>NC_054472.1:167241154-177241154 GCF_017639515.1 Carcharodon carcharias
CATTGCTGCTGAGCTCTAGCTTCTGCCCCTCAGGTGTCTGCGATGTGAGCAAGGCCCTGACGTTAAGTCCCAACTTCTGCACGTCACATTTGTCAAGATGTGTTCTGCACCGGTGTGTTTTCCTGCCGACGTGGGTGGTAAGTTTGACATGGGAGGGGGGTGATTCCAGTGAGCAAGGATTATAAGACCATAAGGCATAGGAGCAGAAGTAGGCCATTGAGCCTGCTCTGTCATTCAAGGAGATCATGGCTGATCTGATAATCCTCAACTCCACTTTCTGGCCTTTTCCCCATAACCCTTGATTCCCTTACTGATTAAAAATCTGTCTATCTCAGCCTTGAATATACTTAACGACCCAGCCTCTACAGCCCTCTGTGGTAGAGATTGACTACCCTCTGAAATTATGCCCTCTGGACCTAGACTCTGCCACAAAGGGAAACAACCTCTCAGCATCTACACTGTCAAGCCCCCTAAGAATCTTATATGTTTCAATAAGGTCACCTCTCATTCTTCTAAATTCCAATGAATGCTGGCCCAACCTACTCAACCTCGCTTCATAAAAAAATCCCTCCATACCCAGGATCAACCTAGTGAACCTTCTCTGGACTGCCTCCAATGCCAGTATATCTTTCCTTAGATAAGGGGACCTAAGTTGTATTCTAGGTGTGGTCTAACTAGTGCCTTGCATAGTTTTAGCAAGACTTCCCTATTTTTATACTCCATTCCCTTTGAAATAAAGGCCAACATTCCATTTGCCTTCCCTATTACCTGTTGAACTTGTATGTTAGCTTTTTGTGATTCACACACAAGGACTCCCAAATCTCTTTGTGCTGCAGTGTTCTGCAGCCTTTCTCCATTTAAATAATATTCAGCTCCTCTATTCTTCCTGCTAATGCGCATAACCTCACATTTTCCCACATATATTCCATTTGCCAAGTTTTTGCCCACTCACTTAATCTGCCTATATTCCTCTGTAGACTCCTTGCGTCATCCTCACCATTTGCCTTCCCGCCTATTTTTGTGTCATCCACAAACTTGGCGATAGTACATTCACTTCCCTCATCTAAGCCATTAATATATATTGTAAATAATTGAGGCCCATAAAATGTGCAGGGTGAAATTAAAAGGAAAGCTAGGAAAGGAAAGATAGGGTATGAAAAAAATATTAGTGAGGAAAATTAAGGAAAATCCAAGTAAGTTATATAAATAGAAAAAGAGCAAGATGACATCTAAAGAAGGAGTGGGGCCTATTACAGAATTTAAAAAAAACCTGTGTGTGGAGGCGGAAGAGGTGGACATGATTCTTAATGAACATATTGGGCTGGATTTTATGATCCCGCGCCTGCAGGCTTGAAGGCAGGGGAACTCGTAAAATCCAGCAGCTAACTATTCCACTGCCTACCCACCCACTCTGACTTGTCCGAAATTTTACAGGAGATGGGGTAGGCGTTGGGTGGCCCTCTTGACCTTGGGGCTACTGAAGCCCTTAAGTGGCCAATTCATGGCTATTTAACTACCTCATCCCTTAAGCTTTCACTGCACAAGCTCGAGTTGACAAGTGAAGGGGGAACTCCTTTGCGAGTCCATTGGGCCCATCGGAGGGCACCCTGCCGTGCAAGGCCATGTTACGCCCTCCACCTGACCTCTTGAACCTGCTCCCTACATTCCTTAACCTCCTCACTGGGCCCTGGCAGTCTTACCTCTGAGTCCAGGATCTTCTTTGTTGGGACTAGCTGTAGTCCCAGCCATGGCCACCACTCCCAGCTGGTGCTGCTAGAATGACAATCCAATTGGGCAGCAGCTCTCTAAGGCAGGACTTCCTCTAAAGATGGGGCAAAAGTCTGTGGTAATTCACTGTGTAATATACCTTTTAGAGGAATGTTATAATAGATCACATGATCTTATTATCCAATGGCAGAGTAGCGTGGGCTACCTTAGTCGCCTGTAGCCTGAGGTCAGTAGTGAGTAGTCTAGAGTCAGAGTCTGGAATGTAGAGACAGAGTTTTAGTTGTTAGTACTCAAGTGTAGCTGCTGAGTTCCTTTGTAAATAAATACATAAGAATTGTCTGCTGATCTGTTATGTCTATGGTACCAACTCAGTCATCCTAAAACAAGCGTGCAATCCAAATCCATTAGTCGAACAAAACTAGTGACAAGGATCCAACAAAGTCACTGTTTCCAGTGTTAATTCACTGTGGGGCAGACAGGGGGATCATGGACCAGCCCCCCCAACAATGTTTTAGCCCAGACAGGGGTGGGGATTGCAGGGACCATGACACCTTGTTAAATCTAGCCCATGTGCCTGCCTAGAAATTGAGGTTAAGGGTGAGGAGTGGGAAATACTGGATGGGATAAAGTAAATCAGAAATATCAACCTTGATAATGTTGGCCCTGGGGGGTTAGGGGCAGAAAGAATTAACTTCCTCCTCAGAAATTCTAAGTAGCTTTTGGTGGAAAGTGAAACCTTTCTGCACAGCCTCCACTGTAGTTTTTCTTCCATTCACTTATCTTAATGTCACAAGGTCCTTCGATTATAAATATCCTTGTTCATTCACACGCACATACTCGTACACATGCACACACAGACATGAACAAATATACATCACTGAACTCCCATAAACAATCCTCAGAATCCAAGTAAAAATGAACCAGCCTGCTATGTTTTTTATTTGATTTACGATAACACTTAAAATGTGTCAAATATTTTAAGCTCAGTGGTGTCTCAAAAGATACAGGCGAGGTTACAACTCGTAAACACTACAGTTCTTCATTGGGCTTGAATCGGTGTTCAGAGCAGACCAGGAGTCCCTCTTTTCCTAGTAAAATGCAGATTTTACAGTACAATGCGAGCACTTATTAAAAATTTCATCCATTCATTAATCGATGGAAAATTGTGCTGGACGGGTTGACCTGCATGTCTGATATCCCTGATGTATGCTGCTGTCAGGTGAATCTCCATGCATGGGAAGTTACAATTTACGTTTCAGCCGGATGGATCCAGTGCTCCGCTGACGAGTCCTGTCCAGAATTGTTATACAGCACAAAGCGGCACAATGAGTAAGTAACTGTCACAGGCGGTGCCTCTAGTGTCATGAATAAAGCAACATCCCCTCATAAACTGCACAATCTTACATGAGAACGTGCAATCACTGGGAATAGCATAGGCAGAACTCAGCTTGTTTTCTGCGTTGGTTAAAATAGAGCAAGGTCTTCATCGATAAATGGAATTACCTGGAAAAACTCAGCAGGTCTGGCAGCATCGGCGGAGAAGAAAAGAGTTGACGTTTCGAGTCCTCATGACCCTTCGACAGAACTTGAGTTCGAGTCCAGGAAAGAGCTGAAATATAAGCTGGTTTAAGGTGTGTGTGTGGGGGGCGGAGAGATAGAGAGACAGAGAGGTGGAGGGGGTTGGTGTGGTTGTAGCGACAAACAAGCAGTGATAGAAGCAGAATATCAAAAGATGTCAACAACAATAGTACAATAGAACACATAGGTGTTAAAGATAAAGTTGGTGATATTATCTAAACGAATGTGCTAATTAAGAATGGATGGTAGGGCACTCAAGGTATAGCTCTAGTGGGTTTTTTTTTTATTTTATATAATGGAAATAGGTGGGAAAAGGAAAATCTTTATAATTTATTGGGAAAAAAAAAAAAAGAGAAGGGGGAAACAGAAAGGGGGTGAGGATGGGGGAGGGGACTCACGACCTAAAGTTGTTGAATTCAATATTCAGTCCGGAAGGCTGTAAAGTCCCTAGTCGGAAGATGAGGTGTTGTTCCTCCAGTTTGCGTTGGGCTTCACTGGAACAATGCAGCAAGCCAAGGACAGACATGTGGGCAAGAGAGCAGGGTGGAGTGTTAAAATGGCAAGCGACAGGGAGGTTTGGGTCATTCTTGCGGACAGACCGCAGGTGTTCTGCAAAGCGGTCGCCCAGTTTACGTTTGGTCTCTCCAATGTAGAGGAGACCACATTGGGAGCAACGAATGCAGTAGACTAAGTTGGGGGAAATGCAAGTGAAATGCTGCTTCACTTGAAAGGAGTGTTTGGGTCCTTGGACGGTGAGGAGAGAGGAAGTGAAGGGGCAGGTGTTGCATCTTTTGCGTGGGCAAGGGGTTGTGCCATAGGAGGGGGTTGAGGAGTAGGGGGTGATGGAGGAGTGGACCAGGGTGTCCCGGAGGGAGCGATCCCTACGGAATGCCGATAAGGGGGGTGAAGGGAAGATGTGTTTGGTAGTGGCATCATGCTGGAGTTGGCGGAAATGGCGGAGGATGATCCTTTGAATGCGGAGGCTGGTGGGGTGATAAGTGAGGACAAGGGGGACCCTATCATGTTTCTGGGAGGGAGGAGAAGGAGTGAGGGCGGATGCGCGGGAGATGGGCCGGACACGGTTGAGGGCCCTGTCAACGACCGTGGGTGGAAAACCTCGGTTAAGGAAGAAGGAGGACATGTCAGAGGAACTGTTTTTGAATGTAGCATCATCGGAACAGATGCGACGGAGGCGAAGGAACTGAGAGAATGGGATGGAGTCCTTACAGGAAGTGGGGTGTGAGGAGCTGTAGTCGAGATAGCTGTGGGTGTCGGTGGGTTTGTAATGGATATTGGTGGACAGTCTATCACCAGAGATTGAGACAGAGAGGTCAAGGAAGGGAAGGGAAGTGTCAGAGATGGACCACGTGAAAATGATGGAGGGGTGGAGATTGGAAGCAAAATTAATAAATTTTTCCAAGTCCTGACGAGAGCATGAAGCAGCACCGAAATAATCATCGATGTACCGGAGAAAGAGTTGTGGAAGGGGGCCGGAGTAGGACTGCAACAAGGAATGTTCCACATACCCATAAAGAGACAGGCATAGCTGGGGCCCATGCGGGTACCCATAGCCACACCTTTTATTTGGAGGAAGTGAGAGGAGTTGAAGGAGAAATTGTTCAGCGTGAGAACAAGTTCAGCCAGACGGAGGAGAGTAGTGGTGGATGGGGATTGTTCGGGCCTCTGTTCGAGGAAGAAGCTAAGGGCCCTCAGACCATCCTGGTGGGGGATGGAGGTGTAGAGGGATTGGACGTCCATGGTGAAGAGGAAGCGGTAGGGGCCAGGGAACTGGAAATTGTTGATGTGACGTAAGGTGTCAGAGGAATCACGGATGTAGGTGGGAAGGGACTGGACAAGGGGAGAGAGAAGGGAGTCAAGATAACGAGAAATGAGTTCTGTGGGGCAGGAGCAAGCTGAGACGATCGGTCTACCGGGGCAGTTCTGTTTGTGGATTTTGGGTAGGAGATAGAAGCGGGCCGTCCGAGGTTGGGCAACTATCAGGTTGGAAGCTGTGGGAGGGAGATCCCCAGAGGAGATGAGGTCAGTGACAGTCCTGGAAACAATGGCTTGATGTTCAGTGGTGGGGTCATGGTCCAGGGAGAGGTAGGAGGAAGTGTCTGCGAGTTGACGCTCAGCCTCCGCGTGGTAGAGGTCAGTGCGCCAGACAACAACAGCACCACCCTTGTCAGCGGGTTTGATGACAATGTCAGGGTTGGACCTGAGAGAATGGAGTGCAGTAAGTTCAGAGAGAGACAGGTTAGAATGGGTGAGAGGAGCAGAGAAATTGAGACGACTAATGTCGCGCCGACAGTTCTCAATGAAAAGATCGAGAGAAGGTAAGAATCCAGAGGGAGGGGTCCAGGTGGAGGGAGAATATTGAAGATGGGTAAAAGGATCCGTTGAACTGGGAGAGGACTCCTGCCCAAAGAAGTGAGCCCGGAGACGAAGACGGCGGAAGAAGAGTTCAGTATCATGCCGAGCCCGAAATTCATTGAGGTGAGGGCGTAAGGGTATGAAACTAAGTCCTTTGCTGAGCACTGAACGTTCAGCATCGGAGAGGGGAAGGTCAGGGGGTATAGTGAATACACGGCTGGGGTTGGGATTGGAAGATGGGGTGGGGACGGAGGGACAGGCAGGGGTGGAGGGTCCTAGATGGGTGTTGGTGTCGATGAGTTGTTGGAGCTTGCGTTCCTTAGCACTTGAGAGAAAGAGAAAAAGTTTCTTGTTGAGGCGTCGGATGAGCCGAAGGATAAAATGAAACTGGGGGCACGCGCAGCTTTGAAAAAGGGTACGGCGGTGCTGCTGGAGGGAGAGGTCGAGTGTGTTCATATGGCGGCGCATGGCACTGAGAGTGGATTTCAGAATGTGACGGGAACAGCAGTCCGAGAAACGTTTTATGTCCCGGAGATACCTGTAATCCTGGGTGGGTTCGAAACATGAGGGGTGGAATTTCAGTTGAAATCCATGTGGGGTAAGTCGGAGACGGAGACAGTCACTGAGAAAGGAGATATGGCTGTGAAAGCGGGTTTTAGTAAACACCTTGTCAAACACTAGGAGAGAAATGGAAAGCAATGAAGGTGAACAAGGCAACAGAGAAATCCGGAAATCTTGTCGCAGAGAGGAACAGAACTTCTTCAAGGAGGTAGGCATTTCTTGAAGAGCAGTGGCAGTCAATTAAACACAGAGATAAAAACAAAAAAACTGCGGATGCTGGAAATCCAAAACAAAAACAGAATTACCTGGAAAAACTCAGCAGGTCTGGCAGCATCGGCGGAGAAGAAAAGAGTTGACGTTTCGAGTCCTCATGACCCTTCGACAGAACTTGAGTTCGAGTCCAGGAAAGAGCTGAAATATAAGCTCTTTCCTGGACTCGAACTCAAGTTCTGTCGAAGGGTCATGAGGACTCGAAACGTCAACTCTTTTCTTCTCCGCCGATGCTGCCAGACCTGCTGAGTTTTTCCAGGTAATTCTGTTTTTGTTTTGGATTTCCAGCATCCGCAGTTTTTTTGTTTTTATCTCTGTGTTTAATTGACTGCCACTGCTCTTCAAGAAATGCCTACCTCCTTGAAGAAGTTCTGTTCCTCTCTGCGACAAGATTTCCGGATTTCTCTGTTGCCTTGTTCACCTTCATTGCTTTCCATTTCTCTCCTAGTGTTTGACAAGGTGTTTACTAAAACCCGCTTTCACAGCCATATCTCCTTTCTCAGTGACTGTCTCCGTCTCCGACTTACCCCACATGGATTTCAACTGAAATTCCACCCCTCATGTTTCGAACCCACCCAGGATTACAGGTATCTCCGGGACATAAAACGTTTCTCGGACTGCTGTTCCCGTCACATTCTGAAATCCACTCTCAGTGCCATGCGCCGCCATATGAACACACTCGACCTCTCCCTCCAGCAGCACCGCCGTACCCTTTTTCAAAGCTGCGCGTGCCCCCAGTTTCATTTTATCCTTCGGCTCATCCGACGCCTCAACAAGAAACTTTTTCTCTTTCTCTCAAGTGCTAAGGAACGCAAGCTCCAACAACTCATCGACACCAACACCCATCTAGGACCCTCCACCCCTGCCTGTCCCTCCGTCCCCACCCCATCTTCCAATCCCAACCCCAGCCGTGTATTCACTATACCCCCTGACCTTCCCCTCTCCGATGCTGAACGTTCAGTGCTCAGCAAAGGACTTAGTTTCATACCCTTACGCCCTCACCTCAATGAATTTCGGGCTCGGCATGATACTGAACTCTTCTTCCGCCGTCTTCGTCTCCGGGCTCACTTCTTTGGGCAGGAGTCCTCTCCCAGTTCAACGGATCCTTTTACCCATCTTCAATATTCTCCCTCCACCTGGACCCCTCCCTCTGGATTCTTACCTTCTCTCGATCTTTTCATTGAGAACTGTCGGCGCGACATTAGTCGTCTCAATTTCTCTGCTCCTCTCACCCATTCTAACCTGTCTCTCTCTGAACTTACTGCACTCCATTCTCTCAGGTCCAACCCTGACATTGTCATCAAACCCGCTGACAAGGGTGGTGCTGTTGTTGTCTGGCGCACTGACCTCTACCACGCGGAGGCTGAGCGTCAACTCGCAGACACTTCCTCCTACCTCTCCCTGGACCATGACCCCACCACTGAACATCAAGCCATTGTTTCCAGGACTGTCACTGACCTCATCTCCTCTGGGGATCTCCCTCCCACAGCTTCCAACCTGATAGTTGCCCAACCTCGGACGGCCCGCTTCTATCTCCTACCCAAAATCCACAAACAGAACTGCCCCGGTAGACCGATCGTCTCAGCTTGCTCCTGCCCCACAGAACTCATTTCTCGTTATCTTGACTCCCTTCTCTCTCCCCTTGTCCAGTCCCTTCCCACCTACATCCGTGATTCCTCTGACACCTTACGTCACATCAACAATTTCCAGTTCCCTGGCCCCTACCGCTTCCTCTTCACCATGGACGTCCAATCCCTCTACACCTCCATCCCCCACCAGGATGGTCTGAGGGCCCTTAGCTTCTTCCTCGAACAGAGGCCCGAACAATCCCCATCCACCACTACTCTCCTCCGTCTGGCTGAACTTGTTCTCACGCTGAACAATTTCTCCTTCAACTCCTCTCACTTCCTCCAAATAAAAGGTGTGGCTATGGGTACCCGCATGGGCCCCAGCTATGCCTGTCTCTTTATGGGGTATGTGGAACATTCCTTGTTGCAGTCCTACTCCGGCCCCCTTCCACAACTCTTTCTCCGGTACATCGATGATTATTTCGGTGCTGCTTCATGCTCTCGTCAGGACTTGGAAAAATTTATTAACTTTGCTTCCAATCTCCACCCCTCCATCATTTTCACGTGGTCCATCTCTGACACTTCCCTTCCCTTCCTTGACCTCTCTGTCTCAATCTCTGGTGATAGACTGTCCACCAATATCCATTACAAACCCACCGACACCCACAGCTATCTCGACTACAGCTCCTCACACCCCACTTCCTGTAAGGACTCCATCCCATTCTCTCAGTTCCTTCGCCTCCGTCGCATCTGTTCCGATGATGCTACATTCAAAAACAGTTCCTCTGACATGTCCTCCTTCTTCCTTAACCGAGGTTTTCCACCCACGGTCGTTGACAGGGCCCTCAACCGTGTCCGGCCCATCTCCCGCGCATCCGCCCTCACTCCTTCTCCTCCCTCCCAGAAACATGATAGGGTCCCCCTTGTCCTCACTTATCACCCCACCAGCCTCCGCATTCAAAGGATCATCCTCCGCCATTTCCGCCAACTCCAGCATGATGCCACTACCAAACACATCTTCCCTTCACCCCCCTTATCGGCATTCCGTAGGGATCGCTCCCTCCGGGACACCCTGGTCCACTCCTCCATCACCCCCTACTCCTCAACCCCCTCCTATGGCACAACCCCTTGCCCACGCAAAAGATGCAACACCTGCCCCTTCACTTCCTCTCTCCTCACCGTCCAAGGACCCAAACACTCCTTTCAAGTGAAGCAGCATTTCACTTGCATTTCCCCCAACTTAGTCTACTGCATTCGTTGCTCCCAATGTGGTCTCCTCTACATTGGAGAGACCAAACGTAAACTGGGCGACCGCTTTGCAGAACACCTGCGGTCTGTCCGCAAGAATGACCCAAACCTCCCTGTCGCTTGCCATTTTAACACTCCACCCTGCTCTCTTGCCCACATGTCTGTCCTTGGCTTGCTGCATTGTTCCAGTGAAGCCCAACGCAAACTGGAGGAACAACACCTCATCTTCCGACTAGGGACTTTACAGCCTTCCGGACTGAATATTGAATTCAACAACTTTAGGTCGTGAGTCCCCTCCCCCATCCTCACCCCCTTTCTGTTTCCCCCTTCTCTTTTTTTTTTCCCAATAAATTATAAAGATTTTCCTTTTCCCACCTATTTCCATTATATAAAATAAAAAAAAAAAAAAAAACCCACTAGAGCTATACCTTGAGTGCCCTACCATCCATTCTTAATTAGCACATTCGTTTAGATAATATCACCAACTTTATCTTTAACACCTATGTGTTCTATTGTACTATTGTTGTTGACATCTTTTGATATTCTGCTTCTATCACTGCTTGTTTGTCGCTACAACCACACCAACCCCCTCCACCTCTCTGTCTCTCTATCTCTCCGCCCCCCACACACACACCTTAAACCAGCTTATATTTCAGCTCTTTCCTGGACTCGAACTCAAGTTCTGTCGAAGGGTCATGAGGACTCGAAACGTCAACTCTTTTCTTCTCCGCCGATGCTGCCAGACCTGCTGAGTTTTTCCAGGTAATTCTGTTTTTGTTTTGGATTTCCAGCATCCGCAGTTTTTTTGTTTTTATCTTCATCGATAAATGTTTGCCAAGCGTTTGTTCGGTAAAATCAACACGGACAGGATGCTACCGTTTTAGGAAGAACCAGGCATTCATTTCTTCACATTGCCCTCACATGTAAGTGGCCTGATGATGTGTTTTAATAAGTGCTACATATGTGCTTGAACAAGAAGGCGGTACAACAAATATACTTTCAGCAGAAGGTTGGCCATCTTACTTTTTTTGTAGCATTGTGTTTTTCTTGTGTGGACTCGGTGTTGAACCAGCGCCTGAGCAGGACCACATAACTGAGGCAGTGACCGCTTGGATCTTGTTCTAGGGTTCCACCCCACTCCACCTCGCAGCGCAGAATGGACACACTGCAGTAGTTGGGCTTCTCCTGAGTAAATCCACCTCCCAGCTGCACCTCAAAGACAAAAGAGGGCGCACCTGCCTGCACCTGGCAACAGCCAATGGTCACATTGAGATGGCACGAGCACTACTTGGCCAGGGGGCTGAGATCAACGTCATAGATAAGGTGGGTGATAAGAGGCAAGAAACATGCTGCCAGACCTGCTGAGTTTTTCCAGGTAATTCTGTTTTTGTTTTGGATTTCCAGCATCCGCAGTTTTTTTGTTTTTATTTTTTTGTTTTTAAGAAACATTACCTGTCTGGTGCTTTTTAAAAAATATTTTCTGCCTTTGTGCCTAAGTTTTATTTTCTGCTGACTTCAAAATCCATCCGATTATGAAATGGGTGACTGATTTGCACTCACCTAATTTTCATGGCAATAAAATTTAACATTATTCTCTCCTCCTGTGCTCCCCGAGATCTATTCCCTGGCAAATGCAAACCCCAGCACATTATACTCACATCCAATTGTACATTGTGGTGTTCAGCAGGCTGAGAGGGCAACCTCTCATTTTTCTTTGCCTCTTAGTGATTCAGCGATTAGAGAATTTAATTGTTGTGTAGTGTGTGAATGCGCTTTTACAGGACAATGATTCTCAATTGCATTTCACTGCCAAGCAAGGTCCAAATATTAATCATAACCTACTGGCATACTCCTCTGAGAGGGAAGTAAAATCAGAGTGAGTCATGCCAGCTACAGACGTGCACCTCAAAATGTTGAGGGTGCATTGCCTAGGTATGGTTAGAAACCTCTTTCCTAACAGTCAGAGAAAGAAAAGCCCACAGTACAAAGTGGAGGATTGAGGGGGAGGGCAACATTGTGGTAGAAAGAGAAAATTACCACAGAGTTGGATTCAATTGACTATTTTCACTCCTTTGTTCAGAATGGTTGGACTCCACTGCATTTTGCAGCAAAATCTGGTTACTTGGATACAGTGCAGTTCCTGGTGGAAAGCGGAGCTTCTCCCAAGCTGGAATGTAAGGAAGGAAAGACTCCCATTCAGTATGCAGCAGCTGATCACCACCAAGAGGTGGTTAGCTTTCTAATCCGAAAGAACAACATCACCCTTAAACTAACAGAGGATCGCAAGGTAGGTGGTTGAAGTACAAAACTTTAGGCAACACCTCTGTAGAATCAACACAGACAGAATGCTGCTTATAACACATTCAGCATAATGAACATTTCATAGAATTATTGAACAGCACAGCAGGAGACCATTCAACCCATCACGCCTCTATTGAAAGAGCTATCCAATTAGTCTTACAGCCCTCCTTTTCCCCCATAGCCTGCAAAGATTTTCTCTTGAAGTATTTATCCAGTTTTCTTGTGAAGGGACTATTGAATCTGCTCCCACCTTCCCTACAGGAAGTGTGTTGTAGATAATAACAACTTGATGCATTTCTTTCTCTTCATGCCACCTCTGGTTCTATCTTCTGATGAATATTTGTTCATCAGCTACCATGATGAGGAACACAAGGCGGTTGATTTGTGCTCATCAGAGTTAACCAGTGGAGTGTATTCCATCACACTCCTGATTTGTGCCTTGTAAATGGTGGACAAGCTTTAGGGAGTCAGGAGGTGAGTTACTCGCCGTAGGATTCCTAGCCTCTGACCTGCTCTTGTAGCCACAATATTTATATGGCTAGTCCAGTTCAGTTTCTGGTCAATGGTGACCCCAGGATATTGATAGTGGGGAATTCAGTGATGGGAATGCCGCTGAATGTCGGAGAGGCAATGGTTAGATTCTCTCTTGTTGGAGATGGTCATTGCCTGGCACTTGTGTGGCACGAATGTTACTTTCCATTTGTCAGCCCAAGCTTGGTGTTGCTGCATTTGTACATGGACTGGTGTGGTTAACTGACTACTAACTACAAGGAGACCCGAGAAAAGTTTTAAGAATTATAAAGGGATTGGGAATATAGAACGAGATAAATTGTTAACATGGCCAAAAGGTTAAAAAATTCAGGAAATATGAGTAAATATGATTAAATAGGAAATTCATATCGATGTATTTCACATAAAGAGTAATCGATATATGGAATAAATTACCAGGCAAAACCAATAAACCAAACTTGTTTATTAACTTTCTTCTGTTTGGTTCGTTGTCGGCTCATGTTAGATCTTTCTTGATTAGTATATTTTTGCGATTTATAATTGGAGTCCGTAATGTCAAGAGCAGTTGGTCCTTTTTGTGACTTAATAGCATTGTGCCCCAAGAATGTAATTTATCATTGGATGTTTTTGTAACTGAACCAGTTGCAACTGGCTGCGGGTGGAAGCTGTCAGGCAGCTCACATGTTTGGTTATAGGGTGGTAGCTGCCTGTTGGTGTTGTCAACTGTCCTCTGGTGTTGTCAGCTGTCTGCTGGTGTTGTCAACTGTCTACTGGTGTAGTCAACTGTCCGCTGGTGTTGTCAGCTGTCTGCTGGTGTTGTCAACTGTCTGCTGGTGTAGTCAACTGTCTGCTGGTGTTGTCAGCTGTCTGCTGGTGTTGTCAGCTGTCTGCTGGTGTTGTCAACTGTCTGCTGGTGTAGTCATCTGTCTGCTGGTGTTGTCAGCTGCCTACTGGTGTTGTCAGCTGTCTGCTGGTGTTATCAACTGTCTGCTGGTGTAGTCATCTGTCTGCTGGTGTTGTCAGCTGCCTGCTGGTGTAGTCATCTGTCTGCTGGTGTTGTCAGCTGCCTGCTGGTGTTGTCAACTGTCCGCTGGTGTTGTCAGCTGCCCGCTGGTGTTGTCAGCTGCCTGCTGGTGTTGTCAACTGTCTGCTGGTGTTGTCAGCTGCCTGCTGCTGTTGTCAACTGCCTGCTGGTGTTGTCAGCTGTTTGCTGATTTTATTTTTATTTATTCATGGGATGTGAGCGTCGCTGGCTAGGCCAGCGTTTATTGCCTGTC
This sequence comes from Carcharodon carcharias, assembly GCF_017639515.1. Taxonomy (NCBI): domain Eukaryota; kingdom Metazoa; phylum Chordata; class Chondrichthyes; order Lamniformes; family Lamnidae; genus Carcharodon; species Carcharodon carcharias. The sequence goes on from NC_054472.1 coordinate 167,254,569, forward strand.
CCTAATTGCCCTCGCGAAGGTGGTAGTGAACTGCCTTCTTGAACCGCTGCAGCCCATGTGGCTTAGATTCACCCACAGTGCTGTTAGGGAGGGAGTTTTAGGATTTTAACCCAGCAACAATGAAGGAACAGCGATATATTTCCAAGTCAGGATGTTGAGTGGCTTGGAGAGAACTTCCAAGTGGTGGTGTTCCAATGTTCTACTGCCTTCTCCTTCGAGATGGTAATGGTCGTGATTTTGGAAGGTGTTGTCTCAGGAGGCTTGGTTAATTCCTGCAGAGTGTCTTTTAGATGGTACACACTGCTGCCACTGCGCGCCAGTGGCAGAGGGAATGAATGTTTGTGGATGGGGTGTCAATCAAGTGGGCTGCTTTGTCCTAGATGGCGTTGAGCTTCTTGAGTGTTGTCAGAGCTGCACTCACCCAGGCAAGTGGCGAGTATACCATCACACTCCTGATTTGTGCCTTGTAGGTGGTGGACAGGCTTTAGAGAGTCAGCAGGTGGATTACTCGCCATAGGATTCCTAGCCTCTGACCTGTTCTTGTAGCCACAGTATTTATATAGCTAGTCCAGTTCAGCTTCTAGTCAATGGTAACCTCAAGGATGTTGATAGTGTGTGATGGCAATGCCATTGAACATCAAGAGGCGATGGTTAGATTCTGTCTTGTTGGAAATGGTCATTCTCTGGTATTTGTGTGGCGTGAAATTTACTTTCCATTTGTCAGCCCAAGTCTGGATATTGTCCAGATCTTGCTGCATTTGGACATGGACTGGTGTGGTTAACTGGCTATTGATGCGGTTACTTAGTTATTGATGTGGTTAACTGTCTACTGATGTAGTTAACTGGCAAATGATGTGGTTAATGGCTGGTTAACTATCTGCTGGTGTGGTTAATGGGCTAATAGTATGGTTAGCTGTCTGCTGGTATGGTTAATTAGTAAATGGTGTGGTTAACTGTCTGCTGGTGTGGTTAGCTATCTGCTGGTGTGGTTAGCTATGCACTGGTGTGTTTAACTGGCTACAGATGTGGTTAACTGTCTGCTGGTGTGCTTAACTGGCTACAGATATGGTTATCTGTCTGTTGGTATGGTTAGTTATGTGCTAGTGTGGTTAACTGTCTGATAGTGCTGTTAGCTGTCTGCTGATGTGGTTAACTGGCAAATGGTGTTTTTAGCTGTCTGCTGGTGTGGTTAGCTGTCTACTGATATGGTTAGCTGTCTGCTGATGTGGTTAACTGGCCAATGGTGTTTTTAGCTTTCTGCTGATGTGGTTGGCTGTCTACTGATATGGTTAGTTGTCTGTTGGTGTGGTTATCTGGCTTTAGCTAGCTGGTTCGGTGCTGGTGGAAGATGGAAAACCTATAAGAGCTCTCTGTTGGCGGTGAATAGATGCTGGCTAGCTTCCAGTTGTTGGCAGTTTGATATGGTTTGATTGGCTGTAAGTTCGTGGGCTTCCTACAGGCTAGTTGGTCAGCTAGCCTTTTTTCAAACTTACATGTTTTTTGATAGCCTGTCAAAACACCAAGGCACAGAACCAGTGAGATAATGGTTCAGTTCCTCCACGGTTTCCAGATTCCAAAATCCACGCACCTTACAAAGAGAGTTGTCTCTGAGCCCTGTGCCTTATTTTTCCTGCAAGCTACTTCAAAGCAGCCTTGGTGGAGGGGGCGGGAATAAATCTGCTTATGAATCTGCCTTGATTGTTGTTGATTTGCAGTCTGGGATGTCAGGTAAAAAAATATAAAGGGTGCTTATATTTCAGTAACTAAATTCTGGCAGAGTACACTTCCCATTGTTATTAAAGGGCAGTCATTTGTTATGTGCGAGGGCAGGGGGGCTGTTGAGCAGACAGCAGCCACATTCATAACCTTTTCCTGGACTATCAGGGCCGGACGTTCATGGTTCTAATGGGGACTGAAGTGGAGATGGAGGCCAGGAAAAAAATGGCAGCCAGGCCCTGGATCCAGAAGCCCCGCCTCCATTCCCAGCACCAGCTGTTTCCACCAGTACGGGAATGGGGGAAAGGTTGTGACCCCCAACCGCCTGTTGTTTAATGTTTCCGACACCATTTTAAAGATGGCCCCATGGTTTTCATGAAGGCAGCCAGTATCGGGAAAGGCTCCCTGATATACGTCTGACGGGTAAGGCCGTGAACTGTGACCTGGAGGCAGACAGAGCTTTTCTGGCTTCACGGTTCAAAAGGAAATGCGGCAATCTGAGGTGAATCTGTGTCATTGCACAGTCAGAGCTCGCAGGACTTTGGATGGGGGGTGGGGGGTGGTGTTTTGTTCCAATACTTTATGTGGCTAATGGGCAGGATTTTCAGCTCGGCTTGCGGACGCGTGCCCGACACACCCAAACGTAAAATAGCACGCGGTGACATCGGGCGAGCATCCCGACATCATCGTGCACTTGTGCGAATTTTGGTCGGCAGCACGCCCGCCGACAATTAAGAGGCCTGTTAGGGCCCTTCAGCTGGTAATTAAGTTGAATTTTCCGCTGCTCGTCCAACCTTATGGTTGGCGGCTGAGCAGATGGGCCAGGCGGCCTTTGCATTTTTTTGTGAAACCTCATCCATGGGGTGGGATGAGGTTTCCGTAATTAAATCAAAAAAAATGCTTGGGCAAGACTTTAATAATCACCAGCGTGAGTCCGCTGTGCGGATATTTTTTCCGGATTTTTAACATTTTTAATTTTGATTGTAAAAATCTTCAGCTCCCTGAGGCAGCTCTGTGCCCTCAGGGAGCCTTCACTGAGTGCACCCCTGCACATGTGCACACTTCGGCGCTTGTGCTCCTGCCGCCCCCACTCCGGCAGCACTGAGGTTATCAGCACGCGTTTCATGCTGGTTGGTCGTTAATTGGCCAGTGTGAAATCGTGGTTGGGGGCCTATCGTGGGCAGCAGACCATTTCATGGCCATTCCCAGGCCCACCCTGACAAGGGGGAAGTCTTTCCCAATGTTTTTTCTATTTTGACAGTTCTGTGGGCCTTTGAAGGGTTTACAAAATGTTATTATAGGACCAAAAGTAAACACTTGGGTGAATGTGTTGGGGAGGCAGATAAGGGGAGGTGAGCGTGGGTTTACGGGGGATAAAAAGGGTAAAGGGCGGAGTGAGGGTGGATATGAGGAACGAAAAGGGGTGAGGATGGGGGAGGGGGGCATATTTATTTATTTATGCTTTATTTATTGTTTTGAGGAGCCAATGTTCTCATCCACGAAGACGGATCTCAAAACCGTGCTGCATCAGCATTGGCCCAACCCCGTCTTGGGGCCTGTTTCTGCCTTCGGCCTGACTCTGGAGGATGTGGACCTGCCTCCAGTCCATGCCTGCCTCCCCGACATAAAAATAAGCCAGGCGGGCTCCTCTAGGACGGAGGCAAGATTGCAAGGACAGGGAAGTTCCCAACCCTCAACACCCATCTCAACCACGAAAATCTGAGCCTCAATCTCCATGATCTTATTGTGCCTGCCACTTAGACTAACCTGAGATCCATTGGTTCAGAGATATATAGTGGCCTAGGTTGGAGAACCCCAAATTTGGGTAGCAGCCAATGCCTTTCGGACCGATTGCTGTTTGAGTCCAGCACTGTGGGAGCTGCATACGGCTGTTAGCAGTAAGTATGGCTGTTTCAGGCGGATGCACTTACCACTCGCCTTGTAAGAGATTTAACAAGATCTCACAGGTGGCAGGAGAAAATTTCTGCTCTGTAACTCACTATACCATCACAAGCTTCAATACTTTGTGACTCAATATGTTGTCAGTGAGCTTGATATGTGGCCTGTTCGCCGACCCCCCACCCCTGCCAACCCCACATTACCTCTCCGCAGAATTCAGCCTGCCCCGCGGCAAATAGAATGTTTGCTATTGAGAAAATGGCATTGGCCAGCTACTGTCCAGATCAACTCAGGCCTCTGCTGTCTTCCCTTCTTCCACACCTCAGACTTGGATGGCATACGCCGTAACAATGAATCACAGAACTCCAATACCGAATTCAGAAGAAACTTCTGTACGCAGAGAGTGGTTAGCTTGTGGAACACGCTATCACAAGGATTGATGGGAGGCAAATGCCAGTGATTTGTTTAAGAGGAAATTGGATAAGCGCATTTGGGGGGATTTTCCCCATGTCGGGTGGGCCGTGCGGGAGTGGGTGCGGGCAGGTGCAGACCTGATCGCCGCCCATGATCGGGCCTGCATCGCCATTTTACATGGGTGGGCCAATTAAGGCGTAGTTTGCGACTCCCGTGGATAGCGGGAGTGGGCGGGCGGCGGTGAGCGTGCTCAGACCACCGGTTCCAATGGCGACCTGACAGCCTGTTTAAATGAAGGCCTGGCAGCCTTTGCAAGGCTGCTCACAATGGCTGGGTGAAGAGCATATCAGAGGGGCAATGTGCCTGACACAAGTCCAGAGGGTAGGCCTTTGGGGCAGGCCAGGCCGGAGGGTAGGCCAGTGGGGCAGTGTGTCCCTCGTTTTTCCGACGAGTGCCTAGCTGCCCTCCTGGAAGAGGTGGCAGCGCAGCAGGAGGTCCTTCTTCCGAGGGATGGGTGATGGAAGCCTCCCCACCTGACCAAACATGCGTGAGAGGAAGTGGCCGAGACAGTGTGCTCCCATGATGCGGTGCGGTGCACATGGCTCCAGTGCCGCAAAAGATTCAACGATCTCCTGCGCTCGGGAAGGCTGAGTACCATGTTGCCTCAAGTCACTTAATTCTGCCATGACCCTTTACCCCCCAGCCACACCTCCCCACCTCCCCCCCCCCACCCCCTGCAGCACCCCCACCCCGCCCTCGCACCGCCCCCACCCTGCCCCCAGCAACTCTGAGTACGGTAACGGCATTGAATCCTCACTGCATGTATCCCTCGCTGGGTGCGCCAGCAGGGGTTGCCCATGCCCGGTTTATCCTGAGAGGACTGAGCTAGGATGTGTTCTGCATCTGCAGCATGTGTGACACTGACACCCAGAGTATAGAATGGGGGTGGAAGTCAAGAGTCTGCACCTAGGCAGAGTGCTGGAACTGAGAAGCATGTCCAAGCCAGGGTGCTAACATGCTGGAAGGGGAGCTTCCAGGTGACGGGGCACCAATCCATTTGCTGGTCTTTGTGTTCCACGTGCTTGTGCCTCCTTGCTTTGCAACATTAGACTGTGTGGTGCCAAATGTGATGGAGGCAGCATTTGGGCAAGGGAGGGGCAGTCAGCTCTGGCTTGTTTGGGTGAGTGTGCAGCAGCTGCGGGATGACGGAGCACTGGAGCCCTGCAGTGTCCCACTCTGGCTGGGTTGGGGATGGGAATCCAGGTATCGGCTGGACTAATCAATGCATCTCTCTCCTTTTCAGGAGAAGATTGCGCACAATGTCTCTGAACGAATGCGGGCTGGCGGAGGACAGACACAGTTGGCCATCCTAACAGCTTACATGTAGCAGGCCATAGATCTGGAGAGGCACCATGTCCAACAGTGGCGGTGAGGCTGGGGTGCCATGGGGAGGTATGTTTGCCGAGCACTGGGGTCATCATGTGTCCCCTAGCAGCCATGGCACTGCTGAATGCTCAGTGATTGAAGTTAGCAACATGGGTTGACCATTGATTATGGAAGGATGCGTGCATAATGATCCTGGGTACAGGCATGCAAATTGACACTTTAACTAATCAAATGTCCTTTTTCTTCCTTTCAGCATCACCGGAGCAGGGCCAGGAGGAGGAGGCAGAGGACCCATCTCTCACCCCTGTAGCCCCAGAACGAATCCACTCACCAGCGTCACACCATCTCTGCCAAGCAGGCACCAGCGCAGATATTAGCACCTCGGTGGGAATTAGATATTTGGCTAGTGTCCCGGGGCACGACGGTGAGGGTGCCTCACACTTGCTTGAGGTTCGGGCAGAGACAGAGAGTACCCAGGGCACCACCAGTCAGAAGACTACTAGGAACCAGGCACATGCTCATGAGGCTGATGATGTGCCTCTGGAGTCGTCCGTGAGGCAGCAAACGCTGGAAGTAGAGCCGGGTCTGAGGGACGATCTGGCAGAGATACATGAGGCAATGTCTAGCATGGTGCCTGTGCTTGAGGAGTCCACCCGGAGCATCACCGATGCAATGAGTCTCGTGGCTGAGCGCCATGCTTCCTCCATGGAGAGAGTGGCGACTCTCGTGGAGAGGCTCCTCCAGGAGACCAGTCAGGGCCTCCTGGGGATGCACTCGGACCTGCAAACCCTCACAGCGGCATTGACCTCAGCTGGCCAGTGCCATTGTGGTTTAAGCACTAAGTATCCCAGCTCGGTGCCCATCCATCTACGGTGAGCAGGGGGGTCCCAAGCGACCTCACCTTGGTGCAGCAGCTGTCTGTCTTCTCTGTGGGCTCTTCTCCGGGCGCTCCAGATGAGGACAGCAGCTCCTCCGCCCCACTGCCAGTGACTGTGGCATCCGATGAGGCTGCAAAGACTAGGGAGATGCCAGCTGTGGAACTGGTTACTCCCTTCCAGGAGGGGGCCATCAAAGTCTCCACAGGCCAGAGGACGGCGCCAAGGTCATCGAGGCCAACAGGACAGCAGAGTGAGCAGGCTATCTCAGATGCCACTCCAGGCAAGGGGACAGCACCAAGACGTAGCACCCGTAAGCATTAATTTAGGACACCTTAGGCACACTGCTGGTTTCTCACTGGTGCTTTTATGTTGGTCCATAGTACTTTCTGGAAGACTTGGTGTGATGCCCAACACAGTCTTTTTTTTTTGCTTTATGAAGTCACATTTGTTCACTCAATAAATTTTGACATGTTGCCATGCCTCAGGGTGATTCCTTACTTCTGCAGGTGGATGGGAAGCCATGATGTTATGAGTGAGTTGTTTGACATTGAGCTTTATTGACAAGGGCCTTAGTGAATGTTCCTATCCAGGCAGATTTTGCACTCAGGTATCGAGTGTACAGCCTGCAACCCTGGCGTGTGTTGGAGGTCCATCGTTGGTGGGCTAGTGAAGGTTCTTTGGATTAAAGCCTCCCGGGTGTCCCTGCCTCCCTGGAGTATGCCCGGGTCAGCGTCTACCCCCTCAGCATCCTACTGTGCATGTTCATCCTCGGACTCACTGCTGGACTCATAATGTGCAGCTGGAGCAACTGCCTCTACGTCTCCCTCGTCCACTGCGTCCCCCCTTTCCAGCGCCAAATTGTGGAAAGTGCAGCATGCAACCACTATCAGCGACACACGATCTGGGGGGTATTGGAGTGCACCCCCTAAACGGTCCAGACATCGGAAGCGCATCTTAAGAAGACTGATGGTTCTCTCCACCACAGCCCTTGTGGTGCCATGGCTCCTATTGTACCACTGCTCAGCTTCTGTTCTTGGATGGTGGAGGGGCATCATGACCCACCTTCTAAGGGGATAACCCTTGTCACCCAGCAGCCATCCATCAAGCTGGGCTGGAGCACTGAAGAGCCTCGGCACCTAGGAGTGTCTGAGGATGTAAGCTTCTTGGGAGCTGCCTGGGTACCTTGCACAGACTTGCAGAATCAGCATCGTGATCACACACTATCTGCACGTTCATGGAATGGAAGCCCTTCCTGTTGATGAAGGCGCCAGGCTTAACTGCTGGCGCCTTGATGGCCACATGTGTGCAGTCTCTTGCACTCTAGACACAGGAGAAGCCAGCAATCACTGCAAAGCCTCTGGCCCGCTCTGTCTGGCTGGCCTCGTCCAAGTGGCAGTGGATGAGAGTCAATGCATGCCTGAATAGAGCGTCTGTAACCTGCTTGACACAAGTGTGGACAGCTAATTGGGTGCCTCCGCAGAGATCACCCACTGACTCCTTGAAAGAGCCGCAGGCATAGAAGTTGAAAGCAGCGGTGACCTTTAGAGCCATTGGCATGGGGTGCCCACCCACACAATTAGCAGAGATCTCAGGGCCTATCATCTGACAGATGGAGGTGACTGTCTTCTTTGAGAGATGGAGCCTCCCTCGGCACTGCACCTCAGACATATTGAGGTAACTACTTCGCTGCCTGTATACCCTGGCAGCAGGATAGTGGCGTCTTTTGCGGCCCCTTCCACCTTGGACTTCCTGTTAGCCCTGCGCCCCTTGTGCCTGTGCCTCTCCTAACTGGAGGCTGAATGTGCAGGAGTGCAGGCCTCCTCCCCCTTCTGGCCCTCCCTTCCACCTCAGAGAAGGTGCCTCCAGCGGAGAGCACAACTCCCATTCCCAGACTAAGGGAAGGCTCCCTGAATCCTGCAGGCCCCAAAAATTATCTTTACTGTAGAGTCTTGACCAAGGCTTCTTTTCCTGTCCAAGCAGCTGGTATGAGTTTTGAAGTGTTCCTGCTCACACAGGCAAGTATAAGTAACTTTCACACTTAAATACCTGAAAGATTATATTCGCGACCCTCATATCCCGCCTGTGGATGAGATTTATACAAATGTCTCCTACCCGCCTGACCGCTATGCCCATGCGACACCCTGAAGATTGCATGGGCTGTGAAAAATCGAGATCAGTTGCTGTCTCAAGGGCCTTAACTGGCCCGTTAATTGATGGCGGGCGCGCATCTGAACTTATAGCACGCCCGCCTTCCCAAATATCGCGATGGCGCATGGTGACGTCGGGAAGTTCACCTGACATCACAGCGCGCCATTTCACAATGGGAAATTCTGCCCATGATGGAGAAAGACATAGAAGGACTTTAGGGGCAGAATTTTGCCCTCATTAGACGGGTGCTGCAGGCAGACCTGGGAGCACCCAGGAAACCGGCCACCGCCCGCAATCAGGCCCTGACCCCGATTCCACACTGGCTCCCAATTAGAGACCAGCCAGTGTGAAACACACACTGATAACCTCAGCGCTGTCAAAGTGGGGTTGGGAGGAGCGCGAGCGCTGAAGTTTGTGCATGTGACGAGTGCACGCAGCAAAAGCTTCCTGAAGCATAGAGCTGCCTCAGGGAGCTGAAGATTTTTACCAATAAAAAGAAAGATTTTTAAATAACGAAAACACGTCCCGCGAGCAGGGACATGTTAAATATGACTGTAAAAAGTTTTTTATTTAATAACCGGTCGAAACCTCATCCAGCCCGTGACGAGGTTTCGCCAAAAATGCAAAGGCCGCTTGGCCTTTTTGCCCATCTGCTAACCGAACAGCTGGACGGGCAGCGAAAAATTTCAATTAATTAATTGATTAAGGATCTTAGTAGGCCACTTAATTGTTGGCGGACGTGCTGCTGACTCCTGCGCACCTCTGCTAACTGAAATATCGGGTCATTTTATGCTTGAGTGTGTTACGTACATGCCCATACACCAAGCAAAAAATTCTGGCCCAGTTGAAGAAAGGTGGGCCTGTGTTTTAAATACTATGTTATCCTGTGCAAAATTGTAAGAAATATACTGCCTTTGTGTTATCATTAATTTAACACTGACAGATCAAAATTACCCTGTGTGTAAAAGGCTTTGAGATATTTCAGCAACTAAGAAGCTATATAAATTCAATTGTAATTATTGATATGCTCCAATTCTTGCAGTACTCTGTAGTTAATTGTAGCCCATCAGAATAACTAACACAAACTTTCTGTATTTTGTTACAGTTTATCTTTGACCTCATGGTCTGTGGAAAGCTTAATAGAAACAAGGTCATTGAAGAGTTTGTACTGCACTCAGCTGCCCCCATGGACACTGCCATCAAGCTCTCCCGCGCTTTTGGCATCACAGCTCTGAAGGAAAAAGAAAGGCTGATGGAGCTGCTGGAAGCAGCCAAGTACTGCGAAAACATGGCGGCTGAGCTCCTCACTGTAGCATCTGGTTGCCGGAGTGCTGGATACCTACTCCGTGCCGTGGACCATCGTGGCACTACAATGCTGGACTCTTTAATAGAATGTGAACAGAAGGATGTGGTGGCCCACCCAGCAGTCCAGAAATACCTGACCGATGTCTGGTACGGGAACTTGAAGTGGGCCCACTGGAAAATAGTCCTTTTGTTCTTTACCTTCCTTTTTTGCCCTCCTATCTGGCTGATGTTCTCCCTTCCGCTTAAGCACCGGTTCAACAGGATTCCGATTATGAAATTCATGAGCCATTTGGTCTCTCACATCTTTCTCCTGGTGTTATTTATATTAACCATTGTCTATCCCCCACTTAGCCCAATATATGAAGGGCAGATGCTGCCGGGCTGGAACGAATGGCTCCTGTTAGCTTGGCTTTCAGGAATGCTGGTCTCGGAACTGACCCATCCCGGGGAGAGAACAGGACTAGCATGGATACGGGTTTTCATTCTGGGATTTTCAGCCATTGCCGTCTTCTGTCACCTGCTTGCCTTTGCTTTCCGGGACCATGACCGGCTGCACTGCTTCTTTGCACGAAACATTTTCCTCGCAGTGGCCATGACACTTTGTTTTGTGCAGTTTTTGGAGTTCCTAACATTCCACCACCTCTTCGGCCCCTGGGCTGTCATCATCCGAGACCTGATGAAGGACCTCGCCAGGTTTGCAGTCATTCTGGCCCTGTTTCATGTAGCCTTCACCATGCAGCTTTCAGCTGTTTACCAGCCTGTATACCCAGTACTGCCGGTCAACCCATCCGCTGGCAATAGTTCAGGTTCAGAAGAGCATTATTATGATATTCAAGACCCTTTGGATATTACTGTCCTACTTTTCTTTGCTCTGTTCGGTATGGTGGATCCAGACACCTTACCTCCATTGTATCGGACACCTATTTTTACCCAATTCATTGTCAAGTTTGTGTTTGGAATGTACCTTGTCATGACCCTGATTGTTCTGATTAACTTGCTAATTGCAATGATGAGTGACACCTACCAGCGGATCCAGGCGCAGTCAGACACCGAGTGGAAGTTTGGGAGGGCCATGCTGATCCGTGATATGATCAGGAAATCAGGGACTCCTTCTCCATTCAACCTGTGCACCAATCTTTTCTACTACATTAAGATGCTGTGCAAACATAGGGGTAAGTCAATGACTGTAACTGAATGGAATACATCAAAGGCTGGTCCTATCTACATCAACCAGGTTTCTTGCTCCTGATCGTACCCATTGACCTGGGATAGAAAGAAGGAGTATCAGCCAGGATGCCTGCCCTTTCTAAATGATGTTCTAGTCATGGTCTCAGTAGGTACTTTTCATGATGTATCCCATGATATAATAAGCATCAGTGTTAAAACCTTTGTCTCTCCTTTCCCTCTAGTTCTTCCAGTGAGAACCCTCAGTCTCCACTTCCTCTTGCTCCTCTGTCACCCACCAGAACAATCTTTCACTATTTAACCAGAGTGATGTTCCCAGGTTACACTCATGCCTTTACTGGCTGTTCCTCTCTCAGCACCACTGCCACTCACTATTTTCCTACTTCTTTTGGCCTTGAAGAAAATGCTATGCGCACACTCACCCACAACCCCCAGGCCCCTTTCTCCCTGCCTAAGCCCCAATTACCCCCAGAGCTGAGTGCCTGGTCCCCCTCTCTCATCCTATCCAAGTCCCAATCCCTGTTACTCTATTCTTGTCACCATATTCATCAATCTTCTTCTCTTCCCTCCCACATGAATCATCTTACGCCCAACTCCAATACTACAGTCTTCAGATTCCCCGACCCATGCCCTAAACCCTTGATCCAGCCATCAGTCTTCCTCTTGTGCCCCAGCCAAGCCCCAATCTCAGCTCCCATCCCAGACTCTTACCCTACAGGCGACCCCCTACTTACTCTAATATCCCAACTCCATTCCTCCCAACTCAAGCTCCAGTTTCCCATGCCCTTGAGTCCCCAGGCTACTTCTCTTCCCCCAACCAAACCCCAATCCCATCCTTCATCATCAGAAATAACCTCATTAACCCTGTTTCCACCCCGATAACCCCCAAAATTCTTCAGCAAGGCACGAGGCTAGCACCAGCGAGGTGACATCAGTGAGCTAAAGGTGGTTCCTCTATGATGACAGGCAGGGAGGGCTGGGCACCGGCTGGAAACTTAAAGGGCCTCCTTGTCACTGGGTGCATGGGCTGCAGTAGCAGGAAATTCTCCCCCATCCTCAGCTGTGGCCAGGAGAACCCTCTTCCTTTCCGGGAGACTTCTAGCCTCTATGGCGGTCCCAATGATCAGGACTATGTAGGCAGTTGCAGGCCTGAGAGACTCCTTATATTCCTGCCCCTACTGCCAGGGCTAGGCTAGACTAAGCTAGCCAGTGGCAGGGGATGCACCCCTATGAGGGCAACCCGCAGGCCGTTTAAATGTTCCAGGACAGGAATTCTAAGTGCTCGCATGGCTGGACAGATGCATGCACTTTTGTTAGGTACCCAGGGAGAGGGGGTGGGGTGGTGGGGGGTGGGTGGGACAACAAAATTATCCCTTATAATTCCCAAACAAGTGGCCATAAAAAAAGGAACGGCTTGCATTTATTTAGCACCTTTCATGATCATCAGACCTCCCAAATGCTTTACAGCTAATGAAGTAATTTTGAAGTTTAGTCACTGTTGTAAAGTAGGAAGTATGGCAGCCAACTTCTGCATAGTTAATTCCCCCAAATAGCAAACTGATATTGACCAAGTAATCTGTATTTTGTGATGTTTATTCATGGATAAGTATTGTCCAAACAACCTGGGCTCCTGTTCTTCAAAATATGGGATTTTTTTATGTCCTGCTGAATGGGTAGATGAACCTCAGTTTAATCTCTCATTTCAAAGATGGCACCTCCAACAATACAGCACTCACTCAGCGGGCCAAAACAATCTCAGCCTTGATTTTGTGCTTAAATCCTGAAGCGTGACTTGAACCCACAACTTTCTGACTCAAAGGCTGGGATTCTACCAACTGAGCCACAACTGACATCAACATCTTTCTGGTGTTTTGCTCACATGTGATATTGATATTAAGTAGATAAATAAGATAGCCATATTTGATGTTTGGTGACATTACAGAGCTTAATTGGTGATGTCATTTACATGTCTAGATTTATTTCTAACACTTGACTGAGATTTTCAATTAATCACATTTTATCTTTATGATGTCAAAGATAACTTGTAATTTATAGTTACTTTCCACATAACCTTATTGTAAACAGTGTGACTTTGAGAATGACATGATTGTATGACCACTTACATATGAACATACATACAAACAAGGAGCAGGAGTAGGCCATTCAGCCCCTCGAGCCTGCTCTGCATTTAATTAGATCATGGCTGATCTGATAGTAACCTGAAATCTGCATCCCACCTACCCCCGATAACCTATCATCCCCTTGTTTACCAAGAATCTATCCACCTCTGCCTTAAAAATACTCAAAGACACTGCTTCAACCACCTTTTCAGGAAGAGAATTCCAAAGACACACGACCCCCTGGGTGAAAAAATTTTGCATCATCTCTGCTTTAAATGGGTGACTTTCTTATTTTTAAACAGTAACCCCTAATTCTAGATTCTCCCTCAAGAGGAAACATCCTTTCCACATCCACCCTGTCAAGACCCCTCAGGATCCTGTATGTTTCAGTCAAGTCACCTCTTACTCTTCTAAACTCCAGCAGATACAAGCCTTGTCTGTCCATCCCTTCCTCATAAGACTACCTGCCCATTCCAGGTCTGGTAAACCTTCCCTGAACTGCTTCCAACACATTTACATCCTTCCTTAAATAAGGTGACCAATACTGTACACAGTATTTCAAATGTGGTCTCACTAGTGCCCTGTACAACTGAAGCATAATCTCCCTTTGCATTCTTTTGTATTCAATTCCCCTCACAATAAATTATAACATTCTATTAGCTTTCCTAATTACTTGCATACTAGCGTTTTGTGATTCATGCACTAGGACAGCCAGATCTCTCTGCATTTCAGAGTTCTGCAATCTCTCACCATTTAGATACTATATTTCTCTTTTACTCTTTCTGCCAAAATGGACAATTTCACATTTTCCTACATTATACTCCATTTGCCTGATCTTTGCCCACTCACTTAACCTATCTATATCTTTTTGCAGCCTCCTTATGTCCTTTTCACAACTTACTTTCCTACCTATCTTTGCGCCATCAGCAAATTTGTCAACCATCCCATCCATCCCTTCATCCAAGTCATTTATATAAATTGTAAACAATTGAGGTCCCAGCACTGATCCCTGTGGCACACCATTCATTACATCTTGCCAACCTGACAAAGACCATTTATGCCCATTCTCTGCTTCCTGTTAGCCAGCCAATCTTATATCTATGCCAATATGATACCCCCATACTATGAACTTTTATTTCCCATAATAACTGTTGATGTGGCACTTTATCAAATGCCTTCTGGAAATCTAAGTGCAGTACATCCACCAGTTTCCTTTATCCACAGCACATGTTACTTCCTCAAAGAGCTCCAATAAGTTGGTTAAACACAATTTCCCTTTCACAAAACCATAACATATTTTCATCAAGTTTTCCTCTGCAGATTGACTGGAGGCAATAGATAGTTCTATGATAACATCATAAATTAATTTCAATGCTACAAAGGGAGAAAAAACCATGAGAAATAGAATCGTTAAAACCTCAGAACCAAAGGAAGCCAGCAAACCCCAGATTGAAGGGAAAAAAAATCAAGGATCCTCATAGAACATTTGCCAGCTCATGGTGTATTGTTCTAGGCCAGCATTTATTGCCCATCCCTAATTGCCCTTGAGAACGTGGTGAGCTGCCTTCTTGAACTGCTGCAGTCTCTGTGGTGTAGGTACACCCACAGTGCTGTTAAGGAGTTCCAGGATTTTGACCCAGCGACAGTGAAGGAAAGGTGACATATTTCCAAGTTAGGATGGTGAGTGGCTTGGAGGGAAACTTCCAAGTGGTGGTGTTCCCAAGTATCTGCTGCCCTTGTCCTTCTAGATAGTAGTGGTCATGGGTTTGGAAGGTGCTTCCCATTGATCCCATCACAATGGGAGAATTAGTACGACAGGCAGTAGAATTTATTGACCTAACTTAGCCAATTCTCCTAGGATGCATGATTGAGAACTTTAATTATCAGAATACACAACGTTCCAGTTTCAGTGGTACGTATGTACATTTTGCACCATTCGCCGAAAACTGCATTCAGTACATGAGAATTTCCCAATAATATGACAAATCATAATGAAACATTAGGGATCTTTCATTCCCAAAGTGTGAATATTAGGTTAACTGGTCTCTCCCTTCATCCTGCAAATGGAGTGCAGCTGGCTACCTGAGTGAAGACTTGGAGTTTGGTGAGAGGGGAGTTCGGTGAAGAGGGAGAAGGAGTTGTTCATTTCCCCTTCCTATCTTTCTCACCCCATAGAAATTGGTTCTTGCTCTACTACAGGGAAAGGAGCTAGATATTTGGTGAGTTTCTGGTAAGTGACTAAGTTCTATAAGTTCTATTCTACCCCTAAGGCTTAAAATAGTATACAATTGGTGGTAAAGGTATTAAAGAAAGCAACATAAATATTGATATAATTAAGTAGTTATTTAAAACACATTAAGGATGGCAGGGCAGATGATATGTCAAGGCTGTAGTATGTGGGAGCTCCTGGATAACATTGTGATCCAGGGCAAACGCGTCTGCAGTAAGTTTTTGCGGCTTGAGGAATTTCAGCTCAGAGTCATTGAGCTGGAGGCTGAGCTGCAGACTCTGCGACACATCAAGGAGGGGGAAAGTTACCTGGATGCTTTATACCGGGAGACAGTCACACTGCTTAGGATAAGATCTTCTGATTTGGTCAGTGGCCAGGGACAGGAGGGTGTGACTGCGAGTGAGGCAGATAAGGGGACACAGAGGGCAGGAGTGCAGGAGTGTGAGCCTCTGCAATTGTCTAACAGATTTGAGGTTCTCTCAGCTTGTTTGGATAAGAGCAGGGGCTGCAGGGTGGATGAGCAAACTGACCAAGGCACCATGGTACAGGAAGCCATCCATGCGGGGGGATCAAAAAGGAATATAGTGGTAGCAGGGGACAGTGTAGTCAGGGGGATTGAAACTGTCCTATGTAGCAAAGAGTGAGAGTCCAGACAGCTATGTTGCCTTCCTGGCACCAGGGTTCAGGACATCTGCTCAGGGCTGGAGAGGAACTTGCAGTGGGAGTGGGAGGATCCAGTGGTCATGGCCCACGTAGATACCAGTGACATAGGCAGGATGAGGAAGGAGGCTCTGCATAGTCAGTATGACAAGCTAGGCACCAAATTAAGAAGCAGAACCTCAAAGGTAATAACTTCTGGATTATTACCTGAGCCACGTGCAAATTGGCATAGGACAAATAACGTTAGAGAAATGAATGCATGGCTCAAAGACTGGTGTGGGAGAAGTGGATTCCAGTTTGTGGGGCACTGGCACCAGTATTGGGGAAAGTGGGATCTGTGCAGTTGGGACAGCCTACACCTAAACTGTGCTGGGGCTGGTGTCCTTGCGAGCTGACTAGCTAAGGAAGCAGAGAGTGTTTTAAACTGAAGAGTGGGGGAAAGGGATCAAATTTGGGAAGATGAGGTAAACCAAAGAGTAGGGACAGGCAAGAGAGAAAGATATTATTATGGGAAATGATAAACAGACTGTGACAGGAAGGGACAGAGAGTACAAATCCAAGAATAAATCAGCAGATTGGGCTAGACACTACAAAAATAATAAAATGACAAACTAAAGGCCCTGTATCTAAACACTTGTAGCATTCAAAACTAAACAAATGAACTGCGAGCACAAATAGAAATAAAGAAGTACGGCTTGATAGCCATTACAGAGACATGGCTACAGGATGACATAGATCGGGACCTGAATATTGAAGGGTATGTATTTAGGAAGGACAGGAGGCTAGGAAAAGGTGCAAGGGTGGCTCTGTTAATTAATGATGATATTAGCACATTAGAGAGGGTTGTTCTAAGTTCAGGAAACTAGATTTTAGAAGGGTTTTGGGTTGAGGTGAAGAATCATAAAGGCAAAAAATCACTTGTGGGAGGGGTGTGCAGGCCCCCTAATTGTAAATACACAATAGGACAGTATAAAAGAAAAGATTATGGAGACTTACCAGAAAGGTACAGCACTAATCATGGGGAATTTTAATCTACATATAGACTGGAAAAATCAGATGGCAAATGTAGCATAGTTGGTGAGTTAATTGAATGTTTTTGAGATAGTTTCTTAGAACAGTACATTCTAGAGCTCTAATTCTTGAGTTAAATTTAAACCTTTGCATCATCACCGACGGCTTGGGCTGGTAATAATTCTTTACAAGGTTCACTAAGTCACCAAAACTTTTCAAATCTGGGGCACTGGGCACCAACAGATTTCGAATTAGTCCAAATGTTTTACTCGCATACGTGGACAGAAGGATTGCGCACCTCTGCTCCTCCCCCACAATCTCATTCGCCTGGAAGAAGAGTGAGACCATAGAGTGAACATAGTGAGACCAGTCATCTGAGGTTAGGTCGAAAGTCTCGACCCTTCCAAGTTACGGCATGCTCTGAGGGGATCACTTCAACAGTCATGGTCTTTTTCTGGATGGCAAGCTGTAACTAGTGGGGTGTCACAGGGTTTGGTCCTTGGGCCCCTACTATTTACAATCTACATTAATGACTTTGATTCAGGGATAGAAGGTACTATAGCTAAATTTGCAGATGACACCAAAATAGGTGGGAAAGTAAGTTGCAATGAAGAAATAAGAAATTTACAAATGGATATGGACAGGTTAGGTGAATGGGCCAAAATTTGGCTGATGGAGTTTAACGTGGATAAGTGTGAGGTTATCCATTTTGGTCGGAAGAATAAAAAGGCGACTTATTATTTAAATGGAGAGAAACTTCAGAATGCTTCAGTGCAGAGGGATCTGAGTGTCCTTGTGCATGAATCGCTGAAAGCTAGTATGCAGGTACGGCAGGTAATAAGAAAGGCAAATGGAATTTTGGCATTCATTGCTAAAGAAATAGAGTATAAAAATAGGGAAGTGTTGTTGAAACTGTACAAGGCATTGGTGAGACCGCGCCTGGAGTACTGTGCACAGTTTTGGTCCCCTTACTTGAGGAAGGATGTAGTTGCACTGGAGGTGGTTCAGAGAAGGTTCACTAAGTGATTCCAGAGATGCAGGGCTTATCTTATGAGAAGAGATTGAGCAATTTAGACCTATACTCGCTAGAGTTTAGAAGGATGAGAGGAGATGTAATTGAGATATAAAAGATGCCAAAGGGGATAGACAAAGTAGACGTGGAGCGGATGTTTCCCCTTGTGAGGCATTCTAGAATGAGAGACCATAGTTTTAGACTAACGGATGATAGATTTAAATCAGAGATGAGGAGGAATAACTTTACTCAAAGGGTCATGAATCTATGGAATTCACTACCTCCCAGTGCAGTGGATGCCGGGATGCTGAATAAATTTAAGGTGGAGATAGACAGATTTTTAATTAGTAATGGCATGAAAGGTTTTGGGGAGAGGGCAGGAAATTGGAGTTGAGGCCGAAATGAGATCAGCCATGATTGTATTGAATGGCGGGGCAGGCTTGAGGAGCTGAATTGCCTACTCCTGCTCCTAGTTCTTAAGTTCTTATGTATGAAGTAAATTTTCTTTTACTTACAACTACCATGCGAGGTACAGCCCGATTTCAGTTCTTCTGATTTCCTTCATTCTTCCTCACTTTTTATCTCATTTTTTCTGTGGCTTTTCATGCTTTTACTCTTTGTTAGATCCAGTACTGTGTTGGGGCTAAAGGATCCAGGGTGCATGCTTGTTTCAGGGTGACTGAGTTGGTACAGATACAGAGAACATCAGGAGATTGTTTATAGAATAAACACATGCTGTTTATATACAAACTAAACTCAGCAGCTACACTTGTGTGCTCACAACTCAAAACTCTTTCTTCACTCTTCTATGTCTAACTCAAGACTCTCCCACAGAGGTAGCCTGCGCTACTCTGCCATTGGGTATTAAGATCATGTGATCTTACATTCCAACACGTGTCTTAAAGGTATATCACATATCAGATTACTAAAAGAGCTCACAAGTAACATCCTGGAAATAACTGTAAATCAGGAAATGGAAGGGAGGGAGGAACTTGGGAAAATTACAATCACGAGGGAAGTCGTATTGAGCATATTGTTGGGGCTGCGGGCTGACAAATCTCCAGGTCGGGATGGTCTTGAAATAAGGGGCTAGTGAGATAGTTGATACACCGTTATTAATTTTCTAAAATTCCCTAGATTCGGGGAAGGGTACATTAGATTGGAAAATAGCAAATATAACTCCTTTATTCAAAAAGGGAGTGAGGGAGGCAGAAAGCAGGAAACTACAGCTCAGTTCACCTAATATCTGTCGTAGTGAAAATGTTAGAAGATATTATTAAAGATGTTAAAGCAGGGCACTTAGAAAAAAATCAAGGCAATCAGGTAGAGTCAACATGGTTTTGTAAAAGGGAAATCATGTTTAACTAATTTATTGGAGTTCTTTGAAGGAGTCACATGTGCTGCGGATAAAGGGGAACCTGTGGATGTACTATACTTAGATTTCCAGAAGGCATTTGATAAAGTGCCACATCAAAGGTTATTACAGAACATAAAAGCTCATGGTGTAGGGGGTAACATATTGGCATGGATAGATGATTGGCTAGCTAACAGGAAGTAGAGAGTTAGCATAAATGGGTCTTTTTCTGGTTGGCAAGATGTGATGAGTGATGTGCCACAGCGATCAGTACTGGGGCCTCAACTTTTTACAATTTATATAAATGACTTGGATAAAGGGACTGGAGGGATGGTTGCTAAATTTGCTGATGACACAAATCTAGGTAGGAAAATAAATTGTAAAGAGGACATAAGGAGGCTACAAAGATAGGTTAAGTAAGTGAGCAAAGATCTGGCAAATGGGATATAAGGTGAGCAAATGTGAAATTGTTCACTTTGGCAGGAAAAATAAAATTATCTAAATGATGAGAGATTGCAGAGCTCTGAGATTCAGAGGGATCTGGGTGTCCTAGTGCATGAATCACAAAAGGTTAATATATAGGCACAGCAGGTAATTATGAAAGCTAATAGAATGTTATCATTTATTGTGAAGGGAACTGAATACAAAAGTAGAGAGGTTATGCTTCAGCTGTACAGGGCTGAGAAACAGTTAAGAGAAGGTTTACTAGGCAAATACCAGGAGTGGGTGGGTTGTTCTATGGGTTGTTAGGCTTGTATCCACTGGAACTTAGAAGAGTAAGAGATGATTTAATTGAAACCTTTACGAAACTGAGGGGTCTTGACAGGGTGGAAATGGAGAGGATGTTTCCACTTGTGGGAGAATTTAGAACTAAGGGCCACTGTTTAAAAAAAGGTGTTGCTCATTTAAGACAGATATGAGCAGAAATTTTTTCTCTCAGAGAGTTGTGAGTCTTTGGAACTCTCTTCCTCAAAAGGCGGTGGAAGCAGAGTCTTTGAATATTTTTAAGGCAGTGCTGGATAAGATTCTTGATTAGCAAGGGGGTGAAAGGTTAACGGCGGTTAAAGACAAGAATGTGGGGCTGAGGTTACATTCAGATCAGCCATGATCCTATTGAATGGCCGATCAGGCTTGAGGGGCCAAGTGACCCACTCCTGCTCCTAATTTGTATGTCCGAACAAAACCTACCAATTTTTGGCTGATTTCAATCCTACATCACTGCCATCTCGCTGCAACCCTGTCCATACTCTCTGGAAACCTGCCAGCTGTTTCACTGGCTTTCCTGTAAGTTATTAGCCTCAATTTAAACTGCTGGGTGGGGCGGGGGGGGTGCTTGGGGTGCCGAAGCAAGTGGGCCAGCCATCTGACACCTCAAACAGCAGGAGTCGAGGCAAGATTCAACTCTCAGGCCCATTTAAATTTTCAAATGCTAGCTACTGCTTGAACTCACTGGGAGCGGAGATGAGGTCAGTGGCATTTCGGCTGGAAGGAGAATGCCATTGGTGACCGAAGGGTTGATCTGGCACATTATTTAGGTGAAGGGAGTTGGGGGAGGTGAAGCAGGGGAAAGAAAGAAGAGTCAGTCCTGAGGCAATCACAGGAGAGGAAGTTTCCTTGTGAGGCCCAGATGAGCACCTCATGATGCACAAGGAAACCTGCAGAAGATTAAAAATGAAAAATTACCGGAGCCTCTTCTGACCACGATACTGTGTGCTGCCAGGCTTCATGATGGACCAAGCACTGAATGTCAATGCCAAGATTAGCTGTTGAGATCATGCCAGGTTCCAACTGATGTCATCGGACTCCAATATTTAAATTTATCTGAGGCTCCAGCCTACCTGCAGCAGTAGCACTGATGCTGCAGTTAAGATGGCTGCAGGCGTAAATGCATCAGGAATGCTGCAATAAGTGTCCTGCCGCCATCTTAATCTCCTACCTGTCCCATTCCCACTGAGTGGGCAGGGTTAAGAACTGGCCTATTGTTTGTTCAAAGTAGTTCTGCCTAAAATTCCTATTTACACCTAAGGATAATGAATTATTCCCACACTCCAGTGCAAAAGGAACTGAAATTGAACCATCCATCAGTCCTACACTGTTGTGAATACTTATCTCTAACCATCAGTCCTTTTGAGCATAGTACTCCACTGGGAAGACATGTTTAGTGGATTTACCCTCTAAACTTCTTATTTTCAAATTACATCCTTAAATGTAATTTGTCAAAATGAACAATTTGGTTGAACTTTAGAATTCTGAAGATTTCTACTGTGTTATCTCCTAGAACCTTACTTTGCAACAAGACACAGCTCAGCTTTCATAACTGTTGTTTACAGCTTAGTTTGCTGAGACCTGTCCTTACTAGGTCCTGCCTCCTCTCAAGGACAATAATGTCCTTGCAATGGCCTGTATCAGTCCCGGTCATTCATAAACCTCATGGATTTTGCTCCATTTTGTGGAGGATTTTACATTAAGAGGACTCCAAAACAAGCCAGTAAGAACATCAGCAACCTGAGTGTTGCTCTGTTTTATATCCTTGACGTGCAGCATGACAGATAACCTAGATAATCTGTGCAGAGTATAAAATTATCCAGTATATCATGCTGGTATAGTTGCAATTTGGCAGCAGATGAATAGCAGTCAGAATCTTGGGATCCTACAGATTTATGGGGTAAGTATTACAGATAGTAAAACCGTTAACAGACCCATTAAACCAATAAGCCAGACATTTTAAACTATCTAGAAATTTCCAATCGCTAACCAAATAAGGCTAGAATGACTGTGGCTGATATTAACAAACAAGCATTTAATATCTTCATATGACATTCTTTTGCCTGTTGTCTCAGCTGAAGCATTAACTTGCTTATTTAAAGTGTGTTAAACTTTCATGCGCTATTATTTTCAACAAGTTTCTAGTTGGAGATTACTGCAAATATTTAAACTTCCAGCTGAAAGCTTGTTTATTTACTGTAAAGGTAAAAGTGATCATTCTAAACACCCAGATGTCTAAGATTTAAAATATTTGATGAGGAAGAGTCCACAAAATGTATGTCACTTTCATTTAAGAAACAATGGATTCTGAAAACACATAATTTTTTTAACATAAAGATGTGAAAAGTTAAATTTTCAAATTATCTGACCCTACATGGATAGGCTGTCACAGGCCACAATGTGTGATGAGTTGAGGTGATTTCCCAACACAGCAGTTTTAATTTCAATTTACCCCGCACACATTCTCAAACCCCCCCCCCCCCCCAACTGCCTGGCACTTCTTTGATGAATCTTACTTCCTTCCCATCATCACCATCATTCTTCTTTTGCCATTGAGGCACCAATCGATGTTATTAAATTCTGACTTGAACTTTTCTCTCCAGCTCACATCGTCCCAAGTGAATTTCAGCTGTGTCTGTTGCTGTGATGTTATGTAGAGTTCCTCCAGGTCAAGTTCTAGCTCTTTTCGTATCCTGGCTTCCATTCTCATGCGTGCAAAGGATCCCTGTGTCAAGCACGCTCAGAATATGACCCACGTCGGTTCTTCCTGACTGTTACAATCAGGGGTGACATTTAATGCTCTCTGACATATACTTTTTGTTACTCATTCATGGGATGTGAGCTTCGCTGGCTGGGCCAGCATTTATTGCCCATCCCTAATTGCCCTTGAGAAGGTGGTGGTGAGCTGCCTTCCTGAACCACTGTAGTCCATGCGGTGTAGGTATACCCACAGTGCGTTAGGGAGGGAGTTCCAGGATTTTGATCCAGCAACAGTGAAGGGATGGCGATATATTTCCAAGTCAGAATGGTAACTTGGAGGGAAGCTTCCAGGTGGTGTTGTTCCCCTCTATCTGCTACCACTGTCCTTCTAGATGGTATTGGCTGTGGGTTTGGAAGGTGCTGTCAAAGTACCTTTGGTGAATTCCTGCAGTGCATCTTGTAGATGGTACACACTGCAGATACTGTGCGTCGGTAGTGAAGGGAGTGTATGTTTGTGGATGTGGTGCCAATCAGGCGGGCTGCTTTCTCCTGGATGATGTCAAGCTTCTTGAGTGTTGTGGGAACTGCACTCATCCAGACAAGTGAGGAGTATTCCATCACACTCCTGACTTGTGTCTTTGTAGATGGTGGACATGCTTTGGGGAGTCAAGAGGTGGGTTACTCGTCACACGATTCCTAGCCTCTGACCTGCTCTTGTAGCCACAGTATTTATATGGCTAGTCCAATTCAGTTTCTGGTCAATGGTAACCCCCACCCAGGATGTTGATAGCGGGGGATTCAGTGATGGTAATGCCATTGAACGTCAAGGGGTGGTGGTTGGATTCTCTCTTATTGGAGATGGTCATTGCCTGACACTTGTGTGGCACGACTGTTACTTGCCACTTGTCAGCCCAAGCCTGGATATTGTCCAGGTCTTGCTGCTTCTGTATCTGAGGAGTTGCGAATGGTGCTCAACATTGTGCAATCATCAGTGAACATCCCCACTTCTGACCTTATGATGGAAGGAAGGTCATTGATAAAACAGCTGAAGATGGTTGAGCCGAGGACACGACACTGAGGAACTCCTGCGGTTACGCCCTAGAGCTGAGATGACTGACCTCCAACAACCACAACCATCTTCCTTTGTGTTAGGTATGACTCCAACCAGTGGAAAGCTTTCCCCCTGATTCCCATTGACTTCAGCTTTGCTAGGGCTCCTTGATGCCCGCTCTGTCGAATGTGGCCTTTGATTCATCCATCTGATATTAGAGCCATCATAGGTTTCTACGATGGAAGCTGCCAAGCTACTTGATGTTGGACTACCATGTTTCTGATAACAGAACAGCCGGTGGTGGTGTGGGAGGCAGGGAACAATGATGTCACTGGGCCAGTAACCCAGACCAAATGCCCTTGGAACATGGGGTCACCACAGCAGCTAGTGGAATTTGAATTCAACTAACATTTTTTAAATTCTTTCATGAGATGTGGGCATCACTGACAAGGCCAGCATTTGTTGCCCATCCTTAATAGCTGTTGAACTGAATGGCTTGCTGGGCTATTTCAGAGGGCAGCTGAGAGTCAACCACACTGCTGTGCGTCTGGAGTCACATGGAGGCCAGACCGGGTAAGGATGGCAGATTTCCTTCCCTAAAGGGTAAAGTGAACCAGATGAATTTTACGACAATCAAAGCACTATGGCAAAGAGGGTGGTGTAGTGGCAATATCACTGTATTAGAAACCTGGGCTAATACTGTGGGGGCGTGGCATAGATTCACATTCCACCATGGCAATTGGTGGAATTTGAATTCATTAAAGTCTGGAATTAAGAATTAATCCACAGTAGCCATGACCTTGCTCATACCCCATCAGCGAATAAAAAAAATACTGAGATTAGCTTCCAATTCCATATTTTAAAGCAGTCATTCACCTTTGAGTTATATGTCTTTGTCAGAGGAAACATTAATTGTCAAGAGCTTGGTTTTTGCACCATTGATTTTTCTGGCTGTGTCTGTGAGATTGTCTTTTTTTCTATATCTTTTATCAATGAGGCAGCTGTCACAAGAGGTTCAAAAAGTCAGTTCACCACCACCTCCACAAGAGCAATTAGGGATTGGCAATAAATCATTATCTTGCCAGCAGTGTCCATATTCCATGAATAAATACATTTATAAATAGGACTGTTAATGTAGCGCGGTTTTGTGTAACTTTTCAGGAGAGGAGAATGAACAGATCACCAGATGTTATGAGCCATGAGCTGATCCCTGGCCTAGTTGTGCTTGGCCCGCCTTCTTCCTCTTCACAGAGATAAAAACAAAAAATCCAAAACAAAAACAGAAATACCTGGAAAAACTCAGCAGGTCTGGCAGCATCAGCGGAGAAGAACAAAATTGACGTTTCGAGTCCTCATAACCCTTCAACATTAGTTCTGTTGGAGTCCTCGTGACCCTTCAACAGAACTAATGTTTTTCTTCCTCTTCACCTTTGCCCAAGTCTTCCTCATGAGATGATGACAGTTATTGTTACTCAGCCTTCTCTAAATACAATCATTTCGGTATTGCGATGTTGGGCAATATGCAGCACGGATCAATGTTGTGAGAGACTTTGGGGCATATTGTGGGGCACCTCCAGAAATATTCATGCGTCTGAATGTGTGCTTCAATAGTACAATAGTGAGCTCAATATAAATTATATATGTGTATATTGTTCTCAGCAGATAAGGAAGGGTCAAATGGCTCCCTTCTTTGCCCTTCCAATAGATATTTTTGTTTGGAATGGATATACTGGCCAATTCAGTGAGTACTTAACTATTTACATGCTGTGATCATAAAAGTACCAATAAGACAGGTTTTCTTGAGTTTAACAAAGAATGGAGTTTTATTATACTTAAAACAACACACTAAACTATTAAAATGTACACAACGTTTGCACTCATAGACACACACAGACACCTGTCACACACATTTGTCCTAGACCTAACCATCTTCAGCTGCTTCATCAATGGCCTTCCTTCAATGATAAGGTCAGAAGTGGGGATGTTTGCTGATGATTGTGTTATGACATGGCAGATGATTTGTGCCAGATGGACCAAATCCACAAGGGAAACTTAGCCATGCTATCATTAAGGTTTTGCAATTTGTATATATTACGAGAAGATTTGGGCACTGAATTCAGAAGTAATTAGTCCACTAACACATTTAGAGATTTTAAAAACTAAATTAAAACATTTATTAACAAAAGAAAAAGTTTCAAGTAAGTACATAAGATTACAGTTACTTAATACTATAACAACTCCCAAAATTCCGAATTGAACTGACTCCAACTACACACCCCTTTTAAGGCAACAGCCCAAAATAGATTTTAACTTTAAATAGCAAGCCAGCAAACTTAGCACAGCACCTACTCGACAGTGAAATTCAAAAGGCTTGTCTCCAACTTTAGTTACTAGACACTGCAGAATTTTTCAAACATTGCTTGAGGCTTCCCCAAGACTGTTTTACACAGTCCTTTTAGTTCTTATATGCACCCCACCCCCCAACCCCCCCAACATAGTCTTTCATTCTTCATTACATATGTTTCTCTCTCTTTAATCTGTAAATTCCATTGCTTGATATGTCTTTGGAAATGTACTTTTCCCATAATATAAAAATCTTTCATGTTGCCAATATGATCAGTATCTTTTGGGAAAAGTAAAATAATATAACCTTGCCCTATTTATCTTGTTAGTTGTAAACACGTACCATCCCTTTGAAACCCAAAAAACTCTTTCACTTATCTAAAAAGGCAAATTTCCTTCACACCCTACATGATAAGACCTCACCCATGTTTACTCATTAGCATTTCAAATACCTTTTACCCCTAACTTCTTGTGATAATTTCAATCTTGCAGCCTATCTGACTCTAATTTAATTAAATCACACAGACAGAACCATCTACACTCACACCCATAAACCTACTTTACAACAAACCTCAATGATATTATGAAACTTATTACAGTTTCATGACAATTCCACGATGTTCAGCACCATTCGTGACTCCTCAGATACTGAAGCAGCCCATGTCCAAATGCAGCAAGATCTGGACAATATCCAGATAAAAGCAAAAAACTGTGGATGCTGGAAATCCAAAACAAAAATAAAAATGCCTGGAAAAGCTCAGCAGGTCTGGCAGCATCTGCGGAGAGGAACACAGTTAACGTTTTGAGTCCGTATGACTCTTCAACAGAACTAAGGAAAACCTCTTAATTAGTTCTGTTGAAGAGTCATACGGACTCGAAACGTTAACTGTGTTCCTCCGCAGATGCTGCCAGACCTGAATTTTTCCAGGTAATTTTATTTTTGTTTTGGACAATATCCAGGTTTGGGCTGACAAGTAGCAAGTAACATTCGTGCCACACAAGTGCCAGGCAATGACCATCTCCAACGAGAGAGAATCTAACCATTGCCCCTTGACATTCAATGGCATTGCCATTGCTGAATCCCCACTATCAACATCCTGGAGGTTACCATTGCTCAGAAACTGAACTGGACTAGCCATATAAATACTGTGGCTACAAGAGCAGGTCAGAGGCTGGAAATCCTGCGGCAAACCTCCTGACTCTCCAAAGCCTATCCACCATCTACAAGGCACAAGTTAGGAGTGTGATGGAATACTATCCACTTGCCTGGATGAGTGCAGCTCCAGCAATTCTCAAAATTGTTGACACTATCCAGGGCAAAGCAGCCTGTTTGATTGGCACCCCATTCACAAACATTCCATTCCCTCCACCACCAACGCACAATAGCAGCAGTAGGTACCATCTACAAGATGTACTGCAAGAACTCACCAAGGCTTCTTAGACAGCACCTTCTAAGCCCACAACCACTACCATCTAGGGCAGCAGACATATGGGTACACCACCATCTGAAAGTTCCTCTCTAAGCCACTCACCGTCCTGACTTGGAAACATATCACCATACCTTCACTGTTGTTGGGTCAAAATCCGGGAACTCCCTCCCTAACAGCATGTGGTGTTCCTACACCACATGGACTGCAGCGGTTCAAGAAGGCAGCTCACCACCACCTTCTCAAGGGCAATTAGGGATGGGCAATAAATGCTGGCCGAGCCAGCAATGCTAACATCCTATGAGTGAATTAAAAAAACACCGACGCGCACACACGCACTTTCAGAATCACAGAATTTTAACGGCACAGAAGGAGTTCATTCGGCCCATCATGTCTGCACTGGCTCTCTAAATGAGCATTATGATCTACTGCCATTGCCCTGCTTTTTCCCCATACCCTTGCACATTATTTCTATTCAAATAATCATCTAATGCCCCTTAGAATGCCTCGATTGAACCTGCCTCCACCACACTTCCAGGCAGTGCATTCCAGACCCAAACCACTCATTGTGTGAAAATGTTTCTTCTCACGTCACAAATTTTGCAAATCACTTTAAATCTGTGCCCTCTTGTTCTTGATTATTTTACAAGTGGGAACACCTTTGCCTTATCTACTCTGTCTAGTCCCCTCATGATTTTGAACATCTCTATTGAATCTCCTCTTAGCCTTCTTCTCTCCAAGGAGAACAGCCCCAACCTCTCCAATCTATCTTCATAACTGAAGTTTTCCATCCCTGGAACCACTAGATACACACAAATATACATTACAGAATGGGGTTGGCAAAATTAGTATCCATTAAAAAAAAGTCAAAGAATATACAGTCTGTAGCTTGGTGACTCAGCTGCCTTCCGGCTTAACTTGATCTTCTCGAAGCTTCTGATTTAAAGTTGTAGACGACTGAGTTTGTTGTTCTTCAGTAGGTGGTAGTGTAGGGTTGGATTCTCTTAAGAAATCTCTGTCTGCAGCAGGATGAACACAGTCAGCAAATAGGGCTTGCAGCTTACCAGGTGGGTTGGAGAAAAGAAAGGGGGCAAGAGGGACCCCCACTTAGGTCTTCTTCCTCAGGTGTTTGTCCTCAATTTTGCTGAGAAAACATGCACTTAAAACAGACAGAGTGTTGGCTTGCCATGTCTCCTTCCTTCTCCGACTCCCATGGGGATTTAAAAAAAGGCCCTATCAGATTGGAAAATAGCAAATGTGACAGAAATCAAGAAACTATAGGCTAGTCAGCTTAACATCTGCCATAGGGGCATTGCTGGAATTTATTATTCAGGAGGTTATAGCAGGGCACTTAATGCAATCAAGCGGATTCAACATGGCTTTGTGAAAGAGAAATCATGTTTAACTAATTTATTGGAGTTCTTTGCGGAAGTACCAAATAACAAGGATAAAGGGGAACCTGTGGATGTGCTGTACTTAGATTTCCAGAAGGAATTTGACAAGGTGCCACATCAAGGGTCATTACACAGTGTTCATGGTGCAGGGGGTAACATATAAGCATGGATAGAGGAGTGGCTAGCTAACAGTAAGCAGAGAGTAGGGATAAATGGATCTTTTACCAGTCGGCAAGATGTGACGAGCGGAGTGCCACAGGGATCAGTGCTGGGGCTTCAACTATTTACAATCTACATCAATGATTTGGATAAAGTGATTGAAAGTATGTTGCTAAATTTGCTGATAAAGATAGGTAAGAAAGTAAATTGCGAAGAGGACAAAAGGATTACGCCAATGGATATAAGTAGGTTAAGTGAATGGGCAAAAATTTGGCAGATGGTGTATAATGTAGGATGATGTGAATGTGTCCTCTTTGTTAGAAAGATTAGAAAAACAGCATATTATTTAAATAGAGAGAGATTGCAGAACTCTGAAGTACAGAGGGATCTGGGTGTCCCAGTAAATAAATCAGGAAAACAAGTGATTAGGAAGGCAAATGGAATGTTGTTTATTGCAAGGGTAATGGAATATAACTATGGAAGTTTGCTGGAATTGTTGAGGGCTTTGGTGAGACCACATCTAGAATACCGTATACAGCTTGGGTCTCCTTATTTAAGAAGGATATAAACGTGTTAGAAGCAGTTGAGAAAAGGTTCACTCGACTGATACCTGGGATGGGGAATTATTTTACAAGGAAAGGTTGGAAGGCTGGGCCTGTATCCATTGGAGTTTAGGAGAATGAGAGGTGATTTTACTGAAACATATAAGATCCTGAGGGTCTTGACATCTCTGAAGGCGGAGGGGCACATTAGTGGGGTGGTAAAAAAGGCATATGGGTCTCTTGCCTTTATTAATCGAGGCATAGATTACAAAAGTAGGGAGGTCATGTTGGAGTTGTATAGAATCTTAGTGAGGCCACAGCTAGAGTACTGTATGCAGTTCTGGTTACCACATTATAGGAAGAATGTGATTGCACTGGAGGGGGTGCAGTGGAGATTCACCAGGATGTTGCCTGGGATGAAACATTTAAGTTATGAGGAGAGGTTGGATAGACTTGGGTTGTTTTTGTTGGAGCAGAGAAGACTGAGGGGCGACCTGATCAAGGTTTACAAGATTATGAGGGGCATGGACAGGGTGGATAGGGAGCAGCTATTCCCCTTAGCTGAAGGGTCAGTCACAAGGGGGCACAAGTTCAAGTTGAGGGGCAGGAAATTTATGGGGGATGTGAGGAAAAACTTTTTTACCCAGAGGGTGGTAATGGTCTGGAATGCACTGCCTGGGAGGGTGGTGGAGGCGGGTTGCCTCACAACCTTTAAAAAGTACTTGGATGAGCACTTGGTATGTCATAACATTCAAGGCTACGGTCCAAGTGCTGGTAAATGGGATTAGGTAGGTAGGTCAGGTGTTTCTCACATGCCGATGCAGACTCGATGGGCCGAAGGGCCTCTTCTGCACCTTGATTCTGTGATTCTGTGTGACATGGTGGATTCCACTTGTGGGAAAGACCAGAACTAGGGGACACAGTTTAAAAATAAGGGGCCTCCCATTTAAGATGGAGATGAGAAGTTCCAAAGACTGTCTCAGAGGGTCGTGAATCTTTCGAACTCTTCGCATAAAGCAGCGGAGGCAGGGCCAAAAGATATTTTTAAGACAGATGTAGATAGATTCTTGACTAACAAGGGAATCAATGGATATAGGGTGTAGGCTGAAGTGGAGTTGAACTCACAATCAGATCAGCCACAATCTCATTGAATGGCTGAACAGGCTTGAGTGAATAGCCTACTCCAGCTCCTAATTCATAAACCTGCCCTTTTACTTACCCCCTCCTCTCCGTCCAAGGGCCCAAACACTCCTTTCAAGTGAAGCAGCACTTCACTTGCACTTCCCTCAATTTAGTCTACTGCATTCGCTTCTCCCAATGTGGTCTCCTCTACACTGGAGAGACCAAATGCAGACTGGGTGACCGCTTTGCGGAACACCTTTGGTCTGTCTGCAAGCATGACCCAGACCTCCCTGTCGCTTGCCATTTCAACACTCCACCCTGCTTTCATGCCCACCTGTCCGTCCTTGGCCTGCTGCAATGTTCCAGTGAAGCTCAACGCAAACTGGAGGAACAGCACCTCATCTTCCGACTAGGCACTTTACAGCCTTCCGGACTGAATATTGAGTTCAACAACTTCAGATCATGAACTCTCTCCTCCATCCCCATCCGCTTTGCGATCCCCCCTTTTTCTAATAATTTCTAATGTTTTAATATATTTTTCTTTTCCCACCTATTTCCATTATTTTTAACTGTATTTCCATCCATTGTTTCATCTCCACCTTTTAGCCTATTTCGATTCCTTCCCCACACCCCACCCTTCACTAGGCTATCTGTTACTTGCCCTTCCTGCTTCCTACCCTTAATGTCACCATTAGCACATTCCTTAGCTAATATTACCACCATCAACACTCCTTTGTCCTTTTGTCTATGCCATCTTTGGCAATCTCTTCTTTGCCTCCACCTATCGCTGGCCCGCTATTCAGCTCTACCTGTCCCACCCCCCCTCAACCAGCTTAATTCACCTCATTTCTATATTTCCTCAGTTCTGATGAAGCATCATATGGACTCAAAATGTTAACTGTATTCCTCTCTGCAGATGCTGTCAGACCTGCTGAGTTTTTCCAGCTATTTTTATTTTTGTTTCAGATTTCCAGCATCCGCAGTATTTTGCATTTATCATGTTTGTATGTATGTTTGTACATTTTCCTTGCAATCTAAAGGTATCTTGAATACCTCTTGTATGAAAGCCAGCTTGTCCAGGGTCCCATTGTCCCTATGATTAGTT
Source organism: Carcharodon carcharias (assembly GCF_017639515.1). Lineage (NCBI taxonomy): Eukaryota > Metazoa > Chordata > Chondrichthyes > Lamniformes > Lamnidae > Carcharodon > Carcharodon carcharias. The sequence goes on from NC_054472.1 coordinate 167,286,495, forward strand.
TTAATGGCTCATCTCCAACAGCCGAATACCTTGGATGACTGCCATAGATGCCTTGCTAATGAGGCAGTAGCTGTGAGTCCTTTACACTCCCCTGAGGCCACTGTCTTTGATGGGTTTTGCAGACAGACTGACTGCATTCCAATGAATTAGAATGTGGAATGTATAGTAATGCTATTTGGGGTTAGCCACCTTGGGTCGTGAGTTTAAGTCACTTTAGGCTCTGTTATTTTTAAGTATTTTTTTAAAAGCTCCATTCAGGTTTCCAGCCAGTGGATTAAAATCATTATTTGGCATAAAGCACATTTTCATGACTATGTACATACATATGTATCTAATATATTTTTAAAATATTATACGCCACTGAATGCTATTTCAAAATTGTGATCGCCAGTAGAGGAGCAGGGGGTAAAGAAAGTTGAGGCTTTTGTACTAGTAGCCAGATCACCCTGTGTACCCCGCCCAGCAGAGTGGCAAGGTATTGCTATGAAATTCTTCCAGGTCCATGGCCAGGGGTTGGGCAACCGTTCAGTACTGGTTGTCCACCCCAAGATGCTTAACTAAACCATCCCCAGGATTTGTGGAAGTGTAAAGGTGAGGCAGACACTCTCTCCACTTCACACTGTCAGAGTTTCTAGAGTATCCCCTATAACTATCATTTATTATAGATTGGTAGAACTCTCACCTCTGAGCGCAACGGATGTATTCATGCCCCATTCCAGTACATGATTATCTAGGTTGATACTTCAGCATCATCTTTTAAGGAACATAAACCAGGGCCCATCCAGCTAAATGCATAAGACCCCCAGACACTGTTAGAAGAAGACAAGGGGCTTTTCCAGTGAATTGGTTGACATTCATCTATTAACCAAAGTCATCAAAGTGGATTAAATTGTCATTGTTGACATTGCTGTTCATGTGATCTTGCTCTGTGCAAATTGGCCTCCTGTGTTTGTCTACAAAACAACTGTGCCTGCAGTTCAAAATGTTTCACCTCTCTCTCCTTCCATCTGTCCCTCTGATGTCCAGTCCAGGAGAAGTGAGATTATCGATTCAACTATCTCAACTGCCACCTACCCTATAAACCCCCCACAAACCAGATGTCCATACCAAACTCCCCTGCTGAGAAATTGTTTCTGCTGTTTGAGAAATCTAACACATGGGAAAGCGCAGTCTCAGAATAATGGACTGTTCACTTAGGACTGAGATGAAGGGAAATTACCTCAAGATAGGGTTATGAATCTTTGGAATTCTCTACCCCAGAGGTTTGTGGATGCTTTGTCATTGAATATGTCTGGGATGGACAGATTGTTGGTCTCTCAGGGAATCAAGGCAGGAAAGTGGGGCTGATGCCCAAGATCAGCCTTGATCGTACTGAATAGCAGAGCATGCTCAAATGGCCCAGATGGTCTACTCCTGCTCCTGTTTCTCCTGTTCCTGTGTTCTTCACTCATCAACTTCTAAGACTAGAAGTTTGCTGCCTTCAACTTTCACCTCTCAACCCCAACTCTTAACTACCCAACTGCCCATCCTCGGCTCATTTCTAACTGATAACATCAACTTGGATATTCTTCACTCCTTCAAAAACTTCTACCATTACTCTCTCCCAACAAAGCACATGATAAACCGTTCCTTCCTAATGGGTTCAGTAAAAATGAGGAGCTCAACCAACATCTGAAAAAGAAAAAGTTCATATTTCAGGTATATTGTTTTGTATAACTAATCTGAAACATTAACCCATCTTTTCTCTGTCAGACTGACCTATGTTTCATTTCCTATGATAATTTTGGGGCAAGAGAAGTATTGCTTTATTGTCCATTGACACTACTCACCATACCTGCCTTCTTCTCAAATAAATTTAGCCAAGTCCCGATTTCAAGATGACACAGTTTTGAATTTTAGACCATAGTTTTTTTTTTGTCTTAATCTGCAGGTAAACTGTGCTCCACAGAGGGCAGGGAGTTGATGAATGAAGAAGATGAACTTGACACAATATCGGATACACGTTCTATTGACATGTTGGCACATACATCTGTTGGTTGGATACGAAATACCTCAAAGAGAACAACACAAGTCTCTCCCGAAGGTACTTTAGGCACTTCCTTTTGTATGGAAGTACCAATGTTAAGTATTAATTTTCAGGAAATAGAGGATGACACAGATTATGATAGGTTAGGCTTGAAATTAGGCCTACACTTGAAAAATAATTATCGATTGAAGAAAGGCATCAGAATGAAGCAGCTTTGCAGCAGGCACGTGCCATTGATGGCGAGCAAGGGAGTTGACAGAAAAGATGGCCACATGCGAGCATTGCATTCCACATAGCTGCTCCATGCTCACTAAATATTTGGTTTCTGTAGTTCTGCTTGCTGTTGCAACAAAGTGGCAGGTGGGATATAATGTGTGAGGTTATTTACTTTAGTAGTAAGAATACAAAAGCAGAATATTTTTTAAAAGGTATGAATGAGACTCGTAAATTTTGTTCTTCATAGGGGCTTGGGTGTACTTGTGCAAGGAGCAGAAAGTTAGCAGGTACAGAAAGCAATTAGAAAGGTAAGTGGCACATTGGTCTTTATTACAAGGGGATTAGAGTACTAGAATAAAGAAGTCATGCTACAATTGCTCAGGGCTTTGTTCAGACAACACCTGGAATACTGTGTGCAGTTTTGGATATACTTGCATTGGATGCAGTACAGTGAAGGTTCCTGCAATGAGAGTGTTGTCCTATGATGAGAGGGTGAGTAAATTGGGCCTGTACTCTTTGGAGTTTAGAGGCAGAATTTTCCTGTTGGCGTGCGGGGACGGGACCCACACACCAAGGCGTAAAATGATGCGCGATGATGTCGGGCGAGTGTCCCAATATCACCACGCGCCATCGCAATGTTTCGTTGGGCAGGCACGTGATGATATCTGATGTGCGCTCACCATTAATTAATGAGCCACTTAAGGCCCTTGAGGCACCAATTGACACCGATTTTTTGGCGCCCGTGCAATCTTTGGGTCATCGCATGGGTGCAACGGGCAGGCAGGTAGGACACATTTGTATAAACCTCATCCACGGGCAGGATAAGAGGCTCAGTTGGGCCGCAAGTGTGCTCTGTCAAATATTTAATTTTCAAAGTTACTGATATTTGCATGTGTGAGCTACAATACTTCAAAACACATACCAGCTGTTTGGACTGGATTCACAACCTTCAGGTCAGCACTCTGCAGTGAAAAATTGTTTTTGGGCCTGAAGGTTTCAGGAAGCCTTCCCTTAGCCTGAGAATGGGAGTTGCACTCTCCACTAGAGGAAGCTCCTCTGAGGAGGAAGGGAGGGCTAGAAGGGGGAGGAGGCCAGGAGTGGACATTCAACTTTTGGGAGGAGAAGCACAGGCACAAGGGGTGCAGGGCCAAGAGGCAGACCAAGGCAGAAGGGGCCGCAGCAGATGTCACTATCCTGCTGCCAGGTTACACAGGCGGCGAAGCAGCCAACACAATATGTCTGAGGTGCAGTGCCAAAGGAGGCTCCGTCTCTCAAGGGAGACAGTCAGCTATATCTGTCAGATGATTGGGCCTGAGATCTCCAGTCCCCAGGGCCTGATAACCAGGCAGCTCCCATGACACCTACATCCTCAGACACTCCCAGGTGCGGTAGCTCTTCAGTGCTCTGGGGAGCCTTTCCAGTCGCCATGTTTGACCGCCTTTGAAAGGCTGCAGCAACTTTTTAAAACAGGCCGCTGGGCCGCCATTGGACCCGGTGGTCACTGCAGACCCGACGCCACTCGCCCACTCCCGCTGTCCTCGGGAGCCGCGATTCACGCTAGGTGGGGCATTAATTGGCCTGCCCACATAAAATGGCAGCACCGACCTGATCGTGCACGGCATTTGGGTCCACACTCGCTCCCACTCTGCCCGCCCACCAGCCAGAAAATTCTGCCCTCGAAGACTCAAAGGCGATCTTATTAAAACATACCAGGTTCTGAAGGGGCTTGACAGTGTAGATAATGAGAGATAAATCCCCAGGGCCTGATAACCTACATTCCAGAGTACTTAAGGAAGTGACCCTACAAAAAGTGGATGCTTTGTTGGTCATCTTCCGAAATTCTATAGGCTCAGAAACAATTCCTACAGATTGGAGGGTAGCTAATGTAACCCCATTATTTAAAAAGGGAGGTAGAGAGAAAACAGGGAATTATAGGCCAGTCAGCCTGACATCGGTAGTGGGGAAAATTCTAGAGTCCATTATAAAAGATTTAATAGCTGAGCACTTGGAAAACAGTGGCAGAATCAGACAGAGTCAGCATGGATTTACGAAAGGGAAATCATGCTTGACAAACCTACAGGAATTTTTCGAGAATGTAACTAGTAGAGTTGATGAGGGGGAGCCAGTGGATGTGGTTTATTTGGACTTTCAGAAGGCTTTCAACAAAGTCCCACGTAAGAGATTAGAGTGTAAAATTAAAGCACATGGGATTGGGGTAGTGTATTGAGATGGATAGAAAACTGGTTGGCAGACAGGAAACAAAGAGTAGGAATAAACAGGTCTTTTTCCAAATGGCAGACAGCAACTAGTGGGGTACCACAGGGATCGGTGCTGGGACCCCAGCTATTCATAATATATATTAATGATTTAGATGAGGGAACTAAATGTAATATCTCCAAATTTGCAGATGACACAAAGCTGGGTGGGAGGGTGAGCTATGAGGAGGATGCAGAGAAGCTTTGGAGAAGCTGAGTTGGCAAATGCATTGCAGATGCAGTATAATGTGGATAAATGTGAGGTTATCCACTTTGGTAGCAAAAAACAGGAAGGCAGATTATTATCTGAATGGCTATAAATTGAGTCGCTGAAGGTAAGCATGCAGGTGCAGCAGGCGGTAAAGAAGGCAAATGGTATGTTGGCCTTGAAAACGAGAGGATTCGAGTACAAGAGCAGAGATGTCTTGCTGCAATTATACAAGGCCACACCTGGAATATTGTGTGCAGTTTTGGTCTCCTTATCTGAGGAAGGACGTTCTTGCGATAGAGGGAGTGCAGCAAAGGTTTACCAGACTGATTCCTGGGATGGTGGGACTGACATATGAGGAGAGATTGAGTCAGTTAGGATTATATTCGCAGGAGTTCAGAAGAATGAGGGGGGAAACATAGAAACCTATAAAATTCTAACAGGACTAGATAGGGTAGATGCAGGAAGGATGTTCCCGATGAAAGGGGAGTCCAGAACCAGGGGTCACAGTCTGAGGATACAGGGTAAACCATTTAGGACTGAGATGAGGAGAAATTTCTTCACCCAGAGAGTGGTGAGCCTGTGGAATTCGCTACCACAGAAAGTAGTTGAGGCCAAAACATTGTATATTTTCAAGAAGGAGTTAGATTTTGCTCTTGGGGTGAAAGGGATCAAAGGATATGGGGAGAAAGTGGGAGCAGGCTATTGAGTTGGATGATTAGCTATGATCATAATGAATGGCAGAGCAGGCTCGAAGAGCCAAATGACCTACTCCTGCTCCTAGTTGCTATGTTTCTATTGCTTGTGTTGTTCGAGGCACAGTCTCAGGATAAGGAAATGATCATTTAGGACTTAGATGAGGAGAAGTTTCTTCATGCAAAGGCTTTTGAATCTTTGGAATTCTCTACTCCAGACGGCTTTGGTGCACCATTTGGTGACTACATTTAAGCTAAGATCTCTCAGGAAGAAAGGGATGTGGGAGAGCAGGCAGGGAAATGGAGTTGAAGCCAAAGCTCAGCCATGATCATATTGAATGATGGAGCAAGCACAACAGGGCATATGGTCTACCCATGCTCCTATTTCTTATGTTCCTATGTTCTTATGTTCTCTATGAACAGAAAATGATCTGAGAGAGGTTTCAGAGTACGTTCACTCCCGTTCAATATGCGAATATAAAAATAGCAAGACTCGGGAGTAAAAACTTATCTTGGCTGGTATATCTAAATGGCCAATATCACTTTGGATGCCTGTTATATGGTCCACTTGATATTCAACTCTACTAAAGTCAGATAAAAGCAAAATACTGCAGATGCTGGAAATCTGAAATACTCTGAAGAAGAGTCATACAGACTCAAAACGTTAACTCTGTTTTTCTCTCCCCAGATGCTGTGGAGTTTTGCTGAGTTTTTCCAGCATTTTCTGTTTCTATCAAAGTCAGGTCAAGCAGATTGACAGGTAGCACATTTCATATTGTTTATCTTGTGCAACCCCTCTCCCTCACCTGCTCCAAGAAGAATTTCCAACCCAAGATATTAGAACACACGCCTTGTGAACCCCCCAACCCCTCAGCCCCGAACACCATTCGTATGTGTGCTTCATTCAGATGCTTGTTTTCATGTTAGCATCAAGCTAATGGTGGATATTATTTCAGCGTGACACACACAAGTGAATATTTACAAGATTTCTTTTCTCCTGAAGTTTTCATTGAAAGAAATAGCTACATTTTATTATGATGAGGCAAACTGCTCTTGCCACTCAGGATGCATGAAAAGCAGGATCTAGCTGTCTAAACTTGAATTCCGGGAAATAATTAGATGAAAGACATGTTACAGCCTGTCAATTGAGATAAAGCATATAAATATAGAAAGTGCCTAGGAAAGACAAAAGAAAGTGAAAGCAAAATTAGTCAAAAGTAGAGACACTTTTATGAGGTTGGCTTGATTTCTGACGAGCTTAAGAGCCTCTAGATATATGACCAGAGTCAAGGAAAAATAGGCATAAACTTAAATCTTAAACATTTGTAATCATGCAGAGTTTGAAACCAAATTATGATGGCAGAATATTTCTAATATTAGACTAGTATGAATATGGTAATACTGGCTTCCAATATTGCCTCTCCACAGGTGGTTTCTTAAGAGGCATACGCCAAAATGGTCCGATGCAGATTGAAGATGTTATCGACTGGCACAGTGTCGTGCTCCGTTACCTAACAATGAAAGGGCAGACTGATGCTGGTATGTTTGAAAAAGATTCCTCTCAGTATGAGGATGCAAAAGACACAGAACGTTTTGCAGTTTTGGTACATACTAAGAGCCTGAATGGTATCTCTACTTAGGCAGTCTAAAAAATTAAAGCTTAAAAGGATCCTTTTAACAGCGTTTTACTCACCGTTTTAAGAATGTGCCAACCTGCTGTTGTGCATTTATGATTATTGACTCAGAGTGGAATGGGACACACAGCAGGGTGTGATGCTTGAAATGGTACATTGTTACATTAAAGATTAATTGTTACATTAAACACAAGCATTCTTCAATAGCCTAAATATTGCCATGCTGTGAGCAAGACTTACCCAGTCTCCACCTTCTGGCATTGCCATTCACAATTTATGGATTCCAGCATAGACCACAAACCATCCAACCACACACCCAAAAGGAAGAAGAACAAAAATCTGAGACAGTGCAAGGAAAACGACCACCCATCCCCCAACACAAAAATGTTTTTCTTTTTCCTTTCATCACCGTTTCTGAATTGTCAATACTCAATCAGCTTAAAGAGGAAAGCAATCTATCTTGCGGAAGATTAAATAAGAGGTATTTATTTTTAGCTATGTTGCTGCAATAAATGGTGTACTACTATATAGAAAACAGATTTCTGTTTTGACCTTCTGCATCATTTAGGATTGGTCTTGATACAGCTGCAGTATGAAGGAAGGCCCAAGGTCTATAAGTATGATTTTGGCACCAACTGCCAAATCCCAGCATCGTCAAAATCATGAGATGCTGCCCAGATTGATGACTGTTTTATTCAATGAAGTATGTGGGAAACCAGCGCAGTGACGTGTGCACCTTTCAAGGACATCAACTCGGTTGAAAACAGTTACTTGTCAAGCATTAGTGATCTGTGGAGCAGTGTCATTGTAACCATTGACAAAATGTAGTAGAGTGTGATATATTTTTAATTCATTGTGGAGTTACTGTATAGTTTAAAGAGCATCACCTCCATGTGTAATTGTTTCACAGGTTTCTTTTTATTCGATAGGAGACACAAGCATAAGGCGCTGTGATTTTGTTATACGTGCAACATGACATATCAAAATTTGTCTTGCGTTTTGCAGTTTTTCATGAAAATGTACCTCTTTGAGGCAGGTGTCTCATGATCCAGTTGAAATAATGTGCTTATTTTAGCAAATAGGGCTGAGAGAAATACACCAAAAAATAAGGAAAACTTTGAGTAGTAGTGAAGTATGAATGGGTGATCTTTTTGTACTTGTTCATGGGATGTGGATGTCACTGGCTAGGCCAGCATTTATTGCCCATTCCTATTTGCTCCTTTACTTCTTCATTCTTTATTGCTTCACTTCCTGATCGAATTCTGAAGCGTTGAAGATAATGTCTGACCTACAGATCTTTCTTTTTCGTCTAAACTCTATTTAATATGAAGTATAGTAATATATGAAGAATATAACTTGCATTTGTGCTCCAGGTATAGCATGCTTCTTGCAGAAAATTGAGAGGCTCCAGCAGTGCAGGTTAGGATTAAGGCAAGTAATCCCTTCATCTTTTTTTGAGATCTCTTTTCTTTTTTCCTTTTTTTTATTGCACCCATTCCGATCCTCCTCAGCAATCCTCAGCCAAGAGCAGTCCAAAAACTCTTCCATAAATACTGCTCTGAAGTAGGCTCCTATGACATGCATTAGGGTGACTTTGAATGACCCTCCATCCAATTTCCCCTCTCTTTCACAGCAGACAAGAATGTCTGGGCTCTGTTCAGCATTCCCTGCCCCCTGTCATGACAAAAAACTGGACTTGCACTCTCCTATTCCATGATGTAGTACGCTCAAACTCTTAACATGATGAGTCTCGGCACCAAGCGTATCAATTTAGTTTGTGATTCTCATCTCCCCATTCTACCTCATTCTCTTGCCCACTTTTCTGAAGATCTTCAACAAGTGGATCCCTCGCTACTTTCACTTTTTCCTCCCTTCTATATAGACAGTCCAAACCCAAGCCAATGATTTACCTCACTTTATTTCGGCCTACCAGTTGTCCTGCTGTTTGAGCTTCGAGCCTTCACTTAGAGTTCTCACTCAAAATACACACAATATACAGTGGCACAAACTAAAATTAACAATGCAAATCCAAAGAGCAGATTGTGGTACCCCTCTTTCCCTCACGAGTCTGACTGGAGAAGACTGAAGAATGATTTGAGTTCCTGAAACTGTGAATGCTTAACTCTAACCATAAAGTTCATCATTAACAGGAGAGGAAGGATGTTCAAAATATGAAGAGCTATTACCTCAGACACTGGTCTTTCACCCCAAGAACAAATTGTAGTTCTGCTACCAGAAACATGTCATCAGTAAAATTTATGAGTCTCTGGTATTAATTTTAACTTAACCAGCCCCCACTCCCCCAGCAGAAAACTTATGGGATGAGATAGACCACAAAAAGTGAAATCGAATGAGCAGTATAAGAGTCAGCCAGTCTGATCCTGTCAGTTTTCCACTGAGCAAGTTAGGATAAAATTACCCTTGCTGTTTCCAATCATTTCAATGTCATCTGCATGTTCCTGGGCAAAATAAAATGTCTTCAGTCACAGATGGAGTTCTTCAACATAATTTATGGGCATTTTAAATGTGCATGATTGAGGTAGTGAAGCACCTTACTTACAGACAGATGTATATTGCAAAGGAATCATATACCAGCACTTACTGAATTAGGAACATTCTATGAATTGCCAATTATTTATTAATATCAGGATTTATCCATTATTGTTGTGAACACTGAGTATTCGAAAGACAGCGTCACTGCTGTACCAGTAGTTCCTGGCACTAGCTCTGGGCATAGGGAAAAACCATTAAGCACCCTTTTTTGGCACTTTGAGTGCCCTTCGAGCTCCGAGTTGGTGCCTCTGTGCACACACACTCTTGTTGGGATAAGTGCACCTGCAGGGAACTTGCGTGAGAAGTATGCTGAGTCAGTAGATCATGATGTCAATCAGTGTCCAACGCCAGCACTGCCATCTCAGAACTCGACGTTCCAGCTAATGACCCCTCTTAACTTCACACAACTGAACACAGGTTCAGAAGCAGGAAGGACCTCCCCCAACCAATGCTATTTAAAGGGATCATCAACTACTACAGGTTAGTTGCTGGTTACTTTCTTCAAGCTGCTGCTATGATTTTACAAGTAGTTGTTGCTCTCCATAGTTGTCTCAAGTTTCAAAAAACGGAGTGGTGTGACTGAAGGACTCCTTTGCTGACTTCAAGACTTATGCACAAACCAATTGCTCCCAAACACAGCTGCATTAGTAGGCATTCCCCTTGGAATAGAGATAACTTGGAAAATGAACAGAGGCCACGCAGAGCAGGACAAGCTACTGGCAGAGGGCAGAGGAAGATGGGAAGATGAGCTCTCAGCAGGAGATGTTCAGGGAACAATACTCCTACCTGAACCTCAGTGAGGACATCGCCTGCCACCTGGCTCAGCCACAGGCGCAACCTCAGAGCAGGTCAAGGACGGAATTGACAGTGACTGTGATGGTGACTGTGGTGTTGAACTTTTATACGTCTGGTTCCTTTCAAGCTGGAGCTACAGACGTTTGCAACATCTCATAGTCTACTGTCCACTGTTGCAGAAGGGAGGCCGCTGAGGCTCTCTCCTCAAAGAGACCCAAGAACATTTCATTCTTTTGTGCCAGAGAGCAGCGGGCAGCACAATCACATGGTTTGACTAGGATTACAGACTTCCCCATGATGCAGGATGCCATTGACTGCACGCACATTGCTTTGCAGGCACCACATGTCAATTCGGTCTGATACCGGAAGCGAATATCCCTCAAGATATTCCACTCCCTCAAGATCCAGTTGATGCATGACCATAGCCAGCGAATCAGTGACTCACAGCAATTTTCAGTATCCTGGAAGCAGTCGTGATGCATTCATTCTGTGGCAGCCCAGTGTGCCAGCTGCTCATGAGCCATCATGGTAAATCAAAGGGTGGTTATTGGGTGACAGGGGTTATGTATACATGGCTGAAGACTCTAGTGAGCAACCTATTCATACGTGCATGACATGCATACAATGAAAGCCATGCTTTCACCTGATATGTGATAGAGCAGACCATTGAAAAGCTGAAACAATAGGCAGAATCATCCCAGATTTGCACAAAGTGAGGTAACCAGTGGGAAAAAGGGTTTTCACACCACATCGTCCCATTCCTGGCACATCCACCTCAATAGTAATGCATTCCCAGGAAACACGCCAGGTCACTGGTGGGGCAGCCTCTGATTCGTCCGCCCCATCACTTCAGGCTTTCAGTAATCCGGACGCCATATTTAAAGAGTGCTCCTGCACAGAGCTAGCCCTCTCTAAGGGATCAGAAGCTGCTGCAAAGTCATGGCTGCCAAAGTGAGAAAACATGTTGCCCCCAAATTTAGCAACGCCTCCCTCGGGCATCTAATGGATGACATGCTCTACCCCTGCTCTGGGCGAAGACCAGCAAGCAAGGCCACCAATGTGAAGCGATGGCAGCGGTAATTCTCAATCTCCCGACTGCTTCTCCACTCACGCTATTTTCAAACTCTCGACTGCTTCTCCACTCATGATATTTTGGAACTCTCAACTGCCCCTCCACTCACGCGGTTTTCAATATCCCTACTATCTCTCCACTTACGGTGTTTTCAATCTCCCAACTGCCTCTCCACTCGCATAGTTTTCAATCTCCCGACTGCCTCTCCACTCACATAGTTTTCAATCTCCCGACTGCCTCTACACTCACACTGCTTTCAGAACATTGACTGACTCTCAACTCACGCTGTTTTCAATCTCCTGACTGCCTCTACACTCATACTGCTTTCAGAACCTCAACTGACTCTCCTCTCACGCTTTTTTCAATCTCCTGACTGCCCCTCCGCTTGTGGTGTTTTCAATCTCCTGACTGCCTCTTCTCTAGTGCTGTTTTCAGACCTTGAGTATGTGCTTGAGTGTTTACTCCTGTCTCGCTTCCTTGACCTACCCAGCACCCCACTCCCCACCCCCACAAGGCATTTTACGCACTGGAGCCCTTGCCCTGGCACCACTCTGAAAGCCAGCCAGGACAAAGCGACCTGCCTGTGCCCCCCACAAATGCGGGGCACCTCTTCCTTGATGTCCTACGGGCGATACTCATGAGTGCTGCACAAGATTGTGTGCACTCACCTCCAAGTCGCCCTCAATGTTTAGGTCACCAAATGAACACCTTTTAAAGGCAGTCATGAAGCACATCGTTCTGAAGTCATACTGATGTGGGCAGTAAATTTGACGTGGGGGAATGATTACAATGACCAGGGCTTCTAATTATATGCAAATGTATTAAAATGATGTTCCCAGTGTGCGGCGGCAGGAAAAATGGCCCACCATTAACAGTTGGAGCAGACGGTCACAAACTGGTTTCACAACCCCCATCCACCACACGTCAAGATGCCCATTGCCAAGGGGGCCAGAAAATTCCGGTCAATGTTTCTGCTGCCTGAACTGCTCTGAGGAGCCCTGCAGTACTCAATGGAGTGGTTAAGTTCCTGCTGGTCTGCTGCATGCTGCATAACCTAACTGCCATGAGGGGGCAGCCTATACCACCAGCTATATGGCAGAGGAGCATGAGGAAGGAGGAGGCAACCTAGACAGCCTTTTTTATACCTGAACTGTGTGTGAAGAACTCATCCAAGTGCGATAGCTAGAACTGTTACTCAAATTTCCCATTCACCAACAGCTCACATCTTACCTTCCCTACGTCACTGACCATCACAGCCTCCACTTAACCACAATGCAAAAATAAAAGCCACCACAAAGTTCACATTCCAAAGCAAGTTTACAAATGAACTCATTCCATATTGCATGCAAAAGTGACCCCTGTGCACTGTCTTGGTTCCTGCCTTCCAGCTGCCTTTGATGCTCCTATCACAGTGCGACTCCTATGGATGCTGCATGGCTGGGGAAAGGTTGCTGACTTTCAATGGGGGACACTACAGTTAGCCTTGAAGAATGACTTCGAGCAGCTTTAGGCCCAGATGGCCCTGCTGCAGCCTGCACGATCTTGGCGTGGGGTGGACTGGCTAACAGGCAATGGCAAGGGCACTGGCAGAGTGACAGGGAAGGGAGGATGAATACAATCATCCTGAGGGAGGACAACAGGTCCACAGAGCCACTGCCACTCCCCTGGAATGACGCCTCAGCAATCCTAGTTGGAGGACAGATTGCTGTGAGACCAAGCGCCCCACTTTGCACATGGTAACCACACAGTCATGATGGCAGCAGTCAAAGCTAGTACAACAGCAAGCTGCCCTCACATAACAAGCTCTGCACAAATCCCTGTGCCAAGTTGGTTCTGGACTCCTCCATGCTCATTGGCATTGACTGCAGGCTTTCTAGCAAGCTCCCCAATACATGAATCATTTTTGTTCTTCACACCTATCAGCATTTTTCTGTAGGTGCCCTCATCAAAGTCCTCTGGAGCGGAAGCCATGTGCAACCTCACCCTCTAGCGAGCTGCCATCTGCAATAACCTTGCCCCTTGCCCTGGATGCGGGTGACGTTGGCTAGGCCAACATTTGTTGCCCATAGCTTAATTGTCTTTGCGAAGGTGGTGTTGAGCTGCCTTCTTGAACTGCTGCAGTCCATGTGATGTAGGTACACCCGCAGTGCTATTAGGAAGGGAGTTCCAGGATTTTGACCCAGCAAAAGTGAAGGAACAGTGATATAGTTCCAAGTCAGGATGGAGGGGAACTTGCAGGTGGTGGTGTTCCCATGCATATGGTGCCCTTGTCCTTTTAGGTGTTAGAACTTGTGGGTTTGGAAGGTGCTATCAAAAGACCTTTGGTGATTTGCTGCAGTGCATCTTGTAGATGGTACACACTGCTGCCATGTGCATCCGTGATGGAGGGAGTGAATGTTTACGGTGGAGATGGGGTGCTATTCAAGCGTGCTGCTTTGTCCTGCTTTGTCCTGTGGTGTTATATTTTTGTTTTATAATGCCTCTGTGAAGCACCATGAGAAGATACATTACATAAAAGGCACTATATAAATGCAAGTTGTTGCTGTTGTGTCTGGTCTGTACCTGAACTCTTTCCTTTTTGAAGGCCTCCCATTGCCCATTTACCATTTAACCTGCCAACCTTTGGTTCTAATCCTCCTAGGCAAGATCTCATGTCAACCCCTTGAAATTAGCTCTCCTCAAATTTAGTATTTTCACATTTGATTGTTCCTTGACCTTTTCCATAGCTACTCTAAACTAAATGATACTGTGTTTACTGCTTCCTAAATGCTTCCCACTTGCCACATATCAGGCTGGATTTTCATGGAGCCAGGGAAACTCCATGGAGGTGTGAAAATAGCAGCCATGAATAGATTCCAGGATTCCCGACCCCACACCCGGCTTCCCTAATTTTTCCCAATGCAGGTCAAGGGTGTGGGCTGGTGTGGGTCATGAGCCTGCACCCTGCACTGCCAACCTGGCCAGCTCCATTGCCAGCATAGGCATGTCTTAGACTTCTGCAACTTTCGTGGAGTTGGGCGAGCCTTTAAATGACTCATGGTTCACAGCACCTCAAAGGTGGATGAGTGAACCTTTTGAAAAATAAATTACAAAGGATTTAACCCATGCCCCCCATGCCAAGCTATGCCCTCCATCCACCCCTCATAGTTTTCATGCCAAGCTATGCCCCTCCACCCATCCCCCATGGCCCCTCATACCCTTTATGCTAAGCTATAGCCACTTAAATGCCCATTCACCCATTATACACTTTGTACAGAACCAATGAACCCTATAATAATAATGGGATCTGCGAAAAAGCTTTAAAAAAAGCCATTCATTCATAACTTTCTACTACAGCTCTATAAAAGTGTCAATCATCCAGACCTTTTAAAGTATCAATATCTGAAACTGCAAGCACTTGAAACTTCTTAACTTGTGTAAATAAGCATTGTGCAATTGTAGCTGTTTCAACAGTCTAATGGATGTCTGACCTCCTAGCTAAGACACACTACATTCATTACCCAGAACTAGATCCAGCACTGCTTCCTCCCTTGTTGGAGGAGAAACAAATGAATAAAGAAAGTTCCCTTTGCACATATTTTAGGAATTCCTACCCTCTTTGGCCTTTACACGGTTGTTTTCCCAATCTATATAAGGGTAATTGAAGACCCCATTAACACTGCTCCAAAGTTTTGGGATCTTTCTGTAATTTCCCCGCAAGTTTTCTCCTCTGGCTCCTTCCCACTATTTAGCGGCCTATAGTATAAACCCAGCAGCATAATATCTTCTGTATCATTTCTTAATTCTAACCAAATCGATTCTGTCTTTGAACCCTCAAGCACATCCTCCCTGTCTAGTGCTAAAACAGTAGGCAGAATTTAGCCCTTGATGGGCGAGCGGGCCCCACCGGCTCAGCGGCAGGCAGGCAGCCAACCCCTGCAGGCGAAATGAGGCCTGCCACCATTTTGAGTGGGTGGGCCAATTAAGGCCCACCCAGCGGCCTTCCCAACAGGAAGCGCTATGCTCTTCTTGTGCAGAGGGGAGGGAATCCCCAACTGTCAAAGTGCGCTCTTTCACGCATGCATGCGAAAGAGCACACAGTTCCCTGAGGCAAAGTCCTGTCTCAGGGAGAGTACTGACAGGTAAGAAAAGTAAAAAAATAGAGAAATATTGAAATTATTAACATATCCCCCTCATGTGACAATGTCACACGAGATAGAACATGTTAATTAGAAACACATAAAGTTTATTATTTTTTAAAAAACGGACATGAAACTTCATCCCGCCAGTGGATGAAGTTTCATGAATAACCTGAAGCCCTCTGGGGCTCCTGGCCTACCCGCCAGCCTTAAGCTTGGACGGGCAGGGTCTTTAACAAGGTTAATTAGCCTGTCAATGGCCTTAATTGGCCATTGACAGGTCAGCAGGTGGACAGCTGATTTCGCTGTCCATCTGCCTTCCTGAAGGTTTAAATGGACCGGGATGACGTTGGGGGTTCCTCCCAATGTCATCCCACGTCATTTTCCCCTCGGCGAGCGGGCCCTGCCCCCAAATCACCAAGGGGAAAATCCTTCAGAGTATCTTTGATCAATACTGCCTACCGTGCCTGCCTTCCCCACCATTCCTGAAAACCCTGTAGCCAGGAATGTTAAGTGCCCAATCCTCCCCTTGTTTGAACCAAGGTCTCACTATTGTTGCCATATCATAATTCCATGTGCCTTTCAGCTCATCAACCTTACTTACCACACTCAATAAACTTACACACATGCACTCCAAACCCATTTTAGAATCCTTCACACGTCCCCCACACCTGATGTCTCTTATTTCTGACCCAATCTTTACTCTAATGATGTTTGTTTCTTCCAGCTGACCCTGCGCCTTAACCCTTCAACCTAGTGTCCATCCCCCCAATCAGATTGTCTAACCCCAGCCCAATCTGCTCAATATCCAAACTGCCCAATCCATAAATGAGAACCTTACCAGATGATTGTTCTAGAAATTCAATTTCTCATTAATGGCAGATCTGTTAACACAAATCGTAAAGTAAAATGCAATATGACGTTTCAGGAAAAAAATCAGCTTCTTGTTGCAGAACTGGTGAATGTTCATTGTTTGTAGCTTAAGAACAACCCTTTGCAATAATTTAAGGAAACAGGCTAGTTGTGATTTTGTCAAGAATCTAGTTCAATAAATGGGTTAGAATTTAAAGCTGTATTTTTATTTTTTTGTTCTACTTTAATTCTGAAGCAGTTAATTTACTTTGTACAGAGACGACATAGTTTTGGACTTTTCAAAGGTGAGAAGAACATTTCAGAATTTTCTGTCATTGTCATCACGTCTTAGGTCCTTTGGGGAGGGAAGAAAAATTAAAAACTTAACTTGCGCTGTGCCAGTGAAAAACCTGCCGCAGTATTAGAAAACATTTTGTTTGAACTATGCTGCCAATAATGTGTTAGTAATACTGGTAGCAGATGGTAATTGGTAAAAGGACTAACGAGCATCAGGGTATTGTACTGTGGACATTTTGTCCTGAATTGTAGTGTGAACTAATTTTCTTTGACACAATGTTTTATTGGAAAAAAAAACATTCTATGTTGCTTTCATGAAAAATTAAAAAGATATTTTGAATGATTAGCTGTGTGTATATTGTTATGAACTCAAAGAGTACAAAGAGTACATGTCTTTATTAGAATGCTGTAACATGGCTGCTTGCAGTCAGTGCCTCATGGCAGGGGTCACACCAATAAGGACCTTTAGTACATGATTGCCTTTCAATCAAACATATTATACAGAATTTTTTCCCCTCAGTTTTAAGGTGGTGACACATGTTAGGGTGTAGCCTGTATCTCTCCTATATCTTGCCCAATTTTCCAGTCTTCATCTCTGAACCCTTATGGTGGCTATTGTAACATAGTTTAATATCTCAGGTGAGCTTGATTGAGTTGAGCCCTTGTCCATCTTAACATGGCACCTACAGCAGAAGTCACTGGATATCAATGAAAAACAGAAAACCTGGTTTACTGATTTACTGCTCTCCCTGTCACCCTTTCTGATCTGGATGACTTATTGTTGGCTAATTATTATTGGCTAATTTGTTGTAACACATGCGCACAAGCTCACTGTTCATCAACTGGGTGCAGCAAGAAGGATTTACTGGATCATAGAGCTTATGGGGGCGAAATTAGACATGGGAAAGGTTATAAAATAGATTAAACACTTTTTACGGCTATTATACTACACGCTCAATATTCATTTCCATTAACACAATGATCTGGGTTTTAACATGGAGGCAAATTCTGAGTGGAATTTAACACCGCTCACGGGAACAGGTTGGGAGGCGGAGGGAATGGTTTAATCAAGCAGGAGGACACAGAAATGGAGAGCCCAGTGGCTGGGGAGGGCCCCTCCTGCTGAAGTAACCTGTGCCCAATGGAAGGCCCTGCCAGTGACAAGGGCCACCCCAGTGAGAAGATTCCAACCCCCTTCCCTCGATAGCGACCCCTCCACCTCTCACAGGAGCTTGCCTGACTGGCTCCAACAAGACTGCTCCACTTACCTGGGGTTCGAGGCTTCCACAGTCACCTCTTGTCTTGGGCTCCTGCAGTCCCAGGAGTACATTCAATACTGTTGTGCAAATGGTACTCATGCTAAGGAACAAGTAATGTTCAACAATATCCTTGGAGCGATTTGGCCAACTTTAAATTGCAGGTAGCAGGATGACCAATCAAAATCAGCAGGGTTGCTGTTTAAATAGGGGGTTTGGGCTCCAACTGCATCGTCGGGGCTCTGTCTGTGATTTTAGCCTGAGGTTTGAGTGGTGATGCAGTCGCAGCATCCTAAAATGAGCAAAACAAAGGGTTTATTGCTAGAGGGACAGAATTGCAGAAGTTACTCTAAACCTGTATCAATCATTGGTTAGTTCACACCGGAGTACTGTGTACAGTTCTGGTCACCAAATTGTGAAAAGGATGTAGAGCCACCAGAGAGGGTACCGACCTGTGAGAAAGACTGAGCTGGCTGGATTACTTTTCTCTCAAAAAACAAAGGCTGAGGAATGACCTAATGGAAATGTTTAACATTTTGAAAGGTTTTGATAAAAGTACACAAGAATGTCAGTGTTCCATTTGTGGAAAAGAGCAGAGCTAGAGGCCATCAATTTAAAATCGTCACCAAGAAAACAGCTAGGGAATTCAGAAGAAACTTTATTACCAAGGGAGTAGTGAGAATGTGGGACTAGTTACCACAGTCAGTGATTAAGGCAAATGGTATAGATGCTTTTAAGAGAAAGCTCGATGAGCATACGGGACAGAATTTTGCCCTCGTCGGGCTGGCGTGGTGGGCGGGACCGGAAGCGTCCTGGAAACCAACTGCCTCCTGACTGCCAGCGTGAAATGCTTGCTGCAGCACTCAGCGATGCGGGGATGGGGGTGGGAGGGGCGCATGTGCACGGATGCGTGCAGTAAAAGCTCCCTGAGCTGCCTCAGGGAGCTGAAGACTTTTAACAATAAAAATAAAGATTTTTTGAAATAATGAAAACATGACCCCTCAAGTGACTCTGTCACAATAGCTGGAACATGTTAAATATGAGTTTAAAAGTTTTTTTTTTTAATCGCTGGTTACCTGGTGGCCCGTGGATGAAGTTGACCAAAAATGCAAAGGCCGCTTGGCCTTTTAGCCTGCCCGTCAACCGGACAGTTGGACAGGCAGCGAAGAATTCCAATCAATTAGTTGATTAAGGGCCTTAATAGGCTGCTTAATTGTTGGCGGGTGCGCTGCCAACTCCCATGCGCACCTGCCGGCCGAAATATCATGCGAGTGTGCAGCGATATCGGGACGCTCGCCCAACGTCATCGCGCATCATTTTACCCTCGAGCGTGTCGGGCCTGCACCTGCCCGACGAGTGAAAAATTCTGGCCATGATGGTGAGAGAGTCAGATGAAGAAGAACAAGAGGAGACTGAATGGAGCATAGGTGCTGGCATCTATTGGTCAGGCCAAATGTCCAGTTCCTGTGCTGTATCCTCTGTGTAATTCTATGCCCAAACCTACAGTGAATAGGAACCAGGCCCAGTAAGTTACATTGTTTTTATTTTAATTCCTTGTGGGTGGGAACAGCAGGAGTGCTCCTCACAATCCCCAAAAATAAACTTTGGGCTTACTGTGCTCCAAGATTCCCTCTCCCGACCAGTATCACCCCCACCCCAACCTATGCATTTATCTTAGTGCTGGGGACCGTTCCTGATTGATTTGTGTGTGAAGCCAGCAGATGGCGAATATTGGCGCAAAAGAGAAGGCTGAAAATGATTTCATCAAGATACAGGAGTCCTTCAGCAGAAACGCCAAGAGAAGTTACAGTATTTCAAGGGAAGAAGCTATAAATTATTTTGTTATGGTAGACCTAGAACATTATTTGAAGATGGGTCATTCCAGTGAAATAAGAGGCCTAAATTTAAATTAAATAGGTGAAAAGTAAATTTATTGTGACATTGAAATTTAACAATTTTCATCCTTGTTTTAAAATCCCTCCATGGCATCACTGCTTCCTGTCCCTGTAAGCTCCTCCAGTCCCACACTGCTCTGAGATATCTGCATAAATCTTACTCTGGCCTCTTGAGCATCCCTAATTTAATAGCTCCACCATTCGGGGCAGTACCTACAGTTGCCTGCACCCTAAACTCTGGAATTCCTTCTCTCAATCTCTCCATCTCTCAATCCTGCTTTCATCCTTTAAGATACTCCTAAAAACCAAGCTTTGGGTCATCTGCCCTAAAAAAAAACCCTGCTGTCAATAATAAAAAATGGTCACAGCTGCAGATGAAGTTTCCCTTCCAAGGAGGGGGTCTAGCAGATTTGTTTGGCCATTTTTACTTTTATAAATTTTAAAAGTGCTGAGAGAGCACCTCCACCTTGAGGCACCCTCTCTCTCTCTCTCTCTTAGCTGCAATGGCAGGCTGCAGCTCCTCCCGTGATGATTAGCCCTCCAGCATCAGGAGCCTGCCTGCCGTCATTAATTCAACAGAGAGGGCACTCTCCAGCCATTAATTGACCAATCCTACAAAAATCATGTTGGGTGACTACTCCCGACATGGTGCGTGGGTTTGGATCCTGACATCAGGGTCCCATCCTCAAACAGAAAATCCAGCCCCATGTCCACACAGCTAACATGCTTCAATTGTGTGACCCAATCATCATTAAGAACACTGGATTATTACTTAGATGAGAGGATCTCTCATACATGTACAAGGTCTACACCGTGAAATCTGGCACACTTCCAAGTGTAGCATCACTGTGCCTCACTTCAAATAGGGCCTACAGTGCTTGTGTTATCTGTTAAATCAACCTTATCAGCATTCTTTTTAATACATTCATGTGGTGCATGTGCCACTGGCAAAGCCAGCATTTAGTGCCCATCCCTAATTGCCCTTAAGAAGCTAGTGGTAAGCTGCATTCTGGACAACTGAGTGGCTTGCTCGGCCATTTCAGAGGGTCAATCACATTTCTGCAGGTCAGTAATCACATATAGACCAGACAAGGTAAAACAGCAGATTTCCTTCCCTAATGGGTATTAATGAGGCAGATGAGTTTTTACAGCAATTCGATAGTTGTATTGTTAGCACTACAAATATTAGCCATTTAATTCTGGATTTATTGAACTGAATTTAAATTTCCCAGCACAGTGGTCCAGGCCTCTGGATTACTAGTCCTAAGAACAATGGGGCAAGAGTAGGCCATTTAGCCCTTGAGCCTGTTCTGCCATTCATTGAGATATTGGCTGATCTGTGCCCTAACTCCTTCGATCTGTCTTTGTCCCATATTCCATAATACACTTGGATAACAAAAATCTATGAATCTCATATTTAAAATTAACAATTGACCTAGCATCACTTGCTGCTTGAAGAAGGGTTCCCAAATTTCTACTACCCTTTATGTGTAAAACTGTTTCATAATTTCACTCTTGTGAGGGACTAAGACCTCACATTGTTTATTTTTATAAAACAGATGTATAGATATGCTTATCTCTATTTCTAAATTTTTAAAAACTGAACAAAGACCTTTAAAATGACTGAAAATGTGCCCATCAATGACCCCTAGACAAAGGAAGCCACTTGGCAGTTTTAGGAAAAACTCACACCTCAGTAACTCTGAGTCCACTACTGACCCGCTGTGGACTGTACAGCCCAACTTCAAAGAGAGCTATACAAAGGCTATCTGCATTTAATAACCCAGGCTAGCCAACAGGAGATGGATCGTCTACTAAGGCAAAGGCCCAGCAACCTTCCTTTCAATTCCTAATGGGGTAAGGCTCTTTGGAATCCAAACAATGGATACACAGCTTTTGTCGAAGATGATGGAAAGGTGGGAGTCATGTGACATTGGCCTCTGGCTTGTGGAAGAATTAATATTGCCTTAATGAACTGCATAGCTTAGTCTGCTGTTTACCATCTAACTGATAGCCTCACAGAAAAGGAGCTCTTCCCAGGTTGAACATCTAGCCCATCTACATTGCTTCTGCTGGAAATTCTGTACCATTATCTACAAGACTGTATGCATGTACACACATATACATTCTCTTTATGCCTATCTCATTATATGAAGTTAACACCAATGGAAAAATAAATTATCCAGCATCAGTTTTCAACCCTTTGACCTATGTGAAGGGATACTCTTTGATTCTGGGCCCTGGAACCCACTTGAAACAATATTTCTTTTCTGACCTCTGCACTTTCTTTTCTCTATCCCAGTCTTTACTATCTGAGTGTGGAAGCAATGTTGCAACCCTTCTTTTGCATTTTGAGTGTGTGCAAATAAATTAACCCTTTGAGTTCATCCTATCTTCAGTTTGCTGTGTGGTTATTAATAGAAAATTGGATCACACAAAAAACAGAGGGGTTGGGAAATACATCACCATTATATAAAGAGGGAAGCAAATCAAAACACCTTTCTGTTCATGGACAGATGGCGAGAGGAGAAATTAGTGCTATTTAAGTTAACAACCCTCCTGTCCATAACACTCCTGAAAAGTCTGGCTATAACTTTTGCTTATGTCACCAAGTCTTAGATTCCTCAGCCAGTGGAAAATCTTTCTCCCAATTTACCCTATCTGGCCCCCTTAATATCTTGAAAACTCCAATCAAATATCCCTTAATCTCTTAAATTTCAGGGAATACAAACCTAGTTTGTGTAATCTATCCTCATAATTTAACCCTTAGAGTTCAGGTATCCTTCTGGTAAATCTACACTGCACTCCTTCCAATGGAAATATATCCTTCCTAATGTGTGAACTACTTACAGCACTCCAGGTGCGGCCCATATATAGGTGAAACATGACTTCTACCCCTTGTGTTCTGGTCTTCTAGATATAAAGGACAGCATTCTGTTAGCCTTTTTGATTGTTTTCTGTGCTTGTTCATAACATTTTAATGATTTACGGACCTCGACCCCCAAGTATCTTTGGACCTCCACTGTTTCTGGCTTTAGAAAGTATCCTATTCTATCCTTCTCAGGTGCAAAATAGACAACTTCACATTTGCCTAAATTGAAATCCATTTGCCACAGTTTTGCCCATTCACTTAATCTATCAATACCTCTTTGTAATTTTATTTATCTCCGTCTACATTTCTTATAATGCAGCCTATCTTAGCAGAGTGACACACACACTTTTCCAATCCAAAGAAACAGATTCCAAATAAAAAAAAACTTCAGAAGATTACAGTTAGGGCCGATAACATAACCACCATGATGTTGTGCCCATTGCCTAACTCACTATAAACTTGTGCATGTTTGTTTTCTTTCATGAGACACAAGCATCACTTGCAATTCAGTGCCCTTGAACTGAATGGCTTGCTAGGCCATTTAAGAATTAACCACATAGCTTCCTTCAGTAAAGCAGATGGGTTTGTATGACAATCAATGACAGTTTCATGGCACTATTATTGAGAGTAGCTGTCAATTGCAGAGTTATTAATTGAATTTAAATTCTACCAGCTGCTGTGGCAGGGTCTGAACCAGTGTCCACGGAACATTAGCCTGGGGCCTCTGTATTACTAGTTTATTGACATTACCACTACACCACCATCTCCATCTATTAATTTAACCTTAATCTGTTCACCCCAAAGAATAATGATTAGGACTTTGTAGGTATTATGGGATACAACAGAGGAACAAAATAGATTCACATGCTAGCTTGTTGCTGATGAAAAAGTTCCGAATCTGTTTCTTTTTCCCCCAATCCTAAATTGTTTCCCATAGAGCTTACTCACAAAGTTCCTGGGGACACGGCAGCATGCTAAGCACTTACTTCAAGATATGTTTATAGTTCACTAAAAGTGCAGTTCTCAGGCTGAACTTAACAGACTTCCAGTTATGGTGAAAAGGGTCAATAGACAGGATCGCAAGGGAGGGAGTGGGATGGTCTAGCTCTGTTTTAAAGGGGAGGCCTGGCTGTATGATGGTGCTCACATATTGGCTCAGCTTGTCTGGCAATACAGAAACAAGTTACAATACATCATAAATTTGACAATGGAGGCAGAATTCACTTTGCCCACCATGGAAGCCTATGCTAAAACAAGAACTAGCTCTGTCTCAGTGCAGAAGTTTTAAATAATAATTTAATTAATTTGTAATACTAATTTATGTTAAAAAAGACGAAATATATGCTAAACAAATTCATGGTATATATGAATTTCAGTGCTGGTGTGATGCTAGGTATGTAGATCATTAACATCAAACACTGGTAGATCGTATCAAACAGCATGTCCCTTTGGCTGTTCACAACATGTAAGGTACTGACCATACCCAACTGGCCCATGCTTGCAAAGTTCAAAACAGTGTCCAGCATTAAATGTGATTCCTTGATTGGACAGCATTTGCTAAACAATCCTGAGTGTGCTAAGTGTCCTGCGTGTGCTGACAACAAATTTAAGGTTATCAGTCGGGCTCAGAATGTGGCTTATTTATACAAGCTAGAAGCTACATATATTGATAGACAGGGCCCTGTCCTTTGTAGACAGAAAGAATATCTACACTGGTGCATTCTCCATGACAACGCCTCTACCAATCAGAGTCCACTTGCCAACCAATCAGTACTCTCTTCTCAAGCAACATAAATTGTTGTCCCCTTTACATTTGGTATTCTTGCGAATTGTCCTGATGAGTGCATGACGAAAAGTTTTGACAACACTTGTCTTTTTTCAGAAACACTCAATAGCCACAAACATACATGATGGTCAGATAACATATGCACAGCAATTGAGGGAGCTTTATGCTCATGGAGGGTTGTTACAAAAAGTCAACACAAATTTAAAAAATAACTCTCAGGATGTGAGCATTGCTAGGTTATCACAAACAGTGGGTTTTTGCTATGTGGACCAAGAGCCCCGTGGTCACCTTCTTGACAGCATTGATTCACAGGTTCACTTTAACAGGAGGACCTCATGAAAGTTGCCACCTTCCTCCCTCCCAGCTGCAACCTGGTAACTGACTGGAGTACATCCAGATCTCAACATTCCATGGAAAACCTGGGCAGCCCTTGAGGATGGGATGATGCAGCCACTTGCTTCACAAGTGGAGCATGAGGAACAGCTCAAATTGTGACTGTGGCCATCCAAGTCAGACCCTTGTCTACATACTGAACTCTTGTCCTGTGAGAGCCATACCTGGTGGCATCACAACCATTCAGATTACATCAGCTGAAGCTGTTGAATGGATTGTTAACCTCGACATCAAACTATAGCCGCTTCCCCAGCCATCCAAAGGCTAATAACAATCTCTAAGCATGCTGTTCTGGACCTTCTACTTACACATCAGTGGTTTTAAGCAACTTAGTGGCTTCTCCACTGAGTAGGTGATTTTAAGAGTCAGCCCCTTGTTTACAATTGGCCACATGCAAATGAAACAGGGTAAGTACAACAAGTTTTTCCCTAAAGGAGCCAGTCATATTCTAACAACAATCCAACAGCTTCATGTTCACTTTTACTGATACCAGCGTTTTTATATCCAGATATTTTTAAACTGTATTCAAATTCCCAGACTGCTATTGTTAGTTACTGATTATTGATTAGTTACTGGCTCTGTTTTTTTTATTCATTCATGGGATGTGAGCATCACTGGCTAGGCCAGCATATATTGCCCATCCCTAATTGCTCTTGAGAAGGGACACCCACAGTGCTGTTAGGGAGGGAGTTCCAGGATTTTGACACAGCGACATTGAAGGAGTGGCGATATATTTCCAAGTCAGGATAGTGAATGATTTGGAGGGGAACTTCCAGGTGATGGTGTTCCCATGTATCCGTTGTCTTTGTCCTTTTGGATGGTAGTGGTTGTGGGTTTGGAAGGTGCTGCAGTGCACCTCGTACATGGTTCATCAGTGGTGGAGGGAGTGAATGTTTGTGGGAAAGGTGTCAATTAAGCAGGCTGCTTTGTCCTGGATGATTTTGAGCTTCTTGAGTGTTGTGGGAGTTGCACTCATTGAAGCAATCGGAGAGTATTCCATCACACTCCTGACTTGTGCCTTGTAGATGGCGGACAGACTTTGGGGAGTCAGGAGGTGAGTTACTCGCTGCAGAATTCCTAGCCCCTGGGTTTGGGTTTGTGGAAGCTCTGCATGTTTTCAGGAGTTGCTGACAGTTGGTGAAATCTACAGTGCTGCACGTAGGGAAGGCACTGCAAGAATTCTGGGTAGACCAAATGGCTGCCGTAGTCACAATCAGCCTTGGGCTGCAGCATGAGAGGAAGATGGTGCAGACACAGCAATAAGAAGACAGGCTGCCAGCAGAGAGAAGAGGAGGAAGAGGCAGGAAAAAGGGTTCTCAACCGGAGACTTTATCCACTTGATATCTTTCAGTAGCCCTCCTCTTACCTCCACCTAGCCAGTAACAGTGGGTTTCTTGCCTGTGATTCACGAAGGAGTTTCTCACAGAGCTCCGCTTGGAACCAAACCTGCAACATTAGAGTCATGCGAGGATGGCACTACCAGTGATGGTGAAGGTGACCGTGGCTGTAGATCCCTGTATATCAGGGTACTCCCAGGCTGGCACAGGCAACATATCTAACATCTCCCAGTTTGTTATCCAATGCTGCATCAGAGATGTGGCAGACAGTCTGTACGACGAAGAGAGGAGCTCAATGAGTTCTGTCTCAACAGAAAGAAGTTGGCAGAGTGCCCCAGTGATTTTGCCAGGAGAGGGGGCTTCTCCATGGTGCAGGGTGCCTCTGACTGCAGACACATGTGACTTTGTGGGCACCAGATCCCATTGCTGAGATGTAACATAACCATAAAGGTCCCTGCTGACGCAATGTGTTGGTGTGTGACCATGCTCAGCATCTCACCTTGATGAAACTCGTTTCCCTGGCAGCAGTCATGGTACATTCATCCTGCACCAGTCTGCTATTCCAATGATTTTTTTAGCCACATCAGACCAGACAATGGCTGTTGTGCAGCAAAGGAAATACACTATACAACTAGCTGGTGACCCCTCCCTCCACAATCCAAGCAAACATGGCCAGTACTTATGTAATGACAGCAATGCTGCCACAAGAAACATAATTGAGCAGACAATTGGGGTGCTGAAATAAAGGTTTTGCTGCCTTGACCACTCTGGTGGAGCCCTCCAGTACTCAACACAGAGTGTAGCCCAATTTATGATGATGTGTTGCAGGTTCCACAGTTGTGAGGGTGCAATCCTTGTAACCAAGGATTTGGCTGCAGGCTTAAGAGGAGGAGGAGGTGGAAGAGAGAAGGCAACCGGCATCAGTGTTCTAGATAGGCTGCCCATGATCGGCTAATTCAATTCCAGTTCCAGTAAATAAAACTACAAATCTGCGTTGTCCAACAGTCCCTCAGGTACAAATCATCACAGCATCCTCTTCACAGTATAAGGGTGAATTCTAACTGTGTGACACAGTATACATCATCACAGATAGTGAGGCAACATCACACGATCTTGCTCTCTCTTGTTGAACCCCACGGCAAGATGAAGACACAGTAAGTTGTTTCTTAATCAAGTTAACGTTTCCTTTACCTCAGCAGACTCTGTAACTATTCTGTTTTAGCACAGCGAGACCAAGAATATTACAAGGTGGCAGCAAATGAAAGAACAAGCATGGAAGAGTTTCTGCCAATACTGGAAAGCTTCAACCACATCAAAGGCCTTAATCAAGCAGAAGTGTAACTGAGCAGTGAGCAGGTCAGTGCACTATTATATGCATCTGTGAAGAGATAAACAGGGTTAATGCATCGAGTCAGTATGGCTCTTTCCCAGGGCTCTAAAGAAGAGTCATACAGACTCGAAGCATTAACTCAGTTTCTCTCTTCACAGATGCTGCCAGACCTGCTGATTTTTTCCACAATTTTCTGTTTTATTTCAGATTTCCAGCATCTACAGTATTTTGCTTTTATTACAAAATAATATGCAATGGGTGGCTGTGGAGATGATATCCTAGTCAGGCTAGGGATCAATGAAAAAGAGCCAAGTACAATGAAGTAATAAAAGCCCTTAATGCCTACTTCAATCTGCGAAAGAATGCCATTGTCAAAGTCAAAGACAAGGATAAAGTATTCCATATGAACATACAAATCAAGAGCAGCAGTAAACCATTCGGCCCCTCGAGCATACTCCACCGTTCAATAAGTTTGCGGCTAATCTGATTGTGGCCACTATCCTCCCTACCCCCAATATCCTTTGATTCCCTTGTTAGTTAAGAATCTATTTGCCCCTGCCTTAAAAATATTCAATGACCCTGCCTCACCATTCTCTGGGGAAGAGGGCTCCACAGACTGACGACTCTCAGATAGAAAAAATGTCTCCTCATCTCCATCTTAAATGAGAGATCCCTTATTTTTAAACTGCGCCCACTGTTCTGTCTCTTCCACAAGGGGAACCATACTTTCAGCATCAACTCTGGTCAAGTCCCTTCAGGATCTCATATGTTTCGATAAGATCACCTCTCAATCTTCTGAGCTCCAATGGATACAGGCCCTACTTGTCCAAACTTTTCTCAAAAGATAGCACCCCCGCATCCCAGGAATCAGCTGAGTGAGCCTTCTCTGAACTGCTTCTAATGCAATTATGTCCTTTCTTAAATAAGGAGACCAAAACTGTATACAGTACTGGCTATGGGCCTAGTGCTGGAAAATGGGATTAGAATAGTTTGGTACTTGTTTGACCAGCACAGAATCGATGGGCCGAAGGGCCTTTTTCTGTGCTGTAGACCTCTATGACTCCATGACTCTATTCTGATCTCCAATGTTCTACCTTCCGTAAACTTGAAGTCAGCAAAATTCTGCTGTTTGTGTCTTAACTCCCGCAAAGTCCAATTCACTTGTGATCCCTGTGCATGCTGACCTAAATTGGCTTCTGATCAAGCATTGTTTTGATTTTAACATCCCCATCCATGTTTTTCAAACTCCTCCAAGGCCTTGCCCGTCCCTACCTCTGTAATATGCTCCAGCCCACAACCCTCCGAGATCTCATCTTCTAATTCTGCTGTCTTGAGCATTCCCTAAACTCTGGATAACCTCCCTGCACCTCTCTGCCTCTCTTCCTCGCTTTCCTCCTTAAGACACTCTTTAAAATCAACCTTTTAGTCAACTGTCTTAATATTTCCTATGTGGCTTGGTGCCATATTTTGTTTTATAATGCCTCTGTGAAGCACCTTGTGACGTTCTATTACATTGAAGGTGCTACATAAATATAAGTTGTTATTGTATTGCTGGGGTACTCTCGTTACCAGTCTCCTTTTGCAATGTGTCAGTCTTGCTGGAAAATGGGATTTGAATGGTTAGGTACTTGTTTGACTGGTGCAGACTCAATGGGCTGAAGGGCCTTTTTCTGTGCTGTAGATCTCCATGACTCTATGACTAAGTTCACATTTTCTCACATTACACTCCATCTGCCAAATTTTTGTCAATTCACTTAGCCTATGTCCCTTTTCATATCCCTTATGTTCTCTTCACAACTTACTTTCCTACATATCCTTGTGTCATCAGCAAATTTAGCAATTGTACATTCAGTCTCTTCATCCAAATCATTGATATAGATTGAGAATTGTTAACACCACCAGCACTGATCCCTGTGGCACTCCACTCATTACATCTTGCCAATCTAAAAATGACCCAGATATGCCCAACTCTCTGTTTCCTGTTAGCTAACCAATCCTCGATCCATGCTAATATGATACCACCTACACCATGAGCTCTTACTTTATGTAGTAACCTTTGACGTGGCACCTTGTTGAATGTCTTCTGGAAATCTAAGTACACCACATCCACAGGTTCTCCTTTATCCATGTTGCTAGTTACTTCCTCATAGAACTCTAATTAATCAAATGCAATTTCCCTTTCAAAAAATCATGTTGACTCTGCCTGATTACATTGAGATTTTCCAAGTGCCCAACTCCTTAATAATGATTTCCAGCATTTTCTCCATGACAGATGTTAAGCTAACTGCCCTGCAGTTTCTTGCTTTTTACCTCCCTCCTCTCTAGGATAGGGGAGTTACATTCACTATTTTCCAATCTGTTGGGACCTTTCCAGAATGTAAGACCCTAGGATGAAGTCCATCAGGATCTGGGGACTTG
Source organism: Carcharodon carcharias (assembly GCF_017639515.1). Taxonomy (NCBI): domain Eukaryota; kingdom Metazoa; phylum Chordata; class Chondrichthyes; order Lamniformes; family Lamnidae; genus Carcharodon; species Carcharodon carcharias. The sequence continues at coordinate 167,316,503 of NC_054472.1, forward strand.
TCAGCTTTTAGATCTAATAATTTTCTCAGTACCCTTTCCCCAGTGATTGTATTTGTTTTAAGTTCCCCCCTTCCTTTCACCTCTTGATTCACAGTTATTTCTGGTATGTTATTTGTATCCTCCATGGTGAAGATGGATGCAAAACAACTGTTCAATGCATCTGCCATTTCCTTATTTTCCATTGTTAATTCCCCCGACTCACTCTCTAGAGGACCAACAGCCACATTACTTAATCTTTTCCTTTGTAAGTACCTGCAGAAACTCTTACTGTCTGTTTTTATATTTTTAGCTAGCTTTCTCTTTCACTTTAATTTCTCCCTCCTTTTTTTAGTTATTCTTTGCTGTTTTTATATTCTGCCCAATCTTCTGATCTGCCACAAACGTTTGGGGAATTGTATGCTTTTTCTTTCAATTTGACACCATCCCTAACTTCCTTAGTTAGCCATAGTGTCCTTCTCACTAGGATGTATCTTTGCTGAGTGATATGAGATATCTCCTTATATGTCTATGTCTACCACCGCAACTCTACTGACCTATCCTATAACCTAATTTTCAAGTTCTCTTTAGCCGGCTTTGCCTTCATAGCCTCATAATTGCCCTTATTTAAGTTTAAAACACTAATCTTAGGCCCACTCTTCGCTCCCTCAAGCTGAATGTGAAATCCAAAATTAACAAGTGAGAAAGAATGACAGAAAATTATACGTAACAGAGATACATCTCTGGAAGAAGAACCAGGACCAGAAGATGCCTGGAAAGATAAGTATATTTTAAACTGCTCCCCATGATGAGGACACAGTGCTGCTGGTCACAGGCAGACATGGCTTCATGAACATTTAAAATTCAAGGTTGAATGCTAATTTAATCTCAGGACATGCATGTTGCAGCTCGTGCTGCTCCAGTTCCACACCCAATGTTTCTACCTCACCCTTTCCTCTTTGTTTTCTTCAGGTACTTCTTTCCTGTCTCCTCCCTCTTTCCTGTCAAGCAGTCATTCTTGTTTTACTTCTTCCCTCGTGGTTACGTTGCACCCTCATACCCTGCCCTCCCCGCAGTTTTCTCTGCTTTTCTAATCTCCGGTCTCTATCCCAGGGGTGGATTCATCTGGATACACACACATTTATCCTCTGGCCCTCTCACAGCATTCTCCAAAGGACCCATCAAAGCAACCACAGTTGTCTCCTGATGAGCATCAAATCAAACTGCTCCACCCTCCTTCCCTCACTGATCTTAAACTCAATGTATCCTTTAGGGACTAGTCTTGCCAACCTACTTACCTTCACAATCGTCATAGCACAATTCCACCACCCCCCTGCCACCCGCTCCCCCCACCACCCCCCACACCCAACTCATGGCCTCCTCAGCTTCTGTCAATTAATAAATGATCACCACCCCGCTTCATATCTTGCCCAGAATGTCCATTCATTTGTAAACAAGATCATTGCCATCTAGGGCCTTATTGTGGACCATTACATTGATAATGTGGCTAACTGCTGGCTATCCTTTGGCCCTAACTGAAGCCTTTCTGCCTGGCTATACATTCTAGCACCTGCCTAGGCCAAACAACTATGGTGGCAGTGTAGTCTTTATTGTTAAATGACCTTAGGTTTCTCTCCCTGCTCCTCTGGTACATTCTCCTCCTTCAAGAATGCCAGCTTCTTCCACCGCATTCACCTCATCTGTAAAATCTTCATTGTTCAAAGCCCCGCCCTGAATTTCAATCTGCATCTCAATGTCTTGGTTGCACGACCTCCTCCTTCCTCTAAATTTCCTCCATGCTAATCATTGGGAAGACAGAACCCTCCATCTTCAGAACCTGGCCACAAGCATTGCGGTGTTCCTCCTTCTCAGATACCGGTCAGACTTTTACATGGAGGCAGTGGCCTCAACTCCAGCTGAAAAGTGGGGGGCAAGCCTACCTTGGCATGGCTGGGAAACCCTAAGCTGATTTTACGGCTGTCAGGATGTTAATTGCCTCAGGGCAAGACAGTTTCCCCCATCTGGTAGGAAGTCCCTTCTCCAAGGGCTGCCAACCAGAGGGCCAGCATCTCTTCAGTCACAGCAGCGCCACTGGGAGCTGTGGCCACAGCTGTTACAGCAGTCAGTCCCCAACAAAGAGCTGGAGCTGGATAATGAGATGAGTGGAGACTTTCGCTAGGGCCAGTCTGGCAGGGCCTAGCATGGGGGCAGGAGGGCCACCATCGGGAAGACAGGTGGGGGGAACAAGTGGAGATGTGGGGGAGGGGTGCATGTGGGGCTTTGTTGGCCACAGGGTGCCCAAACAGGACAGACTCTCCCAGCCAGCAACAAAGCCACTTGGCTTTACCTGGCAACCTTGCCATGTGGCATGGGCCACCCCACCACAAGCAAAATATCATCAGCAGCGGGAGGAGGTCTTTAAGTGGCCATTAATTGGACATCGACGGGCCTCAATTGGCCCAAGGGTGGACAGGCCAACCCAAGTCTCCCCCATCACTGGTAATATATAACTAGAGGCAGGTAAGGAACAGGCAAGGTGCCCCCACCCCACACGCCAAGCCACGGAGTTAAATATCCTCCAACTGCCAACTGTTCCAATGGGGAGGGGCTGGGGGTGGATGGAAAAGCGTAAAACTCCAACCATTGTCTGATGTTCAACCCAACTGTTCACAACCGTTAAGCTCTGTTTGATCTTGTAAAAACTCCAACTTTAGGGCTGCCTATTCACAGCCCCACACTGCAGAATTCCCTCCCTGTAAGCCTCTCCGCATCCCCTCCTCCTTTAAGATGTTCCTTAAAACTAAGTTCATTGTCTCAGTTTTTGGTTACCCCTCCTAATATATCTATTTTTGGCTTAGCATCCATCTTTTGCCCATTCATACTATCGAGAAGCACCTTCAGATGTTTTTCTATGTTATAGGTTCTTTATAAATGTATGTTGCTGTTGAAAATCAGAATAGGCAGTGATAAATCAGCTATTCCTCCACCCCCCACCCACCCACAAATTTCCATTTCGCTACATCGCATTAGCAAGTACAAACAAGGCAACAGAAGAAGAACAAAGGTCTCCAGTGATTTCTGAGAATTCATCAAATTGGAGTGGCTGCAACCAACTGCACAATTTAATCAAGAAATATTGGTTCAAAAATCTCTCAGTAAAAAACAAACATGCAAGTCTTCCAGTCACAAACCCATCAAGTGTCAATTTTGTTGTGTAATTAATTTTTTCTTGCGGTCTGAGCTTCCATTTCTTTGCATGTTTCACAATCCTTTCCATTTCCTGTAATTTCCCAAACTTCTGCTAAATAATTTGCTTATTACTGCTAAAGCTCAGACAAGAAACTTTTTTTTGGTACATGAGCAGCATTTATTGCACAGCCCTAATTGCCCTGAAGACATTAAAAGTCAAGCATGTAATGTGCATCATGAATCTATTAATGTATGTCATATCTTGGAAAATATTTTTCTTTTAAAATTGAGGTTCAGTCTGCAGGTGTGTCTTAATTGGCTTAAAGCCAGCTAGCCTGGGTGCTTTGATGTGTATTAGTTTTGAAATGTAAGAGAAAGAGCGTGCATTTGCATTTTTTGAACAGAGCATTCAAGAAGTGGGGTGAAAACGGACACCTATCTAGCAGCTACCATGCAACATGTTTACATTACGCATAAAATTGGTACTATGAAAGGGGTTTTATTGTTAGAGAGGCTTAGTTCAAAGGTTGTTGATACAATGAGAATTAATACTCAATGGGAGTAGTAGGTATAACAACACAACTGTTTTGGGTGTGCAGTGCAGAGGCAATGTAGATCAAAGGCAGCTGCAAGCCTCCAACTGTCTCCACAGGAACCGAGTGAAAGAGCCTCATTTTGAATTCATAAGGTGACAATGCCTTGCCTGGTGTTTGATTAACTTTGGGAAAAATTTTCCCCCTGTTGGGGGGGGGGCGGGGGGAGTTGTGCTGGGGCAGGTGGGGGTGGGCACAAACCCTATTTGCGCCTCCGATTGGGGCCGCGCCGCCATTTTACATGGGCCAATTATGGCCCGCCCAGCATGACCCTCGCCCGGGAGTGCTAAGTGTGGACAGGGGGTGATTCCCTGTGCCTCAGGGAGATCAGTTTGACATTTAAAAACTGAAATAAAGTAGTTAAAAGCTTGTAAAACGTGTCCCCTCATGTGACACTGTGACATGAGCTGGGACATGTCAACGAATTATTTTAAAATTTTTTATTGAATTTTAAAACACTTCATGAAACCTCATTCCGCCCATGGATGAGGTTTCATGAAAAATGCGAAGGCCGCCTGGGCTCTTTGCCTGCCCGCCAACCTTAAGGTTGGACGGGCAGCTCATTTAATTGCTTAAATTAGTTTTTAACTGGCCTTAGTAGGCCTTTGACAGTTCGGCTGGCATGCAGCTGAGTTGGCAGTGCACCCGCTGAACTGGAAATCTAAATGATGCGCGGTGATGTCGGGACGCCCGCCTGGCGCTACATATATCATTTTACTCATCGCCATGCGGGTCCCGCCTCCACTCACCAACCGGAGAATTCAGCCCTATGGGTTGCTGTTGCCTTAATGGAAATTAGTTCGGGAATTTGTTAAAAGTTACGATAGTAGTAATTTGTAGCCACGTGCATATTTATTCTAACCTGTATAAATTAATAAAATGTTTCCTTTAGTTTAATGTAAAACCTCGAGAACTGATGATCTGATTCCTGCATTTAGAGTCGCATCTCAAACATAACACTTAAAATTATAGGTTATGACAGTTTTTTAAAAATTTCCCTCTGGGATTTTTAAGTAACTCCACTTTACCAACTGCATTGGTTATAACAGTGTGGGACTGGATTCACATCTAGGCCAAACCGAATGGGCATCACAGATTTCCTTCCCTGAAGAACTTCCATGAACCAAATGATGCTGAAAATGATTTTTATTGTCGAAGAGAGAAATAGAATAATGCTTCCTTTATAAGAATTTGTACAAAGGTTAAATCCACCTGAAAATTGCCTCGTGTCTGGTGTGTGTCTTTTTGAACTTATTCTTTCTAGATAGTTCCTCAGAGGGCGAATTAAGTAAGACTGCTGGTTGCAGGGTCTCCCTGGAAGCCTTGTGATTGAGGCAGCCTTTACCTTCTTGTAGAATGCCCCAGTAGGTGGGCCTGGGCTTGATTCTGTCAAATCCGCTTCTACAGTGGGTACCTGAGCTCACTATCTGACACTTGTGACTGGGATTGGTTGGGAGGGTTGGGTGCCTAGATGTACTGCATGTAGTATTGGGCTGAGAGAAAGTATCCATATTCAAATTGCAGCTGTACCTCTGTGTGGAGGCAGATGTCTGAACAACAAACAGGGCAGTGAAGCCCTCCATAATGGATTCGGACCATTCAAACTCTCAATATGTCCAACTCGGTAAAGAAAGATTATTGCACAATGGAGCTCAAGGCTCAAAATCCTAGAACTTGGATCATATTTGCAGCAAGGCTTGATCCCGCTGCTGCACAGGCTAGATGTCCTTACAGAGGTCAATGGTGAGCATGGAAAATTGGCCTACCGGCCTGGACACAGCTCATCATTCCTGCAAGGCACCGTGAAGGTAAGGAAAGTCAATGGGTAGAGTGGAGGGGAAATAGGTACCTTACTTATAATAACATAAGTTAAAAAGAAAATTTAAACTCACTTTGCTGGTGACAGCCTCTAGCTGGTTTGACTGCCAAGCACCTGTGAATCTATATGTCTCCATCTCTTCTCTATGATGTACTGGTGAAATTATTTTTTTTATTGTGAACCCTAGGAATAAAGCCAAAGCTCAAACTGCAGAGCATCACTAAGGCTGAAATATTAGGAGAAAAGACAAGATAAAACAAAGGAATATAATTGGTGAACAAAAATGGGTAGATTTTCATAAACCTTACATGCATTGAGTGCAATGCTGGCCAATTTGAACAAAGGTCACTCTCCACTGGATCTTTTAAGAGGTCCATCATTCATAGAGCTTCCTTTAGGCCCAGTCCAATGTGAAAACCCAGGTGAATCTTGGCCGAAGCAGACTGAAGCACATGTTAGGGCGCATTATAACACCTAAATGAAATCGTAATCGGCTGGATCTTCTGGTCCTGCCCGCCGGCGGGATTTAGTGGTGCCACCAAAGTCAATGGACTTTTGGCTGGCTTACCACATCCACTGCAGTGGGTGGGGCTGGAAAATCCCAAACGTTTGCTTTTAGCAGACCCATGACTAAAATGCCAACAGGAGCATGATGTACGACCAGAATGAAGCACAGTTCTGGCCATTTGGGTCTCAGCTTGATATTCCAGTATCCTTTTCTGCTTTTGCACCAACAGCTTTTGGGAATGGAAACCCTCCTTCAAATCCCTGTGACCTTAATGTCCTGCTCATTGCACAGTATAAGCCACAACATTGTACACATTGTCATTATGTGTAAGTCAATGAGAAGTAAGGGCATTGGAATAATGCTCTTGTACGATTTATTGAATGAATGCATTGTAGGCAGTGGTACTGAGACACACAACTTAGGAAGCGCCAATTTAAAATCACCAACCTATAGATTATCACAGTTATAAAATTGTTTTCCTCCACTTATCACGAATGAAGGCCTTCCACTAGAACATCTTTCAAAGCGTATGTGAAAAAAAATCTTCATTTTCTTTTGGATTGGCAACCACAGAGTCCACTTTTTCTCTGCAAGTTCCACATAAACTCAGATATGGAAATGTAATTTCAATCCCTTTGAAAGTTTACTAAATTTAAATCCGTTAACACAAAGAAACTGTATTTAATTATATTAGTGGGCTCACCATTATTTGTCAATTACATCGGATGTTTATCTTCTGGTTTGAAGATTCGGTGAGAAAGGGAATTTAGGCCTAGATTTTTGCCTGAAGCGCAGAGTCGGGACATTTCCCAGCTCCGCGAACCTAACCCAGGAAAAAGTGTCCCGAAAGTTGGAACTTTCATTCCAGGAAGGCCGGTGTTCGCTGGGAGTTGGGCCCACCACCCCCACAATAAGTGGGTACAGGGGCATAGGTTGGCATCCAGAGGCTGCCGGGTGCAGAGGCTAGCTGGCCAGAGTGTGGAGGCTGTCTTTGTGCCCCGGTACTTTATCAAGGTTTTAAAAAAAAACAATAAAACAAAGAAGCAGTCCTCCATCCTCACCCCTCTCACAGCCTGTCACCCACCCCCCACACACTCCCCATGCCCATCCATACCAACTCATGCAACATCATACCCCCACCCACCCCTATAACTCTCCATACCCTCCATGCCAAACTATGTCCCTGGACCCATAGCAAACAATTTTTGTTTAACACTCCAGACATTTTTTTCCTCAAAAACTTAAAGGGCAGGGCCTTTAAATGCCTTGGCAGCACCCTTTGATAGTTGGTTTTGACAGGTCCTCTTTTCGGGTCTGACAGGTCCTCTTGACAAGCTTGACAGGTCCTCTCAATAGTCTTGACAAGAAATAGGAGCTGAAGTGGAGCAAGCTCAAAGGGTTGTGTCTGCTCCACCATTCAATTTGATCATGGCTGATCTTGGGCTTCAGCTCCATTTTCCCACCGACTCCCCATATCCCTTAATTCCTTGAGAAGCCAAAAATCTGTCTACTTCAGCCTTAAATGTATTCAACAGTGATATCACCACAACCCTCTGGGGTAGAGAATTCCAAAGAATCATAACCTTTTGAATGAAGTAATTTCTCCTCATCTGAGTCCTAAATGATCGGCCTTTTATTCTGACTCTGTGGCCCTGTGTTTTAGATTCCCCGACCAGCAGAAACAATCTCTCAGTGTCTACCCTGTCAAGTCAGAATTTTACATGTTTCAATAAGATCACCTCTTCTAAACGCCAGAGAATATAAGCCCAATTTACTCAGCCTCTCATCATACGACAACCCCCTCATTCCAGGGACCAATTTAGTGAACCTTCGCTGTACCAACTCCAATTCAAGCATATCTTTTCTCGAACGTGAAGACCAAAACTGCACACAATATTTCAGATGTGGCCTCACCAAAACCCTGTACAAGTGTAGCAAGACTTCTTCATTTGCGTGTTCCAATCAACTTGCAATAAAAGCCAACATGCCATTTGTCTTCCTAACTGCATGCTAACTTTCTATGTCCCTTGTATGTGCACACCCAAGTCTCTTTGAATATCAAGGTTTCACACCTTTTAAAAAGTATTCTGCTTTTCTATTTTTAGGAACAAAGTGAATAACTCCATGCTTCCCTACATTATACGCCATCTGCCTTCATTTTTCCCATGTGCCTATCATGTTTATATCTCTTTGCAGCCTCTCTATGTCCACCCCACAGTTTACCTTTCCACCTAGGAGGGCCCCAGAATGGTGAGTGCTGAACTGTTGGAAGTGCCGTCTTTCAGCTGAGACATTAAACTGGCTGCTCGGCTGTGTACGAAAAATCTCCTGGCAGTTTTCCCTCTCTCAAGAAAAACCATTATCCGATTTGCAAGCTGGATGTGGCTGGATCCAAAGGGGAGGAAGAGGAAGAGTGGAGGAGAAGGAAGATTCAGGATAAGCAGCCTCAGCATGCTCTAGGCAATGTGGATGGATGGCTGAGATCTGAGAGAAGGGGGACACTCTCCAGTGAAGTCCCTATAATAATGCCACCTCTTGTGGATTTTAGATTCACCCTTCTGTGCTTGTTCGGTTATAATGTACGGGCTGCTTTCACCAAAGCGCTGCAGGTTTCAGTCATGCAGGGTGAGCACAATGAATGCAACACAGCTCCAGGGAGAGGAATGGTGAAATAGTTCTAGCTTTCTGAGGCACCAGATTGCATTGCTGGGTGATTAGTTTTCAACGTAGGTTATAAAATAAGATGGGTGGGGATGAGAGAGAAACAATCTGGGCGCACAGCACATTCATGTAACTGCATAATAACCCTTCTCTTTGGCAGCAGTAGAGCAGCAGGAAAAGAAAGCCTGAATGTTGCAAAAACTGACTGGGGATCTGAGTTGAACTGAACAATGACTGAGAGGACATGGGGGACATGGAGCAAGCGGCAATGGGAATGCCATTCCATTGCAGTGCTACTCATTCAGAGGGAACCGGGAACGAAAGGGGGTGGTCTTGATGTTTTCTTGGAGCTTCAGCCCTTTTTGCTGTATGTGTTAATGGGGGTTTAGGCTGACACTGTTTTCTAGAAGAGCAGGGGAATTTTCCCTGCAGTCCTGCTATCCATCAATCAGCATCACAAAAGCAGGTTATTCGTAGAGGTCACGGGTTGTTTGTGGGAGCTTCCTGTGTGCAACAGTGACTGCAACTCAACAGTACTTCATTGGCTGTAATGTCATTGTTCGCAACCACTAGATGTCTCAAAGCGTTATTACATTGCAGCCTTTCTTTTAAAAACTCCAGCGTAAAGACAGGGAGACGACTAGTCAGGAAATTACATGATGATCCCCTCCCGCCCACACCACTTAAAGTACTTTGAGAATTCTATTGTCTATTTCGTATACTGATGCATTTTAAAGGGCAATAAATAAGCTGTGAGGTGAGCTCGGGTATAAATTAATTGCTTTATAAGATTGCACTTAACCACGGACTTTAATCTCTATCCTGAACATTTAACCTACTCGTAACATCTTATATCACCAATAAAGATCAGATGGGTTAGATTATAGTAATCATCACTGTGATGTTATTTTGATCCGAGAAATTGGCAACAAATTGAACAACATGAAACAAGCTAAAGAGTCAAAACTGAGATGAAGCACACAGTGCAAGATCAGTGATATCAGGAGGATCATCGTCTTTGTTTCTCTCTCCACAGAAGCTGCTTCATCTGTTGAGTATTTGCAGCAGTTATGTTGATACTTGAGACATTTAACTGAGACAGATCCATTCTCAATCTACAGAAATTGATCCCTTCCAATTAAATTATTTATTGCTTGAGATTGCACCGTGTCCCATTCCACAGCCAGTCGAAAACTCATGTCTTTTTGCGACATGAGCTGCTGAACAGAAGTTCCTGCAGGTTAGGCTTGAACTCACGACCTCAGATTGCACACGCCTCAATCCTGCCATTAATGTACCACGTGCTGACCAATTGCACCACGAGAGCAAAGCAGCGCTCATTTGCATACGCATTTTAAGTTGTATCACCTTGTTAGAGGCACTAAGTTTTTTCGATTGAATGGTGAGAACTGAGGTTATGTGATAGTGTGCAGACTGTGAAAAAGCCATTGAAATAACCCCCAATGCCCTGTAGTTTCGGGTTGCGTCCGGTGGTGGGGGTGGTGGCCCCAAAAATGAATCTGAGCACAGGGCCCCCTAACTGTAAATCCGCCACGCTTCAGAGCTGGGCTTTTAAATCAAATTCATAACATAATTATTACAATTTTTTTACAGATTGATCTGTAATTGCATCATAATTAATCTGAATGATTCTCCAGATCACACCCATTCCATATGTATCAATGCAAATAGCAAGTTTCTTAATATTACTTTATGGAAATTATTTTGTAATAAACATTTGGGGCTGACTTTCCTGGGTTGCAAATATGCTTATGCTGAAAGGCGAAAAAAACAATCATGAGAAAAGGCATCAGGAGCAAGTTCAAAATGCAACTACAACGGGGATCCTAATTACATGTATTCATCCAACTCAACCCACTAAAGTGATACTATATAAAAATAATTCGTATTGCCTCAGGGCTCATAATAAAATTAAAGTTAAATAAAAATTTCAATGTGCCGCAGAAGGAGTTTTACACATTTGTGAAAGAGAATCCAGCAACAATCTGACTTACGCAAGACATGGATAGAATGATGTGACTTGGGGAGATCATAGAGGAGACAGAGGAAAATGGGTCGTGCAGTAGGAAAGTAGCAAGACAGCAACTGTAGCATTTCAGCTTCATAACCTTCAGATCATCACTGAATCAGGGAAGCAAAAAATGTATAATTTTAACAAAAAAACTCTGCTGTGTGTCTTTGTTGAATGATCTAATTATCCATTTCAAACATCAACATCAAAGAATTGAAATTCATATCCTAAAGCCAGAAGAGACTGAATAATGTCCAATGTCACGGACAACCCTCAAGCTGAAAAGTGGGTTCTGGTGGACATACTTTAAAAGAACTTGACTCTGCAGGTTTAAAATGCATTTGCTCTCTGATTCAAAGTCCTGCAGTAATTTTGTACTTGTATTGAAATGTTGAAGATATCAAACCCTTGCTTAATCATAAACACATCAATTACAAACCTGTGTCATTGTAATTTCTGCATTTTAAACATTTTCCTGAACCTTATTATGAAGGTTATGATAAAAAATTATAAATGAACTTGAATGGAACGTATTGTTTTTGTTCATTTTAATATATTACAGCTTCGCCAAACATATGTTTAAAAAAGCCTAGTGAGTTCAAAAAGGAAGGCATTTTCAGAATACTGTTTTCCAAGTGAAATAGTGCTATTTATGACACTGAACAAGAACTAGTGTTAACATTTACATATAACACTGCTCAAATGAAGTAAAACAGGAACTCAGGAGCTATTTTCTGACTATGCATAATTTTATGCTGACTTGGCAGCAGTATGACATTTATAGTATTTGTTTGCACCAAATAACATTGGTTTATTTCACTGGTAAATGGTTCTAGGCTAAAACCAGCAAACATGTCAAAAATGGAGCCAATCAACATAAGTAACTGCATTTTCAATATTACTGAACTTTTGCACCATCTGCATTGCGAGTCACACATAGAAGATTAAGGGCTGATCAAATTGAGATGTTAAAGGAGTTGGTACGGTGGAGACAAGCGATGGGAGAGATCAGAACATAGGGCATAACCTGAAAATCAGAGCTTGGCTATTCAGACGTGACATCAGGGAACAACTCTTCACACAAAATTGTGGTGAAAATGTGAAACTCTTTTCTCATTGTTGAGGCTGGCAGTCAGTTAAAAATTTCAGTACTGAGATAGATAGGTTTTTGTTAAGCAAGGGTATTAAGGGTTATGGAATCAAGCAGGTAGATAAAGTTAAGATGCAGATAAGCCATAATCTAGTTGAATAGTAGAACAATCTCAAGGAGCTGAATGGCATACTCCTGCTCCTCTGTTCCTAATAGGCTTTAAGACTCTCCTCAGAATCTAATCAATACAGTTTATATTGAGTTATTTTGGGATGGCAGCAAGAATTGTGCATTGCTGTCTGCACAAACTAAACAAATAAGCTTGCTGTTAATACTTGTTCAATAACTTTATTTGAATTCTGAAACTGTCTGTGGTATTTTAATATACATTAAAGGAATGTTAATATTTGCTGATTATTGTAATGAAAAAAAATCAATATCTTGATTTTTCATTGCACTAATCATCCACTACATGAACATAACTAATAAACAGGACAAGAGAGATTTAAAAAAAACAAAAGGATGTGGGTGTGAGACTATAAGTCAACTGAATAAATCTTGGAGGGAAAAAGCCACCCTGTACAAATTTACAAATGCATATGGAGTTGAATGATGATATAGTGTGGAAACTGCATAAAGTAGTATAATAATAATAAAAAAAAATAAGCTGCTTGGTCAAAACTGTTGAACATGCATGAAAGAAAGGAACTTGAATTTATATTAGTACCTTTTACAATCTCAGGATGCTCGAATGTACTTCACAGCTCTTGAAGTGTAGTCACTGTTATAACATAGCGAGTAGCAGCAGCTATGTGCACACCGAGGCCCTACAAACAGCAGAGATAAGTGCCTAGACAATGTATTTTAGTGACGTTGTTTGAGGGATAATGTTGGCCAGGATACCAGTAGAGCTCTCGTGCTCTTCTTCAAGCAATATAATGGAATCTTTTACATCCACAAAGAGGGCAAATGGTTTAATGCCTTATCCGACAGTGCAGCTCTACTGACAACACAGCATTCCCTGATCACAGCTCTGAATTGTTAGCCTAGATTATGTACTCAAATCTCTGGAGTGGTGTTTGGACCCATGACCTTCTGGCTCAGAGATTGGAGTGCTACCAGCCAAACTGTGGTTGACATCTAACAGATACATTCTTGCATTTTCTCCAGAAGTAATATGCAATGGACTTTGTGTTCCTTTCTTAGGTGTAAGTCTCTAAATTTCTCTATAAAGCGTCTCAATGATATCATTGCATCCTTATTTTTGAAAGAATAATTCTTTATGTGTTTTGTTGCAAATTGCTAGAAGAGGTATGAGGAGTCAAGACAGATAATGTTGGAAATACTCAGCAGATTAGGCAGCAGCTGTGGGGAGAAACAGAGCCGACATGTCAGATTGATAATGACTCTTCATCAGAACACTTTGATGACAGGTTATCATCAACTTGGAGCATTAACTCTGTTTCTCTACAGATGCTGACTGACCTGCTGAGCTTTCCCATTTTGCTGAGGGAGTTTTCGCATGGCTGCTGGAAGTAGACAGAACAGACAGATCATGGTGCCAAATAGCATGTAGCATGGATTTGGGGGAGGCGGTGGCATAGCAGCATTGTAACTGGACTGGTAATCTAGAGACCCAGGGTAATGTCTGGGGACGCAGGTTCGAATCCCACCACAGCAGATGGTGAAATTTCAATTCAATAAATATCTGGAACTAAAAAGTCTAATGACCACAAAACCATTGTCAATTGTCATAAAAACCCATCTGGTTCACTAATGCCCTTTAGGGAAGGAAATCTGCTGTCCTTACCTGGTCTGGCCTACACGAGACTCCAGGTTCGCAGTAATGTGATTGATTCTTAAATGCCCTCTGAAATGGCCTAGCAAGTTACTCAGTTGTATCAAACCATGAAAAAGTCAATCAAAAGGAATTAAATCGGACAGACCAACCTGCATTGACCTAGGCACTGCAAACGACAATAACAAACTCAGCCTGTCGACCCTGAAAAACCTTCCTTACTAACATCTGGGGGCTTATGCCAAAATTGGGAGAGCTGTCTCGCAGACTAGTCAAGCAACAGCCTGACATAGTCATAGTCATAGTCACAGAATCATACCTTACAGATAATATCCCAGACACCACCATCACCATCCTTGGGTATCTACTGTCCCACTGCCAGGACAGACCCAGCAGAACTGGCAGCACAGTGGTATACAGTCAGGAGGAGGTTGCCCTGGGAATCCTCAACATCGACTCCAATCCCCATTAAGTCTCATGGCTTCAGGTCAAACATGTGCAAGTAAACCTTCAGCTGATTACCACATACTGCACCCCTCAGCTGATGAATCAGTACCCCTCCATGTTGAACATCACTTGGAGGAAGCACTGTGGGTGGCAAGGATGCAGAATGTACTCTGGGTGGGGGACTTCAATGTCCATCACAAAGAGTGATTTGGTAGCACCACCACAGACCAAGCTGGCCGAGTCCTCTATGACATAGCTGCTAGACGGGGTCTGCAGCAGGTGGCGAGGGAACAAACAAGAGGGAAAAGCATACGTGACCACATCCTCACCAACCTGCCTGCCAGAGATGCAACTGTGATAGGAGCGACCACCGCACAGTCTTGTGGAGATGAAGTCCCGTCTTCATATTAAGGATATCCTCCGTTGTGTTGTGTGGCACTACCACTGTGCTAAATGGGATAAATTTTGAACAGATCTAACGACTCAAGGCTGGGCATCCATGAGGCGCTGTGGGCCATCAGTAGCAGCAGAATTGTACTCGAACACAATCTGTAACCTCATGGCCCGTCATATCCCCCATTCTGCCATTACCACCAAGCCAGGGATCAACCCTGGTTCAATGAAGAGTGCAGGAGGGCATACCAGGAGAAGCACCCGGCAGACCTAAAAATGAGGTGTCAACCTGGTGAAGCTACAACTCAAGACTAACTCCATGCCAAGCAGCATGAGCAGCAAATGATAGATAGAGCTAAGCATATCCACAACCAATGGATCAGATCTAAGATCTGCAGTCCTGCCACATTCAGTCATGAATGGTGGTGGATAATTAAACAATTCACTGGAGGAAGAGGCTCCACAAATATCCACATTATCAATGATGGGGGAGCCCAGCACAATTAGTGCAAAAGATAAAGCTGAAGCATTTGCAACAATTTTCAGCCAGAAGTGCCAAGTAGATGATTTACTTCGTCTTCCTCCCGAAGTCCTCAACATCACAGATGCCAGTATTCAGCCAATTCAATTCACTCCACGTGATATCAAGAAATGGCTGAAGGCACTGGATACTGCAGAGGCTATTGACCCTGACAATATTCTGGCAATAGTACTGAAGACTTATGCTCCAGAAATTGCTGCATCCCTAGCCAAGCTAATCCAATACAGCTACAATACTGGCATCTACCCGGCTATGTGGAAAATTGCCCAGCTACATCCTGTACACAAAAAGCAGGACAAATCCAACTCGGCCAATTACCATTCCATCAGTCTACTCTCGATCATCAGTGAAGTGATGGAAGGGGTCAGCAACAGTGCTATCAAGCAACACTTGCTTAGCAATAACTTGCTCATTGAGGCTCAGTTTGGGTTCTGCCAGGATCACTCAGCTTCTGATCTCAATACAGCCTTGGTTCAAACATGGATAAAAGAGCTGAACTCCAGAGGTAAGATGAGAGTGACTGCCCTCGACATCAAGGCAGCATTTGACAAAGTGTAGCATCAAAGAGCCCTAGCAAAACTGGAGTCAATGGGAATCGGGGGAAAACTCTCCGCTGGTTGGAGTCATCCCTAGCACAAAAGAAGATGGTTGTGGTTGTTGGAGGTCAATCATCTCAGCTCCAGGACATCACTGCAGGAGTTCTGTGTGCTAGGCCCAGGCATCTTCAGCTGATTCATCAATGCCCTTCCTTCCATCATAATGTCAGAAATGAGGATGTTCGCTGATGATTGCACAATGTTCAGCATCATTCACAACTCCTCAGGTACTGAAGCAATGCATGTCCAAATGCAGCAAGACCTGGACAATATCCAGTCCTGGGCTGACAAGTAGGAAATAACACTTGCGCCACACAAGTGCCTGGCTACAACCATCTCCAACAAAAGAGAATCTAACTATCGCCCCTCGATGTTCAATGGCATTACCATCGCTGAATCCCTCATTATCAACATCCTGGGGCTTACCATTGACCAGAAACTGAACTGGGCTAGCCACATAAATACTGTGGCTAAAAGTACAGATCAGAAGCTAGGAATCCTGCAGCAAGTAACTCACCTCCTGACTTGCTAAAGCCTGTCCACCATCTATAAGGCACAAGTCAGGAGTGTGATGGAATACTGTCCACTTGACTGGTTGAGTGCAACTCCAACAACACTCAAGAAGCTTGACACTATTCAGGACAAAGCAACCCCTTGATTGGCACCCTTTCCACAAAAATTCACTCCGTCCACCACTGACGAACAGTAGCAGCAGTAGGTACCATCTACAAGATGCTCTGCAAAAACTCATCAAGGCACCTTAGGCAGCACTTTCCAAACCCATGACCACTACCATCTAGAAGGACAATGGCAGCAGATGGATGGGAACACTACTGCCTGGAAGATCCCTTCCAAGCCATTCACCATCCTGACTTGGAAATATATTGTTGTTCCTTCACTGTCGCTGGGTCAAAATCCTGGAACTCCCTTCCTAACAGCGCTGTGGGTGTACTTACACCACATAGACTGCAATAGTTCAAGAAGGCAGCTCACCACCACTTTTTGAAGTGCAATTAGGGATGGGCAATAAATGCTGGCCTAGCCAGTGATGCCCACATCCTGTTAATCGACAAAAAAAAAATTGGCACCAGTGGTACCATCTTGAATCACAGATTTTAGAGAAGACTGGAGGTAGTAACATAAAATTCTTTGGCTTTTTAATAGGAACATGGGATAAATGATTTAACATTAATGACACCCTGTTGACCTTATTGTGATATTGATCACAGCCACATCATTTTTCTTCACGAATATCACATCAGGCTTTCACAAACTTCCACCTTCAATCTTAAAAGATGGTTCCCTTTATGCTGTCCATCCGTATTGCATCGCTTTCCTTTGTGTCGATGTATTCTCGAGGTTTTTACCCACAAACACTTCCCAAGTATATGTGGAAATGTTTCTTGTCCAGAGCCACATCTTCTACAGGTAGTGCCGTATCCATTTCTCCCTATCGCTGAATGTTTTGTAGGGAAAGTATTTGTACGAAGTTGTAGCAGCTTGATAAAAGAAGATTGCTTAAGCATGTTGAATTGCAGCCGTTTATTTGGAATGGAATCATCATAAAAATAAGATGTTCCTACAGCTTGAAACTTCAACATGGACCATTTTCAAAATACCACATCTCTCCAACCTTTATATGGGTCATTATGTCCTCTCATCCACTTCCTCCACATCTTGGAGCTCAACACTCCAGCTAGCACCCTCTCTTAGTTGTGCATGGCTGAATACATGTTCAGTAGTAGGAAGGACCTCCCCATCAGTTCTATTTGAAGGGACGATCAATTACTTACAGCTTAGTTAATAGCTTCTGGTTATTGCTCCGATTTTACAAGTGTTTGGAGCTTGCTATTAGTTTTCCAAGGCCAGGATTTTACAGCCCCACCTTGACGTGTCTCCTCCCTTGCCCCGGTGAATGCAGCCAAACCATTTAAATATCCATTCAGTTCAGTGGGACCAGAATTTTCTGCTGAGGGGGGAGGGGGTGTAAATTCTTGGCCCAAGTTGCAAAAGTTTACAGAGAGTGGTGTACTAGCTGCCAAAGAATGTTTTGCTGACTTCAAGGCTTGTACACAAACCAGTTGCTCCCAGACCTTGGTGTACTAGTCGGCATTCTCATTTAAATACAGTGTAAAGTGGGGAGTGAGAAGAGGCCATGAAGAGCTGGATGAGCTGCAGGAAGCAGGAGGAGAGGAGGGGAAGAAAAGCTGTCAGCAGAAGGCCATATCTGCCTCATTGTTCAGGGAGCAATTCTTCTACCTGAACATCACCAAGGAACAAAGTGTGAGACATCTGTGCTCCAATAAGGTGTCTTTATTGAAATCTGCTACCTGCTGCAACTACAACTGCAGCTTCAGAGCAGGACAAGGACCACATTGTCAGTGGCTGTAAAGATGGCTGCAGCTAAGAAATTTTATGGATCCTGAGGTATTTTCACTTTGTGTTGTATTATTCTATGATTCTATCTTGCAGGTTGCTGTTGCACAAGGGAGGTCACTGAGGCTCTCTGTTCAAAGAGACATAACTACATTTCATTCTGTAACGAAAACAAAAAATGCTGGAAAAACTCAGCAGACCTAACAGCATCTGTGGAGAGAAAGACAAAGTTAATGTTTTGAGTCCGTATGACTCTTCTGAAGAAGAGTCATACGGCCTTGGTGAATTCCTGCAATGCATCTTGTAGATGGTACACACTGCTGCTACTGTGCGTCAGTGGTGGAGGGAATGAATGTTTGTGGATGTGGTGCCAATCAAGTGGACTGCCTTGTCCTGGACAGTGTCAAGCTTCTTCAGTGTTGTAGGAGCTGCACTCATCCAGGCAAGTGGGGAGTATTCCATCACACTCCTGACTTGTGCCTTGTAGATGGTGGACAGACTTTGTGGAGTCAGGAGGTGAGTTACTCATCGCACGATTCCTAGCCTCGGACCTGCTCTTGTAGCCACAGTATTTATATGGCTAGTCCAGTTCAGCAACCCCCGGGAGGTTGATAATGGGGGATTCAATGATGGCAATGCCATTGAACATCAAGGGGTGATGGTCAGATTCTCTCTTGTTAGAGATGGTCATTGCCTGACACTTGTGTGGCATGAATGTTATTTGCCACTTGTCAGCACAAGCCTGGATATTTTCCAGGTCTTGTTGCATTAGGACATGGACTGTTTCGGCATCTGAGGAGTCGCGAATGGTGCTGAACATTGTGCAATCATCAACGAACATCCCTACTTCTGACCTTATGATGGAAGGAAGGTCATTGATGAAGCAGATGAAGATGTTTAGGCCGAGGACACTACCCTGATGAACTCCTGCAGTGATGTCCTGGAACTGAGATGACTGACCTCCAACAAGCACTACCATCTTTCTTTGTGCTAGGTTGACTCCAACCAATGGAGATCTTTCCCCCGATTCCCATTTTGCTAGGGCTCCTTGATGCCACACTGGGTCAAATGCTCTCGGTCAGTGTCATTGAAGAGCAAGAAAATAAGGAGTTGGAGAAGGAGGAAGAAGAGGAAGAGGCAAAAGAGGAAGAGGTGGAAGAGGAAGGGAGGTGACAACCTAGATGATCCCTCTCTGCCTGGCTCTCTAATTCAAGTGCATTGCTAGTAACAACATACTCAAATCGCCATTCACCAACAGCCTCACATCTTACCTTCTCTCTGTCATTGATCATCACGTTGTCCGTATGGCTACAGTGTAAAAATAAAAGCCATAGAATAACCGTTCCATACCAACCTTAGGCACAAAACATCCAATAGTCCATACAAAGCTCAACTTATCACCCTTGTGCCTTTGCCTCTCCTATGCAGTGCTAGCCCAATATCTGGCATGATTGGTGGAAGGCTGCTGACATCCACTGGGGCAGACTGCAGATGACGTTGCAGGATGACATCAAGCACCTCTGGGCCTAGAAAGCCCAGCTTCAGACTGCACCATCTTGGCATGGGCAGCAACAATCTGGGCAGGCTAGCTACAGGTCTGGCACAAGGGTAGGTGAACCTTCAACCTGTCACCAGCACCCTTCCGTGTGCACCACGCCCCCCCAATACATACACACTCACACACATACACACTCACATACACACTCTCACACTCACACACGCACTCATACACAAACACACGCACACATTCACACTCACACATTCACATACACAGTCTCACACTAACACATTAACACTCCCACACTCACACACACACACACTCACATACACACTCACACTCACACACACACACTCACACACACACACTCACACTCACACACTCACACTCACACACACACACACGCACACGTACACACAATCACATACACACACACACTCTAACACACACAAACATACACACACTCACACATACACACACACTCACACACACACACTCACACACAATCACATACACACTCACACACTCTCACACACACACTCACATACACACACACACATACACACACTCACACAGACATACACACTCACATACACACACTCACACAGACACACACACACACTCACACTCACACACACACTCACACACACAATTAAATTTTGGAAAGGAATTACTTGTATGGGTAGTTGTTATCCGTGGCCTACCCTCGCTCAGTCTCAGCCTCCCATTGTTCTGCAGTGCCATGTTGTTCCCTCAGCACCACTCACTATATTCTCACGCTCTGCTCCCACATCTCTCACCAGGCCTCAACATCCACATCAACGCAAAATCAACCAGGAGTTTTCTGACTGGTTGAAAACACAGAATTGGCATTTTAGATTAACTAGCATCACCCATTCCCCATGCATCCTGAATAGACAAACAGCCTAGACAAAAAAAACACTTTTAAATTAACTTTTTTGCATTCATATTACATGGTGATTTAGCTACTAGAAATTTGGACTTTGGGAGAGACCCTGATGTGCTAAGTAATGGTGAGATTTACAATCTTTATGATTCATGTGGAACATTCAAATGTACAATTGACGAGCACCTGTATTATCACTGAGCAGGTCAAATGGGAGCTGATATTGTAAGAAAATATCTGGTTGTTTTAAGCCAGTGTGTTGAGACTACTCGAAATGCCCTAGCAACGATTTCTCACAGACCGTCTTCTTGCCCTTTATAACACTAAGGAAATTGTGTTGCTAAACACATCGATCCCTCAAAGAGTCCCAATCATTGCTGTTAAACATGCAAATGGTCATTACATCTGCCATATCTGAAACTACGCCAATGTTGGCTTGTAATTTTTCTTTTCTGCAGCCTCATCATATATAGTATTACCTTGTAATGTGCCGCCCTTTCAAAATATTTTCAACCCTAAGAATTGATTTCTTTGGCTGTCATGAATTGTGGATTGTAATTCGAAGCTATTGATGTGGTTTCAAACGCGAACAATTCTTTCTCCCTTACTCCTGGGTAAAGAATCCTAACTGTTTCTCCTTTTCATATTTATGCCTTAACCTCATTAATATGACATGGTGCTGAATTTCCAAAACCCCTTTGTGATCATATTGGAAATCAACAATTATTCTAGTACAAGTAATAAGTTAAAAAGATCTCAAAATATTTGTAAATTCCAAAGTACTGACTAGGTTGTTGGTGCAGAAATTGTGATACCAAAGAATCTTGAATCGAGAATATCCATCAAGTAAAATGTTACATTGCATCATTGTCCAGCAAGTAAAGATATCCTGGCAGCTATGCTTGCCACAAATGTTGATATAGCAGTTAAGCTAGATTGTGGTGCAGGGTGTTTATTGCCATTTAATAGGAGACCTCAGAATGTTGTATCAGACTTGCCAAGTTCCATCAGCACTAAGACAATAGCCACCAAAATTGAAAAGCTAGCTTAAACGTTTATAATTTTAAGAACTTTGCTGTTCGGTTACTAGACGTTTATTTCCTGTCCAAACCTTAAGGGAACATATTTGCATTTTGTTTCTGTATGAATAACTAAATGCTTTGCCTCTATTGTGCTAATTTGTCCCAACTTTCCTCTCATACATTTTAGAATAGAAATAAAACACAGACGCTCGATTGAGTTTGACAAGAGAGACAGTTAAAATGCCAAATCAAGATAGTTTAAATCTTTGTTTATCAGAATATTGTGAGTAATCTGCATTACATTGACTGCTTTTCAATAGCGCATTGATTGTAAATAAAATATGCCACAATTTGCCCCTAATTAAAGGATGGTGGGTGCACTAGTAATATCATCAGAATGACCACATGCGGTGGCCCGGCCAGCTCCATGACTCATTTCAAATGGCTATTAAAACAATGGTCAAGATAAAATATTACCACTATATCTAAAAGGAAAACACAGCTGGAGTAATGGACACATTCTCTTCCTTTCAGTATGAATGACCTAATCTGCTGGAAAGTGTAAACAAATTTGATACTTGCTCATCAATACATATCCGGCCAGATTGTGGTTCCGTTTTCTTTAAAAAGCCGACAGTCTTTTGTCGTCCACACCCACCCCCCACCCCCACAAACAGTGCCGCTCTAAGTGACTACCAAGTTCACCTAGTGGACATGCTGGCCCTGGCTGGCTGATAGGCAACAGCAAGGTCATTGGCGGAGTCATAGTGGTGGGAGGGGCGAATGCAGTCAACCTGAGAGAGGACAACAGGTTCATGCTCCTTGGAGCGATTGCCATTCCCCCATCTCAGTAATCCTAGTAACTTGTTAGAGAACAGATTGTTGGACTGCTGTGACACACTGCATTCCCCTTTGATTACAGTAACCTAGAGCTGTGATGGCAGCCTGTCTGGAAACAAGCTGATTTTGCATGATAGAGGTCTGAGATTCTACTGCAACACCCAGACTTTGGCCACATGTGCTGCAATGGGATTTACGACATTGGCCATCAACATAAGAAATAGGAACAGGAGTAGGCAACCTGGCCCTGTGAGCCTGCTCCAGCAGTCTATAAGATCATAGCTGATCTGACATGGCCTTAACTCCACACTCTTCCAGTCTTTCATAACCCTTGACTCCTTTGTCAATCAAAAATCTGTCTAACTCAGCCTTGAATATACTCAATGAGCCAGCCTCCACTGCTTGCTGGGGGAGAGAATTCCAAATACTAACCATCCTATGAGAGATGAAGTTTCTCCTCGCCTCTGCCATAAATGGGAGATCCCTTATTTTGAAACTATGTCCCCTAGTTCTAGATTCTCCCATGAGGGAAACCATCCTCACAGCATCTACACTGTCAAGTCCACTCAGAATCTTATATGTTTCAATAACATCACCTCTCATTCTTCTAAGCTCCAATGAGTATAGGCCTAAACCTGCTCAACCTTTCCTCATAAGATAATCTCTTCATCCCAGGTATCAGTTCAGCAAATCTTCTCTGAACTGCTTCCAAAGCAAGTATGTCCCTCCTTAAGTAAGGTCACCAAAACTGCAGACTCTAGGGGTGGAATTTTACGCCAGGGGATTTTATGGTTCCGCCAAAGTCAATGGACTTTTGAATGCCTTGCTGCATTTTACGGCCCAGCCCCCCTCCATGACTGAGCTCTAAAATTCCACCTTAGGTGTGGTCTCACCAATGCCCTGTACAGTTGTAGCAAGACATCCCTGCTTTTATATTCCATTCTCCTTACAATAAAGACCAACATTCCATTTGCCTTCTAAATTACTAGCTGTGCCTACATGGTGAATTTTTGTGATTTATGCACAAGGACATCCAAGTCTCTTTACCACAGCATTCTGCAAACTCTCTCCATTTAAATGATACTCTGTTTTTCTATGCTTCTTACCAAAGTGGACAATCTCACATTTTCCCACTGTTCCATTATACTACAGCTGCCAAATTTCTGCCCATTCACTTAACCTATCTATATTTTGTCATGATCAGAAGCCAAGAAGATATATATATATATACATCTATATCATTCTGGAAATTTGATGAGCTTATTACTTTCTTTAAAATGGACAAATGGCTGGACTGACAAAATGGCCGCAGCTGACCACATGAAGCTTCTGAGCAGTTTAAACATGGACATAGGCTACTTCATCATCCTCCTGGAATGTGACTTGAATGGCATAAACATTCAAGCCAATCTAACACAAAAGGACCCGTAGATCATACATCTGCACCAGCCAGCTCTGGACAAAGGCAGAGCTGTTTGGGACTCATCACCTCCAGCACTATATTAATGGTTCTTCGGTTACTGCTCAAAACACAATGGGTTTTAGTAAGGGTGCCTTGTTAGCTGAATAGTTCGACCCGAAACTGCCCTGCCATATGACCGAGACTTGAGCTGTTTGAATTCTTATAATTATACAGCTCTTGAATTTTATCTTCAGTTATGGTCTAACCTCCGAAAAGAGCCAGAGTCCAGGCCCCCATGGAGCCATCCCTGCAGATGTAATGGCCCCTCAAAAATCTCAGGCACCTGGAAGTGACTCAGGATGTAGGATCATGGCAACTCCCTGGGTACCGTGCTATTAGAATCATATCCCTCAAGACTGAAATTTTCTTTTACAAAATGGAAGGACATGGCATGATCTGGATGCTAAGCTGGGAAGTTTTTTTAAAGAAAGGTCATCAGTTCACCTTGGACAGTCAACAAGCAGGCCTCTTCCAAGAAATCACCTGACCTATATGGTACTTGAGAAGGAATTGTTTGTTTGCGTTGAACTGAAAACCACTTTAATTAATGAAGCTGGGAGGCAAAAAGGCAATCACATGACAGAGGGGAAAAAAAAACTTAAGTTGTGAACCTGCTTGTTATGGCGGCAGTCTTGTTGGAGAACAAGCTGAGGAAGGAAGGCTACCTTGACTGGCTCACTCTCTCTACCTTGCCTAAAACTATGCATGGTTATCAACCTGGAGCCAGAGGACCCTCACCTGAGTGTAGCTAGTTTGCATTTAGACTAGTGGTGAACATCCATCGGCCCATCCAGGCCCGTCTTCACAGGTTGAGAGCGTCGAGACCCTGCAAACTTTATCCTTTATTTTATAATGCCCATCCTCCAAAGCCTATCTCTGCAGAGTGACTATCTGTTTGTCCTTTGTTTGTTTGTCTGTGTGTGTGCTGGGGGAATTCTTTAGGAAGAGATAGACAGTTATACTTCCCAGTTACAATTGTGTGTGAACCAGTATTTGCAACTTGTTAAAAGAAGTTTTGTTTTAAAATAAACTAATCATTCTGAGTTTTTGAAAGAAGTCTGGTCAGAGTCTCTTTCCTGCTGGGTACTACAGGTATAGGTACACAATTGGCCATTTTGAATGTTATGGCCTACGGAGTAGTGAGGTTTGATCATTCGTACTCTCCTCCTATCCCAGTCATAACATCACATAAATGTGCAGTATGTGCTTCCGGTGCAGCTTACTGCACCCTGCGCTCTTGGGAAGCCTGAATCGGTGATGAAGCCAGTGAATCTTTCAGCCTGGCTATCTTCGTCCAGAGAAAACCTGACATAACGATGGGCCTTCCTGTAAAGGGCATCTGTGACCTCCTACATGCATCGATGTGTTGCGGACTGGGGGAGATGCCGCACGGGTCCCAATTGATCTTTGGAAAGAACCAAAGGCGAAGAAATTTAGCACTGTAGTCACCTTCAAAGCCACTGGCAGGGCATTCACTCCAACTCCGCATGGTGTCAGGTCTTCATGAAGAATGAGGCATTTGTGTGCTTAATCACCCTCATTGCCTGGGTCTCTCCTGCAGGTCCTCCTGTTCTGGCTCCACTTGACCATATCCCTCAGGCGTGGTCTCCTGCTGGAGCTGCACATGAAGTCGCCTCTCCCTCCTTCACCTCCCCTATTGCATTAGGACCCTGACAATGGCAGCAATGTGCCCTGCACCCATATGTGCTTTTGTCTTCTCTCTGCAAGTAAATACTGAAGACATCAATGATTCAAGGGGCAAGAAAATGAAGCTCAGAAGATGAAGCATAAGGAAACTGTAAGGGTTCATAGTTTTTCCTGCCCTACTTGCATGGTGGCTGATGCCGCCTTGTCCCTGTGACACCAGCACACACATCGAGGTGACCAGGATAGCATCGCAGATATGTAGCACCTTGAAACCTGCATGGGATGCTAAAGTTTTAGTGAGATCAGTGACCCAACCTAGCTCTGTGCTCCAATCTCGGATGTGGAATATTAATGACCAATCAGTTGCTCATGATCAATGAGTGAATGCCCTTTTCCCTATTAGGAGTGTAAAATCTGGTGAACGTGTGACAGGCCTTCATTGATGGAATGCCATATATGATAAAGCTGTGCCTCCTTCATCCAAATTCTACATTCCTGAGTGTTACTCTTGAGATGTGAGGACTGTGATGTGAAGTCATTGAATTCTGAGCAGCCCTTTAACAACACTAATGAAGTCTTTGGCTTTCAGTGGCTTTCATCACAAAGACGGCTTCCTCCTTTCTTTCTAAGTGGACTCCTGATCAGAGGAGGTGGTGCTATTGTCACTGGACTGGTATTCCAGAGACCCAGGGTAATGCTCTGGGGTTCAAATCCTGCCATGGCAGATGGTGAAATTTAAATTCAATAAAAAAATCTGGAATTAAAAGTCTGATGATACCCACGAAACCAGTGTGGATTGTTGTAAAAACCCATTTGGTTGACTAATGTCCTTTAGGGAAGGAAATCTGCCATCCTTACCTGGTCTGGCCTATATGTGACTCCAGACCCACAGCAATGTGGTTGACTCTTAACTGCCCTCTGAACAAAGGCATTTAGGGATGTGCAATAAACACTGGCCTAGCCAGCAATGCCCATATCTCATGAATGAATGCATTAAAAAAAAACAAGAAGTTAAAGATAGACCCCAGAAAGGCCCACTCATGTTTGTCCTGCCATTTGACAGCCTTCCCTCCCCTGTTGCCCCCCTCATGTTTGCCCTTCCCTTGCCATTCCACAGCCTTCCTTCCCTTTGCCCACCTTGTGTTCATCAACTGCACCATTACAGCCCACCTTCTGGTTGAAGTCTAGTTTCTGAAAGTGGAGTTTTGCTTGACTACCAATGCATAGTGGTGTTCTGTAGATAATGGTCTGAGCCATTGGTGCAGTAGAACACCCCTGCAATCCCCAACCCTGGCCGCAGTACTGGTCACTGTCTGAAAGTGGAGGTCTGCATGAGTACCATAGCACAGTGGTATCCTTCAGGTCAATATAGGCAACAAGCAGGAGCCCGAGCCCCAGCAATGTGGTGTTCATCACAACAAGCCCTGCGCAGCGCAATGGCAGATAGGCTATATATGTTGTGATCACCTCAAAGTTATGAGTCTTGGCTTGTGCACACCCACTCCTTTTCAAACGGGCTTGAGGCTGACATAATTTCCCACTGGCAAGATTGGAAGGCGTGGCAGATTCCAGCGAGCAGATGTTTTAATGAGCATTCATGAGATGTTAATGAATGCAAGTGGTGTTGCCGCCACTAATCGACGGTATAGCCGACCTGCCATAAATCCGCCATTGGGAGAATTGTGAACTGTTTTTACGCCGGTGGATTTTACTTCCGACTTTTTGCCTACTGCTGGATTCTCTGCTCCCAACCGCCACGAAACCCGCCATGGATGGGATGGGAAAATTCCGCCCAATGTCTCCTCCTCACAACTTGCTTTCCTACCCACCTTTGCACTGTCAACAAATTTGGCTACAATATAGTCGGTCCATCCATCCAAATCATTAATACAGACCGCCTTGCTTCATGGTTGGGTCCACAAGACTGCAAATGGACTTGGCCACCACTTGCATGCTGGAAAGGATGGACTGCAAGCTCTGCACCATGTCACATGTCAAGCTGATGCTGAGCTCCCCCATGCTTATCATTAAGTGTAATCTTTTTTGCAGACTCCACAAAGCACAAAGTATTTTCTTGTGCCACCCAGCAGCATTCTTCTGTAGCTTTTTATTTTTATTTGTTCATGGCATGTGGGCATTACTGGCAAGGCCAGCATTTATTGTGCATCCCTATTGCCCTTGACAAGGTAGCACTGAGCTGCCTTTTTAAATCTGTTCAGTGATGTAGATACACCGAAAGCGCTGTCAGTAAAAAGTTTTAGAATTTTGGTACAGCACAATGAAGGATTGGCGATATTGTTCCAGTCAGGAAGGTGGGTGACTTGGCAGAAAACTTGCAGGTAATGAAGTTCCCATACGTCTGCTGTCCTTGTTCTTCTAGATCGATGGCTGCCCCATCAAAGTTCCCATCTTCCTCTGCAGCGGAACACCTGCATGAACTCATCCTCTGGTGACCTGGCACCTATTTATCTTTTCCCGCTGTCCTGGCTGCAGGTCACTTGTGCCCTGTGTCTCACCACAATGTAGAACCCCCCCACAATGCTTTCCTCAAAATTACATGCAGTGTCAGTATCTGAGCCAGTGGTCGTGAGTATAAGGCCAAGTGATATTGCTGCATCACCATCATCATCACTCTCTTCTTGCTGTTCCTCCACTGCCTGCCCCAGTTGCATCTCATGAGTATCTGAAAGGGAAAATGCAAAAGGGTAGTTGTGAAGCAGAGTAGGTGGTTAAGTAAGAAGTGCGCGCCTACACCATCTGTAACTTGTAAATCAAAAGGAAATGTGGCTCATGGGGGGAGGGGAAGGTGGTGGGGGTGGGAGCGGCGGTGTCATGTGTGAGGAAGAGGATTAGGTACGAGGATAACATTATCTTCAATGGTTTCAGGCATCCACTGGCCAGGGCCTCAGCAAAGGCCAGCCCAATAATGGCCAGCACCATCTCCTCCATGGGTATCAGGATATGCAGACATAACTCGAGTTAGTTCCTGCTGCCTCTGGCTGTGCACCAACTTGCCCTGAAAGAGGGAGTGAAGTGTGCCTGTGAGTGTGTGTTATAATGATATATGTTATGAACCCAGCAGATGTTATTACTGGACAAGTCAGACCCCAGAAGTAAACCTGGCTTGATAATTCATTTTTTAAACCGTGTGGGGGTACCCACTGAAACAGATCCAGCTGTTGACTTTTTAACAAAAAGATAAAACATTTATGAAACAAGAAACATTAGCTATATTACACAAGACAACAAAAAAGTTGGAAAGATTTCAAGACAGGCACCAGGGGAAAAATGATTCAAACTCACACTATCCTTTTTATTCCAGTAATACCCTTACAGACCCAACATTCCAGTGAAGAAGCACTGTTATTTCCACACCAAGGTTAGAGCTGGTTCAGTTGTAAAGAGGTTTCTTTTCCAGTAGACTTCTGAACATTCATCAGATGCTCTTACATAATTGATATCTCCCTTGAGATATCCAGAAAACAGAAATACTCTATTACTTTAAATTTAGAGCAATACATATGAGTTCCTCAAACTAATTTCCTCAGCAGCCTGGTATCATTTCCAATTTGAGAAATTCTTAGACCTTTCCTGTCTTCATTCTGTAGTATACACATATCAAGTGAACTAAAATCTGCCTTTCTGGCTCTCTCTGTCTCTCTGTAGGTCCCTCTCTGATCCCCTGTTGCCAGGCAACAGCACAGCTTTTTTCCTATTTTTTGCATTTGTTATAGCTTCCCTAAACAACTAACCCCCTGGGAGCCCAACTCTTCACTTCAAGAGTCATAAAACCTCATTATGAATGCATGCATTCAAACAGGGTCAGCTCCATCTCAAAAAAACTCTAAAATGAAACCAAACCCAAGTTTCACCTTTCTTAACACGCAAACAAAAAAGTAAATTAAACTTAAAGCTACATCTTGTTTCTAACACCCACAAAAACATATATAACTTACTTAAAACAAGATCTAGTTCCTAACATGTGATTGGCATGGTTGAATAGATGGCATTGTGTGCAAGTTGTGAGGTGTGGCTCTGAGGCTTGCTGCAGTGCTAAGTCTGTGAATGTTATAATATAGCAGGTGAGTGATGGGGTTGTGGTGCACCGAGCATTTGAAGATCCATTCACTGACCTTAACCATTCATGGAAGGCTACTGACCTCCTGAAGCACTGCTTCTAGGTCTTTGGGGCTTTACTCCTGACATTGACCTCCAAGGCTATGTGCTGCCACTGTCTTTAGACTGTATATCTAGAGACCCTCCTTCCCCATGCCGATAAAAGACATCTCTCCTCTTTTCTACCTCCTGCAACAAGGCCTCAAGAGCAGCACCCAAAAACCTTGAAGCCCATTCAATCCCATGTTGTGCCATTCATCACTGTTTCCCAGGCCACATTCAATTCCTGCATAACTTCCAGCATCTGTTTCATCCACAATGCACCTGTTCCGTAAGAGGTGCAGGCTCATTTTGAGTGGTGCTAGAAAATTACAATTTTTGGCCCTTTGCTGATGATTGCAGCCAATGAAGAGCATGGTTAGCATTAGCGGCTCATAAAAATGATTATAATGACCAGGTATTACAAAGCCTGCATTTCAATCAACATCCACAGCTCAGTCGCACTTTGTAACTCCACACCAATTTTCGGGACTATCCAAATGAGCTTCATTTTGTATAAATTGTAACTTTTGATTTGGGCCCGTGATAGATGGGGGATAATTCCCTCCCCTTTTCCACCTCTCGACTGACCACAACAAGAAATATTTTTGACAAGGGATATTCAATCCCTTGAGCGCTATGACTTTTAAGAACAGACACTTTTAAGAACAGACAAAAATAGGCTGTCTTGTAAGTTTAAATCAAAAGAAAGGATAAAGATTTATTGGCACAACACCCAGAATGTAAAATGCAACAGTGCCCACTCATTCACATACACACACATACAAACAAGAAAAGAGGATCGCAAAAACAAGGGTGGCATGCATAGATTTAAAGATATTTTATTGTTTCTTCAAGATTGTCGATGTAATTGTTGCAGGTCAGAAAATTCCCTTTTGGTTCACTGAAGGAAACATGAAGGTTGGAGGTTTCTGGTGATGAATTCACAATGTACTCCAAGCAATAGCAAGCTTCTGCTTTTCCAAGCCCCTGTAGGCAACATTATAATACGCAGGTACAAGAAAAGCTCCACTTCTCCACCTAAGGTGACTTTTTCAAGGTAGGGTTCTTTATTTATAAGGATCAAATCTCTTCCCTCTGAGGTCCTTGTCCCAGACTGACTCACTGGGCTGCCCTTGTCGATTAATAAGGCATTTCCAATCACGAGCCAGTTTTTATCTTGTGACAACAGTATCAATGTTTCCATTGTTGGAAGGGATTCCATTGGGTTCTGAAGAAGAGTCATATTGGAGCATTGGATCATCAAAACATTAACTCTGTTTTTCTCTCTCCACAGATGCTGCCAGACTTGCTGAGCTTTTCCAGCACTTTCTGTTTTCATTTCCATTATCTGCACAATGGGTTGATGGCTGAGCAATTTGTCACACAATGGCGAATGAACGTTGGCTTTCTTGTGATAAAGTGTTTCCTTCACACCCCTCTTTGTTGGATATCAAGTTTACAGATACCAAGTCTGGGATTACCATTATAATCTGTGTTGCGGTAAATTTCCAGGCAATAGTAACTGTTAATTCCACAAGTGATCTGTTGCATCCTGATGTTTCTTTAATGCAAGGTCCTCCAAAAAGACTTTTGACATTTTAATGCCATTCCAGATGCATTTCCTGACATGGGTTTAGTCCCTGACTGTCCGGAAACTGCAAAAAAGTCACCTGATACCCTGGACTCCATTTTCTCAAGGTAAATTGTCTATGTTCTGTGTTCCTTTAAAAAGTAAAAATGTCCATCGTCTTCATGCATTCAGGGGCATGTGATGCAAGCATAACACTTTGTATAAGCTTACATCTGAGCAGCACACTGTATGAGAGACCTTTTTAATATTCGCTCCCTCTTTTGGATCCTTGTTCTCATATTTATTGCCATTAATTTATCCGCATCGAATTGAAACTGTTATCCGCTAATACCTTGGGGTGGATTTTATGGGGCTGGGTTACCCATCCCCCCTATGGTAACTATGGTTTTATCTAATGTGTAGTATACCTTTAAGAAGAATGTTATAATAGAATATCACATGATCTGTGTAACCAATAGTGGAGTGGCATGGGCTAACTCTGTCGTTAGTGAGTAGTCAGATGGAAGTCAGTGGTCTGCAAGTGAGCAGCAGAAGCATATAGATAGATTTTGGTGTAGAAGCACACATGTTCAGTATCTGAGTACCTTGTAAATAAATAGAATATGTTCCACCCAAGAAGTGTCTGCAGATTTACTCTCCAACTCAGTCACCTCGCAACAAGTGTGCAAGTGTGATTCACAAGTCACCATAAACTGGCAACTAAGTCACAACACCCCCTGAGCTAAAAGCCTGTCGACACCTCACCAACCAGAAATCCAGCTGCTCTTCATCATTTAATCCATCTTCTAGTTTTGTAACATCTCAGGGATTTTACTTACTGTAACTTTGTCTAACCCATTAATATACATTCAAAACAGCAAAAGCTGACTTCAGCTTAACTTTAAAATTATGAGGGGTTTTCAGAGAGTAAATAGTCAGAAACTGTTTCCATTGGCAGGCTGGCCAGTAACCAGAGAACACAGATTTAAAATAATTGGCACAAAGTTCAATGGGAAGGCGAGGAGAAGTTTTTTGTAGTTATGCCCTGGAATGCAAAGCCTGAAAGGGTGGTGAAAGTAGAAAGAATAGTAATTTTCGAAAGAAATTGGATCTCTACTGAAAAAGGGAAAAAATTGCAGGGCTATGAGGAAACAGCAGAGGAATGGGCCTAATTAACTCTAATTGAGGGGCCTAATTAACCCTATTTGATTGCTTTTTCAAGGATTCAGCACAGATGCAATAGGCCAAATGGCCTCCTTCTGTGCTGTATCATTCTATGATTCTATGAAATTGGTGCCAAGTCCTGTTCTCTCCAGAAACAATGACATCTCATAGACCTAGCAGCCTGAAAGCCATGACAAATAAATCAAAAAATAAACACAGGTAACGTTCCAAGCTGGCTGCACCATAATGAGAACAACAACAAAGTTTAGGGACATTTAATATTTTAGGAAAGGCAGGCATGGTTCAACCCACTGCAATCTGTTTTATTTCCTTCATATCATGAGCCCTGTACTGTCAATTATTGTTCAACCTTAAGAAGTGTTCTCCTTATGAAATCACATCAGCGCCAAGTTCTATCCTTGGTTACACTACAGGGCTGTCACTGTGCCAAAAGATCCACACCAAAGATAAATTAATACCATAATATTTAACTGTCTGACACTATAGAAGATTTTTAAGCAATATGCATTTGGGCAGTGGTACTGAGGACTCAATGACAAAGCTGCAGTTACAGACACCTTCAGTTAAAAGCTCTCTCTGTGTTAACAGGAGTGCAATGGTTCGAATTTGGAGAGTGTCCAAGTTGCTGAAGGGTTGCTGTTCTTTTCTCCCATATATGGATGTTACTGCTGTCCCAGAGCTCACTGTGGCCTTCCTACTAAAATCACCAGCATGTGAATACCTAACAACCATTGAAGGATTGAGTGCCCAGTGCCCACGAGCAACAACATACGGCAATCTTTATTTAAAGAATCTCAACTGTTTATTCGTCAGCGAGCCTGTTTTCACTGTCCTCTTTGAAATCTTCTTTCTTCTTCTGTCTCCTGGTGGTCATGTACAATTTGTTTTATAACAAATTCCTCTTTGATAAGACTTCAGCCATCTGGATCATTATCACCAATGAAACCACTTTTACATTTACGCAATATTAAAGCTTGCTTGAAAAGTTCAAGGGAACAGTCCAGGTTGCATTATACTTCTTAATGATGACAGAAAGATTACTTAATTTTATTACAAATAGTGAGAATGGACAAATCTTTTCCACAGATGGTTTTTAAAGTGGCCAATCAACACATTCAAGTACTAAACAGTAAACTACACATGCAACCGCAGAAGGTGCAACACCTGCCCCTTTACTTCCCCTCTCCTCAGTCCAAGGGCCCAAACACTTCTTTCAAGTGAAGCAGCACTTCACTTGCTCTTCCCTCAATTTAGTCTACTGCATTCGCTGCTCCCAATGTGATCTCCTCTACATTGGAGAGAACAAACGCAAACTGGGTGACCGCTTTGCAGAACACCTTCGGTCTGTCCGCAAGCATGACCCAGACCTCCCTGTCGCTTGCCAATTCAACACACCATGCTGTTCTCATGCCCACATGTCCGTCCTTGGCCTGCTGCAATGTTCCAGTGAAGCTCAATGCAAACTGGAGGAACAGCACCTCATCTTCCAACTAGGCACTTTACAGCCTTCAGGGCTTAACATTGAGTTCAACAACTTCAGATCATGAACTCTCTCCTCCATCCCCACCCCCTTTCCATTCCTCCTTTTCCAAATAATTTATATTTTTCAATATATTTTTCTTTTCCCACCTATTTCCATTATTTTAAAATGTATTTCCATCTATTGTTTCATCTCTACCTTTTAGCCGATTTTGATCCCTTGCCCCCACCCCACCCCCACTAGGGCTATCTGTCCCCTGCTCGTCCTGCTTTCTACCCTTAATTTCACCATTAGCACACTCCTTAGCTAATATTACCACCATCAACACCCTTTTGTCCTTTTGTCTATGCCATCTTTGGCAATCTCTTCTTTGCCTCCACCTATCACTGGCCCTCTATCCAGCTCCACCTGTCCCACCTCCCTCAACCAGCTTATATTTCACCTCATTTCTGTATTTCCTCAGTTCTGATGAAGAGTCATATGGACTCAAAACGTTAACTGTATTCCTCTCTGCAGATGCTGTCAGGCCTGCTGAATTTTTCCAGGTATTTTTGTTTTAGTTTCAGGTTTCCAGCATCTGCTGTGTTTTGCTTTTATCTTAGTGTTTAATTGACTGCCACCTCTCTTCAAGGAATATCTACCGCAATATTTTGCTTTTATATTAAACTACTTGAGATGTTTTTTTTAGAAAGCATTAGATATCTGGAGTGATTGTAGACTCTAAACCAAGCAAGGGGCTCAGGTGACATCATAAACCAGTAGAGAAAGCTGCAAGTGGCTTACAAATATCCCCTGAGCTCCAGGATTATGGTACACTCTTGAAGTCATTCTGCAGTAGCAATTTTCTTTTACAATGTATACGTGATAAGCATTATGAGACAGTTTTGTTCAGTTCTTTTCTAGGTTGCTTTTTGCCAATAATGGCTGTAGTGAAAGTCAATGAGAATGATGCTCAGAATGCATGATTGGTTGTCATTAATTGGAAAATGGTACCTCAACAGCTCAGCAACAAATTCTTGCATCTGTAAGCCCCCATTTTAATTGGGATAGAATTTTACAGGTCCCTGCTAGGAGAGTTTTCAGGCTGGGGGGGAGCCTGTAAAATTCCTCCAAGTCAGCTTCCCATCCCCACCAACCTATCTACAATTTTACAGGATGACGACAATGCCTAGGACGGCCCTCCTGCCCTCTCCCCAAATGAGGCCCTAATGTGGCCAGTTAATGGCCTCAGTTTTGTGGCTGGCAGGAGGAGCTCAGAAATGGTCGGGAGGCATGGCAGGTTACCCTGCTCTGGCCTCGGGCAGGAAAGGTGGGAATCATCTACCTCCCGGGCCTCCTTTCCTGATTGGGCCACTCTCACTAGTGATGGCACTTTAAACCAAATATGATCGTGGTCAGTTAACAAAGTAAACTTTGACCACACAAGTATTTGTGGAACTAAGTAACATCATATAAGACCTCTAATGCCTCTTTCTCAACTTGTGAGTAATTTTGCACTGACTTTATTAGACTACATGAAGCATATGCTACAGGCTTCTTGACACCATGGCTAGGAATTTCCATTCATTGGGCAGGCTCAGCAGGAGCTGGCAGGGGTGGTCACAGAGCTGACCACTGCCCGCGATCAGCTCCGCACCATGATTTCACACGGGCGGGCCAATTAAGGCCTGCCCAGTGTGGATCGCGAGCAGTAGCGCTGAGCACTACATGTGCGGGCGGGGGGAGGAGGGAGACTCGGGTCCTGCACGCAATTCGCACATGCGCGTGAAAGAGCGCTTCAATCTCCCTGAGGCACGGAGCTGCCTCAGGGTGATTGAAGTGCTTTTTAAAAAAATAAATAATTATAATAAAAATGTAATGAAACATGTCTCATCTCATGTGACTGTGTCACTTGAGATGGGGCATGTTTATATTTTTCAAAAAAAGTTTTTAGTTAATTTGTAAAAGCTCGAGGAAACCTCATCCTGCTCATGAGTGAGGTTTCCTAAAAAATTGTAAAGGCTGATTGGCCTTTTCGCCTGCCCGCCAGCCATAAGGTTGGACTGGTAGCATAAAATTCAGGTTAATTACTCAGTTAATGGCCTTAATGGGCCTTTCAATTATCGGCGGGAAGCAGCCAACTCCAGCACGCGCCCGCTGAATAAAATATTGCGCAACATCGCAATGACATTGGGATGCACGCCCGATGTCATTGCACGTCATTTAACGTTCCAGCATGTCGGGCGTGCTCCCACACGCCGAACCGAAAATTCTGCCCCATCTTCCATTATGTGCACCAACACCACATCTAACCCCTGTGGCGAGGCATAGCACTTTAAAACCAATTGTTCCTTGGGATGATAGTGGCTTATAAGACCATCAATAGCCAGTAATTTCTTCACTTCTTCAAATGCTATCTGACAATGCACAGAGCATTCACAATCTATTTCATCCTTGAGCAGTTGAGATAGTGGAGCAAATGTATCAGCTAAGTCAGGGATGAACTTCGAATAATACAGAACAATCTCTATGAATGTTCTAAGTTCTTCTTTGTTCCCTAATCCCTTTGCTTTCAAAATCCCCTCAACCTTCTCTTACATTGGGTGGATTCCTTCACCATTTATTCGGTGACCCAGATATGTTACATTTGACATCATAAAGCAACTCTTGTGCTTTTTAGCTTTGATGCCATACTCTTGAAGTTGATCTAGGACTTTGTTCAACCTTACAATGTGCTCTTTTGTTGTATTACTGCTAAATGGGATGTCATCTGTGTAGCAGCACATTCCTTCATCCCACCTGATCCATGATAGTCTGGAACACTATGGGAACAGTAAGCACCTGCAATGGTAACCTTCTGAATTGATACAACCTTTGTCTATGAATGGTATGCAGTTCCTTGCTCTTGTCAGTTCATTTAATTGCAGATATGCATTTGACTAATCTATCTTACAGAACGCCTTTCCATTGGCTAAGTTAGAAAACAAATCTTCGCAGGTAGGTAGTGGTTAAGTTTTATTCTCGATTACCTCATTTACCGTTCACTTAAAATCTCCACATTTGCTTTTTGAGCTACCACAATGGGTGCAACCTAATTACCGCTGTTCGCCTTCTTAATTGCCCCTCTTCTTTCTAATCTATCCAGCTCTTCACTTAGTGCTTCTAACTGTGCACAAGGCATTGGCCTAGTCTTATTAAATGTCAGCTATAAATTGTCCTTTATCTTGACTTTGGCCTTGTGATGTCTAATTTTATCCTTTGGTCCTCCTTGCTCAAAAGCCACTTTGTGCGTTCTTAGCACTTTCTCAATTTCATACATACTCTTACTAATTCCTACTGCAAATAACATGGCCCAGTTTAATCATATCTCCTTAAGCCAAGTGGAATGTTAGCGTTTATTGCAAGGGGAATGGAATATAAAAGTAGGGAAGTTTTACTGCAGCTGTACAGAGCCTTGGTGAGACCACGTCTGGAGCAGTGTGTGCAGTTTTGGTCTTATTAAAAAAAAGATATAATTGCTTTAGAAACAGCCCAAAGAAGGTTCTGGGCTCATTCCTGTGATGATAAGCTTGTCTTATCAAGAAAGGTTCAATAGGTTTGACCTATAACAATTGGAGTTCAAAAGAATGACAGATGATCTTATTGAACCATATAAGATCCTGAGGGGACTTGATAGGGTGGATACCTGGAGGATGTTTCCTGTTTTGGGGGAGACTAAAATTGGGGACATAGTTTAAAAATAAGAGGTCCCTCTGTTAATACAGAGAGGAGAAACTTTTTCTCCCAAAGGGTCATTGGTGTGTGGAATCCTCTTCCGCAGAAAGTAGTGGAGGCTGGGTCTTTGAATTTATTCAAGGCAGTAAGACAGATTTTTGTTAGGCAAGGAAGTCAAGGGTTAAGGTGGGCAGGCAGGGATGTGGAGTTGAGACCACAACCAGACCTGGAGCAGGCTGAAAGGACCAAATGACCTACTCCTGCTCCTATGTTCCTATGTCTCTATGTTCCTTCCCATCAGGGAAATTTTGTTCCTTCCTACCAGAACCAATGACATGTAATAGGATGTATCATTGTATTCCAACCTAACATTAATTTCACCGAACATTAGATCATTGTTATTGAAATAACTGGTCAGCTTCATATCAATTTTGCGTAAAGGAATGTGACTTAAGGCTTTGTTTACTCTCCTTCTGAGATAACAGACATGGCTGCAACTTTATCAATAATGAAAGAAAGCTGTGAATCTCTGACTTTCACTTTTTACTGTGGTTACTGGAATTTTATCGTCAGTCTTATTGCTCTCACCTTCCATATGTTGTGTTTCTCACTCTCTGATGTTTGACTTCCCACACTTGATCTTCCTGTTCAATAACTTCTGTTTCCATATCTATCATATGTGCATTCAAGGATTTTCAGACTCCTGATCTAGCTTAAGATCTACCACAACTGCAGCCTGGGGTTTTACCACAACCTGGAGTACTACTGTTTCCTTGCATGCCTTCTGGATATGAGTGATTTTCCCACAAGCACAGCAATTTGACTGGAAATGGAGGCATTTAAATGATTGGTGGCCAGCATGGCAATGGTAGCATCTAAATTTCTGACTCTGAGACTGAACTTGCTGCCATATTCTGGAACTCACGGAATTCACTGAACTCTGTGAACCTACCCTGCAGGCTCAGGAAAAGAACTCACTTGCAATATGCAACTAACGCTTCCTGCTAGTCCATGGCTGTGTTCTCATCACTGGCCTCCTTCCAGGTCAGCTCATTGCCTTTGCCTGGATTTTGTTGTTCTCTAGACCTCCTACGAACCTGTCTCTAAGATTGATGTCTAAGTTTGCACCATACCCAATGAGAGAGTTTCTTTAATTCGAGAATGTAATCTGCAATAGCTTCACTTGACAACTGATTCCTTTCACGGAATGCAAATCTCAGTGCAATCTCATTCTTATTCATGCCATAATATGAGTTCAGAATCTCATTACTTTCAGAATAGTCCAAAGTACTGGGGTCTGTCAGGCAGCTTTGGTTAGAAACCATCTCAAAAGCTTCTATCTTCATTAATGGCATGGAAAACATTTACTATCCTCATTCTCTATTTTATTCACTTCCAGCCAAATGAGTAACCTTCATTCATAATGACCCCAGTCCTCTTTGTTAGGGTTGAATTCCCCCTTTGTCCCCAAATATGCCTTTATGCCATTTTTCAATTACGTACCATCCTGGCTCATTGTGTACCTAAACATGATGTTCATGTGGAACAATCTTCCAAATTCTTCACAATCAACTTCAGGAGTCCCAAAAATGTGTCAGAATGTTCTCTAGTCCTTAATTTCTGAAATGAAATGCAAAAGAAAATTTTATCCAAGCCTCATCATCAATTTTCTATTGCATATTGCACTAAGACTATACTCAATTACAGGCAGCCATTATTGAAATAATTCTATTTACACCTCCCTAACAGAGAGGACAGCAGAGAGGGCAGTATAAAAAAATGCTCAGCTCTTACAATATGCTACAGTAAGGGGGCAGAAAGGCTATGGGACTGCATAAGTGCCAAATAGAATAGAACTTCTCCATAAGAGAGGACTGAAAATTAGAGATCCTTCGTCACAAATGTGGAGTTTTATTTTCATTCTCAGGACTTCGCTGGCATTTATTGGCCTTCCCTAGTTCCCCTTGAGAAGATGGGGTTGTTCCTTCATCTTAAACCACTGAAGTTTGTGTGGCAAAGATGCTCCCGCTGTACTTTTAGGCAGAGGCATCCAGAATTCCAGCCCAGTAATAATGTCAGAATGGTGCATGACTCGAAGGAGAAGTTGCAGGTGATGTTGCCCCTGCTGCCTTTGTCCTTTTGAATGGTGCAGCTCAAGTATTTGGGGTGCAGGATTAGGGAAAGCCTGAGAGCAGGCATGTCTCAACCTTGTCCTCTCAATCAGGAAAGGGTTATGACACAGTGAAACAGAATGAAAAATGTCTATTTTAATAATATCATTGGCCTGAAACGTTAGCTCTGTTTCTGTCACTGACATGTTGACTATTTTCAGCATTTTCTATTTTTATTTCAGATTTCCAGCATCCACAGTATTTTATCCTACATTCAATAGCCTACATAAATTTGGAAGATATTGTTCAGGCTGAAGCGATCCAACCAAATCGTGTGAACATTAAAAATAGAAACCATTTACTAGGATTTTATCCTGCAATGCAAAACAGTTGGAATGTTTTTTTCAGCATTTGTCCATGTGGGATCAGTTCAGTTGCCAGGGTTTCCTGTGCACAACACTAGGTAAGTACAGCAACAAATGATCTTGCCTCCTGCACAGTGATACTGATTATGTTATGTTGTTCTCAACTGGGTGACAAAACCAAATGAAGGAGGAGCATTAAAATTACTTATTTTGTCCACCAGAATTGTTCTACCAGTCCAGCAAGTACCTTCGACCCAATCTCAAAAGAGCAGATCCCCTCCAGCCCAAACACCATTGCACTTGTGAACGGGTGTATTTCTTACACTAACTATCCTGTACTTTTGGAAATGAAAGAATGAACTAGGTAGTCGCTAAGGGGAATCACCCCTACCAAGGACAAACTGCCACTCAGCACTTGCTCAGGGTAGCCCAATTTCTCGTAGAACTCTTAAAAATAAGTGTAAGGCCTCTCACTTACATTTACAAGGGAACTAATGCCCCTTTTGTGCAGTCACCCCAGTTACCTGAAAAATGTCTTGACCCAATGATGGGTTGGGTGTCATTCAGGTGTCCTTGAGGCTCTGAACATTTGTTCTCAAAATTGGCCTTTGTGGTGCCTGATTTACGCATGTAAGACAGGTGTAACGAGCTCATGGTCATCCTGCTGTGTGCAGCATGCTAAGTACTTTCCCACTAGGCATATAATTTACTTTCATGCTATTATGATGATGCATATAAGTTCTTTAAAGGAAGCAAATTACCCCTTGGTGACATGGACAGCATCCCTACTGAGCGCACTGTGTATCATGAATGTAATGTCCTTTCTTTGTAACCTTGAAAGAAAACACATCAGTAAAGCCAAAAAACAGTTTTCCCACAAAGTCTCATGTTTGTTCGCCTTGGTATTTTTAGACTACGATTAAAAAAGAAAGGAGAACTATTTTCACAATTATTTTCCTCCCACTTTGTAAGCTTAAATTTCAGAGCAAGTTGAGCTGACAGATCAAGCAATTCATACACCAGAAGGAGATGATGAATTAGCTGTCTATCTTTAATGTTTCACTGTCAGTAGTGGCTTACACAGAGGGGCATCAAAAGAGCTTGGTAGTGGCTTGCTGAATATTTGCACTCGGAAGCCTGAAACATTGGATAAACAGTAATATTGCTGTTCTCTGTCACTTTGACGTCCAGTTTAAGCAGATGATACAAACGATGGGATGAATGCTGGCAGCAGCAATGAAATTGAATCTTACAATGAACCAGTGTGACAGACCAGACAAATAACTTCAAGCATTAAACAGAGAATAGTTTACATTCATTTGGGCTCAACTTTCCCCATGCTGTGGAGATGGGGATAGAGGTGGGTGGATGTGGAGTGGGGTCTGGGAAAATAAGGGAGAGATTCGCATTGAGACAAATCCCCAACGCATTCCTGCCTCCAGGGTAACTTTCCATGAGTGGGTGGGAAGAAAGTCAGGCTGCTAATGATGCCACTTTAAGGGGGTCATTTGCTGAAGGAAACAGGATCTTCCCACCGTTGGATCTGCCCTCCACAGTGTGTGATACTGCTCCCCACCCTGCCCACTCCTCAGCCCCAGCTATGTGCAGCTAAATCCAGCCTGGCAGCCGGCTAATTGATTGGCTGCAGCTCTCTAGGGTGGAGTCTCCTCTCCGATGGAGGCTGAAGGCTCAAGCCAATTAGCCTGACGACCATAAATGACTGAAGAGTATGCTGGCCAAGTGCAGGTGGACTCGCCATTGGCCTTTACACCAGGGAGCACCTAATCTTGTTTCAATGTCACTGCTACATAGGATTACATAGGATATAGAGCACAGGAACAGGCCATTTTGCTCAACCGGTCCATGTTGGCATTTATGTTCCACTCAAGCTCCTTCCATTATTGCTCATCTGAATCTATCAATCTGACGCTCTATTCCCTTCTCTCTCATATACTTGTCCAGCTTCCTCTAAAAAGCTGGACTCTACTATTAACATCAACCACTCCCTGTGATAGCCAGTTCCACATTCTCACCTTTCTTTGGTTAAGAAAGTTTCCTCTGAATTACCAATTGGGTTTCTTGGTGAATTTCTAACAATGATGGCCACTAGTCACACACTTCCCTGCAAGTGAAAATATTGTCTCTGTTTCAGCTCTATTAAAACCTTTCACAATTTTAAAGATCTTTATTAGGTCACCTTACAGACTTCATTTTTCAAGAGATCCACAAATCGAAAAAAACGAGCAACAGAGGTGAACAAAAGCTAGGTCATTATATCTTGCAATGTAATTTTTTTTTATTCCATATAAAATAAGAAAACAAGTCATAATCCTACAAGTGAACTCTTAGAATCATAAAAGATTCATAGAACATCACAAATAAATGAGTGGAACTGAAAAAACAGCTTTACAATTAGCAGAAGTATCCTGCAGACGACCTTTTTGCTGCTAGTGTTCCAACGTGAAGCAGTTGCACATACTTATCACACAGCCCACATGGGGAGTTTCAGATCACAGTTGTGCAGTTAGTTTTAACTGTGAAACCATGGGATGCTAAGACTCACTATACTGAATACCATTAAAGTTCATGAGAATAGAAAGGAAGATGAGGAAGTCAGGAAAAATGGTGAAACTTTGTATTTGGATTTTTGAATTCCTTGTTCATTTTTCAATCCATTTTGAAATATTGACAGCAACCACATCCCCTTTATTGCATGTATTTAAGAAGGGGTGACTTAAAGATGGAAATCTTGGAAGGGCTGTTCCATTATTCAAGTCAGGAGGGGAGTTTTGGATAACGAAGGGTGTAATTGTCCCAGATTTGCACTAAGTGTGGTACCATTAATTATGCATTTGTAAGAAACACGCTGTTTCCATTGTAGGCGGGCTCTCATTTGCCCGCCATGACATCACCTTGCTGCTTCCGCGTGCCGGGCACCATATTTAAAGTCCAGCCGCACGCACACCTCTCAGTGCTTCCAGCCCAAGACTGCTGCAGAGAAGGGCAAAAAGACTACAGCCCCCAGGTTCAATGACGCGCCTCTTGAGTGCCTTTTGGATGCAGTGGAGGCTCACCATGATGTCCTCACACCCGGTCTGGCCGCAGGATGGGTAGCAACCTCACTAATCTGGCTTGGGAGGAGGTGGCAGTGGTGGTCAGCACAAATGCCCTGCAAAACTAGATAGCCCCCCAGTGCCGCTACAGGACGAATGGTCTCATCCGTTCCACCATTCGCTCTTCTCATCACTCTGAACTCAC
Source organism: Carcharodon carcharias (assembly GCF_017639515.1). Taxonomy (NCBI): domain Eukaryota; kingdom Metazoa; phylum Chordata; class Chondrichthyes; order Lamniformes; family Lamnidae; genus Carcharodon; species Carcharodon carcharias. The sequence goes on from NC_054472.1 coordinate 167,359,718, forward strand.
TCACTCACAAGCACATCACATATCCACAGGGATCTCACACCTCAAGGGACAACACCACTAACTCTCACACCCACCCTCACATCTCCATCAGGCTCATATCCTCTGGAGTTCAAGCCCTCATCCAGTCCGTGGCTCAGCTCACCACACAAACAATACACGCAGTGCCATGCGGCTTGCTCACACTCTCTCCATCTGTTTTCGTTCAGGAAAAGACTGCTCACATCAGCAGGTAGAGGTCCCAGACTGGGGGGTGGACTGGCCCACATTAGGCCCTTCACTCACTCTGAGGAGTGTGCCATCACACTGACTGATGAGGACATGCTTTGTGCCAGCAGTGACAGTGAGGTCGGTGGTGAACACCCACGTGAGGATCCTGCACCACATTATCCCTCTCTCGATGCAAATGTGAGTGGTCTCTCTCCTGCTTTTGACTCTGCTGCCATGCACTACTTATCTCTAGTTTGGTTCACAGGGATCTCTGCTAAGCAACCGACACCCTCAGCCAACCATTCCCTGAGCTCCCTCCACGTCCTTACCTCCAGCTGAGAGGACACCTCCTCCATTGAAGAGCTAGAAATAAGCAGCCTGGAAGACCCATCACAATGCTTACCCACATCCTCCACCAGCGCAGAGGCACACACCTCAGTGGGGCGTAGATCTAGAGCAGTCTTGGGTTCTCAATCTGATGGTCACTGCACGGACATGTGTCTACAGCAGGAGGAGGCAGGTTCAGCCAAGTTCCTCAGCACCGGGAGGACTGCTGGGGATCAGGCATCTGTGAGGTCCGGGTCAGATGACGAGCCTCTAGATTTAGCCTTCCAACTCAACCTGCAGAGTTAGCAGAAGGCGGAGAAACATCACTCAGAGCTGTTGGAAGCCCTCAGCAGAGTGGCAGGTGAGCCAGAGGAGTGTGTCCGCCTGCTCTCTGATGAAGTGGTGCCCACATGTGCGTGTATCAAGGTCTCCATGGGGAGGATGGCAGATGCTATGGAGACCTTAGTCCAGCAGAACGCAGAGATGTGTGCAGACCTGCACTACATCGTGGGAACTATGGGTGAGTTCCTGCAGTAGCAACAGGAGGGGGAAATGGGGCACCTCTACCATCCCTCCAGGTGCTCCTTCCCCTCAATATGAACATATGAATTAGGATCATGAGCGTGCCACTCAGTTCCGCCATTCAGTAAGATCATGTCTGATCTGAATGTAACTTCAGCCCGACATTCCTGCCTACCTCTGATAACCTTTCACCTCCTTGTTAATCAAGAATCTATCTAGCTCTGCTTTAAAAATATTCAGACTCTGCTTACATTGTCTTTTGGGGAATAGAGTTCCAAGGACTCACTAGCCTCTGAGAAAAAGGCCTCATCTCTGTCTTAAATGAGTGACTCCTTTTCAAACAGTGACCTCTAGTTCTAGATTCTCCCACAAGGGGAAACATCCTCTCCACATCCACCCTATCAAGGCCCCTCAGGATCTTAATTTTAAATGTTTCAATTAAGTCACCTCCTATTCTTCTAAATTCCAGTGGATACATGCCCAATCTATCCAGCCTTTCCTACTAAGAACACTCACTCATTCCTGGTATTGGTCTAGTAATCCTTCTCTGAACTGTTTCTGATGCATTTACATCTTTCCTTAAATAAGGTGACCAGTACTGTACACAACACTCCAGATGTGTACAGGGCACACCAATGCCCTGTACAACTGAAGCACAACCTCTGTACTTTTGTAATCAATTTCCCTCATAATAAATTAGAACATTCTGTCAGCTTTCCTAATTCCTTGCTGTACCAGCATAGTAACCTTTTATGATTCAAGCACGAGGGCACCCAGATCCCTCTGATTCTCAGAGCCCTGCAATCTTTCACGGTTTAGATGATAAGCTTCTTTTTTATTCTTCACATTTCACACTCGCGCACATTATACACCATTTGCCAGATCTTTGCCCACTCACTCAACCTATGCACGGGCAGGATTTTCAAGTCATCAGGCGGGCGTGGTGGGCAGGCCTGGGATCGCCCGGGAAACGGTCTGTCGCCCACGATCGGCCCCCGGCCGCGATTTCACGCTGGCTAGCAAATGAAGGGCCAGCCGGCGTGAAAGGCGCACTGAAATGCTCAGCGCTGCAGGGGGCGGGAGGAGTGCGAACACAAAAGCCTGCACATGTGCAGGGGAGCGCGCACTGAAAGCACCCCGAAGGCAGAGAGCTGCCTCAAGGAGCTGGCGAGTTTTAAAAACAAAAAATAAAGGATTTGAAGATCAGTTAAAAAAAAGTCCCCACATAGGAAACACTCACATGAACAGAGACATGATAAGGGTTGTGTCAAAACATTTTTTATTTTTTTCTAATAATGTTGGAGGATGAAGTTTCCTAAAAAAACCCAAAGGCCGCCTGAAATAGCTTTCAATTAATCGATTAATGGCCTTAATAGGCCTCTTAATTGTTGGTGGGCACGCTGCTGACTCTCACCCACACTTGCCAACCGAAATATCGCACGAGTACGCGATGGCATCAAGACGCTCACCCGACAACAGCGTATGCTATTTTACACCCAATCGGATCAAGCGCGCGCTCGCCCACAGGATGTAAAATCCTGCCCTATGTCACTTTGTCGCCTCCTTACGTCTTCTACACAATTTACTTTGCAACCTATCTTTGTGTCATCAGCAAATTTAGCAACCATTCCGGTCCCTTCATCCAAGTCATTTATATAAATTGTAAATAGTTGAGGCCCCAGCACTGATCCCTGTCACACCCCACTCATCACATCCTGCCAACCAGAAAATGTCCATTTATGCCAACTTTCTGCTTCCTGTTAGCTGGCCAATCTTCTATTCATACCATGCTACCCCCTACACCATGAGCTTTTATTTTCTGCAATAACCTTTGATATGACACTTTATCAAATGCCTTCTGGAAATCGAAGTATAGTACATCCACTGGTTCCCCTTTATCCACAGCACATGTGACTCCTTCAAAGAACTCTAATAAATTGGTTAAACATGATTTCCCTTTTACAAAATCATGTTGACTCTGCCTGGTTGCCTTGAATTTTTCTAATAGCCCAAGGAGTCAGGCTGGGGCCTCCCGGGCACCCAAAGGGAGGAGAAGTGGCAGCTGGACACCCCTGGGTCATCCACTCAGGAATTTCAGAAGCTGTCCTCTCCCTCTGAGTCCCCTTTGCCTGTGAGCCCCTCAGCCCCATCCTCTGTCACCACAGAGGAAGCAGCTGACTAATGACTGACTCTGGAGGGAGAAGTGTGTGTGTGTGGCAGGGCCTTTCGGAGCCTCGTGCAAGCATTCCCACACGCACATGAAGCACTCACACATCACACACACCTCAATGGCCTGAACATTTTCAATCCTGCCTACTGGTGTTCGCTTTCAGTTGTTCATCTGAGCAGACCTGCATCTCCATCCACCCAATGATCACACCATCTTGCAGCACCCGATCTCGCTCACCATGATTGTCGTTTCACTTTCGATTTGGACAGGTCTGAATTCAGCTTATTGTGAGCTCTCCCATCTTTTCCCTTCCCCCAGTCACCCATTTCCTTTCCCCCATGACAGCTGATCTCCCCTGGCATCCCCTTCCGCCTCCCCTACGTGACCAATTATCCACAACCTTTCTCCTTCGGGGATGTCCAGGTGAATGTGCATGCTCCCTTCCTTCCTGAAAATCCCACCCCCATCCACATTCCCCACCCTGACCTCCTCCTTCCCACCCCCAGGGTCTTTGTCGGCCTCCGAGTCCTGCCAACCATCCTCGCCATCCCTGCTAATGCTACCATCGAACCGTCACCCTCACACCTTATCGCCACACTATGCCCTCGGTCATTCTCACCATTCCCTCATACCACTCCCACTCTCAGTTTGCTGCCCAGGAGGCAGACATGGACCCATCAGATTCCTCCTTTGCACATTCACCTGGACATTCCTCCCCTCCGAACCACTTCCCCCCGGGAGCCCCTTACCCCCCCAACCCCTTACCCCCCCAGACCCTCTCCGCTGCTCCAGACCCTTTGCCCACCTGGAACCCCTTCTCCCCTCTAGATCCCTTCCCCACAGAACCCCTTCCCCCCGGAACTCCTTCCCCCCGGAGCCCCTCTGCCACAGAAGCCCTCTCCCCCCCTTATTCCTCCCAGACCCCCAGACTCCTCACCCCCCACTTAGTCCCTCCCTCTTCCAGGCTCCCTCAGACACCCTTGCTTTTTCTACCATGCTTAGTCCTTCCCACCTTATGACTCCTTCCTCCAGCCTGACCTCTTCCTCCAGAATCACTTCTTTCTGCAGACTTAACCATTCCCCGTTCCTGACTCCCTCAGATACCTTCACTTCTTCCTTCATCTTTGTGCCTTCCCACTTCCTGGCTCCTTCCACCACCCATACTCCCTCCCCTCTCCGCACTCCTTCCTTCCCCTCCAGATGCCCTCCCCTTTCCACACTCCTTCCTCCCCGGACTCCTTTTCTCCTCCGAACTCCTTCATTTACACCTTCCACACACCCCCCCTCCACCACACCCTGCCCTCTGTCCCAGTATGAGGTAGTGGCATAGTGGTATTGTCACTAGACCAGTATTCCACAGACCCAGAGTAACGGGGACCTGGGTTTAAATCCCACCACAGCAATTGGTGAAATTTGAATTCAATAAAGATCTAGAATTAAAAGTTTAATGATGACTATGAAACCATTGCTGATTGTTGTAAAAACCCATCTGGTTCACTAATGCCCTTTAGAGAAGGAAATCTCCTGTGCTTACTCAATCTGGCTTACATGTGACTCCAGACCCAGAGCAATGTGTTGACCCTGAACAAGGGCAATTAGGGATGGGCAATGAATACTGGCCTAGCCAGTGATGCACACATCCCATGAACAAAAGTTCAAAAAGCTGTCATCTTTTCCCCATTACCCCCTTCTTCCCTGTACTCCCTCCCCCTAATCTCAAATAGCCCGACACCTTCATTTCCTCCCTCCCAACCTCAATACCCGATGCCTTCACTCCCCCCCTCAACCTCAACACCTGACACCTCCATTCCAACCTCAAATACCTTAACATCTTCATTCCCCCATCTCAACCTCACCCCCCTGACACCTTCAATTCCCCCCCTTGAAACTTCACCCCTCCCTGACACCTTCATTTCCCCCCTCCAAACCTCAGCCCCCCAAAACGTTCATCCCCACCTCACACTCCCAACACCTCTTCCTCTCCCAGTCCATCCTAACCCTTCCTCTCCCACCCCCTCAACCATCATCCCTTGTGACCATCGAGGTGACTTTCCAATTTCCATGAGCTGCTTCACAGCACAGCCATGTCCATGAGAATCCACCTAGAATGCCATGGATGTTCTTCCGGAATCCCGTTGTTGTCGGACTCCAGCATCTTCTGCTCCCTAGCTGTCCAAGATATGAGCAAAGCCCTGGTGGTAAATCCTGACTTTTGCACACCACATTTTTCAAGACACTGTTTTCTCGCCGACATAGTTGGACAATCCAATGGTTGGGGGATGAGTCCGGCGGGCTGGCCTTATGATGATATGCTGATGTATTACAGTGAGGTTCCCGACATCCAATGGCGGGGAATACGGCCTACCATAAGCGGGGGGGGGGGGCGGTGCGGACGAATACAAACTGGTTTCACGACGTTGTGAAACTGATTTTTGGCCTTCTTGCCACATTGTCCACTGACGCCACCGGGCCCGGAAAATCCTGGCCAAACTCCTGAATTTAGATGCCATGGCTCCAATTTTAAAGGGGGAGCGGGGTGGAACAAGTGCAGTTCATGCGACCCTTAAAATGGATGGTGCTCCCAAGGAGTCCAAGGACTCCTGGCTGAGGTTAATGGCTGGATCTTGTTACTGTAACTTTTGTCAGAGATCCATCTGAACTTGATGGGCAGCTGGCAGGACTAAATGGAGGACAAAAGCATCTGCAGACGGGCCCCTTGCTATGGAGAAGGAGAGGGGAGGGGTGGTGGAGCAAAGACAATTAGGGCTTGAAAAGGGAGGAGGGAATATCCAAGGCAAGGGAGGCCCAAGGCTTCCAGAGAAATATCTCCTCTGGAGAAGTTTGGCCTGAGGAGGAAACCAGGATTGCTTCTCCACTCAAGCCTCAGGTTAAAATAGCAGATCAGGTCCTGTTTACATTTTCAAAACCCAAACTGAATTCCTGCTACCTTCCTTCAGATGTCCACTCACCTGCTCAAAAAAGCAGCTATATGAGCCAGTCATAGAGGCAATGGGATGGAGAGGGTTAAATCTTTTGCAACATTTTAACTGCTTGGTTTCCATGAGGTGGGGGTAGTGGGGGAGTTAAAATCAGGACCACCATTTAAGTACAAGGTCTTTGCCAAAAATTCATACTGTTTTTGAAATGTTTGATGAAAAAGATAAAAGGCCAGTTAGTTTAATATTTTCTTAAGTCTTAGGTATTCAATGCTCACTATAAAAAAGCTCCCACTGACTTTAGATAAGCATACCATATTAATTTTTCCTCCTTCTAAGCTTTGAAGTTATCATAACTTGTAATAATTCTGTTCATAAAATCATAGAATGATACTGCATTCAGTCCATTTTTGCCTATGTGCCAGTTCTTTGAAAGAGGTTTCCAATTAGTCCTGTTTTCCTGCCCTTCTGCCCAGATCCTTGCTAATTCTTCCCTTTCAAGTATTTGTCCAGTTTTCTTTTGAAAGATATCACTGAATCTATTTCCACCTCTCTTTTAGACGGTGCATTCAATATTATAACAGCTTGCTGTGCAAAACAAATGTCTCCTCATTTTACCTCTGGTTCTTTTAGCAATTCCTTTAACTGCGAGTCCTTCCTACATCTCTCTGTCTCTCTTCCCTGTTTTAAGATGTTCATAAAGCCTACCTTTTTTTACTAAGCTTTTAGTCACCTGAAGCTTCCTTTTGTGGCTCAGTGTCCAATTTTTTTTGACTGTGTTGAAGATGCGATATGAATAGATACTAACATTGTTGTTGGTTATGACCCTTCTAGCACTAGAAAGAGTGCATCCCCGGTACAGTAAGTCTCCCTTGCACTTTCTCTTAATTCCACAGCGATGCAGGAAACATATGAGGATCTTAAGACGAAATACTATTTAATATTTGGGGATTTTGATTTTGCTTATTTTCTAACAGTTGCTTATTGAGCATTGATGAAGTTTAGACGAAGCTATTCCTTTTAACCACATCCACTGAATTCTTTGGGGCTTAAGTTTGTGAACAAAAGAAATAGAGAGAGCTTGAATAATGGGACAGCCATTATCCCTCTTTCTGCTGTTCTGGTTTCTGAATTCGCTTTTAGATACATGCATTTCAGAACAGAGTTCAAAGCAAACAAGCAATTAAAATTTCAATCCTACATCAATCGGTGAAGAACTCACTTAAACACAGTTGAGTTAGCAATGTGTAGATGGACATCATTTAATATGACCTACTAAAACTGTAGGTTGCACTTGGAGTAATACAACAACATGGCACTTCCTAAATTACGAAATTTCAGCATCCAACCCCTAAGTGAACTCACAACACCAAGACCAAATCTGTCACTGTGTGGTAAATTTCCTTCTTCAATGCAATGTTATCAATGACACCACAGAAATATATTTCAATTCTTAATATTAACATGCTGGTACGTAAATCCTAGCATTGTGGCAGCAAATAAAAATATAGTTTTGACAGTAAAGACAAAACCATGGCCTGTGCAAATACAGTTAGCACTTCACTGGGATTGTTTTATCTGTTCTGATTAGATGACAGCTGCATCATAATGCTGCCAGCAAACCTCGGAGACATGTCATATTCCCAAATACTTTAAAAAAGCCAGCCAATTATTCTAAGCATCATTTGGGTTGATTTGTTTCGGCTGGACTCACACAATTGCATTACTAGCACTAGGTTCATGTTAATAAATCAAGATTGTGATTAAATGTAACCTAAGAGGCCTGTAATAGGCCTGTAGACATAAGCATATTCAGGCTGATTAAAGGAAAACTCTAGGGATGTCTTATAAAATCAGACTAAAATGCAAATAAAGCTCAGTAGCCAGTCTCACAGGAAATCATGAATCATGATTTTCATGTTAAAGAAAGATCCCAGTTCTTTCTAAAGCTCACTTACGAGCATGCGAACAAAGAACCATTTGGCCGTTTGAACCTCGAACCTGCTCTGCCATTTAATAAGATCATGGATGATCTGATAATAACCTCAAATCTGCATCCCACCTACCCCCGATAACCTATCACCCTCTTGTTTACCAAGAGTCTATCCACTTCTGCCTTAAAACTATTCAAAGACTCTTCCACCACCTTTCAAAAAGAGAGCTCCAAAGATTCATGACCCTCTGAGAGAAAAATCTTTGCCTCATCTCTGTTTTAAATGGGCAACCCCTTATTTTGAAACACTGACCCCTAGTTCTAGATTCTCCCACAAGAGGAAACATCCTCTCCACATCCACCCTATCAAGTCCCCTCAGGATCTTAAATGTTTCAATCAAGTTGCCTCTTAATTTTCTAAACTCCAACGGAAACAAACCCAGCCTGTCCAACTTTTCCTCCTAAGACAACCTGCCCATTCCTGGTACTAGTCTGGTAACCCGTCTCTGAACTGCTCCCAATGCATTTACATCCTTCCTTAAATAAGGTGACCAATACTGTACACAGTACTCCAGATGTGGTCTCATTAGTGCTCTGTATAACTGAAGCATAACCTCCCTACTTTTGTATTCAATTCCTCTCGCAATAAATTATAACATTTTATTAGCTTTCCTAATTACTTGCTGTACCTGCATACTATCCTTTTGTGATTCATGCACTCAGACCCCAGATCCCCCGCAATCTTTCATCATTTAGATAATATGCCTCTCTCTTATTCTTCCTGCCAAAATGGACACTTTTCCCACATTATACTCAATTTGCCAGATCTTTGCCCACTCACTTAACCTATCTATATATTTTTGTAGCCTCCTTATGTCCTCTTCACAAATTACTTTCCTACCTATCTTTGTGTCATCAGCAAATTTGACAACCATCCCATCCATCCCTTCATCCAAGTCATTTATATAAACTGTAAACAGTTGAGGGCCCAGTACTGATCCCTGTGACAAACCACTTGTTACAGCTTGTCAACCTGAAAAAGACTCATTTATGCCTACCGTCTGCTTCCTGTTAGCTGGCCAATCTTCTATCCATGCCAATATGTTACCCCCTATACTATAAGCTTTTATTTTCTGCAATAACCTTTGATGTGGCACTTCATCAAATTTCTTCTGGAAACCTAAGTGCAGTACATCCACTGATCCCCCTTTATCCACAGCACATACTACTTCCTCAAAGAACTCCAATAAGTTGATTAAAGTTATGATTTCCCTTTCCACAAAACCATATTGACTCTGTCTAATTACAATGAAATTATCCAGGTATCCTGCTACAGCTTCTGTAATAATAGTTTCTAAGATTTTCCCTATGACAGGTGTTAAGCTGACTGGCCTGTAGTTTCCTGCTTTCTGTCTCCCTCCCTTTTTGAATAATGGAGTTACATTTGCTATCTTCCAATCTAATGGAACATTTCCTGAATATAGGGAGTTTAGGAAAATTAAAATCAATGCTTCAACTATCTCCCTAGCCACTTCTTTTAAGAGCCTAGGATGAAGTCCATCAGATCCCAATGTCAAGAGGTTATAATAATGTCTCTAATGTTATTAGAAATTATTTTCAAATAGAATTTAGTGGTGCCTGTGTCTTTGTTGTGTAAGTGTCTTAATTGGAATAAAGCCAGCAGGTGTAGAGGCTTTGATGTATAGAAGGGGAGTAGGTTTGAAATGGTAATTAGATAAACATAGGGAAATAGAAGGTGAGGTGTAAAGGGGGAAATTTGCATTTTTAAATAGGTCATTCAAAAGAGCGGGTGAGATATTACACCTCACAAAGTGAAGCTTAGAAACAATGTGTTTAATTTTTTCAAAGCTTACTAGTAAATTCGGTATTATGAAAAGCTTTTATTGTTAGAAGATTAAAAGTTAGAAAAAACCTAGTGACAATGAGAATTTGTATTCAAAGAGGAAAATATGCATAAAGGAAGAGAAGGCTGATGGTAAAAGGAGGAGGTAGTCTAAGATCTAAAGCCTCCAATCTGTAAGCCTCAAGTCTGTCTGCAAGGATGCAGAGCTGAAAGAAACTCATTTTGAATGTGACTGTCCAGGGTGTTCTTTGCCAGGGGTCAGTTTAAATCTATGCGTTTTACTGTTGCTTTACCAGGGGTATAACCGAGAATCAGATCAATTAGAGGATTTTTTGTAGTTACTATAGTAGTAATTTTGTAGACATATCTATGTACTTACATTCTTGTTTTAATAAATGTTCAATTTAGTTTTATAAAAAACCTCTTGAGACTCAGCAGTCTTAATACTACTCAATTCAAAGCCTGCATGTCGAAACATACAAATTGTAAAAATGGGTTATGACAGTTGTTTCAAGTTTCCCACTGGGATTTGAAAACTCAGCCTTTACCATTGACTGTGTCATAACACCCAAGCACTTGTCAACCCGCAGCTCCAACAATTTACTGAGTAACACTTCTCTGATGATTGTAATTTTCCTGATTTATAGCTGCTTCTGGGATGTTATTTTTATCCCCCTTAGTAAAGACTGATGCAAAATACCTTTTCAATTCATCTGCCATTTTCTTGTTTTCCATTACCAATTCTCCAGGCTCACTTTCTATAGGACCAATGAGCACTTTGTTAACTTGTTTATTTTTTAAATATTCTTACCAGAAATTAGAAGTTAGAAATTCTTACTATTTATTTTTAAATTTCTGGCTAGCTTTCTCACGTACTGTAATTTTTCCCTCCTTATTAATCTTTTAGCCATCCTTTGCTGTTCCGTATATTCTGTCCAATCTCCTGGCCTTCCGCCTATCTTTGCACGATTATATACTTTTTCTTTAAGTTTGGTACTATCTTTAAGTTTTCTCGTTAACCATGGATGGTGTGTCTGTCCCTTGGACTTTTTCTTACTTGTTGGACTTTCTTACTTACTTGTCCTATTCTGTGCATTCTGAAACATCCCCTGAAATTTTTGCCACTGCATCTCTATTTACTTATCCCTTAACCTAATTTGCCAATGCACTTTAGCTTGCTCTGCTTTCACGACCTCATAATTGCCCTTATTTAAGTTTAAAAACATAGGCTGGAATTTTACAGTCCCATCGCGTCAGGGACGCGGTTGTAAAATGTGGCGAGCCATGTCAAAACCCATTGATTTCAGAGGGAACATAATATGCTGCTACATAATTCCACCCATAGTTTTGGACCCATTCCTCTCTCCCTCAAACTGAATGTAAAATTCAAGCATATTATGGCCGCTGCTACCTAGGGGCACCTTCACTATGAGATAATTAATTAATCCCATCTTGTTGCACAATATCAGGTCTAGAATAGCCTGCTCTCTGGTTAGCTCCAGAACATACTTTTCTAAGAAACTATCCCTGAAACGTTCTATGAACTCCTCATCTAGGCTACCTTTGGCCATCTGACTTTTCCAGTCTATATGTAGATTAAGATCTCCCATGGTTATCGTCATGCCTTTCTTATAAGCTCCCTTTATTTCAACTTTTATGCTCCATTCTACCATGTGGTTACTATTCGGGGGGCTGTACACGACTCCCACAAGTGACTTCTTGCCTTTACCATTTCTCATCTCTACCCAAACCATTTCCACATTCTGGTTTCCTGAGCTTAGGTCATCCCTCTTTATTGTGCTAATACCATCATTAACTAATAGGGCCCCCTCCCCCACAAACTTTCTTTTACTGCTTCCTGTCCCTCCTAAATGTCCTATGCCCTTTAGTATTCAGGTCCAATCCATGTCCTCCTGCAGCCACGAATCTGTAATGGCTATCAAATTGTACTCATTTATTTCTATTTGCACTCTCAGTTCATCTGTTTTGTTTCGAATGCACATTCAGATACAGAGCCTTTAGTTTTATCCTTTTATTCTTTTTATAACCTCTAGTCTCATCTGTTGATTTACTGTTAGATTTGTACTCTCTATCCCTTCCTGTCACAGTCTGTTTTTCATTTCACGTAATAATACCTTTCTCTTGTGCATTGTCTCTACTCTTTGATTTACCACATCTTCCCAAACGTGTACCCTTGCCCCCACTATTTAGTTTAAAACCCTCTTTACTTCCCAGTTATGCAGCTCACAAGCATGGCTCGGATATAGACCATCCCAACCGTACAGATCCCACTTTCCCCAGTATTGGTGCCAGTGCCCAGTTACTGGTTTACCTGCTTCTTCTGCTGCACCAAGGTGGAAATCTAATACTGGAGGCTGAAAAAGAGTAGAAGGAAAAAAAGCACCTCCTCCCACTCTTTACGCAACTCCCCACTCAGCACACTTTACCTCATGCGGTAAACCTTACCTAAAGCACTTCTTTCCCCCTATGCACTGAATTCCCATTTTGAACCAAATTCCCAAATAGATCACCTAATTTAAACACTTCCTACACAGATCCAAGTGTCTAGCGAGTGTCATGGCAATACATAGCGATGGAATGAGTGCAGCAGGTCTTAATGGGCTGTCCACGGTTGATCATTTAAATGCAGCCTGAATTTTCTGACACAAAGAAGCTGTCTGCAACAATTCACAAAATGTTGCAGGAGGTGGGGGGGTGAAGGAATGAAAGGTGGCAGACTGGGAGAAACCTGTCCAGTGGATTCAACCTGTTAAGATGCAATCATGTACTCAAGGTCCCACCTGGCTTGTTATAGTTATGCGCCCTCTGCCATGAGGCACAAGCTGGAGGCAGCCGTTCAGTTCTAATAAAGACATTGTGGGCAGAATATTCTGCCTGCCGGGCGGGCGGGCCCGACCCAATCTCTGGCGGGCAGGGAGCTGATCCCCACCCCCATTTTATGTGACATCCGGCGGGAAGCACTATGCACTTCCTGTGCAGGCGGTGGGGGGGGGGGATTCCCCAAAAGCGAGAGTGCGCTCTTTCACACATGCGCACGAAAGAGAGCACATCTCCCTGAGGCTAAGCGCTGCCTCAGGGAGATTGCTGACAGTTTTAAAAATATGAAAAATAGAAAACAAAATCCTTAACATGTCCCCCTCATGTGACAATGTCACATGAGATGGGACATGTTCGTTAATTCCTACATGAAACCTCATCCCACCGGTGGATGAGGTTTCATGTTTTTTCTATTGCCCGCTGGGGCTCCTGGCCTGCCCGCTAACCATAAGGTTGGATGGGCAGGTCCTTTAACTGTTTCAATGATCCTGTCAATGGCCTCAATTGGCCTTTAACAGGTCAGCGGGCTCGCAGCTGATTTTGCTGCACCCCCGCCTTCCTGAAAATTTAAATGGGGCGGGATGACATCAGGGGTTCCGCCCGACATCATCCCGCGTCATTTTATGTGTCGGCGAGTGGACCCTGCCCCCTGCTTGCCGACGGCAAAATTCAGCCCTGTACTAGAGACAATATACTCATTGAGCTTGTAACATGGTGTCAGAAGTGGGGCTGAGATTGAATTTTAAAGACCTGTAGAGAGGCCACAGCCACTGAAAGAGGAGCACAGAAAGATTCAGAGCTCCAGAAAGCTGCTAAAATAAAAAAAGCCACTGAAACACATTGAAAAGGAGAGCAAACAAACTGGATGAGTCAAAATGGCTGTTAATATTCCTCTCCCAGCTCCTGGCGAAATGAAAGGCAGTTTGTGGAAGAGCTGGAAGTTTTTCCACTTGCAATGGCAAAACTACAAGACATCCCAGACAAACCATGGATGAAGCTGGAAGTAGACTTCTTCAACCTAGCAGGAACTGGTTTTCTTATCACCATAGACTACTTTCCTGACTGCTGGGAGTTAGACCAGCTGAATTCAATGACTACCGATGAGATTGTAAAATGCTTGAAAGCATACTTCAGTCATTATAGCATTCTGGACATTGTGATGAGTGACAATGGCCCTCAGTTCATAAGTGAAGAATTCAGCCACTTCACAAAGAATTGGGAAGTTCAACACTATACATCATCTCCACACTATTCCCATTTGAATGGAAAGTCTGAGACAGCAATGAAAATTGCCTAAGGAATTATCAATAAATAGAACAAAACTAGCACAGATGTATACAAGGCAATCCTTGAGTGGTGAAACACACTGACTGAAGCTTGGAAAGTTGTCCAGTCCGAAGGCTAATGTCATGCCACACCCAAACTACTCTTCCAATAGCAAAAAAAGCTACTGAAGCCAGAAGTAGTAACAGACATGAGTGAAAAAATCAAGGTAAAATGGCAGAAAGCCAAATTTCATTTTGACAAAACTACCAAACCATTGCCAGAGTTGAGCCCGTCAGGGTACAAATGTTCAATGCTCTCAACAGTAATCAGTACTTGTGTCAACTTGGGACATGCATAGAGTAGATGTCACCTTGATCGTACACGGTGAAGGACCAAATATACTGGCAGAACCACAGGCATATATGAACAACTAGAGAAGCTGTTCCTACACTGCAGGCAGATGATCAGGAAGGTGGAATCTCACCAGCTGCATAGAGTACAGAATGAACAACTAGAGAAGCTGTTCCTACACTGCAGGCAGCTGATCAGGAAGGTGGAATCTCACCAGCTGCATAGAGTACAGAATGACCATCACTCCCAGGGGTACACTGGTACCCAATAACAGAAATAGAACAACAAAAGCAATAACCAAGGCAACAAAAAGTGCCATGGGAATGACGCTCCCTCGAAAGGGAACAAACAGCCAATGACAATACACATGCACGCCATTAAGAGAGCTGCATCATTTAACAACTATGCATGCAATGCATGTTCAGAGACTGACTAGATTAATGAACAGTTTGTTAATGCATGAGAACAGTTATTGTATGGTAGGTAATTTGGGCAACTCACAGTTACACATGATGGTGCATGCAATTTTGTCTCTTGTTCATTATGAAAAGGGGGATGTTTGGAATTGAAATGCAATCATGTACTAAAGGTCCTACCTGGCTTGCCATAGTCATGTGACCTCTGCTATGAGGCAGAAGCTGGGTGCAGCCATGTTACATTCAGTTCTAATAAAGTCATTGTACTAGAAGCAACATATTCATTGAGCTCATAACAGCATGTTTTGCTATCAGGTCACCATGACTTCTGAAGCTACTTGCACATCATCCTTTCACAGCAGGTAGAGTGCAGACTCATCACTGAGGCGCCCCCCATGTTGCATTATTATGCTGGAAATATTTGTTTGGTCTTTTCAAAAGAAGAAAGCATCCCACAACCATCAATAGAAAATCAGCTATGCTGTGCTGCCTCAATTGCCATAAGCAGCAAATTATGAAGCACTGAGGGTGTTGGCCAGGGTAACATGATGACTTTGTTGTAGTTTGACAGAATAAATGTTCCCATTAACTTCTTCCTGCTGTCCTTTCAAAACCCCAATTGGTGTGAATTTTGTATTGGGTGGCTATGCAACATGGCAACGTGAGGGTATGCTACACCACCTCTCTGTCTTTTTACAAACACATACTTGTTCCCTTCAGAGTAGCCATTAGCAATAATCTTTTCTCATTTACTAGCCTTTGCACAATCATTAACTTCCTTCATGCCTCCTCCTTCATTTCACACTCCACACACCAGCTTTTTGTTCAACACTTTCCCATCCTGATCCCACTTGCTTCTTCTCACTCAGCACAAGTCGAAGCCCCCATGTGAAGTGTCATTTGCTAATAATCATCCTCGCACTCTACAGGACAAACAATACATAACACGTGGGAACGGCGTAAGATGGGGGAAGAACCAGCCAAACCATAAAAGTCTCCAAGCAGGAGCAGCAAATACTGGCAACCAGGGACCTCTCAGAGTTGTCAAAATAGAACATTTCAAGCCAGCGTCTCTGGCTGCTATTTGTAATTCTTCATAAAGTTTTGAAAAATGCACTTCAAACTGTCAAGCTGCATCGTAATCTCTGCCATCATTACTGTTCGGCATCTCAGTGCCTTCCTAATTCTTCCCCCTTTTCTCTTTCTTTTAATTCCTTCCAGCAGCTGTGGCTCTCTTACATCATGGGAACAAATTAAACAGAACTTCTTTAGGCTGAGGAATGTCAAAGTGCAGCTCACTAAAATGTACCAAACAAAGGAAAAAGAGAAGAGTCTGAGAAAGCATCGTCACAAGCTTAATCACTTCCAAGCATTAGAGCAGAGATTGGCAGATTTGCTGGGTTAAAGACTCATTTGAAGGGGGTCTGTATGAGTGATGCATCCAGCACTAGTGATCAGCAGCATGTACAGGCAGCAAGGACAGCCCAGGGGACAGCTCACCAGAAAAGCCATCTCCTAGCAATGCTGAGGACAGAGATGAGGACTTTACCACACCATTGTCAGTGCCCAAGAATGAGCATTTTGTAGTCTACCTGCAAGAATGTGGCCACCTCTAGAAAGACTATAACCAGGCCTTCAGCACAGGAATCATTGTTCACAATACTTGCATCTTTGATCGAAACTCAAGCAGCTATGATACTGTCACTGGGCTCAACCTGTGCTCTCATTTGGAGAGGCAAACGTTCCTCTCGGAAAGATTGTTGGAACATAGCACTAGATTTTGGTCAGCAGGTTTGTTGCTGGATGGGATTTCTGACCACTCAGTTAAAATGGCATCAGGGTTCCAATGACATTATAGGACCCCAATTTGAATTTAGTTGAGTCTCCAGCTCATTACTAGCAGGCTCATTTGCCACCCGGGTCAGCTCCATGGTTAAATATGAGACTGACCTTAGTGTATTAGGACTGAGTTACGAAGAAGGATTGGAGAAGCCTATGCTTTCCAGTTTTGAAAATTAGAGATTTTGTAAAAACGAACAAGTTAGTAAAAAAAACTGTGGAAATGGAAATCTGTAAAGTAAAATTGTGGGTAAGTGGCCCACAGGTTCAGACATGTAAAGGGTCATTTTAGGATGATATCCTGAATTTCTTCTAAATGCAAAATGTGATCAACACATTGAATGGATTCCCAGGTACAGTAGTGGTGGAACAACCTTGGAATCAGTTGAAAACTAATTGGATACTGCAATGGGAGATCTGGAGTGTAGTAATTATGGTTTTATTTAGTGTGTGATGTACCTTTAAGAATAATGCTTGTTAGGAAAATCACATGATCTGTAGTAACCAATAAGAGAGTAGCACGGGCTACCTCAGCAGACAGCATAGAATTGTAGTTGAAAGCATACGTGTAGTTGCTGCTGAGTATACAGTAAATAAACTTTATGTTTCCACTGAAGATATATTTACAGCTCACCCCTATCAATAGTAGCAACTTAGCCACCCTTACAACAAACTGGTAACAAGTATAAAACGGGACTGAACAGAAGAAAAGAAATCGGCACTGTACCTTGCCCAGTGATTGTAAGTAGCAATCTCCATTAGAATTGAAGAAGTTATCCTCCCTCAAAATGCCACAATTTGGGAGAATTGATCCTTTTGAACTAGCCACAGATGATTGGTCTTAATACATAGAATGCCTCACATTCTTTTTTCAAGCAAATGAGATTACAGGGGAAGAGAAGAGGCGAGCAATCCTCTTAAGCACTTGTGGGAGCAAAACCTACAGCTTTATTCAAAGTTTGACAGCACCCAGTGCCCCAATTTCAAAACATTTTGCTGAATCGGTAGACCTTGTGAAGGGTCATTATCAACCAAAGCCTCAGTCACGTTGCATAGCTTTAGCTTTAATTCACGAAATAGAGCCCCAGGCGAGACAATTGCATGCTACTTGGCAAATTTGAAGTAGCTAATGGAACATTGTGAGGTTGGTACATCTCTAAACGACATGCTCAGAGATTGTTTAATGCGTGGTGTGAAAGAGGACAGTATTCAGAAAAGATTATTGTCCAAAGTGAATTTGGATTTCAAGAAGGTGCTAGAGATAGCACTGGCCATGGAAAGTGCAGTAAGAGATTCAAAAGCTATACAGGGCCCACAAAATGGCACCATCCTCCACATTGGGCATGAAACCCCAGCCAAAAAAGGCAGGAAAATGCAAGACTCTGCCGAGAAGCGGGAAACAGCCAAAGAATAAAGAAAAATAACTTAGCAGTGAAATCAAAGAATAATTTTAATAGAGACAAACAGTCTTTTAGCAATTGGCAGTTTAAAAAAATTGAATGCTCACAGAAATGGATATATAATGAGAGAGTGCAAGGAAAGATTTAAGCAGGCTTGTAAATAAAAGAAGAAGCCCAATTAAATCTGCAATGTAGAAGAGCCTGAAACAATAAATTCAGACATTTACTCATTTAATCTGAATGTTAGAAAGACAGAACCAATATTTTTCACAGTGAAAGTAAATGGCAAACCTGTTAGAATGGAAGTGGACACTGGAGTTTCCACTACAGTAATTGGGGAACATACCTTCAGACACCCGAATAATGGTGAACATCAATTTAGTTCAGAAGAAACAGCTGCCAAACTATAAACATACATGGATGAAGACATTCAAGTAAAAGGCATAACCATCCGTTATGGAAGCCAATCGGCAAAGCTACCCTTGGTGGCTGGTGAAAGGCCGAGCCTCCGGGGCCAAATTTGGTTAAAGGAGATTAAATTAGAATGGGCTGAAATTTTCCTTTGGAGAGCAAGTGGGCTATTAGTGCTACTTCAAAAATGTGCCACTGTCTTCAAGGACAAACTTGAGAAAATCCAGGAGCTGCAGGCAAAAATTCATGTGGATCCGGAATAAAACCCTCGCTTCATGAAGGTTAGACTGGTACCATACGCACTGGAAGAAAAAGTTGACACTGAACTGGACAGGCTAGAGAGACTGGTCATTATACAACCTGTGCAATTCTCAGAATGGGCAGCACCCATAGACCCCATCTTTAAACCCGACCAAAGCATCCGAATTTGTGGAGACTACAACTTGACGGTTAAAAAAGTAACTAAGCTGGGCAGGCACCCCATTCTAAAAATTGAAGACCTGTATGCCAAGCTGGCAGGAGTAACAACCTACACAAAGCTTGACATGAATCATGCTTTAGAGTTGGATAAAGCCTCCCGGGAATTTGTCACAATTAATACCCACAAATGGTTGTACCAATATACATGATTGCCTTTCGGTGTCTCCTCAGCTTGTGCCATCTTTCAGAGAACAATGAAAAGCTCACTGCAGGGACTGCCCCGGCCTGTAGTCTATTTAGATGATGTATTGGTGACAGGACTCACTGAAAAAGAGCATTTGACAAACTTAGAAGACGTTTCTTGCAAGCAGGAGTGCATTTAAAAAAAGAAAAGTACACATTCCAGGCAAGGAAGGTAATCTATTTGGGTCACCGGATAGATTCACAGGGCCTCCACCTGGTTAGGAGAAAATGAGAGTCATAAGGGAGGCACCTGCGTCAAAGAATGTGTCAGAGCTCAAATCATTCCTAGGAATGATCAAATATTATGGGCGGTTCTTATCCAACTTGTCCACAATGTGGGCCCCCCTGCATTCTTTGCTTAAAAAGAACCAACATTGGTCTTGGGAGGCGCCCCAGAAAGAAGCTTTCATAAAGGTGAAACAACTGTTGCACTCATCCAATCTATTAGTGCATTATGGCCGGAAAAAAAGAATTAGCTTTGACATGTGACGCATCTCCCTACAGAAGTGCTCTCTCACCGGATGGATGACAGCACCGAATGGCTAATAGGTTACATATCAAGAATGGTCACCACAGCGGATTAGGGGATACTCACAGATAGAAAAAGAAGGCCTGTCCATCATCTTTGATGTCAAGAAATTTCACCAGTACGTACACAGCCACCATTTTACAATTGTTTCAGACCACAAACCATTGCTCGGATTGTTTACTGAGGACAAGGCTATACCACCCATAGCCTCAGCAAGAATACAATGATGGGCTTTAATTCTGGCAGCATACAAATACACTTTTATATATAGGCCTGGCAATCAAATTGCAAACACCAATGCACTTAGCCATTTGCCTTTACAAGAAAATGATGAGCACGTCCTAGTTCTACAGAAACTTGTTTAAGTGTTAAATTTTTTAGATTCCTCACCGGTATGTGCTCGACAAATCAGAGACTGGACAAGTCGGGACCGAGTCCTATCTTAAGTACGAGAACAAGTGCTACATTGTTGGTCACAGGAGGCTATAACTGTACTTTAACAGAAAACATGAAATAACCAGCCAGGATGGCATCTTATTGTGGGGAGCATGAGTGATAGTTCCTCCAAAGGGAAGGGCACCACTTCAAATTGAACTACACAGTGCACATCCAGGAATTTCCCAAATTAAGACCAAAGCACGCAGCTATCTATGGTGGCCTGGGATGGATGGCAAAATATAGAGTTTAGTGAAGCATTGTGTGCAATGTCAGCAACTGCAAAAGTTACCAGTGACAGCCCTGGTACACCCTTGGGAGCGGCCAGGTAGATCCTGGGTACAGCTGCACATTAACTATGTGGGACCTTTCCTGGAAACAATGTTTCTGTTCATTGTCGGTGCCCATTCAAAACGGTTGGACATATATGAGCTGAAGTCACCAATGTCAACTGCTACAATTGAGAAAATACATCAAAGTTGTGCCATTCACAGGCTACCAGAAATAGTCATTTCTGATAATGGCATGGCATTTACAAGTGCTGAGCTTCAACGGTTTATCAGCCTTAATGGTATCACTCATGTAAAACCTGAACCATACCACTCTTCCTCAAATGGACTGGCCAAAAGGGCAGATCAAATGTTCACGGCAGGCATGAAAAAGCTAACTAGTGATTCCTTGGCAACCAAGCCAGCATGCTTTCTTTTTCATTACAGGGCTACCCCTCGCACAACAACCTGCAGAGTTATTATTGAAATGCCATCTCAGGACGAGATTGAGCTTAATAATGTCAAATTTAGAGGGGAAGGTGAAAAGAAGTCAGGGAAGCCAGAAAACTAGACACGACTGGCACAGTCATAAAAGGAAATTTACCACGAGAAAAACTCCAAAGTGGTTACCGGGTGAAATAAGCATGATGACAGGACCTCTACCTTACCACGCGGAGGTGGAAGGCCACATCATCCAGAAACATGTGGACCACTTAAGGAAGAGAGAGACAAATCACCAAGATTTGGTTCCACCAGTGATAATGACTGGGTCTGTGTTTCCTGTTGAGGATACTCAACCCAGGACAGACATGTCTGATGTTCCTGTAAGAGTTGAGGGTACAGAACTGCAAGTGCCCACTGAAGCACCTGATGTTCAGGCAACTCCGGGAAAGGAGGTTCCTGACAAAGAATCTGAAGATGTGGAGCTGTGACGTTCCACACATACAAGGAAACCACCTGAAAGACTGAACTTGTAAATTCCTTACCCAGTGTAAATATTATGTTGTCTTGAAAAATATGTACTTGTAAACATAATATGTACAGCCGAGTTAATGGGGGAGGAATGTAACAATTATGGTTTTATTTAGTGTGTAATGTACCTTTAAGAATAATGCTTGTTTGGAAAGATCACATGATCTGTAGTAGCCAATAGAAGAGTCGCAAAAACTACCTCAGCAGACAGCGTAGATTTGGAGTTGGAGTTGAAAGCACACGTGTAGTTGCTGCTGAGTATATCATAAATAAACTCTATGTTTCCACTTAAGAAGCATCTGCAGTTCAACTCTATCAATAGTAGTAACTCGGACACCCTTACAACAGAGTATTTCTGGATGGATGAAATAAGATGGGCCAAAAGGCCTTTTGCATTCAGAATTATTCTGTGATGTCAGAATTGCCACCATGGCCACCACACTACTGATTGTTTACTTAATTATTAGGGACTGAGAGAGGAAAGTTTTCTAAAAGCCTCTCCTGAATTTGCCATTGATTTTTTTCTCAGTCTATAGCAGGAGATAATGTGTTAAGTGGGTGAGTGAACAGTGTACAAGATTATCTGGATGGTGTACATCTGATGGGCCTGACTATATAGTCTTGTTCTACTTTTCATATCTTAAAATGTTTGGATAGATGCATGGACAGATCATTAAATAGATAGATTTTAACAGTTTATTTATAATGTTAGTTGTTCTCTTAGGAAAGAAGTTGGGAGGAGGCCAGAACTAAAGATGGGACATGGGCAAGTGTTCAGTCCAAGAGCCAGGCAATGATTGATGATGTCTGGAACCAATTGACAATGGATACAATTTTTTTAATTTATGTGAATAGATATCTAAAGGCTGCAGGAACAGCTTTCACATTCTGGGTTCTAAAAACAAACTGATATCTTTGTTGCACACCTTATTATGTCAACATGCTGTATGTATGAGATTCAGTTGCATAGTGCTGCTCCTAGCAATGCTATGAAAGCCTACCTGAGGTTTTCTTGTCCACACTGGCTACTTCCTGCACAGTTTGTGTGGAGTTAGTGAAATGGAATGGCCCCTAGAAGGTGCATACCCTGCCAGCACCCAGAAGGCATTAAAGGTGACATTATCATGACATAATTGCTGTGAAGGGGCCTGACGTAGCATTAGAATATCAAAAGCAAGCGATGCATGCACAGGCAAAGTCTTCCTGACTCAATGTTGAATTCACAAGTGTTATGGAGCAAGTTGGGCTCTGTTCTGGGCTTATTTAAAGGACCAATTAAGGAGTTGCAGGAGGGTCGTTTCTGATCAATATTTTCTAAGGCAAACTTTGTAGAAGCATTGTTTTCAGTTGCTGGAGCAATTTGGATATATTTTCTGCACACAGTAAGGAAGGAAAGACCAATGACTTCCCGCATGTATGGGGACAGTTATTGCAGTATCTCTTGGTCTGCAACATGGCCAGGACATGGAGAGGGAGGAGAACACATGCACCCTGTGCAACTAGATGCAGTGAAAGGGACGATCCTGCGAGGCTCAGTTAAAAGGAATCTACCCACCATTCACCATAAGATATGAAATGTAGGACAAGACTATACAGTCAGGCCCATCAGGTGTACACCATCCAGACAATCTGTACACTGTTCACTCACCCACTTAACACATTATCTCCTGCTATTGACTGAGAAAGAAAATCAATGGCAAATTCAGGAGAGGCTTTTAGAAAACCTTCCTCTCTCAGTCCCCAATAACTAAATAATCAGTAGCATGGTGGCTATGATGGCAATTCCAAGATCACAGAATAATACACCCGTTTCAGACTCCCCATCACAAATTTCCAATGGCCACCATCAATCCATGAAGGCCAACAGCAAGAAACATTCATTCAAAAAATTTACCCAACAACACATCAATAATACACAAATCAATAGAACTATTCACCCTGTATATTTCCTTAGTACCTGTCTTGTGGCTGCCCTTGCCTGTCCTAGTGTTCTTCTGTAGTGCTATCTCAACAGCTGCAACATGGCTGATGAAAGGCTGATGACTTTCATTGGTAGAGACTGCAGATGGCCTTGCAGGACAACCTCAAGCAGCTCAAGGTCTTGAGGGCCCTGCTTTGGGTGGCAACAGTCTGACCTGGCTGGCAATGTTGGGAGCAGGCTCCTGCTCCACAGTGCCACTACTACTCCCACAGAGCTGGATCTCAATGATCCTCTGCTGCAGATTGTTTAACTACTGTGAGAGTCTACATGCCCCACCGAGCACTGAGATTCACACTCATGATGGCAGATGGCCTGGATGGCAGCAATCACAGGCAGGATAGCAACAGCGAGGGATCCCATGATCACCATCTGATTGTCCACTTCAGCAGTGACACATCAGGAGACCTCTACCTGCTGTGCTACAGTGGAAACTGAGACAGTGACCACCAAGTGCTCCATCATGGGTTGGTCTGGTAATATTACCATGGAGGTACCCATCACTTCCATGATGGAAAGGATGGTCTCCAAACTCTGCATGATACTCCATGCAAAGGTGGAGCCGGAGTCTCCCATGCCTCTAGCTAATGACTGGACAATGCCTTGTTGGCCTGCCAATGTACCAAACATCTAGGTATGCATCGCCATTCGTGTTTTCCTGTAATCCTCTTCAATGAGGCCTTCAAATGAGTTGCCTACAACAGAACATGTGTGGGTGTGTGATCCCATCTTCTGGGAAACCTGCAAAAGAGCTTCCTATTCTCATGTTCTTGCTGTAGCCTATTCATACCTGGTGACTCACCATTTGCAGATCCCAACTTTAAGTTAACCTCTAAGTTACTTGCAGTGCTAGAATCTGAGCTGCTGCCTACAAGTGTAAGTTCAAGTGACAGTGCTTCTTCCTGAGAGATCTGTGGTTGCTCTCACCCTTTCTCATTCAGGATGCATTGATTAACCAAGTGACAATTCTTGACTGTGTGAAAGCACAAAATCATAAAGAGAGGATAGGTATGAGGGAAGGGCAGAGGGGTGAGGAAGGCAGGAAGTCTACAGTCATTTCATTTGCCGTTTCATTTCAGGGCACCTTTCAGGATGAGGCTGAGGAGCAATTGGAGAAGGTGCATAAGACAACAACTACCGCCATCCTCTACAACCTTAGCACCAGTGGGTGCCACTGGCATAGGTCCTGATAATCCAAGCACCAAATCCTCCAGGGCACTGAGGGGCTGCAGATGAGCCATTCCCCTGCTGGTCCTGTGGGTCTTCCTTCTGTTGTGCGTGACTTTCTTCTGCAAGTGAGAGGGCAGAATATAAGCGATTGGGAGTCAGTGTGCCTGGGTGATGCTCCTGCCATAGCTGAATAGTTGGAGGTTTGCAGAAGTATGTAGAGGTGTATGCAGTTGAAATGATTGGGAAAGTGTGTTTGGGCAGGATATAGTATAAGGATGATAGGGGTGAGTCCTGAATGTCAGGTAGCACTGCTCAGTGAATGATAGGGATGTGGTGCATTGAGAAGTATGAGAGGTGGTGGGAGGCAGGTGGTATCTGAGATGTGATGTGCAAGTGGAATCACTTACTTTGACCATCTGAGTGAGGTAATTAAATTTCCTTTTGCACTGCTATCTTGAAACACTGTGGGCATTAATTACACTTACCACGTGTTCCCATTCCCTTCTGAGGCATATTCTTGATGGCTTCTTGCCCCATGGCTGAAAGATAGCCTCCTTCCTGGCTTTCACTTCTCTGACCAACACCTTCAGGGAGGTATCACTAAAGCAGGGAGCCTTTTCTCTAATATGGTGTACCATTCTCCTTCTTCCTGTGTGCTTCAAAGTAATTATCCAGCACACTGCAATACTGCAAATTCCTTTTTATAGGGACTTCACTTTTAAAAAAAGGATGCCTGGAGCATGTGGTTTCTTCAGAACACTACACAATGGAGACCAGTTCAGTGCAGGAGCCGCTGTACCAAAAGGGAAATGAGATGGGCATATGAATGTTATGTGCTGCCCACCTCGTTTCTAAAGAGCATAGGCAGTCCATGCATCTCAGTCCCACATCCAAAAATCAGGATTAATTAATTTCTAGTGTTTTTTTTTCTGAAAGAATTCTGCAGTATCTAAGTCTGTATGTAGAAAATGCTTAGAGGCCTGGGATTATTACGCTGGGTCCTCATGGCTTCTACCATGTTCAACGTGACTTGGTGGAAGGCTGGAGGGTGAGCTGAGATGGCAGATAACCATTTCCAAACAAACGTGGTCAGTTGCTAAAATAAAATAATTCTTGGCATCAATCTAATATTTCCATTCAGCCTTTTGAAAACATTTTTTTGGAGTGCTCTACGTCAATCATTATCCTCTAAAGGTTTAATAACAGTCATGATGGGAAAATATAAACAGAGCCTGAAGTGCAATCTGGCATCAGTGGGGCTGAATGCACTGGACCATCCGGCATTTCTTCTCTTTAACTCACTGAAGAAGGGAGATGTCCAAACCAAAAATAAATACATCTCCTAACCATCTGTGCAAGCAGCACATCCAGTGCGCATTTTGTCTATCATGTCACATTTTAATGCCAAACATGTATAAACGCAAATGTCTTTCATGCAATTGACTCAAGTTTCATATTCATAAATATCTTCTTCATGACGAACAACAAATTGTCACTGAGCAGGTATGGAATGTTCCTATCAGCATGTGATAACCAAACATAGATACTTGGGAATAGGAGTAGGCCATTCAGCTATACGAGCGTGTTCAGATCAATCTTAGCTCCGTCTTTCCATTTTAGTTCTATGTGCCTTAATACCCTTGCCTAATAGAAATCTTTTAATTCCAAATTTGGAAATTTTGAATCTTTAACAACTTTTATACAAGAGAGAGCTCCAGGGTGGAATTTAATGCGCACTCCCCTTGGCGACTTTGGTAGGGGGCCGGCATTTAATCAGGTGGGAGGACAGTGGGTGGGGACATTCCCAACTTCACCCCCACTGAGTCCATGGTGGGAAGGCCCATGGACAGTGTTCCCATCCAGCCACCAATTAATGCTGCTGTCGCTGGTATTAACCCAGTGGCAGGCAGGGGGCTCACTGTGTAGGGGGCATGAAAGCAGACCTGTGCATGGTTGCTCGCGGGCTCCCACATGGTCCCTCATTCAAAGACACTCAGTGCCACAACAAGGGACCCAGAATTGGGAAGTGGCCAACTGAGAATCACCACCCCCTGGTCTTGCTACTGATCCTTCTCACCCTTCCCCCCTGAGACCCACCTCTTGCCATCATTCACCTGTGACCCAGGATCCAGCAAAAATCCTCGGCCTCGGGTGGGTATCACATCAACAGCAGCCACCACCTCCCCGGTGGCACTGCCTCTAATTGGCCAGCAGCTCTTGGCTGGCGGGACATCTACCCTGAGGCCCTTGATCCTGGGATAGGCCCACTGTTGTCCAGTTAAAGTACCTGAGTTGCACTTAATACAGCAGGCCTCCCCTAAAAGAGGTGACGCAGGGCCCCACCGGCTCCCCAGCTGATGGGTGAGGCCCCCGGCACCTCCATTAAATCCAGCCCCCAAGTTTTCACTACCCTTTGTGTGAAGAAGTGTTTCCTGAATGTTATGCTCCCTTGTTCTGGATTCCACCAGAGGAATTATCTCCAATATAAGTCCCCTATCAACTTACTTATTCATCTCAGATACTTCAATTATACTCAAGGGGATACAAGCTTAGGCTATGCAACATTACAACCTATCAGCTATTTCAAAATACTTCCAATCAAAATTCAGCAGTAACCAAGATGAAATGTTGAAATTATTCCAAAAAGGTTGCAATTGGCTTGTCTCCATCTTGATTTCTCCTCCAGCTGAAAATTTCCATCAAATGCAAGACTTAAGGCATAAGCAAAGCTTAAAAAAACATTTTTTTATTTATTCATGGGATGTGTGTGTTGCTGGCAGCCCAGCGTTTATTGCCCATCCCTAATTGCCCTTAAGAAGGTGGTGGTGAGCTGCCTTCTTGTATCGCTGCAGTCCATGTGTTGTAGGTACACCCACAGTGATGTTATGGAAGGAGTTCCAGGATTTCGATCCAATGACAGTAAAGGAACAGCGATATATTTTCAAGTCAAGATGGTGTGTGGAATGGAACATCCAGGTGATGGTGTTCCTATGCATCTGCTGCCCTTGTCCTTCTAGATGGTAGCGGGCATGGGTTTGGAAGGTGCTGTCTAAGGACCCTTGCTGAGTTCCCGCAGTGCATCTTGTAGATGGTACGCACTGCTGCCACTGTGTTTTGGTGGTGGAGGGAGTGAATGTTTGTGGATGGGGTGCTAATCAAGTGGACAGCTTTGTCCTGGATGGTGTCGAGCTTCTTGAGTGTTGTGGAGCCGCACTGATCCAGACAAGTAGAGAGTACTCCATCACCCTCCCGACTTGTGCCTGGCGGACAGAATTTGGGCAGTCAGGAGGTGAGTTACTCACTTCAGGATTCCTAGCCTCTGACCTGGTTTTGTAGCCACAGTATTTGTATGGCTAGTCCAGTTCAGTTTCTGGTCGATGGTAACCCCCAGGATGTTGATAGAGTGTGATAAGATGATGGTAATGCCATTGAATGTCAAGGGGCAATAATTAGATTCTCTCTTGTTGGAGATGGTCATTGCCTAGCACTTGTGTTACTTGCCATTTGTCGGCCCAAGCCTAGATTTTGTCCAGGTCTTGCTGCATTTGGATATGGACTGTTTCTGTATGCAGATCAAAAAGTCAAACACTACGGATGCACGGAGAGAGAAGCAGAGTTAAAGGATGGAATCTTACTGTCCTACCAGCAGCGGGTCAGGGTACTCAATTTGGTGTGAGGCCAAAAATCAGTTTCCAGATGGTGGGTTGAACTTTAGCAATTATGTTCTCAGGACTTTCAAGGCGGGTCAAAGGCGGGACAAGCTTCCCAACGAGCAATGTCGGGAAGTCCTTTTGCTTGCATTAGCATGTCATGCATTCTCATTCAAAGGGCACCTTGTCAGAATTAATTTCCCCCCTCCAAATTAATTTCCCCGCCAGTGAGAAATTAGAACATTGGCTTCTTCAGCTTCACGTAAGTGGCGTGCACCTGGTGAGGTAGACTCCTTCCACAATGAAAGGTGAGGTGCCGCTGCATTGTCGTCTTTGGGGAGCACCTTTAAGTGCCAGCCTATGCTTGAGGCCGGGTGGTAGCAGCACAAGTTGGATAATTGAGGAAGGGAGGAAGGATTAGTGCAGACTGTCTGTGTGCCCTTTAAATATGGCGGCCGGACCTTCAACACCATGAAGGGGATGGAAACTTCCTGCCTGCCTCTGCCACGAGAATCAGCGAGCTCCTTGCAGATGCATATTTAATGAGCTGAACAGCACAAGATTGTACGTGGTCAGCACCCCCAGCAGGGATCACTCCCACTTCCACCCCCGCCACCAAACCTAGACTCCAGAACAGAAGATTCTGGCCAATGTTTCAGCTGTGTGACCTTTCATCAGAACTTGGAGAAGTTGGAAATGTAATAGGCTTTGGGTGGAAGGCAGGAGAGATTGAATGACAGAAAAGTCAGTCTTATAGAGCCAAAGAGAATGGCAATGGGGCAAGTAAAGAAACTAAGGAACAAAACACGTGTCTACAGCAGGTGCGCTACTGACTGAAAGAAAACTATAAGAGAAACTCCAACCCTGACCCTAATATATGTTTCGGTTTATCTCTCATTTTTTTCCTTTTACCCTGTCACAGACCTTCCTTTTGTCCTTGCCCCACCCCTTGCTCAAAGCGTATTACATTTCTAACTTTTCCCAGTTCTGATGAAAGGTCACAGATCTGAAACATTAACTCGGTTTCTCTCTCCACAGTTGCTGCTATTACAAGCTGGGTATTTCCAGCATTTCCTGTTTCTATTTCAGATTTCCAGCACTCACAGTTTGATTAGTATTTAATTCACTGTTATTTCTCTTCCAGGAATGGCTACCTTGAAGAATGTTTGCTCTTCTTTCTGACAGGATTGTCGTTTGTCCCATTTACCTTTTTCACTTTCATTGCTTTCAATTTTCCTCCTCGTATTTGATCAGGTATTTACCAAAACTGGCTTTCACAGCCACATTTCCTTCCTCGACTGTCTCCAGCTCCGATTTATTGCATATGGATTCCAACTGAAATTCCACTCTTCATGTTTTGGATCCACCCTTCATTACAGGTAGACATAGATGTCCAACGCTCCTTGGACTGCTGTCCTTGCCACAT
Source organism: Carcharodon carcharias (assembly GCF_017639515.1). Taxonomy (NCBI): domain Eukaryota; kingdom Metazoa; phylum Chordata; class Chondrichthyes; order Lamniformes; family Lamnidae; genus Carcharodon; species Carcharodon carcharias. Next base: position 167,389,290 of record NC_054472.1, read on the forward strand.
CTTGAGATCCATACTCAGTGCCATGCGTCACCGCATGTGCAATCTCAACGTTTCTCTTCAGCAGCACTGATTCACTTAGGCTCAAAGCTGTACTGCTCCAGTTTCATTTCACCCTTCGATTCATCTGTCGTTTTAACAAAAAACTTTTTCTCTTTCTTTCAGATGTTAAGGATCGCAAGCTCCAAAAACTCATGGACACTAATGTCCCTCCAGATCTCTCTTCCCCTTCACTTCCCTCTGAACCCCCCTTCTAATCTCACCCCTTTCCATGTTTTCTCCGACACTCCCCTCTCTAATGCTGAATGATCTGTTCTTAGCAAAGAATTCAGCTTTATCCCCTTACGCCCCAACCTTAATGAACTTCAAGCTTTTCTTCAGTCGCCTTCACCTCTGATCCCACTTCATTGGCCAGGAATCCTCCTTCCCATTCAATGAACGCTTTCACCCGCCTCCAGTATTCTCTCTGTACCTGGAACCCTCCTTCTGACCTCTTACCCGTTCTTGAACTTTTCATTGAGAACTGCCGGTATGACACCGGCCGTCTCAATTTCTCTACTCCCCTCACTCACTCTAACCTGCCTCCCTCTGAATTTGCTGCTCTCACTTCTCTCAGGTCTAACCCCAATATTGTTATCAAATCTGCTGACAGGGTGCTGTTGTTGTCTTACAAACTGACCTCTACCTTGCAAAGGCTGATGCCAACTCTTTCTCCTACCTCCTCTTGGATCATGACCTCATCACCAACATCAAGCCATTTTTTCCAGGACAGTCACTGACCTCATCTCTTCTTCATCTCCACAGCTTCCCATCTTATATTTCCCCAAGCCTGTACAGCCCACTTCTACCTCCTTCCCAAGATCCATAAGCAGGATTGCCCTTTTAGATCTATAGTTTTAGCCTGCTCCTGCCTCCACTGAACTGATTTCTTCATATCTTGACTCTATTTCTATCTACCCTAGTCAAAGCTCTCTGTACTTAAATCCACGACTCTTCTGATATCCTCCGCCACTTTAAAAGTTTCCTGGCCCTAACTGTCTCCTCGTTACCATGGAAGTTCAATCTCTCTACACCTCCATCTCTCACCAGGATGGTCTGAGGGATGCTCTTTGAATGGGAGTGCAAGTAGTTTCCATTGACCACAGCCCTCCTCCACCTCCCTGAACTTGCTCCCTCATTGAACAATTTTGCCTTTAATTCATCTCACTTTCTCAAAATTAAAGGTGTTGCCATGGGTCCTAGCTATGCCTGCCTTTTTGTAGGATATGTTAAACATTTCTTGTCCAGTCCAACTTGGGCCCCCTCCCTCAATTCTTTTTCTAGTACATTGATGACTGTATCAGCGCCATGTCCTGCTCTCGCCCTGATTCAGAAAGCTTCATTAACCTTGCTTCCAATTTCCACCCTTCTGTTAGTTTCACATGGTCCACCTCTGACACTTCCCTTCCCTTCCTTTACTTCTCTGTCTCCATTTCTGGTGATAGGCTATCAACTAATATTCATTATAAGCCCATTGGCTCCCATAGCCAGCTTGACTACACTTTCTCACACCATACATTCTGTAAGGACTCCATTCCATTCTCCCAGTCCTCTGTCTACATTACATCTGTTCTGATGATGCAACCTTCCACACCAACATTTCTGAGATGTCTTCCATTTTCCTCAACCAAAGATTCCTCTCCCTACCCGACCACCATGGTTGACAGGGCCTTTGACCTTATCTGAGACATTTCCCGCACTTCTGCTCTCTGCCCTTCCCTTTCCTCCCAGAACCACAATAGGACTCCCCTTGTCCTGATCGTCCATCCCACCAGCTTCCGTATTCAACAGATCATTTTCTACCATTTCTGCCACCTCCAGCTTGACACCACCACCAAATGCATCTTCCCCTCCTCCCCTCCTCCCCCCTTTCTGCATTCTGAAAGGACTGTGACCCCGCCTGACACCGTGGTCCATTCCTCAGTCACGCCCAACACTCTGGAGGGAATTTTAAGGCTCCCCCGCTGGCATATATAAAGGTGAGGAATGATGTAAAATAAAACAGGTGGCTAGCCTACTGCCTTCCTTCCCACCACTGAGCCGACCCCTCATATTATGGTGGGCAGTAAGACGTCAGCCAACTCACCCACCCTTAGGCCTGTTGAGGCCCTTAAGTTGCCAATTAAAGGCCATTTAAGAGCCTCTTTCCAGCTCCACCCTATAATATTGTGGGTGGGGAAAGGCAGAAGGAAAGTGACTAGACTGCTACTTCCCAACTTGGGGTAAAAGGTGAGAAGGAAGGGAGTACCTCCTTTGGGGAGACCCCTGTGCCCATGGGGGCCACCGACCAAGAAGGTACCCCACTTTGCGCCTCCCCCCGCCCTCTCGAACCTTCCCTCACACCCCGCTCTCCGTCAATTCAATTAATGTCCATTCTAGCTGTTGGTGAGGGAGGGAATCCAGTGCCTCATATAATTCAGCCCATGATGACACGTAGGCCTGGATTTCACCCTTTGTGGGCACATGCGATTGGCGAGCCCTGGACCGGTCAGGCCCCCTGCTGTGATTTCATGCTGGCTGGCTAATTACCGCCTGCGCAGCATGAAACACGTCCTCCCCATAGTCAGGAAGGGCCGAGCGAGGTCCTGTTGGGCACCGCGTCCAACAGCGACCTGGCAGACGGTTTAAAAGTGGCAGAGGCAGCTCCCTGAAGGTTGCCAGGGGAGAATCATATTCAGCGGTCTGGAGACTGGAGCTAAGGCCTCGACAGCAGCTGGAGACGTCAAGCTGGAAGGCAGGTTGAGTGGGCACTCAGCCCCCTTCCCCCTGCCCCGATTTTTTGAACGAGTACCTCTTAGTCCTCCTGGAGGAGGTGGGTGTCAGGCAGGACACCCTCGTTCCCAGGGATGGGAGGAGGGGGCTACCACACTGGACAAAAAAAGCCTGGGAGGATGTGGCCACCCAGGTCAGCAGCCACGACGTTGTGCGGCACACATGGGTGCTGTGCTACAAAAGGTTCAACAACCTGCTGCACTTGGCAAGGGTGAGTACCGTGTTGGCATGTGGAGAAGTGTTAAGGGTTGGCCGTGCCCCCATGGAGCTCAGGTGTGTTAGAGCCTGAGTGCCAACCATCAATGACGCCGGAGTGGGCCAACCTGGGTGAGCAGAAGGATTTGGACAGGTTAGAAGAATGGGCAAAGAAGTGGCAGATGGAATACAACGTGGAGAAGTGTGAGGTCATGCACTTTGGTTGGAAGAATAGAGGCATGGACTATTTTCTAAATGGGGAGAGAATTCAGAAATCTGGAGTGCAAAGGGACTTGGGAGTCCTAGTCCAGGATTCTCTTAAGGTTAACTTGCAGGTTGAGTCGGTAGTTAGGAAGGCAAATGCAATGTTGGCATTTATTTCGAGAGGACTAGAATATAAAAGCAGGGATGTGCTGCTGAAGCTTTATAAGGCTCTGGTCAGACCACATTTAGAATATTGTGAGCAATTTTGGGCCCCTATCTCAGGAAGGATGTGCTGGCCCTGGAGAGGGTCCAGAGGAGGTTCACGAGAATGATCCCAGGAATGAAAGGCTTAACATATGAGGAACATTTGAGGACTCTGGGTCTATACTCGATAGAGTTTAGAAGGGTGAGGGGGGATCTGATTGAAACTTACAGAATACTGAAAGGCCTGGATAGAGTGGACATGGGAAAGATGATTCCATTAGTAGGAGAGACTAGGACTCAAGGGCACAGCCTCAGTGTAAAGGGAAGACCTTTTAGAACAGAGATGAGGAGAAACTTCTTTAGCCAGAAAGTGGTGAATCTATGGAATTCATTGCCACAGAAGGTTGTGGAGGCCAGGTCATTGAGTGTATTTAAGACTGAGATAGATAGGTTCTTGATTGGTAAGGGAATCAAAGGTTACAGGGAGAAGGCGGGAGAATAGGGTTGAGAAACCTATCAGCCATGATTGAATGGCGGAGCAGACTCGATGGGCTGAATGGCCTAATTTCTGCTCCTATGTCTTATGGTCTTATGGTCTTGGGTGAAGATCAGGCAGAGGCCCCCCAAACCTCCTAATATTGACGAGATTTGAGCTGGACACTTTGGAGCTAGACAGCTGCCACCCCTCTCGTTCAGGCAGTCATGGAGAGGCAGGGGTCTCTGACAAAGCGCACAGGGATGAGAGTTTCAGATTGTGCAACCATTCTATTGTAGTGTCTTCACTGATGTGAACCTCGAACCTGGAGTCCCCATCGATCATTGGAAGACAATGGCACCATGATGTAGATCTCCATTGCCTCACCAGGGTGCCTGGCATGCACAATGACAGTGTGATGACTTAAACTAATGACATTTCATTGTTTTCCCTTGGATTCAGCAGCACGCACCCATTCACAGAACCCCTAAGAGCTATCCCTGACACCAGAGGACCACCAGGCTTCAGATGCACCTGCACCACATATGCTCTCTGAACCAAGCACCAGTGCAGATACCAGGTGGGCGTTAGATCAGTGGCTAGAATGTCAGTGCACAGCGGTGAGGGCACTTCACACTCACTTGAGGAGCAGGCGAAGGCAGAGAGTGCCCCGGGCGCCGGCAGTCGGAGGACTGTTGGAGACCAAGATGATGCTGAATCTAGAGCAGATGATGAGCCTCTGGAGTCATCCATTAGGCAGCAGATGTTGCATGTCCAGCGGGATGTGGGGAAGGATCTGGCGGAGATCCATGAGGGCCTGCGTGCCATGGTCTCTGTTGTGGAGAGGCCCACGCGGAGCATAAGCACTGCAATGACCCTCATGGCCAAGCAAACTGTCTCCTCCATTGAGAGAGCGGCGACTCTCATGGAGAGGCAGCTCCAGGGACAGAATCAGGGGGTCCTGGGTTGCGTTTGGATCTGCAAGCCCTCACACAGGCAATGACCTCTGGTGGTCAGTGCCAATGTGGGAGATGGATGAGGCACCCAGTATCCCAGCTAGGTGCCCATCCATCAAGGGTGAGCAGGGAGGTCCAAAATGACTTCACATTGGCACACGACCTGCTTGTCATCTCTGCAGGCTCCTCTCAGGGTGCTCTGGATGACAGCAGCAGCTCCTCCGTGCCTCTGCCAGTGACCCTAGCATCTGATGAGACTGAAAAAACTGGGGAGATGCCAGCCATGGCACTAGCCGCTCCCTCCCAGGCAGGGCCAGCGGACCTTCCATTGACAAGAGGGCAACCACCAAGGTCATCAAGGCCAACAAAACAGCAGCGTCAGCAGGCTGCCTCCAAGGCCAGTGCCAGCGAGATGGTGGGTGGGGGGGGTGCACCATGAGCACAAGAACGTCTGTTCACGGGTGATCTTCTGTTCTGTAATAGTTTGTTTATATGTTTACTAGTGTTACGATGAACACCAGAGATCGTAATGTTAATTTGTTTTGAGTGTAAAAATTATATAAATTTTGCTCTTGTCGTGATGGCCTGAGAAAACTTCACATTACTTTTTGGCGCAGGGCATGCCAATATCCCATGCTGGATGTGAGGGGCTCTAAACCTTACTGCACAGGCGCTGAATGGACTTTAGGCCCAAACAAAAGCGTCATTTCAAACATCTGAGATGGAGGCGGCCACCCTGGCATGTGGTGGAAGCAGATCTTTGGCAGCCTAGCTGAAGGAGCGTTAGATCAAGGCTTCCCTGGTGTCCGTACGGCTGCTCTTCTAACTCATTACTGCATTCGTCTTCTGTGGCCTGTGGAGCTGCGTCAAGATCCTTTTCTTCCAGTGGGTCCCCCCTTGCCAGTGCCAGATTATGGAGAGCACAGCATGCAAACACTATCACTGATATCTGCTCTAGGGGGTATTGTAGTGCTCCCCCTGAACGGTCCAGGCATCGGAAGTGCATCTTCAGAAGACCTATGGTCCTCTCTATCATTGCACCTGTGGCAGCATGACTCCTATTAAAACGCTGCTCTGCCTCTGTTCTTGGGTGGCGGAGAGGCATCGAAAGCCACTCTTTCAACAAATAGCCCTTGTCACCCAGCAGCCATCCATCCAGTCAGGCTGGAGCACTGAAGAGCCTCGGTACCTGGGAATGTCTAAGGATATAAGCATCATGGGTGGTGCCAGGGTACCTTGCACAGACTTGCAGAATCTGCATCTTGTGATCACAAACTATCGGGACATTCATTGAGTGGAATCTCTTCCTGTTGACGAAGGCACCCGGCTGACCCGCCAGCGCCTTGATGGCCACATGTGTGCAGTCAATTGCACCCTGGAGGCAGGGGAACCCAGCAATCACTGCAAAGCCTCTGGCTCGCTCAGCCTGGCTGGCCTCGTCTGTATGGAAATGAATAAATGCCATTACCTGCCTGAACAGAGCATCAGTCACCAACTTGACACAACTGTGGACAGCTGATTGGAACACTCCACAAAGATCCCCCACTGACCCCTGGAAAGAACTGGAGGCTTAGAAGTTGGGGGCCACTGTGACCTTCAGAGCCACTGGCATAGGATTTCCACCCACAGTTGGAGCTGATCTCAGGCACAGTCATATGACAAATGGGGGTCACATTCTCCCAAGGGGCGGAGTCTCCTTCGACATTGCACCACAGACATACTGAGATAGCCGCATTACTGCCTGTAAACCCTGGTAGCAGGATAGTGGCATCTTGTGCTGCCCCTTACACCTTGGGTCTCCTGCTGGCCCTGCACCCCTTGTGTCTGCACCTCTCCTCTCACAGGTCGCTCCCCTGCAAGCTGCATTGGGACATGTGGCCTCCTCTCTATTCTGCCCCTCTCTTCCTTCTCAGAGGAGGAGCCACCAGTGGAGAGCAAATTCCCCATTACCAGGGTAATGGAGGGCTATCTGATACCTGAAAGGGTCCACAAGGTCAAAATTCTCCAGGGGTGTTGAAGGCACCATTGAGTCCTGTAGTGAAGCCTGGAAATGCTAAGAATAAAGCACCGAACAGAGATGAAGCTGTCAAGTTCAAATAAGCAACTAGCAGCAAACTATCTCCTAAGCTCCTCATTATTCAGAATGGCAATGCTGCTGACCCTTTTTATCCCGCCCTTGGATGAGGTTTTGCAAAAAGCGGGCTGCCCGCCTGTCCGTTGTGCCTGTTTTGCATGGGCAACATAAATTCGGGATCAATTGGGTTTTTAATGCCTTAATTGGCCTTTTCATTCATGGCAGGTGCGGCTCTGACACCTGCACACATCCGCCAACCTGAAGATTGTGCGCATGCGGGATAACATCAGGACGCTAGCCAGACGTCTTTTCCCACAATTTTACACCCAATCGGGTTGAGCGCGTGCCCACCCACAAGGCGTAAAATTCTGCCCATCATTTCTGAATACTTGACGTGTCAGTGCAGTACAGCAGCAATTATGATGTTTATCTATACAGCTGTGTTATGTGCTCCATAACTTGACGTGCACCTAGCCAAACTGTTCCAGTACAGCTAACACACTGGCATTTACGCAGCTATGTGGAAAATTGCCCAGGTGTGTCCTGCACACAAAAATCAGGACAAATCCAACCTGGCCAATTACTGCCCCATCAGTCGACTCTCCATCGTCAGTGAAGTAATGGTCATTGACAGTGCTATCAAGTGGCACTTGCTTAGCGATAACCTGCTTACTGACACCCAGTTTGGATTCTGCCATGGCCACTCACTCCTGACCTCATTACAGCCTTTGAGAAAAACATGGACAGAAGAGCTGAACTCCCGTGGTGGGGTGAAGATGACTGCCCTTGACGTCAAGGCAGCATTTGACCAAGTGTGGCATCAAGGAGCCCTAGCAAAACTGGAGTCAATGGGAATCAGGGGAATACTTGCCACTGGTTGGAGTCATACCTAACACAAAGGAAGACGGTTATGGTTGTTGGAGGTCAGTCATTTCAGCTCTAGGACATCACTACAGGAGTTCCTCACGGTAATGTCCTAGGCCCAACCATCTTCAGCTGGCTTCATCAATGACTTCCATCCATCATAAGGTCAGAAGTGGAGATGTTTGCTGATGATCTCACAATGTTCAGCACCAATCGCGACTCCTCAGATACTGAAGGAGCCCATGTCCAAATGCAGCAAGTCCTGGCTTGGGCTGACAAGCGGCAAGTAACATGTGCACCACACAAGTGTCAAGCAATGACTATCTCCAACAAGAAAGAATTTAACCATCACCCCTTGATGTTCAATGGCCTTACCATTATTGAGTCCCCCACTTTCAACATCTTGGTGGTTACCATTGACCAGAAACCGAACTAGATTAGCCATATAAATACTATGGCTAAAAGAGTAGGCCAGAGGCTAGGAATCCGGTGATGAGTAACTCACCTCCTGATTCCCCAAAGTCTGTCCACCATCTACAAGACACAAGTCAGGAATGTGATGGAATACTCCTCACTTGCCTGGATGAGTGCAGCACCCACAACACTCAAGAAATTTGACATCATCCAGGACAAAGCAGCCGGCTTGTTTGGCATCACATCCATAAACATTCAAACATTCACTCCCTCAACCACCGAATCATAGTAACAGCAGTGTATACCATCGATAAGATGCACTGCAGGAAGTCACCAAGGCTTCTTAGACAGCACCTTCCAAATCCACGACCTCTACCATCTAGAAGGACAAGGGCAGCTGATAGATGAGAACACCACCACGTGGAATTTCCCCTCCAAGTCACTCACCATCTTGACTTGGAAATATATCGTCGCTGCTTCACTGTTGCTGGGTCAAAATCGTGGAAGTCCCTCCCAAACAGCACTGTAGGTGTACCTACACCATATGGACTGCAGCAGTCCAAGAAGGAAGCTCACCACCACCCTCTAGGGAATGGGCAATAAATGCTGGCCCAGCCAGCGAAGCTCACATCCCGTGAATGAATAAAATGTTCCCTGTATGCTATGGCCATGCTGCATTTGGAAATGTCCCACAAAAGGATCAAACAAGCTGCCCACAAGCAATGTTCCATTTAAAATGCATGCGTGTGTGGTCATCCTTCAGCCTTAAAGCAACTGTGTAGAGCATCAACCTGGCTGCGCACAGCAAACAGATGTTTGAGCAAATATTATTACATATGCAGCTATTATATTTATTTGTGTAGAGCCCTTCAGGCTGTATTCTTGACATTGGATGTATACAGTACATGTCACAGGTATTGAGACACCTCAAAGTGCAACATGCTCTATGGAAAAAAGTTGAATGTTATTGCACTTTCCACAATGCCCAATTCAAAATGTTTTGGAATGTACTTTTACAAATTTTATGACTAAAGTGAATTTTGGGGGAAAAATATGTGTAGTTGCGAATAAGAAAAACATTATTTACTAATTCTCCAAGAACAAATCATAAAAATCTTACTCAACTATCTTTATGTTGACCATTTAAAGCCTCTCCCTAAATTCTTCTGCTAAAGACCTGCTATCCTTCCCTAATTCTGAAGTCCTGCACCACTCCCCTAATATAACAAAACAAGAGATCGGCAATATACAAATAGTAAGATGGCATATAGTGTGATTCTATCACACTAAAGAATTGGAGATTTCAAGCCTGTGATTGACAGATTTGTATTAGGTAACAGCATAAAAGGATTTGGATTTAAGGTGGTTAAATGGAGTTGAGAGACGAACCTGTGATGATCTAATCAAAGGTGAAGGAGACTTGAGGGGCTAAATGACCTGTTGCTGTTCCCATGTTTGCAGGTTCAACCCTAACGCTGGCACCTCCTCCAAGCTATGCATTGACCAATCACAGCTCTTCCACCCTGCAGCCAATTTCCCTTTTTGCCAGAATTCCCCCTCATGGATTGGTTCTGGATTTTTCATGTAACCACGGGAATCCCTTCTGTTGTGGTCCTTGAAGATCTGAACCATGTCAAAAAAACATTTGGGCACATGTAACCCTGCATATCTCATTGGAATTATAGTGACAACGCGGCTTTAGTTACAGAATTACACCCTCATAAGCTTGCATATTTAATTAGATATTATCTTTCTCATTACATTTTTACCGCTCATGTCAATGAGATAAGAACTGGGATTAGATTCAAAGCTATATAATGACTGATGTTTAAATTTACTGCAGACCCAAAGACACTTTCCTCTGTCATTTTATTTAATCTGCAGTCTCTTTTCATGAAAGGTTATGCTGCCCTGCCAGATTATTTCAATAATCTTTTTGTGTTAAGACTCATTTTAAATTATTTAGATTCCCTTTAGTATTCTTATCTCTCCCTCACTCAGTTAATATTTTTTTTGGTAGAGACTGTGAGTGGGTGGGAAGGCTAGATGTTTTCTGTTTGGCTTAACTGGTACTCTTGCCCCTGGATCAGCACTGAGGCAGTGCTGCACAACTGGATGTGCTGCCTTTGAATCAGGTGGAAAGTATGTAGGAGCATTCCTGATATCTTGGCCAATATTCTTCCCTTAATCAATGTTTGTGAAATGAAAAGATTAATTGATCACCTAAATGTTTGTGGGGTGTTGCTGCCACAATTGAATGTGAAGTGTGTAAGCATCTCTGTGTCTTTACAATACACGAAAAGAATGTTTTTATGTATTCCAATAACAGATAAAATCTCCTCATGTTTCATTAACAAGCTCTTCATGTCATTACCAAGCTTACGAACTTGGACTGTGAACAGAAGTGAAAGTAATGCCAATAATGGAAGTCTGAACTGCTTTGCTTACCGTTTTCTTCTTATCTGTAACCAGAGAGAAAAAATTGCCTAAAAGTAATTCCCATCAAAAGAAATAGAGGAAATTTGGCTAGCCAACACAGAAAAGTGAAAGTTTGTCAACTCCAAGATTGATGAGACAAAAGCTGCATTATATTTCAGCCATATCATTGTGGCTCTTTGTTCCTGTTTATGACTCCTACATTTGAGAAACTGAAATGTTTTTTGGTTGTTCTTTAATGTTTTTAAATTCTTCATTGGGCACTCATTTCTGGAATTGTAATACAATGCTTGACAGTTCTGTTTAATAGGATCAGAGTCATCCCCACTTGTGTGGTGCATAGCCAATAAATCCTAGTTAATCTGCATCATGAATTTTCTCCACTTCATTCCTTTTCTTCAGAACTCCATCCCTTTGAATGCAATACATTATAAAAGTCAATTTTAACATACACCACTCCTCACCATTTCTGATTTCTTCCCTTGTCAACATTTATCTATTCTGCATTCCATTCTTCTCCATTCCTTTGCAAACTGCTATGATAGTTTCCAATCCATTATTCACAGTCCAGCATCACAGATGCCAGTCTTCAGCCAATTCAATTCACTCCACATGATATCAAGAAACGGCTGATGGCACTGGATACTGCAAAGGCTATGGGCCCTGACAACATTCCTGCAATAGTACTGAAGACTTGTATTCCAGCATTTGCCATGCCCCTAACCAAGCTGTTCCAGTACAGCTACAACACGGGCAGCTGAGTGGAAAATTGCCCAGGTATGTCCTGTACACGCAAAGTAGGACAAATCCAACCCGGCCAATTACTGCCCCATCAGTCTACTCTCCATTATCAGTAAAGTAATGGAAGGGGTCATCAACAGTGCTATCAAGCGTCACTTGCTTAGCAATAATCTGTACAATGATACTTAGTTTGGGTTCTACCAGGGCCACTCAGCTCCTGACCTCGTTACAGCCCTGGTTCAAACATGGACAAAAGAGCTGAATCCCAAGGTGAGGTGAGAGTGACTGCTCTTGACATCAAGGCAGCATTTGACCGAGTGTAGCATCAAGGAGCCTTAGCAAAACTGGAGTCAATGGGAATCAGGGGGGAAACTCTCCGCTAGTTGGAGTCTTACCTAGCACAAAGGAAGATGATAGTGGCTGTTGGATGTCAGTCATCTCAGATCCAGGACATCACTGCAGGAGTTCCTCAAGGCAGTGCCCTAGGCCCAACCATCTTCAGCCGCTTCATCAATGACCTTCCTTCCATTTAGAAGGCCAGAAGTGGGGATATTCGTTGATGATCGCACAATGTTCAGCATCATTCAGGACTCCTCAGATACTGAAGCAGTCCATGTCCAAATGCAACAAGGCCTGGAAATATCCAGGCTTGGGTTGAGAAGTGGTAAGCAACATTCGCGCCACACAAGTGTCAGGCAATGATCATCTCCAACAAGAGAGCATCCAACCGTCACCCCTTGACGTTCAATGTCATTACCATCACTGAGTACCCCACTATCAACATTCTGGGATTTACCATTGACCAAAAACTGAACTGGTCTAGCCATATAAATGCTGTGGCTGCAAGAGTAGGTCAGAGGCTAGGAAACGTGTGACGAGTAACTCGCCTCCTGACTCCCCAAAATCTGTCATTTACAAGGCACAATTCAGGAGTGTGATGGAATACTCCCCACTTGCCTGGATGAATGCAGCTCCCACAACACTCAAGAAGCTTGATACCATCCAGGACAAAGCAGTCCGCTTGATTGTCACCACATCCACAAACATTCACTCCCTCCACCACCAACGTACAGTAGCAGCAGTGTGTACCATCTACAAGATGCACTGCAGGAATTCACCAATGGTCCTTAGACAGCACCTTCCAAACCCACAACCATTACCACTTAGAAGGGTAAGGGCAGCAGATAGATGGGAACACCACCACCTGGAAGTTCCCTTCCCAGTCATTCACCATCCTGACTTGGAAATATATCACCATTCCTTCACTGTAGCTGAGTCAAAATCCTGGAACTCCCTTCCTAACAGCACTGTGGGTGTACCTACACAACATGAACTACAGCGGTTCAAGAAGGCAGCTCACCACCACCTTCACAAGGGCAACTAGGGATGGGCAATAAAAGCTGGCCTAGCCAGTGAAGCCCACATCCTGTGAATGAATTTTTAAAAATTCTCCATTTCCTATCACACCTCGATTCTACTTATAATTTAATTCCTAGTAAAGATAGAAAGAAAGGAGATGTTAGACAAACTCGTCAAACCTTAGAAGTACATGTCCCAGGTCTAGATGGATTGCACCCTTGGATACTCAATAGTATTCATATCCCAAAATCAATAGAAATGAAATAATGCTAAATAATTTAATTTATATCTTCAAATGGGAGACAGGACTAACCCAGGCAACTATAGCCCGCTTAGTTTAATGTCAAAAGGTTCAGAAAATATGAGATTATTCATTACAGGATCAGATAACAAAACATCTAGTGATGGAGAGTGTATTATATGTAGTTAGTATGGATTGCTAAAGAACAGTCATATTTAAATAATGTCCCATCCAGGCAACAGCAAGAAATACATCAACCTGGCTACTTTATAATTTTTTTTTTTGTTTTACAAAATGGACAATTGCTGGGCTGATAAAATGGCTGCAGCTGATCACATGCTGGTTTCTGGAAGATTCTAAGCTGTTCTAACGGACAAAGATTACCTCACCATCCTGGAATGTGACTTGTATGGTATAAACATTCCAGCAAAGCCAACACAAAGCATTCGTAGCCAATAAGTCTGCACCAGCCAGCTATGGTCAAAGGTAGAGCTATTTGTGACTCCTAACCTCCAATGTTGTGCTAATGGCCCCACTGTTACTTGATCCAAAACACAATGGGTTTCAGCCGGGCAGCTCATTACATGAATAGCTCAACCTGAAACCACTCTGTCACGTGACTGAGACTTGAGCTGTTTGAATTCCTTTAATTATGCAGCTCTTGAATTTTATCTTCAGTCCCTGTTTGACCTCAGAATAGAAGCAGGACCCCAGGCAAGCAGCCTACCTCCAGCATTTTACCATCCAACTGGTAGCAGCAGAACGAGCTCTGTCCAGGTCAATAGCCTGGCCTCATCTACACTGTGAACTGCTGGACTATTGGAACTTGTGTATCTGTGCCTTCAAGACTAATTCATCTCTATGTGCCTTCTCCCATTGTGGCAGTCTTCACTTCTGAAAAGTCACATCACCCTGCAACAGTTCAACCTGCCAACCTCTGAAGGAATATGCCACTGGACTTTTGATTCTGGACTCTGGACTCACGTGAAACCGTAACTGTTATTTTTATAGTGGTCTTTCCCTGTATCCCTTTCTTTCCCTTATCCCTCTTTTATTGTATGAGTGCAAAAAGGGGCAGACATTGCAAAACCCCTTTGCCGCGTTTTATGTGTGTGTAGAATAAACCAACCCTCTTATTTTCCCTTATCTTGAGTTTACTGTGGGGTTATTAACAAAAGATTGGATAATTCCCAAACTGAAGGGTTAGGGAAAACACACTTATAAAGGGGGAAATCAAAAATCAAAGACACCTTTCTGTTCACAGACAGGTAGTGAGAGGAGAAATCAGGGCTGTTCAAAATTAATCCCCCTCCTGGCCACAACACTAACTATGTTGAATTTTTTTAAAGGGCTGATGGAATGAGTTGATAAGGTCAATGTAGTAGATGTTCAAAAGGCACCACATAAGAGACTCATGAAAAAGATGAAGTTATCTGCGGTCAGAGGCAAAATAGAATGGACTGACAAATGGCTACAAAACAGAGAGTATAAGTTAAGGAATATTTATCCAACTGCCAGAAAGTGGTGTCCACAGAGATCCATACTGCGAACTCAGTTTTCACCATATACTTAAATGACTTGGATTCAAGATTCAAATGAGAGATGTGTCATCAAAATTTGAAGATGACAATAATATGGGGGTTCTAGCTAATAAAGTGGAAGACTGCACCAAGATACAGGAAAACATATACAGGCTTGCAGCATGGGCAGATTAATGGCAAATCAAATTCAATATAGCGAGTAAGCAGCAATTCATTTAGGTAGGAGGAATAAGGCGGTTACATATTTCTGGGAAGATAATAAACTAAATGGGATCTGGGATTCAATTACATAAACCATTAAAAGGACATAAAGTATGCAAAGATGTATTGGGTTCATTTTTAGAGACAGCTCAACTCAGGGCCTGTAGGATGCCAATTTTGGGAACAGTCAGACAGGGAGAGAGATGGAATTTGTATTTAGGAAACTGAGTTTGTGTCAGGGTACAAAGCCAATGGGCAGAATCATCTGGCCCCGGTGGCTGGAGTCGTGGCGGGCATAAGCGGACAATACGGCAAGAAGGCCAAAAATCGGTTTTACGCCGTTGTGAAAGCAGTTTGCGGTTGTCCACTCCACCCATCCATGGCGGGCCATGTTTCCTGCTGCCGCACATCAGGAGCCTAATTTCGATACTTTAGCATCTCATTATAAGCCCTGTTCGCTGGAATCACCGCCCCACCCCCCCACACTGGATCGTCCAGGCCCATCCACGTGTTTCACAACTGTACATAAGCGATGTGCACTTGGCGAGCTGCACTTCGCTCGGGAGTTCGGGGTTTGTTTATCTATCTTGCTTCGGGCAGCACTTGCAGTCATCAGCACCAGGTTTCGCAGGCAGCATCACATCACTTTTAGGAGGGCTCACGGGCAGGTCTCTACCCATCAGACCAGTCATAAGTTGAAGGCGGCTTTTCAACAGCTGCAGGGCAAGGGGGAGAAATGGCTTCAGGCAAGGGAAGAGGCTGTACTGGGGAAGGGGGTATCCCAGGGTGTGTGTGGGGGCACACCTGTGCAAGTAGCCTCAAGATGGTGAGTGCGGAGGAGGCAGTCTCCAGAGGAGATGAGGCCAGATGGAGATGGGAGGGTTTGTGGGAGAGAGTGAGTAGTGATGCCTTGAGCTGGCAATGAGTGAGATGCCAGTGAATGTGTGATGGCTTCGTGAGTGTGTGAGTCTAGAGTGATAAGATGGTTGTCTTACCCTGGCGGCATGGATGAGATCATTCATCCATTTTTGCACTGGCTGGCTGACCTCCTGTGTGCAGCATTGGCACTGGCCACCTCTGCCACCACCTTCCAATCCGGTGTGCTGAGACTAATGGGCACCTGCGGCCAGGACCGGGGTAGAGGACATCGCAGCGGGCCCCCACGATGTCCAGAAGGCGCCCCAAGGATGTGTAACTGAATTGGGGGCTGCACTTTCCTTGGCTTTTGGGACCATATCTTCACTGGAGCAGCCCTGGACTGCAAGCATTGAGAATTGTACATGTGGCTACAGTTTAAATATGGAACCCTGTGTGAGGAAGCGGCGAGGTAACTGCGTGGTGGACAAATCAGAGGCTGCCTGCCCGTGAGATAGCGTACTTCTTGTGGCTGCATAATTAATATGGCAGGAATGAGACGATATGGCATGAAAACCCACCATTGCTGCCGGCAAGTAAAACAACATTTTTTCCCGCCCACTACTGCACTTTGTGCAAATCTGGGATGATTCTGCCCAAGGGCTTCAGTCTTCCCAACATTTAGATGGAGGAAATTTAAGCTCATTCAATCAAAGAGTATGACAAAATCAGTGACAGTGAAGAGGTGGAGAGAAATAATGGTGAGGTCAGCATGCATGTGGAACCTGACTCTAAAATGTTTCCATTTGCTTGACTTCTCACTGCCAGTAGCCTTCCAATTTCACTCTGTCTTGAAGACATCAGTGATGATGTTGTTTCTTTATTTCCCCATTTGTGACATGAGAATTACAGTTGTGGCATATTCACAACTTGCACATGATTTACAACCAACATGAGATCAAGTAAAACACATTAGTTCATCAAAAACATATTTCATTAAATAATATAAACAAGACACTTTGAATAATAGTTTAAAAATTTTCAACATGTTTAAATTAAACAAGCCAGTACTTTGGAAAGATACATTTCCCACCAAATCTTCAGGCAACACTTGATTTTACTCATATGATTGCAAGGTTCAAATTAACTTGACTTATCTCAGACATCACATGGCAGAAAAGATTATGAAGAAAACATTTTGTTTGTCAGGGACTTTGTATTTGCAAATATTATGGTCTAACATGCTGAGCTAGCACTGTCTCTGTATGGAACTGTATTGTGAGGTCAGGGACACTGATAATGTGATGCTCAGCAACTCACAGCCTCAACCAATACATCATGGCCTTATTAGTTCTATTCCCTTTACTGGTAGTTGCACCAATTCAGTGAGGAAAAGAATTGAGAATTTCAATTTTATTACAATGATGTGCCAATGCCTCACAAAACCAAAAAACACACATTTTCAACTCTTCAACTAATTTTAAAAAATGCCTTCTAAGTGATGTTGCTTACTTTACAGTCACAAAACCATAGTCCAGACAGTGAGACTCCATCTCCTTCAAATAAAGACATTTTATTCACCGAAGTGTTTGGGTCATGGTATTATTCATTGTGCTTACTCAGTTGCCCTGCTTATTATCATTTATATACTGACAATTTACAAATTCCTCCTTTCCCCTCATCTGGTTTGGTTACTGGTTTGTATGTAATTTAGTAGCAACCCATTGTAAAACGTGAGGGGGAATTTTTGGTTCAGGCCCAAAAACGACTCCAATATCAATGCCCACCCAAGGATGCAGCCAGGAGGCTCAAGCCACTTTTAGCTTCAGACCTTGTTTCACTTTCAATTGGCACATTGCGGACTGCCAAACAGCCCCTTTATTGTAGCTCACTGCTTTAGTTAGCCTCTCCACAAAACTGGTTAGTCAGAGATTGGGGGAGGGGCACAGGGGGTGGTGTGGCGAGGGGTTGACAGACAAGGCCAAGCTTGCAGCAAGCCAGGAGAAACCTCACAAAATCTTCCTGTTACAGAGCGGTGTCCAGGGGCTCCTATGAGTTAGGCACTCTCAGCAATTGCAAAAAGTGCAATTTGCATACACTTCACTCACTCACTCATTTTCTTACCAAAACTGCAAATGGGATCGTACACTGAAAATCTCAAATTTCACAGCAGCCTCCTCCATGTTTAGGCAGGACTCCAATTCAAAGACCTCTGAAAATTGAATCAGCACCCTTGCCTCTGAATCAGAAGCTTGAGGATGCCTGTTAAAGTCAATAAAGCATAAAATTGAGCAGATTGTCAATCGGGCATCTGATCCACACCTTCTTCACCAAACAGGTGGCAAAGTTAATATGATTGGCAGACTTAGAAACAAGGCTTTGTTGACTTGGATGATGAGCTTACGATCAAAGAGAGATCCTCAAGATGTCATCATCCAATCCCTGGAAGGAGATGGAGGCAAAGAAATTTAGGACTGTGGTGAGTCTTAGTCCTCTTAGAAAGAGGTCTCCTTTCCCCTCATCTGGTTTGTCTAGATGTCAGAGTGAAAAAAGGACCCGAAGCAGTATCCACAACTAGAAGAGTAGGGGGTGTGGGGGGGTGGGGTGTGGGGGTGGGGGGGGTGGGGGGGAAAGTAATCAAAGGCAGTAACCACATATGAAAACTCATATAATTTTTTTTCTTTCACGGGATGTTGTCTTCGCTGGCTGGGCCAACATTTATTGCCCAGCCCTAGTTGTCCTTGAGAAGGTGGTGGTGAGCTGCCTTCTTGAACTGTTGCAGTCTGTGTGGTGTAGGTACACCCACAGCGCTGTTAGAAAGGGAGTTCCAGGATTTTGACCCAGTGACAGTGAAGGAACGGCGATATATTTCCAAGTCAGGATGGTGAATGACTTGGAGGGGAACTTTCAGGTGGTGGTGCTCCCATGTATCTGCTGCCCTTGTCTTTCTAGATGGTAGTGGTATTGGGTTTGGAAAGTACATTCTTGGTGAATTCTTGCGGTGCATTTTGTAGATGGTAATTGATTAGTAAATGTAAGGTACTATCAGTTATAGTAAGGTTTACTAGCAGCAGTAAAGGTTATTGAAAGTAGCAGTGTTTATTAATTATAAATTAACTAAAAATCAATTAATTAACACATAATGAAGATAGCAGGGCAGGTGATGTCTTGCGACAACAGAATGTGGGCTTTCCTATACGCTGGGATGTGCTCCAGGGCAAACATCGGCAGTAAGTGCCTGCGGCTTGAGGAGCTTTGACTCAGAGTCATTGTACTGGAGGTCAAGCTACAGATGCCGTGATGCATCAGAGAGGGGGAAACCAGTTTGCAGTCACACCCCTTAGGATAGGGTCTTCTAATTTGGTCAGTGGTCAGGGACAGAAGGGTGTGAGTGCGAGTCAGGCAGGTATTCCAGGCGCGATTCCACAACCAATGTGTTGGATCTAGGCCCTGCCACATCCAGTCGTGGATGGTGATGGACAATTAAACAACTCACTGGAGGAAGAGGAGGCTCCACAAATATACCCACCTTCAACGATGGGAGAGCCCAGCACATCAGTGCGAAAGATAAGGCTGAAGCAACAATCTTCAGCCAGAAGTGTCGAGTGGATGATCCATCTAGGCCTCCTCTGGAGTTCCCCAGGATCACAGATGCCAGTCTTCAGCAAAATTGATGCACTTCTCATGATATCAAGAAATGGTTGAAGGCATTGGATACTGAAAAAGCTATGGGTCCTGACAATATTCCAGCAATAGTACTGAAGAATTGTGCTCCAGAGATTGTTGTACCCCCAGCCAAGCTGTTCCAGTACAACTGCAACACTGGCATCGACCCAGCAATGTGGAAAATTGCCCAGGTAGGCCCTGTACCCAAAAAGCAGGGCAAATCCAACCTGGCCAATTACGACACTATCAGACTACTCTCAATTAACAGTAAAGTAATGGAAGGGGTCATCAACAGTGCTATCAAGCAGCACTTGCTGAGCAATAACCTGCTCACTAACGCTCAGTTTGGGTTCCGGCAGGATCACTTAGCTCCTGACTTCATTGCAGCATTGGTTCAAACATAGACAGAAGAGCTGAATTCCCGAGGTGAGGTGAGAGTGACTGCCCTTGACATCAAGGCAGCATTTGACCGAGTGTGGCATCAAGGTGCACTAGCAAAATTGGAGTAAAGGGGGATCGGGGGAAAGATCTCCACTGGTTGGAGTCATACCTAGCACAAAAGAAGATGGTTGTGGTTGTTGCAGGTTAGTCATCTCAGCTCCAGGACATCACTGCAGAAGTTCTTCAGGGTAGTGTCCTCAGCCCAATCATCTTCAGCTGCTTCCCTGCATTATAAGGGCAGAAGTGTGGATGTTCGCTGATGATTGCACAATGTTCAGCATTATTCACAACTCCTCAGATAATGAAGCAGTTCATATTCAAATACATCAAGGCCTGGACAATATCCAGACTTGGGCTGACAAGTGGCAAGTAATATTTGTGCCAGCACAAGTGCCAGGCAATGAGCATCTCCAACAAGAGAGAATCTAACCATCACCCCTGGACATTCAATGGCATTACCATTGCTGAATCCCCCACTATCAACATCCTGGGGGGTTACCATTGACCAGAAACTAAACTGGACTAGCCATATATATACTGTGGCTACTAGAGCAGGTCAGAGGCCAGGAATCCTGCAACAAGTAATTCACCTCCTGCCTCCCCAAGCCTGCCCACCATCCACAAGGCACAAGTCAGGAGTGGAACAGAATACTGTCCACTTGCCTGGATGAGTGCAGCTCCAACAACAATCAAGAAGCTTGACAGCATCCAGGACAAAGCAGCTAACTTGATTGGCGCCCCATCCCATTGGCACCCCATCCAACATTCGCCTCATATATCGCTATTCCTTCACAGTTGCTGGGTCAAAATCCTGGAACTACCCGTCTAACAGCACTGTGGGTGTACCTACATCACATGGCCTGCAGCGGTTCAAGGAGGCAGCTCATCACCACCTTCTCAAGGGCAATTAGGGATGGGCAATAAATTGCTGGCCTAGCCAGTGATGCCCACATCCCATGATTGAATAAAAAAAAGAGTATGGGAATCCAGAAGATAGGAGTGGAGGAGCCTCAGCCTTTGCAATTGTCCAACGGATTTGAGGGTCTTGCAGCCCATATAGATGAAAGCAATGGCTAGCTGCAGGGTGGATGGGCAAAATGACCATGGTACCATTGTAAAGAAAGCCATTCAAGTAGGAGGAGTTAATAGGAATGTAGTTGTAGTTGGGAAAAGTATATTGAGGGGAAGAAATTCAATAATCTGCAGCCAAGAACTGGAGTCCAAATGGCTTAGATGCCTGCCCAGTGCCAGGGTTTGAGACCGCTGCTCTGGGCTGGAGAGGAGCTTCCAATGTGGGGGGCATGGAGGATTCCATTGTCGTGGTCCACATAGGTACTAATAACATACGTAGAAGCAGGAAAGTGGTTCTGCTGAGGAAGTATGAGCAGCTAGGGTCTAAATTAAAAAGCAGAACCTAAGCCACTAGCAAATTAGCGTAGGGTAAATCAGATTAGAGGGTTAAATATGTGGCTCAAAGATTGGTGTGGGTGAAATGGGCTTCGATTTATGGGGCACTGGGCACCAGTACTGGGGAAAGTGGGAGCTGCAACGTTGGACAGTCTTCATCAGAACTGTGCTGGGACCAGTGTTCTGGTGAGTCGTATAACCAGGGCAATAGAGAGGATTTTAAATTAAATAGTGGGGGCAAGGGATCAAGTTTGAGAAGTTGTGATAAATAGAGAAGACAAGCCAAAAGAGCAAGGTAGACATAAGGAAAATGATGATCAGCACATGGCAGGAAAGGACAGAGTGTACAAATCTAAGAGTGCACCATAAGAGAAGACTAGAAATTACAAAATAAGTTATAAGACAGAACTAAAGGTTTTGTATCTGAATGCATGTAGCATTCAAAACAAAACAGATACATTAACTCTACAAATAGAAATAAATATGATCCAAAAGCCATTACAGAGACATGGCTGCAGGATGACAGAGCTCATCAAGAAGTCATATGGACTCAGAAAGTTATCTCTGTCTTTATCTCCACAGATGCTGTTAGACCTGCTGAGTTTTTCCAGCATTTTTTGTTTTTGTTCGAGTAAGAGTTTCTACAGGTTTTTAAAAAGGAAAAGAATAAGTAAAGTGTGAATAAGTTGGTCATCTAGGGGGATTTGGGGAAATTAATAATGGCAATTAAGGAAATGGCAAATGAATTTGAACAGATATTTTGCATCTGTCTTCACTGTAGAGATACAGATAACATCCCAGAAATAATTGTGAATCAGGAGGTAGAAGTGAGGGAGGAACTTAAAAACAATTTCAGTGAAAGGGTACTGAGAAAAGTATTTGGCAGGATTTTCTGGTACCACCTGCCACAGGACAGGAAATTCCTACCCAAAGGCGGGAGAATGGGGTTGAGAAACTTATCAGCCATGACTGAATGGTGGAGCAGACTCGATGGGCCGATTGGCCTAATTTCTACTCCTATGTCTTATGGTCTTATGGTCAAAGTCGACAGAAGTTCTGATGGTCTGTCAAATTTTCCGGACCACCCACAATGATTCCAACAGTGGGCAGGGCCAGAAAATCCCCCCAATTAGAGCCAACAGCTGACAAGTCCCCAGGTTCTGATGGACTTGATCCTAGGGCTATAGAAGAAATGGCTTATGAGATAGTGGATGCACTGGTTTTAATTTTCCAAAACTCCTTTGATTTTGGAAAGGGCCCAATAGATTGGAAAATAGCGAATGGGACTCCTCTGTGCAAGAAAGGAAGAAGGCAGTAAGAAAACTATAGGCTTGGTAGCTTAACATCTGTCATTGGGAAATTGCTGGAACCTATTATTAAGGAGGTTATAGCGGGTCACTTAGAAAATCTCAATGCATTCGGCCACAGTCAACATGATTTTGCGAAAGGGAAATCATGTTTGACTAATTTATTAGAATTCTTTGAGGAAGTAACAAGCATTTTAGTTAAAGGGGAGCCTGCAGATATGCTGTACTTAGATTTCCAGAAGGCATTTGACAAGGCGTCACATCAAAGGTTACTACGCAAGATAAGACCTCATGGTGTAGGTGCAAACATGGATAGAGGATTGGTTAGCTAACAGGAAGCAGAAGGTAGGATAAATTGGTCCTCTTTGGTTGACAAGTGGAGTGCCACAGGGATTAGTGCCAAGGCCTTAGATATTTAAAACGTATGTCAATGACTTATATGAAAGGATCCGATGTATGATTTCTAAATTTGCTGATGACACAAAGATAGGTAGGAAAAAAAGTTGTGAAGAGGACAAATGGATCTGCAAAGGGGAATAGATAAGTTCAGTGAGTGGGCAAATATTTGGCAGGGGTATAATGTGGGAAAATATGAACTTATCCACTTTCCCAGGAGTATTATATTATTTAGGTGTAGAGAGAGATTGCCAAATTCTGAGGGAGGAATCGTCAAAGATTTGACCTAAGTACAGTAGCAGGCATGAAAAATGATGTTTTACCCTTCGGCCACACTGGCAGATTTTCACACCGTATTGTCCCCTTCCCAGCGTATTCCTGCCTCATTAATAATGCAGTCACCAAGGCTCTTTAGACAGCACCTTCCAAACCCAAGACCACTACCATCTAGAAGGACAAGGGCAGCAGATAGATGGGAACACCATCACCTGGACGTTCCTGTCCAAGTAACTCACCATCCTGACTTGGAAATATATCACTGTTCCTTCACTATCACTGGGTCAAAATCCTGGAACTCCCTCCCTAACAGCACTGTGGGTGTATCTACACTACATGGACTGCAGCGGTTCAAGAAGGCAGCTCACCACCACCTTCTCAAGGGCAACTAGGGATGGGTAATAAAATGCTGGCCCAGCCAGCGAAGCCCACACCCCATGAATGAATTTTTAAAACTTCACCGGAAACACGCCAGATCACTGGTGGGCGGGCTCAGATTTTCTCGACACACTGTGACCTCAGCGCTCCCCTTCTTTATTCAACTCCCTCAGTTGGTTGCAACAACGTTAATTTAAAAGGGATCTTTTCCCTTGTGGGTATCTTTTTCCAACTCCAAATGTATTTAAGTTTTAGAAGGAGACAATGTAACCGGGCTTTCCTGAGTTAAAGAAAGAGTAAGTTTAGTAGAAAATAATAAAAATGCAACACACGTATGCACAGGTCAGAAATGAGAAGGTGAGTTCAAAAATAAAAGTGAAAAAAAATATATGAATCAGTCTTTGGCTTGTCTGTGAAAAGTGGATGGTGAAAAGTTGTGGTCATTTAATTGGATGATTCCTGTAAAGCTGACTTTGGTAGGTAAGCAGTTGGTTTGGAGACAGTTGGTTCTACAAGTTAGCTGAAGGAACTGTTCTATTTCATTTTTGACTGTGGCTTTGCTGATTTGCCTCCACCCAGAGAGAGAGAGAGAGAGAGAGAGCGAGAGAGACTTTTACCTGCAAGCTGCAGGGATGCCTAGTTGATATTCTTCTGCTGTGACCCCCATAGCACACACTAGCACACCAAAACTAGAACATTCAGATCTGGTTTGAAGCTGGCATTTTAACCCATTCCCTAATGTATTCCTGGAAGTGGAAAAACAAACATGTCTTTCACCCAGGTTCTGCTTTCTTTCAACTCAGACCATTTTCTGAGATATAACTCAAAAGGAGATGGTTTCTGCTGAGCTGGTAATCAGTCTCTATTGTCTTTGCAACCACAGGAGATTAAAGTTCAGTTTTTTGCATTACATTTCTTACTTTCACGTGTCTCTGCCTGAAGTGGGCCTTGACACCTTTTTAGGTGTGACATCCTATGTTCTCTCTGGACTAATCGGTCAAGTATAATTCACAAAGGAATTTTCCAGAAAGTGATTACTTCAATTCTCAGCCAGCGTTTGCTTGTATATCTTTAAAAAAAACATGTCTTCCTTAAAAAGTACAAATTGGGGCTATGATCCTCTGTTGTAACAATTCACTTTCACTGAATGATGTGTTATCTTTCAGCTTTGTGAGTCCATTCCCTGCTTCCGCTGCCCCCCTCACCCTGCCCCACCACCATCCCCACTTCCTGCCACTAGTAGTTCAGCTGCATTCAAGCGGACCACAAGTAATTCTGGAGGGAGAATTGTGTGTGTGTGTGCATGTGTGTGTTTTTATGTGGCAGGGCCTTTTGGAGCCCTGTGCAAGCAGTCTCTCACACGCGCAGAGCCTTCATCCATCACATTCATCTCACTGTCCTGAGCATTTTCAATGCTGCCTGCTGGGGTTCTATCTCAGTTGTCCATCTGAGCCGACCTGCATCTCTGCCCACCCACTGACTTTACTCCCATGCAGCACCTGTGCTCATCCAACACAAGGCTCAGCTAACTTTCAATTTGAAAAACATGGTCATAGACAAGTTTTTGATTAGCTCCTCATCCTTCCCACCACCCCCACCCGCCCACATCGCCGCCACCCCCCCCCCCACCCCCACCCCCCCCCCCACCCCCCAAACCCCAGTCATCCTTTCCTCCATCACGGTCAACACCCAGCAATACCTTCAACATTCCCACCATTACCCTACAGCTCAAACCCTTTTCATTCCAGGATGTCCAGGTGAACGTGCATGTTGCCTACTTTCCTGAAAATTCCATCCCCATCCACATTGACCTCTTCAACATCCTCCTTCCCACCTCAGGGTCCGTGTTTGCCTCTGTGTCCCCACCAACCACCCTTGCCACCCTTCTATTACTGATGCACCCTCACTCTCTCACACAACCGGTCTCTCTGTCCCCTCTCACAATCACCATTCACTCCTACCGCACTCACCATGAGTTTGCTGCCCAGGAGGCAGTCATTGACTCCACAGGCCCCTCCCTTGCATGTTCACCTGGACATCCCATCTCCCATTACTCCTTCCTCCACCCTCACTCCCTCTTCTACCCTTACTTCTTCTTTCCCCCAGACACCCTTACCCCTCCGAACTCCCTCCTCCCCCCAGACTAATTCCCTCCTCCGAACTCCCCCCTCCATCCAGACAACTTCCCCCTCAAACTCACTCCACCCCACGGAGCCCTTCCCCTCTGGACTCCTACCCTTACACCTTCCTGCCCCTTACACTTTCCTCCCCACTTACCGCATTCTCCCCCGTTACACCTTCCTTCCCTCGTACTCTCTCCTCCACCATGTTCCCTCCTCCCTTGTACTCCCTCCGCCCCCCGGACAGCTTCCTTCCCCCTCCCAACTTCACCCCCCAACACATTTGTTTTCCCCCCCTCAACCTCACCCCCCAACACCTTTGTTCTCCCCTCCCAAACTCACCCCCAACCCTGACACCTTCGTTCCCCGTTCCAGCGTGTAAATCGGGCATGGGGGGCCGACGATTCCAGTCGGGCTTTATTAGCGAGATGTAAGTCAGGGTTCACACCGGCCTCCAGTGGGATTTGCGACCCGCCATTGCGGACAACATCAGAGGATCTACCACCCCCCCCAACCTAATTCACCGCCCACCACCCCCCATGATGCCCGCTGCCAATGGGAGTGGGATATTCCGGCATGAGATGCAGAAGGATCTGAGTGTCCTGGTACGTAAATCAGGAAAAGTTAGTATGCAGGTACAGCAATTGATTAGGAAGGCAAATGGAATGTTGCCGCTTATCGCAAGCGGAGTGGAATATATAAGTCGGGATGTTTTGCCACAGTTGTACAGTTTGTTGACCACATCAAGAATACTGTGTATAGTTCTGGTCTCTGTATTTAAAAAAGGATATAAGTGAGTTAGAAGCAGCTCAGAAAATGTTCGCTCAACTGATACCTGGGATAGAGGTGTTACCTTACAAGGTTAGACAGGCTGGGACTGTATTCATTGAAGTTTAGAAGATTGAGAGGTGATATTACGGAAACACATAAGGTCCTGAGGGGACATGACAAGGTGGATGCTTGTGGGAGAGACTAGAATTAGAGGACACAGTTTATAAATAAGGGGTCTCCCATTTAAGATGGAGATAAGAAGAATTTTTTTCTCTCAGAGGTGTCTCTGTTCCCCAGGGAGCAGTGTAGACAGGGCCAATGAATATTTTCAACACAGAGGTAGATATATAAATGACTAACAAGGGAGTCAACATTAGGTGGAAAATGGAGTTGATGCCACAATCAAATCAGCCATGATCTCACTGAATGGTGGAGCAGGCTCAGGTGGACAAATGGCCTACTCCTGCTGATAATTCATATGTCAGGAACAGTGCCTGTAGCAGAAGCCTAAGCCTCCTGAGGCACTTTTGTCCTGACAGGCTGAGGAACTTCATCCTCAGGTCTGTTACCCCTATGCTGCGTATGTTGCCTTTTTCTGAGCTGCAGCTCTCTGTCCTTCCCCTCTGTCACATGGGGCAGCATTTGGCTGCAGCAAATGCAGCTGCTTATTAGAGTTACTGCTGCTCTTGGTGCTGCAGCTTTTGGTGTGGCTCCTGGTGCTGCTGTTGCTGCTGGTGTGGCTGCGCCTGTTGTTCCTCATCAGAGGTCCCATGCTGCCATGAACGCTGACAGAAGGAAATTTGAGTTGAAGGTAAGTATACCCCAAAGTAGTTGAAAGTGCCTCCAAAAAGTTGAAATTGACTTGCAATTATTCCAATTTCATGGTTCTCAGAGTTAGTCCTCAGAGCAGAAACCTTTCACTATGGCTGGCCACAAGCTTTGCACTTTCGCTCTTAAAAGGCTTCCCAGCATGTCAAATCAGTAAACAATCACTTCCTGCTGTACACATGCTTCAATGACCCTGGCAAGATGCAACGAGCTCGTGAAACCGGTGAGTTGTCTGTTAAAACAAGAACACAGGTTTAAATTTAAAGTCAATGGCCTGTTTGGGTATAATAATAACTTTCCAACAGCAGCCTGTTGGTTCCCTGTTCATCTGCAAACCCACCCAGGTGAAGTCCAGAAGTGGGCAGGACCATGTCGGGTTCCCGAACCAACGCTACTTTCCTGGCATTTAACCCCACCTCCCACACCTGAGCCCTCCCCCACAAGGCAACTAAAACCCTGCCTCTAGTGTAAAAGTTCCCCAAGAAACTTGGAGAAATCTACTGGTGGTCTTTTAGAAGTATATGTACATACAGCAACATGATGGAAAAGGTAGATCTGGAAAATTACTTTGCACTAAAATGTGAGAGAGAAACAAGAGGATACAGCTTCAAACCTGTGACAAATTTAGCCTCAATTCAGGAAGCTCTTCTTCACGCAAAGCATCTTTTGTCCATGAAACGAACATCCAGATAGAAAATTCTGGAATCCACTAAGAAACAGTCAGTCTGACTGTCCCATCCTTCCCCCCTACCCCAGAAATGTCAATGGTGGACGAATGCGATGTCATGGAACTTCACCTCTATTTCCTTTGCTTAGCAGCCAAGAAGTAATTGTCCCTGGATGTTACTCACAGGAAAATCAGCCTGAAGATTTTTTATTTGGCACCCAAGTGATTCCATCAAACCGACAACACAAGATTGATCAAATAAACAGATTATCAAAACATATTTATTTTCTTAGCAAACCAATGCCAAGAAATTGTTGGTACAAACTGGATGCAGGAAACCATTTAAATATTAGTCTTGGGCTTCATTGATCAGTAAGCTGCAGCCACCAGCTGAACATCCCCAGGCAGCTCACTGAGAAAAAAAAGAAATAAGACATTGTTCTATATACATAGATACACAGACATACACACAGACACAGACACATACACACACACACACACACACATGCACTGACACAGCTGGTGCAGGAGCAAATGGCCTAGTGTTGTTTTAAATTGTATTCAAGTTTACACAATATCAGTCCGTTAATATACCCAAGTGAAACTTGTCCCTCAACATATCTTTCATGCATGCCCAACAACACAGGTTTGGCATAGGTGGCAAATGTTGATGATTTGCTTCCAAAATAAAAGTCTTTTGGAAACTTTTGCACCCACCCAAAAATAGCTGAAATGGTAACCGGAAGTTAGTGATGAGGCAACTAAAATAATGATTATCAAAAATTTGCAAGAATACTTGGAAATGTGGGAATATGAACAGCTGGACTTTGCTACACTTAGTTGGTTCCCAGTTTAATGAAGGTTTGGATCATGAAGCTGACGCCACTGTGTTCTGTTTCCAAGGTAGTGATGAGGACACAATGTTCCCGTTGTAAGCACTTTGAGTGGGAAATAATCAGCCATTATTGCAACCAGTTTTTCAAAGCTGTGTCATTCATAGCTGAATATGCAGCCTATGTGAAAATTCAAGTTTTAAAATAAATCAAATGAAAAGATATTTGTTTCAGAAAGATCTAGCCCTCAGTTATTGTATCAATGGCCAGGTAAAGGGCTACTGGCAAACTCCTTGTTCTGAATTCACTAGGTAAGCTTATAGAGATTTAAGGTAGAAAGTGTTGTGATCAATAATAAATTAGTCAAACTTAGAGAGGATAAATCCCCTGGTCCCGATGGATTGCATCTTCACATATTAAAAGATGTTAGAGGCAAGATGGCAGTGGCATGATTACACATCAATAAACATTTATAGAAATGGAAATAGTTTCAGAGTTCTAGCAGACAGCTAATGTGATTCCCACATTTAAAAAAGGGAGATAGAACAAGTTTAAAGAACTATAGGCCAGTTGGCTTAGGCGGTAGGAATATTAATTAAACCTTTATGCAAAAGTTGAATTTAAATTACCTAGAAACAGAAAATATATGAATAGTTAGTGTAGTCCTCAAGAGGGAAGGGACCAAACTTATTGAGTTCTTTAAAGAAGTAACAGGAAAAGTAGACAAGGATAATATAGTAGGTGTAATATTTCATTATATATTCCTTGATAATTTAATTGTGTTGTTCATCATTGCTTTCCTAAGTGAGAGCGGGGAGGGTGAGCCTGACTGGGACCAACGTGAGAGGCCAACAGATAGATCGTCCATCACGGCTGAGAGTCAGTGAGATCGAAGGGAGCAAGAAAACAGTGTGAGGCGAAATTGTGAACACATAAAACTGAGGAATTAAACATGGCATGTCTGGTGCAGAGTTTGTATGCTTCCTGCATCAGGATTTCTCACACCCATTGACAACCCTTATATAGTTTTCCTCTATAAAGCAGTTCATTAGTAAAAAGGTTTAGCCTAGGCCGGTCATCATGTAGAGGCAAAGGGCATGGCTAATGCATTAACTGAATACTTTGCACTTGTCTTCACAAAGGAAGCAGATAATGGGAAGAGCGCACCAAAAGAGGAGGGAATGTTATAGACAGCATAGAAATAGATAGAGTGCACATACAAAAAGATTAGCATTACTGAAATTTGGAAAGTTGCCTGGGCCCGGATGAAATATATCATAGGTTACTGAAAGAAGCAAAGGTAGAAATAGCAAAGACATTGGTCACAATCTTTTAACCCTCTTTGGATACGGAAGTAATTCACAAAGGGCTGGGCAGTTGCTAATGATATACCATCATACAAAAATGAGAGAGAAGATAAAACAGGTGAGTCAGTCTAATATTGATACTGGGGAAGTTGTTGAAAGTGACTTTAACGAACAAAATAAACTTTCATTTGGAAAGAGATATGTTAATCAAGGAGCGACAGCATGGATATGTTAACAGTAAATAGAGTTTGATGAACTTGATTGAACGCTGTGACCTAGGAGGAAAGTTGATCAAGGTAGTGGTGTAGAAATTGTACCTATGGACTTTTTGGAAAACATTCGACAAAGTGCCACACAGGAGGTTTATTAAGAAGATGAAAATCCATGGAATTAAGGGGAAAATGACAATTATGGATGCAAAATTGGCTCAATGACAGGAAGCAAAGTGTTATGGTTGATGGATGTTTTTCAGGCTGGGAAATGGTTTGTAGTAGTGTTCCCCAAGGATCAGGTTTGGGTCAGTTACTGCTTTCCGTTTTTATGAGTATGAGACACAGCACCATATAGCCAGAATTGTTTGCAGACAATACAAAACGTGGCAAAGTAGCAGTCAGTAATGCGGATGGCTATAGACTTTAGGATGATATTGACAGGAAGGTGAAATGAGCAGAAGTATAGCAGATGGAGTTCAATGTGTAAATTGATCCATTTTAGAAGATGTAAAGGCATTAGAAAGGGTGCAGAGGAGGTTACCAGAGAAATGATTTTAAGTATGAGGAGAGATTAAAAATGTTTGGACTGTTCTCCTTAGAACAGAGAAAGTTAAAAGGTGGCCTTATAGAGATTTTCAAGATGATAAGAGATTTTGATAAAGCAGATAGAGAAAAATTATTTCCTGTGGTGAGTGGGTCAATAACCAGATGTCATAAATTGAAAATCATTGACAAAGGTCTATCCCATTTTTAACTGTGTTTTTGTGGATGTGTTTTGAATGAGTTAAAATCAGGGTTAGAGGGAAGATAAGGAGTGGAGTTCTCCCGGAAATAGTCATGTTATCCTGACAGGGACTAAAGTGATAAGATGCACCTATTCTCTCACTTTCTGCTATCTCTTCCCTTTTGTCAACCCTTTCTCATTCCTTTCTTCAGTGCTGTTATTTATGTTTGCTTTATCTTTCCTCTCATTTTCCAGCATCTTTATTAGATGATTCCACTTGTGACAGGTGTTGGAGTCGTCTTTGCTACATAATGCTCTCCTTTTCTCTATGGAGAAAAAGAGAAAGGCTTGTATCTCTATAGAACCTTTCATGACCTCAGGATAATGAAGTACTTTAGAAGTGTAGTCACTGTAAACTCCCACGAACAACAATGTGGTAATGGCCAAATGTGTTTTTTAGTGATATTGTTTGAGGGACAAGTATTAGCCAAAGCACTGAAGACAACTATACTTTCCCACCTTTGAAATAGTGCCATAGAATATTTTACATCCACCTAAGATGGAAGACGGGTCCTCATTTTAACATCTCATCAGAAAGATGGCACCTCTGACAGTGCAGCACTCAATTAGGTTGAAGGTGGAAGGCTAAAGAAGAGGGTAAATGCATGCTGAAATCAGAACATTTTGCAGAGACAGGGAATTATTCTGAAAGTAACTGTCATACCTGTCTCACCCTATGGTGCTGAAGCTCTCACTGGAATGGATAAAATGTATATAATGTTTAAATACATCAGTGCTAAATCTCCAATATGTTGTATCCTGTGTAGAAATGATTGAAAAAGTTAAAATGTGCTATTCATAGAGCAATAAGCCTGTTATCATTGTATGGAATTATTGGAATTCAAAAAGAATGCTAGCACGCATACTGTTGAAGCTTCTCATCTTGCACTCATCAGGACAAATGCAAGATTGCCAAATTTCAAAAGAAGCAACTGTTTATACTGCATGAGGAAAGGGGTGCTGATTGGTTGGCAAGTTGGCTTTGATTGGGTGCGATGTTGCCACGAGGAATGCACCAAGAAACTATTGTCTCCCATGCTTTTGTTTATTCAAAAAAGGTGCAATTTTTGGACATATTCTTTTTGCCTGCAGTGGACAGGTCTCTGTAAATGAATGTAAGTAGCTTCTAGCAAGCATTGTGAGCCCGACCGGTAACCTTACATTGGTTGTTGGTGTAATTCCTAGCACACTCAGGATTGTTCAACAAACACTGCCCAGTTGCAGAATCGTATCAAACGTTAGACATTACGTTCTGGTTTTGGAAGCACAGGTTGGTTGAGTATGGTCAGCACTCTGCCTATCATGAACAGCCAAAGGAATGTGCTATTTGATAAGATCGGTCAGTCATTGAGACATATGGCCTACGTACCTGGCATCGCACTGGCACGAAAATTCATATACCACATTACTCACCTGTGTGATAGGCAGATCATCTTTTTGGCTTGACGGCAGCATCCTGCTAATTGAAAATACTGCTTGCATTGCCACTGCATAATAGAAGCGAGAAACAGTGAGCTTCACCTGTTGCTCAAATTTTTTAGATACTTACCCTTCCAGGGTAATTTGAGATAGGCTGGGCACTTTTCAGGTCTGAAAATGGCAGCCTTCAGCCCATTCGTGAGTATGCATGATACACAGTAAGGAATGGCCTGATTGGGGTAGCCATTATGCCATTAGCAGAATGGTTTTGATGCACCCTATTTCAGTGTCAATCTTGCATGGTGAACAAAAGCTGCCAGATTCGACGAGTACATAGCCTTCTCTGTTAGACTCTGCAGTGCTGGGCTTGTGTATAAAGGCCAGTATCTGTGACATTTGCCAGTGAAAATTTTCCTGCAGGTTGAGGATGCAGTTAAGCAGGTCCTAGAGAGACTATAATAATCTGCCACTCAGGACTATAATAACCCGCCACTCAGCAACTGACTGTACAGTCCCATTCCTGAGTAGATACTGTCAATGGCTGCAAATAGCAACTCATCATCAGTATATCGGTAGCCCCAGTGCCTTGTCAGTCAGTCCTCTTCAAAATAATGGTGGATTCAGAAATGGATGGAAGCATATGTACGCAGATTCCTAACATGAATCATAAGCTAGCTGGTGATGAAGAAATATTCTTGGCACCAAGTAGCCAACGTCTAAATTAAAGATCAAGATGCAAGTAGGGGATATTGGGAATTGACCTGGGATCTAAGCATCATGACTATTGTCAGGAAACATGAATGAATCTCCACCTGTCATCACACATAAGCGGAACATTCAAGGAATGGAAGATTCTTCTGTCATAAACTATTGCTCATTGATGATATGCAGGACATTAGGGCTATGTAAGTGAAGTCTATGATCCCCTCTGCCTATGGAAATACATCAATTTTGACAGATCCTGCAGCTGTTTCTTCTTGCTTGGCAGCCTTCATGGAGAGTAGTCATGAATACTGGAAGAGCAGAAATTTCTTCCAACTAAGTATTGTCTTAGATCCCTATCATAAACTTTATTCCCTAGCTACCGTCTCCACCCATCTCCCTGGCAACTGTCCGAGACTGCACACCACAGTTCCCTGCCCTGTTGTCACATTTGACCCCAAGATTTGTTTCCGACCACAAATCTACACCATCACTAGGACCATCTATATCATAAGAACATAAGAAATAGGAACAGGTATAGACCATTCGGCCCCTTCTTGTGTTTCGATTTCCACATTCCCCATCTAACCCCGATAACCTTTGATTCCCTTGTCTAACAAGATCTATCTACCTCTGCCTTAAAAACATTCAATGACCACGCTGCCACCATCTTCTGAGGCAGAGAATTCCAAAGTCGCACAACCCTGAGAGAAAATAGTTTCTCCTCATCATTTCAATGTCCACCTTGTCAAGGCCATTCAGGATCTTGTATATTTCAATCAAATCATCCCTCACTCTTCTAAACTCCAATGGAAACAAGCCCAGTCTGTCCAACCTTTCCTCATAAGACAACCCACTCATTCCAGGTATCAATCTAGTAAACCTCCTCTGAAATGCCGCCAATGCATTTACATCCTTCCTTAAATAAGGGGACCAAAACTGCACACAGTATTCAAGGTGCAGTCTCACTAATGCCCTGTATAACTAGAACATAAGAGCATAAGAAATAGGAGCAGGAGTAGGCCATTCTGCTCCTCAAGCCTGCCCCACCATTCAATAAGATCATGGCTGATCTGCCCCAAGCCTCAACTCCTCTTTCATGCCAGCTCCCCATAGCTCTCAATTCCTCGATATTTCAAAAATCTATCTACTTCCTCTTGAAACGCTTTCAATGATCTAGCCTTCACAACTCTCTGGGGTAGAGAATTCCAGACATTCACTGCCCTCTGAGAGAAGAAATTCCTTCACATCTCAGTTTTAAATGAGCGTCCCCTTATTTTGTAACTATGCCCTTAAGTTCGAGATTCCCACACTAGTGGAAACATCTTCTCAACCTCTACCCTGCAAAGCCCCTCAGAGTCTTGTACGTTTCAATAAGAACACTCCTCATTCTTCTAAACTCTGATGTATAAAGGCCTAACCTGTTTAGCCGTTCTTGATAAGTCAACTCCTTCATCCCAGGAATCAGCCTATTTTTCCGGATTGTTCAATACCCTTGAATATTGAGATCCCAGTCTTGGTAACCCTGAAACCACATCTCTGTAATAGCTATCAAGTCATGTCCATAAATTTCTATTTGTGCCATCAACTCATCTATCTTGTTACAAATGCTGTGTGCATTCAGATAAAGAGCCTTAAGCTTTGACTTTTTACCATTATTACTCATTCTGGTTCTGATTTCTGCTGCACTCTTCTGCCTATATTTTCTGCTCCTTCCTGTCACTCTTTGATTATCATTCGTCTCGTCACTACCCTGCATCTCTGCTCTCTCGTTTCTTTTCGATTTTCTAAAACTCCCTTCAATTGAACCCTCCTCCCCCACAAATTATTTTAAAGTCCTACCTACAACCCTAGATATACAATTCACCAGGACACTGGTCCCAGCATGGTTCAAATGAAGCCTGTCCCAGTGGAACAGCTCTCTCCTTCCCCAGTACAGGTGCCAGTGCCCCATGAATCAGAACTCATTTCTCCAACACCATTCCTTGAGCCACACATTTACGTCTCTAATTTTTTTTACCCTACGCCAATTTGTACATGGCTCAGGTAGTAATCTGGAGATTATTACCTTCGTGGTTCTGCTTTTTAATTTAGCCCTGAGCTGCTTATAGTCCCTCAGCAGAACCTCTTTCCTAGTCCTACCTATGTCGTTGGTACCTACATGGACCACTACAAGTTGCTCTCTAGCCCAGAAGTGGTGTCCTTAACCTTGGCACCAGATAGGCAACAAAGTCTTCCGGACTCTTTGTCTTTGCTGCAGAGAACAGTATCTAATCCCCTAACTATGCTATCTCCATTACTACTACATTTCTCTTTTCTCCCCCCACTTGAATGGTGCTCTGTATCAAGGTGCTGTGGTCAGTTCGCTCATTCTCCCTGCAGTCTCTGCCCTCGTCTACACCGGGAGCAAGAACATTGTACCTATTGGACAAGGGCACTGGCTGAGGCTCCTCCAAAGCTAAATTCAGGGTCCACATACCTGCCTCACTCACAGTCACACCTTCTTGTCTCTGACCACAAACCAAATTTGATGTAATTAATCTAAAGTATGTGGCTGCCTCCTGAAGCATTGTCCAGGTAACTCTCCCCTTCCCTGATGTGTCACAGTGTCCGCAGCTTGGGGTCCAGCTCATCAGCTCCAAGCCAAAGTTCCTCAAGCAGCCAACACTTGCTGCAGATGTGGTCACCGTGGATCATACCAGTGTCCACTAGCACCCACATACTACAGCTGCAACACATCACCTGTTCAGCCACCTCTATTCTATTTAACTATTCTGGATGTTACGTATTTGAACTTCTTAACTGTAATTGAATTCTTAAATGTACTCTTCAGCTGTCATAACTTCTCCTGATTTAAACCACTTAGCCAATCAAAAGACACAGGGAAGAGATATCAACCAATCACTGACCAGTTTTCCTTTAACGCCACGCTTCGGCTGACAGGTAAAAACAGGTTGAAGGGGCTTTCTGCCGTCGCTGCTGCCCTTCTCTTGCAGACCCACTCACTGTAAAGCATAACGTTCTTATTTTTATGTTCAATCCATCTCGTAATAAAGGATAGCATTCCATTAGCCTTCTTAATTACTTGCTGTACCTGCATACTAAACTTCCCCTCCACTTGCATCTCGGGAACATCGCCCGGCTCCTCTTTTGCCTCAGTTCATCTGCTGCTAAAACCCTCATTCATGCCTTTGTTACCTCTAGATTTGACTATTCTAATGCAGTCCTCACCAGCCTCCCATCTGCTACACTTCATAAACCAAAACTCTGCTGCCCTTATCCTAAAGTGCGCCTGTGCCATAAGTGACCCTAGGGGCAGAGTTTTCCAACCCAGCGGGCATCGTGGCAGGTGGGCTGTGAAAATTTGGAGTGCAGCCAAAAGTCAGCTTCCCACCTGCGTAGAATAGGTTTAAATTTTCAGTTCCCTACTTTCATGGCGGGATGGGTAGTCTGCCACTCCATGTCAGGAAACACAGTTATATGCATTTGAATATTATGAACACTCATTAAAAACCCTGTTCACCGGGATCACACAACCCCTGCCCCCCTCAACTCCCACACCCCACAACCCCCTCCCCTAGATCAAATGGCCACACTGGTGTCAAAATAGACGGCATGAACCATGGCTGGATATAAATGAGGTGCACCCGGCGAACTGCACTTCACTCACAACCTCAAGGTGTGCATGCGCGGCGCTTGCCTACTTTTCACTGCATTGTGGTCATTGCTGCTCAGACCATGCCAGGCTGCTCAGGTAAGGCCAGCAGGAAGGCAAGGGGGCATGGCTGGTAGGCAAAGTCTTGACTGGGGGAGGTGGCACAAGACAGAGTCAAAGGAAGGGCGGACAGACACACCTGACTGGGGGAGGTGTGACTGGGACTGGGGAAGGATGCACAGAGACTCATGACTGCAAGGGGGGAAGGCGCATAGAGACACATGACTGGGGCTGGGGGAAGTTAGTCAGGACCAGAAGGCATTGACTATCCTGAGCAATTGTGCTCCACTTTAGAGGATTGTGCTTGGTAAGCTTGTCCTGGGCCCAGTACAGAGAGTGAAAGGGCCTGGTCGAGTTCTATGTCAGTCAGCATAGTGTGCTGGGTGTGGTCAGTCCCTCCTGCATGTCAGTCCCGGGGGTTGTTGGATTGATACTTGATGCAGGTGGCACAGTCACTGTGTGGGGAGGCAGCTTCAGCCTGTAAACGGGGAACAGGTAACACAATAGGAGGAACTCAATGGTCTCATGGGAGCGATGGGCCTCGGTACGTCACTCTGCATAGGGTCTCAAGATAGGGGGGAATCAGGTCAACATGGGGCATCGGGACATCAATATCAAATGGTTCAAGGGAAAGGACGGGGATGCCAACAACAATCATAATGGAATCCAGAATTAGAGGTGGAAGAAGGAGAGTGCTCAGAGGGAGGGAAACCTGCACATTATGGTCTTCCAGCAGGATAGGAGGAACTTCAATGGTAACAGGGTAGAGTGATTGGAAGCTGATCTTATAGTAAAACCTGAGCACCACCATTTTGTAAGCTGACCCAATGATACTGTACAAAAATAAGTTATGAAAAAAATCTCCAGGAGCGGAGTCTAAGGGCTTGCGGGAGGAGTCAAATACTTTTGGACTGGGTGAAGGGGCTTCCTACTAATTTGTGCTTTAGCAAATGGAGATTGATTCACAGTTGAGACATGTTAGGAAGTCTCAAAGGCCAGTTGAAGGATTTGGGCACTCATGGTGTTCATTCTTGCGAAAATCCGTTCTGCCCTGGAGCCAGATCTTGATCATGTTCCAATGGCTATTTGTCCCTCTCATGGGAAAGCATAACCCTCACAAAGATCCAACTGTAAAGGATCCAAAGATCCATACTGAATATGCCTAATTCGCCAAAGACCTCCACATTTCAGAGTTGACAGATCCAGGCCTCACACCCCTCCCCAGTTACAGTCATGACGTTAGTGCAAGGTTGGGCTCTGGTCTAATCCAGAGTAGAGTGCAAGAGGAGGACACTGGGACAGGCAGTCAGCATTACCTAGAGAAAAG
The DNA here is from genome assembly GCF_017639515.1 of Carcharodon carcharias. Lineage (NCBI taxonomy): Eukaryota > Metazoa > Chordata > Chondrichthyes > Lamniformes > Lamnidae > Carcharodon > Carcharodon carcharias. The sequence continues at coordinate 167,427,414 of NC_054472.1, forward strand.
CTCGAGAGGAGGACCCTGGCACAGGCAGTCAGCAGCACCTAGAGGAGAGTTCGAGAAGAGGACTCTGGGACTGGCAGTCAGCAGCACCTAGAGGAGAGTTCGAGAAGAGGACTCTGGGACAGGCCGTCAGCAGCATCTAAAGAAGAGGATCTGTTTCTACCTGCAAGAGTCGAAGTGTGATGTCCAAGGAAAACAGGTAGGTGATTGTTGGGATAAAAACAAAATACTGTGGATTCTGGAAATCTGAAACAAAAACAGAAAATGCTGGAAAATTCAGCAGGTCTAGCAGCATCTGTGGAGAAAGAAACAGAGTTAAGGTTTCAAGTCCGTATGACGTTTCATCAGAGCTCTGAAGCTATGTAAAAAGCTCTGAGGAAGGGTCATAACAGATTCGAAACGTTAACTCTGTTTCTCTCTCCACAGATGCTGCCAGACCTGCTGAATTTTTTCAGCATTTTCTGTTTTTGTTGTAGGTGATTGGCGGGCACCCTTCCGTATCTCTTTTGATTGGCCAGGTGGTTTAAATCAGGAGCCATTATTACAGCTGAAGAGTAATTCACTTTTAAAATATTTAACATCAAAGGAAGAGCCTCTTCCGAAGGAACATGAAAAGCCAGATGCTGAGGCTGACACACCCATTCCACAGAGATGTTTGGCATGACCAAGGGTGCACTGAACATCCTTCATTTGTCAAGGCAAATGGGTGATCACATCGTTCATGGGATGTGCTATGCTAGAATTTTTTGCCCATCCCTAACTGCCCTATTTTTCAGAGGGCTTTTAAGAGTCAACTACACTTTAATTCCAGATTTTTATTGGATTCCCATTTCACCATCCAACGTGATGGGATTCAAACCCAGGTCCACAAAAAACTATGTAGCGCGGGCTACATTATTAATCGGTAGTGTTAGAATGGGTTTTGGTTTGAGAAGCACACGTGTTAGTGTTCCGTTACTTATGTGAATAAACAGCATGTGCTTCATTTTACAATGGTCTCTTCATCTACATCAACTTGATTAACAACTCACTCATCAGTAGACAGGCGTGCAACCGTGTTCGCTGAACAAAGTGGCCCAATAGAAGGAACATAACATAACGTTTCAATTTTTAAATTCTCATTCTTGGTTTCAAATTGCTCCATGGCCAACCCTTCCCTGTCTCTGTAATATCTTCAAACCCTTTGAGATATTAGTGCTCCTCCAATTCTGGCCACTTGCATGTCCCCAAATTTAATTCCTCCACCGCTGGTGGCCATGCTTTCAGCTGCCTGAGACGTAATCTCTGGAATTACCTCCCTGCCTCTCTCCATCCCTCTACTTCTTTTTCCTCCTTTAAGATATTCCTTAAAACCTACTGCTTTGACTAGGCTTTCCATCATCTGTACTAATATTTCCTTATGTGATTCAGTATCCACTTTCCTGTGAAGCACCTTCGGACAATTTACTACATTAAAGGCGCTATATAAATGTGAATTTCTGTTGTTGTTATGTGCTCTTCTGAATTCTGGAATGAGACATAAGTATTTAAAGCAGGATGGGCCTCCATCCCCAAAGGCCCACATGTTGTAATGCCTCCAACTTCCATCTTCTAACAACCTCTCCAGATCTCTGCTGCCTTCCTTGTTACTGCTGCTCTTCCTCCTCATGTGGCAGCTTCAAAGACAACCTGAGAAGCTTGGCTAGTATCTTTCACAATTGCTCTGAAACAAATTCCAACAAAACTGCCTCTCCAAAACTTGTCAACAGTGAAACACCAGCCCAAATATACAAAGTGTTCAAAAAGCACATCAGCAGCCTATAAAGACAGCTCAAGACTTAGCTTAATGGAGATGAGTACCCTCTTAAATATCCTACCATGATCTGCTAGCATTAGAAACTGAAAGAGCAGGTACTCCCTGACACCAGTTTGTTTCAGGCAGATACCAGCATCTGATCCAATAGGGTCGATGTATCTCCACCACGGTTTGGGCCCTGGACATCAAGTTGCTAAATTGGTCCTTTTTACACAAAAAAATGGGCAAAGCAAGATCCAATTCCTCCTTCAATTATTCATCATGGGGCCAGGGATTAAAAGCATTTGTTTGTTAAGTACACTCATTCATCAGAAACTGAAGACCCATAACTGTGGACGTCACTCTAGAAGCAGCCTACAAAGCTGGTGTGTAGTGTGAATTGTGATACAAAAATTCTTTTCAAGCACGTTAAAAACCTTAAATACTGTTCTGTTTTAGCTCCAGTCATACTTCTTCAATGCATTTTACTGTGCTGACAGATTACAAGGAAGGAAAGATTGTAAAGTAAATTTGCCAGACGTCTGGGACTCTGGGGCAGACGTTTTGCCCCAAATAATCCTGAAGATATTTTCAAATTTTTCCTCTGGCCAAGTTATAATTATCTACAATGCATTTCATTTCAACAAAGTCTTTTCGACCTTCTGAGCAATGCACTTTTTATGATATCAATTCTTTGCCAACAATCTTGAGATGTTCAACAAAGCTTTGCTCTTCAGGACCTCAAGAGAATCCAATAATGTAGTTGTGCACAGCTTCCTTTGGTGTTGGTAGCAACTTGGCTGTTCCAAAGAATGTATTTAATGTTTGGCAAGCTGTTTGACAAGAGTAAATAGCTTGGGCTGGGAAGGATTGTGACCATTTTAATATTTCTGTTGAACTCCATTTTGTCTTCGCAACCAGCAGTATATGATATTGAATTTGTTATCACAGATTTTATTATAAAAACAACACTTTGTGTTGATATGGTGGGTGGAATTTAATGCTCTCTCCTGAGGTGAGTTTTGGTGGTGAGGGGGATCATTTAATGAGGCAGGAAGAAATCAGGTGGGAACCCTGCCGCCTACCCACCTCTGCCCCGATTAAGCCCAGGGTGACAAGTCTCAGGGACTGCATTCCTGCCAAGATGCCAATTGAAGCCCTTAAGTGGGCAGTTAATGTTCATGTAAGGGCCTCATCCCACCACTGCTTGGCAGTTATGGGACTTTCTAAGCAGGAAGCCCAGAAAGCAAACCCTTTCAGGGTTGCTTGCAGGCTTCTGTGGTGGGGTTGAGGGAAGGAGTGTTTCTTGTTCAAAGGCACTCAGTGCCTGGGTGAGGGACCTGGCATTGGGAAGGAGGGACATCCCATGCCCTTGCCCCCGACCCCTCTCCCCTACTCCCCCATGACCCCCACCCCAAGATCCCCACCGTGCAAACCCCCTCCCTGTGGCCTGGATCCCTGAGCAGTCCTGAGCCTTGGGTGGGTGCATTACTGGTAGCTACCACCACTCACCTGGTGGCGCTGCCAAGCAATGCACAGTTGCTGGCCTCTGATTCCCCTGCAGCTCTCAGCATGTGGGACATCCATCCCAAGGGTCACTGATCCCAAGATAGACCTACCGCTGCCCGTGACCTCAGAGATTCAGTAATTGTGGTAATCTATAAGGGAATGTGAGCAGATTGACCACGTGACTGGTCAATGCCAACACACTCCAAAAGAGGACAGTCACCCAGTGCTGAAAGAGGAGGAATGATCTCCTCCGTTCCATCAGGGTAAGTCACTCTTCTCATCACTCTCGACTCACATACTCAAAAACCCATCACATGCGCAGAGGGATCTCACTCACTGCCGGCTAAAGGGACATCACCCTCTGACTCTCTCACTGACACTTTCATCTGTGCTGCAGATCGTATCCTCATCCCACCCATGGCACCAGACACCACCCAGACATTCCAGGCATCCTTCTCACCTGGCCTGGCAGGCACCCTGCTTACACTCTCTCCATTTGTCTTCATGCAGGCCAAGCTGGCACACAACAAAAGGGAGAAGTCTCAGACTGGTGGAAAATGCCCAGCCTCAAGGTCCTGACAGGTTTTGAAAATAGAGCAGTTCAGCTGGTCGTCGAGGATGTGGACCCCTCGTGTGCTGACAGTGAGGTCAGCGGTGCTCAACCAAGTGAGGATCCAGCAGCGCAACATCCATCAGTGCTGTGAGTCACTTCCCCTGTTCCGCAGTCCCCTGCCATGCACCAATTATCTCTCCTTACTTTCACAGGCACATGTAGGAAGCAGCCAAGGGGGTCCACGAACCAGGTCCTCAACTCCAGCCCTGAAGACACTATGGAAGAGGAATTCGCACACCGACATTGAAAACCCATCACAGCGTTCTCCCACATCCTCCACCAACATAGAGACACACACCTCATTGGGACCTAGTTCTAGAGTAGCACTGGGGTCACAATCTGGTGAGCACATCGCACTGTCTGATCCACGGCAGGCAGAGGTAGAGACATCCCAGGGTGCAGGCACTCTGAGGATTGCTGGAGGCCAGCAATCCTCTGAGTCAGAGTCAGATGATGAGTCTCTGAACTCAGTCATACACCAGTAGCTGGGGCTGCAGAGATAAGCTTGGGAACACTCTGCTGCATTCCTCAGCTTGCAAGGCACGATGGAGGACTCAGTCCGTCTTCAGTCTGGCATTCCAATGCACCGAGGTCAAGATCTGAAGGGTGGAGGCCACCTTGGAGACCTTGGTCCAGGATATCGGTCCTGCACTGCTGCACAAGCTGCACTCCATCGCTGAGGCACGTGTTTCCATGTCAACGTGAGGGAGGGGCAGGTCATCTCGAGCTCACTCCAGCTGCTCCTTCCCCTCAAGGAGTCAGCCAGGGGCCCTCTGCACCTTTAGGGGCGAAGATCAGCGGGTGCAATACCCGGGGCCATCCACCCAGGTTACTCTGGGAATTACTGCCTTATCCGAGTCCCCTCTTCCTGTGACTCCAGTGGCTGCAGCTCCGCAGGCCAAGGTGGGTGGCACTGCCACATAGCAGGACCCCGAACACAGGCTGAGGCCCTCCACATCTCAGCCCTCCAGAGGACACCCACCAAGGTCATCACAGACAGGGCGTAGCAGTCAGCAGGCTGCCTCCACCTCCACTGTGGATGTCAGGGGAGCAGCAAGATGTAGTGGCAGGGTTAGAAAAGTCAAGAAGATTAAATTGCACAATGTGGGCATGGGTATTAATCACTTGTACGTAATGTTAACCATTGTAAATAGACTCTCAAGAATGTCTCCAGTGTTCATGTCAATAAGATGTGAAACCTTGGTTCCTGCACAAAATTAAGGCAAGTGTCCCAGTCCAGGGCCTCTCCCCTGTGCAGTGTGTAATCTTCTGAGCACAGTGACACTCCAGGTCAGTGATGCCTGCACCTCCATGTAGCTTGCGTTTGCTGCAAGAATCTCGTACTCAAGCGTCATTGTGTTCCGTGATGTTCCCTGTGTGCTCTCACGCCTTAGAGGTGGGGCTTCCCCCCCATCTAGTCAGCATTCCTGACAGGTGAAGGTGTGGTGCTGAGGGGAACAGGTGATGATGTCTGCTGTTAAAGTCCATGTGTCTGCTGTATCTCATCAGCACCTCTGTGATCTGACCCTCCTCACAGGGCTTATGAGCTACCCTCAGCCAGAACAGATGTTCCCAGATTCAATGGGAAGATCTCAAGACTGTCCTCACTGCATCTTGTCATCATCCTTTTGGAATATTGTGGCAATGAGGGCCTCACAAGCTACTTGCCTCATCTGACCAGTGCAATGGCATCATTCCCTGCACCCTTCCCTTCTTGGACATCATCCCCTTCGACTTCCTCCTCACTGGGGGAACGTGCAGCTCTTCTATCTCCTCATCACCCATCACCAGGTTGTGTAGCACACAGTAAGCCACAATGATGCATGACACCCTCTGGGAAGTGCTCCGCCAGATCTGTCCAGGCACTGGAATCTTATTTTCAGGATCCCAATGCTGTGGTCCATCAAACCAGTTTGCAGCATGAGTCTCATTGTACTTTCTCTCAGCAGCAGTCTGAGGCCACCGAATGGGTGTCATCAGCCACATCCTTTGAGGGTAGCCCTTGCCCCCGAGGAGCTAACCCTGCAGCCTGTGTTAGCCCTGGATGATGTCAGTGATCTGAGACCTGCTGAGGTTGTAAGAGTCATGGGTGCCTCTGGGGTATTTTGCGCAGACCTGCATGATCCATAAGACCCATATGACAATAAGACATGGGAGCAGAAGTAGGCCATTCAGCCCAACCAATCTGCTCTGCCATTCAATGAGATCATGGCTGATCTGATAATCCTCAACTCCATTTTCTTGCCTTTTCCCCATAACCCTTAATTGCCTTACTGATTAAAAATCTGTCGATCTCAGCCTTAAATATATTTAACGACCCAGCCTCTACAGCCCTCTGCGGTAAAGAATTCCACAGATTGACTACCCTCTGAGAGAAGAAATTCCTCCTCATCTCTGTTTCAAATGGGCACTCCCTTACTCTGAGATTATGCCATCTGGTCCTAGACTCTCCCACAAGGAGAAACAACCTCTCAGCATCTATCCTGTCAAGCCCCCTAAGAATCTTATAGGTTTCAATAAGGTCGCCTCTCATTCTTCTAAACTCCAATGAGTACAGGCCCAGCTGACTCAACCTCTCCTCATAAGAAATTCCGTCCATCCTCGGGATCAAGCTAGTGAATCTTCTCTGGACCGCCTCCAATGCCAGTGTATCTTTCCTTAGATCAGGGGTCCAAAACTGTTCACAATATTCTAGGTGTGGTCTAACTAGTACCTTGCATAGTTTTAGCAAGACTTCCCTATTTTGATACTCCATTCGCTTTGAAATAAAGGCCAACATTCCATTTGCCTTCCCTATTACCTGCTGAACTTGTATGCTAGCTTTTTGGGATTCATGCACGAGGACCCCCAATCCCTTTGTGCTGCAGCTTTCTTCAGTCTTCCTTCATTTAAATAATATTCAGCTCCTCTATTCTTCCTGCCAAAGTGTATAACCTCACACTTTCCCACATTACATTCCATCTGCCACATTTTTACCCACTCACTTAACCCTGTCTATATCCCTCTGTAGACTCTGTGTCATCCTCACCACTTGTCTTCCCACCTATTTTTGTGTCATCCACAAACTTGGTGATAGTACATTCACTTCCCTCATCCAAGTTATTAATATATATTGTAAATGATTGTGGCTCCAGCATTGATCCCTGTGGCACTCCACTAGTTACAGGTTGCCATCATGAAAATGCCATATCCCAATTCTCTGTCATTTATTAGTTGGCTAGTCCTCTATCTATGCTCATGTACTATCCCTAATGGGCTCTTTGGGCTCTTATCTTATTAAGTAGCCTTATGTGCGGTACCTTATCGAACACCTTTTGGAAATCCAAATATATTACATCTACTGGTTCCACTCTATCTATCCTGCTTGTTACCTCCTCAAAGAATTCTAATAAATTTGTCAGGCATGATTTCTCCTTCATGAAGCCATGCTGACTCTGCTTGATTGAATTATGTATTTCTAAAAGCTCTGCTATTACATCCTTTATAATAGACTCCAACATTTTCCCAGTGACAGATGTTAAGCTAACTGGCCGATAATTACCTGTTTGTTGTCTCCCTCCCTTTTTGAATAAGGGTGTTACATTGGCAGTTTTCCAATCCTCTGGGACTTTTCAAGAATCTAAGGACTCTTGGAAGATTACTACCAGTGCGCCCACTGGCAGAATTTTCCGAGCCCGCTGGTGGCGGGTGGATAGGTGCCGTGCACAGAAAATATGGTGGGACCCACTTCACGATGGTGTGTAGGCAGGTCATGATCTTCCACTCAGCCCACCAATAGCGGGCCGTGTTTCCCGCCATCAGTCAGTGGGGAGCTAATTGTAATACATTAACATATAATTAAAAGGCCATCCTGCCAGGCTCTTGGAATCCTGCCATACTGTCCGTCCACATCGGCAGGAAAGCACATCAAGGTGCTTCACAACAGCACACAGGCAACGTGCATTTGCCGACCTTCACTTTGGGGGAACTGAGGTGACTGAGCAGCCGCGTTCTCCACAGCTTGCCTGTTGTTTACAGGCCTCAGGGGTTCCCGGGGGGTGTCCAGGGGCAAGTGCTGGCCAGCCTCGGAGGCGACTGCTGAGGGCAGGGGGGGTCAAGTGCTGCCCTGGCGCTGCATCCCATGCAGAGGTGGTGGGGGCAGGGTAAGCGAGGGAAGTGGCCATGCATTAGGGACGTCTGTATAAACTGACCATTCCTGTGCAACTGAGGCAGATCGGGCACAGCCACAGTGATATGATTGGAGTCAGGCTCCTAGCCTGCCTGCCCATGCAAGCAACGCGTGGGAACCAAAGGGCCACCAAATGCTCCATACCTTACCCCCAGCCACTCCCACCCCACCCCACCGCCCCCTGGCACAGTCTTCGAGTCTGCCACGACTTTATTGGACTGCAGAGCAGTTGGACTGCACACGTTGTACAATCTCCTCGCCAACCCTGGCCATGTAACAGTCGCTGCTGGAGGTGCTCAGAGCTCCTTGCAATCTCAGCGCCCTGGTTTGAGCCTGTGTCTCCTATGTCACAGGTTGACAGGGCAGCCTTGCAGCGTACTGATCTCTGGCCATCCGAGGGGTGACCAGCATTCTCCGGGAAGCATTAAAGGGCAGTCACACAGGGCCAGGAAAGGTGCTAGGTACAGCTATAATAACCACGTCGCTCTCTCTTTCATGTTGCAGTAGGACCACGTCAGGGTCATAGATCCTGGTGACCTAGCTGTATTCCTGATAGCCTACAGGGACCAAAGAAGATGGAGGAGACAGTGACTGAGGCTCCTGGCTGTGCAAAGGCAGAAGCAGCAACCTCATGAAGAAGGGGCAGCAGGGGCATACACACTGCCCAGGAGCGACAGCGAGCCATGGCTGGTGGGCGCCTGGTAACACCCAGGGTCCATAGACACTGCCTGCCATTCCTGCAGATGACCGAGAACCAGTGTGGCTGACGACTGCGCATGTCTAGGGACCTGGTAACTCACATCTGCCACTTACTGCAGGACTTGGTGCCAAGGGGATAGAGGGCATCCTGCCAGTGGCTTTGAAAGTGACCACGGCGCTCAATTTCTATGCCAGTGGCTCCTTTCAAGGCTCCTCAGGTAACCTCTGTGGGATTTCACAATCCACCACCCACAAATGCATCCATGAGGTCACAGATGCCATCTTCTCCATGGCACACAACTTTGTGCATTTCGCCCAGAACCGGGACAGCCAGGAAGCAAGGGCCATTGGATTCACCCTGATCTCGGGGTTCCCACAGGTGCAGGATGCGATTGACTGCACTCATGTGGTGCTCAGGTCTCCATCGCTACACTCAGTGGACTTCATCAACTGCAAGGGCTTCCACTCACTGAATGTGCAGCTGGTATGCACAAGATTTCCAGGGAGAGTGCACGACGCCTACATCCTGAGTCACTTGCAGATGCCTGCAGTCTTCCAGGGTCCACAGAAGCTGCAGGGATGACTATTTGGGGACAAGGGTTACCCGCAGAGGCCATGGCTGATGACACCCATGCAGCAGCCTCAGACTGCAGCAGAGCGACGCTATAATGAGGCTCATGCAGCAGCTCACAACTTGGTGGAGAAAACCATCAGGATGCTGAAGATGCAGTTCCGGTGCCTGGACGAGTCTGGTGGAGCCCTGCAATACAGTCCGCAGAGGGTGTCACGCATCGTCATCGTTTGCTGCACCCTTTACAACCTGGCGCTGCAACGGGAAGAGGAGCTGGCTGAGGAGGAGATGGAGGAGCTGGACGTCTCCCCCGATGAGGAGGACACTCACAGGGATGAGGGTGAGGGGGTCCTCGGTGGTGACAACAATGGGGGTGAGGCTCTCGCACTGGCTAGACAAGGCAGGCGCACACAAGGAGGCCCTCATAGCTGCCAGATTTGTGGAGGATGATGATGACATGCAGTGAGGTATCATCGTAGATCCTCACATCACAGTTGTGATCGCTTGACTCCAGTCTGGCTTATAGCAGTGCCCTCTGTGAGAATGCTCCTGTCATGAAGATACAGTGGAGGCCCTAATAATTGCTCGATAGCAGGAGGATGATGACAATCTGCAGATAGCCTCTGAGAACATCTGACTCCTGTCTGGTCAAGGGCAGCTCACCTGCACTCCATGATCAAGGCCATCTCAGAGACGCAGCCATGAAGCTTTAGATGCATTTGATACTGTGTCTGTGTTCAGCACCTTAGCCCTTCAGGAGCTGCTGCATAGCATCACTGGTTGCAGATGCTGGTGTGATGGGGGCCAGCCCCACCTTAAAGGTGCTGAGAGCACACAGAAAGTATGAGGGAACTCTGTAGCGCCTGCCCATTACATTCTGGCAGCAATGACCAGCACTGTAATGTTTCCAGGGAGTGTGAGACTGGATCGTCACTTTGGTCTGAAGGCCACACAGAGCACAGGGAAGAGGCCCTGGACTAAGACACCTGCCTTTTATCTTGTACAGAAAGGTTTCACATCTGAGTGACTAGGGCACTGCTCATCAGAACAAGGAGTCGCAGGCAGGGACACATTCTTGGGAGCTTGTTAACAATGGTGAACATTATGTACAGGTGATTAACAACCTTGCCCAGGCTTTGCAACTAATTATCTTTAACTCAGTGCGGAGGGGGGCCGGGAGGGAGGAGGACCTCCTCGTGAACCTGCTCCTGGGCCTGGCCAAGTTGGCCATTAACAGGTCCAGGCAGTGGGCGACTGAGGGGAATCGTCCAACCTGACTGTCTGTCCCTCTTCCACGGCTACTTTCGCAGCCGGGTGTCCCTGGAGAGGGAGCATGCAGTGTCTGCCCCTTTTTTTATAGCCCCCTTTAATCACATCTTGATTTGCTGTTGGTAAGTTTTCTTTGCATTTTGTCTTTTGTTTTTGCAGTTTCCCTTTCAAGGGGCTGCTTTTAGATTTGTCCCTGATTTTGTTAACTTAGTTTAATTGTCTTGCCTCAAAAGAGTTAATTCTCCTTAACTTTCCTAATCTTACCATTATGTCTTGTTGCTCCCTGGAGATCCACAGCAGAGGCAGCCTGCTGACTGTGACACCCTGTCTGTGATGACTTTGGCGGGCGTCTTCTGGAGGGCTCCAGCCTACTTTCGGTGTCCTGCTGTGTGGCAGTGGCACCTTCCTCGGCCTGTGAAGCTGGATCTGCGGAGGTCACAGGAAGAGGGGATTCCGATGGGCCAATCAAGCCCAGAATCACCTGTGTGGATGGCCCCGGAGCGTACATCTGCTGATCCTACCCCCTATGGCTGCCCAAGGGCCCCTAGCTAACTCTGTGAGCAGAAAGGGTAGCTGGAGTGAGATTGAGCTGCCCAGCACTCCTCTCGCGTACACACTGTTGGAGGCCAACTATGGCATCAGTGATGGAGTTAAGTCCGCGCAGCAGTGCAGGAGTGAAATCCTGGACCTAGGTCTCTATGGCTGTCACCATCCTGCCAGTGTTGACCTCAGTGCGTTGCAGTGCTGGCGCTATCACCTCAGCCTGAAGGCAGATGAACTCCTTCATCGTGCCTTGTAAGCTGAGGATTTCAGCGGACATCCCTTCCTGTTGCTCCCTAGCTTGCTTTTGCAGCTCCAGCAACTGTGATAGGATCAAATCCAGAAGCTCGTCATCTGACTTGGGCTCAGCAACGTTCTGGACTCCAGCAGTCCTCCGAGTGCCAGGGACCTGGAAAGTCCCTGCCTCTGCCTACTGTGGATCAGACAGTGCGATGTACTCACCAGATTGTGATCCCGAGGCTACTCTAAAGCTAGGTCCCATCGAGGTGTGTGTCTCTGCGCTGGTGGAGGGTGTGGGTGAGCACTGTGACGGGGCTTCAGGGAGGGTGCTTTCAGATTCCTCTTCAGAGGTTTCTTCAGAGCTTGCTTGAAGGCCCTGGGTCATGGACTCCATCGGCTGTTTGGCAGATGTGCCCACGAAGGCAAGGGGAGATAATTAGTGCATGGCAGTGTGCTGTGAAACAGGACACATCACTCAAACATGGTTGTCTGATGGATGTTGCACTGCTGGATCTTCACTTGGTGGAGCAGCACTGACCTCACTGTCAGCACAGGACCAGTCCCGGTCATCGCCAGCCAGCTGGATGGCTCTGTTTTCAAATTCTGTGAGAACTTTGAATTCCGGCATCCCTCCAGCTGTCTGCAACATTTCCCTCCTGTTCTGTGCCAGTTTGTTCTGCATGGATTGAGATGGGGAGAATGTATCAGGACGCCTGCCAGGCCAGATGAAAAGTATGCCTGGCCTGTGTGGGTGGCGAGTGGTTCCATGGATGGAATGGGGACAATGGCGGTATGTGTGAAAGAGTGAATGGTGATGTCCCTTGCACTGGCAGTGAGTGAGGGCCCTGTAGGTATGTGATGGGTTTGTGAGTGTGTGAGTTGGGAGTGATGAAAAGCGTGGATCATCCTGGCAGAACAGAGGAGATCATTCACCCTTTTGCGGCACTGGGTGGCTGTCCTCCTCTGCAGTGCGTTTGCACTGAGCATCACTGCCACCGCCTCCCAAGCCAGATTGGTGACATTGCTACCCAGCCTGCGGCCAGAGCGGGCATAGAGCACATCCTGGTGGGCCTCCACGGCACCAAGCAGTCGCCCATCATTGAAGCGGGGGGGCTGCAGTCTTCTTGCTGTTGCTGGCCGTGTCTCCCAGGCAGCGATGGTGAGCTGGTGGCGATGAGCGCTTTGCTGGCAGCTGCCTTTTAAAGATGGTGGCTGGCATGATGAAGCAGCGGGATGATGGCGAGCGGGTGAATGAGAGCCCGCCTGCCATGGAAACGGAATTTTCAACGGCGAGTAGGACTCCACTTTACCCACCCGCTCTCACACTTAGTGCAATTCTGGGAAAATTCAGCCCACTATCTCTGCAGCTATTTCATTTAATATCCTAGGATGCAGTCCATCAGGCCCAGGTGAGTTATCGGCCTTTAGCCCCATTAGTTTCCCTAATACTTTTACTCTAGTGATAGCTGTTGTATTTATTTCCTCCCCCACATTTTTCCTGTGATTACTTAGTATTTAGTATTTTTGGAATGCTATTAGTGTCTTCTGTCGTGAAGACTGATGCAAAGTATTTATTCAACTCCCCTGCCATTTTCTAGTTCCTCATTATTATTTCCCCAGCTTCATTCTCTAAGGGACCTATATTGACTTTGGCTTCCCTATTCCTTTTTATATATTTAAAGAAGCTCTTACTGTCTGTTTTTATATTACTTGCAAGTTTACCCTCAAATTTTATTTTCTCCCTCTATCTTTTTTTGGTCATCTTCAGTTGATTTTTAAAACTTTCCCAATCCTCTGGTGTACCACAAATCTTTGCCAAATTTTATGTTTTTTCTTTCACTTTGATACTATCCTTAACTTCCTTGGTGAACCATGGTTGGTTTATTCCCCCTCCTACAATCCTTCTTCTTCACTGGAATATATCTTTGTTGTGAGTCATGAACAATTTTCTTCAATGTCTGGCACTGGTGATCAACCGTCTTTTCTGCTAAACGCCTTTCCCAGTCCTCTCCAGCCAACTTTGCCCTCATTTCTTCGTAGTTACTGTTATTTAAGTTTAGCTCAGATGTTTCCAAACTAGGTTTCTCACTCTCAAACTGAATGCTAAATTCCACCATATTATAGTCACTGTGTCCTAGGGGATCTTTTACTTTGAGATCATTTATGAAATCTGCCTCATTACACATTACCATGTCCAAAATAGTCTGATCCCTGTTTGGATCCACAACATCTTGTTCTAGGAAGCTGTCCCAAATATACTCTGAATTCTTGCTGATAGCTATCTCTGCCAACTTGATTTTCCCAATCTACATGGAGATTAAAGTCACCCATGATTAATATACTGCCCTTTATACATGCCCTCATTATATCCTGATTTATTCTCTGTCCGACAGCATAGCTACTGTTAGGGGAACTATAGATTATTCCCACCAGTGTCTTCTTCCCCTTTTTATTTCTTACCTCCACCCTTTGAATTCCGCATCTTCCAATCCAAGATCATTTCCTGCTGTTGTACTTATTCCATCTTGTACTAACAAAGCTACCCCACCACCCTTTCCTTCCTGCCTGCTCTTTCAAAAAGTGACAAACCCCTTAGTATTTAGTTCCCAGCTTTGATCTCATTGTAACCATGTCTCCATAATGGCTATAAGATCATATCCATTAATCTCTATTTGTGGCATTAATTCATTTATTTTATTCTGAATACTAGATGCATTTAAGTTAGCAGCCATTAATTTTGCCTTTTTCCCATCTTTTCCCCCTTTGACCCTACTTGCTGCTTTTTTTAATGTATGTACACTCTATCCCTTCCTGTCACACTTTGGTGTCATTACCTAAGTAGCTGCCCTGCAAAGCGGCCATATCCTTTTGCTTTGCAAGCCTACTTACTCCCTCTCCAGAACCGTCCCCCACGCCCCCCGGCCATTTACGTTAAAGCCCTCTCTATAGCCCGAGTTATTCGATTCGCCAGGACACTGGTCCCAGTACGGTTCAAGTGAAGCCCGTCCCACTGGAACAGCTTCCTATGAACTGAAACCCATTCCTCCCACACCAATCTTTGAGCCACACATTTAACTCCTTGACTTTATTTACCTTCTGCCAGTTTGTCCATGGATCAGGTAGCAATCCTGAGATTATTACCTTGGAGGTTCTGCTTTTTAATTTAGCTCCTAACTGTTCAAATTCTTTCAGCAGGACCTCCTTTCTAGTCCAATCAATGTCATTGGTACCAACGTGGACGACAACAACTGAATCCCTCCCTTCCCACTCCAAGTTCCTCTCCAGCCCTGAGGAGATGTCCTTAACCTGGAAACACAACCTTTGGGATTCACGCTCATGGCTGCAGAAAACAGTATTTTTCCCCCTAATTATACTGTCCCCTACCACTACTATGTTCCTATTTCCTTTCCCCACTTAAGTGACTCCCTGTACCACAGTGCCTTGGTCAGTTCATTTATCCTCCCTTCAGTAGCTGCTCTCGTCCATAAACCTTACAAGAACCTTGAAATTGTTGGACAATTTCAGGGGCTGAGGCTCCTTGAACACCATCCCCTGGGTCCCCATACCTGCTTCACCTGCAGTCACACTTTCCTGTCCCTGATCACAGACCAAATTCAAATTATCTAACCTGTGGGGTGTGACCACCTCCTGGAGCAAAGTGCCCAGGTAACTTTATCCCCTCCCTGATGTGGCGCAATGTCTGCAGCTCAGATTCCAGCTCCTTAACTCGGATCTGAAGTTCCTCGAGCTACAGATGTGTTTGCTCCAGATCACCTTTATGACCAGCAGCGTCCAAATGCCACAGCAGCAATACATTGCTATCTTATTTTATTTAATTAATTAATTACACTAGTATCCCTGCTCTTTACACTTTATTGAATTTAATTATTTACACCAGTAACAATCTTATACTTAACAGGCTATTTTTAAGAAAGAGAAAATAAAAACTAGAGATCTAAACTACTGACCTTAATTTTAAACTAAATACTAGAAATACTCACCAATCCAACTCACCAATCAGATGCTTTCCACACTCTTTTTAAATGAAGTCTCCCTGCTCTGTTTTAAATAAAACTCACATGCTCACAACTCTCTGTTTTAAATGAAGTCCACACTCACCCATTCTTTGTTTTGTTATGGTCACAAAGCAGCTGAACATTGAGAGGGTGGAAGCCATTTTGGCTCACATACTGGACTGCTTGTTGCCAGGGAGATTTAAGAGCCATATGAGAGCAGTCGATGGCTCCCTGCACCTGTTAGAATCCGAAAATCTCAGCAAATCCCTGCGCTCTTTCTTCCTGGCTCACCTGATCTCTATCAAAATTGTGTGCCTTGGCATAAAGGGCATCCGTGACCTCCTGGATATATTTATGGGTGGAGGCTTGCGAGGCTGCAGAGGTCCCCAGTGGAGCCCTGCAAGGAGCCACTGCCATACAAATTGAATGCAATGGTCATCTTCACTGCCAATGGCAATGGATGCCCTCCCAGTCCCCATGGCACCGAATCCTGCAAAAGGTGACATATGTGAATGACCAGTTCCCTTGAATTGCACAGTCGTGGGCGACACTGGTTCACACTCATCTGCAGGTAGCACATGCTGTGTGTAGACCCTGGGTCTAGTGAGGCACCTAAGAATGATGGCTCTCTGGACTTCAACACCTGCATGTGAAGGAGGTCCTGCGGCTCTTTGATCTTGAGAGTTCTGCTCCTCCCTTTGGCGAGCCAGGCGCCTCCATCACATTCTTCTCTGTCTTCTCTTCTGCCTATAAATAATGAGGCAGACAGTGAGATCACCAGGCCCCATCTTCCTGATAGTCTTCTCACTGCAGTATCAAAGAGAGAGAGAGAGAGAGGCAAGGGTCAACAATTGTCTCTTAAGGTCCACTCTTGGTCAAGTCATTGCCTAAGGCTGCCTCTCAAGGCCCCTTAATGCATACCGGAGAGTCCTGGCCTCCGCATGGATGCCAGTGTTTAGTGCACATGATGGTTGACCAGAACCCTAACCACCACCACCACACCCCCCTGCAACACTGCATGACCAAGTGGTGATAGCTTTGGCCACTCAACTGCATCCTAAACTCTGATCTCAGGCACAGGCATTGTCCTAACCTGCACTCCAAGGCTTTGAGGTTTGCTTGGACCATGGGGGTGAATTTTCAATGTCTACTTAAACATAATGCAATGGATTAGGAGCACACCCGTCCGCCAGTGTTTGATGGCAACCTTCACCAAGGGGATCCTCAAGCTTGCCCATTCACACAATGGTTCTGCAGCACCATAGCACTCATTTGAGTCTGAAGTCTGCATACGAGGGATTAAAAAGTAGAGGAGCAATCATTGGCACTCTCAGGAATTAGTGCTGTTTGAATGGGCACAATTGCTTGACTACCCTGACTCCAAGCATGTCAATTGAACTCAAGCTAGGCAGTCTCAGCTGCGGAGGAGTGCTCATCTTTGACATGTTTTTCCATTTCCTGGCTGTTCCCCCCTCACCCCACCACCCCCAACCCCCAGCATGTGTTAGTGTGTTAGTGTGTTAGTGTGCCAGTGTGAATTCGCGGTCGGGGGGCAATCACAAGCAGTGGACCATTCCTCAGCCATTCTCAGGTCCACCCGCCACGCCCACCCAATGACCTCAAAATTCTGCCCTAGCTGAAAGGATAACACATCAAAATTTCATACTTTAAAAACTCTTGCTGTATCAAATCACTAAAACCACTATTTACTAAACACCATTTTCTTGTGCAGGCAACTTATATTTTAAACTATAAAAATAAACAGTCCATTGTTAATTATCAATGTCTATGGATGTAAAGCCCTTATAGCAAACAGTTCACAGTTGCCCCCAGCTTCCTTTGGGTTGCTTCCTTTTTAAACTTTCCCAACAGGGTAACTTGTAATCCAAGAACTATCTCTCACTGTGAGGGTTATGCTGTAGATTTCTTCTTGTAACTCTAAGTTAGGTGAATTTTCCAGCCCTTTTTGACTCCTCACGAACTCTGTCTTCAAATTGAGCACAAGCTCCCACCCACATTCTTTGTGGTGAACGATAAAGTCAGCATTTTCCCTGCTTAAGGTGCAGGCCTGGCTAATTCTATCCTTTGCTCTCTACTTCTCAGTTGGCTGCAGACCACTTAAGACAAAGCTGCAACTCCCTTCTGTCAATTATATTTCTGGGGAAAGTCTGTAACATGATCTCAAAATGGCTTCCTCCACCCTCTTCTCTGTGGCAATGGGAAACATATTTGCTTCGTGTCTAAGTAGAAGTGTTAATCAGTTATCGCTGATCCCCACTTCCTTTCATCTTATAAATAAAAGGATAGTTTTCAGCACAACTGTGTAGAACTTGATATTGATAATACTTTCTTGGGACCTTGGGAGATTCAAGGGCTGCTCATTGTAGATTTAGAAGCAGCTGCCATTGTTCCCAAGTGTAAATACCTTGCACCTCCCTCCAGAGCCCAGGAAAGGGTGGTGCAGATGGTGCCAAACACCGAGACCCGGGGCTTGGGCGGCCCGGGCATGGCATTTCAAACAGTTTCTCATCATCCACACTGAGCAGCCAGAGCTATGGACCTGAAAGATGGCTTAAAGAAAATGGACCTGTCAGGCTGAGAGTTCCAATATTTTTTAGGCCAGTCTGTCAGTGTCAGGTCAGTTTCACTCGTTGCTGCTGCTGCTTCTGACCTTTGGAAAGCTTTGTGATTTTTTAAAAGCTCGCCAGGAAACCACAAAGCCGTCCAAATGTGAGAGGCCATTGCAGAACTGAGAACTTTCCTGCTTGAAAAATGCTTTGAATGTAGTAATTCAAATCCCTGTAATTTTAGAACCAATTGGATGCTCTGTGTGGGGAGGTGGAGGTTGGGGGGAATGTTGGGGGCTAAGTTGGAGGGGGTGTTGGGGGGGTACGGTTGGGGGGTGGTGTTGGGGGGGAAGATTGAAGAGGGGGTTGGGGGTTAGGGAAAGGTTGGAGAGGGACTTGACTGAAAGGTGGGAGGGATGTTGTGGGGGAGGTTGGGGGGAGATTAGCTACAGGTTTGAATTGTTTGCTTCATGACTAATTATCCTTAGAGACTCAGCATTGGGCCTCCAATTTCACCATGGTTACTGTCACTCTGCCTACTGCATGCAGGTGTAGTGAAAGAAATACAAAATCTACATTTATACAGCACCTTTCACGATGTCCCAAGTCACTTTACAGCCAATTAAGTACTTTTGAGTTGTAGTCACTGGTATAATGTAGTCAATGTCATCAAATGGCAGGGCAGGCTGAAGGGGCTGAATGGCCTATTCCTGTTCCTAATACGCATGCTTATATGTCATTTTGGATGGATGATGCGAGCTGGGCTAGACGGCCTTTGTCATCCATAATTATCTTGCAGAGGGCAGAATAATGACTGGGGTTCTGTTTATTTTGTTGCTAATGGAAGTTTACCGTGAGCAGGCTTTGCAAGGTAAAATTGCCAGGACAGGAGTGCATAATGGGTTCATAGTGAATCAGTAACCTGTTTTAAGCTGACATGATTCTCAAGAGTCTTTTACATTGCATTCAATTTTGTCCTTTTGTCTATTTATCTATTGTCCAACCTATTTTTGTGTACTTTAAGGTATTGATATATTGTGATAAAGTTGTGTCGCATAGTAGATATAGCAAATACATTCTAGTGAGAAGCAGCAATCAGCAGAGTCATCGGACTTGCTTATCAGGACACAGATACAATTGTGAAGTGTTCAGTTGTGGTTCTCTAGCCTCTTAAAGCTCCGTTGCACAGATACACTTGAGGGCCCAGAAACAGGAGAATCACCGGGACCCATGATTTCCCTCCCAGGCCTTGCTTCCCTCTTAATAAAACAATCCGGACCTCCTTTTGATTTCTAACAATGAAACCACCCAGGCTGGATGTCAGGCAGACTCCAGTGTGTCACATGGCTCCTTTCATTTACCCTACATTCAAAGCTACAGTTCCAAACTATAATAATCTTATAAACCCCAACACACATTCCTAAAACATAATAACCTTATAACTGTCACAATTGCAACAAGGTAGCATTGTGCAGCCTTTGTGAAGGATAGTACACAGGGTCAAATAGAACACCAAGGCCTGGCTCAACCTAAGACAGTGATCAGGGAAGAGGAATATGTAACAAATGTAAAGATGTGGGAGTAAGAGCAAAAGATGATTGCTTTGATCTTCCTGATGTTCAAATGGAGGAAATTGGAGCTCATCCAAGACAGGAAAATATATGGAAATATTTCGGCGTTCCTTCACTATCGCTGGGTCAAAATCCTGGAATCCCTTCCTAACAGCACTGTGGGTGTACCTACACCACATGGACCGCAGAGGTTCAAGAAGGCAGCTCACCGTCACCTTCTCAAGGGCAACTAGGAATGGGCAATAAATCCTGGCCCACCCAGCGAAGCCCACATCCTGTGAATGAATAAAAAAAGATGTCAGACAAACACAAAGTCAGTGAAGGGCTCCAGACAGGTAGGATATTTCACGACCTCATGATGTCCCACGTGCTTCACAGCCAATTTTTAAAGTGTAGTCACTGTTGCAATGTAAGGAATAAGCAATTAAAATCTAAGTAAGTGTCTTAACAGTTGCAAAGCATTTGCTAGGACCACAACAGTAACTGTGCTTGCCCTATTGTTGCCGGAATGTTATTCAAAGAGTTTTGCCACCAAATCAGATTATTAACCCTTTTGATTCTGTTACATGGAATGCTGTGACTTACCACATCAAAAGCCTTCATGAAGTCACATGTGTTTCTGTTCTGTTGTACAGTTAGAGGATCCCAAGTATGTCTGTTCAGGTAAAACATCCAAGGTCCAGTCCAGCTCACTGAATGTTCACCAACACATGCATTAGGTGTTTATATGCAATGCCACTTTGCTGCCCTTAACCCTTCCTTGCAAAAACAGTCGGCAATAAAAGTGGGCCTACTTGCGTTGCTAATTCATAGTAAGGGGTACCACTTGCACCACTGCTTTCAGTCAGAGTATTAGCCCAAATTTCAGGATCTTAGAGATTAACCTTTGCATCCAATGGGGAGATAAGGAGATTATTTTTAACAAGACAATTGCCATGTACTGTCAGAAAGGGTGATTGAAGCAGGTTCAATAGCAACATTCAAGATGGAATTAGATATATGCCTGAAAAGAAAAAACGTGCAGGGCTGTGGTGAAAGAGCAGGAGAATGGGACTAATTGGATAGCTCTTCAAAAAGCCTGCTCAGGTACAATGGGCTGAATGGTTCTATGATCCTATAAATTTTGCAATAACACTTTTGTGTATTTTGAAATGTAAAATGTGCACAATACACAAAATTGTTGTGGCATAATAAAAGCAAAAGTTATGCCACAACCGTAACTTGGAGTGAAACTTACTAGAACAGAAAGTCCAGAACCTGTATTTCTTTTTCAGATGTGGGCAATGCTAACAGAGATGTATTTATTGCCCATCCTTACTTTCCCGGAGAAAGTGGTGGAGGGTTTTCTCCTGAAACAGCTATAGTCATTCTGGTGATAACACTTACTCAGTGCTGGAGCACTGGAGAATTTCAGGATATTGACTCATTGACAGTGAAGGAATTGCAGTATATGTCCAAGTCAGGATGGTGTTGGAGGAGATAACATGAGCTTTTTTTATTGACAGCTGTCCTTTTCTCAATGCCAGTTTTGGTTGGTTGGTCTGCTGACTTTCTGCTTGTTTTCGTAAGAAGCCAAATCTCACTGCACCCCACACCCCACATCCCCACCCCCACCTTTCCCACCCACTGTTCCTCAGTGATAGAGGTCACTGGGAACGGAGGTGCTATAAAAGTAAGCGTAGTCCTGAGCTTTTTGAGTATTGATGTGGCTTCAACCATTGAGGTGAGTGATAAATATTTCATTGCACTCCTGACTTAGACTTTGAGGAGGCAGAAGGTGAGACACTTGTCACAGATTGTTCAGACTCCCTCCTAATGATTTGATGCTCGCCGGGGGCAGGGGGCGGGGGGGCTGCATTTTGCTTTTATTTGTAAAAAGAACAATTTCATGAATTTGAGTGACATTTTTTATATTGCAATTTGAAGCAAAGAAGTTTTGAAAGTGTACCTATGAATCTTGGCACCTGCCATCTGAACCTGGAGACCTCAGGGCTTGAACCATAGGTTTTAAGGCTTCCCCATCAAGGGAAACATTGAGAAATACTTGTTGGCTCTGTAGAAATAAATGAAATCTTTTTTCTCAACTGCCGGCAGTACTCATTTTGTTGCAAGACCAGCACTAGTTGTGGTTAAAATCTCTCCTCGGGCCTACTCAGCCAGTTCTCAAATAAACAAGTGAAAATCATGTTTATACCCTGGCGGTTATAAAGTAAATACAACCATTAGCTGTTAGCAAGATATATTATTAATGGAAGCCATTGCATAACTTTTATGCCAATTGGTAGCATTTTTTTATTTATTCAATCAGAGGTTGTGGGCATTGCTTGCAAAGCCAGCATTTATTGCCCATCCTTAGTTGCCCTTGAGAAGGTGGTGGTGAGCTGCCTTCTTGAACTGTTGCAGTCCATATGGTGTAGGTACCCCCACAGTGCTGTTAGGGAGGGAGTTCCAGGATTTTGACCCAGCGACAGTGAAGGAACGGCGATATATTACCAAGGCAGGATGGTGAGTGACTTGGAGGGGAACTTCCAGGTATCTGCTGCTCTTGTCCTTCTTGATGGTAGTGGTTGTGGGTTTGGAAGGTGCTCTCTAAGGATCCTTGGTGAATTCCTGAAATGCTTCTTGTAGATGATACATACTGCTGCCACAGTGGTGAAGAGAGTGAATGTTTGTGGATGTGATGCCAATCAAGCAGTCTGCTTTGTCCTGGGTGGTGTCAAGCTTCTTGAGTGTTGTGGGAGCTGCACTCATCCAGGCAAGTGTGGGGTATTCCATCACATTCCTGACTTGTGCCTTGTAGATGGTGGATAGGCTTTAGGGAGTCAGGAGGTTAGTTACTCGTCGCAGGATTCCGAGCCTATCACCTGTTCTTGTTGCTGCAGTATTTATATAGCTAGTCCAGTTCAGGTTGTGGTCAATGGTAACCCCCAGGATATTGAAAGTGGGAGATTCAGTGATAGTAATGCCATTGAACGTCAAGGGGCGATGGTTAAATTCTCTCTTGCTGGAGATGGTATTTGCCTGGCACTTGTGTGGCGTGCATGTTACTTGCCACTTGTCAGCCCAAGTCTGGATATTGTCCAGGCCTTGCTGCCTTTGGACATGGAATGCTTCAGTATCTCAGGAATTGTGAATTGTGCTGAACATTGTGCAATCATCAGTGAACATCCCCACTTCTGACCTTATGATGGAAGGAAGGCCATTGATGAAGCAGCTGAAGATGGTTGGGCCTCGGACACTATCCTGAGGAACTCCTGCAGTGATGCCCTGGAGCAGAGATGACTGACCTCCAACCAACACAACCATCTTCCTTTGTGCTAGGTATGACTCCAACCAGTGGAGTGTTATCCCGCTGATTCCCATTAACTCCAGTTTTGCTGGGGCTCCTTGATGCCACATTCAGTCAAATGTGGCCTTGATGTCAAGGGCAGTCACTCTCACCTCACCTCAGGAGTTCAGCTCTTTTGCCCATGTTTGAACCAAGTCTGTAATGAGGTCAGGAGCTGAGTGGCCCTGGCGGAACCCAAACTGGGCATCAGTGTGTAGATTATTGTTAAGCAAGTGCTGCTTGATAGCACTGTTGATGATCCCTTCCATTACTTTTCTGATGATCGAGAGTAGACTGATGGGTGGTAATTGGCCGGGTTGGATTTGTCCTGCTTTTTTGTGTACAGGGCATACCTGGGCAATTTTCCACATAGCTGGGCTGATGTCAGTGTTGTAGCTGCGCAGGAACAGCTTGACTAGGGGCGCCGCAAGTTCCAGAGCGCAAGTCTTCAGTACTATTGCCGGAATATTGTCAGGGCCCAAAGCCTTTGCTGTTTTATGTTCCCCTTGAAGTTCAGCTTAGTTCCTTTCTTCATAAAAATTCTCTGGCAGCGAAGAAAAACTAAGAGCCAGCTGAATCGTTTTGGCTCATTTCCAGTACAATCTAAGGAGGAAGAATAGTATTTTAGTCTCCATCGAGCCAGCTGACACTCAGCTCAGAGTGAGCTTGGGGGGAGAGAATTGGGGATAAATCTAACAAAGCAATACACGGCCATGTGCAATAAAGCCCTAAAAACAACCTAATCCAACAGTGGAATATGCAATATTTAATCGTTATAATTATCCTATTTGGCTTTGCTCCCTTCCTATTACTGTTGCTCCTGTCCTTAAAAGCACTAAAGGGTAGCTCACTGCAATCTGCAGAGTGGATTCAGCTTGTCATGATGTTGCAGCTTAAGGTATCTGAATCAGCTAATTTAGTGATATCAGAGGTCATGTTCAGAAATGTATCAACTTCTGTCAATGCTCTACCCTGGTCAGGTTGTATTCTTTCTAACTTAACCCTGTGAGCTGCCACTGGGCACATTAACCAGTCAAGTTGTTTTGCTGTACTTTAATAAATGTATAAATGTCTAAGAAATTGGCTGGCATGTTAATTCATACCAAACCAAGTAGTAAATAGTAGGATCATCAGGGTCAGTTTCAAGTCTGTAACAACCTGAATTTAGAAACTGATCCCACTGGATCCCCTGGTTTTGACTCTCCATCACCAGAGAATATGGATGGTTCCTCCTCCAAACTGCATCCCCGTTTAGAATGATTTATCTTTAATGTACATTGCGGATGACTGGGCCTAGCTGTTCCTCTTGGCTTTGGCACCAAACCTAAAAAGGAAGTGGCTAGGTTAAATGTCACAGAGGAACAAGTAAATGGACATAAACCATAAAGTAAAGATAACTGTTGGGAGCAGTGAATATTCCAAGATGATGAGGTCCCATTTGGTCTCTGCCTACTTTGCTGTGACAATCACATTGTCTCAGAATGAGTCCTGGCTAATGGCGTTAACTGAGCAAGTCATCACTGTAAATTTAAGTGAGTGAAACATCTTATTCTCATCTTCCACCTCATCCCCCACTCTTCCCAAAAAATCCATGAAACATCATGTTTCTGAGAGAAAAAGACATCTGTTTTCCCTATGGCTGTTAGTGGAAATTTTCTTCTCAATCTAAAATGGCAGACAGAGGAAGAAAGCGTTTCCCCTTTTTTTTCCCATTTGTGATCATTGTGATCATTAAATCAGATGGAAAAAAATCACTGCAACATTTATGCATGACATTGACTACCCCCAACCCAACTACCCACTCCCAATCCACCAACCACTCAATCACTCAGTCACCCATTCACCCTCTGACTCAACCAGTCACCCACTCACTCACTCACACACCTACTAACTCACCCACTGTCCACTCAATGATGCCCCCAACCACTCACTCACTCACGCACCCATTCACCGACTGACCTACATACCCACTCACCCACTCAGCCACTCACCCATCACCCACCCACTCGCTCACCTACTCACTCATCTCCCACTCACTCACCCACTCAATTCCTTACTCACTGATCCACATATTCACCCACTCATTCACTCACCTATTCATTCACTGACCCTCTCACTCACCCACTCACTTACTCACCTACTCACTTACTCACCTACTCACTCACTCACCTACTCGATAGTCTACTGAAAGGCTTGAGACCTTTACAAACTTACCTAATGTCATAAAAAGAGGGTGTGTCCTCTCGTCACCCATCTTCTTCTGCACTTGTTGCTCTCCCACAGAGATGGCTGTGCTGACCCATTGCTGCTGTATCCAGGATTGGAAATCTTGGCCGAAATAATGCTACGTGATCAAGGCACAGAAATCTTTGTAGGCAGCGGCAATGTGCATGGCATTGACGCTGACTGGAAAATCTTGGCTGCTGTTTTGCAGACTTTGTAATAATTACAGGATTCAGGGTGAGAAGATGGAGGAGATTTGATAGAGGTGTCCAAAATTATGAATGTTTTTGATAGAGTGCGTAAGCAGAAACCATTTCCAGTGGCAGAAGAGTCAGCACAGATTTAAAGTGTTTGCCCACAGAAACTAGAGGCAACATCAGGATACATTTATACATGAGTTGTGATCTGGCATGCACTACCTGAAGTATTGGTAGAAGCAGCTTCAATAGTAACTTTCCAAAGAAAATTATATAAATGCTTGAAGGGAAAACAAATAGGAGGGGATGTTGATCAACTGAATCTATTATCCATAAACTTGAGCTCATCCAAAACTCTGCTGCATGTATCATATCATGTGTTAAGTTCCGTTTACCCATCACTGCTGTGGTCACTGACCTATGTGGGCTCCTAGTCCAGCAATTCTTCAATTACAAAATTGTCATCCTTGTTTCAAGTCCATCTAGGGCCTTGCTCCCCGCTATCCCTGGAATCACTTCCAGCCCACGGACAAACAATATCTCTGCCATTTTGCATATCCCCACCTGCCTGCCATTGGTGACCATGCCTTCAGATGTCTAGACACCAAGTTCTGGAATCCCCCCCCAAACCTTTCCACTGGTTCTCTCTCCTCCGTAAACTCTCCTTAAAAACTTCCTCTTTAATCAAGCTTTTGGTGACATGTCCTAATATCTCCTTAAGTGAGTTGGTATCAAATTCAAAAAGCTATGGGGATTAATGCAGAATTAATTGGATAGCCCTACCAAAGAGTTGGGATACGCACAGCAGGCCAGTGGAAACCTCCTATGCTGGATCATTCAACGATTCGATGATATCATGGGGGAAAAATTGGAACTCATTGCACTTGTTTTCCCTGAGAAAATTGGGGGCATCCACATCCCACTTAGGAACCAACTACCCATACTTAAAAAGCATCAGAACCTATTTTAGCTTGGGGAATTGGAGTGCACCTAAAACAAGCCTTTAGGGAGAGCGGTCAGATGCTGGTGTGCCTACGCACCCAGGTGGCGACCTTCAGGCCCTGCAGCGATACCTTTACGTTGACCCTCCTCCGAGATGGTGTGCCCTGGCCACGTATTTCTTCTGCCAAGTGCACGGCCGGAATTATGACGTGTAGCACCTGTTTGTAGACCTGAGGGGCCTTCATGACTCCTTGCAGGCGTTGCCCATCTTTTACCAGGACCTGATCACAAAGTCTGGAACATGATCACCTCGCGACACTGCTCTCCCCCATCAGGAGTAGTGGCTATCGTCAGAGAGCCGCTGCTCAGGAATCCACCCCTCTGTCCTTTTCAGTGGCTGGCGGAGGGGAGGGCTGTGGCTGCCAGGGTGACCAGGATCGGGGACGTGCTGGGTGGCGGAGGAGTGGGCTGGATGCTTCCACAGGAGTTGGTGACCATGGATGTCTTGCGGCCAATGCCATTCAAGACCTTAGGGCAGTTGTGGTCGGAACCGAAGTCATACTGGGCCTCGAGATAGCGCAAGTGCGCAGTGGTCTTCCAGCAGAGCGTTCCCCTGTTCAGACAGAATTCCACATTGGCCCCATGCCCCGAAGCCTCCCTCGGGAGCCGGTGCCCTGCAACATGAGCCACCTTGCGGAAATGCCCTCCATGTCCTTTAGCACAGCATGGAGGCATTTCCTGTATGGGCTGCTGCTGCATACCCTTCACTTCCTTGCCCTTGCCCGCCGCCCGGACACGCCCTGGCATGCCTTGTTGCCGTCTGGCGGTGGAGGTCCCCGTTGGGGGGGGGCCCTCTACGGAGGTGTCCTCCCGCTTTCCATCAGGGACCTGGGGTGGAGGGTGTTACATGCAGCAGTCCCATACAACCGTAGGATGTGTTGGTTCATGGATTCCCAAGATACCTGCCCTCTTTGCGGTCTTGTGGAGTCCATGGACCATATTTATATAGGGTGTTGTAGGCTGCACTTCCCTTTCAGTTAATTAAAGAACGTTTTGTTACTGTTTTGTTTGCACTTCAGCCCCACACTCCTGATCTACGGGCACCCGGTGTGGAGGGGGGGCCGGGAGGGAGGAGGACCTCCTCGTGAACCTGCTCCTGGGCCCGGCTAAGTTAGCCATTAACAGGTCCAGGCAGTGGGCGATTGAGGGGGTCATCCCGCCTGATTTTTTTGTCCCTCTTCCGCGGCTACGTTTGCGGCCAGGTGTCCCTGGAGAGGGAGCACGCGGTGTCTGATGGGCACCGCGTGGATTGGGGCGCTTTATCGATCCTCTTAACCACATTTTGGTTTGATGTTTGTAAGTTTTCTTTAAACTTTGTCCTTGGTTTTGCAGTGACCCTAATTTAGGGACTGTGTTTATTTTATCCCTCAGTTTGTTAATTTAGTTTATTTGGTTGACTCTAAAAGAGTTAAAACAAGCCTTACACCTCTTGAACATGTTAATAAAGGACCTTCTACCTGTTTTAGGTCCTATTCCAGAAATTATTCTTATTGAAAGAGTTGTTCACTCAGATAAATTATCTATATGCGGGCTTATGAATGGAGGCTCACCACTAATACATTAAGTCCTATTTAAAAATATTGACCTTAATCTGGAGCCAGGAGCTCCAGGAGTGCTCCTCCTGACTCCTTAACACACTAAGTGTTGTTACGACTGGACCCCGGGCGAGGTTCCCCCAATTTGCTATCATCCTAGAAGAGTTACTCCAAATTGTTGTGCTCCTGGGTGAGGAAGAATGAACTGGCTCCCTTCTTTATTCAACCCCCTCAGTTGGTCACAACAGGGTTTAGTTTAAAAGGGACCCCTTCCCTTGTGAATACCTTTCCCAGTCCAAATATATTTACATTTTAAAAGGAGCCATTTTAACCAGGCTGTCTTGAGTCAAAGAAAGAGTGAGTTTATTAGTTACTAAATGTGAGAAAAAGATAATAAAAATGCAACGTACATGCACACAGATTAGAAATGAGGAACTGAGTCCAAAAATAAAAGTAAAAAGATCTATGAATCAGTCCTTTGGCTTGTCCATGAGGATTAGATGGTGAAACGTTGCGAACATACATACGAACAAGGAGCAGGAGTAGGCCATTCAGCCCCTCGAGTCTGTTCTGCCATTTAATAAGATCATGGCTGATCTGATAGTAACCTGAAATCTAAATCCCACCTATCCCCTGATAATCTTTCACCCCCTTGCTTACCAAGAATCTATCCACCTCTGCCTTAAAAATATTCAAAGTCTCTGCTTCCACCACCTTTTCAGGAAGAGAATTCTGAAGACTCATGACCCTCTGAGTGAAACAAATTTTGCCTCATCTCTGTTTTAAATGGTGACCACTTATTTTTAAACACTGATCCCCAGTTCTAGGTTCTCCCAAAAGAGATCCTCTCCACAACCACCCTGTCAAGACCCCTCAGGGTCTTAAATGTTTCAATCAAGTTGCCTCTTACTCTTCTAAACTCCAGCAGATACAAACTTAGCCTGTCCAACCTTTCCTCAGAAGACAACCCACCCATTCTGGGTATTAGTCTGGTAAACCTTCTCTGACCTGTTTCCAACGCATTTACATCTTTCCTTAAATAAGGTGACCAATACTGTACATAGTACTCCAACTGTGGTCTCACTAGTGCCCTGTACAACTGAAGCATAACCTCCCTTTGCATTCTTTTGCATTCAATTCCCCTCACAATAAATGATAACATTCCATTAAATTTCCTAATTACTTGTTGTACCTCCATACTAGCCTTTTGTGATTCATGTACTGAGACACCCAGATCCTTGTACACCTCAGAGCTCTTCAATCTCTCACCATTTAGATATTATGCATCTCTTTTATTCTTTCTGCCAAAATGGACAAATTCAAATTTTCCCACATTTTACTCCATTTGCCAGATCTTTACCCACTCACTTAACGTTTCTATATCTTTTAGTAGCCTCCTTATGTCCTCTTCACAACTTACTTTCCTATCTATCTTTGCGCCATCAGCAAATTTGGAAACCATCCCATCCATCGCTTCATCCAAGCCATTTATAAAAATTGTAAACAGTCGAGTTCCCAGCATTGATCCCTGTGGCACATCACTCGTTATATCCTGCCAACCTGAAAAAGACCCATTTATGCCTACTCTCTGCTTCCTGTTAGCCAGTCAATCTTCTATCCATGCCAATATGTTACCCCCTATACCATGAGCTTTTAATTTTCAAAAATAACTTTTATGTGGCACCTTATCAAATGTCTTCTGGAAATCTAAGTACAGCACATCCACTGGTTCCCCTTTATCCACAGCACATGTTTCTTCCTCAAAGAACTCCAATAAGTTAGTTAAACATGATTTCTCATTCACAAACCATATTGACTCTCCTTAATGACCTTGAGATTATCCAAGTGCCCTCCTATAACTTCTTTCATAAAAGCTTTAACATTTTCCCTGTGACAGATGTTAAGCTAACTGGCATGTAGTTTCCTGCTTTCTGTCTCCCTCCCTTTTTGAATAATGGAGTTACATTTGCTATCTTCCAATATAATGGGATCTTTCACAAATCTAGGGGCCTGAATTTTTCAGTCGGTGAGCAGGCTCGGCGGGAGTGGGCAGGGGCTGTCAGGAACCCAACCGCTGCCTGCGATCGGGTGCACGCCACTATTTTAATGCGCGTCTCCCGAGATCAGCGGGAAGGGGCGGGAGGACAATGTCCTCTGGGTCCAATGGCAACCCGGCAGCCTACCGAAAAATGGTGCAGGCAGCCGTCTGAAGGCTGCCGTTGACAACGCAGATCAGCAATGCAGAACGTCACCAGCGAACATGGCAAGCAGGAGGGCAGGTCGGCGGGGCAGTCGGCCCCGAGGTTTTCCGACGAGTGCCTCGCTGCCCTCGTGGAGGAGGTGGCAGCATGCCAGGATATCCTTGTCCCAGGAACGGGAGGGGGAGGCCCCCTCCACCTAACCAAATGTGCCTGGGAGGAGGTGGCATCACGGGTCAGCTCCCATTATGTGGTGAGGCGCACAAGGGTGCAGTGCCGCAATAGGTTTAATGATCTCCTGCAATCGGGAAGGACGAGTACCATGTTAGCATGGGTCACTTAGCACAGCAGTTAGGGGTTGCCCCCCACCCCGAACTTCAGAGTTCTTTGGGTGTGAGCGGCAAATGTCAATGAGGCAGCATCTGGGCAAGGGGGTGAGCCCTGGCTGCTTGGAATGAGTGCCTTGTGGCTCCAGGGTCATGAATTGGCTGAGCCCTCCGAGGTTTCTCTCAGGTGGTGTTGGCCAGGCTGCAATGACGCTGCAGGTACAAGGTGAACTAATCAATGCACATCTGTCCTTTCAGGAGAAGACAATAAAGCAGAGATGCTGCTAGTGGTAGAGGGCCGGCCCCGCCTTCTAATCCTTACCAATACAAGCAGGAGGCACTGGAGCTGGAGAGGTACCATGTGCCTAGATTAACTGGCTGCTGTGAGGTTAGGTTGCCACCGGGAGGTAAGACTGCAGTGCACTGTGGTCAGAATGTCTGTCATAGCAAACATTCCACTGTTGACTATATATTGATTTGAGCCTCCAACATGGAATCCCCATTGATAGTGGAAAGACGAGGGCACCCTGATCCAGGTGCCAGGCATACACCTAACAGTGTAATGACTTCAACTAATCACATGTCCTTGTTCTTCTTTTCAGGCTCACCAGAATTTCCTCGCTCTCAGGAGCCTGAAGGGCTGCCGCTCACCCCTGAGGGCACAGATGATCTGGACGCACCAGCGTCACACCCTCTCAACCAGGCAGGCACCAGCGCAGATACCATCACCTTGGTGCGAATAAGATCATCGGCTAGTATCTCAGTGCACGGCGGTGAAGGGACTTCACACTCACTTGAGGTGCAGGTGGAGGCAGAGGGTACCCAGGGCGCCAGCAGTCAGAGGACCACAGGAGACCAGGAACATGCTCAGTCGGTGGCTGATGATGAGCCGCTGGAGTCATGCCGGAGACAGCAGATGCTGGAAGTCCAGCAGGGTGTGTGGGAGGATCTGGCGGAGATACATGAGGGAAAGCATGCCAGGTCTCCGTGATGGAGGAGCCCATGCAGAGCATGAGCAATACAATGACCCTCACGGCTGAGGGCAATGCTTCCTCCATGGAGAGAGTGGCGACTCTAATGGACAGGCTCCTCCAGGAGAACAATCAGAGGTCCCTGGGGATGCGCTCGGACCTGCAAGCCCTCACACCATAATGACCTCAGGTGGTTACTTTCAGTGTGGGAGGTAGATTGGGCACACAATATCCCAGCTAAGTGCCCGTCCATCAATGGTGAGCACGGAGGTCCAAAGCAACCTCACGTTGGCGCATGAGCTGCTTGTCATCTCTGCGGGATCCTCTCAGAGTGCTCTGGATGATGGCAGCAGCTCCTCCACCCCTCTGCTAGTGACCGTGGCATCCGATGAGGCTGCGGCAACTGGGAGGATGCCAACCATGCCACTGGCCACTATCTCCCAGGCGGGGCCAGCACAGGTTCCACAGGCCGGAGGATGCCCTCCAAGGTCATCAAGGCCAACAGGACAGCAGAGTGAGCCTGTTGACGAAGGCTCCTGGTTCACCCACTGGTGCCTTGATGGCCACTGGTGTGCAGTCGATTGCACACTGGATGCGGGGGAACTCAGCAATCACGACAAAGCCTCTGGCTCACTTTGCCTGGCTGGCTTCGTCCACACGGTTGTGAATGAAAATCAATGCACGCCTGAATAGAGAGTCTATCACTGGCTCGACACAACCGCAGACAGCTGATTGGGACACTCCACAAAGGTGACCCAATGACCTTGAAAAGAACCAGAGGCATAAGAAATTGAGGGCCACTGTGACCTTCAGCGCCACTGGCATGGTGATTCCACCCACACAGTTAGAGCTGATCTCAGGGCCAATCATCTGACAGATGGAGGTCACTGTCTCCCTTGAGAGGCGGAGCTTCCTTTGGCATTGCACCTCAGACATATTGAGGTAGCTTCATCGCCACCTGTAAACCCTGGCAGCAGGATAGTGGCATCTTCTGCAGCCCCTTCGACCTTGGACTTCCTGTTGGCCCTGCACCTGCCTCTTACAGGTGACTCCCCCAGAGGCTGAATAGGCCTCCTCCCTCTTCTGGCCCTCTCATCCTCCTCAGAGGAGGTGCCTCCAGCGGACACCACAGCCCCATTCTCAGGGTAAGGGAAGGTTGTCTGATAAACCTCAAGGGTTATGACTCCTCCGGAGTCCTGAACTGAAGCCTGTTATTTCTGTCAAAGCATCTCTGAAGTGAAATGAAGTTGTCCTGCTCACACAAGCAAATAACAGTAAGTATTAAACTAAAATTCTAACAACTTGCGTTCACGAGCCCATTCATCCCCCTTATCCCACCCATGGATGAGGCTTTTGAAAATGTGGCCTATTGCTGCGATGCCCTGCAAATCACACGGGCTGTACAAAATTGATGTCAATTGCTGCCTCAAGGGGTTTAATTGGCCTATTAATTAATGGCGGGCGTACCTCCAAACTCATAGCACGCCCGCCTTCCGGAATATCATGATGGCATGCGGTGACATCAGGATGCACGCCTGATACCATTGCGTGTCATTTTACACACATGCGTGTGGGACCCGGCCCCGCACAACAACTGTAAACTTCTGCCCAGGGAGTTCTTGAAAATTAAAACCAAAGCATCAACAATCTCACCAGACTTTTCTTTTAAGACCCGAGGATGAAATCCATCAGGACCTGGGCTCTTGTCAGCCGCAGCTCCAACAATTTACTCATTGCCACTTCTCTGGTGACTGTAATTTACCTGATTTCCTCCCCCACTTCCATTTCCTGGGGTGGAAATTTGCCCCCGTTGGGGGGGTTGTGCGGGGGGCGAGCGGCGGCAAGCGCGAACCCGATCGGCAGCCCCCGATCGGGGGGTCGCGCCACCATTTTACGTGGGCAGGCCAATTAAGGCCCGCCCAGTGTGATGCACACCCGGAAACGCTGTGCGCTCCCTGTGCAGGCAGGGGGATGGTGGGGCGGATTCCCTGAGTCGGGGCCTGTGCAAATCTCCCTGAGGCACGGAGTGGCCTCAGGGAGATTACTTTCACTTATGAAACATTGAAAAAAGGTGAAAAAAAAATTTAAGGACATGTTCCCTCATTTGAAACTGTCACATGAGCTGGGACATGTCCATTGATTTTTTCAAAAATTTTTATTTAATTAATCAACACTTCATGAAACCTCATCCCGCCTGGGCTCTTCTCCTGCCCGATAGCCTTAAGGTTGGACGGGCAGTATTCTTAACAACTTTAATTACTTTCTTAATGGCCTTAATAGGCTTTTGGCAGTTCGGCGGCCATGCAGCCAACTCGACTGCGCGCCCACCGAGCTGACAATCTAAATGACACGCGGTGACATCGGGACACATGCCCGATATCACCACACATCATTTTATGCGTCGGCAAGCGGGCCCCGCCCGCACTCGCCGACCCGAAAATACTTCTCCTGGTTTATAGCTGCTTCTGGGAAGTTACTTGTATCCTCTATAGTGAAAACTGATGCAAAATACCTGCTCAACTCATATACCATCTCTTGTTTTCCATTATCAATTATCCAGACTCACTTTCTCTAAGACAAACACTCCCTTTATTAACTTGTTTCTTTTTTAAATATTTATAAAAACTCTTCCCATCTGTTTTATATTTCTGGCTAGCTTCTTCTTATACACTAATTTTTCCTTCCTTATTAGTCTTTTAGTCATCCGTTGCTGTTCCTTATATTCTGTCCAATCTCCTGACCTGCCATCTGTCTTTGCAAAATTATATGCTTTTCTTTAAGTTTGACACTGTCTTTAACCTTTCTAGTTAACCACAGATGGTATGTCCGTCCCTTGGATTTATCCTTACTCGTTGAAATATATCTATTCTGTGCATTCTGAAATACTCCCTTAAATATTAGCCACTGCTTCTCCAAAAATTCATCCCTTAACCTAATTTGCCAATTCACTTTAGCCAGCTCAGCTTTCATGCCCTCATAATTGCCTTTATTTAAGTTTTAAAACACAGTCGTGGATTCACTGTTCTCTCCTTCAAACTGAATGTAAAATTCAATGATATTGTGGCTGCTGCTACCCAAGTTGGGGTGATTCCGGTAGCTGACTTTGGCAGTTGAGCAATTGGTTTAGAGGTTCTGGCTTCTGCAGGTTAGCCAAAAGAAGTTGTCCTGTTTAATTTTTGACTGAGACTGATTTGTGACTTGCTTCTAGCAACCAGAGAGAGTTTGTGCCTGCAAGCGCAGGGATGCCTAGTTGATGTTCTTCAGCTGTGACTTTCACAGTACACACACACCAGAACAGAACACCAGACTAGTACACAGAACTAGGTTTGCAGTTGGCTTTTTTGAACCCCTTTCCTTGTGTATTCCTGGAACGGAAAAAACAAACAAGATCTGTTTCACCCAGATCTGCTTATTTTCAACTCAGTTCATGTTCACAGTCTGGGAGGTGGTTTTGGCTGAGATGGTAATCATTTTCCATTATCTCTGCAACCACAGGAGATTACAGGTCAGTTTTTGTGTTGTATCTTTTCTTTTGAGGTGCCTCTCCTGAAGTAAGCCTTGTCACATCTTTTAGATGCAACATTCTGTCCTCTCTGAATTAATTGAGCAAGTAATCCACATAGGGATTTTCCAGCAAATGGTTATTTTACAATCTCAGCCAGCTTTTGCCTGTATGTCATTTTTTCAAAACACATGTCTTACTTGAAAGTTCAATAAGTCCATAAGTAATTTGGGGATAAGATCCATGGTAATGACAGTATATAGATAGAGGCACACACATTTATATTGTATATATAAAAAAACTACAGACCTTTTACTAAGTATTTATCTAGTAGTTTCTGTATATGTTTAATCATGGATATATTTAGGATTAGGATTTCAATTAATGCTTCTGCTATTTTTAAACATAGAATCTCATAAATTAGGCAATAAGGAATAGATTGAATGCGTGGGATGGTGGAGGGAATTAATTTTGTTGAAAACTAAAAACATATTTAGGATTATAAGCCATCTTTACATGACAAAAAAATACATTGTTTTCTTGAATATTACTTTTCACATGCAAATTCTATAAATCATTTTTTTTGTTTCTAGAACCATGGTGCACTCACCATAAACAGATGTCTGGATACTGTAGAAACATAATACACAAAAGGACAGAACACAATCCTCACATTCAATTTCCATCAGGATGACTGGGAACACTTGGGTTTGGTGAAGTAAATTTGGGAGAAACCATCCAGCCGTACCCTTAAATTGTGTGGATGAGTTAGCGGGGGAAAGGGGAGACTGTGGGCATATTAGGGGTAACTTCCTGACCTTGCCTGTTGGAGGTATACATTGGAAATTTGACCAGTATACAGTTTTCCAACATTTAATTAAAATAGTTGAAAAATCCCAGGAAGCAAGGTCCTCACACTGATATGCAGTAGCCTCTCATTGGGAGCGCAAAGTCGGAAAATTACTCCTATTAACCAAACAAGTCGATTGATGTGTGGGCACCATTCCACTAGTCGCACTGTATGGGCCTCAATGGAGGAAGAACAGTTAACCCAAGAAAGTTAAACCTAATCATTAAAACTGATATTACTGCAGCAAATTGAACATAGGAATTAGGAGCAGGAGTAGGCCATTAGATTCCTCGAGTCAGCTCTGCCAATCACTGAGATCATGAACCTTTGATTGAGAAACCTAAATGAAGATTCAAACTTCCTAGCGGTGGTAATCTTCAGAGATAAAAAGTAGGTGAGGGCACAAAGTAAATTAAGAAGTAAAAATGGAAAATGCTGGAAGTATTCAGCTGGTCTGGCAGCATCTTTGACAAATGAAACAGAATTAACATTTCAGAACAGTGATCTGAAGTGTCAACTGTGGCTCAGTTGGTAGCTCTCTTGCCTCTTTCTGGGTTCAAATCCCACAGGGCTTGAGCACTAAAATCTAGGAGGACACTCCAGTGCAGTACTGAGGGAGTACTGCATTGTTGGAGGTGCTGTCTTTTGGATGAGACATTAAACTGAAGCTTCATCTGCCTGCTCAGGTGGATGTAAAAGATCCCAGTGCTCTATTTCAAAGAAGGCCAGAGGAGTTATCTCCAATATCCCAAACAATGTTTATCACTCAATCAACATCATGAAAACCAGATTATCTGGCCATTATCATGTTGCAGCTTGTGGGAGCTTGCTGTGTGCAAATTGGCTGCTGTGTTTCCTACATTACAACAATGACTATTCTCCAAAAGTACTTCATTGGCTATAAAGTGGTTCTGAAAAGTGCTATATGAATGCAAGCCTTTCTTTTTTGTTTTGCCAGAATGTTAAAGAAGTTCAGCTATTTGAACCTAACCTGCCGGTTGGAAGCTGGTGGCATCTGATAGAAAGCTGTTTAAATCCTGCCCAATATTCCCTCTCAGTCAATTTTGAAATCTAGCCACAGGTTGATTCCAATAAGAAATAGTCTCTCCCAACTCCACCCCCACCTTAACACATTTATTCAAGCACAAAGTTTAATCATGAGGTGAGACAGTTTCTTCCACGTTTACTCCACCAATGCTGTGTCCATAGGCACCTGACAGTAATTGAGCACAAAAATTAAATTCTGTCCCTTTACTAAATTAACCAGACACCTATGCACATGACTCTAAACAAAATGCTGTTTGTAGAACTTACAAGAGAAAATTCATATTCAAGAAAACTGTATTCTTTGCCATGCAAAGATAAAATATGATCCTGAACAGAGGGCAAAATGTAACTTTTAGTTTCCACAAAAGCAATTCTCTCCACTGCCCCCTGCATTCAGTCTATTCCCTTTTGGCTAATTTGTGAAGTTCTAAGTTTTAAAAACAGCTTAAGTATTAAGTTAAGTCCTGATCCTATATATATCAGTGACGAAACATTTAAAGGAAAATAATCCATCAAAAGGTGTTTTAAGTGTAAAACTAGCATTCGATCGGATCCCGTCAATTCTCTGACAAACATGTTAGGTTAAAATATCCCCTTAGCTTTGAGTTTTGAAAGTCTATAGATTATATAAAGAAAGGAAGACTCAGGGAAGCAAAGTATTTCAAAGTGCTGAGGTCCTGGGAAAGGATGAGTAAAATAAGAGACTTGGATGACATTACATCAACAGTTATGTGGGCTGCTAAATACGGAAGTTTATTTGAAAATTTGCATTGTGCTGCAGATTGTGCTGTTGCAGATGCTGTAAATCTGGAATAATGTCTTGTTAAATTTTAAGTAAGCTTTCAACAAAGTCAAACACTTTTAATACTGGATATTTTTGGTGGTTCTCATTTCTGTACACAATCTTGGCAAAATCTCATGCAGGCCAGTTTAAGGTGACAACTGTGTTACTTTAAGGGTTACAATTTGTGCTCAAAGTTTCATATTCTATTTCAGTCGAGGTCCTTAAACTTGAAAAATGTACGTGGCGTTTATTATGTCTTTTAAAAATAATCCATTCTGTAGAGTAACAATTTCAAATCTTGTCAATTTTTTAACTTATTTTACCAGTGTCACACTTTTTGGGGTTTTTTTTGTAGTTTAAATGTCATTTTCTGTAATCCTTCTATTGTTCTTCAGAACTATTGGGTGTCTGCAGTTCATTACATTTTACCAGAGCCATGCAGACTTTAAGTGAAAGGAAAGATTTGACGTCAACTGCCTCTAAATCATGTCTTGAGTTCCTCTGAGCCAGCCAAAGGCAAGTCCAAAACGATACACTGTGTGTCACATCAGAAAAGCATCTGAAATACAGAAGGAGCCAGCTGCTTTCACTGAGGTCGACTGTAAGTGAGTTCTGCTAATGTTCACTTTGTTAGAAAAGTTTTCATAAAGATAGTCAAGAAATGTGATTTTTACATTTCTCCTAAACAGAAATTTTCTAATTATACTGAGTCCTTGTTCCTTGATGATTTTAGTTAAACTTTATTACGGATAAACTAAGTGGTATGCTGATGCAAGTTGTGCCTTTTTAAGGTGTATATATTTATTTTGCCAGTAGTTGCTCAGCGTAGCTGATAGTGATGTGTTGTTATCCTATTTCCTTGGCTGTAGAGCTGGAATGTTTTAGTAAACTGAATATATTAGCGTAACGGATTCAGAGTTAGGTTTATTATATCATGGACACCATTTGCACCATTTCATTGTCTGTGTACTCGCTCATCCCAGTTAACTTTTCTACACTGGCAGATTACAGGGACCAATAATCATTAATAACACTGTCTATTACTCTTTTGTCGTTCATTTTTATCACAAACATGTTTTTAAAGGCTACATTTAAGAATAGTATCAGTGTAGAAGAATTTTCTGTTAATAATAGTAAGTAACCTCCCAGCATTTTTTATTATTTCTTTTGCCCTGTAGAAAGTTAAATGAAGCTCTGAGCCTCTATTGTGGAATCTTATGGATAAGTGGTATGGAACAAACCAGGATCACTAGTTATAACCACAGCAACTCATATTCTTATAGCATCCTAATGTAAAACAAATCACTCAGTACTTTTCAAGGGGGAAAGGCGAAGACCAGCCCAACATGGGAAGAATAAAGAGGAAATCAAAAAAATCCAAGAGATTCTGTAATATGCTTTTAAAAGCAGGCGGACCGTAGCGTGGCAAAGTAATTTAGAGAGACAGTTTCAAATAGCAGAGCAGCCACTGGGGAAGAGGAAGTAGAAAGCACGTTATTCAGGATGGAATGCACAGGGCCAGCACATATGGTGGTAGAAGTCAAAATAGGAGAAATCATGAATGAGCACAAAACGAAGATGAAGGTTTTGATATTGATGCATTTGCTGAGTAAAGAGCTTGGAAAGTGCAGGGATTATCACCGTTAGAATGAGAGGTGTCCTCATTGAAATATATAAGATCCTGAGGGGACTTGACAGGCTAGAGGCAGAAAGGATATTTCCCCTTGAAACTAGAACCAAGGAACACAGTTTAAAAATAAGGGCTCTCCCATGTAAGACAGAGATGAGGAGACATTTTTTTTCTCTCAGAGGGTCGTGAGTCTTCACGACTCTCTTCCTCATTGCACATTTTTAAGGCAGATGTAGGTCAGTTCTTGACTAAGAAGGAAGACAAAGGTTATCAGGGTAGGCGGGAATGTGGAGTTGGGGGGTACGATCAAAGCAGTCATGATCTTATTGAATGGCGTAGCAGGCTCGAAAGGCCAAATAGCCTACTCCTGATCCTAATTGCTACGTTCATACGAGGGTGAACTTGAGCACTGACATGTGAATGAAATGGAGCTTATGGATGAGGAGAGGTTAATGTGGACAAGCTTTGAGAAATTCTGGAGATTTTGAATGCATGAATTTGAAATTTTGTGGCAGTGAGGATGAAGTACTGTCAGAAGTAAGTGATTTCTAGAGGTAGAAAAATAGAGCCTCAGTGACAGACAAAAGTCAGCTCAAAATCAATCAAGGTTGCAAACTTCTTGGTTCAGGCAGAGGGGCAGTCAAGCAGCTTGATTAAGCCAAAAGCCAAAGGCACAGGAGGACTGAGAATGATAGCATCAGTTTTGCTGGAGTCGAGTTGAAGGAAACTTTGGCTATCCATGAGTTAATGTTGGGCAGATGGTCTCAAAGTACAGCAAGAGCTTTGGATTTGACGATGATGTTTGAAGAGGTGGAATTGGGTGTAAGATGAATGAGCGTGAGGTCAGTTTATGTCAGAAAATAGGCTTATGGAATGGGGGCAGGCTTCTTGAAGAGAATGGGTTTGATAAAGTCTGAAGTGTAGATGGGGAAGACAAGTGATAGGGAATGAAGGCTGAGGTTAGAGTAATGAATGGTGATGAAGAGGAGGCAGCAGGAACTTAGCTAACGTTCTGACTTTAAAATAGAAGAAGCACATGAGCTCCTTGCTTTGGTGTGAGATGTACAACTAGAGGTTTCAGGAGATAAATAACAGAGGAGGCAATAAAAGCTGTGGAAGAAGTTGAGGTTGTTCTTACTCTTTGGGATGATTCTAGAGTAATGGGACATCATAGGATAGGGAGTCAGCAACCTTTTGTGCCTGGAGAACTTTTTTTAAAAAACATTTCCTCAAATAAAAACTATTAGAAGCTGCAAGACAAAAATGCAGTATTTTTAAACCAAATACATTGAAAGTTGACAAGAATGTTATAATGCATAATTTGCACATATAATAAATAAAATAAACTTATTGAATTTATGTAACACTAGAGAAAAAATTGTAATTAAGATAGACCTAACTCTGAATTATCATGTTTTTTTTAAACTTTTTTTGTGTCTCTTTTTATTTTTTCTTCCTTTCTCCAGGAAATGCAAATTCATATGCTGAGATTAGACTTTCACCCCATGATAATAACATGGTTTTTATTTTTCTTGACTTACTTTTTTTGGGTTTTTCTCATGATAATGCAATCTCACTAAAAAAGGTTGGAAGTCACAAATGAGATGTTAAAGAGTTACAAATTGCTGACTCCTGTCCTAGAATAACATTTATAGAGAAGGAGTAGGATGATTGTATGGAACAGAAGAAGTTGTTTCAATATTGAAGACTGGGAACAATTGAAGTTTTAAAGTTTTTTAAAAAGATAATAATCCAGAAATTGCTCCTTCAGAATGTCACACATACTGCATACACAAGACTATAAAACAGATATTTTATTGTAATAGTTTACTTTGAATGCCACTATTGAAAATATACTTGTCTCTCATGCTTAAAGTGCTTATGTTTGTTTTATGGTGCCTCTTAAATGTGATACACAAGCTGCAGTGGATGTGAGGATCTTTTTTTTTAATGTAGTTTTCTTTCTAAAATGCAATCCTTGGAACAGCATGCATATTGCAAAATAGAGATAGAAAGAAAATATTAACACTAAAGAGTCTTGATCATAAGCTGTTTAAAAGTCCTTACTAAAAAAGTTAATTTATCATTTTACTTGGCTATTTCTCTTTCACATACACACTTAGGCACAGCCACACACAAAGATATACACACTCAATTTCCTTCCTCAATTTCACCATCTCTTTCACTAATCACCCTGTCTTTTACTTGCACTCAATCATTCCCTTTACTCTCACTTAATCATATTTTGCTCTCTTATGCACAGACTCAGTTTCTCCTTCTTTCACTATTCTTCTCTTTCACTGAAGTGCGTACTTCACCTTTTACATATACTCCATCTCTCTTGCTTTCTCCTTGTCTCTTGTACTTCTTTCCCTTTCTCCTCTTTCTCACTCAGTTAGGCCGATCCTCACCCTTAGCGACTAGCAGTGAATTCCAAAAATGAACAGCTTTGAAATATTGTTATATACACAGCACACAAACAACTTCTGGCCTCAAAAATTTCACAGGGCTCCTATCACTAGATGTTAAGATCAGACAATGGCAGGGCCTCATGGAAGTTGGAGTAAATGGCTATTTTCAGCCATTCATGTGCTTTCTCTGGGGGTTCTACCAATCTCTCGATGAAAGTTACGACAGAGAATTTCAGGGCCTTAAACCTATAGACAGGTTATTGCCACCATTAAAATAACAGGTAAAGTAAGTGCAGAGAACACATTAGTCAT
Source organism: Carcharodon carcharias (assembly GCF_017639515.1). NCBI lineage: Eukaryota > Metazoa > Chordata > Chondrichthyes > Lamniformes > Lamnidae > Carcharodon > Carcharodon carcharias. The sequence continues at coordinate 167,469,264 of NC_054472.1, forward strand.
TAACACACGAATGGCTCAGTAGTTGCTGGAATGTCTCATCTGGTGGTGTGCGACATGAGCTGTACATCTTACCCCACCTCCAGGTAGTACACCGCTGATTGCTGGAAATGTGAATTGACAACAGCGTAGCAATGTCAATGTTACATCTGGACCTCATGGCAGTCAATGAAATGGAAGATAGAGAAAGAAACAGTGTGAATGACAGAAAAGGAAATAGCATGAATTAGGGTCAAATTAGAGCCAGAAATAGAAATAAAAAGAGGGGAAAGATAGAGAGTCAATTAAGAGAGAAAGGGAATACAGAAAGAAAAAGTAAGAAAAAATTAAAAGAAATAATCAGATGAAAAGGGAGTTGTAATCAAGTTGTGTTTGGAAATTGTTGATTCAGATGTTCACTTCAGATGTTCTGAGTGAAGGCAGAGTAGGTGTGCTCATTGTACAAACATGCTTGTGTTCTAAAGTATTGAACCAGCATGACCAGGAAAAGTGGAACTGAAGGAAGAGACAAACTTAAAATAAACACAATCACCAGCAAAAAAAAGTACCATGAAAACTAATGGGACTGAAGACTGTTGAGTTCCTTGTACTTGATAGCCCAATAGACAGAAAGCAGGAAACTGCAGGCCAACTAGCCTAACATCTGTCATTGGGAAAATGCTAGAATCCATTATTAAGGAGGTTGTTGCAGGGCATTTAGAAAACCTTAATAAAATCAGGCGGAGTCAAGTTGGTTTTTGAAAGGGAAATCATATTTGACAAATTTATTAGAGTTATTTGAGAACGTAACAAGCATGGTGAACCAGGAGAGGTAACCTATTTGGATTTCCAAAAGACATTCGAGAAAGGTGCTGCATAGGTTTACTGGACAAGATAAGAGTTTATGGTGTTGGGGGCTACTTATTAGCATGGATAGAAGATTGACTAACTAACAGGAAAGAGAATCAGGATAAATGGATCATTTTCAGGTTGACAAACTGTAATCAGTGGAGTGCCACTGGGATCAGTACTGCGGCCTCAACTATTTATGATCAACATTAATGACTTGGATAAAGGTGCTGACTGTATTGTAGCCAAATTTGCTGATGATACAAAGATAGGTTGGAAAGCAAATTGTGAGGAGGATACAAAGAGTCTGCAAAGGGATATAGATAGGTGAAGTGAGTGGACAAAATTTGGCAGATGGAATAGAGTAAAATGTGGGAAAATGTGAGGTTGTCCACTTTGACTGGAAGAATAAAAAAGCAGAATATTATTTAAATGGAGAGTGCAGAATGCTGCAGTGTATAGGGATCTCGGTGTCCTTGTATATCACAGAATTACAGAATTTTACTGGCACAGAAGAAGGCCATTCAGCCCATCATGTCTGCACTGGCTCTCCAAATGAGCATTATGACTAGTGCCATTACCCTGCCTTTTCCCCATACCCCTGCACATTGTTTCTATTCAAATAATCATCTAATGCCCTCTTGACTGCCTTGATTGAACCTGCATCCACCACACTTCCAGGCAGTGCATTCCAGACCTGAACCACTCGTTGTGTGCAAAAGTTTTTTCTCACATCACATTTGCTTCTTTTGCAAATCACTTTAAATCTATGCCCTCTCGTTCTAGCAAGTTAGTTAAACACGATTTCCCCTTTAGAAATCCATGATGGCTCTTCCTTATCTACCCAATTTTTCCATGTGACTACTACTTCTGTCCCAAATAATTGTTTCTAGAACCCTGCCCATCACTGATGTTAAACTGACTAGTCTGTAATTGCTGAGCTTATCCTTACAGCCTTTTCTGAAAAAGGGCATGATGTTTGCAATTCTCCAGTTCTCTGGCACCTCCCCTGAGTCTAAGGAAGACTGAAAAATTATGGACAGTGCCCCTGCAATTTCTACTCTCACTTCTTTCAATATCCTTGGATGCATCTCATCCGGTCCCAGTGCCTTGTCAACTTTAAGTGCCAACATACTATTCAACACCTCCTCCTTATCAATTTTGAAACTTTCTAGTGACAGGGTTTCCTCTTCTGTCACCATGGCCTGGTTAGCATCTACCTCCTTGGCCCCTTCATCCATGTGTGAATTCCCTAATATGCCCTACTTCTCCTTTTACCACCCTTTTACTATTTATATGCCAATAGAAGACTTTGAGATTCCCCTTTTCATTGGTTGCCAGTCTTTTATCATAATCCCGCTTCACTTCTCTAATATGCTTCTTAACCTCCCCTCTGAACCTTCTCTATTTGTCTTCGTTCTCAATTATATTTCTACCTGACAGATGTCATAAGCACACTTTTTCTTCTTTATCTTAATTTCTATCTCCTTTTTCATCTAGGGAGCTCTGGATTTGTTTGCCCTACCTTTCCCTTTCAATAGAATATATCTTTACTGTGCCCAAACCAATTCTTTTTTGAAGTTAGCCCATTGTTCAGCTACAGTTTTTCCTGCCAATCTTTCATTCCAGTCTATCTGGCCCAGTTCTGTTCTTGCCCCATCGAAGTCAGCTCTCATCCAGTTAAGTATTCTTACTCTGGATTGCCTATCGTCCTTTTCTATCATCATCCTAAAAACATACAATACAATGATCACTGTCTCCTAACTGTTCCTCCACTGACACTTGATCTACTTGGCCCACCTCATTTCCAAGAATCAGGTCCAACAGTACATTTTTTTCTTGTTGGATTGGATACATCCTGCTGTAGAAAATTCTCCTGAACACAATCTAGGAACTTTTGCCCTTCTCCACCCTTTACACTACCACTGTCCAAGTCTACATTCGGGTAATTAAAGTCACCCATTGTAACTCCCCTATAATGCTTACACCTCTGCAGTTTCCATGCAGATTTGTTCTTCTACGTCCTTCTCACTAGTTGGTGGTCTATAGGCTACACCGCGCAATGTAATTGCACCCCTTTTGTTCCTTAGCTCTAGCCAAATTTATTCTTCCCTTGAACCCTCTGGGACATCCTCTGTCTCCAGCACTGCAATGCTCTCCTTAACCAATACCGCCACCCCTCCTCCTTTCCTTCCTTTCCTATCTTTTCTGAACACCTTGTACCCGGGAATATTTAACACCCAGTTCTGCCCTTCCTTGAGCCAGGTCTCTGTTATTGCCACAACATCAGATTTCCACATGGCAATCTGTGCCTGTAACTCCCCAATCTTATTTACAATACTTCGTGCATTCACATACATGTATAATAACGCTTATTTACATTTTATTACTTTCTCCCTCACCCTGACTTCACCTATTAACTTACTATTCTCTATACTAGTGCTATCTGTCCCTCCCAGTATTTTGTGCACCCTGGGATTCCTCTCTAATATTTTCTCTTTGTCCCCACACCCCTTCCAAGTTAGCTTAAAGCCCTCCCAACAGCACTGGCAAGTCTTGATGCAACTGTAGGGGACATTGGTGAGACCACACCTGGAGTACTGTGTACAGTTTTGGTCCCTTCCTTAAGGAAAGATATAATTGCATTGGAAGTAGCTGAGAGGAGGTTCACAAAGCTGATTCCTGGGATGATGGAGTGTCTTATGAGCCAAGGTTGAACAGTTTGGGCCTATACTCTTTGGAGTTTAGAAGAATGAGAGGTGATCTTATTGAAACATATAAGATTCTGAGGGGCTTAACAGGCTAAGTGCTGAGTGGATATTTCTTCTTGTGGGGGAATCTACAACTAGGGGACAGCTAGGGAACTTAGGAACTGAACAAGAGTCATATTGGACTCAAAACATTAACTCTGTTTCTCTGTCCACAGATCTGCCAGACCTGCTGAGTTTTTCCAGCATTTTCTGTTTTATTGCAGATTTCCAGCATCTAGTCATCGTATTTTGCTTTTATACTTTCTTTTATTCATTCACAGAATGTGGACTTCACTGGCTGGGCCAGCATTTATTGACCATCCATAGTTGCCCTTGAGAAGGTGGTGGTGAGCTGCCTTCTTGAACTGCTGCAGTCCATGTGGTGTAGGTATACCCACAGTGCTGTTAGATCACATCAGCCATGATTTCATTGAATGGTGGAGCAGGCTTGATGGGCTGAATGGCCTGCTCCTGCTTCTATTTCTTATGATCTTATGATCTTTCAATAGTACATAGGAATTGCTGGATTAAAAAAAAGACTAAAATCCATCTAGTTTTGTCTTCTACCATTATGGTAGTTGCATAACTGAATGAATAGGAGTATGGATGTCAAGACTGGCATATAAAACTGCTAGGGACAATTTACTACCTGCAGGTGTGAGAGTCCACAGTCTAATTGTTCTCTTCCTGGGCTGCCAAGGTTATGTGCTTGTCTGGATCATAAATTGAGTAATTAGCAGGGTCCTTATGACATCAGTTACGAGCCCTGAATGACTACAGAGTGATTAATTCACAGCAACTGTGTTAATCCAGCAATAGCATGATATGCAATTAATTTCACTGGGGAGGTTCACGTGAGAATGCAATTATTTTGGTTTTGATGAGGCTAACAGAGGTGCACCACAAATTGCCCAGTAATTTGTGAAGAATCAAAACTCATGGCGTATCTCTCATCTTCACCACAAATTGACACTATTTTTGCTAACTAATTTTATGAGCACTTTGAACCTACCATTATTTTTCCAGCAACTTCTGGACTGTGCCTTTCATAGATACAGAAAAGATGTATTAGTGGGGGCCACAATCTTTATTGGCAAATCTTTTACATGTGTTTTCAAACAATATCACAGGTCACATCAAAATGTGTCACAGTAACTCACATATCACTTCACTTGCATGTGACATTAGAACAATGCGTATACCATGCAGCTGTTTGGTCACACTGTTCAGAGCTGGGTTAAAATGAGCTAATGAGTTGAGTTGAAACATATTTTCTTTTATTTTTAATGTTATTTTGCAATTCATTTTTTTTGCACGAGTTCCATTTCCCTTTCAAGTCGTTGCATCTGACAGAACATTTCCTGCTCGTGGTCAAAGTTATCTTAGGAATAATCTCACAAAACTCATAGGCTGAAAAAAAATTATCATCTGAAATAAAGCAGATGGATCTAGGGCTGAGGTGGCAGCCAGAAAGGGGAAGATGTGAGAAGGAAATAAATGTAACTGTAAAATGTGTTAAAAAGGAATTCACATGATAAGATTCGCTGAATATATATTTAAGGCAGCCTATGTAATGTAGTGCATGTAATGCAAACAGTGTCACAAACTGCCTTTCAGAATTTTACTTTTGGGACCAAGAAATCCTTGGAAGTTCCTAGCTGGCACAAGGAGAGTGGAGCAGAAAACTTGCCATCTTAATATTAGGCCAGAGACCATGTTCCAAATCCCAGAGTTGAGGATTCCTGCATGGCCATGGTTAGAGCATTTCACCTGCACAAGTAGGTCAGTGGCACTGTGCCCAATAGAACTTCAAAGTGGCATTGTACCCTGTCAGTGACAGAAAGGAGACCCTCAAAGAAAATCAGGAAGAGCAATTTTGGAGAAATATATCAATGCCCTCCAGAATCAACTACTTTTCCAATTTAATTAGTCTCATTGGGACTTCATGTCAGTTCTCAGCTAGGATGAGATCTGTTCCAATGTTGGTGAGACTACAACTGGAATACTGTGTGCAGTTTTGATTTCCACATTTAAGAAAGGATGCACTTGCATTGGAGGCAATTCACCGAAGGTTCCCTAAATTAGTCCCTGGAATGAGGGGGTTGTCTTATGGTGATGAGCTGAGTAAATTGGGTTTATATTCTCTGGAGTTTAAAAGAATAAGAGGCGATTTCATTGAAACGTACAAGATTCTGAAGGGAAAACAAAACAAAAACAGAATTACCTGGAAAAACTCAGCAGGTCTGGCAGCATCGGCGGAGAAGAAAAAAGTTGACGTTTCGAGTCCTCATGACACTTCAGCAGAACTCCAAAAGTAAAATTCTGAAAGGCAGTTTGCGACACTGTTTGCATTATATGCACTACATTACATAGGCTGCCTTAAATACATATTCAGCGAATTTTATCATGTGAATTCCTTTTTAAAACAATTTACATTTAAGTTCTGTTGAAGGGTCATGAGGACTCGAAACGTCAACTCTATTCTTCTGCGCCGATGCTGCCAGACCTGCTGAGTTTTTCCAGGTAATTCTGTTTTTGTTTTGGATTTCCAGCATCCGCAGTTTTTTGTTTTTAAGATTCTGAAGGGGTTTGATAGAGTGGATGCTGAGAGATTGTTTCCGCCAGTTGGAGAATCTAAAACACAGGGGCACAATCTCAGGATAGGGAGCCAATCATTTAGGACTGAGATGACGAGAAATTACTCCACTCAAAGAGTTGTAAATCTTTGGAATTTTCTACCGCAGAGGGTTGTAGATGTTCCATAGTCGAATACATTTAAGGCTGGGAAAGACAGATTTTTGGTGTCTCAGGGAATGGAGGGATATGGGGAGCAGGCAGGAAAGTGGAGTAGCAGCCCATGATCAACCACGATCATATTGAATGGCTGAGCAGGCTCGAAAGACCACAAGGTCTACTCCTGATCCTATTTCTTCTGTGGTGCTCTTGTATGTTCCTATAACAGCTCATAGAGGAAGGAATTCTCAGGGTAACCCGGGAACTCACTTGAATATCCCCTTGACACAGGAGGGCAGACAGAAGATCTGTCCATGATCCACCTCCCCTCGCTCCCACCCACACACACACCACCACCACACCCCCCCCCCCACCCCCCACACACAACCCAACCATGCCATTAGCAAAAATTTGGCTGAACAGAAAGCACAGCCTCAGTAAAATTGCATTCCCCCTCATTTTTCAGTCCCCGGTCCAGAATCTGCCAGGTTTCACCTTTGCCCCACTTAAAATTTTGATGACTTAAACATATGTACAATAGAAGGGAAGACCATTTCTCACACTCCACTCTGCCTGCTCTCTTCAAGAGTTATCCATTTTCTTTTATAGTCCTGCTTTTTCCCCAATACCTTTCTTTTTTTATTTTTCAAATGTTGATCTACTTCCCCTTTAAAGGCTATGATGCATTCTAATTCCATCATTGGTTCTGGTACGTTAGTCCATCTTGTCGTAATCCCACGTATAAAAAGAATTCTCCTAACTTCTTTCAGCGCTGATCTTAACCTTATGCCCTTTTGACCCTTTCTAAACTTGTTCTACAATGCTTCCTGTGCACTGAACAGAAAACAACAAAAACAATCTACACTATCCAAAATAGTGGATTAAATGTTTAGCTTTTGTTTAATTTCTTTTCAGTCAGCTTCCAGCTGGAAAAAATGATGTGCACTTCAGGGTATATCCCAGTTCAGGCCAAGGCCAGAACAGACCTTGGACATTGGTTCCTTGTCTCCATTTCTTACACTTAAGTGGAGTCGCAAGAAACTAGTCATCACAGAACCAAAATTGATTTGAGTATACAGTTTTTTTTTTAATTCGTTCATGGGATGTGGATGTCACTGGCCAGGCCAGCATTTATTACCCATCCCTAGTTCAGAGGGTCCATTCTCACACAACGTTTAGCAGCCATTGCTGTGGGTCTGGTATCACATGTAGGCCAGACCAGGGTAAGGATGGCAGATTTCCTTCCCTAAAAAAGGACATTAAGGAACCAGATGGGTTTTCACAACAATGGCTTCATGGTCATTATTTGACTTTTAATTCCAGATTTAAGCTGAATTCAAATTCCACCATCTGCTGTGGCAGGATCCAAACCTTGGCCCCCAGGCCATTAATCTGGCTCTTCTGGATTTACTAGTCCAGCGATAATACCACTATGCCATCACCTCCCCCTAAACTTTGCTACAGTGATAGTCATGTTCTGATGTCTTGTGGTAATACAGCTGAAACTACCACAAGCTAATAACTTACCATAAACGTTTTATAACTTGATTGTTAGGGAACTTAGACTTTTACTAAAATAACAATATGTAGGGGTTAGTTCACACCAACAGCAAGACATAAGGCAATAGTTGAATCAAAAGATTCCACTTAGGCAGGGAGCAATTAAAAGAGCAATCTTCATTTATATAGAACCTTTAAGATACAGAAACATCCAATGGCATGTCATAAAGGCAAAAGAAAAATATGGACACCAGATCAAAGAGGGAGATATTAAGAGTAGTGGCCAAGCTTGGACAGAGTATGAAGCAGTTTTAAAAGAGAGGGTGAATGGGTAGAAGAATTCAATAATGGAATGATAGCGTGTGGAAAGTTATTTATCAACATTTTCCTTCCTCCTTACCACATCTTCCCCAAACAAGTTTCGCAAACTTTCCCAACCAAGAGGGAAGAAGAGAACTGTCTTGATGTTTCAGTCAGTGTTACTTTTTGGTTGGCTGCTGAAAACTGTTTGAGAATGGAGCCTCAGCAGGTGAGCAGAAACCTGAAGCCTCCATTCCACAGTACCCAAAAAAACACTCAATTGTGGAATGATGAAGTGTGTGAGAACATTCAAACATTAATTTTAAAGTTACCACCATTATTCTGTTTTTTTAATAAGGTATTAATATATATTATTTGGAGTTTATTACCAATGCTGGTTTGAGTTTGAGCTGCTTACTGATGATGGCATTTCCTGGCAGGATTGTTTCTCAGCTGTTCCTCGTGGAAATTACTTGTCATGCATGAAAGCTGTTCCAATCACATTTGCCCTGCCCTGTACTTTTATCCTCTTTTTCCTTTATCTATCTATCCAATCAAATCATAAATATTAACCCAGGGAAAAATTCCCCCCTCCCCCCCACCCCCAACACCCCCATCAGGGTGGGAAGCGCGAGAGCGGGCGCGGGTGAGCACGCCTTCAATTAGCCGCAATTTTACATGGGCGGGCCAATTAAGGCCCGCTCAGCATGACGTCCGCTTGGAAGCGCTATGTGCTCCCTGGGCAGGCGGGGAGGATTCCCTCAGCCAGGAGTGCGCTCTTTCACCCATGCGCATGAAGGAGCGCACGGATCTCCCCGATTTAAAACTTTAAATAAAGAGGTTTAAAAATTTCCCTGCCATGTCCCCTCATGACCATAACTTTTATTGAAAGATGTGATTAAAATTTAAATATCCTCAAGAAACCTCATCCCGCCTGTAGATGAGGTTTCATGCTTTTTCCAATGCCCGCCAGGTCTCCCGGTCTGAACGCCAACCCTAAGGTTAGACAGGCATGTCCATTAATCACCTTAATTACTTTTTCAACGGCCTCAATGGGCCGTTGACAGGTCAGCAGGTGCACAGCTGACTCGGCTGCCCCCCCTGCCGACCAGAAGATGGAAATGACACGGGGTGACGTCAGGAGTTCCACCTGGCCCCGCTCGCCAACCGGAAGATCCTGCTCTGCTCATAGTTACTGCCTCAATCACTACCCCTGGAAGTAAATCCCATAGCTTCATAGCTCTGAGTAAAGAAGTCCTGTTCTAAATCTCTTACACTTAACCTTGAATCAATGATCCTCCCGCTCCTGTTCCCACTCTAGACGTCTCAGCTACTGGAAATGGCCTGATTATACCTTTTCTGTTCTGTCATTGCATAATCTTCAAATTTCCATCATATCGTCCATAACCTAATGAATCAGCTTGCCGCAGATGAATCCCCGCCTTCACGTTGAGGATACCCTCCATTGTGTTGTGTGGCACTACCACCATGTCAAATGAGAGGGATTTTGCATAGACCTAGCAAGTCAAAACTTGGCACCCATGAGGTGCTGTGGGCCATCAGCAGCAGCAGAATTGTACTCAACCACTAACTGTAATCTCACGGCCCGGCATATTTCCCACACTACCATTACCACCAAGCCAGGGTTAAATGAAGGGTGCAGGAGAGCATGCCAGGAGAAGCACCAGGCATATCTAAAATTGAGGTGTCAACCTGGTGAAGCTATAATACAAGGCTACTTGCGTGCCAAATAGCATAAGCAGCAAGTGATAGACAGAGATAAGTAATTCCACAACCAGTGGATCAGATCTAAACTCTGCAGTCCTGCCACACCCAGTCATGAATGCTGATGGACAATTAAACAACTCACTGGAGGAGGAGGCTCCACAAATATCCCCATCCTCAATGATGGGGGAGCCCTTGACATCAGTGCCAAAGGTAAGGCTGAAGCATTTGCAACAATATTCAGTCAGAGGTGTTGAGTGGATGATCCATTTCAGCCTCTTCTGCAGGTCCCCATCATCACAGATGCCAGTCAGTTCACTCCAAGTGATATCAAGAAATGGCTGAAGGCTGAAGGCACAGGATACTGCAAACACTTTGGGCCTTGACAATATTCCGGCAATAATGCTGAAGAATTGTGCTCCAATTGCCACACCCCTACCTACTGTTCCAGTGCAGCTACAATACTGACATCTTCCCGGCAATGTGGAAAATTGCCCACGTGTGTCCTGTACACAAAAAGCAGGACAAGTCCAGCCATTACCGCCCCATCAGCCTACATTCAATCATCAGTAAAGTGATAGAAGGGGTGCTATCAAGCAACACTTGCTTAGCAATAACCTGCTCACTGATGCGCAGTTTGTGTTCTGCCAGGGCCACTCAGCTCCTTACCTCATGCAGCCTTGGTTCAAACATGGACAAGAGAGTTGAAATCCAGAGTTGAGATAAAAGTGACTGCCCTTGACATCTAGGCCACATTTGACTGAGTGTAACATCAAGGAGTCCTAGCAAAACTGGACTCAATTGGAATCAAAGGGAAAGCTCTCCGCTGGTTGGAGTCATACCTAGCACAAAGGAAGAAGATTGTGGTTGCTGGAGGTCAATTATCTCAGTTACGGGACATCACTGCAGGAGTTCCTCAGGGTAGTCTCCTAGGCCCAACCACCTTCAGCTGCTTCATCAATGACCTTCCTTCCATCCTAAGGTCAAAATTGGGGATGTTCACTGATGATTGCACAATGTTCACCATTCGCAACTCCTCAGATGCTGAAGCAGTCCATGTCCAAAAGCAGCAACACCTGGACAATATCCAGGCTTGGGCTGACAAGTGGCAAGTAACATTCACACCACACAAGTGCCAGGCAATGACCATCTCCAACAAGAGAGAATCTAACCATCTTCCCTTGACATTCAATGGCATTACCATTGCTGAAACACCAACTATCAACATCCTGGGGGTTACCATTGATCAGAAACTGAACTGGACTAGCCATATAAATACTATGCAGGTCAGAGGTTAGGAATCCTGTGGCGAGTAACTCACCTCCTAGCTCCCCAAAGACTGTCCACCATCTACAAGGCACAAGTCAGGAGTGTAATGGAATACTTTCCTCTTGCCTGGATGAGTGCAGCTCCAGCACTCAAGAAGCTCGACACCATCTAAGGCAAAGCAGCCTGCTTGATTGACTCCCCATCCAACAACATTCACCCCTCCACCATTAATTCATAGTTGCAGCAGTGTGTACCATCTACAAGATGCACTGCAGGAACTCACCAAGGCTCCTTAGGCAGCACCATCCAAATCCACAACTGCTACCATCTAGAAGGACAAGTGCAGCAGACACATGGGAACATGACTGCCTGGAATTTCCCCTCCAGAACACTCACCATCCTGACTTGGAAACAGATCGTCGTTCCTTCACTGTTGCTGGGTCAAAATCCTGGAACTTCCTCCCTAACCGCACTGTGGATGTACCTACACCACATGGACTGCAGCGGTTCAAGAAGGCAGCTCACCACCACCTTTTCAAGGGCAAATAGGGGTGGGCAATAAATGCTGGCCCAGCCAGTGATGCCCACATCCCTTGAATGAATAAAAATTTAAACAGAAAAGGAGTTAGTAAAGTGAGTGTTGGTCCTCTAGAGAGTGACAGTGGGGAGTTAATAGTAGGTAATAAGGAAATGGAGGATGAAATGAGCAAATATTTTGTTTCTGTCTTCACTATAGAAAATACAATATACATTCCAGTAATAGCTGTAAATCAAATGTTGGAAAGGAGAGAGGAAACCTGGTGAAATTACAATCACTAGAGAAGCAGTACTGAGCAAACTGATGGATCTGTGGGCTGACAAGTGTCTGCGTCCTGATGGACTTCATTCTAGGATTTTAAAAGAGGTGGCTAATGAATTTCCAAAATTCGCTAGATTCTGGAAAGGTTCCATCAGATTGAAAAGCAGCAAATATAACCCCCCTATTCAAGAAGGGAGGGAGGCAGAAAACTGGAAACTATAGGCCAGTTAGTTTGATATCTGTCATGGGGAAGGTGTTAGAATTGATCATTAAGGAGGTTAGAGCTAGGCACTTAGAGAAACTTCAGGCAATTGGGAAGAGTCAGCATGGTTTTGTGAAAGGAAAATCATGTTTAACCAATTCATTGGAGTTTTTTGAAGGAGTAACATGCACTGTGAATAAAGGGGAACCTGTAGATGTGCTATACTTGGGTTTCCAGAAAACATTTAATAAGATGCCATATCAAAGGTTATTATGGAAAATAAAAGTTCATGGTGTCGTGGGTAACGTGTTAGCATGGATAGAATATTGGTTGGCTGGCAGAAAACAGAGTGCATGCATAAATGGGTCTTTTTCAATTTGGCAAGATGTGATGAGTGGAGTCCCACAGGGGTCTGGCCTGGGGACTCAGCTTTTTACAATTTATATCAATGACTTAGATGAGGGGAGTGAAGGTATGGTAGCTAAATTTGCAGAAAGGTAGGAATGTATGTTGTGAAGAGGACATAAGGAGGCTGTAGATAAATATAGATAGGTTGAGTGAGTGGGCAAAATATTAGCAGATAGAGTATAATGTGGGAAAATGTGAAGTTGTTTTCTTTGGCAGGAAGAATGTAAAAGCAGGGTATAACTTAATCGGAGAATGGCTGCAGAATACCAAGGTGCAGAACGATCCAGGTGTTCTAATGCATGAGTCACAAAAAGTTAGCAAGCAGGTAGAGCAAGTAATTAAGGCAGCTAATGGAATGCTATCCTTTATTACAAGAGGAATTGAACATAAAAGAAGTGCTTCAGTTATGCAGGACATTGGTGAAACTACATCTGGAAAACTGTGTGCAGTTTTGGTCACCTTATTTATGGAAGGATGTAAATGCGTTGGAGGCGGTTCACAGGAGGTTTACTAAATTAATATCTGGAATGAGCAGATTGTCTTATGAGGAAAGATTAGACAGACTGGGCTTGTTTCCACTGGAGTATAGAAGAGTAGGGGTGACTTGATTGAAGTATATAAGATCTTGAATGGTATTGACAAGTTGGACGTGGAAAGGGTGTTTCCTCTTGTAGGTGAGTCCAGAACTAGGGGCACTGTTTTAAAATTAGGGGTCACCCTTTTAGGACAGAGATGAGGAAAAATTGTTTCTCTCAGAGGGTTGTGTGATTTTGGAACATTCTGCCTCAAAAGGCAGTGGAGGCTGGGTCATTGAATATTTTTAAGCCAGAGGTAGATGGATCCTTGTTAGGCAAGTGAATCAAGGGTTGTCAGGGATAGGTGGGAATGTGGAATCCGATACAAATAAGCCATGATCTTATTGAATAGTGAAATAGGCCTGAGGAGCCAAATGGCCTGCTTCTGCTTCTATTTCGTATGATCATATGTATGTCTTCACTCTTCCTGAAGTGTCAAATTGTATCTGGTTCCTTTTTAAGTTCAGAGATTCTGTGATTGAGCAATGTGAGTATGTGACACTTTACAAGACCTGATGGCCAAATCAACACCTGATACTTGAAACTCGCACATTTGTAAGATTTTGTTTCTATTAACTCATGGGATTTTGGCATAGCTGGCATGGCCAGCATTTATCGCCAAACCATAATTGCTCTTCAGAGGGTGGCTGTGAGCCAACTTCTTGAACCACTGCAGTTCAGTGTAGGAAGGTAGTAGGTGGACTCACGGTACTATGAGGGCAGGAGTTCAAAAATTTTGGCTCAGCAATAGTAGAGGAATGGTAATATAGTTCCAAGTCAGGATAGTGCATGGCTTGGCAGGGAACTTGCAGCTGTGAGAGTACTGTAGGTAAATGGACCACATCTTCCCTCTTAAACTTCAATTCCAGAGTTTGACTTGAACCCATCCAGATGGGGTAAAATGGTTAAGGTTCACAGTTCAGTACAACTCAGTATTCTTTTAACTGTTTATTGTACCACTAATGACATACAAACATCAGTACCCTGTTCCTTCAATTTCAATCAGTACCCACATGTGCCGTTCCCTTTTACTGTCCTTAATTTCAAACAGTACTCACCATGATAATCACTCAGGGAAGTTTGTTCCCATCTGTGCAGGTGATCAATCCTCTCCGGTTATCTTTGCAAGTTGTACCCTCTGTCCCAAAATGCACTCTTCTTAAAGTACAAAAATCACACTTGTGACAATGATTGACCTAACGCCTCCCTTTCGATTGCAACATCTGAAATCCTGTTTTAATTCCACATCCTGGGTTCATGAATAGCAGATTAACATTCAGCGGTGTTTGATGGGGAAAATTCTGGGGTTCTCACATTGGTGAATATGTTTTACCTTTTGTAACAGTTTTGAGATCAACATTTCCAAGGGTTGGGAGAGGGATTATCTGGACACAGTGGAACCATGGTTGTTATTTTGTAAGTTCTGTCAACAGTTTATCTGCAGGAGCTCAATGGTTAAGGCAGTCACCTAAATATGAAGAAACACATACCATTGTGTGGTTAGGTTAACATTTTCATGAAGTCAATCCATCTGTTTGAATAATTTCATTTCAGCTCCCAGTTTGTTTTAAAATTTCAGTTGAAAGTCCTATTCTTTCCTGGGATATGAAATATGGCCTCTAGCTTCTGACAATTGCTAATTTATGAACTGCTGCAATACAGTCACTTGGCCCTTTAATGTTGGCTCACTTTAGGCTAAATGCATTCTTCTCGAAGGACTGGCTACATCACTAAGTCAAAGTTGGCACTATACTGTTTCCCTGTGCTGATATTGTTAGGTGTTGTTAGTTTATTATACTTTAAAGTTCATATCAGAGAGCATACATAGCATCTGCTTCCCCCTCCGAGCTGAATTCTCACTCTTATTTAATTCCTTTTTAGAAGTCCTTGCCCTCAACCTGTGCTCGCTTTACTCCAGCAGCAGTTCATTCATGATGTGCTCTCAGCTCAAGCTCAGGGTGGCATGGTTTAGATTGAGAGTACCAGGCTTTTCACAAATTACAGGAAAATGTAGATACTAGTATAATTTACAGGCATATACAATATTGGGAACAGCTTTGCATTACCTGGTGATGGGGGATGGAGGAATGGGGGAAGAATAATCCATAATAATTCTAGTGCTGATCATACCATTGATTATTTAAACTTGCTTATGTATTCATGACAAATAACTTGAATTTACTAATATCCTAATGACCTCTAATTCATATCAGAAGAATGTTAGTCATTCAAGTAAATTACATTTTTAAATAATATTTTCTCATCTACGTCTATACAAAATTAATGAGTGAAATAACTCTCGAAGTTAAGTGCTAATGTTGGCTCACTGGGAGCGCTCTTGCCTCTGAAGTTGTGGGTTCTAGGCCAAACACTAGAGCATAAAATCTTTGCTGACATTTCTGAGGGCTGCTGTCTTTTGGATGAGATGTTAAACTGAAGTTTCATCTACTCTCTCAGGTAGGATGTAAAAGATCCCATAGCACTGTTCGAAAAATAACAGGACAGTTCTTTTGGTGTTTTAGTCAATGTTTACCTCTCAACATTATCATTGAAACATTGAGCAGGGTTTTCCGCACCCACCCACCACCGCAATCTTCCAGTCTCGCCGCAGGTCAATGGACTTCTGGCTGGGGCATCGCCTCGCCCAAGGTGGGTCCCACCCGCGACAGGGCCGGAAAATCCCAGCCACTAACTGGTCATTTAGCACATTGCTGATTGTGAGACCTTGTTAAGTGCAAATTTGTCTTTTGTCTGCAGAACAACAGTCACTATGCTTTAAAAATATTTAATTGGCTACGAAGCCCTGAGGCCACAAAAGACATGTTTCTTATTTTTATTCCATGACCTATCAAGGGGCTGTTTCTCATAACCTCAATCCTGTTGTTCCAAGACACTTGATTAATCTCCCTGCCAAATTAAAGATGACTCAATAGGTTAATATTTTTGAGAATTTCAAATTCAATGACATGGAGATAGGCTGTGTTTGCCAACGCCACAGCATTATCATTTAACAGGGCCTAAGGGAGTAATATGCATCACTGACTCTGTCCCACCTTTGCTGTGGCTTGCTGATACTCCCTGTGAAGCTGCTAACTAAACAAGACACTGCTAGTTCAATCACTTGTTCCAACTTCCAGGCTAATGGGTAATTCTGAGCTCTTCAAGCAATTCCATCCTTACACTGTAAATGTTAATGGAACTCAATATATCTGCAATATAGGATACTGGCCAAAATAGAGATAAAGGTGGTAAACTTGCACAGGTGTGGGTAAAGTAGATTACTTGATTTTCAATTATATTGAGAGTCTTGATGGAGAACATCAAGGAATATTCATCTAATTCTACTCTATAATATTAATTTTTTGGAATAGAAGCTAGCAATGACTTAATAATAGAAGCAGATGAACACTGCAATATTTTAGCCATGACATTGATTAACTGGCAGATCTGGAATGTCATATGGAAGAGTTGAGTTTATCCACTATTATCATCAACGGTCTTTTCTAGTCTTATATTGTTTTTGGAAAATAGGATATTTTACCCATAACTCCTTAAATAACGAAAAACTGATCATGCCAACAGGGCCACTTGAGGGAAAAAGCAAGCCTTGCTGAGGTATTTAGCCACTGATAGGAAGGAAATATCCAATAGCAGAGTGCACATCAACTTTAACATGCTTCCTTGCAACTGAGTGTGAAGTGGAATTTGCAGTGGTATGAGATCAGGCTCCTGTAAACCAGATGGAATAGTGTGTGTTACTGTGGTAACCTAATAGGGGTAGGGAGGAGAGAAAACAACTGAACTGGGGAACTATTTAAACCCAAAACATCCCAGCATTCAATAGCATGCACAGGGTTAACCTGAGCTGTGTTTGTTAACAATAATTTTAGATATTCACTGCTAAAAGGTTGATGACCCTTTTAAGTTCAAGCCTGACAAATGGTTTGGGAAACATTCCCAAACTTTACACTTGGCAGAACTTCTCTTAACAACTTCTAAAAAGCGTTTTTAAACTTTTTAAAAGTTTTGTACAGTTTAACATGATTAATAAAATTTGCTTTCGAAAGACAAAGATGTCTTAACCCTCTGCAAGCTAAATGAAAATTAAATATCATTATTTTCCCTTTATTATTAACATCCAAACATCAAGATATCTTTCGCTGAAATCCATTGTATATTTTATATTTTACCCACTCCTTCTCAAGTGTAATATCTCCCCTGTCCCTCCTCATCAGAACTTTTGCCATGGTTTATATAATTCAATAAAAAGTGAACTGGAGATGGCAGATTCTAAAATGACGGTGGTAAATAGAAACGAAATAGTCATCTTCAGTTGAGGAACAAGTGTAGTGGGTGGACAGGCTTTCTTCAAAATGAAATTTGTGTGGCCAAAACATTCCTCAGAAGTGCTCAGTGCTACTTTTTGTCTTCCTCTCACGGTGTTTGCTGATGATTGCACAATGTTGAGCACCATTCGCAACTCCTCAGATACTAAAGCAGTCCATGTCCAAATGCAGCAAGACCTGGACAATATATCCAGGCTTAGGCTGACAAGTGGCAAGCAACATTCACGCTACACCAATGTCAGGCAAAGACCATCTCCAACAAGAGAGAATCCAACCATCACGCTTTGATGGTCAATGGCATTACCATCACTGAATCCCCCACTAACAACATCCTGGGGGGTTCCCTTGACCAGAAACTGAACTGGACTAGCCATATAAATACTGTGGCTACAAGAACAAATCAGAGGCTAGGAATCATGTGACAAGTAACTCACCTGCTGACTCCCCAAAGCCTGTCCACCATTTACAAGGCACAAGTCAGGAGTGTGATGGAATACTCCCAGCTTGCCTGGATGAGTGCAGCTCCCACAACACTGAAGAAGCTGGAGACCGTCCAGGACAAAGCAGCCTGCTTGATTGGCACCACATCCACAAACATTCACTCCCTCCTCCGACGCACAGTAGCAGCAGTGTGTACCATCTACAAGATGCACTGCAAGAATTCACCAAGACTACTAAGACAGCACATTCCAAACCCACGACCACTAACACCTAGAAGGACAAGGGCAGCAGATAGATGGGAATGCCACTACCTGGAAGTTCCCCTCCATGTCACTCACCATCCTGACTTGGAAATATGTCGCTGTTCCTTCACTGTCACAGGGTCAAAATCCTGGAACTCCCTTCCTAGCAGCACTATGGGTGTGCCTAAACCACATGGACTGCGGTTCAAGAAGGCAGCTCACCACTACCTTCTCAACTAGGGATGGGCAATAAATGCTGGCCCAGCCAGCGAAGCCCACATCCCATGGATGAATAATTTTTAAAAAAACCTGTGTTTTATTATATTAGTAAAGGATATTCCACCGTGTTTTACTGGGTAAATGGTGAAGAAAGCTAATTAAAACACAAAGGGTTGCCAAGTGTTTCATTCAACTTTAATGGCCATATACCTGATGGTCATTCAATATGATTATAGGCAGATAAAAGTTATTACCCATCAGTATCTATTAGGTCAGTCAGTTGGATTGTTCCCTTAGTTTAATCAACTCAATCATTTGGTTTTAACACCAGGACTACGCTAACCGGTGTGTTTGGTTAGTTATAATGAGTTTCAACATAGTATTACAAAGTACCTACAACACAGGGACAGGCCATTCAGCTCCAAACATCCATGCCAGTGTTTATGCTCCAGTAGCCTCCTCACACACGTCTTCATCTAACTCTGTCAATATATCCTTCTATTTCTTGCTCCTTCATGTGCTAATCTAGCTTCCCTTAAATACATCCATAACATGAGCCTCAACTACTCCTTGTGGTAGCAAGTTTCATATTTCCGCCACTCTCTGGCTAAAGAAGTTTTTCCTGAATACCCTATTGGAGACAGCACAAGTGGGATGATCAGACAAAGGAGAAATTAGCTGTTAGGGTTTAGGTATGATATTACTATTGCTCAAGTATTAAATAAACTATACACTGTTAGATTAATCTTACTTTAATTTTAATACTGCAAAATCATTTGTGCTGGTAAATTTTCCATAGAATCACATAGAATTTACAGCAGACAAACAGGCCATTCAGCCCAACTTATTGGAGGTGGTCTTCATGGCACACAAGTGCCAGACAATGACTATCTCCAACAAGAGAGAACCTAACCATCGGCCCTTGTCATTCAATGGCATTACCATCACTGAATGCCCCACTATCAACATCCTGGTGATTACCAGAAATTGAATTGGACCAGCTATATAAATAATGTGTCTACAAGAGCAGATCAGAAGCCAGGAATCCTGCAATGAGTAACTCACCTCCTGACTCCCCAAAGCTTGACCACCATCTACAAGGCACAAGTCAGGAGTGTGATGGAATACTCGCCGCTTGCCTGGATGAGTGCAGCTCCAACAACACTCAAGAAGCTTGACACCATCAAAGACAAGACTGCCTGCTTGATTGGCACCCCATCCAATACCTTAAACATTAACTCCCTCCAATACCAATGTGCAGTGGCAACAATGTGTACCATCTACAAGATGCATTGCAGCAACTCACCAAGGGTCCTTCAACAGCACCTCCCAAACACGCGAGCTCTACCACCTAGAAGGATAAGGGCAGCAGATGTATAGGAACACCACCACCTGCAAGTTCCTCTCCAAGCCCCACACCATCCTGACTTGGAACTATATTGCTGTTCCTTCACTGTCGTTTGGTCAAACTCCTGGAACTCCTTTCCTAGCAGCACTGTGGGTGCACCTTCCCTGCATGGACTGCAGCAATCTAGGAAGATGGCGTAAAAATTGAGTGCCGTGTTCACTTTCACGGCCACTGGCAGTGAATGCCCTCAATGTCCCCTTGACATCAAATCCTGCTGCCGGTGGCATATGTGGCACGTGCTCTCTTCAGTGACACTGGTTCTCAGTCACCTGCAAGATGACAGACACCGTCTATAGACCCTGGGTCTAGCGAGGTGCCTATGTGCAACGGCTCCCTGTGGATCTTCAGCTGCATGCGCAGCAGACCCTTCCACCCCTTCTTCTTGAGGGAGGTATTCCTCCCTTTGCCAAGCCAGGTGCCTCCTCTGAACACTTCTTCTTTTCTGGTCTCTGTCAGCCATAAGGCATACCGTTAAATCACAAGGCTCCATGATCCTGACGTTCTCCTCCTGCACGATCAGAGAGATCTGTGGGTTTACATGGGTGTACTAAGAACCTCTCTTGGTTAAGTCAGATGGCCCATTCACATGCAGGAAAATGCTGGCCACCACTTGGATAGCCAGTGTGCAGCGCGCTCATTGGCTGTCCAAAGGCCCACCCACATCCACCCCACTCCGCTTGACCGATTGCTGGCAGCTTCGGCCATTGGACTGCATGCTGTACTCTCAGCTCCAGCACAGGCATTCTCCTAACCTGCACTGCAAGGCTGCATTGTTAGTTTGAACCATAATGGATACTGGTCCATACCTTAATAAAGACATTGCAAGGGGCCTCCACCAGTGACTGCACTATGGCCATCTTTTGCAAGGAGATTGTACAGCTTGGCCAGTCGGCCAGTTGCTCTGCTGTCTCTTAAAACGCTCATTAATTTGCAGTCAGCATCCAAGGGGTTAAAAGTTCTGGAGCATTTGGTGGCACGTTCATGCTTTTGCGCTGCCTGAGTGGGCAGAAAAGCTTCAGATGCCCAACTCCAAGCCTGTCAATGGAGCTACAGCTAAATGATCTCAGGAAGAATGCTCACTTTTGACAAGCTTTTCCAAGTGTTTGGCCATTTCCCTCATCTCCCCAGCACCACTCGCAAATGTCTTCATCCAATTTTTCTACTAAATTTATATTAACCATTGTATATATGCCTTTTCACAATTATATGTGTGTGGATTGACACCAAATTAAGAAAGTAGTATTTAGCATCATGGACTAGTAAAATGCTAAGGTCTCCAAACCAAGCCTTCCCATGCCCCTCCACACTCACCTCCAAGGAATGAGTCACTCCTGAGTAGGTCTCATCTGAAGATAAGCATCTCTTGCTCAGTCTTTCACTGAAAGATCAGTCTAAATTATATGTCAAAGTCAGGAGCAATTACAACATTTCTACTCAAAAGTGCCAACTGACCCACGCTGCCACACTATAACTTAAGTAACACATCTGCAAGCTCAAGGCAAGCAAAAGCGAGTTCTGATCTCAAGTGTTTATTTCAAATCTATTTTAGTGGGAAATCAAGCAGCATTTTTTAATTTTGTGGTTACTGTTGCAAATGATGCTACAAATCAATGCCATTCCATCTGAGTTTCACCATATCTTCAAATAACAAAACTGCACAAAAATAAAATCTACTTCAAAATGAAAATAAAGGCTTGCACTTACATAGCACTTTTCCACTGGGCATCTCAAAGTGCCAATTAAGTACTTTTGAAATGAAGTCACTCTTGTAATGTAGGAAACACAGCAGTTATTTTGCACTCAGCGAGCTCCCACAAACGGTGATAATGACAAGATAATCCATTTTTTATAATGTTGATTGAGCAATAGCTACTGTCCAGGGTACCAGGAATAATTTCCCTGCTCTTTTCTTTCTACGTCCACCTGAGCAGACAATGGGGCCTGGGTTTAATGTTTCACCCAAAAGACAGCACCTCCAACTGTGTAGCACTCCCTCAGTACAGCAGAGTGACCCTGGCATAGGACTTGAACCTGGAATTTTATTACCCTGAGGAAAAAGTGTATACATATATATATATATATATATATGTATTATATATATATGATATATAATTTATCCCTTACTAATTTCTTCCCTATTGGGTAGGATGTTTGTTATAGTATATTGTTTAAGCAGACTCTGTTTGCAGATTGGTGGATTCTGTTTGCTGTAAAACAGACTGCTGTGAGGCCTGTTATAAAAGCCACCTTGATCATTGGCTGACAGAGTACAATTCATTGCATAACAATTTGCCCCAAAGAAATGGTCAGTGCTTTACATATGTAAGTGGGGGAACTAACACCTGTTTTAGGAAGTCTCTGTGAAATTGGAGACCAACCCTTTTCAAGATTTTTCAGCAGTTGCTGCAGCCTAAGCAGCAGCCACTACCAAAATCCATTCCTGTGGAGACTAGGGAAGCAGAGGTTAACGTCTGGACTCCACAGCAGTCACCATTCCCATTTCTGCCTCTTCCCGAGACTTGCCTTAGGTCCACTGCCAGCGAGGCAGGAGACCTGAAATTCATCAGTTCATGCCTAGTTCAAATGGGCACGCTGTTCCAGCACACAGCTTTCCAAGATTATTTAGCACTTCTTACCCCTTTAACTTATTTTATGCCGGGGACAATGCATCCACGATCACATTATCTTTGCCGGCAATATGAACAATCTTTACACTGAATGGTTGAAACAATAGTTTCCATCTAAACAGTTTCACATTTCGAGTTTTAAACTTTTCAGTGAAAGCCAGAGGATTATGGTCAGTGTAGATTGGTGTTCCTTTGTTATCATGTCAGACATAAACTTCAAAGTGTTGAAGAGACAACAACAATTCTAGAGTTTCTTTCTGCACTGTAGAGTACTTCCTCTGATATTGATTCAGTTTCTTGGAAGAGTACCCCACCGGCTTCTCTATACCTAGTTTATCATCTTGTAGTAGGACTGCACCTACCCCTAAGTTGCTAGCATCAGTTGCCATTTTAAAAGGTTTGGTAAAGTCAGGGGCAGCCAACACTGGTTCACTTATTGAGATTGCCTTCAGCTTTTCAAAGGCTGCTTGGCATTCTGCTGACCATACCACTTTTGCCTGTTTTCTTAACAAACTAGTGAGAGGTACAGCTATTGTGCTGAAGTTAGGCACAAATTTTCTATAAAACCCACACATTCCCAAAAATTTCAGGATTTCTCGTTTAGTTTTAGGAATGGGAAATTCTATTAGAGCATTCACTTTTGCTGTTCTTGGCAACACTTGACCTTATCCTACAACGTGACCTAAGTAAGTTACCCTTGCTTTTGCAAATTTGGCTTTGGCCAGATTTATGACTAAGCCAGCCAAATACAATTGCTTAAACAGGTCATCTAACTGCTTTACATGTTCTTCCCATGTGTTACTATATATTACGACATCATCTAGATAAGCCACACTGTTAGGTACTTCAGCTACAACTTGATTCATAAGTCTCTGGAATGTAGCTAGGGCATTTTTAAACCCAAACGGCATGACTAGACATTGATACAATCCACTTGGTGTAACAAAGGCAGATATTGTTTTAGCCCTTGATGTTAATGGCACTTGCCGGTACCCTTTCAATAGATCAATCTTAGAGAGAAATGAGGCACTGCCAACCCTATCGATGCAATCTTCTAACCGAGGAATTGGGTATGAATCTGTCCTTGTTACTACATTCATTTTCCTGTAGCCTATTCAAAATTTAGTGGATCTATCTGGCTTAGTATCCAATACTACCAGTGAACTCCAGCCGCTTTGGCTAGGCTCAATCAATTGATTGTTCAGCATATACTTGATCCCTGTTTCTAACTGAGCTTGTTTCTCTGGGCTCAACCGATAATGATGTTATTTTATCGGCACTGAGTCTCCTACACCAATGTCATGTTTAGTTAATGTAGTACATCTAGGTATATGCCTACGAATTCCCTTATACTTCATAAGTAACCTTATTAGATTTTTCCTTGGTCCTTCCTCTAAATATGAGAATACAGTGTCTAACTGTCCCAGTATTGTCATATTGGCTAGTCAAATTGTAGTAGGTTCGCTTTGGGCACTGTCTACTTCACCTTCTACCTTGCTCTTACTGTCTCTGTCATCATCCACCACTCCTACCACCGGACACACTTGCTCTACCTTATCACCTTCGCTGCAACGATATTGCGCCAACATGTTTATGTGACAAAACTGTGTTTTCTTCCTACACTCAGGAGAATCCACCAGATAAGTCACCACTAACTCTTCTAACAATCTTGTATGGGCCATTGAATTTCGCTTTCAGGGGTTCACCCTGCAAAGGTAATAATACCAATACCTCATCTTCTGCTTGGAACATTCTAGTTGTAGCATGTTTGTCTCCCTATTATTTCATTTTGGCTTGGGAAATTTTTAAGTGCTCTTGTGCTACTTTACATGCTCCTGTGAGTCTTTCTAGAAACATGGACACATAATCCAACATGGAGCTTGCTTCTTTCCACTTTAGGAATTTTTCCTTAATCACCTTTAAGGGACCTCTTATTTCATAACCATAGATCAATTCAAAGGGACTAAATCCAGTAGATTCATTCAGATGATCTCTGGTAGCAAATAGTAAGAAATCTAATCCTTTGTCCCAATCCTTTGGGTATTCATGTCAGTAGGTCTTAATCATGGTTTTTGAGAGTCTGATGGTATCTTTCTAAACCTCTCAGTGTCTGTGGATGATAGGTGGTAGAGTTTAGTTGTTTGATACCCAAATTGCTGATTATGTCCTGGAAAATATTATACATGAAACTAGAACCTTGGTCAGATTGTATTTCAATCAGTTGGCCATAACAAGTGAAAAACTGAGTTAGCTTTTCCATTATCACCTTAGCTGTTATTGTCCTTAAAGAAATAGCTTCTAGATATTAGGTTGTCATATCCAAGGTTGTAAAGATATACTGATGTCCTGCTTTCTTTTTGGGTAATGTTCCTACATAATCTACTAATACCTGACTGAATGGCTTTTTTAAAGCTGGTATGGGTATTAAAAGTGCTGGTTTGATTACATGTTGAGGTTTACCTACTACCTGACATATATGACAAGTCTTAAAAATTGCACTACATCCTTATGAAGTCTTGGCCAGGTAAAATGCCTGTTTATCGATGCCTGGGTTTTCGGTATTCCTACATGTTGTGCGATTGAAATTTTATGTGCTACTCGCAATATCCCCTTACAATATTTGGGCAGTACCACTATGTGATGAACAACCATCCACTTCTCATCCACAAGTCTGTGAGGGTGTCTCCACTTCCTCATCAGAACTCCATTTATAAAGAATAGCACTCTGGAACTCCTTCAGCCTCAGCTTCAGTGTGAGCTGACTGTGTTAACTCGTTTAACTCTGGATCTGCTTTCTGAGCCTCAATTAATGAAGACATTCCAAACACTTCCTCTAAATTATCCTCATCCTTAAAGAAAGTTTTGGCTACTCTAACATCTGCTCATGCCATTACTTTGACCTTTGGTGATGGATTTTGTTTAGCCATTGCCCTAGTCACCGCACATGATGGAAAAATACCAGGAGCTTCTTCTTGTAACTGTTCTGTCTCTTTAGCCTTTCGTGGACTTACAGTAAGTATGGGCGAAACTATAACCTTCACTCCTGCCAAATCATTCTCCAGAAGTAGATCAACTCCATCCATGGGTAATTTCTTAAACACTCCTACAACCACCAATCCAGACAACAAATCACACTCCAACTGTACTTTGTACAATGAAACCGGTATACCCGCTCCACTTATCCTGTTTACCAATCTTTAGCTTTCATTAAACTCTCTGGAGGGAAAACTAGGTCCTTCTCCAGCAAAAAAGTTTGAGTAGCTCCTGTATCCCTTAATATATTTATGGGTTTAGCTGCATCATTTGATGAAAAAGGGGTTATCTTTCCTTTAGACAAAATCCCTTTATATCTCTCATCTATCTTAATCACTTCACCTGCATTCACAAAAGTGGTTACCTCCAGACCCTTATTTGTAGTTAAAGCTACAATTTGATCTGTGGCATTTTCTTTTTGAGTTCCCTTTTTGGACTCACTCTTATGAACTCCAATAAGACCCACGGGCTCCCGATGCAACTTCCAGCATTCTGAACAAATGTGTCCCACTTTATTACAATGGAAATACTTAGGCCTTCGAGTTTCATTTCCACCCTCAGTACCTCCCTTCCTGATCTAGGGAGGAGATCTCAAGCTATTCCCAGCTGTCCATTCTTTACCCTGGCTACTTGCCTTCCTTTCACTCTCCCACTTTCTATCTTTTTCTCAAATTTATGGTAGTGATGGAAAAAAGTTTAGTTTTATGGATCAGCTCATAATTGTCAGCCATTACTGCTGCCAGTCTAGCAATTGCAACATTTTGGTCTTCAATGTGGGATCTTATTACAGAAGGTAGGGAGTTATTAAATTCTTCCCAGAGCATGGTCTCTCTGAGAACTTCATAGGTATTTTCAACTCCTAATGCTCGTATCCAACTATCAAATCTACCTTGCTTGATCCTTTCAAATTCAATGCAAATTTTCCTAAGCTGTTTCCTTAAATTTCAAAACTTTTGCCTGTATGCTTCAGGGACCAACTCAAAAAGGCTTTTTTCACCAAATCATAATCCCTAGAAACCTCCTCTGACAATGAAGTATAAATTTCTTGTGCTCTACCTGGGCAATGTCCAGTTTTCCTTCAGCCAGTTCATCTGTTCAGCTATCTTCTCGAATGAAATAAAGAAAGCTTCAACGTCCCCTTCCTCAAGTTTTGAAAGAGCTTGCACAAATTTTAACTACTCCCCGCAGAGTTCTGATCTCGAAATAAGTCGTGCCTCACCTACTGGAGTTCTTTTTTAGCTGTCAGCATTTTAAGCTGGAATTCTCTCTCTTTTTCTCTTTCCGCCTTTTCTAACTTCAAAATTTCTAACTCCCTTTGAAAGCTCCTCTCTCTTTCCTTTTCTGCCTGTTCCCTTTGGAATGCTCTCTCTCTTTCTTTCTCTTTTTCTTTCTCTGCCCTTTCTGCCTGTCCCCTTTGGAATGGCCTTTTCTCTTTCCTTTTCTGGTGCTTCTAGTTTCAATTTTTTTTATTTTCAACTGAATTTGAGCCCATTCCAATGAAGCACCCCTTGGAGAACTTGGTCACTTGGATATTCCTTCCAATTTCAAATGCTGTGCTATCTCTTCAATTATTCCTGCATCCCTAGCTTTGGCAGGCAATCCTATTCTTAATTTACTTGCCAATTCGATTAACCTGGCTTTTGGGATCCCTTGTAAAATCATCAGGAACATCTCTTCCACTTGCAGGAAAGCTTTAGCAGTTTCCAGTGCCATCTTATTTTTGACAGTGCAAACTTGGTGTTTCCTTTTAGCTGTTATTGCTAACTAAATCTACGCCCAAATCATTGGTGTCTTGGGAGCCCCCAAACTTTGGCATGTATCACTAGGGATAGTGCGCTGCAATATCAAGCCCCTCTGCTCCCTGAACCACGACAAATGTGAAAAAGTTTGATCAAACCACCAGATTGCCCCAATTCTACCTAAATGTTTAACTTAGGTTAACAGAATATGAGCATCAGGTTTGTAAACTTAATAAGTAAATAACCGTTTATTGAACAAACTGTCGTTAACCAGTGGCAAAAGAAAGAAATATAAACTGCTAATTTCTAACTCTATAGCCTAAACTCTACCCTTTCTTAAATCCCTATACACACACATACAAGACACATAAGGCAAACAAAACATGGATTTTAAGGGTGGGATAAAACAGATCAGTGGCACCAATTCCAGAGTACATGATTCGATGGGTTAATTTTGACTGTTGTCTTCCAAATTCCTTTCAGTTCTTGTTGATTACACAAGGTGGTCTTCCAACACTTTCAGTACTTAGTTCATTGGTTGAGCACTTGCCTTTCAATGTCTCCAACAGTGATTTTCCCCTTCGCCTCTTGACAGGGGTGTTCAGAGGGAGAGCAGATTATAGAGATGTGAGAAGAAAAGCCAGCTAGCTATCATTACAGAATTACTGGAATCTTCCACACACAGGAGAAAGAGGTTTTAGGTCTTGTTCCATAAGACCATAAGACATAGGAGCAGAAATTAGGCCATTCAGCCCATTGAGTCTACTCCGCCATTCAATCATGGCTGATAAGTTTCTCAACCCCATTCTCCCGCCTTCTCCCCATAACCTTTGATTCCCTTACCAATCAAGAACCTATCTATCTCTGTCTTAAATACACTCAATAACCTGGCCACCACAGCCTTCTGTGGCAATGAATTCCATAGATTCTCAGGCTAAAGAAGTTTCTCCTCATCTCTGTTCTAAAAGGTCTTCCCTTTACTCTGAGGCTGTGCCTCGAGTCCTAGTCTCTCCTACTAATGGAAACATCTTCCCCACGTCCACTCTATCCAGGCCTTTCAGTATTCTGTAAGTTTCAATCAGATCCCCCCTCATCCTTCTAAACTCCATTGAGTATAGAGCCAGAGTCCTCAAACGTTCCTCATATGTTAAGCCTTTCATTCCTGGGATCATTCTCATGAACCTCCTCTGGACCCTCTCCAGGGCCAGTACATCCTTCCTGAGATATGGGGCCCAAAATTGCTCACAATATTCTAAATGTGGCCTGACCAGAGCCTTATAAAGCCTCAGCAGCACATCCCTGCTTTTATATTCTAGTCATCCCGAAATAAATGCCAACATTGCATTTGCCTTCCTAACTAGTGACTCAACCTGCAAGTTAACCTTAAGAGAATCCTGGACTAGGACTCCCAAGTCCATTTGCACTCCAGATTTCTGAATTCTCTCCCCAGTTAGAAAATAGTCTATGCCTCTATTCTTCCTACCAAAGTGCATGACCTCACACGTCCCCACGTTGTATTCCATCTGCCACTTCTTTGCCCATTCTCCTAATATGTCCAAATCCTTCTGCAGCCTCCCCGCCTCCTCAATACTACCTGTCCCTCCACCTATCTTTGTATCATCTGCAAATGTAGCCAGGATGCCCTCAGTTCCTTCATCTAGATCATTGATGTATAAAGTTAAAAGTTGTGGTCCCAACACTGACCCCTGCGGAACTCCACTAGTCACTAGCCGCCATCCTGAGAAGGACTCCCTTATCCCCACTCTCTGCCTCCTGCCAGACAGCCAATCTTCTATCCATGCTAGTACCTTGCCTCCAACACCATGGGCTCTTATCTTACTGAGCAGCCTCCTGTGCGGCACCTTGTCAAAGGCCTTCTGGAAGTCCAAGTAGATAACATCCATTGGCTCTCCTTTGTCTAACCTACTCATTACCTCCTCAAAGAATTCTAACAGATTTGTCAGGCATGACCTCCCCTTGATGAAACCATTGCCCGATTTTACCATCCACTTCCAAGTATTCTGAAATCTCATCCTTAATAATGGACTCTAAAATCTTACCAATGACCGAGGTCAGGCTAATCGGCCTGTACTTTCCCATCTTTTGCCTCACTCCCTTCTTAAACAGGGGGGTTACATTAGTGATTTTCCAGTCCTCTGGGACCCTCCCTGACTCCAGTGATTCCTGAAAGATCGCCACTAACACCTCCACTATCTCTTCAGCTATCTCCTTCAGAACTCTGGGGTGTAATCCATCTGGTCCAGGTGATTTATCCACTTTCAGACCTTTCAGTTTTCCTAGTACCTTCTCCTTGGTTAAGGCCACAATACTCACCTCTGCCCCAAACTCTCTTGAACTTTGGGGATGTCACTCATGTCTTCCACCGTAAAGACTGACACAAAGTACCTATTCAGTTCCTCCGCCATTTCTTTGTTCCCCACTACTACTTCTCCAGTGTCATTTTCCAGTGGCCCAATGTCCACTTTTGCCTCTCTCTTACCCTTTATATATCTTTCAGGCTAGGAGCTATTCAGCTGCACTCAATACAAAACCTGGTCACCTGTTCAGGAGCCAATTAAAATGTTGTTGCCAGGCAGCTCCCTTAGTCCAGGACTCCTTTCCAGCACCATCCTTTCTTTCATTGCACACTCAGTTCCAGGGTTGCAACATTGTATATATCTCTCATCCTGTTCCAGTGGACATGTCTTTCAACCTGCAGCCATTATAATTTTAATCCACAATCCATCAGATAATAAAAAGATATGTTCTTCACAACAGTCCAACAGAAATAAAAAGATATGTTCCTTACAATAGACATAACAAAGAATGATACATTTACCTACTTCAGCACAGGGCTATACAGTTACATGACTTTAGCAATCCATTTTCACTGCAATGTGGGAAATGCTTACCTGCCACATTGTGCAACTATTCTGCGAAACTTCATAAACCCTTTGTAAACAGAGGCAATGGATTCTGACAGGCTAAGCAAGCTGTGCAGTTTAAGTTGCCACAGTACTATAAATTAAACAGAAATTCAAATTTCCTTTTTAGGGAAGTCTGGTATGTGGGCTTACAGAGGAACACTTAAACATCCAAAACTCCTTAATCCAAACAAAACAAATGAAACCTTGGGTATGGCGAGTAAAATTTTGACTAACAGACAAAATTACCCAAACCGTAAAATGATCCGGGATATGTGCACGTGGCACCTTATTCAAAACAAAACATTAGAAACTGGGGAGCACAGGCTTCGGCCCAGTATGATGAACAGTATGAGCTGTTTGCTGCTCCATGTTCTAGAAAGCACATTGACCTATGAACTATGTGGCCTGCAGCATAAGACAAGGGCCAAATCTGTGGTGAAGTAACACTGGTTATGGAGCAGTGCGAGCAGAGTGTGTTGGTTGAGAAATCATTATAGCCTGCAGCATCTGATGTTCCATGTGTTGAAATTCAAGGGCAGATTGTCAAGCATTGCTGGCCCGCGATTTTCCAGCCGGCATTCCCTCTGAGCATCACTCCACGTAGGGAGTGGCCGACCGCAGACCTATTATGCACACATAACACAGGGG
Organism: Carcharodon carcharias; assembly: GCF_017639515.1. Classification (NCBI taxonomy): domain Eukaryota; kingdom Metazoa; phylum Chordata; class Chondrichthyes; order Lamniformes; family Lamnidae; genus Carcharodon; species Carcharodon carcharias. Next base: position 167,499,980 of record NC_054472.1, read on the forward strand.
ATGAGAATACAATGTGCCAAATCTTGCAGGAGTGGTACATCTCATGACATGCACTGTTAGCTAGACTTTTATTTGCACTGTTCAGCGTGACTATAATTTGCAGTGTAACTTGCAGGGCCCCAATAATAGTGCAAGGATCATCAGCAAGGATTCTGGGACTTTAGTGCAGTAGTTCTCAAACATTTTTGGTTGATGGATTTTCAAATGGATTAGTAGTCATGGACTTCCCCAGTCTAAATTATAACACTATATAACATTCATAATATGAAACTGCTGCATTAAAAGGCAGCATTAATAATGCTTTTAACAAAATAGGTATTTACTTCTGTCACTTTATTATTATGATGTGTGTGTCTGTATTTTAACATTTTTAAGGGTGACCTTGTTTTACAGAAACAAATAGTTGCCAGAATGACCAAAATGCAGAATGTATTCCAAAAGTAAAGTGTATGTATATTTGTACTTTTTGTTGCTTGTTGTAGCTCCAAATGGCACTGTGAGCTTCTGCAGTTCACTACTGCAGAGTTTTCAGGCACTGTAAACAAGACTTCATTTTTACAGCTCTACTTGCTAACAGGGTCCGCCTTAGAAAAGATGGTACTCTGGGCAAGCTAGTAGTTTGGCACATTTTCTTTGAGTTTAAGTCTGTAGTATTTAAATAATTTTTTTAAATCTCCACTCTTTGAGTAAGTCTGAACTCACCTGGCATACACAACCATCACCTTGGGAACAGGCGATCATCGTGCCACTCTCAGAGATCTTCCCTACATGCCCGCCTGCTAAGTGGGACAGCCGGCCCATTCCGCGTTGCACACATAGCAGCTGCATTCTGCTCGTGTCCAAGTTCTCTTCCAGCCTGCCTCCGGTGTGTTCATGCCCATGGCAACCCTCCCTGATCATGGCACCCTGGGCAATCAACCACATTGTCTACCTATAAGGCCCAGCCCTACACTTTCACATTATTTTCTGGATCCTCTAGAAAATCTCTGCGGATCCCCAGTTTGAGAAGCAATGCCTTAGTGAAATGATGGGACGAACAATCCATCGTCTTGACCAATGAGATTTAGGGATTGTGAAAGAGACAGGAACGACAGAGAAGGAGGGTGGATTAGAATCAAATCAACTGCAGAAGGAAAAATAGAGAGATGGAGGAAAAGAAAGATGGAATTGAGAAAGAGAAAAAAAGAAACAGAAAGGATAAGTAAGTAAAAAGTGCATTTTAAATTCATGTGCAGATCTTAAATATAACAGGGTGGCTAAGGGTGACCTGCTGTTTGTACAAGGCAGGCAGTTTAGTGCCATAAATCAACTGAGATTTGCACCTCACACCATGGTCTCGATTTTCACCAAGTTGGGATGACTCGGGAACCCTTTCAAAATGGTGGGTGATCATGATTCCAAGATTCCCAATCCCATTCCTGGCTGCCTGATTTTCAGGAGTGCCTTTATAAGAACATAAGAAATGGGAACAGGAGTAGACCCTTTGACCCTGCTCTGGCATTCAATAAGATCATGACTGATCGTCTTGAGTTTCAATTTCCACATTCCCATCTAAACCCAATTACCATTGATTCCCTTGCCTAACAAGAATCTATCTACTTCTGCCTTAAAATATTCAATGACTCCGCCTCCATCACCTTCTGAGGCAGAGAATTCCAATGTTGCATAACCCTCTGAGAGAAAAAATGTCTCTTCACCTCTGTCCAAAAAGGGCGACCCCTAATTTTAAAACAGTACCCCCTAGTTCTGGACTCACCCACAAGAGGAAACTCCTTTTGAGGTCTACCTTGTCAAGGATCACTTCAATCAAATCACCCCTCAGTCTTCTAAACTCCAGTGGAAACAAGCCCAGTCTGTCCAATCTTTCCTCATAAGATAACCCACTCATTCCAGGTATCAATCTAGTAAACCTCCTTTGAACTGCCTCCAATGCATTTACATCCTTCCTTAAATAAGGAGACCAAAACTGCACATAGTATTTGAGGTGCAGTCTCACCAATGCCCTGTATAACTAAAGCATAACACTCTTACTTTTTTGTTAACTCCCTCGTAATAAAGGATAGCATTCCATTAGCCTTCTTAATTACTTGCTGCACCTGCGCACTAACTTTTTTGTGACTCATGTACTAGAACACCTAGATCTCTCTGTACCTACCTCGAGGGTGAAAATCCAGGCCCATATCTCTTCTTCCCTTGAACTTTAAGAGGGCATTGGGGATAATTTTGAACTTTGCCATCTGGAAGGTAACCTGGTGGAGCAGATCACCTTCCATTGGAAAACCCACCCAGTTCACTCACCAGAATGAAAATTGGGCTGATTCTACAATTGGTGGATGATCCCAAAATGACCCCCATTTAGTGCTGGTTACTGGTGGTTGGCACTGCCTTCCTGGTCTTGGCGGTATTTTCCATGATTAGTAAAATTGTTTTTGTCTTGTTGCAGGTTGCCCAAAAGATCAGCCATGCAGAATGCGACAGTTGAACCAAATCTTGCAAATGTGACCACGACTAGCCTTAGCAACGGAACTCACAACCACAAGGAACCCTACCTACATAAACTAGCGCATCTTGATGAAGCACTATACAATGATTACTACAGTCTGTGGCTCGCCTTAATGATAATTAATGTTATCATATTTGTAGTTGGCATTGTACTCAATGGTGTTGCACTGTATGTATTTTGTTTTCGCACCAAGACTAAAACAACATCTGTCATCTACACCATAAACCTAGTAATCACAGATTTGATGGTGGGATTCTCCTTGCCAACCAGGATAATAATGTATTACAGCGGTGGAGAATGCCTGACGTGCTCTTTTGTGCACATTTTCAGCTATTTTGTGAACATGTACTGCAGCATTCTGTTCCTAACCTGCATTTGTGTGGACAGGTACCTGGCTATAGTCCAAATGGAAGCTTCACGCAAGTGGAGGAACCCCCACTATGCCAAAGGGATTTGTGTTTTCATCTGGCTCTTCGCCATTATCGTCACCTACTCTATACTCACCACAGCAATCAAGTATGCCTCGTGTTGTCTGTCTAAGCTCTTTGCTCTGACAGTGTTTGAATACTTTTTGCCTTTAGTGATCATCACGGCCTTCACAATTAGGATCATGTGTGCCTTGGCCAAACCAAACCTTATGCAGCAGAGTAGGGAGAGGCGCATGAGAGCTGTCCAGCTTCTGGTCACTGTACTGGTTATATTCATGATCTGTTTCACGCCCTTTCATGTCCGTCAGGTTGTGGTCTATGCAAACCCTAAACTGCCCCTTCACATCAGCCTAATCGTATATCATGTTACAGTGACCCTGAGTAGCCTCAACAGCTGTTTGGACCCAATTGTCTACTGCTTTGTTACTAACAACTTCCAGTCCACCGTGAGGAACATCTTTGTCAAGGCTGAGCCAGAACAAAACAGCGGAGAGGCAATCAGTGTACACAAGAGCTCTAAGGTGTCCACAGCAAAGACGGTAGTTTCAAGCATGATGATGAATGGCCCTGCACTGGATATCGAACAATGAACAGAACATGGAACATCTTGCAAATAAAATATAAAGATCAGGCCTTTCATATCTCAAGATTTTGTCGTGACTGCTTTGTATTACATTTTGTGCCTTGATGTTCATCGTACATCATTTTATGGAGTTAAGGTGAAATTTACTCAAGGTATCCTTTACCAGGAAAGAATGGCAGGCCTGGTTTTCTTTGTTTGGGTTATGTTCCATTAGCTGTAAAACAATATGGTGTTGGCAGACAAAGGAAAGAGAAACAAAGTTTTAATGTTTGGTTCATTGGCTTATAATAAGGGAAAGAAACCCTTGGCCCTCAACCAAGTACAATGGAAAATCTTTGTTCTCCTTGCAAAAACAAAAATGTGGTTTTCAGTGTTTATAGGACTGTCTGCTCTACCTTTCCATTCTTACAACTTCACTTCAGGTGATGTGTGTATGACTTGCCTGGAAAATGTTGAAAATATTTTATGAAACATTCTCTAATTTATTAACTTCAAACATACGCCTAAAATTTTACAAAGTCATGCAGATATAAAATGACTGCTGGAGTTATCCTTGGGTAGATGGGATGATAACATTAGCACATTCAGACTTCCATTTTCCCAGAATTTCCCTTCTTCTAGCTCAGTGTATTAGGCACATAAATTAATGAAAGGGTTAGACTCTGTACCTATCAATAGATCATTTCAGTTTAAACTAAAAACAGACAGTGCTGGAAAAACTCAGCAGGTCTGGCAGCATCTGTAGAGAGAGGAACAGAGCATGTTTTTCTTTATTCTTTCATGGGATATGGGCGTCAATGGCAAGGCTAGCATTTGTTGCCCATCCCTAATTTCCCTTCAACTGAGTGGTTTGTTAGGCATCAACCACATTGCTGTGGGTCTGGAGTTACAAGTTAGCCAGACAAGGTAAATTTGCAGATTTCCTTCCCTAAACGGACTTCAGTGAACCAGCTGGGCTTTTACAACAATCAATGATTGCTTAATATTCCAGATTTATTAATTAAATGTACTGGGATTTGAACTTGTGTGCCCAGAGCATTGGCCTGGGCCTCTAGATTACTAACTCAGTAACATTACCACTAACCACCATCTCCCCCAAATAGGTTGTTAATGTTTAGAGTCCATTATGACTCTTCTTCAAAATTCCAGCACTTTCCAGTTTTTCCAGCGCTTTATTTTGCTTTTATTTTGGTGATCATTTCAGTTTAAGAAGAAGGGGAGAACCGGAGGTCATTCATTTGAACTACACAAGAGTAGGAATAGGTTTGATGTTAGGCGGCTTTTCTTTCGCTAGTGAGATTTTGGAAAACATTGTTGGCTGATGAGGGCTGTCTACATGTCTCCAAAAGGGAACAGGCCCAGTCCTTGGCTGGGGCAGTGATCATATCCTATAAAAGGTGATTTTGCAGTAAATGGTTAATGTGGTCTCCTGGGCTGATTTCAAACGATTGAAGGGTTCGGAGAAGAATTTTCCAGATTTATTTCTCCGTTTGCTCCTGGGTTTCCTTTTCCATTTTTTTTGTTTTTCCCAGGATTTCACATGGCTGCTGGGGTTAGGAAGTGTATAGCTATGATGCTTCAGCCATCCATTGTGAGTGTGAGTCAGCTGCTCCTTTCCTGCCCATCATATTGGTTCATATTTAATGTTACAGCTATTATAATTTTAAAAAATTCTGCCCTATGTTCAAAAGAAAACTTTGATGCCAACCCAATGGTCCACTAAGTTTGATTTGGTTAAATGGGCACCCAGAAAATAGCCTCAAATTTTGTCTCAGGATAAAGCCCTAATAAGTTTTGAACTTAACTTTAACAGCTGTTGGTCTGCTCAATCACTCCCTCACCTCCACCTTTGATGCCCAAATCCCCAGTAAAGTCATTTCTTCTCCCCATCCTGGTTGTTCCCTGTGGGATGGCCCCTGTATTCATTCCTTTTAAACCCAAGGGGCACAGATTTGAATGTATACCATGAGTCATTTATCATCAGATCTAGCTTAAACTGAGTGCATCCTGAAAAAAAAATTACTACTCATTATCTTCTGATCCTCTCATACTTTAAATTGACTTTTTTTTGATTTTGCTGTTCTGAATACTTTAACGCAATAAATAAAATTCTGAGCTAGTGATACCATTTGGAATAAGATTTCCTTTTGTGTCACTCAGCGCCTGATATTTGCACTGGAGCCAGAGGAGGATGTTTATGAGAAAGGATGCCTTTCATATTTGATATGCATTGATATACAGCTGTATTGGTCCAATAAGAGACAATTATGTCACCGAGCAGTGAAATCACTTTATGCTCTTGTGGTCCTAGGTCACTAATTATCTGAGACAGGAAATAATGCATGAAATTGAGGAAACATAAGGTGGGAACAAGATGAAGTCATTCAAAGCAGTGATATACAGGGTTTTTTTGTTTTCCATTTGTAGTACAATGGCACGGTCACTGGTGTTTTGATGTTGTCCATATTGTTTCCCAAACTCATAAAACAGGATTGTAACTTATTAGTAACTTCATGACCAGTGCATCCGCTTACTCAGATACAGTATGGACGTGCAAAGATGTTCGTCAACTGTCAAACCAGGAAGATTGTTTAAAAAAAAACAATCTACCCATTATATATTTTTGTTACCAACACAAGTTCTGTTGCATTGGTAACGCTGGAGAATGTATCAAATGAAAATAATTGTATTTTCCTCTTATTTTCCTACTTTTCTTGCCAACAGAGCTGCCTGTTTGAGCCGCAAATCCCAAAGTTGGATTTGCAGCTCAAACAATGATGAATTCAACTGCGCATCTGAAAGCTGACAAAACAATCTGAGACCTTGCTTTGTATCCATGTGTCCAAATTGGATAGCTAATTAACAAAATAAAAATATAGGTCAGTGGACTATTAATGTTCCGGCATCAGATATCATCAGCAATGAATGGGTAAAATTTCATTTGAAAAATGCTAAATATATCTAGGAATGAAACAATATTAGCCTTTGGCCTCCACAGATGATGTCACTGTTCCAGTGTTGTTCAACTGCAGGGTATATTAAATGAATTTACTCATGGGCAGAAAGAGTTGGCATGTTTTTCTATGACACAACTCTAATAATCTTTAGAACTTGGACTTTTGATTGGATAGAGGGATATGAGTTTTCTTAAGCTTTCCAGCTCTCTAATTGCTAATGTGTCAACAATTTCACCAGTCTGGTTCCCTCACTCCATTACTGGAACATGAGCTATGGGAAGCTAAGCAGACAGTTTCGCAGTCACAAATCTCGCAAGGCGACTAAATGAGGTTTACATGTTCCAGGTATCTTGTGACGTCTGAAGTTGAGACCAAAACAGTGAGGAAATGAATGCCATCCTGCTTTCACTATCATGACTCTCATCTGCTGAGAATATCAAGCACTCCATTCAAATACTACAGCATTAATGATTAAAGCATTTTAAAGAAGCAATCACTGAAAATGCTGGAAACCTGAAATAAAAAATAACAAATCCTATAAAGACCTATTAAGAGAAAACAGATCAAGGTTTTGGTTATGGACCCTTCATCAGAACAATATAAATGTGTTGAGTATTGCTATGAACATATTCTCCATGCTAACATTTATATGGAGCAAGTTTGTGGTAGAATATACTGTGTAGTGATTTTATGTTTTAAATACATATAACAATGTGTAATAATCTGAAGCTCGTAAGGGTTACATTTATTGACTTTTGTACATAGTCTGTAAAATTCATGTGTGAACTGTTACACCTGATATCACAGGAAACATACGTGTAGAAAAGTAGTAATTCATTTTTGATTTGTCAGCAAGATGTCTAAACTTTCAAAATAATTGTACCTATTAGAAATGTTTAAGTTTGTAATACATCAATTATTCATGCTGTAGCACTTTGCAAGTTGGGCTAGAAAGCAGGCTACCATATGTGCCCTGCGGTTCATGTATTCAACTTTCACTTCTGTGAGTGTTATGCCAGTGACATTTAAATGGTATTGCTTGGGACCAATGTACATGAAGTTTAAGTACTAGTCACATTTGTTGCCCACTTATGTGTGCCAATAGTTCGTCAACATATGTCAATATTTGTTTTTCTATATTCCCCAAAATTCTACGATATGATGCATCGGTGATGTGGGAATGATTTAAAAATTCAGTGTGGGGTTGGCAAACTTTACTGAAATTAAATGAATCCTTCACTACTAGCATTGAAAGTCTCCAGCTTGGCTTAGTTTGTAAGGTCTCCAAGTCTAAAGGTCATAGATTCAAGTTTCACTCCATGGAAGCTGAACTTTAGTTGGAACACACACTGTTAGTGCAATGCAGGTGGATGTTAAAGATGCCATAGCATTACCTGCATTTGAAAAAGAACAGCAAGTTCTATTGATGCAATGTCTTTGTCAACATTCCTCACTCAATCAACAAGAAAATACAATCAACTTTCCCCTTTTGTATTAAAGAATCATGTATTAAAATCTTGTATGAAGTTGTTGAATCACCCACCAAATGCTCCTGAATTATTACTTGTCAGTAGAATTTCATACATACTTCACTAGTTCTTCAACAAATACTACAACAGGAAACAACCATTGATGTAAAATATGTCATGTATATATTGAGAAGCTATGCTATTGCTCTATTGCTAGTGTGATGTGTACACATGACTAATTTAGAGTTGAATTAATAAAGTTATATTTATGTTAGCATTTTCTTTAAGAGTATGGAAATTTGATCTAAAAACATCTAATGGGTAGTTGGATGGTACAATGCAAGACAACAGTCATCCCTGGCCACTGAGTCAGGTTAACATTCAGATTGACTAAGCAGTGCAGGCACTAACCAATACTGAGCTAAGAAGGGGGCATTTTATGGACAGGCATATAGTCACTGTTAATAGCCTGTGTTTGAAGCATAACTATTTCCAATATTGACAGAATGGCTCTCTTTTATCATTCATGCTTTTGTAAGGAGTAACTGGGTATTTTAGAAAAAATATTACCAGCAAACATGAAAAAACGGAATCTGACAAGCAGGCAAGCCTGATTGCAACTTGAAAAAAAATGCTGAAATGTCTCCAACTTGCCATAAATATATTTTTGGATCCTAGCCACCAGTTTGTTGGGACTTATGGATCCAGGTTGCATGCTTGATGTGGGATGCCGAGTTGGTACAATAGGCAGAGTTGATCAGCCAACACCTCTTAGGTGGAACACATGACATTTATTTACAAAGATGCTCAGCAGCTACACTTGTGCTTTCAACTCAAACCCTGTCTCCATACTACTAACTACAGACTACTGACTACAGATGTAGCCCTCACTATTCCTCTATTGGTTACATAAGATCATGTGATCTTCCTTTATAACATCCTTCTTAAAGGTATACTACGCATTACATAAAACCATAATTACCACATCCCTCCCCTTTTACTTGAAAATACATTTTACATTTACAAGTATAAATTTTCTAAAAATATCAAATTATTTACACAGATAAGTAATTAACAAATTCAGTCTTTCTGGGGGTTTACTTATGCATGTAGAATGTTTCAGCTCTACAACTCCAGGTGCCTTGACAGGAACCTCCGTTTCTGGTGTTGTCCAAACATTAGGTTCTTCGGTGGGCACCCACAAATCTGTTTCCTCAACTCTTGCAGGTACAACAGACACATCTGACACATCTGTACTACGTTGAAATCATAGAGTTCTTCAACAGGTGTTCTTTAGTGGAGGTGCCTCTCTTATGGCTCTCACTTTCTCCTCAACCAGGTGGAGGCCCTGTGAATCTACCCGGTGACCCAGATAGATTAACTCCCTCACCTGGAACGTGCACTTATCTTTTTTTAAACGCACTCCAGCTTGCAAGAAACATTTTAAGACTTCTAAGTTCGTCAAATGCTCCTTTTCAGTGAGTCCTGTCACTAGAACATCATCTAGATAAACTACAACGTGGGGCAGTCCCTGCAGTAAATTTCCATTGCTCTCAGGAATATGGCACAAGCTGAGGAGGCACTGAAAGGCAAACGGGTATATTGGTACAACACTTTGTGGGTATTAATTGTGACAAATACCTAGGAGGCCTTCTCTAACTCTAATTATTGATAAGCATGACTCATATCAAGCTTTGTGTAGGCAGTTCCACCTGCCAGCTTGGCACACAGGTCTTCGATTTTGGTATGGGGTGTCTGTCCAGCTTAGCCACTTCATTAACTGTCAATTGGTAGTCTCCACAAATTTAAATGCTTCGGTCTAGTTTAAGCACAGGTACTACTGATGCTGTCCATTCTGAGAACTGCACAGGTTGTATAATGCCCAGTTTCTCTAATCTGCCCAGTTCGGTGTCGACCTTTTCCTTCAATGCATAAGGTACTGGTCTTGCCTTCATTAATTGGGGGGTTGCCTCTGGATCCACATGAATTTTTGTTTGCAGCCCCTGGATCTTCCAAAGTTTGTCCTTGAAGACTGAAGCATATTTTTGTAGTAGCTACGGTAACCCACTTGCTCTCAGCCCATTCTAACCTAAACTCCCTTAGCCAGTTTCATCCAAGGAGGAGAGTGGGAAAGGAGGACCCCAAGCCAGGCAGTCAGCAGCACCTAGGGGAGAGTGCGAGAGGAGGACCATGGGACAAGCAATCAGCAGCACCTAGAGGAGAGTGCGAGAGGAGGACCTGGGACAGGCAGTCAGCAGCACCTAGAGGAGAGTGCGAGAGGAGGACCTGGGACAGGCAGTCAGCAGCACCTAGAGGATCCAGTCTATCTAGAGGATCTAGCATCTAGTCTACATTCATGTAGGAGTAAGGGTAAAATAAAAGCAAGGGTCCATATTCTATTTAGTTAAGATATGTCTGGGGAGCTCAGTCCTGTGATTTGCATATCCTGCATTTTGTGGGAAATCCTAGAATCTCCTGGTGGTCTGGATGACTATTTGTGCAGGAGATGCCTCCGACTGGAGCAATTTGAGGTCCGGGCTTTGGAGTTTGAGCGGCAGCTGGGGGCACTATGTTGCATTCACGAGGCGGAGGGGTTCGTGGATAGCATGTTTCAGGATGTGGTCACCCTGCAGCTTAAGGAAGTGCAAGCAGAGAGGGAATGGGTGGCCGGCAGATAGAAGAAGGGGACCAGGCAGGTAGTGAGGGAATTCCCTGGGTGCATCTTGCTCGCAAACTGTTTCTTGGCCTTGGAAAACAGTGAGAGTGACAGTTCCCCTGTGGAGGCCAATCAGAGCAAAGGCCATGGCACTCTGGGTGGCCCAGCTGTTCAGGGCAGGAAGAAGAAGTATGGAAGGGTAATAGTGGTAGGGGATTCATTAGTGAGGGGAGTAGACAGGCATTTCTGCAGCTGTAGACATGACTCCAGGATGGTATGTTGCCTCCTGGGTGCCAGGGTCAAGGATGTTACAGAACAGCTGCAGAAAATTCTGAAGAGGCAGGGTGAACAGCCATAGCTTGTGGTCCATGTTGGGACCAACGACTTGGGAAGAAAGAGATATGAGGTCCTGCAAGCAGACTTTAGGGAGTTAGGTATGAAATTGAAAAGCAGGACTTCAAAGGTAGAAATCTCTGAATTACTCCTGGTGCCATGCATTAGTGAATATAGGAACAGAAGGATAGAGCAGATGAATGTGTGGCTGGAGAGATGGTGCAGGAGGGAGGGCTTTAGATTCCAGGGGCATTGGGACCATTTCTGGGGGAGGTGGGACCTGTACAAGTTGGACGGTTTGCATCTGAACAGGAACGGGACCAACATTCTCACAGGGAGGTTTACTAATGCTGTTGGGGAGGATTTAAACTAAATTGGCAGGGGTGTGGGATCCTGAAAAGTAGTTCAGAGGGGAGAGAAGCTGTGATGGAATTAGAGGTTAAAACACTAGTAAGTGAGTCTGGAAGTCAGAAGAAACATAGGCTAGATAAGAAAGAAGTGAGTTTAGCAAGGCTAAATGGAATACATTTTAATGGAAGGAAGCTAAGGGCACAGACAGGCACATGGGAGTATGATAGCATAGCTACAACCGAGACTTGGCTAAAAGAAGAGCAGGATTGGCAGCTCAAAATTCCTGGTTATAGGGTATTCAGATGAGATAAAGAGGGGTATAGAAGAGGAGGGGGGGCTTACAATTTTGATCAAGCAATCAATTATAGCAGTGAGGAGGGAATGATACCTTGGAAGGATCATCAAATGAAGCCATATGGGTAGAAGTAAAAAACACAAAAGGGGCAAACGCGCTGGGTGTGTAATATGGGCCCCCAGTCAGGGAGAGATAGAGGATAAAATATGTTGTCAAATTCAGAGAAGTGTAAGAATAATAAGGCAGAAATAGCATGGAATTTTAACTGTCCAAGTATTAACTGGGGTAGTTTTAGTGTCAAGTATGGAGGGAGTAAAATTCTTAAGTTGCATCCAGGAGAACCTTTTTTAGCCAGTATATAGAAATCCCAACAAGAGAGGGGGCAGTTCTAGACCTAATATTCAGAAATGAGCCCAGGCAGTTGGAAGGCATATCAGTTGGGGACCATTTTGGAGATAGTGACCATAACTCAGTTAGATTTATGACAGTTATGGTAAAGGATAAGGTTGGGCCAGGATTAAAAGTTCTAAACTGGGGAAAGGCTAATTTTATTAAGGTGATATACGACTTGGCCCAAGTGAACTGGGAGCAGCTACTTGCAGATAAAACTGTGTCGGAGCAATAGGAGGCATTCAAGGAGGTAATAGCAAGAGTACAAGGCAAATATGTTCCTGTAAAGAGAAAGGGGAGGCCAGGTCCAGAGAATCCTGGATGTCAAGGGTCATAAAGGTTAGGATTAAGAAAAGAAAAGAGAAGCTTATGGCAGATACCGAGGGTTCAATGCAGCAGAGTCCCTCAAGGAGTATAAGAAGTGCAGGGGGAACTTAAAAAAGAAATTAGGAAAGCTAAGAGAGTGCATGAGAAAGCATTGGTGGGTGGAATCAAGGAAAACCCAAAGGGGCTTTTGAAATATATGAAGAGCAAGAGAATAAGTAGGGAAAGATTAGGGCTTATTAGGAACCATAGAGGTAACCTATCTGTGGACTTGGAAGATGTGGGTACAGTCCTTAATGAATACTTTGCGTCGGTCTTCACAATGGCAATGGATGAGGCAGGTATAGATATCAGGGTGGAGGACTGTGAAATATTAAAGGAAATTAACATAGAGAGACAGAAGGTACTGACGGGTTTAGTGGCCTTAAAAGTGGATAAATCCGCAGGCCTGGATGAGATGTATCTGAAACTGTTGAGGGAGGCAAGGGAAGAGATATCAGGGGCCCTGGCAGTAATTTTCAAATCCTCTCTGGCCACAGGTGAGGTGCCAGAGGACTGGAGGACTGCTAATGCTGTCCCATTATTAAAAAGGGGGGGAAGAGATGGACAGAAAATTATAGGCCACTCAGTCTAACCTCAATGGTGGGAAAGTAACTAGAAAGACACAGAGTAATCAGGGATAATCAGACCTTCCCTTAAATCAGGGATAATCAGCATGGATTTAAGGGAAGGTCATGTTTGACAAATTTGATCTTTTTTTTGTTGATGAGAGTAATGCATTTGATGTGATCTACATGGATTTTAGCCAGGCTTTTGATGAGGCCCCTCATGGCAGACTGGTCAAGAAAGTAAGAGCCCATGGCATCCAAGGCAAAGTGACACTTTGGATCCAAAATTGGCTGAGAGGCAGGAAGCAGAGGGTGATGGTAGAGGGATATTTCTGTGACTGGAAGTCAGTTTCCAGTGGGGTTCCTTGGTGCTCAGTGCTGAGGTCCTTGTTTGTGGTCTACATAAATGATTTGGACTTAATATGGGTATGATCAAGAAGTTCACAGATGACCCAAAATTGGTAGAGTGGTAACTAATGAGGAGGATAGCCATAAATTGCAGGATTATATCAATGGACTGGTCAGGTGGGCAAAGCAGTGGCAAATAGAATTCAACCCCGAAAATTGTGAGGTAATGCACTCGGGGACGGCTAACGAGGCAAGAGATTGCACGATGAATGGTATGACTCTGGAAAGTACTGAAGATCAGAGGGACCTTGGTGTGCATATCCACAGATCCTTGAAGGTAGCAGGGCAGGTAGACAAGGTGGTTAAGAAGGCAAAAGGGATACTTGCCTTTATTAGCCGAGGCATAGAATATAAGAGCAGGAAGGTTATGCTACAACTGATACAAGATTCGTTAGGCCACAACTGGAGTACTGCATGAAGTTCTGGTCATCACATTATAGGAAGGATGTGATTGCACTGGAGAGGGTGCAGAGTAGATTTATCGGGATGCTGCCTGGGCTGGAGGGTCTGAGCCATGAGGAAAGATTGGATAGGCTGGGGTTGTTTTCCTTGGAGCAATGAACGTTGAAAGGGGACCTGATAGAGGTGTATAAGATTATGAGGGGCATAGATAGGGTGGTTAGGAAGGCACTTTTCCCATTAGTAGAGGGGACAATAACCAGGGGTCATAGATTTAACGTAAGAGGTAGAAGGCTAAGAGGGGAGTTGAGGAGAAAGTTTTTCATCCAGAGGGTGGTGGGAGTCTGGAACACACTGCCGAAAGGGTGGTTGAGTCAGAAACTCTTGTAACATTTAAGAAGTATTCAGCTATTCACTTGTGTTGCCATAGCCTCGAAGGCTATGGGCCAAGCACTGGAAAAAGGACTAGTGTAGTCAGATCTTTGTTGACTGGCATGGACACGATGGGCCGAATGGCCTCCTACTGCGGGCCTATGAGTCTTGGCCCCTCGCCTGCTACCACCATCAAGGGTAGTTTTAACGATTGGCTTCCGTAACGGACAGTAACTCTGCTTAGGCCTTTGACTTGGATGTCTTCACCTGTGTAAGTTTTTAATTTGGCATCAGTGTCTTCCAAATTTAGTTTATGTTCACCATAATTCACATATTTGAAGGTGTGTTCACCAATTACTGTAGTGGAAGCCCCTGTCTCCAATTCCATTCTAATAGGTCTGCCATTTACCTTTATTGTTACACGCATTGGTTCTGTCTTTCCAACCTTCAAATTAAATAATGAATAAATACCTGAATTTGTTACTTCAGGCTCTTCTACATTGTAGATCTCACAGGGTTTTTTCTTTTGTTTGAAAGGCTGCCTGATTCTTTCCTTGCACTCTCATTATGTGTCCATCTCGATGACAATAAAAACACACAATTTTTTTAAACTGCCAATCATTATAAGGTTGCTTGTTTCCACCTCTGTTACAATTATTCCTTGTTTTCGCTGTCAAGTCATTTCTTTTTATTTTTCTGCTAGCAGGTGGTTGTTTCCCACTTCTTGGCAGTCTCTTGCATTTTCACGCCTTTTTTAGCTGGGGTTTCCTGCCCAACGTGAAGGACAGCCCCATTTTGCACTCCCAGTATGGCTTTTGAGTCCCTTTACTGTGCTTTCCTTGTCCAGTGCTATCTCTAGCGCCTTCTTAAAATCCAAGTTTGTTTCAGTAATCTCTTCTGAATCACGTTCTCATTCACACTGCACACTGAACAATCTCTGAGCATGTAATTTAAAGGTGTACAAAACTCACAATGTTCTGTTAACTGTTTCAAACTTGCCACATCTCACAGGTGTCTCCCTGGGGCCCTATTTCTTGAGTTAAATTGCATAATTACTGAGGACTTTGACTGGTAACGACCCTTCATGAGGTCCATCAATTCACCAAAACTTTTAGAGTCTGGGCACTGGGATTTTATTTTATTTGTTCATGCGATATGAGCGTTGCTGGCTCAGCCAGTATTTATTGCCCATCCCAAATTTCCCTTGTTCAGAGGGCATTTAAGAGTCAGCCACATTGCTGTGGGTCTGGAGTCACATGTAGGCCAGACTAGGTAAGGACTTTACTTTCCTAAAGGACATTAGTGAACCAAATGGGTTTTTATGGTAATCGGCAATGGTTTCATGGTCATCATTAGGCCTTTTTTTATTCCAGATTTTTATTGGATTCAAATTCCACCATCTGCCATGGCAGCAGTTCAATACAGGTCCCCAGAGCATTACCCCTGGGCTTCCGAATTACCAGTCCAATGACAATACCACTACAACGCCACTTCCCCTGGGTGCTGTCAAACTTCGAATCAAGCCGTAGGCTTTAGTCCCACATGTAGAATGCAGGATCACTCGCCTCTTCTCTTCTCCCGTAATGTCATCCGCATGGAAAAAGAACGCGAGACGTTTGACATAATGGGGCCAATCATCCGGGGCTGGATCAAAAGGATCAATTCTTCCAAATTGCAGCATTCTATGAGGGGATTGCTTCAATGATTAGGACGAAAGTTCTACTTATATTATCGTGCGAGGTACAGCCCGATTTCATTTATCTTGATTTCTTCCATTAGCCTATTTTATTCCCGAAGCCTGCTTATCGTATCTTCACTTTATCCTCACTTTTTCCTTGCTTTTTCCTCATCATCTGTTTGTTGGATCCTAGTCACCAGTTTGTTGGGACTTATGGATCCCACAGCTTGCACACTTGTTGTGGGTTGGCCGAGTTGGTACAATAGACAGAGTTGATCAGCCAACGCTTCTTAGGTGGAAGACATGCTATTTATTTACAAAGGTACTCAGCAGTTATACTTGTGTGCTTTCAACTCAAATCCTGTCTCCATACTACTAACTACAGACTATTGACTGTAGTTCACGCTACTGCTCTATTGGTTACATAAGATCATGTGATCTCCTTTATAGCATCCTTCTTAAAGGTATACTACACATTGCATGAAACCATAATTGCCACACATACAAACATTCTCAAAAACATCATGAACGTAAGTTGCTTCTGGCAAACGTAAATCAGCCACATTATGAGCTCAACTGATTATCTTAAGTTGGTTGTTGGTGTGCGTGTTAGCGCACTCAGGATTGTTCAGTCCTGCTGCACTAATAATTTGGAAAAATATTTTTATAAGAAAGAATTGAGAGATTTTTCTGGACACTAGTTACCTCAAACTGAAAGTCAACAACTGCTGCCAACCTCAGGCTCCTTATTAACATAATATTTCCACAAGAGCAGTGAGCCATTATTACTTGTGTAGACAAGGAGCTGCAAAAGGTGAAAATATGAGCTATAGACATGGAGGATTCAAGACAAAAGCAAAATACTGCAGATGCTGGAAATTTGAAACAAAAGCAGAAAATGCTGGCAACACTCAGCAGATTCGACAGCATCTGTGGAGAGACAAAAACAAAGCTAATGTTTCGAGTCTGTATGGCTCTGAAGAAGGGTCATATGGACTCAAAACATTAAATTTGTTTCTCTCTCCACAAATGCTGTCAGACCTGCTGAGTTTTTCCAGCATTTTCTGTTTTTGTTGGAGGATTCAAAGTTTGACTACCAGCCTGTGCTGTATTCAATAATCTCAATTGAACGGTGTTAGGGGCCAGTACACTTGGGCAGTAATAAGGGCCATTACAATTGTTTTCAGTAAAGTCTATACTTAACATTATCAACCCAGGATTAAAATTGGAGTTTTTAACATGTGATCCTCAGGCCCCATGAGGTTCACAAAAATAAAACAAAAAGCTGGGAACGCCTAATCCAGTGCATGAAGCAACAATTCTGCTTCAGCAAATGATGGTTAAAGCTGCACTTAAACCTCAGCGCATTAGAGAGCAAAGCCCCATATTTATGCCAATGCAAAGAGGGAGTCTGGGTACCTCTCAATTGGAGGGAATCTTGGAAAATCTGGAAATGAGGAGCGGCTACTGAATTTAAGGGCAGGACCTCATTGTCCATTTTTCATTCAATTTCCAACCCTGCAGCCAGCCAGATTGGCAGGCTGCTGGTCGGGAAAGCTTGAGACAGAAAGCCGCAGCCAGTTCGGGGCATGGGAAGCCCCCAGTAATCAGGAAAAATTGCGGTTGGAAGGTGGTTGCTTGGCAAAGACTGCAGGACAAAGGGCAGGGTTCAGACAGGCAATCCAGGAAGAGAGAAAGATCACATGTTTAAGGCTTGGGATTGCAGATTATTGGGACAATTAGGGCATAAGATCTCTTTTTTATTCATTTACAGGATGTGGGCGTCGCTGGCTAGGCCAGCAGCTATTGCCCATCCCTAATTGCCCTTGAGAAAGTGGTGATGAGCTGCATCTCAAACCATCGAAGTCCATGTGGTGTAGGTACACCCACAGTGCTGTTAGGGAGTGAGTTCCAGGATTTTGACCCAGCGACAGTGAAGGAACGGCAATATATTTCCAAGTCACAAGCAGTGCTATAAAAAGTACTTAACCTACTGGATCTAAATATTCCTGCCTCCATTTAGCTAATGGGTTTCCCTCACCTTGGGACAGTTGGAGCAAATCCAGCAATCATTACAATAAGGAGATGCAGGGAGAGGAGACAACACCTGAGCGTGACATAGACTGAGTGTGAAGTCGGATATTTGGTTCACATGGGAATATCTGTTGCAGAGGTGGAAAGAGATGCTTCTCTTTCTACCTTACTTCAGCCTCCAATAGTTGGTGAATCTGCTTCCTTTGTCTCCAAGCTAGAAGAGTGTAACTTTCTATTACTTTAACTGTGCAAATTAATAACGATTTGACAAATAAAATAAATAAGGTTAGACAGACGTGGCAGGAATAGTGGTGTTCTGTGACTGCAGCTTGTGAGAATCTGTGGAATGCACTATAATTCCGGTCAATCATATCAGCAGTGTCTGCAGCTTGTGGTTCAGAGAATCTGAACCGCAGATTAAGTTGCAGACATTGTGAGGCATCAGGGAGGGGAAGAATTACCTGGACACTTTTTTCCAGCAGAAACACACACCCATAGGTTAGGCAGAACTTTAAAGTTAGTCAAAGATCAGGAACAGGCGGGTGTGACTGCAGATCAAGCAGGTATGGGGACCCAACATGTAATGATGGAGGAACCTCAGCCCCTGATTTTGTCCAACAGGAATGAGGTGCCTGCTACCTGTGTGGATAAAAAGGACTGAAGGGTGAGTGGACAAAGGGACCATGGCACCATGGTGCAGGATATCATTGAAGTGGGGGGAGCAAAAAGGAATGTGGCCGTGATTGGAAACAGTATAGTCGGGAGGATAGAATTTGTCATCTGCAGCCATGATTGGTAGCTCTGAAGGTTGTGTTGCTTGTGTTGCCTGCCTGGTGCCAGGATTAAGGACATCTCCTCACAGCTGAAGAGGAACTTGGAATAAGAGGGGGAGGATCCAATTGTCATGGTCCACATGGGGCCCACCAACATGGGTAGAAACAGGAATGATGTTCTGCTAAGAGAGTTTGAGAGGTTAGGATTCAAATTAAAACACAGAGTATTGAAGATAATTGTCTCTGGTTGTTACGTGAGTCACACACCAATTGGCATAGAGTCAAGCAGATTAGAGAATTAAACATGTGGTGTGAGAAGAAGGGGTTTCGATTCATGGGACACTGGCATCAGTACTCAGGAAAACATGTGATATTCCATTGGGATGTGTTCCTCTTAAACCGGGCAGGGATCAGTGTCCTGGGCAATCACCCAACTAGGGCTTTGCCCAGAGGTTTAAGCTAATGGGGCAAAGGTGAGTGGTGTTGAAGGAAGGGGGAAGTGTTTGGGTGAAGGGAGATTCAGAAATCTGTGTGGCAATTTGGGTAAAGACAAATAGAGTGGGACAGGAAGGGACAGAGAGTTTGACATTAATTGTGCATCAGCGAATAAGGCCAGTGCAGGGAATAGTGGGAAAAAAATTAAAGGTTATTTATCTGAATGCACAAAGCATCCACAATACAACTGATGAACTGGAAACACAATTAGAAGTAAATGGTTTAAATCTAAACATCATTACAGAGACATGCAGGAAAGTGGAGCTGAGGATTATCAGATCAGCCACGATCTCACTGAATGATGAAGCAGACTCGATAGGCTGAATGGCCTACTTCTGCTCCTATGTCTTATGGTCTTATGGGTGATCAAGGCTGAGAAATAAATATTCTGGAGTACACAATATTTCAGAAAGAAGGACAGAATAGCAAAGAAGAAGGAATAGCCCTGATAGCAAACAGTGACATAAGGATATTAGTGAGAAAGGATCTGACCTCTGAAGATCAAGGAATAGAATCAGTATGGTGGAAATTAGGAATAGTGAGAGTTAGAAAGCACCAGTGGGAGTAGTTTATAGGCCTAGTTCCTGACAGTGGTTATACTGTTAGACAGAGAATTAAACAATAAATTATTGGAGCTTGTAATAAAAGCAATGTAATCATTATGAGGGTTTTTTATCTTCATATAGACTATGACAATCAAATTGGCAAGGATGGTCTAGAAGATGAGTTTGTAGAATGCTTTTATGACAGTTTCCTGGGGCAATATATTGTGGAACCAATTAGAAATAAAGCTATCTTAGATCTAGTATTGTGTAATGAGGCAGTGTTAATTAGTAATGCCTTAGTAAAAGACCCACTGAGAAATATTGATCATAATACTATTGAATTCCATGTCAAGTTTGAAAATGACATACTTCAATCAGAAACAAGAATCTTTCACTTAAACAAAGCCAATTACATAGGCATTAGGTTGGATAAATAGCCTAAAACTTATGGCACTAAATAAACAATGGGAAACATTTAAAGAAACAATTCAAAATGTTCGACAAAAATACATTCCATTGAAAAACAAAAACTCTGTAAGCAAGACCCATCCGTGACTCACTCAGAATGTTATAGGCAGTATTAGATTAAAAGAAGAGGCTTATAATGTTGCAAAGAAGAGTAGCAAATCTGAGGATTGGGAGTGTCTTAGATACCAGCAAAGGGCCACTAAAAAGTCATTAAAAAGAGAAAAAATAGAATGAGAGTAAACTAGCCAGAAATATAAAAACAGGTTGCAAGAGCTTTCATAAGTATATTAAAGGGAAGAGAGTAGCTAAAGTAACCACTGGTCCTTCAGAAGCAGAGACAGGAGAATTTATCATAGGGAATGAGGAAATGGCAGAGACATTGAACAACTATTTTGTGTTTGTCTTCAACGTAGAAGACACAAGTTTCATAGAAATAAAGGGTAATCTAGGGGCTAAGAAAAGTAAGGAAATTAAGGTAATTAATATCAGCAGAGAACAGGTTTTGAAGAAACTTAAGGATCTAAAATCTGACAAATAGTTTGGACATGATGGCATACACCATAGGGTTCTAAAAGAGAATAGCTGCAGAGATAGAGCGCTAGCTATGATTTTTCAAAATTCCTTAGATTCGGGAACAGTCTCATCAGTTGGAAGTTGGCAAATATAACACTGCTATTCGAGAAAGGAGGGAGAAAGAAAACTACAGGCCAGTTAGCCTGACATTAGTCATTGGGAAAATGCTGGAATCTATTATTAATGAAGTCTTAACAATGTACTTAGAAAAGCACAGTGTGATTAGAATTCAATATGGTTCTACAAAAGAGAAATCCTGGTTGGCAAATTTATTAGAGTTTTTGAGGATGTAACTGGTAGTGTAGATAAAGAGGGCCAGTAGATGTAGTATTTCCAACAGGCATTTGATAAGGTGCCACACAAAAGGTTAAATAACAAAATAAAGGTTTGTGGGTTGGAGGTAATTTATTAGCATTGATAAAGGATTGGTTAATAAACAAGAGACAGAGAATGGACAAAAACAGGGCATTTTCAAGTTAGCAGGCTGTGATGGTGGAGTGCCTCAAGGATCAGTGCTGGGGCCTCAGCTACTTACAACCTATATTAATGACTTGGATGAAGAGACAGAATAACTTGGATGAAAAGACAGAGTAATATATCTAAGTTTGCTGATCCAAAGCTGGGTGGAAAGATAAGTTGTGGGAAGGACACTGAAAGGCTGCAGAGAGATATGCACTAAGATATAGACAGGATAAGTGAGTGGGCAACAAGGTGGAAGATGGAATGTGGGGAAGTATGAAGTATGAAGCAGCATTTCACTTGCACTTCCCTCAACTTAGTCTACTGCATTCGCTGCTCCCAATGCGGTTTCCTCTACATTGGAGAGACCAAACGCAGACTGGCTGACCGCTTTGCAGAACACCTTCGGTCTGTCCACAAGCATGACCCAGACCTCCCTGTCGCTTGCCATTTCAACACCCCACCCTGCTCTCATGCCCACATGTCCATCCTTGGCCTGCTGCAATGTTCCAGTGAAGCTCACCGTAAACTGGAGGAACAGCACCTCATCTTCTAACTAGGCACTTTACAGCCTTCCGGGCTTAATATTGAGTTCAACAACTTTAGATCATGAACTCTCTCCTCCATCCCCACCTCCTTTCCAATCCCCCTTTTTCCAATAATTTATATATGTATTTTCTTTTCCCACCTATTTCCATTATTTTTAAATGTATTTCCATCCATTGTTTTATCTCTACCTTTTAGCCTATTTCAATCCCTTCCCCCCACCCCACCCCCACTAGGGCTATCTGTCCCTTGCTCATCTTGCTTTCTACCCTTAAAGTCACCATTAGCACATTTCTTAGCTAATATCACCACTGTCAACGCCTCTTTGTCCTTTTGTCTATGACATCTTTTGACAATCTCCACCTATCACTGGCCCTCTATCCAGCTCTAAATGTCCTACCCCACCCCGCCTTAAATCAGCTTATATTTCACCTCATTTCTATTTTTCCTTAGTTCTAATGAAGAGTCATACGGACTCGAAACGTTAACTGTGTTCCTCTCCGCAGATGCTGTCAGACCTGCTGAGTTTTTCCAGGTATTTTTGTTTTTGTTTCGGATTTCCAGCATCTGCAGTTTTTTGCTTTTATGAAATTATTAACTTGGTTGTAAGAATAGAAAAGCAGAATATTTTTTAAGAGGTGAGAAGCTTGTTAGTGTTGATGTTCAGAGATACTTGGGTGTGCTCTTACAAGGCACTCAAAAAGTTGCCATGCAGATTCAGCAAAGAATCAGGAAGGCAAATGGCCTGTTGGCTTTTATTGCAAGGGGATTGCAGTACAGGAGTAAGGAAACCTTGCTACAGATAAACAGGGCTTTGTGCAGATTTTGGAGGTAGTAGAGCAAAGGTCACAGACGGTTGAGCAATATGAAATGGAGAGGTGAATAATGAGAGAATAGAGAGATCTATAATAGAAAATTGAGGAATCAGTACTAATGTGCCATGGGCTGAAGAATAGATGCCAGAAAGATGAACACAATCCCCAGCATTTACACCATCCATTACTAATCACAGGCAGCTATTTGAGGCAAATGGAATTTGCTAACCATTTTCCATTATCATCGGCATCCATTATAAAGGCACCATTTATAATGGAGTAAAGAGATGCAGTTCAATAAGTACTTACCTTGTAACTGCTGATTGGAAAATCTTTGCTGATTTAAGGTAAAGACAAGCCTTCAGATGGCTTGAATCAGCTGTTTACACCTTGCCGAAGTGATTTAGTGATGAGATTCTGGAGGCAACTGTTAACTATTAGGAAAGATTGCTACATGCTACATGGAACTTGCGATGTTTTAGAAAAATATCAGTTTTTCACATTTTTGTTTTATGACCCATTGTCCACTGCATATAATGGGCAAATTACATTAACACCAAAGTACCAGTTATAAATGGCAAGGCCTGCATGAGGAGTTGGAGGGGTGAGCAATAGGAAATGAAAGGATGTGTAATAGGAAATAGAGGGATGAATAAAATAAGGTAATGAGGTGATATGGAAAAGTTAGTGTTAGCAGGCAGAAAAGTAAGCAATGGGACTTAGTGGGGTGAATAAAGGTGCTGGAGGAATCAATGAATGGCTGCCCTATCATATAATCAGCTCCCTCTCTCCTATTGCACAACGCCAAAGAGTTAATCATGCACAACAGTCATTGGAAGCAATGCCTCAGAATGAACCACTGGTAACTTTCTATAATCCAAACATTTGGGTTCTTCTGACAGTTAGGTATTTGAGCTTATTCCACTGTTTAAAGTTGATTGTTTCAAAACCAAATGTCTATCATGAGTTACTGACTCCAGGCAAAATTATGAGAATTAACTTTGAATCAATCATCTATAGTGTCTAAATACAAATGTTCTGTGTTGGAGAAGGAAGTTGAGATAAGCCTGAAGAATGAGAGTATAGCTATGTGCTTCAATCAACTAACTCACTGACATCCAATCTACCACTAAACCCTTATGCGCACAACAATGGGCAGCAGGCAGTTCACACAAAATCCCAAAGCCCTCAATAATAGGTATGGCTTATTTTTTCCCTACTTTCCACCCCTTTCCATTTGTAACCTCTGAGGCACAGTCCAATTGTGCTCACTACCTTCTGGTACCTTATCTAAGTAGGCATTCTCCGTACATGAGTGTCAGCAGGCTACTGAGCCATAAAGACAGGCAACAGGCAATCCATTTAAGAGCGTCTTTTAGTTTTTCCATTTCCTCCTCACCACCCTCGGCACCCACACCCATCCTTTTCTTGCTTCTGCTCCTGAAGACACTGGCTTTTGTTGAGGCATGGAATCATGCCCCTTTATTGCCCAATGTTTATATTTCAGCCTGTGATTCCTGAGTCCTATGCCCAATTTCAGGTGGTTCCAGTACAGAATTAAACAGTGAGGTGTTAAGCCATGTCCCTGTCACTGAAAATGCCATTCACAATTTTCCATAGGAAGTTCCATTGCCGGGGTAAGTGCTGTCCACATTTGGGTGGACAAATTAAAATGACTTGTAAATTAAGTCCCGATGTCAGACATTCAATCTTGCAAGTCAGTTACCTGTTTGCCATATAATATTGAGCATGCCAGTATTAGGCAGGTATCTTCCTTCCGCTCATTGGAAGTGCCCTCATTTGGTTCCACACTTAACTATCCAAAAAATGTCTAACCTTCCCATCTGCACATGATCACAGAAATTTACCTAGGGTCCATCCTTAGCCTTTTCTTTTTCCCTAAATGCGTTTTGCTCCTTGTGCCATCACTGATCACTGACTGTCTCTCCTCTTTGCTGCAACCATAGAGACCATCCATTTAGGAAGATGATGCTGAAGGAATAGAGAACAAAATATAGCAGTCAGTAAGCAACAAGCTGGGTAAGTGACCACATCACGTTTTAAATGTTTAGAATTAATAGTTAATTCTCAAACTCATCGGTCTGTGCAAATGATCCTTTCACCTTCTTCCTCCTAACCCTAATCTTTGATACTTTTATTGAACAGCTGACATCAGGTAATCTTAATTGGGATTTGGCTACTCCTGGTGACAGATACCAGGGCCTCCCAATACACAGCCAACCATTCACATCCACTGAGAAAGGGGCAAAGGTTCCAGAAACACCTCAAAATAACACTGTCAGTATGTATAAAATAACCCCTGACCCTTTCTCCAATCTGGTACAATAGGGAATTCACAGCTGGATTCAGAGAATGGGTCAAGAAAATGATCACCAGCCTTGAACACAGGAACATAGCACATAGAAGCTGCAGTAAAACCATATAGATGGGCTGGTGGAGTGGGCGGTAAAGTGGAAGATGGACTTTAACATAGAGAAGTGTGAGGTCATACATTTAGGGAGGTCAAACAGTTACAGGGATTACACAATAAATGGGAATATACTGAGAGGGGTGGATGAAGTGAGAGATCTTGGCGTACAAGTACACAAGTCCCTGAAGGCAGCAGTTCAAATAGACAAGGTTGTAAAGAAGGCATATGGAATGCTCTCCTTCATTGGCAGACGTATAGAACATAAAAGTTAAGGATATAATGTCGGAATTGTATAAAACACTGGCGAGGCTACAACTGGAGTATTGTGTGCAGTTCTAGTTAGGAAGGATGTACTGGCTCTGGAGAGAGTGCAGAGGAGGTTTACAAGAATGTTGCCAGGGTTAGAAAAGTGTAGCTACGAGGAGAGATTGGATAGGTTGGGATTATTTTCCTTAGAACAAAGAAGGCTGAGAGGTGACTTGATTGAGGTGTACAAAATTATGAGGGGGATAGATAGAGTGGATAGGATAAAATTGTTTCCCTTGGTGGAGAATTCTAGAACCAGGAGATATAGATTCAAGGTAAGTGGCAGAAGGTGAAGGGGGTCATGAGGAAGAACTTTTTTATGCAGAGGGTAGTGGGTGTCTGGAATTCGCTGCCCAAGTTGGTGGTAGAGGCAGAAACTTTAAACTATTTTAAAAAGTACCTGGATCTGCACCTTAAGTGCTGTAAGCTGCAGGGCTATGGGCAGTGTGCAGGAGGGTGGGATTAGAAAGGGCACCTGGGTGTCCTCGGGCTGGCATGGCCAAGATGGGCCATATGGTCTCCTTCTGTGCTGTAACTTTTCTATGGTACTATGGTTCTAGGCCATTCAGCCCTTCGAGCCTTCTCTTCCATTCAATAAGATAATGGCTGACCTGGTTGTGGTCTCAATTCCACTCTATGTCTGACCACCATAACCCTTGATTCCCTTGTCTATCAAAAATCTGTCCAACTCTGCCTTGTTTACATTCAATGACCCAGCCTCCACTACTCTCTGGGGAAGAGAATTCCACATGCTAATTGTAGAGTAAAGGGTTAATGGTTATGTTAATGAGACAATGTTAATAATGATGAAAGCAGGACATCAGGGTCAGATGACCAAGAGGTTCCAAGACAGCAAGACGCAGTATGTCCTGGGAACAATGTTCTTACCATGAGGTCTTTGCAACTAGTGTAAATAAGCAGTTTCAAGAAAAACTATATGCTGACAATCTTCAAGTCACTTATAGAGTAAGTGAAACCTCACCAAAACATTAATGACCCTCTGAAAAGAAAAACTTCTCATCTCAGTCTTAAAAGAGAGATCTCTTACTCTTAAACTGTGCCGGCTAGTTCTAGTCTGCCCCACAACATCCTCCTGGTATCACCCCTATCGATTCCCCTCAGGATCTTATATGTTTCAATAAGATCAGCCGTCATTCTTCTAAACTGCAATGGGTATAGGCCCAACCTGTTCAGCCTTTCTACATAGGATCAGCCCTTCATCCCAGTGAATGGGACTGACAAATTCTAGCTACTCAACATAACCTATCCCAAGGCATCAGCCCTAGCTTAGTGGCGTCATTCTCACCTGAGAGTTAGATGGCGGTTTGAAGCCACTTTCCAGAAAGCTGAGCATGGAATCTAAGCTGACAGTGCAGTAAAGGGGGAACTGCACTGTTGGGGACGCTGTCTTCTGGATGTGACGTTAAACTGAGGCCCCATTTGCCCTCCGAGGTAGATGCCGATGGCACTATTCAAAGAACAGATTGTTCTCTCAGTGTCTTGGCACTTCTCTCTTAATCAATCTTACTAAAGCAGATTTTCTGGTCATTCATCTGATTGCTCCACATTACATCGGAACCTACACTACAAAAGTATTTCATTGGCTGTGAAGAACTTTGTGATGTACGGAGGTTGTTAAAGGTGCTGAATAAATGCAAGTTCTTTTCATATTTCTTTAATCCTTAAATTAAGCAAATCCTCCAGGAGTGAGCTAGACAAAAGACTCCATGGGCAGGATTTTGAGGTCATGGCAGGGGGTGGGGGGGGTGGGTGGTTGGGGGGGTGGGGAGGTGGGCGCGGGCAGGCACAGAAGCAGCCGGGAAAAAGGCCACCATCAGCGATCAGTCCTCAGCCACAATTTTACACTGGCGAGCCATTTAGGGCCCGCCCAGCATGAAATGTGGCTCTGCACAGGCCAGAAAAGGGGGGTGGGGGCCGGGTCCTGTTGGCCGCCGGGTCCAATGGTGACCCAGCAGCCAGTTTAAAAGCAGCCCAGGAAACCCCTGGAAGGCTGCCACGGAAGGACGCCTGTTCAGCATTCCCAATGGATATGGCAAGTGGGAGGGCAGGTCAGGTGGGCACTTGGCCACCCGCTTTTCCAACAAGTGCAGAGCCATCCTCCTGGTGGAGGTGGCTGCCAGGAGGGACACCCTTGTCCCCAGAGATGGGAGGATGAGGCCACCGCACCTCACCAAGAGGGCTTGGGAGGTGGTGGCAGCGCTGGTGAGCAGCCATGATCTGGTGTCACGCACATGAGTGCAGTCCCGGAAGCACTTCAATGACCTGCTGCACTCAGGAAGGGTGAGTACCGTGTTGGCATGGGTTAGTGTTCAGAAGTGTTAAGATGTGGCTGACCCCCATGGACCTCAGGGGTGCTAGAGACTGAGTGCCAACTATCAATGACGCCAGACTGGCCAAGGGGGTGAGCCCTGGTTGCTTGGACTGAGTGCCTTGCTGCAGAGGACCATGACTCAGATGCACCCTGCGAGGTGCTCCTCAGCTGAGGTTAGCCAGACTGCAGTGGCACTGCAGGTAGAGAGTGGACTAATCAATGCTCCTCTGTTCGTCCAGGAGAAGACAAGCCATAACCAGGCAGAGAGGGCATGTACAGCTGGAGGGCACCAACGTCCTGCTGCACAGCACACAGCAAGACACCGAGGGGCTCGAGAGCAGGCATGCTCCCCATGCAACAGGGCGTAGAGAGGCGGGGATGCCTGATGAAGGTAAAAGTATAGTGCACAGATGTGGGAGTTTCAGATTGTACAACCATTCTAATGTAGTGTCTTCACTGATGTAAGCCTCGAACCTGGAGTCCCCATTGATCAATGGAAGACGATGACACTATGCTGCAGATCTCTGTTGTCTGACCAGGGTGCCTGGCATGCACAGTGACAGTGTGATGAATTTACTAATGATATTTCCTTCTTTTCCCTTCTAGGTTCACCAGCAGGTGGTCGCTTTGTGAACCCAGAAGAGCCACTCCTGACACTGGAGGACCATCGAGCTTCTGTTGTATCCGGTGTCGCACCTGTTCTCTGAAGCAGGCACCAGAACAGGTACCAGCCCCTCGGTGGGCATTAGTTCAGCGGTTAGTATCTCGGTGCACATTGGTGAAGGCACTTCACAGTCACTTAAATTACAGGCAGAGGCAGAGAATGCCGAGGGCACCGGCAATTGGGGGACTGCTGAGGACCAGAACGATGATCAGTCGAAGGCTGATGATGAGACTCGAGTCATCCATTAGGCGGCAGATGCTGGATGTCCAATGAGACGTGCGGGAGGATCTGGTGGAGATCCATGAGGGTATGCGTGCCATGGTGTCTGTTATGGAGGAGTCCATGTAGAGCATCAGCACTGCGTTGACCCTCATGACCCAGCACACGGCCTCCTCCATTGAGAGAGTGACAACTCTCATGGAGAGGCAGCACCAGGAACAGAATCTGGAGTTCCTGGGGCTGTGTTTGGACCTGCAAGCCCTCAGATAGGCACTGAGCTCATGTGGTCAGTGCCAGTATGGGAGATGGATGAGGCACCCAGTTTCTCAGCTAGGTGCCCGTCCATCAGTGGTGAGCAGGGGTGTCCAGAGCAACCTCATGAGTGGCTTGTCATCTCTGCAGGGTCCTCTCAGGGCACTCTGGATGACGGCAGCAGCCCCTCTGCCAGTGACCATTGCATCCAATGAGGCTGCGATGATTGGGTAGATGCCAGCCGTGGCACTGGCCACTCCTTCCCAGGTGGGGCTAGCAGATGCTCTACTTGCCAGAGGATGATCGCTAAGGTCATCAAGGCCAACAAGACAGCAGAGTGAGCAGGTTGTCTTCAATACCAGTGCCAGCGAGGGGGAGCACCTAGATATAGCACTCGCAAGCATAAGTTAAACTCACCATGAGCACAAGAGGCACAGGTCACAGGTGATTTTACTTTGATTTATGTTTACTTTATCTACACTGGTCTGGGAATGAAGACCTGAGAAGTTTATGTAAATAGTTTGAAATTGTCAAAATGAGATCAATTTTGTTTTTGTCGTCATGGCCTGAGTATGCTTCACCTTTTTATTTTATTGGTGCAGGATATGCCAATATGCAGTGCTGAACGTAGGTGGCTCTGAAGTTTATTGCACAGGCACTGAGTGTTCTTTGTGTTCAAATGGAAGGATCCTTTCAGACACCTGAGATGGAGACAGCAGCCCTGGCATGCGGTTGAAGCTAATCTTTGGTAGCCTAGTTAAAGGAGTGGTGGATCAAGGCATCCCTGCTGTCCCTGCCTCCCTGGAGGTTACCAGGGGTGGCCTCCATGTCCCCAGTGTTCTCCTCACCATGCACCTCTTCTGACTCACTACTGCACTCATCATCTGTGGCCTGTACAGCTGCGGCAAGATGCTCTTGCTCCAGTGGGTTCCCCCTTGCCAGTGCTAGATTGTGGAAGGCGCAAAATTCAACCACTATCAGTGACACCTGCTCTGGGGGCTATTGTAGTGCACTCCCTGAATGGTCCAGACATCGGAAGCGCATCTTGAGAAGACCTATGCACCTCTCTAACACCGCCCTTGTGGAGGTATGACTCGTATTGTAACAGTTCTCTGCCTCTGTTCTTGGGTGGCAGAGAGACGTTATGAGCCACCGCTTCAATGGATAGCCCTTGTCACCCAGCAGCCATCCATCTAGTCGGGCTAATGCAATGAACAGCTCCGGCACCTGGGAGTGTCTGAGGATGCAAGCATCATGGGAGCTGCCACGTTACCATGCACAGACTTACAGAATCTGCACCCTGTGGTCACACACTAGCTGCACATTCATGGAGTGGATTCCTTTCCTGTGGATGAAGGCACCCAGCTGACCTGCTGGTGCCTTGTTGGTGTCATGAACCTATAAATGTATATAATATTTTGGAAAATATTTTTCTTTTAAAATAGAGGTTTAGTCTGTGGGCGAGTCTTAATTGGATTAAAGCCAGCTAGTCTGGGTGCTTTGATGGGTACTAATTTTGATATGAAAAGGAGGTGGCGGGCATTTGCATTTTTTGAGTAAAGCATTCAAGGGGGGGGGGGGGGGTGAAAACTGACACCTTTCTGGCAGCTCCCAAGCAATATGTTTATATTACTAATAAAATTGGTACTATGAAAGGGGTTTCATTGTCAAAAGGTGAAGTTCAAAGAGGCTGGCGAGACAATGAGAATTTGAATTCAATCAGCGGTGATAGTCATAGAGTCAGAGTCATAGAGGTCTACAGTACAGAAAAAGGCCCTTCGGCCCATCAAGTCTGCGCCTGTCAAACAAGTACCTAACTATTCTAATCCCATTTTCCAGCACTAGGCCCATAGCCTTCCATGCCATGGCATCACAAGTGCACATCCAAATACTTAAATGTTATGAGGGTTTCTGCCTCTACCACTCTTTCAGACAGTGAATTCCAGATTCCCACCACCCTCTGAGTGAAAAAGTTCTTCCTCACATCCCCTCTAAATCTCCTGTCCTTTACCTTAAATCTATGCCCCTGAGTTAGTGATCCCTCCACCAAGGGGAAAAGTTCCTTCCTCTCTACCCTATCTATGCCCCTCGTAATTTTATACACCTCAATCATGTCCCCCCTCAATCTCCTCTGCTCCAGGGAAAATAACCCCAGTCTATCCAATCTCTCCTCATAATTAAAACTCTCCAGCCCAGGCAACATCCTGGTAAATCTCCTCTGCACTCTCTCCAGTGCAATCACATCCTTCCTATAATATGGATTCCAGAACTGCATGCAATACTCTAGCTGTGGCCTAACCAGCGTTTTATATAGTGCCAGCATAACTTCCCTGCTCTTATATTCTATGCCTCGGCTAATAAAGGCAAGTATCCCATATGCCTTCTTAACTACCTTATCTACCTGTCCCGCTACTTTAAGGGACCAGAGAAAATGTACACCAAGGTCCCTCTGATCCTCGGTACTTCCCAGGGTCTTACCATTCCTTGTGTATTCCCGTGCCTTGTTTGTCCTACTCAAGTGCATCACCTCACACTTATCCGGATTAAATTCCATTTGCCACTGATCAGCCCATCTGACCAACCTGTCTATATCCTCCTCATTATTTACCACCCCACCAATTTTTGTGTCATCCGCAAACTCACTGATCAACCCTCCTACATTCAAGTCTAATGAACTTACTGATCAACCGTCCTACATTCAAGTAGATATAAGTTCTGTTGAAGGGTCATGAGGACTCAAAACGTCAACTTTGCTCTTCTCCACCGATGCTGCCAGACCTGCTGAGTTTTTCCAGGTATTTCTGTTTTTGTTTTAGATATAACTTCAGCTGTTTTCGGGTGTGCCAAGCAAAGGCAATGTGAGATCAAAGGGCAGCTGCAAGCCTCCAACTGGCTCCACAGTGAAAAGAACCTAATTTTGAATTTGTAAGGTGAAAATGTTTTGTTTAGTGTTTGATTAATCCTATGCGTTGCTGTTGTCTTAATGAAGATTGGTTTGGGAATTTGTTAAAAGTGATGATAGTAGTAATTTGTAGCCATGTGTATATATATTTTTAACCTGTGTAAATTAATAAAATGCTTCAATTAGTTTAATGTAAAACCTCAAGAACTGGTGGTCTGATTCCTGAGTTTAGAGTCGCATCTCAAACATAACACTTAAAATTATAAGTTATGACAGTTGTTTAAAGTTTCCCTCTGGGATTTTTAAATAACTCCACTTTACCAGCTGCATCGGTCATAGCAATGGCCACATGTGTGCAGTCAATGGCACCCTGGGCACAGAGGAACCCAGCAATCGCTGCAAAGCCTCTGGCTCGCCCAGCCTGGCTGGCCTCGTCTATACAATAAAGAATAAAGGTCAGTACCCACCTGAACAGAGCTTCTGTCAGCAGCTTGACACAACTGTGAACAGCTGATTGGGAGATTGCACACAGAGCCCCCACTGAGCCCTTGGAAAAACCTGAGGCAAAGAGGTTGAGGGGCGCTCTGACCTTCAGAGCCGCTGGCATGGGGTGTCCACCCACACAGTCAGAGCTGATCTTAGGCCCAGTCACCTGACAAATGGAGGTCACGGTCTCCCTTGAGAGGCTGGGCCTCCTTCAGCATTTCACCTCAGATTTATTGAGGTAGCTGCATCGCCGCCTGTAAACCCTGGCAGCAGGATAGTGGCATCTTCTGCAGCCCCTTCCGCCTTGGACTACCTGCTGGCTCTGCACCCCTTGTGCCTGCACCTCTCCTCCCACAGGTCCCTCCCCTGAAAACTGCATAGGAACACCTGGCATCCTCTCCCTTCTGTCCCTCCCTTCCTCCTCAGAGGAGGTGCCACCAGCGGAGACCATTACCAGGGTAACAGAAGGCTGTCTGATACCTGGAAGGGTCCACACAGTCAAAATTCTCCAGGGTACCTAGGAGTCCTGAAATGAAGCCTGGAAATGCTAACAACAAAGCCCAGAACAGAGATGAAGCTGTCAAGTACCAATAAGTCACCAGCAGCAAACTGTGTACCAAACCCCTCACTACTCACACTGGCAATGCTGCTGATCCTTTCTATCCCGCCCTTGGAGGAGGTTTTTGAAAATGTTGGCTGGCCGCCTGCCCATTTTGCCTGTGCGACGAGCGCAAAATCACACGGGCAGCAAAAAAATCACCTTCAATTGGACTGTTAATGGCCTTAGACAGCCTGTTAATTAATTGCGGGCAGGGCTGCAGTACCCACACATGCCCGCTAAGCGAAATAACACACGAGTGCACGATGATGTCAGGACATTCGCCCACCGTCATCGCGTGCTATCTTACGCCCAATCGGGTCGGGCGCCCACCCACAGAACGTAGAATTCTGCCCCATGTGCTAGCCTCTTGGAACTTTTTCTTCGCTC
Organism: Carcharodon carcharias; assembly: GCF_017639515.1. Lineage (NCBI taxonomy): Eukaryota > Metazoa > Chordata > Chondrichthyes > Lamniformes > Lamnidae > Carcharodon > Carcharodon carcharias. The sequence goes on from NC_054472.1 coordinate 167,533,022, forward strand.
TCTGATGGACACCTTGGAGCAGGTTAGATTCAGCAATGTGTGCCTCCCAGTCAGAAGACAACACTGAAATCCTGCAAGGACATGGAATGTGACCTGGCACATCAGATAATAAAGCAGCAATGGAGAACCATGTGGAAGGTGACCCTCACAATTCATATCTGCAGCAAATTGTATGAGGGATAACTCAAGATAATACTGAAACTCAGAGACATGCACAGTTAAAGAAGACAAAGCGCAGTTTGGATTTGGTTACATTTTGAAATACAGCAGTATTTATATTGTAATCGTCATCAAAAATAACTAAGAAAATCATTCAATTTCAGGATTACTTTTCTATGAACTTGAAATGTTCAACAATTTTTTTTACATTCTTTCACAGGATGTGGGCGTCGCTGGCAAAGCCAACATTTATTGCCTATCCCTAATTGCCCTTGTGGAGGAATGCCACTACAGCCTCTATAGTAAAAGTACACCCACAGCTTAATTTGAGAGGGAAGTGCAGGGTTTTGGCCCAATGACATTGAAGCAGCGGTGATAAATTTCCAAGTCACGATGGTGTGTGACTTGGAGATGACATCTGCAGCCCTGGTCCTTCCAGGCAGGTTTGGGAGATGCTGTCAACAAAGCCTTAACAAAGCTCACTGCAGTGCATCTTGTCGAGAGTAGACACAGTGCACCAGCAGTGGGTGGAATAAATGTTTAAGGCAATATTAAATACCAACTGACAATAGTAGCTTCAAAACAATAAAATCAGTAACAGAAAATCTGAAACCAATAATTGTTTTGCTTTAATTTCTCTTCACACGATTGAAAAGGTCAAGTTTCATATGAAAAGCCTAGCATGCTTATATGTTTTCAATTTTAATATTTTAAAATTTATACTCCCTCTGAATGTAATTAATTGTGAAAATTTAAACTTTTAAGATATCCAAGCACAAATAATGCTACATGAGTGCAATTATCAAAGATAGAACTGCCATATATAGAGTACCAAACACACACTCAATTCACATTACAGCCAGTTGTGTTGGTTTTGTAAACAAACACAACAGTCAATTTGCACACAGAAAGGTCCCAAAAACAGCAATGAAATAATTATTTGAAACAATGCTTTGAGATAATTCACATACACTTGAGTTGGCTGATGGGGCCTCAATTTGATGCTTCATCTGAAAGTCAGCAACTCTGACAATTGCAAGCATGGATTATGCAGTGAGGCTTAAATCCACAACATCCTAACTCAAAGGCGAGAGTCATCATTATTGCAAGGCCTAAAAGTGGTCCGAGCATTTGCTGATCTTGGTCATTTTTAGAAGCTTGTTTTTTAGAATAGGAACAGGGGATTTAGGAGCAGGAGTAGGCCATTTGGCCTTTTGAGCCTACTCTGTCATTCAGTTAGATCATGACTGATCTGGTTGTGGTCTCAACTCCACTTTGTCATCTGCCCCCCCCTAACTCTTGACTCCATTGTTTCGCTCTAATTCACAACCCTCCTCCATGACTAAGCATTATGGCTTGGCATGTGCAGTTATGGTTCCCTCAAAGACACTCCTGCTGATTCCCTCCTGTAGTAGTTGTAACTTTAAGGAATGTAGTGACTGTAACTTTAAGACTTATTGTACTGTGTAGTATCACATGACAGTGTGAACAAATCAACCTGAAGCACGGGGAACCATAGGGAAAGAGCTTTTGTCTAGTTGTGAATCTTGATGGAAGCATGTTACTGCTGCCGAAGCCCTGTAAATAAAGTTCACTGTTTCTTAGGGTCCAGAGGAGGTTCACGATAATGATCCCAGGAATGAAAGGCTTAACATATGAGGAACATTTGAGGACTCTGGGTCTATATTCGATAGAGTTTAGAAGGATGAGGGGGGGATCTGATTGAAACTTACAAAATACTGAAAGATAGAGTGGACTTGGGGAAGATGTTTCCATTAGTAGGAGAGACTAGGACCCAAGGGCATAGCCTCAGAGTAAAGGGAAGACCTTTTAAAACAGAGATGAGGAGAAACTTCTTTAGCCAGAGAGTGGTGAACCTATGGAATTCATTGCCACAGAAGGCTGTGGAGGCCAGGTCATTGAGTGTATTTAAGACCGAGATAGATAGGTTCTTGATTGGTAAGGGGATCAAAGGTTATGGGGAGAAGGCGGGAGAATGGGGTTGAGAAACTTATCAGCCATATTTGAATGGCGGAGCAGACTCGATGGGCCGAATGGCCTAATTTCTGCTCCTATGTCTTATGGTCTTACGGTCTTATGAGAAGCCTGTGTGGAAAATCAAGTCTACGGCGACAACGATAAATTGTTTCCGGCACTGTCCCTCACACAGTGAATGTGAGTATCCTGTTTTAAACAGGAGAAAAGGAAAATATACTCACCAGATATGCCACTTTTTGGGAGGATCGACCCTTCGACTCATCCACAGAGGATTGAAATCAATATATAGAACATCTCAGTTTGCTTTTCCAAGTAAATTAAATAACAGTGGAGGAACAGAGGAAACCAATTCTCCTAAGCGACCGCGGGAGTAAAATTTATAATTTAATCCATATTTTGATGGCCCTGACCTCTCCCGATTTGAAGACCTTCAGCAAATTGGTAGACCTCACAAAAGGTCATTTTCAACCCAAACCCTCCGTAATCATGCCGAGGTTCAAATTGAATTCGAGAGTAAGAGGCCCAGGAGAGACCAGAGCAATATATGGAGTGAAGTTGAAACAGCCAACTGAACATTGAAACTGTGGGGAGACCCTAAATGATTTGTCAAGGGATCATTTGGTCTGTGGTGTGCATGATGAGGCCATGCAATGGTTATTAGCTGAAGTAAATATCGATTTTAAAAGAGCTTTGGAAATAGCGCTTGCGATGGAAAGTGCCTAGCAGGATTTGCAGGCCTCACAGAGTGTACAAAATGGCACGGTTTTCCAGCTGGGACAGGAACAGACCGCCAAGTGTGGCGCGAAAACTAGCCAGTCAGCCGCGAAACACAGTCCCTGCTACCCGAAAATTTAAAAAATATACAGGAGGCAACTCAGCAGCAAATCTGAAAATTAATTGTTACCAATGTGTAAGTAACCATATCCTGAAACCTGCCATTTTAAAGAGGTGGACTGCCATTATTGTCATATCGTCAACAAAAAAACAGTGAGACTTCGGAGAGAGAGGTGAAAACAGCAGGACTTCAGGAGAGAGAGGTTAAAATAGCGAGGCTTCAGGAGAGAGGTTAAAACAGTGAGACTCAAGTAGGAGTAAGGGTAAAATAAAAGCAAGAGTCCATATTCTATTTAGTTAAGATATGTCTGGGGAGATCAGTCCTGTGATTTGCACATCCTGCGCTATGTGGGAAATCCTAGACGCTCCTGGCGGTCTGGATGACCATGTGTACAGGAGATGCCTCCGACTGGAGCAACTCGAGCTACAGGTTTTGGGGCTTGCTGCCTGCAGCTGGGGGCCCTACGGTGCATTCACAAGGCTGAGAGGTTCATGGATAGCACGTCTCATGACATGGTCACCCCACAGCTTAAGGACGTGGAAGCAGACAGGGAATGGGTGACCGCCAGACAGAAGAGGGGCACCAGGCAGATAATGAGGGAATCCCCCAAGTGCATCTCGCTCGCAAACTGTTTTTCGGCCTTGGAAAACAGTGAGAAAGGCTGTTCCTCTTTGGAGGCCAACCAGAGCCAAGGCCATGGCACTCTGGGTAATACAGCTGCTCAGGAGGCAGGGGCGAGGAAGAATTGTGGAAGGGTAATAGTGGTAGGGGATTCATTAGTGAGGGGAGTAGACAGGCACTTCTGCAGCTGTAGACATGACACCCGGATGGTATGTTGCCTCCCTGGTGCCAGGGTCAAGGATGTCACGGAACGGCTGCAGGGCATTCTGAAGGGGGAGGGTGAACGTCCAGAGCTCGTGGTCCATGTTGAACCAATGATATAAGAAGAAAGAGAAATGAGGCACTGCAAGCAGACTTTAGGGAGTTAGGTAGGAAATTGAAAAGCAGGACTTCAAAGGTAGTAATCTCTGGATTACTCCCGGTGCCATGCAGTAGTGGGTATAGGAACAGAAGGATAGAGCAGATGAATGTGTGACTGAAAAGATGATGCATGAGGGAGGGCTTTAGATTCCAGGGGCAATGGGACCATTTCTGGGGGAGGTGGGACCTGTACAAGTTGGACGGTTTGCATCTGAACAGGAGCGTGACCAACATCCTCACGGGGAGGTTTGCTAATGCTCGTGGGGTGGATTTAAATTAAATTGGCAGGGGGTGGGATCCTGAAAAGTAGTTCAAAGGGGAGAGAAGCTGAGCTGGAATCAGAGGTTAAAACACTAGTAAGTGAGTCTGGAAGGCAGAAGAAACATAGGCTAGATAAGAAAGAAGTGAGTTTAGCAAGGTTAAATGGAATTTATTTTAATGCAAGGAGCTTGAGAAATAAGACAGACAAGCTGAGAGCACAGACAGGCATGTGGGAGTGTGATATCGTAGTTATGACCGAGACTTGGCTAAAAGGGCAGAATTGGCAGCTCAGCATTCCTGGTTATATGGTATTCTCACAAGATAGAGAGGGGTCTTCTGGGTTGTGATTGGCTAAAAGAAATTAAACCAAATTGGCCTGAAATTTTCTGAGAGCTGGAGGACTGCCAGTAGTTTCCTAAAGAAATATGACAAGGTCGTTCAAGAGAAACTAGGGAAAATCAAAGGCTTGCAGGCTAAGATCTATGTTGACTCTAAAGCAACTCCTCATTGTTTTAAAGCCAGGCCTGTGCCTTATGCCCTGAGGGAGAAGATTGACATCGAATTAAACCATTTAGTGAAGCTCGGTGCTGTTCAGCTGGTTCAATTTTTGGAATGGGCAATACCCAAAGCCCCTGACTTGAAACCAAATCAGACCATCCATCTCTGTGGGGATTACAAATTAACAGTAAATAAGGCTGCCAAGTTGGACAAGTACTCATCCCCAGGATCGAGGATCTGTATGCCAAATTAGCAGGAGTGAGAAGTTACACTAAATCACGGATATCAGCAGCTGGAACTGGATGATATATCCAGAGGATTTGTAACTATAAACACACACAAAGGGTTGTATCAGTACATGTGCCTACCTTTCGGCGTTTCTTCAGCCTGCATGATTTTCCAGAGGACAGTGGAGAGCTTGCTGCAAGGACTACCTCCAGCTGTGGATTACCTGGATGATTCCCTAATAACTGGGTCAACAGAAGCAAAACACTTGGAAGAAGTCTTAAAACAATTCTTGGAAGCAGGGGTGCACTTGAAAAAGGAAAAGTGTACCTTTCATGCAAGTGAAGTCATTTACTTGGGCCAGTGGATGGATGCCCAAGGGTTAACCCTGGTAGAAGAAAAAGTGAAAGCTATGAAGGAGGCACCCTCACCTCCAGATGTCGCAGAGCTCAAGTCAGAATGGTACGGTAAATTACTATGGTTGATTCCTACCCAACTTATCAATGGTCTTAGCCCCTCTACCTTCATTATTAAAGAAAAACCAACACTGGTCTTGGAAGTCACCTCAAGAAGAAGCCTTTACCAAAGTTAACCAGCTCTTGCACTCTTCAAACTTGTTATTACACTACAATCCGATGAAAGAATTGGTGCTAAATTGCGACGCATCTACCTTTGGCATGGGAGCGGTATTATCTCACAAGATGGACAATAGTTCAGAAAGGCCAATAGGCTATGTATCCAGAACCCTCTCTATAGCTGAGAAAGGTTATTCACAAATTGAAAAAGAAGAATTATCGATTATATTCGGAGTTAAAAAATTCCATCAGTGTGTACATGGCCAACACTTTACTACAGTTATCCGATCACAAACTGTTCTTGAGTCTGTTTAGCAAAGAAAAAGTTATCCCTCTCATAACTTCTGCAAGATTCAAAGATCGGTTTTGATTTTATCAGCATACGAATATACTTTTATGCACAGACCAGGGATACATATAGCAAATGCTGATGCCCGACCTTTGTAGGAGATCATTGAAATGCTCCAGCTTTCCAAGAGATTGTATTAGCAATTAATTTCCTGGATTCTTCGCCACAAATAAGAAACTGAATGAACCGTGATCCAGTCTTGTCTAGAGTTCGAGACCAAGCGTTGAAAGGATGGTTCCGGGAACCAGTCCCCGAAGAATTGAAGCCATTCTTCACTCGAAGGAATAAACGGAGTAGTCAGGGTGGTATCCTATTATGAGGTGCACAAGTCGTCGTTCCTTCACAAGGAAGGGAACCGTTCTTAATTGAGTTGCAGAGCATGCATCCTGGAATTTCCAAACTGAAAATGCTTGCAAGGAACTATATCTGGTGGCCAAGAATAGACGGTGATATAGAAGAAATGGTTAAAAACTATCTCCAGTGCCAGCAATTACAGAAATTGCCTGTTGCAACCCCAATGCACCTGTGGGAATGGCCTGGTCGACCCTGGGTGAGACTGCATATGGATTATGTTAGTCCATTTCTAGGTACCATGTTTCTACTAATAACCGATGCACATTGCAAATGGTTAAACGTATACGAAGTTATATCGCCAACATCAGATGCAACTATAGAAAGGTTACGCCAAAGATTTTCTGTGCATGGATTGCCGGAAGTCATTGTCTCAGGCAATGGTACTGCATTTACTAGTGCTAAATTTCAAAGATTCATGAGCCCAAATGGTACCAAACAAGTAAAGACAGCAGCGTATCATCCAAAACCTAATGGATTAGCCGAGAGAGCAGTACCAACTTTTAATACAAACTTTTAAATTTGGGATGAAAAAATTATCTGGAGGATCATTGGAGACTAAACTTGCACATTTTTTGTTTCTATATAGAGCAACCCCCCACACAGTAACCATTGTAGAACCTAGGGTGTGCCATTCATTGTGTATTCCCTTGCTACGTGGGAGGGCTAACATGGCAAGGCAATACACAATGAATGGTAGGACCCTAGGAAGTACAGAGGATCAGAGGGACCTTGGTGTACATGTTCATAGATCCCTGAAGGCAGCAGCACAGGTAGATAAAGTCGTTAAGAACACAAATGAGATACTTACCTTTATTAGCTGAGGCATAGAATATAAGAGCAAGGAGGTTATGCTGGAGCTGTATAAATTGCTAATTAGGACACAGCTGGAGTACTGTGTGCAGTTCTGGTCACCACACTATCAGAAGGATGTGATTGCACTGGAGAGGGTGCAGAGGAGATTCACCAGGATGTTGCCTGGGCTGGAGCATTTCAACTATGAAGGGAGACTGGATAGGCTAGGGTTGTTTTCCTTAGAGCAGAGAAGGCTGAGGGAGGACCTGATAGATGTATACAAAATTATGAGAGGCATAGATAGGGTAGATAGGAAGAAACTTTTCCCCTTAGCCGGGGTGTGAATAACCAGGGGGCATAGATTTAAGGTAGGGGGTAGGAGGTTTTGAGGGGATTTGAGGAAAAACATTTTCACCCAGAGGGTGGTTGGAATCTGGAATGCACTGCCTGAAAGGGTGGTAGAGGCAGGAGCCCTCACAACATTTAAGAAGTATTTAGATGAGCACTTGAAATGCCACAGCATACAGGACTATGGTGCAAGTGCTGGAAAATGGGAGTAGAATAGATAGGTGCTTGATGGCCAGCACAAGCATGATGGGCTGAAGGGCCTTTTTCTGTGCTATATAATTCTATGGCTCCATGACTACTACAGGTTCAACACCTTCGGAATTATTTATGAAGCATCACCTTCATTCGAGATTAAGCCTTGTACTTCCCAATTTAGAGGGGAAGGTACAGAACAGCCAAGGGAATCAAAAAGTGACTCATGATTTGCATAGTCGAGAGTGAGAATTTACTGTCGGTGAAACAGTATTTGTACGAAACTTTGGTGGTGGATCAAGTTGGTTACCTAGTGTAATAGTTTCTGTGACTGGACCATTGTCATACCATGTAGAAGTGGAGGGCCAGATCACCAGAAAACATATGGATCATTTGAGAAGAAGGGAGATATCCCAACAAACCGATGTTCTACCTGTAATCATTGTAGAGCCTTTGTTCCCCGTTGTGATTGATCAACCAAGGATAGACATACCAGATGTCTCTGTCGGAGTGGACAACACTGAACTGCCTGGGCCTAAGGAGGTAGCTGACGTTGCCGCGGTTCCAGAAAATGAAGATTCAGTAAGAGATTCTAAAGCCGTGGAGCTATGACGTTCTACCCAGATCAGGAAACCACCTGAGAGACGGAACTTATAATTTCATAACCCGCATATATATTTGTAATATCATGAATTTGTTGCTCTTGTAAATGCAAATTGCAAAAAAAAAATTTAAAGGGGGAGGAATGTATTAACTGTAGCTTTAAGGAACATAGTGACTGTAGCTTTAAGACTTATTATAATGTGTAGTACCTTGTGACAGTGTGAACGAATCATCCCTAAGCGCAGGGAAACTTAGGGAAGGAGTTTTCATCCAGTTGTGGATCTTGATGGAAGCATGTAACTGCTGCTGAAGCCCTGTAAATAAAGTTCACTGTTTCTTATGAGAGACCTGTCTGGGAAATCAAGTCTATAACATTTCACTTCCTACGGGGAAGCATGGTGCCTTACCACAAAACCACAGCTGTGATTGGACAATCTCGATATAGGAAGCTATTGGCTGGACTCCATGCCCCAACACTTCATAGGGTATCACATCAGTACTCAATTACTCTCAATCTCTGTGCACATTCTCCTCCCCAAACAACTTATACATTTACATTACTTTCTATTTCCCTGCGCCACACTTCAGACAGGGCTGCTCCGAGAACTCTGCTAGTTTGCTTTTGAGCCAGGTACTAAGAGTTTGTCTTGAGTGAATCGATTTCTGACTCATTCCTCTGAGGTACTTTTACTTTGAGAAACAAAAACAATCTCGAAATACAACTCTCTCCAATAAATAAAATTTAGTTAGCAGCATTATCATCACAAGCCATTTCCCAATGGACTGAAACTGCGGGTCTAGGTTGTCACCTGCAGGAGAAAAACTGTACTACAGAACTTAGTTAAACCATTTTGACTGTGCTCATATTCCAATAATGTCTATGTGAAAAAAACTCAGTAACAATAATGAAGCTAATAGAAAAGGCTCCAAAAAAGAGTCATACAGACTCGAAGCGTTAACTCTGTCTTTCTCTCCACAGATGCTATCAGACCTGCTGAGTTGTTCCAGCATTTTTTGGTTTTTTTTCTAATAAAAAGTATGTGGGGTAGCAGATATCAGATCCATCTGTAGGCAGCTGTCATAAGCAAGTGTTCTCGATATGAAGAGCATTTTAGGATAATTGGCTAAAGAACTAGAGTCAAGATGAGAATAATTTGTGCAACAAGCTGTTATGATTTGGAATGCACTGCCTGAAAGAAGGGTAGAAGCAAATCCATTAATAACTTTCAAAAAGATATTAGACCTGAAAAGGAAAAAAAATTGTCTCATGAAGAACAAGCAGGAGACTGGGACCAACTGGACAGCTCTTATAAAGAGTTAGAACAAGAATGACAGGCTGAATGGTCTCCTCTTGGCAACGCCAACATTTATTGTCCATACCTAATTGAGAAGGTGGTGGTGAGTTTCCTCCTTGAACCTTTGCAATCTGTGTGATGTAGGTGGACACACAGTGCTGTGATGAAGGGAGCTCCAGGATTTTGACCCAGTAACTGTGAAGGAACGATGATATATTTCCAAGTCATGCTGGTGTGCGGCTTGAAGGAGAACTTGCAAGCAGTGATGTTTCCAAGTGTCTGTTGCACTTTTCTTCCTGTGGTAGAGATTATGGGTTTGGAAGGTGCTGTCAAAGGACCCTTGGTGATTCCTGAAGTGCATTTTGTAGATGGTACACACTGCTGCTACTGTGTGTCAGTGGTGGAGGGAGTGAATGTTTAAGCTGGTGGATGGGGTGCCAATTAAGCGGGCTGCTTTGTCCTGGATGGTGTTGAGTTCCTTGAGTGTTGTGGGAGCTTACGTCATCCAGGCATGTGGAGAGTAATCCATCACTCTCCTGACTTTTGCTTTGTAGATGGTGGACAGGCTTTGAAGAGTCAGGAAGCAACATACTCATCGCAAATTTCCCAGCCTCTGACCTGCTCTTGTAGCCATATTATTTATATGGCTTGTCTAGTTAAACTTCTCGTCAATGGTAAGCCTCCAGGATGTTGATGGTTGGGGACTTGGCCATGGTAATGCCAGTGAATATCAAGGGGTGGTGTTAAGACTCTCGCTTGTTGGAGATGATCATTGTCCAGCATTTGTGGGGTGAAAATCTTATTTTCCTCTTGTCAGCCAAAGCCTGAATGTTTCCAGGTCTTGCTGCATGTAGGCATGGACTGCTTCAGTATCTGAGGAGTTGCGAAAGGAACTTAACACTATATAAACATCAGTGAACATCCCCACCTGGATGGGGATGGAGGGAAGGTCATTGATGAAGCAATTACATGTCCCCCTCATGTGACAATGTCATATGAGATGGGACATGTTAATAAATGTCACAGAAACTTTATTAAAGTTTTTTAAAATCGACATGAAACCTCATTCCGCCAGTGGATGAGGAGGGAAGGTCATTGATGAAGCAAGGCTGGAAAAAGAGGTGCCTGACGAGGCATCTGAAGTTGTAGACCTGAGACCCTCTACATGCATAAGGAAACCCCTAGAAATATTGCATTTGCAAATTAATTATTAGTATAAATATTTTGCTATTTTGAGAAAATTGTAAATATAAAATGTATTTCTGAGTAAAGGGGGAAGGATGTGGTAATATGATGTGTAATATAACTTGAAGAAGAATGCTATAATGGAAGATCACATGATCTTGGTATCCAATAGCAGATTAGCGTGGGCTACCTCAGTAGTTAGTAGTCTGTAGTCAGTAGTTAATGATAAGAGTAGTGTAGAGATAGAAGCATAAGCACATGTTTAGTTGCTGCTGAGTACCTTTGTAAATAAACACAGAGACCAGAATTGAGACCATTGACAGGGTAGTTAAATCAATTAAAGGCCCTGCCCATCCAACCTTAAGGCTGGTGGGCAGACCAGGAACCCAGGCAGGCTTCTGAAAAAACATGAAATCTCATCCACTGGCGGAATGAGGTTTCATGTCGATTTTAAAAAACTTTAATAAAGTTTCTGTGACATTTATTAACATGTCCCATCTCATATGACATTGTCACATGAGGGGGACATGTTAATAATTTTTTTATTTTTCTATTTTTAAAGTTTCAACAACTTTCAGCGATCTCCCTGAGGCAGCACTTAGCCTCAGGGAGATGTGCGCTCTTTTGTGCGCATGCGCAAAAGAGCGCACTCTCGCATTTGGGGAATTGCCCCCACCCGCACAGCAAACGCATAGCGCTTCCCATCGGGAGGCCCGTTGGGTGGGCCTTAATTGGCCTGCCCACTTAAAATGGCGGCGGGGCCCATTTCAGCGGGGGCGATCGGCTGCCCGCTCACCGCCGAGCCGGTGGGGGGCCTGCCCACCCATCAAGGGCAGAATTCTGCCCAGAGTTTCTACCTATGAAGTGTCTGCTACTCAGCTTTATCATTAGTACAAAATCGGCCACCTCTTACAATAAGCATGTGAACAGGATCCAACAAACTGTTAACAAGGATCCAACAGCTACCAATGGTGGAGCAATTAAAATCAGGGATGGTCAGGAAGCCGGAATTGGAAGAGCACAGATATCTCAGAGATAGGGCGAGGCAAGTCCATGGAGATATTTGAAAATAAGGATGAGAATTTAAAATGTAGGTGTTGCTTAACTGGGGTTCAATGAATGTCAGCGAGCACAGGTGTAGTACGAACTTGAAATTTTGACATAGGAGCCATTACAGTTCATCCCAATTGTGTCCATGGATGCACATTTCCAAAAGCAATTATGGATAGCAATCAGAAGCAGGACCCTACCTAGTTTTACCACTCCTGAGGTACTGGAACCAATTAAAGTTCTCCAACTGACAGCAGCTAACTCAACATACAGTGGAATCTACCCAAAACTGGATAAGGGCCCAAGCAATGTTGAAGTAATATCCACAATATTCAGCTACAGCAACAGAACCATGGGGCGGAATCATCCCAGGTTTGCACGAATTGCAGTAACGGGCAGGTAAAACAAAGTTTTACCCGCCGGCCGCAATGGCATGCTCTCATGCTGCATCATCCCAAACTTGCCACATTACTTATGTATTCCTGAGAAACACACTGTTTCCAAGGTGGGCAGGCTCTCATTCACCCACCACGCCATCACCTCGCTACTTCAGCACACCAGGCACCATATTTAAAGTCCAGCCACATGCACACATCTCACTGCTCCCAGCCCACGACTACTGCATGAAAAGCAAACATTCTGCAGCCCCCAGGTTTAGTGACGCATCACTGGAACACCTTTTTGATGCTGTGGAGGTCACTGCATTGTCCTCTGCCCCTGCTCTGGCCGCAGGATGGGCAGTAGCGTGATTAACCAGGCTTGGCAGGCGGTGGCAGCTGTGGTCAGCGCCAACGCCCTTCAAAAAGACTGCTGCCCAGTGCCACAAGAGAATGAATGATCTCCTCCATTCCACCACTGTAAGTCACTCTTCTCACACTCTCAACTCACACACTCACAAACCCATTACGTATTCACAGGGACCTCACTCACCACCAGTTCAAGGGACATCTCCGTTTGTTCTCTTATACACAACTTAATAGTCCTCATCTGTTCCATGGGACCACTCACTACCCACACATGCCAGGCATACTTATGACCTGGCAGGCATCCCACTTACACATTCTCCATCTCTATTCATGCAGGACAGGCTGGCACACAACAACACGGAGAAGTCGCAGACTGGTGGAGGAATGCCTGAAATCAAGGTCCTCAGGGGCTTTGAAAACAGAGCCATCCAGCTGGCCAACAACGATCCACACCGGTCCTGTGCTGACGGTGAGGTCGGCACCGGCTGTACCATATGAGGATCCAGCAGGGCAACATCCATCAGACAACCATGCTGTGGGTGATGTGTCATGTTTCACAGGCCACTGTCATGCACTAATTTTCTCCCCTTGCCTTCGCAGGCACATCTGGGAAACAACTGACAGAGTCCACAATAAAGGCCTCCAATCAAGCCCTGAAGAAACCTCTGAAGAGGAATCTGAAGGCACGCTCCCTGAAGTCCCATCACAGCGCTCACCCACACCCACCACCAGTGCAGAGACACACTCCTCAGTGTGTCCTAGCCTCGGGATCACAATCTGGTGAGCACAATAGGCGGCGGCTGAGACTTCCCAGGTGGCCAGCACTCAGAGGACTGCTGGAGGACAGGAATTTGCTGAGTCTAAGTCAGATGAGGAGCCTCTGGACTCAGTCATTTCACAGTTGCTGGAGCTGCAAAGGCAAGCTCTGGAAATCAGGAAGGGATGCCCACTGTACTCCTCAGATTGCAAGGCACGATGGGGGAGTCCATCCGCCTTCAGGCTGAGATGATAGCGCTGGTATAACAACACACCAAGGTCAACACCAGTAGGATGGCGGCCGCCATGGAAACTTGGTCCAGGATGTCGCTCCTGCACTGCTACGCAGACTCAACTCCATCGCTGATGCTATTGTTGGCCTCCAACAGTGCGTAAGTGAGAGGGGTGCAGGTCAGCTCGATCTCCAGCTACCCCTTCTCCTCAAGGAGTCAGCCTGGGGCCTTTGGGCACCCACAGGGAGGAGGCAGGTGACCCCCCTGGGGCCATCCATCCAGGTGACTCCGGGAGTGTCCAGCCCATCCAAATACCCTCTTCCTGTGACCTCAGCAACATGAGTTCACAGGCCGAGGAGGGTGTCACTGCCACACAGCAAGACCCCAAAAGCAGGTTGGGACCCATCAGGTCTTGGCCCTCCAGAGGATGGCTACCAAGGTCATCACAGACAGGGTATAGCTGTCAGCAGGCTGTCCCGCCTCCACTGTGGTTGTCCTGGAAGCACCAAGATGTAGCAGCAGGGTTAGGAAAGGAAAGAAGATGTCGTTGCACAGCCTGGGCATGGGTTTTAATCGCTTGTACATACTGTTCACTATTGTCAATAAACTCCCAAGAATGTCACCCTTCCTATGGCTCCTTGTTCTGATGAGCAGTGTTCGTGTCACTCAGATGTGAAACCTTTCTGCACAAGATAAAGGCAGGCATCTCAGTCCAGGGCCTCTTATCTGTGCTCTATGCAGCCTTCAGACCAAAGTGATGGTCCGGCCTCACACTCCCTGAGCACATTACTGATGCCTGCACCTCGACGGTGCTGGTCATTGCTTCCAGGATGTAATGGGCAGGCACCATAGAGTTCCATCATTCTCCCTGTGTTCTCTCAGCACCTTTAAGGTGGGGCTGGCCTCCATCTTGTCAGCATCTGTGACCAGTGACCCTGTGCTCCTAAGGGGGTCAGGTGCTGAAGGCAAACAAAGGGTCAGGTGCTACTAAAGTTTCATGGCTGCATCTCTATGATATGCCCCTGATCACAGAGCGCAAGTGAGCTGCCCTCGGCTAGACAGGAGTCAGACATTCTCAGAGGCTATGTGAAGATTTATGGAGTGTCCTCACTGCATGTCATCATCATCATCCTGCAATCGAGCGACTATTAGAGCCTTCAATGCATCTCCATGACAGGCGTGTTAGCACAGGGTATGCAGTCTGCCATAAGCCAGATTGGAATCAAACATTCACAGATGCAATGTGAAGATCTGTGGGGTCTCCTCACTGCATGTTGTCATCATCCCTCCACAAAGCTAGCAGCTATGAGCGTCTCCCAAGCACACCTGCCTCATCTGGTCAGTGTGAGGGCCTCATTCCGACATCATCGCCTTCAAGGGCCTCCTCATCCTCTTCCTTCCTCATCCGAGGAGATCTCCAGCTCCTCCATCTCCTCCTCAGCCAGCTCCTCTGCCCGTTGCAGTGCCAGGTTGGAAAATGCACAGCAGATGATGCGTGACACCCTCTGTAGACTATATTGCAGGACTCAACCAGACCAGTCCAGGCACTGGAACCTCATTATCAGCATCCTGATGGTTTGCTCCACCAAGTTACAAGTTGCAGTATGACCCTCATTGTACCTTCACTCTGCTGTAGTCTGAGGCAGTCGCACGGGTGTCATCAGCCATATCCTCTGCGGGTAGACCTTGTCCCCAAGGAGCCACCCCTGAAGCCTCTGTGGAACCTGGAAGACTTCAGGGATCTATGACCGACCGGGGGTGTAGGAATCATGCACACTCCCTGGAACCATGTGAAGACCTGCAGGATGCATTTGTGGTGGTCGCACACTAGCTGCACATTCAGCAAGTGGAACCCCTTGCGGTTGATGTAGTTCACCGTGTGTTGTGACGGAGACCTGAGCACCACGAGTGCAGTTGATCATACCCTGCACCTGTGGGAAACCCGGGATCTGGGCAAATCCAATCTCACTTGCATCCTGGCTGTCCTGGTCCCAGGCGAAATGCACAAAGTTGTGTGCTCTCGCGAGGATGGCATCCGTGACCTCTTGGATGCACTTGTGGGTGGAGGCTTGTGATATCCCAAAGAGGTCACCTGTGGAGCACTGAAAGGAGCTTTTATACATTATAAACAGTGTCCAAGAAATTCATCTTTAATCCCTGAAGACTCTAGCGCAATCATGGAGGGTTGACAATAGCCAAATGCAGAAAATCATCTCCCAACCTATGAGTTCCATCAGGACAGGGAACATGATGTGCTCAGTTCCCCTCTTTCAGCTGCCAGTTCCAAGCCGTATTAACCAGGAGAAAGACACCCATTTACAAGATGCACTGCAACAACTTGCCAAGGCATCTTCCAAACCTGCGACTTCTACCACTGAGAAGGACAAGGGCAACAGTTGCATGGGAACACCACCACCTACAAGTTCCCCTCCAAGTCACACACCATCCTTATTTGGAACCACTGTCACTGGAACAATATCCTGGAACTCCCTTCCTTCCTAACAGCACTATGAGTGCACCTACACCAGATAGACTCACCACCAACATTGTAAGGGCAATTTGGGATGGGCAATAAATGATTTCCTTGCCAGTGACGTTCATATCCCATGAACGACAAAAAGTCCTGGGAAATGATACATTCCCACAGGGATGGCCTGACAACATAATTCACAACCAAAAAAGAAACACAAAACAAAAACCATTTTGAAATCCTGCTTTTACTACCTCCTCCCTTTGATTGTTATGGAGCTCTGACTAGCGACCTGCAATTCTTTGACTTGTCATGAGGTGGCAATGTCAGCAGAGAAGCAAGCATTTCTTGGTTTCAACATTTCAATGACAGCCGTCTCAGGCTTTTCAAATAGGAACATGTTAACTATTTATTCAGGGCCCTGTCATTTGCAGTATCTATTTAAGTGGCAATAAAAGAAAAACTGCCAATGTTAAGGGTCTGAAATCATATGGAATGCAATCATAGAATGGTAACAGCATCAGAAGGAAGCCAGTTGTGTCTTCACGTCCGTGCCAGCTCTCTGCTGGTGCAACTCACCTGGTCCCATTCTGGTGCCTTTCCCTGTAGTGCTGCATTTTCTTTTTCATCAGATAATTACCCAATTCCCTTTGAAAGCCAAGACTGAATCTGCGTACACCACCCTCAAGCAGTGCATTCCACATCATATTCATTCACTGCATAAAAAGGTTTTTCGTCATATTGCCTCTTTTTTTGCCATCCACTTTATATCTGTGCCCCCTCTTTCTCAACCTTTCCGCCAATGGGAACAGATTGTCCCTATCTACCCTGTCCAGACCCTTCATGATTTTGAACATGTCTATCAAATCTGCTCTCAGCCATCACTGGGTAGCCCCAGCTTCACCAATCCACGTAACTGAAGTACCTCGCCCCTGGAACCAATCTCATAAATCTTTCTGCACCCTCTCTAATACTTTCACATTCTTCCTAGAGTGTGGTGCTCAGAATTGGATTCTCCATTTGAGGCTAAACCAGTGTTTTATTACTTTCTTGCTTTTGTACTCCATGCCTCTGTTTATAAAGCACAGAATCTATCACTATCCTCCTCCACAGTTTCACCTGCCCATTCCAACAACCTATGTCTCCTTGAAGTTTATCACTAACTTCCTCCACAGTTCACAATACTAAGTATTGTGTCATCTGCAAATTTTGAAATCTGCTCCCTGAACACCAATTATGAGGATCAAGAAAAGCAGTGGTCCTAATACAAATCCCTGATGAACCCCACTGTATACCTTCTTCCAGTCCAAAAAGCAAGCAGTCACCACTACTCTGTTTCCTTTCACTAAGCTAATATTGTATCCATGTTGATACTGTCCCTTATATTCCATGAGCCAGAACTTTGCTTACAAGCTTGTTGTGCGGCACTGTGTCAATGTCCTGGGGCTGAGGTGATTGGCCTCCAACGACCACCACCATCTTCCTTTGTGCTAGGTATGACTCCAACCAAATGAGAGTTTTCCTCCTGATTCACATTGATTTCAATTTTATTAGGACATGCGTGGTGAGTTGCTACCTTGATGTCAAGAACAGTCACTCCTCAACTCACCTCTGGAATTCAGCTCTTTTGTCTATGTTTGGAAGGGGGTGATGAGGTCTGGAGCCAAATGTCCCTGGCATAATCCAACAGAGCATTGGTAAGCAGAGTTTTGCAGAGCAAGCACCAACTGATAGGACTGTTGACAAAACCTTCCATCACTCTGCTGATGATCGAGAGTAAACTGATGGGGGGGAAGTTATTGGCTGGATTGGATTTCTCTTGTGTTTTGTGGACAGGATGCAGTTGGGCTTGCCTGAAAGCTGAATGCAGAGCATGGAGACTACACTGTCTAACATGGAGCCAAGTGATGAACTCCATCAACACCACAGTGGCACCGGTGATAGAACATCTTATGACAGTTTTGGCAGCGTTCTTGATGAAAATTGGGTAGGTTCTATGGTGAGCAGGCAATTCAGTCTGGCAGATTACTACTCATGTAAAGAAGACAAAAATTTATTCCATATCTCAAAATTCAACCTACAGCCCACATCCTTCAACCTAAGTCCCTATGTTTTCTACCTCCCCAGTTCTCTTTCCTCCTTCACATTAATTGTTTAATATACTGCAGCACAAAAGTAAAATCAGCTTATCTGCATCAAAATTAGACAGCTGACAGCTATGCATGCAGGGCAGAGATTTGGTGTTTCGGATGCAGTTTAATAGGTTTCTAGATTAACACAACATGTGGTTTGCAATGAGGTGTGTAACAAAAACAGAAAATGTTGGAAATGCCCCTCAGGTCAGGCAACAAACTGTGGAGGGAACAGAGAAATTGGTGTTTCAACTTCGGGTAGGCATCAGTATCATTCCACCCAATGACCGGACATCAAGGAAATTACCAGTGTAGTAGGTGGCAGGGTTTACATTCAGTCTGAAACAAAAACAGAAATATTGGAAAAACTCAGCAGGTCTAGCAGCATCTGTGGAGAGAGATTCAATCTGTGCATTCAATCTGCGTAGGCTAAACCCATGGGGCCTGGTTTACTTTGGCATCTGGCCTCTCAGGTGGGAGTAAAAATCCTGTGGCACTATTCAAAGAACAAGGGAGTTTTCCCTCTGTCCTGGTCAATACTTATCCCTCAATCATAGCTGAAATCAACTTATCTGCTCATTTACTCCATTGGTGTTTGTGGAACTTGCTGCGCACAAATTAAGTGCCGCACTTCCTACAAAACCAACAATGACTACACTTCAAACAGCTTCATTGACTGTAATGTGCTTTGGGTTGTCTTGAGACCATGAAGGGCGCTACATAAATGCAAGTCTTTCTTTTTTCTTTCTTTTCTGTCAGGCATGTGCGTTCTCTGACAATCTCCTGCACTTGGCAAATGACAATTTTGAGACAATGGATTTTTAAGTGTTTCATCTTTTAAAATGGAACCAATTTTCACATTTACCACCAGTGTTGGTAGATTGGCTGCCTGTTTTAAACACTGCCTCATTTTCATTCCCATTGACATGAAATTGTGCACTAATAAAACCTAAGGCCACTCCAATATCCCCGACTTATCCGACAAAATTTTATCCCATTGTGTTCTGTTTATCCATCTGCTATTCCATAACTTTGAAATGCAGACTTGTTTTGTTTTCCACTGACTTTCATGCCTTTAGGGAGGAAAGCTGACATCAGCTCTCTTTTTTTACTCGCTAGAGTCATCTTTAATATAAACATCTTGCGGTCAGAAATCATAGAGCCGCCTACTTCTTTTATACTGTTAGCAGCACATGAGCAGTGACAACTGATTAATCATAGCTTCCACTTAACAACCAAATGAACATAGGGGAGATGAGGAGAACTTTCTTTACTTTCCGATGCATGTTGTTATGATGCGGAATGCATTGCACTGGTAACAGATTCAATCGCAATGTCCAAAAGGGAATTGGACATATACTTGAAAAGGAGGAAAACTCAGGGTTGTGGGGCAAGAGCAGTGGGAATGGGATTAATTGGCTAGCTCTTCTAAAGAGCCCTTCCAGACATGTGGGGCCGAATGGCCTCCTTCTGTGCTATATGATTCTATGATTGTGAACTGCCTTCGTCATGATTTGTTTTATTAAAAAACTTAAGTGAAGGACTAAGGCATTCATAAAAGGAAATCTGCAGAGTTGGAATGATGATAGATTTCCCACAATTGGTCACAGATGGTGAGGAAACATTGTGTTCAGGCATTGTGCATAGCAGATGCCCGCATGACACCCATCTGATGCCAATGACACTTCAGGGGTTGGTTCTAATTGCGTATTCAAAGTGTGCTCCCAACGTGCAATATCTGGCCATTTAAGCAGCAATTTAATTTTAATGCAGGTAAATCTTTGGATGAGAATTTTGTGACTTGTTTTCCATCTGCATCACATGCAAAGCGGGGCCTTCAGATACCTCGATGATGTAACGGAACTGCTGCCTCTATTGACACAAAGTGAGAGGAAGGAAAGTTGCTCAATCGGGCATCTCAAGGGCACAATTCCCATGGGAAAGAAGTCAATGGCACCTAGCAGCAGCTGTTTTAACGTGTCAATTGGGAGTGCACCATTCAGCGGCCAAATTTAAGAGATGCTCTCAAAAACTACAGAAAATAGTGACCTGCCACTACCTTATAACCAAGTGGATATAAGATGTCTTATCAGTAATAGCACACATCTTGCCTCCAATTCAGAAGGTCATGTATCCAAATCCAACTCCAGCACATAATCTAGGCTGCACTCGAATTCAGTACTGAGGGAGTGCTGGACTGCCAGAGGTGCCATCTTTCAAACGAGACATGAACCCAAAATCCTCTTGGCCCTTTTGGGTGAACTTAAGACCCCTATGAAGCCACTCAAAGGAGATCCCTCCCTAACATTTACCTTTCAACCAAAAACACCAAAAAACAGAATATCTCATTGCTGGGTGAAAATTAGCTGCCATTCTTACTTTAAAACAGTGACTACACTTCATTGGCTGCCCCTTTATGTTTTTGAATCCTACTTATTTAGCTCTGTTTTAAACTCAATACTGCATTTCTTACTGATCTTTTCTTGCTTTTATACATTCTTTTATTTCTTTTTACATATTGACACAATGTTCTCTGAAATCCATTTTCCTCACTTCCATTAAGTGTTTTCCACATCTGCATTTTAGTTTAATTACCTTATAAGAGTTGTTGGCTTTGTTGGTGTTTTTCTTTTGCACTGTGATCTGTTCCTCTCAGTACCGCCATCAGGTGCCAATTACTCTATTGGGACTGCTCACACCTGCTAGTCTCCTCAATATTCCTTCCCTCACTTCCCCACGGCTCCACCAACTTTCCCACTAAATCCACATTATTCAATCACGATATGCACAATGTCAAAATATCTCATTAGGCCCACACTAAGATGCTTGTTTCTCTTACAGGGCAAGCTGCTGCTTTATACAAGGGAGCAGGTGTGAACAGTATGAAGGAGAACTTACTGAGGAGACTAACTTCCATTAAAGGGCACTGAGTAGCTCAATTATGGATACAGGAAAATTGTACAAATGGATATCACGGAAATGTTGCAAAACAAGATCTAAATAAACAACAGGAAGGGAGCAAATTGCAAAATTAAGAGGAAGTGTGTATATCTAGATAAGAAGCTTGGAATGAACTTAATAGCTTGCACTTACCAAATCCTTAATTTGTTTCCCAGAAACCTTCCTAAAGCATGGAATAGGAGCCACCTTAACCCCCAAAAATGGGTGGGTTTGGAGCAGGTCAGATGTTCAAATGTAAATATGCTCAAACATGATCCAACCTGCATCAAATGCCAGTTTTGATGGAGGTGAGATGAGGATATGGTCAAACAAGCCACTCCCAGGAGGGATTTCGCTCACTTTTAAGTATTATCATAAGGCTGTATGCCTTATTTATTGATGGGAAGTGAGTGATGCTAGCAAGCCCAGGGTTTGTTGCCCATTCCTAATTACTCTTGAGAAGGTGGTGGCTGCAGTCCATGTGGTGTAGGTACACCCACAATACTGTTAGGAAGGGAGTTTCAGGTTTTTGACACAGCGACAGTGAAACAAACGGTGATATAGTTTCAAGTCAGGAAAGAGGGAAACTTGGAGTGGAGCTTGGAGCTGTTGGTGTTCCCATGAATCTGCTGCCCTTCTCCTTCTAGGTGGTAGAAGTTGCAGGTTTGAAAGGTACTGTCGAAGAAGCCTTGGCAGGTTGCAGCAGTGCATCTTGTAGATTGTGCACACTGCAACCACTGTGCACTAGTGGTGGAGGGAGTGAATGCTTAAAGTGGTGGATGGGATGCTGATCAAATGGTCGCTTTTTCCTGCATGGTGTCAGGCTTCTTGAGTGTTGGAGCTGCACTCATCCTGGCAAGTGGAGACCATTCTATCACATTCCTGACTTGTGCCTTATAGGCAGTAGAAAGGCTTTGGAGAGTCAGGAGGTGAATCATTCACTGCAGGACATTTAACCTTTGACCTATTAAACAATCCATGAGACCTTGTTTGTGATCCACAATCAGGGCTGTTCATTGCTAAACCGCAAAGCCTGTATTGAATCTAACCTGTTACAGAAGATTGGTGAGGTCAGCCAGCAAGAGCCTGGCTCCAAGTACAAATGTGAGTTCCCAAAACTCTTCACATGACTGGGGTGACTGAAAAACACACATCCCTATTCACACGACGTAAGTTCCCCCACACACCCATGACAAATGTGGGAGTCATCTCCCCAGTCACACAACCAACAACACTCAAGAAGGTTAACACCATTGAGGACAAAGCAGCCCGTTTGATTGGCAACCCTTCCACAAACATTCACGCCCTCCACCACCGACGAACAGTAGCAGCAGTGTGTACCATCTACAAGATGCACTGCAGAAACTCACCAAGGCTCCTTAGGCAGCACCTTTGAAACCTACAACTGCTACCATCTAGAAGGACAAGGGCAGAAGATACATGGGAACACCACCACCCGGAAGTTCCCCTCCAAGCCACTCAACATCTTGACATGGAAATATATTACCATTCCTTCACTGTCACTGGGTCAAAATCCTGGAATTTCCTCCCTATCAGCACTGTGGGTTTACTTACAGCACAGGGGTTGCAGTAGTTCAAGATGGCAGCTCACTACCACCTTCTCAAAGGCAATTAGGGATGGGCAATAAATGCTAGTTTAGCCTGTGATGCCCACATCCCGTAAATTAAGTTAAAAAAAAACTGCATGGTGTTCTGGAAAGCTCCCAGTCCCAAAACTGAATGGGTCCATCCATATCTGCATTGACCTGACACAGGTCAATAAAGCCATAGCCAGGGAAGTAGATCCCATCTCCTCAGTAGACGAAAGCATAACTAAACTCTCAAGGAGCGCAGTATTTTCAAAGCTGGAAGCCAACAGTGGCTTTTGGCAACTCCCTCCTGACAACGGGATCAGGCTGCTGACAACATTTATTACCCTCTTCAGCAGATTCTGCTTTAACCACCTACCTTTTGGAACGATGTTGACACCAAAAGTACTCCAATGTACAATATCAGCCATTTTGCAGAACCTTCAGGGGTTCATTTGCCACATGACAATGCATTGGTTCATGGTGCAATAGTGGATGAACATGACAAGAGATTCACAGCCCTCTTAGAGCACCTGTAGGAAGCACAGCTGATGCAGAATGACAAATGCAAGTTTTCCAAAATATCAACTTGATTCCTAAGCAGCGGCGTCAGCAATAAAAGCATCATGGCTGACCCACAAAAAACCAAGGCTATCAGTGAGTTCCCAACCTCATCCTCAATTCCAGACCTCCAGCGATTTGTGGGGATGGTGAACCAGCTGGCAAAATTATTAACAAATTTGGCGCAGATCACAGAACCCTTGAGACTTCTATTTAATAAAGACCAAGCATCGTACTGGGACTTACGTCAAGAGCAATGCTGCTCTCTACAGACATTCTGGCCCACTATGACCCATCCCTGCCTACCACCATAGCAACTGGTGCTTTATCTATAGACCCAGGAGCAGTCCTGTTCCAAGAATAACTGAATGGAAGTTACCGACGTGTGTATTATGCGTCCAGAGGGCTGTTGGGCACAGAGACGGAGTACGCTGTCATAGAAAAGGATGCCCTCCCAGTCACATGGGCACGCAAGAAGTTTTCAGACTACATCAATGGACACAAGGTTACAACTGAAATGGACCACAAGCCACTAGTCTCTTTATTAGATGAGAAGGAGCTAGCAAAGATGCCTCCCGAATCCAGATGTTTTGCCTGCACCTCATGAGGTTTGCCTATGGGACAGTATACATCCTAGATAAAAAGCAAACAACAGCTGACACACTCTCAAGGGCTACAGTGGGCCTCCCAACAAAACAGGATGTCATTCTGATCAAACAACTGGAAGCGTACAGCCAAGTGACAAGGAGAAACCTGCCAGCGACCACAAGTAAACTCCAACAGATCTGCCAAGAACAAATGCATGATGAGGAGTGTGCCCGCATCTGCAGATACTGCCAATAATGATGGCGTCTGCAGAGACCAAACGGAGGGACCATGAAAACTTGGTTCAAACAACAAAAACCCTATACAATTATAGATGACCTCCTGGTCTACGATGAGGGGCTGGTCATCTGTAATGACTTGACATAACGGACAGGTTTCAACCAGAAACAGATAACTTTATTACAGATGCTACATGTTTCAACCAGGTCCTTGACAAGAAAGCTCAACATGTGACTCCAGACCACATCAATGTGGTTGACTTATAAATTCCCTCTGAACAAGGGTAATTAGGAATGGGCAATAAATGCTGGCCTAGCCACACCCACATCCATGAATGAATAATTTAAAAAAATATAGGTACACTACCATTCGGAGAAATCCTTGCAAAAGATGCTCCATTGTCCTTTGGAAGATTGCACATGCAGTTGATACTCCAATAGGTAGGTGAGTATATTGGTACAGGCCCTTGTGCATGTTGATGGTTACATACCCTCTAGACCTGCTCTCCAGCACTAACTTAGGTAAGCACGGCTCATGTCCAGTTTTGCATAGAATTTTCCTTGAGCTAGCTTTGCAAAAAAGTCGTCTATCCTAGGTTTAGGATATTTATCTAGTTTGGCTGCCTTATTCATGGTCAATTTATAGTCCTCACAACAACATATTGTTTGGTCAGGCTTCGCCACTGGTACTATGGGTGCAGCCCATTCTGAAAATTGGACTGGTTGGATGATGCCTAGCTTTTCGTCCTAGTTCTGCATCCATTTTCTCCTTTAAGGCATAAGGCACAGGTCTGTACTTAAAAAAACGGGGTGTCGCCTGAGAATCCACATATAATTTTGCTTGCAAGCCTTTTAACTTCCCTGATTCGCCACAAAATACACCGTCATATTTCCTTAGCAGCTCAGGAACTCCTCCTGTTCTCAAGTGAAATATTTCAGACCAGTTAAGCTTGATTTTTTGTAACCAGTCTTGGCCCAGGAGATTAGACTAGGTCCTTCACCTGTCACTATGATTGCTGGAATCTGGGCTGTCTGTTGCCTATAGGACATTGGTAGTGCCATTTACCTATATGGATTCTCCAGCTTACGTCTTCAATTAAACCACTGTTCTCTCCAGATTCCGTGGCTGAGTACCTTCATTATGGTATTTAAATGTGTGCTCTCCCACCACTGTGGTTGAGGATCCCAAAACTACCTCCATTATTAGTGGCTTCCCATTAACTTGTATTGTAACAGTAATAGGTTCGATTTTTACACTGAGACATTGTACAGGGAATAGATATCGGTATCAGCAGCTTCAGGTTCTGTTGTATTATTCACTACAATCACACTGGTTTGCTACCTTATGGACTGCTTCAATTTCGCCCTGCAGTGCTTTATTATGTGACCTTTCTTATGGCAGTAATGACATTCTGCTTCCTTGAATCTGCAGGTGTCTGGTGCATGGTCACCCCCACATCTATAACAGATTAACCTTGGAGTCACTGTTGAAATGCTTCTACTAGGCCATTTCATTTTTCTAAGAGCAGACATTGCCTCTTGTTTTGCTGCTGTGTCTCTGGTTTTTGCGTCACGCTCAGCAGTAGGTTCCCGCCCCACACAAAGAACAGTGCCATGTTGTATGTGTTGTAAAGACTGCGAGTGTCTCGCAGCACTTTCCATGGCTAGTGCTATTTCCATGGTGCCTTTCAAATCAATGTTGACTTCTGCGAGTAAAAGGCACTGAATGGCATCGTCATAAATGCCACAAACTAATCGGTCCCGTATCATGTCATTGAGTGTGTCTCCGAAGTCACAGTGTTGAGTCAACTGCTTCAACTTCACTATATAGGTTGCGATGGACTCTCCCAGGGCCCTTACTCTGGAATTAAACTTTAAACTCTGCATTATTATGGATGGCTTCGCTGGTAATGCATTTTCATGGGGTCTACTAATTCATTAAAGGATTTATAATTGGTGCGTTCGGGGCCGTCTGGCTGTGGATGAGATTGTATGTCTTGCTACCACATACACTCAAAAGGATGGCTTTCTGCTTCTCCTCCACAATAATTTTGTTCACTACAAAATAAAAACCAAGGTGCTCTACATACTGGCTCCAGTCTTCCATAGTCACTTCTGGCAAAGATTTCTTAAGATTTTATGTTAACAAGGTGAGGTGCAGCATTAGAGCTATTTTACCCTCATCAACACATGTAATGACTTGACATACCGGACAGGTTTCAACAAGAAAAGATAACTTTATTACAGAGAGCTTTTCAGATGCTACATGCCTGAACCAGGTCCTAGACAAGAAAGACCTGCCCTCCCCAGATTATCCGTGCTTAGGGCTCATTGATCGGAGCTTCCAAGAACAATTACATGACCTCTGATAGGCAGTAGGAGAGGTATACCTTCAGTTATTACATCATCCCAGTTTCACCGCAGCCAAAGATCCTTCAAAAAATATACTAGGGTCACTTGGGCATCACCAAGGGCAGGGCAGGGGCCCAATCCACTGTCTGGGGGCCAGGCATTTTCAAGACGATTGAATATATCATTGCAAACTGTCAGGTGTGTGCGTTGAACAGGTAGGACCAAAGAGAGGCCCTCATCCCCTCACAATTCCCTACCAGGTCATGAGAGAGGCTAGGCATTATTTGTTCATCTTCAACAACAAATCGTTCCTTATAGTCCGATAACAGCCCACAATTTTCAAATGAGTGATTTGGGCACTTCACCGACGCATCTGGTTGCATTTCACCAGCTCACTGAGATACCCAGAGTCAAATGGGGAAGTGGAAGGTGGGTCCACACAGTAAAAGCCCTCCTAAAAAAGGACAAGTCTTCCCTACAGCACTGCTAATTTATAGGTCCACCCCTTTACAATGCGGCATGTCCCCATCCGAACACAGAATGGGCAGGAAACTCCACAGACAACTTTCAGTCCTACCAAAAAAAGCTCATACCAGGGTTGCTAACCAAGAGGAGGAGGTATTGCATTATTAGTTAAGGAGTCAGTTACTGCAGTAAGGAGAGATGATATCTTGGAGGGGGCATCGAATGAAGCTTTGTGGGTAGAGTTTAGGAATAAAAAAGGGGCAGCCACATTGTTAGGTGTTTATTATAGACCCTCAGATAGTCAACAGGAAATTGATGAGCAAATATAGTGCACAATTTGCAGAGGTGTGTAAAAACAATAACAATAGGGTTATTAGGTGATTTTATTAGTTTTATTTTAATAATATTAGGTGATTTCAACTTTCGCAACATTAATAGGGATAGACATAGTGTTAAGGGCTTAGATGGAGTGGGTTTGATGAAATGTGTACAGGATTTTTTAGGTCAATATGTAGAGGGTCCAACAAAGGATGGTGCAGTGCTGGACCTAATTCTGGGGAATGAAGCCGGACAGGTAGCTGAGGTGGTCGTGGGCGAGCATTTTAGTGATAGAGAGCACAGCATGGTACAGTTTAAGTTTGTTATGGACAAAGAAATTGACAAATTGCAAAAAAGTGTTTTGGATTGGGGGAGAGTGGATTTTAGTAAAATAAGGCAGGGTCTGGCCAAGGTAGACTGGGAACAGTTACTTGTGGGGAAATCTACAGAGGAGCAGTGGGGGGCGTTCAAAAAGGAAATGGGGAGGGTACAGGCTCAACATGTTCCCTCTAGGGTGAGAGGAAGGAGTAACAAGCTCAGAGAACCATGGATGACCAGAGGTATTCGGGTTACGATGAGAAGGAAAAGAGTGGCTTTTAGCATGTACAAGGGAAGCAGATCAGCAGGGTCATTAGTGGAGTACAGAAAGTGCAGGATGGAGCTTAAGAAAGCAATTAGAAGAGCAAAGAGGGAATATGAGAAAGCTCTGGCTGGTAAAAGTGGGAAAATCCCAAGATGTTCTATAAGCATATCAACGGGAAGAGGATAACCAAGGAGAGAGTAGGGCCCATAAGGGACCAAGGGGGCAATCTATGGGTGGAGCCAGAGGACATTGCCAGAGTTTTAAATGAATACTTCACATCCATCTTCACCCAAGAGAATGAGGATGAAGGTATGAAACTCGGGGAGAGAGACTGCCAGGTTCTTGAGCAAATTGATATAGGGAGTGATAAGGTATTGAAGGTGGACAAAGTGGACAAATCTCCAGGTCCAGGTGATTTGTGTCCCAGGCTGCTGAGGGAGGCAAGGGAGGAGATCTCAGGGGCTCTGACCCAAATTTTTAATTCCTCTCTGGCCACAGGGGAGGTACCAGAGGACTGGAGAACAGCTAATGTGGTTCCACTATTTAAGAAGGGTTGTAGAGATAAACCAGGAAACTACAGGCCAGTGAGTTTCACTACAGTGGTAGGGAAACTATTGGGGAAAATTCTGAAGGAGAGAATCTATCTCTACTTGGAGAGGCAAGGTTTGATCAGAGATAGTCAGCATGGCTTTGTCAGAGGGAGGTCATGACTAACAAATTTGATTGAATTTTTTGAAGAGGTGACCAGGTGTATAGATGAGGGTAGTGCAGTTGATGTAGTTTATATGGATTTCAGCAAAACCTTTGACAAGGTCCCATTTGAGAGACTTATAAAGGTGATAAATGCACATGGGATACAGGGTAATTTGATAAGGTGGATTCAAAATTGGCTTAGTTGTAGGAGGCAGAGGGTGATGACAGAAGGATGCTTTAGTGACTGGAAGCCAGTGTCCAGTGGCGTACCACAAGGATCTTTGCTGGGCCCCTTATTATTTGTCATTTATAAAAATGACATAGATGACCACGTGGGGGGTAGGATTAGTAAGTTTGGGGATGACACAAAGATTGGCTGGATGCTTTAACAGTGAGGTTGAGTGTCTTGGGCTACAGGAAGAAAGAGATGGGATGGTCAAATAGGCAGGTAAGTGGCAGATGGAAATTAACCCTGAAAAGTGTGAGGTGATACACTTTGGTGGGAGTAATTTGACAAGGAAGTATTCAATGAACACTAGGAAGTTCTGAGGAACAAAGGGACCTTAGCGTGTGTGTCTATGAAGGCAGAGGGGCATGTTAGTGGGGTGGTGAAAAAGGCATATGGGACATTTGCCTTTATCAATCGAGGCATAGATTACAAAAGTAGGGAGGTCATGTTGGAGTTGTGTAGAACCTTGGTGAGGCCACAGCTGGAGTACTGTGTGCAGTATTGGTCGCCACATCATAGGAAGGATGTGAATGCACTGAAGAGGGTGCAGAGGAGATTCACCACGATGTTGCCTGGGATGAAACATTTAAGTTATGAAGAGAGGGTGGATAGACTTGGGTTGTTTTCATTGGAGCAGAGAAAACTGAGGGGTGACCTGATCGAGGTGTACAAGATCATGAAGGACATGGACAGGGTGGATAGGGAGCAGCGGTTCCCCTTAGCTGAAGGGTCAGTCACTAGGGGACATAAGTTCAAGGTGAGGGGCAGGAGGTTTAGGGGGGATGTGAGGAAAAACTTTTTTACCCAGAGGGTGGTGACAGTCTGGAATGTGCTGCCTGGGATGGTGGTGGAGGCAGGTTGCCTCACATCCTTTAAAAAGTACCTGGATGAGCACTTGGCACGTCATAACATTTAAAGCTATGGGCCAAGTGCTGGTAAATGGGGTTAGGTAGGTAGGTCAGGTGTTTCTCAAGTGTCAGTGCAGACTCGATGGGCTGAAGGGCCTCTTCTGCTCTGTGATTCTGTGATTCTGTGATTATCAGGACGCCAAAGCAAGAGAGCAATCTTACAGGCAAAAGCAAGCTCCCACCTACAACAGAAGGCACCATAACAGACACTTGCCACACTTACAGAACTGTGACAAGGTCTGGATTAAAGACCTTAAGAGAAAAGGTACTGTCATTAGAAAGAACAGGGACCAACCTTGCTCCTACCTGGTTTGCACGGCAGAGGACACAGTCAACTAAAACAGGGGGCGTCTCCTCCTCATCCCTAGACCGCTCATCCCCACTGTGCAAAGGAGAAATATCAAGGAACATATCCAGATGCCAGAACAAACTCCAAACCTATAGGAAGAACCAGCATCAACAGAGCCCAACACTCTTCCAACAGTAGTGCTAAGATATAGAAGTGTTATAAGGACTCCAGACTGCCTGAACATTTGAATTCAGGATCTGAAGTGGGGAGATGGGCAAGTGATAATGTATTTATGACAATGTAAATGTATAATAGTAATAACAATGTAATAAGGTAAACTACAATCCTTTAAAATGCATTGGATAAAGATTTGGAGGGAGGTGTAGTATAAGAGTCCGGCAAATGTAGGGTTAATGTGGGATTGAGTACAGTGCCACCCACATAGTGATGTAAGGGGCACATGATCCACACCAAAGGTCAGGGCCAGTCCGTGGTACAGGGCCATGTGTACCAGCGAGCATGAAGTCAGCTCCTAGCTTGTACCCTTGTATATCTGTATGTGGTTCTAAGAGCCGATAAAGACTTACAATTAACCTACTTAATATAATGAAGGCTTCTTTCACCTACCAAACAGTACCCAACAGTCTACAGCAATCCTCTCTCCAACTATCCGGCAAACACAAGATTAGGCCATTATAAAAAATTATCCAGATACACACTTCTTGTGTGCCACATTTAGGTTGTTTAGTTCTTCTAATGACATCTCATTATCTTATTGTAATTTCCTACATTATTCACCACTTGTCAAGTTTTCCAGAGGATTACTTACATATTAACACCTGTCAAGCAAACTGCCAGAATTGTTTACTTTTTGACACTAACTGTATGTTCATTTGCCCACACACCAATAAGTGACTTGCTTGGCTTACTGTTTCCACATAAAACAGGCTGGGATCGGTTCGGTGAAACATGAAGGAAGCCAGGATTGGATCAGAGAAACATAAAACAGGCCAGGGTTAGAGCGGAGAAACATATAACAGGCTGGATTGAAGTGGAGAAAAAGAAAACAGGCCAGAATCATGGCTGGCTGTGAGTCTGAACTGAACAGAGGGGAAAAAGAATCACAAATTGACATCAAAGGACCAGGAGTCACATAGTGTGAGTGTACCTGTAAGCTTTTAATTTAATTTAAATTAATCAACCATCAAGTAAAATCCAATTGATAAATTAGTACAAAAACTAAAAATTAGTCCAATTTGATCATTTATCATACAATTAAAAGCAGTCCTCAGTTAATCATTTAGAGATAGGGAATAAAGTTAGAGTTAAATAATAAAGGATAATAACGTTAAAGAAGTTTGAATTTTTGAGTAAATTGAAATCTAAGCTTTTTAGATAATAAAAGTCAAATAAAAACATCTCAGTTAACCTCCCTATACAATTAAGTTACATTAGAACATGAGAAACAGCTGGTTGGTGAGTAGTTGCTGAGTCTTTATTTATTGAACTGGTAAGTTGTAAAGTCTAATAAATAGAGGCTTGGCAGGGTAGCTTGGAATGATGGAGTTTGCATCCTGTTCCATGTTGGAACTCCAGGGCATTTCATCTGTCCTGATGTGCACATATGCAGGAGTCCTGTCAGCTGCAGCTGTTTGAACTCTAGGTTTCAGAACCAGCATCTGGCATTACTGTGGTGTATCCGCAAGGCTGAAGGTCTCGTGGATAGCATGTTTATAAATGTTAACACCCTACAGCTTAAGGGTATTCAGGCAGAGACGGAATTGGTGGCCATCAGGCAGTCATGAATGACAAGGCAGGCAATGCAGGAGTCCCCTGAGTGCATCTCACTCTCCAAGAGGTATTAAGTTCTGAATACTGGTGAGAGTGATGGTTTATCTGGGGAGTGCAGCCAGAGCCTAGTCCATGGCACCATGGTTGGCTTAGCTGTACTGGGGTTTAGGAAGAATATTAGGAAAGCAATAGTAATAGAAGATTCTATAGTTAGGCGAATGACAGGTATTTCTGCTACAGGCATGAATCCAGGATGATATGTTGACTCCTTGGTGCCAGCTCAAGCAAGTCACTGAGTGGCTCCTGAGATCTCTGAAGGGGGAGGGTAAACAGTCAGCAGTCACGGCCCATGACTGTACAAATGACATAGGTAGAAAGAGGAATATGGTCCTGCAGTCAGAGTTTAGGGAATTAGAAAATAAACTAACAAGAAGGGCTTCAAAGGTAGTAGTGAATGCGCGGCTGGAGAGATAGTGCAGGAGGGAGGGCTTTAGATTCCTGGGAGATTGAGACTGGTTCTGGTGGAGCCCTGCAATATGGTCCACAGAGGGTGTCCCACATCGTCATTGTCTGCAGCATCCTTTACAACCTGGCATTGCAATGGGGAGAGGAGTCTGTTGAGGAGGAGATGGAGGTGCTGGAGGTCTCCTCTGATGATGAGGACGTCAATGATGATGAGGGTGAGGACGTCCTCGAAGGCGATGATGACAGGGATGAGGCCCTCGCACTGGTCAGACAAGATAGGCACACTCGGGAGACCCTCATAGCTGCTAGATTTGTGGAGGATGATGATGACATGCAGTGAGGAGACACCATAGGTCCTCACAATGCATCTATGAACGTTTCACTCAAGTCTGGCTTATGGCAGCGCACATACCACCTGTGATAATGCTCCTGTCATGGAAATGCAGTGGTCCCTAATCGTCGCTCGATTGCAGAACGATGATGATGACATGCAGCGAGGACACTCCATAGATCTTCACATATCCTCTGAGAATGCCTGACTCCTGCCTTGTCAAGGGCAGCTTGCTTGCGCTCTATGATCAGGGTCATATCATAGAGATGCAGCCATGAAACATTAAAAGTATCTGATCCTTTGTCTGCCTTCAGCATCTGACCCCTTCGGGAGCACAGCATCACTGGTCACAGATGCTGAAGAAATGGGAAGCAGCCCCACATTAAGGTGTTGAGAGCGCACAGAGAGAATGACGGAACTCTGTGACACCTGCCCACGGCATTCTGGCAGCAATGACAAGCACTGTTGAGGTGCAGGCATCAGTGATAAAAACAAAAAAACTACGGATGCTGGAAATCCAAAACAAAAACAGAATTACCTGGAAAAATTCAGCAGGTCTGGCAGCATCAGCGGAGAAGAAAAGAGTTGATGTTTCAAGTCCTCATGACCCTTCGACAGAACTTGAATTCAAGTCCAAGAAAGAGTTGAAATATAAGCTGGTTTAAGGTGTGTGGGGGGCGCGGAGAGAGAGAGAGAGAGAGAAGTGGAGGGGGGGGTGTGGTTGTAGGGACAAACAAGCAGTGATAGAAGCAGATCATCAAAAGATGTCAACAACAATAGAACAAAAGAACACATAGGTGTTAAAGTTGGTGATATTATCTAAACGAATGTGCTAATTAAGAATGGATGGTAGGGCACTCAAGGTATAGCTCTAGTGGGGATGGGGAGAGCATAAAAGATTTTAAGATATTTAAAAATAATGGAAATAGGTGGGAAAAGAAAAATCTATATAATTTATTGGAAAAAAAAGGAAGGGGGAAACAGAAAGGGGGTGGGGATGGGGGAGGGAGCCATTTTAACACTCCACCATGCTCTCTTGCCCACATGTCTGTCCTTGGCTTGCTACATTGTTCCAGTGAAGCCCTACGCAAACTGGAGGAACAACACCTCATCTTCCGACTAGGCACTTTACAGCCTTCCGGACTGAATATTGAATTCAACAACTTTAGGTCGTGAGCTCCCTCCCCCATCCCCACCCCCTTTCTGTTTCCCCCTTCCTTTTTTTTCCAATAAATTATATAGATTTTTCTTTTCCCAACTATTTCCATTATTTTTAAATATCTTAAAAACCTTTATGCTCTCCCCACCCCCACTAGAGCTATACCTTGAGTGCCCTACCATCCATTCTTAATTAGCAGATTCGTTTTGATAATATCACCAACTTTAACACCTATGTGTTCTTTTGTTCTATTGTTGTTGACATCTTTTGATGATCTGCTTCTATCACTGCTTGTTTGTCCCTACAACCACCCCCCCCCCCTCCACTTCTCTCTCTCTCTCTCTCCGCCCCCACCACACACCTTAAACCAGCTTATATTTCAACTCTTTCTTGGACTCGAACTCAAGTTCTGTCGAAGGGTCATGAGGACTCGAAACGTCAACTCTTTTCTTCTTCACCGATGCTGCCAGACCTGCTGAGTTTTTCCAGGTAATTCTGTTTTTGTGCAGGCATCAATAATGTGTCCAGAAAGTGTGAGGCCAGACCATCAACTTCTTCACTCAGTGGGTGGTGAACCTATGGATTTCTCTACCACAGAAGGCTGTGGAGGCCAAGTCATTGAATATATTTAAGAAGGAAATAGATTTCTAGACGCTAAAGGCATCAAGGGGTATGGGGAGAAAGTGGGAGTGTGGCATTGAGATAGAGGATCAGCCATGATCATATTGAATGGTAGAGCAGGCTCGAAGGTCCAAATGACCTACTCCTCCTATTTTTCAATGTTTCTTCTGTGTTTCTATCACTTTGGTCCGAAGACTGCACAAAGCACAGAGAAGAGGCCCTGGACTGAGACACCTGCTTTTATCTAGTGCAGAAAGGTTTCACATCTGAGTGATAGGAACACTGCTCATTAGAACAAGAAGCCGTAGGCAGGGAGACATCCTTGAGAGTGATTAACGCCCATGCTCAGGCTGTGCAACTACATCTTCTTAACTTTCCTAACCCTGCCACTACGTCTTGATGCTCCCTGGACATCCACAGCAGAGATGGAGGCAGCTTGCTGACTGTGACGCCCTGTCTGTGATGACCTTGGTGGGCATCTTCTAGAGAGCTGAGACCTGGAGGGCCCCGTCCTGCTTTTGGCGTGTGGCAGTGGCACCATCCTTGGCCTGTGGAGCTGGAGCTGCTAAAGTCACAGGATGAGGGTATTCAGATGGGCCGGACACACCCTTCTCATGTACACACTGTTGGAGGTCAACCATGGCGTTAGCGATGGAGTTCAGTCCGCGCAGCAGTGCAGGAGCAACGTCCTGAAGCAAGGTCACCATGGAGGCCGCCATCCTACCAGTGTTGACCTCAGTGCATTGGCATGCCATCGCTATCACCTCAGCCTGAAAGTGGACAGATTCCTCCATCATGCCTTGCAGTCTGAGGAGTGCAGCGGACATCCCTTCCTGATGTTCCCGAGCTTGCCTTTGCAGCTCCAGCAACTGTGACATGACTGAGTCCAGAGGCTCATCATCTGACTCAGACTCAGAAAATTTCTGGCCTCCAACTGTCCTCCAAGTGCCGGACACCTGGGAAGTCCCTGCCACCGCGTGCTATGGATCAGAAAGTACAATGTGCTCTCCAGATTCTAATCCCAAGGGTACTCTAAAGCTTGGTCCCACTGAGGTGTGTGTCTCTGCACTGGTGGAGGGTGTGAGTGAGCACTGTGACGGGGCTTCAGGGAGGGTTTCAGCGGATTCCTCTTCTGAACTTTCCTCGGGGCTTGATTGGTGGCCTTGGGTCATGGACTTTCTTGGCAGTTTCCCAGATGTGCCCGTGAAAGCATGGAGAGATAAATAGTGCATGGCAGTGGCCTGTGAAACAGGACAAATCACAGACAGCATGGTTGTCTGATGGATGTTGCATTACTGGATCCTCACTTGGTAGAGCACCGCTGACCTCATCATCAGCCCAGGAATAGTACAGATCCTCGCCAGCTAGATGGATGGATCTGTTTTCAAAGTCCGTGAGGACCTTGATTTCAGGCGTTCCTCCATCAGTCTGTGACCTCTCCCTATTGTTGTGTGCCAGCTTGTCCTGCATGAATAGAGATGGAGAATGTGTAAGCGGGAGGCCTGCCACGCCAGATGATAAGTTTGCCTGGCATGTGTGCCTAGTGAGTGGTCCCATGGATGGGATGAGGACAATGAAGATGTATGTGGGAGAGTGTCTGGGATGTCCCTTGAACTGGCAGTGAATGAGGGCCCTGTGGATATGTGATGGGTTTGTGAGCATGAAGTGAGAGTGATGAGAAGAGTGACTTACCTTGGAATGGAGGAGATCATTCATCCTCTTGAGGCACTGGATGGCTGTCCTCTTTTGCAGGGCATTGGCGTTGACCACTGCTTGTCACCACCTCCCAAGCCGGATTGGTGATGTTGCTGCTCATCCTGCAGTCAGAGCTGGGGTAGAGGACATCACGACGGGCCTCCACTGTGTCCAAGAGGCACTCGGGGGATGCATCATTGCAACTGGGGACTGCAGTCTTCTTGCCTTTCAGGGCCATAGCTTCCATGCAGCAGTCGTGGGCTGGAAGCACTGAGAGGTGTGCATGCAGCTGCACTTTAAATATGGTGCTTGGCATGATGAAGCGGCGAGCTGATGGTATGGCGGGTGAATGAGAGCCCGCCTGCCATGGAAACAGTGTGTTTCCCGGGAATGCATAATTAATGTGACAGGTTTGGGATGATACCACGTGAGAAGCCGCCATTGCGGCCAGCAGGTAAAATTATGTCTTACCCGCCCGCTACCACACTAAGTGTAAATCTGGGACAATGCCGCCCTAAGTTTCAGAAGTCTGGAGAATTGCAAATGGTATACCCTTGTCCAAAAAATGTTGTGAGGATCAGCCCAACAACAGCAGGCCAGTCAATTGAAACTCAGTGGCGGGAAAGCTTTTAGAAACAATGATAATTCAGGACAGAATTAACAATCACTTGGACAAATGTGGGTTCATTAAGGAAAGCCAGCATTAACTAGTTAAAGGCAAGGTTTTTGATGAGGAAACAGAGGAGATTGTTGCGCATAATGAGGTTGATGTGATGTACATGGTTTTCCAATAGGCATTTGACAAAGTGCCACACAGCAGGCTTGTCAGCAAAGTTAGAGCTCATGAACTAAAAGAGACAGAGGAAGCATGGTTACAAAGTTGGCTGAGTGACAGGAAACAGAGAGTCGTAGTGAATGGTTATACTTCAGTCTGAAAGAAGGCATACAGTGGTTTTCCCAGGTTTCAGTGTTAGGATCCCTGATTTTTTGACTGATCTCCTTGCAGTAGAGAAGATTAAGAAGAGATTTGATAGAGGTGTTAAAAAACACGAGATGCTTGGGCAGAGTAGACAGGGAAAAACAGTTCCCATTGGAAGAAGGTTCAAGAAACAGAGAGTACTGATTTAAGGTGACCAACAAAAGACCAACTGTGAGTAAAACCTTTTTACTCAGCGAGTGTTAGGATCTGTAATGCACTGCCTGAGACTGTGGTGGAGGTGAATTCAATCGATGCATTCAAAATAGAATTGGATAATTATCTGAGAAGAAACATTTTCAGAGCTATGGGAAAAAGGTGGGGCAATGGAGCTAGGTAAGTTGCTGAATGGTCTCCTTCTGTGCTATAATGATTATGTTAGTCTATGACTCACTTATAATGAAGGGCCAAAAGCTGGAAATTTTGTTCGGAGAGTACAGGCACATCTAGAGCCAATTGACATAAATTGTAGATCAGTGCCTGAGTTCGGGATAAACCTCTTGATGTTGCACCCAGCTGTGCCTTTGGCAGGGAGGCAATCTTGAAAAAAATGTTCTAATTGTAACAGATAATTTTAAGGTGTTACCTTTTATTACCCGTGATCGAATATATGTGTATGTGGATGTGTGTATTTCTTATCCTCAGAATGATCGAATCAATTTACATAACCCAGCAGCAAGCTTTTATATTTTAAAAAGTAAGAAAGCTAGTTTATTTCTCACACACTTGCCCAGGAGGTTAACAAAAACATGAAACATGGCACCTCACTCATATAACTCACTCATACTATCACACACACACAAACTAGATACAGTTGAAGGTAAGACAGCAATTATAAAAATAAAATTTAACTCAGTCTCTAGTCCGGTGCAGGCCTGATGTTTCATGGTCGAGTTGTTACTTTAGTTGAAGTGAAGGTCTCAAAAATGCAGAGATTTCTCAGTAGTTGTGATGGTTCCTCGAGTTCACCTGCTTGGAGATTGTTTAGATGGGCTTGATGATGGAACAGGGTGGAGAACAGAAAGATGGGCTTAGTTGCTCTTTCAAGATATTATAGATAGTTACTTTGCTGCTTAACTGGCTGCAACAGTTGATGGATTGCCAGCCAGACCCTCTCTCTCTCTGATGGAATTCTGTCTGTGTCTCTGAAGATGCCTCAAAAGCAGTTTGAATTTTCACTATATCTTTAGCAGAGAGCCAATATGGCCATTATATCATGTGACCTCACATCATTGTCATGCCATCGGCTCAAATAAGGGACTGTGTTAATTTAATTAACAGTCTGAAGTCTTCTCCCCCTATTGTTTCTTTTAGGTAGCTAAAGCCTTTAGATTTCACAAGGTAAATTTGCTTAGTTGTTGGATATGGTGCTAATCAAGCGAGCTGCTTTGTGCTGGATGGTGTCAAGCTTCTTGAGTGTTGTCGGACCTGCACTCATCCAGGCAAGAGGTGAATATTCCAGTTTCTGGTCAATAGTAACCCCCAGGATGTTGGTAGTAGGGGGATTCAGTGATGGTAATGCCATTGCATGTCAAGGGGTGATTTTCTCATGTTGGAGATGGCCATTGCCTGGCTCGTGCATGGTGAGAATGTTACTTGCCACTTGTCAGCCGAAGCCTGGATGTTGTCCAGATCTTGCTGCACTTGGACAAGGACTGCTTCAGTATCTGAGGAGTCATGAATGATCCTGAACACTGCAATCATCAGTGAACATCCCCACTTCTGACCTTATGTTGGAAGGAAGATCATTGATGAAGCAGCTGAAAATGGTTGGCACTAGGACACTACCCTGAGGAATTCCTGCAGTGATGTCCTGGAGCTAAGATAACTGACCTCCAACAACCACAGCTATCTTCCTTTGAGCTAGTTATGATTCCAACCAGCGGAGAGTTTTCCCTCTGACTCCGGTATTGCTATAGCTCCTTGATAGCACATTTGGTGAAATGCTGCCTTGATGTCAAGGGCAGTCATTCGCACCTCACCTTGGGAGTTCAGCTCTTGTGTCCATGTTTGAACCAAGGCTGTAATGTGGTCAGGAGCTGAGTGGCCCTGTCGGAACCCAAAATGAGTGTCAGGTAGCAGATTATTGCTAAGCAAGTGCCACTTGTTAGCACTGTTGTTGACCCCTTTCGTCACTCTAATGGTAATCAAGAGTAGACTGATGTGGCGCTAATTGTCCGTGTTTGGATTGGTCCTGCTTTTTGTATACAGGACATACCTGGGCAATTTTCCACATTGCTGGGTCGATGCCAGTGTTGTAGCTGTACTGGAACAGCTCGTCTAGGGGCACGGCAAGTTCTGGTGCACAACTCTTCAATAATACCTTCAGTATTATTGCCAGAATATCGTCAGGACCTATAGCTTTTGCAGTCTCCAGTGCTTTCATCCATTTTTTGATATCACGTGAAATGAATCGAATTGCCTGAAGACTTGCATCTGTGCTGCTGGGGACCTCTGGAGGAGGCCAAGATGAATCATCCACTCAGCACTTCTGGCTGAAGATTGTAGCAAATGCTTCAGCCTTATCTTTTGCAATGATGTGCTGGGCTCCCCCATCATTGAATATGGGAATATTTATGCAGCCTTCCCCTCCAATGAGTTGTTTAATTTTCCCCCACCATTCATGATTGGATGTGTCAGAACTGCAGAGCTTAGATCTGATCCATTGGTTGTGGAATCACTTAGCTCTGTCTATCACTTGCTGTTTATACTGTTTGGCACCCAAGTTTTCCTGTGTTGTAACTTCACCAGGTTGACACCTCATTGTAGGTATGCCTAGTACTGCTCCTGGCATTCCCTCCTGCACTCTTCATTGAACCAAGGTTGATCCCTTTGGAAGTAATGGTAGATTATGGGATATGTCAGGCAATTAGGTTACAGATTGTGGTTGAGTACATTTCTGCTGCTGCTGATGACCCTCAGCGCCTTTTGGTTGCCCAGTCTTTAGTTGCTAGGTGTGTTCGAAGTTTGTCTCATTTAACACAGTGCTAGTGCCACACAATGTCTCCACAAGGACTGTGCA
Source organism: Carcharodon carcharias (assembly GCF_017639515.1). Lineage (NCBI taxonomy): Eukaryota > Metazoa > Chordata > Chondrichthyes > Lamniformes > Lamnidae > Carcharodon > Carcharodon carcharias. The sequence goes on from NC_054472.1 coordinate 167,572,870, forward strand.
GTGGTCACTCGCACCGATACTGTGATTGACAGATGTATCTGCGACAGGCAGGTTGGTGACGTCAAGTATTTTTTTCCCTCTTGTTGGTTCCCACCTGCTGCAGACCCAGTCTAGCAGCTATGTCATTTAGGACTCAGCCAGCTCAGTCAGTAGTGGTACTAAGAAGCCACTCTTGGTGATAGACATTGAAGTCCCCCACCCAGAGTACATTCTGTGCCCTAGCCACCCTCAGCGCTTCCTCCAAGTGGTGTTCAACATGGAGCAGTACTGATTCAACAGCTGAGCGGAGCAGTACGTGGTAATCAGCAGGAAGTTTCCTTGCCCATGTTTGACCTGATGCCATGAAACTCGATGGGAACTGGAGTCGATGTTGAGGACTCCCAGGGCAAATCCCTCCCAACTGTATACCACTGTGCCACCACCTCTGCTGGGTAAGTCTTGCTGGTGGGACAGGAGAGGGATGGTGATGGTGGTGTCTGGGACATTGTCGGTAAGGTATGATTCTATGAGTATGACTATGTCAAGCTGTTGCATGACTAGTCTGTGAGACAGCTCTCCCAATTTTGGCACAAGCCCCCAGCTATTAGTAAGGAGGACTTTGTAGGGTCAACAGGGCTGAGTTTGCCATTGTCATTTCCAGGGCCTATGTTGATGCCGGGTGGTCCATCTGCTTTCATTCCTTTGAGGCTTTTTATAGGTTTGATTCAACTGAGTGGCTTGCTAGGCCATTTCAGAGGGCATTTAAGAGTCAACCTCATTGCTGTGGGTCTGGATTCACATGTAGACCAGGCCAGGTAAGGGCGGCAGATTTCCTTTCATTAAAGGACATTAGTGAACCAGATGGTTTTTTACAATAATCGACCATGGTTTCATAGTCATCATTAGACTTTTAATTCCAGATTTTTATTGAATTCAGATTTCACCATCTGCCGTGGTGAGATTTGAACCCTGCGTGTCTGGATTACTAGTCCAGTGACAATACCACTAACCCACCACCTGGCCCTGTATGTATATAGTTACATGTCATTAATAAACAGTTATTGTTCAACCATACAAGCCTCCAGACATCTTCATGAGGCAACATACAACTTTACAACACTCAAGACCTTAATCCCAGCACTGACCACCAGGTGAATCCCATGTCCCCTACCAGGTTATGCTGTCATATGGGGTAATGCTACCAGATCCCTTTAAGGTCTAAGATTTTGGGAACTCACAATGTAGAGAGTTTTCACCTAGCCTTCCACATATTGATGCTGGCCTTATAAATGGTTGACAAAGTCTCCAATCGTTAAGGTCCAAAGAAATATCTATGTTAAATCAGGAGCTGAATTATCCATTACATGCCTTCATTTCAGCCCCTTCTAATGCAATCCCACCAGAGTTATGGCAGGAGTATGTTTTAAGGGCTAAGGGCTTCCATGTCTTCTGTTGCCTTTGGAGGTAATTTTAATCTCCCAGGACGAATGGGAAGGGTTGATTTTTTTTTAAATCGTAAACCTGACCCCAACCTGCCACAAACATGCTTACTTCCAGCTTTGCTAGGACAGGTAGACACAGACAAATAACCTACTCCCGAGAAGTGGGTCAGTAATTATAACATGTTAATGTGGCTGCATGCCTCAGATTTTAGCAGCCGGTTGAATGCCACGGCTGTGGAACGATTTCCACAGAGTTTGGGAAACTTGGCATCTAAAGGAAGGTGAGAACCGCTGGCTCCAGTAGCTAAATGTTTTCCCAGCATTGCTTATGACCCAGAAGGAGCAGGAGTCCTTTCTTCGGCTTCAAGCAAACCTTCAGTGATTTGCTACTTTCCCAAAACAGACTCCCGTTCTCCACAACCCATCATCTTCAGACTTCCCTGCAATTTCCAGACCCATTCTATCCCCTATTGTGTTATTATAATGATGCCTTGGTCTTATCTACTGTACAAGACACAAGGCACCAATCGCTCATTAGGGATTGGGTAAACACATTGTGAGTTTGTTTATTAAGATTAGGCAAGTGCGACCAGTTATACATGGTTATAAAGCTTGAAGACATCAGGGCTGTGTGCCTGTGCTCTGCTCAAAGCAAAAGTGAAACTAGGATTGGATCACATGACACATTTCCCGTCTAGTGCTGTCACGCTGTTATCCCTTATTGCTGCGCGCCAGGAAGATCAGAAGCCCTTTCTTCAGCCTCAAGCAACTCTGCGGTGATTTTCTACCCTCCACAGACAAACTTCTGTTCTCCACAACCCATCATCTTTACTTCCTTGTAATGTCCAGACCCATCGCACTTCCCACCTCCTATTATCTCCCCAGCCCCAACCCTGCAAACCCACCCTCCATCTATCCTCTCTGGATCCTGGCTGTGGCCTTCAAATGAGGCTTTCCCACACAGCAACCAGCTGGCCTCTCAGTCAGGCCGGCTGCCAGGAAACCGAGCGCAAACTTTCAAATGAGGTCCTGACATTAAATTCAGCAGGATATCCGCCTTTCCTGTATTCCCACAGGTCCCGGCCATTGACAGTCACTCCACTCCGCCCCATCTCCCTGTATATACAAGGGCCTTTGGGTTTTGTCTTTCAGATGCTGACTGGCCTAAACTCCCAAACTGCTCTGTTTGATTTGTTTTCTTCGCAACTTTGCAAAAATGTAAGAATCTACGAAAGCAAAGTTGAACCAAAAGACAGTCTTGCTACAAAGTGAGAATAATAAGTCGATCTTTAGGTTAACTTAATTATTCCTGTACAGGCCTGTGCCAACAACACTGCACGGTATGTTGACACTCACACACCAACAATCTTGGTATGACACCAGCACCAAAGATCCTCTAAAATGATAACAAAATGGCCTTATCACTTCAACTTAAGTTGTGGCAATCTTATTTTTCAGCTTTCTTTAATTGGAAGACAACTAAGAATTCTAACCAATATAGGGTCACAGACCACTTTATCTTCAACTGGCCAAACCCATCACTAAGAACATTATTAAGATTACCAGAATCTACTCCAAAAGAAACAAGTTTTAGCCTCATGTCAAAATTTCCAAACAACAGGATAAAATGCAGCAATACCCAAAAATCGACGAGCCAATCAGCAGCAATGCTTTTAGATTCAACGTTGCAGCTATCATCTTAGGTTTCTGGTTGAACCCTTTTAATTTAATTTAGCCTGCCTTTAACAAAGCCCTCTGGTCAATATTTCTATCAGTAAGAGCTTCCTACTAGTGGTATAGAGACTTTCATCATACATACTGTGAAATAAAAATGCCCTTCTTATCACACCCAACTATGGTTAATACTGTCGGTGCTACAGTCTATCATGATCTCTACTGAAGTTACCAATAATGATCAAAGTCAACACCGAACAATGTGAATGTTTAGAAAATCTTATGGAGCTAGGAATTTATGTTGGTCATAATAACAGGGAAAGGTATTTGGGGGTAGAAATTGGCATGACCGTTTTCCAATGTGATAAGGACACAACAAAGGCCAATTTCCGCATCCACTGTTCTGCGTCCCAAGAACATGCAAACAATGTCCAGCCCAATCTTGGATCAGACCTTTTCCCCAACATCTGGGATAGCCACTTAAAACATGTTTTAGGCCCCTAGAAAATGCTAATGGGAGGCCTATTTTAGTAAAATTTGGTAAAATTGGGCTGTTTTACCAGTCCAAGCATGGTTGTGGCCTAGCGAGCAGCCAAAACCAAAAAGGTAGTGGCCCAAGTTTGCTCTCCTTCCAGCTCAATGAACCCTCCCCCGAACCCCAAAAACCCATCCTGAAACCCTTGAAAAATGTTCCCTTACCCACTATTTTAATACAAATATTAGCACCTCCACTAAAGTGGTAAAGAGAGGAAAGTCAAATAAACACTTTAAGTATTCATTCACCAATGTTACCAACAGTAGCTTTTAGACTACAATCAACAGCAACCTTCAGCAAGGCAAACATTAATGAACTGCAAGGTCTAAAGTGAAGATATTGTAGAAATATTGTTAAATGTATTTGAAAATTCAAATAATTGAGTAGTCATCCATTTTCAACCTCATTTTCACCCCCTCTCTTGAATCAGAGATCATTTCCTTCCCACCAACAAATCTGCATTTTGTTTAATGAATAATCCCTCAGAAACAGCAGAAACATGACAGCTTTACAAGACTGTGTGAAGTGCGTCATGTACTGCCAAAATAGATGTCAGGTGCTGGAACAAAATGCTCTCAATAAAAGGCTGAGCTTCATTAATTTAACATCCAGTCATTGATGTGCCAGTGGCAATTTAAACAACCTCTGGTAACCAATGCAATCATTTTAGAACCATACACTTAATGAGTCACTCATTGAAGTAATATTGAAAATCATAGTAGAAAGAAATAATAACAGATTTGAAGCAGAAGTTGGTGAAACACAGTCTGGATTTAGATCTGGAGTAGGAACAACAGAAGGAATACTTAACCTAAAAACAATCTTCGATAAATATCTAGAAGTAAACATGAACATATATATAGAGTACGAAAAAGCATTTGATCATGTTTATCACCAAAAGCTAATAGATGAGCTGCTGAAATGTGACATTGACAGCAAAGATGTGAGATTTATCTAGAGCCTATATTGGGACCAAATAGTGAGCATCAGACTACAAGATGGACAAGTATACGACATGGCTGTGTACTGTTGCCAAAATTATTCAATCTGTGCCCAGAACAAATATTCAGAGAATTAGATGTACTTTCAAGGGTAAAACTTGGAGGCAAGGACATAACAAACTTGCAGTACGCTGATGACACTGGGCTATTTGCAGAATCAGAAGAGGCCTAACGAGATATCGTAGATCAAGTAAATTCTAAAGGTTTAGAATATGGATTGAGTATGAACACAAAAAAGACAATAGCAATGGTAGTTTAAGGAACACTTCAGAAGAAATGAAAGTGAAAATTGAAGTGGATGGTATCACACTGGAACAAGTAGATAAGTTTGTCTTTTTAGGACAAATGGTAACAGAAGATGGTAGATGTGATGCTGAAGTCAGAAGGAGGATAGAGATAGCCAGAAGTAATTTTCTGAAGATGAAGAATGTGTTAACAACAAGAAAACTCAAGCTTGTAGCAAGGCAAAGATGCTCCATTCTATCCATTTTCCTGTTGGCCTCAGAAAACTGGACAATAAATAAAGATCTGTGAAAGAAAATAGAGGCCTTTGAAATGTGGGCGCTAAGATGTATGCTAAAAATTCCATATAGAGACCATAAAACAAATGAAGAAGTGCTTGAAATTGCAAGAACAAAAAGAACTCTAAAGTATGACATTAGGTATTTTTGGCCATTTGATCAGAGTTGAAAACTACCGAGATCACTTCTAAAGGGCAAAGTGGACGGCAAAGGAAAGGCTTAAGTGTAGTTGGATGATAGACGTCACAGAGTAGTTGAAGGTGAGCTACAGTGAATGTGTGAGGATGCTGCAAGACAGACGAGCATAACATACCATGACAGCAGATCTCCTGGTAGGAGTTGCCACAAGTAGCAGCAGCAGCAGCAGGTAACCATGTAATAACTATCAGCTGTATATCAGTGCATAGCACACTTACCTCTAAGCTAGAAGTTGTGGGTTCAAGCCCCACTCCAGAATTTAAGCACAAAAAATCAAGACTGACACACTAGTGGAATACTAAGGGAGTGCCACACTGTCAGAGGTGCTGTCTTTCACATGAGACCCCAAAGATCCCATGGCACTGTTTTGAAAAGGGGGGAGCAAGCTATCCATGGTGCCCTGGCCAATATTTTAATCTCTCAATCAACCTCATAAAAATTGATTATCACATTGGTGTCCTTATCACATTGCTGTGTGTGGGTCCTCGCTGTGTACAAATCATCTCCTACCTTACAACAGTGACTACACTTCAAAAGCACTCTACTTTATTGGCTGTAAAGCATGTTGGGATACCTGCTGCTCATAAAAAAGTGCAATATAAATGCAAGTCATTTTCTTTCTTATCAAAAAAAGCATCCTTGATAATGCTATCAAACAGCACTTACGCAACAACAAACTGATCACTATTGCTCAGTTTGGGTTACACCAGGACCACTGCAGCTCCACACAGCCTTGGCCTAAACATGAGCCAGGGTTTTCTGGTTGTCGGGTGGGTTTGGTGGGCGGGCTAGGGAGTGTTTGGGAAGCCAATTACCACCCATGATCAGGCCCCAGCAATAAATTCACACTGCTGGCCAATTAATGGCCAGCCAGTGTGAATCACACGCTGCAGCATTCAGCGGGTGCACACAGTAAAAGCTCTCTGAGGCACAGGGCTGCCTCAGTTTGCTGAAGGTTTTTAAAATAAAAAGTAAAGATATTAAGGGCAGAAATTTCCCCCCATCGGGGGGAAAGTTCAGGAGCGGGCGCATGGAGATGTACCTCTGATCGGCGTCCCCAATCGGGGGTGCACCGCCATTTTACGTGGGCGGGCCAATTAAGGGCCACCCAGGGTGACATCTGCCAGGAAGCGCTATGCGCTCCCTGTGCGGGCAGGGGGGGTAATCCCTGAGCTAGGAGTGCGCACTCATCTCCCTGAGGCTAAATGCTGCCTCAGGGAGATCGGCTCCAAATGTAAAAATGCTAAAAATAGAAAAATAAAATTTCCCTGACGTGTCCCCTCATGTGACACTGTCACATGAGTTGGGACATGTCCATCACTTTTAGTTAAATTTTTAAAAACCTACATGAGACCTCATCCCGCCCGTGGATGAGGTTTCATGCTTTTTCTGAAGGCCGCCAGGGCTCACGGCCTGCCCGCCAACCTTAAGGTTGGACAGACAGGTCCATTAATGTTGTTAATGAATTTGTCAATGGCCTCAATAGGCCATTGACAGTTCTGAAGGCGCACAGCTGGTTCAGCTGAGCCTCCGCTGAGCTGAATATTGAAATGATGCAGGGTGACATCAGGAGTTCCGCTTGACGTCATCCCGCGTCATTTTACGCATCGGCGAGTGGGCCCAACCCCCCCGCTCGCCGACCGGGAAATCCTGCCCTAAAAATAATGAAAACCTGTCCCTCCATGTGACTCTGTCACATGAGCAGGGACATGTTAAATATGAGTGTTAAAAGGTTTATTTCTTTTTAATCACTGGTCAAAACCTAATTCCGCCAATGGATGAGGTTTCGTCAAAAATGCTAAGGCTGCTTGGCCTTTTTGTCCGCCCGCTGACCAGATGGTTGGACAGGCAGTGAAAAATTCTAGTCAATTCATTGATTTGGGCACCTTAAAAGACCGTTTAATTTTCAGCCAGTGCTCTGCCGACTACCAGGCTCGCCCTCCAACTGAAATATTGCAAGAGCGCGAGATGGCGTTGGGATGCTCACCCAACGTCACCACGTGTCATTTTACGTTCGTTCAGGTCAGGCATGAGCCCGACGGATAAGAGAAAAATTCTACCTGTGGTTACAAGAGCTGAATTCAAGAGATGAGATCAGAGGACTGCCCTTGATACTGAGGCAGCTTTTCCCAGAGCATGACACCAAGAAACACTAATAAAATTGAAGTCAATGAGGATCAAGGGGGAAACCCTCCACTGGTGAAGTTACACCTGTTGTGTTATTATTAAGCAGTGACACTAGCACATGGAAAAAAAAATTCATGTATTGTCTGTGCATGAAGTACATGTTCAACTATTGCATATATTTATCATGCTATTTTTCTTCCTTTCATAATTATGGTAGTGACTCCAGGAGCAACAAGCTCATTGGTTTCAGTAGCAAGATTTACCACAGCACCTAACATTATCACTGTGACTTATAATGGGCACCTGAGTGGATTTACACACTTCCGAGGGTTTTACAAGTGATTTAGAAGATGAAACATAGAATGAGCCATGCCTCACAAGCAACAGAATGAGTTCCCACAGTCATTAAGTTCCCACAACCAAAATGAAACAGGTCTTCAACCAGTCACTACCACTCCACTCACCAACAATGTATTTTTAAAAGTCAAAGGCTCAAATTTCCACTTCAATGCACCTGAGGAATAATCACAGCCTGTATAAAAGAGAGGAAAAGTAGGTGGAGACCCTGCATGGCAGGTCACCACCTCCTTTACATGGTTTTCCGGGGATTCTCCCAAAGGTTGCTGTGCCCATCCAACAGGCAAATTGTTGGTTGAATACTCAGACACTGTGGTGGTTGCACCACAGGACACCGCACCTGGCTCTGAGCGGTTCAGGCAACAAGGCAAAGAAAGTTCAAAATGTCGGGTGAATTTTTTTTTCCCTTTCCATGAAAATTTTGGCCTCACAGTTGTGGGTGCTGCTTTTGGACAACAACCAGAGTGATCCACAGCTAGCAACCATTAGAGAAAATGTTATGATGCTGTGAAATGAGGCAGATTCAGGTTAAAATCCTGGAACTCTCACCCTAACAGCACTGTGGGTGTACCTACATCACAGGGACTGCAGCAGTTCAAGAAGGCAGCTCACCACCACCTTCTCAAGGGCAATTAGGGCTGGGGCAATAAATCCCGGCATAGCCAGCAATGCCCACATACTGTAAATTAATTGTAAAAAGGTAGACACTGGAGAAGGTGGAGGTGGCTAGGGTGGAGGGGTTGGGCTGAGTGCATGTAGTATGTCAGAGTAAGATGTCTTCACAAATATCAAAATGAACAATTGAGTTCACATCAGTATGAGATTTAGTTGGTATGTAGGCTACCATTCGTTCCTTTAAGCAAAAATATGGAAAAATACTTAACTGTTTTCTAATACTTAAGGATCGACAAATAGCTCAGAATCATCTACATTCTAAATCTGGCAAGGGTAAATGAATCAAGTCTTGTTTGGCAAATACAATTAATTTGTACTCTACTGTAGTTCTTCAGAGTAGATATGTTGGTGACACAAGGTGTAGCAACAAGTTAAATGAGTCTCACTGCAATGGATATAACATAGATGTATTCAGATCACGTAAATTGTTAAACTGATGCTAATAATGTTTGCTTTCTCCTCCCACAGGCCATTCCATAGCTTGTTGACTACAATGATATATCTGTTGGTGATAATTGCCCTGCTGTTAAACAAGCAAATAAAGGCCAGTTGCTCAGGGCTCTTGATTTCTTTGCCCAATCACTCCGACTCTCCAGAAAAAAACAAGATATATTTCGATAACACATCAGGCAATAAATTCAGTCTTGATTTTTCACTTTGGTGGAAAAAGACAGTGTAAAGTTGATGTAATGTCATATTCCCACCCATGTCAGGGGAGAACATGGTTGTTCAAGGTCTCAGGCAGTAGCAGGAGCGTAACATGGTCAGCTGACCAGGGCAACAGTTGAAGAGAGCCAATTTATTCAAATATATTAACATTCGTGGGGTTTGGGAGCAAAACCAATCACACTCCACTTTGCAATGCCCTCCTCTAAGAGGCTTATTATAAAATTCTCTCCCTCATGCTGTAATAGTGACAGCAATGGGACATTATTCTGTCATTACTGCCCATTTTCAATAGGCCCGTTTGGCAGATGTGTTCAGCCCTCACCACTATTACCGGCCAAAAATCCCAGAAGTGAAATGATCAGTAGAAATCTGTCAGAACGCCTGAGATTCTGCATTCCTCCAGATCCACTTGAAATTGGGTTACCCTTCCCGTTAATTCTAATTGTTGACGTCACACCAAATCAACCCCCATTTCTGCTACAACAGTAACAGTCATGAATAGCAGTTCATCTAAGCAGATTTACTCCACTTCAATCAGGGGTCGGGTGAGAGACCTGACACAAACCTGCTGCTGTGTAAATGCATCCTTAGTAGCTGAAATGAATCCAATTTATTAATTGTGAACTCCTGACATTAGATTTATTTTTGTTAAACATAATCATTTACAGGAGGAAATTATAATACAAATATCACTGCTTTTTTTTTGCAGTTTTGATTAAAATTCCAACCATACTTTTGGATTGGTTTAGTTGGTTTCTATTTTTATTTCCAATAACAAAGAAATATTCTGGGAGGTTATGGGGGTGCTCCATTATAATGGCTGAAGTGTGCTGACATGTTTGGAATGGACCTGTCTGAATAAGAGTGTTCACAATTTGATCGCTGATTTCCCTATGCCACCTGGTCTCAGTCAAAATGCTTTTTCAATCCATTGGACCAAGGATGGAAAATAATCCTGGCATCCCACTCCTTACAGATCGATATTCCTTATGGAAAGTGCAGATGTGTGATTGCCAAGAAAGGCAGGTTTAGGCTTAGCTACTATAATAAAGAGTTTAACAGTGCACGTGAGTAATAGTGACTGGGCCGTGGCGCTAGAGTGCGCTGTGTACCCTTTACCCCAGGCCCAAAATGAGCCAGGGACTTCAGTAGGGAGGAGAGGGAGCTTTTGCTTAAACGTACTGAGAGTATGAGCTCAAACTTTACCCTCTGTCTGTCTGTTACAAGAGAAACCTTAATGCTCGCCTCCCCACAATCTCTTGCCAGTTCAGGTGGCATTCCCACACTGGAAATGCACCTGTGAAACAATCAAAATAACTGATGACTGCAATACTTTCCCAATAAGTCTGGACTCTGGCATCCGTCTATTATGCATGACTGCTCTGTTGCTAAACCCACTCTTTCACGGCTTGTATGAAGGCATTGTTTGCTCACAAGTGATTAATGATTTCTGCAGCCAAGCAATAAAGAGTAATGACTGCTTTCCTTTCTGGCTAAAATAAAGCTTGCCAACATCCATATCCAAGATGTCTGGGTCTCGGCTGGGGCAATTCATTGGAACAAAAGCAGCAGCTTGTCTGTAGCACTCGACTGTTTGTGAATGGGATGGTGCTGCTGGGAAAATGGAATCTGCAAAGTTTTGGTGAGTTAAGCAAAAATTCTCCTAATACTCTCCCTCTCTCCTCTTTTCCTGAAGACTGGGGGTTATGGCGGTGGGGGGCTGTTGAAAATGCAACTGTTTTCCAGTTGGAAAATGGATGGGAACAGCTCAAATTTAGGAACCAATTTCTCACGTTCCAGCATTGGAAACATATCCAGCATCATATTCTTTCAGGTACCCCTGGCAGCTGTCTATTAGACCACTTGAATATGCTAATGGAAGACTTAACACTTATTTTACAGCCCAAACCAGAAATTTGCAACTTGTTTGCCCTAAATGCAGCAGGCATCAAGGTATCTGGTCTTACCAGAGGTCCTTAAAAGAACCACTGGAGACCAACACCAAAAAGATGTCATTACAAAAATCCTTACCTGACTGGATTCATCTGAGGCCCTGGGTTAGCATGTCAGCTAGCTGAATTCACCACCACTCCCTGCAGACCTACACCACCCACCCCTCCCATTTCGCTCTTCATGGACCCATAGTTAATCTGTGCTATGTTTCCGGATCCAAAAAATCAATTTGCCATAAACCTGCCACTAGCCTCATTAGGCACATACAGAGCACTCAGAACCCGAATGGCTCTGCAATTTGGCCTCGATCCAATTTCCAGGTCATTCATTCTGGGAAATCATTCCAGAGGATTCAATGGTTTTCAGTACATCCCTGAAATGTGAATCACCAAGCCTGAGCAGGCTGTTCTTCCATCACAAATTACAAGAGAAGAATAGACATGGAAGCCCATTTGTCCCATCTCAGCTCATCCATCTAGGAACTTGCAGATATAAGAGCTCCTTTTATACCCTTAGGTCATCCAATGACTTAGCCGAAGAATTACTTTTGAAATGTCTTCACTGTTGTTTTGAAGGCAAGCTATACAACAAGCATGCGCAAAGTAAGTTCTCAGAAACAGCAAAAAGGCACCTTGCCACACAGAATTATGGTACGCTTTCTCATCCACTTAAATCATAGCAACACTGAATGCAAGTCCCCAGAGCTGTCTAGCATTGTATGGCACAAATGACAGAAAATAGATTCAATACTGTATCATATTTCTGTTATTTCTACAGACGTTGCTGGCTAGGCCAGCATTTTTATTGCCCATTCCTAATTGCCTTTGAGAAGGTGGTGGTGAGCTGCCTTCTTGAACTGCTGCAATCCATGTGGAATAGTTACACCCACAGTGCTGTTAGGGAGGGAGTTAGGAATGTAATTTGGAATGCAATTTAAATTCATTACGGATATGAGTTGCATCACTTTCCAATTCCAATCATTTGCAATAAGCGGGCTCATTCAAAAACCGCCGGGCGAACCTTTGGCAGTGATGAGCTGTTGCAGAATTATATTTTTCTTCTACCCAAACGCAGATCCAACCCACAATGCCACAATCTCCACCATAGGTAGGGCAAGGAGGCAGGTCCTGAATCCATCCTAGCCAAAATTCAAATCGAACCCAATGCTGTTGGCACCAATCTGATCCACACCAGCTGTCCGGCCAACTGAGCCAACTGATCCATCCAAGAAATCCAAGCTGCTGTGGCGACATATACTTTTTCATGCATGGTGTAGCCTGGAGCTATGACTAGTGATGGTAGGGACTCCAATTTCTCTCCATCACATGGCTGACCAGGAATCTCTCCCATTCTTACCACCTGCCATGGGAGTTGGTTGGAAGGATTTGCAGGTTGATACTCAACTTTTTCAGCCATTTTATGAATGCAACTTCCTTGGCCATCAATTCCTACGGCAGAATTTTCTGTGCCTGCTGGCATCAGACATGTTTGGCATCATGGATAGAAGATTGGCTGCCTGACAGGAAGCAGAAAGTAGGCATAAATGAGTCATTTTCAGATTGGCAAGATGTAATGAGTGCCATGCCACAGGGATCGGTGATGGGACCTCAACTGTTTACAATTTATATAAATGACTTGGATGAAGGGATTTAAGGGATGGTTGCCAAATTGACACAAAGATAAGTAGGAAAGTAAGTTGTGAAGAGGACATAAGGAAGCTACAAAAAGACATAGATAGGTTAAGTGAGTGGGCAAAGATCAGGCAGATGGAGTATAATTTGGGAAAATGTGAAATTGTCCATTTTGGCAGGAAGCATAAAAGAGAAATATAGTATCTAAATGGTGAGAGATTGCGGAGCTCTGAGGTATAGAGGGAACTAAGTGTCCTAGTGCATGAATCAGAAAAAGCTAAAATGCAAGTACAGTAAGTAATTATGAAAGAGACTGTTATCATTTATTGCAAGGGGAATTGAATACATTAGTAGGGAGGTTATGCTTCAGTTGTACAGGGCATTAGTGTGACCACATTTGAAGAACTGAGTACAGTATTGGTCACCTTTTTTAAGGAAGGATGTAAATGCATTGAAGGCAGTTCAGATAAGGTTTACCAGACTAATACCTGGAATGGGTGGGTTGTCTTATGAGGAAAGGTTGGACAGACTAGGCTTATATCTGCTGGAGCTTAGAAGAGTAAGGGGCGACTTGGTTGAAACATATAAGATCCTGAGGGGTCTTCACACCGTGGATGTGGAGGGGATGTTTCCTCTTGTGGAAGAATCTAAAACTAGGGGTCACTATTTAAAAATAAGGGGTCACCCATTTAAAACAGAGCTGAGGTGAAATTTTTTCACTCAGAGTGTCATGAGTCTTTGGAACTCTCTTCCTGAAAAGGAGGTGGAAGCAGAGTCTTTGAACATTTTTAAGGCAGAAGCGGATAGAATCTTGGTAGCATGATAGGTTATCAGGGGTAGGTGAGATGCAGATTTCAAGTTATTATCAGATCAATCATGATCTTATTAAATGGTGGAGCAGGCTCGAGGGGCCGAATGGCCTACTCCTCCTTGTTCATATATGTTTGGACAATATGGCAAGAAGGCCAAAAATTGGTTTCACGACATCATGACATAAGGAAACTCATTGTAATATATTTGCATATCATTATAAGGCCAGCCCACCAGAGGCAAGCCCCCCACGTAGGATCGTCCAAGCTTGTGATTGGCCTGCTGTGTATTTCTGCTTTTAGTTCTATCTCCCAATAGTCGGCATTTTATTTTACATCTCAAAGCCTAACTTGGCCTGTAACCTCATTCTACAAGATATTGTGGCCTGAATTTTCACTTTGGGGAGGGAAACAGGAGGATTATGTTTGGGTACCGAACCTGCCCTCGGCGGTGCGGGGGGGGTGGGGTGTGGAATAGTCACTGAACAGGAACTTTGACCGGGCGCTGCCTTAATTGTCATGGAGACAGGTCGATGGGGTCTCAAAATTGGGAGGCCTATCAGAGGCCTTCCAGCTTGACAGGCACACCCAGCTGCAGTACAAGATAAGTAACTGGGAGGGTTCTTCAAAAGGAAGGGGCCCTCTCAGCCACTTCTTAAAAACTTTAATTTAAAAAGTACAAAAAGCAACCAGGCGACCACTATACTGGGTGTGGGACTGCCTTTGGCTGCGATCTCATTCAAGCTTGGAGGGAGGGCCTATCGGCCTGCCTGGAGCACTGGTACCCCAGCCTGCTGCTGCATGCCCGTCTCCAGATAGTCAATTTGCTCCCATTGCATTGAGAAACTGGAAGCCAACTGGAAAATCCCAGTCAGCCTCCTTAATCTCTTAATGAACCTAATTCCCTGCTCATTTCGAGGGGGTGGGCAGCCTTCCCGGGCCCCAAGCCCATGCCAGACAAAATCACTGGCTCGCCAGCCTCATAATTTTAGAGCCCAAAATCAACAGGCCCCAAAAATTCAGGCCTCTAGATAAGCTTTGTATCAAAGTGGTCCTGAGAGACATGATATGAAAAGTGTGAGGTGATAGGTAGGAGTAATTTGGCAAGAAGGCCAAAAATTGGTTTCACGACATCATGACATAAGGAAACTCATTGTAATATATTTGGTAGGAGTAATTTGACAAGGAAGTATTCAATGAACAGCATGACACTACGAAGTTCTGAGGAACAAAGGGACCTTGGCATCTGTGTCCGTAGATCTCTGGAGGCAGAGGGGCATGTTAGTGGGGTGGTGAAAAAGGCATATGGGACACTTGCCTTTATCAATCAAGGCATAGATTACAAAAATAGGGAGGTCATGTTGGAGTTTTATAGAACCTTGGTGAGGCCACAGCTGGAGTAATGTGTGCAGTTCTGGTCGTCACATTATAGGAAGGATGTGATTGCACAGGAGGGGGTGCAGAGGAGATTCACCAGGATGTTGCCAGGGATGAAACATTTAAGTTATGAAAAGAGGTTGGATAGACTTGGGTTGTTTTTGTTGGAGCAGAGAAGACTGAGGGGCGACCTGATTGAGGTGTACAAGATTATAAGGGGCATGGACAGGGTGGATAGGGAGCAGCTGATCCCCTTAGTTGAAGGTTCAGTCATGAGGGGGGCATAAGTTCAAGGTGAGGGGCAGGAGGGTTAGGGGAGATGTGAGGAAAAACTTTTTTACCCAGAGGGTGGTGACGATCTGGAATGCGCTGCCTGGGAGGGTGGTGGAGGTGGGTTGCCTCACATCTTTTAAAAAGTACCTGGATGATCACTTGGCACGTCATAACATTCAAGACTATGGGCCAAGTGCTGGTAAATGGGACTAGGTAGGTAGGTCAGGTGTTTCTCACATGTTGGTGCAGACTCGATGGGCCGAAGGGCCTCTTCTGCACTGTGATTCTGTGATTCTGTGATGAGTGCTGGCTTTTTTTCCTTTTACAGATTCAACTAAAAAAATTTTGTTTATATTTTTCTGTCCTCTTGAGATCTTCTGGCTCACTTATTAAGACAGGGCGTAGGATGGAGCGTGGCAATTGAAAATAGCTGTGCTGGCATCAAATCAGCATTGCAATGCTCATTGACATCATGATCTCTCTGCTCTGCATGCACTTCCTATTGTAAGTGTGTATGTGAATGCCATTGACGCACATTAAAAGGCACCATTCACAGCTCACAAATGTCAGAGATTGAGACCAAAAGAAATGGTCACAATTTGTCCATCCTCCTTGGCTTCAACATTTATTCAGGGTGGACAGTCAAAAGGTAATTAATTGGCTTTGAAAGCATTTGGAATGACCTGGCTCCATCAAAGATGCTCTATAAATATTTCTTTCTTAATAGTTTTTCTCTAAAACTGTGCTGAAAGTGAAGTCTGGTTCTCTACTTCTGGCCACTAAAATCGGAGTCCTTGTTAATGGAACAATTTTAAATTACCAAATGCTAATTTCATGAAGAAATAATTTGTAAATATACCACTGAAAAAAGTGAAAGAAGCTTCAGTCAGATTAACTGAACCATTTTTTTTTGTTGTATTCCAGTCTCAGGTTGTGTTTGTCATTGCCAAGACTGGCATTTTATTGCCCACCCTCATTACCCTTTGAAAGGTGGCACCAGCCTATTGGTGAGCTACTTCTGCATGATGTTTTCGGGTGTGTTCTTGTTCCATTTGACAGTGCGAGACAAACATCACATGGTGTAATAATGTGGCATAAAGAAGTGAACTGCTCTCAGATTTCACTTATCCAAAACAGGTGAGATTACCTGGAATGGTTGATAGCTAGGTAGCATTTTCTCACAATCTACATTTCTGTTAATATAATGCTTTAAAGCTCGATCACGAAATATTTGGCCACCCAGCGACAAGAAGTAATATTTGCCTTAATACATCGCATTAACCTTATTGATCAGACTTTAGCAGAAATCCACATAAGCATATCAGCATTATATTAGCTACTGGTCATGAAAATAAAGTACCTACTTTTACAATCTAAAATATGTTAATTTGTGTACATAAAATACAGCATAAGGATAACACAGTAATCTCAAAACCACATGGTTCAATCCTTTAATGAACCCTATTACTGTATTACTTGGCATATGAGCACGTAATTATGCATGACTTTTACCTTCTGTCACCTTTTTGGTAACATTAACCAGTTTTAGTCCTGACATATGTCAACATCATTAAAGATATACAAAACATTAAATGAATGATGCGAGATATATTATTAATGCTGATGAGTGACTGCAACATTTCAAAACAATTATGCCTATATGTGGCACAAAATGGGGTCACATAATGTACAACGGCACCCAGTTTACGTTGTGCGACAGCACTGTTGTACTTTTCAGATCTCACCTTAATTCTGATTTGTATGTATGAAGCAATTCCATACACATTTATTTGAACTGTGTTGATAGTTCTTAGCTCCTTGCTTGTGTCCAATGTATTCCTGCATTCTGTGCTAGACATTGTGAAGGCAGTTTTGCAATTCTTATGGTGATACCCTCACGACCATAAAGAGCAATTCTCCTCACTAGACACATTAACTACACCATCCTTTTAATATCCAGAAAATAACTATATAAATCTCCAGTAATCAAACCATCTCTGGATATTTACTTCACCAAATGACCCTCACCTGGACCAATGAGCTGATGCACCCATTCATCCCAGTACACATACCAATTTTCAAACAGCTGTTCCAAACCCTGCCCTGCCCCAATTAAAAGGGACCTGAATATTGACCCTAGGCTTTGCTGCCTATCGTATCCCTGCTGAGTTTGTTTTTAACTCACTGCTCGGCTTGACGTGGGTTCAACCTAATAGACCACTCTCTGACAGAGAGAGGGATCTGAAATGGTGGTAATCTTCCAGCAGTAAGTTGCAAATAGGACCCAAAAGTTGCACCAGCACCATCTCAAGAGTGATTAGGGATGGGCAATTAATGCTAGCCTAGCCAACGATGTAAAAATAAATTTAAAATATTTTGTAAGGGAGAAGTAGCATTAATTGTTCTAAACTTATTGGAACCATAGGGTAGTGGCTGATTGACTGAGAATGGTTAAAGCAGAGGTAAAATTAGCAAGCAGCATATCTGGCCCGCGCTCTCTACAAACGGGAGATACCTGAAGCAACGGTAGGGTATTTCATATACCCACCAATCCCCAGCCCACCTCAACAAACTGAACAATAAATTCCCCTAGAACTTTCCTCTTTGTTAAGAACAAAGGTTTGGCCTAGGCTAAGTGTAGAATATACAGCCTGCTGAACAGAGAGATCTCTCCGGCCAAAGCTGCATTAAGGTTGTCAATCTCCAGCATTAAGCAACGGAGAAGAAAATACATGGGGATATTAAAACAAATATATCTATCATTCATTTGAACACCTTGGCCAGGATTTTCTGGTCGTCAGGCAGGCGCGGTGGGGGCGAACAGGAGCTGCGGCGAATCGGACTACCGTTCGCGATCGAGCCTCAACAGTCATTTCAAGCTGGCTGGCCAATTATCGCGCGCTGCAGCGTTCAGTGTTGCCTGTGTGAGCGGGGAGGAGGGCGAGCATGGAAGTTTGCGCAGTAAGATCTCCCTGAGACACAGAGCTGACTCAGGGAGTTGAAGCTTTTTGAACATAAAAAATAAAGAATTTATAAACGTTAATAACATGTCCTCTCATGTGACTCTTGAGCAGGGACATGTTACAAATTAGTTTGAAATTTTTTTTTTTTAAACCACTGATCGAAACCTTATCCTGCCTGTGGAAGAGGTTTCGCAAAGATTCCAAAGACTGCTTGGCCTTTTCGCCTGCCTGCCAACTGTAAGGTTGGACGGGCAGCGAAAATTTCATTTAATTAGAATTTTAAGGGCATTAATAGGCCTGTTAATTGTCAGTGGGTGCGCTACCGAATCCCGCGCCTGCCCTTCACCAGAAATATCGCACAAGTGCGCGATGACATCGGGACGCTCGCACGACATCGTCGCGCATTATATTACGCTCATTCAGGTTGGGCGCACGTCTGCCCAACAAGTGCAATATTCTGCCCCTTGTCGATTAGTTATAAAAATATTAGAGGTGGGAAAAAATGCTAGGTGGGACAGTAGGAGGTGGAGGTCATGCGATGAAACCTCCAGGAGTATATTAAGGTAGTGGTGGCAATCCTAACTCCTATTCAGCTTAGAGTTCAATGTCAGGCAGAAAGAAAACTATTGTAATACAATACCTCTGCTATATATCAGACTCCTACTCTCGTCCTCTGAGTCACGTTGCCCCCTCAACAGCTTAGAGAGTTTGCCAGTCCAGTCTTGTTTAGCCCAGACCCCTACTTTGATGTTTGCTGACCCCCCTACTGCCCTGTTTCCTTCTGCTCCTTTCCACCATAACCTTCCCATGCTCGCTTCCTCTGTGCCCCTTCTTCCCCTTTCCTCCTAACTTCCTCCTCTTCACCATTCTCCCAGCCTCTTCCTGCCCCCTTGCCACCATCTCTTTCCAGCTACTGTTTCCCTTTCCCTCATTCCCCTCTTCTCTCCTTTCTCCCTACTACTATTTTCCCATCTCCCACTTTCACCTTTTCCCATACTCTCCCTTTTCCTTTATCCCCTTCACTCTTCCCCCACTCACCTTCCTACTTTTTCCTTCCTCCCCTATCACTATCCATCTTCTCTCCCACACCTCTCCCTGTCCCCTAGCTCCTCCCAACTGCTGCTCTCCCCTCCCCCTATTTCCTACTTATCTCAATTATCCCCTGCTGCCAAAATGTGCTTGATCTGAATACTACACTCAGTCTTGATTTTTTATGTGCGATGCCATGAAAAATCAATCATATTTTTAAAATGTCATTGATATATGGTACATAACAGATGGTGGTGACAGATGGGCAGTTCAATTCTATCAATGTTTTATGAGGCACCTAAGATTATTCTGTCACTTTGTTTTGTACATTACATGACATAATAACAGCTCTAGGTGCCTCATTTACTATCCTTGGTGGCTGCTAAGTACACAGAAAGACTTAGAGAATCTGTAGCTAGGCAAGCTAAATCGGCAAGTCATAGATGGCCCATACCATATCTTTGCTGCAGCAGCTGTGGGCCAGGAAGTGATAGTTCATTCTATATTTAAAATTCTATACATAAGGAATGAATATATGAGGGTTTTAGGGATATACCTATACTAAAATTAACATAGCTTCACAAGCATTGTTCCATGTTGAAGTCAAATGCTGCAACACAGAATCTGAAATTTCGCTTGATTATCTTTAGGATATATAATATATATACAATGGCTGGTCCCTAAAATTATAAAAACTGGACAATGATCTTTTAGAATGACTGAAGCCATGTCTGGCTGTGACTTTCAAACAATGGGAGCCAATCTGGCAGTATCGAAGAACTTTGCACCTCATTATTGCAGAAGAGAGGCTAATGACCTCTGTGGGCTGCAAAGACCAACTTCAAAGGGAATTATACAAAGGGCTTTTATATTTCATAAGCCAGATTCTACTAGTCTGCTAGGACAAAGGGCACTGCAACTTTCCTTTCAAATTCCTAATGGTTGGAACATTAATAATCTCAGGAACCCAGGCAAAGGAATATACACTCTTTGTCAAAGCCAAAGTGGAAAGGTGGGAGTCATGTGACATAGTCCTTAGCTGGGAGAACCAGTTGTACTGTCATGCTGTACTGCAAGTCAGTCTGCCATCTTCCCTCTACCAAGCAGCAGCATAGAAAAGAGGCTCTGACCAGGTTTGAATGCCTATACCCTCCACACTATTTCTACTGGAACATCTGAACTTCTAGACTATTGTCTACAAAACTAAATCATCAATGCATGCCTATCTCATCGTGGCAGTCATCTCTACAGGAAAAATGAATTATCCAGTATCAGTTTTCAACCTGCTGGCCTCAGTTGGACTTTGATTCTGGACCCTGGACTCAAGTGAAACAATAATTCTTTATTCTCTCGTCTTTGCCCTGTAAATATTTTTTTCTCTGTCCCTCATTTATTTTGTAAATACACCGGGGTGGGGGCTACATAGTGAAACCCCCTCCCATGTTTTGAGTGTGAGCAAATAAACTAACCCTCTTAGTTTACCCTACCTCAAGTTTGCTGTGCGGTTATTAATAGACATTGGATCACATCAAAAGTAAGGGGTTGGGAAATATGCCAATGCTTATAAAGAGAGAAATCAAAATCAAAACATCTGTTTACAGACAGGTGGTGAGAAGAGAAATCAGGGCTGTTTAAATTAAAACTCCTCCTGCCCATAACAAGGGACCGAGAAGTATTGGGGAACTCTAATGCAAAACTTTCCCTTAAAAACAGGTGAGATGGGGTTGATGCCACAGTAGATTAGGGTCCTAGAATTGGGCTATATAGTGCAGCTTTTTCAACTGCAGAATCTCTACACTCCCCAATATGGTAGGTATGAAGTGTGCAAAAACTTCCTTTTTTTAATTCTTTTCTGGGATATGGGTGTCACTTGTAAGATCAACATTTGTTGCCCGTTCTTAATTGTCCTTGAGAAGGTGGTGGTGAGCCACCTTATTGAACTGTTGGAGTCATTGATGAAGCAGTTGGAAATGGTTGGCCTAGGACACCACTCCAAGGAACTCCTGCAGTGATGCCCTGGGACTGAGATGATTACCCTCCAACAACCACAATCATCTTCTTATCTGCTCCAACCAGCGAAAACCCCCGTATTCCTATTGACTCCAGCTTTGCTGGGCTCACTGATGTCACACTCAGTCAAATGCTGCCCTGATGTCACCTCACCTCATGAGTTCAGCTCTTTTGTCCATATTTGGACCAAGGCTATAATGAAGCCAGGAGCTGAATGGCCCTGGCAGAAACCAAACTGAGCATTAGTGAGCAATTCATTGCTGCGTAATGCCGTTTGATAGCACTGTCAACGATACTTTCCCTCATTTTGTTGATGATCAAGAGTAGACTGATGGAGCGGTAATTGGCTGGATAGGATTTGTCCTGCTTCTTATGGGCAAGACATACCAGGGCAATTTTCCACATTGGTGGATAGATGCCAGTATTGTAGCTAGGGTGGGATATTGGGCAGAATTTTGCCGTCAGCGAGCAGGGGGCGGGGCCCGCTCTCCAACGCGTAAAATGACGCAGGATGAGGTCGGGCGGAACCCCCAACCTCATCCCGCACCATTTAAATTTTCAGGAAGGCAGGGGCGCAGCAAAATCAGCTGCAGGCCCGCCGACCTGTCAATGGCCAATTGAGGGCATTGACAGATCAATTAAAGTAATTAGTGGACCTGTCCATCCAACCTTAAGGTTGGTGGGCAGGCCAGGAGCCCCAGCGACTAATAGAGAAAACATGAAACCTCTTCCACGGGCAGGATGAGGTTTCATGCAGGGTTTTAAATTTTTTAATAAAGTTATTATGTTAACTATGAATATGTGTGACATTGTCACATGAGGGGGACATGTTAGGGAATATTTTTTTTCTATTTTTAATATTTTTAAAAGTGTAAGCGATCTCCCTGAAGCAGCACTTAGCATCAGGGAGGTGTGTGTTCTTTTGTGTGCACTCTCGCTTTTGGGGAATCCCGCCACCCGTACAGCAAGTGCATAGCGCTTCCCGCCAGACGTCACGCTGGGCGGGCCTTAATTGGACCGCCCACATAAAATGGCAGCAGGGCCCACTTCTCCAGCAGGGATCAGCTCCCCGCCCGCCGGAGATTGGGTCGGGCCCGCCCGCCCAACAGGCAGAAAATTCTGCCCATTATGTCTAGGGGTACTACTTCTGGGGCACAAGTCTTCAGTACTATTGGGTATGGACAAACAAGAGGTGTCTTTTACCTGTGCCTAAAGCAGGCATTAGGCCTTTTAGACCTGCTTCAGGTTCCCACTGCAAGATTGGTTTTCCCAAGGCTGCCAGTGCTGGTACAGGTGGAACCAAGCCTACAGAACACCTGCAACAAAGAACAGTAAGTTATTTACCACAAAGTGGAAGAAGAGCACTCCTCCCAACTCCACATTAAAAGGACCCCGGCCCCAGATCTTTGATCCTGTGTTTCCAGGCTGCATGACCCCTGACCCAAGCCCTAATCCCGCCTGTACCTCCCTACCAGGTCACAATTTACACACTGCTTTCCCCAGGATGCACAATTTCCCTCAAGTCCAATAATTTCCCTGCCCCATCCAGGCCAAGGCTCATGATATCCCCAAAGCCTGGAAACCCCTCCAATACCAGTGATTTGTGTACCACTCCTCTTCACTGGATTCCTCCCACAACACATTATATGGTAGATAGTACAATGATGCCACCTCAGGAACAGCCAAATCTCTCCCAGAGAACTGACTAATCCAGGCACCACCAGAGGCTGCAGCAATTTAAATGCCAGCCACCACTTTTCTTGGCTGAGTATGAGCTGACCAATAACCCCACATGTACAGGTTGTGTCCTGTACAGACATAGTAATGCCCTGAAAATCATTTGCAAATTACAATATTTAAACATTTAAACCAGCTTGTGCTTACACGTTTGTTTGTGCCTTCTACACATTGCTGTGGTATCTGCTCTTCCAAGTAAATGACACAGCTTCCACAGCACTGGGAGGCAAGATGGTCACAAAGTCACTTCTACTGGAACAGTAGTCTTATTTCTGTAATGGCACAAAAGCTAAACTTGGCAATCAGCTAATCCTTCAAAAGCATTATCAAGCTTTCAACTGACATTGTCAGGATCATTTGAGACCTCAGGGGGTGGTCAACCCTGCCCTCTTGCGGGTTGCCAGGCCCAGGGAAAGGTCTCATGCTCAGGGATATGAGCCATGGCCAATGGGTGGAACAAATGAATCTTTGGTGGTGATGGTCAGAGCATGAGAAACTCAAGGGATAATGGATGCATACAAACAGCGGATCCTTTGGGAAGAGATCTTGTGTTTCCGTCAAGAACACATGAGGAAGACAACAAGAACTCACCTCATGTATTATTTTCCCTAGTCACATTGCTCATTGAAATTGAAAATGGGTGGCTCCTACAAGAAACTGAAGAGGAAAGCTCAAGAGCACAAGGCATGAAGAAATGATCAGAGGGCCTTCCCTTAGGCTGATCACTACTGTTGGGATATCACTTCAAGGGAATATGCAAATAAGCAAGTACCCAGAATGTAGAGCAGTATGTGACCAGTAAACGAGCAGTGTGTGTGCAGGAATTGTAACTGTGCTGTCCTTGTGAGTAATGGGTGCTGAATCCATAAAGTAGATCTATCCGCTGAGGCAACCTGTACTGAGGTGGTGTCCAAGGCCCAGCCATTTTCAGCTGCTTCATCAAATAAATCAAACCTGCATATAGTTTACCAGTCCTGGTGCATGAATGGTGTGTTTGTGTAAAGCAGACATAGAAATGCTACACGCTGGCAGTAATGTGAATCTGAAGGCTGCAGGACAAGGTACAGATAAGACAGAGGCTGAATGTACATTGAAAGGCAGAATCCCTTTACTGGTGGTGCTTTGTAGAGCAGTAAGTACCTGATTTGTTGAATAGCTCAAGTGGTGGTTAATGGGAGAAACAAGTCGATTTTGAACCGGGCAAGAGAAGCTGCAGGTCCATAGGGATGCTCTCAGATGCCATTCCTACACTGAAGACACCATTTAGAAGATACTGCTTCCAGAGGATGCCTTTTGGTTTGTCCATCAGTCAAATTCTGCTCCAGCAGCACATGGACAGAATCATAGAAAATATCCCTGGGTGCATTGCCGATGATAAAGCGGTGATGGGCAAAAACAAAGAAGAGCCTGATCAAAATCTACACTCACTGATGGCAGTAGCTTGTCACAAAGGATTCATCTTCAACAGCAAGAAATGCCACGTAAACCTTGGTCAGATTAGCTTTTTCGGCTCCATTTATTCAAGTTCCAGGGTCTGTCCTGACCCAGGCAAATGCAAAGATTTATTACACATGCATTCCACCCAGAACAAAGTGGGCTTGCAGAGGTACCTCAGATCTTTCATTTTTTTAGCACCATACACATCCAACTTTTCCAATAAAGCATCATCGCTAAAGAGATCTCTTATGGAAGAATGTTCCATACGTATAACATCAACACCTTTTTGAGTCACTTAAACAGACATGGTCAGAAGGACATGTGTTATATACTACAACCCAAGAAAAGAGACAATCTTACAGGCTAACGCATCTGAAAAATGGTGAGGAGTATGCATCATGCAAGATGACAAACCGATTGCACTTGATTCCAAAAGTCTATCGCAAGCATAATCCAGTTATCCAAACATAGAGCATAAGATACCCATTATGATATTTGGTATCACAAGATTCCACACGTATCAATTTGGAAAATAATTTATTGTGGAAACTAATCACAAATCATTGGAAATTGATTTGGTGCAAGCCACTGATGAGTGCACCACCAGACTACAATAGCTTCTGGTAAAAATACAGGAATACAACTTTCTAATGACACAGCAGTTTGTAAAGGCTGAGTTATTTAAAATCCCAGAGGGAAACTTTAAACAACTGTCATAACCTATATTTTCAATTGGTATGTTTGAGATGCAGCTCTGAATACAGAAATGAAACCACTAAGCCTCCAGAGGTTTTTATATAAATTAAATTAAACATTTATCAATTTAACAAGGAATTAAACACATACACATATCTACAAATTACTACCATAATAACTTTTAAACAAATCTCTAAATTAATCACTCCTAGGTAAATATCTTCACCAAGGCAACAGTAACTCATAGACTTAAACAGACACCAGGCAAAGCACATTTTATCTTACAAACTCAAAATGAGGTTGCTTTTAATTTGGTTCCTTTGCCCCATTGTAGGCTTACAGGTGGCTTAGATCTTCCATGCCTCTGACCCACACACACACAAAACTCTTTTCTGTATATACCTAGCCTTACCTTTGAATGTACCACCATTATACCACCAGGACCTTTGAACTCCACCTCTTCCAACAATAAAAACCCTTTAATAGTACCAATTTTATTAGTAATACAAACGTATTGCTTGGTATCTCCCAGCTAGGTGCAAGATTTCACACCCAGTCTTTGAATGGTTTATTCAACAAAATGCAAATGTACCCTTTACCTTACTGTTTAACATCTTAAAACTACTACACTTCAAAATACCCAGACTAGCTGGCTTTAATCCAATTAAGACACACACACTCACATCCACAGACACAGACCCTACTACAAGTCCAATTTAAAATAATTTCCAATGACATTATATACATCAATATCTTCATGACATCCCCCTCTCTATAGAAAATGAACCGTCATAATTCTAAAAGACAGCTTCATTTTTAATCTGTCTCACATTATCCCCTATACTTATTACACTATCAGCTGCATGCATTAACATAACAATATGTACACACAAGTCCTTGACATCAGTAGAAATCACTCTAGTTCAGTGTCCAGGATTTTTTTTTAAATGTCCATTGTTCCTTTAATCTTCAAACTCTTGATATTGCATCAGCGAACAGATTCTCTCTACCAGCAACATGTATAATCTGTAGAGTAAATGGTTGTAATAGTAGACTCCATCTGAGAAGTCTTGTACTTTTGTCTCTAAATTTGTCCGAAGACCTCAAAGGATTGTGGTCTGTATAAACAATTGTTTCTGATAAATTGTTGGCAACATAAATTTCAAAATGCTGCAACGCTAACACCAAACTCAAAGTCTCCTTTTCAATCGTTGAATATCTTCTCTGTTGTACATTCAGCTTCTGTGAAAAATACCCTATCGGCTTTTCAATTCCAGTGTCATCTTCTTGTAACAGTACAGCCCCAATGCCTATATCACTTACGTCAACGGCCAACTTGAATTGCTTGGCATATTTGGGTACTGCCAAAACTGGTGGTGTAGTTAATAGTTTCAGACTATCAAATGACTTCTGACACTCCAGTGTCCATTGAAACTTCTTGTTCTTTTTTAATAGTTCAGTCAGTGGAGCAACCTCACCACTAAAATTTGGTACAAATTTCTGGAAAACCCACTCATGCCCAGAAATCTCAAAACTTCTTGGTTTGCTGTAGATGCTGGGAAATCCGTGATAGCCTTGACTTTCACATCTCTCGGAGCCACCTTACCATGACCAATGGTATGGCCTAGATACGTAACTTGCACTTTTGCAAATTCACTTTTAGCCAAGTTCATCACCAAATTAGCTTCTTGTAGTCAAGAAAATAATCCTTCCAGATGCTGAATATGCTCCTCCCACGTAGGACTAAAAACTATTCGATAATCTATTTAAACAGCATAATTGCTTAGGCCTGCAATTACTTTGTCACTCTTTGAAATGTCAAAAGTGCATTCTTCATACCAAATGGTCTGATTTTAAACTGATATAGTCCACTTGGCATTACAAAAGCCAGTATCTCCTTTGCTGTCTCTGATAACGGTACCTGCCAATATCCTTTTAGCAAGTCAATCTTTGTGATAAATTTTGATTGGCTTACTTTCTCAATGCAATCTTCCAACCACAGTATAGGGTATGAATCCACTTTTGTCACCACATTTACCTTTCGATAGTCCACACACAGTCTTTGTGGTCCATCCAGTTTCACCAGCACAATAGGCGAACTCCAGTTACTGCAACTAGACTCAAGGATATCATTTTGAAGCATGAAATCAATTTCTTTTTGTACTTGTGATAACTTTGCCAGATTTAATCTATAAGAATGCTGCCTTATTGAAGATGAAACCTGTACAGAGACATCATGTCTAGCTAAATCTGTCTTTCCCAGTTTATTCACACAAATAGTTCTGTATGACTGCAATAGCTTTTCCAAATCACTTTGACACTTGCTTGCAAGGTAACTCAATATTTCATTTAAATTTTCAAGCACTCCCTCATTATCCAATTTGATTAGAGGAATATCAATTTCAGAGTCCTGCACTGGTGCCTCTTTCTCATCATCCACCATCACTAATATTTCTTTTTCTTCCTCTTCCCTGTCAAAGTATTTTTAAGCAAATTTATATGACACACCTTCAGCTTCTTTCTTGTATCTGGAGTATTTATTAAATAATTTACTTCACTCAATTTCTTTTCAACTCTGTAAGGCTCACTTAATCTTGCATTTAATGAATCCCCTAGTACTGGTAACAAAACTAACACTTTCTCTCCAGAAACAAAACTGTGAGCTTTAGTTTTCTTACCTGGCTTCACTTTCATCACTTGCTGTGATATCTTAAATGTTCCGTAGCCAACTCACATGCTGTGTTCAATCTTTCCCTGAAATCTGATATGTAATACTAGAGAATAATTTCTGAATTTTGACCCACCAATTTCTCATGAATTAATTTCAGTGGTCCCTTTACCTCATGACCATAAACTAATTCAAAAGGGCTAAAACTAGTCGATGCATTAGGAGCATCTCTAATAGCAAATAGCAAGAATGGAATTCTTGTATCCCAATCCTGTGGATAATCATGACAGTACGCTCTCAACATAGTTTTTAAAATTTGATGCCATCTTTCCAAAGCTCCTTGTGACTCTGGATGATAAGCTGATGACTTAAGTTGTTTTATCGCCAAACTGTTCATTATTTCCTTAAACAACTGTGACATGAAATTTGACCCCTGATCTGAATGTATTTCCTTAGGTAAACCATATCTTGTAAAAAATTTAGTTAACTCCTCCACAATCTTCTTGGTTGTAATATTTCTTAAAGATATCACTTCAGGAAACCTGGTAGATAATTCCATTATTGTCAGTAACTGAAGTCTGAAGGGTCCTACACAATCAATCATGACCCTAGGAAAAGGCTCTTCAAATGCTGGTATTGGGATTAAAGGTGCCAGCTTAATAACTGCTTGTAGTTTCCCTGTTACTGGACATGAGTGACAGGTTCCGCAGGATTTGACTACATCCCTATGCAATGCTGGCCAAAAAAAACCTCTGTGTCTTTTCCAGTGTTTTCCTAATTCCTAAATGTCACCCCATTGAATTTCATGAGCAATCCTCAGAGTCTCATATCCATACCCTAATGGGATAACAATCTGATGCACCTCACTCCAGCTTTCATTTGCTGAACACGATCCAGCCTCCATTTTCTCATTAAAATATCCCTGTTCAGGTAATAACATACTGGAATGCATTTTACTTCTGTTTCCGAATAAGATTTCTGATATAACTGCTTTAATTGCAAATCATTTTTCTGTAACTGCACTAGCCTCCTTGAGTTAAACACTTCAGCTGAATTGTCCTGTAATCTTTCCTCCTGAACAATGTTATCAAACACAGTGACAGCTAATTGGGTTTCGACAGCTTCTTCTTGCCTTTGAACTGCCTTCCCTTCTTGTTTTTCTTGTTTCAATCTATGTGCCTGTAACCTCATTATCTCATAACCTGGAAACCATCCAGGATGCTTCCTCTGTAACACCTCTGTTGAAAACACTTCTACAGGCTGCCGAACTACCCTAGGCATCATCCACGTTTGTGATCCAGCTATAGCATTATTCAGAATAAATTGAACCCCTGCAATTTTTCCAATACTCCAACAATAACTTCATCTGTCCTCCATTTCCTCTTTCAATTTACCTTCCATAATGGAATAGATTTAGCATCTCCATGAACCCCACTTATTATCACCTACTCCTGCAATACTTCCTCTGAACAACAAATATCACTATCCGACTACATTATAGATTGACCAGCCCGTGTCTCGTAAAATTTTAACATCTTTACCTACTCCACCCTGTACACTTGGAAAGACATTCCTTTCACACACAAAGTCTTTAAACATTTTTGAAACCTACTCCTCAGAATTCTCTGGGGGCTGAATTGTCCGCTCGGCGAGGGGCATGCGTCAAGACTTCACGTCACAGAGCAAGTCATTCAGACTTTCAGTTTGGCGGACACGCACCTGAGTCAGTTGCACGTCCACCAAACTGTCAAAGGCCTATTAAGGCCATTTAACTCTCAATTAAGGTTATCCATTTTGGTTGGAAGAGTAAAAAGGTGACGTTATTTAAATGGAGAGAAACTTCAGAATGCTTCAGTGTAGAGGGACCTGGGTGTCCTCGTGCATGAATCGCTGAAAGCTAGTATGCAGGCACAGCAGGTAATAAGGAAGGCAAATGGAATTTTGACATTTATTGCTAAAGGAGTAGAGTATAAAAATAGGGAAGTGTTGTTGCAACTGTACAAAGCATTGGTAAGACCGCACCTGGAGTACTGTGCACAGTTTTGGTCCCCTTACTTGAGGACAGATATAGTTGTAATGGAGGCAGTTCAGAGGAGGTTCACTAGATTGATACCAGAGATGCGGCGCTTGTCTTATGAGGAGAGATTGAGCAGTTTAGGCCTATACTCGCTAGAGCTTAGAAGGATGAGAGGAGATCTAATTGAGGTATACAAGATGCTAAAGGGGATAGACAAAGTAGACATGGAGCAGATGTTTCCCCTTGTGGGGAATTCTAGAATGAGAGACCATAGTTTTAGGCTAAGGGGTGGTAGATTTAAATCAGAGATGAGGAGGAATTACTTTTCTCAAAGGGTCGTGAATCTGTGGAATTCATTACCTCAGAGTGCGGTGGATGCCAAGATGCTGAATAAATTTAAGGAGGAGATAGACAGATTTTTAATTAGTAATGGGTCGAAAGGTTATGGGGAGAGGGCAGGAAATTGGAGTTGAGGCCAAAATGAGATCAGCCATGATCGCAATGAATGGCAGGGCAGGCTCGAGGTGCTGAATTTCCTAGTCCTGCTCCTAGTTCTTATGTTGTTCTTATGTTCTAATTAAAATAATTAACTGAGCTATCCATCCAACCTTAAGGTTGGGGGGCAGGTGAAGAGCCCAGGCAGTCTTTGCGTTTTTCATGGAACCTCATCCACGGACGAGATGAGTTTTCATGAAGGATTTTAAATTTTGACAAAAATTTTTATTGAAATTCATGCACACGTCCCATCTCATTTGACAGTTTCACATGAGGAGGCATGTCATAAAAATTTTCTCGCCACTTTATTAAATCTTTTTGGCTTAAAACTAATTTCCATGAGGCACTTCTGTGCCTCAGGGAGGTTTCTGCACTGTTTCGCGCAAGAGCGCACTCCTGACTCAGGCAAACCCCACCACGCCTGCACAGGGAGTGCACAGAGCTTCCAGGTGCACATCACGCTAGGCTGGCCTTAATTGGCCCACCCAAGTAAAATGGCGGCGCAGACCCAATCGGGGGCGCCGGTCAGGTCCGCGCCCACCTGCACCAGCTCCTACGCAATTTTGCCCTTGGGTAAATTGTGAACACATTCCCACTTTTTCACCTATCACTGATTCTCCCTGTTTTACCTGTACACAAACCATTGGTTTTTCCTGTGCCTGAACCTCAGAACCCACATTACTTTTACTTCTAGAACTTATCTGTACGTCAATAATGCCAACAGATTTTCCCAGTAATTTCCAACACACTGACTTCACTTTATCTTCCTTTCATCTTTTCACTTTCTATCCTTTTCCAATTTGAAAGGGTGATGAGAAAAGGTTCAGCTCTATGAACTAACTCAAAATCGTCAGCTATCTCTGCTGCTTGTCTTACAGTCTCACAGTTTGAACCCTCTGTTCTTCCACATGAGTTCTCACTACCAATCCAAAGGGATTGAGTCTTTAAATTCTTCCAAAAGAATTACTTCCCTAAGAGCTGCATATGTTGTCTCTATTTTTTAATGCCCATATCCATAAGACCATAAGCTGTAGGGGCAGAAGTGGGCTATTCGGCCTATCGAGTCTGCTCCGCTATTCAATGAGATCATGGCTGATCTAATAATTCTGAACAAAAACAGAATTACCTGGAAAAACTCAGCAGGTCTGGCAGCATCGGCGGAGAAGAAAAAAGTTGACGTTTCGCGTCTTCATGACCCTTCAACAGAACTGAGTAAAATTAGGAGAGGGGTGAAATATAAGCTGGTTAAAGGTTGGGGGGGGGAGTGTCGTTGTAGGGACAAGCAAGCAGTGATAGGAGCAAATAATCAAAAGATGTCACAGACAAAAGAACAAAGAGGTGTTGAAGATGGTGATATTATCTAAACGAATGTGCTAATTAAGAATGGATGGCAGGGCAAACAAGGTACAACTCTAGTGGGGGTGGGGTGGAATAAGACTAACAGGGCATAAAAGGTATAGATTTAAAAATAATAGAAATAGGTAGGAAGATAAAAATCTATATAAATTATTGGAAAAAACAAAAGGGAGGGGAAAGAAATGGAAAGGGGGTGGGGATGGAAGAGAGAGTTCAAGATCTAAAGTTGTTGAATTCAATATTCAGTCCGGAAGGCTGTAAAGTACCTAGTCGGAAGATGAGTACTGTTCCTCCAGTTTGCGTTGAGCTTCACTGGAACATTGCAGCAAGCCAAGGACAGACATGTGGGCAAGAGAGCAGGGTGGAGTGTTAAAATGGCAAGCGACAGGGAGGTTTGGGTCATTCTTGCAGACAGACTGCTGGTGTTCTGCAAAGCGGTCGCCCAGTTTGCGTTTGGTCCCTCCAATGTAGAGGTATATTCTCAACTCCAGTTTCCTGCCTTTTCCCCATACCCCTTGACTCCCTTACTGATTAAAAAATTTGTCTATCTCAGCCTTGATTATACTTAACAACCCAACCTCTACAGCCCTCTGCGGTAAAGAATTCCACAGATTGACTACCCTTTGAGAGAAGGAATTCCTCCTCATCTCTGTTTTAAGTAGGCAACCCCTTACTCTGAGATTATGCCTTCTGGTCCTGGACTCTCCCACGAGGGGAAACAGCCTCTCAGCATCTAGCCTGTCAAGCCACCGAAGAATCTTATATGTTTCAATAAGGTCGCCTCTCATTCTTCTAAACTCCAATGAGTACAGACCCAACCTACTTAGCCTCTCCTCATAAGAAAATCCCTCCATCCCCGAGATCAACCCAGTGAACCTTCCCTGGACTGCCTCCAATGCCAATATACCTTTCCTTAAGTAAGGGGACTAAAACTGTTCACAGTATTCTAGGTGTGGTCTAACTAGTGCCTTGTAATGTTTTAGCAAGACTTCCCTATTTTTATACTCCATTCCCTTTGAAATAAAGGCCAATATTCCATTTGCCTTACCTATTACCTGCTGAACCTGTATGCTAGCTTTTTGGGATTCATGCACGAGGACACCCAAATCCCTGTGTTGCAGCTTTCTTCAGTCTTTCTCCATTTAAGTAATACTCAGCTCCTTTAGTCTTCCTGCCAAAGTTCATAACCTCACTCTTTCTCACATTATATTTCATCTGCCACATTTTTGCCCACTCACTCAACCTGTCTATATCCCTCTGTAGACTCTTTGTGTCATCCTCACCACTTGCCTTCCCTGCCATTTCCTGGTTCCCCATTAGTATTTCTCCAGCCTCATTCTCTAAGGGGCCTATGTTGGCTATAGCCTCTGTCTTCCTTTTTATATATTTAAAGAAGCTCTTACCGTCCATTTTTATATTACTTGCTAGCTTACCCTCAAAGTTTATTTTCTCCTTCTTTATTTTTTTTGGTCATTTTCTGTTGGTTTTTAAAACTTTCCCAATCCTCTGGCTTACCACTAATCTTTGCCACATTTTATGTTTTTTCTTTCACTTTGATACTATCTATAACTTTCTTCCTTGACCATGGTTGGTTTATCCCCTTCCTACAATCCTTCTTCCTCACTGGGATATATCTTTGCTGTGAGTTATGAACAATTTTCTTTAATGTCTGCCATTGTTCATCAATCGTCTTTTCTGCTAAACTCCTTTCCCAGTCCACTCCAGCCAACTCTGCCCTCATTCCTTTGTAATTAGCTCAGATGTTTCCAAACTAAGTTTCTCACTCTCAAACTGAATGCTAAATTCCACCATTTTATGGTCACTGTTTCCTAGGAGGATCTTTTATTCTGAGATCATTTATTAAACTTGCTTCATTACACATTACCAGGTCCAAAATAGCCTGATCCCTGGTTGGATTCACAACATATTGTTCTAGGAAACTGTCCCGAATGCACTCTACGAATTCTTGTTTGTGGCTACCTCTGCCAATTTAATTTTCCCAATCTACATGGAGATTAAAGTCACCCATGATTAATATACTGCCTTTTTTACATGCCTTCATAATTTCCTGATTTATTCTCTGTCCAACATCAGAGCTACTGTTAGGGGTCCATAGACTACTCCCACCAATATCTTCTTCCCCTTGTTATTTCATACCTCCACCCATATGGATTCCACATCTTCTGATTCAAGATCATTTCTTGCTATCATACTTATTCCATCTCGTACTAACAAAACTACCCTACCACCCTTTCCTTCCTGCCTGTCCTTTCAAAAGGTCACATGCCCCAAATACTTAGTTCCCAGCTTTGATCTCCTTGTAACCATGTTTCCGTAATGGCTATAAGATCATACCCATTAATCTCTATTTGTGCCATTAATTTATTTTGTTTTGAATACTACTAAAAAGCCATTAATTTTGCCTTTTTACCCACTTTTTCCCCCTTTGACTCTATTCGCTGCTTTTTTTTATGTTTGTACACTTTGTCCCTTCCTGTCACACTCTGGGTATCATTACCTAAGCAGCTGCAATGCTGCCATGTCCTTTTGTTTTGTAAGCCTACTTATCCCCTCTCCAGAACCCTCACCCCCTCTATTTAGTTTAAAGTCCTCTCTACAGCCTAGCCACCAATCAAAATTACTTTGTTTTACTCTCTCAAACTCAATATAAGTTTGCCCAGGCTGTTTTTTCATCTTCCTAAATTTCTGCCTGTATGCTTCAGGAGCCAACCCATATGCACTCAAAATACCCTTTTTCACCATATCATAATTCATCAATACCTCTTCAGACAGCAAAGCATACACTTCATACACTCTACCCAGCAACTTAGACTTTAATAATGACATCCAGTACTCCTATGGCCATTTCATCAGTTTAACTTTCTTCTCAAATGAAATAAAGAATGCTTTAACATCTTTTTGCTCAAACTTTGGAAGAACTTGACAAATCTAAATATTTCCCCACTGGGTTTTAGGATAAAGGTTTTTTTTCATCATTAGAACTCTCCTCAGAATCCAAGATCTCTTTTTTAACTTCCAACCTTTTAAGCAGGCATTCTCTTTCTCTCTCTTTCTCTCTTGCCTGAAATTCCAGTTCCAGCTTCCTTTCTTTCTCCTACCTTTCTACTTGCTCCCTTTTAAGTGCTATTTCTCTTTCCTATGCTTCTAATTCAAGTTCCTTTGCTTATTCAAATTCAAGCTTCTTCATTTCAAACTGAAGTCTCACTACCTCCAGCTGTGACTCACTAGTGTCAGGTATCATTTCCAACTATATATGCTGTGCTATACTTTTAATTATGTCTGATTTCCTAGCCCCCACTGCTAACCCCAATTTTAACTTCTCTGCCAACTCTGTTAACTTGCTCTTGGTAATTTTTTGCAACCCAATCAGAGTTATATCTTCTACTCCCAGACAAGTCTTAGCAATTGCCAAAGCCATCTTGCAGTCTCACCACTTCTCACCAACTCCTGAATTCAAAGTGCTTCTCGTACTCATAATCTTAAGATTCACCAATTCCAAACCAATTAAGGATTTACAAATATTACCCCGCCAAGAGCCGCCAATTGTTATGACACAGCAGTTAGTTAAGGCTGATTTATTTAAAATCCCATAGGGAAACTTTAAACAACTGTCATAACCTATATTTTCAATGGTATGTTTGAGTTGCAGCTCTGAATACTGAAGTGAAACCACTAAGCCTCCAGAGATTTTTATATAAATTAAATTAAATATTTATTAATTTAACAAGGAATTAAGCACATACACATGTCTACAAATTACTACCATAATAACTTTTAAACAAATTCCCAAATTAATCACTCCTAGGTAAATATCTTCACCAAGGCAACAATAACCCATAGACTCAAACAGGCACCAGGCAAAGCACATTTTATTTTACAAATTCAAAATGAAATTCCTTTCAATTTGGTTCCTTGGCATCATTGCAAGCTTACAGGTGGCTTAGATCTTCTATGCCTCTAACTTACACACACAAAACTCATTTCTGTATATACCTAGCCTTATCTTTGAATGTAAATTCTCATTGTATCACCAGGCCTTTTGAACTCCACCTCTTCTAATAATAAAAATCCTTTCATTGTACCAATTTTATTAGTAATATAAACATATAGCTTAGTGTCTCCTAGCTAGATGCAAGATTTCACCCCCAGTCTTTGAATGGTTTAGTCAGCAAAATGCAAATATACTCTCTACCTTACTGTTTAACATCTCAAAACTACTATGCATCAAAGCACCCAGACTAGCTGGCTTTAATCCAACTATGACATACTCATACCCACAGACACAGACCCTACCTCAAGTTCACTTTAAAATAATTTCCAATAACATTATGTACATTTATATCTTCATGGAAACTTCGACATCTGTTACAAACTGGGTGGGAAAATGGTTACTTCAGACACGCTGAGCAAGTTATCAAAACCAAAAAAACTGGATATTTTGCTAGACCTACAAGTGGATGGTGTAGACATCTAGGTAGAAGATGTTAATAAACATTGATCTGATAATCAATGTTTTGGGCACCACAAATGCAACCAAGTTCAGCAAATGATCCACAGTGAAGGCATTATGGACAGTTATTGTAGGAAGTTGGCCTGATAAGATAAAAGAGGTGCCAGACACTTTCAGATGTTTTTGGCTGTACAGAAATGAATTAGGTATTTCAAGAGGTGTGATTTTTCAAAGGAAAACTGGTGCTTGTACCTGAAGGTCTTCTCCAAGACATATTGTCACAGTTACACCAGCGGCATTTGGGAATAGAGTGAACAAGGCACCTGGCAAGGGAAACTGTGCATCAGCCAAGGATCAACAACGATAATAGAGAAGGTAGTGAGGATGTGCGAAGCATGTCAGAGTCACCAACCATATCAACATAAAGAACCTCTACACACTCACGAGATTCCATCTTGGTATAAAATTGCAACAGACTTATTTACAATTCATGAGACGATTTTCTTCAAATGACTGATTGGTTTTCCAAGTTTCCAATTGTCAGTCAACTGAAGGAAAGCTCAAGTCTATGGCCAACAATATGAGTGTTGGGAACATGGTCACCCACAAAAGTATCCAAAATTTTCTCATGAGCCTAGATTCTATAACAACACCAAATGGGACTTTGTTAAGAAGAAACAGAAAACAACTACGGGAATTGTACAACCACATAACACCCAGAACTCCAACTGCATCTAAAACACATCCAAAGATGAACTCAGGAAATGAAATTGTAGAGGACCACCATGAAAAGAATTAACAATCTGATAATACACAGGGTGCCAATGTGCCCTCAAGTCAAGAATGCCTAAGCGGCAAATCTAGATCTCAGGGAGGCCATAAGGTCATGAGATCTGAGAGGATTAGCAAACCACCCTTATGTTACACAGACTCTTAACCTCTTAAACAGAGACCCATCTTTTGTTAAAATAGTTTTCATGACCACCCTCATTTGCATTTATTTTACTCAATGTGTATAATGGTATTTTGGTAAAAAAAGGGGATGTTATGATATTCCTTTAAGGGAATATGCAAATGAGCAAATAGCCAGGATATAGTGCACCATGTGACCAGTAGCTAGTAGTGTATAGTGTGTGTGTGTGTGTGTGTGTGTGTCTGTGTGTGTCGGAATTGCGGCTGTGCTGTCCCTGTGAGTGATAGTTGCTGAGTCCATAAAGTAGATCTGCCTGTTGAGCCATCCTGTATCTTCACATAAACTGAACATTCTACATGGAGTTTACCAGTCCTGGTGTGAGATTGGCATGTTTGTGTAAAGCAGACACAGAAATGGAACAACTACTACAAATGGAATTGTCACCAGCCAGAGTGGTCAACGTCAGATCATCAATGCAATTAAATCATTTCTTATAGGGCGGTACATCTGGATCAGTACTAAAAACAGCAAGTAGCTATACTGATATTTTTCTCGTATTCTTCTTCACATCTTTTCATACTAAGCTACTTTGATAGAAGAGTAGGATCATGACACCAGAACGTGAAGTATGATTCCATCCCCTGTCTTGTCCATATCCTGCCGTTTGCCTGATTTTGGATTTGACAAAAAGGTCACATCCCTGCACATGGGGCAGAATTTTATGTTCGACATGTGGGCGCACGCCCAAACATGATATGACGTGCGACGATGTTGGACGAGCATCCCGATGTCATCACGCACTCGCACGATATTTCATTCAGCGGGCGGAGTCAGCTGTGCGCCCACCAATTATTGAAAGGCCTATTAAGGCCATTAACAATCTAATTAAAATCAAATTAACACTGCCCATCCAACCTTACAGTGCCACCGTAAGGCAACATAAGGTGGAATGACCCCAGAATTGCAACCTTACGGTTGGCAGACCAGCAAAAAGGCCAAGCGGCTTTTACATTTTTTAGGAAACCTCATCCATGATCGGGATGAAGTTTCCTAAAGCAAATAAACATTAACTAAAAACTTTGGGCAGAGTTTTGCCCTTGGTGGGCGTGCGGGCCCCACCAGCTCGGTGGCAGGTAGACAGCCAACCCCCACTGCCGAAATGGGACCCACTACCATTTTGAGTGGGCGGGCCAATTAAGGTCCGCCCAGTGGCCTGCCTGACAGGAAGCACTATGCGCTTCCTGTGCGGTGGGGTGGGGGGGGGGAGGGATTCCCCAGGTGTCAAAGTGCACTCTTTCGCGCACTGCTCCCTGAGCCTAAGTGCTGTCTCAGGGAGATTAGTGACAGTGCACAAACTTAAAAAATAGAAAAATAAAAATATTATTAACAGTGCCCCTCATGTGACAATGTCACACGAGATGGGACATGTTAACAAAACTGGCAGAAACTTTATTAAACTTTTTAAAAATGGACATGAACCTCATCCCACCAGTAGATGAGGTTTCATGTATTATCAGAAGCCCGCTGGGGCTCCTGGCCTGCCCGCCAGCCTTAAGGTTGTACACGCAGGTCTTTAATGATCTTAATTAGCCTGTCAATGGCCTCAATTGGCCATTGACAGGTTGGCGGGCGGGCAACTGATTTCGCTGTCCGGCTGCCTTCCTAAAAATTTAAAGGGACCAGGATGATGTTGGGGGTTCCTCCCGATGTCATCCCGTGTCATTTTCCCATTGGCGAGTGGGCCCCATCCCCAAATCGCCGAGGGGAAAATTCTGGCCTTTATTTTTGAATTAAAGACATGTCCCAGCTCATGT
The DNA here is from genome assembly GCF_017639515.1 of Carcharodon carcharias. NCBI lineage: Eukaryota > Metazoa > Chordata > Chondrichthyes > Lamniformes > Lamnidae > Carcharodon > Carcharodon carcharias. The sequence goes on from NC_054472.1 coordinate 167,611,697, forward strand.
GACAGAGTCACATGAGGGGACATTTGTTTTTAATTTTTACTGTCTTCATTAATTTTATTTAAATGCGCTTCAATCTCCCTGGTGCAGCTCCGTGCCTCAGGGAGATTGAAGCGCTCTGTGCGCCAGGCCCGCTCTCCTTCCTCCCCCACCCCCCCACCCCATGCCGCCCACACAGGTAGCGCTCAGCGCTGCCAATCGCGATCCACGCAGCGCGGGCCTTAATTGAAATCGCAAAGCAGAGCCAATTGAGGGCAGCAGTTGGCTTCCCAACCGCCCCCGCCTGTTCCCACCAAGCCCACCCGACGAGGAAAAAATTCTGGCCATGAACATTGAAGGATGAAAAATTGGAAAGAAAAGTGGAGAGGCTCCTGCCACACACATCCATATAGCCAAATTCAGGGATAACCCACCTTCTAAATCAGTGACAGTAAGTCGAATTGAGATCCAAGTGTGGAAGGAGATAGAATACTTTAAAGGAGAAAAAATCATGACCTTTGACCAAAGCAGAAAAACTGACTTGTGTTTTTGCCTTGTGAACCTGGGTATGGATCAGGCCAAGAAATTAAGATTAAATAATTTCTTCTCCCTAATAGTTGCTACAAATCCTAAGCACAATTATTTTAATAAACTGTTATTTCTCAGTGAAGAAAAAGACCAGCATTTATACAGCATCTTTCACAACCACTGGATGTCTCAAAGCACTTTACAGTGAATGACATACAGCAGAGTCATCCCAAAATTACACTAAGTATGGGAGCGGCGTGAAAAACAGCATTCTACCCCTCGGCTGCAATGGTGGGGTTTCGTGCTGTATCATTTGCTTCCTGCCTCATTAGTTATGCAGCCACAGGAAACACTCCTGGCTTCTGAATCACCCGCCATGCTGTTACCTCACCGTTTCTTCACTCTGGGTGCCATATCTAAACTGCAGCCACACACACAGTTCTCAATGTTTGCAGCCCAGGGACTGCTCCAGTGAAGACATAACCCTGAAAGCGAAGAAGAGTTCAGTGACCCATCACTGGAATGCCTTCCAAAGGCCCCATGTGATGTCCTCCACCCCTGCTCTGGTCGCAGTAGGTCCAGCAACCCCACCACTCTGGCCTGGGAAGCACTAGCAGTGGTGGTCAGTTGGTCAGTGCCAACGCTACATAGAAGTGGTTGGCCATCCAGTGCAGAAAGAGGATGAATGATCACATCATGCACCAGGGTGAGGCAACCATCTCTTCACTCTAAACTCACACACTCACAAGGCCACCACACATCCACCAGCATCTCACTCATTGCCAGTTCAAGCGATATCACCACTCACCCTCTCACACACACCCTCACATCTCCATCCGGCCTCATCTCCTCTGGAGACTGCCTCCTCAGCCCTCACCTTGAGGCTACTTGCTCAGATCAACATGTGCTCCCACGCAAACCCAGGGATACCCCCCTTTCCCCAGTTCAGCAATGCCCTGCAGCCTTTCCCCTGCCTGAGGCCACTTCCCCACTTCTGAAGGAAGCCCTAGCCCTGCAGCCGTTGAAAAGTCACCCCTGCCTTATGGCTGATCTGGTAGGTAGAGACCTGCCTGTGCGCATCCTCCTAAGAGTGATGTTGTGCTGTCTGCAAAGCCTGGCAGTGATGTCCATGGTGCTGCACGAAGCAAGGTAGGCAAGCAAACCTCAAAGTCCTGAGTGAAATGCAGGTGCACGTCACCTGTGTACAGTTGTGAAAGGTGGTGCCCGGCTGATTCAGCAAGCAGGTTTTATAAATGAGATGCTAAAGTATTGAAATTAGTTTCCCGACATGCGGCGATGGGAAACAAGGCCCACCATTGATGGGTGGAGCGGACGATCACAAACTGGTTTCATAATGGCATAAAAGCGATTTTTGGCCTTCTTGCCATATTGTCCGTTCACGCTGCCAAACACGCCCAACGCCAACCGGTCAGAAAATTCCGCCCCTACTTTTGAAGTGTAATTACAGCTGTAGTACAGGAAACGTGGGAGCTAATTTGCGCACAGCAAGCCTCCACAAACAGAGCTGTGATAATGACAAGAAAATTTTTTCTTGCAATGTTGATTGAGGGATATTGGCCAAGACACTGGGATAACTCCCAGCTCTTCTTCAAAATAGTCACCTCTGATCTTTATCCTCAAAATGAAAGGACAGACAGGGCCTCAGTTTAACATCTCACCCATAAGTCGGCACCTCCACCAGTGCAGCGCACCCTCAGTACTACACTTGACTTTTGGGCTCAAGTTCCACAACGTAACTTGAACCCACAACATCCTGTCCCATAGACAAAAGAGCTACCAACTGAGCCACAGTGCACAAAAGCTTACTCATATATTACACTATTATTGCCTTCCTATTCAGCATAACTGATAGTAATTGACTAACTTCATTGAGCAAAACCGCAAGAACATACGGAGCAGAAAATAGAACAAGTCCATTGATACAGCAGGCAATATTTATCTATGGTTGATTATTGCTTTGTGTCCATATCATAATTGATTTAAGGCTACTCATTCTTGCCCTTGGGAGCAAAATATTTATATCAACATAAATAGATGTAATCACAAGGTTGTGAAAAATCAATAGATATCTGTTATTGACATATAGAATAGTGGTTAAACTGGGTATGTTTAACCCTGCGAGTTCATAGGCACTTTTCAGGGGGCAGGGGCTCTGGGAAATAATGTGAGTGGGACTCCTTTCTGAGATGGTGCATATCAGGTCCAATAGTTTGATTTGCTTTGTCCATTCACTCAGTGTAACCAAGAGAATGTGCAATGGGGAGTTCGAGGTAAGGTCCATAGACTTGGTGCACTCACACAGTGGAGCAGTGGCAAGCGGTTGCTTGGTGGGAGCTGGGGCCAAGACGGCTGTGGAAACAGAGACATTACCAGGTGAGCGGGGCCTCATACTGACTCCTCCCAAGTGAGGAAACACTGGGAATAGATTTTAAAGGCTGGGGCTGGGGAAGGGTAAGAAGGAGCAGCCTCATCAGCTTTGCCCAAAGGGCCTTGAATTATGATCAAACTGAGCTTCCTTCACTGCCTATGGCAGCTGGATTTGGGCCAGCTACTGGCAGTGTCCCAGTGGCAGAAGTGCAGCAAACCAGGCTGCATGTCGGTGTCTGCACAGACAGGCCAATAAATAGCCAAGGGGAGGGAAAACCCCCGAAAACTCAGCAGCTGTACAGGGGGTAGTCGGAGGGTGGGGGGCGGGGGCATTTTGGAGGGGAGGGGCCCGTGTAAGGTTACACCTGAAACTATTCCAATGTCCCCAGCAGGAACCACCAAGTCTAATACCACTCCAGAAAAAGTAGGGAGGTATAAAAAGAAAATACTGGAATTACTCAGCAGGTCTGGCAGCAACCATGGAGAGGGAAACAGGAATTCTGATGAAAGGTCATGACCTGAAACATCAGGCTGAATTTTTACGGGCCGCCGCACAGGTGGATGGACCCATAAATTAGGGCACTGTACCATCGGTTCACCCTTCCCCACTCCCTCCACAATTTGGTGAGCGACTAGGAGACGTCGAATGGGTCACCTACCTCTGGGTAATTAATGGCCAATTAAAGGCCTCATCCTGCTGCCACTCTGATAAAACAGGTGGCAGGAGAGGATGGCACTCAACCTGTAGCCTGGCAGGTTTAACCCGGTGGACCACTGGTGAGTGAAAGGGATGGGGGTGCTCCTTCCTGGGGCCCCATGCATCAATCAGAGGCCCCACCCTCCCACAGTTTTGCCTCCCAACATCCACCCTCCCCCACTGTCCTGTCCATCATGCATCACTGCCCCCACTCCCCACACCCCTCCACCACCCCACAACCTCGCTGGGGCCTGTCAACGTGGCCCCAGTGAGATCTCGGACTTAACTGAACATCCAGGCCCATTGCTGAACACTACCTCTTTGACCTCTCCGCAGCATCAGCAGTGGCCACCACTCCTCCTTGGACTACAGCTCTATAGGACAGGTCATCTTGTTGGGGATGGGCGGAAGTCCCGCCCCATATTTATTAAACGGCCATTGCCTGAAAAATTAAAGTGTGATGAGTTGGCTAAACAGACATGGTCTTGCCCCCAAAACTTCTACTGGGTTTTGGGGAGCCCTCCCTCAGTGTAAAATCCAGCCTGTTAACCCTGTTTTTCTCTCCACAGATGCTGTCAGGCCTGCTGAGTTTCTCCAGCATTTTCTGTTTTTATTTTAGGTTCAGCAACATGCCTGTTGAATTATTCATCGATTAACACCCTCCTACTCTAAGAGCTAAATATTGCGGATGCTGAAACACCGACTCATAAAACGGTAAGCGGTGACATCGGGCAGGTGTCCTGACGTCACCATGCATTATTTAGATTTTCAGTTCAGCAGGTGCGCAGCCAAGTCGGCTGCGCACCCACCAAACTGAAAAAAGCCGATTAAGGCCATTTAAATATCAATTAAACTAATAAACTGAGCTGCCCGTCCAACCTTAAGGTTGGCGGGCAGGCGAAGAGCTCAGGCGGCCTTTGCATTTTTTGTAGAACCTCATCCACGGGCAGGATGAGGTTTCATGAAGGTTTTATAAATTAAATAATTTTTTTCATTAATGTTCATTGACATGTCTCAGTTCATGTGACACTGTCACATGAGGGGACATGTCTTAAAATTTTTTCTTTTCACTATTAAAAATTTGGGAACTTAAACTAATCTCCCTGAGGCAGCTCTGTGCTTCAGGGAGATTTCTGTGCTCTTTCGCGTGCAGGTCCGGACTCAGTGTACCGCCCCCCCATCCGCACAGGGAGCGCTCAGCACTTCCAGGCGCACATCACCTTAATTGGCCCGCTCACGTAAAATGATGACACAGACCTGATCTGGGACGCCGATCGCGTCTGTGCTCCCCCACCCACCCCCGCACAACCCCCCCTGACAGGAGGGATAATCCCCCCATAAAAAAGTTTTCCTGGTGTGGTTCAGTTTCTGGTTCTTTTATTAATCACCTTAGGGTTCTCGACTTTCTGCCGATGGGAACAATTCCTCCCCATTTATGCTATCCAGACCCTTCGTGATTTTGAACGCATCTAACAAATGTCCCCTCCACCTTCTCTTCTCCAAGGAGAACAGCTGCAGCTTTGCCAATCTATCCACATAACTGAAGTCTCTCAACCTCGGAACCATTCTTGTAAATCTTTTCTGCACCCTTGCTAAAACATTCACATCCTTCCCGTTGAGGCTGAAACAGTGTTTTATGAAGGTTCATAACATACTTGCTCCTATACTCCGAGCCCCTCTTTGTAAAACCCAGGATTTAGTATAAATTAATAGCTGCTTTCTCAACCTGCCCTGCCACCTTCAATGATTGATGAACCTATACATCCAGGTCCCTCTGCTCCTGTATTTCGTTTGGAATTGTACCCTTTGTTTTATGTCACCTCTCCTCACTCTTCTGACCAAAATGTATCACTTCACACTTCTCTACATTAAATTTAATCTGCCACCTGTCTGCCCATTCCACCAGCCTGCCTATATCCTCTTGAAGTCTATCACTATCCTCCTCACAGTTCACAATACTTCCAAGTATTGCATCATCTCCAAATTTTGTAATTGTGCCCTGTACACCCAGGTCTACATTATAAACATAAATCAAGAAAAGCTATGGCCCCTCTATATACCATCCCTGAATCAGAAGTAAGTAAAGCTTTCTGTAATTCATGTTTTTAATAGGCTTGAATTAAATAACTAAACTGTTACATAATGAAATTCTAGCGGTGCTAAAGGCTAATGATTTAAAATACTACATGGTTCGAAATAAAATGCCTACTGGCACTAATATTTTTCACTTAAAACGTGTAGTTTTACTGACATTTGGGGAGTCAAATTAATACATAGGAAAACAACACAGTAGTAGATTTAGAAATGATATGGCCAATGCATTTGCTTAGCGATCCTGCACCTCAAAATTTGCCACTACATCAATGATAATAGTTTTCACTTCACATCAATGTTCATTGTATTCAGGCAGTGCTGGCAAAATTTCATGCAAGTCCCTTAGTAGGACACTGATGAACTTTACTTTCAGAAATGTAAACATGCAAAGAGTCCAAGCCATTATAATGCAGATAAAGGGTCCACAATTACTAATCCATTTGAAAGAATGGCCTTCAACCAAAGAAATTTTAGAACCATTGATAAGGCAACATCACTGTTGATTAATATTGTCACGATCACATACAGGCCCTCGCTCATGTTTCCAATAAAGTAGACAAATTCTGAATCATGCTTTCATATCAGTAGTTAGTCAAGGACAATGCTAGGAGTTATCTAACAGTGAAATAATTCAACAATCATTTCTTTCAGGTTAGTACTTTGTTATTTATTAATCCTTGGTACACCATCTGACTTTTCCAACTTAGATTATGTTATGGGGAAATTTAGTGACCATGGCTGTATCTCAACAACCAGCAGAACTGGATTCATGAAAATAAAGTCAACGTGATTCCCAGTAACTGAATACTAATTGAAGGCAAAGTAACAGCAAGCTTCTTCATTAATGTGGTTGCACGGTCTTTTCCAAGATATCATGTGGGAATAAACATTCAAAACAATCATATATGAGCTTGATGTTAATGCTAATATGACAAGCTTGAATGCTCTTTAAAAACATTCCTGACTGCTTCTTTGGCACTGATGATGTGGAGTGGTTTTCCATTCTCTGCTTGTCTATTAGTAAGCGTGGCAATCTCTGCACCAGACTCCAGTGTCAGAAGGAAGTTTATCATCTTGTTCTTCTTTTTACTTCTCTCACATAATCTGCTGTTTCAGCAGCAATGCTTTCTGATTTTCCTGAATTCTCACTATCATCGCATGACTTCATGAGTGATAAAAAGAAGAAAGGGCGGTCATATTAAGCCAGAAGAGCAGCACCAAAATAACATTGTCTAGATTTTGATTAACTCAAGGTGAGCAGCTCATTAACTCATAGATGTTGTTCAGATACACCAAACCCATGTTATGTTGAAAACTTTCACTCAACTTCTGCTTCAAGGTTTTCCTTTCCTTTGGATAATATTTGGCCACTAAACAACTAAATCATGCAGCACATGAAAACAGAATGTTTGTAGAGATTATTTTGGACTCATGGCACTAAGAGGCCCTGGTTGATATGCAAAAAGTTAAACAATATCGGGAATGTGGCATCACAGAATCACAGAATCACACAACGCAGAAGAGGCCCTTCGGCCCATCGAGTCTACACCGACACGTGAGAAATACTTGACCTACCTACCTAATCCCATTCACCAGTACTTGGTCCGTAGCCTTGAATGTTATGACATGCCAGGTGATCATACAGGTAGCTTTTAAGATATGTGAGGCAACCCGCCTCCACCACCCCCCCAGGCAGCGCATTCCAAACTGTCACCATCCTCTGGGTAAAAAAGTTTTTCCTCACATTCCCCCTAAACCTCCTGCCCCTCACCTTGAACTTGTGTCCCCTCGTGACTGACCCTTCAACTAAGGGGAACAGCTGCTCCCTATCCATACTGTCCATGCCCCTCATAATCCTATACACCTCGATCAGGTCACCCCTCAGTCTTCTCTACTCCAACAAAAACAACCCAAGTCTATCCAACCTCTCTTCATAACTTAAATGTTTCATCCCAGGCAACATCGTGGTGAATCTCCTCTGCACCCCCTCCAGTGCAATCACATTCTTCCTATAATGTGGGGACCAGAACTGCACACAATACTCCAGGTGGCCTCATTGAGGTTCTATACAACTCCAACATGACCTCCCTACTTTTGTAATCTATGCCTCAATTGATAAAGGCAAGTGTTCCATATGCCTTTTTCACCGTCCCACTAACATGCCCCTCTGCCTTCAGATATGTATGGACATACACGCCAAAGTCCCTTTGTTCCTCAGAACTTCCTAGTGTCATGCCGTTCATTGAATACTTCCTTGACAAATTACTCCAACCAAAGTGTATCAGCTCACACTTTTCAGGGTTAAATTCCATCTGCCATTTGACCATCCCGTCTATCTCTTCCTGTAGCCCAAGACACTCAACCCACTGTTAACCACACGGCCAATCTTTGTGTCATCCGCAAGCTTACTAATCCTATCCCCTACATAGTCATCTATGTCATTTATAGAAATGACGAATAATAGGGGACCCAGCACAGGCTTCCAGTCACTAAAGCAGCCTTCAGCCATCACCCTCTGTCTCCTACAACTAAGCCAATTTTGAATCCACCTCATCAAATTACCCTGTATCCCATGTGCATTTGCCTTCTTTATAAGTCTCCCATGTGGGACCTTGTCAAAGGCTTTGCTGAAATCCATATAAACTACATCAACTGCACTACCCTAATCTACACATCTGGTCACCTCCTCAAAAAATTCAATCAAATTTGTTAGGCATGACCTCCCTCTGACAAAGCCATGCTGACTATCCCTGATCAAACCTCTCCAAGTGGAGATAGATTCTCTCCTTCAGAATTTTCTCCAATAGTTTCCCTACCACTGACATGAGACTCGCTGGTCTGTAGTTCCCTGGCTTATCTCTACAACCTTTCTTAAATAGTAGAACCAAATTAGCTGTTCTCCAGTCCTCTGGTACCTCCCCCGTGGCCAGAGAGGAATTTAAAATTTGGGTCAGAGCCCCTGCGATCTCCTCCCTTGCCCCCTTCAGCAGCCTGGGACACAAATCATCCAGACCTGAGATTTGTCCACTTCTAAGCCTGCCAACACCTCCAATACCTTGTCACTCCCTATATTAATTTGCTCAAGAACCTCGCAGTCTCTCTCCCCGAGTTCCATGCCTTCATCCTCATTCTCTTGGTGAAGACGGATGTGAAGTATTCATTCAACACTCTACCGATTTCGTCTGGCTCCACCCATAGATTGCCCCCTTGGTCCCTATTGGGCCCTACCCTTTCCCTGGTTATCCTCTTCCCATTGCTATACTTATAGAATATCTTAGGATTTTCCCTACTTTTACCAGCCACAGCTTTCTCATATCCCCTCTTTGCTCTCCCAATTGCTTTCTTAAGCTCCACCCTGCACTTTCTGTGCTCCACTAATGCCTCCGCTGATTTGTTTCCCTTGTACCTGCTAAAAGCCTCTCTTTTCCTTCTCAATGTATCCGGAATATCTCTGGTCATCCAGCGTTCTCTGGGCTTGTTACTCCTTCCTATCACCCTAGAGGAAACATGTTGAGCCTGTACCCTCCCCATTTCCTTTTTGAATGCCCCCCCACTGCTCTTCTGTAGATTTCCCCACAAGTAGCTGTTCCCAGTCTATCTTGGCCAGATCCTGCCTTATTTTACTAAAATAAGCTCTCTCCCCACCAATCCAAAACATTTTTTTGCAACTTGTCTATTTCTTTGTTCATAACAAGCTTAAATTGTACCATGTTGTGGTCGCTATCACTAATTGATGTAAAGATAATCCTGTGAAAGCACTTGAGATAACAACCTCGCCCCATTAAATTACAAAATTGATTCAATTTTCATGACTATTTGCAGTGCAAACAGAAATATCATTTGAATGTGGTGGAAGTAAAAACATTAACTAGGATTAATGATCTATAGTTCCTGGAATGTATTTGTATAATGTATTGGTGCAGTACAGGATTCCAATACATTCAAACCCGCAAGTATCCGTATCCAAAATATTATGCTTGGAAATAAATGTCATCCAAAATGCCAGCCAACACTAGAAAGTGTTATTGTCCATTCCTAATTGTCCCCTGGGGATTAAGGTGGTGAAACTGGACTTCGGGAGTTGCACAAAACAAGCGACAGCGAAAGTCAGTTTAACGCCATGCCTGATTTTCTTTACCATTGGATTCCATAGATAAAAGGCAAGTTTTAAATAAAGTTAGCCAGGCTAAAGGAAGACCAAACAGCAAGAGTAAATCCTAGAATTCTGAGGGAGCTGAAGAAATTGATAGCCCACTTGTTCTTCTGAAGTCTCAAATGTCAGTTTGTTTTTCTTTTTTCTAAAGCTTAGGCATATTTTGAAGTATAAAAGTGCGCCAAAGTAACAGGGTTGCATCATTTTTAATGTAGAAATTCAAAGATTTCCAGGAGAATATTTCCTCACATACCCCACTTCCCCCAGCCAGGAAATGAGCCAGAAATTTGATAACTTCAACATTGGACGCTTCCACCTACTCAAGTTTATTCCCTCCAATAAAAGTGAAGGAATGCTTTCTGTACCAATTAGTTAATCCACAATCTTGCGTAACTACTTGTTTCTGCAAGGCAAGGCATTTTTATTAACATTTTTGGCAGCTGTGTCAGTATTTTTGGATCCTTTTGTCAGTGCATGAAGCAATTATTTAGAAATGCTCAATCAATTAAATTCTAACTGCTAATTACAATACATTATATGAAACCATATAAGCCTGAGTTATGAGGTTAATACAGCACCTGTGCTGTGCATTGTTACAGTTTGTGTCAGTCGGGCACCAGAACAGAGGTAGCTTAAGGCAAGTCAGCAGCAACAGGTAAAGAGCTAGATTGCTGCCTTTTCTCCACTCACCGCAGTGAGTACTACAGTCAGTGAAGAGACCCAGCAACAGAAGGATGTGTCAGGTGGCATACAAGGCATATAGTCTGATCGGGCTGCTACACAACCAATCCGACCTACTTTTCCAGCTGCAAATAAGTGAAAAGCAATATCTCAGAAAGCTAACAGATGGCAGCAAGCCAGGGTTGAAGCCATTCCATCTCTTTCAGGAAGATTGCCACTCAAGATCTGCCATCAGTAAGTCATGATTACGCAGCAAAGTTAACATGGTCTTCAATTTTTCTGCATCTGGCTCATTACAAGGTAGTACTAGTGTTATTTGTAGTTTCAGTCCGATGTTCTCATGTTACATCTATCCCTTCTACAAAAGTTAGAGGATGACTGGTACCAAATCTACACCCTTGTAGTCATGGCTAATGGCACCTTTGCAGTGTGTCAAGGGTATACTTTGCCACTGGGATAATTATAGGGCTTACTCTTTTAGTTTTGTTCTTAGGGTGTGGACAACATGTTCTCGGGGGGCCATTAAATGCAACTAATAACCAATATTGTGGATCTGGAGTCGTGCATTGGCAAAGTTAGAAGGTTCCCTTCGCGGTACCTTCGCTGGCAGGATTTGAAAGTTACAACCTCCAGCTTATTAGTTCACTATCATAACCACTGGGAAGCTATACCAACCTACCATAACAATTGGGACCTTGAAGCAGTGCTTCAAATGTCTGCACGTTAAAATGGCACACAAAGTATTACACACCCATCCCCAATCCCAAGAGTTGTCACCCTGTACCTGCTTATGTATCTTCCCTTTGTTTTATAAAGTAGCTTCACTGTGGAGCACGAAGTATAGAATCCTGAAGACATGAGTGATGAGGACAAGGATAAGCAATGAGAAGGAAGTAATTTCTGAGTTAGTGATGTTGTTTGGCAGGTTGTTGCTCTAGACACCAAGGCAAGACATAAGGCCACATTTTTTTTTCTTTATTCTTTCATGGGATGTGAGCATTGCTGGGAGGCCAGCATTTGTTGCCTTCCCTAATTGCCCTTGAACTGAGTGGCTTGCTAGACCATTTCAGAGGGCAGTTAAGAGTCAGCCACATTGCTGTGGGTCTAGAGTCACAAGTAGGTCAGATTGGATACAGACAGCAGATTTCCTTCCCTTAAGTGCATTAGTGAATCAGATGGGTTTTTAACAACAATCAATTGATAGTCTCATGGTCACCATTACTGAGACTAGCTTTATATTCCAGACTTATCAATTGAATTTAAATTCCACCATCCACCATGGTGGGATTTGAACCCGCATCCTCAGAGCATTAACCTGGGCCCCTGGATTACTAATCCTGTGATATTACCACAATGCCACCATCTTCCCATAAACGACTCCACATAAGAACCTAGGATTTAGGAGCAGGAGTAGGCCATTCATCCCTTCGAACCTGCTCCACCCCTCATAATCCATGACTCCCTTGTCTATAAAAAATCAATCTAATTTAGCCTTGAATAAATTCAATGACCCAGCCTCCACTGCCTCCTGAGGAAGAGAATTCCACAGACTAATGACCCTCTGAGAGAAAAAATTTCTCCTCATCTCTGCCTTAAAAGGGACACCTCATTCTTAAACTGTGTCCCATTGTTCTAGGCTCTCTCACAAGAGGAAACATCCTACCGGTATCCACCCTATCAAGGCACTTCAATATCTAATACGTTACAATAAGATTCACCTAACATCCATCGAAATGCCAATGGGTATAGGACAAGGTGCTAGATGTTTACTGAAACCATCATGTCCTATGAATGTTTTGATATTATATGTCCCCTCTGTGCTTATAGTTTCCACTTGGAAGGCATAAATTTGTTAGCTATAGCTGCAGGATTGTGCTGATAACCCTTCGTGTGGTGTGCATCATGTACCTGAGACAACCACTGCTACCAGTTGGTCCTAATCATAGCTACAGGCCGCTCAACGTACTGGAGGTAGCTATTACAATTTGAGCTTACTTTGAATATTTTATCATCTTGCTTGATCCAAACCCTTGCTCCGATATGAACTGCTAGGTTATTTTTTCCTTCAAACTGAAATTACATCTTACGTGCATAGTATTCAGGAATAGCAGGATGCAGGGGGAAGATTGAACTCTTTTGAAATAGAAATACTATGTGATCCTCCCACATATTCCTGATCTGATTAATGTCAAATACCATGATAACAGGAGGTATGGTAGATTTTCCATTGCTCTGTGCTTGAACATTTAACTTTTCCTGGTAGCTGGGCAGAGGGAAAAGAATCAAAGATGCATTTCAACAGAATTTCTTTTAATTCATTCATGGGATATGAGCATCGCTGATTAGTTGCTCTTCAGAAGGTGATAGTGAGCTGCCTTCTTGAACCGCTGCAGTCCATGTGGTGTAGGTACATACACCCACAGTGCTGTCAGGGTGGGAGTCGCAGGATTTTGACCCAGCGACACTGAAGGTATGGTGATATATTTCCAAGTCAGGATGGTGAGTGAATTGTAGAGGACCTTCCTGGTGGGGGTGTTCCCATGTGTCTGCTGCCCTTGTCCTTCTAGATGGTAGTGAACATGGGATTGGAAGGTGCTGTGTAAGGAGCCTTGGTGGGTTTCTGCAGTGCATCTTGTAGATGGTAAACACTGCTGTCACTGTGCGTCGATGGTGGAGAGTGAATGTTTGTAGAAAGGGTACCAATCAAACAGGCTGCTTTATCCTAGATGGTGTCAAGCTTCTTGAATGTTGTTGGAGTTGCACTCAACCAGGCAAATGGAGGATATTCCAGCATACTCCTGACTTGTGCCTTGTAGATGCTGGACAGGCTTTGGGGAGTCAGGAGGTGAGTTACTCGCCGCACGATTCCTATCCCCTCTTGTAGCCACAGAATTATATGGCTAGTCCAGATCAGTTTCTGGTCAATGGCAACCGCCTCAGAATGTTGGTAGTGGAGGGGTTCAGCGATTGAATGTCAAGGGGGGAGAGGTCAGATTCTTCTCATTTGAGATGGTCATTGCCTAACACTTGTGTGGCCCAAATGTTACTTGCCATTTGTAAGCACAAGCTGGGATATTGTCCAGGTCTTGCTACATTTGGACATGGACTGTTTCAGTATCTGAGGAGTCTCGAATGGTACTGAACATTGTGCAATCATTAGCGAACACCCCCACTTCTTACCTTATGGTGGAAGGAAGGTCATTGATGAAGCAGCTGAAGATGGCTGGACCTAGGATATTATCCTGAGGAACTCCTGCAATGATGTCCTGGAGCTGAGATGACTGACCTCCAACAACCACAACCATCTTCCTTTGTGCTAGGTTTGACTCCAACCAATGGAGAGCTTTCCCTCTGATTCCCATTGACTCTGGCTTTGTTAGGGCTCCTTGGTGCCACACTCAGTCAAATGCTGCCTTGATGTCAAGGGCAGCCATTCTCACCTCACTTCTGGAGTTCAGCTCTTTTGTCCAGGTTTGTACCAAGGCTGTAATGAGTTCAGGAGCTGAACGATCCTGGTGGAACCCAAACTGGACATCAGTGAGCAGGTTATTGCTAAGCAAGTGCTACTTGATGGCACTGTTGATGAGTCTTTCCATCAGTTTACTAATGATTGAGGGTAGACCGATGGGACGATGATTGGCCGGGTTGGAGTTGTCCTGCTTTTTGTGGATGAAACATACCTGGGCAACTTGCCACATTGCCAGTAGATTACAGTGTTGTGGCTGTACTGGAACAACTTGACTAGGGGTGCAGCAAGTTCTGGAGCACAAGACTTCAGTACTATTGCTGGAATACTGTCAGGGCCCATAGAATTTGCAGTATCCAGTGCCTTCAGCTGTTTCTTGATATCATGTGGAATCGAATTGGCTGAAAATTGGCATCTGTGATGCTGGGGATCTCTGGAGGAGGCCAAGATGTATCATCCACTCGGCACTTCTGGCTGAAGATTCTTGCAAATGCTTCAACCTTATCTGTTGCACTGATGTGCTGCGTTCCCGCATCATTGATGATGGGAATATTTGTGGAGCCTTGTCCTCCAGTGAGTTGTTTAATTGTCCACCACAATTCACGATTGGATGTGGCAGGACCGCAGAGTTTAGGTCTGATCCGTTGGTTGTTGAATCACTCAGCTCTGTCTATCACATGTTGCTTATGCTGTTTGGCATGCAAGTAGTCCTGAATTGTAGCTTCACCAGGTTGACACCTCATTTTTAGGTATGCCCGGTACTGCTCCTGACATGCCCTCCTGCACTCTTTATTGAACCAGGGTTGATCCACTGGCTTGCTGGTAATCTTTGAGTGGGGGATATGCTGTGCCCTGAGGTTACAGATTGTGATTGTGTACAATTTTGCTGCTGCTGATGGCCCCATGAATGCATAGTCTTGAAATGCTAGATCTATTCGAAATCTATCCCATTTAGCACAGTGTATCACAAATCTGAATTTGTGTTCTCACATGTTGCCACGGGGGATTTCTTATGGCTTCTCCAACAAGCACTAAAGGGCTTGAACCTTGGGCAGGCACATTTCCAACAACACTAATATAATGAGGTGAAAGGGTCTGTGGAGATTTCCATGGACAGGCAACTGGAAACATGACGTCAAGCTTGTAGACTGAATAGAGGATTTCCGCAAAACCGTCATCCAACCTGCTTTTGATCTCTCCCACGTAGAGCACACTGCAATGCGAGCAGCAAATAGAGTACACTAAATTGAAAGAAACTTGTGTAAATTGTTGTTTCACCTGGAAGGAGTGCTTGGCTTTGGACAGGGAGGAGAGAATAGTTAGAAGGATAGTTCCATTTACCCGCTTGCGTGGAAAGGTGCCATAGGAAGGGAACAGCGGTTGGGGGTGATTGATGAGTGGACCAAGGTGTTGAGGAAGGAAAAGGCCTCTTTGAAATGCTGAAAGTGAGGGGAAGATGGCATCAAGCTGAAGGTGGCAGAAATAGCAGAAGGTGATCTGTTGAATACAGAGGCTGGTGAGGTGCAAGGTGAGGACAGGGGTAATTTTTTTTATCATTTGATGTCGCCTGGTTTCCATGCTATCACAGACCTTCCCTTGTGTTCTTTATCCATCCACCCCCTCCCCCCACACTCTTCACTAACTTAAATCCTACTATATTTCCAACTTATCTGACAAAGGGTCATCAACCTGTGGCATGAACTCTGTTTTACCCCCAAGGATGCTGCCTGGCCTGCTGAGTATTTTCAGCCTTTTTGATGTTTATTTCAGGCTTTCAGTGTCCGCAGTATTCTACTTTTGTAAAGGTAAGTTGGCAAGTTGCATTCAGGCCACCTTAAAGGTTAAATGCAGAACTGGGGTAACTCTCTTTTTCTCTCTCTCTGTGACTTTCACACCCACCTTGGACTCATACATAACCTCTGCTCAGCATCTCTCCATACAGTAGCTGCTCAGTTGAATTCACAGCCGCATGGGGAATCAAACCTGTGATCATTTCCACTTGCTGCGATGCTACACAACCAGCCGACTGTGCTACCCATGGTGCACTTTCTTTTAACAAGATGGCAGTTCATGCTATAAGCTAACAGCTCTTACGCTGAGGTAATTATTCCTTAATCTTCATGTTGTACAAGTCTGTAATTCTGTGTTGTGATATTCATTATTGGCAATTTAGAAAGAATAATTTTTTAGATTAAGTATAAGAGAAAGGTCTGTCTTTGAAAATTCTGCCTTCCACAGTACACAAGCACTGAAACCATTACAAGAAAATACTCGCCAAATCATTAACAAGAAGGCTTTCATTTTTTACTGGCAGCCTGCTGTTTGGTGTTAAGGTACTTGCAGAGTGTTTTTTCATAGGATCAGCTGTGGAAAATGTTTTGAAGCATTCTTGCTAAGAAACAACATATAATGAATTATCAAAGAATGCTTAAAAATGCAATACATTACACATTGGGATATTTGAAATGAATGAAATTGTGTTTTAAAAATGAGAAACCACAGGAACCAGAATGTTTCCATGCTAAACTGATCAGATTAGGCTCTGAATTTACAATTACTACGGCTGTAGAATACAGCATTCTTTTAATGGAATAAAGAATGTTACAGCTATATGTCATAATTTGCCAAAATATTATACAACAGATCTTTGTCTACCTCTCTAACAGAGTTGCTATCCTTTAACCCTGTTGCTGCGGTTGCTCTAAGACTGATTGCCTCGCTCCCTCTCTGCCTTCCTTTAAGGCATGCCTTATAATCCTAACCCACCCTCACCAGTCCTATTATCTCCTTATGTGGCTCACAATGCGGCTCACTTACGCTTGCCAGAAGGCACATATATTCATACACAGGGACCTAGCCTCAGCAGGATAAAGAGACATGGCCAGGCATTGTGCCTTTTTTTGAATGAAACAAAAGCATGGGATACAATTATTCCCTGGTGCATTGTCTATGACAATGCCTTGACCAAACAGAGTCAACTTTCCAACCAATCAGCATCATTATCTCATGCAGTATAAATTGTCATTTCCTTTGAAATTGGGCATTCATACATCTGCCCTGATGAGTGCAAAACAAAAAGCTTCGACAGTTTGTCTCTTTTATCAGCAACACTTGACTATTGGGTTGTTCACCTAGTTCTGAAAAGTTGAGGAAGTCTGCGGGAAACTGTGCTGGATATTAATTGTTACTGAAAGGCCTCTGAGGACACCACTTCCAGTCATAGGGCTATAGTCCTAATCCCATCGGGCTGCATTATCAGAGTGAAATGGAATAGAAGCATCAAAGATAAGTTGCTACTAGAGTGGGAGGAATGAGGGAGGAGGAGGCCAGAAGAAGACTTTATTCACCTATGGTTTTCAGGGTACAGTTCTCCTACCTGCACCTAAACTAGGAGCAGTCTGTTCATTGCCTACCTTCATCAAGGAAGTTTTGGAACCAGCCTCAGAACAGGGCAAGGACAACACGTCCAGTAACCATCAAGGTTAGGGGGAGGTGGTGACGTAGTGGTATTGTCACTGGGCTGGTAATCCAGAGACTCAGGGTAATTCTCTGGGGACCTGGGTTTGAATCCCATCACAGCAAATGGTGGAATTTGAATTCAATAAATATCTGGAATTAAAAGTCTAATGATGACCATGAAACCATTGTTGATTGTCATAAAAAAAAGCCATCTGGTTCACTAATGTCCTTTAGGGAAGGAAATCTGCTGTCCTCACCTGGTCTGTCCTACATGTGACTCCAGACCAATGTGGTTGACTCTTAAAAAAACATTCCCTCTGGACAAGGGCAATTAGGGATGGGCAATAAATGCTCGCCCAGCCAGCAATGCCCGCATCCCACAAATGAATAAAAAAGGGTGACCATAACCCTGAATTTTTGGCATTGGATCCTTACAGATAGAGCAGGCAACATAGCAAACATCTCGTAGTTCACTATCCATCACTGAATCCAGAAGATGGGACTTCATTGTGTTCTCTCTAAACAGAAAGAAGCAGGAGGAGCATGAATATGGTTTAACCAGGATAGCGAGCTGTCCCATGGTGCACAGTACCATTGGTTGAACATACGTATTTTTGTGCCCTCACATCTAAATAGTAAAATATACCACAACTGCAAATTAATGTGCAGTTGGTGTGAGACCACACCCATAATGGTGGATGCCCACTCTCCTGACAGCAGTCAGATGCTTTCATGCCATTCCAGTCTACTGTGCTAATAATTTTTCAGCCACCACAGTCAAAACCAAAGGTGGCTGCTGACTGACAAGTGCTATCCGCTTTATATATGGCTGATGGCTCCCTTCCGCAACCCAACCACACATGGCAAGCAGTCGTACACTGAATGCCATGCTGCCACGAGGAACATCATTGAGCAGGCCATTGAGGTGCTGAAGCAACAGTTCTGCAGCCTGTACCGCTTTGGAGGAGTCCTCTCATGCTCGCCAGAATGAGTGTCCAAATTCATGGTGGTCTGTTGCGTCTTTTCAACCTAGGCATCATGAGGGTGCAGCCCTTGCCATCACAGGTTTTGCGATCAACTCAAGAGAAGGCAGAAGAGGAGGAGAAGGAGGAAGAGGAGAAAAGGATAAGGCAGCCAGCCTTCCTAACAGATTGTGAATGAATCATCAGACTCCCATTCCCCTAAATGAAACACTACATTCTCGTTGTTCAATATTTATTGTTCCCTGTTACAGACCATTAGAGCATTCACTTGGCCACAATCCTAAAATAAAAGATATCACAAGATATCCATTCCATGCCAATTTTATCCAGCAGCAAATCCATATTCATACAATACTTCATTCACCCTGAGTGCTTATCTTGCGAGAGCCTTTGCCTGGCTTAATGCTTGGCTTATGTAGAAGGCTGCTGACTTTAAGTGGCGGAAGCTGCAGATGACCTTGCAGGATGACCCCGAGCAACTCTGGACCTTGAAGGGCCCAACTTTGGACTGCACCATCTCAGCATAGGGCCAGCAGTCTGAGCTGACTGGTTGACAGACAACAGCAAGGACACTGATGGAGTGATAGTGGTGGGAGCATGAATGCTGTCACCCTGAGAGAGCAGCTACTGTCACTTCCCCAGGATGATGCCTCAGCAGTAACTTGCTGGAGCACAGATAGCTGAACTGCTGTGATATTGTGCAAGTCATTTTCAGCCATGGTATCTAGAGTCATGGTGGATGCAGTCTGAACGAGCATGGCAGCAAACAGAAATCTCTAGCCTCCATCTGAGCTTTCACCGCAGCACTCAGACATCGCATTGCTTCTGCTTGTGCTGCAATGGAAGCTGAGACATCAACCATCGACACTGCCCCACAGTTCACTCCACAAGTGTTTTCATGGAGTTATCCACCACTTCCTTGCTGGAAAGGATGGGCTCCAAGTTGTGCGTGAAGCCCTCTGCCATATTGGAGCCAGACTTTTCCATGTTCCTTGACAATGACAACAGGCTCTCTGGCAGGCCTGCCAATGCAACAATTATTTCTTTGATTATGTCCATTTGCATTTCCTATATGCCATCCTATCTGAGTCCTCAGAAACAGAACTCATGTACTCCAGGAGCTGGCACATGTGCTACCCTAACTGCAGCCCAGACATGCCTGGTGGCTCACCATTTGAAGACTGCCTCTATGCCACCCTGGAAAGTTTGCACAATGCCAGTACTTGAGCTGATGGCTGAGTGTGTGAGATCAAGTGATTTCTTCCTCCTCTATCTGTCCTCCCTTCATCCTTCATCTATGAGGGCTTCATCCTCAAGCACCACTGGCTGACTTGGCAGCAGTTCTTGGCTATCTGAAAGACCAAATGCACAAGGAAAGGTCTGGGATGAGGGAAATGGGAAGAAAGCAAGAACTACATAGTTACACCATCCGGAGCTTGTACATCGTAGGATGAGCGTGAAGTGGGATTTGAGAGGCTGCAATAGGCAGGAACATACTGTCACCTTTGATGGCTTCAGCAACATCACGGACCATGGCCTCAGCGGCTGCTGCTCCAATGATTGCTAGCACCTTTTCCTCCATGGCGGTGAATTCATGCAGCCGCGTCTGCCTCTGCCAGTTAGCTACAGCTACCATCCATTATGAACCGTCCTGTTCCAAAAAGAAAGGGAATTGTGTCAGTGGATGTTGTGTAATGTGTTTGGATGATGTGTCTACCACACTTGAATAGTAGGACCTGTGTGAAATCTGTGAGGTGAGGCTTGCAACAGCACGAAGCATGTGAAGGTACAGTGCAGAAAATGAACTTCAGCTACAAATCATGCTTGATAGAGAATGTTGGTTGGTGAGTGAAGGGGTGATGGTGAATTGAGCATACAAAGATAAGAAGAACATAAGAAATAGGAGTAAGAGTAGGCCATGCGGCCCTCAAGCCTTCTTTGCCATTTAATAAAATCATGGCTATGAACGTGGCCTCAGCTTCATTTTCCTGCTGTCCCCATAACTCCCTTGTAAATCACAAAAGTGTATGAAGCTGGAGGTGCATTTAATATATGCTATTTGAAGATGTGTTCATTAACCTTGAATACTGCCTGTAGGTCCTTGGTGCATGACACCTGACATTACCCTCCACAGTGATTTGCTCCACTGCCTTCTGAACACATTATTCAGTGGTTTCAGCATTTCTAGAAGGCCTCTTGACCAGGATGCAGGACATTCCTTCTCATTTCCACCTCCTCCACCAAGGCCTCCAGTGCAGCATCCAAAGATCTTGGAGCCCAGTTTCTCCCATATTGTGCCATTTTTCACTGTTTTCAGCCTTGGTACTTTCTGCATGACTGCCAGTGACCACCCCAACCTTTAGGAGGTGTGAGCTAGTTTTAAGAGGTGCAGGTTAGCTTTAAGTGATGCTAGCCACTCACGATACTGTCCCATTTTGATGTGTCCAGCCAATCAACAGTGCAGTTAGGATAGGTTGGACACTGAAATCATTGAAATGAGCAGGCAGTATAAGGTTGGTGTGCTGCCTGCAATGCAATCAATGGGCATGCCTCGTCATCCCAGCTGTCAAATTTAGCCCCCATATTCTCAGAAAAAGGACTGAAACAGACAAAATAATTGATTGCTGCTGTGAGAATGATGAGTCATTCCTCAGCTCTGCTGCAGTAAAATCTTTTCCCCTTTCTGGACACACTGTGTAACACAAAAGCTTAATGGAGCTTTGGCAGCAGGAACCTGAACAAATCTCCTTATAAGAACTGCAACTTGGAATGTTCCAAACTCAACACCAATTCACATTTATATAGCACCTTTAATGTAGCAAAAAGATCCCTAGACAGTTCACAGGAGTGCTATTAGACAAACTTTAAGGCCAGAATTCTTACCTTGATGGGTGTGAGGGCCCCACCAGCTCGGCAGCGGGCACGCAGCCGAACTCCACCGCCGAAATGGGGCCTGCCACCATTTTGAGTGGGCGGGCCAATTAAGGCCCACCCAGCGGCCTGCCTGACAGGAAGCGCTATGCGCTTCCTGTGCATGGGGTGAAGGAATTCCCCATGTGTCAAAGTGCACTCTTTCGCACATGCGCACAAAAGAGCGCACTGCTCCCTGAGACTAAGTGGTTTATCGGAGATCACTGACAGTGTAAAAAACATTAAAAATAGAGAACTATAAAAATTATTAACATATTCCCCTCATGTGACAATGTCACACGAGATGGGACATGTTAATAAAAAGAACATAAACTTTATTAAACTTTTTAAAAACGAACATGAAACCTCATCCCGCCAGTGGATGAGGTTTCATGTATTATCAGAAGCCCGCTGGGGCTCCTGGCCTGTCCACCAGCCTTAAGGTTGAATGGGCAGGACTTTAATGATCTTAATTAGCCTGTCAATGGCCTTAATTGGCCATTGACAGATCGGCGGGCGGACAGCTGATTTCGCTGTCCACCTGCCTTCCTCAATATTTAAATGGACTGGGATGACCTTGAGGGTTCCTCCTGACATCATCCCGCGTCATTTTCCCGTCAGTGAGTGGGCCCCGCCCCAAAATTACTGACGGGAAAATTCTGGCCTAACACTAGGCTGCATAAACAGATATTAGACTGAAAGGAGGAGAGGGAGTTGAAGAGTCAGATAAATTTCAGGAGGAAATTCCAAAGTTGAGGGCCTAAGAAGTTGTGAGCAGCTATTGTAGAGCAATGGAATTCAGGGATGCCCAAGCAGCCAGAATTGGAGGGATGCTGAGATCTCAGAGGAATACAGGACGAGAGGAGGTTACAGGGATAGGGAAGGGGTGAGGACATTGAGGGATTTGAAGATAAGAATGAGAATTTGAAAATCCAGGTGTTGCTTAACTGGGAACTAATTTAAGTCAACATGGACAAGGGGAGTAAGAGCAGTAAGCGTAGGTATGCCTGGTCACATGTAACATTCCTCTGGAAGGTCTGGTAGCAATGACTCAGGGTTCCTGAATATGAAACATGAAAAAGAATAAGGAAATGAGCAGATAGATGGGAATACCACCAGCTGAAGGTTCCAAGTAACTCACCATACTGACTTGGAAATATATCGCTGTTCCTTCATTATTGCTGGGTCCTCCCTTCCTGGAACTCCCTTCCTAACAGAACTGTGGGTGTACCTGCACCACATGGACTGCAGCGGTTCAAGGAGGCAGCTCACCACCACCTTCTCAAGGGCAACTAGGAATGGGCAATAAATCCTGGCCCACCCAGCGAAGCCCACATCCTGTGCATGAATAAAAAAAAAATCCCTTGGCAAACTGGATAACCCAGGCTGTGGTGCACTAACCCAAAAGTAATGAACAACAACAACAACGAGAAGCATTTAACTACAGATATGGGAAGACAACCTGAAAAATTAGGAGATTACCTAAGATTTAAGACATTAATGGAGAAATGAATGTTTGTTCCCTGTCATGAAAACATAACAATTTTCATAATATTATTGTGACTTATTGTAAAGGTAGGTTAATAGTGGGGTTTGGATTAGTTTTTCTGTGTGAGGTTGTATGTGTTTTGGGGGGGGGTTAATTGAATTTCAGACAGCTAGTCTGGAGCTTTTGAGTTATCAGAGAGAAGCTAGGTTTGAAATGCTAAATACGTAAACATGGCTGAAGTTTTAGAATGCGAGGTATGAAGAACATTTGCATTTTTAGATAAACCAGAGTAATAAATTTCAAAGAGGTGGTAAGGTGTTACACTTAGCCAACAGAGGCTAAGCCAAATAGTGTGTTTATTTTTCCCAAATATTACTGATAGTATCTGTACTATGGAAGATTGATACGATGGAAAAAGTAAAGTTGCAAAGACAAATTGGGTCAATGGGATTTACATTAAAAAGGGAGAAACAGGTATAAAGGAGATGTGGTAATGTGTAAGGAAAGAAGGAATTCTAAGATCTAACAAGTGCGAAAAGCCTCCAGCCTCTATGTATCAAGCTGCTGTCTAGAGGAACCGAAGCTAAGAGAATTCACTGTGAATATCACTGTCCTGGATATTGTGTGCTTTGCCTCAGTCCGTTGAACTGTATTTGTTTTTACTGTTGCCTTAATGGAGGTGTAACTGGGAATCAGGTTAATTAGGAAATCTAGGAGTTCTGGTAGTAAATTGTAGACTTGTGTATGTGCTTAAAATCATTTCTTTTATTAATAAATGTTTAATTTAGTTTTGTAAAAAAATCCTCTAGGGCAGAATTTTACGACGGCGGGATTTTACGTTCCCGCTGTCATCAATGGGATTTATAACGGCCCGCCACGTTTTACAGCCCTGTCCCCGCCAAAACAGGGCAGTAAAATTCTACCCCTAAGATTCAGTAGATTTGTTACTACTGAATTCAAGGCACGCATCCCAAAATAAAAATACAAGTTGCAAAAACAGTTGTCTGTGGCAGCTGTTTTAAGTTTCCCTCTGGGATTTAAGCAGCTCAGCATTTACCATCCACATAACATTCCCTGCAATAGGCTACCCAAAATTCAATAACAGAAGGAAATGTTAGAAAGACACCTGAGAGATTCGGACCCCAATAGTCAGAGGATGCTCTTAGTAAGACTGCACAAGAAATACACCAGGGAGCCTGATAATTGAGTTTAAAAAAGGTACAGCATGAGATATTCTTCCTTTACCTTATCTTTACAACAATGAAGTCAGAAGTTAGCTTTTTTTTTGTTCATGGCAAGGCCAGCATTTGTTGCCTATCCCTAATTGCCACCTTCTTGAACCATGCCATCCAAACGCTGCAGCTAGACCTACGTTGTTATTAGGGAAGAGTTCCAGCATTTTGACCCAATATCAGTGAAGGAATAGCGATATAGTTCCAGGTCAGGATGGTGTGAGGCTTGGAGGAGAACTTGAAGATGGTAGTGTTCCTGCTAACCTTACTCTTCTTTCACCCATCTGGTTCACTAATGCCCTTTATGGAAGGAAATCTGCCATCCTGACCTGTTCTGACCCACATGTGGCTCCACAGGCCCACAGCAATGTCATTGACTCTTAACTGCCCTTTGAAATGACCTAGCAAGCCACTCAGTTCAAGGGAGATTAAGGATGGGCAACAAATGCTGTCTTTGCCAGTGGCACCCACATCCTATGAAAGAATAAAGAACAAAATGATAGAGGTCATGGATTTAGAAGATGCTGTTGAAGGAACTTTAGTGAATTGCTGTAGTGCAACTTGTAGATGGTACACAATCTACTAGATTCTGCTGCCACTGTGCATTGGTGATAAAGGGAATGAATGTTTAAGGTGTTGGGTGGGTGCCAATCAAGCAGGCTGCTTTGTACTAGATGGTATCAAGCTTTGGGAGCTGCACTCATCCAGGCAAGTGAAAAATATTCTATTCCATTCCTTACTTGCGCCTTGTTGGTGAACGGGCTATGGGGAGTCAGGAGCTGAGTTACACGCTGCAGAAATTTCAGCCTCTGACCTGCTGTTGTAGCCATATGGCCAGTCCAATTCAGTTTCTGGTCAACGGTAGCCCCCAGGATGTTGATGGTGGGGATTCAGTAATGTGTTATGACACAGCTAATGGTAAATGCTGAGCTATTCAAATCCCAGAGGGAAACTTGAAACAACTGTCACAACCAATTTTCAATTTGTATAAATTTTGAGATGCGTGCCTTGAATTCAGTAGTAATAAGGCCACCAAGTCTTATCGGCTTTTTTTTATAAAACTAGATTAAACATTTATTAATAAGAAAGATGATTTTAAATACATACATAAATCTACACATTACTACCATGATAACTTCTAAATCCCCGAAACAATCTAACTCCCAGTTACACTTCATTAAGGCAACAGTAAGACACATAGGGAAGAATTTTCTTCCCATCAGGCGGGTCGGTCGGGAACGGGTGTGAAGCCAATCACTGCCTGCGATCGGCTACACGCCATCATTTTACATTAAGGTCCGCCCAACCTGCGAAAGAGCGCAGAAATCTCCCTGAGGCACAGAGGTGCCTCAGGGAGATTAAGTTCAATTTCAAACTTCAAAATAAAAAAAGGTAAAAATCATTTACACATGTACCCTCATGCAACAGCATCGCATGGGCTGGGACATGTTTATCAAATGTTTTAAAAATATTTATTAATTTCATGAATCATCCGCCCATGGACGAGGTTTCATGAAAAATGCAATGGCCACCTGGGCTCTTTGCCTGTCTGCCAACCTTAAGGTTGGATGGGCAGCCCTGACAAATTGGTTAATTGTTTATTAATGGCCTTAACATACCTTTGAAATTTCAGCAGGCACACAGCTGACTCCGAACGAAAGTTCAGAATGAGATGCGGTAACGTCGGGACATACACCGCACACCCAACACAAGATTCTGCCCATAGATTTTAAAAGACCCAGCCAAAGAAACATGGTACCCTGAAGAAGTGGCTTTCTAAGTGAGTTTTCTTAATTTCAGTCCTTTGAGGACAGCAACTTGAGGCATAGATGCTGAAGGCTTTTCACACACTTGTAAGTTCTTAAAAATGCCTTCCCTAACAAAACAGTCTTCTCTTCTTTATACAAATCTTCCTCTTTGAATGCAAATACCCATTGTTTCACTATGCCTTTGGATTTATTTCCCTGATAATATAACCCTCTCATAGCACTAAGATTTATGAGCAATCTTTGGGAAAAATAAACACACTGGGCAGAATTTTGCCCTTGGTAGGCATGCGGGCCCCACCGGCTCGGCGGCGGGCGGGCAGCCGATCGCTGCCACCAAAACAGGCCCCGCCGCCATTCTGAGTGGGCAGGCCAATTAATGCTATGCGCTCCCTGTGCGGAGAGGGGAGGGATTCCCCAAATGTCAGAGTGCGCTTTTTCACATATGCACATGAAAGAGCAGACATCTCCCTGAGATTAAGTGCTGCCTCAGGGAGATCGCTGAAGGTTTTATAGACTTCAAAAATAGAAAAATAAAAAAATTATTGACATGTCCCCCTCATGTGACATGTCCCCCTCAACGTCACATGAGATGGGACATGTTAATAAATATCACATAAAGTTTAATAAACTTTTTAAACCCTACATGAAACCTCATCCCGCCGGAGGATGAGGTTTCATGTTTTTTCTATTGCCCGCCGGGGCTCCTGGCCTACCCACCAACCTTAAGCTTGGACGGGCAGGTCCTTTAATTGGCTTAATTATCCTGTCAATGGACTCAATTGGCCATTGACAGGTTGGCGGGGGGACAGCTGATTTTGCTGTGCCCCCACCTTCCTGAAAATTTAAATGGGGCAGGATGACCTTGGGGGTTCCGCCCGACATCATTCCGTGTCACTTTCACGTTGACGAGTGGGCCCTGCCCCCTGTTCACCGATAGAAAAATTCTGGCCACTCTTTCTAAAGTTCACCTGGCTAGGTAACATATTTCACCCCTCCTTTGAAAACAATCTAGTCTAATTTATTTCAAAATGCAAATGTTCCTTTAACACCCATGTTCCTAAGCTTCCCCATCTTTATCTAATTAACATTTCAAACATAACCTCTCTTCTTAGATCAAAGCACCCAGACTAGCTGCCTCTAATTCAATTAAGTCTCACACACACACACACACAAACACATAGACGCATAAAGACACATGGATCCCACTATTACTCTATTTTACAATAAATTCCAATAACATTATGAGAATTATTACATCATCTTGACAAATGGCAATGCCGTTGAATGTCAAGGGAAGCTGGTTAGATTTTCCCTTGCTGGAGATGGTCATTACCAGTCATTGTGTCATGCGCATGAAATTTGTGTCATGCCCAGTACAGGTATGTCATATTATGAACTTTCAGTCAATATTAAAGCTGTTAAGATAGCTGTCACAAATCATATGACTTCTGGCAATTGGACTATAGACAGTACCAAGTCTCTGGCGAATACCTAATTAAATATGTATGGATAATTCACAGCCATTTGTGTATTTTACACATTTCATTGTTTAAGAATGGGCCAACTCCTAAAGACAATGGAGCTTCCAGACTGTCTGTCTCTATGTTTCATACTAGACTAAAAGGGAGGTCGAAATTCAATGGCCACTATCAATTTCCCATTCTATCACATTGACCTCCCAATATAAACTGGACTTGGTAGGCTTCAGAAGTTTTAACCCAGTGGTCATGTGATCTAAACTGGTTTCAGGGATTACACCCTTATTACCCCAGGACCCAATAGATACATCAGAGTCATCAGTCATCAGCCAATCTGAGAACCAGACTCTGAAACTAGCTGCAAGTCATCAAGCAGCCAAAGTAATTAATCTGTTCCAGTTTCAAAATTCACCTGAAAACCAACCTCTTAGATATTGCTGAAAAAAGAGACATGTCGAAGCTTTTCAACTTGCACTCAGAAGGACACTTCGCAAGAATACCAATATAAGGAGAAAACAACAATTTATACTCTATGTGAAGAGGGTGCTGATTGTTTGGCAAGTGGACTCTGGTTGGTAGAGGCATTGCCATGGATAATGCACTACTGATGGTGACTGACAGTTAACTGCCAGCATTGTTTGAAATTTAAACTAGGCAGCTTGACCCTGATTGGTCAAGGCATTGCCGTGAGGAATGAATCAGCGAATGGCTGTCACTTATTTTGTTTAGCTGAGCAGACGCAGTGTATGTACATGTTCTTTCTATTTGCAAAGGCAGGGCCCTGTGTATTAATATATGTTGCTACTAGGACATACAAATGCTCCACACTGCGAGCCAACTGACAATCTTAAATTGGTTGTCAGCATAATCCTTAGCACACTGAGAATTATTTAGCAAATGTTGTCCAATCGTGGAACCACATCTAATGTTGGACACTGTTTTTTGAGTTTTGCAAGCACGGGCTGGTTGGGTACGGTCTGTACCTTGCCCATTGTGAACAGCGGAAGGGACATGCTGTTTGATATAATCCGCCAGTCTTCGGGACACACAGCCTACATGCCTTGCATCACATTGGCACTCAAATTCATATACCACACTAATCATTAGTGTGATAGGCAGAATATCTTTTTGGCTTGACAGTAGCATCCTGTTAGTGGCGAATATCACTCATGTTGCTATGCATAGTAACAGCGTGAAACAGCTAGTTTCACCTATTGTTCAAATTTTTGAGATACCTTCCAGGGTAATCTGAGGTAGTCTGGGCAATTTTCAGGGCAGAAAGTGATGGCCATAGGCCAGTTCATGAGGTTGTGTGATATACAGTACAAAATGACCTGATCAGGGTAGCCATAATGCTGCAGGATGCCTTTGATGCGCCCTATTTCAGCATCAAGCTTGCCTGATGAGCAAATGGATTGGGCCCTATTTACAAGGTTGCCGATAAGACCAATCTTACAGCGTGTGGAACTGTAAGAATCCCAACACGTACATTGACCAGTGAAGGTAGGCTTGCGATAGACTGTATAGAGAACCCCACCTGGAAGATTTCTCAACTAGTATTTCAAGGAAGGGGAATTCATTTGACTGCTCCATTTCAAAGGTGAATTTGAGTGCAGGATGGAGCCCATTAAGACATGTAAGAAAATTATTACAGGCCCCTGCAGATTTAAATATAGCAAACGTATCATCCACATATCGGAAATATGCAAGGGGTAGGAGGCTAGGTATCATTCCATCGAAGACATGTTTCTCATGGAACCCAACAAAGATTTTTGCAAGAGCTGGGTCTAGAGGGGATCCCATGGCAGCACCATCTATTTGGGCATACATGGTGCCGTTAAAACTGAACTCAACCGTGTGAGTTGCCGAGTTCAATGATGTGTGAAATCCGCCCTCCTTCTCAGCCGACATCAATAAAACGCAGAAGCTATGTGAAGATGCTAGACTGGAAGACTAACACCTTCTATTCTGATTTATGCATACACTAGCCCCACCCGCTGCCTCTGACCCACTCCAAACAGCCCCGGAAAATTCCGGCCACAAAGCCCTCAGAGCATTGTAAGGTTGGAGGATGTCACCTAGATAAGGTGGATTGAGGTCGTGGAGGGATTTGAACACGAGGATAGCAATTTTAAAATCGAAACATTGCTGAACTGGGAGTCAATCTAGTTCAGGGGGATGGGTGTGATGGGTGATGCTCACTTGATTTGAGTTTGGATATGAGTAGCAGAGATTTGGGTGAGTTTACATAGATGAGGGGTGGAAGATGGAAGGTTGGCCAGGAAAGTATTGGAATAGTCAAAAGGTGGTGAAAAAAGCACAATGAGCGTTTCAGCAACAGGTAGGCTGAGGCAGGGTGAAGACAGGCAATTACAGAAATAGAAGTAGACACAACTGAAATATAACACCTGGTTGTGAGCAGAATTGTTCAGCCTGAGACAGGAAATAGAAAGAGACACAGAATGCAGTTTATGGAGGAGCATTATTTAATAATACTAAATTTAATAATAAATATTTTAATAAATGCATATTTTTGTTAATGTACTGTCATGCCCAGTAAAGGCATGTCATTTTCATAACTTTATAGATGGACTGAGCTTGTGTGGAAGCTTCTGGAGATGTCTTTTATTTTTTTTTAAAAAGGACACTGATGAACTGTTAAGATGGCTGCCAAGGGAGTCAGGTGACCTTTGCTTATTCAGCACAGACTATTAAGCTTCTGGAAAGTTCCAAATAGAATAATCATGAGTGGGAGGGCCCGGAATGACACAACAAGATGAATGTTACCTATGGAATTTATGCCTACAATTGATCAAAACTTACTCAAATCACAGAGTCAATGGACTCCTAAACTCTATGGGTGGGATTTACTGGCCTCACCTGCCACCAGGATCGTCAGGTCCCACTGAAAATCAATGGACTTTTGGTCAGGCTGCCGAATCTTCCGCAGCAACTCCCGCCATGATGGGGCCGGAAAATCCCGGCCTATGTCTCCAGGTTTGCAATTGAACAAAGGAAAGCTGATGAGACCAATATCCACGTGTTAAGTGTGATAGACCTAGATCTATCTTCTATAAAAGCAAAATACTGCGGATGCTGGAAATCTGAAACAAAAATAAAAATTGCTGGAAAAACTCAGCAGGTCTGCTGGCATCTGTGGAGAGGAAGGCGAGTTAACGTTTCGTGTCTGTATGACTCTTCATCAGAACTCTCATCAGAACATCTATTTTCTGTTGTATATCAAAGGCTTTTCAGATTTAAGCCTTTCTGGTTCAACAATAACCATTGACCATTTGAGCAACATTGGCTTCTAATACTGCGATCTTTTATTAACCTAAGACCCAAAAGAGACCAGGGTAGATTGCAGTAGAACTCTGACAAGACAAAGTTCACCAGAGAAACAACTGCCTAGAAATTTGACTTCAAGAAACTGTGCAACTTGCTTTGAACCCTTCATTTTGCAAGACCTTCATTCCAACTTTAAATCATTGGATCCCTTCAAGCAACCACAGGCCGGCTACTTGGGAGACTTGAAATCATAAATGAGAGACTAAATTAATTGTAATCTATGAATGTGCACTATCTTTATCTGTATCCAATCTTTGTATGTGTGTTTGTGTTTGAGAGCGAGAGACCAACTCTGTAATGTTGCATTACTTTGGGTAAGAATAAATAATCTTTATTTTTAAAACTCACAAAGGCTTGCCGCTGAATTATTTCATTGAAATACACACTCCCAAGGTAAGAAAATATACACCTCTTTCCATACAAACATACTAATCACAGGGCAGAGAAAACCAGTACATGCGGTCTGTGACCGTAGGAAATTTCTGCTCAACTTCAGAACTGAATGTCAGACAAATAGCCTAACAACACAGAGGCAGTGAATGGCTCAAGAGAAGTGATGGTGAGGAAGAGCTGTATGTTATCAGCGTACATGTACAACCTGTTATGTTTTTGGATAATGATACCTAGAAACAGCATGTAGGTGGAAACTGAGGGGCATAAGGTTAGCTCCTTGGGGATTCCAAAGGTAGCAGTTCCAGAGCAGGAAGAAAACCCATTACTTAGCTTCACCCTAAGGGTTTTGTTGGGCCTACACTGTTTCTAATTTATATCAACAACATCAGAAATGCATGCATTTCAAATTTGCAGATGATACCAAACTATTAGGGGCAATATGAATAGAACTTGCAGCCCAGAGATTGCAAAATAATTTGGACAAGATATTTAAGTGGGCAGAACAATAGCAAATAAAATTTAATGCGGATAAATACATATAGCTGTACAAAATGTTACGCACGGCTGTAGGCGTAAAATAGCCTTTCAAAGAAAACCAGATATTTCCAATCCACAGGAAAAGTTCCCAGCAACAAAAAAATTAATTAATTGGCTTCAAGGGTCACACAATTTTACAGAAGATCAATCTAATATCTAATTGATAGGAACATCAACTAAGAATAATCAGTTTCTAATAAGCTTCAAGAAAACATGTCAAATATTCCTTACCACCTTAAAAGGGCACACCAAACAGCTGAGCATTAGCAGCAGAATAATGCATTTGTTTTAGATGCCAAAACACTGCTGTCCTTATAAAGTAGGAGATTATCTGTTAGTAACATCGAAGGATGTTGACAAGTTGTGTTCCAAGATTTTGCATTGGACAAAAAATATTTCCCAAGAATTAAACTTTGTGCCTCACCCTCCTAGAAAAACGTCACTGAGCACACCAATAAGGAGAACTTATTTGTCTCAGTAGATGCATTGCCTGATATGATATGCATCAAAGACCAGGAAGTTGCTTACTCTGACCTCTAAGACACCATGATATGTCTCATCTCAATGGGGCTGTGGTGAGGGGTTACAATTGGCCTCACTGCTAGAGTTAGGGAGGTAAACAAAATATCAGCCAGGAACCTCACACCACACCCCACTGGAAAGTAAGAGTGGGATCAATTGGCTAAATTGGATAGACTGTACTGTGTCGCAGCCGCAGTATAATACCCTGCAGGTGCCAATATCTAGACTCACACATAAAGAATGGCCACTTGAGCAAGATACTAGAAAACAGTCAGGTTCTTTAGAACAATAGTCCCAACATAACTCTTCAGGAAAGAATGAGAAAATGAATGGGTGAGGAAAGAACTTAATCGTAAGTATCTCACAGCAAACAAATTGTTTCTTCTAGTTCCAATAGCTCCACAGGCAGGATTTATCCAAAGCAAATAGTGCTTCTGAACACAGAATTCAATAAGTTTCACCAAAGGTCTTAACAGAAAATATGTAATAAAAACAAGGAATGGATATTTAATGTGATTCGAAACACCAGTTTTAAGTCTCTAATCCATTTATAATCACAAATCAGGTATCTTGGAGGTTGTTCAAAGGAAAATATAAGCATGGATAAATCCAAAGCCATCTACTGTTTGAATGTTCAATAATTCCATTTTTCATTAATAATGCATTAGTGTTTCCTTTGCCAACTGAATGTACTGTGGTCTGAATAAAGTAATTAAAATGGCTTTGAACTAAAGCCTACAATATGTCCTTCACATGTCTCTACATGGATAGTGCACCAACTGTTAGTATTATGGTGTTCATTTATGTTCAGAATATTTCTCATCCTATTTAATTCCATTCAATTGAATCTGGTGTTCAAGTAGGCCTGAACTAATGGTCAGTTTCACATTTCTCAAGCAGCTAATGATCTGTTTAATCAATATTTCTTGGAAATTACCTGTGAGTACAGAACATTGTATCCTGCCAACGCAAGGTGGCCGCACAAGATGTATGTCGATACCCGTCTGCGCATGCACAAACAATCAATTACATCATTCCGCTGTGCCCCGCCTGCCAAAGCTACCACATTTTGTGCTAAAACATGAATGTTTGGGTAATGTGAATTAAGCAATGTAAATTGGAGCCAACCATTTTGAATTGTTGGCAACACAAAAACAGAATTACCTGGAAAAACTCAGCAGGTCTGGCAGCATCGGCGGAGAAGAAAAGAGTTGACGTTTCGAGTCCTCATGACCCTTCGACAGAACTTCAACAGTTCTGTCGAAGGGTCATGAGGACTCGAAACGTCAACTCTTTTCTTCTCCGCCGATGCTGCCAGACCTGCTGAGTTTTTCCAGGTAATTCTGTTTTTGTTTTGGATTTCCAGCATCCGCAGTTTTTTTGTTTTGAATTGTTGGCAGCTTGAATTAAGTGACTTTGCGTTAGGATGCAGCAGTTGTAGCAATGGGTGTTTCTCTATAAATGATTGGTTTATGATCCACATTCTCTTTATCCAACAGTAACGTTCCCTTTTAGCTTTTAGCCAGATTAATCAGCCTTGGATTTTGTTTTGGAGGCTGCGTAGTGTTACACATAGCGGAACAAGTGATGCGGCCCTGCACTGATAATTTTACAGGGGGAAACCCATTTTAGTTTGCTGGGGGCTGGGGTTGGAGGCGTGCGGGAAGTACACCAAGTATTGTTGTTGTACCAACACCATCATTGAGGTGATATTATTAATAAGGAGACAATGTACTTTTTCTCCCTGTCTCCGGACAGGGCTGAATTCTAAAGTGGTATCACCACATCAACCATCTTCAGCTGCTTCATCAATGACCTTCCTTCTAGCATAAGGTCAGGAGTGGGGATGTTCACTGATGATTGTACAATGTTCAGCACCATTCACAACTCCTCAGACACTGAAGCAGTCCATGTCTAAATGCAGCAAGACCTGGACAATATCCAAGCTTGGGCTGGCAAGTGGCAAGTAACATTCACATCACACAAGTGCCAGGTAAAGACCATCATCCCTTGACATTCAATAGCATTACCATCCTTGAATCCCCCACTATCAACATCCTGGGAATTACCATTAACCAGAAACTGAACTGGACTAGCCTTATAAATACTGTGGCTACAAGAACAGAGGCTAGGAACCCTGTAGCAAGTAACTCACCTCCTGACTCCCCAAAGGCTGTCCACCATCTACAAGGCACAAGTCAGAAGTGTGATCCACTTGCCTGGATGAGTGCAGCTCCAACAATACTCAAGAAGCTTCACACCATCCAAGTCAAAGCAGCCCACTTGATTGGTACCCCATCCACAAACATTCATTCCCTTCACCACCAATGGACAGTGACAGCAGTGGGTACCATCTACAAGATGTATTGCAGGAACTTACCAAGCCTACTTAGGCAGTACCTTCCAAATCCACAACCACTACCATCTAGAAGGACAAGGGCAGCAAACACATGGGATCACTACCATCTGGAAGTTCGCCTCCAAACCACACACCATCCTGACTTGGAAACATATCACCGTTCCTTCACCGTCACTGGGTTGAAAACCTGGAACTCCCTCCCTAACAGCACTGTGGGTGTACCTACACCACATGGACTGCAGCGGTTCAAGAAAGCAGCTCACCACCACCTTCTCAAGGGCAATTAGGGATGGGCAATAAATGCTGGTCTAGACAGCGATGCCCACATCCCATGAATGGACAATAAATAAATAAACAAAATGGTCAAGTATTTTATGAGGACGATTCAGGCCCTTTAATTTCTAATTGTGTGGTTACAAATAAAATGACAATGAACATTGCTAAAGTAAACACGACATGCAATGAGTTGTGCATTAAAATCATTTCTTGATCGGTATACACTACAGATGCTGACTGTTGCCCACTCTGTTGCTTGCAATAACATAACAGAGTGAAACACTAGAATTGCGTATGCGCAGCATTGGCAACAAATGCAGCCTTTTAAGAGTTAGAGTGAGGATATCAGCATACTCAACCAGTAGCTGAATATGTTATTTGGAAACCAAAGTTTTTCTCAGCGTATGAAAGCAAAATACTGCCGATGCTGGAAATCCGAAATAAATTTTAAAAGATGCTGGAAAAACTCAGCAGGTCAAGCAGCATCTGTGGAGAGAAACAGAGTTAACATTTCAGGCTGGGTGACCTTTCATCAGAACTGAATAAAGATAGAAATGTCTATTAGTTCTCTCTGGCTGTTGCATCATGAAATCTTTTGTTATTTAATCTCCCCTGCCCTCCATCCCATCATAGAGCTTCCCTTTTGTTCTTCCCCCGTCTTCCCCTATCTTAAAAACTCTTACATTTCTATCTTTATTCAGTTCTGATGAAAAGTCACTCAACCTGAAATGTTAACTCTGTTCACTGTATTCATTAACAACTTAGATGATGTGATAGAAAGATCATATCCAAATTTACCAGTGACACAATGATAGGTGGTACTGTAGGCAATTGTAAATGGAAGCATGAAATTATGCAAAGATGGGTTAAATGAATGGGCAGAACTGTGGCAAATGGATTTCAATGCAGGCAAATGTGAAGTCATCCACTTTGGATCTAAAAACCAGTTCTGTGGACCACATGCACACGTTTCTGGTATGGGATGTGAGCCCACACCCTTCTAACTTAGAGACAGGAATGCTACTGGTAATGTGTAACTTGTTCTTTCAAATTAGACAAATATGCTGCTTTAACAGCCTGAATGTGACACTCAGCCTAATTTTCAATGCTGGTGATGTAGTGAAGTGCCACGCCCAATGAATCAGCAAGTACAGTCATGCCACTAATCTCATAAACAGCAAGAATGATGGGATCACGTGCAACAGCGATTATCCCTTTATGGAAAGGTGGTATTTTTAAGAAAGATTCCTAAAATAATCTAGGAATAAGAGATTGGAAATGTGACTCATTAAGTTAAACAGGTTATTAACCTGAAAGTGTCAAACAGCAACAAACTAGCAAGAGTGGAAATATGCCTCTCACGGAATCTCCCGGCTGCTGAAAGATGGGTGGCCAAAAACCAAGTAGAAAGCTCAGAAAAAATGTGCTATCCCTAAAGAGCACACTTCATCAGGTTTATTTGTTTTGTGGTCAATACATAGCAAAGCATCTGATCGCCCTACTGTTTCTCATTGAATGGCTGCATGAAGGTCATTGAGGCACCATTCCAGCCCATGCTTGTTTTCAGTGAGGTCACTGTGTGTCACTCAGATAACTACATGCACTCTTGATCTTGCCTAAAAGCAACCAGACCCAGAAATAGTACATTATCAGCACTTGTCAGTTGGAGAAAAGAACTGTAAGCGAGTTTCATAAGCACTACAGCAGTGAAAGTGCATTGCTGAAACAGGCACTGTGCTAGTTTATGAAATGGCTTCAATGTTGTAATTCTTTTTGTATTGCTGGATTTGAAATATCACTAAATATGTTGTGAAAACCTGAGATTGTCACTATTATTCCCAAATCACAACTTCTATGACTTAGAAGGACAAGGGCAGCAAAGCATAGAAACACCACCACCATCTCCAAGTTACCTTCCAAACAATTCACCATCCTGACTTGGAATTGTATCGCTGTTCCTTCACTGTCACTGGGTCAAAATCCTGGAACTCCCTCCCTAACAGCACTGGGTGTACCTACCCCACATGGACTGCAGCAGTTCAAGAAGGCAGCTCACCACTTTCTTTTCAAGGGCAACTAGGGATGGGCAATAAAAATGCTGGCCCAGCCAGCAAAGTCCACCTCCCGTGAAAGAATTTTTAAAAATCAGAGGTTGCAGATATCGCCTACTCCTCAAGCTACTCTTCCTTTGAGCCCCTCTGATCTC
Organism: Carcharodon carcharias; assembly: GCF_017639515.1. Taxonomy (NCBI): domain Eukaryota; kingdom Metazoa; phylum Chordata; class Chondrichthyes; order Lamniformes; family Lamnidae; genus Carcharodon; species Carcharodon carcharias. Next base: position 167,648,641 of record NC_054472.1, read on the forward strand.
TTTTACAAAATCCTTGTTGTTTACCTTCTTGTTACAACCGCAACCAATGTTATTCACTGAGCAAACCAAATCCCAGAGAGAAACTGATTATAACCTTTTTTTTCTCTATTTTGAAAATGATAGGAAAACTACTGATCCCAGAATCATAGAATCTCAGTAACACTTTTAGAATTTTTAAATTAAAAGATTTATCAACAGGAACAAAAAAAATGTAAGCACACAAGATTAAAATTACACAGTTAAAACAGTCTTACAAAACATTCTGCAAAAAAAAGACTTTGTCAGAACACACAAGTAAACAGCTCCCTTATAGATTTTTTAACCATAAATATCCAGTAATATTACCCAAGGCAAAACTGCTGTCACTTTAGTAAAAGGTACGTCACCCAACTTTTCACTCTCTTCCACTCTGCTGTGGAAATCCAAAACAAGTTCAGAACCAGATTGCTTTCTGAAAACTAAGACTTTCCTGGCTTGAAACTGGGTGGCTGTTTCAAATTCATAACTTTTCTCAACACAGAGCTGGTCTCAGGACATCTTCCCCACACAGCCAACAACTCAACTAAACATCTTAAATATCTTTTTTTTCCCCCTTTTGTCTTAGACTCCATTGTCCTCAGCATCGATTTGAACTCAACTTTTCCAAAATATAAAAATATTTCATTTCTCCCTATTGCCTCCACTTTCAGGTCAAATAAAATTTAATCACCTTCCCTTGTTTACATATTAAACCTTTGTAAGTTGTAAAAGTCCTTTAAACAACCTTTGAAATTGAGCAGCTGAAAAGTCAAATCCTTAACTATCACCTAATACAAATTTTAAAACCCAACCTATTTACTTGTAATTCCAAATTCACCATAGCCTCTCATTAAAACTGCATGCATCAAGCACCTTTACATTTCATCTCCCATAGACAAGCTGTGCCTACTAACCTTCACCCCAGTTTAATTAATCATGAACATACCCATGCACAGAGCCTTCTTTACAGGAAACCATCATATTCACAAAAATGTTAAAAAAGATAACATCCATCTTCTCGATGGAAAATGAAATGTCATATTTTAAAAAGATGTTTTCATTTTCTCAACCAACTTCATTACTTATTATACTTCTCTAAAAAAAACTATGGTGGACACACATAAACCATGAAAATATATATATTTATTTTGTTAGAATAAAGTTCATTCCAGTCCATTCTCCATATCCCAACATCCATGTCCTTTTTGAATTTAAGCTCTCGAGAACACATCTGCAATTGAATTCTCTCATCCAGCCACGTGTCATTTTTAAATTAAACAGTTGCAATAACAAACTCTAACTAAACAGACTGGTGTTTTTATCTTTAAACGTTTCCAGAAACTTCAAAGGCAGGATTTTACAAGTCAGCGAGCAGGGGCAGGGCCTGCTCGCTGACGCGTAAAATGACACGCGATGACGTCGGGGGGAACTCCTCACGTCACTGGGCCCAATTTAAATTTTCAGGAAGGTGGGAGCGTAGTCAAATCAGCTGTGCGCCTGCTGACCTGTCAATGGCCAATTGAGGCCATTGACAGGGTCAATTAAGTAATTGAAGGACCTGCCCGTCCAACTTTAAGGTTGGCAGACAGGCCAGGAGCCCCGACATTGTCACATGAGGGGACATGTAAGGGAAATTTTATTTTTCTATTTTTATCTTTTTCACATATACAGCCGACCTCCCTGAGGCAGCACTTAGTCTCAAGGAGGTGAATGCACTCTTTTGTGCGCATGCGCGATAGAGCGCATTCTTGATTTTGGGATTTCCCCCCCGCCACCACCACCCCCCCCACCTCCCCCGCTTGCACAGGGAATGCACAGCACTCCTGTGTGGATGTCATGCTGGGCAGGCCTTAATTGGCCCGCCAACGTAAAATGGTGGCGCACCCCCAATCGGGGGCGCCGATCGGAAGTCCCGTACACGCCCACCCATCAATTTCCCCGTGGTCCGTATATACAACTGTCCCTGAAGAGTTCATTGCAAGATGCACTTCAAAATGCTGCTAAGCTAAGACCAAACTTAAAGTCTTTTTTTCTATAATTGAATATTTCTCCTGGTGCACATTCAACTTCCATGAGAAATACCCCACTGGTTTCTCAGGTACCAATTCATCTTCCTGCAGCAACATAGCACCAACACCCACATCACTGGCGTCAACAGCCATTTTAAACTGCTTTGTACAATCAGGTGCTGCTAGAACAGGTGTAGTGGTTAGTACAGCTTTCAAGCTGTCAATTACAGTCTGACCCTCTTGTGCCCATTGGAATCTCCTGTTCTTTTTCAATAATCTAGTCAGTGGAGCACCTACACTGCTGAAATTTGGCACGAATTTCTGATAAGATCCATTCATGCCCAGAAATCTCAAAACCTCCCATTTCATTGTAGGCACTGGGAACTCTGCAATAGCTTTTAGTTTCACAACTCATGGAGCCACTTGACTATATCCAACAGTGTGGCCTAAATATGTAAATTCCGCTTTCGCAAATTCACTTTTAACCAAATTGCAACCAAATTGGCTTCCTGTGGTCAGTCAAACAGTTCCTTTAAATGTCATAGATGTTACTCCCAGGTTTGACTGATTCCACTAAGTAATCAATATAGACAGCACAATTGTTTAGTCCTTCAACCACTTTGTTGGTTAGTCTCTGAAATGTTGCTGGTGCATTTTTCATACCAATGGGCATTACTTTGCATTGATATAAACCATCCGGCATCACAAAAGCTGATATCTCTTGTCAGTACCCTCACAGTAAGTCAATTTTTATGATAAACGCTGACAGTCCCACTCTCAATACAATCATCCAATCATGGAATAGGAGATGAATCCGCCTTTGCTACTGCGGCAGCACAGTGGTATTGTCACTGGACTAGTATTCCAGAGACTCAGGGTAATACTCAGGGGACCCAGGCTCAAATCCCACCACAGCAGCTGGTGAAATTTGAATTCAATAATTTAAAAAAATAAAAGTCTGATGGTGACCGTGAAACCATTGCTGATTGTTGCAGAAACCCATTTTGGGAAGGAAGTCTGCTGGCCTACATGTGACTCCAATGTGATTGACTCTTAATCTTAATCTGAACAAGGACAATTAGGGTTGGACAATAAATGCTGGCCTAGCCAATGATGCCCGCATGAATGAATAAAAAAAAATCAACACATAATCTTTGTGATCCATCCAGTTTTGGCGTCATTTCAATGGGTGAACTCCAATTACCATGACTGGGCTCTATGGTGACATTTTCATAAATTCAATTCAATATCTCTCCATACTTAAGCAATTCTACTGGATTTAATCTACATGGATGTTGCCTTACTTAATCTGGATCCCCCACATCAACATCATGCAAAACCAAATTTGTCTTCCCTGGTCTATTTCCACAAAATGCATTGTGTGACCGCAACAGCTACTGTAAATCACTTCAACAATTTTCTGGCAGGTAATTTCATATCACGTTTAGATTCTTAAATACTTCCTCATTGTTAAACTTAATCAGGGGAAGGTCAATTTCAGAATCTTTAATTTCTGTGTCCTCCTCTTTACCTACAACTACCAGTATCGCCTTCTGTTTATCCTCCCTGTCAAAGTACCTTTTTAGCATGTATACATGGCACACTCATTGACTCTTTCTTCTATCTGGGGTACTCACTACTTGGTTAACCTCACTAAGTCTCTTTTCGATCTGGTATATCCAACTAAACCTTGCCTTTAACGGGTTCACCTGACACTGGCAATACTCTTAACACTTTTTCCCCAGCCACAAAACTACGAGCCTTTGTCCTTTGATTCATATTTGCTTTCATAATTTGCTGAGATCTCTTTAAATGTTCCCCAGCTAGCTCACATGCCCTATTCAATCTTTGACTGAATTTTGTCACATAATCCAGGAGAGTTTTTTCAGAACTTTGATTCATTAATTTCCACTGAATCAGTTTGAATGGTCCCCTTACTTCATGACCATAAATTAACTCAAAAGGACTGAACTCTGTCGACTCATTAGGGGTGTCCCTAATGGCAAATGACAAGAATGGAATCCCTTGATCGGAATCATTTGGATGGTCTTGACTATATGCTTTAATCATAATTAAAAAATGATGCCACCTCTCTAAAGCATTTTGTAATTCAGGGTGATAGGCTGATGACCTAAATTGCTTTATTCCTAGGCTGTTCATTATCTCTTTCAACAGCTGTGGCATGAAATTTGAACCCTGATCAGTATGTATTTATTTTGGTAACCCATATCTTGTAAAGAACTTGGTCAACTCTTCTACAGTCACCCATTCTGTAATTTTCCTTAAAGATATTGCTTCTGGAAATCTTGTGGACATATCCATGATTGTCAGTAAATACTGATTCCCACTTTTAGTCTTGAGGCAAGAGGGGAGGGGATGGGGCGTGGGGTGGTCCTTCACAATGAATCAGGGCTCTGCTAAAGGTTCTTCAAATGCTGGAATTGGAATTAAAGGGGCAGGTTTAATTACTGCTTGAGGTTTTCTTATCACTTGACATATGTGGCATGTTTGCCAGAATTTATCTACATCTTTATGCAGTCCAGGCCAATAGAAATGTTTTTGTGTCTTAGCTTGAGTTTTCTTAATTCCCAAATGTACAGTCATTGAGACTTCATGAGCCGCTTTTAAAATTTCATTCCTGTACTCAGGTGGTATCGCTACATGGTGCACTATCACCCATTTCTTATCTGCAGAAACATGAGGCAGTCGCCACTTCCTCATTCACACATTGGACAGAATTTTCCCCCCACTTCGATGGGGAAGTTCAGGAGCAGGTGCATGGAGGCTCACTTCCAATCGGCGACCCAATCGGGGGCATGTCGCCATTTTAAGTGTGTGTGTCAATTCAGGCCCGCCCAGGGTGATGTCCGCAAGGTAGCACTATGCACTCCCTGTGTGGGTGGGGGGCACGCGAAAGAGCGCACTCATCTCCCTGAGGCTAAGTGCTGCCTCGGGGAGATTGGCTCCACATTAAAAAATGTTAAAAACAGAGAAAGAAAAATTTCTCTGATGTCTCCTCATGTGACACTGTCACATGAATTGGGACATGTCCATCACTTTTAGCTACACTTTTATTACATTTTTTAAAACCTACATAAAACCTCATCCCGCCCGTGGATGAGGTTTCATGCTTTTTCCAATTCCCGCCAGGGCTCCCGGCCTGCCCGCCAACCTTAAGGGCAAGTCCACAGATTATGTTAATTACTTTGTCAGTGGCCTCAATAGGCCATCCCGCGTCATTTTATGCATTGGCAAGTGGGCCCCTGCCCCCTCTCGCCAATCAGGAAATCCTGGCCATTGTCTTTAAGGTAATAACACTCTTGAATGTATTCTGCTTCTGTTTCCAAATAAGCTGTCTGGTATAATTCAACTAACTTCAAGGGACTAAACACCCTAACCTCATCATCTCTAATCTTCTATTCCTGAATAATCTTTTCAAAGATTAATCCAGTCAGCTGAGGCTCAGCATCCTCCCCCTGTCTTTTACATTCCATAATTATAATTTCTCTTATATTTTCAAAAGCCTTGTCTAACTTTAGTGCCCTAAACCATTGGTCCCAGAGAGTTTCATTTTCGCTTGCAAACTCTACAAATGTCTGATTAGGTCTCTTTCTTACAGTCCTAAACTTCCAGTGATAAGCTTCAGCAACAAGCTCATAAACATTTAGTATTGCTCTTTTAACTACTTTGTAGTCTGCACATTGATCCTCTGATAAGCTTGCATACACATTCATTGCTGTACCTGTCAAACACTCTGTAACATTATAATCCAAGCATCTCTTGGCTAATTAAATTTCATAGCTATCTTTTCAAATGAGGTGAAATATCTTTCAACTCCATTCTCCGTAAATTTAGGCACTAACTGAAGATTTTTAATGAAGTCAAATTCCTCAAAGGAATCAAAGTCACCATTTAAATACCTATCTTTCCTTTCCTCTTTTATTCTAAGTTTCACCTTAGACAACTCATATTTTCTGGCTTCATTCTCTCTCTGAAGCTCTTTTCTTCTCTCTTTCCACACTTGCTAACTTCTCTCTCTGAAATTGAAGTTCAAGCTTTCGCATTTCTATTTCTTGCAATCTTCTCTTTTCCTTTTCTTGTTCCTCCTTTCCCATTCAAGGTTTTTTGTTTCTATTTCATTTAATCTGTCCTTTTCTTTTTCAATTCTTTTCATTTCTCTTTCTTTTTCTTCCAATTCAAGTTTCTGCCTTTCCCTATCTCTTTCTATATCAAGGTGCTTAATCTGCAACTGAAGCCTTACTACCTCCAGTGGTGACCTTCAGGCATCTCCTCCTCTAACTTTAAATGCTGAGTAAGTCCTTTAGCCATATCAGCCTTACAAGATTCCATTTTTATTTCTATCTGCACTTCATCTACTAATGCTGTCATCTGAGTTTTAGTCAGAGATCTCTAATACTCCACAGTCACATCTTCCACTCCCAGAAAGTCTTAGTTACTGCCAAGCCATGTTGCAGTCCAATCACTTTAAAATCCCCTGACACAAAACTCCTGAGTTCAGTATTCTCCTCATACTCATATCCTTTGGATTCACAAATCCCAAATCAATCAAGGGATTCTAAATCCTGCAAAGAGCCCCCAAATTTGTTACAACCGCAACTGATGTAATTCACTGAGCAAGCCAAATCCCAGAGGGAGACTTGTCTTACTAATCATAATCTTTTTTTTTATATTTTGAAAATGAGAGGAAAACTACTGATCCCAGAACCATGGAATCCCAGTAACACTTTTAAGATTATAAAATTAAAAGCTTTATTAAGAAGAAGAAAACATTTAAGCACATAAGATCAAAATTGCAGTTAAAACAATCTTACAAAATATTCTCTCAAAAAAATGCACTTGGTCAGAACACACAAATAAACTGCTTGGCAACAGCTCCCTTATGGATTTTTAACCATAAAAATCCAGCAATAGTACCCAAGCCAAAACTGCTGTCACTTTAGTAAAAGGTATGCCACACGACTTCTCACTCTCTTCCATTCTGCTGTGGAAATCCAAAGCAAGTTCAGAACCAGATTGCTTTCTGAAAATAAAGACTTTTCTGGCTTGAATCTGGATGGCTGCTTCAAATTCATAACTTTTCTCAGCACGGAGCTGGGCTGGGGATATCTCCCCCACACAGCCAACAACTCAACTAAACACCTTTCCTTAAATATCTTTTTTCCTTTCATCTTAGACTCTATTGAACTCAACTTTGAACCCAACTTTTCCAAAATATAAAAATCTTTCATGTATCCCTATTACTTCCATGTTTGGGTCAAATAAAATTTAATAGCTTTCCTTTGTTTACATATGAAACCTTTGTAAGTTACAAAAGTCCCTTAAACTCCTTTTGAAATTGAGCAGCTGAAATGTCAAGTCCTTACCTATCACCATATGCAAATTTTAAAGCCCAGCCTATTTACTTGTAATTCCAACTTCACCTGAGCTTCTCATTACAAATCCATGCATCTAGTACCTTTACCTTTCATCTCTCAATTCCCATAGACAAGCTGTGTCTACTAACCTTCCCCCAGTTTAATTAATCATGGACACACACAGACAAACACACACACAACCTTCTTTACAGAAGACACCATATGCCCAAAAATATTAAAAAGATAACATCCATCTTCACATCCTCCTCCCAGGCCACACATTGACCTCTTTAGTGAGCAGTGGAGGCTGGGTCATCAAACATATTCAAGGCTGAGGCTGATTTTGATAGACAAGTGAGTCAAGGGTTATGGGAAACAGACAAGAAAGTGGAGTTGAGACCACAGTCAGATCAGCCATGATCTTATCCAATGGTGGAGCAAGATTGAGGGGCTGAATGTCCTACTCCTGCTCCTAATTCTTCTGCTCTTCTGCTCTTATGACTTACTTATCAAAATGTTATCATCTCTTTTCCCTCAGCCCCTCCACCAAATGAGTCCTCATCTTCAGTGATTTCATACTTCACCTCAACTCCCTTTGTCTATCTCTTCTGATTTCACCATCATGCTGTCTTCTCTTAATTTCACTCTTAATATAAGCTTCCTTATCCATATTTTGGGCCAAATCTCAGCTTTGCCATCTCTTGCAGCCTTTCTTCTCAAGGGCTCTATGACAGGCCAATAATTGTCACATATCACCCACATCCTCTTACCTGCCTCTCAGCCCACATCTCTCAACATCTGTCAATGGGAAAAGCTCTCACCTACTCTCTCACAAACTCACGCAAAAATTCCCAATCCTCTTAATGTTTGCCCTCCAAATACCTCTGCTATTGTCAAATTGCTTAACTGGTCCCTTACCTCTATCCCCAATGTCCTTGTTCCCAAGATTTTCCCCCAGGCCTGCTGCCCACCCTAATATATTTTCCATTTGCCTCCAGCAACCATGAATATATCTTGATCACAGCTGTCCCAGTGATCACATAGCAGAATCTAGCTCAAACACGTCAATTATTGCCGCACTTCTTGTGTCATCCTCCAGGCTCAGCACTTGTTTTCCACAAGTCTATCTGAGATATACAGCGAAAAACCTTTCACATTAAAGGTACTGTATAAATGGCTGTTGTCATTGTAGTTAATATTAGATGTTATTATTCCAATCAGACCAGAGAAAGGTGGATCTGTGGTCACATGTAGAGCAGACCAGGTGAGGACAGCAGATTTCCTTCCCTAAAGGACATTGGTGAATCAGATGGGTTTTTACAACAGTCATTGGTAGTTGTCATGGTCACCATTACTGAGACTAACTTAATGTTCCAGATTATAAGACCATAAGACATAGGAGCAGAAATTAGGCCATTCAGCCTACTGAGTCTGCTCCGCCATTCAATCATGGCTGATAAGTTTTTCAACTCCATTCTCCCGCCTTCTCCCCGTAACCTTAAGATTTATTCATTGAACATACCATCAGCTGCCATATAGAGATTTGAACCCATGCGCCCAGTACATTGGCCTGGGCCTCTGGAAAACTAGTCCAGTGACATTGCTACTATGCCAACATCTGTCTGGGATGTAGATGATGGAGAATATACAGGGTCAGAAGCTGAGCAAGTGGTCAAATAGGATGCCAAGGATGAGAACAGTCTGGTTGAATGTGATATTACGTAACAAAAACAAAAATAGCTGGAAAAACTCAGCAGATCTGACAGCATCTGCAGAGAGGAATACAGTTAACGTTTTGAGTCCATATGACTCTTCATCAGAACTAAGGAAATATAGAAATTAGGTGAAATATAAGCTGGTTGAAGGATAGAGGGCCAGTGATAGATGGAGGCAAAGAAGAGATTGCCAAAGATGTCATAGACAGAAGGACAAAAGGGTGTTGACAGTGGTGATATTATCTAAGGAATGTGCTAATGGTGACATTAAAGGTAGAAAGCAGGACAGGCAAGTGACAGATGGCCCTAGGGGGGTAGGATGGGGGGAAGGGATCAAAATGGGCTAAAAGGTGGAGATAAAATGATAGATCGAAATACATTTAAAAATAGGTGGGAAAATAAAAGTATATATTTTTTAAAATTATAAATTATTGGAAAAAGGGGGATCAGAAAGGGGGTGGGGATGGAGGAGAGAGTTCATGGTCTGAAGTTGTTGAACTCAATGTTAAATCCGGAAGGCTATAAAGTGCTTAGTCAGAAGATGAGGAGATGATTATTATGTAAATAGCTTTTGTTTCTTTCAGTATAAACACTGTTTAATGTATTTAAATGAGTCGAGGTCTACCTCAATCTTTTTATTCAAAGTATCAACCCCTGTGGCAAACATCTCTTCAGATATCTCAGAAAGTTTTAAAGGTTGATATAGTTTAGGAATGTCAGTCTATTGTTGACATCCTCCAATTGGTAATACATATAAATACATATGATAAACAACTTGTCAATACGATTTGATGGAAGGAACATCTGAATGTCCCTACAGCCAAGTACATGACAGAAATGGGCTCCCAAGGAGAGAGGAGCTGGCACAAAGACACAACAGCAAGCTGATAGTCAAATGTGGCTTTGAGCCAGTAGCATTGTAATGTGCCAGAATTCTCACTTTATCAGACAATGAACAAATGGGAATCACAATGGGAGAGGGGAAGAGAATGAGAATGAGAAACTGAAAATACAATAGAGGGAATATCATGTACACACAAATAATAATTACTTTAGCTGCAATAAACAGTCAGTTTAACTCAATTTAGAATTTCCATTTTATCTCATGATTTGTCTGATTAATTCCAAGGCAAATGAAATGGGCCACATAAAGCATAGGTTTGTAAGATGGGACACAGGATTCCAAGGGGTCTGTGAGGATCCACTGGAATTGGGGGGTGGGGGTGTGGGTGTGGAGTGCATGATGAATAGGAGGCTGTAGGGATGTGTCAATCTTTTCTGATATCCCCACGGGATGAAAAGTACCAAAACACATAAACAGGTCTAACAGTGATTTAGAGGGGAATTTTAACCCTGCAGTTCAGGTAAAAGAGAGAGAGAGAAGGCACCTACATCTTGAGGTGCTCTCTCTCCAACTATTTTAACTTTTACATTAAAAACTGCCCCCAGCAGCCATTGTGCTGTGGGACCCCTTCCACGGGACAGCCTGCAGCAATAGTTCTTCCCCTGGGAGGCTGTCTCCAGGAAACTGGGGTGTTCCCCGACACCTTGTGGCCTGCAGGCCAACTGGAGATTTCTGGTTGGCCTCTGACAATAGGAATCAATGGCCCATTTATCCAGCTTAATTGGCTTCCCGCTGCTTGTGGGTGGGTAGACTTGACGCCTCTATCCTGATGCCAGGAAAATGGTCTGGAAGTGAGATGTGCCAGAAAACTAACTAGGTCACCGGTGTGAATCTTCACTCCCGCTGCCCCATATGGGGTGAAAATTCAGCTCATGGTGAGGTTGAAACAGATATAGCATTTAAGGGAGACTTGGTGTATACATGAGAGAGATGGGAATATGGGATATGGGACAGGATGGCAAGAAGTAATCCAAGAGGAGGCTTGTGTGGAGCATAAATACCAACATAGATTGCTTTGGCCAATTGGCCTGTTTATGTGCTAGAGATTCTACGTAACCTACAGAATGGAAAGGTATAATACTTAGAAAGTAGTGTGGTAAGCACACCCAATACGGTGACACAAGGATTGTTCTCTTAGTTTCCGAAATGTGCCTTTACAAAGCCAATAAAATGCTTATAGTTGAGGGAGATTAGAGATGAGCAATAAATACTGGCTTCCCCACCGACACTCACATCCCAAGAACAAAATTAGGGATGAGCAATAAATGCTGGCCTCCCCAGCAACACTCACATCCCAAGAACAATTTTTAAAAATGTAATAATTGGTACACATTAGTTGATCTCCTGTGACAATACACTCCAGGCACTGGAGTGCAGTTGCTGATGATTACTGGCCATCCTTTACTGGTCCTTTATTAGTCTAATTACTGAAGCAATATATGATAGGCATGACATCAAAGTATTATTAACAGATGTAATTTAATAAAAAAAGCTTTAAGTGCAATGCTGTTGCTATTGTCCTTGCATTTATGAAAAAGAAAAGATTTGTATTTATATAGCACCCTTTGTGACCACAGGATATCTCAAAGCACTCCACAGCCTATTAAGTACTTTTGAATATAGTCAATGTTGTAATGTAGGAAACAGCAGCCAATTTGTGCATAGCAAGCTCCCACAAACAGTAATGTGATAATGACCAGATAGTCTGTATTTTATTATGTTGATTGAGGAATGAATATTGGCCAGGACAACAGGGCAAACACCCTTGTTCTTCTTCAAAATAAGACCATAAGACATAGGAGCAGAAATTAGGCCATTCGGCCCATCGAGTCTGCTCCACCATTCAATCATGGCTGATAAGTTTCTCAACCCCATTCTCCCACCTTCCCCCCTTAACCTTTGATCCTCTTACCAATCAAGAACCTATCTATCTCGGTCTTAAATACACTCAATGACCTGACCTCCACAGCCTTCTGTGGCAAAGTTGTGCCATGGGACTGGATTTTATGTCACCCCCCCTCCCCCCAGCTCCACTGCCACCTTCCTGCCACCTTCCTGCCTGCAATTGACCAGTCTCCCATTTTACAGTAGGGGTAGGTGTCAGGAAACCTGCTTGCCCTTGACCCAATTAACTTACCTCATTCCACCTCCAACACTCTTTTACCTAAGGCATTTCTAGGGTAGCCCACCAGCTTTTACTGCTGATGTCGGGCAAGAAGTAAAGTAATTAGTAAAAGAAGCAAAAGGTGGGAGAATAGTACTAGGTGTGTTGCTCATTTGGAGAGTAGTGCAGACAGGATGGAACAAATAGCCTCCTTCTGCCATAAGAATTCCATGATTCTTTGACCTCCTTTGGGGGTCCCTTCTGTCCAATAGAAGCACTGACCCCCAGCTCAGCTTCTTTAACTCTCCTTCCCGGACTCTCAAATCCAACCTCCTAACCCTCCCTCACTGAGGCCTGCAAGTCAGGCCCCGCCAGTACCCTGGACTTAATTTGAAGTCCAACTCCATGGGCAGGATTTTGCCCTTGGCGGGGGTGCTCAGTGGGTTGGTCAGGAAGCCGACTGCTGCCCACAATCGGCTCCACACCACGATTTAATGCGGTTGAGCCAATTAAGGCCCGCCCTGCGTGAATCGCGAGCGGCAGCGCTGAGCATTGCCTATGTGGGCGGAGGGAGGAGGGAGAGCCGGGCCTAGTGTGCAGTTCACACATGTGCTCAAAAGAGCACTTCAATCTCCCTGAGGCACGGAGCTATGTAAACAAAAACTGAAGAGAATAAAAATCTAATAAAACATGTGACTCTATTTTAATTCAAAAATAGAGTTTTTATTTAATGTTTATTTGCTTTAGGAAACCCCATCCTGCTCGTGGATGAGGTTTCCAAAAAAATGTAAAGGCCGCTTGGTCTTTTTGCCTGTCTGCCTACCATTGGGTAGGACGGGCAGCGTAAATTTGAATTTAATTCGATTATTAAAGGCCTTAATAGGTCTTTTAATTATTGGCAGGTACGCAGCCAACTCTGGTGCCCGTCTGCTGAACAAAATATCGCGAGACTGCGTGATGACGTCGGGGCACACGCCCAATGTCATCATGTCATCGCGCATCATTTTACCCTCGGGCATGTCAGGCACACGCCCGCACGCCAAAGGTAATATTTTGCCCCATAATCTACTCTTGCTCGGGGACTGCCTGCAGTCTCCGCAGTGGCCACCGCTCGAGTCTGGCACCGCTGGGACTTCAGAACTGCCAGCCAATCAGATTGACTGACAGCTCTCTAGGGCGAGACTTCATCCCTAGATGAGGCGGTGGTCTGCACCTTAGGCAATTCCAACGCAAAATGGCTGCAGTAAAACTGGCTTTTTGATGGCCGAGCTCCCTACAGACTTTTTGGCCGGGGCAGGGGTGGTGAGGAAAGGCCTGTAAATCCCAGCCCATGGAGTCTTTTAAATCCACACAAGAGGGAAGATGGGGCCTTGTTTTAATGTCTCATCCAAAAGACGGCACCTTCATCAATGCAGCACTTCCTGCTCTAGAGTGCCAGCCTTGAATTTTGTGCTCATGCCCTGAACATTCTGGCTCAGGGGAGAGTGCTGCCAACTAACTGAATGACCCATTAGCACTGACATTATTTGTCAAAAGTTAGGATCCAGTCTCTCAGGATAGTGTTAACACTTGTCGGGATTTCCCTCACACAGAAAGGTTTGAAAACCATTGATGTAAATGACACTAAAATACATAATACAGCAAGTTTTCCTCTAGAGGTTTTCACCAAGCATTGTGTGACTGGAGCACAATTACTCGAACCTTGAAATAAAAGCAGACAATGCTGAAAATACTCAGCAGGCCTGGTAGCATCTGAGGAGAGAGAAAAACAGTTAATGTTTCAGCTCTGTGACTTTTCATCAGAACTGGGAAAAGTGAAAAATGTAACAGATTTTGGGCAACTGAAAGGGAAGAGGGTGGAGAAAAAGAACAAAAGAGAAGGTTTGTAATAGGGTGGAGGGCAAAAGAGATTAAATGACAAAAGATTTCATGGTGCAAGATCAAAGGGAGTGGTAATGCCTCAGGAAAAGAATTAAAATATGTGCCTAAGAGCTGAACAAGTGCTGATAAACTGTCATGGACCTGAAATATTAAGCACAAATTTTGCCCCACAGAGAGAAACTGGAGATGGAAAGGGTTAAGGGGGCAGGGGTGGCAGGGGCAATGAACAGGGCAAAAAGATCAGTTGGAGGGGCAGGGAAGCGATAGGAGGGGAAAGCTATATCAATATTGGTATAATTTGCATCCAGCTACATGAAGCTTTCTACCTGTTCCATTCCACCTTTCATTTGGAGCAAACTGATGCGGGTCATCATAAAATATGTTTGAGCACCCTTGGTGGAAATTGGTGTGCATTTTGTATGTTTGCTGGTCCAAAATAGGTGTCACCAATAGGACTTTTGCAGCATAATGTCTTTCTGTCAGAAGAGTACCCAAAGTTACATTGGCTAGGGCGCTGGTAAGCATCCCTAGTGGCCACCTAGTGCTAAAATGTGTTAATAAGGAACCTGCACCTGAATTTGGAACCTTTTGTGAAATTGTTGCCCATCCGGAACTGAAACGGCATTTCCTGAATACGCCCAGCAAATCATGGTGGGAAAAGTTGACAAGCAGCCTTCACAAGCTGCATTTGAAGTCAAGGATGGTATAAAGTAAAATCGGAGCCTCTGGAGTTTGACAATAAATACGCCAGCATTTCGAATCATTTGTAGGTGAAAGTGGAGAGGTTGACAAGGGAGCGTTGTACAAAATGAGTCTAGAACTAATGGGTGTTTCATTTTATACACTGATACAAAGTCATTTTATTCAGACAGAAAACGTTGGAAATGCAGAGCTGACAGGAAAAGGTTATGGATCTGGTGGAACAATTTTGATCTTTCTGAAAGACCTCACCTGAAACATTAGGTGACGTGCTCTGCATTTTATCTCTAGCATTTGCCAACAATTTTTATTCAAATCACTTAGCACTAAGTATGGTTAAGTTGATATGTAAGATTTAATAAAATGCAATGGAAATATTGAATTTCAAAATAGGGAGGATGGCAAAGTCTGAATACAGTAGCAATTTCTCTTTTGAGACGGGGCAGGTAGCCTAGGATGTTCTGCTGAACACAGCTGAAATTATTAGTCCCCACGGTCACAAAAAAATGATACAATCAAGTCACGCTGAAATTATTTCTTGTTTTCTGAGGAAAGACTCAAAAAGTAACTTGTTTAACTTGTCCCGAGATCACTTCATACATTTGGATAGTGCACCAATTAATGTAGGGCTGATGTTATGGGAGGTCTTTGTGAAAAATGCTGACCTGAAAAATTCTGCACAATACAATACAAGAAGTCATCAGCTGAAGCGCTACTCTGACGCATTTTACATACAAATACATCCAGAACAGTTGATGACTTCACAGTGAACTTTTGATGACTGAATTTATTTTCCGTTTTAGTAAATAGATGTGCGGGAAGTCACTTTGGGTCAATTTCATCATCACCGAAAAAAAAACTGTTAAACATTCTCTGCTATATTATTCCTCACAAGGACACAAGCCTCAGCTGGATTTTAACTCTGGCCCGGCTTTTCAGCGGTGTGAGTAACAAACTCACCTGCTGCTCCGAGACCCAACATTCATGCTAAAAAGGATGCCACCTGATTTGGATGGGTGTCCTTTCTGCCATTTCAATTGTGCAATTTAAAATAGTAGTCGGTGAGCAATCGGAGCTCTGGGAAAGGCGGGTGGTGGTGGGGGGAGGGGGGGGTGGGGGGGAGATGGAGTGGTGGAAGGGGTAAGTAAACAGATTTTATGCTCGGCAGATAAGACTAAAATCATCCCCCAAAAAATCCCTGGAGTGAAAAAGGCTGTAATTTTCTGTTTAAGTGAGACAATCGATTGAGTATTCTGGAAACCTAATTTTTCATGCTTTGCACAGCCTATTGCTAACACTCAAAGTCATAAAGGTTCAGATCCTGGATTTAATAGTCTATGTTGGCACTGGTCCGTACTCCACTGCACTTATTGAGGGAATACTGCATTGTTTGAGATGCTGTCCTTCAGATGAAATGTTAAACAGAGGCAGGCTGATCACATGCCTTCCCTAACCAGCATGTTCTAACACAGTACTAGATTGAAATGCACATCGTGTCGGATCTATGCAAATAGGAGAGGGTTTTAAAATAGCTCAAAGAAGTCATTGGAACACGTTCCCGTTTTGCACCAAATCGGGTAGCATCACCCAACAGTAGGAGCATCAACCTCCAGGTAAAGTGTGCAGGCAAGCTAAGGTAGTCATGATGAAATTATCAGCAAAAGCACTTTGTCACTAATCTCATTGCACCTCAGAGTGCAACATGATCTATGTCAATAACTCGAATACTATTGCACTGTCTGACTATCTCTAATGACCATATTGAAATGACTGTAATGTTAAACAAAAACAGAAACAGAAATACCTGGAAAAACTCAGCAGGTCTGGCAGCATCGGTGGAGAAGAGCACAGTTGATGTTTCAAGTCCTCATGACCCTTCAACAGAACTAAGTAAAATTAGGAAAGGGGTGACATATAAGCTGATTTAATGGGAGGGCAGGGAGGTTTGGGACAAGCAGCCAGTGATAGGAGGAGATAACCAAAAGCTGTCACAGACAAAAGAACAAAGAGGTGTTGAAGGTGGTGATATTATCTAAAGGAATGTGCTAATTAAGAGTATAAGACAAGGCAGATAAGGTACAGTTGGCTCTAGTGGGGGTGGGGGAATACTAAAAGGTAGAAATAAACAATGGTGGAAATACATTTAAAATTAGTGGAAATCAGTGGGAAAAGAAAAAATCTATATAAATTATTGGAAAAAACAAAAAGGAGGGGGAAGAAATGGGGAGGGTGTGGGGATGGAGGAGAGAGTTCAAGGTCTAAAATTGTTGAACTCAATATTCAGTCCAGAAGGCTGTAAAGTGCCTAGTCGGAAGATGAGGTGCTGTTCCTCCAGTTTGCGTTGAGCTTCACTGGAACAATGCAGCAAGCCAAGGACAGACATGTGGGCAAGAGAGCAGGGTGGAGTGTTGAAATGGCAAGCGACAGGGAGGTTTGGATCATTCTTGCGACAGATCGAAGATGTTCTGCAAAGCGATCACCCAGTCTGCGTTTGGTCTCTCCAATGTAGAGGAAACCGCATTGGGAGCAACAAATGCAGTAGACTAAGTTGGGGGAAGTGCAAGTGAAATGCTGCTTCACTTGAAGGGAGTGTTTGGGCCCTTGGACGGTGAGGAGAGAGGAAGTGAAGGGGCAGGTGTTGCATCTTCTGTGTTTGCATGGGGAGGTGCCATGGGAGGAGGAGTAGGGGATGATGGAGGAGTGACCAGGGTGTCACGGAGGGAACGATCCCTACAGAATGCCACCGGGGGGGTGAAGGGAAGATGTGTTTGGTGGTGGCATCATGCTGGAGTTGGCGGAAATGGCAGAGGATGATCCTTTGAATGCGGAGGCTGGTGGGGTGATAATTGAGGACAAGGGGGACCCTATCATGTTTCTGGGAGGGAGGAGAAGGCGTGAGGGCGGACGCGCGGGAGATGGGCCGGACACGGTTGAGGGCCCTGTCAACTACCGTGGGTGAAAAACCTCGGTTAATGAAGAAGGAGGACATTTCAGAGGAACTGTTTTTGAAAGTAGTATCATCAGAACAGATGCGACAGAGGCAAAGGAACTGAGAGAATGGGATGGAGCCTTTACAGGAAGTGGGGTGTGAGGAGCTGTAGTCGAGATAACTGTGGGAGTCGGTAGGCTTGTAATGGATATTGGTGGACAGTCTATCACCAGAAATTGAGACAGAGAGGTCAAGGAAGGGAAGGGAATTGTCAGAAATGGACCATGTGAAAATGATGGAGGGATGGAGATTGGAAGCAAAATTAATAAATTTTGCCAGATGTCGATAAGAGCATGAAGCAGCACTAAAGTAATCATCAATGTACCGGAGAAAGAGTTGTGGGAGGGAGTCGGAGTAGGACTGAATCAAGGAATGTTCCACATACCCCACAAAGAGATAGGCATAGCTGGGGCCCATGCGGGTACCCACAGCCACACCTTTTACTTGGAGGAAGTGAGAGGAGTTTAAGGAGAAATTGTTCAGTGTGAGAACAAATTCAGCTAGATAGAGGAGAGTAATGGGGATTGTTCGGGCCTCTGTTCGAGGAAGAAGCTAAGGGCCCTCAGACCATCCTGGTGGGGGATGGAGGTGTAGAGGCATTGGACGTCCATGGTGAAGAGGAGGCGGCTGGGGCCAGGGAACTGGAAATTGTTGATGTGACGTAAGGTGTCAGAGGAATCATGGATGTAGGTGGGAAGGGACTGGACAAGGGGAGAAAGAAGGGAGTCAAGATAGCGAGAAATGAGTTCCATGGGGCAGGAACAGGCCGACACGATCGGTCTGCCGATCACCCCTTTCCTAATTTTACTTAGTTCTGTTGAAGGGTCATGAGCACTCGAAACATCAACTGTACTCTTCTCCGCTGATGCTGCCAGACCTGCTGAGTTTTTCCAGGCATTTCTGTTTCTGTTTTTGTTTTGGATTTCCAGCATCCGCAGTTTTTTGTTTTTATGACTGTAATGTTCATTGATTGTATTGAAGCGCCTCGTGATCTATGTGTAAAAGTTGAATATGACTGCACTTTTTGTGATGGCTATTTTGAAATGTTTTGTAATATTCTTTCAGATATTTTATGAATGAAGTATATTTTTCAAAAAAAACCTCATTGCAGCACAATCATACCTTTTGCTAATGTTTAGCAATACATTTAAATAATAGCCAATACAAAATATTTTAATACATTGAAAAGATTCATGCCAGAAGATATATGGCTTGGTGTTCTTTGCAGTCTCAGTGAAATGGAGCCTGAATGGTTAGCTGGTAGCACAACACAAAGCTGGCCAAAAGCACGTGGAGCTGACTGCTCACAACCTTCAGGGGTCAACTCAATTGAATAATTAGCATGAGCTCCACAAGCAGAGCTTGTATTGGAAGCCAGCCTAATTGGAAACATGGAGGATCTGGCTCACAGCTCGAATTTAAACAAAATTAAAGGCAGAGGGCTGCATATGAGAGCAGATATCATTCCACCTTTTTATAAAGATCAGAATGGGTTTTAAATATTTGTCAGTTGTTGCCAAGCATGTAAGAAAGAGTGAAGTGAAAGGAATCCCATTGTGGAGGCACAACATTAAATTTGTGGCCATGTGAGAGTATTCAACCCTTTCCCATTTGATGGCTAGAAAAGTAGGAATGCTGCTGCATAAGGTGCATGCAAAAAGCACTGCCCTCCTGTTTAACACTCCAGAAGAACCTCCCCAGAGGGCAGCATTGTGACTGTCAGCAGACAGTCAAATGGAGTCCAGATCTGTACAATAGCTCCAGAACAGGGAACAAGGAACAGGAAAAGACAGAACACTTAAGGGAAAGTGACTATGAAAGCAGTGCCACTTATCAGGTCAAAGGCCATAAAGTGTAGCCTGTCAAATTGTTCCTTTGTGCTTGTTCATGGCAAGCCCTCCCCTATTAGCAAGTTTACAGCCTTTACACAGGATCTTATACCCATACTTCAGCAGACCGCATACTCAATATGCAATGTATAATTGAAAGCTTTGGT
Source organism: Carcharodon carcharias (assembly GCF_017639515.1). NCBI lineage: Eukaryota > Metazoa > Chordata > Chondrichthyes > Lamniformes > Lamnidae > Carcharodon > Carcharodon carcharias. Next base: position 167,668,331 of record NC_054472.1, read on the forward strand.
ACATTCATAGGAACAATAGTGGGCCAGTCAGCCCCTCAACCCCATTCTGCCATTCGCCTAGATCATGGTTGATCTGTATGTCAACTCCATCGCCTTGCTGATTTCTGAAATTCACCCACCCACCACCACAATCACGGCCCTGATCTCTGAAACTTTGCCTCCCCCACCTCAGCTGTGGTCCTGACGACTGAAACTCTCCCAACCTGTCCCCACTGTAACCTCAATCGCTGAAACTGCCCCCTTTGTCCCACCCGAATCCAACCCAGGGTCTCCTCCCCCACAATTTCCCATTAAAATTGACAGGGTCTCAAAATCCCTAACCTTGGCAGGTTCAAAGAGGTTAATGAGCTCCTCACATCTTCCCATTTCCCCATTATTAGAGGCAAGGGCCCTGATATTAATGAGGCTATGGGTTGGAGTTTCATTACCAGTCTGGAGTGCAGGGTGCGGACTTGCTACTTGCACCCTTATCCCCCCGCCGGTGAAAACTGCTGGTGCCGGGAATGGGGCAGGGAGTCCCAGAATCGGGTCCTACCCACCATTTTTAAATGGCTCCAGAGTCTGCCCAACACTGAGAAAATCCTGTCTTTGCTGCTTCTTCCCTTGCCCTTATATATCAAACCAAATTTTTCCTGAGGCTTTACCCTGCCCTTGGCCTGATTCCACATCTTTTTCTAGTTTTTCTCCCATCTTCCCTCCTGTACTCTTTGAGCTCATCTTATCCAATACCTGCTTCTTAACCCAAATCCCACTAAACTGTTGACCTCCCACCTTCCCTTCCCAAATCAGGTCAGCAACTGTTGGGAGGGATAAAAAGGTTCTCCAAGCTAAGTAACAAATTGTGGCCTCCCTTGCCCAGAGCCTCTCCTCTTTTCCATCCTGCTAGACCCATTCAACATTCCCTTCCCACGAGTTACCTGTTTGCTGACTGGTCATCCAAACATCCACCCCTTCCTGGCCTTCTGCCAGCTGCCATTTTCTGCCAGTTTCAAATAATTGGATTGACCAGTGTTGAACTGGCCAATTGCATGCAGATATGTCCTGGGAGGTAAACACCCCAGACCTCAAACTTAGGCTTGTGAGCATATCTTGCCTTTGCCCCACCCCCTAGCTGAAACTAGTTAAAATCTACACCTTAAGAGTAAGGTGCATCAGCACAATCGAAATAAAAAGAAATTAATCGGAAAAGTCAGTGCTTTCTAAATCCAATTTCCTCTATTATTTCTACAACAGTAATCTACTTTTGTGCCAATATAGATGTGGTTCTGCAACCAAGCTATTTTTAGATTTTAAAATCAAAGGAGCAATCTAAAACTTTAGGGGTTTATTAAGAGCACAATGACAGTGAATTTCTTTGTGCTCAAAATGAGATTTAGTTTTGTTTTTGTTTTTTACCACATCACACAACCATACTTAGCGCACATCTTTCAGGGCGAGATGCATTACTGCTAATGTGCACTAAGAAACCAATAAGAACATATACATGGTAATCAACCATCTGGAATAACTCGTGTAGAGTGGGTCAGATCCAGTTCTGAAATCAACAACAAATTTGCATGTTCAAAATAGAACCTGTTAGAAACCGCAGCCCACTTCCATCCAGTCCAAAAATTTGCCCTCAACTCTTAGCTTGTTTTCTTCCTTTTAGCCAGTTTTAATCAAATTTACAACCCTTTCCCGAATTCAACTCCCCTTAATCTTCTCCAACAGTCTCCCAAATTATACTTTGTCAAAGGATTTATGAAGTCCATGGCATTTCTTCTGGCCACTATATCTTTCACCTCCTTCAAGTTCAGATGCGTTAGCATAATGGTTATATCACTGGACTAGAAATGCAGAGGTATAGGTGCTTGTCCGAGGGGAGGGCTAGTGGAGGATTTGGACTTGCTGATGATTGGTGAGAGCTCAGCCCTTTTTTTGCTGGATTTGAAGTGGTTGAGGGTAGTCAGAAAAGCACTTGCAGTGTGGGCCACAACTGCACAGTTGTTGGCATATTGCGAGTCGTGGGTATGTTGGAGGGTTATCTTATTCTTGGCCCCTACCCTGTTGAGGTTGAAAAGCTTCCCATCGAATCTAACTCAATCATGAACCCTTGTGGAAATTAGTCACGAATGAGTTCCATGGTCAGGCTGAAGTAGATAGTGAAGAGAAGGTGCGATTGCACAGCCTTGCTTGACACCCGTCCAAATACAAAAGCACTCAGTCTCCAATCCATTGCAAAGGATGGTTGCTGTTATACCATCATGCAGGAGTTGCAGGATAGTAACAAATTTTGCTCGACTCCAAGTTTCTTGAGGACTTCCCAAAAGGCTTCAGGGTTGATGGAATCAAAGGCCTTTGACAGATCAATAAAGGCTACTTAGAGCACTTTGCGTTGTTCCAGACAGTTCCCTTGGATTTTAGAAGTTATTGAACACTTCTCATATCTCAGCAGCTACCCTTCTCAGAAGGTCACCATCGAAAAGGAGATTCAGCACAGAATCAGCTGTGCCAGTGCAGCCTTCCAAAATTTGTGCAGCTTTTAAAAAATTCATTCCTGGGATGTGGGCTTCACTGGCTGGATCAGCATTTATTGCCCATCCCCAGTTGTCCTTGAGAAGGTGGTGGTGAGCTGCCTTCTTGAACCACTGCAGTCCATGTGGTGTAGGTACACCCACAGTGCTGTTAGGGAGGGAGTTCCAGGATTTTGACCCAGCGACAGTGAAGGAGCAGTGATATATTCCCAAGTCAGGATGGTGAGTGACTTGGAGGGGAACTGCCAGGTGATGATGTTCCCATCTGTCTGCTGTCTTTGTTCTTATAGATGGTAGTGATCGTGGGTTTGGAAGGTGCTGTCTAAGGAGCCTTGGTGAATTCCTACAGTGCATCTTGTAAATGGTACAGTGTACTGGGAGCTGCACTCATCCAGGCAAGTGGGGAATATTTCATCACACCCCTGACTTGTGCCTTGTAGGCACTAGGGATGGGCAATAAATGCTGACCCAACCAGCGAAGCCCACATCTCATGAATGAATAAACAAATAAAAAAACATTTTTAAAAAGTTGGTGGTCAGGCTTTGGGGAATCAGAGGGTGTGTTACTCGTCGCAGGATTCGTAACCTCTGGTTTGCTCTTGTAGCCACAGCACTTATATGGCGAGTCCAGTTCAGTTCCTGGTCAATGGCAACCCCCAGGATGTTGATAGTGGGTAATTCAGTGATGGTAATGCCATTGAATGTCAAGGGGCAATGGTTAGGTTCTCTCTTGTTGGAGATGGCCATTGTCTGGCACTTGTCTGACATGAATGTTACTTGGCACTTGTCAGCCCAAGCCTGGATATTGTCCAGGCCTTGCTGCATTTGGACATGGACTGCTTCAGTATCTGAGGAGTCGTGAATGGCGCTGAACATTGTGCAATCATCAGGGAATATCCCCACTTTTGACATTATGATGGAAGAAGGGTTGTTGATGAAGCAGCTGAAGATGGTTGGGCAGAGGGCACTACCCTAAGGAACTCCTGCAGTGATGTCCTGGCGCTGAGATGACTGACCTCCAACAACCACAACCATCTTCCTTTGCGTTAGATATGACTGGGTCTTTGACGATAGAGATCTCCATAAGAGAACAGAGGCTTTAGTCTCCAAAGCCGCTGTTGTCACCACCCTTCTATATGGCAGTGAGACTATGGCCACAAAGGCATCACCGGACACTAGAGAATTTCCACCAGTGGTGTCTCCATGGGATATTCAACGTCAAGTGGGGAGGCAGGCAAACAAACTCCAGCATTCTCACCGAAACCAATTCTTCCACCATCACAATCACGGTCGTGTGATATCAGATCCACTGGTCAGAACACTGCATGCCAGAAAATCAGCTTCCGAAGCAGATCTTCTTTTCACAACTTAAGGATAACAGCCGGTCTCAAGGAGGACAGAGAAAAAATTTTAAGGAAACTTAAGGCATCATTGAAAAGGGAATAAATTGACATTGGTGCATGGGAGGAACCTGCTGCAGACTGTGCCGTGGGGCATCGCCTCAACCAACAAGCTGCATCTCAGCCATGAACTGACTGCAGAAACTCTACTGCAGTGAAGTAATAAAAGTGGAAGGAGAGAGAGCAGAACCCTGGCTCAAGGGACCGCCTCCCTCCCCCCACCTTCTTAACGGCAACTCTTGCCCTCTCTGCCCAAAAGACCTGGGGCTCCAGGATTGGCCTGCTGAGTCACCTGAGGACACACAAATCATGAAGCCAGGCATATGTCATACTCATGTCAAGAGACTGACAATGATGACAGCAAATAATCTGGAGACCTGGACTAATGATTCAGAGGTGTGGGGCAGGATTCTGTTATATTCCATTTCTCTTATAATATACACCAACATTCAATTTGCCTCCTCAAAACCCTCCAATCCCTCACGCCGCCTCAAATGCATCCCATCTCCCACATAACCCTCAACCCTCTTCCATTCCCCATCCTAACTTCAAACGCCTACTACCCTCAACACCTCTTACACCGTCCCCAAATTCCCACTCACCCTCCCTGACCCTTCACATCCCCTCCCACAGCCCCACTCTCACCCCCTCAGCCCATGACCCCTCCTATCCTTCACATCCCCTCCCCCAGCCCCACTCATGCCTCATCCTTAACCCTCAGCCTACTCACATCCCTCATCTCCCCATCCTTTGTTGCCCCAACCCCTCCCTGCAAATACCTCATTGTTCTCAAACCTTCTCCCCACACACCCTCCGACTTCCCACAAACCCCTCAACACCTCCCCACACACCCCTCGCCACCTCCCCACACACACCTCACCACCTCCCCAGACACCCGTCACCACCTCCCCACACACCCCTCGCCACTTCTCCACACACCCCTCGCCTTTTCTCCACACACCCCTCGCCACCTCCCCACACACCCCTCACCACCTCCCCACAGACACCTCACCACCTCCCCACACACCCCTCGCCACCTCCCCAAACACCCCTCACCACCTCCCCACACACACCTCACCACCTCCCCACACACACCTCGCCACCTCCCCACACACCACTCGCCACCTCCCCACACACCCCTCGCCACCTCCCCACACACCCCTCACCACCTCTCCACACACCCCTCGCCACCTCTCCACACACACCTCACCACCTCCTCACACACCCCTCACCACCTCCCCACACACACCTCACCACCTCCCCACACACACCTCACCACCTCCCCAGACACACCTCGCCACCTCCCCACTCACACCTCACCACCTCCCCACACACACCTCGCCACCTCCCCACACACCACTCGCCACCTCCCCACACACCCCTCGCCACCTCCCCACACACCCCTCACCACCTCTCCACACACCCCTCGCCACCTCTCCACACACACCTCACCACCTCCTCACACACACCTCGCCACCTCCCCACACACCCCTCGCCACCTCCCCACACACCCCTCGCCACCTCCTCACACACCCCTCACCACCTCCTCACACACACCTCGCCACCTCCCCACACAACCCTCGCCACCTCCTCACACACCCCTCACCACCTCCCCACACACCCCTCGCCACCTCCCCACACACCCCTCGCCACCTCCTCACACACCCCTCACCACCTCCCCACATACCCCTCACCACCTCCCCACACACCCCTCGCCACCTCCCCACACAACCCTCGCCGCCTCCCCACACACCCCTCACCACCACCCCACACACCCCTCACCACCTCCCCACACACACCTCGCCACCTCCCCACACACCCCTCGCCATCTCCTCACACACCCCTCACCACCTCCTCACACACCCCTCACCATCTCTCCACACACCCCTCACCACCTCCCCACACACCCCTCACCACCTCCTCACACACCCCTCACCACCTCCTCACACACCCCTCGCCACCTCCCCACACACACCTCACCACCTCCCCACACACCCCTCACCACCTCCTCACACACCCATCGTCGCCTCCCCACACACCCATCGCCTCCTCCCCACAAACACCTTACCACCTCCTCACACACCCCTCACCACCTCCCCACACATCCTTTAGCCTGCAAACCCCCTCACAAAACCTAACCCTTCACTGTCCCCTCAAAACCCTCCTCACACAACCCTCCCCCTCACACCTGCCCTCCCTGGCCCCTCACTCCTTCACCCCTCACTTCTTCACACTCCTCAATCCCTCACCCCCTCACTCCCTCAAACCACCCTCACAGCCCTATCCTCCTCAAACCTCCATTGTGCCCTCATACCCCTCACCCTGTCAAACCCATCACCCTCATACCCCCCTCAACCTCATACTCCCCTCACCCCTCATACTCCCCTGACCCCTCACACATCCCCTCTCCCCTCAAAACCCATCACCCACTCAATCCCTCACTCCCTAACCCCTCACACCCCCTCACCCCTCACTTACCCTCACTCCCCACCCACTCACCCCCCTCTCTCCCTCACCTCTCTCACTTCTTCTAAACTACCTGACACCCCCTCAACCCTCACACCCCCTCACCATTCTCACCCCCTCACTCCCTCACACACCCTCAGATCTCACACCCCCTCAGCCCTTACATCCCCTCACCCCTCACACGTCCCTCACTCCCTCACGCCCTCCCACTCCCTCAATGCCCGTCTCCCTCACCCCAACTCCCTGATCTCCCTCACCCTCTTGCAGTACCTTCACTCCCTCACACCACTGTCACCCCTCACACTCCTGCAAACCCCTCACACCACATGCTCCCAGAAGCCCTACTGTCCCTCATCCCCCTTTCTTCTCCAACCTCCTCACCCCTCAAGCCCCCCACCCCTTTCACTCCTTCAAATCCCAAACTCCCTGACACCCCATCACACCGTCCCCCCATCACCTCTCACACCCTCCTCACCCCTCACCCACCTCACTCCCTCACCCCTCTAACTCCTTCCCATCCCCAGCTTTCTCACATTCACATCCCTTTACTCCATGAGACCTCCTCACTCCTCACAGCCCCTATCACCCCTCACACCCCATGCCCACAGAGAATTAGCCTGGGCCTCTGGATTTAGTGACATTACCAATGCCACCATCTCCCCATAATATGTGTTTAAAAATATTTTGCAAAATGAATTTAATTAGCTCAAGATCCAGCAATGTCTCAAATTTAAAATGTTCATCTTGTATCCCAATCCCACCAGAGCCTCTGTATCTCCATTGGCTTCCAGTCTCTGTAACCTCCACCTCTCACAACCTCCTTACCCTCATACCCCCCTCACCCCTCACACCCCCTCAGCCTCATGCTCCCCACCCTCGGACCCCCCTCACCTCTCACAACCCCCTTACCCTCACACCCCCCTCACCCCTCACACCCCCCTCACCCCTCACATCCCCCTCAATCTCACACTCCCGTCACCCCTCACACCCCCTCACCCCTTACACAACCCTCACCCCTCACACAACCCTCACCCCTCACACCCTCTCATCCTCATGCCCCCCCACCCTCCCACCCCTCACACCCCCCTCACCCCTCACACCCCCTCAGCCTCATGCTCCCCACCCTCGGACCCCCCTCACCTCTCACAACCCCCTTACCCTCACACCCCCCTCACCTCTCACACCCCCCTCACCCCTCATACCCCCTCAATCTCACACTCCCCTCACACCTCACACCCCCTCATCCCTTACACAACCCTCACCCCTCACACAACTCTCACCCCTCACACCCTCTCATCCTCATGCCCCCCCACCCTCCCACCCCTCACACCCCCCAACCCCTCACACACCCCCTCACACCTGCCTCATTTACTCAACCCCCAAACCCTCACACCCCCTCACCCTTCACAACCCCCTCTGCCCTTACATCACCCTCACACCCCAGCATTTCCTCTCACCCCCTCACTCCCTCACAACCTTCACCCCACTCCCTTACCCCTTCACTCCCTCACAGTGTCCTCACTCCCTCACACCTCTCTCAGCCCCCCCACACCCCACTTTCCTTCATACTCCACACTCTCTCAAGCCCCATTCTTCCTCAACCCCCTTACCCCTCAAATCCCTTCATCCCTCAAGTCCCCCTCATTTTCTCACCTCCTCATTTCCGCACCCCTCTCATGCCTTCACACTCCCCTAACTCCCTGAAACTTCTGGAAAAACTCAGGAGGTCTGGCAGCATCTGTGGAGAGAAGCACAGTTAACGTTTCGAGTCTGTATGACTCTTCAACAGAACTAAGGAAAAATAGATAATAGGTGAAATATAAGCTGGTTTAAGGGGCGGTGGGGAGTGGAACAAACAAAGTTGGATAGAGGGCCAGTGATAGGTGGAGATAACCAAAAGATGTCACAGGCAAAAGGACAAAGAGGTGTTGAAGGTGGTGATATTATCTAAGGAATGTGCTAATTAAGGGTAGAAAGCAGGACGAGCAAGGTACAGATAGCCCTAGTGGGGGTGGGGTGGGGTGAAGGAATCTAAAAAGGCTAAAAGGTAGAGATAAAACAATGGATGGAAATACATTTAAAAGTTATGGAAATAGGTGGGAAAACAAAAATCGATATAAATTATTGAAACAAATAAAAAGTAGGGGGAAATCAGAAAGGGGGTGGGGGATGGAGGAGAGAGTTCATGATCTAAAATTCTTGAACTCAATATTCAGTCCGGAAGGCTCTAAAGTGCCTAGTCGGAAGATGAGGTGCTGTTCCTCCAGTTTGCGTTGAGCTTCACTGGAACAATGCAGCAGGCCAAGGACAGACATGTGGGCATGAGAGCAGGGTGGAGTTTTGAAATGGCAAGCAACAGGGAGGTTGGAGTAATGCTTGCGGACAGACCGAAGGTGTTCTGCAAAGCGGTCACCCAGATCATGAACTCTCTCCTCCATCCCCACCCCCTTTCCGATTTTCACCCTCCTTTTTGTTTGTTCCAATAATTTATATAGATTTTTCTTTTCCCACCTATTTCCATTATTTTTAAATGTATTTCCATTCATTGTTTTATCTCTACCTTTTAGCCTTTTTCGATTCCTTCACCCCACCCCACCCCCACTAGAGCTATCTGTACCTTGCTTGTCCTGCTTTCTACCCTTAATTAGCACATTCCTTAGATAATATCACCACCTTCAACACCTCGTTGTCCTTTTGCCTGTGACATCTTTTGGTTATCTCCACCTATCACTGGCCCTCTATCCAGCTCTTCTTGTGCCCCCCCACCCCCCTTAAACTAGCTTATATTTCACCTCTTTTCTATTTTTACTTAGTTCTGTTGAAGAGTCATACGGACTCGAAACGTTAACTGTGTTCTTCTCCGCAGATGCTGCCAGACCTGCTGAGTTTTTCCAGGTATTTTTGTTTTTGTTTTGGATTTCCAGCATCCGCAGTTTTTTGCTTTTATCCCTGAAACTTCCCACACTATTCACACATCTTCACACCCCCTCACCCCTCACACCCCCTCACTCCTCACACCCCTTAGCCCCTCACAACTCCCTCACCCCTCACACCCCCTCACCATTCACACCCCACACCTCATTCCCTCAACCCCTCACTCCCTCACCCCCTCACACCCACTCACCCTTCACACCCTCTCAGTCCTCATATCCCCTCACTGCCTCACACCGCCTCACACCCTCCTCACTCACTCACACTCCTCCTACTCTCTCACAATCCCCTCACTCCATCACCCCCTCACTTCCTCACCCGACTCCCCATCTCCCTCACCCCAATCCCCACCCCCCTCACTCCCTCAGCCCCATCTCTCTCACACCACCTTCAATGGCTCACATTGCCCTTACTCCCTCGCCCTCCTCACTTCCTCACTCCCCACTCTCTCATCTCCCTAATCTCCCTCACTATCTCACAGTGCTCTCACTCCCTCACACTACTATCACCCCTCACATCCCCAAATCTCACAAACCCCCCACACTGCTCATGCCCCCCAAACCCCTCACAACACCCACACTTCGCCCCTCACATCCCACTCTCCCTCAAGCCCTGATCTCCCTCAAGCCCCATTCTCCCTCCTCCCCTACTGTCCCTCAAACCCCTCATCCCTCAAAACCCCCTGACCCCCTCACATCCTCACTCCCTCAACCCTCATTTCTCCACATCCCCAAACTCCCTGACACACCTCTCAGACACCTCCTCACAACCCTCCTCACTGCTCATAACCCCCTCATCACTGACCCACTCCCACCTCACTCCCTCTACCCCTCACTCCCTGACACCTCACACCACCTCACCCCTCACACCCCCTCACCCCTCTCACTCCGTCACTCCCTCACCCCACGCTCTTCCTCACCCCCACTCCATCATCTCCCTCATTCCCTCACCCCCTCACTCCCTCAGCCCCCTCACTCCCTCACATCACCCTGAATGCCTTACAGTGTCCTCACTCCCTCACCCTCCTCACTTCCTCAACCCCCCACTCTGTCATCACACTCCCTCACCCCTCACTTCCCCTCACACCCCCTAACTCGTCGCATGCACCTCATTCCCCCACCCCCTCACTCCCTCACCCCTCTGATTCCTTCATACCCCCAAACTCCCTCACCTCCCTCACCCCTCACATGCCCTTCACCCCTCTCACCGCTCTCACCCCCTCACTTCCTCACCCCTCTCACTCCCTCACATCCCCTCACCACTCTCTCCCTCTCACCCTTCACCCTCCTCACTCTCTCAACCCCCACACCCCTTCACCCCTCACAGCCCCCCTGATCCCCTTTGGTCCCTCACCCCCTCATTCCCTCAACCCCCCACTCCCTCCCCCCACATTCCCCCACAACGCCCTCAATTCCTCACAATGCCCTCACTCCCGACACTCCTCTCACCTGTCAAACCCCCACACCTTCTCACCCCTTACACCTTAATCTCCCCCATCTCCCACTACCCCTCATCCCCCACTCACCCTCATCCCTCACTGTCTCTCAAGCTCCACTCTCCCTCAACTCCTACTCACCCCATACACCACTTTCCCTCAACCCCTCACTCCACCTCAGCCCCCACACCCCCTGCCCCACTCCCCTCAGCACCCCACTTCCTTCAGCACCCCACTCCCCGTCAGCATCCCATTCCCCCTCAGCTTCCCACTCCCCCTTAGCCACCCACTTACGCTCAGCCTCCACTCACCACCCTCTCCTTCACAATCCTCCTCCTCACAGGCACCTCACCCTTCACACCTCCCTTCTCTTTCACATCCCATTACCTGTCATAGCCCTCCCCTCTCCTTCTACCCCTCATAATCCCCATAACCCTTATACCTCCATACCTACCACACTCCCCTCCTCCTCACCCCTCTCCCTCAGCCCCCGCCCTTAGCCTTCATCTCTAACAACCTTTTACCCCTCACACCAACTCCCCTTAGCACTCACATCCCTTTCACACACATCCCTCACCACTTTCCTCCCCTAAAGTCCAAACTCATAAAAGCATTATCACAGTGGCATTCTGTTTTGACAGCTGAAGAGAACATTTTACATTGCTTAATTGACATCTTTAAATGGTTATAGTAGATTATTTTTCTGTGACCTCTTTTATCAATGTCTCATTTGCAGAAGATTGAAAGGTTTGAAGTGTTTGAAGTCTCCATTCTTGATAAAATAATGGTCTGTTTGAGGGTTAGAGGGTTGTAGGAACAGCATTATATTTCCAAATTAAAATTTGTGAAAGGGCGTTTTTTATTCTAAGCAGTTCCACACATGCTATTGTTGTTTTAGTGTTCATTGGTTCTATGCATAGTGTATACTGGTTGAATAGGCATGGAAAGGCCATGAGTTCACATGGAGGATGTGAGGGGCAATTGGGGAGCCATAAGTTGGCATGGGGGCTAAAGGGCTCATGGGGGCTTATGGAAGCCATGAGTTGGCATGAACATCGGGAGTAGGTACGGGGATGAGCGCTAGAGGATCCAAAATGTCACAATACAATTGGGACAAAGTTCCAGAAAACTGAGGCGGGCATTAGTCTGTTTTGGCACTTAGCCGCTGACACTCTGCTTCTGGGGGCAGCGGAGTTAACTGTACCCTGCACCCCTCCCCCCATCCCCACCCCCACTCCCACAGAGCGAAGATCACAATATACAAGGGCCTTTCGGGGGAATATCCCAACTTAAGCCACCCACCTCTGTAGCAAAAATCAAGGTCTGTGTTTTCATCAGCTTTTCTTTCCTAGTAACTGAGAAATGCCCATCTCCTCAGTGCATGAGGACAACTTGAGACAATTTGGCTGACTGAGCAGCTATGCTAACTTTTCTGCTTAAGGAGCCATGGTAATAAGACTCAGTCGGAAGCTCAACTTTTCGTTATGGGTACATCATGAACCATAACTTCCGGGCTCTAGGGTATTGTATCTGGGGGATACCAAAGATGCACTGGGGAACCCTCCGCATGGAAGTTCCCAGGTAAGGATTGCACAGCAATTGGCCGGGAAGGTCAAACTTCCCTTGGGCAATTGCCCTGCACTGGGAATCATCCAAAAATGCAATTTAAATCGTAAACTCCGAATGGTTCCAACTGTCTTATAGCAATAGTTACCCAGAAAAAGTTCGAAGAATTAAAATCACTTCTCGCTTCTGGGAAACTATTGTCCTGACTCCCCAACCGCCCCCGCAACCCCCCACCTCGCCCCAGGACTCGCACTCCGCCACCCCTCAATAGCCCCACCGGTCTCTCCATGCCCCCCCACTACCAACCCCCAAAACCCCCCATGCAACTCCCCCAACCCTCCCAGCCATCCCCACTACCCCCAACCTCTCACCCCCCCCACGTTATGTAGGAGGAAGTGCCAGGATTTTGACCCAGCAAGGATGAAGTAACGGCAATGTAATTCTAAGTCGGGATGGTGTGTGACTTGTAGGGGAACTTGGAGATGGTAGTGTTCCCATGCGGCTGCTGCCTTACTCTCCTAGATGGTTGATATAGTGGGTGAGGAAGGTGCCTTCAAAGAAGTCTTCCTGCGGTGCATCTTGTGATGGTCTTACAACAGCCATGAAGCGCTGATGGTTGAAGGGAGTGAACATTTAAGATAGTGAATGAGATGCCAATCAAATGTTCTAAATGATGTTGAGCTTCTTGAGCATTGCTGGAGCTGGACTTGCACAGCACACTCCGGACTAGTGCCTTTTAGATGGCTTTGACAAGTCAGGAGCAGAGTCACTTGTTGCAGAGTATCCAGCTTCTAATCTGCACTTCTAGATACAATATCTATCTGGCTGGTCCAGTTAAGTTTCTGGTCAATGGTGACCTACCCAAAATGTTGATGGTGGGTATTCACCAACCGTAATATCACTGAATATCAAGGGAAGGTGGTTAGACACTCCCTAGTTGGGCAGAGTCATTGCCTGACACTTGTATGGTGCAAATGTTACTTGCCAGTTATCAACCCACCATGTGCAATAAGCCTGCAATATATGGGCCCATAAATTCCGGTGGAGTGGCAATTGACTTGGATTGCCACTCTGCTTAGAATTACTTACCTTGAAATCCAACTGCTCCTATCTCGCCCAACCTTCCAAGTCAGGCCAGGCTGTGTAGCACAATGGCTTCCTACAGTCTTCTGTCCAGGGCTGCAGCATCGGATGGAAGGAAGATACACCCCTTTTTTTAATGGCACTAGCTGCCGTAAATCAAGTAGGTTTGACCTCCCTAACAGTGCTATGGGTGTACCTAGATGATATGCACTACAGGGACTCAAGAGGATGACTCAGCACCATCTTCTCAAGGGCAATTAGGAATTAGCAATAAAGCCTAGCCCTGCCAGTGATCCCCACATCCCATGAATGAATTTTTAAAAAGGCAGGCCATCCACACAGGCCCTGGTTGAATATGATCCATTGGTGTGGTTGCTCTGACTGCCTGCTTCTCTTCTGCAGCCTTGTCTGTGTCTAGGTGATCCTCAGTAATGAGCACATGGCATTCACTGTGTAATGATCCCAGCTGATGTTACTACTGGGCAAGTCAGATCCCAGAGTGAAACCTGACTTGATAGATCATAACTTTTTTTTAAGAAACCATGGAGGTAAGATACTGAACAAATTCACAGGAGTCTGCTGATAAATTTCTAACACAAAGGATAAAACATTTATTAAACAAGAAAAATGAACTATATTGCACCAGACAAGAAGGTTGGAAAGACCGAATACAAACACAAGAAAATAATTCAAATATTTATGATTCCTTCTCCGTAGCTATATCTTCACAGACACATACAAATTCAGAAAGATTAAAACAATTTATCATATCTATCTTATACTCTAATATTCAGGGCAAGTATGCAGTACATGTGAACCAACTGGCCAACTGTGGTCAGACACTCCGCCCTCCAAAGTAAATGACAGAAGTGACCAAAGCAGACACTATAGATTTTTCAACAACCTGCCCAGAAGCTTGTCACCTCCACCGGGAAATGGCTGCACATACACAGTTCATGTTTTCTTTATGGTCTTCAGGCATGCACCAGCCGGGAAAGGGCTGCACAGAAGGCCCAAAGATCATAAAGAAAAAATGAACTGCGTATGTGCGGCCATTTCCCGACCAGCGCATGCACAGAAGCCCTGAGGCCCAGTGAGAACTGTAGGCCCTGACCTCCAAACACCTGATCTCTGACTGCTGATTAAGGTAAGTATCGGAGTTCATTACAACTGGTATGCTTAATGCCTCCCGTTATTGGTGGGCACCAAAATATAATTGGTTTTATTTAAGATTGAAGTTTCCTTCGTTTCTGTTTAAATTTTCTATTAGTTGTGCCCCTTTCTCCACATTCCCTGATCTCGCTAAGTTTTCTACCATGTATCCAAGAGTTTGGAACAATGAAGAAGAACTGGGAGTAATTCCAGCAAAATAGAGGCTAAAGACAGATGGAGCAGACAATCCCTGCCAAAATTACTGATGTCTCAGACTATCCCTTGTGATGCCCATTTCATCTAATACCATCATCAATGGATGGGTGACAGTTGATGAATTTTCCTCACTTCTCTTTCAAGAAAAATTAGGCCAGTGAGATTCCCATCGACCCTTACATTAATTTCAGAGCTGCAGTAAACATCCAAGTCAATATCTAAAACCTGTTTTCCCGTGTGGGATGGAATTTTCAAAAGATGACAAGAAGAAAGGACAGAGAGTTTGGAAAAATTGCTTGTTCACTGCCACCACCACCACCACCCATATCACCTCCATCACTAAGGCTGTCTATTTCCACAGCTGTAATATTGCATGTCTGCACCCCTACTTTGACTCGTCTACCGCTGAAATACTCATCCATGCCTTTTTTTATCTCCGGATTAAACTTTTCCAATGCGTTTCTGGCCAGACTCCCACCCACCACCCTCCATAAACTAGAGCTCACCCAAAATTCTGCAGTCCATACCTTAACTATCACCAAGACCCACTCACCCATCACCATTGTGCTCACTGACCAATGTTGATTCCTCATCCCCATACCATTCATTTTCCTTCCCTCACTTGATACTGGCATTTTTCACTCCTAACCCCATGCCTACAATCTTTTCTGCCTCTCCACACCCTGATGGTATGTGTATCTGTCCCCCCAAGGCTGGCAATAAATTCTTCCTCATCCCCATGTTACATTATCAGTGTGGCCCTCCCACCATACTGAAGCCCAGGCTGGCACTGTTTCTCTTTTACCCATGCTGCTATTGTACTCCTCTCACCCCATTCTGTGCTGTAAAAATATCTTTGTGTTCCCATTTCATGCTTCCATCTCAATGTTGGCTCTGTTGCCCTCCTCCCAGTGCTGAATTGTTGGAATTTTCTTTACCTCTCCATGTTGGCACTGTACCTCTATCCTTCAAAATGCTAATCCTAAGTTTCTCCTCTTTGCACTCACTTCCCGGGTCCTATCTGTTCCTGTTGATAAAGCTGCCAAAGTGGAAATATAACCAATAACAAATTCATTTATATACTATCTTTAATGTTGCAAGGTGCTCCACAAGAGTGTTGTAAGAATATAAGAAATAAGAGCAAGAGTAGGCCATTCAGCCCCTTGAGTCTGCCCTTGTCATTCAGACAATCTGTCTAACTCAGCCTTGAATATATTCAATGACCTTGCCTCCACTGTTCACTGGGGAAGAAAATTCCAAACACTAACAACTCTCTGAGAGAATAAGTTCCTCCTCATTTCTGTCTTAAATAGGAGAACCCTTATTTTGAAACTGCTCCCTGGTTCTGGATTCCCCCACGAGGGGTGACATCCTCTCAGCATCTACCCTATCAAGCCCCCTCAGAATTGTATGTGTTTCAATAAGATCACCTCTCATTCTTCTAAACTCCAATAGTTATTGGCCCAAACTACTTAACCTTTCTTCATAAGATAATCACAAGATTTGGCATTGAACCGCATAAAGAGATGTTAGGACAGGTGACCGAATACTTATGCAGTGACTCAGAGGAGAGAGAGAGGTAGAGGCAGAGAGGTTTGGGGATGGAAATCCAGAGCTCAGGTCCTTGGCAGCTGAAGGCATGTGCGCCAATGGTGGACACAAGAAAACCAGTGATGTGCAAGAGGCCAGAATTGGAGGGTCAGAAGAGATTACAAACATTGGGAAGGGTAAGGCCATAGTGGGTTTTAAACACAAAGATGAGAATTTTAAAATTAAGTTATTGATTGATGAGGAATCAATGTTGGTCAGTGAGTGCAGTGGTGATGGTGAGAGGGTCTTGGTGATATAGACTGCAGAATTTTGGGTGAGCTCCAGTTTACAGAGAGTGGTAGGTGGGAGTCTGGCCAGAAAAGCATTGGAAACGTTTAATCTGGAGATAACAAAAGTGTGGGTGAGTGTTTCAGTGGTAGATGAGTTGAAGTAGGGGTGCAGACAGGCAATATTACAGCGGTGGAGATAGGCAGCCTTAGAGATGGAGATGATATAGGGTCAGAAGCTTCAGTTAGGGTCAAATAGGACACCCAAGTTGGGTGGTTCAACCTCATACAGTGGTCAAGGGGAGGGGGTTGCAGGGTGATGTTGTAGTTGTTGACTAGGAAATGGTGTTTGTAGCAGTGACCAGAGAAAATGGCTTTGGCCTTCCCAATATTTAGTAGATGTAAATTTCTGCTCACCCTCTATTGGATGTTGGACAATCATGATTCAACAGGGACTGCTATGACTCAGATGGAGGTTGGAGGTGCCATGCCTGTGAATTTTTGGGCATTTTATTTAGCACTGTCTTATCTCTAGCTTTTTACTATCTTCTGACCGTAGACACAGCCATGTAATGTGCTGATATGTTGCTGGCTGATGGGGGACGGATTGGCTGCTGATGCTGAGGGGCTCATGGGCAGGATCGCAGGCTGTTGGGATGGTCACAGGCTGCCAGCTATTGAAAGGTTGCTGGCTGCTGGGAGGTCGCAGGATGCTGGGTTCTTGCAGGCCTCCATTCCAATCAGGGCTCAGGTGCTGGTGGTCCATTAAACATGGCGCCAGCAAGTTTATCTGTGACAGGTGACAATGCAACCGCAGCCTCAAAGCCTGCCTCCAGACACTGTGTACTCGACCACTCCATCTGCTGGCGGTTAATAGGCCAGTCAGTGCGAGATCATGCCGCAAACAGAGATGACAGGGGAGGGCCTTCGCCCACCTGCTTCTCGTTCTGTCTTTGCACTCCCGCCAGGTCTTGGAAAATCCCTGCCAAGAAAATACATCTGGCAATTCCCACATGATCTTCCCTTATAACTCAGAGCTTGCATTCTATCGCACTACCAGGAAACTTGAGTGCTTCAAACCTATCGTATTATTTTAAAGGACTTACTGATGCTCAGCAAACAAAGCAGCCACACAACAAATGTCCACACAACAAGATTCAAGACAGACCAAACGGCGTAAATAATCAGTTAATTTATTTTTGATGGGTGGGGGAAGCGGGGTGGTCAGTTGATGGGGGAGGGTGGGGGCACCAGGAGAACTCCCTGTGATTCATTGAATAGTACGAAGGGATTATTTGAATAAAGAGATAAAACCCCTTTTTAACACCTCATCCAGAAAAATAGACAGACAACCCCCTCTAAAAATACAGCATTGCCGTGTCAGTTTAGATTATGTGTTCGGTTCCTGGAACGGATGGAACCCACAACCTTTATGGCTCAAAGGCTAGAACATATCAAGTGAACCAAACTGACATTTATAATCAGAATCTCTTTAATTTATGTACACCCCCTAAAACATCCCAGCTGAATTCAAGATCAGCTTCCCACTCCACTTAGTCACCTTAGTAACCACTGACTAAATTCAATTATGGTGCTTCTTCTCTCAGTGCCATCATCAAATTCCAAGGAAGTCCTGAAAGTTCTAACACACCAGTAAGCCACAGTTATCTTCAGTGAACTCCTGTTAACTGCAGAACCACTGTCAGACAAATAGTGTTTGTTGGGTGTACGCACTCGAGTGCGGTAAGAGATCCACACCAGCGTTATAGTGCAGTTATTATTAGAAAATGAAGCTTTTAAAAGAATGAAACTGTTTCAGGTTAAGTGTTTATTGTTCCCTGTCCTTTTTCCTTATATCCTGTAAATTTTGTGAGTGATGTTATCACGTGAACACCTGACACAATTTATTTCAAACTGCTTCCTATAAAATAATGGTGAGAGAAGTGTGATACATCAACTATTTATACGGTGACATCTCTCATTTCCAGGCTAACAGATTTTTCTCATGTGCTTATGTCAAAATTTATTTAACTTTCTCACCTCTAGATTCAGCTGCTTTTAAGTGATATTAATATGGAAGAGGCAACCACTGCAACATTTTAACCCTATGGCAAAGGTTTGGCTGCATTGTGGTCAGAGTTATTGCAGCCATTAAATCTGCAAGATCAAACAATTTATAATAAAAGTACGGAGATTTTATCTTCCAACACTTGTCTGATTGGTCAGCGGGCTGAATTAAAACTGTTGTTCTGCACCTGTGGGATAAAGGTGAAGAAGGTGGTAGCACCAGGTGAGTATGCCAAAGACATGGGGAATGTTCTAGGGACCCAGGTTCAGTTCCCACCATGGCAGATGGTGAAATTTGAATTCAATAAAAATCTGGAATTAAGTTTGATGGTGACCACAAAATCATTGCTGATTATCATAAAAACCCATCTGGTTCACTAATGCCCTTTAGGGAAGGAAATCTACTGGCCTACATGTGACTCCAGACCCACAGCAATGTGGTTGACCCTTAAATGCCCTCTGAAAAAAAAGGCAGTTAGGCTTGAGCAATGCCCACGTCCCATGAACAAATAAATATTTTTAAAAATTAGATATTTTAAAACTTTATTGCAAAATTCGGCTGCTGCATGTACTGAGTATCAAATTTTTTGATCCACCTGATACAAGGCATCTAGTGGTGCCCAGTTCTTCGCACAGGAACTTAACAGTAGTGTCAGTGAATTGAACAGAGATCAGTATTTCCCCACAGTGAATGCAAGTTTCCCATCAGTGCTACACCAACCCAGACACTGGGGGATAAGCCCAGCATGTGAGGGATGCTTGGTGGTGCCCGCTGTGCTGGGGGGAGTTGATGGAGAAAACAAACAGCAGAAGGTAGGGAAGATCAGCTACAAAGTTTGGAGGAATTAGGAACAAGGGAAGCAGAATGGGAATTGGACAGAACGGCATAGACAGGGATGAGTGGATGACATGGGGAGTATGGTGGTGGATATGGTATGGAATGGAGCTAAATTCATGTTGGGTGTGGAATGTGGGATGGGATGGCATGGAATGGCGATGGCATAGGAAGAAGGGGTGTGATGGGGGAATGGGATGGGGATGATATGAGAAGGTTGAAAGGAATGGGATGGGTATGGCAAGAAAGGGAGGGCATGGGAAGGATTGGCATGGGATGGGGGTTTACAGAATGCAGTTGCAATAAAGATACTAATTTTTCCACAAGTGTCTTGCGGGTCTCTGCTAATTGTTTAAGTAATGGATAGCACTGAAACAATAGAAGGAACATGTGGGAGTATGTGATTGCATATCATGTTTAATGCATCATTTTGAATTTAACAGATGTAAAACAAATCCTCAGACTAGTTCTGAAATGTATCTAATCTTACAAATTTCAGATACTTTAGGTTGGATTTAACAGGGCCTTTGCGGACATGTTGGAGATGGGATTTTTCTGTGGTCATTTTGCCACAGAGGGAAAGGTGAAGCCACCCAGAGTCCAACTGAGCCATTTAAGTGGCCAATTAAGGGCCTCTTCTCACCTTTCCTAGCTTTTTACCAGCAGAAGGGTGGGGGATATTTGTTGTGTCGGTAACTTACCAGGTAAACACTGGCAGCTTCCTAGCAGGTTTTTCTGGGTGCTCTTTGGCTCATGAAGGCCACCCCCTAACAGCAATGGCTGCATCTGTGGCATCACCAACCCCCATCTCCCTAGCCAGTGCCTGCCTGATTGACGCCAGCACCCCCAGACCCCTGTCTGTTAGTAACTGTTTGTGAGGGCATGCATCCATTGCTGTGTCCTCTTCCTCCAGGAGCAGCCCAAGTAGTGGCCACTATCTCCTGTGGCACTGCTGAGGGTGTTGAGAGCTGGCCCTCTGAAATGCCTCTTGTTGATCTTTAATTGAACAGCTGCTGCTTAATTGGCTGCCACTTGTAAAATGGAGCCCCAGGTCCTACCTCCCACCAAAGCCTCTGGAAAATTCCAGCCCTTCTTTTTCTTTTCTCCCTTCCTGAAGGAATTGACTTGTGTTGTGGAAATGTTGCACAGTGCCGATCACTCTGTAGAACCTTCCTATATGGCAGTTCTTTGATGATGAAACTGGACAGTGAGTATCGACAGGCTATTCCAAAATGGAGAAATGGAGAAAGGGAGAAAGGGTGACATCACAACTATGCCTAATCTGTCCTCACCTAATGTCCACCTAATATACTAATGTCTTAGTATAGTAAGTAAATAGCAATCCGGTGCAGGAATCCTAGATAATTCTTCAGGCCATCTATTGTACCCTATGGCCCTGCCACCTGACATCTGCTGATTTAACGGGCCATAACTTCTGAGTTGCTAGCATCCTATTGGGGCTGTACCCAAAAAATGCGCTGGGGGATCCCCTTCAAAAGTTCCCAGGTGAGGTTTACTCATCAATTCCCAGAAGTGCAAACGTCCCCTAAGCAAGTGCCCTGCCTGGGAACCATCCGAAAATGTGAATTAAATTGCAAACTTTGGATGATTTTGACTGTGTTACACCAATTGTTATCCAGAAAAAGTGATAAGGATTAAAACTTAAAACCACTTCTAACTTCTGTGTAACTATTGCTTGACTGACATCATCCCCCCCCCCCCCCAGGTCTCCTCCCACACCCCCGACCACCCCCCACCCCCCATCCCAGGGGCCTCACCCCACCTCCTGACAACCCCAGAGTCTCCTCCCACATCACAGTTACTCCCCCCGCGGGAATTCCACCCCCACCCCTCACCCACCAAGCCTGTCTCTCACCCCCGTTCCAGGCTTGAACGACCTGACGAGGACCGACACCCACCCCTCCCACCCTCCAGAGGCCCTACCCAACCCAAGGCCCTCCCCTCTCCCCGAGGTCTGACACTCTTCCCCCACCCCACTCCAGGCCCAGCCCTACCCGAGGCCTGACCCGCCACCCCCCCAACCAAGGCCTCACCCCACCCCTCCCAAGGCCTGACAACCCCTGTCCTCCGATTTCTCCCCTGCCAGACCTCTGATCTCCCCAAATCCTATCCACTTACCTTAGACACTTACCTTCACCCTCGTCTGTCAGGGACCTTTAAATCTCAATGGACCTTTAAAGTTACCTGGATTATGGCAGCTAGTGCCGTAAAAAGGGGGGTTGGACTCCTTCCCCAACTCAGCTGCACTTTGATGCTAGGCTCCGGGGACGCGCTGCACTGCCTGGATCTTGCCTGGCCTGAGTCGGAAGGTCGGGGTGAGACAGGCTGGGAAGAAAGGTTCAGGTAAGAAATTGGGCACAGAGTGGCAATCCGACGCTGATAGCCACTCCGAGG
The DNA here is from genome assembly GCF_017639515.1 of Carcharodon carcharias. Taxonomy (NCBI): domain Eukaryota; kingdom Metazoa; phylum Chordata; class Chondrichthyes; order Lamniformes; family Lamnidae; genus Carcharodon; species Carcharodon carcharias. The sequence continues at coordinate 167,690,227 of NC_054472.1, forward strand.
GAGTTCAGGCCTAACATAACGCAGGGGTCAAAACTGAGAGCTTCCTTGTTTGTATACTTTACCCTTACAGGAAAGAAAGAACTACATTTATATATATTGTTATTTGTTCATGCATGTGAGGGTGACTGGCAAGGCCAGGATTAATTGTTCACCCCTAACTGTCTTTGAGAAAGTGATAGTGGACCATCATCTTGAGTGTCTGTCCTGAACAAGTCAAATTCAAAGTGAGTTTTCTTAACTTCAGTTCTTTGAAGACAGCGGCTTGAGGCATAGATGCTGAAGGCTTTTTCACACTTGTAAGATCTCTCCTTTATACACATTTTCCTCTTTGAATACAAATACCCATTGTTTCACCTTGTCTTGGCACTTATCTTCATGATAATAAAAATCTCTCATAGCGCTAAGTTTTATCAGTAATCTTTGGGAAAAATAAACACTGTTTCTAAACTTCACCTGGCTAGGTGACAATTTCACCCCTCCTTTGAAAACAATGCAAATGTTCCCTTAACACCTATATTTCTAAACTTACCCATGTTTACCTAATTAACATTTCAAATCTAACTTCTCCTCTTACATCAAAGCACCCAGATAGCTGCCTCTAATTCAATTAAGTCTCACGTACACACATACACACATAAACAAATCCCACTATTACTCTTATTTTCCAATAAATTCCAATAACCTTACAGAAATGATTATATCTTCATGTCACTTCATTGAGCCAGAGTTCATCCTGAGTAATGGTAGAATGAGGGATGTGCCGGGCAGTGAGGTTACCTATTGTGGTGAAATACAATTGTGCAGTTGCTGGTGTCCCAGTGCCTCATGGATGTTCAGTTTTGAGTTGTTAGATCTGTTTTGAATTTATTCTGATTAGCATAATGGTGTTGCCAAAAAGCACAATGGAGAGTGTCCCAAGTGTGAAGACAGAGCTTTGTTTTAATGAGGACTGCGCCATAGTCATTCCTATCGATGCTGTTATAAACAGGTGCATCTGTGACAGGTATCATCATAGGAATGAAGTCAAGCAGATTATCCCATCATGTTGCTTCCCTCACCACCTGCTGCAAGCCCAGTCTGGCAGATATGTCCTTCAAGACTTGACCAACTTGATTAGTAGTGGCATTACTGAGCCACTCTTGGTGATGGACGTTGAAGTCCCTCACCTACAGTACATTTTGTCCCCTTTCAAGTGGTTTTCAACATGGAAGAGCACTGATTCAGCAGCTGAGGCAAGGTGGTAGGTGATAATCAGCAGGTGGCTTCCTTGCCCATGTTTGACCTGAGGCCATGGGGATTTCATGGGGTTCGGAGTCAATGTTGAGGATTGCCTTCCCGACCATAGTGTACTGTGCCATCACCTCTGGTGGGATAGGACGTACCCAAGGATGTGATGGAGCAGTCTTTGACATTAGCTGTAAGGTATGATTTAGTGAGTATGACTGTGGTCAGGCCCCCAGAGGACTTTGCAGGGTCAACCAGGCAGGGTGTACCTTCGTCCTTTCCAGTGCCTAGGTCAATGCCAGGTGGTCATTGAGTTTTATTCTTATTCAACTTTTCTGTAGTGGTTTTGATACAACTGAATGGCTTGCTAGGCTGTTTCAGAAGGCAGTTAAGAGCTAACCACATTGCTGTGGGACTGAGTCAAGTGGGCAGACCGGGTAAGGATGACAGATTTCCTTCCATGAAGGATGTAAGTGAACCAGATGGGTTTTTATGACAATCTGGTAATTTCATGATTGTCATTATTGAGACCAGCTTTTTAATTCCAAATTTAATTAATTTAATTTAACTTAAGATCCCCTAGCTGCCGTGGTGAATTCTTGTCTCCAGAGCATTGGTCCGGGCCTCTGAAAAGCTAGTCCAGTAACATTACCACCATACTACTGCTCCCTCTGGCCTCTATATGGCACTTTTCACAACCTCAGGATGCCCCAAAAGGCTATACAAACAATGCAATACTTTAAAAGCGTAGTCACTGTTGAGTCAAAATGCTTACCAATTGAGCCATAAGCAGAGCTCCAGCAGTGTTTATATAATAGTTGCATCAGTATGCTTAATACAACATTGATTATGTCACCCTTTAGTGTTTTTTTGAATTGCTATGCTTTCAAGAAGAAAATAATTTTCACACCATTTGCTGTGGTTCAAGGAGTAATCTTGAACTTTACGTATTGTTTATATCAGCTGAGAACAGTTCTTACATCATGGGAATATTTTTTTGAAAATGCTGATGACCATGTTTGCAAAGAACACAGAGGCAGGATTCAGAAATGACTTATTGTAAATTACCACATCTCCCTTACTGACACAGCATTATACATATTCCTGTGAATTCAGATTTCTGGTTATTAGCAATTACGTACGTAATGGAGATATTGTTTAGATAATCAGATTTTCAGTGATCTATGAAGATACCCCCAATGAAGGTATGCAAAATGGACGGTGAGAGTCATGAAGAGGGAAATCAAATGTTTCAAAGTTTTAAAGTTAGAAAAGTAGATTTGTTTAACTTTGACAGAAAGAAACAAGGATTAGGGACAGTGCAAAATACAGAATTAGAAAAGATCATTATGGTCCAACTGGAGGAGGTCTTGTGGCTCAGTAGATAGTGCCCCTGCCTCTGAGCTAGAAGCACCACCATGCCAGGACTTGTTGGCCATGGAATGAGAGTTCATGATGTGGTTCAAGCAGATTGCTAATTGGCTTGCTAATTGTCCCAATACTTCACCACTATTCCTCAAAGGAAAAAAAGTATGTAAAGTTACCACACAAACAACTGGATGCCCCCAGAGTCAAAGAAATATCATATTGCACAATTCCTCTCACACCCTTTTCAAATTTTTCTCTGGACGTTTATCTAACTCTCCCTTGAATTTTCTGGTTTCAGCCCACCTTGCTTCACTTATCGGTAGTAGTCCATTACATACATTGACCACTTTGCGCATAAAGAAGGAAAGATATAAAAATGAGAGGAAGGATCAAGAGGAAAGTTATATAGCTTTCTTGGTTAAACTGCACCTTGCATACTGTGCTCAGTTATGATCACATGCTCTGCACAGAAAAGGACAAGATGGTTTATCTTTAGTGGTAGAGGACTCGGTTGTGAGGGCAGGTTAGAAAATATTGGACTAATGAGCCTTGACAGAAAATGAACGAGAGTGAATTATTTCAAGTTAAAGTATGACATCAAGACATGGACAAAAACTGGTTAATGATAGGTTCAGAACCAGGAGGGAGACTGTATGCTCTGATTTACTAATGTTTCAGCTTGAGAGAGGCCAGCATGAGAAATTGAGTCACTTTTGACCTATGTACTCAAGCAAGCATCAAGACTTCTAGGTCACATATGGAACAAACAGATATAGATAATGTGCTGTGACTCAGTCGGAGAAGGATATTTCCTTGGCTGACCTGGGACCTAACTCCATATATCCACCTTTGTCACATGTCCCTTAACACCTTTGGTTGACAAAAACCTATCAATCTCAAATTTAGAACTGACAATTGATCTAGGATCAATTGCCATTTGCAGAAGAGAGTTCCAGAAAGAAACAAGGATTAAAGACTGTGCAAAATACAGAATTAGAAAAGATCATTATGGTCCAAATGAAGAAGTGTTTCCTAATTTCACTTCTGAAAGGTCTGGCTCTAATTTTTAGATTATGTTGCTAGTCCTTGACTTCCCAATCAGCAGAAATAGTGTTTTTCCAATCTACCCGGACTTTTTCCCCTTAATATCTTGATTGCTTGGATCAAATCATCCCTTTATCTCCAAGTTTTCAAAAACTATTGAAGTATCCATGATATTAATGTTAATTCTACTTTTGTCATGGTTTAGGAAAAATACACCAGATTAAGGTTTTCCATTGTTCCCCTGGATGGTGCAAAGGGATCAAATGCATAAACAGGCAGTTATAATTCTATACTCACTATTGTTAAAGCACCAATGTCCAGTCTAAAGCCACAAAGTTTAGCCAGATTATACAGGAGACAGCACATGATGGATATTTAACATACCTCATTGGCAGGAGGAGAGGGGCTAGACTGCAGGACATTCTATTCAGGCGAGACAATAGGTTCAAACTTTTGGCAGATCAATGGCATTTTTGATCACTGACCATATGGTTAGCTGCTTTGGACCTATGCTATTCAGGATTTTGTCAATCACATAATGGCCTCATTTGCTACATGACTTAATTTCATTTCAGTGATCATCCCAAAATAGTTCAGAAATAAGTTTATCATCTCTTAAATAATTTGGTAATGTATGTAATGGACTACTACCAGTAAGTGAAGCAAGGTGAATGACCCAGCAATAACTCAGAGTAGCTGGTATAAATTTGTGGATTGGCACTTTGTCTATTGATAAATATTTCTGTGTGCATTGAAATGGCTTCTTGGGGTAAAAATTGGTTTGTATTACATTCAATTTATAGGCACAAAATCATAGTCATAGGGACCAGTTTTGAGTGACATTGTCTTATGCCCTCTCCTCTCAGTAATGCACAGGCTAGCAAATTGGTAGCTGGCTTCATTTCTGAGTGCCCAACCATCTGCTTAAACAGTGTTATGTCCCTTGATTATGCCTATTTCAGGATCCTAGTGCCAAATTGGGCAAAAACTGAGTGGAGCATGAGAAATTATTGGAGTCATTGAGGAAAGTGATTTGCAGTTTCCACTTCATGGTGCCCAGCATGGAGGAGTTCACAACTTGCATGTGCAAAGTGTTTGCAGAAGGCATCAATAACATGCAAACATTCTATGAACAAAGGGCAGATCAAAGGCCATCTGCAGCACAGCCCTTAATGCAGAGGCTGTTGCATCAATCTCTCCTGAATACTCAGCTTGCAGCCAGATCTTGAACTGCAATATTTTCTCCTTCCTTAATGACTCCAATAATCTCTCATGCTCAGAAGGCAGTTCTTAGGCCCCAGAGAACAGATGCATTGACGGCATTGCTGTGGAGGGAAGCATCCTTTTTCTTCAGTAAACTGCTTCCTGTTCCTCTTCTTCCACTTCCAGCTGATCCTGTCATGTGCTCTGTGTATCACCAGTGAGCTGATGCATCTGTGCTAATACTTGGGAGTGTGAAAAGTAGTGATGCGGTGCCAGTTTTGTGACTGCTTCAGGGAGAGACCTGCTGGTTCTTCTGCTATGCCTGTAAAGGCAAAAAGAATCTATGGTTAGGAAAAAAAACTCAGAATATTTTAGTATAAAATTGCCCTGGGCAGGCACCTGACCTGGCGCTCCATTTGTTGTCAGCTTGTATGTATGTTTGTGCTTGAAGGAGGAGGTGTAATTCAACGTGTGTGAACGTGTTTCCCTGTTTTCATCAAGTTGTGTTAGTTTGTGAGTTGTCACAAGAACCCTTCCAGATTTGGCTTTCTCCCTTCTAATGTGCACATATCTCTGCTATAACTGTAGAAACAGGGTTAAAGAAGGTACCAAATGCTGGCAGAAATCTGCTTAATCTTATATGTAAAAGCCAACTGCTGCAGGATACTGAAGGCAGAGATGCAGGAGGTTGTAATGGAAGGTTTGTTATCAGCTTATTTTGGGTCAGTTTGTGCTAAAGGGAGATTGAGGGAGGTGTTGGAAAATGTAGGGTGGAGATCATGGGCAACCCATGGAAGTTGGAGAGATTCTTTATAATTGCAGAGATAAAAACAAAAAAACTGCGGATGCTGGAAATCCAAAACAAAAACAAAAACAGAATTACCTGGAAAAACTCAGCAGGTCTGGCAGCATCGGCGGAGAAGAAAAGAGTTGACGTTTCGAGTCCTCATGACCCTTCGACAAGTTCAGTCGAAGGGTCATGAGGACTCGAAACGTCAACTCTTTTCTTCTCCGCCGATGCTGCCAGACCTGCTGAGTTTTTCCAGGTAATTCTGTTTTTGTTTTTGTTCTTTATAATTGCGCTCTTAATATGGGTAGTCTGACGATCTCCAATTGTTCTGCGCATGCATCTTTCATTCTATATGTTAATTGCTTTGCGGGGCAGTTAGAAGGCATCCAGCTTTAATTCCCAAGGAATAAAAGGAGGTGCTAGGTCATATTTCCCACAGTTAATGGAGATCAAATAAGAAGGCCAGGTAACTACGTACCTTGTCCTCCTAGTGTGGCCATTGAGTATGACAACCAGGTCCTCTGGACAATGCTGTTGCTACTTACTAATAGGGCCACCTTCTAGCATGCTTTTCATGTCACAACCTTTCGCACCTCTTAAGCCATAGGAAAGAAGGAGGACTTCCCTCTGTTCCTCCACTTCCTGTAATAACATTTCTATTGTGCTCCATTCAAAACAAGGCGCCCGACTTCTTTCTGAAATGCTACCAGACATAACAACCCACTTCCTAACTCAGGACAACAATAAATGCTGACAAATGCATTTACAAAATGGAATGAAACTGCAGAAAAACAACACCGTAGGAATGGGAAAAAAAACAACCCTGGAGCAAAGCCAACCCGGCACAGATTCACTGCCTTTTAAAGCTGCTACAAGCCTTTACGTTCTACTGCAACACAGCAACTTCAAGTAACAGCATATGCATGCAATGCAATTAATAAAAGTACCCAGCACATCCTCACTCCATGCAAATGAGCCAGAAACCCCCTCCTACCCCCCCACCCCCCACTCCCCCCACCCCCCCCACCCGACACCCGACACCCGACACCCGACACCATACACCCCCACCCCCAAATAAATAAAGGGGCTGATCCATCTAGCAGAGTTAGTGTGCTGTTTTGGTCAGGTGGTCAGGCAGAATCACCATCCCCAGCCCCAGGAAACCAGCCCTAATTGTCTATAGATTATAGACATTATTTACATGTATGAAACTAGTTAGTTGATTTACTTAGATTCCAGCTGAATTTGGAAAGGATCCAGCCCAGCAGTTTTCACTGTGCAGTCTGTGGTCAAGGGGGTGAGCAATAGTGGATGCTTCCTTAACAGGCCCCTGGGCCCATTGGAGGCCCCCCTCCAGATCTTTCCCCATTGCCAGTTTCCCTCCCCCATGGCATGTACGCTCTGGCCCTCCCACTCCCCTTGATCCCCTCGCCGGACCATGCTAGACCGGCGCTACCAAAACACTCAAATGCATCCCCCTCCCCCCCCCACACCAGCCCCCCTACTCCCCCACACCACCCCCCCAAACCAACCCCCCACCCCCCCACCCACCCCCCCTCCCCTCCCTCCCCTACCCCCTCCCCCCATCCCCCACTCCCCCCTACCCCCAACTCCCCCACCCCCCTACTCCCCCAACCCCCCTACTCCCCCCCTGATCCCTCCACCCCCTACTCCCCCCCAGCCCCTCAACCCCCCCACCGCCTCAACCCCCCCCACGCCCCCAACACCCCCCCACCCCCCTCTACCTCCCCACACCCCTCTACCCCCTACCCCCCCCACACCACCTACCCTACCCCTCCCACATCACCCCCTCCCCACCCCTACCCCCCCACCCCCCACACCTACCCCCCCCACCCTCTACACCCCCCCCCCCCCACTCCTTGATCCCCTCGCCGGACCATGCTAGACCGGCACTACCAAAACACTCAAATGCACCCCCCCTACCCCCCCCCACACCTGCCCCCCTCCCCTACTCCCCCCCTACCCCCAACACCCCTCTACCCCCAACCCCCCCACCCCCCTACTCCTCCCAATCCCTCCACCCCCTACTCCCCCCACACCCTCAACCCCCCCAACACCCTCTACCCCCCACACTCCTCTACCCCCCTACACTGCCACACCCCTCTACCCCCTACCCCCCCACACCACCACTACCCCCCACACCACCTATCCTACCCCTCCCACACCACCCCCTCCCCACCCCTACTCCAACACCCACCCCCTACCCCCCCCACCCCCTCCTTGATACCCTCGCCGGACCATGCTAGACTGGCGCTACCAAAACACTCAAATGCACCCCTTACCCCCCCAGACCACCCCCCCACCACCCCCCCTCCCCTACTCCCCCACTACCCCCAACACCCCTCTACCCCCCCAACCTCCCCCCACACCCTCCCCACCCCACCTCCCCCACACCCTCCCAACCCCACCCACCTACCCCCCTTACCCCCCCACACCACCCCCTAGCCCCCTACCCCCAACCCTACTCCACCCGTACCCCAACCACCCCCACTCCCTACTCCCAACACCCCCCCACGCCCCCAAGCCCCTCTACCCCCCCCCACCCCACGCCTACCCCCTCACCCTCCACCCCTTCCCCACCCCACACCTACCCCCCCATCCCCACCTCCCCAGTACCCCCTACCCCCTACCCCCACCCCCATTACCCCCTACCCCCACCCCCATTACCCCCTACCCCCCCACCACCCCCCACCAGCACCCCTACCGCCACCCCCCTACCCCCTACCCCCACCCCCACCTAGTTAGAGAGGTAAATAAAGGCCAGCTGGCTAATTTATTACCTGTAGTAAGGAAAATTATGGATCTTAAAATAATGATTCAATTATTAAAGATGTAGATGAGAACATAATCTGAAGCAGCCAACATGGTTTTCAAATTGTGGATTTGCATTGCAGGCAAGGCTAGCATTTATTGCCCATCTCTAATTGTCCTTGAAAAGATGGTGATGAGCTGTTTTCTTAAACCGCTGCAGACCATCTGGAGCATGATTATGTTTCTTGACTAGTCTATGGGACAGCACTCCCAATTTTGACACGAGTCCCTAGATAGAAAGTCCCTAGCGAGAAAGACTTTGTCAGGTTGACTGGGCTCAGTGTGTCTTTGTTGTATCTGAGTCCTTGATTGATGCTGGGTGATCCTGGCTGGTTTTGCTCTTATTATACTTTTCAAGAGTGCATTGGTACAAATGAATGACTTGTTGGACCATTTCAGATGTGGGGAATGGGGGATCTGAGGAGGGGTTTGAGGGGGATGGGGGTGAGTGGGACTGTGGGGAAGGGGTTGAGGGGAGATGGGTTGAGTGGAACTGTGGGGAGGAGAATGGGGGTTATGGGGGATGGAGAGGGGTTTGAGGGGGATGGGGGTGAGTGGGACTGTGGGGAAGGGGTTGAGGGGAGATGGGTTGAGTGGAACTGTGGGGAGGAGAATGGGGGTTATGGGGGATGGAGAGGGGTTTGAGGGGGATGGGGGTGAGTGGAACTGTGGGGAGGAGGATTGGGGAGGTATAGGGGTGAGTGGGACTGTGAGGAGGGGTTGAGGGGGGATGGGGTGAGTGGATCTGTGGGGAGGTATGGGGGTGAGTGGGATTGTGGGGAGGGGTTTGAGGGGGATGGTGGTTGAGGGAGCATGGGGGTGAGTGGGACTGTGGGGAGGGGGTTGAGGGGGATGGTGGTTGAGGGAGCATGGGGGTGAGTGGGACTGTGGGGAGGGGGTTGAGGGGGATGGTGGTTGAGGGAGCATGGGGGTGAGTGGGACTGTGGGGAGGAGGGTGGGAGTGTGGGGAAGGGTTTTGAGGGAGGATGGGGGTGAGTGGGACTGTGGGGAGGAGGGTGGGAGTGTGGGGAAGGGTTTTGAGGGAGGATGGGGGAATGGGAGGGGGTTACTGTTGGGGGGAGTGAGTGGAGGCGCATGCGCTTGGGTGGCGCGCGGTGTCTTGAAGGCGCCGTCACCGGAAGTTGTCGTTAACGGCTGTTTCTTCGATTTAAAAATCCTCCCCCCTCCGGCCTTTCCCCTCCCCCACCCCGTCTCCCTCCCGGGAAATGGTGAGAGAGCGGCCCGGCCTCCAAGAGCACGCACGCCGGAAAACACTGCACACTCAGCCCCTGATAAAACCCCAAGTACTCCCGGACTGCGGGACACTCATTCTTGCCGAAGGCCCCGCTTCAGCAACCGGTCTGCGGGGAAAGGTGAGAGAGACGGGGAGTGGGGTTAATCCGGAGGGGTCGGCTACCCGGTCCGGTCCGGTCCAGCGCAGCCCAGCCCCGCATGGGGACCGGAGGGGGAGGCTGGTACATACCAGTTCTCGATGAGGAAAGCTGTAGCCCGGAGGAGAGAGAGAGAGAGAGAGAGGGGGAGGTGGTATACCGGGGACCCGCTGCGGGGCTGATGTGCCGCCGGTTCCCGGCAGCGATGCCGCAACCTTTGGCACCGTGCGCACTGTCCCGGGGGTGTAAGAGATGCTGCACGGAGCCCCCCCGCCGGTCTGGCTGGAGCCGCAATGGGGGGGAAGCTGGGTGAAACTAATACGGATATTTGTTTATATTTTTTAACAAGCATATTGATCAGATCCGTGTCTGGACTAGTTAAATGTTGTTGCAGGTGCAGATTTGTCCACTAGCTAAATGATGCATTTGGACTAGGTGTCTGTTGGTAAACTCTACATGTTTATTGTAGGATTTTCAATGAGCTCTTGCGCCTGTTACAGTTTATGTTGGGCACTGCAAGTTTACAATTGAAACATGACCCCCATACAGGGCAATTCACTCGATTATTTGACCCCTGGACGGTAGTAAAGGCTCCGATTTGTTTTTATTAATAGGTTGTTACTTATTTTTAGCCATTTACTTCTGTTTGATTCTTTCTGATCCCAGCTGGGTAACGTGCGGTTTTGGTTCTGGTTTGTTGTACTGAACTTTCTTGCTTCCTGATTATCCATGAATCCTGTACGTTTCAGTCTGCTAAAAGGACCTCCTTGGTGACTTCGGCCCCGAGATCTGTATCTAGTCTCCCTATTTTGTAGAGGCAAGTGTGATGATTGCACTGTCACGGGGGTACATTGAAACCCGCATTTCCCGTCACCAGAATCTCCTAAGATTTGGCAGCTAATGTGCTTTTATGCCACCTAAAATGAAAGTGACAAGGAGGTATGTTGGCAGTGAGTGCTGCTTGAAGAAATTATTTCATTTTATGGAGTTGACGTAATTTCATTTACTCATTAAGGTATGTTTTTAAATGTCTTTCTTCAACGGTTCTGCTGGCGAACATCGCTCTTTTTCTGATGGTGCCGCATTGGTTTAACCTAATCATTCAGCCATAAAGGTCAGGATACGAATGCATAATATCGCATTTACGGTCGCATGACCATTTACTATCCGTGATTGGCTTTCCTGGTTCCAAGTCTTAGTTACGTACAGCAGACTGCAAGTGTGAGATTTTAAAGCAAACTGGACTTTCTCGGAGGTGAGATGGGTAACTATGCAAGTGAAATATGCCTGAATTATTTTCTATTGCATTTTAATTAAAATGCATACAATTAGGAGGAAAATGTTTATTTGTAGCGTTTTAAAGACTAACAGGCAGTGTCTATTTGGGTGCTTCAGCTGTAAGTGCCTTCGTTATTCTACTGCATTCTCCCTGTCTCTAAACTGGACACATTTTCATCTTGGTGTCTGCAGACTGTAAGCTGGTAAGCTTAAAAGTGCAATCAGTCGTTGTTATATAATCAACATTAATTTAGAACCACACTGGATTAACTAATGGACGTTGCTTTAGAGATTATATACATTTTTAAAACCTATGTGGGCCCCACTTAAACTCGACTAGTTACAGTATGCTAATTTTTTTGGTTGCTGCCTGAAAAAGGCTGGAAGGCTTTTTTAAGGAATTTGGGTTAGCTCTTTGGACGTGCTACACTGAATAAATATTTGGTGTTTCCTGAGATGGGGAACTGCCTTTCAGAAAAGAGCACAAGGGCTTCATTGTGCCTGATGATTATAGATGAATGATAAAGATTTCACCGCAAAATAAAATCCCTGGAGCTTCTGTCTGCAAATGATCCTAAGACTGGGAATTGCAATATCTTCTGGTAACTATTGATATATTGACAATAAATTAACTTGATTTAATTAAAATTATATTTACTTTTTTATTGAAGCTTAAGGCAATTCCTTTAGTAATCCATGAAGAGATTAATGTAGATGTTGCATTATCTGCATGACAGTTTAACAAGAATATTTGTACCACTGAGCCTTTTGGACAGATCTGGAAAATATTCAATAGTGGGGGGGGAAAAAACATGCCCTTCAGAAAGTGTAACCATAAGAGCATTAAAATCTTCCTTGTGTCGGTGAGTTTTAGGCTCTTTGTTATGAGAATTATAAATCTACGTAGTAGCACTGCATGCAAGGTTTACCTTTTAAAGTATTTTTTAAAAAGCTCAATATATTTTACTCTTAACACAATCTATACATACACAGCTAGTCAGTTAGCATCTGAAAGAGACAGCTTGTTATTTGGTTTATCATCCATGATGTTTCAGTTGATTCTGCTCTAGGGTCCCTCTCGCAGCATAAACATTTTTGTGTTGCTGACATGCTGTGTAATCATAGCATTTTTTGTGTTTTATTTCAGGTATCCCAATCTTCAGTTTTTTATTTTAGCATTTCTATCATTGGCTCATTTGGTTACCTTGCCTCTGACTGGGAAGCTTGTTGGTCATGCCCCATCCCAGAACTTGAATACATAATCTACACTGATATTTTAGTACACTGCTGAAGCATTCTGCATTTCATACTGCTGTCTTTTGGATCTGACACCCTATACAAGCTTAATATAACTTCACCACTTCTGAATTCTATATCCCTAGAAATAAATAGCAGCACTTCATTAGGAATTGTAATTGCTAACCTGGGATGTTGCTTTTAATGTTCTTCTTTATCCCTAGATCCCTTGCTTCTATTCCATTCAATTTATCTGCTAAGATGTAAATGATTCTATTTTTCCTGCTGAAATTTATCACCACGCAATTATTTGTTTGCTACCTAGCCTAGAAGTTTTCTAATGTCATCTTGCAAGGTGAAATTCAGAAGGTTGGCAAAAATATCAGAGTAGTTATGCCCAGAAGTGCCTAAAGCTCAGTGGCACAGGATGTGGATCATGCATCAACATGTTACAGCCAGAATAAGCAACTGAGGAATGAACTGAATCTGAGTTTATATAAGGTAGCACCTAAAGCAACCATGGGCTCAATGAATTTAAGGAGTGACATCTGAGACTGGCACAGTGAGGGACTAGTGGGATATAAAGTTTTGCTGAAGTTGGAGTGATTGAGGCACTCTTACTCTTATGTTCTTGGGTGTCTTTTTTTAAATTTAACTTTGCATTGGCATGCAAATTGTGCGCTCAACGTAGAGTGGACTCTTGTGATTAGTAGAGGTGTAAACCATGAGACTTTTGCACATAATTTACAATGACATTTTAGCATATTGCACCCACTCTTCACCCACACTAGACCCATCACTTTGAACTGTTGGACACAATTTAGTATATTGTTTTCAATTTAGTATATGTATTCACAGATCCCAATGAAAAACAGGCTGTATTGTGGAATTGAGGAGACCGAATGCGGATTCAGTGACCGTTTTCCAAACATCACCATTCAGTCTGCAAGCACAACCCCAAACTTTCAGTTGCCTGTCTTTTTAATTCTGTACATTGCTCTCAGGCTGAACTCCCCTTGGTGATGCACTTTGGTAGGAAAAGTAGAACAATCTGTATGTGACAACATGTTGGTTAAGGTCAGCAATGACTAGGCAACATTGGAACCTGTTATCCATAGTTGGGTCAAATGGGATTATGTTCTGGCATTGACACTCTGGCATATTCTTCTTTTTGCTGTCTATGCCTTTAGGTCGTTGTCTTGCATAGCAGAACTCAGAACTGACTGAAAGCTGTTGAGTCTTGCTTGCATGAGATCTAAGATATAGGTGTGTCAAATCCTCATCAGACAGTTGCTCTACAATGATGATGTTACACTAATATTCCATACTGACAAGCACATGCAGTGGCAATGGACATACTTTCTCACACCTGTAAAGTGTTTGGTTCAGCCATCTGCATCAAGAGGGCAACTATCGTGGTCCAGAATGTTGCCATGCCATGTAGCAACATTGACAATTTGACACTGGTGGTTGTTGATAGCTTCACATTTCTAGGCCCCATAATCACCAGCAATCTGTCATTTGATGCTGAAATTAATACACACATTGCAAAATCTGCAGCTGTTATATCCAAGAGCAATAGTGTGTGGAACAATAGCAATCTGACAGAGAACACCAATCTGCAAGTCTACCAAGCCTGTGTCCCTAGTGCACTCCTCTATAATGATGAAGCCTGGCCAACATGGGCAGGAGAAAAGGCTGAACAGTTTCCACCTTTGCTATCTCAGACGAATCCCTGGCATTTCTTGGTAAGGCAAGGTCACCAACTGAGGTGGCTTGGTCATATCAGATAGGTGACAGCCTTATACCCAAAAACTTCAGCCAAAGTGAATTGGTCACTAGGTCATGATCTTGGGTGTCCGTAGCTCCATTAGAAGGACACCTGAAAGCGAGATATGAAGATAGTGGACATTGGTACTGGCAACTGGGAGACAGTTGCTGAAGGCCGTGACACCTGCAGGCTGATGTTTTGGAAGAAGCAAGCAGAAACAGAAAGCTCAGCTGCCCTTGAAGAGGGCCCAAAGGAAACAGAAGCCAGCGAGTCGTGCAACTTCTCAGCCCATTGTCTTCACCTGCAGCGAAGACTGCCATGTCAGAGTAGAGCTCCCGAGCCACACCAGGTAATGCTTAGTTGACCAGCATGGCACAAACCATCTCATGAGAGGAAGGCTGCCTAAAAAATTGAAAGAAACTTGCTTGCGGTGTCTCATGGACCTTTTCACCTTCTACCATATGTTTTTATTGAAAAAGATTTTGTTGGAACAATGTAGATTATTGGGGTGATAAGTTTTTAAAATTCTGAAGGGACGGGACTTTGTAGATTAAAAGTTGAGGTGTCAAGAATGAGGAACTGTAGATGCAAGATTGAATGCAAATGATTTTGAATAGAAAACAAGATAAATTATTTAGATTTGTGAGGCTGAAGAATTCATTTTCAGGGTTACTGGTTGAAATTGTAACTGTCACATTCAAGATTAGGTGTATGACAAAAAAGATGAAGGGATATGTCAGCAGAGTGAGTGAATGTAAATTAATTGCTGGATTGGAAGGTAACACCAACACAGACAAGTTGGACCCACCAACTTGTTTCCATGTTGTAATGTCTGTGGGGGTGACTGATTTTAAACTTGTCTGTTGAAAGGTATTATAACAGATTTGTTTTCCACCTGTCAGTGTTTGACAGTGACATCGTGATAGACTATCTCCTTCCATTTGTACCACATGTCATTCGTGTCTACCTAATTTTCTTTTGAAAAACTTGGTAGCATCAATTTTGAAGAAAATAATCCTGAATAGACCACTTTGTGGCACTTTTGTTAATTTATGCAATTAACAGTGAATTTAATATTAAGTTTAAGTATATACAAGTGGAG
Organism: Carcharodon carcharias; assembly: GCF_017639515.1. Taxonomy (NCBI): domain Eukaryota; kingdom Metazoa; phylum Chordata; class Chondrichthyes; order Lamniformes; family Lamnidae; genus Carcharodon; species Carcharodon carcharias. The sequence continues at coordinate 167,705,466 of NC_054472.1, forward strand.
GGCATTAATTGGATGATTACTTGAGCACATATCAAGAGATGCTTGGGGAGACAGTGGTAATGTCACTGAACTTGTGATCCAGAAACCCAGGCAAATACTCTGGGATAAAAACAAAAACAGAATTACCTGGAAAAACTCAGCAGGTCTGGCAGCATTGGCGGAGAAGAAAAGAGTTGACGTTTCGAGTCCTCATGACCCTTCGACAGAACTTGAGTTCGAGTCCAAGAAAGAGTTGAAATATAAGCTGGTTTAAGGTGTGTGTGTGGGGGGGCGGAGAGAGAGAGAGAGAGAGAGAAGTGGAGTGGAGTGGGGGTGTGGTTGTAGGGACAAACAAGCAGTGATAGAAGCAGATCATCAAAAGATGTCAACAATAGTACAAAAGAACACATAGGTGTTAAAGTTGGTGATATTATCTAAACTAATGTGCTAATTAAGAATGGATGGTAGGGCACTCAAGATATAGCTCTAGTGGGGGTGGGGAGAGCATAAAAGATTTTGTAAAAAAAATTTTTTTTAAAAATAATGGAAATAGGTGGGAAAAGGAAAATCTTTATAATTTATTGGAAAAAAAAAAGGAAGGGGGAAACAGAAAGGGGGTGGGGATGGGGGAGGGAGCTCACGACCTAAAGTTGTTGAATTCAATATTCAGTCCGGAAGGCTGTAAAGTGCCTAGTCGGACGATGAGGTGTTGTTCCTCCAGTTTGCATTCGGCTTCACTGGAACAATGCAGCAAGCTAAGAACAGACATGTGGGCAAGAGAGCAGGGTGGAGTGTTAAAATGGCAAGCGACAGGGAGGTTTGGGTCATTCTTGCGGACAGACCGCAGGTGTTCTGCAAAGCGGTCGCCCAGTTTACGTTTGGTCTCTCCAATGTAGAGGAGACCACATTGGGAGCAACGAATGCAGTAGACTAAGTTGGAGGAAATGCAAGTGAAATGCTGCTTCACTTGAAAGGAGTGTTTGGGTCCTTGGCGGTGAGAGAGGAAGGAAGTGAAGAGGCAGGTGTTGCATCTTTTGCGTGGGCATGGGGTGGTGCCATAGGAGGGGGTTGAGGAGTAGGGAGTGATGGAGGAGTGGACCAGGGTGTCCCGGAGGGAGCAATCCCTATGGAATGCCGATAGGGGGGGTGAAGGGAAGATGTGTTTGGTGATGTCCTCCTTCTTCCTTAACCGAGGTTTTCCACCCACGGTCGTTGACAGGGCCCTCAACCGTTTCCGGCCCATCTCCCGCGCATCCGTCCTCACGCCTTCTCCTCTGTCCCAGAAACATGATAGGGTCCCCCTTGTCCTCACTTATCACCCCACCAGCCTCCGCATTCAAAGGATCATCCTCCGCCATTTCCGCCAACTCCAGCATGATGCCACCACCAAACACATCTTCCCTTCACCCCCCCATCGGGACACCCTGGTCCACTCCTCCATCACCCCCTACTCCTCAACCCCCTCCTATGGCACCACCCCATGCCCACGCAAAAGATGCAACATGATCTGCTTCTATCACTGCTTGTTTGTCCCTACAACCACACCCCCACTCCACTTCTCTCTCTCTCTCTCTCTCTCTCCGCCCCCCACACACACACCTGAAACCAGCTTATATTTCAACGTCTTTCTTGGACTCGAACTCAAGTTCTGTCGAAGGGTCATGAGGACTCGAAACGTCAACTCTTCTCCGCCGATGCTGCCAGACCTGCTGAGTTTTTCCAGGTAATTCTGTTTTTGTTTTTGTTTTTGTTTTGGATTTCCAGCATCCGCAGTTTTTTTTGTTTTTAATTCTCTGGGATCACAGCTTCGAAACCCAGCCTGGCGGCTGGTGAAATTTTAAGCCCCTGTTTCCGTAGTGTGGTTTTGACATTTACCTCGAATATGTAAGGTTCCCGGTTCAAAACTGGATAGAACATTATAAAGAGACTCTTGTTGACTTTATGTGGAATATAATTCGGAGTTATACACTTACAATATTTCACTTTGTGAATAAATCTAAAACTAAGTACAGTTAACTTCTGATCCCTTCCTTCATCAATTAGTTGTCAGGAGTTTAATAGCCCTGCACACAAACTAGAGGTACGAAGTTTAAGAGTGATTTGACAGATGCTTTAGAAGTTAAATTTATGTTTTAGGAATAAGTGCTACTTGGTCTCATTTTGGGTAATGATCCTAAAGTAGGGGAACGTTTAGAAAGTAGTGACCACCGTACAATTAGGTTAAATGCAAGAATCACCAAGTCAAGACAAAGATTCTCCTTTGAACTGTGGGGATGGAAATAACAAGGTTTGAAAAAGGACCATGGCTGGATTAAATAAGAGGAAATTTGGCAAGTAAGAACTGTGTAAATCAGCAAATATTTACATCAGATGAAATCAAATATATCCGGTAAGGAGAAAAGTGAGTGCATCCAAAGATGTACAGGGCAATCAGTTGAAATTTGAAATATAAAATATATATTTCTCCACATATGCATTTTTTATAAAATAAGACAAAAGTAAAAAAAAAGTCCTAAACTAGTATGGGGGAGAAAAAACAAAAAGCAATATAGTTTTCTTTAAGCATGTCAATGTGATAATCAAACTTGTATCGGAAAATGAGATGGTGGCAAAAATACTAGATGAGTAGCCCGTCTCTTAACAGAAGTGTTGGCTATGGAAGTTGTACAACAATTTTATATGTAGAGATGGTCTGAAATTGTTGAGACTTGAGACAGAAAAATCTCTGGGGTTTGGTAGCTTATGTGCCTAATAATGTGGAATTAAATTAGTAACTGCTTGGAGAACTGAGAGCTAATCAGGGCCAGGAAGCGCACATTTCTGAAAGGCAGGCTGTACTTGACTAACCTTGAAGATGAACGTAGGTAATGCAGTACATTTACGTGACTTTGTAAAAGCATTTAATAAGTTGCCACATGAGCCTGAACATCATCAAAAAAGGAGTGTGGCTACATGGATAAAGAGGTGATTGAAGGGTAGATAGCCAGGGATAGACATAATAGGAATCTTAATGTAATGAAAGGCTGTGGTGTGATATTCCACAGGTATTTATTAGAGCCACGCTAATTAATTGCAAACAAATAATCTAGGCTTCAGGTTTGAGGGAACAATCAAAATTTGTTCATGTCCCAATTTGGCAAATTTATTCAGGAAAGACTGCAGGGACCTTAGCAAAATGAATGTTGACAGATGCTGATCAATGGAGAAAGAAATGAATCTCTGCTTTTTTTGTAATGGCCCTATTAACCTGTATCACTGCTTTGTGACTTGTGTATGTGTATTTTTAAATATCTTTCATTAATTCTATTTATGCTTTTTACATGAGGTATATGTGGCCTTTCTCTAACAAAATGTATCACATCACATGCTTATCAATATAAAATTAATTTGTCAATTGCACATCCATTCTGCAAGTTTAACATCTTGTATTTTGTCAGTCTTCCTCAGTATTAATTATGTTTTACAGACAGAATTGTGTGCTCCCTTCCAGTCCTTAATCAAGATGTTTATTTGTAAGGTGTGTGTATTTCCTTACCCTCAGTGATTTTTCCTAATTTAAAATAAATTCAGCAGCAGAATTTTGGTGATTTTAAAAATAAAAATTATTTACGATCACATACTTGCCCTGGATGTTTGAAACACACCATCTTAATCGCTCGTCACACTCATGTTATCACATACAAAGATTAGATACAGATGAAGTTAAAGCTGTAATTATAAGAATGGAATTTATAACTGTCTCTCTGATGTCGGCCTGATATCATCTTAGTCGAGTTGATTTTCAATTGGAGTGAAGATCTCTTAGAAACAAGATTCTAGTGAAGCTGCAAATCCTCTTGAATTCGAATAGGAGGTTGGTTCTTAGGTGGACTTGGAAGCTGGATCAAGTATGGTACTTTGGCTGCATGAGAGGACTTTCAACTACGATGGTTCAGGTGTTTCCGATGTTTCTCTCCCTTTAAGGTTGTATTATACTGCAGAAGTTAGTTTTAGTCACATGACTGCAGAGTTAACACTTCTAGGGTCCAGACCACCATAATACAATGGTCATTCATTCTTACCTCTGCCCCAAGTTGTGCTCGAATATTCACCTTTGTTCAATATGGCACTCGGAGACCAACATTCTAGAGATCCCAAATTCCTCAAACACTGTCTCATCTTTAAACAATGAGATGTGTGAACTTCACAGGTGGCTGCAAAATACTCTTATTCAGGCCCATGTTTAAGTAATTATTGGCTATAGAATTGAATACTGTCTAGAATTTAAATGTCCATAGTCACATGTTAAGTTGCAGCCAACTTAATAGGTTTTGTGGCCACTTTCACAAAGTATGATTTTACAATATGCAGTAACCAGTCCTCATGCTTGTACTGAACATGACATTTGCCAACCCCTAAATATTTGGTGTCATCCATAAATTTTGAAATTGTACGCAGTCCAAATTATTTGTGTAAATGGTGAGCAACAGTGATTCCATTGCTGATATTTGAGGATCACCACTTCATTTATACAGATCAGCCACTTGAATGCTGAATTTTAACATCTTCATTATGGTAGTGACCTTCTGAATTTTCCTTGATTATTCTAGGCATCAAATATGCTCTTCCTCTTCACAAAAACAAAAATACCTGGAAAAACTCAGCAGGTCTGACAGCATCTACAGAGAGGAATACAGTTAATGTTTCGAGTCCGTGTGACTCTTCACCAAATCCCTGTGGTGGTATTATGCATCAGTGCCATCCTCATTCATCTTTTTCAAAACTGAGTTCCCCTTCAGATTGTTTTTCCTCTTAAATCTTCAGGCTTTTATAACATGAACTTGGAATCACCTGTTTACCTAATTGTTTTACTCTTTCAACTTTGTGTTCTGCATTATGGTCTTACCCTCTCAAGAGCATTCCACCTTGTCCCACTCCCCTACCTTATCTCTGTAACTCTGCACATTCTCTCTTTTCAGGTAGCAATCCAATTTCCTTTTGAATACCTCTATCGAACCTGCCTCCATCACCCTTTCAGGAAGTTTGCTCCAGACTCCAACCACCCTCTGGGTGAAAAAATTTTCCTCATCACATTACTCCTTTTGGCAATTATTTGGAATCTGTGTCCTCTAGTTCTTGATGTTCTCGAGTGGGAACAGTTTCTCTCTACTTACCCGGTCCATACCCCTCAGATCTTGAATACCGCTATCAAGTTTCCTCTTGGCCGTCATTTCTCCAAGGAAAACAGCCCCAACCTCTCCAATCTATCCTCATAGCTACAGTTCTTCATCCACGGAATCAATTCCTATGAATCTCCTCTGTACTCTCTCCAATGCCTTCACATCCTTCCTCAAGTATAGTGCCCAGAACTGTATACAGTACTCCAGATGAGGCCTATCTAGTATCTCCTACAAGTTCAGCATGACCTCCTTACTCTTGTACTCAATGCCCCTATTAATAAAACCTAAGATACTATATGCTTTATTAACTGCTCTCTCGACATGCCCTGCCATCTTCAGTGATCTATGTACATATACATTGAGGTCCCTCTGTTTCTGCACCTCCTTTAGAGACATTCCCTTTTATTTTATACTGTCTCTCCATATTTTCCTGCCAAAACAAATCACCTCACACATCTCTGCATTGAACTTCATCTGCCACTTGCCTGCCCAATCCACCAACATGTCTGTCCTTTTGAAGTTCAAGATTATCTCCATCACAGTTGACAACATTTCCAATCTCTGTAACATCTTCAAATTTTGAAATCGTGCCCTGCACACCACAATCTAGGTCATTAATACATATCAGGAAGAGCAAAGGTTCCAACACTTATCCCTGAGGAACTCCACGACAAACCTTCCTCCAATCTGTATAACAACCACTACTCTGTTTCTTGTCAGTTACCCATTTCTTATCCAAGTGCCTACTTTCTCTTTGATTCCATGACCTAGAATTTTGTTCACATGCCTGTTTGGCACTATATCAAATGCCTTTTTAAAGTCCATACACACCATATTAGTGCTTCCTTTATCAACCTTCTCTGTTACCACTTCAAAAAACTTAGTTAAACATGATTTTCCATTGATGAATCCATGCTGGCTTTCCTTAATTATCCTGCGCTTGTCTAAGTGATGATTGATTTTATCCTGTGCTATAGTTTCCAGAAATTTCCCTACCACAGAGGTCAAACTGACTGGCCAGTTGTTGCCAGCTTTATCCTTGTATCCCTTTTTGAACAAGTGTAACATTTGCAGTTTTCCAGTCCTCTGGCACCTCCCCTGTGTCTAAGGAAGACTGGAAAATTATCACTAGTGCTTCTGCAATTTCCAATCTCTCTTTCTTTCGATGCATCTCATCCGGTCCTGGTACCTTATCTATTTTAAGTAAAGTTGGCCTTTCCAACACCACCTTCCTCTCAATTTAAGTTCTTCTAGTGTACCAGTTACCTCCTCTCTCACCTTGGCCTGGTTAGCATCCTACTTTGTAAAGATAGATGCAAAATACTTGTTTAACACCCCTGCTATTTCTCCAGTCTCCACATGCAAGTCCCCTTTTTTTGTTCCTAATTGGCCCAACTCTTTCTTTTACCACCCTTTTATTTACATGCTTATAAAAGAGAATCCCAAGGTCTTCTATGTTTGCTGCTAGCCTCTTTCCATGCTGTCTCCTTCCTTTTCTTACTAGTTTCTTCACTTCCCCTCTGGTCCTTCTATATTCAGCCTGATTGGTTCTCCATTGTATTTTCTACCTGACATCTGTCACAGGCACACTTCTTCCTTTTCATCTTTACCTCTAAGATCTTAAGAGAGATCTTGTCATCCAGGGTGCTGTGGATTTACTTGTCCCACCTTTCCCTTCAAGGGAATACACCTTGACATTGCCTGCAATACTTTTTCTTTGAAGGTGGCCCATTGTTTAGCCACTGTCTTTCCTGCCAATTTTTAATTCCAACTCACTTGACTTGGATGCATTCTCATCCCATCAAAGTTGGATTTCCCCCCAATTAATTATCCTTGCCCTGGATTGTTCTGTCCTTTTCCATGATTAACCTAAACCTTAAGATGCAATGGTCACCCTTTCCTAGAGGCTCTCCCACTGATACTTGATCTACTTGGGCCAATTTATTCCCCAGAACCAGGTCCAAAAGTGCATGTCCTCTTGTTGGACTGGAAACATACTGCTGTAGAAAATTACCTTGAGCACATTCCAGGAACTCTCGCCCCTCTTGTCTTTTTGTACTATTCCTATCCTGGTCTATATTTGGATAATTGAATCCCCCATTATGATTACTCTATAACTCTTGCACCTCTCCATAATTTCTTAGCAAATTTGTTCTCCAAAAACTCTTCCACTAGTTGGTCGTCTGTATACCACACCAATCAATGTTATTACACCTTTTTCATTCCTTACCTCTAACCAGAAGATTGGAATAGTGATGCTCAAGATTTCCATGTTTGTGCTAGAAAAGCAAATTGTTACAACTGCACCTCAGTATTGCTTAGAAATCCAGAAGTTTGGAATAATGGAAGTATTGTTTCTCTTGTCTGCAGGCTACTACTACTGTTGAAATTATTGCCTAGCACTTTGTTCCTTGACAGTTCAAAGATGAAATTAATGCCTTGTGCTAGGGCTGCAGAACATTAATTAGAAATCGGGTAATTTGGCTTATTTTGTTATCTTGGAACAAGTTTCTTTTCCCCAGTGCTTTGAGCAACCACTGGCCTTCTGTTCTGCTATGTTATAGTTAGAGACACCTGTACACTAATTTTTGTGAGGTGACATAGCTTTGGACACTGCTTTTTAGGAAAAAAATTGCATCCAGCACTTTACATAAATGAACTAAAATTACAATTTTATCTTGCACTTTATTTTCATTAATTCAAGGAACACTAGAAAATTTCTTAGAAGTATACCGTGCATATTGACTCTTAATGAGTTTTTTAATCAATTCGATTAATGGACACCAGCTGCTGTGCTTGGTTTTTCATTTATTCTACAGTGTTGCTAGTTTTGTGATTGGAGTAGTGCCAGTGTACAGTGAAGACAGTCTCTACAGACTTCACTTGTTTGTTCACTGTTTTCCACATAACTTAGATGTCCCAGAAGCTTGAGGTAGCTCGTGAGCCAACTGTTGCCACTTAATGGGGGGGTTCTGTTTCCTGTCAAGTTAAAGTGTCGTATGTAGATTTAATGCTTAAATATGGCTGAAGGCTAGCAAAATTGATGATGCTGATTGGCTTTCAAAACTTGTGGAAATGATTTGTATGCACAATTTATCTAAAGTTATAAGATGCACTTCATCCTTCCTGACTGTATGAAAAATAACTTGCTGCGTGCTCTTTATTGGCCTGGATTGGTTGTGTTGTTATCATCCATGTGTCCAAAATATAAACTGTCAACCTTCACTTATCGTTTTTATAAGGCATGAAATGAGCCAAAAGCGCCCTAATATGTATTTTCTATTTGGAATAAGATCTTAGATTATTTCTTCCCCCACCATTGTATAACTTTCTATACGTGTTTCTTTTGGGAAGTTGGTCACAAGCCAAGGTACATGCTGAATGTGCAATGTTTACTCCTCCTCAGTATTGGAATGCAACCTCTTTAATCTGCACTCAATGTTGAAATTTAGTGAAAAATATTAATGCAAAAGTTGATGATTATAAGTTGCAATAATTAGAGTAATAATGGCTGACTTGAATTTATTTAGTACCGTTCATAACCTCAGGACACCCCAAAATGCTTTACAGCCAACAAAGTACTTTTGAAGTAAAGTCACTAATGTTGGAAACGTGTCAGTCAACTTGCGCACACATACAGGCTCTCTCAAACAGCAATATGATGATGACCAGGTAATGTTTGTTTGTTGAGGTATAAATATTGGCTATAACAGAGGGGAAAAAACTGGGATTTTTTTTTTACATCTAACCAAGGGAACAGGTCGTGCCTTGGTTTAACAACTTGAAATACACCCCAACACAACACTGAAGCAATTTTGCACTATCAGCCTAGATTTGTGTACTTGTCTCCTAAAATAAGATTTGTATTCACTGCCATAGAGTCAAGACAGAAGGGGGTCATTTAGCCCATCGTGCCCATGCTAGCTTTTGAAAGGCAAATTATTCCCATTCCCCTGATCTTTCTCTATAGCCCTGAAAATCTTTCTCAAGTAATTTCCAATTCCCTTTGAAAGTTATTTAATTCTTTGCCACCACCCTTTTCAGGCAGTACAGTTAAGTCAACATAACTTGCCGTTCTCTCCACCCCACCGCAGGTACTTTGCCAATTGCCTTAAATCTGTGTTCTCTGATTACCAACCCTTCTGCCATTGGAAAGCCTGATACCCTTATTTATTCTCCTCTTCAAATCTTTCATCCCTGGTAGCATTCTGGTAAATTTCTTCTGCATCCTCTAAGGCTGTGACATCCTTCCTAAAGTATGGTGCCCAGAATTGACTACAGTGCTCTGCTAGGGCCTAAATAGTAGTTTACGAAAGTTTGTGCAACTACCTGGATGTTGCACACATCAAGCAAATTGTTTCTTCTTCAGTGGATGAGGATAATTGGGTTGGTTTTAAAAAAAATTGTTTTAACATCAATGCTGGGTTTCACTTAATGCATATTTTTCCAGGTGCCAGTCAATGACTCCGTTTTCCCCACCATTAGTCTTGGACTGACTGGCTTTTACTACATTTAGTCCCCTCCCCCTTTTTTTGAACAGACCTGTACCATTTGTTTTTCTTCCGCCTACCCTTCAGTTTATATTAGTTTTACATGCTTTATATTTTTGTTTCATTTTTATCAATGCCTTATTTTCCCCTTTATGGGAATGTGCATCTTGTTTTCAACTGAACTATCTTTTTTTTCTGTCACTGGGACGTGGGCTTTGCTGGCTGGGCCTGATTGCTGTTGAAAAGGTGGTGGCGACAACTGAGTGGACTAAGCCATTTCAGAGGGCATTTTTGAGAGTCAACCACATTGATGTGGGTCTGGAGTCACATGTAGGCCAGACCAGGTAAGGACAGCAGATTTCCTTCCTTAAAGGACATTAGTGGGTTTTTGCAATTATCAACAATCATTAGAAGTCATTAGACTTTTAAGATTTGAACCCAGTTCCCCAGAGCAATATCCTGGGTCTCTGGATTATTAGTCTAGCAACAGTACCACTATGCCATTGCCTCCCCATTTCCTCCTTGAAGGCTTCCTTCTGACTAAAGAATTTTCAAAGTCGGAAGAGCATGCTACCACTGAGCTACTGCTGACTTGCTAATTCTGGGTTGTGAATGCCAGTACTAGATTATTTTTCTAGTGAAAGTGGATACCTTTAAGGGAAAGATATATAAATGTAAGAGGAAAAAAAGTTATGTTGAATAGGAGGCTCGCATGGAGCATAAACACTGAGGTAGACCAGTTGGCTTCTTTCTGTGCTGTACCTTATATATAAGATAACAGTCCATATAGAAGTTACTTTCATTCTCATCGTATCCCACACTGTTAAATTAAAAAACACCGCCCTGCATCCTCCTCAGTTTCACCCCAGCTATTTCTATTCCAGCCCACTGTTTAGTTATTTAACTATCTGTTTTTTTGTATTCCACCTGCACGTTGTAGTGCCACTTAATACAGCTGCTTCAGTCCTATTCTCTGAAACTTCCTTTCAGCATCTTAAGCTCATCTATCAAACTTACAAACATATCTCCATGCTTTATTCACTATCCTTTTACTTCCTTCCCACCCACCCGCTCCCTATATTTAAAAAAGGCTGTAAAAATGCAAGTTGTTGTTGTACCATTCCAAGATAAGATTGTTTCTAATACCTGAAGAATCAAAGCCAACGATGCAGCAATTAAGTTTAATAACAATATTATTGCCGTTATCTAGATGCAGCAAACTTCTACATTTAAGCCAAGGATAAGCTATTTAACTCTATGGGTCTCTTCCCCTTATCTTTTGTACTCAATTTTCTATCACTGTTTTAATAAGTCATTGAAGTCTCTGGTAATTATGCAACATCAGGTTTAAGAAAATTATTTTGCATCACAATTGAGCCACCAGGAAAAACCATTTAATTCAGTTAGCCAAGAACTAAGTTGAGTTTTTGACTATTGAGCACTTGTATAAATGGGTAAATTATAGTTGCATAGTATATTAGGTTAGTTAATTCCAAGGCCTTTCTAACGAGGAGCTTTTCTGCCTGTTCTGTGTCTGAGCAATGCCTAACACTTAATAGGACCTACGAGTTAAGAGTAGGAGTAAGCTGTTCAGCCCCTTGAGCATGCTCTGCCATTCAGTAAGATCATGGCTGATCTGATTGTGGCCTCAACTCTGCATTCCACCTACCCCGATAGCCTTTGAGAATTTGGAGAGAAGGCAGGAGAATGGGGTTGAGAAACTTACCAGCCATGATTGAATGGCGGAGCAGACTTGATGGGCCGAATGGCCTAATTTCTGCTCCTATGTCTTATGTTCATATTTGGCTCCTCGAGCCTGTTCTGGCATTCAGTGAAATCATGGTTGGTCTGTAACCTAACTCCATATACCCACTTTTGCTCTAAATCTGTCAATCCCAGATTTAAAGTTAACAATTAACCTAGCAACCATTACTGTTTGTGGAAAGAGTTCCAAACTTCTATGACCCCTTGTGTATAGAGTTGTTTCCCCCACAAATCCCCTGCTTCTGAATTGGATGTATTTGCAAATATATCCTCCTGAGGATATCACAATACTGAAATGCCCCTAATCAAAGTTACACATTGAATCCACTGTGACTGGCTCGTGCTCTCTGCAGTCTTTCCATCAGAATTAATACTCTGTCTCATAATAGTGGTCCAGCCTCCAGCAATCATTTTTATATTGTGCATATAAGTTATCTCCTAATAGATTTAGGTAAGTTGTCTTTAGGTAGTCACTCAAGTACTTGCTGGATGGTTTGGGATGGCACTTATTTATTGTTAATTGTACAGTCATTGTAACTTGGTTTCCTTCGTGACATTGCTCAAATGCCATGATGGGATACAGGGTCAATCTTGATCAAACTATAAAGCAAAATGTCTGCTTTTCTAGATTATCAAAGTTTAGCTGCTAATGAAATGAAGTGGCCATCAGTGTAAATTTTTATTTTAGAAACCATGTTTTAATGAGCAGGCCTTTCTGAATGTAGAATTCACAGCTTGAAATGTAGTTTGCAAAGAAAGCAATCAATAACCTCAGTTAATCACCTTGTTAATAATCCAGATCATGAGTTCATTTTCCATCATGACACTTTGCAAATTTAAATTTCTTTTTAAAAAGAAAATTAAAAGCTGGAATCATTAAATATGACCATGAAGTTATTGGATTGTTGTAAATCCCAACCGGCTCACTAATATCATGTAGGGAAGGAAGACCTTGCTGGTCTATCTGTGATTTTTTTTGGAAAACCGTAAAATACCTTAATTGAGTCTCTGGACTGATGGAAAGGAACCAAAGCAAACGTCAAAAGGTTCTTCACCCAGACTCCAAAAAAGCATGCCAAATCTGCCTCTGCTGTAGTCAGTGGGGGTTGGTGTCTAGCAGAATCTTCAGGAGATTGAGAGCAAGCTTTGTCTTTGCTTTTGGGACCTCCAAGATCATTGTCCATTATAGAGTCCACTCCATGGAGCAGGCTGAGGAGTACTCTGGTTTCTTCTTCCAAAGCTATGCAGATCTTTGATCAGGTGACTTAGTAACATAGCAGTGAGATGTACCAGATTGATTTTTTATGTTGGGTCGTACAGCATAGCCTCCTCCCTTCCTTTATGCAGAGTTCTTAGATGACACAAAGTGGGAAAGTTTGGACAAACTGCTAACTCTAGGCAAGCTAACAAAAGCGATGAAATCCTTTTTGCTTCTGAGAATTTTACTTGCTTCAATAGTTTAACAGTTGATTTGTATTCAACTCGAACTGGGTTGACCAAGACCTGTTTAAAGTTTACATGGGAATACTTCTGGCCAGCAACATATCAGAGCCCATGCTAGAACTTGCCTAAAGGCTCTAGGGTATATGTATCTCAGAATGTATGTTTGTTTGTAATGAAATGTAAGTAGTAAATGTGCCTCACTACATTTAAAATAACCTCAAATGCCATGTGCTATATTGAAAGAAATGAACTGTCTGTAATTTACTTGTTAAAATTTGTTTAAAAAGTATATTTTTGGGGAAAAAGAGGAAAAAGCCTGTGACCCTTGTCTCATACCAACATGTTTGAGCATTTAGTTGGCTGTAAAATGCTCTTGGTACCTTGAGGTAGTGAAAAGTGCACTTATAAATGTAAGCCTTTTTTTACATTAAACATTAATCTGTTTCAAGATAGATACATTACAACATTTCATGAATAATTTACTATCTGTTCCATGATGCTGTAAGATCTCCTGAGAAAGGAATGTGAATGGTTCCATAAAAATGCATGTTCTTTTCCTGTATGCATACTTTTTACAATGGTGAGAGAATGGGAAAAGTAGTGTATTGGTAGGGCATATCGTGAGATCTGTTTATGACCCTACTGATTTTATGGCACAGATCTGAAAACTATGTGCTGTTGATTAAATTGTTAAAACATTTATAGGATTTGAGATCAAATTGGTCTGAGTCTGATTATTTTTTTGCTATTCCAGACTAAGCTACAATGTTAAGTGACATCCAACTATGCCAGAAGGTTCATTGACTGATTCTTGGGATGAAGGGGGTTACCTTACGAGGAAAGGTTGGGTCTATATCCATTAGAGTTTAGAAGAATGAGGGGCAATCTTATTGAAACGTTTCAGATCCTGAGGGGACTTGACAGGGTAGCTGCTCAAAGGATGTTTCCCCTTGTGGGAGAGCCTAGAACTAGGGGACACAGTTTATAAACATACACATTAGGAGCAGGAGTAGGCCACTTGGCCATCCTAACCCTTGCCATTCAATAAGATCATGGCTGATCTGCTTGTAACTTCAACTCCACATTCCATCTACCCTTGATTGGCCTTCTTGCCTATCAAGAATCTATCTACCTCTGCCTTAAAAATATTCAAAGACTGTTTCTGTCGCCTTTTGAGGAAGAGTTCCAAAGACTCACGACTCAGAAAAAGTTTCTCCTCATCTGCCTTAAATGGGTGACCCCCTTATTTTTAAACAGTGACCTCTAGTTCTAGACCTCTCCCACAAGAGGAAACATCCTCTCCACATCCACCCTGGCAAGACTTCTCAGGATCTTGTATGTTTCAATCAAGTTGCCTCTTACTCTTTTACACTCTAATAGATATGAGCCTAGCTTGACCAACCTTTCCTCACAAGATAACCTGCTCATTCCTGCTTTAAGTCTATTAGCCCTTCTCTGAACTGCTAACGCAATTACATTCTTCCTTAAATAAGGAGACCAATACTGTATACAGTATACCAGATGTGGTCTCACTAATGTCTTGTACAACTGAAGCATAACCTCGCCCCTTTTGTATTCAATTCCCCTTGCGATAGAAAATAACATTCAATTACTTCCTAAGTACTTGCTGTACGTACATACTAGGCTTTTGTGATTCATGCACTAGAAATCCCAGATCCCTCTATATCTGAGCTCTGCAATCTCTCACCATTTTAGATAATATGCTGCTTTTTAATTCTTCCTGCCAAAATGGACAATTTCACATTTTCCCACATTATGCTACATTTGCCAGATCTTTGCCCATTCACTTAACTGATCTATATTCCCTTGTAGCCTCCTTATGGCCTCTTCATGACTTGCTTTCCTACCTATATTTGTGTCATCAGCAAACTTAGCAACTATACCTTCAGACTGTTCATCCAAGTCAAATATATAAATTGCAAAAAGTTGAGGCCCCAGCACTGATCTCTGTAACACACCACTCATTACTTCTTGCCAACCAGAAAATGAGCCATTTATACCTACAGTTTCCTGTTAGCTAGCTGTTAGCTAGCTGTTCTTCTATCCATGCCAATATGTTAACCCCTACACCATGAGCTTTTACTTTCTGTAATAACTTTTGATGTAGCACCTTATCAAATGCTTACTGGAAATCTAAGTACAGTACATCCACCGGTTCCCCTTTATCTGTAGCACATGTTACTACTTCAAAGAATTCCAGTAAATTGGTTAAACGTGATTTTCCTTTCTCAAAACCATGTTGACTCTGCCTGATTACCTTGAATTTTTCTAAGTGCTCTGCTATGCAGTCTGTAATAATAGCTTCTGACATTTTCCCTATGACGGATGTTAAGGTAACTGGCCTGTAGATTCCTGCTTTCTATCTCCCTTTTTGAATAAAGGAGTAACATTGGTTGTTTTCAATCTAATGGAACCTTCCCTGAATCAAGTAAATTTTGCTATCTCACTAGCCACGTCTTTTAAGACCCTAGGATGAGGTCCATCAGGACCTGGGACTTGTCAGCCCCCAGCTGACAATTTGCTTAATATTACTTCCCTGGTGATTGTAATTTTCCTGAGTTCCTCCCTCCCTTCTATTTCTTGATTTACAGCTATTTCTGAGATGTTACATGTATCCTCTATAATGAAGACTGATGCAGAATACTTGTTCAATTCATCTGTCATTTCCTTATTTTCCACACTTAATTCCCCAGACTCACTTTTTTTCTTTCAGACCAACACTCACTTTTTTTAATAGCTAAAGAAACTCTTACTATCTTTTTACATTTCCAGCTCGCTTTCTCTTGTACTCTAATTTTTCCCTCATTAATATTTTTCTTTAAGTTTAATATTCTTTAACTTTTTAGCTAACCATGGATGGTGGATCTGCCCCTTGGAAATTTTCTTTCTTGTTGGAATGTATCTATTTTGAGTATTCTGAAATATCCCTTTAAATGTCTGCCACTGAATCTCTGTTGACCTATCCCTTAGCTTCATTTGCCAGTTCACTTTAGCTAGTTCTGCTTTCGTGCCCTCATAATTGCTGTTGTTTAAGTTTAAAATACCAGTCTTGGACTCTCCCTTCTCTCCCTCAAAGTGAATGTAAAAGTCAATCATATAATGATTGCTGCTACCTAGGAGCACCTTAACTGAGATCATTAATTAAACCTGTCTCGTTGCACGATGCCAGGTCTAGTATGGCCTGTTCTCTGGTTGGCTCCAGAATGTGGCATTCTAAGAAACTATCCCTTAAACACTCTCATGATCTCTTCATCTAGGCTATCTTTGCCCATTTGATTTATCCAGTCTATATGTAGATTAAAATCACCATACCTTTCTGACAAGTTCCCATTATTTCTTTCTTATGCTCCTCCCTACCATGTGGTTACTGTTAGGAGGCCTGCACACCACTCCTTGCCTTTATCATTTTCCACCTCTACCCAAACCAGTTCTACATCCTGGTTTCCTGAACTTAGGTCATCCCTCTCTATTGTGTCAATACCAACATGAATTAGCAGAGCCACCCTCCATCTTTCCCTAGCTTTTTTTTATTCGTTCATGGGATGTGAGCATCGTTGGCTAGGCCAGCATTTATTGCCCATTCCTAATTGCCCCTGAGATGGTGAACTGCTGCCTTGAACCGCTTCAGTCCATGTGGTGTAGGTACATACACCCACAGTTTGAGAGGCTTCAAAGGTCGACTTATACGCCATGATCTACAGTATTTGACAAACAGCATGCATTTCCTATGCTTGCAGGAGGCCATGTGGTGCTATTTCCATCATATGGGAAGCTTTAAGCTATAAGGCTCACCATTATTCTTAGTCCTCGGAAGCTTGGTAGTATTAGGTGCCACCTGTTGATGAACCTAGCCCAATCGTCTTGCATTTACTGATGCTAGCCAGTTACACAATCTTCCCTTTTCATGCACCCCCCTTGGGCTAGCACATGTCCTAGCTGATGTTTTATTTTCCATCCCAGCCTATTGCAACTGGGGCTGAGTCACTGCGTGCTGCCTCACTGCTTCCTCTGTCCTTAGCGTTGTATTTTTTAAAGTGTCCCACACTAATATTGAGTGGGCCTGCTGTACTGGAAACTAGTGAAGGACAAGCCTAGAGGTGATGGAATGGCGGGCAGTAAGAGCTGGGGTTAGCGTCAGCTCCTGCAACAATGCAGCATTCCCTCAATGTGTGAGGTATGAGGAGATTTTAATTGTGAGTGAATTTATGGCTATATGATCATATGGCTGAACATTATGAAGTAAAGGTACTAGACGCTAGATTGAGCGGGATGTGGGATTTTCTTATTGGAGAGACTGATTACACAGAACGCCAAAGGATATCTAATGCAGGCCTGACATGTGAAACAATGATTTTATGCTATCAAGGAAACTGACATATGAAGGGAATGCGGAGTTTAAGTACATCAAGTATTGTATCACATTTAATCCTGAAATCTCCTGGAGCTTGTTTGATTGTCATAGAGAGATTTTCCACAGTAATTATGCAAAATAAAATGGGTACATACTTGCCTTTCATCACTGACATCCTCCAACAATTTTCCATTTTTGACCTTTGCCAGGGCAGCATCAATTTCTTGCCATTTGAGCCAGACGGGATTTTCTTGAAATCTTCTTGTGTAGGACTCGGCTTGCACTGACAATTGCTGCTTTGGCTTTCCTGCTTCCAGGGCATACTGCTAATCTTCTCTACTTTTGAAAACAAAACTTGCTGAATACACTTTGAGAAACATTTCATCTGATCAAAGTTTTATTTCAAACTCTCGCATCTGACAATCAATGTGAAAATGATTCAGACTTACTAGAATGTGTTCTGACCAGATTCTATCCGAGTTGATGTTAACCTGCCTTTCAGATGCAATAATTGGCAGTATATCTTCAGCATTTTCCTTTTGCTCCTCCTTTGATCTCTAAACTTACCTGTGCTTTTTTTAGCCAGCATAAATATCTTTAGTCCGCTTCGCTCAATGGCTGCCTGAGTACAGCTCCTTCACCACATCTACTCTGATCAAACAAGTTCCTGTATTCATATTCATTTAAATTTGTATAAACATGTGTAAATAAGCAATATTTATATTGACTTCTCTGACAAAATCTGCAAATTTTCCACTTTTTCTTTGCACATCATAATTCCTCCGAGCTTGATTCCAACAGTCTTTTTTTATATTTGCTTTTGCATGTGAAAACTCTTACCTGAGGTGATAGCTTTTCTCCGTTTCATTTGTCCATGTCTAATAACTAGTTAGTAACAAATGCACTGAACAGCTGGATTGTTCTATTATCTACCAATATGTGTGGTCAACAATTAAAACATTTGGTGTTATCTCGAGCATTCTTCAAATCAAATTGACTTATGACAACAGCTAATGCTAGAAACACTGAAAGGCAAATGAGATAAATAGAACGTGTGACTATTTAAAGAGCTGGGTAAGGCAGATAGAGAGGGAAACATAAAAAACTAGCAAAGCAGAACAGACTCTAGGATCCTGGTAGAAGAAATAAAACAGTCAAAACCAAGGTGCAACCACCTTGCAGGTGCAGTGTTCCAATGCAGAGTCCCAATCTCAAACACAAACTCAGGAGGGGAAAGGAGCATTTGGATGGGCACCACTCTCTTATAAGCACCACGAATACCGTCATTGAAAGTAGAATAACAAAAAACAATTAAAATATTTATCCTGTTCTACAACTTAAGCTGAGTTGATTTAATATAAAATATGTTATGTCTATGAGAAAGTTTCCAGCTTAACCACCTCTTTCTGCTGCTCTTCATCTGAAGAATGGTGAACATCAATCCACCCTTCATCATCTTCATCCTCCTCATCTGGTACTTGCACTCACCCATCCATCGCAAGACCAAAACATTGATAAAAAAGGAGAAAAATAAAATACACGAGTAAACTAGCAAAAATATAAAACAGGTTGCAAGAGCTTCTACAAGTTTTTATAATTGGGGATATTTTATTTTGGGAGAAGATGGTGGCATCGTGTAAGTCAATTAGTCAAATAAGTCAGAGGCCCCAGGCTAATCTCTGGGGACATGGAGTCAAATCCCACCATGGCCAGCTGGTGGAATTTAATTCAATTGAATTGAAAGCTTCTCAGTAATGGTGACTGTGAACTATCATCCAATTGTTTAAAAACCCATCTGGTTCATCAATGCCCATTTAGGGAAGAAAATCTGTCATCTTTACCCAGTCGGCTCACATGTGACTCCAGATCCACAGCAGTGTGGTTAACTATTGTGGAAAGTTGTCCTTGCAAACCACTCAGTTCAAGGAAATAGGTTGGGCCAACAATGCTGGCCTTACCAGTATTTGCCCACAACCCATGAAAGAATAAGGTAAAAAAGTAAAAAGGAGTAATGTGACAGGAGAAATATAAATGGGTAATAAGGAAATGTCCAAAGATGTTAAACAATATTTTGCATCTTTATTCCCAATAGACGACACAAAGACCATAATAGAAATTGTGAGGAGCCAAGGGTTTAAATGAGATTGAGGAATTTAAAATAATTAATACTAGTAAGAAAATGCAGTGGAGAAATTAGTGATAAAAACCACATGACCTGATGCCTGTACTCTAAGGTTCTCAAAAAGGTAGCTGCAAAGATCGGGATGCGCAGGTTGAGATCTTTCAAATTTCCTAGATTCTGGGGCATGCTGCTAGGCAGGGAGTTCCAAGATTTTGACCCAGCAACAGTGGAGGAATGGCGATATAATTCCAAGTCAGGATGGTGAATGGCTTTAAGGGGAACTTCCAGGAGCTGGTGCTCCCATCTGCCTGCTGCCCTTGTCCTCCTAGATAGCAGTGGTCGTGGGTTTGGAAGGTGCTGTATGAGGAGGCTTGATGAGTTTGTGCAATGTGTCTTGTAAATGGTACACACTCTGCCACTGTGCATCGGTGGTTAAGGGAGTGAATGGATGTGGATGTGAATCAAGCAGACTGCTTTGTCCTTGATGATATTGAGCTTCTTGATTGTTGTTGGAGCTGCACTCATCCAGGCAAGTTGAGAGTATTCATCACACTCCTGACTTGTGCCTCGTAGATGATGAACAGGCTTTTGGGAGTCAGGAGGTGAGTTACTCGCTGCAAGATTCCTAGCCCCTGACAATTCATAAATGTCATGTACCCTTCAATATTCAGGTCCCAATCTATGTCATCTTGCAGCTGTGTGTATGTAATGGCTATCAGATTGTAATTATTTATTTCTTTGCATGCTCATTTCATCTGTTTTGTTACGAGTATTATATGTATTCAGATACACAGCCTATAGTTTTGTCCTTTTATTTTTGTAACCTCCAGCCTTACCTTCTGATGTACTCTTAGCTTTGTATTCTCTATCCCTTCCTGTCACAGCCTGTTTATCATTTCCCATATGAATACATTTTCTCTCTTGCCTTGTCTCTACTCTACCCTTTGATTTACCATTCTTCCAAATTTGATCCCTTACTCTCACTGTTTAGTTTAAAACCCTCTACTCCCCTAGTTATGTGGCTCGCTAGGACACCGGTCCCAGCACTGCTCAGGTGTAGACCGTCCCAGTGGTACAGATCCACTTTCCCCAATACTGGTGCCAATGCACCACTAACTCTCCCACATCAGTCTTTGAACCATGCATTCATTTCTCTAATTTTATTTGCCCTATGTCAATTTGCACGTGACTCAGGTAATAATCCAGAGATTATTACCTTTGAGGCTCTGCTTCTTAATTTGGTGCCTAACACTTTAAACTGACAATGCAGAATCTCTTTCCTAGTTCTGCCCAGGTCATTGGTACCTACACGAACCACGGTGACTGGATCCTTCTCCTTCCACTGCAAGTTCCTCTCTAGCCCTGAGCAGATGTTCTAAATTCTGACGCTGGGCAAGCAACATGGCCTTCTGGATTCTTGCTCTTTGCAGAGAATTTCAATACCCCTCACTATACTGTCCCCTACATTTTTGCTCCCTCCAGTTGAATGGTTTCCTGTACCACAGTGCCATGATTGGTCAGTTCATCCATCCTGCAGCCCCCATTCTCATACAAACAAGCTGAAAGAACCTCAGACCTGTTGGACAGAAGCAAAGGCTGTCTCCTGTACTCCTGCCCTCTGGGTCTCCTTATCTGTCTCGCTCATAGTCTCGCACTCCTGCCCTGACCACATCAGAAAACCTGTCCTAAGAGGAGTGTCTGCCTCCTAGTAAAAAGTATCCAAATAACTCATCCCCTCCTTGATGCATCGCAGTGTCTGCAGCTTGGCCTCTGAGGTGAAGCTCCTAGAGCTGTAAACGCTTACTGCAGATGTGTTTGCCCTACAGCCAAGAGTTCCCACATGCTTTTTACGTGACATCGCCTATCCTGCCATCTTTAATTTGTCTTTATTTACTAAAATTATTTTATTTTAACCTTACCACCTGTTTATATATTATTTAAACCTTAGGAATAGAATTGACCTTAACCACTTACTATATACTCACTAACCAGCTAACGATTTTCCCTAGAGTGGAGCAAGAAGCAACTCCTACAGGGTGAAAAAGTTAGAGAAGGTAAAGACAAAGGAACACCTGCTTCCTCTTCTCACCTAACTCCCTTAATCACCCAACTCCAGCACCCAGTGCCAAGTCACACTGAAATGTCTGTTTATATATCCTTCTGAAGTGGAGTTAACTGACCCCAGTTACAGGAAAACTGGTTTAAGCTGCTTTCCTTAATCAGCTAACTTCAGCTGCTCTTCCAATAGAGTCCTGAAACCCTGCTTAAGGCTGGGGAATTTAGACAGTAAATTTCAGTTAAATGCTAAATAAGTTTAAGAATAAGAGGTCTCCCACTTAAATGCAGAGATGATAAATTTTTGAGGTTTATTAGTTTGTGAAATTCTCTTCCCTGGAAAACAGTGGAGGTTAGGTCATCGAATATTTTTAAGGCTAAATTGGATAGATTCTTGATTGACAAGGGAGTCGAAGATTATAGGAGTTAGACAGCAAAGTAGAGTTGAGGCCACAATCGGATCAGCCATGAACTTATCAAATGATGGAGCAGCTAGGGAGGCCAAGACCTCCTACTCCTAATTCCTATGTTTGTACGTATGTTGAGGCCGTGGTATCCTGCCTGATGGTTCATTTTGCTATTTGTGAAAATGTTAATGATTTTCTTTCTCTCAAGGGATGTGCACGTCATTGGCAAGGCCAGCATTTGTTGCTCATCCCTAATTGGCCTTGAAAAGGTGGTGATATGCCACCTTCTTAATTGCTGAAGTCATTGTGGCGTAGGTGCACTTGCAATGCTGTTAGGAAGGGGGTACCAGGTTTTTTGACCCAGTGATATCGTTTCAAGTCGGGATGATCTGTGGTCTGTCAATTCAGGTATGATTATCTCTGTGGATAATCTCTGTAATTTGCTGATTAAAGTTTAGTTTTAACAGACATTAGCTGTTTATATGTGGCTTAGTCAGCATATTTATTTTCCCCAAATTATTTTGGCCAAACATTGCCTACCTTTGCCAGTAAAATGAAACTAGAAATATGAAACAAAAGCAAAACAAAATTAGAAATTGGTGCTTGATATGGTGGATGCTGAGATTGGTCAGGGAATCTAAAACACTGAGACACAGTCTCGGGATAAGGCACCTACTATATAGGACAGATGAGAAATTTCTTCACTGAAAGGATTGTTAATCTTTTAGAATTCTCCACGCCGGAGGATTGTGGATGCTGCATGGTTAAATACATTTAAGGTTGGGATAGACAGATGTTTTGGTGTACCAGGGAATCTAGGGATTTGGGAACAGGCGGGAAAATGGATTTGAAGCCCAGGATCAGCCATGATAGTATTGAATGGCGGAGCAGGCTTGGTGGGCCATGTGGTCTTAGTTTTTATTTGTTTATGCGTTGTGGGCTTTGCTGGCTGGGCCAGCATTTATTGCAGATTTCTAGTTGACCTTAAGTGTTGGTGAGCTGCCTCCTTGAACTGCTGCAGTCCATGTGGTGTAGCTACATCCACAGTGTTGTCAGGGAGGGCGTTCCAGGATTTTGACACAGTGACAGTGAAGGAACAGCAATATATTTCCAAGTCAGGATAGTGAGTGACTTGGAGGGGAACTTCCGGGTGGTGGTGTTCCCATCTATCTGCTGCCCTTATCCTTCTAGATTGTAGTGGTCTTGAGTTTGGAAGATGCTGTCTAAGGAGCCTTGGTAAATTCCTGAAGTGCATCTTGTAGATGGTGCACCCTGCTGCTACTGTGTGTTGGTGGCGGAGGGAGTGAATATTTGTGGATGTGGTGCCAGTCAAGCAGACTGCTTTGTCCTGGATGGTGTCAAGCTTCTTGAGTGTTGTGGGAGCTGCACTCATCCAGGCAAATGGAGAGTATTCCATCACACTCCCTACTTGTGCCTTGTAGATGGTAGACAGGATTTGGAGAGTGGGGAGATGAGTTACTCATTGCAGGATTCCTAGCTTCTGACCTGCTCTTGTAGCCACAGTATTTATATGGCTAGTCCAGTTCAGCTTCTGGTCAATGGTAACCCCCCAGGATAAAGTTAATGGGGGTTCAGTGTTGGTAATGCCATTGAATGTCAAGGGACAATGGTTAGATTCTCTCTTGTTGAAGATGGTCATTGCCTGGCACTTGTGTTTCACGAATGTTACTTGCTACTTGTCAGCCCAAGCCTGGATATTGTCCAGGCCTTGCTACATTTGGATATGGACTGCTTCAGTAACTGAGTAGTTGTGAATGATGCTGAACATTGTGCAATCATCAGCGAACATCCCCACTTCTGACCTTATGATGGAAGAAAGACTATTGATGAAGCAGCTGAAAGTGCTTGTGCCGAAGACACGACCCTGAGGAACTCCTGCAGTGATGTCCTGCTGCTGAGATGACTGACCTCCAACAATCACAGCCATCTTCCTTTGTGCTAGGTAGGACTCCAACCAGTGGAGAGTTTTCCCCCCGATTCCCATTGACTCCAGTTTTACTAGGGCTCCTTGATGCCACACTGGGTCAAATGCAGCCTTGATGTCAAGCGCAGTCGCTCTCGCCTCACCTTGGGATTTCAGCTTTTTTGTCTACTCCTGCTCCTATTTATTATGTTCTTATATGCATAGTCAGTCAGTGTCTATAAATAAGAGTAGAGACATTAATTTATTGCAGCTCTTGACCCAATCTTGTATGCATAGCTTAACTGTTGAGTTTCAAGAAATTAAGGTTTTTAAAAGATTGGAACTTACTGAGTAGCAGCTGACTTGCAAATTTTGCACCATCAGCTGTGGCTTCTTTCTAGCAGCACTCTGCCTTCTTAGTCACAAGGTTCTTGGTTCCAGTCACGCTCCAGGGCTTGAGCACAAAAATCAAGGCTGACACATAAGTGTCATTTGGATGAGATCTTAAACTGAGGCCTCAGCTGCCTGCACCGGTGAATGTAGAAGGTCCCATGGCACTATTTCGAAGAAGAGCAGCAGAATTAACCCCAAGTGTCCTGGTCAATATTTATCCCTCAATCACATCACAAAAAGAACTGATCTGGTCATTAACACATTGCTGGTTGTGGGAAGTTGCTTTGCTGCATTGGCTGCTGTGTTTCCCACATTACAAGAATAACTACACTTCAAAAATCACTTCATTGTAAAGAACTTTGGAAAGTCTGGTGAAAAAGCATTAAATAAATGCAAGCCTTTCACTTTAAACAGACATGAAATAAAGAATTAGAGTGAAAGACCAATTGAAACTAGTAAGATGCACAAGTGGGAAAACCTGCAGATATATTTTAAGAAACATTGAATTGGTATATTTTTCGCATGGCAGATAGAAGTACATGTTAACGAGTGTCAAGAAGATATAATAATTCTCAATGTTATTGGAATTTATTGTAAAATAGTGGTGTCTGTGTGAGACTTAATTGGAATAACGGCAGCTGGTCTGAAGGCTTTGATATAAACATGGGGGAAATTTAGAATACAAGGTGTAAAAGAACATTTTGCATTTTTAAATAAACTAGGCTAGATTGTTTTCAAAGGAGGGGTGAAATCTGTCACCTAGCTAGGTGAAGTTTAGAAACTGTTTATTTTTACAAAAGATTAATAAAACTTAGTGCTATGAGAAATTTTTATTATCAGGAAGATAAAGTCCAAAGACATAGTGATACAATGGGAATTTGCATTCAAAGGGGAAAATATGTATGAAGGAACGAAAGCTGTGTAAGGGTAGGCATTTTTAAGATCTAACAAGTGTGAAAAGCCTTCAGCATCTGTGCCTCAAGCTGCTGTTTTCAAAGAACTGAAGTTAAGAAACCTCACTTTGAATTCGACTGGTTCAGGGTATCCTGAACCTAGGTCTTTTAAAAATCTGCATCTTACTGTTGCCTTAATGAAAGTGTAACTGGGAGTCAGATTAAATAGGGGATTTAGATGTTATCATAATTTGTAGGTCTATATGTGTTTAAAATCATTTCTCTTAATAAATGTTTAATCTAGTTTTGTAAAAATCCATAATACTTGGTCTTATTACTACTGAATTCAAGGGATGCATCTCAATTTATACAAACTGCAAAACAAATTGTGGCAGTTGTTTCAAGTTTCCCTTTGGAATTTTGAACAACTCAGCATTTACCATTGGCTGTGCCATAACAAAGGATTAAAGATGGGTTCTGATTATTTAAATTGTGATGGCAAAACTGAGTTGCAGTTTGTAACCTTTTCAAATTTATGGATCATCAATTGGAACATAAAAATAATATGGATTTAGGTAGGCTTGATGCACTTTCTTATGCAATGGCTGTCTTTAGCTTGAATTTCTCTGAACCTAATGGTGTGTCATCTCCAATACTGGTACTATATTCTGATGATGTAACTTATAGACTAGTGTATTTTTCAGTTTATAATTTAAAACTGTAATTTGTAAATAACCCATGATGGAAATGTATGTTTTTGTTTTATGCCAGGTGTAGATGAGTGATTCTTGTATCACAGGTCTGTTCTGGCTCTTGCTAAAGAAAATTCCTTAAATGTGCAATTTGAAGAGGTAGTTTAATGTATACTGTTTAACTCTAACGTTAACTAATATGCAATTTAACATGGTTAATAAGATGCAGCACAATATAAAGGGATTGAACTCTGCTTGAGCAAGCAACATGATCTGTGGAATGGAAAATAAATTACTGAAGGTTAAGTTCCGTTTTACCTTCTGGCAAGGCACAGTATAATTGAAGTAGACTTGCTTCCTACGTCATTCAGTGACTACTTAAGTAAGTTGTGCTGAGCCAGGATTGTGCTAATTAATTGATGTGTTCATTAGGTATTCTACTCCAGAGCTTGGTGAATCAAGGATGATTGTGTTTTTCACGTTCATGATAGCAGGAATATCTTGTCTACCCAAGTGATGGTTTTTCCCAGTAGATGCAATTGTTAAATTCATATTCTGCAAGAGATAATTTTTCTATGCCATTGGCAGTTTTTGAGGTGTTAAGGCTCATATGCTGTCTGAGCTTGAAATCTGTATACTTAGGTGTACCATGTCTGTTCACAAAGCAGCAAAATCTAGAGTTCACAGTTGTTGATTCAATACTTTCTACTTTGATCACGCTCAAACCTAAGTGCATCTTGATATAATTTCTAAGTATGTAGTAAATTTGCATTAAGACTTTGGCTGAAATACTTTATAACCAAATGTTGTTGATCCCTCTTTCCTTTTACTATTCTGCCAAATTCAGGGTGTGTGTGGAAATTGTACCCCAACCTGATTTTCCTCCCTGCCCACTTCCAACACAATGATTTGAAGTGAGCATTATTACTGAAAAAGCATTCTTCTGTTAAATGCTGCAGCAGAAATAGCTGATCTGAGATTTTCCACTCAAATAAGAGCAGATATTTAATGCCTTCTCGTATGCTTTTCAAATATATAAATTGTAGGTTAGTAATGGAAATATGCCTGATAATACTTTCCCAATCATGACATCAAGAATTCTATAGTTGTATTGCATTGCTAAGGATTACCAAAATGGAAGGACAAATACCTGGAGCAATGCAGTGCATTAGACTATGTAGGATATTCGATTTCTTTCATTTGACACAGCTGGCCATGCCATTGGCACCATAAAGCGCATCATGTTGAGCTTTGCCCTGTCTTGTTCTGCATACATGTAATTTAACAGACTAAATTACTTGATGGTATCGAAAGAGATTTTCATCTAACATGGGATGTTGTAATTGGTATCAGTTTCCCATACTCATGGGTAACTTTATTTTAAATTAAGTAATGGGATAGGGGTGCACCTGACAAGTCTTCATTTATTGTCCAAACCTTAGTTACCCTTAACAGTTATGGTGGACCACCTTGAACTGCTACAGTCCCAATGGTGGTGGTGCTTCCAACATGGTGTTGGGTTAGTGATTTCTGGATATTGACTGAGCAATGATGAAAGTGCAGGCATTTGCCTAAGTCAGAATGATGTGCATCTTATGGTACTGGGCTTGTAACCCAAAGATCAAGAGTTCACACAGAATTTGGTGCAATTACCACTTATTACACTCAGCATCCACAATGTAACTGCAGTATGTACAGGATGCGGTGCAATAAATCCCTCCCCTGCAACTTGTGTGGGAATGCCATCAACTCCAAATTTCTCACAACCCTGACTTGGATCTACTTCACCTTTACTACACTGTTGGGTTAATATCCTGGAATTCTCTGGTTAAATCATCCTTGAGCCACTATTAATGTAAGGAGAAAACCTGCTACTAAATTAACACAGTTGGGGATGGGTAGTAAAGTTGCCTTGCCTGGGTATTTCATGTACTGAGAACAAAAAATAGATATGTAGCTGACAAGCAAAATGCTGCAAACACACAGGTCAATCTAATCAGCATCTGTAAAGAGAACAGATTAGCAAACATTTCAGGTTGGTTTTGCTGCTTCAGTTTTTTTTAGGGCTGTTATTCTTGCACCATTTACATTGAACTTGTATGTCTTGGCCTGGATGAAAATTGTAATTGGGTTTGGAACTGAACACTCCTTGTAGAACCCAAACTGGTAATTAGGTGATACATAATGGCACTGTTACTTCTGCAATCACTTTGAGGGAAGGCTAATTGGCTGGGTTAGGTTTGTACTCAATTTGGGTAGATACAATATATCTAGACAACTTTTCAACATTTTCCTATAAGTATTAGTGCTTTATAATTTGGTCAGGATTGGTGAAGTGTACAAGCAAGGAATTCATCGTTTTTTTTTCAGACTGTCAGTCTACAATTCAATGTCATAATTAAATGTATACTACACAGTGTCTCTGATCAGCTTACCATGAGCCCAGAAATTGGTCCCTTTAAGCCTCTAATGCTGCTTATGTGTTTGCTAATAGACCCCTGCAATGATATGTATGAAAACATACTAGGAACTTGTTGGCTCCAGTGCATTCACAGCTCTGTCTTTCATCTTTGCAACTAGATTAGGTTAAGGCTCCAAGGTTGTAATCTAAAACTCTTAGTCGGGGTTTACAGTTCTACAGCAACCTACTAGCTCTGTTATTTATAAATATTTATATAATTGAAAAAATGCTGGCATTTTAGCAAAACTTGAGTATGTTGTGGAATGTTTTGTTTTCCAGCCCCTTCCTTTTAAATTTTCAAGCTGTCCTGGAGTCTGATTATTAGTGTTTTGAATGTTTAATCAGATAAAGGCTGTTTAAGCATTTCAGCTAAGGAAAGGTATGTGATTTGGCCAAGAGGCTCAAGTCGATGCTGTTGTAAGTTTAGCTTTTTCCTTTTACTTTTTTCTGTAAAAAGCTTACATTTTTGTTTTTTAACTGGTATCATAAAATTAATGTAAAACTTAATGCTGATTATCATTCGACTGTTGTAAGTGAAACTTGGCCTGCTGATTTTCCACACATAGCCAACATGTAGACTGCCTATAATCCTATGGAAATAGTTAAGGATATATGATTTGCTGTAATGTTGGATGAAAACTGGGAAGCGACATCTGTTAGCTTGCCCAATTTGATAGTCTTCTAATGTAATCCTAAAGAGACTGGTCGCAAGCTCTTTGAAGATCTGCTTAACAGATTTCAATCCTTGCCAGGTGTAAACTTCTACTTGGGGGTTGTTGGATAGTGATAGCTTACTTATACCGACATACATACTCAGTTCAGATAACTAGGTAGATCCCATATTGATTTGTACAACCCTAGCACGAGGTCTGCTCCAAGTCTATCAGATCTTTTGTGCAAAATTTTCTTATGACAGAGTAGTTTATGCTAATTTTATTCCAATGTTGCAGACCCCATCTCCAGCATTCTTATGTAAATTTCCCCTTCATTACAGAAAAATGTGCACAAATTTCTTTTGGAAAACAGTCAATTTCAGTCGTTTGAATTGTATATTAAAATTCAAAGCTGTCTGCACAGGTTATCAAACTAGTTCCCAAACTGGGTGTAAATGGTTTCCTTAGTCTTTCATCCAGCCCATCCATCTTTGGAATCTAATCACCCCCATGCCCAGCATCCCCAACATCTTTTGCCTCCCCCCGGACCTGTCTGCGCCTATCTTTACTGCAACATGCTTAGAATGTGGTCATGGTGCATTGTTCCTCCTTAACTTCACACAGCCTTTAACCTGGTAGACCATGTCACTTTTCTCCAACACCTTCCCTCTGTTTACCGGCTCAGTAGTCCTGAACTCACTTGATTCTACGCTTGCCCTTTCTGTCATTCCAGTGGAAGGTTTGAGACTGATGGATCTCGCAGGAAGCTGACCTTGTATCTGGAAGTTACAAGGGGCAGCATGTAAAGCAGAAATAATTGTATTGGAAGAGTAGCATTGTTAGAAATAGTGGTTCCTTCTCAAAGCCTTCAATGTGTTTCCTTTGATTCTCTCATATCAATGCTCATCTTTCCTGCAATTCCCTGTTTAAATCTCCAGTTAGGCTTCTATCCCTGTCACAATACTGAAACAAAAATGATTCTTTTTATTGTAGACTAAAGAACAGCGCTCTATGTAAATGTATGCTAACTCCAGTTACATTTATACGTCTCACAGAAGCAACAGGAATCTATTAACAAAACCAACATTTTAGTAGTTGGTAATCATGGCACAAGTGCTTGCCAAGTAAGATGGATGTTTATTTTTTGCAGAAGGGCTAAATTTGTTTAACTGGACTAGATTTCAATGTTGCTGTGTTGCTGAATGTAATAGTCAATAAAATCGGGCAGATTTCATGTTGCAGCACTTGTTCATTCCTGTGGTTCAGGCTTTCAATAACTCGGCAATAGAAGCCCCAGGCTAGGTTTGTTTACTACTTGCAGTTGAATCCGGATGCTGTGTAAATTGACTTGTCAAACGAAGTACCATGGTTTTGGTCAAACTTCGGTTTAGTGAAACTTTGTCATCTTGAATCATATCTCAATTGTTAGAAAATTCAGTCTCAACCAATGCTTTCTGCACTAATTAGCCTAATAAATGTGGTGTCTGCTGAAAGTTGTATTTTATTTACTTTCTAAAAAGACACATTTTTCTTTAATCATAAGAGCATGATCTAAAAGTGAGCACATAAGCACAGCCAAAGAAATATGCCATACTAGGGTTTACTTGAAGTCACATTGAAAACATTTAGGAAGTGGTGATTGCTATGAAACCTGTGACATTTTTAGATTGCTGGGGAGAACTATACACCGGCAGAAGTTTTGTGGTAATTTTTTTTTGCATATGATTGCTGATCCAAATGACTAGAAAATCCTCAAATACAGAAGTGAAGCTTGGCTATGTTGGAAATGCTGTGAAAGCTACACTGGGTTATTGGAAATAATAATGTTAGCAGAGGAAACTGTCAGTCATAAGCCCAACCTGCCAACTTCATTACAGTTTTGGTCTTAACTTTAAACTTCTGCTTACCATAGATTTTAGTAATTATTTCAACACAGCTGATTTGAGGAAGATACGCAAAGTATAAATTTATTTAGAATATCTTTCTGAATGAAAATTATTACAGAAGTAAAGTCTTAATCAACAGTTATTCTCCACTGGCAAGCATTTCTGAATCTAGCTTGGAGCTTGTGTTGGTGAGTCACCAAAAGTCTAAGGCTTGGTTTAAAAAAAACCCAAACTTTACAGCTTTGAAATTGGATGATTTTCATCAACTTTCACATTTGTAAAATTTAAATTTACTCCAGTTATGTGTTAATTTAGAATAGAACATTTCTTATGCTGTATGTTATAATTTAAATATAACATGAACCTATATCTAGAATCTGGGAGCAAGTACTTTATCCATCTGCATTGAGAATGCTGTCAGTGGAATTTGGAGTTGGACAAGGGATATCAAATACATGAATGGTGTAAGAACTTCTGAAGTGAAATTTTAGGTGTTGGAATTGAGTACAGAGCTGCAAGAAAGTGCTAAGTAGGCTAGATGATATTGTATTCAAGTGTGAAACTTTTTAATGTAAACCAACCTAACAACCCAAATATGGCAGCACAGGAAGGAACAGTGCAATTCCTGCTAGATGTGAGTTTTGAGCTTATGGCTTTGACTTGGGCAAGTACAGTTGTGGGAGTTAGCACCATCCCTCCTTGAGCTTAGTCTCAATTTAAGAAGGAAATGGAGACAATCCAACGCAGCAGGGAAAAGTTTTGAACAAGGGTTTGCAAGGGTAATCACATTGCTGAGTGATGAAGGGTGAAAGACTGGTGACTATCTGAGGTAGGGAAAGGCACAAATGAGTTTAGAATAAGAATATTCAGAGCTCCTATTCTCAGGTTTGAAGCTGTAACTTGCTATGAGGTTTATGGGGAGGACCATGAAAAGCACCAATGAACCTGAGATGGCTCAGGCCTCATTTGGGAATGTAGCACAGACTCTCAAATTGCAAGAATGAAAAAGATGATCAAAATAATTATTAGGGATATTTAGTTATACTTCATATTGGTTTTCTTTCATATCACACCTTGCATGACCTCAAGACATCTCAAAACTCTTTACAGTCAGCAAGGATGGATACCAGAAAATAGTTGAACCCTATTTGAGCAATTACAATAAATAAAAATGAAATTCTACATAAGTAAACAAGGCTGAAGGAAGACACAACACGAATAAACAATGGGATACATCTCTGGTTCCTGAGGGAGACAAGGAAGGAAATTGCAAAGAACCAAGAAATTGCATTTTGGGGTCCTGTTGAACTGGTTATGTGCTGAAAGATTGAGTACTGTCCAATATCATTTCCCATTTTCAAAAAGGACGCAGATACTCTGGTTAATTAGAACCTAGTTAGCTTAAGGGTGGTGGTGAAGAAAAATATCAAAACTTTAAAAATAAATTACTGCATATATAGAGTAAATAAAAGAAGCCAAAACAGATGAGACAGTTGTGCTTGAGAAACCTCTCAGAATGGAGGAAGCTGTAGCGGAGTTCAGGAAAGCTTTTGACAAAACACCACTTGGATGATTAGTAGACAAAACTAGGGTGTGAAATTAAGAGGAGCATAGAAAACAGGAATTAAATTTAGAAAGGAGAAAACTGAGTTGGAGCTAGGCTTTTTGCATGATGGTTAGCAATAATGTCCCACTGAATTCAGTTTAAGGGCCATGTCTGGTATGTATCAATTATCTGGATACAGGTCTGGAGTAGTGTTGCAACTAATGCCAAAACAGGCACTGTAGTTTATTATTTAACATGCCTAACCAAGCCTACCTGTCGCCATGACAATGGAACCCTCTGCTCTCTGTATTTTGTTTTCTTGTCCATAGCTAATTTTGTTGTAACTTGCAAGCAGGATCAGGATAGGAGATGAATCAGGAAGCAAATGGTGGCAAGGAAGCGAGACTCTTTTCTTGAATTTTGTTCCTAATTTATGCACATCTTTAACCTCCGTCGCTCTCTCTGATCTTGTAGCCTGGGCACAAACATGCTTACCATTTCTGCACTTCCTGCCCCCAAGCTAGCTAGTTCGTTGCATTGCCCTTTTGTGAAATTCTGCCACCACAGTGCACAACAAGCCACCTGCCATAAAAACAAAAAAACTGCGGATGCTGGAAATCCAAAACAAAAACAGAATTACCTGGAAAAACTCAGCAGGTCTGGCAGCATCGGCGGAGAAGAAAAGAGTTGACGTTTCGAGTTGACGTTTCGAGTCCTCATGACCCTTCAACAGCCACCTGCCTGCTCACCTGGAGCTGCTGCCAGCAGCAGTTCCTCACTCTGAAGCCTACATAAAAGTCTACTTAAGACAGTGCCTCACATGATAGGGCAGGGGAATATTGAGATGGGGGTAAGGGCTAAAAATTTTAGATGAAATTCCGTAAGAATGAGGTTTTAAAAAGAAAAATGCAATAATTTTTCACTTTGAAAGTACAGAAGGATATGGATATACAAGTTAATGAAACATAAATATTGATCAGGCTATTTCTTAAATTGGGAATCTAGATTTTATTGGGAAGTATGAAACAATAAATATCGAAGCTATATAACTTTTTCCAAATTTGTTCACCAAGCAGCATTGTACTAAATCTGCATTGTGCGCTCTTTAAAGCTTCAAGATTCTCCCTAGAATGTGGATTCCAATATTGCACAGGGCTTGGTATAACTAGAATGACTTGCCATGTTGGAGTCCACACTATAGGGAGAATCTTGAGGCTTTAAAGTGTGCACAATGCTGCTTGCTGTGAACAGATTAGGAAAAAGTTATGGCTCTTTTCAATAGTACAGTGCAGATTGTGGGATGATGATATAGATTTAAATTGAAAAGAGATGGGGTAAATAGTTTCCAGTAACTGAGAGGTCTAGAACGTGGAGCAATAGATAAAAGACTAAATGTGAGATCTGCAACAGAATAAGAGAGCTTTCAGAGCTGTGAGGCCATGGAATTTACTCCTAGAGTTAGTTTTCATTTAGTGTTTAGATTATGCATACGTGGTGTAGAAAGGGTTCATATCATCAATCTGTATCCAGCAAGAGCTTGTGTGCATGTGTAAATATATAGCTCCTCTAACATAGCAAAATATCCTAAGTTGCTTAACACTACCAATAGTTTTTTAAAAAATTTTGTACTGAGTCATGAAATATCAGGGCAGATGACCAAAAGCTTGCTCTGAGGCAGGCTTTAAGAAGCATCTTAAAGGAGCAACAGTTCAGAGAGGGAACTCCAGAATTTAGGGAGAAGGTAGCTCAAAGCACAGTGACCACAGGCGATGAGATTTTGAAAATTAGATGCCAAGAGGTCAATTGGAGGAGTGCAAAGATCACAGAGGCACCTGGGGTTGTATGAGGTTAGATAGGCAGAAGTGAGGAAGCACAGTGATAAATGAATGAGACTTGGTGCAAGTTAAAATATGGGTAGTGGAGTTTTGGATGAGCATGGGTTTATATAAGGTAAAAAATGGGAGGCTATCAGGGAAGCATTGGAATAATAATACCAAGGGTAATGAAGGCATGAATGAGAGTTTAGCAGCAAATGAGCTGAGACAAGGTCTGAGTTGGATAATATAGAGGGGAAGTAGGCAGTTTTGGTGATTGAACTGATACGTGAGTGAATGCTCAAGGTTGAAAATGACCTGACTTGGTATCAGATAGTTGCAGGGATCGGGATGGACACAGTGGTCAGAGAATGGAACCTGTGGTGGGGAC
The DNA here is from genome assembly GCF_017639515.1 of Carcharodon carcharias. Taxonomy (NCBI): domain Eukaryota; kingdom Metazoa; phylum Chordata; class Chondrichthyes; order Lamniformes; family Lamnidae; genus Carcharodon; species Carcharodon carcharias. The sequence continues at coordinate 167,739,910 of NC_054472.1, forward strand.
TAAAGACAGGGCTTCAGCCTTTCCTGTAAATAGTTGGAGGAACTTTCTGCTCATCCAAAGCTGGATAATGGATAAGCAATATAGCAAATCAAACTTTGGAAGGGTCAAGAGGGGAGTGAAGGAGCAGTGTGTTGTCAGTGTACATGTGGAACCTGATGTGTTTTCAGGTGATGTCATAGAATAGCAGCATGTAGACAACCTAAGCAACTCTTAATGAAGATAATGTTGTGAATCTACAGTGAAGCTGTACAAACGACACTTTACCACTGGAGCTTTTCTACCCTATATGCTGAAGTGCAAATATAAAATGAAACTTTGCAAAAATTGCTGGAGCACACTTTAGGAAATGAAAATGTCTGATTTTGCTCATGGAAACCATTGATAAGGCATAAGAAACTATCCAATGAACTAAATCAAATTTTAACAGCTCTGTCCTTATTATAGTTGGTTATAATTAACATCTGGTTAATCTTATGGAAAAAGTGCTCAGTAGCTTCTAGTTTACCTTGAAATTAATTTTGTAATACTTTAACGTAGGCATCACTTTCAAAATAAAAGCTACAGATCTCCCAGTGCAGACATGAAGGGCTGAATAGTTTCCTTTGGTACTATGATAGAGTTTCATCCTTTTTTTCCTATTTTGTGTTTCAGAACAGTCGCTCGATGGGGAGTAACAGAGGACCACCTCTTTGTGTCGCCTTCCCAACTCTATACTGCAAAGAAAACACCTCTTCTATAATGAAACTAGTATTAACTGAATGGCAATTAATATGGATTTTTAATAGACAATAAACAAGCCATAATCCAAAATTTCTACCAAATAGCTTTCTTTTGGTTTTTGAATACGTTTGAAGGAAATTGTGAAAGAAAAGTGCCAAGCCTATAAAACAACTGAGGAAGACATCTTGATTAAGCATTTTTCCCCAATAAAAGTGTGCGCACACTTATTCTTATGGCTGCAATGGCTCCTCAGAATGACGACACAGAATCTATGCAAGCACAAGAATTACCTACCAAATTGAAAAAGAAAAGAGACGACAAGGAGAATGGTGATGAAACAGTTAGTGAGGGGTCCATCGATCGCATTCCCGTCAAATTATGGGTGATGCACGGTGCAGTGATGTTTGGCAGAGAGTTCTGTTATGCAATGGAAACTGCCTTGGTAACACCAGTATTGTTACAGATAGGTGAGTGCTAAGAATCTAAACAACACTAGAAAATGCCTCTGCAGAGGTTTTTCTATAGTTCCGATCAGTGACAGACCAGTATAAGGACCAAAACACTGGAACTAAGCCAGTGTGCTCTCATTGAGTTATTTATCCATGCATTGCCTATTTATATACACCCACGCTGAATATTTAAGCATTACTTAATAGAACAACTATGTTAATAATACAGTAAAGCTCTGCTGCCTCACTACAGCAAATATGCATAACACTTTTTTAATAATCTAATTTTATATCTTCAGAGGATCATAGAAGGTTTACAACAGAGAAGGCTGCCACATGGCCCATTCCAATTGCACTGACCAAAAAAGAAGCCACCCAGCCTAATTTTGTTTTCCAGAATGTGGGCTTTAGCTGTGCAAGTTATGGTACTTCAGGTGCATATGCAGAGTCCTTTTAAATTAGTTGAGGGTTTCTGCCTCTACTAGCGCCTCCCACATCCTCCTGGGGTTTTTTAAAAACATCCTCGTCTCCCCTCTAATCTTTCTACCAATTACTTTAAATCTATGCCCCCTAGTCATTGGCCTCTCTGCTAAAGTAAATAGGCCCTTCCCATCCACTCTATCTAGGCCCCTCACAATTTTCTACATCTCAATCAAATCGTCCCTTAGCCTCCTCTGTCCTAAGGTGAACAACCCCAGCCCATCCAATCTTTCCTCATAGCCACAATTTTCCAGTCCTGACAGTATCCTTGTTAATCTGCTCTGTACCCTCTAATGCAATTACATCCTTTCTGTAGTCAGGTGACCAGAACTGCACTCCGTACTCTGGTTGCAGCCTAACTAATGTTTTATATAGTTTGAGCTTAACCTCCGTGCTCTTATATACTATGCCTTGGCTAATGAATTAAAGGATTTCTTGTGCCTCCTTAACCACTTTATCAATCTGTCATGCTACCTTCAGAGATCTATGGACATTCACTCCAAGGACCCTCACTACTTCTGAACCTCTCAGTATCCTCCCATTTGTGTATTCTTTTGCCTTGTTTGGCCTTCCCAAGTGCAACACCTCACACTTCTCTAGGTTGAATTGGGTTGATAACGAAGGTAAGAACCCATGGGATCCAAGGCAAATTGGATGCAGAATTGGCTGAGTGGCAGGAAGTAGAGGGTGATGATCAAGGGGGTTTTTGTGACTGGATGCTTGTGTCCACTGGGCTTCCACAGGGATTGGTGTTGGGTCCCTTGCTGTTTGTGGTATATATAAACGATTTAGACTTGAATGTAGGAGGGTTGAATAGTAAGTTCGTGGATGACACAAAAATTGGGGAGGTAAATAGCGAGGAGGATATAGATGGGCTGATCAGAGGCAAATGGAATTTTATCCAGATAAGTGTGAGGTGATGCACTTGGGCAGGACAAAAAAGGCAAAGAAATACACAATGAATGATAGAACCCTGGGAAGTACCGAGGATCAGAGGGACTTTGGTGTGCATGTCCACTGGTCCCTTAAGGTAGCGGGACAGGTAGATAAGGTGGTTAAGAAGGCAAATGGGATACTTGCCTTTATTAGCCGAGGCATAGAATATAAAAGCAAGGAGGATATGCTGGAACTGTATAAATAAACGCTGGTTAGGCCATAGCTAAAGTATGCATGCAGTTCTGGAATCCACATTACAAGAAGGATGTGATTGCACTAGAGAGTACAGAGGAAATTTACCAAGATGTTGCCTGAGCTGGAGAGTTTGTTATGCAGAGAGATTGATTAGACTGGGGTTATTTTCCTTGGAGCAGAGGAGGTTGAGAGGGGACATGATTGAGCTGTATAAAATTGAGGGGCATAGATAGGGTAGACAGGAAGGAACTTATCCCCTTGGTGGAGGGATCAAAAACAAGGGGCATAGATTTAAGGTAAGGGGCAGGAAGTTTAGTGGGGATGTGAGGAAGCTTTTTTTCACCCAGAGGGTGGTGGGAATCTGGAACTCACTGCCTGAAAGGGTGGTAGAGGCAGAAACCCTCATAATATTTAAGAAGTATTTGGATGTGCACTTGCGATGTCATGGCATAGAAGGTTATGGGCCTAGTGCTGGAAAATGGGATTAGAATAGCTAGCTACTTGTTTGACCGATGCAGACTCGATGGGCCGAAGGACCTTTTTCTGTGCTGTAGACCTCAGTGACTCTCTGATTCTATGAATTCCATTTGCCACTTTTCTGTCCACCTGACCAGTCCATCTTGAATAAGAATACTTACCAAATTTCCAAGAATTTCCAGATGATATTTTGTATTGCTCTACTTAATGGAACTTATGCCTCCAAGGTTTTTGGAATGCTATTGAAGGTGCTAGCCAATCTAATACCACTGTTGGAAAGATCATAACTGTACTTCTCTCTTTGTTATGATATATATTTGCTTTACAGTTCCTGATGAATATCTAAATTTTCCCCCGTTTGCACAAACAACAACTGAATTCACCAAGAAGAGAAAATGTTAATGGAAGTAAATTAGCCCATATCTTCAGTATAGTGTTTGCTAGCTTGCAGTCAGTTGTATATTGGTGCCCATAGCATAAATTATTGCATAATTTAATGTATGTAGTAGGATTTTGATGATCATCTTTACTCCACAATATTGTAACCAATAGTAAATTGGTAAGTTGGGAAGTATGATTTAAAATATAACAAAAGCTTAATGTTTACAGGAAGTGCCCTCAAAAGACTTGACACTCTGGGAGTGCTTCACATTTGGATGATTGTTGATAGTAAACTGATATGTAAACGATAGAGTAGCAGACAGGTTCACTTAGTCAAATGGCATAATCACAATTGCTGTCTTTGTAACATTACTAAAGAGGATCTTGAATATTGCTGAAAAGAGAGATAAGGTGCCAAATTTTTTTTATCTTGCACTCATCAGGACAAACGCAAGAATGCCAAATTTCAAACGCACTCAACAATTTATACCACAGGAGGAAAGGGTGCTAATTGGTTGGCAAGTCAACTCTGGCATTGCAATGGAGAAAGCAACAGAACAATAGGTTCCCCAAACTGCTGGGTATTTTTTTTTTAAAAAGATACAAGGCATAAACATATTCCATTTGTCTGCAAAGAAGAGGTCGTGTGTACTAATGTATGTCTCTTCTCGCAAGCTTAAATGAGCCATGTTACAAACTCAACTGATTATCTTAAATGGTTGTTAGTGTAGCTATTAGCACACTCGGGATTGTTCAGCAAGTGCTGCCCAATTGCAGAATCCCATCTAATAGACATTTTGGGTTTTACAAGCGCAGGCTGGTTGAGTATGGTTTTTGCTCTACCTATCATGAACGGAGACTAAGGAACATCCTGTTTGATTCGACCAGCCAGTTGCTGGGACGTACAACCTATTTACCTGGCATCGCACCCCCACAGTTCCCTTTTTATCCTTTAATATCGTTGCGATTGTTTGAAATTTGGAATTCTTACTTTTGAATGCAAGACAAGGCAACATTCAGCAATATTCAAGATCCTTTTTGGTAGTACAGAACTTATGAATACAGCAGAGAATTTTCTTTAAATAACCCAATAATGCTGCAAAAAATGTAGCATCTTGAATTTGGAATTGTGATAAAGCGATCTCTCATCTAATAATTAACCAGTAACACATTTTTTGGGTGGGGGAAAAATACAGGGGTAAATTCATTTGCAATATGATTCTAACTAAGTTATTTCCTTTGCTTACTTTTGCTTGCTTTGCATCCTTTCATGCACACTTTTTTTAAAGCTAGCTATTATCTTGTTAAGCCCACTGTGTTCAAACTCAGTTATGACCCAGGCATTGACTGAATTTGTTTTTACATTGCCTGTCAATTGCAGAGTTGGGTCTGTAATTGTGCTGACAAGTTTGTCACCAACTCCATGTCTTTTTTAAAAAAGCAGCCTCTTGAATAGTGATCCTTTGGCTCTTGGCCCACTCTTGTTTTTGTCAACATCTGGTAAACTGGCATTTCAAAAATGTGTTTACATGTGTAATTTTTTCACTTTTTTAAAAACAAACTGAAATAACTTAGATTGCTTTCTCCCATTATCAAGCAATCATCTATTTACTTGTTTACCTCCTAAGCCTGTTGTTAAGTTGGCTCAAGCAAAACATTCCAAAACAACATATGCTAAAGTAAACACATTTGTCCAGAGCTTCCTCGTATCTAAATGTGTTTCGGGTGTATGAAGACCTGCACGATATAGTCTTAAATTGTTGATTCTCAGCTGAGATGTGAAAATACATAAGGCCACCCTCCTAAATTTCTTCAGCCTTGTCCTGGGAAAAGTAGAGGATCTAGTTCCTAGTATTGTTCAGTGTAACTGTGCTGACATGTTTATGGAATGGGGTTGCCCTGACCTAACACATTTCAACAATAGAGAAGGGGTGAACAATATTGAAAAGCTTTTGTTTCCCCCTTCTCTCCTGGAAAATTAAGTGGATTAGGATTAATGCAGGTAGTATTGTTTCGCAATTTACTGACAAGCCAACATTCTGTGGTCTTTCAATATCCGTAATACTATCCATATCCATTTTTATGTTACTAGTATGAAATTGTTCATCCCATTGTCTGGTCATTTGTTCATGGCAGCATTAGTGCAATTTTCAGTAAAAATGAGAATGTACTACTGCATTTTTGAATACAGCTATTAATGTCAATTTGTTACGTCCAGCAACTATAAAACATTAATTAAGGAAGGTCGTATGCAATGGCACAGATCAAAAATCATCACATGAAATCATTACATAGTAGGTAATTGAGTCATGGTGTAATTTACAGCAAAGGAGATCTCTTGGCCCATCGAATCTATACTGGCTTTCTGTAGAGCAATCCAGTCAGCCCCATTCTCCCCCCCACCTCCAAATCCCTGAAGCCCTGCAAGTTTGTTTTCCTCCAGCGCCCATCCGATTTCATTTAAGAGTCATTGAACATCTCCATTTCCACCACCCTCGTAGGCAGTGAATTTCAGGTCATTACCACTCGCTTTGTTTTTTTAAAGTTGTTTCAGGCATGCCTTGGGACTCATAGACCTTCCTGTTAAAGAAGCAGTTAACAAAGTACATGGGATCTTGAGTTTCATAAATAGAGATATCAAGTATAAAAACAGGGATGTTATACTGAACCTTTTATAAAGTTCTTCTTGGGCTAAAACTAGAGTATTGCATCCTGTTCTGATCATCACTCTTTTTAAGAAGGATTCGAGGATCCTCAAGAGGGGACAAGATGATTTGCCAGATTAGTTCCAGGGATGATGGATTTTAGTTACAAGGTTAGGTTGGAGAAGCTGGGGGTGTTCTCCTTGGTGCAAAGGAGGTTGAGGCATTTCAAAAGAGGCGAGTAAGATTTACAAGTTTAGATAAGGTCAACCAAAGAAAAGTTGTACTCATTAACTGTTGGTATGAGGACTACAAGACCCCACCTCCGCCACGCAATGTTCTACATTTGCCAAAGTACCATCTTGGAGTCGTATTTTTGGTTAATGTAAGAACTTAGAAATAGGAACAGGATTAGGCCATTTGGCCCTTCAAGCTTGCTTTGTCAATCAGTACAATCATGGCTGATTTGATATGGCCTTAATTCCACTTTCCTGCCTGTCACCCATAACCCTTGAGCCCCTTATCGATCAAAAATCTGTCGCACTCAACCTTGAGTATATTCAATAACCCAATCTTAACTGTTTGCTGGGGAAGCGAATTCCAAACACCGATGACCCTCTGAGAAGAAATTCCTCCATCTTCATCTTAATGGGAGAACCTTGTTTTGAACTGTGCCCCCTAGTTCTGGATTTCCCCAGGAGAGGAAACATCGTCTCAGTATCTACCCTATCCAGTCCCCTCAAGACCTTTATATGTTTCAATAAGATCACCTCTCATTCTTCTTAACTCCAAACCTGTTTAGCCTTTCCTCATAAGACAACCCCTTCATCCTAGGAAGCGGTGTGGTTAACCTCTGAACTACCTCAAGAATGTCCCTCAAGGTAACCAAAAGTTCTCTCAGTACTCTAGTCATGGTCTCACCAATGCCCTGTACTGTTGTAGCAAGACTTCCCTACTTTTATACTTCATCCCCCTTGAAATAAGACCTGTAGAAAAGTTACAGCACAGAAAGAGGCCATCAGCCCATTGTGTCTGCGCTGCCAGGAAAAAAAAAACAGCTCTTAGAGCTGTTGGCATCCATGGAAGCAACACTATACATAACTTGATCAATTCTAGAAGAAGCATGAAGAAGTCAGGAGGGGAAGGGAGAAGAGAATTTCCAAAGATTTGTGAACGTCAAATTTAGGATGTTTACCTACATGGCCAACATTCCATTTGCCTTTCTAATTAATTGTACTGGAATGCTGGCTTTTTGTGAACGATGTACAAGGATATCCAGATTGCTCTGTTCCACCTCAATCTGCAGCTTCTCTATTTGAATAATACTGTGCTTTTCTAGTCTTGCTACCAAAGTGGACAGCCTCATTTTCCCACATTATACACCATCTGTCAAATTTTTGCCCATTTGCTTAATCTATCTATGTCCCTTTGAAGACTTTGTAGCCTCCTCACAATTTGAATTATGAATTTCTTATGCCACCAAAACTCAGTTACACCTCATTCAACAAGTTGTAAATTTCTAATGGCTTTTGTAGCAAGGCTAACGGCATGGAAGATAAAGTTCATGTCAACTCAGTGATTTCAAAAGATTTCCACAGGAGCAGGACTCACTGACAGTAACTTCTGTTTTCCACATTTAAATGCACATGTGCAGACGCCAGAAGTTGCTGTCAGTTTCGCAGTTGGAATGACTGCAAGTGATGAGTTTTGACATTACAACTGCAAAATCCAGACAATTCATAAAATTATAAAAAAGACTGACCTTTATATGGCACCTTTCATGATCACAGGACATCTCAGTGATATGCAATAAATGAAATACTTAACTGTAGTTGCTATCATAATGTAGGAAATGTATTCATAAAAGGCATCCTATCTGACTGACAAAAATAAACTGATCCCTCTTTGTCCTCAACATATACAGCCACACATTTGGCTACACCGTCCTCCTCCAAAGCCTCCTGCACTTGCCTGGTTTCATTCCTATCTAATTGTAACCAGAGTATCATTTGCAATGGCTTCTTTTCCTGCTTCTGCAGTGTTGCCTCTGTCCCTCAGGATCTACCTACATGTTGCCTTTTAGCAATGGCATTTGAAACCAGAATGCTGGTCTTCACATATACACTAACAACACACGGCTACACCACCACCAGCACCTCTTTCAATGTCTCCACAGTTAAATTCACTGTCAGACATCCAGTATTAGATAAGCAGAAAATTCCTTCAACTAAACATTAGGAAAGCCGAAGCTATTGCCTTTGGCCCTTGCTACAAACTACATTCCTAGCTACGAAATTCATGCCTCTCCCTGGCAAATGTCTGATGCTGAAGCAGACTGTCTGCAGCCTTGCTGTCATATTTGACCCGAGATGAGCTTCCTTCCACATATCCATGCCATCATTAAAACCGCTTATGTCCATTTTTGTAACATCATCCGTCTCCATCCCTCAGTTCATCTGCTGTTGAAGTCTTCATCCACACCTTTGTTACCTCCAAACGTGATTATTCTAAAGCCCTCCAAACTGAGTTCCCACATTATACCCACTAAACTTTGTGTCTTTACTTGCACCAGTTCATTCAACATCCTTAGCTGGCTGACCTGCTTTAGTTTCCTATTGAGCAACACTTTGTTTTTCTTTTAAAATTCTCAGCCTTGCTTTCAAATCGGTTCATAGCCTCACCCTTCCCTATTTCTAATCTCCTTCAGCCCCACAAATCTCATATTGCACTCATCTAATTCTGGCCTCATAAGCATATTGATTTTTTTAATTGCTCCACTATTGGTGGCCATGCCTTCAGTTGCCTAGATCCTAAGCTTTGGAATTCCCTTTATTTCTCTTTTAAGATGCTCCTTAGAACCTACCTCTTCAACCAAATTATTCACCACCTATCCTAATATAGTCTTGTCTTGGCAGATTTTGCTTTATTGTGGTCCTGTGAAGTGCCTTGGAATGTTCTATTAAATTAAAGCTGCTATGTAAATACAAGTTGTTGCAATATTAACATCAATTTTTAGACCAATTAAGGGTCCGCACACCGTAGTGAGGTGAAAGTCTCTAGGAAAATCTGCGCCATTATCTGTTTTCACAAATACCGACTGCAAACTGTTTTCAGCATTCTCTTTTGACTTCCAGCAATTTTTTGGTGGAGGGTGGCAAGTAATGAGAATTGTAACCTATAATTTTATGGGCTAAATGAATACTTACAGAAATGCAAAATACAGTGTTAGAAATCTGAAATAAATAAGCTACTTAATACTGTGCGGGTCACACATCTGTAAAGAGAAAGAGTTAATGTTAATGACTTTTCATCAGAACTGGGAAAAGTTAGAGTAGTAGGGTTTGAGCAAGTGGAGAGGAGTGTGTGTTTGGTGGGGGGGGCGGGGTGCAATGGGATTGGGGTAGTAAGTGGAAGGGAGGAGTGGAAGAACAAAAGAGAAGCTCTCTATTGGGATGGAAAGTAAGCTTAAATGGTGAAAAGGAATGATGGTGCAAGGTAAAAGTAGATTGTAATTTGTCAAGAAAAGGAATAAAAGGTGGGTTTAGGAGGTGTAAATGGAAAAACAATCATTTTCTTTTGTGCAGTAGCTGTTGACAATGGAGGCATTTGAATTGTTGAACTCTATCACTCCACATTGCACCTTCTAGGCCTTTTTGTTTCTTGACTTGTCACATTGTCATCACCTTTTGCATTGCACCATTGTTCTTTTTTCATTTAATCTCTCCTGCCTTCATGCTATCCCAGACCTTCCTTTTTCTTTCCTCAGTCTTATAGAACCATTTTTGATTAGTCTTCAAAAAGAACTGATGCCATTCCAAACGAAGAACTTGAGTGAAGCACACCCTATGCCTTCACTTGAATATATCGGGTTCCTTCATTTGAATATGCTGGACAATCTGTAAAGAAGAAAAAAAAGCCATTAAAATGGAGATGTGAATAAGTTGTAATTCCCCAAAAAAAGCAAATGAATGGGAAAGGGAGAGAAAATTAATTTGGTTTAAGTAAACAGATTAAATTTAATGTAGATAATTTATCTCCAATTAATGCTGTCTGTTTTCTGCCACATTGTATATCACACTAGCAGGTGCATCCATCTGTTTCCTGTTCAGATTATTAGTTGCATTGATAGCCAGTAGGAGTGAACTATCCACCTGCCATTTATCTAGGGGCCAACAGGAAAAGTAACATTTCTTGTGGCCAAGGGAAATTACGTAATTGTTCTGACCAAACTGTGTGGATGAGCGAACTTTACTTCTGTAATGAGTAGGCTGTTGAGCAGTTTGAGCTAGAGTCATTCTTTGACCTGGAGAGAAACAATGAACGTTTTCCTGCAGCATGGAATTTATACAGACATTATTGTTTTCAATCAGTGAATTGATGCTCAATACCGTCATTTATCCTGTGTATAGTGTTGTGAGAAAGGCTATTTCAACTAAATCCCACTGCTTTCCTGCTGTAGTAAAAGATTAGACTTTCCCTTTGATTCTGTGTGATCATTTTGAATGCTCCATTTCCATCAAATTACTATGCACAATTACCATGAAAGATTTTCAAAAAATAGGTTTTTGATAAGCTGCTGCATTAATATGTAGAATGTACTTGATAACTCACGTACGTTCAGCTCATGCTCTAAATTGAAAAAAAAATCCTAAAATCCTAGGCCAGCACAAAGTTATGAAAAAGTAACGTTGCACAACTGCATTGCAGGTAGTTCTTATTTTCAGCCCTCCATCTTGGCTCCTTGTCACTTCCCAAGATTTAATCTGAATCCCAAAACTTTAATTTTACCCAGTAACCTTTCATGTGGCACTTGCTATTAATTGAGTTTTTCAGAGTTATCACTTCAAAGAAGTCAGCAATTGATTAGACAGGATCTTTGCATTTGAATCCATGTTAATGACGATTTATTAAATTGTAATACTTCAGTAATCAATTGCATTCTTCTATACAGGAATAATTTTTTTGTAATTACGATCTATTTTTTCACTTTCTGAATATAAACTGCATCCCATTTCCAAACTTACCAATACCACCCCAGTGTCTACTGACTCCCTCATGCCTCTCAAATCTCTATCCTAACATTCTACAATGAATGTCATCTGTTTTTTGTTTTAGCCCTTTTAACTCTCATTATCCATCTCATTTATATTGAAGTCATTTTTTGTGTAGGTTATTGAGGAGATTAAACAATTTTGCTCGTTGCCTTTTAATGATTATTTGGACAAAGTCATTTAGAAAGTACACCTTATTTTCTTCATCTTTCAAGTTTGTTTACAACTTTGTCATACTCTTTCTTCACACTGGATTTTTTAATTCATTATTCTACTTTTTTAAAAGATCAGGAATTTTTAAAATTATGAGTACACCTTCATGGATGGACCTATCATGTAATGTAATTAGGCAGGACTCGTTTGGCTGTTAATTAAGTTATAAGCTGACCTGGAACCTTCATGGACACTTCAAAGGAGGTCTGTTGCGAATTCAGTAATGAGCCTTCATCGACTATAGAATTTATATTTATAGTATTTGCATCTATTGAATCATGAGTGATGCATTAGCTTTTTTTTTGTCTCTTAGTTATGAAGCATGAGAATGTACTTTTTATTTTTTTGCATCTTGGGTGATAAATTTGTTTTCCAAATTGCCTTTAGACAAAGAAGTTTATCACTATCTTCCTTTTGTATCCAGAATGGTTCCAACCATGAAGATTTTTCTTTTTGAGCACAATTGTCTCCAATCTGCTATATGAATTGCAACAACATAGCACTTAGCCATAGGCTATTATGGCCATGGGGCTGAATCCTGCAGCTGTGGTTTAGTTGCTTTTTAATATTGTTATGGAGGCAGAATTGTAGGTTGATGAGCATTTGGGTTTGTCTTTAGTTGATACCTATGATAGATGAGGTAACATTCAGACACAATGCTTCATCAGAACTGAAAAGCTGATTAATTGCATTTAGAAAGAAAGAGGACAATGGGAAGGAGTGAACACACGAAGTAGAATGAACTGTAAAGTGCATAAAAGGAGTTCAGGTGATGGTTAAGTAGCAGCAGATACACAAGATGGTGGAAAGAAGGATAACGTGACAGAGGTGCAGACTGTGTGAATAGCTGAGGTTGTGGGGTGCTGGGAGGAAAAGAAAAGCTATCAAATTAGAATAGAATCCAGCAATCTGAAGAAATAAGCAGGCTTGTAACAAGGGTATAGATTACTCCACTAGTGGTCTGGTGGAGGGTCTCCAAATCAAGCGTCAAGCCTACCACCTAATGCAGCAAGACCTGGGCAATATCCAGGCTTGGGCTGACACGTGCCAAGTAACATTCATGCCACACAAGAGTCAGGAAATGACCATCTCCAACAAAAGAGAATCTAATCACTGCCCCTTGATGTTCAATGGCATTACCATCACTGCATCCCCTACTATCAACATCCTGGGGGATATAATTGACCAGAAACTGAACTGGATTAGCCATATAAATAAATACTGTGGCTACAAGAGCAGGTCAAAGGCTGGGAATCCTGCGACGAGTAGCTCACCACCTGATTCCACAAAGCCTGTCCACAAGGCACAAGTCAGGAGTGTGATGGAATACTCCCCACTTGCCTGGATGAGTGCAGCTCCCACAACACTGAAGAAGCGGGATACCATCCAGAACAAAGCAGCCCTGCTTGATTGGCACCACATCCACAATCTTCAATCCCATCAACACTGATACACATTAGCAGCAGTGTGTACCATCTACAAGATGCACTGCAGGAATTCACCAAGGTTTCTTAGCACCTTCCAAACCCAAGACCATCTAGAAAGACAAGGGCAGCAGATAGGTGGAAACACCACCACCTGGAAGTTCCCCTCCATCCTGTGAGTTCACTCACCATCCTAACTTGGAAATATATCACTGTTCCTTCACTGCCTTTGGGTCAAAATCCTGGAACTCCCTAACAGCACTGTGGGTGTACCTACACTACATGGACTGCAGCAGGTCAAGAAGGCAGCTCAGCACCATCACCTTAAGGGCAACTGTCGATGGGCAATAAATGCTGGCCCAGCCAACAAAGCCCACGTCCCATGGATGAATTTTAAAAAAAATTATCTTCCATCCACCCACAATCAGAATTGAACATATCCATCTTGCATTACCAATATCCCTCATAATGTAAGTTGGTACTAAAGTTAAATATTGAAATTAATAAAGTCAATTACTAAGGCCAGACTTCAACCTCAATTCTTATCTTTATCTTGCCCTTCCATTAAATTGGGAGCTATATGCATATAACTTCAGTATGTGGCTTAAGGAATCCTGAATTGTAATGAGAATACTTATTGCAAATTAACTCTGAATAGTTTATTTTCACTTAAAGATATCATCAACTGAAGATTCACATTTGTTCTTGCAGGTCTTCCAGAACAATACTACAGCCTCACCTGGTTCCTTAGCCCAATCCTGGGATTGATCTTCACTCCTCTGATCGGTTCAGCAAGTGACCGCTGCACCTTGACCTGGGGCCGCCGGCGGCCTTTCATTCTTGCTCTTTGTATTGGCGTTCTCTTTGGGGTTGCACTATTCTTAAATGGCTCCCTTATAGGTAAATATGGAATTTTTCAGTTAATTTAGTTACAGCGCAAGTAATATTTCTTTGTGTTGTAAATAATTTGGAAGTAACTTGACTTCAAATTATAACTCAGTTTAGGAATGCCTAAATGTCATTGATTAGAAGCCTCAGAAGTAGTGTAACACTCATTTTCCTCTTGAAATCTATTTGATTTATTGTGTACATGAAGCTAAAGAATATCTTATGAATCCCACAAGCAACTGTGTTTGTGAATGCAGTGTGGATTAATAAGTAACAAAATATTCAAATGCAAAATCTCAGTTGTCCACTTGTTGAATGTTTTAGTAACAAAAATGAGAATTTCTAACCAACCTCCAGGCAGCTTCAAGTGGTTAAGATGATGGGTGTTGTAATCCACATTCAATACCATGGAGCAACCGCTGATTCTTATATGCATAGTTTAATTAATTTAAATACTGTAGTCTGGGCTTTAGGTAATTGGGTCAAATTTGGAGAACTAGGAAGTGCTCCAAGATAGCCTTATCAATGATCGTACCCCTTCAACTAATAGTGGGTGTGTAGTGAGGTTGAGTGAGGATGGAGAAGCCTCTGGACAGGGGAAATAATTATCTAAAAAAAAATCCAAGGATAAATTGCTCCTTGATGTAGAGACTCCAGAGAGACATCTCTAACCAAGTCTTGGGGTTGTACTAAATAACTTCAAAAGAAAACAGATTTTCCAATATTCTGAAAGCACATTTTTTGTCTATGTTGGGCTACCAGGGCAAGAAGACATTAGAAAACTGTAGATTGGGCAGTTAAGTGGCAAATGAACTTTACTATAGGTAAATAGGAGATGACGCATTTTGGTAGAACAGAATAGAAAAACACCATCTACGTCGTTAGAAATAAGAAACTGAAATGGGTTGGAAGAACAAAGGGATCTAGGGATAAAAACAAAAAAACTGCGGATGCTGGAAATCCAAAACAAAAACAGAATTACCTGGAAAAACTCAGCAGGTCTGGCAGCATCGGCGGAGAAGAAAAGAGTTGACGTTTCGAGTCCTCATGACCCTTCGACAGAACTGGATCTAGGGACACAGGTGAGCAAATCATTGAAAGCAGCATTGCCAATCAGGAAAGCAGTTAAAACTTTGACAAAAAGGACTGGGATTTATTTTTAGGAGTATACAATCCAAAATAAGTCCTAAAGGATCCTGTCAGGTTGCATTTAGCATTGTACGCCATTCTGGCCTCTTATACAAAGGACACAGAAGCACTGGAGAAAATGCAAAAAAGATTTACGAGGGTGATACCAGAACTGAGCGATTTACAGCTGTAGGAATGATTGAACAGGTTGGGGCTTTTTTTTAAGATAAGGTAATCGGCTAGATCTTTAACATTATGAATGGGTTGGACAGGGTAGATGTGGGGAGAATGTTTCCATTTTTTGTATTCTTTTGGGATGTGGGTGTCAATGGTTAGGCCAGCATTTGTTGCCCATCCCTAGTTGCCCTCCATGGGTGATGATGAGCTGTTGCCTTGAACTGGTGCAGGTACCCCCACAGTGCTGTTAAAAAGAGAATTCTAGAATTTTGATCCAGTGACAGAAAGAATGGCAGTGTAGTTCCAAGTCAGGGTGATGTGTGACTTGCAGGTGGTGCAATTCCCATGCTTCTGCTGCCCCTGTCCTTCAAGGTGGTAGAAGTCATGTTGAAGGAGCCTTGGAGTCGCTACAGTGCGTTTTGTATATAGTACATACTGTTGCCTTGAACTGCTTTGTCCTTCTTGTGTTGAAGCTGTACTCATCCAGGCAGGTGAAAAATATTCCATCATACTCCTGACTTGCGCCTTGTAGATGGCGAACGGACTTTTGGGAAGTCAGGAGGTGCGTTACTCTCCGCAGAATTCTCAATCTCTATCTTGCTCTTGTAGCCAGTGTTTATGTGGCTGATCCAGTTCAGTTTCTGGTTAATGGTAACCCCAAGATGTTGATAGTAGAAGATTCAGCAATGGTAATGCTATTGCATGTCAAGGGGATATGATTAGATTTGTCTTGTTGGAGATGATCATTGCCTGGCACTTGTGTGACACAAATGTTATTTGCATGAATGTTGTCCAAGTCTTGTTGCATATGGGCATGTATTGGAGGAGCTGTGAATGATATTAGACATTGTTCTCTGATGATTGCACATCTCCATTTCTAATGTTAGGCAGGTCATTGAAGCAGCTGAAGATGATTGGCCTCCCACAACCACCTCCCTTTTGTGCTAGGTATGATTCCAACCAGTGGGGAGTTTTTTTCCCCTGATTCTCATTGACTTCAGTTTTACCAGGGTTCCTTGATGTCACATTTGGTCAAATGCTGTCTTGATATCAAGGGCAGTCACTCTCACCTCACTTCTTGAGTTCAACCCTTATGTCCATGTTTGGGCCAAGGCTAATGAGATCAGGAGCCAAGAGGCCCTGACAGAACCCAAACTGAACTTCAGTGAGCAGGTTATTGCTGTGCAATCGCAGCTTGATAATTGGATTTGGATTTGCTTTTTGTGGATAATACAGACCTGGGCAATTTTTTCACATTGCCGGATAGATGTCAAGGAATCCAAAACAGAGAGTAATAAATACAAAATAGTTACTAATGAATCCAACTGGGAAATGAGAAATTTCTTTACTCAGCAGCTAGAAAGTGGAACTTGCTGTCACAGGGTGGTTGAGGTAAATGGCTTAGATATTTTCAGAAGGAAACTAGATGAGTAACATAAGAGTATAAAAAGATATGGTAAAAGGCCGATATAATGTAGATAGAATGGAAGGAGACTAGTAGAGTATAAATACCAGCAGACTAGCTGAGCCAAATGCCCCTTTGTGCGCTCTCTGCTACGTATAAAGTGCAAGTGCTTTTTCAAAACAATAATGGTAAGGAAGTTATCATGAAACCTGTTTTTTCCAAAGATTTGCGGTATCTGAGAGTCTGAATAAGACAAAACCAGTCAAAATTTCTATAATTTTGCATATCTTCCCATACCTTGATTTTCGGTTATGTTAAGTAATTTCAAAATTCTTGACCTGACTGTTCGTTCCTGTTCTGGGCTTCCACCTGCCCCAGACATCTGAGCTAACTTTCCCTATGGCTGTCAAGGATCTGTGTAAAGGATAATTGCAACAGATCATGAACCAAATAGGTAGTACTTGATCAATATTCTAATTGTTAAATTACAATATGAAATGTAATACTAACACAAGTTGTTTATACACAGCAGGCCAGTCAGCAAATTGTCACCAGCATATAGAAAACAAGATATGTAAATCAATATTTTCTCAACTGTTGAACTGCTTGTTTTCACTGTACAAGAATTAGACCATTAGATACAACGTGGCAGTCAAGTTTATACACTGATTACCTCTGTAGACTAACTGCAGTTTACCAATAAGCAAATTAACCTTTTCACATTAATAAACCTTAATAAAGAAGTGAAAGTGTCTTGCATCATCTGTGTAACTCTCTACCATGGACTTACTAAGAAATGTTTAGACTAAATAGTTGTCAAACCTTAATTTAGTTATTGCTGGTAGAAAATGGGTTATTCTGATCAATACGTCATCAGAGCATATAATTCATTTAAATTTTGGAATTTCAATACACAACCAAGTTGGTTCAGTGGGCAGTTATACTTTGGGAATTTGAATAGCATCAATTCAGTCTAGACAGGTACTGATACTATTAAGAATTAAGTCAAAGTTTGATTATCCTTGATTGAGAACTGACATGAATTTTGCCACAATTCTTTTCAGAGATTAGAAACAAACGAAAACTTCTGTCTTTTTATGCCCTTGCCATTCCTCCTCATATAAGGAAGACACCATCTTTTCCCTTTTTATAGGTCCTTGTGCCGTAACTGGATCCCTATTTTGGATCTCTGCTCGCACCCATAGTATATATCTTTCTGTTTTTATGGGGACTCTTGTTTCACCTAAAATTGAAACTTAATCTAGATATGGCCAACCTGGGAAAAGATTTTTATTGCTGGATACTCTGCTTTTGAGCTAGTCCAAAGCACCTATTCCCGTAGCAACTAATTTTTTTCTTTGCTGGGATGTGGGAATTGCTGGCTAGGCTAGCATTTATTGCTCATCCTTAACTGCCCTTAAGATGGTGGTGAGCCACCTTCTTGAACTGTTGCAGCCCATGGGTGTAGATACACCCACAGTGTAATGGAGCCACTCAAAACATTACATTTACACAGAAAGGAAATGAGTTAAGTATTTAAGGTATCAGTAACATGCTCATTTCTCACGAGTGGAAGCAAGTTTACCGACACCACACAATGCTTTGTGGTTAATTTCATTAAAAAAATACAATGCATCATTTTTTTTAATTTTAGAGTTGGTAGTTTTCAGTTTGATTCATTCACAGGCTTTGAGAATTCCATAAATCCAACCTCTTTCACATGAGAAAAATAGTAGGAAGCAATTCATAGGAAATGTTTCCTGTTGTTTTCCTTTTAATAAAAGAATTCTCAAGCAGTTGTCAGAGGAGTACAAGTCCACATCCTTTATTATTGGAACACTCTGCTCATATCAGGTCCAAATCTTTACACTGCCTCCTGTTATGGTCTTCAGAAGAAATAACTAATTTCTTTACAAGTAAACGCTTTTTCACATGTGCAAGAATGCTTAACAGAATGAGCAGTTTTCATGCAGCAGTGGCACCAATAATATGAAGTATACATTTATTTCTGTTCCAATGGATTACAATTGGTTTCCTAATGGTTATGAGGCAGTCCCAATGTAACTGGCGCTGAAATTCAGCAAATCTTAGATTGGCAAATATATACACATACTGTGTGAGATTATTTTTATAATATTTTAATATATTAATGTATTAAATTTGTATATGTATGTATTCAATATTTAATACATATTAAATATATATATTGAGCCAAACAGAATTTTAAAAGGATATAGACCTATCCCTATAGGTATAAAGATATACTTGGGTAAAGGCAAAGTTAGAAACGTTGTTTAGAATGTTGCTAAACATCTCTGATTAATCATTTTTTTTAAAGTGGAAATAATTGCTTGAAAATGAACAATATTCAGAAAGTAGAAGCACATAGTATTAAAGGGACAGTGGTAACTTGGTATGTTAAAAGGCTATTAGATAGAAGGCAAAGAATAGTGGTGAACATGTTTTTTCTGACTAGAGAGAAGCATGCAGTGATATTTTGCTTTTATGGAGTAGGTATTGGGACCATTGTTTTTCCTTGATATAAATGGGTATAGGTGTTACTCACAATAAGTGTTTGTCATGAAAAAATGCAGGCATTTCTTTTCGTAAAACAGTCTGATAGCTGGTGGCTTGTCAACCCATCATATCTTAGAGATCTCTCTTCTCTCTAACATTTTTTATGCTAGCTGGGTCTATTAGCCTTTCGGCGATACTTTTTGTTGAAAGGACATTATCCCAAAGAGGCCAGTTATCAACATAGCATTCAAGGGCAAACTTCTCTCATTGCCTCTTGTTTGATATTTCTGTCAGTATATTAGATAAGTAAGCCTCCATATCTATCGCTTCCATTAATGCCAGTTTTTCAGCTGCTAAGGTACGTTTCACTACCCTTTTATTTTCCTGGTCTCCCAAGCCAGCGGGCAACACTTATCATTCGTTCCCACCAAGAATATGATGAAATAAAAGCAAAATGCTGAAAAATCTCAGCAGGTCTGACAGTATATGTGGAGAGAGAAGCAGAGTTAATGTTTCGAGTCTGTATGACCCTTCAGAAGGGTCTGAAGATCATACAGACTCGATGTTAACTCTGCCTCTTCCTTCACAGATGCTGTCAGACCTGCTGAGTTTTTCCAGCATTTTCTGTTTTTATTTCAGATTTCCAGCATCTGTAGCATTTTGCTTTTATGTAAGAACATGATGAACCCTGCTGTGCTAGAATATCCATCTGGTAGATTGGTCATTTTTAGCAATGCTTCACATGCCAACCTCATCTTTTGGTTCGCCCAAGGCTAGAAACTTGAGTGTGCATCTCTCTGAATTTAACTTCTTTAATGTTTTATTTGCTCTCAGAACTTCCTCAACAGTAGCATGTTTCATCATCATGCTCAGCTCCAACACGTCATAACTAGCGTCGGGTCTGGTCTGAGTGCACAACCAGTTCAACTGCCCAATCGAGCTTCTCAATTGGTCTGTTTCTTCCTTGGTTGCAGGATCCTCTCTTTGTGAGGATCTAACCCAGCTTATTGGGATGCGATTAACAATTTTTAGATAAGATTATTGATTCAGTGTCACTCCTGACTTGTCCTGCTTAATGTCTAAACCTATGTATTTAAAGGCCCCTGAAGCCTGACTTCTAACCTTGAATTCCTTCTTTATCTTCTCAATTACCCATTGCTCAAATTCTACAGAGCCTCCCCACAAAAAATCACCATCATGCACAGAAAATCATCATCATCATCCTTAAAGATAAAGATTCCTGCTAGTTTCTTATGATACCAGTAGAACATCGCAGGGTCTGCCTTTAACTGAATGCAACAAATTTTCCACAGGACAGACTTCAGAAAAATACCATACTGTCCTATCATTCAATCCATAAACACACCTGTTCAATTTCTACAGCTTTCATTCTATATTGCCAGCTTCTTTAGGCTGTTCCAAAAAAAACTTCTCTCTGAAACTTCTCACCCTGCAGAAACGCAGCCTTTATATCAATCAATCAAAGTGCACTATCAGGAATGTGATGCTAAAATAGCTTAAAATCTTCAAGCTCATTTTCCCTGCAGTAGGGGAGTCCACCCTGACTACTTGATCCCCAAGTCTTTCTTCAAAACTACTAATCTCGCTTTGTACATGCCGTCTGGAAGTATCTTTTCTTGTACAGATCCACTTATGCAATATATCTGGCTGTCCCTTTACAGGTATTTCAGTATATACCCAAAATTCTTTCCATCTCTTTGTTTTGCTTCCTTTATCCGCTTATTTTCCAATTCATTAGCAGCTACTAAAACCTCGGTCATAAGGACTTCTATTTCTATTGAAATTCCTAGCTTGTTCTAAAGTCCTCGTTCTTATCAAACTGTGATCTCTATTCGCATTCCCCTTTCTTCCTAGAATACTACTATATGATCTTACCCATATGTGAGCAGAATCCCTTTTGCAAGTCTGTGATCTTTCCCTGGGGTGACAACCACTTTTTGGTCCACTATCAGAACCCTCACTCTGCTTTCTGGACTTCCACATCATTACCTCGGTTTGCCAATCCAGGGGTCTTATCTCCTGCCCTCCATCCTTCACATTTAGCTAATGTTTGTATTTACCAGTAACCTTTCCTGCTCTCCCTATGATGGTGGTAACCCTCCACATACTGGCCCTTTTTGGAATGTATGTTACCTTTTGTTTCTACTTTAGGTAGTTGCCCTTTAGGACAAATAGCCTTATCCTGTACCTCAGTGTTACTTTGTTCATCATCAGTCGACTCTCTATCTGCTGTAGTCGGCTCCTCATTTGTCATGTGTGCACGTGCGTGCCTAAACCTGATATGGTGCCAAAAGCTTTGCTGCATTTTCTCCAAAACCTCAGCTTTAATAAAGCTTTCCTGCCTGCATGAAAAACGTTCGGATGAGCGGAAAAGGTGGAGTTAATGCTAGTCCCTTCTAGAGCAGGGGGAGCATCTGGTAGCACTGAAGGCAACTTCGGATTTTTTCCGTACACCAACCGGTACGGACTGTATCCCCCCCAATCATTTGCAAAGAGTTCATTGCATGCTCTGCCCATACCAATGCCGTTTACAATCTGGTTGATCGGCCAATATTTTATGTAACGTTGTCTATCATTGCGTGGTTTCTCTCGCAGAGACCATTACTAAACCGGCTCTCAGCCTTAGTATGCGTAAACAATGATGTTCAAATTTTCACATGTCCCGAAATTCCTCACTGGCAAATTCCCCACCATTATCTGTCAGAAATTTTGTTAGTGTTCTTGATCCTGTTCCTACCCATTTCACCATGACCTTATCAACAATGGTCCATTTGTCCTTACTGTGTATTACAGTGGATAGGCTAAATCTGGTTTCCATATCTGAAGTTTTGATAGGGACTCAATATCGTAGGAAACACTCTATCCTTGTCCCATACTTTTAAGTCCATTGCCTTCCTGGGGGCACTGTGACACCTCGCTGGCTGGTGTCAAGAGGCGCTGTCTGCCGCTGGCTACAACATGCTATGGATCGTCTCACAGGTGAACCAGGCAGTCCAGAGCTGGTCACCAAGGGCTCGCTGCTGCAAATGGTGGGTGCTGGGCCTCAGGCTCCTTCAGGATCAACCAGCAGCACCTGGAGGGCCAGAGTTGCCCAGCTGCTGCCCCCATCCCCAAACCCTGGGGCTGGCAGCAGAGAGTGGCCACCCACTGCAAGACGAAGATAAAGGGGAGCCTGTCCAGGGTGAAGGAGAAGAAGCCAGGCGGAGGAAGGGCAGCGCTGGCCAGAGAAAAGCTGCCAAGGGAAGCAGCGTCTGGAGTTTGGGCAGGCGGCCTCGGAAAGCAGCCAAGGAGCCAGTGCCAGGCGCTGATTCAGCTGGTGGGCAGGAAGATGAACAAGAGGCAAGAGCTGAGAGCATCATCAAGGGAACTGGGCAAGGAACTAAACAGTGAAGGAGGAAAAAAAAGCAATGTAATTACTGATACGTTGATAATAGGAAGTACAATTTTGAAATTTATGAATGACACAATTTAACAGATAGTAGCATAGATGGACTGGTGAAATGAATAGGCACATGGAAGATGCAACTTAATGCAGCTAAGTGTGAAGTGATGCAATTCAGAAGGAACAACATGGTGAGGTAGCATAATCTAAATGATATTTTAAGGATGGGTACAAACTCCAGACGCGGGGCTCATGTTTACAAACCTATTAAGGAGGCAGAGCGGAAACAATTGATATTTACTACTGACCAAAGTATAGTCGCAATATACATGTTCAAAAAGCAGCATATACTGTTGGGCTCAGTTTCACGCTGTCAGTCTAGGCATAAAATTGTGG
This sequence comes from Carcharodon carcharias, assembly GCF_017639515.1. Lineage (NCBI taxonomy): Eukaryota > Metazoa > Chordata > Chondrichthyes > Lamniformes > Lamnidae > Carcharodon > Carcharodon carcharias. The sequence continues at coordinate 167,762,792 of NC_054472.1, forward strand.
GCTTATACTTAAGAATTCTGTAAATATTGAAGGATGTGGGTAATTTGAGAACTTTTTAGGCTAAACTAAAATGAAGATTTAGGCTTTTATTTTATATTGCACCTTTTCAAGTCCTCAATGATCCTAAGCATTGAACATCTAAAGAGCAAGAGAATAGTGTTTTGAAGTGTAGCCACTCGTGTTTTGGTACACAAGTGATGACCAGTTTACAAGGTCCTAACTGAGACACCTAATTGAATTAATCCACTTTGGTTGAGGACTCTTGGGGAGGTGTGGGGGTCGTCTTTCCTGGTGAATAGTCAGGCACCCCTTAGGTAATCTGAAAGACAGTCATGCACTGAAATGTCAGAATATGTTCCCAAGTCCTGAAGGGGGATTTGAATTGTAAACTTTGCCTCAAAGGTGAGAGTTCTATCATTTGAATCAAGTTAACACTAGACCCTTTTTCTTTCATGTGCTGAGGTGTGAATGGCAGTACTGAAATACTTATCTATTCTAAATCTGCTGTTCCCCCAAAGAAATGTTTTTACTATACTAATGTCTGTAGCTATAGCCTTAAATTTATAAAACATAAAACGCTTTCAAAGAAATGCTATTTTTTTGCTTGTCCCCAAAGCCACCTTACATTGTCTTCTGACAGAAAAGAGGGGAACTATTATAAACAAATCAGAGCACTATCTTCCTGGGACTAACTTTTTCACTTATGCCAATGTGAAAGCGGGCAAAGAAATTGCTAAAGTAAGCTTGTGGATTTCTTGACCCATTGTCACATTTTTGCATGCAGGTGGCACAGTCACATAGGCAAATGAGACCTTAATGCTTTCCATGTTTAACTGTTAGTAAGATTTTGTACTATTCAGTACCAATAAAATTATAACTAATTTTAGATACACTGCAAGCATGAAGAAAATAAACTACCAAAACTAATGCTCTAACTTTACTGTTAAAAATGTTACATTTTTTACTTTAAGAAAAATTAAGCTACAAAGAATCATAACATGTATTTCATTTCCCTTTTAATTTTCTTCCATCAGTTGTCATGACTCACTGGGGATAGTGCGCTGTAGTATCAAGCCCCACTGCTCCCTGAGCCATGACACAGGTTTCTAAACTTAACAAATAAATAACTGTTTATTTAACAAATTGTCTGTAACCGGTGGCAAAAGAAAAAAATATGAACTGATAACTTACAACTTAAACTCTATCCCTCCTTACATGCACGTGTGCCAGGCAAAACATGGATTTTAAGGGTGAGATAGCACCAGTCTGGAGTTCAGGATTTAGGTGGGTTGACTTTGATTGCTTTCTTCCAAATTCCTTGCAGGTTGTTGTAGTTGACACAACGTGGTCTCCCAGCACATGCAGCCTGTGGTTCTCTGGTTGTAACTTGATTTTAATGTCTCTACTGGTGATATTTTCCCCCCCTTTTCCCCTTTTCCTCCTGAAGGGTTTCTCAAAGAAAACAGGATACAGTAATGTGAGGAGTAGCCAGCAAGCCACTACGGCTGGATTACTGGAGTCTTACAAAACACGAGAGAGAGATTTCAGGTCTTTCCTCTTGTCAGGCTAAGAGCTGATCTACTGCACTATCCTTACACACAACCTGGCCACTTGGTCAGGAGCCAATCAAAACACCATCGTTGGGCAGTTCCCTCTTAAACCGGGTCTCCTTTCCAGCACCATTCTGTCTAACCTGGCACACATTGTTCTAGGAGATAACAACATTGTAGATTTTCTTCTTCCTGCTCTAGTGAACATTCCTTTTAAAATGCAGCCATGGTAGTTTTTAAATCCACAGTCCAAGGAAAAATTAAAATATGTTCTTTATACAGTTCCTCATGTCTACTGAATATGATTTAAAGTTTTATGCAGTTTCCTGATTGGTACAGTTTTGACATTGTTTGTAAATGAAAAACTTGATAGAATGGTTATGTATAAATTTTCATATATAATAAGAAATTACCGAATTTAAGACAGCCTAAAGGTAAGTTTAATATGTAATAGAACATCACCTTCTCATAGATTTCATTGCACTTCTATTGCAACAAGGGGAAAAAAAACTAAAGCACTCGAGATGAAATTAGAAATTGTTTAATGAGAATGGAACTTATGTAGAAAAAAGTCAGTAAATGCATGAGGATATTGATTGACACTCGCTCCATCGTCAATTTTTTGGAACCTAATGAACCAGATTATTTTGTGAGCTGTAACTGAACAGCACCAGTCCATTGTCTTTCTATGAAGTTTTGCAGCACAGGAAATTGGAGAAGAAAATGAACAATCGGATTAAAGAACCACTAATGATCAGCACAGGGTCTGAACCAGGAAATGTAAATTATTATGAATTCTGTGTCAGTTCAGGTACAGAAAACTAAATAGAGGAAAAGCAGGATTGGATTAAAAAGGACAATAAGAGATGATTTTTAATGTATTTTTTAAATAACAGGAATAATTAAAAGTTAAAAGAATGAGACTCCATACCTATTAAAGTTAACTTTCAGTGCTTGAGAGATTGTTTGACCATAATTTAAAAGGTACTTATCAGACTTGCCTAACTTTTGGTGGCAATTTTAGTCCAGATCAAAAACAGAAGTACAAGAACTTCATGGTACTCAATTCATTTGAATGGGGAGCCAGACAATGAGGTGCCATTTTTCACATAGTTTATGGAAGTGGGATGCATCTTGGACAGCAGTCACTAGAAGTTGTTAGCCAATTTGCACATATATAACAGTAACCTCACTGTTATTTTCACAGCAAAAGTTGGGCCATTGTTGTTCTATTTCTTTGATAAAGATTTATCCTCAAAGGGGTTAGATTTGCTAAAGATGAAAATAAAAAATGGTTATAACCAATTCACAAGATCCAGTTTCCTTCACTGGAAAGCTGACTAAAGATATATAATGTTGATTTCTGAACTGAAACCTTTAACAAGATGCAACTACAGTAATCCTCAACATAGAGTACATTTTGTATTTGCAGAGCATAACTGGACCATTATCTCCAAACATTGCTCCCACACCCCAGTAATCTGAGTCTTAGGAGGGAAGTGCAGGATTTTGATTTTTTTTTGTGTAGGGTTGTGGGGACAAGGGGAGAAGATTGGAAAGGGAATGGATTAAGTTGAGTGGAAAAGTAAAATTACAATTTGAAGTCAGTATGAGGGTAGGTAATTTCACTTGTGTTTTAACCATTGTTAAAAGTAAAACTCAGCTTGGAATTTAAGTATGTGGCACATTTTTGTTATTCACACGCTGATTTAAGAAATACTTTGACCAAACTATTTTGCTATACTGTCACGACCCAGGTGAGGTTCCCCAAAGTTGTTGATCCAGGCGAGAGCCCCCAATTTGTCACCATCTGGCTGGGACACCCCCAAATTGTTATGCCCTGGGTGAGGGAGGATGAACTAGTTCCCTGTCTTTATTCAGCACCCCACTCCTCTCAGTTGGTTGCAATAAGATTTAATCTATAAAGGATCCCTTTCACAGACACCTTTTTACCCCGACTCAATCCTTGTTCCTTGAGCAAGTTCCTTGAGCCTTTTTCAAATTCCAGGTACATCTTGTCAGGCTGTCTCCTGAGGGTACAGAATTTCTGACAGTACACCTCCGGCACTAACTGATTCACATTTAATATAGCCCTTTTTGCTGCCTCATAGTCAGTGACATTTGCCTCAGTCAGGGGGAGTAAACCTCGTGAACCTTCCCTGAAAGCTCACTCTGCAGTAATAGGGGCCACTGTTGGATTAGCCACTTTAACTGCTGTGCTAACTGTTCAAAAGATATAAAGAAGGCTTCTGCCCCTGCTTCATCAAACTTGGGGATTAGATGAGCAAACCAGGTTGCCTCAATCCTCAAGTCTGAGCTAGCGGTGTCTTCAAGGGACCCATCAGGATGCATGCTCCTCAGTTTAAGCTTTGGTTGAAACTCCCTTTTCCTTTTCTCTCTCCTGAAATTCTGTCTCTTCATGCCCTTTCCTGAAATTCCCTTTTCTGTCCTGAAATTCTAATTTCCATTTCTCCAATTTTAATCTCTCCACTGCTATGCTATCCATTTCATCGTCCTCAATTTCCACCTGTAGACCTTTTTAAAATTTCAAGTTTTCTGATTTTCAGTCGAAATTCTAATCCTAAATGCCTGGCTAACTCTTTTAACTGTTTGAGGGACCTAACTTTTAGATCCTCAAAAGTAACTGCTTCTGGTTCTGCCAGAAAGGCACTGGCATCGAAGTGGACCTTTTTAACACTTCAGTAGTATAAACTCAAAGTCTTTTTGCAGTTCTTAAAAAATTTGATTTCAGAAAGACAATTTACCTTCCCCACTCCTAATTCGTTCATTTCTTCTATGGGAGAAATAATATTCCAGACTCCAAGTCCCCAATTTGTTTAAATCCCAGCCGAACACTTCAATTTATTACAACCCACCCCGAGGTGAGATTCCCCAAAGTTGTTGACCCAGGTGAGACCCCTTAATTTGTCTTTGTCATTGGCTGGGATACCCCCAAATAGTTATGCTCCGGGTGAGGAGAGATGAACTGGTTCCCTGTCCTTATTCAGTGCAACCCCCTGCCGCACATCCCTCTTATTGGTCGCAACAAGATTTAATCTAAAAAGAATCCCTTTTGGCAGATACCTTTTTCCCAGACCTGATCATTTTGGTTTTGAAGGAGCCAATTTTATCAGACTTTCTTGAGTTAAAGGTAAGAGTAAGTTTATTAACCACTAAAGGCAAGAAAGGATAAAACACATGCATATACAGCCATACAGGTTAAAAGTAAGAATTTAGCTTGAAGTAAGTGAACACATACAGAACAGTCCTAGACTCATGGGGAGTAGGTGATTGAGCATTGCAGCCATTGCAATTCAAAGTTCCAGTAGAATTGGCTTCAATAGGCAAATGGTCAGTTTCAAAGTTCCAGTAGTGTTACTTCTGGTAGACAAATAGTCTGTTCCGGTAGAGTTGACTTCGGTAGGGAGGTAGATAGATCGGGATGCCTGAAAACTGGTGATTTGAAGGGGCACTGTGTGTGGCTGTTACTTCTGAGTCAAACGTGCAGCACTTGCTCTCTCAGAACACCCACCAACAGACAGACACCGGAGCAACTTTTCAGATCATTTTTAACCCCTTCTTTGTACACTCCAAGTGGGAAGCAAATTCACAAATCTATCTGGGCATTGCTCGCAGGGTTTCTTGATGAGATGATTCTCATCTCCCATTGCCTCTACCAGAGGGAGCAATTAGTTTCTGGATGTCTTTGGAAGTACCTTGTCTGGCAACAGGGTGGGGTTCCATTACCTCTTAGAGAATCACCCTGCAGCATTCCAGCCTGCGGCTTGTGTGCATTTTTTAAAAATTCGGTCTTATTTTTAAAGCCCAATATTTCCGGACACATTTCGGTGTTTGTTTTTTTTTTTTTGCTTCATTATCATGACAATACAAAAGGCTTAAAAACAAGACAATGATGTTTTGAGATAATAAAGCTTGGAATTGAAATGCATCCATTTTGGGACCCTGAAAGTTATGTAGTAGCTTTAGTGCAAACATGTTTCTGGCGGTCCTGTTTTATTTTTAGAAATTCTGTTTCTCAGGTCTAGCCATTGGAGACATCCCGGATCATCAGCCAATTGGCATAGTCCTGACTGTTTTAGGTGTAGTAATATTGGACTTTTGCGCAGATGCAACAGAGGGACCAATCCGAGCTTATTTGCTGGATGTAGCAGACACTGAAGAGCAAGATATGGCACTCAATATCCATGCATTTTCTGCAGGTCTGTAACCTGTTTTCATTTAGTTTAATCTTCTTTTTAAATTTACCTCTGTAAAATGTGAAAGGATGGAGACCTTGCAAAAACTTGTGGTTTTTGAAGTGAATTATGTAAATGGGTGTAAAAAATAGTATGTGTATGATTTTAAAGTGCAGCGATCCTTGGGTGAGAATGTTCCTATACCTTTTGTTAAATTGCTCTGTTTTTAAAGGCCATTGGCCAATTTGCTTTTTAGTTGAATATGCATGAGAAGGCTTTTCTAAAGGTATTTTATATTTGTTGTACTTTATAATTTTTTAAAAAATAAGCTTGTAATTATATATATTGTGGCTGTATTAGTGCATCACATAGTTAGTAAAATCCATGCTCAATGGCAGAGGGTATAGAACATTTGTTTAGCCCCAGCTAGAAGTACTGTCTACATCTTGATCACCTTACTGCAGTTAGGAGGATATCCTGGCTTTAAAGTGGGTGCAAAGAAGGACAATAGGACAGATGGGAATTGGGCACCTGAGCTACAAGGGGAAACTTGAGGTAGCTGAAGATCCACAGTAAGCAAAGATTCATGGGAGATTTCCTTAAAGTTCTAAAGGGTATTGATAGACTAATCCAATATAAATTGTCTGACATAACTGCAATGTTATCAACCTTGGGCCAAAGACTTGAGTTTAGAAGTGAATTTAAATGTAACTACTTTACACATGGTGGAAAAGATATAGAACAGATTGCCTGTATATATGGTAGCCTTAGCTAATTCAGGAGACAGCTGTCTATTTAACTGGATATTAAAGTCTTTATTGTACTTTTGGGGTGGATCACAATGATCTTTTCAAGTCCTGAATACACAAACATAAGAGATATGCAGGAGATATGCTGGTGTAGAACATATGGCTTGTCGAGACTGCTCTGCCATTCATTATGGGTTGTGGCTGATCTGGGGCTTCAGCTCCACTTTGCTGTCCACTCCCCATATTCCTTGATTCCCTGAGAGATGTAAAATCTGTCTGTTTTCCTTGCCCTCATTCACTGTTGTCCTGGAACTCCCTCCCTGTGAGTGTACCTACACCACGTGGACTGCAGCAGTTCAGGAAGGCAGCTCACCACCAACACCTTAAAGGAAACTAGGGATGGGCAATAAATGCTGGTCCAGCCAACGAAGCCCACATCTCACGAAAGAAGAAAATTTTTTTTAAAACTGCATCAGGAGACAGCCCATAATTTTAACTAGAACTTGTGTTAAAAATCTTTTTAATAAGGTAAATGGTTTATAGCTGCAGATTGAGAATCTAAATTGGTTTTCACCTCTTAATTTCTCCCTAGGTCTGGGTGGAGCTGTTGGCTATATGCTAGGTGGTTTAGATTGGACACAGACCACTTTGGGCCAGATCTTCGGATCCCAACAACAGGTCCTCTTCTTCTTTGCAGCCATCATCTTTTCTGTGTCTGTTGCTTTGCATCTCTTCAGCATTGAAGAAGAGGAATATAACCCTCAACAAGATCGAATTGATGAGGAAACTGAGCCGCGTGGTACTGTTAAGTTAAATGACAGCCTCCCGCCAGTCCCACGGCTTGACTTGCTCCACGAGGAAGGACCTTACTCTGCTTCAGTCTTCCCTAATGAAACCTACTCTGCGCAAGATATCGACCTCGACTTCCTGGATGTAAACATTGGACGGAGCCAAAGTGACTCAGTTTTGCACATGCCTGATGCAACAATAGAAATTGAATCAGAGTTGCTATTTTTGCAGGACATTGAACCTTCTATTTTTCAGGACCAATGTGATAGCATGTGTCACTCTTTATCAAGTTTACCCAAAAGTAACAACCAGGAGATTATAACCAGGTTCAACCAAATGTCTGCTTTGCTCAGGGAACATGAGTTTGAAGGTTTTTCACAGAATGATCTGAAGACTGATTCCAAAGTGGCAAATGGACGTGCTGATGACCTCAGTAACGGTAATATTAACCATAACACAAGCGGAATTGGAATTAAACAATCAACAACCTGCAGCTCCATGCGTAGGCGGAGGCACATGTTCTACCGGCAGCCCTCTCACACTTTTTCATATTATGGCAAGATTGGTTCCCACCGTTACCGCTTCCGTCGTGCCAATGCCATTGTCCTGATCAAATCCTCACGGAGTATGAATGACCTGTATGATCTGCAGAAAAGACAAAGGCAGCGACAGAGACAACGTAACCGGAGTGGTGTGACCAATTCCAGCAGTGATACTGAGAGCGAGGAAGGAGAGACTGAGACTACTGTGAAACTTCTATGGTTGTCAATGCTGAAAATGCCAAAGGAGCTATTAAGACTGTGTGTGTGTCATCTGGTAACCTGGTTTGCAGTGATTGGAGCTGCAGTGTTCTACACAGACTTCATGGGGCAGGTTATCTATGGAGGAGATCCAAAAGTAAGTTATTTTCACTTTAACCATTTTCTTTGTTCTCATTGATGAGGCAGAATATTGAGTATTTTGGAATTTAAAACCAATTGGCCTTGTTTAATGTCCACTCACAAAGAAAGTTTTAACCTAACTATTTAGATTAGGGTGACCCTGACTAGGCTCTGCAGATGATTCCATATTTTCTGCAACATGAGCTATACTATAATTGATATTTATCTTATAACTTTCAATTTTGTTTATCAGATAATGAAATCCAGGTGACTATCATAAATTTACAGCACTGAAAGAGGCCTTTTGTACAGCACATTGTACCTGTGCTGCCTTTGAACAGAACCACTCTTAGTCCTATTCCTCTGTAGAATCATCCTCTGAAGGAGTTTATTAATTGACTGCTTATGTGTTAGTATTCTTCAATGGTATTCACTTTTTGGAAGAAGGTGATGATTAAAAAATATCTTCTAATGTGCTGTTTAGTCCTTGCTGAAACCCCCATCACCTTTACAGCTTGGTGCCAGGTGTCAACTCATCTGTTCTTTAAATAGAATTTGGTTTAAATCAAGTTGCATAATTTCAGATTGAAATCTTGGGTTATTTTTGCAGTGAGTTTGGAACTGAGAATGTCAAATGAAATTCCACACACTGTACATAAGTTTAGAAAGGAATAGATTAAATGTTGAGATTCTTGAATGGTTTGAAGTTTTATACTAAGTATAACGTGCATAGAATCCAGTTTGCTGGAAAAGTGGGTGTGTTATCCAAAGAAGGCATGATTGACTTCAGATGAGAATTCTAGCAATGACAGCTTGGAAGGACGCAAGTATTATGCTATAGCTAGCATTTTAACTGTAGTGATCAACTTTACTTCTGTTTCTTTGACCTTGTATCTCTTTATATTCTTTGTCAGTGACTTAGTTCCCCTTTGCTGGACATACCATGTTTTAATTTAATCAGAATTATTAACAAAGATGGTGCAGATAAAAGAAATGGCTGCTTAATTTTCCAGTTCAAATTTACTTGAAGCTAAAATGTTAATTGTAAAATCGGGTTTAGAATATTTCAGTGCTGTATCCAGATAATTAAATGTTTTTCTGACCACAATTCAGTATTGGTACAAATACGCATTGGATAGTATTATTCCATCCTCGCTAGGTTTGTTTTTGTAACCAGTGACTAATCCTTTAGCTTCTATTATCGCCAGTGTTGCGGGATAAGGAAAGCCGAGTATGAAGCAGCCATGATTTAAGAAAACAGGATGAAATGCAAATGTGTGACTTGACCTTTTACTTCTAACAATATCCAAGCTCTTAAAACATCAACTAAATGAACTGTAAAATAATTGATGGGTAAACTTTGTGCTCAGTCACATTAGATGTACACAATTTTTCATTTTAGCGCACAGCATCCTTGATCTGTTTTCTTGCAGAAAGCAAAACTTTTTTTTTTTAAATGAGTTTCTCAAGTCACATCTTGCTGTCTACAGCACGATGCATATTTCCTTCAAGAGGATGGAACATACTTGAATCTGAATATCTGAAATGATTCACTCACTGGAAAGGGCCCCACCACCACCGCCCACCCCCCCCCCCCCCCCCCCCCCACCCACTCACCACATGGCACTAGCCAGAGCATAGGCTAAATTACTGAACTGAGAAAGCAGCAGTGATATCTCCTTGGGCATCTTGGATATTGGAATGATGTGGCAGCTTTAGGAGGTGTTAATGAGCATTACAGATTGACTGACTTATTCAAAGCAGGAAAGTAAGAGAACAAGTGACTCACGAACATAATTGCATTCGCCGATTATTCTAGCTGAAACCTTGGAAAAGACATGCAAGGGAAATCAGTGTTTTCTAATAGCATTCTATTTGTTGACAAGTGTTTGCCCAATTCCTTTACATCCATTCCTCAAACTCAGCCTGCAATCATTAATTGCAAAGGAGTTGGTATAAATAATAATTTCATATACACAAACATTTGCCACTGTCCCGAGAAGCTCAACACAAATGGATACCTATGAGGGCTGAGTTTCCAAAGAAAAGGTTTGACTAATAAAAACTAGATAGTGTATGTGTCCCTATCTCCAAGATAAAACATTATGAATAAACAAAATGCATAGCAAGGACAATAGCTCTTTTATAAATAGAGAATAGTAATTTCTTTATGCATTAGGTTTCAGTCATACTCACAACAATGGTCCCAACTGATAATCCAACCTTACAGCAGAATCCACTGAAAATTCCACATTGTTCAACTATTAATAAGTTGATTGTGTCTACATCTCTGGCATAATTCCTTTTCTCTCTATCCTCCCTTCCTCCCCTTCCCCATTCACCATGAACAGGAGTATATTGAAATATTAATAACATATTAGCAGTTATTGAACCACAAATGGCAATATTTGTCACTAGTGTTCACGTTAGCCTAATCAAAATTCTTGATTTTTTTTTCCCCCCCCGCCAGGGTCCTTCCAATTCTACTGAGCTCTGGAACTATAACACTGGTGTACAGATGGGATGCTGGGGACTTGTTATTTATGCTGTTACTGCTGCCATCTGTTCGGGTTAGTATTGAGGCTAACTGTGCCAGAACCAGCCTGAAGTTTACCATAAAATCTAGTTCTAGTGTTAAACCCAAGGTTTTCCTGCACACTTGCTGTAATCAATTGTATGATTATGCTAGGTATTGTGTTTTAAGAGCATTTTAATACTTCATGTAGTTAGACTGCTGTCAACGTGGAAAGAAAAATGCTTTAGCTGTAGGTGAAAGGTCACAAGGCAACAATGTGCAGGTCATGAACGGAGATTAGTTGTACTCTTTAGTACTGACACAATGATATCCAAATGTTTTCATAACTGCACAGTAGACTGTCCCTTTGTCTATGTAATACTGCTTTTGGGAGCCATTAAAAAAAAAAGTGTTTTTAAAGAGGATGTTTTAATGTAGCAATGAACAAAGAGGTTTGATTTTTAGCGCAATATGGGTCAATTTGGTGCAAAGACCTGCCAAGTACTAAAACCAGTGTAAATGTACTGATCTAATTCAGTAGCATTTGTGTATGTTTTGCGTATAGTTTCTGAATTTGGTTAGTCCTGTTCTCTTGACATCATAGCTAAAGCTCTGATGCAGAATAATGAGGAATTTGAAAATTAAATGAAATTCTAGATTACTGGATGGGGGTGTACAATGCTTCTGGAAGAGCCTATAACTTAGCCTTAACTCTTTGGTTCATCAGAAGTGTCCCTCAGTGAGGAACTGCTAAACTTTCCAATTGAGTAAGATGTTTTGGAGAGATTGTATTGGATAAAGCATCTCCTTGTGTTATGGGGTAACATGTTGAAAAGAAAGACATGTTGCCAAAGCTTTTTCGTCTTGCACTCATCAGGCCAAATGTGAAATGATCATAACAATTTATACTAAAGGAGAAAAGGGCACTGATTGGCAAGTTAACTCTGGCTGAGGCATTGCCACAGAGAAAGCAATGGGAAACTATAGGCTTGCTAATAACAAATAGGGTACAAACCATACTCAAACAGCCCATGCTGGCAAAACTCAAAATAAAACATCTACTATTAGAAGTGATTCAGCAATTGAGCAGCACTTGCTGAGCAATTCTGAGTGTGCAAATAGCTACATAACTGATTTAAGATAATCCGTTCTGCTCATAACATGGTTCATTTACACTTACTGGAAGCAACATACATTAGTACACAGGGACCCGTTCTCTGCAAACAAACGGAATATGTTCAAGCTTTGTGCCTTGCCCAGGAGCTTGGGGAGCCTTCATTTCCTGTTGGGTTTTCCATGACAACCTCTTAGCTGATCAGAGTTGACTTGCTAACCAATCACCACCCTTTTCTCCCATGCTATAAATTGTTGTGATCATTTGACATTTTGTGTTTGTCCCGATGAGTGGAAGACAGCTTTGGCAGCATGTCTCTTTTTAGAAATATTCAAGTCTGTACTACCAAGGGCTAAAGTGTTGCTTTCTTAAAAAAAAATGTGCAAACTTCAGTGATTGTAATTGACTGCCAGCTTTTCAGACATAATGTAAAATGTCAGTATGTTCAGTAATTCTGCTTCAATCAGTAACTTGTACTGTTAAGTGATTAACAGCTAAAGGGCATAATCCAATATTTAGTGTTGGAATGTGGATGTGCCCCTGCATTTTTGGATAGCTTGCCCATGTGTCATATGAACTCAGTTTGCTGCATATATATATTGCAAGGTAACAAACTGAAATCTGCAAAGGAGGTAGTTTAGGCAATTTCCCCTTTTCCACCACCCTGTTTAAGTTGGTTTGTGTACACAAATCAGGAGAGCTGATTTCACGTGAGCTTGTGTATTGTCAGAATGTTGCACTAAAATAAACCAAATTATTACCTGCTTGAAAAATAGTGATTTTAATTATTTTAAGATGTTGGTAGCTCTTGATTAAAATCCATTTAACTTTTTATAGAAGTATCTCATTAAATCAGTGATTTTTTTCATAAATTTCAATTATTTTTCTTTTTCTGGCAGCCATTTTGCAGAAGTACCTGGACAACTATGATTTGAGCATTAAGGTTATCTACATATTGGGAACACTGGGGTTTTCGATTGGTACTGCAGTGATGGCTATTTTTCCAAATGTTTACGTGGCAATGATAATGATCAGTACAATGGGAATAGTGTCCATGAGTATCTCGTACTGTCCTTATGCTCTCCTTGGACAATACCATGAAATGAAAACGGTAAGCTTTATATTTGAGGTTTTCTTTTTGTTACCACTGTTTTAAAACTGCAGTACTTGGTAGCAGAAATTCTTTCTAAAATTATGTAGACTAAAGATGGGATCTAAATTACTGCATAATTATCTAATCAATTATTTTGAGAACTGGTTATCCTTACTCCAGGAGTGTCAGTTGAGCATTCTGTGTATTGTGTTGTAATGAAACACACTTCTCCTATCTAGATGTACTGAATGGCATGTATCAGGATTGAACAGTTGAACCTGTGACTTAAATGAAAAGCACAAAAACAGTTGGACATTTGTGTTTGGATGTTTTTAAATGTCCAATAACCCAATAATCTAAACTGCTGTGTGCTTTTGGGAAAAGTACTGTCACTTCTTGTAAATTATACAGTTGGTGGGCTTAAGAGCCATCCAGTATTTAACATATTTGGCCTTGTTCCAAATTTTTAATGCTGATCTTATTACTGAGTATTGTATGTTTTATTAAAAGGTGAACCTTCATTTTCTAGTCTAGTCAAACTTTTTTAAATTTTGTTTTGCAGTATAGAAATCACAGTCCTGGAAACTCCAAGAGAGGCTTTGGTATAGATTGCGCAATCCTATCTTGCCAAGTTTATATTTCCCAAATACTGGTAGCATCAGCACTGGGCAGTGTGGTGGAAGCAGTTGGTTCAGTTCGAGTCATCCCTATTGTGGCATCCATTGGTTCATTTCTTGGCTTTCTATCTGCCTTGTTTCTTGTGATATATCCTGAGAACCAGGAAGATCCAGGGGAGGAAGAGAATAGGGAGACTCTGATGGCATCTTCAGAAAGCAGTGGGAAAAATACAGAGAAGCCAGTTGTTTTGAAGCTGACGCGTAAAGGCACCATCTCTGAAGTGGAGATCGAATCAGCTGTGTGAATTGACACATCAGCAAAACATTCCAGAAATTTGTGATCACAAGTACGCATCAAATTTCCTGTTCTCCATTTTCTTCTGTAGTCTTTAACCCACCTTGTAGGAAAAAAAAGGCAAAAACTTAACCGCATTAGGTTCTGGTAAAAGTCTGCCCCAGAGACAAAATGGTTTGTTTCACAATAAGCAACATATTTTTAAACCAGTTTAAACAGTGAACATTTTCAGAACGTTTTGCTGCTTTTATGTACCAAAGGCTACAGTGAGGCATCAAGGGACTAGACAGATTTTTGACCCATTCAAAAAAAAAAGTCGCCTTGATCTACTGCATAAACATGGCATTTTGTAGCTAGTAAAGATTTTCTATTTTGTTGCAACAATTGATTTCCTAAAAGGCCCCACAATTTATTTTAAAATGGCCTATCTTAACATAATTGGAATGTTGAAATTGTAATTTTGACCACGAAGATGCCATTGAACATTTCCACACTAAAAATCAATTGGTAACAATCTACTTTTGGGCAATTTAAATTTGTTTTCAAACTGCATTATGCCAAATTTTTCTCCTTTGCGCATGCTATCCTCATCCAGGTAGACCATGAACATCTTTGCTCACTCTATAGAATATAGGAAGAAATGAGCAGCTGAATTTTCTCATGTCAGATGCATATTGTTAATTGGCTTTATCTGTTAACTATTGTGGTAAGCTAATTACAAAAAACAAGTTATAAATAACAGACAGCGTCTTTAGACAAGAGAGAATTTACTATAATCATTATCGGCGGTCTCTCGGAGTCAAGGATGATGTCCATCAGGCTTGGTGAGACTTCAGATGACGGAGGCCCAATTCTGGATCCACATGTTCTTCCGCAGTGAGGGCACGGAGGGGTGGAAACTGCAGCTCCAGGGTGGCTTCTTTCTCCTTTCTCTGCAGCCACCATTCCGCCTCACTGTTGAGTCACTGAGCTTGCATCTTGATGGACCAGGTTGTACCATGCCAAGCGATCAGCAGCATTCTCCTCCCAGTCAGTGGTGTTTATGCCTCCAAGCTTTAGAGTGACCTTGAGCGTATCCTTATACCTTTTGCTTTGGCTGCCTTTTGAGCGTTGGCCAGTAGAGCTGTGAGAAGAGAACCTGCTGAGGCAGGCGGTTTAATAAGCCAAGATTAAATATCTGAGAATTGTCTTGTGTCCAGTTCAACTGAAATGTTGGCCTCTAGTAATTTGAACCTATCCTATCAAGTACCTTTATTTGTTTTAGATAGCAACTGTCCAGGTTTTTCCTTTGAGAGTTCAAAAGCAGAAATTTGTTTTAATGCCAGCTTTGCTCATTTCTTTCATATCTTCACCTGAAAAAGTGAAGAACAAAACATCTGATGTGAATGCTAACATTGATTAAATCAGCAAAGACTAAATAGAGAACTTTCCCTGAAAATACAAATGGCTTACAAATTCTTAAAAGATCCTCACTGATTTGTGTAAAAGATCTGCTATCTTCATGCTGAACTTCCTGTACTCTGCTTTGCCTGGTTGTTGGCTGAGTTAAATATGGTCCAATTGTATATTTTTTCTCTCTTTCATCTAAGACTTTCTTCATAATGGGGCACATTTCTACAAGATGGGACCGGTCCTGCTAGTTCTCCCTCTGCAGGAACGAACTTCCATCTTTCAGACTGTCAAAACTGTTTCACCTCTCCCAGTGTGGATTCAGAGTTTTAATGTTGTTTGAGACTGCAATTCTGACTGAGGCATTTCTAATTGATAGTCCTAAAACTCTAGTCTTGAAGTAATAGGTTAGAAAATCATCTACTATGGAGGGAATTGTTTTAACACCCCCGAAATGACAGCTATAGGAAAACAGATTTGAGCAACAACTAGGATTATATTTTACTACCAGATGTAAGTTCAAGTGTCATTCTTTTGAAATTTGAGCTGGGGCCAAAGAAGCCTGAAACTAATATGGCCTGTTTTTATAGATACGATTCTGAAGTTGCTTAAGCTTTGCCTGTTGCTATCAGGACAAGACAGCAGAATGCAGCATATAATAATTTCTGCTGCACAAAAGCTCTTAATGCTGAAGTGAACGAGAACTACTTGTCAAAGCCTTGATATTTCCCGGATTAGTCTGGGCCGTACTCAGCCTGGTTTTAGATTGAGAAATGTAATTCAGAATGATTTTCACAATGTGCCGAGAAAGAAGGAAAATTGAGACAAACCACTGAGTTTTTGTTTTGTCGCGTGCAGACGAATCAAACAAATGTTGCAATAATTTATTTACCTACCTTTGCTGTAAAATAGACTTCTGAATGCATGAAGAAACTGTGCTGTGTCATCACCAGGAAAATAATAATGGCATTGTATGTAAAATCTATTGAAGTCCATCATAAATCCATTATTAATACTTGAAGTGTGGATACAGTGCAAGGACATGTGTTTGGAACAAAAGCACCATCTAGCCAAAGCAAATAGATATCAATAAATGACAAAGGAAGGGACTTTGCAAAAATTCTATAGTTCAACACATTGGTTCTATACCATCATGATGTTGACTACTGAAGCAAAACTCTGTGAATGTAGTATGCTTGGTTCTTGAATGCTTATGGCAATCCAACAAAAAATTGCACACAATTCTACATCAAGAAAGACTTTAAAATGTTTTTCAAGGTCCTATTTATTTTGCAATTATATTGTGAATTTTTTTGTATTTTAAAATACTACTGAACTTAGCAAATCCATTCAAACAGTGTCAGCTTGTGTTGGGTACAGTTTATATCTGAGCTCTTGTGATAAGACAATTATCCTTAAGAATTTTTAAAGTTCAAATTTCCATTTTATATTTGTACAGGAAAAAAATCAAAATGTAATTCTTTGATTTTGAGCTTGTCAAGAGTTTTAAATCTATTGCTAACCCATGCCCAGAAAAGTGGAACTACTAACTGTTTAAACAAAGATACTATAATAGACTTTGAGGATGAAGGTAATGGGAATGTGAAGTATTTTGAATACTCGATGCAATTTGTTGTGACATCTGTTCTATGTCAATGGGGGTGTGGGTTGAGGGTTTGCACGGGGAAAGCTATTCAAACAAGTTTAAATTTATTTATCTTGATAATGACCAGGATCTTAATTTGTTTTAATGGTATGACTTGTTCACCTTGTTTAATGCAAAGGATTTTGCCTGGCCACATCACTTGTAAGATGTGCCTAGTTGACAATGATCAATGTATAACTTATATGTGAACAAGTTGCAAATATGATTGTGATGTTTTGTGTATTCTGCATATTCAGATCTACAGCTAAAGCAATTGTACTTTTAGCATGTCTGTCTGTTTGTTTGAAAAAAATCCTCAATTGTGGAGAATGGCCTGGTTGCTTGCTAGTTTTTGTTAACATGCAGCAAAGAGATCACATTTGACCCATCCATCAACAACTGAAATATGCCAAAATGACAGTGATTGCTCCCAATTTGCACAGCATGTACATGGTGTTTCTTCTGTATATTTAAGGATTACCAAATTTGTCTATATTAATAGATCCATGGTTTTAGGAGGCTTTACTGTCACCTTGTAATTATTGAACTGCACTTAGATGGAATAGCAGAGGAAATACATCAAATGCCTCAAATTTATACCAATGGTTATACAAAAGCATCTCATTTTAAATATGGTTCCATAGTGAACTGGCCAAAAGACGACTGCTTTTTTAATCAACTTATTAAGTTGGGGCACTAGTAGCTCTTGCTGAGTGGAAATATTAAATGTGTTAAACACATGCTTTAGTTTTTAAAAAGGGATGAAAGCAAAGAATGATATGAGTGACTTAATGGCATAGACTTTATTTCTATATTTTCAAGCTTTTTTTTGTTGGAGGGATTTAAAATGAGTCATTGCATGAAACAGTGACTTTGTTCAGCACTTTCCATTTTAACTGTGTACTCAATTGATTTTAAAAGAAATTTAGAAAAAAGTTCTATTCTTCCATTATAGTGTTTCAATATATTATCTTTCATGAAGAATAAAAATTTCTGAAATTATTTTTGTCTGTTTGCACTTATTTTTACTGCAGTGTATCTCTTTCTGTTAATTTATTATATCCCTGTTCAATGCAGATTAGCCTTAAAATCAAGAATTGCTGACCTGTAAATCACTACTTGATAAATTTGTAGCTGAAGCGTCAACAGCATTGTGCAATGACATGGAAATGTACTGACAGTTGACCTGATTACAAAACATTAAGGCCTGTGTAGTATAACCTGGAATAATTTGCAGGCTGTTGAAGTTCAAATTGTAGTTATTGACTGGTTCCATTTGGTTTGTTATCTAAGCACTGATCGTAATTGTGTTTCTTGTCATTTAATTTTATTTTAAATTGCTGGTGTTTGTGCAGCAGTTAATGATTCATCTAGCTGCTCATTGACAGAGACATTGTTTTGTACTCTGTTCCTATCATCTCTTTCTCCCTTCTCCCCGTCCCCCGTTTTCACAGTGTGCCATCGAGTCTGTGAGAAACACCTGACTTACCTACCTAATCCCATTTACCAGCCCTTGGCCCATAGCCTTGAATGTTATGACGTGCCAATTGCTCATCCAGGTGCTTTTTAAAGGATGTGAGGCAACCCGCCTCCACCACCCTCCCAGGTAGCGCATTCCAGACCGTCACCACCCTCTGGGTAAAAAAGTTTTTCTTCACATCCCCCCTAAACCTCCTGCCCCTCACCTTGAACTTATGCCCCCTTGTGACTGACCCTTCAACTAAGGAGAACAGCTGCTCCCTATCCACCCTGTCCATGCCCCTCATAATCTTGTACACCTCAATCAGGTCACCCCTCAGTCTTGTCTGCTCTAATGAAAGCAACCCAAGTCCATCTAATCTTCATAAATGTTTCGTCCCAGGCAACATCCTGGCGAATCTCCTCTGCACTGCCTCCAGTGCAATCACATCCTATAATGTGGCGACCAGAACTGCACACACTACTCCAGCTGTGGCCTCACCAAGGTTCTATTCAACTCTAACATTGCCTCCCTACTTTTGTAATCTATGCCTCCTTTGATAAAGGCAAGTGTTCCATATGCCTTTTTCACCACCCCACTAACATGCCCCTCTGCCTTCAGAGATCTATGGACACACACGCCAAGGTCCCTTTGTTCTTCAGAACTTCCTAGTGTCATGCCTTTCATTGGAAGGAGTAATTTGACAAGGAAATTTTCAAAGTGTATCGACATCTCATTTTTCAGGGTTAAATTCCATCTGCCACTTATCTGCCCATTTTGACCATCCTGTCTATGTCTTCCTGAAGCCCAAGACACTCAACCTCAAGCACATGGCCAATCTTTGTGTCATCCGCAAACTTACTAATCCTATCCCCCACATAGTCATCTATGTCGTTTATATAAATGACAAATAATAGGGGACTGAGCACAGATCCCTGTGGTGCGCCACTGGACACTGGCTTCCAGTCACGAAAGCAGCCTTCTGTCATTACCCTCTGTCTCCTACAACTAAGCCAATTTTGAATCCATCTTATTAATACCCTGTATCCCATGTGCATTTGCCACTTTTATAAGTCTCCCATGTGTGACCTTGTCAAAGGCTTTGTTGAAATCCATAAACTACATCAACTGCACTACCCTCACCTACACACCTGGTCACCTCAAAAAAATTCAGTCAAATTTTTTAGGCATGACATCCCTCTGACAAAGCCATGTGACTATCCCTGATCAAACTTTGCATCTCCAAGTGGAGATGGATTCTCTCCTTCGGAATTTTATCCAATAGTTTCCCTACCACTGATGTGAGACTCACTGACCTGTAGTTCCCTGGCTTATCTCTACAACCCTTCTTCAATAGCGGAACCACATTTAGCTCTTCTCCAGTCCTCTGGCACCTCCCCCGTGGCCAGAGAGGAATTAAAAATTTGGGTCAGAGCCCCTGCAATTTCCTCCCTTGCCTCCCTCAGCAGTCTGGGACACAAATCATCCAGTCCTTGAGATTTGTCCACTTTTAAGCCTGCCAACACCTTCAATACCTTGTCACTCCCTATATCAGTTTGCTCAAGAACCTAAAACAAAAACAATTACCTGGAAAAACTCAGCAGGTCTGGCAGCATCGGCGGAGAAGAAAAGAGTTGACATTTCGAGTCCTCATGACCCTTCCACAGAACATGAGGACGCGAAACGTCAACTCTTCTTCTCCGCCGATGCTGCCAGACCTGCTGAGTTTTTCCAGGTAATTCTGTTTTTGTTTTGGATTTCCAGCATCCGCAGTTTTTTGTTTTTATGCTCAAGAACCTCGCAGTCTCTCTCCCCGAGTTCCATACCTTCAGCCTCATTCTCTTGGCTGAAAACAGATGGAAAGTATTTGTTCAACACTCCACCGATATCCTCTGGCTCCACCCATAGATTGGTCCCTAATGGGACCTACTCATTCCCTGGTTATCCTCTACCCATTGATACACTTATAGAACATCTTGGGATTTTGCCTACTTTTACCAGCCAGAGCTTTCTCATATCCCCTCTTTGCTTTCTTAAGCTCCACCCTGCACTTTCTGTACTCCACTAATGCCTCCACTGATTTGCTCCCCTTGTACCTGCTAAAAGCCTCTCTTTTCCTTCTCATCATATCCTGAATATCTCTGGTCATCCGTGGTTCTCTCGGCTTGTTACTCCTTCCTATCACCCTAGAGGGAACATGTTGAACTTGTATCCTCTGCATTTCCTTTTTGAACGTTTCCCGCACTACTGCTCTAGCTGTTCCCAATCTACCTTGGCCAGATCTGCCTTATTTTACTAAAATCTGCTCTTTCCCACACCCCGCCCACCACCTCCAAAATCCAAAACATTTTTTGCAATTTGTCGATTTCTTTGTCCATAACAAGTTTAAACTGCATTATGTTGTGGTGGCTGTCACTAAAATGCTCGCCCACCACCACCTCAGCCACCTGTCCTGCTTCAGTCCCCAGAATTAGGTCCAGCAATGCGCCGTCCCTTGTTGGACCCTCTACGTATTGACCTAAAAAGTTCTCCTGTACACATTTCAAGAAATCCACTCCATCCAAGCCCTTAACACTTTGTCTATCCCAATTAATGTTGGGAAAGTTGAAATCACTTAATATAATTACCCTATTATTGTTTTTACACACCTCTGCTCCTCGATTTCCCACTGACTGGGGGTTTATAATAAACACCTAACAATGTGGCTGATGCTATTTTATTCCTAAGTTCTACCCTCAAAGCAAGATATCATCTCTCCTTACTGCAGTAACTGACTCCTTAACTAATAATGCAATACCACCTCCTCTTTTACCCCCTTCCCTGTCTCGCCTGAAGATTCTATATTGAATGTTGAGCTGCCAATCCTGCCCCCTCTCTCAACCACGTCTCAGTGATGGCTATTATATCACAATTCCATTTGTCAATCCTCACCCTTAACTCATCTGTTTTACCTTTAATACTCCTGGCAACACACAGTCCTGGAGTCCCGTTGGCCACAGGAGTGCCTATCTGTTCCCCTACTATAAAATCCTTCTCTTCCTCCCTTCCTGTACAGACAGGCTGCTTGTGGTGCCAGAAGCTTGGCTCTCTCTGCATTCCCTGGAGGAACCAACATCCTCATCAGCCTTCAAAATGGAATACCGATTTGTGAGCAGGACACAAGAGGAGTCCTTGAACAACCTACCTGTTTCTCTTGGAGTGCCTGGTGGTCAACCATTCCCCTTCCTTCCTCAAGTCCCTTCAGCTGCGGTGTGACCAGCTCTGTAAACGTGCTATCCACGTTGCTTTCAGACTTGTGGATGCTCCACAGTGGCCCCAGCTGCCATTCGTGCTCTGAAATCTGAGCTTCCAGGAGCTGCAGCTGGACACACTTCCTGCACACATGCTGGTCCCAGGCAATAGGAATGTTCCCGGCTTCCCATGAGGAGCACACCACGGCTTTGAGTTCTCTTGCCATGACTCATCCCTTTAAATTAAAGCTTTGAAATCAATTACTCAGGGGCCCTTCTTTCCTGATCCTTGTTACTACAGAACTAAAAACCACAAAAAGATCTTAAACTATAAGCGATAAAAGTAGTAAATACTTACCCAACCTTACCAACTACTTACCAGTCATTCCTTTCCCTTGTAGCCTCTACTGCTGCAGCAGGGCAAGACCACTCTGAAGATTTAAGAAGTTGGATAGCAAAGAAAAAATGCAAAGAGCACCTCTTCCGCTCTGCACCAAATTCCCGCTCTGCACCAAATTGGTAATACTCGCTCTCTCTGGCTGTGTCTCACTCACGATGAGGTGTCTCCCCTGTTCGTGTGCAAGCATTGTCTTCCTCATCCTATGTTCTCTTTCCATTGGCTTCATCTTGTATCTTGACTCTTGCAAAGGGTAAAGTCACCAAATTTGAGCTGTATTTTATGCCTCCTCTGCGCCCCACCCCCCCCCCCCCACCCCCCCAAACACCACACCTGCCAGGTATGTTTTTGGCAGACAAGGACAATGGTGGCACATAACATGATGGGTGGTTAAGGCATACACTAGCCCACCCACCCTTAGGCTTATTGAGGCCCTTCAGTGGCCACTTGAGGACCTAAATCCCACCACTGCCATAAACACTTGGCAGTGGAAGGCAGATGAGAGTGAAAAGGCTGCCTTTTACCAACTTTGGTGAAAGGGCAAGAAGAAAGGGGGATGTCCTGTGCACACTGGGGACCCCTAAGATTGTGTCACCCTCCCTAATCCCTTCCCACCCAAAAAGCTGGGACTTTGCAGGGTCCGGTGTCCATCTATGATCTTCATGAGACTGCAAGAGCTGCTGGCCAATATGATTGCCTGGCAGCATTCAAGGGCTGAGGGGCAGAAGTCACATTCTGTTAGTTAAGACCACCCGCAGAGGGGTGTGAGGGAGAGTAATATGCCCTCTTCCCCACCCCCAGAAAAATTCGACCTTGATCTAGCAATACTTTCTTTGGGTTGCATCTTGCATCTAACTCGACAGTGTATATTTGCCTCTACCTTTGTTCCTCTTACCTAGTCGCTGTCCTTAAAAATGTCCCCACCAACCAACTGCCATAAGCTCCTGAATGAAACAAAATAAACCCCCAGACAATTCAGGGATTCTTCTTTCTGAATGCTTACAGTGAGTTGCACAATCATAGTGAATTGCACAAGCTGAGAACTTGTTCTAGAGGGTAATGACCCTCTCTGAATAGGAAAGCTTCTGATGACATCAAAGCTAGTTCTCCCTAACCTTTCTAATTCAAATAAGCTTCGTGCAGACAATCTGGATCCTTCATTTCAAACAACGCAATCAAATGTCCATGAGAGTATTAAGACCAAACTATCTGTGCCAATTGTTTATGACTGGGTTGTTAAACAATATAACAATCTAGTGACTCTAACTACCCAACTCCCTTCCCGACAGTCATACTTAGAAGCCCCTTTCCTGAAAACCCCCTCCCACCAAATGTTCACACCAGGCGCTACCTCCCAATTTAAGCCTGCTGCCAGACACCCCCTGCCCCACCTTCCCTGACTCAGGCCTGCCAACAAACTGGAAAGCACCACTTTATGACCCCATGCTAACATTGTAAATGGTTCCCTCCCTTCAGGTACCAGTCCTGGCCTTTCAAAAAACAACTCATGTCCCTCCCTCAACAAAAAAACACTATTGACTCTTCTGCCCTTGAAAACTATCACACAATTTCAACTTCCTTCCCTTCAAGTCTTTAAACATGTTATCAATTGACAAATCCATGTCCATCTTTCCTATTTGGAATTAAATCAGGTATCCATCCACGTCAAAGCAATAAATCAATGTCTGATTGTGGCAATTGCTCATTATCCCTCTTCATCATCCTCAGTTCTGTATAATGCTTTGACATGGTTGACCACACTGTCTTCCTGTAATTCCTTTACTCTGAATTGAGAAATAATGGAATTATATTGACTTGGATCTTTTCTTACCAACTGATTGCAGCAGAGCATAGTCAATAACGTATCACTTCCTGAATCCACACCATTGGCCTCTGGATTGAAACATCTCTCCTTCCTCATTTACATTCTGTCACTTGGTGACAACATTTAAAGTAATTTGGTCAACTCTGACATATACATTGAAAATGCCCAGTTTTATAGCTTCATTATCTCTCTCCAGTGTCTGTGGTTGTAGAGATTGCTTGCCCAATGACCCCAGTTTCCTCCAATTATATATGGAGAGGACAAAAGACACTTTCACCAGCTTATGCTACGTTTTGTTTCCATTACATACAATGGAGGTTCAAGCACCGGTGTATCCTACCTTCACTGTCTCTGTCCCTCCCTCATTCATACCTTTGCACCTCAAGACTTAGCTACTCAAATGCTCTCCTGGCTAGCCTCTATAGACTTCAGCTTCATCCAAAACATCTGCAACCTATCTTGCACCAAGTCCTGTTCATCTATCATCTCAATCTCCTCTATTAGCTCTGATTTTAAATTCTCAACCTCATTTCTAAATTCCTTAATGGTTTTACCGTCCCTACCTCTGTAACTTATTCCAGTCCTGTAACCCACCCTCTGAAATCTCTGTTCCTCTGACTCTGACCTGCTTGTATACTCAATTCCCTTTGCCCAATCTTTGGCAACTGTTCCTTCAGCCTACACCTCCCATCTCCCTCCACTCCTTTAAGACACCCACTTCTGTTAAAACCATCTTCATTCACTGAGCTTCTGGTTATTTACTAGCTCATTTGTTGTCAATAGCATGCTCGAAAAACAAAATTGAGCTGTGCCTTGGGATGTTTTTTTATGTTAAGGGTAATATATGATGCAAGTTATTGTTGCCAATGCTTCATTATTTTATAACAACTTAATCCACAGCACAGGAAAGCAACCCCACAACATAAGATTGTCCAATGTTAGAGAAAATGTCTGTCTATTATAAAGGTTGTAATAGCAGAGCATTTAGAAATGTGTCATATAATCAAGCAGAGTCAGCATGGCTTCATGAAGGGGAAATCATGCCTGACAAATTTATTAGAATTCATTGAGGAGGGAACCAATAGATGTAATATATTTGGATTTCCAAAAGTCGTTTAAGGTACCACACATAATATGACTTAAGATAAGAGCCCATGGTGTTAGGGGTAGTATATTAGCATGGATAGAGGGTTGGCTAACCAATACAAGACAGAGAGTTGGGATAAGGGGGTCATTTTCAAGATGGCAACCTGTAACTAGTGGAGTGCCACAGGGGTCAGTGCTGGGGCCACAATTATTTACAATATATATTAATGACTTGGATGAGGAAAGTGAATGTACTATCGCAAAAACTTGGCAGATGGAATATAATGTGGGAAAATGTGAGGTTATGCATTTTGACAGGAAGAATAGAGGAGCTGAATATTAAATAGAAAAAGCTGCAGCAGAGGGATTTGGGGGTCCTGTATGAATAACAAAAAGCTAACTTACAAGTTCAGCAGGTAATAGTGAAGGCAAATGGAATGTTGGCCTTTATTTCAAAGGGAATAAAGTATAGTTTTAGCAAGACTTCCCTGTTTTTATACAAGGCACTAGTTAGACTGCACCCAGAATTCTGAACAGTTTTGTTCCCCTTATCTAAGGAAAGATATAATGGCATTGGAGGCAGTCCAGATAAAGTTCACTAGGTTAATCCTGGGTATGGAGAGATTTTCTTATGAGAAGAGATTGAGTAGGTTGGGCCTGCCCTCATTGGCATTCAGAAGAATGAGAGGCGACCTTATTGAAACATAGATTCTTGGGGGCTTGACAGGGTAGATGCTGAGAGTTTGTTTCCCCTTGTGGGAGAGTCTAAGTCCAGAGGGCATAATATCAGGGTTAAGAGTCGCCCATTTAAGACACACGAGGAATTTTTTCTGAGGGTAGTGAATCTGCGGAATTCTTTACCGCAGAGAGCTATAGAAGCTGGGTCATTAAGTATATTCTAGGCTGAGAGAGATTTTTAATCAGTAAGGGAATCGAGAGTTATGGGGAAAAGGCAGGAAAGTGGAGTTGAGGATTATCAGATCAGCCATGATCTCATTGAATGGCAGAGCAGACTCAATGGGCCAAATGGCCTACGTCTTGTGGTCTTACACAATGATGTGAGATGGACAATTTAACATCAAGGTGTGTCAAATTCTGGTTTACTGATTGTTTTGGTTATTCAGTCATTCCATTTATAAAGCATTGACCAAACTTGTTTGAGTACTCACTTTAGAAAAATTAAGGCATGGCTCAACGTGTAATTAAAACGCAACTAAAATTCTCTTCGGGACACACCATGACCTGCCTGATTGCATAGGAAGTGCTTCAGTCATGGCAAAGTTAGAGGCTGTGTGAGGGAGGGCAGATCCTTTAAAATTTTCTGGACATGTTTATAGAACCCAGTTGTATCAGCAAAAAATTGCAACACCCCAAAGTATCACAATGTGCTGATCCACACAGTTCCATGTTATCATCTGTGCCAAGACCCCAACATGACAAGCTAATGGGTTAGGAACAGGAGTAAGCCATTCAGTCACTCTGAAGCCTGTTCCACCATTCATTAAATCATATCTGACCTGTAACTCAACACCATTTATTGGCTTTTGCTGCTTATCCCTTGGTATCCTTAACAAAAAAATCTAACTATCTCAGTCTTGCAAAATTATCAATTAACCCCAGGAGTCAGTTTTTTTTTAGAAGGTTACAGATTTTCTCTTCCCTATGTGGGTCCTGGACTTCACTACTAAATGGTCCATCACTAATTTAATGTTCCTGGAATGAGGGGATTGTCTCTTGGGGAGGGATTTTGAATTCTAGGGAATATTGGAAGAATGAGGTGTGATCTAATTAAAGTATATGAATAAAAACAAAAAAACTGCGGATGCTGGAAATCCAAAACAAAAACAGAATTACCTGGAAAAACTCAGCAGGTCTGGCAGCATCGGCGGAGAAGAAAAGAGTTGACGTTTCGAGTCCTCATGACCCTTCGACAGAACTTGAGTTCGAGTCCAAGAAAGAGTTGAAATATAAGCTGGTTTAAGGTGTGTGTGTGGGGGGGCGGAGAGATAGAGAGAGAGAGAGGTGGAGGGGGGTGGTGTGGTTGTAGGGACAAACAAGCAGTGATAGAAGCAGATCATCAAAAGATGTCAATGACAATAGTACAATAGAACACATAGGTGTTAAAGTTAAAGTTGGTGATATTATCTAAACGAATGTGCTAATTAAGAATGGATGGTAGGGCACTCAAGGTATAGCTCTAGTGGGGTTTTTTTTTTATAATGGAAATAGGTGGGAAAAGGAAAATCTTTATAATTTATTGGGAAAAAAAAAGGAAGGGGGAAACAGAAAGGGGGTGGGGATGGGGGAGGGAGCTCACGACCTAAAGTTGTTGAATTCAATATTCAGTCTGGAAGGCTGTAAAGTCCCTAGTCGGAAGATGAGGTGTTGTTCCTCCAGTTTGCGTTGGGCTTCACTGGAACAATGCAGCAAGCCAAGGACAGACATGTGGGCAAGAGAGCAGGGTGGAGTGTTAAAATGGCAAGCGACAGGGAGGTTTGGGTCATTCTTGCGGACAGACCGCAGGTGTTCTGCAAAGCGGTCGCCCAGTTTACGTTTGGTCTCTCCAATGTAGAGGAGACCACATTGGGAGCAACGAATGCAGTAGACTAAGTTGAAGGAGAAATTGTTCAGCGTGAGAACAAGTTCAGCCAGACGGAGGAGAGTAGTGGTGGATGGTGATTGTTCGGGCCTCTGTTCGAGGAAGAAGCTAAGGGCCCTCAGACCATCCTGGTGGGGGATGGAGGTGTAGAGGGATTGGATGTCCATGGTGAAGAGGAAGTGGTTGGGGCCAGGGAACTGGAAATTGTTGATGTGACGTAAGGTGTCAGAGGAATCACGGATGTAGGTGGGAAGGGACTGGACAAGGGGAGAGAGAAGGGAGTGCTCAGCAAAGGACTTAGTTTCATACCCTTACGCACTCACCTCAATGAATTTCGGGCTCGGCATGATACTGAACCCTTCTTCCGCCGTCTTCGTCTCCGGGCTCACTTCTTTGGGCAGGAGTCCTCTCCCAGCTCAACGGATCCTTTTATCCATCTCCAATATTCTCCCTCCACCTGGACCCCTCCCTCTGGATTCTTACCTTATCTCGATCTTTTCATTGAGAACTGTCGGTGCGACATTAGTCGTCTCAATTTCTCTGCTCCTCTCACCCATTCTAACCTGTCTCTCTCTGAACTTACTGCACTCCATTCTCTCAGGTCCAACCCTGACATTGTCATCAAACCCGCTGACAAGGGTGGTGCTGTTGTCTGGCGCACTGACCTCTACCTCGCGGAGGCTGAGCGTCAACTCGCAGACACTTCCTCCTACCTCTCCCTGGACCATGACCCCACCACTGAACATCAAGCCATTGTTTCCAGGACTATCACTGACCTCATCTCCTCTGGGGATCTCCCTCCCACAGCTTCCAACCTGATAGTCGCCCAACCTCGGACGGCCCACTTCTATCTCCTACCCAAAATCCACAAACAGAACTGCACCGGTAGACCGATCGTCTCAGCTTGCTCCTGCCCCACAGAACTCATTTCTCGTTATCTTGACTCCCTTCTCTCTCCCCTTGTCCAGTCCCTTCCCACCTACATCCGTGATTCCTCTGACACCTTACGTCACATCAACAATTTCCAGTTCCCTGGCCCCAACCACTTCCTCTTCACCATGGACGTCCAATCCCTCTACACCTCCATCCCCCACCAGGATGGTCTGAGGGCCCTTAGCTTCTTCCTCGAACAGAGGCCCGAACAATCCCCATCCACCACTACTCTCCTCCGTCTGGCTGAACTTGTTCTCACGCTGAACAATTTCTCCTTCAACTCCTCTCACTTCCTCCAAATGAAAGGTGTGGCTATGGGTACCCGCATGGGCCCCAGCTATGCCTGTCTCTTTATGGGGTATGTGGAACATTCCTTGTTGCAGTCCTACTCCGGCCCCCTTCCACAACTCTTTCTCCGGTACATCGATGATTACTTCGGTGCCGCTTCATGCTCTCGTCGGGACTTGGAAAAATTTATTAATTTTGCTTCCAATCTCCACCCCTCCATCATTTTCACGTGGTCCATCTCTGACACTTCCCTTCCCTTCCTTGACCTCTCTGTCTCAATCTCTGGTGATAGACTGTCCACCAATATCCATTACAAACCCACCGACTCCTACAGCTATCTCGACTACAGTTCCTCACACCCCGCTTCCTGTAAGGACTCCATCCCATTCTCTCAGTTCCTTCGCCTCCGTCGCATCTGTTCCGATGATGCTACATTCAAAAACAGTTCCTCTGACATGTCCTCCTTCCTTAACCGAGGTTTTCCACCCACGGTCGTTGACAGGGCCCTCAACCGTGTCTGGCCCATCTCCCGCGCATCCGCCCTCACGCCTTCTCCTCCCTCCCAGAAACATGATAGGGTCCCCCATGTCCTCACTTATCACCCCACCAGCCTCCGCATTCAAAGGATCATCCTCCGCCATTTCCGCCAACTCCAGCATGATGCCACCACCAAACACATCTTCCCTTCACCCCCCCTATCGGCATTCCGTAGGGATCGCTCCCTCCGGGACACCCTGGTCCACTCCTCCATCACCCCCTAATCCTCAACCCCCTCCTATGGCACCACCCCATGCCCACGCAAAAGATGCAACACCTGCCCCTTCACTTCCTCTATCCTCACCGTCCAAGGACCCAAACACTCCTTTCAAGTGAAGCAACATTTCACTTGCATTTCCCCCAACTTAGTCTACTGCATTCGTTGCTCCCAATGTGGTCTCCTCTACATTGGAGAGACCAAACGTAAACTGGGCGACCGCTTTGCAGAACACCTGCGGTCTGTCCGCAAGAATGACCCAAACCTCCCTGTCGCTTGCCATTTTAACACTCCACCCTGCTCTCTTGCCCACATGTCTGTCCTTGGCTTGCTGCATTGTTCCAGTGAAGCCCAACGCAAACTGGAGGAACAACACCTAATCTTCCGACTAGGGACTTTACAGCCTTCCAGACTGAATATTGAATTCAACAACTTTAGGTCGTGAGCTCCCTCCCCCATCCCCACCCCCTTTCTGTTTCCCCCTTCCTTTTTTTTTCCCAATAAATTATAAAGATTTTCCTTTTCCCACCTATTTCCATTATTAAAAAAAAACCCCACTAGAGCTATACCTTGAGTGCCCTACCATTCATTCTTAATTAGCACATTCGTTTAGATAATATCACCAACTTTAACTTTAACACCTATGTGTTCTATTGTACTATTGTCATTGACATCTTTTGATGATCTGCTTCTATCACTGCTTGTTTGTCCCTACAACCACACCACCCCCCTCCACCTCTCTCTCTCTCTATCTCTCCGCCCCCCCCACACACACACCTTAAACCAGCTTATATTTCAACTCTTTCTTGGACTCGAACTCAAGTTCTGTCGAAGGGTCATGAGGACTCGAAACGTCAACTCTTTTCTTCTCCGCCGATGCTGCCAGACCTGCTGAGTTTTTCCAGGTAAAGCATATGAATAGTTATTTGGTAGTCCAAAACATGAGTATTGCTGAAAAAAGAGACATCTTTCATTCATCAGGATGCTCACAAGAATACCAATATAAGGGAAAAAACAACAATTTATACTGTTTGTGAAGAGTGCTGATGGGTTGACAAGTGGCGTTGCCATGGAGAATGCACCAGTGATGGTGACTGACAGTTAACTACCAAGCATTGTTTGGAATTTAAACCAGGCAGCTTGACCCTGATTGGTCAAGGCATTGCCCTGAGGAATGAGACAGTGAATGGCTGTCACTTCTTTGCTTAGCGGAAACAGGTGCAATGTTTGTACATATTCTGTCTGCAAAGAACAGGGCTCTGTGTATTAATATTTGTAGCTTTCAGTACACACACATGTGCCACACAATGAGCCCTACTGACAATCTTAAGTTGTTAAGTAATTCTTAGCACATTGATCAACATTTGCTAAATAATCCTCAATCGTGGAATCACATCTAATGTTGGACACTCTTGCAAGCATGGGCTGTTTGAGTGCAGTCTGTACCCTGCCTGTTGCAAACAGCAGCTGGGACATGCTGTTTGATATGATCCATCAGTGTTTGGGATAAATGGTCTACGTACATACTATAGCATCACACTGGCACTGAAATTCATACACCACATTACTCATTTGTGTGATAGGCAGAACGTCTTTTTGGCTTGACAGCAGCAGCTTGTTAGTGGTAAATACCACACGTGTTGTTACTACATAGTCGCAGCGTGAAACAGCTAGCTTCACCTGTTGCTCAAAATTTTTCAGAAACCTTGCCCTTCCAGGATAATATGTGCTACCAAGCGACTATTTGTGGACTTGAGACAGAGGTACAACAAAGACCAAATTCAGATATCAACAACATAAGAGGTAAGTTAAGAACAGTTAAGCTATCTATTGAATTTCTCCTAGCGTTCATTGAACCAAGGTTGTGCCAGTTTTCATTTCCAAACGTATTCAGGACAGAAGTCAATATTAAGGGATGAAAGGAAAATACTGCAGATGCTGGAAATCTGAAATGAAAACAAACTCAGCAGGTCTGGCAGCATCTGTGGAGAGAGAAACCAAGTTCGTGGTTAGAGTCCAATATGACTTCTTCAGAGCTAAAAGCTCTTTTAGCTCTGAAGAAGGGTCAGAAACAGTAGCTCTGTTTCGCTCTGCACAGATACTACCAGACCTGCTGAGTTTATCCAATACTTTTGTTTTCATTTCAATTTTAAAGAATATAGGAGAGAAATAACTCTAGCTCCTATTTCGTACATTCTTTTATTTCCTGATTTTGGACTCCCCACCAGAAGAAATACTGACTTGGATCTTCCGATAGCAACAGGGGCAAATGTTGAGATGCTCACTGAGATGTAGGAGCCTGAGGAGGTCTCAACCCATCCCATAGGTAATGGGCACAATTATACTGCCTGGGACCTTTATGAGAATGACTCCAATACTGATGTTAGTGTCAGAGACATGGGCTTGATGCCCTGTACTTATGCAGAAATTTGCCCCGATTTTCTCCCACTGTTAATCTCAGGCATAGGATTTAGCCTGACAATGATTAACAGCTGTTTTGGGAAAGCTTTTTTTAAAAAAAACCTCCAATCCTACCTGCAACACTCTCACTCCCCTGCCCCCTGCAAAAATACCCCAACACTTTCAAGTCCATTATAACTTCCTAGAGGTGCCTAAAACAAAGCACAGTATTCCAGATGGGATCTAACCAAGACACTGTACAACTGAAACATCACTTTCTTAATTTTGAATTAAAAACCCACTAATGGAATTTTGGCCTTTATCGCTAAACTTTTAATTACTTATAGTCTCCAGGCAGTAGCTTTTCAGGATTTGTGTTAATAGGCACATGCATTTGTTTGCTCCTACACATCACTCACCATTAAGAAAATATTCCGGTTTGCTTTTCTCAGGCCCAAAGTAAATGATCTCTCATTTCATATTAAAACCATCTGCCTAGGTTTTAACCATTCGCTTAGTCCCTTTAGAGCTGGAGATTACAGTCTATAGAATTTACTGTGGCTCCTAACCTAGTATCATCAAAGCTGAGGTCCCTTTACAGATCCTTGGGGAATATCATTTGTTGCATCCCAGAAAACATCCCCTTTATCACTACTCTCCTGTGTTAATTAGGTAAAAGTTCTAAATGCATGATGGAGAAAATTTTATATTAACCAGGAAAAAATGATAGAAAAGAATGTGAGGGGGCTTCTGATCATTTATTTTGTTAATGTTATAAAGTATCAATGCAACAATGTCTCCCTCCAGTGGCGAGGCAGAAAAATGCATCTCATGTAGTGTAGAGACACACTGAAAAATGGAAGTAGTAAAGCATCCATATTAAAAGTCTAATGATAACCATGAAACCATTGTCGATTGTTGTAAAAACCCATCTGGTTCACGAATGTCCTTTAGGGAAGGAAATCTGCTGTCCTTACCTGGCCTGGCTTACATGTGACTCCACACCCACAGCAATGTGGTTCACTCTTAAATGCCCTCTGAAATGGCCTAGCAAGACACTCAGTTGTAATAAACCACTACAAAGTAACAAAAAAGGAATGAAACCAGCCAGACCATCCGACATCAACCTAGACACCGGAAATGACAATGGCAAACACAGCCTTGTCAACCCTGCAAAGTCCTCCTTACTAACATATGGGAGCTAGTGCCAAAATTGGGAGAGCTGCATCACAGACTAGTCAAGCATCAGCCTGACATAGTCATCCTCATGGAATCATACCTTACAGATAATGTCCCAGACTCCACCATCACCATCCCTTGGTATGTCCTGCACTAGCAGCAGGACAGACCCAGCAGAGGTGGCAGCACAGTGGTATACAGTCGGGATGGAGTTGCCCTGGGAGACCTTAACATTGACTCCGGATCCCATTAAGTCTCATGGCATCAAGTCAAACATGGGCAAGGAAACCTGCTGAGTACAACATAGTGCCTTCCCTCAGCTGTTGAACGCTACTTGGAGGAAGCACTGAGGGTGGCAAGGGTGCAGAATGTATTCTGGGTGGGAGACTACAGACCGAGCTGGCCAAATCCTAAAAGACATAGCTGCTCAACTGTCTGCGGCTGATGGTGAGGGAACCAACAAAGGGGAAAAACACACTTGATCTCATCCTCACCAACCTGCCTGCCGCAGATGCATCTGTCCAAGACAGTATCGGTAGGAGTGACCACTGCACAGTCATTGTGGAGACGAAGTTCTGCCTTCACACTGAGGATACCGTCCATCATGTTGTGTGGCACTACCACCATGCTAAATGGGATAGATTTCAAACAAATCTAGAAACTCAAAACTGGACATCCATGAGGCACTGTGGGTCATCAACAGCAGCAGAATTGTACTCAAACACAATCTGTAACCTCATGGCCCGTCATATCCCACACTCTTCCATTTCCATCAAGCCAGGGGATCAACAATGGTTCGATGAAGAGTGCAGGAGGACATGCCAGGAGCAGCATCAGGCATACCTAAAAATGAGGTGTCAACCTGGTGAAGCAATAATACAGGACTGCTTGCATGCCAAACAGCATAAGCAGCAAACGATAGAGCAAAGCAACCCCACAATCAACAGGTCAGATCTAAGCTCTACAGTCTTGCCACATCCAGTCATGAATGGTGGTGGACAATTAAACAACTCACTGGAGGAGGAGGCTCCACAAATATCCCCCATCCTCAATGATGTAGGAGCCTAGCACAGCAGTGCAAAAGATAAGACTGAAGCATTCGCAACAATCATTAGCCAGAAGTGCCGAGTGGATGAACCATTTCGGCCTCCTCCGGAGGTCCCCAGCATCACAGATGCCAGTCTTCAGCCAATTCGATTCACTCCATGTGATATCAAGAAATGTCTGAAGGCACTTGATATTGCAAAGGCTACGGACCCTGACAATATTCCGGCAATAGTACTGAAGACTTGTGCTCCAGTACTTGCCGTGCCCCTAGCCAAGCTGTTCCAGTACAGCTACAACACTGGCATCTACCTGACTATGTGGAAAGTTGCTCAGTTAAGTCCTGTACACAAAAAGCAGGACAAATCCAACCTGGCGAATTACTGCCCCATTGAGCTACTCTTGATCATCAGTAAAGCAATGGAAGGGGTCGTCAACACTTGCTTAGCAATAACCTCACTGATGCCCACTTTGGGTTTTGCCAGGGCCACTCAGCTCCTGACCTCATTACAGCCTTGATTCAAACATGAACAAAAGAGCTGAACTCCCGAGGTGAGGTGAGAGTGACTGCCCTTGTCATCAAGGCCGCATTGTGACATCAAGGAGCCCTAGCAAAACTGGAGTCAACGGAAATCGGGGAAAACTCTGCTAGTTGGAGTCACATCTAGCACAAATGGAGAATGGGTGTGGTTGTTGGTCATCTCAGCTCCAGGACATCGCTGCAGGAGCTCCACTGAGTAGTGTACTAAGCCCAACCATCTTCAGCTGCTTCATCAATGACCTTCCTTTCATTATAAGACCATAAGACAGAGGAGCAGAAATTAGGCCATTCGGCCCTTCGAGTCTGCTCTGCCATTCAATCATGGCTGAAGTTTCTTAAACCCATTCTCCCGCCATTTCCAGTGCCTGGGGCCAGCATGTGTGAGTGAAGTGTCTCCAGCTGCAGCTCCTGGAAGCCTAGGTTTCAGAGCTGGAGTGGCGGCTGGGGACACTGTGAAGCATCCGCGAGGCAGAGAGTATCGTGGATGGCACGTATAGCGAGGTGGTCACACCGCTAGCTAAGGGTCCACAGGCAGGAAGGGAATGGGTGACCACCAGGCAGAGCAAGAGGACCAGGCAGGCAGTGCAGGAATCTCCTGTGGCTATTCCCCTGCAAAACAGATATACTGCTTTGGATACTGTTGGGGTGAATGGCCTCTCAGGAAAGCAGCAACAGCCAAATTCATTGCACCACGGTTGGCTCTGCAGCACAGGGGAAGCGTAAAAAGTGTGGGAATGCAATAGTTATATGGGATTCAATTGTAAGGGGAATAGACAGGTGTTTCTGTAGCTGCAAACAAGACTCCAGGCTGGTATGTTGCCTCCCTGGTGCTAGGATCAAGGATGTCTCAGAGCGGCTACAGGACATTCTGAAGGGAGAGGCTGAACAGCCAGTGGTCGTGGTACACATTGGTACAAACGACATAGGTGAAAAAAGGGGTGAAGTCCTAAAAGCAGAATATAGGGAGTTAGGAAGTAAGTTGAAAAGTGGGACATCAAAGGTAGTGATTTCAGGATTACTACCAGTGCCCCGTGCCAGTCAGAGTAGAAATAGCAGGATATATTGGATGAATATGTGGCAGAAGAGATGGTGTGAGGGGGAGGGTTTCGGATTCCTGGGACATTGGGACTGGCTCTGGGGAAGGTGGGATCAGTACAAACTGGACGGGTTACACCTGGGCAGGACCAGGACTGATGTCCTAGGGGGAATATTTACTGGAGTGGTTGGGGAGGGTTTAAACTATAATGGCAGGGGGATGGGAACCTGTGCAAGGAATCAGAGGAGGGGGAATCAAGGACAAGAACAAAAGACAGAAAGGGGAATAAGTGATAGGCAGACAAATCAAGGGCAAGAATCAAACAGGGCCTCAGTGAAAAATAGTGGGAACGGGACAAGTAATGTTAAAAAGACAAGCTTTAAGACTTTGTGCCTTAACACGAGGAGCATTCACAATAAAGTGGATGAATTAACCATGCAAATAGATGTAAACAGGTATGATATAGTCGGGATTACGGAGACTATTATGGCTACAGGGTGACTAGGGATAGGAACTGAACATCCAGGGGCATTCAGTACTTAGGAAGGACAGACTAAAAGGAAAAGGCCGTGGACTTGCATTGCTGGTTAAAGAGGAAATTAACGCAATAACGAGGAAAGATATTAGCTCCGACGATCTGGAATCTGTATGGGTAGAGCTGAGAAATACTAAGGGGCAAAAAACGTTAGTGGGGGTTGTATATAGACCCCCAAACTGAAGTGGTGATGTTGGGAATGGCATTAAACAAGCAATTAGAGACGCATGCAATAAAAGAACATCTGTAATTATGGATGATTTTAATCTGCACGTAGATTGGGCAAATCAAATTAGTAACAATACTGTAGAGGAGGAATTCCTGAAGTGTACACGGGATGGTTTTCTGGACCAATACGTTGAGGAACCAACTAGAGGACAGGCCATCCTAGATTGGGTATTGCGTAATGAGAAAGGAATAATTGGCAATCTAGTTGTGCGAGGCCCCATTGGGTTTGAGTGACCATAATATGATAGAATTCTTCATCAACATGGAGTGTGACGTAGTTGATTCTGAGACTAGGGTGCTGAACTTAATAAAGGAAACTACGATGATATGAGGCATGAGTTGGCTATGATGGATTGGGAAACATTACTTAAAGGGATGATGGTGGATAGGCAATGGCAAACATTCAAAGAGCACATGGATGAACTGCAACAATTGTTTATTCCCATCTGTTGCAAAAGTAAAACAGGAAAGGTGGCCAAACCATGGCTTACAAGGGAAATTAGAGATAGTATTAGATCCAAGGAAGAGGCATACAAATTGGCCAGAAAAAAAACAGATCTGAGGATTGGGAGCAGTTTAGAATTCAGCAAAGGAGGACCCAGGGATTGATTAAAGAGGGGAAAATAGTGTATGAAAGTAAGCTTGCAGGGAATATAAAAACTGACTGTAAAAGTTTCTATAGGCATGTGAAGAGAAAAAGATTGGTGAAGACAAATGTAGGTCCCTTACAGTCAGAAACAGGGGAATTTATAATCACAGAATCACAGTGCAGAAGAGGCCCTTTGGCCCATCGAATCTGCACCGACACTTGAGAATCACCTGACCTACCTACCTAATCCCATTTACCAGCACTTGGCCCATAGCCTTGAATGTTATGATGTGCCAAGTGCCCATCCAGGTACTTTTTAAAGGATGTGAGGCAACCCGCCTCCACCACCCTCCCAGGCAGCGCATTCCAGACTGTCATCACCCTCTGGGTAAAAAAAGTCTTTCCTCACATCCCCACTAAACCTCCTGCCCCTCACTTTGAACTTATGTCCCCTTGTGACTGACCCTTCAACTAAGGTGAACAGCTGCTCCCTATCCACCCTGTCTGTGCCCCTCATAATCTTGTACACCTCGATCAGGTCACCCCTCAGTTTTCCCTGCTCCAACGAAAACAACCCAAGTCTGTCCAACAAATGGGGAACAAAGAAATGGCTGACTTTGGTTCTGTCTTCATAAAGAAGGACACAAATAACATACCAGAAATGTTGGGGAACACAGGGTTTAGTGACAGGGAGAAACTGAAAGAAATCAGTATTAGTAGGGAAATGGTGTTGAGGAAATTGATAAGATTGAAGGCCGATAAATCCCCAGGGCCTGATAACCTACATCCTAGAGTACTTAAGAAAGTGGCCCTAGAAAAAGTGGATGCATTGATGGTCATCTTCCGAGATTCTATAGACTCTGGAACAGTTCCTACAGATTGGAGAATAGCTAATGTAACCCCATTATTTAAAAAGGGAGGCAGAGAGAATACAGGGAATTATAGACCAGTCAGCCTGACGTTGGTAGCGGGGAAAATTCTAGAGTCCATTATAAAAGATTTAATAGCTGAGCACTTGGAAAACAGTGGCAGAATTGGACAGTCAGCATGAATTTACGAAAGGGAAATCATGCTTGACCAATCTACTGGAATTTTTCGAGGATGTAACTAGTAGAGTTGATGAGGGGGAGCCAGTCGATGTGGTTTATTTGGACTTTCAGAAGGCTTTCGACAAAGTTCCACATAAGAGATTAGCGTGTAAAATTAAAGCACATGGGATTGGGGGTAGTGTATTGAGGTGGATAGAAAACTGGTTGGCAGACAGGAAACAAAGAGTAGGAATAAATGGGTCTTTTTCCAAATG
The DNA here is from genome assembly GCF_017639515.1 of Carcharodon carcharias. Lineage (NCBI taxonomy): Eukaryota > Metazoa > Chordata > Chondrichthyes > Lamniformes > Lamnidae > Carcharodon > Carcharodon carcharias. Next base: position 167,801,051 of record NC_054472.1, read on the forward strand.
GCAGGCAGTGAATAGTGGGGTACTGCAGGGATCAGTGCTGGGACCCCAGCTATTCACAATATATATTAATGATTTTGATGAGGGAACTAAATGTAATATCTTCAAATTTGCAGGTGACACAAAGCTGGGTGGGAGGGTGAGTTGTGAGGAGGATGCAGAGATGCTTCAGTGTGATTTGGACAAGCTGAGTGAGTGGGAAAATGCATGGCAGATGCAGTATAAGTGGATAATGTGAGGTTATCCACTTTGGTAGCAAAAACAGGAAGGCAGATTATCTGAATGGCTATAAGTTGAGAAGGGGGAATATGGAACGAGACCTGGGTGTCCTAGTACACCAGTCGCTGAAGGTAAGCATGCAGGTGCAGCAGGCGGCAAAGAAGATAAATGGTATGTTGGCCTTCATAGCGAGAGGATTCAAGTACAGGAGCAGGGATGTCTTGCTGCAAACATACAGGGCCTTGGTGAGACCACACCTGGAATATTGTGTGCAGTTTAGGTCTCCTTATCTGAGGAAGGATGTTCTTGCTAAGGAGGGAGTGCAGCGGAGGTTTACCATGCTGATTCCTGGGATGGCGGGACTGACATATGTGAAGAGATTGAGTCGGTTAGGATTATATTCGCTGGAATTCAGAAGAATATGGGGGGATCTCATAGAAAGCTATAAAATTCTAACAGGACTAGACAGGATAGATGCAGGAAGGATGTTCCAGATGGTGGGGGAGTCCAGAACCAAGGGTCACAGTCCAAGGAAAAGGGGTAAACCATTTAGGACTGAGATGAGGAGAAATTTCTTCACCCAGAGAGTGGTGAGCCTGTGGAATTCGCTACCACATAAAGTAGTTAAGGCCAAAACATTGTATGTTTTCAAGAATGAGTTAGATATAGCTCTTGGGGCGAAAGGGATCAAAGGGGAGAAAGCGGGAGCAAGCTATTGAGTTGGATGATAAGCCATGATCATAATGAATGGCAGAGCAGGCTCAAAGGGCTGAATGGCCTACTCCGGCTCCTATTTTCTATGTTTCTATGAACCGTGTGACGAGTAACTCGCCTCCTGACTCCCCAAAGCATATCCACCATCTACAAGGCACAAGTCAGGAATGTGATAGAATACTCCCCACTTGCCTGGATGAGTGCAGCTCCTACAACACTGAAGAAGCTTGACACTGTCCAGGACATAGCAGTCTGCTTGATTGGCACCACATCCACAAACATTCACTCCACCACCGATGCACAGTGCAGTGTGTACCATCTACAAGATGCACTGCAGGAATTCACCAAGGCTCCTTAGGCTGTATCTTCCAAACCCATGACCAAAACCATCCAGAAGAACAAAGGCAGCAGATAGATGGGAACACCACCACCTGGAAGTTCCCCTCAAAGTCACTCACCATCCTGACTTGGAAATATATCGTTGTTCCTTCACTGTCACTGGGTTAAAATCCTGGAACTCCCTTCCTAACAGCTGTGTGTATACCTACGCCACATAGACTGCAGCAGTTCAAGAAGGCAGCTCACCACCACCAGAGGCTAGTAAGGCAGGCTTTGCAAGGTCTATTACACTGTTATCATTTCCATTACCTAGGTTGATGTTCAGTAGTTCAAGAAGGCAGCTCACCATCACCTTCTCAAGGGCAACTAGGGATGGGCAATAAATGCTGGCCCAGCCAGCGAAGCCAGCGTCCCATGATGATGACAGAAGGCCTCAAACCTCAAGGGATAATGGTTGCTTACAGGTAGAGGATCCTTTGGGAAGGGGAGGGAAGCGATGTGCTTCCTTTAAGCTCACAAAGAAAAGGAACAGGAAACAACACACGTATTCTTTTCTCTAATCATATTAGTCATTGTAATAGCCTCCCATTTTCAATTTCAAACAAATGAAGAAAAAAAGCACAGGACCACAAGGCAAGAAGAAAATGGGCAGAGAACCAGTCCCTGGGCCAACCATCACTATCACTCATTTGCAGTTTTCTTTTCCAATTTATAAGTGGTCGAGTTGTAAAGCAGCAGTTCCACCTGTAGCGCAACAATTGATAAGAATGAGAAGTGCTAGAGGAATTGGCTCCTTGTAAAACATTGTGAAACACTGCTTGATCCTAAAGCAAGTACTTGATTTGATTGTAGGTCCTCTGGCTGAGGCAAAACTTATCCATTAATTGCTGCAAAGCTCCTACCTTCGATGTACTTCTTATGTCAGGCTCTGAATCCACTTGTGGTGAGCATACCAGCAACTTGTTTGCCATGCCATAATGGCAAGGATTCAAAAACCCATCAAAGTAAGCATCTTGCATATGCCTCTATCCAGACTAACAACATTAATGCAATAATAATGTTTTGTTGACCAACCTGATCCTTTGTCATGATGTATAAAGGGCAACTGAGATATGTAGATAATATCATCAGGCTGTACTCAAAGCCATAAAATCCCCAGGTTGGGTATAGAGCTATACCTTGAGTGCCCTACCATCCATTCTTAATTAGCACATTCGTTTAGATAATATCACCAACTTTAACACCTATGTGTTCTATTGTACTATTGTCATTGACATCTTTTGATGATCTGCTTCTATCACTGCTTGTTTGTCCCTACAACCACACCCCGCCCCCCCCCCCCCCCCCCCCCCACCTCTCTCTCTATCTCTCCACCCCCCACACACACACACACACCTTAAACCAGCTTATACTTCAACTCTTTCTTGGACTCGAACTCAAGTTCTGTCGAAGGGTCATGAGGACTCGAAACGTCAACTCTTTTCTTCTCCGCCGATGCTGCCAGACCTGCTGAGTTTTTCCAGGTAATTCTGTTTTTGTTTTGGATTTCCAGCATCCTCAGTTTTTTTGTTTTTATCTCTGTGTTTAATTGACTGCCACTGCTCTTCAAGAAATGCCTACCTCCTTGAAGAAGTTCTGTTCCTCTCTGCGACAAGATTTCCGTATCTCTCTGTTGTCTTGCTCACCTTCCTTGCTTTCCATTTCCCTCCTAGTGTTTGGCAAGGTGTTTACTAAAACCCGCTTTCACAGCCATATCTCCTTTCTCAGTGACTGTCTCCGTCTCCGACTTACCCCACGTGGATTTCAACTGAAATTCCACCCCTCATGTTTCGAACCCACCCAGGATTACAGGTATCTCCGGGACATAAAACTTTTCTCGGACTGCTGTTCACGTCACATTCTGAAATCCACACTCAGTGCCATGCGCCGCCATATGAACACACTCGACCTCTCCCTCCAGCAGCACCGCTGTACCCTTTTTCAAAGCTGCGCGTGCCCCCAGTTTCATTTTATCCTTCGGCTCATCCGACGCCTCAACAAGAAACTTTTTCTCTTTCTCTCAAGTGCTAAGGAACGCAAGCTCCAACAACTCATCGACACCAACACCCATCTAGGACCCTCCACCCCTGCCTGTCCCTCCGTCCCCACCCTTTCTTCCAATCCCAACTACAGCCGTGTATTCACTATACCCCCTGACCTTCCCCTCTCCGATGCTGAACGTTCAGTGCTCAGCAAAGGACTTAGTTTCATACCCTTACGCACTCACCTCAATGAATTTCGGGCTCGGCATGATACTGAACTCTTCTTCCGCCGTCTTCATCTCCGGGCTCACTTCTTTGGGCAGGAGTCCTCTCCCAGTTCAACGGATCCTTTTACCCATCTTCAATATTCTCCTTCCACCTGGACCCCTCCCTCTGGATTCTTACCTTCTCCTGATCTTTTCATTGAGAACTGTCGGTGCAACATTAGTCGTCTCAATTTCTCTGCTCCTCTCACCCATTCTAACCTGTCTCTCTCTGAACTTACTGCACTCCATTCTCTCAGGTCCAACCCTGACATTGTCATCAAACCCGCTGACAAGGGTGGTGTTGTTGTTGTCTGGCGCACTGACCTCTACCTTGCGGAGGCTGAGCGTCAACTCGCAGACACTTCCTCCTACCTCTCCCTGGACCATGACCCCACCACTGAACATCAAGCCATTGTTTCCAGGACTGTCACTGACCTCATCTCCTCTGGGGATCTCCCTCCCACAGCTTCCAACCTGATAGTCGCCCAACCTCGGACGGACCGCTTCTATCTCCTACCCAAAATCCACAAACAGAACTGCCCCGGTAGACCGATTGTCTCAGCTTGCTCCTGCCCCACAGAACTCATTTCTCGTTATCTTGACTCCCTTCTCTCTCCCCTTGTCCAGTCCCTTCCCACCTACATCCGTGATTCCTCTGACACCTTACGTCACATCAACAATTTCCAGTTCCCTGGCCCCAACCACTTCCTCTTCACCATGGACGTCCAATCCCTCTACACCTCCATCCCCCACCAGGATGGTCTGAGGGCCCTTAGCTTCTTCCCGAACAATCCCCATCCACCACTACTCTCCTCCATCTGGCTGAACTTGTTCTCACGCTGAACACTTTCTCCTTCAACTCCTCTCACTTCCTCCAAATAAAAGGTGTGGCTATGGGTACCCGCATGGGCCCCAGCTATGCCTGTCTCTTTATGGGGTATGTGGAACATTCCTTGTTGCAGTCCTACTCCGGCACCCTTCCACAACTCTTTCTCCGGTACATCGATGATTACTTCGGTGCCGCTTCATGCTCTCGTCGGGACTTGGAAAAATTTATTAATTTTGCTTCCAATCTCCACCCCTCCATCATTTTCACGTGGTCCATCTCTGACATTTCCCTTCCCTTCCTTGACCTCTCTGTCTCAATCTCTGGTGATAGACTGTCCACCAATATCCATTACAAACCCACCGACTCCCACAGCTATCTCGACTACAGCTCCTCACATCCCGCTTCCTGTAAGGACTCCATCCCATTCTCTCAGTTCCTTCGCCTCCGTTGCATCTGTTCCGATGATGCTACATTCACAAACAGTTCCTCTGACATGTCCTCCTTCTTCCTTAACCGAGGTTTTCCACCCACGGTCGTTGACAGGGCCCTCAACCGTGTCCGGCCCATCTCCCGCGCATCCACCCTCATGCCTTCTCCTCCCTCCCAGAAACATGATAGGGTCCCCCTTGTCCTCACTTATCACCCCACCAACCTCCGCATTCAAAGGATCATCCTCTGCCATTTCCGCTAACTCCAGCATGATGCCACCACCAAACACATTTTCCCTTCACCCCCCCTTATCGGCATTCCGTAGGGATCGCTCCCTCCGGGACACCCTGGTCCACTCCTCCATCACCCCCTACTCCTCAACCCCCTCCTATGGCACCACCCCATGCCCACGCAAAAGATGCAACACCTGCCCCTTCACTTCCTCTATCCTCACCGTCCAAGGACCCAAACACTCCTTTCAAGTGAAGCAGCATTTCACTTGCATTTCCCCCAACTTAGTCTATTGCATTCGTTGCTCCCAATGTGGTCTCCTCTACATTGGAGAGACCAAACGTAAACTGGGCGACCGCTTTGCAGAACACCTGCGGTCTGTCCGCAAGAATGACCCAAACCTCCCTGTCGCTTGCCATTTTAACACTCCACCCTGCTCTCTTGCCCACATGTCTGTCCTTGGCTTGCTGCATTGTTCCAGTGAAGCCCAACGTAAACTGGAGGAACAACACCTCATCTTCCGACTAGGGACTTTACAGCCTTCCAGACTGAATATTGAATTCAACAACTTTAGGTCGTGAGCTCCCTCCCCCATCCCCACCCCCTTTCTGTTTCCCCCTTCCTTTTTTTTCCAATAAATTATAAAGATTTTCCTTTTCCCACCTATTTCCATTATATAAAAAAAAACCCCACTAGAGCTATACCTTGAGTGCCCTACCATCCATTCTTAATTAGCACATTCATTTAGATAATATCACCAACTTTAACCTTAACACCTATGTGTTCTATTGTACTATTGTCGTTGACATCTTTTGATGATCTGCTTCTATCACTGCTTGTTTGTCCCTACAACCACACCCTCCCCACCTCTCTCTCTCTCTCTATCTCTCCTCCCCCCACACACACACCTTAAACCAGCTTATATTTCAACTCTTTCTTGGACTCGAACTCAAGTTCTGTCGAAGGGTCATGAGGACTCGAAACGTCAACTCTTTTCTTCTCCGCCGATGCTGCCAGACCTGCTGTGTTTTTCCAGGTAATCCTGTTTTTGTTTTGGGTATCTAAGGTTCAAGATGTCCAATACTCTCTCAGGCGGATGAGCTACATTTACCTAATTGTTTTTCACATTTACCTAATTGTTTTTCATTCTCCCTCTTCATAGCTTATGGCTAGATGGTCTTGCGACACAGTGGGTAGCACCTTTACCTTTAGGCCAAAAGCTCCAGGCTCAAGCACGACACCAGGGCTTGCTGGCCACAGAAGGAGCGTTCACGACTTGGTAATCAGCTCAGGAATCCTTACACCACCTTCCCACTATTCCCCAAAGGGGAAAAAAAGTGCGTGAAGGTATGCTAAAAAAGATTATGGCTACGGGCTTATTAGAATCTACAACTAAAATACTTACATTTCTCTTGAATATTTTAAGAATACCCCAAGCATTGCCTCCTCCAGTGTAAACATTCCTAGCTGCAGCAGACTCTGCTTATAACTCAATGGATAAGCCCAACCTGTTAATATAGTTGCTCTTTGCTGAATCATGTTCAATGCCTAGATAGTTTTCTAATAACATGGTTATCAAAAGCTGTACACAGTGCTCCAGATGGGATCAGGCCAGCCTTCTGTACATACTGAGAATCACTTCCTGAGATTAGGATTCTATCCCTCCAGGTTATCACCACATTAAGATCCTATTTGTGTTCTTTATTGTTGTCACAATGTTGGCACCTTCAGAAATCTGTCTGTCAAGTCCTGTAGAATAAGATAGTGCACAGATAACAAAAAGTAATCAAAGGCGGATATTGAATTGTTGGCTATTTTTTCAATGGGATCGGAGTACAAAGGTCTCCATTTGAGCACCACACCACAGGAAGGATGTAATCACTTTACAGATACACCCGAACAATACTGGGAGTTAAAAGGTGGACTGGTTGCATAAACTTGGCATGTATTTCTTTGAGCTTAGAATGTTGTGAGGTGATTTAATCAAGGTATTTAGAATAAAGGGATTCAATAGGTTGGATAGTGACATTGGTTCCTTAGTACAGAAATGTAAAAGCAGAGGACAGAATCTTAATATCAGACCTAGGACATTCAAGAGTAAAAATCAGGACGTATTTTTTCATAAAAAAGCAGTGTAAACCTTGAACAACAATTTGTACATATATAGCACCTTTAACAGAATAAAACAATCCAAGGTGTTTCAGGTTGTTGCGAACCAGAGGACACTTATTTAAGGTGATTAGTAAAAACCCATGACGATAGTAGAAAAAAATTTTATGGAGAGCAATATAGGACTTAGAAGGAATAGGCCAGCCAGCCCTTGAAGCCTGCTCCACTATTCGACAGGATCATGGCTCATCTGATTGTGATCTAAATTCCACTTTCCTGTATGCCCCCCATAACTCTCGATTCCCTTGTTAATCAAAAATCTATCTCAGCTTTGAATAAATCCAATGACCCAGCCTCCACTGTTTTCTGAGGAAGAGAATGCCACAGACTAACAGAAAAGATTTCTCCTCGTCTCAGTCTTAAAAGGGAGACCTCTTAATTTTTACAATGTGTCCCCCAGTTCTAGTCTCCCCGACAAGAGGAAGCATCTTCCTGGTATCCACCCTGTCTAGTCCTCTCAGGATCCAATGCATTTCAATAAGATCACCTCTCATTCTTCTAAACTCAATGGGTTAAGGCCCAATCTGTTCAACCTTTCTTCATAAATTCTTTATCCCAGGAATGGAGTCAAGTGAACTTTCTCTGCACTGCTTCCAATGCAATTATATCCTTTTTTAACTAAGGAGACCAAAACTGTACACAGTACTCCAGATAAGTTGTCACCAAGGTCCTGTACAGCTGCAGGAAAACTTGTCTATTTTTATATTCCATACTCCTTGCAATGAACACCATTTGATTTACGTTCCTAATCACTTGCTGTATCTGCATACTAACTTTTTGTGATTCATGTACCTCTTGAACACCAACTTCTGCGATCTCTCCCCTTTTAAATTATATACTGCTTTTCAATTCTTCCTGCCAAAAGTGGACAAGTTCATATTTTCCCACATTATAATCCATCTGCCAAATTTTTGCCCACTCACTTAACTTATCTATATTCCTTTGTAGATTCTTTACCTCTTCTTGACAACTTACTTTCCTACATTGCTCAGTGTCATCAGCAAATTTAGCTGCCATATAGATTGCAAATAGTTGAGGCCCCAGCACTGATCACTGTGCTCCACTAGTTACAGCTTGCCAACCCAAAAAAAGGCCCATTTATCCCTGCTCTTGCTTTCTGTTAGCTACCGAGTCCATTATCCATGCTATGTGTTATCCACTACACCTATGAACATTTATTTTGTGTAGTAACCTTTGATACAGCACCTTATCAAAAGCCTATCAGAAATCCATCCAAGTACAGCACATCAACATCTTTATCCAGCTTGTTACTTCCTCAAAGAACTCTTAACAAATTAGTTATTTTTTCTTTCAAAACTACTCTGATCCCGTTATGATTTTCTAAGTATCCGGCTATAGCCTCTTTAATAATGGATTCCAGCAATTTCACCAAGACTAGGCCAACTGATCTATCATTTTCTGCTTTCTAAATCCCTCCTTTCTTGAATAAAGGTGTTACATTTGCTAATTTCCAATCCGCTGGGATCCTTCCAGAATCTGAGTGTGAGATTAGGATCTGGAATTCGCTACCTGAGAGTGTGGTGGAGACAGATACAATCAGGGTTTTTAAAACACAATTGGATAAGCAACTGACGACAAAAAAAAAAATGCAGTGCAATGGGAAAAGGGGGAGGCAGAGTGGGTCTGTGTTGCTCTTGCAGAGAGCCAGCATGGACAGTGACGTGCCGAGTGACTCCTTCTACGCTATAACTATTCTATGATTGTAGTGGAAAAAGCACCTTAGATCAACCAAAATCATCCCATTTGGGATTCTGCAAAATGTCACTGCTAATACACTAGAAATTCTCTTCTGAAGGGAAGGTATTAAAAAAGATAGAATTTTACACGTTTTAAAAAAAAAGCATTTATTGAAATTATGCAACACCTGAGAAGTATATTTGTCGTGCTGCATTGTGGATGTCATTTTTTAAAGAAATAGTATACAAAAATCAAATTTTGCATTCATATAACAATTTCAATTTAACTTTTGCAAAAACAAAACACTTTTTAATACACTCCACTGAACACTTGTCATCTTCTTTTGGCTTTTATCATGTCCACTCAATACTGCTGGTTTTAAAAGGCCACTTGTGTTACTTTTTAAAAAATCTATTCCATAGCTTAACTATCTGAAATGATAATTAATAATTAGTAAGAAATTTGCAGTAATCACTTCAAAGAAAAAGGAACAGTCACTCCATGGATAAAATGTTATATAGGTGAATTCCATCATGACTAACGCTAGCATTAATTAATGCAGAACTGCATTATTTGCTTACATTGCAAATTATTTAAAATATAAACTTGTAGCTGATCAAGCATTTTAACGTTTATATAATTATATAAATAGATGTAGGTTATTTAAACATATACAATGGGCAGTGATGTAAAATCACAGGCTATAGACAACTTGGTGGTTAAGGTTCAAAGTTTCACAAGTTGCTAGAAATTGTATGAGCATTTTGAAGCTTTCAAATTCCTTTGCAAAAAGTATTGGGGTATGATATTTCCTATGCACACGGATTGACCAGATAGACCACAAGTCTTTTCCAGTCCTATACATTTGATTATATAACACCACAAACTTTTTTTTTAAAAATACACATACAGCTCAATCAAAATATCTTGATCATATTCCATCCAATACTCAAGGCCAAGTTTGCTTCTATGCTCTTAAATTAAGTTAACTTCATTTTAAATCTTTCCTTAGGTTATTCCCCACTCCATTTTAAAATATAGTTGAAGGGTAACCCCCAATGCAATCGCCCTGCAGTTCTGCGATTGTACTTATCCATATAGCAACTTTGAATACAGAAAAAATGTGATTGAGTAATCATTTAAACTGCAAACAGAATGCAGAAATGCTGGAATTGTATACAAGCAAAATACTTCAGATACTGAAAATCTGTAACAAATACAGGAAATGCTGGAAATACTCAGCTAATCAGGCAACATCTGTGCGGAGAGGAACAGAACAACATTTCAGGTCAATGACCTTTCAGATCTAATGAAAGGTCATCTACCTGAAACGTTAACAGTTTTTCTCTCTCTACAGATGCTGTCTGAGCTTCAGAAAGTTGCAATCATATTTGGCAATCTGGTTACTATTGCTTTGGTTAATCTGATATATGCAAAGGTAAGTAATAGACATGTGTAATTTGATGAATAGATCAAGTGAGAAAGTAGCAAATAAGTTATCATCAATTGTACAATGGAAACACGACATTTCAAGATTGCTTTGCCAGGTAATTTCATTATTGCACAAGTTTAAATATGTTTTTATCTGCACTATTTAACTCCAACAGGTATCTTGTACCAATTGTGTGAAATCAAAGTGAAAAATGCAGATCAAATGTTTCACCTCTCTGGACACCAAGACTGCTCTGTATCAGTGCAAATTCCTGATTGCTCTGTATTTTCAAAATGAAGCAGAACAAACAGGTATTACTGTTAGAAGCAATAATTAATTCTTGTGCAGGTAAGTTTGTTTTTGTTTGAGAAACATTATTTAACAGCCGCACCAAAATACAAGACATTGCATATAGCCTTGCATACCCCTTAGGTGAACAAAGTTCAATGCTATAGCAAAGAAAATAAATTATTCCACTTTCCAGATGGCAACTTTCCCATCTTCTCTGCCAGCACCACTAAGAACATATCTGTCTTCAGCACAGCACAATGCTCGAACCATGTCTACATGAGCCACCAGTTCCTTTTCCACACTGTACTTGAATGTGTCTACCACGTAGATTTTCCCTCTGGCTTTGTCTGATCCTTTGCCTCCAATCCAGAGCTGAAAGGAATTTTTAAAAATATATTGGTATTAGCCACCTTTATTCCTCTGAATATAAACAAAGCATTAAGTAAACACCTGTTCCATCAGAAAATCATTAGCAATGTCTAAACTCTATTCTGTCGAAGAATTGTGATTTTGTGTCATTTAACATTAGAATTCATTGTGGATGTCAACACACTGAGCAGTATTTAGCATGCAGAAAATAATCCAATATCTCATCCTACAACTGTTTACCTATTTGAAACTGGTGAAAAGAAACTTACTTCCACACATCAAGGAAATCTAAAGCAGTGAAACATATTTCTCGCCAAACAATGGGAAAACCATTAATGGGCTGGGGTAAAGATGTGGTATCCAGATGATATATGACTCCCACAAGGCCCAACTTAAAGCAATGTTGGATGACACCTGTCAGCTGATAAAAGACAAACCAGTAAATGGATGCCTACCAACATAATGGGCAGAATTTTCTGGCTGGGGTGGGGAGGGGTGAGGAAGAGAGAGAGAGAGAGAAAGAGAGAGAGAGAAGGCCCGAATGCCGCCCGCGATTGGGTCCACGCCACTATTTTACGCAGGAGGGCCAATTAAATCCCGCTCAGCGTGAATCGCGGCTCCCGAGGACAGCAGGAGTGGACGGGCGGCAGCGGGACTGCAATGATCACCAGGTCCAATGGCGACCTGGCAGCCTGTTTAAAAAAGCTGCTGTAGCCTTTCAAAGACTGCAAATCATGGCAAGTGGAAGGGCTCCCCAGAGCTGATGAGCAGGCCAGGCAGGAGGGTAGGTCAGGAGGGCACTGCGCCCCTCGTTTTTCCGATGACTGTCTTGCTGCCCTCCTCGAGGAGATGGCAGCACAGCGGGAGGTCCTGGTACCCCAGGATGGGAGGAGGAGGCACCCCACATAATCAAATGTGCCTAGGGGGAGGTGGCAAGTTCCCACGATGTGGGATGGAACGCACCATTGAAGCAAGCATTTCAATGACCTGTTACGCTCAGGAAGGGTAAGTACCATGTTGGCATTGGTCACTTAATCCAGCAGGTAAGCTTTCCCCTCGGTGCCCCCACCACCACCCCAACAGTCTGAGTGTGGCAATTGCATTGAATCATTGATGGCTTGTGTCCTTCGCTGGGTAGGCCAACAGATATTGCCATGCTTGAGAGGGTGGTGAAGAGATGGGTTCTGCCCCTGCAGCATTTGGTGCACTGAGACCCATGTTACTGTTTTGGGGGCAGCCTGGAGGAGCTGCACCTAGGTGCAGTGCCGGAACTGCAGGACATGTCAAAGTCAGGGCGATGACATGCTGGGAGGGGAGCTTCAAGGTGGTGTGGCACTGATCAATCTGCCGTCCTCTGCGCTCCACATGCTTGCTCCTCCTTGCTATGGAAGGTTAGCCTGTGTGGTGCCTAATGTGATGTAGGCGGCATTTGGCCAAGGGGGTGGGGGGACGGGGACAGGCCTAGCACCTTTGAGTGTTCGGCAGCAGCGGGGTGAGAAGACGCTGGAGCCCTGCAATGTCCCACTCTGGTTGGGATGGGCCGTCCACCAAGAGAGTTCAGGTACAATTAGCACTAATCAATGCTCTTCTCTCCTTTTCAGGAGAAGAATGCACGTAACAAAGCCGAGCAGGTAAAGACTGGCAGCAGGCTGGCACAGTTAGCGATTCTCAGCCACTTCTTGCAGGAGGCCCTAGATTTGGAGAGGCACCATGCACATAGGTCCGATGTTGGTGAGGCTGGGGTGCCACAGCAGGTATGATTGTCCAGCAGCCATGGCAGTGCTGAATGTTTGCAACGTGGCTTGACCATTGCATATGGAAGGATGAACACATAATGATCCAGGGGACAGGGTTGCATGTTAACTGATCCAACGTCCTTGTTCTTCCTTTCAGCATCAGCGAAGCAGGGCCGGGAGGAGCAGCAGCAGAGGCCCCCACTCACACCTGAGGGCCCTGAAGTCTCACCAGTGTCACATCATCTCTTCCAGGCAGGTACCAGCGCAGATACTGGCACCTCGGTGGGAATTAGAACATCAGCTCGTATCCTGGGGCACAGCGGCAAGGGCACTTCACAGTCGCTAGAGGAGCTGGCAGAGACAGAAAGTGCCCATGGCGCCAGCAGTCGGAGGACTGCAGAGGACCAGGCACATGCTTGTTGGTGCCTGATGATGTGCCTCTGGAGTCGTCTGCGACACAGCAAGCGCAGGAAATGCGGCCAGGTGTGCGGGAACATCTGGGGAAGATACATAAGGCTATGCTTAAATTGGTGTCTGTGATGGAGGAGTCTACCGGACTATCACCGGAGCAATGAGCCTCATGTCAGAGCGCCAAGCGTCCTCCAATGGAGAGGGTGGTGACTCTCGTGGAAAGGCTCCTCCAGGAGACCCATCAGGGCTTCCTGGGGATGCGCTCAGACCTGCAAGTCCTCACATCGGCACTGACCTCAGCTGGTGCCAGTGTGGGAGATGGTCTGGACACAAAGTTTCCCAGCTTAGTGCCCATCCAGCCACAGTGAGCAGGGAGGTCTGAAGCGACCTCACGTCGGCGCAGCAGCTGCCTGTCATCTCTGCAGGGTTCTTTCAGGGTGCTCCTGATGAGGGCGGCAGCTCCTCCGCCCCTCTGCCAGTGACCGTTGCATCCGGTGAGGCTACGACGACTGGGGAGATGCCAGCTGTGGAACCGGCAGCTCCCTGCCAGGCGGGGCCAGCACAGGCTCCACGAGCCAGAGGACAACCGTGAAGGTCATCGAGGCCAACAGGACAGCAGAGTCAGGAGGCTGTCTCAGATGCCACTCCAGCGAGGGGTCACACCAAGATGTAGCACCCGAAAACATAAAAATAAGGCACCTTAGGCACACCACAGGTTTATCACTAGTGCTTTTGTTGGCCTGCAGAGAGGTCTTTATGGGTTGGTGTGATGTTGAACATCTTTTTCATTTTGTTTCATTAAGTTTCTTTGGTTGCAATATTAAATACAGACATGTCACCATGGCTGAGGTTGCCTCTTTTGTACTGCAGGTGGATGGTTTCCAATAATGTAATGAGTGTTTTGTGGGACATGCAGCTTTATTAACAAGGTCCTTAGTTAATGTTCCCAACCAGGCAGATATTGCACTTAGGCATCGAATATGGAGCATACAGCCCAGGCTTGTCCTGGAGATCTATACGAGGTGTGCTAGCTGAAGGATCGTTGGATTAAACCTTCCTGGATGTCCCTGCCTCCCTGGTGTGTGTTCCGGGTCAGCATCTACACCCTCAGCATTTTCGTGTGTGTGTTTAACCTCGGACTCACTGTTGGACTCATCCTGTGCAGCCGCAGCCAATGCGTCTACATCTTCATCGTCCATAGCATCCCCCCTTTCCACCGCAAGATTGTGGAGAGCGCAGCACGCAACCACTATCAGCGACACACGATCTGGGGGGTACTGGAGTGCGGCCCCTGAGCGGTCCAGGCATCGGAAGTGCTTCTTAAGACCAATGGTTCTATCCACCACAGCCCTGGTGAAGGCATGGCTCCCATTGAACCGCTGCTCAGCTTCTGTTCTTGGATGGTGGTGATGCGTCAGTAGCCACCTTCTGAGGGAATAGCCCTTATCACCCAGCAGCCATCTATCAAGCCGAGCCAGAGCACTGAAGAGCCCCAGCACCTTGGAGTGAATGAGGAAGTAGGTGTCATGGGAGCTGCCTGGGTGTCTTGCACAGACTTGAATAATCAGCATCCTGTGGCCACACACTATCTGCACATTCATGGAGTGGAAAAACCTTCCTGTTGACGAAAGTATCGGGCTCACCTGCTGGCGCCTTGATGGCCACATGTGTGCAGTCTACTGCACCCTGGATGCGGGGGAAGCCAGCAATGGCCACAAGGCCTCTGGTTTGCTGTGTTTGGCTTGCCTGGTCCCAACGGTAGAGGAGGAAGGACAATGCACGCCTGAACAGAGCATCTGTAACCTGCTTAACACAAGTGTGGACCATAAAGATCACCCGCCGACCCCTGGAAGGAGCCAGAGGCATAGAAGTTGAGGGCAGCTGTGACATTTAGAGTCACTGGCATGGAGTGTCCACTCACACAGTTCATGAAGAGATCAGGCCCAATCATCTGACAGATATAGTTGATTGCCTCCCTGAGAGATGGAACCTCCTTCGGCACTACACCTCAGACATATTGAGGTAGCTGCTTCGCCACCTGTATACCCTGGCTGTAGGATAGTGGCGTCTTCTGTGGCCCCTTCCGCCTTAGACTACCTCTTGGCCCTGCTGTTAGGAAAAGAGTTCCAGGATTTTGATCCAGCAACAGCAAAGGACCAGCAACACAGTTCCAAGTTAGAATGATGCGTGACTTGAAAGAGGAATTTACTGCTGTTTCCATGCATCTCCTGCACTTGTCCTTCTAGACAGTAAAGGTCATGGGTTTGGAAGATGCTGCTGAAGAAGCCTTGGCAAATTGCTGCAGTGCATTGTGTATATTGTACATCCTGCTGCCACAATGCATCCTTGGTGGGCTGCTTTGTCCTGGGTGGTATTGAGCTTCTCAATGTTGTTGGAGCCACACTCATTCAAGCAAGTGGAGAGTGTTTCATCATACTCCTGACTTGGGCCTTGTGGCACAACTGTGAACAGGTTTTGGGAAGTCAAGAGGTGAGTTATTATTCAAAATATAATTGACCAGTATAAGGTGCCTTGCAAATTTGGCACAGGATATCTTGTGCTGCCACAGCTATTTAAATGTTTAACGTTCATTTGAAGGCAATCATTAAATTAATACATTTTTGAAAGAACATACAAATAAATTAAGATCATGAAAATATTGCAATGGCAGAACCGAGCAAGCCTTCCAATATCAATTAAACAAATATATTTTAAAAATTTTTAAAAATCCAAAATACAGTCAACACTTACTAAAAATAAGAACCCATGGAAAACAAACCTGTTACTAATATTTTACAATATGATTTAATATACTTTTACAAAAATTAAATGTGCTTGATAATTACTTTCATTGCAAAAAGAGCCTGTAAACAAACACCAAATCCAAATAGTGGACTATTAGTACCAACTCTATAATTAGCTCTTACAAGTGGTCAAGTATCTAAGTACTGGGGAACCTCAGATTAACCACCACTTGTCAATTTTTATTCATTACAACCGAGAAAAGAAGTTGGGGCATTTATGGTTGACAACAGTAGTTCTGATTATGAGTCAACAAAACAGTAATGAGGAAAGTGAACTGAAATAGCTGGGACTCACTGTGTTACTGAGAAATAATACTGTCATGGCTATACATTTTCCATTCGTTAAATAAACTTGAAAATGAAGTTATGATATTACCTGATTTTTAACAAGTATCATACAACCAATACTCTTGCAGTCCTGAAGCTGAATCTTTTGACTGGGTTTTGAAAGATCCTTCATATCCCAAATATAAACTTCTCCATTATCACCACATGCTGCCACAAGTTGATTTTTCTAATGGGAGAATATATAAAGAAAATCTCAAAAGGAGACAATACTTAGTACTGGCTAATGCAACTTAAAAATATCAGGTTAGTCTCAAAGCACTAGTACAAGACAACCACTTCTGTTGCAACTAGCCCAGTAATCCAAAAATGTGATGCATATGTGTATATCTAGAAGCGTCACCTATATTGAGCTGACTGGCCGTTAGGATGATGCACTTTTCCCATAATTTGGCTGCTGCAAACGTATGTTATTTTCTTCAATTAAATACTTACAACATTGCTAAGTTAACACATCTAAACTAATTTTATTTGCAAGGCTTCTTTTCCCAACATTGACAATTTTATTCATTTCTTTTCTTGAATAAAATATGCAGTGTTCAATTAAAACACAACTAGAATATGTACTTCTGATACAAAAGCTAAATTCTGGGAATGCTGGAACTCAAATAGAAACAGAAAATGGTGGGGACGCTCATCAGGTCTGGCAACAGCTGTGAAGGAAGAAACAGAGTTAACGTTTCAGATATGTGATGTTTCATCAAGGTAGAAAGATGGGAATGAAATTGGGATCAAGGGTACTAAGCTTGTAATAGGGACTAAACAATGGATTCTATCTTTCTGAAGTATAGCTGGAGGAAATTACAGTTCATTCAAGACAATCACTTTGACAACATAGGAATGAGGGGGGTTAAGACAGATGAAGTAAGGCTGTGTATCATCATAAAAATGCTGACTGCATTTTTATAGATAATGTCACCAAGGGGCAGCATACAAATAAGTAAGAGGAGCAGGCTGTGGATAGATCTTTAGATCTTTAAGGGACTTAAGTAACAGTGCGGAGGCCATTGCTGGAGATGCTGTGGCTGTGATCAAATCGCTAAGATGGAACCAAGTGAGGACAATGCTATAGAGTTAGACAATAGAGAAAGGCCTTGGAGAAGGATAGTGTTGTCAACCACATTAAAGACTGCAGAGAGGTCAAGGAGGATGGGAATAGATACTGCGCACTGTCAAACTCACCAAGGATCTCATTTGTTACTTGGGTTAGGGCCATTTCAATGCTTTGGCAGGTTAGAAACCTGATAGGAGAAATTCAAGCAGGGAGTTTAACAATGACAACTTGCATTTGTATAGAATCTTCAGTAAAGAAAGGCACTTCATTCAGGAAAGATGGGTACAGATCTGAGAGGCAACAGCAAATTTATGGGCTTTGGAGAAGTACTGTAGTTTGTAAACATAGAGGAGTGAAAGTTATGTGTTTTGGGAAAGCAGCAATGACAATGGTCTTCAAATAAAAGGGAGCATCACCGGTATTTTACTTTGTTCTCCAGGATGCTCAGAGGGTATGGATTGTTTTGAAAGAAGAGAGACAATAGTGGTTAATGTGACCCAGATGGATGTTTGACTCAGTTGGGGGGAGATGGTAGCATAGTGGTAATGTCACAGTAATCCAGAACCCCAGGTTAATGCTCTGGGGGCATGAGTTCAAATGCCACCATGGCATCTGGTGGAATTTAAACTCAATTAATAAATCTTGAACATGAAGCTAGTCTCAGTAATATCACCATGGCAACTATCATTAATTATTGTAAAAACCCAGCTGGTTCACTTCAGGAAGGAAATCTACCATCCTGTCTGGTCTACATGTGACTCCAGGTTCACTGTAATATGGTTGACTCTTAACTGCCCTCTGCAATAGCTGAGCAAGCCACTCAGTTCAAGGGCTATTAGGGATGAGCAACAAATGTTAGCTTTGCCAGCAATACCCACATCCCTTGAAAGAATAAAGGGGAAAAAATGCATTTAAGCCTTCAGTTCTTGGATTTGACAGAGCTCTTGGAGGAAAATAAAGATGGCATCAATAAAAAAAAAGTAGTGGATGCTGTTGGCACAAATTCTGGAAATACATTTGATTTTGTATAGAAAGCTTTTGATAAGAATAAAAGTATTCAAGAGAAGTTGGCAGTGTGGATGTGAAGTTGGTTTAAGGATAGAAAACAGAGCACAACAAAGCCTGTTGGTCTATAATCTTTTTATGTTCTTAAAAACTCTTATATACACACTGAAAATGAAGTGCAGAGTGAGCAAAAGATGCAATGTACTGAGTTGTAAAAGGGAAAATATCTCTTGTTAACAAATCTATCAGTGACTGTTACAGGAATGAAGAACAATGGCAAAGTACACAATAGGCACATATGTACATTTTTCTGCAAAACTTAACATTAGCCACCACTACAAATATGTACTATCACCATTCCAGTGGAGAAAACCATCTGGGACACCCATGTCCAGAAGCATGAAGCATTTCTATTCCCAACAGCACACCCACTGAATTTGCAAGTAACTCAACTGAAAGGATAATGTGTTAAATAAGTCTACAAATGGAGGTGAAATCCTCAATTATTTTCATCCAAAGAAGAGGGTTCTGTTTACCATACAGAAGCAAACGTTTTCTTTACATTTTGGAACTGTTTCTAAAAGGAAAATGAATCATTTTATTTCCAGATCAGACGGAGGTTTTATTTTATTAAAAGTAAAACAAATAAAAATATTTAACCAGGAGTAGCCTAATTAGAAATATATTATTTCACTATTTTAACTTACCTCAGGAAATACAAGGAAACAGCTAAAATAGACATGGTTTCCTTCTGGTTTTTCCAGTATCACCCTTCGTAATAGTTGCCCATTTTTTTTCACTTCCAGCAGTGCATCTCCTACACCTAGTAGAGTCAAGGCAGACATATTTGAAGTATTAATGCTACAGACAAACATTTAACTTGATTGACTTTTTTGATGAGGTATCAGAAAGTGTTGATGCGGGTAATGCAGTTTATGTGGTGTATGTGGACTTCCAAAAGGCATTAGATAAGGCATTACAGGCTTGTAAGCAAAGTTGAAGTCCATGGAATAAAAGGGACAGTGGCAGCATGAATACAAAGTTGGTTGAGTGACAGGGAAAAAGTATTGGTAAACAGTTGTTTCTTTGAACTGGAAGGAGGCATACACTGGGGTTCAAAGCTAGGAAGTTATGATAAACCTTAACAAAACGTTAACATGGCCTCAACAAGTATTATGTTAAAGTTTGGACACCGCACTTTAGGAGGGATGTGAAAGCTTTATAGGGGGTGCAGAAAAGATTTACGAGAATGATTCCAGAGATGGTGGACTTCAATTACGTGGATAGATTGGAGAAGCTGAGATTGTTTTCCTTAAAGAGAAGGCTGAGAGTAGATTTGATAGAGGTGTTCAAAATCATGAGGGACAGAGTAGAGAGAGAGAGAAATTGTTCCCATTGGCAGAACGTTCAAGACCAAAGGATTGGCAAAATGATTGACAAAGAGAATCAAAGGCAATATGAGGGAACATCTTTCTATGCAGCAACGAGTTACAATCTGGAATTTTAAAAATTCTTTTACAGGATGTAGGTGTCGCTGGCTAGGCCAGCATTTATTGCCAATCCCTAATTGCCCTCAAAAGGGCTGGTGAGTCACCTTTTTGAACCGCTGTAGTCCATGTCATGTAGGTACACCCATGGTGTTGTTAGAGAGGGATTTTGACATAGCGACAGTGAAGGAATGGTGACAAAGTTCCAAGTCAGGATGGTTTGTAGCTTGGGAGGGGAACTTGCAGGTGGTGCTGTTCCCATGCATCTGTTGTCCTTGGCCTTCTAGAGGGTAGAGGTCATAGGTTTGGAAGGTGCTGTTGAAAGAGCCTTTGCACATTGCTGTAATGCATCTTGTATATAGTACACACAACTGCCATTGTGCATGGTGGAGAGAGTGAATGTTGAAGACGGTGGATGGGGTGCCAATCAAGCAGGCTGCTTTGTCCTGAATGGTGTCGAGCTTCTTGAGTGTTGTTGGGGCTGCACTTGTCCAATCAAATGAAGAGTATTCTATCACACTCCTGACTTGTCATTGTAAATGGTGGACAGGCTTTGGGGAGGCTTTCATGAAGAAAAATATTTTCATCCAGAAGGTGGTTGGAGTCTGGAACAAACTTCCTGAGAGGATGGTGGAGGCAGGTTCAATTGAGGTATGAAAAAGAGAATTGGATTGCTACTCAAAAAGAATGCGTAAGGTTACTGGGATAAGGCAGGATAGTGGGATTAGGTAGAATGCTCTTTCAGAGAGTCAATGCAGACTCGATGGGCTGAATGACCTCCTTTTGCACTGTAAATTCTGTAATTCTGAATTCGGACTGGAGTTACTCGCCACAGAATGCCCAGCTTCTGATCTGCTCTTGTAGCCAAAGTAGTTATGCACTGCCTGAAAGGGTGATGAAAGAAGATTCAACTGCAGTGTTCATAAGTACCAGAAGGGAGAAAAAAATTGCCAGGAAAAGGGCCAGAGAGTGGGGCTAGCTAAATTTCTCTTGCAGAGAGCCCTCACCAACATGATGGACGAATGGCCTCCTGTACTGCAACCATTCTACGGTTAAGTGGAAATCATGTAAAGCATAGTTTGTAAGAAAACATCCCATCATCACAATTTTAAATGGACACTTAAATAAAATGTAATGTACAATTGTTAAATAAAACAAGTTGCTATAACATCGAGAAAATACATCTGATCTGTAATTAGATACTTGGATCTTTTGTGCAATTTAAATAAATATATTATCCATATCCTCAATTTGTCTTGATGCAAAACACTGGAGAAGTTTAACAAAAATAAAAGTATTGATAATACTCACAACACCAGAGCATAGAATTGTGAAGTTTAATGGCAGTTAGCTTGTGGCAGTCAGGCAACTGAAAATTTGTCTTTATCGCTAATGTTTTCACATCCCAGCAAATGATTCTTCCATCTAGACTGCATGAATGCACTTGTTTTTGACTAGAAATACAGGAGAATTTTCAGTTCAATAAAACTTTAGTTATCTAATACAAACTGATCAACAAATGCCTACTAAAATGTTATGACATCCTGTATTAATTCATACATTATTTGAATCTTATCTTCAAATATTGAAATTTCACCAGCTCTAAAACTAACCTCCAGGCAGTCAGAACATACTTGTTCCAGGTACTATACCTGAGCTTTGAGCCCTGATCCTCAAGGACCATGTCAGTGACATCGGTGCAGTGTTCAGTCAGTTGTTTGTTGCAGGACATGCTGAGAGTATTTATAATATAAATAGAGGAATCTTGTGAACCAACCCAAATTTGGCTGAACTCCACTCCCAACATACAGTTCTGAAAATAAATGATTAACATAAGCAGCTAATTTCAACTACTAGAAATACTGCATTATAGCACAATTCATTAGAGCATTGTTAAATGAGAAGCCATGTCTAAGGATGTAAATTTTGTTCAAAGTACTACCACATTTCAGAATTATTTTTTGGACTTTTATGAAAATTAATCAATTTTCTCACTTCTGTTCTCACTTCTGCAGTATCAGCTTGGTCCCCCTCCCTGCTCAATTACTCTGTAATGTTTTCAACACTACTTATACCAGAAGAATTTCATTCAAAAGAATGAGGCATCAAGTTTAGAACCACTTGATAGTCAATGAATAGCCATCCAACCCTCAGGAACAATATCAAGCAGGCACACAGCAGATGCAATGCTGCCCATTTTGCAGCCCTAGTGAAGTCAGATCTTACCCTATAGTTTCCAAAATCTCTCTCACTATTCCAATGTTACCTCCCAATAGCATGAAATCAAATCAAATATTTCCTCTCTTTCTCGCTGTTTTAACCTCTTCCAGTTCCTCTCGCGCTCTTTCTGTACTCCTGGCTCCTTTTGCACTCTCTTTCCGGGAATTCAATCCGGAAAAGTGTGAGGTAATACACTCGGAGAGGGCTAACAAGGCAAGTGATTACACTATGAATGGTAGGACCCTGGAAAGTACTGAAGATCAGAGGGACCTTGGTATGCATATCCACAGATCCCTGAAGGTAGCAGGACAGATAGATAAGGTGGTTAAGGCGGCATATGGGATACTTGCCTTTATTAGCCGAGGCATAGGATACAACAGCAGGGTGGTTATGCTGGAACTGTATAAAATCCTGGTTAGGCCACAAGTGGAGTACTGCATGCAGTCTGGTCACCACATTATAGCAAAGATGTGATTGCATTGGAGAGGATGCAGAGGAGATTTACCATGATGCTGCCCGGGCTGGAGGGTCTGAGCTATGAGGAAAGATTGGATAGGCTGGGGTTGTTTCCCTTGGAGCATCGAAGGTTGAGAGGGGAACATGATGGAGGTGTATAAGATTGAGGGGCATATATAGGGTGGATAAGGAAGCACTTTTTCTATTAGTGGAAGGGTCAATAACCAGGGGGCATAGATTTAAGGTAAGAGGTAGAAGGCTAAGAGGGGAGTTGAGGAGAAATTTTTTCACCCAGAGGGTGTTGGGAGTTTGGAACTCTCTGCCTGAAAAGGTGGTCGAGTCAGAAACATGTGTAACGTTTAAGAAGTATTTAGATATTCACTTGTGTTGTCATAGCCTCCAGAGCTATAGGTCAAGGGCTGGAAAATGGAATTAGTGTAGTCAGATCTTTGTTGACTGGCGTGGACACAATTGGGCCGAATGGCCTCCTTCTGTGCTGTAAACGTCTATGGGTTTATGTACCCCATTAATTGACTTACCAAATATAATTCTGTAAAAGTCAATTTTTTGGGACTTTCTTTTAGGCAAAATATTAAGGGGTCATCTTATACACAGGTAATATTATTGAATTGTTGGAGAGCAGAGGAAGAGAAGGAAAGGAAAGAAAAAAGGCTGAGCCATTAGAAAATATCATTGTGATAACACCCAGCCCTTGACCTAGGCCTTGGTGCAAGGGATTTGCAGAGTCAGCACTTGTAAGGGCCCAAGTGACAAGGCCCAAGCCTCCCACCCTCTCCATGGGAAGGCAGATGGTTGACATAGGGCTCAGGCATTCATTTATGCTCTGGACATTGGCCTCGGCATCTTGTTTCCATGTGCGCTGTTTGTTTCTCTTCTCCGATCTGTCAGTTTCTCCCCCCCAAAAATCAAAACTGATCGACATTCTTCCTGTTTTTATTGACAACCAGAAAGGGAGGAAAGGCACCAAGTGTAACTTTTCTCATGAATGGAGGTTTTGATATGACTGCAGAGATTATACTCTGGGTCTGAAATGTTCGGACTTTGATCCATGAAAACCCAGGGTCGACTTCAACAAGAGGCATATGGAAAAACAATAGTTTTTCAGGCCGAAAATCACAGAATTGACTTTTACACAAAATCAGCTTTAACACAAGTCTATAAGGTAACATTAAGCTGTGGTAAACCAGGACATTAAAGTTTATTCTTCCGCTAATCTTAACATGATTGTGCAGTTTATGACCTTATACACCATCAATGGATTATGCTGCATTTGTCCAAATTTTTTTTCGTATTGTACTTCACCTGCCTTTAATGTCCTCTCAATTTTTAAAAAGATTTTTGAACTCACCAATTTTGAGTTTCCGACTTGAATACAGTGCTGCTGAATGAACCAAGATGTTGCATTGAAGAGCACTACTTTTCCTTCACTTAATGCACACCATAGTCTCGGATTTGCATTCTCATCCTCTTCTTGTTGTATCATATGACCTAGCACAGCAAAGTGTGTCATTTACAACTCAGTGCAGTACCAACAGATCGTAAAAAAAAAAAAATTCAAACAGAAACCTGATAATTCTTTCATTTCGATGCCTACAGATTAAATGGCTTAAAACAAAGCCTGGTTTAAAACAAATAATGTTCTCCACCCTTTTGTTTCAGCACACACACAGTTTTCCCTCGTCCACTTAGTAGTTTTGCGGCAAATAATATTTCAATCTACCTAACAGTCATGTTGCTGGATAGGATTTATACTATTTGGTCATACAAACTGATCCAAACCTTAACCTTATATGTGGTGCATATGACGTCAACATATTTGAACAAAATAATTGCATTCTAAATATAAATAGATGTTGAAATATGAACTACCGAGAAACAAATGAAACCATTGAATTTCTTCAATGAAGAGCAATTTCCATTAATTTGATTTAAAAAGTGTATTTATACATTTTTCAACACTTGAATTTTAACGTGTCCTTTACGAGAAAAGGAACAACCTCTGTCATTGCAAAGTTTTAAAAATTTAATCTCAAGACATTTAATATATATTCCAAACGGATAGGAAATACTATATAGTGTTAAGTTTGTGTTAGTTGATCTGCCTCCCTTCACTTGCTTTATTTTTTCTGTTTTGCTAACGAGACGTGTCTAAGCTTTTCGTCTTGCGCTCATCAGGACACTTAACAAAAGCACCAATATAAGGGGTAAACAACAATTTATACTGTATGTGAAGAGAGCATTGACTAGTTGGCAAGTAGACTCTGATTGGTAGAGGTGCTGCCATGGAGAATGCAACAGTGATGCTGACTGACCAAAGGGTTTTTTAAAATATATAAAGAGCAAGAGAATAACTAGGGAAAGAGTAGGGCGAATTAGGGACCATAGAGGTAATCTGTGTGCAGACCCAGAAGACATGGGCACAGACCTCAAATGAACGCTTTGTGTCGGTCTTCAGAATGGAAAAGGATGACACAAGTATAGACATCAGGGTGGAGGACTGAAATATTAGAGGAAATTAACATAGAGAGGTTTAACAGGTTTAGCACCCTTAAAAGTGGTTAAATCCACAGGCCCGGATGAGGTGTATCCTAGGTTGTTGAGGGAGACAAGGGAAGAGATATCAAGGGCCCTGGCAGTAATTTTCAAATCCTCTGGCCACAGGTGAGGTGCCAGAGGACTAGAGGACTGCTAACGTTGTCCCATGATTAAAAAGGGAGGAAGGGATAGACCAAGAAATTACAAGCCAGTCAGTCTAACCTCGATGGTGGGAAGATACCAGAAAGAATTCTGAGGAACAGAGTATATCTGCAATTGGAGAGACATGGACTAATCAGGGCTAGTCAGCATGGATTTGTTAAGGGAAGGTTGTGTAAGACAATTTGATTGAATTTTTTGAGTAGGTAACCAGGAGTGTTGATGAGGGTAATGCATTTGATGTGGTCTACATGGACTTTAGCAAGGCTTTTGAGAAGGTCCCTCATGGCAGGCTGGTCAAGAACGTAAGAGCCCATGGAACCCAAAGCAAAGTGGCATGTTGGATCAAAAATTGGCTGAGAGGCAGGAAGCAGAAGGTGATGGTAGGGGGATGTTTGTGTGACTGGAAGTCTGTTTCCAGTGGGGTTCCTGAGGGCTCGGTTCGGGGGCCCTTGCTGTTTGTGGTGTATATAAATGATTTGGCTTAAATGTAGGGGGTATGATCAAGAAGTTCACTGATGACACCAAAATTAGTGGGGTGGTAACCAGCGAGGAGCGCCATAAACTGAAAGAGGATATTAATGGACTGGTCAGGTGGGCAGAGCAGTGGCAAATGGAATTCAACCCGGAAAAGTGTGAGGTAATACACTTGGTGAGGGCTAACAAGGCAAGCGATTACACTATGAATGGTAGGACCCTGGAAAGTACTGATATCAGAGGGTCCTTGGTATGCATATCCATAGATCCCTGAAGGTAGCAGGGCAGGTAGATAAGGCGGTTAAGGAGGCATATGGGATACATGCCCTTATCAATCGAGGCATAGATTACAAGAGTAGGGAGGTCACGTTGGAATTGTATAGAACCTTGGTGAGGCCACAGTTGAAGTGCTGTGTGCAGTTCTGATCACCACATTATAGGAAGGATGTGATTGCACTGGAGAGGGTGCAGAGGAGGTTTACCAGGATGCTGCCTGAGCTGGAGGGTCTGAGCTGAGGAAAGATTGGATAGGCTGGGGTTGTTTTCCTTGGAGCAGCAAAGGTTGAGAGGGCACCTGATAGAGATGTATAAGATTATGAGGGGCATAGATAGGGTGGATAAGGAAGGCACTTTTTCCATTAGTGGAAGGGTCAATAACCAGAGGGCACATGTTTAAGGTAAGAGGTATAAGGTTAAGAGGGGAGTTGAGGAGAAATTTTTTTCACCCAGAGGGCGGTGGGAGTCTGGAACTCACTGCCTGAAACAGTAGTTGAATCAGAAACTCTCGCAACATTTTAGTATTTAAATATTCACTTGCGTTGCCATAGCCTCCAGGGCTATGGGCCAAGCGCTGGAAAATAGGGTTAGTGTAGTCAGATCTTTGTTGACTGGCGCAGACACAATGGGCCAAATAGCCTCCTTCTCTGTTGTAAACATCTGAGTCTATAAATGCCTCCCAGATACTATACTATCCTGATACTAAACAGTGAATACACTTCAGAACTATTTCTTTGGCATGAAGTACTATGAGGCATAGGGATCATGAAAAGCAAGTTCTTTCTTTCAATCCATTTTTCTCTGCTTCCTCCTTTCCCTTACCCAAACCAAACCTCCCTCAACCTCTCCAAACCTAGTTTTTTCCTTCATTGCTAGATAAATCCCTCAGGTTTAACATAACAGAGCACTCCAGTAGCCACCCCCTACAAGTTTGACTGTCCCTTCACTACTATCACTGTGCTACTACAGTAGTTGGAAATAGGTATGGCCTGAGTAACTCTGAAGGTTGCTCACAACTCAAGCTTCAATTAAAAAAAAAAACAAGAATAACTGCAGAAATAATCCACCAAATTCTTGAACCAATCTTTAAGCTACTTTGGTAAAACAAAACACACAGTTCCAAGGAAGGCACACTATTGTGTACTATGAAGAGAGTTGTTTACATGCAATATAGAAAACATTTTGACTTCACCTGCGCAGATCCAAACCAAGAACTGGCAGAGGTTTCTAGGCTGCTTAAACTTGGGGTAAAACTTTTAGCCCGGCGATCGGGCACGTGCCCAACCCGGCCGAGCATAAAGTGACGTGTGCTATTTCGGTCAATTAAAAGACCTATTAAGGCCATTAAAAAGTTAATTGAAAGAAATTTTTCGCTGCCTGTCCAACCTTATGGTTGGTGGGCAGGTGAAAAGGCCAAGCAGCCTTTGCACTCTTTTGGAAACTTCATCCACGGGCGGGATGAGGTTTCTAAAAGCAAATAAAAATAAAATAAAAACTTTAATTTTTCATTAATAACATGTCCCTGCTCATGTGGCAGAGTCACATGAGGGGATGTGTTTTCATTACATTTTTTTAAATTACTTTTTCATATTTCTTCAGCTCCTCAGGGAGATTATGAAGCGCATGCATGAAGGTCGCGCTCGCCCGGCTCGCACTGCGCACCCACCACTCTGCCCACACAGGCAGCGCTGCTGCTCGTGTTTCATGCTGAGCCCGCCAGCCTCGATCACGGGCGGCTTCCCAAGCACCCCCAGCAAGGCCCACCCCTCCCCCAGACGTCACTTCATGGGTGAAATTCCACCCTTGGTGTCAGTAACATGGACATGGTGCTAAATAGGTAGGCATTCTGCATCATTATCTAGCTCAATTTCACCTGTGTGTAAGGTAAAAATGATTGGAAAATAGGTGTTAATTTATCAGGCTTTTGCAAGTGTTTTTATAGTGGAAAACAAGTTTCAATTTTGACTTGTGTGGCAGCAGATATAGTGATAACAGAACAACTTCTTTATCCAAATCATCCGATCTAGCCACCACACTAACAGAGGTGAGGTTTGTGAAATGAAGGGTTTAGCTCTCTCATACTTCCTGAGACCCAGGTGTCTGGAGCAATTCTTTATCATAGATGCATATTTTGAGGTGATACTCTCTCTTAGAAGCTGGAAGGGGAATTTGTAGTAAGTCAACGACTCAGATCTCTGGGGTAGGTATACTAAAAAGTGGAAGTGCTTGAAGATAGAATGCCCAGGACCTCTAAGCAATTGTTAAGATTTTGCTACAGACTGTTGAGTGAGAAAGTTCTTAAGAAAGACCCACTATCTTAAAGCTATTATACATCTTAATATTATAACACTTTCTTCTGGATTTTCTTAAGATTTCAGCAGTTCCTCTACATGTCCCTAAAAAGTACTGCTCTATATCATGAAGGGCAGCTAAGACAGTCTGAACAGTCAAACAATTAAGTTTTAAGATATTTCTGGCAAGCAGATAAGATAAATCAGTCCTGCTTTAGTTAACTTCTGGACAATGCTCTGACCTGTTGCAGAAACTGACTCGTGCTGCATGTCCCTTTGGTGACCAAATCCTGGGCAATAAACCTGGCATTATGCCATCCTAGATATTACTAAGTTTATCACTGAGCATATCTAGTAAGGCTTAGAATTATGTCTTGATGATAAGTGTCCAATGCCAGAAGACCTGAAGTACAACTGTTCAGTCTGTGACTAATATGTTGCACACAGATTCAACTAAGTCTTTACACACCTTGTACTTTGTCTATTTTAGTTAGATGTTCACAACCTATATATATCAAAACCTTAGCTGCTTTCACGTTGTGCCAATACCAACGGGGAACAGGCTTGAAGGCTGTACAGTCTACTTCTGCTCTTATTTCTTAAGTTCTTATGACCATGTAAGCAGCAGCAGATCACAATGCAAAGATTGTGTGTAATAGACTGCAAAAAATAATAATCTCACCAGAATTCTGCAAAACCATTGTTGTAAAGTCGTCCAAGCTGCTAACTTTAGTGAATGCTGGCAAACACAGTTGGTTTTCAGCCACTGCCACTAGCTTAAGCCATCACCATATAAAAGCAACAGATCTGACCATTGTCCAGAGACGTGGCCATAAGGAATCGAATGAAAACTGCCCACTTTGGTCCACGCGAGATCCAGAAGAAAGCTCCCACTCCAAGGACACAGAGCCCTGGAACTAGCGAGGCTTAAGGTGTCTCTAACTTTAAACAGCTGCATTTGGATCTGGGGTCTAAAAATGTGCAGTCTTGATAGTGACAGATTATCATCCTCTCTCTCTTGGAGGGACTCTATTCCCTATCATTTTCATGTAGCAGAGAATGCACTTAAGAAAACCCATATTTCCAGTGGTTATGGATGTTTGCTCTGCTCTGTTATTGAAGGAACTATAATTCTTATCAATTTCACCATCACTTCCTTCAGAAGTTTCCCCTGTAATGTCTGGAGGAGAGCATTATATTAGCTTCTGTTACCACATATCTTCCTCCCCTGAAGAGTTTGTAGGGATCAAAAAAAATGGAGCCCTGAACAAAAATGGGTTATGATTTTTTGGAAAAACCCTAGCATCCCAGTGGCGACTATGTACATTTGTACTTCGATTTTCCTTTGATGACTACAGTCCAGTTAGTGCCCTATGCCGTTCAATACTGTATAATGGTCTGACCAGAGCACCATACAGTTTGATTATGGCTTGCTGAATTTCTTCCACTTGAAGCGAATCTACTCCTGCTTCCTCTTTCATTATGTTGAGAGTCACAAGGTCACTTCAGCAATACAAATTGATTTGATTTTTGACAATACTGCTGTCATCTACAGTACTATTATGAACAAGGATTTTGAACAACAGCAACAACTTATATTTATATAACTCCTTTTACAAAATTTAAAGTCCCAAGCATTATAAAATGAAATATGACATTGAACTACATAAGGGTATATTAGATCAGATTGCCAAAAGCTTTGTCAAAAAGGTAGGTTTTAAGGAGAGTCTTAAAGATGGAAAGTAAGGTGAAGAGAATGAGGGGTGTAGAGAGGGAATCCAAAGTTTAGGCCCAGGCAACTTATTACAGGCAACAATGGTAGAGCAATTATAATTGGGGATGCACAAGAGGCCAGAATTAGATATCTCGGTGGGTTGTGGGAAGGAAATTGCAGGGATAGGGAGGGTATAGGCCATGGAGATTTGAGAACAAGAATGAGAAATTTTAAAATCAACCAGGAGCCAATGTAGGTCAACAAGCACAGTGGTGATAGGTAAACATAATAAAATATGTGAAATAGTGATCATAATAACTTTCAATTCCATGTTAAGTTTGAAAGTGATGTATTCCAATCACAAACAAAAATCTTAAAACAAAGCTAATTACATAGCTGTGAGGGGAGAACTGGCTAAAGTTAATTAGGTAAATAGACTAAAGTGTATGGAGGAAAATAAACAGTGGGAAACATTTAAATAAACAATTCAAAATGTTCAACAAAAATACTTTCCATTGAAAAACAAAAACTCAGCAAGAAGGACCCACCTGTGGCTCACTCAAGAAGTTAAGGATAGTATTAGAAGAGGCTTATTAAAAGAAGAGGCTTACAATTTTGCAAAAAAACATTAGCAAGTCTGAGGATTGGGAGTGTTTTAGAAACCAAAGGGCCACAAAAAAGTTGATAAAAAGGGAAAATATAGAATAGGAGAATAAACTAGCCAGAAATATAAAACAGATTGTAAGAGCTTTTGTGAGTATGTAAAAAGCAAGAGAGCAGCTAAAGTAAATGTTAGTCCTTTAGAAGCAAGGATAGGGGGAGTTATAATGGAGAATGAGGAAATGGCTGATGCACTGAACAAATATTTCATGTCTGTCTTACGAACACAAGAAGCAGGAGTGGGCCATTCAGCCCCTCGAGCCTGCTCCGCCATTTAATAAGATCACAGCTGATTTGATAGTAAGTGGCTGGAATCTATTATTAAGGAAGTCTGAACAATGTACTTAGAAAAGCATAGCATGATTAGAACAACTCAACAAGATATTACGAAGGAAAATCCTCTGACAAATTTTGAGGATGTAACTAGTAGGGTCAATAAAGGGGAACCAGCGGATGTGTTATACCTGGATTTCCAAAAAGCATTTGATAAAGTGCTGCACAACAGGCTAATAGGCAAGATAAGTGTTCATGGAGATGTAGGTAATACATGAGCATGGATAGAGGATCGGTTAACAGATAAGAAACAGCGGGCATAAACCGGGCTTTTCAAGTTGGCAGGCAGTGAATCGTGGAGTGCCGTAAGGATCAGTGCTGGGGCCCCAGCTATTTACAATCTATATTAATGACTTAGATGAAGAG
Source organism: Carcharodon carcharias (assembly GCF_017639515.1). Classification (NCBI taxonomy): domain Eukaryota; kingdom Metazoa; phylum Chordata; class Chondrichthyes; order Lamniformes; family Lamnidae; genus Carcharodon; species Carcharodon carcharias. Next base: position 167,832,405 of record NC_054472.1, read on the forward strand.
ATAGAAAGTAATGTATCTAGGTTTACTTCCAAACTAGGTGAAAAGGTAAGCACTGGGGAGGACACAGAGGCTGCAAAGAGATATAGGCAGGTTAAGTGGGTGGGCAAACAAGATTGCAGATGGAGTATAGTATAGGGAAGTGTGGAGTTTGATCATAAGGATGAAAAAGCAGAATATTTTTTTAAAAGGTAAGAAACTTACAAGTGTTGATGTTCAAAGAAAGTAGAAAGTTAGCATGCAGATACAGCAAGCAATTAGGAAGGCAAATTGGCCTTAATTGCAAGGGGATTGGAATACAAGAATAAATAAGTCATGCTACATGTCACTGAACAGCTGCAGGGCACCGTGAAAAGGGAGGGTGATAAGGCAGATGTCATGGTACATGTTGGTACCAATGACATAGGTAGAATGAGAGATGAGGTCTTGCATCAAGAATTCAGGGAGTTAGGCAGCATTTTGAAAAGTAGGACCTCTCGGGTTGTAATCTCTGGATTACTCCCAGTGCCACTTGCTAGCGAGCACAGAAATAGGAGAATAGCGCAGATGAATATTTGGCTTAAGAGTTGGTGCAAGAGGGAGGTTTTAGATTCCTGGATCACTGGGACCATTTCTGGGGAAGGTGGGACCTGGACAAGCGGGACGGTCTCCACCTGAACCAGAGCAGGACTAACATCCTTGCGGGCGGGTTTGCTAGTGCTGTTGGGAGGAGTTTAAACTAATTCTGCAGGGGGAGGGGACACAGAATGTTAGCAGAATAGGGACACACCATAATTCAGTAAAACAATCAAGTCAGAGGGAGTACAGCTGCATTAAGTTTCAGGGGAGTAAGGCAAGGTTGGATGGCCTCTACTTTAATGCCAGGAGTATTACAGATAAAACGGATGAGTTAAGGGTGAGGATTGACACATGGAATTGGGATATGGTAGCCACCAGTGAGACATGGTTGAGGGAGGGGCAGGATTAGCAGCTCAACATTCCGGTATATAGAATCTTCAGGCGAGACGGGGAGGGGATAAAAGAGGAGCAGGCATTGCATTATTAGTTAAGCAGTCAGTTACTGCACTAGGGAGAGATGATATCTTGGAGGGGGCATCAAATGAAGCTTTGTGGGGAGAGCTTAGGAATAAAAAAGGGGCAGCCACATTGTTGGGTTTTTATTATAGACCTCCAGATAGTCAGCAGGAAATTGAGGAGCAAATATATGCACAGTTTGCAGAGGTGTGTAAGAACAATAACTAGAGAGTGATTTCAACTTTCCCAACATTAATTGGGATAGACATAATGTTAACGGCTTGGATGGAGTGGATTTCTTGAAATGTGTACAGGAGAACATTTTAAGTTAATATGTAGAGGGTCCAACAAGGGATGGCACAGTGCTGGACATAATTTTGGGGGATGAAGCCATACAGGTTGCTGAGGTGGTGGTGGGAGAGCATTTAAGCGATAGCGACCACAACATGGTACAATTTAAGCTTATTATGGACTAAGAAATAGACAAGTTGCAAAAAAATGTTTTGGATTGGGGGAGAGTGGATTTTAATAATATAAGACAGGATCTGGCCAAGGTAAACTGGGAACCACTACTTGTGGGGAAATCTACAGAAGAGCCGGTGGGGGGAGGGTTCAAAAGGGAAATGGGGAGGGTACAGGCTCAATATGTTCCCTCTGGAGTGGTAGGAAGGAGTAACAGGCCCAGAGAACCATGGATGACCAGAGATATTCAGGATACGATGAGAAGGAAACGAGGGGCTTTTAGCAGGTACAAGGGGAGCAAATCAGCGGAGGCATTAGTGGAATACAGAAAGTGCAGGGTGGAGCTTAAGAAAGCAACTTGGAGAGCAAAGGGGGGATATGAGAAAGCTCTGGCTGGTAAAAGTAGGGAAAATCCCAAGATATTCTATAAGTATATCAATGGGAAGAGGATAACCAGGGAAAGGGTAGGGCCCATGGAGCGGAGCCAGAGGACATCAGTGGTGTTTTGAACGAATACTTCACAGCTGTCTTCACCCAAGAGAATGAGGATGAAGGTATGGAACTCGGGGAGAAAGACAAATTGATATAGGGAGTTACAAGGTATTGAAGGTGTTGGCAGGCTTAAAAGTGGACAAATCTCAAGGACTGAATGATTTGTGTTCCAGACTGCTAAGGGAGGCAAGGGAGGAGATCACAGGGGCTCTGACCAATATTTTTAATTCCACTCTGGCCATGGGGGAGGTGCCAGAGGACTGGAGAACAGCTAAAGTGGTTCCGCTATTGAAGAAGGGTTGTAGAGATAAGCCAGGGAACTACAGGCCAGTGAGTCTCATGTCAGTTGTAGGGAAGCTATTGGAGAAAATTCTGAAGGAGAAAATCTATCTCCACTTGGAGAGGCAAGGTTTGATCAGGGATAGTCAGCATGGCTTTGTCAGAGGGCGGTCATGCCTATCAAATTTGATTGAATTTTTTGAGGTGGTGATCAGGTGTATAGAGGTAGTTTATATGGATTTCAGCAAAGCGTTTGACAAGGTCCCACAAGGGAGACTTATAAAGAAGGCAAATGCACATGGGATACAGGGTGATTTAATAAGGTGGATTCAAAATTGGCTTAGTTATAGGAAACAGAGGGTGAAGACAAAAGGATGCTTTAGTGACTGGAAGCCAGTGTCCAGTGGCGTACCACAGGGTATTTATTCGTCATTTATATAAACGACATAGATGACTATGTGATGGGTGGGATTATTAAGTTTGTGGATGACACAAAGATTAGCCGGGTGGTTAACAGTGAGGCTGAGTGTCTTGGGCTTCAGGAAGATATGGACGGGATGGTCAAAATGGGCAGATAAGTGGCAGATGGAATTTAACCCTGAAAAATGAGAGGTCGATACACTTTGAATACTTCCTTGTCAAATTACTCCTTCCGATGAAAGGCATGACACTAGGAAGCTCTGAGGAACTAAGGGACCTTGGCGTGTGGGTCCATAGATCTTTGAAGGCAGAGGGGCATGTTGGTGGGGTGGTGAAAAAGGCATATGGAACACTTGCCTTTATCAATCGAGGCATAGATTACAAAAGTAGGGAGGTCATGTTAGCGTTATATAGAACCTTGGTGAGGCCACAGCTGGAGTACTTTGTGCAGTTCTGGTCGCCACATTATAGGAAGGATGTGATTACACGGGAGGGGGTGCAGAGGAGATTCACCACAATATTGCCTGGGATGAAACATTTAGGTTATGAAGAGAGGTTGGATAGACTTGGGTTATTTTCATTGGAGCAGAGAAGATTGAGGGACAACCTGATTGAGGTGTACAAGATTGTGAGGGTTATAGACAGGGTGGATAGGGAGCAGCTGTCCCCCTTAGTTGAAGGGTCAGTCATGAGGGGACACAAGTTCAAGGTGAGGGGCAGGAGGTTTTGGGGGGATGTGAGGAAAAACTTTTTTACCCAGAGGGTGGTGATAGTCTGGAACGCACTGCCTGGGAGGGTTGCCTCACATCCTTTAAAAAGTACCTGGATGAGCACTTGGCATATCATAACATTCAAGGCTATGGGCCAAATGCTGGTAAATGGGATTAGGTAGGTAGGTCAGGTATTTCTCACATGTCGGTGCAGACTCGATGGGCTGTAGTGCCTCTTCTGCACTGTCTGATTCTGTGATTCTGTGAATTGAGAGAGGTGATGGTAAATTTGAGCTGGGTGCCATCAGTGTCCATGTGAAAACTAATGCTATACTTTTGGATGATGTTGCCGTAATGAGAAAGAGGGGGCCAAGGATAGATCCTTCGAGGAAACCAGAGTTAACGGTGCAGAAGCAGGAAGAGAAGCCATTGCAAGTGATACTCTGGATGTGAGTAGATAGATAAGAATGGAACCAGGTGAGAGCAGTCCCAACCAGCTTTTTTTATTCTTTCCTAGCATGTAAGTATTTATTGTCCATCCCTAATTGCTCGAGAAGGTGGTGGTAAGCTCCCTTCTTGAACTGCTGCAGTCCATGTTGCATAGGTGCATCTACTGTGCTGTTAGGGAGGGAGTTCCAGGATTTTAACCCAACAACAATGAAGGAACAGCGATATATTTTCAAGTCAGAACAGTGAATGGCTTGGAGGGGAACTTGGTCGTGTTCCTATGCATCTGATGCCCTTGTCCATCTAGATGGTAGTGGTTGTGGGTTTGGAAGGTGTTGTCTAAGGCGCCTTGGTGAGTTCCTGCAGTGCACCTTATCGATGATACACACTGCTGCCATTGTGCGTCAGTGGTGAAGGAAGTGAACATTTGCGGATGGGGTGCCAATCAATTAGGCTGGTGGATGGTGTCAAGATTCTTGAGTGTCATTGGAGCTACAATCATAACATAAGAACTAGGAGCAGGAGTAGACAATTCAGCCCCTCAAGCCTGCCCCACATTTCAATACGATCACGGCTGATCTCATTTCGGCCTCAACTCCAATTTCCTGCCCTCTCCCCCATAACCTTTCAACCCATTACTAATTAAAAATCTATATCTATCTCCTTAAATTTATTCAGCGTCCTGGCATCCAATGCACTCTGAGGTAGTGAATTCCACAGATTCACGACCCTTTGAGAAAAGTAATTCCTCCTCATCGATTTAAATCGACCACCTCTTAGCCTAAAACTATGGCCTCTCGTTCTAGAATGCCCAAGGGGAAACATCCACTCCACGTCTACTCTGTCTATCCCCTTTGGCATCTTATATACCTCAATTAGATATCCTCTCATCCTTCTAAACGCTAGCGAGTATAGGCCTAAACTGTTCAATCTCTCCTCATAAGATAAGCCCCGCATCTCTAGAATCAATTAGTGAACCTCTTCTGAACCATCTCCAATGCAACTTCATCCTTCCTCAAGGGGACCAAAACTGCACACAGTACTCCAGGTGCGGTCTCACCAATGCCTTGTACTGTTGCCACAACACTTCCCTATTTTTATACTCTATTCCTTAAGCAATAAGTGCCAAAATTCCATTTGCCTTCCTTGTTAACTGCTGTACCTTCATACCAGCTTTCAGCAATTCATGCACGAGGACACCCAGATCCCTCTGCACTGAAACATTCTGAAGTTTCTGTCCATTTAAATAATAAGTCACCTTTTTATTCTTCCAACCAAAATGGATAACCTCACACTCATCCACGTTAAACTACATCTGCCAAATTTTGGCCCATTCACCTAACCTGTCCATATCCATTTGCAAATTCCTTATTTCTTCATTGCAACTTATTTTCCCACCTATTTTGGTGTCATCTGCAAATTTAGCTATAGTACCTTCTATCCCTGAATCCAAGTCATTAATATAGATTGTAAATAGTTGGGGCCCAAGGACCCAACCCTGTGGCACCCCACTAGTTACAGCTTGCCATCCAGAAAAAGACTCTCTGCTTTCTGTTGGTTAGCCAATCCTCTATCCAAGTTAATATATTACCCCTAACTCCATGTGATTTTATCTTGTGTATTAATCTTTTGTGTGGCACCTTGTCAAAGGTCTTCTGGAAGTCCAGATATACTTCATCTACAGGATCCCCATTATCCACTTTGCTTGTCACATTTTCAAAGAACTCTAGCAAATTAGTCAAACACGATTTACTCTTCATAAAAACATGCTGACTGATGGATTGCATTTTCACTTTCCAAATACCCCATTACTACTTTCTTAATGGATTCCAACAATTTCCCAACGACAGACATTAAACTAACTGGTCTATAGTTTCCTACTTCGTGTCCCCGCCTTTTTGTATAAGGGCGTTATACTATCATTTTTCCAATTCACTGGAACCTTTCCAGAATTCAGGAAATTTTGGAATATTATAGCCAATGCATCCACTATCTCCACTGCCACTTCCTTTAAGACCCTGGGATGTAGGCCATCAAGTCCTGGGGACTTGTCACCCTTTAATCCCAATAATTTGCTCAGTACTTTTTCTCTAGTGATGGTGATTGTTCTAAGTTCCTCCTTCTCTATATCCTCTGCACTACCTGTTACTATTGGGGTGGTACTCGTGTCCTCCACAATGAAAAACTGGAGCAAAATATTGATTAAGCATTTCTGCCATTTCTGTGTTCCCCAGTATTAATGCCCCAGTCTCATCCTCCATTCACTTTAGCTACTTTCTTTCCTTTTATAGACTTGTGGAAGCTTTTGCCATCAATTTTTACATTTTGCGCTAGCTTTCTTTCATAATTTAATTTTGTTCTTTTTATTTTTTTAGTAACCCTTTGTTGATCTTTAAAAATTTCCCAATCTTCCAGCCTGCCACTGACCTTTGCAATTTGGTATACCTTAGTTTTTGCCTTTATATTATCTTTAACTTCCTTGCTTAGCCATGGATGCCTTTTCCCCTCTTACCATCCTTCTTCCTCTTTGGAATATATTTTACTTGGGAGGAATTGAATATCTCCTTAAATATCTGCCGCTGTTCATCAACTGTCCTATCTTGTAGTCTTCCTGCCCAATCCACTAGGGCCAAATCTGCCCTCATGCCTATGTAGTTACCTTTGTTCAACTCCAGAACACTAGTGTGGGACTCAAGTTTCTCACTCTCAAATTGAACTTGAAATTCTATCATGCTATGATCACTCTTCCCTAGAGGGTCCTTTAAGAGATCATTAATTAATCGCATCGCATTACACAAAACCAAATCCAGAATAGCCTGTTCCCTGGTTGGTTCCACAACATATTGCTCCAAGAAACAATCTCTAATACACTTGTATGAACTCTCCCTCAAGGCTACCCTTGCCAATTTGATTAGTCCAGTCTATATGCATATTAAAATCACCCATGATTATTGCCTTTCCTTTCTTACATGCTCCCAGTATTTCCTGGTTTATACTGTGCCCTACTGCTGATCTACTGTTTGGGAACTGATAGATTACTCCCGCCAGGGACTTCTTTCCCTTGCTATTTCTTAGACTGACTCTACGTCTTGGACTCCAGTGTCTACATCATTCCTCACTATAGCACTGATCTTTTCCTTTACTAATAAAGCTACACCACCTCCTTTTCCTTTCTGCCTATCCTTCTGAAACACTGAGTACCCTTAGATATTCAACTCCCAAACCTGTTCTCCCTGTAACCATATCTCAATAATCACCACCAAACCATACCTATTTACCTCTATTTGCACTGATAACTCATTAGTTTTATTCCGAATGCTACGCGCATTCAGATACAAAGCCTTTAAGTTTGCCTATTGTCAATTTTCCCTACTCTTATATGATTCTTTGGTGCAATATGGCGTTCACACACTCTGTCCCTTCCTTTCACTTTTTGGTAACAATCAGCCTAGTCACTAACCTGCATTCTTACCCCTCCTTAAACTTTGATTTTTTATATTTCCCTGTATCTGAACCCTCCCCGCCCAACTATTTAGTTTAAAACCCTATCTACAACCCTAGTTATGCGATTCAACAGGACACTGGTCCCAGCATAATTCAAGTAGAGCCCATCCAAATGGAATAGCTCCCTCTTTCCCCCATACTGGTGTCAATGTCCCATCAATTCGAACCCATTTCTCCCACGCCAATCTTTGAGCCACACATTTACCTCTTTAATCTTATTGACCCTGTGCCAATTAGCTCATGGCTCAGGTAGTAATCCGGAGATAATTACCTTTTTGGTTCTGCTTTTTAATTTAGCCCCTAACTGCTCATATTCCCTCAGCAGAACCTCTTTCCTCGTTCTATCTATATCGTTGGTACCCACGTGGACCACGACAACTGGATCTTTCCCTTCCCACTCCAAGTTCCCCTGCAGCGCAGATGAGATATCCTTAACCCTGGCACCAGGTAGGCAAAACAGCCTTCAGGACTCTCGATCCTGGCTGCAGAGAACAGTATCTATTCCCCTAACTATACTATCCCCAAATCCAACTACATTTCTCTTTTCTCCCCCCAGTTGAATGGCTCCCTGTACCACAATGCTATGGTCAGTTTGCTCATCCTCCCTACAGTCCCCGCTCTGGTCCACACAGGGAACAAGAATCTCGAACCTGTCAGATAAGGGCAAGGGGTAAGGCTCCTGAGTGCTACTTCCTGGATCCCTCTACCTGCCTCACTCATAGTCACACCCTCCTGTCCCCTGGCCAAATTTAAGGTAGCTAAGCTAAGGGGCGTGACTGTCTCCCGAAACACAGCGTCCAGGTAACTCTCCCCCTCCCTGGTGTGTCACAATGTCCGAAGCTCAGGCTCCAGCTCCTCAACTCTTGAGCCGGAGTTCCTCAAGCAACCAACATTTGCTACAGATGTGGTCACTAGGAACCACAATGGGGTCCACCAGCTCCCACATCATGCAGCTACAACACATCACCTGGCCCTGCGTCTCTATTTCATTTAATTAGTTTTTCAATTTGTTTTTAAATTTCCTACTGGTCTTTAGTTTATCAATCTGTAAAATATTTCTCCTACTTACCTTTGATCCAAAAGCAAGTTAGAATAGACATTCAAAATACACTTTTTAAAATCAGCTGGAACTCACTCTCTCTGCTGAGTTGAAGCTGAAGTGTTAGGCTTCCGATCCTGGGCCCCAGTAGTCACCTTTAATCTGAAATCAACTTAGAATAGGTAGTTTCTTCCCAATGACGGTGACTGCAGAGGACACTCTTCCCAGACTTCTTCACATCGATAGTGACTGCAGAGGACACTCTTCCCAGATTGCTTCACAGCAAGCGGAGGGTATTCTGTCACACTCCTGACTTATGCCTTTTAGATGGTGGACAGGCTTTGAGGAGTCAGGAGGTGAGTTACTTGCCACAGGATTCCTAGCCTCTGACCTGCTCTTGTAGTCTCATTATTTATATCGCTAATCCAGTTCAATTTCTAGTCAATGGTAACCCCCTCAGGATGTTGACAGTGGAGGAATTCAGCGATGGTAATACCATTGCATGTCAAGGGGCGAGATTAGATAGGTTAGATTCTCTCTTATTGGGAGATTGTCATTGCCTGGAACTTGTGTGGTGCGAATGTTACTTGCCACTTTTCAGCCTAAGCTTGGACATTGTCCAGGTCTTGCTGCATATAGACATGGACTGCTTTAGTATCTAAGTCATCACGAATAGTGCCAAACATTGTTCACTGATAATTGCACCTCCCCACTTCTGACCTTCTGATGGAAGGAAGATCATTGATGAAGCAGCTGAAGATAGTTGGGCCTGGGGTACTACCCTGAGGAACTCCTGCATTGATGTCCTGGAGCTGAGCTGCCTGACCTCCAACAACCACAGCCATCTTCCTTTGTGCTAGGTATGACTCCAACAAGCAGAGTTTTCCCCACTTCCCAGTGACTCCAGTTTTGGTAGGGCTCCTAATGCTATACTCGGTCAAAAGCTGCCTTGATGTCAAGGACAGTCACTCTCACCTTACCTGTGGTGTTCAGCTCCTTTGTCCATGTTTGAAGCAAGACTGTAATGAGGTCAGAACCTGAGTGGCCCTGGTGGAACCTAAACTGAGCATCAGTGAGCAGGTTATTGCTAAGCAAGGGCAGCTTGATAACACTGTTGATGACACCTTCTATCACTTTACTGATGATCGAGAGTAGACTGATGGGGCAGTAATTGGCCAGGTTGGATTTGTCCTGCTTTTTGTGTCCATTATGTACCTGGGCAATTTTCCACATTTCCAGGGAGATGCCAGTGTTGTAGCTGTACTGGAACAACTTGGCTAGGGGCCCGTCAAGTTCCGGAGTGCCAGTCTTCAGTACTATTGCCAGAATATTGAAAGGGCTCATAGCCTTTGCAGTATCCAGTGCCTTCAGCCATTTCTTGATGCCACGTAGAGTGAATCAAACTAGCTGAAAACTGGCATCTATGATGCTAGGGACCTCCGGAGGAGGCTGAGATAGATCACCCACTCAGCACTTCTGGCTGAAGATTGTTGCAAATGCTTCAGCTTTATCTTTTGCATTGATGTGCTAGACCCCTCCATCATTGAGGATGGGGATATTTGTGGAGACTCTTCCTCCAGTGAGTTGTTTAATTGTCCACCACCATTCACAACTGCAGAGCTTCAATCTGATCTGTGGGTTGTGGAATCACTTAGCTCTGTCTATCACATGCTGCTTACGCTGTTTGGCACAGTAGTAGTCCTGTGTTGTAGCTTCAACAGGTTGACACCTCATTTTTAGGTATGCCTGGTGCTGCTCCTGGCAAGCTCTCCTGCACTTTTTGAAAAAGGGTTGATCCCCTGACTTGATGGTAATGGTAGATTGTGGAGCATGATGGGGCATGAGTTTACAGATTGTGGTAGAGTACAATTCTGCTGCTGATGACCCACATCAGCTCATGGTTGCCCAGTCTTGCGTTGCTAGATATGTTCGAAATCTATCCCATTTAGCATGTTGGTATTGCCACACATGATGGAGGGTATCCTCACTGTGAAGACAGGACTTCGTCTCCACAAGGACTCTGCGGTGGTCACTGCTGCCGATACTATCATGTACAGATTTCACCTGCGGCAGGCAGGATGTTGAGGCTAAGGTCAAATATGTTTTTCCCTTTTGTTGGTTCCTGGCTAGCAGCTATGTCCTTTAGAACTCGGCCAGCTTGGTTAGTAATAGTGCTACTGAGCCACTCTTGGTAATAGACATTGAAGTCCCCCACCCAGAGGAAGTCTGGCCTAGTCGGCTATTGGAAGGGAGGAAGCTGATCTCAATCCATGAGCAGAATAGAGTGGACAGGGTAAAATTGTTTCCCTTGGAAGAGTATTCTGGAACCAGGGGACATAGATTCAAGGTAAGTGGCAGAAGGTGTCGGGGGGACATGAGGAAGAACTTTTTTTACGTAGAGGGTAGTGGGTGTCTGGAATTCGCTGCCCAAGTTGGTGGTAGAAACAGAAACTCTAAACTCTTTTAAAAAGTACCTGGATCTGTACCTTAAGTGCTGTAAGCTGCAGGGCTATGGGCCAGGTGCAGGAAGGTGGGATTAGAAAGGGCAACTGGGTGACCTCGGGCTGGCATGGACAAGATGGGCCGAATGGCCTCCTTCTGTGCTGTAACTTTTCTCTGGTTCTATGAAACAGGGGACAGTGATTTAAGAAGATGGTTTGCAGTACAGAAATGAAGCCAGACCTTATCGTTGCATTTGAGGATGTTCTTGGAACAGTGCCCAGTTTTCGCAGACAGGGCCTGACAATGCTTAATTTGGTCTAGCCAGATCTGCTGGTGAATGTAAAACTAGTTGTCTGCCGCATGCTTTCAAGTCTACATACCTTTAACTAAGGGAGCGGAGATGAGGGTCATACCAGGGGAACAGCAGGGTGAGAATGAGTAACGGCTTTATTGGGGTCTAGGATATCAAGTGTGAAGATGAGGATGTGGTTAAGCAAATATTTGGCTGGAAAATACTTTTCAATGTAGTAATTTTAAAAACTGAGATCCATAAAAAAATAAGATATTTAGCCCAAACTGTACAGTAATAGAATTTCCTTACCCTTCCTAACATTTATTCCTCCTTTCCATTCTATCCTAAAGGCAGGAATATCTGCTGGGATTCACTGGTGTCAATAACTATTTTGCACATCACCTTTACTTAAGTAAACATACTGCTTGGATATCCTCACTGTACAAGGCCAATAACCAAGTCTAATGCACACAATAATATAAAAGCAAAATACTGCGGATGCTGGAATTCTGAAATAAAAACAGGAAATTCTGGAAAATCTCAGCAGCTATGGCAGCATCCATAGAGAGGGAAACAGTGAGAAGCCAATATGACTCTTCCTCCGAATGGATGCCTACAAAACTTGAAAAAACAGGTTGAATAGTGATCAGCAAGTGAGTGTATTTATTACACCTTCACTAATGAGAGCCATACAGATGGGGAAGCTTAAAAATAATTTCTTTTAGTCATCACTGATTTGCTGAATTTCATGTTTTTTAATACTTTGGAAGATAAAACAGATGACAGCCCTTCAAAGCAAAATAAACATGTTCAATTTTAGAAGGTTTGACACAAAATTATTGGTCCAGATTTTTTGGTGAGCAACAAAGCAATGGCACTCATGCTGACCTCAAAGAAAGCTGCTCACAAAGACCTAGTATAGCTATTCCAAACTATGGATCTCAACTCCCAGAGGGACGAACAATTGGGGTTGCGAGCTCCCTCTCATGTGAGGCAACAATGGTGACTGTGGAGCATTCACACTGGTAGGTCAGCCCTGGCATCAGCTCCAGGCCTGGTGGCATGCACACGCACAATTTTTTTTTCTTGCCATGATTCGGTGGGCATGTCCTAAGGAAATAAGCTCAGAGGTCCGATCACTGTATTGAACAGAGCCTGCAAAACGGTAGGTGAAACTGTGGTGAAGTTGCTGTCTACCCTCCAAGCACCCCCCGCTCAGCCCAAAGCCCTGCTCCTGCTCTCACAGCTTTGCCCTCTGTTCTCACAGCTCTACACCCTTCCATTCTCACATCCTACACTCTTTCTCGATATTTCACACCCTCCATACACTCTTTCCCACTGACCCCATATTAATGCTGGAAAATCTGTGTGACCCCAGAGTTGGGGGGTCGGGGTAGTTTGGGAAGCATTGACTAGTGATCTCTGTGACACAGACTTCCCATTTCCCAGCTGTAGCTCAAATCTAGTACCAAGCCAAGCGGGGATCTCCTTGCATGCAGCAGCTGTGATGTCAGCAAGTAGGTAAACAGCTAATCCCATTTAAGCATTCTCAGAAAGCAAACCAGTAAGCTGAAAGCACTTCACCCATCACTTTTAATTTAAAATAGCAAAATAAAAGATGATTAAGATTCAAAAATGTGTAAATTTTCAGACTTTTGCAGCTAAACAAAGAATAGAAGTTCGCATCAGTTCAAAGGTTTCCTATTGATTGCAGGGGCACCTGAGCAACGCACCCCCTAGGAGAAGCATAGAATCACTAACAGCAGCATCTGAATTTCCGCATTATTCTATAAATATGCTGTCGCTTTCAGAGGAGTAATGACAGCAAATGTTTCAGTCATTGCTGCTGAAAAATCCAGGCTAATACATAAACACACTAATGCATTATATTCAGTAAGTAGTTACTAAAACAATTGATTATTTTCTTACCTGGTGTATACAGGAGCACATTCACAGCCTGACGACTAGTTTGACCAGCAGAAGGATTAATCTTGTGTTTTAAAGTCTCTGAAGTTGTTTTAGGAACCACTAGAATAAATTCACAAAGCAACCAACTTTAGGCACAAAAGTCTAAGTATTAGAAAATGCTGGCAATAAACAGCAAATTAGTAAACGTCGTTAATGGGAAATCAAAAATTTGGGTATATTTTGAACATATGAAAATTCTATGCCAATGGCCATTAACTATCTGGTCTCTTTCCATGGACCAGCTGCATATTCCAAGAATTTTTTGTTTTTGTTTTAAATCGAGCATTTGAAATTTTTCGTAAGTTAGGTAATTAAAATGGGTTCAGTTTACTCATGAGTTGCAGTGCACTGCACTATCATAGTAGTCTTTAAAGAAGTCAGCATTGGCTAATATTTGTATTTATATTTATATTTAATTTGTAATAGGCAATTAATGTTGACCTCATGTCTGTAAAAAAAGACCATTTTAAAAATCAGTAGAAATAACAAAGATTTCCTTATTCTTACCCATATTCTTCATCTGATCAAAATAAGCCAACTTGGAAGCTGCATAAATCGCTCGAGGTGACTGCATACATCCAACCACAGCATCCATCAATAGAACATTGGTTAATGCTTGCTGAATATACTGTGGATCCTAAAAATGAAGTTGAAAAATTTACCTCTATTGGCAAATTAAACATTGATGCATTGCTGAAGTCTTGTAAATGTTGAGGTAATATTGGCTCCCATAATAATTCACTAGGCTATTGAAATGATCAAGGTCTGGATTTTAGAAAAAAAAAATACTTAGGTCTGGAATCTATGTTATGAGGTCCCATTAATTCTAGCATTCCTAAACAGTGAAATGTTCCTGTGCCCTTTTCCCTGCAATTGCTGATTGTTATACAGTGAAAAGAATTTTCAAAAAATACGAAATATGGATTTAGCACAATTGTGACAAAAACACATTCTCGAAAACAAGGTGCAGTCAAATTAGACCAAATTCTGCATAGAATTGATCGTGTACACAACAGTCTGATAACCAACCCACTTTGCGCTCATAGAAAAGTCATGATTGAAATCTGCCACTATTGTGATTGCAACAGGCATGCGTTTTCCTTTCTTGTCATCCAACATCTCTCCCCAATGTTTAACACAAATAACTCTACCATCCTCCTCAACTATCCAGCTCCATGTCTGCACATGCATGGTTCCATTCTTAGTTATCTGGACAAAGCAAGCATATAACCGATATTTGCACTTCCTGTCTCCCAGGCATCATCATCTTGCAAGTCCCAAAGAATCAGTCAAGGCTGTCTACCCATGCCCCCCAAGCCTCCCGCCCTGTGCCCTTTAATTTCATCAATATACTTCATTTTGATTATATTATCTCTGGAATGGAGTCAACTTTCACACCATGTCCACATGCAGCAATACCTGCATAACATTCAGGCTTGGGCTGATAGATTGACAAGTGCTGGGCAATGACCATCTCCAACAACATGGGAGTGCTGCCTTGGGCTGTATTAAAGTGCTTAAGTTGGAGTTTGGTGAGAGAGGGACTTTTAAGGGTTAATTTCTATCTAAAGTCTAATCTTTCTTTAATTTAGCAACTAACAAAGTGGCCCTTGGGCTGGGTGAAGGTGACTTTTAGCCCAGTTTTAAAACCGGAGTTATACAGGCTCTACTTGCAGATGCAGCTAGTTAATTAGACAACTGGCTTAAACAGGTTTTCAGAAGCTAGATTTAGACAGTATAAAAGCAGGCCATCTACGGTGCTGCTTTTGTCTGCACTGCAGTCCTGGTTTGGGCTGCATAAGAGTGATTAAGTTAGAATTTGGTGAGAGAGGGAGTTCAGAGAAGAGGGAAGGATGGATCCTTTCATTTTCTACCTTTCCTCATTAGAAGAGCAACAGCCTTGGTAAGTATTTCTTCTGTCCTTAATATTCTCTAAACTAGAGGAAGTAAAGGGAGTAATTTAAGGGTAAGTCATGGCAGGGCAGCTTGACCAAGTGGAATGCTTATCCTATGTGACGTGGGAAGTCAGGGAAACTTCCAGCGTCCAGGGCGACCACATATACAGAAGGTGTCTCAAGCTGCAACTACTTGCAATCCACGTTTCAGAGCTGGGAACTGTGGCTAGGGTCACTATGGAGCATTCGCAAGGATGAGGTCTTCATGGATAGCATATACAGTGAATGGTCACATCACAGGTAAAGAGTGCACAGACAGAAGGGGAATGGGTGACCGCCAGACTGAGTAAAAGTACTAGATAAGTAGTGCAGGAGACCCCTGGGTACAACTCCCTCTCTAGCAAATTTTCTGTTTTGGATACTGCTGGGGGAGAAAGAATGGGAGAGCAATAGCAATGGGGGATTTTTCTTCAGGGGAGCAGACAGATGTTTCTACAGCTGCAGACATAATACCAGGATGATATGTTGCCTCCCTGGTGCCAGGTCAAGGGTGTCCCTGGTGGGCTGCAGGATGTTTTGAAGGAGGGAGAGAGAACAGACAGAGGTCATAGTCCATATTGGTACCAACAACATAGGTGAAAAAAGGGATGAGGTCCTGAAAGCAGAATAGAGAGGGCTGGAAATAAATTGCAAAGCAGAACCTCAAAAGGTAGAAATCTCAGGATTACTCCCAGTGCCATGAGCTAATGAGATCAGGAATAGGAGAATACACCACATGAATGCGTGGCTAGAGAAATGGTGTGGGATGGATTCAAATTCCTGGAACCAATTCTGGGGATGATGGGACCTGTACAAGCTGGCCAGGTTGCACCCCAGCAGAACCGGGGCCAATATCCTTGCAGGTGTTTGTGGGGATGTGGGGAAGGGTTTAAACTAGAGTGGCAGAGGGATGGGAACCTGAGCGGAGAAACAAGAAAGGGAAACAAAGATAGGAATGAAAGAGAGAAAAGTGGAAGGCAAAAGTGGAATGCAGTGCTAAAAAGACAAATCTAAAGGCACAATATTGGAATGCACGAAGCATTCACAATAAAATAGACAGATTAACACCTCAAATAGATGTAAACAGGTACAATATGACTGCGATTACAGAGACATAACCATTGGGTGATGAAGGGAAGGGGGGGGAGAGGGGGAGGGGAAGGAGGGGGATGGGGAGGGGAAGGAGGGGGATGGGGAGGGGAAGGAGGGGGATGGGGAGGGGAAGGAGGGGGATGGGGAGGGGAAGGAGGGGGATGGGGAGGGGAAGGAGGGGGATGGGGAGGGGAAGGAGGGGGATGGGGAGGGGAAGGAGGGGGATGGGGAGGGGAAGGAGGGGGATGGGGAGGGGAAGGAGGGGGATGGGGAGGGGAAGGAGGGGGAGGAAGGGAGGGGAGCGGGGGGGGAAGGGAGGGGAGCGGGGGGGGAAGGGAGGGGAGCGGGGGGGGAAGGGAGGGGAGCGGGGGGGGAAGGGAGGGGAGCGGGGGGGGAAGGGAGGGGAGCGGGGGGGGAAAGGGAGGGGAGCGGGGGGGAAAGGGAGGGGAGCGGGGGGGAAAGGGAGGGGAGCGGGGGGGAAAGGGAGGGGAGCGGGGGGGAAAGGGAGGGGAGCGGGGGGGAAAGGGAGGGGAGCGGGGGGGAAAGGGAGGGGAGCGGGGGGGAAGGGAGGGGAGCGGGGGGGAAGGGAGGGGAGCGGGGGGGAAGGGAGGGGAGCGGGGGGGAAGGGAGGGGAGCGGGGGGGAAAGGAGGGGAGCGGGGGGAAAGGAGGGGAGCGGGGGGAAAGGAGGGGAGCGGGGGGAAAGGAGGGGAGCGGGGGGAAAGGAGGGGAGCGGGGTAAGGGGGGAGGAGGAAGGAGGGGAGGGGGGAAGGAGGGAAAGGGAGGGGGTCAGGACGGGGGGGGATCGGGACGGGGTCGGGAGGGGTTCAGAGAAGGTGCGGGGTAAGCGGAAGGAGTGGGGAGGAGTGTGGAGGAGGGGGTCGGGGTGGGTAAAAGGGTAGCAGAGGGTCGGTGGCAGGGAGGGATCAGTGGGGGGGGAGGAGCAGGGGCACAGGAGGCGGCAAGTGGGGGGGGGGGGAATGGGCGCAAGAGTGGGGGGGAGAATGGGCGCAGGAGTGGGGGGGGGGGGGAAATGGGCGCAAGAGTGGGGGGGGGGGGGGATAGGTGCAAGAGTGGGGGGGGGGGGAAATGGGCCCAAGAGTTTGGGGGGGGGGGCAGAGGTTTGGCGGTTCAAGGTCTATTTGTGTGTGTGGGTGTGGGTGTGGGGGTGGGGGTGTGGGGGTGAGGGGGGGGGGATTCCCATGGTTAAGTAGGGTCTTTACAATGGTTTCCCAGAGGTTAGAAGGGGTTTTAATTCTTCTTTTTCTTGGTAACTGTTGGTCTAACCCCAGTGGAACCATCAAAGCTTGGGATTTAAATCCCGTTTTCGGATGGTACCAGCACAGCGCAATTGTCCAGAGGAAGTGTGCACTTCTGGGCAATTGCCGTGCAAACCCTTGACTGGGAACTTGCAGGGGGATTCCCCACCGCATCTGTGGGTACCTCCCAAATCTGACGCTGGGGAGCATGTAAGTTACAGGCCTATATCTATCTTGCACCCTAACATTCAGAGTAAGTATGAAGTATAGGTAAATTAACAAGCCAACTGCAGTCGAATACAACACACTACACAAATGCCAAATGCGACAAAAACAGATTCCATGGATTTCACAATCCCACCCAGGCGTCTGTAACAGAGTCAACCAATCTCACTGAAACTTCATCTCTCTCACAAGGATTTCCAATCTTCACCTTCCAAGATTCTGCCTTGGAATTCCCTTCAAAAGTCACTCCAACTCGAATGGTTTCAATTACAGCCCACTTCGCAGAGTTTTGATCCCATTCTCCAAGATTCCGTTCTGCTGAGTACACTCAAGCATCAACTTACAAGCACAATATCAGCTCCTCAGCCCTGCCAAGCAGAACACGACTGCTCCAAAGGGATACTTTTGCCCCACAGCTTGCAGTCACCAACCTTCTGTTACCTCCTTGGATAGTTAGGGCTTCTCCTGAGCTCACTTCAATTGCCAGGTATTCCCCTGAGCCCACTCCATTTAAAGAATGCCACCTGCAGCCTTTTCCATTCTTTCTAATGTAACTGGGATCTCTTCCTGTCCCTGTCCTAAAAACTGACTGACTGAAACTAACTGCCTCAGAACTGCTGTTCACTGAGCCTTGAACTGATCTGGTGACCTATCAAAACGTTCCCAGGAGGGTCCTGCCTTTGTTACTAGGCAGGAATCAATCAATCAATCTAACAATCATTGGAACATCCTATATTTTAAATGTTACAATCTTCACAGACTACAAGCTAACATAGCATAGAGAGGCACAGAAAGAAATGATTTCATAACAGTACCCATCAGCCTTTTTCTATACACCTTCCTATTAAAGTCTTCATCTGAGTCCCTTACAGCAGCCCTCCGAGCAGCTAGCACCTATGTCTCCAACCTGGCTGCAGGTCATTTGTACCCTGTGTCTTACCTAACTAACTCTCCTCTCATTTAATGCTCCTCTGCTTCTCTCAATTCCACAATCACTTCTTCACTGTTAGACTGCCTATTTGATATTTTTTTGGATGAGTCTCAACTTCCTTCAACTCAGCATGATCATCATTTTAAACGTTGCAATAAGTTCCACTCTTTTGCTACCAAACTCCTCACAAACTTGCTTTGGGAAACTAAACCATGCACAACCTCACCATCATGTTTTGCCTTGACAGAGCTTCATACCCTACATCCTCTTCAAGTCTGCTTACTTCCACATCTGTAATGTTGCTAAACTTCACCTCTCTCAAGCCTTTCTGCTGCTGAAAACTTATGAACTCCCTAGATTCTGTTACCTCCAGATTTAATTACTCATACTCTTTGCTGACTTACCATCATTCAGACTCCATAAGCTCCTGCCTGCCCAAGATACAGATGCTGTCACCTGTTCTAAATTAAAATCTTCCTCATCCACCAGCTTCACCAGTCATTGCTTGCCTATATTGTCTCCCTACCCTCTAAAGCAATCAATTTTAAGATCTTTGTATTAAGCTTTAACTCTATCCACAGTCTTGCATCCACTGCGACTAGGGATTCTCTCTTAATAAAAAGCCTATTACTGTCTTCTCTCATGCAAAATAATACTGCAAAGCCAGAACATGCTGGCAAGAGACCATAAGACCAGTCAAAAGATCATAATTTCCAATAAGATTTTTGTCAAATGAAGAAAGTTGGTATACCTGTTGAAGTCATTCAGCAATTTGGATTATTTAAGAGCCACAATACACATTTAAAATAGCAAGAGTTTTAAAAACCACCATCAAACCTTATGTTTATCTGCCATTGTTTTCCCAGCCCACATTTCCTTCACAATTAATTGCCAAAGATCACGTTCATTCTTCAGGTTTCCTATAAACGGTTCTTTCAAAGTAGTTTTAATTTTTAGAGCAGGGATTCGAAGTGGGAAAAACATCACTGATATGTTTTCAAGTTCCTAACAATTGAAAAGAAAAATATTGACAATGAGAAACAAAACACTTTAGAGGTGACTTACAGTTTAGAAGTCTAGCTAGTGTTAATTTGTGTTAACAAGAATCGTATAAAAGGACAATAAAGCATCAAAGCAAGTGCTTGACCTCCTCCTCTCACTTCCATCCAAAGAAAAGTAATTACAACGGTGATTGAGGATTTCTAAACTATTTTTAAACTTCCCATTCAATTAAATTTTTATCTAATGAAAATCAAAGGATCTCAATGGTTAACCATTTCTAACACAAATTCAGTGTTTGATTTGAACAACAACAGAGCCCATACTTTTATCTTTAAAAAGTCTGGCTAGATCCTACAGATAGAATATACATTGTTCCTTCACAGACCACTAATTAAATAATTATCCCTTTAGAACAAAGCTGTGAAATCTTGAATGATTTGTGTATCAAATAACTGGTCAACTGTGGTGTAGGAAGAAGATGGACTTATATAATTGGGCAGCAACCTTGCTTTGGTTTCCTGTTTCACATTATTTGTGTAGAGGAAAGGGTTACAAAGCATTACTTGTGTAGAGCAAAGGATTACAAAGCATTCAGAAAAGTCTAATTCGTATGAACTATTCCAAAGCATTACCTGTATGTCTCTAAATTTGGCAATCTCAACATAGCCAGGTCTTCCTTCTGTAAGAAGGAACAGTCGCTTCTGTGTCAATGCAATTTTGCCAACTCCATAATTGGTCTTCACAGATGATGACAATTTATAGACACATTCATTTTTGTCCAGGTGCTCTATCACTTCCAGAGGCAGATTAACTTCTTGTGCCTCGGTCTCAGATTCCTTCCAAAAGTTGTAAAAGTCTTTAAATGTCTCAGGATCAATCTGTTTCAGATGTCCTTAAGTTTAAAAGGAAATTAAACTTTATTGCACAAATCACATTAAATAAAAAACCGAGAACCAGCACTTGTTTCAAAAATTAAGATTCCTTCTAAATAGAAACTAAAAGAAATCTTAACAGCAATGTGGTCTTTTATGATAATATTCACACAAAGCAAGAAAGTCAAGTCAATCTTAGTTTTTATTGGACACAATATTCAACATCTGTGAAAATGAACTTGATTGAGTATTCCACATTTACGGTATGAGCAAATTTGGGGGAAGAAATAAGGACTGACTTTCCAAATGTGTGCTTCCAGCAGAAATCCTCACCTCTGGGCAAAGGAGGCATTCACTACAAGATTTTCATTCACATTAAATGGATACAAAATTGTGGGAAGCACCAAGATTTCTTAACATGCTTCAAAGTAGGCAATACTCAAATTCATAAAATTGACCCTAAAAAATACATTCTTTTGGCAATGAAATATTGTGGCATGTTGGTACAGGAAGTTGAAGCATCAAGGCTGAGTTTTTAATGAAGTAACCGGACTTTGACTGAATTCTCCTTCACTAAATTATCAAATTTACTGCATGACCGTGCAAGGCTAACAAATACAAATCAGCTCTACCCCACAAGCAGAAAAAGAAAATATTAGATCTAGCCAAGCAACAGTAGAAGCCTTAAGGGCTATCTGAAACCTAAATAACTCACTACAATTCCTATGTGTAAAATCAAAGAATTATACAACATAGCAGTCCATTCAGTCCACTGTTCCTGAGCCAGATCTTTCAAACAATATCCACTTAATCCCATTCTCCAATTGTAAATTTTACACTTGAAATTGATTGATTTTTGCTGAAAAAAGAGACATGTCAAAGCTTTTCTTCTTGCACTCATCAGGACACTTCACAAGGATACCAATATAATGACGAAGTGTCCTGATAAGTACAAGACGAAAAACTTCAACATCTCTTTTTTCAGCAATACTCAAGTTCTGTACTACCAAACGACTATTTGATAAATTTTTGTTAGCTAAGGATATTGAAGAACATGGGGTTAAAGCAGGTTTATGGAGTTAGGTCACAGATCAACCACATTTTCACTGAATGACAAAATAGGCTTGAGGGGCTAAGTGGCTTACATTCCTATACATGTTTTCTTTTTTATTTATACACTTCTGCACTGTGTAAAAACACTTTGCTTTAA
Source organism: Carcharodon carcharias (assembly GCF_017639515.1). Taxonomy (NCBI): domain Eukaryota; kingdom Metazoa; phylum Chordata; class Chondrichthyes; order Lamniformes; family Lamnidae; genus Carcharodon; species Carcharodon carcharias. The sequence continues at coordinate 167,853,994 of NC_054472.1, forward strand.
TAAAACTAGGACACTCAAAATTTGTCAATTCTGTTAAATTCATGTTTCTCTCTGAAGAATTCTGGGGTGTCAGCCTTGGCTCATGAGAAGCACTTCTGCCTTGAAGTCAGGCAGTCATGCGTTCAGGTCTCATTCCAGATGCTTGAGCACAAAATCTAGGCTCACTCTTCAGTGAAATACTGAGGGATTGCTGCATTGTCCAAGTGCCATATTTTGGCCGAGGGGTTAAACCAAGGGTCTGTCGGCCATCAGGCAAATGCAAAAGATCTAAGAAGTGCAGGAGAGTCCTCCCTGGTGCCCTAGCTAACATTTATCCATTTAGCAACATTGCTAAGATAGTTATAATGGTCATTGACCTCCATAAAATTCATGGATTTCAACCCAGCCATTTTAGTTTTTCACATTTCCTGTTCAACTCAAAAACATAATGAACTACTCATCAATGAAAATATGCTAATCACTATGGCAGGATCAAACTTTTAATCTCCCTGTTATCATTTTTCAATCAGCCTATCACTGAGACATAGGGCTGGGATTTCAGAGCCAGGAAGGCTCCATGGACCTTCAAAAATGATGGGCAGGACCCGGATGCGATATTCCCACCCCCATTTGTGACACAGCCCATTTTTATCAGTAGGGAAAAGGGGACAGGGTGCAAATCACACAGAAGGCAAACCTGAACTCAGCTGGACCATTTGAACTTGGTGTTGAGCTCCAACAGACCCTATTTTGGCTGTTTCAAGGATCTTAACCCACAGTGTGGGAGTCTCAAATTGATGCAGTTGACGTAAGTGCTCTTGAAAGATCAAACCAGTCTATTTAACAGTCACGATCTGAAGTTTTTTTTTTAAATCCCCCACTCTTTAAACTGTAAAAAAGAAACACTGGTTGCAACTGTTAGCAATTGCTTAAAAAACCTCTGCTGAACTGCTCTGATTGACAGGCGAGCTGGTATAGCCTCTGTTCAGTTTCATAGAATTATATGTTGATATTTCTCTAATATTTGGCTGAATTTCAAAAGCTAAAATTATCTCAGCAGAGTGTTCACAGTATGATTGACAGCTTTAAAAGGCTATTAATGAATTAGGGGTTATGAACATAAGTTAGTATGTTTTTCTAAGAGATTAACCACTTGAGATTTAAACGCTTTGATGCTTTCATGAATGGCAGTTCTTTTCACTATCAAGTCTATATGTGACACCCAGGACCTGCCTATCATTTTTGAAGGTCCGTGGAGACTTCCCAAGTTCTCAAAAATCCAGCCCCATGTCTCAGTTATTTTTTTTCATCTCTGCATGCCTCCTGAGATCTGCCCATGGTGGATACTGAGTGAATTGACATTAAGTTGGCATGGAGAGTATGAGAAGCTGGGGGGCATGAACTGGCATGAAGGTATCAGAGGCCATGGGGTGGTGGGTGGAAGCATCAGTTGGCATGGGGTATGAGGGCCCATGAGGGAAGGGCAAACGGTTGTGAGGAATTAGGGTTAGGGAGCTTTAAATCTTCTAAAACAACTGGGACCAAATCCCAGAGGAATGAGGTGTGCCTCCTAACCAGCCCACCTCAGCATTCATCTACACCCATGTCCTCTTAACATCATCTTCTGAGCCCAAACTTCATCCTGCAACCACCCCTTGGAGTAAAAAAAATCTCACAATTTGGGGCACTTTTTAACCGAGGCAGGTCCAGTGGGTCAGAAGATTCCCTGACTTAGTAACCAAAATCCAGCCCATACAGGGCTCTCCCCTTGGGCTGGATTTAATGGAGGTGATGGGGGTATGGGGTGGGGAAGGTGAGCTGGAGCCCCATGTTGAACCTTTTTAAGAAAGGCTCACCAAATTAAGTGCCATTCAGGCACTTAACTGGTCAGCAGTGGGCCTTCCATAGGATCCTTGACCCCAGGAACAGAAGTCCCATCTGCCAAGAGCTGCTGGCCATTCAGAAGCCAGCAGCTGTACTAAACAGCAGTGTCGCTAGGGAGGCGGTGGATGCTGCCAATACAACACCCATCCAAGGTCCAGTGCTGTCACTGGATCCCAGGTTACAGGTGAGTGATAAGGGAGGGGGTCAGCAACAAGGACCCTATCAGCAGGCAACCCCCTCCTTCGATGCCAGGTGACTCAATCAGGCACTGTGTGCCTTTGAATGACTGACGACCCCCTCCCTCCTCTGGGAGCCTACAAGCAACCCCACACAAGTTTGCTTGTTGTGCTTCCCCTATCTTGAGCCTTCCACATGGGTGTGGCCAGCAGCAGTGTGATGAGGCCTTTAAGCAGGCCTTCCCACTATGGACTTGATCTGGGTGGAGGCAGGAAGGCAGGGGGAGTCCCCACCAGTCACCCTCCTGACTGATTGGATGTACCCCACAGCCACCAAACTCGCCATGGGAGAGGGCATTAAATTCCAGAACTTGTTTCACCCCCAAGGTTCTTAAATTTCACTAAGACTTTCTTGGTCAACTTTTACATTTGTTAAGTCTGTCCTTATTACAGAGCCCATTTTGTATCAGGAGTGAGGAATCAGTTTAGATTGATATTTAAAACTGTATTGAATGTCAACAAACAGATCTGTATGATATATAGAATCATAAAATCATGCATCCTTTAGGTGGTACATATACATAGTGCACTGGTGATAGAGGGAATGAACATTTAACTGGTGAATGGGGTGCTGATCAAGCTACTGAATGTTGTTGCAGCTGCATCCACCAGGCAAGTGGAGAGTATTCTTGCACATTCCTGACTTAAGACTGAAAGGTAGTGGAAAGGCTTTGCAGGGTTTGGCATTGAGCCACTTGCCGCAGAATACTCAGCCTCTGAACTGCTCTCGTAACCATGGTATTTATGTGGCTGCTTCGGTCAAGTTTCTGGTCAATGATAAAATGATAAACCCCAGATTGTTGATAGAGAGGAATTTGGTAATGCTATTGAATGTCAAGGGCTTGGATGTCGTTCTGATCTTGTTACATGCTGACATGGACTGCTTCATGCTCGCACAGTGTCACAGTCACTTATTCCCCCTATGCTTGTTGACTTACATTGACTTGCAGTTTGGCAAGGCCTCGATTTTGAAATTCTCATAATTGTTTTCAAATCTTTCCATGGCCTTGTCTCATCCTATCTCTGTAACCACCTCCAGCCCTACAACCCACCAAGATCTCTGCACTCTTCTAATTCTGGCCACTTGCACAACCCTGATTTTAATTGTTCTATCTTTGGTAGCTGTGCCTAGGTCCTAAGCTCTGGAATTCCTTCCCTAAAAAATTCTTTTTGCAGAAGGGTGATGGGATGCTTTGTCGTAGAAACTTTGAAGGCAAATTAAATAAGTATTTGAAGCAAAGGTGGTACAGGACTATGGCGAGTGTATGATGCTGTGGAATTAGTTTTCAATTAGTATCTAAAAGATCTAGCATAAACACAATGGGCTGAATGGCCACTTTATTTGCTGTAAACATCCATGGCGTGGGTACAGCTGCAACAACATTCATGTAGTTTGACATCATTCTCTTGGGCAGCACCTCACTCACCAGTTCAACATCCATTCCCTCCATCACCAGTGCACCAAGTGTATGTACTATTTAAAGGATACACAGCATGAAGTCGCCAACTCTTCTCTCAAATGCGCAACCTCAATCACCTCGAAGGATAAGGGCAGCCGGTGCATGTTAACACCATTACTTAGAGTCATACACCATCTCTACTTGAACATATATCACTGCCCTTCATAATCACTTGGGCAAATCCCTCAAACTCACTATAAAACAGCATTGCAGATTTACTGTCACCACAAGGATTGCAGCAGTTCAAGAATGCACCGCACCACTACCTTAAAGGTCACCAGGAATGAGCAATAGATGCATGCTTTGCCAATGCTGCCCATAAAATGAAAATGAACGAAAGAAAATTTAACTCTTACAACAGTAGATAACTTTGTGAAGTTTCTACAGCAATCTGTACATGACAATATTGTTAAAAAGTAAAAAGGGATTAATACGGATGTAGAATTGTTAGTGTTTGGAGATGGCCCAGCATTACATTTTGCTTACCAGTCTCAGCCGATAAATAAAATATTGATCTTGAAACCACTTTAGGCGTTGGATATTGCTCCAATGTCATGTCACGATAATTAAGGTAGCTCTTTTCAGATTTGACTGAGGGAAAACAATAGAGGTAAAACGAAGGAGAACTGCACGTTTCTAGAACTGGGTGAAGGATTATCTCTTTACTTAGCTGTTAAATAAGCAATGCAAACAGAAGCTGGCCTGGACCTAACTTTTAGTAATACCTCAGGCCAACATTTAGGAATCAACATTTATGCAACTTAAAGGACGTGGGAACTGACATTCGTGAAACTTTAACTGATAAAGGTGCAGAAATGTACCTGGAAGGCTAGTAAAATTATTATTGGCCTGAATTTTGCAGTCAGAATAATGGGGAAGCTATTAGTCCTAGTCTTTATTACGGAATAAATCGGACAGCAACTTCTGGCATCCGTACACATGCAATTAAATGTGAAAGGTGCTGTTAAATTTGCCCTGCTCTTCTACAAGCTTTGCTACACCATACTCACCAAGAAGCTAAGCATCCAAACAGATCAAGTGTGTGAAGTTGCTTTCTCTTCCCCCAAGCCCCCTGAATTTTCAGATACACTATTCCTTGCTTTTTCCTTTAGTTTCAAGTTATTTCTTACCTCTGGTTACCATGGTTGCTTTACAGGGGTATATGTTGATCTTATATCTACGCTTTCAGGCCATAATAGTTTTGACTAGTTTGCTGTCATTCATCTCACCCCAATAAAGTTAGCATTATCAAAATCCAGAATCTTAATAAAATGTTTTGTCTTATCAAAGCTACCATCAAATTCGATCATATTTTGATTAGTGCCCAGCCCATTACTAAATTAGTACAGCCTGCCCTGAGCTTACATATTTTGAAAACTTTATTTGAAACATTAGTGTTTGGTTCTAAATCCTTGATAAACAACTGACAAGGCATAGATAATAGTGCATTAATCACTGCAAAGAATCTTTTTTAATAAAAAGGAACTGTTTAGGCATGTAGGTTTTTGGGCATAATTTAATGGTGCGTTTCCTATATTTTTGATCCACAAACTGGCTACTACCAACCATCCACTAGATGACAGCAGATGATGGCAGTGTTGGAATACCAAAAGGTCAGTTTAAAACTGTCGAAGGGTCATGAGGACTCGAAACGTCAATTCTTTTCTTCTCCACCGATGCTGCCGGACCTGCTGAGTTTTTCCAGGTAATTCTGTTTTTGTACCATATAAATTACGTTTGTTCTATTTTTTCATTCTATGATTCTAACAAGAATGAAGGAACCCAACTCTTTTTTCAACTGAAGAAAGGAAAATTAACTGATAATGAGATCCCAATACATGTTGCACCTTCAGAGGAATTAAGACAACTACGGCATAAAAAGCAAATGAAGAGTATATACTTTGCAGTTTGAGCTGGAGAATAGAAATAGAATAGTTCTGTTGAAGAGTCATACGGACTCGAAACATTAACTGTATTCCTCTCCACAGATGCTGCCAGACCTGTTGAGTTTTTCCAGGTATTTTTGTTTTTGTTTTGGATTTCAAGCATCCACGGTTTTTTGCTTTTATTTTTGCTTTTAACAAAAAAGTATTTATGATTTAAAAAATGCACCAGCCAACCCAAAAGGAGGCAAATGTGGCGAATGAGAAGCCATTGAGCAAATGGGTACTAGATGATCATAGGAGTTTCCAATCTTCCCAACATTGGGCAATCTGCACTATTATCTGTGGACTAAATCAGCTTGTGGATTGTCTTCCATTGTAGAATCCACGCCATTTCTTATTTCTATTATGATAATTAAAACCAGGCAGATTTGTTAGCAGGCGGACGATCCATTCCACCAGATTATTGCCCAAGAATTCAAGATGAGAATTACTCAAATGGATTGAGATGTAAATTCCACACTGTCTGCTACATGCAGAAAGAATTTCTTTGAATTTGTTACGAAAGACCCATTTCCAAATAGCATGCAAGGGAATAAGACAATATTAAATAGGATCAAGAATAGGCATTATGAGAAACCACAGCAATCGGGAGTCAAGAATTCCAAACACTCACAGCCTGAGTGAAGAAGTTTCTCCTCAGCTCAGTCCTAAATGATGGCCTCTTATCCTGAGACTACGATCCCTAATTCTAAAATTTCCATGTGTGAAACAGCCTCCCAGCATCAATTCTGTCAATCTCTCCCAGGATTTTATATGTTTCAATAAGATCCCCTTTCAGTCTTCTAAATTCCAGAAAATATAGATCCATTCTATTCTACTCAATCTTTCCTCATAGGACAGCCCTCTCAACACAGGAATCAGTCTGATCCAATCTATAAATCTCTAAGGCAAGTATATCCTTCCACAGGTAAGGAGACCAAACTGTGCACAATACTCCAGGTACAGTTCCACCAAAGCCCTTTTTTAATTGCAGAGAGACTTCCTTAATATGGTACTCCAAACCCTTTGTAATAAAGCACACATACATTTATATTCTTAATTGCTTGCTGTACCCACATGCTAATTTCTTGTGATTCATGTTCAAGGACCCCAAGATCCCTCTGAATACATTTACAGTAAAGTCCCGTAAAATCTCAAAGGGTGAAATCGCAAATGGCGAACATGCACAGCGCATGCTTTCTACATGGCAAAGATGTGGGAAAGGTGAGAAGTTTAACACTCTAAATTGTAGATGAGCAAAGTTTTGGGGCCGTGAACCACAATCTATGCACAAACAAAATCACACGGGTATACAAATTCACGATAGAGGGGTTCGCAAACGGCGGAAGTTGACTGTACTATTCTCCCTCCTTCTACAAAAACATTCTATACTTCCATTCCGACTACCAAAGTAGATAATTTCCCACTTCCCCACATTACACACCATCTGCCACCTACTAGCTTGCTCATTAACCAGCCCCTATCCCTTTGAATTGACCTCACATCTTAATGTCCCATCTAGCATCAGCAAACCCAGAAAAAAATCAAACTCTTGTAAAAGAGTAGAGGCCCAAGCGTTGATCCATGTTGCACTCCACCACTTATACTCTGCCACCCTGAAATTGACCTGTTTATTCCTAATCTATTTTCTCGCCATTAACCAATACTAATATATTACCTTGCAATCCCATGAAGCCAAATTTTATGGCCCAAATCCTGAAAACAACCTTCTGTTTAGTACCTTAGTATATTTTGAATTTTGTAAGGTTTTTCAAAATCCACCAACTCCCCCTTACCTATCCTGCTACCTATACCCTCGAACAACTAAATCAATTGTTCAACACAATTTTACTTTCATAAAATCGTGCTGACTCTGCCTTATCATATTGGGCCTGAACTTCTGCGGAGTGGCAATCAGAGTCGGATTGCCACTCCGCTCCTAGTTACTTAACTGGAAATCCAGCCAAACCTTTCTCGCCCAACATTCCGAATCAGGCTAGGTTAGAATGGTGTAGGGCAAGCACACTCCTGAGGCCTTCAGTAGAGGGCTGCAGATTTGGAGAAAAGGAAGACACACCCACTTTTTTAATGGCACTAGCTGCCGTAAGGCAGGTAGGTTTAAGGGTCCAACCACTTTCAGCAGCCATGGCAAAGGTAGGTTTCTAAGTTAAGTGGGCAGGATTGGGGCGGGGAAGGGGGGCAGGTGCTGTGGTGCTCTGTGGTCAGTGGGTTGGGTGGCCAGCAGCGGGGCAGGAAGGGAAGGGGATGCCAGGGTGGGAGGTCGGGGGAAGGTCAGTACTATAGTTACCAAGGAGTTGGAAGCAGTTTTAATTCTTCCAACTTTTCCTGGGTGACTATTACTGTAAGACAGTTGGAACCATCTGAAATTTGCAATCTAATTGTATTAATGGATGGTTCCGGTTGCAGGGCAATTGCCCAAAAGAAGTTTGATTTTCCCAGGCAATACTTACCAGGGCACTTCCGGATTGGGAGGTACCCCAGCGTATCTTTGGGGAACTCCCTTCCCAGTTAGAACGCCCCAGAGCCTGGAAGTTACGGGCCTAAGTGTTTTCTCAAGTGACCTATTATCACATACTTAATAAGAACAGAAGAACTGGGAGTAGTAGGCAAGTCAGCCTCTTGAGTCTGCCCCGCCATTCAATAAAATCTTGGCTGATCTCATTTCGGCCTCAACTCCAAGTTCCCACCCTCTCCCATAACCTTTCAACCCGTTACTAATTAAAAATCTGTCCATCTCCTCAAATTTATTCAGCGTCCCGGCATCCACTGCAGGGAGTGAATTTCACAGATTCACGATACTTTGAGAAAAATAATTTCTTCTCATCTCTGATTAAAATCTACCACCCCTTAGCCTAAAACTATGGCCTCTCATTCTAGAAAACCCCATAAGGGGAAACATCTGCTCCACGTCTACTTTGTCCATCCCCTTTAGCATCTTATATGCCTCAATTAGATATCCTCTCATCCTTCTAAACTTTGGCGAGTATAGGCCTAATCTGCTCAATCTCTCATCAGACAAGCCCCTCATCTCTGAAATCAATCTAGTGAATAAACAAATCTGTTAATAACAGATTCTATCATTTTCCCTCCAGCTGATGCAAGGCTAACCAGTGAATGCGTCCTCTTTTTTCTCACTCTCCTTCCTTGATCAACAGGATTACTTTTGCTACCTTCCAATCTATGTGGACTGCTCAAGAATCTAGGGAAATCTGCATAGCCAATCCATTATCTTTATTTCTTTAAAAGCCTTAGATATAGGCTATCAGGGGATTTGTCAGCTATCAGTCCCACAGTCCCACTATCAAGTTTTCCAGTACTTTTTCTTCACCTATTTGAATTCATTTAAGTTCATCACTCTTATCGGACCTTTGGTTCCCACAACTTCCGACGCGTCCTCTACCATGAAGAGGAACGTAAAATATCTACTTAACATCACTGCCATTTCCTTGTTCCCTCGTTGTCTCAAAGTGGCAGTTATTTTCACTAATCTTTTTAACACTCAAAAGCTTTTGCAGTCTGATTAGACATTTCTTGCTAGCTTAGGCTCATTCTATTTTTTCCCCTTTTATCAATGTTTTTGTCCTCCTTTGCTGATTTCCAAAACTTTCCAAACCCTCAAGCTTACTACACTTGGCAACATTGTAAACTTATTCTTTTAATATAATACCTCCTTAACTTCTCCAGTAAGCTATAGTTGTACCACTTTTCAATGGTGTTTTTAATCGGCTGGGGAATGTATGTTCATTGAGAATAATGAATTATTTCTTTAAATGTTTGCCACTGTTTATCTCCCATCATGTTTTTAAACCTAATTCCCAATCTACCTCAGCCCTCAAGCTTCTGTAATTGGATTTGCTTAAATTTAAGACCAAATTTTCAGACTTAATGACATCACTATCAAACTATTATGATCACCCTTTCCCAGATGATCCATTACCATAAGATTACTAATTCAGTCCGTCTCATTACACAGTACTAAATATAAAGGTACCTCTTCCATAATTTGTTACTCAATATATTGTTCTGGAAAACCGTCTTGAATGCATTTTATGAACTCACCCTCCAAACCACTTTTACCAATTTGATTTTCCCATTCTGAAGGATAGCGTGGATTTTGCATCCAATGTAAACATCCTTAAAGTGTGAGAAGGAAAAGATCCTGGTCTTTGGATGGACAAGTCACTAAAATCAATAGTACAGGTAAACAATCAAGATTGATTGGTTTGGAGGTTTTGGATCTAGACTTTTTAATGTGTGGGGCATAAGAATCCAGAACAAGGAGTTATTGTTTCAATTTAAAAACAACAAATGAAAATTGTAAATTCAGAATTCTTCTTTCAAAGGGTGCTAAACAGGTTCCAAATAATAAATCAACACAAAATTTAATATTGATTGTTAAATTCTCATCCTTAAGTGGAAACTAATTTTACTGTCTCTGATAGAGGATATGTTATTGATAATGTAGCTACATATTATTTTCACAATGACAATGAGAGAGTTGATCTACTGAAGTTCAAGTTGTAAGCAAAACTGCTTGGAAAAGCATGGGATTGGAACTCTTCCTGGGAAATCTTCTGTCATATATCCAAGCTGCACACAATTCCTTCAGCATTCAAATAAATATTTGTCCCTCATCAGGTTGATTATATCATCAAAAGCTGATTCTTCAGCCATTAGTTCCCTATCCTCTAGAAGATCACTTTGTCTTGATATTTCTCTCCCAGCCTACAAGAAACACGCCCATCTCCAGCTACCCCAGTGCCACCAACACTTTTGCTCAATGTCTATTTCTCCGCCTTGTCAAATTATTTCATTCTTTTTATGAAAGTGTTAAAATTTCAAGTACAGCTAAAATCTAAGTCATAATTTCAGTTTTTTTTAAAAACTAAACAATTTTACTCAAAAGACAGCTAAAGCATCAGTTTACATTTGACAAAAGCACTGGTAAGTTTTCAACTAATGTTAATTTGTGCTTTATTTCGTGACCATAAAACCAAACATCCGAACTTAATTAATCAAAGCCTCTACCTCCCAAATAGCAGCTGAGGTGCAATTCAGATTTTTGCACTTTAGATTACTTCTCTAAAAAAAAATTGGAAAATATTTATTTTACATGCATTAAACAAAAGAGAGACAGAGATGTCAAAGGGCAGAGATGGTAAGAAAGAAATTGAAATCGAGGGGTAAAATGTAAAACAGGATGTTAATCCACTCCCCTCGGTTTCATGCTGAGTGGCTAAGAGTCACATGGAAACAATAACCTCAAACCGTTTTCCAGCTTTCCACTGGTAGGATGTTTAGCCAAGACTCCTTTTGGCGTCCAATCAAACAGAAGGGCAAAACTCTCTAGTAGATGCAGAAGAATTTCCATTGCCTCAAACGAATTTTGTATGCAAGAAACACAATTGTAAAACACATGATATTCCAGTAACTTTATCTTACATAAAAACATAAGAACTAGGAGCAGTGGTAGGCAATTCAGCCCCTTAAACCTGCCTCGCCATTCAATACAATCATGACTGATCTCATTTCAGCCTCAACTCCAATTTCCCACCCTCTCCCCATAACTTTTCAACCCATTACTAATTAAAAATCTCTCTCTTCCTTAAACTTATTCAGCGTCCCTGCAGCCAATGTACTCTGAGGTAGTGAATTCCACAGATTCACAACCCTTTGAGTAAAGTAATTCCTCCTCACCTGATTTAAATCTACCACCTCTTAGCCTAAAACTATGGCCTCTCATTCCAGAATGCCCCACAAGGGGAAACACCCGCTCCATGTCTACTTTGTCTATCCCCTTTAGCATCTTATATACCTAGTTAGATATTCTCTCATCTTTCTAAACTCTAGCGAGTATAGGCCTAAACTGCTCAATCTCTCCTCATAAGACAAGCCCCGCAGCTCTGGAATCAATCTAGTGAACCTCCTCTGAACCGCCTCCAATGCAACTACATCCTTCCTCAAGTAAGGGGACCAAAACTGTACACAGTACTCCACGTGCGGTCTCACTAATGCCTTGTACAGTTGCAACAACACTTCGCTATTTTTATACTCTGTTCCTTTAGCAATAAATGCCAAAATTCTATTTGCCTTCCTTATTACCTGCTGTACCTGCATATTAGCTTTCAGCAATTCATGGGCGAGGACACCCAGATCCCTCTGCATTGAAGCATTCTGAAGTTTCTTACTATTTAAGTAATAAGTCACCTTTTTATTTTTCCGACCAAAATGGATAACCTCTCACTTATCCATGTTAAACTCCATCTGCCAAATTTTGGCCCATTCATCTAGTTTTAGGCTAAGAGGTGGTAGATTTCAAATCAGAGATGAGGAGGAATAACTTTACTCAAAGGGTCGTGAATCTGTGGAATTCACTACCTCAGAGTGCACTGGATGCAGGGACGCTGAATAAATTTAAGGAAGAGATAGACAGATTTTTGTCCATAACAATTTGGAAATTTCTTATTTCTTCATTGCAATTTACTTTCCCACCTATTCTGGGGTCATCTGCAAATTTAGCTGCAGAATCTTCTGTCCCTGAATCCAATTCATTAATATAGATTGTAAATAGTTGGGGCCCAAGGACCGAACCCTGTGAATATCTTGAATAGCAACCTGAATAACTTGTGCTTTTCTGGGAGTTAGTTTCTTGTGAATTGAATTTAATTCATAGCAATATCATCACAAACTACCCAAAAATAGGTACAAACATTTGGCTCGCATCTGCACAATCCAGATAAGTTTCCAAATTTGATGATGGAATGCAAAGACCATAAAATCCTAAAAGTGCTATTTTACTCAATGGAGCTGCAACCTTTAATCAAGTGACCATACTCATCATAACACATCCACTGATCTTAGTTGCTGAATTCTTGATTAATTGAATCAGGGATCCTACTTGAAACCCAAGGATATCCCAATAGTTGAGTTATATTCAGTTAGTTAAAATAGGGGTATCAAAGAGCAGGGAGCTTCAATTCACTCCATTTTTTAACCATGTGAGAAAAATGAACAAGAGACATTTATCAAAAATGTATCACTAACCGATCGTTAGGGCATCAAACAGCCGAAGAATGGTGTCAACATCCTTCACAATTCCAGATTCCTGGATTCGTTTCATAAAATCATCTTGATGCATGTGCGTTTTAGGCAGCTGAAAAGTTTTGACATGTTCATCAGGTGCAGTCACATCACCTTCTTTCTCTAACATTATGCTAATAAGTCGCTTTAGTTCTGGCTTCCGACTTGCATGTTTGCGTTGATCTGGAGACATTGCACCTATCACCTTCTTTACAAGTTCTTTGGGGAAAATGTCACGGTCAGTCTTATAAAGGTTCTGGAAGTCCAAAAGTGCCTCCTGAAACTTTTCCTGCATCAAATAAGCCAATCCACGGAGATAGTAATATCGTGCCAATAGACTTGAGCTTTCAGGTCCTGTGGAATTTATGGCTCTGCTCAGCAAGTTGATGGAATCTGTATACCATGCAATCACACTGGAATAAGTAAGTGGGCAGCTAAACTCTGGCAGCTTGAATCTTCTTATTGACTTTGTGTTTCTTTTTAAAGCTGAAAGAAATACAATATAAATTGACCAGAAATTATTCAATATGATGTCTATTAAGTATTTCTCATCTCACTGCATCTAATTTTGCTATGAACTAACTAATCATTTGCATACCCAAAAATCTTTGAAGTAAAGGCTTCTTAATTGAAAAGTACTCTAATCTTAGAAAATTGCTCTCATTTCATTTAAACTACAACTTGAGACTGTATGATGGACAAGTACCTTAAACACAGTTGTCTTGTAAGACATAAGCTTTTGGAAATATGCCTAAGTATTATCAATGCACAGTGCTAGCATTTTGCAATATGATAACAGTTCTCAGAAAAGATAGTTGACAAAAAGTTTCTTCCATCAGCTGACTTTAGGATCCTAAGCATTTTCTAAATACACAACTAAGGATTTCCCAATTTCAAGCAAATAAAAGTGTGCCCTTCTTAGAGTTTGAACAGTCTTAATTAAGCTTTGGATGGGAATGATCCCAAGCATACAACCATCCTAATTAAGCATTAACTGAGAATAGGGTTGCCAACTATGATTAAATGTTTTCCTGGAGGTTTCGTTACATGACTAGCTTCCACACACCAGCTATTGGTCAGCCAAAACATCCATTCTTGTAGTAGTTTGGTAATACAGAATTCGTGTATTGCTGAAAAAAGACATTTTGTCAAAGCTTTTCATCTTGCACTCACCAGGACATTCCGCAGGGCAATGCCTTGACCAATCAGAGTCAAGCTACCTGGTTTAAATTTCAAACAATGCTTGGCAGTTAACTGTCAGTCACCATTAACTGGTGCATTCTCCATGGCAATGCCCCTACCAGGGATCCACTTGCCACCCAATCAGCACTCTCTTCTCATACAGTATAAAGCTGTTAATTCCCCTACAGTATAAAGCTGTTAATTCCCCTGACATTGGTCTTCTTGTGATGGTCCTGATGAATGCAAGATAAAAAGCTTTGACAAAATGTCTTTTTGCAGAAAGACTCAGCAACTATTCTTGTGACTTACTGTCTTTCTATGCCAATTAGAAAGTAAAAAGACTCATTGCCCAACTGGATGATGCTTGACTGTCAGCCAAACAGCCTTTTTTCCCCCCAGTTTCAATATTTTTATAGCTGATAAAGAGAAATGTTCAGAGAAAATGACAAAAAACAAGTATTTTTTAATGTCCCAATGATTTTTCTCCAGGATTGCACACAGCAGTGCTCTGGAGATTAATCTTCAAATCCTCAAGACTACAGACCAATCCTAGAAGGTTGGCAACCCTAACTGGGTAGGTCACTCAGGAAGCCCAAGGGAAACAGAAAAATCCCACATGCTAGTACTGTACATTTATAATGTTTAGTCATATCTCCAAAAGTTTATTGATGCAGTTGGAATACTGCAAGGTTGGGGCTGAGGCATATGTTGCAGAGTAGAGGGAACTTTATTCTGTATTTGCCTGTTGCATCCAACCTTCGGGACTTGACAGGGTGGATGCTGGAAGTACCTCTTGGATGTTGGAAGTTTCCTCTCGTGGGGAGACTAGAACTAGGAAACACGGTATAAAAATAGAGGTCTCCCATTTAAGATAGAGAAGTATTTTTTTCTCTCAGAAGGTTGTGAATCTTTGGAGCTCTTTTTCTCAGAGAGGTGGAGGCAGGGTCAATGAATACTTTTAAGGCGGGAGGTTGATAGATTCATGACTGACAAGGGAATCGAAGGTTGTCAGGGGTAGGCCTATAGAGTTTAGGCCTGTTATGACACAGCAGGTGGTAAATGCTGAGCTGTTCAAATCCAAGAGGGAAACTTGAAACAACTGTCACAAATAATTTTCAATTTGTATGTTTTGAATGCAGGCTTTGAATTCAGTAATAATAAGATCAAGTCTCAAGATGTTTTTATAAAACTAAATTTAAACATTTATTGATAAAGGAAAAGCTTGTAAGCACATACATGTGTCTACAAATTACTGCTACAATAACTTTTAAATCCCTAGTTAATTTGATTCCCAGTTACACCATTAAGGCAATAGTAAAACACACAGATTTTAAAAGGCCCAGGCAATGTAAACAATACCCTGAACAGTCGAATTCAAAGTGAGTTCTCTTAGCTTCAGTCCCTGGAGACAGCAGTTTGGTACATACAGGCTGAAGGCGTTTCACACTTGTTGAATCTTAGATTGCCTACCCTTTCACACAGCCTTCACTCCTTTATACATGTTTTCCCTTTTGAATGCAAATACCCATCATTTCACCGTGTCTTTGGAGTTTACCTTCCTGATAATAAAAACCTCTCATAGCACTAAGTTTTACTAGTAATCTTTGGGAAAAATAAACACACTTGTTTCTAAACTTCACCTGGCTAGGTGTCACATTTCACCCCTCCTTTGAAAACAATCTGGTCTGGTATATTTAAAAATGCAAATATCCTTTTACACCTTACATTCTAAACTTCCCCCATGTTTACATCAAAGCCTTCAATCCAATTAAGTCTCTCACTCACACACACATAGCATTCTGAGAATTATTATATCTTCCTTTCAAGGCCATAGTCAGATCAGCCATTATTTTATTGAATGGCGAAGCAGGCTCAAGGGGTCGAATGGCCGACTCCTGCCCCTAATTTGTATGTTCCTATGTTTGTATCTGGGAGAGTTTGATGTCTGGATGTCTGAATTTCTTTTAACGAAAGGTCATTGACCTTAACATTTCATCTGTTTCCCTCTCCAGAGTTGCTGCCTAGCCTGCTGAGTATTTCTAGCATTGTCTGTTTATCTGTATTATTGATACCACTCACCTCATTGACCACAAAGAATTGAAGACAACAGTCAATTTCACTGCTTCATATTCATGAAACAATACTAAAACTAATCTATATTTACTGTTGGAGATTGAAGGTAGAAGCACCCATTGTTGCAAAAAAAAAAGCCACCCTAATCCAGGAAACAGCTTTATTCGTTATCTTTTCCCTATGACCTATTCAAGAAATGTTAATCTAGTCATGAGTGACAAAATTTTAGTCTTATAGGAGTATGAAAAAGCATTCAATTAAGAAGCTAATTTAATTTAAAATAGAATTAGTAAGGCATACAAAATTTGAATCATATCGCTCCCTTGTAAGTTAAATCTTTGGGTGCAATTGTCCATCACTTCTATACTAATATGCAGTTGAAATTATAAATGAGGGCACCCTGATCCGGGTGCCAGGCATGCACAGTAACCGTATAATGACTTCAACTAATGACATGTCCTTGTTCTTCCTTTCAAGCTCACCAGCAGCCCACTGGGGTGAAGAGCCTGAAGGCCCACCACTGACCCTAGAGGATAGCAACCATGGAAACGCAGGTGTGTCACACCCTCTCAACCAAGCAGGCACCAGTGCAGATACCAGCACCTTGATGGGTATTACATCGGCAGCTAATATCTCAGCGCACATTGGCGAGGGCACTTCACACTTGCTTGAGGTGCAGGCAGAGGCAGAGAGTGCCCAGGGCGCCGGCAATCAGAGGACTGCTGGGAACCAGGAACATGCTCAGTTGGTGGCTGATGACGCTGCCTCAGGGCTGACTCCAGAGGCACAAGTCCAGGGTGTGTGGAAGGATCTGGCAGCGATACATGAGGGAATGCATGCCATGGTCTCTGTTGTGGAGGAGTCCTTGCAGAGCTTGAGCAACGCAACGACCCTCATGGCCGAGCTCACTGCCTCCTCCATGGAGAGAGTGGCGACTCTCATGGAGAGGATCCTCCAGGAGCTGAATCAGGGGTTCCTGGGGATGTGCTTGGACCTGCAAGCCCTCACACTGGCAATGACCTCATGACCTCAGGTGGTCGCTGTCAGTGTCAGAGATGGATTGGGCACCCAGTATCTTAGCCAGGTGCCCATCCATCAATGATGAGCAGGGAGGTCCAAAGCGATCTCACGTTGGCGCACGAGCTGCTTATCTCTGCAGGCTCCTCTCGGGGTGCTCCAAATGATGGCAGCAGCCCCTCTGCCAGTGACCATGGCATCTGATGAGGCTCCGGAGACTGGGGAGATGTCAGCTGTGGCACTGGCCGCTCCTTCCTAGGCGGGGCCGGCAAAGGCTCCACGGGCCAGAGGACGCCCGCCAAGGTCATCAAGGCCAACAGGACAGCAGAATGAGAAGGCTGTCTCAAATGCCAGTGCAAGCAAGCGGGGAGCACCTAGACATAGCACCTGCAAGCGAAAACTTAAAGCACCTTAAGCTTGAGCAGGATAAGAGGGGTGAGTGGGCTTGCTAATTCAACTTGTTTGTACTTTGGCTTATAAGTTGCTGCTGCTTGCTTGTGTGAACAGGACATCTTCATTTTGCTTCAGAGCTGCTTTGACAAAAAGAAGAGGCTTCAGTTCAGGACTTCGGAATCATACCACTTGGGTATCAGACAGCCTTCCCTTACCCTGGGAGTGGGGATTATGGTCTCTGCTGGAGGCCCCTCCTTTGAGGATGAAGAGAGGACCAGAAAGGGGAGGAGGCCAGCTGTCCCTTATCAGCATCCAGGAAGGGATTCCACTCCACGAACGAGCAGATAGTGTGTGACCATGGGATGCAGATTCTGCAAGTCTGTGCAAAGTACCCAGGCAGCTCCCATTACGCTTACATCCTGAGACACTCCCAGGTGCCGAGGCTCTTCAGTGCTCCAGCCCGGCTGGATGGATGGCTGCTGGGGAATAAGGACTATCCCCTCAAAAAGTGGCTCATGACGCCTCTCCGCCATCCAAGAACAGAAGCCGAGCAGCGGTACAAAAGGAGCCATGTCTCCATAAGGGCGGCTGTAGAGAGAGCCATAGGTCTTCTCAAGATGTGCTTCCGATGCCTGGACCATTCAGGGGGCACACTGCAACACCCCCCAGATCATATGTCACTGATTGTGGGGCGCGCAGCATGCAACCACTATCTGGCACTGGAAAGGGGGCTAGCAGTGAAGGATGTAGACGTTGACACAGCTGTTCTGGCAATGGACAATAGGTGCAGTCATGAGTCCAAGGATGAGCACAGTCAGGAGAATGCTGAGGGGATTGACGCTGACCTGGGCAACCTCCAGGGAGGCAGGGACACTCAGGACGCTTTGATCCAACGCTCCTTCAGCCAGCCTACCAAATACGAACCACCACCGCCACATGCCAGGGCTACAGGCTCTATACTCAATTCTTGACAGGAACAGTTGCTTTGATGAACAACATACGCTATGTGCCATTTCAATAAAGTTCAATGACAAACAAGTCACTCATAACATCATGGGTTGCTCTGCACCTGCAGACCTAATGAAGCACCCAGAGGCTTGTTGAACAGAAGTACATTTAATGAAATGATGCCTGGCATACATAATACAAATGAAATTGATAGGTGTTGTCCATCACACCAAATAACATGTCTTTTCATGTTGCTACTATTCTCATTAACATCTTTGAAATTCAAATCCCCCTTCATCTATCTAAAAATGTAAATTCCCTTTACATCTTACACGCTAAGACTCCAACCATGTTTACTCCTTAGCATATTAAAGACACTTCTACACCTTACTTCTTTTGATAACTTCAACTTACTGTCTGCTTGGCCTAACTATTTACCCCTAAAAACCTACTTTACAATAAACTGGAAAAATATTATGAAAATTATTATACCTTCATGACAGGAAGCTTTTTAAAGAAGAAAAAAATCAGTCTTTAAACAGGTGAACAGCAAACTTTGGTAAAGGAATAACATAACTTTGAAATGAATCTCAACCAATAGTTATTACCATTTTCAAGCTTGTTCTTCTTCACAGACAGATGGTCAATCGAAAAATCATGCAGGAAATCCACTGGTAGATTTGGCATGCTTGCAGCAAGTTGTTTAATCATTAAGAAGTCAGCAGTGCGTTCTTTCCTCGAAGCCATCTCTTCCATTGTGGGCCTTCGTGGGCTATCTAGCATCTTCATCCTAGAAGAATGTCATCAACCAATAAAACTAATGCTTACAACAATAGGATATTTACAAGTCTGTATGCTAATGAATACAATAACAAAAGTGGAATCATTTATCTTTCCTCTGAGGTAAGGCAAACAGATTTTAATAAATCAGAATACAAGGCGTGGTGATGCATCAGACTGACGTATTCTGAAGGGATGGAACCCAGGAAGTATTTTGAAAATTATACCAAAAGAAAACACCAACATCCATTACACTTAGCTACCCTGTAAAAGACTTAAAGATTTGGATTAGTGACTTGATGCAACAGAAAAAACTGATTTAAGAATGGAATAGCAATCAAATAAGAGCAAGAATCATCATTCACATCTTGGCCAGTCTTGTAGCACACACGCTTATCAATATGCTGTGCCTCACAGTGATAGAATAGGGTGCAAGCCCACAATTCCATATTCAAGTCATTTAGATGCTTAGCTGTTGCAATGGACAAATATGACACTTTCTCACAGACAAGACAAAATAAAAGGTTGAGTCAATCTACTGTGTTAGTGAAGATGCAACTAGACTTTTGCAGAATAACACTGGCAGATACAAAGCAACAATTACTAAGGTGTGCCACTTAGTCTCCGCCCATCAAAAGGGAAATATGGCATGGGGAATCAAAAAAGGGTCAAAACTGGCCTTTTCAAAAACATGAAAGTGTTGAACAGAGATTACGTTGAAGGTTCAAATATCTTTCAAAACTCTAGGTGATGAAATTATCAATTTTGACTTCAGCAGGATAGAGTGCATACATAGTGGGCACTGGTAAGAAGATGTATGTAAATTATTTTGGTGACAGTCTCGGATTGCCTCACCTATCATCTGCCTTCCCCCGCCCTTCATTGTTCAAACTACTCTTCCAGTGATGACATTGCTAACGGTTCTTGAACATGCTGTCGCCTACCAAATCCGTGCCATTTTTTTCAGACTTCCACATTTCAATCCCACCAGTTTTCCATCCCTCCCAGTGTTCTAAAATGGCTCAGAGTCACAAATGATATCCTATGTGGCAAAGACAAACTATCCCTACCCATCCTTCACAGCCTGTCTGCAGCCTTTGACATAGTTGACCACACCATCCACTTCCAACACCTCCACATGGTTTGGTTTGCACTCCAATCACCTGCAATAACTTGTTTTCCTGTTCCCGTACCATTATCTCTGGTGTCCCCAAGGATCCATCCATAGCCTCCTCCTATTTCACATGTCCATGCTAACCCTCCAAGATATGATCCAAAAATAATTAGTTTCTGCATATATACTGATGACACCTAGCTAAACGTCACCTCTCTTGGCCACTAGTGGATGAGCAGAAATATTAGGAAAGCCGAGGCCATCATCTTTATTCCCCTCCACAAATTTTGGTCTTTAGCCACTGACTCCATCCCAGTTGCTAACAACTGTCTGAGCCTGAATCAGACTGCTCATAACCTTGGTGTCATATTTCACCCTGTGGCTTGGTATCAAATGTTGTTCAATAATGCTCCTGTGAATCATTCAGAGACGTGTTATTACCTTACAGGTGCTAAATAAATACAAGGTGCTGCGAGAATTGAACAAAAAAAAATATTTAATTTGAGGCCAAGTGAACCTCAAGTACTCACTCTTAAAACGGCATACTTGCTGAAACTACACTTTGCTCTTACTGACCTCAAGCTCAAGATTAATCTCACCCTAATAACTCAAATTTATCCTGCCTCAACTGACAATACTCTAAATGCTTAAGGAGAAAATAGGCAGGCAACAGTTAATTACAACACTTATGTAACCAATTCATGGTTCAAACCAGCCCACAATAAAGCACCAAATAAAAAGTACTTTCAACTCACAGCAGTACTGCACTGTTAAAGTGAAGTAAATTAAAGTAAACACAAATACAAATAAGTTAACATTTAAGTATTCTTGTCACTCCTGAAGGCCAACTCTATACTCTTCTGGCCTTCTGCACTTCATTGGTCCCTCACAGCTCAAGAAAAAAGTGGTAGATTATGATTTATCATGTAGGATTCTGCTGTACTGAACTGTACAATTGTGTGTTTTAAACTATTTAAATTATTCAATTTTCTATGTGTCACGATCCTAGCTAATGTTACCACTGGACAAGGCAGATCCCATGGCTTGATAGATCCTAACTTTTATTTTTTGTTTAGAAACGAAGTGTGTGGTCACAGGAGTCAGCTGATTAACTTTTTACAAAAGAAATAAACAGTTATTAAACAGGAAAATATGAACATATTACGATACTCCCTCACCCACAACTATGCCTTTAGGGATATATACAGATTTGTAAGGATAACATTAGTTACAAAAACTATCTTATTCTCTAATGTTCACAGTAAGTACACAGTGACATACCACGCTATGAAACCAAGTGACAGATGCCACCCCAAACAGATGCAATGGATATCTCATCAACTCCCCCCAGACGCTTGTCACACCATGAGCCAATTGGTCTCACTGAACTCAGTCTTTCACACAAAGGTTTCCAATCTCCACTCTCAAAGAAGCCATTTTGGAATCTTCTCCCAAAAGCGTTCCACAAGGGTCCACCTCCAAGGTTTTGATCTCTCCTTCCGATGTTCCTCTCCCCTGGATTGCCACATGCATTCAAGCTTTGCCTTCCATGCACTCTCCCTGAAATACTCAGCCGTGCCAACAGAACACCACTGCTTCATATGCCCATAGCCAAAGGTTGGTTACTCCTTACTATCTCCTTGGGTCTTCAGGTTTCTGAAAGCCTATTGTGCTTTAAGTCTGCGTCCTGCAACTTTCTCCCTTTAAGCCTGGAGCCTTCCTCTGCTTTTCACTCTTGACTTAACTTAACAGGACCTTTTCCAGATTCCTGTTTTTCCTCTAACTAAGTGGTCTTCTTGGGACCTTTATCCTGTTCCACTGCCTGGTTTCAGCTTCTTCTTTAGTTTGGAACATGCTATCTGTCCCTCTCCTATGCTATTTCTCCTGGCAGCTCCTTTCAGCTGAACAGGAACTACGTGTCTGGTTTTTTCTGTCTCTGTGGGTCTCTCTCTCTGGACTCCTGTTACTAGGCAACAGCACAGTTTTTCTCTACCTTGTATTTGTTTTAACTTCCCTTCAAGAGTCATAAAACCTGATTAGAAGCAGGCATCTTTTAAAATGAAACTAAAACTCAAGTTCCCCCTTTTTTAACACGCCAATACAGAAACGCAAATTGAACTTAAACTTAAAAGCTAAAACTCATTCCTAACAGAAAAACACACACTATCTCTAGTTCCTAACATATGACAGTTATATCATGGGATATTGAAATTTAGAACATTAGCAAGAAGATATCCATTACGTTAGAAATTTACTGGGGCTAGCATTCCAAATCATGCTATGCCAAGTGCATTATTCAAAGAAAAAAAGGTAATTGCCACTCTTAGATAAAACATTTCAACTTACAAAAATGTTACATGAGTACTGGATGGACAATAACATGGATTTGAAAGCAAACTGAACAAGAAATAAATGCCCAATTTGTGCAACAGTATAATTACATTCATCCCCAAAACTGAACAAAATAAAAAGGATATCACTTTGTTATAAAAAGGTTAAGTGTGAAAAATGAATGTCACATAACCAGATAACAACCTGGAAAAAGTAGAGAAAGCAATGAACAGGAGAAGTGGAAGACAAAGTTGTCAGAGGTTATTCAGGTATTGAAGGTGCAGCAAGTGATTTAGACCAATCCTGTTGCAGAAAGCTGGATCCTAAGCCCCATCCTCCTACTGGAACAAAAAGAGTAAAAGACAGTGGAGAAAAAACTATTCTTTTTTCTGAAGCAGTTCATGATAAATTACTGTGCAAGAATTAGTTTCTGTGACAATATAAAGAAAATTATTAGAATCACCAATGCAGTTCATTTTTCATAACTGTGGAATGTCACTCTTACCCTAACAGCTGAATGCACTACTGGTAAATCAGCACATTCAATTTTAAACTCCAAGGAGTCTTTAACTGTCATAATATAGTGACATGCTGCAACAACAGTGCACTATCTCAAAAGGAAAGGAAATGATTTCACAACCATAATTTCAGAGAAGCTAAATTCCTACTAAAAACAATGCCATAGATAGGTTCCATACAGTGGCCCAGATATTGCCATGGAAAGGGAGCAAAGAAAAAAGCCACCTGTATCATTGGCAGCAACTCGGAGGAAATAGTTTAGAAAATGAATTGAAGGCAACATAAACTTGAAATACAATAATTCTCCAGCAATCTTAATTTTGAAACATAGAAAAGTGAAGAAACAAAACGTTATTGCCCTCAAATAAATTGCATAGCACATCTGTGCAGCTTACAGAGTGAAGTTCATTCGCTTTCATCACTGTTAAGCTCCCTACTCTTTGGACACAAGGGCAATATCTTGGCATAAATTTCATTACTATCACTAATCGGACAGGAGAAATCACTGAATGACATAACTCACACCTAAATGAAATACTTCATCCCACTATCTGGCAGAAACTTGCAGAGTCTGTATAAATAACAGCTGTGATTGAAACCCTGTTCAGGGCTCTCTGGATGGGAATTCAACACTCTGCTACGAGAACTATCAGAATATTACTCAATTATTTTCAATTTAACAGTTAATTTAGAATTTACTTTAACAGCCTACAATTTTCTACATAATTTTTTTGGAAGAATTGCAGTTTCTAAATCATTATGTCCCTTCAGAGTTTTACCTGTCATTCTCGGAGTAAATGCAGAATTCCATGCAGCCGAAAGCATCCATCTTTCCACTCAAACGATCTTTGAGGAAGGAATGGAATATATAGGTCTCCAATACCTAGAATTGGTAATAATAAAACCATCTTATATATGTACATCTTGAATAAGCGAATAGCATATCTAGTTCTAAGACAAAGCTAGAGCTAGGAAGGTCTTAAATATCAGATTTAAAAACACAAGCCCAGTTATTATCCAGCACCCTATCTCATCATTTTTCATTGCTTAGTACCTCTTCATGCCCATTTCAAATCCATATTTTCCTTTAAATAAAGGTGAAGGGAGCACGTGACATGAATAGAGGGGCATTTGAGAAAAGCCTTGACAGAAACGTTGGAAATTTATGAACCGAGAAAGTTAAACAAAAATCCAATTACTTTTTGAAACCTAAAACTTCACTAAAAACTATATGTAGTAAAACTGTGATTCAATTTTTTATCATTTCATTACACAAGAAGAATATTCCCTATGTAACATTACATTCTCAATTATAAATGAAACAGTGATTCCATATAACAAATTAAGTTTTTTTTTGTTTCCTCAATATAATCGTTCCTCAGCTTTTCTACCATGTTCTTTGCACTAAACAACCTGATTTGCATTAAAAGCATGTCCATGTTCAACTCGCGTCCCTTCATTAATTTTAAAAAAACTAACATCATATCCCCATTATATTCTTGTTTCTTTCAAACAGTATCAAAAAGAATTATTCTTGTAGAACGTAGAACATTTTCAACTTAAAACACTTTGAATAATAGTACAGGAAATCTCATCATGTTTGGTTTGGAGCTACATTCTATAAAAAAAACTAGCAAAACTAAGATACACCAAATTGTATAATAAAAAGTAGAGGAACAGAAATATCTAGGAATGTGAATACATATTGAAAAAAACTGGTCTGATGGTGTGAAAGAGCAAGTAGATTTTAAATATCTGAGCGCTAGGTACTCTAGGCAACACTGTTTGGAACACTGTGTGCAGTCTTTAGCGCACATTATAAAAAGCACCTTGCAGCCATTAAAATGGTGAAATGTAGATTCACTAGAATGAACAGCAATGATTAAGCGAAGAACAGGGAAAAATAAGAAATCCAAGTTTCAAAATTATGGAAACTTTCAGAATGCAAAATAGTGAAAGATTTTTCTACACATCAGTGAAATTACAACAAACAGCATAAGCTTCGTTATTCAAAATTAGCATTAGAGAAATAAAGGGGAAGCTCACAAGGACTTTTTTCCTGCAACAGGTCTTTTAGAATATGAAATTCATTATCACAAGCAGATATTGCAGAAAGTCACTTTCGACATTTAAGAAGAAATTAGATAAAACTTCCAAGATGTATTAGAAGGGGCAGGGAAACAGCTGTGAAATCAAATTAGAGCACATAACTTTATTGCACGAGACAGCACAGTAAGAATGCACTAAATGGTTTCCATTCCAGCTGAAATTTGTATGTGTCCATGGTATCAGTATAATTTTCATATATACAACCCGTGTTTAAGTGATTACCTTTTTGTAAAAAGGCCGATCAGAAACAGTTCTGGTCTTCAAAAACTCTTCACTGTTGAAGACGCGATATTCATAATTAAGATGATCTGACACTTCCCTGCGATAATAATGGCATTATTGAATTCTGCAGTTAAAATTTAACAGTTTAAAATTTTAATGAATCAGCATTATTTTGGTACCCAGAATGGAAATTAACATTATGGACCATGTATACAAAATATTTCAAAGAATAACCAATACAAGTTTTTTTTTTAAAATAAATACTAACCATGTCTTAGATAAATAAGCACTTCAATTTCAGAGGAAAACTGCAGTGTCAGAAACTTAACAGAGCTACTCTGCACAATACATTATTTTGTATTTTTCCACGTCGATTTACCAGAGGAAGTTCTTCTCAATTTTTTGTAGTAAAGCAGTTTAGAGACAACCACTTTATTTTAAGCAATTGTGATAACACTGAAATGATCTTAGTTTCTGAAGCATGGCACTCTCCCAAGCTGACGGTCATATTTTTCTTCCACAACAAAAGACACAATGATCATTTCTATTTCCAAGGGATGGAAATGGAGATGTCAGTAAACTTAGTATGCAAGAAGCTGCTTCCATTTAAAGAAGCCAAGATCTCATTAGCAAATAATCAAAATATCTTCATTCATGCATCCCACATGTATTGCAGGAATCTGAATCTGTATTAACAAAGAAGGCGGCAGAGTATCTAAGCTGACCAGGGCTACCAATTTGTTGTTCTATCTGGTAGCACTGAATAAACACTGCAGTTGAGTAGCTGCCTTACAGATAAGTGAATTATATGAAAGAGAGATCTGGTGGAGTGACACCTCACTATCACAAAGGTTTCCCATACAGATAATAATGAGGGGTACTCTCAACCAACTAATTTGCCATGATAATTCTGAAAAACATCTAGCCATTATTAACACCAATTTTTAACTAATTTCCACCAATGAAATCCCTTTTTTTTCCACCATATGAATTTACCAAAAAAAAAAAGAGAATCTCCTTCTGGATTTGTGGCAAAATATGAACTTCCTTGATTGTCTATTTAGCAATGATCAGGTCCAGGGACACAGATGCATGCCTTTTTGACGACCGCATACACAGTGTGCGTTGGGAACATCACATTGACATCATAGATGCATTCTCATCTCTGGGACCAGATTTCGAAAGGGAAAGAAGTGAAGGCTGTGCAATCAGAAGGGACCTGGATCTTCCAGCTCTGCTGTAAAAACGACAGGTTTTTTACTACAGCAAACCTCAGACCTTCATTCAATAACAATTTAATATAAAATGGGGGGGGACACACAAGAAAGCAGAAATGGAGGAGCACAGAGATCTCAGAAGGTTGTAGAATTCCTACTTTGGTATGGGGCAAAGACAACAGTGCACTGACACAGTTACCAGTTCTTTGAGGACTGAATCCATCAATAAAGGCTAGCTCACACAAGATACTGCTTACCTTAAGCAAAAATAGCAATAGATCATGTGAGCATAATCTCCAACCATTTTTACTTACCCACCATTGAAATGGTTTACTGGCCTTAGCTACACGCCCATACCACACAACCAAGTAGCAAGGTGCTGATCCAAAATCCCACTAGACCATAGGATGAACACCTCAGTAACGCCATTAATAACATAAATGGCCTTTTAATATTCAAATCATTTGCAACTCAAGGCAAAGGGGAAAAAATGGGTGGCAGTCTCACCCCACTGCATGGACTAGAATCATAGTTTGTAGGCCAGATGTTTCAAATTTATTTTTAATTTTTGAACACTATCTAAAGCTTAAGTGAAAGCCCAATGGTGAGTTCCAAAAGTAAAGTGCCCCTGAAGTTGTTGTTCATACCTGAAGATATTAACCATCAGTTCCAAAGATATTTCCTGAATCTGAGAGTTTAAATTCCGCTGCCAGTCCCTTCTGCGTATTCGTAAATCTGAAATATCTGTGCAGGAGCCCAAGTGAGATAGTTCCAGATCATAATGCAACTGCAGGCTTTCAACTCTGAAAAAACAAGATTTTTTTAATAATTTTTTTTTTTTAAGTAATAGAATCAAGCTTTCTAAGATCAATTTTATAACACAGCCTCCTTCAGATGCTACAGGTTGGCAATGGTGAAATACACAAAAAGATGCAAATTATTTAAGATTATTACATTTTTGATGTCTTGCATACAACCTTTCTCTCCCACTCCAAATAAATATTAGCCTACAGGAAGCAAAGCAAAGTCAAACAGCAAATAATGCAAGTTATTAATTTAAAATAATTCTATACAGATAAGATTACTGTCCAATGTTATCTTCATCATGTATATTCTGATACCAATTTGTCAGTCTTAATTTTGAGATGATGGCCTGGATTGAGGTGGGTAGCGGGAATTAAGAAAATTCCCGGCTCAGCCCGCCTACCTCAGGGAAAAGTCTCCTCAAGGACGGGATTCTCATTGTGGAGAGGACGGGTGCAGGCTGGAGTTGGGCCAGCAGACCCAAGAAAAAGGTTGGAGGCAGCCACAGGGTCTGTTGGGTGCTGAAACTGGCTGTTTAAAATGCCCCCCTCAGTGCTGAGAGACTTTGTCCCAGTTAAAATAAACACAAAAAGGCCCTCCAGTCCCTAACACACGCCCCATGCACCATCCATGCCACCTCATGCCCACTACTCATCCCCTATGGCCCTAATGCCCAGGCATGCACTTCACTCACCCACCATGCCAAGCTATGCCCCTCCATCCACCCTATGGTCTGTCATGACCCCTACACCAAGCTATGTCCCTCTACCCAACACCCATAGACTCCACGCTAAGCTGTGGCAATTACATGCCCATTGACCCATTGTACACTGCATAGAACCAATGAACCCTGTAGTAACAATAGGATGTGTAAAAAAAGAGCTTTAGAAATCATTCATAACTTTCTACTAAGTTAAAAAAATTCCTTTTCATTACAGGGAAATAAAAATGTCAATCACCCAGACACTTTGAAGTTTCAACAGCTGAAATTGCAAGCACTGGAAACCTTGTAACCTTGTGTGAATAAATATTGTACAACTGACAGCAGAGGTCAGAGAGTCAAGAGTTGTGAATCAAGTAATGTCTTCTCTGGAGCCCAGGTGTTTTGGCAGACTAATGGATTTCTGGGTTCTCAGCCAAACCTCATTATGTATTCTTGGCTGAGAGCCCAGATATCCATTAGAGTGATTAAACACCCAAGTGCCAAAGGCTCAGGTGGGCCAGGGCATGGACGAACTAAAGGGTATTTTGGGCATAGGGGATACCTCATGGAGATACCACCCCCACCCCCCATCTTTCTGCTCAATAGCAGCCCATGTAGTGAAAATTGTCAGGCCACCTGCCTCCCTCAGCCGCAAGTAAAATTGTGGCGTAGGTGGAATGAGGCCCTTAAGGGACCATTAGTTGGCCACTTATTGGCTTCAACAGGCCCAAGGGTGGTTTGGCAAGCTGATGTGTTGACCATCCAATGCAAAATAGGAGACAGGTCATCAGGTCAGAAGTGGGCAAAAAGGTGGCAGGCAGGCCACATGTCTTAGTTTACAAGCCACGCCCACCTTCAAATATCCTGATTGGGGACTAAAATTCATCCCAAAATCACAAGAACACCAAGGATTCAAATAAAGTGAGCTTTTAAATTCAAGGCAAGACCTTAGGAGAGGTTTTGGAGGAACTGTCCATTTCATGACAAAAAATGTTAATTCCAAGTGAGCCTTATCAAAAGGAACAGAAGAGGGCCTGCTTAGTCTGGATGAAAGCCTTCACCATTTCAATAGAGGAGCCAGGTCAAAAGACTGACTTTTCAACGATCATCAAGATCAAGATTTAATTTCTGAATTTTTGCTCTTGTAAACTCTAGGGAAAAAAAGCTCCCAAAAGCAACGAAGTTAATACTGTATACCATAGAATTTTGAATAAGTTATGTTATAATATCTACATTATATCCCAAAATCGTCGCTTATAGTCAAATACCAGTTACGACTGAAGCAAAGAAATTTACAATAAAGCCTACTGCCTTTGAGGAAGGTCAAACAGAAATCTTCAAGTACAGAAAGAATGCATGCAATTCTACTTCCTGTCACCATATAATTAAAAATTATTGACCCCAGAGTAATACATCATCAATTTCTGACAACTTTAAGATGGAAACACACTGTCCCACTCAACCTATGCGAAATTATCATGATTATTAGCAATTTTGGAAGTACCAGAGTGGGGAAAAGTTCTTCAGCCAAACCAAATGCGTTAGAAAGGAGGATGGGGTTTTCAATAACGCGTGAAGGAATGGCATCCTACTCCTTTGAATATTTTCCATCTTGCCTAAAGTCAATGTCATTCAGGAATAACCCAAAAATAAGAAAAGATAGACATGTGCCACCTCTTCAAACTTACACGTCATTTTCAACTAATTAAATGCACAAGAACCATTTAGTTAAATTTTACTTATACTAGTCTGATCTTTGTAATAACATCAATGTCAAATGGGGGGTCACAAGTCTAATCTTTCAAACACTATAATAAGCACAGATCCAGTATCCAGATGGTATAGGTACGCTTTATAAGGTAACTTTTAAACAGGGAGGCAAAATCAGACCCAACGTAAACTGAAGTTGTAGTAGAAGCAGGAAACTCAATTCTAGCTTTATAGTTGGCAACCAACAAATTTACTTCAGAAGAACATCTATGATTAATGATCTATGTAAGGGGTCAGACATTACAGGAACTGATACAACAATAATGTGGAGTGCTGTACTGTCAGAGGTGTCGTCTTTCAGATGAGGTGATCAACCAAGGCTCTGTCTGCCCTCTCAGGTAGATGTTAATGATCCCATGGCACTAACTGAAGAAAAACAGAATCTCAGTGCAGAAGAGGCCCTTTGGCCCATCGAGTCAGCACCGACACATGAGAAACAACTGACCTACCTACCTAATCCCTTTTACCAGCACTTGGCCCACAGCCTTGAATGTTATGAATTGCCAAGTGCTCATCCAGGTACTTTTTAAAAGATGTGAGGCAACCCGCATTCACCACGCTCTCAGGCAGTGCATTCCAGACCGTCACCACCCTCTGGGTAAAAAAGTTTTTCCTCACATCCCCCCAAACCTCCTGCCCCTCACCTTGATCTTATGTCCCCTCATGACTGACCCTTCAACTAAGGGGAACAGCTGCTCCCTATCCACACTGTCCATGCCTCTCATAATTTTGTACACCTCGATCAGGTCACCCCTCAGTCTTCCCTGCTCCAACGAAAACAACCCAAGTCTATCCAACCTCTCTTCATAACTTAAATGTTTCATCCCAGGCAACATTGTGGTGAATCTCCTCTGCACCCCCTCCAGTGCAATCACATCCTTCCTACAATGTGGCGACCAGAACTGCACACAGTACTGCAGCTGTGGACTCACCAAGGTTCTATACAACTCCAACATGACCTCCCTACTTTTGTAATCTATGCCTCGAATGATAAAGGCAAGTGTCCCAAATGCCTTTTTCACCACCCCACTAACATGCCCCTCCGCCTTCAGAGATCTATGGACACACACACCAAGGTCCCTTTGTTCCTCAGAACTTCCTAGTGTCATGCCGTTCATTGAATACTTCATGTCAAATTACTCCTTCCAAAGTGTATCACCTCACACTTTTCAGGGTTAAATTCCATCTGCCACTTATCTGCCCATTTGACCATCCCGTCTATATCTTCCTGTAGCCCAAGACATCAACCTCACTGTTAACCACCCGGCCAATCTTTGTGTCATCCGCAAACAGTGGCAGTTCTTCTCAGTATCCAAGTCAATAACTATCTTTAACCAGTACCACTAAAAGCGATTATCTTAGACATTGTCACAGTGCCATTTGTAGGACCATGTTGTGCACCACAGTGACAAAAACTTCCAAAGTGCTTTATAGTAATAAAGTAATACTGGACATCCCGGGGTCAGGAAATAGGCTATATAAACGCAAGTCTGTCATTCTTAGACCTCAATCATTTAGTGCAACTGCTTCAAGCTTTTAACTTACATTGGCAAACTCATTAAAAATGAAAAAGGCAAAACTTATCCGTAAAACAAAAAGCACACAGGAAAATGAACTTTTCCTGCACTGGGGTGCCAAATTTGTTCAATTGCTTATAACGGAGATTAAAAATTAATTTCCACCTTGTAGCAGTGCAATGATATGGGATGAGAATGAACATGTGAAAAACTTAAAATGTCTTTGGGGACTGCATCAGTCTGAAATTATTTATATAAGAAATAGGAGGAATAGGCCATCCAGCCCTTTGAGTCTGTTCTGCCATTTAAATATGATCGCCTACTTAAGCTATATATTCCTACATTAACCCCATCTCAATGACCTATCTACTCAACCTTTCAAGCACCATCTGCCCACATGTAGCAGAATCTGTAGATTGCGCATTGGACTTAGCAGCCAACCCAGAACCCATCAAACAGTAGTGGCAACAAGTCAACCTTGATCCTGAGGACTGCCCAAGAGACAGGGCCCCATATCTCTTGATTTCCTTACTATCTAAAAACCTATCAGTCTCTGACTTGAATATACTTAGCATGTGAGTATCTACAGCTCTCTGAGGTAGAGATTTCCAATAGTTCACAATCTGAGCGAAGAAGCTCCTCCTCACCTCCTCCTCAGTAAATTGGCTGACTCCTTATTCTGAAACTGTGGCTCCTAGTTCTAGAATTCCCAGGCAGGGAAAGAGCCTCCCAGCATCTACCCTGTCAAACTCCCTTAAGAATGTTGTATGATTCAAGGGATTATGATTAGGGAAGAGAGTGAATGTTAAGGGTAGTGGATGGGGCGCCAATCAAGCAGGCTGCTTTGTCCTGGATGGTGCCAAGCTTCTTGACTGTTGTTGGGAGCTGCACTCATCCAGGCAAATGGAGAGTGTTCCATCACACTCCTGATTTATGTTTTGTAGACGACGGACAGATCTTAGTATGTCAGGTGGTGTGTTGAAGGGGAGCAAGCGGAGAGGGGGCGTGGGGCGGGGAGGGGCAACTTGGGGTGACTGGGAGGGTAGTTGCAGTGGGTGGGAGGGAGGGAGGAGGTGAGAGGGTGATTGGGATAATAGTCAGGGCAGTCAGAGAGGGGAGGGAGGGGTCGGGGGAGACGGGAGAAAGGAGAGGGAGAGCCGGGTGGGGGAGGGTGACCAGGGGTGTAGTTGGTGGTGGGGAGTGCGAGGCTAGTCAGACATGGGGGCCCCCAAGGCTAGTCAGTTGGAGGGTGATGGGGAGGGTAGCCAGAGTGGGGTGGGGGAGAGGCCGGTGGGTAGTCAGGCAGGGATGTTGGAGGTAGTTGGGATGACTAGGAGGGTAATTGCAGGGGTGGGGGGAGGTTGGAAGGTAGTTGGGAGTGTAATCGGGGGGGGGGGGGGGGGGGGGGGGGGGCCGGGCAATAGTCAGGGGTGTCTGTGACAGTGTATGGGAGGATAGCCGGGGGACGAGGGTGCGGTGGGATAGTTGGAGGGTGTGGGAGGGGTCAGAGAGTGGTCAGGGGTGTGTGAGGGTAGTCGGTGAGGGACAGATGGTGGAGGGTAGGAGGATCGTTGTTTGGGTGGTGGGGATGCAAGGGTATTCATGGGGGTGTGACAGTAGCTGGCGGTGGGAGGGTGGGTTGGGGAGACAGAAGTGGGTTGAGGCGTCCAGTAGCATAATTACCCAGGAGAAAGTTTTAACCCTTCTAAATTTTCCTGGTAACAATTCTGCAAAGAGAGAGCTGGTGCCATCCAAAATCTCCAATCTAAAGCTGAGTTTCAGATGGTTCCCAGTGCAGGGTAATTGCCCATCGGAAATTTAAGCTTCCCAGGCAATTGCCATGCAGTCCTTGCGTGCGGAGTTCCAGGCCAGGGCAGGGGTTCCCCCAGCACATCATCTGTGGTATGACCCTCCCTCAAGTTCAGAAGCTCTGAATTATGTCTAATAAAAATAAAACAATACTTTCATCTTTGTTGTCAATCTGAAAACAGCATTATAAATTTTGTCTGATTTATTGATGCTGCATATGTGCTCAGTGAAAGCTTGTTGAATATACTGCATTTACATTTACCTTTGTGTAAAACATTCTGCAGCTTCTACAGGAATTTCAGGAATATCTGGTTTGATATCTGCAAAGCTTGAGGATTTAATTGTCCCTTCATCAATGTTCACCAATATTAAGCCTTCAACTTCCTATATAATCAGTGGTAAATAAAAAAGGTTACTTTTAGGCTTTATCGATACATATTATTTAGAATTAAAATTCAGTGTAATTACATTTAAACATTTTCTATATTGCAATAGTTTACATTTTTCTATCATTGTTTTTTTTAATAGAGAACACTAGCCTTTAAGAACAGGAAAAGGTTGTTAGGGTTATCTATTTCAGAAGGATCGCATATCCTCCTCAGCATATCCTGCAATCTTAATTTTCAATATATAGAAACTTTAATTGCTTATAGGGACCTCTCTCACAGATAATGGAAATTTATCCAAATAATCAGGAATTTCCAAATTACAATTCTAATTGCGATTCTGAGTTTTAATTGAGATACAGTTCCTCAAATTTCCTCAGCTCACTTGAGCAGCACATTCTCCATTTTCTTGCTCTGAGCAGTACAATCAGCTACAGCTTGAACAACAAATAAATGAGTTTGATGCTCCTCCACTGCATTTGCTCTTGATTCGAGCCATCATACTCAAGTAAAACATTGTAAAATGCTGCTCTTTTGATGCCGTTCTCCATCATCATTCCCATACAGTGGAGTGCCAAAGAAACAGCGCAGCAGCTATCCCCAAACTCAGAGTGCAGGTTTCAAAATCAATGCAAAAGCACTTGTGTGCCAATAAATAGGGTACATATGAACCATCATTACCAATCAGTAATTTTACACTTAGACTACTCAGCAACATTTTACTGTAATCTCAGCAGTGCTGCCAATATTAATGCTGCACACAGGATAATTTGAAGTGAGCAAAAATTCCATTTGCCTGTCACCCCAGGAATGGTATCAAGGAGAACTTCTGACAGTTGCAGTTCCAAGTGAGTCCGTGTAGGAAACTTTGACCCAACTGATCCTGCAAACTGGACCAGGACAGAAGTGAGTTAACAAAATATGGTACACAGCCTTAACTCCAGCTGGTTTCCCACTTCTCATGGATATCAGGAATACAGAAAGAAATATAAATCTTTTGAGGGTCCGCTAATTGTGCTTAGTTTTTAGTTATATGATGCAATACTTACAGATTGAACTTGATTGAAGTAATCAATATGGCAGCCCATCAGGAAAGCTGTTGGTGCCATCAGAAAATCCACCATCCCTTTGGACAGAACAGGCACATAGGTATGTTGCCACTGGAGTGGGTGAAGATAGAGAATAAAACATTCTGCAATGAGTGTCAGCAAAGCCCAGTCAGCTGACAGAAAGACTATCCTCTGTTCTATTAAAATGCATGTCAGGATCTGAGGTAAAAAGAAAATGGGATAATTATTAACTGTTGGCATTTATCACCCTCAACATTTTATTTATTCTTAATATCTATTCACTTCCACACATCAATCAACATTCACATTTTCTGGAATAAAATTAGGCTCATCACACTCCATATATTGTATTTTATAGATTGTCCCATCTGACAGATGAGGTAGAGTTGGAGGGAAATCAGCGAGTGTAGCAGGTGAAGCTGACTGCCATGCAGGAAACATTCAAAACTATGATTAAAAAAGCATTTAAATCATGTCAACTGTACATTTCATAGGATCTTGTAGCAACAAAATTCAGCCCTCAGTTTTTTCCTTCAAAAGAAAACCAAGGGCAGAATTTTATGGCTCTATCGCGGCAGGGGTGGGGCCATAAAATGTGAAGAGCCATTCAAAAGTCCATTGACTTCAGCGGAACCATAAAATCCTGCTAGCGGGAGGGGCTATAAAATTTCACCCCAAATTATTGGGCCAAAACCTTTGAGCTCCAGGGCAGAATATCTGGAGGAGCACCCTAAATATGCATTGGGGACCCCCCAACCCTCTGAAATTTCCAGGTAAGAATTGCATGGCAACTGCCTGTGAAGTTCAAACTTCCATTTGGCAATTGCCCTGTAGCCATCCAAAAATGTGAGTTAAATAGCAAATTTTGGATGGTTCCAACTGTTACAGAAATAGTTACCCAGAAAGAGAGTTGAAATGACTTCTAGCTTAGATCATCGCCCCCACTGGACTCTTTCCCCCACTCCATGCCACCCCCTCCCCTACTCTTCTCCCCCTCATTGCTTCCTGCCTCCCCAACTTCCCACCCCCTCCTTCACAGAGGGTACAATTCTAAAGGGGGTGTAGGAGCAGAGGGACTTAGGTGGATAAGTGCATAAATCATTGAAGGTGGCAGGACAGGTTTAGGGATAGATTAATAAAGCATATAGCATTCTAGGCTTTATTAATAATGGCTTAGAGTACAAAAGCAACTAAGTTATGTTAAACAAAAACAAAAATACCTGGAAAAACTCAGGTCTGACAGCATCTGCGGCGAGGGATACGGTTGACGTTTTGAGTCCGTATGAACCTTCATCAGAACTAAGACATATAGAAATGAGATGAAATATAAGCTGGTAGAAGGGGGTGGGACAGGAAAGCTCGATAGGGGGCCAATGATAGATGGGGGCCAATGATAGGTGGAGGCCAAGAAGAGACTACCAAAGATGTCATAGACAAAACGGTGATGATGGTGGTGATATTATCTAAAAGATGTGCTAATGGGAACATTAAGGGAAGCAAGCAGGACAAGCTAGTGGCAGATGGCCCTAGTGTGGGTGGGGTGGGGGAAAGGGATTGAAATGGGCTAAAAGGTGGAGATGAAATAATAGATCAAAATAAATTTAAAAATAGGAGGGAAAAGAAAAAGATAGTTGTAAAAAAATATATATATAAATTATCGGAAAAAGGGGGATCAGGAAGGGGGGTGGGGATGGAGGAGGGAGTTCATGATCTGAAATTGTTGAAGTCAATATTAAGTCCAGAAGACTGTAAAGTGCCTAGTCGGACGATGAGATGCTGTTCCTCCAGCTTATGTTGAGCTTCACTGGAACATTGCAGCAGGCCAAGGACGGACATGTGGGCATGACAGCAGGGTGGTGTGTTGAAATGGCAAGCGACAGGGAGGTCTGGGTCATGCTTGCAGACAGACCAAAGGTGTTCCGCAAAGCGGTCACCTAGTCTCCATTTGGTCTCTCCAATGTAGAGGAAACCACATTGGGAGCAGCGAATGCAGTAGACTAAATTGAGGGAAGTGCAAGTGAAGTGCTGCTTCACCTGAAAGGAGTGTTTGGGCCCTTGGACGGTGAGGAGGGGGGGGGGGAAGTAAAGGTAAAGTGTTGCACCTTCTGCGGTTGCATGGAGTGAGTTGAGGTGGAGGGGGTGACGGAGGAGAGGACCAGGGTGACCCGGAGGGAACAATCCCTGCGGAATGCCGCCAAGGGGGTGAAGGGAAGATGTGTTTGGTAGTGGCATCATGCTGGAGTTGGCGGAGGATGATCCTTTGAACATGGAGGCTGGTGGGATGTTAAGTGAGGACAAGAGTGACCCAATCATGGTTCTGGGAGGGAGAGGAAGGTGTGAGGGCGGATGCACGGGAGATGGGCCGGACACGGTTGAGGGCCCATGAATTCTCTCCTCCATCCCCACCCCCTTTCCGATCCCTTTTCCAATAATTTATTATTTTTTTCACAACTATTTTTTTCTTTTCCCTATTTTTAAATTTATTTCGATCTATTGTTTCATCTCCAACTTTTAGCCCATTTCAATCCCTTTCCCCCACCCCAGCTGCACTAGGGCCATCTGCCACTAGCTTGCTTCCCTTAATGTCCCTATTAGCACATCTTTTTAGATAACATCACCACCATCAACACCCCATTGTCCTTTTGTCTATGACATCATTGGCAGTCTCTTCTTGGCCTCCGCCTCTCATTGGCCCCCTATCGAGCTCTCCTGTCCCACCCCCTTCTACCAGCTTATATTTCATCTCATTTCTATATGTCTTAGTTCTGATGAAGGTTCATTCGGACTCAAAACGTCAACCGTATCCCTCGCCGCAGATGCTGTCAGACCTGCTGAATTTTTCCAGGTATTTTTGTTTTTGTTCTAGATTTCCAGCATCCGCAGTATTTGCTTTTATCTAAGTTACGTTAAACATATATAGAACATTAGTTCGGGCCTCCGCTGGAGTTTTACACCCCATCCTCGGTGTCACACTTTTGGAAGGATGTGAGGACATTTGAGAGTGCAGAAAAGATTCACAAGAGTGGTTGCAGGGATGAGGAACTTCAGTTACATAGATTGGAAAAGTTGGGACTGTTTTCCTTGGAGCAGAAAGGATGAAAGGAGGTTTGATAGAGGTATTCAAAATCATGAAGCATCTGGACAGAGTAAAACTGTTTCCATTAGCAGTAGGATTGAGAACCAGAGGAGGCAGATTTAAAGCAATTGGCAAAAGAAGCAATGGCGACATGAGGAAAAACATTTCACGCAGCACGTGGTTAGGATCTGGAGTTCACTGCCTAGAAGTGTGGTGGAGGCAGATTGAATCAAGGCATTAAAGAGGAAATTGCAGAGCTATGGGGAGAAGGCAGGAGAGTGGTACTAAGCAACTTGCTCCTTTGGAGAGCCAGCATAAACAGACACAGTGGACCAAATGACCTCTGTGCTGTAGCTATTTTTTGTTCTGATTCTGTGAATATCAAAACTTAATACCAATTTTAAATTAGGTGGCTTGGCAAACTAAACGGAAAAATTCAGCAGAGAATCAACAAGTTAATGGAGTGATCAGACAAATGACAGATGCAGTTCAATGTAGTGAAACATAGAACTTATTGAAAAAGACAGTTAAAGAGAGTATACCTGAAAAGGATGCAAGGGCATTCTTTTTCGCAGGTTAACCACTCTCTATGAAAGCAGTTAAATCTAAACTGACTATGCACTATTTTCTATGATTGAGCCCACCTTTACTGGTTTGTGGCATTGTCAAGAACAATATTCAGATTGAATTAATCCATTCTCTAAGAATTTTGAACACTTGAACAAATCTCCTCAGAACTTCCTTTCTCCTGAATGAACAATCATGACTTTTCAAAAGGAACAGATATTAGAAGGGTGACTAAATGTTTGCTCAAAACAGTGGGTATCTAGTAAAGTCATAACAAAGGAGAGCGAGGATTAGAAAAGGAACATAGGAACTAGGAGCCAGAGTAGGCCATTAGGTCCCCAAGCCTGCTCCACCATTCAACTGATGATTATGGCTGATCTTGTACCTCAACACCATTTTCCCACATTATCCCCGTGTCCCTTGATGTCTTTAATATCAAGAAATCTACTAATCTCCATCTCGAACAAACATGATGACTGAGCCTCCAGTTCGCTCTCCAGCCAGCGGAGACATCCTTCCTGCTTCTACCCTATCGAGTGCTGTAAGAATATTGTATGTTTGAATGAGATCACCTCTCTTTCTTCTGAGCTCTAGAGAATACAGGTTCAGGCTCCTCAATCTCTCCTCAGTGGACAATCTTGCCATACCAGGAATTCTTTTTTTCCCTTCAGTCATTTATGGGATTCGGGTGTCGCTGGCTAGGATTACCCATCCCTAATTGGCCTTTAGTAGGTAGTGGTGAGCTGCCTTCTTGAACTGCTGCAATCCATGTAGTGTAGGTACACCCACAGTGCTGCTAGTAAGGGAGTTCCAGGATTTTGACCCAGCAACAGAAGGAACGGTGATATATTTCCAAGTCAGGTTAGTGAGTGGTTTAGAGGGGGATCTTCCAGATGATGGTGTTCCCATGTATCTGCTGCCCTTGTCCTTCTATATGGTAGTGGTCATGGGTTTGGAAGGAGCATTGGTGTGTTCCTACAGTGCATCTTGTAGATGGTACACGCTGCTGCCACTGTGTCGGTAGTGGAGCGAGTGAATGTTTGTGGATGGGGTGCCAATGAAGCAGGCTGTTTTGTCCTAGATGGTGTCAAGCTTCTTGTGTTGTTGTTGGAGCTGTACTCATCCAGGCAAGTGGAGAGTATTACATCACACTTTTGACTTGTGCCTCAGACTTGTGACTTTGGGGAGTCAGGAGGTGAGTTACTTGCCACAGGATTTCTAGCTTCTGACCTGCTCTTGTAGCCACAGTATTTATATGGCTAATTAGTTCAATTCCTGATCAATGGAAACCCCCAGTATGTTGATAGTGGGGGATTCGGTGATGGCAATGCCATTGAACATCAAGGGGCGATGGTTAAACTCTTTGCTGGAGATGATCCTTGCCTGGCACAAATGTTACTTGCCACTTGTCAGCCCAAACCTGCATATTATCCAGGGCTTGCAGCATTTAGACACAGATTGCTTTAACATCTGAGGAGTCGCGAATGGTGAACATTGTGCAATCATCAGCAAACATCCCAACTTCTAACCTTATGAACCCCATGAAGCAGCTGAAGATGGTTGGGCTGATGACACTACCCTGAGGAACTCCTGCAGTGATGTCCTGGAACTGAGATGAATGACCTTCAACAACCACAACCATCTTCCTTTGTGCCAAGTCTGACTCCAATCAGTGTACAGTTTTCCCCAATTCCCACTGACTCCAGTTTTGCCAAGGCACCTTGATAGCACACTCGGTCAAATGCTGTGTTGATGTCAAGGGCAGTCATTCTCACCTCACCTCTGGAGTTCAGCTGTTTGTCCATGTTTGAACCAAAGCTATAATGGAGCCAGCTGAATGACTTTGGCAGAACCCAAACTGAGCATCAGTGAGCAGGTTATTGCTAAGCAAAGAATATTGTCAGGGATCATAGCTTTTGCAGTATCCAGTGCCTTCAGCCGTTTCTCGATATCACGTGGAGTGAAGTGAATTGGCTGAAGACTGTATCTGTGTTGCTGGGGACCTCCAGAGGAGGCCAAGAGGATCATCCACTCGGCATTTCTGGCTAAAGTTTGTTGCAAATGTTTTAGCCTTATCTTTTGCTGTGCTTTTCCATCATCTCTGAGGATGGCGATATTTCTGGAGCCTCCTCCTCTAGAACAAAGAGAACAAAGAAAAGTACAACACAGGAACAGGCCCTTCCGCCCTCCAAGCCTGCGCTGATCATATTGCCCATCAACTAAAACATTTTGCACTTCCAGGGTCCGTATCCCTCTATTCCCATCCTATTCATGTATTTGTCAAGCTGCCTCTTAAGCACCACTATCGTACCTGCTTCCACCACCTCCTCTGGCAACGAATTCCAGACACTCACTATCCTCTGCGTAAAAAACTTGTCCCGCACATCTCCTCTATAGTTTTCTACTCTCACCTTAAATCTATGTCCCCTAGTAATTGACTCTTCCACCCTGGGAAAAAGCTTCTATCTGCTCTGTCCATGCCACTCATAATTTTGTAAACTTCTATCAAGGCGCCCCTCAATCTCTGTCGCTCTAGTGGGAACAATCCAAGTTTCTCCAACCTCTCTTCATAGCTAATAACCTCCAGACCAGGCAGCATCCTGGTAAACCTCCTCTTCACCCTCTCCAACGCCTCCATATCCTTCTGGTAATGTGGCAACCAGAATTACACGCAATATTCCAAGTGTGGCCTAACCAAGGTTCTATACAGCTGCAGCATAACTTCCCAGCTTTTATACTCAATACCACTGCCAATGAAGGCAAGCATGCCATATGCCTTCCTGACTACTTTATCCACCTGCATTGCCACTTTCAGTGACCTGTACACCCAGATCCCTCTGCCCGTCAATGCACTTAAGGGTTCTGCCATTTTCCAGTGAGTGGTTTAATTGTCCACCACCGACAACAGGATGTGGCAGGATGTGGCAGAGCTTAGATCTGATCCCTTGATTGTGGACTTGCTTAGCACTGTCTATTGCTTGCTGCTTATGCTGTTTGGCACACAAGTAATCCTGTGTTCTAGCTCCACCAGGTTGACACCTCACTTTTAGGTATGCCAGGTGCTGCTTCTAGCATCGCCTCCTGCATTCATTGAACCAAGGTTGATCCCCTGGCTTGGTGGTAATGGTAGAGCGGGGAATATGTCAGGCCATTAGGTTACAGATTGCGGTTGAGTACAATTCTGCTGCTGAGGATGGCCCATAGTGCCTCATGGGTGCCCAGTCTTAAGTAGTTAGATCTGTTTGAAATCTATCCCACTTAGAATGGTGGTAATGCCACATAACACAATGGAGAGTATCCTCAATGTGATGACAGGACTTCAACTCCACAAGTACTGTGCGGTGGTCACGCCTACCGATACTGTCACAGGCAGATGTATTTGAGGCAGGCAGGCTGGTGCAGATGAGGTCAAGTATGTTTTTCCTTCTTGTTGGATCCTTCACTGCCTGCCGCAGACTCAGTCTAGCAGCTATGTCCTTTAGGACTCGCCAGCTCGGTCTGTAGTGGTGCTACTGAGCCACTTTTGGTGATGGACTTTGAAATTCCCTACCCAGAGTACATTCTGCATCCTTGCCTCCCTCAGTGCTTCCCCCAAGCGGTGTTCAACATGGAGGAGCACTGATTCATCAGTTGAACTGGGGGGTCAGTATGTAGTAATCAGCAGGAGGTTTCCTTGTCCAGAGTCAATGTTGAGGACTCCCAGGTGTATACCACCTCTGCTGGTCTGTCCTGCCAGTGGGACAGTGGTGGTGGTGTCTGAGGATATTATCTGCAAGGTACGATTCCGTGAATATGATTATGTCAGGCTGTTGCTCAACGAGTCTTTGAGACAGCTCTCCCAATTTTGGCACAAGCTTCCAAATGTTAGTAAGGGGGAACTTTGCAGGAGTGACACGGCTGAGTTTGCCGTTGTTGTTTCCAGTCCCATGGTCGATGCCAGGTGGTCCGGCCAGTTCCATTCCTTTTTTAAAGACAAAATACTGCAGATGCTGGAAATCTGAAACAAAAACAAAAACAAAAATAGCTGGAAAAACTCAGCAGGTCTGACAGCATCTGTGGAGAGGAAGACAGAGTTAACATTTTGAGTCCGTATAACTCTTCATCAGAACGAAAGAAAAACAGAAATGAGGTGAAACATAAGCTGTTTGAGAGGGGTGGGACTGGTGGAGCTGGATAGAGGGCTAGCGATAGGTAGAGGCAAATAAGAGATTGCCAAAGATGTCATAAACAAAAGGACAAAGCGGTGTTGACGGTGGTGAGATTAGCTAAAGGATATGCTAATAGTGACATTAAAGGTGGAAAGGACTATTATTATTATTAATATCTATTATTAAAATCTATTATTTTTAAATTTATTTCCATCGTTTTATCTCCACCTTTTAGCCTATTTTGATCCCTTCCCCCTACCCCACCTCCACTAGGGCCATCTGTCACTTGCTCATCCGCCTTTCTACCCCTAATGTCACCATTAGCACATCCTTTAGCTATCACCACCGTCAACACCCCTTTGTCCTTTTGTCTATGACATCTTTAGCAATCTCTTCTTTGCCTCCATCTGTCACTGGCCCTCTATCCAGCTCTACCTGTCCCAACCCTCAAACAGCTTATATTTCACCTCATTTCTATTTTTCTTTATTTCTGATGAAGAGTCATATTGGCTCAAAACGTTAACTCTGTCTTCCTCTCCACAGATGCTGTCAGACCTGCTGAGCTTTTCCAGCTATTTTTGTTTTTGTTCCATTCCTTTTACACTTGTTAGTAGTTTGATACAACTGAGTGAGTTGCATTTAAGAGTCAACCACATTGCTGTGGGTCCGAAGTCACATATAGGCCAGATCACGGAAGAACAGCAGATTTCCTTCCCTAAAAGACATTAGTGAACCAGATGTTTTTTTTTAAAATGACAATCAACAATGGTTGGCAATTCTAGATTTTCATCAAATTCAAATTTAACCATCTGCCATGGGGGTGGGATTCGAACCCAGGTCCCCCAGAACATTACCCTGTGTCTCTGGATTACTATTCCAGTGACAATACCACTATGCCAGGGCATACACATACAAGGAGGTGTGTACATATTTAAAATGGGAAATCCGAATAGGAGATATTTACACAGGAGTTTTTAATTAAGGGTATACTGATTGCAATAATACACCTGTCTGTCCTTATTTGGCGTTGCAAAATTGAAATCCAATGCATTATTCAGGTTAATAAAAACAGAAAATGCTGAAAATACTCAAGGTCTGGAAGCATCTGTAGAAAGAGAAACAAAGTTAACATTTCAGATCAATGAGAACGTTATCTCTATTTATCTCTTCAGAGATGCAACAAGATCTGAGTTTTTACAGCATCCACAGTATTTTGTATTTGTATTATTCGGATTAAGCAGGCAGAATAATAACTGGATCAAGACAGGTCAATTGATGAGTAGGACAGATGGAAGGGAGAAGGATAGGACAAAAAGAATGACAGTGACTGGGAATAAGTGAGCAGATAATGGGTGAGTAGCAGCCATTGAGGTGGGAGTGGGAGGTGGGAGCTAAGAAGGAGCCAAGTGAGGGGAGTGGCAGGGCAAGGAGGATAGAGGAGGAGAAGATTTAGAAAAATAAAATAAATAATAGAGCTATTACCTTAAAATGCTAGCACTAAGACGACTAAGTGCATAAATGAAAGACTGAAGCTCGTGCAGATTGACAAGTGTTATTCAAAATTATGGGGTAGTAGTTACCTGAAGGATACATTCAGGTTTGAAGCAGAGAAAAGGGCTGTGAAGGTCCAAATCTACTATGGGGTATTTAGGATCCTCTCTGGAAGGCAACACAATCTCCAGAGGTTTCAAATGAAATACCTGAGAAAACATCAAAAACGTTCTCTTATTATACATAAGAAGTAATTAAACATTTTGGAGAATCAACAGAAAAGGGGGTGTTATCTTGGAACAAAGTGAATAGGTCTTGAACTTGAAAGGATTCAACACTATATATTGTTGCAAAAACAGTCACTTAAATACAAATACCAAGAATTAATGCTGTGGAAACAAAGACCATGCATTTGTAAGTTCACAATTTCAGGATGTCCTAAAAAGTGCTTAACAGGCAAAGTAATACTTTTGAAGTGCAGTCTTTCTTAAAATTCTTTCATGGTATATGCTGGCAAGGATAACATTTGTTTCCCATCCCTAATTGCCATCGAGAAGGTGGCGGTGAGCTGCCTTCTTCAACCACAGCTGCTCATCTTGTGTACGCAGACCCATAGTGCTCATAGACTGTACATTGGCTCCCAGTTAAGCAATGTCTCAATTTTAAAATTCACATCCTTGTTTTCAAAGCTCTCCATGACCTTGCCCCTCAATATCTCTGTAATCTCCTCCAGTCCAACAAACCTCAGAGATGTCTGCACTCCTCTAATTTCTGCTTCCTGAGCATCCCCAATTCTAATAACACCACCATTGGAGCTATTCCTTCAGCTGCCTCGGCCTTCAGTTCTGAGATTCC
The DNA here is from genome assembly GCF_017639515.1 of Carcharodon carcharias. Lineage (NCBI taxonomy): Eukaryota > Metazoa > Chordata > Chondrichthyes > Lamniformes > Lamnidae > Carcharodon > Carcharodon carcharias. Next base: position 167,898,680 of record NC_054472.1, read on the forward strand.
CTCCCTAAACTTCTATGCCTCTCTAACATTGCTTGCCTCATTTAAGACACTCCTTAAAGCTACTGAACACACTGGTTACAGCAAAAGCTATAGGTCCTGACAACATCCCGGTTGTAGTACTGAAAATTTGCACTCCACAACTAGGCCTGTCCAAACCGAGCTGTTCCAATACAGCTACACATTGACGTCTACCCAGCAATGTAGAAATTACCCAAGTACGTCCTGTCCTTATAAAGCAGAATAAATCCAATCTGGCCAACTACTGCCCCAATGTTTTAATCTCAATCATCAGTTGGAGCCGATGTCAAGCAGTAGTTAGTCAGTAATAACCTGCTAGTTGATACTTAGTCTGGCCCCTAACCTCATTACAGCCTTCGACCAAACTTGGACAAAAGAGCCGAATTCCAAAAATAAGGAGAGAGTATCCGTCCTCAACATCAAGGCATTTGATCAAGTGAGACATTCAGGAGCTCTGTCAAAAATTGAAGTCAATGGGAAGCAAGGAGAAAATTCTCCACTGGCTGGAGTTATACCTCATACAAACAAAGGATATTGTGGTTCTTGGAGGCCAATTAACTCAGCCCCAGGACATCGCCAGAGGAGTTCCTCAGGGTAATGTCCCAGGCCCAAACATCTTCAGCTGTCTCATTAATAACCTTGCCTCCATTATAAGATCAGAAATGGGTATGTACACTAATGATTGTATAGTGTTCATTACCCTTCACAACTCCTTAGATACTAAACCTGCCCATGCCTACATGCAGCAAGACCTGGACAATATTCAGGCTTGGGCTGATAAGTGGCAAGTAACATTCATGCCACACAAGTGCCAGGAAATGGCCATCTCCAACAAGAGGGGATCTAACCGTCTCCCCTTGATGTTCAACAACAGTCCGATTGTGGAATTCCCCTGATCAACAACATCCTGGGGTTTACCACTGACCAGAAATAACTGGACCAGCTATTTAGATACTGTGGCCACAGGGGCAGGTCAGAGGCTGGGAACTCTCCACTGAACTCACCGACTGACTCCACAAAATCTGTTCACCATCTACAAGGCATGAGTGAGAAGTGTGATGGAATACTCTCCACCTGCCTGGATAAGAGCAACTCCAACACCATACAGGAAACTCGGCACAATCTAGGACAAAGCATTCACCAACCTGACTTGGAACTGTATCGCCCACTATAGTGCTACACAATGTGATGACACAATGTGATGACACAATGTGATGACACAATGTGATGACACAATGTGATGACACAATGTGATGACACAATGTGATGACACAATGTGATGACACAATGTGATGACACAATGTGATGACACAATGTGATGACACAATGTGATGACACAATGTGATGACACAATGTGATGACACAATGTGATGGAGGGAGTCCTCAGTGTGAAGGCAGGACTTTGTCTCCACAAGGAGTGAGCGTCACTAACAGGGCCAGCATTCGCTGCTCATCCCTAACTGCCCTTGAAATGAGTGGCTTGCCAGACCATTTCAGAGAGCAGTGAAGAGTCAACAACGTTGCTGTTGGTCTGGAGTTACATGTAGGCCAGACCAGGTGATGGCAGATTTCCTTCCCTAAAGGACATTGGTGAACCAGATGGGTTTCTACAACAATCAAAAATGGTTTCATGGCCACCATTACTCAGATGAGCTTTTCAATTCCAGATTAGTTGAATTCAAATTCCACCAGTTGCCATGGTGGGATTTGAACATTTGTTCCCCCAGAACAAATGCCTGGGCCTCTGGATTACTCGGGCAGTAACATTACCACTTCGCCACCATCTCCCCCTAGGAGGGCAATTTCAGAACTCTGCCGCCCTTTACTATAAAAAGCTGCTCCTTCACTTCTGAACGACCTTACTGCAAGTTTAAAAATGTGCCTGCATGTCCACCAGAGAAAATAGTTTCTCTGTATCTACCCTAACAAATCGCTGTATCATTTTAGACACTTCAATTATCACGCTCAACCATATAAACAAAGAATATAAGTCACATTTCTAGAATCTTTCTTCATTATTTAACCCTTTAAACTCATTCAGTTCTCCTCGCTGACTAATTTTGAGCTCTGTTGCAAGAATAGCAGAAAAGCAGGAAAGTTGGGGCTTGTTACTGTTGTCATGTCAATAAGACATGAAAAGAAATCAAAACGGTGTGCATCAAAATTATTCTTTTTTCCCCATTTTAAAATAAACTTTTGCTGAACCACAAAATTGCTGCTACTGGTCATATGACTCATTGGCCATCTGTTCCGGAAGCTTCCAACAAAGATTACAAGGACAAAATCGTTGTGGAGTCTCACACCTCAGTCATTAGTTTCATGATTACAAACAGACAAACTGACTCCCCACAGTTGGGACGATAACAAAGACAGAGACATCGAAACTTGTTATACCTGAAGAGGAGTTAACAGATAACATTTCGCTCCTAAGGGAAGCAATGGATTTTGGCCAGAAGCACAGAAACTGCTTGAGAGACCATAATTAGTTCATTAATAGGCCACAGCACGTAACCCCATACTTGTGGCCTTTTGGACTGCTTTAATATTACATTTCTAGCTTCACAGCTCAGTCTGCTGATTTAACACTAACTGGAAAGAACTTCAGCAGATCTCCTGGCTGACCAAGCATCCAGCCACCATCTCTCAATTCCTCGAAGCCCGTTTGATTCTAAAAGTATCTGATCACTGCCTGCCAAGCAGTCTAAGCACAGAAGCCCCATCATGCTGCATCATCATTTGTTTCAAGAATTTTTGTGCTGTTGTCTCCAACCTGAAACTCAACAAGAATGAACTCCGCCACGAAGGAAACAGCCTCTGGACTTTGGCTTCTCAGACTCTGGAAATCATGTGAACTAATGTTCATATCTGTCGTTCTTTCATTGCTGTTATCCAGAGTTGTAAAAACTCCCTCTTTTCCAACACCCTCCCCCCCACCACCTTAATGTATATGTGCGTGCGCACGTGCACAACTAGTATATTAATTTCCAATACCACATTTAAAAGTTTAGAAAACTCAGTCCATCTTATTTTAGGAAGTATAAATTTATGGTAAATGCCATCTTACCAAATGGAGGGTTCCAGGCGGTGGACTGGACATCAATGCTAATTTTGCTGCAAATCGTCTAACTTCATCATCAAAGTCAACCTCACAACATGACTTCACCTGCGCTGTCAGACTGAAAAAGAGACCACAAACCTTGTAAACAATGTAAACAAAACCAAGCAATTTCTAATACCTCCTAAAAGTGCATTTGCAATGACAAAATAATAGATTTAAGGAAACTAAAAACAAACTATTAGTCAACAACATCATAGAATGATGAGCTGAGAAATTCACACTTGAAAATTAAGTCCAATTCCAGGATTGTGCTAAGTTGGCTGACCCCTTGCAACATTTAAGGTAATAGAGAGGGGAGTTGGCCAGTATTGCTGCTCAAGGATGCTAACCCTGCTCCAGCCTGTGCACAACATGTTCATGAGTGAGGGAGAGGCTCTGTACTCTGCAACAAGTGGATCACCTCCTCATCCCTCAATATCTCTCCAACTTCCATAATGCTCAAGTGAGAAGTGTGATAGAATATTCCCTATTTACCAGGATAGGTATAGCTGCTGTGATACTCAAGCAACTCAATACCTTCCAGGACGAAGCTGTCCACTTGAACAGCATCCAACTTTGAACTTATATCTGCCCACTCTACCATTGGTGTACTGTGGATGCAGTAGACATCTGCTATCATATGCACTCCAGCAACTCTACAAAATTATTCTGACACCATTTCCCAACTACATAATCTCTACCATTGAGAAGAGAAGAATGAAAATAATGGGAATACCACCACCTTTAAGTTCTCTTCCAAATCACACACCTTGTTTTCTTGGCCTTTTTCCTCAAGCAATGCCAAGTTAAAATTCTGAAATTCTCTACCTTACTCCATCATGGGAACACTATCAACACAAAATATAGTATGCCAACCAGAACAGCACACATCTATACTGAGGTCCTGGTCGCAACCTCATAAAAGACATTTACTACCTTAGGGCAAAGTTGTATTTCATATAATAGAATCACTTTCTTCTCTTCTGCTTAAGTTTCCCTGTTACTGACTAGTCAGTAGAAAATTACCAAGGGGAACTAATCTAATTGAATTTTTTGATGAGGTAACAGAGAAAGTCGATAAAAGAAATGCAGTGGATAACATCTATATATACTTAAAGAAAGCAATTGACAAGGTATTACATGGAAGCCTGGTTAACAAAATTGAGGATCATGGAACAGGAGAGTCAGTGTGCAGTTGGAGACAAAATAAGCTGATGAGCAAGCTGCCCAAACGACGGTAGGTAGTAGTATCAGTGGTACAACAAGACCTTGTTACCAGTGCTTAGGTCAACAGTGGGCACAGAATTATCTATTTATGAAGGCAGAGCTCTACAGCTACAAGAAGAGTCAGCTTGCAGAGGCATGTTGCAAGAAGGTAAACAGGAGTTCAGGTAAACTGCTGGCTGGAGGAAAGGACAGACACTGCACACAGCTGTTGAGCAGCAGCAGGCTGTTGAGGGGTCTGTTGAGATCCATATAATCAGAAGCACAAGCATGAGCTGTGGAAATTCGCAGGACATCATGGTCCAAATTGCGTTGGATGAAGCTCCAGTAAAGATGGAGGTTGACACAGGTGCATCAGTTACTGTGATTCATGAATTGCTGTATCATGAAAAACTGAGTCAACATCAGTTGGAAAAATCACAGATAAAGTTACATAGTTATGAAGGAAAGCAAATTCCTATGTTTAGAAGTGTGTTGGTTCCGGTCACATAAAGCAAGCAGTGTGCAAATACGTCCATCATTGTGGTGTTCAGTGAAAATCCAGCCTTGTTAAGAAGAAACTGGTTAGCAGCCCTTAAGCTAAATTGGAGCAAGGATTTTCACTTTTAAGCAAAATTCACATTTCAAGACTGCACGATCAACAAGTACCCTCAGGTGTTTCGTGAAACCAGCAAACCAATTCAAAGATACAAGACTAACATACATGCTCAAAGGGACTCATGACCAGTTCATTTTGGCCATGCCCAGCATCCCATTCTCTAAGAGAGAAGATAGAACAAGAACCGAAAGGGCTCGAGACTGAGAACATTATCTCTAAGGTACAACAGAGTGATTGGACTCCTTCCATAATGGTAGTACCAAAGTCAGATGGTAGTGTAAGAATATGAGAGGATTCTAAGTTAACTGTAAATCAGATACTGGAATGCAATCCACCTGATACTTTGCCAAACATGAAGGCTCTGTTCACAATATTGTCAAGAGGTCAAATTTTTTCAAAGTTAGATCTAACAAATGAGTTAGTCATGAGTCTAAGTCATACTTGACTATCAATACACATAAGGGTCTATTCCAATTTCACAGGCTGCCATTTGGCATTTCTTCATCCCTGGGAATTTTCCAAGGGGTAATGAACCAAATTTTGCTATTTGGATGACATGCTTATTTTGACTCCAAACAGGCAGACCCAAGATGACAGACTGAAAGAGGTGCTCCAACATTTGGAAAAGCATGCAGTTCTGGTGAAGGAACACAAATGGGAAATGTTTCAAAAATCATTAAAGGAGGAGGTGTATAATTGTAGCTTCTTGTGGCTATTCATCTATTTAAGTATGAAGGAAAAAACAAAATAAACTAGTTCTCTGTTGCTGACCGCCATGTTGACCACATGAGTGATTTTGTCTGTGAAGCTATGACAAGAGGCATTGAGTGCAAAAACAAGATTTTATAATGAACCTATAGAAAGCTCTGGTTAGACTCCAACTACAGTATTGTATCCGGTTCTGATCATCACACATTAGGAAAGATGTGAAGGACTGACTGGACTGCTCAGTGGGAGCTGCATGGGCTTGATGGGCCGAATGGCATTATTCTGTGCCATAAACGACTAACTAGTACTACCCAAGTTCAATTACTAGCAAGTCAAGGGGCAAGGAGAGTCTGTGTTGCCAGACAATGATTTTGTTGGAGCAAAAAAAAAAATTGAACAATTTCTTTTGAACAAAAAAAGTAGTTCATGACAATGTTAGAAATGCAGATCCCTTTAAGAGTAAACCAGGACAAGCTTCAGAGTGAATTGAGAGTTTGTACTTAGCAGCAGCATTTTTCCCCATTAGAGGACTGCTTCTGGAGAAGGAGAGGATCCAGAAGGGGAAAGTGAAAACTCTTTGTATTTTGTATTGAGCTATAATTTAACAATAAAACAGCTGTGAATCACAGAAAATCTTCAGCTGCCCGATTCAGTTAATGGACATTCACCTGTAAAAGAGTAAGACCAAGAAATTATGGTGCCAATCGCTTCAAAAACATTTTCCAGCCAGGTAATGTTTTTCTCCCATCAAACTCCAACTGTCCTGCATGCCTGCAGGGAAACTAACTGTTGACTCGCAACACTAAGTAAATTAGAAGCAGTTAAAATGCACAGGCTATATGAGTTCAGCTCAAATAAACAAAAACACAGACTTATGCTAGTGCTTACCAGGAGAGAGAATCCTTAAAGGCTGCATAATAAGGAAATTTAGATATCACACAAATACTGAAAGGGGCATATAAAGACATTCTCGGTTTATGCACAGCTATATCCCAGTGTGCTTGTCCATTTTGGAAACCGTTTCCTTCCTGTGAATAAAAAAAACATAATACTCATCTTAAAAAGTAGGATTTATTGAAATTTATATTTTGTAGTAAAACTAATCGCAAATTTTTCCTGTAGCTGAATTTGTAAACTGCATAAGCTACTTAGCCACTCCCCAGTCAAGTAACTCATATAAATACAGGAAAAGTATCCACCAAACCCACAATCTACTTATGCAGAGAGGAGATTGATAATTCCTCTAAATATAAGAAATTGGCTAATGTTGGATTCAATAGTTGAGACATTAGTCAGTGAAAAAGAAAAGCCTAAGATGAAGAAAAGAAAACAGAGAAATTGGTGGATCAAAGTTAAAAGACATTTCAAGAGAGGAAAGAAAATAAGGTGACTCAAGATGTTCCTGCAACAAACATATCAGATTCCTATCATAACGAAGGACAAATTAGAACATAGGGAAAAGACTGGCAGAATGACAGAAAATAAATTGGAAAGGGCATGGAATTATTAAGTGAGGCATACTGAGGGGACCTGTTGTCAGGCATTTGTGCTAATAAAACTGGACACTGTCAAAGACAGTGAGCTGCTTCCTTGGAGCTACAACAGTGCACAATGAGAAAAGAACAGACGACTGAAAAGAACAGAAATGAAACCAATCATGGTGCTAGAAATAACAATATTGGGTCAAATCATGACCGAGGACAGATGAGAGAATCACCTCAAAACTTAATAGGGAATATCAAGTTTTCAATCACGCTTTTGGTATTTGGCAAAGTAGATAGGTTTACTAAAAAGAGTAATATTAGCAAAATCTGCATGAGATCAGCCAAGCCTACATAAAAGATCAGGAAGTGTTCAATAAGAGTTGTCCAAAACCAGTAACTTGTGTTTTCCATGACTTTCTAATGTTAGTTTAAGATTTAATTCCCCCAAATCAGATCCAGTCCAGAAAACTGGCCAAATACCAGGTTGATATTAAAGTTCATCCACTTGTGCTGGTTAGGCAAAGCTCTTCCAATTTCACTCACTAAACTTATCTTGTTAGGTGCACAGGCACTAGAAGGCAAGTTTTATAAGTATTTTCTTAACAAGGTATATTTATTAATATTAATATTTATTAATAAAACAATTTGAGTACATCAGTAAAACGGGTAAATAGTATAGTTTTCAGAAAGTCATTTTCAGTGATTTTAAATCAGGTTACTCTCAAGTGGAGGACTGGACACTTATTAGAAATGCTTAGTTTTGGCGATAAACCTATTTTCAACTGTATTAACAAAACTGCCCTCTTAAATACCTTAAGAAATACTTTTTAATAGAAAAAAATTACCTTCAATTACGTTGCCCGATTAAGCTGGTTCAATTAAGGTTTTATATTTGCAACATAAATTTTAGCAAAAACTTGAACTGCAATTAACACAATTTCAAGTGCCATTTCAAGAGTATCCAAGCAGATACTCAATAAATTCTGACCAAATACAAAAGCACTGATGCCATTTACAAATGACTTGAGACTGTTTTCAGATTAAGAAAATCTACAAACCTTCGAGATATGTACACTCTAATTCTGGCTTCTTGACCATCCACGATTTTAATCCCTCTATTATTGGTTCTTCCTTTAGCTGCCGAGGCCAGAAACTCCAAGGGAAAAATATTCCCCCCATCAGGTGGGTAAGCGTGGGATTGGGCAGGAGCACCTCCAATCAGCACCCCCCCAATTAAGGACCACCCAGCCTTACACCCACTCGGAAGCGCTATGTGCTCCCTGTGCAGGCGTGGGTGGGGGGGTCCCTCAGCAAGGAGTGCGCTCTTTCGCACATGTGCGCAAAAGAGCACACAGATCTCCCTGAGGCTAAGAGGAGATCGGCTCGGAATTAAAATTTGTAATACAAATGATAAAAAAAATTCTCTGACATGTCCCCTCTGGTGACACTGTCACATGAGTTGGGACATGTCTATAACTTTTACTGAAATGTTTAATAAAAATTTTAAATACCCTCATGAAAGCTCATCACGAGCGGGATGAGGTTTCATGCTTTCTCCGAAGCCCGCCAGGACTCCCGGCCTGCCCACCATCCTTAAGGTTGGATGGGCAGGTCCAATAATGACCTTAATTAGTTTTTCAATGGCCTCAACAGGTCGTTGACAGGTCGGTGGGAGTGCACTTGACTTGGCTGCACCCCTGCCGACCTGAAAATGAAAATGACGCAGGGTGACGTCAGGAGTTCCTTCCAATGTCATCCCACATCATTTTACGAGTCACCAAGCGGGCCCTGCCCCCGTTCGCCAACCAGAAGATCCTGCACAGAAATTCCCTCCCTAAAATTCTCTTTTTTCCTTTAAAATGCCTCTTAAAACCAGCTTCTTCAGCCAAGCTTTTGATCATCTTCTCCAACATGTGGCTCATTGTCAAATTTGTTTGATAACACCACATGAAGCGTCTTGGGACAATTTACAACATTAAAGGTGCTGCATAAGTGCTTTTTTGAAGTAAAGACAGTGCAAGAATCTGAAGATCAGAAAAGAATATAAAAGCATCCACTGCAAGATAACTTTAAAATAGATCATGGTTGGGGGACACTAAATGGAGAAGGGCAGAGAGATAACTAGATCTGATACATTGCAAATACAGGATTGGAGGATCACCAATAAACTAGAAGGAATTCACTATCTCCTGGAGAAATACTGGATCCAACCTTCTTTAGGAGTCAAGTACCAAAGATACACTGAGGAAGGTGATCATAGCATTGGGGAATCAAAATATGACTTACTACAATAAATGGAACAGAAATGACACAGCAAGATAAAAAGAGGGGGAAAAATGGAATTCATTGAAAAGGAAGGAGCATAGATATATATGTTAGAGACACATAGATACTAAATAGAATAAACATAGCTAGAGGTTTGAAATAGAAAAAAATAAAATAGTTTGCTAAAGGGTGCCAATTCCAAATATGAAATAGGGTAAGAGAAGATAAGGAGTGTGTGAAAATAGAATTTTGTTTTTATTCATTCATGGGATCTGGGCTTCGCTGGCTGGGCCAGCATTTATTGCCCATCCCTAATAGCCCTTGAGAAGGTGGTAGTGAGCTGCCTTTTTGAACTGCTGCAGTCCACGTGGTGTATGGACACCCACAGTACTATTAGGAAGGGAGTTCAAGTGTTTTGACCCAGCAACAGCGAAGGCATGGCGATATTTCCAAGTCAGGATGGTGTGACTTGGAGGGGAACTTCCAGGTGGTGGTGTTCCCATCTATTTGCTGCCCTTGTCCTTCTAGATGGTAGTGGTCATGGGTTTGGAAGGTGCTGTCAAAGAAGCCTTGGTGAATACCTGCAGTGCATTTTGTAGATGGTACACACTGCTGCTACTGTGCAGGGAGTGAATGCTTGTGGGTTTGGTGTCAATCAAGCAGGCTGTTTTGTCCTGGACAGTGTCAAGCTTCTTGTGTTGTGGAAGCTGCACTCATCCAAGCAAGTGGAGAGTATTCCATCACACTCCTGACTTGTGCCTTGTAGATGATGGACAGGCTCTGGGGAGGCAGGAGATGGGTTACTCGTCGCACAGTCCCTAGCCTCTGACCTGCTCTTGTAGCCACAGTATTTATATGGATAGTCCAGTTCAGTTTCTGGTCAATGGTAAACCCACCCACACCCCCACCCCCTGCCAGGATGTTGATAGTTGGGGAATCAGCGATGGTAATGCCATTGAACATCAAGGGGCGATGGTTGGATTCTTTCTTGTTGGAGATCGTCATTGCCTGACACTTATGTGGCACGAATGTTACTTGCCACTTGTCAGCCCAAGCCTAGATATTGTTCAGGTCTTGCTGCATTTGGACATGGACTGCTTCAGTATCTGAGGAGTCGCGAATGGTGCTCAATAGCGTGCAATCATCAGCGATCATCCCCACTTCTGACCTTATGATGGAAGGTCATTGATGAAGCAGCTGAAGATGGTTGGGCCCAGGACACCACGCTGAGGAATGCCTGTGGTGATGTCCTAGCGCTGAGATGACTGACCTCCAACAACCACAGCCATCTTCCCGTGTGTGAGGTATGACTCCAACCAGTGGAGAGTTTTCCCCCAATTCCCATTGACTCCAGTTTTGTTAGGGCTCCTTGATGCCACAGTCAAATGCAACCTTAATGTCAAGGGCAGTCACTCTCTACATTGGAGAGAGCAAACGTAAACTGGGCGACCGCTTTGCAGAACACCTGCGGTCTGTCCGCAAGAATGACCCAAACCTCCCTGTCGCTTGCCATTTTAACACTCCACCCTGCTCTCTTGCCCACATGTCTGTCCTTGGCTTGCTGCATTGTTCCAGTGAAGCCCAACGCAAACTGGAGGAACAACACATTATCTTCCGACTAGGCACTTTACAGCCTTCTGGACTGAATATTGAATTCAACAACTTTAGGTCGTGAGCTCCCTCCCCCATCCCCACCCCCTTTCTGTTTCCCCCTTCCTTTTTTTTTCCAATAAATTATAAAGATTTTCCTTTTCCCACCTATTTCCATTATTTTTTTTTTAAAAAACACCCCCACTAGAGCTATACCTTGAGTGCCCTACCATCCATTCTTAATTAGCACATTCGTTTAGATAATATCAACAACTTTAACTTTAACACCTATGTGTTCTTTTGTACTATTGTTGTTGACATCTTTTGATGATCTGCTTCTATCACTGCTTGTTTGTCCCTTCCATTACTTTACTGATGATCCAGAGTAGACTGATGGGCGGTGACTGGCTGGTTTGGATTTGTCCTGCTATTTGTGTACAAGACTTAACTGGGCAATTTTCCACATAGCCGGGTAGAGGCCAGTGTTGTAGCTATACTAGAACAACTTGGCTAGGGGCACAGCAAGTTCTGGAGCACAAGTCTGCAGGACTATTGTCGGAAAATTGTCAGGGCCCATAGCCTTTGCAGTATCCAGTGTCTTCAGCTATTTCTTGATATCACGTGGAGTGAATCGAATTGGCACAAGACTGGCATCTGTGATGCTGGGGACCTCCGGAGGAGGCTGAGATGGATCATCCACTCGGCACTTCTGGCTGAGGATTGTAGCAAATGCTTCAGCCTTGTCTTTTGTACTGATGTGCTGGGCTCCTCCAACATTGAGGATAGGGATATTTGTGGACCCTCCTCCTCCAGTGAGTTGTTTAATTGTCCACCACCATTTACGACTGGGTGTGGCAGGACTACAGAGCTTAGGTCTGATCCGTTAGTTGTGGGATCGCTTAGCCCTGCCTATCACTTGCTGCTTATGCTGTCTGGCACACAAGTAGTCCTGTGTTATAGCTTCACCAGGTTGACAACTCATTTTTAGGTATGCTTGTGCTGCTCCTGGCATGCCCTCCTGCACTCTTCAGTGAACCAGGGTTGATTTTCTGGCTTGATGGTAATGGTAGAGTGGGGTATATGCCAGGTCATGAGGGTACAGATTGTGTTTGAGTACAATTCTGCTGCTGCTGATGGCCGACAGCGCCTCATGGATGCCCAGTCTTGAGTTGCTAGATCTGTTTGAAATCTATCCCATTCAGCACGGTGGTGGTGGTGCCACACAACACGCTATATCGTTTAGAGATTTCAAAACTACTTGTTTCCAACATATCACAGAAGCCTATTCCATAGAAGTAACCCCCTCGTTCATTAAAATAATATTTCCACAGGTTAGTTTGAACACACCTGCTATTTAAACGCAGGCCACGCCCTCTGGTTGTAATGTTCTGACATATTGAAACAGGTCATCATGCTCTACATTATCCAGTCTCTTTAGAATCCTATCACCTCTCAACCTTCTCTTTCCTAGTGAGAAGGTAGCCAATTAATGTCATCTCTCCTCAATGATCCCACCATCCATTTGGTCACCTGGGTGACCTCATCTTACAATAGCTGCATTACCCTTTTTTGTACTGCAGCAATCAGAAATGTAGTGCAGGTAGCATTAATGGGTTATTAATTCACAGAATTGCTTTACTATTTCAGCTCAATATTGACTTTATACTCTACTACATCCCTTTTGATTTGCTTTAATCACTGCCACCAAGCATTATTGTGATTAATTCAAGTTATCAATAGAGATCGCCAAATTTTATACTTTCACAAATAGTTTTCTTTCAATTTACTAATAACACATTACCAGATTTATTTTGTCCCCATTTAAGTATTTTGCATTTTTCAGCAGTGAATTTCACCTTCCCTTTGTCTTTCCAATTCTCAATTATATTCAAATCCTGCAGCTTATCATGAAGATATTAAACAAAAAAGAGGTGGCAAGCAGACTATAAATAAGGGGAAGCCAAAATACAATTAAAGTAGTTAAGTTTTTTTTTTATTCGCGCATGGGATGTGGGCGTCACTGGCTAGGGCCATACTTGAGAAGGCGGTGGTGAGATGCCTTCTTGAACACTACAGTCCATGTGATGTGAGTACATCCACAATGCTATAAGGGAAGGAGTTCCAGGATTTTGACCCAGTGACAGTGAAGGAATGGTGATATATTTTCAAGGCAGGATAGTGAGTGGCTTGGAGAGGAACTTCCAGGTGGTGGTGTTCCCAATGATAGCAATGTTCAAATTATGATGATGTTTTATTGGGGAAAAACTATTTCCACAGGTTACGAAGCTGATGACTAGAGAATATAAATCCAGACCACCAAAAAGCAGAGGTTAGAAATTTTTCAAAAAGAGAGGTTGGGCCATTAAGTAGTAGACAAGAGATTTGCAAATAAAAACAAAAAAAAATCAGAAAATCTGCTAAGCATGTTCAAAATAATGAGGGTTTTAGGAAGGGAAATCAGGAAAAAAGGTTTTCTCCAGTTAGTAACTCAGTAATTAGAGGGCATAATTTTAAGATTAACTGAAAAACAAAGAGGAACTGAGGCTTTTTTTTTAGCCTGTAAGTCATTAGGATATGAAATGCTTGACCACAAACAGTGGTGGAAGCATCAGAATGAATAAATATTGGAAATAGAAGAAAAATCTAAAAGGCATAGAAAAAGAACAGGTGTACTGTGACTAATTGGCAGCTCTTTCAAAGCACTTGCACAGGAATGATGAGTCAAATAGCTTCCTTCTATGACAGTTTGATTCAACAGTCTCATCTGAAACTCAAACTCACTACTTACTAAGTACACTGGTAAGCTAACACACTTAAAATCACATTCAGTAAAATGTTATCTTCTTTCTTTAAAAGTTACCAAGTAACTAAGAGGGAAATTTCCCACAGTTATCCTTTCCTCTGCAGGGAAATCATGCACCTGTCTGCAAGTGGTTACTGCATTAGCTGGCACACATTTATTTTCCCACTACCCCCTATCAATTTCTGACACATGGTTAGCATCCTGTATTAGTTATCGGGCCAAAAAAATTATAACAATTAGCACATCAGTTTGAGAAAAGCACCGGCAGAAACTCAGCACTTTCACCCAGCAATAACCGAATTAGGACAGATTGCAGAAGATTTACATTTTCTGTGGAAACCTACAGGCAAGAATCTACACACTGCCTTTTCAAATTATTATTGTAAACTTTATACACCTGAATAGGTCTGTAGAACTGCACTGCCACACCATAGGTTCTTGTTCCAAAAACATCGGTGAACACCAAGAAATGATAGTGGTCCTCTTTTGGTTCAGTTTGTATTTGCAGTTCTCCTGTAAGCAAGGAAACAATATTGTGCAAAACACTGCATTATTTTTTGTGGAGATTTTTAATGTTGTACATGAACAGTAAAAATTTCACTGTACAATTATATTACATATATGCTAACAAATAACGGGTTTATATTCCCCCAAAATAACACAAAATTGAATTCAAGGATACTTTAATGCTCCATTTTAAATTCAGTTTATTAAAGCAGAACGTAAAATGTTTTATTGAGCGGAATTGAACGCTTGAGGTGTGGGCCCCTCCACCAGCTGCAGATCTGGTGGCTACCATGCCACAGCCATTCCATGCTTGGCCCCAGCAAGTGGGGAGGAAGGCGGTTAAGTATTTATGGTAGATAGGGATTTTCACCCATGCCTCTGGCAGGCACCTCCATTGGACATGGACTGCTCACCCTCCACCCAAACAGGCCAAAGGCATGCCCGCCAGAGTTTACCTCTCGGGTTGCCCACATAGGGTGGCCCCTCCCACCACTTGAGGGCCTCAACTGGCTTCCAGGATCAAAAAAGGACTTGGAGCCTTCCTGCCCCAGACTTATTTGAGGGATGATGGGGTCTCCAGCCCGCACCTTCCTGTCCAATTAACAGGCCCCTGCCTCCAGAGGGATATTAAAATTCTGCCTATTATTCAACCTTCAGTTTTCAAATCAAACAGGCGTAACTAAGACCATATGACATATTCATGCGGATCAAATTATGCCCCATGTTTTCCAAACGTCATTGAAAAATTATAAATGTAGTGAATGATAGCAAATGTCACAGAAACAATGACAAGTTAGTTATTTTCAAAATGCTTCAGAATTAAATGCAAGCAAAAACAATAATGTGCCTTCAACTGCAGAATGATTAAGTGGAAGAAATATTAAAACCTGAAGGTTTAAACAGTTTTTGTTTCAATAAATATACTTTATTCTTAAGATTTATGAAAATACCTGGCAGGACAATATAAATGCCACAGTTCACAGTGCAATACAGAAAAAATAAACTTAATACAGTACATAACACACTGAGATGCTCTGCTCCATTTACACTGCAGATTGCATCCACATTTACATGATTTGAAACATCTTGTCGAGCAAACAGCGCAATGGGTTTTACACTGGTTCCTGTCCACCAGTGTACGATTCTGAGAAAGCCATAAATTGTGGTCTTTCCCCATTGGGCCTTTTTAATTCAATTCAATTTAATTTCACTTTATTGTCTATATGGAAATTCATTTTGGGTACATAACGTGTTTGTTAAAAAAATATATAAATAATAACAAAAGAAAGAAAATTACGTTATCACATCTAACTTTTAATTAAAATATGTATTAAAAACTATTCCAAAGCATTAACATAATCAGTGAGTCCCATGCAGAGTTCATATCCTCATCCATACAAACCCCTATTCAAAGTCTTAGAGAGAAGAGCATAAATAAGTTCAGGAACAGATTTGTCCTGCATCTGAGGAATTGTAGCCTTTTTCCTGAACGCGACCAGCAGTAATACTGAGACAAGGGGCAATTCTCATTGTTCGTGACACTCTTTACTTTTGCCAAAATTCTATGAGAGCAGGTTTCATCAAGAACGATCTGCTCATCAAATACCCTTCCTGCCCGGTTCAATAACCTCTGCACCCTTAAAGAGCCTGCCTAAGGCAACAGACCAGGAGAGATATCTAAAAAGGACAGCATTCTCAACTACAGTCATATGGAAGAGTTTTATGACTGTAGGATCGACTCAAAAGGATTTCAATTTTGAGGTAGTAAAACAGTGTATATCCCTTGGCCACCACATTTGTGCACTGTTCCCTCCAATTCAATTTGTCATCTACTTTGACATCGAGATACTTGTGGTGAGTAACTAATTCAGTGTCCACATCATAGATCTTCACAGAAACAAAATTAACTGGCTTTTTCCAAAAGTCTATGACAGTTCTTTTGTCTTGTTTTCGTTCAATTCAAGAGAACAGTTACCACACCATTTTAAGGACTTCTCCACCAAGTTCCTATAATTTACTTGGTTATTCCTGATGAGATCCACATTATCAGCATACTTCAGGATTGTTATGTCATCGTACTCTGATCGGCAATCATTGATAAAGAGGGTGAAAAGTTAAAAAAGGTGTCAGTACACAGCCCTGAGAAGATCCAGTTTTCGTTTTGCTCCTTTTTTGCAGCCGCAACAAGTTCCAGTGCATCTCTTGAACACGTAATCCTAGACCTTGTAATGTGGCATCCTGCCACACTTGGCCAAGGACAGCTCCTTGCACCAACATGTTTCAGGCAGTCCAAAAGGGCATATTTTACAAAGTTGATGCCCTTCCAGCAGCAGTTGATGTTTCTCTCTGCAGAGTTCCTAGGAACGGCACAAAATCCCACATTACGAAGCTGCTTGGGATGAATCTCCCCAAAAAACAATTCTAATTTTTTCCAGATGTTCTTTGTGAACACATATTCCAAAAGGAGATGAGCAGCAGTCTATTCCCCACCTACAGTGTGCATGAAGGAACTTACAGGGAGGGCCTTTTTCATCACAGCCCATCTATATCTTGGTGCTTGTTTGTTAATTCTACCAACAAGGTATTCTGCCAAATAACATCGAAGGTCGGCTCAGGGACCATCCAACAGGATCCGCCATCTCCTTTTTTTCTCCCCTATAGGGCCTCGACTATTCCCTGACTTATGGTCAAATGTATTTTTCTGCACAAGCTTTGCTACAAAAGGACAGTGGTAAGAAACAGTACAAATGAATACAGCATTTCATGGCAATGTAGCCAAACTCATTTTTCCCAACACCAGGAACAAACGGAACCTCAATATATTGCAAAATTTGTTGTTTGTATACCGAGGGTCTTCAGGATGAAGGCGACATTAGGTATTTTATTCAAGAAACTTGTACAACATGTCCCTGGGACACAGTCCTTTTTGATCTTCAGACATGACTCAAGGGACTGTCGTAGTACAGAAATCGAGTACAAGTCAGACCTGTCCACCCACATAGAGCAACACCAATGACGAGGTTCTTACCACATTCCAAGCCACATTTCTAACGCCTTCAGAAACTGACCTGACAGTGAAGGCAACAAATTAATAGTTGGGTCAGCTACCAAAGAACATGGCCTTGCTTTTGCTGCACTTTACTGAGGATCTGAGTATCACTGCCATGTCGAACTGGTCGCAAATGCTCATAGATTTGCTGTCATTCTACAGATTTAAGCAAAAGATTCCCAGTACAGGGATGCCTTGACCTCCACTGCCTAGGATCATCACCCTTCTTATGCCAGGCAATGGACTCAGACTTGTATCAAAGGCCTTCTCCTAGTCCAAGCTGATTAAGCAGGTGTCTCCTTCCTGTAGGTACACACAAACACATAATCCAAGCATGCCATATTCTTAGGCTGAATTCAGAACACATGACAAAACAGTGAAGACAACTGAAAAATGTGTAGCCACATTTAGTATGAGGTGATCTGCTGGTTCAGTGTGCAAAGGGGAAAAATAAGTGATTTTCAAAAAGAAATAACATACCTGGGAAACATAACTGAGGCAATCCTTGAAGATCTATATTATTTGGAACGCTAAATTCTTCAGTCTGTGGCTCTTTGTGACTTGTATTTGCATTGCTTGAGACAGGAGTTGCATGCTTGAATTCCTTCTGCTTTCTGAATGAGCGGTGCCTTGGAGTTCTGGTAAAATTTTGAGCAAAATAACCGGACTGATTGTCCTCTTTGGTAACAAATGGAGGAACATGAACTGACCGAACCTCTGGGCTAAGACAAGTATATGATTGAGCACGATCTTTATGGACTGCCTAAAAAAGAAACAGACAAACCAATGCTGTACACAAGCATTACTCAAAAATATAATTGATAGTGAGGGTATTCTCAGAAACATGAGCATTGCTAACTGTCATGAAAATGTAAGAATATTCATAATATTATTGTAATTTATTGTAAAGGTGGGTTAATAGTGGGGTTTGGATTAGTTTCTCTGTGTGGATATGTGTGTGTGTGGGAGATTTTAAGTGAATTAGAGACAGCTAGTCCGGAGCTTTTGAGTGATCAAAAGGGAAGCTAGGGTTGAAATGCTAAATACATAAACACGGCAGAAGTTTTAGAATGTGAAGTGTGAGGAACCTTTGCATTTTTAGATAAACCAGAGAAGCTTGAATTTCAAAGAGATGGTAAAATGTTACACCGAGCCATAGGAAGTTAAGTCAAACAGTGTGTTTATTTTTCCCAAAGGCTACTGATGATATGAGAACTAATGAAGGTTTCTATTATGGAAAAAGTAAAGTTGCAAAGACATATTGGAACAATGGAATTTACATTAAAAATGGAGAAACATGTATAAAGGAGATGAGGTTATGTATAAGGGAGAAGGCATTCTAAGATCTAACAAGTGTGAAAAGCCTCCAGCCTCTATGCATCAAACTGCTGTCTACAGGAACCGAAGAAAACTCAGCGTGAATATCACCGTCCAGGGTATTGTGTTCCTTGCCTGGGTCTGTTAAAATCTATTTTGTATTGTTGCCTTAACAGAGGTGTAACTGTGAGTCAGGTTAATTTGGGGACTTAGGAGTTATTAGAGTAGTAATTTGCAGACCCTATGTATTTGCTTTAAATCTTTTCCTCTATTGATAAATGTTTAACTTAGTTTTGTAAAAAACCTCAGCCTCAGTGGACTTATTACTACTGAATTCAAGGCCCGCATCTCTAAATAAAGTACAAATTGCAAATGAGTTCTGGCAGCAGTTTCAAGTTTCTCTCTGGGATTTGAACAGCTCAGCATTTACCATCCGCTGTGCCATAACATTAATATTAAATCAAGTAAAGTAAATGCTTAATTTGCACTTTGTGGTGATACCTACAAATCAAAAAATTACTCCAGACTAAATTATACATGTTATGAACTAAAGATAGGCTTGAATTTTTAGTAAGATTCAAGCTCAAAATGACCATTTAAGGTTCTGCAATAAAGCACCAAACCCAACTCATTATAGACTAGAAAATCAATGGTTTAACCCCAATTTTACATTATGTATCTGATGTCAATTAAGTTTCTCTCATAGAAAGTGCATGTTTGTGGATTTAGCAAATACAGGATCAGGTTTAGCTTTGATACTTTAGGGAGTTAACCAGAATAGAAATTTGAAGCACTGGGGAAGGGCAACAGTTCAATTGAAATTTAATTAAACAAGAAGAAAAGCTAATTAATATTTTTACTAAGAATGACAGCACAGAAAGGTAAGCGACACATTTTAGAATGTACCCTTGATAATGCATTAGTAAACAGTAGACACAGGAAACAGATTTTTTTTGTTATAAAACGCTTACCTGGCATATTTCCTTCAGTTTTTCATTAGATGCTCCCACAACGACACATATTTCCAATATTGCATTAGGTAGGACATCAACCATGATTGCCTTGACTTCTAACACTCTTAATTGGAGACTCAAACAGGAGGGAAAGATGTAACATTAAAATCTTGTTTGCAGTGTATTCAATTTTAATTAACATCTTTAATGATCTGCCACTGATGATTTAATCAGTGTATAAATCTTGTTCAAAATACAAAACATTGGACGAGAACTACATAGCTCTTCCTGATATATATTATTGACCAAGACCTTGGTGTACAGGGCACAACTTCAAAGATTGCAGATGAAACAAAGTTTGAAAGGAACCTGAAGAATGCGAAGGATAGTGTGGAACTTAAGGGCATAAACAGGTTGGTGGAATAAATGGCCAAGTGGCAATGGTGTTCAGCACAGAGGGGTGTGAGGTGATTCATTTTAGTAGGGAGAACATGGAGAAACAATATAAAAGAAAAGGTACAATGCTAAAGAGAGCACAGGAGCCGGGGGGCCTGGGTGTATATGTGCATAAGTCACTGAAGGTGGCAGGACAGGTTGAGAGCACAATTAATAAAGCATACAGTGTCCTAGGTTTTATTAATAGGAGCATAGAGTTCAAGAGCAAAGACGTTATGTTGAACTTGTATACAACACTCGTTCAGCCTCAGTTGGAGTACTACAGCCAGTTCTGGGCACTACACTTTGGAGGAATGTGAAGGCATTGGAAGGTGTGCAGAAAAGATTCACAGGAATGGTCCCAGGGATGAGGAACTTCAGTTACGTGGGTAGATTAGAGAAGTTGAGACTGTTTTCCTTAGAGAAGTGAAGTCTGAGAGGAGATTTGATAGAGGTATTCAAGATCATGAGGATTGATCGGGAAAAACTTCTCACTCATGAGAGGATCAAGAACAAGAGGGCATGGATTTAAAGTAACTGGCAAAAACAGCAAAAAGCGACATGAAAATCTTTATGACACAGTGAGTGGTTAACGTCTGGAAGCACTGCCTGAGAGTGTAGTGGAGGATTCAGTCGAGCCATTCAAAAGGAAATCAAGCTGTTATCTAAAGAGGAAGAATATGCAGGGTTAAGGGGAATGGCACCAGATAAATTGCTCATTTGGCAAGCCGGCGCAGGCGCGATGGGCAAATGGCCTCCTTCTGCACTGTAACAATTCTCTGACTGATCCAGTAATTATTCTTACAGAATGAACAAAAATAAACTTTCACCCAAGCAAAATAACAAGCTATGCAGTCATGTGTTATATTATTATTCCAGGATATGTAGTACAATAATATGGCTAAAAAGTATGTTCACTATTGCTCAAATTAAGTTCCAGATAGTTTTTTTCCCCTAGACTAAGAGATGACATGCTCACCACAAGAGCAGAGGGAGAATAAACACGAGCATACATGTTTAAATCCAAACTGCTCAAACTTACACCCTAACCCCAAAATTGACAGAATCCTGGAAACACACATCATACCTTCCTTTTCACATAGAAACATAGAAAATAGGAGGAGTAGGCCATTCAGCCCTTCAAGCCTGCTCCACCATTCATTATGATCATCCAACTCAATAGCCTGCTCCCGCTTTCTCCCCATATCCTTTGATCCCTTTCACCCCAAGAGCTATATCTAACTCATTCTTGAAAACATACAATGTTTTGGCCTCAACTACTTTCTGTGGTAGCAAATTCCACAGGCTCACCACTCTCTGGGTGAAGAAATTTCTCATCATCTCAGTCCTAAATGGTCTACCCCTGGTTCTGCACTCCCCCACCATCGGGAACATCCTTCCTGCATCTACCCTGTCTAGCCCTGTTAGAATTTTATAGCTTTCTATGAGATCCTCCCTCATTCTTCTGAGCTCCAGCGAATATTATCTTAACCGACTCAATCTCTCCTCATATATCAGTCCCACCAGCCCAGGAATCAGTCTGGTAAACCTTCGCTACACTCCCTCTATAGCAAGAACATCCTTCCTCAGATAAGGAGACCAAAACTGCACACTATGTTCCAGGTGTGGTCTCACCAAGGCCCTGTATAATTGCAGCAAGACATCTTTTGTATCATGACAAGTGCCATAGGTAGAATGGGAAAAAGTAAGAGCCACATAAAACATTATGCAAGACTCTGGCAAGGATAATGTTGGTGCTATACTCCGTCCCAGTTCAAACGCTTTGCCTCTTCCTTCAGATCACAGAGATGTCCTTTCCCTCTTCCACAGGTTCATTGAGAAGACTAAGGAAATCATAATATGCCTAAGCAGAGTCAACATGGCTTTATAATAAAGATATAATGTTTGACAAATCTGTTAAGGATGTAACTAGTAAGATGGATAAGGGGGAACGAACAGATGTAGTGTATTTGGATTTTCAAAAGTGTCACGCAAGGTTATTACTCAAAATTAGGACTCAAAGGATTAGGAATAATGTATTAGCATGGACTGAGGATTAGTTAATGGACTGAAAACAAAGTAGGAATAAAATGCACATTTCAAGTTGGCAAGCTGTAACTAGTGGCACACCACAAGGATTACTCAGCTAGTTACAATCTATATCAATTACTTAGATGAGGAGACTATCCAAGTTTACTGATGATACAAAGTTAGTATGGTAAATAAGCAGAAAGGAGGGCACCAAGAGGCTGCAGAGGGCTCACTTAAGTGAGTGGGCAAAAAGCTGACAGATAAAATACAATGCAGCAACATGTGAAGCTATCCACTTTGATCGGAAAAGTGAAAAAGCAGAATTTCTTTTTTGAATGCCAAGACTGGGAAATGTTTGTATTCAGAGGGATTTGGGCATCCTTGTACATATATCACAGAAAATGAATACAATAGGAACAGCAAGCAATTAGGAAGGCAAATACCATGCTATATTTCAATCCCTTAGTAACTAAAGAGTAAAGAGCTCTTAGTACAATTGTACAGGGCATTGCCGAGACCACACCTAGAGTACTGTGTGCATTTCTGGTCTCCTTAACTAAGGAAGGACATACTTGTTTTAGAAGGAGTGCAACAAAGGTTCACTAGATTGGTGTTTGGGATGAAGGAATTGTCCTGGTGAGACACTGTGTAGCCTTGGCCCATGTCGCAGAGAGTTTAGGAAAATGAGAGATGATATATAGAAACACAAAGTTATTAAGGAGCTTGTTGGGTAGATGATAGAGCCCTGTCAACCACCGCGGGTGGGAAGGCTCGGTTTAGGAAGAAGGAAGACATGTCAGAAGCACTGTTTTGGAAAGTGGCATCATTGTAACAGGGCAAAAGAGACAAGCGGAAATCCTGTCAGAGAGAAGAGCAATACTTGTTCGAGGTAGGCATTCCTGGAAGAGAAGCAGCAGTGAATTAAACACTAAGATAAAGGCAAAATACTGCGGATGCTGGAAATCTGAAACAAAAGCAAAAAATGCTAGAAAAACTCAGCAGGTCTGACAGCATCTGTGGAAAGAAAGACAGAGTTAATGTTTTGAGTCTGAATGACTCTTCTTCAGAGCTTGCATGTCAGAAAACAACAGGACGCCTATCAACTACACAAAATGTCAAGCTAATTGTTTAGTATTTTTTCTCAGGTGTATTTATTGGATTTTTTTAAAAATAATTTTTTGTTTGCATCAAACTGGGTGCTTCAATGTTATGAAAAAAGCAATAATCAGAGCACATTTGGGTGAAGCTGACTAACCAATTTTATAGTCCACAGCCAAAGAAAGTAAGTATTCAAATAATGCCAGTGAATTATTATTGCTGCCCACCCTTCCACCAGTGACAGTGATAGCTTTAATTTCTAACTTAATTGGTTTCCCTTTGTATTCTTTCCCTTGTTGAAATGGACTGTAGTGTGCTACCTAAGCCTCAGTTTATGAGGTCCAAAGTTAAAAAAAAAAACCACAGCAAATTCTTTCAGGTTAAACAAAACTAGGATATATTAACACATTCAAAACCTGAAAGATGGATCATGAAACACATTCACCCTCACAAGTACACAAGATAGAAAGGAAAAGAAAGGGAAATAAATTACAAATTGTGAGTTACTTAAAAATGTCAAAAGGAATTGGCATTAATTCAGGTGAATAAAGTCCAGTAAGCCAATATCCAGTGAAAGTTCTTTCAGATGGCTTTGTATGGCAGAATTCCTGGTCTTGGTCTTAGGAACTCAGTTGCAGGTTGAAGATGCAGTATTCTTGTATTCTGGGTATTAGTTCACTATCGGCAAAATACAGGATTCTTTCTGAGGATCTGACTTTGAGAGAGATGGAGGTCAGAAGCAGTCCGCTAGCCTGCGGTCCGGTTTTCTCTTCTGAGGTTAAATCGCAACTCAAGACAGAATCCAAAAGCTGTATAATTAAAGCAATTCAAACGGCTCAAGTCTCGGTCCTGTGACAGTGTGGTTTCGGTCGAGTCAAAGGTGTACTTTAAGAAATTGCTCAGAATCTTCCAGAACTACCAGCAGGTGACCAGTGGCGGCCAATTTATCAGCTGAGCAATTGTTCATGCTTTTAAAAAAAAAGAATTTAAAGAAGAGAATATGGAAGAGAAACAAATTTCTTTTAGATTATTTTCTTCATGCCGTCTTGACATAAGTCTTTTTTCCTCAAATGAGGCTCTTGAACATATCCATCCCATTTCCCACACTTCTGCTCTCAGCCTTCCTCCTCCCAGAACCAACATCGGTTCCCTTTGAAATGTAGGGCATTCAGCACAGCAAGCATCCACCAATAGCAATGTGATAATGACAGTTAATCCTTCCAGTCGACTGAGGAATAAATATTAGCCCGGACATGTTATCAACTAGAACACATACAACTGCAGGTGATATTCCATCTCTGAGTTTTGTGAAACCTTTTCCTCTGCAGTGAAATTAACTAGACAATTCACTGAATAAAAAATAAGATAATTTCCAGCCAGGTCAATAGGATAAAGGGAAGATTTCCATAGAGTTGTGAACACTTACATCCTGCCAATCTCCGAATTGAATGGATCATACTTCACTTTCGCCATTTCCATCACGATGCCACCATCAAACACAACTCCCCCACCCCTCCCAGCTTTCAACAATCTGAAGGAACCATTCCCTCCATGACACCCCGGGTCCATTCTTCAATCACCCCTTTCATAACCTCCACTTCCCATGGCACCTTTCCATACAAACAGAGAAGATAGAAACATAGGAGCAGGAGTAGGCCATTCAGCCTGTCAAGCCATTCAATACGACCATGATCATCCACTTCAATGCCTTTTTCCCTACACTATCTCCATATCCCTTTATGTCGCCGGTATTCAGAATCTCTACTTTAAACATACTCAATGACTAGTCTTCCACAGCCCTCTGGGTTAGAGAATTCCAAAGATTCACAATCCACTGAGTAAAACAATTTCTCTTCATCTCGGCCCTAAGTGGCTTTCCCCTTTGTTCCGTGGCTCTGGACTCGTCAACTAGGGGAAACATCTTACCTGCATCTACCCTACCTATCCCTTTAAGTATTTTGTAGGTTTTAATGAGATCACCTCTCCTCCTTTGAATCACAGAATTTCACAATGCAGAAGAGGCCCTTTGGCCCATCGAGTCTGCACCAACACATGAGAAACACCTGACCTACCTACCCAGTTGCATTTACCAGCACTTGGCCCATAGCCTTGAATGTTATGATGTGCCAAGTGCTCATCCAAGTACTTTTTAAGGCAGTGCATTCCAGAACGTCATCACCCTCTGGGTAAAAAAGTTTTTCCTCACATCCCCCCAAACCTCCTGCCTCTCACCTTGAGCTTATGTCTCCTCGTGACTGACCCTTCAACTAAGGGGAACAGCTGCTCCCTATTCATGCTTCTCAGGAGAACCAGGTTTCCCCAATCTCTCTGCATAGGACAGTCCTGCCATTCCAGGAACAAGTCTGGTGAACCTTCATTGCATTCCCTCCAAGGCAACAATATCCTTCCTAAGGTAAGGGGACCAAAAAGCTGCACACAGTACTTCAGATGTGGTCTAACCAATGTTCTATTGAAGCAGGACTTGGTTACTTCTGTAACTCTTTCGAGTACAAACCTATTTCCATCTGTTTCAGATGAAGTTACATTGTTTCATAGTTTGCCACTGTGAGATTTGAACTCTTGATCTTGGGGTTACAAGCCCAGTACCATAACCACTTGGCTATTTAGGCCAAGCCTTGGTTACTTCTGTACTCAAATCCTCTTGCGATAAAGGATAATTAGTCTTCCTAATTGCTTGTTGCACCAGCATGTGAGCCTTCAGTCATTTATTGATGAGAACACCCAGGTCTCTTTGTACATATAGACTTTCTAATCTCGCACCATTTAAGAAGCACTCTGCGCATCAGTTCCTCCTACCAAAGTGGACAATCTCTCAATTTTCCACATTATGTTCCATCTGCCATGTTCTTGCCCACTCTATCCAAATGCTCTTTGAAGCCTCTTTGCATCTTCCTCACAACAAACATTCCCACGTAGCTTCTGTGTCGTCTCCGAACTTGGAAAATTACAATTGGTCCCCACAGCCAAATCATCAATATACGTATGTCAACAGCTAGGGCCCAAGTGCTGATCCTTTTGGTACCCAACTAGGCACAGCTTGCCTGCACAAGAATGACCTGTTTATTCCTACTCTGTTTTCTGCCTGTTAACCAATTCTTAATCCATGCCACTATATTAGCTCCTATCCCATATGCTTTAATTTTGCTAACCAATCTCCTGAGGGGGACTTTATCAAAAGCCTTCTGAAAATCCATGTAAGCAACATCCACCGACTCCCCTTTTTCAAAAAAAAACTCCAACAGGTTCGTCAAACACTGTTTCCCACTCATAAATCCATGCTGACTATGATCAATTATCCAAATGTCCATTTATCACATCCTTTAGAATAGATTCTAGTATTTTCCCTACTACTGGTATAAGGCTAAGAGGTCTGTAGTTCCGTGTTTTCTCTCTCCCCCCAAACAGTGGGATGATGTTTGCTACCTTCCAATCTGTAGGAACCATTCCAGAATCTATAAAATTTTGGAAGATGATCATCAATGCATCCATTATCTCCACAGCTATCTCTTTCAACACTCTGGGAGGTAGAATATCAGGCCCTAGAGACTTATCAACCTTCGGTCCCATTAATTTCTCCAATACAACCTTCTTACTAATACTGATGTCATTCCTCTAGTCCCTTGGATCTCTAATCCTGAGAGATTTCTTGCATCTTCCTCAGTGAAGGTAGACACAAAATAATCATTTAGCTTCTCTGCCATTTTTCTATTCCCCATGATAAATTATCCTGCCTGCAATGGACCCACAATTGTCTTAGACAAACATTTCCTTTTTACATACCTATGGAAGCTTTTACTGTCTGTCTTTATGTTTTTTGCTTGTTTATATTCATATTCTATTCTCCCTTTATCAGTTTTTTGGTCCTCCTTTGCTGTATTCTAAAATTCTCCCAATCCTCAGGTCCACAACTATTTCCAGCAACTTTATAAGCCTTTTCTTTTAATCTTGTACAATCCTTAACTTCCTTTGTTCACCACTGTTGACTGACTTGTCTTTTTGGGTTTTTGTGCCTTGAAGGACTGTACAGCTGCTGTAAATTATGTCATAATTCTTTAAAGACTATCCATTGCCCATGTACTGTTATACCTTTTAATGTATTTTCCCAATCCACCTCAGCCAATTTGCCCCTCCTACCTTCATAATTTCATCTGTTTAAATTTAACATCCTGGCTGCAAAATGAACTAACTCACTTGCAAACATTATGCAAAATTCTACCATATTATGGTTACCCATCCCAAAGGTTCTTTTACAACAAGATTATTAATTAGTCCTTTCTCATTTCATAATACTAGATTGAAAATAGCCTGTTTTCTAGTTGGTTCCTCAGCATACTGTTCTAGAAAACCATCCCTAACACTCCAGAAACTCATCCTCCACAGCATTAGTGCTCATTACCCAGTCTATATGCAGACTGAAGTCACCCATGATTACTATATTACTCCTGCTACATGCATCTCTAATCTCTTAATTAATAACATGCCCCACACTACCACTACTATTTGGTGGCCAAGAAACAATTCATACCAACGTTTGCTGTCCTTTTCTGTTTCTTAGCTCCACCCAAACAGATTCCAAATTTTGTAATCCTTCCTTACTAATGTACTGATCCTATCCCTTATTATCAGCACAACACCACCTCCCTTTCCTTTTGGCCTGTCCTTTTTAAATGTTGCGTTTCCTTGAATATTCAGTTCCTAGTCTTGGTCACCTTGTAGCCATGTTTAGATCATACCCATTTACCTCTATTTGTGCCTTTAAATCATCTACCTTGTTGCAAATGCTGCGTGCATTCAGGTAGTGTGCCCTTTGTCTTTTTGACATTATTCCACATTCTAAGCTCAGTTGATGCTTGCCTTATGTTGCAACGCCTGCCCTGTCCTCCTCTCCCCTCATTGTCCAAAGCCCCAAACTCTCTTTTCAGGTGAAATCGCGATTTAAACGTATTTCATACAAGTTAGTATAGTGTATTCACTGCTCATAGAGGTCTTGTGGCACAATGGGTAGGTCTTGTGGCACAATGGGTAATGTTCTGCCTTTGAAACAGAAGGCCCAGGTTCGAGTCCCACTCCAAGACTCAATGTCCATGCAAAGTACATTCATAACATGGCCAAACAGGTTGATTATCAACTGGTAACTTCTTCCAATACATCTATGGCAGATGGTAAGAGCGGGAGGAATGCTTGATGCGGAGCGACGCCCTTTACAATCTCTCGTGACAGGCTACTGACCTGTTCCAGAAAAAACTAGCTGTGGAAACAGGTGTAAGCCTCATATGCCACTAAGTGCGGGAAGAGAAAAGATTCTCCACTCACAATGTGGTCTGTTCTATAAATGGTGAGACCAAACACAAATTGGCTGACCATTTTGCAGGACATCTCTATTCAGTCTGCAAACGTGACTTCAAGTTTCTAGTTGCCTGCCTTTTTATTTCTCCACCTTAGTCTCATGCTGAACTCTCCGTCCTCTGTCTCCTGCAGTGTTTCAATGAAGCTCAATATAAGCTCGAGGAACAGCACCTCATCTTTCGATCAGGCATTTTAGGTCTGGACTCAGTGAATTCAACAATTTCTGACCATAACCACTGCCCCAATATTGTTTCCATTTTCTTTGCCGGTTTTGGTTTTACACTCATTTTTCTCTTATGCTTTCAAAAGGTAGCTTTTTTAATTCATTCATGGGATGTGGGCTTCGCTGGCTGGGCCAGCAGTTATTGCCATCCCAAGATGCCCTTGAAAAGATGATGGTGAGCTGCCTTCTTGAACCGCTGCAGTCCACATGGTGTAGGTACACCCACAGTGCTGTTAGGAAGGGATCTCCAGGGATTTGACCCAACAACAGTGAAGGAACAACCATATATTTCCAAATCAGGATGGTGAATGACTTGGAGGCGAACCTCCAGGTGGTGGTGTTCCCATCTATCTGCTGCCCTCGTCCTTCTAGGTGGTAGTGGTCGTGGGTTTGGAAGGTGCTGTCCTAAGGAGCCTTGGCGAGTTTCTGCAGTGCATCTTGTAGATGGTACACACTGCTGCTACCGTGCATCAGTGGTGGAGGGAGTGAATGCTTGTGGATGTGGTGCCAATCAAGTGGGCTGCTTTATCCTGGGCGGTGTCAAGCTTCTTGAGTGTTGTGGGAGCTGCACTCATCCAGGCAAATGGGGATATTCCATCACATCCTGACTTGTGCCTTGTAGATGGTGGACAGGCCGTGGGGAGCCAGGAGGTGAGTTACTTGTCGCACGATTCCTAGCCTCTGAACTGCTTTTGTAGCCACAGGAGCTATTCATCATTCTGAACTTCAGACCTCCTCTAGTCACATCCTTCCTTATCCTTTTACAACTCGCTTTGGCATTGTACCACCAATCCCTCTTATTTAATTTTTCCTATCTTTCCACCCTATCAAAGGGCCTTCCCTTGGTTCTTTCTCTTACCCTCCTCCTTTTCACTTGCCCAAAACCTATTACGTTTCTAACTTGTTCCAGTTCTGATTAAAGATCACTGACCAGAAACAGTAACTCTCTCTATCGCTCCACAGTTCCTGCCTAACCTGATAATTATTTCCAACATTTTCTGTTTTTATTTTAGGCCAGGGATAAAGTCTGGATTGCTCAAGCAACAAGTTGGCAGTTACAAAATGATTAAATGACCTCTCCCTGTCCTGTAAGCCTCTGTGGTTTCTCTGTTTTTCAAAACATTCTACACATTTTCAATTCAAGTCATATAAGATGCATGGTGACCTAAAACAGAATATATTTAATTAGAAATTATCCACAGCAGAAATATTCATATTGATTAGACCAATTTGAAAGGCAAGTGCTTTTGGCATATAAAAGGAGCGGAGAGGTTCAATTGAAAGGAAGTAATGCATCACTCCGCCTTCAGATCCAGTAATAAGGAAGAAGAGTCTGCCCTGAAGAAGAGACATATTGGACTTGAAATGTTAACTCTGTTTCTCTCTCCACAGATGCTGCCAGACCTGCTGAACTTTTCCAGCACTTTTTGTTCGTATTTTATATTATATAAGGAAAACAAGGTTGTGCTATATATAGTCAAAATCTAAAGCACATACCGATGACAATGAAAAGCTCAGTGCATGTTAAAATCATTCATTCTCCATCTGTTCACTAACAAGAACTTGACACTCTTTTCTTTAAGGACAACGCAAACATTCTGAAATAAGGCTTTTCTTTGGTACTTTCAACCCAACCTACTTCTGCAAACATGCGTCACAGCACTGGTGTACCACAGTGGATCTACTTACAAGGCAACTATTTTGACAGTCCATCTATAGTTTTGCACTGTTCTTACCCCAATATTCAGGGAGGTCTAGTTATGCTGGCAAAATCACTAATGTACTTCTGCATGAAATGCACACACACTTCATCTCACATGAGCTACATAAGTAACGTAACACTCACATTTGAAGAAATTGCACATAACAATTGCATTCTCAAATTGTTACTCTTGCCACAAAGCAGTTCGGTCATATAACAGGGCTACGAAAAACACTAATACACAAACAAGCTTTGCTTGTCATTCTCTCTATTCAATGAGCAATTAGGATTTGGAGTCCACTGCCAGAGGGTATGATGGAGCAGGTTCAATCGTGGCTTTCAAAAGGAGAATTGGATAAGAACTTGGAGAAAAAAATTCAGGGCAAGAGAGAAAAGGTGGCGGCGTAGGACGAGCTGAGTTCCTCTTGTTGGGAGCCACACAATGGGCCGAATGGATGCTAAGCTGCAAACATCCGATGATGCTATGAAAATATTCTAATATTGGCATCACCAGTATCTCACAAGAATTCAAACTCCAAGTGTCAGGAAAAAGCTGGTAATTTTTTTTCCCCCTTTTGACTCTTATGGAAAAATAGCAAGAAAATATGATTCACGTTAACTGCTTTGCAGAAATCTTTTCTTTCCAATACAAGGGTCAACTAAACAATGCTCAGAAGAATTTGGTCTCAGGAATGGAGAGAATGGTAAAAGAGCACAATGGATGAAAAGTATGAACAAAAAAATGAAGGATAATTCTATGTGCTGTCATTACAATTGAGAAAAAAATTACAAATACACTATCTTGGGACTGATAGCCCACCGAGGAATGGATCATCTATATCAAAATACCACTAGAGCAAATGAAATGAGAACTTGAACAATATCAGAAAGCACGCTGTTGTTAAACTTGACTAAGTTCAAAAAGGCATCATAGGCTTTCTGTTGCTTCAAACTGTCATGGGAGAGACTGTCTTTCATCTGTACACAAGGACAAGGGGCAGATGTACTGAGAGAAACTGTCACAAACAACATCCTATTATGCCTAGCAAGAAACTTGGAAAAGACGTAAAAATAGAAGCTACAAGAACTGAAGAACTGTTCTAAAAATACTTATTCATAAAGGAATTGCATGGATTTTTAGGAGAACTAATCTGGCATTTTATCGAGACAGCATAAGAAAGCAACATCCTCATCTCACAAGAAAAAGGATTTGATTATCCCTCAAGTGAGTTGTGCTCACTTTGAGTAAAAACTGCTGTTTCTGAATTTTAGGTAAAATTCTTTAGAGTTATAAAATAACTACAGCATCACACTTGACCTGTGGCCTTTTGTATCCTGAACTAGTGGTTCAAGAAATATTACTCCAGCCATGATGTTCCCTTTGCACTGACACCATCTGG
This sequence comes from Carcharodon carcharias, assembly GCF_017639515.1. Taxonomy (NCBI): domain Eukaryota; kingdom Metazoa; phylum Chordata; class Chondrichthyes; order Lamniformes; family Lamnidae; genus Carcharodon; species Carcharodon carcharias. Next base: position 167,930,549 of record NC_054472.1, read on the forward strand.
AGTCATGGATGAAGGGCTGGCATTTGGACTACGAAACTCTGGTTTCAGCAAGAGGAACCTTCAGGAAGAGGAAGAACTTTTGGAAAATAAACATGTGTTTTATTAAAGCATTTATTAGTTTCAAAATGTTTATTTTCTTCTTTTTATTTTTCCCCCTTTACACTTCCCACAACCAGTATCCCAGATATTGCACTGCCCTGCCTCCCTCCCTCTCCTTATAGGTTCTCTGTCCTAGATAGACTTGCCTTTTTTCTGCTCCACACTCCCCTTTCACCCCAGGAGCTCTCTGACCACTTATTCTAATCTTGGCCTTCAAATCCTCACACTCACTCCCAATTGAGCTCTTACTATCTGCTCAACTTTGGCAGCAACTCAAAAGCTCCTGGGATATATCTTGGTGCATGGAAATCTGTCCACCTACTTGCCCTACCTTTCACGTCATTGTCAATTTGCATCAATTTATTTGTTGCCATTTCTCTTGATTCCATTTTTCTTCACAGTATTTAACCCATTCTCTGCCAGCCCTTTTCCATATCCCGTAAAAACTGAATCATGATGGTGCAATTTTAATTCTAACATTTTCCGTTTGGGAATAATATTGTTCAAGAAGTTCAAGACCAAACTGGGATCTGCACATTTCAGGTATTCTAACTAAAATTAGTGTTACACCATTATGGTATACATTTCCTATATTTACCCATGACACACTTTAAGATTATGTCTCAATTTTGATTAAACTAAATCTTGCAGAAGAAGAATCCATGCCGTCTCAGAAGGCACAGATTTAAGCTTATTGGCAAAAGAAGTAATGGTGCCTTTTTGTTTTAAGCAGTCTGTGGTTAGGGTCTGGAATGCACCGCTTGAGTGTGTGGTGGAGGCAGATTCAACTGAGTCATTCAAGCGGAAACTGAATTATTAAGCTGAAAAGGAAGAACGTGCAGGCTAGAGGGAAAAGGCTGGGGAGTGGCACTAACTGAATTGCTCCTTCAGAGAACCGGCACAGACACAATGGGCCGATGGCTTTCTCTTGTGCTGTAACCATTCTATGATAAACTACATTGGATGAGCTGTATTTATATACAATAGTAGACCAAATTTTCATGAGAAATTTTCCAAGAAATAACTCATCACTTTGATCTCTAATCTAAAATGTCCTCACATCTCTGCTGGTAAGGCCAGTGTTAATTTCTGAAATTTATATATAGTTTAATTGCCAATTTTATACTACACTTCACTTACTTCAGTGTGGAGTTTCTGCAAGAGATGCAACAGGCAAATTACACCAAGAATGCACTGGACACTGAGGTAGTTTTGCCTGGGTGAAGTCATGCTGATGTTTCTCCAGTAATTCTTCACCATAGGCTCAAACATTAAATCTTCCATGAATCATCAAGCAGTGTAATCAATCAGTGACTGAAACAAGGCATCCTCTAGCATCAGAGGAAGAGGAGTGAGATTACCAAGAAACGAGCCAATTTTCAACTGAACAAATTGATCTGCATCAGGGCAGAAAAAAAAAATCAACTGATAAAATGCTCCTCGTTTTACCACTTAATCTGTTTCATTTAAATCCCTGGTCACAGGTCTTATGTACCAAGTAGCTTCAGGAGCAGGGAAAAAGATTTGGATCAGGCTTCAATTTACTGTCCAAGTCACTGCAGGCCTGGTGATTAACACTGGATTCTTACGGCCGTGGGTGTTAAGTCACTGAACATTGATCTAGCAAAGGAATAAGCTGGAGCCAAATCTGTCTTCAGCATGTTATACTGGATTTTGTGGACAGACCAGGTGCAGACTCGTCTTCCCTTTTATGCAGCAGCCCCCACCAGAAGTTCTTGAATATGTGCCCTCACTTTGCACAATTAGTATCAGTTGCTCTTAATCACAATTAGAACATGCTCTCAATTGACACAGTATTTGCAACATTAACAGATTTCCTTCTTTCTTAAAAAGAAAAACAATTAACAAGTACACATTTACAGACAAAAATTTTTTTTAAACTTGAAGAGAGAAATAAATCTTACACTCCCAACACTTACATCTTGAGGTGTCCTTCGAAAACTCACAATAAATTCCCACTGGAAGTGTCCCTTTTGGTAATACAGTCAAGCAGTTATAGCTTGTATCTACCCGTTTAGGTTTGCAGATTTCTTTTTTCATCATTTGTTTCAAACTCATGATAGTTCTTAATCCCTTCTTATTCATACACTTCGGGGTGTGCACATTATCTCAAAGGGAACGATTGTCCATTTAATACTCAATAGGTAGGATTTCCCCTAACATCTTGGATACAAAGCATGCCATGTCACCTGCCTCAACATATGCAACAGTTTCCGCAGCCAGAGTACTTTGTACTACTTTCCTTATTTTCTTAACGTCCTAAGCCAAGGGGCAACATTTCCCACAAGAAATATTATAAAACTAGCTATACTCAAAAACACATCACAAAAGTTTGCATGGGAGGCATCACTAAATATAATCAATTTTATATTCTTGGGGTCACCCCAAAAATGGAAACTTCAGTAACATTTCTCCTCCTTTAATTTTTAAAAATATTTTTGCCTGTAAAATGTCCTTGACTTTTGGATGTTTCATTACAGTACTTAGTTCTCAGATATCAAAACTTGCATTGGGCCTCATCTTTGTGTCCAGCCAATTCATTTGTCCAATTAGACTTCGCAGCTGCTCAGCCTCAGCTTTGGAAGCAGCTGCATCTTTTTGTGAGGACCTGGGATGATTGATAGTGATAGAGCTAACATTTTCTCAGTCAGATTGTTGATCCAAAGTCACATCAGACCCGCACCGTCTCATTTCCAAACCAATATATTTAAAGGCCCCAAAAGACTGACTGCCGATCTTAATTCTGTCCCCCGAATTCACTCCATAAGAAGTTGTGCATCATAAAGATGCCTGTGAGTTTCCTGCCATGGTACCAATCAAACATGGCAGCAGTTGCTTTCAGTTGGAGACAGCCCAACTGTAACAAAACTGACCTAACTGAAAAGTGCCATAACTGGAAGCATTATTTAAACCACAGACAGACTCATTAACATCCAAAGTTTTCCTTCTACATCTGACACCTCCTTAGGAGGGTGGACAAACACTTCCCTTTGGAGGTGGCTTCCCTGCAGAAATGTAGATTTTACGTCTATTGACTTAGATCCCAAAGAAAACATTGCCAAAAGAGCCGAAAAAATTTCAAAATTACCTTTCCTGCTGTGGGCGAATCCACTCTGACCTCCATCTCCTAAGAATTCTTCAAAACCCTGGGCCACTAACCTTGCTTTAGCCTTGAGCTCCATCTGGCAGGACCTTTTCTACTCTTAATATAATAATGCTGGTTGACCCCATATTTTTATGTCCATTGCCACTACATCATTAAATTCTCAGGCCAGTGGAAGACAGGATGTGTTGGTGTCCTCCTGTATTTGACACGAATGTCACATTGAGACATAACTCACTCAATTAGAGTTTCATATTCGCCATTGACTACTCCAGCATCCCTCAGCAAAGATTGTCATTTCTGTGACAAAGGGTGTGCAAATTGTCTACGTAATTTCCAAATAATTATTTTTCTGTCAGTCAGACTCTTATCCCCTTAAGCAAACAAGACCATCTGGACTTCTTGATGAGAAACATCTGGTTTCCTCAATGGTATGCAATAATGCCCTGATCAAGTGAAATGTATTTGGGAAAGCCGTGGATTTACAAGTCTTTGTCATTTTCCATCTCTTGCTTCATCTGTGCTTTTTCCATTGAGGACTTGTTCGGCAATAAAGGTATCTCACTGGAGACTACATCAGAGCAAAAGAAGAGACTATTCCGGCCATTTTGCATAGGATGGCTACTCTTTTTAAACACTTTAGCATATTTTCATCCCCAAACCTAAAGCAGGTGGAACTTTCATACTTTTTAACCTTATGCCGATCTTCCTTGCCAAGAGATTCCAAGTAATAATTGAGTCAATTCACCCCACTTTCTGTAAAAATGCAGCCACTATCCAATACCACACAGCTGAACTAATCAGCAACCAAAATGCTCATCACCGGACTCAGGCTTTCATTAGCCAATACAACTCCTTCGCGCAAGTCATGCTTATCATTCTCAGTGTCAGAATTGTCTGCATCATGCGTTACCTCAAAGGCTCAATTTCTGCACTTCGGACAATTCATTGTGTAATGATATTTGGAATCATAACAAAAACAACAGTTAATCATTGCCCATGCATTTCTAGTGCTCATGCACCTATGGTCGTCATCCCAGTCCTGCTTGATCCACAAATTGATTAGAATTGTGTACCTCCTCAGATCGCCAATCAACAACTCTGTCTTTGTACTAAGACATGCGTCGAGTATTCAGAAGTCTTGAAATTCAGCAACCATGGAGTCCTCTATTTTTTTGAACACTGCAGGGTGGTCTGTTGTGACCTGGAAACGATTGCTTTCCCAAAATTTTTTTTAATGCAGTAGCCATTTGGTCTAAAAGAGAACAAAAACAGAATTACCTGGAAAAACTCAGCAGGTCTGGCAGCATCAGCGGAGAAGAAAAGAGTTGACATTTCAAGTCCTCGTGACCCTTCAACAGAACTGAGTGAATATTAGGAGAGGGGTGAAACATAAGCTGGTTTAAGGTAGGGGGGGAAGTGGGGTGTGTGTGTGTGTGTGGGTGGTTGTAGGGACAAGCAGTGATAGGAGCAGATAATCAAAAGCTGTCACAGACAAAAGAACAAAGAGGTGTTGAAGGTGGTGATATTATCTAAACGAATGTGCTAATTAAGAATGGATGGCAGGACACTCAAGGTATAGCTCTAGCGAGGGTGGGGTGGAAAGGCTAACAGAGCATACAAGATATAGATTTAAAAATAATGGAAATAGGTGGGAAAAGAAAAATCTATATAAATTATTGGAAAAACAAAAATGGGGTGGGGATGGAGGATGGAGTTCAAGATCTATATTCAGTCCGGAAGACTGTAAAGTGCCTAGTCGGAAGATGAGGTGCTGTTCCTCCAGTTTGCGTTGGGCTTCACTGGAACAATGCAGCAAGCCAAGGACAGACATGTGGGCAAAAGAGCAGGGTGGAGTGTTAAAATGGCAAGCGACAGGGAGGTTTGGGTCTTTCTTGCGGACAGACCACAGATGTTCTGCAAAGCGGTCGCCCAGTTTACGTTTGGTCTCTCCAGTGTAGAGGAGACCACATTGGGAGCAATGAATGCAGTAGACTAAGTTGGGGGAAATGCAAGTGAAATGCTGCTTCACTTGAAAGGAGTGTTTGGGCCCTTGGACGGTGAGGAAAGAGGAAGTGAAGGGGCAGGTGTTGCATCTTTTGCGCGGACATGGGGAGGTGCCATAAGTGGGGGTTGAGGAGTAGGGGGTGATGGAGGAGTGGACCAGGTGTCCCGGAGGGAACAATCCCAACGGAATGCCGCCGGGGGGGTGAAGGGAAGATGTGTTTGGTGGTGGCATCATGCTGGAGTTGGCGGAAATGGCGGAGGATGATTCTTTGAATGCGGAGGCTGGTGGGGTGATAAGTGAGGACAAGGGGGACCCTATCATGTTTCTGGGAGGGAGGAGAAGGCATGAGGGCGGATGCGCGGGAAATGGGCCGGACACGGTTGACAGTTTTGGTCTAAAAGAGAATCTGCTCCATGAAATTGAACCACTGCCAATACCAGAAACCTAGGTGTGAAATCTGTGCACAATCCAGTAATTTGAATGCAAGCACCGGCTCGGGGGTCTCAAGGTCAAACTTTGTCAATCTCTGAAACAATCTACCAGAGTCCACGATATATTCTTCAATGGACTGATTGTCTGCTTCAACTTTTCAAAGATTGACCATGCATTGTAGCCTTCCAGCAGATCATATTTCTTCTAAACCTTATCCATAAAGTTTAACAGAAGAGCGAATCCCTATTCGGTATCCAAGTCATCCACATCCAGCTTTGAAAATGCTTTACTTCTAAACCTTACTTTTTCCTGGTAGTGACAACGGCAAAGCCATATCTTGCTTCCTCTTGGATAACAAGGTAACCTGAGTTAACATTTCCACTTCTTTTTACCACTGCTTATGTGGTTCAGACTCCAAAAAAAAACAGATAAGCAAAGTTTGAAAATTTAGCTGGGGCCTCACCATTTTGTGCCAGAGGCTGTTGGGAACAATACTTTTGTCAAGAGAGACAAAAATCCCTTATTCAGCTTCCAACCTCCACAGATCAATGTTAACCTGCTGCTACCATGTTAAGTTGCTGAACATCTGTCAAAGGAAGAAGCTGGAGCCAGTCTGTCTTCAACACAGGTTTACTCACAAAACCCAGTATAACACAACTGCAGACAAATCTTTCCTTCCACAGAACAACCCCCACAACAGGTGGAAATGGCTCAATAAACATGCTCTAACTTTTCCCCCAATTAATATCAGCTGCTTGTAATCATAACTAAACTGTGCACTCACAGCATTTGCAACATTAACAGTGGATGCCTGCGCATCCAAGGTTCTGGGTGAACATCCTTCGTTGAGCACAATCAGATATATGCCATTTCGACCTAAGTGTAGCCATTTCTGTGGGTTGGAACTGCTTTGCTCGTATGAACTTTAGAATCAGCTTAAAAAGGTCAGGAATACACCAGGGTAAAGTAGTTATGGCCGCAACCCGTTCATGCTTAAAATTCCAAGACTTTATCATAAAAAAAATTTGATTGTGCTCCCATTAAGCGTACATCAAGGTGGAAATCATGCAGAAATTCCAGGCTTTAATTCACCAATTCTCTGGTAAGGCTATTTTTAGCTAATCCATGCCGCCTATTTATTGAATCAATATTGAGTCCAACAAAAAGAGAGTAACGTAGCTAAGTTTGCTGATGATGCAAAGCCAGGTGGGAATATAAGCTGAGGAGGACACACAGAGGCTGCAGGGAGAAATAGACAGGTTAAGTGAGTGGGCAACAACGTTGCATCAGATGGAGTACAATGTGGGAAAGTTCAAGTTATTCAATTATATGGTTATAATAGAAAAGTAAGTTTTTTTTTAAGAAGGCATGAAACTTATAAATGTTGATATTCAGAGAGTCTTGAGCATGCTTGTCCAAGGGACATAAAAAGTTTGCATGCAGATACAGCAAGCAATTAGGAAGGCAAATGGCATGTTGTTTTCCTTTATTTCAAGGGGATTGAAATACAAGAATAAAGGAGTCTTACTACAATTGTACAGGGCTTTGGGGAGATCATACTAGTGGAGTTTTGGTCTTCATTTTTTAAAGGAAGGATATACTCGCATAGGATGCAGTACAGCCAAGGTTCACTGGATTGGTCCCTGGGATGAGGGGGCTGTCCAATGAAAGGCTGGGTAAACTGGGCCTATATTCTCTGAAGTGTAGAAGAATGGGAGGTGATCTCCTTGAAACATACAAGATTCTGAAGGAGCTTGACCAGGTAGACACAGAGGTTGAGTCCGCTGGCCGGGGAATCTAGAACACGGGGGTACAGGCTCAGGATATGGAGCCAATCATTTAAGGCTGACATGAGGAGGGTTGTGAATCTTTGGAATTCTCCCAACCCCAGAGAGTTGTGGATGCTCCATTGTTGAATATATTTAAGGCAGAGATAGACAGATTTTTGGTCCCTCGAGGAATCACGGGCTCTCGGGAGCAAGCGGGAAAGCAGAGCTGAAGCCCAAGATCATCCATGATTGCACTGAATGGCGGAGCAGGTTCTACAGGCCATAGGGTCTACTCCTGCCCCTATCCCTTGTGTTCTTGTATGCATTTCATTTCACCCAATTCTCTACTAAGGCCATTTCTAATTTTTGAATACCACCAAGGTAATTAATTAATTCCTGAATTTGATATTTCAATATATTTGTTTTATTCTATCGTGGTATAAAGTGTAAATTAACATAAACATATGCACATTATGAATTAATTTAAATATAAGAATGATATACGTTTTAATCTCACAGCATAAAGTTATGAGTTCTGAGGTACAACCCTAGCATATTGCTAAAAATCTTAATACTGTATGAAAACAGAATTTTTGTTATTTATGACTAAGCACATTATATGGCATCATGATCCCAAGTGTAATTTTCTCACTACAAGCAATGTCACAGAAAATCTACTGGTACATAGGAATAAATAATACTCATCAGTATCGTGAAGAGAATTACACAGTAATTCATGACAACGGTTAAACCATGTGGAGTCAGGGGATAAATAGCTGAATAGATATCAAATTGCCTAAAAAAATACAAAGCAGAGAATAAGACAAGGGTCATTATTCAGACTGGAGAAAAGTAAAATGTGGTTTTCCACAAGGATCAGTGCTGGGACCATTGTTCAGTATAATTTACATCAATAATCTGGATTTGAAAATAATTAATTCAATACCACAGTTTGCAGATGGCATCCAACTGGGGCACTTAGCGATTACTGAGGTAAAATGGAATAAAATACAAGATGACATATGGTCATTTGGTTGCACAGAACTTGAGTATCACTGAAAAAAAGACCCATGTCAAAACATTCTCGCTGGAACTCATCAGGACATTCACAAAAATATCAAACATAAAGAAAACAACAATTTATGATGCACGAGAAGTGTTTTTTTAATTCATTCGCAGGATGAGGGCTTCGCTGGCTGGGTCAGCAGTTATTGCTCATCCCTCGTTGCCCTTGAGAAGGTGGTAGTGAGCTGCCTTTTTGAACCGCTGCAGTCCATGCGGTGTAGGTACACCCACAGTGCTGTTAGGAAGGGAGTTCCAGGGTTTTGACGCAGCGACAGTGAAGAAACGACGATATATTTCAAAGTCAGGATAGTGAGTGACTTGGAGGAGAACTTCAAGGTGGTGGCATTCACATCGATCTGCTGCCCTTGTCCTTCTAGGTGGTAGTGGTCGTGGGTTTGAAAGATGCTGTCTAAGGAGCCTTGGTGAATTCTTGCAGTGAATCTTGTAGATGGTACACATTGCTGCTACTGTGCATGGAGGGAGTGAATGTTTGTGGATGTGGTGCCAGTCAAGCGGACTGCTTTGTCCTGGATGGTGTCAAGCTTCTTGAGTGTTGTGGGAGCTGCACTCATCCAGGCAAGTGCGGAGTATTCCATCACACTCCTGACTTGTGCCTTGTAGATGGTGGACAGGCTTCGTGGAGTCTGGAGGCTAGTTACTCGACGCACAATTCCTAGCCTCTGACCTGCTCTTGTAGCCACAGTATTTATATGGCTAGTCCAGTTCAGTTTCTGGTCAATGGTTACCCCCAGAATGTTGATAGTGGGGGATTCCATAATGGTAATGTCTTTGAACATCAAGAGGCGATGATTGGATTCTCTCTTGTTGGAGATTGTCATTGCCTGACACTTGTGCGGCGCGAATGTTACTTGCAACTTGTCAGCCCAAGCCTGGATATTATTCAGGTCCTGCTGCATTTGGACATGGACTGCCTCAGCATGAGAAGTCACAAATGGCACTGAACATTGTGCAATCACCAGCTAACATCCACACTTCTGACCTAATGATGGAAGGAAGGTCATTGATGAAGTAGCTGAAGATGGTTGGGGCTAGGACATGATCCACAACTGGATGTTACCACTGGACAAGCCTGATCCCAGGATGGAACCCAGCTTCATAGATCCTAACTTTTATTTGTATATCCCTGGATATGTCCTGTCCCATTGGCAGGGCAGACCCAGCAGAGGTGGCAGCACAGTGGTATACAGTTGGGAGGGAGTTGCCCTGGGAGTGCTCAACATCGACTCTGGGCCCCATGAAGTCTCATGGCATCAGGTCAAACATGGGCAAAGAAACCTCCTGCTGATTACCAAATATTGCCCCTCCCTCAGCTAATGAATCAGTACTCCTCCACATTGAACATCACTTGGAGGAAGCACTGAGGGTAGCAAGGGCTCAGAATGTACTCTGGGTGGGGGACTTCAATGTCCATCACCAAGAATGGCTTGGTTGCACCACAACTGACCGAGCTGGCCGAGTCTGAAATGACATAGCTGCTAGGCTGGGTCTGCCGCAAGTGGTGAGGAAACTAACAAGAGGGAAAAACATGCTTGACCTCATTCTCACCAACCTGCCTATCGCAGGTGATTCTGTCCATGACAGTATTGGTAGGAGTGACCACCACACACAGTCATTGTGGAGACGAAGTCCTGCCTTCACAGTGAGGATACCCTCCATTGTATTGTGTGGCACTACCACTATGCTAAATGGGATAGACTGGGCATCCATGAGGCACTGTGAGCCATCAGCAGCAGCAGAATTGTACTCGAACACACAATCTGTAACCTCATGGCCCAGCATTTCCACAACTCTACCGTTACCATCAAGCCAGGGGATCAACCCTGGTTCAATGGAGAGTGCAGGAGGGCATGCCAGGAGCAGCACCAGGCATACCTAAAAATAAGGTGTCAACCTGATGAAGCTAGAACACAGGACTACTTGACAAATAGCATAAGCAACAAGTGACAGACAGGGCTAAGCAAGCCCACAACCAACAGATCAGAACTAAGCTCTGCAGTCCTGCCACATCCATTCTTGAATGGTAGTGGATAACGAAACAACTCATTGGAAGAGCAGGCTCCACAAATATCCCCATCCTCAATCAAGGAGGAGCCTCTTCAATGATGGAGGAGGCCAGCACAAAAGATAAGGCTGAAGCATTTGCTACAATCTTCAGCCAGAAGTGCCGAGTCGATGATCCATCTCGGCCTCATCCAGATGTCCCCAGAATCACAGATGCTAGTCTTCAGCCAATTTGATTCATTCCATGTGATATCAAGAAACAGTTAAGCTACTGGATAGTGCAAAGGCTATGGGCCCTGACGATATTCCAGCAATAATCCTGACGACTTGTGCTCCAGAACTTGGCGTGCCCCTAGCCGAGCTGTTCCAGTACAGCTGCAACACTGGCATCTACCTGGCTATGTGGAAAATTGCCCAGGTACGTCCTGTACACAAAAAACAAGACAAATCCAACCCAACCAATTACTGCCCCATCAGTCTACTCTCGATCATCAGTAATGAAAGGAGTCATCAACAGTGCTATCAAGCAGCACTTGCTTAGCAATAACCTGCTCACTGACACCCAGTTTGGGTTCCGCCAGGGCCACTCAGCTCCTGACCTCATTACAGTCCTGGTTCAAACATGGGCAAAAGAGCTGAACTCCGGAGGTGAGGTGAGAATGACTGTCCTTGACATCAAGGCAGCATTTGACCAAGTGTGGCATCAAGGAGCCCTAGCAAAACTGGAGTCAATGGAAATCAGGGGAAAACTCTCTGCTGAGTGGGGTCATACCTAGCACAAAGGAAGATGGTTGTGGATGTTGAAGGTCAGTCATCTCAGCTCCAGGACATCACTGCAAGGGTTCCTCAGGGTAGTGTCATCAGCCCAACCATCTTCAGCAGCCCTATCAATAATCTTCCTTCCATCAAAAGGTCAGAAGTGGGGATGTTCACTGATGATTGCACAATGTTCAACATCCTTCACGGCTCCTCAGATACAGAAGCAGTCCATGTCCAAATGCACCAAGACTTGGACAATATCCAGGTTTGGGCTGACAAGTGACAAGTACCACAAAGGAAATATAAAAAAGTATTACTTAAATGTAGAACCACTGCAGAATTCTGATGTGCAGAGGGATCTAGGTGTTCTCGTGCAAGAGTCACATAATGTTAGTGTGCAGGTACAGCAAATAACTAAGGCTTATGGAATGCTATCCTTTATTAGGAGAAGTGGTGAACATAAAAATAAGCATGTTATGCTTCAGTTATATAGGGCATTAACGAGACCACGTCTCGAGTACTATATGCAGTTTTGGCTTCCTTATTGAAGGAAGGATGGAAGTATTTTGGAGGCAGTTCAGTGGAGGTTTCCTAGATTGATACCTGGAATTAGCGGGTTGTCTCATGAGGGTAGGTTGGACAGGCTGGGCTTATTTCCAATGGAGTTTAGAAGACTGAGGGGTGACTTGATTGAAGTATACAAGATCCTGATTGGTCTTGACAAGCTGGATGTGGAAAGGATGTTTCCTCTTGTGGCTGAGCCCAGAACTAGGGGGCACAGTTTTAAAATTAGAAGTCTCCCTCATAAGACAGATGAGGAGAAATTTTTTTCTCTGAGGATTGTGCAACATTGGAAGGCATTGGAGGTGGCGGGGGGTGGTCACTGAATATTTCTTTAAAGCAGAGATACCATTGATTCCCTTGCCTAACAAGAATCTAAAGTTATTGGGGTAAATGAGAATGTGGAATTCGAAACACTAACAGATCAGCCATGATCTTTTTGAATAGCAAGCTTCAGGATTTGAATGGCCTACTCCTACATTTATTTCATTTATAAATTTCATTGGGCCTAGAAACACTACCCTGCAGAACTCCTGCAGTGATGTCGTGGGACTGAGAGGACAGACCTCAACAACCACAACCGTCTTCCATTGTGCTGGTATGACTCCAGCCAGAGAACTGTTTACCCTGTGACTCCCACTGACTCCAGTTTTGCTAAGGCTCCTTGATGCCAGTGAGTCAAATACGGCCTTGATGTCATGGGCAGTCATTCTCACCTCATCTCTGGAGTTAAGCTCTTTTGTCCACATGAGGTCAGAAGCTGAACAGCCCTGGCAGAACACTAACTAAGTTTCAGTTAGCAAGTTACTACTAAGCAAGTGTCGCTGGATGGCACTGTTGATGACCCCTTCCATCACTTTGCTGATGACCAAAAGTAGACTGATGGGGTGATAATTGCCCAGCTTGGATTTGTCCTGCTTTTAGTGTACAGGACCTACCTGGGTAATTTTCCACATTGCTAGGTAGATGCCAGTGTTGCAGCTGTACTGGAACACCTTGACTAGGGGCACAGCAAGTTCTGAACCACAAGTCTTAAGTACTCTTGCCGGAATATTTCAGAGTCCAGAGCCTTTACAGTTTCCAGTGTCTTCAGTTGTTTCTTGATATCACGTGAAGTGAATCAAAATGGCTGAAGACTGACATCTGTGATGTTGGTGACCTATGGAGAAGACCGCAAAGGATCATTCACTCGGCATTTTGGGCTAAAAGTTGTTCCAAATGCTTCAGCTTTATCTTTTGCACTGATGTGCTGGTCTCCTACATTATTGAGGATGGGGATTTTTGTGGATATACTCCTCCTCAGTGAGTTGTTTAATTGTCCACCACCATTCACAGCTGGATGTGGCAAGTCTGCAAAACTTAGATCTGATCCATTGGTTGTGGGGTCAGTTAGCTCTGTTTTTTGCAAGCTGCTGATACTGTTTGGCAGACAAGTAGATCTGTGTTGTAGCTTCATCATGTTGACACCTCATTATTTAGTTATGCCTGATGCTGCTCCTGGCAAGCCCTCCTGCACTCTTCATTGAACCAAGGTTGATTCCTTGGATTGGTGGTAATGGTAGAGTGGGAGATATGCCAGGCCATGAGGTTACAGATTATGGTTGAGTACAATTCTGCTGCTGCTGATGGCCCACAGCACCTCATGGATGTCCAGTCTTGAGTTGTTAGATCTGTTCGATATCTATCCCATTTAGCATGCTGGTGGTGCCACACAACATGATGGAAGGTACCCTCAGTGTGAAGGTAGGACTTAGTCTCCACAAGGACTCTGCAGTGGTCACTCCTACTGATACTGTCATGGACAGATGCATATTCAACAGGCAGGCTGGTGAGGATGGGGTCAAGTATGTTTTTCCCTCTTGTTGGTTCCCTCACCACCTGCCACAGACCCAGACCCAGTCTAGCAGTTACACCCATTGGGACTCAGCCAGCCGGGTCTGTACTGGTGTTACCTTGCCACTTGGTAATGGACATTAAAGTCCCCCCCAAGAGTACATTCTGCACCCTTGCCACCTCAGTGCTTCCTGCAAGTGGTGTTCAACATGGAGGAGCACTGATTGATCAGCTGAGGGAGGGCAGTATATGGGAATCAGCAGGAGGTTGCCTTGCGCATGTTTGACCTGATGCCATGAGACTTCATGTAGCCCAAAGTCGATGTTGAGGACTCCGAGGGCAATTCCCTCCTGACTGCATACTACTAGACACCATGTATGCTGGACATACCCAGGTTGGTGAGTTGCAGGCATAAATAGCCATGAGGAAATGTGAGACACAATAACAGAGACCTGATTCCAAATATGGCAGGGTTAGGTACTAAAAATTTGTATTAAGAATACAAAGCAGCAAGAAAAAACTACAAAGGAGATTCAAAAACTATGAAGTAGCAATAGTGGGGATTTCAATTGTCCTAATACAGACTGGGATAATAACGTAAAGGCCTGAAAGCAGGAAGAATTTCTGGAATATGTTGAGGACAATTTTCATCATCAACACATTTCTGCCCAATGAGGAAGGAGACTTTACTGCTCTGGAAATGAGGTGGATCAAGGGGAGCAACTTTCAGTATAGGAAAATTCAGATAACAGTGATCATGGTACATAAGTTTAGATCAGGAAAAGGAACAATCTAGAGTAAAAATACTCAATTGAAGGGAAAATTTCAGGTGGTTTGGTTCAGGTTTGGCCCAGGTAAATTGTTAGGTAGTAAAATGTAATCAAACAATGGGCAGCCTTTAAAGAGGAATGGTTCACACACAGTTTGGGTAGATTCACAAGGGGAAAAAGGTAAGGCTCTCTCAGTGACGAATAAGATAGAGTAAGATGAAGCAGAAAAAGGATGTATATGACAGATGTCAAATTGATAATACAAGTGATTGAAGGTCACAGGTCAGAAATGTTAACTTTGTTTCTCTCACTGCAGATGCTGACAGGCCTGCTGAGTACTTTCAGCATTTTCTGTTTTTATTTCAGATTTCCAGCACCTACAGTATTTTGCTTGTGTTCTTGTAGTTGAGAGGTTAGATAGGCTAAAAGATGATAAAGAGGAAATACAGGAAAGGCTGACTGTACTTACATTTGGTAAGTCACCCTGTACAGATGGGCTGCTATGGGAAGTAAGGGTGGAAAACATGGAGGTACTGGCCATTATCTTCCAATCCTCTTGTAATGATGCCAGAAAACAGGAGAATTGCAAACGTTACACTCTTGGTTGAAAAAGCACTTCAACTACAAGTTAGTCAGTTTAACCGCGGTGGTAGAAAAGTTTTTAGAAACAGTAATCCTGAACAAAATTATCACTTGGGCAAGTGTAGATTAACTAAGGAAAGCCAGCACGGATTTGTTGAAGATGAAATTACATTTAATCAATGATGGAAGATCACAGAACTGAAATATTCTCTCTCCACAAATGCTGCCAGATCTGATGAATTTCCAGAATTTTCTGTTTTTATTCACATTTAACTAACTTGATTGAGATTTTTGAGGTGGTAACAGGGTGAGTAGAAGAGGGAAATGCAGTTAATGCACATGGTAGACTAGTCAGCAAAGTTGAAGTCCATTGAATAAAAGTAGCAGTGGCAGCATGGTTACAATATTGGCTAAAGGAGAGCAAACAGAGAGCGAACAGTTGATTTTCAGACTGGATGATGGTATACAGTGGGATTCCCCAGGAGTCAGTACTAGGATCAGTGCTTTTCTTGATAGACATTAATGACTTGAACTTGGGTACACAAGACACAATTTCAATGTTTGCAGATGACACAAACCTTGGAAATACAGTGAACAGGGAGAAGGATGTTGATAAGACTTTAAAAGGACAGACAGGCTGGTGGAATGGGAGGGCACATACCAGATGAAATGTAACAGAATTATGAAGTGGTCTATTTTGGTAGGAAGAAAGACAAGAGGCATTCAAAACTAAAGGGAACTACAAAGGGGCACAGAACAAAGACACCTGGCTATATACATGCACAAATTGATGAAGGTGGCAGGGAAGATCAAGGACGTGATTAAAAGGCAAACAGTATCATAGGCTTTATAATTACAGAATACAAAAGGTATTCAAAATCATGAGGGGTCTAGACAGAGCAGGTAGGAAGAAACTTTCCATTGACAGAAGGGTTGAGAATCTGAGGACACGGGTTATTTTACCAATCATCTTAAATCTAAGGCAACATGAAAACTTATTTAAAATAAAAACAGAAAATGCTGGGAAAACTCAGCAGGTCTGGCAGCATCTGTGGAGAGATAAACAGAATTAACGTTTCAAGTCCATATGACTCTTCTTCAGAGCTCTGAACAGTCATACGGACTCGAAACGTTAACTCTGTTTCTCTCCCCACAGATGCTGCCAGACCTGCTGAGTTTTCCCAGCATTTTCTGTTTTTATTTGAGATTTCCAGCAGCCACAGTATTTTGGTTTTATTAAAGCTTATTTACTCAGTCAGTGGTCATGACCTGGAATGCACTACCTGAAAAGGTGGTGGAGAAAGATTCCACTGGGGCTTTCAAAAGGGAATTGGACAAGTACTTGAAGAGAAAAAAATTGGACAGGCCTACAGGGACAGGACAGGGGAATGAACTAGCTAGACTGTCCTTACAAAGCACTGGCACAGACACAGAAGACTAAATGGCCTCTTTCTATACTTTGTTTTATACATTTAATGGGATGTGGGCATCACTGACTCTACCAGCATTTATTTCCTATCCCAAACTGCCCTTGAGAAGGTGGTGGTAGCTGCCTTCTTGAACTGCTGCAATCCTTGTTGTGTTGGTACACCCACAGTGCTGTTCGGGAGAGCATTCCAGGACTTTGACACAGCAACAGTAGAGGAACAGCAATATATTTCCAAGTCAGGATGGCAAGTGCCTCGAAGGGAACTTCCAGGTGGTGGTGTTCCCAAATGTCTGCTACCCTTATCCTTCTAGGTCATGGGTTTGGAAGGTGCTATTGGAGAAGCCTTGGTGAGTTTTTGCAATGCATCTTGAAGATAGTACACACTGTTGCCACTGTGTGTCAGTGGTGGAGGAAGTGAATTTTTTTTTGTGTATAGGGTGCCAATCAAGCAGGTTGCTTTTTTTTGGATGGTGTCAAGCTTCTTGAGTGTTGTGGGAGCTGCACTCATACAGGCAAGTGGAGAGTATTCCATCACACTCCTGACTTATGCCTTGTAGATGGAGGACAGGCTTTGAAAAGTCAGGACAGGAATTATTCACTGCAGGATTCCTAGCCTTTGACCTGCTCTTGTACCTACTGTATTTATATGGCTAGTCTAGGTCAATGGTAATCCCCAGGATGTTGATAGTGGGGGATTCAGCAATGGTAATGCCATTGACTGACAAGGGGTGATGGTTACATTATCTCTTGTTGGAGATGATCATTGCCTGGCACTTGTGTGGAGCAAATGTTACTTGTCAGCCCAAATCAGGATATTGTCCAGCTCTTGCTGCATTTGGACATGGACTGCTTCAGTATCTGAAGAGTCACAAATGGTGCTGAACATAGTGTAACCATCAGCGAACATCCCCACTTCTGACCTTATGATGGAAGGAAGGTCATTGATGAAGCAGCTGAAGATGATTGGGCCAAGGACACGACCCTGAGGAACTCCTGCAGTGATGTCCTGGAGCTGAGATGATTGACCTCCAACAACCATCTTCCTTTGTGCTTGGTATGACTCCAACCAGCGGAAAGTTTTCCCACTGACCCCAGTTTTGCTGGTGCTCCTTGATGCCACACTCAGTCAAATACTGCCTTGATGTCAAGGGCTGTAAACTCTTGCCTCACCTGAGTTCAGATCTTTTGTCCATGTTTGAACCAAGGCTATAATGAGGTCAGGAGTTGAGTGGCCCTGGTGAAACCCAAACTGGACGTTAGTGAGCAGGTTATTGCAAAGTCGGCAATGCAACAGGACAGCAAACTCAGTTTTCTCATTCCATTTGCTCATTTCAGAAGAGACACAAACATAAATATCTTTGCATCTATCTAGCAGGTCGGATTTTGAAAGTAAAGCACAAACACAAAACAATCCGAAATCTTTTTTAAAGGCGGCATTAACTTTGTTTATTTCTGGGAAGGAAGAGATTCCAATCTCTTGCACGAACAATTCCCAGAAAAGATGAAATAATAAAGGCTTGGCGAAAAGAGGAAATTAGTTTATTTTAGGGTGAGGGAATGCAATTCAGCAAATTGTGGCCCCGCAAAAAAGCTCAAGAGAAATTTCAAACAAAAGTGCAGAGTACAACATCAAGGAAACATGAAGAGCATGGAAGTACACGGAGGTTATAACCGAATTAAATACTTACTGTACCAAATGGTTGCGAATACCCGAGTACAGGACACAAAGGCGACTTTACATCAATAAAATTGCAGCACAGTCAACAAATCAATTGCACCAACGCCGTTTAACACCGAAAGGACAACTTACATCAAGAACTGACTGTGCAGCTTTCCCGACTCTCCATCCGAAAGTATTCGCCAATTGACTCGTCCCGCAGGTTGACTGCCGATTTTACCTACTTTCGCTCGCCAGCAGCGAGCGACGAACTTTCTTCTTTGGCTCGGATTCGCCACGTCCTGCGCGAACCCCTTCCTGCTGCGCAGGGACACCGCGCCTACCTCAAACCGCCGCCTGCCGCGCATGTGCGTTCATCCCCGCCCCCTCGAGCGACGGATTCAAATAGCTGAGCGCGCGGCTGGTCCTGCAACGGAAGGAGAGCGCATGCGCGAGAGTCACACCTCTCCAGCTGGTTGAGGCCCAATGTCTTGACCGCAGGTGAAAATGATTGGGGAAACCCCTTCAGCCACTTTCTTATTATTAATTTTGTGGAATGTGAGTGTTGCAGTTGTCTAGCCCAGCATTTATTGCCCATCCCTAGTTGCCCTTGAGAAGGTAGTGGTGAGCTGCCTTCTTGAACCGCTGCAGTCCATGTGATGTAGGTACACCCACAGTGCTGTTAGGGAGTTCCAGGATTTTGACCCAGTGACAGAGTATTTTTGCCACCCCCAATGCCTTTGCTGATCTACATGGAAAGGCTTCCACCTACTTAGTGAAATTAATATTTTTCCAAAGCAGGATGGCAAGTGCCTTGGAAGAGAATTTGCTGTGATGGTGTTCCCATACATCTGCTGCCTTTGTCCTTCTAGGTGGTAGAGGTCGCTGACTAAGAAGGTATTGTTGAAGAAGACTTGAGAATTTCTGCAGTGCACCTTGTTATTGGTACAGACTGGTACTATGCACATATTTAAGGTGGTGAACCATGCTATTGAACAAAGAACAAAGAAAAGTACAACACAGGAACAGGCCCTTCCGCCCTCCAAGCCTGCGCTGATCATATTGCCCGTCAACTAAAACATTTTGCACTTCTGAGGTCATATCCCTTTATTCCCATCCTATTCATGTATGTGTCAAGCTGCCTCTTAAGCACCACTATCGCACATGCTTCCACCACCTCCACTGGCAGCGAATTCCAGACACTACCCTCTGTGTAAAAAACTTGCCCCACACATCTCCTCTATAGTTTTCTCGTCTCACTTTAAATCTATGTCCCCTAGTAATTGACTCTTCCACCCTGGGAAAAAGCTTCTATCTACTCTGTCTATGCCACTCATAATTTTGTAAACTTCCATCAAGTCGCCCCTCAATCTCCGTCGCTCTAGTGAGAACAATCCAAGTTTCTCGAACCTCTCCTCATAGTTAATAACCTCCAGACCAGGCAGCATCCTGGTAAACCTCCTCTGCACCCTCTCTAATGCCTCCATATCCATCTGGTAATGTGGCGATCAGAATTGCACGCAATATTCCAAGTGTGGCCTAACCAAGGTTCTATACAGCTGCAGCATGACTTCCCAGCTTTTATACTCAATATTCCTGCCAATGAAGGCAAGCATGCCATATGCCTTCCTGATTACCTTATCCACCTGTGTTGCCACTTTCAGTGACCTGTGGACCTGTACACCCAGATCCCTCTGTCCGTCGATGCACTTAAGGGTTCTGCCATTTACTGTGTAATTCCTGCCTGTATTTGACCTTCCAAAATGCATTACCTCGCATTTGTCCGGATTAAACTCCATCTGCCATTTCTCCGCCCAAGTCTCCAACCGATCTATATCCTGTTGTATCCTTTGACAATCGTCTTCACTATCTGCAACTCTTCCAACATTGGTGTCGTTTGCAAACTTACTAATTAGCCCAGTTATATTTTCCTCCAAATCATTTATGTATACCACAAACAGCAAAGGTCCCAGCACTGATCCCTGCGGAACTCCACTAGTCACAGCTCTCCATTTAGAAAAGCACCCTTCCACTGCTACCCTGTCTTCTATGAACACGCCAATTCTGTATCCATCCTGCCAGCTCACCTCTGATCCCGTGCGACTTTACCTTCTGTACCAGTCTGCCATGAGGCACCTTGTCAAAGGCCTTACTGAAATCCATGTATATAACATCCACTACCCTTCCATCATCGATCATCTTTGTCACTTCCTCGAAAAACTCGATCAAGTTAGTGAGACACGACCTCCCCTTCACAAAACCATGCTGCCTCTCACTAATATGCGCATTTGCTTCCAAATAGTAATAAATTCTGTCACGAAGAATCTTCTCCAATAATTTCCCTACCACTGACGTAAGGCTTACCGGCCTGTAATTTCCTGGATTATCCCTGCTACTCTTCTTAAACAATTGAAACAACATTGGCCATTCTCCAGTCCTCTGGGACCTCACCCATAGCCAGTGAGGATACAAAGATTTCTGTCAAGGCCCCAGCAATCTCCTCCCTTGCCTCCCTCAGTACTCTGGGGTAGATCCCATCTGGCCCTGGGGACTTATCCACCTTAATATTCTTCAAGACACCAAACACCTCCTCTTTTTTGATCTTAACATGATCCAGGCTACCTACACACTCTTCCCTAGACAAATCAACTGCTAAGTCCTTCTCTTTGGTGAATACTGATGAGAAGTATTCATTCAGTATCTCTCCCATTTCTTCTGGCTCCACACACAGATTCCCACCTCTGTCCCTAAGAGGGCCCACCCTTTCCCTGGCTACCTCCTTGCCCTTTACATATGTATAAAAGACCTTGGGATTTTCCTTAATCCTGGTTGCCAGTGACTTTTCATGACCCATTTTAGCCTCCTGACTCCTTGCTTAAGTTTCTTCCTACTTTCTTTATATTCTCCACGGGCTTCATTTGTTCCCAACCTTCTAGCCCTTACAAATGTTTCCCTTTTCTTTTTGACTAATCTCACAATATCCTTTGTTATCCAAGGTTCCTGAAACTTGCCATGCTTATCCTTCATCCTAGCAGGAACATGCCAGTCCTGAATTCTTATCAACTGACTTTTGAAAGCCCCCCACTTGTCAGTTGTTGATTTGCCCCCAAACATTTGCCTCCAGTCTAGATTCCTCAGTTCCTGCCTAATATTGTTATAATTAGCCTTCCCCCAATTAAGCACCTTAACCCGAGGACCCTTGTTTTCCTTATCCACCAGTACCTTGAAACTTACTGAATTATGGTCACTTTTCCCGAAATGTTCTCCTACTGAAACTTTGACCACCTGGCAGGGTTCATTCCCTAATACCAGGTCCAGTATTGCCCCTTCCCTAGTTGGATTATCTACATATTGTCTCAGGAAGCCCTCCTGAAAGCACCTTACAAATTCTGCACCATCCAAACATCTAGCACTAAGTGATTCCCAGTCAATATAGGGAAAGTTAAAATCACCCACCACAACAACCCTATTGCTCTTACATCTTTCCAAAATCTGCCTACATTACTGTTCCTCAATCTCCCGCCGGCAATTGGGAGACCTATAGTAAACCCCCAACATTGTGACTGCACCTTTCCTATTCCGGAGCTCTACCCATATTGCCTCGCTGCATGAGCCCAACGAGGTGTCCTCCTGTTGTACAGCTGTGATATTCCCCTTAACCAGCAGTGCAACTCCCCCACCTCTTCTACATCCCTCTCTATCCTGCCTGAAACATCTAAATCCTGGAACGTTTTTCTGCCAATCCTGTCCATCCTTCAACCAAGTCTCTGTAATAGTAATAACATCATAGTCCCAAGTACTAATCCAAGCTCTAAGCTCATCTGCCTTGCCTGTTATACTTCTCGCGTTGAAACAAATGCATTTCAGACCCCCAGTCCCACTGTATTCAGTAATTTCTCCCTGCCTGCCCTTCCTCTTAGTCCTACTGGCCATATTCACTGGTTCCCAGTCCTTTATTTCGCCTGCTGACCTATTGCTCTGGTTCCCACCCCACTGCCATACTAGTTTAAACCCTCCCGAGTGACACTAGCAAACCTCGCAGCCAGGATATTGGTGCCCTTCCAGTTTAGATGCAACCTGTCCTTCTTGTACAGGTCCCACCTGCCCCAGGAGAGATCCCAATGATCCAGATATCGGAAACCCTCCCTCCTACATCATCTGTTCAGCCACGTGTTCAGCTGCACTATCTTGCTATTTCTAGCCTCATTGGCACGTGGCACAGTGAGTAATCCTGAGATTACAACCCTAGAGGTCCTGTTTTTTAACTTTCTGCCTAACTCCCTGAACTCCCGCTGCAGGACCTCATCACTCTTCCTGCCTATGTCATTAGTAGCAATGTGTACCACAACAAAAACAGAATTACCTGGAAAAACTCAGCAGGTCTGGCAGCATCGGCGGAGAAGAAAAGAGTTGACGTTTCGAGTCCTCATGACCCTTCGACAGAACTTGCGTTCGAGTCCAAGAAAGACTCGAACGCAAGTTCTGTCGAAGGGTCATGAGGACTCGAAATGTCAACTCTTTTCTTCTCCGCCGATGCTGCCAGACCTGCTGAGTTTTTCCAGGTAATTCTGTTTTTGTTTTGGATTTCCAGCATCCGCAGTTTTTTTGTTTTTATATATGTGTACCACAACCTCTGGCTGTTCCCCCTCCCCCTTCAGATGTCCTGTACCCAATCAGAGACATCCTGGACCCTGGCACCAAGGAGGCAACATACCAAAACAAATCTAAAACATCCCCCCAACATTATCCAAAATGGTATACCTGTTAGAGAGGGGGACAGCCACAGGGGATGTCTGCACTGACTGCCTGCCCCTTCTAGCGGTCACCCATCTATCTGTCTGTACCTTGAGTGAGACCACGTCTGTAAAACTGCTGTCAATGACACTTTTGCCACCTGAATGCTCCTAAGTGCATCCAACTGCTGCTCCAACCGATCCATGCGGTCTGTGAGGAGCTGAAATTGGGTGCACTTCCTGCAGATGTAGTTGTCCGGGACACTTAAAGCGTCACAGATTTCCCACATCCCACAGGTGAAGCCCTTCATCCCGGCAACTGCCATTTCTAGAACAATTTAATAAATTAATTTAAATCTAATAACTGCTTCTTGACTCCTTATTAACTATTCGTTCCCTAGGGCAGGATTTCTACTATAAATGCTAAATTCTAAGAACAGTAATCCCCTGATTCTGGTCTAGATACCCTCTAATTATTAATTAAGTGATTAATTTTTTTGGTTTAATTAGTGTAACAATGTTTTAGTTTCAGTTCAGTGTAGATTCTCTACCAGCCAATCAGGTCACAGATTTACCATGACGCCACTTTTAATTCTTTTTTTAAGAGCCAAGGTCCGCGAATCCCCGAGGTAAGATTTTTATACTCACCTCTCTGGAACTCTGCCCTCTGACTCTGCTCCCTGGAACTAGGCCGCAGATCCCCGAGGTAAGGTTTTTATACTCACCTCTCTGGAACTCCGCCCTCTGACTCTGCTCCCTGGAACTAGGCCACGAATCCCCGAGGTCAGGTTTTTATACTCACCTCTCTGGAACTCTGCCCTCTGACTCTGCTCCCTGGAACTAGGCCGCGAATCCCTGAGGTCAGGTTTTTATACTCATCTCTCTGGAACTCTGCCCTCCGACTCTGCTCCCTGGAACTAGGCTGCGGATCCCCGAGGTAAGGTTTTTATACTCACCTCTCTGGAACTCCGCCCTCCAACTCTGCTCTCTGGAACTAGGCCGTGAATTCCCGAGGTCAGGTTTTTATACTCACCGCTCTGGAACTCCGCCCTCCGACTCTGTTCCCTGGAACTAGGTCGCGAATCCCCGAGGTAAGGTTTTTATACTCCCCTCTCTGGAACTCCGCCCTCCGACTCTGCTCCCTGGAACTAGGCCACGAATCCCCGAGGTAAGGTTTTTATACTCACCTCTCTGGAACTCCGCCTTCCGACTCTGCTCCCTGGAACATTACAAGGAAGGAATTTATTAACTGAAAGAATACTTGACCCAAAACTAGCAGTGGACCTTAATTATCAAGGAGAGCCACACACCTATATTGCGGAAGTCGTTTGGGAAACTGGATGGCTCGAGGGAAAATGGAAAACAGGCTGTAGGATTTATGACCCACAAAGAGAGATTGAACTAGCAATATCTCTCCCCTCCACTATAATTCCCAAGCAGACAGAGCTAGCAGCGATAACTTACATGGTCACTCACTCTACTGAGTTTCCCTCTCCGAATACACCTTTTCTAACTCTATGATAAAAGGAAAAAACTGCAGATGCTGGAAATCCAAAACAAAAACAAAAATACCTGGAAAAACTCAGCAGGTCTGACAGCATCTGCGGAGAGGAATGCAGTTAACATTTCGAGTCTGAATGGCTCTTCATCAGAACTAAGGAAAAGTAAAGAGGTGAAATATAAGTTGGTTTAAGGGGGGGGTGGGGTGGGACAGGTAGTGCTAGATAGAGGGCCAATGATAGGTGGAGATTGTCAAAAGATGTTATAGATGTCCTTTTGTCTATGACATCTTTTGACAATGTCCACCTATCACTGGCTCTCTGTCCAGCTCTACCTGTCCCACCCCCCCTTAAACCAGCTTATATTTCACCTCTTTTCTATTTTTCCTTAGTTCTGATGAAGAGTCATTCGGACTCGAAACGTTAACTGCATTCCTCTCCGCAGATGCTGTCAGACCTGCTGAGTTTTTCCAGGTATTTTCGTTTTTGTTTTCTAACTCTATGTTCAACTGTAATTCCTGTACAGAGTAACTGGCCATATGGGGTAGAACAGGTTTTACATTGACAGATGGAAATTCCATGATCATGGCTCCTATGTTAGCAACTATATTAGAATCTATACAAGATATGGGCCACATATATTATATTCACAAGGTAAAGGTTTAAAAAGAGAAACTGGATGGGAGGACAATCATAAGGCAGATGAATTGGCTAAGAAGCATGCAGAGAAAGGAATTTTCTAGGACCGTTATCCATCAGGGTAGTGAATCTTGTGACTCAATACCCAAAAGGAGATGCCCCTCCCATCATACCTTAAGAACATTCAAATGAATGACATGGTGTGAAAAGCAATCCTGAGAGCAAAACAAGAAGGGTCAGAGGTAGAAGGACAATATGAGGCACAAAGGTGTAAGAATTAAAGAAGGAATGTTATTCTAAAGAGATATATGGATAGTTCCTAAAGGATACCAGGAGGAATTTATTCAGTTAGCATGTGCACCCATACCACAGGTACTGTATCAGGAGGATCTTAAAGAGAAGCATCAAACGCCCTCAGCATTTTCTAGGCATAATTATCCAGAACCTCAACCCCTACGTGCCTCATATGAAACCTCCAGATAAATAAGCCTCTTGTTAGAACACCATCAAGAAGGGTGATAATAATATCCAAAATGTCAAAAGGCAATGGGATATAAGAATGATGTTGTGACCATTTTTAACATTCCATTTGTCAATACCATTGACTTAACTACCCTGGAAGGATCTGTGAAATCAGTTAGAAATGCTTGAGAGATATTCTGGACAAAATTAATAATTTGGAGAATGGAGAGTTAAAAGAGGATGGTATCTTAACTACACACTTACAAGATATAATCAGATATCTAGAAACTCATGCAGAAATGATCAATCAAATTATTAAGGAGAGTAAAACTTGTTTTGGACGATGTTGCTAAAAATTTTGTATGTATAACATATGGATCTTCGTTGGTGGAACAAACCAGAGAGATGTAAAAGTGATTCACTGAGGGAAAGCTTCCCTTGTGGGTAACAGACCAACACCTAAAAGCTATGTCCACTTGCCAATTTAATTTGTCTATGTGTCAGGTTAGAGGAATGGTACAGGTAAACCTGGTGAGATATCAGTGCGATTGGTTTAACAGGAAGGATACTACTCTGTTAAGTCTTGCAGGAGGGTACAACTCCCAATCCCTGTTCCACATAGAAAATATACAGAGGGAGGCATGTGGTTGAATACCATAGACCACCAGAGTATGTGGCCCAAGTGAATGGCATTACATGGATGGTCCCAGACACCTCTGGGTGCACTCAGATTCAAGACACATTTGATTGCCCCTATGACATAACAGAACATACTGCCTCTGCCTATGGGTTTAAGCGGGGCCATATTGAATTAAAATGTACCATGCAGGTAACCTGTGGAGAACAATGCCCAGTAAGATCATCATATCGGGGAAGGGGTGAATATTGTGTCACTGCTATACACTGGGAGTACCGGTAGGGTGATCTAACCTTTCCTGTTGTATCAAGAACATTTTGTTTTACTCCAACTAAGTCTGTAAGTGTTGGAACATGGGTGGTGTTAAATATATATTTGCATGATCAGCTTACTATTCATGTAGAGAATGAACTTAAGTAAGTAAATAAGTAATTTGCCCTGGTGCACAAAGGACCATAGACAGCTCTCCTCTTCACAAAGAGGCAATTGGTTAAATGTAGCTTGAGGGGCATCACTCCACAAGTGTGGGATAAGGTGAGGAGACAGGCCTCCATGAATTAAGCAGTAATTAAATCAATATATGACCATTGAAATCCACCCATGGATAACAATTATTTCGCATATTCTGGTAATTGTCCACTTAATTATTGTAGTATTTCTGTCAATTGATTTCATACAGAGAAATTGGAAAATAAAACAAAAACAACTTTTAAAATTGTGGCAGAGAGCTGAACAGAAAGAAATCCTCAAGTAAATACTTGTCAGATATCACTGCAAGTTTTATTTTTCCTCAAATCTGACCAGTGAGATTGGGATGTTTTTCACTTGTTAAAATACTTTTGAATATTGTTAGAGCATCTTGCTGTCACAGTGCTTGTAAGTGATACACTTACATCCGACTTGTCCAAATGTGCTATTGAATTTGGTCATAACATTCCAGTCCTGCTTGGAATAAACTGCTCTGCAGAAATTCACCAAGGCTCCTTAAGCAACACCTTCCAAACCCACGACCACTACCACCTAGAAGGACATGGGCAGCAGATTCATAGGAGCACCACCACCTGGAAGTTCTCCTCCAAGTCATTCACCATCCTGACTTGGAAATATATCGCCGTTCCTTCACCGTCGCTGGGTCAAAATCCTGGAACTCCCTTCCTAACAGCACTGTAGGTGTGCCTACCACCACATGGACTGCAGCAATTCAAGAAGGCAGCTCACCATCACCTTCTCAAGGGCAACTAGGGATGGGCAATATATGCTAGCCCAGCCAGCGATGCCCACATGCCATGAATGAGTAAAAAAAAATTACTACACCCAAGATTATAACAGTATCAGGAACAAAGTGATGAAAAAGTCAAAAAGAAACACCTGTTAAAAGTGTCACATTGTGTTACATCACATTACGACACTTGAGAGAGGGTTTATAGGCCAAAAAAAACTTTTAAACAGATTCAGGACAAAAGATTGACAATATTACCCATCACACTTAGCAATGAAATAATCTGGACTGAGAAAACAATTTTTGTGCAGTTTTTTCCTAAAATAAGTCTCCCCAAGCCGAGAAACAGAAACAAATTCTGTCTAGGCAAACAACAGAGATGATATCACGCCAATCAGAGACACGAGTGTTTTACTTATGAAGACCAGGCCTTGAATCAAGATAAGGCAAAGCACAGTCAGCAAAATATAAATACATTTTCCTGGAAAATTAATTATAAGGGGCTTAACATAATGGAAAATTATGGGAGAAAGCAAAAGAAAGATGGATAACTTCCTGGGCAGATACAAATCATAGTTTAAACAAAGGCTGCCAAATATTATTGGGTATTGTGCTTTTAAAAGAAGCTTCATAGGACAGTATGCTTGTCAATATAATAAACTAATTCTATCCCCTGAAATAGGATATAAAAGCTTGAATTCATTGGAGACCTGCAGTCGAAGAAAGAAGTTCCCGTAAATTGGCAGAAGGAGATCTCAAAGAGAGAGACAGCCCGACTGATCATCTCTGGTGGATGATTGTATCATATGGTCCTCAAAGCTAATTTTTTTTTATTATTTCACAGACTGTGGGCATCGCTGGCTAGGTCAGCATTTATTGTACATCCAGAACTGCCCTTGAGAAGGTAGTGGTGAGCCACCTTCTCGAACCGCTGCAGTCCATGTAGTGTAGGTACACCCACAGTGCTTTCAGGAAGGGAATTCAGAATTTTGACCCATTCAGGCTGTAGCAGTGAAGGAAAGGATAACAAGTTAATGGTATTGTTCTTCAAATATTCATTGGTAAATATGAAAGAACATTATTTTCATTCATGAAAAGTTATAATATTGTTGTCCCTGTCTTGCCTGCCTCTGTTGTCTTTGGACCTTTCATCTTTTCTCTCTGTTCTATTTTCTGGTTTCTCTTTAGCTTCTGTCTTTTTCTTTTGTAATTTTTTGTCCTGGTCTTCTGTGTCTTTGTTATTTTCCATCTTTCTGATCCCTCTAATAACATTATTGCTTCCTGCCTCAATCCTACTACCTGAACCAAGTTTACCAGCACTGGACTGGAAAACATTTTGTTTTTTTATTGCAACTCAGTCATGAGATACTACAGGAGAATGCAGCAGCCATTAAAACAACATGAAAACTCTGGCACAGTTAGGGGACTAGGAGCGGGTTTTTTGATGGCCAACACAAGTGAATAGATTCTGCAAGGTATGATCTCCAACTGCCCCAACCCTATGCTCTTGCCATTGGTTGTCTGAAACGTCCTTCCTCGCAGTTCACTGCCATCCCACACCAATTGTAAAGCAAACAGGCTCCATTACCCGGATAAAGGCAAAATGCTGCAGATGCTGGAAATCTGAAACAAAAACAAAAAAGGCTGGAAAAACTCAGCAGGTCTGACAGCACCTGTGGAGAGAAAGACAGAGTTAACATTTTGAGTCCCTATGACTCTTCTTCAGACTTGAAACGTTAACTCTGTCTTTCTCTCCACGGATGCTGTCAGACCTGCTGAGTTTTCCCAGCATTTTTTGTTTTTGCTCCATTATCCAATTGGATAATTCTTCACTGTCAGTGAAACAGTCCTTTTTCCCCATTTCCAATATTATTATCACTAATAAACAAAAGCTTCATAGAAAATGAAGAAAACGCACAGTTTGCAGAATTTAATGCCCCATGATTTTTGCTTGCAGCAGTGTCCAAAAGAATTAACATTTGACTCCTGCAGAGTAAGTTCATCCAAGAGAGTTGGCAACCCTAACAGAATAGAGAACGCCCATTAGGACAAAAATGCCAGATGCAGGGTGGTAGATGATGGCTCAAGGCCAGACATTCAAAGCCAGAAATGGCAGGGGCAGAAATATGCATTCTGTTGTGTGGGCTGGTGCAAAGAATGAAACAGTGGGAGAACGTAGCCTTCAGTCATTATTGTGGATAATTCTGAAGAGAAGTTTAGTTTACTGTACAAAACATTTATACTTTTAGTATTGTTATCATTTAAAACCTAAATTCTTAATTTTTTTAACCCCTCAAGTTGAAATCAAATAATCTCCCTTCAAATCCATGTCAGTCAGTGATCTAAGAATTGGTGTATCAAGATATTCTCTAAAGTACAAAATAGCCTAATCTTGTTGAATCATTATAAATAATCCAGTTGGAATGTTGGGTGCCATAATAAGATGCTCCAAGGAAAAGGCCTCCCCCTCCAGAGTTCAATCTACAGCCCTATATATCCCCCTACAATGCAGGCAGTACCCCACCCAAATCGTCCCGCAGAAGGTAAATGATCAAAGTCATGACCAAAATTATATAGCACAAGGCCACTGTAAATTTCTACGATTCTACAATGCTAAGGCCACAAAACTGTATAATTGCGGCTTTAAAGTTGAAAGAAATGTTTAAGTTATGCCCCCCACCTCTTAACCACATCCCACTGTACCTCACTGAGTAGAATCTCAAACAACCCACTCATTCTCTACTGACTAGGTTCTCAAGTGACCTTCCTGTCCTTGAGACAGGAAGCATTTCAAATTTGCGCATTAGGTTCTCAAGCACTCTCACAGTGATTTTATTTTTAAACAGATGCATTCTAACCTCCCAAACTCCAAATATGAGCAACCAATAAAGCATATGTGGAAATGGAGGGGGGGTGGGGGGACTGAAAATAGGAGGAAAGGAAGAAGCGGTAAAGAGGAAACAAGAAGGAGGTGATGGAGAAGAGGGAAAGGAGAGGTAGAAAGGGAAAGGAATGATGGAGAAGAAGAGGGGAGAAGCAAGAATGAGAGGGAAAAGAGGTATGGAAGGAGAGAAGAAGTGGAAAGGAGAGAAGAGACAGAGAAAGGGAGGGGAAGATGTGAAGAGCTGTTAAGTAAAGAGATCAAAGAGGGTTGAAAGGAGTTGAAGGAAGAAGGAACAAAGGAGAAGAAAGGAAAGAGAAGAACGGGGTAAATAAAGTTACCTTTCTCCTTTCCTCTCACATCTCCGTGCTCTCTGCCCCTCCTTGTGTCCTCCACCAACAAACCTCCTCCTACTCCTCGCCAGCTTCTCCCTTCCCCTTTCATTCTCATACTCCCAAACCTCAAACCTAATCCTAGTTGCTTCCTTCCCTCATTGTTCTCTCTCTCCCTCCTTCCTCTCCCCCTCTGCCTTCTAACCCCTTTCCTCCTCCTTTTTGTATTTTGTGCTGATCCCCTGCTGATACAAATGCCTAGCTATCTTAAAAGCAAGCTGAAAATCTGAAATAAAAATAGAAAATGCTGGAAAAGCTCAGCAGGTCTGGCAGCATCTGTGGAGAGAGAAACAGAGTTAATGTTTTGAGCCCGTATGACTTCTTGAGAAGAAGAGCCTGAAGAAGAGTCATACGGATTTGAAATGTTAACTCTGTTTCTCTCTCCACAGATGCTGCCAGACCTGCTGAGTTTTTTCATCATTTTGTGTTCTTATGCCTAGTTATCTTGCCTGGCTTCAATAGACTCTAACTTGGTTAGAAAGAACTAAAAGCATAGTATTCTCAGACAAATTTGAACCGCTGTCATGCTGATCAATAGTCTTCATGAGTTAGCATCTAGCAGCAACAAGTATTCCTGATGATATCAACACATCTAATCACTCCTGGCACCACAGTCTAATGTCTGCATATGTCGCTGAAAGCACACAGGGCCAAGCTGCCCATGGTGATGGAGAAAATATTCCAGACTGTGGCAGGTTCATTTTGGTCATCAATTTAAAGGGCGCTACAATCCCAAGGGATTTCTATGTACACAGAGCCAATAACACCATATTCTCCTTGTACAGAGATTGTACATAAAATACCAGCCTAGGTTTAAGAGCATGCACTTCACACACTGTCACCAAGAGAAAAACTGTTGTAAGATTTAGGTTCGGGAGTCACAGATTTCCGAATAAAAGGGGTCGAAGTCACAGGTGATTTTAAAGCAGCTTGTTAAGAAGTAACAGTTTTGATATGATACATTGGCAGAAAAGACAGACAATCTGTAACAAATGGGAATTGTTTACTAATCCCGGATCGAAGGAATGGAAAGGGGAATTGGGGGACGCTGATCTCCATGGCTGGCAACAGCAGTCTCTTCAGAATGGTTTACTGGTTTTGGATTGGATAAACAGATAGCTGAAGCTGATCTCCATGGCTGAAGGCAGAAGTGTCTTCCATTTTCAGTCTTGTTAAGCTAGCCAAAGTATTAGGCTGAAGCTTTTGTCCAAAGTCTTCTTGGCCTAACCAAGGTTTAGATCAGACCCAGCATTGATCCACCTTGAGAGCTCTTTCCTGTCTAAAGTCTTCTTGAGCTAGCTAAGGTGTTAGGCTGGAGCCAGCATTAATTCACCTTGAGAAGCTCTTTCTTGTCTGAAGTGATTTTTCCCTCTTGAGAGTCATTTTATATACCTTATTTCTGAGGGCCTTTTGTCAATCACTTATTCGATTGACCATTCGCAAGGGAAAGAACTTAAAGGTAATCAGCCTATGTTTGTTGGAAGCAAATGAAGTTATCTCATGGCTCATCGCTTGCTAGGACATCCTGTTTAACCTTTACCAAGACAGCTAGTTGAGATATGGGTCATGAGATTATCCCCACCTCCACTGCCCCCTGCACCCAAACTTATGAAGTTTGTCTTGCTTCAGGGCCTGTGCTAGAGAGATGTCCTTGACAGATAACGGCCTATGCTGTCATGTGTTTGTCAATCCATAATGTCAATTCTTTAATATTCAATACATTTCTTAAAATTTTTTGAAGTAATTAGACAGTGATTTTTTATACCATGGAAGAAAACATAAAGCAACAACACACAATATGGGCTGAGAGTAGAAGCTTGGTTGCACTGCAGTTTTGTTTGTAGAGAGGTTCTCAAAAAGGTTTTCAAAAAATTAGGTGGTAGAAATGTGACATTTGAGTCACTGGGAGTATTTAAGGTAATGTCGGTAAGTATATATTTTTGGAGGAATTAAGGGTGTTGTAAACAGGATTGTTGGTGCAGCGGCAAGATTTTAAAATAAAAAAAGAAGTCTTCTTTCTGAATGGTTCTTGAAGGTTGTTTTGCAACCTCTTTGAGCTCCTTCTGTATCTGATGTAGGCTCCTTGCTGTGAGGAGGGGCCTCCTTCCTGGACATCTACGATGACGCCTCTTTGCAGGGCAAATTTGTTCAGTTAACGGTTTCCTACAAGAAACCTTGCCTGAGCTGTATTGCAGAATGCTCCAGATTGATCCATACTTCTGAAATGCTGCATCAACATTTCATGCTTAATGATCAATCATTCCCACAAAGACTCATTGAAACCTCTATATGTCAAGAACCAGCAGCACTAACATAACACAAGACCAATTTAAAAAAACTTTGAAGTCTGGTTAATTTTCTACAAGATATATGTTACCAGGTTTGAAAATAAAGAAGTGTGCAAGGATTTCTCACCAAATGGGCCAAATTTTCCTATAGGCTTGGGGAAAACCCAGCCAGTGTACTTACATGGTTCGCAAACACATGTGTGACTTCATATGCCGTTTTTATCTTTTCACAGTGAGCCGTGCTGGAGTATGTGAGGGGTATGGGTGCAGAGGCAGGCCAGTTAGAAGGGCTGCCTTGGTTCTCCAACATGGTATATCAGCTCCCAACAGTGTTTGAAGGCTCCACAAATCTAATTTTTCACCCCCCATCAAGCCCCCAGTGCCAGCCCATGACCCCTCAAATTGCCTATGCCATTCCTTGCCCCCCACATATCCTCCATACCCCCCATATCACCCATGCCACGTCTATGACTCCCAAGTATCTTCTATACCCCTTCAAGCCACCTCTATGTCTCCCATGTATCCCCCATAGCCACTCACCCAGTATGCACCATGTACAGTCCTCAGATTCCATGCAATATCAATAGAAAATATTATACACACTTTGGAAAGAAAATAAACCTCTCTCCATCTGTGATAAAAGCCTCCATATCATTGATGGTAAGAGAAAATGCATTCTGCCATGTGAAAAACGTGTAATCCTGTTAGGTTATGTCAATGAGAAACCACATCAAAGGGACAATATGTTATTATAACTTCTTGAAACTGTCATTCATTCTCAGAAGAGTGGAACACCTACTGTGCTGAAACCCATTAGTACTTCAAAATCAGCCAAGTATTAATAATGGCCACAGCTGGTGAAACAATAAACTGCTCCATGGAAGGAAAGAACAGATGTTCAGTTCAATTTCAAAGTAGAGTGCCTGTCAATCAATGTAAGAGAGCAGGTGGTTAGATTTGTTTCAAGTGTCAAAATCAGTTCTTGATTTTTAATCAGACAGATCTGTTGAAATCACAGTGGTTAAAGATGGCAGCACAAGCTGACAGGACATTTTGTAAGATTTTTCACTGCATTATGTTGTGTTCACCATTGGAAAACCCCTATAATGCACGTGAACAAGCAGGTCGATATAAGCATCAACTTAACTTTAAAAGACAGATTCCTATGATGAATCACGAAAACACATTTAATAGGCTTCCAAAACCTCACACCACCAGATGAAAATATTGTCAGGGAGAAAATCCAATTTTTGTTCCCCATTTAAAACAGCGGGGTATGGGTGTGCGCTTCACACACTAGGCACTCCCGAGTCACAAGAAGGCCGGTAGAAAATGGTGCAGGGTCAGTAATGCAGAGGAAAATAGGATTTCCTCCAAAAAAAAACCCATGGGCCGGATTTTTTGGATAGCACGGATGTAGAGTCTGTGGGCAATACATCCCAATGATACTGGCTGCCACACAGGCATTTAACGTTCGGGGGATGGGGAGAACGTTAATTGGCTAAGGGCGAGACTTCCATGACCAACTGGGGAGGAAGTCCCACCTTAATGATCTGCAGGCCAATCAAATGGCCAGAAGCTCTGTCGCCCTAGCAGCACCAGATTCAAATGGTAGCCACAGCTAGACAGCCAGTCCTCGAAGAAGACGGGGTTATGGAGGCCAGGCTGGAGTCCAGAGTATTGGCAGGGCCTGGCTGGCAGGGTCTGGCTGGCAGGCCCCAACTAACAGAGTGAGGGGTCTGGGGGAGCCAGGTTTGAGAGGCTGGGGGGAAAGTAAAAAGGGGGTTAAGACCTTGCGGGGATATCTCTGATGGACACAGGGTACGCCCAAAGGAGGTAGCTACACCCCCTCCTTGACTGAGAACAGCCCAGACAGCTAAAGCTGCCGCACTCCCTGCTTGGCAAAGGCATCCCCGTTTCCTGTAAAATAGCAGTGGGGGGAGGATGGGACACTTATGTGCCCATTAATTGGCCACTTAAGGGACTCAATAGTCCCAAGGGCAAGCCGGCCGTCCGACGCCTCTACGGCACCCAGATAGACTGAGGGTGGGCACGTAGGTGGCAGGCAGGCCGCACACTGTATTTTACGAGCTCCCCTTCACAACCACCAGCAGGGACCGTAAAATTCCATCCTAAATTTGACCATATGGTTACCAAAACACACCTCCAACACCCAGTTGAAAATGTGGCCCCACATGCTCTTAAAAAAAAGGTTTTCAACTTTGCAAAAGGGGAGGAAAAGGAATTATCTTCATTACTGATAATATATGTTGGTTTCCTTTTTTATCACAGTAAAAAATGGAATAGTTTTTGTTGCAGTCTATTTACATTTGTTTACAAAATCCACACTACTTGAGAATTACCAAATAATCAAATAATATACAATACGAAGCTACTTCCGTCAGCAACAAAGCAGCAAGAAGACATTGATACAGGTGAAAAGGCAGGTTTAGGCTGACAGAGACCAAGAGCATGCTAAAGGTATGGCTATCCCAGACTCTGCAGAAGGAACTTTTCAAACGACTGCACTTTTAATTTTAAAAGAATCATCAATTTTGTTAAAAATATTTATTTGTAGTCTGTATCCTCCCAGATTACTTTGCTTTCTGTCTAAAGAGGAAATGGTGCTACACCTGATAAACCAAGCTGGTCTAGAACAAAGCCACAGATACAAAGCAACAAGTTTGCTGTTGGTATCAGTTTCAGAAACATGGCAGGGGAAGTGGGAAGAATTGCAAATACACAAAGGCAGTCTTAAGTACCACTTCCCTTGTTTCACTTGCTTGGGATAGTCAGTTGTAACTTATATGTTCCACTGTACACTATTTACTAAATAAATAAGGAAATAGTTTTCTACAGTTTCAAGCTAAGATTAATTAATTATAAAACATAAACTTCAAATTAATATGATTCAAATAACAGTTTTTTTGCACACCCTTATGCACTTAAATAATTAATTTAATTGGTGTTGATTCCATTTCTATTTCAACACTAAATATTTAAGTGAATGCTGAGAGCAACCCAAGGAGGGATAAAAGACCTGAGAGCACCCCTAAGAGGAAGGCTGCCCTGAAAGCAGGCCAGCAGCAGAAAGAGCGGAGACCCACAACTAGACCAAGTGAACCACAATGAAACTGGATAGTGAGGGGCTGGTTTACAAGTGAGAAAGCATTCTGGAGATTAATTACATAGAATTTACAGCACAAAAACAAGACATTTGGTGTAACTGATCTATTCTGGCATTTATGTTCCACACAAGCCTTCTCCCACTCTACTTAATCTCACCCTATTAGCATATGCTTCGAGTCCTTTCTCCCACATGTTCTTCCTTGATCCCTTTAAATTCATCTATGCTATTTGTCTCAACTACTCCTTGTGCTAGTGAGTTCAACATTCTTACCACATTGAGTAAAGAGGATTCTCCAGAATTCCTGATTGCATTTTATGGATGACTATCTTATATTTATGGCCTCTAGTTTTGGTCTCCCCAAAAGTGGATGCACTTTTTCACTCCACATGACATCAAGAAATGACTGAGGGCACTGGATACTGCAAAGGCTATGGGCCTTGACAATATTCCGACAGTAGTACTGAAAGTTTGTACACCAGAACTTGCTGCGTCCCTAGCCAAGCTGTTCTGATACAGCTACAGCACTGGCATCTACCCGGCAATGTGGAAAATTGCCCAGGTATGTCCATAAAAAGCAGGACAAATCTAACACAGCAAATTACCACCAAATCAGTCTTTTCAATCATCAGTTAAGTGATGGAAGGGGTCATCAACAGTGCTATCAAGCGGCACTTGCTTAGCAAGATCCTACTTACTGATGCTCATTTTGGGTTCTGTCAAGGCCACTCAGCTCCTGACCTCATTATAGCCTTGGTTCAAACATGGACAAAAGATCTGAACTCCAGGGGTGAGGTGAAAATGACCAAACTTGACATCAAGGCCGTATTTGATCCAGTGTGGCATCAAGAAGCCCTAGCAAAACTGGAATCAATGGGAATCAGAGGGAAAATTCTCCGCTGGTTGGAGTCATACCTAGCTCAAACGAAGATGGTTGTGGTTGTTGGAGGTCAGTCATCTCAGCTCCAGGGCATCACTGCAGGAGTTCCTCAGGGTAGTGTCCTCAGCCCAACCATCTTCAGCTCCTTCCAACAAAAGGTCAGAAGTGGGGATGGTCGCCCATGATTGCACAATGTTTAGAACCATGGGCGTCCCCTCCGATTCTGAAGCAGTCCCTGTCCAAATGCAGCAAGACCTGGCAAAATCCAGGCTTGGATGACAAGTGGCAAGTAACATGTGCGTCACACAAGTGCCAAGTAATGACCATCTCCAACAAGAGAAAAGCTATCCATCACCCCTTGACGTTCAATGGCATCACTGAATTCCCCACTCTCAACATTTTGGGGTTACCATTGACCAGAAACTGAACTGGACTAGCCATATAAATACTGTGGCTACAAGAGCAGGTCAGAGGCTAGGAATCCTGCAACGAGTAACTCACCCCCTAACTCCCAAAGCCTGTCTGCCATCTACATGGCACAAGTCGGGAGTGTGATGGAACTCGCTTCACTCGCCTGGATGAGTACAGTTCCCACAACCCTCAAGAATCTTGACTCATCCAGGACAAAGCAGCCCGCTTGATTGGCACCACAACCTTAAACTTTCACTCACGCCACCAGCGACGCACAGTAGCAGCAGCATGTACCATCTACAACATGCATTGCAGGAATTCACCGAGGCTCCTTAGACAGCACCTTCCAAATCCATGACCACTACCATCTAAAAGGACAAGGGCAGCAGAAAGATGGGAACACCACCACATGGAATTTCCCCTCCAAGTTACTCACCATCCTGACTTGGAAGTATATCGCCATTCCTTCACTGTCGCTTGGTCAAAATCCTGGAACTCCCTTCCTAAGAGCGCTGTGGGTTTAGCTACACAACATGGACTGCAGCAGTTCAAGAAGGCAGCTCACCATCACCTTCTCAAAGCCAACTAGGGATGAACAATAAATGCTGATCCAGCCAGCGAAGCCCACATGTCGTGAATGAATAAAAAAAATCAGAATCCACCCAGCATGCAGTGTACATGTTCCTCCAGGGTCCAGTTGTTGTGGGTCTCCAAGATCTTCTCTCCTCAGATGTCTGCAATGTGAGCAAGGCTCTGATGGTAAGTCCCAACTTCTTCATGTCACACTTGTTTTGAGAGGTGTGTTTTCCCATCAGCTTGGGTGGTAAACTTGACGTGGAGTGATGATTCCGGCAAGCAGGGCTAATAATGATATGCAGATATAGTAAAATGAACTTCCTGACATCCAGGAGGGAGTTTGGAGGGAGGTGTCCAGGGGTGGGGGGAAGAGGGTGTTCAGAGGAGGGAAGGTGCCTGGGGGGAGTTTGGAGGACGAGGGAGTATGGCGGAAGGAGGAAGTAAGGGTGGATAAAGGAGTAAGGGTGGAGGAAGGAGTAAGGGGGGGGGGGGTGAAATGTCCAGGTGAATGTGCAAGGGAGGGGTCTGCGGAGTCAGTGACTGCCTCCTCGGGAGCGAACTCAGGGTGGGCGTGGGAGCAGGGAATGGTGAGCGTGAAAGCAGGCAAAGGGAGCCAGTAGGGTGGGAGGGTGCATTGTTACCAACAGAAGGGACGGTAAGGGTGGTTTGTGGGGACCTGGAGACTAACACGGGCCGTGGGGGTGGCAAGGACGAAGTTGGGGAGGTTAATGTGGATGTGGGTGGGGTTCTCAGCAAGTTAGGGAACATGCACGTTCATCTCCACATCCTGGAATGACAAGGGTTCCAGCTGTAGGGTAGCAGTGAGGAGGTGGAAGGTGATGCCAAGTGGGGTAGACTGTGATGGGGAAAAGGACATGGGTGACTGGGGGAGGGGTAAGGACTGGTGAGCTGATCAAAAACTTTACGATGACCATTTCGCACAAATCGACATGTGAGTGTGATCAGTAGTTGGGCGGAGATGTGAGTCGGCTCAGATGGACAACTGAAAGAGAACCCCAGCAGGCAGCATTGAAAATGCTCAGGACAGTGAGATGAGTGTGATGGATGAAGGCTCTGCATGTGTGGAAGAGTGCTTGCATGAGGCTCCAAGAGGTCCTGCTACACACATAGTTCTCCCTCCAGAGTCGTTTGTGGACCGGCTGCGTGCAACTGCACTGCTAGTGGGGTGGGATGCAATGGGAAGACTCGTGAAGCCAGTAAATGAAGCTGAAATGCAACATTACATTACACATTATTTAATGAAAGTGAATATATTTTCAGAATATCATGTGACAAAATGCATTTACCCGTGCAACCACTTGTGATCAGAATCTCTTAACTTTTCTTGGCCTACTAGGTGCTGCCCTGACATCCACAGCAAGAGTAAAGAAAGCCTTGCAATCATTGGCCCTTATTGCCTCTGATGACTTCGGCGTGTGTCCTCTGGAAAGCTGAGGCCTTGAGAGCACCATCTTGCTTTAGCTGTCCTCCTGTGGACCAGTTGATCCTGACAGAGGATGAGGTTGAGAGGATCACAGGCAAAGGGGACTCAGAGGGAGCGGACAGCCTCTGAGATGCCCGAGTGGATAACCCAGCTGCCACTCCTTCTCCTATTGGGTGCCCAAAGGCCCCAGCCTGACTCCTTGAGGGGGAGGAACACCTGGAGGAAGGTCGAGGTGCCCCGCTTCCTTCTCATGTGGCCACTGCAGGAACTCACCCATGGCTACTGCCTTGGAGTGCAGGTCTGCAGCCATCTCTGCATTCTGCTGGACCAGGGGCTCCATGGCGTCTGCCATCATTCCCATGGAGACCTCCATGCGCACACATGTGGGCACCACTTCATCAGAGAGCAGGCAGATGCACTTCTCCAACTTGTGTGCCACTGTGTTGAGGGCTTCCAAATTCTCTGTGTAATGTTCCCCTTTCCCCTTCTGCTTACTCTCCACAGTGAGTTGGAAGGCTAAATCCAGGGGCTCGTCATCTGGTTCAGACCGCAAAGGTGCTTCTTCCCCAGCGGTCCTCAGAGTGCCGGGTAGTTCAGCTGAGCCTGCCTCCTCCTGTTGAAGATATGTGTCCGTGCTGCGACCACCAGATTGTGAACCTGAACCTGCTCTAGTTCTAGGTCCTACTG
Source organism: Carcharodon carcharias (assembly GCF_017639515.1). Taxonomy (NCBI): domain Eukaryota; kingdom Metazoa; phylum Chordata; class Chondrichthyes; order Lamniformes; family Lamnidae; genus Carcharodon; species Carcharodon carcharias. The sequence goes on from NC_054472.1 coordinate 167,970,534, forward strand.
AGGTGTGTGTCTCAGTGCCGGTGGAGGGTGTGAGTAAGTGCCGTGACAGGTCTTCCAGGCTGCTTATTTCCAGCTTTTCAATGGAGGAGGTGTCCTTTTCGCTGGAGGTGAGGACCTGGATAGAGCTGAGGACACCAGCTGCTTGGCAACACTCCCTGTGAACCAAAGTAGAGGTAATTAGTGTATGGCAGCGGAGTCAAAAAAAGGACAGAGAGTTATCACAGTTGCATTGAGAGAGGGATGACCTGGTGCAGGATCCTTACGTGGGTGTTCGTGGCCAACCTTATCATTATCACAGTCCTCGTCCACGTCCTCACCAGTCAGCGTGATGGCAAGCTCCTCAAAATGAGTGAGGGACCTAATGTGGTCCACTCCACGCCCGCTCTGGGACCTCTCCCTCCCATTGTGAGGCAGCTTCTCCTGCATGATGTGGGACACATGCCACTGCGTGGAATGTTTGGGTAGTAAGTGGAGCCATGGACGACATGAGAATGTGAGCTCCAGAGCATATGAGCCTGATGGAGGTGTGAGAGTGTGTGTTTGAGTTAGCAGTGTTTTCCTTGAGGTGTGAGATCGCTGTAGATGTGTAATGGTTTTAGCAGTGTGTGTTGAGTGATGAGGTGGTTGATTTGCCCTGGCGGAACGGATGAGACCATTCATCATCTTCCTGCACTGGATGGCTGACCCCCTGTGTGCTTGGTTGATGTTGAGCATTGCTGCCACCATCCCCCCCAAGGCTGGACTGGTGTCTCTGGTGGACCTCCTGCAGCCAGAGTGGGGGTAGAGGACATCGCAGCGGCCTTCCAATGCATCCAGCAGGCGCTCTACATTAAATTTGAGGGCTGCCGTCACCATTGCTTCCAGGGCCATCTGTCACCTGGAGCAGTCCTGGCCTGTAGAGATGAAGTAGGCTGTGTTCTAGTGCACTTTAAATATGGCAGTCGAAGCACTGAGGCCACGGCATGTCGGTCCAATCCAAATCCACCCACCAGCATCCGGTATGATTCCTGTGAATGCATTATCAATGAGGTGGAACGCAACAGGAAGGGGACGATATGGCACATTGCGGCCCGCAGGTTAAAAAGCATTTTTCACACCCACTACTGCACTTTGTACAAATCTAGGACAATTCCAGCCTTTATGTTACCATTTCAAAGCATTCACTAAGGTTGATAAAGCATGATCTTCCCTTTTGAAATTCATGCTGACTGTTCTTTATTATACTTTTAGTTTCAAGATGTTTTTTATTACATCTTTCAGTAAAGAAACCATTATTTTTCTGAGTGCCAATGTTGATTTAACTGTTTTATTGTTCCTTAGACTTGTTCTATCTCCCCTTTTAAATAGAGCTATCACATTAGTTGCCCATTGGTCCTCTGGTATTTTTCTCCTTTCCAATGAAACCCCATATGCAACCAGGTGCCTCTATTATCTCCTCCCTCACCCCCTCCAATTGGTCTTGTCTGATCCAGTTTGCCATACAGAACATAAGGTGACACTCCAGTGCCCATTCTGCAACCCAATATATAACTATGAGAACATGAAAAAGCATAATGCAACTGATATTTGTCAGGATGACTTTTTTGTGCATACTCCTTTTAAGATACCATGACCCAAAATTTGGCATATTTCTCCAATCCACATTTGCTATATCTATGTGGCAGGCAACAAACATCTCCAACAAGAGAGAATGTAACCATCTCTCTTTAACATTCAACAGCAATACAATTGTTGAATTCTCACCATCAACATCCTGGGAATTACCATTGACTAGAAATTTAACTGGACCAGCCATAAAAGTACAAGAACAGGTCAGAGGCTGGCAAATCTGCAGCCATTAATTCACCTCCTGTCTCCTCAAAGCCTATCCACAAGACACAAGTCAGGAGCGTTATGGAATGCCCTCCAGTTTCCTGAATGAATGCAGCTCCAACAACACTCAAGAAGTCCGACACCATCCAGGACAAAGCGGCCCAGTTGATTGGCACCCATTCAACTTTGAACCTTAAAATTCACTCCCACCATCACAGGCTTCAGCCTGTACCATCTACAAGATGCACAGCAACAACTCGTCATGGCTACTTCAACAGCATCATCCTAACCTGTGACCTCTTAAGGCCTAGAAGGACGAGGGCAGCAGGCAAGTTCCCCTCCAAGTCATGCTGATTTGGAAATTTATCACAGTTCTTTCACTGTCACTGGGTCAAACTCCCTCCCTAACAGCTCTGAGGGCATTTCTACACCACAAGAACTGTAGCGATTCAAGAAGGTGACTCATCATCACCTTCTCAAGGGCAATTAGGGTTGGGCAATTAATTCTGGTCTTGTCAGCGATGCCCACGTCCTATGAATAAAATAAAACTCATAGTAGGACTGATTCCAGAAGTTAAGGATCAGACAATTGCAAAACCTACAACACAAAAGTTTCAGCCCCACCTACACCAATCGTGAAAAAATTACATACATATCTCTACTTTTGTATCACTCTCTCTGTCTTCCACACTTTGCCTATCTATAAACTTGAGCTCATTCAAAACCTTGCTGCTAATATCCTGGCTCACACAAAGTTCCATCCACTGCCTGGAATCAGGCTATTCTCCAAAGCCTAAGGCTGAAAATGGAGATAAGCATGCTCTCCTCAGAATTCAGAAAATGCCAAGGGAAGCCTCGAAATGATAATCCTTGACTAGGGCAAGCTGGAGAGTGGGTGCTCCAGAATGCATTGGCCATTTCCCCTCTATTGAGTAACTGTGGCCTTCCAGATGCTGCCGGAAGAAGCAACTTCAGGGCAAAGTAAGTGGAATCCATTGCTAAAATGGCAAAATGATCCATGAGGCCTAAATCACATATTTCCAGCAGATGACTCGAGAACTTTGTATCAGTGTTAACTAAGGAAGAGGTGAAAGCGGAGATGGTAGAGGTAATGGATGGGATGAAATTTGATAAGAAGAATGCGCTGGAAAGGCTGACTATGCTTGGAGTGAATAAGTCACCTAGGCCAGATGGCTTGCATCCTCGGTTGCTAAAGGAAATGAGAGTGGAGATAGTGGAAAGGCTTGCCATTATCTTCCAATCTTCCCTCGATACAGGGAAGATGCTAGAGGATTGGAGAACAACAAATGAGGCACCTTTGTTCAAGAAAGGGTGATAGGACATTCCAAGTTACTGCAGGCCAGTCAGTTTAACATTTGAGTGAGGTTTTAGAAACAATATTCAGGGGAAAAAATTAGCAAGCCCTTGGACAGGTTTGAGTTAATTAAGGAGAGCTTGATTAAGCTAATTGAATGTTTTGATGAAGTAACAAATGTATGATGTCTACCTAGATTTTTAAAAAGCATTTGACAAAGTACTATATAAAAGGCTGCTTAACAAAACTGAGGCTCATGGAATAGTGTCTGTCAGTTTGGATAAAAATTGGTTTAAGGACAAAAACAGAGAGTTCTAGTAAATGGTTGTTTTTCATTCTGCAGATTGGTAGACAGTGGTGTTCCCTAAGGCTGAATGTTTGAACCACTGCATTTTTAAAAATATATATATAAATGACTTGGATATTGCAATACAGAGTAAAATTTCAAAACTTGCCAATGATACCAAACTTGAAAGTGTGACAAACAGTGAGGATGATACCAATTAACTGCAACAAGAGAATGATAGACTAGCAGAACAGACAGACAAATGACAGATGGAATTTAATACAGATAAGTGATGGTGGGGGATGGTGGGGTGGGGGCATGATGATGCATAAGAGATAGGGAAAGGCAATGTAGAGTACTTAATGGCACAGTTCTAAAGACTGTGCAGGGACAGAGGGATCTTGGGTTCATGTACTTAGATCTTTGAAGATGGCAGGCCATAAAGAGATTGCAGTTCGCAACATACGGGATCTTGAGCTTTGTAAATAGAGGTATTGAACACAAAAGCAGGGAAGCTATGCTCAGCCTCTATAAAGCCCTGGTTAGACAACAACTAGAATATCGCATCCAGTTCTTGTCATCATACTTTAGGAAGGATGTGAGGGACCTTGAGAGGCTGCAGAGGAGATTTACTAGAATGGTTCCAAGGATGAGGGAATTTAGATACAAGGGTAGGTTGGAGAAGCTGGGTTGTTCTCCTTGAAATGAAGGAAATTGAGGAGAGATTTTATAGAGGCATACAAGATTTTGGCAGGTTTGGATAAGGTAGACAAAGAAAATCTGTTCCTAACAGTTAATGTTACAAGGACTAGGGGACACAGTTTTAAGGTCTTGGCAACAATTGCAGAGGAATTGTGAGGAGGAAATTCTTAACGCAGCGAGTGGTAGTGACCTGGAACTCATTGTCTACAAGGATGCAAGTAGAGATGATGAAAGATTTCAAAAGGAAATTGTTTGGGCAGTTGAGATAAATAAACTAAAATAAACAAGGGGAGAGCAGGGGAATGAGACAGACTGGTTTGCTCTACAGAGAGCTGGCATGGACTCAATGGGCCAAATGGCCCCATCCTGTGCGGTAATGACTCTATGAATTAACAAATTATACATTCCTAAATAGAGTTGCTTGTGTCAAATTGTATTTCTGACAAGTATCTAAAATTAGTTTTATTATCTTGTAATAACCATTTCCAACCACTTGATGGCAGAAATAGAGCAATTTTAAACTGCATTTCATTATAGAATTAAATACAAATTAGAATACAGAAACAGACCCTTCAGGCCCAACCCGCCCTCCACATAAACAATTGTCTGATTCCCATGTGCCCAAAATGTAGCTGCAGGTTCTTACTAATGCAATAAATGCAAAACCATTTGTGAGCACCTAACTCCGCCTGATCTATATAGGGCATCTGAATGAGAGCTAAAGCTGGACAAACAGTATGGTTATATATTAAAAAAAGAGCATCAGATCCACTTTGTAGTTATTGTACCTTTCAGCTGAAAACCCATTCCCTCCCACAATTTGTTTTGCAAATTCACATCATCATCTGGCTATTTGTTTCCAACTTATTGTGACCATGACCCAGGCATTAAAAGACCTAAACTTCAACAGCTAAGTTCAGGCTTTTTTGTTATCCAAAAGAATTATGCTTTCAGTAAATCCAACATACTTCTAGAAAACTAAACACAGCATAGTCAGCTACAACAATCCTTTAGTATGAAGGGAAAAAATATGAACCAAAAGCCAACCTTTCCAAAGAATAGCACACCTGCTAGAGAGAGCTCGCTATGTGAACCTGACGCTGCACAAGAAAAAATTACAACTGAAAATGACTGAAGTCAAGAACGTAGGTAATGTACTGACAGCAAAATGTCTTCGCCTGGATCCTGACAAGGTGAAAGCTGCAGCAGCAATGCAGCAACTAAAAGATGTGAAAGCAGTGCAACAACTTGTTGGATTTGTGAACTATTTAGCAAAATCTTTGCCTAATTTGTTTTCAGAGTGTGAACCATTACGAGAGTTCACAGCCAAGGATGTGTGGTGGTATTGGGGCATAGAACAAGAATCAGCATTCAATAAAATCAAACAATTAGTGATGACAACGCCAGTGCTGAAGTGCTGCGATGTCAATGATGAAGTCACTTTGCAGTGTGACACCCGCGAGACAGGTCTTGGAGAAACCCTAATGCAGCAAGAACAACAAGTCACACTTGCATCTACGGCACTATCACAAACTGAATGACGCTTCACTCAGATTGAGAAAGAAATGTAGCAAGACCTGGACAATATCCAGGCTTGGGCTGACAAGTGGCAAATAACATTCGTGCCACACAAGTGTCAGGCGGTGACCATCTCCAAAAAGAGAGAATCCAACCATCACCCCTTGATGTTCAATGGCATTAGCATCATTGAATTCCCCACTGACAGCATCCTGGGAGTTACCATTGACCAGAAGCTAACTGGACTAGCCATATAAATACCATGGCTACAAAAGCAGGTCAGAGGCTAGGAATCCTGCGACGAGTAACTCACCTCCTGACTCCCCAAAGCTTGTCCACCATCTACAAGACACAAGTCAGGAGTGTGATGGAATACTCCCCACTTGCCCGGGTGAGTGCGACTCCCACAACACTCAAGAAGCTTGACACCGTCCAGGACAAAACAGCCCGTTTGACTGGCACCACATCCACAAACATTCACTCCAGCCACCAACGATGCACAGTAGCAGCAGTGTGTACCACTACAAGATGCACTGCAGGAATTCACCAAGGCTCCTTCAACAGCAGCTTCCAAACTCACCACCACTACCATCTAGAAGGACAAGAGCAGCAAATAAATGGTAATACCATCAACTGGAAGTTCCCCTCCAAGTCATTCAGCACCCTGACTTGGAAATATATCACCGTTTCTTCACTGTCACTGGGTCAAAATCCTGGAACTCCCTTCCTGACAGCACTGTGGGCGTACCTACACCACATGGACTGCAGCAGTTCAAGAAGGCAGCTCACTACCCCCTCTCAAGGGCAACTAGGTATAGGCAATAAATGCTGCCTCAGCCATTGAAGCCTGCATCCCATGAATGAATTTTTAAAAATTGTTTTTGCTTGTGAACATTTCTATCAATACCTGCTTGGGAGAGACAAAGTAACAATGGAGTCCAACCACAAGCCACTTCACAGTATTTTTCTCAAACCATGACTGTCTGCTCCAAATTGTCTGCAAAGAATGTTACTACATTTACAGAGATATCATCTAGACATGACAAGTTAGGGAAACAGATGTACATCGTTGGCATGCTATCAAGAGCAGCACTCCCCATGAAGAAGGTAAGGATGCTACAACAGAATGTGAAATCTTCCTGATTCAACATGAAGCTGCAGCTTGACATGCTCTGGAAGTCATCAATCTAGCAGGGATATTGAATCTGACCTTGCTCAAATCAACTGATCTACCCAACAAGATGCATCTCGCCAAGCGCTGCAAGAAGTAGTGATGAAAGGATGGCCTGAGAGCATCAAGCACACACCTGTGGTCACAAAAGCATATTGGGCCCACCAGGATGAATTGACAATCCAATATCTTGTAAAAAGAAAAAAGAGTCATCATCCCCATTGGAGATGAGAGATGCTGAAGCACATCCATGCAAGCCACCAAGGAATTGAATTGAGTCTGAGGAAAGCAAGAGAAGTGCTTATTGGCCAAACATGAGCAATAAAATTAAAGACCACATTGGCCAGTGCAATGTTTGTAATGAGTACCAAGCTAAACAAGCTTGAGAGCCATTGATGACCCATGGCATCCCTGACAGACCATGGATGAAGCTGGGAATGGACCTCTTTACTATAGCAGGAATTCTTTATCTTGTAACTGTAGGCTGCTATTCTGACTACTGGGAAGTAGGCCAGCTGACTTCAACGACGACAGGAGAGATAGTGGAATGCTTGAAAGTACACTTCAGTCATTACACATTTCAGACATTGTGATGAGTGACAATGGTCTTCAGTTCAGGAGTGAAGAATTCAACTGTTTCACAAAGGATTTGGAAATTCAACACTACACATCATCTCCGCATTATCCATAGTCAAATGGAGAGGCTCAGGTGGCAATGAAAATCACCAAAAGAACCATCAAGAAATAGAGCAACGCTGGCATAGATGTATACAAGGCAGTCCTCCAGTGGTGAAACGCACCAACTGAGGAATGGAAAGCAGTCCAGTCCAAAGACTAATGTCACGCCACACGTAAACTACTCTTCCAATAGCAAAAAAAAACTACTGAAACCAGAAGTGGTAACAGGTGTGAGTGGAAAAAAATCAAGGTGAAATGGTAGAAAGCCAAATTTCATTTTGACAAGACTACCAAACCATTACCAGAGTTGAGTATTGTAGAGCCAGTCAAGGTGCAAACCTTCAATGCTCTGAATAGGAGTCAGCCCATGTGACAATTTGGGACATGCGTAGAGCAGTTGTTACCTTGATTGTACGCAGTGTAAGTGAATGACCGAAGATAGTGGCGCAACCGCAGGCATATATGAACAACTAGAGAAGCTGTTCCTTCACTGCAGGCAACCTGTCAGGAAGATGGGATCTCACCAGCAGCACAAAGTACAGAACGACCATCACTTCCAGGGATACACTGGTCCCAACAACGGAAATGGAACAACAGCAACAACAGCAACAAGTGCCACAGGAACGACACTCCGCAGAAAGGAAACATCACCGGGACGAACAGCCAATGACAACGCGCACATGTACCATTAAGAGACCTGCATGATTTAATGACTATGTATGCATTGTACATGCAGCAATTGACATGAATAGTGAAGTTTATTGATGCATGAGAACAGTTGTGGTATAGCAGGTGACTTGGGTAACTCACAGTTACACAAGACGATGCACGCAAATTTGTCTTTTGTTCATTATGAAAAGGGGGATTGTTGGGTTTTGAAATGCAATCATCAAAAGATGTCCTATCTGGCTTACCAGTCATGTGACCTCTGCCATGATGGATTCCCTGCAGGCAGCCATCTTACAGTCAGTTCAATAACCACACTCCATTGTAAAGACTGTTGCCTTTGAGCGCATAACACTAATTTTCAACTATTCCAGCAGTGGGATTTCTAAAAGAGGTCTCTATCTACTTTGTCCAGACCCCTTCATGATTTTGAACATTCTTAACTCTCCTATCAACTTTTTCTTTAAGAACAACCCAGCTTCTCCAACCTATCTTGGAACTGAAGTCCCCCATCCCTGGAACCATTCTCATAAATCTTTTCTGCGCCCTCTCTAAAGCCTTCACCTCCTTCATAAAGTGTGGTGACCAGAATTGGTTAACAATACTTCAGCTGAGGCCGCACCAGTGTTTTATTAAGGTTCATAGTAACTTCTTTGCTTTTGTATTCTATTCTCTATTTATAAAGCCCAGGAGCCGAATGTCTTTTATCATCACTGTCTCAACCTATACTGCCATCTACAACGATTTGCCCGCCTATTTTTGAAGTCCTTTCATTTGTCGGTTCCTCATTGAGCCAGCGAGAAGGACTTGAATTACAATCCCACTCCGCTGAAAATTGCAAAGCACCCGCGGATTGAGTTTCCAGGCAATTTAAATAAAACGTGCATCGGCGGCTGTCCATTCTGCATGCAACGCGGGCGCCTGCTCGGCAAAAGTGCCATGTCGGCTGCAATATCGAAAAGCAGCCTCTTTTTAAAAAAAAAATAATGTTGGCAATGTCTGTCAGAGCACCGACGGAAATGTGGTTTCCTTTGACAGCCGGGATGTCGCGGGGGCCACATAACCCCAAGACCGGAACGCAACACTCCCGTGGATCGCCCTTGCTTCTGCACTGAATGCATTACTGACGCATAGCAAAGAGCAAAGCGCAGCAGGATATCCGGCGCTGCTCCTCCTCTTCTCTTCATTGGCAGTACTCCATGTAGAGGATGGGACTTGTGCCTTCCAACCCTCAGCAGGAATTCCCTGTGCATCATTGTCTGATTCATTGTTTGTTGGGTTTCTCAGCTCCGCAGTAGCTGGCTGTCAAACTTCCACCCACGGAACGATAGCTGTCTGTCTAAAATAAAATTAATAACATCGTAAGGACAAAATTAAATCCAAGACACACACACACACACACTCGGGTTGAGTTTGCTCTCTGTTTCATTCCCAGCTCCAGGATTGTTTCACGCTTCGAGGAGCGTCTGCAACATTACTGGCTTTAAAACACACAAGAGTTTGACTCCTGGAAACATAGCTGGAACCTCTCGTGACGGAGCCCAGTGACTTTTCCTTTCCCTCGAGGTGGAGAGCTCTGATCTTTCTTCGTCTGCTTCAATGAATTAAGATTTAAAGGTAGTTGAAGCTAAATCTGAAATGGACCGCGCCGTGTTGTTGTGGGCAGACAGACTACATGTTTTTCACCCTCTAGTGGCTGCTGAGAACAGCACCATAATGTGACCGGGCGGACAAAGGAATTGAATGAATGGTTTTTGTTCATTGTCATTCCTTGACCGCTGACTTTTTAAAGGAGCCTTAAGTAAAATCGGTAGCCAAATGTTTGCTCTGATTTGAAGGGCAGACCAGCGTAAGGTTAATCAAAAAATCATGTTCTAGCAGTTTTAGCTTTAAAAAAAATGTTTTTTTGTCCCTTATTCTTTATCCGCCAATACGTTTGCGAGATCTGACGCCTGTGGTTTTCAACTCATTCGGAGTGGTCAGACCTTTATCCCACAGGTTTTCGTTTTCTTAGTGTGGGTCATATAGTTATAAATACCCTCATTACCTACTTCCTCTTAAACATTTAAGTTTAATCTCGATTTATCCATGGAATTTAAATCGTTTGATATGCTGCTTTTCAACCTTATATTTAATATACAATATATCTTGTTTTAAGGTCTATCCATCTTACATTTGTTGATGTCCTGACTGCTAATCTCTCAATTTCTGACAATAGGAATGTTCTGCACTGTAATCCATCAAATAGTATCAGTGCCAGTGATTCAAGGTGATTCAGTAAGCAAAGTTGCATTTTTATTACATAGGGTTATACTCATATTTCTCGGATTAAGTTCTGCAATCCTGTCTATTTTTCAGTGAAAGCAATATATTACTGGTCTAGATTATTTCTATGTATTCCTTTTTAAGTATGCTTAATTTTATCTCACCTTTTTAAAGTCAAGGGTACACAGCGAAATGTTAGGCAATATGTCCCTTCGCTGGAGGCCTGCGCCTCGTTAGCAACACTTGAAACATTTTTCCTGACGAAGGTTCCAACTTCCTCTTTTCCTGTTTCCCCTTACTTACATTGCTCATTAATTAAACTGTTTTCACTCTAAAAGTATAAACACAACATAGCTGTCCAGAGTTATCCTTTATCTTTATAAATCATCTACTTGAAAACATTTTAGTTTGTCAGAGGAAAAAAAGCTTAAGTTTCAGTTTTCATTTGGGGACTTAATAACTATTTCTGTGTATATCTGAACGTGTGCGATGTGGAGAATCTTCTACCTTATATGGTTTGAGAAATGCAACAATTCCATGATTCAGAAAGGGTGGGAGACAGAAAGTGGGAAACTACAGGCCAGTTAGCTTAACATCTGTCATAGGGAAAATGTTAGAAACTATTATTAAAGAAGCTATAGCAGGGCACTTGGATAATCTCAAGATCATCAAGCAGAGTCAACATAGTTTTGTGAAAAGGAAATCATGTTTAACCAACTTATTGGAGCTCTTTGAGATATGCTGTGAATAAAGGGGAAGCAGTGGATGTACTGTACTTAGATTTTCCAGAAAGTATTTGATAAAGTGCCATGTCAAAGGTTATGGCAGAAAATAAAAGCTCATGGTATAGGGATTACACGGGATAGAAGATTGGCTGGCTAACAGGAAGCAGAGAGTAGGCATAAATGGTTCTTTTTCAGATTGGCAAGATGAAACAAATGGTGTGCCACAGGGATCAGTGCTGGGAAATCAGCTATTTAAAATTTATATAAATGACTTGGATGAAGGGATCAATGGGATGGTTGCCAAATTTGCTGATGAGACAAAGATAGGTAGGAAAGTAAGTTGTGAAGAGGACATAAGGAGGCTACAAAAAGATATAGATAGGTTTAGTGAGTGGGCAAAGATCTGGCAAATGGAGTATAATGTGGGAAAATGTGAAATTGTCCATTTTGGCTGGAAGAATAAAAGAGAAGCATATTATCTAAATGGTGAGAGATTGCAGAGCTCTGAGGTGCAGAGGGATCTGGGTGTCCTAGTGCATGAATCACAAAAGGCTAGTATGCAGGTACAGCAAGTAATTAGGAAAGCTAATAGAATGTTATCATTTATTGCAAGGGAAATTGAATACAAAAGTAGGGAGGTTATGCTTTCAGTTGTAGAGGGCACCAGTGGAACCACATTTGGAGTACTCTACAGTATTGGTCACCTTATTTAAGGAAGGATGTAAATGTGTTGGAAGCAGTTCAGAGAAGGTTTACTAGACTAATACCTGGAATGAGTGGAAAGGTTGGACAGACAAGGCTTGCATCTGCTGGAGTTTAGAAGAGTAAGAGTCGACTTGATTGAAACATAAGATCCTGAAGGGTCTTGATAGGATGGATGTGTGGAGGATGTTTCCTCTTGTGGGAGAATCTAGAACTTGGGCTCACTGTTGAAAAATATGGGGTCGCCCATTTAAAAGTACTTGGAACTCCCTTTCTGGAAAGGCTGTGGAAGCAGAGTCTTTGAATATTTTAAGACAGAGGTGGATAGATTCTTGGTAAGCAAGGGGGTCGTGATAAGTTATCAAGGGTAGGTGGGGTGCAGATTTCAGGTTTACTATCAGATCAGCCATGATCTTATTAAATGGCGGAGCAGACTCGAAGGGCTGAATGGCCTACTCCTGCTCCTTGTTCGTATGTTTGTTCGTATATTCGTAATTCAAAATGTATTTGTCTTCAGACAGTAACAGTTTTTGTTTTTCCCATAGTTTCACAATGCGCATGACTTTTTGAGATAATGTTTCACAGAAAAACTATTTTCAAGTGCCCATGTTTTACTATTTGTTTCTTTTTGTTGTTCTATTTCTCTCTGGTGCAATAGAAAATATTTGCATTTCTTTAAATAATAAAAATAAGAAACACTGAAGGTGATCTATTAGTATGTAAATGAATCATCTTCCAATACAGCAAAGTAGAGCTTCTTTATAAATGCGTTCATTGTTTAATTATTAACTCATGTCATCCATCTTGTACTTAAGTGTGATTACACTATTTTCTAACATCTGAGCTCATACCTTACCAAAAATGCTGCCTCACAGTTTAAGAGCCGCTACCCTGAAGGATTGATCAAAATGCAGATTTTCCAGCTTAATCTAGAATTTTTAAAAATTAGTTTGCAATATCGAACCTGTATGCCTCTTGCCTTGTTTGACATTTATTGGCAGGAGAGCCAACTGTAATCATTTTAGTCAAACAATTGTCTAAGTTAAATAAAGAATTCTTTTCTTGTGTCTCCACATCCATAGATTAGCTGATCATCCACCACGGCTTCCACTTTGGGAAGATCCCTGACTATCTCATGCTCTCCGGATTCATACTCTTCTACATACGAACATAAGAAACATGAATTAGGAGTATGCATAGGAAAGGGAGCCGTGGAAATGCCAAACAGCAAGTGCAGCCATCTGTATCTCCCGAATGGCGTCCAGAATGAGGTTGGAAAGCTGCTGCTTTCATCCAGCTTCAATTGCCAGTAAACATCCTTCGCATCTAGGGCAGTAGAGATCTTTGCCTTCGCAAGTCGTGGCAAAATTCCTTCAATAGTTGGCATGGAGTAGTGAGATCACCAGCGCTTGATTTAGATCCTTTGGACCTAAGCATTCTCTCAGCTTTCCAGGTTTGTTTCACTGCTACCATGCTGCTAAGCCAGTCTGTGGAAGTTGTCACCCTCTTGATTACTCCCTTCTTTTCCAGCTCTTCTATCTTGTTTTTTAGGCTTGACTTGAGGGCAGTTGGAACTGTTCTTGGCAGATGCTGAATTGGTCTTACACTCTCATCTACTTTGAGATGACATTCTCCAGGTAAACATCCAAGCCCTGTAAACACAGCTTTGTCCTCCTCGAGAGTCTGTTCAGCAGTCAATGGTTTTGTGTGCTGCGACACATTGTAAATCGCTGTTGAAACGTTTAGCATTACCAGTCCAAGCTTTAGACTTACTCCAGCTGACATGAGTGCTTGTTATGTACTGTCTATGATCTGGAGCTCCAGATCTTCATTCTTGCTATTGGATTGGACTCTCAGACTAATTTGTCCTCTTGGTATAAGTATCATGCCATCATATAGCCTCAACCTTACTTTTGAGGGTTTCATTTTTGGATCACCATGTTGAGCCACTTCGCACAGGTCTGTAAAGGTCATGACACACCCATGTCTATCTGAAACTTCTTGGTCACTTGCTACTCTCCTTGCGGTCATCATTCTAACAGTCACAAACCATTTATCACCAATAGACTTGATGAACCAACCTGTTGTATCATGCAGAGTGCTTCATCAGACTCTTCTACTGATATCTCTTCAGTGGCCATCTGTGTAGGCTTCAGAGAATCACAGAATTTTAACGGCACAGAAGGAGGCCAGTCGGCCCATCGTGTCTGCACCATGTTTTGCTTCTTTCTAGCCAAACACTTGTATGCGAAACTGCTTCTTGCAGTTAAAACACTGCTTTCCCCATACTGGACAATCCTTCTTTTCCTTTCTATAATGTCTTCTGCTGTATTTGCATCCTGCCTTTTGTCTGCAATTGTTCTGCTCTTTTGGCATGGAATGTCTCTCAGCGTAATGTATCTCCTGCAAGGAAGAGACCATTATATATTGTATTTCACCCTAAATCTGTCTGAAGAACAGAAAAAACAGTCTGCAGAAATTTTGAAAGCATTGAAGGCATGCTTTGAACCCAAAGTGAATGTAACTTATGAACAGTATGTGTTGAGCAGCGTGGGCTCAAGCTGAGAATCAGTCAATTGACCAGTATGTGACTACAGTAACACAACTCACAGAATCATGCAAATTTGGGCAACTGAAAAATGATTTCATTAAAGATAGTACTGTCATAAGCATAAGAGATCTAACAATGAGAACAAGTTTACTGAGAGAAGAGAAACCTATTCTCAAGAAAGAGTAGATGTGTGCAGAAATGCGGAGTTGGAAAACGTCAGCTAGAGCACGTGTATGGCTGAACAGACCAGGAGGTACATTATGCTAAATGGGATAGATTTTGAACAAATCTAGCAACTCAAGGCACCCTTGCCTCCTCCAAGTGGTATTCAACATGAGGAGTACTGATTCATCAGCTGAGGAGGGATGGGTGGGTGATATGTGGTAATCAGCAGGAAGTTTCCTGGCCCATATTTGACCTGATACCATGAGACTTCATGGGGCCCAGAGTTCATGTTGAGGATTCCCAGGGCAACTCACTCCCAATTGGCTTAATTAAATTCATATATTATTTAAGTAATTGATTTTCTTGTATTTTTTGCTGAGTGCATTTAATAGCTTTGAGCATGCCGGATAGCTTTGAGCGTGCTGGATATACATTTGAGTGCATTGGATAGCTTTAAGTGCATTGGATAGCTTTGAGTGCACAATCAAATTAAATGTTGAATTCATTCCACGAGTTTTTGATGTCCAATTGTAATTGGGAGCGTTGAGTACACTTGCAAGTAAAAATTAAGTTAAAGTTTTCAGGCAGGGAAGGTGCTTTTAACTACCCTTTTTATTTCTTCGCTTCCCAGGCCAATGGACAACATTTATTATTCTTTCCCACCAAGAATATGATTAACCCTGCTGTGCTGAAAGATTGGCATGTGAAGTATCGCATATCTTCAGGATCACCCAAGGCTGGAAACTTGAGTGTGTATCTCTGAATTTAATTTATTTCATGTTTTATTTCTTCTCAGAACTTCCTCAACTGTAGCATATTTCATCGTAGTACTCAGTTCCAGTACGTCATAACTGGCATCAGGTCCAGCCTAGTTCAGCTCCCCAATCAAACTTCTTAATTGGCCTATTTCTTCCTAGGATGTAGGATCCTCTTTTTGTGAGGACGACCCGATTCATTGGGATGTAACTGACATTTTCTAAATAAGACTGTTGATTTAAGGTCACTCCCAATGTATTCTGCTTAATGTCCAGCCATATTTGTAGGCCCTCAAAAGCATGACTTCCAGCCTTAAATTCTTTCTTGATTTTATCTATTACTCATTGCTCAAATTCTGCAGAACCTCCCCACAGAAAATCAGCATCAGGCATTTCAAAGATGCCTGCTAGTTTCTCCTTGTGATACCAATAGAACATTGTTGGGTCTGCCTTTAGCTGAAGACAACCTGTTTTCAGCAGGACAGACCTAACTGAGAAACCACACCCTTGTTGCATCACTCAACCCATAAGCACACTTGTCCAATTTCCACAGTTTCCTTCTATATCACCAGCTTCTTTAGGTGGTTTCAAAAACGCTTCCCTTTGAAGTATCTCCCTTATAAAATGCAGCTTTTAAATCAATCGATTTATATTCCCAGGAATATATTGCTAAAAGAGCTACGAAAATCTTGAAGCTTATTTTTCCTTCAGCAGGGGAGTCCACCCTGACATCTTGATCACCAAGTCTTTCTTAAAAACACTGAGCTATTAGTCTAGCTTTATCCTTATATGTGCCATCAGGAAGTACCTTTATGTGCATATCCACCTGTGTGATAAGGCTGGCTATCCCCTGTCGGGTATTTCAGTGCAGACACCAAATTCTTTCCAACACTTTTTGTTTGGCATCCTTTATCAACTTATCTTCTAATTTGTCAGATACCACTAAAACTACTCGAACATGAGGGCTTCTACTTCTAGTGGCATTGCTAGCCTGCCCGATAGTCTTTGTTCTTGTCAAACCACGACATCTACTAGTCCTTCTCTCTCTTTCTGGACTAATGCTACACAATCTCTCCCTCCTATGATCAGAGTCCCTTTCACAAGTCCATGATCTTTTCCTAGGGCCATGATCACTTTCCAGTCCACTTTCAGGACTCACACTGCATTATCTGGTCTTCCACATCTTAACCCCATTTTTCCAATCCATAAGTCTTATCTCCTGCCCCTCATCTTGCACATTCAGCCAATGTTTGTATTTGCCAGTGGCTTTTCCTGCTCTCCCTATTATGCTGGTATCCTTCCATACACAGGCCCCTACTGGAAATTTGTTGTTCTAGTGCCAGCTTGATGTTGTTGTCCTTTGGGATAAATAGCCTCTTCCTGTGCTTCAGTGTCACTTTGTTCATATTCAGTCATCTCTTTATTTGCTCCTTCTAATTGTCCAACATATGCATATGTGAGGTGCTTGATGCCTCTTCACTTTCTGTTCTCTGTTCAGATTCTGTACATGTATAATCAGTGCCATGAACTGACTTGAGTTGGCCCAAGTCATGTGGAATGCCTGAGGTGGCAGCTGTGGCGAAAGGCGGTGTAAGGTGTCAAAACAGTCACCAAGAAGCCGCCTAAGAAGCGGAGAAAATCTCGCAAGCAGAGCTATTCCACTTAGGTGTACAGGGTGCTGACCCAGGTCCACCCTACCACCAGGATTTCGTCCAAGGCCATGAGTGTTATGAATTCCTTCATTGTCAACATTTTCGAATGCATCACCTCCGAGGCTTCACACCTCATTCACTACAACAAGCGCAACGCCATCTCGGCCAGGGAGATCCAGAATGCTGTCTGCCTCATGCTGCAAGGGGAACTGGCCAAACACGCTGTCTCCAAAGGCACCAAAACGTTCACCAAATACACCAACTCTGTTTAGGTAGATCATTCTAAAGGTTATAATCAGTACCAATTAGCCTCAAGGAATTTACCCTAACAGCTTGATTGCCATGTTGTAAAATTCCATCTTTGCCTATGACCTTACCAGTTCCTTTCCATTCTTTCGGCCCTTCTCTTTTGTAATAAACCATGTCCCCTGGATTAAAATGTACTTCTGATGACCTTATGTGGTGCCATAAGGCTCACCGAAATTTCTCCGAAATCTCAGCCTTAATAAATGCCTTGCTCCCTGCATGCAAGACATTCAAGTGCTCAGGAAAATTTGAACTTACCTAATCCTTTCCAAGACTGGGGGATGATCCCACATGAACAAAGGTATTTTTGGGTTTCTCCCATAAGCTTATTGACAGGGGCTGTAGTCCCAACCATCTGGAATGAATGAATTCCTCTTATGAACTGCCCACGTGTGGGCAGATATCAGCTTACAGCTTGGTTGATCAGCTAAGATTTTGTGAAGCGTCTCATCAATTACTGTGTGATTTCTTTCACAAATCCCATTATTAAAGGGACTTTCCATCGCTGTGTTCATCCCACATTGACCAGAAACTGAACTGGACTAGCTATATAAATACTGTGGCTACAAGAGCAGGTCAGAGGCTAGGAATCCTGTGGTGAGTAACTCACCTCTTGACTACCAAAGCCACCATCTACAAGGCACAAGTCAGGAGTGTGATGGAATACTCTCCACTTGCCTGGATGAGTGCAGCCACAACACACTCAAGAAATTTGACACAATCCAGGACAAAACAGCCCGCTTGATTGGCATCCCTTCCACAAACATTCACTCCCTCCACCACCGGCAAACAGTGGCAGCAACTGTACCATCTACAAGATGCACTGCAGAAACTCACAAAGCCTCCTTAGACAGCACCTTCCAAACCTATGACTGCTACCACCTAGAAGGACAGGGGCTGCAGATACATGGGTACACCATCGCCTGGAAGTTCCCCACCAAGCCACCATCTTGACTTGGAAATATATTCCTTCCTTCACTGTTCCTGCACTGTCACTGGGTCAAAACCCTGGAATTTCTAACAGCACCATTGGTGTACCTACACCACGTGGACTGCAGCGGTTCAAGAAGGCAGCTCACCACCACCTTCTCAAGGACAATTAGGGATGGGCAATAAATGCTGGCCTAGCCAGCAATGCCCACATCCTGTAAATGAATTTTTAAAAAGCCTCGATGTTTATATTTTCACACATACTTTTAAATTTAAATTAATTGTTGGCAAACTGCTCCCCTTGTCAGTTAGTAATTTAGCAAGGTTCCCAATCCATTCTTCCATTATCTTGTCCACAATTACCTTTTTGTCTTCATTATATATTACTGTTGACAGACTGAATCTAACTGCCATGTCTATGAATTGCAAGAGAAAAATGTTTTTATTTTTATCCAATACCTTCAAGTCCATTGCTGCAACGCCATTGAAGTCTTTTGCTAATGGGGGACTCACTACAGGCCGTGATGGTGGAGTCCTGTATTTTCTTCCTATATCGCATTTCTCACTGGTCTCAAAAGTTTAGAAATATTCATCATCCATTAACTCTGCATCCTTTAATAGAATTGTTAACCTATGACAAGATGGATGGGCAAACTGCTGATGTAGTTAATAAACAGTTCTCCTTTTTTTCCTTTAAACTCCTACCCCCCTGATGTCATCAACACTTCTTTAACAATGCAATTCGAAATGTTAGGTCTGGTTAAGAGGATACAATAATGCCCTGATTGCATAAACTCTTAGTCTACAGATTTCCCAAAAATAATTGCCTTATCATGTTCCATATTTAATTTCATTTGAGCCTTTTTCATAGACGGCTTACTCAATAATAAGGGTATTTCACTGGATACTACATCTGTGCTGATAAAATGGTTTACTCCAGCTATTTTACATGGAATTACCACGCCCTTTCGTGATTTAAATGTCTTATCGTCCTCTGAACCTGAAGTCAGTAGCACTTCCATGTTCCTTAACCTTACTTCAATCTTTACTATTTAGAGGATCCAGGGATCACTTTAACCAATCCACTCCACATACTGAGGATGTACTCCTACTGTCATCAGCACAATTGAATGAGTTCGCCACTGGAACACCCATCACCAGATTACCAGTACAATTCCTTCTGACTGATCAGTATCATTGTCCTCCCCTTCTGATCGTTCCTTGTCATGTGTCATTTCAAAAACTCTATTATTACTTTTTAGATAATTCATTGCATAATGATATTTTGATTCATATCTGGAACCTCTATGCCAATCTTTGGTTATTCCAGGAGTTAATTTCCTGCCATAGTTACCCAATTTCTGTCGTCTGTTAGAACTACCAAAAGATTCTTTATCCTTTATTTCTTTTGATTGTGTCTTTCTTTCGTATTAATGCTTGTGCCCCATACCTGGATGGTCTCAAAATGCTGCCAGCACTGAATCCTCCATCTTTTCTGTCACCGCCGAATGTTCCATTGGTGCCAGAAAGTGGCTGGAAATGAATGTTTTCCCTGAATTTTTTTTTAAAGCTTCAGACATCTGTTCCAAAAGCATATCTCTTTCTGAGAATCTAACTCCAGTCAAGACCAAGAGCCTATCCATGTTCAATACAGTGAAGGAATGGTGATATAATCCAACAATTTGAAGACAAGCACTGACTTTGGGATCAAATCAAATTTCTGCAATTTGTTATATAACCTGTTAAATTCCATGATATATTCTTCTATGAAATAATCATCCATCCTTCTGAATTTGTCAAAATCTGACCATGCCTCTTATGCATTTAACAGGTCATCTTTCTTATAAATTTCGTCCATAAATTTTAAGAAATTAACCAGACCTCAATGTCGAAATGATAAGCCTCTAGCTCTGAAAATACTTGGCACCTTTTTTAAAAATTCATTCGCAGGATGTGGGCTTCGCTGGCTGGGCCAGCATTTATTGCCCATCCCTAGTTGCCCTTGAGAAGGTGGTGGTGAGCTGCCTTCTTGAACCGTTGCAGCCCATGTGGTGTAGGTGCACCTGCAGTGCTATTAGGAAGGGTGTTCCAGGATTTTGACCCAGCAACAATGAAGGAACGGCGGCGATATATTTCCAAGTCAGGATGGTGTGACTTGGAGGGGAACCTCCAGGTGGTGGTGTTCCCATATATCTTTAGCCCTTGTCTTTCTAGATGGTAGTGGTTGTGAGTTGCTATCTAAGTCGCCTTGGTGAATTCCTGATCCTGCTTCTGGTGGGAAGCGAAAGCGCCAAAGCCATACGCTTTCTTTGGTAAGGACATAACCCGTGTCCATATATCACTTCATTCTTCCATTGGTCTTAAGGTTCAGCTTCATAGAACAACGGTGGAAAATCATACCCAGATACTTTACACTTGGTTTCAGCCATTCTTCTCAAAAGTAACTCCGATAACAATCTTCCATATGAAAAGGTATCTTAGTTTCCAATCTTCACCTTTAAGCCAACCGTCCTTTGCCACCAATGTTAATTGGATCCACGCTGGTTGGTGTAGTTAAAACTAGGACACAGCAGCTTTCTTTGCTGGAGAGAGTTTATTGACTTCATTCAAAGTCAATACTACTCACCCACCAGTATTGCAGCCCCATTACTTGTTTAACAATGTAAATACCATTAAACCGTAACAATGTAATTGCCATTAAACTTTAACAATGTAATTAATAAGACATTTACACCCACTTCTGACCTCATGATGGAGGGAAAGCCATTGAAGAAGAAGCTGAAGGTGGTTAGGCTTAGGACACTACCCTGAGGTGCTCCTGCAGTGTAATATCACCAAGTTTGCGGATGACACAAAAATAGGTGGGAAGGCAAGTGGTGAGGATGACATAAGGAGTCTCCAGAGGGATATAGACAGGTTAAGTGAGTGGGCAAAAACTTGGCAAATGGAATGTAATGTGGGAAAATGTGAGGTTATGCACTTTGGCAGGAAGAATAGAGGAGTTGAATATTATTAAAATGGAGAAAGACTGCAGAAGGCTGCAGCACAGAGGGACTTGGGAGTCCTTGTGCATGAATCCCAAAAAGCTAGCATACAAGTTCAACAGGTAAAATAGGTAAAGCAAATGGAATATTGGCCTTTACTTGAAAGGGAATTGAGTATAAAAATAGGGAAGCCTTGCGAAAACTATACAAGGCACTAGTTAGCCCACACCTAGAATACTCTGAACAATTTTGGTCCCCTTATGTAAGGAAAGATATACTGGCATTGGAGGCAGTCCAGAGAAGGTTTAGAGGATGATCCTGGGTATAGAGGGATTTTCTTATGAGGAAAGGTTGAGTAGGTTGGGCCTGTACTCATTGGAATGTAGAAGAATGAGAGGCAACCTTATTGAACATATAAGATTCTTAGGGGGCTTGACAGGGTAGATGCTGAGAGGTTGTTTCCCCTTGTGGGAGAGTCTAGGACCAGAGGGCATAATCTCAGAGTAAGAGGGTGCCCATTTAAAACAGAGATGAGGAGGAATTTCTTCTCTCAGGGGGTAGTAAATTTGTGGAATTCTTTACCACAGAGTGCTAGAGGCCGGGTCATTAAGTATATTCAAGGCTGAGATTGACAAATTTTTAATCAGTAAGGGAATCAAGGGTTATGGGGGAAAGGCAGGAAAGCAGAGTTGAGGATTATCAGATCAGCCATGATCTCATTGAATGGTGGAGCAGACTCAATGGGCCGAATGGCCTATTTCTTATGTCTTATGGTCTTATGTTCCTGGGCCTGAGATGATTGACCTCCAACAACCACAACCATCTGTCTTTGTGCGAGGCATGAATTAAACCAGTAGGGAGTTTTCCCTCTGATTCTCATTGACTTCAATATTGCTGGAGTTCCTTGATGTCACACTTGGTCAAGTGCCGCCTTGGTGTCAAGGAAAGTCACTTTCACCTAAGGTCTGGAGTTTAGTTCTTTTGACAGTGTTTGGGCCAATAGTGTGGTGAGATCTGTAGCTGAGTGGCAGAACCCAAAGTAAGCAGCAGATTTTTGGTAAAGGCTGCTTGATAGACTGCCAATGAAACCTCCTATCACTATGTTCATGACTGAGCATAGGCTGATGGGACAGTTATTGGCCAGATTGGATTTTCCCTTTTTGTAGACAGGCCATACCAAGACAATTTGTCGAGTGGATGCCAGTGTTGTAGCTGTACTGGAACAGCTTGGCTAGAGGCATGGCTAGTTCTGGTGCAAAGGTCTTGTTGTTGGGGCCCATAGCATTGGCTGTATCCAGTACGCTCAGCCATTTCTTGGTATCACGTGGAGTGAATTGAATTGGCTGAAGAGTGGCACCTATGATGCTGGGAACCTCAGGAGAAGGCCAAGCAGGATGAATCGTTTACTCAGTATTTCTGGCTGAAGGTGGTTGCAAATACTTCAGCCTTGTATCTTACACTGATACGCTGGGCTTTGCCATAATTGAGAATGGGAATATTTGAGGAGCCTTTTCCTCCCATTAGCTGTTTAATTGTTCGGCACCATACGTGACTGGACATGGCAGGACTGCAGAGCTTTGAAATGATCTGTTGGTTGTGGGATCGCTTAGTTCTGCCTACGCTACGCTACTTCCACGGTAGCGTACATATCGTTCTTTGTCATAGCTTCACCAGGTTGGCACTTCATTTTTCAGTATACCTGGTGCTGCTCCTTGTATAGTCTTCTGCACCAGGATTGATCCCCAGACTTGATGGTAATGGAAGAATGAGGGATGTGCTGGGCCGTGACATCACAGAGTGTGATGGAATACAATTCTGCTGCTGCTGATGGCAGACAATGCCTCATGGATGCCCAGTTTTGAACTGCTAAATCTCTTCTGAATCTATCCCATATAACTGATTATGCCACATGACACAATCCTGTCCTCAGCATGAAGCTGGAACTTTGTCTCCACAAGGACTGTGCTGTGGTTACTCCTACCAACCTGTTATGGATAGATACAATTGTGAAAGGTAGATTGGTGAGCACAAAGTCAAGTAGGTTTTGGCTTCATGTTGGTTCTCTCACCACCTGCCTGGGTTAAAATCTAGGCCTTTGAATGAAAATTTCATTTCAAGCTGGTGGCCTAAAAACTATCAACAGCAGTTGCATCTTCACAATAACATATGTCTCATTTGGCAGAGTTAAATTTGCAGTCACTGAAAACTGATGAAGCACTGTCTCTAGTTTTTTTTTATTCGTTCATCGGATGTGGGCATTGTTGGCTAGGCCAACATTTATTGCCCATCCCTAATTGCCCTTATTCGGAGGGCACTTAAAAGTCAACCACATTCCTTAGGGTCTGAAGTCACATGTAGGCCAGACCAAGTAAGGACAGCAGATTTCCTTCCCTAAAGGACATTAGTGAACCAGACAGGGTATTTACAACAATCAGCAATGGTTTCATGGCCATCATCAGACTTTTAATTCCAGATTTTTATTGGATTCATATTTCAACATCTGACGTGGGATTTGAACCCAGGCCCCTAGAGAATTACCCTGGGTCTCTGGAATATTAGTCCAGTGACAATACCACTATGCCACTGCCTCCCAAATGAGGTTTAATTTTTTTTCTGCTGTGACCCCATCACCAAGTTGCAAAACAGAGCATTTAATGCAAAGATAACTATTATCTGTGTTTCTGCTCAAGTCTAAATAAGAGATAAATGCAGTCACTGCACTTCCCCCAGGTGCACCATCTTTCATGCAGGATGTCACTGGCTTTGATGTCATATACATTGCAATGACATGTGCAGGAAGGGAGCCCTCCACAGCTGCAATGTCACCAAACCCAGCCAAGAAACAAATAGGAAAATGTAAAAAATAATTTGCCAAGAGAGGGTTGAGTCTACTAATTATTCAATTTACTATATATGAAAGCAATTCAACTATCATGCCAATTGCCAGACACTGCAATTCGATTAAACTTTGAAACAAATTTTCGCAACCTTTTTTTTAAAGAAATCTTGGAGATTGTTGACAATGCCAATTTATAATGCTTGCAGTATAAGACCAGTGGTTGAGACGCAACTCATGACTCTGCGTTTGAGATCAGGAGGGGAAGGTCAATCAAGAGTGAAGTATTTCTCTGTATCTGTTTAATTATTTGTACATGTAGTAGTTATCAGAACATTACTTTTTAAAAAAATATGTGTGAAAAGTAACTTTTAGCTGCTTTGTACATTTTTTTTTAAAAAAATATGCATTGTAATTACATTGTATCCACCTGGAAAGGCCAGCGAAGATAATGGTTTCCTTTCATGGCTCCACAACGGACGTTTGCGGTCCCAATCTTTTGACAGAGGAAACTGAGATTAGCCACAGATATTGGTTTCAGTGGTAACACAAGTGCAAAAATGAACCACAGTGAAATTAGTGGAAGAAGCTAACATGAATAATATATCAATTCAGGAACTGAAGCTACCTACAGGGATTACAAATCTTAAAAATCAAATTGATATTTTTCAGTCACATGGAGGAAATGTTATATTTATTTGTAAATTAAATTTGGTTTTGGAAGCAAAACTTGAAACTCAGATCAGAGCTCCCTCTGAGTTAAAGGGGAAATAAAATATTTTTTGACTAGTCCAGCTGCATTAATACTGTATTCCGCATGCTTTATGGCAGCACATTCCATAAAGCAACTCAATAGGATTTCTTTCTTTCTTCCCGGCAGAGTAATTGCATAAATAAAACTGCCTGCTCTGCACACATCTTAGAAATTTGATAAAGATACTGTTCCACATATGTATGTGGAAAAATGTGTTGATTCAAATTCAATTGCAAATTGTATTCTATACTATCCCCAAATGACTCGGTTGGTAAACGCACTGCTTGATATTGAACTAATCAGTTGATACTTGATCATTGGCTGTACTGAAATAGCCCATTTCAGCTGAGACAGGAATATGGTTATTCCAATTGATTAGCATTCCTGGGATAGGCAGCAAGAACGGAACAGCTTCAATTCTCACTGCTGATCATTGGCCAATGACCTTTCCTGGGAAGTGCATGTTGACAGATGTCAGGAGAAGATTAAGCTTTGCTGAAGGTTCAGCATAATGCTGGATTAGGAGAAACTTCCTTCAACAAAGCCACTGGGTGGAATCGTCTGGTCCCATTGGTGTTGGGGGACTTGGGGGCGACAATTCGGCATGAGGGGAAGAAATTGGTTTCATGCCGCATGAAAGCCCAGCAGGATCATCCGATGGTGTTCGCCATGGTGGAATGCAAATCTCACTGGAGGCCGACATGAACCCAATTTGCATCCCGGTAATGGGATGCAATGGAATCATCCCCTCCGTCCGATCTACCGTTGTGATGGTGGGAAAACACACTAGCCCAGAACACGTCTAGACAAGTGTGACGTGCAGAAGTCAGGACTTACCATTATGTCCTTGCTCAGTTTGTGGACATCTGAGGAGATGCTGGAGCCGCATAGCTACTGGACCCTGGAGGAACACATGGGATTCTCATGGACATGGCACCACCACGAAGCAGATTATGGAAATGGGAGGTCTCCAAAGTTGCTTTGGGTCTGCTTCGGAACATTACGGCCTTGGCCATGGGCTGCTAGGGATGATTGGCGAGCAGTGGGGAGAGGAAGGTCGAGGTATGAGTGGGGGAGGAATGTGTACCTTGGTGGGCGAGAGGTTTGGAGGAGGAAGAAGGTGTCAGGTGGGGTGAGGTTGGGTGGGTAGGGACAAAGGTATCGGGGGTGAGGTTGGAAGGGGGAGGAGGGAGTATGGAGGGAGGAGGGTGTAACGGGGAGAATGCAGCAAGTAGGGAGGTAATGTAAGGGGGAGGTAGGTGAAAGGGAGGGGGTTTGGAGGGGGAAGGCATTTAGGGGAGGAGGGAGTTCTGAGGGGGCAAGGAGTTCAGCGGGGGAAGGTGTTCAGGGGGAGGAAGGGTGGAAGAGGGAGTAAGGGGGAGATGTCTAGGTGAACCTGCAATGGAGTCAATGACTGCCTCCAGGGAGCACACTTAAGATGGGCGTGGTTGGAGGGAATGGTGAGTATGAGAGGGGGGCAGAGGCAATTGGTAGCTGTAGAAGGGTCGCCCAGGGTGGTTGGTGGGGACTCAGAGGCAGACACGGACCCTGGGGGTGGGAAGGAAGAGGTCAGGGAGGTCAATGTGGATGGGGTTGGGATTCCCAGCTAGGTAGTGAATGGCATGTACACCTGGACATCTTGGAAAGACAGGAGTTCGTGTTGGTAGATGACAGTGGGTAGGGGGAAGGTGATGCCAGGGGGTCAACAGTGATGGGGGAAAAGAGATGGGTGAGTGGGGAAGGGGAAAGGACAGGGGAGCTCATGATAAACTTGACAACTACCATTTCACAGAAATCGAAAGTGAGCAGAGCCCTGTGCTGGACATGCATGTGGAGTGCAATCAGTGGGTGGGCAGAGATGCAGGTTAGCTCAGATGGACAACTGAAAGAGAACCCCATCAGGCAGAATTGAAGATGCTTGAGGAAGAAAGATGAGTGTGATGGATGAAGGCTCTACGTGCATGGGAGATTGCTTGCATGAGGTTCCAAAAGGTCCTACCATACACACACTTCAGAATCACTCATGGTCCAGCTGCATGTAGCTGAACTACTAGTTGGGGGGAGCTGGGGGCATACAGGAGGAGGACTGGCGAAGCCTGTCAATGAAGCTGAAAGACAACATTATACATTATTCAGTGAAAGTGAATACATTTTCAGATTATAAAGTGACAAAATGTGTTCACCTGTGCAACCACATGATCAGAATTTCTTAACTTATCTAGGCCTACCACTTATTCTAGATACTGCCCTGGCAATCATAGTAGGATGGCAGATGCCATGAAGACCCTGGCCAGCAGAACGTGAAGATGTGCGCAGACCTGCACTGTATCGCCGTATCCATGGGTGAGTTCCTGCAGTGGCAACGTGAGAGGGAAACGGGGCACCTTAATGTCCCTCCAGATGTTCCTTCTGCTCAAGGAGTCAGGCCAGGCCCTTCAGGCATCCGAAGGGAGGAGGAGTTGAGACAGCCTGTGCAATGGTTGTCCCTGTTGCCTTGATAACTTTGGCATACATCCTGTGGAGAGCCGAGGTCTTGATGGCCCTGGCTTGCTTTGACTGTCTTCCAGTGGGCCAGCTGCTCCCTATGTGGTGACAGAGGATGAGGTTGAGGGGGTCAAGTGGGAAAGGAGATTCTGAGGGAGCAGACAGCCTCTGAGATTCCTGAGTGGGTGACCCAGAGGTGTCCAGCTGCCACTCCTCCTCCCTTCGGGTCCCGGCCTGACTCCTTGAATGGGATACATCAAGGTGCCCCGTTTCCCTCTCATGTTGCCACTGCAGGAACTCACCCATGGATACAGCGATAGAGTGCAGGTCTGCGCACATCTCCACGTTCTGCTGGACCAGGGACTACATCCTTCGCATGTACACCTCAGTGCGTGCGTGGGCACTACTTCATCAGAGGGCAAGCAGCCGCACTCCTCTGACTCACGTGCCACTCTGTTGAGGGCTTCCAACAGCTCTGCGAGATGTTTCTCTGCCTTCTGCTGACTCTGCACTATAAGTTAAAAGGCCGAATCCAGAGGCTCGTCATCTGACTCAGACTTCACTGAGACCTCTTCCCCAGCAGCCCTCCGAGTACTGGGGAGCTCGGCTGAACCTGCCTCCTCATGCTATGGACACGTGTCCATGCTGTGACCACCAGACTGTGAACCCAAGCCTGCTCTAGATCTAGGTCCCACCGAGGTCCGTGTCTCTGCATTGGTGTAGGGTGTGAGTAATCAATATGACAGGTCTTCCAGGCTGCTCATTTCCAACTCTTCAGTGGAGGAGGTGTCCTCTTGGCTGGAGGTGAGGACCTGGATGGAGCTGGCTGAGGGCTACGGTTGCCTGGCAGAGCTCCTTGTGAACCAAAGTAGAGGTAATTAGTGCATTGCAGCAGGGTCCATAGCAGGGGAGAGAGCACTCACATTTGCATTGAGAGATGAATGATGTGGTGCAAGATCCTCAAGTGGGTGTTTGCCGTTGACTTCACCATCACCGCAGGCACGGTTCACGTCCTCACCAGTCAGCATGATGGTACGGCTCCTAAAAGTGAGGGGTCTAATGTGGGCCACTCCATTCCCAGTCTGGGACCTCTCCCTGCTGTTGTGAGCCAGCTTCTGCATGAAAACAGATGGAGAGAGTGTGAGCAGTATGCATGGCACTGCGTGGAATGTTTGTATGGTGAGCAAAGCCATAGACCGGATGAGGATGTGAGCTCCAGAGGATGAGCCTGATGGAGGTGAGGGTGTATGTGGGTTACTGGTGTTGTCCCTAGGTGTGAGATCCCTGTAGACGTGTGATGCGTTTGGGAGCATGCGAGTTTAATGTTACGAGGTGGTTGACTTACCCTGGCAAAACTGATGAGAGCAATCATCCTCTTCCTGCACTGGACTGCTGACCTCCTCTGTGCTTCGGTGATGCTGACTGCCGTTTCCACCAAATCCCAGGCCAGACTGGTGTCGCTGGTGGACCTCCTGCAGGCAGAGTTGGGGTAGAGGACATCGTGACGGCCTTCCACTGCATCCAACAGGTGTCCCAGAGAGCCGTCACCAAAATTTGGGGGCTGCTGTCTTCTTTGCTTTCGGAGCCATCTTTCAGTTGGAGCAGTCCTGGTCTGAAGACATGGAGTAGGCTAAGCACTTTGCGCTTTAAATATGGCACCCAGAGCGAGGTATGGTGGGGAAATCCGAGTCCACCTGCCAGCGATCTGGAGTGTTTCCTTTGAATGCATTATTAATGACATGGGAATGGGACGATATGGCGCAAAAACCCACCATTGTGGCCAGCGGGTAAAATGAGTTTCTTTCATGCCTGCGACTGCACTTAGTGCAAATCTGGGACAATTCCACCCACTGTCTTCATTCCCCACCATAAACTTTATTCCTGAGCAACCAATTCCATCTTTCCCCCTTCAGCTGAACAGGACTGTTAGCAACCCTGGTGTCATATTTGATGCCCAGATGAGCTTCAGATCACAAACCCATGCCAACATTAAGGCTACATGTTTCCATCTCTGTAACATTGCCCTACTCTGCCCCTGTTTCAGTTCATCTGCTGCTGAAACCCTCAACCATGCTTTTCTTACCTCTGGACTGAGAAAGAGAAAGAGGCTTGCATTTATAAACTGCCTTTCGTGAGATCTACCAGATGTCTCAAAGTGACTTCACAATCAATAGTGTTGTAATGCCGGAAACACAGCAGCCAATTTTCACACTACAAGGTCCTACACATAGCAGTGCGATTGACCAGTAAATCAGTTTAGTGATGTTGATTAAGACATACATATTTCATATATATATATATAGGCCAAGATACCTTCCCCTGCTCTACTTGGAAATAATCCCAGAAGCATAGAGCTCCAGTAACACCTTTAAGATTTTAAAACATTATAAAATTAACAAGAAGGAAATATAATTTAAGCGCATCAGATTAAAGTTACCCAGTTGAAACAGTTTTACAAAACATCCCCAAAAACCTACTTGGTCAGAACACACATATAAACTACTTGGCAACAACTCCCTTATGGATTTTTAACAATAAAAATCCAGTAATATTACCCCAAAGCAAAACTGCTATTACTTTAGTAAAGGTATGCCACACAACTCATTTCCTTAAATATCTTTTTCCCTTTTCACCTCAGATTTCATTGTCCTTTGCACCTCATTGAATTCAACTTTTCCAAAATATAAAAATCTTTCATATTTTCTCATTGCCTCCACCTTTGGGTCAAATAAAATTTAATAACCTTCCCTTGTTTACTGATGAAACCTTTATAAGCTGCAAAAGTATCTTAAACTCCCCATTGAAATTTAACAGCCAAAAAGCCAAGCCCCTACCTATCTCCTAACGCAAATTTTAAAACCTAATCTATTTGCTTGTAAATCCAACCTCACCATAACCTCTCATTACAAATGTATGAACTGAACACCTTTAACTTTCATCTCTCAGTTCCCACAGACAAGCTGTTTTTACTAACCTTCCCCGAGTTTAATTAATCATGGACACAAACACACACACACACACACACACACACACACACACACAGCCTTCTTTACAGAATACCACAATTATTACCAATATTACCAAAATATTAAAATATTAATGTTGATCTTCACACTATTCCATCTAAGAGTGGCAGATGGAACTTTGGTTTAACATCTTAACTCTAAGTTTGCATCTCCAACAATGCAGCACTCCCTCAATGAGCCGCACAGCCTACCATGATTATTCAGGCCCACCTGCCACCTAGCCTGCTCACAGCAGCTCTACTATATCCAGCCCCACATTTCTGTCTCTCCAAAATGTTGCCTTGTTCTTTCATAAATGAAGCAATTGTATCATGATAGGTGAGGAGAGTGAAAAGGGATTCACAGAAAATATAATTCCAATTCATAGTTTATCCTAGAAAGTAAAAAGAATATAGAATATTCTTCTTGAGATGCCATCTCACTTTAATATCAAATGCCCCAGTTTTGCACCACCAATTTTGATTTTGTGACATTAAAAGAGTAGCATTCAGGAAAGCAACAATGCCTGGGATTGGCAATTAAGCAGTAATTAAGGATACTCTTCCAGAAAATCTTGAAATGGGTCAGCTGATGAATGAAGTTGGGATATATTTACAAAGTTGCTTTTATAGAATTGGCAGTTACCATAAAGTACAGATATATGATTTAAATAGGCAACTCGGTTTTGCATTTCATTAATAGGATGAACCTTTAGGCATTCCTTTAAACCATTTGGAAAATGGTTACTCTTAGTATCTTCCTATGCTACTGCCTTTGAAAATTCAATGCATTTGAACCAAGACTGCCCAAGTTGAACACTTACATTCACAGATAGAATACTAGTAAAGTAGACAGAAAAAAAGAGGTGTTGAAATGCAGAATTTTACTGCAATTTTCAGCAACTCCAGAAACATTAAAATCCTTATACTTATAAGGATCTTAAAGCAGCAATATAACTGAGAAATTTAAACCCCAGTAGCTTGGTGGTGCATTCGGAGTGGGGCGTGATATTGGGTGGAGACCTGGAAGAACTTTCAGGATGTTTGTATTTGGCATTTTAATGCACCCACCCAGTTATATTACTTTTGCGTTTGGTGTCAAATGCATGGCAGTGGGCTTGGTGCAGACATACATTTTGTGTCCTCAACTGGAGTATTTAAAGGGCCAATCTGAAGACAGAATTTGGTGGAGATAAGTGTTTGAACCAAGAGAGGGTGACATTTCAGCATGGATTCAGGATGTTCAAGGCTTGTGCCTAGATTTAATGATGCATCACTTGATACACTGCTAGGTGCAGTGAAGAGTTGGGATGAGATACTTTCCCCCGGCAAAGGGAGGAAGAAACCTTCTACTACCACAAGAAAGGCATGGCTAGGGGTGGATGAGGTGGTCAGCAGCAGGAGGGTTAATGGCCTAAGCAGGTCAGGAAAGGTGAGTCACCTACATTCTGTTGTGCACACCACCACCATTCCCACTTGGCCTTGTTAAGCCTGCTCCATCACATCGCTCCACACATGTGCTTACCTTTCTGTGCATGTTCTCACATCCCCATCTATCCATTCATCACTGGCACTAACCCTGAATCTTATTCAATTCGATGCCTTTCCCTGCCAAAGGCATTGAATCTATTGGGGGTAATACATGCTATTACAGTCACTTATGTGTCAGTTCTTTCCTCCCAATGCGGAAGAGAATGCAGAACACGAGGGAGAGGGAGAAAACCAGAAGTGGCCCTGCACAGATTTTCCAACTGACAATCCCAGAGAAGGAAGGGCTAGAAACCAGTAGCATTTTAGCACCCCTGACAATTCAAATATGGCATGATTAAGGCCTCCCAACTACCTGGTGACAAAACTGAATATTAGTGACCCATATGTCATATACAACAGCGATTTCAGCAATGAATGAAATATGATTATCATTATATTGATCTTTGGCATTCGTCCATCTTGGGATCAATGGACTGTGCCCGCCATGTATGTCACTTCTGGATTTAAGACCATAAGATGAGGGAGCAGAAGTAGGCCGTTTGGCCCATCGAGTCTGCTCCGCCATTCAATGAGATCATGTCTGATCTGATAATCCTCACTCTGCTTTCTTGCCTTTTCCTCATAAACCTTGATTCCCTTACTGATTAAAAATCTGTCAATCTCGGCATCGAATATACTTAATGGCCCAGCCTCTACGGTAAAGAATTCCACAGATTGACTACCCTCTGAGAGAAGAAATTCCTCCTCATCTCTGTTTTAAATGGGCACCCCCTTACTCTGAGGTTATGCACACACACTCTCTCTTCCACACACACTCACTCGCACACACTATATCTCATCTGTTGTGGCTGGAGAAGCTGATTTGTGAGTGGTAGTCCCTTCCGCAGCTGGCACAGTTGAATGGCATTGGTCTGAGGTCGATTCTTTTTTTTCTCGTTTCAGCAGGCTCTCTTTCAAACATCTGGTTATTTCTTTTGACCTCTGCCTTTTCCACACCCTTCCTGCCTGCTAGTCTCCAGGCACTCCGGTCAGCAGCAAGGATTTCCCATGCATCGACTCCGATCCTGGTCATCTTGAACTCTTGTTTACTGACATCCTTGTATTGCAGACGCAGGCGACCTGTTGGTTTTGTGCCCATAGCAAGTTCACTATAGAACATGTCTTTGGGGATGCAGCCATCATCCATTCAGCACACATTGTAATGATAAATTGAAATATTCTTCCTTTGTCAATATATATTTTCTCTCCACTCAACAGTGGTTGATAAATTTCCCGAATAACATGTTCTAAGAAGAGCTGATTCCTTCTGAGGATGGGCCGTCACTGGACTTGTCATGCGCCAGCTCAGATGCTTGCACTTTGGTGAGTGTGGTTAGACAGATAGCTGAGATTTCACTTGTTCACAAGTGAGCAAAGAGCATATAGTAGCATAAGGAACAGCTATGTGGAATCCACATTGGAGAATTCAGGCCTTTCCAAGCTCCTTTAAGCTGGACACAGATACTGTACACAGGGGCAATGAATATCAATGAAAAGGCTAATCATTGAGATATGGTAGAAAATTAGTGACATACTGGCATGCGTTCCATGCACAATACTCATGATTGCAGTGAGAATGCAGGAATCCAGTTCAAGCATGAGTGAGTTGATATTGCAGGGCATTGTAAAGATATCTTCTTCCATGGACAGAGCGGCCAACTTAGTGGAACATCAATCAAAGCAACAAAATAAGTCCATGCAAACCTTTACCACAGACATGAAGACTTTAGATACCAATGTGTCTGGCTCCATGAAGAGGATGGCAGGTATTTTAGCTTTGTCTTGTAGCATGTCACTGATCTGCACCAAGTTGCTCATCAGCAGAGTGGTAGGAATGCCATGTGGCTGGCTCGTGAGAGGGTTGATGGTGAAAGAGGACTTGGCAATAGGGAGTCCACTCAAAGTGCTTCCACTTCTCGCCATTGCCTCCCTCAATCAGTACTCAACATGCTGCTTCCTCTCCCCATAGCAGAGTCTGCTCTTGCATAGGTATAGTTGAAGCAGTCTTCGATGGGACCCTCATAGGCTCCAACATTCAGAGATTATCAGCCAAGAGCATTTCAACAGTCGGAACAGGGATCTGAACAGGCTGCCTTTCCTTCTACTCAAGCCAAAGGGATCACACCACTGAGCAATGGCAGGAAAAGGAAGAGGAAATCTTTCTAGTTCTGTAAGTGTATCTGAAGAGTGTGTGAGAAAATATTATGTTGTTAAGTTTCCGTTGTTTAGTAGGATCATATGAAATTTATTTATTTGCACCGCTTTCCTGCATTGTCTATTCTTGCTTGTTGGGTAGCAGCTCACCTTTCCAGTTGCTCTTTGATGACTGGGAAAAGTTGAATTGATGGGGACCAATGGGGATATGTGTAGTTTTTGCTTAGTTGGTTATAGAAGAGCAAAATACTGCAGATGCTGGAAATCTGAAATAAAAACAGAAAATGCTGGAAATACTCAGCATTTGTGGAGAAAGAATCAAAGTTAAGGATTCGGGTTGATGATCTTTCATCAGAACGGTTATGGGACCACTTTGTGTCTGTGGGATTGATGAGTGGTCGGGGAGAGGAATAACCAATGGATGTGATTGTTACATCAGCTCAGTAGCAATAATGAACTGACCATACAGCTAGAAGGGGATCCTTGGCATCTGGGGCAGCAGTGTGAATGGCTGAAGCTGCATTGGGATCACCATATTTCTCCTTCTCTTCTGAATCATACACAAACAGCATGTTCTGAGCACCTTGTTCCTCCTGTAAGTCCAATCCTCACTACTGTGCAATGTTGTGCACTGAGGGTGGCAAGGGCGCAGAATGTTCTTTGGGTGGGGGACTTCAATGTCCATCACCAATGCAGAATGTTCTCTGGGTGGGGGACTTCAATATCCATTACCAAGAGTGGCTCACACCACTACTGACCGAGCTGGCTGAGTCCTAAATGACATAGCTGCTAGACTGAGTCTGTGGCAGGTAGTGAGGGAACCAATAAGAGGGAAAAACATACTTGACCTCATCCTCACCAAACTGCCTGCCACAGATGCACCTATCCATGACAGTATCAGTAGGAGTGCCCACTGCACAGTCATTGGGGAGACAAAGTCCCACCTTCACATTGAGGATACCCTTCATCGTGTTGTGTGGCACTACCACCGTGCTCAATGGGATAGATTTCAAACAGATCTAGCAACTCAAGACTGGGCATCCATGAGGCACTGTGGGCCATCAGCAGCAGAATTGTACTCGAACACAATCTGTAACTTCATGGCCCAGCATATCCCCCACTCTACCATTACCATCAAGCCAGGGGATCAACCCTGGTTCAATAAAGAATGCAGGAAGGCATGCCAGGAGCAGCACCAGGCATACCTAAAAATGAGGTGTCAACCCGGTGAAGCTATAAAACAGGACTACTTGCATGCCAAACAGCATAAGCAGCAAGTGATAGACAGAGTGAAGCGATCCCACAACCAACAGATCTGTCTAAGCTCTGCAGTCTTGCCACATCCAGTCATGAATGGTGGTGGACAATTAAACAACTCACTGGAGGAGGTGGCTCTACAAATATCCCCATCCTAAATGATGGAGGAGCCCAGCACATCAGTGCAAAAGATAAGGCTGAAGCATTCGCAACAATTTTCAGCCAGAAGTGCCAAGTGGATGATCCATCTTGGCCTCCTCCGGAGGTCCCCAGCATCACAGATGCTAGTCTTCAGCCAATTCGATTCACTCCACATGCTATCAAGAAGCAGCTGAAGGCACTGGATACTGCAAAGGCTTTGGACCCTGACAACATTCCGACAATAGTACTGGAGACATGTGCTCCAGAACTTGATGCGCCCCTGGCCAAGCTGTTCCAGTACAGCTACATCACTGGCATCTACCCAGCTGTGTGGAAAATTGCCCAGGTATGTCCTGTACACAAAAAGCAGGACAAGTCCAATCCAGCCAATCACCACCCCATCAGTCTACTCTCAATCATCAGTAAAGTAATGGAAGGGGTCATCAACAGTGCTATCAAGCAGGACTTGCTTAGCAAGAACCTGCTCAATCCAACCATCGCCCCATGATTTTCAATGGCATTACCATCACTGAATCCCTCACGATCAACATCCTAGGATGTTACCATTGACCAGAAATTGAACTGGACTAGCCATATACTGTAGCTACAAGAGCAGGTCACAGAGGCTAGGAATCGTGTGACGGGTAACTCACCTCCTGACTCCCCAAAGCCTGTCCACCATCTACAAGTCAGAAATGTAATGGAATACTCCCCACTTGCCTGGCTGAGTGCAGCTCCCACGACACTGAAGAAGCTGGACACCGTCCAGGACAAAGCAGTCCGCTTGATTGGCACCACATCCACAAACATTCACTCCCTCGACCACCGACACACATTAGCAGCAGTGTGTACCATCTACAAGATGCACTGCAGGAATTCACCAAGGCTCCTTAGACAGCACCTTCCATACCCACAACCACTACCATCTAAAAGGACAAGGGCAGCAGATCGATGGAAACACCACCACCTGGAAGTTCCCCTCCAAGTCACTCACCATCCTGACTTGGAAATATATCGCCGTTCCTTCACTGTCGCTGGGTCAAAATCTTGGAACTCCCTTCCTAACAGCACTGTGGGTGTACCTACACCACATGAACTCCAGCAGTTCAAGAAGGCAGCTCACCACCACCTTCTCAAGGGCACCTAGGGATGGACAATAAACGCTGGCCCAGCCAGCAGAGCCCACATCCCATGAATGAATTTTAAAAAACACCGCAATCATTCAGGAGACCGAAAATGGCAATTGTCAAAGGATGTTTCCAGATCTGTCCTGTCACTTTAAGCACATCTTTGAGCTTGCTCAATGACACATCAGGTTGTCATATTGCTTTATACGTACTGCTCTTGGGCTTTATTGGTTGGATTTCTCATGGGGTCACCAGTCAAGTTTGAAGAGGAGATCATTTGTCTCCTGGCATCCATTCATTGGTCTGCTTCCAACTACACTTAGGTGAGGGAGCTTGGGCTACTACAGGATGAAAGCATCATGGCTGCTTCCCAAGAATCTAACACTTGAACATTGATGGAATGGATTCTTGCAGTTTTCAAATACACCTGGGAAATGTGGATATGCTGGGATTGCCATGTGAGCGCAGTTGATGACATGCTGCACCTGTGGAAAGCCAGAAATGCAAACTCAGGCACCCACTCATTCTGTCTAACATAATTACAGATGAAACTGATGTAATTACCGGCCCTATCAAACAATGCATCAGTACATTTATGTTCAGCTGACTGGAAGATGCTGCATGTCTCCAGTAGCACCCTGGAAGGATTTGGAAGCAAAAAAATATTAAGAGCAGTGATGAATTTGACAGACACTGGTAGCTTGTGGTTTAGTTCACCATGCCCTGTAAGTTTTTTTTTTGAGTGTGTAGGCAATTTCTTTAAGTGTGAGTCCCTTTAAATATTTTCGTGTGGTTGTGTGCATGTTCAGTAATTTCCAGATGCACTGACATTTTTACTAACTTTAAACCCCCAACTGTGCCTAAACTGGTGCACTCCTCAAAGTTAAAGATCCCCCTGGAATTGACCATGGTAGTGCTACTTAAATTTCCACCAAAGGTTGGATTGCCACAGTGCATGTACAAGGTTGACCCAAGTTTTCTCTGACACCATATAACTCTTTCGAGTACAAACCTGTTTCCATCTGTTTCAGATGAAGTTACATTGTTTCATAATTTGCCATTGTGAGATTTGAACTCTTGATCTTGGGGTTACAAACCCAGTACCATAACCACTTGGCTATTTAGGCCAAGCCCCTGACACCATGTAACTCTTTTGAGCACAAACCCGTTTCCATCTGTTTATTCAGATGAAGTTACATTGTTTCATAGTTTGCCATTGTGAGATTTGAACTCTTGATCTTGGGGTTACAAACCCAGTACCATAACCACTTGGCTATTTAGGCCAAGCCAAAATAATGGTTCTTTACCAGTGCACTTACACCAAAATTAGTAACTCTTTTGAGTACAAACATGTTTCCATCTGTCATTTCAGATGAAGTTACATTGTTTCATAGTTTTGTCATTGTGAGATTTGAACTCTTGATCTTGGGGTTACAAACCCAGTACCATAACCACTTGGCTATTTAGGCCAAGTAAAACTCTTTCTCTTTCGTTGTCAAGGACTTTTTTTTTTACAAATGTCACCAGCATCAACTGAGGCATCATTGACAATAACATTATTTCATAGTTTGCCATTGTGGGATTTGAACTCTTGAGCTTGGGGTTACAAACCCAGTACCATAACCACTTGGCTATTTAGGCCAAGCATCTAAAAGTCTGTACATTTTGTAACTCTTTCGAGTACAAACACAGTTCCATCTGTTCCTATTCAGATGAAGTTACATTGTTTCATAGCTTGCCATTGTGAGATTTGAACTCTTGATCTCAGGGTTTCAAACCCAGTACCATAACCACTAGGCTATTTAGGTCAAGCCTCCTGACACCATGTAACTCTTTTGAGTACAAACCCATTTCCATCTGTTTATTCAGATGAAGTTACATTGTTTCATAGTTTGCCATTGTGAGATTTGAACTCTTGATAATCTTTTAAATGAAAACCAAATCAACAAAATTGGGATAAATCAAGCACAGCCCCTAATTCAGGTCAGCTGTAAAACCAAGAACAAAGTTTAAAGGAAACTTACAAACTTTAAATCAAAATGTGATTAAAGGGGTCAACAAAACACCCCAGTCCCCGCGGTGCCCACCGAGCACGGAAGGCCTCAAGAGTGCCAGCAGACACCGCGTGCTCCTTCTCCAGGGACATCCGGCAGCGAACGTAGCCACGGAAGAGGGACAAACAATCGGGCAGGACTCCCCCATCGATCGCCCGCTGCCTGGACCTGTTAATGGCCAACTTGGCCAGGCCCAGGAGCAGGTTCACGAGGAGGTCCTCCTCCTACCCGACCCCCTTCTGCACCGGGTGCCCATAGATCAGGAGCGTGGGGCTGAAGTGCAAACAAAACATCAATAAAAGGTTTTTCAAATAACTAAAAAGGGAGTGCAGTCTACAACACCCTATGTATACATGGTCCACGGACTCCACAAGACTGCAAAAAGGGCACGTGTCCTGAGAGTCCGTGAACCTATGCATCCTCTTATTATAAGGGACTGCTACATGCAACACCCTCCAACCCAGGTCCCCGATAGAAAGGTGGAGGACACCTCCGTAGAGGGCCTCCCATCGGGGGCCTCCGCCGCCGGACGGCAACAAGGCACGCCAGGGCGTGTCCGGTTGACGGACAAGGGCGAGAAAATGGAAGGTGTGCAGCAGCAGTCCGTACAAAAAGCCCCTCTTTGCCGTGCCAAAAGGCACAGAGGGCATGTCCCCGAGGCGGCTCATATTGCGGGGCACCAGCACCCGAGGGAGGGTTCAGGGCTTGGGGCCAATGTGGAATTCTGTCCGAACAGGGGAACGCTCAGACAGAAGACCACCGTGCACCTGGGCCACCTCAAAACTTGATTCCCTTTGTAACTCTTTCAAGTACAAACTCGTTTCCATCTGTTTCAGATGAAGTTACATTGTTTCATAGTTTGCCATTGTGAGATTTGAACTCTTGATACTCTTTCGAGTACAAACCTGTTTCCATCTGTTTCAGATGAAGTTACATGTTTCATAGTTTTGCCATTGTGAGATTTGAACTCTTGATCTTGGGGTTACAAACCCAGTACCATAACCACTTGGCTATTTAGGCCAAGCCCAAAACTCTTTCTCTTTTGTTGTCAAGGACTTTTTTTTACAAATGTCACCAGCATCAACTGAGGCATCATTGACAATAACATTATTTCATAGTTTGCCATTGTGAGATTTGAACTCTTGAGCTTGGGGTTACAAACCCAGTACCATAACCACTTGGCTATTTAGGCCAAGCTCATGGTTTAGCATCTCTTTCTTTTATAACTCTTTCGAGTACAAACCTGTTTCTATCTGTTTCAGATGAAGTTACATTGTTTCATAGTTTGCCATTGTGAGATTTGAACTATCGATCTTGGGGTTACAAACCCAGTACCATAACCACTTGGCTATTTAGGCCAAGCCTTCTAACACCATGTACATGCAGTGTATTTAATTTGCTAAAATGTACATCTAGACAAAAGTCTATTGAAATGAATGATTGGATCAATAAGTAGATTGACTAGTTTAGATGACAAGTATCTGGGACATTGTACTAGTTTCACCTGATATACCAATTAACAAAATAACACTGCATGATTAGAGCTAGTTGAAATAATCTTTCTCAAGACGAGCTGCACTGTTTTTGGAATCACTGATGATGTACTATTAATTTAGTGCCACATTTATACAGGTAAGTGTATAAGTTGGCTGCCATGCGTGTAGTGTAACAATGTTAGTGCAGTTTGATAAAATGTGTTCAAAATATGGTATGAAATTAGATGAAGAAAGATTGAAGTGTGCATCCTAAAAACAGCACAGCTAAAGTTAGATGTACGCTACATTATGGGGAACATATGTAAGTAAGCTGACAGCTGGTGTTACTATGGTGTGATCTTTGCAGAGGCTAGATAATTATCAAGAAAGCATTGCCTTATCAACAACTGTTACTCATACTAAAGCAATGTTTACAAATTAATGTAATATTAATACAATCTTCTGTTTGTCACACCTTTATGACCTTCTTCTTCTCTGCAGGAAGGTAGGCTCCATTCCACAGGAGGTGCGTGATGCCAAACTTATCACATGATACAAAAATAAAGGTGACAGAGTAGACTGAAACAGCTATAGGAACATCACACTCCTTAGTGTCACAAGGAAGATCTTTGCTAGAGTCACACTTAAAAGACTCCATCTACTTGCAGACCAAGTGTACCCAGAAGCACAGTGCAGCTTCAATGCTGGCAGATCTACTGTGGACATAAACTTCTCTATACGTCAGCTTCAATGGAAGTGTAGTAAACAGGGTATACCCCTTTACTTTTGTAGCTCTCACTACTATGTTCAACACTGTCAGCAGAGGAGGGCTGTACAAGATTTTGGAAAAAATTGGCTATCTACCAAAGTTCCTCAGTCTTATCTGCTTCTTCCATGACAACATGCGCTGCACTGTACAATTTGATGGCTCCACTTCCAACCATTTCAAATGAAGAATGGAGTGAAACATGGATGTGTCCTCGCCCCCACTCTGGTACCTTCCTCTCCATGCTCCTGACCTTCGCTTTCCCTGAAGATATGGAAGGAGTCTATTTGCACCCTAGGTCAGACAGCAAGCTCTATGATCTATCATGGCTGATAATGAAGACAAAAATGTATCGCTACCTGATCAGAGAACTCATCTACACTGATGATGGTGAGCTAGTCACCCACATGGCAACTCAGCGACAAAGATTCTTGGACTATCTCTCTCATGCCTGTAAGTTGCTCCTCCTGACAACAAGTGTCAAGAAAATCATGATCATGGGACAAGGTGCTGCATCTCCAGCATGATCACACTATGTGGTTAGCAAATTCTGCTACCCTGGGTCCACAGTGACAGACAACCTGTCCCTTGATGCAAAGCTTGAGATACACATAGGGAAAGCAACTACTTTTTGTTGGGTTGTTGCTGCCCATGGTGTCTACTGCTTAGGCACCATTTGAGCAGTCTTGCAGAAGATACCAAAAATCTTTATTAACATTAATGAACTATGTACAAATTTACAATAGAAGGTACAGGTATGGAGAAGACACCAAGGCATGTCCTTACATCTTGCTACCTAGCTCTAAATTGCTGACCTCAGCTCTAGGTCTAGTGCCTGCTTAGGGTCCTGTCTTGAAGATACCTTCTATTGTGTTGTATGGCATACCACCATGCTAAGCTCTGAAGAAGAGTCATTCGGACTTGAAACATTAACTCTGTTTTTCTTCCCACAGATGCTGTTAGACCTGTTGAGTTCTTCCAGCATTTTCTGTTTTTGTTTCAGATTTCCAGCATCCACAGTATTTTGCTTGTACCATGCAAAGTGGAATAGATTTCGAACAGATCTAGCAACTCAAGACTGGGCATCCATGACATCATTGTGGGATATTAGCAGCAGCAGAATTGTACTCAACCACAATTTATAACCTCATGGCCTGGCATGTCCCCCACTCTACCATTACTGCCAAGCAAGGGAATCAACCCTGGTTCAATGAGAAGTGCAGGAGGAAATGCCAGGAGCAGCACCAAGCATATCTTGAGGTGTCAACCTGGTGAAGCTTGCATGCAAACAGTGTAAGCAGCTTGCAATAGACAAGAGTTAAGTGATCCCACAACCAACGGATGTAAGCTCTGCAGTCTTGCCACATCCAGTTGTGAATGGTGGTGGACAATTAAACAACTTACTGAGGAGGAGGCTCCACAAATTTCCCCATCCTCAATGATGGGGGAGCCCAGCACATCAGTGCAAAAGATTCAGCTGAAGCATTTGCTACAATCTTCAGCCAGAGGTGCCAAGTGGATGATCCTCCGGAGGTCTTCAGCATCATAGATGCCAGTGTTGCCAGTCTTCAGCCAATTCAATTCACTCCACGTGATATCAAGAAATGGCTTAAGGCACTGGCTACTGCAAAAGCTATGGGCCCTGACAACATTCCGTCAGTAGTACTGAAGACTTGTGCTCCAGAATTTGCCACATCCCTAGTCACGTTGTTCCAGTACAGCTACAACAGTGGCATGACCCAGCAATGTGGAAAATTGCCCAGGTATGTCCTGTCCACAAGAAGAAGGACAAATCCAACACAGCCAAATACCACCCTGTCACTCTACTCTTGATCATCAGTAAAGTGATGGAAGGGGTCATTTACAGTGCTATTACGCGGCACTTGCTTAGACATAGTCTGTTCACTGATGCTCAGTTTGGGTTCCATCCGCCAGGATCACTCAGCTCATGATCTCATTACAGCTTTGGTTCAAACAAGGGAAAAAGAGCTGAACTCCCAAGGTAAGGAACTCCCGAGGTGAGGTGAGGGTGTCTGCTGAAGACATCAAGACAGCATTTGACTGAGTGTGGCATCAAAGAGCTCTTCAAAACTGGAGTCAATGGGAATCCACTGGTTGGAGTCATACCTAGCACAAAGGAAAATGGTTATTTTTATTGGAAGTCAATCATCTTAATTCCAGGACATCACTGCAGGAGCTCTTCAGGGTAGTGTCCTAGGTCAGCTACTTCATCAATGACTTTCCTTCCATCATAAGATCAGAAGTATGGATGTTTGCTGATGATTGCATAATGTTCAGCACCATTCCTGACCCCTCAGGTACTGAAGCAGTCCATGTCCAAATGCAGCAAGACCTGGACAATATCCAGGCTTGGGCTGACAAGTGGCAAGTAACATTCACGCCACACAAGTGTCAGGCAATTACCATCTCCAACAAGAGAGAATCTAACCATCGCCCCTTGACATTCAATGGCATTAACATCACTGAATCCCCCATTATCAACATCCTGAGAGCTACTATTGACCAGAAACTGAACTGGATTAGCCATATAAATGCTGTTGCTACAAGAGCAGATCAGAGGCTAGGAATCCTGCAATGAGTAACTCACCTCCCGACACCCCAAAGCTTGTCCATCATCTACAAGGTAGAAGTCAAGAGTGTGATTTAATACAAAAACAGAAATAGCTGGAAAAACTCAGCAGGTCTGGCAGCATCGGCAGAGAAAAGCAAAGTTGACGTTTCGAGTCCACATGACCCTTCAACAGAATTAAGTAGAAATAGGAAAGGAGTGAAATATAATGAAATTATATTAATGAAATCAGAGTTTAAGGCTATCTATACCCCTGCCACATCTCATTTGCCGTCCAGTTGGAAAGGTGGCAGGATCTAGGGGACGTTGATCTAGGTGGTGGATTGTTGGTTGGAGTTGAGTGCAGGAATGGCTTCATATGCTTTTTCTGATGCTGCCAGACCTGCTGAGTTTTTCCAGGTATTTCTGTTTTTGTTTTGGATTTCCAGCATCCACAGTTTTTTTGTTTTTATCTGTGTGATTTAATACTCTCCATTTGCCTGGATGAGTGCACCTCCAACAACACTCAAGAAACTTGACACCATCCAGAACAAAGCAGCCCGCTTGATTGACACTACATCCACAAACATTCACTCCCTCCACAACCGATACACAATGGCAGCAGTGTGTACCATCTACAAGATGCACTGCAGGAACTCACCAAGCCTCTGTAGACAGTACCTTCCAAACCCACGACTGCTACCATCTAGAAGGACAAGGGCAGCAGTTGCATGGGAACACCACCACCTGGATGTAACCCCCCCCAAAGCCACACTCCATCCTGACTTGGAAATATATCGCTGCTCTTTCACTGTCGCTGGGTCAAAATCCTGGAGCTCCCTTCCTAACAGCATTGTGGGTTACACAACATGGGTTGCAGCGATTCAAAAAGGAAGTTCCCCACCACCTTCTCAAGGGCAATTAGGGATGGGCAATAAATGCTGGCCCAGACAGCAATGCCCACATCCTACGGATGAATAAGAAAAAATCACCAGTGGGTGGTTTTGTACTCAGTACCAGGTTAACCCTTAATGTACCAGATTCTTCGACTACACCTCCCCCAAGTCTTTATCCCCTGAATATAGATTGGCAGTAGTTAATTCCAGTTTGTTTCAAGTCTTGTGCTGTCATAAGGCTTCTATACTTAACTATAGTGTTGCAAGTATAACTATTCTAACTCTTACTGCTTTGTGATTAACATTACAACATTAACAGCATGCATTAACAGAGTTCATCTACCCCGTCTTCCCCTTTCATGCCTTTGAAATCAGAGTTTAAGGCGATCTATACCCCTGCCATGTCTCATTTGCCGTCCAGTTGGAAAGGTGGCAGGATCTAGGGGATGTTGATCTTGGTGGTGGACCGTTGGTTGGAGTCAGGTGCAGGAATGGCTTCATGTGCTTTTTCTATTGGCAAGTGTTGTACATTGCCTGATTGGTTGGGTTGCTGTGGTGGTGGTTTGGTAACTTGATTGGTGGTCATTTCTTTCTGGGAGGACAGGAGCGGTATCTGTCCAGCTGTTGTTTGT
Source organism: Carcharodon carcharias (assembly GCF_017639515.1). Taxonomy (NCBI): domain Eukaryota; kingdom Metazoa; phylum Chordata; class Chondrichthyes; order Lamniformes; family Lamnidae; genus Carcharodon; species Carcharodon carcharias. Next base: position 168,015,396 of record NC_054472.1, read on the forward strand.
GTCCCTTCTTCTTCTGCCTTTTCTGTCATCTGGAAGCCTTCTGGAGTTGAGGGGGAGCCGTCCTGTGGATGGAAGAAAAGTGTAGAGGCCTCACCTTTGTTGAGTACTGCTTGCGCCGGGCTGGTTCCAGTGAAGTCTGCAGTTTCATCACACTGACTGGTAGTTGCTGGGGCCATGTGTAGGTCATCATCTCACCCGACTACACCATGGTCACTGGTGGAGGTAGAGGCTCTTCCGGAAGTCATTCTGGCTCTGGTATCACCTCCACTGGGAGTGCTGTGGTAACTTCCTGCATTGTGGGTTAGTCTGGCCCTTGGTTCTGTTCGGGGACCAGAAAAGTAGAATAGGCCTGCTCTGTGAACAGGGAAGAGATGTTAAAAACAAAGTCAACATTGGGTTGCTGCTTTGTATTTGGGTTTTTGGATGGACAAGTCTCTGGCTGCATGGGAACTGTTGTCTTCACATCTTCTGCTGGCTGAAGCAGGTTGAGAACTATGCAGATGCCTCAACTGAGAAGTGAAAAAGGTTGATTTTGCATGACGTACATAACTTCTGTGATCTGTTTGTCACCGTACCTTAATGGCTTTTGAATCATGCCAATGACCGGGAGTTGCACTCCCCTGCACCATATAGTGGGGTGTTCGTGGTTCGGACTCAGCGGCCTTGGAGCCACGGTTCTTCATCGAATAAGACAGTCACTTTGGCACTGTAATCTAACTTGAAGTTGGTTAGATGGCCATTTACTGAGATGTCTGCATTCCAGGAGCAGGAGCATCGTCTGAAGTCATCCAGGAAGAAGGGCTTTGTGTCTTCTGGGCCGATGGCCCGGCTTCATGGGCGGTTCTCGGATTGTCTGCACAGTGCCGAGGGCGTGACTAGCATAGCCTGAAATGCCCCTTCTGTGAAGTGGAAGCATTTAGCAGCTCTGGCCAGACATTGGTCCTTCCTTCGGGTGAGATTCGCCCCACAGCGCTGGCACGGTCATTGGGCAGGGTGGTTGGGGGTTGGCTTACCATAGCTCAGACGGTCTCTGTGCTTCTGTAACCAGATGTGGTGGACTGAGGTGTGGCTTCTTCCCTTGAAATGCTCTCATCTCTAAGAATGGTCTGATGTTGGCTTGCAGCTTGGACAGCCTGACTAGCTGGACCGCCTTGTCGAGATTGGGTCTTCCTTGGCTTGGAGAAGGTCGGAGAGTGAATCATCCACAATACCTACCATGATCTGTCTCAGATGAGTTCTGATTTCAGATCTCCATATTCACATCCTTCTGCCATACAGTAGAGGTCATTGGTAAAGGAATTAACAGGCTCCTCAGGCTGCTGGATTCTCCTGTTAAATTTGTTGCATTCCAAGATCTTGTTGGATCACAGGTTGAAAAAGAGGTTAAAAATTTTTAAAACAATTTCAATCTTAGGTGATGATTCATCAATGGCTTGCGTGGTGATGATATCTTCTGCAATCAGCGCAATCTGAATAAAGAAATGTGCTTACTTGTTCTGCCTCCAACTTTTTATTTAATCTTCCAGTTGTGCTATATCTGAAGAAACTTTTCCTCTAAAAACTACAATTATGAGATTGGTCCGAGCATAGGTAAGGCAAATTTAGGGTGCCAATGAAGAATTGTGATCCATGGTTGAAAATTTGTCAAGTGTGGGTATCCCTTTAAGAGATCAAAGAGTTTCAAAATGGCACCGCTGGTATTGCCAAGGAGAAGATTTTGGCGCGCTTCAGACTTTTGGAGCGACTTTTAAAATGGCAGCAATGGACCAGGAGGAGAAAGAAGCTGCAAAATGGCCACGGGTCGGGTTGCAACTGTGGGTCAGTTGAACAGCGTCAGCCTGCCATGTTGGGTCTGGGTCTTGCTGGCCAGGAGGTCAAAAATTTTGTGAAGCATTTAGGCTTTCGTTTAAATGGGAGTTTCTGCAGTTTTGTTCTGCGATGTTTTTGTTCTCTTTTGTTGCACTCCAGATTTGGGGGGCCACAGGGAGGGGGCGCCAAGTTGGAGGTCAGGCTAGTGATGAACGTGCAACTGGGTTTTCTGACTGACTGATTTTTAAAAGAAATTGACTTCCCTGAAACTTAAAAAAGATTGTCTTTTACCCTGCAGACGGCCAGCTCTGCTTTTTGAAGCTGCTTCCACAGGGATCCAATGGAGATTTTAGTTTGAGCTTAACTTCTGCCTTTTTTCCTGCTGCCAGGATCTTCTGTCTTTGGAGTTTTTCAGGTGAGTTTTCTCAGCTTCTTGCTTATGTGTGAGGGAATTACAGAGCAGAAATTCTTGCTGATGTGTTTTTCTTCATTTCTTGATGTGGATTTTGATCTCCAACTGCCACCATGTTTTGTTGGGCTGTTGTTACCCATGATGTGTCCTGCTTAGACACCATTCAGCAGTCTTGTTGAAGTTACCAAGAAATTTTTATTAACATCACTATGTACATATTTACAGGAGAGGGAACAGGATTGGAGAGGACTCCATGGCATGTCCTTACATGTTGCTATCTAGCTCTACACTGCTGACCTAAGCTCTAGGTCAGATGTCTTCCTACATCACCGGTGAGCGGAACTGTATTCAGTGCCAGGTTAACCCTTAATGTACCAGATCCTTCTGCTACAGCTACTGTCGGATATTAATAACACTGAGGCATCACAGAAACCCCATTTGTTACTTGTGCACAAGGGAGAACAATACAGCGAGAGTTATTGTACCATTTCAAAGCAGAATACACAAACACTTGCTTAAAAGCATTTTACAACCAATCAGTAAATTTTGCACATCTCAATTCACTTATTTGCATACATTAACTGACCAATCCATGTTTTAGTTAATTTCCATTCCTACACCGCAGGTGCAGTTGTTTATAATTTGGCTATCGTAACTTTGGTTACATTCGGCCCGAGAGAGAGAGAGACATGGAATGTCTCAGGGCTTATCCTACAGTAGTCAGACAAGATGGTATTGTTCTTCAAGGTTGCAGTGTTTTTCTCTTAGACCTAAGCATTTAATTCCATTTCTCCATTAACCCTTTCTATACTGAGTGGGCTCCCTATAGTTGTCTGGGCCACCACACTTCCCCCCTTTTGTCCTAAAAGGACAATCCACCACCCTTAACCAAGTTCTATGTATCCTAGCCACCAGGCTTCATCCTCAGAGGGATCTTGATCCCTGAGGAGAGGGAGGGAATAGATAGCTGGCTTGAATCAGCAAGGTAGGCACAGGAACCCAATGGCAACTCACCCACCCGAGTACTACCCTTGGTACAATTTCTCCTGACACATAGTCAGGCCGGGCCCTTAACGACCACAAGGGTGGGCTCCCCTCTCCAAATGGGCATTCGATGAAAGAGGGCCCCTGTATTAACTAGGGACCATGTAGAATCTGAGGGGAAAGCCAAAAATGCATGTCTGAGGAGGAGGGGTTAACAGGAAAATGAGTACAAATCCAACATTTAGTCCGATTAACTTGCATTCGTTGAACCGCAGAATTGGTAGTCCATGCCCCCGCAAGGACCACACAGGACAGGATCCAAATCAGAGTCAGCATTCTGACGGCTCAGTTAAAGTTCTTGCACAAGCACTTCTGTCCGAGGTCAGCGTCTGCTTAACGTGTGATGCGTGGATCCACAAAGGCCATCCTTCAACCTTCATGGCCGTATGGGTGGTGAGCAGGACTTGGAAAGGCCCTTCCCATCGAGGTTCCAAACAGTTCTTTCTCCTGAAGGTCTTTACCAGGACTAGGTCCCCAGGCTGGTATTGATGGCAATCTTCAATGGTGGGCTTTTTCTGAGATCCTGCTACTTGTATATGCAAGCTCTTGAGAGAATTATACAGTATGTAAACATTCCCTCATCAATAGCGTGGATGTCAATTTCCCTAGCAGACAAAGGTGGGGCCACTGGGAGGTGCATAGGATGTCCCATTACAACTTCATAAGGACAGAGGGAGGTGGTACAGTTAGGGTGAGAGTGCATACTCATGAGCGCCAAGGGTAGAGCTTCAAGCAATTTCAAACCGGTGTCTTCACATAATTTAGCTAATTTGTTTTTAAGAATACCATTTTGTCTTTCCACTGCCCCAGTAGACTGGGAGTGGTATGGGCAGGAAAAGTGTTGGTTGCAATGTAAGGCCTTCAACAGTTCCTTTATCATTTTAGCGGTAAAATGAGGCCCATTATCACTCGATAAAATCTCTGGTATCCCAATCTGGGTATGTATTCACGCAATAACAATTTTACAACAACAGCAGCATCATTCCATCGGGTGGGATATGCCTCCACCCATCACGAGAACAAACATACTAAAACTAAAACATAATTATATCCCATACATTTAGGCATTTGTATAAAGTTCATTTGTAGATGTACAAATGAGCCCCATGGCTGGGGTCCTGTACCAGCAGTCACTGTGGGAGTCTTTCCTGAGTTATGTCATTGGCATAGGTATGACAAGTATTACTAATACAATGCCTATTAGCATATTACTATTCACTATACATTCAACATTCATTCTATATACACGTGTTAAAACTCTGAGCTGGCAACCGGTCAAGTCATGATTCTTGTCCATAGCTGCTGCATACATCATTTCTTCTCGCTTCGTCTGAAATATCTTTCCTTATTTCAATTAATTTATTGATAGTCCCCACATTACTTTCGAGCACGGTAGCCAGGCTTTGGATTAACCAATGATGTCCCTATATTGAATATCGTAGTGGCATCATTTATCAGGCTGCACTTAACGCGGTTCCCTCCCAAGCCTGATCACATCTCGCCATTGAACTGAACTGTTTCAGTCATCAACTGGTGCGTCAGAGCCGTATAGAGTGCTTGGATATGGGTTAAACACCACTGGGGCAGGACAACACCGGATACATTCAAGACTATGGGTACCAGCTCATGGTGTATATTATCATATAAAACTTCTGATTAACCAGTACCAAACCATTTGTCGGTCCCGGATGCATAGTCGGACAAGATGGGTCAGTCAGTGTGGTTTGAGGGTCTTTAATTATCTCTACTCGAACTGTGAAAGTAGAGATGGGAGGTGGTTGGGTAGTGGCGGACCTCCCATGCCCGATCTGAAGCAAACCCTTACTACAATTTGAAAGCACTTGTTCTCCTACTGTTACATTTATCATTCTTCGTTGTGTGTTGCATTCGGCTCTGTCCATGCTGTACCAATGTTCCTCCTGCGGTGCGGGACGAGCAGTGATGATCCCCGACCTTGTTGCCAGTACTGATACGCCCACGACCAGGATCATAGATCTGTGGAAACATTAACATCGGCTCTCGTTCTCATATCTACAAGTGCTCATGTATCACCTGTCATAATTACCTTGTATGGCCCATGCCTGTTCACTCTGAGCTCACCTTGACCATCACCTTTTTCCCCACGTGGGGGGGTCTGTTGTTGCTCTTTGGATTTGCCTGTTTCCATATCCTTAATCATCTGCCAGTCTCTAACTTCCTCTCTCAACTCATGTAATTGCCTACTTAATTCCCTTACATTGTCCTGTATTTTTCCTTTCAGTGGCCCTACACCTCCTACTATAATGCCTTCAGGTAATTGCATGGTCTTTCCTGTTATCATTTCAAATGCGGTGAACCCGGTGGTCCTGCTTGGGGTAGCCCATGGCACATCAGAATGCTGGGCAATACTGTGGCCCAGTTGTTGCCTGTCTCCTGAATTGCTTAGGCTATAGATGTTTTTTAAAGTTCACCCTTTCCACCGTCCCTGGACTCAGGGGGTAGTAAGGAATATGGAATTTCTGTTTAATCTCCATAAGATTACACACTTCTTTAATGACTCTCCCTGTGAAATGAGTTCCCTGTTCTGAATCCTTCTGGGTAGGTACCCCAACTCCTTCCAGTCTCTCCTGCTGCTGTCTCATGTCAGACCTCAATTACTTAAACAACTCTACAATGCACCATTTTATCCTATCTTTCAATGGCTCAGTATCTTCACTTCCAATGATGGTTCTCTCTGGGAACCGCTTAACTCTGCCTGTCATCAAGGTGTTAATCCTGTGGTCTTACTTTTTGTAGCTCACAGGCACATTAATATTATCAGTAATACATCTATTTAGCCGTTTTCCAGCTTTCCCTTTACCTGTATCCATCTTGTGATAAATTGTTGTTAAGAATTATTTCTCCTTACATTTCAATTCCTGATCTACAGATTTCACATAGTTTTAACTCTAAGTTTTTTTTTGACCATGATCATCTTGATTCTCTTGAACAAGAACAGAATTACCTGGAAAAACTCAGCAGGTCTGGCAGCATCGGCGGAGAAGAAAAGAGTTGACGTTTCGAGTCCTCATGACCCTTCAACAGAACTCTTGAAGTCAGTCTCTTGAAGTCAGTTTCTCTATTGTCCTGATTGTTTAAAATGTTTCCTTACTCTTTAGGCAGTTCCAATGCCTCAGTTGATGGCCAGATTATCAAAATCATTTCCCTTAAAACAGTTTGTGCATTATGTCCTCTTTCCCAAACTCTTTCTCCTACTTTCCTCATACCAGTTTACACATGCAACAGCTACCATCTTATCTTGTTCAGGTTGTCTGGAGAGACTTTACAGTTCAATAAAGTATTTTCATAATAGTTTTAAAACAGAAATCAAGCGTTGGCATGTTTTGCTTCCTTACCTTCTTCTCAAACAACATCTTATTGTTCCATTAAACTATGTCTGACTTTTTTATTGCATTATCCCAGATTCATTAACTTGGCCAAAAAATGGATTTCTGCCAAATTTTGTCAAGGTCTTGAGCTTAACTTCACATTTTGGGAACAGACTTACAAATACAAAAGGTTGCAGCATTTAAATTAGTGCCAATTGTTGTCAAACCTTTTAAAACGAAAATTCCCTTTTGAGAACTTTATCAAGAACCAAACCTCAAATTTTTAAACTTTGTAAGAACTGTAATTTACACTATCAAAATTAAAACAACCTCTTTTTCACATGTAATGATTTGTATCCAAGTTATAATTTCCATATGTTTATCGACACATTCTTTATCTTAGATAGCACCCTCATTATTCAAAGTAACCTGTTAAATTACACCGCACTTTACATCTCAAGATCGTCCGAAATTCAAATTCCAGTGCTTTTGGAAAGCAGATTTCCTTTAATATTTAATTCATCTCTGCATAAGAAACCCCTTTTTACCCATTGGAACCACCTAGACCTTGTGTTTATGTCTATTGGTTTTCCTAGAATCTTTCTGAATTTCAAGTAATTTTTTTTCCTTAGAATACAAACTCGTATGTATTAATCCCAATCAGCTTGGAAGCTGATGATAAGGGATATTTCCTACTAGTCTGCAAGGGGGTGGTACAAGGGTTGGTTCATCTCAAACAAAGGCAAGCCCTGTTTTATCTTTACACTACCTTCAAATTACGATTTTTGCCAGAAATCTCAACTCAAACCTTATACTCAAAACTTTGGAATATTTGAATAAACTTTTCCTTTAATTTAATATGGGGCTTTCGACTCTAAAGTGCCCAACTACACACACAAAAGACAATTCAGGAAAGAAAACACATCAAAGCTCACATACAAATGCTTCATTGCACACAAACAAACACATAGATAAAGGTATGTATCGATACTCCGAAAATAATGAACTTAACTCTAAATGAAGCTTCGAGTAGCAGTGGGGGAATAAAGGGATCTTGAAGGCTCCATCTTTAGGGACCTTCAAACTGACAAAAGCTCACATTTTCTCTGCTGCTGCTTGTCAATTGCTCATTAACCCTCTAGGGGTACCCTTTCTCTCTCTCTCTCTCTCTTCTGTCCAGCACAAACAGCTCTTGTAACTTACATCAATTCCCCTTTTTTTTTAAGTTACAGAAAATTCAGTAGCGGGTTATCTACCTCCCTTAAAACATATTATAAGTGCTCAATTCTGTCCCGATTAAAAGTTCCAGCTGGTGGGAAGCTCTCTCCTTTACCTTGAGTCCATTTAACCCAATCAGAAACATATTGGACAATTTCAGGACCGTAATGGACATACATATAAGCATTTGGGGTTCCCTTCAAAGGGGGAACCTGGGGTTTCTTTGATGCCATATTTCCCATTTTTACTTAATAATATACACACAAAAAACCACGGAAATTACTTACTTTTCACCTCCAGGGGACTCGAACGCCTAGGTATACTACTACTATACAACTTTTTCACCTCCAGGAGACTCGAACCCCTGGGAATACTACTACTACTACATTTTTACCTCCAGGGGACTCGAACCCCTGGGAATACTACTACTACTTACATCATATTACGAGCCAAATTAACCTCCCAAATATTTAAATAGATGACTTACCCCGAGAGTCAGCCACAGGCGAAGGCAGATCGCAGGTCAACAAACCCCAGAAGCCCAAATGGGGCTGCCCCAGACTGAGGAGTCCTTGAACCACGAGGCCCTAATGCTGGCGCTCCGTGACTCGACCCTAGGGATTAGTCATCTCAGTGGAACCTCCAAAAACTGTTGGAGATTAATCACACCGTGGCATCACAGAAACCCCATTTATTACTTGTGCACTAGGGAGAAAAATACAGCGAGAGCTATTGTACTGTCTCAAAGCAGAATACAGAAACACTTGCTTAAAAGCATTTTACAACCAATCAGTAAATTTTGCACATCTCAATCCACTTATTTGCATACATTAACTGACCAATCCATGTTTTAGTTAATTTCCATTCCTACACCGCAGATGCAGTTGTTTATAATTTGGCTATCACAACTTTGATTACATTCGGCCCGAGAGAGAGAGACATGGAATGTCTCAGGGCTCATCCTACAGTAGTCAGACAAGATGGTATTGTTGTTCATGGTTGCAGTGTTTTCTCTTAGGCCTAAGCATTTAATTCAATTTCTCCATTAACCCTTTCTATACTGAGTGGGCTCCCTATAGTTGTCTAGGCCACCACACTACCACCTTTGGCTGATGCGCAAAACGTTCATCGGATAACATCAAGCCTACCCTTAAGACCAAATTTATAGCTGCCCATCCTCGCTGTCTGCAGTGCTTTATGGGTATATCCCGGCAGGCCAGATGCGGCAGTCCTCCCAAAGGCTAAACTCCCAAGTCTGGCACTAATTAATCAGAGGCAGCTTCGGTGGATCAGACATGTCTGCAGGATGAAAGATGGTCCAATACCCAAGGACCTTCTGTATGGTGAAGTAGCCGGAGCCAGATGACCAATGGGGCACCAAAGGCTCCGCTTCAAGGATGTTTGCAAATGTGCCATGAAGGGCCTAAATATTGACTATCGCATCTAGGAGTCACCAGCTGGCGAAGGAAGGAAATGGCTACACCTCCTGTGAACTACCACAATAACCAGTGGCCACCACAGCTTGGCAACAGGTGCCAGCGCCAAAAACAACCACCCACAATGTCACTTGGCAGCTTCATGTGCAGCATTTGTGGCAGAACCTGCCTCTCAAAGATAAAGCTTCACAGCCAACAGCAAAGTTGCACTGAGTGAAGACACACCAAAATGGATTGTTTGTTGCATGTCCATCATCTCTCGTAGATGGAAGGATGCCAACACGCTTCTGTTTTTCAGAGTTGGATGGTGGACAAAGTATTAATCAGGCCTTTGTGACTGCCTTCACTTCCTTTGAATACATCTTATGGCAATGTGGTGGAAACTTAGCTACATCCTGCAAATTATAACTTGTCTTTATGTATTTTTCCTGTATAATTGTAAAGATAAAGATTATTGCCATTTTCTTTCTACAAGAAAGCAAATCTGGTAACTAATTATTAAAGGTACAACATTTTCTACAACGTTTCTACAATGTTTAGCAGTTCTTAGATATGCGAGGCCTGGATGAATTGTTAACTTTGTGCCTTTGAAATTCATCTGATTGCTCTGTGCAATTATGCTCATTTCCTGAGCTGTTTAACTCAATTGCATGTTCAAGTGACTGCAGTGAAATGGAACTCCATAGAGTTAGAAGCATTCGTGGTAGTTTTTTAAAACTTATTTATGGTAATATGGATAGGGCGTATGTTAATTTTATTACTTTGGTTTCAAAACACTGTTTAATATATCAGAGAATGTGAAGCATTGCTATTTTATCTGTTGATTTACTTGTACCTGTGCAAAAAAATTGCCTTTCACTAAATTTTAATTTTAATTATTAGTTTTAATTATTCTGCAAACTGCCCCAGCTATATTGCAGGGTTGATTTCAAAACACAAAGAGCAACACAAAGCTACATTTCAACAGTGACTAAACTTGAAAAATACTTAATTAACTGTAACGAACCTTGGGTTGTCCTGAGGTCATGAAAGGTGCCTTATAAAAGCAAATCTTTTTACCTTCACACGCTTCACATATGCTTTTTTCTTCACATTTAACAATAATGACTGCAACTTTTCATTTTTTTAGGGGTAATTCAAAGGATTGAAATTCTACTTCTGTGCACCAGCAAAACAGGCACCCTTTTAAAAGGCAGAGGAGGAACAGAAAACCAGGGGAAATATTCTCACACCAGATTTCCACTGGGGCTGTGCTAGGGGCAAATAAAATTTGAGCTGTTGTGTGCTACAAACCTCATTAATATGCACATTTAGGCATTTTAAGGGGTGGTGTCCTGGAAATTCCAATGCTTTGTGCCACTGGATATGCTGTACAGATGTACCAGAAACGGTTGGAGCAGAACTCAAGCTGGCCCATGTACAACAATAGCTTAAGTTATTCAGAATTTAATTATTTCTTTGTGAAATATGATCAATCTGTTTATCAAAGCCTTAATTCCAATTAGGTAAACATATGGTACATTTTAGCTGGAAGACTGATTTACTTTTTTGCAAGACTCTTCATATCTGCAGAGAACTGAAAATGAAATCTCTAACCATTCCTGACAAACTATGTTCAAGTTCCAATATTGTTTGAACAATTACAACACGTTTATTGTGATCAATAAATACATGTTTATAAATGCAAGTCTTTCTTCTTCTTGTCAAGAAGATATAACGTGTATAATGTTATTGGAAATTATTTTTAAAAAGAGTTCTAGTGGTGTGTGTGTCTTTGTGTATGTATGTGAGTGTGTCTTAATTAGATTAATGCCAGCTGGTCTAGAGGCTTCGATGTATAGAAGAGAAGTAGGTTTGAAATGTCAATTAGGTGGGAAGTTACAAGGTGAGGTGTAAAGGGGACAATTTGCAATTTTAAATAAACCATTCAAAAGAATGGGTGAAATGTTACACCAAGCCAGAAGAAGTCAAACAATGTGTTTACTTTTTCCAAAGCTTGCTAATAAAATTGGTGTTATGAAAAGGCTTCATTGTTAGAAGAGCTAAAGTTCAAAAAGCCTAGTGATAGAATGAAAATTTGCATTCAAAGAGGAAAATATGTATAAAGGAAGAGAAGGCTGTTGATAAAAGAGTTCTGAGATCTAAAGCCTCCAGCTTGTAAGTATCAAGCCATTGTCTGCAAGGACCCAGAGCTGAAAGAAACTCATTTTGAATGCGACTGTCCAGAGTGTGCTTTGCCAGGGGTCTATTTAAATCTGTGTTTTACTGTTACCTTAACAAAGGTGTTACTGAGAGTCAGATTAATTAGGGGATTTTTTAGAAGCTATTATTCCAGTAATTTGTAGACATATATATATATCTTTTAATTAATAAATGTTTAATTTAGTTTTATAAAAACCTCTCAGACTTGGTGGTCTTATTATAACTGAATTCAAAGCCTGCATCTCAAAACTTACAAATTGCAAAATTTGGTTATGACAGTTGTTTCAAGTTCCCTCAGGGATTTGAACAACTCCGCATTTACCATTGGCTGTTTCACAATACTTCTGTTTAAATCTTTTTGGTTATCCTAGCAGCAAGTTTGATCTCTATTGTATAAATAAAATGGAGCAAAATTACTTGTAGTATACTTGATCTCCTATTGGGGAACCAGACAGGTCAGGTGACAGAAGTATGTGTAGGCGAACATTTTTGGTCCAGTGACCACAATGTCATTCGTTTTAAATTAATTATGGATAAGGATAGGTCTGGTCCTCGAGTTGAGATTCTAAATTGGAGAAAGGCCAATTTTGTGGAAATGAGAAAGGATCTAGGAAGAGTGGATTGGGATAAATTGTTTTCTGGCAAGGATGTGTTTAGTAAGTGGAAGGCATTCAAAGTGAAATTTTGAGAGTGCAGAGTTTGCATGTTCCTGTCAGGATTAAAGGTAAAGTTAACAGGCATAGGGAACCTTAATTTTCAAGAGATATAGGTGATCTGGTTAAGAAGAAGAGAGAGGTGTATAGCAGGTATAGGCAACAAAGAGCAAATGAGGTACTTGTAGAATATAGAAAATGTAAGAAAATACTAAAGAAGGAAATCAGGAAGGCAAAAAGAAGACATGAGGTTGCTTTGCAGATAATGTGAAGGTAAACCCGAGTATATTAAGAGTAAAAGGATAGTAAGGGACACAATTGGTCCCCTTGAAGATCAGAGTGGTCATCTATGTGTGGAGCCTCATGAGATGGGGTAGATCTTAAACAGTTTTTTTCCGTCAGTATTTACTCAGGAAACTGGCATAGTGTATAAGGAAGGAAGGGAAACTAGCAGTAGTGTCATGGAACATATAGAGATTAAAGAGGAGGAGGTGCTTGCTGCCTTACAGCGAATAAAGGTAGATAAATCCCCCGGGCCTGACATGAAATTCCCTCGGACCTTGAGGGAGACTAGTGTAGAAATTGCAGGGGCTCTGGCAGAAATATTTAAAATGTCCTTAGCCACGGGTGAGGGGCCGGAGGATTGGAGTGTAGCTCATGTTGTTCTGTTGTTTTAAAAAGGCTCCAAAAGTAAACCAGGTAATTACAGGCCAGTGAGCCTGACGTCAGTAGTAGGTAAATTATTGGAAGGTGTTCTGAGAGATCGGAAATACAATTATTTGGCCAGCCAAGGGCTGATTAAGGATAGTCAGCATGGCTTTGTGCATGGTAGGTCATGTTTAACAAACCTTGTAGAGTTTTTCGAGGAGGTTACCAAGAAAGTAGATGAAGGAAAGGCTGTGGATGTTGTCTTCATGGACTTAAGTAAGGCCTTTGACAAGGTCCCACATGGGAGGTTAGTTCAGAAGATTCAGACACTTGGTATCCAAGGAGAGGTTGTAAACTGGATTCGAAATTGTCTGTGTGGGAGAAGACAGAGAGTGGTAGTGGATGATTGCTTCTCAGACTGGAGGCCTGTGACTAGTGGTGTGCCTCAGGGATCTGTGCTGGGACCATTGTTGTTTGTTGTCTATATCAATGATCTGGATGATAATATGATCAGCAAGTTTGCTGATGACACTAAGATTGGAGGTATTTTGGACAGCGAGGAAGGCTTTCAAAGCTTGCAGAGGGATCTGGTCCAACTGGAAAAATGGGCCAGAAAATGGCAGATGGAATTTAATGCAGAAAAGTGTGAGGTGTTGCATTTTGGAAGGACAAACCAAGGTAGGACATACACAGTAAATGGTAGGGCACTGAAGATTGCAGAGGAATGAAGGGATCTGGGAGTTCAGATACATAATTCCCTGAAAGTGGTGTCACAGGTAGACAGGGTTGTAAAGAAAGCTTTTGGCATACTGGCCTTCATAAATCAAAGTATTGAGTATAGGAGTTGGGATGTTATGGTGAGGTTGTATAAGACATTGGTGAGGCCAACTTTGGAGTTTTGTGTGCAGTTCTGGTAGCCTAACTACAGGAAGGGTATCAGTAAGATTGAAAGAGTGCAGAGAAGATTTACTAGGATGTTGCCGGGTCTTCAGGAATTGAGTTACAGAGAAAGATTAAACAGATTAGGACTTTATTCCTTGGAGTGTAGAAGAATGAGGGGAGATTTGATAGAAGTTTACAAAATTATGAGGGGTATAGACAGAGTAAATGCGAGTAGGCTCTTTCCACTTAGATTAGAAGAGATAAACATAAGAGTACATGGCTTTAGGGTGAAAGGGGAAAAGTTTAGGGGGAACATTACGGGGAACTTCTTCACTCAGAGAGTGGTGGGAGTGTGGAACGAGCTGCCATCTGACGTGGTGAATGCGGGCTCACTCTTAAGTTTTAAGAATAAATTGGATAGATACATGGATGGGAGAGGTGTGGAGGGTTATGGACTGGGTGCAGGTCAATGGGACTAGCGGAATAATATTTCGGCACAGACTAGAAGGGCCGAATAGCCTGTTTTTCTGTGCTGTAGTGTTCTATGATTCTTTGGTTCTAGTATAAAATTTACTGCAAATTCTCCTATAATGTGAGCCAGCATTCTATTAGTATAGAGTGGGTTGAAATTATGTCGTAACTCTATTTTAGTTTTGAAACATTATTGGCAGATGGCCAAATGAGCACAGTTTCCCTTCAGTGTTTAATTTCCCTTTCATAAGCAGATTTTGTATGGTTCAAAGCTTGCTATTTTCTCTGTTTGATGTTACGCATGTTACTAATTATTTAAGTTACTGTCTCCTTTAAGTTAATGCTCATGTATATGAAATCCTCCAGCTATCCCTCAATTGACAGCACTCTCATTTGAATCCAGAGACTTGAGAACAAAAATCTAGGCTGCCATTCCAGTGCGGTACTGAGAAAGTGCTACACCATCGGATGAGCCATCTTTCAGATGAGGTGTTAAACAAAGGCACTGTCCTCACTGAAGGTGGAAGTAAAAGATCCACTGGCACTATTTTGAAGAACTGGTGAGTTATCCTTGGAGGCCTGGCCGATATTTATCCATCAACCAACATGACTACAGAAAAACAGATTAGCTGGTCATTACCACAGTGCCGCTTGAAGGAGCTTGCTGTACACATTGGCTGCCGTGTTTCCTACATTGCAACAGTGATAGCACTTCAAAAAGTACTCAATTGGCTGTATAACACTTAGGGATGTCTAGAGGTTCTGAAAGGAGCTATATAAATGCAAGGTTTTTTTGCACCTTTCCAAAAGTGTTTGCCAGTGGGCTGTAAGATGAAGCAAAGATAAGGTATCATCAGTAGATACTATGGACTGGATTTACTTCTGGGGACAGGCTCCCCGCAACTAAGCATAAATGTGAGGGGTGGGGGGGATGAGCCTAACTCCAATTGGCTAGCTCACCCCACCCCCCTTTATCAGCTGATGGGGCTTTAATTATTATGAGATGAGACCTCTGCCCCTCGTCAAGAGAAGTCCCAACTCAAAGCTGCCAGCCAATCGGAAGCGGGTAGATCTGGATTACTGGCAACAGAACCAGGAGTGGTGGCCACTGCTGGTACTGCCCTGGGAACATTGAGGAGGCCTTCAGCGGTAAACTCCGACCTACAGGCAAGTCTGTTGCAGGCCACAGTAAGGGGGGTGAGAGGGAGGTGATGCGGTATGTTAGATTGGGGAGGGGGAGGGTAAACACATGAAGGGAAAACTATGGGGGAGGGTAAACACATGAAGGGAAAACTATGGGGGGAGGCTCCAATTGGAACCAGGGGCCTGAAAAGGAGGAACACCCTTTGACTGGCTGCCAGCCCACAGGGTCAAATCTGCCAAGCTAAACTTGGGGCACATGCCCCTGTTCTGTCGAAGGGTCATGAGGACTCGAAACGTCAACTCTTTTCTTCTCCGCCGATGCTGCCAGACCTGCTGAGTTTTTCCAGGTAATTCTGTTTTTGTTTTGGATTTCCAGCATCCGCAGTTTTTTTGTTTTTATTTTTGCCCCTCCAGCTGTCTGTTACATCAGAGCAGCAGCAGGATGGGGCTCTTAAGTGGGCATTAATTGCTCAATTAAGGCCTCAATTGGACCAAGGGCAGTCAGCCCACCCAATGCCTTCTGCACCACTGGTAAAATTGCTGTGGGGTAGAGGTGGGTGGGCAGGCTGTCGGCACACTGCCGATGTCATGGCACCTTTATTATGGGTCTGTCTGCCTGCTTTCCAACCTGCAGGTGGCTGGTAAAATTAAACCCTATAATTCTGTATTTGTCAAAATAACACTAAAGTGTTCTGTGATTCTGACACTTGATCACAAGGACTACCTACTTCTTCCACTAACACTGGCTGCCTCTGCCCATACCTCACTGTACTTGTATTTGTTGCTGAAATCCACCCATGCCTGTTATTAATAGATTATAATGCTTTATTTATTGGCCTGCTGTACTCTACCTTCCATATACTTCGACTCAACCAAAGGTTTGCTCTCCCTCTCATATCCTGCATCAAAACCCACAAATCCACCATACCTGTCCTTGCTGATCGACATTGGTTACCAATTTTCCAATATCTGAAATATAAAATTCTCATCCTCATGTTTAAATCTCTTCATAAACTTCCCTGCTTTAGTGGCATTACTCATTCCTTGCCTCTCCCCCCTACCCCGCCTCCTCAGATTCTGGCCTCTTGAGGTTTCCATCATTCTGTCCAACATTGATGATCATGTTGTTTGCCTCTTTGGCTCCACACTCTAGAATTCCCTCCATAATCCTCTCTGAATCTCCGACTCTCTTCCCTCAGGTAAGATCCTGTGACATTGTGGCATAGTTGTATTGTCACTGGACTAGTAATCCAGAGACCTAGGGTAATGGTCTGAAGACCTGGGTTCGAATCCCACCAAGGCAGATGGTGGAATTTGAATACAATAAAAATCTGGAATTAAATGACTATGAAACGATGGTCATAAAAATCCATCTGGCTCACTAATGCTCTTTAGGGAAGGAAAACTGTCTTTACCTGGTCTGGCCCACATGTGACTCCAGGCCTACTGAAATATGGTTGACTCGTAAATGTTGCCTGCAAAAGCCCAGCAAGACAATCAGTTCTATCAAACCACTAGAAAGCCATTAAGGAATGAAACCGGATGAACCACCTGGCATTGCCCACTGGAAACAACTATGGCAAACTTAGTCCTGTCAACCTGGCAACGTCTGGGGGCTAGTGTCCAAAATTGGGAGGGCTGACTCACAGACTAATCAAGCAACGGCCTGACATAGTCATACTCATGGAATCATACCATCCAGATAATGTCCCAGACACCACCATCACCACCTTACTGGCAGGATAGTCCCAGCAGAGTGGCGGCACAGTAGCATACATGCAGGAGGGAGTTGCCCTGGAAGTCCTCAACATCAACTCTGGGCCCCATGAAGTCTCATGGCATCAAGTCAAACATGGAAAAAGAAATCTTCTGATTAGCATGTACCAACACCATCAGCGGATGAATCAGTACATGAACAAAAGAGCTGAACTCCAGAGGTGAGGTGAGAGTGACTGCCCTTGACATCAAGGCAGCATTTAACCGAATGTGGCATCGAGGAGCCTGAGCAAAACTGTAGTCAATGGGAATCGGGGAAATCGCTTCACAAAGGTTGTGGTTGTTGGAGATTAATCATCTCAGTTCTAGGATATCACTGCAGGAGCTCCTCAGGGTAGGGTCCAAGGCTCAACCATTTTCAGCTGTTTCATCAGTAACCTTCCTTCCATCATGAAGATGGTAGTGGGTTATCGTTGATATTTGCTTACAGAGTCAGTTAGAAGTCGGGTGTTCGCTGATGATTGCACAATGTTCAGCACCATTCGTGGCTCCTCAGATACTGGGCGGGATCATCTCACATTTGCACTAAGTGCGATCGTAGGTGGGTAATACATTTTGCTGGCTGGCCGCAAGGGCGGCTTTTTGTGGCGTATCGTCCCAAACCCGCTGCATTAGTTATGCATTCCCGGGAAACATGCAGTTTCCATGGTGGGCAGGGTTTCATTCGCCAGCCACGCCATCAACTCGCAGCTTCAGCACACCGGGTGCTATGATTAAAGTCCAGCCCCACACACATCTCTCAGTGCTTCCAGCCCATAGCCCTGAAAGACAAGAAGACTGCAGCCCCCAGGTTCAATAACGCGTCCCTCGAGCGCCTTTTGGATGCAGCAGAGGCTCACTGTGAAGTCCTCTGCCCTCATTCTGGCCTCAGGATGGACAGCAACCTCACTAATCCAGCTTGGGAGGCAGTGGCAGCGGTGGTCAGTACCAACGCTCTTCAAAAGTGTATAGCCACCCACTGCCGCAAGAGGATGAATGATATACTCTGCTCCGCCAAGGTAAGCCACTCTTCTCATCACTCTCAACTCACACACTCACAAACCCATCACACATACACAGGGCCCTCACTCGCTGGCGGTTCAAAGGACATCACCATTCGCTATCTCACACACACCTTCATTGTCCTCAACCAGTCCATGTGACCACTCACCACCCACACATGCCAAGTATACTTATCATCTGGACTGACAGTTGCCCTGCTTACAGTCTCTCCATCTCTATTCATGCAGGACAAGCTGGCATACAAGAGAGATACGTCACAGACTGGTGGAGGAATGCCTGAAATCAAGGTCCTCACAGGCTTTGAAAACAGAGCCATCCAGCTGGCCGGCATGGATCTGATTGTTCCTGTGCTGCCGGTGAGGTTGCAGTTCTCCACCAAGTGTGGATCCAACAGTGCAACATCCATCAGACAACCATACTGTAACTGATGTGTCCTGTTTCACAGGCCACTGCCATGCTCTAATTATTTCCCCTTGCTTCCGCAGGCACATCTGGGAAACAGCTGACGGAGTGCATGACCCAGGGCCTCCAATCAAGCCCCAAAGAACCTCTGAAGAGGAATCTGGAGGCATCCCTCCTGAAGTCCCATTACAGCGCTCGCCCACACCTTCCACCAGCACAGTCACACACTCGGTGGGACCTAGCCTTAGAGTAGCCTCAGGATCACAATCTGGTGAGCACATCGCACTGTCTGATCCATAGCAGGTGGCAGCAGGGACTTATCAGGTGTCTGGCACTTGGAGGAATGCTAGAGACCAGAAATCTGCTGAGTCTGAGTCATATGTCGAACCTCTGGGCTCGGTCATGTCACAGTTGCTGGAGCTGCAAAGGCAAGATCGGAAATATCAGGAATGGATGTCCACTGCACTCCTCGGATTGCAAGGCACAATGGAGGAATCTGTCCACCTTCAGGTGGGGGTGATAGCACCGGCATGCCAATGCACTGAGGTCAACACTGGTAGGACGGCAACTGCAATGGAGTCCTTGTTCCAGAACATCAGTCCTGCATTGCTGCGCAGGCTCAACTCCAGCGCTGACGCCATTGTTGGCCTCCAACAGTGTGTACGCGAGAGGGCTGCGAGGCAGCTCAATCTTACTCCAGCTACCCCTTCTCCTCAAGGTGTCAGCCAGGGGCTCTTGGGCACCCATAGGGAAGAGGATCAGCAAATGTACCCCTCGGGGCCATCCATCCAGTGACTATGGGAGTGTCCAGCCCATCCAAATCCCCTCTTCCTGTGACCTCAGCAGCTCCATTTCCACAGGCTGAGGAGGGTGCCACTGCCACACAGCAGGACCCTGAAAGCAGGCTGGGACCCTCCAGATCTTGGCCCTCCAGAGGACACTTGCCAAGGCCATCACAAACAGGGCGTAGCAGTCAGCAGGCTGTCTCCACCTCTGTTGTGGATAGCTGGGAAGCACCAAGATGTAGTGGCAGAGTTCGGAAAGTTAAGAAGATGTAGTTGCAGAGCCTGGACACGGGTGTTAATCCCTTGTACATACTGTTTACTAATGTCAATAAACCTCCAAGAATGTTTCCCTGACTATGGCTCCTTGTTCTGAAGAGCAGTATTCATGTCACTAAAAGTGAAACCTTTCTGCACACAATAAAGGCAGGTATCTCAGTCCAGGGCCTCTTCCCTGTTCTTTGTGCAAACTTAAGACCCAAGTGATGTTCCAGCCTCACATTCCCTGGACACATTACTGATGCCTGCATCTCGATGGTGCTTGTCATTGCTGCCAGAATGTTGTGGGCAGGTGTCACAGAGTTCTCTCATTCTCTCTGTGTGCTCTCAGCGCCTTTAAGGTGGGCCTGGCCCCCATCTCTTTAGGATCTGTGACCAGTGACACTGTGCTCCTGAAGGGGTCGGGTGCTAAAGATGGAGAAAGGATCAGATGCTTTTAAAGTTTCATGGCTGTGTCTCTATGAGATGACCCTGATCACAGAGACAAGTGAGCTGCCCTTGGCCAGACAGTAGTCAGACATTCTCAGAGGCTATTTGCAAATATATGGAGTGTCTTTACTGCATGTCATCATTATGCTCCTGCAAATGAGCAACTATTAGGGCCTCCACTGCATCTCCATGACAGGAGCATTATCACAGAGGGTATGTGCATTGCCATAAACCAGACTGGAGTCAAACGTTCATAGTTGCATTGTGAGGATCTGTGGTACCTCCTTACTGCATATCGTCATCATCATCCATAAATCTAGCAGCTATGAGGGCCTCCCGAGTGCGTCTGCCTCGTCTGGCCAGTGCGAGGGCCTCATCCC
Organism: Carcharodon carcharias; assembly: GCF_017639515.1. NCBI lineage: Eukaryota > Metazoa > Chordata > Chondrichthyes > Lamniformes > Lamnidae > Carcharodon > Carcharodon carcharias. Next base: position 168,035,711 of record NC_054472.1, read on the forward strand.
TGTCATCATTGCCTTCGGGGGCCTCCTCACCCTCATCTCCGTCAGTGTCCTTCTCATCGGAGTGGCATCCTCTGTGGACTATATTGCAGGGCTCCACACAGACCAGTCCTGGCAACAGAACTTCATCTACAGCATCCTGATGGTCTGCTCCACCAAGTTGCGAGTTGCAGCATGAGCCTCATTATAGCTTTGCTCTGCTGCGGTCTGAGGCCGCCACATGGGTGTCATCAGCCATGTCCTCTGTGGGTAGGCCTTGTCCCCGAGGAGAGATCCCTGCAGCTTCTGTGACCCTGGAAAACTTCAGGGATCCATGGCTGACTGAGAATGTAGGAGTCATGCACAGTCCCTGCAAGCTGTGTGCAGACCTACAGGATTGTGCTGGTTGCATATCAGCTGCACATTCAGCAAATGGAATCCCTTATAGTTGAAATAGATCTGAGCACCATGTGAGTACAGTTGATGGCACCCTGTGCCTTTGGGAAACCCAAGATCTAGGCAAATCCAATCGCTCTTGCATCCTGGCTGTCCTGGTCCCAGGTGAAATGCACAAAGTTGTGTGCCCTCGTGAAGATGGTGTCCATGACCTCATGGATGCATTTGTGGGTGGAGGCTTGTGATATCCCACAGAGGTCACCTGTGGAGCTCTGAACAGGGCCACTGGCATAGAAATTGCACGTCTCAGTCACTTTCACAGCCACTGGCAGTGGATGCCCTCCATGTCCCCGTGGCGCCAAATCCTGCAGTAGCTGGCAGATGTGACCGACCAGTTCCCTAGACATAGGCAGCCTTCAGCGACACTGGCTCTTGGTCATCTGCAGGAATGAAAGGCAGCGTCTATAGGCCCTAGGTCTAGCTAGGCACTGAGCAGCGACAGCTGGCTGTGGCTCTTTGGCAGTGTGTGCGGGACCCCCAGCCGTCCCTTCTTTCACAGGGTGCTGCTCCTCCCTCTGCGTAGCCAGGAGCCTCGGTCGCTCCCTGCTCCATCGTCTTCAGTCTCTGCCAGCCATGAGGCATACAGCTAGGTCACCAGGTTCCATGATCTTGAGTACTCCTCCTGCAGGATGAAGAAGAATGAACACATGGGTTAGCATGGGTGTACTAAAACATGTCTTGGTTAAACCTGAAGGCCCCATAATGCATCCCAGAGAATGCTGGCCACCACTTGGATGGCCAGAGATTAGAGCGCTGCATGGCTGCCCGAAACCCCACCCACCTCAGCCCCACTCTACCCGACCAATTGGCAGCAGCTTTGCCCATTGGACTGCATGCTGTGCTCTCAGCTCAGTCACAGGCATTCTCCTAATCCATGCTGCAAGGCTGCATTAGCTTGAACTATCGGGGGGACTGGTCCAAAGCGGAATGCTGACATTGCAAGGGGCTCCTCCACCAGTGACTGCTCTACGGGCAGCTTTAGCAAGGAGATTGTACAACGTGCCTGGTCATCCAACTGTTCCGCTAACTAAAACGTTCATTGCTTTGCAGTCTGTGCCCAAGGGGTGAAAAGCTCTGGATACTTGGTGCCGCTTTGATGCTTCTGCATTGCTTGAATGGGCAGAGAAGCTAAAGGCTCGACTCCAATCATATCTCCTTTATACAAGGTTTCCCTAATGTGTGGCTGCTTTCCTCACTCACCCCCCGCCACCCCGCACGTGCTTGTGCGTTACCTTCAACCGCAGGGCAGCCCTTTCCCCGCCACACAAAGTGCCTCAACCGCAGGGTAGCCCTTGGCCTCTCCCAACTCGCCTCAACTGCAGGGCAGCCCTTGCACCTCCCCCTTCCCTTACAATGTCTCAACCTTGAAGTCCAACAGGTGACTCGAGCGAGCGCTCTGCAATGTCACCGTTTACTCACCTCCAAGTTCCCCTCAAAGTGCAGCCTGCCAAGTAAATGTCTTTTATATGCTGTTGTGAAACATGTCGGCATGCAATCCAGCAGTGAGGGGTATGATTCCGGTGGGCTAGACTTATAATGATATGCAGATGTATTACAATGAGGTTCCCAACATCTGATGGCGGCAAACGCAGCCCGTCATTGGCAGGTGGAGTGGATGATCGCAAATTGGTTTCATGATGTGAAACCAATTTTTGTCCATCTCGCCATATTGTCTGCTCATGCCACCGAACACGTCTGATGCCAGCGGGTGCGGACGATTCTGCCCCCTGAAGCAGTCCATGTCAAAATGCAGCAAGATCTGGACAATATACAGACTTGGACTGACAACTGGCAACTAACATTTGCGCCACACAAGTGCCAGGCAAACAAGAGAGAATCTAACCATCACCCCTTGACAAGCAATGGCATTACCATCACTGAAACCCCCACTATCAACATCCTGGGGTTTACCATCAATCAGAAACTGAACTGGACTAGCCAAATAAATACTGTGACTGCAAGAGCAAGTCAGAGGCTAGGAATCCTGTGGGAAGTAAATTACCTGCTGACTCCCCAGATCCTGTTAACAAGGCAGAAGTCATGTGTGTGATGAAATACTCTCCATTTGTCTGTCCGAGTGCAGCTCCAACAACACTCAAGAAGCATGACAAAGCAGCCCACTTGATAGGCACCCATTCCACAAAGGTTCACTCCCTCCACCACCGATGCACAGTGGTAGAAATGTGCACCATCTACACTATGCATTGCAGGAACTCACCAAACTTCCTTAAAGAGTACCTTCCAAACCCACAGCCATTAACATCTCAAAGGACAAAGGCAGCAGACACATGGGAACTCACCATCCAGACTTGGAAATGTATCACCATTCCTTCACTGTCGCTGGGTCAAACTCCTGGATCGCCCTCGAAACAGCACTGTGAGTGTACCTATACCACATGGACTGCAACTGTTCATGAAGGCAGCTCACCACCACCTTCTCAAGTGCAATTAGGGATGAGCAATAAACGCTGGCCTAGCCAACGAGGCCCACATCTTATGAATGAATTTTTAAAAACTATTGCCTTAAAGCACATCTCTTTGACTAAGCTTTGACTAATACTGGTTGATCTCCCACATTCTCCTCTCCATAAGCTGAAGGTCATCCAAAACCTTGTTACCGTGTCTTAACTTGAACCAAGTCCAGTTCCCTATCACTCTAGTGCTCACTGACCTAAATGGCTCTCAGTCAAGTAATGTCTTGATTTTAAAACTCTCATCCTTCTTTTCAAATCCCTCCATGACCACACCCCTCCATGACCTCGGCCTTCCCTCTATCTGGAACCTCCTCCAGCCCTACATTCCTCTGAGATATCTGCACTGTTCTTAGTCTGAGCTCTTGAGCATTCTAGATTTCAATTGTTCCACTTTTTGATGGCCGTGCCTTCAGTTGCCTGGACCCTAAGCTCTGGAATTCCCTCAGAGAATCTCTCCGTCTCTCTCCCTCGCTTTCCTTCTTTAAGAGACTCCTTAAAGTCTACTTCTTTAACCAAGCTTTTGGACATCTGACCCAATAGCTCCTTAAGTGGCTTGATGTCATATTTTGTTTTATAATGTTCTTGTGAAGTTCCTTGGGCCATTTTATTATGTTAATAAATATGATAATAAATATACAAGTTATTATTGTACTAGTAAGTTTTTGATCAACCTTCTTAACATTTCAACATCAATTTTTATTGATGATACCTTTCAGAAGCATCTTGGGGCTGTCTTTCTACTTTAAAGGCACTATATAAATGCAGGTATTTGTCGTTGATGAAATATAAATTTAAATTCCAGTTGAAGAAATTTCAAACATTTAAATAAAGTAAAATAAAGATCTGCATTTATATCATGCTTTACAACCAATGAAGTACTATTTTGTGAAGTGGAGTCACTGTTGTAATGCAGGAAACATAGTTGCTAAATTGCGCACAGCAAGCTCCCACAAACAGCAATATGATAATGATGAGATAATCTGCTTCTTTGTTGTGATGTTGTGATGTTGATTGAGGGATAAATGTTGGACCAGGGATTACTCCCCTGCCTTCCTTCAAAATAATGCCATGGGATCTTTTACGTCCAACAGAGCGGACAAAGTGAGCCCCAGTTTAACAGCTCAACTGAAAGATTGGTAAAATCAAAATAATTTGCATGATTAGAAACACATGATTCTAACACATGATTTACTTTGAGTGCAAAATGTTATATTCACAATTTGCAGTATCAATTTATTTTTATTCATGTTAGTTTCCCCCTTGCCTTCCACCCTGAAAAAGTTGAGTCCTTATTGAGGAATGGCCCTCCTGCTACTAGCCACTCACAGTATATATTCCTTGTGGGCCATTATTGATGTGGAAGCCCCAAAAGGGCTCAGTGAAACACAATCAAAAGTAGGCAGCCTAGCTAATTTTCCCTGCTCTGATGCAGTGCAATAAAGCCTGTGATCAGCTAAACGGGCACTGACTATAAACAGGGGCTTCCTGGTCAGAATAAATATCTACTGGATAAACTCACAGGAAGGAGGGAACTTCTGATTCTGAATATTGACAAAGCTTACTAAACAAACATCTTTGCAGGAAGAGATACCGGAGAAAAAAATAACCCTTTGTCTGTGACACAACTGGACCTAGCTGTTTTGGAGAGGAAGGGGAAGAAAGAAAATGCTGAACAGCCAACTAAACAAGCAACAGGCAGGCATGGCTACCTCTGCATTCACAGAAATAAGGGAAGTTCTACATTAAAACTACAGACTTTGTCATATTCAGAAAGGGCAATGAACAGTAGCATGAATTAAAAGATATTTCTCCCATTTACAGTACTCCCTTGCTTTTTATTCTGTTCAAAAGGTGTACCTACACCATATGGATTGCAGCAGCTCAAAAAGGCAGCCCGCCACCATCTTCTCAAGGGTAACTAGGGATGGACAATAAATACTGGCCCAGCCAACAAAGCCCACATCCCGTGAATGAATTATAAAAAAGAAGCAATCCCACAACTGTGTGTGGATAAAGAAAAATGCAGAATAAGAAAATAATGATAGGGGAAAGAAAGAGCAGGCCATTGTGGCAGATGTAACTTGCCACTTTTAGCCATGTTCAAGTTTTTGTCATGAGCAAAGGTTTCAGGTTTGTCCACATGATTGAAAATCTCACACTGTGGATTGTTTCAATGTTAGTAGTTCTGCTGTTTGTTGCTGTGTGGTGTGTCCAGGAGACCTTTCTAATTGCTTTGTTCAATTGTTAGGCATCTGGAGCTGCAAGTCTGGTGCATTTTGCTTCTCTGAATGACAGCTTCCTGTGCTGTACATCCTGCCTACAAAATTCTGCTAACAGGCTCAGAGGACCTTCAGATGGATGCTTGTCATACTTTTACATTGAATAACAGGGTTACTGAAGTCGCCCATTTTTTTCCTAGGCTTTAAAAATAGAACAATAAGCCTTACAGCTGGCGTACATTGTTGAAGTGAATTGACTGATTGGCATCTTAATTGCTTTTGATTCTGACATGTCAGTTAACATGGCCAATTTTCCCAATTCAAATAATTAATTCTACTGCAACATAGAGGAGTATTATTTTACTGGACTAATAATTCAGATTATTTTACCTTTATCCTACCACAGTAGTTTGATCATTTGAATTCAGTTCAATTTTTTAAAAAATCTGGTATCAATAAAAGTTGCCATGATACTAGTGGGCTGTCAAAAAACTTACCAAATCCACAGTTTTGACAGTGGATGTTGTAAACAACTCTATGTGCCCTCTTTGTTTTCTTGGTTTTGTTTCCTTCAGATTATATTTCAATTACATTCTTTGGTTTCACAGAAATTTATCTAAAATGAATGTATGGAATACAATCAGATGGAAAACATGGCATATCATCAGGCTGTGTGTTTTCATTCCCATGCCTGCTATATTGCTGAATAGCTGGAATTGTCAAAAAGATATGCACTATTGTTGCCTGATAACTGCGCATAACCTTATCCTTGAAAGTGAATTTTACTTGTCTATGGAAGATGAAGAAGTTGGCTGGAAAGGAGAGGGGGGGAGAATTACCAGAGCATGACTTTAAAACTTGTCCTGGCAATATCTGTAACTAAACTCCCTTAACTCCCACTCAAGGACATTTAATATAATGGGAGAATTGTTGCAATACTGATGTTAAAAAAAAGTCAGCATGTCCCAATTGGACACAAAGCAAAAGGCACTTTTGTGATTTAAAAAAAGTTTTAAAAAGGCATAGCAATGTTCAACATATATTTACATAAATTAACATTATAATTTAAAAAATTAGAGATTGTGTGCATTATATAATGTACCAAAATGCATTATAAATAATCTAATTTCTAAGAAGCAGTCATATAGTGTTGACAGCTACCTAAATAATTTTCAGAATAAAACTATTATTTCATTAAGGATCATTAACATTTCATTTCGGTCCATTGACAAATTCCAGTAAAAATTTGAGAAAATTCATCTCTTGTAGGTTTCAGAGTAGAAGAGAAGGTTATCCAGGACTACTGAAGAGTTTTACCAGAACACAGAAGCTCTGAGATTGGGGTCACTGTGATGACTGTCACTTTACGGTCAGTTCAACTGAGTAGGGGTAACGTGATTTGTTCAACCAATGTGTGGCAGCGCGTGGAATAATTTTAGAGAGCGGATTCCTAGGGGAAAATGGCTGTATGTGGGACTGGCTGGATACAAGCAGCCACAGAAGCTCTCGTGTAAATAAAACTTGTTTTGTTTGACTAAGACGCCTCACAGAATGTGTTTCTACAGTCACCTTAGCCACAAAAGGCTCATGATGGTACTTCACAGTCAAGCACCGTTAATCTTCCTGGCACTCATATCACTGTGGTGCAGTACCTGGATAGATTTAGGAACAGCGCTGCACCAAGGATACAGTGGTTTAAAAAAGATACTTAACACTTTCTGTGCAAACATGTGCAGTAAAGCCAGTTTGTAATAAGCTTCGTCTTCCAGAGTATGCGTGTTCTTTGTTTTTTGTGTTTAAGAGGATTGATTAGTTTGCAACATGGCAATCAGTTACTTAGTGCCTCCTGACTGAATTGTTATCTTTTTGTTCATTCGTCCATGGCATTTGATACATCCCAGTAGTGAGAGAACATTTCCATTATCTCTGTTCTCTCCCATATTCAAACCAATTACCAACTCACATGCTACCTAAGGTTACTTCCAACTCCATAGACTTTCAATTTTGCAAATAAACATTTGGAACCTTATCAAGTGCCAAATGGAGTTCCATACATCCACCAACAACCATGTTGGTGGTGGGGTCCTAAAAAAAATTCAACTTTAATAGCCAGACATGACCTAACCTTCATTTGTCCTTGTTGACTCTCTTTGACCAACTCATACTTGCCCAAATGCTGAATTGCTCTGTTTCCGATAATAATTTCCAATAATATCTCCATGGTCATTGTGAAACCAACAGGTCTGTAGTTATCAGATCTCTCTCTTCCTCCCTTCTTAAATAATAGTGAAATTTGTAATTTTAAATCCAAAGGCACAGTTCCTGAAGAGCTTTGGAAAATTATGATTACAACTCCTGGAATTTCTTAAACTATTTTCAAATACTCTGGTGTGGAATCCATCTGATCTTGGATATTTGTCGACCTTAATGTAGTGGGGAGTTAAGCAGGACCTTGCTGTGCCAACTTCCGCAAGGAGCCGGATGTCGGGCCCTACAGACTGTAGGGCATTCCCTTCGGTGCATTGGGTCCCCTGCAGCAGATATTGTCAACCCAGGAGGACACTGGGCAGGGCACTCAGTCGGCACTTTGGGGCCTCATTGGCGCACTTCCATGTCCATTCAACCAATATACACTGTTTAGAACCAATGAGGACTATAGCCAAGAATACACAATGAGGCTTGGTTGAGATCCCAGAAATCCATTAGCCTGTTGAAACACCCAAGCCCCAGGGTAAGTGTTTGATTAGCAGCTCTGGCTGTCTGATCTATGCTGTCAATTGCGCAATATTTTTAAATAAGCTGAAGAGGTTTCAAGCGCTTGCAGCTCCTGCTATTGACACTTTAAAAGGGTCTGTATAACTGACTCTTTTATTGGTCTGTAGTATAAAAGGTTTTTTTGAGAAAGTAGAAAGTTATCAATGAAAGACTTTTTAAACAGTTTTTTTACACATCCTACTGTCGTTGTAACATTCATTGGTTCTATACAATGTATATCCTCTATTGTTAACAGATACAAGTTATAATTAAGAAGTTGATCTCTATATCTGACTTTAATGGCCCACATTCCCCTTTATCACTAAATCTTTTTCTTAACAGTCAATGGGCCCCAGTGGAAAAATACTTGATCTAGTGGTTGATCCTATCATTTGGTGTAGCTCTATCCTGTATTCCTCTATTATTTCATAGAAAATCACCCCAAGGTGCTTTCCTGGAGCGTTATCAGACAGAATTTGACACCAAATCACATAGAGAGATATTAAGGCAGGTGACCAAAAGCTTGGTCAAAGAAATTGGTTTTAAGGAGCAACTCAAAGGATGAGAGAGGGGAAGAGACAGTCCTATGTAACTGTACTCCCATACTTTTCTTTTTCTTCTTTCAGATTCTCCCATTTTGCTTGGGGCTGCCACAATGGTTGTTGATCACCCTTCTCCATCTCCTCCTGTCAGTCATGGAGGCATAGTCACCCATTCCTCTTCCATTCCTGCTGTTTAAGTTTCTTGCCACCACATCCTTCCATCTAGTCTTAGGCCTTCCTCTTCTCTTTCTTCCTGGTGGTTCCATCTCTATCACTTGCCTCACAACATGTCGTCTCTCTCTCTGCAACACATGATCATACCATTTCAGTCTCTTCTGTTACTTTCTTCGATGCTTCCGTAATCTTCACTGACCACCTGATGTACTGATTCCTGATGCTGTCCTTTTTATCGCTCCACACATCCATCTCAGCAACTGCATCTCAATGCTGTTGTTCCTCTCTTTTTGATGTTGCCCATGTTTCTGCACTATATAACAAGGCCAGTCTCATAACTGTCTTGTAATTCTTTCTTTCAGTTTCATCAAAACTTTTCTATCACATAACACTACACTGCACTTCTATCAATTACTCCAACCAGAGCTAATCCATTGCTTAATTTCAATTTCCATCTTCTGCCACTATCAACCCAGGTACTTGAAACTACTCACTATCCCCAAAATGGTATTGGTGGTGCATCTTCTGGGCATGAATCCGAACTGACCTTCATGAATTTCCACTTTTTCTCTCATTCTCTGGAGGAGTCGAGGGTTATGGAGTGGGGTGTGGGGTGGTGGATGGCAGAGGTGGTAGGGTGGGGGACAGACAGGAAAGCGGAGTTGAGACCACACACAGGTCAGCTATAATCTTATCAAATGACTGAGCAGGCTCAAAGGGTTAAATGGCCTCTCTGTTCTTCTATGTCTTATGTTCCCATGACTCTCTTGCAAAACCTCAAGATATGTGGCAGCAGTTTAATACCACAGTAGTTTGTGCAATCCTGGATGTCTCCCTTCCCTTTGAGTATTGGTACTAAAATGCTATGCTTCCAAGCCCTTGTGATTTTCTCTTTTATAAGACAATTGAATAACTTTGTCAGTATTATGATATGGCAGGTGGTATTTGCCCGACTGACCAAATCCACAAGGGAAACTTGGCCACGCTATCACAACAATTTTGCAATTTGCATTTATTATGAGAAGGTTTGTGCACTGAAATCAGAAGTAATGAGTCCGCAGAATCAGAATCACAGAATTTTAATGGCACAGAAGGAGGCCATTCGGCCCATCGTGTCTGCACCGGCTCTCCAAATGAGCATTATGACCGAGTGCCATTGCCCTGCCTTTTCCCCGTACCCTTGCACATTGTTTCTTTTCAAATAGTCATCTAATGCCCTCTTGAATGCCTTGGTTAAACCTGCCTCCTTCACAATTCCAGGCAGTGCATACCAGACCCAAACCACATGTTGTGTGAAAAAGTTTTCTCTTACATCACATTTGCTTCTTTTGCAAATCACTCTAAATCTGTGCCCTCTCATTCTTGATCTTTTTATGAGTGAGAATGGCTTCTCCCTATCTATTCTGTCCAGCCCCCTCATGATTTTTAGCCTTCTTCTCTCCAAGGAGAACAGTCCCAACCTCTCCAATCTATCTTCATAACTGAAGTTTCTCATCCCTAGAACCATTCTTTTAAACCTCTTCTGCACTCTCTCCGATGTGTTCACATCCTTCCTGTAATGTGGCGTGCAGAACTGTACACAATACTCCAGCTGTGGCCTAACAAGTGTTTTATATAAATTCAGCATAACCTCCCTGTTCTTGTACTCTATGCCCCTATTAATAAAGCCCAGGATACTACTTGCTTTATTAACTACTCCCTCTACCTGTCCTGCCACCTTCAATGATCAATGCACATATACACACAGGTCTTTTTGCTCCTGCAACCCCTTCAAAATTTCATCACTTATTTTATATTGTCTGTCCATGTTCTTCCTACCAAAATGCATCATGTCACACTTCTCCACATTAATCACCTGCACACCAAATGTAAATATTAATGTATATCAGGTAAAGCAAGGATCTGAATGCTGACCCCTGGGAAACTCCACTACAAACCTTCCTCTGCCCCGAAAAATATCCATTGACCATTACTCTCTGCTTCCTATTTTTCAGCCAATTTTGTGTCCACGTTGCTACTGTCCTATTTATTCCATGAGCACATCAGTCCACTACCACTGTTAGAGATCTTGAAGATTAAATTAAAACATTTATTAACAAAAGAAGAAAAAACATAAACCCACACACAAGATTAGTTACACAGTTATAACAGTTCCCAAAATTTCTGCTTAACCAAACTCCGAACTACACACCTCCTTTAAGGCAACAGTCCAAATAGATTCCAAACTTATAAAGTCATCCGCAAGCATGCACTGGACAATGAACTTCTAAAGGCTTTTTACACAACTTTGGTTACTGGAACAGCAAACTTCTGCAGGGTGGCTAGAGACTTTTTCCCTAAGTCTGTTTCATGCAGTCACCTTTCCAGACCTCACAAAGTGTTCCATCCTTCTTTAAATATATTTCATCCCTTTCGATTTGTAAATCCCATTGTTTCCACTTGTCTTTAGAAGGTACTTTCCCCAGAATATAACAATCTTTTAAGTTATCACTATGGCAGGTATTTTTGGGAAAAATCAACATAATAACTTTGCCTTATTTATTTTACCAGTTGCAAACATTTCCCATGTCCCTTTGAAAACCAAGCACTTCTCCACTTAACTAAAAATGCAAATTTCATTCACGCCATATCTGCTGACCTCACCCTAGCTCTTCTCATCTTCATTTCAAATGCCTGTTTTATAGCTGACTTATTTGATGATTTAAACCTTGCAGTCTACCCGTCTCCAGCCTAATTAAATCAGCCGCACACAGAACCACACACACACAAACCCGCTTTAAAATATCCCACAATAATATTAAGAAAAACATGATAATTCCTTGACATCAGGATCTGAACTCCATATTCACCTTGGCAGGTCCATACCTCCACTGGTATCTCATCTGGTCCTACTATTTTGTTGTTTTTCATTCCTTTCAGTATTGTTCTGATTTCTACCAGATTTGATGCTAGTACTCCCATTCTTTCAGTGGGAAAAATGAAGTGCCAGTGAGTCTTGAACCTTTACAGCGTAATAAGCTAAGTAACAAAAAAAAAGTTTTTAAACGAATAAAAACTGGAACTCACAAATTACTTCATCAGTAGTGTGCATTATAAAACTGACAAAATTCTGAAGAAACTTACTCATATCAATGATCTGCCCTTACCCTAAAACTACACTTTTGAAAATAATCTGTCAATTTAAAAACTCTTGTGAAAATAAATGCAACGTTGACCTGCCTAGATATGTGTTGCATACTGCCTTTGTTTGACCATGATGAAGAAGATTTGCATCAAAAGTACAAGTAGCTGACAGAAATCTCCTGTGGATTTTAACTGTTAATCAAAAATCTGTGTGTGTCATTCAGGTAATGTAGCACCTCCCAGCAAATGGAATGATTTTGGACCGCCCTCAGGATAAACACTGGGGAAATAAGAATTACATTTAATTTGAGTCCTGTGAGCCAAAGTTGGGTGTGACAATATTAAAAGAGATAATAAGAGCTTTTGCAAGCATATCTTAAGTAAAAGAATAGTTTAAAAGAGGCCATGACTTCTTTCGGATGAAGAGAAATCTAGATATGGAAGATGAAGGTGTGACAGAAATATTAAAAATACTAGCAGAGGCCCACAAAAACATTTACAATTTTTACATTTTTTTCAATTTTTAAAAATTCTTTCACAGGCTGTGGGCGTCGCTGGCTAGGCCAGCATTTATTGCCTATCCTTCATTGTCCTTGAGGAGGTGCCACAGTGTTTCTTCAAATCCCCATCCTGTGCCATTTCATCATTCTCATGCTATCCCCATCCATTCCTTTCATCCCACTTATTTCATCCCCCTTTCATCTCTTCTCTGCCATCCCACCACATGGTTTGCCCGCACCCCTCATGCCACCCTCCCAATGCTACCCCATCTCCCATGCGGTTCCCGCATGTCATCCCCCATACCCCTCCCATGTATTCTGCCCCCCCCATGTCTCTATCCTCCCATTGCATTCCCCCACAAGGTCACCCTCTCCCACGACCCCCCCAGCCAGGGTAGCTTTGTTTTTGGGCTCCCTTTACCTTCCGACCTAAATATTTGCAGCAAAATTATTATCTTTATGGCAATAGTACTTCTTTAAATCCCCATCACATCTTTCCTATGTCATTCCTCTCTTGTCATACCCAACACATTCCATTCATCCTTCTCATATTATCTCCATCCCATCTTCTTTGTCATCCTCATCCAATTCTCCTATTCCATACCTCCCTAGCATTCCCCCCATGCTGTTCACCCCTCTCTTACATGCCATTCCATCGCCTACCCCCAACCCCACCCCAGGAGTGTTTCATTTCTGATGCAGTTGTTCTGCAAAACTCTCTTGTTCTGCACCTGAGGGATGGTAGTTGGTTAGTTATTTTAAACCTTTATTGTACCATTTGGGTACTGAGTGTATCCACGTGCCGCTCACCAAATAAACCCACCAACTGACGCACTCCTTAAACTGACCAATCAAAGCCGTTTGAACAGAATAAATCTATATTATTATAGATTTTGTATTTTTTCACTGATGATGGTGGAAATGAGAATGATGGTGTACCTCAACAGGATATGGAACAATTGCAATAGAAAATTGTGGAAACAGAATTGTTTCTGAAAAAATTAGTAGACCTTAAGATGGCTAAGTCCTTATACCATGTCGACAAATAACTCGGACTGTTGGAGGAAGTTGAAGTGATGATAGTAGAGGTTTCGCTCAATTTTTAAAATGCTCATTATTTGTGTGTTGCAAAGAACCTTTCGCAAAGTCTATCAGGAAGGATGTGGACATAAGAGGGGTTACAATCCCAGGCAGTGGAGGTGTGCAGGTCAAAGCCTCCCTGTACACGGACAATGTCGCTGTCTTCTGCTCGGATCTGCTGTTGGTGTGCAGACTGATGATCATCTATGACCAATTCAAATGGGCTTCAGGGTCAAAGCTAAATTATGGCAAGCGCGAGGTCATGTTCTTTGGGAACTGGGCCAACCGATCCTTTGTTCCCTTCACTGTCAGGTCAGACTACCTGAAGGTGCTGGATATATTGTTCGGAGAGGCCAGGGTATGAGCCAAAAACTGGGAGGAGCATCTAGCCAAGTTGAGACAGAAACTGGGCATATGGGAGCGATCCTCCCTCTCCATTGCAGCTAAGAACCTGGTCATTAGGTGTGAGGTGCCCTTGGTGTTGCTGTACATGGCACAGATCTAGCCCATACCCCGATCCTGTGTCGTAGCAGTCACCTGAGCCATCTTCTACTTTATCTGGAGTCAAAGATGGATTGTGTCCACAGGGACAAAATGCACAGAGCTCTTGATAGAGGGGGGAGAAACGTACCCAACATCACTATCATCCTGATGGCCACTTGATTTTAATGCTTTCATGAGATGTAGGTGTCACTGGCAAGGCCATCATTTATTGTCCAACTTAATTTCCCTTGACTGAGTGGTTTGCTTGGCTATTTCAGAGGGCAGTTAAGAATCAATTACTGTGTGTATAGAGTCACATGTAGGCCAAACCAGGTACGGATGGCAGATTGCAATTGCATTGAGGTACCTGAGCATGCAAAATGCTCTCTGGAGAAAAGATGAATATTATTGCACTTTCTGTAAGTTCCAATTTGAAATGTTTTGGAAAGTGCTTTTCGGTACTTATGAATATATTTTTGAAAAAAATTAAATCCTCATTAGATAGGCAACTTTGGACACAAGACTGGAGGATAGACAATGTAATACTTCTGATCTAAAAGGGAGAGAAGGATAAACTGGATAACAATCAACCAGTTAGTCTAACGTCTGTAATAACACTTTGGAAATACTCAGCAGATCGGGCAACATCTGTGCAGAGAGAAACAGTTGACAATTCAGGTCAATGATCTTTCATCAGAACCAATGAAAAATCAGGACAGAGTCGAATATTGGCAAATTCTTAAAGTCTATAAAATTGTGAGTAATTTCAGAAATGCATGGGTCAATCAAGGACCTTTATGAATTGTTAAAGGTAAGTTGTCTTTCACAAATTTGATAGAGGTTCCTGAAGTGACTAATTGAATAGATAAAGAGAATGTGTGCAGGTAGATTTGATAAATATCTACAGGAGCATTGTTATAAAAGTTCAGGCATATGCTCCAAGAGCAATTTGTACAGCAAGTTAGTTGAAGGACAAGAAACAACCAGTTAGGATAAATGAGTGTTGGTTGGATTGGCGAAAGGTCAGAAGTAGTCTACCCCTTCAGTCAATTTTGCTGTTGTTATAGATAGATAACATAGGTGTGAGCATAAGGAACACCATACTAAAATGTGCTGATGACACACAAGTAGGGAGTTTGGCAAAATACAATAGGACCATTAAAGATTTCAGGAAGAATTAGGTAAGGATAGTCCAATGGCTAGTTTGGTGGTTGATGCAATTTAATATAGATAAATGTAAAATAATGTATTTTTGAAGGAAAAACAAAGAAGGATACTATTCAACAATGGAAAGATCCTGAAATGAATGGATGAAAAGAGAAATCTACAGATTTAAATACATAGTTCACCAAGTGTGAGCGCAGGTGGATTATGGCATAAAAATGGTAGTGGCATTTTAGGTTCTATAGATAGAGTTATATGGCATAACAGCAATGATGCAATATTTGGGTCACAGTTTGAGAATCGTGTACATTGGATGCAATTTTGTTGAAAGAAGATTAGATTCAGAGAGAGTGTACAGCATTGATTCCACAATAAAAATGATAATTTTGAGGAAATACTTGAGATTCTTGGACCATGCCCATTGGAGCAGAAAAAAAAGGAGACTTCCTAGACTTCTGTCAAATTATGAAGGGTTTTAATGAACAGGTAAAGACTATTTCCTCTGGATGGGGAGTCATAACTAGGGGTCATCATTTTAATATTATCATTAAGAGGATGAAGAATATGATTAATAAGTATGTCTTTACTCAGAGGTTAGAAACATGGAATGCTTTGCTACAGAATTGAAGCAATGACTATTGCACCTTTTAAAGGTAAATAATTGGAGCAGAGGAACGTACAGTGTTGTAGGTTGAGCAGATCAGTAATTTTTAAATGCCTTAGCAAAGAGCCAGCGTAGAAACAATAAGATAAATGGTCTAATTCTATGCTTCAACAGACTTTAGAAACTGCAACTATTTTCACTAGGGCAAAGAAGAGATTTGTTAGCATTTTGAAAGGGCTCTTGGCATCACCTGATCCTAAAGGAAGCCATGTGACTAAAGTTCATACTTTCATTTTGAGTATTATTAATTTTGATAAGAAAATGATAGTTCTTCTGTAGTGCAAACCCCTCTAGTTTTGAACTGTATTTTTTAGGAACTCGGGCGCTGGTGAGATGGACTGAAGTGGTTATTTGTACTCCTGTGTGGATCGACAGAAATTGTCAAATTCAGTTTAGAACAAATAAACTTGGGATCTTCCTGGTCTTCAGGATTATTCATTGCCACACCTTTTTCTGCAAAATATCTTACTTTGGAAGTTGAGTATTACATACTTCCCCACAATTTGACTCTGATGGAATTAGACACACATCATACTACTGTGATTAGACTTACTAATTTTGTTCTTATGTTGGAATTTTAAAATATTTCTTGTAACATGATGATATTAATGAAATGTTTAAGCCACATAATTTTGTTATCTAATCATAATTAAATCTCTACTATGGCAAAGTATTTTCTACTTTTATATATCCTTTTTGTGCTCAGCAATGAAGCTGGCCATCTAATCAGTTTTGCAAGGCTTTGCCACTTCTAACCAGAAAACTCACCATGTGGGATATTTTTGAAGGAAATTCTGTTTCTTACGGGTTTATGACAAAGCATGTTAGTGCATTCATGGATGCTTAATTCACAAAAATCATTGTGAACATACAAAATTTAAAGTCAGTAAAAAGCCAACTTGTCCATTGTTGTGCTGCAATTTAAGCACAGCATAACCACCATCCAGCCCCCACTCCCCAGTCACACAATCTCCTTTATTTTATTCATGAGATGTGAGTGTCACTGACTAGGCCACCATTTATTGCCCACCCCTGGCTGCCCTTGTTCAGAGGGTTTTTTTAAAAGAGTCAACCATATTGCTATGGGTCTGGAGTCACATGTAGGCTGACAGCAGATTTCCTTCCCTAAAGGGCATTAGTTAACCGGATGGGTTTTTACAACAATCAGCAATGGTTTTATGGCTGTTATCAGACTTTTAATTCCAGATTTTTATTGAATTTAAATTCAAATTCCATCTGCAATGGTGGGACTTAAACCCAGGTCCCCAGGGCATGATTATTGGTCCAGCGATGATGCTACTTCACCATCGTTTCCCCTTAAACCAAATAAACATTCGGGTAAGTTTGACCATCTGCTGCTAAAACCCTTACATTATTTTTATAATCCACTGACTCAATCACTCTATTGGTCCCCTGACTGGCTTCTCATTCTCCACCCTGCATACATGTGAGCTCATCTGAATCTCTCCTGCCTAAATCCTAACCAGCACCAAGCTCTGCTATCAAAACCCCAAACTCATTCACCTTTTTGGATTAATTCATGGGAGTGGGCATCGCTGGCTAGGCCAATTTATTGCCCATCACTAATGGCCCTTGAGAAAGTGGTGGTAAGCTGCCGTCTTGAACTGCTGCAGTCCATGTGGTGTAGGTACACCCAGTGCTGTTAGGGAGTTCCAGGATTTTGACTCAGTGACAGTGAAAGAAAGGCGATATGGTATGCACCAACTCCTTCTTTCACAATGCTTCAGATTTATCCTTGTTTGTAACCATTGTCTCACCCCTCCATATCTAAATAACCTCTTCTAGCCCTACGACCTAGCACTCCTCAAAATTTTGGGTGGAACTGCAGCGGGCAGTTCAAAAGTCAATTAACTTTGGCAAAGCTGTAAAATCCCACCGGTGTAAAATTCCACCCTTTGTTTCTCTGGGTTTGATCTCTTGTACATGCATCTCTTTAAGCCTTACTGGGCCTTTAAACTGCCAATATCTCAGATTATAAAATCCCTCTGCCTCTCCTCTTGGTGATGACTTGTTGACCTGTTCCTCTCAGGTTTTGCATTATAAATGTTTACATAGAAAATCCCAATGTTAAATGTTAACACAAAAGCATGACTCAAAATTGTGACAGAGGAAGTAAGATTTGTGGATAGGAAGGATGTGCTGTATGCAAGATATTTTTAGATCCAAAATTGCTAGGTGTACAAAGAAAAATGTGTACAGTTGTCAGATTAAATACTAGTAACATATTTCTATGGAGGTCCACAGTAAGTAAAAGGAAATACATTTGTTCATCAGGGTTCAAATTTCTCACAATGTGGACCCCATGTTGTGTGGCCTCTCCCACACAAAAGTTTCTCAAGAAACAAGGGCCAATGTAACGGGGCTCTAAATCCATGCCATCATCTGGGGAACAGTCTATGAAAATAATAGCCTGGGGACCCCATTACAACGAATGACAATATTTTAAAAAATAAAACTAATTTGTTTACAGTTACAACCACCAGAGCAAAAAAAAACAGAAGTTGATGAGTGGGAGGGGTGTAGAGGTCTTCGCTATTTAACACATAAGAATGTAAAGATTAATAATGTTTAAATAAGATTTAAAAGAAAACAAATAAGGGGCTCCTTTCTTGGCGAATAGTGGGAAATCTGAAGTAAACAAGTACATACTACCCAAAGAGATTTTTTAATTTTAGTTACACGTCCGGAGAGGGTGACATTTGATCGCCGAAAACACTGAGCAAACTTTGTGATACCACGGTGCTCGTTGGGACTCCGTTTCTCTCAGTGTGTGTGTGTGAATCCCACGATTCCTCCTTCTCCCTTCTCCCCGCCGCCATCTTGGGGATGCTAAGAATGTCTCCCGGCGGCCAATGCGGCCGGCAGTTTGTTGGGTCTGGCGGAGGGGGTGGGGGCAGAGGCGGGAGCTATAGGGACGGGAGGAGGGGGGGATGGTGCTGCTGCTGCTGCTGCTGCTGGTGGTGGGAGGTCCACCGTTTCTTCGCAGTGTCTGTCTGTCAGACGCAGCCGCTAATCACGAATTGCGGCCGCAATCTGAACCTTTCTTGACCAGATTATTTTTCCTCTTTTTTTTATCTGGCAGTTTTAAAATTTAAAACAATAAAAAGAGGCGGGCTGAATTTATTGGCTTTGTTTGTTTGTCGGTGTGTTTGTGTGTGTGTGTGTGTGTGTGTGTGAAGGGAGAGAACGAATCGTTTACAGGAGCAACGGATTTTTTCCCCCCCTCATAACTCGGCAGAAAGTAAGTGTATTATTTTTTATAAATTTTTTTAAAAAAAAACGTACGGGGATAGTCTCTCCTTTCCACTCAGACTTTAAGGTTGGTAGGAGCGAGGAGGGTGTTTGATAACTGACGGTCGATCCTGTTCCGAGTGGCGAAGTTTCTCAGGCGAGGATGGAGAGTGGCGCCGGCTGTCGCCCCGCAGTCCTTGTTCTTCTCTCTCTGTCCAGCCCTCTAGAAAGGAAAGAGTGGGGTGGGGAGCGGGAAGGACTTTCTTTTTACATTTTTTTTTATTCTTGCAATTCAAAAATGCAACAGATGTAAGTATAATGGTTTTTTTTTGGGGTAATTTTTTTGTTGTGTATTTCTCCCTCCTTGGCACAAAGTTCATTCTGGACGTGGGCAAAAAAAAAATCCATCAGAGGTGTTCCTTTGAAGTGTTGTGGTTTTGTTGTATTTGGGCCTGAGTTTATGCATCTCTGTGTGAGTTAACATCGTTGTTGCACTTTTACTGCATTTTACGAGGGCTGCAATCAGTTGAAATGGGTGTGTAATAAATCTGCTGCTTGCCTCGTTTTGTTGTGTACATATTTCAGTTAACAGGGTTTGCAGTGGAGAATTGCGGCTGTTCTCCCCCCCACCACCCCCCCCACCTACCTGTTTTCTCCTGAGGTTTTATTTCTTCACAGGCGAGGGGTTTCGCTGTTTTCCATGCGCCTTGTGCAAAATCTGTATTTTTAGGTAGTGTCCTGGGTTGAGTTTCATTTTAGTTGCTTTTCGGAATATGTGAACACACTTCCTTCCCCCGCCCCCATCCAAATCCACCCGCTGCAGTGGCACACGTACACCTGATTCAATGTTTTCGTTTGAATTTTCAACAATTTTTTCGCCTTGCTTGGTATGAATGTCTGTTGATTCAATTTGCAATCTGCACTGCATTTTAACCTTCAACCAAGCGGTGGTATACTGCAGAATGATATCACGAAATATGTGTGTTCTATATCATAGATTGAGAAATCCAAAGTGTGAATAGTCTCATTAATGCGTTATATTTACTAAACCGTAATATATTCATTCGAGGCATTTGTTAGTTTGAATTGAACAGGATTTATTGTTGTGTGTTCCTGAAATTTTTAATTTATTCTGAACGAATGTTCACGTAGCCGTTTTGATTTTTATGTGAAATGTGTTGTATGTGTCCAAGATTCCTTTTAGCTAAGATGGCCCCACAGATGGTCTTGGTGTACAAACAGTTAACGAAGAAGGCTTTAGTTTTCTTGTCTTTCTCTTGTCATTAGGATTGAAAACATGCAATATTTTACCAGTAAAATTTATCTGAATATTGCAGTGATATGTGGGGCTTTGAGAAGTGCCTTTAATGCATTTTTACTTTGAAAAGGAAAACCAATGTTTTTTTTATTTTTGAGATCTATATAAACATGTAGAAAAGTCTTTATAGCTTTAAAATACCAATTTTTTTAAACCAAAGAATTGGTAATTTCATTATATAAATGTACCATTCTCTCATTCAGATGTTTATGAATGCAAATTTTATATGTAGTGACAGATTAGAAATGAGCACTTGGCTATATCTTGGAAATTAAAATGGTGTAAAACTCAGTGGTATCTGAAGGCGATAGATATTGATGAGTGACTAATTCTAACAGGAAAAATTGTATTGAATATCTGTCTGATTTAATTACTGTCAAGGGCTGAAGCAAATCCACAACTTTGGAATCCAGTAGTAGTGTGTTCCCAACAGAGCTTGATGCATCATGTTCCTTATGAAGGAGTGACTATAATGAAGACCTGTTCGCATATTTTCCTTCCACATTTTACATGTCATGAAAAAAAACTTTCATTTGACTAAATTGGATCAAATTCTGAACTCCAAGAAGACATTCAGGGAACTGAAATAATACAATAATTTAGATAACACACTAATTGAAGTACAAAATACATATCTACTTGCCAAATAAAAAATTAAAAGGGTTTCAGCAAATAGCTTCTCAGATTAGTGATGATAAGAGATCTGTATATTAGCTCAATGTACGAGGCATCTGTTCTTTGCAGCATGACTAGCTGAAATTCATGAGACAGTAACCCAAGAAATTAAAACATATATAATTAACATAATTTTTGAAACTAAACTTGAATATTGTGCACCATTCCTTTTTTACACAATTCGATTACAGATGGTCCTCATAGAAGGCCAGAGAGCTTAGTGTAGATTGTGGCATATATCCACCTTTGAAGCATCCAAAAATCCTTCCAAAACAAGGGGTCAACTTATATGCTCATATAACATGTGCCGCCGTTGTTGGTGATCGCAAATTTGAAATGTGAAAAAATAACACCAGTAATTCATATTAAATTAATGTGGCACGGCTTATTTAATTAATCAGTTTTACAAAGATACCTTTAACCACAATCAAAGTGTTTTAAAAACCATCAAATTAATTGTCTTCAGCATCTGATGTAAAGAGTTAATCAAGTTTGTTGAATCGCTTTGGCTATGGCATCATCGTAAGGATCCCACTCTGGATCAAATATGGCACTTTTGGTTTCATAATCACCCCTCCACGGCAAACCATCTTCATCTCTATCCATCAAATTGGATATTCTGCATTTTTCTTTCATTAATCTGATGACACTTTGTGCACAAATAGCATCCCATGATTTGATGACAAAACCACATGAAACATCAAGTGGGCAGCACTCATATTTCTACGCTTTGAATTTTTTTTTCTCCATCAGCCATCTACCTATTCCATTCGGTGTGGAGACAATCCTTGGCTGGCTTGTCATGGCACACATTCAACGGTTGAACTATGGATGTCAGATCCACTGGTATAACTGTAATTTGGCTGTTATTTCTTTGCAGGCGCTTTTTCCTCTCATCAGCTATTTGGGATCTGAATGTGTCCCATATGAACAAGCTGCTTTCCTTGTGTAGGCCACCGGGATGACTAAAGGACATGTTATCGATCCACAACTTCACTTCTCCATCCAATCACTGAATGGACATACACAAAAACTCTTGCAGGGAACCTGATTTTTGGCATGGTTTTAGGTTTGAAAATTACCATCGGCTTTAATTTCTTTCTGTCAACCATGCAGGGTAGTACTACTCTGAATTGCATCATTTAAAAAAATTATTTTATTCATTCATGGCATGTGGACATTGCTGGCTAGACCAAAGTTTATTGTCCAAACTTAACTGCCCTTGAACTGAGTGGTTTGCTAGGTGGTTTCAGAGAGCAGTAAGACTCAACCACATTGTTTTGGATCTGAAGTCACATGTAGGCCAGACTACGTAAGGATGGCAGATTTCCTTCCCTAAAGGACATTAGTGAACCAGATGGGTTTTTACAACAATTGATGATCTTCATGGCACCATTTCTGAGACAAGCTTTCAATTCCAGAATTTTTAAAAATTAATTTAATTTAAATTCCACCAGCTGCCACGGTGGGATTTGCACCCATATCCCAAGAGCATTAGCCCGGGCCTCTGAATTACCAGTCCATTGACATTACCACTATGCCACCATTTCTCCCCCCCCTAACTGCCTCCTTGAACCGCTACAGTCCATGTGATGTATGCACACCCACAGTGCTGTTAGGAAGGGAGTTCCAGAATTTTGACCCAGCGACAGTGAAGGAACGGTGATATAGTGCCAAGTATTTCACTATCACCGGGTCAAAATCCTGGAACTCATTCCCTGACAGCACTGTGGGTGTACCTACACCATATGGGCTACAGTAGTTGAAGAAAGCTCACATTCTCAAGGGGATGGGCAATAAATGCTGGCCTAGTCAGTGATGTCCACATCCCATGAATGAATAAAAAGAAAGTAAGTCAGGATGGTGTGTGGCTTGGAGGGGAACTTGAAGGTGGTGTCTCATGTCCTGTGGTTTTCAGTAGAACTGTTTTTCTACTCGACTGTTCAGTTTCTGGACACGTCAAAATTCGTTGATGTTTCATCCATGTTGCTTATGTGGTGTAATGGTTACTTGTGTTTTTGCCTCCGTCTGATAATGAATCGTTGGAAACTGGTCATTTTGGCATCAAGGTCTTTTGGTTGTTTCTGAGCAATTTTGGTCATCAGCCATAACACTGCACGTTTTCGTTCCAACAGCTTCAGCAACTTGCTGTTCTGAAATCTTTGGACTCATGGTTTGATTTGGCTCACCTAAGTGCATTTATGCACATTGCATTTTGCAATTTTTGTGGACACATTCGGATACATGCTTCTTGATCAGGCCAGTGGTTGGTCCCTGTTCTCATTGCATATTTGATCTTGGGCATCTTAAGTCTGGATTATTTCTTCCAATCTTAAACCAGTTTTTCACTAACATCAAATTCCCTTGCGGCAGCACAGTTTTTTTTGACAAGTTAGCAAATGTTATAACATTTAGCTTGAAACCAGTTTCATACTTCATTTTTTTGGAGGAGTGATTTTCTGTGTTGTTCACCACCTGCAGTCTGCTCTGTCTGGGTGTGTCTTAAGTTTCCCTGCATCTTTGTAACACAGCCTTTTTCGTCTGCTTGCTCATTTGCACCCAGTCATAACGTGCACTTGTGTGGTGAAAAATTGGGGATGACCACAAATGTGAGTAAAGTATCTTGTGGCTGAACTACATACTGTGTATGCAAAAGGCATGATTTTTGGGGCTGGAAAAATGAGGTGGTCTTCTTGCCAGGTCAACTTACACGCAGTGATCTATGCTAATAATCATTAACAAAATTTATACCTTAATTGAATTTGGTACAGTTAGTCTTTCAGGGAAAAATTGTACTTCGATAATTCTGTCAAGTATCTGCAGATCAAATTATAAAATGCATGTAGGCAACATGTTGACATTTCTGCTTGGACCTGGCTGTTCTATTTCTTTGCCTTTTTTTGTATTTGTCCTTCGAATGGGATGATTCTGACGGGGCTCCCCTTATTGCCCATTCTCAGTTGCTTTAGAAGGTACTGGTGGGCAGCATTCTTGAATCTTTATGGTGCAGGTGCTTTTACGCTTGTGTTTGGAGGGGAATTCCAGAATATTTACCGAGGACCGATGAAGGAAAGGTGTCTGATCACGTCAGTATGGTGCATTACTAATGCTTTTGTTCGGAAAAAATGTCAATGACATAGGAAATAATTGATGTTCAGTTACTGAAAATTTGAGGGTCAAGTTTAAAGAGGGAGAGAAATACTAATCAGAACAAGAAAATTGGGAGTATTTTTGTCAAGCCCAGCCTCTGGAACAGAACATAAACAGATTATACTCCATGGTGCTTCTTGAGTTCATTTACAATGAAAATTACTTTTTAAAGAATGCAGTTTTAAAAAAAATCCTTGTGAAATGCATATAATCACAAGCTGTCTTAGAGAGCAGACAAATGGGATGTGCTAAACTATTATGACTTCAGTCATTGCTACTGTTTCTTGCTATGATCTTTTTAACTTTAGGATAATGGAAGGTGTAGCATACACCCATCATTCCATATTTGCATCCTTTCAATTTGAGTTCTGTCTCACCCAAAATCCTTGGACTGTGTTCAGTTGCTAACAACATTCTATGTAACTGTGTTATCCTTTCTCATGTTCTTGACTTTTCTCTGGCTTTTGATGTGGGTTACTGTGCCATCCTTCTTCATGGTCATATTTGTTTTATTGCTGTTGATTCCTTTGTTACTTGTCTCAATGCAGCCAGCACATCTCTAGTTGCTACTACTATGCCCACAAAGTCACCTTTGGTATAAGAATTTGCTGGAAGTGCTCAGCAGGCCTGGCAACTTCCCTGGGGAGAGAAACAGAGTTAAACGTTAATGGTCTGTGACCTTTCATCTTGAAATCAAGAGACAATTAGAAACCTAATTTGGGAGAAGAGAAGAATTTCTCCAAGGTGTGCATTCCTGGAAGAGAAGTGTCAGTGAAATAAACACCGATACAAAAGCAAAATACTGCAGATGCTGGAATTCTGAAATAAGAACAGAAAATGCTGGAAAAACTCAGCTGGTCTGGCAGCATCTATGGAGAGAGAAACGGGGTTCACGTATTGAGTCTGCATGATTCTTAAGTTTAAAGAAGAGTCAATCAGAGTAGAAACGTGAACTCTGTTTCTCTCTCCACAGATGCTGCCAGACCTGCTGGCTTTTTCCAGCATTTTCTGTTTTTGTCCAGTAGTAACATCATCTGGGATTGTAACAAGGATATGCACAGGGAGGTGGTGGAGGAGTCTGGAACATTTGCTGTAAGATATGATTCAGTGAGTATGACCGTGTCAGGCTTTTGCTTGTGGGATAGCTCTCCCCTTTTGGTATAAGTCCCAGATGTTAGTAAGGGGGGACTTTGCAGGATCTACTGGGCAGTGTGTTAAATTGTTGTTTACGACGCCTAGCTCAATTGTTGTCTGTTCAGTTTTATTCTTTTTAGACTTTTGTGGAGCAGTTAGATACAACCGAATGGCTTACTGGAACAATTAAGAGCCAGTGTTATGATCCTAGACCAGACTGCCAAGGTATTGGTAAGATCCGATTAGGGACCAATAATATTTTGTTTAAAGTAGACAAAAGTTTGAGAATCAACATACCTACTAGGAGAATAAAGCCGTAAGATTTCACAGGTTTTGAATAAGCAAGAATAAACTTTAATATACAAGGCCAGAAAGAAAAAACAATTTACAATATTTATCTTATACTCTAACATTCAGAGTAAATATGAGGTACATGTGAATTAACAGATGAACTGAGGTCAGACACACCACAATGCACAATAAATGGCAGATGCAACCAAAACAGATTTGACAGATTTCTCAACAGCCAACTTATATGTCAGTAAACACTGTAAGCTAGCCAATCTCGTTGAAATTCTGTCCTCTCATGAGACTTTCCAGTCTTCACCTTCGAAGATCTAACTTTGGATTTCTCTCAGACGTCGCTTCAACTTGGACAGCGTCAGTGACAGCCCATCTCACAGGTTTCAGTCTTGCCTCCAAAGATTCTATTCCCTTGGATGGCTGAGTATGCACTTGAGCACTAACTCAAGCACAACTTTAGCTCTTCGGTTGCGCTGAGCAGAACACTATTGCTCCAAAGGGGTACCTTTGCCCCAGTGACCAGCAGCACGGAGTCACCAATCTTCTGCATCCTTTGATTCCTAGGGCTTCTCCTGAGCCTCCATCACTTAAAGTCTGCTAACAGCAGTCCTTTCTCTGATTGGAGCCTCTTTCTCCACTCCTTTTTTTCCCCTTAACTGGGATCTGTATCTGTCTCCTGTCTGGGATTCCTCTTTTGGGACCCCTCCCTTTCTCTTGCTTGGAACACTTCCTTGCAATGGTGCTCTGTTCCCGGTTGCATTACCTGTGTTTTCGTATGGTTTTCCCTTTCTGCCCAGGCTTGCTGGGCCCATCCTTGGCCCAAATAATTCAGAATGCTGAACTGCACGTGTGCAGCTTGCTCCCAGTCTGCGCATGCGCAGAAACTCCAAGTTCTGTCAGGACTTGGCATTCCCGAGTCCCGCTCTCTACTTCTAAGATAAGTCTGGCTTTTATAACAGTCAGCCACGTTGTTATGGATATGGAATCACATGTAGGCCAGATGGTAAGATTTCCTTCCAGATTGGTTTTTATGACAATCTGGCAGTTTCATGATTACCATTACTGAGACTAGCTTTTTATTCCAGATTTATTAATTAATCGAATTCCCCAGCTGCCATGGTGGTGTTTGAACTTCTGTCCCTGGTACCTTAGTCCAGGTGTCTGGATTATTAAAATAGAAGTAAAATACTACGGATGCTGGAGATTGGAAACAAAATATGGAGTCATTTTGGACTCGAAACGTTAACTCCGTTTCTTTCTCCACAGATGCTGCCAGACTTGCTGAGTTTTGCAGCATTTTTCATTTTTATGTCTGGATCACTTGTCAAGTAACATTACTACTGTGCTACTGTCCCTCCTGGATTACAGTGAAAATATTTGGATTAATGGGGATAGGTTTCTCTTACCTTTGATCTTAACGTTTGGTTAAAAAAACTAATATAGAGTTTCAACTTTACATTGTATTAAATTGATAGAGTTCTGCCAATGTTCAGTTTTGATTCCGGTTTTGAAGCCATTTTTCAAAAAATGTATTAACTTGAAATGAAAGGTGTGATATAGAAAGTTGGATAGTTTTTGTAGCCCTTTCACGTTCCATACAAAATTGCTTTTTTGCTTTCATGCCTGTATTCCAAGATCAAATTTGATTTCGGTGCAATTGTAGTACATATGTGCCCCTGAAGAGAATACCAGTGTTTCTGTTCAGTTAGGCATTGCTTCAAAAGAATGATATTTCCTGTTTATGTCCTGAGTTCTAATTACTGTTCAGTAAACTTTAGGCTATAATTAGTTTTTTGCTTGCGGAAAACTTTAAGGATAGTCTTTGACATTTTGTAGCGATTAAGTATCTATAAGGATGTTCTGAAATTCATTTTGTGATTTTTGAGCTGATTTTGGTTCCCTTTTTGAACTCTTTGTATCAGCTACTATAGATTATTTGGTGCAAGGAGACATTTTTGTGCAGATATGGAGATACACAAGTCTAAAATTTAAGTTTTCCAGTTACTTCTGTAAATGGTTGGCCTGGAAAGCAAATTGGAAAACTAAAGATGGTTCATTTATTTGATTACTTGATTTTTAACAATCTGGGAAAAAAATCTCAGGCAGACATGCATGAACCCATTTGTAAAGAAATGTATTATGGTCATATTATATTCAAGAATAAGTGAGGTATTAATGCAGATGAAGTGCAAATATCCTTATTACTATTTCAAAGCTGCTATTTTCAGGAATTCAGTATAAATTGCTGTGTTTGTCAGGAAAAATACAGTAGCTTGGAGATGTTCATCTGCTTAATCATGGGATTAAGTTAACATACAAGTGAAAATTACAATGAATTCAGGCTGCTTTAATAATCTTCCAATTATAATTGTCTATGCTCGACAGTGTGTAAAATACAGTGGATTAAAATTCCAGTATGCCAGTAAAATACCTGATATGGCAATTCACAGTATACTTTATAATCAAAGTTATATTATTGTGGAGGAAGAGCAAACGGAGACCAGCTGTTCGACCTACAGAAGAGAAGCTTGAAAGCCTCATCTTTCTCAAAGACTTGGCTGGTTTCCTGCTTGTAGAAGGGAACCATGCATGTCGTGGATATTTTATAAAGGGAAGGGGAAAAATAAACTATTTTGTAAAATTAACCTCTGAGCCAGTTTTCTTGACTTTAAGTAATCAGTTAAAACAAAAGTATTGTTGAAAAATTGACAAATTAAAAATGAAAAAGTTGATGATAAACCTTTAAAATATATTTAAATAAAGACCTTAGTAGGATATCTTTCAATTGCATTTTCATAGCAATATTAGAAATTATTTAATATATTTAAATTACAATCTTATTGTCACCCTGAGCTCAGTTGTAGCACTTAACACCCCAAATCAGAAAGTCATGGATTAAAGCCCCACTCTGGATGCGTTAGCATGTAATTAAAGATGAGGGAAATGCTGTCTCATGGAGTGAGATGTTGGAACAATGCCAGTTTGTCCCTTCAGGCGGATGTTAAAGATCCAGTGGCAATAGTTGAGGCAGAGCAGGGATGTTCTTCCAGTGTTGTGGTCAATGCTTATCCTCTGAGAGCAGCAGGAGAATAAAAGAGTGAGCCTGAGATGGAGCAGTGCGAGACAACCTGTGGATTCAAAGCCTGCTGACAGCGTTCTAAAGACAGTCGAAGTGTAACATTCCACAGAAGATGGTAAATGATTGACTAGTTAGTATTTTTCTCTTCAAGCTCAGGTGTTTGTTCAAATTCGGAATTGAGAAATTTAAATTTTCAGTTGGGGTTAGTATAAAAGTAAGTGAATTAATATGTGTATAAGCACACTAGGTCTATAAGTATTCATTAAAACAAATAGTTTAAACAGGATACTAACTGGAAATGTTTTTTTTTTTCATCATGGATGGGCATCTGAGACCTGTTGCTTGCGATTCCTGTGCTATGTGGGAACTTCAGGACACTTTTTACATGACGTGGGTGACCACGTGTAGGAAGTTTCTCCAGCTGCTCCAGCTGAGCTCAGGATTTCTGAGTATTCCAGGGTGTAACTTTTTTGGGATGTTTAACAATGACATTATAGCATAACAAGGCAAGTGTTCATCAGTGCTGTGATTTCAAGAAGAATGCTGTTTGTGGGGACTTCAACAGTGTACCTTTTGGAGGAGTAGGATATTATGGACAGCATCTTTTAGCTTTCCTTGTTTAAATGCGTAATGTGGATGGCAAAAGTTGCTATCAGCTTCACAGTATCCCTAATAAAATCAAAAACTGCTTGGAAAAAAATCAGCAGGTCAGGCAGCATCCATGGAGAGCAATAGGGTTAATGTTTTAGGTCGGTGACTTTTCGTCAGCACTGAAGAAAGATATAAATGTAAGGGTTTTTAAGCCAGTAGAAGAGGGGAGGGAGAAGGAAGAACGGAGGAAAGGTCTGTGATAGGGTAGCAGCCAGGGGAGATGAAATAGCAGAAGGTTTCATGACACAACAGCCAAAGAGTTGAAAAAGTAATTAAGAAACTACCCCCCTTCCACTGGCTCAATAAGTCTCTCATTTCTTTCTATCTTCAGTCCTGATGAAAGGTCATCAATCTGAAACGTTAACTCTATCTTTTCAAAGATGATACCTGACCTGTTGAGCTTTTTCAGCGTTTTTTGTTTTTTATTTCTGATTTCCAAAATCCGCAGTATTTTGCTTTTGTATCACAGTATCCGAGTTAGCATCCATGAGGCCAGTTCTAATTCTTCAGTCGAAATTAATTAATTCAGAAATGCAACAGTTGAATGTGGAACTTCTTGTCATGTTGTATGATTCAATAATCTCAGTGAATTCATTAAAACTAGTTTATTTCAAATAAGAATCCTGCATTCCAGTGTACTAATTGAAAAGGGACATGAAACATCCAATCTTTTCTCAATCAATATTTGGGCATGATAGTGCTAATAGGTGAACACTACATATTAATTAGATTGTGATAGTCAGTGAAGGTAAAAGTGCAGTAATTTTGACATAAATGTATTTGTTTTATTTTTGTTCCTATTTGTTAGTCTTTTTTGACTCTGAGATAGGTAATGGAGTTTTTAGTTAGCGCAAATTGATATTTCGGGTTGCATAGTACCATCTTAAGAGTCATTGAAAAATTTACGGCTCAGAAGGAGGCAATGCCGCTTCCTGAAGCATTCCAGTCAGCCCCACTGCCCCGTTCGATCTCTGCAGCCCTGTAAGTTTATTTGCTTCAAATGCCCATGCAATTTCCTTTTGAAATAATTGATTGTTTCCACTTTCATCACCCACGTGGGCAGAGTGTGTCAGATCATTGTTACTTGCTACCTAAGAAAGTTCTTCCTCACATTCCCCCTGCACCCCTTGCCCAAAATCTTAAATCTGTGTCAGCTATTCCTTACACCATCAGTTAATGGGGAAAGCTTTTCTTTGTCTATCTTACCTAAGCCTGTCATAATCCTGTGCACCTCTATCAAATCTCCCCTCAGTCTCTTTGTTCCAAGGAGAACAACCCCAGCCTTTCCAACCTAACCTTGTAACTAAAATCCCCTATCCTTGGGAACCATTCTGGTAAATTTCCTCTAGGCCCTCTCAAGAATTTTCACTTCTTTCCTAAAGTGTGGCGACCAGAACTGGATGCAGTGCCTCTAGTTAGGGCCTAACCAGAGCTTCATAAAGTTCAGAATGACATTCTCACAGTAATGAATTTAACTTCATGCAATCAAAAGAAAACATGCTTTTGAAAAGCATCCAGAGAATCACATTATTTCAAAATGGATACAGGTCAACTGTTCCTATAACCTGGGTGTTGACAAGGCTGTTTGAGGATTTTTAGGATTCTGTATTTTATTGTCTTGTGGGAGGATTCTCTCTGACCTATGAAACTAAATTTATAGAGAGCCATTCTGTTGAAAATGCAGAGATTTTATTTGTTTGGTGTTGTGATCTTAATTTTTATTTGTTTGTTTTCTACAGTTTTGTTCAGGCTCTGTCTGCATTTAAAATGAAGCTTAAATCCACATTATTCTGTTTTGCTGAAATAAAGGTCTTAAATAAATACTCGAGCACCATTTGAATTGTATAATGTCAAATCAGCAGTGTTTATTGTATACTTGCTAGTTAATAGCCATTTTGACAGACATTGCAGCTTAATGTTTTGCAATGGTAATGCATGATTGTAGATGACTGCAGTGTGCCACTAGGCAATGCCATGTTCAACTCAATTTTGTAGAAGAAATTTCTGTATAGGATATTTCAACCGGCATGCACGCACTGGAGCTGCATAGATTGAAGGTAACAACCTGGACTCGTTTCTTTTTAATTAGCATGTTAGAAAGCTGGATTTTTACTTGCATGAGGAGAATTGTTGGGAGTTAAAACTGATATTCCTTTCGTGGATTTTCATGTTGAATGTTTGGTTCAGTGTTGCAGATCACTGCCATAGACAAACTTCCTCCCCCTTTGACTTGGAGTGCGTCTGAACCTGACCAATTTCTGTTGAAATGATAGTGAGTTTCAGGGTTTGTATGAAAGAACTCTGTATATTGGCTACAGGAATTTGTTGCCATTTTGTTCTATTTTGAAGGTGGACTAAACTAGATGATGGTTTTATTTTAAAGAAAAAATAATTAAGTGAACAGTTTACTGTATATTAATGTCACAGCTTCACTTTCCTCGATACCTAAAAGAGGACATACAGTTTCTCTCTATGCATAAGAATTTGAAACAAAAGTTATGAAATTTCCTGCAGATTCAGTCTGACTTAACATCCCTGCTGAACTGGCACAAACTTGAAACACAGCATTCTATTTCAGGAAAAGATAAAAGCTAAGCACACAAAGCCCAATATAATCCTATGATTAGAGACTCCTGTCCACTTGTTGTGTCAGAAAACCACTGCCAATCAGTGATATTGCCCCTTCTCAAATGTTCCAAATATTCAAACTCACTATGCAGGCTGAGTCTAATTCTTTGAATTGTGCCAAGGTGGTTTGGGATTACCTCTGCATGTCTGAACAGAAGACTCTAAAGGACTGCAATCCCTTATTAAATAGATAAATAATTATGGACACTGGCAAGGATAATTGTTTCCCCATTTGCATTTTGGATTCTCTCTCTCAGCTCACTATAAAATATATAAGGTAAATTAATTTCTCTGCGCTCAGCCTGCATGAGCAATGAAAACACCCTTGTTGAACAGAAACCACCACTTGTGCAATTAAGATAAAAGCAAAAAACTGCAGATGTTGGAAATCCAAAACAAAAATAAAAATACCTGGATAAGCTCAGCAGGTCTGGCAGCATCTGCAGAGAGGAACACAGTTAAAGTTTCGAGTCCGTATGACTCTTCAACAGAACTAAGTAATAATAGAAAAGAGGTGAAATATAAGCTGGTTTTTGGGGGTGGGTGGGAGGGAGGAACAGGTAGAGCTGGATAGAGGGCCAGTGATGGGTGGAGAGAGCCAAAAGATGTCATAGACAGAAGGACAAAGAGGTGTTGAAGGTGGTGATATTATCTAAAGAATGTGCTAATTAAGAGTAGAAAGCAGGACACGCAAGGTACAGATAGCCCTAGTGGGGTGGGGTGAAGGGAAGGAATTGAAATAGGCTAAAATGTAGAGATAAAACAATGGATAGAAATACATTTAAAAGTAATGGAAATAGGTGGGAAAAGAAAAATCTATATAAATTATTGGAAAAAAATGGGGGGATCGGAAAGGGGGTGGGGATGGAGGAGAGAGTTCATGATCTAAAATTGTTGAACTCAATATTCAGTCCGGAAGGCTCTAAAGTGCCTAGTCGGAAGATGAGGTGCTGTTCCTCCAGTTTGCGTTGAGCTTCACTGGAACAATGCAGCAGGCCAAGGATGGACATGTGGGCATGAGAGCAGGGTGGAGTGTTGAAATGGTAAGCGACAGGGAGGTCTGGGTCATGCTTGCGGACAGACTTGTGCAATTAAGTTGAACTTGTATCGTAGTATGAAGCCTATTTTCTGGGCTTTGCAGAAAAAGTATTGAACCCTTTGTATATTACTCCTTGCAATGAATTTCAAATCAAAATCCAATACAGACAAAATGGCATTTTTGTCACATTTGGTGTTAGCCATATAGTTAACATTAGACTTTTCAGTGCTTTGGTTTTATTAAAGTGTAATTAGTGGTTGCATGACCTCCCTTGAGTAAATCTCTGTGCTGAGCCCAATCTGCAAAGAGTGCTTTAAAAATTCCACTTCGTATGGATCCAAGAGACAGAACTAGCTGCGCCTCTACCCAAGTTTTTCCAATGCAGCTATAACACAGATCTAGATGATGAAGTGGAAATGTATCTGCTGTCCACAAGAAACAAAACAATTTGGCTAATTACTGCCTCTTCAGTTTACTCACAATCAGCAGTGAAGTAATGGAAGATGTTGTTGATGGTGCTCCCAATTGCCACTCACTCATCAATAACTGACTAACCGGTGGCCAGTTTGGGTTCTGCCAGGAGCACCTGGCTCCAGCTTTGTTTCAAACATGGGCAAAAATGCAGAATTACACAAGTGAGGTGAGAGTGACTGCCTTGGACATCAAGGAAGCATTTGACTAAGTGTGGCACCAAGGAGCTGTATAAAACCAAAGTTGATGGGGATCAGGGAAGGAAACTCTCACTGGCTGGAGTCATATCTAGTACAAAGGAAGATAGTAGCAGTTGGTGGGGGTGGAGGCGACAGGGAAGCGGGCAATCACCTCAGTCCCAGGACACTGTTGCAGGAATTCCTCGAGTGTCTTAGGCCCAATCATCATCTGCTGCTCTACCAATGCTCTTTCCTTCATCATAATATCAGAAGTGAGGATATTAGTTCATGATTCAACTGACAATTCCTCAGATACTGAAGCAGTCTATGCCCAATGCAACAAGACCTGGACACCCAATCAGGCTTGGGCTGATGTGTCAGGTAACATTTGTGTCAGCCAAGTGTGAGGCAGTGACCAACTCTAATGAAAGAGAATTAAATCATCTCCCCATAACATTCAAAAGCTCTACCCTGGGTCTCACCATTGACCAGAAACTTGGTTGGACCAGTCATATAAATTTGGCCACAAAAGCAGGTCAAAAGCTGGGAATTCTGCAAAGTCTTTACACCATCTACAAGGTACATAGCAGGAATGTAATGAAATTCTCCCCACTTGCCTGGATGAGTGCAGTTCCAATATTATTCAAGAAGCTTGACATTATGCAGGACAAAGCAACCTACTTGATCAACTTATTCACCACCTTAAAAGTTCACTCCCTCCATAATGTGGTTGCAGTGTGTACCTTCTGCAAGATGCGCTACAGTAATTTGCCAAGACCTTTCTGGCAGCTCTCAAACCTCTGACCTCTGTCACCTAGAAGGAAATGGCACCCCCTTCAGGTTCCCCTGCAAGTCACGCACCATGCTGACTTGGAAGTATGTTGTTGTCCCTTCATTATAGCAGGGTCAAATTCCTGGTATCCTTTACTGGATAGCACTGTGGGAGCATCTTCATGATATGGATTGCAGCCAGGGGACTTGTACATTGCTTTTTTCATGACCGCTAGATGTCTCGAAGGGCGGAATTTTCTAGCCCTGCCCGCCACTGGGATCGTCTGGTCCCATCAAAAGTCAACAAACTTTTGACTGGGCTGTCGAACGTACCATGGCGGCTCCTGTCATGACGGGGTCAGAAAGTCCTGGCCAAAGTGCTTTACAACCACGGCAGTACTTCTGAAGCCTAGTCACTGTTGTAACGTAGGAAATGCAACAGCCAATTTGCACACAAGAAGCTCAGCACTGTGATAATGATCAGATAGTCTGTTTTTTATGATGATTGAGAGATAACTATTAATCAGGACATGGGATAACATCCCTGCTCATCTTGAGTACAGTGGAATCTTTAATACATCCACCTGCGAGGCTGGACAGGGCCTCGGTTTAACACCTCATCTGAAAAACCTGTACTGTACTGTAGTGTCAGCCTTGAGTGGCACTTGAACTCACAACCTTCTCACTCAAGGGATTTGTTACTAATACTTACTGTCTAAATTTGAAATTTCCCAGCATTAAGCAGGGTTTCAGGGCTCTATTGGAAGAGCAGCTGAGATTAGCTAATTAAGGAAAGCAGCTCAAACCAGTTTTTCTGTAACTGGGGTCAGTTTACTCAATAGTTTGAGAAGGATATTTGAACAGACATTTCAGTGCGACTTTGAACAGAGTGCTGGAGCTTGGTGATTAAAGGAGTTAGGTGAGAAGAGGAAGTAGGTGTTCCTTTGTTTTTGCCTTTTCTGACTTTTTCACCCTTTAGGAATTGGTTCTTGCTTGACTACACAGGTCGAAGATAGCTCTTTGATGAGTACGTGGTAACTGGTTATGGTCTGTTCAAACACTAAGGTTTAAAATAATATATAAACTGCTGGTAAGTTAATAAAATATATTGAAAAATACAAATAATTAATTGAATAAAATAATTTAAGCAGTTAATAAGGACACATTAAGGATGGCAGGACAGGTGATGTCATGTCAGCAGAATGTGGGAGCTCCTGGACGCAGGGCAAACGCGTCTGCAGTAAATGTTTGCGGCTTAAGGAGCTTCCGCTCAGAGTTATTGAGCTGCAGATACTGTGACGTGCCTGGGGCGGGGGATGTGTGGAAGTTAACTGGATGCTTTGTATCAGTAGGCAGTCCACCTTTTAGGACAGGGCCTTCTGATTTGGTTAGTGGTCAGGGACAGGAAAGTGTGACTGCGAGTGAGGCAGGTAAGGGGACCCAGAGGGCAGAAGCTTCAGCCTTTGCTTTTGTCTAATCGGTTTAAGGTCCTTTCAGCTTGTTTGTATGAGATCAGGATGGATGAGCTGACGGACCATGGTACAGGAGGCCATTCAACTGGGAGGAGCAAAAGGAATGTAGTGGTAGAGGGGACAGTATAGTGAGGGGGTTTGACACTTGTCTGCAGCAAAAAAACTGCTGTTGTTAGGCTAAAGGCTCTTGCTGCTGGTTAAAAACACTAAAAGGCTGTGTTGCCTGCCCGGTGCCAGGGTTCAGTTCACCTGCTCAGGGTTGGAGAGGAACTTGCAGTGTAAGGGGGAGGATCCAGTCATCGTGGTCCATGTAGGTACCAATGACATGGGTAGAACTAGGAAATGGGTGCTGCATAGTCAGTATGACAAGCTAGGCACCAAATTAAGAAGCAGAACTTCAAAGGCAATAATCTCTGGATTATTACCTGAGCCACGTGCAAATTGGTATAGGGGAATTAAGATTAGGGAAATGAATGTGTGGATCAAAGACTAGTGTGAGAGAAATGGGTTCCAGTTCATGGGGCACCGGCATCAGTGTTGGGGCAAATGGGATCTGTACTGTTGGGACGGTCTACACTTGAACTGTGCTAGTACTAGCGTTCTAGCAAGCTGCATAACTTGGGAAGTAGAGAGAGTTTTAAACTAAACACTGGGGGCAAGGGATCAAATTGGGAAGATGTGGAAAATCAAATAGTAGAGACAAGGCAAGAGAGAAAGGTATTATGGGAAATGATAGACTGTGGCAGGAATATATAGAGTACAAAGCTAGGAGTACATCACGTAAGGCTAGAGGTTAGAAAAATAATAGGACAAAACTCAAAGCTCTATCTGAATGCATATAGCATTTGTAATAAAACAGTTGAACTGAGTGTGCAAATAAAAATAAATAAATATGATCTGATAGCCATTACAGAGACATACATTCACACAAATATACAAAACAAACACAGTCCCCTGCAGAGGTTGGAAGATAGGAATGTTTCTTTTAAAAGGATAAAATTTGAAGAGATCTTGATGCTGTTGATCAAACAGAATTC
Source organism: Carcharodon carcharias (assembly GCF_017639515.1). Classification (NCBI taxonomy): domain Eukaryota; kingdom Metazoa; phylum Chordata; class Chondrichthyes; order Lamniformes; family Lamnidae; genus Carcharodon; species Carcharodon carcharias. The sequence goes on from NC_054472.1 coordinate 168,072,479, forward strand.
CGGTCACAATAGATCTGGAAGTTCTCTTAGATGGATTTGTTCATGAAACTGTCCTTGGTGACACTTTCTTATCACAACTTTGTGTTGTGACTACTTCTGATGAGACGTTTCTGAGGAACGTTTAACACAAAGGTGGGAGACAGAGTGTTTTCCTTGCAGCTTGCTTTGAAGACACACCCTTCACTCTGCCTGAGAGTTTTAAAGACTAAGATGTTCAAAGACTACTTCTCTTAGACAAATCAGCAAGAGTCTTTAGCCTTCGGTCTGTGCGCAAGCATGATCCAGACCTCCCTGGTGCTTGCCATTTCAACACACCACCCTGCTCTCATGCCCACATGTCCGACCTTGGGCCTGCTGCAGTGTTCCAGTGAAGCTCAACGCAAACTGGAGGAACAGCTCCTCATCTTTCGACTAGGCACTTTGCAGTCTTCCGGACTTAATATTGAGTTCAACAATTTCAGATTATTAACTCTCTCCTCCATCCCCACCTCCTTTCCGATCCCCCTTTTTCCAATAATTTATAATTCTTTTTTTAACAAATATATTTTTCTTTTCCCATCTATTTTAAAATTTATTTCGATGTATTGTTTCATCTCCACCTTTTGGCCCATTTCGATCCCTTCCCCCTCCCACCCCACCAGGGCCATCTGCCACTAGCTTGTCCTGCTTGTTAGCCTTAATGTCCCCAATTGCACATCCTTTAGATATTATCACCACCGTCAACACCCCTTTGTCCTTTTGTCTATGACATCTTTGGCAGTCTCTTCTTGGCCTCCACCTATCACTAGCCCCCTGTTGAGCTCTACCTGTCCCATCCCCTTCTACCAGCTTAGAACCATAGAAAAGTTACAGCACAGAAGGAGGCCATTTGGCCCAGCCCGAGGACACCCAGGTGCCCTTTCTAATCCCATAGCCCTGCAGCTTATAACACTTAAGGTGCAGATCCAGGTACTTTTTAGAAGAGTTTAAAGTTTCTGCCTCTACCACAAACTTGGGCAGTGAATTCCAGACACCCACTACCCTCTGCGTAAAAAAGTTCTTCTTCATGACCCCCTTCACCTTCTGCCACTTAACTTGAATCTATGTCCCCTGGTTCTGGAATTCTCCATCAAGGGAAACAATTTTATCCTGTCCACTCTATCTATTCCTCTCATAATTTTGTACACCTCAATCACCTCTCTTTGTTCTAAGGAAAATAACCCCAACCTATCCAATCTCTCCTCGTAGCTACACTTTTCTAACCCTGACAACATTCTTGTAAACCTCCTCTGCACTCTCTCTCTCTCTCTCGAGCTATGATGTCCTTTCTGTTAAGTGATGACCAGAACTGCACACAATACTCCAGTTATGGCCTCACCAATGTTTTATACAATTCCAACATTATATCCTACTTTTATATTCTATACCTCTGCCAATGAAGGAGAGCATTCCATTTGCCTTCTTTACAACCTTGTCTACTTGAACTGCTGCCTTCAGGGACCAGTGTACTTGTACACCAAGATCTCTCAATTCGTTTACCCCTCTTAGTATATTCCCATTTATTTTGTAATCCCTGTAACTGTAACTAAATGTATGACCTCACATTTCTCTACGTTAAAATCCATCTGCCACTTTACCGCCCACTCCACCAACCCATCTATATCGTTTTGGAGATTATGGCTATCCTTTACACTATCCGCTACTTGGCCAATCTTCGTGTCATCTGCAAATTTCCCAATCGTGCCCCCCACGTTCACGTCCAAATCGTTAATATATAACACAAACAGTAAGGGTCCCAACACCGAGACCTGTGGAACACCACTTGAGACAGCTTTCCATTCGAAAGGGCATCCATCGACCATTACCCTTTGTTTCCTGTTCCAAAGCCAACCTTTTATCCAGTTTGCCACATTACCCTGAATGCCATGGGCTTTTACTTTCCTGACCAATCTGCCATGTGGGACCTTGTCAAATGCCTTGCTAAAATCCATGTACACAACATCCACTGCACTACCTTCATCAACCCTTCTTGTCAATTCCTCAAAGAATTCAATCAAATTCATGAGGCAAGACCTTCTTTTAACAAATCCATACTGACCATCCCTGACTAGTCCATGCCTTTCCACATGACAGTTAATCCTATCTCTAAGGATTGATTCTACTAATTTGCTCACCCCCGATGAAGACTAACTGGCCTATAATTTTTTGGCATTTCCTTTGATCCCTTTTTAAACAATGGAACTACATTTGCATTTCTCCAGTCCTCTAGCACTTCCCCTGTATATTTCATTACATTTCTATATTTTTTAGTTCTGATGAAGGGCCATACGGACTCGAAATGTCAACTGTATCCTCTGTAGATGCTGTCAGACCTGCTGAGTTTTTCCAGGTATTTTTGTTTTTGAGCAAGAGTCTTTAGCCTGGCAACAGCAGTTAACATAGATACGCAAAGTATCTCTTCTCTCTCCAGGCGTTCTCCACTGGACATCTCTGACCCGTGGTTTCTTGAAGAATTATGTAGTCACAGCCCCAAATTAATATTGCAAACTTCAAAAAAAAAACCCAGAAGGCAGAATGTCCAAAATTGAATGTCCTTCAAATTTTTCAATAACGGGTTCCTCTCACCTTTAAGGTGCCACATCAAAGGTTATGGTAGAAAAGGAAAGCTCATGGTGCAGGGGGCAACATATTGGCATGGATAGAAGATTGGCTAGCTAACATGAAACAGAGAGGAGGCATAAATAGGTCATTTTCTGGTTGGCGGGATATAACAAGTGATATGCCACGCGAGTCAGTGTTGAGGCATCAACTTTTTACGATTTAAATAAATGACCTGGATGAAGGGACCGAAGGCTTGGTCGCTAAGTTTGGTGATGGTACAAAGATAGGTAGGAAAGTAAGTTGTGAAGAGGATATAAAGAGGCTACAGAGAGACAAAGATAGGCCAGGTGAGTGGGCAAAGATCTGGGAAATGGAGTATTATGTGGGAAAATGTAAAACTGTCCATTTTGGAAGGAAGAATAAAAAAGAAGCATAATATCTGAATCGTGAGAGATTGCAGAGCTTTGAGATTGAGGGCATGGGTGTCCTCATGCATGATCTAAAGAAGCATAATATTTGAATGGTGAGAAATTGCAGAGCTTTGAGATTGAGGGGCATGGGTGTCCTCGTGCATGATCTCAAAAGGCTGGCATTCAGGTACAGCAAGTAATTAGGAAAACTAATAGAACGTTATCATTTATTGTGAGGGGAATTGAATATATAACTAAGGAGGCTATGCTTCAGTTATGGGCATTGGTGAGAGCACATCTGGAATACTGTGTACAGTATTGGTCTCCTTATTTAAGGAAGGATGTAAATGCGTTAGAAGCGGTTCAGAGACAGTTTACTAGACTAATACCAGGAATGGGCTATAATATTCCAAAATTCAAAAAGGGGGTGGAGGCAGAAAGTAGGAAATTATAGGTCAGTTAGTTTAACGTCTGTCGTTGGGAAATTGTTGGAATCCATTATTAAGGATGTAGTAATGGGGCATTTGAAAAGGCAAAATGCAATCCATCAGAGTCAGCATGGTTTTATGAAGAGTAAATTGTGTTTGCCTAATTTGCTAGAGTTCTTTGAAGATGTGACAAGCCAAGTGGATAACGGGGATCCTGTAGATGTAGTCTATCTGGACTTCCAGAAGGCCTTTGATAAGGTGCCGCACAACAGATTCATACAAAAGATAAGATCGCATGGAGTTAGGGGTAATATATTAGCTTGGATAGAGGATTGGCTAACCAACAGAAAGCAGGGAGTCGGGATAAATGGGTCTTTTTCTGGATGGCAAGCTGTAACTAGTGGGGTGCCACAGGGTTCGGTTATCAGTGTGAGGTTATCCATTTTGGTTGGAAGAATAAAAAGGCGACTTATTATTTAAATGGAGAGAAACTTCAGAATGTTTCAGTGCAGAGGGATCTGGGTGTCCTTGTGCATAAATCGCTGAAAGCTGGTATGCAGGTACAGCAGGTAATAAGGAAGGCAAATGGAATTTTGGCATTTATTGCTAAAGGAATAGAGTTTAAAAATAGGGAAGTGTTGTGGCAACTGTACAAGGCATTGGTGAGACTGCACCTGGAGTACTGTGCACAGTTTTGGTCCCCTTACTTGAGGAAGGATGTAGTTGCACTGGAGGCAGTTCACAGGAGGTTCACTAGATTGATTCCAGAGATGCGGGGCTTGTCTTATGAGGAGAGATTGAGCAGTTTAGGCCTATACTCGCTAGAGTTTAGAAGGATGAGAGGAGATCTAATTGAGGTATATAAGATGCTAAAGGGGATAGACAAAGTAGACGTAGAGCGGATGTTCCCACTCCTGGGGCATTCTAGAACGAGAGGCCATAGTTTTAGGCGACGGGGTGGTAGATTTAAAATCAGAGATGAGGAGGAATTACTTTTCTCAAAGGGTCGTGAATCTGTGGAGTTCACTACCTCAGAGTGCAGTGAATGCTGGGATGTTGAATAAACTTGAGGAGATAGACAAATTTTTAATTAGTAATGGGTTGAAAGGTTATGGGAAGAGGGCAGGAAATTGGAGTTGAGGCCGAAATGAGATCAGCCATGATCGCAATGAATGGTGGAACAGGCTTGAGGGGCTGAATTGCCTACTCCTTTTCCTAGTTCGTATGTTCTTATAAGGGAAGGTTGGACAGTTTAGGCTTGTATCGACTGGAGTTTCGAAGAGGAAGAGGCAACTTGTTTGAAACCTTTAAGATCCTGAGGTGTCTTGATGGAGTGGATGTGGATATGATATTTCCTCTTGCTGGAGAATCAAAAACTAGGACTCATTGTTTAAAAATAAGGGGTTGCTCATTTGAGACAAAGATGAGGAGAAATATTTTTTCTGAGTGTTGTGAGTCTTTGGAACTCCCCTCCTCAAAAGACAGGGAAACAGAGTCTTTGAATATTTTTAAGGCAGAGGTAGACAGGTTCTTGATTAACAAGGGGGTGAAAGATTATCGGGGTTAGGCGGGAGGTTACAATGAGATTAGCCATGATCGAATTTAATGGCGGAGCAGGCTGAAGGGGCCAAGTGGCCTACTCCACCTAATTTGTATGTCCGTATATAAGGGTAATTAGGGATGGGCAGTAAATGCTGGCATTGCCAGTGATGCCCACATCTGGTGAATGAATGACTGACTGAGCAAGATAACTTTCTTGTCCTGTAAATATCTGTTAAATCTAACACTTGAAAAGCTGGGCTTTACTTGTTGGATCCTGGATATTTATACTGATGAATCAACATAATTGCAGCATTAATGTTTTCCTTAGAGATGATATAATTAATTGTTATGCTTGGGCCAGGAATGTTACACAGAATTAGTGTGTGCCAAGTACTTTTGGTTCTAGGAATGATTAGATTTTGTATTCTCTGTTTAAGTCAGAAGTGTGTTGTCGGTTTTGAATGTGCTTAGAATAAAATGCACATCAAACTACTGTGCATGCCAGAGCATAAGATGACTCCCACCCATTCCCCCTCCACTAAAAAAAGTCTTAGCTCTCCTTAAAGGTGAAGACCAATATTAAGAAATTTACATGTACAAAGATTTGTACCTTCATGTTGGCATTCATTGGTCCACATAATTTCTCTTTCACGACCAGTATATTCTACACACTTAGTGTAAGTTGTTCTGCTTTGCTGTTCTAGCTTTTTGATATTTAATTAATGCCCCTCTTCCTGATTAAATTTACTGTTTTTAAGATGTCTGTATTTTTTAAAATCTTGGTGGATTGTATCTGATTTTTAAATCAAGGGAAACACCCAAGCACATTTGCTCCTCCAGCCCTGTGATGATTAATCAGCAATTCTCCCTCCCAATGCATGACTTCAATCCAGCTTCCTGTTGCTGATTTGTAGCCAGAGACAACAGAAAGAAGGCAATCTTCTAGACAATCTTTTAGAAGGCTAGAAATATGGGTATGATAGCTTGGTGTTTGCAGTACTAGAGTACCAACCTACTGGTTATGAATTCAAATTTCACAGTGGCATTTTATGAAACTGAATTCAGTAAAGCTGGTTGTGTGTGGGTTAGGTTCAGAAAATGACCATGGGATCAGCCTTAAAAAAAAATCTGGTTTCTGAATGCTTTTTGGGGAAGCGAATGCATGTTTGACTCAATAACTCAGGGCAGCTAGGGATAGGTAATAGGCTGTGTTGTTCACACCCCAGGAAAAGATTTATCAATGCCTAATCTGATACCACTATTCCTGGCACTGACCTTTGACTGAAACTTTTTATGTACATAGTCGTGTGTACGCCTTTGCTGATTAACAAAGTAGCTTGAAACAGTTTCTGGCACTTCATGTAAGACTGAGAGTGATACAATTTTGTGGTTTAACCATCAAAGTGTGTTACGTAGAATTACATAGATGGAAGTAGTCATCATTTTCTTGCTATAATGAGAGCATGTATCAAACTGTATATTGAAGTGAGGCTTTTTTTGAAGTGTATCTGTATATGTGCCAGGAATGGGTGGAGTTCAGCCTTCATTTCCTTACTTCTGTAAACAAACCCTGTGATCACTTAAGTAATATTTAGTTAAATTATGCAGTAAGGCTACTTTTCCCCCACATATTGTTTTTGTGTTGTAACTGAATGGCAAATGTTTCCTTCGAAAGCAAAGCATGATCAGTTGGCTATAATGGTAAAATGAACAATGACTAAGATGCTGGGGAATTGGTTTGCTGACCTGCATAACCACATGGTATTATTTGTAATACCCAATTGATGTTGTCTCAAGGAATTGAAGCAAAATTGTGAATGTGTACAAATTTTTGTACAGCTTGACCTGGGAAGGACAGCATAAATATAGATTCTATTCAAAAATTTTATTGTATCTGAAGGAGCATTTTGAGTCTCCAATTATGTCTGTCACCGGTGGTGGGTTCAATTCGAAGTGCAATGGAAATATCATGTGTTGGAGTAACTGATGGACTTGGGTGCAATTTACCTGCATTACTTTGTTAGTTACATGTTAAATATCTGATTGACAATGTTTACTGTGAAAAGCAACTCTTGCTTGTAACTAAACTAATGAAACAGTTTTCAGTCAATCTAAATAATGACCAGTCTTAAAAAAAAAGACTGCTCATGTCTTCAAAGAAAGAAAAATATTGAAATTAAAACAATGCTGGAAATACTCAGGTCAGGCAGCAGCTGTGGATACATGTTAACTCTGTTACTCTCCACAGCAGCTGCCTGACCTGCTGAGTATTTCCAACATTTTCTATTTTTAATTCTAATTTCCAGCATCTGCAGTACTTTGCTTTTGTATTAAGAAAAGTTTGATACAAGTTGCATTTGAGACTTCAGCAGCAGTTGGTAAGAGGAAAGTGTTCATGCTAGCAGAAGACTTGCAAAGGGAGAAATACACAGCTGTGGTTTATTGGTTACAAGTATAACAAAGTAAAATATTTACAGGAAGACGTGATGGAACTTTCGACCTTGTCTGTAGAATACTGAATATCCTATCCTGTTCAATCACACCATGTAAAAAGAACTTAACAAAATATACAATATCCAGTATGAAGAGTTTTCTTTAAAAATATGCCAGTGAATTAGCTCTCTCCTGTCCCAATTTTTCTTTTTTTTCTTCCTTGGAGCTGATGACTCTTGCTGAAATAAGGTTCTTACGGGTGGCGGCAGGCCTTTAGTAACTCTGCAGTAGTGGAAACTTGTGCAAATTCACAAATTGAATGCTGGCAGCCAACTCTTGATTTAAGCTTTTGGTTACTTGCCAGAATATTGCCTTATGTAGCTCATTCAAGTTTTGCTGTATAACTTCATCATAGAGGACATTACAACTGAGTTATACAAGAGCACTTTCTAGTAAGGATCACTAGAAAACAGGATAATGCACCCTGCTTTATTTTGCTCACTCCCCTACTTCCCATGCACAGAGGCGCTGAGACCATTTAAGCTGCTGCCCTCTATTGAGATTAGTTAACTTCATAGAGACTGGCAGTCAAAACTGTGGCCTTTTGGTATGTTGGCTAAATGCTGCACTACTTTGGCCTGTTTTTCATGCAAACCTATTAAGGTAGAAGTGGTTTATTTTAGCTAACATATATTGTTTAATTTCACTTTTTTTTCACTCTTTTTCCTTCCCTCAGTTTTCAAACATTTGGATGATTTCTTCTGATGTCATTATGTGTCAGTGGTTTCAGTATGGGCATCTTGTATTTCATCTGGGTCAGGTGTTGAGAGCAATAAACTTGTCATAGTGCTTCTGAAGGAAAGGTTGGTCAAGATTCACTGAACATCAATCCTACCTGCTTTGCATGTATCAATTATCCTTGAATATCATGTTATTGATAAACCGAAAACCTGTCAACACTCAGTGTCATGGCTTACACTTTGGGTGAAATGTCAGCATACTTCTCGTGAAACTGTGCCTGGCTGGACAGCTACAAAAGATGGACACTTATTGACAGTGCCAAATAACTTGCATCCTAAAAGATACAAGGGGCACTCTGTAACAATGGAAGATTTGCAAATTACCAATTATAGCCAGCACCTATACACCTTAAAACATGGGACATGGCCTGAGATCACAGTTCAGAATGCTACATAGAGTTGCAACAACTTGTTTTTATATAGCACCTATAACAGTCCCCCCAAGGTGCTTAACAGGCGCATTATCAAACAAAACTTTACACTGAAGCACATGAGACGATAATAGGACAGATGACCAAAAACTTGGTCAAAGAGGAAGGCTTTAAGAAGGACTTAAAGGAGGAAAGAGAGGTGGAGAGGTTTCAGGAGACAATTCCAAAGCTTAGAGCCTCAGCAGCTGAAGGCACAACCACCAATGGTGCAGCAATCAAAATCAGGGATACTGAACAGGCCAGAACTTGAGGAGTGCAAATATCTTGGAGTGTTGTAGGGCTGGAGGAGATTTTAGAGATAGAAAGGGGCGAAGCCATGGAAAGATTTCAAACAAGGATGAGAATTTTAAAACTGAGGCCTTGCTCAATTGGGAGCCAATATAGGTCAGCAAGCACAGGGATGATGGATGAAGGGAATTTGGTGTGAGTTGGGACATGGGCAGCAGAGTTTTGGATGACCTCAAGCTCACAGAGAGTAGAATGTGGGAAATGGTCAGGAGTGCTTTGGAATAGTCTAGAGGTTTCAGAGGCTTAGAGTAAGCTTCCAGAAGCAGATAAGCTGCGGCAGTGGTGGAGTTGGATGATGTTTTGGTTTGGAAATAAGACCATCCTGGAGCTGGCATGGATATGTGTTCAGAAGCTCATTGTCAGGTCAAATATGACACCAAAAGTCTGGTTCCGCCTCAAGCAATTGCCAGGTAACCTGCCTTTCAACCCAACCAGTCTCTGGTGTTTTATGCTCACTCGAGCCTCTTCCCATCTTTTCTCATCTAACTCTATTAGCATAAATCGCTATTCCCTTCTCCCTCATTTGTTTGTCTAGCTTCCTCTTAAATGCACCTATACTATTCACTTCAATTACCTCTATGGTAACTATATTTTTTAAACCCTAGTGCTTGATTAACTTTTTTCCCCCTTAGACTTTATTGACCTCTATTGCTACTTTAATGATTTGAATATTTGTGCGCCCAGATCCTTTTCTTGCTCTATCCTATTTAGATTCAGCAGTATGTACTTCATCTGAGTCTGAGTCATGATGACTTATGAATTCCTGCCTGTACCCGAGCTATGACTTCCAACTCATCTCCCCATGGCAGCTGCTCATGCTGGTATTGGGGTTTGAATTACCCCTGCAGCTGCTGTCTTTACCAATTGGAGTTTGAATCATTGCTGCAGTTGCTTTTACTGCTGATATTGGGGCTTGAATTGCCCCTGCAGCTACTGTCCCTGCTTTCAAAAATAATGCATGGCAGAAGTTGTGCAAGCAACTGACCCCACTTGGACCCAGAAGATACATATGCATCCAACCACCCTCACAGTTCATTCGTCTATTGTCTTGAGAATGTTGTGAAGAACAGGTTCCAATACACAGTTACTGTATTTGGCCTATGAGTTCCTTTGTTATTTCTGCTTCCAAATTGAAGTTCTTAGCATTTTTGCAGGTGATTAGGCACTGATTATAATCTTAATAGGTTCTTGAGCAAGATTATTGAGAAAATGTTCACCAGGAAAGATTTGAGCAAATGGTTGCTAAACCCAAGCATAATCGTATACCTGGTATGTAGCAATGAATCTTAGGAGAAAGCATTCCTGCTATATATACGACCTGTCCGTCCACATTATGGGAGTGGTTTCTGTGTGCTCGGTCACAATCTGACCCCACCTCCAGCCCACTCTGTCAACAAAAAAGCCATCCAGGATGCTGAGCCTCTAGGTATAACCAAGATCAAGGCTTCAAATGGGTGGCTGGAGTCATTCTGCAATTATCACGCCATCTCCTTTCAAGTCATTTCAGGTGATTGTACCATCGTCACCCCGCTATTGTTAGTGACTGGAAGCAATGTTTGGCATCCATGATTGAAATATATGAACCAAGGAACGTCTGTTACATGGATGAGACCAGTATGTTTTTCTGTGCCTTGCCCAACTTCTGGGTTATCGCTGGCTCACCATCTTCAGAAAGCAGTGTAAACACAGCCACACACTGACTTCTGCAAAACTGTGGGGAAGTTCACCAAGTCTCTCAACCTTGTTGTTCAACACAGGTGTATTTGTAGCTTTTTTAGATTCATTCTTGGGATGGAGGTGTTGCTGGTAAGGATAACATTTTTTACCCATCCCCAGTTGCTCTTGAGATGTTAGTGGTGAACCACTTTCTTGAACAGCTGCAGTCCATGTAGTGTAGGGTACACCCACAGTGCTGTTAGGCAGGGAGTTCCTGAACATAATCATCCTTCCACACCCCGGGAGCATAATTAGAAAGCTGAGATAGACCAGTGTGTTTTTAACTTAATGGGGTAAGGACTACTGTGAAGTGCACAGCCAAAACCTCTGGTCATTCTGTTTGTGAGCATCCATGCTGATTATTGTCTTTCCACTGTCAGTCTTGTGTTCTTCCAACTCAAAACCACTTCCATTCTTCAGCAAAGCTATAATCAAAACTGTGAAAACCCATGAGTGCAATTATCTGCTAAGCTCTGTCGATATGAAGATCATTTCACAGTCTGCATCCAGCCTGCAAGATTAATCATCCTCCAGTGAAATTGCCTGACTTCTGCAGTTGAATTGTCCCTGCACTACAGCAGGTCAAACCATCTGCTGTCATCTAATCCTTCACCAACTGCAGCTTCCTTGTCAGGGTTGACGAAACTGGGGAGTCAATTGACATACTTGATCGTTCTCCCCTGTCCATTCCCATGTCAGCTTGTCCCCTTTGACACTGAAGCTCCTATTGAGCAACTGAACTGAGATCTGGGAACAAGATTTCATTGACTCCTACTCTCGCCTAAGTGCCACAACCTGTGTTGATGACAATGATGACGCAGAAGGCGAGCAAGCAATTGACCCCATATGAGAAGTTCTCACATTCCAAGTAGTATTTTCCATAATGTCCAAGATCAGTTACTTGTCTCCCACAAAAGCTATAACAGTTGTTTTCCTGCAAAGTGTGACTGATTGCTACGTAGAGTAAAAGGCAATATTGTCCAGGCATCAATCACTGACTAACTTGTCAAGTGACTCTTAAATAATGAATGATGAATGTGTGATTTTAGTTGCATGAAAATAAGATTACTGCTGAATAAGAAATTTGTTGTTTTTGGATTAATTAGTATTTACCAGTAAAAATCATTTAGCCAAGTACCATATGAATAGCCTGCCTAACCAACTGATGACCATCTTCATACAATCTGCTAAAAATGCTGCATGTATAGTGCACACAATGACCATATTGAAAATAAGGTCAAGTGCAAAAAATGACCAGCTTATGCTATTCCCTTAGCTGTAATTTACATATTTTGCTATATCTTGAACTTACTGTGTTTTCAATGTTCTGTTCATCCCTCCCTAGTGCTGGTGGCTGTATTGTATGACTGGAAACTCAAAATTTATTTTAGTCCTTGGGTTATTGTACATTATAAAAATATTTTGCAAGGAGCAGCAGTATGATCACTGGGATTTCCTGATATATCTGATAAAAGAATTACCACCTAATCAGAAGCAAGTAACTAATCAGATGCAAAACATAATTACTCCTGCTGATTACTCACGCCAAAGGAATCGATTGTACTTGGGAAAAATGTTCCTGCAGTACTGGGACATGTTTTGATCTGTCTTGCAGTCACGATGTTCCTGAAACATGGTGGAATGCTAATCAAGAGAGGATTTGTATTTGATAACAGAACAGTGGACAGGCTCCGATTCCCTGTACAGAAGATTTATGTTCTACAGTGAAAAATGCAATTTTTGGAATTTTTGAACTGTGCAGGTGGAGGTACGTGAGATACCAAACTTAAATTTCATAATCAAAAGCCTTGCATTTCTTTATTTTTACGTTTGGTGCTGTAAGTACAGCTTGTTCATTATGACCTGAGGTGAATTATTAAACATGACTTAGGTTAATAAATAGCAGGCCCTGTATTTAAAAAAACCTACTTGGCTGTTTGATTCCTGTTCTTTTGTGAATTGAATTGTTCATGTAAATACCAGCCTGAGGAAAAAAAATGAAACTGAAAGCAAATTGCTACATATGCTAGAAATCTGAAATGCAAACTGAAAATGCTGGAAACACTCAGAAGGTCAGGCAGTATCTGTGGTGAGAGCAAGGTAAAATTAATTTTTCAAATTGATGGCCTTCATCAGAACTGGGAGATGTTAAAAATGATCAGAGCCAGAGGATAAAAAAACTGAAGAGGAATGTATGGTGATTGATTAAGTGAAGGACAGGAGATCATTAAATAACAGACGTGATAATATTGTGTTAGAAGAAGATAATGAAAGAAATAGAAGATGTGTCAATGGCCATAGCAGATTAACAGAGGAGGAGGGATATGTGAAAAATCGAGCAAAGTGGCCTGGGAGTTTGGTGGAGGAGAAAAACAGGTGACAAGAATGCAGACTGTCTCACCAGCTGTGTACTGATGGGGGATAACTATCCTGAGCACTAGTTTGAAGTAATATCATCCCTTTTCAGTGGATATCATGATCGGAGAGAATACTTTACAATGGGGAATCTGGAACCAGGCGTTTCCCATTCAAGATGAAGATGAGGAATTTTTTCTGACTGATTAATCTTTGGAATCCTTGACTCCAGAGAGCAGTGGAAGCTTAGTCATTGAATATATTCAAGGCTGAATTAGACAGATTTTTGATTAACAAGGCAGTCGAGGATTTGGGTGACAAAAATGAAAGTGTGATGAAGGCACTATGAGATCAGCCATGATCTTATTTGAATGGCAGAGCAGGCTTAAGGGGGCCAAATGGCCTGCTCCTATTCCTGTTGGTTTTATGAAGCTCAGTGGACATTCGAAGCATGGGACTGCATGTTGTGAGTGGGTACTTGACAACTTTCTGAACTCAACATCAATTTCAGATCTTGGAAACAACGTTTCCACTTTTTCTGAGGTGGGCTGTTTGAGGCCTGCCTTGGTTCTCTGGGACTTCATCCCTGTTGTTTGATTATGTTTTAGGCCCTCCAGTCTCACTCCTCACACCACCCATTCCCATGCCCCATCCATGCCAACTCATGCCAACCCATGAACCTACCTACCACCCCTTTTCCTTACACAATCTATGCCAACTCACTCAGTGTCCACCATGGGCATACCTCAGGAGCCATGTTGAGATGAAATAAAATAAAGTTCTAAATATCTACTACAGCCATCACTATATATATCAAAAGTTAGTCCCATTCATGAAAGCCCATTCTGTGCATTTAAATCCCCTCAAGAACGTGATCCCTTATTAAAACATGCAAAAGCAGTTGTATTCATAATCTGACATCAAAGACAGCTAATTGTTTCATAACCTCTTGGAGCTGTCAATCAAACTGCTGTGATAATAGCTTATGGAAAGCAGAGAAGCATTAATAATACTACAATGATCGCACTTGGAGTTTGGTCAACAAACAGCTATTGAATCTGCTAGAACAAATATTTTCCAATTCACAAAGACACAGGCAGGCTGTTAATTTTTAAAGGGCTGCCCATTGAAATAACTTGACAACTTGATGGTTCTACATACCTTTTCTGCCCTTCAGGAGCATTTGCGATTAAAGATTCATAACTCCCACCTACAGTGAAAATTGGGTCTCTTTGAATTCAGCACTAAGTTCAAATGGCTCCGCTGAGTTCAGGTTTCCCATCATATTGGAGTCAGGTCCTCCCACTCCTAAGTGAAAATGGTTTCTGTTGGATATAGATGAGGACTTGAACCTTGAAAAGTGTGAGGTGATACACTTTGGAAGGAGTAATTTGACAAGGAAGTATTCAATGAACGGCATGACACTAGGAAGTTCTGAGGGACAAAGGGACCTTGGTCTGTGTGTCCATAGATTTCTGAAGGCGGAGGGGCATGTTATTGGGGTGGTGAAAAAAGCATATGGGACACTTGCCTTTATCAATCGAGGCATAGATTACAAAAGTAGGGAGGTCATGTTGGAGTTGTATAGAACCTTGGTGAGGCCACAGCTGGAGTACTGTGTGCCGTTCTGGTTGCCACATTATAGGAAGGATGTGATTACACTGGAGGGGGTGCAGAGGAGATTCACCAGGATGTTGCCTGGGATGAAACATTTAAGTTATGAAGAGAGGTTGGATAGACTTGGGTTGTTTTCGTCGGAGCAGAGGAGACTGAGGGGCGACCTGATGGAGGTGTACAAGATTATGAGGGGCATGGATACAGAGCAGCTGTTCCCTTTCATTGACGGGTCAGTCACGAGGGGACACAAGTTCAAGGTGAGGGGCCAGGGGGTTTAGGCGGGATGTGAGGTAAAACATTTTTACCCAGAGGGTGGTGACGGTCTGGAATGCGCTGCCTGGGAGGGTGGTGGAGGCGGGTTGCCTCACATCCTTTAAAAAAGTACCTGGATGAGCACTTGGCACGTCATAACATTCAAGGTTATGGGCCAAGTGCTGGTAAAGGGGATGAGGTAGGTAGGTCAGTTGTTTTTCACGTGTCGGTGCAGACTCGATGGGCCGAAGGGCCTCTTCACTCTAAGATTCTGAGATTTTGTGACTTCTGGAACAGGGTTCCTTACATCATTTTGGATGTGCTGCAGAGTTCCACGACATAATCCAGGCCATTAACTCTGTTTCTTGAATGTTGCTGCAAAAAGAAACATGCCTAAGCTTTTCGTCTTGCGCTTATCAGGACACTCACAGGAATACCAACATAATGGGGAAAACTACAATTTATACTGATTGGTTGGCAAGTGGCATTGCAATTGAGAAGCACCACTGATGGTGACTGACAGTTAACTGCCAAGCATTGTTTGAAATTTAAACCAGGCAGCTTGACCCTGATTGGTCAAGGCATTGCCCTGAGGAATGAGTCAGCAAATGGCTGTCACTTATTTTGTTTAGTTGAAACAGGCGCAGTGTATGTACATGTTCTTTTTGTCTGCAAAGAACAGGGCCCTGTGTATTAATATTATAGCTTTCAGTACACGCAAATGTACTGCATTGTGAGCCGAGTGACAATTGGTTGTCAGCGTAATTCTTAGCACATTGAGGATTATTTAACAAATGTTGTTCAGTAGTGGAATCACATCTAATGTTGGACACTATTTTGAGTTTTGCAAGCATGGGCTGGTTGAGCATGGTCTGTATGCTCTGTTTCTGCCTACACAGATGTTGCCTGACCTGAATGTTCCTGGCATTGTCTGTTTATATTATGTATTGCATCTGCAATATTTTGCTTTACATTGTATTTCTCTCTTTATTTCTTCTGCACCCTGGCCCTGCATGTATCATACTTTGTAAATTGCTTGACAAAATACATATAATTTGCAGCTTGAAAACAACCATTCCACACAACCAGTCTGTACTGGCATTTACCCTCTATGTAAGAAAATAGTGGTAACCTTGACGTTCTGGTTGTGTCTGAGCTGAGCTTCTGTCTTCATAACCTGTCCTTCACTAAACTGTTTATTTCAAGTTCAGCAGTGTTTCTTACATCCATTCATCTCTCACACCTGTAGCAGATGAAATACTCATCCATGCTTCATCTCCTCCAGACTTGAAATCTTGAGTACTGTATTCAGTGGCCTTACAAGCTACCTTCAGCACAAACTAATGTGCTATTCAATTAGGAGCATTTTGTTACCTTTTAAGTTTCCTTTTCTTATTTATTCTCTGGATATGGGCATTGCTGTCAAGGTTTGCCTTTTTTGCCCATTCCTAGTTGCCCTTGAACAGATGGTTGCCTGCCACCTTGAACTGGTGATGTTCATGTGGTGAAGTTGCTTCCAAAATATGGGAAGTTAAGGATTCCATGATTTTGACCCCAGCAATGATCAAGGAACAGTGTGAGATGTCAAAGCCAGGATCGTGTGCAACTTGGAAGCGATAGTGTTCATGTGCACCTGCTGCTGTGGTGTTGTGGGCTGCTGGTTCATGAGGTGCTGCTGAATTGTGGCAAGTTGTTGCGGTGCATCTTGTCAATAGCACACAGTGTTACCCACAATTTTCTGGTGTTGGAGCGGGCCGATGTTTAGGTTCGTGGATGACGTGCTGATCACTTTTTTGCCCTGAATGGTACTGAACTTTTTGGGTATTATTACTGCCACGCCCATTCAGGCAAAAGGAGAATAATCCATCATATTCCTAATTTCTGCTTGTTGGTAGTAGCAAGACTTTGAGCAGATGAGCCACTGGCCACAGAATACCCAGCATTTGACCTGCTCTCGTAGCCACAGTATTTGTTTGGTCCATTTGAGTTTCAGGTCAATGGTGACCCCTCCATCCCAACCGAATGCTATTACTGAGAGGTTTGGCCTTGTCTTTTGCATTCACATGTTGTCTCTGCCAGAGTCATGATTAGGGATAGTCACAGATTTTCCTGTTAGTTGCTGTGTTGTCCCTCACTTCTAGTTCATGACTAGATGTGATAGATCGGGTAGGTTTGATCTGCTCTGCTGATTGTAGAATGGCAAATACTACTTGGTAGTCCAGATGCATTAGAAGTGTAAATCCCAGTAATTTTGTCCACATTTGTATTTGCTGTATAAACTTCAGTAATAGCCGAAAATTCCTTAATTTTTCAAATACCTCAATTCATAATTCATTAAAACAGTGCTTGCGAATGCCAACTCGGTGCAATCCCCATGCACCAAGGCTTATGTCTAGAGCTGGGAGCCGTTCAACGTGGCATTTTCCATTGATGCAGCCCTTCCCATTCCTTCCCTTCCCCAAACACCCAAACAGCATTGAAACCACAGGCCCAGCTAATCCTGCGACTTCCTCTCCCAGGCTGTGGGGGTTTGAGGGAGGCTCTGAAGCAGGAGCACCGCATGATGAAACCTTATCAGGGAACAGGCTTGCGTTTGACACTTCTTTGGGAGCACCATGTTGATGGATCATTACGTTCGCCTAACACCCGACAACCGTAGTCAACGGATCAATCTGGAACTGAGTGCCATGTTACCTGAAAGGCTGGGAGCTCCATGTGCAGTTCAAAGTTCATGAGACTGGGAAAAAGAATCATCATAGTGATAGGTTAGCTATCTGGTACACAGGATTTGTTAAGCCCAAGCAACACATTTGGAAGCAAAGATAAGTTCCATGGTTTAGAACTGTTCATTGTTACACAACCAAATGAAGAGAGTGCTGATTGGGTGCTTTGGTACATCTCAACAATGGCTTCCCCCATGACCTTTTAGTTGAAAGTAAGGCCCTCAATCATTACCCATGTAAAACTTGAACCCCTAACTAAATGAAAGTCTCAAAAATTCGACTTTTACATGCGTTTTACAGCATTTAGTTTTTTTCATATTTTGATATTATCTGAAAAAAAGTAATTGTGCTTGTGATGCCCTGGTCCAAAATATATATTTTACATAACCAGAGGTTTTTTCTGTGTTTGGTAGCTTAGTGCTATGGTACTGTATTTGCAGCGCAGAAGTTGAGAGTTCAATTCCACTGTGGCAAGTTGTGAAATTGAAGTAAATAAATCGGGTAATTTACAAGCAAACACCAAAACACCTGAAAGCTGCCTTGATTGTTGTTTTTTTTAAGATAAGATCCAACTAGGTCACCAGTGTCCTTCAGGGAAGGGATCCTACCACTCCTTTCTACAGGGTCCATGTGTGATTAATGTCGCACACAATTGACCCAGTACTCCTTAGGATAAATAGGATGAAAGCTCTCTTTCCAGTGTTCCCCACATCACCGGAACAACTTGAAAAATAATTGTTCTTATTTCTTTATTTCTGTCTCTATCTGGGTTATCATTATAACGAAGCTTAAGTACAACTTTTTGCACTATGAAATTTTTGATTACCCTATTGATTTCTAAAGTAAACATAGTGCCATATTGTACTCTGACTTATTCCATTGTCCACGCTCAGCAATGAAGCATTTCCAAAGTTTCCTGAATATTGATTGCATTTTTTTTTGGAAAAACTCCTGGCATGTAACTTTATTATTGATCTTTTCCTTTACAATTGCATGCTGATTACTCTTCACCATGCTTTGAGTTTTGGCAAAAGATCATAAGCCCTGAAATGGGTGCTGCTGAGAGCTACCAGCATTTTCTATGCTTTGAAATTTCTAACGTTTGCAGCATTTTGCTTTTTCTATGTTGCAGTTGTACTGGAACTGCAGACTGTTGTCATAAAATGGCTTTGGAATGGGATTGAGAGCACCCTATGAGACCATCTGCCTTCTCAGCTGTGGCTGGTGTTGCAGAGAAACCAAGGAACCAAGGGTTATCTAAGTGTCCAGGAATAAAGAGGAATCTATGTTCATACATTGGAAGCCAAACTCATGACATGGTTTGAAAAGTAACAGCAATCTTAAGATTGCTAATCAGTATGATAGATGTCTAGGATTTATTAATACTTTATACTATCTATTTAAAAGAAATGATTGGAAGATCCGAAGGCTGAGAGTTTGTCATACTTCACAGATTTCAGTACTTGAATAAAATAAAACAAGATATTGTTAATTTTGACAACGCTATTCAATGTTGTAAGTGAGATAGAAGCCAGGTTGGAGAGGTTAATTCATTTACGGGACATGAGAGTTGCTGGCTAGGCCACCATTTATTGCCCATCGTTAATTGCCCATGAGAAGATTGGGTGAGCTACTTTCTTGAACTGCTGCTGTCCCTGTGGTGTAGGTACATCCACAGTGCTACTGGGAGGGAGTTCCAGGATTTTGACTTAGCGATAGTGAAGAAACTATATTTCCAATTCAGGCATGGAGGGGAACTTGCAGGTGGTGATGTTCCTATGTACCTGCTGTCCTTGTCCTTCTGGATGGTAGCGGTCATGGGTTTGGAAGGTGCTGTCTAAGGACCCTTGGTGAGTTTCTGTACTGCATCTGGTGGATGGAACACACTGCTACCACTGTTTGTCGGTGGAGGGAGTGAATGTTTGTGGAAGGGGTACCAATCAGGCTTTGTCCTGGATGGTGTCAAGCTTCTTGAGTATTATTGAAGCTGCACTCATCCTCCTGACTTGTACCTTGTAGATGGTGGACACGCTTTGGGGAGTCGGGAGGTGAGTTACACGTCAGAGGATTTCTAGTTTCTGACCTGCTGTTGTAGTCATAGTATTTATATGGCTCATCCAGTTCAGTTTCAGGCCAATGGTAACCCCAGGATGTTGATAGTGGGTGATTCAGCGATGGTAATGCCATTGAATGTCATGGGGTGATGGTTAGAATCTCTCTTGTTGGAGAAGGTCATTGCCTGGCACTTGTATGGCACGGAGGTTACCTGCCACATGCCAGCCCAAGCCTGGATGTTGTTCAGGTCTCCCTGCATTTGGACCTTGACTGCTTCAGAATTTAAGAAGTTGCAAATGGTGTTGAACATTGTGCAATCATCAGCAAACACTCCCCACTTCTGACCTTATGATGGAAGGAAGGTAATTGATGAAGCAGCTGAAGATGGTTGGGCTGAGGACACTACTCTGAGGAACTCCTGCAGTGATGTCCTGGAGCTGAGATGATTGATCTCCAGCAACCACAATCACCTTCCTGTGTGCTTGGTATGACTCCAACCATTGGGGAGTTTTGCATTGATTCCCATTGACTCCAGTTTTTCTCAGACCTTTAATGCCACACTTGGTCAAATGCTGCCTCCATGTCAAGAGCAGTCAAATTCACCACACCTCTGGAGTTCAGCTCTTTTGTCCATGTTGGAACCAAGGTTGTAATGAGGTCAGGAGCTGAGTGACCCTGATGGAACCCAAACTGCGTGTCAGCGAGCAGGTTATTGCTGAGCAAGTACTGCTTGATAGCACTGTTGATGACCCCTCCCATCACTTTACTGATGATCGAGAATAGACTGATGGGCCAGTAATTGGCTGGGTTAGATTTGCCCTGCTTTTTGTGTACAGGGCATACCTGGGCAATTTTCCACATAGCCGGGTAGAAATCAGTGTTACAGCTGCACTGGAACAGCTTGGCTAGGGACACAGCAAGTTCTGGAGTGCAAGTGTTCCGTACAATTGCCGGAAGATTGTCAGGTCCCCATAGCCTTTGCAGTATCCAGTGCCTTCAGCTGTTTATTGATACTATGTGGAGTGAATCGAATTGGCTGAAGATGCTGTGATGCTGGGGCTCTCTAGAGGAGGCCGAGATGGGTTATCCACTCAGCACTTCTGGCTGAAGATTGTTGCAAATGTCTTCTCTTTTGCACTGATGTGCTGGGCTCCTCCAGCATTGATAATGGGGATATTTATGGACTCGCCTCCTCCAGTGAGTTGTTTAATTGCCCACCACCATTCACAACTGGACGTGGCTGGAATGCAGATATTTGACCTGATCTGTTGGTTGTTTAATCACTTAGCTCTGTCTATTGCTTGCTGCTTATGCTGTTTGGCATGCAAGCAGTCCTGCGTTGTAGCTTCGCCAGGTTGACACCTCATTTTTACGTATGACTATTGCTGCTTCTGGTATTCCCTTCGCACTCTTTGTTGATCCCTTGGCTTGGTGGTTATGGTAGAATGGAGGATATGACCATGGGGCCATGAGGTTACAGATTGTAGTTGAATACAATTCTGCTGCTTCTGATGGCCTGCAGTGCCTCATGGATGCCCAGTCTTGAGTTGCTAGATCTGTCCGAAATCCTGACAACCCTCCACTGTTGTGTGGCACTACCACCATGCTAAATGGATATTTGTCTCCACAAGGACTGTGTGGTGGTCACACCTGCCATGACAGTATCAGCACCGCACCCGGGCAATTGGTGAAGATGAGATCAAGTATGTTTTTCCCTGCTTACTGCAAACCCAGTCTGTAGTGGTGCTATTGAGCCACTCTTTGTGTTGGACATTGAAACCCCCCATCCAGTGTACACTCTGCATCCTTGCCACTCTATATTCAATATGGAGGAGCACTGATTCATCAGCTGGGGGGGTGGTATGTAGTAATCAACAAGATGTTTCCTTGCCCATGTTTGACCTGATGCCACGAGACTTCATGGGGTTCGGAGTCGATGTTGAGGACTCCCAGGACTCCCTCCTGACTGTATACCACTGTCCCGCCACCTCTGCTGGGTTGTCCTATCCCACCAGGGATGGTGAGTGTGATTCCATGAGTATGACTTGTCAGGCTGTTGCTTGACTAGTCTGTTGAATTTTGGCACAAGCCCCAGCAGTTAAGGAGGATTTGCAGGGTAGACTGGGCTTGGTTTGTCATCTGCTGTGGTGAGATTCGAACCTGGGTCCTGAGAGCATCACCCTAGGTCTCGGGATTACCAGTCCAGTGATAATATCACAATGCCACCACCTCCCCTATGATGATTACTGTGGAATAATGGCCCTCTTTCAGCTCCTTAACCTCTCAATTTCTGAAACAATTGTCAACTGCTATGTAGACTTCCGTTGTGGTCTGCGTGAAAGGCTGAGTGCTCTGGTTCTACTTCTACCCATCATGCTACAGCTAAAAAATGTACTCAAGCAGCTTAATCTCATGTGCCTACAGTTTTTTGAAAAAGCATCATCTTTTATTCATCATCTGCATAATAAATTTTCCTCCTACTTGGCATCTACTGTTTATTCATCCTTAATGTAAGGCATTTTGAAATGTCTGACGGCAACTGACCAGCTTAGAAGTACAATTTTTCACTGCCATAACATTCTACTCAACAACACTATCTACAAACACTGTACTAGCATACACTTGTTTACAGGTGATGGTCATTTCTGCCCTTTTAAACCACCATCAACTCTGAAGGCCACACTATATAACTAGTTTCCAACATGAAATTCTGCTTTAGCTGAAATTTCTTCAGCCCAACATTCGTAAAAATAAGGACATCCTCAGCTGCCCTGTTGAATCAGGTGGTGCACAGCCTTAGCAGTATGCATGAACTTCTAAATTGTCCTTAGGCCAGTCTGGTTAGTTGCAATCTCCGCTCTTGCCTAAGTCATACTTTAATCACCTCAAATATTTATTTCTCTAATGTTCTCCTTGCTGATATTCCTTGGCTGCATTGTTCAGAGCCTTCAGTTCAACAAGAATTTTTCAGCCTATTCCCCTCCTGCTTACCCTTTACACTAATATTTAACACTGGGTCCCTGCCCTGAGAGAATCATTTTAAAATTATCCTTTTTTCCCCCCAAAATACATGCTTTTGCTTTTTTCCAACCTGATTTTTCTTTAGCCATGTGTTTTATTGCCTCCACATTATTATTGGTCTCCAGCTTCCTCTGTTCCATTGCACCTGTATTTCGAACCAGCATGACTCTGATCCTGTGAAGCCGTTCCTAAAAACACTTGGCCATGCTATCTTTCAAAAGTATTTTGACATACTCTCCTGTTCTATCATGTCCTTGATCCTCCCTGGCACCTCCTACTCAGTAACTTCAAGTATCCTGCTTGAGAATCCTGTTTTTGCATTTTTGTAGTGTGAAGTTAGTGGTAATAAACCTTTTATTAAATTGATGTGCAATAAAACAACATTTGAACTTTTAAGACTGTATTTCTTCATAAACTTGTAATTGTGTTTATGCTTTTTAATCAGTTGAGACAGTTGACTTCTGTTGAAGTTGTTCAGGGGAGTAATTGTATTTCTGCTGGGAGTTAGTACAGAGTCATAATTATGATGACTCCATGGGTGCTGATTTAGATACTGTTCATGGCCAGTATTTTATTGTTGAAATTTTCTGATGAAAGACATCCATTTTGGAAGCTTTAGAAATTAAGTTTAGAAAAAAATGTACTTGTGAGTAGGTTGTAAACCTTGGTGACTGTTTGTAATGCTTACAGACTGGAGAGATGCCAATCTGGATGACTCAAAAGATGAGCAAATCATTTCCTGCTATTTATGTAAGGGAACCTTTTTTTTATTGACTTACATGACCCATATTTGATTTTCTTTTTCCCCACACAGTTGTTGAATCATTAGTCCTAAAAGTACTGATATGCAGTGTGCGTACTAATACTATCCAGAAATATCTGCTGAAACTTAATAAAGGAAGGCAGTGCTTGTTATGCATCTAGGTGTTTTGGACTGGATTTCCTTGACTGAAACCTTTTAACATTTTTTCTTCGACAGCACCGTGACCTGTTAAATGTTAAAAGTTAAATGATAGAAGACAATAACAAGAACAATTTGTATTTATGTAACAAGTTTTAATGGAGTGAAATGTCCCAAGGTGCTCAACAGCAGCGTTAGAAAACAAAATTGACACTGAGCCAGATACGCAGTTATAAAGGTAGCTGACCAGAAAATGGACAAAGTTATATTTTAAGGAGGGAGATGGGCTGAATGAGAAATAGGAGATACCAAGGGTAGATCCTTGGCGGCGGGGGGGGGGGGGGTGTCCACAGAACAACGGTAATGGTGTCCACAGAACAACGGTAATGGTGTAGAAGCAGGAAGACAAGCCACTGCAGGTGATTATGTAGCTGCAATTAGATATAGAATCAGGTGATTGCTATCTCATCCAGCTGGACAATGGTAGAGGAGGTAGGTTGGGTGGTCAACTATGTTGAAGGCTACAGGCAGGTCAAAAAGAATGAAGGATAGTTTACCTTTGTCATAATCACATGAAATGTAATTTGTGACTTTAAGAGCCATTTTGGTACTGTAATAGGGTTGGAAACCTGATTGGAGGGATTCAAACATAGAATTCTGAGAAAAATGGACACAAATTTGGAAGTGACAGCATGCTCAAGGACTTTGGAGAGTAAAGGGAAATTGGAGATGATGCAAAGGTGGAGAAGGCAATGGATGGTTTTGAGAATGTGGTGATGATGGAAGGTATGCCAAGGGGCTGGGAGAGGGCAGTGCGGGGGGCCAGCGGCTGAAGCAGAGAAATGTTAACAATATCAGTTAACATGGGAGCCATGAAAGGTAGTTGTGTGGTCAGCAATTGAGTGGGAATAGAGTTGAGGGAACAGAAGGTGGGTCCTGTGGTCAAGGTGAGCTTGAAGTGGCTGTGAGGGGAGATAGGAGAGAAATTTAGGGCTAGGCCAGGTGGGAACCTTCAAGGAAGTTTGGAGCAGTGGACAACAGGACGTGAGGAAAACGGCTGATTCACTAAGGTACTGGGCAGATTGAGTGCTACTTTTTTATCCATGGCAACTTAAATTTCAAAAGTCACAAAGTTGTGAACGGCCTGTTTATTTCAATGGTCAGTACATTCCAAATTGCTGTGCACACGTGTATTTAAAAGAAAATATTGCTCACCTCACATGTCCGTCCCCATTTCCCTCATCTTCCACAGCCTTCAGCTGTCTAGGGCCTACATTCAGCAACTTCCTTCCTAAACCTCGCTAGTTCTCTGTCTCTTTAGTCTTTAGTCTTTTAAGGTGCGACTTATTCTATTTGCCTTCGTATTTGTTTATGTACCTTTGTGTAAAATATTTTTGATAGTAGTCTTGTTAAGTGCTTTGGAACACTTTTATTACGTTAAAAGTGCAATGTAATAAAAGTTGTGTTGCTATCTCATGGGAGAGAGAAAAGAGAGCAAAACCTTGGGTCAATATGGGAAAAAGATCCTCTGGAAAATTCCGCTTTGACCTCCACAGATAATTGAAGCCAGTCCACATGATCATGTGAACTATGTAGTTAACTGTAAAACTTCTTGCTCTCTATATGATATGATCTCTACCCTACTGAAGAACTGGATTATCTCCCTCCTGAAGACTTGCAGAAGGTTAACATCAGCCAGCCTTTCATCCTAAATTTTAAAGAAAAGCCGCTCATCATTCAGTGCAGACCAGTTTTGTGTAGGTTAAACCTGTGTCACCATGCCCTCCCCAATCTGTTGAACTGGAATAATTGATCATTAGGCATGGTATCCAGCCCTTCAATTATTTTGTGATTCTCTGTCAGGTTGCCTCTAAATCTATGCTGCTTGTAAGTAAGTAGACTTAATTCCATAAGATAGGGGAGGTGGCGGTATTAGTGGCATTGTCATTGGGGACCTGGATTCATTCAAATTCCATTATGGCAGATGGTGAACTTTGAATTAAAAGAAAACCTGGAATTAAAAGTGTAGTGATGACCATGAAACCACTGTTGATTGTTTAAAAACCCACCGGGTTCACAAATGCCATTTAGGGAAAGAAATCTGCTGTCCTTGCCTGGTCTGGCCTATATGTGACTCCAGACCCACAACAATGTGGTTGACTCCTAAATGCCTTCTGAAATGGCCTAGCAAGCTATTCACTTCTCGAGGGCAATTCGAGATGGGCAATAAATGCTGGCCTCACCCATCACCGAATTTTAAAAAAAGGAAGCATTCTCATCACTCTCATGAAATTTTTCCAGGGCTATAATGTCATCCACCATGCCAGTGGAATACAACTTTGTGCAATACTTAAGATGCAGTCTGACCAATGACATGTATAATCTCAGAATGCCGATGTTCTATTTGTAAGGAATGGGTTTTATTGATAAAACCAACACCTTGTGAGCTTTGGCTACAGTTCCTCTGCATTGGTGATGAACATCCAGTGATCTGTGCAGAATAACATAGCTTCTTTCTTTTTCTCAACTGTTTTCACTGTTGTGTGCTGTGAATGATAAGTGTATTCTGTGATAAAAACAAAAAAACTGCGGATGCTGGAAATCCAAAACAAAAACAGAATTACCTGGAAAAACTCAGCAGGTCTGGCAGCTCGAAACGTCAACTCTTTTCTTCTCCGCCGATGCTGCCAGACCTGCTGAGTTTTTCCAGGTAAGTGTATTCTGTGATCCTACCGACACACATGACACATTTTTCTAGGTTAAATGCCATTTGCCATTTTATGGCCCATTCCTCAGTGCATCTAAATCACTTTGTAATAGATTGCACACCTCTACTGTCTTTACCCTTGCACAGAATTTAGTACCATCTGCAAGCTTGCTGACTGTACTTCTAAATGCACAGTCCATACCATTAATCAGAGCAGTGAAACAGCAGCAACCCTAGGACCGAACGCTGCTTGTCGGTGCCACTACCAGTTTAATAAAAAGTTATTTAAATACAAATTGAGGTTTTGTTTTATTCATTCATGGAATGTGGGCTAGGCCAGCATTTATTGCCCATCCCTAATTGCCCCTGAGAAGGTGGTGGTGAGCTGCCTCCTTGAACTGCTGCAGTCCATGTGATGTAGGTACACCCACAGCACTGTTAGCGAGGGCATCCAGATTTTGATCCAGCAACAGTGAAGGAACAATGATATATCTCCAAGTCAGGATGGTGAGTGTTTTGGAGGGGAACTTCCAGGTGGTGGTGTTCCTATGTATATGCTGCCCTAGTCCTCCTAGATGGTAGCTGTCAAGGGTGCCTAAGGAGCCTTGGTGGGTTCCTGCAAAGCATCTTGTAGATGGTGCACACTGATGCCACTGGGCATTGGTGGTGGAGGGAATGTATGTTTGTGGATAGGGTGCCAATCAAGGGCACTGCTTTGTCCTGGATGGTGTTAAGACCCTTTAGCTGCACTCATCCAGATGTGCGGAGAGTATTCTATCACACTCCTGACATGTGCCTGGTAGATGGTGAACAGGCTTTGGGGAGTCAGGAAGTGAGTTACTTGCTGCAGGATTCCAAGCCTCTGAACTGCTTTTGTTGCCACAGTTTTTAAATGGCTAGTCCACTAGAGGTTCTAGTCAATGAAAACCCCCAGGATGTTGCTAGTGGTGGATTCAGCGATGGTAATGCCATTGAGTGTCAAGGGGCGTTGATTAGAATCTCTCTTCTTGGAGATGGTTGTTGCCTGGCACTTGTGTGGCATGAACATTACTTTCCACTTGTCAGCCCAAGCCTGGATATTGCCCAGGTCCTGCTGCATTTGGACATGGACTGCTTCAGTATCTGAGGAGTCGCGAATAGTATTGAACATTGCGCAATCATCAGCGAATGTCCCCACTTCTGACCTTATGATGGAAGGAAGTTTATTGATGAAGCAGCTGAAGGTGGTTGGGCCGAGGACACGACCCTGAGGAACTCCTGCAGTGATGACCTGGAACTGAGATGATTGACCTCCAGCGACCACAACCATCTTCCTTTGTGCTAGGTATGGCTCCAACCAACGGACAGTTTTCTCCCTGATTCCCATTGACTCCAGTTTTGCTAGGGTTCCTGTTGCCACACTCGGTCAAATGCTGCCTTGATGTCAAGGGCAGTCACTCTCACCTTCCCTCTGGAGTTCATCTCTTTTGTCCTTGTTTTAACCGAGGCTGTAATGAGGTCAGAAGGTGATTGACCCTGGCGGAATCCAAACTGGGCATCAATGAGCAGGTTATTGCTAAGCAAGTGCCGCTTGATAGCATTGTTGATGACCCCTTTCATCGTTTTATTAATGATCGAGAATAGACTGATAGATAATTGGCCTGGTTAGATTTGTCCTGCTTTTTGTGTACAGAACATACCTGGGCAATTTTCCACATTGCTGGGTCGATGCCAATGTTGTAGTCATACTGGAACAGCTTGGCTAGGGGCATGCCAAGCTCTGGAGCAGAAGTCTTCAGTGCTGTTGCTGGAATGGTGTCAGGGCCTGTAGCCTTTGCAGTATTCAGTCCCTTCAGGCGTTTCTTGATATCACATGGAGTGAATCAAATTGGTTGAAAGCTGGATCTGTGATGCTGGGGACCTCCAGAGGAGGCTTGGATGGATCATCCACTTGGCATTTCTGGCTGAAGATTGTTGCAAATGCTTGAGCCTTATCTTTTGCACTGATGTGCTGCGCTCCCCCATCATTGAGGATGGGGATTTTGTGGAGCCGCCTCCCCTAGTGCATTGTTAAATTGTCCACCATTATTCACAACTGGATGTGGGAGGGCTACAGAGATTCGGTATGATTCATTGTGTAATTGCTTAGCTTTGTCTATCGCTTGCTGCTTAAGCTGTTTGGCACACAAGTAGTCCTGTGTTGTAGCTTAACTAGGTTGACACCACATTTTTAGGTATGCCTAGTGCTGCTCCTAGCATGCCCTCCTGCACTCCTCATTTGAAGCAGGGGTGATCCCCTGGCTTGACAGTCATGTAGGGTGGGGTATATGCTGGGCCATGAGGTTACAGATTGTGGTTGAGTACAGTTCTGCTGCTGCTGATGGCTCATTGCACCTCATGGATGCCCAGTCTTCAGTTGCTAAATCTTTTCAAAATCTAAAACAAAAACAGAATTACCTGGAAAAACTCAGCAGGTCTGGCAGCATCGGCGGAGAAGAAAAGAGTTGACGTTTTGAGTCCTCATGACCCTTCGACAGAACTTGTTTTCAATGATGTCAAACTTAGAAGCTTGAACATGCCACAAATGAGAGCAGTGTGCTTCTGGCAAGCAACATTTTTTAAAACTGGGATATTTGCACCAAAGGTTCCATGCATTGCTGTTCTCCAATATGGGATATAACTCTACATTTTCAGACGGTATCACTAATGCTAAAACTACAAGTTGGATTTATTTGGAAGCATTGAGTTCACCCAGAGCAAATAATACACTTACAGGCTGGCAATAAAACTATCTTTGGGGCTAAACCAAAGCCTTGTTTTATTTTAAAGTTTTCAGTGTGCCTTGTTCAGAGCATGTTTTTAACATTGTTCAATAAATAGCAAGACTAGTATAAATGTTTACGTATTGTGATGGTATATGATCCACCTCACTCCTCAGTGTTACTTTAGATACAGCTGAAATTGGACCGAAGAAATGGTCAAAATATGTTGTATACTTTCGCCTCTGAGCTTGACCAGCCATTCATGCCAGAGCAGAAACACTGTGAAATACCTTGAGCACTAGCCAATTAATAATTCAAGTGTCTAATGTCAAATTAATGCTTTGATTGGGTATAATCTGATTGGCCTTGGAGTGAGTACTTG
Source organism: Carcharodon carcharias (assembly GCF_017639515.1). NCBI lineage: Eukaryota > Metazoa > Chordata > Chondrichthyes > Lamniformes > Lamnidae > Carcharodon > Carcharodon carcharias. Next base: position 168,101,861 of record NC_054472.1, read on the forward strand.
ACATTGTAATTGATTTGCATATCCAAACAACTGGCCTTGATCTTGTGGAACAAAGCTTTTTCTTATAGCTTGTGTCTCAGAGATAGATACAATAGGCCAGATTTTGCTGGATCAAGGCATCCTTCATCTTGTCCTGTTAGCCACAGTTGTTGAAGCATGTTGGGCAAAAACGTTTCAAGGCTTCAGAGTACTAGAAATACGAGCTGAGAATGGCACTTAGGTCAAAGAGTTTCTGGGATCTTGGTGAACAATGGGTCAGTCCATCTCCTTAACCATTAAGATTTGAGGATTGAGAAATAAACAGGAAGGAATGCGAAAGAAGGTGAATTGGCGTGGGTCAAAATGTCATATGAGGTACAGTACAGAAAGAAAAGAAAGATTGGATTAAGAGAAAGAAAAAAGGGACAAACACATAGACCATCAAGAAGGACAAGGGCAGCAGACACATGGGAACACCACCACCTTGAAGTTCCCCTCCAAGCCACTCACCATCTTGACTTGGAAATATATCACCGTTCCTTCACTGTGACTGGGTCAAAATCCTGGAACTCCCTCCCAAACAGTGCAGTGGGTGTACCTACACCACATGGATTGCAGCAGTTCAAGAAAGCAGCTCACCATCACCACCTCAAGGGCAGCTAGGGATGGGCAATAAATGCTGGCCTAGCCAGCGACACCCACATCCTGTAAATGAATAAATGTGGAGGAAAATTAGATGGAAAAGGATAGAGTTGCAAAACATGGTTGGTTGTTGCACTCTGTGCCCTGGTAACTTGCTTTTTTCTTAGCCCCTTAACTTTTTAAAGCATGTTTCCTTTTGACAAATTAGTTCCACAAGTAGCTTTTTCCCATCTTCCTCAGGTCCTCACTGTCATATTCCTCGGTAAAACCAACAAAATACAAATATTTCTGCCAATTCTTCTCTCAGTTACAAGGCTTTCTTCTCACAGCCTTCGATCGCTTCTCATCAAATGCACAGCCCAGAGCACAAGCTAAAAAAGAATAGATTGGGAAGCATCATGGAGTCACAGAAGGAGGCCATTAGGCTCACCAGCTCCTTGCAGAATAATCCAGCATGTTCCACTGTCCCTGCTCTACCCCTGCAAGTTATTTCCTTTAAGTGCCCATTCCGGCTACCAACCTTGTGTGCAGCAAGTTCCAAGACATTACTAAGCACACAACTTATCTACTGATTCACAAATTTAATCTCCTGAAGGAAGGTAACTGAAACCAGAAATGCTAAAACATTGTGCTAAGTTTTTTTCCTTGAAACTCTAAAGAGGCAAATAACCTGGATCAGGCCTTGGCTTAGTGGTAGCATGTTCACCTAAGTTAGAAAGCTCTCTTTTCCAAAACCTATGTTGGTCCCTTGAGTTTCAAAGATATCAACTCAAAGATATAAACTTGGCTAATACTTTGTATCATAGTGAGGGAGCGCTATACTGTCAAAAGGGACATTTTTCAGATGAGATATTAAATCAAGGCCCTTCCTGCCTCCTCAGTGGCAGAAATAATGCCACAACAGCATTCACCAAGTGGAGGAGGTGATTTCCCTTGGTCAACACTTATCCTTTAACCATCATGAGTAAAAACAGATTATGATAATTTATGTAATTACTGTTTGTAGGACTTGTGTAATTTGACTGCATTTTCCTATATTCCTACTGTGGTGAAAGTCACCAGGGTGGCTGTAAAGCACTTTGGGACGTCCTGAAGTTTGCTGCATTGCTGATTTTTTATTTCTCTATTTGCTGGAGTTCTTTCTTTCCTCTCTCCTTTAGCTGTAGGAGAAGATATGTTATTCATCTGGGGCTGAACATCACTTATCTGATGTGACAAAATAGTGAGAATTTTTTGTTTAACAAAGCTTACTGAAGTTTCAAATAGAGTGTATAGCTTCTCAGCAGAAACACTTGTATAGCAAGCAGCCATAGGTTCTGAAGCTGTAAGTTAGGTCCTTTCTCACCGTGAAAAATGTACCCTGTATAAGACTATTGACAAATTCCCCTGAGTGCAAGTCTGAATGCAACTGGCTGACTAATTTACCAATGAGGGTCAAATCAGATTCAGATGGGGTTTCATCAAATCCCCGTTGTGAATGACTTGTGGCCAAAGGAGAAGCAGATTTTCAAACAAAGTTTCCTGAACTCCGTTCCTGTCTCTTATTAAAGTCTAAGATGCAGCATTGATTGCAGGAACCAGCGGTCAATGCCCTGGACTCAGCAGTGTGATCAAAACTTGTTTTTTGTGATTGAACAATGAAAGCATAGATTCTAAGGTAACTTTAGTGTGCAGAATTAGACTTTAACCCTGAGGAGCAGCCATCAGTTTTTGTGGTCCTGCTTCTGTTGGCCTCTAGGATGGATAGAGTTGCCTTTTTATGGACAGACAGATTTATTTCATGCATTTCTGTATTTCACATCATTCTGTAGGTATTTTCAAAGATATCAACAGACAAAATGAAACTGCTGATGGTACTTCCTAATGAGCTCAAAAGCTGAAGTACTGAGTGTTGATGAATGACCATTCCTGGACATCACAGCACTGAGCAAAGGCAGGATCCCAATTCCTGCAAGAGGGATTTCCTTTCATGGTTGGTGGGTTAAATTTGCCATGCAAGCCTGGAATCTGTTTGAATGCCTTGGCTATTGAAACTTCTTAGCTGTTAAATTGGGTCCCCTGATGACTATGGTAGATAATTACACTTGATCCAGCACAGAAGCCATAAACATATGTTATAACCAAGTGGAAAAAGATGCTTTCCAATATTATTCTAATATGTAGTTTTGCCCTATATGTTATAATTTTGGAATATCTACAATATCGGTTTAGCTTGGATGCCTTTTGTATGTATCACTTCCTGAATCCATACCATTGGCCTCTGGATTGAAACATCTCTCCTTCCTCATTTACGTTCTGTCACTTGGTGACAACGTTCAAAGTCATTTGGTCAACTCTGACACATACATTGAAAATGCCCAGTTTTATAGCTTCATTATCTCTCTCCAGTGTCTGTGGTTGTAGAGATTGCTTGTCCAACAACCCCAGTTTCTTCCAATTATATATGGAGAGGACAAAAGACATTTTCATCAGCTTATGCTACATATTCTTTCCATTACATACAATGGAGGTTTAAGCACTGGTGTATCCTACCTTCACTGTCTCTGTCCCTCCTTCATTCATACCTTTGCACCTCAAGACTTAGCTATTCAAATGCTCTCATGGCTAGCCTCCATAAGCTTCAGCTTCATCCACAACATCTGCAACCTATCTTGCACCAAGTCCTGTTCACCTGTGATCTCAATCTCCTATATTGGCTCTGATTTTAAATTCTCAACCTCATTTCTAAATTCCTTAATGGCTTTACCGTCCCTACCTTTGTAACTTATTCCAGTCCTGTAACCCACCCTCTGAAATCTCTGTCCCTCTGACTCTGGCCTGCTTGTGTACTCCCAATTCCCTTTGCCCAATCTTTGGCAACTGTTCCTTCAGCCTACCTCCCAACTCCCTCTTCTCCTTTAAGACACCCACTCCTGCTAAAACCGTCTTCATAGAGCTTCAGGTTACTTAATAGCTCATTTGTTGGCTCAATTTTGTTTTTGAGTATGCTATTGATGTGTCTTGAGATGTTTTTCCATGTGAAGGGTAATATATGATGCAAGTTATTGTTGCCGATACTTCCTTATGAAAAAAAAAAGTTAATCTAGAGCCCAGGAAAGTAACCCACAATGTAAGATTGTCAAATGTTAGAGAAAATGTTAGAATCTATTATAAATGATGTAATAGCAAAGCATTTAGAAATGCATAATATAACCAAGCAGAGTCAGCATGGCTTCCTGAAGGGTAAATCATGCCTGACAAATTTATTAGAATTCTTTTGAGGAGGTAACAAGCAGGATAGATAAAGGGCAGCCAGTAGATATAATATATTTGGATTTCCAAAAGGTTCCTCACATAAGGCTACTTAATAAGATGAGCCCATGGTGTTGGGGTAGTATATTAATATGGATAGAGGATTGGCTAACTAATAGAAAACAGAGAGTTGGGTTAAGGGGGGCCTTTTCAGGGTGGCAACCTGTAACTAACGGAGTGCCACGGAATCAGTGCTGGGGCCACAATTATTTACAATATATATTACTGACTAGGATGATGGAAGTGAATGTACTATCGCCAAGTTTGTGGATGACACAAAAATGGGTGGGAAGGCAAGTGGTGAGGACAACACACAGAATCTACCGAGGGATATAGATAGGTTAAGAGAATGGGCAAAGACTTGGCGGATGGTATGTAATGTGGGAAAATGAGAGGTTATGCTATTTGGCAGGAGGAATAGAGGAACTGAATATTATTTAAATGGAGGAAGCTGCAGATCAGAGGGATTTGGGGGTCCTTGTGCATGAATCACAAAAAGCTAACATAGAAGTTCAGCAAGTAATAGGGAAGGCAACATTTTTGAAATGTTGGCCTTTATTTCAAAGGGGTGTAGTATAAAAAAGGGGGATCTTGCTAAAACTATACAAGGCACTAGTTAGACCACACCTAGAATACTGTGAACAGTTTTGGTCCCCTTATCTAAGGAAAGACATACTGGCATTGGAGGCAGTCCAGAGAAGGTTCAGTAGGTTGATCCCAGGTATGGAGGGATTTTCTTATGAGGGGAGGTTGAGTAGGTTGGACCTGTACTCATTGGTGTTTAGAAGAATGAGAGGTGACCTTATTGAAGCATATAAGACTCTTGGGGAGCTTGACAGGATAGATGCTGAGAGTTTGTTTCCCCTTGTGGGAGAATCTAGGGCCAGAGGGCATAATCTCAGAGCAAGGGGTCGCTCAGTTAAGACAGAGATAAGGAGGAATTTCTTCTCTCAGAGGGTAATTAATCTGTGGAATTCTTTACAGTAAAGGGCTGTGGAGGCTGGGCTGTTAAGTATATTCAAGGCTGATATAGACAGGTTTTTAATCAGTAAGGGAATCAAGGGTTATGGGGAAAAGGCAGGAAAGTGGAGTTGAGGATTATCAAATCAGTCATGACCTCATTGAATGGTGGAGCAGAACCGATGGGCTGAATGGCCTACTTCTGCTCCTATGCCTTTCGGTCTTAATGTTAGGCCTGTTGTATTTGGATTGTGAAGGGGACACAGTTTGCATAAAATACAGGAGCAATCAGTGTGGAAATTGTACCCAATTAGGCTCTTAACTGAGAGCGATAACGGTTTTACAATTCATGTACATACCATTCAAATAGATTGAAAGGGATGCTTAGAACGTTTTGAATGGAAATCTCCAAAGAGTGTAGTGGATCAACCCTATTTGATTTAGTATTCTGATAGATTTTTAGATTTGCCTGCAGTTGACTTCTCAGTTAATTGTGAGAAACTGTGCATTTGTTTTGATGCCTTGTCACCAAATTTGAGCTGGCGTGTTTTTCTGGCATTTAGCTACCCATGTGGTCTTTGAATATTTCATGCAAAGAAACGTTTTTTTCTTGACAGTTTGTGCTGTTGGACACCAAAGCAGAGCAGTGAGGAAGCAATAGGGAGCAAAAGATGGATTGAGTGTGCTTAATATTTTTATAATTTTCCAGGAAAGAAGCCCAGTTCCACCTATTGCTTCATAAGATCTTTCATGGCATTCCAGTTAATAGCTTTTTAGAAGTCTGCTTTCAGAGAATGTAGCAGTTTTATGTAGCATTCGATCATAGATTACAGAGGAGGAAGTTGTGGGATAAGGATCCTTGGAACAGCATTTCAAAGATTTTTGCATCAAGGGATGGCTACTTCATTTTTATTATCATTTTAGATGTGGATTAGAGCACATTGGTAAAGCAGCACTTGTTATGTTGAGGCTATTGAGTCAGTGCCAAGCAGGGTTGGTCAGTGTGGGACTGGATTCACGTAAATCAGATTAGGCAGGCAGGGTCAGCAGTTTCCTACAAATCAGGACCACTTCCTCAGCCGCCGCCGCCCCCCCCCCCCCCCCCCCCCCCCCCCCCAAAAGAAATCAATTGTAGACGCAAGGATAATTGAGGCTTCTAAGATTGCAATAGATAGATTTTGTTATATAAGGGTATCGGTGTATAGAGTAAAGGTGACTAAGTGGAGTTGAGGGGCAGATCTGCCCTGATGTAATTAAATGGTGGAGAGGCTTGAGGGGCTAAAACGATTAGTCCTTTTCCTTTGCTCCTTTCCCTGAAGGACATGTGAACCAGTTGGTTTTTTGGGACAATCTGAAATTTTCACTCATTGCTGGCCCACAATTACCAGATATTTTGAATTCAGTTTTGTAACTTCTGAGTGGGATTTGATCTCATAGTCTATGGATGCTAGTCCATTTCAATGGCAATGGAACTTTCCATGCTTGTTTCATGGAAGGAATGACCAAAAGATGTTGAAGTCATGTATCAATTAAGTCAGAGGAGTGAGATTAATTTTTTTTTATTCATTCACGGGAAGTGGGTATCGCTGGCTGGGCCAGCATTTATTGCATATCCTGAGGTGCCCTTGAGAAGGTGGTGGCGAGCTGCCTCCTTGAACCACTCCAGTCCATGTGGCATAGGTACACCCCCAGTGCTGTTAGGAAGGGAGTTCGAGGATTTTGACCCAGCGGCAGTGAAGGGACGGCGATATGTTTCCAAGTCAGGATAGCGAGTGACTTGGTGGGAACTTCCCGGTGGTGGTGTTCCCATCTATCTGCTGCCCTTGTCCTTTTAGATGGCAGTAGTCGGCTTGGAGGGTGCTGTTGAAGGAGCCTTGGTGAATTTCTGCAGTGCATCTTGTTGCTGCATCACTGCTGCTACTACTGGTGGTGGAAGATGTGATGCCGATCAAGTGGGCTATCTTGCCCTGGATGGTGTCAAGCTTCTTGAGTGTTGTTGGAGCTGCATTCATCCAGGCAAGTGGGGAGTATTCCATCACACTCCTGACTTGTGCCTTGTAGATGGTGGACAGGCTTTGGGGAGTCAGGAGGTGAGCTACTCGTCGCATGATTCCTAGCCTCTGACCTGCTCTCATAGCCACAGTATTTATACGGCTAGTCCGGTTCAGTTTCAGCCAATGGTAACCCCCAGGATGTTGATAGTGGGGGATTCAGTGATAGTAATGCCATTGAACATCAAGGGACAATGGTTGGATTCTCTCTTGTTGGAGATGGTCATTGCCTGGCACTTGTGTGGCACGAACGTTACCTGTCATTGTCAGCCCAAGACTGGATATTGTCTAAATCCTGCTGCATATGGGCACTGACTGCTTCAGCATCTGACGAGTTGCGAATAATGCTGAACATTGTGCAATCAATTGCAAACGTCCCTACTTCTGACCTTATGATGAAGCAGCTGAAGATGGTTGGACTGAGGACACTACCTTGAGGAACTCCCACAGTGATGTCGTGGAGCTGAGGTGATTGATCTCCTTCCATTGTGCTAGGTATGACTCCAACCAATGGAGAGTTTTTCCCCTGATTCCCAATGACTCCAGTTTTGCTTGGGCTCCTTGACATCACACTCGGTTAAATGCTGCCTTGATGTCAAGGCAGTCACTCTCACTTAACCTCGGGAGATCAGTTCTTTGAGTTTATTGAGATATTTGACGTTAAAATTTAAAGGATGCCATTTGTCTGTCTTCAGTTCTTTGCTATTGCACCCCTAAGATGCTGTTTTTTCTTTGAGGTGTATGAATTCTTTTAATTAGTCCTTGGCATGTGGCTAATGTCTTCAGGGCCAAATTTATTTTCCATCCATGCTTCCTTCGAAAGGTGATTGGAATTATCCTTGAATTACATTGTCTTGAGGTGATGTTCCTATGATGGTGCGCGGTAGGGAATTCCAAGTTTCTGGTCTAATCATGAGTAAAACCTGACAATAAATGTGCAAGTCAGGATGTAGTGTGGTTTGGAGATAGTGTTCACAAGGCATTGCCTTGATCTTCATGGTGATGGTGGTGGTGTGGGTGCAGGAAAAGAAGCTACTATCCAAGTAAATTGTTGCAATGCATTCTATGGACAACACAATGATAGTATGTCGGTGAGGCAGATAGCGGATACTGTGTACTGGAGGTGTTGACTTAGTTAAGTGTGGCAACTATGCTCACCCAAGGAATAATGAGTATCCCTTTGCCTTCCTGACTTGTGTTTTCTTGATAGGAAACAAATTTGGGAGGCCATGAGAAGAGTAATTTGTTGCAGACTGCTTAGAATCTGATGTGCTCCTTTTGTAATAATATAACTGATCTGGTTAACCTTCTAATTAGTGGCTCCTGCTGGCCCAGTATTACAACATGACAATGCCCAAAAGAATCTTGATTTTAATTGCAACTGACTTAACAGAGTGCACTGCCTGAATCCAAAGTTTATTTTAAAAAATCAGTAAGTTTAACAATGCGAAAGAGTAAAATATCCAGAAGGGCTACTTTTCAAAATACCATTTCAATTCCTTTTATAAGTTAGTATAGTTATATAATAACTTGAAAAGATTATGTACATTATTCATTTTTTAGAAAACTGAATTCGATCAATAGAAACGCTGGTTAGCCTTCCTTTGAATTGAATAAAACATTAATTTTGTTTCAATATATTTTTATTTGATCCTCGGGACCACTTGGTTGTTGGATTTATTCTGAAAAAGCCAGTGGAAAATATTAATTTCACAACTGAATTCTGTCGCAATGATTTGGCCTGTGGATCAATTTTATTTTATTTTGGCACTGGAGCATTTGTGCTCAGTGGTTTAGTTCCTGGACTTCGTTGGTATTTATTCAGAAATTAAGAGTTATGCTCAAACAGCATCCAGTCTTACCAGAATGTCTTAAATTGTTGTCTACCTTGTAGAACTTGTCAGCATTATGAGGGGCCGAGATAGGGTAGACAGGAAAGACTTACTGAGGGGTCAATTACTAGGGGGCATAGATTTAACGTGATTAGTAGGAGGATTAGAGGGGACATGAAGAAAAACTTCTTCAACCAGAGAAGAAGGGCTTCTGGAATTCACTGCCTAAATTGGTGGTTGAGGTTGAAATACTCAACTGATTTAAAAAGTACCTGGATATGAAGGACTGTAACCTGCAAGGCAATGGACCAGTGCTGGAAAGTGGATTAAAATGAGCGGCTAGTTTCTTATTTCTCTTTTTTGGTCTGCACCTACACAATGGGCTGAATGGCTTCTTTCTGCACTGTTACTTTTCTAAGGTTCTGTGGATGAGTACAACGAAGATACTGTATTAGGGCCATGTTTAATATACAGGTCAAAATATTTCCCCTTAATCCATGTCACTCACTTAAAATTTTAAATGTTTTCTAGTTTTTCATGTGGAATCTCTAGAGTCCATCTAGGCAACAGGAATGATTTAGGATGCATGAACGATTACTAGGCTGCCTTTCACCCCAGGGACTAGGATTACCTCCAGTCATTTCATTGGAACTCCAAATGTGTTTGAAATCAGTTGGGGGGAAAAGATGGGACTTCGTAGCAAAGTGATGGTGAATTAACTTGTTAACCTCAAATCCTGACATTTTAGTTTGAATGCCCCTTGTATTAGAAGAGTGAAAACTGTTCCTCTGCAGATAGCAAAATCTATGGCTGGATTTTACAGTGGGGGTATCAAGGGGTGCCTGTCATTACCCCAAGCTTTCCTTCAGGCTTTGAGTGTTATGGAGTTGGAGATGTTTGATTCGTATTCACAGTTGGTTTCGTAGAACCATATGGCCAGTTGGGGGGTTTCAAAGGTCTCTATGGATGGGGAAGTCTAACTTGCTGCTGAGACAGTTATTTCTCTATGTGTTGCTGTGTTGCATTGAAGAGAGTGAGGGGCGATATTTGAGAGAACTGGTAACCACTGGACTGGAGTCGAGACTCTGAGTTCCAGAGATTATCATCATTACTGAGTGAAGTTGTGTGCCAGTGTGTTTGGTGTGAAGATGCCCATAGGGGTGCACAGTATTAAAAAAAAAAATTTAACCATGAGAGACACCAACTGCTCCATTCCCACTAAACTGTAGGCCACTCAACTTCCCTTCCTGACTTCCATGTTAGCCAGTATTGTTAATGGTCCTCTCTCCTTAGGTACTGTTCCCCTCCTCTTCAAAACACTGTCATAAACCCTCTCCTTGACCCAAGCTCCTGTTAACCTGTGCACTGCAGCCTGAAAGATACAGCACAGGCTTTGTTCAGAGTTTACTACTGCATGTGCATGGCTGCGCCTAAAAAATCAGAAGGTAGCACGTTTAAAAACAGAACCAGAGATGACATGAGAAAAAATATTTTTTCACGAGTGGCTAGAATTTGAAATACACTGCCTGATAAAAGGGTGATGCAGATTCATTAGCTTTCAAAAGAGAATTAGATAAATACTTGAAGGAGAATAAATTTTTAGGGACGTAAGGAAAGAGCAGGGGACTGGCAATACCAGAATAGCTGTTTGAAAGAGCTGACACAAGCTTGATGGGCCAAATGCTGTTCTTCTGTGCCGTACTGTTGTATGATTCTATTCTATAACTAGGTATGCAAAACAACAAAATTTTAAAGGGAACATTGCCCTTGCAAACTACCAGCCCATTTCCAACTTTCCTTTACCTCTTCCAAGTCCTTGAATGTGTTATTGCCTCCCAAATCCAAACCTTTCTTTCCTGAAACTCCTTGTTTGAACCTCTCCAGTCAGTTTTCACCCCTGCCACTTTACCAAAATAGCTCTTATCAAAGTCACAGATGACATTCTATATGACTATGCCAAAGATAAACTTCAGTACTTAAGGAAGTGACCCTAGAAATAGTAGATGCATTTGGTGATCATCTTCCGAGATTCTATGGACTCTGGAACAGTTTTTACAGATTGGAGGGTATCTAATGTACTCCCACTATTTAAAAAGGGATGTAGAGAGAAAGCAGAGCATTATAGACCAGTCAGCCTGATGTCGGTAGTGGGGAAAATTCTAGAGTCCATTATAAGAGATTTAATAGCTGAGCACTTGGAAAACAATGGCAGAATTGGATAGTCAGCATGGATGTACGAAAGGGAGATCATGCTTGGCAAATTACTGGAATTTTTCGAGAATGTAACTAGTAGAGTTGATGAGGGGGAGCTAGTGGATGTGGTTTATTTGGACTTTCAGAAGGCTTTTGACAAAATCCCACAAAAGAGATTAGCATGTAAAATTAAAGCGCGTGGGATTGGGGATAGTGTATTGAGATGGATAGAAAACTGGTTGTCAGACAGGAAACAAAGAGTAGGAATAAACGGGTCTTTTTCCGAATGGCAGGCAGTGACCAGTGGGATACCGCAGGGATCGGTGCTGGGACCCGAGCTGTTCACAATATATATTAATGATTTAGATGAGGGAACTAAATGTAATATCTCCAAATTTGCAGATGACTCAAAACTTGGTGGGAGGGTGAGCTGTGCAGAGATGCTTCAGTATGATTTGGCCAAGCTGAGTGAGTGGGCAAATGCATGGCAGATGCAGTATAATGTGGCTAAATGTGAGGTTATCCACTTCAGTAGCAAAAACATGAAGGCAGATTATCTGAATGGCTATAAATTGAGAGAGGGAAATGTGCAACGAGACCTGGTTGTCCTCGTACACCAGCCGCTGAAGGTAAGCATGCAGGTGCAGCAGGTGGTAAAGAAGGCAAATGGTACGTTGGCCTTCATAGCGAGAGGATTCAAGTACAGGAGCAGGGATGTCTTGCTGCAATTATACAGGGCCTTGGTGAGACCACACCTGGAATATTGTGTGCAGTTTTGGTCTCCTCATCTGAGGAAGGATGTTCTTTCTATAGAGGGAGTGCAGCGAAGGTTTACCAGACTGATTCCTGGAATGGCAGGACTGATATATGAGGAGAGATTGAGTCCGTTAGGATTATATTCTCTGGAGTTCAGAAGAATATGGGGGGACCTCATAGAAAGCTATAAAATTCTAACAGGACTAGACAGGATAGATGCAGGAAGGATGTTCCCGATGGTGGGGGAGTCCAGAACCAGGGTTTACAGTCTGAGGATATGGGATAGACCATTTAGGACTGAGATGAGGAGAAATTTCTTCACCCAGAGTGGTGTGCCTGTGGAATTCCCTACCACAGAAAGTAGTTGAGGCCAAAACATTGTACGTTTTCAAGAATGAGTTAGATATAGCTCTTGGGGCGAAAGGGATCAAAGGATATGGGGAGAAAGCGGGAGCAGGCTATTGAGTTGGATGATCAGCTATGATCATAATGAATGGCAGAGCAGGCTCGAAGGGCTGAATGGCTTACTCCTCCTATTTTCTATGTAAACAATTTCTTCTGGTGCCTTCAGGACCTATCTGCAGCCTTTGAAATAGTTGACCACACAACCTTTCTCCAAAGCTACTTCATCTGCCCAGCTGGATTAAACTGCACTCGCTTGGCACCCTTTCTGTTTTATCAGATGTAGCCAGAATATCCCTTCTAATGACTTCTCTTTCCATTACTGTACCAATTCTCCTGGTACCCCCAAGGATCTGTCTTTTGCTCCTCCTATTTCTCAACTACATAGTGCCCCTTAGCGATACCATCCAAAAACACAGCATCAGTTTTGACATGTACACTGATGTCAAACAGCTCTACCTCATCACTACCTCCCTTGACCCCTCCACTGTCTCTAAATTGTCAGACTACTTGTCTGATATCCAGTACTGCATGAGCAGAAATTTCATCCAGCTAAATATTGGGAAGCCTGAAGCCATTATCTTCAGTCTGCCACAAACTCTGTTCCCTGGCCACTAACTCCATCCCTCACCCTGGCAACTGTCTAAGGCTGACTCAAACCATCTGCAACCTCCGATGTCATATTTGACCCTGTAATGAGCTTTTGACCTTGTGCCATCACTAAAACCACCTATTTGCATTTCTGTCGCATTGCTCAACTCCACCCCTGCCTCAGTTCATCTGTTGCTGAAGCCCTCATTTATTACCTCTATAACTTGACTACTCTAATACACTTGTGGCCTGCCTCCCGCATTCTTCCCTCTGTAAACTTACGGTCACCCAAAACTTTGCTGCCCTTATTCTGACTTGCACAAAGTCTCATTCACCTTGTACTCGCTGGTCTTTTAATCCACGCCTTGATTTTGAAGTTCCATTGATTTGATTCTTCCATGCTCTTGCCCATCCCTATCTTTCTCATCTCCAGCCATTTGTGATCTCTGCGCTCCTCTAATTCTGGCCATTTGAGTATTCCCAATTTTAAATTGCTCCACCATTAATGGCCATCCCTTCAGCAGAGGGCTTAAGCTCTGGAATTCGCTCCCTAAGCGTTTCTGCCTTCTATGGTATCTTCCCTCTTTTAAGACATTCCTTAAAGCCTACCTCTCTGGCCAAGCTTTTGGTCATCTACACAAGTATCTTTTGTGGCTCAGTTCAAATTTTGTTTGACAGCTTCTTGGAAAAGTGTCTTGGAACATTTTATTACATTAACAATGCTATATAAATATGAATTGTTGTTGAACCAGAGACCAATTTCTTAAATGCTGTTTAGAGCACACTTTTTCTGCTGTTTTGCCAGGTTTCAGTCTGATTTATGGAAATACCTGAAAGAGCACCATTTGATGTCAACTTGACATCCCTGAAGGAGCAAGAAGCTGAGTATCAAGCAGGGAGTCAAGGTTATAGAACTCTTCAGTGTTTTAAAGATCAACAAAGGGTTACAAAAAAAAATAATAAAAAGAGCAAAGGTAAATTATGAAAGAAAACTAGCACAAAATGTAAAAACTGATAGCAAAAGCTTCTACAAGTATATAAAAGGAAAGAGAGTAGCTAAAGTGAATGTTGGTCCCTTGGAGGACGAGACTGGGGAGTTAATAGTGGGGAACACGGAAATGGCATAATCCATATTTTGCCTCTATTTTCACAGTGGAGGACACTAGTTCCACCCCAATAGTAAGTAACAGGTAGTGCAGAGGATATAGAGAAGGAGGAACTTAGAACAATCACCATCGCTAGAGAAAAAGTACTGAGCAAACTATTGGGATTGGGGGTAATATATTAGCTTGGATAGAGGATTGGTTAACCAACAGAAAGCAGGGAGTTGGGATAAATGGGCCTTTTTCTGGATGGCAAGCTGTAACTAGTGGGGTGCCACAGGGTTTGGTCCTTGGGCCCCAACTATTTACAATCTATATTAATGACTTTGATTCAGGGATAGAAGGTACTATAGCTAAATTTGCAGATGACACCAAAATAGGTGGAAAAGTAAGTTGCAGTGAAGAAATAAGAAATGTACAAATGGATATGGACAGGTTAGATGAATGGGCCAAAATTTGGCAGATGGAGTTTAACGTGCATAAGTGTGAGGTTATCCATTTTGGCTGGAAGAATAAAAAGGGGACTTATTATTTAAATGGCGAGAAACTTCAGAATGCTTCAGTGCAGAGGGACCTGGGTGTCCTCGTGCATGAATTGCTGAAAGCTAGTATGCAGGGTACAGCAGGTAATAAGGAAGGCAAATGGAATTTTGGCATTTATTGCTGAAGGAACAGAATATAAAAATAGGGAAGTGTTGTTGCAATTGTACAAGGCATTGGTGAGACTGCACCTGGAGTACTGTGCACAGTTTTGGTCCCCTTACTTGAGGAAGGATGTAGTTGCATTGGAGGTGGTTCAGAGGAGGTTCACTAGATTGATTTCAGAGCTGCGGGGCTTGTCTTATGAGGAGAGATTGAGCAGTTTAGGCCTATACTCGCTAGAGTTTAGAAAGATGAGAGAAGATCTAATTGAGATATATAAGATGCTAAAGGGGATAGACAAAGTAGACGTGGAGCAGATGTTTCCCCTTGGTGGGGCATTCTAGAATGAGAGGCCATAGTTTTAGGCTAAGTAGATTTAAAATCAGAGATGAGGAGGAATTACTTTTCTCAAAGGGTAGTGAATCTGTGGAATTCACAACCTCAGAATGCAGTGGATGCTGGGACACTGAATAAATTTTTGGAGGAGATAGACAGATTTTTAATTAGTAATGGGTTGAAAGGTTATGGGAAGAGGGCAGGAAATTGGAGTTGAGGTCAAAATGAGATCAGCCATGATCACAGTGAATGGCGGGGCAGGCTTGAGGGGCTGAATTGCCTACTCCTGCTCCTAGCCGTATGTTCTTATATTGTGTGTTCTCATTGACTGTATTAAGGTTAAAAAAAAAAACACACTCTTGTCAATTTCTTTTTGTGATTGAAAGCAAAAATCTAACTATGCTAATGGCAAATACATTGATGCACTGAGTTAACTCCTGCACATTTTAAACATCCTGAACAAAACTGGGGGTTTTAAAAAAGCAATTAAGTCAGACCTCCATGATCCCATCCACATTAGTTAACGGAAATTAGTCACGCAAAAGCAAAGTGCCACACCTCTTTCACCTTGTAGAGAGCATTAAGTACATGACGTAAATGTAGCCTGTGTGCTGATTATCCCCTTCCTGCAATTCATGGCAGCAAGGATAACAATGGTCAAGGACTAGTCTTCCTCGCTTGGGAAAATAAAAGCCATCGAGAATAGCTGCAACAGATGCAGAAGCATTATAACAGCATCAATTTACAAATATCTTTTTTTGTATGCAAAATTTCTCATGTTCAGGTGGCTCAGTTATCTTTGCTCTGAAATTGCTAAATATGGAAGTCAGAGTACATCCAAATTCCCAAAGCTTGGACATTGCTACTTGAGTAAAGATCAGGGGTGACCAAACTTTTTACGTGACGAGCCACATTTCAATTTTTTTCTCATTCATGGGGCTGGTGAGTAAATTTTGGAAAGATAAGGCATTAGAAATTTATCTTGCTATTAATTAAAAAATGAAACAAAAACTTCAAATGAGAAGACTATTTTATTAGTTTACTTGATGAGAATTTTGAAATCCAGCAGTTGCTTGACTGGGAAAAGAAGTAGGTCAAAGGAACTTGTGCAAGTTAGCCCTGAGCTGGTGCAATGCAACTTCTTTATTTTAATTGGTTTTTCTCCTTCTCTCCCATTCTGAAGACTGGACCAACCTAACACTAGAGTTGAATTCAACTGCATTGGTACATGAATCCTTTAAGAGCTTTTAAAATGGAATGAAGTTTCCACCCCAATAGGCCCATATCTTCTGTTACCCCACTCACTACTGCCATGTTCAGCACTTGAATGAGCTGTCTGTAGTGAACCTTTAAGGCTGAGACTGTTGACCTATATCTGACAACCCAGACGGATGGTCAGTGACCTTCAATGGGAATTAAGCAGGTGAAGAACTGAACCACCAATGGTGTTTCTGCATGAGTACTTTATGCCAGGAACTGGTAATGCAGGCCCAAAGCATTTCCCAGAGAGTCGGTGCTCCAACCCGACAACTCCATGCTGCAGACCTGCCTGCAAGGAAAGACACAACTCTTGTGCAAATCTGAAGCAAATGAAAAAGAAACACAGCAGTAATTTGGAGGCAAATCTAAAAATTTCCTGCTGTATGGAAACTTGACATTTGGGTTCAGTGCTTGTTGCTTACAGGAAACTTTCAGAATAATCCAGGATTTGTTAGAGCAATTACTGATCAGTTTCAGTTCATTCCTGGCAGACAATTGGAAACAAAGGTTGGCAAGAGAAATGGTGGATGTACAATAAATAGATTACCTTCAAAGAAGAGAGAGTTGACCACAGTCAAGGTATGTTCCACTGAAAGGGGAAGATAGGATAAACAAATCTAGAGCTCCCTGAATGACAAAAAAGATGGCGATGAAGAAGAAAAAGTGTGCTTATGACAAGTCAGGCTGATAATGCAATGGAGAACTAGACTGAATATAGAAGTTTCAGAGGGGAAGTGATAAAACAAATAAGAGAAGCAAAGATGAAGTATGAAAAGAGACTGGCAGCTAAAATAAAAGTCTTCAGTGGGCATATTTTTAAAACTTCATTCAGGGGAAGTGGGTGATGCTGGCTAGTCCAGCATTTGTTGTCCATAACTAATTGCACTTGAGAAGGTGGTGGTGAGCTGCCTTCTTGAACAGTCCCTGTGGTATAAGTAAATCCACAGTGCTGTAAGAAGGGAGTCTTAGGATTTTAACCCAGCACCAGTGAAGGAATGGCAGTATCGTTCCAAGTCAGTTGGAGGGAAACTTACAGGTTGAGTCACTTGCATGGTGCTCCCATGCATTTGCTGCCCTTATTCTTCTAGGTGGTAGAGGTCGCAGGTTTTGGAAGTGCTGTCAGATGAGCCTTGGTGAGTTACTGCAGTGCATCTGACAGATGGTACACACTGCTGCCACTGTGTGTCAGTGGTGGAGGAGTAAATATTTAAGCTGGTGGATGAGGTGCCAATCAAGTGGGCTACTTTTTCCTAGATGGTGTCAAGCTTCTTGAGTGTTGTTGGCGCTACACTTACCCAACAAGTGGAGAGTATTCCATCATACTCCTGACCTGTGCCTTGTTTGCCTCACATCCTTTAAAAAGTACCTGGATGAGCACTTGGCATGTCATAACATTCAAGGCTATGGGCCAAGTGCTGGTAAATGGGATTAGCTAGGTAGGTCAGGTGTTTCTCATGTGTCGGTGCAGACTGGATGGGATGAGAGATTCTGTGATTCTGAGTCATTAGGTGAGTTATTTGCTGCAGAATTCCCAGCCTCTGACCTGCTTTTGTAGCCACAGTATTTTTATGGCTGGCCCAGTTCAGTTTCTGGTCAATGGTAACCCCCAAGATGTTGATAAATAACTATAGCATGTAAATAGAATAATGGTGGTAACACAAGGAGTTAGGCTGATTAGGGACCAAAAAGTGGATTTACACATGGAGGCAGGGGGAATACCTCAGACATTAAATGAATACTTCACATCTGTCTTCACCAAGGAAGAAGGTGCACCCCAGGCCATGGTGAAAGAAATTGAAATGGCTGTACTTAAAGTTGATAAGGCATCAGGACCAGATAGATGCATCCAAGGATACTGGGGGAAGTCAGTGTGCAAATTGCAGAGGCACTGGCCATAATTTTACAGTCTTCCTTAGACTCAGCAGTGGTTCCAGAAGACTGGAGAACTGCAAAAAGGATATCAAGATAAGCCCAGCAACTACAGGCAAGTCAGTTTAACTGTGTGGGGAAACTCATAGAAACAATAACTTGGGACAAAGTTAATAGTTACTTGGGCAAGTGCGGGTTATTTCAGAAAAGCCAGCACCTACTTATTAATGGGAAATCAGGTTTAACTAACTTGCTTGAGTTTTTTGAAGAGGTGCTGGAGAGGGTTGATGAGGGCAATGCTGTTGATGTGGTGTACATGGACTTCCCAAAGGCATTTAATACAGTGCTGCACAACAGCTTTGTGAGCAAAGGAATAAAAGAGACTGTAGCAACGTGAATATGAAATTGGCTGAGTGACAGGGAACAGAAAGTAGTGATTCATGGTTGTTTTTAGGGCTGCAAAAAGATTTGTAGTGGAGTTCCCAAGGGGTCAGTGTTGGGAGTCTTGCTTTTCCTGATAGATCTTGGTGTATAAGGCACATTTCAAAATTTGTGGCGAATACGAAACATGGAAGCATTGTGAACTGTGAAGAGAATAGTGTAGAAAATCAATAGGACATAGACCAGTTGGTGGAATGGGTGGACAGGTGGCAGGTTAAGCGCTATGCAGAGAAATGTGAATTAATTCATTTGGTAGGAAGAACATGGAGAGACAATATAAAATAAAGGACAACTCTTAAGGGGGTGCAGAGGAAGAAAGACCTGGGTGCAGAAATCATTGAAACTGGTAGGACAGGCTGAGAGAGGGTTAATAAATCATAGAGTATCCTGGGCTTTATTAATAGGGCCATAGAGTACAAGAGCAAGGAGGTTATGTCGAACTTGTATCAGATGCTAGTTTGGCCTCAGCTGGGGTATTGCGTCCGATTCTGGGTACTGAGCTTCAGGAAAGATATGAAGGCATTGGAGAGAATGCAGAAAAGATTCATGAGAATGGTTTCAGGAATGAGAAACTTATGTAGATAGATTGGGCAAGTTGGGACTATTTTCATTGGAGAAGGGAAGGCTGAAAGGAGCTTTCATAGAGGTCTTCAAAATCATGAGGGTTCTGGACAGAGTAGACAATGAGAAACTGCTCCCATCGTGAAAGGATCAAGGACTAGAGGGCACAGATTTAAAGTAATTAGTAAAATAAGCAAAAACA
The DNA here is from genome assembly GCF_017639515.1 of Carcharodon carcharias. Taxonomy (NCBI): domain Eukaryota; kingdom Metazoa; phylum Chordata; class Chondrichthyes; order Lamniformes; family Lamnidae; genus Carcharodon; species Carcharodon carcharias. The sequence continues at coordinate 168,120,972 of NC_054472.1, forward strand.
ATATGAGAGAGAACTTTTTCACACAGCGAGTGGTTGAGGTTTGGAATGCACTGCCTGAGAGTGTGGCGGAGGCAAGTTCAACTGAAGCATTCAAAAGGAATCACTGTTATTTGGAAAGGAGAAATCTGCAGGGTTACGGGGAGATGGCAGGGGAATGGCACAAGGTGATTTTTTAAAATTCTGTCCTGGGATGTGGGTATTGCTGGCTAGGCCAACATTTTTATTGCCCATTCCAAGTTGCCCTTGAGAAGGTGGTGGTAAGTTGCCTTCTTGAACCGCTGCAGTCCATGTGGTGTAGGTACAGTGCTGTAAGCAAGGTAGTTCCAGGTTTTTGACCCAGTGACAGTGAAGGAACGGTGATAATGTTACAAGTCGGGTTCGTCTGTGGCTTGGAAGGATACTTGCAGTGGTGGTGTTCCAATGCATCAGCTGCCTTTGTGCTTCTAGGTGGTAGAAGTCATGGGTTTGGAAGGTGCTGTTGAAGGAGCCATGGTGAGTTGCTGCAGTGAAGTTTGTAGTTGGTACACACTACTACCACGGTGCGTCAGTGGTGGAGAGAGTCGATGTTGAAGGTGTGGATGGGGTGCCAATCAAGCTTGCTGCTTTCTCCTGGATGGTGTTCAGCTTCTTGTGTTGTTAAGAGTTGCACTCATCCAGGCAAGTGGAGAGTATTTCATCACACTACTGACTTGTATCTTGTAGATGGTGGACAGGCTTTGGGGAGTCAGGAGGAGAGTTATTCTGTGCAGAATTTCCAGCCCCAGAACTGCTCTAGTAACTGCAGTATTTATGTGGCTGGTCCACTTTAGTTTCTGGTCAATGGTAACCCCAGGATGTTGATAGTGGGGGAATTCAGCAATACTAATGCCATGGAATTTCAAGGGGAGATGGTTGGTTCTCGTTGGATATTATTAAAGATGTTATAGCAGAGCACTTAGAAAAATTCAAGGCAGTCAGCAGAGGCTTTGTGAAAGGGAAATCATGTTTAACCAATTTATTTGAGTTCTTTGAAGCAGTCATGTGCTGTAGATAAAGGGCACCTGGTGGATATGCTGTACTTAGATTTCCAGAAGACATTTGATAAGGTGCCACATCAAAGGTTATTGTAGAAAATGATTCACAATGGTAACACATTGACATGGATAGAAAATTGGCTGGCTAACAGGACACAGAGTAAGCATAAATGGGTCATTTTCTGGTTGGTAGGATGTGATGAGTGTTGTACCACAGGGATCAGTGCTAGGATCTCAAGTTTTTACAATTTACATTAATGATTTAGTTGAAGAGGCTGAAGGTATGGTTGCTAAATTTGCTGACGACACAAAGATGGGTAGGAAAGTGAGTTGTGCAGAGGACACAAGGAGGCTGCAAAGTGACATAAACATGTTAAGTGAGTGAGCAAAGATCTTTCAAATGGAGTATAATGTGGGCAAATGTGAGAGTGCCCATTTTGGCAGGAAGAATAAAAAGAAGCATATCTAAATGGTGAGAGATTGCAGGGCTCTAAGATTCAGAGGGATCTGGGTGTCCTGGTGCATGAATCACAAAAGGCTAGTATGCAGGTACAGCAAGTAATTAGGAAAGCTGATAGAATGTTATTGCATATTGTGAAGAGAATTGAATACAAAAGTGGGGAGATTATGCTTCAGCTATGCAGGGCACTGGTGAGACCACATCTGGAGAACTGTGTACATTATTGGTCACCTTATTTGAGGAAATACGTAATTGTGTTAGAAGCAGTTCAAAGAAGGTTTACTAGACTAATACCTGGAATGGGCGGTTGTCTTATGAGGAATGGTTAGACAGGTTAGGCATGGATCCATTGGTGTTTAGAAGAGCAAGAGGCAACTTGATTGAAATCTTCAAGATCCTATTTCCTCTTGTAGGAGAATCTGGAACTAGGGGTCACGGATTTAAAAATAAGCGGTTACCCATTTAAGACAGCGATGAGAATTTTTTCTGAGGGTCGTGAGTCTTTGGAACTCTTTCTCAAAAGGCAGTGGAACGGAGTCTTTGAATACTTTTAAGGCAGAGCTAGAAGGATTATTGATTAACAAGGAGGTGAAAGGTTATCAGGGGTAGGCAGGAATGTGGAATTGAGGTGACAGTGAGATAGCCATGATCTTATTGAATGGTGGAACAGGCTCGAGGGGCCAAGTGGCCGGCTCCTGCTCCTAGTTAATATGTTCGTATGCAAATGGTCATTGCCTGGAACTTGTATGACACAAATGTTGCTTGTTATTTATCAGCCCAAAATTGAATGTTTTGCTGCATATGGGCACAGGCTGCTTCAGTATCTGAGGAGTTGCAAATGGTGCTGAACATTATGCAATCACAGTGTCTTTACAATGCAGAAGGAGGCCATCAAGTCTGTACTGGCCCTCTGAAAGAGCATTCTACTTGCCCCATTTGCCTGACTGATCCCTGAACCTTGCACATTTTCTCTTTTCACATAGCAATCCAATTCCCTTTTGAATACTTGGATTGAACCTGCTTCCACCACCCTTTCTGAAAGTTTATTCCAGATTCAAACCACCCTCTGGGCGACAAAAATTTTCCTCACATCACATTTACTCCTTTTGCCAATTATTTTGAACCTGTGCCCTCTAGTTCTTGATGTTCTCTTGAGTGGGAACAGTTTCTCACTATTTACCCTGTCCATACCCCTTAGGATATTTAATACCTCTATCAGCTTTCTTTTCTCCAAGCATAACAGTCCCAACTCTCCATTCTATCTTCATAACTACAGTTCTTCATCCCAGGAATCATTCTTGTGAATTTCCTCTGTACTCTCTCCAATGCCTTTACATCCTTCCTCAAGAATGGCATCCAGAAGTGGACGCAGTACTCCAGATGAGACCTACCTAGTGTCTTATACATGTTCAACATGACCTCCTTATTCTTGTACTCAAAGCTCCTATTAATAAAACCTAAGAAACTGTACGTTTTATCAACTGCTCTCTCAACATGCCCTACCATCGTCAATGACTTATGTAGATATACACCAGGTCCCTCTGTTCCTGCACCTCCTTTCGAGGCTCTCCCATTATTTTATATTGTCTCACCATTTCTTTCCTGCCAAAATGAATCACCTCACAATTCTCGACATTGAACTTCATCTGCCACTTGTCTGCCCAATCCACCAACATACCTATGTCCTTTTGAAGTTCAAGACTATGCCCATCAGAGTTGACAACATTTCCAATCTTTGTACCATCTGCAAGTTTTGAAATCATGCCCTGCACACCACAGTCTAGGTCATTAAGTAAACATTCCCATTTCTGTCCTTATGATGGAAGGAAGGTCATTGAGGAAGCAGCTGAAGATGGTTGGGCCTAAGACACTGCCCTGAGGAACTCCTACAGTGATGTCCTGCGACTGAGATGATTAGCTTTCAACAACCACAACCATCTTCCTTTGTGCTAGGTATGACACCAACTAGCAAAGAGTTTTCTCACTCATTCCCATTGACTCCGGTTTTGCTAGTGCTCCCTGATGCTGTACTCTGTCAAATGCTGCCTCGATGTCAAGAGCAGTCACTTTCACCTCACTTCTGGAGTTCAGCTCTTTTGTTCATGTTTGGTCAGAGGCTGTAATGAGGTCAGGAGGTGAGTACCTCTGGAGGAACCCAAACTGAGCAGCAGTGAGCAGAATATTGCTTAGCAAGTGCGGCTTGATAGCACTGTCAATGATCCCTTCCATCACTTTGCTGATGATCGAGAGTATGAGGCGGTAATTGGCTGGGTTGGATTTGTCCTGCTTTATCTGTACTGGACATACCTGGGCAGTTTTTAACATTGCTGGGTAGATGTCAATATTGTAGCCATACTGGAACAGCCTGGCTCAGCAAGTTCTGGAGCACAAATCTTCAGTTCTGTTGCTGGAATGTTGACATGTTCATTTGGAGAGCTGGTGCAGACATGATGGGCTGAATGGTGGCCTCCTGAGCTGTAACAATTCTATGATTATTTGATAGAACAACAACTTCTTCATCTAAATCCTAAAATGTTGACCCTTTAATCTGAGACTGTGGCCCATGTTCTTGATCCCCCAGCCGGGGGAAACATCTACCATTAAGATTTTTGTTTGTTTCAATTTAATCATGTTCTCACTCTTATAAACTGTAGAAAATATAGGCATGATCTATACAATGTCTCCTCAGGACAATACTCAGGAACCAGTCCAGTGGCCTCAGCAATACCCTGTTTAATTGTAGTTCGAGACTTTACTCTTTTACCCCAATTGCTTTGCAACAAAAGATAAAGGCCTTCTAAACTGCTTTGTGTACCTGCATGTTAACTTTGATTTATGTACAAGGCCACCTAAGTTCCTTTGAAAGTAAATATTTCCTAATCACTCACCAAATGGCCACCTCCGGTGCTGTAACCATTCTGATTCTGATTTTTAAAATTTTTCCTACCAGAGTGGATAACTTCACTCTTCAACACATTGTATCCATCTTCAATGTTTTTACCCACTTATTTAATCTGTCTGTACCCCACCTGCAGCCTCCTTGCACTCAGTCCCTCCATCTCACTTCACTTACAATTTTGGAGTGGGATAATAGAGCAATTTTATGTATTGAGCATTTGATTATCACACTTCAAATGGCTGTGTCATAAATCTGTAATATAAGTTGAGGTGTTGCACCAAATGTTCATTTAGGCATAGCCTGAGCAGTTTAAGTACATGGTTTCCAATCAATAGATTATCCTTGTGAATCCAAGGATTGCTTGTCACAACTTCCATCAGCTATACATTATACATTGTTTAACATGGTTTTCTCTTTGTTTATGGAAAACAACTTTGAAGTGAGATGTTTTTGTGTGATGGGCGACAGTGGAGCAAGCAATGAGAGGAAAGTTCAAAACCAACGTAATCCTGCTCACATGCACCTCCTACTGGCTGATTATGTTGTAGCTCAACAATAGATTGTTACATCTCTCCAGGTGAAGTTGGAGGACGGTAGAAGGGATAACTTTTAAAAAAACCCAATTCTATTGAACAGTTTGTTTTCCAGGAAATTAGAAGTTGCATTTCTCTAAGCTAAGAAATTGAAAATTCAAGAAATCTAACATTTTTATCTTTGCAGCAAGTCACTATGGTATAATTTGGTTTCTTTTGAAGACAATATAGGAATATCTGAAGGGGTGATACAAAAACAGTGAATTTGGAAGGGAGAACAATCATCCTCTGGTGATTGAAAGTCATGCATATAACAAATGTTTGATAAAAGACAAAACTTAGTGTTGGTTCTTAAAGCACAACATAGTTAATTTTGTTTTCAATAATACGTAGAAGTATAGTTTGTGGGAGTAGTTGAATTGCATTTCTAGCTGTTATCCTGGTAGTTGAAAATTAAAAGACCCCCTGCCCGTAACACCCAATAATCTGAACTAAATTTGCAAGCTATCTATGCATCTCTAATTCTGACCTCTTGAGCATCTCTGATTTTAATTCTTCCATGCAAATGCATCGGTCCTTGATAGTTTTGGTAGGAGTGACCACCACACAGTCCTTGTAGAGACAAAGCCCCATCTTCACATTGAGGATACCCTCCATCGTGTTGAATGGCACTACCACTGTGCTAAATGGGATAGATTTCGAACAAATCTTGCAAATCAAGACTGACCCACAGCGCTTCATGGTTGTCCTTCAACAGCAGCAGAATTGTACTTGAACACAAATCTGTAACTTCATGGTCTGGCATATCATCCAGTCTACCATTACCACCAAGCCAGGGGATCAATCCTGGTTCAATGAAGAGTGTAGGAGGGCATGCCAGGTTGCAGCAGCAGGCATATATAAAAATGAGGTGTCAACCTGGTGAAGCTACAACACAGGATTAGTTGCATACCAAACAGCTGAAGCTGTGATAGACGGAGCTAAGCGATTCCACAACCAACGGATCAGATCTAAACTCTGCAGTCCTGCCACATCCACATCTATGTCTCTAGTGCAAAGGCTTTGGACCCTGTTAATCTTCTGGCAATAGTACTGAATATCTGAATACTTGTGCTCTAGAACCTGCCACGCTCCTATCCAAGCTGTTACAGTACAACTCCAACACTGGCATCTCCCCGGCAATGTGGAAAAGTTGGCCAGGTATGTCCTGTACAGAACAAACGGGACAAATCTAACCTGGCCAATTACAGCCCCATCAGTCTATTCTCGATCATCAATAAAGCGATGGAAGGGATCATCAACAGTGCTATCAAACGACACTTACTTAACAATACCTTGCTCACTGACACTCAGTCTGGGTTCCGCCAGGGTCATTCAGCTCCTGACCTCATTACAACCTTGGTTCAAACATGGACCAAGGAGCTGAACTCCAGAGGAGAGGTGAGAGTGACTGTCCTTGACATCAAGGCAGCATTTGACCGAGTATGGCATCAGGAACACTAGCAAAGCTGGAGTCGCTAGGAATCTCGGGGTAAACTCCCCATTGGTTCCAGTCATACCTAGGACAAAGGAAGATGGTTGTGGTTGTTGGAGGTAAGTCACCTCAGTTCCATGACAGTGCTGCAGAATTCCTCAGGGTAGTCCTAGGCCCAACCATCTTCAGCTGCTTCATCAATGACCTTCCTTCCATCATAAGGCCACAGTGGAGATGTTCACTGATGATTGCACAATGGTCAGCACATTTGAAACGATTCAGATACTGAAGCAGTCCATGTTCAAATGCAGCAAGACCTGGACAACATCCAGGCTGGGGCTGACAAGTGGCAAGTAATATCCTTGCCACACAAGTGCCAGGCAATGACCATTTCCAACAAGGTAGAATCTAACCATCGTCCCTTGACATTCAATAGTATGACCGTTGCTGAACCCCCCCACTATCAACATCCTGGGGAATTACCATTGACCAGAATCTGAATTGGACTCACCATATAAATACAGTGGCTACAAGAGCAGATCAGAAGCTAGGAATCCTTTTGGAGAGTAACTCGCCTCTGAATTCCCCAAAGCTTGTCCAGTATCTACAAGGCACAGGGCAGGAATGTGATGGAATACTCTCCACTTGACTGGATGTGTGCATCTTCAACAACATTCAAGAAGCTCGACACCATCCAGGACAAAGCAGCCTGCTTGAATGGCACCACATCCACAAACATTCACCCCCTGCTCCACCAATGCACCGTGGCAGCAATGTATGCCACCTACAAGATGCATTGCAAGAACTCATCAAGGCTCCTTAAGCAGCACCTTCAAAACCCATGATTGCTACCATCTAGAAGGTCAAGAGCAGTAGACACATGGAAATGCCACCACCTGCAAGTTCCCCTCCAAGCTGCTCACCATCCTGACTTGGAAATGTTGCTTCACTGTTGCTGGGTCAAAATCTTGAAACTCCCTCCCTAGCAGCACTCTGGGTGGACCTACGCCACATGGACTGCTGTGGTTCAAGAAGGCAGACCACCCACCCTTCTGGAGGGCAATTAGGAATGGACAATAAATGCTGGCCTAGCCAGTAACGCCTACACCCCATGAATGAATAAAGAAAAAACATTTGTGGGCATGCCTTCAGCTGCTAAGGCCTTAAGCTCTTGAATTCTCTGCCAAATGATTTCCCCCTCTCTGGGCCTTTTGCAATGCTTCTTGAAACCTGCCTGTTTGACTGAGCTTTTTGTCACCTGCTGTTAGATCTCTTCCTATTGCTTGGTGTCAGATTTTGTTCTTTAATGCTAATGTGGAGCGCCTTGGGACTTTGTTTTATTATGTTAACATATGAATATAAGTTGGAGCAGGAGAATGGTGCACAGCCACTCAAGTCTGCTGTAATATTCAGTAAGAATGAACTTTGCCCTGAATAGCACTTTCTGATACCCATACTCCTCAATGGTGTCTCAATGTTTCAGTGAGATCACCTCCCATTCTTCTCAACTCTGTATAGGCTCATTCTGCTCGTTTTCCTCCATAGGGCAACCCCACTCATCCAAGGCATCAAGCTTGTGAAAATCTGTTGCATTACACCACCCCACCTCTCCCTCCTTTGGTAATGGAGACTAAAACCATACACCGTACTTGAGGTCTGCTCTCACCAAATCTCTGTGTAATTGAGCAAGATTTCCTTATTCTTGTGTTACAACACCCTTGCAATAAGGACTAACATACTAGTTTTAGTTTAACCAACATTTAATAGTTTCATGCCATTTAATAAAATATTCTGTTCTGTTCTTCCTATCAAACTGAATAACCTCACATTTTCCCACATGACACTTCAATTTGCCACTTTCTAGTTCACTTCATTAACTATCTATATCCCTTTGCAGACTATGTGTTCTCCTCAGTTTAATTTCTCACCTAGCTTTGTGTGGTCAGCAACTTGAGTACTTAATCTAAGTCATAAAATAAATTGTAAATAGTTGAGGACATAGATTCTTGTGGCACCCACTAGTACCAACTTGCCAACCTAAAAATTACCTGTTTATTCCTACTCTGTTTTCTGCCCTTTAAAGAATCTTGGTCCATGCTGATGTATGATTCGTTTCTGGGATGTGGGCATCATTGGCAAGGCCAGCCTTTGTTGCCCATCCCTAACTGACCTGTATTTCCCTGTTTCCTCTCTTCCTACTTTCTTGAATAATGGTTACATTTATTGTCTTCCATTCACTGAAACTATTCTCAAATCAACAGAATTTTTGAAGATCACAACTAGTGCATCCACTCTCTTTGTGGCCAACTTTTTTAGAATATAGAGCAGCAGGTCCAGGGAATTTCCTGGCTTTCGGACCAATTAATTCCTCCAATACGTTTCTTTAGTAGCATTAATTACTTTTAAGTTTCTCACTCTCATTCATTAGACTTTTGGCTCCTAATATTTCTGTTTTTTTTTCTATCTTCTACTGTGAAGGCAGACACAAAATATTTTCTTCACACCTCAGCTATCTTCTTATTCCCCATTATAATTTCTCATATCTCAGCATCTAAGGGACTCGTGATTCTTTTTTCTATGTCCTTTCTTTCCACGTACTTGTAGAAGTTCTTGCAATCTGTTTTTATATTTCTTGCTAGTTTACTCTCTCATTCTATTTTCTCCATTTATCAATTTTTTGATTTCCATGCTGATTTCTAATCTCTTCCAATCCTCACTCAGGCTCACTACTCTTTTCAGTGTTAGAAACCTCTGCTTTTAATACTATCCATAGCTGCTTATCCATGGAGTTTTTACTTCTCAATGGAATGTATATTCAATAAGAATTATGAAAGGCTTCTTTAAATATTCGCCAATGCTTATCGACTGTCTTAGTTTTTAATGTAATTTCCAAACCTACCATAGCCAACTCTTCTATATCATACTTAGGTAATTTACTTTATTTAAGTTTAACTCTAGTTTTGGATTTGTGTGCTTCACTTTTGAACTTGATGTGAATGTTTTTCATAATTTGATCTCTGTTCCCCCGAGTATCCCTTAATGTCGTATTTCTAACCCTGTTTCATTACGCAAGACATGTTAGAGGGAAAATAGACTCTTCCTTTGGTTGGATCCATGACATTTCCATCTGTGTTGATTGTACTTCCTATTCTTACAAGCCAATATCCTTCCTCTCTACTGTTTTTATATCATCATTTATTATCAAGGCTACCCACCTGCCCCTCCCCCACACACATTTTTCCATTTCGTCTGTCTTTCAAAATATTTAATAATTAGCTCTTAGCCTTGGTGACCATACAACCACGTCTCTGTAATGGGTATTAGAGCAAACCGATTTATCTCTTTGTGCAATTATTTCATCTATCTTGTTACGAATGCTTCGTGCATTCATAATGCACCTTTAACTTTAACAGCCATTTTTCCTTGATTTAACCCCACACTATTAGTGTTAAACTCTATCCTTTAATATGACACTGCTTATCTTTATCCAAATTGCTATGTTGTTCTATGGCCTTGACTTTTCTCTTTAGATGTAAACATTTCCCCTTACCTAAACCCTTCACCGCCCCCCCCGCCGCCCCATTCCACTTTTTAGTTTAAAACACTCCATCGCCCTAGTTATCCTATTTATCAGTGCACTGGTTAAGTGCCTTACTTAAGTGGAGCTTGTCCCAATGGGATAGTTACCTCTTTCCCCAGTACTACTAGCACTCCATTAACCAATCAGCGTCTATCTCACTAATCTTTGAGCCATGCATACTTGTTCATTTGTATTTAAGCTCTTCAATTGCCCTATGCAGAACTTCACTCCTCCGCCTAGCTATTGTATTGGTTGTCATGTAAGCAGTGACAACTGGATCTTTCCTCTTCACTCTTTAAGTTTTTGTCTAGCCACGAGTGGATGTCCTTAACCCTGCACTGGTTAGGCAACACAACCTTTAGAACTCTGTTGTGGCTGCAGAGAACAGCATCAAATCCCTGACTATGCTGTCACTTTCACTTCCACATTTTCTTTTCATTCCTTTCACTTGAATGACCTCCTGTACAAAGGTGCTTTGGTCAGTTCATCCACTCTGCAGTCTTTGCCTCATCCATACAGGCAGACAGGAACTTTGTACCTGTTGAATAAGGGCAAAACTGAGGCTCCTCCAGTACTGCACCTGGCATCCCCTTACCTGTCCGACTTCGAGTTATAACTTCCTGTCCATGACCATTGACCAGCTCTGTACCATTTCGGAACCTAAGGCCTGCGACAGATCTTCAGGACCGAAGTGTCAGGTAACTTGATGCCCAACAATTTCTGCACCTCTGATTCCAGCTCAATAACTGTGAGCTAAAGTTCCTTGAGATACAGGCAGTTAGTGCAGATGTGGTTGTCCAGGGTCACAATGCTCTCCACAAACTCAGCCATTCTGCAGTTGTGGTCCATCACCTATACAGTCTTCCCTATCTAACTTTATTCATTAAATTAATGTAAGTTTATTTTTATAATCAACTGAGTTTTTCATTTTAACTAATTTACTTGATCTTTTTAAGTTGTGGGTAGTTAATTAAATGTTTATCTGTAACATGAAGCACAGTTTGGTTTCGACCAGGACCTCACTGAGCTCCAGACCTCACTACAGCCCTGGCCTAATATGGACCAAAGAGCTGAATTCCAGAGGTGAGAGTGACTGTCCTTGACATCAAGGCAGCGTTTGACCGAGTGTGGCATCAAGGTGCCCTAGCAAAACTGAAGTCAGTAGGAATCAAAGGGAAAGCTCTCCACTGGTTGGAGTCATGCCAAACACAAAGGAAGATGGTTGTGAATGTTAGAGGCTGCTCATCTCTTGGCCCAGGACATCACTGCCTTGAGGAACTCCAGCAACATTGTGGGCCCAACCAACTTCAGCTGCTTCATCAATGACCTTCTTTCCTCCATCACAAGGCTAGAAGTGATGTTTGGTGATGATTGCGCAGTGTTCAGTTCCAATCGTAAATCATCAGATATTGAAGTGGTTCGCGCTTTCACGTAGCAAGATCTGGACAACATTCAGCTGTGAGTTAATGGGTGGCAAGTAATGTTTGTGCCACACAATTGTCAGGCAATGACCAAAGCCAACAACTGAATCAAACCATCTCCCCATGACATTCAATGTTATCACCATCGCTGAATCCCCTACCATAAACATTCTGGGAGTCACCATTGACCGGAAACTGAACTGAACTAGCCAAATACAAATTGCGGCTACCAGAGCAGACCAGACACTATGAATCCTGTGGTAAGTAATTCATCTCGTGATCCCTCCAAAACCTGTCCACCATCTACCAAGCAAAGGTCAGAAGTATGATAGAATACTCTCCACTTGCTTAGATGTGTATGGCTCCAAAACACTCAAGAAGCTTGACACCATCCAGGACAAAGCAGCCCCCTTGATTGGGACCCCACCCAACACCTTAAATATTCAAAACAAAAACAAAAACAGAATTACCTGGAAAAACTCAGCAGGTCTGGCAGCATCGGCGGAGAAGAAAAGAGTTGACGTTTCGAGTCCTCATGACCCTTCGACAGGGTCATGAGGACTCGAAACGTCAACTCTTTTCTTCTCCGCCGATGCTGCCAGACCTGCTGAGTTTTTCCAGGTAATTCTGTTTTTGTTTTGGATTTCCAGCATCCGCAGTTTTTTTGTTTTTACCTTAAATATTCACTCTGTCACCAACCCACAGTGGCAGCAGTGTGTACCATATACAAGGTTCACTGCAGCAACTTGCCTCCTTCGACAGTGCTTTCCAAACCCACAACCTTTACCACCTAGAAGAACAAGTGCAGCAGGTGCATGGGAACATCACCACCTGCAAGTTCCTCTCCAAACAGCACACCACCCAGACTTGGAACTATATCTCTGTTCCTTCATTATTGCTGGTACAAATCCTGGAACTCCCTCTCTTGCAGCCATGTGGGTATTGCTATAACACATGAACTGCAGCAGTTGAAGGCAGGAGCTCACCACCACCTTCTCAAGGGCAGTTGGTGATGACCACATCCCATGAATGAAGTAAAAAGAAAATTACAAGTATTGGAGGCAATAAGCAGCACCTCCCTTCTTTCCCCTATATGCTGAATTGCCACTCTCACCAAATTCCCAAATTTTGCACTCTCTGATTCACTCCTTTTATGACCACTCTGTAACTAGAGGTGCAATGTAAATACAAGTTGTTACTAACTAGATAGACCAAACTTTGACACTTGCTCAAGTTCAATTTCATAGCACACAACATGGGAGGAGCAGAAGGAAAGAATGGGAAATGCATGGCCACGCGTGCATTGTCTAAGTGCTGTTTTGAAGGTTCTGGTTGAGGATATTGGATCAACCTCTTAAACATGGAGATGATGGAGGACACCAGGAGAATTTAAAATGTAAAAATATCGAGAACATTTAATTCTTTAGCAATACACATGTTTTGTGTGTTTTAATTTATTTGTTTTGATTTTGTTATTTGAAAGATGTCACCATTGTAACATCAGTTACGTGTACCTTTTAGTCTTGATTATGTATGAGAGGTTGGCTTATAACTGCAGAAAATTACGGTCCAAATTTTGCCATTGTTCGCAAGAAGCGTGTGCTATATTGGCCATTTCATATTCTAATGAGGTGGTGAACAAATTTGAATATATCAGTACAGAAATTGCAAAAATTAATTTATAGTATTTAATTTTGACTGTATGTTTACACATTTTGCTATCAAGTAATGTACTGTAATATTTTGATGTATTTGTCTTTTGAGGCCAGTGCAGGTTTCAAATGAGTGATGCCTCTTCATTGGTGTACCTTTGTTTGAACTTTGGGTCTATGGTGTAATTTGCAATGTACTACAATGTCAGAGAGGCTGTTTATGCAGGGCTCAGCTGGTACATTACTACGTAGACCCCTGGGATTTGTAGGGCAGGGGGAAAGTTACAAAAATACATGAACCGTAAACAGTGAGGTGGTGACAGCATGATTGACTTTGAAGGAGGAGACCTAGACAAAGGGCACTATGTAAAGGATTCTTTTTTTAATTATACTCTGTCCTAATTTATCTGCATGATTATATTCCACTAATAACCCAAAAATATTTTCATCTTGTGTGTTGAGTTCAAAAATATATTATCAAAACATTTTCACATTTCAAAAGCACCTCCTGTATCAGCAGTTGACGCTCAATAAATTACTTTGAACTATATCAGGAGTTAAAATTTGCTAAATGTGTATCTTAGATTTTTTTGTATAGTTAAATCTATTGCATTACCAATACCAAGAGCATAAATACAGCCTTTCACAAAACAAATCTGGCCCCAGTATTGAATTTCAGTGCAGTAATCACATCTTTAACTGAAACTGTATTTGTGTCTAGACAATTGAACTAATCATTAGCAACACAACTGCTTAATTTTCTACAGCAGATTAAATTATAAGGATCGTACCCATCTGCGAGACAAAATTGTCGAGTCTGCTGATGCTTATGGGCTGTAACGATTGATGTGTATTGTTCCTGATTTGCAGCTTCTGGGTGCTCTGCCACAACAAAAGACTCGCGTCAGTGTATACCATGGTGCAGACGAGTCAGTGCTTTAATGCAGTCTAGAGCCATTTTCTGCTTCTTTTTCCTGTGATCCGTTGAACTGCCGATGTGCTGCTGATTTGCTGCAAATCTGAGACGTTTGTTCCAGAAATTACATTATAAGTATTGTAGAACTATTACAGTTGGCAAGCTTCTTCGTTTATATGGAAGATTTTCTTAATTGGAAGCTGAATATTAAATATTATGGTGAGTTAAGTCCTCTTGTGCTTTCTGGTTATATTGTTGAGTCAACTTCAGAGGTTACTTGAATTCAAATTTTCAGTTGTATGGAGGCAAATTTGGGAAGCATTGTTCATATTTTCCACAAAAAAACATTGATTTTATTTGCAATTGTTTGCTATCGATCTGGAGAAGCAATATTATTGGCAGAACAAATTATTAGTAATTGTAGACCCTAATCGAGACCCTAATGTTTTGTGATTTAAAATCTATATAAAAATGTATTATTTTGACACACTTAGGAAAATGCTTTGTACTGGTGGTTGTCAAAGGGGCATGAAGGATTTTGTTAAAAATCACATCAACATGGATAGCTGGATTTCAGCTTTTAGGATTGAAATGTGAAAAGGTCTTTAAAATGGTTGACTCCTTGTATATGAGACAGATATGCCAACAATGCGTCTGGAATGATAAAACAGCTTATAATTTAGGCTGGTTGATTTGAAAGGCAGAGAACCACATAATGTGTGATGTATGGAGCACTTTCCTAGTTAGTCATATCTGAACATCTTGTGTTGAAGATTGGTGGCTTGTTTTGAAACTTAACCAAATACTGGCTTGAAATCAGCACCTTATGATTGGATCTGAGGTCATATTACAACAATGTAACATTACAAATATGGCAGATGCAGTATAATGTGGGAGAATGTGAAGTTGTTCATTTGGCAGAAAGAACAAAAAAGCAGAGTATTACTTAAACGGAGAATGACTGCAGAATTTTGAGGTGCAGAGGAATCTATATTTTCTCGTGCATGAGTCACAAAAAGTTAGCATGTGATCAAGAAGGCTAATGGAATGCTATCCTTTACTACAAAAGGAATTGAATATAAAATAAGGATGTTATGCTTCAGTTATACAGGGCATTGGTGAGATTGCATCTCGAATACTGTGTGCAGTTTTGGTTTCCTGATTTAAGGAAGGATGTAAGTGCATTGGAGGCGGTTCAGAGGTGGTTTGCTAGATTGATACCTGGAATGAACAGGTTATTTTATGATAACCTGGTTGGATAGGCTGGGCTTATTTACATTGGATTTTATTGAAGTAATTAAGATCCTAAATGGCCTTGACAAGGATGTTTCCACTTGTGGGTGAGTCCAGAACTGGGTGGGTGGGGTGGGGTGGGGTGGGGGGCACTGTTTTAAAATTAGGGCTCACCCTTCCTTATAGGACAGAGATGAGGGGAACTTTTTTCTCTGAGGGTTGTGCGACTTTGGAACTCTGCCTCAGAAGGCAGTGGAAGTGGGTTCGCAGAATATTTAAGGCAGAGGTAGATTGTTTTTAGGCAAGGAAATCAAAGGTTATTTGGGGTAGATGGGAATGTAGAACTCAACACAAACAAATCAGCCATGACCTTATTGAATGGCAGAGCAGGCTTGAGGGGCTGAATGGCCTACTTCTTCTCCTGTTTTGTATGTTTGTAACGGATCCCACCCCAAATTAAAATTTGCAACACCGTAAACATGTAAAACTTCAATTATACTCTTTTATAATTGTTTTAACATAAACATTTCTGTTCCATGTTGCAAATCCTTTCATCAACTGTCATATTAAAGGCCAGCATGTCTTTTGGAGCCTCAGTCTTATATTTCTCTCTGTTCTGGAACTTATTTCTTGGGAATTAACCACAATTTTTTGCTATTGTCTTCATTGATTAGGTTGTTGCTCAATGCCTCTTTGAAGTTTTAGGCATTTACATTGGGCATCAAGAAACTTCTTTCTGTATGCACCCTAAGCTTCCCAAATGTGGTCCTACTTGTTGAAGCGATCTTGTGTGTTTCTGAAAATCAAACCCCAATGCAAGTCCTCAAACCCGAGTCATCTTCAATACCCTATTCAAGTTTCCAAATCATCACCATCTCCACCCTGGATCCAAAATTATCCCTGAATATATCTGAATGTATTTCCTGCCAACGCATCTCATTTTACCTTGGTCACATTAGCTGCCACTTTGTCATCTGTATTTGTGCAATATCGATTCTGGATAGTTTTATTTTCCTTCTCAAATAACTATCTCTGTTTGCACTGATTAACCAGTTCAACATGATGGAGCAGCTAGAATTAATAACTGCTTCGAATGTATGTTTGAACATTTGTTTGGGAGTATGGTAAGTGTTCAGTACAACTTAATGGTGAGTCTTTGCATCACTTTTTTCTTTGGGCTATTTTTGCCCTGTCAGTTGTAATGACTGGGAAGGGAGGAGTGTGCAGGCTGTATCGATAATTTAAATATTTAATTTTCTCACCAAAATGGCCAATTGTGTACCCATACCTGTATTACTGAGAAGAAAAGAGACTCTGACCAGGTTTCTTTCAAAAACTCAATGATTAATTTATTTTAAAATAAAACTTCTTTTAACAAGTTGCCTGTACTGGTTAACAGTTGTAATTGGGAAGTATAACTACCTCTTCCTAAAGAATGCCACCAGCGTGCACACATACAGACAAACAAAGGACAGATAGTCTCTCTGCAGAGATAGGCTTTGGAGGGTGGGCATTATAGAATAAAGGATAAAGTCTGCAGGGTCTCAACGCTGTCGACCTGGAGTTCTCTCATGCGAAGATGGACCGCAGGTCCTGGTGGATGCCTGGAAGTTTTCACCACTGGTCTCAGTTTTGCAGGTCCAAATGCAGACTAGTTATACTCAAGCGAGGGTTCTGTAGCTTCAGGTTGATAGCCACACACAGTTTTAGGCAAGTTAGAGAGAGGGAGCCAGAGAAGATAGCTTTCTTTCCTCAGCTTATTCTCCAACAAGACTGCCTTCCAAACAAGCAGGTTCCTCTGCCATGTGATTGCCTTTTTTGTCTCCCAGCTTCTCATTAATTAAAGTGGTTGGCAGTTCAACACAAGCGAACAACTCCTTCTGAAGTACCATATAGGCCAGGTGATTTCTTCAAAGAGGTCTGCTTGTTTACAGTTCCAAGGGCTTGGCCTAAATAGCCAAGTGGTTATGGTACTGGGTTTGTAACCCCAAGCTCAAGAGTTCAAATCTCACAATGGCAAACTATGAAATAATGTTATAAGCTTGGCCTAAATAGCCAAGTGGTTATGGTATTGGGTTTGTAACCCCCAGATCAAGTGTTCAAATCTCACAATGGCAAACTATGGAACAATGTGACTTCATCTGAAACAGATGGAAACAGGTTTGTACTCGAAAGAGTATCAAGAGTTCAAATCACCCAATGGCAAACTATGAAACAATGTAACTTCATCTGAAACAGATGGAAACGAGTTTGTACTCGGAAGAGTTACAGTTCCAAGGTGAACTTATGACCTTTTTAAAAAAAAAAAATCCCAGCTTAGCCACTACATGTCCAGATCATGCCAAATCCTTCCATTTTGCAAGAGAAAACTTTAGGCTTGAGATATGATTCTAACAGTTTTACATTTACTTTATTTTCAGTGCTTTGGTATTTCAGTAGCTAATCACACTAAAGTGAGTCTTGTACAATGTAACTGCATCTTAATGGAATAAATAAAGATGCTAACTGGTGATTGAAAGTGTTGTTTTATTATCAAAATATTTTGAAAAGGGCAACAAAATTTTATAAACATGGCATGTTGGTATAGCGGAAGGACCATGAAGTGAAATTGAGGCCTAACTTTCCACAATACATGAAGAGAGCAATTCACTTAGCACTGATGTATCTATACTTTTGAAAACTGCCTGATTGTTTTGGGGACATGTGGTATGAATAAATTTGCTCCCTTCCCACTCCAGACTGTCCTTTGCTGGCCCGCTGACACCCTGGTCTGCATGAAACAGTACGCCATTGGGTTTATCTGTTTGAAGTTACTGGAGGCAGTGACTTGGAATCTGTCAGGCCTCATTGGAAAACTAATTGGTTTTCATATAGCAGCCTGTTAAGTGGTGGTGCATGAGGAACAGGTGAATGCAGCTTCACACTATGAAGATGTGCTGTTTTCAAAATATTGATAAGACAGCATTCTTTTCAATCCATTAGTCATAACCTTTATTTATTTCATTAAGATACAGTTACATTGCAGAAGACCCACTAGTGCGGTTAGCTACTGAAATATAATTCTGCAGCATACATTTGATTATTATTCCATACTGTTACTGAAAGAGATGGATGATTTATGGAGATATTTGGTTTGCTAAAGCTTCATACTCCAATACCACTGTGTCTGTTACAATTATGTTACCAGAACTTATTGTTTGCATGAAAATAATACGTGGCTCTATTGTTTTTAAGCTGTTCATTCATGAACAGAAAGGTTATGAATATTAAGTATATTTTTAAATAGACACATTGGAGGGTGCTCCTAAATTCCTGTTGGCTGTTATTTTAAGTCTTTGAGCACAAAATTACAATGAAGTAATTAAGCTGGTAGCATCTGTCATAATCTCAACACTTGCTGGTTTTAAAGCAGTGAACTAGTATCTAATATGTGCATTATCATATGCAAGAAAAGTGTGATATGTATGTTATCTAATATTTGAGCACATCTTCTAACTGTGTATCTGCTTACGGTGGCTGGGATATTTTTACAATTATGGGGTTCATGAGAATGATGTTTTGGAACTGTGCCTTGTAAGTTTAGGGTAAAGCAAAGGGGCTCATGTGACCTGTACTGAAATCTGCCTGACAACCGGCCTGCATAATGGGACTGGTAAAGACTAAAGGAAGGCCAAGAATGCTTTACTGGGAAAAAGGTGCAAGGTATTCACACTTGCAGACAATGGCGAAGGTCGTTATGACGCTGGTGGACAGATTGAGAGTCTCCAAGCCCCAGGAGAGTGTTAAGAATGTCAGGCTATAAAAGGATATGCTTTGAACTGTCCATTTGATTCCAAGATAGGATAGAGTTGGAAGAATAGCTAACCAGCATTTCTGCATTGATACAAGGACCACGTGATTTATGTTGCCATGGAGAAGGCTGCATGGGAAGCCTTTGTAAAGATTGGGTTTGAGGCTCTCCTAAAATATCACTGAACCTCACAGGAAAGTTATCTGCCAAAATCCAGGAGTGTGTGAGAGAGAGAGCAGTTGGAGACATTTCATTACACTCGACGTGAATAAATAAAATAAAGCTGGAAGATTCTCCTAGCTTGAGCTCAAGGGAGGATCTCCAGTAATACTCTTACAGTGAAGGACAGTTCTAGAGTTAGAAGTTACTAGACTGAGAAAGGGAAGGAACAGATGTAAACCCTTGGGAGCTAAGAATCACTTCGGACTGTTTTCGGGAGAACAGAATGTCTACATAAAGGACAGTGTAACCTATAACTGTGAAGTGTGTTTTTCAATGGTGCTAAAAATAAGAAGTTGGAGTGGGGTGGTGATATTTCATTCTGTGGTTTAAAGTATAAATTGCCCACACAGATAGTGTTAGAAGTGCTTTTCATATTTTGTTTCAGTAGACGTCTTAAAATCTTGTGTCATCATTATCATAGGGTAGATAGGAAGAAACTTTTCCCCTTAGCAGAGGTGTCAATAACCAGGGGGCATAGATTTAAGATAAAGGGCAGAAGGTTTAGAGGGGATTTGAGGAAAAGCTTTTTCACCCAGAGGGTGGTTGAAATCTGGAACGCATTGCCTGAGGGGGTGGTAGAGACAGGAACCCTCACAACATTTAAGAAGTATTTAGATGAGCACTTGAAACATCATAACATACAGGGCTGTGGGCCAAGTGCTGGAAAATGGGAGTAGAATAGATGGGTGCCTGATGGCCGGCATGGACACAGTGGGCTGAAGGGCCTGTTTCTGTGCTGTATAACTCTATGACTCTGACTATAACTCATTTCAGCTATTAACTGGACATTCAAATTGCTTTTGAAGTTATCGGTCTCTATGGAGATCGCCACAGAATTCTTAAAGGTCAACTGCTTCAACCCACCAGGAAAATGAAGCAGGTCCAACAGCAACTTCAACTCTTTGTTCCCCTTAAGCTATATTTAGTGATTAATTTAGATGATATTTTTCGTCATGCAGAGGCCTCCACCATTGCTGCCTTTTCCATTAGGGAGAGTAGCAAGCGATAGCACTAACAGAAAAGCGAGTTGCCAGTCTATATTCTGACCAAGAAGTTTACAAGGCAAAGTGAACCATAAGTGTGAAATGTTGCTAGTTCAAAACAGTCAATCCTAAATTGCACTAGAGCTTTGGACTCCATATATTTTAAAATTTAAAATCACTACTAATCTTCCATGTTACTTTTTGATCTGTTTTGTAAGAATATGGTTGTTTGGGGCATTACAGGAGATAGTAACACAGCCACTGATTTCATTATCGTTTGCATTAATTAGTATTCTGAGATTTTGCTAACCCTATGAGCATTGAATTCCACAACTGTTCATTATTCTCTGAAAATCATACGTGCACTTTACTTTAAAAAAATAAATTCCTTAATTGATTTTTATTAAAGCTGAGGGAAAAATGGTAAGAATGTATGCAAAGTGCACCCGTTGACAGCTGATTTTGAGAGGACCCAAACTCATAACTTTAGGTGACATTCTACCTCAATATTTAGCAACACTGGTAGGGGAGATCCTTCCTACACGCCAGGACTCTCATCCCCTGTGCACGTTGCCCATGAGGTGGCTGTGGTGGGGAAGAGACCGTTGTTCACCTCCTTGTAGATTGTGTCTTTGCGAAGAAGGTCTGGAGAGAGATGCAGTGGTTTCTGTCGAGATTCATCCTGAGCATTCTGTGACACAGGACTCTGTGCTCTATGGGCTGTTCCCAGGGACACACACCGAGACAAGCATCAACTGCAGCTGGAGGATCATCAACTCGGTGAAAGATGCTCTTTGGTCTGCCCGAAACTTGTTGGTTTTCCAGCGCAAAGAGTTGTCCCCGACTGAGTGTTGCAGACTGGCACATTCCAAGGTCCAGGACTACGTGCTGAGGGACACAGTTAAGCTTGGGGCAGCCGCTGCAAAGGCGCAATGGGGATGGGTCGCTGCCTAAGACCTTTCTGCCACAGTGCACTGGGGGGCTGGGAACTGTAAAGAGCCCCTCAGGCTGTACAGATTAAAATGAATGTCTGCCAATGATTGAAATATTCATTGTTTGTTCTGATACACCTTGTGATTCATGTTGTAAAAGTTGAACTTGTTTGTATTTTTGTAATGGTGATTTGAAATGGTTCGAAATGTTTTTGAAGATTTATGAATAATGTATATTTTTGCAAAAAAAAAAGTAGGGGAGAGGGGGGAAAGATGGATTAATCCTGAGTCTGGTAGCCATGGGAGATGTTCTTGGGAAATGGCAGAACTGTTTGGGGACCCTGAAGTTTTCCAGCACTGCATTGAAGCATCTGGGGATTTGCAATTGGTTCTTTGGCCTGTAATAACTGTGGCCAGACTCCTGAGGTTTTGCAAAACTTGGAGGGTGAAATATGGGGTTCAATATGCCATCTGTTTTTGCGGGGCATCGCTAATTATAATATTTGTATGTGTGAGAATGGATTTTTTGAAATATTTTTGGGGAGTAGAGTATTATTGTGTGAAGAAAGCTGTGTGTATAAATGCTTTCTTTAAGCTGGAGAAAAGTTACTGGAGACAGATTGTCAGGTAGGTAAGACGTGAAAGGATAAAGGCATTTGTAATGAGGTATTATGGTGGGTTTGAGGAACAAGTAAATAGATTGGATCTAACATGTGCATTTTTAGATAAGTTGAGAGTTTGTTTGAAAATCAAGAGGGAAGTCAGAGGTGGAAAGCAACATTTTTGCACCTTACTGAAGTTCCATGGGTAAACAGAAGAGGGTATATTACATTTTATTGACATGAAAGCAGAGACAAAATAGAAACATGAAAGATTTGATATTTGGAAGGATTTGAGTTTCAAAGAGGTTGAGAACAATGGAACCTGAAATGAAAGTGGGGGAAAGGTATTTTGGAGTTACTGTGCAGAGCTTAGGGATTGGCTATTGGCGATTGGCTGTGTGAGGACGATCTCCTGGAAACAGCTCTAGGCGGGGAGATGATGCAGTTTGAATCAGCCATCCAGTCAAGCCAGAAAAGTCTTGGGCTGCAAAAAGCAGTCTTGTTTTGAAGTCTTGGGTTTCCACAGCAGAGTGGAAGAGAGTTTAAGAGGTTGTGTGGTATGCCTTTATTAAGGCTGCAGCTGTTTATATTACTGGATTTTTATAGTTAATCATTTATAAGAGAGTGTTGCCTGGAAGGTGTTTGCTTGTGGGTCTTTTGAGGGAATGTTTGTAAAACTAATTTTAACTGTGTAACTCTAATTTTGTGTGCTTAGGTTTTGTTCTTGTTAATAAAATTTTTACTCTTAATTTTTAAAATCCCCAAAGTTTTACTGGACTTGCTGCTGAGATCAGTATGTTTTCTTCTTGTTTTCAGAATACAAAAACAAAAGGGTATGGCCTATAAGTCAAGTTTCCCTCTGGGATTTGGCTTGCTTAGCAGTTCACATCTGCTGTGGTCATAACAAATTTGGGGGCTCTTTGAGGGATTTAAGATTCCTTGATTGGGTTGGAGTTTGTGAATCCAAAGGATACGAGTACGAGAAGAACATTGAACTCGAGTTTTGTGTTGAAGGATTTTAGTGGTGGGACTGCAAATAGCTTTGGCTATTGCTAAAACTTTTCTGGGAGTGGAAAGTGAGACTGTGGAGTATTTGAAATCTCTGACTAAAACTTAGCTTGAGAGAGTTAGCAGGTGAAGTGCAGGTAGATATAAAAGCAGAATTTTGTAAGGCTGATGTGGTTAAAGTACTTACCCAACATTTAAGGTCGGAGGAAGGGACACGTGAAACTAGTGTCTCATAGCTAGAGGTTGTAAATGAAGCAGCATGATATAGAAAGAGATAGAGAAAGCATGAATTGGAAGAAAAAGAGAAAGAAGGAGAAAATGAAAAAAAACTTGAAAAAGAAAGGGATAGACTAAAAGAAATAGTATTTTAAAAAACTTCAATGGGAAAAAGAGCAGGAAAAGAGGTTGCAGGAGATGGAAATATGAAAGTTTGAACTTGAGAGAAAGAAGTTAGCAAATGAGGAAAGCGAGAGTGAAAGAGATAGAGTGCTTCAGAGAGAGAAGGAAGCCAGACAGTATGAATTGACTAAAGTGAAATTTAAAATAAAGGAAGAAAGGAGAGATCGTGATTAAGATAGTGACTTTGATTCCTTTGAGGAATTTGATTTAACTTAGAATCTTCAGTTAGTGCCTAAACTTACAGTGGATGTTGAAAGATATTTCACCTCATTTGAAAAGATAGCTGTGAAATTGAATTGGCCAAGAGATGCTTGTCAGGTATAGTGAATGTGTATGCAAGTTTATCAGAGGAACAATCAGCAGACTAGGAGATAGTTTAAAAAAAAAAGCAATATTAAATATTTGAGCTTGCCCCTGACAAGCTCAGTTGAAATTTAGGAGAAAAAGAAAGGGACCTAATCCGACTTTTGTAGAGTTTGTAAGAGAAAAAGAAATTATCTGGGATCAATGGTTTAGGGCATTAAAATTAGACCAGACTATATAAATGTTAGAGAGGTTATGATTATGGAAGCATTTAGAAATAGCATTCCAGTAAACATCAAGACATGTTTAGATGAAAGACAAAGCAAAATGATCAGGGAAGCTGAAACAAAAACAAAACGTGCTGGAAAAGCTCAGCAGGCCTGACAGCACATGTGGGGAGAAAGACAGAATTAATGTTTTGAGTCCGTATGACTCTTCAGAACTAAAGAGAACTAAAAATATGTTGGAAATATATCCTGTTTAAGGGGGGTGGGATAGGTGAAACTGGATAGAAGGCCAGTGATAGGTGGAGGCAAAGGAGAGATTGCAAAAGATGTCATAAACAAAAGGTTGAAGGGGGGTTGAGGGTGGTGATACTGGCTAAAGGAGGTGCTAATGGTGGCATTAAGAGTAGAAAGTAGGATGAGCAAGTGACAGATGGCCCCAGTGGGCCCTCGCAGAACCACGATAGGGTCCCCCTTGTCCTCACTTTTCACTCCACCAGCCTCCGCATTCAAAGGATCATCCTCCGCCATTTCTGCCAACCCCCTCCGCATGATGCCACCACTAAACACATCATCCCTACACACAGACACAGACACAGACACAGACACACACACACACACACACACAGTCTGCAGGGACTGTTCCCTCCGGGACACCCTGGTCCACTACTCCATCATCCCCAACACCTCAACATCCCCCCCCCCCCACCACAATGGCACTGTCCTATGCAATCACAGGAGGTGCAACACCTGTCCCTTTATTTCCCCCCTCCTCATTGTCGAAGGGCCCAAACATTCCTTTCAAGTGAAGCAGCATTTCACTTGCGCTTTCCTCAATTTGGTCGTCTGAGTTCGCTGCTCAGAATGTGGTCTCCTCTACTTTGGAGAGACCAAAGGCAGACTGGGTAACCGCTTTGCAGAACACCTTTGGTCTGTCCGGAAGCATGACCCAGACTTTCCTGTCGCTTGCCATTTCAACACCACCCTGCTCCCATGCCCACATGTCCATCCTTGGCCTGCTGCAATGTTCCAGTGAAGCCCAACGCAAACTGGAGGAACAGCATCTCAACTTCCAATTAGGCATTTTACAGCCTTCCAGTCTTAACATTGAGTTCAACAACTTCAGACCATGAACTCTCCTCTATCCTCACCCCTTTTTGATCCCCTTTTTTCAAATATTTATGTTTTCATTTTTATATATTTTTGTTCCCACCTGTTTTTATTATTTTTAAAATTTATTTCCATTTTTTTCATTGTTTTATCCCCACCTTTTAGCCTATTTTGACCTTTTTTCCCACACCATCCCCTCCCCACCCCCAATAGGGCCATCTGTCACTTGCTCATTCTGCTTTCTACTCTTAATGTCACCACTTGCACCTCCTTTAGCCAA
Organism: Carcharodon carcharias; assembly: GCF_017639515.1. Taxonomy (NCBI): domain Eukaryota; kingdom Metazoa; phylum Chordata; class Chondrichthyes; order Lamniformes; family Lamnidae; genus Carcharodon; species Carcharodon carcharias. The sequence continues at coordinate 168,146,006 of NC_054472.1, forward strand.
TATCACCACCATCAACATCCCTTCGACCTTTTGCTTATGACATCTTTTGCAATCTCCCCTTTGCGTCCACCTATCACTGGCCTCCTATCCAGCTTCAACTATCGCACCCCCCTTAAACAGTATATATTTCACCATATTTTTACTTCTTAGTTCTGAAGAAGTCATACGGACTCGAAACATTAATTCTGTCTTTCTCCCCACAGATGCTGTCCGACCTGCTGAGCTTTTCCAGCACTTTTTGTTTTTGTTTCAGATTTCCAGCATCCGCAGTATTTTGCCTTGATCAGGGAAGCTGCTGTTTTAGCTGATACGTGTGGTATATCACACACACAATTGAGTGTAGGAGAAAGGGTCATATGGAAATCGGCAGGGAAACCTGAGATATAGTCAACTTAGTGATGGTAACAGTGTTAGTAATAAGGATCAAGCTGAAGGATGTCAGTCTATTAAAGATGAAATGGTGGAAAGTAAAGTTAAAGGAAGGAAACTGATATGTTACCATTGTAATAAGGCCTGGACATACGAGATCAAATTGTTGGAGGTTAAATGGAAGACCGATTGCAAAGATAGGAACTCAGACTAATTCTGTAAGTAGGGGTGCTGTAAGCTTTGAGATCCAGGGGCAAGATAAACTAATAGCTTTCGTACAGGTGGAGAATGAAGAATCAGTAATAGCTAGAGAAGTGGAAATGTGTTCACAGCCTACCTGAGGGGAGTTCTGAAGGGCAGGTTACAGAGATGTTTGAAGATTTTATATGCAAAGGGAAAATATGTCCATGTTTCCAGGAAAGAGCAGGAACAGATGTCAAGATTTTAAGGGACATGGGGGCTAACCAGTCCTTAATGTTATGGGATAGTGCCATCTGTTGTCCAGAAGGGTTATTGCAGGAGAGACTATTAATTCATGGGATTCATGGAGGAGTCACTGATTTCAATTCCTGAAATAAATTTAAAAAGTGATTTGAAAACAGGAGAGGTGATTGTTGGGGTGGTCGAGAAATTGCCCATTTCAGAGGTTCAGTTTATTCTAGAAAATGATATCGCTGGATTGCAGATATTGGCCATGCCTACTATAGCAGGGCAGCCTGTTGAGACACAACCAACAGAGATTTTACAGAAAGAGCACCCTGGATTGATTCCAGATTGTGTGTGATGAGGCCACATGCACAAATTTAAACAAGAAGAGGAAGAATCTAAAAGACAGAGAGAGGATGCTGAAATTCAGTTGGCTGGGTCAATTTTTGAAAAGATTACTCAGGAAGAGAAGATTAGAGATGATGAATCTGAGCGGTTTAGTTCATTGAATTTAGTGGAACTATATCAGGATTAAAGCAGTTATACCAGACAGCTTATTCAGGAACAGAAGCAGAATACATTCCAGAGTGTTATTACATTAAGAACAATGTGTTATTGAGGAAATGGAATCCGCCTCATGTTCTGGCAGATGAAAAGTTGGCAATAGTGCACCAAGTAGTGATACCATCTGGGTACCAAAATTAAATTTTGAGTGGCTCATGAAATCCCAATGACTGCACATTTAAGAATTAGGAAAGCTCAAGAAAAGATACAAAAACATTTCTGTTGGCTTGGACTACATAAAGATGTAGTCAAAAATGTCTCACATGCCAGGTGATAGGCAAACCTCAAGTAGTAATTAAACCTGCACCTTTAATTCTGCTTCCAGCATTTGAGGAACCTTTTAACAGGGTCCTAATTGAATGATGGTGTAGGACCCCTCCTTAAGACTAAAAGGACTTACTGATGATAATAGATGTGTCCACAAGATTTCCAGAAGCAATCCCTTTAAGAAAAATTGCGGCAAGGTTGGTTGTAGAGCAGTTAACCAAATTCTTTGCAAAATATGGATTACCAAAAGAAATACAGTTGGATCAGGGTTCGACTTTCATGTTACAGCTGTTTAAAGAAGTAATGAACAGTGTAGGAATGAAACAATTTAGGTTGTCAGCCTATCACCCTGAATCACAAGGTGCCTTGGAACAATGGCATCAGACTTTAAAGACTATGATTAGAGCATATAGCCAGGACAATCCACATGATTGGGATTGAGGGAATCCATTCTTGTTGTTTGCTATTAGGGATGCCCCTAATGAGTCAACAGAGTTCAGTCTTTCTGAGTTAATGTATGGTCATGAAGTAAGGGGACCACTCAAATTGCTTAGCAATTAATATCTGCTGCAATAACACATGTTATAGCTGCTATAAGTGCCATAATTAGAGACGTTGCTCGCAATTGAATTTTGTTTTAAATTTAGATTAGGATGTGGAAAAACTCCCTGGCCCTGTATGTGTGTGTATCTCTCTTCCAGCTGAATACACTTTCTGAAGATTATAGAACATTTATATTTGGAAACCAAAAAAATTGGCAACAGGTGTGCTTAGTACCCTTGGTCAAGTTTTTTTTTCATGCACAAAAAGACAGTTTCTTTTTAAACAAAGTACACACATTTAACTTGAGTGCCGATTTTGGTGTCCTCTATCACCTCTAAATAACTTTGAAAGACAGCCAAACAATTTTGTAGACTGCTTCTCTGCATCATTTGGCTGGCTGAAATGGTCCAGATGCATCCAGGGAAATTGAACACACTGCACATGTTCAGACTGCAGGATCTGCCTTTGGCTAATTATGTCTTCACTCTGGGAAAAAATATTACACCAAGCCCATGCTTTTGGGAAGGATTGAGGCATTTAAATAAAATGTTAATGAATGCATTAAAAATGACAAATAATATGTGGAAATTAAATATTTTAGCAACGTAGAAAAAAGACAGCAACCAAAATCGGTTTCACAATACTTGTTGCATGATTTGATCGTTCAAGGAGTGATGTCAAGGTAGGATGCTCAAAATATTGTTCCTGTGTGGTTTCTATTATAAATATTTTCATAAGAATGAATCAGAATTGTGAGAAAGAAATTAAGGTTTAAAGAGGGCTAGAATTTTTCTGAGTGGTGGGGACCCAGATGACAGGCCTGAAAGCTGGGGGCAGCCCTGTAGCAGCTGTTTGTTGAACTCCTGGCTGCACATTTTTGACCATCTGGGCATCTGTCTTTTCAAAGGATGAGGGCCTGTCTTCAAGGGCTGCTGGCTAATCCAAAGCTCGTCAGCTAATCGGTATTGGCAGTGCTTGCAGAAAGGCTGCCAGTGTTCACCAGGTGGTGTCTCCCATGGTGTGGAGGGCCCACCCACTATAGGTAAAGTGCCAACGGTGGAGCAAGGCCCTTAATTAGACACTTGAGTGACTCAAAAGGGCATTCCACCACTGCCTTCCTTTGCCACTTTGTTCCCCCCAGACCAGTTTCCAGGGTTGGTAAAATCCAGTCCCATGTGTGCCATATGGAGGATTGTTACTCGATTGTATGACCTGTTAATTTAGCACTTTGAGTTTTGTAGCTGCTTGCATGTTTCATTGAGTGGCTCTCAGCAGCTTATGCACTGTAAATCTTGATTGGCTAGTGCATAGGATATATTGTCAACTTTTTTTCTTTATTCTTTCATGGAGTATGGACGTCATTGACAAGGCCAACATTTGTAGCTCATCCCTAATTAATCTTGAACTGAGTAGCTTGCTAGGTCCATTTCAGAGGGCAGTTAGGAGTCACATGTAAGTCAGGCCAGATAAGCACAGCAGATTTCTTTCCCTAAAGAACATTAGTGAACCAGATGGGTTTTTATAACCATCAATGGTTTCATGGTCACCATTTGAGACTAGCTTCCAATTCCAGATTTTATTAATTGAATTTGAATTCCCCCAACTGCTGTGTCCCCAGAGCATTAGTCTCGGCCTCTGGAGTGCGAATCCTGTGACATTACCATAATGCCACTGTCTCTCTCTCTACAAATGTGTGTAGTAACCGCCATGTCACAATCAAATTAAATATTTGTTTTGAAAAACAAATACTGAAAAAGAACAGTTACCACAATGTGAGCAAAATTTATGCATCAACTTTCTCATTTAAAATTTATGGCCCTTGTGTGCAAACCTCCCATCCTTTAGCATGAATGAATCGCTACTTTTCTTTTCTCATGGACGCCCTGGGAGAATTGTTAAAAATGCAACCTCATGTTAAATGGGAAAAACCTTGAATTCTATGCACTCAAAACAGGATTGGACTTAATTAGTTACTCTAAAACAGTGACCCTGCTGTTGTGTATTCTAAAAGTTTTACAAGTTTGGAAAGTGAGAGTAGCAGTCTTTTCACCCCTAAGACCTGAATAAAAATAAAAGCCAGACTTGAAGGATGCAGGAGAGCTGCAGACCCATGAGCCTGTTGCCAAAAATTAGAGGTTCAATCATGGAAGGCATTTTGAGTGGAAGGTTAGAAGACAAGCTCGTGTGCACCAAAATGTTACAGGCAATAATTTGAAAGGCAACGTTTGTGTATTTAGCAGACTTTCTTTGGGAATATTACAGATAAAATTGTTAGGATTCCAATGATATAGTTAACTTAATCTTGTCTATGTGTTTTTGGCTAAGGTCCATGTGAAAGATCCACCATCCCAAGGATATAGGATGCAGCACGAAGCTGAATGAGAAACTGAGAGCTCAAGATATGCAATGACACACTTGTGGGGGTGTTGAGTGTGACCCAGAGCAGTTGATGCTTATTTTTAATCCACCTAAATTACCTGCATATTGAATTGAAAGATAAGCTTGTTAAATTTGCTAACCACCCTAATAGGGTCCACAAATACTCCCATCCTCAATGATGAGGGAGCCCAGCAGATCAGTGTAAAAGATAAGGTTGTTGGTCAGTCATATCAGTTCCAGGATATCACTGCAGGAGTCCCTCAGAATAGTGTCCTAGGCCCAGCCATCTTCAGCTGCTTCATCAATGACCTTCCCTCCATCATAAGTGGGATGTTATCTGATAGTTGTGTAATGTTCACCATTCGCGAACTCTCAGATACTGAATGAGTCTGTGCCCATATGCAGCAAGACCTGGGTGACATTCAGGTTTGGGCTGATGAGAAGAAAGTAACATTCACGCTACACAAGTGCCAGAAAATGTCTATCTCCAAGAAGAGAGAATCCAACCATCTTCCCTTGAAATTCAATGGCGTTGCGGTCACTGAATCCCCCACTGTCAACATCCTAGGGGTTACCATTGACCTAGAAGCTGAACTGGACTAGCCATATAAACACTGTGGCTACAAGAGCAGGTCAGAGGCTCAGAACCCTATGGCGAGTAACTCATCTCCTGACTCCCTAAAGCCTGTCCACCGCCTACAAGGCACAAGTCAGGAGTGTGATGGAATGCTCTCCACTCGTCTGGATGAGTGCAGCTCCAACAACACTCAAGAAACTCGATACCACCCAGGACAAAGTACCTTGATTGGCACCGCATCCAGCACCATAAGCATCGACTCCCTCCACCGACGCACAGTGACAGCAGTGTGTACCCTCTGCAAGATGCACTGCAGGATCTCACCAAGCCTCCTTAGACAGCATCTTCCAAACCTGCAACCTCTACCACCTTAGAAGGAAAGGGCAGCAGATTCATGGGAACACCACCAGCTGTTAGTTTTCCTCAGGTCTCTCACCATCCTGACTTGAAATTATGTCACCGTTCCCTCACTGCTGCTGGGTAAAATGCTGGAAAAACACAATGGGTGTACCTACACCACATGGACTGCCGTGGTTCAAAAAGGTGGCTCACAATCACTTTCTCAAGGGCAATTAGGGATGGGCAATAAATGCTGGTCTAGTCAGCAAAGCCCACATCTTGCGAACAAAAAAAAAACCCCTCTATTCCCTATCGTTGGATCGTAACAGTAAAATGATTCATAAAACTAAGAAAATTGGTTTCCATACTCTAACTCTGACTTCAGTGAACCCAATTAAGAATATTGGCAAATTACAAAATAACTAGTGTGAAAGATTGTTCACTCAATTTTCTGCTCATGAAGTGATGGGCAAAATGGATTTGTAAGATTTTGAAGTCAATGTTGAACTGATTCTGTGTGTTAGTGCACAATTGGTGTTACATTGTTTTGTGTTACCTTCTGTGATTCATCACTTCGACTGTTTAATGGGTAACTAAAGGAACAAATTCATCTGATAGCAAATGAAAGATCCATGAAAGTCTGGGTTTGCATTGGTGTTTTAGTATTCTAACAAAAATTGGTTGCACTCCTGTTAAAAAAAAACAATAATTGTTCTGTGTTGTAGCTGGGCTGAACCATATTCAGTCTTATATGCTATGTTTGCAGGTGGCAGGATGACAATGAATTGGTGGCTGAGGGACTCAAAGTTAAAGGAATATGAAATAGGAAGAGCAGTAAAGATAGTGTGCAACTAAAGATTTAAGTGAGTATTTAGATTGGTTCTCTACTTGGGCAGATAAATTACATGAAATATGTAAATTCTCATACATTGGTCAAAAATATCAAGGATAGAATGAATAGAATGGAATGGACAGTGTAGAGGCATCACTTTAACTGCTTAGGTAATATAAAACTATTTTTAAAAAAAAGCTAATTGATGATTGGGGGTTTTAACTAGAATGGCAGTGTGCATGTCTGAAGTGATTTGAATGTTTTGCAATGCGTTAGTCAGGCCACATTTCAATTTTTGTTCTGTAAGGGTATCAAGGGATATGGAATAAAGGTGGATAAATGGAGTTGAGGGACAGATCAGCCATGATCTAATTGAATGGTGGAGCAGGCTGGAGAGTCTACTTCTGTTCAAGTGTCTATAATTACTATTATAAATCCTGGTCATTAAAAAGAACTACAGAGTAGTGCAATAAATTTTACAACTGTGAATAGGATGAGTTTTCAATAAAGAATTGGAAAACTTTGTTGAGAGGGGACCCCAAGTTGTTAGAAATATTAAATAGAATATAGATGAAGTTAATTGAGAAGGTAGTTCCAAAGGATATGAATTCAAAGCAGTGTAAAGTAAATTTAAAATATGTTGCCAAGAACTTCCTTCAGAATGCTGAAAGATTGGCATAATCATTCAGGCAGGGTGGTAGAGACACATTAGGAATAGGAATCATGAATATTTGGAACTTTCCAAGTGCAGTGTTGTAACAAGATGGAGTTTGAGGACTAAAGAGATGAATTTCAATATATTTAATTACATTTTAGTTCGTCTTTGACTTTGGTTTGGAAGTCTCCTCACTAGCTGAAAAATTCCTATTTATATAAAATAATTCTAGCCAGTCCTCATCCAGATTTTGGTAGATCTGAGTATGTAAAATTGACACTTAGTGTGATTAAATTAGTAATATTGCTCAGGAATCGTGAAGACAATTTTTTTGTAAACGACATTTGAGACGAATATGATTGGTGTTATGATCCTTCGGCAGACCTGGGGTCGTGTGGGGAGATCTGATCAGGGACCAATATCGTTTTGTTCAAAGTAGATAGTTTGAGATTCAAGATGCTTACTCAGTGTATAAAGTCACAAGATTCCGTGGGTTTTGAACGAACAAAAATAAACATCATACAAGTTCAGAAAGTTAAAATAATTTACAAATTCAGAAAGATAAAGCAATTTACAATATTATTCTTATACTTACCCTGAATATTAGAGTATGAGGTACATGTGAATTAACAGGCGCACTGTCATCGGACACGCGGTACTACACAACAGGTGACAGATGCGACCAAAACAGATTTCATGGATTTCTCAACAACCCACCTAGATGTTTGTCACATTGTGAACCAACCAATTGCACTGAAAGTTTGTCTTCTCATGAGGGTTTCCAATCTCAACCTTTGAAGATCTCGCCTTGGAATTCTCTCCAAAAGTCACTCCCACTTGGATGGCTTCAACAGTGGCTCACTTCATAGGATTTCAGTCTTGCCTTCCGAGATTTCTTTCCCCTGGGTCGCTGAGTACATTCAAGCTTCACCTTCCAAGCACAATTTCAAATCTTTGGCTGTGCCAAGCAGAACACTACTGCTCCAAAGGGGTACCTTTTCCCAGCGGCCTGCCACAAGGAGTCATCAACCTTCGGTGGGCTTCTCTTGTGCCCACTTTGCTTAGCTCTGCAGGGCGCAGACTTTTTCTTCAATTTGGAGCCTATTCCTCTACTCCTTTGATTGAACTCAAGGGACCTATTTCTGTCCCCTTGGCTTTTCCCTTACCTGGGATTTCTTCTTGGGAGCTCTCCTTGCTCCCTCACTGGTTTGGGACCTTCTCCTTGTGCCCTGCTCCCTGGGATACCTACAGTATAATGGTGCTCCGTATATGGTAGTCTGATCTGCATTTTCTTTTCCCTTCTGTGGAAGTGTGCAGGGCTGGTCCCCAGCCTGAAGAATATTTTTTTAAAAAGCTGAACTGCATGTGTGTGGCTGTTTCCTGGCTGGTGCATTCGCCAGAGTTTTGAGGTTAATCGGGAACCAGAGTTACTGACCTATGAACTAAAGACAGTAAGTATATGAGTTTCATCACATTGGTCAGCAGTTGAGTCCAAGGCAGATTATTGATCGAGAGAAGCATGAGTTTTACTGCGTATCTGACCTAGATACTACTGAGTGGTCACTATTAGTATTGTGCACATGTGAATATTAACTGAGGGTGGAACTGCCTCAACTCACATGCAAGTTATGCCTGTGGGTGAAGAATGGAAGTTGTCTCACATCTGTGAATCCATATCCAAGTCATGCCTATGCTTGTATAGTCACTGATGTAACGTAGGTAACACAGTAGTCAATTTGTACATAGGAAAGCCTCACAAATGGAAATGACCTGTTTTTTTTTGTGAATTGTGGTTGAGGGATAACTATTTGCCATTATACCAGGCCAAACTGTCATCTTCCAATCCTATTGGATCTTTTAATGTCCACCTGAGAAGGCAGACGATTCTCTGATTAATTTCAACCCAGAGACGATATTCAAAGTACATTCAAAAGTGTTGTTTTATCATCGATAGGTGATGTTTTAAATGCAACAAGAGGCAGATTTCTCATCTGCCTCCTGTGATAGAACAATGTTTTTTTTCAGAATAATGTGACAATATTAATCAGTGTCTGATGGAAAGGAATAATGTTCTGGTAGTAAAGCTAGTTGTGACAGTAATTCAGTAACAGTTTGTTCAGATTTAATGGCTATTTGTGTTGCAGTAATGTGTTGCATGGCAGAACAGTGAAGCTTATTATTTTCTCCATGATTTCCAACAATTAGTTGCTTATTTACCAGTTTCAATTTGGAGACCTGCAATTGGAACTGGTCAACTCATGCCAGTGTGCATCATCATCTAGCCAGTAACGTTTGGAATTTCTAAATTGTATTCATTCATTGCATTTACCTAGATAGAACTTGATTTTTGATAATACCCTTTCACAAGAGTTAGTGCTCAGATTGAAAAGACCAAATTTGTGAGGAGTTAAAACGAAGCTGGAAGATTATCCTAACTTGAGCTCAAGGGAGGATCCCCAGTAATACCCCCACCGTGAAGGACAGTTCTGGAGTTAGAAGTTACCAGGCTGAGAAAGGAAAGGAACAGATGTAAACCCTTGGGAGCTAAGAATCACTTCAGACTGTTTTCGGGAGAATAGAAAGTCCACATAAAGGAAAGTGTAACGTATCCCTGTGAAGTGTGTTTTTTAATTGTGCTAAAAATAAGGGGGGAGATATTCCACTCTGTGGTTTAAAGTACCCTTTCACAAGTGTTTCTTGGCCCTACAAATGCAATGCATGATCCTCGGCTCTTTAACTGGATGTTATGTCCACACATTGTGTAATGTCCACATTCTTGGTCACCTGAAAGAAATAGATTTATGGATCAATAGAAGTGAAAACCTTGGATATTGTAAAGGGGGACTTGAGTTCCTCATGTTTGAAAGAACAAAGATGTGCCAAATGACTTTTTTTCATTAAGCATCATGTGATCTTGTGAGCAGCTGACCATCAGGCCTGAGGTCAGGTGATAACTTATTGGCCACTGGGGACAAGCTGCAACTCCAGCCTCCTTTTTGTGCTCCACTGAATTTTTTTCATTCTGACTTGATTAGTAATTCAAAACTATAAATATTGGTTATGTCTGCTTCTTTGTTTATAATCTTGTTTCAAATGCCATGTAAGATATTCTCTAAATTCTGTTTAAGCATGGTAAAATTTTACTCTATAAATCTGACATCTTAATTTCCAACTTAATATATAATTCAGGAAGTGCAGGTTAGCCTGTGTATTGGGCCTGAGCCTGAAATACAGCAAGCTTTATGAAGTCTACACCACCCATTCAATTTAAAATTCATTCAATTGTAGTAAAGCAGCTTATCTGGCAGGTGTTTGGACTTTTGCCAGGTTAACAGCCTTTATGCTGCCTTGGAACATAGGTTGTGTCTCCCATCAAGCTGTCCTCTACTGCTACTTAGAATCATTTTCTCCAAATAAGGCACATTCGCAGGTCATTATACAAAATAAACATTATTTTCTTAATTCTATTTCTTTCACTAAGTCTAGAGAAAGAAACATTTTTAAATCAATATTGAATAAGCTTGCATAAAATTAATGCATGGATGTTTGATTGTTTTTTCATAACATGACTAACAAAAAACATACTAATTTAAAATAATAGGTTTTTGCAATCAGATGGCAGTTTTGTCTCTGCTGGGACATGACTCCATTTCCTTTGGGACTGTTGGACTCCCTCCAACCCAAGTGGTGTTTCTCACCAATCATTCTGACTCCTGGTAGACTGATGGCCTCTTCTAGTTGCTACTGTAAACTGACTCTTTTCTTACATGCTTGCCTCAGTGACATCATCTGAAGACAAGATGCCCGGTTCCATATGTGGTTTGACAATATTTCATTCTAGTTCATCAGCACCTCTCTTGAGCCCGACACTGCCTCTGTGGTATCAGACTGCTTGTCCATCATCCATTCTTGGATGAGCTATGATTTTCTCTAATTAAACATTGGGAAGGTTGAAGCCATTGCCTGATGTCCCTGCCACAACATGCCCTCACCATGGGTTGTATTCCCCTCCCCAGGCACCATTTCAGGCTGGAACGGGCTGTTTGAAATCCCTGCATCCTATTTGGCCTTGAGCTGTGCTGTCAACCCCATATTCTCTCCTCGACAAAGACTGTCTACTTTCACCTCCAATCATCACTCCTATCTTGACACAAAAGATCATAAGAAATAGGAGCAAGTTTAGGCCATTTGGCCTTTCGAGTCTGCTGCACCATTCAGTAATGGCTGATCTTGTACCCTTACTCCACATTCCCACACTGTCCCCCCCTATCCTTTGATTCCCTTAGTATCTAAACATCTATTGACCTCTGGCTTGAATATAGTCAATGACAGTAATATTCATAGTTCACTGGAGTAGAGAATTCCAAAGAGCCACTGAGTGTAGACATTTCACCTCATGTCTGTCATAAATGGCCAACCCTTAATCTTGGGACCCCTAATTCTAGGCATCCCAGCCAGTGGAAGCATGCTCCAATATCCACCCTGTCAAACTTCCTAAGAATTTTATATGTTTCAATTAGATGACCTCTCATTCTGCTTCGTTCTAGGGAATATAGAAACAAAGTTTTGCAGATACTGGAAATCTGAAATAAAAACAGAAAATGCTGGAAATACTTGGCAAGTCAGGCAGCATCTCTGAAGAGAGAAACAGTTAAGGTTGATGATCTTACATCAATTTTGCCAAAGATTGTTACCTTTAATATCGACTGCATTGGTGTTCTAATCCACACCAAGTCTTGCTCACCCATCACCACTGTGGTTGCTGACTGGCATTGACTCCCAGTCCATGAACACCTCACATTTGAAATTCTCATCTTGGTGTTCAAACCCCTCACTGTTCTCATTGCTCCCCATCCCTGTAACCTCCTTCAACCCTACAGCGCGCTGAGACGAGAAGTCTGCGTTAGTCATCTTTACTCGAGGGAATACAAACCTGGTCCATCCAATCTATCCTCATACCATAACATCTTGTGGTGCTTGGATAAAGGCAAAATACTGCAGATGCTGGAAATCTGAAACAAAAATACAAAGTGCTGGAAAAACTCCATAGGTCTGACAGCATCTGTGGAGAGAAGGACAGAATTAACGCGGTGAGTCCGTATGACTCTTCTTCAGAGCTCTGAAGAGTCATACGGACTCGAAACGCTAACTCTGTCTTTCCACAGATGCTGTCTGACCTGAGTTTTTCCAGCATTTTTTTGTTTTTGATCCTGTGGTGCTTCACTGGTCTGAAGTGTCTTTGGCTATTAAAAGATGTTATATTAATGTAAGTTGTCATTATTCCATCTCATCCAAACCTTTATTATCTCAGTAATGTCCTGCAGAATCATGTTCACTTATCATTATAAATTCAAGAATTAGAATATTAGTTCCCAGACTCCATGTTTTCTCGACCACCATTTCTCTGACTCAAGCATCCCGAAGTTTCTGGATCGGACTTAAAACGTGTGTGGCTTTTTCATCCTCCTCTTCATTCCTCTTTGAACCTTCCAACAACTACAGTACTCCTGCTCCACCAACACCCTAATCCTGTCTGCTCCTCACCTGCAAACTGTGGTGCAGGTAGTAGTTTCATTGGCAGTCTCAGCCTAGAACTTTCTCCGTCAACTCCTTTGTTACATGCTTCCCTGCTTTTAACAGTTTTTTTTAAAAACCTCTTTGCCCATGATTTTGACCACCCATTCCTTCTATCCAGCATTTATTCATCTTCTGTGAAGCACTTTGGTTCATTAACAATAGAGGAACTATTATTTATTTATAGAGGAACTTCAATATGATTAAGTAGTTGAGTCTTTGCTGGGCATGCTGTGATCAATGGTTGCTGTGTGCCCATGTAGCCATTATTCATGTCTGAACCTTGAAGCTGCATGTTGGCAGGTTGTTGACCTTCGCAGAGGTCAGATTGCTCTCAACTGTTTGGCTGCTCTGAATGCATTTTGTAGAAAACATAGGTGGATTGCAACATTTACCACATCTGGAAAATTTCACAATGATCCATACGTACAAGATATAAGAGGGTATTTGATGATTTGAAGATTTAAAATTGCCTAGGGTCCAGTCAGTTTAGTGGATTAACACATTACTGTTTTATTGCTGGGACTTATATTTGAATTGCACCAGGGGCTGGGATCAAATGTTCTGTTTGCTGCTGAAGGAATCCTGCACAGAATGGGATTGAGCTATTTTGCAGTTCCTTGTGGGTTTTTGGCACAACATGAAATTGTCCCTAATTTGGCACAAAATTGGCTGCCATATTCAGAGCTAAAGCCGGGATCGATAGATGTTGCGGGAATTTGAAATGCCAGGCTAGTGCAGTCAGAGATTCTTGTGTGTTTGGGACTAAAATGCATATCTTGTCAGCAGAAATTGACTGTGCTGAACCTTGCCTTATAATTCTTGATGTAGTCCTTGTAGAGTAAAGGATTAACTCTAATAATAGCTACTGAGCATGTGCATACGGAGCTATCACAGAATCCCTCAGTGCAGAAGAGGCCCTTTGGCCTGTCGAGCCTGCACCGACACGTGAGAAACACCTGACGTACCTACCTAATCCCTTTTACTAGCACTTGGCCCAAAGCCTTGAATGTTATGACGTGCCAAATGCTCATCCAGGTACTTTTTAAAGGATGTGAGGCAACCTGCCTCCATCGCCCTCCCAGGCAGCGCATTCCAGACCGTCACCACCTTCTGGGTTAAAAAAAAGTTTTTCCTCACATCCCCCACTAAACCTCCTGCCCCTCACCTTGAACTTATGTCCCCTTGTGGCTGACCCTTCAACTAAGGGGAACAGCTGCTCCCTATCCACTCTCTCCATGACCCTCAATCCTGTACACCTCGATCAGGTCACCCCTCAGTCTTCTCTGCTCTAATGAAAACAACCCAAGTCTATCCAACCTCTCTTCATAACGTAAATGTTTCATCCCAGGCAACATCGTGGTGAATCTCCTCTGCACCCCCTCCAGTGCAATCACATCCTTCCTATAATGTGGCAACCAGAACTGCACACAGTACTCCAGCTGTGGCCTCACTGAGGTTCTATACAACTCCAACATGACCTCCCTACTTTAGTAATCTATGCCTCGATTGATAAAGGCAAGTGTCCCAAATGCCTTTTTCACCACTCCACTAACATGCCCCTCTGCCTTCAGAGATCTATGGACACACACGCCTTTGTTCCTCAGAACTTCCTTGTGTCATGCCATTCATTGAATACTTCCTTGTCAAATTACTCCTTCCAAAGTGTATCATCTCAAACCTTTCAGGGTTAAACTCCATCTGCCACTTATCTGCCCATTTGACCATCCCCTCTATATCATCTTGGATCAACCTTACTGTTAACCACTCGGCTAATCTTTGTGTCGTCCGCAAGCTTACTAATCCTGCCCCCCCACGTAGTCATCTATGTCGTTTATATAAATGACGAATAATAGGGGACCAAGCACAAATCCCTGTGATACACCACTGGATATGGGCTTCCAGTCACTAAATCATCCTTCTGTTATCACCCTCTGTCTCCTACCACTAAGCCAATTGTGAATCTACCTTATCAAATTACCCTGTATCCCATGTGCATTTGCCTTCTTTATATCTCTCCCATGTGGAACCTTGTCAAAAGCTTTGCTGAAATCCATATAAACTACATCAACCGCACTTACCTAATCTACTCACCTAGTCACCTTCTCAAAAAATTCAGTCAAATTTGTTAGGCATGACCCCTCTCTGACAAAGCCATGCTGACTATCCCTGATCAAACCTTGCCTCTCCAAGTGGAAATAGATCCTCTCCATTAGAATTTTCTCCAAAAATTTTCCCTACCACTGACGTGAGACTCATTGGTCTGTAGTTCCCTGGCTTATCTCTACAACCATTCTTAAATAGTGGAACCACATTAGCTGTTCTCCAGTCCTCTGGCACCTCCCCTGTGGCCAGAGAGGAATTAAAAATTTTGGCCAAAGACCCTGTGATCTCCTCCCTTGCTGCCCTCAGCAGTCTGGGACACAAATCATCCGGACCTGGAGATTTGTCCACTTTTAAGCCTGCCAACACTTCCAGTACCTTGTCACTTCCAAATCACTTTGCTCAAGAACCTCGCAGTCTCTCTCTCTGAGTTTTATACCTTCATCCTCATTCTTTTGGGTGAAGATGGATGTGAAGTATTTGTTCAACACTCTACTGGTGTCCTCTGGCTCTGCCCATAGATTGTCCCCCTGGTCCCTAATAGGCCCCACTCTTTCCCGAGTTATCCTCTTCCCATTGATATGCTTATAGAATATCTTGGGATTTTCCCTACTTTTACCAGCCAGAGGTTTCTCATATTCCCTCTTTGCTCTCCTAATTGCTTTCTTAAGCTCCATCCTGTACTTTCTGTACTCCACTAATGCCTCTGCTGATTTGCTCCCCTTATACCGGCTAAAAGCCTCTCTTTTCTTTCTCATTGTATCCTGAATATCTCTGGTCATCCATGGTTCTCTGGGCTTGTTACTCCTTCCTATCACCCTAGAGGGAACATGTTGAGCATGTACTCTCCCCATTTCCTTTTTGAATGCCCCCCCCCCCCCACTGCTCTTCTGTAGATTTTCCCATAAGTAGCTTTCCCAGTCTACCTTGGCCAGATCCTGCCTTATTTTACTAAAATCTGCTCTCCCCCAATCCAAAACATTTTTTTTGCAACTTGTCTATTTCTTTGTCCATAACAAGCTTAATTGTACCATGTGTGGTTGATATCACTAAAATGCTCCCCCATCACCATCTCAGCCACTTGTCTGGCTTCATTCCCCAGAATTAGGTCCAGCGCTGCGCCTCTACATATTGACCTAAAAAGTTCTCCTGTACACATTACAAGAAATCCCCTCCATCCAATCCCCGACACCATGTCTATCCCAGTTAATGTTGTGAAAGTTAAAATCACCTAATATAATTACCCTATAGTTATTGTTTTTACACACCTCTGCAAACTGTGCACATAGTTGCTCCTCAATTTCTGGCTGACTATCTGGAGGCCTATAATAAACACCTAATAATGTGGCTGCCCCTTTTGTATTCCTAAGCTCTCCCCACAAAACTTCATTCCATTCCCCTCCAAGATATCATATCTCCTTACTGCAGTAACTGACTGCTTAATTAATAATGCAATGCCTCGTCCTCTTTTACCCCCTCCCCGTCTCACCTGGAGATTCTATATCTCGGAATGTTGAGCTGCCAATCCTGTCCCTCCCTCAACCACGACTCTGTGATGGCTACTCTATCACAATTCCACATGTCAATCCTCACCCTGAACTCATCCGTTTTACCTGTAATAGTCCTGGCATTAAAGTAGAGGCCATCCAGCCTTGCCTTACTCTCCTGAAACTTAATGCAGCTGTAATCCCTCTGACTTGATTGTTTTACTGTATTCTGATGTGCCCCTATTCTTCTAACATTGTGTCCCTTCCCCCTGCCAAGTTTTTAAACTTCTCAAGCAAACCGGCCCGCAAGGATATTAGTCCCGCTCTGGTTCAGATGTAGATCGTCCCGCTTGTCCAGGTTCCACCATCCCCAGAAATGGTCCCTGTGATCCAGGAATCTAAAACCCTCCCTCCTGCACCAACTCTTAAGCCACGTATTCACCTGCGCTATTCTCCTGTTTCTGTGCTCGCTAGCACGTGGCACTGGGAGTAATCCAGAGATTACAACCTGAGAGGTCCTGCTTTTCAGTCTACTGCCTAACTCCCTGAATTCTTGATGCAAGACCTCATCCCTCTTTCTACTTATGTCAATGGTACCAACATGTACCATGACCTCCACCTTATCACCCTTCCCCTTCAGGATGCCCTGCAGCCGTTCAGTGACATCCTGAACCCTGGTACCAGGGAGGCGACACACCATCCTGGAGTCACAGTGACTGTCACTGTTGCGCCTATCTGTTCCCCTAACTATAGAATCCCATGTTACTATTACTCTTCCTCCCCTCCTGTACAGACAGGCTGCTTGGCTGCCAGAAGCTTGGCTTTGTCTGCACTCCCTGGAAGAATCAGCACCCTAATCCTCCTCCAAAATGTAATACTGATTTGTGAGCGGTACCCCAGAGGACTCCTGACCTACCTGCCTGTTTCTCTTGGACTGCCTGGTGGTCACCTATTCCCTTCCTTAAATCCCTTCAGCTGATTAGTGAACACCTCTCTAAACATGCTATCCATGACGCTTTCATACTCGCAGATGTTCTACAGTATCCCCCGCCGTCATTCCAGCTCTGAAACCCGAGCTTCCAGGAGCTGCAGCTGGACACACTTCCTGCACACGTGCTGGTCCTGGGCACTGGTAATATTCCTGGCTTCTCACGAGGAGCACATCACGGCTGTGAGCTCTCCTGCCATGACTTATCCCTTTAAATTAAACCTTTTAAATCAATTATACTAGGGCCCTTCTTTCCTGATCCTCGCTACTACCAAATATACAAACTATAAACCACAGAAAGACCTTAACCTATTAGCGATAAAAGTAGTAAATACTTATCCGACCTTACCCACTACTTACCAGTCATTCCTTTCCCTTGTAGCCTCTGCTGCTGTAGCAGGGTAATACCACTCTCTGAAGATTTAAGAAGTTGGATAGCAAAGATAAAATGCAAAGAGCACCTCTTCCCCTCTGCACCGAATTCCCACTGTGCACCAAATTGCTAATACCCACACTCACTCTGGCTGTGTCTCACTTAAATAGAGCTGAGGTGAGCTGAAATAACTCACACTAGTTAAGCTTCAATTAGTAATCAACACCTATTCAGGCCCTAATCATGCTTCAGGTGATTGACAGTTAACTGTCACACAGTTAGTTACCTTACCAACCTTTTAACCAGACTGCTGAACTTACAAAAATTAAAGAGAAAGACTTACCAGTTCAAATCCCACAGCACCAAATTGCCAATACCCACACTCACTCTGGCTTTGTTTCACTCAGGATGAGGTCTCTCCCCTGCTTGTGTCACAGATGTCACACACTGAGAGAATAACTCTAGCTATTTCTTGGCCTTACTTAACCTTTCTAAATTGTTAGTAGTTAAAGAAATGTGTTTTCAACAAAAGACCACTGCCTCCAGCAAGATCTCTTCTAGAGTAAGAAGCTAATGAATCCCAAGATAAAACCATGATAACAGATCATGGCAACTTGAAAGGGGATGATAAGGAACCATCAATAGATAGTTTTCAGTTTGGACACAGTTGTTAATTCTGTTTAAAATTGCTCCCTTTTATGACCACAGCTGGTGTTACTTGCTGTGCAAACCAAATACCAGAGGGAAACTTGGCTCATGGGCCTTACTCTTTTTTTTTGTATCCTGAAAACGCAAAGACGACATACTGATCACAGCAGTAAGCGGCCAAGTAACACTTGGGTTTTGAAAATTAAATGCAAAAGTTTTACTTACAAGAACAAAGGAAAATTTAAGCACACAAGACTACTGTTGCACAATTAAGGTTGATTTTGGAAACACTCCCCCCAAAAAGACTCCACTTGGTTAGACCCACAAGTAAACACATTCCAGACAGCATTCCATTATAGATATTTAACTATAAGATATCCAGTCATATTTCCCAATGCAAACTGCTATAGTTTTAATAAAGGAATATCATGTGACCTTTCAACTCTCTCCCATTCTGCTGTGGAATACAAAATTCAGAATAAAGCTGCTTGTTGCAGCCCAAGACTTTTCTGGCTTGACTGGATGGCTGATTCAAATTGCATCTTCTCCCAGCCTAGAGCCCCCAATTCAACAGCTCCAGCTGCTCATCTCACAGCTCAGACAGCAGCTGTAGCTATTGCTACCCTAAGCTCTCCACAGTAACTCTAAAATATTTTTACTCTTTTTACCTCCGGTTCCATTGTTCTCACACCTCTTTGAAAATCATCCTTCCAAATATAAAATCTTTCATGTCTCTAACTCGTTTTTGCTTTTGGGTCAATAAAATATAATATCCCCCCCCTTCTATTTACCTGTGGAACTCCTGCAAGATGCAAAAGTGTTTCTTTGTACCTCTGACTCCCCTTTGATATTCAACCAAACACTCAACTTATCTAAAAATGCAAATATTAGATTTAACTAATTTACCTGTATCTCAAACCTAACACCTTTTTCCTTTTTATGTTCCAACCTCCTCAGACAATTTGTCTCCTATTAATCTCTGTCCAACTTAATTAAATCATCCATACATACACACACAGATTTCCACAGAATAACACAATATTCCCCAGAAATATTAAACAAAAACAGCCATTTCTGTCATTCCCCAAAATTGTTCCTGTTTTATAAATTATTTTCTTCCACCTCTCAAGTTCCTGCTCAAACTCATTTGCATATCATTGAACAAAAATTCTGCTATGAATCAGCACATTTCGGCAACATTTTGATACATTTTAAATCAATGTTGATGCAGCACCTGAGTAACCCAATTTTAAATTCATGAAAGAATTCATAGCTGACAACAGTAAAGCTCTACCTTACCACCATGTCTCTTGACTTCTCTACTGTCTCTTAAATTATCGGATTGCTTGTCCGACATCCAGAGCTGGATGAGCAGAGATTTCCTCCAAGAATGTATTGTGAGACTGAAGCCATTGTCTTTGGCCTGATCATAAACTCCATTCCACAGCAACCAGAGGAGGCAGTGGTGTAGTAGTATTATCATTGGACTAGTACTCCAGATACCCAGAGTAATTCTCTGGGCACCTGTGTTTGAATCCCACCATGGCAGATGGTGAAATTTGAATTGAATGAAAAATCTGGAATTAAAAATTCTAATGATGACCATGAAACCTTTGTCGATTGCCATAAAGACCTATCTGGTTCACTAATGTCCTTTAGGGAAAGAAATCTTTACCTGGTCTGGCCTAAATGTGACTTCAGACCTACAATAATGTGGATGACTCTTAAATGCCCTCTGAAATGGCCTAGCAAGCCATTCAGTTCTCTAGGGCAATTAGGGATGGGTAATAAATGCTGGCCCAGCCAGTGACACCCACATCCTTCATCACCTTATGGTCAGCATCTTATGTTCTGTGCTGTAATTTTGGTGTCATCTGTAACCCTGCCTGTATCCTAACCTGCACAAAGTCCAGTTCATCCATCACTTCGCTGCGTTGGCTATCGGTTAAGTAAACTTCAATTTTAAAATCCTCGTTGTTTTAAAATCCCTTCGTGGCTTTGTCCTTCCCTATCTTGGTATCTCCTCCAACCCCACAATATTCTGAGATATCTGCACTCTTCAAAATAATCTTTTGAGCATTCTCAGTTTACCACTGTTGGTAGCTATGCCTTTACCTGTCAAGTCCTGAGGCTCTGGAATTTCCTCTCTCTCGTTTTTTCAGACACTCCTGAAAACCAACCTCTTTGACCAAACTTTTGCTCATTGGTCACCTTTTTTATTTCTTATGTGGCTCGGTATCAGGTTGTGCTTGACAATGCTCCTGTGAAGTGCATTGCGATGTTCTGTTATGTTAAAGGTGCTACATAAGTGCAGATTATTATGAGATTCAGTACAATGATGAATTCGTTAGTAAATTAGAGAAAATTCAAAACCTTTTCTATCCATTTGTGCCTTTACTTTCAAAGTTCCAGCTTAATTTTTGGGGCTTTCTCAAAGGCTGGCAATACATGCATTTAGCAGGAAGTCCCAATGGGAGCATGACCAGTTTTGTGGGCACTGCAATGGCAGTTGAGCATCCTGCAGTTGTGAATTAAATTCTGGATGCCAGATGTTGTCCTAAAATGTCCTATGATCTCGATTCGATCTGGCTAATAGAGCAATTTTCTGCCACAAAGCTTTACATTCTGTAAATCAGAAGGCCATTTTTAAAATATATTTGTTCATGGGATATGGGCATTGCTGCATTTATTGGCTATCCCTAATTGTTCTCATCTAGAGGTCATTTAAAAGTCAACCACATTACAGTGAGTCTGGAGTCACAGAGCAGGTAAGGACATCAGTGAACCAGATGGGTTTTTATGACAATCGACAGTGAGTCCATGGTCATCATCAGATTTTGAATTCCAGAGTTTTATTGAATTCTGATTTCACCATCTTTCCTCGTGGGATTTGAACCCGAGTCCCCAGAGCATTACCCTGGGTCTCTGGAGTACTAGACCAGTGACAATACCACTGTGCCCCCCGCCCCCCCCCCGCCAATTTAATGTCAGACTCCCAGAATTGAGCAGCATTAGCCATCTAATAATGCTTCGAGTGAGAGGTTTTTAAAACTTGTGCAAAAGGTTGCAGCAACTGGAATTGTGCCTAATGTACTTGATTTTTAAAATTCCACGATCTTTTGCAGCAGTTCCACCAAAATCACAAATTGTACTGAAAAAGAAACAGCATAATTGAGCAAAAACTTCAGTGATTTTTCTGAAAAGGGGAAAATGATTCCAACGTTAGCATAGCTTGTTAATGAAATTACCCTTGAATGTGTTAAACTAATGAAGCACAAGTGGCTAGTGGCATAATCATGCTGATGATTTTGAGAATTCAGATGGTAAAATTACTTAGAATAGAATTGCTCAATGGAGTTGATTTCATTTTTGTAGTCAGTTTGGCTCAGCTGTTCTTTTTCCTTGCAGTTAGAAGCTTGTGGCTTCAAGCCCCACTCCAGGACTTCAGTGCATGATCTAGTCTGATGGTTAGCCAGACTGCATTGTTGGAGATGTCATCCATCAGTTGAGGTGTTAAATTAAGAAATATTCAGGCATTAAAAGATCCACGGACACAATTCAAAGGACAGCAGAGAGTTCTCTTCGTGCCCTGGCTAATATTTTTCTTAAGCCAGAATCACCAAAGTATGTATTAACTAATTGTTCAGCTGATGTGTTTATATGACCTTGTTGTGAGCAAATAGACTGCCACATTAGCCTGCATAACAGTCACTGCGTTTAAAATATATAACATTGATTATGAAGTGCTTCTGGATGTACGTGGATTGTGAAAAGCTGAGTATAAAAGCAATTTTTTTCCTTCCTTAAGCCACAAACAGCAACCAATTTTGGAAGCAAACTGCCTTTTTTCAAATTTACTCTCTGATTTTGCACAGGTCACATTCTTTAACTAGTAATAAATTAATATTATAGAGCTAGTTCCAATGTTGCTTCGCTTAAAGTAAATGCAGTATAAGTCCCTTCAAAAACAGTCAAGATATCTGCAATAAGACTCAATGGGTTGATGATTGATGGGTTATTCTGCCTCTTTGAAGGGGTGGCTTGCCAATCAGGCTATAATTCTTCTTCATGGCCTATAGCAAATCAATGCTTTAGCAGGTGGAACGATTTCCACGTAAGTGAGGATGAGTTGTAATTATTATATACAGTTTTTGACATCAATGATGAGTACAGAGGCATAGGAAGGTAAATTTTGAGTAAGACTTTCTAGTAAGGACAGGATGGGCACCAATCGTTAGGAGATTGGTAATTATTGTGAACTCTTTAAAAAGGGATGTAAGCAAGTTGTTTTGGATCAGTAGCCGTAGCTTTGAATGGTGTTGTCTTCAAGAAACAAAAATTTGCTTAAAATGGTGATGATCTTTTTATCATCTGAGTATGGATAAGGTGAAAACTCTATGGATAGAAACAAGTCATATGTGGTGTGGGAGTTTATCAATTGGACTATAAACCAGTTGAGCAGGAGGAGTCTTGGCCCAAGAACTTGATAGACAAGTAAGATAAATTTGTTACAGGGATAGGTGCAGTTGTTATGAGTGACTTCAATTTATCAACGATAAATTGAGAAATCGATAAAGGGTACACTGGAAACAAAAACATCCTGCATGCAATATGAATCATATTTAAAAGTAGGTTGGACAGAGCACTGAAGAAATATATTTAACATGAAGAAGTGTAACGTGGAGAACAGATCAATGTGGACATCAATGGAAGTAGTAGGATTAGCAGAGAAAAAACAATTGTTCATAAACTATAAAACTACAGATAAAACAATCTACCAAGATACATATAAAATCAGATAAATGAAGTCATCAATCTGATGAGAACGAAGACCCCTTCCATCACTTTACTGATGATTAAGAGTAGACTGATGGAGTGGTAATTTGCCGGGTTGGATTTGTCCTGTTTTTTATTTGTGTACAGGACATACCTGGGCAATTGTCCACATTGTTGGGTAGATGCTAATGTTGTAGTTGTACTGGAACAACATAGCTAGGGCCATGGAGAGTTCTGGAGCACAAGCCTTCAGTACCACCCCAGTGAGTGGTTTAATTGCCCACCAACATTCACGGCTGGATGTGGCAGGACTGCAGAGTTTAGATCTGATCCATTGGTTGTCGGAACGCTTAGCTCTGTCTATTGCATTCTGCTAACCCTGATTGTCAAGCAACTTATTCTGAGTTGTAACTTCACCAGTTTGACACCTCATTTTTAGGTATGCCTGGTGCTCCTCCTGGCATGCCCACCTGCACTTTTTATTGAACCAGGGTTGATGATCTGGCTTGATGGTAATGGTAGATTCAGGTATATGCTGAGCGATGATTCTGAGATTGTGGTTGAGTACAATTCTGCTGCTGCTGATGGCCCTCATGGTTGCCCAGTCTCTAGTTGCTATGTCTGTTTGAAATCTATCCCATTTAGCACGGTTGTATGCCACACAGCACGATGGACGGTATCCTCAATATGAAGACAGGACTTAATCTCCACAAGGACTGTGTGGTGGTCCCTCCTACTGACACTGTCATGGACAGATTCATCTGCAGCAAGCAGATTGGTGAGGATGAGGTCAATTATTTCTCCCTCTCTTTGGTTCCCTCACATAGCACATAGTTGCAGACCCAGTCTTGCAGCTGTGTCCTTTGAAACTCGACCAGTTTGGTTTGTAATGGTGCTACCAAGCTGCTCTTGTTGATGGACATTCAAGTCCCCCACCCAGAGTACATTATGCGCCCTCGCCACCCTCCTGTGTGTTGAACACCACTTGGAGGAAGCATTGATTCATCAGCTGAGGGGGGCAGGTATGCGGTAATCAGCAGGAGATTTCCTTGCCCATGTCATGATGCCATGAGACTTCATGTGGTCCGGCGTCGATGTTGACTCCCAGGGCAACTCCCTCCCGACTGCATACCACTGTGCTGCCACCTCTGCTGGGACTGTCCTGCTGGTGGTGTCTGGGCATTGTCTATAAGTTTTGATTTTGTGAGTATGTCAGGCTGTTGTTTGTGAGAACTGAGAGAGTTCTCCCCGGATGTTAGTAAGGAGGACCTTTCAGGGTCGACAGGGCTGAGTTTTGGGTGTCTAAGTCAATGCCGAGTGGTACATCGGTTTCATTCCTTTTTGACTTCTGATGGTTTGATACTGCTGAGTGACTTGCTAGGCCATTTCAGAGGACACTTCAGAATCAACAACATTGCTGTGGGTCACATGTAGCCCACACCAGGACATTAGTGAACCAGATGGGCTTTTACGATAATCGACAATGGTTTCATGATCAGCATTAGACTTGTAATTCCAGATTTTTATTGAATTCAAATCCGCCATGGTGGGAATTCGAACCCGGGTCCCCAGAGGATTACCCTTGGTCTCTGGATTGCTGGTCCAGTCACAATACACTACACCATCATCCCCACACTGCTGTAGCAGAATACAGTTATGGGACATTAAATTTGTGTGATGAGGAAGAAGCAAATCTCCCTCAAAGTGTCAGTTTTCTGTTTGGCAGTCAGGAAAAATAGAACTCCAGAATGTCTTGCTGAGGCAATGTACGAATGAGTGAAAGGGACTGAATCCTAAGAGTGCTGTGAATAACTCAGACATGATAACGAGCTAAGTGTTTCTGTCAAAGAACCAGACAGTGATCCAGGTAGTGTTGGTTGGTGGACTCAAGAGGACCTCTGGAAAGCTAAGCCATCAGGATCGAGTGAGAGGGGATTTATAACCGGTTGCTTTGCCAGTGTTAATTGCGTCCGGTAACCTTTGATCGAATATTGCTGCCAATATAAGCTACTTGAGAGCCAAATTTATTGTGTGGGAAAAGTGAGAGATCCTACGTACTAGAGGCCGAGTTGGAAAGACGGTAAGATTGGATGTTGTGCCGTGCAGAGATTGATGCAAGTGCTTGCAATTTCACGAGGTGTATCTTTATTGTGTCGGCTATTAAAGTGAAATTCATTGTTTCTAGTGAAATTTGTCTGTTAATGCATGCTTAATTTTGTTGATTTTGGATTTGACTGTTAACAGTAAAAGTTTTCAAAGGTGAAATCTTGTCCATTGATTTCTTTTGTTGGAGTTACTTGGGGATTCCTGTCTTTTCAGGCTATTGATCTTGATGGGGATCATAACATGGGGCCTTGTCATGGCGGCTAGGTATCAAGTGATGAGGTAGCAAATACACAATACATTATTTTCTGTTTTCATGCAGGAGAATTATTTATTAAGGATGGGAGAGAGGAACTAAGTATCTATAAGCCTGTCAGTGTGGGGAATTTGCTAGAATCTTCATTTGGGAAAGAGTGACTGAGCAATAGGAAAGATTTGTGGTGATCAGAGAGAGGCAGCATAGCTTTGTGAAAGGTGTCATGTCTGACTAATGTGGTTGATTTTTTTTGACACGATCACCAATTATGGATCAGGGAGTTTCTATAGATACTAGCAATATGGTCTTCCATGAAGGCATTTGATAAGATTCTGTTCGAGGTTTTTGGCAAAAATGAAAGTATATAGAACTGGGGTAGCCTTGTGGCAAGGCTGAAAGTTAATGAAGAGGTAGGGGACAAGAGTTTAAAGGGTACTACTTGGCAGAATGTGTCAAGCGGCATTCCCCAGGGATGTGGACTGTAGCCTCAGCTTTTCCTTATATGAATAAGATGGATGAAGGAGGAGATGAAACTTGCATTTGACACTAAATTTGGAAACCCATTAAGTAGTGCAGGTGGAAGCGAGAAGTTACAAAAAGACATAGATTATACAATTAGAGATTAAGTGGGCCAGACTGTGACACATTGAGTGAAATGTTAGAGACTGTGAGGTCATCCACTTTGGATCCCAAGAAAGACAAATCTGAAAATTTTCTGAACGGTGAGAAACTAGGAACTGGGAATCCATGTACACAAATAACTAAAAGCTAGTAGACTGGAACAAAATGCAGTCCAAAAGACTAATGGAATGTTGGCCCTTATCTCGAGGGTCTAAATACAAAGGGGAGGAACTTCTGCTTTGTTTATACATAGCCTTAGTCAGATGCCATCTTTAGTACTGGGCACTTGTTTCAGGAAGGATGTATTAGCTTGGGCTAAGATTCACTAGAATGATACTCGGGCTGGAAGGCTTAAATTAAGAGAAATGGTTGCATGAGTTTGGCTTGAATTCCTTTGAGCATAGAAAATTGAGGGGTGTTCTAATTGAGGTTTAACATGATTAAAGGATTTGATAGGGCAGATAAAAAGGAAGTATTTCTCCTGGTCAGGGAATCCAAGGAGACATGATATTAAAATTAGAACCAGCCCATTCGATAACAGCAACAAAGTTTACTTTTACATAGCAATTTGAAGGTAGTAAAAGGTGCTTCACCCAAGATGTGTTACCCAATAAAATGTGACACCAAGCCACATGAGGCCTTATTGGGACATGTGACCAAAAGCTGGGAGCGTCATCAGGAAGCACTTTTTTACTCAAAGGGTAGTGGAAGTTTGTAGTAGGAGCATCAGGATTTCTGAAATAAATAGAAATTTTTGATAAAGTGGTCACCAGCTGATTGAAGAAGTTGAAAGAAGTTGTGTTTTGAAAGATAGAGAGAAACTGTTTCCGCTGGGAGGAGCACTGTTAGGCAGAGGACATAATTTAAGATAATTCACCAAAAAAAAGCTAAGATGGGATGTTTTTTCCCATTGCAACACAGGAAATAGGAGCAGGAGTAGGCCATTTGGCCCCTCGAGCCTGCTTTGCATAGATCCCTCAGTGCCATGTTCCCACACTATCCCCATATCCCTTGATGTCTTTAATACCTAGAAATCTGTTTGATTTCTGTCTCGAATATACTCAATAACTGAGCTCACCTCCACAGCTCTCGGGAAAATAGGAGCAGTAGGTATTTCGGCCCTCTGAGACTGTTCCACTACTCAGTGTGATCATGGCTGATCCTCTATCTCAACGCCAGACTCCTGTGCTCTCCCCATACCACTCTACGCCTTTAGAATCCAGAAATCTATCTATTTCCTTGTCTTTATTTCTTGTCCCTTGGTTCTAGACTGTACCGCCACAACCCCACCCCCAAACCTCATCCAGGGTCAAAACATCCTTCCTGCATCTACTCTGTTGAGCTCTGTAAGAACTTGGTATGTTTCAGTGGGATCACCTCTCATTCTTCTAAACTCTAGAGAATATAGGCCCAGTTTCCTCAATCTCTCATTGTAAGCCATCCCAGGAATTGGTCTAGTAAACCTTCAGTGCACTCCCTCCATGGCAAGTAGATCCTTTCTTAGGTAAGGAGACTAAAACTGCACACAGTACTTCAGGTGTGGTCTCACCAAGGCTCTAATCAATTGCAGCAAGACATCTCACTCAAATTCTCATGCAACAAAGGCCAACGTACCATTTGCCATCTTATTTGCTTGTTGTTCTTGCATGTTAGCATTCAGTGACTTATGAACAAGGACATCCAGGTCTCTTTGGACATCAACACTTCCTAATCTCTCATCATTTAAGAGATACTCTGCACTTCTGTTTTTTCTACCAAAGTAGACAATTAAACATTATTCCACATTATATTCCATCTGCCAAATTCTTAATCACTCACTTAACCTGTCTAAATCCCCTCGAAGCCTCTTGGCATTCTACTCATAATTCATTTCCCGCCTAGTTTGGTGTCACCAGCAAACTTGGAAATATTACATTTAATCCCCACATCCAAATCATTGATATAGTTTGTGAATAGCTGGGGTCCAAGCAATGATCCTTGCGGTACTCCACTAGTCTCAGCCTGCCAACCTGAGAATGATCCATTTATTCCTACTGTTTTTTCTTTGTTAACCAATTCTCAATCCATGCCAGCATATTATCCCCACTTGCATGTGCTCTAATTTTGTACGCGAATCTCTTTTGTGGGAACTTAGCAAAGACTTTCTGAAAGTCCAAATACACCACATCCACTGGTTTCTCCTGAGCAAGTTACATCCTCAAAAAAAACTCCAATAGATTTGTCAAACATGATTTCCTTTCATAAATTCATGTTGACTCCACCCAATCCAAAAGTCCAGTTATCACGTCTTTTATGATAGATTCTAGTATTTTCTGTACTACTGATGTCAGGCTAACAGGTCTATAGTTGCCTGTTTTCTCCCCCCTCCCTACTTAAACAGTGGGATTACATTTGCTACCTTTTAAACTGTAGGAACTGTTCTAGATTCTGCAGAATTTTGAAAGATGACCACCAATGTGTCTTGTTAGCCATGGTTAGATCACTTTTCCTTTTGAGTTTTTTTGCTTTAAAGGAATGTATATTTGTTGTAAATATGAATTAATTCCTTAAATGTTAGCCATTGCCTGTTTACTGTCATAACTTTTAATGTAGTTTCCCAGTCTATCATAGCAAACTTTCCCCTCAGTTTCCTTTGTTTAGATTTAAGACCCTAGTCTCGGATTGAACTACACTTTTAAACTCGATTAAATTCCACCATTTTAAGGTCACTCTTCCCTAAAGGCATTTTTACAACGAGATTATTAATTAGCCCTTTCTCATTGCACAATACAAGTTCTAAAATAGCCTGTTGTTCAGTTGGTTCCTCAACATACTGTTCTAGAGAACCATGGTGAGCAGTGATGATCTGGAATGCACTATCTGACAGTGTGATGAAAACAGATTTGATAAAGCTTTCAAAAAGAAATTGGATATATACTTGAAAAGTAAAAGCAAATTGCAGGGTTCTGGGGAAAGATGAATATGACTAATTGGACAGCTCTTTCAAAGATCCACATAGACATGATGGGCTGAATTGCATCCTTTTCTGCTCAAAGGTTCTCTGATTCTATACAAAGCCATGGAACTAGGGAAGTGAAGTAGACAGAGGGAATATAAATAGGTACACATAGGGCACAATGCAGGAGAGAGCTGCGAAGGCATTGCTCACTGAAACAAACAGTATAACACCAACTATACAAAAAGATTATCTGATTTTAGGATTTATAATTGGAGCACAAGTCTAGGAATCAGGATGCAGTTGTAGGAAAGCACAGTATTGTGGCAAAGATTTGCCAACTTTGGAACCAGTGCAGGAAAGAGCAACTACTCTTCTACATGAAGATTCTGATGTGTAAGGAGGTTGAAGAATCTGGAGAAAATATTCAAATATAGAACATTGTTAAAGGAATAGTTGCATGGGATGCCAATAGCATGTTTGAGATTACCACAAATTTTAGGTACAGGAGACACAAGCTCATGATTAGAAGAGGGAAAGTACATGTGATTTAGATTTAATAACTTTACATTGAAGTTTATTAATTGGTGTCCAAGGAAACAGTTGGTGTGCAATTGAGGGGTATTAGTTTTTGGGATAGACCAGATGGGCAGCTGATTCTTGCTACTGTACTTAGTATTTTCAATGTTTCCATGATCCTAGGTAGAAAAGCTCATTCGTGCTCTCTAGTGCTGAGCTGCATAGTTTTGTGTCACTGTGGTTCAATTGCAGCAACAAGCAAATAACAACAAAAACAGAGATGCATATCTTTAATGGTCATTATGAGGATCAGTCCATATGCAGGAAAATCATTTCTGATTCAAAAAAATTCAACTCAAAAGGAATAGAAAGATAAAATAGACATGAAACAAAAACAAAAAGTGCTGGAAAATCTCTTCTTCTGAAGAGGGTCATACGGACTTGAAACGTTAACTGTTTCTCTCTTCACAGATGTTGCTAGACCTGCTGATTTTTTTCCTGCATTTTCTGGTTTTGTTTCAGATTTCTAGCATCTGCAGCATTTTGCTTTTATTTGAGAAAATTGACCAATTTGGTACAACAGATTTTATACCTGAAATTTTTCATGACTAGATTATTTTTCTTTGAGGTTAACTTTGTGCATAGATTTTGTAACCTTCCTAAAGTTGGTTTGTGAGTAATTGTTGCTGTGTAAGACCAGACAAAAAAAAAATTGTTTAAAAATCTGTCTAACCGTAAATTTGTTCTGTTATGATTCGGGTACTTCCCAATACTTTTTTTTAATGTCAGCTTTTCTTGTGCGCAACCATGATAATCTGTAACTTGCACTCATACATGTGTTCTGAATGAAGGCAGTGTGACACTGAATGAACAATATTTACCGAAATATTTTGCATCATGTGTTGCCCACCCAGAACTCTTGCCCTCCCTGAAAGTTGGAGCACACCACGCAGCCAGATCTCATTGTTGATGTGAAACTATTCAAATTTATTATATCCTGTTTAGTTAATTAGAAGCAAAAGGTATTGAGCATAATTGTCAGAAGTGCAAATTTTTAATTTATACATGACTTTAAGCTGTTTTAAATGGGAAAATGTCCAAAGATCTTAACACTGCAGAATAATTTAACTAGGCCTTTGACGATCTTAAAATAGATGCACTTTTATTTTATGTCTTCCATGTCATTACATTGATGAGGAAATGATCAGTTGAAACAAGGGAAAGCAATAAATTCCCAGCTATTATACGATTTCTCTATCTCACACACAAGAGACCTTTTCCACACATCAAGCAATTGATTTTTTATGAATTTCACATTTCAGGCTATGAAAGGTATAAACTGCAGTTTTCTGAAGTTGATGGGCTTCGTATCTACTTTTCACATTTGATATCAAATATTATTTCCAGTAGGTTAAAGCACTAATCAAGCATTTTTAAAATTCATTCATGTGATGTGGGCGTTATTGGCTAGACCCTTGAGAAGGTGGGGTGAGCTGCCTTTTTGAACCACTGCAGTCCATGTGGTGTAGGTACACACACAGCGCTGTTAGGAAGGGAGTTCC
The DNA here is from genome assembly GCF_017639515.1 of Carcharodon carcharias. Lineage (NCBI taxonomy): Eukaryota > Metazoa > Chordata > Chondrichthyes > Lamniformes > Lamnidae > Carcharodon > Carcharodon carcharias. Next base: position 168,176,902 of record NC_054472.1, read on the forward strand.
AGGAATATGACTCAGCAACAGTGAAGGAAGTCAGGGTGGAATCTTGCTGAAGTTTCTTGCTGAAATTTCAGTCCCATGACTGATCCTAACAGATTGTAATGACTGTGACTTGAAAGGACTGTACATTTTTAACAATCAAATATTTTCAATAACTGCTGCATACTGTTTCTGGTATTTTTGCTGTGTAAAGATTCTGAAGGAAAATAACATGCGTTAATATCATGAAATGATTTCAAATGGTTTGGCTCTGAGAAAATGCCTTTATGACCAGGATGCATCAATAATCTTTCTGTACATCCAACATTTGAAACAAGAGTAATCCTAATTCAATTAACCTGTAATAACTTGCCCCAGAACACTAGCGAGATAACACCTGCAGGAATGTATATCTGCCTAGAAAATATTTTTGCGGTTACTTGAATTTCTTATCATGCAAATGCAACTGAATTCCTTTAAGAAAGTAGCTAGTTTCATTTTAAATTCACTATTTTGGTCCATCTAAAATTTGAGCTGAAAAAGATCTGAGATTTTGCAGTTTGAATTGAAATTGTGATTTGCTTATGTCACAGTGCTATCTGGAATTTTGAATACAACATGTCTTATCTGCTGCTCAAAATGAGATGTGTGGCTTAAATGTTTCTACATCTTTACTTGGAATGGATCATTTATTTATGGTAGTCATAAGTTAACTTTGTTGCAGTTAACCAAATTTTACCAACATTTGGAACAATTTTATCAACTGTTGGAATAGTGACTGAGTTTCACATCTTGATTTATTCTTTTGTTGGATGTGGACATGGCTGGAAAGGCTAACATTTATTGCCTATCCCTAATTGCCCTTTAACTGAGTGGCTGCTCAGCCAGTTCATGGGGTAGTTAAGAAAAAACCACATTGCTGTGGTCACATGTAGGCCAGACCAGGTAAGGATGGGATAAAAGCAAAAAACTGTGGATGCTGGAAATCCAAAACAAAAACAAAAGCAAAAATACCTGGGAAAAACTCAGCAGGTCTGACAGCATCTGCGGAGAGGAATACAGTTAATGTTTCGAGTCCGAATGACAAGGATGGGAGATTGCCTTCCCTAAAGGAACCAGATGCATTTTTATGACAATCAATGATAGCTTCATAGACACCATTACTAACTTTATGTTTCAGAGTTATTAATTGAACTTCAAATTCCACCATGACAGCTGGTGTAATTTAACCTTTGTCACCCAGAGCATGTGTCATCCAGGGCCGAATGGCTAACTTCTTCTATTTTGTATGTTTGTTTTCGAGATAGGTAGATTCTTGTTAGGCAAGGGAATCAAAGGTTATCGGGGGTAAATGGGAATGTGGAATTTGAAACACAAGCAGTTCAGCCATGATCTAAGTGAATGACAGAGCAGGCTTGAGGGGCCGAACAGCCTACTTCTCCTATTTCATATATTCATATTAGCCTGGGCCTCTAGGACAAGTATTGTGAAGATAATTTTTGCTATTTTGAGAACTTGGTATTGCTGTTGAAATGGAGACGGGTAACAATTAAAAATTCCGCCTTGTCATGTGAATGTTTGAAATGTTAATGACATTTCTAAAATTAAACCTATTTTGACTGATTCACTCAAAGAGGACCAATCCTAATGCTGAAATCTGTTGCTTGCTGGTTGCCAGATGCGTTATGCTTGAAGTTTTCTCAGATTATTGCTCCCTCTTACGTATTTCATCTTATGCTTGCCTAATAGATTGAGGACTGTTATTTAATATTGAAACATTTGATGAGCAGTTTATATCCTCACAGCATGAGCAGAAACTTAGTTTCAGCTAGAGTTCTTTGTTCCTAAAATGACAGGCATTCAGAATGGCCAAAGTGAAATTCTTAATTGCTTTAGGTGTAGTACAGAGAATGATGAGGCATGGGGAAACAGTTTTTTCAGAGCCTGTTCGGTAATTTTTGTACAGATATTGTTTTGTCAAAAGTTTTACTTGAAATGTCAAGTATCAAGGGAGATGGAGATGAACAGGTAACCCGGAGAGAAATGATGAGGCAATGATGATTTGTTTGCATTTCAGAGCAGAAAGGGAAGTCAGTTGCTGCCAGTGTCATTCATGGAGTTCATGGAGTTGAGAGCTGTGCTAGATGGCAGTATTCTTAAGAAAAAAGACAGCAGATAGATAACTTTGAGGATAGTGCTAAATTATTGCTAATTCAGAGAAGTGTTATTTCATAAAACTTTAGCCTCCACAACTCTCTGGGGTAGAGAGTTCCAGACATTCACTATCCTATCTCCTCAGAGGAGTGAATGTCTGGAATTCTCTATCCCAGAGAGCTATGGAGGCTAGATCACTGAAAGCACTTAAAGAGGAGGTAGATAGATTTTTGAAATATCAGGAAGTTGAGGGCTATGAGGAGCTGAGGCCTGGGGCAGATCAGCCATGATCTTATTGAATGGTGAGGCAGACTTGAGGGGCTGAATGGCCTACTCTTCCTCTTTCTTATGGTTCCTACGTTCTGATTTTTACTAGATTTTGCAGCAAAAGATTCAGCTGCCCCATGAGTAGTAGAAATAAATCTGGAAAAGAAAAATAACTCCTAACTATTTTTCATCTTGGGTTTGAGCTGAGCCATCGCCTTCAAACATTTCCAGAATTGAAGTGTACAAAGACCGTTTAATTGAGTATTTGTCAAAAAAATAAATTCAGATCGTTTTCAGTCCAGAATGAAGAAACACAGGTCACTTCACAACCTTGGCCCTCAGTAGTCCCTTCTGTTTCATTCGGAGCACTGAAGATCTAAATAGGCAATGCTTGGAGCTGAGGCTAGGTGCTGAGCTTTAGGGACATGAGGGAGGTTGTAGCCCTAACTAGGAAACTAGATACTCTGTGTGAAAGCTTTTTAAGAGATAAACAATGCCATAAAATGCATCTTCTAAATACCTGATGGTGGAAAATGGGGATAGTTGGCTGAGGAGGAAAGATAAGAATTATTTTTAAGTTAACAGTTGGTAGTAAGCATGATATTAACTATTCTGCACCTATTATCTATCACTGGTTAAAGAGGAAGCAAATGATGGAAGATGTACATCCTGTTTTAAGTATTTTCTTCATTTTAACGAAGGAAATATAAACAGTTTTTTTTGACATTTTGATAGGAACTTAATTTTTACTGGCCTGAAGGTTTGTAAGTCCAACCTAATGCAAATTCTCCAGGGTGGCTGCCTAACTAACGAGAAACCATGTAGTTAGTAAACTGTGGAGAGGCAGTCATTCATTGCTATCACTGGGATGCCCAGAAGAAAGGACTGGCACTGTGACAATGGGGGAAAAATAATGGTTTTATGTTCATTAAGCTTTCTTTAAGATGATTGTAGAATTGCTACTTTGACTTTGTCACTAGCTATTTATTAAAACACTTCCAAATGGAATGAGTAGATTCCAGCAACTGAGTATTGTTTTCACTCAAGTCATATGCTTTTTCCTTCCTCCTTTTGTGAAGGCACTGGTTCTTAATTGGACTTCCCTGTGTGAGTGACACCAGGTTGTAAGACTCAAATAATGATTTGCTATTTTAGAAGTGAAGTCATCACATCCCAGCCTGATCCTATTTCTGCCTGATAGCTTCCAATGCATAATTTCCATTAAGAGTCATTAGGGAGCATTTAGGAGCAGAAGCCCAGGCTAACTCTTAGTCACTATTTGAATTTTTTTTAGCATGGAGATTAGGTAGGGTGAATTTGGCATTCTTCCAAAATAACCTGTTGTTGAGGCAAATCTTACCTCAGTTAAAATGCCAGTGTTCTGTTCATAAAGTAAATTTGGTGTAGAATGCTCTCTTCTGTGGCAGAAAGAATGTTTTTTCTTCTTTCCTTCTCCTTCCCTGACACTCTCAAAATTTCCCTCTGTGGAGAATTCAGAAGTCAAGGCCCACGTAGATATAATGAACATAGTAACTTTAAAGGGGTATGTGCTCCCCTTTGTCTCAGTGACTCTTGAGCAAAATTAAGTTGCTCAAATGGACATGGAGCGGGGTACCACTGTATTTCCACCAGAGAGCATATATTTAAGATTTCAACCAAGAAACTGAAGGAATAGGAATCGAGCATTGTTTCAATGCAGAGGATTAATGCAGGGGGAGGTGATAATGTCACTGGACTGATAATCCAGAGGCCCAGATTAATGCTGTGGGAACATGGGTTCAAATCCCATAATGACAGTTGATGGAAGTTAAATTTAAAATTTAAATCTGGAATTGAAAGCTAGCCTAAAAACCCATCTGGTTCTCTGATGTCCATTTGGGAAGGAAATCTCCTACGTGTGACTCCAGACCCACACAATGAGGTTGACGCTTAACTGACCTCTGAAATGGCCTAGCATGCCACTCAATCAAACTTGGACAAAAGAGTAAAAAAATTGAATGAAATTGTTCAGACTGTCTGGCAATGACTGGAAATTACAACATACTATATTACTGTTCCTTCACTGTCACTGGGTCAAAATCCTGTAACTCTCTTCCATCACCTTCTCAAGGTCAATTAGCGATGAACAATAAATGCTCGCCAAGCCAGAGACACCCACATCCATGAAAGGATAAATGAAAAAGGGAGCATAAAATGCTGCACCAGAAATAGTGCTCAAAACAGCATCCAAGATAACTTTTAAAAGATAAATAAACGTTAGAAAGGGAAAAAAATACTTAAGGAAAGGGTTTTTGGGAAAGGGAGAAATGAATGACCAAGTATGCTCTAAAACTGTGTAATGGTACAGTCAGGTCCAGCTTTTTGCGCCTTTGTTCGCGTTTTCACATATCTGCGCTTTGCACTTTGTACACTGCATTGCACTGCGTGAGCAACGTTCACTCATCTGCATTTCCTTCTCCTGGCAATGGTTACATTCCAATGCCGGGATCGTGTGACATGGACAGACGCTCACTTGATTTTCTTTTACAAATGGCTTTTGGCAGGTGCTCAGTGATGGTGTGTTGATCCAGGTGGGAAGAAGCTTCCCAATGGAGGCGACACTGCAATGCTGTTCTCACCTATCTCTTTTTCTGAAAGAAAGTGGAAATTGAAGCATTTAGTTTGGTCAATTGATGATTATCCTGGGAGCTAAAGTGCAGCCCGAAAAATTTTGAAATCTTCACTGATGTACAGTAATGCTCAGAGGCTCCTCTGTCTGTTGTGTACAGGTACTGCACCTCAATTTGCTGTAGAGTAACTGCCCAAAACAATACCGCCCTTGCATGGCTGGCAACTATCTAATTGACTCCCATTGAAAAACATGTTATTTGCTCATGATTTCGCCATTTGCCATGTTTTGCCGGAACGTAACCCTTGTGAACCACAGGTGAGGCGATGGCGCAGTGGTGTTGTCACTGGACTAGTAATCCAGAGATCCAGGGTAATGGGGATCTCGGTTCGAAATCCCACCACGGCAGATGGTAGAATTTGAATTCAATAAAAAATCTGGAATTAAAAATCTAATGATGACCATGAAACCATTGTTGATTGTTGGAAAAGACCATCTGGTTCACTAATGTCCTTTAGGGAAGGAAATCTGCCGTCCTTACTTAGTCTGACCTTCATGTGACTCCAGATGCACAGCAGTGTGGTTGACTCATAAATGCCCTCTGAAATGGCCTAGCAATCCACTCAGTTGCATGAAACCGCTACAAAGTCTATAAGGAATGAAACTGGAGGGACCACCTGGCATCGACTTTGGCACCGGAAACGACAGCGTCAAAGTCAGCTCTGTTGACCCTGCAAAGTCCTCCTTACTAAGACTGGGGGGGGTCTGTGCCAAAATTGGGTGAGCTGTCCCACTACTTGTCAAGCTACAGCCTGACAGTCATACACACAGAATCGTACCTTAGAGAAAATGCCCCAGACACCACCATTACCATCCCTGGGTATGTTCTGTCCCACCGGCAGAGGTGGTGGCACGGTGGTATACGGTCAGGAGGGAGTTGCTCTATGAGTCCTCAACATCGATTCTGGACTGATGAATCAGTGCTCCTCCGTTTTGGACACCACTTGGAGGAAACACTGAGGGTGGCAAGGACGCAAAATGCACTCTGGTTGGGGGACTTCAATGTCCATCACAAAGAGTGGCTCAGCAGCACCACTATTGACCGAATTGGCCAGGTCCTAAAGGATGTAGCTGCTCGACTGGGTCTGTGGCAGGTGGTGAGGGAACCAACAAGAGGGAAAAACATACTTGACCTCATCCTCACCAATCTGCCTGCTGCAGATGCATCTGTGCATGACAGCATCAGCAGGAGTGGCCACCGCACAGTCATTATGGAGACAAAGTCCCGTCTCCACATTGAGGATACCCGCAATTGTATTGCCGCTACCAGAGTGTTAAGTAGGATAGATTTCAAACAGATCTAGCAACTCAAAGACGGCATCCTTGAGGTGCTGTGGGATATTAGCAGAGGCGGAATTGTGCTCAACCACAATCTGTAACCTCATGGCCTGGCATACCCCCCACTCTACCATTACCACCAAGCCAGGGGATCAACCCTGGTTCAATGAAGAGTGCAGGAGGGGATGCCAGGAGTAGCACAAGGCATATCAAAAAATGAGGTGTCAACCTGGTGAAGCTATAACACAGGATTACTTGAGTGCCAAACAGCTTAAGCAGCATATGATATACAGAACTATGCGATCCCACAACCAATGGATCAGATCTAAGCTCTGCAGCTCTGCCACACCCAGTCGTGGATGGTGGTAGGCAATTAAATAACTCACTGGAGGAGGAGGGTCCATGCTCAATGATGGGGGAGCCTAGCATATCAGTGCAAAAGATAAGATTTGAAGCATTTCCAACAATCTTCGGCAAGAAGTGCCGAATGGATGACCCATCTCGGCCTCTTCCATTGGTCTCCAGCATCACAGCTGCCTGTCTTCAGCCAATTTGATTCAAGCTGCATGATATCAAGAAATGGCTGGAGGCACTGGACACTTGAAAGGCTATGGGGCCTGACAATATTCTGGCAACAGTACTGAAGACTTGTGTTCCAGAACTTGCCGCGCCCTTAGCCAAGCTGTTCCTGTACAGCTAAAACACTGGTGCCTACCCAATAATTGGGAAGATTAATCAGGTTTGCCCTGTACACAAAAAGGAGAAATCCAACCCAGCCAATTACAGCAACAGTGCTATCAAGCGGCACTTGCTAAGCAATAACCTATTCACTGAAGCTCAGTTTGGGTTCTGCCAGAGTCGCTTGACTCCTGATCTCATGACAGTCTTGATTCAAACATGGACAAAAGAGCTGAGGCAAGGTGAGTGACTGCCCTTGATATCAAGGCTGCATTTGACTGAGTGTGGCAACAAGGAGCCCTATCAAAACTGGAGTCAGTGGGAATCAGGGGGAAAACTCTGCTAGTTGGAGACATACCTAGCAGAAAGGTAGTTGTTGGTGATTGTTGGAGGTCAGTCATCTCAGTCTCAGGATATCACTGCCGAAGTTCCACAGGGTAGTGTCCTAGGCCCAACCATATTCAGCTGCTTCATCAATGACCTTCCTTCCAGCATAAGGTCAGAAATGGGGATGTTTGCTAATGATTGCACAATGGTCAGCACCATTCGCAACTCCTCAAATACTGAAGCAATCCTTATCCTTATCCAAATGCACTGAGACCTGGACAATATCCAGGCTTGGGTTGACAAGTGGCAAGTAACATTTGTGCCACACAAGTGCCAGGCAACGACCTTGTCCAACAAGAGACAATCTAACTATTAGCCCTTGACATTCAATGGCATTACCATCGCTGAATCTCCCACTATCAACATCCTGAGATATTACCATTGACCAGAAACTGAATTGCACCAGCCACTTAAGTATTTTGGCTACAAGGGCAGGCCACAGCTGAGGAATCCTGCGGTAGGTAACTCACCACCTGATTCTCCAAAGCCTGTCCACTATCTACAAGGCTAAAGTCAGGAGTGTTATGGAAACTCTCGCTTGCCTGGATGAGTGCAGCTCCATCAACACTCTAGAAGCTTGACACCATCCAAGATAAATCAACTCACTTGATTGGCACCCCTCCAGAAACATTCACTCCCTCCACTACTGACACACAATGGTAGCAGTGTGTACCATCGACAAGATGCACTGCAGAAACTCAGCCAGGCTCCTTAGACAGCACCTTCCAAACACACGACCGCTACCATCTAGAAGGACAAAGGCAGCACCTGCAAGGGAAGACCACAATCTTGAAATTCCTCTCCAAGCCACTCACTGTCCTGACTTGGAAATATATTGCCGTTCCCTCACTGTCACTGGATTAAAATCCTGGAATTCCCTCCTTAACAGCACTGTGGGTACCTACGCCACATGGACTACAGCAGTTGTAGAAGGCAGCTCACCATCTCCTTCTCAAAGGTAGTCAGGGATAGGCAATAAATGCTGGCCTAGCCAGTGATGCCCACATCCCATGAATTAATAAAAAAACCTTCACTGCATTAATTGCAGCATACTAACAGCTGTTATAGCTGATTTGAACGTGCAATTTTCTGGTGATATTCAATGTTCCAATGAGTTATGCCTCTACTTAGTGTGGAAGCATTTCTTACATGTATCCAGTCTTCCTCAGGCACAGGCGTGGTGCCATAGGACTGGAGAATTGCGAATGTTACATCCTTGACCAAAAAGGGTGCATGGATAAAGCCGGCAACTACAGACCAGTCAGTTTGACTTCAGTGGTAGGGGAACTCATGGAGGTTATAGCTCAGGACAAAATCAGCAGTCACTTAGACAAGTGCAGGATAATTAGGGAAAGCCAGTGTGGATTCTTTGAGGGAAGATAATGTTTAACTAACTTGCTAGAATCTTTTGAGGAGGCAACAGAGATGGTTGATAAAGGGAATGTTGTTGCTGCGGTATATATGGATTTTCAAAAGGCATTTGACACAGTACCATACAACCAACTTGTGAGCAAAATTTTAGCTCATGGAATAAAAGGGAAAATAGGCACTTGGATGAGAAATTGGCTAAGTGACAGGAAACTGGAAGTAGTGATAAATGGTTGTTTTTCAGATTGGAGGAAGGTTTGTAGTGGAATTCCCCAGGGGTCAGTGTTGGGACCCTTGCTCTTGATATATATTAATGACTTCGACTCTGGTGTGCAGGGTATGATTTCAAAATTTGCAGATGATATGAAGTTTGGAAACATCAACTGTGATGACGATGGTCCTGAACTTCAAAAGGGCATAGACATGTTGGTGGATTGGGCATAGAAATGGCAGGTGAAGTTCAATGCAGGGAAGTGTGAAGTGATTGTTTTTGGTAGGAAGAAGATGGAGAGACAGGATAAGATATAGGAGAAACTAAAGGAGGTGCAGGAACAAAGGGAACTCAGGTATTTGTGTCATTGAAGATGGCAGGGCATGTTGAGAGAGCAGGAAACATAGAAAATAGGGGCAGAAATAGACCATTCAGCCCCTCGAGCCTGCTCTGCCATTTAATATGATCGTTGCTGATTCTCTAACTCAATGCCACATCCCCCCACCCCTTAGAAATCTACTTCCTTCTTGAATGTACTCAGTGACATGGCCTCCACTGCCTTCTTTGGTAGAGAATTCCACAGGTTCACTACCCTCTGAGTGAAGAAATTTCTCCTCATCTCAGTCCTAAATGGCCTACCCTATATCCTTAGACTGTGACCCCTTGTTCTGGACATCCCAGCCAGGGGAAGCACCATCCCTGTATCCAATCTGTCCAGCTCTGTCAGAGTTTTAGATGTTTCAATGAAAACTCCCCTCATCCTTCTAAACTCCAGTGAATACAGGCCTAGTCAGCCCCCTCTCTCTTCATATGGCAATCCTGCCATTCTATCTATGGCAAGTATATCCTATCTTTGGTAGGAAGACCAAAACTGCACACACTATTCCAGCTATGGTCTCACCAAGGCCCTATACTGCTGCAGAAGGACATCCTTGCTCCTGTACTCAAATCCTTTTGCAATGAAGGCCAACATACCATTTGCCTTCTAAACTGCTTGCTGCACCTGCATGCTTGCTTTCAGTGACTGGTGTACAAGGACACCCAGGTCCCTTTATACATGAGCATTTCCCATTCTGTCACCATTTAAGTAATGCTCTGCCATTCAGCTTTTCCTACCCAAGTGGATAATTTCACACTTATCCACGTGATATGACATCTTCCATGTATTTTCCCAGTAAGTGAAGTTGTTTAACTTGCCTTGAAGCCTCTTGAAACCCTCCTCATTGCTCACATTCCCACCAAGTTTTGTGTCGACAGCAAACTTGGAAATATTACATTTGGTTCCCTCATCCAAATCATTGATATATATTGTAGACAGCTGGGGCCTAAGCACTAATCCTTGAGGTATCCCACTGGTCACTGCCTGTTACTCTAAAAAAGACATCTACTCCTATTTTCTCTCCTGTCCGTTAACCAATTCTCAATCCATGCCAATACATTACCCCCTATCCCATGTGTTTGAATTTTGCACACTATCATCTTAAGTGGGGCTTTATTAAAGGCTTTCTGCAAACCAAATTTACGACATCCACTGGTTCTCCCTCATCTATTCTACTGGTTACGTCCTTAAAAAAAAATACTCGAGTAGGCTTGTCAAACATGATTTACCTTTCATAAATCCTTGTTGACTCTGTCTAATCCCATTGATATTTTCTAAGTGTCCTGTTATCACATCCTTTATTATAGGCTCTAGCATTTTCCCTACTACAGATGTTAGGCTAACAAGTTTTTTATTCGCTGTTTTCTCCCTCCCTCCTTTTTAAAATAGTGGTGTTAAATTTGCCACCCTCCAATCTGCCAGGACTGTTCCAAAATCTGTTCTGGGTGCCATACCTGAGGAAGGATGTGAAGGCATTAGAGAGAGTACAGAGGAGATTCACAAGGATGACTCCAGGGGTCAAGAACTGCAGTAGTGAAGATAGATTGGAGAAGTTGGGACTGTTTTCCATGGAGAAAATAAGGTGGAGTGAAGACTTGATACAGTTATTCAAGATCCTGGGAGGTATGGACAGGGTAAATTGTGAGAAACTGTTCCCACTCAAAGGAGCATCAAGAACAAGGGAGCACAGAGGAAAAGTGATGTGAGGAAAAAAAAAATTCACCCAGAATGTGGTTGGAGTCTGGAATGAAATTCCTGAGAGGGTGGTGGAGGCAGGTTCGATAGAGGTTTTCAAAAGTGAATTGAATTGCTGTCTGAAAAGAAATAATGTGCAGTGTTACTGGGATAAGGCAGAATGCTCTTTCAGAGAGCCAGTGCAGACTCGATGGACCGAATGGTCCCCTCCTGTACTGTAAAGATTCTGTTATGAGTTGCAACCTACTTAGTAACAACTGCTTTCATTTTTATACCCCATTTAATAAGGTAGAAAAATATTTCAGCAGAAAGGAAAAACAGATGTACCAACCCTGGCCGCTGACCTAAGACTTGCTGAAAGAAATGCTTTTTACGGGGGAAGAAGAGAAATAGAGAGGTTCCAAAGGTTTTTGGCAGTTCCAATGAGGATGGCTGAAACCTCGACTGTCATTGGTTGAATGGAAGGACCAGTGAATCACAGTTAGAGCATTGGTAGGCACAGAAGATTTAAGGCTAATGGAGGTTGTAATGTTGGAGGCCATTGACAATTTTTTTTGTGAAAATGTGACTTTTAAATTTATGGGGGGCAAGAAAGTTGAGAACCAGCAAGGAGGGTATAAAAGGACCAGAGTCTGGAAGTAACAAAGATGCGTAAGGGCATCAATAGGGCAGGACCTAAGTGGTCTTGTGTTGGACAGATATGGAGATTGATGTTCATTTACAGGTGATACAAAACACCATTTGTGAATAGTGATTCATTTTGGTGTGATGGAGTCACTGGCTAATGAGCAAAGTTTTCGATGGTAGCCAGAAATAATAACTTTTATTTTCTCATGTTCCATTGAGAGAAATTCTGATGCATCCACGTTAGTGTTTGATTGTCAGTCTGATGGCACAGCTAGTTAAGAGAAGGTTAAGAGGTTCCATATGGAAGCCATTACTTCATGGTCCCTGTGGATGTCACACATCCAGATGTTTGCACGTTGTTGTAGGGAAGAGAATATTTTCCACAGGAATGTCTATTCCAGATGTTTGTGCTGTTATTTTTCCATTGTGATATATGTGATATGTATGCTTTCATTTAATTAATTTAAAAATCTAATTGTATTTTATTCTTGAAATTCTATATGAACTTTATAGCAGCTGAATATCATGGAATCCTGAGGATCGATTGGAGACAAAATTGAGAATCCCAAAGCCAAAATATGGGCAGTGGAGATGTGGTTAAGAATGGTACAGTGCATATAAATAGTATCAATGTTGACTGTAGGAGTTATCATTTATAAAGAATGCAAACCTTTCTTGCATCTGATATTTGTATCCTTAAAAGGTGAGCCACAATCACAAAACAGAATGAATTTGCTCCTTGGAGTTTTCTCGCCATTTGTATTTTTATTGTGCAAAATTCCACTTCCTGTCTTTGTCTAATTGCTGCTTTTCAAGTTTGAGCATGGCCTCATCCATATGATGTACTGTGGAACTGTGAAACCATATGAGAGTGCAAGACTGGAAAAGTATGCAGTCCATCTGGCATCACTCTCAAAAGCTGGAGGCAAAAGAGCATTTAACAGAAAACTCTGCATTCTAGTAGTGGTCTAAAGGGTATAAATAGCAAAATTACCTGCAAGAAAATCAATTCTAATTGATATCATGACTGGAAGTTGAGCTGAAATGCTCCAGCCTTCAACCATACTTGCTTCACCCATACTGCCAACTTGTTTTCTCATCTCCTTGGTTGTGACTGTTATCTTCGATCCTTGTGTACTTCTAATTTTTTTCTTGGGATGTGAGCGTTATTGGCAAGGCCGGCATTTGTTGCCCATTCATAAGTGCCCTGCACAAACTTTGTTTATGAAATTGATCTGTAGCTTTTCAAGATTCATGTTATATGAATAGAAAGTCTAAAGATGTGCGATCTGGTTAATTGGTTAGTTTATTTGCTTTATTAGTTGAAACTCATTTTCCTGACGTTGCATTTTGCTGGAGAAAATAAAATTTTAACATAGAAAATAGGAGCAGAAGTAGGCCATTCGGCCCTTTGAGCCTGCTCCACCATTCATCATGATCATGGCTGATCATCCAACTCAGTAGCTTGCGCCTGCTTTCTCACCATATCCTTTGATCCCTTTCGCCCCAAGAGCTATATCTAACTCCTTGAAAACATACAATGTTTTGGCCTCAACTACTTTCTGGGGTAGTGAATTCCACAGGCTCACCACTCTCTGGCTGAAGAAGTTTCTCCTCATCTCAGTCATAAATGGTCTACCACATATCCTCAGACTGTAACCCCTGGTTCTGGACTCCCCCACCATCGGGAACATCCTTCCTGCGTCTACCCTGTCTAGTCCTGTTAGAATTTTGTAGGTTTCTATGAGATCCCCCCTCATTCCTCTGAACTCCAGTGAATATAATCCTAACCAACTCAATCTCTCTTCATATGTCAGTCCCACCATCCCAGGAATCAGTCTGGTAAACCTTTGCTGCACTCCCTCAATAGCAAGAACATCCTTCCTCAGATGAGGAGACCAAAACTGCACACAATATTCCAGGTGTGGTCTCACCAAGGCCCTGTATAATTGCAGCAAGACATCCCCGCTCCTGTACTCAAATCATCTTGCTATGAAAACCAACATACCATTTGCCCTCTTTACCGCTGCTGCACCTGCATGCTTACCATCAGCGACTGGTGTACGAGGACATTCAGGTCTCATTGCACATTCCCCCCTCTCAATTTATAGCTATTCAGATAATCTGCCTTCCTGTTTCTGCTACCAAAGTGGATAACCTCTCATTTAGCCACATTACACTTCATCAGCCATGCATTTGCCCACTCACTCAGCTTGTCCAAATCATACTGAAGCACCTCTGCATCCTCCTCACAGCTCACCCTCCCACCCAGTTTTGTGTCATCTGCAAATTTGGAGATATTACATTTAGTTCCCTCATCTAAATCATTAATATATATTGTGAATAACTGGGGTCGCAGCACCGATCCTTGCGGTACCCCAGTAGTCACTGCCTGCCATTTGGAAAAAGACCCGTTTATTCCTACTCTTTGTTTCCTGTCAGCCAACCAGTTTTCTATCCATCTCAATACCCTACCACCAATCCCATGTGCTTTAATTTTATACGCTAATCTCTTATGTGGGATTTTGTCGAAATCCTTCTGAAAGTCCAAATAAACCACATCCACTGGCTCCCCCTCATCAACTCTACTAAAATTACAGTAGATTTGTCAAGCATGATTTCCCTTCCGTAAATCCGTGCTGACTCTTTCGGATTCTGCCACTGTTTTCCAAGCGCTCAGCTATTAAATCTTTTACAATGAACTCTAGACTTTTCCCCACTACCATTTTACTTGGGATTTGAGTTTTCCTACTTCTGAGTAGATCAGTATGAGATTATTCATGGAGCAACTCATTTTAATTGTGTCCAGTGTTAGAATCCTTATAGAGACCTCAATGTTTAAAGAGAAATTTGAACACCCAGTTATTACCTGAAAGAAATTACACCACAAGATTTCTCAATTTTAAATTTAAAAAACTTTGTTTTGAAAAAAAGGCATCTAATTTAATATTATAGTTTGTCAAGAATTAGAGTGTAAATCTAATTCCTCTTTTATTTCCTAGTTCCACCTGAGCCCATATATGTTATGAGACCTTGAAGGTTCATTCACTTCTCCTTTGAAGAGCAATCCAAGTACGCCACAGCTCTCCGGAGTTCAGTTTAATTTCTCCTCCGTGTTCCAGCTATTCTCCGAGTACAAGATTTTATGGGGATCCTTCCATGAGCTTTTGGTTAAGTGAACCTCCAACTTTTCATCTAAACCCCATGACTATGGACTCCTGAACTTAAGCTTGGGCCTCATTGCATTCATGCTTAGTGAGTTAAAAATCAGGAATGCTGTTGGTTCCTAATGACCTCTACGCTCCTTGTCCTGGCTTTGGACAGACACGGGCTGCTTTCACCCAGTCTGCTCCCACAGCTCCTCTGCAGCTCCTGGCTCCACAGTTGCTTTCCAGCTTCTGGCAGACTCTGTCTTGCTCTGCCTGTTCCCAAGGTGAACTGCTTGTTTTCTGTGCGCAAACACATACAGATAAATTAAAATCAAGGAACTTTCCTAACCCTCCCCATAGCCTATCTCCATGTGAGACAATGTGGCATATTTTGGGATGCTTCAAGCTAATTATCTTTTACCTTCAAAACAATCCATTGATTCCATGATCCACGTGAATAATTTATATCTCCAATGGAGTTAACTGGCCTCGTTCCAGACTTGCTGGTTCCACCAAGAAACCCCCTTGTTTACAAAAGGCACTTTTAGCTTCATAGATCTGGGGACAACATGAATAATTTAAATCCCTTATTGTAGACTTCCTGTCCCGACTAAAAGCTCAGAGATGGGTCATCCATTGTGTAAGGTTTCTCATTTCTAACTCTGACCTTATATAAACACAGATTTACACTTAGAGTTGTTGTTAACCCACGGCTTTTTACCAGTTTCTCAACCAAGCGTTTTCTTTTATCTACATTCAACTTTTAGTTTAGGAATTGAATTTATTTCCTAAAACATATGAATTTTGCAATCAGATATTCGCAAGACCAGCTTGAATACAGTGGCTACATTTCTTACGAACTGAGTGTCACCATGGCTCAGTTATTATCACTTGTGCCAGAGGCAGAAGGTTGGGGGTTCGAGTACGGTCCAACTTTAGAACTTTAACACTTAAATCTAGATTGACAGTCACACGCTGTACTGAGGGAGTACTGCACTGTCAGAAGTGCCATCTTTCAGATGAGGCCCCATCTGCCCTCAGAGGTGGAAGTAAAAAAAAAAATCCCATGGCACTGCTTTGAAGAAGAACAAATGAGTTATCCTGACCACTATTCACCCCCAAATCAACACCACAAAAGCAGGTTCTCTGGTTATTACCGCATTGCTGTTTTGGGGAGCTTGCTGTATGCAAATTGGCTGCTGTCATCATCTTGTTTCATTTAGATTAGGGATTAAAAAGATAAATGGAAAAGCCTGGTGAAGAAACTGATAAACAATCCTAATGTAAACAAATCAAACAAGCCTAGGTTTAATTAACCTGTGTTTATCTTACAAGGTCAAAGATAGCAGTGAGAAAAATTAAACAACAAATGACCCGTATCTAATGTTGTAGTCAAACCAGAAGGAATGCACTTTCTTCAATAAAATATTTCAATTGTTTATGCCATTCCACGATTAAAAGGCAATGAAAGATCATAGTAAACAGGAGTGTTCCTTAACAGGGTCAGAAATTCTACGAGATGGAGTCGTAAAACTCGATTAGCAATTTAAAAAACAATTGTTCATATGGGTTACAGAATCAGAGTTGTGTTGAAGGTAAAAATAATTAGATTGCATTTCTGTTTGAACCACCCCAAAGCATGCCATATTGTCCAGGATATGGGCTGTGGGTGGTTGGAAGGTTCTTCTGTTTAAATTATCTGAGTGATCGCTCAGAGAAAGCAGGCAGTTGCAGCTTTGGTTTGTTGTAGGCTGAGATTCATTGAGTTGGGCGTGCGAACGGAGATGAATGTAAGTTAGGCCTGCACTGAAGTGAAGAGAATGCTAACGTTATCATTCACTACATGAAACACAGGTGGCAGCTTGGGCTCAGTTTGGAATTTGGGAGGGGAAAAGAAGTTGGAAGATTTGCCTAGTTTGAAGCGAGAGGTAAGAGAAATCTGTAGTAGCCCTCACAGTGCCTTCTGGCAGAAAACAGTGCAGAGTTTGTTTGGACGGCTCTGAGAAGGCAGTTGGGTATCTGCCAGCAGCTAGGGCAAGGAGCTGAGGAGCCCACCATTGTGAGGTCTTTGGGAAAAAGTTGGAGGGTCTCTTAGCCAAAAGCTAATGGAAGGATCCTCATTAATCTCGGAGAAAGCCTGGAATACTGAGGAGAACGGAAGTAAATTCTGGAGACCTGTGGTAAACCTGTTGGTCCCAGAAGAAGTGAGTGAACCCTTCAAGATTCTTGGAACATGTAAGGAAACTTTTGTGGGAAGTAAAGAGTAGAACTGAGTTTATAACATGTCTTTGTAAACTATAGTGTTAAGCTAGTGTTACCTGCCTTGTTTAATTTTCTTAATAAATGCAATGAAGTTTGTTTTGCTTAAAAGAAAAGAAACCTTGTGGCATAGTTCTGTTAGTTAATTGCTCAGTGTATGCTCAGTGTTCCCTTGAAATGTGAATGGCCCCTACCTGGATCGTGACACTGCTGCATTTCCTACATTACAGCAGTGACTACAATTCAAAGGAACTTAGACATAGACAAAAGACATAGGAGCAGAAATTAGGCCATTCGGCCCATCGAGTCTGCTCCGCCATTCAATCATGGCTGATAAGTTTCTCAACCCCATTCTTCCGCCTTCTCCCTGTAACCTTTGATCCCCATACCAATCAAGAACCTATCTATCTCGGTCTTAAATACACTCATTGACCTGGCCTCCACAGCCTTCTGTGGCAATGAATTCCATAGATTCACCACTCTCAGGTTAAAGAAGTTTCTCCTTGTCTCTGTTCTAAAAGCTCTTCCCTTTGCTCTGAGGCTGTGCCCTTGGGTCCTAGTCTCTCCTACTAATGGAAACATCTTCCCCACATCCACTCTCTCTAGGCCTTTCAGTATTCTGTAAGTTTCAATCAGATCCCCCCTCATCCTTCTAAACTCCATCAAGTATAGACCCAGAGTCCTCAAACGTTCCTCATATGTTAAGCCTTTCATTCCTGGGATCGTTCTCGTGAACCTCCTCTGGACCTTCTCCAGGGCCAGCACATCCTTCCTGAGATACGGGGCCCAAAATTGCTCACAATATTCTAAATATGGTCTGACCAGAGCCTTATAAAGCCTCAGCAGCACATCCCTGCTTTTACATTCTAGTCCTCTCGAAATAATTGCCAACATTGCATTTGCCTTCCTAACTACCGACTCAACCTGCAAGTTAACCTTAAGAGAATCCTGGACTAGGACTCCCAAGTCCCTTTGCATTCCAGATTTCTCACTTGTCTCCCCATTTAGAAAATAGTCTATGCCTCTATTCTTCCAACCAAAGTGCATGACCTCACACTTCTCCATGTTGTATTCCATCTGCCACTTCTTTGTGCCCAGTTTCCTAACCTGTCTAAATCTTTCTGCAGACTCCTTGCCTCCTCAATTCTACCTGTCCCTCCACCTATCTTTGTATCATCTGCAAACTTAGCCAGAATGCCCTCAGTTCCTTTATCTCGATCATTAATGTACAAAGTGAAAAGTTGTCCCAACACTGACCCCTACTTAATTGGCTGCAAGGTATTTTCAGATGGTCTGAGGTCATGAAAGGTGTGATTTAAATGCCAAAACCTTTTTAATTGCATTTGTATTTATAAAGTTATGAACCTTGGCTCAGTGTTCGCAGATTAATTTTAATGAGATGATGGTCTATCTTCCTCAAAACCAGTAAAGCTTGACAAACATGTAGGTCAAGCGCTCACACATTTATGAAGTACATTCAGTAGTATTTAAGCATACACAATCGTATTGTTCTCACTGTCATGCCTGATGATTGTGGGATTCAACGTGTTACAGCTCTGAGCTCAGTATTCAGATTGATTGCGCTTTCGAATCTAAATTCTCATCGCATTTCACCATTTATTATACACATCTTTCCCTTTCCATGTGACCAAAAGTTAGAAACAATTCCATTTAAGTTGCTAACAAGAACTAATGTCTCATCAATAATTAAATTTATAAACTGATTTCCTCACGAATGAACTTTATTTATGTTGAGTTCAAGAGATCGGTATAATATCCCCCTATCTCGTTGCCTGCAATTGATATTCTGCCAAGTGGAACTTGTCACTGTTGGCGTGTCTTCGATTTTCTACTATTTCTGGATGGCAGTATGCCTGTTTTAAGTGTCAATTTAAAAAAAATACTTTACACAAGTTTCTGGTTTTGCAGTTATTTGTGTTATAGTTCTCTCAAACATGGGAATCGCAACTTTCCAATTAACTACTGATGCTGCAAGGGTCAGTTTGCAATAAGCTCAGTGGTCACTGTCATACAGTTGTGTTGCTCTACACAGCAATTTCGGAATTGAAAGATGAAAAATTACCACTTTGCAAAGTCTTCAGCCTTCCTATTAATTGAATGATATGATGAGAATGGAGTTGTTAAATAATCATAGGTATTAGTCTCTATCAATTAATCTCCAACAGACCCAGACCTTGGGTAAGGAAAACATAAGTTAACCGATGGGTCCAAAGTTACCTGTCCCTGTCCCAAGCATGTACGTTTGCCATGTTTTAAATTACCCAATGAATCCCAAAAAATTATCTCCTGAAAGAAGTCTATCTAATTTGCATTAGAATTAATTAATATGATCTGCTTCCACCAACTCTTTTGGGAGTCTGTTCTGTACATTGACCACTTACTCAGTGAAAATATTTGTGCTATTATAAGACATTACAATTTAAGAATCACATTTGCCAAATGATGCTTAATATCAGTACAATTTTAAATCATCCCAAGTCAATACCGTACTTCGGTTACTAATTAACCCTTTTAGATCAATGGAATGATCTTGCCTCTGGAATGGACCTTCAACCTGTGAGCTGCTGATTCAAAAGACTTAATTGCATAATGTGTTGTTGTCAACTTCAGTGCAATACTGAGGGAGTGCTGCACCGCTGGAAGTGTTTTTGGATGAAATGCTAAAACCAAGGCCCTGTGTGCCCTCTTGGATAAACATAAAAGAACCCATGTAACTAATTGAGGAAGAGCAGGAGTGTTCCCTCAGTATCTTGGTCAATATTCATCCTTCAATTAACACTACTAAAGGAGATAACAGAAATAGTGGGAAGCCAAGAGCTGAATGAGAGTGATGAACTTAGATGGTTAATATGAGTGAAGAAAAAGTACTGGAGAAATTAATGGTACTGAAAGCTAACAAATCCCCTGGCTTGCACGCAGAGGTTCTAAAAGAGTTGGCTGCAAGGATAGACTGGTTGTGAACTTCCCTAGATGCTGCAGCAGTCCCAGTGAATTGGGAGGTAACAAACATAAAACTCGGCGATTCAAGAAAGGAGGGAGAGAGAAAATGAGGAACAACAAGCCAGTTAGCCTGACATCAGTCATTTAGAAAATACTAGTACCCATTATTGAGGAAGTGGTCACAGAGCACTTACAAAATTATATTATGATTAGACAAAGTGGTTTTATGAAAGCGAAATTGTGTTTGAAAAATCTAATAAGTTTTTTTTTGAGGATGCAATTGGCAGCATTGATAAAGGGGAACCAGTGGATGTAATATATTTCAAAACATGTTTGATAGGGTGCCACGCAACAGGTTGGTGCACAAGATACAGGCTTATGGCATTGGGGGTAATATCTTAGCATGGGTAGAAGATTGGTTGAAGGATGAAAACAGAGCAGGAATAAACAGGTCATCTTCAGGTTGGCAAGCTGTTGCTCGTTGGTGTCGGAAGAATCAGTGAAGGGGCCTCATTTAATTATAATCTATATTAATGACTTGGATGGAGGAGCCCAGCCTAATGTGTTTGCTGATGATACAAAGCTAGGTGGGAGACTAAGTTGTGAAGAAGACAAAGAGTCTGCAAAAGAGGATGCCTTGCTGTAATTGTACAGGGCTTTGGTGAAACAACACCTGGAATTCTGTGCAGTTTTGGCTTCCATACCAAATGAAGAATATTCTTGTTTTAGAGAGAGTGCTTTGAAGGTTCACGAGATTAATTCTTGGGGTAAGGTTGTTGTCCTCAGAAGAGAGATTGAATAGAAAGGGCCTATAATCTGGAGTTCAGAAGAATAAGAGATTTCTCATATGAAATTTTGAGAGGGTTTGACAGGGTAGATGCTGAGAGGTTTTTTCCCTGTCTAGAATTATGTGCATAATCTCAGGATAAGGGATTCGCCATTTATGTCAGATGATGAGAATTTTTTTTGCACTCAGACAGTTGTTCATTTTTGGAAATCTCTGCCCCAGAGGGCTATGGATGTTCAATCATTGAATATATTGAAGGCTGAGATTGATAGATTTTTGAGTTTTATGGGAATCAAGTGCTATGAGGATTGGGCGTGGAAGTGAGGCTGCAGTCAAAGATCAGTCATGATTTTATTGATTGGCAGACTAGGCTCAAGGAGCTCTATGGCCTACCCCTACTATTTCTTATATTCTTATTATCTGATCATTTACCTAATTTGTGGGATCTTGCAATGTACAAATTTATGGCCGTGTTTTCCAGTATGACATTTCAAAAGCACTTCATTGGCTGTGAAATGCTTTGGGATGAGAGTGTGAAAGGTGCTATATAAATGCTTGTTTTTTTTTATAGAAAGCACTGCACTCATTCATTTGTAGCAAAAATATTGGTTTAATTATTATAGTTTTGGGTGGTGTCTTTGTTTCTGCGGAACTTGGACATTCTGTCAGTATTTGAACATGGAATATGCAGGGGTGCGACTGAATAGTTTGAATAGAATGTTTGAGTACAAACACTGGCAGATCCACCTTTGTATTTTCTTTGAACCCCATCTGCTCACTCCCTGTTACCTTTACTATTCCTCTTTTTTCAGTCAGCTATTCAAATCCACTTCAGTAGAAATGAAGGACCTAACTTCAACAATTGCTTGAGCCAGAGGATTCTACATTCTGACTACATCCCCTTAGTAATTATTTACTTTCTGTTTTGTGTGTTGGAAAGAAGCCCGACAAAGTCATAAAGCACGTGATAAAAGTAATAGATTTCATGTTTTCTTTCTTACAGACCTTTCCAGTACATATCATCCGACAGGTAAGTGTGCATTATTTTATCTTCTGATACAAGTTTTAGTTTTAGTGTTGTTACTGGAATGCAAGTAAAACTTATTGATGCATGCACTATTTAATGCATGGGTAAAGTATTGTTACTTTTAATTCATCACCTGAAATTGTATTACTGTCACTTGAGGAATTTTGGCACAATACTAAATTGAATTGACACTTAAATATTTTGGTATGGTGAGGAACAGCACCAACTCTGTTCATTGTTTTCATTATTGCCTAGAGTAATTCAAAATTTCACAGCCTTCCATTTCGACTGTTATATTTATAGGTAACATCTTTTCTTTGGAAAAGAAGGGCAACACCCAGCATGGATTTTCTGACCTTTCTACCTGTCTAGACATTTCTCTGTTGCAGTTTACTGTCTGTGTCATGCAGGGAGGGTAGAAGGCAGCCATTGGAATATGTGGAGAAACTCCATGAAAAGGAAATGCAAAATCTCAATGTCTGACTTCACAATGCATTCAGTTAACTTTGTGATCTGTGGTTACACTTGAATCTTGACTCGAGAAAAGAGCTGGCGCCGAAGCACTGTGCCAAATGGTCGTCTCCTAGGCTGTTAATCTCTATGACACTGATGTTGTTTACAAGCCATTGAATTTGCAGTGTGGAGACTGATAAAGCAGTTTGATGACACTGCTACTTTGGAGAAATAATAATGCACTGGACCAAAAAATGGAGATTACATTATTTGGAAAATGAAAATGCCTAATTGCTTCATACTAGATAACTAAATGGAGGAACCACTGTGTTGAAGTCACTCTGTAGTGTAATAATGATTATCCAATGGAAAGGAAGTTTATAAAGGATGTAAACTTCATGTGAACAGAGATGAAGTCATCATTTTACGGAATGAAGGATATGATACAGAAGAAATTTGAGGTTGTTTAATATGTTTAATAGCCTTGCTGTTCTTCATAAAGGGAAATCTTTTCAACTGCATGGAATGCCAGAGAGGAAACTGACAGAAGTGAGCAGTACTTGAATAGTGGTAGCCTGGGTATTTTAATGAAACAAACTTTGGGCATATGGGGCAGGATGTCTGGAGTGCAGGATTTGCTTCCTTTTCTTTCCTTCTCTGCCTCATGATTATGATGTTGTGACTCAAAGCATGATGTAGCTTGATGGACAAGTCGCTATTTTGAATGATTAGGAGCAAGCCCCTCCCTGTCATTAATGCCAATGCTGCCGTGCTTCAAGGAGAGCTTCAAACTGTCTATGGAGTGTTTCTTTGTTCTCTCCTGCAATGTTAGCCATTTGAGATGGAGAAAGTAGGACCTGGTGGGGGAGATGCTTTTTGGCCATCTGGACACAATGACCAGTCATGGAAATTGATCTTTCAGGAGTTTTGCCTGAATTCTTGTGTAGCTTGTTTCAAGAAAGACACTAGTGTTTGTTTGACAGCTCTCCTGTAGACTTTGGAGGATGCGGTGGAGATATTGCTGATCAAATTTTCTCGGGCTCTTATGTTGCACTCAAGAGGATAGAGAGACTTACGAGAACGTTGCCTGGACTGAAGAATTGTAGTAACTTGTAGAAGTGGAGGGGAGATCTAATTTAAGTGTATAAAATTATGTGCGGCCTAGATAAACTGGATAAGAAGGTCCTCTCCCCGTTGGTTGGGGGAGTCTATAACAAGGAGGCATAGATTTAGATTAAGGGATAAAACATTTAGAGGGGATGCGAGGTGAAGCTTTTTCATCCTGAGAGTGATGGGGGTCTGGAACTGACTGCCTTAAAAGGTAATAGAGGCAGAAACCCTCGACATTTAAAGAATGCTTGGGTATATACTTAAAGTGCCTTAACCTACAAGGCTACAGACCAAAAGCTGGAAAATATGATTAAGTTCGATTGCTACTTTGTTGGCCTTAGTGGACATGATGGGCTTGAATGCCCTCCTTCCATGCTGTAAATTTCTTTGATTCTATGTGTCATCTGATATACAGTCCAGGTCCCACTGCAATACAGCAGTATGATGACAACAACTGCTCTGTACACTAGGATTTGCAGAGGTCTTTGTTGTCAAACACTCGCCACCATGATTAGCCTCGACTTAGTCTACTGCATTCGTTGCTCCCAATGCGGTTTCCTCTACATTGGAGAGACCAAACGCAAAATGGGTGACCGCTTTGTGTAACATCTTCGGTCTCTCCGCAAGCATGACCCAGACCTCCATGTCATTTGCTAAGGCTGAGCTGGCACAGCTGATTGGCTATTTGCTCTTCTTGTCAATGGTTGCCTTTTGAGAGAGGTGGCTGCCAAGTATGGGATGTGCTGGAAATACTCAGCAGATCTGGCAGCATCTGTGGAGAGAGAAACAGAGTTAATGTGTGAATTGAATATGAGCCTTCAGTACTGAAGGGAGGTGATGGGTTTTATGATCTTCAAAGCTGGCAGGGAGAGGAAGAACAAAAGGGAAGATTTGGGATAGGGTAGAGAGCGGGAGAGATTAAATAACAAAGATGTCATGGAACAAAAAGCAAAGGAAGTGATTGTAGTAAAGAAACAAAGCATTGGTCCAGAGTGAGTGTTAATGGCAGAATAATGAACTGTCTGAAAGCAAAAACATGGAATCAAGACACAGACTGGCAATTGGAAAAATAAACAAATCAGAATTGAAGACAGAATTTATGGTCTGAAGTTGTTGAACTCAATGTTGAGTTCAGAAGACTGTAAAGTGCCTTATTGGAAGATGAGGTGCTGTTCCTCAATCTTGGATTGAGCTTCACTGGAACATTGTGGCAGGCTGAGGACAGAAATGTGAACATGAGAACAAGGTGGTGAATTAGGTGTCAAGCAATCTGAAGATTGGGGTCATGCCTGTGGCCTGACTGGAGATGTTCTGCAAAGCGGTCACCCAGTCTGAGTTTGGACTTTTTATTATGTTAAAGGTGCTTTATAAATAGGAATTGTTGAGTCTGATTTGGAACACTTTTGCATGAAAAATAAGCTTCCATCTAAGGTGTAACTTAGCTACCCCCGCCCCAACCCCTTTTTAACTACAGTTTGTCATTTAAAAGGAACCTGATTTAATTGTCAGAATATATGAGAAAAAGCGTCAAATTATCTTTCTATTTAAAAAAAAAGGCAAAAGGCTTGTGCTGAAAATTACAGATTCCTGAGGTGGTTAGGTCAGCATCCCTAATTGCCCTTGTTCACAGAGTATTTAAGAGTCAACCATATTGATGTTGGTCTGGAGTCACATGTAGGCCAGAACGAAAGGACATTAATGAACTAGATGTTTTTACAATCAGCCGTGGTTTTGTGATCAGACTAATTCAGATTTCACCATCTGCCATGGTTGGATTCGAATCTGGGTCCTCATCCTCGGAGAATTACCCTGGATGTCTGGAATACTAATCCAGTGACAATACGCTATGCCACTGCTTCCCTTTGCAAAAAATGAAACCTGATGGAAAAATACAAATACAGAAAAAAGCTCAACCCGCCCCAACACCGAATAAGGTTTTGACCTTTAACTCCTCTGATGCACCCTTCTCGGTTGCATTTCCAGTTTCAAACTATCCACTGGCTGTCATCTATCCCCTGAAATATCCAATGCCTGCACCCTCCCCATTCCCAACAACAGCAATCCCCACCTCTTCTTCACCGGCTGTATTTCTCCTCCCCATTGCCCCACCCCCTACTAATGCTGAATTCTCTTTCCTCAGCATTCCATTCCACTCCCCTTCTCTGCCCTTACCTTTCTGATCTGCCTACTTCTTTTCTACCTCCTACATCTCTTTCCCTTTCTCTGTCCCTCTTCATTGTTATTCCTCTTGATATCCTCTGCTTTCTTTTTGCCTCTCCATTCCCCCCCTCCCTTCCCTTCCCACTTATTTTCATCCTCTCTGCTCCCCATGTTGCACACTGTCATTAACGTGCAAATTAGTCAGCAACTTGTCACAAGGTGGAGTTACCTCATGAATTGCAAATTGTCACAAGTTTTTAGGTGATTTGTGTCACTCCCACTATTTGCCTTGCAAAATAATATCTTGTGGTTAACCTCCCCATGAGTTTCACAAAGTTGTTGCATTTACACGTTAATTGCCCATTAAACCTGCCACAAAGATTAGTGTAGTAATTAAAATTGGAATTAAAAACAGGAAATGTCGGAAATACTCAGCAGGCCAAGCAGCATCAGTGGGAAGAAACAGGGTTAATGTTTCACACTGAAGACCTTTCATCAGAACGTGTTATTGGTGAAATGTGCCAACTGGTTGGTTGCGTTCTCAGATCCAGGAATTATGCTAGAGTAGCACAAGGGGGAAAGTGGATAAATATAATATAGAAACATATATTTATGTCTGTATTTTTAAAATGAGAATAATTAAGATCATTTTTAAAATTGACTCTGCTGTATTTTTGAAAGAAACAGGGAACATTTCATTCTGAAACATTGGTGGAAGAAACTTTTTTTCAGAAAAATCTTTGGGGAGGGCATAAACACCATAATTATTAATAAAATACAGCAAGTACTTTGTATCTGCAAATAGTCGAGACAACAATGGTACTTAAAGAGGCTAGGGAGTAGACTCCCAGTATGCCATTTGGATCTAGGTATTGTACATTGATTTGGGAGAAATAGAAAGGGGCAAAATTAAGAAATTTAATTAAGGTTTTACAAAAGCTACCTGACTTCAGCAACATTGTGAGAGAAACATCGTATGGCATGGATGTCAGAATCATCAACCCTCCATTCATGCCTGGACAATTCCAAAGCACACCTTGCTGGTTTCCCACATTCTACCCCCTGTAAACGTGAGGCCATCCAAAACTCTGCCTGCATCTTAACTCGCATCAAGTCCCGTTCCCCTGTCACCCTTGTGCTCACTGGCCTATATTGGCCTACTTTTCATTTTAAGATTCCCATCCTTGTTTTAAATCCTTACCCCTTCTATTCTCTGTAATCTCCTGCAGCCTCACAACCCTCCAGATATTGACACTCCTTGAATTCTGGCCTCTTGGCCATCCCTGATTTTAATTGCTCCAGTGTTGTTCATGCCTTCAGTTGCCTAAGTCCTAAGCTCTGGAGTACCCTTCCTCCTCCACATCTCTCCCTCTCTACCTTGCTTTCCTCCTTTTAAGACACTTCTTAAAGCCTATCCTTTTGACCAAGCTTTTAGTCAAAGCTTCGTAGTTTGTTTCATAATGCCTTTGCAAAGCACCTTGGGACATTTTATTGCATTAAGTCTATTGCACAAATATAAATTGTTGTTGAAACTGAATCTGACTTAACAATCTGAAAACACAAATTTTATAGAAATGAACTGAACAAGATCAGCACAAATTAATTGAGAATTTTTTAGAACCCTCATATGAAATCAGTCGCTTTGAAGCCCAACTAAAAGAATGTGATTGTTGTGAACGAGTTCAATAATCTGAAATAACAATGTATTTCTGAAAATACTACCGTTATATAGTGAACGCAGTGAATCTGAAATACTCCAAAATTGAAAATGCCACCTCAAAGGTTAAACAGCAAGTCACCTTAAGAATTAACATGTAAAATCGGGACATTGTGCTAAAATCGCATTTGGTAAAGGGTCTGGTCGATGTTCAGATTTGCATCTTAACAGAGATGTTCTGTGTATGTCTTTATCTGGCTTCTCTATTTGGGAAGCAAATAAGGAAAATCAGACTTGAGAAGGATTTATAATGGTGTTCCATTAATAGTCCATTGGCATGTTGGAGTGCTTTGAAAACTGGGACATTAGAAGAGTTGTGAACCAAAATTATGTGTGTGAAGCTTTCGTGGAATTGAGCTAAACTACTCGGCATACTGAGCTAATAATAATCTGTGCTTGGACTAGTAACACTTTAGAGCTCTTGCAAAACCGTGAAATAACTCAGAATTATTTGCATGTACGATAGTGGTGTTTAAGAGGCAGCTTGACAAAAACATGAATAGGATGGGAATAGAGGGATATGGACCCCAGAAGTGCAAAATGTTTTAGCTGACAGGCAATATGATCGGTGCAGGCTTGGAGGACCTGTTCCTGTGCTGTACTTTTCTTTGTTCTTCTTTGTTCTATTTACTTTTAAGTAAAGTAACTCATTTTCTATATTCAGTTTCATAAATATGCAAAGGAAAAAAATTAGGTATACCCTGATTATGATCTGGAATGATCGTCATGGTAAAATAAATACAACCACTTGCACGTTTCAAAATACAAGCCCATGAATGGGAATGAATTTTGATTGGTTGGTTTGAAAAGTTCATTATTATTAAAGAAACTTTCTGCAACATAAAAATGAGTGCAGGCTACTTTATAAGGTATTTTAAAATTGAGATTATGTCTTAAATATTTTATTTGTATGTTTACTAAACTGGGATTTTCTGCAAATTCTTAAATTTTAAATTTTCATTATTCTGCTAGAGTTGTTAGCTGCAGCTAACAATTAATGTGTTATGGTTTCAGGGCATTTAACTGGTCTGAAGGGATGACTGAGCAAATAACTGCAATTTTCACTATAAGTTAAACATCTTTATCTGGTAATGACATTTGTTGGATTCAAGATGCAGTGTTCTTGCAGGGTCACCTTTACTTGTATCGCTGAGTAACATTTTTAATAGTTCTTTAAGGAACCATTCAATGAAATAGTATAGAAGGAGGTCATACGGCCCATTGTGCGTGACTGACTCTTCGGCAGAGCTATCTAAATAGCCCTCCCCTTCTCTTTTACCAAAGCCCTGTAATATTTTTTCTTACAAAGTATTTATATAATTCTCCTTTGAATGTCACTATTGAAAATGTTCTTCCGTCTTTCGGGCAGTGCATTCCAGATCATAGCAACTTGCTGTATTTAAAAAAAAAATCTAATCTCACCTCTGGCTCTTAGGCCAAAAATTACCTTATATTTGTACCCTCTGCTTACAGACTCTTCTGTCACTGGAAAAGGTTTCTCTTTATTTACTGTGTCAAAGCTGTTCATGCTGTACTCTCGTTATATTGGCCACACACTGAATGGGAGAAAGGAATAAATTAGTTGTGCCACAAGTAATTCAGTGTATAAATGCTTTGTGATGTCAGCAATGTAATGGGGCACTATATAAATGCAACTACAGTGTATTACAATGAATATTTCTGACATTAAACTTGAGGGCAGATAACTTGAAAACAGATTCATTACATAGTCCCGAAAATATATTTTTAAAAAATGTACTTATGTCATTATTAATAATCCAAATGATGTTTTCTTTTTACAAATAATCTCCTAATGTATTGCTCATATAAAAAGTGTTTGAAAATATTAGTCTGTTGCTACTTCTAATTACATTTATTTTGATTACTCATCGCTATCGACTAGGTTCATTATAAGTTTTCCTTCACAAACAAATTTTGAGAATACAATTTGCAGTGTATTTTGCCTGATATAATTTTATGAATAAGGTTGGTGGAAAATGTTTTCAATGAAGCTTATTCAAGATGCTAACTACTGTGCACTTCACTGGACTCCCACAACGTGTCCTCCATCATTTCATGGAATGTTAAAGCTACTATTTGAGAAATATATTTGAATATTTCCTGCCATGTTATTTGATACTTTGTATCATTTTGAGAAGCATGATAAAGTATTCCCTGAGCGATCAATGAGTTTATCTATTGAATAGGTGAGCTGTAAAAACTACAAAGGTTTTGTTTTGCTCATTGGATTATTCTGAAGTGTCTGGTCTCAGCCAGGAAAAGTATAGGTGTGTGGTAATAGCACTGCAGTTGTCCTCAGCACCAGTTGGTTAGGGAGTGGAAATTTTACTCAGATTCTTGCTATTCAGTAACGTCTGCTAGTGAAGGGTACATGTGTAGATGGCTATACCTTTATACCACCTCTCTTGACCCCGACACTGCCTCCATGTTGTCAGACTGCTTATTTGACCTTGTTTCCTTGGTGAGCTGCAAATTCTTCTACGAATGTTTTCTTAGTCATTGTGAAGAGCAAAGCATTGCCTTTGTTCCCTGTCCCCACCCCCCAACCCCAACCCCATTCTACTCCACAAACTCCATTCCCTTGTAAATGACCCCAAGTCCTCCCCAGCACAAAGATGCCTATTTCCATCTCCTCTTGCAACAACTGTACAGATAGATGGTGAGGCCACACCGAGAGCCCTGCTTTGAGTTTTGGCCTCCCTATTTAGGGATGATATACTTGCATTGAAGGCGGTTCAGTGAAGGTTTACTAGGTTGATTACTAGGATGAAGGAGCTATCTTATGAGGGAAGGTTGAGCAGGTTGGAGTAATATCCATTGGATTTTCAAAGAATGAAAAGTGGTCTGATTGAAACATAAGATTCTGAGGGGGCTTGACAGGAAACATGCTGAAAGGATGCTTTCCCTTGCCTGGTTCTAGAACATGAGGGTGTTGTTTCAGAATAAAGAGACTCCTATTTAAGATGGAGTTGGGCCTTTGAATATGTTCAAGGCTGAGATACAGGAGCATCAAGGATTATGGGGAACAAGCAGGAAAGTGGATCTGAGGCAAAGATCAGACCAAACATGATCTTATTGATAGGCAGTCGGGCTCATGAGGCCCAAATAGTGTACACCTTCTAATTTTCACTTTCTTATCTTCCCCTGCCTCAGCCCACCTGTAGCTAAACCTCATACATGAATTCATTACCTCCAAACTCAACTGTTACAATGGTCTTCAGGCTGCCCTTCATGAACTTAGAGAATGAGGCTGGGTAAATAATAATGGGGAACCAGGAAATGGCAGAGGAGTTGAATAAAGACTTTGCATCAGTCTTCACGGTAGAAACACTAATAGCATTCCACAAATACTAAGTAATCAAGGGGCAAAAGGTGGGGAGGAAATAAATACAATAACTATCACTAGAGACAAAGTACTAGGGAAACTGATGGGGCTAAAGGCCGATAAGTCCCCTGGAGCTGATGGGTTGCATCCTAGGATATTAAAGGAAGTAGCTACAGAGATAGTGGATGCACTGGTGATAATCTTTGGAGAATCCTTAGATTCTGGAAAAGTCCCAGAGGATTGGAAAACTGCCAATCTAACACCCTTATTCAAAAGGGGATGGAGACAAAAAACAGTTAGTTACCTATAAGCCAGTTGGCTTAACATCTGTCATTGGGAAAATGTTAGAATCCATTATAAAGGATGTAATGGCAGAGCATTTAGAAGTGCATAATCTAATCAAGCAGAGCCAGCATGGCTTTATGAAGGGGAAATCATGTCTGACAAATTTGTTAGAATTCTTTGAGGAGGTAATCTTCAGGATAGATAAAGGGGAATCAGTAGATGTAATATATTTGGATTTCCAAAAGGCGTTCGATAAGGTACCGCACATTAGGCTACTTAATAAGATAAGAGCCCATGGTGCTGGGGGTATTTATTATAGCATGGATAGAGGATTGGTTAACTAATAGAAGACAGAGAGTTGGGATAAGGGGGGCATTTTCAGGATGGCAACCTGTAACTAGTGGAGTGCCACAGGGATCAGTGCTGGGGCCACAATTATTTACAATATATATTAATGACTAGGATGAGGGAAATGAATGTATTATTGCCAAGTTTGTGGATGATACAAAAATATGTGAGAAGGCAAGTGGTGAGGATGACATGAGTCCACCGAGAGATATAGACAGGTTAAGTGAGTCGGCAAAAACTTGGCAAATGGAATGTAATGTGGGGAAGTGTGAAGACTTGCACTTCGGCTGGAAGAATAGAGGAGCTGAATATTATTTAAATGGAGAAAGACTGCAGAAAGCTGCAGCACAGGGACTTGGGGGTCCTCGTGCATGAATCACAAAAAGCTAGCATACAAGTTCAGCAGGTAATAGGTAAGGTAAATAAAATCTTGACCTTTATTTCAAAGGGAATGGAGTGTAAAAATAGGGAAGTCTTGCTAAAACTATACAAAGCACAAATTAGGCCATACCTAGAATACTGTGAACAATATCTAAGGAAAGATATACTGGCATTGGAGGCAGTCCAGAGAAGGTTCACTAGGTTGATCCTGGGTATAGAGGGATTTTCTTATGAGGAGAGGTTGAGTAGGTTGGGCCTGTATTCATTGGAGTTTAGAAGAATGAGAGGTGACCTTATTGAAACATATAAGATTCTTAGGGGCCATTTTCCTCTTGTGGGAGAGCCCAGGACCAGAGGGCATAATCTCAGAGCAAGGAGTCACCCATTTAAGACAGAGATGAGGAATTTCTTCTCTGAGGGTAGTGAATCTGTGGAATTCTTTACTGTAGAGGCTGGGTCTTTTAAGTATTTTCAAGGTTGAGATAGACAGATTTTTAATCAGTAAGGGAATCAAAGGCTGTGGGGAAAAAGGCAGGAAAGTGGAGTTGAGGATTATCAGATCAGCCATGATCTCATTGAATGACAGAGCAATCTCAATGGGCCGAATGGCCTACTTCTGCTCCTACGTCTTAATGCTTTTATGCTTACGGTTTTGAGCTCTTGCAAAGTCTGCTGCCTGCATCTTAATCTGCTCACACATCTCCCCTATGTTTGCTGACCTATATTGACTCCCTGTGCACCAATGCCTCAGATTTAGAAGTCTCATTCTTGGTTTCAAATCCCTTTCGGGACTCATCTTTCTATCTTGGCACATCCCTGCAGCCCTGCATTCCATCAGTAACTTGGCATTCCTCCAATTCTGTTCTCCCAGACATCCCTCACTCTGCCTCACTCTTGGTGGTCTTGCCTTTGCCCATCTGTTTCCTAAACTCTAGAATTCCCTCTCAGCATCTCCACCTCTCTGCATCTTTCAGACCCTCCTTAAAACCAACTTCTTTGTCCAAGCTATTAAAGACTCAGTTTTTTTGGCTTAGTGCCAATTTTTTGTCTGGTTACACTTCCATGAAGTCGCTTGTGTCGGCTGTC
Organism: Carcharodon carcharias; assembly: GCF_017639515.1. NCBI lineage: Eukaryota > Metazoa > Chordata > Chondrichthyes > Lamniformes > Lamnidae > Carcharodon > Carcharodon carcharias. Next base: position 168,209,659 of record NC_054472.1, read on the forward strand.
TGCATGAAAGCTGCTATCATAGATTGTGCTGTATAAGTCAGCGCAGTGTATAAGACAACCCCATTTATTCAGTGCCAAAATGCATGTTTAGGCCTCAATTCAAGATATAAGTAAACCCCCCATTTTTCAGCCAATAGATGTATGTTTCCGGTATGCTTGTGTATGGAATCAGTCTCAATTTTTCAGCTCAAACTTTAAAGTTATACTTGCCTTCTAAGCCAGTGCATGAGATCAAACAGGTGATATGTCCCTGTTGCCAAGAAGATGCAGGGGAGTTTAATTCATGCCCATATAGAGCATACCATGCTTTGCAATGAACAGAAATGGGTCGTTCTGCAAAAAGAATGAACTACGAAGTTGGATTCAAGCTACTAGTGATAATGTTTGCTAACCTTTTGTCAAAGGGTTGTCAAGGGTTCTTTAAATAGTTGAATTAGAACGAGCACTGTCTCCACTGCTGTTTGGCCTGTTAGATGTTGAAGGTAAATCAGCCACAGGTTTGTTGTCTTTTTGAAGCAAAATATTCATGTACCTGCTGCTTATGGCCTCCATCTGTGCTGTAGGATTCTAAGACTGGGAAAAATAGATTTTCGCATTTGTAGAGTGCTTCTCATGACCTCAGGCTGTCCCAAAATGCTTTACAGTCAGTGAAGTACTCTTTGAAGCGCAATTACTGCTACAAGGTAAGAAACGCAGCAGCTGGTTTGTGCACAGCAAGATTCCACAAGCAGCAATTGTGACAATGAACAGATGTTAGTGATATTGCTTGAGTGATAAATATTGGCCAGATGTGGGAGGAGCCCCTTTATTTTCAAACAGTGTAATGGGACCTTTCACATCTCCTCACAGGGCTGACAGGGCCTCAGTTTTACTCGTTATCAAAAGACAGCACCACTGACAGGGCAGTACTCTCTCAGCATCCACTCAGCACTGCATTAGAAGGACTCTAGCATCCCAAAGGGAATTTTTTGATCATTGTAAATAGTAAATTTGATCACTGTATATGTTGTACTTGTATCAAGTTACATTGCATTCAGTTTGGAATGTGCAAAATATGTGATGTAAACATTGGATTCATTGTAATCACATTTATGTCGTGTTTAACACTGGCCTAAGTTCATGAATTAAAATAACTCAGATGCACAAAGAATAACTTTGAAGTCAAAACACACAATTTCAAGCATGCACCATTTTAACAAGACTGATGAATGCTGTTCGACAATGCCTGACAGCATTCTAGGAATATGGTAAATGAAATACAATGATATAATTGGCATATGCATCGAAAGAATATAGTCAATCATCATTCTTGCCAGCTGTATGGAAAATATGGAAGCTGCCTTTGAGGATCCAGGAGCTAGCTGTGGTACTGATAGGTTATTATAGTACTGCCCTAGTTTCCAAGCAATACGTGCTCAGATTCCAATGCTGTTTTGTGTAGGTTATGATTTTAAAAAAAGGGCACACTCCTCTTATGGTTAGAAAATGGCAAGATTAAGCAGAAGTTTTATGGTTTTATTATCTGACCTTTGGCTAATTTCAAATGAAATAAAGGGGTAAAAACAAGCACAGAATGCCAGAGGCACATCTGAAGGCATATAGTCATGACCTGGGTCAGATTTGATTTGCAGTGAGGCATCGGTTGAATTCTCTTGTCAGTTTTGTAAACAGGAGTCTGCGGGTGAGATTAGCATATTAATAAGGTGCTTGCTAATCAACTCCAAATGGAGCTGGCTGCAGGCTACAGTGGTGCCTTTTAGCAGTTTTCAAGGATGGTTCGGGTATACGAGAAACATGAGGAGAATCTAAAACTTGAAGGAGATTTGGTGCAGTTCTTTGCTGAAGAAATCGTATGCTGTTCTACACCGCTGTGGAACCTGTAATAGGAGAACTAATGTGAAGGCGCATATGAAAGGAAGCAGGGTTTTTGTGTTGGACTGAACACATTGAAGTGCCTTCCCAGCCCCCTGCTGGAGCCCATACTGACAGTGTTGAATTGAGACATTGTATGCAGTGGCCTAGCTAGCGTGTACGCTGCTGCCAAGGCAGCAAGGCCTGTTCCAAGAAGCAGTTGTCGTCTGCATGGAGAGGAGCGGCTGCAGTCCATTCCCAGTATGCTGGGCCAGAGGTATTGACAGATTAAGAAATTCCTACCCATTTAAAGAACAGAGAGAAGAAATTGACGTTGCAAATGTTGAAAAAATCTTAAATATTTTAGTTACATTTTCATTTGTTTTTAAAAAGAATGATTCCTTACTAGCCTTTGGGGGAAAATATCTTTTGTTATTTGACAACTGTTTCCTGGTTTGTTGTGCTTACTTTGACCTTGTTTGATAAAAATCATTTAAAACACAGATAATTCACAATTCATTTACCTGGTGCAGTTTTTTTTAAAAGCACTTCTATGAAAAGCTAATTTGTGCTCTTGTACCTTGTCAGGTCATAGCAGGTAAATGCAATCTGACAGTGCTCCTCATTTTGTTAACAATGAAAGTACCAAGGTGCAGGCATTTGTCAATGTTTTTGCTTCATATTTGGATTAACTCTTTCTGTTATCTACAGTTTAAAAAGTCAACATTTAATTTCATAAATTATTGGCTATCTGAACAGATGAGTAAATACTGATGGGTGTTTATATAAAAGCTTACATTTCACAGCCAGCCCTATTTTATTAAATAAAAAAAAACAAAAACAGAATTACCTGGAAAAACTCAGCAGGTCTGGCAGCATCGGCGGAGAAGAAAAGAGTTGACGTTTCGAGTCCTCATGACCCTCTGTCGAAGGGTCATGAGGACTCGAAACGTCAACTCTTTTCTTCTCCGCCGATGCTGCCAGACCTGCTGAGTTTTTCCAGGTAATTCTGTTTTTGTTTTGGATTTCCAGCATCCGCAGTTTTTTTGTTTTTATCTCTATTTTATTAAATGTCCACTAGCTACACAATATTTCAGGCTTCATATGTTTTTATTTAGATATTTCAGTCTTTTATGATCATACATACGCATGTACCTGTGATTATTTCTTTTTCGCCCCTGCCTTAGTTTGTTTATGTTTGTAAACAATATATCTTAAAAAACGAACGGATAGATTTCAGTGAAACTTGGTACACAGATAAGGTATGGCCCAAGGAAATACTGATTAGTTTTTGGCAAAGATACAGATCAGCATCCTGGATTTTTTTTAAGGATCTGTTGACGTTGAGAGATAGGGTGAATTTAAATTTTTCTGAATGTTCTGAGTTTTATTTAGAATGTGCTGATTGCTTTACAATGTTGTGAATTGTCTCAGCTACTGTGGTGGAATTGGTCACAGCCGACAAATGTGAACAGAGTTTTCAAAGCAGGTTCTTGGATCTGGATTGGCCTGAAGCCTCCTCAATGAGATGGAAGCACTTAATAAAAAAAAATATTTTTTCAGCTTTGTAATTACAGAGTATCAGCCAGTCAGGGAAAAGTCTCAAGCAAGAACTGCGTAATTGTAATAACTGAGTTAATAAAGTGTAGCGGAGCTATGTGCTCTACTGGGTACCTTCTTCACTTGTTTAAATCATGCCAACTTGCTGATTTGTTGATTATATTGCGAAAAAAATAATGTATTTTCCAACTACTCAGGGTTTTACTTATCATTAAAACATATTTCCCTTGGAAAGTGTTGCTCTGAAGCCAAAATCTCTTTTCATGCAAACTTTTTTTAGCAAAATATGGGGGAAAACTGACAACATGTGCATGATTGATTAATAAATAGAGCAATGGACCAGTGCATATACAATATATTTCTGAAGGTTGGACCTTTGAAAATGTATGTACATTTCCTGGTACTCAATTGCAAACTACAGTAATGATAAGTTTGTAGTGGTGATAAAGCATGCTTTTAGTTTAAGATGCCTTTACACATTAGCTTCTTAGACTGTGCTGGTCATCACTGTCCTAGGTACAAGTGACAGCCAAACATAAGTGTACCCACAACTTTGGAGATTTGTTTGTGAATTTTCCATTTTCTTCTCTCAACCGGTCTGAAGGCATTTTGTACCTGATTGAAGTAATTGTTTCAACTTTTTTATATTCATTCATGGGATGTGAGCATTACTGGCAAAGCCAATATTGTTGCCCATTGCTAATTGTCTTTGAAAAGGTAGTAGTGAGCATCCGTCTAGAACCACTGCAATCCACGTAACGTAGGTACATCCATCGTGCTGTTAGGGAGGGAGTTCCAAGTTTTTGATCCAGTGACAGTGAAAGAATAGTGATGTAGTTCCAAGTCAAGATTTTATGTGGTTTGGAGAGGAACTTGTAGGTTGATGTGCTTCAATGTGTCAGCTGACCTTGCCCTTCGAGATGATAGAGGTACTGTCGCAGGAGCCTTGGTGAGTTGCTGCAGTGCATCTTGTAAATGGTCCACGCTGCTGCCACTGTGTACCGGTGATGGAGTGAATGTTATGTGGTGGATGGGATGTCAATCAAGCAGGCTGCTTTGTCTTGGATGGTGTTGAGCTTCTTGAGTGTTGTTGGAGCTGCACTCATCCAGGCAATGGAGAGTTTTCCATCACACTCCTGACTTGGGCTTTGGGGGGGTCAGAATTCCCAACCTTTGCCCTACTCTTGCAGTCACAATATCTATATAGCTGGCTCAGTTATGTTTCTGCTCAGTGGTAATCTACAGGTTGTTGAAGTTAGCAATGGTAATGCTGTTGAATGTCTAGAGAAGATGGTTGGATTCTGTCTTGTTGGAGGTGGTCATTGCCTAGCACATGTATGGTGTGAATGTTACTTAACGCACATCAGCCTAAGCTTAAATATTATAAACGTCTTGCTGCATTCAGGCACAGACATTTTCAGTATCTGAGGAATCACGGATGGTACTGAACACTGTGATCATCAGTGAACATCTCCACTTATGCTGAGTGTAAGGCCATTAATGAAGCAACTGAAGGTGCAGGGCTTTTAGGACCAGAGTGACCAACACTGGGGTTGGGAGATGGGGGGAATAAAGGGGAGACTTGGCTGGAGGAGGTGAGGAGGGTGTGGTGGTGGCTGCTGACAAGTCCAGGTGAGCTGTCTGGACCTCACCCATGCACCCCCCCCTTGCACCTGCCAGACACCTTTCTGTACCCCATCCCCCTGCATTCGGCCTGTGAGCGTTGGCACTGCCGAAACTGATTTTGGAGCACTCCCCTAACCCCCGGAGTCGGGCCTGAGTGCCAACACCAAAGTGGACCTGCCTGTACAGAGTTGGACGCCCTCCCCAACCCCAGCCACTTCCCAGACCCCCCCAACCTCCACCTGTTGAGGCCAGTGCTGCAGTGTTGCTCCCTTGTGGCTGTGTCTGTGTTAGCTGATGTTGTGGATGTGGGACAAGAGGGCAAATTCCAGGACAATCCCAGAAAATCTGGGACAGTTGGTCACCCTCCTTTGGGAGGAACTCTTGCAGCTATGTCCTGGAGCTAAGCTGATTGGTCTCCAACAACACAGCCATCTTCCTTTGTGTTCAGTATGACTTCAGCCAGTGGTGAGTTTTCCCCCGATTCCCATGACTTCAATTTTGCATGGGCTGTTTGAGTTCACACTCGGTCAAATGCTGCCTTGATATTAAGGGCAGGCACTCTCATCTCTCAATTGTACCAGCTTTAAGTGTGAGAATTGGTTCTACATCAAACACCAACCATGGCATTGTGCAGCATTAATCACTAAATATTAATTTCAAGTTGGAACATTTCCATTTTTGATTTTCCACATTTACTCAACAAGCGTTAGTGAAACCAATTCCAACCTCAACCTCTGTCGTGACTTAACTCAACTAACCCAGCAAAGACTGGCGATCAAATCTGAGTATTTTGTTTTCTGGTCAGAAAGAAAGAAGAGCTCACACTTATGAAGCACCTCTCACACCTTTAAGGTGCCCCATAGATAGCACTTTTCACTAATTAAGTGCTTTTAGAGTATAGTCACTGTTGTCATGTTGGGAAACACAGTGACTGATTTCCACACACTGAGGTCGCACGAAAAGCCATGAAGCGAATGACCAGATCATGGAATCATTGAGTGATACAGCTCAGGAGGCCACTTGTCCTGTAGTGCTTATGTTGGCCCTTTGAAAGTTATCCAATTCCCACCCACTCCCCCTGCTCCTTTTCCCCTAGACCTGTAAGTGTTGCACTTGAAGTATTTGTTCAATTCTTTTGAAGATCAGCTATAATCTCATTGAATGGCCTACTCCTCCAACTCCTTGTGTTTTGCAAATCATTATTGTATCTTTTATACTGCCCTTTCAGGCAGTGCATTCCAAATCATACAACTACTGTGCAATTCTTTTTGCCTCATGTCACCTCTGGTTCTTTTGCCAATTACCTTAAATCTGTTTCTTCCCGTTACTGATTCCTCTGCCACTGGAAACCTTGTCCCTTATTTCGTCAATAACACTCCTATGTCACTAAGATTGAGACCATCTGATCAGCTGCCTCTGCCGCTTCCCCCCTACAGGACCAAACTTGCTTAAAAGTTCCCTCCGACCTTGCCCCAGACTTGCATCTTTCTTTAGCTTCTGCCCTATCTCCCCTCATGCTCTCTGTAAGCTCATCTTGTCCATGAGACCTGTACCGTCTTCCTGTACCCTCAACCCTAATTCCACTAAACTGCTGATAACCTACTTTCCTTCCTGGACCACATGTGAGCTGATAACGGTTCTCTCTCCTCAGGTACCATCCAACCGTTCTTTAAATCTGTCATCATCACTCCCCTCAAAAAAACAAACCCTGCCCCCATCGTCCTTTTGAACAGCTCCATCTTTGATCTTCCTTTCCTCTCAAATGTGTTGCTGCCTTCCTAGCCATTCTTATTTTTCCTGGAACACCAATTTTGAATCCCTCCAATCAGTTTGTTACCCTTACTTTGAAAGGAAATATTTCAGTAGTGTAGTAACAAATGACGTCCAATGTGACTGTGATAAAGGTAAACTATCCCTCCCTGTCCCCCTCACCCTGTCTTCAGCTTTTGTCTGACCTCGCCATCCTACTTGAGCGTCTCACCACGAATGTCCAGCTAGATCAGACTCCACTCATCTGGCTCCATTGTTGCCAGAGAATGGCAAAAATTAAAATAAAGAATTCTCTTTCAAACTTCACACAGATTGTTGTAGCTGACTGACTGCTTTCACTTTTCTAAAAATGTGTTGGTGTTACCTGGTAATTTAGCGAATGCGTGTAATTCTTTGGGACTATAAATAGTCTGAATCAGTTGTTGGCCTGACTCCCAAAATCTTAATTTGCCAGTCTCTGGGTAATGTCAAGTTAAATAGGAGACAAACCAACTGATGAGATAGCAACTATTGCCTTACCTCTAAATGTGTGGTTTTTTTTTTACAGTCCGATGATATAAGAACTTCAAAAAGGACCTCGCTTTTTTTTGTTATGACTATAGCGTAACCATGTATGTCCTATTTTGGTTCTCATTCAGATGCCCTAAATAGATTAAGCAGAGTTAGGTGCTTACATATGATGATATAATTACTGCTTTAGTAATAAACTGAAACTACATTTTTGACTCAAGGGAGTAGACCTATTTGAGGGATAAACAACTAGGCAGGCTTTCATTTCTGTTTTGTAATTTCTTTGTAATTCTACGTAATTTTGCCAGTGTTGTTGAGTTTTAGTTTAATGTTGGGTCTGCATGAACACTGATTGTGACACGACTAATGGCCCATACTACCTTTTCACAACTGACCAAGCAATTGTAATTCAAGCTGGATTCAACTCTATGGATGATTTTAAAATATTAAAAAATGACTTGGAGCGTTGCTTTAAATTTTTATTGGTAGAATGTCTCTCAGGATACCAATAAAATATTCCTACGGACACATTCAGTAAGCTGTGTTTAAAATGGGTTGGTTGGAGCATTTCTTTTAATTCATTCATGGGATGTGGGCGTCACTGGCTAGGCCAGCATTTATTGCCTATCCCTAGTTGCCCTTGAGAAGGTGGTGGTGAGCTGCCACCTTGAACTGCTGCAGTCCATGTGGTGTATGTACACCCACAGTGCTGTTAGGGAGGGAGTTCCATGCTTTTGACCCAGTGACAATGAAGGAACAGTGATATATTTCCAAGTCAGGATGGTTGAGTGACTTGGAGGGGAACTTCCAGGTGGTGGTATTCCCATCAATCTGCAGCACTTCTGTTTGTAAATGGTAGCGGTTGCGGGTTTGGAAGGTGCTGTCTAAGGAGCCTTGGTGAATTTCTGAATTGCATCTTGTAGATGGCACATACTGCTGCTACTGTGTGTCGGTGGTGGAGCAAGTGAATGTTGTGGATAGGTTGCCAATCAAGTGGGCTGCTTTGTACTGGATGGTTGAGCATCTTCAGTGATGTGGGAAGTGCACTCACCCTGGCAAGTGGGGAGTATTCCATCACATACCTGATGTGTGCCTTGTAGGTGGGGAGTCAGGAGGTGAGTTACTTGTCGTAGGATTCCTAGTCTCTGACCTGCTGTTATAGCCACAGTATTTATATGGATAGTCCAGTTCAGTTACTGGTCAATGGTAACCCCCAGGATTTTGGTGGTGGGAGATTCAGTGGTGGTAATGCCTTTGAACATTTGGTACATTGGTGAAGTGCTTCCTGAGTGAAAGTTGCCATAGTCCCAGAAGGCCACAGGCTGCTCTCTCATTAGAGCGACAGAGGTGACTGGCGGTGAGTTTAACCTGAAGGTCACCACATCTCAGGCGAGGGGTGAAGTTGAGAAGGCGGGACCTTCATGGATGACCTCATCCGGTATGGGAATTGAACCCGTGCTATTGACATCACGCTGCACCACAAACCAGCTGTCCAACCAATTGAGCTTTGGAGTTCCAAATGCTCATCTAAATACTTCTTAAATATTGTGAGGGTTCCTGCCTCTACCAACCATCAGGCAGTGTGTTCCAGATTCCAACCACCCTCTGGGTGAAAAATTTTTTCCTCAAATCCCCTCTAAACCTCCTGTACCATACCTTAAATCTATGCCCCCTGGGTTATTGACACCTCCGTTAAGGGGAAAAGTTTTTTTCTATCTACCCTGTCGATGCCCCTCATAATTTTGTAAACCTTTATGAGGTGTCCCCTCAGTCTTCTCTGTTCTAAGGAAAACAACCCTAACCTATCCAGTCTCTCTTCATAGCTGAAACGCTCCAGCCCAGGCAACATCCGGGTGAATCTCCTCTGCACCCTCTCCAGTGCAATGACATCCTTTCTATAGTGTGGCGACCAGAACTGCACACAGTACTCCAGCTGTGACCAAACTAGAATTTTATACAGCTCTAAACATGACCTCCCTGCTCTTATATTCTATGCCTCGGCTAATAAAGGCAAGTATCCCATATGCTGCCATATCTATTTGTGTTGCTGTTTTCAGGGATCTATGGACACATGTACACCAAAGTCCCTCTGATTCTCTGTACTTCCTAGGGTCCATAAGACATAGGAGCAGAAATTAGGCCATTCAGCACATTGAGTCTGCCTTGCCATTCAATCATGGCTGATAAGTTTCTCAACCCCATTTTCGTGCCTTCTCCCCGTAACCTTTGATCCCCTTACCAATCAAGAATCTATCTATCTCGGTCTTAAATACACTCAATGATCTGGCCTCCACAGCCTTCTGCGGCAATGAATTCCATAGATTCAAATAGGGTCAAATAGGAAATAGAAAATTCAAATAGGAAATATTCAGATAGGGTCCTACCATTCATTGTGTATTCCCTTGCTGTTTTAGTCCTCCCAAAATGCATCACCTCACTCTTCAGGCTTAAATTTCATTTGCCACTGCCCTACCCATTTATATCATCCTGTAGTCTAAGGTTTTCCTCCACTATTTATGATACCACCAATTTTCGTGTCATCTGCGAACTTACTGATCATACCTTCTATATTCACATCTAAATCATTAATGTACACTTCAAACAGCAAGGGTCCCAGCACCAATTCCCGTCACAGGCTTCCAATTGCAAAAACAACCTTCAACCATCACCCTCTGCCTCCTGCCACTAAGCCAATTTTGGATCCAATTTGCCAAATTGCCCTGGATCCCATGGACTGTTACCTCCTTGACCATTCTCCTTTGTGGGACCTTGTCAAAAGCCTTACTGAAGTCCATGTAGACTACATCAGCTGCACTAACCTCATCTACAAAACTAGTCACCCTCTCAAAAAATTCAATCAAATTTGTTAGACATGATCTCTCCCTGACAAAGCCATGCTGACTGTCCCTGATTAATCCCTGTGCCTCCAAGTGGAGATTAATCCTATCCCAGAATTTTTTCCAGCTGTTTCCCTACCACTGATGTTAAACTCACTGGCCTGTAATTATTTGGTTTATCCCTACTACCCTTCTTGAATAATGGTGCTATTTTCATTGCCCTCCAATCTTCTGACACCGCTTTTGTGGCCAGGAAAGATTTGAAAGTTAGTGTCAGAGCTCCTGCAATCTCCTCCCTTGTCTCATAAGAGCAATGAAGAATAACTTGAACCAGGTCTGCCCCGAAGAGATTTTTCATGGAAACTAAAATAAAGAACACTTTAAAGTAAAACCAAAACAATACTTGCAGATGTGGTAGGTAACAAAACCTGCGAGAGCACAGATTTAAAGCTTGTGAAGAAAAAAATTAGCACAGCTGTCGTTAAGTTCAATAATGGCATTAATTTGGGTTCCACTAGGGTCCCTCAGCTCCTGACTTCATGAGAGCCTTGGTTCAGACATGGACAAAAGAGCTAACATCCAGAGGTGAGGTGGAAGTCACTCCCCTTGACATCAAGGCAACATTTGACCGAGTGTAGCAGCAATGAGCCCTAGCAAAACTGGAGTCAATGGGAATTGGTGGAAGGTGGGGGAAACTCTTGGCTGGTTAGAGTCAAACCAAGCATAATGGAAGATGGTTGTGGTTGTTGAAGGTCAGTCACCTTAGTTCCAGGACATCACTACATCCTCAGGATAGTGTCCTCAGCCCAGCCATCTTCGGTGGCTTCATCAGTTATCTTCCTGCCATCATAGGGTCAGAAGTGGGGATGTTCACTGCAGATTGCATAATGTTCAGCACCATTCGTGACGACATAAGTACAGAAGCAGTCCATGTCCAAATGCAGCAAGACCTGGTCAACATTCAGTCTGCAAAGGACAAAGCCCTGTGTATTAATATATGTAGCTTCTAGCACGTGTAACTGTGCCACACTGCCAGCCCGACTGATAATCTTAAATTGGTTGTCAGTGTAATTCTTAGCATACTCAGGATTGTTTAACAAATATTGTCCAATTATGGAATCATATCTAATGTTGGACACCATGTTTTTGAGTTTTGCAAGCATGGGCTGGTTGGTTAGAAACAGTACCTTGCCTATTGTGAACAGCTGAAGGTGCATGCTGTTTGATACAATCCGTCAGTCTTTGGAATGCACAGCCCACATACCTAGCATCTCACGGGCACTGAAATTCATAAATAAACCACATTACTCATTTGTGTGATAGGCAGAGCATCTGTTTGGCTTGATGGCAGCATCCTGTTTGATTGCAGAACTCGGTGGTACAGAGGGATCTGGGAGTCCTAGTACATAAATCACATAAAGTTAGTATACAGATACAGCAAGTGATTAGAAATGGAATGTTTGCATTTATTGCAAAAAATGGAATATAAAAGTGGGGAAGTTTTACTGCAGCTGTACAGGGTCTTGGTGAGATCACATTTAGAGTACTGTGTACAGTTTTGGTCTCCTTATATGAGAAAATATATAATTGCTTTTGAAGCTGTTCAGAGAAGGTTCATTACTAGAATGGAGGGCTTATCTTATGAAGAAAGGTTGAACAAGTTGGGCCTATACTCATTGGAGTTCAGAAGAATGAGAGGTGACTGTTTGTTGATTGTTACATTTTTGAAATTATGACGATCATCAAATTCAGTTGTGAAACTTAGTGTTGTTTGTTTTAATCTTTGTCTTAATCTGGCCCTAGTTGACTGGGCAGGAAGACTACAAGGTAGGACAGTTGATGAACAGTGGCAGATGTTTAAGGAGATCTTCAATTCCTCGCAAGTAAAATATATCCCAATGAGGAAGAAAGATGGTAAGAGGGGGGAAAAGCATCCAAGCAAGGAAGTTAAAGATAAGTTAAAGGCAAAAACTAAGGCATACCAAATTGCAAAGGTCAGTGGCAGGAAGATTGGGAAACCTTTAAAGATCAACAAAGGGTTACAAAAAAAATAAAAAGAGCAAAGGTAAATTGTGAAAGAAAACTAGCGCAAAATGTAAAAACTGATAGCAAAAGCTTCTACAAGTATATAAAAGGAAAGAGAGTAGCTAAAGTGAATGTTGGTCCCTTGGAGGATGAGACTGGGGAGTTAATAGTGGGGAATGCAGAAATGGCAGTGATGCTTAATCAATATTTTGCCTCAGTTTTCACAGTGGAGGACACTAGTACCACCCCAATAGTAAGTAACAGGTAGTGCAGAGGATATAGAGAAGGAGGAACTTAGAACAATCACCATCATTAGAGAAAAAGTACTGAGCAAACTATTGGGATTGGGGGTAATATATTAGCTTGGATAGAGGATTGGCTAACCAACAGAAAGCAGGGAGTCGGGATAAATGGGTCTTTTTGTGGATGGCAAGCTTTAACTAGTGGGGTGCCACAGGGTTTGGTCCTTGGGCCCCAACTATTTACAATCTATATTAATGACTTTGATTCAGGGATAGAAGGTACTATAGCTAAATTTGCAGATGACACCAAAATAGGTGGAAAAGTAAGTTGCAATGAAGAAATAAGAAATGTACAAATGGATATGGACAGGTTAGGTGAATGGGCCAAAATTTGGCAGATGGAGTTTAATGTGCATAAGTGTGAGGTTATCCATTTTGGTTGGAAGAATAAAAAGGGGACTTATTATTTAAATGGAGAGAAACTTCAGAATGCTTCAGTGCAGAGGGACCTGGGTGTCCTCGTGCATGAATCACTGAAAGCTAGTATGCAGGGTACAGCAGGTAATAAGGAAGGCAAATGGAATTTTGGCATTTATTGCTAAAGGAATAGAGTATAAAAATAGGGAAGTGTTGTTGCAACTGTAGAAGGCATTGGTGAGACTGCATCTGGAGTACCTTGCACAGTTTTGGTCCCCTTACTTGAGGAAGGATGTAGTTGCATTGGAGGCGGTTCAGAGGAGGTTCACTAGATTGATTTCAGAATTGCGGGGCTTGTCTTATGAGGAGAGATTGAGCAGTTTAGGCCTATACTCGCTAGAGTTTAGAAAGATGAGAGAAGATCTAATTGTGGTATATAAGATGCTAAAGGGGATAAACAAAGTAGATGTGGAGCAGATGTTTCCCCTTGTGGGGCATTCTAGAACGAGAGGCCATAGTTTTAGGCTAAGAGGTGGTAGATTTAAATCAGAGATGAGGAGGAATTACTTTTCTCAAAGGCTTGTGAATTCACTACCTCTGAATGCAGTGGATGGCGGGACGCTGAATAAACTTAAGGATGAGATAGACAGATTTTTAATTAGTAATGGGTTGAAAGGTTATGGGGAGAGGGCGGGAAATTGGAGTTGAGGCCGAAATGAGATCAGCCATGATTGCAATGAATGATGGGGCAGGCTTCAGGGGCTGAATTGCCCACTCCTGCTCCTAGTTTGTATGTTCGTATGTTCTTATATCTTATTGAAACATTTAAGATTTTGAGGGGACTGAATAGGGTGGACACCGGAGCATGTTCCCTCTTGTGGTGGAAACTAGAATTCAGGGACATAGTTTAAGGATAAGACAGAGATTAGGAGAAATTTTTTCTCTCAGACCGTCATTAGAGTCTGAAATTCTCCACCCCAGAAGGTATTGGAGGATGGATCTTTAATTTATTCAAAGCTGAGTTAGTTAGGTTTAGACAAGGAAGTCCAGGGTTATGGGGTGCAGACAGGAAAGTGGAGCTGAGACGACAACAGATCAGCCATGATCTTACTGAATGCTGCAACAGGCTCAAAGGGCCCAATGGCCTGCTCCGAAGTCCTATCTTCCTATGTAAATCTGGATTCCCGATTGATCACATGTGAGTGGTAGGTATTAAAGAAACAGATGATTGCTGAAGTAGGATGAAAAAAGGGTTGGTGCTCTGGCAGAATGAGGTAAAATAGGTTGAAAGGCCTTGTTCATTTAAAGTTTGACCACAATTAGATTATGAGGATAAGTTTAAAAATATTACAGTCGCCAGGTATTGTAGATCAAATAAAATATAGGAGCTTAGAATATGGATTGTGTATGAACACCAAAAACATCAAAAACAATGGTCGTTACAGGGAATACATGAGAAGAAACTAGAGTGAACATTGAAGTGAATGGTGTCGCACTGGAACAAGTAGATAAGTTTGTCTACTTAGGACAAATCATAACAGAAGATGAAACAAAAACAAAAATTGCTGGAAAAACTCAGCAGGTCTGACGGCATCTGTGGAGAGAAAGAAAAAGAGTCATACATACTCGAAACGTTAACTCTGTCTTTCTCTCCACAGATGCTGTCAGACCTGCTGAGTTTTTCCATTAATTTTTGTTTTTGTTTCAGATTTCAAACATCTGCAGTGTTTTGCTTTTATCTAAGCTGATAACAGAAGATGGCTGCTCTGACACTGAAGTCAGAAGAAGGCGAGAGATAGCCTGAAGTAATTTCATGAAGATGAAGGATGTGTTAACAGGAAACAGGCTTAAGCTTGTAGCAAGGCAAAAAACTCACAAGATGCTACATCCTATCCACTTTCCTTTATGCCTCGGAAATCGGGATAATTAGTAAAGATCTGTGGAAGAAAATAGAGGTCTTTGAAATGTGGGTGTATTTTAAAATTCCATTTGCGGACCAGAAGAGAAATGAAGATGTACTTGAGATTGCAAGAGCAAAAAGACCTCTAAAAGGTCTCTTGGAAAAAAAAAGGCCAGGATTTCAGCCATTTGAACAGCGCCTTAAAGCTACACAGATTTCTTCTAGACGGCAAAGTGGAGTGCCGCAGAGAGAAGGGCCAGCCTAGGTGTAGTTGGATGATGGATGGCACAGAGTGGGTGCAGATGAGCTACAATGGCTGTGTGAGGATAGTGCAAGACAGACAAGTGTGGCATACCACAATAGCAGATCTCTTCGCAGTGGTAGCTACCAGCAGCAGCAGACAGGTATTTTGCTGTAGATGAGCACACTCCTAATCTGGTGCTAGGGCCTGTGCTTAAATCAATTTTTGACACTAGATGCAAACTATAAAGGTTCCATTTGAAGTGAATGTTGCAAGCAAATCCAGTTCCTAATGGACACAAGCCCACAAGACCAAACTTTTATTCAGCAGCAGTGTGCAACCTCTGTCCAAATACAGTATTTGGAAGAATGGTTAGTGAGAGAAGTAGAGCAGTCTAGTAAGGGAGGCCCTCCTCTCTGCTTAAACTGAAGGCTTGCCATTTGAGCCAGACTGGAGAGGACTTTACTTTGTAGAGAGCTGTGCTATAATTAGCTGAGAATGCTTCATGTTGACATTTGCTGCATTGATATTACACGGTGACCACCATTTTAAAAAAAGAAGGTAATAGCACTGTGTCTTAAAGTTTGTGACCCACCTTGGAAAGCATCCTTGAACTTTCTGAGCACAAAATATTTACCCTTTCTTTAAAACAAAAAATAAGTTGATTTCCCATGGCATACTCACGGAGTCAATATGAAAATGTTTTTTTTAGTTGAAGTGATTTTCGAGGGGATAATTGGGGATAGGAATGGAAAAGGAGTAAGAGTTGGAGAGGAAGAGTTCTCCAAATTTCAGAGTAAAATGGAGTGGCTGTGCAGAATTTGTAGACCAGATGCTGAGCAGGTGGAGTCTTCCAACTAGAATTGTTGCTCTGTGGAAGAGGGGCTCATTCTGGAATGAAAAACAAATATTAAAAAATGCTAGAAATACTCAGCAGGTCAGGTACCATGTGTGGAGAGCAACAGAGATGTTGTGATGTTCAGGTTGAGATGATCTGATGAAAGGTCATCTTGACCTGAACCGTTAATTCTATGTCTCATCAGATGCTTCTCATCAGAAGCTGCCTGAACTGCTGAGTATTTCCAGCATTTTTCGTTTCTATTTTTATTTCAAATTTCTGGCACATTATTTTGCTTTTGTGATTCTGGAATTGTTAGTCTTTGAGGGAAGGGTGAATTTGTGTGGTGTTGTGAACAAGAGGATGAGGGAGAAAGGGATTAATGAGTTGGAAATGAGGCTCTGTTGGTGGGGTCTGGGACATCTTGGAATTGACATTTGTCAATATTTGTTGAAGTGCACATTTAGTGTGCTTTAGCCTGTGGGCACTGGGGCAGGACTGTAGAGCAATGCTTAAACTTAACTTCTTGCAGGTAGTCTTGCCAGCAATTACATACCATTGCAGGAAAGGGGAGTTCAGGCTCGGGACAGTGGGACTGGCAAGTATTGTTTATTCAGCTGCACTGTACTTGGTCACATAACATCTTTACAGCATCATGTACAGTAGAGAGAATGTTGAGGCAGTTCTCAATTTCTTCATATGACACAGTGATAAATATCTGTCTCTAATGGAGAGAACAAAACAAGTTGCCTATTTTCTACTGCAACAAATACCTGAGTATTTTTCCTGAGTTACTAATTAGATTCTTACCAAAATAAGCAAATAGATGGAAGATGTTTTAGTATGATGGGGGTGTGGAATAGTTGCATGCTTCCTTGTTGCTGGTTCTGACCGAAATAGGATAAACTGGGTCATGAACTTCTAAATGATCCCCCTCTGTACTGATTTGTATAGGCAGGCATAAGCTGATTCAAATAATGTGGATTGAATTATCCAACTTACCTCCTCTCATGCAAACAACTTTGTTTAGTGCTACATTTAAAGAAACTGAATAAGAGCAAATTTATCCCTGAAGGAGAAAAATGAGTTTCAATGATAAATAGCTGGAATCTTCACTTTGTGAACAAGTAAAGTCAAGCTTCCAAATACTTGAGCTGCTGTTTGAGTGTATTTTTTAGTTGCTTTATATGTCTACATTATTGCTGCGCAAAGCATTCTAGAAACATACTCAGACGCAAAACATTGTCAAAAAGTTAAACTTATAACAATTTAGCAAGTAGATGATGCCTCTCTCAAGTTTTAATTCAAGTCTCCTTAATATGTTAAATCAATCGCATACATTTTTCATGTTGTTGCACCATGTCATCTGATGAATCATGGGTTTTCTCTGTAACCAAAACTGAAGTTTTGTAAAAACATTTATTGTTGATGTCTGTATTATAGAAATGTTGTGCCTCTTAATGGCCAAATTACAAAACCATTTTGAAGCACACATTGAGTTTGATGCAAAATTCTTGCTTAAATGGCATCAGCTTCACTCAGTTGGTTAACCCCCTCACCTCTAGATTGGAATTTTATGGGTTCAACGCAATAATAGGAGTTATAATCTGGAATGATTTACCAGTGCACTGCTGAGCAAGTGATCAGTTGTCAGAGTGTCTATTTCAGATCATGGCCATAATTGAAAAGCAGAAAATTAATTGATGTCCTGGCCTCTCTATTAACCAAAACAAAAATCAGATTAACTGGGCATTGATCTTGGTGTTGTTTGTGAAATGTTGCTGGTACATAATAACTGCCACATTTGCTGAACATATGAACATACGAAGTAGGAACATGAGCAGGCGTAGGCCATTTGGCCCGTTGAGCCTGCTCCGCCATTCAATTAGATCATGGCTGATCAGATTTCAACCTCAACTCCATATTCCCACCTATCCCCGATAACTTTTCACCCCCTTGCTTATCAAGAATCCGCCTCCCTCTGCCTCTGCCTTAAAAATATTCAAAGACTGTGCTTCCATTGCCATTTGAGGAAGAGAATTCCTAAGCTTCTCAACCCTCTGAGAGAAATAAGACAATGTGCACTTACAAGAAGTAATTAGCGAAATGCAAACTTGCAGTTACTTCAGACAGAGTAAGAATGAATATGAATGCTAAGATTATTTCAAAAATGTTTTATTTGAGCAAGGAAGGTTATAAAACTGAGTAGGTGTCTGGACATAAAATACACATCCATTCATAAAATCACTTGGGTGCATGAAAAATATGATTAAAATAAAAATGATCACTTTCTGGTTCCTGTCTACCTTAGAGCTGTGCATCCATACATTGGCCGGTATGGTAACAACCCAAGCAAGTCATTATTCTCTATAATCAGTGTCAGCTGCTGCCTTGTCATTATCTGGGGCTCAATTTTTTGAAATCATTCTAGCTTCCACAGCAGCAGGATTTTAATTAGCCCTAGATGTGAGGATTTCTATTCATAATCATTTATTATTGTAACTCAGAGTTGAGATCAAATGGTCATTTTACAAAACCAGAAATAAACCAAGATAAAGAAATGCCATATAACTGATAGTTTCTTGATTTAATTAGTGGAGCAAATGAATCTTGTTTAACTTGGTATATGATTTCCCCAAAATGTTATGTTCAAATTTGAGTTTTTCCCCACTTAATCTTAGTTATCATTCCCAAGCAAAATTACTTTTCACTTTATTGCTGGCTTAGCGGATGCAGGCATTCTTTGGTATGGCAATAAAACCCATGATGTGTTGTTTAAGAAAAAGCTACATCAAATTCTAATCTATTTTGGATGGTATTTTGGGAGATGGAGGATGGGCACTGCAGATGGCTTTAGTTTTCTGGATTAGGCGTGGAAAAATCAGCTTGGGCTCCTGTTCTTGATTACTATTCATTGACTTAAGTTGAAAAGTTCATTTGTGCCAAAGGGCTGATGGCAGGCTGTCAACTCTTCTACTTCTTAAAAAATTCGTTCATGGGACGTGGGCATCGCTGGCTAGGCCAGCATTTATTGCACATCCCTAACTGCCCTTGTTTAGAGGGCATTTAAGAGTCAACCACATTGCTGTGGGTCTGGAGTCACATGTAGACCAGACCAGGCAAGGATGACAGGCTTACTTCCCTAAAGGACATTAGTGAACCAGATGGATTTTTATGACAAATGGCAATGGTTTCATGGTCAACATTAGATTTTTAATTCCAGATTTTGTTGAATTCAAATTTCACCATCTGCCATGGTGGGATTCTAACCTGGCTCCCAAGAACATTACCCTGGGTCTCTGGAATACTAGTCAGTGACAATACCACTATGTCACTGCCTCTCATCAAGGGACTCATGACAATCACAATGACAGTGAAGTTTATGAACAAATAAAATATAGTATCGTGTTCCAAATAAGATTATTGGGTTGAAATTGCTCCCTTACGTGCTTTTCATTTTTATAAAATAATAGTTTGTGGAAAGTTGAAACAGTTTTATTTTATCTTACATTTTTTTCCTCTACTCCCTTGTGACAGATTCAAAAATAGACTTAAGAGCCAGTGTTCTCCACATCATTGCACCAGAATGTCCCCTCAATCAAGAATGAATTGTTGTGACATTGGCGTAAATCCGTTTAGTGCTGGTTTGTAGTTGATTACCAAAAATAAAACGGGATGTATCTATTATTGAGTTGAAAGCTGATGCTTCAGTTTTGTTGCTTATTCGCAGCTCTGATTTTGGCAGCATTGGAATAGAAATGAGATGGAACTACTGCTGGCAGTGGAGGCAGTAGCCAATTTAGGAAATGATTTTCAATATTACTCTGGAAGCAGTCATATCACCAACTATTGCTGGCTGCTACTTTTTTGACTGACCATGCTGAAAGGTCTACAACCTGAAAATCTGAACAATACACTCTTTTTCCTATTTCTGCTAATTGCGTGGCTTTCACATTGTAGAACTGCTACTTGGATGTCTGGATGAGAAAGAAAAGTTATTCATTTCAAGGTGGGGTCAACCAATCAAGGTGTGAAATTGTGCTGATCACTAAAAGTATTGAGTGTTTGGTGATAAGCACGAGACGAATAAACCACATAACACTAATCTGCTGTGATAGGCAGAAGCTGTAAAAGGGGTGTGTTTGATCCTGAAGTCTTTTCACTTGCTTTGTGATTCAAATAAAAAGAAAAATTCCCCACAGAGGAAAGCTAGTAATTATGTATAAAATAGTTTTGTACTCAGACCATTCAATTTACAATTTAGTTCATTTCACCTTGCTGTCACTGAAATTTGCTCCTCAGGGTTCTCAGAAACAAGATCACCTGGATCTATTTATATGAACTCTACAGGATAATTGCAGACTGTATCTTGTTATTTCAACTTTTTGAAACACGTGCAAAACGTTGCTGAAAAAAAATCAGTGAATTATCAGATTGATTTGTCCATTTTCTGAACTCAATAAGCTTTAAAGTAGTGAAGGTATATTGACATAAGAGTCAAAGCATGTGGCCTATTTGCCATGCTACACAAATTTTTAGGACACTGCTAACTTTCAGCATGTTGGTTGACTGCTTCCATTGGAATATTTCTAGAATCTACGTAGTTTGAAAAAAGTCTCCCTTCGTTCCATTTTGATTTCACTCTTGAATGGTTTATCTCTGATTTGAAGATTATGCCTCTTGTTCTGGATTCCCCGGCCAGGGGTATCCTCATATTCTTTGATGTTTCAGAGGATATTTCTGTATAGCAGTACCACATATAAGTAAGCTTGGATGTAAATAATGAAATTGCAACAGTAAAACTGGTTAATAGGTAGGCAGGAGTTTAACCATATTAAAAATAGTTGAGAAGCAGCCAGAGTGTGAAATGCTCACTTTTGTTGCTGCACCACATAGCTGCCTTCCCCTTTGTGCAACATGTCCTGGGGAAAGCTTCCTCGACTGTCCAGATCCATTTATTGGAGAAATTTCCCAGTAATACGGCAGCTTCCATGTGAACAAGTCATTCCCACTGCACAACACAAGAATTGACCAATAGCCCTATTGACCTTGTTTGTAAGTGTACTACCTCATATGGAAGTAAATCATGCAAAGAAGGTTTCACATTAAGTCCAGATCCATGCTAAATTATCTACCTGACTTGCAGCAGAATGGATATTATAATTGGCAAAGCATCCCTAGTCTGAGGGGAAAATTAACCATGTTTTTTGTTCCAGTTGCTCTCCCAGAAATCCCTGCTCAAATTTTACTTGATTGGATTTGACAAATTGCAGAATTGGATTAAGCCTCTAACCTACATGTTTAAAGAATCTGGTACATAGCCCACCTGGATCATTTGCCAGTGGCTGTAGTTTACAGTTGTACACAAGCCTTTATTGTCTTCAAAGAAGGGGAAAAGTTGTGTGTTGGTGGGGTTGGTAGTTGAACAAAAAGCACGTGACACTTTAAACCACTGTGCAGCAATAATCAACAAAGCAAATAGACTGTTGAAATACAAAAACAAAATACCGTGTGTGCTGGAAATCTGAAATAAAAACAGAAAATGCTGGAAATACCCAGCTGGCCTGGCAGCATCTCTGGAGAGAGAAAAGTGTTAACATTTCAGGTCATAACTCTGCTTCTCTATTCACAGGGTTTTGAAATATATCGCCAATAAGAGTAGAATTGAATTCAGAAGAAGCCGTACTTAAATTAATGTATTATGGTGACTACAAACTTTGAATGGCATCTAGCTCCGGTCACCAAGACACAATGCAGACATTCAGCCTCTGAAAATGATATAGAGAAGGGCCACAAGACTGATCTCTTGTCAGCAATTGAATTATGAAAGAAGGAATTTGAACTTGTCAGACCTAGAAAGAGGTAACTGACAGACAATCTCAGAGCTATATATAAAATAGTAAACAGTACAGACGTCATGAGCATTAATTCAAATTAAGCCACAACAGGAGGGAAATGCAACATAAATTCCAACAGCTGAAGGGAAAAGTAATTGATATCGGCAACCTCTTCACATAAAAAAAATGAATAATGCACCGTATAAGCTTCTGAGTTCAGGCACAGGGAAAATAAAACCCTTGAATTATTTAAATAACAGGTGGTATGACATCGGGAACTGTAGATTTTTAATCAGGTAAGATTGGCCAAGTGGCCCTTTTCTAATCCATCTTGTAATGCCATCTATTTTAATTTTCTTGCTTGCCACTTTTCACAGCAAGTATGGCTCATTCTCCTTTCTTGACTGCTTGTTGTCGTATCATTTCCATTGCCACTTATCATGCTCTGATACCTCATCACATTGAATTACATAGAAATTGCAACACTGAAACAGGCACATTGACTCAGTCCATCTTGCTTTTCAATCTCCATAAAGGCAGGCGTCCTAATTGCATGATGTTTTCAAGTTCATTCATGGGATATGAGCATTGCTGGCATGGCATTTGTTGCCCATCCTTAATTGCCTCTGAATCCCTTAAGATGATGGTGGTGGTGAACTGCTTTCTTGGACTTCTGTTTTAATATCATTGATCATATATTGAGAAAAGAATGAATCTAAAGGCAATCTTTTCCTTAAGCCAGGTTTATTTCCAAGACTACAGAGAATTGGCAGATTCCTCTTGTTCCCCCCAACACCCAGTGTGAACTGGTTTTCAAACTCTTGCAATTATTCCCTAATCTTGCCCCAGTTGGGGGCAGCTGCTCTTAATTACCAATTTAAGCATGCGGTCTATTGCTTCATAATTCCAACTTTAACACACTGCAGTCTATCTGGTATAGGTACCCCATGCAGTGCACACCTTAATGCCACTTTCTATTATCCCTTTTTCCTTCAACCACTCATCTGACCTATTACTAAATGTTGACATGTAGGGGTTTTTTTCCCTCTGTGCCTGAACTCAGAAGCTTATACAATGCATTATTCATTTTTTTATGTGAAGATGTTGCCGCTAATGTTATCATGTTGAATTATACCAGTTCTGCATTCCACGGCCTCTCAATCTTAATGAGCGAAATAATTTCTCCATTTCTCTTTTGTAAATCTCTTGCGTTTAATCTAATAATTAAGTTCCTTGATTCTAGTTTTCTCAACCATTGGAAACCATGGCCCAAATCTTCTGATATCCAGAGCAATGAAATATGTACTTAAGCCTGTGTTGCATGTTGGGATCCTGCGGAAGTCCTGGCACACACACACATGCATTGTAACTGCTTGGAAAGTTTGAACTCCTGATGGGCTGATTTGCACTGCCCAGGACTCTGCAACAGTCTCCGAAATTGATCTGGGTGTTTGAGACTTGGGCCAGATGCATGGAACTTTTCTGGATACTTGGCCTGGAAATGTTATGCTGGTTAATCTCTGGTATAACTCAGTGATTAGCTAGTGTAACTAAACAGAGCCCCACAGCCATCCAACCTCCTGACCTGATCTGACTAACCCTCGATCAAACCCCTTACCTGACGACCCTGAGGACACCCATCCACCCACCTGCCAAAATACATGAGACCTTTAAAAACTTAACTGAATAGGGCAGCTAATGTAAAAAAAAAAAGGGGCATGCCCTCTCTTTGTTGATATTCCCCTCTGCTCATTGGCCTTGCCCTGCAGAGTTTGTACTGAATCATTGCTGCTGCAGCAGCCGGAATTGGATGTCCCACCTGACAATGTGCAAAAAGGTTGGGGCACAGAAAATTTCACAGGCAGCAGCAGTGCACCCAACATTATTGCTGACCAGAAGACCTGGGTCTGTGTCTCTATCTGCTCTATTCAATCTCTTCAAACTTCTTAATACTTCTATCAAATCCTTCTGTAGTCACCTCTGATTTAACAAAGATAGTAAAATTAATTTTCCAAGTAATAATATTTGCATTCTACTTTTACCAGGTACCATCGTAGTGAATATGAACTATACCATTTTTATTGCCTCACCATCCTTACTCTAGATTGAAGCCCAAACTGCAGATGTTACACAAAGTATAATGTGAAACCGTATGCTTCTTGGAAAATAAGGGTCAAGATGAGCTGGAGGAGCAAAGAGATCTTGGGGTACAGATACACAAATCACGAAAAGTTGTGACGTAATTTGATATGCCATAAAAAAACTTGTGTTCTTTTCTGGAGGGATAGAACTGAAAATTAGAGAAATTATGTTAAGCATATCAAACTCTGATTAGACTGCACTTGGGAGTGCAATGTACAGTTCTAGGCTCCGTATTACCAAAAGGATAGAGAGATGTAATATAGATATGATCTGCCCAATGACAAATCTTTTGATCATTTCTCCATGCCTCATGATCTTGCACTTTCCACTTCAGTGGAGGTATTGGTGAAGGTGCAAGAAACATTCACAAGTATGATACCAGAACTATGAGGATATATTTATCAGGAAGTGAGAGTGGAAATTGCAGAGGCACTAGCAATAACCTTTCAATGTTCCCTAGATTCAGGGGAGGTGCCGGAGGATTGGAGAATTGTAAACATTATGCCCTTCTTCAAAAAAGATTATAAAGACCTGCCCTGCAATTACAGACCAGTCAGTTTAACTTCGGTGGTGGGGAAGCTTCTAGAAACAATTATTCAGAATAGAATTAATAGTCCCATGGAAAAATGTGGATTGATTCAGAAGAGTCGGAATGGATTTGTTAAAGGAAAATTGTGTCTAACTTGATGTTATTTTTTGAAGTATCAGAGATGGTTGATGAGGGCAAGGCCGTTGATGTGGTGTATATGGACTTCCAAAAGGCATTCGATACAGTACACACAACAGACTTGAGGAAAGTTATAGGTCATGAAATAAAAGGTACAGTAACAACGTGGATACAAAATTGGTTGAAGGGTAGGTGACAGAGAATAATGATTAATAGGTATTTTTCGGGCTGGAAGAAGGCTTGTAGTGGAGTTGCCCAGGGGTCAGTATTGGGACCCTTGCTTTTCCTGATATATATAAATGATCCAGATCTTGATGTACAGGGGACAATTTCAAAGTTTGCGGACGACACAAAACTTGGGAGAATTGTAAACTGTGAAGAGGACAGTGTAGAATTTCAAAAGGACATTGACACATTGGCGGAGTGGGTAGATGAAGTTCAATGTGGAGAGGTATGAGGTGATGCACTTTACCACAGTATAAAATAAAGGATACTTGGTGTATACGTACATATGTCATTAAAGGTAGAGAGAGTTGTTTCTAAAGCACATGGTATTCTCAGCTTCATTAATAGGGACATAGAGTACAAGAGCAGGGAGGTTATGTTGAACTTATATAAGACACTCGTTAGACCTCAGTTGGAGTATTGTGTACAGTTCTGGGCACCACACTATTGAAAGGATGTGAACGGATTGAAGAGAGTGCAGAGGAAGTTAATGAGAATGGTGCTTGGAATGAGACACTTCAGTTATGAGGAAAGATTGGAGAAGTTGGGACTGTTTTTTTTGGAGAGGAGAAGGCTGAGAGGAGACTTGATAGAAGTTTTCAAAATCGTGAGGGAATTGGACAGAGTAGATAGGGAGAAACTGTTTCTGCTCGTAGACAGATCAAGAACTAGAGGCACAATTTTAAAGTGTTTTGCAAAAGAAGCAAATGCGAGGTGATAAAAAACTTTTCCATACAGTGAGAAGGGTGTGGAATGCATTGCTCAGAAGTGTGGTGAAGGCAGGTTCAATTGAGGCATTCAAAAGGGCATTGAATGATTATTTAAATAGAAACAACGTGCAGAGTTGCAGGGAAAAGGCAGGAGCTAGGCAGTACGTTAAAATGCTCAGCGAGCCAGTGCAGACACAATAGGCCGAATGGCCTCCTTCTACACCTTAACAATTCTGTGATTCTTTGAAAGGCTGAATAGGCTTGCATTCTTTGTCGAGAAAATAGAAGAAGGGCATCCTGATAAAAGTCTTTAACATAATTAAGGGTTGAATAAGGTAGATGTTGAGAAAATGTTTGCACTTGTATGGGAATCCATAACTGGAGGTCGTAAATATTAGATGGTTGCTAATAAATTCAGTTGGGAGTCCAGGAAAACCTTGTTTACCTAAGGAGTGGTACGAATATAGAACATGCTACCACAAGAAATAGCTGAGACAAATAGAATATATGCATTTGAGGGGAAACGAGATGAGTTCATAAGGTTATAGTGATGGGATTAAAGCAGTCGGGTGTGAAGATGCTCTTTTGGAGCGTAAACACTGGTGTAGACCAGTTGAGCCAAATGGCTTGCAGTACACTTGATGCACTAAGGTTGTATATAGACGTATCATTATATCTTGATCATCATTAATGTATGAGCCTTGAAAATGAACATTGGTAGGTTTCGTGGCCTGTCTTCTATACTTATGTATCTGTATTTGTTAGGGCTTCCAGTTGCAGTTAACGTTTTTTTGGTAAGTAAATTTTTGATCTGTATTGATCGCAGAAGTTGCAGAGAGGAGGGGGGTGGTGAGGGTGGGGTTGGAAAGAAAGTTGGGGAGAAGGAGCAGCATATTAGTAAGGGAAAACTTGAGAGAGGAGGGAATAGAACGGGATCATATTACTGGGCAGGAAAATCTGAGAGGAGGCAGTAGCACAATACCACAAAGAAAGTCTGAGTCACTTGGAAGCGCAGAGTTCAAGGTTGAGCATGATCCCAATGACTTGCAAAGCAACTGACCATTATTTTTCCTTTAGTTTTTACCTGAGATCTTTAAGTTCCTGTATTATGAAGTTCCTTCTAACATGTATACCTAGCATTGCCCCTTGTACTAATTTAGCAAGTTTTTAAT
Source organism: Carcharodon carcharias (assembly GCF_017639515.1). Lineage (NCBI taxonomy): Eukaryota > Metazoa > Chordata > Chondrichthyes > Lamniformes > Lamnidae > Carcharodon > Carcharodon carcharias. The sequence goes on from NC_054472.1 coordinate 168,236,229, forward strand.
TAACATAAACCCCATCAGGCAAAATTGCCCTTTCAAACAGACAAGACTGACACATTGACACAGGCCAGCACAGACACCAGTATAAGCAACCTAGCTGATAATTAAAAAAGGTAAAGCTGGCATGTAAACGCTTAGTAAGGCTGGTGACAATGGTATCAGTGTGTACATGTTTAAAACCTCTGATTTACTGAGATGAACATTTTTAATTGCATGATTAAAGATTATTAATATTATAAATCACTTGACAGTCCTGTGCATCTATGTAAATCACCTGTTTGCATTGCTGACATTAAGTCACAATGTATTTTATTAAAGAAAAGATCATTATGCTGTGTAGAACATAATAGGTCTGCACTTGCTGAAAACTTGTGCCATGGTGCATCTGCACCATATGTCTATTATAGTGCAGAAATTCCAAGTGCGTAATGCCATTGCATGTGCCTCACCGTAATTTTCTACTCTGTCATTAAAATTGGAGCAACTAATTATCATAACTCCACCTTCTACCATTGTGGAAAAGTGACACTGTTGCAGCATCCCCATGAACTTCTATGTCTGCTGGAAGGAAAGATTTGTGCCTCAAAATATGTGTGATGCAAGTATAGTCACCTTGTACAATAACAAAGAGGATCGCAGTGACTGCAACAGTTACTGAGGCATCTCTTTATTAATTATTTTGGGGAAGGTCTTTGCTCATGTTGCTCTGACAATATTGCAGATTATGGTGTCATGCATCTACCCTGAGTCTCAGAGTGGCTTTGGAAGTGGTAGATTGACAGTTGACATGATTTTCTCACTTCAGCAGTTACAGGAGAAGTGCTGCGAACAGAGCAGACCACTCTACAATGCCTTCATAGACCTCACTGAGACCTTCGACCTAGTCAGCAGAGACAGACTCTTGAAACTACTGTGGAAAATAGGCTGCCTGCCTGGACTCCTGGGCATCATTTCTTCTTTCCACAAGAACATGTACAGTTCCATCTGTTGCAGTAGATCAACATCAAGGTCATCAGTAGGGTAAAGCAGGGCTGCGTACAGGCGCCAACTCTCTAGCAGCATGGAGAAAAATTGCATGCTTTTGGTGACTCAAATGGGGGTGTCAACCTATCAGAGCTGACAGCAAGCTGTTCAACTTGGCAAGAGTGTGCACCAGGACCAAAGTGTATAATGTCCTAGTCCATGAATTACTCTTTGCTCTAGGGATGATGGCATCTGATATTGAAGGTCATTTGCAACAGCTTGTAGATTAGTTCTCCTGGGCCTGCAAAGAGTTTGGACTAATAATCAGCTTCAGGAAGACCAAAGTTATGGGCCAGAATGTAAAAGCTCCACCTTCCATCAACATGGACAACCTCATTCTGCAGGTCGTCAATAGATTTGCATTCCTTGGATCAATAACCACCAGAAACCTGTCCTTTGATGCTGAAATTAGTACCAGAATTGCCAGCTGTCCTGTCAAAGTTGCGAAGTTGAGTGTGAACCAACAGTAAAGTAACTGAAAATACAAAGCACTGTGTGTACCAGGTTTGTGTTCTCAGCACCTTCCTTTACAGTAGCAAAGCATGAACAAGTTAGGTAAGCCAAGAAAAACGACTGAACAGCTTCCACATCCGCTGCCTCAGACGAATGTCGGACATCTCCTGGCAAGACAAGCCAAGAGTGCCGAATACAGAAGTACACCAACATGCAGAGATCCCCAGCATGTTTATTGTCTTGAGTCAGTGGTGACTTGTTGGCTGGGTCATGTGAACAGAATGGCTGATGGCAGCATCCCCAAAGACATATTCTCTGGCAAGTTTGCTATCGGCATGAGACCAACAGGCTGTCTACATCGGCAGTACAAGGACATCTGTAAGCAATCCTTAGGTTGACTGATTTGGAGTTGATGCATGGGAAGTCCGCGCTGCTGACTCAAGTGCTTGGAGGTAAGAAATCAGGAACAGCATGGGAAAAGCAGAGGACAAAATAAATGACCAGATGGCGGAAAAGAGAGCCTGCCAGAAGGAAAGAAACATCAGTCAACCTCAGGCCAACTCTCTTCATCTGTGCAACTGCCACTCACAAATTGGCCTCTACAGCCCAACAGACGATGTTCAGTCATCGTCTCCCGAGATGAATGGATACCAAGAGAAGACCTTTCATTGTAGTCAGTGATGAAATTGAGTTTACTGAATAAATGCCCCTGATCTCCACAACCACCTAGACCAGTGATACTTTAACTTTTTTATTGATGGACTCCATTTCAATTAGATTATTAATCACAAAGCCTCATCTACATTATAATACTTATAATATAAAGTGCTGCAAGTGAAGACTGTTTTGATAATTATTTTAAGCAAACAGTTATTTGTTACAGGTATGTAGATATGGCTTTGCCTGTTTCACACTGCAGCGTTTGTTTATCCTTAGTGAGAGCAGGAGCCTGGAGGACAGCAGAATACGGCAAAAGTACAAGGAGAGCAGTGGGAGAGCAGGAACACTGGGGGAGACGCAAAATAGAGAGGCGGGGCCTGGGAAGAGAGCATTGGGGACCAGAGGGAGTTCAGGATTATGGGATGGGGGGCAGAGCATGCCTTCAGCCATTGCTCATACATTTGCTCTTGAACACAATGCCCTGGCTCATTGCCCAGGTCATCCACCAATGAGGCCAGCAGTGAATCGCGGACCAGAGTTTGAGAACCACTGACCTGGACCAATGCAGGAGGTGCTGGAGATCTCCCTATGTTTAGTATAATAGGGATAAGAAAAATCAGTATTGCTTGGTTTTGAAATGCAGAGTATTGATGTAAATTATCCCAACTTTAAACAATTGCTTCAAATGAGCCCATATGTTGCGATAAAATGAGCTTTAGTGAAGGATCTGCTTTTTAAAAAAAATTATTTAGGTTTCAGAGTTGTGGGTTTGACAAAAGATGCCTTGTGCTGGCTGCTGTATGCTGCATCTGATGGTTTGTTCTTGCTAACACATTCTACTTTGAAAACCTGTTTGCAGCAGTAAGGAAGTGGCCGATGAGATGAATCTGATAGAGCAGAGAGTCTCTGCATGACCGTGTTTGATTGTAGTAGCTCAGCTCCATTCAGTATATGCTGTTGATGAACATTAATGACATTCAGTTGTGGTCAGTTTTAAGTGGCAGTCTCATCCCCACAGAATTCTGAATGGATAAACCATTTGATATAAGCATTGCTGTTTCACGTGATCCCAGAATCATAGTGCAATGGTATATTCTTTCACAGAGTCAGCAGGCTGAAGATGTATAATCCTCTTTTCCAGTAGAAGTGACTTCCACGATGAGCGAGGCCCATAGGGATGAATTGGTCTTGCAGGTAACGGTACAGAAGTTTGAAAGTTCCAGCAGAAAAACAGTGTAGGTGGGGTGTATTGTATTCAGAAACCTTGACCGAGCCCTTTGCTTCTGCTAACGAAATGGAAAATGGTAGTCTATCCGTTTTCAACTCCATAAGGCAATATTACAGGTTCCATCAGCTTCGGGAGGGTGTCACATGACTCCCACTTCAGCACCATTAGTTGGACAATTCCTTGTCTGCATCCTTTAGTTAGTTAATGGTTCATACATTAATAATATTAAAAAAGAGGTTTCAGCGTCCTTTGTCCTGGCAGACCGATCGTCTCTGTTGGCCAGAGCCTGGCTTTAGAAATGTAAGTAGTCTTTGTACAACTCTTTGGGATTTGGTCTCTGTAGCTGCAGGGGCAGTAGTGCCTCTTTAGAGATAACGAGGTTGCTATTGTTATGTAGGTCAGGAATTCTTTTGGTATGAATCATGGCTTCAGTCAGTTTAAAGCCTTTGTCCAGTTTTTAAAATAAAATTTCATAGATTAGCCATGATGATAAACATATGTTTTATTAAAATATAGAGTGAAGTCTTAGCCCCCTGACAGTTTTATATTACTATGTTTCACTTGAAGCAACAGATACCTGTATATATTGATGAAGAGTCCAAACGGTGCAAGCTTAATTTGTAGCTAATTACAGACCATTAAATATTAATCGTAAAATGATGTTTAATTTACTGTGGTTTTTTTAGTTCCTAGGTAGAGCACAGTTAATGTGTGGATTTAACAGTTACACCATACTTTTTCCTTAGAGTGGTTATTGAGGTAAGTTTATTTAGATGAGAATACTTAATGGGCCAGATTTTGCTCTCAAAATAATGGTGAAGCAAATGGTGCTCATCATTATTTATATGCAATTAGTACAGCCAGTTCAGGCGGGGAACAGATATGCATTTAAATGCCAATATGCAGAAGCTGCAGTCCAAGTTACATGAATCTGTCATGAGCTTTGTGAAAACAGCATTTCATTGCTCACTGTATAAATGCAATGAATGAAGTCAAGTTGCTATATTGGCAGAATAGGCACAAAGTAAATTTGCTACAATGTTAGATTGTCATTTCAAGTCCAAGTATTCATTTAACAATTATTATGCATTAATCAAAGAATGTATGAATTGTGGCAAGATGAGAAGAGTACCAAGCTCGTTCTGCATCTGGGGATGAGTGAAATTTCACTGAACGTTTAGCTCCATTTGTGTTGTGGTGATTAATTAATTTAACCTATGATTCTCAGGTGAAGAAAACATCATCAAGAAAGGGGATTTTTATGTAACTTAATGTTGCATTTGTCTTTTTTCTCCACTGTGACAAATGTTTCCTGTTTTTGGCTCATGTGTGACTTTATTATGTCACAACTCACTGGAGATAGCGCACTGCAATATCAAACCCTGCTGCTCCGCAAGCCGTGACATATGTGAAAAGTTTGATCGAATCACCTAATTGTTTAATTTAGGATAACAGAATATGAGCACCAGGTTTGCAAACTTAGTGAATAAATAACTGTTTATCGAAAAACTTATTTTTAACCAGTGGCAAAAGAAAGAATATGAACTGTTAACTTCTAACCCTATAACCTAAACTCTACCCCTTTTTAAATCCCTTATATATACACACACACACACATATACATACATACATACATACATACAGACAAGACACAGAAAAACATGGATTTTAAGGGTGGGATAAAACAGTTATCTAGCATCAATTCCAGACTGCAAGATTCGATGGGTTGATTTTGATCGATGCCTTCCAAATTCCTTTACGTTTTTTCTTGATGACACGAAGTGGTCTTCCCAGCACTTTCAGTCTTTAGTTCACTGGTTGAGCACTTGCTTTTCAATGTCTCTTATGGTGATTTTCCTCTTGATAGGGGTTTTTCCAGAGAGGGCAGGTTATAGAAGTATGAGGAAAAATTAGCTAGCTATTATTGTACAATTACTGGAATCTTACACAAAAAGGAGAAAGAGATTTTAGGTCTTTTCCCTTTTCAGGCTAAGTTTTTTTTTTCCTTCTGCATTGCTCTCACACAAACCCTAGTCACCTGGTTAGGAGCCAATTAAAATGTTGTTGCCAGGCAGTTCCCTATTAGACTGGACCCCTTCTCAGCACCATCATGTCTTTCTTAGCACACTCTGCCCCAGGACAGCAACATTGTATACATCTCTCACACTGTTCTAGTAGACATGTCTTTCAAACTGCAGTCATTGTCATTTTAATCCACAGTCCACCAGAAATAAAAAGATACGTTCTTTACAATTCCAATTGCTTTTTAAAGTAAGTTTTTTTTTGAAAGAATCCATATTTTATTAAACAGGAGATGAATGGAATTGAGGGAAATTGCACTGTCATAATCACAGGCAAAAAGAGTTGGAATACCTTGATAGAACTGAAGTTGACTTTTAGTCAAAGATTGTTTCTGGAAAGTTGCTTTATTTATGTTCTTCATTGCAGAAACCGAATAGCTCCGCATTATCTTTGTTCCCTTGGAAAGCAGCTGATCTTAAAAAAAATGACTGAAAGTCCTTTTTTAAAAGAGAGAGTGCCACTTTCCACCCTACTTGTTTCTCGAACTTCGGCCCAAAATAAGATTCAATTTTTTTTCTCTCATATTTTCTCTACTTATTTTACCTGTGCTAAGGAAGCCTGTGCACTGACTTTTCCAGTGTTTAGTTTAGGTTTTCCTTATGACCTGTTTTAGTGCCTGCTGATAGCATGGTTTTGGCCAAGCCATGTTATCCTTAAGTCCATCAAGTATTCTGATGGGACTGCATATTGTTAACTGGCTGAATGTGACTTCAGTGTACAGATACTTGCATTTTGAATACCAGTAATGTTGAGATTTTATTTTAATTGCATCATCTAGATTTAATAATTTTCTTCCCAGTTTTCTTGGACAAATGCTTAATGCAAATCTTGAGTCTTCCAAGTATTGGCTGTGCCAGTCATTGCAAATTTGTGATGCCATTTATATAAAATGTCAAAGGCATTTGGTTTAAATATATATAGAGAAGAAGCTTCTCAAAACCATTAGAACAAAATTATGAATTACATTGCCAATATTTGCTAAATTTTTGTCAGAATGAAAACAGAGTTTTAAAGCACAATTAATTTGCATTTGTCATTGATAGCAACATGGTAGTTGGTCTGTATAGTAGCAACAATGCAGTTAACAGAGTGGTATGCCCTCAGAATCGATGCATCTTGGGTTGTTGATGGAAATCGATTACAGCATGTTAAATGGACCTGCCTTTCTGCATTATTACTTATGTGAAAAATGAACTTATTCTTGCTAAGTGTTTGCACAAGGCAAATGGATAAAAGGGTGACTAAAATTAGTTAGGTATCTCAAAAGTCTTGTAGGCACTAGCTACTGTAAAGTTACCATAACACGGTATCAATGAGAACAGAACAAAAATACAATTTCTAGGTACATTATAGAAGAACTAATTTATACAATCTCTGAATGACCCCAAAATTTTACCACTTTACCTGCCAAGTTTATAATGGACAGTCGGCTATAATTGAAAAGGTGTTTGCATAGTTAATTTCAGACTGTACCATGACTTTTAGAAATTCATTCATAGAATAGGGCGTTGCTTGCTAGGTCAGCATTCATTGCTGATCTCTAATTGCCCTTGAGAAGGTGGTCGTGAGTTGCCTCCGCTGCAGTCCATGTGGTGTAAGTATACCCATAGCGCTGTTAGGGAGGGAGTTCCAGGATTTTGACCCAGTGACAGTGAAGGAATGGTGATATATTTCCAAGTCAGGATGGTGAGTGGCTTGGAGGGGAACTTCCAGGTGGTGGTGGTGGCATTCCCATGCATCTGCTGTCCTTGTCCTTCTAGATGATGGCAGTCATGGGGTTGGAAGGCGCTCTCTAAGGAGCCTTGGTGAGTTCCTTCAGTGCATCTTGTAGATGGTACACACTGCTGCCACTGTGCATTGGTAGTGGAGGGAGTCAATGTTTGTGGATGGGGTGTCAATCAAGTGAGTTGCTTTGTCCTGGATGGTGCAAAGCTTCTTGACTGTTGTTGGAGCTGCATGCACCAGGCATGTGGAGAGCATTGTATCACACTCTTGACTTGTGCCTTGTAGATGGTAGACAGGCTTTGGGGTGTCAGGAGGTGAGTTACTCACTGCATGATTCCTAGCCTCTGACCTGCTCTTATAGCCACAGTATTTATATGGCAAGTCCAGTCATTTTCTGGTCAATGGTAACCCCCAGAATGTTGTTAGTGGGGGTTTCAGCAATAGTAATGCCATTGAATGTCAAGGGGCGATGATTAGATTCTCTCTTGTTGGAGATGGTCATTGCCCGGCACTTGTATAGCGTGAATGTTACTTGCCACTGCCCAAGCCTGGATATTGTCCAGGTTTTGCTGCATTTGGACATGGACTGTTTTAGTATCTGAGGAGTTGCAAATGGTGCTGAACATTGTGCAATCATCAGTGAACGTCCCCACTTCAGACCTTATGATGGAAGGAAGGTCATTGTTGAAGCAGCTGAAGATGGTTGGGCCTAGGACACTACCCTGAGAAACTCCTGCAGTGATATCCTGGAACTGAGATGATTGGCCATCAACAACCACAACTGTCTTCCTTTGTGCAGTGGCCACTCCAGCTGATGCTGTCATGGACAGATGCATCTGTGGCAGACTGATTGGTGAGGATGAGGTCATGTATGTTTTTCTCCTTTGTTGGTTAACTCACCACCTGACCCAGATGCAGTCTAGCAGCTATGTCTGTTAGACCTTGGCCAGCTCAGTCTGTAGTGGTGCTACCAAGCCACTCTTGGTGATGCACATTGATGTCCCCCTTCTGTGCCCTTGTCACCCTCAGAGCTCCCTCCAAGTGGGGTTCAACATGGAAGAGCACTGATTCACCAGCTTTTTGGTGGGGGGCGTCGGTACAGTTCTGAGTAAAGTTTCGAATGTTGAATGGTTTATGGAGATACATGTGACTGGATTGTATTGGAAAACACTTTTGTGGCTAGGTGAATTAGAGTTGTTTTAAGCTTAAAAACCATGGGCAGTAAGTGGAGAGATTATTTTTCTTGTGTGTGTTTTCTTTCACCCATCATTTTCTTTGCTCACCACTGATCCTGGTTCCCATTTTTTCACCAATCTGGAACTTGTACCACAAGTTCCTCTGTTTTAAAAAAATAGTTACGTAAATATCACCGTGACCTCTGGCTTTCAGAAAGTTTGCAAAGAGCCTGAGTTTCTTTTTCCATCCTGGGCGTCTTTCCTTATTTACATATTTCAATTCATGAAGATCCTTTCTAGGAACTTTGAAGCAGAAATCTGAATTCTATTTATTGGTGGCATAGTATTTTGGTTACCTGATGTGCTAACCTACCCTACCACTCTATTGGCTGTTGTATTGTAGAAACTCTAGCTTTTTTTCCCATCAGAAAGCAAGTGATATGTTTATTATGTAGTATAATAATGTAAATTGGATAACAAAATATCTAGCAGTGAGTTCCATGGATGTGCAAAACGAACAGTAAAGCTGGAGTGGAATGACTGCCGAATGAAAGGATTGAGTTACCAGTGAAGCTTGCTACCAGCTACTTTTTGATATTATGTTGTACCTACGTTTATTTATAAATAACATTCTGTCCATTTTTGACATTATCTTAAGTTTATTAATTAAAGCCAAGATCATGTAAGGGTAGGAAAGGTATATGATCATAGCATTATGTATAGTGGGTTACTGTAAAATTGCATTACATATTAAAAACTACTGTCCTTAATCCAAAGATCATTAACATCAACAATTTTGTGTTTATATTAATGATGTTGATATTTTGTGTTTATTTAAATGGTGGTGAATGCCAGGCATTTATTCAATTATCGAGTTGGTGGAGTTACTGACCCTGGATCCTGAATAATCATCTGTGCAGAGAACTTAAGACTCTACTATGTTTGATTTCATTGTTGGCTCAGGTCATAATCAGGCTCAATATCTGTCCTCAGTTTGCACCACGGCATACAGAATTTAAACAATTTTCAGGAAAGTGGCAAATATTTTCTATGCCAATGTAAAGCTAAATTTGTAATTTAATTAATGGTGTATTATTCTTGAGCTTAGTGTGCTGTCCAGAATTATAACATTGATACAGGATCTATTCAGTACAAATAAAGAAGCCAGAGGTGCTGGAACTCTGAAACAAAACAAAAATCTGCTGGCAATAGATAGGGCTACCAGCATCAATGAAAAGAAAAAAAATTAATGCTCTGGGTGTAACCTATTCATAATAATAAAGGATCCTTAGCTCAGATGTTGTTCTCTATCTTGCCTTTACAGATGCTGTTGAACCTTTTGTGTATTTCCAACAGTTTTTGTTTAATTTCAGAACGTAACTGCCTTGTTTTTCTTGCTCCACTTAAGAATTAAAGTATCTTCTATATTTCAACCTTTATGACTCATTCCCTCCTAAGTTTCCATCCTACTAAAGGTTGTGATTTATCATGACCTATGTTTTCACAGGTACCAAACTGGTTATTTTTCCTGCCCAAACAGGAACAGTTTAAGGTTATTCACCTTGGATTCAACATCACAACCGACAAACCGTTTTATTATAACATCCGTTCCTGTCATCAGCGCTAAGTCACAGGATGCTTGCATAGTTTGTTATTGAGTAGACAGCACCCTCATCAGTGCAGCAGTGTATGGCACTTCATTCATTCTTATGCCAAAAAGCTGTCCTGCTCCTGGGGGTAAGCACAATCAGTTCATCGTTTGGATTGCTAAGCTTGCCAAGTTGGCTGACACATCCTTAATTAATTAAAACTATAACCGAACGTTACATTGACTGTTTGGATTCTGACACTCTGACTCAGTATATATTGGTTAGTTCTGGTGGTGATGACTTTGAATGCCTTTAAATCTCAGTCTTGATTTATCAATAAGTATTTTACTTTAAATAGTCGTTCGATAGTACAGAACTTGAGTATTGCTGAAAAAACAGACATTTTTGTTGCAGATTTTCGTCTTGCACTCATCAGAACAATTCGTAAGAAAATACCAATGTCAGGGGAAACAACATATTTGTACTGTATGTGAAGAGAGTGCTGATTGGTAGAGGTGTTGTCATGGAGAATGCACCAGTTGATGGTGACTGACAAGAATTGTTTGAAATTTAAACCAGGCAGCTTGAACCAGCGAATGGCTGTCACTTATTTTGTTTAGCTGAAACAGGCACAATGTTGTATACATTTTTTTCCGTCTGCAAAGAACAGGGCCCTGTGTATTAATATATATCCAGTACATGCAAATGGACTGCACTGCGAGCCCGACTCACCATCTTAAGTTGGTTGTTCTTACCACACAGAATTATTTAGCAAATGTCCAATTGCGGAATCACATCTAATGTTAGACACTATGTTTTGAGTTTTGCAAGCACAGATTGGTTGGTAACAGTCCTGATGTGCATCTCCCAACATGTGTCCTATCTCTCCCAACATGTGTCCTATCTGCACTGATCCGGAGACTGGAATATTTGGGCCATTGACAAATAGAAAATAAGAAATGGGGGTGGAAAAGATAGAAACAAGATGTTACAGAACACAGGCATGACTACGCAGCGATGTAGTTTGGTACAAAATGGGTCATGTGTTGAGATTTTGTGATAGTTATGACGACACAGTGGCCAGCACTTGCCATCATTACTCCTCTGAGACGAGCAGCTAAATTCCAGATTCTAGAGTCCACACACAATGCAATTAAATGCTAAAATCCCAGACAGCAATCAGTTAGAAATAACTGAACTATCAACTTGTCCTTTAACATTAGTGTTACACTAGTGTAGTGTCACTGTAAAAGCCCTTTAAAGAAGTTATACCTTGTTAAATGGGCTGTAACTGAGTTTTTAATGGAGTACTGAGTTTGTAAGTATTGATAAACAGCCTCACTAGCCCTGAAAAACCAATTTCTTTTTGTGGAATGTCAAATTTCTCCATTATGATAAAATAAATTCCACACTTAAAATTTAAAGTTTGTTTGATATTTCAGCTTCACTTTAATCCCGTTTTTATGCCCCAATAATTTATTTTGCCCTCTAAGATTTATATAAGGTGCAGGATAGTCATTGCATTTTACTCAAAACAAAAACAGAATTACCTGGAAAAACTCAGCAGGTCTGGCAGCATCGGCAGAGAAGAAAAGAGTTGACGTTTCGAGTCCTCATGACCCTTCGACAGAACTTGAGTGAATCCAAGAAAGGGGTGAAATAGTATTGCATTTTACTTCCTAGCTTGCTGTCTGTGAAAGTAGTTCAGTATAATTGGCTTCATAAGCTGCTTGATGACATCACTGTTGCTGGAAGCCTTTTGATTTGACCCTGAATCCAAATTGAAGTCTGGGAAGGTGAAATCTATGCCACTTAGACCATTTGATCTTTGTGGGCAGCTCGCTTTAAAGTCAGTGACGAGTGCCATCTCTGCTGCTGACCATGAAACTCCACAGTTCTTAGAAATACGTTACATTAGCATTAGAAGGCTCTGAACTAGTCGGGGCGGGGCAAGTATATTCCATGGGCCAAGCTAATATGTAAAGTAGCAAGTTATTGAGTACAATTCAGTGCTGCAACCCAAATGGCATGCACTATTGGTTTTCTCCTTGCATGGTAACAGCAATGAGTTGACGTTTCGCGTCCTCATGACCCTTCGACAGAACTTGAGTGAATCCAAGAAAGGGGTGAAATATAAGCTGGTTTAAGGTGGGGGAAGGGGGGTTTGCGTGTGGGGAGAGAAGGAGAGAAGTGGAGGGGATTGGTGTGGTTGTAGGGACAAACAAGCAACCAGCTTATATTTCACCCCTTTCTTGGATTCACTCAAGTTCAGTCGAAGGGTCATGAGGACTCGAAACGTCAACTCTTTTCTTCTCCGCCGATGCTGCCAGACCTGCTGAGTTTTTCCAGGTAATTCTGTTTTTGTTTTGGATTTCCAGCATCCGCAGTTTTTTTGTTTTTATATGGTAACAGCAAAGTTGGCAACACTTAGCTGAAACTTCAGAATATTGGTGCATATGCTAGAATCGCAGATTTATTGGGTTCCAGAATCACTTGATATCTGCGCAGGCTCTTGCCCTTGCTGCTTCCCGGTGCTCTGACTTGACTGAAGATAATTGCAGGCGCTTCCAATGTTGCAATATAAATCTATTGTTGCATCCTGTAGAAGAAGCAACAGATGGCAGTCGGTTTCATTTGTTCATTTATTTTGCTTTTGGTTATTGTAATATATTTTCTGACACTTAGGGCAGAATTTTGTCCTTGGGCGGGTGGGCCTCACTGGCTCGGTGGCAGGCTGCCCGACGGGAAGCGCTATGCGCTTCCTGTGTTGCGGGGGGAGGGAACCCCCAGCTGTCAAAGTGCGCTTTTTAGCGTATACGCATGAAAGAGCGCTCTGCTCCCTGAGACCAAGTGCTGTCTCGGAGATTACTGACAGGTAAAACTCCAAAAATAGAAAAATATTAAAATTATTAACATGTCCCCCTCATGTGACAATGTCACACGAGATGGCACATGTTAATAAAAAACACACAAACTTTATGAAACTTTTTAAAAACGGACATGAAACCTCATTCTGCCAGTGGATGAAGTTTCATGTATTATCAGGAGCCCGCTGGGGCTCCTGGCTTGTCCACCAGCCTTAAGGTTGGATTGGCAGGGTCTTTAACAATGTTAGTTAGCCTGTCAATGGCTGATTTTGCTGTCAGCCCGCCTTCCTGAAAATTTAAAGGGACCGGGATGATGTCGGAGGCTCCTCCCAACGTCATCCCACGTAATTTTTCTGTCAGCGAGCAGGCCCTGCCCCCAAATCACCAACAGGAAAATCCTGGCCTTAATGTTTTGTGTACAAGACAACAGACTAATTTTTTGGCCACTCTTTTTCCCTTGCTGGAAATGCACAGCAATTTCCAGAATTTTGTGTTTTTGTTTTAGATTTCAAAAGTTTTGTTTTGTTTCTAAACATATATTTATATATCACATGGTTTTATGTTATTTTTCTACTAGCTCTGCATCTTTGCTGAGCTGGAATTGACAGTGGGCCCTCCATATGTTAGTTGCTGTATAATATATGTTTCCTGCGTGAAATCTCCTTTGCCAGTAAATATGTTTTCCTGTTTAAAACAAAACTCCAATGAGTATCTATTTAGGAATTGCAGACCAAATGCCTTTTATTTTAAACAGTGGATTGAGCTAAAAGCCATATTGAACCTTTATCTGAGCAAGAATGTTCAGAATGATTCGATTGAGCTGATTGGAATTTGCACCCTTCAAGCTATAGTCAAACAAGTCCACAGTACAAGATATTTAATTGTGATTACTCTGATCAGCAGTCTCTGATTTTGCATACAGTCATCTGTTGCAAGCATGCTCTTTAATGGTATTTGACAGGGCCCTCAACCGTGTCTGGCCTATCTCCCATGCATCCGCCCTCACACCTTCCTCTCCCTCCCAGAACCATGATAGGGTCCCCCTTGTCCTCACTTATCACCCCACCAGCCTCTGCATTCAAAGGATCATCCTCCGCCATTTCCCCAACTCCAGCATGATGCCACTACCAAACACATCTTCCCTTCACCCCCCTGGCGGTATTCTGCAGGGATTGTTCCCTCTGGGACACCCTGGTCCACTCCTCCATCACCCCCTACACCTCAACCCCCTCCCACGACACCTTCCCATCCAATCGCAGAAGGTGCAACACCTGCCCCTTTAATTCCCCTCTCCTCATTGTCCAAGGGCCCAAACACTCCTTTCAAGTGAGGCAGCATTTCACTTGCACTTCCCTCAATTTAGTCTACTGCATTCGCTGCTCCCAATGTGGTTTCCTCTACATTGGAGAGACCAAACACAGACTGGGTGACCGCTTTGCGGAGCACCTTCGGTTTGTCTGCAGGAATGACCCAGACTTCCCTGTCGCTTGGCATTTCAACACACCACCCTGCTCTCGTGCCCACATGTCTGTCCTTGGCCTGCTGCAATGTTCCAGTGAAGCTCAATGCAAACTGGAGGAACAGCACCTCATCTTCCGATGAGGCACTCTACAGCCTTCCGGACTGAATCTTGAGTTCAACAACTTTAGATCATGAACTCTCTCCTCCATCTCCACCCCCTTTCCGATCCCCCTTTTCCCCAATAATTTATATTTATTTTTCTTTTCCCACCTATTTCCATTATTTTTAAATGTATTTCCATCCATTATTTTATCTCTACCTTTTAGCCTATTTCGCTCCCTTCCCCCCACCCCACCCCCACTAGGGCTATCTGTATCTTGCTTGTCCTGCTTTCTACCCTTAATGTCACCTATTAGCACATTTCTTAGCTAATATCACACCGTCAACACCTCTTTGTCCTTTTTTCTATGACATCTTTTGGCAATCTCCACCTATCACTGGCCCTCTATCCAGCTCTACCTGTCCCACCCCCCCTTAAACCAGCTTATATTTCACCTCTCTTCTATTTTTCCTTAGTTCTGTTGAAGAGTCATACGGACTTGAAACGTTAACTGTATTCCTCTCCGCAGATGCTGTCAGACCTGCTGAGTTTTTTGAGGTATTTTTATTTTTGTTTTTGCTTTTTAACAATAGTGTGCTGATCTGACAACAGATTAAGTTGGTATGATTTAGTTTTATTGTCTTCTGAAATATATGACTCAAACTGAATCTTTGCCACAAGGCATACACTGCGCTGACCATAAAGAAAGAAGGGTAACAGGAAAAGGAGGGTAACAATTAAGTAATTCTGGGAATAAAAGGCAAAAAAAATCTTATTTTCTTCTTCATTCATAGAATGTGGGCATCACTGGCTAGGCCAGCATTTATTGCCCATCTCTAATTGCTCTTGTGAAGGTGATGGTGAGCTGCATTCTTGAACTGCTGCAGTCCAGGTGGTGAAGGTACACCCACAGTGCTGTTAGGGAGAAAGTTCCAGGATTTTGACCAAGCAACGGTGAGGAGTGGCAATATATTTCCAAGTCAGGATGGTGTATGGCTTGGAGGAGAATTTCCAGGTGATGGTGTTCCCATCCATCTGCTGCCCTTGTCCTTCTAGATGGCAGCGGTCATGCTTTGGAAGGTGCTGCCTGAGGAGTTTAGGTGAGTTCCTGCAGTGGATCTGCTGCCACTGTATTGGTGGTGGAAGGAGTAAATGTTTGTGGAAGGGGTGCTAATCAAGCAGGCTGCTTTGTCCTGGATGGTGTCAAGCTTCTTGTGTGTTGTTGGAGCTGCACTCATCCAGACAAGTGGAGAGTATTCCATTACTCTTGTGACTTGTAGATGGTGCACAGGCTTTGGGAAGCCAGGAGGTGAGTTACTCGTCTCAGGATCCCTCGCCTCTGACTTGCTCTCCTGGCCACAGTATTTATATGGCTAATTCAGTTATTGGTCAGTGCTAATCCCCCAGGATGTTGATAGTGATGGTAATGCCATTGAATGTCAGTGTGTGATGGTTAGATTCTCTCTTGTTGGAGGTCATTGCCTGGCACTTGTGTGGCATGAATGTTACTTACCACTTATCATGCCAAGCTTGGATATTGTCCAGGTCTTGCTGCATTTGGACATGAACTGCTTCTGAAAGTATAAGTTTATGGGTAGCATGGTGGTCAAATATAAAAACGTCAGGGGGATTAAGAAAATGGTGAGGGTGAGCATCTACTGCTGTAATAGATTGTCTTTTTTCTCTACAAATGCTGACTGACTTAACTGTTTCCAAAATTTTCTATTATTTTGTTTTAAATTTGCAGCATTTGTTTTTTTTTTCAGTTCTTTGATTAAATAAATGAAACCTCAATTAAAATGGTTGAGATTGCCACAAAGTCTAGAACCATTGAATGTGGTTTCAAGCTTAGAGGAGTGAATGCAATGTAGACTGTTCGAAGGGGACAGCAGAGATAGATAATGTGAAAACAAATAAGGGTTAATTTAGTAAATAATTAAAGGACTAGGCGATGAAGTGCCATTGATTCCATTCCATCCATTTTGAAAACTGTTTACAAATCTTTTTGGTCCTTTTAAAAAATTTAAATACCATGGTTATCTTGTGGGAAATAGGCATTTTTTGAGAGCTGACCCAACTAAAACAAATTGCCTTATATTTTGTTCTGCTGCAGAAGCCCTGAAAGGGTTAAAGAGATTAACACTTAAACATTCCTGTGGTGCCCCACCTCTTTGAATAGTATTTGGCAGGAGTTCCTGTGTATTGCAACCCTATTTGTTTTAGTGACATTTCAACCAATCAGATCTTCAAATACTCACATGGTGCAATCTAATACTTACTAAAGTGCAATGTCTTCGTAGTCTGGAGGCGTTCTCTCTGGGATGTGCGAATGCCGCCACTGTAAAATTGTGGTCAAACATGCAGACAGTGTTACAACTAGGGAAGTATACTAATTGTGACGTTTAAAAAGCTCCAGGTTACAATGATTCATGTTTGACTGGTTTATGAATAGTTTGACTGTGAGAATGTAACGCGACAAGAAGAAAACTCAGTGGCCTGTTGATTTATTTTTAAAAGTGAAGTAAATTATTCTAAATTTTATCTATGATTGTTGCTGAGAAGGATCCTCCTTCCCCCTCAGAGTCCTACATACCATGTATTTGCTGGGGTGCTCGAACAAGAAATGAGGTAGCAGTAAAACCTCTCGTGGCAGAAGGTATTATTACGTAGGACTTGGTCATGTTTAGAAAGTTTCCTGTAACTAGCAGGATTTTCACTATGTTGTAAAACATTGCTTAATCTTTTTAAAAATTGGCTAGTTCAAGGTTCTGTTCTAAGGTGTAAGTTGAATCTAATTATTCAGCCGTATATTGAGGGTGGAGTAAAACTGACATTCTGACAACGTTTTGTATCAGTTTTTAAAAGATGTTTTTGGCTTGTAGCCCATCCAGCACTCCCCCAACCGATTGATGGTGTGGTGGGGGCAGCCTTTCCGATTGAACCAGCTGCTGAGAGATTTATGGCATTACTTTCCCTCCACTAAGTAGAAAGATGCTTTCTTTTTCATGGTTTCTTCCACTGATGGTACAGTGGCAATTGCATCTGATTTATTGGCTCTTCTGGTCCGTTCCTTGTGTTCAGTCCATTGAAGGGGGCTGGCTACCTCACCTTGGCCACATATACTTCTTATTTGAGGATTGGAAATTTACAGCTGGCCTTTTCACCTCTATAAATCTACCTTTAAAATCTCAAATGTGTTGTGATGTTCAGTAATCTTTACTAAACTAAAGAACTAAACAGAAGAACACAAAACTGTTTTATCTACGTACAATGTTGTGGTATTTTATGGAAGGATGTGCAACAGCTGCTGCCTATTGTTTGCTCCTGTAGTGCTTCTGATGTACATGAAATCACCTTTGGTCATAAAAGTTTTGACACTCCTTCATGGTGTTCCCCTGCAAATCACAACATGCCTAATTTGCTCATGCATCAAGGATAGGTGTAAATGTGTGATAACTCCAACCTGGCACTGAAATTCATTTCGAGCATTGCTCAATTACATGGTCGGAAGCATGTCTTTTTGGACTGATGGCAGCATCCTGTTAGTGGAAAATGCCGCTTACATAAGCACTGCATTTTAGTGCCGGTGCGATGCCAGGTACATGGGCCTTCTGTCCAAATGATTGGCGAATGAATCAAACAGCATGTTCCTTCGATTTTTCATAATGGGCAGAGTGTGGACCATTCTCAACCAGCCTGTTCTTTCAAACACAAACATCTGTTAGATGTGATTCTGCAATTGAGCAGCACTTTCTGAATATTCCTGAATGCATTAAAAGCTATGCCAACAGCCAATTTAAGATAAACAGTCGAGCTTATAGTGTGGGTCATTTATTTTTGTTACAAGTGACATATGTTCATATGCAGGGACCCATTCTCTGCAAACTAAAGGAATATGTTCAAATCTTGCATCTTTTTTGATTTACCTGGGAGCTTGGGACGCTATCGTTCTCTGCTGCTTTCTCCATGATAACGCCTCAGCCAATCAGAGACGTCTTGCCAATCAATCAGTGCCCTTTTCTCCCGTCGCGTAAATTGTTGTGATCATTTGAAATATGACATTCTTGTGTTTGTCCTGATGATTGCCAGACGAACAGCTTTGGCAACATGTCTCTCTCTTCCGCAATATTTGAGGATTGATTTTCTTTTCTCCGCTGCAAAGTAAACTCTAATAATCAGATTATATTATGAATTTTGTTATTCAGCATAGAATTTGTAATATACCAACTGAAAAAAAATTTCTGGTTATCTATGTTGGCTAAGGTATCTAATGGGTTATATGGGGAGCAGAGATGCGATCCCAATTGATGACAATGTGAAATAATTTTTGGTTAATATTTTTCTCTGATAGTTTGGTCAGAATGGGTAATTACAATGAGCACATATATCGTGGGGTTCATATGACAAGCTAAACTGAATGCTGCTTTGGAAATAATCCAGGCCAAAATTATTTGTCATTTGGGAAAAAAGAGGTAATTAGTGTTAGCCAGCAGTTTTGTTAAAGGCAAGTTGTGCTTGACTAACTTGATTGGGTCCTTTGAAGTAAAGCACAGGTTTGATGAAACTAATGTGGTTGACGTTGTGTTGTGTACTTAGACTTTCCAAAAGTGTTTCATTAAGTATCATAGACATGTTAGCAAGATTGAAACCCATGGGTTTAAAGGGGCAGTTGCAGCATGGATACAAAGTTGGTTAAGGCACAGAAAGCAAGCATAGTGGTAGATGAATATAAGGATTAAGAACATAAGAGTAGGAGCCAGGAGTAGGCCATTTGACCCTTTGGAGCCTGCTGCACCTTTCAGTAAAATCATGGCTGACTGTGGCTTCAACTCTACTTTCTTGTCTCCCGCCCCCCCATAACTCATTACATTTTTGTAGATCAAAAATCTATCTAACTTAGCCTTGAATATATTCAATGACCCAACTTCCACACCTCTCTGGGGTAGAGACTCTAAAGATTAATGACCCTCTGAGAGAGGAATTTCCTTCTCATCTCTGTCTTTCGGATAATTGTTTTTCAATCTGAGGAAAGTATACAGTGGTGTTCCCCAGTGTTTAAGGCCACAGCTCTTTTTGATGTATACCTGGACTTGGGTATACAAGGCATAATTTCAGATAAATTTTCAGATGATATAAAACTCCAAAATGTAAGCAGCAAGGAGGACTTAGGCAAGTGAAAGGGGGCAGACAGTTAAGAGCTAACAGCTAAGAAGTAGAGCATGTGAGAGTTGGCAGGTGGAGAAACAGCCGAGTATTTGGAGACAATCACTGGCCAAGGCTTAGGCTATTGTAATGTAAGTAGGCCTAGGCAGTAAACCAAAAATGGAAAATATCTGAATACCAAAATGTAATCAGCCCTAAGGGTTTCAGGTTAAAGATATTCAACCTGTAGGAAGAATGAGGAGAGACAATTGCACTAAGTGGTACAGTTTTCAAGTGGATGCTGAAACAGAGACATTGTGGGTGTTTGTGCAGAAATCTTTGAAGATAGAGGGACAGGTTAACAAAACAGTTGATAAAGCATATGTGATCCTAGAGAGAATGCAGAGATTTACCAGAATGTTGCCTGGACTGGAGAGTTTTAGTTGCGAGGAGAGATTGGATAGACTGGGGTTATTTTCCCTGGAGCAGAGGAGATTGAGGGGGGACATGATTGAGGTGAATAAAATTATGAGGGGCATAGATAAGGTAGACAGGAAAGAACTTTTCCTCTTTGTGGAGGGATCAATAACCAGGGGGCATAGATTTAAGGTAAGGGACAGGAAGTTTAGAGGGGATTTGAGGAAGAATTTTTTCACCCAGAGGGTGGTGGGAGTCTGGAACTCACTGCCTGAAAGGGTGGAAGAGGCAGAAACCCTCATAACATTTAAGAAGTATTTGGATGTGCACTTGTGATGACATGGCATAGAAGGCTATGGGCCTAGTACTGCAAAATGGGATTAGAATAGTTATGTAATTGTTTGACCGGCTGCAGACTTGATGGGCCGAAGGGCCTTCTTCTTTGCTGTAGACCTCTATAACTCTATGATCCTGAGCTTTATAAATAGAGGCAAAGATTACAAAAGCCTGGAAATTATGATAAACCTATATAAAACACTATGTTGGCCCCAGCTGGGGTATTGTGAGCAATTTTAGGCAACACAGTTTATTTAGGAAGGCTGTGAATACTCCCTCGTGGGGTTACAGAAAACATTTCTGAGAATGGTTCCACAGGTGAGGGATTGCATTTAAGTGAAGAGAGTGGAGAAGCTGGGGCTGTTCTCCTTAGTGTAGTGAAGACTAAAACAAGATTTGTTGGAGGTGTTTAAAATCACCAAGGGTTTAGATATCGTAAATAAAGAGCAATTGTTTTCAGTGAATTAAGGGTCAATAACCAGAGGGCATGGATTTAAGCCTTTAAGGTGATTAGTAAAAGAGCCAGAGATGATCTGATGGAAAACTTGATTATGCAACTCGTGGTTAGGATTTAAAATGCACTGCCTGCTAGGGCGTTCGATACTGATGCAATAGCAATCTTCAAAAGAGAATTGGATAAATATTTGAAGGAAGAAAAGAAATGCAGCAATATGGGGCAAGAGAGGGAGTGAAATAACTGGATTGCTTTTTGAAAGAACTAGTACAGACACGATAGGCTGAATGGCCCCATGCGGTACTAGCTGACAGCACGCTTATTGACGCATGCATTTCATCACTGCGAGGAAGCACTCTGCAGATCTGCAGTCCACTGCTTTGCAGTCGACTAATAGTCCTGTAATCATGATATCCATTTTCAAATTTTGTACAAATACTTCTTAGGTACCCCATTAATGTTTGTTCCTTGATAAATCAGCAAAAAAAAAGCTCTATTTTTTCTGAATATCTGTGCCATCACAATTAATTGTAGTAGCACAGAAATGCTAGGGCATAGTGATAAAAAGATAAAAACACAAATTTAAAAATCAAGACTTACATGGTGTAAACAGTAACATGTAGAATTGGAAAACAGTTGTGTAATCCATAGATTCTAATCATGGTTAGAAAGTGTTCTGTCTCCACCCATGATTTATGACTTTGTTTAATATTTAAGATTTAGATTGCATACAGCCTTGTTAGAAGGGTTTTCTGACTGGGCTGCTCTTGCATATCTTCCACTTTCTCATCCTTGTCAGCTGCCTGGCAATCTATCCTGCCATCTGGAGGGGGTGAGGGCCCCTGGTGGAAGGCTCCTTTGACCATTGAGGATTTGGTGTGGAGGGTGTTGCATACATTATATATTATGAAAAACAAACCAGTGCAATAGAGTGTTAAGTTGATTCACAGACTCCTGGGTCGCCTGTAATTTCTGTGGCCTGAAGAATCTGCATTACATATTTATGTAGTGTGAGAAGTTGCAGTCGCTTTTCCTTTCTCTGAAGAGGCTGTTCCTCAATTTCAGATTGCACTTAAGTCCCATGCTCCTGATCATTGGCCACCTGGTGCAGCAGGGCACGAGCAGATCAGAGGACATTCTTGTTGGACTGCTCTAGGTTTGGCCAAGGTGGCTAAAAACAGGTCCAGGCAGCGGATAGTTGAGGGGGGTTCCGTCGCCTGACTGGCTGCCTCTTATCCTTGGGTTGCCTCTGTGCCTGTTGAAGGGAGCATGTGGTGCCCACCTCTTCAGCTTGAGGTTTTCCGTGACCAATGGGCACTGGAATGGGACGAGAATGTGTTTCAGCCACTGACATTTTACGGTGATGACATTTTAATTTAAGTTTTCTTTCCAGTTTTGGTTTGTTTTTCATAATATATAATATAGTCTTGTGATCAGTTATCTGTGACTGTGTATTACAAATTTAAGACCCATCCATTGCATAGTTTGATGCTGTTAAAGGGCATTGATGTACATTTCATTAACTCCCTTTCATCCCTTTTATATATCTTTTATATTCAGCTGGAGATTGTGATTATTGTTGAATACTGTATTTGCATTATTTGAGAAATTTTGCATTCACTTAATCCAGGGAACCAAGTTCACAGACTTTCGTCTTCTCATTCGTTGTCACCATAGCCTTAGTGGCATCACCTTGCTTCTTCTTTGGTTTTCTACAAGCTCCCCCCAGTCTACACCTCAATGTTATTCATCCATTTGATTTTTCTTTTTTGCTCATCTGATTTATCCACAGCTTCTCCTTCAATTGTTGCCAGGGCAATCCTGTCAGGCCTTCGTTCCTACTGTTCGTACTTTACTCAGCGATATAAGACCATAAGACGTAGGAGCAGAAGTAGGCCATTAGGCCAATTGAGTCTGGTCCGCCATTCATTGAGATCATGGTTGTTAAGTGTAAATGACTGTGTTATCTGCTTTAACCTTGGCACCAGGCAGGCAACACAGCCTTTGGGACTCAAGCTCACGGCTGCAGAGAACAGTAGCTATCCCCCTAATTATACTGTCCCCTACCACTACTACGTTCCTATTTCCTCCCCCCA
This sequence comes from Carcharodon carcharias, assembly GCF_017639515.1. Taxonomy (NCBI): domain Eukaryota; kingdom Metazoa; phylum Chordata; class Chondrichthyes; order Lamniformes; family Lamnidae; genus Carcharodon; species Carcharodon carcharias. The sequence goes on from NC_054472.1 coordinate 168,259,034, forward strand.
CATGAATAGCTCCCTGCACCATGGTGCAGTGTTCAGTTTGCTTATTCTCCCTGCAATCCCCGCTCTCGATTGCACAGCTCGCAAGAACATTGTTGGACAGTTGCAGGGGCCGAGGCTCCTCGAACGCTACGCCCTGGGTCCCCATATCTGCCTCACCTGCAGTCACACTCTCCTAGAGTCCCTGATCACAGACCAGATTTGAATGACCTAATCTGAGGGGTCTGTGGAGCAAAGTGTCGAGGTAACTTTCCCCTTCCCTGATGTGCCATAATGTCTGCAGCTTGGACTTCAGCTCCTCAACTTAGATCCGAAGTTCCGCGAGCGGCAAACACTTAGTAATGATGTGTTCGCTCTGGACCACCTTGGTGTCCAGCTGTTCCTGCATGCTGCAGCAGCAACACATCACCTGTGCTGCCATTACTATCATATTTTATTTAATTTATTAATTAATTACTCTAATATCCTTGCTCTTTGCACTTTATTGCAATTAATTTTTTTTACACCAGTATCATTTTATCCTTAAGCTATTTTTAAGAAAAAGAGAGGGAAAATTGGCTAGAGACCTAAACACAAACAAAAGACCTTACTTTTACTTTAAAGACTAGAAATACTCATCAATGCTACTCACCAATCAGCTGCTTTCCGTGCATTCATGCCACATTGTCGTTCATGACGTCACTCCAGCTCTGGTCTCACTGCAGGTAGGCCTCTCGATCTGCATCTTTTATCCTCTTCTCACCTCTCACTCAAAATATACTATTTTAAGCCTTAGGAATAGAATAAACCTGAATCACTTACCAGATTCTCACCAATGAACCAGCTTCTTCTCCTGTAGCAGAGCAAGAATCAATTCCTGGAAGTTGAAAAAGTTTAGGCAAAAGCAACCAAACACCTCTTTGCCTTCCTTACTAAACTCCTTGAAGTGCTCAACTCCGGCAGTCCTATTGTGACTCTTTCGAGTACAAACACGTTTCCATCTGTTCCTATTCAGATGAAATTACATTGTTTCATAATTTGCCATGGTGAGATTTGAACTCTTGATACTCTTTTTATTGAGTAAACCTGTTTCCATCTGTTTCAGATGAAGTTACATTGTTTCATAGTTTGCCATTGTGAGATTTGAACTCTTGATCTTGGGGTTACAAACCCAGTACCATAACCACTTGACTATCATACCAGAACAGTTGCACAAAGTTGGCTCCTAACACAAAAAGCCTATCTTCGTTACTTAATGAGGATCCTGTTTCATCTGGTTCTTAATTAAGCTGCTCTTTAGCTGGAACCCTTGAAAAAACCCTGCTTAAGGCTGGCAACTACTGAATTTAAACTATAGATTTCAGTTTAATGCCAACTACAAACTAAATTAAGTTGGAACAAAATAAAAGTTTAGACTTTCTTATGCAACAACCTCATGCCCTCAGTCCTAGGTTAAATTGAGTTTACGAGCATTGTTTCCAAATCGGGGTTTGTTGGGCACCTGGGTTAATGAATGAGAGTTTATTTTAAATGTTGGTTTCTTTCTGTTGTTAAAGTCCATATCAAAGTAAATCAATTATGAAGTGTTCCTCCTCTCCAAGTAACCTGATATTGTGTTGAAGGCATTCAGCATGCCAACAGACTGCATATGTACATGTTGTTCTCTTGGAAAATCACCTGTTGCAACACTACCTCACAATGCAACTTCGCATTTGCTGCCATCTGGATATCCCACTCAGATTCAAGCTCTCAAATCACCCATGTCCTTAGTGACCTGGATTGGCTTGTGGTCCTCCAGTGCCTCAAATTTAAACTCGAATGTCTGGTCATGGCCTTGCCCTTTATGTCCTTAACCATTATCCTTCCCTCTCAAGTGCTGCAACCCCTTCCTCCTTTAGCTCCAACATTAGCAGCTGTGTTTTTAGCTATCAATCTAGAATTTTTTGACTAAATCCATTTCACTTTATTCTTCTTGACTTTGCTTAAAACAGCATTGACCAATCTTTTGGATGTTTCTCAATCACTCCTCCTTTGTCTATGGATCATTTTGTTTTCCTTTATACTGTGCGATTTTAAAGTTGCTATATAAATGCAAGTTGTTTAGGCCCTTCTCGTTGCTAGTCCCAGTTTCAGCTCATGTGGCTATTGCTTTACCTCAGGGGTCCCATTTGTTGCCTGCAATTCTTGATCTTGTGATAAGTTTTACTGGAATTCCAATCCCCACATTTTTTGTGTGTGCAATATAAAGACTGCTCCTGGAATGAAGAAATACCCTTTGGGCAGGAGTTTTGAATTCATTCATGGGATCTGAACTTTGCTGGCTGGGCCAGCATTTATTTCCCAAACCTTGAGAAAGTGGTGGTGAGCTGCCTTCTTGAACCGCTGCAGTCCATATGTTGTAGGTACACCCACAGTGCTGTTAGGGATGGAGTTCCAGGATTTTGACCCAGCGATAGTGAAGAAACAGCGATATACTTCCAAGTCAGGCTGGTGAGTGACTTGGAGGGGAACTTCCAGATAGTGGTGTTCCCATCTGTCTGCTGCCCTCATCCTTCTAGATGGCCGTGGATTTAGAAGGTGTTGTCTAAGGAGCCTTGGTGAATTCCTGCAGTGCATCTTGTAGATGGTACATACTGCTGCTACTGTGCGTCGGTAATGGAGGGAGTGAATGTTTGTGGATGTGGTGCCAATCAAGATTGCTGCTTTGTCCTGAATGGTGTCAAGCTTCTTGACTGTTATTGGAGACAAGTGGAGCGTTTTCCATCACACCTCTGACTTGTGCCTTGTAGATGGTGGACAGGCTTTGGGGAGTCAGGTGGTGAGTTCTTTGTCACAGGATTCCTAGCCTCTGACCAGCTCTTGTAGCCACAGTATTTATATGGCTAGTCCGGTTCAGTTTCTGGTCAATGGTAGCCCACAGGATGATGTCAGTGGGGGGTCTGCGATGGTAATGCTGTTGAACATCAAAGGGCAATGGTTAGATTCTTTCTTCTAGGAGTTAGTCATTATCTGGCACTTGTGTGCCGCAAATGTTACTTGCCACTTGTCAACCCAAGCCTGGATACTGACCACGTCTTGCTGCATTTAGACATGGATTGCTTCAGTACCTGAGGAGTCACAAATGGTGGTGAACACTGTGCAATCATCAGCAAACATCCCCACTTCTCACCTTATGATGGAAGGAAGATCATTGATGAAGCAGCTGAAGATGGTTGGGCCTAGGACACTACCCTGAGGAAATCCTGCAGTGATTGTCCTGAAACTGAAGATGATTGACCTCCAACAACCACGACCAGTTTGTTACTTGCCACTTGTCAGCAAGCTCTGAAATACGAGTCTTCAATACTGTTGCCTGAAAATTGTCAAGGCCCATAGCCTTAGCAGTATGTGTCTACAGCAGTGTGTCCAATCCAACAAGAAAAAATGCACTGTTGGACCTGGTTCTTGGAAATGAGGTGGGCCAGATAGGTTAATTGTCAGTGGGGAAACATTTAGGAGACAGTGGTCATCGTATTGTACATGTTAGGATGATGATGGAAAAGAACAACAGGCAATACAGAGTAAAAATAATTAACTGGACAAGAACCAACTTCGATGGGGATAGAATGGAGCTGGGCTAGATAGACTGGAATTAAAGATTGGCATGAAAATCTGTAGCTGAACAATGGGCTACTTTCAAAAAAGAATTGGTTTGGGCACAGTAAAGGTGGAGTGAATCAAATTGACTAAAGGCTGATGAATGTGATTCTGGGGACCTCTGGAGGAGGCCGAGATGGATCATCCACTCTGCACTTCTGGCTGAAGATTGTTGCGAGTGCTTCAAACTTATCTTTTGCTCTGATGTACTGGGCTCCTTCTATATTGAGGATGGAGATATTTGTGGAGTGGCCTCCTCCCCCAGTGAGTTGTTTAATTGCTGACCACCATTCACGACTGGATGTAGCAGGACTGCAGAGCCTAGATCTGAGCAGCTGGTTGTGGGATCGCTTAGCTCTGTCTTTCACTTGCTGTGTATGTTGTTTGGCACGTAAGTAGTCCTCTGTTGTAGTTTCACCAGATTGACACCTCATTTTTAGGTATGCCTAGTGCTGCTCCTGGCATGCCCTCCTGCACTATCCATGGAACCAGGGTTCTCCCCAGGCTTGGTGGTAATGGTAAAGGATATGCCAGGCCATGAGGTTACAGATTCTGGTTGAGTACAGTTCTGCTGTTGATGGCTCACAGTGCCTCATGAATTCCCAATCTTGATTTGCTAGATCTGTTCGAAATCTATCCCATTTAGCGTGGTGGTAGTGCTCCAGAACATGATGGAGGGTATCCTCAATGTGAAGGCAGTACTTTGTCTCCACAAAGACAGTGCGGCAGTCACTTCTACTGATGCTGTCATGGATAGATACATCTGCGGCAGGCAGGTTGGTGAGGATAACCTCACTCTTGTTAGTTCACTCAAGACCTGCAGCAGACCCAGCTATGTCCTTTAGGACTCAGCCAGCTCAGTCTGTGGTGGTGCTACCAAGCCATTCTTGGTCATGGACATTGAAATCCCCCACCCAGAGTACTTTCTGCACCCTTGCCTCTCTCAGTACTTCCTCTAAGTGTTGTTCAACAAGGAGTACTGATTTATCAGCTGAGGGTGAGGGTGAGGGTGGGGGAGGGGGCGAGAGGCACGCGGTAATCAGCAGGAGGTTTCCTTGCCTGTGTTTGACTTGACGCCATAAAACTTCGTGGGGTTCGGAGTCGATGTTGAGGACTCCCACGGCGACTCCCAGGACAACTCCCTCCTGTATACCACTGTACTGCCACCTCTGTCCGGTGGGACAGGACATGCCCAGGGATAGTGATGGTGGTGTCTGGGGCATGATCTGTAAGGTATGATTCAGTGAGTATGACACTGTCAGGCTGTTGTCCCAATTTGGCACAAGCTTCCAGATGTTAGTAATGAGGACCTTGCTGGGTTGACAGTGCTGGTTTTATCATTGATTCCGGTGCCTAGATTGATGCCAGGTCCGTCCAGATTCAATCCTTCTTATTGACTTTTTATCAGTTTGATACAACTTAGTGTCTCGCAAGGCCATTTCAGAGGGCATTGAGAGTCAACCACATGACTGTGGATCTGGAGTCACGTGTAGGACAGATCAGGTGAGGACCAGATTTCTTTCCCTAAAGGACATTAGTGAACCAGATGGGTTTTGCGACAATGCTTATCATTGGACTTTTGAATCCAGATTTTTATTGAATTCAAATCCCAACCATCTGCCATGGTGGGACTTGAGCCTGGGTCCCCAGAACAATACCCTGAGTCTCTGAATTACCAGTCCAGTGACAAACCACCATGCCACCACCTAAACTATTTCTTCTGGTGAGAGAGTCAGGAAGTAGAGAATGTAATTTTAAAATTAGAACTTGGCAAAAGTGGCAAAATCGAGAAGCATAATTTCATATAAAAAGAAGTGGAAATTTGAAATTCACTCAGCCAGAAGGCGGAGGATGGGACAATTTTTTTGAATATTGATCACTAGATTGTTGTTGATTAAGGATATCAAAAAATGTTGAACGTGACAGAAAATGGAGTTGCTGCAGGTCAGCCTAAACAAACTAAATAGCAGAAACGGCTCATGGAATTGAGGGGACAAATATTCTCAAAATGCATTGTGGAAGTAAAATTTTTCTGCATTACAAGCCTTTCTTGCTGTCTAGTTGCAACGAGATTTCTGTAATTAAGATTTTTACATGAGGTGTTGCCATCTTCTTTTGTTCTTGGATCAATTGAAATTTAATTTTTTAACGTCAGTTAAGACTTAGGACAAATAGTGGTGAAAATAACATTTGGCCTTTGGTGTGTTCTTTAAGACCATAAGACGTAGGAGCAGAAATAGGCCATTGGCCCATCGAGTCTGCTCCTCCATTCAGTGAGATGATGACTGATCTGATAATCCTCAACTCCACTTTTCTGTCTTTTCCCCATAACCCTTGATTCCCTTACTGATTAAAAATCAGTCTATCTCAGCCTTGAAAATGCTTAACAACTCAGCCTCTACATCCCTCTACGGTAAAGAATTCCACAGATTGACTACCCTCTGAGAGAAGAAATTCCTCCTTGTTTCTGTTTTAAATGGGCACCCCCTTACTCTGAGATTATGCCCTCTGGACCTAGACTCTCTCACAAGGGGAAGCAACCTCTCAGCATCTACCCTGTCAAGCCCCCTAAGAATCTTATTTGTTTCAATAAGGTTGCCTCTCATTCTTCTAAACTTCAATGAGTACAGGCCCAACCTACTAACCTCTCCTCATAAGAAAATCCCTCCATCCCCAGGATCATCCTAGTGAACCTTCTCTGTTCTGCCTCCAATGCCAGTATATTTTTTATTAGACAGGGGGCCAAAACTGTTCACAGTATTCTAGGTGTGGTCTAACTAGTGCCTTGTATAGCTTTAGCAAGGCTTCCCTATTTTCATACTCTATTCTCTTTGAAATAAAAGCCAACATTCCATTTGCCTTCCATATTGTCTGCCGAACTGGTATGCTAGCTTTTTGGGATTCATGCACGAGGACCTGTAAATACCTCTGTGCTGCAGCTTTCTTCATTCTTTCTCCATTTAAATAATATTCAGCTCCTCTATTCTTCCTGCCAAAGTGCATAACCTCACATTTTCCCACATTATATTCTATCTGTCATGTTTTTTCCCATTCACTTAACCCCTCTATATCCCTCTAGGCTCTGTCATCCTCAACACTTGCCTCCCCACCCATTTTTGTGTCATCCGCAGACTTAAATAAATGATGTCTCAATAAGTTAGAATGCAATTTTAGGATCCTGATATTTATGGCCCCTTCAGAAAACAATAAGGTTAAACCAGTGAGCTACCCCCTGCCCTCCCCCTCCCCTACCATCACCGAATTTCAAAATATATAAAGCAGAATAACATGGAATGTTTGATTAGTTTTATTAAATTTTGCCAATGGTTTGTTTGAACAAATTGCATCAAATAATCTTAATGACAGTCCTCCATTACAATTATACAGAGAGAAGGGCTAGTAATGCAAATTATTTTCTGTTTTGTGTCACATCTTGAGAGTGTTTGTTGTTTTGCACATCGAACATGATGTACAGTTAAATATATGCTGAGGGAAAAAGGAGGAAAGAATGTATTATGTGAAAAAGAAAACCTTGACAGCTCAAAGTTATAATGGCATGTTGTTTAGTTCATCATCATCAAATGTTAGACAAGTGTGGCATCTTCATTAATCTCAATCTTATTTATACAATAAATTTTCTGGTACAAATTCAGACTGTTCTTTGAGTGTGTGACGTATTTTTGTTGTCTCATGCACATGAGTCTTATTGGTTTTGGTATACTTTTACAATTTTGTCAGCTGCGGCCCAATTGGTAGCACTCTAGCCTTCAAGTCAGAAGGTTGTGGGTTTGAATCTCGCTTCAGCACAAAAATCAAGGTTGATGCTCCAGTGTAGTACTGACAGAGTTCCACATTGTCAGAGGCTCCGACAGGCGCTGTCTGCCCTCTCAGGATGGATGTAAAAGATCCTATTTGGCACAATTTTAAACAATAACAGGGGAGTTATCCCTGGTGTCCTGGCCAATATTTATCCCCAAATCAACTTCACACAAAACAGATTATCTGGTCATTATCACATTGCTGTTTGTGGGAACTTGGCTATGCACAAATTGGCTGCTAATAAAGAGTAATCACACTTCATTAAAGTGGTAATTTTGGGATGTCTTATGGTTGTGGAAGGTGCTATATAATCGCAAGGTTTTTTAATTAAACTAATGTTCAGAGATTCTTCAAAATTAAGTCTGTCTCTCATAAATTTATCAGGAAAATTTTAAATTATTTTTGTATTCATAATGTATGCTTGGCTTAATGAAATACTTCAGTTATAAAACATTTAATAAATTATTGCTGTTACCTTTTTAATGAGCACCAATTGGCACAGCCATAAGATTGAGAATTCCAACTGAAATCTTAAAATCCAAGAATGTTGCCTTATACAGGAGTTCTAATTTGACATTATAATGAAAAAATTATATAAAAGGTGCTTACATTGTTTCTTAAGGGTTTCTTTCAATTTTCCTTTGAAGTTACAGTGGGGAATTAGTGACTCCCCACAGAAAATTACTTGCCTAGACCTTTAGGGTGGAACTTTATAGTAATAACCAAATTGTTTCACTTATAGGTTTTCTGTAGCTCAGTCAACAGAAATTCATTTTCTCTTATTTTCACTCCCATAGTGCAGATCAAGAAAAACTGAAAACAAAGAGCATGAGGAAAGGAACATTAATTTCACTGAGGGACTGGTAAATCTATGTCAGGCTCTTGGGGGATGGAAACAGATAGTTTTGATTTTATTCAATTGTCAGTTAGATTTATTTTAGATATATAACACCGTAGTGCATCTATACCAAGTGGTCTGCAGCGCTTCTAGGAAGACAGCTCACTGCCACCTTCTCGAGGGCAATTGGGGGTGGACAACAAATGCTGGCCTTGCCAGTGATGCTCACATGTCAGGAACTAAATAAAAAATTGGGATATAGTACATGAGTAATTTGAGATATGGTATAATGAACGAGTACCATGTTTGAGAGAAATAGTTGACTTTGATTCCTAAAGCCTTCCACCAGTGAGGCTTTCATTACCTCATATCTGGGTCTTTTGTAGACAAATGAAGAGAGATTAATTGCCGTGATTCACTTACAACTTTATTATTGCTGCATAATACAGCTACCGGATGGTACAAGCCTAACCTGATTAACTTTTTATTTTCATCCAAGAATTTACATTTCCTTATGAAATGAATGATTAAAATTAAGAATGAAACAACAGCAATTTGCATTTATATATCAACTTAAATGTAATAAAGCATTCCAACGTGCTTCAGGAGTGTAATTGGACAACCATTTAGAGCAAACTAAAGAAGGAGGTATAAAGATGTGACCAAAAACTTGGTGAAAGAGATAGAGCTGAAGGAGCATCACAGGAGGAGAGAGTGGTTTCAGGAGGGAATTCCAAAGGTTAGTGCCTTAATGCCTGAAGGCACTGCCATGAATGGTGGGATGAAGGCCAGAATGGAGGAGCACTGAGGTATAAGAGGGTTTTAGGGCTGGAAGAAGTTACGATGATAAAGAACAATGAAACCATCAAGTCATTTCAATGAGAGGGCATTTAAATGAAAACTTTTAAATGGGGCATAGGGATTCATGCGCATGGGCTGAAAGGGAATTATGTGCGTTATATGGGCAGCAAAGTTTTGGATGAGATTAAGTTTAAGGAGGGTGGAAGATGGGACACCAGCCAGGAGAGCATTGGAATAGTCAAGTCTGGAGTTATAAAAGCATGAATGAATGTTTGGATGGAAGGGGTCATCAACAGGGCTATCAAGCGGCACTTGCTTAGCAATGACCCGCTCATTCATGCCCAGTTTGGGTTCCGCCAGGGCCACTCATCTTCTGACCTCGTTACAGCCTTGGTTCAAACGTAGACAAAAAAGCTGAACCCCTGAGGTGAGGTGAGAGTGACTGCCCTTGACATCAAGGCAGCATTTGGCAGAGTGTGGTATCAAGGAGCCCTAGCAAAACTGGAGTCAATGGGAATCAGGGGGAAAATTCTTTGCTGGTTAGAGTCATACCTAGCATAAAGGAAGATGGTTGTGGTTGTTGGAGGTCAGTCACCTCAGCTCCAGGACATCACTGCAGGAGCTCCTCAAGGTAGTGTCCTTGGCCCAACCACCTTCAGCTGCTTCATCAATGGCCTTCCTTCCATCATAAGGCCAGAAGTGGGGATGTTCGCTGATGATTGCACAATGCTCAGCACAATTTGTGACTCCTCAGATACTGAAGCAGTTGTTGTTGAAATGCAGCAAGACCTGGTCAATATCCAGGCTTGGGCTGACAAGTGGCAAGTAACATTCGCACCACACAAGTATCAGGCAATGACAAGAGAGAATACAACCATTGCCCCTTGATGTTCAATCTCCCACTATTAACATTCTGGGGGATTATCATTGACTAGAAACTGAACTGGACTAGCCATATAAATACTGCAGTTACAAGATCAGGTCAGAGGCTAGGAATGGTGTGACGAGTAACCCATCTCCTGACTTCCGAAAGCCTGTCCACAAGGCAGAAGTCAGGAGTGTGATGGAACATTCTCCACTTGCCTGGATGAGTGCAACTCTCACAACACTCAAGAAGCGTGATACCATCCAGGACAAAGCAGCTCAGTTGATTGGCACCCCATCCAAAAACATTCACTCCCCCCCACCGACGCACAGTAGCAGCAGTATGTACCATCTTCAAGGTGCACTGCAGGAATTCACCAAGCCTCCTTCGACAGCACCTTCCAAACCTACGACGACTACCATCTAGAAGGACAAGAGCAGCAGATATATGGGAACACTGCTACCTGGAAGTTCCCCTCCAAGTCACTCACCATTCTGACATGGAAATATATCACCATTCCTTCACTGTCGCTTCCTAACAGCACCATGGATGTACTTACACCACAAGGACTGCAGTGGTTCAAGAAGGCAACTCACCACCACCTTCTGAAGGGCAACTAGGAATGGACAATAAATGCTGGCCCAGCCAGCAAAGTCCACATCCCATGAATGAATAAAAAGTAAACAGCTGATGTGCTGAGAAAAGGATGGAGACAGATGATACTACATAGATAGAAGATAGATAGTCTTTGTGATGGACAAGTTATGGGGTTCTAGCTCAGCTCTAGATCAGATAGGATATTGATGCTGGAAGCAGTCTGGTTTGGCCAAGGTAGGAAATGGAATCAGTGGCTGGGAATGGAGATTGTGGCAAGGGCTGAAGATAATGGCTTAAATTGAAGGGTCAGTCACGAGGGGACATAAGTTCAAGGTGAGGAGCAGGAGGTTTCGGGGGAATGTAAGGAAAAATTTTTTTACCCAGAGGGTGGTGACGGTCTGGAATATACTGCCTGGGAGGGTGGTGGAGGCGGGTTGCCTCACATCCTTTAGAAAGTACCTGGATGAGCACTTGGCACGTCATAACATTCAAGGCTATGGGCCAAGTGCTGGTAAATGGGACTAGGTAGGTAGGTGTTTCTCATGTGTTGGTGCAGACTCGATGGACTGGAGGGCCTTTTCTGCACTGTGATTCTGTGAAGTTTCCCTGGCATCTAATTGATGGAAATTCTGGTTCAAGTGTGCCTGGGTATCATGCAGAGGGAATGGGGAGGTCAAGAAGGTTGGTGGTAAGGTCAAGCTGCTTGTAGTCAACATATATGTGGAAACTGATGTTGTGTTTCAAAGGGGCAGCATGTTGATGAGAAATTGGAGTGGGCCAAGGATAGATAGATCCTTGGAGTCTCCAGAAATAATGGTGCAGGAGATGAAAGAAAAACTATTGCAGTAATTATCTGGCAAAGACTGCATAATATGAGTAGACTGAGGCAAGGGCAGTGTTACTCAGCTGGACAACAGGAACGAGACTTTGGAGGCAGATGGTATGGTCAACACCCACTTATAGGTGGGATGCAAACCTGTTTCGATGCATGGTGCTTTTGGAGTGTGTTCAGTTGCTTGGCATTATGAAATCTGTACAAACTGGGAAATCAAAGAGGAATGATAATGTCAAGGTTACAGATAAACAACATCTGTGTTCCTAATTATTTCAGCCCTTAAAGACTGTAGTTTGCACCAATACAAATGTAAATGCTTTGTTGTCCTTATTTTTGTCTGAAGCTGATGATTCATAGCCTGACTGTTTTTATTATTTGGTCCTTTTCAGATCAATACTTGGAGAATATTGAAAAATTTGAAGTTATTTTACTTTCGGAATTTTATGGATTGGTGTGAGCTCTGAACAACACTTTTCATACGAATTTACGAATTGGGAGTGCTGCTGGGACTGATGGAACTGCCTGCCAATTGGATTGGCTGGCAGCTCCAGGGGGCAGAGGTCCCACCCGGCCCTCGTTAATCAGCCCCGCAGCACTTCATGTCTGAAGGGCGGGTTGGCGTGGAGCGTGTCGGCCCCCTCACTTCCCCCACACCCTGATATTACTCAGCCCCATTGTGTCTCATTTTGAGAATAAACATACGTTATTAGGATTAACTTTGGAATGCTTTAGCAAAGAGCTGGCACAGACATAATGGGCCAGATTGTTATCTTTGCTGTTATCTTTTTTGGTTCTGTTTTATATATTACAGTTTCTCCCTATTTATGTCTTTTACTCTTTGGATATTTTTTGGCACCACACGTAAGGCCTCTTAATAAGATAAGACAAGGCATGGTGTTGGGGCAGTATATTAGCATGCGTAGAGGATTGGCTAACTAATAGAAGACAGAGAGTTGAGATAAGGGGCACATTTTCAGGATGGCAACCTGGAACTAGTGTAGTACCACAGGGATCAGTGCTGGGGCCACAATTATTTACAATATATGTTAATGACTTTGATGACGAAAATGAATGTACTATGGCCAAGCTTGCAGATGGCACAAAAATGGGTGGGAAGGCAATTGGTGAGGATGGCACTGTCTGTAGAGAGAGAAAGACAGGTTAAGTGAGTGAGCAAAAACGTGTCAGATGGAATATAATGTGGGAAAATGTGAGGTTATGTACTTTGGCAGGAAGAATAAAGGAGCTGAATATTATTTAAATGGAGAAAGCTGCAGCACAGAGGGATTTGGGGGTCCTTGTGCATGAATCTCAAAAAGCTAGCAAATGGTTCAGCAAGTAATAAGGAAGGCAAATTGAATGTTGGCCTTTATTTCAAAGGGAGTGGAGAATAAAAATAGAGAAGTCTTGCTAAAACTATACAAGACACTAGATAGACCACACCTAGTTAGACCACACCTGTGAACAGTTTTGGTCCCTTTATCTAAGGAAAGATATGTGAGGCATTGGAGGCAGTCCAGAGTAGGTTCACTCGGTTGATCCCAGGTATGGAGAGATTTTCTTATGAGCAGAGGTTGAGTAAGTTGTGCCTGTACTCATTGGAATTTAGAAGAATGAGAGGCGACCTTATTGAAACATATAAGATTCTTAGGGGGCTTGACAGGGTAGATGCTGAGAGGTTGTTTCCCTTGTGAGAGAGTCTAGGACCAGACGGCATAATCTCAGAGAAAGGGGTCACCCATTTAAAACAGAGATGAGGAGGAATTTCATCTCCCAGAAGGTAGTGAGTCTGTGGAATTGTTTACCGCAGAGGGCTATAGAGGCTGAGTCATTAAGTATGTTCAAGGCTGAGATCGACAGATTTTTAATCAGTCAGGGAATCGAGGGTTATGGGGAAAAGGCAAGAAACTGGAGTTGAGGATTATCAGATCAGCCATGATCTCATTGAATGGTGGAGCAGACTCAAATGGCCCACTTCTGCTCCTATGTCTTATGGCCTCATCTTCCATTGAGTATCGTTCTCATTCTGTTTCTCTCTTGCTGTATGTTTGTTTGTCTCTTGTGGAGATAATTAGCTTGATTCTGGGAGCTAATTCCCTGATTCCCTTCGTAAAAATGATTGTGTCTGTCTTGGTAAGACAAGGGGAAAAAGGCATCAGTGGATCACGGATTGGGACAATGGGATTGAGGCTGGGTTGGCTGCAAGAGAAAAGGGGCCTGGGTCTGGGAAGAAGCAGAGACCTGTGGCTTGGAGTATGATGGACCCTGTATCACATTGTCTTTCAAATGTGTTGGATCAGCAGCCATAAACCTGAATAAAAACAACACATGCAGCAGCTGTTGCAGTAACATGTTTTGATGGGAGATAAACTTGGGATGTTTACCTATCAGAAGCAGATACAGGGTCTTGGCTAGTGGGACAGCTGAAGCTGAGGTTGGGTAGGAGCCAATGGACTGGCTGTAGAGTGAAAAACAGACTAGGAGTGTGGTCTTAACAAAGTGACCTATAAAACATTAGTTGTCTCAGATCAGCTTAGATTAACCATTGGTGGCACACGATTCGAAATAAGTAAAACAGCACAAAAAACTAAATGCTGAAGATCTGAAATGAAAGCAAAAAATGCTGGAAGCACTTAATCGGTCTAGCAGCAGCTGTGGAAAGAAGAGAGGGAAGAAAGGAAAAATGAGTCCATTTATTTAGTACCTTTTGCAATCTGAGGATGACCTAAAGACTTTGCAGTCAGTCAGATATTTGTTAAATGCAGTCATTCGCTGCTGCATTGGCCTACCTTATAACCATTTGCACACAGCAAGGTCTCACAGAAGGGAAATGATAAATGACCAGATAATCTGCTTTGCTGTGTTTTTGAGGAGGGATAAATTTTGGTCAGGGCATAGATGTTCTTCTTTGAATCATGGCAATTTTTTATTTCCCCCTGAGAGGGCATATGGAGCCTTGGTTTAACATCTCATCTGAAAGACAGCACCTGCATAAAAACTCAGTACTGCATTGAAGCGTCAACACAAATTGTGTTCTAATCTCTGGAGTGGAGTTTGAACCCACAGCTGATTCATCTGAGACTGCTACCAGTGAGGCAACGGCTAATAGCTGATAAAATAAGGCACAAGATATACTCAGGTCTTGTTTGTATTTTGAGTGTGGGCCATTTTGATGCAAGCCTATAGTTGTCGCAACATTTGCGTGTGAAATAATTAAACAGTGGAATGTTTATGGAGATGACGAGCAGCAAGGAACACTTTACTTGAAATTCAATTTTTTCTGTCACGTACACCAAAATATTTTGTTCCAATGCTCATTTGACACCAAAAATCAAACTAAACCTTTGTGGTTCCTTCGAGTATAGATTTTTGCATCTAACTTTCATTTTCTTGCTCCACAGAATATGACCGACACATAGCATCCCGCAGAAGCATGGCAGCTGCTTACCTTGATCCAAACTTGAACCACACAGCAGGTTCAGGAGCCAAGTCTCGTTTGAGTATGGAACGGTCCCCAGGTGCCATGGAACGAGTGCTGAAGGTCTTCCATTATTTTGAGAGCAATAATGAGCCCTCAACCTGGGCCATGAACATTAGGCATGGTGATGCCACCGATGTCCGGGTGAGTTAGTAATTCAATTGAAATTTGTTGGAATACTATACATTGATGACAAAAATGTAAGTTTTTGATTTTAAGCATTTTTTTAAAATTAAGAAGCATTTTGGGGTGAAATCTTCACGTTTTTTAAAAATCAGCAAAGCATACAGCTCTTAGTTTTATTCATTCTCAAATATTGTTCCTAACTGTTTGACGTTTTATTTAGGTTTAGAAAAGATTTTTCCTGATATAGTAAAAGGATGTGACAAACTACACAAATCGCACTAAACATTTTCTGCATTTTTTTTCATTCATGGGATGTGGGCTATGCTGGCTGGGCCAGCATTTATTACCCATCCCTAGTTGCCCTTCAGAAGGTGGTGGTGAGCTGCCTTCTTGCACTGCTGCAGTCCATGTGGTGAAGGTACACCCACAGTCCTGTTAGGAAGGGAATTCCAGGATTTTGACCCAGTGACACTGAAGGAACGGTCATATATTTCCAAGTCAGGTTGTTGAGTGGCTCGGAGGGGAACTTCCAGGCAGTGGTGTTTCCATCTATCTGCTGCCCTTGTCCTTCTAGATGGCCGTGGTCATGGGTTTCAAAGGTGCTGTCTAAGTAGCCTTGGTGAATTCCTGCAGTGCATCTTGCAGATGGTACACGCTCCTGCTACTGTGCATCAGTGGTGGAGGGACTGAATGTTTGTGGATGTAGTGGCAACCAAGCAGGCTGTTTTGTCCTGGATGGTGTCACCCTTCTTGAGCATCGTGGGAGCTGCACTCACCCAGGCAAGTGGTGAGTATTCCATCACACTCTTGACTTGTGCCTTGTAGATGGGTGGCCAAGCTTTGGGGAGTCAGGCAGTGAGTTACTTGTCGGAGGATTCCTAGCCATTGACGTGCTCTTGTAGCCACAGTATTTATATGGCTAGTCCAGTTCAGTTTCTGCTCAGTAGTGACCCCCCAGGATGTTGATCGTGGGGAGATTCTGTGATGGTAATGCCGTTGTACATCAAGTGGCGATGGTTAGATTCTCTCTTGTTGGAGATGGTCATTTCCTGGTATTTGTGTGGCACGAACGTTACTTGCCACTTGTCAGCCCAAACTTGGATATTATCCAGGCCATGCTGCATTTTGACATGGACTGCTTCAGCATCTGAGGAGTTGCGAATGGTGCTAAACATTGTGCAATCATCAGTAAACATCCCCACTTCTGACCTTATGATGGAAGGAAGGTCATTGATGAAGCAGCTGAAGATGGTTGGGCCTAGAACACTACCCTGAAGAACTCCTGCAGCGATGCCCTCGAACTGAGATGATTGACCTCCAACAGCCACAACCATCTTCCTTTGTGCTAGGTATGATTCTAACCAGCAGACAATTTTCCCCCTGATTCCCATAGACTCCAGTTTTGCTAGGGCTCCCTGATGCCACACTCGGTGAAACTCTGCTTTGCTGTCAAGGACAGCCACTCTCACCTCATCTCTGGAGGTCAGTTCTTTTGTCCAAGTTTGAACTAAAGCTGTAATGAGGTCAGGAGCTGAGTGGCCCAAGCTGAATGTCAGTGAGCAGATTATTGCCAAGCAAGTGCCACTTGATAGCACTGTTCATATGTTCATATATAAATACTGGGAAAAAGTCTGATCTCATTGTGTGCTATCGATTACATTTCTGCTTGCTTCAGTTAGAATCGTATCTCTCAAGCCTGAAGTTTTCTTTTGGAAAGGACATGGCATGACCTGGATGCTAACCTGGGATTTTTTTTTAAAAAGGTCAAAAGTTCTCCTTGGAACTGTCAACAAGCAGGCCTCTTCCAAGATGCTGTTGAGAAGGCGTTGTTTGTTTGCTTTGAACTGCAAAGAACTTTAATTAATGAAAATCTGGGAGACAAAAAGGCAATCACATGGAAGAGAGGGAAAAACTTAAGTTTTGAACCTGCTTGTTTTGAAGGCAGTCTTGTTGGAGAGCAAGCTGAGGAGAAAAGGCTACCTTGACTGGCTCCATCTCTTTACTTTGCCTAAAATTGTGTGGCTATCAACCTGTAGCCAGAGAACCTCATCTGAGTGTAACTCGTCTGCATTTGCACCTGCAAAGCTGTGCCAAGCTGGTAAGAACTTACAGGCATCCACCGGGACCAGCAGCCCGTCTTCACATGAGAGCACTCCAGGTCGACAACGTCGAGACCCTGCGGATTTGATCCTTTATATAATTATGCCCACCCTCCAAAGCCCATCTCTGTGGAGAGACTCTATCTGTTTGCCCTTTGTTTGTCTGTGTGTGTGTGTGTCTTTGTGTGCTGGCGGAATTCTTTGGGAAGCGATTGTTACTTACACATCCCGATTACAGCTGTGTGTTAACCAGTGCTCACAACTTGTTAAACTGAGTTTTGTTTTAAAATAAATTAACCATTGAGTTTTTGAAGGAAGTCTGGCCAGAGTTTCTTTTTTTCTGGCCGCTAGAGGTATCGGCCATTTTGGTGAGAAAGTTAAACATTTAAATTAATGGTATGGCCTGCGGAGTAGTGGGATTTGGTAACTCGCACACTCCTCCCATCCCAGTTGTAACACGTAGAAATTGTCAGAATATAAAGTTAAGCTTTTGAATCATTATTGATAAGCTGCCAATTTTGAATTATTTCTTATAGCCCAGAGTTTTATTTAAAGCAGTCGAGGGGGAATGTGTTGAAGCGTATAAAATATTTTAAAGCAAATGAGTTGCTAGAAACCTTTTATGGATGAGTATATAAAAATCATATCAGTTTACCTACAACTTTCAACAGCATAATGTGTGTTTATGTTTTCAAATAAAGGTCATAGAAGTTTTTATACAGGAGGGTGGCCATTCATGCCCAAGTTTAATTTAATATTTTGTCTTAGAATATAAGTTTTTTTTCCTTGAACATAA
This sequence comes from Carcharodon carcharias, assembly GCF_017639515.1. NCBI lineage: Eukaryota > Metazoa > Chordata > Chondrichthyes > Lamniformes > Lamnidae > Carcharodon > Carcharodon carcharias. Next base: position 168,276,900 of record NC_054472.1, read on the forward strand.
AATCTTTTAGTCCATTCGCAAGGTTCTTTTTACTTTTTTGGTTTGCTTTATTATGGTTCATAATCATCATAGTGGGAACAAATTATGTTAATTAAAATAGTCACAATTATGCTTTTGTAATGTTTTTTAAATGTTTCATTTTTCAGTGACCAATCCATCAAAATAATTTGTGTTTATGTAGCATTCCAGATTGTATTCTGAATGACTTGTGGTTGAACTTGCTCAAATGGTTTGCAGAGATCATTTGGATTTGAGAACTTACTCAACAAAAAATAAAGAAACTTGAGGAGCATCACTTAACATGCCTATTTCCACCTCTTGTCTTCATTACTTGTCTTCACCCCATCTTGGCTCATCTGTTGCTGAAAGCCAGGTGATTCATGCCATTGCTATCTCTGGACTTGACTATTCAAACTCCTGTTTGGCCGGTGTCTCACATTCTACCCTCCGTAGAAGTCATCCAAAACTCTGCTCCTTGTGTCTTTATTCGCAGCAAGTCCCCTTTCTTGTACTCACTGACCTACATTGGCTTCCAGTGAAATAAACAACTTGAGTTTAAAATTCTCATCCTTGTTTGTAAATAGGTCCATGACCTCACCCCCTCTTCTCTGTAATTTCCTTCAGCCTCACCACCCTCTCAGATTTCTGCACTCTAATTCTGGCCTCTTGAGTATACACGATTTTAATTGCTGACCAGCCTTCAGTTGCCTCGGCCCCAAACTCTGGAATTTTCTTCCTACACTTCCCAGCCTTTGTTTTTCTCCTCTAAAACTCTCCTTAAAACCTATCTCTTTGACTAAGCTTTTGGTCATCTGTTGGTGGTAGGGAACTAAAGCACTGACCAGAAGAAAGTGAAATAAAACCCAAAGAAATCCAAACTATGTTAAATCATCTTCTGGTCATAGTGGTCAACAGTTTCTCTGTTACGCTGAAAAAGTTCCATAGATTTATTTGATATTTCAGCTTCTACCTTAATCCCATGTGTATGTTCCAATCATTATTTCAGGCTGTCCTTTGTTTTCTAATCATTTTACAATCGGTGCTTTTTTGCTATGGCTTTCCCTGGCAAAAATTGAGAGGTTTGGGAACCTGAAGAAGAAAAAAACAGAAATCGGAAACATTTGAGTGATGTAATAAATTGGTGACTTACAAAACATTAGATTCTGGCTACATCTTTATCTAATGTAATAAGTGGGATTTTGCAATTGTAATTACAAGAAACTGTTAGCACTGGCCATCATTATGACATCAGACTGACAACTTCTGGCGTCTGCACATGCACAAATATGGAAATCCCGAAGTTGGCTGTTACTGAATTCCCACTCCTCCAAAGAGTGCATTGTGGAAGTCCTCACAGATGGAAATTTTGTAAATGACTTGATTTGATGCGAACTTCCACTCTTCACAGCCTTCGTCTTCCTTTGAAGACCCTTGAAAAAGTAATATCTTTTTGAATGAGCTGTATCTGGGTTTTTAACAGTATACTAAGTTATAATCGCTGCCAGAATTTACAGCCAGCGATGTAGTGTGCAATTTCTCTGGCTGTTAAAAAAAAATTTTCTGTTTGTAATATCAGTTTCTCTGTTATGCTGAAAAGGTTCCGTAGATTTATTTGATATTTCAGCTCTACCTTAATCCCATGCATATGTTCCAATCATTATTTCACTCTGTCCTTTGCTTTCTAATCATTTTACAATCGGTGCTTTTTTGCTATGGTTTGTTATCTGTGAGAATTCTTCATTGTGGTGAACTGTTTAGCCTACATGATGACATAAGTATTGCTGAATGTCAGATATATCCTATAGAATGAAATTAATATTCGGAAGGATGAAATCCACGCCACAGAGATCACTAGATTTTTGAATGTAGCTTACTTCAAGGTCAGTGATGAACCTTATGACTACACTGCCGACTGTAAAATCTAGTGTGTAATACATTCTATTAGATAAAGATACAGCTAAAGCACCTGCTACAATCTTCAGCCACAAGTGCCAGGTGGACGATCCATCTTGGCCTCCTCTGGAGGTCCCCAGCATCACAGGTGCCAGTCTTCAGCCAATTCGACTCAATCCATGTAACATAATGGCACTGGATTCTACAAAGGCTATGGACCCTGACAATATTTCGGAAATAGTACTGAAGACTTGTGCTCCAGAACATGCTGCACCTTTAGCCAAGCTGTTCAGTACAGCTACAACACTGGCATCAATCCGGCTATGTGGAAAATTGCCCAGGCATGTCCTGTACACAAAAAGCAGGACAAATCCAACCCAGCCAATTACCACCCCATCAGCCTACTCTAGATCACCAGTGAAATGATGGGAAGAGGTCAGCAACAGTGCTCTCAAGAGGCACTTACTTAGAAATAACCTGCTCTCTGATGTTCAATTTGGGTTCCAGCAGGGCCACTCATTACAACGTTGGTTCAAACATGGACAAAAGAGGTGAGGTGAGAGTGAGTGCCCTTGACATCAAGGCAGTATTTGACAGAGTATAGCATCAAGGAGCCCTAGCAAAACTGGACTTAATGGGTATCAGGGGGGCAAACTCTCTGCTGGTTAGAGTCATACCTAGCACAAAAGAAGCTGGTTGTGGTTGTTGAAGGTCAATTATCTAAGTTCCAGGACATCACTGCAGGAATTCCTCAGGCCTAGTGTCCTAGGCCCAATCATCTTCAGCTGCTTCATCAATGACCTTCCTTCTATCATAAGGTCAGAAGTGGGGATGTTTGCTGATGATTGCACAATGTTCATGACTCCTCAGATACTGAAGCAGTCCATGTCTAAATGCAGCAAGACCCGGGCAATATCCAGGCTTCGGCTGACAAGTGGCAAGCAACATTTGTGCTACACAAGTGTCAGACAATGGCCATCTCCAACAAGAGAGAATCTAACCGTTGCTCCTTGACATTCCATGGCATTACCATCACTGAATCCCCCACTAACAATATCCTGGTGTTTACCATTGACCAGAAACTGAATTGGACTAGCCATATAAAAACTGTGGCTACAAGAGCAGGTCAGAGGCTAGGAATCCTGTGACGAGTAACTTGCCTCTTGATTCCACAAAGCCTGTCCACTGACAAGGCACAAGTCAGGAATGTGAGAAATACTCTCCTCTTGCCTGGGCGAATGCAAGTCCAACAACACCCAAGAAGCTCGACACCATCCAGGACAATGTAGCACACTTGATTGGCACCCCATCCAAAAACATTCACTCCCTCCACCACTGATGCACGTTGGCAGCATTGTGTACCATCTACAAGATGCACTGCAGGAAGTCACCATGCCTCCTTAGGCAACACCTTCCAAACTCATGACTCCTACTATCTGGATGGGCAAGGGCAGCAGATACATGGGAAGTTCCCCTCCAAGCCACTCACCATCCTGACTTGGAATTATATCGCCATTCCTTGACTGTCGCAGGGTCAAAATCCTGGAACTCCCTCCCTAACAGCGCTGTGGTTGTACCTACTCCCCATGCACCTCAAGAAGGCAGCTCACTACCACTTAAGGGGCAATTCGGGATGGGCAATAAATGCTGGCCTAGCCAGCGACGCCCACAACCCATGAACGAATGAAAAAAATTCAAATTTTCCTTGACAGCATCTCCCAAACCTGCAACTTCTATCACCTAAAAGGCCAAGAGCAACCATACCACTCCCCTCCCTCCGCAAGAAACCAGGACGTGGCTAATCAACCCAAGAACATATCTGTCAGATGAACTACCATTGTGAGGGGCCACATGGTAAGGCAGCCATATTTGCCCCTTTGTAATTTTTAAGTGATGACTGCAGAAAGTAAGAGACAGCAGCAACAGAAAGGGCAGTAACACTTATGCCTTATGAGAACTTTAGGCTGTAACATTATAAGGTCTCCAAGCTTGTTCCTTTTAGAGCCCACCACTACAGCAAACTAACCTCCTGGTAACAAGACTAGAAGCAACTAACTTTGTGACCTGTAGAAAGTCCGTCCCTTCAAGAGAATCCTGAGTTTTGGCATACGACTTCGGCTGCTGAATTCGCTTAAACTATCCTATAGGAGTGAAGACGTCTTCTTCATCAGACCTGCAACATGTGTTTTCCAGAACAAGACAATCACATTGAATTATGAACTATTCTTTTGCTTTTTACCTGTATTGTCTTCAACTGTACTTTCCTTGAGCGTGTGTGACTATGTGATTGCCGTAGGGTTAGATTTCAGGGTGTTCGTGTAAATAAATGATCCTATTTATTTAAACACACAAAAAGCTTGCTCCTGGTAATTAGAGTTGTTCACACAGTCAGGGGTTTAGAAAAAACAGATCTTACTTTCAAAAGTTTCCTGATTGTGGACAGTTGGGAAAGAAATGGGATTTTGGCAGTTCTCTCACCCTGTCCATAACAAACTATCAGCAGCTTCTCAAGGGTAACTAGGCATGGGCAATAAATGCTGGCATTGCACACTATCCCTAGAATAGTTTTTTTTTAAATTACAATGATTAATTATATTTTACCTCATTCTTCATAGTCTGAACAATAATAGTCAACTGATGGAGATATCAAGAAAAAAACTTTTGTTTTTAATCAACAACGTATACTATCATTGAATCATGCAACCATCAGGATGGTAGAAGGCAAAATAGGCTCTGGTGCTTTTTCTCATCTAGCAATTTCTATGTTCCTGTGTTTTGTGAATGTTATTTCTGTACAAAGAACTTAATCTTCTGTTGATTTAGCCTGTGATTTAATTGATGTAGTTGATGTGGGAATTAGTGTAGCCTCCTGTAGAAGTAGATTGTTTTTTAAAAAAAGGGTGGACTCTTAACTGCAGCATGATGCATTCTTTGTAAAAACAGATGAACAAAGCTGTGATCTAATTATATTTTGTAAAGTACATATAAAATAATACGCACTATGCTTGGGAGAAAACTTGTAAATAAGAGCTAAAACAAGCTGTTTGGATCATCTAAATCAGGAGAATAAATTTAGTGTAGCAGTGATGTTTGAAACCTTTAATTCTGCCACTACTCTTGCAAGCTAAATTCTCTTTCTGTTTTGTACGGTATGTGTTGGATATGTTCTGTGAAGTGTCAGTTTGGTTTTGTAAACTGCAAAAACATTTAGTGGATAGGATATTATCAGTGATGTTCAAAATTAGTGTAGTTGGTACAAAAATTCAAAGCTCTCAGTAACTGCCCAGACTATCATGAAGAAGCATGGACAACATTCTGTGAAATTACAAGTAGTCTAGGAAATCAACATAAAACAAACTGACATGTTGAATGATGCATGTTTTGTTCATGTGCAAAAACTTGCTCCATTAAGGTTGGATGATAATACAAAGTTTTGGGAAGCATTTTCTGAGCTAAAGCTAGTGAAGACTGCAACAACAAACTCTCAACTCAAGTGCAACAGTGATTGTACAGTTACAGCTTTAAAGCCTGCCTCACTTTACTTGAGGAGGATTTGGAAGGATCCCAAGACAAACTTAAATTTTGTTTCAATTAAACTTCAGATTTCCAGTCCCTCAGAGAAAGGAACCACACAAAAATGGCAGAGCATTTCAATGCCTGCACAAGCTATTCCATTGTGTTACATTTTGGACGTCCCTCCTTCCAGGGTGTGCCTGCATCCTCATCCAATGCGGATGAAATCAAAGCTCCCACAAAACAGCCAAGGCAACTGGAGCTGACTCCACTGCACATGATGAAATATGCTACTAACTTGAGACTTAACTTTGCATCCTGTTTCCTAACCACTGTTACTCTACAAAATTTCTGCTCTGAAGGATTGGAAGGAAGATACCATCCTGCCCAAATAGGGTAGAAGGGCACACTAAGCAAATGCAACTGTCAACCACTTAGTCCTGTGTCGAATCTACAGCACAGATATTGGTCTTAATCCTCCCACCCCTCTGCTTCTATTCTATGAGCATATTCTTCTATTCCTTTCTTCCCCATGAGCTTATGTAGCCTCCCCTTAAATGCATTTATGTAATGTGTCTCTTAAACATCCTTACCACTCTTCAGATGAAAAATTTCTTCTGAATCCCATCTCCTATTTGATTTATTGGTGACTATCTTGCATTGATGACCGCTTGTTTTTGTTTCCCCTACAAGCGGGAGCCTCTTCTCTACATCTACCCCATCATAATTTTAAAGATCATATTGGGTCACCTCTCAGACCTCTCTTACCTAAAGAAAAGGACCACAACCTGATTATTTTTTTCTGATTAGTATGTTAGGCAGAAAATTAAAAAAGTTGATTTTAAAATTGATATGTAAGCTAGGCAGTTACCGCTGCTGTTATTTTTTTCTTGTGGCTGTTTTGGATAATTTACTCTAATTGCATATCTATGTCACATTTCAGGGTATTATTCAGAAGATTGTAGACTCTCACAAAGTTAAGAATGTGGCATGCTTTGGAATTCGACTCAGTCATATGCATTCAGAAGAAGTCCACTGGCTGCATCCAGATATGGGCGTTTCACATGTGCGTGAAAAATTTGAACAGCATCATCCTGCAGAGGAATGGAGGTAAGAAACACAATATAATGGATACAGTGTAACAGTGACAAAGTAGTCATCAAATCATGAAGATACAAAGCCACTATGACCTTTGACTTTGTTTGTAGTCAACAGCTTGCATTTACATAGTGCCTCTAACAAATATCAGTGTCAAACATCCCAAGGCACTTCACAGGAGAGTTATCAATCAAAATTTGACACCCCGTACATTGATATTAGGACAAATTACCCAAAAACGTAGGAGTGTCTTAAAGGAGGAAAGAAGGGTGGAGAGATTGCAGAGCCAAGGGACTGCCGCTAATGGTGGAACAATCATAATCTGGATGTGCAAGAAGCTAGAATTGAACGAAAGTAGAGATGCTGGAAATGATTGCGGAGAAAAGGAGAGGGTGAGGGTGTGGACGGATTTAAAAACAAGGATGAGAACTTTAAAATAGGACTGGGAACCAGTCTAGATCAGCTGGAAGGGGGTGATCAGTGAATGAAACTTGGTGCGAGTTAGGACATGAGCAGTAGAGTTTTGAATGAGCTTACATTTATGAAGGGGAGGAAGTAGGAAGCCAGCCAGAAGTATGTTGGAATGGCCAGGCCCAGAGATAACAAAGGCATGCATGAGGGTTTCAATAGCAGATGAGCTGAGGCTGGGGTGGAGTCAGGCAATGTTGTGAAAATGGGAATAGGTGGTCTGAGGGATGGAGTGGCTATGGCAGTTTATCTTGGGCTCAGCTATGGTACCAAGGTTATGAACTGTCTGGTTCAGCCTTTCTCGGAGTTTGTAGTGGGGTCTGAATATAATGGCTTTGATCGTCCCAATATTTAGTTGAATGAAATTTCTGCTCATCCAATACCAGAGGTTGGGCAAGCAGTTTGACAATTTGGAGACAGTGGAGGAGTTGACAGAGGTGGTGATGGGATAGATGAAGCTGTGCCATTGGCGGTGTGGAAATTGAAGCTGTGTTTTCATTGTTGTTGGTGAGAGGTAGCATGCCGATGAGAAATAGGATATTTAGCTCATTAATGCAGATAACTAAGAGCAAATATTCTATTATTCATGCCTGTGGCGTCTGAATAGAGGTGGTGGCATCATGTTACATTTCTTTTGATCATTCATGGGATGTGGATGTCGCTGTCTGGGCCAGCATTTATTGCCCATCCCTAATTGCCCTTGAGAAGGAGAAGGTGATGCTGAGCTGCTTTCTTGAAACGCTGCAGTCCATGTGGTTTAGGTACACCCACAGTGTAGTTGGGGAACTTACAGGTGGTGATGTCCCCATGCATCTGCCCTTGTCCTTAATAGATGGTAGCAGTTGCGGGTTTTGAAGGTGCTGTCGAAGGAGGCTTGGTGAGTCCCTGCAGTGCAAATTGCAGATGGTACACACTGCTGCTGGAGGGAGTGAATGTTTGTGGATGGGGTGTCAATCAAGCGGGCTGTTTTGTCTTGGATGGTGTTGAGCCTCTTGAGTGTTGTTGGAGCTGCACTCATCCAGGCAAGCGGAGAGTACTCCATCACACTACTGACTTGTGTCTTGTAGATGGATGTGTTTTGGGGAGTCATGAGGTGACTCATGATTCCTAGCCACAGGATTCCTTGCCTCTGACCTGCCCTTGTAACCACAGCATTTATGTGGCTATTCCAATTCAGTTTCTGGTCAATGGTAACCCCCCAGGATGTTGATAGTGGGGGATTTCAGTGATGGTAACGCCATTGAATGTCATGGAGCGATGGTTAGATTCTCTCTTGTTGGAGATGGTCATGCATGTCACTACCTGAGGAGTCACGAATGGTGCTGAAGATTATGCAATCATCAGCGATCATCCCCACTGCTGATCATCTGATGGAAGGAAGGTCATTGATGGAGCAGGTAAAGATGGCTGGGCTGGGGACACTACCCTGAGGAACTCCTACAGTGATGTCCTGGAGCTGAGGTGACTGACCTCCAACAACCACAACCATCTTCCTTTGTGCAAGGGATGACTCTAACCAGCAGAGAGTTTTCCCCCGATTCCCATTAATTCCAGTTTTGCTAGGGCTCCTTGATGCCACACTCGGTGAAATGCTGCCTTGATGTCAAGGGCATTCACTTTACCTCACCTCTGGAGGTCAGCTGTTTTGTTCATGATGGAACCAAGGCTGTAAAAAGGTCAGGAGCTGAGCAGCCCTGGCGGAACCCAAACTGAGCGTCAGTAAGCAGGTTTTGCTAAGCAAGTACTGCTTGATAGCACTATTGATGACCCCTTCCATTACTTTATTAATGATTGAGAGTAGACTGATGGGGTGGTAATTGGCCGGTGAGGATTTTTCCTGCTTTTTGTGTACAGGACATACCTGGTCAATTTTCCACATTGCTGGGTAGATGCCAATGTTGTAGCTGTATTGGACAGCTTGGTTAGGGGCGTGGCAAATTCTGGTACACAAGCTTTTAGTGCTGTTGCCGGAATATTGTCAAAACCCATGGTTTTGCGGGATCCAGTGCCTTCATTCGTTTCTCAATATCACGTGGAGTGAATCAAATTGGCTGAAGACTGGCATCTGTGATGCTTTGGACCTCCGAAAGAGGCTGAGATGAATCATCCACTTGACACTGCTTTGAAGATTGTAGCAAATGCTTCAGATTCATCTTTTGCACTGATGTGATGGGCTCCCCCAGCATTGAGGATGGGGATATTTGTGGAGCCTCCTCCTTCAGTGAGTTGTTTAATTGTCCACCATGATTCACAGCTGAATTTGGCAGGGCTTAGATCTGATCCTTTGTTGTGGAATTGCTTAACTCTGGCTATTACTTGCTGCATATGCTGTTTGACACACAAGTAGTCTTGTGCTGTAGCTTCACCAGTTTGACACCTCATTTGTAGGTATGCCTGGTGCTGCTCTTGGCATGCCCCCCTGCACTCTTCATTGAACCAGGGTTGATGCCCTGGCTTGGTAGTAATGGTAGAGTTGGCGTTATGCTGGATCATGAGGTTACAGAATGTGTTTGAGTACAATTCTGCTGCTGATGGCCCACAGTGCCACATGGATGCCCAGTCTTGAGTTGCTGGATCTGTTCGAAATCAATCCCATTTAGCACGGTGGTGGTGGCACACAACACGAAGGAGGGTATCCTCAATGTGACGATGGGTCTTCGTCCCCTCAAGGATTGTGTGGTGGTCACTCCAACCGATACTGTGATGGACAGATGCATCGGTAGCAGGTTGGTTGGTGAGGATGAGATCAAGTATGTTTTTCCCTCTTGGTTCCTTCATTACCTGCCGCAAACCCAGTCTAGCAGCTATGTCTTTTAGGACTGGGCCAGCTCAGTCTGCAATGGTGCTACTGGGCCCTTCTTGGTGATGGACATTGAATTCCCACACCCAGAGCACATTCTGTGCCCTTGTTATCTTCAGCGCCTCTTCCAAATGGTGTTCCACCTGGAGGAGCACTGATTCAGCAGCTGAGGTGGGGGGATCAGTATGTCGTAATGAGCAGGAGGTTTCCTTGCCTACGTTTGACCTGATGCAATGAGACTTCTCATGGGGTCTGGAGTTGATATTGAGGATTCCAAGGGCAACTCCTTCCTGACTGTATACCATTGTGCCGTCAGCCACCTTTCCTGGGTCTGGCCTGCTGGTAGTACAGGACACACCATACTCAGGGATGGTGATGGCAGTGTCTGGGACATGATCTGTAAGGAATGATTCCATGAGTATGACTACATCAGGCTGATGCTTGACTAGTCTGTGAGACAGTTTCCAATTTTGGCACAACTCCCAGATGTTAGTAAGGAGGACTTTGCACGGTTGACAGGGCTGAGTTTGCCATTGTCATTTCCGGTGCCTACGTCAATGCCGGGTGGTCCTTTTAGACTTTTTAGCAGTGTGATACAACTGAGTGGCTTGGTAGGCCATTTCAAAGGGCATTTAAGAGTCAACCGCATTGTTGTGAGTCTGGAGTCACATGTAGGCCAGAACAGGTAAGGACAGCAGATTTCCTTCCCTAATGGACATCAGTGAACCAGATGGGTCGAATGTCATTGGACTACTAAATCAGAGGCTCAGGCTAATGCTCTGGGGGACACGCGTTCAAATCCCACCATGATGGTTGCTGTAATTTAAATTCAATTAATTAATCTGGAATATAAAGTTGGTCTCTGTCCAGGTGTCCAGAAAACTATCATCAATTGTCATAAAAAAGCACCTGGTTCCTTTAGGGAAGGAAAACTACAGTTCTTACCTGGTCTGACCTACATGTGACTCCAGACCCACAGCAACGTGGTTGACTCTTAACTGCCCTATGAAAGTCCTAACAAGCCACTGTATCAAATTGCTCCACAATCTTAAAGGAAAGAACTCCCTCCCTAGCAGCACTGTGGGTGCTACATCACATGGGCTGCAGCGGTTCAAGAAGGCGGCTCACCACCGTCACCGTGAGGACAATTAGGGATGGGCAATTAATCTGGCCTAGTTGGTGGCACCCACATCCTGTGAACGAATAAATAAAACAAAACACCGGTAACTGGCATCTGAGAGAATCCAAAACCTTTGGCTGCAACATTCTGCTGACCAACATTCAGAAAATTGTAAATCTATTGCAGCACATTGCCACTAATTCCCTTCATTTCACCTCATGATTTAAACTCATCCTTTTTTTAGAAGTTGTCAGTTATTCCTGGTGAGACCTTCTCTGTCTATGTGTGATATAGAGCAGTTCCAATGATGACTTTTAATGATCTTACCGACTATTGAAATCAAACTAATGGAACCATGGTTGAAGGTTTATAGGATTTTCATTCTTAGCCTTGTTTAAAAATTAGAACTAGATTGTCATTGTAGGACAAAAAGCATTTTGTTTAATAGTGCTGCACATCCTATAGCTGTCATTTCTGGCCTTTCTTTCTGTATTGTACCGCTGTTATCATAGCATCTTACCGTATAGCAGCTGTACAGAAATATACTTCATGGTCTGGTATGCCAATGCATTCAATATATATCAGTGCTGTGTCCCTGTGGACAAACCATAGTTTAATCTAGCAAAATTTCTTGAATACAGCCATTAGTATTATTCTGTCTATCAGTGGTCCTCAAGACTGGCTGCAGTTGCTGGAGATCCTGAAATCACAGGTTGATTTAAGTGATTTAAGTCAGATCATGAGATGTTTCAGAAACCGGGCAAGCTGAAGAATTCAAACATCATCCTAGCAATCTGATGAAAGTATTAAGTTTAATTGGTAAGTAAATATTTATTGAGATCAAAATCAGGTTTGAAAGGGGAACAGGGACAAGAGATACTGATTCGTATCTTTATATTGGCTGCCTATGCTCAGATCTCTTGTCAGACCGAAGCCACCTGGTTACTAGCCTCAGAGCTCCATAGTATTAAATAGCCATGTTACAAGTGTCTTGACAATCGTTCTATTTTGAGGATTAGTTCAAGAAATGTATCTTTTTGCTTCTGCTACTTAGAGCAAATTAGTAAGAATTTCTAATTGCTATAACTATACTGTTCACTTGTAGGCTCAGTAAATTTGTCTGGTAATTTATCCATTTCTGAGTATCTACTCATTTTCATTTCTACCTCATTTATGTTAGTCTCAGTTGTAGTTGACTTATTGCTGTTTGTTGGTTACTTATTTTTAGTGAGTGGGAGGAGAGAATTGTTCACTTACAAATGAAAAGTTGCAGGGCTGGTGGGGTTGGACTAATTGAATAGCTCTTTTAAAGATACAGCATTGTCACATTGGATCATATGATTCTGTGCCACATGAAACAATCAGTTAACTTCAATATAAACATGGTTTTGAACGATTTTGATATGCTAACAAAAATAAGTAGCAACCTTCCTGTCAATCGCTATCTCTATCTCTGAGTTTTCCAATTTTGCCATTTCTCCTCCTGTTTGATGTTGGCCCGGAATTTATAGTTCGCGGTGAAGCATGGGTCCTTGCCGCTGACCTCTCGATAAGCCTTGCTGAGAGATATCCCTGTCAGCAATTTCACCTTAACACCGCAGTGCTACTGATTTCAGTGCTGAGCACTCCCAAGCTGGGGTGATATCATCAGGCTGCCCGAGTAGCCAGTCACATTAAAGGATTTTCACAGCTCCCCAAACAGGAAACAAAAAGCACTGTAATGAAATCACTTGTAAAAATTTTTAGTGAGCAAGTTAAAGATTTGGGCAAACACATGGGATGAAGGTAGAAGCCAAAGTATTCTTTTTTTTAAAAAAAAATAATTACCTCATATCCACGATTGGGCATTCAACAGTATTCTATGATTACAAAATTATTTTTACAGGGCCAGTTCTGCTCATCAAATTTTATTAATCACATCATTAAAAACCCAGCTCACTAAATTGAATAATGTGTAAGAATGTAGGAAATAAGATTTTTTGAGCCTGCTTCCACCATTCAACAAGATGGCTGATATACTTCAACTACATCTTCCTGCGCCATCCCTACACCCCTTAATTCCTTTAGCACCCAAAAATATATCAACCTCTGCTTTTGATGTACCCAATAACTGAGCATCCACAACCCTCTGAGATAGGGAATTCCAAACATTCACAACCCTTTGCGTGAAGAAATTTCTTGATGGCCCATCCTTATTCTAAAACTATGACCGCCCCCTCCCCCCCATGTTCTAGATTGCCCAACCAGGGGAAACATTTTCTCAGCATGTAACCTGTTCAAGCTGCTTAAGAATTTTATAAGTTTTAGTTGGATCAATTCTCATTTTTCTAAACTCCAGGGAGTAGTCAACTCAATCCTTCCTCCGGTCACCCCCTCATTCCGGAAGCCAGTCTATTGAAGCTTCTTGCACTCTCTTCGAGGCCAGCCTGGGAAACCCAAAAAACTTATCTTAGTTTTAGATTGGTAGTTGGAGGCTGGAAACTCTAGCTCCTACTGGGCAATGGGCCTTCTGCGTGTGTGCTGGCCGGGAAATGGCAGTTCATTTTTTATAATGTAGTTCGGGCTTTTCATGCATGTGCCGGCCAGGAAAGGGTCACAAATGTGAATCTGGTTGATTTCATCGTCTTTAAACTGAGAACTGGCCCTGTGCAGATGCACAGAAGGGAAAGGAGTGAAACAGAGGGAAACTGCAGGTCAGGTGACCTTAATAAAAGTGGCAGTTGAGTGAAGGTATCCTGGGCAGGGGGACAGAAGGTCCCATACCACAAATAAGGCCCTAAACCAGGGAGTGGGACAGAAAGGAATTGTGAACATGTGGAATTGTGATATAGTAACCATCACAGAGAAATGGTTGAGGATGGGACAGAATTGGCAGCTCAACATTCCTGGATATAGAATCTTCAGGCGAGACAGAGGAGGGGGTAAAAGAGGAGGAGGCATTGCATTATTAATTAAGGAATCAGTTACTGCAGTAAGGAGAGATGATATCTTGGAGGGGGCATCGAGTGAAGCTTTGTGGGTAGAGCCTAGGAATAAAAAAGGGGCAGCCACATTGTTAGGTGTTTATTATAGACCCCCAGACAGTCAGCGGGAAATTAAGGAGCAGATATGTGCACAATTTGTGGAGGTGTGTAAAAACAATAATAGGGTAATTATATTAGGTGATTTCAACTTTCCCAATATTAATTGGGATAGACATAGTGTTAAGGGCTTGGATGGCATGGATCTCTTGAAATGTGTACAGGAGAACTTTTTAGGTTAATATGTAGAGGGTCCAAAAAGGGATGGCGTAGCACTGGACCTAATTCTGGGGAATGAAGTCGGACAGATGGCTGAGGTGGTGGTGGGGGAGTATTTTAGTGATAGCGACCACAACATGGTGCAATTTAAGCTTGTTATGGACAAAGAAGTAAGACAAGTTGCAAAAAAAAGTTTTGGATTTGGGGAGAGTGGATTTTAGTAAAAGAAGACAGGATCTGGCCAGGGTAGACTGGGAACAGCAACTTGTGGGGAAATCTACAGAGGAGCAGTGGAGAGTGTACAAAAAGGAAATTCGGAGGATACAGGCTCAACATGTTCCCTCTAGGGTGATAGGAAGGTGTAACAAGCCCAGAGAACCATGGATGACCAGAGATATTCAGGATACGATGAGAAGGAAAAGAGGCTTTTAGCAGGTACAAGGGGAGCAAATCAGCGGAGGCATTCGTGGAGTACAGAAAGTGCAGGATGGAGCTTAAGAAAGCAATTAGGAAAGCAAAGAGGGGATATGAGAAACCTCTGGCTGGTAAAAGTAGGGAAACTCCCAAGATATTCTATAAACATATCAATGGGAAGAGGATAACCAGGGAAAGAGTAGGGCCCCTTAGGGACCAAGGGGGCAATCTATGGGTGGAGCCAGAGGACACCGGTAGAGTGTTGAATGAATACTTCACATCCGTCTTCACCAAAGAGAATGAGGATGAAGGTATGGAACTCAGAGAGAGAGACTGTGAGGTTCTTGAGCAAATTGATATAGGGAGTGACAAGGTATTGGAGTTGGTGGCAGGCTTAAAAGTGGACAAATCTCCAGGTCCGGATGATTTGTGTCCTAGACTGCTGAGGGAGACAAGGGAGGAGATTGCAGGTTCTCTGACCTATATTTTTAATTCCTTTCTGGCCACAGGGGAGGTGCCAGAGGACAGGAGAACAGCAAATGTGGTTCCGCTATTTAAGAATGGTTGTAGAGAAAAGCCAGAGAACTACAGACCAGTGAGTCTCACGTCAGTGGTAGAGAAACTATTGGAGAAAATTCTGAAGGAGAGAATCTATTTCCACTTGGAGAGGCAAGATTTGATTAGGGATAGTCAGCATGGCTTTGTCAGAGGGAGGTCATGCCTAACAAATTTGATTGAATTATTTGAGGAGGTGACCAGGTGTGTAGATGAGGGTAGTACAGTTGATGTAGTTTATATGGATTTCAGCAAAGCCTTTGACAAGGTCCCACATGGGAGACTTATAAAGGTGGCAAATGCAGATGGGATACAGGGTAATTTGATAAGGTGGATTCAAAATTGGCTTAGTAGTAGGAGTCAGAGGGTGATGACAGAAGGCTGCTTTAGTGACTGGAAGCCAGTGTCCAATGGCATACCACAGGGATCTGTGCTGGGTCCCCTATTATTTATCATTTATATAAACGACGTACATGACTGTGGGGTGTAGGATTAGTAAGTTTGCGGATGACACAAAGATTGGCCGGGTGGTTAACAGTGAGGTTGAGTGTCTTGGGCTACAGGAAGATATAGACAGGATGGTCAAGTGGGTAGATAAGTGACAGATGGAATTTAACCCTGAAAAGTGTGAGGTGATACACTTTGGAAGGAGTAATTTGACAAGGAAATATTCAATGAATGACATGACACTAGGAAGTTCTGAGGAACAAAGGGACCTTGGCATTTGTGTCCATAGATCTCTGTAGGTGGAGTGACATGTTAGTGGGGTGGTGAAAAAGGCATTTGGGACACTTGCCTTTATCGATCGAGGCATAGATTACAAAAGTAGAGAGGTCATGTTGGAGTTGTATAGAACCTTGGTGAGGCCATAGCTGGTGTACTGTGTGCAGTCCTGGTCGCCACATTATAGGAAGGATGTGATTGCACCTGGAGGGGTTGCAGAGGCGATTCACCAGGATGTTGCCTGGGATGAAACATTTAAGTTATGAAGAGAGGTCGGATAGACTTGGGTTATTTTTGTTGGAGTAGAGAAGACTGAGGGGTGACCTGATGGAGGTGTACAAGATTATGAGGGGCATGGACAGGGTGGATAGGGAGCAGCTGTTCCCCTTAACTGAAAGGTCAGTCACGAGGGGACATAAGTTCAAGGTGAGGGGCAGGAAGTTTAGGGGGGATGTGAGGAAAAACGTTTTTACCCAGAGGGTGATGACGGCCTGGAATGCGCTGCCTGGGAGGGTGATGGAGGTGGGTTGCCTCACATCCTTTAAAAAGTACCTAGATGATCACTTGGCATGTCATAACATTCAAGGCTATGGGCCAAATGCTGGTAAATGGGATTGGGTAGGTAGGTCAGGTGTTTCTCATGTTTCGGTGCAGACTTGATGGGCTGAAGGGCCTCTTCTGCACTGTGAGATTCCGTGATTCTGTGAAAGGATCTTAGAAGACAGTTCCAGGTAAAGGACAAAGACAGGAATCAGAGATAGATCCCATTGAGTAGAGATAAGTGACATGAGCAGAGGAAAAGGCTCCAAATTAAAAACACAGCTGCTGGGAGCAGACTTGATGCGAAGTGGGCTTGAAAGACGCCCAGAAGATCCAAGAGGGCAACTTAAGGTTAGTGACTTTGTGCTGCCGGCTGTAAGGGCAAAGATACCCTTTTCGAGCAGTGGTGTTCTGCTTGACATGGCCAAAGGTTTTAACATGTGCTTGGAAGGTGAAGCTTGAGTGTACTCGGCGATCCACAGGAAAGGAATCTTGGAAGCTATGATTGAAACCATGGAGGTGAATCCTTATGGAAGCTGGCTGAGTGGGAGTGACTTTTGAAGAGAATTCCAGGGCAAGTTCTTCAAATGTGGAGATTGGAAACCGTCATGAGAAAGGCAGAGTTTCAGTAAAACCGGTTGGCTCATGGCGCGACAAGCATCCGATTGGGCTTTTGTGAGAAACCCAGAGAAACTAGCTTTGGTTGTATCAGTTACTGACCGCAATTTGCCAGTTGGTTTTCATGTATCGCATGCTTACTCTGAATATCAGAGTGTAAGATATATGTGGAAAACTGCTTTATCTTTCCAAGTTTTTGTGTGTCTGTAAAGATATAGCTAGGGTGAAGGAATTGTGAATATTTAGATCATTTTCTTATCTTTGTATTGAGATCTTCCCAATCTTTTTGCCTGGTGTAATGCAATTCATTTTACTTGTTTAGTAAATGTTTTATTCTTTCTGTTATAAGTTCTGTTATAAGTGTAAATTTGTTACCTTCACGGTTTCTAAAGAAAAATAGTAGTTCGGATCTATCAAGCCAGGTTACACTCTGGAACTTGACTTGCCCAGCGTAACATCAGCTGGGATCGTAACACCTTCCTTTGGTAAAGTGACCAAAACATGCACATAATACTCCATCTGTGGTCTCAGCAATGACCTTATAATTGTAGTAAGATCTCTTTGCACTTGTACTCTAACTCCTTTGCACCAAAAACTAGCTTACCTTCCTTGCTGTTCCTGATTGTTAACTTCCTGTGATTCATGTACAAGAAGACTTGGGTCCTTCTGAATGGAAATACCTCCCAGTCTCTCCCCATTCAAAAAATACTTTGCCTTTTTATTTTTCCTGCCAAAGTGGGTAACTTCACACTTTGCCATATTGCATTCCATCTGCTATATTCTTGCCACATGGCAAACCTGTCGATATCCCTCTGTATCCTCTTTGCTTAATCACTGCTTACTTTCCCACTTAACATTGCATTGTCAACAAATTTGAATTCATTACACTTGGTCCCCATACTTAGTAAGGAATATAGTTGGCTGATGACAAGTACTGATCCATGCAGAACACTGCTTGGTTAGCCTGCCAACCTCAAAATGCTCTGTTTATTCCTATTGTCAGTTTTCCGGCCATTAACCAATTCTCGAACTATGCTAATACATGAGCACCAATCTCATGAGTCCTAATTTTGTGTAATAGCCTCTTGTTGCATGTTTTTTGGAAACCCAAATAAACAACATCCACTGGTACCCACTTATCCATCTTAATAGTTACATCCTCAAAAAACTCATTTGTCAAACACAATTTCCCTTTCATAAATCTGTGTAATAATAATCATGTTATGATTTTCTAAATGCCCTGTAATCATCAGGAATGAGAAATTTGCACTGTTTGGTAGAAATATGATTTTTGGAACCTGGAATTCCAACCGTTCAACTTTATTTCGACATCTGCCTCCCCTCGGAGCCTTCATTGTGGCCTTCTGAGAAAGGCTGGAAAATCTCCCATCAATAATGAGGCCAGGAGCAAGGCCCGAGAGAGCCATAAGAACGTATGCCACAGGAGCAGGAGTAGACCGTAGCCGACTTGGGTGAAGTAATTTCTTCTTATCTCAATCCTAAGTGATTGGCTGCTTATCATGAGACTGTGCCCCCATGTTTTAGATTCCCCGAGCAATGGAAGCAATCTCTGTGTCCATCCTATCAAGCCCCTTCAGAATTTTGTTGAATTCAATGAGATCACCTCTCATTCTTCTAAACTCCAGAGAATATAAGCCCAATTGACTCAGCCTTTCATCAAAGGATAATCCCCTCATCCCAGGTATTGAAGTAGTGAACCTGTGTTGTACTGCCTCCAGTGCTAATATATCCTTTCCTAAATGTGGAGATCAAAGCTGCACACATGGTGGTCTTACCAAAACCCTGTAAACTGTAGCAAGACTTCATTCTTGTACTCCAATCCCCTTGCAATAAAGGCCAAAATGCCATTTGCTTTCTTCATGCCTGGACCTGGCTGCCATCACTCATCCCACCAGGAGGATGTGCTCTATTGCTGGCCACTTGGTGGAGCCGTGGGTTTCGGCAGGCAGGAGGAGGAGGGAGCAGCTCAGTCTCAGCTGGTTGTCTTAAATTGACTCTGGTTTTTAGTAAAAGGGGCCTGGCCATGAAGGGGTCTTTAGGCTCACATGGCAGCCCATTTTGCTGTAATATGTTGGACAAGCCAGGTTGCTGAGTGAGTGAGTTGGGAGGGGATTTGGGAAGGAGGGCTGTGGCTACTGAGTGAGTGGGGGCAGGAAAGTTGAAAAGAGGGGCTGCTAAGAGTGTGTGTATGAGATGGTGTAGTGGGGAAAGGGGCTGTTGAGTAAGCGTGTGGTAGGTAGGGCATTTGGGAATGGGGGCTGCTGAGTTACTGGGGCAGTTTGGGAAGAGGAGCAACATAACTACATAAAATAATAGTTTCTCAAAGTGCTTCAAAAACACAGGTTTTCTTATTTATATGATGTATTATTATATGTTGATCTATAATGGATGTACTTAATATACTGAATGTTGCTAAGCTGCTTTATTGCTGTTGTATTTTTGTTGGTGTCTCGATTTTTTTTCTTTTTTGTTTGTTCATGGGATTGGGCATTGCTGGCAAAGCTAGCATTTGTTGCTCATTTCAAATTGCCCTTAACAAAGTGGTGGCGAGTTAAAATGAGGTCACATAGCAAAATAGTTTGCAAAGCACTGTCCGTAGTGCTTTGCTTTGCATGTACATAATCCAACAAGGTCGCATTCTGTTGTTATTATGGACTTTAACCTGTATTACATGCACTAACTGCATTGAATACTGAAATGCTAAGGTCACTTAGTGATTTGATAAACATGTACCCTGCTTCGATGTGGTATTCACTCAAAGCCAGCTCCGTTGGTCATTGGTTGGGGCATGTCATTCATTTGCTTGACACCAGACTCATAAAGCAACTGCTCTATTTGGAACTTGGTCATGGCAGGAGACTCCCAGGAGGAAAAAGGAAACACTTTAGAGATATCCTCAAAGCGGTCAAACATCCCCACCAGCTCCTGGAATTGCTGGCTTGTGACTGGCTAAAATGAGAAGATTCAGCCAGGAAGACAGAGGAGACGTCACCAATCCTTCCTCTTGCCGAAACCCCCACCCCCCAACTTCCTGCTTGCCCCTTTAATCACCAGAGCCCTCGCTCACAGTGAGAGGGAGGGTTAGGGAGCAGCAGAGGTCACTCCAAGATGGCACCGATCAGGTCACGTGACCCTAAGTCAGATTGGCACAAAATGACTTTAAAATGAAACTTTTGTGCTAAAGGAGAATACAGGGCCCATTAAATGACCAACATGAAAGCAAAGCAACATAAAACGGGACAACATTAAACAGGAACTTGTGTATGCGGGGTGGGGGTTGGGGATGGGGGTGGTGTGGTGGGAGTCCATCACGAAGTGGATGAGGCAAATAGTTTAGATGCTTTCAGAAGGAACAAAACAACACTCTAAGAGAAAAGGGAGCAGAAAGTTACGCCGAAAGACTGAGATCAGATAGATGGAATGGGAAGAGGTTTGTGCTGAGTATAAACACGTGCACAGACCAGTTAGGCAAAATGGCCTCCTGTGCTGAACATTTTAGGAAATTTAATGCCTTCTCTGCTTCTAGCATCCAAACACAGAGGGCTATTTGCTACAAGAACGTGTACAAAATGTACAAATGTTACCTGTGTATTTGTGGAGGTGATCTGAATAATTCAAATTTCAAAGATATTTCTAGAAGGCATCAGTAGTGTTAAAGTATTCCATCTGGCTTATATTAGTGTGTGTACTATTTCACAAATGATATGCCAAATTTGGAGGTGATAAATTTACTGACAGATTTGCTGGAATCATAAAGCATTATTTTCAGATTTACACATTAGAATCTGTTAAATGACAGAATATGTCAATTAAAATGCTATTCAGGAATGAATGATAAAGTGTAATTGTTCAGCAAACTGTGTGCCTACTGATTCTTCTTGATGTGGATACTATTATGCATTTTGCGTGTAACAATAAAAGATTTGGAATTGTTCTGTAAATATCAGCCTAATAGATTAAGTATTCTAGGATGTATATGAATGCTGCATTTTTTATTTGCGTGGATGAATGTAATTTAAGAGAAAATGCAGTATCTTTATTTTTTAATGCAATTATAAGGCATTTTACCTGTTCGCTTATGCAAATTTAAATGCTGTTAAAGATTTGAAGATTTATTTACTTGATGACTTCAAAAAGATTTGTTCTATTTCAGCGGAAGGTTGGCGGGGTGGGGTGGTGGTCAGAGGATTTTTGGGTCATGTTTTCCACCATTTTATTTCAAGACTGCACACTGTGCCCACAAATAAGCAAAGGTTCAACTGTTTTATAAAAAAAACTTCCATTCTCAGAAATTAAGAAAACAGAATACATAATTTTGAAAACTGCAGATTAACTCCTTGTAGACTGTTCGTTTGATTTTTGGCAAATCCTTCTCTTATGCATTGTGCTGACTGCTCCCATTCGTGAGACCTTGCTCCTTTTGAAATGAAATGTGACTTCACCTGCATAATATAGAGTTGAGTCGGGGACAAAAATGTTTACTGTATTTGGTTTGCATTTCCAAGAAACAGCAGGTCAAATCCTATCAGCCTGTGGTTTGGGATTTAAACATTCATCAAAATAAAAGATGAACAGCAACAATAAATAATACAATAACTTGCATTACTTTTGCCAAATGTTTAATTTCAGGAACAAAACTAATACCTGACAAATCGCTAACTATTTTGATAATATGAACTTGGCTAAGCCTTCCTCAAATTTGGCTCTAGTTCTTGGATGTTCTGATTGATTGACAGAATTACAAAGGAGTCATCTTCATGCAAACTGTGATACCAAGGTAGAACTGGGGTATTGGGGCCATGCTATTTGGAATATAGCTGGTGTACCCTTTGAGGTTGAAAATTGAGCAGTAGAATTAGAAAGAATGTGTCCCAAAATTGATCCAAGATTATCAAATTGAGGAATGGCTTCCTGAACTCTGCTAAATGACAACCACAGTTATTTACATATGTTCGTTTTACCTTAATTTGATAGATTTTAGAACAAAATAAATAAGTTGTATTAAGTAATTGCTGCTTGATTTGCATAGAAACTGTGGCATTACTCTGGTACTTGTAGACAAATTTTAAGTGCATTTCACATAAGTCCAGTTCTCTCACACAAGTATTGTGTTATTCATTATTTGGCTTATGTGTTTGAGAAATAAAGTAGTTGAGGCCAAAACATTGTATGTTTTCAAGAAGGAGTTAGATATAGCTCTTGGGGTGAAAGGGATCAAAGGATGTGGGGAGAAAGCGGGAGCAGGCTGTTGAGTTGGATGATCAACCATGATCTTAATGAATGGTGGAGCAAGCTCGAAGGTCTACACCTCCTATTTTCTATGTTTCTATGTTTGCTTTAGTCTCTAAGTTTTAGGCTTGAGTAACTTTGACCGTTAGTTCAGTTTGAATAAAGTTGATGATAACTTGATGATAGTTTTCACTTTCAAACTGATTAGGTGAAAATGTGTTGGAGGAAGCCTAAAAACTAACACTGGTGTCTTCAATTTCATGTTGAATGGCCTTACAAGAAGCTTCTGAAATACAATGGATTACCCTTGGGAATTTTCTTTCTTTGCTGCAATCTTCTTTCTTTCACACTATGCCTTTTCTGAAGGTTTTGACTCCATTTTGGAGTACAGTTTCAAAGTTGCATTCTTGGTATCTTGCCTAAGTAACAAATGCTGGCTTCCCAGCAATGCAACATCCAATGAAAGAATAGAAAAAAGCCAAGGATCAGTAACATCCTTATAACAACCTTCCTGCCATCTTCATAAATTTGTGTTCATGCATCTCTCTCTGTCACACTGTTCCTGAACCAGCTCTTTCAAGTCATACAGTTTTGTTTGCAGTGCCTCTCCTCGTTCTTCCTACCACAATGTACCACTTCACACTTGTGTGTTAAATTTAATTTCTTATTTCACCAGTGTATCTGTGAGATAATAAGTCTGTTATTATCCTCCCTAATGTTTACAACGTTTCATGTTATTAGCAAACTTTGAAATTGTGCTCTGTGTACCTAAATCCAGATCATTAATACATATCAAGAAGAGCAAAACTCATTGGGGAACACCACAATATATTTCATTGTCTAATTTAACAACTGTTCACTACTATTCTTTGTTTTCTGTCGCTTAGCCACTTTTCCATTCTACCTCTGTCCCTGTAACCCCATGGACTTTGATTTTACTAACAGGTTTGTTGGTACTTTGTCAAAAACCTCTTGAAAGTCCAAATGCAGAACATCAATTGCACTAATCCCATCAACCCTTACTGTTACCTCATCAAAGAAGTAAATTAGTATTTTTTTAAAAACAACTTCATGGGGTAAATGAGTTTGAATTTTGATGATATTTACATTTTATGGTTTCTTTGTAGTGGGTAATCTGGATTACACTGGTCACTTTTATATATTGTTGCACCCCCTAAAGCCAATTTGTATAAACATAAGACTATTGTGCAGCCAATCTTAAGTACAGTACCGTCAACTCAGTATGAAAATGATCTACATGAGTTTTGCCATCACTCTGCATAAGGAATAATTTATATCAAGCTGAATCCAAATAAATAAAATTTGCGTTGTTTTGTAATGTTAATGTTCATTGATAGATGGAAATTTAAATTGAAAATTAATTTAAGGCAGTCCATTGGTTTTGCTCAATGTGATATTGAGTCATTCCAAAACAGAAAAGTTTCTGGTTTGTTGCTAGACTGTACCAAGTTAGTTAACGAGGACTGGGTTGCCAGTAGCAGAGAGGCAATTTATTATTCCTGGAATAGGGAAAGTGGCAGGAGGTGGGGAAGGGGTGCAGAACAGCAGTGGTTCCTGTTTTGGATTCTGCCTTGTGACTGTCGTTAAGAAATGTGAAGAACATCATACTCGGTGATGACAGACCAATGTTGGACATGATGTCATTCTTTCCCTTCCCCTCCCATCTCTAGTGTGTGAAACACATTCCATTATGAGTCACTGCTGCCAGGAAAGGAGAGGACAAAGTGGAAAGAATCTGCAGCAGGCTTTTAGAGTTTACAAATGTTGAGGGTGCATCTACTGCTGACCTTTATTGCATTTGTATTTAATGGAAATATAGTGAAGTAAACATTCACTAATCTGCATGAAGCTGTCAGTGCAAATTCTTTTAGGTTAATTAGAATGTCAGAATGGAGAATTTAAACTAGCTGCTTTGGGACACTGGGATTAATAATAGTTCAAAATGTTTTCCAGCCACTGTACAATAATTGTAATTGAAATTGCCTGGCATTGGGCCCTTAGAAACTTTAATTGAAGTATTGTGACTTGGAATAGGAGCTGAAGAAACAAGGTAGTTCCTTGGTGACAATGCTGAATTAGTAATGATAAAACAATATAGATATCATAAGACTTGATATGGAAACAGATATAACACTGAATGAAATAATTGATTTGAAGCAGGCAAACTGTTCATCAATAAAAATCCTAAAATTTGAGGAATATTTCATATATTAAGAACAATCAAGCAGTTAGAAACACAAATCAGTGTATTGATCAGATCACTGGACCATGAAGCTGTTAAACTAAAAGCAAATGTAATAATCTCATGAAATTATGAGTACTTGTAATATACATAGAAGTACTATACCCTGATCCACATTGAATGAGCCCTGATCTGTAAAAAAAAAAGTAAATCTTGCTTTGACAAAGCTAGAGCTATTGATTTTCCAAGAAAATAAGCACTGGAGTATCATGTTAGCAGGCAACGAATACAAACATGTTTTAAAGTGTCTGCTGAATCCCAGTAATCCCAGATTCAAACAAAGCAATTCCAAATTAAACTGGATTTACTGAACTGAGACTAACGTACCTCAAACTGGATATTTAACTAAATTAGATATCCACCAGCACACCATAACCATTTTACTATCCATATCATGAGGGGATGGTAGTGTAATGATAATCTTACTGGACTAGTAATCCAGAGGCCTGGACTAATGCTTCAGAGATATATGGGCTGGATTTTACACTCCCCGCTGAGAGGTTTGAATGTGTAGAGCAGCCAGATCCCTTCAGAGGGTTCTGCTACCAGATGGGAGGGTGTGAGGATCTGGCACCTTGTATAGTTCTACCCATTAATTAAATCAAATCCCATCAGAAACCTGGAATAAAATGCAAGTCTCAACAATGATTGTGAAACTATTGGATTGTTGTGAAATCCGATCTCATTTGCTGATGCCCTTCAGGGAAGGGAATATGCCACCCTGACCTGGTCTGGCCTACATGTGACTCCAGACCCAAAGCAATATGGTTAACTCTTAAATGCCCTCTGAAATGACCGAGCAAGCCGCTCAGTTGTGTTCAAGAAGGTGACCCACCACCACCCTCTGAAGGGCAAGTAAAGATGGGCAATAAATGCTGACCTAACCAGCAATGCCCACATCCAAAAAACAAAAAAAAGGACATGCACTATGAATACGTATGAAATTGTTAATTTGCTGGTTACATCTGATGACATGACTGCCACATCAGACTGCACCAAAACTAATTTTGGCACATTTACCTCTGAAACATTAACTCAGTTGGAAGATTCTCACCTTGTTTTCAAATTCCTTCATGACCCTGCTCCTCCCAGTCTCTGGAACCTTGTCCAGCCCTACCTTCCAAGATCCCTACCCTCCTCTAATTTTGGCTTTTTGCACATCCCTTATTTTAATCACTCCACCGTTGGTGGCTGTGCTTTCATCTGCCTAGGCCCTAAACTCTAATTTTCTCTCAAAATCTCTCCTTTCCCTTCCCTCCCTCCCTCCTTCTCTTTGCCTCTCTCTTTTCCCAATAAAACATTTCTTAAAACCTACTATTTGACCACCTTTCCTAATAGCTCCTTATGTGGCTTGGAGTTAAATTTTGTTTGTTGATGCTGCGGTGAAGCGCCTTGGAGTAATTTGCTAAAGATGGTATATAAGTGCAAGTCAAGTAGTGGTTCTGTGCATCATATAACATCACTGTCACAGATACTTGGTTCAGACATTGTAACATGCATCAAGCAACCGATGTCCAATGATGATCAGCCGAGAAAGAAGCTAGACTGTATCATGGCAACATAGTTAAAATAATATTGCTTTTATTGAGGTACAGAAGCACCAGTCAATACTCATCATAACTTCTCATTGCAAGGATAACAATTGCCCCTCGATTTCACCCTGACTGTGTACCTTATATGACACCTGACATAAAACATGTCTGTGAGAATTTAAAACTTGCCAAAAGGTGCTTTGTCACAGTGCAAGCACATTTGGTGCACTTGATACTCTACCAGACAGCATAGAATCAACCCGGACAGCCATAGCACAGCTATCTGAGAAGCCACAGATAGTTTCCTAAGACTGAAATCCAGCATGCAATGGAGGAAGACAAAAATGCTTTCTGATCTCAAACCTGTTCTGTTCTGAGGTGAATTTGATCCCTGTTCACAGCTCTGCAAATATTGGCATTACTTCAAGTCAAGTTGTTAACATTGTGAGGCAGCCACCTCTAGGCTACTGTTTTCATGGGCAAAGGCAAAAGCCTATTGTGTCGCTCAAAGTTGTGGTACAGGACATTCAACTTATTGTGTTGTGGACAAATTATGGAGGTAGTAAACAACCTCATCCACCCAGATAGCAAACTGCCATCAGGTGGGCGTAGTGAACAATAACTGAGGAGAATCAGCTTAGCAACATGAGCAATGAAGGACTACATGGGGTCTGGTGTTCAAAGGTGAAAATCCCTATGAAAGCATAGATCTATTAGATTTGTGTCCTTCCAGCACTATTATATGAAGCATAGACGCTGGGAAGTTCCAGTAAACCAGACAGTGAAATTTGGAATTGAGGTCAGGAAGAGACAGAGGTTTGCTCTTGATTCGAGGCAGTTAATTAACTTGGTTACATCAGATCAGTAACAATTCTGTGGACACTGATCCTATCCCCACTCTTTGGGGGCCATACATTTATTCATAATAGTTCCTGAGCTCTGGAATTTCCCCTTAAATATCTCTGCCTCTTTACCTATCATTTAAGTCATTCCTTAAAACGTACTTCTTTAATAAAGCCTTTAATCACCCATCTATTATTTCCTCCTCTGGCTGAACATCCGTCTTTTGCCTGATTCTTGTCTTATGAAGTGCTTTGGAATGTTTTAAAGGCTGTATATAAATGAAGATAGTAGTTGCTGTAAATCACTTGTTTATTCTCAATGCAGCAAGCCACGTGCATTTTTTAAAAATTCATTCATGGGATGTGGGTGTTGCTGGCTAGGCCAACATCCCTAATTGCCCTTGAAGAGATGGCGCTGCGCTGCCTTCATGAGGCAGTCCATGTGGTGTAAGTACACCTACAGTGCTGTTAGGGAGGGAGCTCCAAGATTTCGATGACAGTCAAGGAACGGTGATATATTTCTAACTCAGGATGGGAGTGACTTGGAAGGGAACTTCCAAGTGGTGGTGTTCCCATGTGTCTGCTGTCCTTGTCCTTCTAGATGGATGTGGAAGGTGCTGTCTAAGGACGCTTGGTGTGTTCCTGCAGTGCATTTTGTTGATAGTACACACCGTGCATCATTAGTGGAGGGAGTAAATGTTTGTGGATGGGGTGCCAATCAAGCGGGCTGCTTTGTCCTGAATGGTGTCGAGCTCTTGAGTGTTGTATCTTCACCAGGTTGACACTTCGTTTTTAGGTATGCCTGGTGTTGCTCCTGGCATGCCCTCCTGAACTCTTCATTAAGCATAAATAATAATAAAATTTTAAAATGCTAATTTATTCCAACTTGATGATTTAATGTTTAATAGGTTTGACAATGCTTTCTTAAATGTGAATTAAAAAGCATTCAACAGTGTTGTTTGCTTTAAAATCAACGGCTAATTAATGCTTTCTTATCTCCTTACAGATATGAGTTACGAATCAGATACCTACCTAAAGGATTCCTGAATGAGTTCAATGAAGACAAACCATGTTTACATTTTTTTTATCAACAGGTGAGTTAATGTTTGAAATATGCAATTTTGTGGGCTGAGGATGTTTGAATAACTTGTTGGGATCTCAATGAATTTAAAGGTGGAAAAGATCTGCATTTATTCTCAAATTAGTGTCTTTTCCCAAACACAATTGTGCAGATTTTGATTTTAATGTTTCCTGGTAACTGCTGTATTTTTTCGATGAACTAGAAAACTCCGCCCTCAGCCTTATAGGTGCACCGAAGATCTAAGTGCTTAGTTTTTTAAATGATCGCCCAAAGTTTTCTATGTTAGTACAACTGCAGCCGATGTTATTTGCTGAGCAAGCCAAATCCTAGAGAGAAGCTTGTCTTACTGATCATAATTTTTTTTTGTATTTTGAAAATGAGGGGAAAACTACTGTTCCCAGAAGCATAGAATCCCAGTAATGCTTATAGGATTTTAATATTAAAATATTTATTAACAAGAAGGAAAAAAAAACTTAAACATGCAAGATTAAAATTATACAGTTGAAACAGCCTTCTAAAAAGTTCTCCAAAAAACCCCCATTTGGTCAGAACACACAGGTAAACGACTTGGCAACAGCTCCCTTATAGATTCTTAACCATAAAAATCCATTATTATTACCCAAGGCAAAAACTGCTGCTGCTCTAATGTAGTATACCCCATGACTTTTCACTTTCTTCCACTCTGCTGTGGAAATCCAAAGGAAGTTCAAAAACAGATTACTTTCTGAAAACAGAGGCTTTTCTGGCTTGAAACTGGATGGCTGTTTCAAATTCACAAATTTCTCAGCACTGCACTGGTCTCAGGACACCTTGCCCATGCAGCCACCTCAACTCAACTAAACATCTTTCCTTAAATATCTTTTTTTCCCATTTCATCCTCAACTTCATTGTCCTAAGCACCTCTTTGAACTCGCTTTTCCAAAATATAAAAATCTTTTATGTTTTCCTATTGCCTCCACTTTCAGGTCAAATAAAATTTAATAACCTTTCCTTGTTTACTTATGAAACCTTTAAGTTGTAAAAGTCTCTAAGACTCCCTTTGAAAGTTAGCTGCTGAAAAAATCAAGTCCTTACCTATCACCTAATGCAAGTTTTAAAACCCAACCTAGTTACTTGGAATTCCAACTTCACTAGCTTCTCATTACAAATTCTTGCATCTAGCACCTTTACCTTTCACCTCTCAGTTCCCATTGACGAGCTGTCGTTACTAACACCCCCCAGTTTAATTAATCATGGACACGCATGCACACACGCACGTGCTGAAGAAAGGGAGATTAGGAGTCATGCCCAAAAACCTAGGCAAAAAATGATGTTTTAAAAAAGAGGGGTAAGTGAGGAAATTACACATTGTGGGATGTAAATGGTAATGTACCCAATGTCTTGTATAGGAAGGAAGAAGTGCGCAATGCATTGATATCAGAAGGTTAAGCATTTTTAAGAAGGAGATAGGGCGCAGTTCTTTTGGATTGGAGAATGTTAGAGATGGGTTGCGGGATAAGCTGATAGATGAGTTAATAAACAAGGATAAGAATTGTAAATTTGAACCTCTGAAGGTATTGGGATCTCTTGACAATAGTTACTGCATGTGAAATGAGTGGAACATAAATTGGCCAAAAAAAACAAAAGAAAGCAAAGAGTAGGACTAAAAGGTAGTGTTTCATGTTGGAGGAAATTCGAAAACAGAAGATTTAGAGTGACCTGATAGAAGCCTTTAAAATTAGGTATAGGTTGGACTTGGTAAATGTGGGGCAATCCAAAGTGAGGGACCATGAATACAAAGCAGTTACTGATAAATCCATTTTGGAAATAAAGAGACATTTCTTTACATGAATTGATTGGAATGTGGAACTCTACCACAGGAAGCGATTGAGGCAAATAGCTCAGATGCTTTCAAAAGGAAACTGGAAGGTACATGAGAGAAAAAGGAGTAAAATATATACTGAATGGCTGAGATGAAATAGATAGAATGGGAGGAGACTTGTGTGGTATATAAACATCATCATCGATTAGTTGGGCTAAATGGCCTGTTTCAGTGCCATATACAAGTACAGTGTCTCAAATCTGGTTATCCGAAAACCAATGATGTGAGAAAACTTGGCATTTTTTTTAAGCTGCCATCAGCTGACTTTCCCTCCTCACCAATATCTTTGTTCTATATGTATGGTTGGGAAACTCTTTGGGGCTGCTCCCACTCTACCACTAACACTTCATTGGAGTGCAGCGGAACCTTGTTTGCATGCATAAACTGAGCTTTTGCCACGCTTCCAGGAAAGTAAAACTGACTGACCTGAAGCAGCCCCAAAGAATTTCCTGGTTTATCTTGCAGCACTGCCTCGATTTCTTTCAAAACTGTCATTTGCATTCCTTTCTTGAGAAATGTGCCCTCAACACTCTAGATGCCTGGCCCTAGCTGGAAACCGGCAAGATCCGAAATCCAACACGGACTCAGTCCCAAGGTTGCCGGTTTTGAGACAATTTACTTGTATTCCATTTACTTCTATGCTAACATGATCAACAAAGAGAGGGGTTATGTTCAATTTGGATGGCATGTGAGTAGCACAGCTTTGCATGAGCTGACTTATATGGAGGGTGCAGGATGGGAGACTGGCCCGAAGAGTATTATAATAATTGGGGCAGGCGATGCCAAAATCATTTATGAATGCCTCTGGAAAATGGGGAGGGGTAGGTGTGGAAACAGGCAATATTACAGAAGAAAATGGACATTCTTTGTATTGGAAAGGATAGAAGGTGGAAACTTGGTTTGGGATCAAACAGGACACTGAGATTACAAATAGTCAGTTTCAGCCTATGGTGGTGACCAGGGATGATTTTGTTGCGAGGGAAGGGAGTTTGCGGTGGAGATCAAATTTGATGGCTTTATTCTTGGTAGTGATAGCTGGAGAAGGTGGTGGCCCATCCAGAACAAGAGGTTGGACAAGGAGCACAAAAGCAGTGGATGGGTTACAAAAGTAGAGCAGGCTGTCATCACTGTAAGCTCATCCAACATGTCTTCAAGGGTAGCATGTAGATGAAGGTGACAAAGAATAAACCTTCAGGGGATTCTGGAGGTAAATCAATGATGAGAAGAGGAACCATTGCTAATGATGCTGTGGAACATTGAAATAACTGGATAGGTAAAAATGGAATCAAGCAAAAGAAGTTCCAAGGACCCAAAACACCAGAAAAGTGTTGGATGAAGTTAACCAAGTCAAAACCTGCTGAGAGGATGAGGAGGGATAATAACAACATAACTAGGAGCAAGAGTAGGCAATTCAGCCCCTCGAGCCTACCCTGCTATTCCATACGATCATGGCTGTACTCATTTCGGCCTCAACTCCAATTTCCTGCCCTCTCCCCATAATCTTTCAACCCATTACTAATTAAAAATCTGTCTAACTCCTCTGTAAATTCATTCAGCGCCCCGGCATGCACTGCACCCTGAGGTTCTGAACTCCACAGATTCACGACCCTTTGAGAAAAGTAATTCCTCCTCACCTCTGATTTAAATCTACCACCCCTTAGCCTCAAACTATGGCCTCTCATTCTAGAATGCCCCACAAGGGGAAACATTCGCTCCCCTTTAGCATCTTATATACCTCAATTAGATCTCTTCTCATCCTTCTGAACTCTAGCGAGTGTAGGTCTAAACTGCTCAATCTTTCCTCATAAGACAAGCCCTGCATCTCTGGAATCAATCTAGTGAACCTCCAATGCAACTACATCCTTCCTCAAGTAAGGGGACCAAAACTGTGCACAGTACTCCAGGTACAGTCTCACCAATGCCTTGTACTGTTGCAACAACACTTCCTTATTTTTATACTCTATTCCTTTAGCAATAAATGCCAAAATTCCATTTGCTTCCTTATTACCTGCTGTGCCTATATACTAGCTTTCAGCGATTCATGCATGAGGACACCCAGATCCCTCTGCACTGAAACATTCTGAAGTTTCTCTCCATTTAAATAATAAGTCGCCTTTTTGTTCTTCCAATCAAAATGGATAACCTCACACTCGTCCACATTAAACTCCATCTACCAAATTTGGCCCATTCACCTAATCTGTCCATATCCATTTGTAAATTTTTTATTTCTTCATTGCAACTTACTTTCCTGTCTATTTTGGTGTCACCTGCAAATTTAGCTATAGTACCTTCTATCCCTGAATCCAAGTCATTAATATAGATTGTAAATAGTTGGGGCTCAAGGACCGAACCCTGTGGCACCCCACTAGTTACAGCTTGCCATCCAGAAAAGGACCCATTTATCCCGACTCTCTGCTTTCTGTTGGTTAGCCAATCCTCTATCCAAGTTAATATATTACCCCTAAATCCATATGATCTTATCTTGTGTATTAATCTTTTGTGCGGCACCTTATCAAAGGCCTTCTGTAAGTCCAGATGTACGACATCTACAGAATCCCCAATATCCACTTTGCTTGTCGCATCTTCAAAGAACTCTAGCAAATTAATCAAACACGATTTACTCTTCATAAAGCTATGCTGACTGTGATGGATTGCATTTAGACTTTCCAAATGCCCCATTACTGCTTCCAACAATTTCCCAACGACAGAAGTTAAACTAACTGGTCTACACTTTCCTATATGTATCAGTCATAGTTCCTGTGGTTTCAGTTTCTGGCAGTGCAGAGACTGAATTTGTTGGGATTCAAATGGACTTGTGGGAGATGAGCACAGATCTTGGAAATTACAGTATATCCAAGGACCTTCGAAAGGAAAGAAGGTTTTGCAATGGGTTAATGAGATAGAGGGTCAAGGTTGGGGTTTTTGAGGAGGGAGGTTTTGATTGGTAGCTTGGAAAGAGGAAGGACAGCTCCCGAGGGGAGAGATTATTTATCACAGAAATTTATAACATCAACTCACTTCGGAGGCAGGAATTGCCAGGAATTTGGTTGAGGGAGCATGAAATGAGCTTGGTGAGGGCTGGAAATGAGTTTGACGAGAAATTTGAAGAGTTGTGTAACACACAGTCAAAAAATAATTTAAAAAAATGTTTTCATGGGATGGGGACGTCACTGGCTAGGCCAGCATTTATTGCCCATCCTTAATTGCCCTTGAGAAGGTGTTTGTGAGCTGCCGCCTTGAACCACTGCAATCCATGTGTTGTAGGTACACCCGCGGAGCTGTCCTGTGATTAATAGAATTTGCAATCAACCAAGCTCAAGCAGCACAAAGGTCTTAATACTCTTAACAATGAAATAAAATAATGAAGTGACAGAATTGTGTTCCATCCTTGCTGTTACATATTTGGGTCTGCCTTGGATGTGTTCTCCGATTCAATGGCGTCAGTTGTTCTTCTAAGTCGTCAAAGTACCTTCGTTTTATGAAAGTCATCTTGCACTGCCCAAGATTTAAGTGCACAGATGGGAACTGATGGATATAACAATAACGTTGCTGTGTGGTCTGGACTGAAAGTTAGAATATGTTTAAAAGTGGAGTATTGTTTCTCAAATTATTTCTCAGTTGACAATGCATTGGGATCTAGAAAGAAAAAGAAAGACTTGTATTTATGTAACACCTGTAGCAGCCTCGGAATGTTTTAAGGCACTTTGCAGCCAATGCATTACTTTTGATGTGTGATTACTGTTGTAATGTAGGATATGAGGCAGCCAAATTTGCATGCAGCAGTGAGATTATGCTTGAGTTTCAGGCTCGGCGCGATGCTGAATTCTTCTTCCGCTGCCTTCGTCTCCGTGCTCACTTCTTTGGGCAGGAGTCCTCTCCCCATTCAACGGATCCTTTTACCCGCCTCCAATATTCTCCCTCCACCCAGACCCCTCCCTCTGGCTTTTTACCTGCTCTTGATCTTTTCATTGAGAACTGTCGGTGTGACATCAGTCATCTCAATTTCTCAGTCGTCTCAATTTCTCTGCTCCTTTCATCCACACTAACCTGTCTCTTTCTGAACTTGCCACAGTCCGTTCTCTCAGGTCCAACCCTGACTTTGTCATCAAACCCGCTGACTAGGTTGGTGCTGTTGTTGTCTGGCACATTGACCGCTACCTCGCAGAGGCTGAGCGTCAACTCGCAGACACTTCCTCCTACCTCCCCCTGGACCATGACCCCACCACTGAACATCAAGCCATTGTTTCCAGGACTGTCACTGACCTCATCTCCTCTGGAGTACTTCGCTCCACAGCTTCCAACCTGAGAGTCTCCCAACCTCGGACGGCCCGCTTCTACCTCCTACCCAAAATCCACAAACAGGACTGTCCCGACAGACTGATCGTGTCAGCCTGTTCCTGCCCCACGGAACTTATTTCTTGCAATCTTGACTCCATTCTCTCTTCTTGTCCACTCTCTTCCCATGTTCATCCGCGATTTCTCTCACGCCCTACATCATATCAACAATTCCCAGTTCCCTGGCCCCAACCGCCTCCTCTTCACCATGGACGTCCAATCCCTCTACACCTCCATCCCCCACTGGGATGGTCTGAGGGCTCTCAGCTTCTTCCTCGAGCAGAGGCCCGAACAATCCCCGTCCACCACTACTCTCCTCCGTCTGGCTGAACTTGTTCTCTCACTGAACAATTTCTCCTTAAACTCGTCTCACTTACTCTAAATAAAAGGTGTGGCTATGGATGCCCGCATGGACCCCAGTTCTGCCTGTCTCTTTATGGGGTATGTGGAATATTCCTTATTCCAGTCCTACTCAGGCCCCCTCCCACAACTCTTTCTCCGGTACATCAATGCCTGCTTCGGTATCGCTTCATGCTCTTGTCTGGATCTGGAAAAATTTATTAATTTTGCTTCCAATTTCCACCCTTCCATCATTTTCGCATGATCCATCACTGACATTTCCCTCCCCTTCCTTGACCTTTCAGTCTCAATTTCTCAGTCCACTAATATTCATTACAAGCCTACCGACTCCCACAGCTACCTTGACTACAGCTCCTCACACCCCATTTCCTGTAAGGACTCCATTCCATTCTCTCAGTTCCTCCGTCTCCGTCGTATGTTCTGATGATGCCACTTTCCAAAACAGTTCCTATGACATGTTTTCCACCCATGGTGGTTGACAGGGCCCTTAACCGTGTCTCGCTCATCTCCTGCGCATCCGCCCTCAAACCTTCCTCTCCCTCCCAGAACCATGATAGGGTCCCCCTTGTCCTCACTTATCACCCCACCAGCCTCTGCATTCAAAGGATCATCCTCCGCCGTTTCCACCAACTCCAGCATGATGCCACCACCAAACACATCTTCCCTTCACCCCCCCGGCGGCTTTCCGCAGGGATCGTTCCCTCCGGGACACCCTGGTCCACTCCTCCATCAGCCCCTACACCTCAAACCCCTCCCATGGGACCTTCCTATGCAACCACAGAAGGTGTAACACCTGCCCCTTTACTTCCCCTCTCCTCACCGTACAAGGGCTCAAACATTCCTTTCAAGTGACGCAGTGCTTCACTTGCACTTTCTTCAGTTTAGTCTACTGCATTCGTTGCTCCCAACACGGTCTCCTGTACATTAGAGAGACCAAACGCAGACTAGGTGACCACTTTGCGGAATACCTTCAGTCTGTCCGCAAGCATGACCCAGACCTCCCTGTCGCTTGCCATTTCAACCCTCCACCCTGCTCTCATGCCCACATGTCCATCCTTGGCCTGGTGGACTGTTCCAGTGAAGCTCAACGCAAACTGGAGGAACAGCACCTCACCTTCTGACCAGGCACTTTACAGCCTTCCGGACTTAATATTGAGTTCAACAATTTCAGATCCTGAACTCTCTCCTCTATCCCCACCCCACTTCCCAATCCCCCTTTTTCCAATAATTTATACATTTTTTACCAATATATTTTTCTTTTCCCACCTATTTTTCAATTTGTTTCGATCTATTGTTTCATCTCTACCTTTTAGCCCATTTTGATCCCTTCTCCCCACCCCAGCCGCACTAGGGCCACCTGCCACTAGCTTGTGCTGCATGTTACCCGTAAATGCTTCCATTAGCGCATCTTTTAGATAATATCACCGACGTCAACACCCCTTTGTCCTTTTGTCTATGACTTCTTTGGCAGTCTCTT
The DNA here is from genome assembly GCF_017639515.1 of Carcharodon carcharias. NCBI lineage: Eukaryota > Metazoa > Chordata > Chondrichthyes > Lamniformes > Lamnidae > Carcharodon > Carcharodon carcharias. The sequence goes on from NC_054472.1 coordinate 168,312,882, forward strand.
CTTGGCCTCCACCTATCACTGTCGCCCTATCGAGCTCTACCTGTCCTCCCACCCCCCTCTACCAGCTTATATTTCATCTCACTTCTGTATTGTGTAATTCTGATGAAGGGTCATTTGGACTCGAAACGTTAACTGTAGCCCTCTCCGCAGTTGCTGTCAGACCTGCTGAGTTTTTCAAGGTATTTTTGTTTTTGTTCTAGATTTCCAGCATCTGCAGTATTTTGCTTTTATGCTTGAGTTTATTGTACTTGTGTGTATGCAGTAGCTACTGTATGCATAACTTAATTATTCTGTCCTTCTATTTAATTATCTTGTTCCTGCTTTTCCACTCCATCCAGCCTGTCACACACAGTTAGAATGCCTAGTGTATCAGATAATTCTCACCTGCCTGAAGCCATGGAATCTTCTGAGAGAAGTAAAAAGCCTGATTTTCAAACCAAGGCCAATTATATAAAGGAAAGTCTGGAAAATTGTTCTCCAATTCTTTTAGACATTTTAAAGTAATCTAGGCCCTTCATTTTTTTTTGAACTTCAATCAAAAAACCATTGAGCCATTGCTTTTCCAAATTATACAGACCCTTTCAGTCTATCAGATAACTCAGCATCAATCTGTAGTGCTCTGCTATGCTCTTTCAAGAATCTCAATATCTTTGACAAAAACAAAAATACCTGGAAAAACTCAGCAGGTCTGGCAGCATCTGTGGAGAGGAGCACAGTTAACGTTTCGAGACCATATGACTCTTCGAGTCAAAGAGTCATGCGGACTCGAAACGTTAACTGTGCTCCTCTCCACAGATGCTGCCAGACCTGCTGAGTTTTTGCAGGTATTTTTGTTTTTGTTTTGGATTTCCAGCATCCGCAGTTTTTTTGCTTTTATCTCAGTATCTTTGATACTGATTTTATTAATGCACCTTAATAAATTTACTTGGAAGTGTTTTTTTTAGCTATGACAGCATAGCTTTATTGAAGAGCTTACTGTGCTAGTCTGTTTACTTCACCAAGTTGTTAAATTTGATTGTTACTATGATCCTGTCACTTATGCAACAAATCACCAGGTTAGAGCCAACTTCAAAGCATTTAGTCAGACTGATTTGAAAGCTATCACTTGAAAGCTTGCTGAGTGGCACCTTGTGGGAAATGAATTACCTCACACTTAGGTTTTAATGGAAAATATAATTTTTGGGTGGCAGCTCACAGATGTATTGTTTTATTTGATGCTATTGATATAAATTATCGACAGTTGCTTATTGTTCCTTTGTTTTTTAAAGAATTCTTTTTGTACAAGAATCACTTCCTTGACAGTTAACAGACTTTCATCAAAGTTTTTAAGATGTTTACATATTAAGTCTCTCTAATATCACTTCATTCAGTTAATTTTACAACTCAAAATGTAACAGCTATAACAAGACAATAAAATTTATACAATGGGGCAAGACCTGGGAATAAAAGCACTTCACTAATGTTATACAATTTGTTGTCCAAGTACCACAGTTTTGTCGTAGTTATAAATAGTAAAACTAAATGTAATCGCTGATGATGGTGAGAACATCATCCTCTTCAGCTCGTGTGTAATTGTCATTCAGAAAAACGTTGATCATTTTTTACAATCAAATTTAACAACTTAAGGAATTACACATTTTTAATACCTATCTGCATGTTTATGCATTCTGAGTTGTTAAAAACATTTCTTGTGTCGCTGCTGATCTATGTTTGAAAACTAGTTTGTCATCCAAATTGTTTCCTGATGACTTTACCATTATGTAAAGTCACTTTTACCGTCAGGTGAGTGGAAATGTCGACAAAATTGAAAAACTTGATAGCAAAACTGCCAGACCCTGTGGGTGTAATGATTTTCAAACATTTCAGGGAACTCTTATCTATATTTTGGTACAGTTTTTATTTGAATGTTCACCTCCTTCAAAGTAATTTAGATTGTTTAGTTCCTTTCTGTGGTTTCCATCATTTTGACACGCTGTATGTCAACAGATGAATGGCCAATCTTAAGGATAGGTACAGCTGCAAATTAAATTTGGTTAGACATATTCCGGAGTGGTTCCAAGACGCGAGACAGATTTCAAATTGAAAAGGGTTGTGCTGGTTACCATTTACCCTTATATTATGTTTAGAGCAGGGTGGATTTTTCTGCATCAGTAGGCCTGTTTGTATAGATCAAAATATTGTCAAGACTGATAAACCATGCCAGATTTAACATCTTGTAGCTGTTAGGTTTCATCTCGATTTGGGGGAAAACATTTCCTGCATATAGTGATTATGAATGACATTGTATGTACTTTAGAGAAATTTCTAAAACCATAAGACTGAATAAGGAACTAGCAAAAAAAAATTCTGCTTCATCGGCAAATTGTTTACATTTTCAGTGCAGCACGTATGGTTATATCAACTGAGAAAATGAATGTCCTTGTAGTTTTTGCTGGTTGACTGATTTAGCTCAGATATTCCACCAGTTACTGTTACTTGTAGTTATTTTGAATGCAGCACAAGAGATTTTCTATTTGATGCTTGGGTGAGTTAGTGAAATACATGCTCAAATTAAGTAACAAGAAGAGAGGTTAAAGATAAATTGAGACTGAACTTGGATTTGGAGGATTACAACTTCTGATCTTTGCAAATAATATTCTTTGCAACTTCCGGAAAGCCTCCTTGCTGCAACTGATACTAATAGAATCAGTCTGTGTGAAAACTGGAGCTTTCATCTTTGGTATTCGTCTCTATTAACACAATTTAGAATATAATCAGTAGCTGTATCCTCTGCCCTGCCTGCAGAATCCATCACAGCTTCCTTTTATAATAATGACTAAGTGTAACTTCTTCTGAATACCAGTGTTACCTTCTTTCCAACAGGTAGCTGTTAGCCATTTTTTGGGATAGAGAATAGAATTTCTGGAAAAAATTCACTGAATCAACCTCATCCATATATTGCTAGTTGCTGAGAATGCATTGGATGAAATAAGGTGCTTGCCTTATGAAAATTATACTCCATTCAGATTGTTGAATGCCTTTTGAAGATTTTGCCACAAAGTACAATTTGTTGGTTTCTTGTTGGATAAAGTTCTCTAGGTCCAAGGGATCCAAAGGTTGCCATACATTCTGAAAGTGGTTCATTACTGCACCTCTAGGAAATAAGAATTTGCGAAAATATTTTTGTGGCAACTTGGATGCTGACTTATATGGGATGATTTAATAAACCTTACTTCAAATGCATTCCTCACCCAGGTTGGCTAACTAGTGAGCCAGTTATGCATAACTATTGATCTATGCTGTGTGGTAAATTAAAATCCTACCATGTAGGGGACCGCCATTGAGTGTTAGAAGAAAAAGAAGAATGAACATGTATTCATAGAGCAGTCATGTGTAGGATATCTCCAAGTACTTCACAGCAATGAAGTACTCCAGAAATGCAGTCATTCTTGTGAAGTAGGTTAGGTAGAAGTGCAATGGGAGTGTATTTTAAACCTCTAAATGCATAAGAAAAGTCCTTAAGAAACTCCAGCTCCAGCCACCCTGAATACTATTGGGTAAATACTATCATGTACAAATCTTTGAATAGTTAGTCCTGTAGTCTTAAAGGAAATTGGCCTTTATCACCATAGCCATCATGTTAGAAAAATCCATTCACGCACAGACCTACCACTGAGCAGTCACAGAATACTGTTTTATTTAGTGTGTGATTCCTGTGTGTAAGTCTCAGTTGTTCAGTCTTTAACTCTGGACTTCTAATTTCATGACTAAAATATGCAAAATCCTCTTGCCTTGGATAAAATATAATTTCTTGGAACATTTGTACAATTTAAACATTAGTATAAAACTCTTTCCACTGTCAACCCTTCTCACATTGATTTCCAACCATACAAAGAAGGAAGGACCAAAGTTCAGTTACTTGTCAATGCTGAATTAACTTTCTCAGTTGGGATAATGATGCTTAAAACTGGTCTCTGTGCCCTTCGGTTAGTGAGTGGTAGGAAATCAGTTGGGAGCAATTAAGTGTTTTTTAAGTCAAAAACTAAGTGTAATACTGATCTAATCAATAAAGCTTTAGATTTAATTAGAAAAACAATTGAAATCAAACAAGTGCTTCCAGCTGATTACATGAAGCACAATGTAAAAAGGAGTTGACACTTCAGATTATTTGCATCCTCAGCATCTATGGAACCTTAATTCAGACAATGACAGATAAACTCTTGTTGGTACAGAGATTCTGCACTAGTTTCTGCACTCAGCATCTTACAGAAAGTGCAGTCAACCAGAATGGACAGTTTTGTTGGGTGGGTCTTTACTGCATCCCTCGGAAATAAGAATTTGACTTTAAAATGTGATGCTTTGCATGTAAATGTGCCAAATTCTGCTTTTACATTTTTGTACTCACAGGTTTCATTGCGGTCAATTTTTAAACCTTTTAATTGTGACATTTATTTTCTAATATTTACCAAATGATTCCTCATTATAATATTTATGCAAATGCATAATATTGGGATTAAAGTAGGCCAGATCAACAAAAAAATTGATCTTCAATGTTGAGGTCAATGGATTTGATAGAAAACACAACAGTATTTGAGATATTATGGAAAGTGGAAGATTTGATGCACTTTAGTTGAGGGAAGGAGGTATCATTAGGTATGACATCTCATTCATTTTCTCCTGTTCCATTCACACTTTCCATTAGGGTTGTATAGATTTTGCAAGATGCAGTGTTATGGCAGTAAGCAGTGTATTTATTTGTGATATATTTTCCTATTTTGTTTGTCAGAATGAAGTTTGCTGAATTGATTTGTTTAGTAATTAGTTGTAAGAATTTAAAAAATACACTTTGGGTTTCAATTGATTTTCAGATGATTTTTTGAAACTTAAATTGCTTATTTTACTTGCCCTTTATTGCAAGGGTTTTAGTACAATTGTATAGGGTTTTGGTCTCCATACTAAAGAGAGAATATACTTGCCTTGAAGGATCACGATATACTTTATAGATTTGTTAAAATGCAGAATGAGGCCATTCGGCCCATCGTGTCTGCACTGGCCCTCCAAATGAGCAATTCACTTCATGCTATTCGCCCCATAACGGCACATTTTTCCTTTTCAGATAACAGTCTAATTCCCTTTTGAATGCTTTGATTGAACCTGCCTCCACCACACTTTCAGGCAGTGCATTCCAGACCTTAACCACTCACCATGTGAAAAAGTTTTTTCTCATATTGCTTTTGCTTCTTTTGCCAATTACTTTAAATCTGTACCCTCTTGTTCTCAACTGTTTCGCAGCTGGGAACAGTTTCCCCCTGTCTACTCTGTCCAGACCCTTCATGATTTTGAATACCTCTATCAAATTTCCTCTCAGCCTTCTTTTTTCCAAGAAAAACAAACCCAACTTCTCCAAAATATCTTCATAACTGGTTCCAGAGATGAAGAACTTCATCCTGGAGAATATTTCCTGCAACCTCTCAGCCTTTACATCTTTCCTAAATTGTATGGCATCCAACTAGACACAATAATCCAACTGAGGCTGAACTAGTATCTTAGATAAGTTCAACACAACCTCCTTGCTCCTGTACTGTATGCCCCTTTAATAAAGCCTAGGATACTGTATGCTTTATCAACTGCTCTTTCAACCTGCCCTGCCACCTTCAATTACCTATGCACCTAGTTAACCCTGCTCCTACACACCCTTTAGACATGTACCTTTTATTTTATATTGTCGTTGCATTTTCTTCCTACCAAAATGAATCACTTCACATTTCTCTGCCCAAAGCTTCATCTGCCACCTATCCACCCATTCCACCAACTTGTTATGTCCTGTTGAAGTTTTACACTATTCTCCTCACAGTTCACAATGCTTCCAACTTTAATATCAGCCTCAAATTTTGAAATTGTGCCCTGTGTACCAAGGTCTAAGTCCATTGTGGGGAGCTCCACTACAAACCTTTCTTCAGCCCAAAGAAAAATCCATGAGCCACTGCTGTCTGTTTCCTGTCACTCAGCTAATTTTGTATCCATGTTGCTCTTGTCCCTTTTATTCCATGTGCTATAACTTTGCTCAAAGGCCTGTTGTGTGGCACTGTATCAAATGTCTTTTGGAAGTCCATATACACATCAACAACTTTGTCCTCATCAACCCTTTCTGTTACCTCTTCAAAAAACTTCGTTAGTTAAACATACTTTTCCTTTAAGAAACCCACGCTGGCTTTTCTTAATTAACCCGCATTTAAAGAGGGAGAAAATAAACTTTGAGGGTAAACTAGCAAGTAACATTAAAAATGGACAGTTTCTTTAGAACAGTTTCTTTAAATATATGAAAAAGAAGAGAGAGGCCAAAGTCAATATAGGTCCTTTAGAGAATGAGGCTGGTGAAATAATATTGGGGAACCAGGAAATGGCAGAGGAGTTGAATAAATACTTTGCTTCAGTCTTCACTAATAGCATACCAAAATACGAAATAATCATGAGGTAAAATGGGGGGAGGAAATAAATACGATAACTATTACTAGAGAAAAAGTACTAGAGGAAAAAATACTAGGGATAAAGGCTGATAAGTCACCTTGACCTGATGGGTTGCATCCTAGGATATTAAAGGAAATAGTTGCAGAGATAGTGGATGCACTGGTAGTAATCTTCCAAGAGTCCTTAGATTCTGGAAAAGTCCCAGAGGATTGGAAAACTGACTATTCAAAAAAGGCAGAGAACAAAAAACAGCTAAGTATAGGCCAGTTAGCTTAACTTGGGAAAATATTGGAGTCTATTATAAAAGATGTAACAGTAGAGCATTTAGAAATGCATAATCAAATCAAGCAGAATCAGCAAGGCTTCATAAAGGGGAAATCATGCCTGACAACTTTATTAGAATCCTTTGAGAAGGTAACAAGCAGGATGGATAAAGGGGAACCAGTAGATATAATATATTTGGATTTTCAAAAGAAGTTCGATAAGGTACCACACATAAGGCTACTTAATAAGATAAGAGCCCATGGTGTTGGGGGAGGATAGAGGACTGGCTAACTAATAGAAGACAGTTAGGATACAGGGGGCATTTTCAGGATGGCACAGGGAACAGTGCTGGGGCCTCAATTATTTACAATATATATTAATGACTTGGATGAGTGAAATGAATTTTCTATCGCCAAGTTTGCAGATGACACAAAAATAGGTGGGAAGACAAGTGGTGAGGATGACACAAAGAGTCTACAGAGGGACATAGACAGGGTTAAGTGATGGCAAAAACGTGGCAGTTGGAATATAATGTGGGAAAGTGTGATGTTATGCACTTTGGCAGGAAGAATAGAGGAGCTGAATATTATTTAAATGGAGAAATACTGAAGAAAGCTGCAGCACAAAGGGATTTGGTAGTCCTCGTGCATGAATCCCAAAAAGCTAGCATACAAGTTCAGCAGGTAATAGGTAAGGCAAATGGAATGTTGGCCTTTATTTCAAAGGGATTGGAGTATAAAAACAGGGTGGTCTTGCTAAAACTAAAGGCACTAGTTAGGCCCCACCTAGAATACTGTAAACAGTTTTGGTCTCCTTACCTAAGGAAAGATATACTGGCATTGGAGGCAGTATAGAGAAGGTTCACTAGGTTGATCCTGGGAATGGAGGGGTTTTCTTAGGAGGAGCGGTTGAGTAGGTTGGGTCTGTATTCATTGGAATTTAGAAGAATGAGAGGCGGCCCTATTGAAACATATAAGATCCTTAGGGGGCTTGACGGGTAGATGTTGAGAAGTTGTTTTCCCTTGTGGGAGAGTCTAGGACTAGAGAGCATAATGTCAGAGTAAGGGGTCACCCATTTAAAACAGAGATGAGGAGGAATTTCTTCCCTCAGAGGGTAGTCAATCTGGAATTCTTTAGCACAGAGGGCTGTAGAGGCTGATTTGTTAAGTATGTTCAAGGCTGAGATAGACAGATTCTTAATCAGTAAGGAATCAAGGGTTATGGGGAAAAGGCAAGAAAGTGGAGTTGAGGATTATCAGATCAGCCATGATCTCATTGAATGGCAGAGCAGACTCGATTGTCCGAATGGCCTACTTCTGCTCCTATGTCTTATGGTCTTATGTGACTATTAAATTTTGTCCTAAATTATTATTTCTAAAAGTTTAGAAGTTAAGCAAAAAGAAGTTAAACTGATTGGCCTGTAGTTGCTGGGCTTACCTTTACACCCTCTTTTGAGCAAGAGTACAACGTTTGCAATTTTCCAGTCTTCTAGCTCCACCCCTGAGTCTCAGGAAAATTGAAAAATTATGGTCTGTGCCTCAGCAATTTCCACTTTCACTTCCTTCAATGTGCTGGAATGCATCTCATCCAGCCTTGGTGCCTTATCAACTTTAAATGCAGATGGCCTATCAAACACCACCTCATTATCAACTTTAAACCCTTCTAGTGTCTGAATTACCTCCTCGTCCATCATATGTGGGTAGCATCCTCTTCCTTGTTAAAGGCAGATGCAAACTACTCATTTAATACCTCGGGCATTCCCCCTGCCTCCAGGTGCAAACACATTTTTGGGTCCCTGATTGGCCCAACTCCTTCTGTTACCACCCTTTTATTAGAAGTGACCTCACTGAAGCGTATAATATTCTGAGAGGGCTTGACAGGGTAGATGCTGAGAGGTTGCTTTTCTTAGCTGAAGCATCTAGAACTAGGGGTCATGGTTCCAGGATTAGGGGATGACCATTTCTGATGGAAATGATGAGAAATTGCTTCACTCAAAGCATTATGAATTTTTGGAGTTTTCTGTGCCAGAGTGCTATGGGTGATCAGTCATTAAGCATTTTCAAGCCTAAGATCGATAGACTTTTTGGTTTCTAAGGTATATGGGGGATTGGGCAGAAAAGTAACCTAACTAAGTGGTAGGCAGGCTCAAAGGGCCATATGGCCTATTCTTAATTCTTATAACAATGTTAATTGCATGGTACACTAAAGCTTTTAAAACAGTCACATTAATTTATTTAACATTTGCCAGAGCTGTCCTCAGAAATCCCTCCTATTTATAAGGGGTTGGGGAAAAGAAATAAATAGCCTGCTTAAATATTTACAGAAATAATGTGCTAACTTAAATCCTCCTTCTTCAGTTCTCTGCCTGAAGCAGGTCTGATCCGTAGCGCCGCAACCTCCACCACAGCTAGGACAAGGAGAGAGATCCCAAATCCGGCCCAGCGGAACTGGGATGGAACCCCATGCTGTTGACACCAATCTGATCCACAGCAGCCATTCAGCCAAATGAGTCAACCAATTTCTGCCCCCCAACCCCCAGTCCGAGTTGGTGGCAACTTGCACTTGTACATGCATGTTGTAGCCTGGAACTATGGTAGAGGCTTCAATTTTCTTTCCATCACGTCGCTACCCAGGAATCTCTTCTCTTACCACCTGCTATTGGTGTATGTTGGAAAGATTTACAGGTTGATATTCAACCTGTTTAGCCACGTTATGAATGCACTTACGCACTTTCCTTGGCTATTAAGTCCTGAAGTGGGACTTGAACTTGGAGCTTCTGACTCAGAGGTAGGGATGCTACCCACTGCTTCACAAGGCCTCCCTCTAACTTAGAATAACCTGTAGTATTCAGGTAATACAAATAAATAATTGGTTCACAAAACACAGGTGCACGGTATTGGAAGCATTAAAAGTACAGAAAACTTTGTAATTATAACCATTAATTAGAGCATATTTCAATCCAATAAAGTGGGAGGGGAATGATTTTCTTTATCAAATGTCGATAAGGTCAACCATATGCTGCAAACTGCCAATGTTGCTGTTGACAACAGATTTTTTTTTGTGATTTGTCTTGTACTTCCTCTGCTGTTCTCATGACCTAATGGTGTTAAAACATTGCTGACCTGTGGAGATTAATGACTGCATGATCCCAAATATATGTACACATTTTTGTTTAGACTGTGGGTGTTTTATTGCACTGGTGTATATTGTATGGTGTAGCTGTGCTTCAGAAGTGCACTTTGACTATATCAGCTTAAAATTAGAAGAGTATTTTCAGTTTTGATCAAAACATTGGAGCATCTCTCACAAAAGGACGAGATGCATTTAAACGTGTAGGGTAATAATTCCAGGTTTAAAAAAATTAGTTTATTAATAATATCATGTAACTAAGCCAAAAATACATATGGCTAACACTTAGCATTGTTGGTAAGGCTTACACTTCCCAAGACAAATAAAAAGAGATTTTCCAGTCACATTGGATTATTTGAGCATAGTGAATATCAAAATTGGATGAATATGAGGACATACCTGTGAAGAAATCCACCCAGAATCATTGAGTGTGCTTCATCTGCCTGATTTCTGATATTTACCACATCCAGACAATCTAATATGCCTGGGTGCAGAATTACCTGGAAAAACTCAGCAGGTTTGGCAGCATCGGCGGAGAAGAAAAGAGTTCACGTTTTGAGTCCTCATGACCCTTCGACAGAACTGCAGTTCTGCCGATGCTGCCAGACTTGCTGAGTTTTTCCAGGTAATTCTGTTTATGTTTTGGATTTCCAGCATCCGCAGTTTTTTTGTTTTTATGCCTGGGTGCAGACCCAGAGAAATTTCCCCAATGGACTTCAAAGTTAATTTGAAACCCTGTTCTGTGGACCAGAAATGCAAGTGTTCTCTTTATTGAACCCTGTTAATTAGGTAATTTATATGATGATATATTTACACGCCCCTTCCCTATTCCCCACCCCTACCCCCCCGGCCTTTAAAAACCTGCTATGTAAGCTTTCCAAGGTTTCTACTGTTTGGCAGTGAGGAGCTTTGGAGAGTGGTTTTAAGTTGCTTTCTCTTTTGTTTCTCTGCATTTTTGGGCTCTGGCCCCTGTGACTTGATGATGCAACCATAATTAGAAATTCAGGCTGCGGGGAATATGGCTTAAGCCAATTGCTGTCAGTTACATTTTCGTCACATTATTTGCTTTTGTGAAAGCTTATTAAGTGTGAAACTGGCAGTTTCCTTCAAACAACAGGTACAACTTTGCACACAGTGCAAAGCTAATCTTTACAAATGCCAACCTATTGGTTGCTGATCTAAAAAGTCAGTTTAATACTTCAGCTTAACATAAAATGTGAACAATATAAATATTTTAATATGAACTGTTGTACTATTGCAAACTTAAAGCAAGGATGTGAGACTGCATTTGGCAAGGTACATGCTCCCTGGCCTGTAACCAAACATCTGATACATTACAGATGGACTACTTATTTCAACCTCTGTGTTTTTATTTCAGATTTCCAACATCAGTATTGTTTTTATTTTAGACTCCAGAAAGGGTGCTGGATATTTCTGGCCAAAAAGTGCAGATGTGCACTTCAGCCAAGGCAAATTACGTGCTCTTACATCAGCAGTGTGGTCAGCATCCAGCAGTACTACAAGTTGTAGTTCCATTTGGCCATTTGAGTTCTGAGCTCACAAATGATGGTATACAACAAGCCTTAGATTGAATTGATTTTAGTAGTTTTGTTGATTACTGAAAAAAGTTCTGGAGCCGTAAATTATAAAGCGAATTGGAAGATGTGCCATGCTTTAATCATTTCAGGAAAGAAACAATTAATGACTACTCGCTAGTTAAATCTACTATTGTTCCCTAAGAAGATGTTATGGAAAATATAATGGGCAGAATTTTATGGCCCCGTTTCGGCGGGGATGGGGCCGTAAAACGCGGTGAGCCAATATAAACCCCTTTGACTTCAGCGGGAACGTAAAGTCCCGCTGCCGTAAAATTTTGCCCAATGGGGTTTTAAGAATTCTATGTCATATGGAAATTTATGCGTCACTCTTTGCCCTCGAAATTGATTGTGTAACTGAGATTACACACATTACATGTGTTTATTAATTATGCCTAAATACATGTAAGTTTTAGCTTCAGATCTCTGGCTATGCAAAACAGTTGTTCTGTCATATGGTTAATCTGCAGGGCAAATCTCAAAATATTCGCTCTTAGTGAATGTATTTTCATGTTTAGGTTAAGAATGACTATATGATGGATATAGCAGATCAAGTGGACCAGGATATTGCACTGAAGCTGGGATGCCTTGAGATCAGGTAAGCCTATCTTTGTAACTTTGCCTATATTGATACGGGGAGGTAGTAGTATTGTTGCTGGACTTAGTAGTAGTCCAGAGATCCTGGGTAATGCTCTGCGTACCCAGGTCTGAATCTCACCACAGCAAATAGTGGAATTTCAATTCAATAAAAATCTGGAACTAAAAGTCTAATGATGACCACGAAACCATTGTCAATTGTTGTAAAAACCCATTTGGTTCACTAATGTCCTTTAGGGAAGGAAATCTGCTGCCTTTACCTGGTCTGGCCTACATGTGACTCACAGCAATGTGGTTGACTCTTAAATGCCCTCTAAACAAGGGCAATTAGGGATGGGCAATAAATGCTGGCCTAGCCAGCGACGCCCACGTCCCATGAATGAATAAAAAAAAACGTTTAAAAGATTTTATAGTTGATGGTTTGTTACTTAACTGGGCATTGTGGAAATGCTCATTCAAATATAATGAGATAAACTGAAGCCTAATCATCCTAATGAACCAATTGAAAATAAATGTTTTGTCCCTCATATTATTAAAGAAATCAGTTATTCCAGCCTTGCTGATATGGCTGTTAGAATTTACACAGTTTGGGACATGTGAATTTGTAGCTATTTTTCATAATTTTCTTTTTATTCTTTCACTGGATGTGGGCCTCGCTGGTACGGGGGCACTGCTCTAAAATTAGGGGTCACCTTTTAGGACAGAGATGAGAAATTTTTCTCTGAAGATTATGCGACTTTGGAATTCTCTGTCTCAGAAAGCGGTGGAGGTGAGGGTCATTGAATATTTTTAAGGCAGAGGCAGATGGATTCTTGTTAGGCAAGGGAATCAATGGGGTTAGATGGGGAATATGGAAATCGAAACACAAGAAGATCGGCCATGATCTTATTAAATGGCAGAGCAGGCTTGAGGGGCCGAATGGTCTACTCCTATTCCTGTCTCTTATGTTCTTATTTGTTGCTCATCTCTAATTGCCCTTAAATTGAGTGGCTTGCAAGATCATTTCTGAGGGCAGTTGAGAGTTAGCCACATTGCTGTGGGTCTGGAGTCACATGTAGGTCAGATGAGATAAGGATGGCAGATTTCCTTCCCTAGAGGACATTGGTGAACCTGATGGATTTTTCTGACAAATGATGTGCCGTTTTCTACTCAATGTTACTGAGATTAGCTTTCATTTGCAAATTTATTAATTGAATTCAAATTCCACCAATTCCCGTGATGCGATTTGAACTCATGCCCCCAGAGCACTAGCCAGGGTTTCTGGATTAGTCCAATGACATTACCGCTCCACCATCATCTAATAAGAACATAAGAAATAAGAGAGGAGTAGGCCATTCGCCCCCTCTTGCCTGCTTTGTGATTCAGTAGAAACTGAATCTGATTGCAGACTTCACAGAAGCACAGAATTTTAACGGCACAGAAGGAGGCCACTCTGCCCATCATGTCTGCACCGGCTCTCCAAATGAGCATTATGACCTCGTGCCATTGCCCTCCTTTTTCCCCGTATTCCTGCACATTGTTTCTATTCAAATAATCATCTAATGCCCTCTTGAATGCCTCGATAACTCCACTTTCTTGCCTGCCCCTCATAACCTTGACTCCCTTGTAGATCAAAAATATGCCTAACTCTAATTCAATGACCCAGCCTCCACTGCTCTCTGGGGAAGAGAATTCCTTAGACCAACTACCATCGGAAAAGAAATGTCTTCTCATCTCAGTCTTAAGTGGGAAGCCCCTTATTTTTCAACTATGCTTACTGTTTCTAGGTTTCCCACCTGGGGAAATATCCTTTCAGCATCTGCCCATACAAGCCCTTTCAGAATCTTAGATTTCAATAAAGTCACCTCTCATCCTTCTAAACTCCAATGAGTATAGACCCAACCTCATGCCTGATGAATGCCAACCCCCCAACCACGAAAACTCTCTTTGGAGGAGGGCATTAAATTCTGCCCATGATGACTGTTGCATTTTTGACATTTATTTTTCTTCATGATTTTGAACTTAGTTACTACTTAAAGACAAGACTCTGTTGTCGCCCATAATGTGAAGAACTGTAACTAACTAATATTAAACAATGTTGCAAGCTTACTTTGTATGGCCTTGCGCAAGTCAAGCCTTGACCTGAACCAATTTACATTTTGATGTTTTATTGATGTGGTTGAGAAGCCTGATTTTTGAACCCTTGTAGGCAATTGCAAACATCAAGTAAATGTGTAATGTAACTTAGATGATATAAACATGCTTATCATAAGACATCTCCCCATCCCACTTTCCCCTCCAAACCCTGTTTCCTTCTGTGTCCGCCCTTGGGAAAAAAAAAGCTCCCACAAATCATTTGCAACTGCACATTCGCAGTCCTGACAACCTAGCCTTTGGTCCTCCTTTCAACTTGACATTTCTACAGCTAACCATCTACTCATCCGCAATTCCAGCTTCATCTTCGATCCACTTGTCCCCATTAAAACTGTTTAGCTCTGTGACCCTGGCCGCTCCCCCTGTACAGCCCTCATCACCAATCCTTGAAGTCCAAGGGATGCAGACATGTATGGATATGATGGACAGGTTTAGTCATCCACTGCTAGATCAGGTTGAACCACATAGAGCACTCTTGGGCCCTGACCTCATGTGTGAAAACTGCTCATATCTCTGGGATCCTGGAATCTAAAGGTAACTCCTGATTTATTTTCTCTACTGCAAGCCATCTTCTTGAACTCTTCTACCCTGTTTCCTCCACCCTCGTTTCCAACAACATGTAAGGAGTTCATGGATTTCTTTGTAAGATTTAGGCCATCCAATCAACTGCCTCTATGCTTCCCTCCTTTCCACTGTCCCATTGGTCCAGACTTTCCCTAAGGCTCCCTCCTGCTCTAGCATTGAACTGTGAAAAAAGGTAAACAATCCCTCTTCACAGCCTTTGACGTGATTGACCACACCATCATCCTCCAATGGTTCTCCACTGTCATCCAGCTGTGTTGGGACTACACCCGCCTGGAACCATTCTTATCTATCTAATGTAGCTAAAGAATGACCTGCAATCACTTTTCCTCTTACACCTACACAGTTACTCTGGTGCTCCCCAACAAGATATACCCTTGGTCCCCTGCCTATTTCTCATCTACAACACAATACTGGCAATACTCTCTAAATTGTCAGATTGCTTGCCTGACATTCAGTGAAAGGTGAGCAGAAATTTCCTCTAATTAAGTATTGGGAAGACCATAGCCATTGTTTATGGTCCCTTCCGCTAGCTCCATTTACTAGCCACTGACTCCAGCCTTCTCGCTGGCAACTGACTGAGGATGAACCAGATTTTTCTCAACCTTGGTGCTGTATTTGACCCTCAAATGAGCTTCCACCCACATATCAATACCACCATTAAGATTCCTATTTTCACCTCTGTGATATTGTCCAACTCTGCCGTTGCCTCAGCTCATTTGCTCCTGAAGCCCTTATCCATGCCTTATGTTACCTCTAGACTGCTCTGGCACACTCCTGGCTGGCCTCCCACATTTGCCCTCTGAACTTGAAGTTATCCAAAACCTTGTCCTAACTTGTACCAAAACCTGTTTGCCATTGCCCCTGTACTTGCTGACTTAGAATGTCTCTTGGTTAAGTAATGCCTTCATTTTTCAATTTTCAACCTTGTTTTCAAGTCCCTCCATGGCCTTTCCCCTCTTTACCTCTTTAATGTTGTCCAGCCTTACAACTTTCCAAGGCATCCCTGCTCATCTACTTCTGGCCTTGCATTCCTGCGTTTAGTTTCTCCATCATTGGTGGCTTTGTCTTCAGTTGCCTGGGTTCCAACCATGGGAATTATTACCCTAAATCTTTCTGCCTTTCTACCTTGTTTTGTTCATAAGACATTCCTTAAATTCTACCTCTTTGACCAATCCTTTGATCATCTGCCCTCGTATCGCCTCATGTGTCTCAGCATCATATTTTGTTTTATATTGCCCCTGTGAAATTCCTTGAATATTTTATAACATTAAGCATCTTATATAAATGTGAGGTGTTGTTCTCTTGATTAGTTTTGACTTCAATTTGACCTTGTTACCCCATTTTGACCTTGAATTGAGCTCATTTTGACCTTGAATTGAGCTTGAATTGATTCTGTCACAGATCCTGAATGCCCTTATTCTTATTTTATTTTATTCTTTAAACTTAAAGAGGAGAATGCACAGTGAAGTGCCATTTTGTAAAATAATTTTATCCGAAATGCTATCTTTGTAATTTATGGCAGCTAACATAAAAGAGAATACACAAGTGTTCTTAAGGCATATAAATAGTATATACAGGACGTTAAAAGTCATATGAAGATAGAAATAGGAGTAAAGATAGGCCATTTGGCCCCTTGAGCCTGCTCTGCCATTCATTAAGACCATGGCCAATCTGTTTGTGTTTGAAATTCCACATTCCCATCTATCCCTGATAACCTTAGCAAGAATCTATCTGCCTCTGCCTTAGAAATATTCAATGACCCCGCCTCTACTGCCTTCTGAGACAGAATTCCAAAGTGACACAGCCTTCTGAGAGAAAAAAATTCTCCGCATCTCTGTCCTAAAAGGGCAACCCCTAATTTTAACAGTGTCCCCTGGTTCTGGACTCACCCACAGGAGGAAACATCCTTTCCAAATCCACCTTGTCAATTCCACTCAGGATCTTATATAAATATATATATATATATATATATATATATATTTAAACAAAAAGCTGCGGTTGCTGGAAATCCAAAACAAAAACAGAATTACCTGGAAAAACTCATCAGATCTGGCAGCATCGCTGGAGAAGAAAAGAGTTGACGTTTCGAGTTCTCATGATCCTTCAACAGAACAGTTCTGATGCTGCCAGACCTGCTGAGTTTTTCCAGGTAATTCTGTTTTTGTTCAGGATCTTATATGCTTGAATCAAGCCACCCCTCACTCTTATGAACTCGAGTGGAAACAAGCCCAGTATGTCTAACCTTTTGTCATAAAACAACCTGCTCATTTCAGGTATCAATCTCATAAACCTCCTCTGAACTGCCTCCGATGCATTTACCTCCTCTCTTAAATAAAGGGACCAAAACTGCTCGCAGTATTCAAGATGTGGTCTCACCAATGCCCTATATAACTGAAGCATAACATCCTTACTTTTATGTTTAATTCCTCTTGTAATAAAGGATAGCATTCCATTAGCCTTCTTAATTACTTGCTGTACCTGCATACTAACTTTTTGTGACTCATGCACTGAAACACCTAGATCCTCTGCAGCTCGGAATTCTGCAGCCGTTAAATTCTGCATTTAAGTAATACTCTGCTTTTTTATTCTTTCTGCCAAAGTGAACTACTTCAAATTTTCCCACATTGTACTCTATCCGCCAGATTTTTGCCCACTCACCCAACCTATCTATACCTGTCTGCAATCTCTTTATGTCCTCCTCACAACATACTTTCCTACCTACCTTTGTGTTATTTGCAAATTTAGCTATCATGCCTTCACTGCCCTCACCTAAGTCATTGATATAAATTGTAAAAAGTTGAGGCCCCAGCACAGACCCCTGCAGGGCTCCACGCATCACATTCTGCCAGTCTGCATGCTCTCTGTTTTCTATAAGCCAGCCAATCTTCTATCCATGCTTTTACTTTCCGCTATAACCTTTGATGTGGCACCTTATCAAATGCCTTCTGGAAACCCAAGTACAGCATGTCTGCAGGTTCCCCTTTAACCACAGCGCATGTTACCCCTTCAAAGAACTCCAATAAATGGGTTAAACATGATTTCCCTTTTACAAAATAGAGGACCAAATAGGGGATCTGCTCATGTGGTAAGCATGATTTTTCAGGTATTAGGATTCCCGAGGAATGTATCCCTGCTAAAGTCGGTAGCCCCTCAACCATTTAACTCTCTAAAGCCCCCACCATGAGCCCCTTCTCTTGTCATTGATTCCACCTGCTCCCTGGCCACTTTCACAGACTGTTCAAAGCCTCAATCTCCTGTTTTATGTTGAGTTAAGGCTCTGATCTCATATCCTTTCCATTAGAAAGAATGATTACTTCCGCCTCCACAATATTGTACGTCTCAGCCTCTCCCTCAGTTTATCTCCCATTGAAACCTTCATGCTTTTGTTGCCTCAACTTGGTTATTATATTGCTTTCCCAGCTTCCCATCTTCCAAGTGGATTCAATTGTGACTTTTAAGAGGAAATTGGAGAGAGAAAATTTGCAGACTATGAGGCATGAGTGGGACAGTGTTCCAAGTTAAGTTTCTCTTGCAGAAAGCTGCATGGACATGATGGGCTGAATGGACTCTTTTTCTGTGCTGTAACCAATCTGTGATTCTATGATTTTTTTTGCTCTGCCCACGTTAAGTTTCCTTGCTTTATTTACAAGCTGAGTGGACAGCAAATAATCAGTTTCCCAATTTTTCACCGAAAGTCTTTTGAACCAGTTCTTAAAAGGTACCTGAAAATTATACAGATTTTTCTGAAATCTAATGGTCAAGAGTTTCTAAGTTATATCGAGACTTCAAGAAAGAATTCCTCTGAGGCTTTTAGTACATGACATAACACACCACAAAGCCTGTCAAGAGTTTAGCCTTTTTGTGTTTTGCTGTTCTGTAGTTTCCAAAAGAACATAAAAATATAGAATAGTATAGCCAGAAAAAGGTCATTCAACTCATCGAGTCTGCATTGGCTCTTTCAAAGAACCCTCTCATCATCAGCCATCCAGCCATTGGAAAGAGTTTGTCTTTATTTACCCCATCTAATCCCTTAACAGTGCTATAAAATCTCCTCTTAACCTTTCCTATTCTAAGAAGAACAATCCCAGCTTCTCTAATTTACCCACATAACCATAATCACTCATTCCTGGAACTATTCAATTACATGTTTTCTGTACCCTTTGCAAAACTTTCATGTCCTTTTGAAGTTTGGTGCTCAGAATTGGACCCACTACTCCAACTGGCACTGAGCTTGTGATAGACTCCTTGTTATTCGAGTATGTCCAAGCTGACTTCATCGTTTCCTGTGGGTCCTCTCATGACTGAAGAGTCCAACACAAGATCACTATGGACATCCACAGAATTAGTAATTCATGTTTTCATTGGTGCTTGGGAGAACTTCTACAGTTGCGTCACCTTTGGCCTTCTTCTGGACATGTTGAATATTGAGTTTGATGTAGATGGTCCTCAAAGCATGCTGAACCAAATTTTAGCGTGTGCCTCCACATGGTCAGGTTGGTTGCAGTGTTTTGCCATGACAGGTGATCTGCAATGCAGAGGTTTATAAGGTTCTTTTTTAGGCTGTCCTTGTATCGTTTTTACTGACCACCTCGATGTTGTTTGTGCTGAGACAGTGTTTTACAGAACTTATCTCCCTCATTCCTGGTAAACCACATTGCTGTCTATACGGCCTTGAAATCCAACTATTCCTTTATCATCCGTGTACTTATCTAGCTTCCTCCCATTGACTCAACCACTGCATGAGGCAACAAGTTTCACATTCTGACCACTCTCTGGTCAAAAAAGTTTCTCCTGAATTCCCAATTGGATCCATCAGTAACCATCTCATGTTCATAGCCCCTAGATTTGGACTTCTCACAAATATCCTCTCCATGTTCGTTCGGTTGAAGCTGTCTAAGCCCTGAAGATCTCTAACAGGTTATCTCTCAACCCCTCCCTCCTGAGAAGAGTCTTCAGCTTGTTCAATCCTTTCTGATACTTTTGTTGAAGATAGCCAGATGTGTTTTATGATTATGACATCACGTTGAATATGTATATCCAGACCTTCATACTACATTTAAATGCAGCAAACTTTGCATTGGAAAAATAATCTCCAATATCACCTATGCTAACAGGAGGAGACCATTCAGCCCCTTGAGCCTTTTTAAAACATTCCATTAGATCATGGCTTACCTGTACCTCAACTCCACTTACTGGTCTTTGATCCGCATTCCTCGATACCCTTAACAAATAGAAATGTTTTGATTTTATTCTTATATTACTGTATTCATTCCATCTGCATTTGTGTAATGCAGTCCATGTAAATCATTTTCTTCTAAAGTTCATATTTTTCTATGGTTGTAATCATTTTCAGTACAATGTGGATTCAAATGCATAATAGTTTAATTAACACATCACTGTTTTGAGGTACAAAACAAAAACAAAATTACCTGGAAAAACTCAGCAGGTCTGACAGCATCGACAGAGAGGAACACAGTTAACGTTTCGAGTCTGTATGACTCTTCACCAGAACATATGGACTTGAAACGTTAACTGTGTTCCTCTCCACAGATGCTGCCAGACCTGCTGAGTTTTTCCAGGTATTTTTGTTTTTGTTTTGGATTTCCAGCATCTGCAGTTTTTTGCTTTTATCTTACTGTTTTGAGGTAGTTTGATTTAACAATTTATTCCTTTTTCTAACAGGAGATTCTATAGGGAAATGCGGGGAAATGCCTTGGAAAAGAAATCCAATTATGAATTGTTGGAGTGAGTTACTTTTAAGTGTTCCTGTACTAAGGGCTAGCATGTTGTATTTTAATGTGCAAGTATTTATTTCAGTGTGTAAGTAGCTGATTTGCGATTTGTCTTGAAATATTTCAAGAAGGGTACAAGCTATAATGTGGGATTCATTATTTCTTTTTTATTCTGAAATCTTATTTGAGAAAATTGGATCTAAATAAATTTGATTTCTGTCAGCCTATAAACAAACTTAATTTAGTTTATAGGTGTTAAAATTAGACCAATTATTGCTAGCTTTTCAATTTTAGATTTTAAGACCCAGTGTTTACAAAACTGTTCATCGGAAAAAAAAATGCTTCTGTGCAGCTTCAGAAGGATGGCATTTTATTTTATATTGTATTATTGTATAGTATTCACAGTACAGAAGCAGGCTGTTTGGCCCAGCAGGTCCATGATGATGTTTATACACCACTTGAGCCTCCTCCCACTCTTTCATCCAACTCCATCAACATATTATTCTGTTATGTTCTCCCTGTGTTTATCTGGCTTTCACTTAAATCCATGCTATTTGCTTCTCCTGGCGACAGTGAGCTCCACATTCTAATCACTCTCTGGATAAAGTTTTTCCTGACTTGCCTCATGGATTTATTGGTGGCCATCTTTATTAGTGGCCCACAGTTTTGGTCTCCCCCACAAGTAAAATCAGATTCTCTATAAATACGCTATATAAAGAACCCTAACCTAATTTTTTTCCTGACAGATATAACCTATGAATTCTGGCATCATTCTTAAAGTATTTTTGCAGCTTCACTGGTGCCTCTACAATTTTATATATATGGAAATCAGAACTGTCCTGAGTAGTGTAACCAAGGTTTTTACAAATTTAATGTTTTTCAAAAAAATCCTTCTGGAAATGAACCCCAGTGCCTTGTTTGTTTCTTTTTATGGCCTTCCTGCTCCTAGGCCCTATGTTTGTATGTATTAACCTGCATCAGTACTTTTACTTAGTTGTACTGTATTTACACTTTCAGATCCCTCTGCTCCTCTCCCCCATTCAGACACTTATTTTCCAAGGAGTATGTGGTCTCCTTATTCTGCCTAACAAAATTTACCACCTCACACTTATCTATACACCTCTGGCCTTGACTATTTCAAAGCACTTCTTACTTGCCTCTCACATTCTTCTGTTAACTTAAGGTCATCCAAAGCTTTGCTGCCCATGTTCTTATTCACACCAGGTCTTAATCACTATTACCGCTGCACTTGCTGACCTGCATTGATACCTGTTTAATCAATGCTTCGGTTTTTAAAATTCACATTTTTTTTTCAAACCCCCATGTAACCTCAAATCTCTGTAATCTCATTCTGCAACCCTCTGAAATGTCTGCATTCCTCTAAACCTGGCCTCTTGAGCAAACCTGATTTTAATCACAACCCCTCATGCCAACCCCGTTGGTGCTGTGCCTTCAACTTCCTAAGTCCTAATCTATGGAATTCTCTCTGTAAACCTCTGCTTCTCTATCTTGGTTTCCTCCTTTTAGACTTGCCTTAAAATATATCTTTTTGATCAAGCTTTTGGTCACCTGCTCTAATATTTCCTATGTGCTTGGTGTTAGATTTTGCTTTATAATGCTCCTGTGATATATCCTATTAAAGATCATTTGCCAATCACATACCCATTTTGCAAGTTATTTAACATCTTCCTTTATTGTGTCTCTTTCTCTGTATTAACTGCAACCGCTACCTGGTGTTGTCTGCAAATTTTTAAATTTTGCTGCAGTTCCCAAGTCTAGAATAATATATGCAACTTGGAATTGAGGATACACATGTGAATGCATATTTCCTGTTCAGATATAGGCAATGTTTACACAGTAGAAATTTGGCTGCATCTGAACAGGAAGCTTGTCCACATGCTTTGTGAATTTGAGATGCACCATGAAAGCATATTTGAAATGTACAAAAACAAATGTGGATACATCTAAAGTACAAGAGTCCAAAATAATATATTCTTGCCAATAACTGGTTGAAGATAAAGTTTTAATCTGTGGGTGTAGTATTCTTGCCACTTAGCATCTTCTTTTATTTATCACTAGCATTGCTTTTTGAAGCAAATGGTCTTCACTATGTCTTATATGTAGATATACTAATATGTCTTTCCTCTGTTCTGTATTTTGCTTCTTTCCCTGTCACCTTAGGCCTTGATAGAGGAATCTTCAATTGTTTTGGTGTATCGGATTTGATTTTTTTTTGAGTTAACAAATGTACGATACAGATGCAATTGTGTGATGAAGAACGTTACAATTATGCAGCCCAATCAAATCGTGTAAGACTTGTAATCAGTGGGACATTGTTTTGCATTTCAATCAAGTCATAAACCTGCATAAGACTGCAATGGTAATATTATTGATAAAACGAGATTTGTAAATTGGAGAGTACTCCAATTCTCCCTTGTACAGTTGAATTGCCAGAGAATGCAAAAAACTCCTCCCTGTTCATAAAATTTGAGTATTACTTCAGTTCTTTATGAAGAGATTCCTAATAATCTTTATTTCTGGATGACCAGATATTTTCAACAATGCAGTAACTGTCGTGTATAGTTTTTGTTTTCTGAACCAAATTAAACTTATTCCTTTCATTAATAGAAAGACCTGCAATGATGTAAAGTCCAGTTTGCATTTTATTCGCCAGATGGTCAATGCGATACCTTATGCCTTCCCTAGAGTAGCTTTTAGGAACTAAATGATCAGCAGCAGGAGAATGTTCACTAATTAATAATGGTCAAGTTGGTGAATTAGAAGGCAGATCAGATTACCATCCATTCTATACGCTTGCTAATTAGAATCTGCACAGTCCCCCAGGGTGGTATGGATAACACGTTCAGTATGGAATCCTGTTGTACTTAATAGATTTGAACAGACAAGCTGCCTTAGAGTAAACGTAATGATTTTACAAATATTGACTAAGTGGTGGACAAACTGGAATTTTTGTCACATGTATGTTCGTTTAGTTGATGTTGAAAGAGCAACATTTTATCACTGCTAGGCTTTTAAAAATGTCTTGTCCTTATTGCCTTTGTCTATGAGGTATTTATAACAAAAATAAAATGAAACTGCCTTAATCCAGTTGGTTACCTCAATCTGTACTCTCTCTGGATCAAACATAATGACAGGCAAAGAAATGCATACAATCATGTTTGTTTCTATGAAGTGTGGGTGAAATGCATACCTCTAGTTCTTGCACACTGTGTGCTATCTCAACAATGCCAAATCGCAGCCCTGAAAGGTTAACTGGGTGTTTTATCTTTCTCCACAGCCTGACTGGCTGAGTATTGCAAGCTTTTCTCTTCTTAAAATGAAAGTATAGATTTTTCTTGGGTTTCTCAAAGATGTAACATTTAATGAGAATCATAGATGCTGCAGCCATTCTTTTTGCAAAGGGCCAACTACAATGTCCCAACACAGGTGTGTGCAGACAAACTATGATTGTGCTCCACTTGATGTTTTAATTTCCTGAAATCTAGTTTCAAAGGTAGTTCATCTTGCATTTTTAGTAGTTATAGAACCTTTATGTTTCTATTGGTAACTTGATCTTTTGTAAATCTATTAGGTGCAGTGCAGTTATTTATGCACCACTTCCCCAGGCTTATTTGTTAAGACTCAACTACTTTTCTGGTGCCTTTTATAAACATTCACAATTCTTCCTTCTGGTTTCTACTGATTCTTCATGTGACAGAGTTGGTCCTGTTCACCCCCAATTTTTACCATTTAACTTGAGATTCAAAAGATATTTTTTCCATGCTGAATAAAATTATTCTGCAGCTAGTGTATTTTTTTTAATCATTAGGCCACCTAGAACATTGCCTAGTTGTTAAGCCCGAATATATGTGCTACTTTGTGATGTCTTTATTGCATAATGAAATATTACAGCTGTCAAGAAGTTAGGAATCTGAGTATTCTGGATTGGAGTTTCAAGGATGTATGCAGAAAGACAAATTATTTCTAGCTTAACATTTTTTCTAGTACAAATTCTGCAAGGCTTTTTAAGAAACAATGCTTTAATGTTGAACTTCCTGAGAGTTTGCACAATTGTGACTATGGGTCAGATTGCTGTAATTTGTACCAGTTTGATTTGGAACGTTGCCAGTTGTCTTTTTTTGTTAGACACACTTTCACACTACATCAGCAGATGGTTCTGAAATCTGCTTTATGGCTTGTAGATAAATCTTCTCCCTTAAGCTGACCCACTGTTCTCAGGATGTCAGATGTCAAAGCTTGCTTTCTTTTTAAGTGGATCTGCCCCTGTGGCTGTTGAAATTGCATATGTTCCAGCATTTGGTGAATATCATGGTATTTAATCATACATTGTGCATGAGTGCATTTCCTCGGGGTTTTAATGAATAACTAGTCAAAGACTGAGATTTTAGTGATTCAAGAAATGAGAACTTGAATCAATGCTGTGCATGAATGAGATATTTCAAAGTATGATCATTTGTAAAATCTTTAAAAACAGAACAATAAGTGTTTTGGTGAAAGAAATGGCAGATGCATTGAGCAGCTATGAAAAAGATACAATTTTAAAACTGTATGTCCGTCGCATGTTGAGTGAAAAACATGTCTGAATATAGCTTTGGAGCATTGATGTAACATTTCAAGTACAATTATTGGCTGCAGCTGGAAAATAAATGTTTCCTATTAAAGGAATTGCTCAGTTAAACACTGGGAAGACTGAAGCCATTGTCTTCACTCCCTACTACGAACTCAGTTCCCTAGCCATCAACTCCATCTATTTTCCAGCAGCTTTTGAGGCTGAACTGGGTGTCATACTTGACCCAGAGGTGAGCTTCCCACTACATATCTGCATTATCACTAAGACCACCAATTTCCACCTCCATATCACCCCACAGTGCCCTTGTTCAGCTCGTCTGTTGCTGAACCCTCATCCATGTCTCTGTTACCTCTACATTTGAATATACCTGGCCAGCCTTCCATATTCTACTCTCTGTAAACATGAGGTCACCCAAAGCTCAGGTGCCTGAGTGCTTAGTCGTGCCAAGTTCCAGACATTCATCACCCCTTAGTTTGCTGACAGCTAAAATAATTGGCTCCTCGTTAATCTGTGCCTCCATTTTAAAACTCTTGTCCTTGTTTTCAAATCCCTCCATGGTCTTGTACCTCCCTAAGCCTGAACTCTACAACCCTCCCAAGTTATCTGTGCTCCTCTAATTTTGACTTCCTTGAGCACCCCCCATTTTAATTGCTGCAGCACTCATTGGCCATGCCTTCAGTTGCCAAGGCCCCAAACTCTGGAACTCTTTCCCTAAACATTTCCACCTCACTGTATCTCAACTCTTCAATGGAGCTTCTTAAAACCTACTACTTTGATCAAGTTTTTGGTCATCTGCCTATATGTCTCCTTATGTAGCTTGGTGTCAAATTTTGCTTTTTAACGTTACTGTGCAATGTCTTGGGACATTCTGTTATGTTAAAGATGCTATATAAATACAAGTTGTTAATTGCCTCATGAGAAAGTATGACTCCTGTTGTAACAACAAAGAGAAATGCTCACTTCACTAAAGGAAAATTAAGCAAGTGTGGCAGTTGAATATGAGCCATATCATCACCTATATCAGCACAAATGACTTTGTAAGGCATTAGTTAAATCAACAATTTGTGATAATCAAAAGGAAGCAATCAGGTTTTCAAACCAAAAAGAATGTGGACACACGTTGAAGAAACATTTGAAACAAATGTGAATGTAAAATTAGAAGGCTGGAAAGGAAAATAAAACTGAATTCGAAAAAATATTATCTAGGAAATGTGTGAATGAGGATGAATATGGGATAAAGCCTAGTAGCTCTGATGCCCATGTAGGTCAGTGGTCTGCTAATGTTTCTTCTTGTGGCTTAGATTTATAAAAAAAATACGAGAACTTGCAGTTATTCAGTGTGAAGCCTTTCAGAAATGTTCTGAAATGCTTCATATACAGTAAATGAATTTTGAATTCACAGCTTTTGAAGTTCAGGCAGCAGCCAATTTATGTATTGCAATTTCCCGCAAATGGCACTAGATGAGGAAACAGTGTTTGTCAGGACAGCAGGAGCACTCTTTTTTTTGAATGGTGCCTTAGTTAAAACAGTTATGTGGAGATGGATCAAGGGCATGGGGAGAGGAGTTATGGCATGTACAGTGTGCCAAAATAAATGTGGGCAAATGTTCCGGAAAAATATGAAAAGTACAGTCAGAACATTTCAACAGGCTGACAAAGCCTTTGTTTAACATCTGATCAAAAAGATGATTCCTTCAACACTGCAGCACTCCTTCAGTGCTGAATGTGTGTCGGCACACATGCTCAACTCATGGAGTGGATTGCTGACTTGGAGACAGGGGTGTTACCAATAGAGCCAGTTGACCAGATCAAGAATTGCTGTTTCATATAAACTAGAAAATTAAGTTGAGAGCAACAAATGTTAAATACTTCACTTTATTATTAATAACTAATTTTCAGTTATGTTGTTTATAAACATTAATTTGTAGCTTAAACAAGTTGGGCAACAAGCACAGCTGGAACAATCCAGCAAAATTGCCAAGCTAAAGAAATTGATTTGCGCACCAAGTGGTTAGGATATGGAATGCACTGCCTCATAGTGTGGTGGGAACAGGTTCAGTAGTTCCTTTCAAAAGGGAATTGGGTAGACGCTTCAAGAAGGAAAAATGCATGGTTGTGGGAAAAGAGTGAGTGAGTGGGACTAACTGGATTGCTGACTCGATGAGCCGAATGGGTCTCTTCTATGGTGTACTGTTGTGTGACCCTAATGAAGCACTGCCTGAAAAAGTGGAGTCAGATTCAATTGTGGTTTTCAAAAGGGAATTGGAGAAACACTGAAGGGAAAAAAATACAGGGCTAACACAAAAAGGGCAGGGAAGTAGAATGAGCTAACTTGCTCATAGAACCATATCCACAGAAAGATTATAGTGCAGAAAGATGCCATTCAGCCCATCGTGTGTGCACTGGCCAAAAAGAGAAAGAAACGAGCCACTCATTTTAATCCCTCTTTCCAGCACCTGGCCTGTAGCCTTGCAGGTTACAGCACCTTCAGATGCAGATTCAGGTATCTTTTAAATGAATGGAGCATTTCAGCCCCAACCAGCAACTTAGGCAGTGAATTCCAGATGCCTACCACCCTCTGGATGAAAAGGTTTTTCCTCATGTTCCCTCTAATCCTTCTACCAATTGTTAGGAACTAGAGATAGTTTAAGTTATATTTGTACTTGTGGGTGTTAGGAATGAGTTTTAGCTTTAAAGTTTAAGTTTGATTTGTATTTCTGTATCTGTGTTTTTAAAAAAAGGTCAAATTGAGTTTTAGCTTCACTTTAAAAAGGTGCCTGCAATTCTAATGAGAGTTTTATGACTTAAACTAAGTTAAGCAAATAAGGGTAGAAGAATTTGGCATTGCCTAGCACAGGGGTCCAGAGAGGCAGGTCCCTCCCACAGACACACAGAAAAGTTAGAAACAGCAATGTGTTTTGGAAGCTGTTGTAGTTCAGCTGGTTTTGAAGATAGCTGGCAGAGAAGCAGCCTACAAGGGGCAGATAGCCAGCTCCAAGCTAAAGTTGGTCGAAAGTAGCTGCCAGAGAGAGAGACTGGAGCAAAAGGGGATAGATAGCCAGGCCGAAGCTAAAGAAAGGACCCCAAAATCCAGGGGAGTGGAATAGGGGAAAGTCCTAAACAGACCTTCTAGTCAAAAGGAAGGACAGGAACCTGGAAAAGGCCCTGTTAAGTGAAGTTAAGAGTGAGGGGCAGAGATGCTCCAAGCGTCATGTTTAAAGAGACAAAAGCTTCAGAAAGCAGATTTAAAGTGAGCAGCTTGCAAGGGACGAGAAGGTCCAAAGAGACAATTGAAAGTGTGTAACTCTTTGCAATGGGCTTGTGAAGCAATGGTACTGTTGATGGCTGAGTCGGTGAGAGAGAGAGAGTGCGTGGAAGGTGTTTGAGAGAAAGCATCAGTTTGGGAGAGGATTCCAAGGCAAAATCTTGGAGAGTGGAGATTGGAAACCCTTGTGTGAAAGACGATCATGAGATTGGTTGGCTCACGGTGTGACAAGTGCCTGGGGGGGAGCTGAGGAGAGATCCATAGCATCTGGCTGAGGTGTCATCTGTCACTTCTTTTCAGAGTGTGGTATATCTGACCACAAGGTGCCGATTGTTACATGGACTGTGCACTTGCTATGGAAATTAGAGTATAAGACAGCTTTTGTAACTTGTGTTATCCTTACAAATCTGTATGTACCTCTAAAGGTATACTTGTGGGTGATGGAGTATTGTAATATAGCTCATCTTTCTTGTTTAATAAATGTTTTGCACTTTTGTTAAAAGTTCATCTGTGACTCTGTTCAGTACCTACTCTCCACGTATCTAAACAAACAAATAAAAGTTAGGATCTATCGAGCTGGGTTCCACCCTGGGATCAGGCTTGTGCAGGGGTAACCTCAGCTGGGATTGTAAACCAATCACCTTAAATCTATGACCCCTGATAATTGACCCCTCAGCTAGGGGAAACAAGTCTTTCCTGTCTACCCTATCTCAGCCCCTCATAATTTTGCTTACCTCAATTAGGTCACCCCCTTGGCCTCCTCTATTCTAAGGAAAACAACCCTGGACTATCCAAGCTCTCCTCATAGCTGCAATTTTGAAGCTCTGGCAACATTCTTATAAATCTCCTCTGCACTCTCTCCAAAGTAATTATGCCCTTCCTGTTATGTGGTGGCCAGGACTATACACAAAATTCCAGCTGTGGCCTAACCAGTGCTTTATACAGTTCCATCATTACATCCCTGCTTTTGTATTCAATACTTTGCCCAATAAAGGAAAGCATTCCATATGCTTTTTTGACCACCTTGTCCACCAATCCTGCTACCTTCAAGGACCTGTGGATATGAGCTTCAAGGTGTCTCACTTCCTCAACCCCTCTCAATAACTTGTTGATTATTGAGTATTCCCTTGCTTTGTATGCCCTCCCCAAATGCATTACCTTACGCTTTTCTGGATTTAATTCCATTTGCCACTTCTCCGCCCACTCAACCAAACCATTGATATAATTCTGGAGTCGACAGCTATCCCCTTCATTACATCTGCAAATTTCCTGCAAATTTCATCTGCAAATCATGCCTCCCACATTTAAGTCTAAATCAATAATATATATGCAACAAACAGAAAGGGGCCCAACTCTGAGTCCTGCAGAACATTACTGGAAGCTGCTTTCGATTCACAAAAACATCCATCGATCATCACCCTTTGTTTCCTGTCACTTAGCCAATTTTGGATCCAACCTGCCACCTTCCCCTGTATCCCATGAGATCTCACTTTCCTGATGAGTCTGCCATGCGGGACCTTGTCAAATGCCTTAATGAAATCCATGTAGACAATATTCACTACACTACCCTCATTAATCCTCTTTGTTACTTCCTCAAAAAATTCTATTAAGCTAGTAATACACAATCTTCCGCTAACAAAACCATGCTGACTATCCCTGTGCCTTTCTAAGTGACAATTTTTCTGTGTCTCAGAATTATTTTCAATAACTCGCCCACCATTGATGTCAGACTGACTGGCCTATAATTTTCTGGCCTATCCCTTGCACCCTTTTTAAATAATGATGCAATGTTCACAGACCTCCAACCCTTTGATACCTCGCCTGTATCTAGTGAGGATTGGAAAATAATGCTCAGAGCATCCGCTATTTCCTCCCTGGCTTCCTTCAGCAGCCTGGGATATAATCCATCTAGCCCTGGTGATTTATCCTCCTTCAAGGATGTCAGTCGCTCCAGTATTTCCTCTCACTGTGCTCATTTTATCTAATATTTCAAGCTCCTTTTTAACTAAAATGTCTGCTTCATCCCTCTCCTTAGTGAAGATGGAAACAGAGTACTCATTGAGAGCCCTGCCCACATCTTCTGCATCAATCCTCAAGTTACCATGTAAATCTCTCATTGACCCTATCTTTTCCTTAGTTATTCCCTTGCCCTTAATGTACTGGTAAAACATCTTAGGATTTTCTTTGATTTTACCTGCCAATGTTTTTTCGTATCCTCTCCTTCTTGCCTAATTTCCATTTTTATTTCCCCCCCGTACGTTCTATACCCCTCTAGGCTTTCTACAGTATTAAGTATTTTGTGACTGTCATAAGCTTTCTTTTTCTGCTTTATCTTGGCCTTTATGCATCTGGATAAACAGGGGGCTCTAGATTTGGAAGTACCACCCCTTTTCTTTGTGGGTACATGTACACAGTGTACCCAAAAAATCTCACCTTTAAATGCATCCCACTGATTTGACACAGCTTTTCCTTCTAATAGCTGTATCCAGCTGTAGCCAGAGGCTACTCACCTCTCAGCTTTGTAAAATGTGCCTTCCCCCAATTTAGAACTTCTAGTCCTGTTCTATTTGAATGATGCTAAATCTGACTATTTTATGGTTGCTATCTCCAAAATGGTCCCCCACTGCTACTTCATCCACTTGCCCAGCATCATTTCCTAAGACTAAATGTAGAATTGTGCCCCCTCTCGTTGGGCTTGTTATGTGCTGGCTCATGCAAATAGCTGACTTGAGCTTGTTGGGCTGAATGGCTCCTATGATTGTATTCTATTGCAGTATCATAGCATCTTAACGGTGCAGAAGGAGGCCATTTGGCCCATCAAGTCCTCACTGGCTCTTTGAAAGAGCATTCCACCTCGTCCCACTTCCCTGCCTTAACCCCATAACCTTGCACATTCTCTCATTTCAGGGTAGCACTCTAATTCCCTTTTGAATATCTTGATCGAACCTGCCTCCACCACCCTTTCAGGAGGTTTGTTCCAGACTGCAGCCACCCTTTGGATGAAAAAATTGTTCCTCATATTACATTTACTCCTTTTGCCAATTATTTTGAACCTGTGCCCTCAAGTTCTTGATGTACTCTTAAGTGGGAACAGTTTCTCACTATTTACCCTGTTCATACCCTTCAGGATCTTGAATACCTCGTTCAAGTCTGCTCTCTGCCGTCTTTTCTCCAAGGAAACAAGTCCCAACCTCTCCAATCTATCCTCATAGCTACAGTTCTTTACCCCGGGAATCATTCTTGTGAACCTCCTTTGTCCTCTCACCAATGCCTTCACATCCTTCCTCAAGTATGGCACCCAGAATTGGATGCAGTAATCCAGATGAGGCCTAATTAATGTCTTAATCAAGTTCAACATGATCTCCTTACTATTGTTTGCAGTGCCTCTATTAATAATACCTAAGATACTATATGTTTTATTAACTGCTCTCTAGACATGCCCTGCCATCTTCAATGACCTATGTACGTGTATCTTATCTATTTTAAGTAAAGATAACCTTTGCAACACCACCTTCCTCTCAATTGTAAGTTCTTCCAGTGTACCAGTTACCTCTTCTTTCACCTCAGCCTGGGTAGCACCTTCTTCCTTTGTAAAGACAGATGCAAAGTACTCGTTCAACGTCCTCCAACATTTCTCCAGCCTCCACACTCAATTCCCCTTTTTTGTTCCTAATCGGCCCTACTCTTTCTTTTCCTATCCTTTTATTATTTGCATGCTTATAGAAGACGTTGGGACTCCCTTTTATGTTCGCTGCCAGCCTCTCTTCATGCTTTCTCCTTGCTTTTCTTATTAGTTTCTTCCCTTCCCTTCTGGTCTGTCGATATTCAGCCTGATTCTCCGTTGCATTCTTTAACTGACATCTGTCGTACGCACACTTCTCCCTTTTCATCTTTATCCCTCTCGTCATCCAGGGTGCTCTGGATTTATTTGTCCTACCTTTCCCCTTCAAGAGAATATACCTTGACATTGCCTGCAATCCTTTTTCTTTGAACTAAGATTTTTCAACCCAAAAAATACATGGAAATTTATCATTTTCCAGAATTATTTTGAAAGTAGAAGAAGGAGTATCCTGTGCTATGTGACTGCAGGCTCACTACATAAACTTGCATATTTGTATGGTAGCAATTTTGCCATTAAGCCTGAATTACATGTTGCACTGATCAGTTTGTGTCACTGTACATCATTAACGTGAATTCCAAAAAAGGACCTTTAGTCCTTTTTTCCTTCAAACACTTATCTAGCTTATTCTTAAATGTTGTTATGGTCTCTACTTCAATCAGTAACTCCATTTCCTCTATGTAAAGCAAGTTTTTCTAGCTTTTATTGCTTTATCTCTTATATTTAATTATATTTGTCTCCCCTTGTTCTAGATTCCTCCAACAATGGAAATGGTTATTTATCTACTCTGTCTGATCTATTCACAATTTTAAACAGTTTTGTCAAATAACCCCATATTCTCTCTGTTCCAGTGAAACAGCCCTAATTTTTGAGATATTATTCCTGTTCGTACTATTTTATACTTGTACAGTTTTATACTGATTAGAACAGATATATCTTAACCTTTTCTGCTCTTGAAATGTACATGGTCAGTGTGATAGGGTTCCACAGAATTTTAGACCAAAGTGCTTTTCTAATGCGTCGGCCTTAGAATTGTAAATTCCTAGAAACTTAGAGCTTGTAAGGAGTGTATTCAACCCAGTTGCCTCCTTGAAAGAACAATTTTGTTTAGTCCCACACCCCATTTTTTTCAGAGCTCTGTAAGGTCCTTATTCCGCAAGAACATGTCTAACACTGTGAAAATGGTTTATGGAATCAGCTTTCACCACCTTTTCAGGTAGTGTTCCAAAGTAATCTTTCTTCTCGAACATACAAATTAGGAGCAGGAGTAGGCCATACGGCATTTCAAGCCTGCTCTGCCATCAAGAAGATTTTGGCTGATCTGATTGGGCCTCCAATTCCCTGTCTAACCCCTGTACGCTTTGACTTTCTTGTCAGACAAGATTCTAATTCAGGCTTAAAAATTTTCAATAACCCTGCCTCCACCGCTCTCTGGGGAAGAGAATTCCACAGACTAATGACCCTAATAGGAAGAAAGTTCCCTTCATCTCCATCATTTATGGGAGATCTTTATTTTTAAACTGTGTCTCCAGCTCTGGTCTCCCCCATCAGGGGAAACATACTTTCAGCATCCACCCTGTCAGATCCCCTCAATGTTATATGTTTCAATCAGGTCACCTCATGTTCTTCTAAACTCCAATGGATGCAGGCCCAACCTGTCCAGTCTTTCCTCTTAAGACAGCCTCTTATCCCAGCAATCAGTCATGTGAACCTTCTCTGCACTACTTCTAATGCAATCATTTCCTTTCTTAAATAAGGAGACCAAAACTGTACACAGTACTCTAGATGTGGCCTCATCATTGCCCTATATAACTGTAGCAAAAGTTCTCTACTTTAAACAAAGGGTAGTGGTCAATGGATGCCCTTGGAAATGGAAAGTTGTCTTAACTGGTGATCCACAGGGCTTGGTGTTCGGTCCCTTGCTGTTTGTGTTACATATTAACGATTTGGACGTGAAAGTGGGGGCACGATTGGGAAATTTGCAGATGACACAAAGATTGGCCGAGTAGTGGACAGTATAGAGGATAGCCATAATCTCCAAAACAATGTAGATGGGTTGGTGGAGTGGGCGGTAAAGTGGCAGATAGATTTTAACATAGAGAAGTGTGAGGTCATATGTTTAGGGAGGACAAACAGTTACAGGGATTACACAATAAATGGGAATAAACTAAGAGGGGTAGGTGAGGAGGTTTACAAGAATGTTGCCAGGGTTAGAAAAGTGTAGCTACGAGGAGAGATTGGATAGGTTAGGGTTATTTTCCTTGGAACAAAGAAGGCTGAGAGGTGACTTGATTGAGGTGTACAAAATTATGAGGGGAATAGATAGAGTGGACAGGATAAAAGTGTTTCCCTTTCCTAAAAGTGGAGAATTCTAGAACCAGGGGACATAGATTCAAGATAAGTGGCAGAAGGTGTAGGGGGGGACATGAGGAAGAACTTTTTACGCAGAGGGTAGTGGGTGTCTAGAATTCACTGCCCAAGTTGGTGGTAGAGGCAGAAACCCTAAACTCTTTTAAAAATTACCTGGATCTGCAGCTTAAGTGCTGTAAGCTGCAGGGCTATGGGCCGGGTGCAGGAAGATGGGATTAGAAAGGGCAACTGGGTGTCCTCGGGCTGGCATGGACAAGATAGGTCGAATGGCCCCCTTCTGTGCTGTAACTTTTTTGTGGTTCTATATTCCATTCCCCTTGCAATAAGCAACAGCATTCCGTTTGCCTTCCTAATCATTTGCTGTGCCTGCATACTAAATTTTTGAGATACACGTACCAGGACACCCAGATCCCTCTGTGTCACAGAGTTCTTCAATCTCTCTCCATTTAAATAATATACTGCTTTACTGTTCTTCCTGCAAAGTGGACAGTTTCACATTTTGCCACATGATACTCCATCTGCCAAATTTTTGGCCACTCATTTAACCTATCTATATCCTTTTTCAAACTCTTTATGTCCTCTTCACAACTTCACTTCCTACCTTTGTGTCATCTGCAAATTTAGCAACCATACATTTGGTCCCTTCCTCCAAGTTATTGATATAGATTGTAAATAGTTGAGGCCCCAGCATTGTCCCTGTGACAATCCATTTGTCACATATTGCCAACCTGAAAATTATTCATTTATGCCTACTCTCTGTTTTCTGTTACCAATCCTCTATCCAGACTAATATGTTACCCCCTACATCATGAACTCTTATTTTGTGTAATAAGCTTTGATGTGGCACCTTGTCAAATGCTTCTGGAAATCTAAACATGCCACATCTACAGGTTCCCCTTGATCCACGTTGCTTGTTACTTCATCAAAGAACTCTAATAAATTAGTCAAATACAATTTCCCTTTCACAAAACCACATTGACTCTGCCTGATTGTATTAAGATTTTCTAAGTGTCCTGCTATAACCTTCTTAATAATAGATTCCAGCATTTCCCTATGGCAGATGTTAGGCTAATTGGCTGGTAGTTTCCTGCATTTTGTCTCCCTCCTTTCTTAAATAGAGGATTAAATTTGATTTGGGCCTTTCCAGAATCGAGGAAATTTTGGAAAATTAAAACAAATGCATCTTTTGCCAATATTTTAGATCCATGATCTCTAGTTATTAACCTTCTCACCAGAGGGAGATTCTCTATCTATTCTTTCAAAACCCATCATCATCTTGAAAAGCTCTATTAGATAACCTTTAAGCCCTTTGTTTCTAGGAGAATAGTCCTATCATTTTTAACCACTCTGCATCAGTGGTATCCTGGTAAACCCGTTCTGTGCCTTTTCTAAAGTCTTCACACTTTTGCTTCAGTATGGTGCCCAGAATTCTCCACACTGCTCCAACTGAAGCCTAAACACTGATTTGAGTCCTAGCATTATCGCTTTCTCTTTACATTTGATTCCTCTATTTGTAAACCCAAGTAAGCCATATGGTTTTTTCCCAATTCACGCTTTATCACATTTGCCCTGGAACCTTCAAGATTTTGTGTAAATAGACACCAAGATCCCTCTGTTTATCTCTCCTTTTCAAGATTGTAACAATTATGGTATGCTGTCTTTCTGTAATAGTCCTCCCAAAGTACACCAATTTGCACTCCTTGATTTGAACTCCATCTGCTTCTACCCATTTTACCAAAACAAAAACAAAAATACCTGGAAAAACTCAGCAGGTCTGGCAGCATCTGCGGAGAGGAGCACAACCATCCTGTCTATGTCTTCTGGAAATCACAGCTATCCCCATGCCTGTCTGCTGAGATGCCAAGTTCTGTACCATCTGCAAACTTAATAATGCTGCTCCCTACATCTGTGTTTAGGTCAGCTATACAATGTTGAAAGGTGTTCAGACCCAAACTGACCCTTGAGCAACATTGCTGTAACTGCCTTCCAACCTGAAAAGCATTCATCTGCCATCACTGCCTGCTTTTTGTCACTGAGAAATTTGTATCCATGCCGCCACATTCCTCTTAATTCCATGGATTTCCTTTTCCTTAACAAGTAGCGAGCAGTCTTTTGAACAGGGATGTTCTATTACAAATGCTCTGCAGCTGAGTAGGAATGATGAGGACTCTTCCTGTGGACTATAGCACCACATGATCACATGATACCTTTCATTGTTCGATGCAGTATGTACGAAGGGATGCATGCAGTTCTGTGTACAAAAAGGACTGTGTGATGTTATTGACATGATTTACAGAAAAAATACTTAAACTTCAATTTTGTTGATTGTGGAATATTTATTTTAAACCTGTTTTTGTTAGTTGTTGCTCAATGAGAAGAGTCTTTAAAATTGTACTAAGAATTATGTACACATTTCATTTTATTTTGAACAGGAAGGATGTGGGTTTGAAGAGATTCTTTCCCAAGAGCTTGTTGGATTCAGTAAAGGTAAGGCTTTTTGGGTTAAAGTTTGAGTGCAGTTTATTTTCTTGGTAGAGTCTGTGCATCATCATTATTTGATACTCACACATGTGCTCAATATTTATGGATTAAAATTCAAAAAAAAAATTAAATATCTCAATGAGGATTTAGAATTCAACTATTTGCTAAGATGTGCAAGATACATATTATCAAATTGTTGCTTCTATATGGTTGTGGATGTGTTTTGACTGAGATGCTGATTGCTCTTTCCGGTGCTCTTCATGGATTTTCTGCTCTTATCCTTTTTTAAAATTTGTTTTTGGGATGTGGTGTCACTGATCAGCATTTATTGTCCATCCCTAATTGCCCCTGTTCAGAAGGCACTTAAGAGTCAACTACATTGCTATGGGTCTGGAGTCACATGTAGGCCAGTAAGGATGGCGGATTTCCTTCCCTAAAGGACATTTGTGAACCAGATGGGTTTTTACAACAATTGACAATGGTTTCATGGTCATCATTAGACTTTTAATTCCAGATTTTTATTGAATTCAAATTCCATCATCTGCCATGGCGGGATTCAAACCTGGGTCCCCAGGATCCCAGACCATTACACTAGGTCTCTGAATTGCTAGTCTAGCAACAATACCACTATGCCATCACCACCCTGATGATAGTTCAATTGTATGAAAAAAGATTATAAAATTATGAAGAAAATTATAAGATTTGTTGCTAACATGGCACTGACAAATCTAAAAAGAGATTGTTAGTTAAATTGATTGGAAGTGTTTAAACAAATGAGCAAAGGAGTAAGCTTTATAAGCTTTTATGGTTTTCATGCAACATACGAATTGTAACTGATAGATTTGCTTCGATGGCTCAGCTAATATCGCTGTATATCTAGTGGCATCGAAATGCAAATTAGGCTCAGGTGAGTTGCACTTCCAATTTCTCCTCAATCCCTGGTGGGAAGCATATGGCTTCTTACACTTGCCCACAGTGGAATCCCTGGCATTGGTAGTTCGGTATGGGACTTGCATAGATATTTTGTATAGCATATTATACCTCTAATGGTTATGGATGATATTCTGCTGACGCTATCACTATTTGTTTTACTGTTGTCTTGGTTTTAAAAAAGATTTTAGAACTATAGAAAAGTTACAGCACAGAAAGATTCAGTCCATCATGTCTGCGCCAAATGTAAAAAGAAAAAAATTTGGAAAACATTCTAATGTTTTAGTCCATTCTAATCCCATTTTCCAACACCTGCAGGATACAGCACTTGTTTTTTTCGAATTATAATGCTTTAATTAGGAAATTAAAATTATAGATTTTAGACTGATTTCAGCTTTAAAAACCTTAACAGATTAAAAAAAATAGAGCCATTATTTTTAATTCAAAGTAATTTTGGTATATATCCATTTGTGCATTGATGTAATTCAGTTCACATTTGAAGTCAAACATTCTGATCTCAATTTTATTTTTGATTTTTAGGCTTTGTTTAAGGAGTTGACTCTGTCAACTTGTCGTAATGTAATTACACACTCCCAGCAATGATGGTGATGCACCATCTCCACTAAAAGAATAGTGGAATTACAATACGGCAAGTAAGCAGTTTCCATTGTAGATATGGATATACAAATATATAATAGAAAAAGTTGGTCAAATGTGCTGATATAAATTTTAGATATGATATTGCTGTAAAGGATTTGAGAGTTTTAAATCATCACTGGTTGAATTTAGCATTCAGTTTGAGTGAAAGAAACCTGGGTTGGAAATAACTGTGCTAAACTTAAATTAGGGTAACTACAACGGAATGAGGGCAGAGTTGGCTGGAGTGGACTGGGATAGGATTTTAGCAGAAAAAACAGTTGATGAACAATGGCAGACATTTAAGAAAATAGTTCATGACTCACAATAAAGATATATCCCAGTGAGGAAGAAGGATTCAAGGAAGGGGACAAATCAACCGTGGTTAACCAAGGAAGTTAAAGATAATATCAAATTAAAAGAAAAGACATACAATGTGGCAAAGATTAGTGGTAAGCCAGAGGATTGGGAAAGTTTTCAAAACCAACAAAAGATGACCAAAAAAAAATTGAGGAGAAAATGAACTTTGAGGGTAAACTAGCAAGTAATATGAAAACGGACAGTAAGAGCTTCTTTAAATGTATAAAAAGGAAGAGAGAGACAAAGTGAACATAGACCCTTTACAGAATGAAGTGGAGGAAATAATAATGGGGAACCAGGAAATGTGAAGGAGTTGAATATACACTTTGCTTCAGTCTCCACAGTAGAAGGCACTAATAGCATTCCAATACTAAATAATCATGGGACAAAAGAGGGAGAGGAAATAAATACAATAACTATCACTAGAGAAAAAGTACTAGGGAAACTAATGGGGCTAAAGGCCGATAAGCCCCCTAGAGCTGATAGGTTGCATCCTAGGGTACTAAAGAAAGTAGCTACAGAGATAGTGGATAATCTTCCAAGAATCCTTAGATTCTGGAAAAGTCCCAGAGAAAAACTGCCAATGTGACACCCTTATTCAAAAAGGGAGGGAGACAGAACAACAGGTAACTATAGGCCAGTTAGCTTAACATCTGTCATTGGGAAAA
This sequence comes from Carcharodon carcharias, assembly GCF_017639515.1. Classification (NCBI taxonomy): domain Eukaryota; kingdom Metazoa; phylum Chordata; class Chondrichthyes; order Lamniformes; family Lamnidae; genus Carcharodon; species Carcharodon carcharias. The sequence continues at coordinate 168,352,284 of NC_054472.1, forward strand.
TGTTAGAATCTATCATAAATGATGTAATAGCATAGCAATTTAAATTACATAATCTAATCAAGCAGAGTCAGCATGGCTTCACGAAGGAGAAATCATGCCTGACAAATTTATTAGAATTCTTTGAGGACGTAACTAGCAGGATAGATAAAGGGGAACCAGTAGATGTGATATATTTGGATTTCCAAAATGCTTTTGATAAGGTACCACACTTAATGCTACTTAATAAGATGAGAGCCCATCGTGTTGGGGGTAATGTAATAGCAGGGATGGAGGATTGGCTAACTAATAGAGGACAGAGAGTTGAGATAAGAGGGGTCATTTTCAGGAAGGCAACCTTAGATTATGTAATTCAAGTTGCGATGCTATTACATCATTTATAATATATTCTAATGTTTTCCCAATGACAGATGTTAAGCTAACTGGCCTATAGTTACCTGTTGTGGAGTGCCACAGGGATCAGTGCTGTGGCCTCAATTATTTACTATATATATATATATATATATATATAAATTTCTTAGATGAGAGAAGTAAATGGACTATCACTAAATTTGCAGATGAGACAAAAGTAGGTGGGAAGGAAAATGGTGAGAATGACACAAGGAGCTTACAGAGGGATATAGACAGGTTAAGTGAGTGGGCAAAAACTTGGCAGATGGAATATAATGTGGGAAAATGTGAGTTTATGCACATTGGCAGGAAGAATAGAGGAGCTGAATATTATTTAAATGAATAAAGACTGGAGAAGGCTGCAGCACAGAGGGTTTTGGGAGTCCTTGTGTTTGGATCCCAAAAAGCTAACATACAAGTCCAAAAGGTAATAGGGAAGGCAAATGGAAATATGGCCTTTATTTCAAAGAGAATTGAGTATAAAAACAGGGAAGTCTTACTGAAACTATACAAGGCACTTGATAGACCACACCTAGTATATTGTGAACAGTTTTGGTCCTCTTATCTAAGGAAAGATATACTGGCATTGGAGGCAGTGCAGAGAATGTTCATTAGGTTGATCCTGGATATGGAGGGATTTTCTTATGAGGAAAGGTTGAGTAGATTGGGCCTATACTCATTGGAACTTACAAGAATGAGAGGCGACCTTATTGAAACACACAAGATTCTTCGGGAGCCTGACAGGGTAGGAGCTGAGAGACTGTTCTGGGAGAGCCTGGAACCAGAGGGCATAACCTCAGAATAAGGGGCCCACCCATTTAAGACAGAGATGAGGAGGAAGTTCTTCCCTCAGAGGGCAGTAAACCTGTGAAATTCTTTACCGCGGAGGGCTGTAGAGGCTGCGTCGTTAAGTATATTCAAGGCGGAGACAGATTTTTAATCAGTAAGGGAATCAACGGTTATGGGGAAAAAGCAGGAAAGTGGAGTTGAGCATTATCGGATCAGCCATGGTCTCATTGAGTGATGGAGCAGACTCGATGGGCTGAATGGCCTACTTCTGCTCCTACGTCTTATGGTTTCCCTGCATGGAAATTTCCTTCATGAGAATGTTCTGTTGCAGCTTCATTGAAAACAGTTGCAGTCTGGACTTTGGCGTGACCTGAGAGCCAACCTTATGCATCCAACCACAAAACCACACTGGCGGCCAGGAGTGCAAAACATCAATTTGCCTGCATCAATTCCTAAGGTCGTGCAGTTCTTGATTGGCTTTCTGGTTAGCCTTAAGCTATTGCATTCACTGGAGCTGTTTTGGGATGCTCCTTATTCACAATACTCTGCAACAGTCAAGTCAGGTGCAGAAGATCTGGTTAATGTGTTCCTTTTGCAGTTCATTGCTTGTGCTTTATTTTTATAGGTAGGTCTAATAATCATCTACAGAGATGACACTTCAAATGTATTTCATTGGCTATGAAGTGCTATGGGATATCCTGAGGTGGTGAAAGGCAGTACAACAGGCTACAGTAACTGCTCGTTCTTCGAAATCAGTTAATTTGAAGGATACTAACTTAGCTCTGTCAGTTGTTTGAAAAATAATACATTTCCTAAGGTTAATATCAAAATTCTGCCTAACAGTCTTTTAGGACTGAGATGAGGAGAAACAACTTCACTCAGAGGGTGGTGAACCTGTGGAATTCTCTGCCACAGAGGGTTCTGGAGGCCAATCACTGAATATATTTAAGAAGGAAATAGATTTCTAGACTCTAAAGGCGTCGAGGGGTATGGAATTGAGATAGAGGATCAGCCATGATCATATTGATTGGCAGAGCAGGCTCAAAGGGCTTAAACCTACTCCTATTTTCTATGTTTCTATAAAACAATTTAAATATTTAGTGAGTAATCTTAAGTAGGTTCACTAATTAAACAGCATATATTGTGGTACTTGTGCATGAAATCAAAAAACTATGTTGCTGTAGACCTGTAGATGAAATGTAAAACTGACTCAATGTGTACCAAAATAAATGTAATCTAGACACATTTGAGTCCTTAGTTCTGCTGGGTCTGTTCAGCTATTAACTGTTGTGACTCAGTTCTGAGTCTGCTGCACAGAGTAGGAATTCACCCTTAGTTATGTGGGGGAAGGCGATGATGAGCTGCCTTCTTGAAGTATTGCAGCCCATGTGGTTTTTGACCCAGTCACGATGAGAAAATGGCGAAATACGTCCCAAGTCAAAATGCCGTGTGATTTGAGGGAAATTTGCATGTGGTGTGTTCCCATGCTGAACATTGTGCAATAATCAGTGAACATCCTCAGTTCTGACTGGTCATTGATGAAGCAGCTGAAGATGGTTGGGCCTAGGACACCACCCTGAGGAACTTCTGCAAAGATATCCTTGGGCTAAGATGCTTGGCCACCAACAACCACACCAGTTTTCCTCTGTGCTCGGCATGGGGATGGCTCAGCCAATGGAAAGATTCCACCCCCACTCCCCCACCCACCCCACATCCACATAGTCTTCAGTTTTACCTGGGTTAAATTTTTTGGTTAAATGCTGCCTAATTGTTAAACCTTCGCCCTCGTCTCACTCCTGGAATTTAGCTCTTTCATCCATGTTTGGACCAAACGACTTTGGAACTCTCTGCCTCAGAAGGCAGTGGAAGCGGGACCATTGAATATTTTTCAGTCTGAGGTAGATAGATTCTTGTTAGGCAAGAAAATCAAAGGTTATGGGGGATAAATGGGAATGTGGGATTTAAAACGGAAACAGGTCAGCCATGATCTTCTTGAATGGTGGAACAGGCTCGAGGGGCTGAATAACCTACTTCTCCTATTGTGTATGTTCATATGTAATGAGATCTGAAGTCAGGTGGTCCTGGCAGAACCCAAAAATGGGCATCAGCTAGCAGATTATTGGTGAGTAAATGCTGCTTGGTAGCACTGTCAACAACACCTTCCATCATTTTGCCAATGAGTGAGATGTGCTGGGTTCTGATCCCCTTGAGGATGGGAATGTTCATTGGGCCTCCTCCTGTTAATTTAATTGTTTAATTGTCCACTAGCGTTCATGACTGGATGTGGGAGGACTGCAGAGCTTTGATCTGATCTGTTGTTTGTGAGATCACTCGGCTGTGCCTATGGCATGCTCCTTCAGCTGTTGACCATGTATACAGTCCTGTGGTGTAGATTGGTACCTCATTTTCAGGTACGCCTGATGCTGCTCCTAGCATGCTCTTCTGCACTCCTCATTGAACCAGGGCTAGTTGCCTGGTTTGATGGGAGTGGTAGAACGAGGGATTTGCCAGGCCATGCGGTTACAGTAGTGGTGGATTACAACTGTGTCACTGATCCACAGCACCCCATGGATGACCACTTTTTGTCTATCATTGGAATGTTAAAATAGGAGCACCTGCCACATAAATACTATGGCTGCAAGAGCACATCAGAGGCTGAGAATTCTGCATAATTCACCTCTTGACTCTCCACAGCATGTCCAGCATCTGCAAGTCAGGAGTGTGATGGAATTCTTTTCACTTGCCTGGCTGAGTGTAGCTCCAACATCATTCAAGAAGCTCGACAGCATCAGGGGCAAAGTAGTCCTCTTGATTGGCCCCCCCCATTCCACCGCAATAAACATTCATTCCCATCACCATCAAAGCACAGTGGCAGCAGTGTGTACCATATGCAAGTTGCACCTCAGCAACTCGCAAAGCCTCCCTTGACAGTATCTTCCAAATGCCCTGATCTCTACCACCTTGAAGGGCAAGACAGCAAACATGTGATAGTACCACCATCTGCAAGCCCCCTTCCAAGTCACACACCATCCTGACTTGGAACCATATTGCAGTTCCATCTCTGTCACTGGGACAAAATCCTAGAACTCCAGCACTATCCTTGTACCCGCACGGCATGAAATGTAGCAGTTCAAGAAGACAGCTCACCACCATCTTCACAAGTGTAATTAGGGAAGGCCTTGCCAGCAACATTCATACCCCATGAAAGAATTTTTAAAAGGCATTTACTTTTCCTAGAGCCTGTACTCCCATTCAATGAGATCGTGGCTGATCTACGAACATAGTGCACATACCTGTCGCTGCCCCATAGCCCTTAATACCACTCCTTAACCTTCCAAATTCCAGGGCATACTTCATAATTTAGCCCTTGGAGTCCAGATATCATTTTTGTTAATCTATGCTGCCTCTACTCCAAGGCCAGTGTTTCCTTCCTAAGGTGTGGTGTCCAGGACTGCTCACAGTACTCCAGGTGTGGTCTAACCAGGACTTTGTATAGCTGAGTCATGATTTCTATCCCCCTGTTTTCTCGTCTTCTAAATATGAAGGCTGGCATTCCATTATCGGTTTTGATTATTTTCTCTTTATGTTCTTTACCTTCTGGCATTTTAGTCATCTAGGTACTAGAACCCCCAAATATCTTTGGAACTCCTCCATTTAGAAAGTACCCTGTTCGGTCCTTTTTTACTGGATGATCTCATTTTTGTCTACATTGAAATCCATTTGCCAGTTTTGCTTGTCGACTTAAACTATGAATTTATCTCTGTAATTTTATGATTCCATCTACGCTGCTTGCAATGCCACCTATCATTTGCAAATATGGATATGTGGTTTTCTATCCCATTATCTAAGTCTAGGTGGCATTGCCACACACCACAATGTAGGCTAAGTTTTGAGACAGAACTTTGTCTCCAAAGGGACTGGATGGTGACCACTTCAACCAATACTGATGTGAGCAAGTGCATCTGTGACAGATTGGACTTGGTCAGTGATGATGTTTTTACTGTGTGACTTGAGGTGATGGGTATTGAAGTTCTCCACCCACATAACATTCTATGTCCTTGCTAATCTCAGTGCTTCTTCCAAGTCATGAACAAAATGGTGGAGAACTGATTCATCAGTTGCAGTAGGGTAGTAGGTGGTAATCAACTAGTGTTTTCTTTCCCCATTTTTGGCCTAATGCCATGAGACTTCATGGGATCCGGTCTCAATGTCGTAGCCTCCCAAGGCCACTTCTTTAAAACTGTGCTGCCTCCTCCGACATTAGCTGATACGTATGTTTCTGAGTACGAGTACGCTGTTGGGGCTTGACATGTCTGTAGAGAAACTTTCCCAGCTTTGGCACAAGACCCCTGACATTAGTGAGGAGGACTTTGCAGGGTGGGTTGGGTGTGCCTTTGCCATGTCTGAATCCAACGCTATGTTGAAGCTCAGTGGACTGTTCAGTTTGTTCTTTATAACAGTTTGATGCAACTGAATTGCTTGTTTAGCCATTTCGGAGGACATTTAAGAGTCAACATTGGATGGGCAGCAATCCCCTAAAGGGCATTTGTGAACCAAGCAGGATTTTTATGACAATCCAGGAGTTACATGGTCACTATTACCAGATTTTTATTCTAGAATTATTCAATTCCGAAACTGTCATGGCGGAATTTGAATGAGCCCCTAGATTACTGGTCCAGTAACATGAACACCACACTACCATACCTATACTGTGTAAATTATGGAGTTTATGCCAAACAAGGATCTGAAAACAAAGTAATACTTATTATGTATCAATGCAGACATGACAGATGCATAAAGAAATAAGCTAATACCCTTTCTATGAACCTCCAAGTAAATCCCAATCTCCCAAACTAACAAATCAACAGTGACTATCTGTTAAATCATCAAAAAAAATGTGAATTAATAAAGTGCTAATCATGGTAAGTGATTACAAGGCATGTGATACAGTGTATCAAAGACCTGACTTTTAGCTAAAAATAGCTGATATGCTGAAAATTACATTTTGGCCTTTGGAAAATTTGTTTAGGGAACATGGGTTGTAGTTGTTTAATTGTAATATTGCAGAATGTCAATTCTGCCACTTCCAACAGATTTTTAACAGCATACATTATCATCTGCAATACGTATTTGTAGGCAGAATGAGTAACACTTGTAAATGGCATCAAAACGAGCTTTGAAAATGAGCGAAGTTTCCCTTACCCGTGACTAATTTGGAATAGAGCTTCATTTAATCTGCAGCACTGTATTAGGAAGAGAGGAAGGCAACCAAATTGAAAACTTGTAATCTTTAGGTTTTGTAACAATCATTACAAATTAAATCCATTGACAATCACGTTCAGCCTTTGGAAATTTAACCAGTCCTCAGTCCAGCACAACAGATTATTCCTAATGCCACCGTCCTATCTTGTAGAAAAGCCTCTTACAAAAAGCTTTTCCAAAGGCCAGTTGACAGGGGCTATCAGGTTACCTTAATCCACCAACCTGGTTATCGCCTTTCAAATCTGCTGTCAGTACCTTTCTACAATACTCTAGTGTCCTTCCTTGACCCATTTCTCCTTGCAAACCACCGTACTATTTCCAACCTACCTTACCTCCCCAAAGTCCTTAAACATGTCCCCTCCCAAATCCGTGTCCATCTTCCCTCAACTTGATCTTTGAACCTGTCCAGTCAGCTTTCTTCTCTGCCACAGCACTGAAACAACCCTGATCAAAGTCATGCATCATCCTAGGTGACAATAACCATGGTGTACACTAAGATCCACTTCCAATACCTCTTCTCTTATCCAGCTGAATGGCCCTGCAACTCTCCTATCTAGTAGTTGTCTGAGAATCTTTTCTTCTTGTTCCCTCACTATTCTTTCAAGAATTCATCCTTGACAGCTTTTTCTCATTTGCATGCTCCTCCTTGGCACTGCCTTATGAGCAATATACTTACCATCACCAAGACAGCTTACTTCATCTCTATAACATGACCAGTCTCTACCCTTGCCTCAACCAGTTACTGAAATCCTCATCCATACTTGTTACCTTGAGATTGGACTATTCCAATACTCAGAATTACCTGGAAAAACTCAGCAGGTCTGGCAGCATCGGCGGAGAAGAAAAGAGTTGACGTTTCGAGTCCTCATGACCCTTCGACAGAACTTGAGTTCGAGTCCAAGAAAGAGTTGAAATATAAGCTGGTGAACTCGAACTCAAGTTCTGTCAAAGGGTCATGAGGACTCGAAATGTCAACTCTTTTCTTCTCCGCCGATGCTGCCAGACCTGCTGAGTTTTTCCAGGTAATTCTGTTTTTGTTTTGGATTTCCAGCATCCGCAATTTTTTTGTTTCTATTCCAATACTCTCCTGACCAACCTCAAATCTATGGCCTTGCCGCTCCCTAACTCTGTAACTGGCGACAGTCCTCCAAGAATGCTGTGTTCCTCCAATTCTTGTGCACTCCTCACTTGCTTCACCCCACCATTGGTGACTGTGTCTTGAGCTGCCAATGTCCTAAGCTCTAGAATCCCTCCCTATCCCCTCCTTCTCCTCAAGACATTTCTTAAAACCCATCATTTCTCCAAAACTTTTGTTTACTTGCCCTAATGTCACCTCCTTTGGTTCAGCGCCAATTCTTGTCTAATTACACTTCCTTGAAGCATCTTGGGATGTTTTACTCCTTAAATCTGTTACATAAAAGCAAGTTGTTGTTTCATTGCCTCACTGGGATGATATTTCTATATCATCTGCCAGTTTATACTGCTTATCAGTTCTTCCATAAACCGATTTGCCAGCCGTGAAACCATTAACTGCCTCTAGATGATATCATCACTGTTTCTGACTCACCATCATTTTCTGTTTTGCTGTTTAATTGAGGAGTCTTAACCCTTTGCTTTCTAATTCTGATGGAAATTTACTTTTTTTCTGTTTTCCAATGCTAATAGTTTTATTAAGATTTATCTGTTTAAAATAAGGATGGTAGCATTTTCCTTTGTACTAGGCACTGTTGCCTTTTGCAATTTGCCAACCTTATCATATTCTGTCATCGGCCTTCTAATCCCCCTTATCTGCACTTCCGCTCTTCTGCCGTTTTTAGCTGCTTTTCTTTTGTATTACTAGCGTTATTTTTATCACGATGCCAAAACATGATCCTGAAAAGTAGTCTTTAAGAAGATTTTTTTATTTTCCCAATTCTTCAATTGCTAATAGTGCTTTGGGAACTGTAATTGATTTGTCCACTTCTTATGCTAAATACCTTTCAATTCTGTTAACTCGGTGGGTTTCAATCTTATCTTTGCCTTGTTTGTTTATGATTGTAACTAAAAGCCAATAATTTTCTCATTCAAAATCAATTGACAAATTCTTGGTAATTATCTGTATGAAAATTTAAAGACCTGACCGAATGCACAGGTCAAGTTCTGAGTACCTTTCACTAACTGGAATAACAGGACATAAATTTTCATTAAGAGCCCACATTTCTTACTCTTAGGATGGCAAAGTCTAAAAGATGACAATAACATCTTTAGAGGAAAAACAAACTTTATCGGCAGCCACATTTTTGAATTGGACAAGTGAAATCTAGATTTTCCTGATCAATCTAACTAATTCCAACTTCTGTTTTAGGCCAAAACGCTAAGAAAGTTGATACAGCAGTCTTTTCGACAGTTTGCCAATTTGAATGAAGAGCAAAGTGTTCTGAAGTTCTTTGAGATTCTGTCTCCAGTTTACCGATTTGACAAGGAGTGCTTCAAATGTGCACTTGGGGTAAGCTTTTACACTGATTTTTTGAAAATTTACCAAAATGGACGATACTCTTTACTTTGTTTACTTTGATCTAATGCTAGTGTAGATGAATACTTTACATGTAGCAGAAGACTGATTTGGTTTTGAGTTCCTCTGCCAAACACATTCAGGTTTGTGTTTTTCATTCCTTATCCATGTATAATATTTTTGCTGCTTCAGCTTGTGCTATTTTGGTTAATTTCATTCCTCCCACAACTTCACTGTGAGAAAGAGAGTAACTGTTCACTGTACAGAAATTAATTCTGTCCACACTATAGATTGTGAAATGCTTTTAATAAATTTCAACTTACAACATTCGAGCTGAATCACATACGTGAAACAATGAAAGAATAATTCTTAAATAAAAGTTGCACAGGTAAATCTACAGTCTTTTTATTAAAAATTTCCTGTCCCTCATTTATGTAGATCCCACGTAGATGTAGGTCACCACAAACCTTCATCAATAGCGAGTCATTGATCAATTTTCCTCTTTTACTTTGCTTGTGTTGCGATGTTTCTCATTTTATTTGCTTATTTCTTCTTCGAATATCATTCAAAGATAAGGTATTTGCAACAACTTTCAGCCAGAAGTGTGACGTGGATGATCCACCCGGCCTGCTCCAGAGGTCTACAGTATATCAGATACCAGTCTTCAGCCAATTCAATTCATTCCATATGATATCAAGAAATGGCTGAAGGCACTGGATAGTGCAAATGCTATGGTTCCTGACAATATTTCGGCAATAGTACTGAAGACTTGTGCTCCAGATCTTAGTGTGCCTGTAGTCAAGCTGTTCCAGTACTGCTACAACACTGGCATCTACCCAGCAGTGTGGAAAATTGCCCAGGTATATCCTGTACACAAAAAGCAGGACAAATCCAACCCGGCCAATAACCGCCCATCAGTCTACTCTCGATCATCAGTGAAGTGATGGAAGGGTTCATCAACAATGCTATCAAGCGGCATTTGCTTTGCAATAACCTACTCGCTGATGCTAGTTTGGCTTCCACTGGGGTCACTCAGCTTCTGACCTCATGACAGCCTTGGTTCAAACTTGGATAAAAGAGCTGAACTCCAGAGGTGAGGTGAAAGTGACTGCCCTTGATATCAAGGCAGCATTTGCCCGTGTGTGGCATCAAGGAGCCCTAGCAAAACTGGAGTCAATGGGAATTGGGGGGGGGGAACTCTCTGCTGCTTGGAGACATACCTAGCACAAAGGAAGATGGTTCTGGTAGTTTGAGGTCAATCATTTCAGTTCCAGAACATCACTGCAGGAGTTCCTCAGGGTAGTGCCTTAGCCCCAACCGTCTTCAGCTGTTTCATCAATGACCTTCCTTCCATCAAAAGGTCAGAAGTGGGGATGTTTGCCGATGATTGCACAATGTTCAGCAACCATTCAGACTCCTCAGATACTGAAGCAGTCCATGTCCAAATGCAACAAGACCTGGACAGCTATCCAGGTTTGGGTTGACAGGTGGCAAGTAACATTGATGCCACACAAGTGCCAGGCAATGGCAATCTCCAATATGCGAAAATTTAACCATCGCCCCATGACATTTAATGGCATTACCATTGCTGAACCCCCAACCATCAACGTTTTGGGGGTTAACATTGACCAGGAACTGGACTAGCCATATAAATACTGTGGTTACAAGAGCAGGCCAGAGGCTAGGAATCCTGCAGCGAGTAACCCACCTTCTGACTCCCTAAAGCCTGCCCACCAGCTACAAGGCACAAGTCAGGATTGTGATGGAATATTCTCCACTTGCCTGGATGAGTGAAGCTCCAACAATACTCAAGAAACTTGACATCATCTGGCACAAAGCAGCCTGCTTGATTGGCACCCAATCCACAAACATTCACTCCCTCAACCATTGGTGAACAGTGGCAGCAGTTCGTACCATCTACAAGGTGCACTGCAGGAACTCACCAAGGCTCCTTAGGCAGCACTTTTCATACTCAAGATCACTACCATCTCGAAGGACAAGGGCAGCAGATGCATGGGAGCACCATCACCTGGAAGTTCCCTCTAAGCCACTCACCATCCTGATTTGGAAACATATCGCTGTTCCTTCACTGTCACTGGGTCAAAGTCCTGGAACTCCCTCCCTCACAGCACTGTGGGTGTACCTACACCACGGGGACTGCAGTGGTTCAAAAAGGCAGCTTACCACCACTTTCTGAAGGGCAATTAGGGATGGGCAATAAATGCTGTTCTAGCCAGCGACGCGCACATCCTGTAACTGAATTCCGAAAAAGTTTTCTAACGTGAATGTGAATTATCCATGTCCCCAGAAGGGGCAGGGCTGAGTTCAGGGTTTAGTTTGGTTACTTTCACATTGTGATAATTAGTAAGCCAATAACTACATACAGAAAAAGTGACTTCAAGAAGGGAGTTTTGCGTAATACTGGATTCAATAACTTCAGATTATTAAGATCATTGGACATTTATAACTCATCAACTCTTATTACGATTAATTCTTTTCCCCCTATGCAACTGAAAACTGCCATGTCTTCAGCGTATTAGTCATTGTACGTGGAACCTTTTGGGGTCTTGTGTTAATTAACTGTTTTGTGAATATTTCTGCTGATTTATATCTTTGTCCCGCTGTCCTGCCCCTGTATCATGATTCTTGGTGACAGAGTGACAATGTAGCAGGTAAATTTTTGGTTGAGTGAAAGTTCTAGTCTTCAGATTTGCATCAATCTAAGCTATTAGTTTACAATTATATTACATTTTTCAATGAGCCAACATTGTGAATTTTACCTGGGGATGTATTACTCAGACATTAAATATATATGCTAAAATAAGAATTTAACATTTTCCAGATGCAGTAAAATGTTTCAATAAAAGAATCCAAGTGCTGCAGTTTATTTGCATAATATTAGAAATTTTGATTGTGTTAAGATAACAAAGAGTATTCCCTCGTATAGATGCAGACCCTTAAGCATATGTCATCCTGTTTCAGAGCTAGTAAGATTATTGAAAGACAAAGGAAGTTTAATGTTTCAGGTATAAATCTATTTTATAAGGGAATTATTGAAAAACTATATAGCACAAATATATTGTGAGAGTGGGTCAGACCCCAGACGCAAGGTGTATATATTTTTTTGAATTTGCAATCTCAGTCGTCATATTAAATTTGTAATAGCTTTGTGATAATCTTTTCAGCCAAAGTAATTTAGTGATTTTACAAATGGGGAAGAACATGATATGATTTTAATCCAAATGACTTCCTTCTGTGTCATGATGACTCTATGGCTCTATGACTGCTGGAAGGCAGCACCAATCTAATAATACATTCACAGAATCACAGAATTGTACTGGCACAGAAGGATGCCATTCAGCCCATCGTGTCTGCACCTGCTCTCCAAATAAGCATTATGACCTAATGCCGTTGTCCTGCCTTTTCCCCGTACCCCTGCACATTGTTCCTATTCAAATAATCATCTAATGTTCTTTTGAATGCCTCAATTGAACCTGCCTCCACCACACTTCCAGGCAGTGCATTCCAGACCCAAACCACTCATTCTGCGAAAAAGTTTTTTTCTCACGTCATTGAACTTCCTCGGAGTGGCAGTCAATGTCACATTGCCACTTAGCTCCTAGTTTCTTAACCGAAATCCTGTTTCGCTTGACCTTCTGACTCTGGTGTGGGTCCATGCCAGACATGTCGAAGCTTTTTGCTCGGAGGCCCATATTTGCATATTTTTCTCACTCAAGGGGCAGATCAGCAAATTTTGGAAAGATAAGGTTTGGCACGACAATAAATTGAACTTCAAAAAAAAAAGTTGAGATTTTAAGGAAAGAAACAACTGCTGAGCAAAAGTACAGCAATGTCAGAGCAAATAATTGTTCATTTAAAAAATAGTTATTAATCAAAATGACCAGAGTGTGAAAGGGTCAGATTGTGTGTGCCTGGCTCACTCCCAGTCTCAGTGCTCACTCACTCACCCTCACCCACTGTGAGTCGGTGCATATGTGTTTGTTGGTGAGAGTGAGTGAGAAACCTGAAACTGGTCGCAAGGCATACTCGCACTCCTCCCACCACACACACCTAGTCCTTGCACTCCTGCCCCCTCCCGCACACAGTCACTCAGTTGCACTCCACCGTCCCCTCCCTCACACACACACACTGTCACTCAGCTGCACTCTCTCGCTCCCCACCAACACAGTCACACACACTCATTCTCCCCCAACACATACAGTAATTCAAATGCACTCTCACTGCCCACCAGCATACACACGCAGTCATTCACTCGTACTCTCTCACTCCCCCTCCAAACACACACAGTCGCTCAGCTGTACTCTCTCGCTCCCCACCCTGCCACACATACAGTCACTCTGTTGCACTCTCCCACTGCCCCTCAATACACACATGCTGTCACTCAGTCGCACCACTCTCTCACTCCTGCCCCCACGCCCCAAACACAGTCACACACTCTCGCTCCCCCAACACACACACGCAGTCACTCAGTCTCACTCTCTCACACCCCCACATACACGCCATCACTCAGTCACACTCTCTCAATCCCCACCCCCACCCCACAGTCACACTCTCTCACTCACAAGACCATTAGATATAGGAGCAGAAGTAGGCCGGTCAGCCCATTAAATCTGCTCCGCCATTCAATGAGACCATGGCTGATCTGATAATCCTCAACTCCACTTTCTTGCCTTTTCTCCATAACCCTTAACTGCCTTACTGATTAAAAGTCCATCTATCTCAGCCTTGAACATACTTGACAACCCAACCTCTACAGCCCTCTGCCATAAAGAATTCCACAGATTGACTACCCTCTGAGAGAAGAAATCCCTCCTCATCTCTGTCTTAAATGGGTGACCCCTGACTCTGAGATTATGCCCTCTGGTCCTAGACTCTCCCGTAAAGGGAAATAACCTCTCAGCATCTACCCTGTCAAACCCCCTAAGAACCTTACATGTTTCAATAAGGTCGCCTCTTATTATTCCAAACTCCAATAAGTACAGGCCCATCCTACTCAAATTCTCCTCATAAGAAAATCCCTCGGGATCAACCTACTGAACTTTTTATGCACTGCCTCCAATGCCAGTATATCTTTCCTTAGACAAGGGAACCAAAACTCTTCACAGTATTCTAGATGTGGTCTAACTAGTGCCTTGTATAGTTTTAGCTAGACTTCCCTATTTTTATACTCCATTTCCTTTGAAATAAAGGCCAACGTTCTATTTGCCATCCCTATTACCTGCTGAACTTGTATGCTAGCTTTTTTTGATTCATGCAGGAGGACCCCCAAATCCCTCTTTGCTGCAACTTTGTGCAGTCTTTCTCCATTTAAATAATATTCAACTCCTCTATTCTTCCTGCCAAAGTATATAATCTCACATTTTCCCACCTTATATTCCATCTGCTAAGTTTTTGCCCACTCATTTAACCTACCAATGTCCCTCTGTATTATGTGTTATCCTCACCATTTGTCTTTCCAGCTACTTTTGTTTCAAACTTATTTTTCAAACTTGGCAATAGTGCATTCACTTACCCCATTCAAATCATTAATATATATTGTAAATAATTGGGGTCCCAGCACTGATCCCTGTGGCACTCCACTAATTACAGGTTGCCATCTTAAAAATGCCACCCTTATCCCACCTCTGTCTTCTATTAGTTAGCCAATCCTCTATGCTAATATACTACCCCCAACACCATGGACTCTTATTAAGTAGACTTATGTGTGGTAACTTATCGAACACCTTTTAGAAATCCAAATATATTACATCCGCTGGTTCCTTTTTATCTATCCTGCTTGTCACCACCTCAAAGAATTCTAATAAATTTGTCAGGCATGATTTCCCCTTCATGAAGCCATGCTGACTCTGCTTGATTATATTGTGTATTTCTAAATGCTCTGCTATTACATCCTTCATTGTAGACTCTAACATTTTCCTAATGACGATGTTAAGCTAATTGGCCTATAGTTACCCGTTTTTCGTCTCCCTCCCTCTTTTGAATAAGGGTGTTATATTGGCAGTTTTCCAATCCTCTGGGACTTTTCCAGAACCTAAGGATTCTTGGAAGAATACTACCAGTGCATCCACTATCTCTGTAGCAGATACTTTTAATATCCTAGGATGCAACCCATCAGGTGCAGGGGACTTATTGGCCTTTAATCCCATTAGTTTTCCTAGTATACTTAAAGTACTCTTACAGTCCGTTTTTATATTACTTGCTAGTTTACCCTCAAAGTTTATTTTCTCCCTCATTGTTTTTTTGGTCATCTTTTGTTGGTTTTTAAACCTTTCCCAATCCTCTGGTTTACCACTAATCTTTGCCACATTGTATGTCTTTTTTAACTTGATAATATCCTTAACTTCCTTGATTAACTATGTTTGCTTTACCCCCTTTCTGGAATCCTCCTCCTTCACTGAGATAAACCTTTGTTGTGAGTCATGAACTATTTTCTTAAACGTCTGCCATTGCTCATCAATCATCTTTTCTGCTAAACTCCTTTCCCAGTCCACTCCAGTCAACTCTGCATTCATTCCTTTGTAATTACCTTTATTTAAGTTTAGCACAGTTTTTTCCAACCCAAGTTTCTCACTCTCAAACTGAATGCTAAATTCTACCATGTTATGGTCACTGTTTCCTATGGGACCTTTCACTCTGAGATAATTTATTAAACCTGCCTCATTACACATTAGCAAATCCAAAATTGCCTGATTCCAGGTTGGAACAACATGTTGTTCTAGGAAACTGTCCCGAATGTACTCTGAATTTTTGACTGTGGCTACCTCTGCAAATTTGATTTTTCCCAATCTCCCACACCAGTCTTTGATCCACACATTTAACTCCTTGACTTTATTAAATGCCAGTTTGCCAGTAGCTCAGGCAGTAATCCCAAGATTATTACTTTCGAGGTTCTGCTTTATAATTTAGCTCCTCACTGTTCGAAGTCTTTCAGCAGAACCCCCCTTTCTAGTCCTATCAATGTCGTTGGTACTAACGTGGATGATGACAACTAGATCCCTCCCTTCCCACTCCAAGTTCCTTTCCAGCCCTGAGGAGATGTCCTTAACCCTGGCACTGGACAGGCAGAGAACAGTATCTATCCCCCTAATTATACTGTCCCCTATCACTACTACGTTCCTATTTCCACTTGAATGGCTCCCTGTACCATGATGCCATGGTCGGATCGCTCATCATCCTTGCAGTCCCCACTCTCATCCACACAGCTGGCAAGAACCTCGCATCTGTTGGGCAATTGCAGGAGCTGAGTATCCTAGGGCCCCCATACCTGCCTCACCTGCAGTCACACCCTCCTATCCCTGATCAAAAACCAAATTTGGATTATGTGATCTGAGGAGTGTGACCGACTTCTGGAGCAAATTTTCCAGGTAACTTCTCCCCCTCCCTGATGTAGCACAATGTTTGCCGCTCGGACTCCAGCTCCCCAACTCGGATCCAAAGTTCATTGAGCTGCAAACACTTACGACAGATGTGTTCGCTCTGGATCACCTTGGTGTCCAGCAGGTCCAACATGCTGCAGCAGTCACACATCACTGGTCATGCCATCACTATCGGATTTTATCGTTAACAAGCTATTTTTAAGAAAAAAAGAGGGGAAAAAAGACAGAGACCTAAACACAAAGTCAAGTCCTTACTTTTTAAAGACTAGAAATACTCACCAATCCTACTCATCAATCAGCTGCTTTCCCTGCACTCACATCAGGTTATGGTTCGTGACGTGACTCCGCCCCTGGTCTCACATTAAATCCACCCTGTTCTTTTTCAGCTGAAGTCCCCCCTGCTCTTCCCCACACGGTCATGCCACGATCTGTCTCCTCCCAACCCGGGCCATCAAAACTTCACCATCCATGTGCCCGACATACATGACTCCCTGGGCTCAAGCCCTGATGCACCTGGCTGCCCAGGCCCACTCCCCAGTGTCCCCTCGCTTCCTCGGCCTGGCAGCCCTCAGCACACACCAACTCTGGTATTCACTGCTCCTCCAATCAGCGACTGTTTCTCTCCCTCATTTGCTGCTGATAAGCTGACTAGTGAGCCTATCAGCAGCAAATGCGGGAGAGAAGCAGTCTGTTATTGGAGGAGCAGCTCAATGCAGAATCTTCCATTGAAACTCATCTGTTGATGACTGCAATTTTGAAAACTGGGGCTCCGGTGGGGCCGCAAGGACTTCCTGGGCTGCATCCAGCTCATGGGCCATATGTTGGACAAGCCTGGTCTATGCAATAGTTACCCACAAGTTAGAAGAGGTTTAAATTCTTCTAACTTTTTCTGGGTAACTGTGCATGTAACTTAGTTGGAACCATCCAAAGTTTGCGATTTAAATCACACTTTCGGATGGTTACCAGCGCAGGGCAATTGCCCAGGGAAAATTTGCACTTCCGGGCAATTGCCATGCAAACCTTACTTGTGAAAGTCCGGGTAGTGTGGCCCCAGCACATCTTAGGGGTACCCTCCCAATACGATGCCCTGGAGCTCGGAAGTTACGGCCAATTGTAATGACCTTATACAACATCATATTAAATTGACAAAATGAAAACCACAAATGCTGGAAGTAAGCAATAAAAATGTCAGAGAGGACCAGCAGATTAATAAACAGCTAATAAATAAATACCAAAAGACAATGGAACAATTTCACAGTGTGAAAATGCTTGCGAATCACACTAAAATGGAGCAGTCACAATAGATTAGCTTCATCAAGCATTTAATTTAGCAGTGTAGCTCAGAATTGCTTCAGCCATGTCCATTTGTTTTTTTTTTGACAATTTGAACAAAGGACTGTTTTTTCCCCTTTTAGTCAGTGTTCTTTGTAACATAACAATACTACAGATTTCATAGCAATAGCTTCACTCTTCTGAGATCTGTATCAAGACTGCTTGAATGTACACGTAAAAATAGAACAGGTGGAGGCCAAACAGCTCCTTGAGCATAAAAACAAAAAACTGCAGGTGCTGGAAATCCAAAACAAAAACAGAATTACCTGGAAAAACTCAGCAGGTCTGGCAGCATCGGCGGAGGAGAGCAAAGGTGACGTTTCGAGTCCTCATGACCCTTCAACAGAACTGAGTAAAATTAGGAGAGGGGTGAAATATAAGCTGGTTTAAGGTGTGGGGTGGGGGCAGAGAGGAGAGAGAGAGTTCTCTCCCCCCAACCCCACCCCCCACCTTAAACCAGCTTATATTTCACCCCTCTCCTAATTTTACTCAGTTCTGTTGAAGGGTCATGAGGACTCGAAACGTCACCTTTGGTCTTCTCCGCCGATGCTGCCAGACCTGCTGAGTTTTTCCAGGTAGCTCTTTGAGCACACTCTGCCATTCAATAAAATAATGGCTGATCTTCAACTTCAACTCCACTTTACTGCCCAATCTCATGTCCTTTAATTCCCTTAGAAAAATCTCTCATTGGATGAACATACGAATTAGTAAGCCATTTGGCCCCTCGAGCCTGCTCACCATTTGATAAGATCATGGCTGATCTGACTGTGGCCTCAACTCCCAATTTCAACTCCTATTTAGAGATAATGTTCACTGCAAGGCTAAGTATGGTACATCTGATCTCTACCCTGCTGCTTGCCAACTGCCTACAAGTGATGGGACTAATGCATCATGTGCTGTTTAAATGTGTAATGACTAATACTAATTCAAGGTAGTTAGAGGTGTATGTACATCAACCACAACATCCACTTTTTTCTAACTAAAAGTTTACTTTTAAAGAATCAAATTAGTCACATAACAGCAAAGCATAATAACATTGCCTCTGAATGTACTTTATCACAGAGCAATAAACTTAAAAGTGTTTGAAAATTATAGGCGGTTTGCTTAGCTGTCCAGCTTATCTGTCCAGCTTTAGTTATGGTGATCTTTGCAGGAAGCTGCTGTGTGTTTCCAGAATGCTAGTTAGGGTTGCTTTGTTCGTGTTGTGTATTAGACCATGTTCTCATGGCAATGGGACTGCTTGGGGTTTCTGGTATTGTTCTGATTTGGCTTTGTTTTGTCGCACTATCATGCCATTTGGTGTTTGTATCTGAAACGATGTTGGTTCTTGGCATATGCTGACGATTTTGACTGGATTCTGGGTACCATCAGTTGGGCGATGTACACAAACTTTTTGTCTAATGTTCAGCTTGGGTAGTTCATTACCCGCAAAATGGTTGTGGGCTCCTTTCATCTTATCCTGTTTTTCGGGGAATGCATCATGTATTCCTGGGAGGATTGATGAGTGGGGAGGTTTGTCCAGACTTCCCTGCTCGTTAGCAATTCTGCATTGGTTCGGCATTGTAATGTTTGCAAGTTTGAAATGTGTTATGATCCTTAGCCAGACCTCCAACTTGTTGGTGGGATCTGATTAGGGACCAATTACGTTTTGTTTAAGGTAGACAAAGTTTGAGATTTAAGACACTATTCCACTATTAAAGATAAAGCAATTTACAATGTCTATCCTGTACTCTAACATTCAAGGTTAACATGCAGAACATGTGAATTGACTGGCAAACTGTGGTCGAACACACTACATTGCACAATAAATGCCAAATATAGCCAAAACAGATTCCATGGATTTCCCAACAGACTACCCCAACATCAGTAACACTAAGTCAGCCAATCTCAGTGAAACTCTCTCTCTCGCGAGATCTCGCCTTGGGATTCTCTCTAAAAGTTGCTCCAAATCAGACGGCTTCAACAACAGCCCACCTCGCAGGGCTTCAATCTCGCCTTCCAAGATTCCGTTCCCCTGGATTGCCGAATACACTTAAATATCAACTTGCAAACACATTTTCAGCTTTTCAGCCACGGTGAGCAAAAATTACTGCTCCAAAGGGGTATCTTTGCCCCAGTGGACTGCAGCACGGGGTCACCTCCTTAGGCTGCCTTCTTGGATCGTCAGAGCTTCTTCTGAGCCCTTTTCAATTGCAAGACTTGGACAGCTTAAACGACAGCCCACCTCGCAGGGTTTCAATCTCACCTTCTGAGATTCCAGTCCCTTGGATTCCTGAGTATAATCAAACATAACTTAGAAGCATAATTTCAACTCTTCAGTTACGCCAAGCAGAATACTACTGCTACAAAGGGGCACCTTTGCCCCAGTGACCCTCTTCAATTACCAGGGCTTCTTCTGAGCCCTCTTTACTTAAGGCCTGCTCCCTGCAGCCCTTTCTCTAAGTTGGAGGGTTTCTCTGCTCCTCTCTTTTTCCTTAACTGAACTGGGACTTGTTACAGTCTCCTGTTTCTGTCCCTTACCTGGAACTTCCTTCTGGAACCTCTCCCTGTCCCCACTCCCCTGTTTGGGACCTCTCCCTTGTTCCCTACCCGGCACACTTGCTGGCTATGGCGCTCTGCACTTGGCCACCTAACATAGGTTTTTGAGCTGTTTTTTTCTGAGCGCAGGCGCTCTGAGCCCTAAAGTAAGTAAAAGTGCCAATATGTGCATGTGTTGAGAATTGGAGTTCCAACCTCCACACTCAAGATTAAGGTAAATTGAGTTTCATAACAATGGGCTGTTATGACGCGGTAGATGATGTTTGCCAGGCAGATCAAATCCACGATGGAAACATGATCGCCCTATCACAATGGTTTTGCAATTTGTATTTATTTCAAGATACGTGCCCTGAATTCAGAAGAAATAAGTCCACCAAGACTTGAGATTTTTTTAAAAAACTAAAATAATATATTTATTAACAAAAGAAGCGCTTTCAAGCACATACATTGGTCTACAAATAACTACTATGGTAACTCCTAAAATCCATAATTAACCTGGCTCCCAGCTACACCCCCTTTAAGGCAATGGTCCAAAATAGATTTTTGGATTTTAAGCAGATCCAGCAAATTAACACAATACCCTGCACAGTGAAATTTAAAATGGCTCTCTCCAGCTCCGGTTTCTGTAGATAGCAATTTTATGCATAAATGCTGGCGGCTTCTCACACTTTTGTTAGATCTTACAATGCCTTCTCCTGACACATAGCCTCATTCTCCTTTATACACATCTCTCCCTTTTTAATATGTAGATTCCATTGTTTCCATATGTCTTTGGAACTTTTACCTTTCACATAATATAGATCTTTTCATGTTGCTACGATTCTCATTAACTTCTCTGAAATTTAAATCCCCTTTCATCTACTTAAAAATGTAAATTCCCTTTACACCTTTCATGCTAAGGCCCCAACCATGTTTCCTCATTAGCATATTAAAGTGTCACGAATCACTGGGGATAGTGTGCCGTGGTATTAAGCCCCACTGTTCCCCGAGCCACGACAAATGTGAAAAAATTTGATCAAACTACCAGATTTCCCCAATTCTACCTAACTATTTAATTTAGGTTAACAGAATACGAGCACCAGGTTTGTAAATAAGTAAGTAACTGTTTATTGAACAAATTGTCATTAACCAGTGACAAAAGAAAGAAATATGAACTGCTAATTTCTAACTTTCTAACTTAAACTTTACCACTATACACAGACATACAAAACACATAAGACACACAAAAACATGGATTCTAAGGGTGGGATAAAACAGTTCAGTAGCACCATTTCCAGAGTACAAGATTTGATGGGTTGATTTATTATCAATGTCTCCCAAATTCCTTTCAGTTCTTGTTGATGACACGAGATGGCCTTCCAGCATTTTCAGTATTTAGTTCACTGGTTGAGCACTTGCCATTCAACGTCTCTAATAGTGATTTCCCCCTTTGCCTCTTGACAGGGGTTTTCAGAGAGAGAGAGTGGGATATAGAGATAGAAGAAAAAGCCAACTAGCTATTATTGTGGAATTACGGAATCTTCCACACAAAGGAGGAAGAGGTTTTAGGTCTTGCTCTTTTCAGGCTAGGAGCTATTCAGTTGCACTACTTTTCACCCAAAACCTGACCACCTGGTCAGGAACCAATTAAAACGTTGTTGTCAGGCAGCTCCCTTAGTCTACGGCTCCTTTCTAGCACCAACCTGTCGTTCATGGTACACTCTGTTCCAGGACTGCAACATTGTATATATTCCTCATCCTGGACATGTCTTTCAATCTGCAGTCATTGTAATTCCAATCCACAATCCAACAGAAAATAAAAAGTTATGTTCTTTACAACAGTCTAACAGAAATAAAAAGATACGTTCCTTACAAAAGACACTTCCTTCTTTTGATAACTTCAACTTGCAGTCTGCTTGGCCACAAAATGTAATGAAATCACATACACAGACAGAACAACACAATCCCCATAAACCTACTTTACAATAAACCAGAAATAATATTATGAAAATTATTATACTTATGTCAGGGTATTCATATTTGGTTCAAACAGTGACATGTTATCTGTTGGCTGATGATTTACATTGCAGAGTTAGGTGATGCTCTCCCAATGAAAGCACAGTTTTTCCAGGTGGTCTCTGGTCCTCATCATTGTCTTGATGATACCATGCATAGTGACCTAGGGCAAGTCCTTGCACGCTGGTAGGCCTGCAAAAACTGGACCTGCGGTGTTCACAATAAAATATCTGGGGTGACCAGAGTGAGCTCTTATAGCGACAGTTAAATGTTATGGATCCCAGGGTTGGAATATCGGGGTCAATTGAGGTGCTGAGTTTGACATTGGTTGGTTGAATCATCACTTACCACTTCGATGAATGCATGCAAGTGGAAGGATGTTTTCACTGCACTGGTATCCAGTCTTGCAGATAAGTTGTGCTGACCCTTCACCTGTGGGCATATAATCTGGACAGTGCTGAAGGCTTTTTTTGAACCACTGTATCAATATATTTTTTGATGTTCACCATGCTGAATGTTGGCTTACTTTGTGTGTCGATGATCTGATCATCTTCATCATTTGACCATATAGCTTGGCTGGACATTGTGTGGATCTTGCCTTTGTACTGTTTGGTACACACTCTTGATTGATTAGAATGGTGTACCTGTCTAGTCTCCGGTTGTGGTTTCTCATGCCATCAAACCAGTTGTTTTTGCCTTTGCTTTCTGCATTGGCGCTTACAATGTCCTCTGGTGCTACATGCCTTGCATACAGCATTAAAAGCTGGACAGTTTCTGGGTGTGTGTGTGTGTGTGTGTGTGAGGCCTCCCAGCCCGCATTGGTTGCTAGGCTTGCCTGCATTGGCTTTGGTGCCAATGGTGAACAAATTATGCATAGCCTGTGGACTGTCTACCCGTTAATATGGCTTTTTACTTACGTCCGCTTTGTACTAGTGCTCTGAAGATGTAACTTTTGGGTTGGTCTATGATTTCTTTGGAACGCTTCCATTGGGCTAGATGCTATCACAACCTCAATTATTCTGTCAGCTGGCTCTGCTGCTGTGAAGTCGCCATCATGCCTTTTGTCTCTGTTTCTACTTATGAATTGCTCAGTGGTCCTTGTCAGCTGTTGCCTCAAAGACATGAATTCCAGACGATGTATTCTGAAGTTGAGCTTTACACATAATTTATCTTTGATTGTTGAGCATATTTTATCTGGATTCTGAAGCTGGCCTTCATTTAGACCTGACATATTCAGACATATTTCGTTGCTTGTAGCAATTTTGATTTTTATGGCTTGTTTATCTGGTTTGGAAATATTGAGGCCCAGAAAACACAGCTTGACGTGTTATCAGAACAAACTAAACTCAGATAGGAGATCCATTGCCTAAGTGTTGGAAACTTTGTGGTCATCTTCTACCATTTTGCAGCATTTCTAATGTTATCTAGAGCCTTTAATGTCTATTCAAGTTACTTATAATTCTTTTAGTGTTAATTTAGCTCAAAGTTGCAGTACTCATAGTGGCCACTGCCATAGCTGGTCATAGGTTACTGCTTGACTGCAATGGGGGCACTGTTGATCTTTTTATTTTTCTTGGTTTTAACTTGAAGCTCCACCCATAAAACAGTGATTTCCTTAGGAACATGGCTGCAGGGCTTCCAAAGAGAAAATAAACAGTGAAAAAAGCTTTGTCATAAGCTTCTTCTGCTTGCTAGAAGCTGTTACTGGATGGATTATTTTTCCAAGCCCAGCCTGCAGTATTTAGCTTCAGCAGTAATGAATTATCCTGTCTGTAGAGTTCTACGTAAAGTGAAACTACCTGCAGTCTACTGTTTAATTTCTGTTTCTGCTTGAACTTTGCAGCAGTTTACCTTTTACTAATTAAGCTCTTCCAGATTTGAACAATCTCACCAGGACCCAAAGCCTCCTGGCTGGAGCAAGGTATGATCCCAGAATGAAGGGATTCCTATAAAACTGCAGAATCATTTACACATGATGAGGCTTGATGGTTGTTTCACTTTCACACCAGTTATTTTGCTCTGCATTTGAAGGATTGAGGCTTCCTCAGGCAAATCTTCAAAAACCGTGCTGCCACCGTGATATGTTCTTCTGTTCGATGTGACCGAACCAATCATGTACAAGGATTGGTGAAAAAATGAGTTCTTTATTCGAAGATAAGACTATTTACAGGTGGTGTTCACTGGGAGGCTATATATGGTACATATGACCTCTACCCTGCTGCTTGCCTACATTATGTGGGACTAATACATCATAACCTGTCGATATGCGTAATGATTGACAATAGTTTAAGATACATCCCCTTAAAGATGCATGCATCTCATGTCACAACATAGGTTAGAGAATTCCAAAAATTTACAACTGAGTTAAGAAATTTCTTCTCATCCCAGCCTTACATAGCCAGCTCCTGATCCAGAGATTGTGCCCTCTAGCTCTAGACTCTCTCAGCTGAGGGAAGCAGTCTCTCAGCATCTAGCATGTCAGAATCTTCTATGTTTCATTTTAATTGCCCCTCATTCTTTTAAACTCCAAAGAATATAGGCCTATTGTACTCGATCTCTTCTCATAGGACCCCAGGAATCAACCCAGTTAAGCTTTGTTGCACTCCTTCTAAGGCAAGTATTAACCCCCTTTGGTACAGAGAGCAAAACTATACATAATACTCCAAATGTGATCTCACCAAACACTGTGCAGTTGTAGTAAGAATTCCACACTTATACTCTGACCCCCTTGTAATAAAGACCAACATAGCATTTGCCTTCCTAATTACTTGCTGTACCTGCATGCTAACTTTGTAGTTTGCATCAAAGATCCCCTTAAGTCCCTCTGAATACCAACATTTATAGTTACTCAGAATTTAAAAAAAAGTTTGTCTAATCTTCCTACCAAAATTAATAACCTTGCCTTGCCCCACACTATATTCTATCTGCCAATTCTTGCCCACTCAGTTAACCCATCTATATCTCTTTGTAGACTCTGTCCTCTTCACAGCTTACTTTCCCATCTAGCTTTATATCATTGGCAAATTTGAATTCTTTACATTTTGTTCTTTCACCTACGTCTTTGAATAGATTGTGAATAGCTGAGGACCCAGTACTGTTCCTTGCAGTAACCTGCTAGTAAGAGTGTGCCAACCTGAAAAAGTTTCATTTATTCCTATTCCCTGTTTTCTGTCCTCACCCATGGAGCAAGGTAAACAGCGCAGACAAAAATTGCAAGGTAAACAGTGCAGATGAACAACTAGATCCCTATGCTAAAGGTTGGGTGTGGTCAGCGAGGTTTGTGTCAGCTTGGGTCACAGATTTCCTACGCTAAAGACCAATGAGATTCAAAGAAAGTGGGGTCTTCAATGTGTTGAGTTTTTGGATTTATGTATAAAGGATACTCAACCTGCAGTTACATCCTCATCTTTTATAAAACTATATTGATTCTACCTAATCATATTTTCTAAGTAACCTGTTACCACATCCTTGATGATGGATTACAATATTTTCCAGAAGGCTGATGTCAGGCTAATTAGCCTGTGTAGTTCCCTGTTTCCTTTTCCTTCCTTCCTTCCTTGAATAGTGGTGTTACATTTGCTGCCTTCAAATCCGATGAGAATTGAGGGAATTTTGGAAGATCACAGTCAGTGTATTCATTAAAACTGCAGCCTAGGATGTAGACAATCAGGTCCAGAAGATTTAACACCTTTTACTCCCATTAATTTCTTCAGTACTTTGTCTTTAATGTTGAATATTTTAAGTTGCTCAAGCTTATTACACCCTCATTTGTACTTTTTCTGTTTTGTTTTTATGTCTTCTGCTGTTAAAACAGGCACAAAATGTTTGTTTAATGTCCTTTATTCATCCTGGCAATATTATAAACCTCATCTTTTGTAATATTTGGACTATAGAAGTTCTTCTCTGGTATATGGAATTTATCAGAGAATATATTTGATAGCAAAACATGCATTTCAGTATAAATGTGATGATAGGACACAATTGTGCACTGAACATTATTAGGACAAGTGACTGAATTCATGTTGTAGAACTAAAATCCCTTCCTTGATTCACTGTTAATCACGGGCATCAAAGTGGCCAAAATGTCTTGTCTGTTTAATGTTTCTCGTTTAGAATTAACTAACAGCTTCTTTTTATCAAACTGTGGCGCAGGGATACAGGATGAGTTCATTGAAGGCAAAACTTGTAATAAATGGTGAGCTTAAGTGATGCAAACAGTCGGGGTTCAATTTCTGTGAACATCTTTGAACATGCTTTGAACCTGCATTTGAAGTTGCAGTTCTTTTTTTCAAATACCATTTCCAAATTTTAATGTAGTTAGCAATTTATTTTTAAGACTCAGGACAAAGTAGATTTGAAGAGAAAAGGATTGGCAAGTCAAGTATTAATTGGTAAAATAGATCGAGTATTTGATCCTACAGTTTTAATTTTATTTGGAATTTCAAAGTAATGTCACAGTGGATCTATCTGTGCTGCCATTATAGTTGTGGACTACTTAATATATTTAATGATTTTGTGAACGTATAATTTCTTTTGGTATTTGAAGAGCCTAATTTAGTAATATGCATGGTTTAAAACAGAATTCATTAAATGTTGCAGTTCCTATCATTCAATTTTATGTTTTATTTTCAATCTTTAACAGTCAAGCTGGATAATTTCAGTGGAATTAGCAATTGGACCGGAAGAAGGCATCAGCTATCTTACAGACAAAGGCTCTATGGTACATATCTTCATAATATTTGTTTCACCCAAATAGTATATGTATTCCTTTCTTTCTCCTCACCAAAATGAAGTTGTAGCATTTGCAAGTTAATATTTACTTGGAAAAACATGGGTTTGTAAATTACGGCCAACGTGGTTTTTATTGAGGCAAATAATGCTTGACAAGCTGCAATGAGATCTTCAGTGAACTATGGAGAGGATTGAAGAAGAAAATGCAGTTGATGTTATTAACACTTTCAAACGGTGTTTGGTACAGTGTTACATACAGACTTGTTAGCAAAATAAAAGCCCAAGGGATGAAAGTGGTAGCATGGATATGAAATTGTTAAGAGACAGTAAGTAGAGAGTAATGATGAACAGTTGTTTTTCAGACAGGTTGGGAGGGAAGGTGCAGCTTGTGGGGTACAGGGGAAGTAAACAATGGTGTCCCTAGAGGTCAGGATTGGTGTTGCAACACTTAATGATATATATTAATGAATTGGACCTGAGTGCAGGGTGTTCTCTTGCAAAAAGCCTGTTGGTGAAGGATAGAACTGGAGCCAATCTTTATACACTTCTGTCTTCATTGACAGAGTTACACATTACAAACATATATCTCCTAACCAATCACAGTTCTAATCTGAGTCTATTTATGAGAGCTAAAGTGAATGCCCAGTTAATGCCCACCATCTGCATACAATTAACATAGGGTACCTAATCCCAAAGTTTGCAAGTGACACAAACTTGCAAATATAGTAAACAGTGAGGAAGATGGGGGCAGACTTCAAGAGAACATAGACTGGTGAAATTAAACACATGGCAGATGGAGTTTAATGCAGAGAAATGTCAAATAAGGCATTTGGAGAGGATATAAACCAATCCAACCATTTTAATGGGCTGCAAGAACAGAGAAATGTGGAGATTCATGTCCACAAGTCTTTGAAAGTGGCACGGCAAGATGATAAAACTTTTTAAAAAATGGAATCCTTGGCTTTATTATTTGATGCATAGAGCACAAAAGCCAGAAAATAAAGCTAAATTGTATTAAAAAAACTGGTTTGGTCCCAAATAAAGTATTGTGTTCATTCCTGGCTACCGCACTTTTTGAAGGATGTAAAAATCTTGGAAAAGACACAGATGGGATTTAATAGAATGATACTCTGGATGAAAGCCTTTCTTTTTTTTCATTCATGGGATGTGGCCGTCACTGGCTGGGCCAGCATTTATTGCCCATCCCTAATGCTCTTGAGAAGGTGGCGATGAGCTGCCTTGTTGAACCTCTGCAGTGCATGTGGTGTAGACACACCCACAGTGATGTTAGGGAGGGAGTTCCAGGATTTTGACCCAGCGACAGTGAAGGAACGGCGATATGTTTCCAAGTCAGGATCGTGAGTGGCTTGGAGGGGAACTTCCAGGCAGTGGTGTTCCCATGTGCCTGCTGCCCTTGTCCTTCTAGATTGTAGTGGTCATGGGTTTGGAAGGTGCTGTGTAAGGAGCCTTGGTGAGCTCTTGCTCATATTGATTTATCTGGAGATACTACAAAGGCTGTAATTTTTTTCCTTGAAGCAGAGATAATTAAGGGAGATTTAATAGTGGTGTTCAAAATTATTAGTGATTTTGATAAGAGCAAATGAAAATAAACTGTTACTGCTGGCAGAGGTAAACTGATGGGGGCAAAAGAAAAGCAGTTCTGTCAGTATTTATAAAGTGAAAAGATTGGCTGTTTTGAGTGCTGGCAACATGTTTTATCTGAGATATTAATCCATCTTTTATCTTTACAAATGCTAATGGAATTACAATGTATCTGTGGCACTTATTGTTTCTGCTTCAGCAGAGTGTGAATCCGTAGGGCTCAAAATGGATCATGACCTACTGAGCTTATTGGTATAACTGTAATACTTCTCTTTACTCACCGTTCATGGTTTTGATCAGTTTGTAGATGTCCTTCTGTAATCTGATACTGGTCTAACAATATTTTTTCTCTATTCTTCTTCGAATTGAGATGAATCAGCTGTGCCAGGTTTCATTTAGTAGTTTGACTGATAGATATGTGAGACATTAGGAGCTTGATTCGCATCGCCAAATGCTTGTGCTTTGTCCCATAATTAATTTTCTTTTAATAATAAAATGATATTTCCGTTAAAAATATAAGAATATCACATATATACCAGAAACAGTAACACTTAAAAGAAATAAAACTTAGAGTTGTATATTAAAATAGCATGGGTACTAAGACTGCAGTGGTGAGATGCTAACTTGACTTTCTGTTAACAAAGAGGTCAATAACCAGGGGCCATTGATATAAATCAGTTGGTAGAAGGATTACAGGGTAGTTGAGGATCATTTTTTTTCATCCAGAGGGTGGTGGGCATGTCTGTCAAGGCCCCTCATAATTTTATAAACCTTACTTAATCAATCAATCTTCCCTTTGCCTCATCTATTTCAAAGAAAACAATCCCAGCCTATCCTTCCTCATAGCTAAAATTCTCCTTCCTAGAAACATCCTCATAATTCTCTTTTGTATTCCCTCTAATGTGATCGCATTCTTCCTGTCGTGTGGTTACCAAAACTGTACCCAGTGCTCTAGCTGTGGTCTAACTCATGTCTTATACTCTTGCTCTTGTACTTTAGACTTGGCCAGAAAAGAAAATATGTCTTCTGCCTTCTTGACCACCTTATCTACTTGTCCTGCAGTCTTCAGGGATTAGTAGTTGTACACTCCCAGGTCCCTCTATTTCTTTACGCTACTTCGTATCCTACCATTTATTCCGCATTCCCTTGCCTTGTTTCCCCTCCCTATATGCATTACTTCACATGTCTGCACTTTGAATTTCATTTGCCATTTTTCTTCCCAACTGCCCAGTCCATTGATATCTTCCTGCAGTCAACAGCTTTCACTACCAACCACAAGGCTGATTTTCATATTGTCTGAAAACTTCTCAATTGTACTCGCGACATGTAAGTTGAAATCATTGATATATACCATGAATGGAAAGGGACCAGGTACTGAGTTCTACAGACCCACTAGAAACAACCTTCCAACCATAAAAACACCCATCAGTCAGAAACCTTTGCTTCCTGCCATGGAGCCAATTTTGGGTCCAACTCGCCACTTTGCTCATGAGCTTTTAATTTTCTGAGCAGTCTGTCATATGGGTCCTCAAAAACTTTACTAAACTCCATGTAGACATCAAAGCCACTACCTTCATCGACTCTTCTTGCTACCTCCTCAAACAATTCAATTGAGTTAGTTAGACATGATCTTCCCTTAAAAGAAGCAAAATACTGCAGATGCTGGAAATCTGAAAAAAAAACCAGAAAATGCAGGAAAAACGCAGCAGGTTGGGCAGCATCTGTGGAGAGAATTGAAATGACAAACAGCAGGAAACTTAGGGACATGTTCACAGACTGAAGGAAAGTGTTCCACAAGGCGGACCAAGTTTGAGTTTGGTCTCCCCAGTATAGCGGAGACCACATCGAGAGCAGTGAAACAGTACACTAAATTGAAAGAAGTACAAGTAAATTGCTATTTCAGATGGAAGGACTGTTAAGGGCCTTGAATTATGAGAAGGGAGGAAGTAAAAGGGCAGGAGTTGTATCTTTCCTAAACGAATCCATACGAGTTCTCCTTGATTAACCCATGCCTCTCTGAATGATTCATGCTGTTTTTAAAAATAAATTTTTCCCAATAATTTTACTGGCACCAAAGTTAGGCTGACTGGCCTATACTTACTCAGGCTATCCCTTTTTAAACAATGATACAATGTTAGCAGGCCTCTGGCCACAGCTGTAGCTAGAGAGGTTTGGAAAATGATGGTCAGAGCCTCTGCTATTTCTTCCCTTGCTTCGTTTAGGAGCCTGGGCCTGGTAATTTATCTACTTTTGAGGATGCGAAACACTTTAATATTTCCTCCCCCTCTATCATTATCCTAGCCAACATTTCACACTTCTCCTCCTTAACTACAGTTTCTGCTTCATCCCTCTCTTGCTTTTGAGAAAACTGATGTAAAGCATTAATTAAGATGCCCATGTCTTCCTGCTTCACATGTGAGTTATCTTTTTGGTCTCTAATTGGCCCTTCTTTTTCCTCTTGATCTTTTTTTATTTATAAAACGTCTTTGTGTTTTCCTTGATTTTTCCCCTGAACTTGCTTCCCTAATTTACGTTTTGGTGTCACCCCTGCACTTTCCATACACCTGTAGCTTTCTGCAGTATTGAGCTTTTGCCATCCGATGCAAGCTTTCTTTTTCAGCCTTATCCTACTGTCTATGTGCTTAGACATTCAAGGTGGGGAGGTAGCTGTTTTGATTTGTGATTCGCACCCTTTTCTTTTGTGGAACATTTGTTCTGAATCCTTTTTAGTTCTTCTATGAATGCCTTCCACTACACTGACACTGATCTGTTCCTAGTCTACTTTTGCCAAATCACATCTCAGCTTAGTAAAATTGACCTTTCTCCACTTTTACAACTTTTTACTCTTGGTTTACTTCTATCCTTTTCCGTGACTACATTGAATCTAATTGAAATATGATCACCACTTCTAAGATGCTCTCCCACTAATACTGCTTCCAACTGCCTATATTGGTTCCTTAAAACTAAGTTCAGAAACTCCAGAAGAGCTGCTTTTCTTGTTGGGCATGCTACTTTCTGGCTAAAAATAAGTCCTGAATGCATTTTAAGAATTCTGCATACTTCCAACTGTCTATCTGTGCCTTTGGCTCATTTGCTTTATCCACCTCCCTCCTTGCAATGACGTAGATGCTACTAATCACTGACCAAGTCCTTTGTCCATTTTCTAGCCTTTGTTTCCTCAACCTTCCATGCTCGCTTACTAATTTTCTGCATTTTTCCAGTTTTGCTTCTCTTCCTTCTAACTATGTGTTCAGGTTCCCATCAGCCTGCCAAACAGGTTTAAACTCTCCCAATAACAGTAACAAACCTCCACACCAAGTATTAACCCTGGCCCTGTTGAGATGCAACATGCCCACCTTGAATAGGCCCCACCTCTCCCAAAATGAGGCACAATGCTCCCCTTTCAATGTTCTGCAGCCAGTCAGTGACATCCTTGACCCTGGCACTAAGGAGGCAACATGCCATCCTGGAGTCACATCTGCAGCTGTGGACACATCTGTCTGCCTCACTTACTATTGACTCTCCTACCACTGTTGCCTCCGTGGTCTTCCTTGTCCCCTACCCTGCACAGCTGAGCCACCCATGGTATTGTGGACTTGGCTTTTGCTGTATTCCTTGTCATAATAAAAATACTTTCCATTTTATGTGGTCTTCCATTCTTTCTCAGCAGTATGCAAGATTATGGCAAAGGCTGCAACCCTTCAGTTACCAAATGGAAGACAAACTTTACATCAAAAGAAGTAACTTGCTGTACTTATTACACATAGTACTTTCCACAGAATTAGTCCTTACAGTAAGCAGTCCACAATTGTTCCCAACTTCTAATGGGGTTCCCCTATCACTGTTTTGCCAAGTGACCGTCTCCAGCTCTTTTTTCAGTTTTTGGCGATTTTCTTAAATCCACTGCCTGCAATAAAGCCTGTTCCAATGAATTTTCTTCCCCCCGGGCATGCCAGGGTGAATCTTCCGGGATCTGTAGAAGGCTGCAGGATGCGTCTCTCTGACTCGAGAGCATCTCGCTCTGGTGTCCGACTTTGGTAGCTTGCAAAGTCAAAAACAACCTCTTATCTCATTTTTTTCATGAAATTCATGCAAAAAATTCTTTGCTTTAATTAGGAATTGTTTTTTCCTGCCCCCTCCAATGTTTAAACTTGGCAATTTAAAACAAAATTACGGCTTGAGGTTTCTGCCAGGCGTGCAGTCACAAAAATATGCCTGTAATGCACGGAACCCTGTGCCGGTTTTACCAAAGTGAAGTGACACACAGGTTTCCACTCAAACTCATTTGCCTAACCCTGAATGTAAAATCTCCCATGAATCTGAGTGATTTTGTAATTGATTATTAACTAGAACATGGTCAGTCGGGCCTGAAGATTACAGAATTAAACTCATTCTTACAGAAAATATGTTCAAGCAGTTGCTGCACCTGAAGAAACCTGGCAGCACCAGTGATTTCAATTGGCTGCTGATCACAGATATTAAATACCGAAGGAAGATCAATTTGATTTTGAAGTCATTTAAACTGAATTTGGAATAATTGTAGCACCAGTCTGAGAAACAGGCATGATTCAATTGATAGTTGGTCACTGCAGTTGCAGGTCATTAGTGATGGATCAATGTGACCACAGGTGCCTGTGTACTCGAAATTCTGGGCTCAGTACGGTGAGAATCCCTGAACAGGGAGACAGTCAACATGCCGAGCTGGGAACGTGGTCAGTTTTGTGGTGGATGGGGACTACTTTGGGTGGATGGACCAGTGTACAAGATCATGGAAACTTCAGCATGAATGGCTATCATTTGCATTTTAAATCCTGGGATTTTAATTTTGTTCTATTTCAGTCAGTTCTGCCCAGATATCTGGGCTGAAAGTGTGCAGCAACTCCAGGGCTATGTGATATTTCTATCACCATTGCAATACAGAGAAATTCCATCTTTATTAAAGTCAGTACAGTGGTCCCGTTGG
Organism: Carcharodon carcharias; assembly: GCF_017639515.1. NCBI lineage: Eukaryota > Metazoa > Chordata > Chondrichthyes > Lamniformes > Lamnidae > Carcharodon > Carcharodon carcharias. Next base: position 168,385,771 of record NC_054472.1, read on the forward strand.
ATTGTATCTTATTTTGTCCTAGTTTAATTCAAAAACAGTTGAATCAAACAAAATTGCCATGGCATTTAAAAAAAAGCTTTATTCACATTTAGAAAGAGTCCACCACATCTCTAGACATTTCCTGCAGTTAATTTGTGTGAAAGGCCTATCTGACATTAAATTCTTTGAAGTACAAAATATTTATTTTAAACTTACTGCACGAATAGAGCTGTTCAAAGATCACAGCAAGTACTAGGTATTTTAATGTCTTTTCTTTATCCTTAATTTACAATTGCAATTCCAACCACAACCACACTACTATGTTTGCAGTGCCACCCCGTGGAGCATTTTATTTATGGCTGTAAAAAAACTATTGCTTGTAATACAGCCGTCCAACTTGAAGGAGTCACTTTGAGTGGCGATGTTTTGATTTATTCAGCAAAACATGCATTGATTTCCCCCAGGCTTTAGTTAAAAATATAATTGCAGTGCAGGTTGCAGGAATACAGCATTATATCATTGTAGGAAGTGAATTTCATTCTTATCTGGCTTCTCGTGATAATGTGCTTACACCTTTTAGGTCCTGGTTTCCAGTCAGGGAAACTGTTCGGCTGTTTACTGTTCAGGGAAGCCTCTGTCCTTGACCCCAACTGCTGTTAATAGGGTGATGGTTCTTTGTGCAATAAATAGAGTGACATTGATCTCAGTGCAAGGAGAATGCCTAAACATGTTATCCTTTCACCCTCCCTAACAGCACTGTGAGGTGAGGTGTACCTGCACCACAAGGACTGCAATGGTCCAAGAAACCAGCTCACCACCACAGTGTCAAGGGCAATTAGGGATGGGCAATAAATGCTGGCCTAGCCAGCGACGCTCACACTCCGTAAATGAATTTTTAAAACATTTCTAAAGCTAAAAATGCTTTCTTTCAAGGACATAGCCGTTTTGGGACAGTGCAGAGAGTTTTGACAGCAGTATGATATGTGAGGTTTTGCTGTTGGTTTTGTATCATTGTAGTGGATTGAAACACACACATATCTGAATGAAAGTTCACTGAATTCTCCACAGAGAAATGTGTTTGTGGTAAAATGCATCTCAGTACATGTTAATTAATATGTTTTCCTTAGGCAGAATTTGATTATTGCTAAAATGGAAAAAATACCATTCCAACTTATTGAAATACATTTGGTCTTTAACTATCATATTGTAAACAAGATTTCCTTGAAGAAATTTTAGTGCGTTTTCAAGCATGATTTGAAGTTATCTTTTCATTTGCTTATTAAACAAATGTCTCATCTGAAGATGGATTGATTTGATTTGTAAAATGTGTCATAAGCGATAGCTTCTCAGCTTTAAATAAGAGGCTGGATTTAATGCTTCCTCACTGATGGATTTGAAGGCGAGGGGGTCCTTAAATTCAGAGGGTGCAGAAATTATACTGGCAGCAGGGGTGGTGTAGGCGACCTGCCCGCCAGTGGGCTAAATAAGGCCATTGAGTGAGCAATTGATGTCCACTGAAGGGCCTCCTCTTTTTTATTCTTTCATGGGGTGTGGACGTTGCTGGCAAGGCCATTTGTTGCCTATCTGTAATTGCCCTTGAACTGAGGGGCTTGCTCGGCCATTTCAGAGGGCAGTTAAGAGGCAAGTATATGGCTGTGGGTCTGAAGTTACTTGTAGGCCAGACCCCGTAAGGGTAGCAGGTTTCTTTACCCAAAGGACATTAGTGAACCAGATGGGTTTCTGTGATAATTGATGATTGTTTCATGCTCACCATTACTGAGACTAGCTTTCAATTTATTAATTGAATTTAAATTCCAACAGCTGCCATGGTGGGATTTGAACCCATGTCCCCAGAACATTAGCCTGGGCCTTTGGATTTCTAGTCAAGTGACATTACCACTATGCCACCACCTCCCCATGTCCCTGGATTTAACTTGTGGTGGGAGAGGCCGATGCCAAGTGATTAACCCAGCTTTTCCACGTGCAGGATAGTGGTGGGCAGGGAAACCCCTCCTTAGCCGCTCAGATTGCTCTCCCCCATGGACACTCAAACCCCAGCCCCTGATCCATAGGACTTAGGAGCAGGAGTAGGCCATTCAGCCCTTTGAGCCTGCTCATCCATTCAATAAGATCATGGCTAATCTGGTTTTGATCTAAACTCTACTTTCCCGTCTGTCCCCTATAACCTTGACTCCCTTGCATATCAAAAATGTAACTGCCTTGAATAAGTTCAAGGACCCAACCTTCACCACTTCGCTGGGATGAAAATTCCGCACACTGACAACCTTCTGAGAGAAAAAATTCTCCTAATTTCCATCTTAAATGGTAAGACCTCACCTTCTTAAACTGTATCCCCTGGTTCTAATCTTTCCCACAAGTGGAAGCAGCCTCCTGATATCTACCCTATTAAATCCTCTCGGAATCTTGTATGTTTCAATAAGATCACCTCACATTCTTTTAAACTCCAATGGGGATAGGCGAATCCTGTTCAACTTTTTCTCATAAGAAAAGCCCCTCGTCCCAGGAATGAGTTGAGTGAACCTTCTCTGAACTGCTTCTCACACAAATATATCTTTTTCAAATAAGGAGACTAAAACTATACACAGTTTTCCAGATGTGTTCCCACTAAGGCCCTGTACAGCTGCAGTAAAACCTCCCTACTTTTATATTCCATTCTGCTTGCAATAAATGCCAATGTTCCATTTGCTTCCCTAATTACTTGCTGTAGCTGAATACAATTTTATTTTTTGATCTATGCTGTTCCAGTACAGCTATAACACTGACATCTACCCAGTAATGTGGAAAATTGCCTAGCTATGTCCTTTCCACATAAAGCAAGACATATCCAACCTGGCCAAATACCACATCATCAGTCTGCTCTCAATCATCAACAAAGCAATGGAAGGGGTCGTTGACAATGCTATCAAGTGGCACTTACTCAGCAATAACTTGGTCACTGATATTCAGCTTGGGTTCTGCCAGGACCACTCAGCTCCTGACCTCATTATGGCCTTGGTCTAAAAATGGACAGTGGAGCTGAACTCATGGTGAATTTAGAGTGACTGTCCTTGGCATCAAGATAGCATATGACTGAGTATGGCATCAAGGAAGTCTAGCAAAACTGAAGCCAATGGGAATAAAGGGGAAAACTCTCCATTGGAAGATGGAGTCATACCTAGCACAAAGGAAGATGATTGTGGTAAAAGCAAAATACAGCGGATGCTGGAAGTCTGAAACAAAAACAAAAATTGCTGGAAAAACTCAGCAGGTCTGACAGCATCTGGAGAGAAAAACAAAGTTAACGTTTTGAGTCCATATGACTCTTCGGAGCTAAAGAGAAGTAAAAATGTGGTGGAGTATATACTGTTTAAAGGGGGTGGGACAGGTGAAACTGGATAGAAGGCCAGTGATAGGTGAGGGAAAGGAGAGATTGCAAAAGATGTCATAAACAAAAAGTTGAAGGGGTGTTGATGGTGGTGAAACTGGCTAAAGGATGTGCTCATGGTGACATTAAGAGTGGAAATCAGGATGAGCAAGTGACTTGCTGTGGATAAAGGGGAACCGGTGGATGTACTGTGCTTAGATTTCCAGAAGGCATTTCATGAAGTGTCATATCAAAGGTTATTGCAGAAAGTATAGGGGCTAACATATTGGCATGGATAGAAGATTGGCTAGCTAACAGAAAGCAGAAAGTAGGCATAAATGGGTCATTTTCTGGTTGGCAAGATGTAACAAGTGGTGTGCCACAGGGATCAGAGCTGGGACCTCAACTGTTTACAATTTATATAAATGATTTGGATGAAGGGATGGATAGGTTGGTTGCCAAATTTGCTGATGCCACAAAGATAGGTAGGAAAGTAAGTTGTGAAGAAGATATAAGGAAGCTACAAAAAGCCATAGGTATGCTAAGTGAGTGGGCAAAGATCTGACAAATGGAGTATAATGTGGGAAAATGTGAAATTGTCCATTTTGGCAGGAAGAATAAAAGAGAAGCATATTACCTAAATGGTGAGAGACCTGAGGTGCAGAGGGATCTAGGTGTCCTAGTGCTTGAATCACAAAAAGCTGGTTTGCAGATACAGCAAATAATTAGGAAAGCTAATAGAGTGTTATCATTTATTGTGAGGGGAATTGAATACAAAAGTAGGAAGATTATGCTTCAGTTGTAGAGGGCACTAGTGAGACCACATTTGGAATACTGTGTACAGTATTGATCACCTTATTTAATGAAGGATGTAAATGCTTCGGAAGCTGTTCAGAGAAGGTTTACCAGACTAATACGTGGAATGGGTGGATTGTCTTTTGAGGAAAGGTTGGACAGATTAGGCTTGTATCTGCTGGAGTTTAGAAGAGTAAGTGGCGACTTGATTGAAACATATAAGATCTTGAGGGGTCTTGGCAGGTGGATGTGTAGAGGATGTTTCCTCTTGTGGGAGAATCTAGAACTAGGGGTCACTGCTTAAAAATAAGGGGTCGCCCATTCAAAACAGAGGTGAGGTGAAATTTTTTCACTCAGAGGGTTGTAAGTACTTGGAACTCTCTTCCTGAAAAGGTGGTGGAAGCAGAGTCTTTGAATACTTTTAAGGCAGAGGTGGATAGATTCTTGGTAAGCAAGGGGGTGGTAGGAGGGTTGCAGCTTTCAGGTGACCACCATGACCTAATTAAATGGCAGAACAGACTCAAGGGGCTGAATGGCTTACTCCTGCTCCTTGTTCCTATTAACTACTCTACTCCATCTCATTGTTTCCCTTTCATTTGCTACATCTCCTCTCATACAATTCCTCCCCCCAACTATTTAGTTTAAAACCCTCCCTACCACCCCGTTATACAACTCACCAGAACACCAGTCCCAGCACAGTTCAGATGAAGACCGTTTCAAAGGAAAGCTCCCACTTTCCTCCTAACTCATGTCAGTGACCCATGAATCGAAACTCATTCCTCCCACATCAATCTTTGAGCCACACACTCATCTCTCTAATCTTATTTACCCTTCGAATTTTGCTCATGGCTCACGTAAGGTTCTGCTTTTTAATTTACCCCCTAGCTGTTCATAATCCCAAAGCAGAACCTCTTTCCTAGTCCTATCTATGTCATTGGACCATGACAACTGGATCCTCCCCCCTCCCACTGCACGTTCCTCCCCAACCCCAATCAGATGTCCCCGAACCCTGATACCAGGCAGGCAACACAACCGTCTGGACTCTCACTCTCATCTGCAGAGAACAGTGTCTATCCGTCTGACTATACTGCCCCTACTACCACTCTATTCTTGTTAACTTCTCCTGCCTTAATGGCTTCCCGTACCACAGTGCTGTGGTCAGTTTTGTCATCCATCTTGCAGCTCCTGCTCACATTCACAAAAGTTGCAATAACCTTGAAACTGTTGGACAATTGCAAGAGATGAGGCTTCTCCACTGTTACCTCTTGATCTCTCTACCTGCCTCACTCACAGTCACACCCTCCTGTCCCTGATCATTGACCAAATCAGATGGCCCTATCCTAAGAGGTGTGACCACTCCTGGAATAAAATGTCCAGGTAAATTTCCCCCTCCCTGATGCATTGCAGTGTTTGTAGCTCAGCCTTCAGCTTAATGACTCTGAACTGAAGCTCCTCAAGCTGCAGACACCTAGTGCAGATGTGTTTTCCTGGATCACAATGGCGTCCAGGAGCCCTCACATTCTGCAGTCGCAGCACATGACAATCTTATATACCTCTGTCCTGAAGTGCTGGAGAGCTTCTGGCCTTCATTGGCTGGCAGTTCTCTGAGGCAGAACCTCATGATCCTGAAGAGTGAAAGTTCCACCTCCAGCCTATTAACAGCCAATTGGCTCTGGCCTCCCACCCCCACTGACATTTTAGCCACGGTGGCTAATTGAGTCCAAAGTGTTAGACTGAACATCTGATTTTTTTGGTGGATAAAGTAAGGAATTTCTCCCAGGCCATAACCTTCAAGCAACATCACTTAAACGGAAGATCGAGTCGTTATCTTCTTGGTGTGTGAGGACTTGCTGTGTGCAGATTGCCTGCTGCTTTCACCTACAGGGCTATACTTCAAAAGTACTTCACTCCCTGAGGTCTTGAAAAGCACTCTACAAAAATAAGTTTCTTCATTGATTGGCAAGAAGGAATCAAAGGCTTTTTTTAAAAAAAAAAGCCATTCTTTCCCACTTCACACCTCTTGTGATTGCTTGACATTAGCCCTGTACTATCTATTCATCCTATATATTGCCAGCTCTCCAAATGGTAGCTTGTTTCAAACTTGTATGTCTAGATTAACGCAAGTGATTTAGAAGGATTGGTATCTCTTTAGTCACTGCAGCTTTACCAATTTTTTTCATTCTCATGTTAACCTTCTTGATACTTATAATTGAGATTGATTATATAGTCACTTACCCACACATTTATTAATAAATAATGTAAGTATTTATAGATAAGCGTAAATTTAGATGAGTTATGTTTCCCATGCAGCAAGTGCAATAGATGACCTCCCAGATGTTTGACAATGTTGATCTATAGCTGCTCATCAGAGCAATAATGTTGAAGTTTATTACGGTATCCAATCTGTTTAATTTTATTCAATCTTCTGGGAATTATCCACATCTGCAACCTTGGATCCCCTTAAGGATGTTGGTAGTGAGTCATGGACTGCAATCTTCAGTTATATATTTGTACCTGTCTGTCTCCTGATTATACTTGAGAGTTGCCCACATTTTATATTCCAGATTTTTAAAAAATTTAGAAGAATCTTGTTTGGTATGTGGAAAATGTAACCCTAAACAGAATAACATGCAACACTTTGACATTTTTTGATGGGGTGAAAGGACACACTATAGTTTAGTCTTTATTATTGTTTTTATTTGCTAAAGAACACTATTCTTGTTTTACAGCCAACTCACCTGGCTAATTTTAACCAAGTACAGACCATTCAGTATTCAAACAGTGATGATAAAGACAGAAAAGGAACTTTGCAGTTAAAAATAGCTGGAGCAGCAGAGGTAAGGTCGAACATAATTTTTTGTCGAATGTCAGCTATCCTGAACTTATTTTTATTTTTGTTTTCTGTTTCTGAAAAAATTGCTTTCATTGGTATATTGTTTCAGTACAGTAGATCAAACCATCTTAAAGAATTTGCATTTCAACAAGCATTTTATTATTAATGAATCCTTATAAGACTGGGTCAAACCACCTGATGCAAAAGCACGTTATTCTTGAGCAAGTTTAACATGAACTAGATGAGGAGGTCAGTACTCCAAGGTCAGCTGGACAATATGCATTTCATTTGTGTGCGTTTTCAACACAATCGTGGAATGCAAACCCGTGAAGAAGAAGAAAATAGAGCCATTAGTGATTGCAATGTGATCTTGAAAATCTCACCAACAGTGGAACTGCACCAAAAACTTGGGAAGGGAGACAACAACAAAATTGGCAATTATATAGGGCTTTTAACATAAAAAAAATTAAGTAAGCGAATTATATCATACCTACGAATGGAGTTATTACTGCTCAGTGGTGTCTGTGTCAAAGACTTTTTGTTCTGCTTTAGGAGCTTTGAAACTCCTGTTCACGAGCAAGACTTTTTAAAAAAATTCTTTCATCGGATGTGAGCATTGTTGCCATGGCCAGCATTTATTGCTCATCCTTAATTACCCTCGAGAAGGTGGTGGTGAGCTGTCGCCTTGAACTGACAACCGAGTGGCTTGCTAGGCCATTTTGGAGGGCAGTTAAGAGTCAACCACATTGAGTATGGAGTCACATGTAGGCCATATCAGGTAAAGATGGCAGATTTCATTCCCTGAAGGACATTAGTGAACCAGGTTGGTTTTTATGACAATCAATAATAGTCTCATGGTACCATTACTGAGACTAGCTTTCAATTTCAAAGGTTTCAGATTCTCAGAACTTTAAATGCAAGTATGATTGGGATCTCAAAGTAGGAATAAATATCCTCAAATCCAATCTAATTTTTGAAAATTGTTATAAAGCAATGGTTATGGCCCCAGACCTTTATTCAGAGCTGTTTTCAGTTATATAATTTTGTTTGTGTTGTCAGCATTTTGGAGGCTGTGTCAACTTTATGGAAGTTATTCATCAGCTTTTCCGATTTGGCATGTATGGTGCTGGCTTATGCAACTCCAGATTCTTTTGTAAAATACATATTCTTTTAGTGATTGGAAGAATGGGAAATGTTCTTAAGATTCTTATTTTTATGTACAATAGTGATAAGCATTTTATCAAATCACTGAAATGTATCGAGTTGAAATTCTTTACAGTCCATTTTCGGGCCTATAACTGGTGATGCATTTACACCATGTACCTGAACCGCGAGCCCTGAGGCTAGTCTGAAATTGGCCAGCTCTCCCATATAGCCGGACCCAATTTGTCTCACCAGCACTGATCCTAGGTAAGTTCTGCTAGGAGGTGCAGGTGTGTCAAGAGTTCAGTGGAGCTGGTCCTCCAAGCTTAAATAAAAAGAAATTACTGCAGCAATCAGGCAGGAGTGGAGCAGGCAGAGTGCTGCCTTTTTCATTCCAGTTCAATGACTTTTGCAGTGGGGTCTCTCAAACAGATGTTAAGCTCCTCATTAACATAAAAGGGCCCCTGTTTAAGCTCGTTGTCTTGAAGCTTTTTTTAAAATTCATTCATGGATGTGGGCGTCACTGGCCAGGCCTGCATTTATTGCCTATCCCTAAATGCCCTTGATCAGGGGGCATTTAAAAGTCAACCACATTGTTGTGGGTCTGGAGTCACATGTAGGCCAGACCAGGTAAGGACAGCAGATTTCTTTCCCTTAACAGCAGTCGATAATGGTTTCATGGTCATCATTACACTTTTAATTCCAGATTGTTATTGAATTCAAATTCCACCATCCACCATGGTGGGATTCAAACCCAGGTCCCCAGAGCATTATCCTGGGTTTTTGAATTACTCATCCAGCGACAATACCACTATGCTGCCAGCACCTCCCCTGAAATGGTATTGGTCATATTTCAGGTATTCTTGGGGGCCAAGGCCCTGGGACATTGATAATTCTGTGCACCCCTGTTTTCCACTGGAAAACAAGCACAGCAAGGATTGATTTCTATCCCTGATGTTTCAGTACCACTGTATTGTAAACCCATACTATACTTATTCACAATAATGTATTTGGAATTTTAATAGTTTTTTTTCAAATATCCTATGCTTTCTTATAGTTTAACAGTATGCATAAATGTGTGTTACTTATCAGTGTTTTAGAGCTCATTGACCTTGTAATCAGCAGGATAATGTATTTGAAGAATACTTAGATCCTAGATCCCAATTGTTGATTTTGTGTGGCACATTTTATGTTGTTTCACTGCAAGTAACTATATTTTTGCATAAGCAAAAGTGATTAGTTTGTATTTGATCTTCAAAATAATATTTTCTGCTAAATTTCTTCCTGTAACACTATTTGTCTTATTAAAATAAACTTGAAATTTGTTTTTCATTTTATATCTGTTTCCTATTTGTCAAACCATTGAGCCTGAGTTGTCAATGACTTGGACACAAGAAACAGAAACTACAGTTAGACAAGTGTCATCCCCTGTTGACTGTTCGTGATGATGTATTGACCCCTGGCATCTTGTTTAGAATGGGACCGAGTGTCCTGATGGGAACTGGCAGCTGAGACAAGTTATGGCAATAATGTTACATTCTTATTTTCAGCCTTTGACAATAACAACTCCATCACTGAACATCGCAGAGAACATGGCAGACTTGATAGATGGTTATTGTCGTCTAGTGAATGGAATCATGCAGTCATTCATTATTAGATCCCAGAAAGGTAGGCTTTGGCTTCCTACATAGTTCTTGTTTTTTTTTTCTCACATGTGCCATCTGGCAGCTGCATTTCAGACTTTAATGAGAAGCTCTGATGTTCAGCAACTGTCTTTTCTCATGAAAATCTGAAATTGAAGAATATGTTCAAGACTTGTTTTGCAGAAACATGCATCTAGCTAGAAATATGTTTTAGTAAAATTGATTACATATATCTCTGATCCAAGGGACATGTTCTAAGCTATCTGTCTTTGCTACTTGTGTTGCATTCCAGAAAAACAGATCATTCTATCACATTTCAGTAGAACAGTGAAGGACATAGTTGCTCACACTGCCTCATTATGGTGCTATTTTGCAGCTGTCAATTTACCGTTTGTTGTACAACATAGAGTATCTACTCAGTATTGGAAAAAGAGAGAGCATGCATTTATCTAATTTATTATATATCTTCAGGCTTTCCCTAACAGTTTCACAAGCAATGAATTACCTTACCTTGAACTGTCATTGCTGCTGTTATATGGGTGAATGTCATAACTAAATTGCTTACAAGGTACACATCAAATGTAATAAGTATTTGGTTGATCTGTTTTGGTGCCATTGATGAACAGTGGTAGTTCGGTGAACGAGAATAACTTAATCACTGAAAGTTAAAAAACTTGTTCTAATTTTTAAATGGTTGATGAACAGGGTAAATAATATTGCAACAAGTTAGTTGTAGCTTATGTGGATAGAACTTCTACAATCAGGCTTTCATTCATGCCACAAACCAAAGTCATGAATGTCATTTTCTGTTATTCCTGGGTTTTGAGCATCACTGGCAAGGCCAGCATTTATTGCCCATCCCTAATTGCCCTTGAGAAGGTGGTGGTGAGCTGTCTTCTTGAACCACTGCAGTCCATGTGGTGTTGGGACACCCACAATGCTGTTACAGAGGGAGTTCCAGGATTTGATCCAACGACAGCAAAGTAATAATAAAAATTTTTAAGCCAGGATGGTTTGTGACTTGGAGGGGAACTTAGTGTTCCCATGTGTCTGTTGCCCTTGTTCTTCTAGGTGGTAGGGTTCAAGGGTTTGGAAGGCTCTGTGGAAGAAGCCTTGGTGAGTTGCTGCAGTACATCCTGTATAAAGTACAGACTGTATCCACTATGTGCTGGTAGCGGAGGGAGTGAATGTTTAAGGTGTTCGATGGAGTGCCGATCAAGGGGGCTACTTTGTTGTGGATGGTGTTTTTAAAAATTCTTTTATGGGTTGTGGGCTTTGCTGGGTAGGCCAACATGTATTGCCCATCCCTAACTGCCCTTGAGAAAGTGGTGGTGAGCTGCCACCTTGACCTGCTGCAGTCCATGTGGAGTAGGTACACCTATAATGTTGTTAGGAAGGGAGTTGCCCCGATCCCCATTATTTCAGTTTTATTGGGCCGTCCTGGTGTAACCCTCAACCAAATGCTGTCTCGCTGCAACCTTGCTTTTGGAATTCAGTTCTTTCTTTTCTGTTTGGCCCAAGACTGTAATGAGGTCTGGAGCTGAGTGGCCCTGGTATAATTGAGCATTAGGATGTTCATGGAGCCTTAACCTCTGTTTGTTTCTTGTTTATCCATTACTATTCTCTGAAATTGAAGCTTATTCACCTTCTACAAGAGAAATTCCTTGGCTTGCACCATCTTCAACACAGATCTTCATAAAGACTTCCTGAGTATTTCTAATAGGCCTCCTCACTCTCAACACTGTTTTAAATATTGATAACAAACCGCCTGAACTATAATTGATACATAGAGAGAACAGTTCTCTGACGTGAGTAGTTTCTTTAGATAAGCTTTGATATTTTTGGATCTGAAATACTATAATTCACTCTCTTGCTACTCCTTGGGGGAATGAGTGGCACCATGACCATGATTTTGCTGTCCAGAAACAACAGCTGATTGTGATTGGTTCAGACTACAGTAACCTTCAGTATCTTGCTCTTGTTCATGCACTCTCTCATTTTTGATTAGCCACTTTTAGGGCAGAGATCACAAGATGTTAGATTTTAAGTATTCTGTCTTGATATGTCTTCCTTTCTTGCTTAAAAACTTAAATGCATGAACATACACAATCTGCTCCAAATTAAAAAGGATTTTTAAAAAATCCAAATTATTGGCTGTTGGGATAAACTATTTTACTCTGTGACTCAATCTTTGGTTGCGATTCCTCCCATCTCAAATTTATCCATAATGCGTCCATCTGTTTGCCTGAGGAAACATGCTATTATGGAAACAAGTGTGAATCAGCAGGGCCAAAAGCAAAGATTAGCAATAACCAGCCTTGGGAAGTTAGAACAGGATCATGGTGGAAAAAAATATTATTTTTTTTTTAAATCTGGGGCGACAACTGCTGCAATGTAAATAAATTGCACTAATATACAGCATTATAAGCTTAATCGGCACCTCACCCACATTTCAAACATTCACTCCCTCCACCATTGCTGCACAGTGGCAGCAGTCTGTGTGATCCATGAAATGCGCGGCAGCAACTCATAACTTGTTCAACAGCATCTTTCACACCTGAGACCTCTGCTGCCTTGGAGACTAAGGCGGGAGGCTTGTGGAAACACCACCCAATCCACGTTTGCTTCCAAGTCACACACCATTCAGATTGATCCATCATCGTTGCTGCGTCAAAATCCTCTAACTTTCTCCTGAATAGCACTGTGGGTATACCTACCCCACACTGTCTGCAGTGGTTCAAGAAGGCAGATTATCAAGGGCAATTAGGAATGGGTCTACACACATATATTCATGTCTTTCGACAACTGATAGCTTATGGTTTATTACTTGGTGAGCACTGAATTTGGAAAACAGAGGATAAAACAAATATCTAGAGCCAACCATCTTATTTTAATGGGGCCCCTACATTTGCTGTTTGTAGCTGAGATAGCTGCTCAGTTCTATGATTCCTCTTTCAACTTCTACATGTAAAGAGTTTGAAAATGAATATCAGCTTAGTTGGAATCCCAGAGTTAGGCAGACTGCAATTCAAAGACAGAAATGCACATAGAACAGCAAATCTGCATATGGCACCCATGCCTAATTAAGAGAGCTAACACTATTTGCAAGGCCATTACCTATTCTGTTCCTCTGATGTTGTAAGTGATACTTTCAACCTTCTGTAGTAAGTTACGTAGTTGAGAATTGTTTGATGGAAATTGTTTATTTATATCTGGTCATCTTTACAGAACTAGGAATGAATTAACATTAAACTAAAAAAATAATTGAATGAGTTTAAAAATAAACACATTCAAGCTTCAGAAGATCGAATTAACCCATGATGTGCTACATCATGTTCATGGGTTCAACTGGCCATGATGCATTTATTGTTTAGTTTGGATATCCTGGTGGTTGCAGATTTTTTTTGGATAGATATAAATCATTTACATATGTTTCATGGAGTTCTTCATCCTATATTTTGCTTTTAAACAATGCATGCTAATTTAGTGAAAGCTCTATTAAGAAAGAAATGTTGATAATCTGCTTAAATTTGTTGTTTTTTGTTTCCACAGAAGGAGAGCGAGCCTTGCCTTCCTTACCCAAGTAAGTAAACGTAAGAGTTTCAAGTAATTAGCAGTGCATCATTTAAGTTAAATTATGTTTTAAGAATAATTTGTAGTTTTGTTCCTTTTCGCTGAAAGAACAAAATGTTTTTCTGAACAGTGGAGTATAATGTGGAATCATAGAATGGTTACAGCACTGAAGGAAGCCATTTTTCCCTTTGCATCCATGATGGCTCTCTGTAAGAGCAATTCAACTAGTCTTATTCCTCTGTCCTTTCCCTGTAGCTCTGCAAATTTTTTCTCTTCGGATAATTATTTAATTCTGTTTTTAAAGCCACAATTGAATCTGCCTTCACCACATGTTCAATCAAAGCATTACTGATGCTAACCATTCACTGCGTAAAAAAGTTTTTCCTCATGTCGCCTTTGGTTCTTTTGCCATTCACCTTAAACCAGAGTCCTCTGGTTCTCGATCCTTCTGCCAATGAAAACTGTTCCTCCCTATCTACTCTGTTCAAATTTTAGAGATCTCAATCAAATCTTCTTTCAACTTTTTCTTTAAAGAGAACAGCTCCCATCATTCACGTGACTGAAGTTTCTCATCCCTGGAAATGTTTTCTGCATCCTTTCTATAACGTCTTCACATCCTCAAAGTGTGGTGCCCAGAATTGGGCACAATACCCCACTTGAGGCTGAGCCAGTGTTTGATAAAGGTTCATTGTAATTTGTGCTCTATGCCCCTTTTTATGAAGCCCAGGATCCTAGGGTGCCAAATTAACCATTTGATCAACCTGCCTTGCCACCTTCAATTATTTGTGCAAACATACTCATAGGTCCCACTGCACCTGCACCTTTTTGGAATTGTATCCTTTATTTTATATTGCCCCCTGTCAGTCTTCCTACCAAAATGTATCACTTGACACCTCTCTGAATAAATTCCAACTGCCACTTGTCCACCATTCCATCAATCTGTCTATGTCCACTTGAAGTTAGTCATTATCCTGCTCACAGTTCACAATGCCTCCAAGTTTTGTGTCATCTGCAAATTTTAAAATTCTACCCTGCACACCCAAAACTAGGCCATTAACATAGATCCAAAAAATCTGTGGTCCTCATACTGACCATTGGGGAAATCACACAAAGGTGCAGGTGGAGGTTGAGTGCAGCGAGACCTAATGCTTAAATCTAGGAATTTGGGAAGTGAGGGAGTTCATCAGATGCATGATGGTTGTATATCCAAACACCCTGTGTACGGTGAACTGACCATTGGTTCACAACCTCATGGGCATCCATGCCTCCACTGTAAGGGCACCTGCAAGCAAGATATGAAGATGGCAGACACTGGCACTGACAACAGGGAGACAGTGTCTGATGGCCATGACCTCTGAAGGCTGACTGTTTGGAAGGGCATTGGAAAAGGAGAGTGGAAACGAAAAGCTCAGCTATCCAAGAAGAGGGCCCAGAGAAAACCAAGACCACTGAATTGTGCACCTTCTCAACCCACTGTTTTCATCTGCAGCAAATGTGGCAGAGTCGACCTTTCCAGAGTGGGCTCCTGAGCCACAACAAGCTTAACACAGAGTTGACCACCACAGTGCAAACCATTGTCTTGGAGACAGAAAGCTGCTACTTAACTCTGTGAAAATTCACTTGCTCGTGATTGGCAAGCCCTAACGTGCTCTGGCGTGCTTACTAGGTAAATACTGTAACTTCATGCGCATCCGCTTGTTTAAATGCTAAATATCTTGGCAAGATACTGTTAGAGCGAAACTTGCAGAAGAGTGGGGTAACACAGACAGCAGCTTCCTGTTTTGAATGCACATGTGAAGACCCTGAAAGTTGCTGTCTGATTTAGTCCATAATAATTGTGAGCACTCATGGCCTCACTGGTTTCCCTACTCCAAAATCTTAGACATTGTTTTTTTCTGTCTTAACTGTTCATGTCCAAGGATAGATATTGTGTGTTTGCATTTCTATAGCTCATTATCTGCAATGTACTTAACACAACAATTATCTTTTGAAATGCATGACTGTTAATATTGACAAAAACATAAAGTGTAGAATCATTTAGGAACTTTGCATGCAAAATGGTGATATAATATATATATACAATATATTACTGATAATGTATCAATCATCCTGTGGACAATTTCACCTTGGTCAGTGATTCATGTAATAGGAGCTTGGTGGTGGGAGAAAACGCAATATGTACACTTTTATGTATTGATACATTTTTGCTTCTGGCAAAAAAAGCTAAAAACCCAGGCCAATTTCGAGGGGAGGCAGCAGGTGAGATCCAGGAAATTATTTTGTGATCTGTTAAGGCGATTGAAATTTTTCTATGAGATCACTTTGGCCCTGGATAATATTATGCAGTGCCTACCTTTTGTACGAGATGATCACCTGCACCCTAGCCCCTTCCAGCCAGAAACAAGCTTAGCTCCTGCTTGAAGGAGTTCAACCCCATTTATAAAAGGTAAAATGCTGTTGGCTTTTTTCTGGCCTTACCTGCTTGTACCCGTGCTTGCAGAGTATTAAGAATTTGAACTTGAGGCCTGTCTGTTAACCTTACTCTTCATCATGATTTAATTCATAGAATCATGGAATGATACAACACAGAAGCTAGCCTGTCGTACTTGTGCCATGTCTTTGAAAGAGCTATCCAATTGGTCCCACTCCCTGCTCTTTCTTCATAGCCTAGCAAATGTTTCAGTTTCAAGGTCCATTTCCAAACTTATTAGTGAATTTGCTTTCACCACTCTCTCAAGTAGATCATCATAGCTTCGTGCATTAAAAAAGCATCCTCATTCCCCTCCACCATCACCACCACAAAAAATTGCTTTTTTGGCAATTACCTTAACTCTGTGTCGTCTGGCTACTGACCTTCCTGCCATTGGAAACAGTTCAGATCATTTTGTTATTTCACTTAAGATATTTGGTTTCTGCTCTTCCTTTATTTGTTTGCGCAAAATTGACAAGAACTGGCATCATAGCAAATAATTTTGGGCAATCAAAAGCTAACTTTTGTCCAATTATGATAACCTTATTCAATTGCTATAGATGTATTGCACAACATATTATTGTACTACCATCGTGTTGAGGACAAGAAAATGGTACAAAAAAATACATTCATTTGCCAATGGGCTACATTTAAAAGTGGTACTTTTAAAACAGTTGCCGGATGATTTTTTTGTAAAAATTTGGATAATCATATATAAGTTTGCAGAATCCATCTCTCTCTTAGACAGTTCCTGGGGATCAAGGATGATTTGCTTCCAATCCAGTTCAGTGAGCTCTGTAATGGCTGCTAAGTCCAATGTGCGATCGGCAGACTCTGTCACATGTGGGGAAGGTAATGCTTGAAGGGTCGTTAGGCGGCTTGTTTGCTCCCTCCCAAGTTTCGACTTCACCTCTTCAAGTTCCCGACGGAGTCTCTCGATGTGATTGGTGCCTTCCCAAATGATCCTTCTCCATGTTGGTTAGTCAGAAGCCAGGGTCTCCCATGAGTCAATGGTGCATTTGACCTCTTCCAGTGATGCTTTGAGAAGATCCCTAAGGTGTTTCCTTTGTTCCCCTGGGAGTCTCTTGCCGTGACCGAATTCTGAGTTGAGCAGTTGCTTTGTGAGTCTGGTGTCAGACATACGAGCGACATGGCCTGTCCAGCAGAGTTCGTTTTGAGTGATTAGCACCTCAACACTGGTCAAGTTGCCTTGGAAGAGAATACTGCTGTTCTTGTCCACCTTTTTTGTCATTGGATATGGAGGATCTTGTAAAGACACTGCTGATGATACTTCTCCAGTGCTTTGAGGTGCCTGATGTAGCTTGTCCAAGCCTTTAAAGCACATAGGAGGGTGGGAATCACAGCTGCCTGGCAAACCATGACCTTAGTCTCAGGTTCGAGATCCTGCTCCTCAAATACTCTCTTCCTCAGTTGGCTGAAGGCTGAACTGGCACATTGCAGGCAATGATGAGTTTCATTGTCTATTTCGGCCTTTGTCAAGAGGAGGCACCCAAGCTAGTGAAAATGTTCACATTTTCCGGGATCTGGCTGGTGATCTTAATCAATGGGGGACGTGTCTTGCTATGATAGCTGGTTGGAAGAGAACCTTGTTCTCTGGATGTTAAGTCACAGGCCCATTTTTCCATATGTTTTGGAAAAGGAGTTGACAATGGCCTGGAGCTCAGTTTTTGACTGAGCACAAACACAAGCATCATCTGCATACTAAAGCTTAATGATTGAGGCTGGAGTGGCTTTGGTTTTGGATTGAACGTGGCGTAGGTTGAACAGTTTCCTGTATATTCTGTAGGTTATCTCCACGCCTGTGAGTAATTTGCTGTAGGTGATTTGCAGTGTTACAGCAAGGATAATGGAGAAGAAAGTTGGTGCAATGACACAGCCTTGTTTGACCCCAGTTTTCACTGAGGTGGGGTTTGTGGTTTTTCTGTTGATGAGGATCACAGCTTGCAGCTCAGATGGAGATGGTGACAAATTTCTGAGGGCAGCAAAATTTGGGGAGGATACTCTATTAGCCTTCATAGTTGACGGAATCAAAGGTTTCTGTGAAGTTTTGATACTATTCCTTGCACTTTTCTTGAATTTGTTGCACAGTGAAGGTCATGTCTGTGGTACATCTTGGTGAGCAAAAACTGCACTGTGACTCTGGAAGGGGTTCCTTGGCCACTGGTAGGAGGCAGTTGAGGAGGATCCTTGCAACGATCTTTCCTGTGGCAAACAGGGAGATTCCTCTGTAGTTGCCGCAGGGAGACTCTTCTGTGGTTACCGCAATCAGGCTTGTGCCCCTTCTTGTATATAACCTTGATCACAGCATCCCTGAGGCCCTCCAGCATGTGCGCTTTTTCCCAAAAGAGGGATATGAGGTTGTGTTGCCATGC
Organism: Carcharodon carcharias; assembly: GCF_017639515.1. Taxonomy (NCBI): domain Eukaryota; kingdom Metazoa; phylum Chordata; class Chondrichthyes; order Lamniformes; family Lamnidae; genus Carcharodon; species Carcharodon carcharias. The sequence goes on from NC_054472.1 coordinate 168,403,964, forward strand.
CAGGAGCGTATCTTCATCATGTTTCAGAATTTCAGCAGGATTTCTATCTGCTCCAGGGGCTTTGTTATTTTTCAGTTGTCGAATGCCTTTTTCAACCTTGCTGCAGACCGCGGTAGCACTAAGACTGATTCGGACAGGGTACTGAGGATTGATGTCAAGGACATTTGAGTCGAAGAATCGGCTGAGGATTTCTTCAAAATACTCTCTCCAGCAAGCATTGATTGCCTCCCTGTCCTTGATGAGCTCCCCTCCATGCTTGGCTCTCAGCAGGGTGAGAGCTGTTGAGGGCTTTGCGCCTGAGATCATTTTGATATATAATTACACTCAATTGTCAATAGACTGCATTTAAAAGTGACATTTTTGGTTACCAGGTGATTTTTTTTAAAATTTGGATAGCCATATGTAAGTTTGCAAAATCCCACAGCAGGAAAGGTAGCACAAAATGGTGACAAAGCAAAAGAAAGCTGGAAACCACATGAAATACTTAAACTGAAATGTCTCAGCCCCTGATGATAGGGTGTCTAACACCTGATTATTGCAATTGAACAAATCTGAATGTACCTTGGTGTATGAATATGTATTTCTAAGTAACTATCGTGTACTGTATTGGTGAATCAGAATGAAAAATATACCAAATAGATTAGCGGTGGGGGGGGGGGAAATCATGGGGGGAGGGAGGTTAGAGAAATAGAATAGTAGCAGCATGTTCTCTAAAAGTAGTTTTGTATTCTACCTCTGCACAGTTTAGTTCAGTTTTCATGATATCATCACCAGGAAATGTTTGTTGGTTTAAATGGGAGGTGAGTCTAGAATGTCAGAACATTACAGCGCAGAAGGAGGTCGTTTGGCCCATTGAGACTGAATCCGTTCTTTTGAAGACCAGTTCAGTTAGCCCCAATCCCTGATTCTTTCCCTATATACCCGCAGTTTTTTTCATCCTTCTAGCATTTATGCCATTCCCTTTGAAAGCTGTGGTGGAAGTTGTTCCTCCCAGCCGATTGTGTAGTGTATTCGAAACCCACTCATTGGGTAAAAAAGTTTTTCCTCATGTTGGCTTTGGTGGCTCTTCCAATCGCGTTAAACCTGTACCTGTACCCTTAATCTTAAACTCCTTCCCAAGCCTCCTCTGTTTGATGGAGAAAATCCCACTTCTCTCATCTGTCCATGTAACTGTAATCCCTTATGCCTTGAAACATTGCAGTAAATTGCTCTGTATCCTTTTTTTATTTTTTTCACGGGATGTGGGCATCAATGTCAATGCCAACATTTATTGCCCATCCCTAACTGCCCTTGAGAAGGTTATGTTGTGCTGTCATCTTGAACCGCTGCAGCCCATGTGTTGTAGTAACACCCACAGTGCTGTTAGGGAGGGTGTTCCAGGATTTTGACCTAGCAACACTGAAGGAATGGCGATATAGTTTCAAGTTTGGATGGTGTGTGACTTGGAGGGGAACTTCCAGGAGGGTGTGTTCCCGTGCATCTGCTACCCTTGTCCTTCGGGGTGATAGAGGTTACAGGCTTGGAAGGTGCTGTTGAAGGAGCCTTGGTGAGTTCTGCAATGCATCTTGTAGATGATACACACTGCTGCCATTGTGCAGTAGTGGAGTGAGTGGATGTTGAAGCCGGGGGTTGGGGAAACAAATAAGCTGGCTGCTTTATCCTGGATGGTGTTGAGCTTTTTGAGTGTTCTTGGAGCTGCAACCATCTAGGCAGGTGAAGAGTGTCCCATCGCACTCCTGACTTGTGCCTTGTAGATGGTGGATAGGCTTTGGGGAATCAGGAGGTGAGTTACTCTGCAGTATTTCCAGCCTCTGACCTGCTCTTGTAGCCACAGAATTTATATGGCTGGTCCAGTTCAGCTTCTGGTCAGTGGTAACCACCAGGATATGGTAACGCCATTGAACGTGAAAGGGAGATGGTTGGATATTCTTTTGTTGGATATGTTCACTGCTTGGCACTTGTGGCAAGTAACATGCGCAGCCCAAGCCTGAATGTTGTTCACGTCTTGTTGCCTTTGGACCTGGGTTGCTTCCGTATCTGAGGAGTTGCAAATGGTGCTGAACATTGGGCAATCATCAGCAAATATCCCCACTTCTGACCTTATGATGGAAGGAAGGTCATTGATGAAGCAGCTGGAGACGGTTGGGCCTAGGACACTACCCTGAGGAACTCGTGCAGTGACATCCTGGGACTGAGATGATCGACCTCCAACAACCACAACCATCTAGGTATGTGCTAGTATGACTTCAACAGGTGGAGAGTTTTCCCCAACTCCCATTGACTCTAGTTTTGTTAGGGCTTCTTGATGTCTTGTTGTCAAGGGCAGTTACTCCTGCCTCACCTCTGGAGTTCAGCTCTTTTGTCCAAGTTTGAACTGAGGCTGCAATGAGGTCAGGAGCTGAGTGACCCTGGCAGAACCCAAACTGAGCATCAGTGAGCAGGTTATTTCTAAGCACATGCCACTTGAGAGCACTGTTGATGACTCCTTCTATCACTTAACTGATGATTGAGAGTAGACTGATGAGGTGATAATTGACTGGGTTGGATTTGTCGTGCTTTTTGTGGATGGGACACCTGGGCAATTTTCCACATTATTGGGTAGATGCTGGTGTTGTAGTTGTACGAGAACAGCTCGGCTAGGGATGGGGCTAGTTTTGGAGCACAAGTCTTCAGTCGCTTGCCAGAATGTTGTCAGGGCCCATATCCTTTGCAGTATCCAGTGCCTTCAGCAATCTTTTGATATCACATGGAGAGAATTATATTGGCTGAAGACTGGCATATGTGATACTGGGGACTGGAGGGGGAGACCAAGATGAATCATCCACTCAGCATTCCTGGCTGAAGATTGTTGCAAATGCTTCAGCCTTGTCTATTGCACTGATTTGCTGGGCTCCCCCATCATTGAGGATGGGGATATTTGTGGAGCCGCCTCCTTCAGTGAGTTGTTTAATTGTCCATCACCATTTGCGACTGGATATGGCAGGACTGCAGAGCTTAGATCTGCTCTGTTGGTTTTTGGATTGCTTAGCTCTGTCTGTTGCATGTTGCTTCCACTGTTTGGCATGCAAGTAGTCCTGTTTTGTAGCTTCACTAGGTTGTCACATCATTTTTAGGTATGCCAGATGCTGCTCCTGGCATATCCTTCTGAACACTTTATTGTACCAGAGTTGATCCCCCAGATTGATGGTAATGTTAGAGTGGGGGATATAGAATTGTAGAAAGTTATGCCGACCCATAAGGATATAGATCCTGGTTGTACACAATTCTGCTGCTGTTGATGGCCTACAGTGCCTCTTAGATCCCCAGTTTTGAATTGCTAGATTTGTTCTAAATCTATCCCATTTAGCAAGGTGGTAGTGCCACAGAACACGACGGGGGGTACCCCAGTGTGAAGGTGGGACTTTGTCTCCTCTAGAACTGTGTGGTAGTCACTCCTACCAATACTCACATGGACAGATGAATCTGTGACAGGTAGATTTGTGAGAACGAGGTCAAGTAGGGTTTTCCCCCCCACTTGTTGGTTCCCCCACCACCTGCTGCAGACCCAGTCTAGCAGTTATGTCCTTTAGGACTCAACCAGCTCGGTCAGTCATGATGCTACCAAGCCACTCTTGGTGATGTCCTCTATTCTATGTCTTTGCCACCTGCAATGCTTCCTCCCAAGTGGTGTTCAAACTGGAGGAGTACCTATTCATCAGCTGTGATGGTAGGTGGTAACCAGCTGGTGATTTTCTTGCCCATGTTTGACCTGATGCCATGAGATTTCATGGGGTCCAAAGTTGATGTTGAGAACTCACCCTCCAAAACCTTCACGCCCTGAAGTATGGTGCCTAGAATTGGACACAATACCCTGGTTTGGATTGAACTAGTGTTTTATATAGGTTTAGCATAAGTCCCTGGCTTTTGTACTCTATTCCACTATTTATAAAGTTCAGGATCCCCTATGTTTTATTCACTGCTTTGTTAACCTGTTCTGCTACCTTCAAGGATTTGTGGACCAAACTTCCCAGGCTTATCTGTTCTTGCTCCCTTCAAAATTGAACCTTTTAGCTTTGTATTGTCTTTTTTCATGTTTCCAACCCAAATATATTACATATATAAATATATCACATTTTTCAGTTTTGAAGTTCTCCTGCTTTGTGTCTGCCCATTCAACAGCCTGCCTCTTGAAGTCTGTTACTGTCTTCCTCACTGTTTACTATGCTTCCAAGTTTCATATCATCTCCAAATTTGAAACTTAGTGCCCTAAGTTCCCAAGTCCAAGCAATTAATGTAGTGGTTCTTGTACTGAACCCTGAGGAACAATATTTCTTACCTCCCTCCAGTTCAAAAACAGCTATTCATCTTTGCACTGTTTTCCCTCCCCCCAATTTTGTATCCATGCTGCTGTTCCCTCTTTTATTCCATCGATCACACTACAGTAGTTACTTTTCCTTTGTCTTTTTTCCTCTCTTAGCCCAATCTTTATTTCCCCCTCATTATATTAAAATACAGTAGATAGTGCTATATGTGCCACCATAAAGTAGACACTTGTCATTTTAAAAAAAGGAAAATCCAGCTTGGGGCTATGTTTTCTGTAATTTCTGAAATTTATGGTAGTACTGAGCAAAGCAGACATGATGGAATCATCTAAAATACCACTCTAAAATATCTTATACGTTATTTATTTTGTCTGGAGATAAATTGTTACTTTAATAGCCCATTATTTTAATGTTAAAATAATGGTAAGGCTAATAGTGCTCTTTGTTATTGGCTAGCATGTTACAGTAGCTTCAGGCACTGGCAGATACCCGACTAATTGCAGAAATCAAAAAGTTGCTTTCCCTTGTGTGCTGCTGACCTATGATTGGAATGTGTCGAATGTCATGAAGTTACCGTACTTGATTGGTAGATACGAACCACAGAATGTTAGAGCTGGTCTGAAGTGAGGCAAGGAGCTTCTTTTGGAACTATTTACCAACTGTGCACATTTAATTAAACCTGGATTAGCTGTCAGGGATTCTTTTAACAATGTGCTAATTACTGCCACTGAAAGTATTTGGCCCTGAAAATTAACTCATTTTAGGGGTCTCATTCCTTCAGAACTTAACTGAATATTTTTAAAATATGAAATTTAAAGTTAAATTCATTTTCAAATTTTCCCCTCTTTTTTCTCTTTCTGTTGACCCAATCTTTATTTGCCTCCTATTATTTCTCTTTCAGCCCCTTAATTAACATTGAATTTACGCACGCTATACCTCCTTCTCAGTCCTTGTGTTCATTTCACAATTGTTCAGATTGATTGAAGAGGTATGGAGGTGCTTGCCCTGTTCATTTTGTTCCAAGCTGTCTGATTTCCCTCACTGTTCCCACTTGCAATGCGGGGTTATCAAGATTAAACGGCAAAGGGCAAGAATAACTAATGGCAAATGCTGTTAATTCATTCCTACAGCAAGTTATGACCAGTACTAGTTTTCCTTGCCTGCTCCAATCCTATTTCACTCAGCATGCACATTCCACTTCTATGTTTAAAAACAGGCTGATTTTGAGTTCGGTTCAAAAATGTCACCTATTTTTATGTCTCTCACTCTTAAGTTTAGAAGGATTTGCAGTTAGGCTCAATTCTTCTGATCACAAATTTCACTCCCAATATTACCCAAAAATTTGACCTTTGTTTTTAAAAGAGTATACAAAACAGCAGCAACTTGCCTTAATGTAGGCGTTTCACACAGGCATGAGGGAAAAAAACAGGTGATCAGAAACTTAGTGGTGAGGTTTGGGAGGGTCTTTAAGGAAGATAGGGAGGTCACCAAGAGTACATTCAGACAATAATTTCAAAGTAGAGCCTGGGGACTCATAATGGTGATTGTGCTTGTAACTTTTCTTTCTCTCCTGTCAATGTATGTGAGAACTAACTAGTTACTTTTTATTCAACACTAGAAATGTTGGAAACTGGTTTATGCTTCCTATTTGGCTTTTTATATTGCAGAGTCAATTTTTTGTCTGCTCACAGTGCAAGCAAATGATCCTCAGTCAGTAATTTTATGTATGTTTTCCCCCTTACATTTACAGGATATATGATTGAGTCACAGTTTTGTGTTAAGTTGTAATGCTTGCCTGCAGATCAGAAATTCAGTTTACAACCTGACACAAATGTGTTCAGCTTTCACTTAAGCATGTTGAATGTCTATGTTTGCTTTGATACATATGGTGCATTCTCTTTATCCACCCTCCAAAATTTTCATATAGTAGCTCCTATTCATAGCAATCTCCCTATGCCAAAAAGTGAATGGTACAACCTGCTAATTATTGTAGGCAGCCATTGGGTGGAAGCAATGAATTCATAGTAGACATTGCAGAAAATGTATAACGTTCAGCATCTCTCACATTCATTTTTCAGGTTGTCAAACAGTGAAAAGCAAGGATTGAGGACTCGAACCGTCTCAGTCTCAGGTAGGACTTTCTGGGGTTAGGAAAAGGTTTTTACTTTCTAAAACCTTCAAATTTAATGGAAAATAGTGACCTGTGCAGAGGGAATTGTATATTTTCCTTTCATTGTTTGTCAGTTGTTTAAAGTTGATCTTTTGCACTTGAGGATTTTTAAATATGGAAAATTCCTGTTCCAGATCTTTGTTTTGTTATTAAAAGAAAATAGGGTTCTTTATTCTGTTTTTTAGAATCCACACTTAAGCAGTTCAGTATTTTATGCATTTAAAAATTCTCAACTTAAATAAGAAAGTATACATTGGTTATTAATTATAATTTACCACTTTTAATTGAAATCCATTGATGATAGTATAATGTTAACATTTTCACGCATTAAATATATGATGTCTAGCAAATGACTAAAGGAATTTTCGGTGCATCACTAATAGTATATTGTGCTCATTTTAAATACATCCATGGTGTGATGTCAACTCCTAAGTGTTAATCAGTTGCAATTATTTTATTTTCCTTGAAATTATCACATTTATCAAATGTGGAATATGGAGTAAAAAATTGAAAAACACTTTTAAAAAAGGTTTGAGAATGAGGAAATCCAGATTTGTGGCAACCAGTGTGTAAAAATGAGTTAAAATATAATATAATATTAGGAGGCTTTCAGGTTATATTTTATATATAAATAGAATGTTGAAATAATTGAACAATAAAAAGTTGATATTTTTAAGCTCGTCAACACGTGCATGTTTGTACTCATTTCACCAGCTGTTTTTACCAATAAAGAAAATGGACTACAATTTTTAACTTAATTTACTCTTATGAAATTGTTGCAACATTTAATTCTGCTTCATTGATTTTGTGCTTAATAGAATGGCAGTATGAATACCCATGTAATTATGATGTGGAAAATTGCATTGATCATAATTGAACTACTTGCTGCTATACAGTGACTAAGTTCTCACAAAGGCTGGACTCAATAAGCCATAGGCCAAATTAGCTCTGTTGAATAGCAATCAACATAAAAAGTATTCTTTTGAATGTCACTGGGCTCCATCCTACTTTCAGGTCGATCACAGATGAATGTTAAATGCCAGGCTACTGAGGACAAATAGAAGTTTATTGAAATTTCAGTCAAAGCACAGAGTGAGCTGTGTGTTGTGACCTCAGTGGTAAGATGATGATGAGGCCTACTATTGGATGTGAAAGAACTTCTTGTGTAGGAATTGCTTTCAGATTTCCTCCTTGGGAGTTCCACAGGAGTAGGTACCAAATCTCAAATGTTTTAACCCATGCCGTTTATCCTGTGCCAAGCTGAGACAAAATATAATTTGCAAATCATAATCGCGGATTTCACAAATAGCTGCTGCATTCTTAGAGAATTCACAACCCCAAAAAAAACAACTTAATCTCTATTGAACTATCTTTAGTAAAATTTCACTTAGACCGCTTCTGCCTTGACAGAAGATCTAGAAACTTTGAAAATCAGATGAGTGAGGTACAAGCTGTCAATAGGTGCAGCATTGGTATGACCAACTGAATCAAGAGCAGATGTGATTAATACCTGGAAATGTGCATTTTAGGATTGGTTTTCTTTCTTTGAAAGGTTTTTTAAAAAAACAGCTCAAGAGAATACTGACTATTCAACCCATATGAGCAGCAGGAAAACTCAGGTGGTCATTCAAATGTTGGGCAGCCTTTAGCACCTTTAACAGTTCTGTGGAAATATGAGCGCCTAGCCACCACAGTACCAATGTGTCATTATTTGACATAAAATCTTACAGCATAGGAGGTCATTCAGCCTAGTAATTATATGCCAGCACTTTGTGAAAACTATTCAATTTGTCCAACTTCCTTGTTCTTTCTCCATAACTCTGCTATTTTTCCCTTGAGTATTTATCCAATTCTCTTTTGAAAGTCACCCTTGAATCTGCTTCTATCATCATTTCAGGCAATACATTCAAGATTATAACTCGTATACATAAAAAAAAGTTTTCTTATTCCCCCTGGCCTTGTTGCCAATTACCTTAAATCTGTCACTTCTGGTTACCCCCTTTCCTGCCAGTGGAAACAGTTTCTTCCTATTTACTCAGAATCCCTCATAACTTTGAAACACCCCTATTAAATCTTGCCTTAACCTTCTCTTTTCTAAAAACAACCCCAGCTTCTTTAGTCTGTACATAACTGTAATCCAACTTCCCAGTAGCATTCTAGTAAACCTCATCTGCATCCCCTCCATGGCCTTGTCTTCCTTCCTAAAATGTGATGCCCAGAGTTAGCTGCAATCCTCCAGCTGAGGCCTAACTAGTGATTTATAAAAGTTTAGCATCACTTCTTTGCTTTTGTCCTCAATGCCTTGATTTATGAAGCCAAAGATCCAGTTTGACAAATTTGTCCAATTGACCAGTTTGCCTTTTATGTAAAATGGCGATTGGTTTAATATTCTAATAGTATTTTATTTCGTGACACTATGAGCATTATGTTCTGTCACCTCGCATTACATGACTGTCCATCAACTGAACTGAAGCTCATGTAACTTCTAATGGCATTACTTAACATTCACCATAGGATGGCGCTCTAGTGGTGCGCTGCCTGGTGGAAAAGTGACATCTTGCTGAAGGTAAGTAAAGGCAATTCTGCTGGCCCGACATAAGTCCTTCTTTTAGTGTTCCCTCCGCTTCTATTTGTGCTAGGCAGCATTGAGTTTGCTGTCTTGCCAGATCCTCCTTTTCAACAGCAGCATTGCTGATGCTACTGTTATGCCTGTTGTTAAATGTCTGCCACAGCTGCTGGGATAATCTGCCCGCCGCTGATTAGCTCCCCTCACTGAATCACTTACCACATTGCTGTTCTTGCAGTAATGCTGCCTTGTCATTTGCCTGCCTGGCTGTTCTGCAGCCCAATGGCTTGTTACTGCCATGCCGTTCAGATTTGTGATGACCAGCTAGAGTTTATTAATGGCGGTGCTTGGCCCTCTACCGACCGAGTGACCTCTGGATGATTGTTTAGTAAATGAATTTTCCCCAGCAAAAGCCTGAGAAATTAATTTTCTCTGCAGAAGCCCAATCTTGAATTACTTTTCTTGACTAGAGTTTAGACCTATATTTACTAGCATTGGTGATGTTTAAAGATCATTTCAGATTATTAACCACATTTTATCAACTTTCTCCAAACTTATTTTGCTTGTGTATCTTCACCAGCACCAATCTTTTATTTGATTCTGCATTTCCCCATTCCATCATGGCAGTGGGGCACACAGGCCAGTAAGGATAAAAAGTTGTTTCCTGATCTGTACTACTCTTAGCCTGTGTGGCAGGATGGGTGCTGCAAATGGCCCCAATACTTCTCAGTTAAGAAGGGAAAAGAATTTGTCAAAGCTTCAAAGAATTTAAGTACGCCACTCCCTCCTCCTCCTCCTCCTCTCCTCCCCCCCACCTTTCCACAAAACCACCCCCCCCCCCCCCAGAGGGCAGAGGAGCATTTGAAGAGGGGGTGGGAATAGAAATGCACGTAATCTGACCCTGATGTGCAAGTGCCTGCCACCTAATTTACACATGTATTGTGGTGTGTTGAGTGTAGACAAACTGAGCACTTATTAACTGATTTGAACGAAGCTCCTGCAGTGCAATTGTGAGCCTGATTTGAAATTAACTTGTGCTGCACAGGTTTCCCCAGGGGTTTAGAAACTTGACAGTGAAATGGAGGCGGGAGCTGCTCTGGGCATTCCTTGTGGTCCAAGAGGAGCAGAAATGCATCTCCTGTCCCCCCACCCCCACGCCAAGGCCCCTCAAGGAACCCTTCGGCCTCACCCAGCCCCTAGCCTTCACAATCTCAATCCTCCTATCTTTACCATTTTCCAACTGGAGTTTCTTTTCTCACCCATCTGTCATTCAACCTCTACTAATCCCCAGCCACTGATTGTGGAAAATAGCCTCTAAAGATCCCTGGCAATGGCCTCCTGCCACTACCTTATTCTCTGTCCGCCTGGCCAGGTTGACCAACTGGTTTGTTGACAGGTGGGAGTCCGGGTTACACTATAAGGCCCTGCCATTCAGCTCAACATGACCATGTATCTGAATTTGCCGGATTCTTCAATTATTTTGAGCTCCCAACTGTCTCATCAATATTGGGTCCATGACTTCAATCTAATATCTGCTCCTGGAGAGTGCAGGTATTTATTGAGGATAGGACCTGAGCTCAAATTTACTGCCTCCATCGCTAGTGGTTAAATTACCTGGCAACATTCACTGTCAGGGCTCACACACAAGCAATGGTCACTTGGGTTTATGACAGATCAGTGCAATTGTATATCAGCATGATTCTGTATTTTTCTCGACTGGGGTGGAAAATTGAATGACTTGTTAAATTCTGTTCAGCAAGTTCTGAGTAATGTTTCTGCAATAAGAGTTTTGGGTCTGAAAATCCTGGAGCCTTGCTCTGCCATGGAGAAATGCTGTAGGGTGAGACTTCCACCACCAGGTTGGCCTGACCTTATTCCAAATGAATTACAATTTAAAAACTGGCTTGTGGAAATGAAGGGCCTCATTTTAGAGGGAGAAAGGACTGCTTCAAATGCCCAACAGTCTGTTCTGTACTTAGAATCACCCAAGGTAAGTCAAAAAAAGCTAAACACTGCTGAAAGGAACTGAACTACTTTGATTTTCAGCTCCTCCCAACTCTGTAGTGCCAATATAGTTAATATGGCTGATTAAATACCAGTAATCCTTGCTAACAATATGTGAATTTAAGTCATCAATATGCAATCGTAAATTTGGGAAATTATTTTAATGCTGCTGAAATTTCCAAATGCCCAACAGGAGTATTCTCTCTGACTCCCCCAATATATTACATTCTATAAAATTACAATTCAAAAATTAATTAACCATTTTTACTGAAATCAGCTTTCGTATCCTTCTAAAATTTTAGCATCATTAAAATAATTTCCCAAATTTACGATTGCATATTGATGACTTAAATTCACATGTTGTTAGCAAGGATTACTGGTATTCAATCAGCCACATTAATTATATTGGCACTACAGAGTTGGGAGGAGCTGAAAATCAGAGTAGTTCAGTTCCTTTCAGCAGTGTTTAGCTTTTTTTGATTTACCTTGGGTGATTCTAAGTACAGAACAGACTTGATAAGATAGTGCTGAAAACTAATTGAAAGCATTTGCATTTAACTAATTGAGTATATTACTTTGTTCTAATCACCATTATTAATTAGTCAAGTAAAAATATATTAGTGAGATAATTTCCTGCTTTTTCATTTTTCATCAGAGTGCAATATACCACAGCTCAGTTCCTTTCCTGTAAAGCTCCTTCAAAAACAATCAGGGAAGCTTAAGGAAGAAATAAGAATGAGAGTAAAAATATCATTTTTTTAAGTATTTGTTAATTGCTTTGACAGCATTAGTAACAAGAACTAATATTTATACTGCATCTTTGAAGTGTCTTGTACATTTTATTACTTGACAGAGGCATTGTAAAATAAAATATGGCACCAAGCCACATTGGGACAGGTAATCAAAAGCTTGGTGTAAGAAGTAGGTTTTAAGAAGTGCCTTAGAGGAAAGTGAGGTGGAGAGGCAGAGAGGTGTAGGGAAGGAATTCCAGGCAACTAAAAGCACAGCCAACGATGGTGGGGCAATTAAGATCGGGGATGCTGAATTGACGGGAATTAGAAAAATGGAGATATGTTGGAGGGTTGTAGGACTGGAGGAGATTAGAGATAGGGAGGGGTGAGATCATGGAGAGATTTGAAAACAAGGATGAGAATTTAAAAATAGGGGTGTTGATTAACCAAGAGCCTGTGTAGGTCATTGGTTAACGAGTGGTGGTAAAGTAAAACTGGGTATCGTCACTGTACTTGCGGAAACTGGTGCTGTTTTTTCAGACAATGCCAAAGTTTACAGATTGGTTGAGAGGAGGAGGTAGGAGGTAGTTTGCCTTTGTCACAGTCACAAAGGATGTCATTTGTGACTTTGATAAGAACTGTTTCAGTACTGTGGCAGGGCAGAAACCTGATTGGAAGGATTCAAGCATGGAGTTCTGGGAAAGAGGGACATGAACTTTGGAGGTGACAACACGTTCGAGGACATTGGAGAGGAAAGGAGGTTGAAGATGGGTGCAGAAGTTTCCAAGAAGGAAGAATGGAGGATTATGAGAGATTTGAAGGAGATAAGGACAGATTCTGAGGAGAGAGTGAGAAAAAGGTTAACCATGTCAGCCAACATGAGAGGCAGGAAGGGAAGTTGGGTGATCAGTAGTTTAGTGGGAATAGGGCGAGAGAGCAGGAGGTTGACGAGGCGAGCTTGGAAAAGGCATGATGGAAACATAGGAACGTAGGAGCAGGCCATTTAGCCTTCTCCACCATTCAGTTAGATCATGGCTGGTCTGTTGATTCCTGCCTTGAACGTGCTTAATGATTGAGCTTCCACAGCCTTCTGGGATAGAGAATTCCAAAGATTCGCCGCCCTCTGAATGGAGAAATTCCTCCTCACCTCAATGTGAAATGGCCTGTCCCTTATCCTGAGACTGTGTCCTCTAGTTCTAGACACCTCCCCCTCCCCCCGCAGCCAGGGGAAACATCCTGTCTACACCTCTTCTGTCATGACCTATAAGAATTTTGTAAGTTTCAATGAGATCACCTCTTGTTCTTCTAAACTGTGGAGAAAACAGGTCCAGTTTCCTCAATCTCCACATAAGACAATCTCGCCATCCCAGGGATTAGTCTGGTGAATCTCTGTTACACTCCCTGTATGGCAAGTATATCCATAGTTAGATAAGGAGATTAAAACTGTACACAATATTCCAGGTGCAGTCTCACCTATATAATTGCAGTAATTCCCAGCTGGTTTTGTATCATCAGCCAATTTGGTTCCCACATCCGAATCATTTTTATATTTCCTGAACAGCTGTGGCCCAGCACTGATCCTTGTGGTACCCCAATAGTAAAAGCCTACCATCCTGAGAATGGCCCATTTATTACTACTTGTTGTTTTCTGTCTGTTAACCAATTCTCAATCCAGTATTGCTGAAAAAAAGAGATGTGCTGTCGAAGCTCTTATCATGACAGTTCCCAAAAATATTTATTATAAAGGGAACAACATCCTGGTTTGAATTTGGACAAAAGCTTGGCAGATAACTGTTCCCTGGTGCATTTTCCATGGCAACACCTCTATCAATCAGAGCCCAATTGCCAACCAATTAGCTTCTCATATGGTATAAATTGTTCCCTTTACAAATGGTGTTCTTTTGAACTGTCCTGATGAGTGCAAGATGCAAAGCTTCAATAGCATGTCATCTTCTTTCAGCAATACTCAAGTTCTATACTACCAAATGATTATTTCCATACCAGAATTTTACCTCCCAATCCAATGTGCTCTAATTTTGTTTACCAACCTCCTGTGTGGGACCTTATCAAAAGCCTTCTGAAAATCCAAATATACCACGTGTTTGTCTAACATTTTCCCTACTACTGACATCAAACTAACAGGTCTGTAGTTCTCAGTTTTCTCTCTCCCTCCCTTCTTAAATAGTGGGGTTACGCTTGCTAATTTCCAGTCTGCCGAACCTTTGCAGATTCTATAGAATTTTGAAAGATAACCACCAATGCATTCACCATCTCCCTAGCTGCCTCCTTCAGCACTTTGGGATGTAGCTTATCAGGCCCAGGGAATCACCACCAATCCAATTAATTTTTCAAATACTGCCTCTTTATTAATATTAATTTCTTTCAGTTTCTCATTTTCACAAGCCCTTTGGTTCACTAATATTTCTGAGAGCTTTTTTGTATATTCCTCTGTGAAGACAGATACAAAGTAATTGTTTAGTTGCTCAGCCATTTCCCTGTTCTCCAGTGCAAATTCTCCTGTCTCCGCCTATAACGGATGTATGTTTGTCTTTGCTAACCTTTTCCTTCTCACGTTCTTTAGCCAGAGAGTGGTGAATCTATGGAATTCATTGCCACAGAGGGCTGTGGAGGCCAGGTCATTGAGATAGATAAGTTCTTGATTGGTAAGGGGATCAAAGGTTAGGGGAAGAAGTTGGAAGAATGGGGTTGAGAAACTTATCAGCCATGATTGAATGGCAGAGCAGACTCGATGGGCTGAATGGCCTAATTTCTGCTCCTATGTCTTATGGTCTTATTCCTAAAAAAAACTTATACAATTCTCCTTTATGTTTCTCACTAGCTTGCATTCATTTTCCCTTTTCTCTTTCTTTTTCCTCCTTTGCTGGATTTTAAATTGCTCCCAACCCTCAGGGTTACCATTTTTCCTGGCAACTTTGTAAACCACTTCCCTTGATCTAATGCAATCTTTAACTTCTTCTTTTACCCACAGTTGGTTCACCTTTCCTGTTTTTTTTTGTGTCTTAGAGGAGGTGTAGTGGTATTGTCGCTGGGCTAGTAATCCAGAGACCCAGGGTATTGCTCTGGGGACCAGGGTTCAAATCCCACCATGGCAGGTGGTGACATTTGAATGCAATAAAAATCTGGAATTAAAAGTCTAATAATGACCATGAAACCATGGTCGATTGTCGTAAAAACCCACCTGGTTCACTAACGTCCTTTAAGGAAGGAAATCTGCTGTCCTTATCTGGCCTGGCCTACATGTGACTCCAGACCCACAGCAATGTGGTAGACTCTTAAACGCCCTCTGAAATGGCCTAGCAAGTCTGTCAGTTGTATCAAGCCACTAAAAGGTCTCAAAGGAATAAAACCAGTCAGACCTCCCAGCATCAATCTGGGCATTGGAAACAACAATAGCAAACTCAGCCCTTTCGACCCTGCAAAGTCCCCCTTGTTAACATCTGGGGCATGTGCCAAAATTGGGAGAACTTATCAGACTAGTCAAGCAACAGCCTGACATTGTGGATGATCCATCTCTGCCTCCTCCAGAGTCCCCTAGTGTCACAGATGCCAGTCTTCGGCCAATTTGATGCACTTCATGTGATATCAAGAAACGGCTGAAGGCACTGAATACTGCAAGGGCTATGGGCCCTGACAATATTCTGGCAATAATACTGAAGACTTGTGCTCCAGAACTTGCTGCACCCCAAACTTGCTGCATCTCTAGCCAAGTTGTTCCAGTCCAGCTACAACACTGGCATCTACCCGGCAATGTGGAAAATTGCCCAGGTACATCCTGTACACAAAATGCAGGACAAACCCAACCTGGCCAATTACCGCCCCATCAGTCTACTGTCGATCGTCAGTAAAGTGATGGAAAGGGTTATCAATAATGCTATTAAGCAGCACTTGTTTAGCAATTGCCTGCTCGCTGATGCTGAGTTGGGCTCCTTAATTCATTGGTTCGAACATGGATAAAAGAGTTCAACTCCTGAAATGAGGCGAGAATGACGGCCCTTGAAATCAAGGCAGAATTTTACTGACTGGAGCAACAAGGAGCCCAAGCAAAATTGGAGTCCATGGGAATCAGGAAATCTCTCCGCTGGTTGGAGTCATACCTAGCACAAAGGAAGTTGGTTGTGGTTGTTGGAGGTTAGTCATCTCAGCTCCAGGACATCACTACAGAAGTTCCTCCGAGTAGTGTCCTTGGCCCCAACCATCTTCAGCTGTTTCATCAATGACCTTCTTATCATAAGTGGGGATGTTCACTGATGATTACACAATGTTCATCACCACTCGCGACTCCTCAGACATTGAAGAAGTCCATGTCCAAATGCTGGAAGGCCTCAACAATATCTAGGCTTGGGCTGACCAGTGGCAAGTAACATTCACACCACAGAAGTGCCAGGCAATGACCATCTCCAACAAGAGAGAATCTAACCATCATCCCTTGACATTCAATGGGATTACTATTATTGAATCCCCTGCTATCAACATCTTGGGGTTTACCACTGACCAGAAACTGAACTGGACTAGCCATATAAATAATGTGGCCACAAGATCAGGTCAGAGGCTAGGAATCCTGTGACGAGTAACTCACCTCCTGATTCCCCAAAGCCTGTCAACAATCTACATGGCACAAGTCAAGAGTGTGATGGAATACTCTCCCCTTGCCTGGATGAGTGCAGCTCCTACAACACTGAAGAAGTTTGACACCACCCAGGGCAAAGCAGCCCACTTGATTGGCACCCATCCACTACCTTACACATTCACTCCCTCCACCACCAATGCATAGTCGCAGCAGTGTGTACCATCTACGAGATGCACTGCAGGAATTCACCAAGCCTCCCTCGACAACACCTTCTAAACCCGTGACCTCTACAATCTACAGGGACAAGGGCAGCAGATGCAGGGGAACACCACCATCTGCAAGCTCCCCTCCAAGTCACTCACCATCCTGACTTGGAACAATATCACAATTCCTTCCCTGTCGCTGGGTCAAAATCCTGGAACTCCCTCCCTAACAGCACTGTGGGTGTACCTAGACCACATGGGCTGCAGCGGTTCAAGAAGGCATCTCACCACCACCATCTTAAGGTCATTTAGCGATGGGCAATAAATTCTGGCCTAGCCAGTGAAGCCCACATCCCGTGAATAAATTAAAAAAAAGAGGAATATATATTTGTTGTAGACGATGTAACATTTCTTTAACTACTCGCCATTGCTTTTTCCCAATCCACCATAGCCAACTGGCCCCTCATACCTTCATAGTTTCTTTGTTCAAATTTAGGGAGATAGGAGAGAAACTAGAGAAAAATACAAGGTCAGGATGAGGACAAGGGAGCCTAAGAGGAAGTTTGGCCGAGTGGGCTAAAGGAAGGGAGCGAAGTGGCAGGACAGCTGATCAAATAGTCTCAGTCTTGGTGACAAGTTCATGAGCTCCTCACACATGTTGGAAGAGAGGAGTGGAGGAGACAGCAAAGAGTGGCTTAAGAATCCGGTTTGCAGTAGAGAAAAGAAGCCAGGATTTAACTTTGTATTCAGTGACTTGGAATAGTAAGCAGTTTTCACAGATGAGAGCAGAACCTAACAGTGATTAATGTGATCCAGCCAGATCTTAATTAGGTCTTAGGATAATGCCTAAACAAGCTGTCACCCATAACCATTCAAGTCTGCACCTCATGGATTTAAGGGAGTGGTCGTACCAGGGGATTAGCCAGGGTCAGCGACAGTCATGTTTTACTGGAGACTAAAGCATTGAAAGTGGAGCTGTGGGTGTGGTTGAATTAATCAGTGTCTGCAGAAATGTCATGGTGAATAGAGGGCTGAACCTTAGTTCCTTTAGAATTTTGAGAATCAGTCCTAACTAAATTTGGGGGGTAGTTTTTTCCAGGGGAAAGCTGCAAATACATATCTTGAATAAAACAAATGATTGTAATTTTGTGTAGCACATTCCAGAGTAATTAAACTAGTTGGGTCATTTAATTTAGTAAATAATATGTATTAATTAACTCTGTTGAAAGAGGAAAGAAAACCTCAGACACTCAAGGTTCTTATGAGCAACATGATGTTACATGACACTTTGATAAGATACAGCATGTTTTTCAACATTGGCCTGTCCACAAGTCCTACCTTCCAAGTAAATGAGTCATAAGAATCTAACATCAGAAAGAGGGGCAGAAATAGGCCATTCCACCCTTTAAGGCTGCTTTGCCATTCAGCAAGAAGATGACTGATCTTCCACCTTTCCTATGTTATCCCGATTCGCTTCATATCCAGAAATCTGCCGATCTCTGGCTTAAGTATATTTAATGACTGAGAATCCACAGCTTTCAAGGGTCATGAATTTCAAAGATTCGCAACCCTTTGCGTGAAAAAAATTCTCCTAATCTTGATCCTGAATGAATGACCCCTTATTCTGTGGTCCCTAGTTCTAGACCTCTAAGCCAAGAGAAACATCTAGCATCAACTCTGTCAATACGTTATTTGTTTCAATGAGATCACCCCTCTTCTAAATTCTAGGCAATATAAGACCAGTCTACTCAACCTCTCCTCATAAAACAATCCCCTCACCCCAGAAAGCAGCTTAGTGAATCTTCATTGCACAGTGTCCAACCTTGGATATGGAGACCAAAACTGTTCACTGTACTTCAGGTGTGTTCTCACCAAGATGCTATCTAAGTTCAGTACAACGTTTTTACCTTTAACTCAAATCCCTTTGTGATAAAGACTAGCATTCCATTTGCGCTCATAATTGCTTGCTCTTTCTGCAAGTTTAACTCTGTGATTTGTGGCAAGGACCCCCAGGTCTCTCTGAGTTACCCAATTTCTTACCACTTAAAAATATCCTGCTTTTCTGTCTTTCTTACCAAAGTGGAAAAATTCATGGACTGAATTTTATGAGCCACCCGCAGACAGCAAAATGGACTTGTAAATTTGAGCAGCATGCCCACTGGCAGCTGGGGCAGTGTCAGGTGGGCCACCCATGACCCAGTCGAGGCCCTTAGGTGGGAAGTTAATGCCAAATTAAGGGCCTCATTCTACCACCGCTCCAATTTAATGGACTGCGGAAGAGGCCTGCGTCCAACATGTAACTTGACGGCTTTAACCCTGTGATATACTGGTCAGTGAAAGGGCGGGGGTGCCTCCATCCTGGGCCATATGTGCCAATCGGAGCAACCCCCTGCCCTCCACTGATGGCAACAGTTTTTCCCCCCTTTGCCCAACATGCCACCTCACCCTCCTTACTGGGGCCTGCCAACCCAACCCTGGTGAGATTCTGGATTTACCTGGGTTTGGGCACATCTGCCTCTCAGGCATCCTGCAATAATGGCAGTGGTCACTACTCCGGCTGTGACGCAGAGCTGCTAGCTTCCACTCGTCTGTCAGCCCTGAGGCAGGGCTTCCTCTTGGAAATGGATGGAAGCCCTGCCTCATACTAACTAAAGGCCGATGTCTGATAAATTCAAGTAGGGCAAGGCGGCCAAGTGGGGTGAGCTCACCCCAAAATTCAGGCTGCGGGGAGCCTGTCCTCATCCTATAATCCAGCTCCACATTTCTTCACATTATGTTCCTTTTGCCATGTTCTTGCCTATTCACCTAACTTGTCTATGTTTCTTTTGCAGCCTTTTTGCATCCTTCTCGCAGTTTGCTTTCTACCTAACTTTGTATTATCAACCAGCTTGGATATCTTCATCTAACCCATAAGTATAGATTGGAAATAACTGAGGCTCAAGCACTGATTCTTCTGGTAACCTACTAGTTACAGCCTGCTAATCCAAAAATGACCTAATTATTCCTACTCTATTTTCTGTCCCTTAACCAATGCTCAATCCATGCTAATATATTACCTCCAATCCTCTGAGCCTGAATTTTGTGTTGTACCCTCTTAGGGAAGATTATGATTGCAGAGATTGGGAAGGGGAAGGAAAGAGTGATGAACATGGATGGACAGAGATCAGGAAAAGACTAATATAAATGTTTTGTTTCAGGCAAAAATCCACTTAAAAATAGAAAAGAATAATCAAACTTTATAGCTGCTAGATGTATAACTGGAGCATTGAAGAGAAAAATTGTATTGGAATATGTTTTACTGAAGTGGCTCTAAGGAAGGGAGTGAAGAAATAGTCTATTGGTAGTACAGAACTTGAGTATTGCTGAAAAAAAGTCATGCTGTCAAAGTTTTTGCCTTGCACTCATCAGAGCAGATGCAAGAGTGCAAAATTTCAAAGGGAACAACAATTTATACTGCATGAGATTCAGCATCCCTTTTCTTGCATCTAACCTGATTGAGTGCAAGATGAATAGCTTTGACAGCATATATTTTTTCAGTAATAGTGAAGATCTAGCTTTGGATACAGTTGTTCGCAACTATGGGTGGCTGCTTACCGGTAAAAGACAGCACTATTGAAGTGAAAATGTACATCTCAAGCTAAAGGCCATGAAAGTACTTCTGTGTTTTTGTTGCTTAATGTCTTTGAAGCAGCTCTTAATGACGTTTGAAATCTTTGGTCATTTCATAAAGGTTTAAGATTTCATTGTTCAATGAATTTCCAGCTTGAAAATATTTTGTATTTCATCATGATCTCCAATCTTTCCTTTTATTCATGTCATCACTGAAGGAATGAATCATTGGCAGCCCAGAGTTAAAAAAGCCAGATGCTTTCTCCCCTTCATCCTCTGCTCTCATCATACACCCAAGGGTACTGGATTGTTGTTTGACTTCATGAAAAATCTAGACCATTGCCTTGATGAATTTAATTGTAGTCTGCAGTCTAACACCTCAGCTTTGTGATTGAGATTACACTAGTCTTTAAACAGCACTTCTATTTGTAGTGTTTATGCAAATTATTATTTGGCGTTTGTACCTTTATAACCTGTCTGATCAACCAGAGCTATTCATCCAATAAAATTGAATGTGATGTTTTTATTGAAAGGTGATTTATATAAAGGGATGCATTTTTTCTATAGATGGATGGTCTAAACAGTTAATTATGAATGTTTGTCTAGTTTCCAAAAACTGAACTTTACTGTTGGTGGTTACTGATAAATGCTAAGGAGAAATCTTAAATCAGAAAAAGAATATGTCTTCTTGCAGTAGAGAAGACTAAATAATTATATGACCAGTGTCATCAGAAACATGGAGATATGTAGTGCAGGAATGTTAAATCACCTTCAAGTAACATATATTTGCTTGTTTTGCAATTGCTTACAGTTGATGGCCTGGTAGTACAACTAGCAATAATATCAATAATATAATATTCTGATAAAATTCTGAAAATACTCAGCAGGCCAGACAGCATCTGTTGAAATAGAAACAGAGTTAATGTCTCAGGTCGATGGCATGGAGATGGGGTGTTTATTTATTCCCTTCTCTGCTTCCATGGCCGCAAAATCCCATCCAGGAGAAACAGCAATTTATTTATATCTTACAATTTGGTATACTGTACCCACTATGTGATCCCCTCTGCACAAGGAGACCAAACTCAAATTGAGTGACTACTTTGTGCAGCACCTCTATTCAGTTCAAGTATAATCCTGAGCTTCCTGTCATCTGTTTTAATTCCACATTCCACTCCAACCTGATCTCTCTCTGTCCTTGGCCTCCTACATTGTTCCAATGAAACTCAACATAAGCACAAGGAACAGTACAGTATCTCATCAACAGCAGCAAAACTTATTATGTTAAAGGAAGCATATAAATATAAGATGTCCCAAGGCCCTAAGGTAATATTGGGTCAAATGATGTAATGCTTGGTCAAAGACGTAAGTTTAGGAATGTCTTAAAGGAGAAAAGTGAGGTAGAGAGGTCTAGGAAGGATATTCCAGAACCTGCGACTTAGGCACAACTGCCAATGGTGGAGCGATTAAAATCCGGATGCGTAAGAGGCCAGAATTAGAGGAGTGCGGATATATCGAATGGTTATGGGGCTGGAAGAGATCACAGAGACGCAGGGACAAGGCCCAAAAGGGATTTGAAAACAAGGATGAGATTTTTAAAACTAATTCAATGTAGGTCAGCGAACACATGGCAATAGAGGAACAGGACTTAGCGTGAGTTAAGACATGGCCACAGAGTTTTGGATGACCTCATGCTTACGGAAGGTAGAATGTGGGAGACCAGCCAGGAATGTGTTGAAATAGTCAACTCTAGAGGCAACAAATTTTGGAATCATTGTTTCAGCAGCATAGAGTGAAGTTGAGAGATGTTATGAATGTGGAAATAGGCAGTTTTTGTTTGGCACGAATATGAGGTCCAGAAGTGCATCTCATCAAATGTGACATCAGGGTGCAAACAGACTAACCTAGATTGTTGTCAGGGAGAGGGACGGAGTCAGTTCATCTTTCAGCACTTTACAGCCCCCTGGACTCAACACTGAGTGTAACAATTTCAGATCGTATCCTTTGCCCCCATTTTCTATTATTTTTTCTGTTTGTGTTTTCTTTGGTTTTCTTTTCAGATAGCTGTCGGTGATGGTTCTGCTTGTCCCTTTACATCGCCTCCAGACCCATCTTTTGATTCTTTACTTGCCCCTTTACCTTCTTCTGCTTTTCACTGCCATCCTTTTTGTCACTTCATCACTCCTGCCTTTCACTCCATCTCAGACTTCCCTTTTTTGCTTTCTTCTTTGCCTTCCTCAGTCCTTGCTTGAAACCTGTCACATCTCTAACCTTTTTCAATTCTGATGAAGGGCATTGATCTGAAACATTAACCAGTTTTTTTTTTCCACCGGTGCTGATACACCTGCTGAGTATTTCCAGTATTTTCTGCTTATATTTCAGATTTCCAGAGTGGCATCATTTTGATTTAGCCTAACTTCCAACATGCACTTAGTATAATAAAGATTGAAAACACTGGGAAAAGCTCAGCAGGCCTGGTAGCATCTATAGAGAGAGAAAAACAGAGTTATCATTTTGAGTTCATATGACTCTTCTTCAGAGCTAAAGAGAAGTAGAAATGTGATGGATTTTATACTGTTTAAAATGGGGTGGAGCAGAATAGAAGGCCAGCGATAGGTGGGAGCTCAGGAGAGATTTGAGAAAGATGTCACGGACACAAGACAAAGTGAGTGTTAATGGTCGTGTTAAAGAATAAAGACGGTGCTGATTGTGGCTCAAAGGTAAGATAGCAGAATGTGTTAATAACCGAACAAGGGTCTGTCCTCTGTGAAAGCAAAACATAAGCACAAGTGATGGGATGGCCCTGTGGGGGCGGGGATGGTTTGGGGAAAAAAATGGATTAAAAAATGAGTCAAGATGGAGGAGAAAGTTCATGATCTGAAGTTGTTGAACTCAATGTTAAGTCCAGAAGGCTATAAAGTGCCTAATTGGAAGATGAGGTGCTGTTACTCCAGTTTGCATTGAGCTTCACTGGAACATTGCAGCAGGCCAAGGACAGACATGCGGGCAGGAGAGCAGGATGGTGTGTTGAAAGCGACAGGGAGGTCTGGGTCATGCTTGTGGACTGAATGAAGGTGTTTCACAAAGCGGTCACCCAGCGTTTAGTCTCCCAAATGTAGAGGAGACCGCATTGGGAGCAGCAAATACAATGGACCAAATTGAAGGAGGTGGAAGTGAAACGCTGCTTCATCTGAAAGGAGTGTTTGGGGCCTTGGACGGTAAGGAGGGGGGAAGTAAATCGGCAGGTGTTGCACCTTCTGCGATTGCATGGGAAGGTGCAGTGGAAAAGGGATGAGGAGCTGAGGGTGATGGAGAAATGGACCAGGGTGTGACAGAGGGAACGGTCACTAAAGAATGCTGACGGGGGTGGGTGAGGGGAAGATTTGTTTGGTGGCGGCATTATGCTGGAGCTGGCAGAAAAGGAGGAGGATGATCCTTTGAATGCGAAGGCTGGTGGGGTGGAAAGTGAGTACAAGGGGACCCCTGTCACGGTTCTGGGAGAGAGGGGAAGGGGTGAGGGCAGAGGTGTGGGAGATGGGTCAGACATGGTTGAGGGCCCTGTCAACCACAGTGGGGGGGAACCCGTGGTTCAGGAAAAAGGAAGACATGTCAGAAGCGCAATTTTGGAAGGCAACATCATCGGAACAGATGTGATGGAGGTGGAGGAACTGGGAGAATGGGATGGAGTCCTTACAGGAAGCGGGGTATGAGGAGTTGTAGTTGAGTTGGTGGGCTTGCAATGAATATTGGTAGATAGTCTATCACTAGAAATGAAGACAGAGAGGTCAAGGAAGGGAAGGGAAGCGTGGAGATTGACCATGTGAAGGTGAGAGAGGGGTGGAAATGGGAAGCAAAATCAATAAATTTTTCCAGGTCCAGACAAGAGCATGGAGTGGCACTGATACAATCATTGATGTACCGGAAAAAGAGTTGTGGGAAGGGGCCTGAGTCGGACAGGAACAAGGAATATTCCACATACCCCACAAAAAGGCAGTCATAACTGGGGCCTCTGCAGGTACCCATAGCCACACCTTTTATTTGGAGGAAGTGAGGAGTCCATGATATCATTGTCAAATCTTTCCTGAGCTCCCACCTATCCCTCACCTTGTATTTTGCTCCATCTCCTCTGAAACAGTATAAAATCCATCACACTTCCACCTCTCTTCAGCTCTGAAGAAGAGTCATATGGACTCAAAACGTTAACTCTCCACAGATGCTGCCAGGCCTGCTGGGTTTTTCCAGCATTTTCTGTTTTTATTTCAGATTTCCAGCATCTGCAGTATTTTGCTTTTATTTTAGTGCACTTATGATACTTTGCTTGTCCACTAATACTATATCTTGCATTCACTCTGCTTTTTCAGTTATAAATTGTTCAATCTCACATTTAGATTCATATTTCCTGGAGGGAATTTGAGAATTTTATATTTAGTGAAATGATCTTTATTGAAAATATGGAATTAAAAATTCTGTATTTAATGCCCCTTTCCATTTTAAGTTGAAAGTAGAGCAAAATGTCATAAAGTGCCAACTGATTTATTACCGTTTTTTTTCTAACCTTTTTTAACTAATGTACTGATACTTTGTAGTTATTTTAGCAATGCTTATTCCTTTCAAACCAAAGCAAGCTCATAGAAACTTGTCAATATTAAAATTATCTTGCTGTACTTTTTAAAAAAAAATCATTTTGGATACTCAAACTAATGTGATGACTGGTATGCCCAGTTTTTTTTAATATAAGGAATCCACTGAGAGCATTCCAACATGCTCTGAATAATTTCCCTACCTCGAGTATAAGGACTTTATGGACAAAATTTTCATGCACTTTGCAAAGTTTCTCTAATGATTATTCCTGATTAAGTGCTTAGTCCAGTTCCTGCTGCAGGCCCTATCCAAAGATTTTCCAATGCTGCTGTTGGGGTAATCACAGGTTGCACAATAGAAACCCATGGCAACATGCTGCTCAATTTGTTTTTTCCTTTGCATACTTGAGCCCAGATTTTGCTGCGTTTGAATGCATCATATTACTTCCCTGAGGGACCTGGGCAACATATTCAGCACACTGCAATTGTTCAATATTTGGCTTTGAATCCAGCCCAAACTAATTGAATGTCAGTTTCCTCTTTCTGCTGCCTTCTGGGTCCCAAGTTATTGGTTTTCGGTTTTGTCATTCTGATGGATGTGAATCCTCAGCATAAAAGCTGGTCAACATGAGTATGAAACATTCTGAGACAGCAAGGTTCATCTTGCTTTCAAATTTATTGATAGGCAAGGTAGCGATTTACTTTATCTGGGCATGCTGTACTTGAAGAGGGAGTGAGTGGTTGATGTTGACAGATGCTGCCAAGTGTGGAAATTGGTTGTGGAAATTGGTTGTGGAAATTGGTTTAATTTCCAGTATTAACATCTTTACTAATTCTAAGGATGGGAAATTTTACTAAAATTTAAGGATGGGAAAATGAAATATTAAGAGCCTTATGGGATTTATAAAGACCTTACTTTTAAACCAACCCTTAAGTCAGTTTTAAATTGTTGTAGCCATCACACGGAATTCATATTTTCTTGCATTTCCTGTTCCTTTTGTTCCTGAAAGTTGATTGTTGCCTTTGTTTCTTGCCTCTGATAATAATGCAATGTTTCCACTTTTTTCCCTCCTTGTTTCTCTTCTCTTTCTCACTTGCTGCCTGGATTCACAGATGAAATTAGTGGGGACGGTAATTGTTATGCTTAAAATTACAAACATTTGAACTTGCTAACAACATTTAATTCATGTTTTAGAAGTTTTTGGTTTTAGTTTAGATATTAGGAACACCTACAGCCCAACTTTTGCATATGTGTCTCACAGCAGACTATTCTTCAAAAACTTATTTTAAACTAAAAGTCTAGCATATTTACAATCAAAATTTTCATTCTTTGCATGTAAATAAGATGTACTAACTGCTTTCTCAATGTAAATGCTGCAATCAGAAGAAATGCCACAGTATTGTTTGGATGTTGTTTGCACTAGTTATGTTATTTGCTTGCTGAGTTTCCTCGTACTATATTTTGGGTCAGGAGGACCATTTTTATGTCAACCTTCTGACAATGCTGCCATTTACTATTGGTGTGTGAGAATGAACTAGGGCAGCCATTCATGCCTTTCCTCTCCCCGAAAGGTGTCTGGTCTTAGCTCAACAGCATTCCATAACAATATTGTTGAAATTGGGACATCATTGATTCGGAAGCTCAATTATGTGGTCCCTCAAAATACCATCATCAGTGACTTCAGCATGCTATGCCATCCATGTGAAATTGTGCCTTAATCAAAATTAACACTGGCTATTGGATTATTTCTGACATTGATAAATGACATCTGACTATTATGTGTAATCGTGACCATCATGGAATGGAGCTTTAACGCATAGACCTGGTATTTTATTTATTTTAAAATATTTACCAATATACTTAACTGGGAGGAAGAATGAAATGTCCTCCAATTCTGATTAATTACTGAGCTATGTTAATCAATTTTCTTTGTCAATGAACAGCTATAAATGTAAAACAATCTGGATATGACTAGGTTAAAAGTTTCTAATCTAAAATAAGTTTAAGGTATTAGTTGTAGCTATAAGTCCGACAGCACCAAAAGTAAATGAATGCAACAAACTTTGCATCATAGTATTGAGTAATTCAAAGAAATATGGAGACATGTTTAGTGTTTATTTTTGTCGGATTATGATTGCTTTTGAAGTTCCACAAAATGAATGAAGTAAATAAGAAGGCCATGGCTACCACAGTGAGTTGCACTCTGCCCTTTTACTTCTAATTCAGCCCAAACTGGTCCAGTGCAGGTGGTCTTGGTCTTGGTCTGTTGGCTTTCTAGTGTTAACTGTAATCATTTTTTAAACATAGTTTAAAACTAGGGGGAGTTTATTTTTTAATTCTTTGATGGGGTGTGGGGATGGGATAAATGCAAGGCCAGCATTTATTGCCCATCCCTAATTGCCCTTGAGAAGGTGGTGGTGAGCCACCTTCTTGAACTGCTGCAGTCTATCTGATGCAAGTACTCCCACAGTACTGCTGCTGTTGTAGCCACAGTATTTATATGATCTCTACCTTGCAGAGGTTAAGCGCCAACTCTTAGATACTTATTCCTACCTCCACTGGATCATGACCCCGCCACCAAACATCAAGCCATTGTTTTCAGGGCTGTCACTGACCTCATCTTCTCTGGAGATCTTCCCTCCACAGCTTCCAACCTCATAGTCTCCCAAGCCCACACAACCTGCTTCTACCTCCTTCCCAAAATGCACAAACAGGACTGTCCTGGTAGACTCATCATGTCAGCCTGTTCCTGCCCCATGGAACTCATTTCTTCCTTTCTTGACTCCACTCTCTCTTCCCTTGTCCAGTCTCTTCCCACCTACATTCATGATTCCTCTGATGCCCTACATCATATCAACAATTTCTAGTTTCCTGGCCCTAACCGCCTCCTCTTCATTATACCTCCATCACCCAACAGGACAATCTGATGGGTCTCCACTTCTTCCTTGAACAGAGGCCTGAACAATCCCCATCCACCACCACTCTCCTCCATCTGGCTGAACATGTCCTCTTTCTGAACAATTTCTCCTTTAACTTGTCTCACTTTCTCCAAATAAAAGGTGTGGCTATGGTTACCTGCAAGGGCCCCAGTCCTACTCAGCAGCCCCCACCCCAACCCCAAGCACCTCAGTATATTGATAATTGTATAGGTGCCACTTCATGCTCTCATATGGACCTGTAAAAATTATCAAATTTGCTTCCAATTTCCACCCCTCTCTCACCTTCACGTGGTCTATCCCCGACACTTCCCTTCCTTTCCTTGACCTTTCTGTCTCCATGTCTGATGATAGACTGTCTACCAATATTAATTACAAGCCCACCAACTCCCACAGTTACCTCGACTACAGTTCCTCACACCCTGTTTCCTGTAAGGACTCCATCCCATTCTCCTAGTTCCTCCGCCTCTGTCGCATCTGATCCGATGATGCTACCTTCCAAAATGGTGCTTCTGACATGTCTTCTATTTTCTTTAACCGGAGTTCTCCCCCCCCACCCCCGTGGTTTACAGGGCTGTCAACCAGCACTGACCCATCTCCCACACCTTTGCCCTCACCCCTTCCCCTCCCTCCCAGAACCATGATAGCGTCCCCTTTGTTCTCACTTTTCACCCCACCAGCCTTCGCATTCAAAGGATCAAGCTCCGCCATTTCTACCAACTCCATCTCCAACCACCAAACATATCTTCCCCTCACCCCCCTGTCAGCATTCTGTAGGGACTGTTCCCTCTGTCACACCCTGGTCCACTCCTCCATCACCCCAACTCCTCATCCCCTTCCTGCAGCACCTTCCCATGTAATCGCAGAATGTGCAAAACTTGCCCCTTTACCTCCTACCTCCTCATGGTCCAAGGCCCCAAACACAGCTTTCAGGTGAAGCAGCGCTTCACTTCCACCTCCTTCAATTTGGGCTACTATATTCACTGCTCCCAATGCAGTCTCCTCTACACTGGGGAGACTAAACGCAGATTGGGTGACCACCTTTTAGAACACCTTCACTCAGTCTGCAAGCATGACCCAGACCTTACTGTCACTTGCCATTTCAACATACCATCTTGCTCTCATGTCCACACGTCCGTCCTTAGCCTGCTGCAATGTTCCGGTGAAGCCCATTGCAAACTGGAGGGACAGCACCTCACCTTCCTATTAGGCACTTTACAGCCTTCCGGACTTAACATTGAGTTTGACAACTTCAGGCCATGAGCTCTCTCCTCCATCTTTGCCCCTTTTTTAATCCAGTTTTTAATTATTTATTCATCTTTTTTCTATTTTTTAATTTTTAAACTATTTTTCCCCAACACCAACCGCCCCCCCCCCCCAAACAGGGCCATCTGTCACTTGTTTCTATGTTGTGCTTTCTCAGAGTGCTGACCCTTGTTCTGATGTTAACACATTCTGCTATTTTACCTTTATGCCACTATCAGCACCTTCTTTAGTCTTCATTACTAACATTAGCACTCCCTTTGTCTTGTGTCCATGACATATTTATCAAACTCTCCTGAGTTTCTACCTATTCCTGACTCCTGACCCTCTAATTTGCTCCACTGGCCCACAGTATAAAATGCATTACATTTCTACTTCTCTCCTGAAGAAGGGTCATATAGACTCAGAACGTTAACTCAGTTTCTCTCTCTACAGATGCTGCCAGACTTGCTGAGTTTTTCGAGCATTTTCTGTTTTTAATGCAGTATTTATATGGTTGGTCCAGTTAATTTTCTGGTCAATAGTAACCCTCAGGATGTTGATAGTGGGGGGTTCAGTAGTGATCATGCCACTGAATGTCATTGGGAGATGGTTAGATCCTCACTAGCGATGGTCATTGCCTGGCACTTGTGTGACAGAAATGTTACCTGACCCTTAGCAGCCCAAGCCCGAGTGTTGTGCTGATCCTGTTACATATTGGCAAGGACTGCTTCAGTATCTGAGGAGTTGTGAGTGGTACAGAACATGTCCACTTCTGACCTTACAATGGAAGAAAAGTCATTAATGAAGAAGCAGAGGATGATTGGGCCTTGGACGCTACCTGAGGAACTTCTGCAACAATGCCCTGGGAACTGCGATGATTTACTTCACACAACCACAACCATCGTCTTTTGTGCTAGGTATGACTCCAGCCAGTGGAGAATTTTCCCCCTGATTCCCATTGACTTCAATTTTGCCAGTGCTTGCTTTGATATCAAAGACAGTGATTATCATCTACCTTCTTGAGTTCAGCTGTTTTGTCCATGTTTGGGCCAAGGCTGTAATGAGGTCAGGAGCTGCATGGCCCTGGTGGAAAAGTTTGAGCAATCTTGAGCCAGTTCCTCTTCGGCTCAGAGCATAGTACAAAATTGGTTCATGTTTGGCACTAAGTTGGCAATCTCATTCCAGTCAAGATATCATGCAAGATAAGTTGTAAAAATACTGCATTGGGCAAATTTTTCTGAGGCTTATTTTTGAATAGCTTAAGTTTTACTCCACATTTCTCTATGCTTTACCTAACATGTAAGTGTTTGCTAACTTTAGGTGCCTAAAAATCATCAGAACATTTGAAATAAACTCTATGGAATTATGTGACTATGTTCTTTCACAATGTATAATTGTTAGGCACCGAATCATTACAGGCTATGAATGTGTGAAAAAATGATATTCCATAAGTATCAAAGGAGGAATTTAGGGAATAATAAGCAACCTTAATAATAAAATTGTCACAAAAACAGGTGCGTAGGTTTAAATATGTTCCCATTAGCAAGGCATATTGCAACAAAATAAGTCAAACCACTTTTCTATATTGTTTGCAGTCATTAAATCAAAGGGGTTCTCAAACAGTGAGGTGCACCAAAAAGCAGGGTTGTGAGGTCTTGGGAGGTGAGGCCCAGCAAATAACTGGGAGGACCTGAGTGCACCATTAACCTGAATGATGCTGGCACCCTGACATTGATACAGTCGCTCCTTCAAATTACTTGAGTCCATATTAATGTTTCTGAGCCATTCCCCTCATTGGGGCTGAATTTGATAATGCCCGAGAATGGGCCAGGGGATCATGATGCACAACTAACCTCCTCCCATTGAATACTGTGCAGGCTGCAGGCCAACTTCATGCATCCAGCCAGTACTAACCACGCTGTCAATTGGCTGAATGCGTGAGGAGGGCCAATAGCACAGGCTGGCGTGACTTAAAACCAGCTTGCCTCTCTTCAAGGGAAGTGCAATGCTGTAAGAACAGATGCCGGTAGTCGTACAGGAATGAAGATTTAGGAAACATTGGAGAATGACACAACATGGGAGAGAGCAGACTGCAAAGTTTTTGGATGCTGCTTTCTGGAGGAGATGGAAATGAGGAGAGAGATTCTGTATTTGCAGGGGACCAGGGAGCTCTCCAGACACTGCTCAGAAGGCAGTGGGAGCAGATAGCCATGTAGGTCATTGGCAAGAGTCAAGCTCAGAGGATTTGGAAGCAGTTCAAAGACAATCAATGACATCACACAAGTGGTTCAGGTCAATGAGTGTATCATCAAATGCAATTTTCAACCAAATTCCTCAATATCCTCAGATGCACCCCCATCACTCTCATACCTATCAATCATGACTCATGTCTGACATTCATCTGCTTCACTGCTCCCAAAACACTTAGCACCGCGGCTCACACCTACATTTCTCAGCTTGCACACACTGTCAGCTAGCCAATTGCATCACCAAACAGATAGTGAACCATACTCACTAAAACACTTTCTTCTCTTTTGCAGGACAAGATGGTGCACAACCAGAGACAGCAGGAGCTAACTCTGGGACAGTCATGCCTACTTGTCCTAAACCCCATGGAGGTGATGGTGCTGGCCATTATTGGGACAGCTACTGCTGATGCTGTTGCCAGCGGAGTGGTTAAAACCATTGAAGATATCCCTATATCCTGATACTCTATTGTCACCCTGCACTATGGGGGAACCTGCAGTCCTAGCAAAGCTGTGTGCTCACTCCATCTAGTTAGCTTTCTTTGAGTATAGAGTTTCAGTGACTTCCTTTACACAACAGTGGATAGGAAACTGCAAGATGATAGAAATGCCCCCAGCTCCAGTCAAGCAAGAACAATGCATAAAATTCCAGTACCAAATGGCAACGTGGTTCTTGCCCTGCACTGAGGTGGTAGATATAATTGAGGATGTCCTTAGTGAAATGCCGATGTTTTGCACATTGGCCTGGAATTTTCAGTGGTAATGGTGTTGAAACTATGAACCTTTAGCAACATTACTCTGCTGAAACTGACAAACTCTGTGAGCCCATACACTTGAGGAATAACACAGAGTTCCAACTGTTGCTGTCAGTGATGCTATGTTCCTTCATAGGTTGAGGTTGACCAGACTGCAATCCCTAAGCAATCAGTAAACTAATGAAAACTTCCACTTTTGTGCTGTTAACCTCACAAAAGTTGCACTTTATTAAATGAGAGCTAGCTGCGTTTTTGCTGGTGAACTGACCTCATATTTGCTGCTAAATACCCTCACTTGCTCAAAAAAACTTGCTTTATTTTTGTGGAATGCCTCATTTATCCATGAAATAATATAATATAAACTGCATGTCTTTTTCCTTCAGTTCATTTGTTTTAGCTTCTATCTGAGTCCAATCGGTATCATTTATTTTGCTATCAGAAAATTTTTAAGTGCATTTTAACTTCCTGGTTTGCTGTCTGTGAGAATACTTCAATGTGATTGATTTCTTACTCAGCCTACTGACATCACTGCTGCTGTACATTTGGAGATCCCTTGAATAGGTAGCAGATTTAAACTGCCTTCAGGAAAGCAGATGCCCATGCTATAGGGATTGCTAGATCTTTGAGGGAAGCTTTCTTTGAAGTCATTCTAAAGCACAATTGCTTTGCCGTTGACTGTAAATTGTAGCCCATTGTTCGTGGCTGGGGTTCAAGTAGCAGAGTTGCTCACTGGGTGGATATGGCCTCTTTCTCTCTATCCTCTCTTCGAGCAGCTTGGCCTACTCTGAGGTTCTTTGCTTATTCTCCAAATCATGCTGTATTCCAAGGAAGCAACTGGTTTGTCTAGTAATCTTGAAGTCAGCAGAAAGTGCTTCAGCACCTGGCACACAACTCCTTGTAAATTTTTGCAACTTTAAACAAGTATAGAAAGCACCAAACACTTTTAGAATAAAAATAAAAGCTATAAGAAAGCATCTAGCATCTCACCTTTAAGTAGTTGATGATCCATTGAAATGGATGTTGAGCTACAAAATGGCACCAGTGCTGTCAAATTAATGTTGCATGCTGGTTGTCATGATCTGCCTGTGCTGTGTACTCGTTGCAACAGTTTATTCTACGCCTGCCATGCCCTCACGAATATGGTGACCATTATGATTCATCTCAAAACAGTTGCTTATGATGTGGGCACTCTTTTGAAGCTCTTGGGGCACTTATAACTCATGAGACAGTAGGCACAAGCAATTCTAATTTCTCACACACTTTGTTTTGTTCACGCGAATGATGTAGTTCAATGCTCATGCAAGTGGTTTAGGTGATAAACCTTATTGTAGGAGCATTTATACAATTTTTAAAAATCATGTTGCTACCTGCGATATAAAAACAGTTTCGTACCAACTCGCATTGAATGATTCATCATGACACATGCCGTTGCCATATATCACCCAGTATCCAGGTTAGACATGCAGTCACAATGTTCTAAATTGCCATGCCCAATAGTTAATAATAATTCTTTTCCATTTCTATTTCTATTTATTATTTTGTTTGAACGGTGAGTATTGAGGTTCCGGGATGAACCATGCAAGGAAATTGAATTAGTATGCATACTGAAAATTAGTACTGACATTCCATCATTTAATGATTGCCCTTTCCCAGAGGAGCCTTTACTGTGAGATTACTAATTAACTCCGTCAGATTGCACAGTACTAGATCGAAAATAGCCTGTTCCTTTGTGAGTTCCTCGACATAATGTTTTTGAATATGAACGGAAAATGCTGGAAATAATCAGTAGGTCTGGCAGCTTTTGTAGAAACAGAATTAAGGTTGTGGGCCTATGAACTGCTACCATCAGTGTTTTCTGACCTTTGTTGTTTCTTAGCTCCATACATACTGATGATACACCTGATTTTCCATACAGCTTTTATCTCATCCTCTGTTATCAGAGTTACTCTTATTTTCCATTTTGCCTATCTTTTCCAAAGGTCAAGACCTGTGGAATATTTATTTCACAGCTTTGGTCTTCCAGCAACCATATCAAAGAGTGGCTGTTAGATCAAATTTCTGTTTGTGCCATTAATTAACCTATCATGGTATGAATGCTTTGTGCATTGAAATTTAGCACCTTTAATTTTAACTTATTATTTTCCCCCTGATGTGACCTTAGTCGCAAATGTTCTTTTTCCTTTCCTTAAGCATCTGCTTGATTTTTTTCCAAATCGCTACTCTTCTCTACACCCTTGATTTTTTTTCTTCAGACTTAATGGTGAACCTTTATCTGAAGCTTCCCTCCCCCTTATTATTTTGAAGCCTTTCTAATGCCCTAGTTACTCAAATCGTAAGGACACTGTTCCCAATCCAGCTTAGGTGAAGTACATTCCAGTAGTAGCTGTCTCTTTCCTCCATAATGGTAGAGCCCAGCATGGGACTGCACAAGACAAAGCTGAGACAAAGCGAGACAGGCCACGCGCAGCAAGACCTAGACAACATCCAGACTTGGGCCAATATGTGGCAAGTAATATTTGCGACAGGCCCTAACCACTTACCCATGATATTCAGTGGTATTGTCAAATCTCTGACCATAAACATCATGTGAATCACCATTGAATAGAAATTCATCTGAACCAACCACACAAATATTGTAACAGCTAGAGCAGTGTTTAAGAACTACAGGGTGTACTGCAGCTAGTCAAGGTCAGTGCAAGAGAAGAATGGGCAGTTAGAAATCCTGCTCAGGAGGCAGAAACTGATGCTTCAGTGGGCCTTTTGGAGAATTCTTAGAAAGTCACAGAGGTATCTGCAGCATTCTTCAAGAGATTCAAGCCTGTAAGGTGAGTAGGAAAGCAAAGGAATGATAGGTTAGGGTAAGGATTGAAGGAGCAACGTTTTAGGGAGGGAAGAAAGAAAGGTGACGTGAGTGACAATAAGTTGTGGGAGGCAACAGCAGTGGAAGATTTGAGAGAGACAAAGAAATTAAAGAAGATGCAAGTAATGGTCTATGGTCTGGACAGATGGGCAAAATGTGTACACTAGTGAACATAGGGAATTCAGGTTGTATAGGCATAGCAGAGATGTGGAGAAAGGGGAGGAATTTCTAGATCTATGGGTTTTGTAACTCATTTATTCTCAACACAAAAGGGTTAACTTGAGTAGCAATTTTGTGATTTTTCAATTTGAAGTTTAAACCTATTCCTTTTATTTGCACAGTAATGGATTAATAAAATATCATAAATACAGGTTGATAGTTCATGCCTCTTAAATATTAAATTTAATCGCTGGAAAATTGTCACTGTAGTGAAAATGGTCCAGGTTACTGTAGCTAGGACAAACTGCTGAGCAGGTGGAATTTTGCATGCTTTTAAAAATATTTTACTAACTTCACATGCAAACTTAATACTACCTTTATGTGTATCAATGGTGCTCACACAGGAGCCTTGACCACACAAATTACTGGAACCTTTACAATAATTTTGCTTGTCTTTCTGGTCTAAGTTTCTGAATTCATGCATTATAAATTTATAGCATTTTAAAATAGACTGTTGAGCACATGAGTATAAGGACTTTGTTAGGGCACAATATTTCTATGGGTAGGACTTTTCGGATGGTGGGATTCCCACTTCACCACCCAAAGACTTGGGTGGTGGAGCACCCCACAGATCGTGGCAGCCATGTCGTTTAACAATTGAAGGAAAGCTAATTGGCAGGAGATGGTCGGAAGTCCCGTCTCAGAGATTTGATTGGCCAGCAGCTCTGCAGTCCCAGCAGCTGCCACAGCTTCTAAGTCCTGGAGAGCAGGAGGGGAGGGAAGGCTGGTGGGGCGTGGGGAGGTGGAAACCACAGTGGGGAGAGAGCACCCATGGCAGGGATGGGGGTAGTGCACCCAATATGGAAAGAGAGCCCTTAAGGCCCTTTTCCCACTCTAGGCCTGAGCAGGGTGACCTGCTGGGCTTCTGACCTGCCCATAAACTCCTCTCCTCAGCTTCAAGATTGAAGCAGAGCAGGAAGTGGCCAATTAAGGGCCTCAGTTGGGGCGAGGGTGGGTGGACAGCCCTTGGCCTCTCTCTCTCTCCCCCCCCCCCCGATGCAAACCTGCAGTGGGGGACCATAAAATCCTGCCCGCTGTCTGGTATTAATGGAAGGAGAATAAAGACAATGAAAGTAAAGCATTAGAAAAATTCACACAGAATGATACATTCAGGATTGGTACTAATCTTATAAACTGCATGAAAGAAATTAACTAACTGAGCTTTCTCAACTGCCTCATTCTCTACCCGTCCCAGCCACTGTTCTGTATTTATCCATCCCTTTGCCCTAACCGCATAATTATCTTAAAGCTTCTTTCTCTATTTTCACCACGCTGTCACAAAGCTGATCTCAATGACACTAACCTCTTCCCCTCTTCAAGCTGTGCATCCTCTCCCACAATAGTGCCGTTGCCCTGCTCTCCATAGAACATCTTATCACTAACCTCCTTGTCCTCCCAAAGGCGTTTACTAAAGCTGTCAGCACTCAGCTCAGTACTTGCCTCTCCCAACACTCTATACTGGATTCCTGACTCCCTTCAATTTGTTTTTTGCTCACTGCATCAAGGTTGCCATGGTTGAAGTCACATATTCTCCTTGAGCACTCTGGACTGTTAAACGCAGCCTCCACCATCTGACCAATGCGGACTGTATACCTTGGTTTCCATCCTGCTTGCCCCAGTGCCTTGGACATTTCATCAGATGTATCCCCAGGCTTTACTTTTTCTTTTCCCATTTTCGTGCTACTTTTTGGCAACCCCATTGATTTTTATGGTACTATCTGAGACATATATGCTGTACCAGATGGACTTCAGTGTTCAGGAAGGCAGCTCACCACTGCCTTTTCGAGGGCAATTAAGGATGGGCAACAAATGCTGACCTTGCCCACTCCCAATAAAAAAAACCTCTGTGGCACCACTGAAAAGTCCTCAATCGCCAATTGCCACTTGTTCAAAACTCCACCACCCACATCCCATCCTGTGCTGCCCTTTTACCCCTGTGCTTACTCGCCTTCATTTGGCTCCTTTTCAGTTGATGCATGGATTTAAAAGTCCTTGTACTTGTCTGCAGATTCTTTCCATGGCCTCACCACTTCTTATCATTCCACCTCATTCAGATTCTGTTCCTATACGTGTCGTTCGTTCTTATGGGCTGAATTTTCTCCCCATCGGGGCGGGGGGGAGTTGATGGGCGGGTGCATACAGGCACATTTCCGATCGGTGCCCCCAATCGGAGGCACAGTGCCATTTTACGTGGGTGAGCCAGTTAAGGCCTGCCCAGCATGATGTCCGCACAGAAGCGCTATGCTCTCTGCAGGCGGGAGGTGGGATTCCCAAAATCGAGAGTGCGTTCTTTCACACATGCACACAAAAAGGCACACTCATCCCTGAGGCTAAGTGCAGCCTCGGAGATCAGCTGTACATGTAAAAAAAAATAAGAATAGAAAAGTAAAATTTTCCCTACATGTCCCCTCATGTGACAATGTCACATGAGTTGGGACATGTCCATAATTTTTACAAAATATTTATTAAAAATTTTACCTGTCCGTGGTTGAGGTTTCATGTTTTCTCTAGCTCCCGCTGGGACTCCTGGCCTGCCCGCCAACCTTTAATTAATTGGCCATTGACAGGTCGGCGGCCCACAGCTGATTTTGCTGCGATCCCACCTTCCTGAAAATTTAAATTGGGCACAGTGACGTCGGCTGTTCTCCCCCCCCCGATGTCATTTTACATGTTGACGAGTGGGCCTCACCCCCAATCGCCGACTCATAAAATTTTGTCCTATGACTCACTTTGCGTTCCCTCTTCACTCCACTTTCGACTGCAGAACCATTTCAGCCGTATATTTCAGAATGTTCTTCTTAACCATCCTAGCCTTACTTTGCTACCCCTGATTCAAAAGCTTCTCAAAATCTATCTCTCATCTAATTTTTGTATACCAACCCTAACTTGCTATTTTACTCACTCTAAGCCTGATGATTTTTGGCTGGGACATTTAATTGCATTGAAACAGCTACGTATGTGCAAGTTGTTAATGCATGTCAAGTGATAGGTTTTATACTTAGATTTTTTTGGTAAGTAAATGTATTTACTTAAATCCTGAAACACTGCAGAATGTGTATTTAAAAATAATGAATCCTGAGGAAATCCATGCATAGCTATTTTTTTAAGTTATGTTACATTTAACTAGTGTAAATGTTCCAAATAAAATGCTTCTTTTTAACCATAGTTACAAGGCAAAGTGCCAGAAATTTTAATGTGTGGGAAGTCATCAGAACTGAATTCTGGGCAAAGACCACCTTTGTTTTCCCTTGTGTTGTACTGCTCGATAATAACCTTGGCCAGATAGAGCCTTGACATTTTATGTAAATCACAGGGGGCCAGCAGAAAGGGTTTTGCAATTTTTGAGCTTGCTGTGGCATACAGACCTTATATGTTGAGTTTCTTTAATTAAGCTTCAGTGTGTTTCAAACACAGGTCACTGCTTTCCTATTTTGTTCAAGATTTATTGATGCTTTTTCCATCCCATCAGGGGTCATCCCCCTACTTGCTGATCTTCCTTTTTCTAGAGGGAAGGCTGTACTTATGATTGGATGATGTCATCTTATTCTCCAGAAATAGCTTTGCATTCTGGCTGTCCACAGACGTCATTTTCTGTAATAGCGGTTGAGTGAAACCTAAGAGTAGTTTTTTTTCAAAAGCGTGGGCTTCAGCCCTGTCTAAAAGGAAGGGGGACATTCATCTTCTAATGCCTTCCTTATGCTGTGTGTCTAAGTTTAATTAGAAACGGTTTGTGCCTTGAGCAAACTCAACTAAAATGCGTGGTTCTTCACTTGCAGAAACCGATGACTATGCAGAGATCATAGATGAAGAGGACACATATACCATGCCCTCCAGTAAGTAGATTTGCTCTTGTGTAATGGCTATATGGGCCCCATATTTAAATGTCTGTTGAATAGTAAATGTTTACGTAAGCATCAGGTTTGTACAAGTGCGTCTGATCTGAGGCGTTCAGAGTTAGTTGATGTCCAAATGCTGGCTGGATTTACAGCGGGGAAAAAACTTAACTTGCTTAAAAATAGTTTCTGACATTGTTAGGAATACTTAAAATGCTGTTGTATAGAACATGTCATTCAATTTTATAGTCACTTGTTCAAAAGCTAAATCTTTAGGAATCTGTTTGCTTCTTGTACTGAGTACTACTTGAAGCTTGTGTGGTTTGAATGAAGTTACTCACAGCTGGTTAGTTTTGTTAATATTTAATCCAGTGACGTTTGATAAATTGTTAACATTTGCTTCTTTTCAAAGCCCGGAGTAAAGTACAGTGCTTGCTATTTGGTTCCTTTTTTCTGTTTCCATGTTTTTTCTTTGGACACAGTTGCTTAAAATATGAAAGACCGCTGTTGTGTGACTAGCACTGCAGTATTGATGTAATAGAGTATTGATCATGGGAAAACTGAGGGTGAATGAATTTCTTCAGTGATTCATCCAAATTTCGCAGTGGTCACTGGTCAGTGATGAATGGATAATGGATACTTGGAAGTCATTTATGACTAGACTAATTGAATAGTTCAGATTATATGAAGCATGACAGTAGATTTGGCTACAATTGTGAACTGAATTTTGGTGGGTATTGTTTTCCATAATATACCCTAGTATTTGAGGTGCTAAATTCCCTCAAATATATTTATTATATATATTAATGGTAGCATCTAGTGTTAAACTTGACTGGCCATTCTGCATGAGTGATGCAAGGGAAAAAGAAATGCATCATCATGGGACAGTTTAAAATCCCCTATTGACTTCTCAGTTTATTTTATTATTTAATTACTAGTATTGATGTATTTTCTGAGACAGATCAATATTGCCACATATTCCATTGGAAAATTTATCAAATGTTTGATATCTGCTGGAGAAAAAGCAGTGTTATGCCACTCCCTCATAACAAACAGTATAGAACAGCAAGTTGTATTTCTGTAGCATATTTAATGTAGTAAAGCATCCTGAGGTGTTTCACAAGGAGTTACCAAACAAATTTTGGCACTGAGCCACATGAGGACAAAAGACTTAGGCTCTAGGAGTGGCTTACAGGAGGAAAGAGAGGTGGTGAGGTAGGGGGAGGGGCTGCGGGCAAGGGCTGATTTCCAGAGCCTTAAGTTCTTGGCAATTGAAGACACAGATGCCAATGGTGAAGTCATTAAAATTGAGGATGCTCAAGAGGCCAGAATTGAGGGAGTGCAGATATCTTGAAGGGTTGTAAGGCTGAAAGAGATTACAGAGATTGGGAGGAGCAAGAGTCTGTAAAGATTTGAAACATACCAGTATTATATGTTTGCTTCAATCTCAAACAGTTGCCATGAGCGATCATAAATTGGCAATAAATGAAAAAGATAAAGCTGAAAATGTAGAGTAAGTCGGTCAGTGCGTGAATGAAGAAGTGAGGTGAAGGCTTTAGATGGAAATATAATTTGTGCTCTCATATTAACTGACCACCTCTGATTTTCTGTGTTTTATTTCAGATTTTAAGCATATGTTTAATTTTTATCGATAATTATTTGACCTCCTGTGAACCTGTTGCTAGATTAAAAAAAAAATACCTGTATCGCTGAGCAGTTGTCTCCTTATCTCATACATTTTAATTCTTAAGGATTCAATGTTATTAGCCCAGTAAAAGATAGATGGAAATGTAATATAAGTAAATTACTGGTGTTCATTTTTCTGAGTTCTATTTTTGTTCCAAATTTACTCAGAAATAGTTTTTAAAAAATCTTTCATGGGATGTAAGCATCGCTGACAAGGCCAGCATTTGTTTTCTATCCCTAATTCTCCTTGAGAATTGAACTGCTACAACCCCTCTGGTTCAATTTTTCTGTAGTGTTTTGGTACAACTGAGTGACTTGCTAGGCCATTTCAAAGCACAATCAAGAGTCAACCACATAGCTGTGGGTCTGGAGTCACATGTAGTCCAAATGAGGTAAGGACAGCAGATTTCCTTTCCTAAAGGACATTAGTGAACCAGATTGGTTTTTACAACAATCGCTGATAGTTTCATGGTCAGTGATACTGAGACTTGCTTTTGACTCCAGATGTGTTAATTAATTGAATTTAAATTCCACTAGCTACTGTGGTGGGATTTGAACCAGTGCCTTCAGAGTATTAGCCTGGGCCGCTAGGTTATTAGTCCTGTGATGTTAGCAATACACTACCGCCTCCCAGTAAGTTAGTTTTTCCAATTCATGATGGTGAACAGGGCTAGTGGTGCCCTAGGCCAAGCATCTGATCGTTCTTACCAAGCACATGCTTAGCAGCAGCCAATTAGAAGCAAGTATAAATGAATGAATGAAGCCCAGGATTCATGTTCATATGATCAGTACACATCAATGAGTTCATAGGAAAAGAAGAAGGTGGGAAAAATGACACCTTTTTCTTTACATATATGCTAACTGCCTGTGATGTACAGTGAAGTGGCAAGTATGTAGTTTTATTGTACGGCGTGTATTATATGTGAGCCACTGATTTACAATGATTAAGTTAAACTATTTCATAACAGAGTAGGAGTGTTGTTGATATTTTCTGGCTCAAATATATGTATATTTGCATTAAAACTAAATCCATGATAGCTAGTAAACTAATTTAGCTACCCTGTATTATTAATTTTACCTCTATATATAAAGAAACTCAGGGAGAGATGCTATGAAAATTGTTGCAGATAAATAGATAGTAGGCTTTAGGACCTGCATATAATATAATTAGAGATTTGGGGGTTTATCTAAGTCTCTGGTATCGGGAAGGTGATGCTGACATTTGTGAGCTGGTCATGGACATTGCTTCTGGTACAGCCCTGGGAGAACTGAGATGGAAATTGTGGTATGTCAGACCACTTGGAACAGTAGTTACTGCACTTGTGATATGGAAAGGGCTATAAAGATCTAGTTCAACTAGCAGAGGGATGTTGAATATTGCAGTAATTGGGGCAGTCATGATATGTGAGAGTTTATGAAAACACTGGGATCATGGTGAGCAGTTGTGGGGGAAGGGAGTTGCCAAGTGTGAATAAAAGTGTAATGACAGGAGTATTTTGCGATCAAGTTGGCAGTGGGGAGGGGAAGGCGTGGGTGCTCGATGAAGGAGAGGAGGCAGGAAGAACTGAAAAACATTAAAAAAAGAGATACTTGCATGCGTGCATATATATAAAACCCTTTCATGATGTCAGGATGTCCCATGGTGCTCTACTACCAATGAAATACTCTCAAAGCGCAGTCACAGTTGTAATGTGGGAAACAGCAGCCAACAATATGCATTTGGTGAAACCAGGAAAGCTCCTCACAC
The DNA here is from genome assembly GCF_017639515.1 of Carcharodon carcharias. Taxonomy (NCBI): domain Eukaryota; kingdom Metazoa; phylum Chordata; class Chondrichthyes; order Lamniformes; family Lamnidae; genus Carcharodon; species Carcharodon carcharias. The sequence goes on from NC_054472.1 coordinate 168,446,241, forward strand.
TCCACAGATTATAACAATCGTCTCTCTCATCTCCACTCAGTTAAACCTCTCTTTTGACGTGGTCGAAAACCATTGCTGAAGACTGAATTTACTACTTATGTCAGTTATGTAGAGTTAGGGACTCTGATGTGAGCACATTGGTCAGGATACTCTCTCTCTTCAGGTACCATGCCCTTAGAGGATGTTGGCAACCATGGACTTCCATGTGGTGGTCCATGGTTATGCTTGGCAAGGTACTGCAGTACTTTGCTATTGCCTTCTGCAGTTTCTGACCAGGAGACTCTCTTGCTGTTACTGCCTGCCATAAGTGTATTGCAAGATTTTGCAGGTTGATAATCGATCTGTTTGGCTACATTATGAAAACACCTTTGTGGCCATCCAGTCCCGGAGTGGGATTTGAATGTGGAGCTTCTGGCTCAGAGGTAGGGATACTACCACTGCGCCACAAGATACCCCACTTTGGTACCTTAGGTTTTATCTTCCAAATCCCATGTGTCCTTTTACCTTTTAACAGCCTCTGTTTTAGAATTCTGGAAGAATACATCAATCATGTGGTCCAATTCACTTAAATTGCAAAATGCTCTTTAGAAGTAACTTTAGGCACATTTTACATTAGGGCAGAGTAGACGTTCCTAATAAATGAAGATAGATAATTGAAGTTTTGCATACAAATTGAGGAAAATCCAAATGCCTACAATGAAATTTGGTTAAATGCATCATTCTGTGTTACAGTTAAAATTAATGTTAATACTTTCATGATGCACCCTTTGACTCCTTTGACCCCAGACCTCTGAAACTCCGTGTACTATTGATTCCCTAAGCACCAAAGGGAGGACATTGATCCAAGTTGTGAAGACTTCATGTTTTTCTTGTTGAAAGAGATGCAGATTGGTGTCTGCTAATTCTACACTAATTCTGCAATTACTACAGCATTGCTAATGCAGTGTCCATTCGATTAATATTTGGTGATTGTTTATTCGTTCTTTGGTGTCGTCTTCTTACCAGAAGGTTGACTGCCATGGATCTCCACCATTGTCTGTCCTGCACTGTCCTTACACATTCAACGTAAGTCAGTTGCATCCAGTCCATTATATCCGTCACCTATTTTCTCCTTTACTTCCCTCTCTTATGTTTTCCATCGATCTTCCCTTCCCATAATTGTCTCTGCCAACCGTCTGCTCTAATAATCTAACCTAAATATTGTACCATTCTCTCATTAGGTTATGCATTAATTTCCACTTCCTCATTAGACTTTCTTTCTGTGTAACATATGCAGAACACCCTCCTTTTGGCGATCAGATTTATTTAAATATATAGTGTTTTGACAAATTTGGAAGATTTTCAGTTGGAATAGTTAATTGCCAAAGCTGAAAATCATTTAATGTGACCTTGTGCTATGGTTTTATTATTAACCATCTCTCTGACTCCTCCACTGTTGCTAAATTGTCAGACTGCTTATCCAGCATCCAGTACTGGATGAGCAGAAATTTCATCCAATTAAATAATGCGTAGACTAAACAACAACTTACATTTTTTATAGCACCTTTAGCGTAATAAAACATCCAAACCATTGTTTTCAGTCCCACTTCTAGTTACTGACTCCATCCCTCTCATAAGTAAATGCCTAAGATTAAACCAGACTGTTTGCAGCCTTGATGTGCTTTTGACCCTGACATGAGCTTCTGACCACATATTTGCACCATTATTGAAACTGCTTATTCACAGCTCCATTTGATCGTCCAGCTTTGCCCTTTCCTCAGCTCATCTGCTGCTGAAGCCCTTATTCATGCCTTTCTTCCTCTAGACTTGACTATTCCAATGCAGTCCTGGCTGGTCTGCCACATTCTACCCTCTGTAACCTTGGAGGTCATCCAAAACTCTGCTGCCTGTGTCCTAACTTGCACCTAGTTACATTCACCTATCACATCTACGCTCACTGATCGACAATGGCTCCCATTCAAACAACGTCTCAATTTTAAAATTCTGATCCTCTTTTCATGTTTTCAAATTCTTCCATGGACTCACCCCTCCCTATTCCTAAAGCCTCACAACTATCCAATATATCTGTGCTCATCTAATTCTAACTCCTTCAATTATAAATCCAGCATCCCCAATCATAATTGCTCCAACATTGGTGGCAATGCTAAAAACAAAAAACTGCGGAGGCTGGAAATCCAAAACAAAAACAGAAATACCTGGAAAAACTCAGCAGGTCTGGCAGCATTGGCGGAGAAGAACACCTTAAACCAGCTTATATTTTACACCTCTCCTATTTTTACTTAGTTCTGTTGAAGGGTCATGAGGACTCGAAATGTCAACTTGGTGGCAATGCCTTCAGTTGCCTATGTCTGGAAATCTCCCCCTACCCTTCTCGCTTCAATCTCATTTTTCTCCTTTAAGAAGCGCCTTAAAACTCACCTCTTTGACCAAGCTTTTGGTTGCTGATCTAATATCTCTTTATGTGGTTCAGTGTCATATTTTGTTTTATTTTGCTTCTGTGACGTGCCTTGGAATGTTTTATTATTTTCAAGGCACTATATATTAACATAGGTGTGTGTTGTTATTCTGTCTGCTTTTTCTACGATTTTGTTTTTTTCCACAGAAGGATTTTTCCCTTAACCCCATACTATTTGGTCAGTATACAAGCTCAAAGTTTGATGAAGCTTTTATAAATTTAACAATAAAAAAGAATCACTTAGTGAAACTGTGCCAAACACAATTCCTTTTCCCTGTATGCACTGTCAGACATGCCATCTTCAGGATGAGGCATTAAACCAAGGCCCCACTTGCTCTCTCAGGTGTATGTAACGATCCTGTGACACTATTTTAAAGAAGAGCAGAGTATTCTTGGTGTCTTGACCAATATTTGTACCTCAATTAACATCAGAAAAATAGATTATCTGGCCATTATCACATTGCTGTTCATGAGAGGTTGCAGTGTGCAAATTGGCTGCTATGTTTGTTGCATTGCAACATTTCCTAAGTATTTAATTGTCTGTAAAGCACTTTGGGACATTCTGACATTGTGAAAAGCTTTGTGTAATGCAAGTGGTTCTTTTTTCTCTTTACTAATTTGTAAGGAGTGAGAAGCACTGTTTCAATTTTTCCATACATAAAAAATTTACACTAAATTGTTATTTTCATTTAATTGTTTTAGCTTTCTGCACAGAAGAAATAATGGTTTAATCCATTGTTCAGCTTTCATTGCACTACCATGCTACATAAATTGCATTGTTCCGTATTTAACTACAGAAACTGTAACGTACACTACTTTTTGATTTTCTTTCCCTACTCCCAATTGCAATGCAGAAAGCTATGGGATAGATGAAGGTAATGAAACTGTTTATTAATTGTTGCCTGATTATTGTGCTTGCTGCCTGTTGGATGAATATAATTGTGCCAAGTTGTTTGTCACTTAGTGTGTAACTTTTTCTCATTTTAAAAAAAAGCAAAAGCCATTTGTTACTAAAGTTGATTTAATAACTAATTATCTTCAATCTTTACAGCCAGGGATTATGAGATACAGAGGGAGAGAATTGAACTGGGGCGCTGCATTGGAGAGGGGCAGTTCGGTGATGTGCACCAAGGAATTTACACGAGCCCTGTGAGTAATTCAGAAATTAAAGCTTTGTGACAAGGTTAAAGACAATATGGTCGAACAGAAAATTGATGTGAACAGCAGCCCAGTAGTTCCAGTGGGAGAGTGGAATCTCATTAGGGAACATCAGCTTCAAATTCCAGCTTTGCCTCATATTCATAATAGGTTATTTTTTTTAGTGGCACATAAGATCAAGTCTCCTGTGGAAGGGGCCCCAAATTGCAGGGCTAAAAGTATTGGCAGTGAAATATCTTACCTTGGAAAATGTCTCCTGTCAGCCACCATGGAGGCTGTCTTATTGCCAAAATATCCACTCTTACAGCTTAAGGACAGTCTGGAGCCAAAAAGAAAGGGAATTTGAATAGAATACCTTTTAGCATTATTTTCCTGGTATGTACTTATGTTCATGAAATGGTTTCCTCTAATGACAAAAATCTTTTTCAATAAGTGCTGAAACTTTGGGCCACGTTTTGCAATGGAGGCAGGAAGCTTGAGTTGCAATGTCTCTGGGGGTGGTGTGGGGAGGGTGTGCATAGGAACAGGAGTAGGCCACTCAGCCCATTGAATCTGTTCCGCCATTAACTACAATCGTGAAGATCATCCACTTCCGTGCCTTTTTCCCATATTGTCCCCCTATCCCTTTTTGTCATTGGTATTTAGAAACCTGTCAATCTTTACTTTAAACACACTCAATGACTGAACTTCCACAACCCGCTGGAGTAGAGAATTCCGAAGATTCACAACCCTCTGAGCAAAAAAAATTCTCCTCAACTCAGTCCGAAGTAGCTTCCCTCTTATTTTGAAATTATGTCCCATGGTTCTAGACTCCCCAACCACAGGAAACATCTTACTGCAACTACCCTGTCTATCCCTTTAAATATTTTTTAGGTTTCAATGATATCACCTCTCATTCTTTGAAACTGTAGAGAATATAGGCTCAGTTTTTCCAATCCCTCTTCATTGGACAGTCCCGTCATCCAGGGAACAAGTCTGGTGAACCATCGTTCACTGGACTGGTATTCCAGAGACCCAGGGTAATGCTCCAGAGACCCGGATTCGAATACCACCAAGGCAGATGGTGGAATTTGAATTCAAAAAAAAAATCTGGGTTTAAAAATCTAATGACGACCATGAAACTATTGTTGATTGTTGTAACAACCCATCTGGTTCACTAATGCCTATTAGGGAAGGAAATCTGCCGTTCTTACCTGACCTGGTCTACATGTGACTTCAGACCCACAGCAAAGTGGTTGACTCTTAAATGTCTCTGAACAAAGACAATTAGGGATGGGCAATAAATGCTGGCCTAGCCATGAATGAATAAAAGAAACTATGGCAATAATATCCTTCCTAAGGTAAGGGGACCAAAACTGCACACAGTACTCCAGGTGCGGCCTAACCAAGGTTCTATACAATTGAAGCAGGACTTTGCTACTCCTGGTCTGTTCAACTCCTCTTGAAGCCACTTTGCATCTTTCTCACAACACACATTCCCACCTAGCTTTGTGTCATCCACGAACTTGGAAATATTACATTTGGCCCCCACATCCAAATCATTGATATATATTGTGAACAACTGGGGCCCAAGTACTGATCGCTGTGGTACCCCACTAGTCACAGCCTGCCAACGCAAGAATGACCCATTTATTCCTACTCTCTGTTTTTTGCCTGTTAGCCAATCCTTAGTCCATGCCAGTATATTGCCTCCTATCCCATGTTCTTTAATTTTTCTAACCAACCTCCTGGAGGGGAGTTTATCAAAAGCCTTCTGAAAATCCAAGTATACTGCGTCCACTGATTCCCCTTCTGTTAGTAACATCCTCAAAAAAAACTCCAATAGGTTCATCAAACCTGATTTCCCATTCATAATTCCATGCTGACTATGCCCAATCAAATCATTATTATCCAAGTGCCCATTTATCACATCCTTTAGAATATAGATTTTCCCTACTTCTGATAGAAAAGCCTGTAGTTCCCTGTTTTCTCTCTCCCTCCCATCTGAAATAGTGGGGTGACATTTATTTCCTTCCATTCTGCAGGAACCATTACAGGATCTATAGAAAATTGGAAGATGATCAGCAATGCATCCATTATCTCCATAGCTACCTCCTTCAGTACTCTGGGATGTAGAATGTCCGGTCCCGGGTACTTATCAACCTTCAGTGCCATTAATTTCTCCAACACAGCCTTCTTATTAGTACTAATTCCTTCAACTCCTCATTCTCCCTAATCCCTTGGATGTCTAATTCTGGGACGTTTCTTGCATCTTCATTTGTGAAGACAGACACAAAGCAATCACTTAGCTTCTCTGCCATTTCTCTATTCCACATTATAAATTCTCCTGACTCTTCCTGTAATGGACCCACATTTGTCTTTGCCAAACATTTCCTTTTTACGTACCAGTAGAAGCTTTTACAGTCTGTTTTTATCTTTTTTGCTAGTTTTTATTCATATTCTATTCTCCCTTTCTTGGTCCTCCTTTGCTGTATTCTAAAATCCTCCAAATCCTCAGGTTTACTACTATTTCTAGTAACTTTTTAGGCCTTTTCTTTTAATCTTATACAATCCTTAACTTCTTTTATTTGCCATGGTTGACTGGCTTTTTTGGACTTTTGTGCCTTGAAGCAGTATATAGTTGTTGTAACCTATGTAATAATCCTTGAAAGACTATTCGTTGCTTATGTACCATCATGCCTTTTAATGCATTTTCCAAACCCACCTCAGCCAATTTACCCCTCCTACCTTCATAATTTCCTTTGTTCGAATTTAACATCCTGGCTTCGGATTGAATCACCTCACTTTCAAACATAATGGGTGTGATTTTCCAGCCTCACCTACCGCCAGGATCATCTGGTCCCTCCGAAAGTCGATGGACTTTTGGCTGAGCCGCCGAATCTCCTGTGGCGGGTCAAGGCCCATGTAAAATTCTATCATATTATGATCACTCATCCCTAAATGCAGGGGGCAGGTGGTGGCATAGTGGTATTGTTGCTGGACTGGTATTCTGGTGACCCAGAATAATACTCTGAGGACCCGGGTTTGAATCTCACCATAGCAGATGGTAAAATTTGAATTCAATAAAAATCTGGAATTAAAAGTCTGATGATAACCATGAAACCATTGTTGATTGTTGTAAAAAGCCATTTCGTTCACTAACGTCGTTTAGGGAAGGAAATCTGCTGTCCTTACCTGGTCTGGCCTACATGTGACTCTTAAAATGCCCTCTGGACAAGGGCAATTCAGGATGGGAGATAAATGCTGGCCTAGCCAGTGCCACCCACATCCCACGAATGAATAAAAAAAAGGTTCTTTTACAACAAATTTATTAATTAGCCGTTTTTTGTGACATAATACTAGATCTAAAATAGCCTGTTCTCTAGTCAATTTCTCAACATAGTGCTTTACAAAACCATCCCAACACACGTCAGAAACTCGTTCTCCACAGCATGACTGCTGATTAGGTTTACCCAGTCTATACGCAGATTGAAGTCACCCATGATCATTGTATTACCCATGCTACATGCTTCTCTAATCTCCTGATTAATACCATGCGCAACACTACCACTACTATTTGGTGGCCTATAAACAACTCCTACCAATGTTTGCTGCCCCTTCCTGTTTCTGAGTTCCACCCAAACGGATTCCAGTGCGGTCATGACTGAGTCTGGCCAGCTGCCACCAGGGCAGCTTAGAGGCAGCTACAGAGATGGGCAAGTGCTAAAGTGTGTTGGTTAAAGGCCAGTCTTGCTTCCCTGAGATTTTGGCCCAGTTTTATAAAAGGCTGTGGGACCCCCTGGCCCTCACTCCTCTGTCACCCCATGCCATCTACATGTCATCTCCACACTCCCACATGTCACTTCCATGCTTCGCCATGTTACTTCATATTGCTGTGCCACCTCCATAACCACTCATTCAGTATCCGTTATGGACAGACCTCAGGAACCATGTGGGATGAAAAAACATTAAACTTCTTACAACCTAAGGGAGCTCTCACTCCTGCTCACTTGGTGCTAAAAAAACTCTCATTCCTTAAAACCCATTAAAAGATTTTTAATCCACTCAGGTGGTTAGTCTATTAAAAAAACACAAACTTCTATTCACTAACCACATCAAGAACTGACAGTTCTTTAATAGCCTTTTAAAACTGTCAATCAAAATATGAACTCAGCACCCCCTGCTGAGATAAGTGACTTTGGAGCTTTTGAAACTCAGACAAGAATTCATAATGAGCTTAGCTGTTAAAACAGTGTTGGGAAATGTCAACAATGAAGTCTATTCAAACTGTAGAAACAGATGATGCTGCTTTTTTTAAGTTAACCAGATGCCCTGACAACCAATGCACTCCAACTGCGTGTGTTTTTTTTTACACTTAACTGACAGCTGTAGCCTGTTCTTTTTCTTTTAAAGGGCTGGGGAATTAAATAACTTCAGATGATGACACTTAACAGATCTCCTCTGCCATTCAAGAGCACTCATGTCTTCTTAAAATGGTGACTGCCACACTGCATGTTAAGCCCCTTGGAGCAACCAAAATAGAGTCTGTTTGAACTTAGCACTAATTTCAAATGGCCCTGCTGAGTTTGGGTTTCTCTCCTGCATTATCCATGCCCTGCCCCTTCACCCCGCCAGCAGGAATGGCATCTGCTGGAAATGGGGGCATCCGGGTCCTGCTTGCTATTTTTAAAGGTCTCCAGAATCAGCCTGACTTAACAAAAATCCAACCCTTATTGTTTACATTTATTTCAAATGTTGCAAGTGTTTATCTTGTAATGATGACAAAAACTAAAAGGTGAACCACATTTGTCTTCACTACCAAAGCAATAACTTTGATCTTACAAGATCATTAATTCATGAAAGAGAGAGCACAAAATACGATAATGACTAGTTAAATTATAACATTTGTTAGGGAATCAGATCAGTTTCTGCTTCAATAAGGAGGTGGCTGAGTATAATAGAAAAAAGTGACCAGAGGTCCAGAAACAGAATTGGGCAAACTGAAGTAGTCTTTTCTTGTTCCCGTGCCATTGTATTCGTATGCTGTTGTGTCCCGAGATTGATTTATTAATGTCAGTACTCGAGCAGGTTTGTTTGTCATTTCCATGTTAAATCAACACAAAATATGAGCAATTTAATTGGCAGATGAATTAAAAATTAAGTTTTGGATACAGCTCTGAATAGATTCAGCACAGAGTGTGTGCTAGTGAAATTAATAATGAATGCTGTGTACATGTCTGAACTGAAATGTGAATGAAACTGTCCCTCACAAGGTAATGCATATGGCATCTGTCATGTCTGGATCATAATGCTATTTAAGAAAAATAATTTTGTACCTTTTTAAAACTAATTTTCATTGTTTCACTTGCTGCATTTGAGAAAAAGGAATATTCAGTGAATAACTTCCAGTGATTGTGTTATAATCTTAAAAGTTGTACTGCCTGAAGTAATAGACTTTGTGAAGATCAGAACACACTTCAGCAATTTTCAAGAAACCCCTGGTGATGATGTTGATTTTAAAAATGAATTGAAATGAGAAGCATTAAACATTTAAAATTCTGAATTGATAGTTTTCTTGTTAAAAAATGTTCAGTTATTTTTATGGGCTTTGCACACTATATTTTGTTCCCAGGCGAAAGTTTGGCAGATTGGTCTGATTTAGCTACACTCTGACCAGTAATTCGGTTGGGTGAGTGCCTAGGAAATTTGCTCTGAGTTTTTACCTCCTTTCCATTGGATAAGTACTTAACTTTGATTCAGCATCTCCACAAGACTGCAGAATGGTGGGCATCCTCTCTCAATCTCAGAATTTTAGCTTTTTAGTCTGGATGAAATAGATCTTATCAGGACTCTGGGTCTATACTCGGTGGAGTTTAGAAGGATGAGGGAGGATCTGATTGAAACTTACAGAATACTGAAAGGCCTGGATAGAGTGGATGTGGGGAAGATGTTTCCATTAGTAGGAGAGACTAGGACCCGAGGGCACAGCCTCAGAGTAAAGGGAAGAACTTTTAGAACAAAGATGAGGAGAAACTTCTTTAGCCAGAGAGGTGAATCTATGGAATTCATTGCCACAGAAGGCTGTAGAGGGCAGGTCATTGAGTGTATTTAAGATCGAGATAGATAGGTTCTTGATTAGTAAGGGGATCAAAGGTTACGGGGAGAAGGTGGGAGAATGAGGTTGAAAAACTTATCAGGCATGATTGAATGGTGGAGCAGACTCGATGGGCCGAATGGCCTAATTTCTGCTCCTATGTCTTATGGTCTATGTGCTCTGTTAGATCCAAGAAATAGTTAGCGTTTATATAGCGCCACTCTCTGAAGCATCTCAAAGCATTTCATATTTTGAGCAGTTGAAGATGCGGTGAATGTTATTGTTTGGGCAAACATGACACCTTTTTGTGCACAGGACGGCACAAAAATGCAGTGAATTGAATAACAATTAAGGAAGAATGCTAACCAGAACAACATACTTTTCATGATCTCAGGATGTACCCAAGTGCTTCAGAAGCAACAAAGTATTTTTCAATTGTAGCCACTGTTATAACATAAGAAAACGCAGCTGCTAGTTGCTGCACAGTGAGGTCCCACGGTGAGTAATAAATGATCAGGTAACCTGTTTTCTGGAGACATGAAGACAAGTGACCAAAAGCTTGGTCAAAGAGGTATGCTTTATGGAGAAAGGATTTAAAGGAGGCAAGAGAAATGGAGCAGTGGAGTGGTTGAGGGAGAGAATTCCACAACTTTGAGCTTTGGCAGCTGAAGGCACTGCCGCCACTGATGAAGTGACTGAAATTGGGAATGCTCAAGACCAGAATCCGAGCAGACACCTCAGGCGGTTGTAGGACTGAAGGAGATTGGGAAGGGCATAACCATGGAGGTATTTGAAAATAAGATGAGAATTTTAAAATCAAGGTGTTGCTTAACTGGAAGCCAGTGTAGGTCAGTGAGCATAGGGTTGATAGCCGAACAGAACTTGTTAGAACTTACAAAAAGAGAGGCAGCAGAGATTTGGGTGACCAGAAGTTTATAGAGGAAAGAACGTGGGAGATTGGCCAGGAATACGTTGGAGTAGCCAATCTATGGCTAACAAAGTAGGGGAAGAAACCATGATGTGATTTTATTTTATTGATTCATGGGATGTGGGGACACCACTGGGAAGGACAGCATTTATTGCCAAACCTCATTACCGTTCAGAATATTACAGACAGTTAAGAGTCAACCAAATTGCATTGAATCACAAGTCAGACTTGGTAAGGATATTAATAAACAGGATATTAGTGACAATCCAGTAGATTGATGGTCACTGTTACTGATGCTACCTCTTTATTCCTGATTTGTTTTGATAATTGAATTTAAATTCCACGCTGGCTTGATGGGATCTTAACTCATGTTTCCAGATCATAAGTTCGGTCTTTGGATTACTAGTCCAGTCCACACTCTCCTACCATAACTAGCCAGATTATCATTGATACGGTTTGGGTGGGGCTGATGATGATAAGTATAACCAGATGGGGAGGCTTCAGCAAAAGGCAAGTTGTTGTTTCTACCTGTGAACAAGTGTTCAAATTTCAATCAAAGCTATGATGTCAATGCAATTATCCGGTGACAAAATAGTGAATGATGATGTTGCAATTAACAAGCTAATGTGTGAAAGCAATATAGAAGCTTCTATCCTCCTTGTCCCTGAGTTCTGGGAGCCTGCTGAAATCTGCCTGCTCCTCTGTGAAGATCTAAACATGCTTGCAGTTGCACTATAAGATCTGTTAAACATTCAGTCCTTTTTAAAGCCAGGGCTTGGTATGAAATTCGTAATTGTTAGTTTCATTCAGAAAATAACAAGGTGTCATTTTCATAGCTGAACCAGTCAGAAAGTCTGGATACATTTGAAAATCATGTTAGACTTCCTCTTAAATCAAAATTTGCACAATGTGTAATGAAGCAGATTGAGTGAGGCTGCAAGTGGCTTTTTAAGGTCCCATGTACTTTACCTAATTTGAAGGTGACCCTACAAGACTAAACTGCTTCAGAGGTTTGCGTTTACCTAGTTCTTCAGGACAACTCATAACTGTCGAAGTGTTTTGCATGCAATTGAGCACTCCCTGGTGCAGTGAGTTTATTTTGTGTAGGCAAAAGTTGCATCTGTGTTGTGCACATCAATCTGTTGTGTTAATTGAAGGAAAATTATTGTCAGGCCGCCAGGAGAACTTCCTGATCACCCTTTAGTAGTGCCATGGGTATTCAGTTTTCACTTGAGTCACTAAATCAGGCATGCGATCTGGGCTTAATGTCTTTGCTGAAAGATGGCATCTCTGCCAATGTTTGCAATATTAGCACTTCATTGAAGTGTTAACGTGGATTATGTTCTCAATTCCTGGACTGGAGCTTGAAACATGAACCTTCTGACTCTTTGGAGGGTGGTACCAACTGAGTCAAGGTTGGCAGGATCTTGGTAAGGAACATGGAACAGAAGATACAAAGATACCGTACTTGTCCTGTTCTGTTTAGTTAGTCAGTTCTACTGATGTTTTGTAACACTGCACCTTACAACAAACATGAGTGATGCACAGGCTGCATGTAGTACAGGGCCAACACTATTTGTTCTGGAAAGAGAAGTTCTGATGAAAGTTTGCAGCCTGAAATGTTAACTTTGTTTCTGTCTCCACTGATGCTGCCAGACCTGCTGAGTATTTCTAGAATTTTCTGTTTTTATTTACTATATGATCTAGACTACACTTTTGTACATTGACCACATACTGTCCTGTGTCTGCCCTGTCAACAGGACCCCAGGGGTATCAGTTAATTTTAAAGGCTAGAGACCGCACTTGCAGTGGCATCAGCAGAGGTTATGCTTTGTTGAAACATTGGCCTTGCTCAATGAATTACCATACACATTACTTAAAAATGTTTGTGAATATACTGTAGAAATTTCAAAAATACAGGGATAGTCTTTATCAGTTTTATGCCATGTCAGGTATTAACTGAAAAGGCAGCTCACCACCACCTTCTCAAATGCTGGCCAAGCCAGCAACATCCACATCCCATGAATACATTTTTTTTTTAAATTGAAGAGTATTTCTGACTACGTTTAATGAAATTTTGTGTAATTTATAATAGGCTTACCCAGAAATTGTCTGTTTATCTGTTTGGATCAGGGTTATTAAATAATTTAAATGGCACAGTATAGCTCTGTGCTTAGTTCAAACTACTTTACCAAGCATTGGTAACTACTTATATCTTTTCCTCCTTACAGGAAAACCCTGCAATGGCAGTTGCCATCAAAACATGCAAAAACTCCACTTCAGATAGTGTGCGAGAGAAGTTCCTACAGGAAGCCTGTAAGTTTATAAAATATGTTTTTATTCTGCAGTTTAAATGTAACACTTCAAACAACTGCTGTATGTATGTGGGATTAGAACAGATGGTTTGATTTGAAGAGGTAGCACAGCAAAGATGCTGTGGGTAGGAAGACCACCTCCTGTTCTGTAATTTCAGTAGTTCTTTGAGTGATATCTATCCTTCCAAATATTTAATTGTAATTCAGCAATGCATTTTGGCTAATTTGGTTCATGATGCAACAGACTAATATGGGTCAGTGTAATATGTACATTGAAAATCCACATTAAAAACTGACTTGAAGGTGCAGGCAGAAAGGGAATGGGTGATCGTCAGGCAGAGTAAATGCACTAGGCAGGTAGTGCCCCTTGGATCCATCTCCCTCTCTGACAGATTTTCCATTTTGGACACGGCTGAGGGAGATGGTTTCTCAGGGGAATGCAGCAAGAGCTAAGTCTGTGGCACCACAAGTGGCTCAGCTGCACAGAGGGTGAGAAAAAAGAGCGGGAGAGCAATAGTGATAAGAGATGAAGGAACATAAAAACAGACTGTAAAAATTTCTATAAGTATGTAAAAAGAAAAAGATTAGTGAAGACAAACTTAGGCCCCTTACGGTCTGAAATGGGAGAATTTATAATAGAGAACAAGGAAACAGCAGAGCAATTAAACAATCATGGAGAAAGACACAAATAACTTCCCAGAAATACTAGGAATCGAGGGTCTAGTGAGAAGGAGCAGTTGAAGGAAATTAGTATTACTAAAAAAAAAGTGCTGGAGAAATTAATGGGACTGAAAGCTGATAAATTCTCAGGGCCTGAAGGAGGTGACTGTGGAAATAGTGGATGCATTGATTGTCATCTTCCAAAATTCTGTAGATTCTGGAACAGTCCCAGCAGATTGGAGGGTGGAAAACGTGACCCCACTATTTAAAAAAGGAGGGAGGGAGAAAATGGTGAATTGCAGACTGGTTAGCCTAACCTCAGTAGTAGGGGAAATGTTAGAGCCTATGATAAAGGATGTGATAACAGGACACTTGGAAAATATCAATGGGATTAGACAAAGTCAACATAGATTCATGAAAGAGAAATCATGTTTGACAAATCTACTGGAGCTTTTTGAGGATGTAATTAACGGAATAGATAAGGGAATGCCTGTAGATGTGCTGTATTTGGTTTTTCCGAAAGCTTTTGATAAATTTCCACATAAGAGGCTAGTGTGCAAAATTAAAGCGCATGGGATTGAGGGTAATATATTAGCATGGATTGAGAATTGGTTGGCAGACAGGAAACAAAGTAGGAATAAATGGGTCTTTTCTGGAGTGGCAGGCAGTGACTAATGGGGTAGTGGTGATTAGCAGGGATTGGGTCCCTGGCTATTCACAATATATATCAATGATTTGGATGAGGGAACCAAAGGTAATATTTCTAAGTTTGCTGATGACACAAGACTTGATGGGAATGTGAATGATGAGGAAGATGTTGAGGCTTCAAGACAATTTAGACAAGTGAGTGGGCAGATACATGGCAGATGCAGTATAATGCGGATAAGTGTGAAGTTGTCCACTTCAGTAGGAAAAGCAGAATGGCAGAGTATTAATTCAATGGTGATAGATTGGGAAATGTTGATGTATAAAGGGATCTGAGTGTCCTTGCACTCTAAACACTAAGAGCAAGCGTGCAGGTGCAGCAAGTAGGTAAGAAAACAAATAGTATGTTGGCCTTCATTGCGAGAGGATTTGAGTGCAGGAGCAAGGATGCCTTACTGCAGCTGTACAGGGCCTTGTGAGACCACACCTGGTGTATTGTGCGCAGTTTTGGTGGTCTTGCCTAAGAAATGATAAACTTGCCATAGAGGAGTGCAGGGAATGTTCACCAGACTGATTGCTGGGACGGCAGGATTGTTTTATGAGGAGAGATTGGGTCGACTAGGCTGTATTCACTGGAGTTTAGAAGAATGAGAGTGGATCTCATTGAAACGTATAAAATTCTAACAGGGCTGGACAGACTGGATTCAGGGATGATGTTTCCTCTGGCTGGGCTCACAGTCTCAGGATATGGGGTAGGCCATTTAGGACTGAGATGAGGAGAAACTTCTTCACTAAGTGGGTGGTGAACTTATTGAATTCTCTACCACAGAAGGCTGTGTAGGCCAAATAACTGCATATAGTAAAGAAGGAAATAGATAGAATTCTAGACTCTAAAGGCATCAAGTGGTATGGGGAGAGTGTGGGACTGTGGCCTTGAGAGAGAGGATCAGCCAAGATCATATTGATGGTCAGAACTTCAAATACATAAGACCAACCTTATTTTTATTTGTGGGACAAGGCTAGCATTTACTGCCAATCTTTAATTGCCCTTGAGAAGTTGATAATGAGTCAAATATTAAACCACATGTCTGTGTGATGTTAGAGGACCCAGATGCTGTTAGATAGGGAGATCCAAGATTTTGATTCTGTGACAGTGAAGGAACAGTGGCGTAGTTCTAAGTCAGGATGCTGAATGACTTGAAAGGGAACTTGGAGCTGGTGGTGTTCCCATGCAACTGTTGCCCTTGTCCTTTGAGAAGGATGCACCATCTGAGGAAGTTAAGGATGGTGTCAAATTGTAAGAAAGAGTGTCCAATGCTGTGAAGATTAGTGATAGGCCAGAAGATTGGGAAAATTGTAGAAATTAGCAAAGGATGGCTTAAAAAAACGCAATGAAGAGTGAGAATTAGAATATGAGCGTGAACTAGCAAGAAATATGAAAGTATACAGTAAGAGCTTCTACAAGTATAAAAAAAGAAAGGCATAGCTAAAGTAAATGTTGGTCACTTAGACAATGAGACTGGGAATTAATAATGGGAAACAAGGAGGTGGCAGAGACTTTTGGGTCTTCTATCGTGAAAACAAAGTATCTGAATAATAAGAGAAAATAATGGGGCAGAACGGAGGGAGGAATTTAGAACAATCACTACCACAAGAGAATAAGTACTCAGAAAATTAATGAGACTAACAGCTGACAAGTCCCCAGATGGCCTGCATTCTAAGGTCCTTAAAGAAATGGCTGCAGAGATACTGGATGCTTTGGTTGTATTCTTCCAAAGTTCCCTAGATTGTGGAAAAGCCCCACCGGACTGGAAAACTGCAAATGTAACATTTATAGTCAAGAAATGAGGGAGACAGAAAGCAGGAATCTGGAGGCCAGTTAGTCTAACATCTCATTGGGAAATGCTAGAATCCATTATTAAGGAGGTAGTAGCAGGACTTGGGTTTTATGAAAGGGAAATTGTATTTGACAAATTTATTAGAATTTGTTGAGGATGTGACAAGTAGGGTGGATAAAGGGAATCAGTAAATGGGGTATATTTAGATTGCCAAAAGGCATTCAATTAGTGATGGGCAACAAATGCTGGCCTTGCCAGTGGTGCCCACATTCCAATAAAAATAATTTTTAAAAAGTGCCACAGAAAAGGTTACTACACAAGACAAGAGCATGATGATGGGGGTAATATATTAGCATGGATAGAGGATTGGCTTACAAGAAATAGTCAGGATTAATGGGTAATTTTCAGGTTGGCAAACTGTAACTAGCCACAGGAATCAGTGTTGTGGCCTCAATTATCTACAATCTATATTAATAATTTAGATGAAGAGACCATGAAGTGAATAGAATTGGCAAAAATTGGCATCGGCAATGGAAGGGGACCCTCAAAAGGAGGCTTTGATGGATCATACATTCAGCCCCTTGGGCTGAATATGATTGCAAGTACTTCAGGCTTGACTTTTGAATTGACGTGCTTTGCTTCCCCGTCATTGAGGATGGAGGTGTTCATGGAGCCACCTCCTCCTACTTGCTGTTTAATTGTTCACCACTATTCATGACTGGATGTAGCAGGACTGCAGGGCTTTGATCTTATCCTTCGATAAAATTGCCAAGGATTCTACTTGGAGTTTAGGCTCCTGGTGATAAATTAACTTTATTGGTCTGTTACCGACAGAAGAAGAGGACTTCCCATAGCCCTTTAACAGATTTCAAGTTGTACACCTACAGCTAGAATTATGCTACTTTTGTCAACTCCACACCACTGTTGCCATAAGATTCTAAAGGTGAGATCTTGATATTTCAAATACTCTCAATTTGTTTTCTCAGGGGGAAGCATCAGAAAAGAGTTCTAAAACCTTACTCTTAACTAACAATTGTTTTATTATATTTAGAAAATATAGGTGAGGGAGCAATCCTGTACTATCTCATCATTCTAGATATCCTGCTTGATTATCTGCCCACTTATAAGGGCTCTATTACTTTGATGTTGCCATGCTAAGTGTGCTACTATTTTAAATTTATGATGGGTGTGACTGACCCATTTAAGGCTTGAGATTGCTTGGGATCATACTTGCTGTCTCAATGGATCTGAGGGCTTACCCAATGAAAATCTGAGCTTCACTGGTCTCCAAAGTTTAATCACCATCCTTTAACTAGATTAGCTGATTTCAGCCAGCTTGCCATGTTGTAACTGGCTTTAGTGCTTCAGAGATAGGGGATATATTTCTGTTCCTGATCACTATCTGGTAACGTGTGTTTATATGTTGGATGATGATAGGATCTATTTGAGCTGTGATTCCTCACTTGATTGAATAGCCTACTGATACTCATGGGCAATGACCATTTGGATGAGATAATGCAGAGTTACTAAAGTTCAAGGAACCTTATCTTGGCAAGGAGTTAATAACCATGATCAGCCTTTTCATAATGCTGACTATAGTCACAAGATCTTTTTATTACATTATTTGTTAGCAACACAGCAATCTACCTATATTTATTCTTCTGTTCCACTTTTCTGGTATATGGTCACACCATTTCAGCTTTTGCTCTGCAAAGTGGGTTCATTTCTCAGTTGGAGCTCGTTCCATCTTCTAATGGAACAGATTTTCAGCCACTAGGTACATATGCCCATCATAATTTTCACACCAAAGGTTCAAAATTGTTATGGTACTGGCCAGAGGTCATGAGTTCAACAAAGTGAAACTGAATTCAATAAATCTGAACATTTGTGGGTGTATAACCAGGGAAATAACAGAGAAAGCTCCCAGGTTGTGATGAAAACACAATTGATTTCTGAACTGCTTCAAGGAAGGGAACCTGTCATGCATACCCGGCCTAGCCTACACTGTGACTCCAGTTCAATTTACGTGATTGTCTCTTGGTGCTTTCAGGACAACTTGGAATAGGCAAAAATTCTGTCTTGTCAAAAGAATATGCATTTTAAAAGTATTGTTTTTTAAAAAGTAGTTTAAAATAAACCAGTCCTCAATTGGTTATTTGTTTTTACAGTCCACATACAACACTCCTATTGCACAGCTATGATCTGTACCTTGTTAGGATTTTTCCAGAGGCATCAATCTTAACCAGAGAAAATGGATGAAGTGGCAGGCAAATATACACATTACCCTGGAAATTGTTTTGGGTGTTGACAGGTCATTCACAGGGTATACAGAAATTGCTGTTGGTAAGCCTTTCAAGTCATGGAATATAATAATACTGTAAACTGGCCACGATGCCTTGAAGGTTAAAAAAAAACTTGCGTTTTTTGTATATTACACTAGGACGGCCTAAGTATGAGCTGGTTAGGTAGTGTGGGAATTGTTCAAACTGTTCAGTTGTTGACTGGGTGTAGTAAGTATACAAGGAAGCAATACAGGGGTCAGCAACACAAGATTGCATCTGAAACAAATAATAAAAATCTTGCTGCTTTAATAAGCATAAATTGCATAAACAACAACATCTTGTATATACATTCTTGTGATAAGGCAGATTAGGAAGCAGTTCGAGTGGCCATACGTGAAAGACTGGCTTGGTGAGCAAGCCAGCATGCAGGCTGCAAATAATCTGGGCAGGTAGGTGAAAAGAGAGAAATGTTCAAAGCCTGATTACTCCAACATTCAACATTTCCCCCTGACCCCTGTTCTACCTGAAGCTATGATTCTCTCGCACACTTCAGCTTCAATACTTTTGACCTGGCAACAACCCTTCCTCAGTCCATTTTTGTCTGATCTCAAGTCCCTCCTTGTTTTTCTCAACTGCTCATGTTATAACACCTCCCTGAGAGGTATATAACCTTCAACCTATTCCATATTGCCTCCATCTACGTATATATTCTCAGCCTTAGAAAGGTAATATTTATTGGGTATTTCAAACTATATCTGAATAGGCTAAATATTACATGATGGAAAACTCCTGTCATTGAGGAATATTATTTTCTCCAACTCACGATTGGGAAAGATACAGGTGATCAATTTATTTATTTTTCTATCTGGGACTTGCTGCCTGCATTTGTCAATAACATTTCTTATGGCATGTTACCTCATTAAGAGCTCTCTTGAATGAAGAGTTCTCACCACAATTTGAATTGCTGTGTTAACAATTGTGACTGTTTATTTTATGATTAGAGAGACACTTTGTTACAGTTAGAGGTTTGAAATAACATTTGACTGAGCACCTAACTCCATCTTATTTTCACCATAACGTGATGTTTAAACTAGCACTGGTGAAGAAACTGAGAGTTAGGATTTTAAGCCAACAATTTAGCATAGTGAAAGCATTATTCGAAAGCTGGGCAGGCAAACTGCTGTGTAGCAAGTCTGCTCTTTAATACAACTGTTGAAAATCTTGTGGCCCCTTTTTAACTGTGAGGCTGCTTTTGATGTCTTTATAGCAAAGATGTGGTAAGAGCAAAGAATCATGCAATCTAACAAGGCCTGCTTTTTCCTTCTCTTCGGTGATGTGTTTCTTTGACTGGGAGCAGCCCCAAGCTTCTGGTTTCTTAACAAAAACTGCCTTCAACTAAGCAGGAGTCTGTAAAATATACAGACGGAAATATCTTGTGGCGAGCCTAAAATTATAATGGAGAACACAGCCATTCATATACTGTGCCAGATATTATTCTGAGACTCAGAAGTGCACGATGAATTATATTTAACAAGGTAATAATTTTTTCCATATGAAGCTTTTGCGGAAATCATTTTCTATATCTGAGTAAAGTTTTGATCAGCATGGGCTGGGGAGGGTTTAGGCCAAGGTTTATTTTACATGGGCATCAGTGGCAAAGCCTGCTTTTATTGCCCATTCCTATTTGCCCAGAGAAAGTGCTGGGTGCAGTTGTGTCCTTGAACCACTGCATAGCAATTTGATAAAATTAAATGGCTTGCTAGACCACTTCACAGGACAGTTAAGAGTCAAGCACATTGTTATGTGACTAGAGTCACAGTCACAGATAAGCACAGGTTTCCTTCCTTAAAAGGCATGACTGAATCAGTTGGGGTTTTACAGCAACCCAGGAGCTTCACGGTCGTTTTAACTGATTCCAGCTTTTTATTTCCGGAGTTCTTTTAAAATTGATATCAAATTCTCAAACTGCCATAGTGCGATTTGAACTTGCTTTATCTGGATTGTTAATCCAAGCCTTGGAATTACTAGTCCTGTGTTTACTAACTGCGTTTGGGTGTCATGCTGGAATGATGGTTTCTGTTCAGAAGCTCCCATTCAGATGCCTTACTTATCTAAAAAACTATCATGAACACACTGTAGAAATTCTTCCTCTTCTTTGCTACTAAGATTACTTTTATCCAATTAAAGTATTTTGGACCTTGTGCATTATTTTTGATTTGTATCTCCTCTTCTATTGCTTTTCTACTAGTTGCCTATGTACTGCTACCCGCATATCTAAAACCCATTTATGCTGAAGTCCTAATTTTTTTGCAAAAAAAAGTCAAATCCCAATACCTTCTCCAAACATTATTGCCAAGAGTTGCAAATGTTGAGATCAACATAAACCATGGTCAAAAATTTAAAGTCACAGGCCTGTATAGGCCACTCCTGCCCCAGAATTGGTTCCAGTGTCCCAGAAACCTCAACCCTTCACTCATATGTCATCTCTGTAGCTACTCATTTAGTTTCCTTAATTAACAATTCCTAAAACAGGAGTAATCCTTGGACTATTATCCTACAGATCCTTTTCTTTAATCTAACTTTAATCTAGCTCCTAATTGCTGAAATTTCCTTTGGAAGATCACAGTTTTATTCCTTCATCAGCCATTGGTTCAAACGTGAACCAAGACTTTTGGCTGTATCTCTTCACCCTCCAAAATCACATATCTGTTGTATAATCCCTTCCCTGGCACCTGCGAGGCAACATTCATACAGCAAGCAATTAGGAAAGCAAATTTTATCTTGGCCTTTATGGCAAAGATAGAGATTGTCACTAGAGGCAGACATCAAGGTAAGTGGGGGTTGGTGGGGGGAGATTTCGCCAGGGTAAGGGGATTGGGGGGCCGGGTTTGAGAAGCCGGGGGGAAGGGTGAGAAGTGTGATCTTGAGGAGTGGGAGTGTGCCCCTGATGGGCACAGGGGACCCCAACAAACTTCTTCCTATCCTGGCGTGGGTAAAATAGCAGTGGGAGGCAATAGGCCCAAGGATGGGCAGGCTGCCCAATGCCTACAACGCCACCCCAATTTCAGGTTTTGGGCAGACATTTAGGTGACTGTAAGGCCTCGTGCTAGATTTCACGTGCCGCTCATCTTCAAACCTACTGGTAGGAAAGCGTAAAACCCAGCCTCCTATTCCAGCACATTTAAGTTAATCTGATTCATAAATACGAAAAGAGTAGTTCATTGATGCTGTTGGATCTTTTTGGTGAGGCATTATACCATGGTGGATGTAAAAGGTCCCATTAAGCTACCTAAAGTGCCCTCTGGCTGACATTCCTCCCAAAACAGATCAATTGGTAATTTCTTGTGTGATGTTGCTGTACCTTGAAGCGTACAAATTGGCTGCCACATTTGCCTGTGTAAGTAATCCTATTTCAAAAATTATGATCTACTTGGGGATCTCCTGGAGATGTGATAGGATTCGTTATAATTGTGCATTTTTTTTTGTACAAAGCAGGTTTTTGGATTTACACTCTGCTCTCTACATTGTCACATCATATAGGCTATAATTAGTTCTGTTTAATAATACCAAAAAAAACAAACATTTCATACACTATTAAAAATAACTTGCCCCAGACTTTCATTGCTGGCCACCCCCATGTTAATGGCATTTCAGTTTTGTTTAATTATATGCAAATGAGGGCATTAATTGGGGTTTCACTTAAGCACATATTAAGAGACACTTATTGAAACTGTGGTGTGGCTGAGTTAGAAGGTGTATGCTTGTAATGTTTCACTCTGTCGATAAATGTAAGACTGAGTAAAGATTGGCTCCACTACCAGACAGGGGTACTTCATTAATTGGCTTAGCCCTAGAAGGGGAAATGCATTGCCCGGGTGGTCTAGTTTCACTCAATTTCCCTATTGGGAGATGCTGCACCTTCTCTTTGGCATTTGAACTTGTATTTGATCACTCCATGACACTAGGCAGTAGTAGTAGTATTATTATTGTCCTATAGGCACAGTTACATCAGTTGTCATTTCATGATTATTAAAACAGATTTTGCACTATCAATCCAGGGCACTCGCTTGAGAGATGCATTTATATAATGGTAGGGATAGTGTCACTTCACTGGAATTTTGTTTTGACTTGTAATTCAGCTGTTAACAATTGTTTACAAAAAAAATGCTCAGATTGTTTTGACCAAATAAATTCTTCCTAGTTTGGCCAACTTTTTGTATCACAAAGGTTAAACAGCTGACTGACTGACTGTTCAAATTAATTTAACTGGCTTTAATGTTACATTTCCATTTGCATATACATTTAGTAATTATTCTCATATTTCAACATTTGATGTGCCGTTCATGCAGGCAATCTCTTGTTTTTGGCTAGGTTTGAACTCTGATTAGGCATAGAATAGCAAATTCTGCTGATTTGAATGGAGGTTGTTTTCCTGTACTTTTTTGAAGGAATAGTTGGGCTTCTGGCAATTTTTCCTGCTGGCTCAGCTGAATATAGATATTAATAATGACAAGAACTGTGTTGGGGCAAACAGATATTTTACCATTATAGAGTACAGTATTTGATATAGACTGATTGATTATAGACTTCTAGGCCAGTATGCAGTGGTTAATTTTTAGTCTATTTCTTTCTCCCTGAAAAGGCTACAGATGCTGGATCAATTGAACCTTTCAAGACAGAGATTGATAGATTTTTGTTAGGGAACGATTTTAAAGTACATAGCGCAAAGGCAGATAAGTGGAATTCAAATACAGATCATCCTCAATCTAAATGATTGACTGAACTGACTCAAAGAGCTGAATAGCCTGCTCTTGATCCTATGTTTCTGCTAGGGTTCTGGCCTTCCTCTTTGATTCAGTTAACAAAAATGCCTTCACTAAAAAATAACAAATTCTTTTTTTATTTTCTTAAAGTGACGATGCGGCAGTTTGACCACCCTCATATAGTGAAGCTGATTGGCGTAATTACAGAAAATCCGGTCTGGATAATAATGGAACTGTGTACCTTTGGAGAGGTATGATCATATGCATTGATAAATGCAATCGGGAACGTGAATTTTATGAAAGAGTCTATTTGTATTTTTTTTAACATGAATTCATTTAGAATTACATGGGTTAGTTCAGGATTGCCAGCATGTATTTGTAAAAAGTGATGACTGACAAACTGGAAAATTAATGAAGATTATTCAGTGGGTGATGTGTACCTAAATTATCAAACGACATTCAATAAGGTGCTACAAAGGCGGCTGATTGACATTGCGCGTGGTATCAAAGAATTCAAGTATTTATCTACCGCTGCCTCTGATAAAGTATTCCATGTCCTATATTCAAAGAAATATAGCCTTTCCCTTTCCCTTTGTTCTTTTGGTGGTGATCTTAAATTTTTCCCCCTTATTTAGTGATTTAATGAAGTTTATCCAACTGGCCAATGTGTCTAGTGTGTGGGTGAAGAAAGTTAGCATGCTTTCTGTTTTTGTGTGCTAGTTTGCTCCACTTTCAGCCCATACCATTGGCTAGCAGTAATGCAAAAAAGAGAACCAAATGTGTAAGTCTTTCCCTGTCAGTATGACTTCTCCAATGGCAAGTCCTCAGCTGTGCCTCCTCGCAGTGACACACGGAAACTGGATCCCATGTGGCCCCAGGTTAAAACTTCAGAGGGATTCTGAGAAGTTTTGGCACCCAGGCATGCAGTGTGCAGGTCCACTGGCATGTGCTCACACCTTGACACTCACGAACCAAACTCTCAGCTATGGGTAAAAAGCTTCACTGCCTTTTGGTTACCTTGGGAGAGTTGAAGGCTAAGGGAGTAACCCTGAGAAAAAATCTGGAGTGGAGCTCAAAGGCAGACTGATATCAAAATACATCATCTTTCCGGCAACTCTTTGCATTCCTTTGGGCTCAACTGGGGAGGTCGAGAGGGAGACACTGACGTTTGGGCAGTCCAGGGTCTACATAAATTTTGCCGACGCTTGCACCCTGGAGAGGATAGTCCAGTTTCGCTGGAGCATTAACACAACACAGGAGACAGCAGTTATGAGTGCTAAGCCCAGTTTGATTGGCATAGAGAATGGGTGTTATGGGCTATCTCTAACATTGGGAGGAACCATCATGATCCCATGGTCAATCACTTTCCATCTCAAGTTGGGCAACCCCTGACTAGTAAGGTGACTCCCCATCGTCTATCTGCTTCAATGGATGTGTGGAGCTTCAAGAGTCTCTGCTCAACAAATGGACAGAATCCATTGCACCAGACAAACAAACTAATCAAATGAGAAGAAAGAAAATGCCAACTCTTCGATTAGTAAGCTGGAATGTCAGGCCCATGCTCAGGGAACTGACGGATGACTTCAGCTGGTTGATAATGTGTGCCTGACAGCTGTGATCAGTGTGAACCTGACAGGCAGAACATTGACATAGCTTCCCCACAAGAGACCAGGCTCACGGAGAGTGGATCACTGAAAGAAAACCACTACACTTCATCCGGCAGGGGAAGAGTTCAGAGGAAATATATGTACAAGGTGTGGGCTTCACTGTAAGGAACTCTCTACTCTCAATGATAGAACCCTTCATAAATGTTTAACAATGTGTTCCTTACAACCCCCCCACCCCCCGACTCAAAACACTTAAAACAGTGCCAGTTAACTTCAAGAGTATCTATGTTCCAGTGCTATGCCCCACTACAGAGGCGATAGATGAGTTCTTTGAGGAGCTTGAAGCTGCTATCAGAAGAATACCTAATCAGAACCTACTGGGGGCTTTCGACACAGAATGGATGCGGGAAAGGATTGCCTCACTAACAAATGAAGTAGGAACAGAAGTAGGTTATTCGACACTTTGAGCCTGCTCCACCATTCATTAAGGTCATGGCTGAACTGTTCGTGTTTCAAATTCCACATTCCCATCTACCCCCGATAATCTTTGATTCCCTTGCCTAACAAGAATCTATCTACCGCCTCCTTAAAAATATTCACTGACCCTGCCTCCACTGCCTTCTGAGGCAGAATGTTCCAAAGTCACACAACCCTCTGAGGGAAAAAATTTCTCCTCATCTCTGTCCTAAAAGAAGATCCCTAATTTTAAAACCGTATCCCCTCGTTCTGGACTCACCCACAAGAGGAAACGTCCTTTCCACATCCACATTATCAATATCGTTCAAGACCTTATATACTTCAATCAAGTCACCCCTTACTTTTCTAAACTCCAGTGGAAACGAACCCAGTCTATCTAAACTTCCTCTGAACAGCCTCCGACACATTTATATCCTTCCCTAATTAAGGAGACCAAAACTGCACACAGCATTCAAGATGTGATCTCACAAATGCCCTGTATAATTGAAGCATAACATCCTTAATTTTATGTTCTCATAATAAAGTATTACATTCTGTCAGCCTTCTTAATTACTTGCTATACCTGCATACTAACTTTTTGTGACTCATGCACTAGAACATCTAGATCCCTGTGCAGCCATTATCTGTTTAAGTAACGTTCTGCTTTGTTATTCTTCCTGCTAAAGTGAACAACTTCACATTTTCCCACATTATACTCCAGCTGCCATCTTTTTGTCCACTCAGTCAACTTATGTGTATCTGTCTGCAACCTCCTTATGTTCTCTTCACAACATACTTTCCTACCTATCTTTGTGTCATCTGCAAATTTAGCTATCATACCTTCACTTCCTTCATCTAAGTCATTGATATAAATTATAAAAAGTTGAGGCTCCAGCACAGACCCCTGCTGGACTCCATTCATCACATCCTGTCAATCAGGAAAAGACTCATTTATGCATTTTCTCTGTTTTCTGCCAGCCAGACAATCTTCTACCCATGTGAATATGTTACTCCCTATACCACGAGCTTTTATTTTCTGCAATAACCTTTGATGTGGCACCTTATCAAATGCCTTCTGGAAATGCAAGTACAGTATGTCTACAGGCTCCCCTTTATCCACAGTGCATGTTACTCCTTCAAAGAACTCCAATAAATTGGTTAAACATGATTTCCCTTTTGCGAAGCCATGCTGATTCTTCACAATTACCTTGTGTTTTTCTAAGTGTCCAGCTGTAACCTCCTTAATGATCGATTCTAACATCATCCCCACAACAGACGTCAAGCTAACTGGCCTATAGTTTTCTGTTTTCTGGCTCCCTCCCTTCTTGAATGGAGGGGTTATATTTACTAATTTCCAGTATGATGGAATCTTTCCAGAATCTAGTGTATTTTGGAAAATTAGCACCAACACATCTACCTCATCAGCCACCTCTTTTAAGACTTGAGGATGAAGTATATCAGGACCTGGAGACTTGTCAGCGCGCAGTTCTATCAGTTTGCCCAATACCACTTTCATAGTGATTGCAATTTCACCAAATTCCCCTCTCCCTTCCACCTCCTGATTTACAGCTATTACTGGAATGTTTTTTTATCCTCTATAGTTCCTTAAAAATATTCAATCACCCCGCCTCCGCCACCTCCTGAGGCAGAGTGTTCCAAAGTCACACAACTCTTCTTTGGGGGTAGGAATAGTAAGTTTGCGGAAGACACAAAGATTGGCCGGGTGGTTAACAGTGAGGTTGAGTGTCTTGGACTACGGGAAGGTATAAACAGGATTGTCAAATGGGCAGACAAGTGGCAGATGGAATTTAACCTTGAAAAGTGTGAGGTGATACACATTGGAAGGAGTAATTTGACAAAGAAGTATTCATTGAACGGCATGACACAAGGAAATTCTGAGGAATAAAAGGACCTTGGCGTGTGTGTCCATAGATCTCTGAAGGCAGAGGGGCATGTTAGTGGGGTAGTGAAGAAGGCATATGGAACACTTGCCTTTATCAATCGAGGCATAGATTACAAAAGTAGGGAGGTCATGTTGGAGTCGTATAGAACCTTGGTGATACCATAGCTAGAGTACTGTGTGCAATTCTGGTCACCACATTATAGGAAGGATGTGATTGCTCTGGAGGGGGTACAGAGGAGATTCACCAGGATGTTGCCTGGGATGAAATATTTAAGTTATGAAGAGAGGTTGGATAAACTTGGGTTGTTTCTGTTGGAGCAGAGAAGACTGAGGGGTGACCTGATCAAGGTGTACAAGATTATGAGGGGCATGGACAGGGTGGATAGGGAGCAGCTGTTCCCCTTAATTGAAGGGTCAGTCACAAGGGGACTTAAGTTCAAGGTGAGGGGCAGGAGGTTTAGGGGAGATGTAAGGAAAACCTTTTTTACCCAGAGGGTGGCGACGGCCTGGATTGCGCTGCCTGGGAGGGTGGTGGAGGTGGGTTGCCTCACATCCTTTAAAAAGTACCTGGATGAGCACTTGGCATGTCATAACATTCAAGGCTGTGGGTCAAGTGCTGATAAATGGGATTAGGTAGGTAGGTCAGGTGTTTCTTACGTGTCGGTGCAGACTCAATGGGCTGAAGGGCCTCTTCTGCACTGTGTGATTCTGTGAACCTTCTGAGAGAAAAAATTTCTCCTCATCTCTGTCCTAAAGAGCTGACCCCTAATCCAAGTGCTGGTAATATACTGCCAGAACTCCTCAAGCATGGGAAACCAACACTCCTGAAGCACCTGCACAACCTTCTCTGTCTCCACTGGAAGGAGGGGGCAGTGCCTCAGGGTGTTGCAAAGATTGTGACCCTGTACAAGAAAATGAAGACAGAAGCAAAATATTTGTTCATTTCATCTGCCATTTCCTTATTATCTACTATTAGCCCCCCATTAGGTCCTCTAGAGGACCAACACTCACTTTCCTTAATCTCTTCCTGTAGAAACTCTTGCTATCTGTTTTTGCATTTCTAGCTAACTTCTTCTCATACTCTAATTTCTTACTCCTGATTTAACCTTTTAGTCATTCTCTGCCATTCTTTACATTCTGACCAATCATCTGACCTGCCTCTCATCTTTGCGCAGTTATATGCTTTTTCTTTAAGTTTGATGCCTTCCTTAATTTCTTCAGTTAACCACATATGGTGGGTCCTCGCTTTAGCATTCTTCTTTATAGTAGGAATATGTTTATTCTGAAATATCCCTTTCAATGTCTGCCACTGTTTCTCTATTGATCTATTCCCTAGCCTAGTATCCCAGTTAACTTTATCTAGCACAGCTTTCAGGCCCATATAGTTGCCCTTATTTACGTCTAAAATACTAGTCTTAGAACTACTCTTCTCCCTTTCAAATTGGATGTAAAATTCAGTCATATTGTGATCGTCACGACATTGGGGTGCCTTTACCCTGAGGTCATTAATTATCCTGTCACATTACACAATATCAATAACCTGCTCTCTAGTTGGTTTCAGAACGTGCTCTCTAAGAAACTATCTCAAAAGCATTCTAAGAACTCTTCATCCAGGCTATTACTGCTAATATGATTTTTCCAGTTTATATATAGATTAAAATCGCCCATGATTATTGTCGTCCCTTTATCACAAGCATCCAATATTTCTTCTTGTACACTTCATCTTAAATTGTGGTTACTGTTAGGGGGCCTGTCGACCACTCCCACTAGTGACTTCTTTCCCTTGCTATTCCTCATCTCCACCCAAACCGATTACACATCCTGATCTCCTGAACCAAGGTCATCTCTAACTATTGCACAAATCCCATCCTTGATCAACAGTGCTACCTCCACCTTTACCTAGCTTCCTGTTCTTCTTGAATGTTATATACTCCTCAATATTCAGGACTCCATCCTTGTCATTGTGCAGCCGTGCCTCCGTAATGGCTATCAGATCACATTTATTTACTTCAATGCGCGCATTCAGATACAGAGCCTTTAATTTTGTCTTGTTGTTATCTTTGTAACATCTAATCTTGACTACTGGTGTATTCTTAGGTTTTATTTTCCTGCCTCAGACATCATGGCCTGTGAAAGATAAATGAGAATGTACAAAGACTACATGCATTTTGCAGCACCATGAGCTTTCTGTAGCTAACACCTTTCAGAACAAGCCATGTCACAAGGTGTTCAGGTGATATCCAAGATCAGGCATTGGCACCAGCTGGATCTGATCATCACCAGAGACGAATCTAAACAGCATTCTTAACACACTAAGGGCCGATATAGCACTTACTGATACAGATCACTGCCTGGTGGACAACTGAGTTAGAATGTAACCTTTGAAGTTTTTTCATTCAAACTAAAATGATGTCCTCATTTCAACATCAGCTATCCTACCTACCCAGATAAAAATCAACAGTTCTTCAACTCAGCTGAATAGGCACTCTAAGCCATTCCAACACAGGGTACAGATGCAAAATATTTCGAGACACCATCTACATGATTGTTTCTGCTGGTCGGGGAATCTAAAATGCGGGTGCACAGTCTCTGGATAAGGGGCCGATCATATAGGTTTGAGATGAGGGGAAATTACTTCACTCAAAGAGTTGTGAATGTTTGGAACACTCTTCCTCAGAGGGTTGTGGATGCTCCATCATTGAATACATTTAAGGCTGGGCTAGACAGATTTTTGGTGTCTCAAGAAATTAAGGGATATGGGAACACACAGGGAAATGGAATTGAAGCCCAAAATCAAACATGACCATATTGAATGGTGGAGCAGGCTTGCAAAGCCAAATGGTCTAATTCTCCTATTTTTTGTGTGTTCTTACAACCCCACACTCTTAACATATGGGAAGCAGGAGCAGAAAACTGCTGATTGGTAACCAGTCATTGAAGCCAAGCAGTTTGCTGTCATTAACTACAAGAGGGATCTGGTAGAGAAGACTCTGAATGTACTAAGAGCCACTCGAAGTTAAGTCCAACAGACTGCTAGGTGGTGCACCAGTGACTACTGGTTACAACTTTGCCAGAATATCCAGATGTCCTTTAACACAGAATGCTAGGGGTATGTATGAAGGGATCAAAAAGGCAACAGGTCCATTTGGCTGCCCACCAAAGCTGCTTGGCATGATCTCTTTCCTCTTTCCATGTAACGAGTAAGGTCAGCTATGATGGGGCAACATTGCAATCATTTGTGATCTGCCACGGGGTCAAACAAGGTTGTGTTCTGGCACTCGCACTCTTTGGCATATTTTTCTCTTTGCTGTTGCCCTATACCTTCAAGTCATCTACAGAGGATGCCTATTTACATAGCAGAACTGATGGAAAGCTGTTCAGCCTTGCTCAGTTGACATCCAAGACAAAGGTATGCCAAGTCCTCATCAGAGAGTTGTTCTATGCTGATGATACTTTACCAGTATTCCTAACCAAGGCACACCTGCAGCAGCAATTGGATGGACTCTCTCAGACCATAAAGAGTTGGTTTGACCATCAGCATCAGGAAGGCAGATGTCATGGTCCAGGACATTGCAATACTGAAAGCTATCAGCATTGACAGTGTGACGCTGGAGTTTTTTAATACCTTCACATATCTAGGCTCCACAATTGCCAGCAACCTGTCACTTAATGCTGAAATAAACACGTGCCTCACAAAAGCTGCAACTGTAATGTCCAAGCCAAGTAAATATGTGCGGAACAACAGCAACCTGACTCTGAACACCAAACTCCAAGTCTACTGAGCCTGCATCCTCATTGCAGTCACCTACAGTGGTGAGACCTGGACAACATATGCTAGACAGGAGGAAAACTGAACAGTTTCCACCATTGCTGTCTCAGACGTATCCTCGGCATCTCTTGATAGGGCAAGGTCACCAACTCAGGCCCTGGCGCATGCTAATTCTAACAATACACTCATTGCTAAGTCAACAATGTCTGTGCTGGCTTGGCCATGTTCATCAGATGGATGATAACTGAATACGTGAAGACCTTCTGCACGGTTAACTGGCCACGGGGTCATGACCTCCTCGGCACCCTTTCCTTCGCTACAAGGGCACCTGCAAGCAAGATATGAAAAAAGCAGGAAATTAACACTGACAACTGGGAGACAGTCGCTGATGGTCATGCCCTCTGCAGGCTGACTGTTTGGAAAGCATTTTAAGAGGCTCAAAGAAAACGAAAACTGCTGGCCGAGAAGAGGGTTCAGAGAAAACTGAGGCCCGCGAATTGTGCACCTTCTCAGGCCACTCTACTCACCTGCAGCAAGGCAGCAGTGACTGCCATGTCAGAGTGAGGTTCCTGAGCCACAGCAGGTGATGCTTAACAGAGAGTTAACCACCACAGCGCAAACCAGCATCTTACAAGACAGAAGACTGCCTTAAACCATAAAGATTTAGTGATTCTTGAATTCATGGAAACATTTTTCACAATTTGTTTTTATCATATCTGGAAAAGATTTGAATACTGCTATTAGATCTCTTAACCTCCTTTGTTCTAGCGAAAAGACACAGTTTCTCTCGACTGTCATAAATAAAGTTCCCCAGCCTTGGCATCATCTCAGTGAATTTTTTCTGCACCCACTCCATAACAATCACATCCTTCCTGAAGAAAGTCCTCCAAAATTGCACCCAGTATCCTAAATATGATGTAACCAGTGATTTCTATCATTTAAAATTCATGACTTCTCTTCAGACCTATGTTCAGTCATTTAATTTGATCAGCTGTTTGTAGATTATAAAGAGATTTACACGGATTGAAGAGTAACATATGCCATAACGAGATGAGATTCAGACTTTTTAAAATTCTTAATTTGGAATTAAGCCTACACAAAATACGAAGAAGTGATTTTCCAGAAGATTTACAATCTGATGCAATTACAATATATTTGGTTTTGGTCTTTGTCAAAAGAATAATACTTTTAGAATTGCTTTTTTAACAGAAAAGTGACTTTTTTAATTGGATTTTATTTTGCACTCAGTTACGGTCATTTTTACAAGTAAGAAAATACAACTTGGACTTGGCCTCCTTAATTCTGTATGCTTACCAGCTCAGCACAGCGCTCTCTTACCTGGAGAGTAAGAGATTTGTACATCGGTGAGTGAATGTGCAATTTAGTCTAGTTGTTTAGGGGAAAGGATACTGTAGGAATGTTGATTTGGATGTGGGTATCGCTGGCATTGTTGACCATTTACCAACTATTAAAAGTGGATATAATTGTGTTTGAACTAGAAACAAAGTATTCCTGGATTCTGAGGTTGTTTGAAAGAAGTGCTGTGTACCATACTGTTACGTGGCATGTTCCAAATCTCAGTTTTTTTTTCTATTTGAGACACTGAATATATGCTAAGGGCTTGACTACTGGCAGAGATGAGCAGCCTTAATGTTTAATGTTGCACGCTTTATTTAATCTTCAGCATTAATAGATGCTTGGGTGGAAACCACGTGCTTACCCTCAGTCTGCTTATCTTTCCTAGTAAAAAGCAATGGGAGGACGTAAACGGGAAGAAAATAATAAACATAATTTAACCTAATACTGCATATCCCTACATATGAAGGAAAACAAATTACCTTTTGGAAAAAGAGTGCCACCTGTTGGATTATAGATGAATAACAGAAAAAGTTCATCTTTGCTTCTTGGCATCATCACCTTAAATAAGTGTGCAGCATAAAATGCACAAAGAATTATGAGCAATCTAACAGAAAATAAAGTCTTTAAAAAACCCTTCAGTAGCCATTGAGATGGAGATTAGATTTTGGGAGCTACCAAGAATTGAAAGAAGCTACCCTTCTGATAAAGGTCACTCAATGTCAACTTAATTTTGCTGTAAAATCACTGATTTGTTTGCTATTGAGGCTTTAGTAGCAGTTACCTTTAATCAGAGAGCTGGATAGCAGTGTTTCTGATCTTTCCACTGTGGGTTTGGGTTGTCTCGGGTAAAATGAACTGTTTTGTAGCTTTTTTAAAACCTCATTATCGTTACATAACATATGTTCAATGATTGGAAAGAAACTGTTTATCAAATTGTGTTATATTGTGCTCTTGTTTGTTTTCTTCATTACTCACAAAATGCTAAAGGCAATTTATTTTTAAAAATGTACTTTTCTGAGAATTATTCTTAGCACTAAAATCAAGGCAATGCAAAGCACTCACTGAGGTATATTTAATAAATATTACATAGCAACGGTCTAGTACTAGGATGAGTTTCTCCTTAAAAATAGAGAAAAAGATGAGTTGTAATCAATTTTCTGTGTGACTCATCCAACCAATGTATTTTTCTGCTATGTAAGTAAAATTATTAATGGCTTGTTTCATGTTCTTCAGTGATGAGAAAGAACATGCCGTCTAACAGAGCTGGTAGACAGTAACAATTGTCACAAAAGAAAGGAGATAAACTAAAAGTAGAAGGTAGAATTAGCCCATGAGCAGTGGGATTAGTGGTTTGTGAGCAGAAGGACAGCAGTAAAGGCTGTTCACTGAGGCTTATGTTAAGTTGTGTTCTATTGCAGCAAATTGTATTCAGTAAATTACAGGTGTTTAGTTTGATGGACCTTGACTCCTGTGTTAATATCATTCTCAAATTTACAAGCAAAGAGAAACCTTGCATTTGAAAAACAATTTAACATAGAGATAAAGATCATTATCATCATGAAAATAATAATATGAATGGTACTTTCACCTGAAAGAATTGAAAAAGATTAATCTGACCAAATCAACAACTTCCCTTCAGAAGAACAATTTGAGTATTTTAATCTATACTTTCCTTTTTCCTTACAGGGATATCGCTGCCAGAAATGTATTGGTATCCTCATTGGACTGTGTAAAGCTAGGAGACTTTGGTTTATCGAGATACATGGAAGACAGCACTTACTACAAAGGTGGGGATCATATTAAAAACAAAACTATAAAGGTTCGATACGGCAGTCTCTGTAAATTGCAATAAGTAGTGCTGGACAACTCAGCAACCATCTGCGAGAGAGGAACCGAGTTATTGTTTTGAGTTGGAACTGTTCCAAAGAAGAGTCATATTGGACTCAACCTGTCAACTCTGTTTCTCTCTCCACAGATATTGCCACACTTGTTGTTACCCTGCACTTTGTTTTATATTTCCAATCTCCTGTATCTGCAGTATTTTGCTCTTACTCTGTAAATAACATTCTGATAATCTGTGTGAGTCCTTTGAAATATGAAGTGTTTTGAAAACAATTAGATTTTTGACACAACAAATTGTAAACCTGTCTGATTTAGTACTGGTCCAACAGAATCAAATCTTTAACCATTTACTTGAAATGCTTTAATACTCATCTTGCAAAGAATACATTCTCCATCTCTGCAAGTATGCAAACGCGAGTAGAGTACTATTGGCTGTTCACATCATAGTAATTTTCAGTTCTTGTTGTGTGGTCCTTGTAAGTTATTATTGCACAATGAAGATGTGAGGAGCCTGAAGATGGCAGAATAGCATTTGGCAGAATAACAAAAAACCTCATGAATTTGGTAACTGGACCTTAGCTTTATTACGGGTATGTTAAACGAACACCTGAGTCACATTATTACCAGTAAAACTATGTTAGCATCATGGCATATGATCTGAAAAAGGAAGGCCTGCGTTTTCTTTGTCCTCAGAGTAAGCAATAGCCTGGAATCTCCACATATTTGACCAGGTACAAACACAACTGAAAAAACCTAAAAGATTACAGAACTTAAAATATAAGTGAGTTATGCTCATAACCACTGTGAGGTTCCACAACCTTTTGCATTGGCTCAAAAGTCAGTTCAACCAAAGTTGTCTCCACCCTCAAAATTGACCATACCCCCAGTTTGGCTTGACAAGTTTAGGTCCATTGTACCCATTCAGGGGTGTTTATCACATTACATCCAGAATTTTGGGTGCACAGACACCTGTGGTCATGTTAATCCATTATCGATGACATGTAGCTCCAGTGGCCCATCATTTGAATTTCACACAGGTCTGTTTCTTATACTTATAATATGATGATTTTAAGTTCAGTTTAAATGAGTTCAAATTCAGTTAATTGATCTGCCCTTGGTACATGAGAACTGTGACCAGCAGTCTGTTTCTCCAACTGCAGCAAGACCTTGAATTTCTTGAATATGTTTTCGGTTATCTTGAAGCCTCATTGGCCATTTTTTAAAAAAATTCATTCAGGGGATTTGGGTGCCACTGGCAAGGCCAGCATTTATTGTCCTTCCCTAATTGCCCTTCAGAAGGTGGTGGTGAGCTCCCTTTTTGCATACAGTAGAGTAGCTTACTAGGTTATTTTCAGAGGGCATTTAAGAGGCAACCACATAGCAGCAAGTCCAAAATCACAGATTGGCCAGGCCAGACGAGATAAGGATGGCAGATTTCTTTCCCTAAAGGAGATAGTGAACCAGATGGGTTGTTGCAACCATCCAGTAGTTTCATGGTCACTTTAATTAATAATAGCTTTTTATTCCATATTTATTTAATTGAATTTAAATTCTCCAATTGCTTCGGTGGGATTTGAACTCATGTTTATGAATCATTTATATAAGCCTCTGGATTGCTAGTCCAATAACAACCACTATGCTACGTGTACCCCTGTTCCAGTCAATAATGAATTACATTCAATAACGCTTTTCAATTGCGCTGATTCAAGGGAGATTTTACATTCTTGTTTCTGCAATGGAGCTTGAGCAGAAATTTGGAACTAACTTCACCTTAGCAAAACCAACATTGGAACCAACTAATAGCAGACGCGTTTTCCCGATTGCACTCCAAACAGAAACTCAGACCTTTTGTTGTGCACGTGGATTGCACTATCTTGCTTTGTGAGGGCTTACTTTAAGTTTGTGTAATTGATGAGCAGGATTGGATACAGAAATTAAGTCATAGATGGTAGTATTTGTGAACCTGTATCCTTCTCTTGGCAGCCTCAAAAGGGAAGCTACCCATCAAATGGATGGCTCCTGAATCAATCAACTTCCGCCGGTTTACCTCAGCTAGTGATGTATGGATGTTTGGTAAGTTGTTTCGACTCCATTCATGTACACTTTGCTGCTGCCTAAATGAAATATAGTTGTCTCCTTTAAACCCCTCTCCCATACCTTTTACACCCTAACATCCAACAAGGCGTGCAAGAAGATCATGGACGACTGTATCATTAAGTTTCAGACAAATTGTTCAACTGCCTCTAAAGTTTTCCACTCCACTTCTCTTTAAACTGAATTATACTGAATTGATTATATATTGAATGAAAATCCCTTGCCCACCAACCTAAACCTTCCCCAGCCTGAATCCTATTTTCCTATGTTCTCTCTGACCTTCTTGCCCGAGCTCATCATCCATTTGATTTAGCACCTGCTCTCTTGATATCATCCATTAAATCACTGACTGTGCAACTTCCCTTTCTGGTCTCCATGCTGACCGACATAGTAATTCATTCATTATTCTCAGGCAATGTCCCCCTCCCTTTCAAAATGGCCAGGATCACCAACCGCCTCCTTCCTTGCTCAAGACCCACCTTGAACCCCTCCCTCTCTGTCCTTACTGTTGCTCCATCTCAAGCATATGGAGCCTGTACTATTATTCTTTTTGATCAACTCCATTTAACCCTCTTTTGTCCATATTTCCCAATACCCTTACCTAACAAAAATCTACCAAAAATATCTAGCTTGAAAATTTAAATTGATTCAGCATCTAACAGCCTTTTTGGATAGAGTTCCAGATCCCACTATCCTTTTGTGGTTAAACAAGTGCTTTCTGATTTCACTCCTAAATGGCCAAACTCTAATTTTAGGATTAAGGCCTCTTGTTCCAGATTCTCCCACCAGAGAAAATAGTTTCTCTATACCCACCCTGTTAAATCCCTCTATCATTTGAAAGACGTTGATCAGACCACCCGATAACCATACAAACGATAGGAAAACATATCAAGTGAATGAAACCTCCCAAAGCTCTTGAAAATTCTACTTCCCTTGCCTCACCCCCAAATTCATGTCCATCTTTCCTGCAATTACTACAATCAGGGTTCCATCCTGTCGTCTTCCATGACTGTGACCAGAATGCATGATCCCTCATTGACCTCTCTGTAGTTTTTGACCTAGCTAACAACAATATTCTTTTCAACTGTCTTTCTTCCATTGCTCATCTAGATATGTTTCCCCTTACTTGCTTCCACCCTTAGCAATTTGATTAAAGCCAGACCATTTCCAGAAATGGCTTCCCTTCCTGGCCTGCACCATAACCTCTGGATCTGTTTCTAGTTATGTCCTCATTTACATGCTGCCCCTCGGTGACAATATCTGAGACATGGGATCAACTTCCACATGTACATGAATAGCATCGAGCTCTACCTCTCCACAGCCTGTCTCAATCCTTTTGCTGTCACTTTGTTGTCAGAGTACTAGGCCGATATCCAGTGTTAGTGGGGCTGCAATGCCCTCCAGGTAACACGAAAGAAAGACGGAAGCTTTGGTCTTTGACCCATGCTGCTACTCTTTTCCCTAGCTTGCCACTGATGCATGCTTCCATTGCCTCGAGTCAAACCAGACTGATCACAATCTTTTCTTCCATTTCAATCTCAAACTGATTTCATGCTCTTCATAATAAAGAACACTGGGGTATATCGCCATTAACATTGCCTATCTCTACCCCTGCCTCAACTCCCTGCTTAAACCTTCATTCTTCCTTCCAGCCCTAACGACCCCAGTGCCCTGATGATCAGTCCCCTGTGTTCAATCAGCTCATCCAAAACTGCTGCACACATTTATACTGTACCAGTTGCTCCTCATCTCAAACCCTTGTGTGTTTTAAGCTACATTGGCTCCTGTTTGCCCCAGTGCTCCCAATTTTAAAACCTCATCATCGTGTTCATATCCCTTTTTGGCCACAGCCTTGCCCTCTAACCCACGTCACCCCTCCAAGCCCAATGAAAGTTCAAATTTTTGGGACTCTCACCTTCTGTGCAACCATTCGATGGCTGCGATGTACACTTTGGAATTCCCTCCATAAACACTTCATATTTCCACACCTGTCTCCTCCTTTAAGACCCTCCTTTCTTGTAACTTGCTGGTTACATCCTTTCAGAAAATTTCAGGGGCCACGTCAATCCATTCATTTGAAGTTTCTGATCGAATTCTCTCCAGCCAGCCTGATGCATGTTACTATAGTAGTACTGCTTTTCAACACAAACTCCTAATGACAAAAAAAAGATCAACTATCTTTGGATTTCCAAATAGCCTTTGATAAGGCACCACATTGTAGACTAATGGATGTGGTCAGAGCATGTGAAATTGGGATAGGTAGCAGAATGGACAGCAAGCAGGCGACAAAACAGAAAACTGAGTCGCAGCAGTTCAAGATATCTACTCTGACGAACAAAAGGTTGGGAAGTGGCGTTGCACGGAGGTCCTGCTGGAACCACAGTTGTTCACAGTATATGTTAACAAACTGGACTTGAGAATCAGAAGTACAATTTCATTATTTGCAGACAACACAAAATTGGGAGGTGTAGTTAAGGCCAACTAGGGTTGGGCAATAAATGTTGGTCCAGCCAGCAAAACCCACATCCAATGAATGAATTTTTAAAAAATCCTTGCCCCTTGTAAGCTTTAGTTTTGGCAGATATGATTTATGTAGTTCAATTCTCTAGACAAACTACTGTAAAGAGAGTTCACTTTTAAGCTACACTAGTTTAGTATTAAATTAAAATGTTTTCTACTATTAATTTTTTTATTTCTACGTTTTAGGCGTTTGTATGTGGGAAATTCTAATGTATGGAGTGAAACCATTTCAAGGAGTAAAAAATAATGATGTAATTGGTAGAATTGAAAATGGCGAGCGGCTGCCAATGCCTCCAAACTGCCCTCCAACGCTCTACAGCCTTATGACAAAATGCTGGGCGTATGACCCTAGCAGAAGACCACGGTTCAATGAACTGAAACAGCAGCTCA
Organism: Carcharodon carcharias; assembly: GCF_017639515.1. Lineage (NCBI taxonomy): Eukaryota > Metazoa > Chordata > Chondrichthyes > Lamniformes > Lamnidae > Carcharodon > Carcharodon carcharias. The sequence goes on from NC_054472.1 coordinate 168,485,298, forward strand.
GGTAGGAAGCAATTCCCATTTACTTTTGAACAAAATAAATTGCAGTTATGACTTCTCTTCCTTTTCTGACTAGAGCCCATAACCTAGCCCGGCAATTAGTGCAGTACTGAGGAAATGCTGCACTGTCAGAGGTCACGTCTTTCAGTTGAAATGTTAAGCCAAAATCCCGTCTGCCTTTGCAGGTGGACGTAAAATTTCCCATTGTACTTTTCGAAGGAAAGCAGGCAAATTCTTATGGAGTCCTGCACCCAACATCAATAAACAAACAGATTATTTGGTTATTATCACATTCTTGTTTGCAGAATACGAGTGCATATAAATATATTGTTGCATTGACAGTGCCTAGACTTTAAAATGTTTCATTGGCTGTTCAAGCAGTTTGGGATGTACTGAGCTGAGGAAAGGCATATTATAAATGCACATTCTTTTTTCTTATGAAACAGAAAATATAAATGCAACACACATTTATTGTATCAAATGAAACAATATGAAATTCAGAGACGGATGAGGTGGATGGTAGTTCAAAAGGTCAGATTTTGTTGCTGTTGCTCTAACGGTGGCAGAGAGAGAGCATGCGTGACAGAGAGAGAAAGTGAGCTTGAGCGCCCGTGGCTGAGAGATTGAGCGCGCGTGGGGCAGGGAGAGATTGAGCGCGCGTGGGGCAGGGAGAGATTGAGCGCGCGCGGGGCAGGGAGAGATTGAGCGCGCGCGGGGCAGGGAGAGATTGAGCGCGCGCGGGGCAGGGAGAGATTGAGCGCGCGCGGGGCAGGGAGAGATTGAGCGCGCGCGGGGCAGGGAGAGATTGAGCGCGCACGGGGCAGGGAGAGATTGAGCGCGCGTGGGGCAGGGAGAGATTGAGCGCGCGTGGGGCAGGGAGAGATTGAGCGCGCGCGGGGCAGGGAGAGATTGAGCGGGATCGCGAGAGAGGGAGGGGGGGCACGTGGCAACAGGAGGGGGTGGATGCGGCAGTGAGAGGCAGGGGGGGCGGAGGACGGGTGGCAGAGAGAGAGAGAGGGCGTGGCAGTGAGAGAGAGTGTGGTGAGAGGGGTGGGCGTGGCAGGGAGAGAGGGGCGGGCATGGCAGCGAGAGTGGGGGAGGCAAGGAGAGGGCAGGGTGGGCTTGGCAGTGAGAGTGTGTGGAGAGAGGGGTGGGCGTGGCAGTGAGTGTGTGGAGAGAGGGGCGAGCGTGGCAGTGAGAGAGTGTGGAGAGGGGGCGGGCTTGGCAGTGAGAGAAGGTGTGGAGAGAGGGGCAGGCATGGCAGCGAGAGATTGGGGTCAGCGTGGCAGTGAGAGTGTGGAGAGAGGGGCAGGCGTCGTAGTGAGAGAGTGTGTGGAGAGTGGGGCGGGCGTGGCAGTGAGAGTGTGTAGAGAGTGGGGCGGGCGTGGCAGTGAGAGTGTGGAGAGTGGGGCGGGCATGGCAGTGAGAGAGTGTGGAGAGTGGGGCGGGCATGGCAGTGAGAGTGTGTAGAGAGTGGGGCGGGCGTGGCAGTGAGAGTGTGGAGAGTGGGGCGGGCATGGCAGTGAGAGTGTGTAGAGAGTGGGGCGGGCGTGGCAGTGAGAGTGTGGAGAGTGGGGCGGGCATGGCAGTGAGAGTGTGGGGGGGGGCATGGCAGTGAGAGTGTGGAGAAAGGGGCGGGCGTGGCAGTGAGTGTGTGTAGAGAGTGGGGCGGGCGTGGCAGTGAGAGAGTGTGGAGAGAGGGGCGGGCGTGGCAGTAAGTGTGTGGAGAGAGGGGCGGGCGTGGCAGTGAGAGAGTGTGGAGAGAGGGGCGGGCGTGGCAGTGAGAGAGTGTGGAGAGAGGGGCGGGCGTGGCAGTAAGTGTGTGGAGAGAGGGGCGGGCGTGGCAGTGAGAGAGTGTGGAGAGAGGGGCAGGCGTGGCAGTGAGAGAGTGTGGAGAGAGGGGCGGGTGTGGCAGTGAGAGTGTGGAGAGAGGGGCGGGCGTGGCAGTGAGAGTGTGGGGGGGGCGTGGCAGTGAGAGTGTGGAGAGAGGGGCAGGCGTGGCAGTGAGAGAGTGTGGGGGGGGCGTGGCAGTGAGAGTGTGTGGAGAGTGGGGCGGGCGTGGCACAGAGACTGTGGGATGGGCGTGGCAGTGAGAGAGTGTGGGATGGGCGTGGCAGTGAGAGAGTGTGGGATGGGCGTGGCAGTGAGAGAGTGTGGGACGGGCGTGGCAGTGAGTGAGTGGGACGGGCGTGGCAGTGAGTGAGTGGGACGGGCGTGGCAGTGAGTGAGTGGGGCGGGTGTGTCAGTGAGTGAGTGGGACGGGTGTGGCAGTGAGTGAGTGGGGCGGGTGTGTCAGTGAGTGAGTGGGGCGGGTGTGTCAGTGAGTGAGTGGGACGGGCGTGGCAGTGATGAGTGGGACGGGCGTGGCAGTGAGTGAGTGGGGCGGGTGTGTCAGTGAGTGAGTGGGGCGGGTGTGTCAGTGAGTGAGTGGGACGGGCGTGGCAGAGTGAGTGGGGCGGGCGTGGCAGTGAGAGAGTGTGGGACAGGCGTGGCAGTGAGTGAGTGGGATGGGCATGGCAGTGTGTGTGGGGCGGGCGTGGCAGTGAGTGTGGGGGGCGGGCGTGGCAGTGAGAGTGTGGGGCGGGCGTGGCAGTGTGTGTGTGTGGGGCGGGCGTGGCAGTAAGAGTGTGTGGGGCGGGCGTTGCAGTGAGTGTGTGTGGGGCGGGCGTGGCAGTGAGTGTGTGGGGTGGGCGTGGCAGTGATAGTGTGTGGTCGGGCGTGGCAGTGAGAGTGTGTGGGGTGGGCGTGGCAGTGAGTGTGTGTGGGGCGGGCATGGCAGTGAGTGTGTGTGGGGCGGGCGTAGCAGTGAGTGTGTGTGGGGCGGGCATGGCAGTGAGTGTGTGTGGGGCGGGCGTGGCACTGAGAGAGTGGGACGGGCGTGGCAATGAGAGAGTGTGGGACGGGTGTGGCACTGAGTGAGTGGGACGGGCGTTGCAGTGAGAGAGAGTGGGACGGACGTGGCACTGAGTGAGTGGGACGGACGTGGCACTGAGTGAGTGGGACGGGCGTTGCAGTGAGAGTGTGTGGGGCGGGCGTTGCAGTGAGAGAGTGGGACGGGCGTGGCAGTGAGAGAGTGTGTGAGGCAGACGTGGCAGTGAGAGTGTGTGGGGCGGGCGTTGCAGTGAGTGTGGGGCGGGCGTGGCAGAGTGTGTGTGTGGGGCGGACGTGGCAGTGAGAGTGTGTGGGGCGGGCGTTGCAGTGAGTGTGGGGCGGGCGTGGCAGAGTGTGTGTGTGGGACGGGCGTGGCAGTGAGAGAGTGTGTGGGGTGGGTGTGGCAGTGAGAGTGTGTGGGGCGGGCGTGGCAGTGAGAGTGTGGGGGGCGGGCGTGGCAGTGAGTGTGTGGGGCGGGCGTGGCAGTGAGTGTGTGGGGCGGGCGTGGCAGTGAGTGTGTGGGGCGGGCGTGGCAGTGAGTGTGTGGGATGGGCGTGGCAGTGAGTGTGTGGGGGGCGGGCGTGGCAGTGTGTGTGTGTGGGGCGGGCGTGGCAGTGTGTGTGTGTGGGGCGGGCGTGGCAGTGTGTGTGTGTGGGGCGGGCGTGGCAGTGAGTGTGTGGGGCGGGCGTGGCAGTGAGAGTGTGGGGCGGGCGTGGCAGTGAGAGTGTGGGGCGGGCATGGCAGTGAGAGTGTGGGGCGGGCGTGGCAGTGAGAGTGTGGGGCGGGCGTGGCAGTGAGAGTGTGTGGGGCGGGCGTGACAGTGAGAGAGAGTGTGGCGGGCGTGACAGTGAGAGAGAGTGTGTGGCGGGCGTGGCAGCGAGATTGTGTGGCGGGCGTGGCAGCGAGATTGTGTGGCGGGCGTGGCAGCGAGAGTGGGGCGGACGTGGCAGCGAGAGAGTGGAGCAGGCGTGGCAGCGAGAGAGAGAATGTGGCGGGCGTGGCAGTGAGAGAGTGGGGCGGGCGTGGCACCGAGAGAGAGTGGGGTGGGCGTGGCAGTGAGAGAGTGGGGCGGGAGTGTCAGTGAGAGAGAGTGGGGCGGGAGTGTCAGTGAGAGAGAGTGGGGCGGGCGTGGCAGTGAGAGAGAGTGGGGCGGGCGTGGCAGTGAGAGTGTGTGGGGCGGGCGTGGCAGTGAGAGTGTGTGGGGCGGGCGTGGCAGTGAGAGTGTGTGGGGCGGGCGTGGCAGTGAGAGTGTGTGGGGCGGGCGTGGCAGTGAGTGTGGGGCGGGCGTGGCAGTGAGTGTGGTGAGGGCGTGGCAGTGAGTGTGGTGAGGGCGTGGCAGTGAGAGAGTGGGACGGGCGTGGCAGTGAGAGAGTGGGACGGGCGTGGCAGTGAGTGTGGAGCGGGCGTGGCAGTGAGAGAGAGTGGGGCGGGCGTGGCAGTGAGAGTGGGGCGGGCGTGGCAGTGAGAGAGAGTGGGGCGGGCGTGGCAGTGAGAGAGAGTGGGACGGGCGTGGCAGTGAGAGAGAGTGGGGCGAGCGTGGCAGTGAGAGAGAGTGGGGCGGGCGTGGCAGTGAGAGAGAGTGGGGCGGACGTGGCAGTGAGAGAGAGTGGGACGGGCGTGGCAGTGAGAGTGGGACGGGCGTGGCAGTGAGAGAGTGTAGGGCGGGCGTGGCAGTGAGAGACTGGGGCGGGCGTGGCAGTGAGAGAGTGGGGCGGGCGTGGCAGTGAGAGTGAGTGGGGCGGGCGTGGCAGTGAGAGTGAGTGGGGCGGGCGTGGCAGTGAGAGAGTGGGGCGGGCGTGGCAGTGAGAGAGAGTGTGGCGGGCGTGACAGTGAGAGAGAGTGTGTGGCGGGCGTGGCAGCGAGATTGTGTGGCGGGCGTGGCAGCGAGAGTGGGGCGGACGTGGCAGCGAGAGAGTGGAGCAGGCGTGGCAGCGAGAGAGAGAATGTGGCGGGCGTGGCAGCGAGAGTGAGGCGGGCGTGGCAGTGAGAGAGTGGGGCGGGCGTGGCACCGAGAGAGAGTGGGGTGGGCGTGGCAGTGAGAGAGTGGGGCGGGAGTGTCAGTGAGAGAGAGTGGGGCGGGCGTGGCAGTGAGAGAGAGTGGGGCGGGCGTGGCAGTGAGAGAGAGTGGGGCGGGCGTGGCAGTGAGAGAGAGTGGGGCGGGCGTGGCAGTGAGAGAGAGTGGGGCGGGCGTGGCAGTGAGAGAGAGTGGGGTGGGCGTGGCAGTGAGAGAGAGTGGAACGGACGTGGCAGTGAGAGGGAGTAGAGCGGGCGTGTCAGTGAAAGAGAGTGGGACGGGCGTGGCAGTGAGAGAGTGGGGCGGGCGTGGCAGTGAGAGAGAGAGTGGAGCGGGCGTGGCAGTGAGAGAGAGTGGAGCGGGCGTGGCAGTGAGAGAGAGTGGAGCGGGCGTGGCAGTGAGAGAGAGTGGAGCGGGCGTGGCAGTGAGAGAGTGGAGCGGGCTTGGCAGTGAGAGAGAGAGTGGAGCGGGCGTGGCAGTGAGAGAGAGTGTGTGTGGGGGGCGGGCGTGGCAGTGAGAGAGTGTGGGACAGGCGTGGCAGTGAGTGAGTGGGATGGGCATGGCAGTGTGTGTGGGGCGGGCGTGGCAGCGAGAGTGTGGGGCGGACGTGGCAGTGTGTGTGGGGCGGGCGTGGCAGAGTGTGTGTGGGGGGCGGGCGTGGCAGTAAGAGTGTGTGGGGCGGGCGTTGCAGTGTGTGTGGGGTGGGCGTGGCAGTGAGTGTGTGGGGTGGGCGTGGCAGTGATAGTGTGTGGTCGGGCGTGGCAGTGAGAGTGTGTGGGGTGGGCGTGGCAGTGAGTGTGTGTGGGGCGGGCATGGCAGTGAGAGTGTGTGGGGCGGGCGTAGCAGTGAGTGTGTGTGGGGCGGGCATGGCAGTGAGTGTGTGTGGGGCGGGCGTGGCACTGAGAGAGTGGGACGGGCGTGGCAATGAGAGAGTGTGGGACGGGTGTGGCACTGAGTGAGTGGGACGGGCGTTGCAGTGAGAGAGAGTGGGACGGGCGTTGCAGTGAGAGAGAGTGGGACGGACGTGGCACTGAGTGAGTGGGACGGACGTGGCACTGAGTGAGTGGGACGGGCGTTGCAGTGAGAGTGTGTGGGGCGGGCGTTGCAGTGAGAGAGTGGGACGGGCGTGGCAGTGAGAGAGTGTGTGAGGCAGACGTGGCAGTGAGAGTGTGTGGGGCGGGCGTTGCAGTGAGTGTGGGGCGGGCGTGGCAGAGTGTGTGTGTGGGACGGGCGTGGCAGTGAGAGAGTGTGTGGGGTGGGTTTGGCAGTGAGAGTGTGTGGGGCGGGCGTGGCAGTGAGTGTGTGGGATGGGCGTGGCAGTGAGTGTGTGGGGGGCGGGCGTGGCAGTGTGTGTGTGTGGGGCGGGCGTGGCAGTGTGTGTGTGTGGGGCGGGCGTGGCAGTGTGTGTGTGTGGGGCGGGCGTGGCAGTGAGTGTGTGGGGCGGGTGTGGCAGTGAGAGTGTGGGGCGGGCGTGGCAGTGAGAGTGTGTGGGGCGGGCGTGGCAGTGAGAGTGTGTGGGGCGGGCGTGGCAGTGAGAGTGTGTGGGGCGGGCGTGGCAGTGAGAGTGTGTGGGGCGGGCGTGGCAGTGAGAGTGTGTGGGGCGGGCGTGGCAGTGAGAGTGTGTGGGGTGGGCGTGGCAGTGAGAGTGTGTGGAGTGGGCGTGGCAGTGAGTGTGGGGCGGGCGTGGCAGTGAGTGTGGGGCGGGCGTGGCAGTGAGTGTGGGGCGGGCGTGGCAGTGAGTGTGGTGAGGGCGTGGCAGTGAGAGAGTGGGACGGGCGTGGCAGTGAGAGAGTGGGACGGGCGTGGCAGTGAGTGTGGAGCGGGCGTGGCAGTGAGAGAGAGTGGGGCGGGCGTGGCAGTGAGAGAGAGTGGGCCGGGCGTGGCAGTGAGAGAGAGTGGGGCGGACGTGGCAGTGAGAGAGAGTGGGACGGGCGTGGCAGTGAGAGTGGGACGGGCGTGGCAGTGAGAGTGGGGCGGGCGTGGCAGTGAGAGAGAGTGGGACGGGCGTGGCAGTGAGAGAGAGTGGGGCGGGCGTGGCAGTGAGAGAGAGTGGGGCGGACGTGGCAGTGAGAGAGAGTGGGACGGGCGTGGCAGTGAGAGTGGGACGGGCGTGGCAGTGAGAGAGTGTAGGGCGGGCGTGGCAGTGAGAGACTGGGGCGGGCGTGGCAGTGAGAGAGTGGGGCGGGCGTGGCAGTGAGAGTGAGTGGGGCGGGCGTGGCAGTGAGAGTGAGTGGGGCGGGCGTGGCAGTGAGAGAGAGTGTGGCGGGCGTGGCAGTGAGAGAGAGTGTGTGGCGGGCGTGGCAGCGAGATTGTGTGGCGGGCGCGGCAGCGAGAGTGGGGCGGACGTGGCAGCGAGAGAGTGGAGCAGGCGTGGCAGCGAGAGAGAGAGTGTGGCGGGCGTGGCAGCGAGAGTGGGGCGGGCGTGGCACCGAGAGAGAGTGGGGTGGGCGTGGCAGTGAGAGAGTGGGGCGGGAGTGTCAGTGAGAGAGAGTGGGGCGGGCGTGGCAGTGAGAGAGAGTGGGGCGGGCGTGGCAGTGAGAGAGAGTGGGGCGGGCGTGGCAGTGAGAGAGAGTGGGGCGGGCGTGGCAGTGAGAGAGAGTGGGGTGGGCGTGGCAGTGAGAGAGAGTGGGGTGGGCGTGGCAGTGAGAGTGAGTGGGACGGGCGTGGCAGTGAGAGAGAGTGGAACGGACGTGGCAGTGAGAGGGAGTAGAGCGGGCGTGTCAGTGAAAGAGAGTGGGACGGGCGTGGCAGTGAGAGAGTGGGGCGGGCGTGGCAGTGAGAGAGAGAGTGGAGCGGGCGTGGCAGTGAGAGAGAGTGGAGCGGGCGTGGCAGTGAGAGAGTGGAGCGGGCTTGGCAGTGAGAGAGAGAGTGGAGCGGGCGTGGCAGTGAGAGAGTGTGTGTGGCGGGCGTGGCAGTGAGAGAGAGAGTGGAGCGGGCGTGGCAGTGAGAGAGAGAGTGGAGCGGGCGTGGCAGTGAGAGAGAGTGTGGAGCGGGCGTGGCTGTGAGAGAGAGTGTGGAGCGTGCGTGGCAGTGAGAGAGAGTGTGGAGCGTGCGTGGCAGTGAGAGTGTGTGTGGCGGGTGTGGCTGTGAGAGAGAGAGTGGGGCGGGCGTGGCAGCGAGAGAGTGTGGGGCGGGCGTGGCAGCGAGAGAGAGAGTGGGGCGGGCGTGGCAGCGAGAGAGAGTGGAGCGGGCGTGGCAGCGAGAGAGAGTGGGGCGGGCGTGGCAGCGAGAGAGAGAGTGGAGCGGGCATGGCAGTGAGAGAGAGAGTGGAGCGGGCGTGGCAGTGAGAGAGAGTGTGTGTGGCGGGCGTGGCTGTGAGAGAGAGAGTGGAGCGGGCGTGGCTGTGCGAGAGTGTGGAGCGGGCGTGGCAGTGAGAGAGAGTGTGGAGCGTGCGTGGCAGTGAGAGAGAGTGTGGAGCGTGCGTGGCAGTGAGTGTGTGTGTGGTGGGCGTGGCAGTGAGAGAGAGAGTGGAGCGGGCGTGGCAGTGAGAGAGAGTGTGTGGGGCGGGCGTGGCTGTGAGAGAGAGAGTGGAGCGGGCGTGGCAGTGAGAGAGAGTGTGGAGCGTGCGTGGCAGTGAGAGTGTGTGTGGCGGGCGTGGCTGTGAGAGAGAGAGTGGGGCGGGCGTGGCAGCGAGAGAGAGTGGGGTGGGCGTGGCAGCGGGAAAGAGTGGGGTGGGCGTGGCAGCGAGAGTGGGGCGGGCGTGGCAGCGAGAGAGAGTGGGGTGGGCGTGGCTGTGCGAGCGCGAGACTGAACGAGCATGCGAGAGGGAGGGAGTTGGGGAGAGTCAGTGAGCCCGTGTGGCAGATTGTGCGTGTCTGCCTTACTCCCAGCCTCAGGTTTCTCACTCAATCTCAGCACCATACACCAACACAAGCAAACACACCCACTCACAGCGGGTGAGTGAGCGCGCAATGTGAGACTGGGAGTGAGCTGGACACGCACACACTGATCCTCTCACACTCTGGTCATTTTTCTTAATTACTCTTTTTCTACTATTGCTCAGCAGTTGTTTCTTTTCTTAATACCTCAACTTTTTTTGTTGAAATTCAGTTTATTGTTCCAAATCTTATTTTTCCGAAATTTGCTCGTCAGCATCTTGAGTGAGAAAAAAAATGCAGATGTGCCCCACCCACCCCCAAGGAAAAGGTTGGACAAGCCTGTTATAGAGGAAAACAAAAATGAGACAGTGACTGATAAGGGTGCAGCCCTGCATTGAATAAAAGAAGCAAAACAGATTCCTGTTCAAAACAACTTTTTATATTGTGCATTCTGTTCATTAGAATGTCTTCCTCGATCATGTAATCTTTATTCATTAGCTGCATGCTAAATAAGCTAGTGAAGACACTGGGAAAGTTTAATGAAATATCACTTTGTAATGTCATGCTTCATGCCTTCGATGTGTAGAACCTGATGATTTGAAATTTAGAATTTTCATTATTTGGCAACCATACAAATATAAGGGGTGCAAGTTTAAAAGGAGACTACAAGGAGTATTGATATTCCAAAAGAATAGTAGTAATCAATATTTTATTCTTGAAATATATTCATGAACTCTCGAAGGGTTCTGGTATTTCTATATAATTAAAACCGATGAAAGGAATGGCAATGTCAAACAGCATTGATTCAGCAATTATAGTATTTGGATGTTGTATTTATAACCAGTGTAATGAGAGCACAGTAGCATGTAGCCTGTCACCGTACCAGAGAGAAAATTAAAATAGTTTTAAGTTCTGCCCTTGTATTGCTATCATCTTACAAAATAATTAAGTGAAAACTTATATCACTAAATTATGATTTATTTCAGCAATTTACCTTAACAGGTTCTATTCATTGTGAAGTGATTTATAGATCCACTTGGGATTTGTATTACAGTACTCTTCCCTGCATTTGTTCATTGAACTACAATTTATTGCACCAATGCAGTTATGTGGATCAGTGTTATTGATAGAACATCTTATCCCTTCCAACCAACACTCGAGTTGAAAGCCTGTGCATGAAGCAGCCCTCTTCTGTGACTGTCAATGTCAAAGATCTAATGCAAGGTCAATGCTTTTCTAAATAAATACATTTTGGTTCTTTACAACTAATTTATTTCCCTGCAGGTAGGGAAGCAATTGATTATAGTACATGGGCTTATGAATTGAGATGGATTTTAATATTAATAAATGAAAGATAATGCATATTGGAAGCAGAATCATGAATGGGAGTATATTTAGCACAAGTATGAAAGGAAAAGTATTGACCATCAAAAGTATAATCTGTCCAACTTTTATCCCATTGAAGTCAACGGAATCAACATGGGGTGTGATCTAAAATGCTGGCAGTGTGGTCTGCCAGATTATCACCCAGATTGCGAAGTTCAAAATTATCCCCACTGATGATACAAAGAAAGTTTAGAGAAGGGCAATGCTCTAAATTACAAAGAAGGAATAACTGAATTGAGATGAAAATAATCCAGGTTTAGTTGTAAAACATTTACAAAATGGTGTTATCATTATAAGAAGGCTAATTAACTTGGTCTGTGATCACAAAACAAGTTGATGCAGAGATTAGCCAGCATTAACTGAGACTCAAGATTAAAATCTGCAGAGAGACGCATATGTGGAACAGGAATTTAGCAAAAACACTTAATTCTATGTCAGTTAACCATTTTGAAAAAGAGCTGGAAAGGTAGGCAAAGTAAATGACATTGTACTTCTCCACATTTAACTCTATCTGCCAGTTTTGCCCACTCACCTAATCATCTTCACAACTTTCTTGCCCTATGTACTACTTACTATAAGAACAAAGAAAAGTACAGCACAGGAACAGGCCCTTCGGCCCTCCAAGCCTGCGCTGATCATATTGCCTGTCAACTAAAACATTTTACACTTCCGGGGTCCATATCCCTCTATTCCCATCCTATTCATGTATTTGTCAAGCTGCCTCTTAAACATCACTATCATACTTGCTTCCACCACCTCCTCTGGCAGCGAATTCCAGACACTCACTACCCTCTGCGTAAAAATCTTGCCCCGCACATCTCCTCTATAGTTTTCTCCTCTCACCTAAATCTATGTCCCCTAATAATTGACTCTTGCACCCTGGGAAGAAGCTTCTGACTATCTACTCTGTCCATGCCACTCAATTTTGTAAGCTTCTATCAAGTCCCCCCTCAATCTCCGTCGCTCTAGTGAGAACAATCCGAGTTTCTCCAACCTCTCTTCATAGCTAATAACCTCCAGACCATGCAGCATCCCGGTAAACCTCCTCTGCACCCTCTCCAACGCCTCCATATCCTTCTGGTAATGTGGCGACCAGAATTGCACGCAATATTCCAAGTGTGGCCTAACCAAGGTTCTATACAGCTGCAGCATGACTTCCCAGCTTTTACACTCAATACCCCTGCCGATGAAGGCAAGCATGCCAAATGCCTTCCTGACTACTTTATCCACCTGCGTTGCCACTTTCATTAACCTGTGGACCTGTACACCCAGATCCCTCTGCCCGTCAATGCACTTAAGGGTTCTGCCATTTACTGTATAATTCCTGCCTGTATTAGACCTTCCAAAATGCATTACCTCGCATTTGTCCGGATTAAACTCCAACTGCCATTTCTCCGCCCAAGTCTCCAACTGATCTATATCCCTATGTCACCTAACTTGATGTCGACAGCAGACCTGGATTGATGGCTCTCTCTTCCTTCATCCAAATCTTTTATAAATGTACTGAAAAATTGAGACCCCAGTACAGGTACCTTGGGGGGCACCACTAGTCACTTTTTCTCAATTTGAGCACTTTATCCCAACTTTCTGCCATCAATTCTGTACACATGTCAATAGGATGCCTCCAGTTCCATGTACCTTCATTTTTGTTAACAGCCCTACATTGCATTTTTCTGCCTACTTAAAGGGGTGTAATTTAAAAAATCACCAAGACACTCAAACTTAGAAGGCCTAAATCTCAAACGTGCCCTGTTTTGAAGTTGTGAAGAGCCAAAATGTTTTTATTTAGAAAAGCATTAACCTTGCATTAAAGCTTGCATTAGATCTTTGACATTGACGGTCACAGAAGAGGGCTGCTTCGCGCACAGATGCAGTGTCTAAAATCAGGACCGAGACCATTCCAGGTGGTTTTCCCGATTTCGGAGATGGGACCCTTAATCAGACCGGCCAACTGCACATGCCTGCTGTGTATCCCCAGGCAGCTCAGTGAAGACCATTTTAATTTTAGGCCACTCTAACTCTCGGGTAGGTGTTGGAGGACAGGGTTGGCCTGGAAATGGGGGTCAGTGACCAGGAAGGAGGTGATGGTAGCGATCAGAAATGGGGGCAACCAGTGGCCAACAGCAGCCGTATTTTCAATGTACTCCTTCAACTCCAGGTTTTGTATTCAGGCAAGTATTTTTACCTTCTCTGGTAGATACTCACAATGGTCCCTTTAAAGAATGTTGCTTAAGCTGTTTGTCACCCTTGGCAACTGCAGTTAGAGCAAACCAATTGCATATAAGGAGAGCGGAGCATAAAATAGACATTAGGCATCCTACTGGTAGATGCAAAGACGCTCATGCCTGTTTGAGGCACAGGCCCTAGATGCCTCTTTTGATGTTAATACCAGTATTGCATACGGAAGTCTGCCTTAGAATGTGTCTGCACTGCCTGTCTTGTTGGACACCTACAAAACAGGTGAGTCATCACCGATTTAAAAGAGTATCAAAAACGTCTTGTTCTCAGACCATTCTGGCTTTCAGACAGCCTGATTTTGGATAATGTAAATAAAATCCTTAATAATACTCCAAACTGCAAACGGTTGTGCTGGTAATTTTCTTTTATTATGTCTATACTTGTGGTTCAGTTTGATTCTCCATAAGCCCTGCATCTAACTTTTAATGTACTGCTTTTGACTTTTGAGTAACTAATTTTTTGGCATCAGTCAAAATATGCCAAAGAAACTCATTGCTGACTCACTGAAAAATGTTTTCTTTCAACCTTTTCCTAAGTAAACCTAAATTGGCATTGATCTGTACAGAAAATTGAAATGAACCAGAACTTAATCTCCTTTATTAGCCAATGAAAACATTAATGTTGCTTAACCTTGTGAGAAGTAATCTGATTATTCACAAACTACTGCAAGATTTGGAGATTGTATAAAAGCTATAGGATAGTGTTTTGAAAAGCAGAAAGGGTTATCTGGTCCTCTCCTGTTTAATTCCTCACTTGAATTTTTGCATAAATTATTTTCCTTGATTTCAGTGTCACTCCCATGAGCAGATCTTTCATTCCTGAAGAACCTGTCCAATATCAGAGTAAGCAAAGTAGGCCTTGGAGTTCAATCAGAAAACCTCTGTCATTGTGCTCCATCTTACTGGAATAATATGCTGCTGTGCAATCCCTCTATTATTGATGGGTAGAAGAATATGCAGTGTCAGACGTCTGTCACCTGCTGGATAGAATATTGCTAAGGCTCTGTACTGATGGTCATTAATCCCTGTTAATATTGTAGTTTATAGTTTTTCAAAGGGTCATGCCATGCAAGTAAATGTATCTCATTTACACCAAGTGCATCACCTGGTAAAGTCCAATAAACTAATCTATCACAGACAAGAGTGCTTTGGTACTGTCACATCAGCTCCCTCTGACTGTGACTTCCAAAGCTTCCTCATGTACGAGTCCAGTGCCTTACTTTTGAGGGCTGTGTGCATATACTTAGCACAGCATAATGGCTGCAAACACTCACAAGTTTTAATATTCCATGGGCTCTGGGAAAGCTGTTTGACAGACATGCCACCCCTGTGCCTGCACCCTTTGTACTTGATTTTGCTATGGTCATGTTGCATTGCATAACAAAGGATGCGAGTTTTGCCTAGCTGACACCATCTTGCCACATTTGCCTCTTGGACAAATTTCTTAATCCACCAACTCTGTTCATTGACAGAGGCTAGATATTACACACAAGCTTTATTTTTACCTATCCCTGAGGGTCTGTCCTACCACCAAAGCTATACTGAGGTTGGACCATGCATCCTTCCCTTGAATATAACGCACAAGTTTACCTTGTATAGTACAAGGTGTGGTGACTTGTTTTCTGTGCCATTTCATGGACCAAAGTGAATGGCGAACACTTCAATGTATAAAGCGCATCTAAGCTTGAACTTTTTTCTGAGGTCTGAGGTCTCTGCCTACATTTCTGTCTGCCATCTCACTGGTGGGGTCAAAAGGCTGTACCTCCTTCAGCCCTACTCAGGTCTGACCATTTGGTTTTCCTAGACCACCTATTAAGCACATGACTTGCCATGCTCCACATGTTTCTGCTCTATTTCCTTCCCTGAGAGCATGCTGCTCCCTGGCACTGGTCAGATGAGTGAATCTTGTGCCATGATGTCAGTATCTACTATAGCTGACTGTGCTGGGTTAACAGAACTTGCATTCTCCCTTTGCAGTCTTTGTCTCATCTCTGCTAAATAGTCCAGCATTTAGCTTCAATATCCACATTACTTCCTAGTAGAACCTCAAATGTAATGATTGCTGAAATCAGTGATTTTACTCCTTTGCAAATAGGATATTCCAGCCAAATTCTGACCAGGGGTATGCTGAGACCCAGTAAAGCCCAGGGCGCTTAAGATTATTCATGGGTTGGGAAAGCTAAAGACTATAAGGAATTTTTAAAAATATCAAACCAACGCTGAAATATTTTACAAGTATGTCAGTTGAAAGAAGATTGTTAAAAGCGAGTGGCATCCTTGAGAGGACCAGATGATGATCAGAAAATGGTACAGTTGTTTAAAAACTACTTAGTAGCAGTTTTTACTAAATGGAAGAGGATACGGATCCTAATATGACTGAGTAAGCTGAATAATATTATGAATGCAAATTATATTTCGGATAAATTAATTCAGCTATAAGAAGAAAAAGCACAAGTGTCTGATCCTGAGGGAAGAAATTGTATCTCAGGGACCAGGAAGTGTGCCAGATAAATGGAAATTGACCTAACATTTTTTGAAAGAAAAAATAAGCCAATTTGGATAATTACAGGCCAATTAGAATAACATCTGTGATTGTATTTCATGTTTTCCTACAACCATTTCTAAGATCCTTTTTTCCACCCTATACTACCAATTGTGAAAAGTTCCTTTTATTTCAGTTCCATTTATTGCAATTCCTGTTTGCAAATCTGATTCCCACAAAAATTGCTTTAATGAGACATGACACTTTAGCATCTAGGACTCTTACCTCTCAATTTGGTTGGGTCAAGTATTTAACATGCTTAAGAACAAGTTTGACCTGAATTCCACTTTCTTTTTTGCATTATATGGGTGAGGAGAAATAGAAGTCAAAAAAGCATCATGATTTGCTTCATGAGCAGGTAGATATTGCGAACAGTTAGATTGGATCGGAGATTCAAAAGCTGTTCAGTTAGAAGTTCGCATTATGAATTTCCGGTTTCTAGAATTTTGATAAGTTCAGACTTTTTGAAAAAACAGGGCAAGAAATGAGAACTGAGCTAGGAAGCCAAAGTGTGAAAATAAGATGGCCAGCGTTAGGAAGCACTGTGTAGGTGGTTTAATCACGAGAACTCTGAAAATCCTGTTTTGTGGCAGCCTGTTGAAAGCTAGTGAGTTCAGCATAGAACGCTTTGAAGCAGCAAATAGATTCCTGTGCTGCTGGAAAGAGACATAACCTTGATTACAACAAGCTGTCTGGTGAAAATACGGAGTGACAACCTAGCCACAGATGCACGGACGGAGTAAGTGTTGCCAGGTTTGTTAGCAGAGTGACCGTGAACATATTACGGCAATAAGCCATGTTTTTGTCATGTCATTACTGATCAAATCTTTGCAAACGAAGGAGAGAAGATGAACAGTAGCAAACTGGGGAAAGAGTGCCCCATGTTGTTATGCCAGTTTGGGCAAGTGGAAATCTCCTGAGATAGGAAAAACACAAACTGTCATGACTAAAAAAAATGTGAGAACCTGACCAACTGATTGAAAGGATGCAAACAGCTTTTGGAAGCCAGCTACAATCTTTGAATGCCAGGATAAGAATGCACTACATGGTGCTTTTGATAGAGAATGTCGCTTGATATTACGTTTCTCTTTATCTTTAACCAAAAGGAACATCTTTATCCAAAGCGTGGCAAGAAAGTGGAACTCACTACCACAAGTATTAAATGAGGCAAGTGGCATAGGCATATTTAAAGAGAAGCTAGATAAGCACATGAGGGAGAAAAGAATAGTAGGTTATGCTGAGGTCAGATGAAAATGGGTGGGAAGAGGCTTGTTTGTTATTTAAGTGCTGTCATAGACCAGTTGGGTCAAATGGCCTTTTTCTGTGCTGTAAATTTATATGTAATCTAATATTACTTACTTGGTTCCAGGTACTAGAGGATGTATTATTTATATCATTAAGAAACATAAGAAGCAATTCCTGCACATAGTCTGTTTTAGATTCTACTGAGGAAACAGCGTTTTATGAAAAACTATAGCCTGATGGGTGCTATGCACTTAAACAGTAAATTTGGAATGTAGTAACCCCAGTGGAGGAGGGAAGTGACTGGATTCCTGGGTGCTTGAGTGAAGCAGAGGTTGATCTTTTAGTTTTGGTGGATAATGACATTGACGTCCACAGAGAGGTGACTCACGCAGAAGTCATTATACTCTGGAAGACTTGGAAACAAAGGCTGTGGAGGATCTAAATAAAGGTGTGTCTAAACTGGAAATTCCCAAAGTTAGTGAGGTAAATTCTGCACTGTGTGTTATCTATTGATTTATTGAGTCAATGGAGAGTGAGATGTTTTAACTTGTGCACTGAAAGGGAATGTGTGAAGGATGATGACTTCTGACCTTCAGCAAAATCAGAACTTAAGAATTTTTCATCACATTAGAAAAGCTCAAATGAAAACAGTTGTTCTTTATTTAGTAAGATGCTATGCTGTAACTGCAGAAAGTGGAATGGAAGAAAATGATTGAAGGGGAGGGGGTGCAGAATCTCTGTTTCCCACCTAAAAAAGTCAAACTTCCACATCTATGAGAATTAAGGATAAAGATGCAACCTTATTAAATTTAACCAAAGTGAAAAAATGATCCGGAATATGGTTCTATTCAGTTGATGAACGTGGTTGGTCACTTTGGAGGTTAATCTGACAGTATACAGTCCAGTTTGTTGGGCTTTGCTAACAGTGGCTGACAGTAGAACTTGCATAACTGTTCATCCCTTAGATGATGTAATTCTATCAGTTGCCTGGGCAACTTCAGCTTTATGACTGTAATGAGCAAGGAATATATTAATTTTCTTCTAACTATGAAACATAGCCTCTGAAGGAGGCAAACATGCAGTCACCCCATTCATGTTCTTAGTATAAAATGCTAGGGAATTTTTTAAATCATCCAATTCGCACAGTGTTTATAATCTTTTGATTTGATTTTGACCTCATTCGAAAAAACTCTTCAGTGCTCATGAAACAAAAGAGCAAAATCTATGAACATTTTCCACTCTAGAATCATCATGATCTTATTCTTAAGCCCCCTGCCTGAAGCCAGCAGTCTCTACTGTAGGTAGGGCAAGGAGGCAGGTCCTGAATCCACCCCAGCCAGAACAGGGATTGTTGGCACCAATTTCATTCACACCAGCCCATGCTCCCGATCTATATGAATGTTGCAATCTGGAGCTATGAATAGGTTTGGTAGAGGCTCCAATTTCTTTCCATCACATGGCTGACCAGGAATATCTCCTGCTCTTACCGCCTGCCATTGAATATATTGGCGTATGTATGGTTTTACAAGTTGATACTCAACCTGTTTGGCCACATTATGAACGCACTTTCCTTGGTCATCAAGTTCTGGAGTGGGACTTGAACCCGGAGCTTCTGGCTCAGAGGCAGCAACTCTACCCACTACGCTACAAGATGTCCTTTACAATCTAGAAATGAGACAGAAAGTTTTCACGAACCAACAAATGGAGCACACAATGGAGAAGGGTCTTGCATCAAAAGTTTGTTGAAACAACACTCTTCTATCTACTTTTCTGCAAGTTTTTTTTAACCCTGAAATTTAATTTTCTCACTCTTGAACATGTGAGCACTGTTTTTATAATTTCCTGACCAGGAAAATGCTGCTTTAACTGCTGCCATCAGTTCATTGCCTTCTCGATAGTGTGTGAAAGAGGTCAGTGTGATAGATGGCTCATCTGTCCTTTCTTGTTTTCATCCTCATCCCATCCTTGCAAGGAAGTGCCTCCTCTCAACATCCGTGCCGATGGCATATGTGAAATGAACTCGATAGGAAGAAGTCATGCATATGAATCCTGGTGCTATCAGAAGGACAGAATGTTACACACCAACATATTGAGCTGCTTTTCCACCTTAGAGCACCAGTGTTGTGTACTGGAGACACATGCAATTCTGCGATGGGCAGGTTTTCAGTGGTGAAACCCGCCATCAGCTGACAATGCTGCAGCTACGGTTGGGCTATAAAAGAGCCTCCTGGGCAAACAGGGAGGCTTTTCATCACTGCCACAACTTTTCTGCCCAACTCCATTGCCATTGACATTGACTTTGAGAGATGGCCTTTCAATATTATATTTCACTTATAAATATTTCATATTACATTGGTTTCACTTTATTCATCAGTGAATCATCGTTATTTTTTGAGTGATTAATGTACTAGCACTCCTCATGTTTGGAGTGCATTTATGCTTATGGAAGAATTAGGGATATTTCCATTATTGTGGAAGAAAGAACATTGTATTCTCCTGTTCACTCTTTATTGAATGTCCATGTTATACTCGTTATTCTGTGGGACATGGCTGAACTTGCAGAGTCAGCTGGCCCTCCCTTCTATGCATTGTAAAGGACATTGCCCAAGATCGCTCTCAGTGGGGATAATTGATATGTATGTGAACCCAAAGCCCTGTAAGGACACTGATAGCCAACACATTGAGATCAACACTCATTTGGACAGTAATTACACTGACTTTAAGCTACTCATTTTCATACCTTGACTGACTATTCCCACCTCACCCAGGACATAAAGCCCTTCCCACTTCACTCCTCCATGATCCCAAACCCACCGCCTGTCCTCCCATGGATCCCTCTTCAACCTCTCCATGCCCCAAACCCCACTCCACACTGCAACCCCCTCTCCTCACCACTTCCTCGCCCTTGTCAGTCCTGAGCCTCCATGCAAGCTGCCATTCTCCTGTTCCCCTCCCTTGTGCCATAGAGTTAAACAAAAAAGAACTGTGATCTTACACGCAACTGCACAAAGCCAACTGATGCACAGCACCTTCAATAAACGTGAACTGGGTGCCATGAGATTCTCTTGTGCTGCTGACTTTATCTTGATGTTAGGACATAATTAAAAAACATTTTATTCAAATGAATATTTATGGCATGCATACATATTACAAGAATGAACCCGCCACAAGCCAGCAAGCAGCTTGACGTGCTGCAAACGCACCACTGCCTTTATCTCTGCATCTCAACTGTCCGTCAGGATATCAGGATTTTGCAATTTGCCTGATTAAGTCACCCCGCACAACACTTTTCCCACTCTCAAAGGCTCCATAACATTCTCCTCCTTTTGCATTTTTTTTTCATTCATGGGATGTGGGCATCGCTGGCTGGGCCAGCATTTATTGTCCATCCTTAATTGTCCATGAGAAGGTGGTGGTGAGCTGTCTTTTTGAACCACTGCGTTCCATATAGTGTGGGTACACCCACCGTGCTGTTAGGAAGGGAATTCCAGGATTTTGACCCAGTGACAGTGAAGTAACAGTGATATATTTCCAAGTTAGGATGGTGTGTGGCTTGGAGGGGAACTTCCAGGTGGCATTCACATGTACCTGCTGCCCTTGTCCTTCTAGATAGTAGTGGTCGTGGGTTTGTAAGGTGTCTAAGCAGTCTTTGTGAGTTCCTGCAGTGTACCTTGTAGGTAGTACACACTGCTACCACTGTGCATTGGTGGTGGAGAGAGTGAATGTTTGTGGATGGGGTATCAATCAAGGCAGCTGCTTTGTCCTAGATGATGTCAAGCTTCTTAAGTGTTGTTGGAGTTGCATTCATCCAGGCAAGAGGAGAGTATTCCATCACACTCCTTTCTTTTACCTTCGAGACAGTGGACAGGCTTTGGGGAATCAGGAGGTGAGTTACTCGCCACAGGATTTCTAGCCTCTGATCTGCTCTTGTAGTCACAGTATTTATATGGCTCGTTAAGTTCAGATTCTGGTCAATGGTAACCCGCAGGATGTTGATAGTGGCGATTCAATGATGGTAATGCCATTAAATGTCACGGGGTGATGATTACATTCTCTCTTGTTGGAGATAGTCTTGCCTGGCACTTGTGTGGTGCGAATGTTACTTGCTACTTGTCAGCCCAAGCCTGGCCATTGTCCAAATAGAGCAAGACCTGGGCATGGACTGCTTCGGTATCTGATGAGTCGCGAATGGTGCTGAACATTGTGCAATCATCAGCGAACATCCCCACTTCTGATCTTATAACAGAAGGACAATCATTGATGAAGCAGCTTCAGATGGTTGGGCCTAGGACACTACCCTGAGTAATTCCTGCAGCAATGTCCTGGAACTGAGATGATTGACCTCCAGCAACCACAACGATCTTCCTTTGTGCTAGATATAACTCCAGCCAGTGAAGAGTTTCCCCCCAGATTCTCATTGACTCCAGTTTTGCTGGGGCTCCTTGATGCCATACTCGGTCAGATTCTAACTTGATGTCAAGGGCAGTCACACTCGCCTCACCTCTGGAATTCAGTTCTGTTGTCCATGTTTGAACCAAGGTTGTAATGAAGTCAGGAGCTGAGTGATCCTGGCGGAACCCAAACTGATCTTCAGTGAGCAGGTTGTTGTTAAGCAAGGGCCACTCGATAGCACTATTGATGACCCCTTCCATCACTTTACTGATGATGGAGTGTAGACTGATGGAGCAGTACTTGGCGGGTTGAATTTGTCCTGCCTTTTGTGTACAGGACATAGCTGGGAAATTTTCCACATTGCCGGGTAAATACCAGTTTTGTAGCTGCACTGGAACAGTGTGGCTAGGAGCGTGGCAAGTTCTGGAGCACAAGCCTTCAGTACTATTTCTGGAATATTGTCAGGACCCATAGCCTTTGCAGTATCCAGTGTCTTCAACCATTTCTTGATATCACGTGAAGTGAATCGAATTGGCTGAAGACTGGCATCTGTGGTGCTGGGACCTCCGAAGGAGGCTGAGGTGGATCATCTACTCGGCACTTCTGGCTGATTATTGCAAATGTTTCAGCCTTATCTTTTGCACTGATGTTCTGGGCTCCCCCATCATTGAGGATGGGGATATTTGTGGAGCTGTGTCCTCTAGTGAGTTGTTTAATTGTCCACCACCATTTATGATTTTATGATTGGACGTGGCAGTACTGCAGAGCTTACTTCTGATCCTGGCTGTGGGATCGCTTAGCTCTCTCTATCACATGCTGCTTATGTTGTTTGGTATGCAAGTTGTCCTGTGTTGTAGCTTCACCAGGTTGACACCTCATTTTTTGGTATGTCTGGTGCTGCTCTTGGCATGCCTTTCCGTACTCTTCATTTAACAAGGGCTGATCCCCTTGGTGGTAATGGTAGTGTGGGGGATATGCCGGGCCATGAGATTACAGATTGTGGTTGAGTAAAATTCTGTTGCTGCTGATGGTCCCAAGTGCCTCATGGATGACCAGTATTGAGTTGCAAGATCTGTTCGAAATCTATCCCATTTAGTACAGTGAAGGTGCAACACAATATGATAGAGGATATCCTCGATGTGAAGATGGGACTTCGTCTCCACAAAGTCACTCCTACTGATACTGTCATGGACAGATGCATCTGCGGTAGGCAGGTTGGTGAGGATGAGGTCAGATATGTTTCACCCACTTGTTCTTTTCCTCACTACCTGCTGTAGACCCAGTCTCGCAGCTATGTCTTTGAGGACTTGGCCAGTATGGTCAGTAGTGGTGCTACCAAGCCACACATGGTGATGGATATTGAAGTCCCAGAGTACATTCTGCACCCTTGCCACCTTTAGTACTTCCTCCAAGTGGTGTTCAACATGGAGGAGCACTGATTAATCAGCTGATTGGGGTGGTGTGTGATAATCAGCTGGAGGTTTTCTTGCTCATGTTTGACCTGATGCCATGAGACTTCATGGGGTCCAGAGTCAATGTTGAGGGCTCTCACGGCAGCTTTCTCCCGGCTGTATATCACTGTGCTGCCACCTCTGCTGGGTCTGTTCTGCTGTTGGAAATAGCCATGATTGGTGATGGTGATGCCTAGGACGTTATCTGTAATGTATGATTCTGTGAGTATGACTGTCAGGCTGTTGCTTGACTAGTCTGTGGGACAGCTCTCCCAATTTTGGCATAAGCCCAGATGTTAGCAAGGAGGACTTTGCAGGGTCGACAAGGTTGAGTTTGCCATAGTCATTTCCAGTACCTAAGTTGATGCTGGGTGGTCCCTCCGGCTTCATTCCTTATAGACTTTCTAGCGGTTTGATACAGCAAGAGGGAATGCACTGTTGGACCTGGTTCTGGGGAATGAGTTGGCCCAAGTGGATCAGATATCAATGGCAGAGCATTTAGGGGACAGGAGTCATTGTATCATAAGGTTTAGATTGACCATGGCAAAGGACAAGGAACAATCCAGAGCAGGGATAATTCATTGGGGGAAAGCCAACTTTGATGGGATGAGAATTGTGAGAGTTGGAATCAAATGTTAGCAGAAAAGGCAGTAGCTGAACAATGGACTACCTTCAAAGGAAAATTATTGCAGGTAATGTCAAGGTATATACCCTTAAAGGGGAAATAAATCAATGACTTGGATGACAAGAGAGAGAGAGGTAAAGATGAAAAGGAAGAAGTGTGAATATGACAGATGTCAGGTACAAAATACAATTTCAAATCAGGCTATATGCAATGGAAAATCAGGCTGAATACAAAAGGACCAGAGGGGAATTGAAAAAAACTAATAAAAGCAAAGAGAGAGCATGAAAAGAAACTGGCAGATAATATAAAAGGGAATCTGAAGATCTTCTATAAACATATAAATAATAAAAGGGTGATAAAAGAAAGAGTAGGACTGATTAGGGATAAAAAAGGGGAATTGCAAGTAGAGGCAGGAGAAATAGCTGAGGTATTAAATGAGTGCTTTGCATCTGTCTTTACAAAGGAGGAAGATGCTACCCAGGCTGAGGTGAGAGAAGAGGTAACTGGCACTCTAGAAGAATTTACAATTGAAAAGGAGGAGGTTTTTAGAAAGGCTATCTTAACTTAAAATTGATAAGGTACCAAGGACCAATGGCAGGATGAAATGCATCCAAGGGTACTGAGAGAAATGAGAGTAGAAAGTGCAGAAGCACTAGTGATAATCTTCCAGTCTTCCTTAGACACAGAGGTGCTGCCAGATGACTGGAGAATTGCAAATGTTATATACCCTTGTTTAAAAAGGGATGGAAGGATAAAGCCGGCAACTACAGACCAGTCAGTTTGACTTCAATGGTCAGGAAACTTGTGGAAACTATAGTTCGGGACAAAATCAATAGTCACTTAGACAAGTGCAGGATAATTTTTTTATTTATTATTCATTCATGAGTTGTGGGCTTCGCTGGCTGGGCCAGCATTTATTGCCCATCCCTAATTGCCCTTGAGAAGGTGGTGGTCAACTGCCTTCTTGAATCACTGCAGTCCCTGTGGCGTAGGTACACCCATAATGCTGTTAGGGAGGGAGTTCCAGGATTTTGACCCACTTAGGAAATTAAGGAAAGCCAGCATGGATTCATTAAGGGAAAATCATGTTTAACTAACCTGCTGGAGTTTTTTGAGGAGGTAACAGAGGAGGTTGAGAAGGGAAACACTGTTAATGTGGTGTTTATGGATTTTCAAAAGGCATTTGATACAGTGCCACACAACAGATTTGAGTAAAATTCTAGTTCATGGAATAAAAGGGAAAATAGACATTTGAATAAGAAATTGGCCGAGTGACAGGTAACACAGAGTAGCGATAAATGGTTGTTTTTCAGATTGGAGGAAGGACTGTAGTGGAGTTCCCCAAGGGTCAGTGTTATGACCCTTGCTCTTCCTGATATGTATTAATGACCCAGGGTGGTGTGCAGGGCATGATTTCACAATTTACAGATGATATGAAGATTGGAAACGTCAACTGTGATGGGGATAGTCCTGAACTTCAAAAGGACACAGACCTGTTGGTGGATTGGGCAGACAAGTGGCAGATGAAGTTCAGTGCAGAGAAGTGTGAGATGATTCATTTTGGCAGGAAGAATATGGAGTGACAATATAAAATAAAGAGAGAAACTCTAAATGCGATGCAGGGACAGATGGACCTCGGTGTGTATGTACATAAGTCATTGAAGATGGCAGGGCTTGTTGAGAGTGTGGTTAATAAAACATAGGGGATTGAGTACAAGCGTAAGGAGGTCATGTTGAACTTGTATAAATCACTAGTTAAGCTTCATCTGGAGTACTGCATCCAGTTCTGGTCACTGTACTTGAGGAAGGATGTGAAGGCATTGGAGAGAGTACAGAGGAGATTCACAAGAATGATTCCTGGGATGAAGAACTGTAGCCATGAGGATAGATTGGAGAGGTTGGGACTATCTTCCTTGGAGAAAAGAAGGCTGAGTGGAGACTTGAAACAGGCACTCAAGATTCTGAGAGGTATGGATAGGCTAAATAGTGAGAAACTGTTCCCACTCAAGAACTAGAGGGCATAGATGCAAAATAATTGGCAAAAAGAGTAAAGGTGATGTGAAGAAAAAATTTTTTCACCCAGAGGGTGGGTGGAGTCTGGAATGAACTTCCTGAAATGGTGGTGGAGGCAGATTCAATTGAGGTATTCAAGAAGGAATTGGATAGCTATCTAAAAAGGAAGAATGTGCAAAGTTATGGGAACAAGGCAGGGAAGTGGAATTAGGTAGAATGCTCTTTCAGAGAGCCAGTACAGACCTGATGGGTCCGAATGGCCTCCTTATGCACTGTAAAGATTCTAGAATTTTGAGTGGCTGGGCCACTTCATAGGGCATTTAAGAGTCAACCACATTGCTGTGGGCCTAGAGTCATATGTAGGCCAAGCCAGGTAAGGATGGCAGTTTTCCTTCCCTAAAGGACATTAGTGAACCAGATAGGTTTTATGAAAATGGACAATGATTTCGTCGTCACCATTGGATTTTTAATTCCAGATTTTTATTGATTGAATTCAAATTCCATATCTGCTGTGAAGCTTGGTCCCCAGAACATTACCTTGGGTCTCTGGATTACTGGTCCGGTGACAATATCACTACACCACTGCGTCCCCCTTGTTGGTGCAGTTTTGCATCTGTTTCCCACAGTGAAAGAGAAACTTTAAACATGAATTTGAATTGGAAGTGCTGTCATTTAGGCATTCCTTGGATGCAAGATTGGAGTCAGCACTTGGATTTGCTTGGGGCTGTAAACTTGCATACCTCAAAAAAAAAAATAATTTTCCATTAAAATGACTCATTCTGCCAGCCGCTAGCACATCCTGTTTCATCATAATGGGTTTGGTGAGTTGTAATGCATGTGGCTATCGCTCAACTGCTTCCCAGGTTTTCTTTGCTCTCAGTTTTAATCATGCAGCAGTACAGAAAATCTTTTGCTTTCTCGGAACCATGTTTCCAGTGAGACATTTAGTTGCCTAATGATGACATAAATGTTCCCAAAGCAACTTTACTTCAATCAGTCTTGGTTTATTTCCTCTACACTTTTTTTCAAAAAAGAAAAATTGTGGGCCATTTTTTAAAATGCTGATAATGCAGTGGAAGCGTAAAGTCAAGCAACTTTTTGATAAGCATGAAGCACAGTTCACCAACTCTAAGTAAGTATCTTCTATTGACTTAGTTAGATCAGACTGTGTAATTTTCTTAAGTCACCCGTGACTTAAAGTGCATGTCGAAGGAGCTTTCTTAATTCACAAAAGAAAAGTTTCTTTATTTTGAGAAACTGCTGAGCAGAAATGCATCAACTGCCAATGAGTGTGTTTAAAAGTAGTTGTAAAATTTAATGTGACTGTTGAGACATGTGGGTAGAGATTGATGTATTATTTTTGAGTTGCAGTAATTTTTTGAGTTGCTTATACAAGTTGTTAGTTTCCTTCTGTTGAGGAAATGCAACATTTTTATTTAGGTTCATGATAAGTGTTGCGATTATCAAGTTTGTCACTTCAATGACCACATTGTCATCAGTTATTCGTCACTTCCACTTCACTGACTGTCTTCAACAGATGAGGAGTAAAGGTAGAATTTTCAGGGGAGAGAAAAAAAAAATCACAAAGCAGAGCTTCTATTGTTTTATTTCATTTTTTAACCAAGTGAAGCTTTACATATCCAAAGCTGTGCTAATTTTATAATACAAAATATTGTGTTTATGCAAAACTGGAAACAAATTGATCTGTTTGAAATAGTTAAGTGCGTGGATGTTGCACTCGTCAGAAGCTCCCTTAATTTTGTCATATCCCAATAACGCAAAAATTGCTCTGCTATTCTCTCTCCTTTTATTCTTCTCTTACACTCTCCATAGCACCCCTCAGAACCCCAGGAACTTGTCTATTGTTTTCTCCTTTCCACCTTGTATCTCACTCAAATTTTAACGGTGATAATTGAAATTGCGTATTGGTTACTATGTTAGTTAGAGGTAGTGCACTATTGTGAAGTGTGGCTGAACTTGTGATGTTTCACGGAACTCATTTCTTGCTATCTTGACTCCATTCTCTCTCCCCTTGTCCAGTCCCCTCCCACCTACATCCATGATTCCTCTGATGCCCTACGTCTCATCAACAATTTCCAGTTCCCTGGCCCCAACCGCCTCCTCTTCACCATGGACATCCAATCCCTCTACACCTCCATCCCCCACCAGGATGGTCTGATGGCTCTCTGCTTCTTCCTCAAACAGAGGCCCGAACAATCCCCATCCACCACAACTCT
Source organism: Carcharodon carcharias (assembly GCF_017639515.1). Lineage (NCBI taxonomy): Eukaryota > Metazoa > Chordata > Chondrichthyes > Lamniformes > Lamnidae > Carcharodon > Carcharodon carcharias. The sequence goes on from NC_054472.1 coordinate 168,512,126, forward strand.
CCTCCGATTGGCTGAACTTGTTCTCACACTGAACAATTTCTCCTTAAACTCCTCTCACTTCCTCCAAATAAATGGTGTGGCTATCGGTACCCACATGGGCCCCAGTTATTCCTGTCTCTTTATGGGGTATGTGGAACATTCCTTGTTCCAATCCTACTCCGGCCCCCTCCCACAACTGTTTCTCCGCTACATCAATGATTGCTTCGGTGCTGCTTCATGCTCTCATCTGGACCTGGAAAAATTTATTAATTTTGCTTCCAATTTCCACCCTTCCATCTTTTTCACATGGTCCATCTCTGACACTTCCCTTCCCTTCCTTGACCTCTCTGTCTCAATTTCTGGTGAAAGACTGTCCACCAATATCCATTACAAGCCTACCAACTCCCACAGCTACCTCAACTACAGCTCCTCACACCCCGCTTCCTGTAAGGACTCCCCTTTACTTCACCTCTCCTCACCATCCAAGGGCCCAAACACTCCTTTCAAGAGAAGCAGCATTTCACTTGCACTTCCCTCAATTTAGTCTACTGCATTCGTTGCTCCCAATGCGGTTTCCTCTACATTGGAGAGACCAAACGCAGACTGGGTGACCACTTTACAGAACACCTTCGGTCTGCCGCAAGCATGACCCAGACCTCCCTGTTGCTTGCCATTTAAACACTCCACCCTGCTCTCTTGCTCACATGTCTGTCCTTGGCCTGTTGCATTGCTCTAGTGAAGCTCAACACAAACTGGAGGAACAGCACCTCATCTTCCGACGAGGCACTTTACAGCCTTCCGGACTGAATATTGAGTTCAACAATTTTAGATCATGAACTCTCTCTTCCATCCCCACCCCCTTTCCGATCCCCCCCCCCCCTTTTTTTCCAATAATTTATATAGATTTTTTTTCCCACCTATTTCCATTATCTTTAAATGTATTTCCATCTATTGTTTTATCTCTACCTTTTAGCCTATTTCAATTCCTTCACCCCACCCCCACTAGGGCTATCTGTACCTTGCTTGTCCTGCTTTCTACCCTTAATTAGCACATTCCTTAGATAATATCACCACCTTCAACACCTCTTTGTCCTTTTGTCTATGACATCTTTTGGCTATCTCCACCTATCACTGGCCCTCTATCCAGCTCTACTTGTCCCACCCTCCTTTAAACCAGCTTATATTTCACCTCTCTTCTATTTTTACTTAGTTCTGTTGAAGAGTCATACGGACTCGAAATGTTAACGGTGTTCCTCTTTGCAGCTGCTGCCAGACCTGCTGAGTTTTTCCAGGTATTTTTATTTTTATGATGTTTCTTCCCTGAGATGCAGTGTCCTGCTATTGAGCAATCATGCCATTTATTATTATACTTAATTGCTAAAGCTTTCACATTGAGAGCTGATGTCTTCAAATGCAGTAAAATTTGACATTCAAAACTCTCCTTAGAAAGGAATTTAGAGGTTTAACACTGCTGCCTGTAATGCACTCTAATGTAATGCTTACCATGTCAGAATTATTGTCCAAACTTGAGTAAGGTTGCCGTTGATTATTTAGTTATTTTGTGAGGTAAATTGTACAAGATTCCTGCTCTCTGGTAAAGTATTAATTTGAAGTATAAGACTTTATTAAAACATACAAGATCCTTAGGGGTCTTGACACGGTGGACCTGGAAAGGATGTTTTCTCTTATGGGTGAATCTGGAACAAGTGGTCACTGTTTAAAAATAAGGGGTCGCTCATTTAAGACAGATGAGAATTTTTGGAAATCTGTTCCTCAAAAGGCGGTGGAAGCAGAGTCTTTGAATATTTTAAGGCAGAGCTAGATGGATTCTTGGTAAACAAGGGGTGAAAGGTTATTGGGGTTAGGCAGGAATGTGGAGTTGAGGTTAAAATTAGATCAGCCATGATCTTGTTGAATGGCGGAGCAGGCTTGAGGGGCCGAGTGGGCTACTGCCCCCCCCCCAATTCATATGTCCGTTTGTACATATTAAAATTTGCAACAAAAATGCCACTTTGGCACCCTTCCTGATCATTTCTGCAACAACAATGCAAAAGACCAGACATGACTGACCAAAAGTAAGCAGAGTTTAGGACAAGGCTCAAAGGTATCACCTTCCAAACCCATGACCACTACCATCTATTCAGGCCGGAAAAGTGTAAGGTATTGCATTTGGGGAGGGCAAACAAAGCAAGGGAGTACTCAATAAACAGGAAGTTATTGAGATGGGTTGAGGAAGTGAGAGACCTTGGAGTGCATGTCTGCAGGTCCTTGAAAGTGGCAGGACAGGTGGACAAGGTGGTCAAGAAAGCATATGGAATGCTTTTCTTTATTGGACGAGGTATTGAATACAAAAGCAGGGATGCAATGATGGAACTGTATAAAACACTGGTTAGGCCACAGCTGGAATTTTGTGTACAGTTCCGGTCACCAGATTAGAGGAAGGACAGAATTGCTATAGAGAGGGTGCAGAGGAGATTTGCAGGAACGTTGCCAGGGCCTGAAATTTGCAGCTATGAAGAGAGGTTGGCCTTAGAACAGAGGATACTAAGGGGTGAGCTAATTGAGGTGTACAAAATTATGAGGGGCCTAGACAAGGTAGCCAGGAGAGACTTCCCCTAGCTGACGAGTCAATTACCAGGGGACATAGATTTAAGTTGGTTGGTAGGAGGATTAAAGGGGACATGAGGAAAAACTTTTTCACCCAGAGTGTGGTGGGTGTCTGGAATTCATTGCCTAAGTTGGTGGTTGAGGCTGAAACGCTCGACTCATTTAAAAGGTACCTGGATCTCTATCTGAAGTGCTGTAACCTGCAAGGCTACGGACCAGGTGCTGGAAAGTGGGATTAAAATGAGCGGCTAGTTTCTTTTTTCTCTTTTTGGCCGGCACAGACATGAACGGCTGAATGGCCTCTTTCTGCGCCATAAGTGTTCTGTGGTTCTATCTAGACGGACAAGGACAGCAGATAAATGGGAACACCACCGCCTGCAAGTTTTCTTCCAAGCCACTCACCATCCTGACTTGGATGTATATTGCCATTCCTTCACTGTCACTGGGTCAAAATCCTGGAACTCCCTCCCTAACAGCACTGTAGGTGCACCTACACCACAGGGACTGCAGCAGTTCAAGAAGGCAGTTCATCACCACCTTCTCAAGGGCAGTTAGGATGGGCAATTAATGCTGGTCTAGCCAGAGATGTCCACATCCTGTAAATGAATTAAAAAATCGTTGTTAAGGCAGTTGACTGTTTTAATTGAATTAACCAGTTTTTCAGCTTCACTTTGAAATGGTTATCTAAGTTAAATAGATGGTGCTCTGACAAATCAGAAGTTGTATCATTCAGGAATATTTTAATGTTGTGTTGCTATAATGCTGATTCTGAACTGTTTGACCATGGTAGATTGCCAATATTAGCAGCATCGCTCACATAATGGTGCAGAAAGCAGACGTGGGAAACTAGTTATCAGATATCTGGCAATATAAGCCGGATTTTCGCTTCTGAGAGAGGTAGCTCAAGTTGGGAAATTTCCTAGCTCAGCACAACTGCAATGGGAATGAATGCTCTGGATGACGGAGTTTTTGCTGAGGGGTGGGGTGAAAGAGTGTGGGATGGAGGTGAGCCACTGTCCCCAGACACGGATTGGAGGCAGCCACGGGCTGCAGAGTGCCAAGGCGGGCTAGTTAAGTGGCCCACCTCAATTTTCTGGGACTTTGTCCCAGTTATTTCATTAAATGTTAAGCCCTCTAGCCCTCACCCCCCTCAAACCCCCACCCACTCCCCAAGCCCCATTCATGCCAACCCATGCCCCCCACAAACCCCCATGGTCCCTTACAGCCGATGAGTCCCCATTCATTTTATGACAACATGGTTACATGGTCATCATCAGACTTTTAATTCCAGAGTTTTTATTAAATTCAAATTGAACCCGGGTCCCCAGAGCATTACCCTGGGTCTCTGGATTACTAGCAGAACGACAATACCACTATGCCACCGCCTTCCCAAAATCCCCATTCCCCATCCAAGCCAACGTCTCAGTGCTTAATCCCTTTAAAAAGAAACATTTTATTCATAAACCCACATCAAAGACAGCTAATCCTTTAACAGCTTGTTTAAGCTGTCACAAAATTGTGAACTTACAGCCCTCTATTGTGATGCTGCTAGATTTTGAAAAACAGTCAAACTGTGCTGTAATAACATAATTTAGGATTATGTCAACAAACAGATATTGGAACTGCTAGAACAGATTTTATTTTATTCACAAACGCAGGCAGGCAGATTTTTTCAAAATTTTAAAGGACAGAAGATTTAAATAACTCGACAACTGTACGTAACTTATCCCAGATTACTACATTACACTGTGTCACCATCTCACTGGAAACTGGTGAAATTTAAATTCAATTAATTAAATCTGGAATTGAAAGTGAGTCTCACTAATAATGACTATGAATCCATTGTGGTAAAAAACCCATCTGGTTCACGGATGTTCTTTGGGGAAGGAAACCTGCTATCCTTACGTGGTCTGGCCTACGTGTGACTCCAGACCCACAACAATGTGACTGACTCTTAAATGCCCTCAGACAATAGCTGAGAAAGCCACTCAGTTGTACCAAATTAGTACCAAGTAACTCCCTTCCTAACAGCACTGTGAAAGTACCTATACCACATGGACTGCAGCGGTCCACCACTTTCTCAAGGGCAACCAAGGATGGGCAATAAATGCTGACATAGCAAGTGACACCCACACCTGTAAAAGAATAAATTAAATTAATCCCCCTTTGAGAGCATTTATGTCTCCACCATGAAGTTGTGGAAATTGCACTGTGGATTGAGGCCATTCCTGAAGTGAAAATCTGGTCTGCTTGTCCTGCGCACTGAGTTTAAATGACACAGCCAATTCATAATTTGCGCTTGTGAGTTCACACCCATACCCCGTTTCTCCTACCAGTGAAATAGGGATCTACCGGATATGGGGGCAGGTCTCCCTCAGTATTGAGCAAAAAAAGAAAGACTGGCATTTATATGGTGCATTTCATGACCTCAGGATGTACTGAAGCACTTTACAGTTAATTAAATACTTTTGGAATGTAGTTATAATGTAGGAAATTGTAGTAGCCAGTTTGCACAGAGCAAATTTCCACTAATGGTAATGTGATAATGACCAGATAATCTGATTTAGCGATGCTATTTGAGGGATAACTATTGATTTTAAAACACTGGGATAACTCCCCTGCCCTTTGAAATGGTACCATAGGATCTTTTATGTCTCCCTGAGAAGTTTCAGTTTAACATCCCATCCGAAAGACAGCATCTCTAACTGTGCAGTGCTGCCTCAGTACTGCACAGAAATGTCATCCTACATTTTTGTTCTCAAGTCTCTGGAATGAGATTTGAAACCACCACAATCTTCTAATTTGAGGCAAGAGTGCTACCAACTGAAATATGGCTGGCACAGCTGAAACAGCATTTATTATCTTGCACAAGCTTACTTTGAATCTACTACATTAATTGTGTAACTTCAAATATATGTACATATTTTCCAGCTTATTACATTGGCTGAACTCCAGTACTAAGTGTTTTGGTGTACCTTAAATTTGTAACAACCCTCATTGAAATGCTTTTAACTGACCAAGGCCTTTTGCATTCCCATTATGTCTTCAACTCAGCTGAGATTTATTGTACATAATCGTTTGGAATATATGTTGCTGATGCAAATTGAAAAGAAGCAGAGGTGACAGATCAAGGAGATCTCAGTTTCTGTTTTTTAGTAAATATTCACTATTTCTTTTGTGTAGGCTTAGAGCTTATAAGTGGATAAAAATCAGTGTTATAAGTTCAAACATTTTCAATTTTTAATGTACTTGTATACCTTTCATGCAAGTCTGAATTCTTCAATTCTGTTTTAAGTGTTGGAAATTAGCTGTCAGTTAAAAGCTGCAATGTAATTTAACATAACCCTATACAGAAGAATACCTCCCTTCATTGGTTTTATTTTGTCTTCTTTAAAGCCATCTAGCATTTCAACCTTTTAAATTGGCTTTTAAATCAATTGATTTTAAATGCAGTTTCCTGTGTCAAACTATATCATTAAACATTTAGAAAAGCATTTTGATTTTTTCTTCCCATCATAATTGGAAATCATTTGAGGCACAATATCTAAACCTTGTTTTAATTTTACTGTAGTTTTCAGCAGTATAATTGGTAAGAGTATTTTGTAATTGTGGTAGCTCAAAATTTTCATGTAATGTAAATTGCCTTGACAAATTATTACTCAGAGGATTAAACAAAATTTACTCCCTTCTGTCATTACTCAGCTTGGTCTGAACAACTAGTCACAGTCTGCACTTATCTTACATTACCTCCCCTCCTTTCCTCCTCTAACTTCACCATCCATGTTGACTCCTCCCCACACACACAAACTTAGTATCGCACAAGGCTCTCCCCCTCAAAAGTCAAAAATCACCAATAGACACGTTATCATTCTTTTCATCTCCTGCACCATGTACATTTGCCAGAGTGTTGAGCTCATTTTATATGGTGGTCTGCTCTAATATCTTGCTTTTGGCAAGGTGTCGCTTTCACCAGAAGTTATTTAAATAGAAATAAAGACAAACCTTACTGGTGCTAAACCTGGGTTTAGATTTTACTTACTAAGGCTACTGCAGCACCCCAATACCTAGATCATTGCATCCACATTTGGAATGAATGACTGGACTGAGGATGTCTTGAGTATCGACTTCAGGTTTGTCAGAGTTGAGAAAGTGGTTTAAACTTGTACTACCAGCCATGAATATCAACTTGTTCAAACCTGTATGTGGCACACAAACAAGCTACACCATTTTCACATGATCTACTTTTGGAGACTACTCAAGATCAGATAGCAAGACAAGGTTCCTAATGCTGAGATTCACTTCCTGACCAACATACCAAGCATCCATACTCTGCTAAAAAGAGATTAGATAAGATGGGCAGGACATGTTGCCAGAATGCCTGATGAGCACTTTCCAAAAAAAGCTCTTCCAAGTCAATTGAAGGGAAATGTTCACATGTTGACCAGAAAATGTACTTCAAGGACACCATTAAAGTCTCACTGGAGGTTTCAACATCACCCCTGAGACATAAGAGAACCTGTCACAGGATCTCACTATATGGTGTAGTCTCATCAGCAAAGGCTCCTATGACCAGAACAGAGTCACACTGGCCAACAGGAAATGTGAGTTTCGCAAGTTCAGAGTCACTAGCACAACTTCAGCACCAACAATATGTATATGCAACAGATCTTTTCGTGCTCAAATGAGACTGATCAATCATCTTCAAACACATCACACCTGAAACATAACTGGATGAATTCCTGTTGATGTCATGGTCATCTTTGACTTTGAAGGACGAACACACACTCACACTCACAAACATGATGCCACATTTCAACTTGAGATAGTTCTGTGCTCACCTTCACCCCAGTATTATAAATTTGCCTTGAACGGATTTCTTCATGATTTCTGCAATCTGAGAATTGTTCTTGAAATTTTCTTCTCAGTTCAGTCATTTTTCCCAATTATCCTTTTGACGCCAATACTGTCAGTGATACTTGGTGATTTCAAGATGAGAAAACGTGCTTGAGAATGTTGTTTCACCCACAACTAAAGCTTATTCTCAAAGGCTTGGATATTGTCATAGTATCCTGCCACTATTTGGTTGTGCTCCTACATTCCTCTATTAAGGGAGTTCAGATGCTCCATAATATGCACCATCAAATATAGGGCTGTTATGACACAGCAGATAGTAAATGCTGAGCTGATGGTAAATCCCAGAGGTAAACAACTGTCACAACTAATTTTTAATTTGTATGTTTCGAGATGCGGGCTTTGAATTCAGTAATAAGACCATCAGTCTTAAGAGGTTTTCATAAAACTAAATTAAACTTTTATTAATAAAAGAAAAGATTAGACATACGCATGTCTACAAGTTACTACTGTAATAACTTTTAAATCCCCAAATTAATTTAACTCCCAGTTACACTTTCATTAAGGCAACAGTAAGACACGCAGATTTTAACAGATGTAGGCAAAGTAAACAATATCCTGAACTGTCGGATTCAAGGTGAGTTCTCTTAACTTCAGTCCCTGGAGGAACAGTTTGGTACATACAGGCTGCAGGCTTTTCACACATGTTGGATCTTAAACTACCTCCCACACAAACAGTTTTCTCTCCTTTATACATATTTTCCTCTTTGAATGAAAATTCCCATTGTTTTATTATGTCTTTTGAATTTTACCTCTCTACTAATAAAAAAAAATCTATTGTAGTATCAATTCCACCAGTGGTCTTTGGGAAAAATAAATAAACACACTCTTTCTTACTACATCTGCTGGCTAGGTATACATTACATCACTTCCTTTGAATTCAAGCCACTATAGTTTGTTTAAAAATGTAAATGTTCCCTTTACACTTCACATTCTAAAACTTTCACATGTTTACCTAATTAACATTTCAAATCTAACTTCTCTTCTTACATCAAAGCACCCAGACTCTAATTCAATTAAGTCTCTCTCTCTCTCACTCACACTCTCTCTCACTTTCTCTCTCTCATGCACACACTCACACACACACCCCCTCCCCCCCACTATTACCCTATTTTACAATAAATTCCAATAACATTATGGAAATTATTATATCTTCCTGACAGGATGTAAAGCCATTCATTGTCTTTCAATACAGAAGCATCTTGCCTGTTCTGATCTATTAAAGGTTGTTTCTCATTACACAATTGAAAAAAATATTTCAATACAGTTCCTTGAGGTAGTCTTTCAAATGTAGTACGATATGGAAGTACAGTGAGTTTCACAATCTTGTAACATCTGGCTAAACTGCCAATGGTTGGTGAGTGTACCTCTATTAAAACATGTGGGCATGAGAGCAGGGTGGTGTGTTGAAATGGCAAATAATGGCAAGTATTTTTTTCCCACCCATTTCTATTATTATTTTTAAAATTTATTTCCATTCATTGTTTTATCCCCACCTTTTAGTCTATTTCGATCTCTTCTCCCACACTGTCCCCTCCTCCCACCCCACCCCCACTAGGGCCATCTGTCACTTGCTCATCCTGCTTTCTACTCTTAATGTCACCAATAGCACCTCCTTTAGCCAGTATCACCACCCTCAACACCCCTTCGACCTTTTCTTTATGACATCTTTTGCTATCTCTCCTTTGCCTCCACCTATCATTGGCCTTCTATCCAGCTTCACCTGTCCCACCACCCCCCCACTTAAACAATATATATTTCACCACATTTCTACTTCTCTTTAGTTCTGAAGAAGAGTCATACGGACTTGAAACGTTAACTCTGTTTTTCTCTCCACAGATGCTGTCAGACCTGCTGAGTTTTTCCAGCACTTTTTGTTTTTGTTTCATATTTCCAGCATCCGTGGTATTTTGCTTTTATCTTAAGTTCATAATTACTGCTAAACCACCTTTACTGGTCCTGAAAAATTAATTTTATATTTGTGTCATCTCAAATTTTTTCTATTGTGAAGAAAACTCGTATCAAAGAAATTTTTTAAAAATTGTTTCTAACATTTCAGCATCTACCTTAAAACCATGTCTATAGGCTAATCATTTAATTTGCGCTCAATAAAATTTTCATTGTCCTGATGCCTGGCCAACATTTATCCCTCAACCAACATCTGATGCAAATGATCTGCTCACTTACTAATTGCTATGTACATATCGACTGCCAATTTTCTTAGATTACAACAGTGATTAGATATCAAAATTGCTTCATTTTATTGTAAAACACTTTGGGATGTTCTGCAGCTATGAAAGGTCTTATATAAATGTTCCTCCTTTACAGTTGGCCTGTAGGCTGGTTAATGAATACACTGGGATAAACAGAGCTCCTCGTTTCCTCCTGTTCTTTTGGGTTTAGAGAAAGATTTCAATATTTTACAGTTAGTTTGATTTATGTAACTTGTGTCCTTGACACTTTAGACAATGCACTAAGTTATTTTTAAGAAATGAAAACCAGTAACCAATAATTCTTCTCACCATGATTTTTTCATTCATTCATGGTCTGTGGGCATTGCTGGAATGGCCGCCAGCATTTATTGTCCATTCCCAATTGCCCTTGAGAAGGTGGTGGTTGGATTGCTAAATCATTTCAGAGGGCAATTCAGAGTCAACCACATTGTTGAGAGTCTAGTTACATATGGTCAGATTGGGTAAGGGCAGCAAACTTCCTTCCCTAAAGGACATTAGTGAACCAAATTGGCTTTTAAGACAATCTAGTAATTTCCTGCTTGCCATTACTGTTGCTAGCATTTTATTCCAGATTTAATTAATTAACAGCCGTGGTTGAATTTCAACTCATGTTACTGAGTCAGCAGTCCAGGCCCCTGGATTACAAAGCCAGTAGTGTGACCACTAGGAAACTGTGCTTGTTTTACTTATAATCTGCCTTCTCTTACAAGGGAAGAACTGAGGATTTATAGGCAAGTGCCAATTAGCAAAGGAAATTCCCTCATGCACGAGCCTCTGAATCCTGGGTTGCCTATTTAGACCACAACCCAATAGGGAGCACATTGACCCTAAAGGAACAGGCTATAGGGAACACAGTTTAGCTAAATATCAAAACTCTATGGCAGGGACAAATAAATTAGAACAAAGAAAAGTACAGCACAGGAACAGGCCCTTCGACCTTCCAAGCCTGCGCCAATCATATGGCCTGTCAAACTAAAACATTTTGCACTTCCGGGGTCCATATCCCTCTATTCCCATCCTATTCATGTATTTGTCAAGCTGCCTCTTAAACACCACTATCGTATCTGCTTCCACCACCTCCCCTGGCAGCGAATTCCAGGCATTCACTACCCTCTGCGTAAAAAACTTGCCCCACATATCTCCTCTAAAGTTTTTTACTCTCACCTTAAATCTATGTCCCCTATTAATTGACTTTTGCACCCTGGGAAAAAGCTTCTGAATATCTGCTCTGTCCATGCCACTCATAATTTTGTAAACTTCTATCAAGTCGCCCCTCAATCTCCATCGCTCTAGTGAGAACAATCCGAGTTTCTCCAACCTCTCTTCATAGCTAGTAACCTCCAGACCATGCAGCATCCTGGTAAACCTCCTCTGCACCCTCGCCAACTCCTCCATATCCTTCTGGTAATGTGGCGACCAGAATTGCACACAATATTCCAAGTGTGGCCTAACCAAGGTTCTATACAGCTGCAGCATGACTTCCCAGCTTTTATACTCAATACTCCTGCCGATGAAGGCAAGCATGCCATATGCCTTCTTGACTACCTTATCTACCTGCGTTGCCACTTTCAGTGACCTGTGGATCTGTACACCCAGATCCCTCTGCCCATCAATGCACTTAAGGGTTCTGCCATTTACTAAATAATTCCTACCTGTATTAGACCTTCCAAAATGCATTACCTCGCATTTGTCTGGATTAAACTCCATCTGCCATTTCTCCGCCCAAGTCTCCAACCGATCTATATCCCGTTGTATCCTTTGACAATCCTCTTCACTATCTGCAACTCGTCCAACCTTATTGTCGTCTGCAAACTTACTAATTAGCCCAGTTACATTTTCCTCCAAATCATTTACATATACTACAAACAGCAAAAGTCCCAGCACTGATCCCTGCGGAACTCCACTAGTCACAGCTCTCCATTCAGAAAAGCACCCTTCCACTGCTATCCTCTGTCTTCTATGACCAAGCCAATTCTGTATCCATCTTGCCAGCTCACCTCTGATCCCGTGCGACTTTACTACCTCTGTACCAGTCTGCCATGAGGGACCTTGTCAAAGACCTTACTGAAATCCACTACCCTTCCATCGTCGATCATCTTTGTCACTTCCTCGAAAAACTCAATTAAGTTGGTGAGACACGACCTCCCCTTCACAAAACCATGCTGCCTCTCACTAATATGCCCATTTGCTTCCAAATGGTAGTAAATCCTGTCACGCAGAACCTTCTCTAATAATTTCCCTATCACTGACGTAAGGCTCACCGGCCTGTAATTTCCTGGATTATCCCTGCTACCCTTCTTAAATAATGGAACAACATTGGCCATTCTCCAGTCCTCTGGGAACTCACCCGTAGCCAGTGAGAATACAAAGATTTCTGTCAAGGCCCCAGCAATCTCCTCCCTTGCCTCCCTCAGTACTCTGGGGTAGATCCCATCTGACCCTGGGGGTTTATCCACCTTAATATTCTTCAATATGCCTAACACCTCTTTTTTGATCTCAGCATGATCCAGGCTATCTACACACACTTCCCTAGACAAATCGACTGCTATGTTCTTCTCTTTGGTGAATACTAATGAGAAATACTCATTTAGTATCTCTCCCATTTCTTCTGGCTCCACACACAGATTCCCACCTGTGTCCCTGAGTGGGCCTACCTTTTCCCTGGCTACCCTCTTGCTTTTTACATATATATAAAAGGCCTTGGGATTTTCCTTAATCCTGGTTGCCAATGACTTTTCATGACCCCTTTTAGCCCTGCTGACTTTTTACTTAAGTTTCTTCCTACTTTCTTTATATTCTCCACAGGCTTCATCTGTTATGAATGCTTCCCTTTTCTTTATGACTAATCTCACAATATCCTTCATTATCCAAGGTTCCTGAGACTTGCCATACTTATCCTTTATCCCAGCAGGAACATGCCGGTCCTGAATTCTTATCAACTGATGTTTGAAAGCCCCCCACATGTCAGTCGTTGATTTGCCCTCAAACATCTGCCTCCAGTCTAGATTCCTCAGTTCCTGCCTAATATTGTTATAATTAGCCTTCCCCCAATTAAGCACCTTAACCCGAGGACTCCTGTTTTCCTTATCCACCAGTACCTTGAAACTTACTGAATTATGGTCACTTTTCCCGAAATGCTCCCCTACTGAAACTTTGACCTGGCCGAGTTCATTCCCCGATACCAGGTTCAGTTTTCTAGTTGGACTATTTACATATTGTCTCAGGAAGCCCTTCTGGATGCACCTTACAAATTCTGCACCATCCAAACCTCTAGAACTAAGTGATTCCCAGTCAATATATGGAAAGTTAAAATCACCCACCACAACAACCCTATTGCTTTTAAATCTTTCCAAAATCTGCCTACATTGTTCCTCAATCTCCCGCCGGCAATTGGGAGACCTATGGTAACCCCAACATTAAGACTGCACCCTTCCATTTCCGGAGCTCTACCCATATTGCCTCGCTGCAAGTGCCCTCTGAGGTGTCCTCCTGTTGTAGAGCTGTGATATTCTCCTTAACCAGCAGTGCAACTCCCCCAACACTTCTACATCCCTCTCTATCCTGCCTGAAACATCTAAATCCTGGAACGTTTATTTGCCAATCCTGTCCATCCTTCAACCAAGTCTCTGCAATAGCAATAACATCATAGTCCCAAATACTAATCCAAGCTCTAAGCTCATCTGCCTTGCCTGTTATACTTCTCGCATTGAAACAAATGCATTTCAGACCCCCAGTCCCACTGTGTTCAGTGATTGGAGGAGACTTTTAAATTGCAGACCCTGCTTGGCTCATTGGAAGGATTGAACTCGGTGAGACAATTGGCTCTCTTCATTTCATGATTACTTATATTCATAAGACATGAAAAATAGTTTGCCTTCATTTTAAGTGAGGCCTCCAAAGCTTGACATGGCCGTGAACATGAGCCACAATATAAAACTGATGTCTTATGATATGAAGTTTTCTTTAATTATTGGTTGTGTAAACAGAAGCACTAAATAGTAGTTTTTAATTGTACCTGTGACATAGAGCTGCATAACTTTCTCATGGATTACTTAGATACTCTTATTTATGGAGTGAAAATTGCAGCATGTATATATAGTTGTGTGTGAACAGATCTCTGCAAAGAGCTGTGCTGATGACTCAGTAGGTAAGGCAAAGACCCAACGTAGTAAATTGGAAAAAAAGCTAATTTTGAAAGATTGGAAATGGAACTAGAGAAAGAAAACTGGTGAAAAAAATGACAGAGAAAGAGAAAGAATAGCAATGAAAAATATCTAAAATGGAGATAATAGAGTTCCAGAGAAATAAGTTCCTCTATTGAAATGAAGTTTTCTTTAATTATTGGTTGTGTAACCAGAAGCACTAAATAGTAGTTTTTAATTGTACCTGTGACATAAAGCTGCATAACTTTCTCAGGAATTACTTAGTTACTCTTATTTATGGAATGAAAATTGTATTCGCTGTCAACCTTGCTGCAGCATGTATATATACTTGTGTGTGAACAGATCTCTGCAAAGAGCTTTGCTGATGACTCAGTAGGTAAGGCAAAGACCAACATAGTGAATTGGAAAAAAAGCTAAATTTGAAAGATTGGAAATGGAACTAGAGAAGGAAAACTGGTGGAAAAAAAGACAGAGAAAGAGAGAGAATAGCAATGAGAAATATCTAAAATGGAGATCAATAGAGTTCCAGAGAAATAAATTCCTCTATTGAAATACAATGATGAATAAAGGTATGGGTAAAATGAAAACTGAAGAATAAAGCACACTCTGAGTAGGTGGACATTAAGAACAGGATGGCAAAAGCAAATACGAGGATGTTCGGAAAGAAGTCAAAAGAATTGAGAGAACAAAGAGGACCCAGGGAATTAAGTTATCAATGAATATAAAAAGAAATCATAAAGTGTTCTACAGGTGTTTAATAACTCAAAAAATCAGGATAGTGTTAGGGTCACTAAGAGATGCACAAGATAAACGTTTGCTAATAACTGCAAACTGACAGGAATATTGAATAAAAGCAAAAAACTGCAGATACTGGAAATCCAAAACAAAAACAAAAATACCTGGAAAAACTCAGCAGATCTGGCAGCACTAGAGTGTCATTCGGACTCGAAACGTTAACTGTATTCCTCTCCGCAGCTGCTGCCAAGAATATTGAATAGTTACTTTGCCTCAGTGTTTACCAAGCAGACCAACACAGTACGCATGACATTAGAAGAAAGCAAAAATGTTATCCAATTATTTAGGATAGAAAGGAAAGAGACAATAGATAAACTAATCAAGCTTAGAGAATATTAAACCCCTAGTTCAGATGGATTGCATCCACACTTAATAGAAGTTAGAGAAGGGTTAGAAGAGGCACTAAATATGTATAAACATATAAATATGTTGGTTAGAAATGGATTAGTTTCAAAGGTTTGGCAGACAACTGGTATGGAAAAAAAGGAGTCAGAACAAATCCAGAGAACTATAAACCAGTTAGCTTAATGTCAGTATTGGAAAGGTAATGGAATCTTTACTCAATCTATACCTGAAAAACACCCAGAAACTAAAAATATACTCAAGTCATCAGTACAGTTTTTCAAAAGGGAAAGTTATGCTAAGCAAATTTATTGAATTTTTTGTATAAGAACTGACAGAGTAGTTGAGTGTAATGTATAAGATGTCTAAGATCAGTCTATGATTCTTTCTAATATTCTATTTCATATAGCAGGATTTTCAAAAAGACCTTCCATGCTACATCATAAACTCATGACTAGGGGCGGAGCATGTAGAGTTGAGGGAATGGTAGCAGAATGGATAGCAAGCTGATCACAAAACAGTCAGTAGAGAGTTAGGATTCAGGGCAGTCATTCAGACTGAGAAAAGGTGAGCAGTGGTTTGCACAGGGATTGATGATTGTTGTTCATAATTTACATTAAGGATTTTGGTTCAGGAATTAGAAATATAATTTCAAACTTTGAAGGCACCAAAATTGAGGGGGTTCAGATAATACAAAGGAAGGATGTGACAAAATTTAAAAGAGAAAGGGCGTCTGGTTGGCATATTAATATCAGTGTAGACAAGTGTGAGGTGGTACATTTTGGTAGAAAATAAATAGCCCGCAAATTGCATGGATAATAGGAGTGCAATGGCACAGAGGAGCAAAGGGATTTAGGGGCACAGATTTACAAATCACAAAGTAGTAACGCAGATTAATAAGGCTATTAAAAATAAAATCAAGCACTGGGATTCATTTTTAAAGAGATTGAATTGAAAATAAGTGAAGTCGAACCTTGGGTAGACCATGCTTGGAGTACTATATGTAATTGTGGTTTTCATATTACAAAAAGGCTGTAGCGACACTGGAGAATGTGCAGAAATAAATTTGTTAAGAATGAAACCAGAACTGAGAGAATGCACTTATCAGAACAGGCTGAACAGGCTGGGGCTTATCTCTTTAGAAAAAATGGAAGGCTGATGAGGTTGTCTGATAGAGTTCTTTAAGATGCTGAAAAGATTTGATAGGGTAGGCACAAGGAAAATGTGTCTGCTGTTATGATCTCCATAGAAACTGATAACTTTTAAAAAAAGAAATTCGAACTTTCAGCTATTGGCTGAACAGATGACACAAGATTTCATGTTTTAAGACACTTAATGTAACAAACAAACTAAAAGCACTATTCACTAAACACTAATTTTATAGGTAACTTATACTTAGAACTGCAGAACAGAACTTTTAACATAACTGAAAAAGAACTGCAATCTGGTTTATGTAACACTCCTTTAAGTAGACATTCAGTTGTTCCAGAGCCAGTTCGAAATGATTCTTAGCTGCTGAAGGTTTGCTTTCGATCCTTTCCTTTCCCTGCCAGGAAACTTTTAACTCCAGAACTGTCTATCTTGGTGAAAATTTTCCTGCAGATTTCTCCCTCTAGCTAAAGTTACATAAATCTTGCAGCCTCACTTTAACTCCTCATGAATTTCGTCTTTCCAATCCGAGCGCAAGCTCCCACCCACATTCCTGCACGGTGAACCACAGTGCCTCACTGCCTATAGCTACTCTCCCTCTCCAGGATTCTGACAGATCAACTGTGTCTCAGAGTTTTCAGGGATATCTTAGAAACGTTTCCCTTCTCAAAGTTCATTTCACACAGCAAGGTGAATCACATGAGCCTTGTGTCCAGGTAGAAATGTAGAAATGCTGGTTAGCTTTCAGTGAGACCCCAACTCTCTTTTATCTTGGAACTAAATAGAAAGTTTAAAGCACAACATTTTGCAACCTGACCTTCTCAACACTTTTCTGGGATTTGGAGACTCTGTCTATCCACTGTTAGGACACAGCCATCTGCCTTTGTCTCCAAGTGCAAACATCTTGCATATTTTTCCCAGTAAATATTCTGAGCCCCCTTTAATCTTTAACAATCACACCACCTAGGCTTGCTGTCGGGCAAACGTCAAAAGAGGTCACATGACCTCCTTTCATTTTACCTTAACGATACAGTCCCGAAACACAACAAGCTGATAAACTTCAAAAATATAAAAACACTTGGGTGGAGTCCAAAACTAGATTATGGATTCTCCCATCGCTTTGATGGATGAGTGTTCAAGTTTTTTAAAAGTACAGTTTACAGTCTAGATTGGTGTCATCTCATGTGTGACGTTCAACCAAGTCTTGATTTGCATAACCGATTGCAAGTACTGCATAAGGAGGGATGGGTGGAGGCATTGGCTTAGCACTGCGCTCGCTTATCCTCAAGGCATTTGACTCTGTTCTCCTAAAGTGTCAAAATCATTTCAGGATAGAGGAGGACAAGGGCAGCAGACAGATGGGAACACCACCACCTAGAAGTTCCCCTCCAACCCACTCAACATCCTCACTTGGAAATATATTGCCATTCCTTCATTGCCATTGGGTCAAAATCCTGGAAGTCCCTCCCCAGTGCATTGTGGGTGCACCTACACCACATGGACTGCAGCGGTTCAAGAAGGCAGCTCTTCTACCACCTTCTCGAGCGCAATTAGGGATAGGCAATAAGTTCTGGCCTAGGCAGCAATCCCCACATCCCATGAATTAATTAAAAAAAGCTTATTCATTTGGGTCTGTCCAGGGTTATTTTTTCCATGTATAAGGATCCAGCTTGCAAGCCCACAAGTTGGCTTCCAGATTGTCTTTAAATCTAAGTTTGGGAGGTGCTGTGGAGCAGGTTCCTGTGCTCAGCTGGCTGTAGAGTACTGTTTGGTAATAAAGAAAAGAAAGCCACTCATAAATTCAGTAAGAAATCAGAAGAAGCTTCTATGCCCAAAGAGTGATAAGAATTTGGAATGTGCTACCACAAGCAGTTGTTGAGACAAATAGCTTATATGCATTTAAGGAGAAGTTAGATAAAACCCATGAGTGAGAAAGGAATAGAAGGGTATGCTGATAGGATTAGATGCAGGTGGTTTAGGAGGAAGCCAATGTGGAGCATCAACACCAGGCACTGACCAGTTGACATAATGGCCTGTTCCTGTGCTCTAGACTCTGTAAGTGAGCCACATATTGTGGTTCTGAGTCATACATTCTCAAGTTAGCTGATCCTAGGTGTTACTGTTGCCTTTGTGCTGGAAGAGAGAGAATAAAATCAGCTACTTTTCCTACTGTCAATTGTTAGCCAGTGACTACTGCTAGAAAATGTGCAAATGTCATGTTCGAGCTTGGTTATGATGCCCTCATTGCAGAACAGCCCGCAGCTGTTCGTTGTTTTGACTTGAACATCGAGAATGATGATTTGGGTGAGGTAGCAGAGGGCGTTAGTGTCTGTGTAATTGTGCGAGTCAGTACCTTGCAGAGACAAGAGGGGAGAACATTAGACGAGAAAATGAAACATATTCCAGATTGCAGCTCCTGAGGCTAGTTCCATCACAGTAATGAAATAGAAAATTTGCAAAGAACTGAATGTTTAGTGGGAAGTAGAATCACCTCAGAAAGTAGGTAGATTTTGAAAAGAATAAACACATTGATGGTTATTCTACCAGCTACCTTTGATTAAAATATCTTGACATTTTTCACTTTAGTATTGTTGAAAAGAGACATTTTGTCAAAGCTTTTTGTCTTGCACCCATCAGGACAGTTGCAAGAATACTAATGTCAGGGGAAGCAACAACTTTTTACTGCATGAAAAAAGAGTGCTGATTGGTTGGCAAGTGGATGCTAATTGATAAAGGCGTTGTCATGGAGAATGCACCAATTAATAATGACTGACAAGTATTGTTTCAAATTTAAACCAGTTTGACTCTGATTGGTCAAGGCATTTCTCTGAAGAATGAACCAACGAATGGCTATCACTTATTTTGTTTAGCTGAAACAGGCGCAGTGTACGTACGTGTTCTTTCTGTTTGCAAAGAACAGGGCCCTGTGTATTAATATATGTAGCTTCCAGTACACACAAATAAGTAATGTGCATATGAGTTTCAGTGCCAGGATGATGCTAGGTATGTAGGCCATATGTCCCAAAGAATGCGGATCATATCAAGCAGCATGTCCCTTCTGCTGTTCACTACAGACCATACCCAACCAGCCCATGCTTTCAAAACTCAAAACACAGTGTCCAACAATAGATGTGATTCTATGATTGGACAACATTCGTTAAATAATCCTCAGTGTGTGAAAAATTACGCTGACAACCAATTTAAGATTGTCAGTCAGGCTTGTAGTGTGGTGCATTTCCTTGAACTGTTGTACTATCACCTTAAAACTGTCACAACATAAATTCAGCCCATAGTCTACCTTTCTGTTTATTCTGTGTATTCTTTGTGATTTTAAACTCCAGGACCATCTTATTTGTTTGTGAACCTGATCAATCCAAATGTAAGACAAAGGGGTCGTGAGCACTGAATCTGATACCAACTCCCAACAATGTTTCAGCTGTTATATAATTTACTGGTGAATTTTCTGGCACTCTTTCAAAATGAGAATTACTTGACAGATTTGGGTATTGGCTTTGGTTTGTGGCTGTACTTTTGGTTTTGAAGAAATAGAATTCATCAAACTTAGAACTGGATTTTGCAAATCATTTATAGGTGATGACCTCTTCCTTTGATTCGAAGAGCAAGAATTACAATTGACACAATCCCACAGCAAATCCAGCACCTTTATTGAGAATTTTAAACAAAACAATTTTGAATCATACAGTTATCACTTAGGCGATTGATCTGAGATGACTGTCGGACGCTTAGAAGTGATCTCTGACCGAGATCTTACTGCTTGGTTCACCAGATCTGGCCCTGTCCTTTCCTACCTACCTTTGTGTCAACAGCAAATTTAGCATACACTCGGTCCTTCATTCATGTCATTAATCTAGATCATAATTTGTTAAGACCCCAGCACTGATCCCTTTGGCACTCTACTAGTTACAGTTTGCCAACCTGAAAACAACCTATTTATCCTGACTGCTTCCTGTTAGCTAACCAATCCACTATCCATACAAATATTTTACTCCCCAGTACCATGAGCTCTTAGCTTGTGTAGTAACCTTTTATGTGGCACTTTATATTTTATTTTTTTATTGGGATGTGGACATTGCTGGCAAGGCTAGTATTTGTTATTTATCCCTTATTGAATGCCTCTTGGCAATCCAAATACACTGTGTCTACTGTTTCCCCTGCTCCTTTCTTCCATAAAGAACTCTAATAAATTTCTAACACTACTTCCTTTTCACAATATGATGTTGACTCTGCCTGATTGTATTATGATTTTCTAAATGTCCCTGTATTATGATTTTTTAAATGTCCTTGTATTATGATTTTCTAAATGTCCTGTTATTACTTCCTTAATAAGGTGTTCAAGCATTTTCCCTATGGCAGATGTTAAGCTAACTGGTGTATAGTTAGCTGCTTTCTGACTCCTTTTTTGAATAGAGGTGTTAGATACAATGTAAATCTCCCTTTGAAGGTTAGGATGAAAGGGTTAGATGAAGTAGAGTGGGAGGAGGTCCATGTGCAATTAAACACCAACGTATTTGACATTACTGTTTGGCATTACCATTGCTGAACCCCCCCACTATCAACACCCTAGGGTTTACTATTGACCAGAAACTGTACTGGCCAGCCATATAAATATTGTGGCAGTAAGAACCGGTCAGAGGTTGGGAATTCTGCTGTGAGTAATTCACCTCCTGACTCCCCAAAGCCTGTCCAAGACAGTGGTAAGGAGTGTGATAGATTATTCTCCATTTGCTTGAATGAGTGCAGTTCCAACAAAACTCAAGATGCTCGATACCATCCAGGCCTGCTGATTGGCACCCCATCCAGCCCTTTAAAAATTCACTCCTTCCACCACCGACACACAGTGGCACCAGTGTGTACCATCTACAAGATGCAACTCATTAAGCCTCCTTTGACAGCACCTTCCAAACCCAGGACAAAGGCAGCAGATGTATGAGAACACCACCACCTGGAAGCTCCCCTCCAAGCCAACACAGCATCCTGACCTGGAACCATATCACCATCATTCCTTCGCTGTTGCTGGGTCAAAATCCTGGAACTCCCTTCCTAACAACACTGTGGGTGCACTTACACCAGTTTGGTTGCAATGGTTCAAGAAGGCGGCCCACCATCACCACCTCGTGGGAAAATAGTTGGGCAAAAAGTGCTGGCCTAGACAGCGACACCCACATAACATAAGAGAATTAAAAGAGACTAGTTGGACACAATGGCCTGCCTCTATGCTGTAATTCCTATGTAATCCTTCTCCAAACTAGCAAGCTGCCTCAGGACCCCGATTGGGAATATGCTGATGAGGCCCATTTTTGGATGACCCTGTGTCTCTTGGCTTATACTCTCAAGTCCATCACTTTATAACATTCGAAAAAGAGGCCCTAAACAATTTTCTGGCCTAATTTGCTATGTAACTGTAAAAAGTGCAAGTCACTTTGTTGATCAGTCCATGCAAAGATTATTTTTGGTTTGCATAGGGCATATGCTTGCTCCTTTCGATTGGAACTCGGGGTGAATTGCTCCAAAATTGTTTTGGGTTTAGTAACTCAATGAAAACTGTTGCAAAATCCCATTTTGAGCTCAAGCAATTAATAGGGTGATGTCACGAAGCATAATACAGTTTTGTGTTTTTTGAAACTCAATAAATTTTTTCAAAGCTATCACCTAGGAGGGAGCATCAGCCACTTCCCAACATTTGAAGCTGTGCTTTCAACTGTCTAAGTTGCACAATCTGGAATTCTCTCCCTAAATTTACCTCCTGTACCACCCTCCTTAAAACCTTCCTCTTCAACCAAATTTTCGGTCATTTCTCATAATGTCTCATTCTTTGGATTCATGTCTATTTTTGTCTGATTACAGCTCTATGAAACATCTTGAGATGCTTTTATATGATAAAGATGCTAAATAGCAGTAATTTGGTCACTTCATGCTTCCTAGCACCATCATTTGCTATTTGTTTGCAAGAATGCAAATGATAATTTGTGAATTGTCTGGATTTTGCTTGGAAATGTTGTTTTCCTGATATGAGATAAAATAAATATTATCTTCTTTCTTTCAGTACAATATTAGAAGAAGAGAAAGTGCAGCAGGAAGAGCGAATGAGAATGGAACAGAGACGACAGATCACAGTTTCCTGGGATTCAGGAGGATCAGATGAAGCCCCTCCGAAGGTATCATGCGCATTCAACCCAACTAGCTATCTGTACTATTTAAAAACATCTAATTGTCTTAAGATTCATCTATCGTGCAGTGTTTTTTTGGTTGCATGTTCATTTACCTGTTTGACATGGTGCATCTTTTCAAGCCATAACACTTTAATGGTTTATGTGCAAACATTGATTAAATTATATGTTTATTACAAAAGCAAATAGATGTTTGTTACTGTTGATGGGTCGGATGTAAATAATATGGGACAGTTGTAACTATCTTTCCATTTGCCACAATGGAAGAAAATACCCTACAGTATTTGTTTTCAAGTTTGACTATCAGTGGTGGGAAAATATGAAATAACATTTCTCCAAAACTTCATTTTATATTTGGATAGGTTTGTATTGATGAAATCAGTAGGCACAACAGCTTGCATTTATAGAGCATCTTTAATGTAGTAAAATGACCCAAGGCACTTTACAGGAGAGTTACCAAATAAAATTTGACACTGAACCACAGAAGGAAGGTATTATAACAACTAACGAAAAGCTTGGTTAACAAGGTAGGTTTTAAGGCACAACTTAAAAGGGAGAGTGAGGCAGAGAGAATAGGGAGGAAATTCCAGAGCTTAGGACCTTGGCAACTGAAGACATGGCCACTAATTGTGGAGCAATTAAAATCAGGGACCCCAAGCGCCAAAATTGAAGTGTACAGATCTCAGGAGGGATGTAAATCTAGAGAGAGGATTGAGCAAGGCAATGGAGATATTTGAAAAGAAGATAAAGGTGGTAATTTTGAAATTGAGGTATTGATGAAGTAGAGCCAACGTTAGCCAGTGAGTATAGGGGTGATAGGTGAACAGGACTTAATGCAAATTAGGATACCAGCGGTGGAATTTTGGATGACCTCGAGTTTATATAGGGTGGACGATGAGAGGCCAGCCAGGATATTGAAATAGTCAAGCCTAGAGTAGCAAGACAATGCATGAGGATTTCAGCAGCAAATGAGCTGATGCAAGGGCAGAACAATGACGTGCCACTGGCCCTATTTGCACATGATTTTTGATTTCAGAAATTAAAGCTAGATTTTTAAGCCCCAATAGGGCCAGGAATAGAGATGGATGGGAGTTAAAAATACCTCTGCCTGCAGGTGTCGGTTTCATGGGCCATTTTAGACAGGCAGGATGGGGTGGGGGTCTCTGGATGACAGGGCTACCTGCCCACACGCGGCATTAGCCAATCTAGGTCGCTAGCAGCTTATTAAAGACAATTGAATGGGGCTGACTGGGACCAGTTTAACGCTGAGAGGCAGCAGATTACGTTTGGTGGGAGGGGTGGGCTGTGGGCAGCACTGCAGGCAGGCTTAGAGGCAACGTCTGAAAGCTACCCCAAGAGGAACCCCCTACCCTGCTTTTCACTACTGCTCTGCACCCATGCACCACCTCCCACCCACCCCACCCCCTTCAAAATTCTTGAATTTAAATTTTAAAAAGTTGGAGAGAGGGCACCACCATTTTGAAGCTTTGAAATTAATTTACAGCACCTAATTTATTTGGTTGAATTCATTAATTTGAAAACAAAAATCAAAACTGACCAGTATGTGATGGTACAAAGAAAGTTAGAGACATAGAAACTAGGAACAGGAGTAGGCCATTTGGCCCTTCAAGCCTGCTCCGCCATTCAATATGATCATGGCTGATCTTCTATCACAACGCCATTTTTGTGCTTTCTCTCCATACCCCTTGATGCCCCTAATTTCCAAAAGTTTATCAATTTCTTTCTTGAATATACTCAGTGACCCGGCCTCCACAACCTTCTGTGATAGAGAATTCCACAGGTTGACCACCATCTGAGTGAAAAGATTTTACCTCATCTCAGTCCTACCCTGCCCTGTATCCTGGGACTGTGGCCCTTGGCTCTAGACTCCCCAACCAGGGGAAACATCCTCCCTGCCTGTCTAGCCCTGTTAGAATTTTATACATTTCAATCAGATGCCCTCTCATTTTTCTAACCTCTAGTGAATACAGGCCCGGTCGAACCAATCTCTCCTAATACGACAGTCCTGCCGTCCCCGGTATCAGCTTAGTGAACCTTCGCTGCATTCCCTCAATGGCAAGAATGTCCTTTCTTAGGTAGGGAGACCAAAACTGCACACAATACTCCAGGTCTGGTCTCACCAGGGCCTTGTATAACTGCAATAAGTCATTCCTACTCCTGAACGTAAATCCTCTTGCAATGAAAGCCAACATACCATTTACCTTCCTAATTACTTGCTGCACCTGCCTGTTTACTTTCATTGACTGGTGTACAAGGGCACCCAGATCCCTTTGTACATCCACATTTCCCAATATATCACCATTTAAATAATACTCTGCTTTTCTGTTTTTCACACCGAAGCGTATAACTTCACATTTATCCATGTTATACTGCATCTGCCATGTGTTTGCCCACACACACAACTTGTCTAAGTCGCTTGAAGCCTCCTCCTCACAACCCCACCCAGTTTTCTGTCAAGAGCAAAGTCATTTATATATACCATGAAAGCTGGGACCCAAGCACTGATCCCTGTGGTACACTACTAGTCACAGCCTGCCACTGGGAAAAAGACCCATTTATTCCCGCTCTCTGTTTCTGGTCTGTCAACCAATTCTCAGTCCATGTCAGTATATTACCCCCAATCCCATGTGCTTTAATTTTGCCTACTAGCATCTCATGTAGGACCTTATCAAAAGCCTTCTTGAAATCCAAATAAACCACTTCCACTGGTTCTCCCATATCTATTTTACTAGTGACATCCTCAGAACACTCCAGTGGATTAGTTAAGCATGATTTCCCTTTTATAAGCCCATGCTGACTTTGTCTAATCTTGTTAATGCTTTCCAAGTGTTCTGTAACCACGTCTATTATAATAGACCCTAGCATTTTCCCTATTACTGGTGTTAGGCTAACTGGTCTGTAATTCTCTGTTTTTTCTTTCCCTCTTTTTTTAAATAGTGGGGTTACATTTGCCACCCTCCAATCTGTAGGAACTGCTCCAGAGTCGGTAGAAGTTTGGAAGATGATCACCAATGCATCCAGTATTTCCAGGGCCAATTCCTTTAGTACTCTGGGATGTAGATTATCAGGCCCTGGGGATACTTCAGATTTTAACCTCATTAATTTCTCTAGCACCATGGTTTATTACTAATACCAATTTTCTTCAATTCCTCGCTCTCACTAGACCCTTGGTTCCCTAACATTTCTGGGAAATTATTTGTGTCCTCTTTTGTGAAGACAGAACCAAAATATGTATTCAATTCTTCTGCCATTTCTTTGTTCCCCATTATAATTTCCCCTGTTTCTGACTGTAAGAGTCCTACGTTTGTCATTGCTAATCTTTTTCTCTTCACATACTTATTTAAACATTTATTGTCAGTTTTTCTGTTCCTTGCAACTTTATTCTCATACTCCATTTTCCCCTTCTTGATTAATCTTTTTGTCCACTTTTACTACATTCTAAACTGCTCCCAATCATCGGGCTTGCTGCTTTTTCTGGCAATTTTGTGTGCCCCTCTTTGGACCTAATACTATTCCTAATTTCTTTTGTAAGCCATGGTTGAGCCACCTTCCATGTTTTATTTTTGTGCCAGACAGGAATAAATAATTGTTGTAATTCGTGCATAAGTTCCTTAAATATTAGCCATTGCCTATCCACTGTCAACCCTTTTCCACATCATGATTTTCCGAGCCAATATCCTTCCTCACTATTGCATTGATTTCTTCCTTTTTCTAACAGTGCTACCCCACCTCTTTTCCCTATTTGTCTGTCCTTCCTAAATATTGAATACCCCTCGTTGTTCAGTTCCCATCCTTGGTAACCCAAGCAGCCATGTCTCTGTAATTGCAACTATCTCATAACCGTTTATATCTATTTGCGCTGTTAATTCATCTACCTTGTTGCGAATAGTCCATACATTAAGATACAATGCCTTTAGACTTGTCTTTTTAACCTTGATGGTCATCTTAGCTTTATTTTGCACCATGGCCTCATTTGTTTTTTGCCCTTGTTTTTCCTGCCTTCCACTTTTGCTTCTTACTTTTCTGTCTTTTGTTTCTATCCTCTGTCTCCCTGCTCAGGTTCCCATCCCCCTGCCATTCTGGTTTAAACTCACCCCCAATGCATTAGCAAACACTCACCCGCGGACATTCGTCCCGGTCCTGCCCAGATGCAACTCGTCCTGTTTGTACTGGCCCCACCTTTCGCAGAACTGGTCCCGATGTCCCAGGAATCTGAATCCCTCCTCCCTACGCCATTTCTTCAGCCGCATATTCATCCAATATATTCTGTTATTTCTACTCTCACTAGCACATGACACTGATTCTGAGATTACTACCTTTGAGGTCCTATTTTCTAATTTACGTCCTAACTCCCTATGTTCAGCTTGTAGGACCTTTTTTTTTAACCTATGTCGTTGGTACCAATATGTACCACGACCATTGGCCGTTCACCCTTCCCCTTCAGAATGCCCTGCAGCCTCTCCAAGACATCCTTGACCTTGGCACCAGGGAGGCAACATACCATCCTGAAGTCTCTTTTGGGCCGCAGAAATGCCTTTCTGTTCCCCTTACTATTGAATCTCCTATCACTATAGCCCTGCCACTCTTCTTCCTCTCTTGTGCAGCAGAGCCACCTGTGGACTTGGCTCCTGCTGCTTTCCTTTGAGAAGTTATCACCCCCAACAGTATCCAAAACAATAGATCTATTAGAGAGGGGGACAGCCACAGGGGACTCCTGTACTACCTGCCTTCCTCTAGTCTGCCTGGTGGTCACCCATCCCCTTTCTCCCTGTTCAGTCTTTACCTGCGGTGTGACCACCTCACTGAATATGCTGTCCATGACAATCTTAGCATCGCGGATGTTCCCCAGTGAATCCACCCGCAGCTCCAGTTCCAAAATACAGTTAGCCAGTAGCTGTAGCTGGACACACTTCCTGCACACATGGTCACCAGGGACACTGGAAGTGTCCATGACTTCCCACATAGTGCAGGAGGGGCAAATCACGGGTGCAAGCTCTGCACCCTTTAGATTAAGATTTCCCTTTAGATTAAGCTCATTAGTGGCTCCGTTTAAAGAATACTAATTACGCTAGGGGCCTTATTCCAATTCTCACACTTCCACTACAGTCCAAAGTCCTCACTTTATTTTGTTTAAGCTAATGGACTGCAGCAGTTTAATTAGTATAAAAAGTAGAAGTAGAAGTACTCACCTGACCCTACTTAGCAATCAGCTACCTCCTCTGCGTCGCGTAACTTTTTAAATCGTGACATCTTCATACCGCTTTCAGCCCCGAGTCTCCCCAGAACTCTCCCTCTGTCCTCGCGCAGCTTTCAGCCCCGAGTCTCCCCAGAACTCTCGCTCTGTCCTCGCGCAGCTTTCAGCCCCGAGTCTCCCCGGAACTCTCGCTCTGTCCTCGCGCAGCTTTCAGCCCCGAGTCTCCCCGGAACTCTCGCTCTGTCCTCGCGCCACTTTCAGCCCCGAGTCTAGCTCCTGCTCTTTTTAAATCTCCAGTCTCTCACTTCCTGCTTTTTAAAAAATCTCTGGTCTGACTCTCAGCTCCTGCTCTTTTAACTCTTACCAAGGTTACCACTCCTCTCTCGCTGCCTCCTGGTCCCACCCTGGTCTCGGGCTTTGTTTTCCTGACCAGGGTTCAGGATATATCTATTTATATTGATCTTTCATTCAACAAAGCTAATTTAACTAATCACCACTCTTGTACCATGAGATAAGTTGCCTTTCAGTGATCTGTATGTTTTATATATAAATCCAAATGACCAAACCTCTACTGCATTTGTGATGTTAATAGTATGTATTGAAAATTTTAACTGGTTATCTTTAGGATAAAAAGAGGGTGGAGCTTTGAGTCCCTTCTTTTCTAGGAATATCTAATGCTTATGGTGTTAAATTTTATTTGTGGAATACAATCTTTATTTAAATGTACACTATAACGCTATGTTTGCTGTCTATGCTTTTGATGCAGCATGTCTTTGATTTTGGTTTGCGTTGTTTATTGGTCATCCATAATAATCATATGGTCATAAAAGTAATCACATATATTTGGAATCGCATTTTTGTAATCACTGATTCATGCTGCTTTTCTGCTTTAATCTGCTTTGTGTCTGTCTGCAGCCAGCCCGTCGGCCATCTTTGCAACACAGTCTTAGCTTGGACAGTCTGTCTTTTCCTGAGTTCTCCCAGCGCAACACCAAGTTTTGTTTATGTCTAGAACAGCCATCAAAAGCTTATGAGCATCCATTCACTGCGTCTGCTTCTGACAGGCTTCTTCCTATGTGTCCTCGGCGCAGACCTTCTCTGCCCCCTTCAGCATATCGACAGAGTGCTCGTCTGCTTCCCTTTTACTTTGACAGGCTGAACGTAAATCTGCAACAACAACTGGTGCCTGAAAAATGGAGAAGAGTCCAGGGAGATGCAATGGTTAGGATTCACTGTGCAAAGGGAGAAAACAACAACAACAACACACATTGTCACCTAGTTAAGGATGAACATAAATGAACTAAATTTTGTTAAGTGATGGTGCATTTTAACTTCTACACCTGATGCACATACTGGGTAGGAGTAATGCACTTTAACACCAACCTTATATATTGAATTGAAAAATCACCTTTTTAGCTCATTTTTTCCTTTTTAAGACCATATGTCACAAGGTTATCTCAGAATAATCTTCTCCCCTCACTCTCTGCAGAGAAACACTTCACCTCTATATGACATCTCCACAGATGGCTAATATGTGGTGAAATTGTGGATGCAAACTCATTTGTTACCACTCTCTGACACAGTGCAATTAGTACACCCTTTTTTTGGCTACACATGGTTCTGCATTCAAAATGCACTGACAAGAAGTTCTCCAAACAATGAATAGATCATAAGCACATAAGAATGACCGGGTGGTGCAGTTGAGTTCAACGCTGGTCTTTCACTCCTCCAATTTGGATTCATATCCAGCCCAGATTGATGGGATGTGTATCTCCTCAGTCTGAACACTAAGTGCTCCATATGAAATCACCTTTCGTAGTATTGATCTGTTTCCTGGTGGGCCTAGCCAGGTAACTACCCCGTTTGGTATTAAATTGACAAGTGACAAAGCAACTGATGTGGAAAATGGTAAAATGTTGCACTGCTTTGAAACTGTCGATGAGGCACACTCTTGCAGCAGTAAAGAATATCCACTCCCTAACTAACAGCACTGTGGAAGTACCTGCGCAACATGGACTGCTGAGATTTAAAAAGGTGGCTCGCCACCACCATCTTAAGGGCAATTAGGAATGGGCAATAAATGCTGCCCTTAACAGCAATACCCCTATCCCATGAATGAATGAATAAAAAAAAGAAAAAACTTCACTCCGCAGTTAATTGTGGTACACATAACCTGGAGTGCTCAAAATGAATGGCACTTACATCCTTCACCTTAAGGATGAAATTCACACACTCTTCAATAGATTTGAGGGTGCTTTGGAGGAAATTCATAAACCCGCTTCTTGGCACATCATATTTCTGTTGTGATAATGTGTCCACAACTTTAACCAATTGACAAAATATTTTTTGACGGAAGTTATGAAAACTATCAGTTTTTTAAGTAACGTCCATGCCAACTATTATTTCTTCCTGAATGCAGTGAGTGAACTAAGTGTTCATTCTAACCCAGCATGTCGATTATAGCTCTCCATTTCACAGAGAACCTGTTGTAAGATTGGTAACTTTCTCTTTCTTTTAATTGCTTGTCTTTTTGTGCATCCATCTATCTTTACATCATTTCTTCCTGCTTTCTGATCCTGTGAAACTGATGGCAATAATTTTTCACTTGAATTGGTGTTTTCACATGTGCAACTTGATAATTTTTTATCTACTAGCACGAAAGCTATTGCCATGCCATGATGTGTGGTGCATGTGTATAATAAATACGGTATAATGGAGTTTCTTTCCCTACATATGAGTCAGATACTGGCAACAGCTTATTTATTGTAACAGCAAATGTTTTATCTGAAAGTTAAAGAAATGAATGAGAGAACATGAAGCTTAGCAAAAACTAAACACCAAAAATCTATTTTTCTGAACTTCAATTAGTATTTATCTTATTATACCCTTTATAATTTTTTTATCATTCTAAGCAATGCATTCAGCCTATACTTAATGTTAACAGTGAGCATCCGTGTTTGTTCATTTGCCTGCTAAAATCAGTTGATGGAAAGTAGTTGTGGTCTAGGCAGAATCAACTGATCTTAAATGGAAAGATGATTGTGATGTCGAAATGGATTTCAGCAGCTCTTCATTAAGAAGGGGCAAGGGGTGGAAATCAACCAAGATGCTCCTACTTCTGTTTGATATCCATCTATTCAAAGACGGTAAACACTCAAGGATGTTAGGTGAGGACAGGATGGATTCTGCTTCAGTGCTCTCAATTTGTCAAGTGCCCTTCCATCATTGAGCATTTGGCCTCAAACTAAAAGGATGATAAATTAGCATGGATGAGGTACCAGAGGGTACCATTTTGTGTTTCAGTTCAAAACTTTAATGTTAAGCATCTCTGCACCTCATTTGCTAACCATGAATGTTGCAGGAGACTTTCAACCTTGACAGGTGACTTTACCTAATCAGGTGATTTTCGACATTGAAGTGCAGGAGCGGGCACGCCTCCGATCGGTGCCCCAATCAGGGGCGTGCCATTTTACATGGGCGGGCCAATTAATGCCCACCAAGCATGACGTCTGCCAGGAAGTGCTATGCGTTCCCTGTGCAGGCGTGGTGGGGGGGTGGGTGGGGGGGGGTGGATTCCCTCAGCTGGGAGCGTGCTCTTTTGCGCATGTGTGTGAAAGAGTGTGCAGATCTCCCTGAGGCCAAAAGCTGCCTCAGGGAGATCTGCTCCAATTTAAAACTTTTAATAAACACGTTTAAAAATTTTCCCTGCCATGTCCCCTCATGTGACACTGTCACATGAGTTGGAATATGTCCATAAGTTTTATTGAAACCTTTCTTAAAAATTTTAATACCCTCATGAAACCTAATCCTGCCCTTAAGATTGGATGGGCAAGTCCATTAACGACCTTAATTAGTTTTTCAATGACCTCGATAGGCAGTTGACAGGTCGGCGGGCACACATCTGACTCGGCTGCGCCCCCGCCGACCTGAAAACAGAAAACACGCGGGGTGCTCGCCGATCGGAAGACCCTGCCCCAAGTGAAAGTTGGTGTGTGTGCTGACACAGATGGAGCAGGAAAGTGTATGCTATTGTGTAAATATTTTCATGCAACCAATGAAAATTAAAATCTTAAGTCCATGTATACATTTTCTGTTGCCTTGCACCATTATAAATCCCTGAGTGCACATTTATATTGGAACAGAGCCAAGTAAGTTTTACATATTATCATTGGTGTTCTGCCAGTGGAGTTGTTTCAAAAACCTCAATTGATGGAGGATGTAATTGCTGCCTGACTTTGTATACATAAGCATTTATAATGGAAATATTAAAATTAGGAGAAAATGCATTGCTTAACTGGGAATTGACTTCCATCTGCCTGCCCTGTCCCAATTAGCTTCTTTCTCCAATCCCCTTAACCTGATGACAGCATTTGATATGGATGTCAGTTTAACTTTAGCAGGACCACAGAACAAGTGGATGCTTTAGTGACTGGAAGCCAGTGTCCAGTGGCGTACCACAGGGATCTGTGCTGGGTCCCCTATTATTTGTCATTTATATAAACGACATAGATAACTATGTGGGGGGTAGGATTAGTAAGTTTGCAAATGACACAAAGATTGTCAGGGTGGTTAACAGTGAGGTTGAGTGTCCCGGGCTACAGGAAGATATAGACGGGATGGTCAAATGGGCAAATGAGTGGCAGATGGAAATTAACCCTGAAAAGTGTGAGGTGATACACTTTGGAAGGAGTAATTTGACAAGGAAGTATTCAATGAATGGCATGACACAAGGAAGTTCTGAGGAACAAAGGGACCTTGGCGTGTGTGACCATAGATCTCTGAAGGCGGAGGGGCATGTTAGTGGGTTTATGGAAAAGGCATATGGGACACTTGCTTTTATCAATTGAGGCATAGATTACAAAAGTAGAGAAGTCACGTTGGAGTTGTATAGAACCTTGGTGAGGCCACAGTTGGAGTACTGTGTGTAGTTCTGGTCACCACATTATAAAAAGGATATGATTGCACTGGAGGGGGTGCAGAGGAGTTTCACCAGCATGTTGCCTGGGATGAAACATTTAAGTTATGAAGAAAGGTTGGATAGACTTGGGTTGTTTTCGTTGGAGCAGAGAAGACTGAGGGGTGACCTGATCAAGGTGTACAAGATTATGAAAGGCATGGACAGGGTGGATAGGGAGCAGCTGTTCCCCTTAGTTGAAGGGTTAGTCACGAGGGGACATAAGTTCAAGGTGAGGGGCAGGAGGTTTAGGGGGGATGTGAGGAAAAACTTTTTTACCCAGAGGGTGGTGTCAGTCTAGAATGCACTGCCTGGGAGGGTGGTGGAGGTGGGCTGCCCCTTTAAAAAGTACCTGGATAAGCACTTGGCATGTCATAACATTCAAGGCTGTGGGCCAAGTGCTGGTAAAAGGGATTAGGTAGGTAGGTCAGGTGTTTCTTACGTGTTGGTGCAGACTCGATAGGCCGAAGGGCCTCTTCTGCACTGTGTGATTCTGTGAAGTGGTAACAAATAAGCTGGCCATTATACTTCCTACCCAATTCTTCCCTCTAATCACCCTCTGTGCATTGCCATGGAAGAGGAATCTAATAATTATGGTTTTAAGCTTTTGCTAGTATTGCTCATGAAACCCTAAAGCCTTTAGTGTAATCATTGGCTTTGACTAATGGTGCTCAGTTCTCCTTGTGATATGGGGTAAATTCGTGCGATAGAATGGCACTTAACTTCAAGTTAGCTGGTTATTCAGGACTGCTTTGTGTCTGTCACTGTTTCATGATAACTATAACCAGAGGGCTGTTGGAGGCTCAGTCATTGACTATATTCAAGACAGAGATCAAAAGATTTCTAGAAATTAAAGATGTCAAGAGATATGAGGATAGTGCGAAAAAATGGTGTTGAGGTAGAAGATCAGTCATGATCCAATTAATGATGCCGCAGGCTTGTGGGGCCAAATGGCCTTCTCCTGCTCCTCTTTCCTGTGTTAAACAAAAAAGAAAACTTGCCAGAGAAAATAACATTGCATCACCAAACTCTAGCAATACATTTAGTGTTTAGGGCTGAGATGACGTTAGTAAATCATCTAATGTTTGTTATCAGCCATTATTGATTTATTTGTTACCTTTTCGCTGTGGGATCTTTCTTTGAGCAATTTGGCTGGTGCATTCACGACATAACAACAGTGACTACATTTCTAGAATTGGTTATTAAACACCTTGGGATATGTTGAGGATTTATAAATAAGTTCCTTCCCTCCCTCACTAGGTTTTTGGAAGTTGTTGGCAGTGGTCAGATTAGAGTTTTAGCAGCACAGTGACCAGTTAAGACTTCACTGTGTATGCAGTTATTATCAACTCTTAGATGAGTACAGTTTCTGTCAGTTAAACGTCGGAAAGACTAAACTATCGTCTTCCGCTTCTGCCATTTTCTCCCATACCTTAGCCACTGATTCCATTTCCCTCCTGACCACTGCTGGCTGAACCAAAATGTTTACAATCTTGGTATCCTTATTTGATTCTGAGCTATGTTACCAACCCCATATCCTCTCCATATCAAATACTGTCTACTCTACTGCTATAACATCACATTTGGTCACAATCTTCCAGTTTAGAATTCTCATGTTTGAGTGTCTGGTGGTCTTCCTTCTCGTTATCTCTGTAACTTCCATCAGCTATAACGCCCCCCCTCTCCACCTCCTCCACAAAACCTTTCTGTTCCCCTGGCTCTGCCTTTCTGCACCGTGACTCTGCCTTCTTGTGCATCTTTTCCTTCCTTCACTTAACATTGACAACCATGCTTCCTGTGGCCTGGACCTTATACTTTGTAATCCCTTACTAAACCTCTCATCCTTTACTTCTGAAAACCCAAATCATTGACCAGCTTTTTGATCACTCCTAATCTCTTGTTCTATGGCTTGCTGTTCATGTTTGTTACTAATGTCCCTGTCAAGTGCTTTGGGATACAGTGATACATTTAAAGGTGCTTTATAAATGTAAGTTATTGTTGTATTGTTAAACAGACAGCCAAAATATTGTGGTTAAGACTATTTAGTAGCATTGCAGCAATTGAAACATGGCTAGATGAGAATCCTGTTCTTTGAAAAAATTACTGGTAACATGTTTTTGCTTAAATATAGGCTTCTTTCAAGGGCCTTTTTAGGCTACATAAAAAACAAAAATACCTGGAAAAACTCAGCAGGTCTGGCAGCATCTGTGGAAGGGAGCACAGTTAACATTTCGAGTCCGCATGACTCTTCAATTGAACTGTTGAAGAGTCATGCGGACTCGAAACATTAACTGTGCTCCCTTCCACAGATGCTGCCAGACCTGCTGAGTTTTTCCAGGTATTTTTGTTTTTGTTTTCGATTTCCAGCATCCGCAGTTTTTTGCTTTTACCTTTTTAGGCTACCTCAGTAGTAAATGATATTTTAGTATGCTGAAAGAAACTATTCAATACCTTGCATGATACATTAAAACACATACATTCTAAGTGTATGTTTGTTTTAATAAAATTACTTAAAACAGACTGCATTCCTTTCTTATCCAAAGTATCCTTCAGCAGGTAAACAGATTAAAGACAGCACAGTCGAAAAATGATCTTTTTTGATCTTTGTCACTGGTCTCTAGTTTGAACGAGCAATTAGTACTGCAGTTAGCAGGGTTAAATTTACCTACCACTGCACTGAATAATTGCAGAAGATGGTGGGTGTCTGTTTTCCTGCAAGGGCCAATTCTCCACTTTAACTGCATCTGATAAAAAATTTGACTTATGACTCATAGTCAAATTTACTTGAAAGTTGAAAGTACGAATCAACCTTGAACCTTATAGCCAACATGGAATATTCCAGCCAACTGTCTGAAATAACCAATTTTCTTTCATACTTAATGCACACATCATGTACCTAACCTTCTCTGTTATCTGTACAGTGAAAGTACTTGTCTTTTTGTGCTCAGTTGTAACAATGGATGATACTTACAATGCATTTCTCTTCATTTCTTTTTCTACAATAGCCCAGTAGACCAGGCTACCCAAGTCCAAGATCCAGTGATGGTTTTTTCCCCAGTCCACAACACATGGTACAACACAATCATTATCAGGTAAATAACAAGCACTATATATTGTCTTAAACTAAGGTACCAAATATTTGGAATAAAATAAAATAGAAATTTTGTTCCCTTAGTTAGGTAGCACGTAACGTTATAACTTTGTTACTCCCCTTCAGCTGAACTAATTCCAAATTCATTGAGACTGGTAATTATTTTGGTAACCTTATGAAAAAATGTGTGTGGATCAGTTGTGGTATGTTAATCTAGTCTAAAGCAGAGATAAATATTACATGGAATTCTAAACTTCCCCAAATGTAGCAACTAATACTTGAGAGGCCATGGTCCAAGAGTATTTTATTTTGGCAATAACCATTCTTTTGATGTTGCTTGTCATGATATATTGTCATCTTAACATTGGTTTGCGCAGAAAAGCATCTTTTTCCAGCACTAACTGTCCCTTACTTATTAAGGACACACAAAAGAAAATCTCATACATCCACTGATTACAATGGAAGTATTGTAGTGTGTTACCAACATAATAAAAGTTTATTATGTTACATACATTGCACATTAGCCCTTAAGGAGAAGAAACGATTGGCTCAATATAATTTAAAGGGTTCAGAGTGTGTGTGTTTTATATATTCTACTTCAATCTGTTTAAAATTTGTTGCAGCCCACTAAACATATAACTCTACTATTAAATTCTAGAATCCACTGTTTAAAATTCCATGTTCCCTTGACAATTCAGAATTAAACTAATCTGTCGATGTAGTTACTGAAGATCATTCCAGTCAATTATGTTTGTTAACAGGTTTCTGGATATACTGGTTCACATGGAATTTCGCCCATGCCTGGAAGTATTTATACTGCACAGGCAAGTGTACTAGATGCTCACGATTCCTGGAATCACCATAGGCCTCAGGATATTCCAATTTGGCCACAAAATATGGAGGTAATATAGTTGTGTGAACAAGGTATCCAATGCAGTGAAGCTTAATTGGAATAATACTGATAGCTTACAATAGTTGTCCTTCAAACATTGCAGTGATTATTGATGCTTACTTCGAAAAACCCATCATCAACTCATGGTAGAAAGTTTGGAAAAAATACAAATCCATTCTAATCCAGATCCCAGCAAAACATCTCTTGAATTTGACAGAACTGAAGATTTGAGATCCTTCTCAATGTGATCCAAACAAAATAAGTATTGGATATTTTAGGTTGAATTGTAAAGCAATAATATAATCTCTAAATTCAGATGATATTATCACCTTGAGTGCTGTGATTGATTAATTTATTAACTTCATTTATCAGACTGTTTGTAATATGTAGTTTTGTTAATTAACTTTATTACAGCACGGGCCAAATTTCAATTTTTTTGTTGGTTCACAGTGTAATAGATTTTGAAACTGGAATGTTAAAGTAAAAGAAGGGGGTGTTACTGATCTTTCAGATGTAGGATCTGAAGTTATATTGGCTCCAGCTAGATTAAGCATTTGGAAAGGGGTGGAAATTGCACAAAAATGCAAGTGTTTCAATATTTTGCACCAATATCACTCCAGGCAGTATCAAGAAATGGCTGAAGGCACTGGATACTGCAAAGGCTATGGGCCCTGACAATTTTACTGCAATATTATTGAAGACTTGTGTTCCAGAACTTGTCGCGCCCGTAGCCAAGCTGTTCCAGTACAGCTACAACACTGGCATCTACCCAGCAATGTGGAAAATTGCCTAGGTATGTCCTGTGCACAAAAAGCGGGACAAATCCTACCCAGCCGATTATTTCCCCATCAGTCTACTTGCGATCATCAGTAAAGTGATGGAAGGTGTCATCAATAGTGCTATCAAGCAACACTTGCTTAGCAATAACCTGCTCACTGGCGCTGAGTTTAGATGTCGCCAGGGCCACTCAGCTTCTGATGTCATTACAGCCTTGGTTCAAACATGGACAAAAAAGCTGAACTGTAGAGTGTGGTGAGAGTGACTGCCCCTGACATCAAGGCAGCATTTGACCAAGTGTTGCCTCAAGGAGCCCTAGCAAAACTGGAGTCAATGGGAATCAGGGGAACCCCTCAGCTGGGTGGAGTCATACCTAGCTCAATGGAAGATGGTTGTGGTTGATGGAGGTCAATCATCTTACTTCTAGGACATCACTGCAGGAGTTCCTCAGGGTAGTGTCCTAGTGTCAGCTGCTTCATCAATGATCTTCCTTCCATCATAAGGTCAGAAGTGAGGATGTTCGCTGATGATTGCACAATGTTCAGCACCATTTGCAACTCCTCAAATACTGAAGCAGTCCATGTCCAAGTGCAGCAAGACTGGGCAATATCCAGGCTTGGGCTGACATGTGGCATGTAAAATTCATGCCAAACATGTGCCAGGCAATGACCATCTCCAACAAAAGAGAATCTAACCATCGCCCCTTGACATTCGTTGGCATTACCATTGTTGATGGTGGGGGATTCAACATCCCAGGGGTCACCATAATACTGTGGCTATAAGAGCAGGTCAGAGGCTAGGAATCCTGCGGTGAGAAACTCACCCCCTGACTCTACCAAGCCTGTCCACCATCTACAAGTCAGGAGTGTGATTGAGTACTCTGCACTTGCCTGGCTGAGTGTAGCTCCAACAATAGTCAAGAAGCTTGGCACCATCCAGGGCAAAGCAGCCCGCTTGATTGGCACCCCATCCACAAACATTCACTCCCTGCACCACCAACGCACAGTAGCAACAGTATGTACCGTCTATAAGATGCACTGCAGGAACTCACCAAGCCTCCTTAGGCAGCAGTTTCCAAACAACCATTACCACTACCATCTAGAAGGATAAGAGCAGCAGACATATGGGAACACCACCACCTGGAAGTTCCCCTCCAAGCCACTCACAATCCTGACTTAGAAATATGTCGCTGTTCCTTCACTGTCGCTGGATCAAAATCCTGGAACTCCCTTCCTTGACAGCGCTGTGAGTGTACCTACACCACATGGAATGCAGCGGTTCAAGAAGGCAGCTCACCACCATTTTCTTGAGGGCAATTGGGAATGGGCAATAAATGTTGGCCCATCCAGCAACACCCACATCCCACGAATGAATAAAAGAAAACAGTGCTCTAATGCTTCAGTCAATATCTAAAGTAATCTTATACTGCATGAGTAAGAACTGTTATGGCATATAAGAGTTTAATTAAATTTTCAGGATTCTAGTTCTTTGGACATGCGTGGAATGGGACAGATGCTCCCAGCAAATGTTATGGAAGAACAGTTGATAAGGCAGCAGCAGGAAATGGAGGAGGATCAACGATGGCTTGAACAGGAAGAGAAGTTTCTGGTAAGCTCATTTATGTGCTACCTTTTTCAGTCTTTGGCCAAACAAACTGTGCAATAACATATATCAGATACATTGATGTGGGGTATTTTCACCAGTTAGCATGAAACTGCATAGAATCTATAGATGTCTATTGTGTATCCCGATTAATCAAGTTACCTGTTTTCAGGCTG
Organism: Carcharodon carcharias; assembly: GCF_017639515.1. NCBI lineage: Eukaryota > Metazoa > Chordata > Chondrichthyes > Lamniformes > Lamnidae > Carcharodon > Carcharodon carcharias. The sequence continues at coordinate 168,551,201 of NC_054472.1, forward strand.
TTTAAGAAAAAGCTGCAATGGAAAACAGTTGATGAAAAAATAACATCAAGTGATACCCTGAAGCATTGTGTAAATGTTATACAGTTTAATTTCTACTCTTGGATTTTCCTGGATTTCTGAAGTATTTATGTTTGGTTATCTGATTTAAGTAATAGTACATGTTTTATGTGCCTTTGAAATGGGTTACTATATGACAACAGCAATTTTCTTTAACTTAATGAACATTCTAATGTCCCTCGAGAAGAGATGGCTGCCAAGCAATTGAAAAATGAAGTGGGAGAGATGACCAGCCAGAAATAAAGTCAAGACAACTGAAAGCTAGACGAGCACTTGTGGAATGTAGTAGACAACAGGAGGATTCACAGAATGCCATTTTTAGAGGACTGAAGGACCAAGCTAGAGTGTGTTGCTGGAGGAGGTTGGAAATATAGTATGGGACAAGGAAATCTGTAGATAAATGAAAGCATAGATATGGGTTTCAGCAGTTACAGAGTGACACAAAACAACGCCCAGCTCTGCCTTTGTAGAAATTGATAACAAGCTGTTTTGGTAATGGATAAATTGAGAGGTTTGAAGTTCAACTCTGTTTGAACCAGATACTAGAGTTGTGCACAATTTGGCTACCTGAGTCAGCAGCCAGGAGGGGTATGGAGGGATTTTTATATGAGGAGAGGTTCAGTAGGCTGGGCTTGTACTCGTTGGAGTTTAGAAGAATGAGAGGTGAACGATTGAAACTTATAACACTCTTAAAGGACTTGACAGGGTAGATGCTGAGAGCTTGTTTCCCCTTGTGGGAGAGTGTAGGACCAGAGGTCATAATCTCAGAGTAAAGGGTCGCCCATTTAAGTCAGAGATGAGGAGGACTTTCTTCTTTCAAACAGTAGTGAATCTGTGGAATTCTTTACCATCGAGGGCTGTGGAGGCTGGGTTGTTAAGTATATTCAAGGCTGAGTTAGACAGATTTTTAATCACAGAGATAAAAACAAAAAACTGCGGATGTTGGAAATCCAAAATAAAAACAGAATTACCTGGAAAAACTCAGCAGGTCTGGCAGCATCGGCGGAGAAGAAAAGAGTTGACATTTCAAGTCCCCATGACCCTTCAACAGAACTGATCTTTCTAAAGTTGTTGAATTCAATATTCAGTCCGGAAGGCTGTAAAGTGCCTAGTCTGAAGATGAGGTGCTGTTCCTCCAGTTTGCGTTGGGCTTCACTGTAACAATGCAGCAGGCCAAGGACAGACATGTGGGCAAGAGAGCAGGGTGGAGTGTTAAAATGGCAAGCGACATGGAGGTTTGGGTCATTCTTGCGGACAGACCGCAGGTGTTCTGCAAAGCGGTTGCCCAGTTTACGTTTGGTCTCTCCAATGTAGAGGAGACCACATTGGGAGCAATGAATACAGTAGACTAAGTTGGGGGAAATGCAAGTGAAATGCTGCTTCACTTGAAAGGAGTGTTTGGGCCCTTGGACGGTGAGGAGAGAGGAAGTGAAGGGGCAGGTGTTACATCTTTTGCGTGGGCATGGGGTGGTGCCATAGGTGGGGGTTGAGGAGTAGGGGGTGATGGAGGAGTGGACCAGGGTGTCCCGGAGGGAACAATCCCTACAGAATGCCGATAGGGGGGGTGAAGGGAAGATGTGTTTGGTGGTGGCATCATGCTGGAGTTGGCGGAAATGGCAGAGGATGATCCTTTGAATGCGGAGGCTGGTGGGGTGATAAGTGAGGACAAGGGGGACCCTATCATGTTTCTGGGAGGGAAAAGGCGTGAGGGCGGATGCGCAGGAGATGGGCCGGACACGGTTGAGGGCCCTGTCAACGACCGTGGGTGGAAAACTTCGGTTAAGGAAGAAGGAGGACATGTCAGAGGAACTATTTTTGAAGGTAGCATCATCGGAACAGATGGTAAGGGAATCGAGGGTTATGGGGAAAAGGCAGGAAAGTGGAGTTGAGGATTATCAGATCAGCTATGTTCTCATTGAATGGTGGAGCAGTCTCAATAGACCCAATGGCCTACTTCTGTTCCTACATCTTATGGTCTTAAGGAATCGAGTCAGGCAAAGATTTGAGTGTTCTTTTTCCCTTCTGGAATCAAAATGAGATGCATTAATCTCTCTACTGTTCTAAAGAGCAAAGCTGTCACTTCGGTGTCCTAGCCAATATTTATCCCTCTACCAACATCGCAAACCGATTATCATTATTATTTCATTGCTATTTCTTGGTCTTTGCTGTGAACATATGGGCATAATGTTTTCTACATTACAACAGTGACCACACTCAAAAAGCACATCACTGGCTGCAAAGTGCTTTGGAATGCCCTGATGTTGTGAAAGGTGCTACATAAATGAAAGTTCTTTCCTCCTTAGTCTGATGTGCTCAAGCTTGGGATCATTTTAGCTCGCCCTGAGATTTGGTGAAACAGAATTTAGCGGAAGTGCAACATGCCAAGGAAAACTACATAATGTACAGATATGAATATGGGCAGGAGGTGAATAGCTTGCATTGTGCTTTCAATATGTAGATGTTCAAACTGTTTGCTTTTTTATATTTTTGTAAATTCCATTCTTCTTCCACTTATCGTTGAGGAAACTGAAGAGTCTGAAAGTTTACTTGGATGATTGTGATGAATGGAGTGATTTTAATGTTTATTCAGAACTTAATAGACTCTTCAGTTACACAGTATGATTCTATTACAATGAGGGGAAAGTGTTTTTTTGTGTTTTGTTCAAATAGTCTCTGACAACAAGAACAGCATTGGTGGTCAGTTCCCAACTTTGCTGTTTCCCATGCACTGTAGTAATCTTCCAGTGAACTGTGTATTTCAAATCTTTCATACCCAAAGGCAGTTGTAGGACTTTATTTTGGCAACCAAGAACACAGTCAAGCATTCTGAAATTGGCAGGAGAGTTGTATCAGAATGATTTAAGCTACTGAAATGGCACAGCATTTTGCTAAATAAAGACTGAATGTTTGTCTATACCATGCTTAAGCCACAAATATGGTATGTCTTGTATCCATTTTATATAGCTGCACAGAGCCTTCAAAACAGAGGCAGTTTGGCCCAGTTTGTCCTTGCTTGCTTTTATACTCCACATGAGCCTCCTCTCAGCTGAACCTATCAGCCTATCCTTCTATCCCTTTCTCCCTCATGTGCTTATCTAGTATTCTCTGAAATGCATCTATGATATTTTTCTCCCAATTGTTTGTGATACTGTTTGTCTACTCTTTGTTTAAAGTTTCTCAGGAATTTCCTATTGGATTTATTCGTAACTATCCTATCCCCACAGTGGGAACATTTTCTCAAATCTACCTTATCAAACTTTTTCAGTATCTTGAAGACCTCTATCAGGTCACCTCGGCTTTTTCATTTCTAGAGAAATAAAGACACCTGTTCAACCTTTCCTCGCAGTTCTGGTTTCATTGTTGTGAATCTTATTTGTATCCTCTCCTCTTATTTGTATCCTTGGAGTAATACAAATAAGATTCACAACAATGAAACCAGAACTGGGAGGAAAGATTGAACAGGTTTCTCTATTTCTCTAGAAAACAGAAAGCTGAAAGGTGACCTGATAGAGGTCTTTAAGATACTGAAAAGGTTTGATAGGGTAAATTTGAGAAAATGTTCCTAATATGTATCCTAATATGAAGACCAGAACTGTGCACAGTACTCCCAAGTGTGATATAACCAAGGTTCGTACATGCTTAACCTAACTTCTTTGCTTTTCAATTCAGTCTCTCAACAAAATCAATGAGTTTGATTTGTACTTTAAGGCCTTGCTAACTTGAGTTGCTACTTATAGCGATTTGTGAATGTGTACCCTAGATCCCTTTGTTCCCCTACCCCATTTGCATTCTTATTGTCCAGGTAGAAAGTGGCCTCCCAATTCTTCCTACCAAAATGTACCACCTCCTACATTTCTGTTTCAAAATTCATTTGTCATTTAGATGTGCATTCTGCAAGTTTATTCATATCCTTTTGTATTTTGTCACATTCTTCCTTTGTGTTAACTGCACCTCCCAATTTTGGTGGTGTCCTCAAATTTTGCCTCCACATCCCAAGACCAGATAGTGAACAGCAGTGATTCCGGCACCAATCCCTGTGGAACGTCATTTCCCGCTTTTTTCGTAGTCTTGAATAGCAACACTTAACCACTCTCTGTTTCTGTTCAATAGGCAGCTTGGTATCTATTTTGTTACCTTCCCCTGCACCCACCGAACACCATATGATCTAACCTTAGTCATGAGTCCACTGTGCAATAGTAACTTACTGAAAGCCTTTTGAAAATCTAGATATATTACCTTTACTGTATTACCCTGTCTACTCTGTGTTACTTCAAAGTACTCAGTTAGGTTTGTCGAGCTTAATCTTCCCTTTTCAAATCCATACTGCTACTTTTTGTTTTATTTATGTTTTCTGCTTTTTTTCCTATTGCACCTTTAGGTAAAGATTATCCATAATCTTTCCTATCATCAGTATTAAGCTAACTGTTCTTTGGTTCCAGGACCTGCTTTAGCTCCCTTTTAAATCTTGGACTAGCATTAGCTGTTTTTCTGTCCTCTGGCACAGTCTCCCTTTCTAATTAATTTTTATTTATGTGATGTGCCTTTGCTATCTCTTCCTTAACTTCTTTTAATATGTGAGGAAGTAATCCATCTGGATCAGACGGTTTATCCTCTGTTTGATTATTTTATCAATTATCTGCTCCCCCCACCACTATCTATATTAACTTTTATTTCATTCTTCCCTTCTACTGTTAGTCTCCCTGATAAATACTCTGCAGTTTCACCATCATTATCTGAGATAAAAACAAAAAAACTGCGGATGCTGGAAATCCAAAACAAAAACAGAATTACCTGGAAAAACTCAGCAGGTCTGGCAGCATCGGCGGAGAAGAAAAGAGTTGACGTTTCGAGTCCTCATGACTTTCGACACACAGAGCTCATCTTGTTTATCCCTTAGTGACTCTACTGTTGTCCCTACTTATGGATTATTTATGTGCCCCTTGGTTTAATTTTATAATTCTTTTTCACTTTACAAATTGTGTTTTCGACAACTTTCCTAACTTCTTCATCCCCTACGCATTTAGTTTATGCCTTTCTCCTTTGTTTCACTTTTGCTTTTATCTCTTTATTGATCCATAGGGTTTTATATTGGCTAGTTTTTTTCTTGTTGACAGTGGAATATATTTCTCCTGTTATCTGGTTTTCTTTCTGATTTAAGCCATTTAAGTGAAATCAAAGGCATGTTTTGTTGAGGAAAAGCTGAACCTCAGGAACAGAATTGCATGTTTTAAAATTATTTAAGGCTATCTTCATCCTCAATTCACTCACACAAGTCCACCCTTGAAAGGTGTAAACAAAAAAAATTCTCACTCCAATCTGTTTCTGTGTGGTTCCCTGTCTGTCTCTGTGCCTCTCCTCTCAGTTTTCGTAGAAGAATATGGTAATAAGAATGCACAACAGCTGAGAAAGTGGTACTGAAAAGGAATAGTGGAACTTAGTTGAAAAGTCCTGGGTCCTAATACCGCCATAAATGTTTATTCATTCATGGGATATGGGCATCGCTGGTTAGGCCAGCATTTATTGCCCATCCTTAATTGCCCTTGAGAAGGTGGTAGTGAACTGCCTTCTTGAACCGCTGTAGTCCATGTGGTGTAGGTACACCCACATTGCTGTTAAGAAGGGAATTCCAGGATTTTGACCCAGCGACAGTGAAGGAACGGCGATATATTTCCAAGTCAGGATGGTGTGTGGCTTGGAGGGGAACTTCCAGGTGGTGGTATTCACTTGGCCTCCTAAATGGTAGTGGTTGTAGGTTTGGAAGGTGCTTCCTAAGGAGGCTTGGTGATTCCTGCAGTGCAATTTCAGTAAAATACTGAAGAAAGTTAGGAGAAATAGCTGAGCTGTTGACTGCAACATTTCCAAGCTTCTTGAGTTTGGACATTGTGCCAGGGTGGAATGGAGAAGTGGATATCAGATGAAGTTTCATGCAGAGAAATTTGAGGTGACATGTTTTGGAAGAAGGATAAGGAAAGGAGATATACTCTAAATGGTGTAGAGAGATGTTGATCTTTAAAAAATTCCATGACAGATTAATAAAGCTGTAAAGAAAGAGACATACATAACATTTAGGTTTTAAAAATAGCGATTTGGAGGACAAAAATAAACAGGTAATTTTGGACCTATTGAAACCATTAATTAGACTGCAGTTGGGACTTTCCTGGTTTTGAATGCCTAACTTTAGGAAGGATTATGGGGAGGGGGCAGGAGAAATTACATACATGATACCAGGGATTAGAGGGTTTAGTTCTGCAAAGTTAGAAAAAACTGGGGCTGTTTTCATTAGGAGAAAAGTTAGGAGATTTAGTAATGTTTTTTGAAATTAAGAAATTTTGATACAGTAAATCAGAAAAATACTTACCTACTCAATCAATAACTAAAGGATGTTGATGTAAGATCATTATCAAAAGAATGAAGAGAGATTGGGAGATATTTTTCTTACAGTGTGGGTTGTTGTAATCCCTTACCATGGGTGCAGTGGGCCCCTCCTGAGTGGTAAATGTCTGATTCGATCATACCATTGGGAAAGAGAACCAAAATAATTAATCAAAACAAATAACAGGCTATTTAAAAACTGGAACAAAAACAGAATTACCTGGAAAAACTCAGCAGGTCTGGCAGCATCGGCGGAGAAGAAAAGAGTTGACGTTTCGAGTCCTCATGACCCTTCGACAGAACTTGAGTTCGAGTCCAGGAAAGAGCTGAAATGTAAGCTGGTTTAAGGTGTGTGTGTGGGGGGCGGAGAGATAGAGAGACAGAGAGGTGGAGGGGGTTGGTGTGGTTGTAGCGACAAACAAGCAGTGATAGAAGCAGATCATCAAAAGATGTCAACAACAATAGTACAATAGAACACATAGGTGTTAAAGTTAAAGTTGGTGATATTATCTAAACGAATGTGCTAATTAAGAATGGATGGTAGGGCACTCAAGGTATAGCTCTAGTGGGTTTTTTTTTATATAATGGAAATAGGTGGGAAAAGGAAAATCTTTATAATTTATTGGGGAAAAAAAAAAGAAGGGGGAAACAGAAAGGGGGTGGGGATGGGGGAGGGGACTCACGACCTAAAGTTGTTGAATTCAATATTCAGTCCGGAAGGCTGTAAAGTCCCTAGTCGGAAGATGAGGTGTTGTTCCTCCAGTTTGCGTTGGGCTTCACTGGAACAATGCAGCAAGCCAAGGACAGACATGTGGGCAAGAGAGCAGGGTGGAGTGTTAAAATGGCAAGCGACAGGGAGGTTTGGGTCATTCTTGCGGACAGACCGCAGGTGTTCTGCAAAGCGGTCGCCCAGTTTACGTTTGGTCTCTCCAATGTAGAGGAGACCACATTGGGAGCAACGAATGCAGTAGACTAAGTTGGGGGAAATGCAAGTGAAATGCTGCTTCACTTGAAAGGAGTGTTTGGGTCCTTGGACGGTGAGGAGAGAGGAAGTGAAGGGGCAGGTGTTGCATCTTTTGCGTGGGCAAGGGGTTGTGCCATAGGAGGGGGTTGAGGAGTAGGGGGTGATGGAGGAGTGGACCAGGGTGTCCCGGAGGGAGCGATCCCTACGGAATGCCGATAAGGGGGGTGAAGGGAAGATGTGTTTGGTAGTGGCATCATGCTGGAGTTGGCGGAAATGGCGGAGGATGATCCTTTGAATGCGGAGGCTGGTGGGGTGATAAGTGAGGACAAGGGGGACCCTATCATATTTCTGGGAGGGAGGAGAAGGAGTGATGGCGGATGCGCAGGAGATGGGCCGGACACGGTTGAGGGCCCTGTCAATGACCATGGGTGGAAAACCTCGGTTAAGGAAGAAGGAGGACATGTCAGAGGAACTGTTTTTGAATGTAGCATCATTGAATGTAGGTCATTGACAGGGCCCTCAACCGTGTCCGGCCCATCTCCCGCGCATCCGCCCTCACTCCTTCTCCTCCCTCCCAGAAACATGATAGGGTCCCCCTTGTCCTCACTTATCACCCCACCAGCCTCCGCATTCAAAGGATCATCCTCCGCCATTTCCGCCAACTCCAGCATGATGCCACTACCAAGCACATCTTCCCTTCACCCCCCTTATCGGCATTCCGTAGGGATCGCTCCCTCCGGGACACCCTGGTCCACTCCTCCATCACCCCCTACTCCTCAACCCCCTCCTATGGCACAACCCCTTGCCCACGCAAAAGATGCAACACCTGCCCCTTCACTTCCTCTCTCCTCACCGTCCAAGGACCCAAACACTCCTTTCAAGTGAAGCAGCATTTCACTTGCATTTCCCCCAACTTAGTCTACTGCATTCGTTGCTCCCAATGTGGTCTCCTCTACATTGGAGAGACCAAACGTAAACTGGGCGACCGCTTTGCAGAACACCTGCGGTCTGTCCGCAAGAATGACCCAAACCTCCCTGTCGCTTGCCATTTTAACACTCCACCCTGCTCTCTTGCCCACATGTCTGTCCTTGGCTTGCTGCATTGTTCCAGTGAAGCCCAACGCAAACTGGAGGAACAACACCTCATCTTCCGACTAGGGACTTTACAGCCTTCCGGACTGAATATTGAATTCAACAACTTTAGGTCGTGAGTCCCCTCCCCCATCCCCACCCCCTTTCTGTTTCCCCCTTCTTTTTTTTTTCCCAATAAATTATAAAGATTTTCCTTTTCCCACCTATTTCCATTATATAAAAAAAAACCCACTAGAGCTATACCTTGAGTGCCCTACCATCCATTCTTAATTAGCACATTCATTTAGATAATATCACCAACTTTAACTTTAACACCTATGTGTTCTATTGTACTATTGTTGTTGACATCTTTTGATGATCTGCTTCTATCACTGCTTGTTTGTCGCTACAACCACACCAAACCCCTCCACCTCTCTGTCTCTCTATCTCTCCGCCCCCCACACACACACCTTAAACCAGCTTATATTTCAGCTCTTTCCTGGACTCGAACTCAAGTTCTGTCGAAGGGTCATGAGGACTCGAAACGTCAACTCTTTTCTTCTCCGCCGATGCTGCCAGACCTGCTGAGTTTTTCCAGGTAATTCTGTTTTTGTTTTGGATTTCCAGCATCCGCAGTTTTTTTGTTTTTATATTTAAAAACTGGTGTTGGTGCTTGGCTGTAACAGAGTGGGTGGGAAGATCTTTGGAGCAGGCCAAATGACCACCTTCAGCCAGATTGACATAAAAGACCTCATAGATAAAGGGCAATATGATTTTGAACTTTTGACCCTTTTCATTTATGAAATTAATGCTAATGTTTCGGATATAACCCGTGGCAATTGGATTGACTCTAAGTTATTTTTAACTGTCAGATAAATCCCTGGTCCATTTAATTTTCATAAACTCACTGTTGGATCTACTTCTGTTCTTGAGTCAACTCTGGGCACCACAGTTTAGATGTGATGCCAAAGCCTTTCAAAGGAGATATACCTGGATGCTACCAAGGATGAAAGAGAAGCTGAGATTGTTTTACTTAAAGCAGAGAAGATTAAGGTGGGATTCTATAAAGGTGCTCAAAATTGAGAGGGTTTAATAGAGTTGATAAGGGGAAACTATTTCCACTGACAGGATGATTGGTAACCAGAATATTTTTTAGTCTGCAGGCTGTTATGATCTGGAATGCTTTGTCTGAATGGGTGGTGGCAGCAGGTTCAATAGTACTTAATAGAAAGAAAAAAATGCACAGCTATGAGTAAAGGACAAAGAACTGGGATTAATTATATAGTCTTTCAGTGAGCTGGCACAGGCATTAGGGGCCAAATGGTCACCTCCTCTGCTGCATGATTCTATGTTGTCAGCACAGAGATCATATTCTGTAAAGGGCAGGGTGACCTTAATTGAGTGCATTCCCCAGGGCTTGTTTAGCAGGCTGCCTTTCATTAGTTCATGTTCCAGAAAATACCAAATTAGGTGGTTGATGACTTGATCTCCAGCTAAAGCTGACAGAAGATCAAATTATCAGTTTTTTGTCAGGTCTAATGCTTTGTTTCTCAAAAGGAGTGTAGTTTTTTATTGTTCAGCATGGAGGAGATGAATTTCTATTAAAACCATGATCAGAATAAAGTATGAGTCCTTCTCCACTACTATTTTTTTTACTTAATCAGTTACTTCAATTATGCTGTAATTTTTCCCCAAAAAATTAACAAAGTTTTGGATTACTGGAAACTTTAAAATCTTCAAAGTCATACTGACATGATTTTTAAAGAAAAACAGAAAAATTGTGGTTGTAATGCGTTTGAAGATTCTGTGGTTTAAATTAAGTGAATAGTTAAGATTTAAGTCACCAACACAATTGAGGACATTCCATGCATTTTTTTTCTTACCAAAAGCCAGGATTAGAATTGGGTGGTACAGTGTGTTCTCCAATTCACGGTGTTGCAGATGCAGATTTCTGGCCACAGATTCCCGTACAGCATGTTCCTGACCTCAGTTGTGCTATTAGGAGGTAGTAAGCAGTGTTGAGCAGAGGGTAAGCACCTCCGAGATGGTAAGTCAGATCTGCTTCTTGGAATTTCAGGCCTAGGAACAGGTCACCTAAATCATCTAGTATCATCCGAAACAACAACTTGCCTTCGAAAGAAATTTCTAAAGTGCTCACATACAACTCTAACTAACTAATAGATTGAGCTAGAAGGAGAAGGGTTTAGGAAGAACTGTCAAAAGCTTGATTAAGGATATGAGTTTTGAAAAGATTTATCAAAGGATAAAAGGGAGTGGCAGAGAATTTTGAGGGAATTTCAGGTCACAATTGCTAAAGGCTCTGCACCAATAATTTTCTTTTTCATATTCTCTGAATGTCGGTGCTGCTAGCAAGATTGGTATTTATTGCCCATTCTTAATTGTCCTGAGAAGATGCTATTGGGCCTCCTCCTGTTGTCTATATTCTTTATAAGTGCTTAATGCAACTGAGTGGCTTTCTAAGCCACTTAAGAGTAATTTTTCCTTTTGCTGAGGGGCTTTAGCCAACCAGTTGGGTTTTTACAAAAGCCCAACACGTTCATGTTCACTTGATTTAGGGGAAGTAAATGCGGAATAAGTGGCATTTGAGATGGAAAGGATGTAGAATCTGAAGCTAGGCTGAGGATGTACAGAATGCCAAAATTTCCAACAGCTTTAGTTAAACCTGAGATGTAGCTGTGGAGGAGAATGAAATCAGTGGTAACAGTTTGGAATTGAGAGGCTGAAAATGATGGCTTCAGCCTTTCAAACAAAGAACTAGAGTGTGATGCATTACAAGATTGGATGACAGCCAGTCAGTCTGACTAGACTGCATAAAGCAGTCAGACATGTAGCAGAGAGAAGAGCTCAGTGCTATTGGCTTACATGTGCAAGGTGACCTTCTGTCTGTGGATCAAATTGCCAAGACCAGTGAGTAAGAGTGGAAACTAAGGCCAGGCTCTGGAAAGGCTCTGAAATGGCGATGTTGGGGGAGAGGAAAAGGGAAGCATTTCTGGAGATGCACTGATTACATAGGAATGAAACCATGCATAGTCAGTCCCAAGAAGGGTTGAACAAGGAGAGGTATTGGAGGAAAATAGCCAATTGTATCAGTTACTGAAGATTGGATGAGGAGGAATACTGCAACACTGTCATAGTCACACACAGGACGTGGTTGTTGATTTTAGTTTGAGGTCATTTTGTGCTGTGAGAAGCATGGAAACCAGAATGGAGAGATTCAAGCTGGAAGTTTTGGAGAGGTAAGTGTCACTGCAACTGAGAGGTGTTGACACATTCAGAGATATTGGAGTTTAGAGATGAAGCAGTAAATGGCAGACAGAAGGGTAGAGAGCTTTTTGAGAAAGCAGTTTTCAAGGGAAGTGGAATAGTGTTGGTGAGTCTGGCATAGGAGAGGAAATTAGATAATCAGGAATTAAGTGAAAAGAGGATCAGAAAAATAAGAGGTGGCTCTCATAGGATTGAGATAGGAGAGGAACTGCAGCAAGGTTGTGGTGTTTCTAGACCACATGCATATAAGAATATGTATGGCACTATTAAGTCGAACACAAATCTTTTTCAGCTGAATAGAAGGTTGCCTGAACATAAAGGAGCAAGAAAATTATTTTACCCTATTTTTTTAAAACTAGTCTCACCTTTCAACAAAAGTATTAATAGATTACTGTATTAAATTAAAGACCAGCTGTACCTTGTTGAGAAGTGGTGGTTTTAAACAAGGTACATTGGGTGTTAATGGTTGGAGTACCCATAATTAAAAAGTTTTTCTTTTTTGAATAAACCCAATCTTTTCTGTACACATTTTAAATGCCAAAGCTAAAAATTACGCACAGACTTTTATGGGTTTTGGAATTATGCCTGGAAAATATGCTGAGAAATATCCTCAAAAATTATAGTCCCTCACAACATCTGTAAATACTTAGTAAAATACTCCTTCCCTTTTGTCAGATTTTCATTTTTATTGACTTGAACTGGCTTCTAATATATAAAATTATATTTCTTACCTGTACCAATGTTATTTCCAGATTGGATGGAAAGAAAGATTATGACTTTCAGTTTATGGTTTCACTACCACAACAATTAAACAAATTCTAACTTACTTTTCTTATGACCATAAATGCAATCTGGAAATGCCAGATTGTGAGGAAAGTTTGAAATGTCGAAGATTAGTTATGCCCAATTTCTCCCTATTTGGAAGTGCTACTTCCAGAAATACAACTGTGCTGACAAGTTATCTTGGCAAAATAAGATGTTGTCTTAGCTCGGAATGTGTGGTCACATCTTGCTGGCAGAGTGTTCTGGATTGGAGACAGGTTTGTTGATAATGGGTTAAAACATAACATAAATCCTGCTGCAGAAACCTATCATTTATCTACAGAGAATGTTTGAAATACTCAGCAGGTCAGACAGCATCTGTGGAGAGGAAAACTTAATGTTTCAGGTCGATGCCTGAAAAAATTTAGAATTGCAACATCAGAACTGGAAAAAGGGAGAGATGTAATGGCTTTTAAGCAAGTGCAGAGGCAGGGAAAGAGGTGAGGGGAGGAAAAGCCAAATGGGAATGTCCATGATGGCATGGAATGCAGGAGAGATTAAATGACAAAAGGGATGATGGTGCAAACCAAAAGGGAGAAGTAAAGAAATAATGGTCTAAAGGAGGTGTAAATGGGAATAGCAGAATCATTAGCAGCAGCTGCTGTCCGAAACAATGGGGCAGTGGTTTTGACCGGAAATTGTTGAACTCAATATTGAGTCGTTGCGCATGAATGCTTCATCGAAAGATGAGGTGCTGTTCCTCAGACTTCCTGTGAATTTGATTAAAATAGTGCAAGAGGCTGAAAATAGACTGGTTAGAGTGGGGGTCAGGTGGAGATTTAAAATGACAGGTAATTGGAAGCTCAAGGTCATGTTTGCAGACTGAACCATTCTGTGTTGGTGCCCCCAGTAATACAGTATTGTAATAGCAAATCACTAGCCTGGATTTTACAAGCCTACTGGGGAGGGGCTATAAAATAGCGTGGGAAGGCAGGGGTTTGTGGCGTGCCAATTGTCTTCCCGTTGCCATGCCAACTTGCCAGCAGTGGTGAAGTTGGCAGACAGCCCTCCCATTTGGAGGCCTATTGAACCATTGAAGTGGCCAGTTAAGGGCCTCTTCCCTCCTCCACTGGCATTTAGCCAGTGTTGGGGAGGTGGGGGGTGGGATGGCCTCTAGGCAAATCCTGGCAGGCTCCAGGAGGTACCCTTGTTAAGGGCCTCTTCCCGCCTCCACTGGCATTTAGACAGTGTTGGGGAGGTGGGGTGGCCTCTAGGCAAATCCTGGCAGGCTCCAGGAGGTACCCTTGTTTACAGGAACTCTTTGACCCCATGTAGGGCCCCACCCGCCAGAAACAACTGTCCATACAGCAATGGTCCCACTTTCCCTTACCGACCCCCTATCTCACTGGACCTGCCTGACTGGCCCCAGGGTTACCAGATCCCACTTACGTGGTAATGAGGCACACGTCCATCGCTACATCCTCTTCTTTCTTCAGGTACAGCCCCATCAATGGCCACTGCTGAGGTTGGTGAGTCGCTTGCCCATCCTTTGTAGGGACAGCTACCTCAGCACTGATGACCAGGTGAGGCCTCAGGTCCCACTGACTGTTAAAATGGGGTCATCCCCCCCGCACTTTTGGGCCCCTCAGCGTGGCCCTGCCAGAAACACTTAATCTCGGCCACTGTTCTACCTGGAAAGAATGTTTGAAGGTTGGACAGTGGTAAGGGAGGAGGTAAAAGGGTAGGTGTTACACTTCTGCTTGCATGGGGAAATACTATGGGAAAGGGAGGGGGTGTTGGGGTGATTGGCGAATGCCTTAGGGAGTCCCTTCAGAATGCTAAAAAGGGATGGGAAGATTTGTTTAACGGCAGCATCACATTTAGGTAGCGGAGATGGGACATTGAATGTGGGATCTGGTGGAGTCGGAAATGGTCAAGGAGAAACCTACAGAGGTTCTCAGAAGGAAGGGAAGGGTTGAGAGCAGTAATGCAGTAAAATGGACAGACACAGTCACGGGCCAAGATAACCATGTTTTTGTATTATCTATCTATATGTTTCATAAAACTGGAGTCTGATGTCTGGTTTTAAGAAAAATGTGCACTTTGTGAAAAATGTGTATTTCTTGCAAACTTGCAGTCATGTCATCCCTTCTATAACAATCTCTAAACATTTATCTTTCTGGAAGCATAAATCAAATAATTAAAGATAATTTCTTTATGATGATAGTTGTGGTATTGACAACATATGCAGTATTGAGCTGTTAGCATAGACCTGTCAGTGGATGGCCAAGATTCCTCCCACTTGGTCTCAGATAAACCAGGAAGCCAGTGTTCGAAAGGAAGGTGATCACAGCTGGACATGCAACAGGAAAATTGCAATACTGCGACTGTCATCTTAAAGAAATTATCATTAATTACTTGATTTGGGCCTCCAGGAAGAGAAATGGTTAGAAATTGTCATAGGAGTGACATGACAGCAAGTTTGCAGTACTCTGTACCAATGCAGTTTATCTGCTTAAGCTCTCATAACATCCTTATACACATTTGGGATTTGATAAGCTTTAGCTCTCAGCTAATCTGAATCTAAACGTTCCGGACTCAGAGAAGTGAGTTATATCCAGATGACAAAAGAGTGCAGTCCCCGTATCAATCAAACAATCTTTGGGTGTAAATTTCTCAGTAGCTTTATTCCATTTACCAGTGTGCGACGAAATACTTGCAGCATGAACTAATATGCAAGTACTCAGGAAGTAAAGAACAGTATTCTTTTCACTTCTAATCTTCAAAACTACATTAAAACATAAAGTATAAAATAATTACAGTATACAGGTACGGATTCTGGATAACTTCGTAATTGCTTTGGGTTGGTAAAGTAACAATTCATATTAGGGGAACATCAAAAATTCTGGTTAGTGGAGAATCCCGGTAGAGTGCCAGATAACACAAATTTTTCTGTAAAATGTCGAAAACATGGTCTTTTGTTGAATGGTACACCGGGTTCTCCAGACCATTCCAGCCACAAAATGGTTTCTTGTAATGAAGTCTTAATGCAACCAATACATCTTTTGAGATGTTATCTGCTATGATTGAATGTACTTTTGTGCATTTAAAGAGGGGGCTAATTCTACTTTAGTTTTGTACCACAATTGGATTATAATCTTGGATGAAAAGTACTGTCCTGTAACCCAGAATATGAGAAATACAGAAACCAACTGACCAGCAAGTTCCATTGGAGACCAAAGTTAATGACACAATCTTTAACCATATTTTCTTGTCTGAAGCTCGTTTGAAATGGCAGTGCTAACCACTATACAGTTGAGACATGCACAGAATACAGGAGCTGACACTGCCGGGCAAATGGGTGTGGCTTGTGGAGAGTGTGATTATATAATTGATTTGTCAGCTATTGCAAAAGTTGATAAAATTTTGCTTGTTGCTTAAGGGCTTTCTTCGAAATGATCTGAAAACTTTGGAATTGTAGGTGAGCTTTTGTTGGCAATATTTAGATAACCCGTTTACTGCACTAAGTCACAGCAATACAAGTGCAAAGCCACATTTACAGTGTTCCCACTGCATTGCAGTGAAGTTGAGGAAGCCAGACATCCACATGTCTACTCAAAAAACAATTGCTCCAGAAAGGAAGAGCTTGTATTTATATATTTCATAATGCCCTTCAAGCAATAAAAAAGTGTTCACATCTATTTAATTAGTTTTGGACTGTTATTATGTAGACAAACACAACAAGACATTTTTGTATATTAAGGTCCCACAAAAAGCAAATGGACGAATGCCAAGTTAAAGCATGTTTTATGATGTTGATGAGGAAGGAATGTGAAGGACAGATGCTTGGAGAACAACATGCTTCTCTTCAATACTTTTTAAATCCACATCAATGGGTGGACAGGGCCTCGGTTGAAGATCTCACCCAAAAGGTAGCATCTGTGACAATGTCACACTCTCAGTACTGCATAGCAGCGGCAGCTAACACAGTTTAATGAATGAAAAGAGCTAACTAATGTGTTGTTTCAAATGTGAATGGGTTTGCTTCAATAAAAGAATTGTTTTCACCTTTTATATTGTAGCTAATGTGTAAGTTTACTCCTGTAAAACCATCTCCATACAGTCAAGCGTTCATGTTACCTGATTTGTAATTCACTTGGGTTAGCACCAAGAGGTTAGCATCATCTGTTCCAAAAATTCAGTGCAAAAGCAGCATTACAGTCATCTTCGTACAAATTCAAGGAACGTAAACACGAACAATATGATACTTTTCTTAGTGTGTCTTCATGCCTGCTCCTCAGTAAGTCATTTTAATTATGTCTCCATCATCCTCACAGAAACTTCGGTCACAGAAATTTAACATCATTATGTTCATTTTGTGCATATTAAAATAATAGCGATCTCCTGCGCCTGATCTCCCGGAAGTGCAGCGATAACCACGTTGAAATCCAGTGACTTGTAGTTCCACAAGTCATTCGCCTGTAATGTGCGCTATGTATCTTGCATGTGCAAATCAGTGTCCTAACTCCAGTTCTTGGAATTGGTCTGCAGTTGTGTCACACAAGTACTGCCAGTTGTTCCACATCTTCAGTCTATCCAGGGCTAGGTAAAGAGACAATGGGAGCTGCTGATAAAACATACAGAATTTCTTTTTACGTTGTGGAGCCTGGAGGAGTAGGAGTGCTGCTCCTACCTCCATATAAGTACTGCGCTTTCACTCACACATGCTCCAATTAACTTGGCTGCACCCCCACCACTACCCTGGGACCTACTGGGGCTAGATCAGTGTTGGAGCTGGCCACAATAGCATCCAGGCTCAGCTGTTTAATCCAAATGAGACCCAAGGCCCATTTTCGATTGGGCCTCTGATGTCTTTGGGCAACCTTTCTATTTATGCATCTCGGCACAAGTTGAATTTCTTCTCTTTCAGTACATAAGTACTGTTATAAGGTTAGGAGTATCAACCAAGATTATTTTTTTAAAAAGTATGACAAATATAGCAAATCTCAATATACCAAGCTGTTGAAAGAATGGAGATTTCTAACTCTGCTTAAAATCAATTTCAAGTGCATAGTTTAATCGCTCTTAAAACCGTATTCATGTCAGCACATTTGGAATAGAAAGGAAAAACAGTTGATCCAAATAAAGACATTGGTCACAAACCAAATATTTAAAGTATGAGTTTAAAGAAGAGGCAAATAATTAATAGATCACAAACAAGAAATTCCCATAGGGATGAGGCTTGGAACAAATTGATCACAGACTATGTCAGAAGTACAAAAAGAACTCAAGTTAGGATTTAGAATTGACCCTATTTCTTTCACTGCGCTTTGACCTTTACTGTTCCCACACTGATGAAGTGAAGCACCATCATCATTTCTTAACTAAACAAGAGCCTGTTGAATTTAACAAGTTATCAGTTTAATTTTAAAAGGTTTTAGTGCAGTGTCTGTAAGTTGTAATTGAACGCTTTTTCTGTATCTCCGCAGCAAAGTAAGCCTTCCTCTGGCAGGAAACAGGGATTAATGCATGTTATCCTTAGCCTGTGTATGTAATTTCTGCTGCGAGGGGAAAGTAGGCTGCTGTGTCGCTCCCAGACAAATATTATACTATGGAGGTTTTCAGGTCATGTGTTGGAAAATTGGTAAAGTAACCACTTTTGAATTTAAATTGTTTGCATTTCGATTTTGCTGAATTGATTTCACTGCAGTCTGTGAAGCAGAAAAATATAAGGCTAACGTTGTCTGCATATGTTAATCTCTACCCTTTAATTCCCTTTTCAGAAACCCGATCCAAGGTCCATGAGAAACAATGTTGATCGAGATGACGGTGGTCTCCTGGATCCAGTAAGTTTTTGTAGTACACTGTTTGTGGCACAAGTAGACCTTCTTACTCTGATCAAGGGAGGGAAAGATGTGTGACCTGTTTATAATTTTAATCACAGATGGTTTTTACCAGTAAGTTTACACAGGATATGATGTGGGAGTTTTGTTTGAAGTTGCCATATGTATGGTGTGACTTAAACTGAAGCTTTGATTGGAAAAACCAAATCAGTCTTGTAAACAAACCAACTTCCCCACTAAAATGCCTTTGCCAGTTACCCTACAGTATTGTGCATTAGCATTTCATGCACAACTTCCAAATTTTCTACTCTTGTTTTTTAAATTTATGTGCATGTATCATTTTTATTGCATCCTATAGTGTTAAGCTTATGAGTTTGCAGAATTCAGAAAATACTTCTCAAGAAACTTGAAAATGTCACCTGGATGTGGCTATTGGTGGATCACAGCAGGTCAATATGTTAAGAAAGTGATGGGATCTTGGCCCAGAGATTCCTGAATTGTTGCCTGGACTATTCTAGAGGACACTAAGATAGACAAATTTGTTCCAATTGTAACATTCTCTGGCATCCACAGCTTAAATGGTCAGAGGGGCAAAGATGAAATGCAAGTTGTCCACCTCTGGGGTAATAATGTGCTACCTAAAATTGAGAGGACAAAAAAAAAAGAAAAAATGTCTGGGCTTTTTGCTGCCTAGGAAGCTGCAAGAATAACTTTCAATCTTGTTTTTAAAGAGCTATTAAAAGCTAGGATTAAAAAATTAATTATGTTAAGGAGTGCAATTAAATGTAATTAATTAATGTAATTAAGCCAATCAGATATATAGACTATTATGACAACGTTTGTATTTTCATTCTTTTCCTTTTTTCGGTAGAGTGGCAATCAACACATATATCAGCCTGTGGGTAAACAAGGTAAGAATTGAAGTCTACCTTCAGCACAAACTTCATGTTTTTTGCTCAATAAATGGGGATAGATTTTAGAATAAAATTTTAATGACTGGTTTCAGATCCTATATTTGTGCTTCCGCCAGAGAAACCAAATAAAACTTATGCTGGCATCACTATGATGTTTGATAAAATACATGCTTTCCCTTTTCACTCTTTTGATACAGCACAAAAAGAGCAAATGCTTTGATAGTCTTCAGTAGCAATTATGATTTTAAAAAATGTAAAAGCAGCCTGATTTGTAGCCCCAGCAAGGAGTCCCAAATGGTGTATCAGAGGAAGAAACTTCGTTTGATAGAAAACTTATGAAGGCGAGGGGAAACAGTCAAGTATTGTGACTAATATAAAAACCAATGACTTATGAAGTAACAATTATTTTCATTGCCACAGTCAGGAACAGTAAAGGGCACAATTAGCTATGTCACACTTGGATTGAAGTTGAAGGCGAGTTAAAGATTTCTAAATCATTGGGACAAGTCTGAGGCAGGAGAAAGAAATGAAATGGGTTTCCACTAACCTAAATTGGTACCAATGTATTTGGAGACAGGTTAAATGAGCAGTTTAACATGGAAAGGGGAGGCACATTAATATCTTGAAGTAGGTAGCATTGAAGGGTGGTGGACGAGGTTATGGCAGTAGAGAACGGATTCTCATGAAAGTTAAGCACATAAAGGAGAACTGAGGCATAAAGCAGTCAGATGCACAAAGTGTCTTCATACCATTTGTAGGAATATAACCAGCACAAATCCATCCACAATGGTGGTGCATGGCATAATTTCAAAATTTGCAGATGACATAAACGGAAATGTAGTAAATCAAGTGAGGAAAACAATAATAGACTTCAGGAGGACAAAGGGTGGTGAAATGGATAGACACATAGCAGATGAAATTCAATTTAGGAAAGTGTGAGGCAATGCATTGTGGTAGGAAGAATGAGGAGGGCCAATAAAATTTAAATGGTACAATTTTAAAAGGGATGCATAAACAGAGATATGGGAGTGGTTGGGTGCAAATCTTGAGTAGCAGGATAGGTTAACAAAGTAGCTAATGAAGTATATGGGATCCTGAGCTTTATAAATAGAGGCAAAAGTACAAAAGCTTGGAAGTTATGGGGTTCTTTCATGCAGTTATGCAATGTTAGCATCACTGACAAGGGCAGCATTTATTGCCCATTCTAAATTGTCCTTGAGAAGGTGGTGATGAGCTGCCTTCTTGAACCACTGCAGTCTCTGTGGTGAAGGTACACTCAGTGCTGTTAGGTAAGGCATTCCAAGATTTTGATGTAACAACAATGAAGGAATGGCAATATTGTTTCAAGTCAGGATATGTGTGGCTTTGGGGGGTACTGGCAGGTGGTGGTGTTCGCATGCACCTGCTTCCCATTGTCCTTCTAGGTGGTAGAACTTGCAGGTTTGCCAAGTGCTGTCAAATAAGCCTTGGTGAGTTGCTGCTGTGCATTTTGTAGATAGCACACACTCCTGCCACGGGGTGCTGGTGGAGGAGGGAGTGAATGCTTAAGCTGGTGAATAGGGGCGCCAATCAAACGAGCTGCTTTGTCCTGGATTTTGTCAATTCGGATGAGGCCAGGTCCTCAATTGACCAGGCCTCGTATTGTGGCAATCGAGCATTCCACTGGTCAGATGCACAACATCTGCTCTCTGAAGAAGTCTATCCTACATTCTGTGAAAGTATTTATAATTGAGTATCCATTATCTGCATTTTTGCAGAGATGTACTATTTCCAAGTTGCCAGTCTCATAACAATCAATATAAATAAGGGCTTTGTTCTGTTTTATCTTTTTGTCCAATAGAGCATGCAGCACCACCAAAGAAGCCGCCTCGACCTGGTGCCCCCAGCCATGGAGGAAGTATCGCCAGCCTAAACAGTCCAATTGACAGTTATAACGAAGGAGTGAAGGTTAGCATTTATATGAAAGCTTGCACCTCTAATCAATGAGCCATTATGTCTGAATTATTATATGCATTTTTCATTTGAGACAATAGTTTGAGTAGGAGCTGATAGTTTTTTGAGATTAGGGTGAATTCTTATAAAAGCTTTGGTAGTTGGGAACCAAAAGGTTTTCTAACCACAATAATATAAAAGCAGAAAATGTTTGAATTGTACAATAAGTTGGCGAGAACCAGGAAGAAGGAAGCTGATTCACATAATTGCTCCCTCAAACTGCCATATAGTTTTATAAAGTATCTCCTTACTTGTGGTTTTAAATTATATGTATTGTTTCTAAGTCCCTGTGTTCAGAATAATTTCTACAGCCGTCACCAGAATAGAAAGAAAGAACTGTTATTTATATAGCGCTTTTCATAACCACCAGGCATCTCAAAGCACTTTACAGCCAGTTACTTTTGAAGTGTAGCTGATGTTGTAAAGGAAATACGGCAGCAAATTTGCTCACAGCAAGCTCCCTCAAATGGCAATGTGATAACGATCAGATAACCTGTTTTTGTGACCTTGATTGTGGGATAAATTTTGGCCAGGATTCGGGGGTAACTCCCCAGCTTTTCTTCAATATAGTGCAACACGGGGTCTTTTATGTTTACCTGAGAGGGCAGCAGGGCCTTGGTTTAATGTATCATCCAAAAGATAGCACCTCCAACAACGCAGTACTCCCTCATTACTGCACTGGAGTGTCAGTCTGGATTTTTGTGCTCAAGTCCTGATGTGGCGTTGGCCTGCAAATGGATACTAGTAAGTGATGAGTAGATTGATTGCAATCTCCAACTCCACTGAATTCTCAGTTAAGCTATGGGGAGTTGCTAAACAGTTTGGCGCTTTTGGTTTTTGGAAGCAAACCTCAATAGTGTGAAAAGGAGGGAAAATAAAGAGATCCTGTGCCCTTATGGAAAACTGAACAGATTTTTACCAGCACTACATGGTGAAAGAGTTGGAGCTCTTTCTCTGTATTATCTGCCCACGTATACTGTTGTAAACTGTTAACATTTATTTTTTCCCCTCCCGAAGATGCTGATTGCTTGCTGGTATTTGGTTCGTGGGTACCAATTGACTTCTGATATATTGCTCTTATTCATTTATGAACCTTGACATTAGTTAAGCTATTTTTGCCTCAGGATGCATCGAGGCCAAACCTAATCAGCTATTCACTGAATCATCAGGGAGGTTCACTTTTTTTTAGATCATGTATTTGATTTTACAGGAAGCTAATTCTGTAGTGATACTTCTTAAAGACTAGGTGGTCTTGGTCTGTTGCATGTGCTACAATTTTAATGATTTACTTAAATAAGGTGGAAGCATTGGGTACTGAATTGTTTCATCATTCTTCAACAATATAAAGGGAGGTATTTAAAATTACTGATGCCTTTCAGTCAGTTATTTTTATTATTGTACTGCTGACTAAAGACAGTCTGAGAATAACCTTAATGGGCAAGCTTCCCCGCTGGCAGGTTTGAAGGTGGTTGGTTTGGGGGGGTAAATGTTAAATCTGGCAAGCACTGTGTGCGCCACCTACCTACTCACCCTGTCCCGCTGCACTTTTACCAGCGGCAGGGCAGCTTGTTGTGTAGCCTGCCTACCCATTGTCCAATTGAGGCCCTTAAGTGAGCAATTAATGCCCACTTGAGGGCCTCATGCCACCACTGCCAGCATTTAACCAGCGGCAGGAAAGGCCCATGTCAAGCATTTTTTCCAGCAACGGGCCCCCTGAACCATTGGAGGGTCCTCCCAATGTGTAACACTTCCCAGGGTCCACTCCCCCCAATCCTTCCCACCACGGCACCCATCCCCTTCCCTCCTCGCCAGGGCCTGCCACACTGACCTCAAATCCCGGATCCAGCACAGCATGCCTCCTCATGGACCTCACTACAGTACTGTCGATGGCCACTGCTCTTGGTGGCACTGCCAGTACTGGAGAGCTGGCAGCCTCTGTCTGGAAGCTTTCTGAGGCAGGACTTCCTGTTGCTGAGGAGGGAAAGTCTCACCTCATCTCTGTTAAATCTGTGATGGGCAGCTGTGGGAATCCCCAACTTTTTATCTGGGGTATTGAGCACTAAGGTTCCCCATTAAATGCAACCCAATGTATCATGACACCAGGAAATTGTGCCTAATGATTCAAAATTTTTAAAAAACACACATTCTACAAATGCACAGCAAATACAGCTGAAAAGTTGAAGAATAGGTTAAGGTTTTGGGGAATGGGACCTGCTTCTGTGTTATGACACAGCAGTTGGTAAAGGCTGAGTTGTTTAAATCACAGAGGGGAACTTGAACAACTATCATAACTTATATTTTCAATTGGTATGTTTGAAATGCAGCTCTGAATTCAGAAATGAAACTGAGCCTCAAGAGGCTTTTTTATATAAAACGGAATTAAACATTTATTAATTTAATAACAAATTAAACACATACACATGTCTACAAACTACTACCATAATAACTTTTAAACAAATCCCCAAATTAATCACTCCCAGGTAAATTGTCACCAAGGCAACAGTAACCCATCGACTTTAAACAGGCACCAAAGCGCATTTGACCGTACAAATTCAGAATGAGGCTCCTTTCAATTTGTTCCTTTGCAGACATAGTTGTAGGCTTACAGGCTGGTTAGATCTTAAATGCCTCTGCCTGACATACACAAACTCCTTTCTGTTTATACCTAGCTTTCCCTTTGAATGTAAATTTTCCATTGTGTCCTAGGCTTTTAATGTCGCATCTTCTAACGATAATATCTTCTTCCCATTAATTTTATTAGTAATATTGTTTGGCGTCTCCCAGCTAGGTGTAAGATTTTATTTCCACTCTTGAATGCTTTATTCAACAAATGCAAATTTACACTTGCTTATGTTTATCTAATTAACATCTCAAAACATCAAAGCACCCAGACTAGCTGGCTTTAATTCAGTTAAGCCGCAGACAGACACACATAGACACAGACGCTACTACAGTTCCAATTTTTTAAAAAAATTCCAATAACTTTATAGACACTAATCTCTCTTCATGGCATTTGAAAAAGGATCTGCATCCAAAATGTTAACCCTTTTCCTTTTTTTTAATTCATTCATGGAATGTAGGCTTTGCTGGCTGGGCCAGCATTTATTGCCCATCCCTAGTAGCCCTTGAGAAGGTGGTGGTGAGCTGCCTTCTTAAACTGTTGTAGTCCATGCGGTTTAGATGTATCTGCAATGTTAGTAAGAAGAGAGTTCCAGGATTTTGACCCAACAACAGTGAAGGAACGGCAATATATTTCCAAGTCAGGATGGTGAGTGGCTTGGAGGGGTGGTGTTCCCATCTATCTACTACCGTTGTACTTCTAGATGGTAGTGGTCATGAGTTTGGAAGTTGCTGCCTAAGGAGCCTTGGTGAATTCCTGCAGTGCATCTTGTAGATGGTGTACACTGCTGCCACTGTGCGTCAGTGGTGGAGGGAGTGAATGTTTGTGAATATGGTGCCAATCAAGCAGGCTGCTTTGTCCTGGACAATCTTCTTGAGTGTTGTGGAAGCTGCACTCATCCACTTTCCGATGCCAGTGGACCTGTTGTACATTTTAGCATTCGTTGCTTTTCCGCAAGGCCATAATCTAGATTGACGTTCTGTTGCAATGCTGAAGGAGTGCTGAATTGTTCAAGGATCTGTCCTTTGAATAGATGTCAAATGAATGTCCTTGCCAGTTCAGACAGATTTTAAAATGCATGATATGTGAAGATGAGGCAGAACTTATTACTGTGTCCCAGCCAATATTCCTCCCACAACCATTTCTTTGGCATAAAATAGATTTGTCATTTGTTCCTTAGCTGTTTCTGGCTCTTACGCGAGCGGAGGAAAAAAGATCTAAGAATACAGTTATAAAAATCTTAAAGGTGGGAGTGGAGATAGAAAAGGCCAAGAGGAAGTTGCCTCAAAATTTGCAGAACATGCCAAAATAGGAACTGTTAATTCTTGGAACTCAGTGCCAGTAAGAGTAAGGTGATCATTTTTGTTTTAAAAACTATCAGGAATAATTGTCTGAATGGAAGCAGATTTGATGCTGTCCGTGAGCAAAACAATTTGGAGATGACCTGTCACAACACGGGACATTAAAGGCCGCACCTCAGGTTGATAAGGCCATTAAAAAGATAGATTTCTAAGTGTAATAATGAGGTACAGAATACAATAGCCGAGAGATGATGATGAAGCTATACATTAAAATAATAAGACTTAAGTTTTATATTGCTGTGTGCAGTATTGTACATCACGTGTGGAAGGAAATTGAGTCTTTAGAGGGATGCGAAGCAGACTTACTAGGATGTTCAAAACAAAAACAGAATTACCTGGAAAAACTCAGCAGGTCTGGCAGCATCGGCGGAGAACCTGCTGAGTTTTTCCAGGTAATTCTGTTTTTGTTTTGGATTTCCAGCATCCGCAGTTTTTTTGTTTTTTTCTTACTAGGATGTTGTCTGGTGTAAGGAAACACAAACATAAAGAAAGGCTGGAACAACTCAGATTACAGGACAGTATGGTAAAAGTGTTAAAAATTATGAAAGGATGAGACAGGATAGAGGGGGCCATAATATCTGAAATCCAAAGCAGTGTAACTGGGGGGGGGGTACCCCAAAGTAACACTGGGGAACCCCACCCTCCCGGAATTTGCCAGGTAAGGTTTGCACAGTAATTGCCTGGGAAATGCAAATTTCTCATGGGCAATTGCCCTGCACTGGAAACCATCCAGAAGTGCAATTTAAAATCGTAAACTACAGATGGTTCCGACTGTGTTACCTGTGTTACAATTAATACCACTTCTAATTTCTGGGTAACTACTGCACAGACCCACACCAAGCCCCCACAGGACTACCCCAACACTCCCGAAACCCCAGGGACCCCAACTACCATCCCCTACAGGACTCCCCCCACCCAATGGTCCTCCCTCAAACCTCCAATTATTCCCCAGTGGGGACTCCCCACCCCCACGGATTATCCCTCCCCCACATGGAACCCTTCTCTACGACTTCCCCCCCCCACCCCCCCCAGGACCTGACTCTTGACTTTCACCTCCATCCCCCTCTCCAGCCAGGGTCAACCCTCATCTCATCCCCAAGCCCTACCAGACCTGACCCGGCCCCACCTTCCCTTTCTTCCTGGCTTATCAAAAACCTTTAAATCTGGCTGGATCTTTAAACTTACCTGCTTTACAGCAGCTAGTGCCATAAAAAAAGGAGACATGGGCTCCTTCCCTCTGATGCAGCAGCACTCAACTGAAGGCCTCAGGTGTATGCTCCTCTGCACAGTTCTCGCCCGGATTGAGCCAGAAGGTCAGGTGAGACAGGATCAAGAAGATTTAAAGGTTAAAAATGTAGGAGTGGAGTGACAATCAGACTCTGATTGTCACTCTGCAGAAGTTCAGGCCCATAAAATTGGTATGTATTCAGCGATTGAAGGGTCTATAATGAGGGACCCTAGAAAGTGATTTCAAACAGACGGCAGGATGTAGAGATTTATGAGACTGCGGAAGTCACTTCCAGGGTTAGTGGTTGAGCCAGAAACTATGTCAACATTCAAGATTAGATTGGATAGGTGGATGAAGGGAAAAGGGACGAGATGATTTGAGAACATATGGTAAATATGATTAGGACTCTTTGCTTGAAGGAAAGTAAATGCTGACGCAGACTGATTAGGTCAAAGGGCCTAGTTTTGTTTTGCAGCTTTTAAATATATGTGTATTTTTTTAGATGTTTTGACAGGACAAACTGTAAATATTGAAGTTTTGCTTTCAGACCATTTCAAACATGCTGAATCCCAATCCTTTGTCACAAAAGCTGAACAACATAAACCTGAATCAACAAACAGGAAACATCCATGGTCCAGTGTTTCGTTACACAGCTGTGCCAATAATCAAGAATGATGACTGTTACTTTCACATATCAGTCAAATAAAAATAAGCAATGAGGAGGAAGGGAACAAGCACCAAGGAATTGAATCACTGTTTAAAAGCTGTCACTGATGGTTGTACTGAAACTTGGAATACTGGGGTTTATGTGGTATATTCTGTGCAGCTGTATGGAAAATGAACTGTGGTTCTTCCATGAAAATAAATAAAACTGCTTGGTTCCCATGGAGTATATAATGAGTGGAGTGTACTTAAAGGCACCATCAGGGAGCAAAATAAACATTTTTATTTTATTTTAAGAGTGTTATCCTGGAGAGATGCACAGTTTCGAGAACAAACAACATTTTTAAATAATTTTGATGAGTCTTGCCATTTTTTATCTGCTGTGAAATGGCCTATTTCAACACACTAAGTTAAAATATCATGCTACTCAACTTATCCAGCTTTTCCATATTTGTTTCTTCAAATTTTTCTAGTGGGAATAGGCAACACCCAGCCGAGTACTAAGTTTAAAGATCTTAAGCTCCCAAAATCACTTACAGGTCTGTGTAAAGTAAGTTGATCTCAGTCAGGCTAACAGTTGTGGACACTTAATTGTTCTCTATTCTAATTGGCCTAAGTGGGAAAAGGAAGCAAAAAAGCTCAGCTAAGGCTCAGACCCGCCAGTACTCACTCACTGGTGGCTATTTTTGTCTGCCCCAATCATGCTTAAAGTCAGGACAGTCAGCAGGCAAAGCCCCTTTTTTAAAAATCTCACCCGTTGGATGATCAATGTCACCCAACTCAATTTTCAGTCAAAGCAGGCAGCAGCCTTATTTAAATGTTTAAGTTGTAGTACCCCGACACAGTTTTCTTGTACAAGTGGCTGGAACATCTGGCATACTAGCTCTGTTGAGTGGTACTTAATGGTGCTAAACCATTTGCTATTGAATAGGCGAGCAAAGGCTAGGAGTGGAATTGTTTGATTTTCCCTCATCCTTTTTCATTGGAAGCAACTGACTCCCTGTCATATTTCTGTTGTGATGTGCCTGAGATTAGAAATATGAGTTCATGGACTTAAACTTCCAACATAATATCATAAACTTTAAAAACCTTTTATTAAAAATGATGGGAATTTTATTACAATGGAAAAAATTGACATTACAAAAATATCAAGGGCCAAGAGGAGGCAGAGGCAGTAATAGACAGGAGTTTCAGGGAAACAGTCAACCCTAAAAGTCAGGAGGCAGGCAGCTGGGTGACTGTCAGGAGAGGGAAGGGGAATAGACAGAAAGAGCAGAGCACCCCTGTGGCCGTTCCCATCAACAATAGGTATGCCGTTTTGAATACTGTTGGTGGAGACGACCTACCAGGGACAAGTTGTAGTGGTCGTGTCGTTGGCACCGAGACTGGACCCTCAGCTCAGAAAGGAAGGAGGGAAAAGAGGAGAGCAGTAGTGACAGGGGATTCGATAGTTAGGGGGACAGATAAGAGGTGCTGTGGGAGAGATCGAGAATCCCGGATGATCTGTTGCCTCCCTGGTGCCAAGGTCCGCGATATCTCGGATCGAGTTCTCAGTATTCTCAGGAGGGAGGGTGAGCAGCCAGATGTCGTGGTCCATGTAGGGACCAATGAAGTGGATAGGAAGGAGGAGGAGGTCCTGCAAAGAGAGTTTAGGGAGTTAGGTGCAAAGTTGAAAGACAGGACCTCCAGGGTTGCGATCTCAGGAGTGCTACCCGTGCCACGTGCTAGTGAGGCTAGAAATAGGAAGATAATGCAGCTAAATACATGGCTAAGGAGATGGTGCAGGAGGCTTCATGTTTCTGGACAATTGGGCTCTGTTCCAGGGAAGGTGGGACCTGTTCCAACGGGATGGTTTGCATCTGAACTGGAGGGGGACTAACATCCTTACAGGTAGGTTTGCTAGTGCTTCTCCAGGGGGTTTAAACTAGATTTGCAGGGGGAGGGGAACCAGAGTGTTAGAGCAGATAGTGAGGTGGAGGAGGATAAAGGTCAAGCGAGGAATGCATGTATAGACAGAAATCAAAGGTTTGTATGCGATAGAAATGTTCTCAGGTGCATCTATTTCAATGCAAGGAGTATTGTTGGAAAGGCAGATGAGCTTAGGGCGTGGATTGGCACATGGGATTACGACATTATTGCTATTAGTGAGACATGGTTGCAGGAGGGACAGGACTGGCAGCTCAATGTTCCAGGGTTCCATTGTTTCAGACGTGATAGAGGGGGAGGGATGAAAGGGGGAGGAGTGGCATTACTAGTCAGGGAAAATATCACAGCTGTGTGTAGACAGGACAGCTGAAAGGCTTGTCTACAGAGGCCATATGGGTAGAGATGAGGAACGGGAAAGGTGTGACCACACTCATAGGGTTGTATTATAGACCGCCCAATAGTCAAAGAGAATTGGAGGAGCAAATCTGTAGAGAGATAGCAGACCAATATAAGAAACAGAAAGTTGTGATAGTAGGAGATGTTAACTTTCCACATATTGACTGGGACTCCCATACTGTAAAAGGTCTGGATGGCTTGGAGTTTGTCAAATGTGTTCAGGAAAGTTTTCTAAATCAATATATAGAGGTAGCAACAAAAGAGGATGCAATACTTGATCTCCTATTAGGGAACCAGATAGGTCAGATGACAGATTTATCTGTAGGTGAACATTTTGGGTCCAGTGACCACGATGTCATTAGTTTTAAGTTAATTATGGATAAGGATAGGTCTGGTGTCTGGTCCTCGAGTTGAGATTCTAAATTGGAGAAAGGCCAATTTTGTGGAAATGAGAAAGGATCTAGGAAGAGTGGATTGGGATAAGTTGTTTTCTGACAAGGATGTGTTCAGTAAGTGGAAAGCATTCAAAGGTGAAATTTTGGGAGTGCAGAGTTTGCATGTTCCTGTCAGGATTAAAGACAAAGTTAACAGGCATAGGGAACCTTGGTTTTCAAGGGATATTGGCGATCTGGTTAAGAAGAAGAGAGAGGTGTATAGCAGGTATAGGCAACAAGGAGCAAATGAGGTACTGGTAGGATATAGAAAATGTAAGAAAATACTAAAGAAGAAAATCAGGAAGGCAAAAAGAAGACATGAGGTTGCTTTGGCAGATAATGTGAAGGTAAACCCAAAGTGTTTCTACAAGTATATTAAGAATAAAAGGATAGTAAGGGACACAGTTGGTCCCCTTGAAGATCAGAATGGTCATCTATGTGTGGAGCCTCACGAGATGGGGAAGATCTTAAACAGTTTTTTTGCATCAGTATTTACTCAGGAAACTGGCATTGTGTATAAGGAAGGAAGGGAAACAAGCAGTAGTGTCATGGAACATATAGAGATTAAAGAGGAGGAGGTGCTTGCTGCCTTACAGCGAATAAAGGTAGATAAATCCCCCGGGCCTGACATGAAATTCCCTCGGACCTTGAGGGAGACTAGTGTAGAAATTGCAGGGGCCCTGGCGGAAATATTTAAAATGTCCTTAGCCACGGGTGAGGGGCCGGAGGATTGGAGGGTAGCTCATGTTGTTCCGTTGTTTAAAAAAGGCTCCAAAAGTAAACCAGGTAATTACAGGCCAGTGAGCCTGATGTCAGTAGTAGATAAATTATTGGAAGGTGTTCTGAGAGATTGGATATACAATTATTTGGACAGCCAAGGGCTGATTAAGGATAGTCAGCATGGCTTTGTGCGTGGTAGGTCGTGCTTAACAAACCTTGTAGAGTTTTTCGAGGAGGTTACCAAGAAAGTAGATGAAGGAAAGGCTGTGGATGTTGTCTTCATGGACTTTAGTAAGGCCTTTGACAAGGTCCCACTTGAGAGGTTAGTTCAGAAGGTTCAGATACTTGGTATCCATGGAGAGTTTATAAACTGGATTTGAAATTGTCTGTGTGGGAGAAGACAGAGAGTGGTAGTGGATGATTGCTTCTCAGACTGGAGGCCTGTGACTAGTGGTGTGCCTCAGGGATCTGTGCTGGGACCATTGTTGTTTATTGTCTATATCAATGATCTGGATGATAATGTGGTAAATTGGATCAGCAAGTTTGCTGATGACACTAAGATTGGAGGCGTTGTGGACAGCAAGAAAGGCTTTCAAAGCTTGCAGAGGGACCTGGACCAACTGGAAAAATGGGCCAGAAAATGGCAGATGGAATTTAATGCAGATAAGTGTGAGGTGTTGTATTTTGGAAGGACAAACCAAGGAAGGACATACACAGTAAATGGTAGGGCACTGAGGAGTGCGGAGGAACAAAGGGATCTGGGAGTTCAGGTACGTAATTCCCTGAAAGTGGTGTCACAAGTAGACAGGGTTGTAAAGAAAGCTTTCGGCATACTGGCCTTCATAAATCAAAGTATTGAGTATAGGAGTTGGAATGTTATGGTGAGGTTGTATAAGACATTGGTGTG
Source organism: Carcharodon carcharias (assembly GCF_017639515.1). Lineage (NCBI taxonomy): Eukaryota > Metazoa > Chordata > Chondrichthyes > Lamniformes > Lamnidae > Carcharodon > Carcharodon carcharias. Next base: position 168,582,716 of record NC_054472.1, read on the forward strand.
GCCAACTTTGGAGTATTGTGTGCAGTTCTGGTCGTCTAACTACAGGAAGGATATCAGTAAGATTGAAAGAGTGCAGAGAAGATTTACTAGGATGTTGCTGGGTCTTCAGGAGTTGTGGACAGGGAAAGATTAAACAGGTTAGGACTTTATTCCTTAGAGCGTAGAAGAATGAGGGGAGATTTGATAGAAGTTTACAAAATTATGAGGGGTATAGACAGAGTAAATGCGAGTAGGCTCTTTCGACTTAGATTAGGAGAGATAAACATGAGAGGACATGGCTTTAGGGTGAAAGGGGAAAGGTTTAGAGGTAACATTAGGGGGAACTTCTTTGCTCAGAGAGTGGTGGGAGTGTGGAACGAGCTGCCATCTAATGTGGTAAATGCTCACTCTTAAGTTTTAAGAATAAATTGGATAGATACATGGATGGGAGAGGTCTGGAGGGCTATGGACTGGGTGCAGGTCAATGGGACTAGCGGAATAATATTTCAGCACAGACTAGAAGGGCCAAATGGCCTGCTTTTCTGTGCTGTAGTGTTCTATGGTTCTAAGAGTTCAGTAGTTATGATTTATTACACTGTTTAAAAACCCAGTTACACCTCATTAACAAAATGTAATTATTTTGGAGGTTTTAACAATGATATTACAGTGTAAAAGGGGAGGTTCTCATCAGTTCAGTCATTTCTAAAGATTTGCTGTTTGCAGGGATTTCAACAGCATTCCCTGTGCCAGAACAGGAGATCACTGACAGCAACTTTTGGATTTCCACGTTTAATTGCATTTGCGTGGATGCCAAAGTTGGTATCAGTTTCCTGAGTAATGACTTTGAAAGCTGACAGTTTTGCTGTCATTACAACTGCAAACTCCAGTCAAAAAATATGGACCACAGCAATTCAAGCAGAAGGCCCACCACGACCTTCAGGCAACTAGAATGTATTAAATTCTGGCCTTGCAGTGGCACCCAAGAATAAATTACATAAAAGAAGAAAGGCATTCTTAAAATCCCCTCATGAACTTAATCATCAGCACCATCTATTTTTGTCTACTGAACTGCTAATGTGTAAAGTATTTAGTGATGTCTTTTCCGTTATGCTCCTTACAGTTACCAAGCTTCAGATTTTAGTTTTCCTTTTGTAACTTGCGCTAAAACCAGTCCCAGTCACCTTATTGTACTAACAATCCTTCAATTTAATTTGCAGTTTTGATATTTTAAGTAATTAAAACTTAAAATAGTTAGGTAATTACAGTAAAATACCTTGCAATCAATGTTAACAATTAAACAATCAACTCGTGAAGACATCAAGTTATGACAAGTACTTTGTACAGGAATTTGATGAAAGGGCATATTAACGTTACATAAAAGGGCAAACTTGTGCTCCGTTGTATATTTTTCTTTTTGTACCAGTGAAGCAAAAGTATAGTTTAAAAATTGTTGACTTGATTATCGTGCCTGAAAGTCAGATTCTCCAAGCAACCACTTCATGAAGCAAACTAGCCTTCACTTTTGCGTTGTATTGATAGGAAGGCTGGCTGAGCAAAGAAATGTTATGGATTTTTTTTCCCCTCAATTCCTTAAATATTAGCTTTTTTTGATCTCCATTTTGATTGGACCTATCTGATAATGATTATCTCTGAAGTAGTAGCACTAGTTAAATATCCCATATCTCACAACACAAGGCACATGTTTCAATTTTGTACTTTTTTATATTACCATGCCACAGTAAATTTTTATAATTCACCCATATGCTGTTACATATTTTCTAAAATTTTGAAACTTCTGACTTGAAGGCTAGATTTGTTATTACTACCATAAATCACAACATGTCAGTCAACCTTTGGAGCTTCGAAAAATTCTTCCCATGTATAAGTGTGAACTGCTGGTGTTAGTGTAGAAGATAGCCGTTTTGAAAATGTGAGAAAAATTTCTGTTCAGAACTATCTGCTTTGTTTTAAGCTTAAACTCCTACGCATCATCTTGGCTACACTTGATATCGCCTGCTTGATCCCATGTGCCGACTTGTATAGTGAGCATAATCTTAAACATGTATTTTTGATCTGAAAAATTGAGGCCAACTCCTAATACGAGTGTAGCCCTAAAACATGCATTTATTAGCTAAAATAAATGGGGGGGGGGGGTTTCGACCGAGCATAGGCCTAAACATGCATTTTGGCGTCCAAAAACAAGGGTTGTCGTCTATGCCGGTTCGACTTATACTCTGCAATCTATTGTCAAGAAGTGAAAACTAGACTATTATTGAATGATTTAATAACTTGCAATGGTGAATGCATTAGAAAGCAGAATTGATGATATAAATAGCTTCCACAAAAATAATAATTCTTGTCTGGATTTAGATGTTGGCCTATTTTATGTCCAATATGCTTATCTATCAAACTACATGGGCACCACAGTTTGAGTTGCACAATTAAATATGACTATTCTAAGCCATGTGCCACAATCACACGTACTTTCTGATAATTTACTTATCAATGTCATTCCAAATTTTAATTTTTCCCTGCTTGAGCATATACCCTTACGTGTTATTCTGTATTTTAAAGAAGTATAATATGTAATACAAAATGACTCATAAGGGTGTCCTCTCGGGCAATGAAGCATGGTACAGATAGGCATGTAAACCCTTTTAATGTCATATGACTCCGCAATATAACCCGATATGTTGACCTGCAAGCCTTGGGTTGGTGTGAGGTTATCTGTTTTGATTACATTTTTCTTTTAATTTTAACTAATGTGCATGTCAGAGTGAATTCCCATTTCACTCTTAATCTCCCTCTAAATCAAGATCAAATGTCTGCAAAGTGATGCTTATTTTGTTTGTGAGAAAAGCCAAAACTAGAAACTTTATACAAATATCCTAGCAGTAAGTAATCTTACCTGTACAAGTGATGCAGGGTAGAGGTAGAAGATTTTTTTTAAATTCCAATGAAACAAGTGTGCAAAGATCATAGAAATGTCATTGAGTGAATGGGAAGAGGTGGCAGTAACAAAGGATGAACAAAGGAAGGTTCTTATTGTCACTTTTGTACAAGCAGGTTAAAAAATAAATTTAAAGATTAAATTGGAGGGGTTTCATGCAAAAACATTAGAATGTTATTTAGTTTAAATATTTTCAGAAGCAGTTTAACATAGGGCATAAAAATGTATGATTTTCTACTTGCATACGAACATATGAATTAGGAGTAGGAGTTGGCCATTCAGCCACCGAACCTGGTCTTCCATTTGATAAGATGATTGTTCTGCTTGTGACCTCAACTCTATTTTCCTGTCTACTCATATAACCTTAGATTCTTGATTGACAAGGGAGTCAATCTAACTCATCCTTAAAAGTATTCAATGATCCTGCCTCCACTGCTTTCTGGGGAAGAGAATTCTTTGAATGTCCTTCCTGTGATTCTTGAAAGCAGAATTTCCCTACTTCACACCTCTACTAGTATATGCAAAAAGAAAAATAAGAAATAACTTGTTGGTGTGAATCTAGACACGCCAACTGTATAACAGTAAGCTTGAGTGATTGTCCGTGCACAAATCTGTGTCTGCAGTTTCTCCTTCTACCTTGTTTGAGTTTTTTTTTATCTCTTGGGTTGTATTGCTAGCTGCTGCAATTTTTTTTATTGCCTTCATTGTGAAGTCAAACATTCGTCCAGTTTCCTGCTTTTATGGTTCTTTTCTATGCAGTAAAACTATTTAATTTTAACCAAGGGATGGACTTTATTATTTGTTTGGTATGGTCTAGTGATTTGATTTGCATGATTTTTAAATAATGCTTTTAGTTCAACAAAATAACCTCTTAAAATGTAATTATGTACATGGCGGCTTTCAAATTGCACCCTAACAAGTTTGATGATGCATGATATATTTAGGCTGCCATTTTCTTCACAGCTTTTAACATCGTTTTGTTAACTGCACATTGCATTATTGGTTTGCTTGCTGCATTTTTAATAATTGTTTTCCTTTTTCTCCCCTTTTGGTAAATTGCTTTAACCTTCACATTGTGTTCACCACTAGCCATGGAGGGTAAGCAAATAATATGTGTACTTCTTTTTAATTTTTGTCTGACTTGTAATTATTGTATCTGTTCCTTCAAGGTGACATGAAAAGGGCTGTATTATTGCAACAAGTTTCTTTGAAAACAGTTAAACATTTCGATTATTATAGTAGTAGTGCACTTTCCCACAGAATCTATGCTTGAATAAATAAGGGTTTAAAAAAGAGTGGTTCATGGAAATATACAGCACAGTAGGAAATCATTCAGGCCATTGTACCTACATTGGCTCTTTGAGAAGGCTGGCTGAATGGTCCCACTGTGCTGCCCTTTCCCCAAAACCCCTAAACTGCTTTATTTCAAGTATACATTACATCCAATTCCCATTGAAAGTTACTGTTGAACCTGCTTCCGCCACCCTTTCCTGCAGTACATTCCAGATGGTTGAAGGACAGGATGAGAAAGATCTGTTTGGTTCAGTTAGTTGTGCACTTTGGGCTTCAGTAAAGCTTTTTAATGAAACATTGTTACAGTAACAGCCATGTTAGAATCCTAGATATCAGAAATTAATGGCCAAACAGTAACCAAATTATGTTAGTTTGACAACGACTAATTAGGATTGTGATCTCACTGCTAAAATTCTGAAATGAAATTTGTGAATTTGGAGATGAGCACTGGACACAATCAAAGCAGGAACTTAAGTTCATTACTGCTGGTGCTCTGTGCATTGACAATCGTCTTGTAACTGCACAACAACCATAGTGTTGGTCACATGAGCTTTACATTCCTCCTAGCTTGGATGATTGATCATGGACAATTAAAATGGCATTAAAGTGATAAGAAGGCTCAGAACAAATTGCTATTTTGGTAATCAGCAAGGAAAGATTATTTAGCTTTACTTCATTTGCAGAACAATTCTATTGTGTATTAATTACGCTCCATATTTCCCACTTCAAATAAAATGTCGGCCAAGCACAAGTTATACAATTTTCTGGTGATTATAATATTGCTTTTGACTGACCTTTGCACTCATTGACCCTCTTCTCATCAGATACTTTGAAAGTAAGCATGTTTAGAACCATCATTGGTCCTTATTGCCATGTATTTTAAGTAGTAGTCTATCACCTGAAACTAAAAACTGTATTTTAAGAATACCAAATATTTTGCTTTGGTGAAATCTGGCATTTTTCAGTCTCCATCTTATCCATGTCATTTGGAATGGCTAGGTATTTCTGCTGAAGTAAAAAAATTAATTAACTGATTAACTTGAGCTGCTGCAGGTGAAAGAGACAAAGGACAAGGACCATTCTCTTGCCTCCTTGGCATTTTTGTTCAAGCTTTATGTGTAGCACAATGGACTGGAGAAGGAGAGAGAGAGAGAAACCTAGACAAAGTAAATTGACCAAAAAATAAATAAATTTGGGGTTTTCACCAAATTTGACTAGTAATTTCCTTTCTTCATGCAATATGTTTAAAAACAGACCTGCTATGAGTAGTCAAATTCTGACTGTGTAGGTGAATGTTACATTGTTTTTCTAAGAAATTTCTTGTCACTCAGAGGTGAACTGAAAACTATACCAGCAGATGAGCATGAGGTTATGGACAATGACATTGCAATCTGAAGTTAACGTATCATTAAGTTTTAAACTCAAAGTTATAAATGATTTCCTCTCAGGCATTTTTTTTTAATTGGTATGGTTGTACCTTGGTTCATCCAAGCCCCTCAATTTTCAGCATATCAACAGTTGTCAAATGATATGATCTTAGCACAACTGTGTACCTTTTTGAAGTACAAATACTAAAAAAGGCAAAACAATTTCATATTGCTTTACATTGACAGCTTTTCAGGCATTATGCATTTTGGAGTTTGTACAACTTTTTGAATAATCTTCACAAAATGCTTTTTAGTATTTAATTTTCTAACCTAAAGGGAAAGTGCAATAGAATCTGTCACCATGTGACAAACATGTCTGATGTATTGAAATAACGCATAATTCAGAAATAACCATAAGATTCTATGCTCCACAATAACATGTACTTTATGAAATGTTGTGCAAACGTACCTTGTTACAGATGAAATAAACAATGAAATTAAGCTTTTAATAAAAAGTTAGAGATCAATTTAGGCATCATTTTTGCAGAAAACGGATACTCCCTTTTCTAGTCACCTTCTGACCTTGTAACTAAACATAACTGTTGTGTATTTAACAACACATTCAATTGAATTACTTGTGTGGTTGTAATCACCCTTTTACTAACATGTTTTACATTGATTTTGAATCACTTACTAGGTAAACTACTTTTATTAATGTTCTGTGGCCTTGTTTTGATGAATTGCTGGTAGAACCTGTTACTTGAATGAAATTCCATATGTAGCGTACTAAAATACAAGTAAGAAATGAATTAAGCATGGGGCTTGCCCTAGCCAACAATTTGAACATCATTTTTGCTTTCAAGTGTACTCAATGCTCTCAACTACAATTTGACATCGATGGTTCTAATTAGGAATGAATTTGATAGTGTGCTCAAAGCTACCGAGTACGCTCAAAACTATAACCAGCGCACTCAGCTTTCCATGAGCTGGATAGCTTTATCAGATGCACTCAACAACCTACATTGAAAGGTACAAGGAAATTAATTACTTCAGTAATATCTGAATTTATTCAGTTTTTCAATTAGCCCAAAAAAAATTGTTCCGCTATAAAGTACATGCTTGAGAGCACTACAGTGGATCTCCATCAGTTCTTGATTAATTTTAGTCTCAGGATCTATAAGTTCCATCTACCCACTCCCAAGGTCTCAGGGTATAAACTCTCCCATCCCACCCCTCGCCTCCGGTCTGAGGGTCCAAACTCTCCTGCCTCCATCCATCCAGTCCCCTATCTCGCTCCCCTATCTCCCTCCCCTATCTCCCTCCTCTCTCTTCCTCCAGCTTCCTAACCCTCCTCCTGTCTCCCTCCAGCTTCCAAACCCTCCCCCTCTCTCCCTCTAGCCTCCAAACCCTTCCCTCTCCCTCCAGCCTCCAAATACTCCCAACCCCTTGAGATCTTCAGTTTATTGGGGATAGTGAAGGCGGAGGAATTGTGGGGAGAAAGAGGGGAATTGTGGGGAGAAAGAGGGTAATTGGGAGAGAATGGGGGAAATGAGTAGAACAGTGGAATAAGGGGGAGGAGGATGGGAATAAGGGAGAAAGGGGAGGGGAATAAGGGCGGAGGAGAACAGAGGGGAGTGAAAGAGAGAGAGGTGGGTGTGGAGAGGAAGGAAGAGAACCTATGCAACCTAGGGGGTCCGTGATTTTCCCTGAATTTTTGAAACCCGTTTTATCTCTTCGACCAAGCTTTTGGTCATATGACCTAATACTGCCTTATGTTGGCTCATCCTACCTTAAAAGTTTGAGCGGGGAGGAAGAAGATTGCTCCGGGGTGATTTGGGGGCAGCTGGGGGGGGAGGGCAAGGTTGCAGAAGAAAATGGTTTATGGGGAGAGAAAATTGCTCTGGGGGGTTGACAGGAGAGAACTGCTGCATTTCAGGGGTTTTGGAGGGGTGGATGGCGGTGGCAGTGGGCAGGGTTGTGCTGCACAAGTTGTAGGTTATAAAGAAAAACATAAAAATACAGTATCAAACAAGGATCTGCTTTTCTAAGGTAGCTCAGTTTTATGATGTTTGAAGATATCGAAATTCAGAAATATGGAAATAAATTTTATGATCATTTTTGGTGTCCAAATGCTTAAGTGATATTGCTAATTGCAAATGTTTGAATGCTGTAGTTTGGGGCAATTGATGACATTGGTAGAAAATGCTGGAAAAACTCAGCAGGTCTAACAGCATCTGTGGAGAGAAAAACAGAGTTAATGTTTCGAGTCCATATGACCTTTCTTCAGAGTTAACGTATACAGAACTCAAAACATTTATTCTGATATTCTTTCTACAGATACTGTTAGACCTGCTGAGTTTTTCCAGCATTTTTTGTTTTTGTTTCAGACTTCCAGCATCTGCAGTATTTTGCTTTTACCATGATGACATTAATGTCAGTTATGGAACATATAATGTTAAATGATAGCTAAATGATTGGTTTTGAGTGCAACTGATGTCAAATGATTGCTTTTGAGTATAATTGATGTTAAATGATAGTTAAATGATTGCTTTTGAGTATAATTGATGTTAAATGATTGCTTTTGAGTATAATTGATGATAAATGATAGCTAAATGATTGCTCTTGAGCCCAGTTGATATCAAATGAGTGCAAATGAACACTGTTGAATGCAAATGATGTCAAACTTTTCAGGTAGGTGGCAGATGTTTTGCAAAGTTTATTTGTCTACTGCAGAGCTCAGGATGCTTGATTTGAACATTTGCTTATAATTACATAATATTGAATGAACTTTTCCACTTTTACTTAACCAGTTCATATAGAAGAGTCATATAGTTTATTCATCATTTGAGACTTAAAACCATTTTCTGCACATAAGCACATGGTTATTGAGTCTTCTCCAAAGTTATGGTGGGACAGAGACTTCTTCATTTTATTCAGTTTAAGTGTGGTTATGTTTTGTTCTTGTTTAAGCTTTCTTACTGAATTTGTCTTATTATTTATATGAATATTACATTGATAGAAGTTATAATCCTTTCTCTTTACTTGTCTGTTCTGCATAGTAAAGTTCTAAATTGTCAAATCAATTTATCTGCCTACTGCAGAATTCTGCATGTCTCCAATAAAGATGTATTGTTCAAGTACAGATCATCATAAAAATTAGCAGTCAGTGAGAAACCGGGTGGTGCAATGAAATAGAACACAACACCTTTTCAACTTCTGTTTAAATTCAGCCCAATCCAGAGATGAAAATGGTGTCAAGGTTGAGAGAGCCCTATATGAAATGTGATTTGGCAGACCATTTTGTTGCAAATTCAGCACAATTACACCTAATTTTTTATCACTCATTGATTCTAAATTATGGTTTTACGGCAGCAATCAAAAAGCTGCATGGGAAATTAAGAAATTGGTCTGGTAACTGCATGGAGATAGGAGTTGAAGCACACTGCTGGCACAGAGGATCTTTTCTCTTCAACTGATTCTTGCTGCCCTTAATTCAAGAATGGTGTTGTTCCTGGCACTTGGTGCTAAAAGTTATGAGAGTTCAACTTTCTAGCACTTATTTTTATAAGCAGAAAAATGTACAGACAAGTTTACTTATTAAAAAAAATCAAGTTTTTACATTATTATTTGGATGGAAAATCCCTCTACATTCTCGAGAGTTTTTAAAATTAAATTTTGAGACACTATGTAACAGTGACTATCATGGACAACACCACTGGTTGAAGTTGAAAAACACAGTTTAAGTTCTGTGCTGTGAATAGTTCTAAATTTAGCATCATTTTGCAAGTTTGGAGGTGGGGCAGGAGAGATATAGATACAGCTTTAGTCCCCAAGGGATTAATGCTTTAAGTTAAATGTTTATAAAATATATTCTTCTAGGTTATTCATTATTTTTCACCTAATTATGTCATCTCTTTTTGTTGGCTTATCTGAGACTTTTCCTAATGTTCAATATATTAAGCTCCAGCATTTAAAAGTTTTAAATTGATGAGTTAGAAAGTTAATGAATCATAAACAAATAATGCTGGGAAAACTCAGCAGTCCTGGCAGCACCTGTGGAGAGAGAAACAGAGTTAACATTTTGAGACTATGACTCTTCTTCAGAGCTTTCACGAAAGTTAATGAACCTTATTTAATCCTACAAATTGCAAGAATTCCCATTTATTTTAAAAGTCATCTTCCTAGTTTTGGTTCAGTTTTGGGTGAGAGTTAAAAGTAATTTTCTGTTTCAATTCATCAATGTAAAATGTTTCAACTGTACCAAAGTAATATGGCAACTGATTTCTGTATCAAGCCTGATTGTTAACTTACAATGGATCTTCAAGCGGTGAGTGACACACAGAAACAGAAAATAGGAGCAGGAGTAGGCCATTCGGCCCTTCGAGTCTGCTCCGCCATTCATCATGATCGTGGCTGATCATCCAACTCAGTAGCCCGCTCCCGCTTTCTCCCTATATCCTTTGATCCCTTTCACCCCAAGAGCTATATCTAACCCCTTTTTGAAAACATACAATGTTTTGGCCTCAACTACTTTCTGTGGTAGCGAATTCGACAGGTTCACCACTCTGGGTGAACAGATTTCTCTTTATCTCAGTCCTAAATAGTCTGCCCTATATCCTCAGTCTGTGACCCCTGGTTCTGGACTCCCCCACCATCGAGAATATCCTTCCTGCATCTACCCTGTCTAGTCCTGTTAGAATTTTATAGGTTTCTTTGAGACCCCCCCTCATTCTTCTGAACTCCAGCGAATATAATCCTAACCGAGTCAATCTCTCCTTATATGTCAGTCCCATCATCCCAGGAATCAGTCTGGTAAACCTTCGCTGCACTCCCTCGATAACAAGAACATCCTTCCTCAGATAAGGAGACCAAAACTGCACACAATATTCCAGGTGTGGTCTCACCAAGGCCCTGTATAATTGCAACAAGACATCCCTGCTCCTGTACTTAAATCCTCTAGTTATGAAGGCCAACATACCACTTGCCTTCTTTACCTGCATGCTCACCTTCAGCGACTGGTGTACAAGGACACCCAGGTCTCGTTGCACACTTCCCTCACTTAACTTATAGCCATTAGATAATAATCTGCCTTCCTGTTTTTGCTACTAAAGTGGATAACCTCTCATTTATCCACATTATACTGCATCTGCCATGCATTTTCCCACTCACTCAGCTTGTCCAAATCACACTGAAGCATCTCTGCATCCTCCTCACAGCTCATCCTCCCACCCAGCATTGTGTCATCTGCAAATTTGGAGATATTACATTTAGTTCCTTCATCTAAATCATTAATATATATTGTGAATAGCTGGGGTCCCAGTACCACACCAAGTGCATTTGGTGACATCTTGAAACATTGATGCACTTTTTCAAATGAATGGGTATTTTGAGAATAATGGATTATTGAGAGTGATGATTGTAATCTCATTAAGAGGAGATGGTGCTGTGGGCTATGTGAGCAATGCTGATGAGATATGTAATGATCAACTGAACCCCATAATTAAATTACAGCCTTGAAATTGTGTTGTTGTTGTTCACAATTAATTCTGTAGTGAGGGCAGTCTTTCTAGTTTTATGGTGTGCTACAGCATATTTCTTTACAAAGGCTGACTGACATGTCTTTGATGTGTGAAAATGTTCACAGAAGAGACCAACCATTGTGGCATTGTTTAGAAATGAAATGTATTTAACAGCTGAGAATTATTTTGTCCATCATATGCTATGAATCAATGATATTCTATGATTCTCATGAAGCTAAGATGATTTATTTACCTGACAATCAGTAACGATATGTTGTAATTTGAAGAAATTGAATATAATATGATGCTAACCAGCTTGATTCTTGTAATCCAGATTCAACCACAAGAAATAAGCCCTCCACCCACAGCTAACCTGGACCGTTCCAATGACAAAGTGTATGAAAATGTAACTGGATTAGTAAAGGCTGTGATAGAAATGTCTAGTAAAATCCAGCCAGCACCTCCAGAGGAGTACATACCAATGGTAAAGGTGAGAAGTACTTTTAAATTTGGTACTGTGGATACCCTTACACTTGCAGTCAGCACTAAGTCTCTGGAAAAAGTATGAACAAGCATGATTGATGAGCACAAAAAAAATCACAATGTCCTTTCAACTCTGGGATCAAATCAAACACAGATTGATGGTTGGAAACTATCTGTTGACTGTAAGGGTCCTTTGTGAAATGGATTTGGGCTTTTCCTATCAAGCACAACACTGCACTTAATTAGCACTGAATTGACAATCTCACTTAGAAAAACATGGAAAATGTCACGTACATTTTTAACAGAAAAAAGCAAAAATAGCCCAAGCCACTCTGATGGGAAATGATGTAAAATTATTTTAAAGAGGGTTAGAACATTAAAAGCAAAAATTGATGGGTTAATTACCAATACAGTGTTATCCATCTCCAAATTGCCTGCCAGATGTGCTGTTCTCAGACTTTTGTTAGTACACCCCTTCTACATGGCTATATGGAGATAAATCCAAAAAAAGGATTTCTGATTTAGTTCATTTGGCAGGAAGCCTAACTTTCTTTTTCATGTTAAAATTCACTCGACTCCCAAAGTTTGAGAGATTGTTTGTTGAGCTGATTCAAAGCAATTTTGTGGTCTTCAGTAAAATGTGGCATTTGTACTCATTTATGAAATATTGATGTTACAAATTTTTAATTTCCATAAACCACAGAACTTTAATGATTCTGTAATGTTTCCCAGAGTAGTGAGATCATTTGTGTTAAAATATTGTCAAAACTTAATGCCATTCTGAAAGTGGAATGAAAAGTAACCAAATAAGATCAGCTTGTTACCATGAATAGAAGGGGATTCTGCAGTTGTTTCTTCTCAGCTCACCATGCTGAAGAGCAATTAAAATGAGATTAGCTAAATAAAATGCTTGAGTATGTCACAAATCAGGGATGTTTATGTGAAGAATAAAATGTTTATTGAATCATGGTCTGCCAAACGCCGCTCAATTTAATTAAATTTGAACAAGGATAAAGAAGTGAGAGTCTTACTGTTCATGTCCTGTATGAAATTGATCAGTATATTGTCAGCAGTGCTTTGATTCTAGTAAATGTATTCTCAGGAGGTTGGCTTGGCATTAAGAACTTTATTGGCTACAGTGGATGAAACCATTCCTTCACTCCCAGCAAGCACCCATAGAGAGGTAAGCGAATACATATTTCAGTGTTTGATTGGTCAAATTGATTGCTACTGACAAAGCAACACTTACTAGTTGATGAGTTAATCTCATGTGTCTGTGTTTGTGTGTGTATGTATATATATATATATATATATATATAAAATGCATCTGAGCTCAATTCTTGTCAGCATGTTCATTATCATTTCCTTCGTCAACATTTATAAAGGAAACTGCCTGTGTATACGTGTTAACCTACAACTACACGCTCTCTTCTCTCCTTCCTGCCTCCCCCAACTGCAGTGGAAAAAGTATAATACTGCCATCGGGCAGGAACATTAATTGCACCGTTGCAACCATTATGATTGTGGACAATGAGAGTTTATGATGGGGAAAATAAACATGTTTTACTAGAATTACCACATTCTTGGAATTTACTAATGAATCAATTTCAATGAAAATCACGATAACACAAAGGACCTACCCATATGTGTATTATTTAGAAAACAGTCAGTCACCTATCAAAGTGCACACGGAGTCAGGATAAAATAGATGAAGACAGTAAATCAGAAGGGAGACTGGCCTGCTGTCATGACCACGTAAAAGACGTTTCCTCAATGTGGTCCGTGAGCTAAGATCCTTTGTGGGTTCGTATGTATCCACTTTTTAACTAGCGATTGCCTATGTATGGGACAGGGTGTGGACACCTGCCTCATCAGCCTGGACCAGGAGAAGGCTTTTGACAGAATATCGTGCACACATATGATGGATGTGCTCTCCAAAATTGGATTTGGGGAGAGAATCTGCAATTGGATCCAACTGCTCTACACAGACATCAGTAACGCAGTTTTAATCAATGGGTGGGAATCGTAAAGCTTTCCAATCAAATCTGGAGTCAGGCAGGGCTGCCCTCTCTCCCCGGTCCTGTCCGTGTGTTACATAGAACCCTTTGCTGAGTCCATCAGGAAGGATTCTGGCATAAGAGGAGTGACACCCAGATGGTGGAGGCACTCAGGTCAAAGCCTCCCTGCACCTGGATGATGTCACTGTCTTCTGCTTGGATCTGCTGTTGGTGCGCAGACTGATGAACATCCAAACCAGTTTGAATTGGCCTTGGGAGCCAAGGTAAATCGTGGCAAGAACAAGGCCATGTTCTTTAGGAACTGGGCTGACCGATCCTTTGTCCCCTTCACTATCAGATCAGACTGCCTGAAGATGCTGGGGATATGGTTCCGAGGGCCTGGAGCATGCACTAGAAACTGGAAGGAGTAAGTCACCATGGTCAGACAAAAACTGGGCATGAGAAAGTGATACTCCCTCTCCATTATGTGTAAAAATCTGGTCACCAGCTGTGAGGCACTCTTGGTGTTGCTGTACGTGGCGCAGATCTGATCCATTCCTCACTCCTGTGCTGTGGTGATCACCTGAGCCATCTTCCGCTTTATCTGGAGCTCAAAAATGAACCGTGTTCACAGGGACATGATGTACAAACCTCCTGGATAAAGGGGGAATCAAACGTACCCAACAGCGCCCTCAGCCTTTGTGTGGTTGCATCAAGCTGTGCATAGACTCTCGGGACGCAAACACCAAGTGTCGCTACATGCTGAGGTTCTACCTGTCCCTGGTATTGTGAAGACTCAAGTGGTTGGACCATGCCATACCACCTATCCATCTTGGAAAAGTTTGTGCAGAGAAACACCTTTGGCCACAAGTTCATCAGGCAGTGGTCTTCACGTAACATCCTAGAGGCACTATGGGAAAAGGAGATAGTAGTTTCTGTTGGCTGGTTCCTTGAGCAGACTGTCCAAATCATTTGGCAGAATATCTCATTGCCAGAACTTTCAAACAAGCACCCAGAGGTAGCTTGGCTGGTTGTGGGAAAGACCGTCCCTATCAGATCCTTCCGACGCGCTTGGAGTCTCACCCATCTTCAAGGTGGCTGTGGTAGAGAAGAGACCATTGTTCACCCCCTTCTGGAACATGCTTTTGCAAAGAAGGTCTGGAGAGAGATGCAGTGGTTTTTGATGAGGTTCGTCCTGAGCAGTTCTATGATGTAGGAGTCTGTGCTCTACGGGCTGTTCCCAGGGCCGCACACTGAGGCAAATATCAACTGCGGCTGGAGAATCATCAACTTGGTGAAAGATGCTTTTTGGTCTGCCCGAAATTTGTTGGTCTTCCAGTGCAAAGAGTTGACCATAGTAGCCATTTTGCAGACTGGCGCACTACGAGATCCAGGACTACATGCTGAGGGTTGCACTAAAGTTTGAGGCAGCCGCCGCAGAGGCACAATGGGAAAAAGGTCGCTGTCCAGGCCCTTTCAGCCGTGGAACACCATGGGGCTGGAAATTGTTTTGTACTCCTTGGGCTGTATGACTCACATTGAATGTATACAGTATATATTACATGTGTCACAATTGTATTGAAGCACCTCAGAGTGCAACATGATCGATGTAGAAAATTTGGATATCATTGCACTTTCTGTAATGACCATTTTGAAATGTTTTGTAATGTTCTTTCAGATATTTTATGAATAAAATATATTTCTTTTCCAAAAATAACTTAAAAATAACCAGTGGCAAAGCTTTAATCTTCAACAAGATAAAGATTAGTTTATTATAAAACTACTGCTGAAAGTTACTTAAGTCAAAGTGATAGTCATTAACTAAAGACCAGATACAAAGATTAAAATGCAGATAAAGGAAAAAATATGCTTAAAGGTGAGAGTTCAAATCAGTCTTTGCGAGATATCATTGCAGGCCCGTTGCTTGAATTCCTTCTTTCCAGAAGTGAAGGGGTTGAAACTTGATGTTTGGCTTAGCAGTTGTGATAGCTTGTAAAGTCAAAGAGTTGGAGTTTTCCTTCGTAGGTGAACTAGGGAGGTAAAGCAAATGCTGGAAGAGAGTATAGGCTCCTTTCCTTCCTGGAAACTGCCGTTACCAACACTTGAAGATTGCCTTTTTTTTCCCTCTGCAGACCAGGGATCATTTTCTGGATGCCTTACTTTGTAACTCCCAGTAGCAGAAAGAAACACAACTTTCACATGGTGTTCACAGTTAGTTGAGCTGAGTGCTGAAACTGACTTCCTGAGGTCTTCTGGGTTCTCTGCACCCTGCCACACAAAATGGCTCCTTACAGTCTGCTTTATATAATTTAAAAAAACAAAATGGCTACTATGTTAATTTTCAATAAGTCACTGTTTCAAACAAATAAAGAAGTTAATTAAAAGCAAAAAACTGCGCATGCTGGAAATCCAAAACAAAAGTAAAAATACCTGCAAAAACTCAGCAGGTCTGGCAGCATGTGTGGAGAGGAATACAGTTAACGTTTCGAGTCCGTATGAATTAGTTCTGTTGAAGAGTCATACGGACTCAAAACATTAGCTGTTTTCCTCTCCACAGATGCTGCCAGACCTGCTGAGTTTTTTAAAGAAGTTAATTACGTTGAGATTCTTAAGTCCCTTCCTGTCCTGTTCCCTTAGAAGCCAAAAGGTTTTCACACCTTTTAGAAGATTCAATGGACCTCCCTCGAGGGGTCTTTGCATTTTAAGGACTCATCTTTATAGCCAGCTGTAGAGATAAATGTCTGACAAGTTTGAACAAACAGAAAGATGCCAGGTTGTCTATCCATACTTCCATTTTGAACAAGGCTTTTAAGCTCAATTTAAAGGTTTGAAAACAGAAATGTACCTTTAAAACAGTTGTCCTTAAAACCTGTAATATCATAATTACACGTTTGTGGCACCACTAACCTTTCTTCAATTGAAAACAACACAATATACTGACTCCCTGTGTGTACGATCATAGGTGATTGGTAATTCTAGTAAAACCTCTAGCTTTTCTTTTTTTAAAAAAAATATGCAGCTGAGGTGCAAACTTTAGAACTTGCTCTGGTTTTTACTCTTGGAATCGAGCAGACAGATATGGCAACTGTTAGATGCAGTCCGGGGTCTGCACCTGAGACCCCGGAGCATGCAGCTCGTTAAGGGCTCGTACAACTCCTGACATTGATTGATTAAACCCATTTTAATGGTAATTAGATGGTTTGTTACATTTTTTTGAACTTTTATTAACATTGTACTTTTGAGAAAGTATCATTTAATTAACAACTTTTTTGCAAAAACCTGTAAAATGTTGTTGAAATGTGCCTCAGTCTTGTTTTTCATTATTATTGACATTTGAGCATTGCAGCTCTTAAAATATGACGTGACGTTTTTGAATAGATTTTTAAAATGGCTCTTCTTGTTATTAAGGTTGCTGAGTTCCGCTTTGGGGTAAACCTCCTTTTACACAATTGTCAACAATGTGTCTTAACCCAACGTGCAGAAGAGTCTTTACTGAACCAGCATTGATATTTGGTACTTGGCCTCTGTAATTGAAAAGACAAATAATGCCCATCAGTGGGCTGTTTGGTGCTAGGAATTATGCATCATAAACTAGATTAAGAATACTCAGACAAATTTCACATGAAGTTATTAGATTGATAGTTAGTTCAATTAGTGCATGTTGTATTTCAGCTGATCACAAAAGTAGAATCACAGATAACACGGAAGAACATTCAGTCCATCGTAACTGCTGTTGCTAGCTTTTCAAATGGACCTATTGACTATAACCCCAGTCCCTTGCCCATTTCTATATTCTTTTGTCATTTCTTTTCAAAGACTTATCCAATTCCATTTTAAATGATGTTGTAGTCTGCCTCACAGCCATAGGTGATAAATCATTTCAAGCTCTAATAACCCTAAAAAAATTACTCCAAACTTTCCCATTTCTTCTGTCATTTAATTTTATGAATTCCTTTTGATTACCAAATCTCCAACTAGTACAAATAATCAGTGCTTATCCTCCTAAAACCCTTTTAGATTTTTTTAAAACCTCTATTAAGTCTGACCAGCACCACCACCCCCACCCTTAACGATCTCTAACTCCAATAAAAAGAATGATGTTCGAAGAAGGAAATCTGCCAACCCCGCTCTGCCTGATTAGCATTTAATTCCAGTCCCGCATTGTGATTGAATGTCAATCCACTCAGCATCGGACCAGTCAGGGATAACAACAACAACTTATTTATATAGCACCTTTAACATAATGAAAATCCCAAGGCACATCACAGGAGGATTATAAAACAAAGTATGAAGCCAAGCCACAAAAGCAAATACTAGGCTTGATGACAAAACCTTGGTCAAAGAGGTAAGTTTTAAGGAGTGTCGTAAAGAATGAGCAACAAATGAGTCCTTTCTGGCATTGCTCATATTTTACTGACATATTAACGCACCATTTGTTCAAGTCATCTTTCATTGCTGTAACCTCTTGTTCCTGATATCATTACAATCAATCCTTACTATAGTACTAATATCCATCCTATAATGAGTTGCCCAGATCTCCCTACTGTGGCCTAACCAGTGTCTTGTTACAAATACAACATCACTTCTTTGTTTTTATCATCAAATATGTATATGTATTTATATGTATAAAACTCAGAATTGTATTTGCCTTTCTTTCATCTTTTGTACCTACATTCCCATCTTTAACAATCTATGTATCTTGCCTCCTAGGTCTCTGTTTCTCCACTCTGTCAATAATCTTACCATTTAGGCGGTACATGCTTTCGCTGTTCTTTTTCCAAAAATGTAATACTTCAAAAATGTTATGCATCGACCTTCATCTGCCACCACTCTGCTAACCTGTTTGTGTCATCCTGCATTCTTAGACAGTGTACAACATATGCCATCATTTAGTAGCATCAGCAATGTGAAAGGGGTACTGTTGTAAATCACTATATCCCTCAATTCCTGTGTGTTAATGGGTCAAATCTTGCAGGGCTGGAGTATTCACAGTGTGCACCTTTGGACTTTTCAATGCACCCTTCAGCTCAAATGTAATTTGCATCCTATGTTGCTGGAAGTGTGAGCTAAAATGACACATCAAGGGCAAGGGGGCACCAGGGACTTTAGTGTTATCTCCTTAACCAATTAAATTTAAGGTTTGAGAAAGAAATGTAAGAACAGCTGAGAAATAGGGTGAATTACAGTCAACTCAGACGCAGAAAGAAAAATAGATTGGATTAAGCGGGAAACGAGGCAGAAAGGAAAAATATTTATTTTAAGTGTAAGTCTCTAAAATGAAATTACGACTTAAACCTTAAACCTGTCATAAACCTTATGACAAACTTAAAGAAAAAGCATATGATTATGGAAAGACAGGTAACAGGTCAAAAGATTGGAAAGAATATAAAGAACAGCAAATGACAAATAAGGAAGGAAAAATTAGAGCACGAGAGAAAGCTAGCTAGTAATATAAAGACTGAAAGTAAGAGTCTCTATAGATATTTAAATATAAGAGTTAACAAAGTGAGCATTGGTCCTATAGAAATTGCGTCTGGGGAATTGATAATGGAAAGTAGGGAGATGGTGAATGAATTAAACAGTTATTTTGCTTCAGTCTTCACTATAGAAGACACAAGTAACACCCCAGAAAGAGCTGTAAATCAGGAAATGGAAAGCAGGAACTCGGGAAAATTACCATCACCAGGGAAGTGGTATTGAGCAAACTTTGGGGCTGCAGGCTGACAAATCCCCAAGTCCAGATGGACTTCACTCTAAGGTCTCAAAAGAAGTGGCTAGTGAGATAGTTGATGCATTGGTTTTAATTTTCCAAAGTTCCCTGGATTCAGGGATGGTTCCATTAGATTGGAAAATAGCATTTATTCAAAAAGGGAGAGAGAAAGAAAGCAGGAAACTACAGGCCTCTTAGCCTAACATCTGTCATAGGGAAAATGTTAGAAGCTATTATTAAGGATGTTATAGCAGGGCACTTAGAAAAATTCAAGGCAATCAGGCAGAGTCAATGTGGTTTTGTGAAAGAGAAATAATGTTTAACCAGTTTTTTTGAGTTCTTGGTGGATGTACTGTACTTAAATTTCCAGAAGGCATTTGATATGCCACATCAAAAATTATTGTGGAAGATAAAAGCTCATGGTGTGGTGGGGGGTAACATATTGGCATGAATAGAAGATTGGCTACCTAACAGGAAGCAAAAGTTGGTTTAAATGGGTCTTTTTCTGGGCAGAAGGTGACGAGCGATGTGCCACAGGGATCAGTGCTGGGACCTCAACTTTTTAGAACTTATATAAATTACTTGGATGAAGGGACCGAAGGAACACCTGCTAAACTTGCTGATGACACAAAGATAGGTAGGGAAAGTGAATTGTGAAAAGGACATAAGGAAACTGCAGAGGGATATCGCGTTAAGGTTAAGTGAGTGGGCAAAGATCTGGCAAATGGAGTATAACGTGGGCAAATGTGAAATTGTTCATTTTGGTAGGAAGAATGAAAAAGAAGCCAATTTTCTAAATGGTGAGAGATTGCAGAGCTTTGAGATTCCGAGGGATCTGGATGTCCCAGTACATGAATCACAAAAGGCTAGTATGTAGGTACAGCAAGTAATTAGGAAAGCTATTGGAATGTTATCATTTATTATGAGGGGAACTGATTACAAAATTATGGAGATTATGCTTTGGTTGTACAGGGCACTGCTGAGACCACATCTAGAGCATTGTCTACAGTACTGGTATTCTTATTTAAGGAAAGATGTATATGCATTAGAAGCAATTCAGAGAAGGTTTACTAGACTAATACCAGGAATGGGCTGGCTGTTTTATGAGGAAAGATTGGACAGGTTAGGCTTGTATCCACTGGAATTTAGAAGTGTCAGAGGCGACTTGATTGAAACCTTTAAAATCCTGAAGGGTCTTGACAGGGTGGATGTGGACATGATGTTTCCTCTTGTGGGAGAATCTAGAACTAGGGGTCGCTGTTTAAAAATAAGGGATTAATCATTTATGACAGTGATGAGAATTTTTTCTCTCCGGCGTAGTGTCTCTTTGGAACTCTCTACCTCAAAAGGCAGTGGAAGCAGAGTCTTTGAATATTTTTAAGGCAGAGCTAGATAGATTCTTGATTAAGGGTGGAAGGTTATCGGGGTAGGCAGGTGTGTGGGGTTGAGCTTACAATCAGATCAGCCATGATCTTATTGAATGGTGGAGCAGGCTCGAGTGGCCTTCTCCCGCTCCTAACCCGTATGTAAGAATGAGATTTGACTGGTTAAAGAAGTTAATTGGTATTGCATTAACAATTATTACGCAGTTAAAAGGATACCTGCACTGTTGAGGGCAAGTCCTAACTTTCTGCACAAAGAATAATCACCAATTAATGTGTAAATCCTGCAAGTTCTTAAAAATAAATTACAGGGGCAGGGTTGAGGGTAAGCTGCCATTTGTATGAGGCAAAAGTTGGAGCGGTGTAAATCGACCAGAAAGTTATGTAGATTTGCAGCTCATTATTAACTCCTCTTTGCCTGAACTCAGTGCTTAATTTACACATTAGTAAAGGCATGCATCCATGGAGTCATCATTGATTTTCCAGGAAGATTTGGCCTAATTTTTCTTTAGTTAAATGGAGCTTTAAAACAAAAGCCGCAAGGGATCATCTATTGTGTAACTCATAGATTATACAGGCCATTTGGCCTCACCAATCCATGTTGGTTTTTACGCTCCACTTGAGCCCCCTCCTATATTTTCTCATCTAAATCTACCATTGCATCTATTCCTTTCTCCTTCAGACGCTTGGCTAGTTTCCTCTTACATGCAGCTATACCATTCACTTCACCCACTCCTTATGGTAGCAAGTACCACATTATTACCACTTTTTGGGTGAAGAGGTTTCTACTGAATTCTGGATTTCTTGCTGACTACCTTATACTGATGGCCCCCAGTTATGCTCTCCCCCACAAGAGGAAACATTCTCTCTGTATCCATTCTATCAAAACCTTTCATCATTTTAAAGATCGCCATTAGATCAAATTCTAACGATCTTATAGCCAGAAATTTCCCCGTCGAGGGGGTTGTGCAGGGGCAGTGCCCCCGATCAGGTCCACGCCGCCATTTAACTTGGCGGGCCTCTATTGTGACGCGCGCCCGGAAGCGCTGAGCGCTCCTTGTGAGGGCGGGGGGGATTCCGTGAGTGGTTCCCTGCGCTTTTCCGCGCATGCACACCAAAGAGTACAGAGATCTCCCTGAGTACGGAGGTGCTTCAGGGAGATTTGTTTATGTTATGGAAATTTGAATAAAGATGGGGAAAAAAAATTTAAGGACATGTTCCCTCATGTGAAATAGTCACATGAGCTGGGACAAGTCCATTATTTATTTCAAAACTTTTTATTTAAATAATAAACCCTTCATGAAACCTCATCCCACCCGTGGATGAGGTTTCATGAAAAATGCGAAGGCCGCCTGGGCTCTTTTCCTGGCCACCAACCTTAAATTTGGACAACAGCTCAGTTAATTACTTTTTAACAGGTCTTAATAGGCCTTTGACAGTTTGACGGGTGTGCAGCCCGACTCGGCTGTGCGCCCGCTGAGCTGCATATCTGAATGACATGCGATGACACCCACCCAACGTCACCACGCATCATTTTACGCATCAGCGAGCAGGCCCTGCCCCCCACTCGCCAACGGGAAAATGCTGCCCTATGTTTGACTGAATTCTTTTCTTGATATTTTTTCTTTTTGCAAATTCAAGTTTTTATTTGATCGTCTGTTCGGTTTTACATTATAATAGCACATCATTATTAACATATTACAAATTATGCTCCCATCTTAGCATATGCAAAAGATGAATTTTACTCATTCAACTAAATACTGCTTAGTTCATATAATCATTGAGATGTTGATACCAGTTTTTACAATTATGCTCATATATCACGGTTTATCTTTTAAACATGTATTTGGTTGTGGAAACCTCTAATCCTTATTTTTCCTCTATAGATTGAGATGGCACAAAAGCTATTGAACTCCGACCTAGCAGAATTAATTGGGAAAATGAAGCTGGCCCAACAGTATGTGATGACAACTCTCCAGCAGGAATATAAGAAGCAGATGCTGACAGCTGCGCATGCATTGGCCGTGGATGCCAAAAACTTGCTCGATGTTATTGACCAAGCCAGACTGAAAATGATTGGAGGTCAGCCTAGACCCCTCTAGCCAACCGAAGCCTATTCTGGGGGTTCTTGAAATGATCATGTGATCAAATCTACCACCAGCATGTGGAATTACAAAGAGCCAAAAAAAAAACTTTATATATCTAGATATATATAAAAAGCAGAACAAGTACTGTCAAGTCGAGGATTCCGGGACACCCGAGGGCTGAGAATTCTTGCTCCACAGTACAGGAACTCCAGACTGGAACACACTGAATAGAAACAGACCAATATTTAGCTGCAATACATCAACCAGGATTTGAACAAAGATGTTATATTTTCAGACTGAAGTCATTTAAGGTAACAAAAAAAACCTTTCTTCGTTACACCACCTCATGTGGAGAATGGAGGTGCTCCTGTATTTCAGCAACACTCTGAAGTGTTAATTAAAAGACTAGCATGTAGAATAGACCCGAGACTGTATCTTGCTTCAAGCAGAAATACATGCCAGTTGTTTAGAGGACACCTGGAACAGATTGTGCTGCATTTGCAGATGCAGTAAAATTGAGTGCTGTGTATTAATATTTCTTCTACCATTGTTTAACTTCATTTTTTTAATTATTTAAAACAAAAGCCATGATCACAATTAAACAAAAAATAGTTACTAACCATCTTGTTTCTGGCTTGTCTAGGAGTTTTTTGGGAACAGCGTAGTATGCAGGTGTGGTACATGTTTATTTCTATTTTCCATATGTATTACCTGTTCTCTGGAACTCCCTCCTTCATTTTGGGGTATAAATTATTCTCAGGAAGAATATAATGAACTGTACAGTTATTTGACCTATTAAAAAGGTGTTAACAAAAAACACGACCTTGTAATGTTTTCTGCAGATTATCTGACATGCACCTGCACCGCGTTTCCATTTTTATTAGAAATCATACTTAAACATAGGACTGGTCAAACAACCCAAAGTTCTGAATGATTTATGAGCTGATGCCAAAAGAACTGGCCACGAGAGCTTATGAATCCAATTGATTCACAAATATCCTCCTCCTGCCCTAGGGAAGCGAAGCTGGCCTCCGTGTGGCTCCAGTCCCATACTGTGTGGTTGACTCTTAATGCCCTCTGGGACATAAATGTAACTTTGCCAATTACATCCACATTCCAAGAACAAAAAAATTGTGAACTTGAACATCCTCAACAACTTTTTGATTACAAACATATATCTTTTTGTCTGTTTCACCTTGTGTTTCTCTTTGTCCTTTGGAGAGTAGGTGAAATCTCTAAGTATCTGCACAACTCTTGCTACATGGATTGCGTTCTGAAGGTTATATAATTGAACATGGATGTCCTTGTTGAGTCTGGTTTCAGTGACTTCTATATCCTAACTATGTTGCTGCTTCTGAGCAATATAGCTTTGGGAAAAGATTTCTTCAGGACATTTGAGCACTGTAAGTTGAAACAACAGCATTG
The DNA here is from genome assembly GCF_017639515.1 of Carcharodon carcharias. Lineage (NCBI taxonomy): Eukaryota > Metazoa > Chordata > Chondrichthyes > Lamniformes > Lamnidae > Carcharodon > Carcharodon carcharias. The sequence goes on from NC_054472.1 coordinate 168,606,908, forward strand.
TAATTTTGCAGAGTTTTCTAAATATTTCAAAAGTAACCAAGAAACCGCAAATTGCTGTCCTAATTTTCTTCAGTAGCTGCATTTCAGCTGAAGATGGGAAACGGGCCATTCAGCCTCTGGAGCCTATTTTGTCATTCATTTAGATCATGGCTGATCTGTACTTTGACTCTATTTTATCAGCTTTTCTCCATATATCCTGAAACCCTTAATTAACAAAAATCTATCAATCTACAGTTTTTGGGACAAAAGAGTTCCAAATCTCCTTTGTGAGAGATGTGCTTCCTGATTTAATTCTTAAATGGTCCAGCTCAAATATTAAGAATATGGCCCTATTGTCTTGGATTGTGCCATGAGGGGAGGTAATTTCTCTCTATCTACTCCATCAAATCTTTTTATAATTTTAAATACCTCAATTAGATCAGCCCTCAACCTTCAAAACTCAAAGCAATACAAATCCAGTTGATGCATTTGTCCTGATAATTTAATCCAAAAAACCCTGATGTTATTCTAGTGAATCTGCACTATATCCTTCCAACACCTTAATCCAGATGGAGTCTGATGAAAGCACTGTACACTTTGTATTCCAATTCTTTTGAGATAATGGTCAACACTCCATTAGCCTTTTTAATTACTTTTTGTACCCTTGCACTAGCTTTTAGTGGTTTGTCTACCGAGGCATCTAAATCCTCTTGCTCCACCACAGCTCCTAGTCTCTCACCATTAAGAAAATTTCCAATTTGTCTTCCTTAAATCCACAGTGGATGAGCTCACACTTCCTCACATTCAACTCCACCTGTCATCGTTTTGTCTATTCACTCATTCTGTCTGTGCCCTTCATAACTTCCTAACAACATAAGAAATAGGAGCAGGAGTAGACCATTCAGATCCCCAAGCCTAACCCACCATTTAATTAGATTATGGCTGATCTTCAACCTTTGTCCCCATGTCTCTTGTTTCCCTTAGAGTTCAAAAGTTGATCTCCACCTCAAACTTACTCAACAACTGAGCATCCACTGCCCTCTAAAGTGGAGAATTCCAAAAGATTCACAGCCCTCTGAGGGAAGAATTTTTCCTCATCTCGATCCAAAATGGCAGGCCCCTTGTCCTGAGACCACCCCCCTAGTCCTAGACTATCTAATCAGGAAACAGCCTCATAGCATATACCCTGTTCAAGACCTCTCAGAATCTTGTGTTTCAGTGAGATTAGCGCTTATTCTTCTAAGTTCATAGGCCCCTTTAATTCAATCATTCCTCAGCGGACAACCTCAGACTCCAGAAATCAATTCAGTGAACCTGATTTGCACCCTGTCCCTAAGGTAAGTATATCTTTTTTTAGGTCTAGAGGCTTGTATGGTTGAACAATAACTGTTTATTAATGAAACATAACTATATACAGAGCACCTAGTGAGGACTGTAGCCTATCTTCATGCCAACTTCTACCAAACTCACTCCTACACACATAAAAACAAAAAAACTGGGGATGCTAGAAATCCAAAACAAAAACAGAATTACCTGGAAAAACTCAGCAGGACTGGCAGCATCCGGCCCCCTTCCACAACTCTTTCTCCAGTACATCGATGATTACTTCGGTGCTGCTTCATGCTCTTGTCGGGACTTGGAAAAATTTATTAATTTTGCTTCCAATCTCCACCCCTCCATCATTTTCACGTAGTCCATCTCTGACACTTCCTTGACCTCTCTGTCTCAATCTCTGGCGATAGACTGTCCACCAATATCCATTAGAAACCTACCGACTCCCACAGCTACCTTGACTACAGCTCCTCACACCCCGCTTCTGGTAAGGACTCCATCCCATTCTCTCAGTTCCTTCGCCTCCGTCGCATCTGTTCCGATGATGCTACCTTCAAGAACAGTTCCTCTGACATGTCTTCCTTCTTCCTTAACCGAGGTTTTCCACCCACGGTCGTTAACAGGGCCCTCAACCGTGTCCGGGCCATCTCCCGCACATCCACCCTCACGCCTACTCCTCCCTCCCAGAAACATGATAGGGTCCCCCTTGTCCTCACTTATCACCCCACCAGCCTCCGCGTTCAAAGGATCATCCTCCGCCATTTCCACCAACTCCAGCATGATGCCACCACCAAACACACCTTCCCTTCACCCCCCCCATCGGCATTCCGTAGGGATCATTCCCTCCGGGACACCCTGGTCCACTCCTCCATCACCCCCTACTCCTCAACCCCCTCCTATGGCACCACCCCATGCCCACACAAAAGATGTAACACCTGCCCCTTCACTTCCTCTCTCCTCACCGTCCAAGGGCGCAAACACTCCTTTCAAGTGAAGCAGCATTTCACTTGCATTTCGCCCAACTTAGTCTACTGCATTCGTTGCTCCCAATGTGGTGGTCTCTACATTGGAGAGACCAAACTTAAACTGGGCGACCGCTTTGCGGAACACCTGCGGTCTGTCCGCAAGAATGACCCAAACCTCCCTGTCGCTTGCCATTTTAACACTCCACCCTGCTCTCTTACCCACATGTCTGTCCTTGGCTTGCTGCATTGTTCCAGTGAAGCCCAACGCAAACTGGAGGAACAACACCTCATCTTCCGACTAGGCACTTTACAGCCTTCCTGGACTGAATATTGAATTCAACAACTTTAGGTCTTGAGCTCCCTCCTCCATCCCCACCCCCTTTCTGTTTCTTCCCCCTTCCTTTTGTTTTTTCCAATAAATTATATAGATTTTTCTTTTCCCACCTATTTCCATTATTTTTAAATATTTTTAAATCTTTTATGCTCCCCCCACCCCCACTAGAGCTATACCTTGAGTGCCCTACCATCCATTCTTAATTAGCACATTTGTTTAGATAATATCACCAACTTTAACACCTATGTGTTCTTTTGTTCTGTTGTCTGTGACATCTTTTGATGATCTGCTTCTATCACTGCTTGTTTGTCCCTACAACCACACCAACCCCCTCCACTTCTCTCCCCCCACCCAAACCCCCCCTCCCACGCACACACCTTAAACCAGCTTATATTTTACCCCTTCCTTGGATTCACTCAGTTCTGTTGAAGGGTCATGAGGACTCGAAACGTCAACTCTTTTCTTCTCCACCGATGCTGCCAGACCTGCTGAGTTTTTCCAGGTAATTCTGTTTTTGTTTTTTCACTCCTACACACTACTGTTCCCATGTGACTCTCTACATCATAATGTGGGTAGTACTGTTTCCCCAGTCCCATATTAACCCTTACAGTCTCAAACACCCTAATACTACAAGTATGGAGACTAAAACCTTAAGCAGTACTCCAGATGTGGTATTGCTTGTGAATTTAGCAATGGAACCAATGCCTGCACAAATTGGTGTGGGCTGATCCAGCACTAACTTGATATGCTTTGTGTCTGTTTTGCATTCGGTAAGTGAACTCAATGCATGCTAATGTCTAATCATCTGTCCCTTACCTCCCAACCAATTAAATAACCCAGGTCACAAGGTTACCTCCAATTACATGAGTATTTTGCTAATAATTTCTTGTGTAGAATTTTGCCAGATGTCTTCTGGGAGTCCATATAGATAACACTACCCTATCCACCAAACTAGTGTCCTCAAAAAAAACAACTAAATTTTTCAGACAGGACCTACTTTTCTCAAATTCATGCTGACTCTCTCTGAACAGCTCACACTGTTGAAATGCCCAGTCATTCTGTCTTTGATAGATTTCAGTAACTTTCCCACAATTGATGTTAGACTATGGGTCTATAATTAACTGTTTTTCCCCTCCCTCCTTTTTTAGATAATAGAGTGACATTTGTAAGTTTTCATTCCAAAAGCACAATTCTTGAATCTAGAGAGCTTTGGAAAATAATGACTATTTTTCTTTGTTTCCTTAGTGTACCATCCAGAGTAGAAAAATATCAGGTCCTGGAGATTTGCCAATTTTACCATGACGCTGCATCTCCTTATCCAGAACAGTGCAGCCAGAGGAAATAGCCTGCACTCAAAGTGGGGGTCAATTCAAAATTAACATTATTTCAGTGAGTGAGTCTGAAATCTCTAAGGAGATGGTGAAAGATGATATAATTGATTCATTAAGTGCAAATTGTACCTTTTGTTTTAGAAAACACTATTTTGGAATACAATATATGAGTAATTTGAGATACGATTTAGGTGCGGCATGCTTTGGATCAATGGTTCCCAAAGCTTTCCACCACTGGGGAATATTCTTACCTCATGTCTGGATCTCTTGTAAACTAATTGATAGAGACTAATTGCTATGATGAACCATCAATTCCAAAATTATTGTAAAATGAGAAAGATCATTATTAACAAAATAGAAAATGTTGGAAACATTCAGCAGCATCTGTGGAGAGTTAACATTTCAAACCTGTAACCTTTCCTCAGAATTGGGAAAAGTTAGAGATATAATACCATTCATATCTCCAGCACCCGCGGTATTTTGTTCTTGTCACCAAGACTGGTCCAGTCTTACAATTCAGAAGTCACAGTTACGGAATCGTCGCAAAGCAGAAGGAGACCATTCGTGTCTGCACCAGCTCTCCGAATAAGCAAATCACTTAACCCCATTCCCCTGCTTTCTCCCCATTACCCTGCACAATCATCCATTTCAGATAACAGTCTAAGTCCCTTTTAAATGTTTCGATTGAACCTGCTTCCTCCACACTCCCAGGCAGTGATTGCATTCTAACCTTAACCACTCACCACGTGAAAAAATCTTTCCTCATATTGCTTCTTTTGCCAATTATTTTAAACCTGTGCCTCTTGTTCTCTATCCTTTCACGAATGAGAACCGTTTCTCCCTACCTACTCTGTCCAGACCCCAGGATACCTCTATCAAATTTCCTCTCAGCCTTCTTCAAGGAAAACAGTCCTAACTTCTCCAATCTATCTTCAATCCTCCTCCCTGGAACCATTCTCGTGAATCTTTTTCTGTGGATGAAAATTAATTCATAATAAAGCATGAAACCATAGTTGATTAGGAAAAGGGCATCACAATTGCAATGTTATTTTGCATAGCATTTATTTCCTTTCTCAGCGATGTTTGGGTAAAATGCTGAATGGTTGGTGTAATGCAGCAGATGAACATGTAAACTGGGACCAAGAATAATTGTTAGGATTAGGTATTGTTTCAAAAATGTTTATTACGAGAACTTCACGTACTTTCTCAAGTCAGGGTTTGATACAGAGAATATCACACACTTATATTAGAGATTACACAGTACTTTCAGCTACACAGCTCTTACCAGGAGAAATTTACAGGGCTATGGAGAAAAAGGCAGAAGAGGAGGGCTAATTGGATAGTTCTTTGAAAGACCTGCACAAACACAATGGGGAAAGGGCCACCTTCTATGATTCTATGATATATTAAAGCAGGAGTACTCAATGGCAGAACCAGTCAGTCCTAGTTACTATAACTGGGTGATCACAGGGGAGGGGTTACGAGTCGTTGCATGATGTTAAGGTGGCAGCAGCGCGCCCCTGTGGAGATTGAGCAGAGTACTGGGGCCTGTTTCAGCCGCAGTTACACTAAGAGGCTACAGTGTGGCTTGGTGGTATGAGGTTGGCCTGTAGCCAAGGTGCCTGAATCCTCTGATGTTTCCTGCAATCTATGTACACACTTGTTTATTGTGTTGAGTGGTGCCAAAGCAGAGAAAAGTTTTCTCGATCTTCCTGTTGGGCAAGAACCCTGGCCAAGCTTGCAAGTAGCAGCTAATCCTCGGCTTTCCAACAGCAGATTGAATTTTCATAGTGCTGTGTGTGGGCAATGGCTAGATCAGTTATATAGGTTCTGTGATTTTCTGTAAGGACTGGAACCGAGCATTCTGCCAGCAGCAATTTGTAAAGACAAGGTAGCAAATGGACGGTGGTGGATTATATATTGACTATTTCATGTTTTGCTACTTGTCTGAGCGGAGGATCTGGGCCATGATCCCAGGAGCCAGTCTGACACGGAAGAATGAATACTGCTCATGAGAGATGTTTGTGCATGGCAGCTCTGTGTTGCAGAGGCTCAATTCTAATGGGTTGCATTTGCCTGGATTTTACAGTGTAGACAGAGACGTAGCCACCTGGACCCATTCTCTGAATTTCCTGCCTAAGCCCCTCGATGTCACTCTTTTTTATGACCTTCCTTAAAATTCGGTGAATTGACACAAATTTTTGATCGCCCATCCTATTTCCGATTACACCACTTTGAAACACATTTGGAAGTTTTGGGAACCAAGCAAATGTAAGAGCAAATGTTGTGAGCAGGCATGAATAAGGTTCAGCTGAAAGAAAGAAGCAAATCTGGAGAGGGATTTGCAAATGAGTACAATGATTTAAAAACTGACTCATCGAAGAGTGGGGGGAACCGATGTCAATCAGGCCAGGATCCCGTGACAAAGGCACGTAGTTGGAATGAGTTAACGACAGTTTACGTAGTGTTTGAAAATCGTAGTAGACTGCCACATAGTCAATAGATAACAGTCAGGTGACATTGTCTTGCCAGTGTTTTTTTTATTCACTCACAGGATATGGGCATCACTGGCAAAGCCAGCAATTATTGCCTGTCCCTAATTGACCTGGAAAAGGTGGGGTGAGCTGCCTTCTTGAACCACTGCAAGCATTGCTGTTAAGTACAACTGAGTGGCTTAGAATATAAGAAATAGAAACTGAAGTAGGCCATTTGGCCCCTCGAGCCTGCTCTGCCATTCGATTAGATCATGGCTGATCAACTTGTGTTTCAATTTCCATATTCCCATCTAACCCTGATAACCTTTGATTCCCTTGCCTACCAAGAATCTATCTACCACTACCTTAAAAATATTCAGTGACCCCGCCTTCACCACCTTCTGAGGCAGAGAATTCCAAAGTCGCACAAACCTCAGAGAAAAAAACTCCCCTTATCTCTGTATTAAAAGGGCATCCCCTAATTTTAAAACAGTGCCCCCTAGCTCTGGACTCGCCCGCAAGTTTTTCAAGGTCTACCTTGTCAAGGCCGTTCAGGTTCTTGTATACTTCAATCAAATCACCCCTCATTCTTCTAAACTCCAGTGGAAACAAGCCCTGTCTGTCCAACCTTTCCTCATAAGACAACCCACTCATTCCACGTATCAATCTAGTAAACCTCCTTTAAACTGCCTCCAATGCATTTACATCTTCCTTAAATAAGGAGACCAAAACTGCACATAGTATTTGAGGTGCGGTCTCACCAATGCCCTATATAACTGAATCATAACGTCATTTTATGTTCAATCCCTTTCATAATAAAGGATAGTATTCCATTAGCTTTCTTAATTACTTGCTGTTCTTACGTACTAACTTTTGTGATTCATGTACTAGAACACCTAGATCCCTCTAAACCTCAGAATTATGCAGCCATTCTCTATTTATATTCTGCTTTTTTGTTCTTCCTACCAAAGTGAACAACTTCACATTTTCCCACATTAAAATCCATTTGCCAGATCTTTGCCCCCTCACTCAACCTACCTATATCCATCTGCAACTTCCTCATGTCCTCTTCACAACATACTTTCCTACCAATCTTTGTGTCATCTGCAAATTTAGCTACCATGTCTTCACTCCCCTCATCTAAGTCATTGATATAAATCGTAAAAAGTTGAGGCCCCAGCACATACCCCTGTGGGACTCCACTCGTCCCATCCTGCCAATTAGAAAAAGGCCCATTTGTGCAAACTCTCTGCTTTCTGCCAGCCAGCCAATCTTCTATCCATGCTAATGTGTTACCGCTACACCATGCACTTTTATTTTCCATAATAATCTTGATGTGGTGGTGATGAAAGAAGCTAATGCTGTGCAGTCGTAGCTTGGGCAGCAATCAACTAACCACTCTTCAACAAGCTGGCATTTGATTAAAGAAAGCTTGCATTTCTATAGAGTCTTTCACAGCTGCGGGAAGTCCCAGAGCACTTTACAACCAATGAAGTACTTTTGAAGTATATTCATTGTTGTACTGTAGGAAACATGGCAGCCAATTTGTATATAGCAAGACAAAAACAGAATTACCTGGAAAAACTCAGCAGGTCTGGCAGCATCGGCGGAGGAGAAAAGAGTTGACGTTTCGAGTCCTCATGACCCTTCAACAGAACTAGGTGAATCCAAGAAAGGGGTGAAATGTAAGCTGGTTTAAGGTGTGTGCGGGGGGTGGGTGGGGGGAGAGAAGTGGAGGGGGGTGGTGTGGTTGTAGGGACAAACAAGCAGTGATAGAAGCAGATCATCAAAAGATGTCACAGACAACAGAAAAAAAAAACACATAGCTGTTGAAGTTGGTGATATTATCTAAACAAATGTGCTAATTAAGAATGGATGGTAGGGCGCTCAAGGTATAGCTCTAGTGGGGGTGGGGGAAGCATAAAAGATTTAAAAATATTTAAAAATAATGGAAATAGGTGGGAAAAGAAAAATCTATATAATTTATTGGAAAAAACAAAAGTAAGGGGGAAGAAACAGAAAGGGGGTGGGGATGGAGGGGGGAGCTCAAGACCTAAAGTTGTTGAATTCAATATTCAGTCCAGAAGGCTGTAAAGTGCCTAGTCGGAAGATGAGATGTTGTTCCTCCAGTTTGCGTTGGGCTTCACTGGAACAATGCAGCAAGCCAAGGACAGACATGTGGGTAAGAGAGCAGGGTGGAGTGTTAAAATGGCAAGCGACAGGGAGGTTTGGGTCATTCTTGCGGACAGACCGCAAGTGTTCTGCAAAGCGGTCGCCCAGTTTACTTTTGGTCTCTCCAATGTAGAGACCACATTGGGAGCAACGAATACAGTAGACTAAGTTGGGGGAAATGCAAGTGAAATGCTGCTTCACTTGAAAGGAGTGTTTGGGCCCTTGGACGGTGAGGAGAGAGGAAGTGAAGGGGCAGGTGTTACATCTTTTGTGTGGGCATGGGGTGGTGCCATAGGAGGGGGTTGAGGAGTAGGGGGTGATGGAGGAGTGGACCAGGGTGTCCCGGAGGGAACGATCCCTACGGAATGCCGATAGGGGGGGTGAAGGGAAGATGTGTTTGGTGGTGGTATCATGCTGGAGTTGGTGGAAATGGCAGAGGATGATCCTTTGAATGCGGAGGCTGGTGGAGTGATAAGTGAGGACAAGGGGGACCCTATCATGTTTCTGGGAGGGAGGAGAAGGCGTGAGGGCGGATGCGCGGGAGATGGGCCGGACACGGTTGAGGGCCTTGTCAACGACCGTGGGTGGAAAACCTCGGTTATGGAAGAAGGAGGACATGTCAGAGGAACTGTTTTTGAAGGTAGCGTCATCGGAACAGATGCAATGGAGGCGAAGGAACTGAGAGAATGGGATGGAGTCCTTACAGGAAGCGGGGTGTGAGGAGCTGTAGTAGAGGAAGCTGTGGGAGTCGGTAGGTTTGTAATGGATATTGGTGGACAGTCTATCACCAGAGATTGAGACAGAGAGGTCAAGGAAGGGAAGGGAAGTGTCAGAGATGGACCACGTGAAAATGATGGAGGGGTGGAGATTGGAAGCAAAATTAATAAATTTTTCCAAGTCCCGAGGAGAGCATGAAGCAGCACCGAAGTAATCATCGATGTACCGGAGAAAGAGTTGTGGTAGGGGGCCGGAGTAGGACTGGAACAAGGAATGTTCCACATACCTCCTAAAGAGAGAGGCATAGCTGGGGCTCATGCGGGTACCCATAGCCACACCTTTTATTTGGAGGAAGTGAGAGGAGTTGAAGGAGAAATTGTTCAGTGTGAGAACAAGTTCAGCCAGACGGAGAGTAGTGGTGGATGGGGATTGTTCGGGCCTCTGTTCGAGGAAGAAGCTAAGGGCCCTCAGACCATCCTGGTGGGGGATGCAGGTGTAGAGGGATTGGACGTCCATGGTGAAGAGGAAGCGGTTAGGGCCAGGGAACTGGAAATTTTAAGGTGTCAGAGGAATCACGGATGTAGATGGGAAGGGACTGGACAAGGGGAGAGAGAAGGGAGTCAAGATAACGAGAAATGAGTTCTGTGGGGCAGGAGCAAGCTGACACGATCGGTCTACCGGGACAGTTCTGTTTGTGGATTTTGGGTAGGAGGTAAAAGCGGGCCGTCCGAGGTTGGGCGACTATCAGGTTGGAAGCTGTGGGAGGAAGATCCCCAGAGGAGATGAGGTCAGTGACAGTCCTGGAAACAATGGCTTGATGTTCAGTGGTGGGGTCATGGTCCAGGGAGAGGTAGGAGGAAGTGTCTGCAAGTTGATGCTCAGCCTCCGCGAGGTAGAGGTTAGTGCGCCAGCCAACAACAGCACCATCCTTGTCAGCGGGTTTGATGACAATGTCAGGGTTGGACCTGAGAGAATGGAGTGCAGTAAGTTCAGAGAAAGAGAGATTAGAATGAGTGAGGAGCAGAGAAATTGAGACAACTAATGTCACGCCGACAGTTCTCAATGAAAAGATCAAGAGAAGGTAAGAATCCAGAGGGAGGGGTCCAGGTGGAGGGAGAATGTTGGAGGTGGGTGAAAGGATCCGTTGAACGGGGAGAGGACTCCTGCCCAAAGAAATGAGCCCGGAGACGAAGACGGCGGAAGAAGAGTTCAGCATCGAGCCGAGCCCGAAATTCATTGAGGTGAGGGCGTAAGGGTATGAAACTAAGTCCTTTGCTGAGCACTGAACGTTCAGCATCGGAGAGGGGAAGGTCAGGGGGTATAGCGAATACACAGCTGGAGCTGGGATTGGAAGATGGGGTGGTGACGGAGGTACAGGCAGGGGTGGAGGGTCCTAGATGGATGTTGGTGTCGATGAGTTGTTGGAGCTTGCGTTCCTTAGCACTTGAGAGAAAGAGAAAAAGTTTCTTGTTGAGGCATCGGATGAGACAAAGAATAAAATGAAACTGGGGGCACGCGCAGCTTTGAAAAAGGGTACAGCGGTGCTGCTGGAGGAAGAGGTCAAGTGTGTTCATATGGCACTGAGTGTGGATCTCAGAATGTGACGGGAACAGCAGTCCGAGAAACGTTTTATGTCCCAGAGATACCTGTAATCCTGGGTGGATTCGAAACATGAGGGGTGGAATTTCAGTTGAACTCCACGTAGGGTAAGTCGGAGACGGAGACAGTCACTGAGAAAGGAGATATGGCTGTGAAAGCGGGTTTTAGTAAACACCTTGTCAAACACCAGGAGAGAAATGGAAAGCAATGAAGGTGAGCAAGGCAAAAGAGAGATACGGAAATCTTGTCGCAGAGACGAACAAAACTTCTTCAAGGAAGGCATTTCTTGAAGAGCAGTGGCCGTCAATTAAACACAGACATTTTTTGGTGATCTGCTTCTATCACTGCTTGCTTGTCCCTACAACCACACCAACCCCCTCCATTTCTCAGCCCCCCCCCCCACCCCCACCACACACACACACACACACCTTAAACCAGCTTATATTTCACTCCTCCTTTGGATTCACCTAGTTCTGTTGAAGGGTCATGAGGACTCGAAACGTCAACTCTTTTCTTCTCCGCCGATGCTGCCAGGCCTGCTGAGTTTTTCCAGGTAATTCTGTTTTTGTTTTGGATTTCCAGCATCCGCAGTTTTTTTGTTTTTATCTCTGTATATAGCAAGGTCCTACAAACAGCATTATGAAAATGGTCATATAACTTGTTTCTAGGTGTTGGCTGCTGGATAAATTATTGGCCAGGACACCGGGCAGAACTTCTCTACTTCTCTTCAAAATAGTGTTGTGGGATCTTTTACATGAACTTGAGAGGTTCAATGTCTCATTCAAATTAACTAAATTTTGTAAATCAAGGGATAGGCAACATAACTTCAAGAAGAGTGTCCTACAGTCAGCATCTCGATGAAGAAGTCTGGTAAGAGCTTCCTGCAGTCAGCATCGCGGTGAATTAGTCTGGGAAGAGCGTCCTGCAGTCAGCATCGCGGTGAAGCAGCAAGAGTGTCTGCAGTCAGCATCGCGGTGAAGCGGTCTGGGAAGAGTGTCCTGCAGTCAGTTCTTGTTGAAAATAACCAAGAGTGACATCACAAGACAGCGCGAGAGAGTGGCAGAGAGATCAGAACCAGTGCGAGTGTGGGGAAGCTTCAAAAAGTGACGTCAGTACAAAGGTGAGAGCTGACTGGTGAGTAGTGGGTAAGTGTTTTTCTCCAGTTTAAAATAGATCGCTAAGGAGATATAAGGGTTCTAATTTTTATTTAAAGTACATAAATAATTTTTTTTTTTTACTATACGTAACTTAAAGTAAGGGTTTTTTATTTCAACTATAGGCATGGCAGGGCAGTTCAGTCCCGTGTTATGTACCGTCTGCAACATGTGGGAAGTCCTAGATGCTCCTTGCGCTCTGACCGACCACATGTGCAGGAAGTGCCACCAGCTGCAGCTACTTGAGCTCCGAGTTTCAGAGCTTGAGCGGCAGCTGGAGACACTGAGGTGCATCCGCGAGGCTGAGTTTCATGGATAGCACGTTTTTAGACATGGTCACCTCACAGCTTACAGAAGTGCAGACAGAGAGGAAATGGGTGACCATCAGTCAGAAGAAAGGTGTCAGGCAGGTAGTCAGGAAATCCCCAGGATGCATCTCACTCGAGACCCGTTTTTCTATGTTGAAAAACGGTGAGAGTGACGGTTCCTCTGGGGAGTGCAGCCACGCTCATGGCACGGTGAGTGACTCAGCTGCATAGGAGAGGAGAAAAAAGAGGGGAAAAGCAGTAGTGGTAGGAGACTCGATAGGGGAACAGACTGCGGAGATGCACAGCCAAAATCAGAAGAGAGAGCAAGTGAGTCTGGAAGGCATAGAAATTATAGGCCAGTTAAGGCACAAGGGAGTTTGACAAGGTTGGATGGTATTTATTTTAATGCAAGGAGTCTGACGACGAATAAGGCAGATGAGTTGAAGGCACAAATTAACACATGGAAGTATGATGTCATTGCTGTCACAGTGACAGGGTTGGGAGAGGGGCAGGACTAACAGCTAAATATTCCAGGATATTGGGTCTTCAGGGGAGACAGGCAAGGAGGTAAAAGAGGAGGGGGTATCACAATATTGATCAAGGAATCAATTACAGCAGTAAGGAAGGATGACATCTTAGAAGGCTCCTCAAATGAAGCCTTATGGGTAAAACTTAAAAACAAAAAGGAGCAATCACGTTTCTGCAGCTGTAGACTTGACTCCAGGATGGTATGTTGCCTCCCTGGTGTCAGGGTCAAGGATGTCACTGAACGGCTGCAGGGCATTCTAAAGGGGGAGGGCAAACAGACAGACATCGTGGTACATATTGGTACCGACGACATAGGTAGAAAGAGGGATGAGGTCCTTCAAGTAGAATTTAGGGAAACAGGAAACAGATTAAAAAACAGGACTTCAATGGTAGTATTCTCTGGATTACTTCCGGTGCCATGCGCTAATGAATGTAGAAATAAGAGGTTAGTCCAGATGAATGGCTGGAGAGATGGTGCAGGAGGGAGGGCTTTATATTTCTGGGACATTGGGACCTGTATAATGTGGACGGGTTGCACCTGAACCTGAATGGGACCAACATCCTTGAGGAGATGTGTGCTAGTGCTGTTGGGGAGGGTTTAAACTAACTTGGCAGAGGGATGGGATCCTGACAGGAGGTTCAGCAGGGGGAGATGCGTAGCCAAAATTAGAAGAGAGAGCAAGTGAGTCTGGAAGGCATAGAAATTATAGGCCAGTTAAGGCACAAGGGAGTTTGGCAAGGCTAGATGGTACTTATTTTAATACAAGGAGTCTAACGACGAATAAGGCAGATGAGTTGAGGGCACAAATTAACACAGGGAAGTATGATGTCATTGCTGTCACAGTGACATGGTTGAGAGAGGGGCAGGATTGACAGCTCAATATTCCAGGATACAGGGTCTTCAGGTGGGACAGGGAAGGAGGTAAAAGAGGGGGTATCGCAATATTGATCAAGGAATCAATTGCAGCAGTAAGGAAGGATGACATCTTAGAAGGCTCCTCAAATGAAGCCATATGGGTAAAACGTAAAAACAAAAAAGGAGCAATCACGTTGCTGGGAATGTACTATAGGCCCCCAAACAGTCAGAGAGAAATAGAAGAGCAGATATGTAGGCAAATTTCAGAGAAGTGTAAAAATAATAAGGCAATAATAGTGGGGGATTTCAACTTCTCCAACATTAACTGGGTTAGTCATAGTGTGATAGAGGGAGCGGAATTCTTAAAATGCATCCAGGAGAGCTTTTAAAGCCAGTGTGTAGAAGGTCCTGCAAGAGAGGGAATGTAGTCAGGCAAGTGGTAGAGGTATCAGTGGAGGGAGTATTTTGCAGATAGCGATCATAACTGCGTTATATTCAAGGTTGTTATGGAAAAGGACAAGAATGGGCTTGAAATCTAAATTGGAGGAAGGCCGATTTTAATAAGATCAGACCAGAGTGGACTGGGAGCAGCTACTTTTATGTAAAACTGTGTCAGAGCAGTGGGACTCATTCAAGAAGGAAATTGGGAGAGTATAGGGCAACATATTCCAGTAAAAATAATGGGTGGGACCAACAAATCCAGGGAACCCTGGATGTCGAGGGATATACAGCAATGAATAAAGAGAAAAAGGGAGGCTTATGGCAGATACAAGGGCTCAAAACAACGGAAGCCCGAGAGGAGTATAGAATGTGTTGGGGGGATCTTAAAAAGGAAATTAGGAGAGCAAAAAGGGGGCAAGAGAAAACATTGGCAAGTAATATAAAGGAAAATCCAAAGTTATTTTACACGTACATTAAGAATAAGAGGATAACTAGGGAAAGAGTAGGTCCCATTAAGGACCCTAGTGGTAAATTGTGTGTGGAGTCAGAAGACGTAGGTAGGGTTCTAAATTAATACTTTGTGTCGGCGTTCACAAGTGAGGGGGATGACGTAGGTATGGAAATCAGGCAGAAGGACTGTGATATAATTAAATAAGTTAGCATTGAAAGGGAGGAGGTTCTAAGTGGTCTGGCAGGCTTAAAAGTAGATAAATCTCCAGGCCTGGATGGAATGTATCCCAGGCTGTTGAGTGAGGCAAGCAAGAAGATAGCAGGGGCGCTAGCAATAATTTTCAATATCTCTCCGGCTACTGGAGAGATGCCAGACGACTGGAGGACAGCCAATGTGGTAATGTTATTCAAGAAGGGAGGAAGGGATAAACCAGGAAACTACAGGCCAGTCAGTCTAACCTTAGTGGTGGGGAAACTATTGGAAGCAATTCTGAGGGACAGAATTAATCTACACTTGGAGATGCAGGGATTAATCAAGGACAGTCAGCATGGTTTGGTTGAGGGGAAGTCATGTCTGACCAATTTGATTGAATTTTTCGAAGAGGTGACCAGGTATGTAGATGAGGGCAATGCATTTGACGTAGTCTACTTGGACTTCAGCAAGGCTTCTGATAAGGTCCCGCATGGGAGACTGATAACAAAAGAGCTCATGGGATCCAAGGCAATTTGGCAAATTGGATCCAGAATTGGCTGAGTGGCAGGAAGCAGAGGGTGATGGTCGAGGGGTGTTTTTGTGACTGGATGCCTGTGTCCATTGGGGTTCCACAGGGATCAGTGTTGGGTCTCTTGCTGTTTGTGGTATATATAAATGATTTAGCCTTGAATGTAGGAGGGTTGATCAATAATTTCGCAGATGACAGGAAAATTGATGGGGTGGTAAATAGTGAGGAGGAAAGTCTTAGATTACAGGAGGATATAAACGGGCCAGTCAGATGAGCTGATCGATGGTAAATGGAATTTTGTCTTGATAAGCGTGAGGTGACGCATTTGGGCAGGACAAACAAGGCACGGGAATACACGATGAATGGTAGGACCCTGGGAAGTACCGAGGATCAGAAGGACCTTGGTGTGCATGTCCACCGGTCCCTTAAGGTAGCAGGACAGGTAGCTAAGGTGGTTAAGAAGGCATATGGGATACTTGTCTTTTTTAGCCGAGGCATATAAGAGCAGGGAGGTTATGCTGGAACTGTATAAAATGCTGATTAGGCCACAACTAGAGTATTACATGCAGTTCTGGAATCCATATTATAGGAAGGATGTGATTGCATGAGAGAGAATGCAGAGATTTACCAGGATGTTGCCTGGGCTAGAGAGTTTTAGTTATGAGGAGAGATTGGATAGATTGAGGTTATTTTCCTTGGAGCAGAAGAGATTGAGAGGGGACATGATTGAAGTGTATAAAATTATAAGGGGCATAGATAGGGTAGACAGGAAGAAACTTTTCCCTTTGGTGGAGGGATCAATAACCAGTGGGCATAGATTTAAGGTAAGGGCCAGGAGGTTTAGAGGGAATGTGAGGAAAAAATATTTCACCCAAAACATGGTGGGAATCTGAAACTTGCTGCCTGAAAGGATGGTAGAGGCAGAAACCCTCATAACATTTAAGTATTTGGATGTGCACTTGCAATGCCATAGCACACAAGGCTGTAGGCCTAGTGCTGGAAAATGGGATTAGAATAGTTAGGTACGTATTTGACCGGCACAGACCCATTGAGCCGAAGGGCCTTTTTCTGTGCTGTGGACCTCTATGACTTTATAAGTCTTTTAAGCCTTTGAAAAGTTAACTGTGGCAGCACTGCTATTGTTGTAAGTAAGTAATCTTAATTTTCAAGAGTATTAGCACCACCTAGTGGGGTTTATTAGGATAATTAGCATTTCAACACGAATTAATTTTAGAATACGGCATATATTATACGTTACCATTATTTTACAATCTCTCTAAACAAAGCCTGACCATACCTGCCCTACGAAGACCATCATGGTGGCCATGTAGCTCTTAACACCAACTCACAACCTTGGTCTGACTTCCCTGCTCCTCTGGCAACTTTCTCCTTTGAGCATGTCACCTTGTTCCACACTCTCACCTGTTAAAAAAAAATTCTCACCAAGATATCTTTACGGTTTTCCTCCATCTGCACCAAATGATTTCTGATCAAGTGATTTCAACATCCACCTCAACTGATCATATTCTCTTCAGTTAATTGTCTCATCTTCCCTAAATCTGTCCCTATATTTAAACTCCCAAATCCATATTTATGGCCACACCCTTGAACTTGCTCTCACATAGCCTTGCTACACCCAACCACAGGAAAGACTATTTATGATCACTTCCTCGTATCACTCTCCATCTACCCCACTTCCACATCCCAACCCTATTTCTTCCTGCCCCTAGAGAAAACTCTCACGATTCATTTACAATTATACTTCCAAAGTCACAGTTCTGCAGCTACTGATTTGCTCAACCACATGCTCAGTTCTACCTTCGATGCCTGAGTCCTTAAAAGAGCTCTCTCTAGTGCAGCCTTCAACTCTGTTCCCTCATGTCCAAGGGGTGCAGACTTCAATGGATATGGCTGACAATTGGTTTAGCCATCCACCAAGATTTTTTTTTCATGGGACGTGGGCATCACTGACTAGGCCAGCATGTATTACCCATCTCTAATTGCATTTGAAAAGGTGGTGATGCCAAAGGGTCAGGAGGACTCGAAACATCAACTCTTTTCTTCTCTGTCAATGCTGCCAGACCTGCTGAGTTTTTCCAGGTAATTATTGTTTTGGATTTCCAGCATCCGCAGTTTTTTGTTTTTAACCACCTTCTTTAAACACTGCAGTTTGTTATAGGAACAACTACAGTGCTGTTCAGGATTTTGAAGATTTTCCAGCAGTGATCTAGTTCCAAGTCACAATGGTGTGTCATTTGGAGAACTTGAAGGTGGTAGTGTTTCCATGCCCGTGCTGCCCTTGTCCTTCTGGGTGGTAGAGGTCACAGGTTTGAAAGGTGCTATTGAAAATGATTTGCTGCAGTGCCCTGATCACCAAACTCCCCACAACAACCTATACTGTTAGTGGTTCTCAACCTCTCCTCACTTCCTCAAAATACCGTCCTTCAAGCTTCTGCTTCACGTCTAGCTTCCCTTTCTATAGCTCTGTTGACATTGCCTCTTCGCAGTATTTTGCTTTTGTTAATGTTAAAATCACTGCTATTCTCTCCTAGGAACCCCCAAATTGAGTTCTGCTCTTCTCTTCAAGATCCACTTTCTATTTCATGCATTCTTTTGTTAATCTCTCCTACCCTATTAAACCTTCCATTTTGTTCTTCCCATCCTTCTATAAGCTCAAAAAAACTTCAGTTCTTTTGAAAAGGCAAGCTGAAACATTAACTGTTTCTCTCCCTAGTTGCTGTCTGACCTGAGTATTCCAGAATTTTTCATTTTTAGCTCAGCTTTCTAGCATTCACAGTATTTTGCTTTTGTGCTTAAGGCATCCTTCATTACGTTGGTTTCCCACTTCATCTGCATCCTGCCTCACCACCAGCTCAATCTCTGGAACCTATATTGTTAGGTTGCTTATCAAAGGTGGAGTCTAGGATGAGCTGCAACTTCCACCAGTTAAACACCTCAGTCTCTCCTGCATGCACTTTGCTTTGAAGTGTTGTGAGACGGTGTTAAAACATAACTATCTGTACTTTGCTAAACAAATTAGCTCCAAAATCAGAATTTTTTAAAACCCATATCAACTTATACAAGGTAAATTATTCCTTTAGGTCTTAATTTCATCCTATATTGCAGGAACCTGAAGCACAACTAATGGAGCCTCTATTTACTATCTAATAGAGCTCTGCTACTTTAGGCTCAGTTTTCTATAGATTCTGAATGGAGAACAGCAGCTTCATGTACAAAAGCAAAATACTGGAAATCTGATGCTAGCTACATATGTTCCAGACTTGCTGAGTGCTTCCTGTATTATTTCAAACTTTTGTTGTCTATATAGTATTGTTTTGCATTTTAAGTATAAAATTTTTCACTAAAACAGATAAGGGGGGGGACGGGGTTTGAAGGAACCCACTGGAGCAATCAAAAATAAGTGCAATAATTATCAGCTGAGTATTGTAAAAAGCATCTGCTCAGCTTACATTGACTAACCAATCCCCCAAAAATCTTGACTGCTGTGACAATTTAAAGATGATGCACTAACTGGCAAACAGACCAGTGAAAATTCAGACCACAGAAGGATGTTGGGTAGCAGTGCATAGAATGGGGAAAAAGATTGGCAATGGACCTGGACCTTAGTCTAGTAATAAGGAAACAAAAATATATTCAATTTTTTATATTTTTTTTAAATTGTAAAAATCATGTTGTATGGTACATTTAATCAAAGAGACCAAAGCCCATGTCATCATCAGACTCTTCAGATTCCTCCTGTTTCTTCTCTTCCTTTTTCTCTTCAGCTGCAGGACAGAAAAGTGATTTTAGTTCTTCAGTACAAACCTGCACAACACTTGAGTAAAATTAACAAGCCTCAACCATTCACCCATCAAAAGGTAGACATTTATTAAAGCATGCAGTACTGAGGCAATTGAAGGTTAAAGGAACACATCCCAATAACATATTCTACAAGCACACTACAATGAACGACTAACTTTGTTCTCCAAATTGCTTCCAAAGTAATTCATAGTCCCACAACTCAGTTTAAATAGTTTCTCAAAACACTCACCAGCAACAGGGGCAGCAGTGGAAACAGCTGCTACAGCAGCTGGCGCACCCCCACCAGCACCAACATTGCAGATCAGACTATTGATGTCAATATTAGCCAATGCCTAAAAAAAAAATTGTAAGTTAGTGTTTACATAGGCAAGACTGCTGCTAAATTACCACTAAGATGGTTTATTTCCACCTCTGCCTGATTCAACTCATCTACTGCTGAAATCCTCACTTATTGCTTCAATACCTTTGGACTCGACAATTCCAATGCACTCCTGGACGGTCTCCCACATTCTACTCTCCATAAACTGGAGGTCATCCAAAACTCTACTGTCCATGTCAAACTCACAATACAAACCATTTCCCTATCGACCCTTTGCTTGCTGACCCACATTGGCTCCCAGTAAAAGAACATCTTCAAAATTTTCACCCTTGTTTTCAAATCCCTCCAAGGCCCCTCACCTCCCCATCTCTAATCTCCTTCAGACCCAGAACCCTCCTGTAATCCTGGCCTCTTGGACATACTCAGAGGACTCAGGTATTTACAGCACGAAACCACCATTCGGCCCATCACGTCTGCACCAGTCAACAAAGATCTGACTACACTAATCCCATTTTCCACAGCCCAGGATGCTATGGCAACACAAGTGAATATCTAAACACTTAAAAACGTCAAGTTTCTGACTCAACCACCATCTGGATGAAAAAGTTTCTCAACTCCACTCTTAGCCTTCTACTTCTTTCCTGGTTACTGACCCATCTACTAATGGAAAAAGTACATTCCTATCCACCTTATCTATGCCCCTCAATCTTATACACCTCAATCAGGTCCTCTCTCAACTGGCACTACTCCAAGGCAAACAGCTCCAGCATATCCAATCTTTCCTCAGCTCAGACCCCGCTCCAGCCCAGGCAGCATCCTGGTAAGTCTTCTCTGCAATCACATCCTTCCTATGTTGTGACCAGAACTGCATGTAGTACTGCAGTTGTGGCCTATCCAGAATAACCCCCCTCTCCTCTTATATCCTATGCCTCAGCTAATAAAGGCAAGTATCCCATATGCATTCTTAACCAACTTATCTACCAGCCCTGCTACCTACAAGGATATGTGGACATGCACACAAAGGTCCCTGATCTTCGGTACTTTTCAGAGTCTCACCAGTCATAGCATAAACCCTCAATTCTAATTGCTGCACCATTGGTGGCTATGCCTTCAAATAACTAGGCCCCAAACTCTAATATCCTGTCACTTTCTTCCTTTAAGACAAGTTTTTGGTCATCTTACATAATATGTGGCTGTCATTTTGCTTCATAATGCTTCTGTGAAGTACCTTGAGGGACCTTTCGTTAAAGACAATATAAATAGTCTACAAGTTGCCGTGTTCTGAGATCATGAAAAGTGCTATATAAATGTAAATATATTTTGTCCACACCAAGGCCAAAAAGTTTAAATTATTTTTTCAGGGTGTCAGTTTGTCCTGGGCCAAATTAACAGAAGCAATCAGTTAATGCATTGCCAGCAAGAATTCTGATATTACCTTGGCAAACAGACCAGGCCAGAAAGGCTCAATAGTTACACCAGCCGTCTTAATCAGGGCATTGAGTTTGTCTTCCTAAAAAAAGTTTAAAATACTTGTTAGCACAATAGTACAACCATGATCTGGTTATTTATTTGCGCAAATTTTACTTATTTTAAGTAGCCGTATAAAAGCACATTTACAAATCAAAGAACAATGAAATGGTAAATCTGGGTCAAGGTAGCAACGGAATGGTCAATGTGACAGTTAGAATGAATGTAGTGATTAATACACCGGCCTCAGACAGAAGGAGCAGTTCATTCAAAAGCAAGGGAATTCCAAGTCCGGATAGGACATGCCCCATGTCAAGAGTGGAATAGTGAGAACAAAGATGACCCACCCGGGTGTCAGTTCAGTGGAGCACAGCTAGCTAGTTCAGCTTGGAAAATACAACCATTTTAAAGTCCAGACCCCTAAGACATTACAGAAAATAAGTATTATGAGCTGAGCATCTAGATAAATTAGTTCAGTGCTGGAAGCTAGATCACAACTCGGACGAGATGATGATCAGGGCCAGAGGTGCACGCGCACTAGTTTCAGCAAACAGTCACCCCAGCTTCCACCCTCATGCAGGTGGAAGAAAGCGAGTTATAAATCTCAGTGTGTGATGTGGAAACACGAACATGCCTTGCTGGAGCCAAAGCAGATCAGTGGAGTTACAGATCAGTTATGGGTGGATTCCTCCCGATGGTGATCTCTGTAAGTAGCCCAGTGTGAGGGGCAATATCCCCCATCACAATCCCCAAAGAAATGCTCCCAACTCGCTGCTCAAACTTGGAAACAACCTGGATCCCGCCCCACGTGTGCAGAGCTCCGGCTCAGCCCGAGGCCCAGGGGCCCGGAGCTGCTGCCTCCTCCTCACGAGGCTCGGCCTCTGCCTCCGCACTCTCCTCCCACCACCCTATCCCGCCTCGGTGGGGGGGGGGGGGGGGGGGGGGGGGGGGGGGGGGCTCTCTCTCTCCCCACGCCGCCCCGGGGCTTCTCTCCCTGCCAGGTGGCTCCCTCAAGATGGCGCCCACCCGGCCGGCTCTAAGATGGCGCTGGGGCCTGGGGCCGCCTCACTCACCGTCACGGTGACCTCGTCGTCGTGCAAGATGAGTGCGCTGTAGATACAGGCGAGTTCCGAGGTGGAGGCCATGGCGCTGAATCTCTGCGGGTCCGATAGTGCTAGTCGCCGGGAGAATCTCGGCCTTAGCTTCGATCAGAAGAACCAAGCACCTCCGAACCGGGCAGAGCAAGAAGAGGAAGTAGAAAGGCCGGGGAGGCCCGTTATATAGAGGGACATCAGCGTCACTTCCCGGTCACCTCACTCATTTCCGGGTTAGCTCAGTGTCACGTTTGGGTCAGTGCTACGACACATCCGGCCGAGAGAGCGTCCTCTTCAATAGAGTATTAATGGGTGCAGGGATCGGGGTTTTCATTGAGCAGATTATTATGAATCATTCTGGTAACTTTTTGAGCAACATCATAGCGTGGTTACAACGCAGAAGGAGGCCATTCGGCCCCTCTCGTGTTTGTTGGCCCACTGAAGGAACAGTTCACCTAGTGCCCCTCCCTTCCCCCCTCCCCCCAATAGCCCTGCACATTCTTCCCTTTCAACCAATGATCCAGTTTCCTCTTGAAAGCCTCAATTGAACCTGCCTCCACCACACTCTTGGGCAATGCATTCCAGCTGCACTCATGGCACGGAGAAGATTTTCCTCATGGTGCCATTGCTTCTGCCAATTGCCTTAATTGCTCTCTGGTTCTCGATCCTTCCACCAATGGGATTATTTTCTCCCTATCTACACTGTCCAGATCCCTCGTGATTTTGAATATCTTCTTTCAAGTCTCAAATTCTCCAAGGAAAAATGGCCTCAGTTTCTCCAATATTTCTATGTAACTGAAGTTCTTCATCCCTGGAACCATTCTCGTGAATGTTTTCTGCACTCTCTCTAAATTGTTCACATTCTTCCTAAAGCGTGGCACCCAGAACTGGATGCAATAGTCCAGTTGAGACCAAACTATTACTTTATATTTAGATTTAACAGAACTTCCTTGCTTTTGTACCCTATTGATAAAGCCCAGGATGCCGTATGCATTATTAACCATGCTCTCAACCAGACGTGTCACATTCAGTGATTTATGTACATATTTGAATTGTATTGTACACAACAAATGCTGGCCTTGACAGTGATGCTCACATCCCATGAAATAATTTTTAAAAACCTTCTTCCAGTCTGAAAAACAACTGTTCACCACTACAACAAAAACAGAAAATGCTGGAAAAACTCAGCAGGTCTAGCAGCACCTGTGGAGAATAAAACAGATTGCCCTTGTGGGGTGGGGGGGTGGGGGTGGGGTGGGGGGAGGGGATGGCGGTGCAGAAAAACCTTAAGGCTGGCGGGCAGGCCAGGAGCCCCAGCGGCCAGTAGATTATTAATGAAATTTCATCCACTGGCGGGATGAAGTTTCATTACCATTTTGCAAAAATTTAATAAATTTTATGAGTTTGTTATCAACATGTTCCATCTCGTGTGATATTGTCACATGAGGGGGACATGTTAATAATTTTAAAATGTCTCTATTTTTTGACTTTACTTACCTTTCACTAAACTCCCTGAGACAGGACCTTGCCTTAGGGAGCAGTGTGCTCTTTCGCGCACATGCGTGAAAGAGCGCACTTTGTCAGTTGGGGATTCCCTCCCCCCCCAGAACAGGAAGTGCATAGCACTTCCTGTCAGGCAGGTGGCTGGGCGGGCCAAGGCCCGCCCACTCAAAATGGCGGCGGGCCCCATTTAGGTGGCGGAGTTTGGCTGCCCGCCCGCCGCTGAGCCGGTGGGGCCTGCTCGCCAACCAAGGGCTAAATTCTGCCCATTGTTTTATCTCCACCTTTTATCCTAATTTCGGTCTTTTTCCCCCACCACTGTCCCCTCCCCCAACTCCACCCCTACAAGAGCCATCTGTCACTTGTTCATAGTGTTCTTTTCAGAGTACTTACCCTGGTTCTGTTATTATCACATTCTGTTTTCTTACCTTAATGCCACTATCAGCACCTCCTTTAGCCCTTACCACTTCCATTAACACCCCCTTTCTCCTTTTTTTCATGGCAGCTTTGTCAATCTCTCCTTTGCCCCCACCTATCGCTGGTCTTCTATCCATCCTCACCTACTGCACCGCCCCCCCCTTAAACAGTATAAATTTAATCAGATTTTTACTTCTCTTTAGCTCTGAAGAAGAGTCAGATGGACTCGAAATGTTAACTCTGTTTCTCTTTCCACAGGTGCTATTAGACCTGCTATGTTTTTCCAGCATTTTCAGTGTTTGTTTCAGATTTCCAGCATCTGCAGTATTTTGCTTTTATCTTAGTGTTCACCACTACACTTTGTTTCCTGTCACTCAGTCAATTTTGTATACATGTTACTACTGTCCCTTTTATTCCATGGGCTGTAACTTCACTCACAATTCTTGTGTGGCACCTTATCAAATGCCTTTTGCAAGTCCGTGTACACCACAAGAACAGAATCACCCTCATCAACCCTCTCTGTTATCTCATCAAAAAACTCAAGAAAGCAATGCAAAGATTGCCAGTTTGCAAACAGGCTTAATTTTTAATTCGGGATTGGGAATTCGATCCTCGGATAATTTCCAAGTTACCAACACCATGCTTCAACTGTGTCACCTATGCGACACTATTTTGAAATGTAAATGCCCTAATTGGACCAGAGGCAATTCAGCTCAGTGCTGAATTAGTGGCGACCAGCATCTCCAGGAAGCGGTTAGCTGTCTGCAGAGGGTAAGCGGCAAAGGCAGACTACAGCCATGATGGAGCCTGCTGCCTTGCAGAAGAGAGCAGGCAGTACCTTGGAGGGTGCAGAGGGCTGTAGAGGCTGAATTGTTAAGTATATTCAAGGCTGAGATAGACAGATTTTTAATCAGCAAGGGAATCAAGGGTTATGGGGAAAAGGCAGGAAAATGGAGTTGAGGATTCTCAGATCAGCCATGATCTTATTGAATGGCAGAGCAGACTCAATGAGCCGAATGGCCTATTTCTGCTCCTACGTCTTATGGTCAGCAGCCTAACCCCAGCATACAAAAGTGGCCAAACTGCCAAATGAGAGGAAATGTGTGGTGCATGATTTCCCCAGGCACCAAGATTTTCACCTTATAAAAAAATCTTTCACTTCTCCCCGCTTTGAATCTGACAGTGCATCAGCCCCCTTATGATTTTGAATACCTCTATCAAATTTCCTCTTGGCCTTCTCCTCTCCAAGGAGAACAGTCCAACCTCTCCAATCTATCTTCCTAACTGAAGTTTCTTGTAAACCTCTTCTGCACTCTCTCCAAATGCGTTCACATCATTCCTGTACACAATACACCAGCTGAGGTCTAACTAGCGTCTCACATAAGCTCAACATAACCCCCCTGCTCTTGTACTCTGTGCTCCTATAATAAAAGCCAGGATACTATATGTTTTATTAACTGTTCTCTCCACCTGTCCTGCCACCTTCAATGATCTATTCACATATACACCCAGGTCTCTCTGTTCTACATCCCCTTAAGAATTGTACCCCTTATTTTATATTGTCTCTCCATGTTCTTCCTACCAAAATGCATCATCTCACACTTCTCCGCATTAAACTTCATCTGCCACTTATCTGCCCACTCTGCCAACTTGTGCTCACGGTTTACAATGCTTCCAAGTTTCATATCACCCGCAAACTTTGAATTTGTCTCCTACACACCTAGATCTCGATCATTAATATATATCAGGGAAATCAAGGGTCTCAGTACCGGCCCCTGGGGAACTCCACTACCTCCAGCCCTAAAAATATCCATTGACCATCAGCCTGTTTCCTATTTTTCAGCCAATTTTGAATCCACATTGCTACTGTCACTTTCATTCCATGAGTTATAACTTTTCTCACAAATCTATTGTGTGGCATTGTATGAAATGCCTTTTGAAAGTCCATGTACACCACACCAACAGCATTACCCTAATCAACCCTCTCTCTTACCTCTTCAATAATCTCCAGCAAGTTAATCACGATTTCCCCTTTAGAAATCCAAGCTGGCTCTTTCTTATCAACCCACATTTTTCCATGTGACTATTAATTCTCTCCCCAATAATTGTTTCTAGAAGCTTCCCTACCACTGAAGCTAAATTGACTGGTCTGTAATTGCTGGGCTTATCCTTACAACCTTTTTTGAGCAAGGACATAATGTTTACAATTCTCCAGTCCTCTGGCACCTCCCCTGAGTCTAGGGAAGACTAAAAGATTATGAACAATGCCCTGCAATTTCCACTCTTACTTCTTTCAATATCCTTGGATGCATCTCATCCAATCCTGGTGGCTTGTCAACTTTAAGTACTGACAGTTTATCCAGCACTTCCTCCTTAATAATTTTGAACCCTTTGAGCGACAGTTTCCTCCTCTGTCACCATGGCCTCAGTAGCATCTGTTGTTTTGGTAAAGACAGATGCAAAGTATTCATTTAACACCTCAGCCATGCCCCCTGCTTCCATCTCTAAATCCCCTTTTTGGTCCCTAATCGGCCCTACTCCTCCTTTTACCACCCTCTTACTATTTGTGTGCTGATAGAAGATACGCTAAATAACTATTTTTTTCCAGAGATTAAACAATAAACAATTCATCAGTTTATCTCGTTAAAAACAGAAATCTGCTGGAAATACTCAGCAGGTCTGGCAGTATCTGTGGATAGAGAAGAAGAGTTAATGTTTCAGGTTGATGATTGTCCAATTGCCTGAAGATTGGCTCCCACTCCCTTGCTCCTCGTCATTTGAAGAATTTTTAAAAATTGGGCTGCCCACTCCTGCCCAGCTGCCCATGCCAAAACTTTTATGGCATGTGGCATGGATGGCATATTATCAGGGTCAATTGGCTTGATAACAAGCCTAATTGACCTTTGATTACTTATTTGAATATGGTGGGTGAAATGCCGATTTTGATGCCCACTCACCCACTGTATTATGGGGTGAGCTCGGGGCTAGGCGGGAAGGTGCTATGTTGGGTACCCAACATATTTTACATGACCCCCCCTCCCAAAACACACCCAGTGGGGGCATGTAAAATACAGCCCACTATCTCCAACATTGCAGCTCTCCTTCAATACTACTTTGACTTTTGTGCTCAACTACCAGATAAACAATTGAACCCAGAACCTTATTATGCAGCAGCATAAGACCATAGGACATAGGAGCAGAAATTAGGCCCTTCGGCCCATCGAGACTGCTCCGCCATTCAATCATGGCTGATAAGTTTCTCAACCCCATTCTCCCGCCTTCTCCCTGTAACCTTTGATCCCCTTACCAATCAAGAACCTATCTATCTTGGTCTTAAATACACTCAATGACCTGGCCTCCACAGCCTTCTGTGGCAATGAATTCCATAGATTCACCACTCTCAGGCTAAAGAAGTTTCTCCTCATCTCTGTTCTAAAAGGTCTTCCCTTTACACTGAGGCTGTGCCCTCGGGTCCTAGTCTCTCCTACTAATGGAAACATCTTCCCCATGTCCACTCTATCCAGGCCTTTCAGTGTTCTGTAAGTTTCAATCAGCATGAGAGCTACCAACTGAGCCACAGCTGACACATACATTCAATTGGCAAACAGAGGTGGCATTACCATGGCCTCCCCCAAAGAGGGAGCTCCACCAGCTTCCAAGTCCAAAATTCCAATAGCATAAGAGCAAGGCCTTTGAAGTGGCGAGTTTGAACCATGTCTATTGTGCTTCCTTTTTCCACCATTTTTGTAACCACTTCAAAAGTTATAATTAGATTTGTAAGATTTCCATTTTATGAAGCCATATTGGTTGTCCTAATATTTCTGTCTCTATGTAAACAATCATTGCACTCCAAATGATTCCCTCTGGAGACAGGCTGCCGACCTATTCCAGGAAGAACTAGCCATGGAAACAGACATAAGCATGTGCTTTATCTGCCTCATGTATCACTGGCTGGAAGTGGATGAGTGAATGTTGAGGAGGATGCAAGGACACTTCAAGGAGATTTGGAGAGGCTAAGCAAGTGGCAACAATTTAGCAAATGGAATATAATGTGGAGAAATGTAACTTATCCAGTTTGGTAGGAAAAATAGAAATACCAAGTATTTCTTAAGTGGTGAGAGGCTGGGAAGTGTTGAGCTTCAAAGGGACTTGGGTGTTCTTGTTCATGAGTCACTGAAAGCTAACAGCCAGGTACAGCAAGGAATTAAGAAGGTAACTGGTATGTTGGCCCTTATTACACGAAGATTTGAGTATAAGAGTAAAGATGACTTACTGCAATTATATAGAGCTTTGGTGAGACCACACCTGGAGTATTATGGGCAGTTTTGGTCTCCTTACCTAAGGAAGGATATACTTCCATAGAGGGAGTGCAATGAAGGTTCACCAGACTAATTCCTGGGATGGAGGAATTGTGCTATGAGGAAAGGTTAAATAGACTGAGCCTTATTCTCTGGAGTTTAGAAGAACAAGAGATTATCTCATTTAAACATACAAAATTCTTACAGGGTTCAACAGGATAGATGTAGGAAGGATGTTTCCCTAGCCTGGGGTTCTAGAACCAGGGGACACATTCTCAGAATAAGTGGCAGGCCACTTAGGACTGATATGTGGAGGAATTTCCTCACTCACAGCGTGGTGAATCTTTGGAATTTTCCTACTCAGAGGGCCATGGAAGTTCAGTTGTTGAGTATGTTCAAGACTAAGATCAATAGATTTCTACATATTAAAAACATCAAGGGATGTGGGTATAGTGCAGAAAGATGGTTGAAGTAGATCAGCTATGAATGGCCTACTCCTGTTTCTATTTCTTATGTCCTTAGACAGGGCAAAGTCTTTAAGTCTAGTCTAATGTTTCCCTCAATCCTTTTTCCTACAGGTGTCAAGTTAATGGACCTATAGTGACCTGCGACCTTCTTGTCGTCTTTTTTAATGATGAAAATTGCATTAGCCTCCTTCCAATCTACAGGAATCATCTGAGAGAGCAGTCAACAATTAAAAACATAGGTCCTCAGGTGGCTATCATCTGGCTTGGTTACTCTATCTGTTTTCAAATGCTCAATTCTATTCTAAACAATATGTCTATCTAATTTAATATTACTAGTCTTATTATTAAAATCATTCAATTCTAATAGTCAAGCATCAGCTTCAAGAGTGAAGACCAATGAAAAGTACTCATTTAATATTTTCACCATACCCAATACCCTTTGGACCCTAATCAGGAGTTGGTCAAATACATTTGCAATAGGACAAATTGTATATGGTTTGTGTAGGGAATGGCCTTAATGGCCCTTTGCTTCTTCTGTACTTTATATATTCAATACTTAAAATGAATAAAACCATTCAAAGCTATTGTTATGCATTTATTAATTATTGCCAAAAAATAACAACAGCTTGTATTCATATAGCACCTTTAACGTAATGTAACATCCTAAGGCATTTCACAGGTGTGTTGTCAAACAAGATTTGACACCGAGACCCATGAAGAGATGTTAGGACAGATGACCAAAAGCTCGATGAGATAGGTTTTAATGAATGTCTTAAGAAAGGAAACAAGTAGAGAAATGGATTGATTTAGGGAGAGAATGCCAGAGTTTAGGGCCTATGCAGCTGACTAAAATTGCAGAATTGGAGCAATGCAGAGTTCTCAGAGAGTTGTAAGGTTGGAGAAGGTTACAGAATAGGGATGGGCAAGGCCATTACATCATCTTCATTAGCTTCTCCCTCATGTTATAACCATAGTAAATTATATTGATAGTTCTAGTAAAATTGACTAAAAAAAAGACCCTTCACAAACAGGAGAATTACATGTTTCTAATTGCAGTTCTAATAAAGAATGACAAATGCATAGCATGCTATAGTGATGTACAATTTTTTTTACATTACAATTGAATGCAATTATGTCTCTACAATAAAATGAGGATAAATATTTGCGCCAGTGATGTCTTATACAAATACTAATATTAAATTTGTCCTTATGCTATTTTAGTGGAAGCTTTAAGTCTTTTATTTTAATTGTGCCATAATAACACCCGCTTTAACTCTTATCCAAAGTTACAAGTTGAGTTCTTCTGGCCATGATCATGAGTGATATTGATCATGGGGACAGTAAGTGTTCAGTTTATACCTGGGCTTCTTTAACTTATTTTGTTAATCTTTGTTTTGTTTTGTTTGTTGTGTAACAGAATTGTAGGCATTTGGTGACATGTGGGTGCATTTTGGTCAATATGGGATCATTGTCGTAAGCCATAGCATGAATACCAAGATAGAAATTTCAACATGAATCAATTAATTTTGATGATGGACCTGAGCTGTAAGTAAAATCAGTAATATGGTAAAACAAAAACAGAATTACCTGGAAAAACTCAGCAGGTCTGGCAGCATCGGCGGAGAAGAAAAGAGTTGACGTTTCGAGTCCTCATGACCCTTCGACAGAACTTGAGTTCGAGTCGGGGACTCGAACTCAAGTTCTGTCGAAGGGTCATGAGGACTCGAAACGTCAACTCTTTTCTTCTCCGCCGATGCTGCCAGACCTGCTGAGTTTTTCCAGGTAATTCTGTTTTTGTTTTGGATTTCCAGCATCCGCAGTTTTTTTGTTTTTATCTCAGTAATATGGTATGCAGTTAGTAATGGTATTTAAATTGCTCAAGCAAATGCTGCATTCTACATGTTAAAACTCAAATTAGTTTACAAACTTGAGGATTATGTAAAGGAAGCTTGCAGAAGCTATAAGCATCAATTTGCTTTCACTGAAAGTAGCTGAGCCATTCACATTGCATAAATCAGTCTCACAGCATTCAGTCCCAGCACTGATGAATATGACGCTGATGGTTCCAGTACACTTCGAGCTTTCAATGCAGCCTTTTTTCAAAGTAGTTATCTGTTGTCCAACTGAATGATGGAGAGGGAAAATAAATTAAACTCCTGTTAGCTTTAAGCATCACTCATGCTAATATTTTAATCAGGGTTGTACATTATCAGACTGATCTTGCGTGGTTGCGGATGGAAGTTCCAAAAACAGGTGGCCTGGAGTAGCAGGAAACAGGTTTACACATATGATTCTCACAAAATATTATTGATCTTAGCCTTGCTGTTAGGAGGGCCACTCTGGTGCTGTGCCACAGAGATGGACAGGAATGCTGCAATAAATCACTATGGCTGCTTTCTTGCATTGTCCAGTGGCCAATTAAAAGGCATAATTAGCAGAAGCATAAGACCAGGCCATCAATTCACCTTCCTCTCAAGGTTATTATGTGCCAAGAAGAGATGGAGAAAGTATATAAAACATTTTTTGGAAGTTTATTGTGTTGTATAATTTCATATTAGGGAGAGGCAGTGGTGTAGTGGTATTGTCACTGGACTGGTAATCTAAAGACCCAGGGTAATGCTCTGGGGTCTTGGGTTCGAATCCCACTATGGCAGATAGTGGAATTTTTGAATGCAATAAAATTCTGGAATTAAAAGTCTAATGATGACCATGAAACCATTGCTAATTGTCATAAAAACCCATCTGGTTCACTAATGTCCTTTAGGGAAAGAAATCTGCTATCCTTACCTGGTCTGGCCCACATGTGACTCCTGACCCACAGCAATTAACAAAGGCAATTAGGGATGGGTAATAAATGCTGGCCTAGCAAGCGACACCCCATGAATGAATAAAACATTTTACATTAGTAATCAGAGTTTATAGTTAAACTCAGTATTGTAGACAATCACCAATCCTCTTGATGTTCGTTGAACATTATCTATGTTGCCCAAAGGAAAAACACTTAAAGGGCCAGAAATTGATCTCAGACAGTGGAGCGAAACACATGGTATCGTATTGACTGCCCGTTATACACAAAATTTGATATTCAGTTTCATTACAGTAGAGTGGAACTGATTATGAGCTGCTGTGTGTAACGTGCAGCCTGTTCTGCAGCCTGGCCTGAGACAAATTTCTAACTTGTAGAGTTTAAATTTCCCTTAATATATTCAGGACAGGCACAATGATGGTGAAGGTGAGGACGTTATGGGTTGTTTTCCTGCATCGAACCATTTCAAGGACCAGAATTGTCTCCAGGAGAACCCTATTTCCCTCATGCACCTCTGTATGTTCCATTTGAATTGAAAAACCTCTATATAATTGGTTGATGCAACAATCTGAAGCCACAAAAAACTATAACATTGATGGACATCTCATGAGGTTCAACAATGGCATTAGAAAGAATGGATTTTAAATGACAGATTTTGCAGCACTTTGATAGAACGATTAGGAATGTAAACTTACAGATCTCTGTGGTGACCTTAGATATCATACACCTGTCCTGACTACCCGTGCAGTTTTGAGGTGTTTTCTGATTACAGACTGTATTGCTCTCCACATTGTTGCAAGAGTAGCATTGTAAAGCGATAACTGCAAATAGAATAAACACAACAACAATCTTAGCACTTCATACACAAAGCAAATTTCCTGCCTGTTGTAAAAATGTTATTTCTACCTTAGCTGTCCTCATGATGTTTTTTAATTGTCTGAAGCGCTTTAATTGTGCTTCAATACAATATTTGAAGTTACTATGAAACGAAACAATTTGCAGAGATGAGAATGTTCCATGTCACAGGTGCGAAAATAAATGGAACTGAGAAGAAAATCTCCCCTAAAAATAAAAACAGGAAATGCTGGAAATATGCAGCAGGTCTGGCACCATCACAGAGAGGGAGAAACAAGGTTAATGGGAGGAATTTAATCCAGGCAATGAAAGGCCTGCATCAATTCCTCTGGGGAAGGCCTGCTGTATTAAGCACCAATCAAGCATTTAAGTGGCCAGTGGCTGGCCTCCCCAGGATCAAAGACCTGTCCCCTGAAAGCTGCCGACCAATCAGAGGACAGCTGCTTCACTGCAGGAAGCGCCACAGGGAGCAATAGCAGCCTTGGCAATGCACCCACCCGAGGCCTAGGATCAGTGAGGGACCCAGGCCACTGATGAGCGAGGGCAGGCTAGGGATCGCGGGGAGAGGGTTCGGCTGGTGGAAGGGCAGAAAGAGGAAGGGGAAGAAGGGCTGGTCCTCAGACGCCCATTGACGGGTCCCTCGACCAGTCACTGAACAAGCGATCCCCTGGGATTCTGCAAACGAGCCCGACAGGGTTTTGCTTCTTGGGTTCCCTGGGTGGCGCCTCTCCCCGCCCACTACTGGTTGATTACTTACCTGGGACAGAGGTGGAAAGGAGACGGGGTCCCACCCCTGATTAAATGTTGCCTTGCCTCAAAATTCACCTCAGGGAGATCATTAAGTTCTGCCCAATATTTCAGTTTGATGACCCTACATCAGATTTACTGTTTAAGGAGATGGCTGATAGTGGAGGAGAGAAGCCAAAGGTTATCTTTGCTCTTCATAATAACTCAGGAGTAGGAGATTGTTTTGACAAGATAATGAGGCAAAATAATCCTTGATGTGGTCCAGCTGGATCTAGAGATGGACGGGAAAACCTGTTGCGCACAAGGTATGCTATCAGATATTTTAGAAGAGGAAGTAAGGTGGATAGAACAAAATGTGCAGATTGCAGGAGGAGAATGTGTTCTAGGTGACCATGAAACTATTGCTGATTGTTGTAAAAGCCCATCAGGTTCACTAATGTCCTTTAGGGAAGGAAATCTGCCGTTCTTAGCCAGTCTGGCCTACATGTCTGGCCTACAGACACGCAGTAATGTGTTTGAATCTTAACTGCCCTCTGAAATGACCGAGCAAGCCATTCAGTTCAAGGGCAATTAGGGATGGGCAACAAATGCTAGCCTTGCCAGCAATGCTGACGTCTCATGAAAGAATACGTTTTTTTATAAAGTGAGGCAGCAAAATTATGATTTAGTGATAAAGGCCAAACCAAATTCTCTTAGTCTGTTTCTGTTATCAGGATCAGTCCATCAGTCCCTCCACGAGTCTGGAATAGTTCTGTCTGTCGGTCACTCTGAGTCTAGAGTGATTCCGTCCGTCAGTCAATCCCTGTGAGTCTGGAGTGGTTCTGTCTGTCAGTCACTCCCTGTGAGTCTAGAGTAATTCCGTCTGTCAGTCATTCCCTGTGAGTCTGGAGTGGTTACGTCTGTCAGTCACTCACTGTGATTTTGGTGTGGTTCTGTCTGTCAGTCACTCCCTGTGATTTCGGAGTGGTTTTGTCTGTCAGTCACTCCCTGTGATTTTAGAGTGGTTTTCTGTGTGTGATAGATTTCACCAAACTGAATACCAGACCCAGAAGTGGGTCCCTTTTTTTTTATTTGTTCATGGGATGTGGGCTTTGTTGACTATAGGCCAGCATTTGTTGCCCATTCCTAATTGCCCTCGAGAAGGTGGTGTTGAACTGCCTTCTTGAACCGCTGCAGTCCATGTGGTGTAGGTACACCCATAGGGCTATTAAAGAGGGAGTTCCAGGATTTTGACCCAGTGACAGTGAAGGAACGGCGATAAATTTAAGACCATGAGATCATAAGACAAAGGAGCAGAAGTAGGCTATTCAGCCCATCGAGTCTTCTCCACCATTCAATGAGATCATGAGATGGATAATCTTCAACTCCACTTTCCCCTCTTTTCCACATAACCCTTGATTCCCTTACTGATTAAAAATCTGTTCTTCTCAGCCTTGAATATACATAACGACGCAGCCTCTACTGCCCTCTACTCTAAAGAATTCCACAGATTCACTACCCTCTGAGAGAGGAAATTCCTCCTCATCTCGGTCTTAAATGGGCGACTCCTTACTCTGAGATTATGCACTCTGGTCCTAGGCTCCCCCACAATGGGAAACAACCTCTCACCATCTACCCTGTCAAGCCCCCTAAGAATCTTATATGTTTCAATAAGGTCGCCTCTCATTCTTCTAAACTCCAATGAGTACAGGCCCAACCTACTCAACTTCTGCTCATAAGAAAGTCCCTCGGGATCAACCTAGTGAACCTTCTCTGGACTGCCTCCAATGCCAGTGTATCTTTCCTTAGATAAAGGGACCAAAACTGTTCATAGTATTCTAGGTGTGGTCTAACTGGTGCCTTGTATAGTTTTAGCAAGACTTCCCTATTTTTACACTCCATTAGCGTTGAAATAAAGGCCAACATTTCATTTGCCTTTCCTATTACCTATTGAACTTGTATGTTAGCTTTTTGTGATTCATGCACAAGGACCCTAAGCCCCTCTGTGCTGCAGCTTTCTGTAGTCTCTCTCCATTTAAATAATATTCAGCTCCTCTATTCTTCCTGCCAAAGTGCATAACTTCATATTTTCCCACACTATATTCCATCTGCCAAGTTTTTGACCACTCTCTTAACCTGTCTATATCCCACTGAAGACTTTTTGTGTCATCCTCACCACTTGCCTTCCCAGCTATTTTTGTGTCATCCATAAACTTGGTGATAATACATTCACTTCCCTCATCCAAGTCATTTACATCATAAATAATTGTGGTCCCAGCACTGATCCCTGTGGCACTCCACTAGTTACAGGTTGCCATCCTGAAAATGCCCCCCTTATCCAAACTCTCTGTCTTCTATTAGTTAGCCAATCCTCTTATCCATGCTTATATACTACCCCAAACACAAAGGGCTCTTATTAAGTAGCCTTATGTGCAATACCTTATCGAACGCCTTTTGGAAATCCAAATATATTATATCTACTGGTTCCCCTTTATCTACCCCCTTTGTCTACTCTGCTTGTTACCTCTTCAAAGAATTCTAATAAATTTTTCAGGCATGATTTCTCCTTCATGAAGCCATGCTGACTCTGTTTGATTAAATTATGCATTTCTAAATGCTCTGCTATTACATCCTTTATAATGGACTAACATTTTCCCAATGACAGATCTTAAGCTAACTGGCCTATAGTTACATGTTTTTTGTCTCCATCCCTTTTTGAATAAGGTTGTTACATTGGCAGTTTTCTAAACCTCTGGGACTTTTCCAGAATCTAAGGATTCTTGGAAGATTACTACCAGTGCATCTACTATCCCTGTAGCTACTTCCTTTAATATCCTAGGATGCAACTCATCAGGTATTTTCAAGTTAGGATGTTATATGATTTGGAAGGAATCTTGCACGTAATGTTGCCATGTGTCTGCTGCCCTTGTCCTTCTTGGTAGTAGAGATCCCAAGTTTGTAAGGTGCTTTTGAAAGAGCCTTGGTGAGTTGCTGCAGTGCATGTTGTAGATGGTATACACTGCTGCGCTGTGCATTCAATAGATCCTGTAGATTGTTCTCTCTCTAAATGTGTCCCTCCCTGTGATTATACGCTGACATACTTGTTTCTTTCTGTCACCTAAAAGGTGGAGGGAGTGAATGTTTAAGGTGATGGATAGGAGGCTAATCAAGTGGGCTGCTTCTTTTGGAAGATATGATTGGAACTGCACTCATCTAGGCAAGGGCAGAGTATTCCATCACACTTCCGACATGTGCTTTGTAGATGGACAGGCTCCTGTGAACTAAGTTAAAAGCACTTTATAATTGTTGTTGGCAGTGAAGATACAAATTGAGGCATAATTGGGAACTAATACTATTCTTAAAGGAAATGCTTATTATAAAATTCTTTGAAATGAACTACCATTTACATTTTTAAACTTGGATTGGCTGTCTTCCCAATTAGATCCCAATAGGATCATACATTTATTTATTTACTCCCAATAGTTTACTTTCTCTGACTCCTCCCCCAATGTTGTGAGGAGTTAACAGAAGTTTCTCGGACCCCTGTTGCCTGAGAACAAAGGGTAATCAGTCTGTTCTTGGGACTCTGCCAAAGCTGTTGTTAGTTGGCTGCCAAGGGTTTTGTGAAAGCTGGCAATATTCCTTCAATTTTCCATGTAACAATAGTAATGGCACCTGGCTTCTGTTTGGCACTGCCCTGCAGTTTCAGAACTTTGCAGATTAAGTGTCACACACTGATACTCCAAAATGTTTTCACTTCAAAACAAATTTTTGAAGTATATAAGTAAAAAATACTCAGGATATATTTTTAGAAAGTGCTCTCAATTATCAAGCTGCTGTGGCTCTCTACTGTGAGGGTCTAGGCTAAATACAAAACAACAATGAAAAGCCTTTTAGGTGACTGTAAGAATCTAGCATGTCAGTGTATAGTCACATGGAGGGATAACATTTAGAGAGGGAAGAACCTGCAGGATCTATCAAATGCACAAGCTGCAGATTATCATTTTTTCTGTTATCCAATCTCTCCTGTCTTCCACCCTATCATGTATCATGGACCTTCCTTTTGTCCTTGTCCCACCTATTCCTTGCTCAAAACCTATTACATCTCTGACCAAATAATATTAGAGGGATATTAGAGAATGGAACACTTCCAATTTTGGGCATCCAGCACTTCCAGGTCACGTATAGTACATTTATACGCATAGTAAGACTTTCTTCACACAAGCAATGTGCCTTACTCCCAATCTCAAAAGCACTTGCCCCCTCCCACTATGCTAGTGTACCATTTTTTCCTTTCCCACATCATTCATCCTGTCAGCTGATTGAATGGGATTGACAATTTAGGGACAGTTTTTCTCTGTTCATTGGTTTTAGTGAAACAGTAAATGTAGGTATAAAGCAGGGAGATTATTTTATTAGTTAAAAAAAAGGAAAATATGATTCTTATATTCATTTATGTCCTGTGACCCACTAAGTTCCTTTACTGTCACTGGGTCAAAATCCTGGCACTCCCTCCCTCACAGCGCTGTGGGTGTACCTACACCACATGGACTGCAGTGGTTCAAGAAGGCAGCTCACCGCCACCTTCTCAAGGGAAATTAAGGATGGGCAACTAACGCTAGCCTAGACAGTGATGCCCACAACCTGTGGACAAATAAATAAAAAGATAAACTGAGACAGCCCAAACTTATTCAAGTAGGACTCTTATAGCCGAGAGTGAAAGGACTTTTCGCCCATTTAGACAGAGTGGAATTTAAGGCTGGTTCCCAGAGTTAAAAGATAACATCATCCAGTTCTCCTAACAAGAAGTAACAGAAGTAAGATGAAACATTGATCATTTATGATTTTAATAGTCACTGTCAAAATAAAATGATTAGCAATTAAAAAAAAGCCTTGGGTAACTATTGGTGTGGTATGAATTGAATATCATGATTAAATGGTGACTGATGATGCAGCCTCAAACACAAAATGTTCCATTACTGATAGTTAATTGTACACATACGTAAAACATTGGGAGCCTTAATCATCTTAGGTCACTAATTATACATCTATTGAAAAATACATTGGCCAGTATTTAACGTTGCGCAGTCAGGTGCACGCCCAACCCGAACGGACATGAGATAGCACTAGATTACGTCAGGTGAGCACCCCAATGTCATCCCACTTGCGAGCAATCTTCAGGTCAGCAGGCACACGTGGGTGTCGGAGCTGCGCCCGCCAACAATTAAAGGGCCACTTAAGGCCATTAAAAATGCAATTGATCCTGATTTTATGTTGCCCACGCAATTTAGCACTCGTTGCACAGGCAAAACAAGCCCACTTTTAATGAAACATCATCCAAGGGCAGGATAAAAAGGGTCTGCAGCATTGCCAGTGTGAGTACTGAGGAGTTTAGGAGGCATTTCCAGGCCTTATTTCAGGACTCATTGGTGTCTCCAAGGCCCCCCAGAGGATTTTGACTGTGTGGACCCTTCCAGGCAACAGACAGCCTTTTGATACCCTGGTAATGGGGATTGTGCTCACTGATGGTGGTACCTCCTCTGAGGTAGAAGAGAGGGACAGAAAGGAGAGGAGGCCAGGTGTCCCTATGCAGCTTTTGTGGGAGTGACCTGTGGGAAGAGAGGCACAGACACAAGGGGTGCAGGGCCAGCAGGTTGTCCAAGGCGGAAGGAGCCACAGAAGGCGCCACTATCCCCTGCCAGGGTTTATAGTCAGCGATGCAAATACCTCAATATGTCTGAGGTGCAATGCTGAAGGGAGACAGTGACCTCCATTTGTCAGATAATTGGGCCTGAGATCACCTTCAACTGTGTGGGTGGACACCCCATGCCAGTGGCGCTGAAGTTCACAGAGGCCCTCAACTTCTATTGCCTCCGGCTCTTTCCAGGGGTCAGTGTGGGATTTTTGTTGTATCTCCCAATCAGTTGCCAAGTTGCATCAAGCTGGCGACTGATGCTCTGTTCAGGCGGGTAAAGACATTCATTCAGTACCGTATAGATGAGGCCAGCCAGGCTGAGCGAGCCAGAGGCTTTGCAGCGATTGTTGGGATTCCCCACATCCAGGGTGCAATTGACTGCACACATATGGTCATCAAGGCGCCAGCGGGTCAGTCGGGTGCCTTTGTCAACAGGAAGGGATTCCATTCGATGAACATCCAAATAGTCTGTGACCACAAGATGCAGATTCTGCAAGTCTGTGCAAGGTACCCTGGCAGCTCCCATAATGCGTACATCCTCAGACACTCCCAGGTGCCGAGGCTCTTCGGTGCTCCAGCCTGAATGGATGGGTGGCTGCTGAGTGACAAGGGCTACCTGTTGAAAAGGTGGCTTATGACACCTCTCCTCCATCCAAGAACAGAGGCAGCGTAGCGTTATAATAGGAGTCATGCCTCCACAAAGACAGTGATAGAGAAGACCATAGACCTTCTGAAGATGTGCTTCCGATGCCTGGACCGTTCAGGGAGAGAACTACAATACCCTCTAGTGCAGATGACACTGATAATGATTGCATGCTGCGCTCTCCATTGTCTGGCTCTTCAAGGGGGGACTCACTGAAGGAGGAGGATGTTGAGGCAGCTCCAAAGGCCACAGAGGATGAATACAGTGGTAAGTCAGAAGAGGAGCCCGGTGAGGAGAACAGCAAGGATGTGGAGGCAGACCTCTAGATCCTTCAGGGAGTCAGGGACACCTTGATCCAATGCTCCTTTGGCTAGGCTGCTAAAGATCTGCTTCCACCTCATGCCAGGGGTGCTGCCTCCATCCTGGATGTCCAAAATGGCTCTTTCCTTTGAACCCAAAGTCCACTTAGTGCCTGTACAATAAATTTTAGAGCCCCTCATGTCCAGCATGAGATACTGTTGTGCCCTGCACCTACAAAACAAGTGAAGCATACTCAGGTCATTAAGGCAAAAGCAAAATTTATATCATGTCAGCACTCACATCAAATGAACATAACAAATGGTGTTAATGGTCACAGCATATTAGCCAAACATGGCAGAACAGAAGATCACTTGTGAACAGTCCCTCTTTTTTTTTAATTCATTCACAGGATGTGGGCATCGCTGGCTTGGCAAGCATTTATTGCCCATCCCTAATTGCCCTTGAGAAGGTGGTGGTGAGCTGCATTCTTGAACCACTGAAGTCCATGTGGTGTAGGTGCACCCACTGTGCTGTTAG
The DNA here is from genome assembly GCF_017639515.1 of Carcharodon carcharias. Taxonomy (NCBI): domain Eukaryota; kingdom Metazoa; phylum Chordata; class Chondrichthyes; order Lamniformes; family Lamnidae; genus Carcharodon; species Carcharodon carcharias. The sequence continues at coordinate 168,647,216 of NC_054472.1, forward strand.
GAAGGGATTGTGCTCATGGTGCCTTAAACTTACGTTTGCGAGTGCTATGTCTTGTTGCCCCTCCACCCACACCCCGCCCCACACCCTCGCTGGCAGCGGCATTGGAGACAGCCTGCTGACTGTGTTGGCCTTGACCTCCTAAGGTCTTTGCCTGTTTTGAGGGCTTGTATGTCCAAGCTCAACCCCAGGAACCCCTGATTCTGTCCCTGGAGCTGCCACTCTCTCCAAGGAGGAGGCAGTGCGCTCGACAATGAGGGTCAACGCAGTGCTCATGCTCCGCATGGACTTCTCCACAACAGAAACCATGGCACACAGACCCTCATGGATCTCTGTCAGGTCCTGCCACACATCCCACTGAACATCCAGCATCTGCTGCCTAATGGATGACTCCGGAGGCTCATCATCTGCCTTTGATTCAGCATCGTCCTGGTCTCCGACTGCTGGGACCCTGGGCACTCTCTCCCTCCACCTGCTCCTCAAGCAAGTGTGAAGTGCGCTCACTGCTGTGCACAAACATTCTAGCTGAGGATCTAATGCCCACCAAGGCGCTGGCATTGGTGCTGATGCCTGGTTCAGAGACGGGTAGGAAGCAGGTGCATCTAAAGCCCGGTCTTCCTCTGACGTCAAGGATGGCTCTTCAGGATCCAGTGTTTGAGGCCGAGCTGGTGATTCTAGGAAAGAACAACAACATATCATTACTTTAGTCATCACACTGCCACTGTGCATGCCAAGCACCTTGGTGAGACAATGGAGTCTGCATCATGGTGCCATTGTCTTTCAATGATCAATGGGGACTCCAGGTTTGAGACTCCCATAAACGATGAGAATACACAAGAATGTTTGCACAATCCAACACACTCACCTCTGTGCATTGCACTCTTACCCTTGTCAGAGACCCCTGCCTCTCCACAACCAGCTGCTCTCCAGCTCCAAGGTGTCCACCTCTTACCTTAGTTCTTTCATTGGTGTTATGGCTTCTCTTCTCCTGAAATGACAGAGGATGCATGCAGCGCCATTGCAGCCTGGCAACCCCCCACCTCTGGGACACCTTGCAGGGCATATCCGAGTCATGGCCCTCAACTTGCAAGGCACTCAGTCCAAGCAGCCAAGGCTCACTCACCCCCCTTGGCCGGCTCTGGCATCATTGACAGTTGGCACTCAGACTGTAACACCCCTGAGCTCCACAGGGGGGCGGCCAGCCCTCAGCACTTCTCCACACTGATCCATGCCAGCTCAGTACTCACTCTTGCCGAGCACAGCAGATCATTGAACCTTATGCACCCATGTGCACCCTCACAATGTTGTGGCTGCTACCTCCTCCCAGGCTTTTTTGGTCAGGTGCGGTGGCCTCCTCCTTCCATCCCTGGGTACTAGAGTGTCCTGCCTGACACTGACCTCCTCCACAAGGACTGCGAGGCATTCATCCAAGAAATGGGGGGGCCGAGTGCCCACCCAAATTGCCCTCCTGCCTGATGTTTCCAGCCACTGGTGAGAAACAGTTTCCTGGACAGACTCCAAAGATTCTCCCCTGGCAGCCTTTAGGGAGCTGCCTCTGCTGGTTTTAAAGTGCCTGCTGGGTCGCCATTGGACCTGGCACCCAACAGGCTCCCATCCCCACCCGGTCTTTCTGGACCACTGAGAGGGCGTGTTTCATACTGGGTGGACCTTAATTGGTCATCCAGCGTGAAGTCACATTTGCAATACGACTGTGGCCGGGAGAGAATTCCACATCCGCTACTGCACCCGCCAACTTGGTGCGCACCCCAAATGTGAAATTCAGGCCTTTGGTTTTTCTAGTTAAAATGCAATTTACATTACCTTCAAGCTTCACCTATGAAGAAGTGCCTGGGATTCCCAGGTAAAATTTTCTAATTTCCTGCCTTGGAGATCAACAGAAACCATGGAGAAATAATATAAACAGCCAAAGTTAGGGAGACCTCCCATGGAAATTCGATCCCAACATCTTCTACAGGTCAGATTGTAGGATTTTAAATCATGGTTCATCTTTTGCCCTGATATTTTTAGTGGAAGAAGGTATAGGTGTGAGTATATAACAGGTTTCCCCACTTTATACTCATATCCAGTGAGCATAAGAATATATCTCTAATCCAACTATAATAATTTTGATAATAACTTTTACCCTTCTAATATCTTTTAGGTAATGAATCCTAACCATTTCTTTTCCGTCATCAATCCTTGAACAAAAAATATTAAATGGTAAATGCTGCTGTTTTCATATTAAACACTTGATATGAAGCTGCTGAGAAGTACAGAAGGAAATTCAGAAAGACCAACCTTGTGCTGGTTTTAAGACTGAAATGTGACTCTTGGAGTCTTCCTATTCCCAATGGAATCCATTAATTCCATATGGCAATGAGGGGGGAATATACCCTCAGAAAAGGAACAGAGAATCATAGAATCATAGATTGATCACAGCACCGAAGGAGACTATTCGGCCAGTTCTGTCTGTGCTGTCCCCCTGTAAGAGTAAGTCACCTCCTGCCTCTCCCCTGCCTTTTCCCAATAGCCCTGCAAACTTTTCCTCTTTAGATAATGATCAATTTTCTTTTGAAAGTCACAACTGAATTGGTCTCCAACACACTCTCAGACTATGCAATTCCAGTAAAAAAAAGGTACCAGAATGCCTGAAAGAAATAGAATAATGTGGAAACTATATTGGGCGAAGGGGGGAGGGGGTGAGTTAGTTTGCTCTTGGAAATGGGCGAGGTGATTACAATGCATGATTCATTCACATCTGTTCAATATAATGCAAGCAGCAACTTTCTGTTGCCTGCAAATTTGCACGATTGCTGCACGCAGCCAGAGCTGACCATGCTGTTCACTGGCTGCATGTATCAGCAGACGACCCAGAATCGTAACTTCCTAGCTTCAGGTAAGGCTAGGCTGTACTGGTTGAAGCAGGTGTTGGTAGTTGTGCAGAAAAGATGCCCTGTATCCACAGTGGTCCTCCAGACACTCACTCAAAAGACAGTGGGTAACAGATAATCTTGGAGGTCAATGCCAGAAGTTACCTCCAAGACTTGGATGCAGTGTCACAAGAAATTCAATAACATTAAATGAATAGTTAAGGTCAGTGAATGCATCTTCAAATCCATATCTTACCAACTTTACTACTAGCCTCAGCTACTGTTCAATTCACCACACCCTCATCACACACCTACTAACATTCTCTATCAACAATAACAACTTTTATTTGTATAGGGTCTTTAAAAGATTAAAACTTCCCAAGGCGCTTCACTGGAACATTGTAAAATAAAGTTTGACACGGAGACACAGAAGATATTAAGTCAGATGACCAAAAACCTGGTCAAAGTGGTAGGTTTTAAATGCATGTCTTAAAGGAGGAAAGCGAGGTAAAGAGGTGGAGAGGTGTAGGGAGAGAATTCCGGAGCTTAGGGCCTAGGGAGCTGAGTTTTGGGGCAGAATATTACGCGCAGCGTGTGGGCACGCACCCGACACGCCTGAGTGTAAAATGACGCACGATGACATCAGGCAAGCACTCCGACGTCATGATGCAGTCTCGCAATATTTTATTCGGCAGGCGCGCACCAGAGTCGGCTGCGCTCCCGCTGACAATTAAAAAGGCCTATTAAGGCCATTAAGAAGCAAATTAAATTCAAATTTATGCTGCCTGTCTAGCCTAATGGTTGGCTGGCAGGTGAAAAGGCCAAGTGACCTTTACATTTTTTAGGAAACCTCATCCATGGGTGAGATGAGGTCTCCTAAAGCAAATAAACATCAAATAAAAATTTTATTTTTGAATTAATAACATGTCCCAGCTCATGTGATAGAGTCACGAGGGAACATGTTTTATGACAATTTTATTCCCTTCATTATTTTTTTAAAACAGCGCTTCATCTCGCTAAGGCAGCTCAATGCCTCAGGGAGATTGAAGTGCTCTTCCGCACGTATGCACGAAGTTTGTGCTAGGCCCACTCGCCTTCCTTGCCCTGCCCGGACAGGCAGTGCTGAGCACTGCTGCTCACGTTCCACACTGGGTGGTCCTTAATTGGCCGGCTCGTGTAAAATCGCGGTGTGGTGCTGATCGCGGGTGGCAATTGGCTTTGCAAGCGCCCCGGCCAAGCAACCCCGCCAAGGGTAAAATCATGTCTTCGGTGTGGCCACCAGAGGCAACAGGAGCTAACTGGAAGGGGGCAGGTAAACCTGGGTGCAATGCATGAAGAAAATTTAATCGACTGCTTTGAGGGCATGCAATCTTTGCTGCTCAATTTTCCTCAATGTGCTGTGTCTGGACGATTCAGCACAATAGCACGAAAATCTCCCCCCATGAAATACATCATCCACATATATTATCCTATATCCCGAGTCATTGAGAAAGTGAAACTCAGCTAGTCTGAGTTTATCCTAACTAATGCTAAGGATTAATCATTTATACCAATAGCAAAGGAGGAGGAGGGCATCCTTGAGTTTAAGAATGATCACACAAATGGATAGAAGCACCAGGAGGTGAGTTCCTGATATGAACACCCATCATGTGAGGTTCCCAACTGCAGAGAAAACTTGTTCGATTGTCCCTCATAACTATCCCCAGTGCTCAATGTTCTCAAAACACATTTGTAAAGCACCAAAAGATTAATTTTTAAATTACTGAATCATGAGAAGTACAATGTTAAATTCAATTCTGAATTTGTAAAAAAAGTAAAATATTACCTGGACGAGCAAAGAGGTAAATCATAAACAGAAGTGATAAAACAGTCGTCATCTTGTTTCGCTACTTGGGGGAATGCTCATAATCCTCCTTTATAAGTGCAATGGGGAAATGTTGTTAGCAATTGTAGTCATGTAACTAACTATAACAAAAGTGCTTAGGACTAAATTCCATACCTGGAGACAATTGACGACATATATTTTAACCACACAATCAAATTTCACACGTATTATTTAAAGGTCAACCAATTTGATTATGAAAAGAATTTTTTGAATCTCCAATCTTATTCCTGTTGTGTAAGCATTGCCTGGATATTAATCTGTTTCCATTGCAGGGGACTGATATTCTAAATTTTCACCCATTGATGTGAATTTTGATCTGTTTTACATCTTGAATTTCATGGATCCAGACTACAACATGTATCTAAAAGTGCATGTTGCCACAGCAACTCAGACTCCCTGAGTGAACTGTTACACACCACCACACCTTGGATTCAATAAAAATAAAACTAGAATTTGGTAAGAATTCATCAACTTTTTTCAGCCTTTTACTATTGAAAATCACAGAATCTCAGTAAGAAGAAGCTCTTTGGCCCATCGAGTCTGCACCAACACGTGAGAAACACCTGACCTACCTACCTAACCCCATTTACCAGCACTTGGCCCATAGCCTTGAATGTTATGACATTCCAAGTGCTCATCCAGGTACTTTTTAAAGGATGTGAGGCAACCCGCCTCCACCACCCTCCCAGGCAGCGCATTCCAGACCATTACCACCCACTGGGCAAAAACATTTTTCCTCACATCTCCACCTGCCCCTCACCTTGAACTTATGTCCCCTCGTGACTGATCCTTCAACTAAGGGGAACAACTGCTCCCTATCCACCCTGTCCATGACCCTCATAATCTTGTACAATTCGATCAGGTCACCCCTCAGTCTTCTCTGCTCTAATGAAAACAACCCAAGTCTTTCCAACCTCTCTTCATAACATAAATGTTTTGTCCCAGGCAACATCGTGGTGAATCTCCTCTGCACCGCCTCCAATGCAATCACATCCTTCCTATAATGTGGGGACCAGAACTGCACACAGTACTCCAGCTACGGTCTCACCAAGGTTTTATACAGATCCAACATGACCTCCCTACTTTTGTAATCTATGCCTTGATTGATAAAGGCAAGTGTCCCATATGCCTTTTTCACCACCCCACTAACATGCCCCTCTGCCTTTAGAGATCTGTGGACACACACGCCAAGGTCCCTTTGTTCCTCGGAACTTCCTCGTGTCATGCCGTTCATTGAATACTTCCTTGTCAAATTACTCCTTCCAAAGTGTTTCACCTCACACTTTTCAGGGTTAAATTCCATCTGCCACTTATCTGCCCATTTGACCATCCCGGCTATATCTGCCTGTTGCCCAAGACACTCAACCTCACTGTTAACCACCTGGGCCAATCTTTGTGTCATCCACAAACTTATTAATCCTACCCCCCACATAATCATCTATGTCATTTATATAAATGATGAATAATAGGGAACCCAGCACAGATCCCTGTGGTATGCCACTGGACACTGGCTTCCAGTCACTAAAGCATCCTTCTGTCATCACTCTCTATCTCCTACAACTAAGCCAATTTTGAATCCACCTTATCAAATTACCCTGTATCCCATGTGCATTTGCCTTCTTTATAAGTCTACCATGTGGGACCTTGTCAAATGCTTTGCTGAAATCCATGTAAACAACATCAACTGCACTACCCTCATCTACACACCTGGTCACCTCCTCAAAAAATGCAATGAAATTTGTTAGGCATGACCTCTGTCTGACAAAGCCATCCTGACTATCCCTGATAATATCCCTCTCCAAGTGGTGATAGATTCTCTCCTTCAGAATTTTATCCAATAGTTTCCCTACCACTGACGTGAGACTCACTGGCCTGTAGTTCCTTGGCTTATCTCTACAACCCTTCTTAAATACATTAGCTGTTCTCCAGTCCTCTGGCACCTCCCCCATGGCCAGAGAGGAATTAAAAATTTGCGTCAGAGCCTTTGCGATCTCCTCCCTTGCCACCCTCAGCATTCTGGGACACAAATCATCCAGACCTAGAGATTTGTCCACTTTTAAGCCTGCCAACACCTCTAATACCTTGTCACTCCCCATATCAATTTGCTCCAGAACCTCGCAGTCTCTCTCCCCAAGTTCACTACCTTCATCGTCATTCAATTGGGTGAAGACAGATGTGAAGTATTCGTTCAACACCCTACTGATGTCCTCTGGCTCCACCCATAGATTGCCCCCTTGGTCCTTATTCTTTCCCTGGTTATCCTCTTCCCATTGATATACTTATAGAATATCTTGGGATTTTCCCTACTTTTACCAGTCAGAGCTTTCTCATATCCCCTTTGCTCTCCTAATTGCTTTCTTAAGCTCCACCCTGCACTTTCCGTACTCCACTAATGCCTCCGCTGATTTGCTCCCCTTATACCTGCTAAAAGCCTCTCTTTTCCTTCTCATCGTAACCTGAATATCTCTGGTCATCAATGGTTCTCTGGGCTTGTTACTCCTTCCTTTTCCCTAGAGGGAACAGAGGGAGACTGTACCCTCCCCATTTCCTTTCTGAACGCCCCCCCCCACCCCCCAACCCCGCACTGCTCTTCTGTAGATTTCCCCACAAGTAGCTGTTCCCAGTCTACCTTGGCCAGATCCTGCTTTGTTTTACTAAAATCCGTTCTCTCCCAATCCAAAACATTTTCTTGCAACTTGTCTATTTATTTGTCCAGAACAAGCTTAAATTGTACCATGTTGTGGTCGCTATCACAAAAATGCTCCCCCACCACCACCTCAGCCACCTGTATGGCTTCATCCCCCAGAATTAGAAATGCGGATTTTTTTAGGGATGGGCAATTAAATAGCTAACATGTAATAAAGATATTGTTGATTTTGAAGTAATAACTTGCTCTGGAACTCGATTAGTCACTTGCTGGGACATTATCCTTTCACTTTGGGATCTGGGCTGCTGATGAATTTGAAACATTTCTAGAAACATTGATCTGAATTATTTGTAATGATTCACTTTCATAATGTAAAGAAAGAATTTCCATTTAATAATGCCTTGTTGTGTTCTCCTGGTATCCAAAAACATCAAAAGTTACAACAAAAGATAAGAACACATGATGTAGGGATAATATATTAGCATGGATAAAGGATTAGTCAGCTAACAGGAAACAGACAGTAGGGATAAATGGGTCATTTTCAGGTTGGCAAGATGTAACTAGTTGAGTGTCAGGGATCAGTGTTGGGACATCAATGACTTGGATGAAGGGAACAAATGTATTGCGCCAATGACACCAAGACAGGTTTGAAAGAAAGTTGTGAAGAGGCGTTAGAGAGTCTGCAAATTGGTTAAGTGATTGGGCAAAAAATTGGCAGATGTTGTATAATATGGGAAAATTTGAACTTGTCCATTTTTGGCAGGAAGAATTAAAAAGGGCTTTACTAAATAGTTGGAGAGAGATTGCAGAACTCCGCAACATGGGGAGTCCAGTTGTCCTGGTATATGAATCACAAAAAGTTAGCAATGAGGTACAGCAAGTTATTAGGAAGGCAAATGGAATGTTAGGCATTTTAGTGAAGTTTTACTACAGCTGTACAAGGCCTTGGTGAGACCCCTTATTTGAAAAATTATATAATTGCTTTAGAAGAAGTTCAGAATAGGTTCACTCAATTCATTCCTGGGATAAGGGGCTTATCTAATGAAGGAAGATTGAACAGGTTGGGCCTATATGTGCATTGGAGTTTAGAAGGACGAAAGGTGATGTTATTGAAACATATAAGATCCTGAGGGGGTTTGATAGGGTGGCCACTGGGAGGATGTTTCCTTTTGTGGGGGAGCCTAGAAGCAGTGGACACAGTTTAAAAATAAAAGGTCTCCCTTTTAAGATGGAAACGAGGGGCAATTTTTTCTCTCGGAGGCTCATTAGTCTATGGAATTCTCTTCCCCGGCAAGCAGTGGAGCTGGGTCATTGAATTTATTCAAGGCAGAGTTAGATGGATTTTTGATAGACAAGGGATTCAAGTGTAATGGGGTGGCAGATGGGAAAGTGGAATTGAGACCACAATCGGATCAGACTTGAAGGGCCAAATGGCCTACTCCTGCTCCTAAGTCCTATGTTCCAATGACACAGAGAAAGAAAAAGCTGCAATGAGTAGAGTGCAACATCATCCATGCCACCGATATTCTAATCTGGACTAAGTCCCTTTATGCTTGTACCCGCTGATATATATTGACCTTCTATTCCATCCATTTGATTTTAAAATTCTCAACCTGAAATCCAAATCCCTCCATGGCCTCCACCCTTCCTACCTAACCTTCTCCATCCATTCAAAAATTAATTTCTTCAACTCTAGCCTTTTGTGCACCCACCCACACCTCCCCCCACAACTTCCTTTACCCCAGTATTATCCGCTGTCCCTTCAACCATCTAGACCCTATAATCTGCAATTCCTTCCCTAATCCATCCTGCCTCTTCACCTCTCTCTCCTCTTTCAAAAGGCTTGTTAAAAAACATCTCTTCGCCCAAGCTTTTGGATACCTGTTCTTCTTATGCCTCATTCTTTGTCTTGGCGTCAGTTTTAGGCTGACACAAACTCTTGGCACATTTTACAGATATATTAAAGGCACTAAGTATAAGAACAGCATCAGCAGTATTTTGCTGTTACCTAAGTGCAAGGTGTCGTTATCTCCAATTGAATGTTTCATGGTATAAAAGCATCAGGTTGTATACGGGAACAGAAAGTAATGTTATAATTAAATGCAGCAAAATGAGCTTTTAAGTGAAAATATCAACGTTTTCAAACATTGAAAACTCCTTTAAGAAGCTACGGGCAGAAATTTTCGCTTGGCGGGCAGGTGTGCGCCCGACCTGCTCGAATGTGAAATGATGCTTATTGACATCGGGCAAGCATGCCAACGTCAATACAGTCACGTGATTGTTCGGTCACCAGGCGGTGCCAGAGTTGGCAACGCACCCGCTGACAATTAGAAGGCCTGTTAAGACCATTAAATAATCAATTAACTTAAATTTTCTGTTGCCAGTCCAGCCGAACGGTTGGTGGGCGACCTTTGCATTTTTTATTGGAAACCTCATCGATGGGCGGCATGATGTTTCCAAAAGCAAATAAGTTTTAAATTTGAATTAATAACATGTCCCTGCTCATGTGACAGAGTCCCATGAGGGGAGATGTTTGATTACATTTTTATTTTCTTTTTTTTTAAACAACACTTAATCTCCCTGAGGCACAGCGCTGCCCCAGGGAGATGATGAAGCGCTCACTCACACACACGGGTGAAGTTTGCGCTTGGCCCGCTTGCCCTCCCCCTCCCCCGCACAGGCAGCGCTGAGCGCCGCCACTTGTGTTTTGGCCCGCCAGCATGAAACTGCAGTTTGGTCCCAATCGCGGCTTCCCGTGCCTGCTCACCAAGGGCAAAATTCTGCCCTACGACAATAAATATTATTTACCTTGAATTTTTAACACGCGTTTTGTATTGCTTGAAATAGCATGTAAAAGGATAACATCCAAAGTCAAACAGAATTTTAAAAATATTTATTCTTTCATGGAATGTGGGTGTTGCTGGCAAGGCCAGCATTTGTTGCTCTTGGACTGAGTGGCTTGCGAAGCCAAGTCAGAGGACATTGAAGTGTAACCCACAAATTATGGTGGGTTGGAGTCACATGTAGGCCAGACTGGTTAAGGACGACAGATTTCCTTCCCTAAAGAGCCTGGATGAATCAGATGGGTTTTTATGACAATTAATGATAGTTTCACAAAGGCAAAATACAGCGGATGCTGGAAATGTGAAACAAAGAATGCTGGAAAAAACTCAGCAGGTCTGACAGCATCTGTGTTGAGAAAGACAGAGTTAACGTTTTGAGTCTGTATGACTCTTCTTCAGAGCTGAAGAAGAATGATAGTTTCATAACAAAAACAAAAATACCTGGAAAAACTCAGCAGGTCTGGCAGCATCTGCGGAGAGGAGCACAGTTAACGTTTCGAAAAAGGCTAAAAGGTAGAGATAAAACAATGGATGGAAATACATTTAAAAATAATGGAAATAGGTGGGAAAAGAAAAATATATATAAATTATTGGAAAAAGGGGGAATCAGAAAGGGGGTGGGGATGGAGGAGAGAGTTCATGATCTAAAATTGTTGAACTCAATATTCAGTCCGGAAGGCTGTAAAGTGCCTAGTCGGAAGATGAGGTGCTGTTCCTCCAGTTTGCGTTGAGCTTCTTCCCCCTCCCTCCATCCCCCTCTTCCTCACCCTCCCTCCGCCCATCCCTCCCTCCCTCCTCCCCCTCTTCTTCACCCTCCCCATCCCTCCCTCCTCCCCCTCTTCTTCACCCTCCCCATCCCTCTGTCTCCCCTTCCCCCATCCCTCCCCCTCTCCTCCCTCCTCCTTCCCCCCTCCCCTCCTCATTCCCTCCCCTTCCCCCTCTCCTCCCTCCTCCTTCCCCGTTCCCTCCTCCTTCTTCCCCCCTTCCCCCCTCCCTCCTTCCCATCCCTCCTCACCTCGCAACCCCCCACTCGCCCCACGACTCACTTGGCAACCCCTTACTCCCACTGCCCCCTTACCCCGCTGCTCCCCTCTCCCTACTAATCACCTTATTCCCCTCCCCTTCCTCTCCTTCTCCTCCCTTACTCCCCTTCTCCCCCCTCCTGCTTCTCCTCTCCTCCTCCGCTCTCCCCCACGCCCGGTGCACGCACAGTCCGCTTTGGCGCCCTCCCTAGGATGGAATGGCGGGCGCGCGTGCGAGAGGCGCGAGCTCCTTTTGGGCTGGGCGGGGCGGGGCGGGGGAAATGGGGCTGGCGATGACGTCAAGACGCATGGGTGGGGGGGCGCCGTTCACGCCGGGCGGCCGCCTCCTGCGCCTGCGCGTGGGGCCGGCCGTCTCCTAGCCTCAGTTGAGAGTGTGGGCCGCGGGGGGGTTTGTCTCCTTGTGTCTGACTCTATATCCCCATCCCCTGTCGGCCCAGCGGGAATCATTAATGTGTTTCTTCCTTCTTTCCCGTTACCTCCTCATGCGCGCTATTTTGTTCCCGTCTGTGATATAATTTTGTACAAGTACAGGGGAGGAAATATATATTGTCTCTGAACTGCTTCCCTCCTCCCCTTTAACCGAGGATGTATTCTGCAGCCGACCCCGGTAAGTCATTTGTTAAAATGGTTTTCATCTTTTGCGTGATGTTTTGAGGCGCTTGGTGCTGGTCGCGCTCACCTCTGGCTCTAGGCGTCACCCAAGCCTCGGGCTCGGGTACGTACAGGCGCCCAGGATTGTTCAATGTGGAAGGGCTGCCGCCTGCTGTAAGCTAGGCCGAGTTCTTGCCGCCGCCGGCGTTCGCCTTCCGTGGGTTTTACTTGGCGCTGGGAAAGTTTTCCACCCCTCTACATCTCTCAGTTTGAACATAGGCATAAAGGAAGAGGCTCTGCCGCTTCCACAAATAACAGTTAAATGCGAGAGGCGTGGGTTCACCATAAAGTGTTGCGATGGCTCGGCTTCTAATGCCAACCCTCGATCTTTCCCAAAGATTTTGATTTTTTTGTGAGTGGCAAGACTTCAGGAGATGTGGACAAATTGTTCGCTGGAAATTACTGGAGAAAAGTAAACTGCGGTTGGGTAGTTTGGGTAAAGTCGCTAAGTGAAAGATTACAGGTTGCATGAAGTGTGGTTGCTGTGTGTGTGTGTGTGTGTGTGGAGAGAGGCAGGCAGAAAGAAATACAATTTCTATCACACTTTTTAACTTGAACTCGGGAAAAGACAACTTAGCCATTTTTTTATATAGAGGGAAATGTGCAAACCCTTTTAATAAAGCCCACAAAAATCCACACTAAACTTGATCTTGTACATTTTAGTATGATGCCACAGTGGCCTGCATTTGTTTTTGCTGATGTTTTTGAAATGTCTTCAAAATTCTATAGTATCGGGGTGATTTTGCCCATCTGTGGACACTCTGAAAGAATTATCCACTTAGTCTTGTACCCTTTTAAGTTTTGTTATGAATATTTATCTACTTCCCTTTATAGATGTAATTATGGACCCAGCTTGCGCCAACTGTGTAAAATTCAGTGAAAACTTAAATTTATACCTATTGACTCATTGACCATTGCAAATAGTTCACCTCTGTTTACCTCACCAAAGCCATGTTTAATTTTACGCACCTATTCAATTCTAACTTTTTGCGCTTGTGGAAAGGTTTCTGTAATGTCTCCTCAATACTAAATACGTTGTCATCTTAGTAAATCTCATCTCCAATCCACAACACATAAGGACTGATGGAGTTGAGGGTGATATATTAGCATGGATAGAAAATTGGTTAACCGGCAGGAAGTGGAGAGCAGGGGTAAATGGGGCATTTCAAGTTGGCAGGCTATGGCTGGTGGAGTGCCGCAAGGTCGGTGCTGGGACCTCAGCTATTTACAATTTATGTTAATGACTTTGTCTCTTCATCTATTTAAGATTGCTGAAGTTGCAAAACTAGGTGGGAATGCAAGCTCTGAGGAGGATACAAAGAGGCTACAAAGCAGTATGGACAGGTTAATTGAGTGGGCAACAACTTGGCAGATGAAGTATTCACCTTGGTTGTAAGAATAGAAAAGTAGAATATTTGTTGATGTTCAGAGAGCCTTGTGTGCACTCCTAAAAGGAACAAAAAAACTTAGCAAGCAATTAGGAAGGCAAATGGCATGTTGGCCTTTATTGCAAGTGGGTTAGAATATAAGAATAATTGTACAGCAATTTTAGTCTCCATATTTAAGGAAGGATAAAATTGCATTGGAGGCAGTATCGTAAAATTCAATAGATTGATTCCAGGGATGTGACGGTTGACCTATGATGAAAGGCTGAGTAAAATGGGCCAATATTCTCTGGAGTTTAGAAGAATGAGAGGTGACCTCATTGAAACATTAAGATTCTGAAGGGGCTTGACAGGATGTTTGCTGAGAGACTGTATGGAATATTCCGAACAAGCTCAAAGTTTCAGGATGAGGGGGACAATCATTTAGGACAGAGATGAGAAATTTTTTCACTCAAAAGCTTGTGAATCTTTAGAGTTCACTATCCCATAGGGTTGTGGATATAGCATCATTGAAGGCTGAAATAGACAGATTTTTTGTGTTAGCATTTAGTTTATATTTTCTCTCCTTATCCTCCTGCATTGTATCATTGCACATTTCTGTGTTTTCAGATACCATTTGCCCATCTTACTCTTTTCCCTGGAATTGCTTATAATTAAACACCCCTATTTTTTGAAAGCCACAGATTTCAAGATTGTGCCTCCTACATCCAAGTCCATGTTTTATATTAGAAAGAAAAAGTTTGTATTTGTATAGCATTTTTTCACATTCTGTCATAGCCATGAATTATTTTTAAAAGGCATTAACTGCTGTTAGATACGCCATGTCCCATTTGCCTATCATTCCAGTGCTCACTGACCCACACTGGTTGCTGGTCCACCAATGTTATGACTTTAAAATCTCGTCTTTGTGTTTAAATCTCTCCAGGGGATGTTGCCCTTCCTTATCTCTAACATTTTCAAGATCTCAGAACTTTGTTCCTCCAACTCTGTCCTCTTTTGCAACCCCCACTTCATTTGCCCTTCATTTTTTTATTCATTCAAGAGATGTGGGGGTTGCTAGCTAGGCCAGCATTTATTACCCATCCCTAATTGCTCTTGAGAATGTGGTTGTGAGCTGCCTCCTTGAACTGCTGCAGTCCATGTGGTGTAGGTACACCCACAGTGCTGTTAGGGAGGGAGTTCCAGGATTTTGACCCAGTGATAGTGCAGGAACAGTGGTATACTTCCAAGACAGGAGAGGAACTTCCAGGTAGTGTTCCCATGCATCTGCTGTCCTTGTTCTTTTAGATGGTAACAGTCATAGGTTTGGAAGGTGCTTCCTCTGGATCCTTGGTGAGTTCCTGAAATGCAGCTTGTAGATGGTATACACTGCTACCACTCTGCGTCAGTGATGAAGGGAGTGAATGTTTGTGGATAGGGTGCCAATCAAGGTGGTTGCTTTGTCCTGGATGGTGTCGTGCTTCTTGTGTGTTGTTGAAGCTGTATTCACCCAGACAAGTGGAGAGTATTCCATCACATTCTTGACTTGTGCCCTGTAGGTGGTGAACAGGCTTTGGGGAGTCAAGAGGTGAGTTACTCGCCACAGGATTCCTAACCTCTGACCTGCTCTTGTAGCCACAGTATTTATATGGCTAGTGCAGTTCAGTTACTGGTCAGTGGTAACCTCCAGGATGTTGATAATGGGGGAATTCAGTGATGGTAATGCCATTGAATGTCAAAGGGCAATGGTTAGATTCTCTCTTGTTGGAAATGGTTGTTGCCTGGAATTTGTGTGGCATGAATGTTACTTGCTACTTGTCAGCCCATATATGTCCAGCCTTGCTGCATTCAGACATGGACTGCTTCAGTATCTGAGGACTCAAAATGCTTCTGAACATTGTGCAATCATCAGCAAACATTCCCACTTCTGACCTTATGACGGAAGGAAGGTCATTGATGAACCAGCTGAAGATGGTTGGGCTGAGGACATTGTTGACTGTTCTTTCATCTGCCTGGGCCTGAAAGTCTGGATCTCCCTCCACGAACTGCTTTGCCTCTCTTTCATTAAGATGCTACTTAAAACCTACTCCATTGACCAACCATCTGGTCATTTGTCCTAATGTCTCCTTCATTGGTTCAGTGTAAATTTTCTTTCTGATTATGCTCCACTGGGATGTTCTTACTAAGTTAACTACGCTTTATAAATGTAGGTTATGTTGCCAGATTATGAACTGGGAGACGTCACTTTGCATTCCTCTCATGTAAGGAACAAATTGATCACTTTCATTTTCTTTAGCCAGTTTCCTCTGCAATGTTATATTTCCTTTACCTTAATTTTATCAGGCTTCCAATGTGACACCATATTGCAATTAATATAGAGAAGAAAATATTACCAAAAAAACACTGGAACATGAAGTTATATTCACAAAATCCACTCAATTTCCTTCACTTCATTCTGTTACTATTTCAAAGAGCTCTGGAATTTGTCAGATTTGACTTGCCTTTAACAAGTACGTGCTGTCTGATCTTAATTAACTCGTGTATTTCTAAGTGAGTATTGATGACAGCCACCAATTAAGCCGATTGGTCTTTTTGAACAGTGGGTGTTAGATCATTATTTGTTTTGTCGTGGGCTTTACTGGCTAGGTCAACATTTATTGCCCGTCCGTAATTGCCCTTGTTCAGAGGGCATTTAAGAGTCAACCACATTGCTATGAGCCTGGAGTCACATGAAGGCCAGACAGATTAGTGAGATGAGTTTTTACTACAAATTTGTGGTCATTTTTATTGAATTCATATTTCATCATCTGCTGTGGTGGCATTTGAACCCAGGTGCTTGGAAATAATGGCCCAGTGGCAATACCACTATGCCATCACCTCCCTGTCTGGTCCTGTAGTACTGCTTCCTCATTTGAGGTTACTTGAATATCCATTGTCAGAGCCCCTGCTCTTTCTCCTCTTCCCTCCTGTTCTAGGTTGCAGGCCTCAACCTGTTGCCTTTTCCATTTTTTAGTTCATGTTTTTTGTAATATTTTCTCGCTATTAATTGCTTCACCTCTCATAACTATTCATTTCTAATGTTTTTTTCCATTAAAAAAAGGCAAACTATTTATTTAGTATCTATTCCTTTGTTTTAACAAGACTTTGTCATTAATAATTCTTTCATTGTTTTGCCCTAATTTAACATATTTTGAATGTTAAACGCAAGTGTTGATACATCTAGTAGGCGAAAAAGTTTTCATACTGCCTGGAGGGTTGTTTACTGTGATGAAATGCAAGTATAATAACTTGTTTCAGAGGAGAATGTATATGGAATACTTTTGGCTAAAGTCAATCTGTGAAACATTAATAACGACCTCAACTATCACAACTACCGTCATGCAAGCAAGTAGGCCTGATCATATTTACCCCACCTTTCCCATATTCTACCATCCGTCCATCCAACTAGTCATGAATGCTGGCACAGTTTCTGCTTCAACCACTAACTAAAGAAGTGAATTCCACAGCTCCACACTTCTCCAAAGAAGTTGCCCTTACTCTTTATGGCAAATGAGAGACCTGAGCATCCTGATTGATAAATTGAAGCTATCATGTTAATGTTCGGTAGCATTGAATAAAGCAAAGCAGATGTTGGATGTACATTTAAGTCACCATTGAACTAAAAACGTGGGGTAATCCTGCCATTTCACAAATCATGGTGACTACGTTTAAAATACTGTGTTATATTCTGGTTACTAATGCCAATAGGATAATTCCAGTTATTGAGAGGATACATAAGGCAACCAAAGTGATGGTGAGAAGGTTAAGAGATGATACGGTTGCAATTTTTATGATTCTAAACTAAGTATTGTAGACCATTGCAAATTGTTTCATTTTGCCTGAAACAGTAGAATGAGAGGAAACAATACAAAATACTTACAAAAATATTGGTAGATTAAGTGAATAAGCAAAACTGCGGCAAATGGATTTCAGTGCAGGTAAATATGAGACCATCCACTTTGGACCTAAAAAGAATAACACAGGGTACTTTCTAAATGGCAAAAAACTAGAAACAGTGAAGGTCCAAAGACACTTGGGGTCAATGTACATATATCATTAAACTGTCATGAACATAAAATCAAAAAGGCTAATGGAATGCTGGCTTTTATATCTAGAGGATTAGAATACAAAAGGTTGCAAATACTGTCTCAGTCATGCAAAGGCTTGGTTAGACCACACCTGGAGAACTGTAAGCAGTTCTCGGCTCCACACTTTAGGAAGGATGTATTGACCTTGGAGGGATTGCAGTGTAAATTTATCAGAATGATGCTTGAGTGCCAAAGCTTAAATTATGTGGAGAGATTACACAAACTAGGGTAGTATTCTTTGGAATTTAGAAAATTATGGGACAATTTGATCAAAGTTTTTAAAGATATAAAGGGGAACAAAGGTAAAGTATTTCTGCTTTTTGAAGAGTCACAGTGGGGCCACTCTGCAAGCGTCACCCACACCTTCCTGTCGCTTGCCATTTCAACACACCATCCTACCGACATGTCTATCCTCGGCCTGCTGCAGTGTTTCAGTGAAGCCCAGCGTAAGCTGGAGGAGCAGCACCTCGTCTTTTGATTAGGCATCTTACATCCTTCGGACTTAACGTCGAGTTCAACAATTTCAGACCATAAACTCTGTCCTCCCTCTTGACCCTTTTTTAAATCCAATTTTTATTTATTTCTTTAACTTTTATTTTATTTTTTTATTTATTGTTCATTTTTAAATCATTTTTCCTCAAACCCCCCCAGAGCCATCTGTCACTTGTTTTTGTTTTACTTTCAGAGAGTGCTGTCCCTTGTTCTGCCATTTTACCTTTATGCCACTACTAGCACCACCTTCAGTCTTTAACGTTACCATTAACACTGCTTTTGTCTTGTGTCCATGACACCTTTGTCACTCTCTCCTTTGCCCCCACCTATTGCTGGCTCTGTATCCAGCTCCATCTGCTCCATCCACCTAAACAGTGTAAATTTCATCATATTTTTACTTTTCTTTAGTTCTGAAGAAGTCATGCAGACTCGAAACGTTAACTCTGTTTCTCTCTCCACAGAAGCTGTCAGACCGGCTGAGTTTTTCCAACATTTTCTGTTTTCATTCCATAATTTAAACATTATAGCCAGACCTTTCAGGAGTTAATTATGAAATGCTTCTACACTCAAAAGATTGAATTTTGGAACTCTCTTTCACAACTGGCAATTGATGGGGTGCCAATTGCTAAATTTAAATCTGAGATTGATGGATTTTGTTAACCAAAGGTATTTAGGGATATGGGGCAAAGGGAGGCATATGGAGTTGGGTAGCAGATCAGCTATGATCTCATTGAATGGTGGACCAAGCCCAAGGAACTAAATGGCCTACCCCAATTCTTATGCTCCTACCCTGTCCTGTCCTTAATAATTTTAGTCACTCGCCCTGTAATCTGCTGTTCCGATGAAAGATGCCCCAAGTTTGCACTCTTTTTAAATATAATTGTATTTCATGATTACTAGGCAGCATCCTACTGAACCAGTGTTGTACTCTCTTTAAAGTCTCTGACCTTTCGATATAGCCTGGTCTCCAGAATTGCACACAGTATTCTAACTGGGGTTTATTTGCACCGCTCCTTGGCTTTTATATTCAAAACCCCTTCCCTCTGTTCTTTCATCCTCCCCAGCAAATCCACTTCTATTCAGGGTATAATTCTTTTTTTTTTCACAAATGTGTCATCTTGCAATTACGCATGTTGAATTCCATCTGCCACATTTTTACCCCATTTATCAATATCTCATTATCCACTTGCAGCTCTCCTTGCAACAGATGAACTATACCTACTGTTGTGGTATCATCTGTAGTTTTTGATACCACTCCCTGTAGGCATATAGCCAGCCATTCATATATACTGTGAATAGTAGTAATCTCAGAACTAAACCTTGTTGGACATCACTACCCACTTTTAAGCATACTGAAGAGAAGGTTGAACTTCTCCCCTTTTCCTCTTTCCTAACCAATTTATAATCTACATTTCTACTAGTTTAATTCCATATGTTTAATCTTGACCTGTTTAGAACATTGTCAAAGGTCTTACTAAAATTACCTTTCGTTGCAGATCCCCACCCACCATGCCTGTTACCACCTCAAAAAAAATTGAGGTTTGTTAACCAGATTGTCCCTTTTGAAATCCTGGCAAGTTCTAATAATTTACATATAAATATGTCGTCATTTCATCCTTTAAATGAAAACTCTAAAATTTCATCCAGACAATGTAATAAATAAACTGACCTGTAATTACTCCGATTTTTTTGCTTCACCTTTTGGAAGTTGGTACCAACTTGACCAATCTCCAGTCCTCTGGCATGTATCTGCATTCAAAAGAGTCCTGAAATATCATTTCCAGTGCTCAGGATTGCAGGATGTATTCCATTGACCTGAGATTCAATCTTTCATTTGGCCTGACTAAATTAGTTAAGATTTTCCTTTCAGTTAATCCACCTTGCTCTCAAGCAGTTCAGTATTCACCTCCTCTTAGCTATCCCTCTCTTTAGTAAAGACTGATGTGAAGTACTTTTTAAATATTTATGCCATATTTTGACCGTCCATAAATGGATGATCATCTTAGTGGATTGATCTTTTAGCAATTCTTTTTTAATATAAATACTTTACCTGTGTGGATGAAAGCGAGGTCTGCAAGGTGGATGAGCAGACTGGCCATGGTACAGGAAACCATTCAGCAGAGGGAAACTGAAAGGAATGGAGTGGTACTTGGGGACAGTATAATGAGGGGGATTGACACTGTTCTCTGCAGCAAAGAGCGAGTCCAGAAGGCTGTGTTACCTGCCCGGTGCTGGGGTTCTGGATATCTACTCAGGGCTGGAGGGGAGCTTGCAGTGGGAGGGGGAGGATCCAGTAGTTGTGGTCCAAGTAAGTACCAATGACATAGGCAGAACAAGGAAAGAAGTTCTGCATAACCAGTACGTGGAGTTAGGCACCAGATTAAGAAGCAGACCTTAAAGGTGGTAATCTCTTGATTATTCCCTGAGCCACGTGCAAATTGGCATAGGACAAATAAGATTAGATGAATGCCTGGCTCAGAGACTGGTGTGGGAGAAGTGGGTTCCAGTTTGTGGGGCACTGGCACCAGTACTGGGTAAGATGGGGGCCGTACTGTTAGGACAGTCTTCACCTGAACCATGCTGGGACTAGTGTTCTTGCAAACTGCATAATTAGGAAAGTAGAGAGGGTTTTAAACTAAATAGTGGAGGGCAAGGGACCAAATGTGGGAAGAACTGATATATCAAAGAGTAGATCGAGGTAAGAAAAGAAGGCATTAATATGGGAAATGATAAACAGACTGTGACAGGAAGGGATGGAGGGTACAGTGAGTACAAATATTAAGAGTAAATAAACAGGTGAGGCTAGAGGTTACAAAAATAATAAAAGGATTAAAGCTTAAGGCTCTGAACCTGAATTCCTGTAGCTTTTGAAACAAAATAGATGAACTGGTAGATCGTACTTATTAGTATCTATTTGCACTAATAGCCATTACAGAGAAAAGGCATAGATTGGGACCTGAATATTGAAGAGTACATGACATTTAGGAAGGACAGGAAGCTAGGAAAGGAAGGACAGGAAGCTAGGAAAATATGGAGGGGTGGCTCTGTTAATTAATGATGGTATTAGCACAATAGGGAGGGACAATCGAAGTTCAGGAAACCAGGAAATAGAAGCGGTTTGGGTAGAGATAAGGAATAATAAAGGCAAGAAGTCACTTGTTGAAATGGTGTACAGGACCTCTAATCACACGGTAGGACAGGGGGTATAAAAGAAGAAATAGTGGGAGCTTGTCAGAAAGGTACAGCAATTATTATGGTGAATTTTAATTCACACATAGACTATAAAAATCAGATAAGCAAAGGTCACATAGATGACAAATTCATAGGATGTTTATGGGATAACTTCTTGGATTAGCATATTCTGGAGTCAACCAGGGAGCAGGCTATTTTGGGCCTAGCATCGTGCAATGAATTGGGATTAATTAATGGCCTCTTAGTGAAGGCATTATTAGGTAGTAGTGATCACATATGATTGAATTTTACATTCAGTTTGAGGGAGAGAAGAGTGGGTCCAAGTGAGTATTTTAAACTTAAAGGCAGTTATGAGCTAAAATGAACTGGCAAATTAGGTTAAGGGACTTTAAAAATTCATTCATGGGACATGGGTGTCGCTGGCTAAGTCAGCATTTATTGCTCTTCCCTAATTGCTCAGAGGGCATTTAAGAGTCAACCACATTGTTGGTGTGTGGCCCACATTGCTGTGGGCCCAGAGTCACATGTAGGCCAGACTAGGTGAGGCAGGTTTCCTTCCCGACAATGGTTTTGTGGTCATCATTAGACTTTTAATTCCAGATTTTTTATTGAATTCAAATTTTACCACTTGCCATGGTGGGATTCGAACCCTGGTCCCCAAAGCATTACCCTGGGTCCAGTGACAGTACCACTACATTCCATAGGATAGGTTAAAAGAGATGCAGTGGCAGGCATTTAAGGGGATATTTCGGAACACAAAGAATAGATACATTCCAATGAGAAAGAAAAATTCCAAGGGGAGGACCCAACATCCGTGGTTAACTAAAAAAGTTAAAGGTAGTATCAAACTCAAAGAAAAAGCATATAATTGGGCAAAGATGGATGGAAGGTCAGAAAATTGGACAGAATATAATAAAAAGCAAAGAATGACTAATAAGGAGGGAAAAATTATAGTATATGAGAAAGTAGCTAGAAATATAAAGACAGATAGTAAGAGTTTCTATAGATATTTTTAAAAAACAGTTAACAAAGTGAATGTTGGTTCAAAGGAAGTGAGTTTGGGGAATTGATAATGGGAAATAAGGAGATGGCAGATGAATTGAACCGGTATTTTGTATTGGTCTTCACTATAAAGGATACAAGTAACATCCCAGAAATAGCTGTAATTCTGGAATTGAAGGGAGGGAGGAGCTCAAAAAATTACAATCAAACAACTTGCTACTCTCCAGGTCCTGATGGATTTCATTTTAGGCTCTTGAAAGAAGTGGCTAGTGAGATGTTGACCTGTTGGTTTTAATTTTCTAAAATTCACTAGATTCAGGGAAGGTTCCATTAGATTGGAAAATAGCAAATATAACTCCTTTATTTAATAATAGCTCCTAACAGTTTTCTTTTAACAGATGTTAAGCTACCTGGCATATAATTTCCTTTGTCTCCCTCCTTTTTTGAATAAAGGAGTTATATTTGCTATTTGCTATTTTACGTTATAGCAGTGCACTTAAAAAAATTCAAGGCAATCAGGCAGACTCAATGGTTTTGAGAATGGGAAATCATTGGAGTTCTTTGAAGAAGTAGCAGGTGTTGTGGATAAAGGGGAACCAGTGGATACATTGTACTTAGATTTTCAGAAGGCATTTGATAAGGTGCCACTTTTATTTTTTCATGGGCTGTGGGCGCCACTGGCAAGGCCAGCATTTGTTGCCCATCCTTAATTGCCCTTGAACTGAATGGCTTGCCATACCATTGAAGAGGGCATTAAGAGTCAACCACATCACTCTGGGTATGGAGCCACATGTAGGTCAAACCACGTAAGGATGGCAGACTTTCTTTCCTAAAGGACATTAGTGCAATCATCAATGGCTTGTTTCATGGTCACCACGAAATAAATTATAGCAGGACATTTGGATAAGCTCAAGGTTATCAGGCAGAGTCAACATGGTTTTGTGAAAGGGAAATCATGTTTAATCAACTTATTGGAGTTCTCTGAGGAAGTAACATATGCTGTGGATAAAGGGGAAAGGCTGATGGACTGTACTTAGATTTCCAGAAGGCATTTGATGAAGTGCCACATCAAAGGTTATTGCGGAAAATAAAAGCTTGTGGTATAGATGTAACATATTGGCGTGGATAGAAGATTGACTGGCTAAACAAGCAGAGAGTAGGCATAAATGGGTCTTTTTCAGGTTGGCAAGATGTAACGAGTGTGTTCCACAGGGATCAGTGCTGGTATCTCAACTGTTTGCAATTTATATAAGTGACTTGGATGAAGGTATTGAAGGGATGGTAGCCAAATTTGCTCCATGACACAAAGATAGTTAGGAAAGTAAGTTGTGAAGGGGATGTAAGGAGGCTAATGTGGGAAAATGTGAAATTGTCCATTTTGACAGGAAGATTAAAAGAGAAACACCTTATCTAAATGGTGAGAGATTAGAGAGCTCTGAGATGCAGAGAGATTGGGTGCCCTAGTGCATGAATCACAAAAGGCTGATACGTAAGTACAGCAAGTAATTAAGAAAGCAAATAGAATGTTATCGTTTATTGTGAGGGGAATTGAACACAAAAGTAGGAAGGTTATGATTCTGTTGTATAGGGCAGTGGTAAAACCACATTTGGAGTACTATATTAGTACTGTATTAGTCACCTTATTTAAGGAAGGATGTAAATGCATTGGAAGCAGTTCATAGAAGGTTTACCAGACTTATACCTGGAAAGGTTGGACAGACTACGCTTGTAATTGCTGGAGTTTAGAAGAGTAAGAGGCAACTTGATTGAAACATAAAGGATCCTGAGTGGTTTTGACGGGGTGGATGGGGAGAAGATGTTTCCTCTTATGGGAGAACATAGAACTAGGGGTCACTGTTTAAAAATAAGGGGTCACTCATTTAAGACAAGTGACAAAAAGATTTTTGAGGGTTGAGAGACTTTGGATTTCTCTTCCTCAAAAGGTGGTTGAGGCAGAGTCTTAGAACATCTTCAAGGCAGAAGTAGATAGATTCTTGATGAGCAAGGGGGTGAAAGGTTATTGTGGGTAGGCAAGAATGTGGAGTTGAGGTTAAAATTAGATCAGCTATGAATGACAGAGCAGGCTTGAGGAGCTGAGTGCCCTACTCCTCATTCGTATGTTTGTATGATTACGGTTTTCTTTGAATTTTTGAAATATTTCTTCAATCACAGCAATCCTTAACCTGCTTATTAGCATATTTTCTTTTATCACCTTGCCCTCAATTTTCTCCCATTTTCTTTTATCACCTTGCCCTCAAATTCTTCCCATCCTCAATCTTATGGTCTTGTAATCTCTATTTATCAATGGAATCCTGTAATTACAAATGATTTGCTTTTAATGGGCACTTGAGACAACTGTAAAAACAAAAGAATTAGACCGGAATATTTTGTATTCTTTGCTATTGTGTTAACCCTGTTGAAAATGAGCTGTTTTTAAAAGGAGGAATGCACACCTGAAGCCTTGCCAGTCCAGTGATTGGGCTCCTTTAGCACCAATGTGCAACATTTAAAAATTGCATTTTAAAAGCAATGTGCATTACTATTCATCACCTTTCATCACTCCCACCAAGACCAGCACTACAGCTGCTTTGACAAACGGTGGATAACTCAAAAACCTTTCTCCAGTCGTAAACCATAATTGGAATTACAAAACCTATTGTCAGGATGAGTGTTTAAAAGTGCTGCTATGTGAAAGCACACCATTAGACTTCACTGAAATCCTTGTCATAACCTTGTGCTAACCTGGATGGTTAGATGATTGTGAGGTTTCTATCTTGAATTCTGATTGTGTATTCTGAAATAATACCACTTGAGTTTCTTTCTCTTCCCTCCAATCATGATTTCCAAACTGCTACAAACCATAAAAAGCTGTAACAGTATTTTTAAGGGTTAAATTCCTGGCTAGCTTGCTGCTAATATGGTGGTGCTAGAATTGTGCCACTTGTGACATGAGAGCTTGACCTTGAATCTCAGGTCAGGCAATTAACATAAAACAAGCAGATGCTTCTGGCCACATTGATGCCTCTTAGATGGGGAGGCTATAATGAGGTCTGGAGCCAAGTGGTCCTGGCGGAACCCAAACTGAGCGTTGGTGAGTAAGTGCCACCCGATAGCATTGTTGATGATCTCTTTCATCACTTTGCTGAGGATTGAGGGATACTGATGGGGTGGTAATTGCTGGATTAGATTTTGTGGACAGACCATAACTGGGCAATTCTCCGTGTTGGGTAGATACTGGTGGCGTTACTGTACTGGACAGCTTGGCTGGGGTGTGGCTAGTTTTGGAGCACAAATCTTCAGTACTGCAGCCAGGATGTTGTCGGTGACCACCCACAGCCTTTGCTGTATGCAGTGCCTTCAGCTATTTCTTGATAACAGATGGAGCAAATCGAATTGTCCAGTGCCTGGCACCTGAGATGCTGGGGACCTTGGGAGGAGGCTGAAATGGATCATCCACTCTGCACTTCCAGCTGAAGATGGTTGCAAATGCATCAGACTTGCCTTTTGCACTGACGCGCTGGGCTGTGCCATCATTTAGGATGGGGTCATTCGTGGAGCCTCTGCTTTCTGATTTTGGTTAATTGTCTACCACCATTCATGAATGGATGTGGTAGGATTGTCAGAGTTATTATCTAATTTGTTGATTGCTCTGTCTCTAGCATGCTACCTCCATTGTTAGAAAGTTTGTAGCCCTGTGTTGTAGCTTCACCAGGTTGGTACATCTCAGGTATACTTGGTGGTGCTTCAGGAATGCTCTCCTACACTGCTCAGGATTGGTGCCTTGGCTTGCTGCTAATGGTCAAATGAGAGGCATGCTGTAAGAGTATGGGTTATGGTAGAGCACATTTCTGCTGTTGATGATGACCCATAGTGCCTCATAGCCCCAGTTTTAAGCTGTTAGATCTTTACTGAATCTATCCACAGCATGTTGGTAGTGCCACATAACATGATGAATAGTATCCCCAGTGTGAAAACTGGACTGTCTTCACAAGGACTATACAGTGGTCACTCCTACTAATAGTGTCCATGGAAAGTTGTATCTGCCGCCGGTATATTGGTAAGGATGAGATTAGGTAGATTCCTCCCTCATGTTGGTTTTACGACTGCCGCAGGCTCAATCTGCCAGTTATGTCCTTCAGGACTTGGCTAGTTGGTGCTACTGAGCCATTCTTGGTCATTGACGTTGAAGTTCCCCACCAAGCGTTGGTGGTCTTCCTACCTTCAGTGCTTCTTCCAAGTGGTATTTAACATGAAGGAGTATTGGAGACTGATATCAGATTTTTAGATACCAAGGGAATACATGGATATGAGAACAATATGGAAAGGTGGAGTGGCAGTAGCAGATCAGCTATGATTGCATTGAATAGTGGAGCAGGCTTGAATGGCCAGATTGCCTACTCCAATTTCTTATGTTCACAGAATCTCACAGTGCAGAAGAGGCCCTTCGGCCCATCGAGTCTGCACCAACACGTGAGAAACACCTGACCTACCTACCTAACCCCATTTACCAGCACTTGGCCTTGAATGTTATGACATGCCAAGTGCTCATCCAGGTACTTTTTAAAGGATGTGAGGCAACCCATCTCCACCACCCTCCCAGGCAGCGCATTCCAAACTGTCACCACCCTCTGGGTAATAAAGTTTTCCCCCTCATCCCGCACCCCCCCACCCCACCCCCAAACCTCCTGCCCCTCAGCTTGAACTTATGTCCCCTTGTGACTGACCCTTCAACTAAGGGGAACAGCTGCTCCCTATCCACCCTGTCCATGCCCCTCATAATCTTGTACACCTCGATCAGGTCGCCCCCTCAGTCTTCTCTGCTCCAATGAAAACCACCCAAGTCTATCCAACCTCTCTTCATAACTTAAATGTTTCATCCCAGGCAACATCCTGGTGAACCTTCTCTGCACCCCCTCCAGTGAAGAACTCAATTTAAGGCTAATACAGTCTGAATAATACTTTATAAAACCTCCCCACTACCCCTACAGATTTGCACTACTGTTTTGTGCAGAAACCATGAATTCTATTTGATTTTTTAGTAACATCCACATTTTCTAAACATTGAAAACCATGGATCTATTATCACTTCAAGGCAATTTTTCTTGTTAATTCTATTCTCATAACTAAATCTATTTCTCTCATTTTCTGTCCAATATATACCATTCATTAATCAGTACTAAACTTAAATTTCCATTTCTCTCTCCAATTGCATACTGATTTAAACCCTACCTTAGAATGACCACATCAGCTGTCGCTATTGCTTCCCCACTTTAGTGCTGCTCATAAATTTAGCATATTTGCACTTGCTTCTGAATCCATGTAACTTATATGGTTAAAGAAACACCAGGTCCAAGCACTATACCCCAGCACCACTCCGTTTGATACCAGCTTCTTTTTAAAGCTAGCTCATCAAATGCCTTTTGAACATTTTTTTCCTATGGAAACAGCATTTTTGCCTGTAGGCAGACCACATCTCCTATCTTTTGAAACCTGTGTTTTTTAAACTTTCTGCGACTGAGTCAGTGTAGTCCAGTTCTAGCAATTAACTGCAGTCTTGGTAAACTACTGGAGAAAAAGGGAACTGGAAACAGCTCACAAAGGGTTAATCCACCTTTTTCAGAAATGGAATAATTTTTTTTAAATGAGCAGAAACTTCATTTCTTTTAGTATAAATTTTAATCACTCCATTTGTTAGACTTGGCCGTGTTCATTTAATTTCTATGACATTTCGTCCTGGAAGCTGCTGTAAATCAGATATCAAAGCTGTTAGTTTGTGCAACCATTTGCCCATTCACGCTGACAGGACTTCATTTTAATTTTTCCCTAACCAGCTTTTTTTCAACCATTTATTTATAGATTAACAGTTATCAAATGTATTTTGAAACGTTTTATATATAAAGCTCAGGTTATTAAAAATCATTTTGAATTTGGAAATATATAGGAAAATTATTTCAATTATTTAGTTACAGCATTTAATTGCTTGCAGTGTAAGTTTTGATTATGCTTGACACACAAATAAAGCTAAAACTACAAAACATATGAAGTGATTTCATCAGTATCTGAAAATAAGAGAGAGATTATTGCTTCGGTCAGCTATCGCTCAAAGTTGAAATACGTCTACCAAAAATGTTAAAATAATTTTTGTCTTTACGGAAGTTAATGGATCTGCAGTCTGTTTCCTGCATTCCTATTTTTACTTTGAACATATAGTTTTGAAATGTAATTGAAAAAGCATGTTCTAATAGAATCTTTTTATGCCTGACAAATGTTTTTATTGGTTTCATTTTATTATTGTTTTTCTTAATTACTTGTACCACTACTAAAATTAGAACTTGAAAACATCTTTTGCTATGGAAGAACTGTACGTATACAGTTTATTGCATGTTGATATGCCAAGTAGCAGCATGTGTTGTGTTAGCTAGGATAGTTTAATTTCCGAACCCCACGCCTACTTTCACTGGTTTCATTATGAACTACCAACTAAATAATCCATTACATTTTGTACCATGCTGCTGTAGATTTGTGGTATCAATATGAAATTGCTCGGGAACTTTAAAAGTCCTTGAGCATTTCTCAGCGTATATAGATGTTTCCCTTGCAATGTTGTGCACTGAATAATACCAATCTTAGTGTTGTATGGAAATGCTAATGAGGTGTTCCTGCCTGAAACTGTGGATTTTACAGTGCTGTTTATTTGACTCATATTGTGCTTGATCTGCATTTCTGGTAGCACTGATGTAAATGTGGCACCAATGGCATTGCAGGAGTGGTGAAGTACCTGAAGTGGTGTTTCGCTTGTCTTCTGGAGGAGGCAGTGGCAAATGTATGCCATCACTTTTTTTCTGACCGCAGGAAGGTTTGACTACTCAGTCAGTTCTTGCATTCCAGGGATGCTATTTTTGCATTTCTAGCCCATTTGAATCCACCCACCCAAAGCCATCATTGCGTATTTGTGGTCAAATATAAATGTTATAGTTTTCACCTTTTTAAAGTACTGTACTTTGTGCACAAAAGATTGAACTTCAACAGTTGTTTTTCTATTGTTATCTGCTGCCTTGAAATGTGTCTTGCAGGTTAAATGGGGTGGATCCCACTCCACTAATAAAACATCACATGATAGAACCATTTCTGTAATGCTAGTTTATGCTGTTGATTTACTTCAGTTATTTCCATCTCATTGTGGAGAGTTGGTGAGCAGAGGCCAACTACTTCCTTAAACGGATGTGTAGGGAGTGAATATTCAAGATTTCCCTTTTGTACCCCTCTGTGAATATCCCAAGAGAAGGGGCATGGGAATAGTCTGCCTTTTGATATATAGATGGATGAAAGAATACAGGATTGTGCAAAGCTTGGTGAGATTGAGGAAGGGAACATAAAAATAGGTTAATGGCCCAGGGTCTTGTACGTGGTGGTGCAAACAGCCCCATGATAAGTTTACACCAGCTTGGTTCCTTAGCTTGCTTGATTAGACTCGCTAGTTTGTTTATCATTGTATATAAGGCAAGGTTTTGCTCGGAGGAGCATGCCTTTTAAGTTAGATAAGGACTAGTGAAGAGTTGTTGTTGAAGTAGATAGTCACTATTACATGGAGAGCACTCACTGCATGATGCATATTTTTATTCTGGTGTGTTTTTGTTCTTTATGCTGTGCTGCTTTCATATGTGTGCATCATCTTTAACAGTTGGTAAGTATTATTTTTGACAAAAAAACACATTCATTTATTATAATAGCCAGGAATAATGGTAAGTTTGAAATTCTTTTATGTAAACAAATTCTAGACATTTATAAAACCAGGTTTTATGTATAGTGCAATGATTAGTATTACTTTTTCATATTATATTCACTTTACCTGCAGAAAAGCCACAGCAACATAGTCAGATTACAGATTTTATTCTCCTGATTCCTTGTGTTCAAGGAGACCGTTTGGAGCTGAGTTAAAGATAAATATTGCTGTTCCTTCTTGGGCACTCTCAGGATCAAGGATGACTTGCTTCCACTCTGATTCAATAAATTCTGAGATGGTTTATAAGTCCAGTGAGCGACCTTCAGACTCTGTCACGTGTCAGGCAGATGTTGCTTGAAGGGTTGGACAGATGATGTGTTTAGAGATTTGTACACTTTCTCCAACACCTTCACTTTGCCTCTGTATGCTCCAGGTGAAGTCTCTCAATATGTTTGGTGTCTTCCTGAATTAACTTACTCCATTTCAGTCAGTCATAAGCCAAGGACTCATGTGAGTGAGCAGGGATGTTTGATCGCTTCAGCGATGCTTTGAGTACATCTCTAAAGTGTTTCTCCTATCCTCCTGGGAGCCTTCTGCCGTGACTGAGTTCTGACTAGAACGGTTGCTTCGGGAGTCTGGTGTCAAGCATGTGGATGATGTCCTGCCCAGCAGAGGAGGTTTTGAATGATTAGTGCCTCGATCCTCAGCATGTTAGCTTGGAAGAGGGTGCTGCTACTGTTGGACTGCTTTTCTTGCCACATGATCTTCACAGCATAGTAAATTCTAGAAAAATGCAAGGAAGAGTACATGGCCTTTTCGACCTTGCAAAAGCCTTTGACTCTATCATCTGGCTAATGGAGTATCCTCCTCAAATTCGGCTGCCCTCAGAAATTTGTCACCAAGCTTCATCTACTGCATAGTGTCATGCAAGCTGTGATCCTCCCTGGTGGAACCACCACAGACCCTATCTTGGTGAAGACTGGGGTCAGACAAGGCTTTTCCATCGCACTAGTCTTTTTCTCCATCTTCCTTACTGTGGTACTACACATCAACTCCAACCAACTACTCACAGCTGTGGAGGTATCCACAGGACAGACGGGAAACTGTTCAACCTATTCTGCCTTCAATCCAAATCCAAACTCACTCTGACCTCGGTCATTAAACTTCAGTATGCAGATGATGCTTGTGTGTGTTATCACTCAGAAAATGAGCTCCAGGTCATTGTCAATGACTCCTCCCAAACATGAGAAAAAAGGCATTTCAATAAACATCTGGATGACTAAAACTCTCTTCTAACCAGCTCCTATGGCACAACACTTCCCCCCGGTTGATTAAGGTCAATGGCAAGATCCTGGAAAATATTTCCGTATCTTGGGAGCTGCCTTGTGACAAAGTCAGATGTAGACTACAAAATTCATCATCACCTCCAGTGTGCCAACTAGGGAAAAGAGTATTTGAGGACCAGGATCTAAAACCCAAGACTAAGGTCTTGGTTTACTGGGCAGCAGTGATCCCAGTGCTGCTATATGCTTTGGAGACACCAAAAGGCACTGTAGGAGTCGCATCAGGGTGTGCTTTTGCAAGATCCTCCAAATCTGGTGGTGAGGAATATTTTTTATAGATCTGGTGATGGTGGCGGAAATAATTGAAGGTGATGAGTTAGAATTGCACAAGAAGTGTGTCAGGCATGCTACTGGCATGAAGATATTACAATTTTTAAAAGTTATACCTTGAAGTAAAATTAGACAAGGCTGCAAAAAGATGCCTATTTGAGGATCGCCGTATTTCTTCTGTGGATTGAAACAATCGTTATCTCCAGAGGACCAGGGACCTGTCCAGGCTGTTGTCTGACATTCTTCAGAAAAGGCATTCAAAAGGGTAATTTAAATTGAATGAGGTGATTCAATTATAAAACCGTTACTGTCTCAAAAACTCTGTGAGAGACTACAACACATGGTGTATATCAGTCCAACATATCTGTTTGGAAGAAGGACTTTGGACCTGTAACTAGTCATATTATTAAGACAGCCATGTTCGCTACCTGTTCTGAACAGCTTTTGCTGTTATTTTTAAAAGACAAGAAACATGATGAGAGGTGCATCTAAAAAGCCATCGAACCAGCTGCAAGCCAACTATGCAGTCAAGGTAAAACAGCTTTGCCTTGAAAGTGTTCAATCTTCAAGTTCACCTGAGAGCTGACTGCCCTGGCAATTAAACCACAGGAAGCCTCACAGCTTTCTGAGAATCCTCTGCTTTACAAGACCTCCATTCCAGCCAAAACATTAATTCATCTAAGAAACTACAGGCCTGTTAGGAAAGAGACTTAAATAACTACATATTGTTTTTCCTTCATCTATATCTAATTTTTGTGCATGTGATATTGTGTGACAGACATAATGTTTTAAATCTCAGGGGTAAGTTTGTGGTGGTACATCTTTATTTTTAAATTCATAAAAAGCTTGCCGCTAGAATCATTTAAATTGGGACAAGCTACTCAAAGGATAAGGAAACACACTAACTTCACACATTGAAACACTTTGATAATGGGCAACAATGAAACACACACGTTGTCAGTGGCTAACGTAATTGTATCAGTACGTTAATGCTAGTGATAGACCTGGTTTGATTGCTAATAATTCAAATTTAAAATGTGATCATAATTTGGTTTACTAGATGTTTGCATACTCCCAAAACTCCTGGGGGTTTATGCATACAAATCCTTGAAGATAGCAGAATAACAGGTTGATAAAGTTGTTGGAGCATATGGGATCTGTGGTTTTATAAATGGAAGCAAGGAATACTAAACTTTTATAAAACACTTGTTAGACCCCAGCTGGAATATTGTCCAATTGTGAACATTGTTTTATGGATGCCAAGGTCTTGGAGAGGATGCAGAGATGAATAGTAGGAATGAGAGACTAGAGCAATTGGCATTGTACTCCTTAGAACAGAGGACATCAAATGAAAACTAACATTTTAGATGTTTAAAATTATGAAGGATTTTGAGTAAATGAGGAAAAACTGTTTTCACTGGCAGGAGCTGCAGATTCTGGATAATTGACGAAAGAACCAAAGAGGAGATGAGATGTTTACATGATTTGGAGTGCACTGTCTAGAAGCAGACTCAGTAGTAAATTCAGAAGTAAATTGGACATATATTTGAAAAAGATAAACTTGCGAGGCTGTGGGAAAAGAGCAAGGAAATGGGACTAATTTAGTTAGTTCTTGCAAAGAGCTGGCACAGGGACCAGTGGGCGGAATGGGCCTCACTCTATGCTGTATGACTCTATGAAGGCACACACATTATAGGAACTGTCTAGCTTGCTCACAGTTATTGACTTGGTAAGAATCCTTCAGATTTTGAGTGTCTTTCTGTAAATGCTAGAAATATTGGAATAACTGTAGTTATGATTTTATATGCACAATCTGTTTTTAATTCTCGTGCAAATGCTTTTCTCTTCTAGATCTGCCTTCCCCAGCGCCGCCAGTGCAGACACTGTCGACTTTCAAACCACCTGTGAGACCTGATTTTGGCACTATGGGTCGACCAATCAAGCTACAGGCCAACTTCTTTGAGGTGGACATTCCAAAAATTGAAATCTACCATTATGATATAGACATAAAACCAGATAAATGCCCAAGAAGAGTAAACAGGTAGTGTGAAATAATTTTTCTTTTTGTAGTATCAAACATGTCTGAAATGGGAAATTTCTGCTGCTTAAGTTCTTGTGAATCATAAGTGTCTTAATAATTCAGGGTCTTAATGTTTAAAAAAAACTGATTAGAGGATCCCCCATAAATTTAGTCAGTGAACCAGTTGAAGTGAAAAATTATTTCATTCCTTAGTATGCCTAGGACTAGAAGAAAGGAATATGCGATCTGTAAAGTTGGTGTTGGGTGCAGGAGCTGAAGTACTGGTGGCACTGAGGTCTGGATTCAATGGAAGGAAAGGGATAATGTTGGGAGAAAGAATGGCTGGAGTAGGGGTTATTTGAGGAATAACATAAGTTTACATAGGGAGACTTGCAAAATCTTATTTCTTCTCTGGTTCTTTTGTCAATTAGCTAAAGCCTGCAGCCCCTGGTGATGAGTTGGGTGGGGTGGTGGTGGTGTTTGCAAATCAGAATGTGTTTGAGTGGGAATTATTCACATTGTGGTTAAGGCTGGGGGGGGCAAGGAAGTCTGGAACTGTACAATGGCTTCCGCGAATTGTGGCCTGGTGCTTGAATGTAATCATTTTCATTAGTCTTGTGTTGCAGTGGATAAACACTTGTAGAGGAAAGTGAAAGTAATTGCCAGTGAGATTAGATTTCGAGTACTGTTGAAAAGATATAAAGTATTATAATTACATGTTCTGGTGGCTTGTGCTGTTTTCTACCCAGTCTCTGAGCATTTTTATTGCTCCTCTGAAACAGTGAGGATGTTCGGAGTGGCTACAAAGTCATCTTATTCTCCTTTTGAGTAAATTTTTGCTGTCAGTTTTTATTCCTTTCCTTATTTTTTTTATATGGTTTAGTTTTAACTTTTGATTCTTTCAAAGTTTCTTCTTCACTGTTATAAATATATATCTTTTATTTCAGTCCTTCCCTGCCCATCCGCCTTTCATCCATGCTGTCCTTGTGTCAACACCCTTACCATACCACATTCTTTAGGCATAAATCCTTGCCATATCAAACTTGAATGATAAGTGTTAAGTGATTTGATCCTAAATATTCTCAGTTTCTTTCTTACACAGTCAGAAAGTCTGGACCTTGCATGACCCTAATTCCCAATGCATGTGCCATGTTAATCTCACGTTCAATTGTGCCAATCCAAAACCACCAAAAGGGAGGAAGTACTAAACGTCGAACAATAAATTTGATTAAATAATTCTGTTTTCTGGAAAGCTCTCCTTGAATGGAACGTGTAGCCTGTTGAAGTTCGCTGTTGCTGAGATATGATCTTTCCTCTCACTGGAAATATGCAACACCCAGCACATACAAGCATTCCTTTCCTCCCGGAATGTTTGACTTTTAAGATAATATTTGAATTGAGTCTGTGTAACCTGGTTCCTTGATCCCCACCCACCACCACCACCACCCACTCGCCCCATTTTGCTCAAAGGCTGAACTTGGTCATAACTTCATATGTGCAATGCTATGGCACATTGATCCGTTATAGTCAATGTAGAAAATAATTAACAAGAAAGGAAAAGAATACAGATACTGAACCGCTTACAATGAAAATAAACTGAATATGATTAAACTGGCAAACTCAACATGCGTGATAGACGAGAAATATTCTGAATGTGCATTGAAATTAGACTATGATCATCGCACACTTTTTAAGCTTAAATTCTTTGGTTAGAACATGGAAGTCATAATGAGTTAGTGGAAGGGGCTACAGTAGCTCATGCGAGTCCAACTTAGCCACATAGAATTGAGGATCAAAGAAGCTGCAGTGACAATACATAGCTTGAACATCAGGGTATCTTGTGATATGGCACGCTACTGGCAAGGTCCAAATTTTGGTATCAGTTTTATATTTCGCTATCGTTAGGCTCACTCCTGTGAATAGAGATGATCATGAGACATCTTCCCCATTTAAGTAATTCCATTTTTGCCCCAAATTTAAATTGTTCAAATTTAGTTTTCAAAAATAACACCTGTATTATTAGGTTCAGTATAGAACATCAGAAAAATTCTACGTTTAGGATTTTATATAATAAGCCATAAAACGCTAACCTGAAACTGGTGCAACTGCATATTTTGTTCGTAAATAATGTTAGTTTATAACTGCACAAATTGCCTAAGTATTAACATTGTTTGTGAGCTTCAAATAAATTCACCAATATTTGAAGCTTTGAGCTAAAATCTTATAGTTTGTTTCAACATTCTGAACTGATGGGAGCAAAGCTTAAATTTGGGCACCTGTGACTAAGAACCAATGGTTTGCTTGTATTAGTCACTATTTTCCAATAATAATTCATTGTGTGAAGTTGCTTTGTGATGCTTTAACAATGTAGAAAGATTCTGTATACATGATTCTAAAACATGCTACAGTTTCTTAACTGCGATTTCATTGTATTTCAAGAAAAGTATGAATTGGAAAACGTTTTGAATAAGATTAAGAATTTGTGCAATTGGAGTGATTTTAAACCAACTTAGGGCATTTCTTTTGAATGCTTGGATAAAAGATGCCTTTATTGAGTCAGCTGCAGAAGTAAAATAATCATTTTACTTTTCAGGGAAATTGTTGAACACATGGTTCAACATTTTAAAAATCAGATTTTTGGTGATCGGAAACCTGTGTTTGATGGAAGGAAGAACCTCTATACAGCAATGCCTCTTCCTATAGGGCGAGACAGGGTAAGTAAGGTTAAGTTATGATCTTAACACTGAGTGCTTACCCTTAAATTAATTGGGTGAGCCTAAATGTTTCCTTTCAATATATAAACGTGTGAAAAACGTAGAGAGCTGATTTTTCTGTCACCTCAATGTTCTAAATATTTGCAAAGTTACAACGGATTGTAGGCATTGTTATATTTTAGAAAAGAAGTTGAGCCAAGTAGTAGTAATAATTGTATTTTGTTCATCACTATTTAAAATCAAACATTTTTGGCTTCTGTAAAAATATTGTGCACATACATTTGTGTTTTCATATTTGTGGTGCACATTCTGGAATAAATCTCACATTAAAATTAAAGTTAGACCCACTTTTACCTAGGCTAGATTAAACATGTGCACCATTTTATCTGTGCTTTATGTTATCTGTTCAACCTACTGTGTGCCTGCATCTCAACAGAAAACGCACCTGCACTATGTAAAATATTCTTCCTGTCTTCAGTGCAAGGCAGCTTCACATCTGCTTATAGACAGAGCAGATGAATAATAGGAAAGGGGTGAACTTAATTGGTATCTATGTTTTGATCAGTTTTGCAAGTACCTTTTCATGCTTATTCTGTTTAAATTGCTCAAGAGAAGTTAAATGGGATGCAACTGTTTTGCATACAGACCACTGACATTTAGATATGGAGCTGCAATGACGCGGCGATAGCTTGTACTTGCAAGCAAACATCATGAGGTTCTCCACAAAGGAGAAATTGATGCTGAGTAGTGTGAACTCAAATCTGGAGCAATATTTGCAGGTGGGGAAGAGTGGTTCAAGGAGAGAGTTCCAGAGCGAAGGACCAAACTGACTGTAGGCTGTGCCGCCATTGGTAGAGGGGTAGGAGGGATTTGTGCACAAGAGTCTAAAATTAAGAGACTGAAAAGGTGCAGCTGAGAGGTAGGGCTGCAGGAGATTGCTAATATAGATTGAGATAAAACCTTTAAGGGATTTATGTTTTTTTTTAAATATTATGTTTTTTTTGTTTTTTAAATATAATGTTTTTTTTGAGGGACTAAAGAACCAGTGGAAGATGGAAAAGATATTGGGTAAGAATAAGTGGGCTTGTTAGGCTGGTGCTCAGTACATGGATATTGGAAAATCAATCCTAGAATGTACTTAGGGTTTCAATAAAAGTAGGTGCTGTTTATAGAGGTCAAAATAAGTGGCACTGGTAGTGGGTAAACCATTCCAGATGTTTAATTCTTGGAATGCTCTGTTGGGTTCAGCCGAAGCAAGCAATTTGGGAGGGGAATTCAATCATTGAAAGTTTTGCTTTTACTGTTGGGTCGGTGATGTTTTAGCTTGTCTATGATTTAATGGCAGCCAAGCATTTTGAGTATATAGTTGTGATGGAATTTAAGGTGATGGCACACCGAGCTGGTTAGTGTTGGTATACATGTATAAGGTAACTTTTTCCTTGTTTGCCACATACAATGGACAGTTATTCTCTTTGACTTACCTTTCTCTCTTTTACTACTTGCTCCAAGGCAAAAGAACAAATTTAGGCTGCGCAAGGTACATTTGTGACTTTCTCCAGGTTGCAGGTGTATTTCAAAGAAATAACAAACACAGGATTGTTGTCATGAGATTAGAATAAATTATATTGTATGCAGATTTTAAGCCATTATAATGATGAGGTTTACAATTTGTGTTTTGGGACCGTGTCTTTCACTTAAGGTAAAATGAAGGAGGTCTTGTGACCTGTTCTGAAATCTGCCTGACAGCAAGCCTGGGTGTTCGAGACTAAAGAGGCCCAGGTTGTTTTACTGGGAATAAGATGCAAGGTGTTTTACACTCTGGAGACAATGGCAGCAACTTGTGTGCTAATAGTGGATAAAGTAAAGAGTCTGTTAAGTTCCAGAAAAGAGTGTTGACAATGTCAGGCTGTAAATAGTTGTGCTTTAAACTGTCCACTTACTTCCAAGATGAAAGAGAGAGCTTGGGTCTCAGGGGATAGCTAATCATTTCTACCTGCATACAAAGTCCATGTAACTCAGATTGGCATGGCTTTGAGGGAGAAAGGTTTTCTAAGATATCCCTGAAACGTTTCACTCTAGGTTAGTCTCCCATGGCCTGAGAGAGAGAAGTTATAGGTAGCAAGGCGGTTTGATTCACTGCATAGGAATGTGTGTAGGAGCTCGGATCAGAATGACCAATCTTGGGTTAAAAAGAGGCAGGAAGATTTGCCTAGTGTTAGACAGAGGCCGAAGTCTCCAGAAAAAGTTGCACCATGATCAATTGCTCTGGAATTTAAAGTTTCCAGGCTGGGAAGGGACAAGATCAGAAGTGAACCCTTGAGAGCTGAATCCTGGGCCCAACCATCTTCAGCTGCTTCATCAATGATCTTCCTTCCATCATAAGGTCAGAAGTGGGGATGTTTGCTGATGATTGCACAATGTTCAGCACCATTCACGACTCCTCAGAAACTGAAGCAGTCCATGTCTAAATGCAGCAAGACCTGGACAACATCCAGGCTTGGGCTTACAAGTGGCAAATAACATTTGCACCACAAATGTCAGGCAATGACCATCTCCAACAAGAGAGAATCCAACCATCGCCCCTTGATGTTGAATGGCATTACCATCACTGAACCCCCCACCATCAACATCCTGGGGGTTACCAATGACCAGAAACTGAACTGGACTAGCCATTTAAATACTGTGGTTGCAAGAGTAGGTCAGAGGCTAAGAATTGTGTGACGAGTAACTCACCACCTTACTTCTCAAAGCCTGTCCACCATCTACAAGGCACAAGTCAGGAGTGTGATGGAATACTCCCCACTTGCCTGGATGAATGCAGCTTCCACAACACTGAAGAAGCTGGACACCGTCCAGGACAAGGCAGTCCACTTGTTTGGCACCACATCCACAAACATTCACTCCCTCCACCACCGACTCACAGCAGCAGCAATGTGTACCATCTACAAGATGCACTTCAGGAATTCACCAAGGCTCCTTAGACAGCACCTTCCAAACCCACGACAATTGCCATCTAGAAGGACAAGGGCAGCAGATAGATGGGAACACCACCACCTAGAAGTTCCCCCTCCAAGTCACTCACCATCCTGACTTGGAAACATATTGCCATTCCTTCACTGTCGCTGGAGGGGAGCTAGAGAAGTGGAGAGGATCACGGGCCTAGGCAGCTGAAGCCATGGTTGTCGAGGGTGGAGCAATGAAAATTGGAGATGTGCAAGAGGCCAGAACTATAGGCATGCTGCAGAGATCTCTGGAGTAGTGTAGGGCTGTATGAGGTTACTAAGATAGGGATGGGGCAAAGCCAAAGAGAGATTTGAAATGGGGGTGATTTTTTTAAGTTGAGGCATTGCTGGACCAGGAGTCAGTATAGGCCATTGAGCATGGGTGAAGGTCACTGGGACTGAATGTGGGTTAGGATGTGGGCTGCAGAACTTTGGATGAGTTCAAGTTTATGCTTGAGTGTCAGCCGTGGATCAGTTGTTAGCACTCGCGCCGTTGTGGTGCTTGAACCCACAACTGACTCAAAATTCCAGGCTGACGCTCCCAATGGAGCACTGAAGGAGTTCTGCAGCATCAGAAGTGCCATCTTTCAAATGAGATGTTAAGCAGAGGTTCTGTTTTCTCTCTCGGGTGGGCGCAAAAGATCCCATGGCATGAATTTAAAGAAAAGATGAGTTATTCCTGACATTCCAGCCAGTGTTTATCCCTCAATCAACATCACTGGGGGAAAAAAAAAACAGATGATCTGGCTACTATCATGTTGTTGTTTGTGGGACCTTCCTGTGCCCTAATTAGTTACAATGATTCTTATGTTACAACAATAAGTACATTTCAGGAGCACTTCATTTATAGTACATGTAAATTGGTTTGGGGTGTCTTAAGGTAATGAAAGGCATTATATAAGTGTAACTTATTTTACATAGGGTGTAAGGTGGGAGATTGGGTAGGAAACCTTTGGAATAGTTAGGTCTGGAGGAACCATAGGCATGATAAGGATTTCAGTGCTTGTGAATGCCCTGAGGTCATGAAAAGTGCTCTATATATGCAAATTGTTTTTTAAGAGCCTTGACTTTATTTTACATAGGGTATAAGGTGGGAGATTGGGTAGGAAACCTTTGGAATAGTTAGGTCTGGAGGAACCATAGGCATGATAAGGATTTCAGTGCTTTTGAATGCCCTGAGGTCATGAAAAGTGCTCTGTAAATGCAAATTGTTTTTTAAGAGCCTTGACTTTATAATTGGTAGAATTGTGCTGCACATGATGGCTTACTGTGCTTGTGCTGGTTCTTTGAAATAGCTATCCATTAGCTTTTAGCTATATATTCACTTCCGTTGCCTCCAGACTTAATTCAAGCACTCCTGGCTGGTCTCCCACATTATACCTTCTGTAAACTTGAGGTCACCCAAAACTCCACTGCCTGTGTCCTAATTTGCACCAAGTCCAGTTCACCTATCACCCCTGTATTTCTGACCTACATTGGTTTCTGGTCAAGCAATGTCCTGGAAAGCGATCCTTGCTTTCAAATCCCTCCATGATCCTGTCCCTCCCCAAATCTGTAATCTCCTCCAGTCTTGCAACCTTCAGCACTATCTCCACTCACCTAACTTTGGCCTCTTAAACATTCCCGAGGTTAATCGCTTCACTGTGCCTTGGCTGTGCCTTCAGCTCTGGAATTCCCTCTAACCAACTCGAAGGATTGCAAGACAAGATTTCTTGTTTTAAAACTTTCACTGTAACACAACCTAAAAGCACTAGCAACTAAACATTACTTTGTATACACTGCAGAAAAGATATCCACCCTTAACTTCTTAATACAGCCAAAAATCCAAAACCATATTTATATATTATGTTACGTTCTCTGCTGTAGTCCTTATTGGAACGAGTCCAAAGTTACTCCCAGTTTCCAACAGACTCGCTTCTCCCTGTTTTGTTGGGCCATAATGTCCAGTGTGCGCCAAGTCTTTTCCCCCAGTCTTCTGAGAATTCCCAATCTGGCTTCCAGCAGCAAAGTCTACTTGGGTGCCGACTCCTCCCTGCTATGCCTGGGCAAATCTTCCAGGTTCCTTAAATTTCCACAGATCCTGTCTGTTCAGCCAGAGAATGAGCTTTCACCAGCATCCTGCCTGGTGGCTAACCTTCTTCCCTGCTGTCCACACGGCTGCTGTTTCCCTGTCTCTCTCTTTCTGGGATTCTCTGGGGTCTGGGGTCTTTGCACAAGATTGCCCGAGAGTCTGCAAGCCTGCCACAGCTTTATCCTTTGTCTCCAGGGATGAAAGCTGGCAATTGAGTTTCAGTAGGACCTATCAAATCAGGTCACATAGACTTATCGCTGGGCAGAACTAATAGGAGATCACACATGCCTCCCTATTATACCATTTTACCTTGAATTAAACGAGACAGTTTAAAATATAACCATCTTATAAAACCTCGCACTCAGCACCTCTCCACCTTGCTTTCCTCCTTTAAGACATTCCTTAAAACCTACCTCTATGACGAAACTTACGGTTATCTGACATATCTTAATATGATTCTTGGTGTTTTTTATATATAATCCTCCTGTGAAGTGTCTTATGGCGTTCTATTATATCAAAGATACTATATAAATATAAGTTGTTGTTGAAAGTTATTTAATCTGCTTCTACCACACTTGGAGGTATTGCAGTTCAGTATAGAACAACTCCATTGAGAAGAAACTTCATCTCCCCGGCTATTTTGCCAATTATATTAAATCTGTGCCCTCTGATTATCAACCCTCCTATTGCAGCTATTTTTAATTTCATATGCCTATTGCGCTGCTCCTCTAATCCTATATTCAAAAATGTAGCATAACATAATTAATATCCCTATTTTATTGATTTTTCGATAAAAGATTGGATTATCGCAAGATCTACTTTGTTTTGATTTAGACTTACAGAAGGATTGTATTAGTAATCATTTTCACAATCATAGAATTGTTACAGTGCAGAAGGAGACCACTTGGCCTGTTGTGTCTACACCGGCTCTCTGAATGAGCAATTCACCTAGTGCCATTCCCCACCTTCACCCCGTAACCCTGCACATTCTCCCCTTTTGAATGCCTCGATTGAAGCTGCCTCCATCACACTCTTAGGCAGTGCACTCCAGACTTCAATCACAATCTGCTCAATAAAGCCTTTCCTTGTGTTGCTTTTGTTTCTTTTGCTAATTACTTTAAACCTGTGTCCCCTCGTTCTTGATCCTTTCATGAATGAGAACAGTTTCTCCCTATCTATTCTGTCCTGACACCTCATGATTTTGAATACCTCTATCAAATCTCCTCTAAGCCTTCTCTTCTCCAAGGAAGACAGTCCTAACTTCTCCAGTTTATCTTCATAACTGAAGATCCTCATACCTGGATCCATTCTTGTCAGCCTTTCTGCACTCTCTCAAATATCTTTCCTAAAGTATGATGCCCAGAACTGGAATAAAACTCCAGCTGAGGCCGAACTAGTGTGTTATACAAGTTCAACATTACCTTCTTGCTCTTGTACTGTATGGTGCTACTAATAAAGCCTATGACATTGTATGCTTTATTAACTGCTCTCTCAGCCTGCTCTGCCACCTTCAATGACTTATGCATCTATACACCCAGGTACCTCTGCTCCTGCACCTCCTTTAGAGTTGTACCCTTTATTTTATATTGTCCCTCCGTGTTCCTCCTGCCAAAATGAATCACTTCACATTTCTCCATATTGAACTTCATTTGCCACCTGCCGCCCATTCCACTAACTTATCTATGTCCTTTTGAAGT
Organism: Carcharodon carcharias; assembly: GCF_017639515.1. NCBI lineage: Eukaryota > Metazoa > Chordata > Chondrichthyes > Lamniformes > Lamnidae > Carcharodon > Carcharodon carcharias. The sequence goes on from NC_054472.1 coordinate 168,690,169, forward strand.
TCTACACTATCCTGCTCTTGGTTCACAATATTTCCAAGTTTCATATCATCCACATTCATTAATATATATCAGGAAAAGTAAGGGTCTCAACACTGACCTCTGGGAACTCCACTACAAACCTTTCTCCAGCTCGGAAAACGTCCATTAACCACCACTTTCTTGTTTCCTGTCACTCAGCCAATTTCCTATACTTGTTGTTATTGTCCCTTTTATTCCATTAGCAATAACTTTGCTCACAAGTCTGTTCATAGACTTAGATGTTTACAGAACAGGAGGAGGCCACTCGGCCCATCGTGGCCACGCTGGTTGTCAAAGATCTGACTACGCTAACCCCATTTTCCACTGCTTAGCCCATAGCCCTGGAGGCTATGGAAACTGTTGTGACACCGTAACAAATGCTCCACATCAACAGCATTCCCCTTATCAACTCTCTCTTACCTCTTCAAAAAACTCCATGTTAGTTAAACATGATTTTCCCTTAAGAAATCCATGCTGGCTTTCCTTAATTAACCCACATTTGCCCATGTGGCTATTAATTTTGTCCCAAATCATTGCTTCTAGAAGTTTCCCCATCACCAAAGTGGCCTGTAGTTGCTATGCTTATCTTTATGCCCTTTTTTGAACAAGGATGTAATGTTTGCAATTCTCCAGTCCTCTAGCACCACCCCTGAGTTTCAGGAAGACTGAAAAATTATGGCCAGTGCCTCCAAAGTTTCCACTCTCACTTCCTTTAGTACCCTTGGATGCACCTTATCTGGTCCTGGTGCCTTATCAACTTTAAGCATAAATAACCTATCCAACACCACTTCCTCATCAATTTTCCTGAATAAACAAAAGCTTGTGTTAATCTTATTTTCTATCCTTAACAAGTGTAAAGGTAGACCTCCCTTCAATTCCCATTGTGACTATTTTACTGAAGATCATCAATCAGATGAATCATTGTGTATGTATTATAACCTTAAGTGCTTGTCACTTTTAATGGTGTTTATTGATGGGGGAATGTTGAAATCTATTATGTGCTGATATTTCAACATGGCTTTTGGTTGATGTGGCTTATGAATAGACATTTCTACTCTTTCATATGTTGTTAACCTTTATATTGTCCTGCTTATCCATGTTCAACGTTTGACTTTTTTTTCTTTTAAATAGGTGGAGCTAGAGGTAACTCTACCAGGGGAAGGAAAGGACAGAATCTTTAAGGTGGTGATAAAGTGGGTGGCATGTGTCAGTCTCCAAGCCTTGCATGATGCACTTTCAGGTCGACTCCCAGCTATTCCTTTTGAATCTATTCAAGCACTAGATGTAGTGATGAGACATCTACCCTCCATGAGGTGAGAAGAGCCATCTAGTGACTAAATGTGGCATTTAGTAGATAACCTTGCATGCGAGTTTTTGGGTTTCTGTGTGTGAAAGGAAACCACTAACTCAGTTACAGAATTACTGGTGAATCATTCCTCAAAAACTGATCATCTTTTTAATGTTAGATTGTCAAATTTAATATAGTTTTGATTTCTTTAAAGAATCTGGATTAGATCAACTATAGAAGACTAAAGGAAAATATTTTCACACTTGCAGTGGTCAACTTCTTCACCACTGCCAACTTGGGAATTGTACAAATTCTGTTGCATAGCACCTGATCAGATGTTTGCAACTTACAGCCTCAAGCTATGGAAATTAGATATTCCATCTGTGATAAATAAAAGTTTGGAGGAGTAAGGTCCTGTACCAAATTTGATTTCGTCCTTTGAGACTACTCAGCTTTATTGCCCTATTATAGAATTTAGTTTTTTCAGTGAATCTATTGCCCTGGCCTCTTATCTTGCCTGACTACACTCTACACAAAGAATTACTTCCTGATATCTGTTCTAGATTTTTCACAACATCTTGCTTCACTGGCAGTTTTGGGTTTACCTTCTATTCTAATAAATATTCTGAAGTTCTCTCTGATGCAGTCTTCTTTCAGACTAACGACCCTGGTTTATCGAGTCATTCCTTAGCATTCCTTGTTCTTGCCTGGGGATCAACCTTTGTACTACTCTCTTCTACATTGCTTGTAGGGCCTGGCAGCCTCCTGTTGTGCTTCAATGACCAGAATTATACTTCAGGCACGATCTAATCTATGTTGGTCTATATAGCCAATTAGTGGCTTTGGTAATATAATCTTATTTACTTTGTTTGTAGCCAACCCACGCTGGTGAGTGACAGGTCAATTAATGCACATATCTTTTCTTCAATTTGAGATAACTCCGGATGAGACTTGGCACAGACCAAGAGTACTGTAAATGCAGTATGCCCCCACTAGCCAGTGACACTGTCAGAAATACCCTAAGTGTCCTTCCTTTGGCCAGTCACTTAACCTTACTTACTATTTTTTTAAAGTCCCTCAGAACATTTAAGGCCTTATGGAAGTTTGTCACATTGGTCACTTAAAAGACAGATCCACAATCTACTACTAAAGCTTATTTCTAAACACTATTTAATGATGAGCAAACTAGTAACCCCAGGTGTTTCTTACTTTTCCCTTGACACTCGGATACTAAAATAGCTGATTATTTTTAACTGCAGCGTGTAGTATCTTGCAATTGTCCTTAGCCCAAGGGCAATGTCAATTGAGCTCCTTTTTTAAGATGAAAGCAAAATACTGCGGATGCTGAAACCTGAAGTAAAAACAGAAAATTCTGGAAAACTCAACAGGTCTGGCAGCATCTGTAGAGAGAGAAACAGAGTTAACGTTTTGAGTCCATGTGACTCTTCAGAGCTAAAGAGAAGTGGAAATGTGGATTTTATACTGTTTGCAAGGGTGGGTGAAGATAGAAGGCCAGGGATAGGTGGGAGCTAAGGAGAGATTGACAAAGATGTCTTGGACGCAAGACAAAGGAGTATTTTTGGTAGTGATAAAGACTAAAGAAGGTGTGGATTGTGGCATAAAGGTAAGATAACAGAATATGTTAATAGCAGAACAAGAGTCAGCACTCTGAGAAAGCGCAACATAGATGCAAGCGACAGGTGGTGGGGAGGGTTGGGGAAAAAGAATTTAAAAAAACGTTGAATAAATAAATAATATAAATAAAAATAAAAATGTTAAAAATTGATTAAAAAGGGGGTAAAGATGGAGGAGAGAGTTCATGGTCTGAAGTTGTTGAACTTGGTGTTAAGTCTGAAAGGCTCCCCGGAAGGCTAAAGTGCCTAATCGGAAGATGAGATGCTGTTGCTCTAGTTTGTGTTGAGCTTCGCTGGGGCATTGTAGCAGACCAAAGATGGATGTGAGAGCACGATGGTGTGTTGAACTGGCAAGCGAGAGGAAGGTTCGGGTCATGCTTGCGGTCTGAAGGTGTTCCGCTAGGCGGTTACCCAGTCTGCGTTTGGTCTCCCCAATGTTGAGGAGACCACACTGAGAGCAGCAAATACAGTAGACCAAGTTGAAGGTATGTGCTGGTGTGCTGCAAATGTAGGAAATGGAAAATGTTGCACATACATGCTTATTGTGTGGAGCCGCTTTATAAATTTCCTTCGCCCGCGCCACCCCCTCCGGCACCTCCCTCCTCTTTAGATTAAAGTTAAGAGTTTGGCTTTGTTCCTCAGTCCACAAATCTCTTTAGCTTGGTGTCCTCTATGAACTAAATTATCTTGCATTGATATTGTAATTCTGGGTCACTTGTGTATCCTGGCATACCTCATTCAGTACTTGTCTCTTTATTTTTAATCTAAAGAACTAGTTATCTAATTAGTTAAATGTTATACTTTCATAAAGTCTTGCACTTGGATAATCCAAATAGTTAAGAGCATTTTGGGTATAATTGTCATAGTTCATGTTTTTATGTAGCCACTGTGCACATGTCTAAAATAAGAAATTTAGGTCATGTGGATTGTTTGTGAGGAAAGGTGTACTCAGGAATCATTGCTGCTTGTAGTGACATAGCTCCCTACGGAGTGGGTGTACCTGCTGTCCTGTTTTATTGTCTCTGCATCATTAGCTTCCTGCTCAGCTCTCCTTGTCTTCCCATTTGTCTACAGTTGCTGCTTAGCTTTCAGCCTCCAGTAGTGCTGGTGTTCAGATTTATGGTGTGCATTGAGCCTAAAGGAGAGGGAGGTGGTGGAGGGGTTAGTGTGGACGAAGGAAATTTGTAGAGTGGCTCCACAGAATAAGAATGCACGTGCGATATTTTCCATTTCCTACATTTGCAGCGCACTTGGGAAATGGAAACTGGGAGTTGTAGAGAGACAAGTGGGAGATCAGGAGTCATCGAAGCAATGTAGTGTGGGCTTCTGCAGAATTGTAATTAAAATTTGAATCTGACACTAGAAAGGAGAGTTTCTATTGGACAAGTTTTTATATGGTAAACTGAAAAATCCCCCACCGACTTAAGTTTAATTTGATTAGCACAAGAAAAGAGAAAAATTATTCATGTCACCAAACTTGTTTGCAGTGGTTCAAAAAGGTGGCTGACCACCACTTTTTCGAGGGCAGTTAGGGGTGGGCAACAAATGTTGGCCTGCTCAGCCGCACCCACATGCTGGAAAAGGAAAAAAGCATATGAATTTTACTCCATTTAATCTCTTTCACCATATGTTCTCTTTTTTTTTTACCTCCCACTACCCCATACTGATAAAATTAATTGACACAGCAGAGCTACCCTGTTTGTGTGGATGTCCATTTTTTGTAAATGTTAGTAAACCTTGGCTTCACAGTCTTTATTTTTCCAACTGCAGTGATTTGTTCATGAAAGGTTGTTTATGTAGCATTGAATATGCCTGTCATCACATCCGAAATATTCCCATTTTTGTGCAGACCTGGTAAAATGACAGACATGTTGGTTTAAAGCACAGTGATATCTCTTCAGTCGGAACCACCAAACTGAGGGGATTTCTGTGCAGATGAAGTGGGTAAAAGATATAACATATGGACCATCTGCTATTTGAGCAGGTGGGTACAGAATATCCATCTTCTCTATGCAGGTGTATGAGGACATAGTAAAAAAGAAAAGCTTCTGGCTATAATTGCTGTGGACCTGAGCTAGAAGTAGAGTACCTGATTGATAGTGTCACAATATGATTAATTCTTGTTTGCCATGTTTAATGTTTTTTTTGGTCTACCTTGTCCCACACGTAGCTAAAAAAGGATGGACAATAGTGACTTGGAACAAATATTCTTGATCTACTTTTTTCTTCCCTCTTTCACCTTCCACAACATTGTGGCTTTAATACTCTCTAAGGTTTGCATGGCACTATCTTTTTTGCAAACAAGGTTTGCAGCTATATAGTGCCTTTCATGACCACCAGACGTCTCAAAAGTACTTTTGCAGTGTAGCCACTGTTGTACTGTAGGAGAAATTTGCACACAGCAATATCCCACAGATCAGATAATCGGTTGTTGTGATGTTGATTGAGGGACAAATGTTGGCCAGGACACCGGGGATAACTCCCCTGCTCTCCTACAAAAAAATTGGCTTAGGATCTTTTACTGCCACCTGTGAGGTCACATGAACATCTAATTAACAAGACATTGTCGTCAGAAGACGTGCAGCACACCCTTGGTACAGTACTGGACTGCCAACCTTGATTTTTGTGCTCAACTCAAGTCCTGGAGTGGGACTTGAACCCAAAACCTGCTGACTCAGAGGTGAGAGTGCTATGCAATGAGCCCACAGCTGACACTCTCCTGAAGCCAGGTGGAGAAAAAAATCTGCAGTTGCTACATCCACTTTTCAGTCAGTCATCATATTTGTAAGAGTGAATATCACTTTACAATTGCAAGAGTTTAAAAAAAAAGTTTACTAATGCCTTTACTGTTACATAATTAGTGATTCTCTGTCCAGTTAATTACAATACTTATTTTCTTTCCTTTCAGGTACACTCCAGTAGGCCGTTCATTCTTCACGCCATCTGAGGGGTGCTCTAATCCCTTGGGAGGGGGCAGGGAAGTATGGTTCGGATTTCACCAGTCAGTCAGACCTTCCTTGTGGAAAATGATGCTTAATATTGATGGTAGGTTTCAGAGGTTAATGTGCTAATTTATTCTTGCCTTTTTAGAAATGAGGACATTTTTGCTGCACTCTTAATAAATCTAGTTTTGAGGTGCCTGTCTTTTGAGTTTTATTAATGACATTAGTTAATGAGCTTTGCATGGCACGGCTGAGAATTCTGAAAAAACTAACAATGGGTTTACAATGACTAACTTTTTTTGTAATGGGAAGAAATAACAAACTTGTGTTTGTATAGCACCTTTCACAACCACAGGGCTTTCCGAAGTGCTTTACAGCCAATCAAGTGCTATTAAACTGTAGCCACTCTTGCATTATAGAGATGCACAACAGCCAATATATGTAAAGTACCACAAACAGACAACAAGATCGACTAAGTAATCTGTTTTTTGTAGAAATTTTGATTGAGAGAACTATTAGGCAAGATATTGAATTTCCCTGCTCTTCAAATTGTGTATTCTTTTTTATCTGAGAAGGCAGACTGGACTTAAAATAGCATTGAAATTTACAATGCATGCAAATTTGTTGATGCTTAAGATCTAAGCAATTTTGCACTGTGATTTCTGCATTTGATGGGTGCTGACCTTCAGTGCGAACATGCTAGAATGACCAATCGCTGATTTGCACTTTCATATTTGAGCCTGTGTAAATGTATAAACTTGTGGATCTTCTGGCTTTTGCAAAGTTAGCATTTTTTCTATTGTCACTTTCACCAACATGGGTGATAGACCACCAGAAACCAATGTGTAAGTGCATTATGTGCTGACACGCATGTGTAATATAAATATTATAGAATAATGCAAACTGATGATTTTGTGTTTGTGCATGCAGTTATTATGTTATATTCATATATTCAAGCCAGCTGAAACTTCTAGTTAGAGCATGAAAATTTTGACAACAAAATGAGATTTAGTTCATCGTAACCAATAATTATGAGCTGCTGGAATTGGTGTAAAGCTATTATATTAACTTGCTTCAGAATTCTGTAATTCTAACCCCCTTTATGGCAAAGAACGCTTAGTTTCAAGGCCAGGATGGCATCCTCTTTCAAATCTGTGTATCCAGGCGGAGCTCTTTCCACTCAATCGGTATCCTTTCGAAATTATGCTGTCCAAAATTACACACCATTCTAAATGTGCCCTTGTCAATGATCTTTGCAAGATTCGAATAACTTGTTTAAACTTCTGATCAAATGCCAACAAAGCGCAGCCAAGTACTTGATTTACTTCATTTCTGACAACTTCCAAATAACTAGATAATTTGTGGTTAATAGCATCCAAATCATTTCTACTTCAGTTAATGATACCTTATCACCTTGTTATGTTGTACACGTATCATACTTTCTAATCCTATATGCAGTACCTTCTATTTTCCACCTAAAAATCCATCTAACTTTCTTTCTATTTAATTCACCCTTTCTTTTCTTTATCTGGGAATGACAGGAGACCCAGAACACACCAATGTAGAATTTTCTTTCTCTCATACACAGGTGCTGCCTGACCTCAGTATTTGCAGCATTTTCTGTTTTTATTTCAGATTTTCAGCACCTGCAATATTTTAATTTTATTCCACTGGACATAATATCACTTGTTACAGCCACTCACCAGCTCAGTCCATAAAATGAAGGCATAGGTCTGAAGTGCTGAATATATCTTGACTGAATCATCTCAGGTTCAGATGGCCAGCTTTCATTAAAGAGACAGCTATTGGTTACAACATAAAGAATGTGCCAATAATATTTGTGTGTAAGTAATCCATTTATAATAGATGCGGTTTTAACAATCCAGGAAGTTGATAAACTGCTTCTGCCTAAACTGAGCATGACAACATATATTGTCCAGACATGACTGGCAGTTTGCCGAAGTGGCTTCTTGAGCTTGCGCAGAGTAACATTGTCATACTTTAAATTTACCATGTTTTCTGGCTCTAGGCCTTAGTCTGCTACCAGCTATGAGTCTTCCAGTTTCTCACCCATTCTTTCTGACTCTAGATCATAGTTTCACAAGCTGTTCTAATCCACATTTAAACCCCTTTATGACAGTAAAAATCAGATTTTTTTTAAAGTCTGTTTATAGGATGTGGATGTTGCTGGCAAGGTCAGCATTTATTGCTCATCTCTAATTGCCCTTGAGAAGAAATTGCTACTTCCAGCTACTTAGCAAATATTCCCTGTACTTGATGCATCTAATTTTTAGTGAGAAAATGCTGCTGCTTGACACCTTTTCAGATTTGTTTTTCAGAGGTTAGGATTGAAGCATATTTTGAGGCAGAAAGATTAAATTTTATTCTGCATGTGACTGCAACAGGTGACCTGCAGTTGCGATCCTGATTCTGGGTGTCACAAAAGTGGAAACTATTTAATTCTCTGCCACTAATGGCCATTATTTTGAGCACAAATATTTGCTTCAAAAGGGAGAGAATGAGTGTTACAAATTTGTTTCTGTTCTCAGTATCTGCTACAGCATTTTATAAAGCCCAGCCAGTGATTGAATTCATGTGTGAAGTTTTGGATTTTAAAAACATTGAAGAGCAGCAAAAACCATTAACTGACTCCCAGAGAGTGAAGTTCACCAAGGAGATCAAAGGTGGGTGTAGAAACTGAATACAATTGCAGTTGTGATTTTTACAGTCTTAAATATGTTAGCATTTAACATACTGTCAATGTTTCTTTTTTATAGTCAACTGAACATATTTCAATTTTAAAATAATTTTGCACAGTATTAGTTGAGAACTCATGGTATCTAAAGTCAGTTTAGGGATGTGATAACCTAATGGTTCTGGACCTGCAACCCAGCAGCTAAGTGTTCAAATAGAGTCGGAAGTTGTGCAGTGGAATTCAATAAATTTAGTAATTTGTGAACTGACACCAGAAAAAGTGATGATGAAAGGTTGTCACATCAACCCACCCAGCTCACTAATGGTCTTCAGGGAAACAAACTTTCCACGTTTAGCTAGACTGGCCTACACATGACTGTGTTAAACCACCCGGCTGTCAGGGCAGTATAAAAAATTGCATTGCATTTTTGCTACTGGAAATTGAATACTTCCATGTTACAGATGGATATGTGACTAGGAACAAATTGTACAGGATAATGGATTCATCTGAGTTTAGAAGCTATTGTTTTGAAATGATCAGATTTTGTTTAAGATTACTTTCTGAAATAGAATCATAGAATGATACAGTATAGAAGGAGGCTATTCAGCCCATCATGCCTGTGCTGGATTTTTGAGTAAAGCTATCTAACTTGTCTATCTCTCCTGCTGTTTCCTCATAGCCCTGCAAATTTATTCCCTTTAAGTATTTATCCAATTCTCTTTTGAAAGTTACTATCGAGTCGTCTTCCACCGCATTGCATTGCAGATCATAGTATCTCGCTGTGGTTTCCTCATGTCACCTCTAGTACTTTTTGCTAGTCATAGGTCAGTGTTTTCTGCTTATCTATTGAACCTCCTGTCACTGTTTATTTACTCTATTAAAATGGTCCATTTTTTAAAATCTCTATCAAATCTCTTTATTTTCTTGATAAAACCGATTTTTTTTGATCTATAATAGAGTCAAGGGATTTGGGGGCAGGCATGAAAGTGGAGTTATGGCCACAATCAGATCAGCCATGAGCAGACTTGAGGGCCCAAATAGCCTAGTCCTGCTCCTGTTTCTTATGTTCTTATGTAAGCAGAGCTGTAGAAAATAATGGCAACAAGTAAATGAGAGGAAGTTAAAAACAGTAATTCTGTATAATTTAAATGCCCACCCAGGAAAGGCATGAAAAACCTTATGGGGTGATTATGAATAGGAGGCATGTAGAAAAATCCATTGTTCACTGAACTGATCAGAAGACCTGAAGGGGACAAAAGTAAATTTGAAAATAACATGCAGTTACACCTTCACCTGTGTGTCAGGGTAGTAGAATATGCACAATTCAAAACAGTATTCTGCACTGTATTAGTGAACTGAGGGTAGGCAATATGACCTGAAGAATGACCTTACAAGTTAAGCAACAGCAGCAGTAGACCTATCTGAATTTTTATTTAGTTGGTTTTTACTGCTGTTTAAGTGTGTCTTTATTTTTTGGTCCTTTTCAACTGAGAAACGTAAATTATCTGGCTGAAGCAATAAGAAATTTCTCTGTCTGGGATCTGAAGCCAGAATTTGTTGGCACATAGTTAATATTGGCTTTCTAGACCAACTGACCACTTTGCCAAAGCTCGCTACAGCATTTGCTTCAATGCAGAATTCTTTTTTGACTTTCTTCCTTTTCTCTTCTATCATTTCCCTAACTCGAGTCCCGATTGGGAGCGTGATGAAGGCAGATTCATTTGTGGCAGGGAAAAGGCAATGGAGTGTGACAAGCTGAGCTGCTCTTGTGGAGAGTTGGAATGGAAATGACAGGCTAAATGGTCTCCTGTTTTATCACCATTCTATGATTGTGAAGAGCAGGTCAGAGGCTAGGAAATCTGCTCACTTCCTGACCCCTCAAAGCCCGTCCATCACCTAGAAGGCACATGTCAGGAGTGCAATGGAATATTCTCCACTTGTGTGGATGAGTTCAGCTCCAGCAACACTCGAAGAGCCCAAGGAACTCAGTGCCATCCTAGGAAAAAAGTCGGCTTGATCAACACCCCACCCACCACTGACACACAGGTGCAGCAGTATGTAGTATGTACAAGATGCATTGCAGCAACTCATCAACACCCGCCCCCCCCCCCCCCCCCCCAAACCACCACCACCACCCTCGACAGCACCTTTTGAATTTGTGACCTCTACCATCTAGAAGGATAAGGGCAGTAGATGCACAGGAACATCACCACCTGGAAATTCAAGACGGCAGCTCACCAAAACCTTTTAAAGGACAATTAGGGATGGATTACAACGCGATGCTCACATTCCATGAAAGAATTTTTTAAAAAATTAAATTCAATACACTGAATTTGGAAACAACTTCTCAAACTTCTGTGCTGCGGTGTTCTCGGTTGGCTTGTTGCACTTTGCGGCCCCTTTTAAGATTAATGCACACTTCTGCATGACGAGCACCTTAAAAGGGAAGCTTTGTTCCCTGAGCAGCACATTACTGAATCCTGTACACCCGCTCACGGTTGGCAGTATTTAATCGTGGTAAGAAGGACGAGGAGAAATAATATAAATTAAAGTATATAATTTTAGAGAGAGTGCAGAAACTGAGAGATCTGGGATTGCATTAACATCTTTGACGATGCCAGGACAAATTGAGAAGGTTGCTTAAAAAAACCAAATGGAACTTTGACATTAATAAATGGATGAGTGCAAAATCAAGGAAGTTATGCTAAACCTTACAAAACACTGTTTAAGCCTCAACTAAAGTGTTGTGTTCAATTTTGTGCAGCACATTTTAGGAAGTTACGTTAAGGTCTTAAAGGCAGTGCAGAAGAGACTCACTAAAATAGTACCAGTGTTGAGGAGTTTCAGTGATGTGGAGAGATTGGAGAAGCTAGAATTGTTCACTTTAAGGTTAAGGGGAAGTTTGATAGAGATGACTTTCATCATGGTTTGGAAATTCATCATAATCCAGACACAATGAACTTTGTGCACAGACCAAAGCTTCAGGTACAGTGAAGAGCTATGAGCTAGAGTCATCAATGGTTTCAATGAAGCAATTAGGAGAAATTGGTTCCAGTGGCAGATGTTTGGTAATCAGAGGGCACAGGTTTAAGGTGATTTACAAAATTACCAGAAGTCATATGCTGAAATTGTTTTTTTAATACAGCAAGTGACCTGCATTGCACTGCCTGAAAGCAGATTCAACCATAACTTTAAAAGGATTTTGATAAATATATGAAGGGAAAGAATTTGTAGGTCTGTGGGAAAGAGCAGCCATGATGGGCTAAATGCTGATGGTGCTGTTATTTTCTATGATTCTATGCTGTCTTTGTATGTAATGAAGTGGAAATGTTAATACGTGGTCTGTTGTAAAGACTGGATTTAATTCTCTGCAGGACTCAAGGTGGAGATAACTCATTGTGGACAAATGAAGAGAAAATATAGAGTGTGCAATGTTACCAGAAGACCAGCAAGTCATCAAACGTAAGGCATGGAAGAACAAGTTCAGAATAATTTTAGGGATTTTGTTGGATGAGGCAAAATTGTAGAAATTTAGTTGAAATGAAATAATCAGCATTTGCTGATTAAAACTTTGGACTGTTCAGTTAGGCAGTTTTTATGCATGTACTTATAAAGATCTGAGAAATTTTAGAGCTATACAGTTATACTTCAGTAAGGAAATCTTGAGCTCAAATTCCCCATCCAATGTAAAAGTAAAATTGAATGTCTTAACTAATCACTGGACGTATTATAAGTTTCTCTCTCTATTGTGCATTAGATTTTGACATTTAAGAGAAATAAATCTGAGCTGTATTAATTCCTAGAACCATTTTTAATTAAAATATGACTTTTACTAAAAGCATTGTTCATTATTAGAATAGTTTTCCCTGTTCCCCTCGATTGGTATTTTTAAAAAAAATAAAATTTAAAAATTAAAACTAGATTTATAGGTTCATTGTGTATTGTTTGAGTAAAATTTCTGATTTTGTTTTATCCTGTTGGATTTATGTAGATTTCCACTTCAGCAAGAGAATGGGCAGACTGTTGAATGCACAGTAGCACAATATTTCAAGGACAAGCACAAACTAAATCTTCGCTATCCTCATTTACCATGTCTACAAGTTGGACAGGAACAAAAACATACGTATCTTCCTCTTGAGGCAAGTCAGTTTTTTACTATGTAATTTACTATGCTTAGCTTTTAATAAAGATTCAAAATAAAATGTAATGTAATCGTTTTGCACCAAGTTTTTGGCTTAAGATCTACAGTTCTGCACACAGCTTTTCACTCCCTTTTTCTCCCTGTGTCCTTCCTATTTTGATGATTTTTATCTTTGACCACCTGGTTTGACATCTCTCGCCAACATTGTGAGTGCAGCCTACTGCCAGTACTGCCTGCTACTGGCTGCATAGAGCTGTCAGAGACCTTGCAGGCATGACACTCTCATCTGATTTTCCCTCATCACACTTGGTTGTCCCAGGCTCCTTTCCAGTTTGAAAATTCCTCCTTATTTAGCACTGTTTACATTGGGGACTAAATTGCAAGAGACTTGAGTCTCCATTTTTCTCAGCTCTGGATAAACAAATGCTCCAACTTTCTTTAAATTCAACATTATAGACCCTGGGTGTAGTTAGAGGTGCAGTGACATCAATTTGCCTTGTTGGGTTTGCCTTTTCTGTCCTCAGGCATCTTGAATGCTCACAATGAATTCCAGTGTTCTATGGTGATCAAGATAATGATCATTTCTAGTAATGTGATGCCAGTATACACTCCTGTAAAATTTCGTGCAGTTTTCACAAAACGTTATTCACTTTGTGATAAAGGAGAGAATAGTTGCTGTTAACAGGAATTTCAATTGAATTGTTTCATTATTTTCTCTACTACTTTCTCTACTCTTGTTGCACCATGTTGTACTTTTATCCAATGGAAATTGATGATCAGCTTTATTTTGTTGGGCCAAACTAGTTAGTGTTATTTATCCTCCACATGAGTAGTAGCCCTAATCACATATGCCCAGGTTCTTAGCAAATCGCTTTGTTCCTCAAACCCACTTGTAAATATTTACATGGTCCCTGTTATAATCAGTAACTCAAGTGGTGCATTTCACATCCTTGTAACCTTCATGTAAAAAAAAAGGCTGTTTTTCCATTGTTTATTTGTAGCCAGTAGAAATGTGATTCTAAAATATTTGACCATTTATGAAAGCAGCCATTTTGTTTTCTGGCTGACAGGTTGTCTGTCTGTTGAGGAATTAAGGAAGGCAAGTCTTTAACATAAAAGTTAATGGTCGGGGTAAACTTGAGTTGTCTCAAGTTGGTTTTTGATGCAATATTTGGTCATAAGTGTTCATGTTCAAACTTGAAAACAAGGGTTAGGAATGCATTTCTGTTTGTGATTCATTACCTAACGAATCATGATTTTGAAAGTGGTATACAGAATATTTACTCCTTAGTTAAGGTAAGGAGTCCATGGACAATGAAGACCAGAGGCCATATGTGTCACAGATCTACAAGTGCAAACCTCTGAAGTTGAAAGTATAAATGGCAACACAGCAATGGAAAATAGTTAATATTAGAAGTTATAGTTTTTTAAAAAACTTTGTATCATTCAACAGTTATGTTTTTCAAAGTAAGCATGCTTATTAATGTTGCAGCAGAATCTTGTACTATCAAATTAATTTGGTAGTGTCTTGATTTTAATTGGTCTCATTCCAGGTGTGTAACATTGTAGCTGGGCAGAGATGTATAAAAAAGCTGACAGACAATCAAACCTCAACTATGATTAGAGCCACTGCCAGGTCTGCACCAGACAGACAAGATGAGATTAGCAAACTGGTGAGTAAATTAGGAACAGCATTAAGCCATTTAGCCCCTTAGGCCTCTTCTGCCATTCAATGTCCTGACTCCATTTATCTGCCTTTGCCCAAAATCCTTTGTACCTTTGTTTAGCAAAAATCTATCAATCTCAGGTTTAAAATGAACAATTAATCTAGCATCAATTGCTGTTTGCCGAAGAGAGTTCCAAATTTTTGCCACTGTTTGTGTGATGAAGGTTTTCGTAATTTCACTTCTGAAAGATCTGGCTCTAATTTTCAGACTTTGCACCCTAATCCTAGAGTGCCCAACTAGCAAATAATTTTTCCCAATATCTGTTCCCCTCAATACCTTGAATACATTGGTCAAATTGCCCCTAAGTCTTTTGAATTCCAAGAAATACAATCCTAGTTTGTTTAATTTCTCCTTGTAGCATACCCCTTGGGATATGCTACCTGCACATTCTTCCTAAGACATAGTGCCCAGAACTGCTCAGAGTACTCGAGGCATAGTCAAACCTGGTTTTGTATTTTTGAAGCATAATTTCTATCCTCTTGTATTCTGTTCCTGTAGGCATAAAGGCCAGTCTTTAGCCTTTTTGATTATTTTTTTGTACCCATTCATGACACTTTAATGATCTTTGTACCTGGACCCCCAGGTCTCTTTTGGCCTCCACTGTTTCTAGCTTTTCAACATTTTGAAAGTGCCCTGTTGTATCCTTTTTAGGTACAAGGTAGATGATATGTCAGTTGCCTACGTTGAAATTCATTTGCCACAACCTTGCCCATTCAGTTAGCCTATCACTCTCTTTGTAATTTTGCACTTGCATCTATGCTACTTGCAATGCTGCCTCCAGTCTGCTTGTTGTTTTTTTATATCTTCCTGATGCGCAACTATGCAGTATACTCCAGATAGTTAAAAGTTGTTTTTGGAACATTCAGTTCCATTGTTTTGACATTTAAGTTTTCTTTTGACTTCAGAACACTGTAGTGGAAGTTGCAGTCTTAACCAACAGAATGGTGAATAATCAGATAAATAGGTTCTGGTGAAATCATTTCAATTTTTCTCTATGGCTTCTCACCTGTCAAGATTTCTTGGTCTAATGGATGCATTACAGTATACATTTTTCTGATCTAAATACTTGTTCTAAAGGAGCTATACTGTATCTATATATGTTGTAATAATGTGAACTAAGTTATTTTCTCATGTGCAGACATGTGCTTCAGTCAGTTCAAATGAACCTTTTTCCTTTCAGATGAAAAGTGCTAGTTTTAATGCTGACCCATATGTTCGGGAATTTGGAATAGGGGTGAGAGATGACATGACAGATGTACCGGGCCGTGTTCTTCAGGCACCTTCCTTGTTGTATGGTGGTCGGGTAAGGACTTTTGTTTTGCAAAATGAGCAGACGAACCATTTATCATCAGTTGGCGGCTTTGTTATATATAAAACTTGGAAACCTCCTTAAATTTACTGATTTCAAGAAAAGCTTGTACATCGCTCCAACCTTGATTCGGTCAGTCTAGCACTGAAGTATATTACATGAAGGTACCAGTTTTTGCTGTAAAACTGACTGCACCTTCAGTTACTGTGCTAAGTCCTGTTTTTCTGGTGTCCCTTTCCTCCATTTTTTCTCACCTCTTCTCTTAAATGTTTGTGAAGCACTTGGGTTGCTTTGTTAAGATAAAAGTCTATATACCTGGATGTTGTATGAAAAGTTACTGTTATGAGACAAGCCTTAAGGTAAAGCTGAGTTTTTAAAAAAAAACCCTAGAGGGAAACTTTAAACAACTGTCATAACCTATATTTTTAAGTGGTCTGTTTAAGATGCAGCTCTAAATGCAGGAATCAGACCACCAGTTCTGGAGAGGTTTTATGTTAAACTAAATGAAATATCTTATTAAGTTCCAACACGTTAAACACACATACAAGGATACAAATTACTACTATCATAACTTTTAACAAATTCTCAAACTAATCTCCATTAAGACAACAGCAACCCATAGGCTTAACCAGACATCAAGCAAAGCATTTTCACCTTACGAATTCAAAATGAGGTTCCTTTCACTTTGGTTCCTGTGGAGACAGTTGGAGGCTTACAGCTGCTTTGACCTTACATTGCCTCTCTCTGCACACATGAAAACTACTGAAGTTATACCTAGCACAGCTCTTTGAATGTAAATTCTCATTGTATCACTAGCCTCTTTGAGCTCCACCTCTTCTGACAATAAAACCCCTTTCATAGTACCAATTTTATTAGTAATATAAACATATTGCTTGGTCTCTGCTAGCTAGGTGCCGTATTTCACTCGCCTTCTTGAATGCCTTATTCAACAAAATACAAATGCACTCTACCTCTCTTACGTCTCAAAACTAGTACACGTCAAAGCACCTGGACTAGCTGGTTTTAATCCAATTAATACACATCCACAGACTAAACTAAAAGAAAAATATTTTCCAATTATAATATATACGTTAATAGCTTCATGACAGTTATATAACATATTAAATAAAAACAAAATGCTGGATATATCCAGCAGGTCAGGCAGCACCTATGGAGTGAAACAAAGTTAATGTTAACTTTGATTCTCTCTCCACAGATGTTGCCTGACCTGAATATTTCTGGCTTTATTTCAGATTTACGTTTGCAGTATTTTGCTTTTATATTACAGAATGTTAAATGTGTTGCTAATTACTAACTTCTAATGAAACTGATCACATTAATGTAGAGAATCTATTTTCTTAATCTCCTGATGTGGTGTGTCTGTAGAATGGAATAATCCTGATCAGTTTAGTCAGGGCTTTGCCAGAGAATAATTTATACGTAGACTGCAGTTAAATGAGTTCATAAACTGGAAGTGAAGGGGCTTACAAAGTACCTGAATTACTCAAATGAAGATTACATTTGAAGTCACTCATTGAAAAATTAGCAGCTGTGATAATTATAATATTGTAATCAGTTATTGAGAATATGCTGTGTGTATTATGTAATAAAGTCAAGTTTTATTTTAAAGATGTATAATACTATTGTACAGATGAGATTTTTAAAATTGAAATTAACTACCTGTATTTGAACATTTTTAGTTTAAAATTTAAGAGAATAAATGACACTCATCAGTACTTTGAAATTAAAACACACCATTCTAGTTCATGGATAACTGATGCAGTTCATGACATTGAAATATTCCTGCTCTCATGCTACTTATTATTTTTTGTTGCAGAACAAGACCATTGCTACTCCTATTCAGGGTGTGTGGGATATGCGGGGTAAACAGTTTCATACAGGCATTGAAGTTAAAGTCTGGGCAATTGCATGCTTTGCTCCACAGAGGCAGTGCAGAGAAGATACACTCAAGTAAGCAATATATTATATCTGCTGTATCCATAACTTGCACACAAGAAATTTGATAAATCTGCAATGCAAGCACTTAGAGTTGCAAACATTTTTTCCCGAGATTACGGAACATTAGTACTTGCAGAGACCCAAAATGGTGTGGCTCTGAGTGGAAGAAACTTCCATTAAATATTAAAATGTTGTGAATCTTTTTTTTTCAATTTGAGAGGAGTACTTTAGTGATTAGCTAAAGCCCCACAGCCAAGAAAGGCCCAGGTTTGATTCCTGATCTGCGTGGAGTTAGCTAACTTCAGCTGGCATGCTGTAAGGGGAACTACAGTTAACCTCAGCACAGGTTAGGTGGGAAAATTCAGCCAGGAATTTTGCCCCTAATCCAATACTAATGACTTGTAGATGCGCGTGTGGATATGAGGCAAAGATGCATCCAACACTAGCCTGGGATACTAAATGATCCCATAGCAAGGAATCGGTGCCTTATGGAGGAGAAAATTTGTTAAGATGCAGATTTTGTTTTTCTTTGAGCACTGCCTCTCATTCCCATTTCCCTCCCCACCCTCTCCACACTGTAATCTTCATAACAATCAAACCTTTGCACAGTCTAAATATATTCAAAAGTGCTAAAAAGAAAGGTGATAATTGCAAACACTTACTCTTCTACCCCTCCCCGCCAGATGATTTACTACTAGTTTTCCAAAAATTGTTGCAAAAAGCTTTTACCAGCCAACTATGTTGCTTCTTTTCAGAGCATTCACAGACCAGTTAAGGAAAATATCCAGGGATGCGGGCATGCCGATACAAGGCCAACCTTGTTTTTGTAAATATGCACAAGGTGCGGACAGTGTGGAACCAATGTTCAGGCACCTGAAGAATACCTATGCAGGGCTTCAGCTAGTGGTGGTTGTACTTCCTGGAAAAACCCCAGTTTATGGTCAGTACGTTTAGGATTTCGGAGTTTAAGATTTCTAAACAGTTAAAATTTTGCTATTTAAATCCACTGAAAATATTTCTTAATATAACTATCAGGATATTAGCAGCAGTAGTGCACTATGTGCATTTTAAAAATAAGTTCTCTAATTGCAAAGTAGACGTGACAGAATTTCTAGACGCATGTTAGATTATTTATCCTCCATCACAAGTGCCAGGACAACGGGGATATGTCCCTTGCTCTTCTATTGAAGAAGTACCCTGATCACCTGAGAGATCAAACGGGGCCTTGGTTAAAAGCCTCATTTGAAAGACAGCACCTCTGGCAGTGTAGCACTCCCTTTGCACTTTATACTCCAGTTTGTGGAATGGACCTGAACCCACAGCCTTCTGACTCAGAGGATTAGAATGCTGCCCAGTGAACCTTGGCTGACTATCTTGCTTGGAGACCTCAGGGCAGTGAGTGCTTTTCTAGACCTTAGGCATGGATTTGTAATTGATTAGAAAGCAGGGTACCACGTCAGGATAAAGGATGTGCCCAGGCATCTGTACTGGAATCCCAGCATTTCACCATATATTATCAATGACTTGGCTGAAGGATTAGAGAATTGTATATTCAGATTGGTAAATGACAGTAGTTTAGCAGTCGATAAGTTGTGTAGTTGGCAGTTGGAAGTTACAAAGGAATGTATGGCAGAATGTGAGTGGGTAAAACTGCTGCAGGAAAGTGTGATGTCATCTAATTTGAATCCGAAAAAGATTAATTGAATTTTTTTCTTAGTTGTGGATGAGCAAAGATATTTTGGTTTCCATATATTCAAATCACCAGAAACTAATGCACTGGTGTAAAATGTTATCAAAAAGACTAATGGAATATTTCAATACAAAGGAGCAGAAATTATGCTTCAGCTGTAAAGAGTCTTGGTCAGATTTCATCTGGAGCATTGTTAATTTTTGACAACAACACCTCAAGGATATATTGACATTATTGGTGGCATGGGAAATGGAAAAGCATGCAGTTTCATCAAGCTGTGGTGGGGGCTTAAAGGGTTAAATTATGAGGACCAGTTACATAAACTTATATTCCCATTGATTTCAGATGTCAAAGGGTGATCTAATTGAGGCGCTTAAATTTGGTAGGATAGATGGAGAAACTATTTCCTGGTGGAAAAATTCAGAACAAACTAGCACAATCTTAAAATCTGTGCCATTCAGGAGTTAAGTCAGGAAGCACTTTTTCATAAAGGATAGTAGAAATCTGCAATTCTGCAATTAAAGGGTTGTAGATGCTGAGTCCAATGAAATTTTCAAGACATTGAGTTTATTTTTTTAGGTAAGGATATCAAGAAATGTGAATGAAATGCAGGTAAATGAGTTTTTGGTACAGATCAGCATGATAAAATTGAATGGTGGAACTGGCTCAAGTAGTTGAATGGCCTACACCTATACCTCACTGTCTACATAAATTTAATCATGCATTTAAATATTGAATGAGAATGGACTATAATTGAATTCATAGTGTGATGAATATCTAGTTCATGGTTCATGTTAATATTTTAGAAGTGATGTTTAGTTCTGGGAAGATTAAAGTTAACTGTAGCAAATGGGTAAATGCAACTAAAGCAGCTTATAGTCTATTACAAAGTTTGGGGACCATGTTGATTTATTGGGTTAACAGCTAGAAAGACAAGAGCCATAAAATAGCATTTGGACTTACTTAGTTGGAGACGTGATGTCTAAACTGCTTGCAAAGAAGTGCAGTCCGGTGAGATGTTTTGTTTTGGGAGTTAGAAATACATTAGTTGAAAAGCATTCAGTGAGCCCTGAAAGGCTGTGGCATCATGGAGATCGATGAAAGTCTCTGGTTTTTATCTATGCCTTTGATGGGAGAACGAGTGTTCTGCAGCAGGGGAAGAGGCTGGATACTGAAAAGGTGCTGCTGTTAACAGGCTCCAGGCAGTTAAGGCTCAGAATCATTAGGTGTCATTTGGTGCAGCTGAAGGTTGTAGTTTAGACCTTTTATGGTTCGAACCTCTCAGAAGCCCTAAGAGCTGTTAGCAAGCTCCAGGCTATCAAGGCTCAGGAGAAGTCTTGGTGAGCTGGTGCGGTGACAGAAGGTCATTGGATCCATGCTGGAAGCAGATAGGGCTCAGAGAAACTCTGGGAGCCATTTATAGCTTGGTGGAGCCAGGATCTGGAGTTCAGAGAAACCAGGAGCAGTGCCAGCTTAATGAAGCTAGCAGTCTGTGAAAGAGTTGGAAGTGTGTCAGCAATTGGGGGCGGGAGTGCAGCTTTGTGAATCCTGTGAAACGCAATCTCAGAAAAAATTGAACCATCAGGAGGTGAGCATTTGGTGAGGTTGTCCGAGTCAGAGCAGCTTTTGAGGGAATTTGGAGTCTAAATCTTTGAAAATGAAGAGTTGAAATGCCTCATGAGGGAGACAGAATTTTAACGAGATACTGTGACTCCCAGTGGTCACTGACATCTGGGTGAGTTGCTGAGAAATCTGTGGGACCAGCTTTGGTTGCAACTGCCATTTAACGTGCAACGTGGTGTGTTTGACTACAGTTTACCTGTTAATTTGTATTTGCCTCATGTTAATTCTGAATGTTAGCTTATAAGATAAATGTTATAAATTGTTTTTCTCTTCTGGCTTTGTATGGTAACGTTTATTTTGTTTGTTTAAAACTGTGGCATCTTGTGGCTTTATTCTCTTAGTGGGTAATTGGAATTTCAAACTTTGTCTACTTTAAACAAAAAGTCACTGGTCCCTAACTGGATCTTAACATTATATTAATAAGCAGTGTTTTCCATTGACAGCGGAGGTTAAGCGTGTGGGCGACACATTACTTGGCATGGCCACGCAGTGTGTGCAGGTGAAAAATGTGCTGAAAACCTCTCCACAAACACTTTCCAATCTCTGCCTGAAGATCAATGTAAAGCTAGGAGGTGTCAATAACATCTTGGTGCCACAGGGAAGGTCAGTTGAACTTTTTGTACCTGCTAAGTGGCTTGATTTGAGTAAGGTCTATTTACATTAACTTATCTATTTGGAGGATTGGAAGGTAGGATGATTTCAAAACTGACATTTGGCTTCGTTCATTGGTGGATTACATTATCTTTTGAGACCATAATTATGGAGAAAATCCCATGTGGAGTTTGTGCCTTTTTGTCAGCTGACCCATTGCACTTGGGTCACATTTCCTCATTGTAAACACTTGCTTTGTTTGGCACACTGGAAACATTCCAGTTTTGTCTTTTCTCCCACTTGTATCTTACACTGTTTTTGTAGTTTACAGTTTTTGTATAAAATGAAAAAAATAAGTTTTTGAAGTTTTAATTTTTAATGTTTTCAGTCAAGACATTTGTGGTTTCAGCTTACTGGTTTCTCTTTTGCTTTGTTTGATATTGTGTTGAATTCCTGATGTTCCTGACACCTGCCCAAGTCGTGTTCTGATAGTGCATTACTTCTAGATATGCAAAGGCTAATCCAGATTTAGTGAACAGAATTATTGATTTTCCCAATGTGTCTAACTGAAAGGACTTGCATTTATATAGCACCCTTCATGACCCCAGATGTCCCAAAGTGCTTTATAGCAAATGAATGGCAGAGCAGGCTCAAGGGGCCAAATATTCTTATTAAATACTTTGTGAGTTAAGGTTGTATTGCATGAAAACACTAACTAATTACTGATGCAATACATGACTAGTTATTTTTCTTTAGTTGAACAATAAATATTAGTTGAACACCAAGGAGAACTCCCTTAATCTTCTATGAAATAGAGATATAGGATCTTTTGCATCAAGCTGAGAGGGAGGACCCTGTGGTTTAATGCTTCATCTGGATGAGTGCAGCTCCAACAGCACTCAAGAAGCTCTACATCATCCAGGACAAAGCAGCTTGATTGGCACCCCATCCACCACTGACACATAGTGGCAGCAGTGTGTACCATCCACAAGATGCACTGCAGCAACTCACCAAGACTCAACAATTTAACAGCACCTTCCAAACCCACGACCTCTACCAACTAGAAGGACAAGGGCAGCAGATTCATGGGAGCACCACCACCTACGAGGTCCCGTCCAAGCCACACACCACCCTGACTTGGAGCTCCCTAATAGCAGTTCAAGAAGGCGGCTCACCAGCACCTTCTCAAGGACAATTAGGGATGGCAGTAAAAATGCTGGCCTAGCCAGCGATGCCCACGACCTGTGAAAAAAAAATTTAAAAACCTAGATGACAGTCCCTCCGAACAGTGTAGTATTTGCTCAGTACTGCACTTAAGTGTCATCCTGGTAGACATGCTCAAGACTTGATTAGGGCTTAAACTCATGACCTGAATCAGGCAACAGTGCCTCAGTGAAGTCAAGGATGGCACCTGCTGCTGTACTGAACAATTTAGACCAGGAAGATCAGTATGTAGAAAACACATTTTAAGAAGAAAAAAAGTAGCTAAAACTAAATTAACTTTTCCTGCAATTATTAACCCAGCCACAATCAAGTCTTTATTGCATTGAGTTAACTTAACATCAATGTTTGTCTATGGAAGAATATATTCAGTTTTTTGTGTTGCCACCAGTATACGAAAACACAAAATTTTATGGTGCATTCACAAACTGTTGAGTTGGCCTTCTAAGTCACCAAGATATTGAATATGTTTCAGGAAATGGCTGTCCTTGTGTTTAATGTACAATTTTCACATTGAGTTGACTTTGACTTAATGAGGAAACCTATTGAAATGTATTTCCATGATGTCAATATATCCATTTAATACTGATGTAACTTATTGTGGTCATAAAATGGAGCTGTTTACAATGGTCCCAACATTTTTAATTATTTTCCCAGGCCTGCAGTTTTTCAGCAACCAGTAATATTCTTGGGTGCAGATGTAACACATCCACCAGCTGGAGATGGGAAAAAACCTTCCATTGCTGCAGTGAGTCCCTGTATTTTTAGTTGTATTCTATTTATTGATTGTGAATATTTACACAATTTCCTAAAAAAAAATTGAAATGTTATGTTCAGTATGTGAATGTGCTGGTCCTGGTGTCCATCTGAAGTGAGACTTCCTAGATGGATTTATAAATTAGTCAAATTTTTGTCCACTTCAAATTGTTTTTCAATATAAGACTAATATTCAGTTGCTACTGTGCTCTTCTCTGAATCTATTCCAAAGCCACTTCACCTTCTTACCTTCCTCCTTGCCTTCAACATCTCCATCCCTTAGCTTCAGCTTTATCAGATTGCCACAATATTCTTCTCAATAAGCTAAATATTTGATCTTGTTTGATCTTGCATTTGCCCATAGCAACACCTGTTGAAGTATAGTTTTAGTTCCTGCTTCACTTCAAAGAAGATAAATTATACTGATTTTTGCCTGATCTAGCAATTGTTTATATTCATGATATAAAAACTCTATTTACCTTGCTGAAAAATTAAATGTGTTTCTTTATGCACCAGTGCTTTATTTGCACTTTTGAAATCTACTTGAATGCAAACAAGTAGAATATATTTTCAACTAAATTTTTAAATAAAAACTTATTTTTAAACTTCTGGAAATGTCAAATGAAGATTTTTCCTGTCCTAGCTTAAATCCCCGTGACTTTTTTTTAAAGAAAATAAAATTCTGTAACAACAGAGTTCTGTTGATGGTTTGAAAATGTAAGTTTTCTAAATAGATTGAGAAGCTAGAAGAGCACGAATGACATTTACTGCAGATAAAAATCAAGAATCAATTACAAAATGCCAAATTCAGTTTGCTGAGATCGCTGAGAAATTTATGCAGCCCAGTTGGGACCCACTCCCTCCCTTTGCTGCTAGAAGCCAAAAATCCATCAGTGAAGTAAACCTATACTGTATTAGACCTGGTATTGTGCAGTGACATAGATTTAATTAATGACCTAATAGTGAAGGCGCCCCTAGGTAGCAGTGATCATAATATAATTAAATTTTACATTGTTTGAGGGAGAAGAGTGGGTCCAAGATGAGTATTTTAAACTTAAATAAGGGAAATTTTGAGGGCATGAAAGCACAGCTAGCTAAAGTGAACTGGCAAATTAGGTTAAGGGATAGGTTAATAGGTGGACCTTTAAGGGAATATTTCAGAAAAACAGAATAGATACATTCAAACGAGAAATAAAAATTCCCAGGGGAGGACCCATCGTCTCTGGTTGACTAAAAAAAAATAAAGATAGCTTCAAATTTAAAGGAAAAACATAATTGCACAAAGATGAGTGGAAAGGAAAAGAGTTAACAAAGTGATTGTTGGTCCTATAGAAAGTGAGCCTGGGGAATTAATAATGGACAATAAGGAGATGGCAGATGAATTGAACTGGTATTTTGCATCAGCCTTCATTATAGAGGATTCAAGTAAGATCCTAGAAATAGCTGAAAATCAGGAAATGGAAAGGAGGAAGGAACTCAGAAAAATTACAATCACTAGGGAAGTGGTATTGAGAAAATTGTTGGAGCTGCAGGCTGACATGTCTCTGGTGGACTTCATCCTACGGTCTTAAAAGAAGTGGCCAGTGAGATAGTTGATGCGTTGGTTTAAATTTTCAAAAATTCCCTAGATTTCGGGAAGGTTCCATTAGATTGGACAATGCCGAATGTAACTTTTTTTTCCAAAAAGGGAGACAGTAAACAGTAAACTACAGGCTAGTTAGCTTAACATCTGTCATCAGGAAAATGTTAGAAGAAAAATTTGTGGCGATCAGGCATAGTCAACATAGTTTTGTGAAACCATTGGAGTTGTTTGAAGAAGTAACACATGCTGTGGATAAAGGGGAACTGGTGGATGTACTGTGTTTAGATTTCCAGAAGGCATTTGATAAGGTTATCAATGGTTATTTTAAAAAATAAAAACTCATGGTGTAGGGGGTAACATACTGGCATGGACAGAGGATTGGTTAGCTATCAGGAAACAGCAGGCATAAATGGATCTTTTTCTGGTTGGCAAGATGTAACGATTGGTGTGCCACAAGGATCAGTGCTGGGGCCTCAACTTCTACAATTTATATAAATGATTTGGATAAAGGGACTGAAGGTGTGGTTGCTAAAGCTGCTGACGACACAAAGATAGGTAAGATGTGAAGAGGACACGAGGCTACGAAGGGATATAGATAGGTTAACTGAATGGGCAAAGACCTGCAAAATAGAGTATGACGTGAGAAAGTATGAAATTGTCCATATTTGTCGGAAAAATAAGAAAGAGCATATTATCTAAATGGTGAGAGATTTAAGAGCCCTGAAACCTAGAGGGACCTAGGTGTCCTGGTGCATAAATCGCATAAGGCTAGTATGTACGTACAGCAGGTAATTAGGAAAGCTAATAGAATGTTATTATTGCGAGGGGAATTGAATAAAAAAATTAGGGAAGTTATGCTTCAGTTTTACAAGGTACTGGTGAGACCACCTCTGGAGTACTGTGTACAGTATTGGTCTCCTTACTTAAGGAAGGATGTAAATGCATTGGAAGCAGTTCAGCGAAGGTTTACTAAACTAATATCTGGATTGGGGAGTTGTCTTATGAGGAAAAGTTGGACAGGCTCAGCTTGTGTCTGCTGGAGTTTAGAAGTGATAGAGGTGACTTGATTGAAACATATGATCCTGAGGGGTCTTGACAGGGTCGATGTGGAGAGAATGTTTATTTTTGTGTGAGAATCTACCACTGTTTAAAAGTAAGAGGTCGCCCAGTTGGGACAGATGAGAGGAAATGTTTTCTTTTCAGGGTAGTGAGTCTTTGGAACTCTGCTTCCACTGCTTTTTGAGCAAGAGAGTCTTTGAATATTTTTAAGGCAGAGGTGGATAGATTCTTGATAAGCAATGCGGCGAAAGGTTATCAGGAGTAGGCGGGAATGTAGATTTGAGGTTACAATCAGATTA
This sequence comes from Carcharodon carcharias, assembly GCF_017639515.1. Taxonomy (NCBI): domain Eukaryota; kingdom Metazoa; phylum Chordata; class Chondrichthyes; order Lamniformes; family Lamnidae; genus Carcharodon; species Carcharodon carcharias. Next base: position 168,716,703 of record NC_054472.1, read on the forward strand.
ACCATGATTTTATTGAATGGCGGAGCAGGCTAAAGGGGCCGAAAGGCCTGCTCCGAATTCACATGTTCCTATGTTAATATTCTATGCCCAAGTTCTACCAGATCATTTTGAGTAATAGTTTGTCAGTAATTTTTGATAGTGATGTCTAGAATATTGCAGGTTAGTCACTTGGTAAAAATGACCGTTTGGGTCATTTGTTAGTACAGTTACAACTTGAATTGTCAATTGTGGAGCATGTTTTTAAAGTATTGTTATATTAGGAGTCACAATTGTAAGGACCTGTTAAACCAAAGTGATAACACTCACTTGGTTTAAAAGCAATCTTTCTGTATTTTGCTCCTGGAAGTGTAAATATCACCTTTAGTTAAAGTGAATATTATCATTATTGGCAATTTTGTTGATTTAAATGTTACTTCTGAGGCTCCCTCACAGTCAATAGTTATGTACTAATTCCTTAGGAATGTGGTTTGGTTATCTGCTGAAACTTACCTTAGGTTTATTTTTTCCTGCATCCCACATCCTTTTCCTTAGGTGGTGGGTAGTATGGATGCTCATCCAAGTCGCTATTGTGCCACAGTCCGTGTACAGCAACATCGACAGGAGATCATCCAGGATCTTGCTTTCATGGTCAGAGAACTCCTCATCCAGTTTTACAAATCCACTCGCTTCAAACCAACACGCATTATATTCTATAGAGATGGAGTGTCAGAAGGACAGTTTCAACAGGTGAATAAATTCTAGGCAGATCTGTTGGGTTGGAGAAGTGAGTTTTACTAGCTAATTGAAGATGCTGCGAAGCCTATAAATGTGCTTACCTAATGGAACTAATAACCTGTTTGTATAACAATCCTTTTGCAGCCAGTGGTTGTACATAGGTGGTTTGATAATTCACTCAAGTAGGGATACTGAGTTTTAAAGAAAAAATGACTTTACTATGCTTAATCTGGACTTAGCCTAGCCTATGAACCAAAAAATGGAGAAATCTATTCTTGCACTACTTTAGGTGGCCTGATGTGACTATGTAATTTTTCTGCCACATGTTCTTTACTGGTTGTAATGGGTGCATCTAGTCTGTCATCACAGAATTGTTACGTTCATCTGTTTCCTATTGCTTGAGTGCTATCTCATTTGCCACTTTTTTTTGACAGTTTACCTGGGCTTGTTCCCTCTTTATCTCATTGAAATTGGCCCTTTCTCAGTCAATAAGCTTCTGTCTTTTATCTTTCAGCTTTTATGTGGAACCTAATTAATTGCTGTTCATGGGTGTTTCTTGACTCTTATTACCTATTTGCCCCACTTAATTTCCTAGAATTAGCTCACTATGCCCTTTTATTAGAATAAAAACCGTCTTTAATTATACTGTAGAAACCGTTCCCTTTCTTTACCACTTATATTTGTTTTGCTCCGACTGGTGTATAAATAATTAGTCAATCTGTCACTTCACTCCTGTTGCATTTTTATCTCCTCCTCCTTTGGGTACCATTTTTATCTACATCTCTTTCTCCTCTCCCTTCACTAAAGCCAGAGGCTTTCCTGCCCTAACTCTGCCTTTGTATCATTCCCCATAGCATTCATGTTTTGCTGCTTTCATGGAGTCAACCTTGTTACAGATCCTTCCTTTTTTCCCTACTCTATCCCTGCTGAATATTTTGTAATCAGGAATGCTCAGCTTACATTTCTGCCCTAGCCTAAGCTACACCTGTTAATGATTTTATATAACCTCACCTTCCCTCTGTCATAGTTATTTGCCCCTCCAACACTAGTTTTATCGACAGTAACCCTTCCATTGGCATGACTTCCTCTGCATTTTACTCACTTTACTCCCACCTACTTCTGATCTGTTGTGTTCTCATGTTTTGTGTGCTCTTGACCCTTTTGCTTTTACATCTATTGTATTCCTGTTCCCCTACATTTAAGGTGAAACCTACTCTAGCACATTTCTCTCCCAGTGAAAATGTTGGTCACAGTCATTTTCAGGTGAAGCCTATCCATAAAAAAAACAGCAGCAAATAGGGCCAAAGGGGGAAAAATGGTAAAGGCAAAATTAATAGCTCTTAAATCATGTAATATTCAGAACAAAATAAATGAATTATCTGCATAAATAGAGGTTAATGGGCATGATCTTATAGCCACTACGGAGACATGGCTTCAAGGAGATCAATGCCAGGAATTGTATATTTAGGGGTATGAGACTTTTCAAAAGGACAGGAAGAAGGAAAGGGCCGTGAGGTAGCTTTGTTAGTAAGAGATGGAGTAAGTATGATAGCAAGAAATGACTTTGGATCGGAAGATGTAGAATCCATATGGGTGGAAGATGTAGAATCCATATGGGTGGAGGTAAGAAATACAAGGGGAAGAAGGCACTGGTGGGAGTAGTCTATAGGCTCCCTGACAGTAGTTATACTGTAGAACAGAGAATAAGTCAGGAGATAATGGCATGTAAAAAGGCAATACATTAATCAAGGGTGACTTTAATCTTCATGCAGATTGGGAAAATTGGCAGAGGTAGCCACGAGCAAGAATTCATAGAGCGTGTTTGGGACAGCTTTTTAGAATAATTTGTTGTGGATCAAACTAGAGATCAGGCTATTTTGAATCTGATAATGAGGCAGGTTTAATAAATGATCTCAGTAAAAGACACCCTAGGAAACAGTGACCATAACATGGTAGAATTTAGCATTCCGTTTGAGAGTGAGAAACCTGGATCGGAAACAACTGTGCTAAACTTAAATAAGGCTAATTACAAAGAAATGAGGGCAGAGTTGGCTGGAGTGAACTGGAAAAAGAGTTTAGCAGAAAAGATGGTTGATGAACAATGGCAGTTGTTTAAGAAAATAGTTCAAGACTCACAACAAAGATATAACCAAGTGAGGAAGAAGGACTCTAGGAAGGGGATAACCCAGTGAGGAAGAAGGATTCAAGGAAGGGGATAAACCAACCATGGTTAACCATGGGAAGTTAAGGATAGTATCAAATTGAAAGAAAAGCCATACAATGTGGCAAAGATTAGTGGTAAACCAGAGGATTGGGGAAGTTTTAAAAACGAACAAAAGATGACCAAGAAAATAATAGAGGGAGAAAATAAACTGAGGGTAAACTAGCAAGTAATATAAGAACGGACAGCAGGAGCTTCTTTAAACATATAAAAAGGAAGAGAGATGTTAAAGTAAACATAGCCCCTTGGAGAATGAGGCTGGGGAAATAATGGGGAACCAGGAAATGGCAGAGGAGTTGAATAAATACTTTGCATCAGTCTTCTTGGTAGAAGACACTAATAGATTCCAAAAATACTAAATGATCAAGGGGCAAAAGGCTGGGGGAGGAAATAAATACAATAACTATCACTAGAGAAAAAGTACTAGAGAAACTAATGGGGTTAAAGGCCAATAAGTCCCCTGGACCTGATGGGATGTGTCCTAGGATATTAAGGAAGCAGCTACAGAGATAGTGGATGCAGCTGCCCGTAACCTTTCAAGAATCCTTAGATTTTGGAAAAGTCCCAGAAGATTGGAAAACTGCCAATGTAAAGCTCTTATTCAAAATGGAAGGGAGATAAAAAAAAACAGGTAACTATTGGCCAGTTAGCGTAACATCTGTCATTAGGAAAATGTTAGTCTATTATAAAGGATGTAATAGCAGAGCATTTAGAAATGAATAATATAATCAAGCAGATTCAGCATGACTTCATTGAAGGAGAAATCATTCCTGACAAATTTATCAGAATTCTTTGAGGAGGTAACAAGCAAGATAGATACAGGGGAACCAGTTGTAATATGTTTGGATTTCCAAAATGCATTTGATAAGGTACGGTGCATAAGATAAGAGCCCATGGTATTGTGGGTAATATATTAGCATGGATAGAGGATTTGCTAACTAATAGAAGACAGAGAGCTGGTTTAAGGGGGAGCATTTTCAGGATGGCAACCTGTAACTAGTGGAATACCACAGGGATCAGTGCTGAGGCCACAATTATTTACAATGTAAATGCCTTGGATGACGGAAGTGAATGTACTATCACCAAGTTTGCGGAAGACGCAAAAATAGTTGAGGCAAGCAGTGAGAATGACAGTCTACAGAGGGATCTATACAGGCTAAGTGAGTGGGCAAAAACTTGGCAGATGGAATATAATGTGGGAAAATATGAGGTTATGCACTTTGGCAGGAAGAACAGAGGAGCTGAATGTTATTTAAATAGAGAGAGACCGCAGAAAGCCACAGCACAGATGGATTTGGGGTCATTGTGCATGAATCCCAAAAAAGCTACCATTCAAGTTCAGGTAATAGGGGAGGCAAATGGAATGCTGGCCTTTATTTCAAAGATAATGGATTATAAAAATCAGGAAGCCTTCCTAAAACTAGACAAGGCACTAGTTAGACTACACCTAGAATACTGTGAACAGTTTTTGCCCCCTTGTCTAAGGAAAGATATACTGGCATTGGAGGCAGTCTAGAGAAGGTTCACTAGGTTGATCCCAGGTATGGAGGGATTTTCTTCTGAGGAGAGGTTGAGTGGGTTGGGCCTGTACACATTGGAGTTTAGAAGAATGAGAGGCGACCTTATTGAAACATATAAGATTCTTAGGGGGCTTGACAGGGTAGATGGTGAGAGGTTGTTTCTCCTTGTGGGAGAGTCTAGGACCAGAGGGCATAATGTCAGCCAGTTAAGTCAGAGATGAGGAGGTATTTTATCTCAGAGGGTAGTGAATCTGTGGAATTGTTTACCGCAGAGGGCTGTAGAGGCTGGGTCATTAAGCATATTCAAGGCTGAGAAAGATTTTTAATCAGTAAGGGAGTCAAAGGCCACTCACAGCATCTGTGAAGAGAAGGACAGAGCTAACGTTTCGAGTCCGTATGACTCTTCTTCAGAGCCACACGGACTCGATACGTTAACTTTTTTTTCTCCACAGACACTGTCAGACCTGCTGAGTTTTCCAGCATTTTTAGTTTTTGTTTCAGATTTCCAGCATCCGCAGTATTTTGATTTTATCCCAGGGAATTGAGGGTTATGGGGAAAAGACAGGAAAGCGGAGTTGAGGATTATCAGATCAGCCATGATGTGATTGAATGGCGGAGCAGATTCGATGGGCCAAATGGCCTACTTCTGCTCCTACTTCTTATCATGTACGTAACACTGCTGCCCCAAAACAGGTCACAATGTCCTGGAAGTGTGGACTTTTGCCTCTGCACAATCTCTCCATTCATGTATTTCGCTCCTTTAATTTACTGTTCCTCTGCTAATTGGCACTTGGCGCTAGGATGTTTCTATTCTAGTGGAAATGGGTGGGAGAAAGGGGGTATGGAATGTCCATGTTATAATCAGTTACTTAATTACTGGCGCACTCTTAAGGGTCACTGTTCTGCTACCAATGTCATTAGTTTCAACATAAACCACAATTTCTCCTCCATCTCACTTGATGTTTTCTGTGTTTTCAGGATTTCATTTTCTTCTAACTCTAGGACTTCGAGGCATTTTTTGATTTGACTGCATGAGTGTTCGGCTCTCCTCTTCAGTATTTTTGCCTTGTACTAATTTTTTGTGTGCAAGCACCTATCGTGCCTGTACTATCACTATTTCTGGAGAAGGGTTTATTGTCAGTCGCATAACAAAGAATAATGTTAAGTTATTGCCCACATAGCACAAAATGATCTGTTCCAAATGAGAAAAAAATCTGTGATGACAGTTCCTTACCAACTTTATCTTTTCCCTTAGTCGAACCTAGAAATTTATTAGATTTGAGTGCTAAGTGGCAGACACCATAGATTTGAGAGGTGTTGCTGAAGAAGCGGTTGCAGACGACTATGGTGCAGCCATAGTACGCAGGTGGTGAATGGGCTGCATATTTGGACTTAAGTGAGGTGCTGATCAAGTAAACTATATGTCTTGGATGGTGTTAACCTTGCAGTTACAGCTGCATTCATCCATCTTACCACCCTATGACACGTGCCTTTTAAGTGGTGGAGAGGCTTAGGGAATTCTAGGGGAACCACTCGACACAGTATACCCAGCCTCTGACTTGCTGTAGCAACAATGGCATTTAGATGGCTACTCCAATTGTTTCTGGTCAGTGGTGACAAACACCTCCCCCATCCCACCTGGATGTTGATGATGAGGACTTGGTGATATATCTGTTGGATGTTAAGGAAGATGATTAGACTCTCATTGAGATGGCCATGCTCTTGCCACTTGTGTAGTGTAGTGTTACCTGTTGCTTAGCAGCACAGGCAGATGGTGGAAAATGGGCAAGATGAAACTTAGAAGCATAAAGGAAAATAGGACAGAAGCAAATATAAAGCAGAAACAACGTGGAAAAGTTCTCAATCTAATGGACAAGTTATTCTTTGTGTATTCCACTGAAGTGAATTGCTTTCTGTGTAAAATATAGGGTTCTGAACAGTCCTTTTCTACTTGAATGCTGAACAAAATAAGCAACACCCCATCCCGAAGAAACTTTGCTGGTCATAGACTTGATGTAGGGACAGTTTTCTAATTTTTAAAAAATTCTTTCATGGGATGTGGGCGTTGTTGGCTAGGCCTGCATTTTTATTTCCCACCCCTAATTGCCCTTGAGAAGGTGGTGGTAAGCTGCCTTGAACCACTGCAGTCCATGTGGTGTAGGTACACCCACTGTGCTGTTTGGGAGGGAGTTCCAGGATTTTGACCCAGTGACTGTGAAGGAGTGGCAATATATTTCCAAGTCAGGATGGTGTGTGGCTTGGAAGGGAGCTTGCAGGTGGTGGTGTCTCCATGCAGCTGCTGCCCTTGTCTTAGTGGGTAGTTTGCGGGTTTGGAAGGTGCTCGCGAAGGAGCTTTGGTGAATTGCTGAAGTGCATCTAGTAGATGATACACAGTGCTGCCTCTGTGTGTCATTGGTGGAGAGGGTGGATGGGGTGCCAATCAAGTGGGCTGCTTTGTCCTGGATGGTGTAGAACTGCTTGTGCTGTTGGAGCTGCACTCATCCAGGAAAGTGGGAAGTATTCCATCACACACCTGACTTGTGCCTTGTAGATGGTGGGAAGGCTTTGGGGAGTCAGGAGGCGAGTTACTTCTGCAGAATTCCCAGCCTCTGACCTGTTTTTGTAGCCACAGTGGCTAGTCCAGTTCAGTTCCTGGTCAATGATAACCCCTAGGATGTTGATAGTGGAGGATTCAGCGATGGTAATGCCATTAAATATCATGGGGAAATGGTTGGGTTCTTCCTTGTTGGAGATGGCCATTGCCTGCCACTTGTGTTGCATTACTTGCCACTTATCAGTGTTGTCCTGGTCTTGCTGCATATGGGCACAGACTGCTTCAGTATCCGAGGTGTTGCGAATGGTGCTGGACATTGTGCAATCATCAGCGAACATCCGCACCTCTGACCTTATGTTGGAAGTAAGGTCATTGATGAAGCAGCTGAAGATGGTTCAGCCTAGGACACTACCCTGAGGAACTCCTGCAGTGATATTCTGGGACTAATTGATCTCAAACAACCACAACCATTTTCCTTTGTGCTAGGCATGACTCCAACCAGTGGAGAGTTTCCCCTCTGATTCCCATTGACTCCAGTTTTGCTAGGGCTCCTTGACGCCACACTCTATTATAAAGCTGGTTAATTTTTTTAGTCTAATTTTGTTTCCTTTTGGGCAGTGTAATTTTTATCTTTCCCCAGTTCTGATGAAAGGCCATTGATCTGAATCATTAACTCTGTTTCTCTACACAGATGCATGTTATTAGGCACGGGGAACAAATGCCGGCCTAACTGGTGACACCCACATTCCATGAAAGAATGCATTTTAAAATAATGCTGCCAGGCCTGAATATTAGCAGCATTTTCTGTTTTTATTTCAAATTTCCAGCATCTGCAGTATTTTGTTTTTCTATGGGTGAAGTATTTATCATCCTTGTTGGCATTGTGTGAAATATTTTCACTTTAAACTATAAATTGTGTTTCAGTGCGCATCATGTCTCAACGAATTCTGTTTCAAAGTTTTTCTACTGTTCTTCCAGATAAAATTAACGTTGTTGTAAATTACTTTCATAGGTGCTCCATCATGAGTTGCTAGCCATCCGAGAGGCATGTATTAAATTAGAAAAAGACTACCAGCCTGGCATCACTTTTATTGTGGTTCAAAAGCGACATCACACCAGACTCTTCTGTACTGATAAGAATGAAAGGGTAGGGATGATTTAGAGACTTGATACTAAGGAAATGTTTGTTTCTCTATTTTGATTATTGGATTCATATTTGTATACAGTAACTAATAAGGAAAGCTCCAGCAACACCCTAAACTGGTTTGACTCTGGTTTGCTAGATGCTATTTTGCTTTTCAAAAAAAGTAGCAACATAGGCTGTACAGTTCAACTCAACTGAATTTGTAATCATGAGCACCTGCCATTAATTTTAAAATAATTTGTGTGTTTTCTCTTCCATTTTAGGGTGTAAAGGTATATATTTTGGTTTCTGTAATTCGAATGTCTGAATTAGTTTAAACCATTGATAGTTGGCAGAAAATGAGTTTGTGACAAGTCTCTGTTTACTATGTTTTTGAAGTGATAACATTACCAATACTGGACTTCCAGACTTATTAGCTGAAGCGGATATAAATTTGTAACTGTAAATGCAGCAAAAAAATACCCAAAAATCCCAGTTTTAGTAGTCCTCGTCACAGGTTCGCTCTGGGAGCCTGTGGTAAGATTTGATTTTAGGAAGTTAAAGGAATATCATATGGGTTTCAATGTAGAAATTAGGTAATATATACTTCAACATGATTGACAAATGTGTACTGAATTAAATGGTTCTATTTGTAACAGGTTGTGAAATTTAACAAGGCCAAACACCTCTCTATCTCTCTAGATGGGACAGACATGACTTAAAAATTCAGCAAAGGTTCAGCTGGAGCCTTAGAGACCAGTGAGCTTTTTTATGTTCTGTAAGACTTATTGCAGTATCAGAAAGAAGAAACAGTACCCCTTTCACTTGACCTTGTATCAGCAATCCATGAATTTCTCTAGAAAGATAAAACTTTTCGGGGAACACTGTTCACTTCAAGCCTGTAAACTGATTGAACATGGCTTCTTGCGTGTAACTTAGGTAAACTCCCAAATTTTATTTTCTTTATTTACAGGTTGGAAAAAGTGGCAATATTCCAGCTGGCACAACAGTGGATACAAAAATAACACATCCATCAGAGTTTGACTTTTACCTGTGCAGCCACGCTGGCATTCAGGTAAGTCTTTTTTTAAAAAAAGATATCAGGCTGGAATAACAAAATAATGTTCCTGTAACCCAAGATTTTGTTAGCTGTAGACTCGAGTATACTCCTGGCTAACTTCCCACTTTGCGCTCCATGTAGACTTAAGCTATCCCAAAACTCTGCTGCCTGTATCCTAACTCACTCCAAATTCCATTCATCCTCATTCCTGTGCTTACTCTCCTACATCTTGGTCTGGAAACAGCTCAGTTTTCTTTTGCCCTTGTATTTCCTTATGTGTCCCATTTGATTGCTCCTCTGAAGCACTGAGATATTCCACTCTGTTAAAAGTGCTGTATCAATATGGATTAGTGTAACAACCAAAATGTCTTGCACTTCTATATCATCTTAAATATAAAAAAACAAGGTGTCACAATTCTTCAAAACAATTTCTGAGATAAAAAGGTGATATTAGGTGGGATTAGAAGCTTGATCATAGAGCTGGGTTTTGTAGGTTGTGGTGGGGGAGGGGGTGTGTGCGTGAAATGGTTTAAGGAGGGAGTACCAAAGCATGGTGTAAGATAGCTGCCAATTATTGGACAAAGGGAGCTGGGAATGCACAAGATGCCAAAGTTGGAGGAACTAGAAGTTATGGGGCTGGAGCAGGTTGGCTAGGAAGGCAAAACCATGAAATGATTTAAAGACAAGGTAGAAATGCTAAGTTTGTAGATTTGGGGAGCCAGTTTGGGATAGGGAAGATAGACTTGATGGGTGAACAAGACTTGATACACCATAGCTTACCCGTAGTGGAGCTTTGGGCAAGTTGAAACTTAGAGGATGGAGAATGGTGCTCATCAGGAGAGCTTTGGAAAAGTCTGATCTGGAGTTGGAAGAAGCACAGATGAGGGTTTCAGCAGCAAATAGGTGAAAGCAGGATGGTGTGCAATGGTACGCAGGTGGGAGTAAGCAGTCTTTGTGATAGAGAAAGGTTATATCATTAGAAGCTTTGTATGAAGCTGAATAAGATGCTGTGGATGCAGATGGTTTGATTCAAACTGAGACAGTAGCCAGGCAAGGAAATGGAATCAATGGCAAAGGTATAGCGTTTGTGGAATAAACCAAGGTTTCATCAATGAAGAGTCATAAAACTGAGTTTACGTTCTAGTGTTTCCTATCAGTGACTTACATCTCTGGATAAATGCATCATTTCAATGGTGGAATATTATGTGTAAATATTATTAAGGAAAGGTCAGTCTGCCTTAATGGACTTCAGACTGTGACTGAGTACAGAGGCTGGTTAACAGCAATGTTTTAAGTACATAAATGACCAGCCAATCCCTTTAGCAGAAATGTTGGCCAGGGCACCAGAACTCTGCAATTGACGTAAAGCTATAAGATCATAAACATCAACCTGAACAGGCAGTTGGGACCTTACTTTAACACCATCATCTAAAAGATGAGGTGTTTCCAACTATGTGGAGGCAGTACCGTATTGAATGTCAAAAGAGGTGCTTACAATTCTGTTGTGGGACTTAGTGAATTTTGATCAGGTAACAAGGGAAGACCATTTGCTCAACCTGTCCAATATTAAATTTGTGTGTTTAGATCAGCTGCTGAAAACTTTCATTGATCTTGTACAAGGCTTGATCCAACCTATTCTGATTTTGCAACTGAAGAAGGCTCTGATAGCAGAGATGTGAAATTGGAGAGAAAAAAAAGTGTGCATGACTTTCCATATCTCAATCTTTTGTCTACCTGCCAAAACATTGACTCCTGTAAAAGCTGTCAGTGCTGTTAGTTGATCCATATGATAGCAAGTTTTTGTGCACAACTCCTATTAAGTTAGTTTTTCAGCTTTTAACGTTGTCAGAATCCCAAATGTGAATGACATTTCAGGGTAGGATTACTTTAACCTATTCTCTGCTGGAGTCCAGCAAAATAGAGAAAAGAATGCATAGACAGATTATATGTTCTGCCGGTTTTATTTCTACATTACTTAAAGAAGCAATTTGAAAATAATTTTGATTATAAGTGAGAGCTAATAATTAAACATATTTTCTAGGGAACAAGCAGACCATCTCACTACCATGTGCTATGGGATGATAACCGCTTCAATGCAGATGAACTTCAGATTCTCACATATCAACTTTGCCACACATATGTCCGGTGTACACGGTCAGTCTCCATCCCAGCCCCAGCCTATTACGCTCATTTGGTGGCTTTCCGTGCCAGATACCATTTGGTGGACAAGGAACATGATAGGTATGAAGACCCTTTTGAGTCTTTGACTGTTTGTTTGACTCTTCTGTGAATTTTGTGCTCCGGGTGCTGATCTTTAGTATTGAGTGACTGAGCTACAGTAGGGTAGATATAGAAGCGATGTTTCCACTCGGGGAGACCAAAAACTATGGGTGATAAATATGATAGTCACTAATAAATCCAAGAGGGAGTTCAGGAGAAACTTTTTCACCCAAAGAGTGGTGAGAATGTGGACCTCACAACCATTGGGAATAGTTGAAATGAATTGTATTGATACATTTAAGGGGAAGCTAGATAAACACATGGGGGAGAAAGGAATAGAAGGATATGTTGATAGGGTGAGCTGAAAAAGGATAGGAGGAGCCTTGTGTAGAACCTGAAGACTGGCACAGACCAATTGAACCAAATGGCCTGCTTCTGTGCTGTAGGTGCTATGAATGAGCTAACGTGCGCTCAAAGGCCTTCCTTATCTGTAAGCATCTTGTGAATAGTCTTTGAAACTACTGAACATGTGATATTCCTGTTCAAAGAAGGTCTTCATTGGACATTATGTTAACTGCTAATTTTCATTCTAGCATGACATGACATGCTCTGGAATATTGGATCTGAAAATGATACATGAAACAAGCTCTTCTCTCAGAGGGTGGTGAATCTTTGGAATTCTCTACCCTAGAAAACTGTGGAGGCTCAGTCAGGGAGTATGTTCAAGACAGAGATCAATAGATTTCTAGATATTAAAAACATTGAGGGATATAGGGATAATGCAGGAAAATGGCATTGAGGTATAAGATCAACCTGATCTAGTTGAATGTGGAGCAGGCTTGAGGGGCCGAATGGTCTATTCCTTCTGTTTTCTATGTTCCTATAAAATATAGCTCTTATCCAATAGCCATCTGTATTTACACCTCACAACCATCATCTTTGGTCCTAGACCTTGCCTTTTGGCATAGTTAGCATCAACAAATGGGACAGAAATTGGCAATTGAATTGGGAAAACAGTACAATAAATGCCAATGAATTAAGTGATAGGAATTATCCGGCCGTCCTGTCTTGTATTCCTCGCTAACTCAAAGTTAGGTGTGAGGTTTAGTATCTCGGGTTTAATAATTTGGCTTCTTGGCATATAAAGGTCAAACAAATTTCTATATAGGTGAGTGTGAGATGGTACCTCATTTTTATAGGAGGGACAAGAAGGCCACATGTTCTTTGGGAAATAGTCTAAATGAAGTAAAGGAGCAAAATGATCTAGGGGTACAGATTCATAAAGCTTAAAACTGCCAATGCAGGTCAACAAAGTTGTAAAAATGTAAACAGTTTCGTTTGAGTGGAATTCAAAAGCAGAAGATGGGTTATGTTAAACTTGCGTAGAACCTTGGCTAAACCATATAGTACTGTGTATAGCTCTAGTATGCGCATTACAAAGGATATAGGGATTCACGAGATGGTTTTAAAAAAAGTATAAAACTGGAACTGAGCAGTTACAATGATCAAGAAAGCCTCAACAGGAAGAGAGAAGATTGAGGGATGAGCTAATAAAGATCTTTTAAATAATGAACAGGTTTAATAGGGTAGTTGTAGAGAAAAAGTTTGCACTTGTGGGGGAATCCTGTTGACCATAAAGTAAGATAGTCACTAATAAATCCAATAAGGATTTCAGGATATTCTTTACCCAGACTAATTAGAATGTGAAACTTACAGCCACATATAGTTGATGCAAATAGCATAGATACCTTTAAGGGAAGCTAGGTAATTTTGTGAGGAAGAAAGGAGTAGTGCCATGTGCTGATGGGATTCGATGAAGCAGGGTGTCAGACTTGGGTGGAGCATAAACACCTGCATAAACTGGTTGTGCAGGATAGCCTGTAATGCAATGCATTAGTTTGACAAGTTTAGCAGTGTACAATTTGTCTTTCAACTAATCTTGCTCTTTTTTTTCTTTTCAGTGCTGAAGGGAGTCACACATCTGGTCAGAGTAATGGCCGGGATCAACAGGCTCTGGCTAAAGCTGTACAGGTTCACCAGGACACACTGCGCACTATGTATTTTGCTTGACAGGTGTCCTCAGTTGGGATTTCTGAACAGAGCTGGGCTAAGACCAGACCAGCTGCATTTGCCAGGCAGTGTAGTGTTGAACGAGCAGTTAATGTATTTCTGTTGCTGTGTACATTGCAATACCCTGCAGGCCTATTTCAGCTATAAGATGAAATGTGACCAGGTTGTTAATGTGTGAATCAAGTCACCTGTAACATTTCTCTTGAACAGCGAAAGCATGGAATATTGGGAGGCCTGTGGTAGTCGCCTCAGTACATTTAGTCACTAATGGAAGTTAAATAACTGCAACCTAATTCTATAATAGATAAAACTAGACTTAAGCCTGGTGTAGATAGAAAGAGAAAGTAGTATATATTTTGCGGAAGCATTATAATATGCATTAGAAACTGCATATTCGATGGAGGTTTGTTTAGGACTGTTAAGTTGTGGAGGAATTTAGAGGATGGTGTGAGTCTTTAAGGCATAGTAATCCCGTCTGTTGGCTTCAAATGGCAGAATTTTGAAACTCAAAATTGAACATCAACAGCATTCCTTTTATTATATCTGGAGTTTTATCCAGTGAATTCCGCGAAGACTACTGTAATACAGTACTGTGAAACATGGCCATCTTGAGTCAAAGGGCAAAAAAAAGTCTTTTAACACTGAAAGTAAGTTAATGAAGCGTTAGTGTTTTTCCTTTTTGAGCAGGCAATATATTGTTTAGGTTTGACTTTCTCAGCAGTTCTGAGATGTATCTATGATTTCCAACAGAAGGAATGCAGTCTCTTTTTAAGATGTGTTTAGTAGAAAAATATTGGTGTGTGTTTGAAGCAATTAATCTTTGGAGACAATCTATAAAACATAACCAGAACAGATGGGCACTACTATTTTATATATTGAGCTCTTGATATTTTTGTAAGATGCTGCAATTGTTTAGTTCTCAGATCTTGATACAATACACCAGTGATGCAAATGAAATATTTTTCTGCTGTGGTTGTCTAGTGTGCCACCACTGTGGCTTGCCGCCATGTAGGATATAAGGATTACCATGACAATTACTTCGCTGATTTGAATTCAGTTATTATAGGGCAGTCAGATGAGAACTATTAAAATTGAAACTTTCTAAGAATGAAGTAATTTTAAACTACCTCGTGGTTATTCTCGTGTCAGCAAAAACAGAATGAGCACATGCCACTGTCATATTGGCAAAGTAGTTCAAAGATGGTGCTAGGTTTTTGCCATGAGGCAAGCATTTTTATTAATGGTAGTCATCTAATTGATGTAAACTGTTTCCTGGATTAAAATCCACCCCCAGATTGAAGCCAAACCTTTTTATGGTTATATACAATATCTTTTCAATGGCCTATACGCACTTATTAAGTGACTCAAAACCTTGTATAAAGTATCCAGTTTTATATACCTCAATCCTTCATCAAATTTTTAAATCTTAAAGAAGGTGCAACCAGCATAAATTTCAGTGTTAACAACTTATTTATGTGGCCATGAATAAAAACCATATTGTACATAGATCTTTGGGATAAAACCTTTGCTTTTGAAGTTATGTAACAAACGAGATAAACTGTATTGTAGAAGAGTTTTATAAACTGTTTTCAATTATTTCTGTATCAGGCTGCATGGTACTTTGTACAGGAATGGTGACAATGCTGCAAATCATATTACGATAATGGGCATATTTTGCCAAACAAGTTCAGAATTTTTAAGAAATCTTTTATTTATGAAATATTAACTTGCAAGGACTGATGAACTGTGCTTCTAAAAATGTAGCAAGTTACAACATATTGTCCTCATGCTTCTCATTGAATCCTGCAATATTCTTTACCTACAATTCTGGTAGAGTTTGAGGAATGGATGTAGTGAAGGACACACTAAGTGTATCAGTCTTTGGTACTGAAATAGTCCGATTGAGGCTTTCGAGTAATTGTGAACAATCTGTACAACTGCAAGAATGTCTTTGTGACATTCATTAGATACAACACTAAGGCATTCAACTTTACAACTCAGGAGACCCAAGTTCAAGCCTGAGTCTTGACTGTCATGTACTTAGGTTTCCTGTGTGGTACAGGTTTTAGCTGTTATAAGTAGATTATCTGAAGAAAGATGAGGGGATGTTTGCTGGGAAGGGAATCTTTACAGAAAGATCAAACACACCCACCTGGTGTGTTGGCCAATGAAGAGGTATTGATGTCCGTGAAAACCCGGTGGAGTGCAGTGCAGTTTCAAAAGTGCAGGGCTACTAATCTAGCAATTAAAATAAGTGACCATATAGTAAGTAGTAACAGCATGATGAACACTCAGGGCTTTAAAGACTACACTTAGAATTTTTCCATTAAGTTGTTTCTGAACTAGGGCAGATGTGTATTGTCAGAACTTAATTATGGAAATGAGGAATTATTTCACTGGAATTCAGGTGGTGGGGGAGTAAGCTGATGTTAGAACCTAACCCCTTTTAAGCATACTAAACTAGCATGGTAATCTGATGAAGCGGTAGTTTATATTCATTTTATTTTGTTTTAAGTGTACAGTTGAACTTCAAACTTGTAGGGCTGGACAGAAGTTCTTAACCAAAGGCTTAACTTGTTATTTGAGCTGTTCCATTGATTGTTCGTTGAACTGCCGTGTTGAAGGAAAGGTTTATGGAAAAATTTAAGATCAAGGTTCTATTGTAGTTCCAATTGTTTCCTGTTCTGTTTACTTTTAAAAATTGACTTATGCACTTATTTGGCGATATCCTACGTCCAACTCAGCTGGTTTTGTAATATAAATTTTAAAAATTAAATTGATAAGCAAATTTGGGCAGCTTTAGAGATTACATTGCCATAGTTACTTTTTTTTTGTTTGTATTCTTGTGTTAGCCATTGACTATGTTGGGCGTTTTTCTTAAGAACTGGACAATCCCTAGTTACGTATCTCTGTTCCAGTTTCTGGGGCAGGTTTGGTTATTGAAGTGTCCTTAGCTATTAAGCAATCTCTAACCAGCACTATAAAAAGTTTACATCTTGCTTCAAAGTTATGGGTGCTACTGCGAACTGGCCCCTGTATTCTCTGTTCTTGCGCTATATATTGACAGTTGTAGTAACATTAAACCAGAGATAATGAATCAATAATAGAATAAAAGTGCTGTAATCATTGGATGGCAGCAGCTCTTTGTGAGAATTTATTGCAGACACTGCCATTTGAGAAGCAACTGGTGCTGCAATTGGCTGATTAGATCTGCCTTCTTATAAGTTACTGCCATTGGTGGCCAACATTCAATTGGGATAGTTCTAATAATCTGCAAAAATTGTAGATAAGGAGCTAGATTGTGAAACAGTGTCATTTTAAGCATGTAGCAGATTCATCTTGGGAATTAAATCATCATTAGCGTTTTTTATTGTAAATGTCATTTGTGCATAATTGAAAAATATTTGTGCTTGTAAATAATTTTGTAAACTTCAATGTAAACAACTGCAGTAAGCTAAAAGACTAATAACAAAGTAAACAAATGGTGTCAATTGATTATAGAATTTTCTTTTTTAGTTATGATTCACATAAAATGCTTGCCATCTCTTGGCAGTGACACTTAAGAAACATAGCGATCTTGGAGGTATATTAAATGGACGTCTAAAAGTTAAAATTGCTATGTTCGTAAGCATTACATTCTGTCTCTCTTTTGAGAGTCTTTATATTAACGACAATATCAGCCTGTGTGGCCTTTCTTGAAAAAGGAAATCATCTTTTAGTTCTCAAATTTCTTAAGTCTAGCAGGATGCCCATGTTTGTTTTGTAAAAGACATCTTTGTAAATTGCAATTATAGCTTCAGTGGCTTCACTGCATGGCGTAGTTAAAATTTGTGTAAAACATACTTATACTGCACTTTCCACAAGCCTTTACCATTTGTCACAGCGGTGCTAAAGATAAGCTGGATAGTTTGTGGTTGAGAGAATTTTTTGTGTGTTTGTTCAGTCGTATCTACCAAAAGAACATGTACTAGTATATTAGAAGTACTTAATGTTGGAAGCCAAGTAGATGTACCCTTTCTTTTTTCATTAAATTTAAGTTAGCTTATAGTCCAAACCCGTTAATGTCAATGAAAACATTCAGGGACATTAGCAATATGGGCCTGTTATTTAAAAATTGCACAAAGTTTTTTTGTAATTTCAAAGGTTTAAACTTCTAGGTTAACATAATGTTGAAGCAGCTATAATTGTAAGCCGGAAATTAACAGCTAAATTGTAATACTCAAAATTTGGCTTTCATTTATCTGACCCTGTATTTTTGTACCACTTGATGCTTCAGTGAAAAAAAACTATTTAATCCAAGTTACTTTCCAATAAGGTAAATCCCTCTGAACGTTATCTGTGGAAATAAGCTTCAGTGATAATTTGGGCTCAGATGAATTGCATAGTGTGCTTTGGAGAGGGAATGGTAACAAATCATTCACTAAATGTAGAGAAATGAAGAGAATCCACTTATGATACAGGGGCAAGTTCACTTGAGCTTCCCAGGGCTTATACTGTGTAAAATGCAAATAGACTTCTGTTATATTACTGATGTTAACACACAGCATTGTGATTTCTTCTTTGACCTTGCTGTGATTTCTATTCATTGTAGTTGAATAATTTTACATTGGGTTTTTACTGATTGTTATTTATGAGAAACTGGTGGTCTTGCAGATAGGTCTAGATCTTGTGCTTTCTGCTCTGTTCAGAACCACAGTGCTGCCAGTTTTTTTGGTTTGTGAACTTTAACATTGAGTTATTGATCTATCATTTCCACCTTAAAGCTTTAAAGATCATATGTTGATGCAAGACAAATCAGATTGTGTAGTAGAAGGTTGTCAGCTAAAACCTCCAAATCTGCTGTTTAGAAAATATCATGTTTTTTTTTAAAAAAAATTGAGCAGCCAAACCATATCAAGCAGCTTATCCGTAATGTGTCACTGGGGCACTTAAAAGGAAAAAAGAAACTAATGCAAAAAGCATATCTTCCATCAAGCTGTCATGCAAAAAAAAAAGGTGCTTTGGAAATAACTGAAATTCAGAAATAATCTGAAGTGTGTCAACTGTCTTCTGTTTGCCTCTGATTAAAATAAAACTCCCAAAACATTGTTTAAAATTGCAAAACAAACGGTAAGGCCATTTAAAGAAGGAATGGTGTTTCACAGACTGTTCCATTTGTTTAAATGATTACTTCAGTTCTTGAAGTAAAATTGTAATTTGAGATATTTTATAGATTTATTTCTTCTATGATCAAATGGCAAGTGAATTTGGTGCCAAGGTGGCTGTGCAACGTTATGTATACTTTGATTGGCCTCTTTTTTATTTATTTGGCCTGTACTTTCATAGAAATGTGAATCAGAATTCTGTATTTAACGCTTGGTAAATGGCTTTAATATATGTTATTCTCACACTGCACAAGAAGGGAACAAGAGAAATCTTACGTTTTTCATCTGCATCAAGGTCAACTTGACCTATTCCTTCTGCCTCAAAACCAGATGGGCCATTTCCAGCCAAGCGTTTTCCCACCGGCTGGAAGAATGATTCCTATTTTTAAGTTTGGGGAAGAGGCAGTGCCAGCTGGGAGAAACCTGGCTCTTGCTTACATTTCTCTTTTATTTCCCAAACCCTGCCCTCCCCTCCCATGCCATTCCCCCCCCCCCCCCCCCCCCCCCCCAAATCTGGACCTACCTCAATATATTAGTTGGTTGCTGCAACTATAATTAAGAAATGGTGTATTTCCCTGGTTCAAAATATAACAATGACCAAAATGAGCTTTTCAAAACATCCATCTTAGTTTGTTTGATATTAATTTTGAAATGGTGCAAAGTTAGGCAAACAATTCTATTTTCCTCTAAAGTTGATTATAGTGCTTTATTTTGTTCTTTGTGCCTTGTGTAATCATCCCATGCATGTCAAAATCTGCTGACGGGCTTAAATAGCAGTGTATGACTATATTGTACATAAACTGCTTAAATGAACAAAATAGGTTGAAAACTTAATATATTTTGAGAAATTGTAAAGCATTGTTATTTATGCTGCATAGAATGATCAGTATTGTTGCACTTTCTCAGTCGCTTATGCCATATGACGGCTGTTAACAGAAAAACTGCGGAAAAACGAGGTGATTTGGACAATGGTTTGAAGAGAGAAAAAAATGCTACTTGTAAATCCTTAAGGCAAAAGAGGATTTAAAATATTTTCAAGTACCTCAAAAGCCTGACATATGCTGCATTGAAAAAGTTTTGAGTACTCTTTGTTTTGCTGTTTTTTTGTTATTTTGAATTGCACAAACTCATCTACCTTCTGTAACTACTGCATTTTAAGGTGTTGGCTTGTTTCTTTTTTTCAGGCACTGGTAGAATTGGGCACAAAGTGGACTTCCAGTAAATTTTTCTTCATGCTTTCATGTTTTAATATAGGGTAGTTTTGATCCTGAATGCAAATCGTTTTTTAAACCTTTTTAACCAGCACAAATAAGGTTTGTTACCTAACCTAGTGTTTGTGGTCCATTTGTGCTTGAATGAGCAGTTTACACTCCTGTGGCAATGAGGATTTGCATTGCTTGCAGTTTGTTTTACTAATGCTGTGTAAATACTTACTGTAGGTTAAATTTGTCCATTCCTTTTTCAGTCAATATTTTTAATGAGCTGAATAACTATGCTGTAAACTTGACAAGATATGATGTACAAGTATCATATATGAATTTGTGAATCTAAGATATCAATTTTTTTGACTAGCAGTATGGTATGATCATTTTCTTAACAAATAAACTTCTGTATCTTTAACTAGTTGCTTACAGGTGGTGGTAAATTAGTTTCTTTGTGTGTGCTCTCTTTTCGTAATCCCAGCCCTTATTTTCAGCCATTACTGTTACAGCTATATATTCCCACTAATGAAAAATTAGTTCTGTGTTTGAAGCTGCTACATATACAGTACGACTGTTTGCTAGCTCAAAGTTTAGTATCGAATGAAAAATGGATCCAATGCCCTGTAAATGTCCTGCAATCCACCTTGTACTTGACTTTGGTTTCGGCTTTGCATATGAACTTGCTGATCTGCATGCTCCAAGGTGTAAATCTCCCCCTTGTAATGGGGTTTTTAATTTGGTGAGAAGTGAAACCCTATTTAATGTAAATACTGCTCTTTTGGTGGAATTGGTGAATACAGTAGTTGAATTTTTTGCATTTATTCAAATTTATCATAAATGAAACTCCTCATTTATTCCAAAATAGTCTGAATTTGCACCATTTATAATGGCAGTTATATAATATTTAGAAATGTTTTAAACACCTTTAGCTGTCTACATAGGATCAATGAGCTTGATCTGTACTTTAGAGAAGAGGGTTGTTGAATTTGATTTATGCGGTACAACTCGTTTGCAATAAATCCCAGATTGTGAACTATCTAAAATCATTTGGTTCACACTAGACTTAATCATCAGGCAAGACTGAACATTTCAGATGGTAAATTCAAAAGATTTATTGACAATTAAAAGGTAGAAATTTTAAAAAATAGTAAAAGGAAAAAGCTTAACTTAACAACTAAACAGACTTCTAATGGCTCCCTTGAGTGACCAAGGCACGGAGTGATGATAACCCTCTGGTCACTCAGCATGTGGATAACATGCTAACAAAATGCCTTCTCAAAACCTTCATTTTTATACCCTCAACTCATTTTCTTATCTCAAATTAGCCTAACTGTCGAACAATAATCTGTTAACTTGACCACCTGCTGATTTATAATTAGCTCCCGACACCTGTGAGCATCTCCCCATACAGTAATACAATGGGGCTACTCAAAATGTTTCATGTGAATAATGCCTCATTCTTTACCCATCTTAACGTAACTCCCCAAGGTCATGAAGACTTCAGTTTAGCACACCTTTATCTTTAGACTGGTTTGAGAGCCATCGTTTTACATTTCTGAATATTCAATTAGTACATTTAAAATCAAGTGTTAATTATGAAACATAAAACATTACGTACTTTCTGTTACAGGTTATATTACCAGCCATTACATCTATTGATTAATTACCTATTGTTCAGCTGTCTCACTATTGAGGCTCACTACTTGTCCATTCATTCCTGGCTGGTTTCCAATAATGCAGTAACTGGTTAGTTTTTAAAATGTCTCCTGGATTAATTCAAAATGGCTTCTTGACCATGATCATTTATTAAATAACTTATTGAATCAGACTACAAAATAGTCAAAGCACTAAGATTAAAGCAAAAAACTGCAAATGCTGGAAATCCAAAACAACAACAAAAATACCTGGGAAAAACTCAGCAGGTCTGACAGCATCTGAGAAGAAGAATACAATTAACGTTTCGAGTCCATATGACTCTTCAACAGAACTAAGGAAAAATAGAAAGGTGAAATATAAGCTGGTTTGGGGGGTGGGACAGGTAGAGCTGGATAGAGGGCCAGTGATAGGTGGAGATTGCCAATGATTTATTTTAAAACTACCAGCAGGGTAGACTTGTAGCTAATTTGATCAAGGTTGATAAAATAGTGAAGGAACTGAATTATTTACATTTTGATTTTTTCCTGAAAACAATTTCTCTGGAAACTCAAGTTTCCTAGTAAGATATTGGAGATGCTACCCAGCAGAATTATGCCCATTAATCCTTGGGTAGCAAGGATTTTAATATCATATCTTGTTGCATGATTGACATCCTTCCACCTGAGGCAGATGGTGATGTGATGCAGCCTCAGAATTTGATGATTGATTAAACTGATTCTGGAAAGGCAAAGTCCTTCACAAGCGCCACACATGAAGTTGTCCCTTGCTGATGGTGCAAGATGATCTTTGCTAAGGCCTTGTTTGCAAGGCTGTCAGTTATGGAATCAGCTTCCACCACTTCTTCCGGTAAAACATTCCAGATCCCGACATCTCTGAAAGTAATTCTCGTCTCCCTCTAGATCTTTTGATTTTAAAACTATGACCTCTGGTTATTGACTCAGTTGCCATAAGGAATAGTTTTTCTTTGCTATCAAAACCTACGACCACCTCTGAAAACCTCTATAAGGTCAAATCTTAATCTTGTCTGTTTCAAGGAGAGCAGTCCCAACTTTTCCAAACCCTTCTCAACCAAAGCCCTTCATCCCTGGTAACATTCTGATAACCTGCTACCATTCTAAGTCCTTTATATCTTTCTTGAAGTATGGTGTTGAGGATTGTCCGTGACATTCGAACTGAGGCCTATCAGTGAAAAAATTCTAGCATGACCTTGCTTCATATTTTATGTCGCTGTTTATAGACCCAAGTAACCAATGCCTTTTTAACCAGCTTATAAAATTGCCCTGCCACCTTTTTGGATTTGTGTATATGAACAGCAAGGTGCCTGTGCTCATCTACATTTTCATAATCATGCCATTTATCCTCCCAAAGTACATCACCTCCCACTTCTCTGTATTGAACTCCTATTTGTTTCTCCCTAATTCACCGTCCTGTCTGTTCTGAGGTCTAAAACTATCCTCATCATGATCTACATTGAAAAATTTCATATTATCTGCAAACTTCATAAGGCTGCTCTCTACACCTGAGTCTAGGGTATTTATAAAAATTGAAACGAGTAAACAACCCTTTTTGAGAGCACCACTGCAAACCACCCGCTCTGAAAAAACATCTATCCACTATCACTCTGCTTCCTGTCACTGAGCCAATTATGCATCCATACAATCACACTTTCCTTATTCATCTTCTCAAACCTCCTGTGTGGAATTTTGAATTCCTTCTGAAAGCCCATATATAAATTTAAGGTTTGGTTGCAGTCGATGCCACAGTCTCCTCTTTGGTCTTGATCTTTCATGCTATGTGGAGAAGCTCTTGGCTCCTCGACATGTAGTTTTACCTCTGGGATCTTCTTTTGTTTCTGTGCAACAAGGCTTTACAAAAAAGCTTAAAAGAGAAATTTGAATACCCAGTGATTAACGGAAAGAAATTATGCTTCAAGATTTCATGTTTTTAAACAAGAATAAACTTTACAGTATGTAGAACGAGACTAAACAAAGCAAGCACTACTAACTTAACACTATAGTTTGTAAAGACACAGTATATTCACTTCTTTTGGAATTCACCAAGTATGCTACAGCTCCCTGGAATTCACTTTACTTTCTCCTCTGTGTTCCAGTTATTCTCTGAGGTATGAAATTTCATGGGGATCTTTCCATGAGCTTTTGGCTCAACAATCCTCCAGCTTTTCTTCAAAACCTCACTACTCACCTCAAGCTTAGGCCTCTCTGCATTCTCCAAGCTAAATGTCTCTCCAAGACAGAGGTCTTGAGGGAAGAGAGGCTGGAAGATTTGCCTAGCTTGCAGTTAAAACTACTTCTAGCTCCAAGCTAGGCAAATCTTCCAGCCTCTCTTCCCTCAAGGCCTCTGTCACCCAAATGAACTCAAGCTCCTACCTGTATTCCTTGCGGTGAACAATAAAGTTAGTATTTTCTCTACTTAAGATGCAGGCCTTGATAACATTGATCTCTTCTCCCTTGACACAGTGAGCTGTTCTTGAACTGAACTGCTGACTGCCTGTTTCTGTGATCAAACACAAATAAACAGGAAACTTCCTAACCCCCTACAACCCCTCTCCATGGCAATGTGGCATACCTGGGATGTTCCAAACAGAAATTTACATTAATTAACCAAACCTTTGATTCTGAGACCCACGTGAATAAATTTCTAAAAAAAAAAGTCAGGGCAATTCTCCTCGGACTTCCTGGTTCCACCAAAAAACTCGCTTGTTTACAAAGATGCTTTTAGCTCCTTTATCTGGGAACTACATGACTAATTTAAACCCTTAAGTAGATAACTGTAGAGATCCCAAATCTGCCAAGAAGCAGGAAAACAGTCCATTGTTTATTTTTCATACTTCTATGTAAGATTTTGCTAATACTAATTTCTAGGGTTCTGCATCAGTTTCTTGTAATATTTATGGATTTTATCTTAACCATCTGTTAAACAATACAATTGAATTTCTGCAAGTGCGACAGTAGTTCAGGCAGCTTGGGAACAGGAAGGCAGCTGCTTGCCCAAAACTGTTCTTGATGAACTAAACGACCTGAAACGTGCTTAAAAAGGTCTGTGTTGAAACAGTTATATTTATTTTAATTATACTACTTGCAATTCAAAGCCTCTGTTAGCTTTAAAGAAATAAGCAAAAGGTTTGAACTCAGTAGCTTGAACTTAATATGACACCTTATCTTTAAGTGAGAACTATGCAGTTTAAATAGATCAAGGCAGTTGGTTATCTAAAACCTATTAACTGTACCTGCAGGACAGACCCTATATTTTAAAAAGACATTCCTTTCCTGACATTATGCTAGGAGTTATAACTAACATCTATTAATTCCCTTAGTATCCATGGGCATAGTTTAACATTTTATATGAATCGGTTACAATAGTTTGTGCTGTTGAAAAACGGATGTAACATTGTTTGTGGAACTGCTTTGAATTTGAATGGATGTCCCCATTGTTCACAGTGAAATGTAATTTCTGGGGCCTAAAGGAAATAAGAGATGAACATTTGCCTCAGCCCAGCATGTCTCTGGTTACAGAGATGGGATGACATCAGAGACCCTCACCCTATTTTTGGACTATTTCAGAATAAGGAACAGTCAGAATTAGGGATAAAAGTTGGAAATTCAGAGTCTTCGTTGTTCAATTTCACCATGGCCTCTGTCGTATAATTCTTCTGTGACACTGTTCAACATTACTTCAGAAACAGAAGAAGAAAGGCATCACCTGTGCTGGCTGCATTCAAGGAATCCTAGGCCTTGAGGGATAAGAAGCTTCCACTTTGTCTTCACTGCTTTTGTTCAGTATATATAACATCTTGTTTAATAGATTCAATTTGATTCATAAATATCGGTTGCTCTCATCTTTTTAGGTCAGGCACAACTGAGGAAGCCATTGTTATAAATTAAGAGTTCAGAACCTAGATTTTTGAATTAAAGGGGTTTTCTACTTCAAAACCCCTAAAACTTACACACCTCTGACCTCTCTATGTAACTATGGACTATCCTTTGGCAATAATCTTAGGGCATATACCAATCATTCAAACCCAGTTTTTTTATTTACCTTACATTTAACACTTTAATTTCTTAATCTAAAAGTTATACCTCTAAAACACACAAATTATGGAACACAACACTCCATTTTTAATTCCTTTCTGACCATTCTACCTTATAGTCTGAGCCAAACTGGCCCAATAATTGGCTCTGACTGTTACCAGCCTAATTTGATTTTTAATTATGACTTTGAGTTGATAAGGTTTTCATATTGTACAAGATCTTATTCACTTCCACTGACACCACAATATTCATTTTACACAAAACTATTAATTTCCACTGATACAACCAACGCTAGTCAGGTTATATCAAGGTGTCCGTCTCTAGGCTCGCCGGGATGTCTGATGTAGACAGCCATGTGCCTGCATTACAGTGAATTACAAAAACTGTTTGAACTTCTGCATTGTTAAAGATTAATCAGTACTGTAACCCAATCAGTATATGCATAACTCAATCAGGGTTTCAGGATTTATTGTAACCGATTTCTGTTAGTACAGTATAAAATAAAGCTGACTACTTAACCAATGTGTTAGTTATCTCATTAAAGGGTTCACAAGTTAGTCAGACAGTGTGCTCTTAACATCCATTCTGGCTTTCCTTGATTAACCTATACCTTTCCAAGTGAATTTATTTATTAATATCATCTCAGTTCCAGGACATCGCTCCAGGAGTCCCTCAGGGTAGTGTCCTGGGCCAACCATCCTCAGCTGTGTCATTAATGATCTTCCTTCCATCATAAGTTCAGAAGTGGGGATGTTAGCTGATGATTGAGTAATGTTCACCATTCACGACTCCCCAGATACTGAAGCAGCCCATGTCCAAATGCAGCAAGACCTGGACAATAGCCAGGCTTGGGGTGGCAAGTAGCAGTCATGCTACACAAGTGTCAGGCAATGACCACATCAAGCAAGAGAGAATCTAAGCATTGCTCCTTGACATTCAATGGAATTTCCATTTCTGAATCCTCCACTATCAACATTCTGGGGGTTACCATTGACCAGAAACTGAACTGGACTAGCCATATAAATCACAGAATCTCTCAGTGCAGAAGAGGCCTGTCAGCCCATCGAGTCTGCACCAACACATGAGAAATACCTGACCTACCCACCTCATCCCATTTACCAGCACTTGACCCATAGCCTTGAATGTTATGACGTGCCAAGTGCTTATCCAGGTACTTTTTAAAGAATGTGAGACAACCTGCCTCCACCACCCTCCCAGGCAGTGCATTCCAGACCGTCGCCACCCTCTGGGTAAAAAAGTATTTCCTCATCCCTCCTGCCTCTCACCTTGAACTTATGTCCCTTTGTGACTGGCCCTTCGACTAATACTGTGGTTACAAGAACAGATCAGAGGTTAGGAATCCTGTGGCAAGTAACTCACCTCCTGACTCCTCAAAGCCTGTTTACCACCTACAAAGCACAAGTCGGTAGTGTGATGGTATACTCACTTGCCTGGATGAGTACAGCTCCAACAACACCCAAGCTTGACAAATCCCGGACAAAGCAGCCCGCTTGATTGACACCCCATCCACAAACATTCACTCCCTCCATTACCAGTGCACAGTGGCAGCAGTATGTACCATCTACAAGTTGCACTCTGCAGGAACTCACCAAGACTTCTTAGACTGCACCTTCCAAACCCACAACCACTACCATCTTGAAGGATAAGGGCAGCAGACACATGGGAATACCACCACATGGAAGTTCCCCTCCAATCCAGTCACCATCCTGTCTTGGAAATATGTCACTGTTCCTTTGTTGTCACTGGGTCAAATCCTGGAACTCCTCCCTAACAGCACTATGGCTGTACCTACACCATGTGGACTGCAACAGTTCAAGAAGGCAGCTCATCACCACCTTGAGGGTAAATAGGGATGGCCAATAAATGTTGTTCTAGCCAGCGATGCCCACATTCCATGAATGAATGAAAAAAATTCTCAAATCATTTTTCAATAACATCAGCACAACTGATTAAGTTAACTGGTTTATAGCTTCCTGGCCTCTTCCCCATTTACCCCAACCCCAATTTGCTTGAATAATGGCATAACATTAGCAACCCTACAGCAATACTCGTGTGTCCAACGAGGATTGAAAAATAGTGATCTTTTATGATCAGGATTGTGATCTCCTTTGCTTTTGTTTCTTTCAGCAAACTAGGATGCATTCCATCCAGACCAGGCAAATTGCCAACTTTTCAGTAATATATCTTTTCTTAACTATTTCTATGCTGCCCTGATTTTCCTCTCATCTTTAAGTGCAGTCTTCACCATTCACTTTCCTTTGTGAAGTCAGATGCAATGTACTCTTCAAAATAGTGCTGTTGGACCTTTTATGTTCACTTGAGAGGGAAAAAGGGGCCTCAGTTTAATTTCTCAACCAAATGACTGCACCTCCAACAATTCAGCACTGGAGTGTCAGCTTTGGTTTTTGTGCTTAAGTCCTGAAGTGGGACTTGAACCCACAACTTTATGACTCAGATGAGAGTGCTGCCAACTGAACGATGGTTGATGCCCCAACTTACCTTTAATATAATGAAATGCCCCAAGGCACTTCACAGGAGCATTATAAAACAAATTGACACTGAGCCATATACAAGGCGGTATTAGATCAGATGACCAAAAGCTTGGTCAAAGAGATCGGTTTGAAGAAGTGTCTCAAAGGAGAAAAGCAAGGTCGAGAGGTTGAATGGAGGGAATTCCAGAGCTTGGGGCCTAGGCAACTGAAGACAGCCACCAATGATGGAACAATTATAGTTGTGAATGCACAAGAGGCCAGAATTAGAGGAGTGCAGATATCTTGGAGGGTTATGGAGTTGAAAGGAGAATACAGAGATAGGGAGGGCGAGACTATGGAGGAAGTTGAAAGCAAGGATGAGAATTTTAAATCAAAATGTTTGAACAGGAGTCGGTGTAGTTCAGTGAATATGAGTAATAGGGGAATGGGACTTGCTGCAAGTTAAGACACAGTATTTTGTTGAATTGAATATTGTTTTGTACAAAGATGACATAGGGGTAGAAAGTAGAATACCAGGACTTAAAGGGTTATGTTATGAGGCAGACTTGGCTTGTACTCCCCAGAGTTTAGAAGGCTGAGAGGTGCTGTATTTAAGGTGTTTAAAATTATAGGTGGATTTGATAGATACAATAACATAAAAGTTATATAGTGCATTTAAAATAATGAAACATCCCAAGGCGCTTTACAGGATCATTATAAACTAAAATATGACACAGAGCCACATAAGGCAATACTAGGTCAGATGACCAAAAGTTTGGTCAAAGAGGTAGATTTTAAGGAGAGCCTTAAAGGAGAGAGGCAGAAAGGTGTAAGGAGGAAATTGTAGAGCTTGGGGTTTATGTAAATGTAGGCATAGCCACCGATGGTGGAGTAGTTAAAATCAGGGATGCACGAAAGGCCAGAATTAGTGTGGTATAGAAAAACTATTGCCTCTGGCTGAAGGATCTAGGAACAAGGAGATATGAGCTTTAAAACTGAGCTAAAAATAATTCTCAATTGAGACCTCTAAGAAGTGTGAGTAGGAAAAATGAGGAAAGGCAATATAAATAAAGGGCACAGTCCTAAAGAGGATGCAACAGCAGAGAGACCTGGGGTATATGTACACAAATTATTGAAGGTGGCAAGTGATTTGAGAAAGCAGATAAGATATTGGGCCTAATTTTTACAGCCCAGTCGCAGTGGGGGTGGGGCTGTAAAATGCGGTGATCTGTTCAAAGTTCCATTGACATTGGAAAATCCTGCCAGCGAGAGAGGCCATAAAATTCAGCCCATGGTTACAACTGGGATGGGAGGTTTGTGCAGTTTATCTTGCCTCACTACTCCGTAGGCCGCACCATTAGTGTAAATATTTACTTCACTCACCAAAATGACCAATTATTTACCTTCGCTACTGATAGACCCAGAATAAAACAGACTTCAACCAGGCTTTTTCAACAAACTCAGAATGGCTGATTTATTATAGACAAAACTTTTTTTTTAAAGCAAGTTGCAAGAACTGGTTAACGTGCAATTTGTTATCTGGAAGTGTAACTTTCTATCTTTTTTAAAATACGCATGCACGCACACACACATACACACACAAAGGACAAACAAACAAGGTCTCTTCAGAGATTAGTAGGCAAAGAAAAATGTTATGAAAAGGATAAAGTTGGCAGGGCTTTGATACTGTCTATCTAGTGCTTCCTTGTGTGAAGATGGAACATTAGTCCCAGTGGATGTCTGGAGGTTCTTTCCAATGGAAATTCAGTGTAGAGGAGAATAGAGCCAGATCAATCTTTGGGACCTCCCTCTCATCTCAGCCACTCGTTTCCAAATACAGATAAGTTCCACTGAGATGAAGATTCTTAGCTGGATGCTATTAACCATTTTGTTTCATGCAAGGCAAGCACTAGCTGGGCAGCTTTCCTCCTTCTCTGTTTATTCCCAATGGAGTTTAAAAAAACAAGTTCAAAACATAAAGCTCATCTTCATCAGGTGATTTCCAGTAAGTCACTGGGGCCTTTGCCTTTAAAACAGTTTTTTCCCCAGCCACTAAAGTAACTACTATTCAAATAAGCAAATAGCTTTCCTCCTCAAATGTCATGTCATGTAATTTCTTGGAAAAGGCATGCTTGCTCACAGTCCAAGGTGAATTTATGACCTTTTTAAAAAAAAATCCGTGTCCAAATAATGCAATGTCCTTCCAAATTGTAAAAAATATAGTTCTTGAACATATGATTTCTCAACAATATGCAGTATCTTGGGTGTGGTATAGAGTACAAAAGCCAAGAAGTTATGGTGAACCTGTATAAAATACTGGTACAGCCTTAATTGGAGTATTATGTCCAACTCTGGGCAGCTCACTTTCAGAAGGATGTGAAGGCATTGGAGAGGATGGTTCCAGGAATGAGAGACTTCAGATACGTGGCTAGATTGGCAAAGTTGGGTTTGGTCTCCTTAGAGAAGATTAAGAGATTTCATAGAAGTGCCCAAAATCAAGAGGGATCTGGACAGAGTGGATGGGGAGAAACTTGCCATTGGTGGAAGGGTCAAGAACCAGAGGGCATGATGTATAGTGATTGGCATAGGCATCAGGGGTGACATAAATAAAAACTCTTAGGAGGTGAATGGTTAGGATCTGGAATGCACTGCCTGAGTGTGATGGAAGCAGAGTCAGTCATGGCTTTCAAAAAAGATTTGCATAAAAATCTGAGGAGAAAAACTAATTGCAGGACCACAGGGGAGTAGCTGGGGACTGGTATTAGGTGAGTTGCTCTTGCAGAGTCAGCAAGTACATGATGGACCTGAATGGCAGCCTCCTGTGTCATCACCATTCTAAAGCATTTCCATTTCAAAGTGGGGTGAATAGGTTGCAGTAACAATTTACAACAATGAATGTGAAATGTTACCTGAAATTTATCCAGACAGAAATGTGTTACTTAAATAATAACCCATAATGCAGAACATACAAACAAACAATTAAGGAACAGAAGTAGGGCCTGCTTTACCATTTGATAAGGCTGGTCTGATTG
Source organism: Carcharodon carcharias (assembly GCF_017639515.1). Taxonomy (NCBI): domain Eukaryota; kingdom Metazoa; phylum Chordata; class Chondrichthyes; order Lamniformes; family Lamnidae; genus Carcharodon; species Carcharodon carcharias. The sequence continues at coordinate 168,747,760 of NC_054472.1, forward strand.
TGGCCTCAACTCTAATTTTCCTGTCTGTCTCCTATACCCTTTGACTCCCTTGTCAAGCAAGAATCTATCTAACTCAGTTTTAAAAATATTCAATGACCCAGCCTCCACTGCTCTCTGGAGAAAAGAATTCCACAAATGCCCTTACCCCCACCAACCCCCCACATAAAAACATTTCTCATCATAAAACCAGAAATTGGTGGAAAAACACAAAACAGTCAGCTTTGGAGTCTTGAGAGATGTGAAAAGAATTGGGAAAAACAATATCTGATTAGAAATAATTAGGCAAACTGATTAGAAATGCATGTTGGTCTAAACTTTGAAAAAACATTTTTGCTGTGAGCTTTAAAAAGATATGGAAATAGTTTTACTCTATATTTTTATCATAGGCCACAGAAGGATTCAGCCCATCGAATCCATGTTGGCTCTCTTTAGAGCAATCCAGTCAGTTCCATTCCCCTGTTCTGTCCCTGTAGCCCTGTAAGGTTATTTTCCTCCAGTGCCCATATTAGAGATGAGCAACAAGTGCTAACCTAGCCAGCAACATTCCCATCCAAAGAAGTTCATGGGAACCAGCTTTTTTTTGGTCTACCTTGTCTAAAACTGCCATAATCTTGTACACCTCTATCAAATGTCCCCTCAAACTCCTTTACTCCAAGGAGAATAACCCCAGATTCCACAAGCTAACCTTGTAGCTAAAGGTCCCTCATCTCTGGAATCAGCTTGTGAGGCTAATGTGAAAGTGACATTGATATTCAAAACTTTTGACTGGAAACTGAATTGCCTTGCAAGGAGCAGGTATGGATTCGAAGTCACAAGGCCTCCTTCTGTAATGCAGCAATTCTATGACTCTTTCCACCCCTCCATCCCAAGTGGCAGATACTGAGCAAATAGAAATGTTCAAGATTGAGATTTTTGTTAGGTAAGGGTATGGAGGGATATAAAGATGGGAAAATTGAGTTAATGGATAGATAAAGCATGATTTCATGGAATGATGGAACAGATTCGAGGCGCTGAATGGTCTCCTGTTCCTATGTTCTACTGGAGTCACATTATCTCTCAAACTATTATTTGTGATCCACCAATCTATCAGTATCTGCATTGTGACATTGATCATCGAGTGTTTACGTCAGTCTCACATGATGGTTCTTGGCATATTCCTTCAACTCCTCTGCCTAAACTTTCCACTATTAACCTTGCATTTGTTGTAAAACCAGAAAATGCTGTGGATAGCACGAGTGAGAACGTCTTCCACCGATGCTGTCTGAAGTGCTCAGAATTTTCAACCTTTTGTTTTTATTTCAGATTTTCAGAATTCACAATATTTGGCTTTTGCATTTGATGTAGTTTGACTTGTATTTAATGGTAAGGACCTCCAAGTTAGCTCAGTCATTTTACCTGAATCAATCAGTGAAGATGGATTTATTAAACCAATCTTAAGCCTAAGGGATTTTTTAATGTCTTCCTGAATCCACTAGTTGCGTTGAGTGTAACCCATAAGGAAGTTTGTGAATTAAGAAAACATCAATACTATAGCTACGCTGAGGCCCGTACATGCCGATAACCCTTCTTAATTTGCAAGTTTCACATCACTCCCAAACCCATAACCCCTGAACAGTTTAATGCTGGCATTCAAATATTAAAATGTTAACAAAAAGCCAGTAGTTTCAGAAAGTCTAGCTAAAAACCATTTAACTTAAATTTAAAATCTGCCTTGTTAGTTATAGCATAGCAAATGGGAAAGCAAAATTGCTACAAGACTACCTTCTCGCCCCAGTCTCTCATTCAAATGAAAAATTTAAACTACACGGTTTCTAGCTACAGTATTAAATTGAGATTTTTCACTGCTAGAAAATCAGAATTACCAATACAAAGTGTGCATTATAGCTACCTGTAATTACATTTTTAGAGACTGGGGGCAGGCTTAGTGCGACTTCTGAACATGTGCCCTGGAGTTTGTAAATATTTCTTCATTTGAAAGCAAATTGTGAGTGATGTTGAATAGTTCATAGATCTCACCCTCTAACTGCACCTCTCCACTGTGGAAGGCTGAATTTACCCTACTTAAAATTAGAAGCTTTCAAGTTGAACATATTTCTGATAACAAATAACACACATTCTCAAACTCACTTTTATGGTAATTAAATGAACTCAGACGAGGAACATATTTTTCTCTTTAATTTCCAAACATACAAAAGTATATTTCACATATATACACAATATTATACCAAGTTTGTTCTGTTATTTACCAATAACACAACCAGGAAAGAAAAAAAAACTGATCTATTGCTTTTCAAAAAAATCAGCAGTTTCCTATCATTGAACTGAAGGAACTGTTAACACTAACTACAGATTTCCTATTTGATCATTGTTCAGTTCTTCACAGTTGTTTATATTATGGAATTTACAAGTTGTACATATGTAGGTTTGTGCTGACTTATCCCAAATACACAATAGTTTTAGGTATTGCATTTTCCTCTTGCTCTCTACTGCAGCCTTCGGACAATCGTCAGCAAGATGCTGGTACAGTGAAAAGGCACTTTCTAGCTTCCTTTAGGACTCGTTTTCTGCTTCATCCTCATCATCGTCCTCCTCATCATCGTCCTCGTCATTTTCGTCATTATCACCTTCTCCATCACCACCTCCTTCTTTCTCCTCCTCGAGCATCTTGAGGTATTCGCTTGCCAAAATCTTTTTTGGCAAGATATCTATAACAATATTACTGCATTGTTAAAGCAGATGTACTTTAAATTACTCAGTCAAGTTCTGAGATAATAGTGATACTTTGTATCAGTACGAGGGCTGAAACGAGCCTTGGGCAGCAATGCAAAACTGGTGATTGACAACTCATTTTACACTCTCCTGCTTATTCTTTTCATTGACTTCAATGAAGAAAAAAAAGCAGCCATGAAGGCTGAACTGTAAAATAAAACCAAACTTGTTCACTAATAATTTTCATGGAAAGGAACCTGCCAACCATAACCATATGGGTCTACATGTGACTCCAGTGTCACACTTTGGTGGCTGACTCTTGAGCAACAATCCACTCAGCTGTAAAAACAATCACCAAGCCTTTGAGGGATGGGCAAGAAATGCAGCCTTTCCAAGCATTGCCCACATCCTGAAAATCACTGTTTAAAGCACAGCCTTACACTAGCAGTCTGAAGTCAAGATGATCTGGTGATAATCTCTTTGTCTGCATATTAATGGATGAAATGAACTTTCCACTTATAGCAATATGCAGAGGAATTTATGCTGTGTCCAGCAATTCTAAATGGTTCAAACACAGTGGAAACAGTTGTGCCCTAAAATCAGCAACGTGAATTGGCCTAAACCAGTGAGCCATTTGCCACTCTGAAGCCATGGTAACCAACCCCAGGAAGATAGGTAACTCAGTTCCATTTCAGAGGTTTCTTCTGAATTTCCTATTTGACTAACTTATATTGACGGCCTCTGGTTATGTTCTTCCCCACAAGAGGAAACGTTTGCTCCATATCCCCTCCATCAAAATCTTTCGTAATAGGTCCTTAAAATCAGGTCACCCCCTCAAGTCTTCCTTTTTTAAAAAGAGTAAAACAGACCCAGCCTGTCAATCCTTTCCTGATATGTATACCCACACATTTTTGGTATCATCCTTGTAAATTTTCTCTGCCTCCTCTCTATTGCTTCTTTAACCTTCTTGTCATATGACCACCAAAACCACACACACTACTCTTGGTGTGGTCTAACCAAGGTTCAATAAAGAACAAAAACAGAATTACCTGGAAAAACTCAGCAGGTCTGGCAGCATCGGCGGAGAAGAAAAGAGTTGACGTTTCGAGTCCTCATGACCCTTCGACAGAACTTGAGTTCGAGTCCAGGAAAGAGCTGAAATATAAGCTGGTTTAAGGTGTGTGTGTGGGGGGCGGAGAGATAGAGAGACAGATCGGTAGACCGATCGTCTCAGCTTGCTCCTGCCCCACAGAACTCATTTCTCGTTATCTTGACTCCCTTCTCTCTCCCCTTGTCCAGTCCCTTCCCACCTACATCCGTGATTCCTCTGACACCTTACGTCACATCAACAATTTCCAGTTCCCTGGCCCCTACCGCTTCCTCTTCACCATGGACGTCCAATCCCTCTACACCTCCATCCCCCACCAGGATGGTCTGAGGGCCCTTAGCTTCTTCCTCGAACAGAGGCCCGAACAATCCCCATCCACCACTACTCTCCTCCGTCTGGCTGAACTTGTTCTCACGCTGAACAATTTCTCCTTCAACTCCTCTCACTTCCTCCAAATAAAAGGTGTGGCTATGGGTACCCGCATGGGCCCCAGCTATGCCTGTCTCTTTATGGGGTATGTGGAACATTCCTTGTTGCAGTCCTACTCCGGCCCCCTTCCACAACTCTTTCTCCGGTACATCGATGATTACTTTGGTGCTGCTTCATGCTCTCGTCAGGACTTGGAAAAATTTATTAATTTTGCTTCCAATCTCCACCCCTCCATCATTTTCACGTGGTCCATCTCTGACACTTCCCTTCCCTTCCTTGACCTCTCTGTCTCAATCTCTGGTGATAGACTGTCCACCAATATCCATTACAAACCCACCGACACCCACAGCTATCTCGACTACAGCTCCTCACACCCCACTTCCTGTAAGGACTCCATCCCATTCTCTCAGTTCCTTCGCCTCCGTCGCATCTGTTCCGATGATGCTACATTCAAAAACAGTTCCTCTGACATGTCCTCCTTCTTCCTTAACCGAGGTTTTCCACCCACGGTCGTTGACAGGGCCCTCAACCGTGTCCGGCCCACCTCCCGCGCATCCGCCCTCACTCCTTCTCCTCCCTCCCAGAAACATGATAGGGTCCCCCTTGTCCTCACTTATCACCCCACCAGCCTCCGCATTCAAAGGATCATCCTCCGCCATTTCCGCCAACTCCAGCATGATGCCACTACCAAACACATCTTCCCTTCACCCCCCTTATCGGCATTCCGTAGGGATCGCTCCCTCCGGGACACCCTGGTCCACTCCTCCATCACCCCCTACTCCTCAACCCCCTCCTATGGCACAACCCCTTGCCCACGCAAAAGATGCAACACCTGCCCCTTCACTTCCTCTCTCCTCACCGTCCAAGGACCCAAACACTCCTTTCAAGTGAAGCAGCATTTCACTTGCATTTCCCCCAACTTAGTCTACTGCATTCGTTGCTCCCAATGTGGTCTCCTCTACATTGGAGAGACCAAACGTAAACTGGGCGACCGCTTTGCAGAACACCTGCGGTCTGTCCGCAAGAATGACCCAAACCTCCCTGTCGCTTGCCATTTTAACACTCCACCCTGCTCTCTTGCCCACATGTCTGTCCTTGGCTTGCTGCATTGTTCCAGTGAAGCCCAACGCAAACTGGAGGAACAACACCTCATCTTCCGACTAGGGACTTTACAGCCTTCCGGACTGAATATTGAATTCAACAACTTTAGGTCGTGAGTCCCCTCCCCCATCCCCACCCCCTTTCTGTTTCCCCCTTCTTTTTTTTCCCAATAAATTATAAAGATTTTCCTTTTCCCACCTATTTCCATTATATAAAATAAAAAAAAAAACCCACTAGAGCTATACCTTGAGTGCCCTACCATCCATTCTTAATTAGCACATTCGTTTAGATAATATCACCAACTTTAACTTTAACACCTATGTGTTCTATTGTACTATTGTTGTTGACATCTTTTGATGATCTGCTTCTATCACTGCTTGTTTGTCGCTACAACCACACCAACCCCCTCCACCTCTCTGTCTCTCTATCTCTCCGCCCCCCACACACACACCTTAAACCAGCTTATATTTCAGCTCTTTCCTGGACTCGAACTCAAGTTCTGTCGAAGGGTCATGAGGACTCGAAACGTCAACTCTTTTCTTCTCCGCCGATGCTGCCAGACCTGCTGAGTTTTTCCAGGTAATTCTGTTTTTGTTTTGGATTTCCAGCATCTGCAGTTTTTTTGTTTTTATCTTAAGGTTCAATAAAGGTTTAGCATAACTTGCCTACTTTACTACGTTTATACAAATAAAGCCTCGTGCTTTGTTTGCTTTCATTAAGATCTTGCTAACCCGTGATGTATGTGTACTCCAGGATCCCTTTGTTCCTCTACCCGACCTAGACTTGCACCTTCTAAGTAAGTGATCTCGCTTTTCTTCCTGCCGAAATGTACTGTGTCAGATTTATCTGGCGTTGAACTTCAACTGCCAATTATTTGCTTATTCTGCAAGTTTATTAATTTCCTATAATTTGTTGCATTCCTCAGTACTGCATTCTTTTTAAAAGTCAAAATGGAGGATGTTGTATAAGGTTTTCTACATTGATGATGTTATGCATTGTGCGCCATGAACCTTCAGCTTGGTTTCTCAGTGAAAAGGGGCACTTTAATTTTCACAGAATAGTTAGTGGGATATACACACCAGCGAGAAACTGGAATGTTTCAGAGTTCTCCACACAGTCAGCCAGTTCATTGTAGGTTAGTTCCTTTTTTTCTGAACTGCTGCTTTTGTAGGCGCATGTGGCGAGATGCTGCACAAATAATTCCTGAAATGCAATCACAAAAAAAGCTTCATATGCAACAGATGTTCCGACTGGGGTACATTAGAACACAGGTTCTTTTCAGCACATACAAGTGTCAGGAAAATGCAGAGTCCTCGGTAACTAGCCTGTTGTCGTTCAAAAAGACATCATAATTAAATTTGCATGTTTTCCTGCTGGTGGGAAACCCACCTGTCGGCTGCCGAGATCGGGATACTGCAGACTAACTTGGCAGGGGAATGGGATCCTGACAGGAGGTTCAGCAGGGGGAGATGCACAGCCAAAATTAGAAGAGAGAGCAAGTGGGTCTGGAAGGCATAGAAATTATAGGCCAGTTAAGGCACAAGGGAGTTTGGCAAGGTTGGATGGTATTTATTGTAACGCAAGGAGTCTGACAAATAAGGCAGATGAGTTGAGGGCACAAATTAATTCATGGAAGTATGATGTCATTGCTGTCAGAGACATGGTTGAGAGGGGCAGGATTGGCAGCTCAATATTCCAGGATATAGAGTCTTAAGTCGAGGCAGGGAAGGATGTAAAAGAGGAGGGTGTATCGCAATATTGATCAAGGAATCAGTTACAGCAGTAAGGAGGGATGACATCTTAGAAGGCTCCTCAAATGAAGCCATGTAGTAGAAGTGAAAAACAAAAAAGGAACAATCACATTGCTGGGAGTATACTATAGGCCCCCAAACACAGAAATAGAAGAGCAGATATGTGGACAAATTTGAGAGAAGTGTAAAAATAACAGGGTAGTAACAGTGGGGGATTTCAATTTCTCCAACATTAACTGGGTTAGTCAAAGTGTGATAGGTTTAGAGGGAGCAGAATTCTTAAAACACATTCAGTGGAGCTTACAAGGTCCTACAAGAGAGGGGCGGTCTTGGACTTAGTTTTAAGGAATGAAGCCAGGCAAGTGGTAGAGGTATCAGTGGGGGAACATTTTGCAGATAGTGATCATAACAACCTTGAATCTAACGGAATTATGGAAAAGGACAAAGATGAGCCAGAAATCAGAATTCTAATTTGGGGGAAGGCTGATTTTAATAAGATCGGATATGATTTGGCCAGAGTGGACTGGGAGCAGCTACTTTTACGTAAATGTGTCAGAGCAGTGGGACTCATTCAAGAAGGAAATAGGGAAAGTACAGGCCAACATATTCCAGTAAAGACAAAGGGTGGGACCAACAAATTCAAGGAGCCCTGGATGTCAAGGGATAGACAGGATTGAATAAAGAGAAAAAGGGAGGCTTATGGCAAATACTGAGGGCTCAAAACAGCAGAAGCCCGAGGAGTGCAGAATGTGTAGGGAGGAACTTAAAAAAAAGGAAACCAGGAGAGCAAAAAGGGGGCATGAAAAAGCATTTGCAGGTAAAATAAAGGAAAATCCAAAGTTATTTTACAAGTACATTAAGAGTAAGAGTAGTAGAGTAGGGCCCATTAAGGACCAAAGTGGTAATTTGTGTGTGGAGCCGGAAGACGTAAGTAGGGTTCTAAATGAATATTTTGTGTCAGTGTTCACAAGTGAGAGGGACGACGTGGGTATGGAAATGAGGCAGAAAGACTATGATGTAATTAAAGAAATTAGCATGGAAATGGAGGAAGTTCTAAGTGGTCTGGCAGGCTTAAAAGTAGATAAATCTCCAGGCCTGGATGAAATGTATCTCAGGCTGTTGAGTGAGGCAAGGGAGGAGATAGCAGGGGTGCTGGCAATAATTTTCAATACCTCTCTGGCCACAGGAGAGGTGCCAGAGGACTCGAGGACAGCCAATGTGGTACCGTTATTCAAGAAGGGAGGAAGGGATAAACCAGGGAACTACAGGCTAGTCAATCTAACCTCACTGGTGGGGAAACTATTGGAAGCAATTCTGAGGGACAGAATTAATCTACACTTGGAGAGGCAGGGATTAATCAAGGACAATCAGCATGGTTTTGTTAAGAGGAGGTCATGTCCGACCTATTTGATTGAACTTTTCGAAGAGGTGACCAGGTGTGTGGATGAAGGCAATGCATTTGATGTAATCTACTTGGACTTTAGCAAGGCTTTTGATAAGGTCCCACATGGGAGACTGATAACAAAGGTAAGAGCCCATGGGATCCAAGGCAATTTGGCAAATTGGATCCAGAATTGGCTGAGTGGCAGGAAGCAAAGGGTGATGGTCGAGGGGGTGTTTTTGTGTCCACTGGGGTCCCACAGGGATCAGTGTTGGGTCCCTTGCTGTTTGTGGTACATATAAACGATTTAGACTTGAATGTAGGAGGGTTGATCAGTAAGTTCGCGGATGACACGAAAATTGGCAGTGTGGTAAATAGTGAGGACAGCCTTAGATTACAGGAAGATATAGACGGGCTGGTCAAATAAGCTGATCAGTGGCAAATGGAATTTAACCCGGATAAGTGTGAGGTGATGTTCTTAGGTAGGACAAACAAGGCACGGGAATACACAATGACTGATAGGACCCTGGGAAGTACCGAGGATCAGAGAGACCATGGTGTGCATGTTTGCTGGTCCCTTAAGGTAGCGGGACAGGTAGATAAGGTGGTTAAAATAACCTATGAGATACTTGCCTTTATTTGCCAAGGCATAGAATATAAGAGCAGGGAGGTTATGCTGGAAGGGTGGTGCGGGAATGGGGGGAGGGGGTAGGTGGGGAATGTGGGGATGGAGGAATATGGGGGTGGGGGATGTGGGGATGGAGGAATATGGAGGTGGGGGATGTGGGGAATTGAAGGGTGGAGGAGGGAGCTGGTTAGGCCACAGCTAGAGTATTGTGTGCAGTTCTGGAATCCACATTATAGGAAGGATGTGATTGCACTACAGAGAATGCAGAGGAGATTTACCAGGATGTTGCCTGGGCTGGAGAGTTTTAGTTATGAGGAGAGATTGGATAGACTGGGTTTATTTTCCCTGGAGCAGAGGAGATTGAGCGGGGACATGATTGAAGTATATAAAATTATGAGGGGCCTAGATAGGGTAGAGAGGAAGGAACTTTTCCCCTTGGTGGAGGGATCACTAACCCAGGGGCATAGATTTAAGGTAAAGGACAATAGGTTTAGAGGGGATGTGAGGAAGAATTTTTCCAACAAGAGGATGGTGGGAACTTGGAACTCTGTCTGAAAGGGTGGTAGAGGCAGAAACACTCATAACATGGCATACAAGGCTATGGGCTTGTGCTGGAAAATGGGATTGGAACAGTTAGGTACTTGTTTGACCAGCACAGACTCAAGGGACCGAGTGCTGTAGACCTCTATGACTCTACGACTATGATTCACCCCGCTTCGCAGTTTGTGCTTGTATTTTTGACAGCTGTGACAGAGAAGCCAGCATAATGCAGTTCCCCAACTGCGTGAGATTTGCTCCACTTAGTGTGCAAATTTGCAAATAGCCTGACCAGTTTCCAGAGTAGACCACATTGTGCCTTGAGCTTGAATTATCATTCAATCTGATCACAGCTGATATTCTGCCTCCACTCCCCACCTTCCCACTCACTCACCCATTTCCCTCCCTGCCCCATCATTACCCCTTTCTCCCTAACTCCCCATGTCTATTTCCCCCACTCCACTCGCTCGCCCCATCATTCCCTTCCCACCCCAATACCCTGCTCCCACCTCCACCCTTCAATTCCCCATTCCCCATCCCCCCCACATTCCTCCACACCCACATCCCCCACCTACCCCCTCCCCCCATTCCCGCACCACCCTTCATTTCACCACTCGCCCTGCTTCACTCCCATATTCCCCCCACTCACTTCCCCCGCTTCCCCCTTAATCCCCTGCCCCAGTCCGCTACATTCCCCCAACTCACATTGCCACCCCTAGCATCTCCTCCCCACCCCTCCACTTCCCTTCTTTCTCCTCCTCCCCCCTTCCCTCTCTCCCTCTCCTCTCCCCTTCCCTTCTCTCTCTCTCCTTCTCCCCTTCCCTTCTCTCTCTCTCCTTCTCCTCTCTCTCCTTCTCCTCTCCCTCCTTCTCCTCTCCCTCCTTCTCCTCTCCCTCCTTCTCCTCTCCCTCCTTCTCCTCTCCCTCCTTCTCCTCTCCCTCCTTCTCCTCTCCCTCCTTCTCCTCTCCCTCCTTCTCCTCTCCCTCCTTCTCCTCTCCCTCCTTCTCTCTCTCCCCTTCCCTTCTCTCTCTCCCTCCTTCTCCTCTCTCTCCCCCTCCCTTCTCTCTCTCCCCCTCCCTTCTCTCTCTCCCTCCTTCTCCTCTCCCCTTCCCTTCTCTCTCTCCCTCCTTCTCCTCTCCCCTTCCCTTCTCTCTCTCCCTCCTTCTCCTCTCCCCTTCCCTTCTCTCTCTCCCTCCTTCTCCTCTCCCCTTCCCTTCTCTCTCTCCCTCCTTCTCCTCTCCCCTTCCCTTCTCTCTCTCCCTCCTTCTCCTCTCCCCTTCCCTTCTCTCTCTCCCTCCTTCTCCTCTCCCCTTCCCTTCTCTCTCTCCCTCCTTCTCCTCTCTCCCTTCCCTTCCCTCTCTCCCTCCTTCTCCTCTCCCCTTCCCTTCCCTCTCTCCCTCCTTCTCTCTCTCCCTCCCCCCTTCCCTCTCTCTCTCCCTCCCCCCTTCCCTCTCTCCCTCTCCTCCCCCCTTCCCTCTCTCCCTCTCCTCCCCCCTTCCCTCTCTCCCTCTCCTCCCCCCTTCCCTCTCTCCCTCTCCTCTCCCCTTCCCTCTCTCCCTCTCCTCTCCCCTTCCCTCTCTCCCTCTCCTCCCCCCTTCCCTCTCTCCCTCTCCTCTCCCCTTCCCTCTCTCCCTCTCCTCTCCCCTTCCCTCCCTCTCCTCTCTCTCCCTCCTTCTCCTCTCTCTCCCTCCTTCTCCTCTCTCTCCCTCCTTCTCCTCTCTCTCCCTCCTTCTCCTCTCTCTCCCTCCTTCTCCTCTCTCTCCCTCCTTCTCCTCTCTCTCCCTCCTTCTCCTCTCTCTCCCTCCTTCTCCTCTCTCTCCCTCCTTCTCCTCTCTCTCCCTCCTTCTCCTCTCTCTCCCTCCTTCTCCTCTCTCTCCCTCCTTCTCCTCTCTCTCCCTCCTTCTCCTCTCTCTCCCTCCTTCTCCTCTCTCTCCCTCCTTCTCCTCTCTCTCCCTCCTTCTCCTCTCCCCTTCCCTTCTCTCTCTCCCTCCTTCTCCTCTCTCCTTCCCTTCTCTCTCTCCCTCCTTCTCCTCTCCCCTTCCCTTCTCTCTCTCCACTTCCCTTCTCTCTCTCCCTCCTTCTCCTCTCCCCTTCCCTTCTCTCTCTCCCTCCTTCTCCTCTCCCCTTCCCTTCTCTCTCTCCCTCCTTCTCCTCTCCCCTTCCCTTCTCTCTCTCCCTCCTTCTCCTCTCCCCTTCCCTTCTCTCTCTCCCTCCTTCTCTCTCTCCCTCCTTCTCCTCTCCCCTTCCCTTCTCTCTCTCTCCCTCCTTCTCCTCTCCCCTTCCCTTCTCTCTCTCCCTCCCTCCTTCTCCTCTCCCCTTCCCTTCTCTCTCTCCCTCCCTCCTTCTCCTCTCCCCTTCCCTCCTTCTCCTCTCCCCTTCCCTCCTTCTCCTCTCCCCTTCCCTCCTTCTCCTCTCCCCTTCCCTCCTTCTCCTCTCCCCTTCCCTTCTCTCTCTCCCTCCTTCTCCTCTCCCCTTCCCTTCTCTCTCTCCCTCCTTCTCCTCTCCCCTTCCTTTCTCTCTCTCCATCTCCTCCGCCTCCTCTCTCCCCCCTTCCCTTCTCTCTCCTCTCCCTCCCCCTTCTCTCTCCTCCCCCTCCCCTTCTCTCTCCTCCCCCTCCCCTTTTCTCTCTCTCTCTCCCCCTCACATCCCCTGCCCACTCACCGTGGCCTTGGCAGTCAGGAAAAGCGCGTCCTGGTTGATGCTGGAAACGTCGGGGCAGCTCTTCATGATGAGTTTGACCCGGGAAAGGGGCAGGGCGGCGGGCCCGGGCCCTGGGGCCGGGAGGCTGGGCCGAGCCGGGAACCTCAGGCCCTCGCGCCGCTTCAGCTCGGCCATCTTAGAGAACGCGCCCACTGCCGGGCAAGACCGGAGGGGGGGACAGAGCTGGAGAACTCTTCCTCACAGCTCACACCAACACCTACTAACCCAATGTGACTATATAAGCAGGATATATAAAGCTACTAAGGACTGTCTTTCATAACTTTCCCGGGACTAACAAAAGTCATTTTAAAACAAACTTCAATTCCCCCCCTCATGTTGTAAGGGAGTTGGTGACAACCGTCCCGGATCATACCACACCGAATAGGGGGAGCTAAACACAAATTAATGTATTTATATACAGCTTGCTTTCCCCAGGAGGCTTATCCAGACAGGAAGTTAATGTGTTTTGTTATTGATGGTATAACTTTTTAAATCCGTTGTCATGTGTTCCTCAGATGCTACTATCCATCTGCTTTGATTATTGACCCCACCTCTCTGTTGATGTTTGTTAACTTCCAGACTTGACCACACATACACGTGGCTCAGGCTCATTATTAATCATAAGCTTGTGTGTGTCTCATGTTAATTAAGCATGTAAATTATTCAAATACAGGCACCACGCTGATTAATATGCAAATTGAAGAAAAATACAGAGTCGCTGTAATGTAAATATAAAGTCCATTCATCTCACTTCCCAGCCTGCTACCTCACCAACTAGCGGGACAAGGTCACCTGGAAGTACCCCTCCAAGCCACTCTCACCGTCCTGACTTGGAAATATATCGCCATTCCTTCGCTATCGCTGGGTCAAAATCCTAGAACTCCCTCCCCTAACATCACTGTGGGTGTACCTACAACACATGGACTGCAGCAATTCAAGAAGGCAGCTCACCACCACCTTCTCAAGGGCAATTAGGAATGGGCAATAAATATTGGCCTTTCCGGTGATGTCCACATCCATCAGAGAAGTAAAAAATACATGCTTATTTGATTCTTTCATAGGATATGGGCGTTGTTGAGGATGGTCATAAATGCTTTAGCCTTGTCTTCTGCACTGGATGGGGATATTTGTGAGCTCCTCTTCCTGTTAGTTGTTTAATTGTCCATCACCATTCATGACTGATGTGGAAGGACTGCAGAGCTTTGGCCTGATATGTTGGTTGTGGGATCGCTTAGCTCTGTCTACTGCACGCTGCTTCTGCTGTTAGCATGTAAGTAGTCTTGTGTCGTAATGTCATCAAGTTGACACCTTATATTTAGGTATACCTGATGCTGCTCCTGGCATGTCCTCTCACACTAAGATAAAAGCACAATACTGTGGACATTGGAAATCTGAAAGAAAAACAGAAAATGCTGGAAAATCTCAGCAGGTCTGACAGCATCTGTGGAGAGAGAAACAGAGTTAACGTTTTGAGTCCATATGACCCTTCTTCAGAGCTCTGAGGCATTTTCTGGTTGTGTGCCCCCTTGCACTCTTCATTGAACCAGGATTGATCCCCCAGTTTGATGGTTTTGGTAGAGTGGGGGATATGCTAAGCCATGAGGTTACAGATTGTGGTTGTATGCAATTCTGCTGCCGCTGATGGCCCCCAGCGCCTCATGGATGCCCAGTTTTGAGATGCTAGATCTGTTTGAAATCTATCCTGTTTCACACGGTGGTAGTGCCACACAACATGATGGAAGGTATTCTCAATATGAAGGCAGGGCTACATTTAGCAAATATGAAATGGAAAGCTACAAATGGTAAAACATTGAAATAAAACTAAAAATGTTGATAACTGTCTGAAAGCTAGAGCAAAGTTAACATTTCATTCTATTCTCATCCTCCATTTCTCCACGCTAACCTATTTCTCCAAGTTGCTGACTGATATTATGACGTCCATTTCTATTATTTGCTATCTGTATTTGAGAACAGTGGACTGCAATCTATAATGACCAAGAGGGCGTTTAGATAGCAGCAAAGCAGTTTTCACTGCCATTTCAATACCATTATCTTTATATTGATGCGGAAAAAGTAGTGTATCTAGTACGTGTGCTGTGGAACACACTTGAAAATTCACACTTCAGTACAGATGCAAAAAAGGGTGTTTATAACCTGGAGCCTAAATTCCATTTTCTAATGTTAAAGTTTAGTTACCAAACAAGCAACTAAATGCTGACACCAAGGATTAACAGCATTAGCCTTAAAGGAATCTCTTCCATGTGAGGGAGACCAGCTATAGATTGGGTCACCACTTTGTGAAACACCTCTACTCAGACCTCAAGCATGATGCCAAGTTTCTGGTCACCTGTCATTTTAATTCTCTGCCCACTCCCACACTGTCCTCTCTGTCCTCAGCCAGCTACATTGTCTCATTGAAGCTCAAAGTATGCTTGATGAACAGCATTTCATCATTCAAGTAGGCAGCTTACAGCCTTACGTCTCAACATTGTGTTCAAAAATTTCTGACTGTAATCTCTGTCCCCATTTTTTTCTTTCTTTTGTGTGTTTTCTAATTCTTGAACAGCAGCTGTTGGTAATCTGCATTTTCCATTTATACCTCCTCTAGAATCATCTTTTTTTTTTTACATATCACATTACCATATTCTTTTGTCTTGCACCTTCATCCCATTCATCATTTAATCTTCATGACCTTCCACACAAATGACAGATCTTCCTTTTTAACCCTTCTCCCCCTCCCCACCTTCCCAGCCTATATACTTGCTTAAAATTTGTGACATCTCTAACTTTTTCCAGTTCTGATGAAACTTCATAAACCTGAAATGTTGGATGGAAACTTCTTGACTGTAGCCTTAATGTATTGTACCTAGTCTGGTCACTACCATTTCCATAAAACTTTATTTCCATTCCTTTAACTGTCAATCTGACCTATTCTTAAATGTTGACATTTTAGATCACTGAAAGTACTTAAAGAGGAGTTCTGATTTTTGAAATATCAGGGAGTTGAGAGCTACGAGGAACTGGCATGAAAGCGTAGTTGAGGCCTGGGGCAGGTCAACCGTGATCTTATTGAATGGCAAAGCAGGCTTGAGGGGCTGAATGGACTATTCCTGCTCCTATTTCTTATGTTCTCGTGGCATTGCATGGAGAGCTGCTGAGTTTGGTGAGTGAGGGAATTTTAAGGGTTACTTTTCATCTAGAGTCTAGTTTTTTTTGTTTTAATTTAGCAATTAACTAAAAATTACTCCTTGAGTTAGGAGAAGTTGAATTTCATTCCAGCCTCAAAACAGAGGTATAGAATCTCTCTGAGAGTACCTGCAGGTAGTTAATTAGGTAGCTAGCTGAAACTGATTTTCAGAAGTTTGAATCAGTTGTTTTTCAAAAAGTATAAAAATGGGCCTTCCTCAGTGCTGTTTTGTCTGTACTGAGTGCTGCTTTAAGCACATAGAATATAACGTGGAGTTTAGTGACCGACCGACATTTTTCTACCTTTTTTCAGCCTCTAGTAGCTACCTCTTGCTCTTCTCCAGGGGAAGAAGCTAATTAGTGAGTGACTGGTAAGTTATTCTACTTGTGATGAATTGTTTTTAAAGTTACAGTATGGCAAGTCAGCTTGGCCCAGTGGAATGTACATCCTGCGGTATATGGAAAGTCATGGATACACCAAGTGTCCTAGATGATCACATCCATAAGAAGTGTCACCAGTTGCAGAAGCTTGAGCTCTGGGTTTTGGAACCTGAGCTGTAGCTGGAATCACTTGTTGTGCATCTGTGAGGCTGAGAAATATCTCCTCGGGGCTGGAGAACCCCCAAGGTAATAATCTCAGGATTACTACCTGAGCCACGGGCAAATGGCAAACGGTAAATAAAGTCAAGGAGTTAAATGCGTAGCTCAGAGATTGGTGTGGGAGGAATGGGTTTTAGTTAATGGGGCAATGGCACCAGTACTAGGGTAGAAGGAAGCTGTTCCGGTGGGATGGGCTTCACTTGAACCGTGCTTGGACCAATGTCCTGACAAATCAAATAGTTAGGGCTGTAGAGAGGGCTTTAAACTAAATAGAGAGGGGAAAGGTTCTAGAAAGGGGATACATAGGCTTACAAAGCAAAAGGACATGGCAGCTTTGCAGGGCAGCTAATTAGATAATGATACCCAGAGTGTGACAGGAAGGGACAGAGTGTGCAAACATCAAAGAACAGCAGGCAATAGGGTCAAAGGGGGAAAAATGGTAAAAAGGCAAAATTAATGGCGCTTTCCTTAAATGCATGTAGTATTCAGAACAATATAAATGAATTAATGGCCCAGATAGATGTTAATGGGTATGAGCTTATAGCCATTATGGAGACATGGTTACAAGGAAATCAAAGCTGGGAACTAAATATTCAGGGGTATGTGACTTTTCGAAAGGACAGGCAGGAAGGAAGGGTGGTGCGAGATGGAATAAGTACGATAGCAAGAAAGGATCTTGGCTTGGAAGATGTAGAATCCATTTGGGTGGAGGTAAGAAATAACAAGGGGGAGAAGACACTCATGGGAGGAGTCTATAGGCTTCCTAATAGTAGCAAGACTGTAGGACAGAGAATAAATCAGGAGATAATGAGGGCATGTAAAAAAGGCAGTACATTAATCATGGGTGACTTTAATCTTCATGTAGACTGGGAAAATCAAATTGGCAGAGGTAGCCATGAGCGCTCAAAGAGCATGTTTGGGATAGTTTCTTAGAACAATATGTTATGGATCAAACTAGGGATCAGGCTATTTTGGATCTGGTAATGTGTAATGAGGCAGGTTTAATAAATGAACTCAGAGTAAAAGATCCCCTAGGAAACAGTAACCATAACATGGTAGAATTTAACATTCAGTTTGAGAATGAGAAACCTGGGCTGGAAACAACTGTGCTAAACTTACATAAGGGTAATTACAAAGGAATGAGGACAGAGTTGGCTGGAGTGGACTGGGAAAGGAGTTTAGCAGAAAAAATGGTTGATGAACAATGGCAGACATTTAAGAAAATAGCTCATGATTCACAACAAAGATATATCACAGTGAGGAAGGGAGGTGGTTAACTAAGGAAGTTAAGGATAGTATCAAATTGAAAGAAAAGACATACAATGTGGCAAAGATTAGTGGTAAGCCAGAGGATTGGGAAAGTTTTAAAAACCAGCAAAAGATGACCGAAAAAATAATGAGGGAGAAAATAAACTTTGAGGGTAAACTAGCAAGTCATGTAAAAACGGACAGTAAGTGCTTCTCTAAATATATAAAAAGGAAGAGAGAGGCCAAAGTGAACATAGGCCTCTTAGAGAATGAGGCTGGGGAAATAATAATGGAAAACTAGGATATGGCAGAGGAGTTGAAAAAATACTTTGCTTCAGTCTTCATGGTAGAAGACACTAATAATATACTAAATAATTAAGGGGGAGGAAATAAATACAATAACTGTCACTAGAGAAAAAGTGCTAGAGAAACTAATGGGGCAAAAGGCCGAGAAGTCCCCTGGACCTGATGGGTTGCATCCGAGGATGGTAAAGGAAGCAGCTACAGAGATAGTGAATGCACTGGTAGTAATCTTCTAAGAATCCTTAGATTCTGGAATAGCCCCAGAAGATTAGAAAACTGCCAATGTAACACCCTCATTTAAAAAGAGAGAAAGACAAAAAACAAGTAACTGTAGGCCAATTAGTTTAACACCTGTCATTTGGAAAATGTTAGAGTTAAATGAAGGATGTAATAGCAGAGCATTTAGAAATGCATCTTATAATCAAGCAGAGTCAGCATGGCTTCATGAAGGGGAAATCATGCCTGACAAATTAATTAGAATTCTTTGAGACGGTAACAAGCAGGATAGATAAGGGGAATCAGTAGATGTAATATATATTTGGATTTCCAAAAGACATCCAATAAGGTACCGCACATAAGACTATTTAATAAGTTAAGAGCCCATGGTTTTGGGGGTAGTAAATTAGCATGGATAGAGGTTTAGCTAACTATCAGAAAACAGAGAGCTGGGGTAAGGGGGGCATTTTCAGGATGGCAACTTGCAACTAGTGGAATGCCACAGGGACGCCACAATTATTTACAATAGGTATTAATGACTTGGATGAGGGAAGTGAAAGTACTATTGCCAAGTCTGTGGATGACAAAAATGGGTGGGAAGGCAAGAGATGAGGATGGCACTAAGAGTCTACAGAGGGATATAGGCAGGTTAAGTGAGTGGGCAAAAACTTGGCAGATGGAATATAATGTGGGAAAATGTGAGGTTATGCACTTTGGCAGGAAGAATAGAGGAGCTGGATATTATTTGAATGGAGAAAGCCTGTAGAAAGTTGCAGCACAGAGGGATTTGGGGTCCTTGTGCATGAATCACAAAAAGCTAATGTTCAAGTTCAGCAGGTAATAGGGCAGGCAAATAGAATGTTGGCCTTTATTTCAAAGGGAATGGAATATAAAAATAGGGAAGTCTTGCTATAGCTATACAAGGCACTAGTTAGACCGCACCTAGAATATTGTGAACAGTTTTGGTCCCCTTATCTAGGGAAAGATATATTGGCATTGGAGCCAGTCCAGACAAGGTTCACTAGGTTGATTCTGGGTTTGGAGGTGTTTGTTAAGAGGAGAGGTTGAGTAGGTTGGGCTTGTACTCATTGGAGTTTAGAAGAATGAGAGGCAACCTTATTGAAACATATAAGATTCTTAGGGGACTTGACAGGGTAGATACTGAGAGTTGTTTCCCTTGTGGGAGAGTCTAGGACCAGAGGGCATAATCTCAGAGTAACGGGTCCTCCATTTAGGACATAGATGAGGAGGAATTTCTTCTCTCAGAGGAGAGTGAATCTGTGGAATTCATTACCACAGAGGGCTGTAGAGACTGGGTCATTAAGAATATTCAAGGCTGAGATGGACAGATTTTTAATCAGTAAGGGAATCAAGGGTTACGAGGAGAATGCAGGAAAGTGGAGTTGAGGATTATCAGATCAACCATGATGTCATTGAATGGCAGAGCAGATTTGATGGACAGTGGATTCCATAGTCAGGGGAGCGGACAGACGTTTCTGCGGCAGTGAACTTGACCCCAGGATGAGGTGTTACCTCCCTGGTGACAGGATTAAGGATGTCACGGAGCGGCTGCAGGCTATCCTTGTGGGGGAGGGTGAACAGCCAGAGGTCGTGGTCCACATTTCTATCAATGACAGGTAGGAAGAGGGATGAAGTTCTGAAAGCAGATTTTAGGGAGATAGGAAGGAGACTAAAAAAGCAGGAGCTGAAGAGCAGTAATCTCAGGATTACTCCCAGTGCCATGTGCTAGTGAGCATAGGAATAGCAGGATTGATCGATTGAACGTGTGGTTGGAGAATTTGTGTAGGAGGGAAGGCATCAGGATCTGAGGCATTGGGATTGGTTCTGGGGCAGGTGGCACCTGTACAAGATGGACGGGCTGCACCTTAACAGGAACAGGACTAACATCCTCGCAGGGAGATTTGCCAGGGTTGCTTCGGAAGGTTTAAACCAGCTTGTCAGGTGGGTTGGAAGCTCAAACTGGAAGAAAGTAAAGCTGATAACAGGAAGTAGAAATGTAGCAGGCAAAATTAGAAGGCAGGTGAAACAAAGGCGAGCATCAACTAGACTTAGAATGCAGAATAATGTCAAAAAGACAAAGGGCGGTATTTTACAGCCCTGTCAGGGCGGAGGTGCGGCTGTAAAATGCGGTGAGCCATTCAAAACTCCATTGACTTCAGTGGGACTGTAAAATCCCGTCGGCATAAAATTCTTCTCAAAGTTAAGGACACTCTACCTGAATGCACTCAGCATTCACAAAAAGGTAGATGATTTAAAGGCACAAATAGAGGTACGTGGGAATGATCTAATTGCCCTTATAGAAACGTGGCCACAGGGTGAGCAAGACTGGGAACTGAATATTCAAGGATATTTGACTTTTAGGAAAAGGAGGTGGTGTTGCGCTGATAATAAGGGATGAGATCAGTATATTAGTAAGGAGGATCTCAGATCGGAAGAACAAAATGTGGAATATTGGAAAAATTTATTAATTTTGCTTCCAATCTCCACCCCTCCATCATTTTCACATGGTCCATCTCTGACACTTCCCTTCCCTTCCTTGACCTCTCTGTCTCAATTTCTGGTGATAGACTGTCCACCAATATCCATTACAAACCTACCGACTCCCACAGCTACCTCAACTACAGCTCCTTGCATCCCGCTTCCTGTAAGGACTCCATCCCATTCTCTCAGTTCCTTCGCCTCCGTCGCATCTGTTCTGATGATGCTACCTTCAAAAACAGTTCCTCTGACATGTCCTCCTTCTTCTTTACCGAGGTTTTCCACCCACGGTCGTTGACAGGGCCCTCAACCGTGTCCGGCCCATCTCCCACGCATCCGCCCTCACACCTTCTTCTCCCTCCCAGAAACATGATAGGGTCCCCCTTGTCCTCACATCACCCCACCAGCCTCCGCATTCAAAGGATCATCCTCCTCCATTTCTGCCAACTCCAGCATGATGCCACCACCACATTTTCTCTTCACCCCCCCATCGTCATTCCGTAGGGATCGTTTCCTCTGGGACACCCTGGTCCACTCCTCCATCACCCCCTACTCCTCAACCCCTACCTATGGCACCTCCCCATGCCCATGCAAAAGATGTAACACCTACCCCTTCACTTCCTCTCTCCAAGGGCCCAAACACTCCTTTCAAGTGAAGCAGCATTTCACTTGCATTTCCCCCAACTTAGTCTACTGCATTCATTGCTCCCAATGCGGTCTCCTCTACATTGGAGAGACCCAATGTAAACTGGGCGACCGCTTTGCAGAACACCTGCAGTCTGTCCGCAAGAATGCCCCAAACCTCCCTGTCGCTTGCCATTTTAACACTCCACCCTGCTCTCTTGTCCACATGTCTGTGCTTGGCTTGCTGCATTGTTCCAGTGAAGCCCAACGCAAACTGGAGGAACAGCACCTCATCTTCCGACTAGGCACTTTACAGCCTTCTGGACTGAATATTGAATTCAACAACTTTAGATCTTGAACTCCCTCCTCCATCCCCACCCCATTTCTGTTTCTTCCCCCTTCCTTTTATTTTTTCTAATAATTTATATAGATTTTTCTTTTCCCACCTATTTCCATTATTTTTAAATCTTGTATGCCCTGCTAGTCTTTCCACCCCACCCCCACTAGAGCTGTACCTTGAGTGCCCTGCCATCCATTCTTAATTAGCACATTTGTTTAGATAATATCCACCACCTTCAACACTTATTTGTTCCTTTGTCTGTGACATCTTTTGATTATCTGCTATCACTGCTTGCTTGTCCCTACAACCACACCACCCCCCTCGACTTCTCTCCCCCACCACCTTAAACCAGCTTATATTTCACCCCTCTTCTAATACTCAATCAGTTCTGTTGAAGGGTCATGAGAACTTGAAACATCAACTCTTTTCTTCTCCGCCGATGCTGCCAGACGTGCTGAGTTTTCCAGGTAATTCTGTTTTTGTTTTGGATTTCCAGCATCTGCAGTTTTTTGTTTTTATCTAAAATGTGGATTCTGTTGGGTGGAGCTAAGAAACAGCAAGGGGCAGGAAACATTGGTAGGAGTTGTTTATAGGCTACCAAACAGTATTGGTTGTGTGGGGCATGTTATTAATCAGGAGATTAGAGAAGCATGTAGCAGGGGTAATATAGTAATCGTGGGTGACTTCAATCTGCCTATAGACTGGGTAGACCTAATGAACTCTAATGCTGTGGAGGATTAGTTTCTGGAATGTTAGGGATGGTTTTCTAGAGCAGTACATACTGCAGTACTAGAGGAAGTCTAGTATTATGTAATGAGAAAGGGCTAAAAATTATCATGCTGTAAAAGAACCTTTAGGGATGAGTGACCATTATATGATAGAATTTTGCATTATGTTTGAAAGTGAGGTAGTTCAATCTGAAGCCAAGGTGTTAAGTTTGAACAAAAAAAATTCTGAAGGTATGAAGAACAAATTGGCTGAGGTGGAGTGGGAAAATACATTAAAAGGTATAACACTGCATAGGCAACGGATAGTCTCTTTAAATAATTGTTACAATTTACAGCAACTATACATTCCTTCAAGGCACAAAAACCCAAAAAGAAAAGTCAGTCAACTGTGGCCAACAAAGGAAGTTAAGAATTGTATAAGATTAAAAGACAAGACCTATAAAGTTGCCAGAAATAATAGTAAACCTGAGGATTGGGAGGATTTTAGAATACAGCAAATGAGGACCAAGAAGCTGATAAAGAAAGGAAGAATAGAATATGAATGTAAACTAGCAAAAAACATAAAAATGGACTGTAAAATCTTCTATAGGTACGTAAAAATGAAGCACTTGATGAAGACAAAGTGGGCCCATTGCGGAAGTCAAGTGAATTTATAATTTTTTTTATTCCCTCATGGGATGGTGCATCACTGGCTAGGCCAGCATTTATTGCCCATCGCTAATTGCCCTTGAGAACTAAGTGGTATGCTAGGCCATTTCAGAGTGTATTTAACAGTGAACCACATTGCTGCGGATCTTTTATTTTACTCATTCACGGGATGTGGGCTTCACTGACTGGGCCAGCATTTATTGCCCATTCCTAGATGCCCTTGAGGAGGTGGTGGTGAGCTGCCTTCTTGAACTGCTGCAGTCCATGTGGTGTAGGTACACCCACAGTGCTGTGAAGGGAGTTCCAGG
Source organism: Carcharodon carcharias (assembly GCF_017639515.1). Lineage (NCBI taxonomy): Eukaryota > Metazoa > Chordata > Chondrichthyes > Lamniformes > Lamnidae > Carcharodon > Carcharodon carcharias. Next base: position 168,770,804 of record NC_054472.1, read on the forward strand.
ATTTTGACCCAGCGACAGTGAAGGAATGGCGATATATCTCCAAGTTAGGATAGTGAGTGACTTGGAGGGGAACTTCCGGCTGGTGATGTTCCCACTTATCTGATGCCCTTGTCCTTCTAGGTGGTAGTGATCATGGGTTTGGAAGGTGCTGTCGAAGGAGCCTTGGTGAATTCCTGCAGTGCATCTTGTAGATGGTATGCACTGCTGCAACTGTGCACCGGTGGTGAGGTAGTGAATGTTTGTGGATGTGGTGCCAATCAAGCGGGCTGCTTTGTCCTGGATGGTGTCAAGTTTCTTGAGTGTTGTGGGAGCTGCGCTCATCCAGGCAAGTGGGACGTATTCCATCACACTCCTGACTTGTGCCTTGTAGATGGTGGACAGGCTTTGGGGAGTCAGGAGGTGAGTTACTTGTCACAGGATTTCTAGCCTCTGACCTGCTCTTGTAGCCACAGTATTTATATGGCCAGTCCAGTTCAGTTTCTGGTCAATGGCAACTTCCCAAATGTTGATAGTGGGGGATTCAGCGATGGTAATGCCATTGAAGGTCAAGAGGCAGTGGTTAGATTCTCTCTTGTTGGAGATGGTCATTGCCTGGCACTTGTGGAGCGAATGTTACTTGCCACTTGTCAGCCCAAGCCTGGATATTGTCCAGGTCTTGCTGCATTTGGACATGGGCTGGTTCAGTATCTGAGGAGTCGCAAATGGTGCTGAACTTCGTGCAATCTTCAGCGAATATCCTCACTTCTGACCTTATGATGGAAAGAAGGTCATTAATGACACAGCTGAGGATGGTTGGCCCAGCACATTACCCTGAGGGACTCCTGGAGCGATGTCCTTATGATGGAAAGATGGCTGTTGATGAAGCAGCTGAAGATGGTAGGGCCGAGGGCATTTGTTAAGATCCCAGCTGAGATTACCCCTGGACAAGCCTGATCCCAGGGTGGAACCCAGCTTGATAGATCCTAACTTTTATTTGTTTTTTTAGATATGTGGAGAGTGGCTACTGAACAGAGTCACAGGAGTCAGTTGATGAACTTTTAACAAGTGAATATAACATTTATTCAACAAGAAAAGATGAACTAAAGTACAATACTTCTTCACCCACAATTATACCTTTCCAGATATGTACAGATTTGTAAGGATATCACAAGTTACAAAAGCTATCTCATACTCTGATGTTCATAGTAAGTACACCACTCATGTAAATCTGTGGCACCCTGTGGTCAGACACACCATACTCTGAAACTAAGTGACAGATGCCACCTCAACCAGATGCTATGGATCTCTCCTCAACTCCCCCCAGATGCTTGTCACACTGTGAGCCAACCAGTCTCAAAGGTTTCCAATCTTCACTCTCCAAGACCTCGCCTTGGAATCCTTTCCAAAAGCAATGCTTTCTCTGATGCCTTCTGCAAGGGTTCACCTCCAGGGTTTTGAACTATCCTGTTGATGGTCTTCTTCCCTGGGTCACCACATGCATTCAACCTCTCTTCCATGCACTCTCTCTCACCAAATCAACCTTAACAGTACACCACTGCTTCACATGCCCATAACAAAGAGTTATAGACCTTCAGTTGTCTTTTTGGGCCTCCTTGCCTCTTGCAAACTATTTTCACTTTAAATCTAATTTCTGCAGCTTTTGTCTCTTTGAGTCTGAAGCTTGGAGCCTTTCTCTCTGCTCTTTACTCTTAACTGCATTAACAGGACCTTTTCCCAGGTTCCTGTCCTTCCTTTGACTAGAAGGTCATCTTTGGACTTTCTCTTCTTCCAACCCCTTGGACTTTTGAGGTTTTCCTTAGATTGGGACTTGCAATCTGTCCCCTTTTAGGCTGCTTCTGCTTCACAGCTACCTTCAAACCAACTGAACTCAAATAACTTCCAAAACAAACTACTGTTTCTCTTATTCTGTGTATGTCTGTGCATCTCTGGGACCCTGTTGCTAGGCAACAGTCCAATTCTTCTACCCTTGTATGTTTATTTTCTCTTTAGGGGTTGTGAAACTCCCCATTAGAAATGAAAGCACCTTTCTAAAGCAAAATGAAAACTCCATTTGATCTTTCTTAACACACAGATACTGAAATAGAAATCAAGCTTAAACTTTAAAGCTAAAACTCATTCCTAACACCCACAAATACCAATATAACTTACTTAAATTATCTCTATTTCCTAACAACCTACCCTGAGGCTGTCCTGTAGTGATGTCTTGGAGCTGAGATGACTGACCTCCAACAACCACAACCATCTTCTTTTGTACTAGGTATGACTCCGGCCAGTGGAGAGTTTTCCCCCTGATTCCCATTGGCCTTAGTTTTGCTAGGGCTCGTTGATGCCACACTTGGTCAAATGCAGCCTTGATGTCAAGGGCAGTCACTCTCACCTCACCTCCGGAGTTCAGCTCTTTTGTCCATGTTTGAACCAAGGCTGTAATGAGGTCAGGAGCTGAGTGGCCCTGGTGGATCCCAAACTGGGCGTCAGTGAGCAGGTTATTGCTAAGCAAGTGCCACTTGATAGCACTGTTGATGACCCTTTCCTTTACTGATGATTGAGAGTAGACTGATGGGGCGGTAATTGGCCAGGTTGGATTTGTCCTGTTTTTTTGTGTACAGGACATACCTGGGTAATTTTCCATATAGTCAGGTAGATGCCAGTGTTGTAGCTGTACTGGAACAGCTTGTCTAGGGGCATGGCAAGTTCTGGAGCACAATTGTTCAGTACTATTGTCGGAATGATGTCAGGGCCTAAAGCTTTTGCAGCTTTCAGTGCCTTCAGCCGTTTCTTGATATCACGTAGAGTGAATCAAATTGGCAGATGACTAGCATCCATCATGCTGGGAACCTCCGGATGAGGCTGAGATGGATCATCCACTCGGCACTTCTGGCTGAAGATTGTAGCAAATACTTCAGCCTTATCTTTTGCACTGATGTGCTGGGTGCTTCCATCATTGAGGATGGGGATATTAGTGGAGACTCCTCCTCTAATGAGTTGTTTCATTGTCCACCACCATTCACAACTGGATGTGGCAGGACTGCAGAGCTTAGAACTGATCCGTTGGTTGTGAGGTTGCTTCACTCTATCTATCACTTGCTGTTTGGCACACAAGTAGTCCTGTGTTATAGCTTCACCAGGTTGGTACCTCATTTTTAGGTATGTGTGGCACTGCTCCTGGCATGCCCTCCTGCACTCTCCATTGAACCAGGGTTGATCCTCTGGCTTGATGGCAATGGTAAAGTGGGGGATATGCCAGGCCATGAGGTTACAAATTGTGTTTGAGTGCAATCCTGGCCCACAATGCCTCATGGATGCCCAGTGTTGAGTTGCTAGATCTGTTTGAAATCTATCCTATTTAGCATGGTGGTAGGGCCACACAACACAATGGAGAGTATCCTTAATGTGAAGGTGGGACTTTGTCTCCACAATCACTGTGTGGTGGTCACTCCTACCCACACTGTCGTGGAGAGATACATCTGCGGCAGGCAGGTTGTTGAGGATGAGGTCATGTATGTTTTTCCCACTTGTTGGCTCCCTCACCACCCAGTCTAGCAGCTATATCATTTAGGACTTGGCCAGCTCAGTCAATAGTGGTGCTATCGAGCCACTCTTGGTGAAGGTCATTGAAGTCCCTCATCCAGAATACATTCTGCACCCTTGCCACCCTCAGTTCTCCCTCCAAGTGGTGTTCAACATGGAGGAGCACTGTTTCATCAGCTGAGCGAGTGTGATATGTGGTGATCAGCAGGAGATTTCCTTGCCCATGTTTGACCTGATGCCATGAGACTTCATGGGGTCCAGAGTCGATGTTGAGGACTCCCAGTGCCACTCCCTCCTGACTAAACACCACAGTGCCACCACTTCTGCTGGGTCTATCCTGCCGGTGGGACAGGGCATACCCAGGGATGGTGTTGGTGGAGTCTGGGGCATTATCTGTAAGATATGTTTCCGTGAGTATGACTATGTCAGGCTGTTGCTTGACTAGTCTGTGAGACAGTTCTCCCAATTTTGGCACTAAGAGGATTTTGCAGGGTTTGCTGTTGTCTTTCTCAGTGCCTAGGTCGATGCTGGGTAGTCCGTCTGGTTTCATTCCTTTTTTGTGACTTTGAAGTGGTTTGATACAAATGAATAGCTTGCTAGGCCAATTCAGAGGGTGTTTTAAGAGTCAACCACATTGCTGTGAGCCTGGAGTCACATGTAGGCCAGGCTAGGTAAGGGCGACAGATTTCCTTCCCTAAAGGACATTAGTGAACCAGATGGGTTTTTACAATGATTGACAATGGTTTCATGGTCGTCATTAGACTTTTAATTTCAGATTTTTTACAGAATTCAAATTTCACCACCTGTTGTGCTGGGATTCCAACACGGGTCCCCAGAGCATTACCTTGAGTTTCTGGATTACTAGTCTAGTGAAATAGAGAAATGGCAGAGAAGCTAAATGATCACCTTGTGTCTGTCTTCACTGAGGAAGACACAATAAATCTCCCAGAAATAGAGACCCAAGGGACTAGGGAGAATGAGGTGTGGAAATTAATATTAGTAAGGAGGTTGAATTGTAGAAATCAATGGGATTGAAAGTTGATAAGTCCCTGGGACCTGAAATTCTATATCCCAGAGTATTGAGAGAGGTAGCTATGGAGATAGTGGATATATTGGTGATCATCTTCCAAAATTCTATAGATTCTGGAATGGTTCCTGCAGATTGGAAGGTAGCAAATGTCACCCCACTATTTAAGAAGGGAGGGAGAGAGAAAATAGAACTACTGTTGGATTCTCGTCATCAGTTTGTTGGGACTTATGGATCCGGATTGCAGCCTTGTTTTGGGATGGCTAACTTGGTACAATATGTAGAGTAGGTCAGCAGACAGTTCTTAGGTGGAACACATTCTGTCTACTTACAAAGGTATTCAGCAGCTACACTTGTGTGCTTTCAACTCAAACCCTCTCTCTACACTACATACTCTAACTATAGACAACTGACTACTTAGGTAGCCTGTGCTACTCTGCTACTGGATACTAAGATCGTGTGATCTTCCATTATAACATTCTTCTTAAAGGTATATTACACGTCAGATTACCACAACTACAGATCTCTTAGCCTTACACCAGTAGTAGAGAAAATGCTATAATCTATTCTAAAGGATGTGATAAATGTGCACTTGGATCTGGTTGGGCAAAGTCAACATGGATTTATGAATGGGAAGTCATGTTTGATGAACCTGTTGGAGGTTTTTGAGAATGTGACTAATAGAGTTGAATAAAGGGGAGTCGATGGGCATAGTATACTTGGATTTTCAGAAGGCTTTTTGATAAAGATCGCACATGAGGTTGGTTAGAAAATTAAAGCACATGGCAAATGAGGTAATATACTGGCATGGATTAAGGATTGGTTAAGAAGTAGAAACCAGAGTAGGAATAAACTGGTCATTCTCGCACTGGCAGGCTGTGACTAGTGGGGTACTTGGGCCCAAGCTGTTCACAATATATCAATGATTTGGATGTGGGGACCAAGTGTAATATTTCCAAATTCACAGATGACACAAAGCTAGGTGGGAATGTGTATTGTCAGGAAGATGCCAAGCAGCTTCTAGGGGATTTGGATCACTTAGCGAGTGGGCAAGAACATGGCAGGTGTAATATAATGTGGAAATTTGTGAGGCTGTCCACTTTGGTAGGAGGAACAGATGTGCAGAGTGTTTCTTAAATGATTAGAAAGTGTATGTACAAAGACACCTAGGTGTCCTCATCAATAAATGACTGAAGGCTAACATGCAGGTGCATCAAGCAATTAGGAAGACTAATGGTATGTTAGCCTTTATCAAAAGAGGATTTGAGTACAGGAGTAGCGAAGTCTTGCTTCAACTGTATAGAACCTTGGTTAGACCGCACCTGGAGTACTGTGTGCAGTTTTGGCCCCGTTACATTGGGAAGGATATTATTGTCATGGAGGGAGGGCTTGTTTCAAGCTTCTGAAAATCAGTTTAAGCCAGCTACCTAATTAACTACCTGGACTTGTTCCGGGGGTGGCAGAACTGTCCTATGAAGAGAGATTGAGGAAACTGGACCTGTATTCTCCAGAGTTTTGAAGAATGAGATGTGATCTCATTGACATCTACAAAATACTTAAAGGGATAGACAGGGTAGATGCAGGTAAGATGTTTCCCCTGGCTGGAAAGTCTAGAACCGGGGATACAATTTCAAAATAAAGGGGAAGCCACTTAGGACTGAGATAAGGAAAAATTGTTTTACTCAGAGGGTTGAGATTCTTTAACCCTGTGGAAGCCTAGTCATTGAGTATGTTCTGTTGAAGGGTCATGAGGACTCGAAACGTTAACTTTTTTCTTCTCCGCCGATGCTGCCAGCCCTGCTGAGTTTTTCCAGGTAATTCTGTTTATGTTTAAAGTAGAGATTGACAGATTTCTGAATACCAGCGACATAAAGGGAAATGGGAATAGTGTGGGGAGAAAGGCATTGAAGTGGATGATCAGTCATGATTGGATTGAATAATGGAGCAAGCTTGATGGGCCGAATGGCCTACTCCTGCTCCTATGTTCCTATGACATTAAGTTAAAACAAAGAGGTCTGGCTGAATTAAATGATATTTTGCTGGCTGGTGCACAATCTTAACCGGGCCACTAGGTGATGTGATAACATTAGGAGGAGGAAGTATTTGGTTCAACCACACTTGTTTGCCTGGTTTTAAATGAAAGAAGAACTAATTAATGAAAAGAATAAAAAAAGGGAGAATCAGCCGGGATTCTTAGTGATCTTTTATCTAACATCTACAGCTGAAATGCATGTTTGAATAAACGTAGGATGAGGATGTTTGCACTTTTGTTTGCAGGTCCCATGGTTAACTTACTCATTGGCTCTCAGGGGACTAAATGCAATAGCCCCTGAACCTGAGTCCAGGGATCGCGATGCACAATTAACCCGCGCCTGTTGACTTCAACACCTGCAGCCCACCAATTATGCGCTTCCTGCTGTTTTACATAGTTGCAGCACCAGCAAGCACGAACTATGCTTTTGATTATCTGATCAATATTGTGAGTGGCTAACATCAGTTAAAGCCTGCAGCTCTTAAAGGGGAGGTACACTGAGGCTGGAGCAGGTGCTGGGATTTCTCTGAGAGCTGGATCTGACCTGGGAATCATTGAAGAATGGTACAACATGAGAGTGAGCAGGCTCCAAGGTTTTTGGGTGCTGCACTGGAAGCCTTGATAGAGGAGGTGGAAAGGAGAAGAGATGTCCTGTATCTGCAGGGGGCCAGAATCCCCTTCAAGCTAATACTCAAAAGGCAACTGGAGCAGAAAGGATTGGAGCTTAATGCCAGAAATCAAGTCCGGATGATCTGCTTGTGGTGCACTAAGAAGTTCAGTGATTTCGCACGAGTGGTTAAGGTCAACGAATGCATCTTCAAATGCCATTATCTGATCAACTGCTTCACTTGCCTCAGATACTGCTCAATCCACCACAACTCTTATCACGCACCTACCAGCAATCTCTATCAGTCAGAACTCATACCTGACATTCAACTGCTCCATCACACACTCACACACTTAGCACTGCTGCAAACCTCACACCCACAAGTCACAGGTGGAAAAACACTGCCAGCTATTCAACTATGACAACCATCTCAACCAGATTAGACAACATACAGTGACACAATTCCCTCTGTTTTGTAGGAGAAGGTAGTGCACAACCAACAGCAGCTGGAGCTAACTGGAGGGGGACAGCCATGCCTGCATATTTCTCACCCATGGAGGAGATGGCACTAGCCATCATTGGGCAGGCCTTTGCTGAGGCTGTGGCCAGAGGCAGAGCTGAAACCATTGAAGATGACGGCAACCCTCATACTTCAACCTTCCTCTTTCCTCCTCATGCCACAATCTCTTCTGAGTTAAAAGTTGAGGATGGTGCAAGCATGCACTTCTTACCTGCCCCCATCCCCACCCCTCACCACAACCCTACCAATATGGCTTTCACCTTTCAGGAAACTAGGAAGTGCAACCTGCCCAGGCAGTGGAGGAACAAGAAGAAGAGAGTGATAGTAAAGACAAAGGCACTTTATTTCACTCTGTCAGCCACCAGCTTAGATACTGACACTGTGTAATATAGCGGATAGCAGAGAGATGCATTGGAGGGACACTGGACACGAGTGGTCTATCTCATGCTCACACAATATGGACTTATGGAGCATAAATTCAAAATGGACACTTTACTTTAAAACAAAATGGAGAATGGACACTAAAACAAAATGGAGTTTCTTTCCTGTCAATGGACATGGAACTACACAAAACCCTTAAACTAATCTTCATGTCCAGACAGGTTATTAAGATGCAAACCCACTTTCTGGACATATCTTTGAGAAGTCGTTAAAATACAACAGACCTTTCCTGTGGTTAAGGACTGCCCTGCTTGAAATAATTAAGGAGATTGTTTTCATAATACTGTTTGCAGTTTTTCTACTTTGGAGTTGAATTCCAGAGAATGCGAGTGGGGGTTGGGGGAACCTATTCTATCACAATGGTACGTGAATGGGTGAAACTTGGACCTCATTGTTTGACAATGGCATGGTCATCAGAGACCATTTGTGAGGGCAATGGACAGAAACACTCAGGTCATATGGCTAGGTTTTTGATAAGGGCATTTAATAAGGCATACTTTTGGAGCAGCAAGGGAGAAAGATCCAGACCAGTGAAGGAACAAGACTCTGCTTAATGACCATCAGTAGGCAGAAAATTCAGGCTGGCCTTTATTTCTCTATTTGTGGAACCAAACCAGTTTCGATTACACCTCAACTGGAGTGGAGCAAGAGAAGCCTGCTACTGCAAGCAATAAACCACAGCAAATTCATCTTTCTAAGCCTCCAGTCTCTATTTTTCAGCAAACCATTGAGAAATTACAGGCTTGCCATGTGTTAGAAAAAGCTAGGGGTGGGTTTTACGGGCTGGGGGATGGATTACCACCCCCCCACCCCCTAGCCCTTACCTAAAAGTCAGTCAGCATTTTGCCAACATGAAACCTGGCGTGTATTCACTATACCCCCTGACCTTCCCCTCTCCGATGCTGAACGTTCAGTGCTCAGCAAAGGACTTAGTTTCATACCCTTACGCCCTCATCTCAATGAATTTCGGGCTTGGCACGATGCTGAACTCTTCTTCCGCCGTCTTCGTCTCTGGGCTCACTTCTTTGGGCAGGAGTCCTCTCCCCGTTCAACAGATCCTTTTACCCACCTCCAATATTCTCCCTCCACCTGGACCCCTCCCTCTGGATTCTTACCTTCTCTTGATCTTTTCATTGAGAACTGTCGGCGCGACATTAGTCGTCTCAATTTCTCTGCTCCTCTCACCCATTCTAATCTCTCTCTCTCTGAACTTACTGCACTCCGTTCTCTCAGGTCCAACCCCAACATTGTCATCAAACCCACTGACAAGGGTGGTGCTGTTGCTGTCTGGCGCACTGACCTCTACCTCGCGGAGGCTGAGCGTCAACTTGCAGACACTTCCTCCTACCTCTCCCTGGACCATGACCCCACCACTGAACATCAAGCCATTGTTTCCAGGACGGTCACTGACCTCATCTCCTCTGGAGATCTTCCTCCCACAGCTTCCAACCTGATAGTCACCCAACCTCGGACGGCCCGCTTCTACCTCCTACCCAAGATCCACAAACAGAACTGTCCCGGTAGACTGATCGTGTCAGCTTGATCCTGCCCCACGGAACTCATTTCTTGTTATCTTGACTCCCTACTCTCTCCCCTTGTCCAGTCCCTTCCCACCTACATCTGTGATTCCTCTGACACCTTACGTCACATCAACAATTTCCAGTTCCCTGGCCCCAACCGCTTCCTCTTCACCATGGACATCCAATCCCTCTACACCTCCATTCCCCACCAGGATGGTCTGAGGGCCCTTAGCTTCTTCCTTGAACAGAGGCCCGAACAATCCCCATCCACCACTACTCTTCTCCGTCTGGCTGAACTTGTTCTCACACTGAACAATTTCTCCTTCAACTCCTCTCACTTCCTCCAAATAAAAGGTGTGGCTATGGGTACCCGCATGGGCCCCAGCTATGCCTGTCTCTTTATGGGATATGTGGAACATTCCTTGTTCCAGTCCTACTCCGGCCCCCTTCCACAACTCTTTCTCCGGTACATCGATGATTACTTCGGTGCTGCTTCATGCTCTCGTCGGGACTTGGAAAAATTTATTAATTTTGCTTCCAATCTCCACCCCTCCATCATTTTCACGTGGTCCATCTCTGACACTTCCCTTCTCTTCCCTGACCTCTCTGTCTCAATCTCTGGTGATAGACTGTCCACCAATATCCATTACAAGCCTACTGACTCCCACAGCTACCTCAACTACAGCTCCTCACGCCCCGCTTCCTGTAAGGACTCCATCCTATTCTCTCAGTTCCTTCGCCTCCGTCACATCTGTTCTGATGACGCTACCTTCAAAAACAGTTCCTCTGACATGTCCTCCTTCTTCCTTAACCGAGGTTTTCCACCCACGGTCGTTGACAGGGCCCTCAACCGTGTCCGGCCCATCTCCCGCGCCTCCACCCTCATGCCTTCTCCTCCCTTCCAGAAACATGATAGGGTCCCTCTTGTCCTCACTTATCACCCCACCAGCCTCTGCATTCAAAGGATCATCCTCCTCCATTTCCGCCAACTCCAGCATGATGCCACCACCAAACACATCTTCCCTTCACCACCCCTGTCGGCATTCCGTAGGGATCGTTCCCTCTGGGACACCCTGGTCCACTCCTCCATCACCCCCTACTCCTCAACCCCCACCTATGGCACCTCCCCATGCCCACGCAAAAGATGCAACACCTGCCCCTTCACTTCCTCTCTCCTCACCGTCCAAGGGCCCAAACACACCTTTCAAGTGAAGCAGCATTTCACTTGCATTTCCCCCTAACTTAGTCTACTGCATTCATTGCTCCCAATGTGGTCTCCTCTACATTGGAGAGACCAAACATAAACTGGGCGACCGCTTTGCAGAACACCTGCGGTCTGTCTGCAAGAATGACCCAAACCTCCCTGTCGCTTGCCATTTAAACACTCCACCCTGCTCGCTTGCCCACATGTCCTTGGCTTGCTGCATTGTTCCAGTGAAGCCCAACGCAAACTGGAGGAACAGCACCTCATCTTCCGACTAGGCACTTTACAGCCTTCCAGACAGATTATTGAATTCAACAACTTTAGGTCTTGAACTCGCTCCATCCCCACCCCCTTTCTGTTTTATCCCCCTTCCTTTTGTTTTTTCCAATAATTTATATAGATTTTTCTTTTCCCACCTATTTCCATTATTTTTAAATCTTTTATGCCACCCCACCCCCACTAGAGCTGTACCTTGAGTGCCCTACCATCCATTCTTAATTAGCACATTCGTTTAGATAATATCACCAACTTCAACACCTCTGCGTCCTTTTGTTCTTTTGTCTGTAACATCTTTTGATTATCTGCTCCTATCACTGCTTGCTTGTCCATACAACCACACCACCCCCTTCCACTTCTCTGCCCCCCCAACCTTAAACCAGCTTATATTTCACCCCTCTCCTTGGATTCACCTAGTTCTGTTGAATGGTCATGAGGACTCGAAACGTCAACACTTTTCTTCTCCGCCGATGCTGCCAGACCTGCTGAGTTTTTCCAGGTAATTCTGTTTTTGTTATGAAACCTGGCTGCCCTGCAGTGATGGGAACGCTCTTAGTTAGTGCAGATCAAGTTGGACTACCGCCCATCAGGGACAGGAAGTCCCGCCCTGGAGAGCTGCTGGCCAATCTAATTTGCTGGCAGCTCTGGAGTGCCAGAAGATAGTGGTGGCCACTGCTGGGACTACAGCCAGTCCCCGCAAAGAAGTGATGATGTCTAAAAACAAAAAAACTGCGGATGCTGGCAATCCAAAACAAAAACAGAATTACCTGGAAAAACTCAGCAGGTCTGGCAGCATCGGCGGAGAAGAAAAGAGTTGACGTTTCGAGTCCTCATGACCCTTCGACAGAACTTGAGTTCGAGTCCAGGAAAGAGCTGAAATATAAGCTGGTTTAAGGTGTGTGTGTGGGGGGGCGGAGAGATAGAGAGACAGAGAGGTGGAGGGGGTTGGTGTGGTTGTAGCGACAAACAAGCAGTGATAGAAGCAGATCATCAAAAGATGTCAACAACAATAGTACAATAGAACACATAGGTGTTAAAGTTAAAGTTGGTGATATTATCTAAACGAATGTGCTAATTAAGAATGGATGGTAGGGCACTCAAGGTATAGCTCTAGTGGGTTTTTTTTTATATAATGGAAATAGGTGGGAAAAGGAAAATCTTTATAATTTATTGGGAAAAAAAAAAAGAAGGGGGAAACAGAAAGGGGGTGGGGATGGGGGAGGGGACTCACGACCTAAAGTTGTTGAATTCAATATTCAGTCCGGAAGGCTGTAAAGTCCCTAGTCGGAAGATGAGGTGTTGTTCCTCCAGTTTGCGTTGGGCTTCACTGGAACAATGCAGCAAGCCAAGGACAGACATGTGGGCAAGAGAGCAGGGTGGAGTGTTAAAATGGCAAGCGACAGGGAGGTTTGGGTCATTCTTGCGGACAGACCGCAGGTGTTCTGCAAAGCGGTCGCCCAGTTTACGTTTGGTCTCTCCAATGTAGAGGAGACCACATTGGGAGCAACGAATGCAGTAGACTAAGTTGGGGGAAATGCAAGTGAAATGCTGCTTCACTTGAAAGGAGTGTTTGGGTCCTTGGACGGTGAGGAGAGAGGAAGTGAAGGGGCAGGTGTTGCATCTTTTGCGTGGGCAAGGGGTTGTGCCATAGGAGGGGGTTGAGGAGTAGGGGGTGATGGAGGAGTGGACCAGAGTGTCCCGGAGGGAGCGATCCCTACGGAATGCCGATAAGGGGGGTGAAGGGAAGATGTGTTTGGTAGTGGCATCATGCTGGAGTTGGCGGAAATGGCGGAGGATGATCCTTTGAATGCGGAGGCTGGTGGGGTGATAAGTGAGGACAAGGGGGACCCTATCATGTTTCTGGGAGGGAGGAGAAGGAGTGAGGGCGGATGCGCGGGAGATGGGCCGGACACGGTTGAGGGCCCTGTCAACGACCGTGGGTGGAAAACCTCGGTTAAGGAAGAAGGAGGACATGTCAGAGGAACTGTTTTTGAATGTAGCATCATCGGAACAGATGCGACGGAGGCGAAGGAACTGAGAGAATGGGATGGAGTCCTTACAGGAAGTGGGGTGTGAGGAGCTGTAGTCGAGATAGCTGTGGGTGTCGGTGGGTTTGTAATGGATATTGGTGGACAGTCTATCACCAGAGATTGAGACAGAGAGGTCAAGGAAGGGAAGGGAAGTGTCAGAGATGGACCACGTGAAAATGATGGAGGGGTGGAGATTGGAAGCAAAATTAATAAATTTTTCCAAGTCCTGACGAGAGCATGAAGCAGCACCAAAGTAATCATCGATGTACCGGAGAAAGAGTTGTGGAAGGGGGCCGGAGTAGGACTGCAACAAGGAATGTTCCACATACCCCATAAAGAGACAGGTTTTCCACCGCTTTGCAGATCTGCGGTCTGTCCGCAAGAATGACCCAAACCTCCCTGTCGCTTGCCATTTTAACACTCCACCCTGCTCTCTTGCCCACATGTCTGTCCTTGGCTTGCTGCATTGTTCCAGTGAAGCCCAACGCAAACTGGAGGAACAACACCTCATCTTCCGACTAGGGACTTTACAGCCTTCCGGACTGAATATTGAATTCAACAACTTTAGGTCGTGAGTCCCCTCCCCCATCCCCACCCCCTTTCTGTTTCCCCCTTCTTTTTTTTCCCAATAAATTATAAAGATTTTCCTTTTCCCACCTATTTCCATTATATAAAATAAAAAAAAAAACCCACTAGAGCTATACCTTGAGTGCCCTACCATCCATTCTTAATTAGCACATTCGTTTAGATAATATCACCAACTTTAACTTTAACACCTATGTGTTCTATTGTACTATTGTTGTTGACATCTTTTGATGATCTGCTTCTATCACTGCTTGTTTGTCGCTACAACCACACCAACCCCCTCCACCTCTCTGTCTCTCTATCTCTCCGCCCCCCACACACACACCTTAAACCAGCTTATATTTCAGCTCTTTCCTGGACTCGAACTCAAGTTCTGTCGAAGGGTCATGAGGACTCGAAACGTCAACTCTTTTCTTCTCCGCCGATGCTGCCAGACCTGCTGAGTTTTTCCAGGTAATTCTGTTTTTGTAGTGATGATGTCTGCTGGACTTCAGGTAAGTCTGGGGATTTTGTGCGGGCACAGCTGGGAGACACCAGTGATGGGTGGGGAGGCGGACGTGGGTGAGGGAAGGATTAGAGGCCGGGGAAGAGGAGCAAAGGGGGAGGCACTATATTGGGGAGATGCCCCTGATTTGGGACCCTCCCAAAGAAGGTACCCTCCCTTCCTGCCCTACTATAGCCCATGCAGTGAAAGCTGCCAGGCTGCTTGCTATTACCCGTCCTTCCCCGCAGACTGAAAAATTGCAGCAGAGGCTGTTTGAGGCCCTTAACTGGCAGTAAATTGGCCTAAGGGTGGGAGGGCTTCTTGACTGCTTACCTGTCCTCCTGTAATATGAAGACAGGTCAGGGACGGGCGAGAAGTTGGTGGGCTGGCCACCCACTTTATTTTATGTGCCACCCGCCTTCAAGTATGCTGGTGGGAGCTGTAAAATTCACCCCTAAGTGTGATGGAGAATTCTCAAACTTTTCAGACCTAAGTGTATGCTACCTTTTGTAATCACAATCTCTTGTCTAGCATGTGCGTGTGTCTGTATGAGTGTGAGAGTGGGTCTGGTTGTGAATACATTCAGGTGTTGAATAATAAATATTTATCTATCTTTTTTAAGATCTGAGAACCTGTCATTTGTCTGTCCTTGACAGTTACAACTCTCAGTGGGTTAAAACACTTAAAACAGTTCTGTCTTTTGAGAGGTGGGAAAAGGGGGAACCATCTCTATCATCTCTCCCTGTCCATAACTTCTGCAGCCAGGGAAGGGGGCAAGGGTAGGGCAGGTGCCAGCTCACTAGAGGGTGAAATCGCACACAGGTTCCACTGCTGAGGAGTCCGATGAGGACCTTGATGGGGTAGCCTACAGAAGAATGCTGCTGCGTATGCACATATTAAATACAGAACATTGGGAAGCCTGCAGTCAATATGAAGGAGTCAAGCACCAACTTGGCACAGGGATTTGCTTGGCACAGAGCTTGGAGCCCGTGATTTCCGGCATGGACGTGGCGGTTAACTGCATTAGCACACTTGCAGACCCAACTATGATACAGTGAGCTTCAAAACCAGTGTCAAATCGTTGTTGCATGCTGATTGGCATGACCTACCTGTTCTGCATATTTCCCACAAAGTTGTTCACCATCCCAGTGCTAATGCGCTCACCAATACAATGCCTGATGTCACTTGCCCCAAAAGTGTGCGGGTGCACCATGGGTGACGTTTTGGATAAAAAGCAGAGAGCCTGAACAATGAGTTCTTTCAATCTGAATCTGGTGCTGTCAGTGTCAAGGTTCACACATGTGAAATGGCTGACCGCAAAGTTTGCTGTAAAATTTACTTGTGCAATTTTTCAATGTGCGGTACCTTTAATTTTTTTTGCGTGGCTGTGTACACAAGGTGCGACTCCATTGAAGCCAGACCCAAGCCTGGTTGGAAAAGGAGGAGGATTGGGTGTGGGGCTAGCACCCTCGCCCTGTAAAAGTGCATCACCGCTACAGAAACTGCAAGAAGTAACCATATTGGCAAACTCTGGCAAAGAAGGGACAGCACATCTGAGGGTATGATGGACTAGATGAAAACTAGATCTTTAACAAGCCCAGTCTTCAACATCAAAACCGTCACCAGAATCACCACCGGGAATGTCCAAACACTCTTCCAGTATGGGAAGATGTCCTGGTGCTGTGAGAAGTAAGAACCTATCGACTTGACATCTTAGGCATCAGCGAGAAATGGTGGACAGTCCAAGGACCAATCAGCAGTGAGGGTGTGACGATCCTGTACTCTAGGCAAGGAGAACACCACGGTCATGGGTTTGGCCTCATACTCAACAGATGTTCAACACAAGCATTGGATGATAGCCAGTAAACCATCTCATCCCTGCCAGCTTCCACCCAAGGCACACCAAAGTCACTGTCATGCAAGTTTATGCACCAACAGAGGGGGAGAAAGATAACTTCCAATATCAGTTGCAGGACACAATGGATGAGGTACCCAGTTGTGATATCAAGCTACTGATTCGTGACCTCACTGCTAAATTCAATGGTAACTGGTGAGGAGTGAACAGTACGTTTGGGCCCCATGGATTAGCAAGCATGTTCAATGGAAACAGTGAGCGTCTGCTGGCCTTCTGCAACAGCAATGTGCTTACCTTCTTTACACACAATGACATCCACAGAAAGACATGGAGGTCCCCAGATGGTAACACCATGAACAAGATTGACTATACATGTATCAGAAATAAATGGAACACATCCCTGTAAGGTGCCCAGACTTGTCGAGGGCCTGATGTAGAATTGGATTGCCACCTTCTGTTAGGCGAGATCCATCTGAAGCTGAAGAAGACAACAACCACAAAGTCACAACAACCACAAAGTCATAACAGCCATTTGCAACAGAGAAACTGAAAGACAAGGACATGTCAGATTTGAAGTATTACTGAGGTTAGGCAACATTGGGGAACAGTGGGAAACCTTCAAAAGAGGGATTAAGTAGAATGCAGAAGTCACCATAGGACAGAGGAGATGAATCAACAAAGAACCATGGATCACTGACTCAACGTGGAAGTTGACCGATGAAAGAAAGCTAGCGAAGAGCAAGAGGAGCAGGAAAAGAACATTGAACAAAGACGATGAGAGGTACAAAAGACTGGATAAAGCTGTGAAGAAAAGCTGCAGGATGGATAAATGAGAATGGATGGGGTTAAAAGGCCGGGAGGCACAAGAAGCCGCAAATAGGAACAACTCCAAGACGCTGTACAGGATGGTATGGGAACTGACTGGTGCAAGAAGCAACATCACTGTATCACTCAAGGGCAAAGACAGCAGGACACTATTGACAGGCGGAGCAGGAGGCAAGGTGGGTGGAACACTTTTTCAGATGATCATCAACCAGCCCAACCCCAGCCCCAAGTTCAAGTTCAATGATAGCACTGCACCTTAACAGTGAACGTCAACCTGACAGAAATTGCCAGATCAGAGGTCCAATGAGCCTGAAGAACAGCAAGACACCTGGGATCGACGCGATACCAGCAGAGCTATTGAAACGTGGCAAGAACACCGTGACAACAGAGCTCACAGACCTGTTCAACTTAAATCTGGACTGCAGACGACATCCTGGATGACTGGAGGTAAGGAGTAATCATTAAGCTGCCAAAGAAGGGGAACCTCAGCAACTGCAAGAACTGGAGGGGTATAACACTGTCAGTACCTGGCAAGGCCTTCAGCACAGTGCTCCTCAACAGATTGAAAGCAAAAGTAGATGGTGCTCTTCGTGAAGAACCAGCAAGTTTCCAGAGCGGTAGATCATATAGTGAGCAGATCTTTACACTCTGGAACATTATAGAGCTGAGCCTAGTGTATCAGAAGCCACTTGTTATCAACTTCATTGATTTCAAGAAGGTTTTCAATCAGCAGTCACTCTGGTACATTGCAAGGTAATATGGCAGTGATTCCAGCTGTCGCGTCAAGACTAGCACAGGCACCACGGACTCCTTCAACATCATCATCAGAGGATGGCAAGGCTGCATACTCTCCCCATCCCTTTCCCTCTTAGTTACTGATTTCATCATGAGGTAGGAACTGGTTGGTGCCGACTTTTGCATCCTGAGGCAACACCACTGGTTGACGGACATTACCCTGCTGGCCGAAGAATTGTGTGTGCGCCAAGACATGACCACTAGTCTTGAGACTAGCAGCGCCATGGTTGGTCTATTCATCAGTTGCAGGAAGACAAAGACAATGATGACTGGATGGCAACAAGGCCCCTCCCCACCATCACCATCAGACAACAGAACATTCAGGGCATCAACCACTTCCCTGACCTAGGAAGCAACGTCTCCCAGGATGGAGAGATCGACATCCACCCAAGAATCAGCAAAGCAACATCGGTCCTCCACATGGTCTGGCCATCAACAGGGCCAGGAAGCTGCAACTCTACATGTCGATAGTAGTACCAACCACAATCTATGTCAGCGAGGTGTGGAAGGGAGCAGCAAAGGTGTTGTCATAAGGTGAATGTCTTTCATCAGCGCTGCCTTTGTAAGATCTCGGGCATGACATGGAGAGACAGCATCCCCAATGAGAAATTTCTACAGAGGACTTGTTAGAGGCACTATGGGGCATTGTGACAGAGGCGACTGATGCTGGCAGGACATGTCTGTCGCCTCATGTACATATATGGCAGTAGAAGAAGATGGGGCCAGCCAAAGCAGACCTGGCAAAATGCTTTTTAGGAGGACCTCCAAGAGTGGGACACCACTTGGACCGGACCGAAAGAGATTGTGATGGAACAGGTCTGTGGTGGAGTCTTGCTGCCCATAGTTCCTCCTGTCCCATGTGTAAATACAAACACAGCGCAGAACGGCTAGGCCACTGTGCAGTCACGCACATGCACAGCTTAACAGGAATATTACCTATCAACTTCCCTGGTATCGTAAGGATTGGGAAGGGTGGATCAAGAGAAACATTTACACTGGAGGGGAAGTCCAGAACAAGAGAGCAAAACCTTTAAAAACATGGCCCATCCAGGAGAGACTGAAAGAAAGACCTGTTCACACAAAAGGTAGTAAAAGTGTGGAGCTGTCTCCCACAAAAAGCAGTTGATGCCAGCTCAGCGAAATTTAAATCCCAGGTTGATAAATGTTTGCTAGTCAATGGTATTTTCATGGTTGTCATTATTGAGACTAGCTTTTTAATTCCAGATTTGTTATTTGAATTTAAATCCAGCTGCCCTGATGGAATTTGAACCCATGGCCCATTACTGGGTTAGTGACATTACTGCTAAGTCACCATTTCCCCTCTCTTTCTGGCCTATCTTATCTTCCTCCCTGATGGCTTCGAACGATCTACCCAATTTTCACAAGACTGTTCCGAAATATCTATCAAAAATAACTGAGATGGAGTAGATTTAAAGAATGAGGAGATGTTGATAGCTGTTTAAGCCACAATGAATCTGTGGTTAATGTTACTTAAGTATATAACCAGGCCTCTGATGGAAGGGAAAGGACTGGCGAGAGGAAAAGAAACTTAGCAACTACAATGCATGTTGAAGTTGAAAGTGTTGGATGGGCACAGGTGCTGCATAGGAGTGTGATCAGTGGGCGGAGATGCAGGTCAGCTCAGATGGACAACTGAGAGAGAACTCCAGCAGGCAGCATTGAAAATGTTTGGGACAATGAGGTGAGTGTTACGGAGGACGGCTCTGCTTGTGAGGGAGAGTGCTTGCACGTAGCTCCAAAAGGTTCTGTCACACACACACACACACACACTTCTTTCTCCAGAATCACAGAATCACACAGTGCAGAAGAGGCCTATCGAGTCTGCACCAACACGTGAGAAACACCTGACCTACCTACCTAATCCCATTTACCAACCTTGAATGTTATGACATGCCAAGTGCTCATCCAGGTACTTTTTAAAGGATGTGAGGCAACCCGCCTCCACCACCCTCCCAGGCAGCGCATTCCAGACCATCACCACCCTCTGGGTAAAAAAAGTTTTTCCTCACATCCCCCCTAAACCTCCTACCCCTCACCTTGAACTTATGTCCCCTCGTGACTGACCCTTCAACTAAGGGGAACAGCTGTTCCCTATCCACTTTGTCCATGCCCCTCATAATCTTGTACACCTCCATCAGGTCGCCCCTCAGTCTTCTCTGCTTCAATGAAAACAACCCAAGTCTATCCAACCTCTCTTCATAACTTAAATATTTCATCCCAGGCAACATTGTGGTGAATCTCCTCTGCACCCCCTCCAGTGCAATCACATCCTTCCTATAATGTGGCAACCAGAACTGCACACAATACTCTAGCTGTGGCCTCACCAAGATTCTATACAACTCCAACATGGCATCCCTGCTTTTGTAATCTATGTCCCAATTGATAAAGGCAAGTGTCCCATATGCCTTTTTCATCACCCCACTAACATGCCCCTATGCCTTCAGAGATCTATGGACACACATGCCAAGGTCCCTTTGTTCCTCAGAACTTCCTTGTGTTATGCCATTCATTGAATACTTCCTTGTCAAATTACTCCTTCCAAAATGTATCACCTCACACCATTCAGGGTTAAATTCCAACTGCCACTTATCTGCCTATTTGACCATCCCGTCTATATCTCCCTATAGCCCAAGACACTCAACCTCACTGTTAACCACCCAGCCAATCTTTGTGTCATCTGCAAACTTACTAATCCTACCCCCCACATAGTCATCTATGTCGTCTATATAAATGACAAATAATAGGGTACTGAGCACAGATCCCTGTGGTACGCCACTGGACACTGGCTTCCAGTCACTAAAGCATCCCTCTGTCTCCTACAACCAAGCCAATTTTGAATCCACCTTATCAAATTACCCTGTATCCCATCACTCGTGGTCTGGCTGTGCGCAGCTGAGCTGCTAATGGCTGGGGGGTGGGGTTCAGGGGGAGGACTTACAAAGCCTGTAAATGAACCCTGAAAGACACCATCACACATTATTCAGTGAACGTTAATATATTTTCAGATTATAAAGTGACAAAATTTGTTCACTTGTGCAACCACTTGTGCTCAGAATTTCATAACATTTCTAGGCCCACCGCTTCTTCTAGGTGCTACCCTGAGATCCGCAGATGGGGTGGAGACAGCCTGTACAATGGTTGGTCCTGTTGCCTCTGATGACCTCGTGTGCATCCTCTGGAGAGCCGAGGCCCTGAGGGATCCGGTTTGCTTTGGCTTTGCACAGTGGGCCGGCTGCTCCCTCTGCGGTGACAGAGGACGAGGTTGAGGGGCTTATAGGCAAAGGGGACTCAGAGGGAGAGGACAGCCTCCGAGCTTCCTGAGTGAATGACCCCGGGATGTCCAACTATCGCTCCTCCTCCTTTTGGGTGCCCAAGGGCCCCAGCCTGACTCCTTGAAAGGAAGGAGCACCTGGAGGGTCGTTGAGGTGCCCCGTTTCCCTCATGTATTGCCACTCCAGGAACTCACCCATGGCTACCGCGATGGAGGGCAGGTCTGTACGTGTCTCCGCATTCTGCTGGACCAGGGTCTCCATGGCATCCGCCATCCTTCCCATGGAGGCCTCCAAATGTGCTCACATGGGCACCACTTCATCAGAGATGCACTCTCCGACTCACCTGACACTCTGTTGAGCGCTTCCAATAGCTTTCTGTGATGTTCCCTTCTGCTGACTCTCCAGAACTGTATGAGTTGAGACTGTTGAGGTGGTTGACTTACCCTGGCGGAGTGGATGAGAGCATTCATCCTCTTCCTGCACTGGATGGCTGACCTTCCCTGTCCTCCAGTGGCACTGACCACCACTGCCACTGCCTCCCATACCGGATGGGTGACTCTGGACCTCCTGTGGCCAGAGCAGGGGTAGAGGACATCTCGGTAGCCTTCCACTGTGTGCAGCTGGCATCCCAGAGAGGCATCCCTAAATTTGGGGGCTGCCATCTTCTTTGCTTTCAGGGCTGTAGGCATGAAGTAGGCATGCGCTTTGTTTCTCTTTAAATATTGCGCCTAGAGTGAGGAAGTGCTGTTGTCATGGTGTGGCGGGCAAATCCAAGCCTGCCTGCATTGAGCTGGCGTGATCCCTGTGAATGCATAATTAATAAGACAGGATGCACAGGGATTGGGACGATGTGGCACGAAAAGCCATCATTGCGGCCAGGGGTTAAAACGTCCTTTTTCACGTCCGCTACCGCACTTTGTGCAAATCGATGATCCCAGCCATATTGTTATGCAGTCTTACACTATTTGTTTCTCCCTTTCCTGAGTCTTCTATCTTAACTCTGTTCTCTCCCATTTGCCTGATCACTCATTTACATCCACAATTCTTCTGATGCTCTCGTGATGTTGATTCTATGATTTAGTTTCTGTATAACCTTCTATCTCCTTAGGAACAACATATTGGCCTTGGAGGATGCGCAGTGTAGATTTACTGAATGACACCTGGACTCCAAGGGTTAAGCTACGAGGAGAGAATCCACAACTAGGGTCGAATTCCAGTGAATCTGGAAGGATAAGCAATGTTTTAATGGAAGTTTTTCAGATATTAAGGGGAACATGTAATTAGGTAGAGACTATTGCTGCCGGTTAGGGAGTCTAGGACTAGAGGCATATTCAAAAAAATCAATCAGGAGTGAAATTAGAAAATACTTCTTCAAACCAAAGGATGGTAGAAGTTTAGAACATTCTTCTGCAAATGGAAGTTATTGCTATATCAATTGTTAATTTTAAAACTGTGATTTTTTTTGATGTGGGTGAAAGGTGGATATATGGAATTAGGCTGCAGATTATCCATGATTTCATTGAATGATGGAACAGTATTGAGGATCTATGGCTATTTCCTGCCCCCGTGTTCCTATTCAACCAGGTTATTCTTCATCATGTGTTTTCTCTTAAATCAACATCCCAACACCACACTGGACCACAACCCTGCTCTATTTAGCTGCCCTTATTTGTATCCTTAACACTTTATCTTTATGAACAGTGACGATATGGGAACCCGTACGGGTTCCCGGTATATTTGTCCTTTTGTGAAATATGTAGAACACAGTTGTATCCTTTTTAATCAGGTTTCCTCCTTATTTTTTTCCTCCATTATAATGATAAACATTTTGGTGCTGCTTTGAGATAAAGGATCAGCCATGATCATATTGAATGACGGAGCAGATTCGAAGGGCCAAATGACCTATTCCTGCTCCTATTTTCTATGTTCCCTTTTCTCACACTGATATGGAGAAGTTCATGACTACATATCCCATTTCTGTCCATTTTTTATTTTTGGGATGGTCCACCTCTGAGACTCTTCTTTCGTTTCCTCTCTACTAATCACTTTACACAAATTTCTATTACAGGCTCACAATCACTTGGAATACATTTATTTCCAACCCTTCACTTTCTATATTTCCATTGTAACTGCTCTGATTACTTTGCTTTTCCTTTTGCTCTGTTGAGGTTTCCCTCATCTGTGCCCATTAAACTCCTCCGCTATCTAAGATCCACTCTAAGTCCTGTTGTATCCTCTGAAGACCATCAGTCTTACCAGCCTTCATGTCCACCAGATCGCTGCCATCTACAATGTGATTCTATTACCAATCATTTCTTCTTTGCCATCCTCAATTTTATGAGAGGTCTGTACACTCTCAAACACTCTCAAACCCATCACACATCCACAGGGATCTCACTTACTGCCAGTTCAAGGGACATCACCATTCACTCTTTCACTCACACCTTCAGTTGCCCTGTGAATCGTGACCTCATCCCATCCAGTGCACCACTCACCACCCACACACATGCCAGGCATCATTGTTATCTGGCCTGGAAGGCATCCTGCTTACACCCTCTCCATCTGTATTCATGCAGGACAAGCTGGCACACAAAAGGGAGAGGTCGCAGAGTGGTGGAGAAATGTCTGAAATCAAGGCCTTCACCAGCTGGCTGGTGACAATTTGGTTTCTTCCTGTGCTGACGGTGAGGTTGGCTGTGCTCAACCAAGTGAGCATCCAGCAGTGCAACATCCAACACACAACCATGCTGTGAGTGGTGTCCTGCTTCACGTGCAACATTTTCCATTTCCTACTTTTCCCACACACCAGCACACTTCTTCAATTTGGCCTACTGTATTTGCTGCTCCCAGTGTGCTCCCCTCTACATTGGGGAGACCAAACACAGACTGGGTGACCACTTTGTGGAACATCTTCACTCAGTCTGCAAGCATGACCCAGACCTTACTGTCACTTGCCATTTCAACACCCCACCCTGCTCTCATGCCCACATGTCCGTCCTTGGCCTGCTACAACGTTCCAGTGAAGCCCAACGCAAACTGGAGGAACAGAATCTTATCTTCTGATTAGGCACTTTACAGCCTTTCGGACTTAACATTGAGTTCAACAACTTCAGACCATGAACTCTCTCCTCTATCTTTACCCCTTTTTTTAATCCAATTTTTTTCAAATTTTTATTTTTATTTACATTATGTTATTTATTTATTCAATTATTTTTAATCCTTTTTCCCCAACCTCCCCCCCCACCAACCCCCTTCCTTTACAGGGCCATATGTCACTTGTTTCTATGTTGCGCTTTCTCAGAGCACTGACCCTTGTTCTGCTATTAACATATTCTGTTATCTTACCTTTATGACACTATCAGCACCTTCTTTAGTCTTTATTACTACCATTAATACTCCCTTTGTCTTGTGTTCATGACATTTTTGTCAATCTCTCCTTAGCTCCCACCTATCCCTGACCTTCTATTTTGCTCCACCTCCTCCACCTGCTCTTAAACAGTATGAAACCCATCACATTTCTACTTTTCCTTAGCTCTGAAGAAGTCATACGGACTCAAAACGTTAACTCTGTTTCTCTTTCCACAGATGCTGCCAGACCTGCTGAGTTTTTCCAGCATTTTTTGTTTTAATTTCAGATTTCCAACATCTGCAGTATTTTGCTTTTACCTTAGACATTCTTGAGAGTTTGTTTACAATAATGAACATCATGTACAAGTGATTAACACCCATGCCCAGGCTGTGCAACTACATTTTCTTCACCTCCTGGGAGAAATGTACAAAGTTGTGTGCCTTCACGAATATGGTGTCTGTGACCTCCTGGGTGCATTTGCCTGAGGAGACTTGCGAGTTCCCACAGAGGTTATCTGTGGAGCCTTGTGAGGAGCCACTGGCATAAAAAACTGAGCACTGTGGTCACTTTCACGGCCACTGCAGTGGATGCCCTCCATGTCCCTGTGGCGCCAAACCCTGTAGCAGATGGCAGATGTGACTGACTAGTTCCCTGGGCATTCACAGCCTTCAGCGACACTGGTTCTCGGTCATCTGCAGGAATGACAGGTGCTGTCTACAGACTCTGGGTCTAGCTAGTGCCTACCAGCCTTAGCTCACTGTAGCCCTTCAATGGTGTGCGCAGGAGCCCCAGCTGCCACTTCTTTCTGAGGATGCTGCTCCTCTCTCTGCCCAGACCCCATTGCTCTCTTCTCCATCGTCTCTGCTCTCTGTACGCCACAAGGCTTATAGCTAGGTCACCAGGCTCCATGCTCCTGATGTACTCCTCCTGCAGGATGAAAGAGAGAGATGCTTGGGTTAGCGTGGGTGTGCTAAGAACCTGTCTTGGTTAAGTCTGAAGACCCCTTAACACATCCCGGAGAGTGCTGGCCACCACTTGGATGGCCAGTGTTTAGTGCGCTGCCGAAACTTCACCCACCTCAGCCTCACTCCACTTGACCGATTGGCGGCAGCTTCACCCGCTGGACTGCATGCTGTGCTCTCAGCTCAGGTGCAGGC
This sequence comes from Carcharodon carcharias, assembly GCF_017639515.1. Taxonomy (NCBI): domain Eukaryota; kingdom Metazoa; phylum Chordata; class Chondrichthyes; order Lamniformes; family Lamnidae; genus Carcharodon; species Carcharodon carcharias. The sequence goes on from NC_054472.1 coordinate 168,796,332, forward strand.
ATTCTCCAACCCACACTGCAAGGCAGCACTATTAGCTTGAACCATGGAGGAGACTGGTCCAATCTGGGATGATGACATTGCAAGGGGCTTGTGAGCGCCTCCACCAGTGACTGCTCCAAGGTCAGCTTTCGCAAGGAGATTGTACAACATGCCCAGTTGTCCAATTGTTCTGCAGTCCACTCAAACACTCATCAGTTTACAGTCTGTCCCCGAGGAGTGAAAAGATCTGGAGCATTTGGTGGCATTTTCATGACTCTGCGTTGCTTGAGTGGGAAGATGCTAGAGGCATGTGAATGTGGCTGTGCCTGAACTGTCTTAGCTGCGGAGTATGATCACTTTATACAAGGCTTCCCTAATGCATGGCCTCTTCCCTCCCCACCACCCCCGCCACATGTGCTTGTGCACTACCATCAGACCGTGCTGCATTGCTGCCCATCGCCCCAACAACAGTGCAGCCCTTGCAGCCCCCCTCCCCAACTCACCTCAGACACAGTGCAGCCCTTGCAGCCCCCTCCCCAACTCACCTCAGACACAGTGCAGACTTTGCAACCCCCCCCCAACTCACCTCAGACACAGTGCAGCCCTTGCACCCCCCCCCCCCCACCCTTTTAACTTGCTTCAGACACAGTTCAGCCCTTGCCTCGGCACCGCACTGTCAGCCAGCCAGGAACAGAATGACTTAGCTGTGCTAAAAACAAAAAAACTGTGGATGCTGGAAATCCAAAACAAAAACAGAATTACCTGGAAAAACTCAGCAGGTCTGGCAGCATCGGCGGAGAAGAAAAGAGTTGACGTTTCGAGTCCTCATGACCCTTCGACAGAACTTGAGTTCGAGTCCAGGAAAGAGCTGAAATATAAGCTGGTTTAAGGTCTGTGTGTGGGGGGCGGAGAGATAGAGAGACAGAGAGGTGGAGGGGGGGGGGTGTGTGGTTGTAGGGACAAACTGTGCCCCTGCCTGAATGCATGGCGCCTCAACCTTGAAGTCGAACAGGTGACCCCCAAGAGCGCTGCGCAACATTAGTGAGCACTGACCTTCGAGTTACCTTTGAAGTTCAGCTCGTCAGGTGCACGCCTTTTAAATGTTGTTATGAAACACTGTGCCAAAAGATCCAGCATGGGGGGTTGTGATTCTAGTGACCAGGGATTATAATTATTGCAGATGTATTAAAATGAGGTTCCTGGTGTCTGGCAGTGGGAAATGCAGCCCACCATTGACAGGTGGAGCGGACAATCACAAATTGGTTTCATGATATTGTGAAATTGATTTTTGGCCTTCCTGCCATATTGTCCACTCACACTCCCCATGACACCCAACACCACAGGGATGGAGAATTCCAGCCTAAGCTCTAAGTTCCTAACTAGATATTTCTAGACTCGCCTTTTTTTTAACCTGTCTCATTACCATCTACTTTTGCCATCCACCATCATCCCTCCTGTTATTTAATCTCCCCAGCCACCCTAGCACAGACCTTCACTTTTGTTTTATCCCTCTCCACCTTTCCCCTTTCTCTTTAATTGCTTAAAACTTGTTACATCTCTAACTTTTTCCAGTTCTGACAGGAGGTTCAATGACTTAAAACGTTAACCCTGTTTCTCTCTCCACAGGTGCTGCCTGAGCATTTCCACAACTTTCTTCTTCCATTTTGGATATTTCAGTGCATTACTTAAAGGAATGTTGTACTGTGTTGACTTGTACTGTGGTGATGGTGGTGACTTCCTGATATGATTTTTACTGAGACCCTCTTCTATCTGCTGTGGTGGGTAGGTGATGCGGGTGGTGTCCTGAGGAAGGGAAAGGTGCTACACAAGTACAAGACTTTCTTTCTTTTCCCTGAGGGAACTTTGCTAAGCTTTATCAATGCAGCATTACTATGGTCAGCACTCCTCTGAATGTTTCTCTTGTGTTTCTATTGAGCTCCATATATGTTGTATCACATTCTCCTCCTCCCTCCAACATACCTACTTTAGAACCAGATCTGGAGTACTGCATTCAGTTCTGGATACTGCATCTCAGAATGGAGGGGCACAGGGTAGATTCACCAGAACTTTGGCTCAGAGTTGTGGAGCTGGAGTTTGAGCTGCAGATATTGTGGACATCACGGAAGAGGAGAGCTACCTGGATATTTTGTTCTGGGAGGCAGTCACAACCCTTACCTTAAATAGAACTTCAGAGTTGGTCAATGGTCAGTGTCATGGAAGTGTAATAATTTTGGTTTATTGTGAAGTAGCTTTATGGGGGAAAGTATAGTTGGGTCTGTCTGTGTGTGATTTAATTACATCTGGAGTCAAGTAGACTGCAAGTTTAAATCATCAAAAGAAGCTAGGTACTTGACATGCGAATGAGTAAACAAGGATGCTAGCTTAGCATGTAAGGTGTGAAGGGAATTTGCATTTTTAGATAAATGAAGGGATATTTGGATTTCAAAGGGATCTCAGTCTGTTTACAACTTGCCAGATAAGCAAGGCTAAGGGATGTGTTTATTTTTCCCAAAGGTTATTGACAATATACAGTGACAACATGACAGTTGTGTATTATGAGAGATACAGTTTCAAATAGAAAAATAGAAATTACATATTTAAAAAGAGAGAAGCATATATCAAGGAGAATGAAAGGCTATGTGTCAGGAGATGGCTATGTAAGATCTAACAGGAGTGTATGAAGTAGCCTCTAGCATTTGTGCATAAGTCTGCAGTCTACCAAAACTGAAGCTGGAGAAAAACCATCTGGAATTCCACTGTCCAGGGTATCGTGTTAACTTGCTGAGTCTGTTTTAAATCTAAAATCTATTTCGGACCATTGCTTTAAAGGGAGTGTGACTGGGAGTCAGGTTAATTAGGACTTTTAGGAGTTATTATAATAGTAATTGTAGTCTTATGTATGTGCTTGAAATCTTTTATTTTGTTTTAATAAATATTTTAATTTAATTTTTAAATCTCTCAAGGCCTTGATGGACTTAACTGATTTCAGTGCATACATCTCATAATAAATACAAATTGCAAAACCATTGTGATTGCGCGACCAAGTTTCCCATGTGGATTTGGTCCACCTGGTACACATCATCTGCCACATCATAACATCAGAGACAGGAGGGCATGATTGCAAGCCAGGCAATCTCACCTACCTGTGTAGGTGAGATCAAGGACATTGGGGTAGATGAGCAAACTGAACATAGCACCATGATGCTGGATGTCGTTCAAGTGGGGCGGGTGCAGAGGAATGTGATAATGAAAGCTGGCAGAATAATCAGGGGGATAGATACTGTTTTCTGAAAACATGACCAGGAGCTCTGAGGGCTTTGATGTCTGTCCATTGCCAGGGTTAAACACTTCCCTCATTGCTGGAGCCAAACTTGGAGTGGACGGGGGAGGATCCAGTTGTCGTGCACCATGTAGGAACCAATGTCATAGGTAAAACTAGGAGTGATATTCTACTGAGGAGTTGGGCTCCGTATTAAAATGCAGAAGCTCAAAGATAATAATCCCTGAATTGGCATAGGTTCAAGCAGATTGGATAATTAAATATGTGGCTCAAAAAGCTGTGTGGGAAGAAGGGGTTTTGATTCATAGGGCATTGGCATTAGTACTCGGGGAAGAGGGAGTTATACTGTTGGGATGGGCTCCACTCAAACCAAACTGGGACTAGTGTCCCAGCCAAACATGAGTATATATATAAGGTTAGAAGTGGGGTTTCAAACTAAAAGAGGACAGAGAGGGTTTGGTCTAAGGGGAATTTAGAAATCTAAAGAAAAAGGTTGAGGCAGCAGAAGGGTGTAACCATTTGGGTAGAGACAAGCAGTATGGAACAGGAAGGAACAGAAAATTTAATGGTAATGTTGCATTAGTGAATAAGGTCCGTGCAAATAAGAGCAGTAAAAAATAAAGTTAAATGGTCTTTATCTGGATGCATGGAGCATTCACAATAAGATAGACGCACAAATAGAGATAAAAGATTTAGATCTGATTGCCATTACAGAGACATGGTTACAGGGTGACCAAGGTTGGGAAATAAATGTTCCAGGGTATATCATATTTTGAAAAGACAGACAGAATGGAAAAGGAGGAGCAGCCCTGATAGTAAAGGATAATGTAAGGGCAGTAGTGAGAAATGATCTTGGCTCAGAAGATAAGGAAGAAGAATGAGCATGGGTGGAGATTAGGAATAACAAATGTCAAAAAGTGCTGGTGGGAGTAATTTATACATCCCATAACAGTAAGTATACAGTTAGGGGCATTAAGCAAGGAATTATTGGAGTTTGTAACAAAGGAAACATAATAATTGTGGGGCACCTTAATCTTCATATAGACTGGGACAATCAAATGGACAAAGGTGGTCCGGAAGGTGAGTTTGTAGAATGCTTTCATGTCAGTTTCCTGGCAGAATATGGAACCGATTGAGGATAAAGATATTTTACATTTAGTATTGTGCAATAATGTAAGGTTAATCAGTAATGTGATAGTAAAAGATCGACTAAGAAAAAAATGATCATAATACAGTCGAATTCCATGGCCAGAATTTTATGTTGGGCGTGTGGGCATGTGCCCAACATGCCCGAGCGTAAGATGATGCGTGATGACGTCCCGATGTCACTGTGCACCCACACGATATTTCGTTAGGCGGGCGCATGATGAAAATGGAGGCAAGCCTGCCATTAATTAACTGGCCAGTTAAGGCCCTTGAGACACCAATTGTCTGGGAGTTTACATAGCCTGTGCGATTTTCAGGGTGTTGCAAAGGTGCAACGGGCAGGCGGGTAGGCCACATTTTCAAAAACCTCATCCACAGGCGGGATAAGAGGGGTGAGTGGGCTTGCTAATGTGAGTTGTTTGTACTTTAGCTTATAAGTTGATGCTGCTTGCTTGTGTGAACAGGACATCTTCATTTCGCTTCAGAGCTGCTTTGACAGAAATAAGAGGCTTCAGTTCAGGACTCCGGAGGAGTCATACCACTTGGAGCATTCCAGGTATCAGACAGCTTTCCTTTACCCTGGGAATGGGGATTGTGGTCTCCGCTGGAGGCACCTCCTCTGAGGAGGGAGAGAGGGCCAGAAGGGGGAGGAGGCCACATGTCCCTTTTCAGCCTCCAGGGGAGTGACCTGTGGATAGACAGGTACAGGCACAAGGGGCGCAGAAAACGTCACTATCCTGCTGCCTGGGTTTACAGGCGGCAATGCAGCCCCTCAATATGTCTGAGGTGCAATGCCGAAGGAGAAGTGACCTCTATCTGTCAGATGATCTGCCCTGAGATCAGCTCCGACTGTGTGGGTGGACACCCCATGCCAGCAACGCTGAAGGTCACAGTAACCCTCAACTTCTATGCCTCCAGCTCTTTCCAGGGGTTGATGGGTGATCTTTGTGGAGTCTCCCAGTCAGCTGTCCACAGCTGTGTCAAGCTGGTGACAGACGCTCTGTTCTGGTGTGCATTGACTATTATTCACTACTGCACGGATGAAGCCAGCCAGACAGAGCGAGCCAGAGGCTTTGCAGCGATTGCTGGCTTCTTCCACATCCAGGGTGCAATAGACTATACACATGTGGCCATCAAGGCGCCAGCGGGCGAGCCGGGTGTCTTCGTCAACAGGAAGGGATTCCACTCCATGAACGTGTGTGACCATAGGATGCAGATTCTGCAAGTCTGTGCAAGGTACCTAGGCAGCTCCCATGACACCTACATCCTCAGACACTACCAGGTGCCGAGGCTCTTCAGTGCTCCAGCCCGGCTGGATGGATGGCTGCTGGGTGACAAGGGCTATCCCCTCAGAAGGTGGCTCATGATTCCTCTCCTCCACCAAAAATCATAGGCCGAACAGCGGTACAATAGGAGCCATGCCTCCACAAGGGCGGTGGCAGAGAGAGCCATAGGTCTTCTCAAGACGTGCTTCCGATGCCTGCACTGCGATATTCTCCAGATCATGTGTCACTGATAGTGGTTGCATGCTGCGCGCCCCACAATCTGGCACTGGAAAGGGGGCACGCAGTGAAGGAAGATGTTGATGCAGCTGCTCTGGCAACAGACAATGAGTCTAGTAGTGAGTCCGAGGACAAGCACAGTCAGGAGAATGCTGAGGGGATTGACACTGACCTGGGCAACCTCCAGGGAGGCAGGGACACCAGGGAAGCTTTGATCCAACGCTCCTTCAGCTAGCCTACCAAATAAGAACCACCACCGCCACATGCCAGAGCTGCAGGCTCCATGCTCGATACCTGACAGGAACATTTGCTTGGTGAACAACATACACCATGTGCCATTTCAATAAAGTTCAATGACAAACAATTCACTCATAACATCGTGGGTTACCCTGCACCTGCAGACCTAATGGAGCACCCAGAGGCTTGTTGAACAGAAACACATTTAATGCTGTGGTGCCTGGCATACATATTAGAAATTAAATTGAAAGGTGTTGTCCATCACACCAAATAATGTTTAATGTAAAACTTGGGGGAAAAGTATCACCAGTGAAAAGCCCATGTTGTGCTTAAGGTGCTTTAAGTGTTTGTTTGCGGGTGCCATGTCTAGGTGCTCCCCCCTCGCTGGCACTGGCATTGGAGACAGCCTTCTCACTCTGCTGTCCTGTTGGCCTTGATGAACTTGGCAGGCGTCCTCTGGCCTGTGGAGCCTGTGCTGACCCCGCCTGGGAGGGAGCGGCCAGTGCCACGGCTGGCATCTCCCCAGTCCCTGCAGCCTCATCAGATGTCATGGTCACTGGCAGATGGATGGAGGAGCTGCTGCCATCATCCAGAGCGCCCCGAGAGGAGCCTGTAGAGACAACAAGCAGCTCGCGCGCCAACGTGAGGTCGCTTTGGACCTCTCTGCTCATCATTGATGGATGGGCACCTAGCTGGGATACTGGGTGCCCAATTCATTCCCACACTGATACTGACCATCTGAGGTCATTGCCGAGGTGCGGGCTTGCAGGTCCGAGCACATCCCCAGGAACCTCTGATTCAGCTCCTGGAGGAGCATCTCCATGAGAGTCACCACTCTCTCCAATGAGGAGGCAGTGCGCTCAGCCATGAGGGTCATTGTATTGCTCATGGTCTGCAAGGACTCCTCCACAACAGAGACCATGGCATGCATTCCCTCAAGTATCTCTGCCAGATCCTCCCGCACACCCTGCTGGACTTCCAGCATCTGCTGCCTCAGGGCTGACTCCAGAGGCTTATCATAAGCCACCGACAGAGCATGTTCCTGGTCCCCAGCATTCCTCTGATTGCTGGTGCCCTGGGCACTCTCTGCACTTCAAACCGATGTGCACCGAGATACTAGCTGCCGATGTAATGCCCATCGAGGTGTTGGTATCTGCACTGGTGCCTGCTTGGCTGAGAGGGTGTGACGCAGCTGCATTTCCATGGTTGCTGTCCTCTGGGATCTGGCCTTCAGGCTCCTCACCCCAGTGGGCAGCTGGTGAGCCTGAAAGGAAGGACATGTCATTAGTTAAAATCATTATACGGTTACTGTGCTTGCCTGGCACCCGGATCAGGGTGCCCTCGTCTTTCCATTATCAATGGGGATTCCATGTTGGAGGCTCACATCAATAATGAGACTACATTGGAATGGTGGCTATTACAGACATTCTGACCTCAGTGCACTGCACTCTTACCTCCCTGTGGCACCCCAACCTCACCACGGCCGGGTGACCTAGGAGCATGGCACCTCTCCAGCTCCAGGGCCTCCTTCTCATATCTAGTTAGGATTAGAAGGTGGGGCGGTGCACCGCCAGTCCGCAACCTCTCGGCATTGCTATGGGATGTCTTCTCCTGAATTGATTAGTCCACCCTGTACCTGCAGCACCATTGCAGCCTGGCCAACCCGACCTGAGGAACACCTCGCAGGTCTCAGCCGATTCGTAACCCTGGAGCCACAAGACACTCATTCCAAGCAGCCAGGGCTCACCCCCTTGCCCAGATGATGCCTCATTGACATTTGCCGCTCACACTCTAAGACCTCTGAGGTCCAAGGAGGGGGGGCAACTCCTAACTACCGTGTTAAGAGACCCATGCCGGCATGGTACTCACCCTTCCCGATCGCAGGAGATCATTGTAGTGCTTACGGCACTGCACCCATGTGCACCTCACCACATCATGGGAGTTCACCCTGGAAGCCACCTCCTCCCAGGTATCTTTGGTGCGGTGGGAGGGCCTCCTCCTCCTGTCACTGGGGTCAAGGATCTCTCTCTCTCTCTGTGTTGCCACCTCCTCCTGGAGGGCAGTGAGACACTCATCAGAAAAAGGCGGTGCCGACTGCACCACCAACCTGTCCTCCCGCCTGCCGTGTTCACCAGTAACGAGCTCCATGACGGGCCTGCCCCTTCTCGCTGTTGCCACTGTCGCAACTTACGCTGTTTATTCTGCCTGTAAAATCGCAGTGTGGAGCCGATCGTGGGTGGTGACCATGAAATTCTGGCCCATATTAAGTTTGAAAGCGACATATTCTAATCACAAACAAGAATCTTAAACTTAAACAAAGCAATTACATAGGCAAGAGGGGAGATCTGGCTCTGGTTGATTGAGTAATAGACTAAATAAACAGTGGAAAGATTTGAAGAAACAATTCAGATTTTTGGTCTCTCAGGGAATCAAGGGATATGTGGGGTGTGCAGATAAGTGGAGTTAAGACTGATAGTCATCCATGATTGTATTGAATGGTGGAGCAGGCTTGAGGGACTCTATGTTCTATTCCTGCTCCTATTTATTATGTTCTTACGAATGATACCAGGGCTAAAAGGGTTAAATATGAGGATAGGACTGTTGGTATGAGACTGGAGTCACATGTAGGCTTGAACAGTTAAGGATGACAAATTTCATTCCCTAAACTGAACAAGTTTGGCTTTTCTTTTTATGACAATCCAAGGGCTCCAGGGTCACCTTTTACTGATACCAGTTATTTTATCTCCAAATTTTAAAAAATTTAATTAAAATTCTCAAATTGCCACAGTGGGATTTAAGCTCATGTTTTGTGAAGTACTAATCCAGACCTCTGGACTGCTAGTCGGATAACATAATTTAACAGAAAGAGGTGTAAAAACTTGGAGAGAAAAGAATTAAAATGATAATTTCATAAATGAGTATTGTCCATAAATTATTTAAATTAAAATCCACCAGGTGGCAGTACTCTTGTTTGAATGCCCCTAAGCAGCAGTTGTAGACTGTATCAATGGCAACAGGCTGATGATATAATTCCATATGTGTGTGTGTGGTCTCTGATGCTGTCACCTGTGGGGTTTCCTCTGGTCATGATGTGTCTGCGACATAGCACAGACTCTCGGCATTCTTTTTTCCAATATGAGTGAAGTGTTGGTTTCCCGCTCGTCAGTCAAGTGGTTAAAGACAACAGACCTTCTACCTTCGTCGCAGGCAGAATAATAAATAGACTTTTTGTACCATTTTGATTTGTATAATGCTCCCCCACCATTTAAACCTAATTGGGAGAATTTGTAGAATCAACAATAGAAACGCTCATCGGGGCAGGCAAGCTGCTTTGTCTTTCAGAAATTTGATGGAGTGAAGCATTTAGAAAGGGAGAATGTTCCTTTAATCCCTGGAAGAACTGAGTTTGTCTCAAAACGTGATCAGAGAATTTTCTTTTGGTTGCGTTCTTTGTCTAGTTTGCTATTGAGCTAAAATCACAGAACCACTGTGCTCAAATGCAGATAAGTGTGCAGTTCTGTGCCCTTTCAAATCTCACAAGATATGCCATTGTGTTGAAAATTTTATACACAAAATCTTTACCTCCATGCAGTAATGTGATTGCATAAAATAATTTTACTCTTTATGGTTACTTTGCAGCTGGGATCAGGTAATATATTAGCTTGGATCGAGGATTGGTCAATGGACAGGGAGCAAAGAGTAGAAGCAAGTGGGGCATTTTCAAATTGTAGGTTGTGACGAATGGTGTGCTGCAAGGATCAGGGCCTCAGCTATTTACCGAATCACAGAATCACAGAATCATAGAATCTCATATTGCAGAAGACGCCCTTTGGCCCATCGACACATAAGAAACACCTGATCTATCTACCTAATCCCATTTACCAGCACTTGGCCCATAGCCTTGAATGTTATGATGTGCCAAGTGTTCATCCAGGTACTTTTTAAAGGATGTGAGGCAACCCGCCTCCACCACAATCCCAGGCAGTGCATTCCAGACCGTCACCACCCTCTGGATGAAAACGTTTTTCCTCACATCTCCCCTAAACCTCCTGCCCCTCACCTTGAAATTATGTCCCCTCGCGACTGAACCTTCAACTAAGGGGAACAGCTGCTCCTTATTTACCCTGCCTATGCCCCTCATAATCTTGTACACCTCCATCAGGTCACCCCTCAGTCTTCTCTGCTCCAATGAAAACAACCCAAGTCTATCCAACCTCTCTTCATAACTTAAATGTTTCATCCCAGGCAACATCCTAGTGAATCTCCTCTGCACCCCCTCCAATGCAATCACATCCTTCGTATAATGTGGCGACCAGAACTGCACACAGTACTCCAGCTGTGGCCTCACCAAGGTTCTATACAACTCCAACATGACCTCCCTACTTTTGTAATCTATACCTCAACTGATAAAGGCAAGTGTGCCATATGCCTTTTTCACCACCCCTAACATGCCCCTCCACCTTCAGAGATCTTTGGACACACACGCCAAGGTCCCTTTGTTCCTCAGAACTTCCTTGTGTCATGACATTCATTGAATACTTCCTTGTCAAATTACTCCTTCCAAAGTGTATCACCTCACACTTTTCAGGGTTAAATTCCATCTGCCACTTATCTGCCCATTTGACCATCCCGTCTATATCTTCCTGTAGCCCAAGACACTCAACCTCACTGTTAACCACCCGGCCAATCTTTGTGTCGTCCGCAAACTTACTAATCCTACCCCCCACATAGTTATCTATGTTGTTTATCTAAATGACAAATAATAGTGGACCGAGCATAGATCCCTGTGGTACGCCACTGGACACTGGCTTCCAGTCACTAAAGCATCCTCCTGTCATCACCCTCTGTCTCCTACAATTAAGCCAATTTTGAATTCAATCTATAACCATGACTTAGACAAAAGACCGAGAGCTGATACAAAGTTAGGTGAGAATGCCAGGAGGACGATGCAAAGAGGCTGCACAGAGTCTTGGACAGGTTATTTGAGTGGGGAGTGAGGTGGCAGATGGAGTTTAATTGTGGAAGTGTGAGGTTATTCACTTTGGTAGAAAGAATGGAAACGCAAAATATTTTTTTAAAAGGCACGAACTTGTAAGCGTTGATGTTCAGAGGGACTTGGATGTATTCGTATGAGGAACACAAAGTTAACATGCAGGTGCAGCAAGCAATTAGAAAGTCAATTGGTATGTTGGTCTTTATTACAAATGGATTGGAGTACAGGAATAAAGAAGTCTTGCTACAATTGAACAGGGCTTTGGTGAGACCGTTGTGCACAGTTTTAGTCTCCATATTTAAGGAAGAATATACTTACATTGGAGACAGTACAGCGAAGGTTCACCAGGTTGGCCCCTGGGATGAGAGGGTTGTCCTATGTATGTGGCTGAGCAAATTAGGTCTATATTCTCTAGAGTTTAGAACAGTAAGAAGTGATCTCATTGAAACATACAGGATTCTGAAGGGGCTTGACCAAGTAAACATTGAGAGGTTGTTTCCTAGCTAGGGAATCTAGATCATTGAGGGCACAGTCTCAGGGCAGGGGGGATGATCAATTAGGACTGAGATAAGGAGAAAGTTTTTCACTCAAAGGGGAGTGCATCTTTGGAATTCTCCGCTCCAGAGGGCTATGGATGCTCCATCTTTGACTATATTTAAGGCTGAGATCGACAGTTTTTGGGCTATCAGGGAATCAAGGGACATGGGGACATGGGAAAATGGAATTAAAGCCCAAGATCGGACATGATCACATTGAATGGTGGAGCAGACTCGAAAGGCCATATGGTCTACTCCTGCTCTTATTTCTTATGTTCTTCTGAACAGCCTTCAGCCAGCGAGCCGTTTGTTTGGCACTTGTAGCCACGGGTAGGATAGTAACGTGCCGCAAACCTCACACCAGCATGAACAGGCGGGTAACTTACTAACATCACCCATTTCAGGCACAAGTGAAATTTCTTCCCCAGTGTCTCTTGGTAAAAATGCCAGGGAAAATGAGTACCTGAAGTGAGTCATTGGTAGCAAATAATGATTAAAAAGTGTGCTGAGCTCTTTGTGCATAATTCTATATACCCAGATCACTTGAAAAATTAGGATGGGACCTCAACACAGCCTTAGCCTTTCTGCTAGTCTGCTAGAGGGTTGTACGAAACCTGATTAACAGCTCAAAATGAAAGGAAATTCATTTAAGTGGTTGCCTATGAGGGTAAATATATAGCAGCGTTAATAATGGTTCAAAATGGAATTTAGTAATTGTCTTTCTTTGCTGAGGCTACGAATGAGGAAGAGAGAAATGTTAAACAAAACTGAACTGAAAGGAAACACAACATAGAGGTCCAAAGTGGTAAATGACAGAGAGGTGCAACATCTAATCTATGTTTAATAGCTGGCAAGATGGCTATCATCCAGGTGATGACAGCTGTGTCTCAGTAGTATCATTCTTGCTGCTGAGTCCAGAAGGCTATGGGTTCAAGTCCCACTCTAGTGACTTCAGTTGCAAATATAGGCTGCCACTGGGCAGTAGTGATGGAATGCTACACTGTCAGAGATGCTATCTCTCAGATGAGATACTAAACCAAGGTCCTATCTTCACTTTCAAATGAATACAAATGATTCTCTTGTCTAATCAGTGAAGAGCAGGGAAGTTCCCAGTGTTGTTCATGAGGGATCAGTAATAATGATCATGAGTTTGTATAATGGAAATCAGGAATTGTTTTTGGACATGAACAATGATTATTAATGTTAGGGCAATGGATAGATCAATAATCATGTCTATGCTAATTCAAAAGATCCCCAGTAACAGTGAGAGGGAATTAGAAGTGTACATTATAATTCTGTTTTCTTGCGGAACACAATAGCTTCTTTGCAAATCTAAAGAACCTTAACTTTGAAGTGAGAAGTACAATTAATTGATCTGGGTTTGTAATCACATTTGTGACGATGAAGAATATTGGTTTCTAACGGAAAAATGCTATGTACAAAACCTGGTCTCTGCTTTCTGCTACAGCGAAGCACATTTTCTCTCTTGAAAAATCTCTTCATTGGACTTTCAAGCCAGGCTTCCTCTTGCTCAGAGAGAAGTTTGCAGGGTTTGTCCCCTAATAGTAATCAGAATGTACAATGAGAAACCTGCATTAACTTATCTTCCTTTATGTCCTTGGGATTCTACTTCAATGAGGCCATTTGCATTGAAGTAATTCAGTTGCAGATTTAATCAATGCTGATGTTATGGATATAAACAGGAGAAAAATTGGTTGGCTTCAAAAATAAGTTCATGTTCAGGTCTTAACTTTACACATATTGCAACATAATTCTTAACTTATAAAAAGTAAACATTTTCAGAACTTCTATAAATTTATAATTCTCTTAAATACCGTTCTGGTGCGCACTTAGGAACTGTCCTGTTTCTTTAAGAATTTGAAATGAATTTACAATACAACGTTTGAATAAACTTGCAAGCTTATATTCTGTGGTGAGCAGCTCTCTGAAAATCACCACATGGAGTAGACCTTCATATTTTACTCACAAATAACTTTCATTTCCTGTGCGTGTGTAATAGTTTCTAGTGTGTATCCGCATCTACATCTTTGTTCTTTTGGTACACATGAGATTAACTGCTGAATCCTGCCAAGGATAATTGTGTTTGTTCATCAGTTCCTGAAGACAGTCTGAGAGACAGTGGAAAAGCACAAGCTGCCAGGACTCGCACTGATTCTCTTTATCAGCTGCACTGAATTGTTAGAAAAACAAGATTAATAAAGCATTATAACATGTAAGCCATTAAAAGAAAATAGAATTTTTCCTGGATCTGCATTAATGGGCAATTTATACTTATATTTCCCGTACTACATAGAAACATAGAAACTAGGAGCAGGAGCAGGCCATTTGGCCCTTTGAGCCATTCATTATGATCATGGCTGATCATCCAACTCAATAGCCTGCTCCCCTGTTGCTGCTTGGTTACAAATACCTGTAAAGGAGGAAGGTTGTGAGGAACTTGCTGACTGGCTGCTGGATATCATTGAGTGTTGGATTCGTGCTGACTCTTTGCCTACTTGTGTTGGTCCTAAGATGGCTCTGCAGCTCCTGGCACTATGTCTACCATTATGGTGGCTGCCTGTGTCTGCCCACTGTCAGCCACTGAATGGATCAGTTGAGAGAGCAATTGACTGGCGTGGATGTAAAATTGAACTGAGAGACAGATTCATCATCTGCACCTACTGATAAGTTCTCCTTCTGCATCTGTGTGGAAGGAGATTGCATTTTTGCAATGTTATCACTGAAACCTCTTTCAAAACACTGTCCAGATGAAACACTGAGTGTGGTGAATCTCTCCACATCAGAAAACACACACAGGATGTTGGAGCCCAGGACCTCAATAGCTTCAGTTAAGACATTCTGAGAGAATCTATAGCTGGGTGAGGGAGAGGGTGGGGGTGGTGAGGAGGGAGGGGTGTTTGTAGCAGATGACTCTTGATGTGCTCCATATACCCCAGGGTAGACTACAGCTCTGTGACATGGTCAAGCATTAATGCAAAGTTTTGACTAACTGATCTCTCATGGCTAATGGACTCATTGATACTAGCTTTCACACCTTGTAAGATAATTGTACATGACTCCACAAACTAGCATTGGTATGTAGGCAAGTCCCAGGTGGCGCCAATCCTAGAGATTTGGAGCTGAGGATGGCAATTAGGAGTGGGCAATAAATCCAAGCCTTGCCAACGATGTCCACATCCTGAGAGTGAATCAAGAAACATTCATGAAATGTGTTACACCTGCCTGAACAAAAAGATGGGACATTGACTTAACAGATCATCTAAAGGAAGGAGCCACTGATGATGCAGATTTCCATAATATTGCATTGATCTATCAGCTAGAGAAAATTCTCAACTGCTCCACTGGGTATTAAACAACAACTTCCTGTTCTTGTAGGGCTTCCCCTTTTCTCTCAGAGACCTTCCCCACACTCAAGTTCATGACACCAGTTTCACAAGTGTATGGCTTGAACAGAATGACCAGCGAGACAAGCTTCTTCTGATAATTCACAATTGTTTTACTGAACCACCCATAACCCCACAGTACAAAACCCAAAATTTAAAACAACCTATTCCCAGTCCCTGACACAAAGTCACCATGAGTCGGTTAAAACTTACAAAAACACAGGCAAATACTACACCCTGTCCTGAAACCTTAAGAGAAAAAAACCCCCCTCAGATCAATATCACCAAGATATGGCTGAAACAAGTAACAAGGTACCGGCAACAAGCACCAAGTTTTCGCCCCAATCCTTCACAAAACCCTCAGACCAATATCACTACGATTTGTCTGAAACTTACAATCCCCAACAGGGCTGGTCTGTCCGGTGTTGACTGTAGGCCTGAGTCAAGGTGACCATGTGGCTTGATATCATGTTTTATAAAGCCCCCTGTGAAGTGCCTTGGGGTGTTTTATTACACAAAAGGCACTATATAAATGCAAGTTGTTGTTGTTGATCAGGCAGGTGTTGTTGTTCAGATGCTGCCTGATTTGCTGAGTATTTCCAGCATTTTTGTTTGGTTTTTATTTCAGATTTCCAGCATTTGCTTTTGGGGGGTGTTGTTGTTGTTGTTGGAGGAATCTCATTGACTAAAATCTCAATGCCATTGTCGCTTATGGAGCTGTGGAAGGAGCCGCCCCAATCCTTGAGGTTGCCTGTAGGTCAACTCACTGCAGGTGGCACAGCTCAGTCACTTCAACCGTGGTGACATGTCTCTCTAGCAAACTCAGGTAGGCGTCACATGGCTGAAGGGACAGATACCTGTCAGGAATTGATGGGAGAAAACATACCCGACTGAGGTATCATTGAAGCTGAAGGGTTTGTCTTCTCATGAATCATGCAGCATATTGGGACCCCCCCACATGCTCCCCCCCCCACCCCCCCACCAGCCCCCCACTCCCCGGCCAACTGCCACAAACAGATTTTCACCTGCCCAACTGCATGAACTGCATCTTGTCAAGAGTGGAGGAATGCCTAGCTTATCGAACCAAGCAGAGATTCACAAAATGCCGAAATGCACAGGGTTTGAAAGCCATGCCAGATGTGCAGAGGTAGACAACCAGCTGCTGACCAAAAAAAAAAGCTGCAGCTCACATATGGACTCGAACAACAGCAACCTTGGGGGTTAATTATAATGGCTGAGCTCGTTGAGCAGTGATGCATCACATTCACCCCAGTGAGGTGCATGCTGGGTGTTCCCTTGGCCAAAATTGTGAATGTCAGCATGGGACCTCACGTGAATCATGTTGGTTGTTAATTTAGGATTAGGCTCGCTTGTTTGATGCACCGTGACCACCAGCAAGGCTGGTAAGATTTAAGCCGCAGTGTGTTATTGATGAAAAGATTCCATAATGCAACCTGTGTGTGGCTGATCAACGTAGTGCTTTGCCACTTGAGTCCCTGCTAAATAATGACACTATATTAAAATGCCCGGTAAGGATTTTTCAATCTTATAACCAAAAACAGCAGGATAAACCAAAGGAGTCTGATCACCCGTGCAATGCTCTGAAGTTGTCAATCAGCTGCCTTATTATGTAGGAAGCTGCTCTACCCAGAGTAAGTGAAGGCAGTAATTATTTGCAGTGCTTAGTTCAAAATGGAAAATTCTCCCAAAATAGGATGACATTTATTGTGTCGCTCTACTTCACAGCATTCGAAACTGACATTGATATTTGCTATTCAAATTCACCTGGCACCTGCAGGAGAATTGCTTCCAATTTCTCAAGCCCTTACCTGGGACAAAGACAGGTGTGACTAAGCAATACTTCTGGTACAATACTTAAATATAACAAACACAACCATTGATTCCGAATGGTAAAAGATTTGTAACCAATTGGTTTGTAAAAAAAAAAAGAATGAAATCTCATTTATGTAGCACCTTTCATCATTCAGGGCGTCCGAACATGCTTTACAATCAATGATGTACTTCCGAAGGAGAGTCACTGTTGCAATATTGGAAACATTAAAAGTAATTAAATAAAAGGAAATACGTTTGTTAAAACACAGCATTTAAACATTAAAACATGGCATAACCATTGAAAATGGAGCATTTTACTTTTAAAAAAAAAGACTTGCATTTATGTGGCGCTTTTCACGACCAAGTGCTCTCCAGTCAATGAAGTACTTTTTGAAGTGTAGGCACTCTTGTAATGTAAGAAATGCAGCAGCCAATATTCGCACAGCAAGGTCCCACAAGCTGCAATACAATAATGACCAGATAATCTGTTTTTTGTGATGCTGTTTGAGGAGTGAATATTGACCCGGAAATAACCCCCGTGCTCTTCTTCGAAATAGTGCCATGGAATCTTTTACATCCACCCGAGCAGGGAGATAGGGCCTTGATTTAACGTCTTGTCCAAAAGATGGCACCTCCAACAATGCAGCTGTCCTCAGTACTGCATTGGAATTCTGCACTAAAAAACATATTTGGGGTTTATTAGCAAACTTCAATGCTCCTGGAACATACATAAGGGATAAATGGCATACATGCTTTTCAGTTGTTGGCGTGAACATGATGTATTATATTCTCTTGAGACTAGAAGAGCAGTGGAGAGAACATCACCACAGGCAGATACTCAGAAAGTGAAAAATGCATGCTTTACACAGGGGACCAGAAAATGCAGTAAGACTGTATCTTAGTTATTATCTTTGTTACTATTCATTTTTGCTACATGGACTTTCAAATGCCTAATTGTTGTCGGAGTGACAGAAGATAAAGACATACTTAGCAATGGCTGATGGCTTATTCTGGAATGATTAGGTAGGTTATGAGTGTTAGGTGTGTACATGTGATGTGGGATCATAGGTTTTGTACAGATGTTTTCATTCTTGGCAGTAGAGATTCCTTTAATAAAAATTCGGGTCAATAAGATTTTTCTGGACTCCATCTGAATGGAGGATGGCAGCTGCCAAAGGAAAATTGTCAGCATTGCTTTTTTTTCCTGAACGGAGAGGTTGGTTAGGTCAGTTGGTTAAATGGCTAGAATGTGCACACTAATGCCAACAATGCATGTTCAATCCCTATACTAGCTGAGGTAGTTCTTGGAGTCTGCCTCTTCACCTTGCCCCATAGGAGCTCACCACCACCTTCTCAAGGGCAACAAGGGATGGGTAATAAATGCTGGCCCAGCCAGCGAAGCCCACATCCCATGAATGAATAAATAAAAATCTCATTCCTTTTGTGCTGGCTCTGAGCTGGCCTGGTATGTCACAGAGCTCTCTGGAAATTATACTGCGATCATGCAATAAATCACACACAGTTAACAGATTTAATTTGGGGTCTTTTTTAACAACCTCATCCTGATGCCATGTTAACTCCTATCCACTTTACCTGATGGACGAACATGCCAACCTGTGTAACAATGCTATTCTGCTCAAGATATCTACCACATGTTTCAACTCTGTGAGAGCATCATTTCTGACCTGTCCAATAATTTATAATTTTTCAAATATATTTTTCTTTTCCCACCTATTTTTAAATTTATTTCGTTCTATCATTTTACCTTTCAGCCCATTTCGATCCATTCCCCCCACCCCACAACCACTAGGGCCGTCTGTCTTGTTTGTCCTGCTTTCTACCCTTAATGTCACCATTAGCAGATTCCTTAGATAATATCACTACCGTTAACACCCCTTTGTCCTTTTGTCTATGACATCTTTGGCAACCTCTTCTTTGCCTCCACCTATCACTGGCTCTCCATCCAGCTCTACCTGTCCCACCCCCCTCAACCAGCTTATATTTCACCACATTTCTATATTTCCTTAGTTCTGATGAAGAGTCAGACGGACTCGAAACGTTAACTGTGTTCCTCTCCACAGATGTTGTCAGACCTGCTGAGTTTTTCCAGCTATTTTTGTTCTTGTTTCTGACCTGACGCTTTCTAGATTTAAAACCATGTACTTTAGCGCTTTACTCACAGCTCAATGATGAGTGAGTTACAGATCCGAGGGTACCCATTGCAGTGAGCTGGGTTTCCAGGGTCTCTCTGCAATGAGTTGTATTTCTGGAAGTCTTTCTGCAGTGAATTGAGGATCTGGAGGGTCTCTCTGCAGTGACTTGGGTTTCTGGGGTGTCTCAGCAGTAAGTTGGGTTTCTGGGGGTCTCAGCAGTGAGTTTGATTGGTGGGGGTCTCTCTGCAGTGAGTTGGGTTCTGCGGGTTTCTCTGCAGGTGTTGGGTTTCTGGGGGTCTCTACAGTGAGGTGGGCTCTGGGGGTCTTTCTGCAGTGAGTTGAATTTCTGGGGGTCTCTGCGGTGAGTTTGGTTGCTGGGGTCTCTCTGCAGTGAGTTGGGTTCTGGGGATCTCTCTGCAGTGAGTTTGGTTGCTGGGGGTCTCTCTGCAATGAATTGGGAATCTGGAGGGTCTCTCTGCAGTGAGTTTGGTTGCTGGGGTCTCTCTGCAGTGAGTTGGGGATCTGGGGTCTCAGCAGTGAGGTGGGGATCTGGGGGATCCCTCTGCTGTAGGTTGGATTCCTGGGTGTCTCTCTGAAGTGAGTTGAATTGCTCAGGATCTCCTTACAGTGAGTTGTGTTCTGCGGGTTTCTCTGCAATGATTTGGGTTTCTGGGGGTCTTTCCGCAGTGCGTTGGGTTTCTGGTGGTCTTTGCAGTGAGTTGGGGACCTGGGGGTCTCTCTGAAGCAAGTTGGGTTCTGGGGGTCTCTCTGCAGAGAATTGGGTTTCTGGGGGTCTCTGCAGTGAATTGGGCTTCTGGGGGTCTCTCTGCAGTGAATTGGGTTTCTGGGGGTTTATCTGCAATGAATTGTGTTTCTGGGGGTCTCTCTGCAGTGAGTTTGGTTTCTGGGGGTCTCTCTGCAGTGAGTTGTGTTTCTGGGGGTCTCTCTTCAGTGAGTTGCATTTCTGTGGGTTTCTCTGCAGTGATTTTGGTTTTGGGGGGTCTTTTTGCAGTGAGTTGGGTTTCTGGGGGTCTCTCTGCAATGAATTGGGTTTCTGGGGTCTCTCTGCAGTGAGCTGGGGATCTGGGGGTCTTTCTGCAGTGAATTAGGTTTCTGGGGGTCTCTCTAAAATGAATTGGGTTTTTGGGGGTCTCTCTGCAGTGAGTTGGGTTTCTGGGTGTCTATCTGCAGTGAGTTGAGGATCTGGGGGTCTCTCTGCAGTGAGTTGAGGATTTAGGGGTCTCTCTGCAGTGAGTTGAGAATTTGGGGCTCTCTCTGCAGTGAGTTGGGTTTCTGGGGGTCTCTCTGCAGTGAGTTGCGGATCTTCTATAGTGAGTTGGGTTTCTGGGGGTCCGTATAGTAAATTGCAGATCTAATAACAAGTCATTTAACAAGAGGAAACAGAATTTAGTCAGAGTGAAATGGCTGAGAACCAAAGCCCTGACTCTTCAATTTAAATAATACAGTTTTGGAACTTGATATTTTTGCATGGATTAAAATGGCTGGAAGAAGTGACGGTGCCAACTTTTAAAAATATATATGTTTACGGAATTTTATCCATTTCCATTTGCCCTTGAGATGGTGGTGCTGAGTCTGCCACTTGAACCACTGCAGTCTGTGTGACGTAGGTACATCCACAGTGCTGTCAGGAATTTAACGCAGCAATGACGAAGGAACAGTGATATATTTCCAAGTAAGGATGGTGTGTGACTAGAATGGAAACCTGTAGGTGGTGACGTTCCCATGTGCCTGCTGTCTTTGTTCTTCTAGGCAGTAGAGGCCACAGGTTTGGATGTTGCTGTCGAAGAAGCATTTAAAAAATATTTGGATATGCACTTGAAGTGCTAGAACAAGGGCTGGAAAATGGGATTAGGCCACACAATGCTTGCTTGCTTGTCACCGACACACTGGGACTAATGGTTTCCTTTGGTGCCATAGATTCTCCATGGGTTGGATTTTACAGTTCAAGGCGGGGCGAAGGAAGTGGATCCTGAAGTGTGCAGTCTATTCATACCCACCATTTCTTCACAAAGGACAAAGCATGTTGTGGCCAATTAACAACCATCTTGTGGGAAGGAGGCCAATTCTAGGTGCATGGCAAGCTTGGTTCCCAAAAACAGACCCTTCCCCTTAATCCCTTCCAATCTTGCAGTTCACATCAGGGCTAGTTTCTCATGTCTGTTTTTAGATTCCACAATATAGTCAGCTCTTGTGACTTTGAGTTAATATAAAAAATCATATAGTGATGAACTTTTATTGCAACTACATTCACAGAGGAATATGAATCACACCTTTGTATGAATACATAACTTGTGGATTCTGAGAATTGGCACTGTAGGTTGTACGTCTTGAGTCTATGAGTTCACTAGTCGAGTAAACTCGAACTGAACACCTTCATATACACTTGCTGGTTGATGCTCGCTATCAATAACGAAGAGAGACTGGCATAAGAACAAACTGTGATTGTTTATTGCAAAAGAAGGCAGAGCACTAAATACATGCATGCTCCCACAACCACCTCCAGCTCTAGACTTACAGTTAACCAGTAGTCGCACTATACATTGATTGGTCAGTACTGTCACATGGTTAGTCCACTTGCATTCTCTTAAAGGTACATGGTACTTTACTCTATTACATCCCTCCCCCTTTACTTAAATACAGTTGACAAACTTAATAACATGTGAAACAAAAATAGAAAATGCTGGAAAAACTCAGCAGGACTGGTAGCATTTCTGGAGAGAGAAACAGAGTTAAAGTTTCAAATTCATATGACTCTTCTTCAGAGCTGAAGAGAAGTGGAAATGTGATGAAATTTATACTGTTTAAGGGGGTAGGGCAGGTGGAGCTGGATAGAAGGCCAGCGATAGGTGGGGACAAAGGAGAGATTGATAAAGATGTCATGAACTAAAGGACAAAGGGAACGTTAATGGTGGTGGTTGGTGCTAAAAAATGGCGCTGATAGTGCCATAAAGGTAAGAAGGCAGAATGTGATAACAGCAGAACAAGGGTAGCCTTGTGTGAAAGAACAACATGGAAAAAGTAACAGATGGCCCTGTAGAGGATGGGGTGGAGGGAGGGGCGATGGTGTGAAAGAAAAAATAGAAAATGGGATAGACAGGGAGATAAAACCATGGACAAATGAGAATAAAAATAAAAATAAAAATAAGTGGATTAAATTAAAAATGAACTTAGGAAAAAGGGGATTTAAAAAGTGGGTGGCGATGCAGGAGAGAGTTCATGATCTGAAGTTGTTGAACTCAATATGAAGTCCGGAAGGCTGTAAAGTGCCTAGTCGGAAGATGAGGTGCTGTTCCTCCAGTTTGCGTTGAGCTTCACTGGAACATTGCAGCAGGCCAAGGATGGACATGTGGGCATGAGAGCAGGATAGAGTGTTGAAATGGCAAGCGACCAGAAGGTCTGGGTCATGCTTGCGGACAGACAGAAGGTGTTCCGCTAAGTGGTCACCCAGTCTACATTTGGTCTCCCCGATGTGGAGGAGACCACATAGGGAGCAGCAGATGCAGTAGATCAAATTGAAGGAGGTATAAGTGAAGCACTGCTTCACCTGAAAGGAATGTTTGGGCCCTTGGTGAGGCAGGAGGAGGTAAAGGGGCAGGGGTTGCACCTTCTGCGATTCCTTGGGAAGGTGCAGTGGGAGGGGGATGAGATGTTGGGGGTGATGGAGGAGTGGAACAGGGTGTCCCGGAGGGAACAGTCCCTATGGAATGCTGATGGGGGGGGTAAGGGGAAAATGTGTTTGGTGGTGGCATCATGCTGGAGTTGGCAGAAATGGCGGAGGATGATCCTTTGAATGCGGAGGCTGGTGGGGTGAAAAGTGAGGACAAGGGGGACCCCATCATGGTCCTAGAGGGAGGGGAAGGTGTGGGGGAAGAGGTGCGGGAGATGGGTCGGACACGGATGAGGGCCCTGTAAACCACTGTGTGGAGGAACCTTGGCTAAGGAAGAAGGAAAACATGACAGAAGCACCGTTTTGGAAAGTAGCATCATCAGAACAGATGCGATGGAGGTGAAGGATCTGAGAGAATGGGATGGAGTCCTTATAGGAAGCGGGGTGTGAGGAGCTGTAGTCGAGGTAGCTCCGGGAGTCGGTAGGCTTGTAATGGATATTGGTGGACAGTCTATCACCAGAAATGGAGACAGAGAAGTCAAGGAAGGGAAGGGAAGTGTTGGAGATGGACCATGTGAAGGTGATTGTAGGTTGTAAATTGGAAGCAAGATTGATAAATTTTTCCTGGTCCAGGCAAGAGCATGAAGCAGCACCGAAACTGTCATCGATGTACCGGAG
Organism: Carcharodon carcharias; assembly: GCF_017639515.1. Lineage (NCBI taxonomy): Eukaryota > Metazoa > Chordata > Chondrichthyes > Lamniformes > Lamnidae > Carcharodon > Carcharodon carcharias. The sequence goes on from NC_054472.1 coordinate 168,819,701, forward strand.
AAAGAGTTGTGGGAGGGTTCCTGAGTAGGACTGGAACAAGGAATGTTCCACATACCCCATAAAGAGACAGGAATAACTGGGAGCCATGCGGGTACCCATAGCCACACCTTTTATTTGGAGGAAGTGAGACAAGTTTAGGGAGAAATTGTTCAATGAGAGAACAAGTTCAGCCAGACGGAAGAGAGTAGTGGTGGATGGGGATTGTTTGGGCCTCTGTTTGAGGAAGAAGCTAAGGGCCCTCAGACCATCCTCGTGGGGGATGGAGGTGTAGAGGAATTGGATGTCCATGGTGAAGAGGAGGCGGTTGGGGCCAGGGAACCGTAAATTGTTGATTTGACGTAGGGCATCAGAGGAATTGTGGATGTAGGTGGGATGAGACTGGTTGGGGGAGAGAGAACGGAGTCAAAAAAGGAAGAAATGAATTCCATGGGGCAGGAACAGGCTGACATGATCAGTCTACCGGGACAGTCCTGTCTGTGGATTTTGGGGAGGTGGAGGGTCCTAGTGTTTATCAAGTGGGTCCACTTCATCCCATCACAATCACACATGTTTATTACAGAAATAAAATGTTTATTTATGGTTCAATTCCTTGGAAACCCAATGATATCTGCTCATTAGCTGTGCGTCAGGAGACAAATTTACAGCTGGGACCCATATTTTCAGCACCACAATTGGAGTTTCAAAGGCCTTTAGTTCTTCCCAGCACAAATGGATTATTGTTGTATGGCTTATCATTAATGCTACAACAGAGTGTTCCTTTCTGAACACTCTTTGAGATCTAATGGACGGTTATAGTTTTGAATTTTTAAAATCGGTACATTCCTTGAATTCACTATCACTTCTTCTGCACAATATCCAGGTAAATGTAACAAGATCCAATGATTGAACAGAGATTCCTTTTCACTACGCCATGGCTGGGATTTTCTGGCTCGTGGTGGAAATGGAAAATTTGGAGAGGCAGCCGAAAGTCCATTGACTTTCGGCAGGACCGGAAAATCCCGGATGGGGGTGGGACTGGAAAATCCCGGATGGGGGTGGGACTGGAAAATCCCGCCCCGTGGCTCACTGGAATATATCAGGTGGTGTCCTTACCTACCCACCCACCTGCCTCCAGGCGAACCTTAATTAACCCCTCCTCCCTGACCCCCTATTTTGCACCATATAGAAACTACAACTTGAACAAAACTCTTGTTCAATCCTATGCCACTCAAAGGCCTTTATTTCACCTTCACAAAATCATTTTAAGTACAGCAAGGAGGTAATTTAGCCCCGTTGTGCCAGTGTTGGCTTTCAGAAGGTGCTGTCCAATTGGTTCCACTCCCCTGTTCTTTCTCCAGGTTTTCCCTTGCTAAGTATTAATCTAATTCCCTCATGAAAGTCATAATTGAATCCACTTCCTTCACCTGTTCAGACGGAGCATTCCAGCTCGTAACAATTTGGATGGATAAAAAGAGTTGTCCTGATCTGCCACCTGCCTTTTGAGCCAATTCTCTTAAAATGGTGGGCGGAATTTTCCGTGCGACCATCTGTTCAGCCCGTTGATGGCGGGCCGCGTTTCCCGCCATTGGACATTGGGAACATTGTTGTAATACATCTGCATATCATTATAAGTCCAGCCTGCCGGAATCCGTCCCCCCCCACCCCCCGCCCACAACCCCAGCGGCTGGGTTGTCCACCCACGGCGTGATTGCACAACAGCATATAAAAGGTGTGCACTTGGCGGGCTGCACTTTGAGGGGAACTTGGAGGTGAGTGCTCAGTAACATTGCGGAGCACTCGTCTCGGTTGCCTGGTGGACTTCAAGCTTGAGACGCATTGGAGGGTACGGGTGGCAAGGGCTGTCCTGCAGGTGAGGTGACTTGGTGGGGGGGGTTGGTGCTAGGTGGCCCTACAGTTGAGGGTAGCGCACAAGCATTTGGGATGGGGAGGGTGGATAGGGTGGGCAAGGGAAGTGGCCACACATTAGGGGCACCTTGTATAAAGTAACCATTCCTCTGCAGATCCTCAGTTCAGGCGCAACCATATTGAGTCTGGCCTCCAGCTTCTCTGCCCATTCAAGCAATATAGAGGCATCAAAGTGCCACCAAGTGCACCAGAGTTTTTAACCCTTTGGGCAGAGACCACGCAGTAATGAGTTTTAGCAGACGGCAGAACAATTGGATGATTGGCAAAGTTGTACAATCTCCTTGCTAAAACTGGCTATGGAGCTGCCACTGATGGAGGCTCCCACAGTCCCTTACAATGTTATTATCTCAGTTTGGACCAGTCTCCCCCATGGTTCGATAGGGGAGAATGCCTGTGCCTAGCTGAGAGCACAACATGCAGTCCAATGGGCAAAGCTGCTGCTAATCGATTGGGTGGAGTGGGGCAGCCATGCAGCGCACTAATCTCTGGCCATCCAAGTGATACTCACTGGGGTACATTAAGGGGCCTTCAGACTTAACCAAGAGAGGTTCTTAGTACACCCATGCTAACCCACATGTCTCTCTCTCTTTCATTCTGCAGGATGAGTCCATCAGGATCATGGAGCCTGGTGAACTAGTTATATGCCTGATGGCCTACAGAGAGCAAAGACAACAGAGAAGAGAGCAACTGAGGCACCTGGCTGTGCAGAGGGAGGAGCAGCACTCTCAGGAAGAAGGGCGGCTGGGGCTTGTTGGTGCTTAGATAGACCCAGGGTCTATAGAGGTCGCCTTTCATTCCTGCAGAATACTGAGAACCAGTGTCACTGAAGACTGCGCATGTCTAGGGAACTGGTTGGTCACATCTGCCAGATTTGGCTCCATGGGCACATGGAGGGTAGGGTGTCCAATGCCAGTGGCTGTGAAAGTGACAGCAGTGCTCAATTTCTACAGCATGGTCATGGATGCCATCTTTACAGCGGCACATACTTTGTGCATTTTGCCCGGGACCAGGACAGCCAGGATTCAAGCGCGATTGGATTTGCCCAGATTTCAGGTTCCCCACAGGTGCAGGGTGCCATTGACTGCACTCATGTGGCTTTCAGATCTCCGTCGCAACCTGGTTAGCTACGTCAACCGCAAGGGATTCTATTCGCTGAATGTTCAGCTGGTGTGCAACCACCAGAAATGCATCCTGCAGGTCTGTGCACGGTTTCCAGGGAGTATGCACAACTCCTACATTCTCAGTCGGTCACAGATTCCTGACATCTTCCAGGGTACACAAAGGCTGCAGGGATGGCTCCTCGGGGACAAAGGCTGCCCACAGAGGCCGTGGCTGATGACACCCGTGCGGCGGCCTCAGACTGCAGCAGAGCGAAGGTACAATGAGGCTCATGCTGCAACTCACAAATTGGTGGAGCAAACCATCAGGATGCTGAATCTGAGGTTGTGGTTCTTGGACCGGTCTGTTGGAGCCCTGCAATATAGTCCACAGAGGGTGTCACTCATCGTCATCGCCTGCTGCACCCTTTACAACTTGGCACTGCAATGGGGAGAGGAGCTGGCTGAGGAGGAGCTGGAGGAGCTGGAGGACTTCTCCAATGAGGAGGATGCCGACAGGGATGAGGGTGAGGAGGTCCTTGAAGGTGACGATGACAGGGATGACGTCCTCGCCCTGGCCAGATGATGCAGGTACGCTCAGGAGGCCCTCATAGCTGCTAAATTTGTGGAAGATGATGACAACATGCAGTGAGGAGACACCATAGATCCTCACATTGCATCTGTGAATGTTTGACTCCAGTCTGGCTTGTGGCAATGCACGTATCCTCTGTGATAAGGCTCCTGTCATGGAAACACAGTGGAGGCCCTAATAGTCGCCCGATTGCAGGAGGATGATGATGATGACATGCAGTGAGGACACTCCATAGATCTTTATGTAGCCCCTGAGAATGTCTGACTCCTGTTTGGCTGAGGGCAACTCGCTTGTGCTCTGTGATCAGGGTCATATCATAGAGACTCAGCCATGAAACTTTAAAAGCATCTGATCCTTTGTCTGCCTTCAGCACCTGAGAGAATGATGGAACTCTGTGACGCCTGCCCACAATATTCTGGCAGCAATGACCAACACCATCAAGTTGCAGGCATCAGTAATGTGCCCAGGGAGTGTGAGGCCAGACTATCACTTTGGCCTGAAGGTTGCACAAAGCACAGGGAAGAAGCCCTGGACTGAGACGCCTGCCTTTATCTTGTGCAGAAAGGCTTCACATCTGAGTGACACAAACACTGCTCATCAGAACAAGGAGCCATAGGCAGGTAGACATTCTTAAGCGTTTATTGACAATAGTGAACAGTAGGTACAAGTGATTAATGCCCGTGACCAGGCTGTGCAACTACATCTTCTTAACTTCCCTAATCCTGCCGCTACGTCTTGGTGCTCCCCGGACATCCACAGTGGAGGCGGAGGCAGCCTGCTGACTGCTACGCTCTGTCTGTGATGACCTTGGCGGGCATCCTCTGGAGGGCCAAGACCTGGAGGGCCCTGGCCTGCTTTCGGGGTCCTGCTGTGTGGCAGTGGCACCTCTTTGGCCTGTGGAGGTCACAGAAAGAAGAGTTCGGATGGGCTGGACACTCCTGGAGTTACCTGGATGGATGGCCCCGGGGGGGTACACCTGCTGATCCCACTTCCTACGTGTGCCCAAGGGCCCCTGAATGACTCCTTGAGTAGAAGGTGTACCTGCAGCAAGATCGAGCTGCCCTGCACCCTCTTGCGTGCACACTGTTGGAGGCCAATATGGCATCAGCGGTGGAATTGAGCCCATGCGGCAATGCAAGAGCGACGTGCTGAACCAAGGTCTCCATGGTGACTGCCATCGTACCAGTGTTGATCTCGTGCATTGGCATGCTGGCGCTATCACCTCAGCCTGATGGTAGATGGACTCCTCCATTGTGCCTTGCAATCTGAGGAGTGCAGTGAACATTTCTTCCTGATGTTCCTGATCTTTCCTTTGCAGCTTCAGCAACTGTGACATGACCGAGTCCAGAGGCTTGTCATCTGACCCGACTCAGCAGATTTCTGGCCTCCAGCAGTCCCCCGAGTGCCAGAGACCTGGGAAGTCCCTGCTGCCACCTGCTGTGCGATGTGCTCACCAGATTGTGATCCTGAGGCTACTGTAAAGTTAGGTCCCACTGACGTGTGTGTCTCCACGCTGATGGAAGGCGTTGGTGAGCACTGTGACGGGACTTCAAGGAGGATGCCTTCAGATTCCTCTTCAGAGGTTTCTTCAGGGCTTGATTGGAGGCCCTGGGTCATGCATTCCGTTGGCTGTTTCCCAGATGTGCCTGCGGAAGCAAGAGGAGATAATTAGTGCATGGCAGTGGCTTGTGAAACAGGACACATCACTCACAGCATGGCTGTCCAATGGATGTTGCACTGCTGGACCCTCACTTGGTAGAGCACCGCCGACTTCACTGTCAGCACAGGAACAGTCCAGATCCTCGCCGACCAGCTGGATGGTTCTGTTTTCAAAGCCCATGAGGACCTTGATCTTAGGCATTCCTTCACCAGTCTGTGACCTCTCCCTCTTGTTGTGTGCCAGTTTGTCCTGCATGAATAGAGATGGAGAAAGTATAAGCAGGACACCTGTCAGGCCAGATGATAAGTATGTCTGGCATGTGTGGGTGGTGAATGGTCCAATGGAGGGGATGAGGACAATGATGAGTGAGGGAGCAAATGGTGATGTCCATTGAACTGGCAGTGAGCCAGGGCCCTGTGGATGTGTGATGGGTTTGTGAGTGTGTGAGTTGAGAGTGATGAGAAAAGTGACTTACCCTGGTGGAATGGAGGAGATCATTCATCCTCTTGTGGCACTGGCTGTCCTCTTTTGAAGTTTATCAACCACAAGAGCTTCCACTCCATTCAAGTACAGGTGTTGTGCAGCTGCCATGATGTTTTTGTCTTATGATAGTCTACCCTCCATGACCTCTTCACATCTCAATGTAGATTTACCAACTGGCTGCTCAGAGACAAGTGATAATCACTTAAAATGTGGCTGACAACACCCGTGAGGAACCCAAGTAACGAGGCCCAGGAGCAATACAGGGAAAGCCATATGACAATCAGATGTGTCATTGAGCTATTCAACAGCATGCTGAAGATATGGTGCCTGGATAGTCTGGAGGTGCCCTTCAATACCCACAAGCCATATAGTCCAGAATGGTTTTGTTGTGTAATCCTCTGACAACATTGCACAGCGGTGAGGTTTGGACCTGAGGGAGGAACAAGGTACAGAACACACAGCCTCTTCAAGTGGGGAGGAGGGGAGGAGAAGGAGGAGATAGGACTGATGCAACTGCTTCCCATGACATACTCATGAGGTTCACTTAGATTCCACTGGTCACTAACTGACAACCACAAGCAAAAGCCATTTTCATCACCTTGGCCTCCCCAACTCTCTATATCCCCAATACAAAACAGTGCTGCAGACAACCAAGAACCCCTTTCACCACATCCAGCTGAGCAGAGTTTGGAACTCCTGGTGGTCTCCAATGTGGTCTCTCCGCCATTTGTTCTTGCTTACGTGTGATGTATGGGAGTTGGTGAAAACCCAGCTATCTGCCTCATTGACCACACTGACGTGTGAGTATCTGAACCAGTACATGGTTTGCATGAGTCCTGTTCCCCTGCATCCCCAGAGTGAATGACCTTTGAGGAGTCATTGTCATCTTCCTGGACCGCCGCCCACAGGACGATTGAAAGCCCTGTGGGAGATTAAAGACTATGGCCCCTAACCTCCGCAGAGTGGCAATCAGAGTTGGATTGCCACTCCGCTCCTACTAACTTACCTGGAAATGAAGCTGCTCCTTTCTCGTCTGACCCACCGACTCGACCCAGGTGAGAACAATGTAGTCCAGCAGGTTCCTGAGGCCTTGTGGGCAGGAGAGTTGGAGGTAAGGAAGCCACACACACTTTCTTACGGCACTAACTGCCATAAAGCAGGTAGGTTTAAAGGTCCAGCCACTTTCAGAAGCCAGGGAGAATGTAAGTGTATAAGGTAAGGAGTAGGATTGTGGTGGGGGTGGGGGGGCGGTGTTTGACAGGGGAATAGAGCAGTAAGCGTGGGGGGGGTGTCAGATAGTTGAGGGTGGGGGGTGTGGAAGGGTAATTGGGGGCGTGTTTGTTGGTGGGGTGGTAGTTGGGGGCGCAGTCTGGGGGTGGGGTGGTAGTCGGGGATGTAATCTGGGGGTGGGTCAGTAGTTGGTGAGGAGTGTAGTCAGTGGTGGGGAGGGAGTTGGAGGGTAGTTGGGGGCTGGTGGGTAGTATGGGGTTGAGGAGGGCAATCGAGGGATCCCATGGGTGGTTAGGGGGCATCAGTACTATAATCATCCAGAAGTTAGAAGCGGTTTTAATTCTTCTAACTTTTTTTGGATAACTATTACTGTAAAGCATTCGGAACCATCCGAAGTTCATGATTTATATCATACTTTGCCCAGTGCAGGGCAATTGCCTAATAAAATCCAGGCAATTGCTGTGCAGTCCTGATATGTGGACCTCTGGGGCTAGGGGGGTTGTTCCCCAGAGCATCATTAGGCTATATCCCAGGTATGATACCCTGGATCCTGGAAGTTACGGGCCATGAATTTAAACTGTCAAGGTAAGAAGGTTTTAAGTGATCGTTACGCACATGATCATATTTAGTTTGCTGCTGACATCAAGTCAACATGACTGAGTGCTTTTGCTACATGGCTGTCAAATGGGTAAACTTTCCCTCGTCATCCTTCTCGACCTGTCTGCAGCCTTTGACATGTTTGTCCCACACTGTCCTTCTCCAACGCTTCTCCACTGTCGTCCAGCTGGATGGAACTGCTGTTCCATTCTTATCTATCTAATAGTAGACAGAGAATCATTTGCACTGGCTACTCTCCCTGCTCCCGTACCATTCTGTCTGGTGACCCACAAGGATCCATCCATGGCCTGATCCAATTTCTCATTTATCTGCTACTCCTTGGTGACATCATCCGAAAGCATAATGTCAGTTTTCAAAAGTGCACTGATGATATCCAGCTCTACCTCACCACCACCTCTCTCAACCCCTCCACTGTTGCTAAACTATCACACTGCTTATCTGACATCCAGAGCAGAAATTTCCTCCAATTAAATATTGGGAAAAGTAAAGCCATTGTTTTCATGCTCCTTTCCAAACTCCCTTCCCTAGCTACTCACACCATTCCTCTCCCTGACGACCAGCTCAGATTAAGCCAGTCTATTCACAACCCTGCTTTCGCATTTGATTCCAAGATGGGCTTCCGGCCTCACGTTTGTACCATCACTAAGGCTGCCTATTTGCATTTCTGTAACATCGCCGACTTCGTCCCTGTCTCAGCTCACTTGCTGCTGAAACCCTCATTCATACCTTTGTCACCTTTTGGCTTGACTTGACTTGACTGTTCTCCCACATTCTACCCTCTCAAAATTTGAGGTCCTCCAAAATTCTGCACCCCATGTTTTAACATGCAGTGAGTCCTGTTCACCTAACACCCCTGTGCTCGCTGACCTACAATGGCTCACGGTCAAGTAATGACTTTACTTTAAAACTCTCATCCTTGTTTCCAAATCCCTCCATGGTCTTGCCTTTCCTTATCTCTGCAATCTCCTCCAGCCTCACAGCCCTCCGAGATACCTGTGTGCTCCTCTAATTCTGGCCTCTTATCCATTCCCAATTTTAATCGCCCCACCATGGGTGGCCGTGCCTTCAATTTCCTGGGCCCTAAGCTCTGGAATTCACTCCCCTATACTCTCTGCCCTTCCACCTTGCTTTCCTTCTTTGTCCCTCCATGATACCTACCTCTTTGACCAAGTTTTCAGCCATTTGACCTAATATCTCCTTATGTGGCTCGATGTCAAGTTTTGTTTTGTAATGGTTTGCAAAGTAAGGCCCGACCAGAATCTTCTCCTCACGTCAGATTTACCGTTACGCCAGCGGAACAACACACTGGCCCAGAACATGTTTGGACAAGTGTGACGTGCGGAAGTCTGGACTTACTGTTAGGTCCTGGCTCACATTGCGGACATCTGGACAGCAGAAAATGCTGGAACCCGACAGCTACCGGATCTGGGGTAACACGTTCATCGTGTGCTGGGTGGATTCTCATGGACTTCATTCTGCTGCGAAGCAGCTCACGGAAGGTGGGAGGTCTCCGTTGACATCTTGGGCCTGCTTCGGAATGTCACGGTCTTGGCCATGGGCTGCTACGGATGATCAGTGAGTGGGGGAGAGGGAGGTCCATCTGGGAGAGGGAGGTGTACTGAGGGGGGAGGGGCTGCAGTGGGAGGGGAAGGTCTAGGTGTGATGGGGAGAGGAAGGCGTAGTGGTCGGGGGGGTTAAGGTTAGGAGGGGGTGACAAAGGCATCATGAGGGGTGAGGTTGGGAGGGGAGGGATGAAGCTGTTGAGGAGGGTGAGGTCAGGGGGGAACAAAGATATTGAGGGGGGTGAGGTTGGAAGGGGGAGGAGGGAGTAAGGGGAAGGAGGGTGTAATGGTGGAGAATGCGGCAAGTGGGGAGGTAGATGTGCGGTGGAGGAAGGTGTAAGAGAAGGAGTTTGGAGGGGGGAAGGAGTTTGGAGGGGAAAGGACTTCAGGGGGAGGAAAGAATTTGGGGGGAGGAAGGAGTTCAGAGGGGGGAAGGAGTCCAGAGAGAAGAAGGAGTCCAAGGGAAGGAAAGAAGTCAGGGGGCAAAGAATGAGGGTGGAGGAGGTAGTAAGTGGGAGGGATGTCAAGGGGAATGTGCAAGGGAGGGGTCTGTGGAGTAAATGACTGTCCTGGGGAGTGAACTGAGGGTGGGCGTGGTTGGAGGGAATGGCGAGAATGAGAGGGGGCAGAGTGAGCCGGAAGGCTGGGTGGGTGAGGGTGCAACAGTAGCGGTAGAAGGGATGGGGAGGATGGTTGGTGGGGACTCGGAGGCAGACAGTGGGAAGGAGAAGGTCAGGGAGGTCAATGTGGATGGGGGTGAGATTTTCAGGAAGGAAGGGGACATGCACGTTCACCTGGGTATCATGGAAAGAAAATGGTTCCAGTTGGTAGGTGATGGTGGGGGGGTGGGGGGGGGGTGGAAGGTGATGCTGGAGGGGAACAACAGTGATGGGGGAAAGGACATGGGTGAATGGGGGAGGGGAAAGGACAGGGGAGCTGAGCAGAAATGTGATGACTACCACTTTTCTCAAATCAAAAGTGAGAGAGCCTCGCATTGGGTGGGAACAGGCGCTGCATGGGAGTGTGATGAGTGGGTGGGCGGAGATGCAGGTCAGCTCAGATGGACAACTAAAAGAGAGTCCCAGCAGGCAGCATTGAAAATGCTCAGGATAGTGAGATGAGTGAGATGGATGAAGGCTCCGTGTGTGTGGGAGAGAGTGCTTGCATAAGACTCTGAAAGGCCCTGTCACACACTCACTTCTCCCTCCAGAATCACATGTGGTCCGGCTGTGTGCAGCTGAACTGCCAGAGGGGGCGATGCAGGGGTAGGACTTGCCAAGCCTGTGAATGCAGCGGCAAGAAACCATTACACATTATTCAGTGAAAGTGAATATATTTTCAGATTATAAAGTGACAAAATGTGTTCATCCTTGAAACCACTTGTGATCAGAATTTCTTAACTTTTCTAGGCCGATCACTTCCTCTAGGTGCTGCCCTGACATCTGCAGCAAGGATGGAGACAGCCTGTGCAATGGTTGGCCCTGTTGCCTCTGATGACTTCGGCATGCATCCTCTAGGGAGCGGAGGCCTTGCGGGCCCCAGGTTGCTTTGGCTGTCCTCTTGTGGGCCAGCTGCTCCCTCTGCGATGACAGAGGATGAGGTTGAGGGAGTCGCAGGTGAATGGGGACTTGGAGGGAGAGGACAGCATCTGATATTCCTGAGTGGATGACCCAGGGGTGTCCAGGTGCTGCTACTCTTCCCTTCAGGTGCCCAAGGGCCCTGGACAGACTCCTTGAGGGGAAGGAGCACCTGGAGGGATGTTGAGGTGCCCCGTTTCTGTCTCGCATTGCCACTGTAGGAACTCACCCATGGCTCCTGCGATGGAGTACAGGTCAGTGCGCATCTCCACGTTCCGCTGGACCACGGTTCCATGACATCTGCCATCCTTCCCGTGGAGACTTTCATATGCACTCATGTGGGCACCACTTCATCAGACAGCAGGCAAACACCCTCTTTCAACTAGCATGCCACTCTGTTGAGGGTTTTCAGCATCTCTGCATGATGTTCCCGCACCTTTTGCAGACTCTCCAGGATGAGTTGGAAGGCTGAATCCAGAGAGTCATCACCTGCCTCCTCCTGCTTCCACCAGATTGTGAACCTGGGCCTGCTCTGAATTTAGGTCCCACCGAGGTGTGTGTCACTATGCAGGTGGAAGGTGTGGGTAAGCGCTGAGATGGGTCTTCCAGGCTGCTCTTCAATGGAAGAGATGAGGACCTGGATGGAGCTGAGATTGTCGGTCGCTTAGCAGAGCTCCCAGTGAACCAAACTAGAGATGATTAATGCATGGCAGCAGTCAAAAGCAGGAGAGAGAGCGTTCACATTTGCATTGTGAGAGGGACAATGGGATGCAGGATCCTCACGTGGGAGTTTGTCGCCGACCTCACTGTCGCCACAGGCAGGGTCCACGTTCTCACCAGTCAGTGCGATGGCACGCTCCCCAAAGTGAGTGAGGGACCTAATGTGGGCCACGCCACCCCTTGTCTGGGACCTCTCCCTGTTGTTGTGAGCCAACTTTTCTTGCATGTAAACAGATGGAGAGAGTGTGAGCAAGATGCTTGACACTACATGGAATGTTTGTGTGGTGAGCGGAGCCATTGATGGGTTGAGGACTCGAGCTTCAGAGGATACAAGCTTGATGGAGATGTGAGGGTGTGTGTGTGAGAGTTAGTGGTGTTGCCCCTTGAGGTGTGAGATTCCTGTGGATGTGTGATGGGTTTGTGAACGTGTGAGTTGAGAGTGATGAGATGGTTGACTTACCCTGGTGGAATGGATGAGAGCATTCATCCTCTTCCTGCACTGGATGGCTGACCTTCTCTATGCTCTGGTGGCGCTGACCATTGCTGCCACTGCCTCCCAGGCCAGATTAATGACCCTGGTGGACCTCCTATGGTCAGAGCGGGGGGGTAGATGACATTGCAGTGGCCTTCCTCTGTGTCCAGCAGGCGCCCCACACAGGCGTCACTAAATTTGGGAACTGCTGTCTTCTTTGCTTTTGGAGCCATTTGTTGCCTGGAGCAGTCCTGGTCTGTAGACACGAAGTCAGCTGCGCTCTGACGCACTTTAAATATGGCGCCCAGAGTGAGGAAGTGCTGAGGTCACAGCTTGGCGGGCAAATCCGAGCCTGCCCACCAGAAATCCGGAGTGTTCCCTGAGAATGCATAATTTGCATAATTAATGAGGTGGGACGTGCCAGGAATGGGATGATACTGTGTGAAAAGCCACCATTGTGGCTGGCAGGTAAAAACATCGTTTGTCCTGCTGGCTACTGCACTTTGTGCAATTCTGGGACAATTCCGCCCTGAGAATCCACCGGTCTCCAGCATCTCCTCCTCTGCAGCTGTTAGTTGAGAGATGGCCGGACGGCCACCTCTGGGTCTCTGCCTCTCCCTCCTGTTCTGTTCTCTCTTTTCCTGCCAGGAGAGAAAGAAGAGACCCACGAGTGAGAGCAATGGTATCGGTGGAATAGACAGGTGGAGTGCATTTGTTGAGGGTGATGATGAGGGAGAGGTGCATCGCTGGATAAAGATGAGGGCAAGTGTCAGCAGTGGATGGACTGATGAGGCTGTGAGGAAATGCATTATCAGAGGAGGATGGTGTACCTGCAAGTACTAGAGCAGGCTTGAGAAGGTGGTGTGAGGGGTTGGGGTGATATACACATCAGGGTGCAGGTGAAAGTGCCACTTTCCTGGCGTCTCCAGCTGCACTTGACTCCATCATGTTAGATAATGAGAGGCAGAATTGGCCCACCAGTGGGTCCACCGATCGAACCCGCCTGCCAAACTGAAAATTCTGCCCCTGGAGTAAATTATTGCTGTACTTGAGAAAATTGTAGATTTTTTTCCATCAAGCACATTGTGAAATTGCAAAGTAGTCATTATTAATAACCTGAAAACTTGTCTTTGTAATTGGTTATCGTTGACACGAGGTCCAATTTTACAAATGACTGCTATCAGCAGGGAGCCTCTTTCATTGGTGGTTCATTAATAGACAGATGGTCGTGGTTGGCACACACATGATTTGCTGATACGCACATTTGAGGCTTTCCACTGATAATGCACATTAAAGAATCCAATCTTTTCTGACGGGTTTAACTGTAGAATCGCAGTACTATATTTTATTGTGAATCAATGATGTAGCATGTTAATATCCTCAGTTCACTCTCTTCCAGGGCTAGTCCACCTTGGACAAGTTAGAAAAGCAAAGCAGCTTTCCAATCTTTCAACTGTTGTTGATGTTTTTCTTTCCATTTCCGATCCTTTGCCTTTTCTCGTCCACTTTTCTGCTACATCTAAACCTTTGGATTTTTTGTAATTTTCCCCAACTCCTGTAATTAGCTTCTTCTCTGTATGAAAGTTGTGCAACATTCTTTAAAATGCGAAGCAGTAGTGTTGGCCAAACATAAAATAAATTTAAAACGTCCTATCTGCCAGTCGTAGAGCAGGATTTTACAGTCGGCGTGTGGGGTCGGGCCTGACACACTGACATGTAAAATGAGTGTCCTGACATCATTGCGCAGTCCCGCAATATTTTCCTTGGCGGGGACGTGCCAGAGTCGGCTGCGTGCCCACCGAAAAGTAAAGGGCCTATTAAGGCGATTAAGAAAATAATTATTGTGATTGTTATCGCTGCCCGTCCAACATTAAGGTTGGTGGGCAGGCAAAAAGCCCAAGCGGCCTTTGCATTTTTTTTAGAAAATGAGGTTTCCTAACGCTTTTATTAAATAAATAAAAACTTTTCCCTAAAAAGAAAAACAAGTCCCATATTGGGGACATGTTTAAATAAATTTTAGACCCATTTATTTAATTATTTCAATATCCATTTAATCACCCTGAGGCAGTTCCGTGCCTCAGGGAGATTGAAGCGCTCTTTCGAGTGCATGAGTGAAAGAGCGCTGGCCACGAACCTCTCTCCTCCCCCTGCTCGCACAGGTGAGCGCTCCTGGTCGTGTGTTACGCTGGGTGGACCTCAATTGGTCCGCCCACGTAAAATGGCGGCATGCGGCCGATTGCGGGCAGCAATGGACTCCGTGACCTCCCCCGCCCACTCCCACTGGAGCCCGCTCGCCACCTGAAAAATTCAGGCCATGGGGTGTCAATCAGTCTCACTTCTTGTTTCTTTTTCAATGCTGCACACAGGCTGTCGACATTGTAGCTGAGTTAACTTTATTGATAACACATTTTTCTAACATGAAAACATATCTGCAGGACCTGAACTCTATCAAGACAGGCTCCAACATGTGCTATCTGGCCTTCAGCCCCCAGGCCAGCTGACCATATATATATGTATATATATATATATATAGCACAGAGTACCGTATAGTATCAAATACTGGCGTCCACAACCATAATCATCTATTATCATGACACAATCCACAGCCCAATAATCCGCATTCTGAGACATTGGATTATCTCTATGAGAACATCTTGGGAAAGTAAACAAAAAGTCTGCTGAAGTGAGAGCTCTTGTGTTATAAAGAGGCTAACATTTTGAAGTGCAAGTGTATTCTAGTCTTCCGACAGCTAACTGTGATCGTAAAGGGGAATGGAATGAAATTAAAGCAGAGGTTGGGAGGGGGAAGTGTGAGTGGTGCACTATTCTCAGCCCAGATTACATCAAACTGTAACAATGAAGGCATTACAAACGTTTGTCTACTACCATAACTCCACCCACCCACCTCTTAAATAGATATAAAAACAAAAAAACTGCGGATGCTGGAAATCCAAAACAAAAACAGAATTACCTGGAAAAACTCAGCAGGTCTGGCAGCATCGGCGGAGAAGAAAAAAATAGGTTGGTTCTCAATAACCTAGCCCTTTTGGCAACTACCTCTTTAGCTCCACCACCATCCAGTGACGAGGTAATAGCTTTAACCTTGTGGAGGTATATGAGGAATTTTCTTGGACATAATTTCCAAAAGCACATCTCATGACCCTGCTTTTGTGAGCCTCAAATTTCTCTCCATCTTGATGACCAGTGGCCCTTCTGTAAAATTGTTGTAATTTCATGCGTTGGCACGCAAATATAAAAAAAATGAGGAAAATCACATCTGTTTTATTGTTAAATGTGAAGTGATGCTTTGAGCAGCTGAATTAAATGAAAGGTTCCTGTCGGTGATGAACAATGTATACAATTATATAACAGTTGGAGAGGATGCAGCAGCATTAATGATAGCTTGTTGAGGCTGGCAGTGTGAATGTTTTATATTATTTCTCTGTTGGAGAACCAGCTGTGAGCAATGCGTTTTACAGCAGGGGATGCATTACAGGAAAACTCACTTACATTATTTATGACCTCTAAATGCTATGTAAATTATGACAATAAGATTGGAAGAAAATGTGCTTTACAATTATTTTCAAGCTCTATCTCCACTACATTCAATAGCTGCCATTATATTTATCAATTATATAGATCATTAAAATGTTTATGAGCTTCAATCATTAATGTTTTCTTGAGGGATGTGCACAGTGATTACCATTAGCTTCTTCCCTTAACTCCATTAATGTTGTACTCATTGTGTCCTGAGAAAAGTTTCTTCACATAAACATTTAGCATTGCTTTCGCAATACATCTTAGTGCCAGCGCCTATCATGGTGGCTTTAATAAGTATAATGTTTGAAAAAAATTGGAGCCACAGAGGAGTTCTTTTCAAAAGGGAGCTTATTGGCAGTGAGATGTTTTGATGTACTGGGGTAAAATATCTCAGTGCTGGACATTGGAATGTTTTATATCTTTGGATTAAATATTCCATCTCAGGTATAGTATGGGCCACATATGGAGTAAAGCTCCCTCTACTCTGCCCTAGCTTGGTAAAGCACCTCTGCTGATACTAGTGTGACGTTTCCATTTCCCACAACAATGATTCTTTGTCCACCTGACTGAATTTACTGTTACTGTGTTAATGTTAAGCATTAACACCAATAGAATATGTAAGTGACAGATTGATTCTTTTAGTGAATCAGAGAATGAAAGACAGGTAAAACTACAGAGGGGATCAGGAGAGAAAGAATGAGCATTTAGATAGTACCTTTCATAATTTCAGGGTGTGCCAAAGTGCTCTGCTGCCAATGAAGTAAAATGACTGGTGTAATGCCAGAAACACAGCAGCTAATTGGTGCACTGCAATGTGACAGCCGCCTGATATTATGTTTTGGTCATATTGGCTGAGGGACAGATGCTGACCAGAACAGTGGGGACAATTCCCCTGGTCTTGTTTAAATAGTGCTGTAGGATCTTACATGTGCGCTTGGGAGGGCAGATTGTGTTGTGGTTTAAAATCTTATTGGAAAGATGAGCATACGGAAATCAGTGAGTATACTATAATTACAACTGTGGCTTTTTTGCCAGTATAAAATTGCTTCTTCCTTTTTCTGGCTCTTAAGCTTTGGGAGGCTGGCTTCTGCCCCAGGACACAGAAGCATGTTTTTGGGAGCAATAGGGCCATGTCTCACAAATTACTGGATTTCCTTGAGAAACTGGCCTAAATTAATAGGCAAGGATTTGCTGATGATGATAATTTGCTCCTGATTGTCAGGAGTCCTTGCTAAAGTTCTGCATGTCAGCTTTAAATGTAGGGTTAATGGCAAAGTAACTGGATGAAATAAAGATTGCTTTAGCAATAGAAGGTGATGATAAGTGGGAAAATGGGATGTCCGGAATTGGGAAAGACTGGGGTTGCCTGTAAGCAGTGGAGCTTCACAAGGGTCTGTTCAAGTTTCCCAGCATGATTCATGAACGAATCGGATGAGAGTCCTTCCAGTTATATTATAAAATTACCTCACCACAAGAAATTAGATGGCCAGGTAACAAGTATAATGAGCACTGGTGAGATTCAAAAGTGGGTGGGCGTTGGGGGACGTGGTTGGGGGTTGAAGGGTATGGTAGTGTAATGTTTATGTTGTTGAACTAATATTGCAGAGAATATGAGCCCAAATCTATGGGGCGATGATGGCACAGTGTTAATGTGCTGATGCTCTGGGCACATGGGTTCAAATCCCACCATGGCAACTGGTGGAATTTGAATTCTGTTAATGAATTTGGAATATAAAGCTAGCCTTGGTAATGGTAATTGTTGTAAAAACCGATCTGGATGGGATCTTGGTGTGCAGAGGACAATTTCGAAGTTTGTGGATGATGTGAAGCTTGGAAGCATTGTAAATGGTGAGGACAGTGTAGAACTTCAAAAGGAAGTTGGTGGGGTGCACTGTTAGGTGGCAGATGAAGTTCAATGTGGAGAAGTGTGAGGTGGTGCATTTTGGTAGGAAGAAAATGGAGAGACAATATAAAATAAGGGGTGCAATTCTTAAAGGGGTGCAGGATGTATATACATAGATCATTGGAGGTGGCCGGACAGGTGGAGAGAGCAGTTAACAAAGCATACAGTATCCTGGGCTTTATTGATAGGGGCATAGAGTACAAGAGCGAGGAGGTTTGTTGAGCTTATATAGGACACTAGTTAGACCTCAGCTGGAGTATTGTGGACAGTTCTGGGCGGCAAGTTATAGGAACGATTTGAACACACTGGAGAGTGCAGAAAAGGTTTACAAGAATGGTTCCAGGGATGGAAAACTTCAGTTATGAAGATAGATTGGAGAGGTTGGGACTGTTCTCCTCGAAGAGAAGGTGGCTAAGAGGAGATTTGATGGAGGTGTTCAAAATCATGAGGGGGCTGGACAGAGTAGATACAACCACACCAACCCCCTCCACCTCTCTGTCTCTCTATCTCTCCGCCCCCCACACACACACCTTAAACCAGCTTATATTTCAGCTCTTTCCTGGACTCGAACTCAAGTTCTGTCGAAGGGTCATGAGGACTCGAAACGTCAACTCTTTTCTTCTCCGCCGATGCTGCCAGACCTGCTGAGTTTTTCCAGGTAATTCTGTTTTTGTTAAGGAGAAACTGTCCCCGCTTGTAAAAGGATCTAGAACCAGAGGGCACAGATTTAAAGTGATTTGCAAATGAAGCAAATGTGATGTGAGAAAAAGCTTTTTCATGCAGCAAGTGGTTTGAATCCGGAATGCACTGCCTGGAAATGTGGTGGAGGCTGGTTCAATCGAGGCATTCAAGAGGGCATTAGATAATTATTTGAATAGAAACAATGTGCAAGGGTATGGGGAAAAGGCAGGAGAATGGGACTAAATCATAATGCTCATTTAGAGAGCCAGTGCAGACATGATGGACCGAATGGCCTCCTTCTGCGTCATAACAATTCTGTGATTCTGGATCATGAATGACCTTTAGGGAAGAAAATCTGCTGTCTTTACCTGGGTTTGGCCTACATGTGACTCCAGACCCGCAGTAATTCGGTTGACTCTTAACTGCCCTCTGCAATGGCCTAGCAAACCACTCAGTCCAAGGGCAATTAAGGAAGGCAACAAATGCTGGCCTTGCCTGTGACACCCACATCTCAAAAAGAATAAAGAAAACAATCCCGTTATGGTCGTTAGTGAATTTGAACTCACTTAAAAGATTATCTGGAAATAAAAATCTTAAAAGTTAAAGCCCAGGTGGTTCACTAATCCGTTCTTTATGACACTTAACTGGCCTCTATCAAGCTACTACAAAAAAATATGGAAAGTAAAACCAGACAGATCACTCAGATGCGGTCTTGGCAATGAATCGGGACATGACTATGGCACAGCCCTGCCCATGTGATCCTGCAACATTGTCTTCACTAACATCTGGGAAGTGGTGGCAAGGTCGGGTGTGCTATCCCACAGGCAGGTCAAGTGGCAGCCTGACATCAGATCATAGAACCATGTCTATCAGCCCATGTCCCAACACTCCATCACAACCCTTGGGTATATTCTGTCCCACTGGCAGGACAGACCCATCAAATATGGAAAGAGACTCCATAACATTGCCTCTGGACTCCATTAATTCATGTGGCTTCGGTCAATCATGGACAAAAAAAACCTCCTGCGAATTACTACCCTCTCTCAACTAATGAATCAGTACTCCGCCATGTTGAAGGCCACTTGGGGGAATCGTATGGTGTAGCGAGGGCACAGCATGTGCTCTGGGTATAGGATCCCAACATCCATCACTAACAGTGCCTCGATCCTATCACTACTGACTGAGCAGGTCGAGTTCTAAAGGATATAGCTGCCAGGCTGGGCTTGCTGCAAATGGAGAGAGAACCATTATGAGGGAATAACATTCTTGACTTCATCCTCCTCAATCTACTTGTTGCAGAAGCTTCTTTCTGTGACCGTATTTGCAGAAGTTACCACAGCATACTCTTTGTGGAGGCGCAGAGGTGGATTTTATGCCCTCTCCCTGACTCCCCTGTTGGGCGTGTTTTCGACAGGGGGAGCGCATAAAATATGTTGGGTGGCTAGCCTGCCAACTTCCTGCCCATCACCCCCACCACCCCTTCCCCCCCCCGAGCTGACTCCCATAAAACACTAGCTGTGTGGGTGCCGAAATTGGCAACCCACCTGCCACATAGGCCAATTGGTCTTGTTAGCTAGCCTATTGACTGGGATAATACGCTGCCCACGATATAACACAGATGGGTGGGAGTGGGGGCAAGCCATTTTTCGTGGCCAAGATAAAAAATGGGAGGAACGAAGGGTGGGGGGTCACCTCATTCTGGATTTGCCCTATGTGCATTGGGGGCACTCCCCGCCCGCAACCAAGGTGTCACACTCCCCTTTCCTTCCTTGGCACTTTCCTACCAAAACCCAGCACCACCATCCCCCCCCTTCAAAATCCCCCTTCTGTGGTCTCAGATCCCTCCCTGCCCTGAAAGCCTAGGACTTACCTCTCTGGCAGTTATTGCCCTCCATCATGCTCCCACCTGCAGTCCCAGCAATGCCCACTACTGAGCTCCGGTGCTGCTGAGACTGCTAGAGCTGACAACCAATCAAATTGGAAGGCAGCTCTTGAGGGCGGAACTTCTTCCAACTGAAGGGTGGAAGTCCCACTCTTAGCTGGTTTAGCTCTCTCTCAGCCAGTTGTAGCTGAGGGTGGGTGTCTTTATGGCACCTTGGGTGCTGGCCAACTTTCCTTCTGGGTTGGGGGGCATAGGCAAGAAGTCATTCCACCCCCACCCCATCCCACCCCATAAAATGCAACACACAATTTAATCTTACACTGAGGTCATCCTCCATCCTGTCATATGCAATCGATTAAGAATGGATCTAGCAGCTCAAACGAGCATTCATGAGGCTTGGTGGGCCATTGGCTGAATGATATAGCACCACAATCACAATCTGTAACCTCAAGGTATAGCATAACTATTCCCCTCCCATCATAATCAAGCTAGATAGCCAACTCTAGTTCAATAAGGAGTGTGGAAGAATATGATAGGAGCAGTACCAGGTGTGTCTGAAAATGTGATGCTAGCCTGGCAAAGATATAGCAGAGGACCAGATGCAAATTAAATAGTGTGCATGCTATAAACAGAGCTAAGCAATCCCACAATGAACGGATCAGGAAAAAGCTCTGCAGTCCTGCCACATCGAGTCGCAAATGGTGGTGGAACACTGTTGTCCAATCGATTAACCAGTAGTCATGCATGGCTAAATAGGAATCCAGATGTTGCTGATTGTATGATAGGTTTGTAAATAAAAATTAAATAATAAAAACCCTCATGAGGGATGTAATCTCAATATTCGTAGTTATACGGTCGATGTAAGTTGTAAGAAATTGGAGTCCTGAATAAATAAAAAAGAACTCTCATCTAAGTGGGTATCTTCTGCATTTTATAATATTTTCTAAGCAGCACTGGTTGCCTCTCTTTCTAAGCACATTGACCTCGGAACAGCCTTGGCTCAGGCTACCGTGTTGACATTCCTGAGTTGTTAGATGGCATCCTGTGCATCTCCTTATTTCCCAAGTGTTTAGAAAAGACCAAGATATAACCTTCCGCATTATGTAAACTAAAAACTGACCTTGAGCAGGATGACGAACAGGGGAGGCAGTAACTACCCTGACATTTGGAATACCTGTCCTGTATCCATTGGTCAGAATAGTTAGAGAGGTGAATGGCACTGGGTAAGCTACCAGCCCCCCCAAAAAGGGTATATATGTATTGGTGTCATAGGTGGGATAGGGCTGCTGAGGTGCTGGTGAGGTGCCAATGCCCATTAGGCAGCTGCCTACTTCAGATGGAAGATGGACCAGAGGAGAAGGAGATCAAGAGATTAAGGGAAAAGTTTCCTCACACTTTGACTAGAGCACGGAATGCTGTTACCACAAGCTGTTACAGGTTGTATACTTTTTTTCTGCCTAATTAGTTAATGTATCATATCTAAACTGATGTTTCTTAATAAACTTAATAAAACATCTTAAAATTATTTATGACTAGTCGACTGCCTATTTAAGTATCTCTGACCTCGAATCCAGAAATCTTACAATTGGTGTCAGAAGTGGGATCCACATTAGTCGAGATTGGCTTGGAATTTGAGAAGCAACAGTCTTAGATTGTAGTTAAACGTGTGGTGTAGTTATTAAGTGAAGCCAGGAGTCACAATGGCATACGCTGGGAAACGGCTGATAGAGCATTTGACTGAGAAGACAAGCGAGCGTGGAGTGAGGGAGATACTGGGATTTGATTAGCTTTCTAAAAAGGTTCGGAAAGGAAAGGTGACATTGGAAAAGTTCCAGTATAAATTGTTCTACGGTGTCCCTACATTTGCCTTATAGCTGAATAAAAAGCATAAGGAGTTAAGAGAACAGGTCAGTAAGTTATAAAGGGGATTGACCTGTTCGATCAGTCCTGCTGCGGACAGGAGACACACGACAGAGTACATTATACGAGGTGAAAAATTAGACCAAACATTGGAACCCACAATGGTTGAAGTGGCTCAGGAGAAGCCATGTGAAACTCTCTTTTCAGAGTTAAAAAGGGACTACGAAGGTTCCAAAGCAATGATGTTAAACAGATCCTCTGAGTTGCAGGCTCCCCTTGGAGGAGGTTGGAGACAACAAAAGGATCTAACAAAACAAGTTTAAAGCAGAGTTTGGTTTCTGATCGGGGAGGTTTTTAAAAAAATTATGCAAAGTGATGTAATTGCATGCCAAGTTTTCTCCACGCTACCAACATATAGGTGAGTTAACTTTCTGCTGACAGCTGCTTGTTTTTTAAATTCATTACACAATCTTTGGATTACTAAACGTATGTTGGGCATTATTAGATTTGAAGTTTCTAAATTTACAGATATGATTGAACATATTAACCCATTGGGCTCTTGGCCAGAGGCACAGTGGATTGTTTGTGGTTTATTTTTAAAACAGGTGACGATGGTTTCCAGCACCAGGTGAACCCAGCAGTTTTGAGAATTAAAACACAGAAAAAAGACTTTACCTTTAAGAGGCTTGGCCTTAGCCATTCAGGCTGTTTGTTACTATGTGTTATCTTTCAAGACAAAGTGTTTGAGTGCGGGAGATATGGAAATCTAAACTTGCAAACGCTTTTGCCTCTGATGTAAAGCTATCATTTAAAATCACCAAGTCTGTTTCTGAAATTGGAATTGATGAATAACTGGGCATGAGTTGCTATTTCAAGCATTCAGAAGGGAAATGCCTGACGTTTAAGGGGATAAACAAATTCTAAGTTTCCAAAAGAAAGTTAATGGAAAAACAGTCGAGGTGGTTTCTCAATAGCAAAAAAAAATTAAGTTTGGTTTTGGAAGAAATACATGGAACACTTAAAAAAGAACCTGCCAGCCAACAGCACTGCTGTGTGAATTTGGGATAATTTTAAAATAAATAAAGTCAGGCACAGTCTAGTGCAGGCTTGTCCAACCCTTTCACTTGGGGGAGGTGGTGGGGGGGGGGGGCACATGTTAATCCAAACAACACACATTTGCATTTTTGTGAACAAACTGCAGATGAGAAGACTAATTTATCGCCTTACCTCCAACACCCATTGAGTACAATTCAGTGAGACATCTGCCCTTGGTTTAGCCTGCCACAAAAAGTCAGTGCCTGCCCATGTACTTGATACAGAACTGTGGTGCATCGCAGGCCTGATCACCATCTGTCAGGGGTACGGGGAGAAGGCAGGACAATGGCACTAGGTCATAATGTTCATTTGGAGAGCTGGTGCAGACATGATTGGTCTCCTTCAGTGCCGTTAAATTCTGTGATTCTGTGAAGTGCTCTCCCTCCCCATCACATGCTATATCAGGATCTGCCACATAAGAACATAAAAAGAAGGAGCAGAAGTAGGCCATTCGGCCCATCAAGTCTGCTCCACCATTCAATGAGATCATGGCTGATCTGATAATCCTCCACTTCACTTTCCTGCCTTTTCCCCATAACCCTTGACTCCCTTACTGATTAAAAATCTGTCTATCTCAGCCTTGAATATACTTAACAACCCAGCCTCTACAGCTCTCTGTGGTAAAGAATTCCACAGGTTGACTACCCTCTGAGAGAAGAAATTCCTCCTCATCTCTGTTTTAAATGGGTGCCTCCTTACTTTGAAATTGTGCCCTCTGGTCCTACACTCTCCCACAAGGGGAAACAACTTCTCAGCATCTACCCTGTTAAGCCCCCTCAGAATCATATATGTTTCAATAAGGCTGCCTCTCATTCTACTAAACGTCAATGAGTACAGGCCCAACCTACTCAACCTCTCCTCATAAGAAAATCCCTCCATACTCAGGATCAACCTAGTGAACCTTCTCTGGACTGCCTCCAATGCCAGTATATCTTTCCTTAGATAAGAGGACAAAACTGTTCACAGTATTCTAGGTGTGGTCTAACTAGTGCCTTGTATATTTTGAGCAAGACTTCTCTATTCTTACACTCCATTCCCTTTGAAATAAAAGCTAACATTCCATTTGCCATCCCTATTACCTGCTGAACTTGTATGTTAGGTTTTTATGATTCATGCACGAGGACCCCGAAATCCCATTGTGCTGCAGCTTTCTTCAGTCTTTCTCCATTTAAATAATATTGAGCTCCTCTATTCTTCCTGCCAAAGTGCATAACTTCACACTTTCCCACATTATATTCCATCTGCCAAGTTTTTGCCAATTCAATTAACCTGTCTATATTCCTCAGTAGACTCTTTGTGTCAACCTCACCACTTGCCTTCCCACCTATTTTTGTGTCATCCGCATACTTGGCGATAGTTCATTCATTTCCCTCATCCAAGTCATTCTGCCTCGTGGGCCAGCCCTTGGACAAGCCTGATCTAGTGGGTTACTTTTGAGAAAATAAAATGTTCTCAAAGCGAAGGAGCAAACAAGGAAAAATTGTTAATGACTGGAATCAAACAGAAATGTTTGAATACTGTTTTAAGTATATAATGAGAATATTTTATTGGACTGTAAAGTTTCTCCAGAGCTCCTGGAAGGGATACAATGGTAATTACTGGGATACCCCACTTAGAATAAGAGACAGAGTTAGAGAAAAAGGACACAACCACAAATAGCAATTGGAATAACGCACCTTGGGTGTAGTTCAATATGATATATAAATCTGGTATTGATGTACATTCTAGTGAAAGGAAAGTATGGATGAGATGAATAAGATGACAGCTTTCTCTTGGAGATATTTGTTTCTTTGCCTCTGAACTTTTTAAGGGAACTGAATTTGATACTGGCGCCACCTGTGACATTGGGACCGTACAGTGGGAGACAAACAATGATCTTGAGACAGAGATCCCCTTTGATCTTTTGAGAAGATTACTAGAAAGTCAGGAAGAATCATCGAATGATGTATCCTTTTAAAGGCAGTGAAATCCCGGATGATGGAGTTGATGGGCAAAATACACAGCGTGATCCCCATAGACCTGATAATCCTTCCACAAATTCAAAACAAGGATTTGTGGGAGAAGGCAGAGAGATTACCACCAAGCATGATGAAACGATGTGTAGTGGAAAGAACACTGCCCGAATAGAAAAAGAATCCCTAGAGGCCACATCCAACAGACAGGGAAACGAATATGAAGTTTCAACAGAGGATTAAAGAAAGAATTGGGACACCGGTGTGAGAGTGCAGGAATGATTTGTAACTTGTGAAGTAACTGACATGTGAGAGGACATGGTGCAGCTGCACTGAAGAACGAGTCCCAAGCTTATTTAGCTACTTGACAAATAGCGTGTCATGAACTGGTTAATATGGCCTGAATAGTGAGAAAACCCTTTTAAATGATCAAGGCACTAACACGTACTCCCTAGAGAAACAGACTGTAAGACAATTTTACTCCCTCAGACTATTACCATCATGGAGTCAAATTAAAGTAAATATAAAAGGAATTTTAGATTGGGACAAATGAAGGCGAGGGAAAAATAATGCTTAGTAAGAGTTACCCACAAGATGGATACAGATGAAGGGAGAGCTGGAGAATATTTTAAGTCCATGCAAAATCTGTTGTTTTAATTATATGTACTTAGATGCTAAGAGCTCAGAAATTAGCAGCATTCCTGCAAAAGTATGAGGCCGGGACTTTCAGGCCCTGCTGAGGTGGGACACACTGCAGGGTGTGCGACGGGCTAGCCAAAAGTCCATTGACTTTCAGCAGGACTGGACGACCCTGATGGCTGGCAGGCTCAGAAAATCCTGCCCTAAGGATATTTCCCGCTCAAAGTGGGGAACTATAAGATCCGCAGGTGGGGATTGCCAAACCAAGTAATCAGATAACTCTAGTAGCTTTAGTATGTTACCCACATATGTAATCTCTCTAAACACTTTGACCTCTGAACAGCCTTAGTTCAGGCTGCCATGCTGACATTCCTGAGTTGTTAGATGGTGTCCTGTGCACCCCCTTATCCCCCAAGTGTTTAGAAATGACCCTCAGTGTGATGTAAACTAAAAACTGACCTTGAGCAGGATGATGAACAGGGGAGGTGGTAACCACCCTGATGTTTGGAGGACCTGTCCTGTATCCATTGGTCAGAATAGTTAGATAGATGGTTGACACTGGGTAAGCTACCAGCCCCCCAAAGAGGGCATAAATATTAGTGTCATACTGGTGGCATAAGGCTGCTGATGTGCTGGTGAGGTGGCAAAGCTTGCTGGGCAGCTGCCTTCTTCAGGTGGATGATGGACCAGAGGAGGAGGAAGATCAAGAGGTCAAGGGAAGAGTTACCTAACACTTCGACTAAAGTGTGGAATGCTGTTACCACAAACTGTTACAGGTCGTATACTTTTTTCTTCTGTCTAATTAACCAAACTGTTGTTTCTTAATAAACTTAATAAAGCATCTTAAAATGACTTATGACTAATTGACTGTCTATTTAGGTATCTGTGGCCCTGAATCCAAAAATCTTACAAAATATATTTTAACCTTTTGTCTGTTTTTTGGTAAAATGGTAGCGTGTATGAATGTTTTGGTTGTTGTGTGCATTTTGTTTCTTTAGTTCCTGCTTATTGGCTATGTGTTATAATGGTGTGCAACACAGATGAAACTTCAGACTTCAAAACCATGAAAACACCTGCAACATCATATGGAGAGGGGTTTTGTCACTGTGGTCAGCTTGACTAATCAGAGTAACCTGTTATATTGTTATACTATTCATAAAGAAATAGGAACTAATTGTTTCAGCTAAACAAAATAAGTGACAGACATTTGCTGACTCATTCCTCATGACAATGCATTGACCAAGCTGCCTGGTTTAGAATTCAAACAATGCTTGGTGGTTAACTATCAGTCACCATCACTAGTGCATTCTCCATGGCAAAGCCTCTACTAATCAGAGTCCACCTGCCAACCAATCAGCACTCTCTTCGCACACAGTATAAATTGTTGTTTTCCCCTACTGTTATTATTCTTGTGAAGTGTCCTGATGAGTGTGAGAAGAAAAGCTTCATTGTGTCTCTTTTTTCAGCAATACTCAGAATAATTGTTATGCAAATGTATATCTGGGGGTGCCACAGTTACTGCTGCACTGCACTCAGCTGCCAAGCATCAATGTATCAGTCCACCAGCTATGTGGACATCTGCAAGAAATACATTCAATCATTATCCAGCATTTTGAGTCTAAAAGTGTGATTATTTTGAGCTTCTGGCAACCAGAAGACATAGCATGGTGGCAGCAATTTCAAACATTTTAAATGGATTTAAATTTGTTTACTAGCTGGGAGATGTGTGAGGACGATAGCAAAGACACAGACAAAATTTTTGAAAAATTCAGCATACATCTCCAACCAAAGTCAAGTCATTGGATCCACTGATATAAGTTTCAAAGTTTGAGGCGGGAACCAGGTGATGCAGTTGACAATTTCCTAACAAGATTAAAAATGCAGCCAGAAAATGTAATTTCAAGGAAATAGATGAAAGACTGATGGATCAACTCATTTGGGGCTCTGTGCACCCTGAAGTACAGAAAGGTTTGATTGGAAAAGACAAGCTCACAATATCGCATACTGTAGACATTGCCAGAGCACATGAAGCCACAAGTAGACAGATGAAGAAGTTGACTACCAAAACATCAAGTCAAGAAAAAGTCAGCAGGGCTGATGCAGTGAAACAACCTCAAAAGAATGCACGTCAGACAGAGAGAAAGATGTGCAAGAGCTGTGGACAACCAGATGAGTCCACAGGCAGAAGTAAATTTCCCGCATATGGATCAAACTGCAGAACTTGCGGAAAGACAAATCATTGGGTAAAAGTTCGCAGAACAAAGAAAGAAGATGGTAGATGAGTTATCAGAAACAGAGCAACAGTGCAAATGAGAAGGGAAAGAAACCAAAATATCCACAACCTGGAAGATGATGAGTTTGAGAACACAATAGGCATAGGAAACACAACTGCATGAAATGGCTGGATGAGACAGTTCCCAGAGAAAAGAAATTCACACAACCAATCAGACCCGCATGAAGATGATAAATAAGCCCACAACCATAAATCTGAAGTTGAAGCTTGATACTTGAAGCTTGGAATACAGAGTAACATCATCCCACTCAGATGTTATCAGATCTTTCCTGAAAATATCACAACACTATTGATCCAGTCAAGAAACCAATGATCCATCCCTCATGTAAGGTACCAATTGAACTAAAAGGAAAGCCTGAAAGAGAGCTTCAAGAGTTGGAAGTGAAGAAAATGATTGCCAGAATCACAGAGCCTACAGATTGGGTAAACTCCATCGTGGTGAGAGAGAAGTCAAATGGATGGCTAAGAATTTGCCTGGAGCTCAAAGATCTTAATCAAGCAATAAAGAGGATTCAATACTCTATTCCAAAGCTGGAAGAGATCACATTAGCTCTGGCAGAGGCAAAAGTTTTCAGCAGGCTTAATGTCAGAAGTGGCTACTGGGACATGAAGCTTGACGAGGAATCTTTGCTGTTGACAACATTCAACCCTTTGGCTGTTTTTACAATAATTAACAATGGTTTCATAGAAACATAGAAACTTGGAGCAGGAGAAGGGCATTCGGCCCTTCGAGTCTGCTCTGCCATTCATTGTGATCATGGCTGATTATCCAACTCAATAGCCTGCTCCCGCTTTCTCCCCATATTCTTTGATCCCTTTTGCCCCAAGAGCTATATCTAACCCCTTCTTGAAAGCCTACAATATTTTGGCCTCAACTACTTTCTGTGGTAACAAATTCCACAGGCTCACCACTCTCTGGGTGAAGAAATTTCTCCTCATCTCAGTCCTAAATGGTCTACCCCATATCCTCAGACTGTGACCCCTGGTTCTGGACTCCCCCACCATTGGGACCATCCTTCATGCATTTACCCTGTCTAGTCGTATTAGAATTTTATACGTTTCTATGAGATCCCCCCTCATTCTTCTGAACTCCAGTGAATATAATCCTAATCGACTCAATCTCTCCTCATATGTCAGTCCCACCATCCCAGGAATCAGTCGGGTAAACCTTCGCTGCACTCCCTCTATAGCAAGCACATCCTTCCTCAGATAAGGAGACCAAAACTGCACACAATATTCCAGGTGTGGTCTCACCTGTACAATTGCAGCAAGACATCCCTGTTCCTGTACTTGAATCCTCTGGCTATGAAGGCCAACATACCATTTGCCTTCTTTACCATCTGCTGCACCTGCATGCTTACCTTCAGCGACTGGTGTACAAGGACACCCAGGTCTCGTTGCACATTCCCCTCTCTCAATTTATAGCCATTCAGATAATAATCTGCCTTCCTGTTTTTGCTACCAAAATGGATAACCTCACATTTATCCACATTATACTGCACCTGCAATGCATTTGCCCACTCACTCAGCTTGACCAAATCACACTGAAGCATCTCTGCATCCTCCTCACAGCTCACCCTCCCACCCAATCTTGTGTCATCTGCAAATTTGGAGATATTACATTTAATTCTGCTGCACGTTTGTCAAATGTGTTCAGGAAAGTTTTCTAAATCAATATATAGGGGTACCAACGAGAGCTGATGCAATACTTGACCTCCTATTAGGGAACCAGATAGGTCAGGTGACAGATTTATCTGTAGGCGAACAGTTTGGGTCCAGTGACCACAATGTCATTAGTTTTAAGTTAATTATGGATAAGGATAGGTCTGGTGTCTGGTCCTCGAGTTGAGATTCTAAATTGGAGAAAGGCCAATTTTGTGGAAATGAGAAAGGATCTAGGAAGAGTGGATTGGGATAAGTTGTTTTCTGACAAGGATGTGTTCAGTAAGTGGAAAGCATTCAAAGGTGAAATTTTGGGAGTGCAGAGTTTGCATGTTCCTGTCAGGATTAAAGGCAAAGTTAACAGGCATAGGGAACCTTGGTTTTCAAGGGATATTGGCGATCTGGTTAAGAAGAAGAGAGAGGTGTATAGCAGGTATAGGCAACAAGGAGCAAATGAGGTACTTGTAGAGTATAGGAAATGTATGAAAATACTAAAGAAGGAAATCAGGAAGGCAAAAAGAAGACATGAGGTTGCTTTGGCAGATAATGTGAAGGTAAATCCAAAGGGTTTCTACAAGTATATTAAAAGTAAAAGGATAGTAAGGGACACAATTGGTCCCCTTGAAGATCAGAGTGGTCGTCTATACGTGGAGCCTCACGAGATGGGGAAGATCTTAAACAGTTTTTTTGCATCAGTATTTACTCAGGAAACTGGCATTGTGTATAAGAAAGGAAGGGAAACTAACAGTAATGCCATGGAACATATAGAGATTAAAGAGGTGGAGGTGCTTGCTGCCTTACAGCGAATAAAGGTAGATAAATCCCCCGGGACTGACATGATATTCCGGCGGACCTTGAGGGAGACTAGTGTAGAAATTGCAGGGGCCCTGGCAGAAATATTTAAAATGTCCTTAGCCACGGGTGAGCTGCCGGAGGATTGGAGGGTAGCTCATGTTGTTCCGTTGTTTAAAAAAGGCTCCAAAAGCAAACCAGGTAATTACAGGCCAGTGAGCCTGACGTCAGTGGTAGGTAAATTATTGGAAGGTGTTCTGAGAGATAGGATATACAATTATTTGGACAGCCAAGGGCTGATTAAGGATAGTCAGCGTGGCTTTGTGCGTGGTAGGTCGTGTTTAACGAACCTTGTAGAGTTTTTCGAGGAGGTTACCAAGAAAGTAGATGAAGGAAAGGCTGTGGATGTTGTCTGCATGGACTTTAGTAAGGCCTTTGACAAGGTTCCACATGGGAGGTTAGTTCAGAAGGTTTAGAGACTTGGTATCTTGGAGAGATTGTAAACTGGATTTGAAACTGGCTGTGTGGGAGAAGACAGAGAGTGGTAGTGGATGATTGTTCTCAGACTGGAGGCCTGTGACTAGTGGTGTGCCTCAGGGATCTGTGCTGGAACCATTGTTGTTTGTTGTCTATATCAATGATTTGGATGATTCTATGGTAAATTGGATCAGCAAGTTTGCTGATGACACTAAGGTTGGAGGCGTTGTGGACAGCGAGGAAGGCTTTCAAAGTTTGCAGAGGGATCTGGACCAACTGGAAAAATGGGCCAGAAAATGGCAGATGGAATTTAATGCAGAAAAGTGTGAGGTGTTGTATTTTGGAAGGACAAACCAAGGTAGGACATACACAGTAAATGGTAGGGCACTGAGGAGTGCAGAGGAACAAGGGGATCTGGGAGTTCAGGTACATAATTCCCTGAAAGTGGCGTCACAGGTAGACAGGGTTGTAAAGAAAGCTTTTGGCACACTGGCCTTCATAAATCAAAGTATTGAGTATAGGATTTGGGATTTATGGTGAGGTTGTATAAGACATTGGTGAGGCCAACTTGGGAGTATCGTGTGCAGTTCTGGTCACCTAACTACAGGAAGGATATCAGTAAGATTGAAAGAGTGCAGAGAAGATTTACTAGGATGTTGCCGGGTCTTAAGGAGTTGAGTTACAGGGAAAGATTAAACAGGTTAGGACTTTATTCCTTGGAGCGTAGAAGGATGAGGGGAGATTTGATAGAAGTTTACAAAATTATGAGGGGTATAGGCAGAGTAAATGGGAGTAGGCTCTTTCCACTTCGATTAGGAGAGATTAACATGAGAGGACATGGCTTTAGGGTGAAAGGGGAAAGGTTTAGGGGTAACATTAGGGGGAACTTCTTCACTCAGTGAGTGGTGAGAGTGTGGAACAAGCTGCCATCTGACGTGGTAAATGCGGGCTCAGTCTTAAGTTTTAAGCATAAATTGGATAGATAACTGGATGAGAGAGGTCTGGAGGGTTATGGACTGGGTGCAGGTCAATGGGATTAGTGGAATAATATTTTGGCACAGACTAGAAGGGCCGAATGGCCTGTTTTCTGTGCTGTAGTGTTCTATGGTTCTATGGTTCTAATTCCCTCATCTAAATCATTAATATATATTGTGAATAACTGGGGCCCCAGCACTGATCCCTGCGGTACTCCACTAGTCACTGCCTGCCATTCGGAAAAAGACCCGTTTATTCCTACTCTTTGTTTCCTGTCTGCCAAACAGTTTTCTATCCATCTCAATACACTACCCCCAATCCCATGTGCTTTAATTTTACATGCTAATCTCTTATGTGGGACTTTGTCGAAAGCCTTCTGAAAGTTCAAATAAACCACAACCACTGGCTCCTCCTCAACAAATCTACTAGTTACGTCCTCGAAAAATTCCAGTAGATTTGTCAAGCATGATTTCCCTTTCATAAATCCATGATGACTCTGTCCAAGTCTGCCACTGTTTTCCACGTGCTCAGCTATTAAATCTTTTATAATGGACTTTAGAATTTTCCCCACTACCGACGTCAGGCTGACTGGTCTATAATTCCCTGTTTTCTCTCTGCCTCCCTTTTTAAATAGTAGGATTACATTAGCTACCCTCCAATTTGTAGGAACTGTTCCAGAGTCTATAGAATCTTGGAAGATGACCATCAACGCATCCACTATTTCTAGGGCCACTTCTTTAAGTACTCTGTGATGTGGATTATCAGGCCCCGGGGATTTATCGACCTTCAATCCCATCAATTTCATGGTCATCATTGGACCATTTAAATTCCAGACTTTAATTGAACTCAAATTCCACTATCTGCCGTGGCGGGATTCGAACCCAGGTCCTCAGAGCTGACAACCCTTTGGCCGGTTCAAATTCAGGCTACCTTATGGCCTTAGCATGAGCCAAGATGTGTTTCAGCTGAAAGTAGATGAGACATACCTAGGAGGTAAAGGAAATCCAGATTTACGGTGTACACGATAAAGGTCATGATTCCCATCTGCATGAAGTTGTGGAGAGAGCCAGGAAAGCTAGATCAAACTAAGTGCAGTCAAATGCATTGTGAATGCAAAAGACTGCCAGTTCTTTGGAGTGGTGTACACACCTGGCAGCTGGGTCCTGAAAAAAGTCACATCAAGCTCCAAAAAACAAGGAAGAGTTGAGAAGTTTCCTTGCAGGTTTGATCTGGTACATGTGTTACTTCATACATCATATGTTAGAACATACAGCAAACTATGAGATAAACACAAAAAACTGCGGATGCTGGAAATCCAAAAACAAAAACAGAATTACCTGGAAAAACTCAGCAGGTCTGGCAGCATCGGCGGAGAAGAAAAGAGCTGACGTTTCGAGTCCTCATGACCCTTCAACAAGTATGAGAGCTGATTGAAAGAAGATGCTGAGTTCTAGTGGCCAGAGGCACCCAAACTCAAAGAAGTGGTATGCAAGGAGACAAGTCTGCATTACTAGGACAGAAAGAAATCTGTCACTCTGCAAGTGGACAATTCTGAGGGAGGCAATGGCATAGTGGTGTTGTCACTAAACTTGTCACCCAGAGACCCAGGTTAAAATCTGGAATTAAAAAAAGTCTAATGATAACCATGAAACCATTGTTGATTGTGGTCAAAACCCATCTGGTTCACTAATTTCCTGGAGGGAAGGAAATCTGCTG
This sequence comes from Carcharodon carcharias, assembly GCF_017639515.1. NCBI lineage: Eukaryota > Metazoa > Chordata > Chondrichthyes > Lamniformes > Lamnidae > Carcharodon > Carcharodon carcharias. The sequence continues at coordinate 168,853,084 of NC_054472.1, forward strand.
TCTATGCTGGCCTTCATGTGACTCCAGACCCACAGCAATGTGGTTGACTCTTAAATGCCCTCTGAACAATGGCAATTTGGGATGGGCAATAAGTGCTGACCTATCCAATGAAGCCCACATTCCATGAATGAATAAAAAGAAAGGACTGGGAGTAGCCTGGGTACAAGAGGGAAAACCGATAGCATTTGCGAACAAAGCTTTAACCTCAGCAAAAACCAGACATGCCAACACAGGAGAGCTTTTGGCAGTCATGTATGGATGTGAGAAATTCCACACTTATCTCTATGGGAGAAAGTTCATGGTGGAGAGTGATCATTGTCCACTGGAGCAGATCTACAAGAAAAATCTGTGCAGAACTCCAACAAGGCCGCAGAGGTTTCTCTAGAGGCTTCAGAGTTATGATTTCACTCTGAAGTACAAGCCAGGAAGAGAACTGGTGTTAGCAGGTGCCCTATCCCAGTTGTCGCCACATGAGATAAAAGATCTAGGTATAAAGATCCATCACCCAGTGAACGTGATACCAACAAATCTGAGTTAGATTAGAGATGAGATCAGCAAAGATGAAGATTTACAGATGCTCTCTCAACAAGGGATGGCCTGGTAAGATCAAGCAAACACTGTCAGCGATACGGCAACATTGGTCTATCAGAGATGACATTTCACTAGAAGATGGTGTTCTGCTAGCTGGATCCAGAATAATCATACCCAAAACAATGCAGAAAGAACTTCTCCAGAAGATGCATGAAGGCCACATGGGAATGGAGAATGTAAGGTCTGAGCACTTTCATTGCTGACGGGAATGGCAATGAGAATATAAGAATTTAAATAAATAGCTCCCACCTGTAATTTGGAAATATCTTGGATGAAGAGCCTAACTATAAAGGCCCATCCGGCAGAAAAGAGATCACTTTTACAAAGGTATTACAGAAAGGATATATATATCAGAGAGTGCTCTGGTAAAGGGTTACTGCACTGTATTAAACCTAATTCATGTGATAATCAGTCAATCAAGGTTGACAAAAAGGTAGTTTTCACTATGGTTAATGTTCTGATTGACAGCAAGCATAATATTTTCCCCATGATTTTCCCTCTTCTGAATATGTTGCAAGCTTTCTGGCATTTGCTCCACTCACGCTTTGATTCTTAATTCAAGCAGATATGAGCTGCGACAGTGAGTAACATCAGGCTATTTGGCCCCATAAGACATCACAGTTGAGCGTAATCTTGCCTTTACCCAATGTCCACACTTTCCAGCTGGGATTACTGGCTGGTGATGAGCACCAAAAACTCTAGGGCATTTCCTCCTTCATCACCCAGAGCCCTCCTCTTACTGTCACCCAAGACCAGATAGTTAAAATCAGACTGAGTGGGAGGGGGGGTGGGGGACCTTACACGTCTGAGTGAGAGGTGTTCTTATCGAAACATATGTCACAGACAGAATTTATGGGTGGCATTTTCCATTCTGGAGACTAAGTGTGGTGGCAGGCGGGTTTAGCAGCGAGTTACCTGCTGATTAGCGGGTTGGGTTCTCATGTCTGATCTTCTGCTTAAAACCTCATTACTTATGCATAGGCAAGTTGCTTGCTTAATCATGCAGTGGGACAGGCAGTGATTCGTCACCTCTTGGGGTTGCGGTTCCTGGTGCCATATTTAAACGCCACCCAAACACACACATTACTCTCTGCAGCCCAGCCGCGTGGCTGGAAGTTCTGGACATGGCCCCAAAGAACAAGAAGAGCGCACCAAGGTTTAGCTACGGCTCCCTGGAGGCTTTCATTAGAGGTGTCCGCCAGCACCCGGAGGTTGTTTCTCGGAGGGTTAGATCTAGGAAGTCCACCACCCTCACCTCGCCGGTCTAGGTGGCGGTCGCGAAGGAGGTCAGCTCTGTGGGCAACCACCAGAGAAATGCCATCCAGCATAGGAAGAGGATAAATGATCTCCTTTGTACTGCCAAGGTCAGTCAATCTTCAGCTCACTCCAAAGCTCACAACCTCATAATGGTGTTATGCACTCAAAGTGTCACATAGCTCAGGGATCTCATACAATATTACCAGGGGAGATATCAGCATTGAAAGCCTATTCACCAGCTATCATCTATCATCCTGCACAAACAGAATCTTTAGTCCTTACTGGGAAGGGCTCAGCACACACAGGAGACATGCGTGCTCCCCAACCTCTGTTCCATCCCTTCTCATCACATTCCATCCATTTGTCTTCATACAGGCCAAGCTTGCCCACAAGAGGGAGAGATCCCAGATTGGAGGAGGGATGGCCAACATCCAGGAGCTCTCCAAATTTGAGGAGGGTGCTGCTGAGTTGGCAGGGGAAGACAGAGGTGGCTCCTGTGGGGAAGGCGAGATTGGCCTGTCCCAGCCATCCAGCATGAATGAACCCTCCATGAGTTGATCACACCCTGACATTCACAGTGAGTGACATGCAATGTATTCAGGGAATGGGTGACCACCAGGCAGTCCAAGAGAAACAGGCAGGTAGTTCAGGAGTCCCCTGGGGTCCCCCTCACAAATCGGTATTCCATTTTGGAGGCTGATGAGGCCGCTGGTTCCTCCAGGAAGTGCAGACAGACCCTAGCTTCTGGCACCACAAGCAGCCTGTCTGTACAGAAGGTGAGGAAGGGAGGAAGAGCAATAGTAATAGAGGATTCTATATTCAGGGGAACAGATATGTGCTACTGTGGCCATCAGTGTGACTCCAGGATGGTGTGTTGCCTCCCTGGTGCCAGGGAATGGGATGTCACTGAAAGTCTGCAGGGCACTCTGAAGGGGGAGGGTGATAAGGCAGATGTCATGGTACATGTTGGTACAAATGACATAGGTAGAAAGAGTGATGAGGTCTTGCATCAAGAATTCAGGGAATTAGGCAGTAGACTGAAAAGTAGGACCTATTGGGTTGTAATCTCTGGGTTACTCCCAGTGCCACGTGCTAGCGAGCACAGAACTAGTGAATATGTGGCTTAAGAGTTGGTGCAGGAGGGAGGGTTTTAGATTCCTGGATCACTGGGACTGTTTCTGGGGAAGGTGGGACCTGTACAAGTGGGACGGTCTACATCTGAACCAGAGCGGAACTAACATCCTTGCGGGCGGGTTTGCTAGTGCTGTTGGGAGGAGTTTAAACTAATTCGGCAGAGGTAAGGGACACAGAATGTCAGCAGAATAGGGGCATGTCATAATACACTAAAACAATCAAGTCAGAGGGAGTACAGCTGCATTAAGTTTCAAGGGAGTAAGGCAAGGCTGGATGGCCTCTACTTTAATGCCAGGAATGTTACGGGTAAAATGGATGAGTTAAGGGTGAGGATTGACATGTGGAATTGTGATATAGTAGACATCACTGAGATGTGGTTGAGGGAGGAGCGGGATTGGCAGCTCAACATTCCTGGATATAGAATCTTCAGGCGAGACAGGGGAGGGGGTAAAAGAGGAGGAGGCATTGCATTATTAGTTAAGGAGTCAGTTACTGCAGTAAGGAGAGATGACATCTTGGAGGGGGCATTGAATGAAGCTTTGTGGGTAGAGCTTAGGAATAAAAAAGGGGCAGCCACATTGTTAGGTGTTTATTATAGTCCCCCAGATAGTCAGTGGGAAATTGAGGAGCAAATATGTGCACAATTTGTGGAGGTGTGTAAAAACAATAACAATAGGGTAATTATATTAGGTGATTTCAACTTTCCCAACATTAATTGGGATAGATACAGTGTTAAGGGCTTGGATGGAGTGGATTTCTTGAAATGTGTACGGGAGAACATTTTAGGTTAATATGTAGAGGGTCCAACAAGGGACGGCGTAACACTGGACCTAATTCCGGGGAATGAAGTCGGACAGATGGCTGAGGTGGTGGTGGGGGAGCATTTTAATGATAACGACCACAACATGGTACAATTTAAGCTTGTTATGGACAAAGAAATAGACAAATTGCAAAAAAATATTTTGGATTGGGGGAGTGTGGATTTTAGTAAAATAAGGCAGGATCTGGCCAAGGTAGACTGGGAACAGCTACTTGAGGGGAAATCTACAGAGGAGCAGTGGGGGATGTACAAAAAGGAAATGGGGAGGGTACAGACTCAACATGTTCCCCCTAGGGTGATAGGAAGGAGTAACAAGCTCAGAGAACCATGGATGATCGGAGATATTCAGGTTACGATGAGAAGGAAAAGAGTGGCTTTTAGCAGGTATAAGGGGGCAAATCAGTAGAGGCATTAGTGGAGTATAGAAAGTGCAGGATGGAGCTTAAGAAAGCAATTAGGAGAGCAAAGAGGGGATATGTGAAAGCTCTGGCTGGTAAAAATAGGGAAAATCCCAAGATATTCTATAAGTGTATCAATGGGAAGAGGATAACCAGGGAAAGAGTAGGGCCCATAAGGGACCAAGGGGGCAATCTATGGGTGGAGCCAGAGGACACAGGTAGAGTGTTGAACGAATACTTCACATCCGTCTTCATCCAAGAGAATGAGGATGAAGGTATGGAACTCAGAGAGAGAGACTGCGAGGTTCTTGAGCAAATTGATATAGGGAGTGACAAGGTATTGGAGGTGGTGGCAGGCTTAAAAGTGGGCAAATCTCCAGGTCCGGATGATTTGTGTCCCAGACTGCTGAGGGAGGCAAGGAAGTAGATCGCAGGGGCTCTGACCCAAATCTTTAATTCCTCTCTAGCCACGGGGGAGATGCCAGAGGACTGGAGAACAGCTAATGTGGTTCCGCTATTTAAGAAGGATTGTAGAGATAAGCCAGAGAACTACAGACCATTGAGTCTCACGTCAGTGGTAGGGAAACTATTGGAGAAAATTCTGAAGGAGAGAATCTATCTTCACTTGGAGAGGCAAGGTTTGATCAGGGATAGTCAGCATGGCTTTGTCAGAGGGAGGTCATGCCTAACAAATTTGACTGAATGTTTTGAGGAGGTGACCAGGTGTGTGGATCAGAGTATTGCAGTTGATGTAGTTTATATGGATTTCAGCAAAGACTTTGACAAGGTCCCACATGGGAGACTTATAAAGAAGACAAATGCACATGGGATACAGGGTAATTTGATAAGGTGGCTTCAAAATTGGCTTAGTTGTAGGAGACAGAGGGTGATGACAGAAGGCTGCTTTAGTGACTGGAAGCCGGTGTCCAGTGGCGTACCACGGGGATCTGTGCTGGGTCCCCTATTATTTGTAATTTATATAAATGACATGGATAACTATGTGGGGGGTAGGATTAGTAAGTTTGCGAAAAACACAAAGATTGGATGTGTAGTTAACAGTGAGGTTGAGTGTCTTGGGCTATAGGAAGATTATTGACAGGATGGTCAAATGGGCAAATAAGTGGCAGATGGAATTTAACCCTGAAAAGTGTGAGGTCATACACTTTGGAAGGAGTAATTTGACAAGGAAGTATTCAATGAACGGCATGACACAAGGAAGTTCTGAGGAACAAAGGGACCTTGGCGTATGTGTCCATAGATCTCTGAAGGCAGAGGGGTATGTTAGTGGGGTGGTGAAAAAGGCATATGGCATTTGCCTTTATCAACTGAGGCATAGATTACAAAAGTAGGGAGGTCATGTTGGAGTTGTATAGAACCTTGGTGAGGCCACAGCTGCAGTACTGTGTGCAGTTCTGGTCGCCATATTATAGGAAGGATGTGATTGCACTGGAGGGGTGCAGAGGAGATTCACCAGGATGTTGCCTGGGATGAAACATTTAAGTTATGAAGAGAGGTTGGATAGACTTGGGTTGTTTTCGTTGGAGCAGAGAAGACTGAGAGGTGACCTGATGGAGGTGTATAAGGTTATGAGGGACATGGACAGGGTGGATAGGGAGCAGCTGTTCCCCTTAGTTGAAGGGTTAGTCACGAGGGGACATAAGTTCAAGGTGAGGGGCAGGAGGTTTAGGGGGGATGTGAGGAAAAACGTCTTTACCCAAAGGGTGGTGATGGTCTGGAATGCGGGTTGCCTCACATCCTTTAAAAAGAATCTGGATGAGCACTTGGCATGTCATAACATTCAAGGCTCAGGGGCAAGTGCTGGTAAAAGGGATTAGGTAGGTAGGTCAGGTGTTTCTCACGTGTCGGTGCAGACTCGATGGGCCGAAGGGCCTCTTCTGCACTGTGTGATTCTGTGATTCTGTTCATGAGCTAAATCTACCTTCTCTCTCTTTCAGGTCCAGACCAACCAGCATAGGCAACATAAACCGCAGCCCCTGGGCCACCTCAGAGGATGATGATGAGGATCCATTCGAAGAACACCCATCACTGCATTCACCTGCAGGTCTCTAGCACTTGGAGGATGGCTGGAGAACAGGCACCTTCTGAATCCGAGTCAGATGATGAGCCTCTGGAAACAGCCATCACAAGCATGTTGGAGAGGCAAAGACAGGCGGCAGAACATCAGGCAGAGTTGTGGGAGGCAGTCAACAGACTAGAGAGAAGAATGAAGGAGTCCGCCTGAGGTATGTCTGATGTTGTGGTTCCGACATGCGAGCGCCTCAAGGTCTCCATGGGAAAGGTGGCAGCTGTCTTGGAGACATTGGTCCAGCAGGTTCTGCTGGATTTGCGCTCGGACATGCACTCCATCACTTGGGACATAGCTGGCATTCATAAGCGGCTAGATGAAAGTGGGATGGGCATCTCGACCTCACTCCTGGTGCTCCTTCTCCTCAAGGGGTTAGGCAGGCACCCACAAGGAGGAGGGCCATCAGCTGGACACCCTGGGGCCATTCACCCAGGTAACTCTGAGTGTCCTGCCAATCCTAATCCCCTCTGCCGGTGACTCCATCACCTCCAGCTGCACAGGCCGAGGAGGTTGCACCTGGCCGACAGCAGGAGACCCAAAGCAGGCCGAAGCCCTCTAGACCTCAGCTCTCCAGGGCATGCCCGCCAAAGTCATCACAGATAACAGGGAGTTTCACTGGCTGCCTCCATCTCTGCTGTGGATGTTAGGGATGCACCTAGACGTAGCGGTGGGGTTAGAAAAATTAAGAAATGTTGATCTCACTATAGAGGCATGGGTGGTCGCTCACTGCATATATAATGCATCTTTGTAAATACATTTGCTGCTCATGACAGTGGTCTCATCATTTGAATGCGTCATACATATGCCTCTACGTGCCCTCTTATTGTGAGGGTGACTCAAATCCCCACTCCGTGAATGGTTGCCTTTGTGAGCCTCAGATTCATGTGATGTTTAGCCGGCTGATATTAGGTTCTCGCCCCTTGTGTAATTTCAGGGATATGTGTCCTATGTGGAACTTTTATTCCTCACAAGACACCATACAGTTATGCATGCCTTGGAGGGTTACCAGTAATGGTGTCTCATTGGGAATGAGCTGTCATAATTATTTGTGCCAAAGCACAAGACATGCAACCATGATGGTATCTCCAGCCAAGTGCGCAGCTCTATTGCTACATGAAGTGCCTCATTCAGATGGCACTGTCTGCATCAAGCCCTGTAGATGCAGGGTTTGCTCAGGTACATGCAATGGCTGCTGACCTTTCCGAAGAGTAGTGTCTGGTGATACATGAGGGTTGCAGGTCCAAGGCCCTATTCAGACCTTGCTCTCGATGTCACTGCTTGTAAAGGCCTTTCCAAGCACTGGCACGACACTAAGGGACAGGAGATAAGTGCTTGGTTCCCTTTGCCTGGACCTTATCTCTGCTGGTTACCGGGTGAAATCAATGCTGGACTGGACTATAGTAATGACGGTTTTATTTAGTGCATAATGTATCTTTTAAGAATAATGCTTATTAAGGAAGATCACATGATCTATAGTAACCAATAGGAGTGCAGCACGAGCTACCTCAGTAATCAGTAATATAGAGATAGAGTTTGAATTGAAAGCACACATGTAGTTGCTGCTGAGTACCTTGTAAATAAACTTAAAGTTTCCATCCAAGAAGTGTCTGTGGATCAACTCTATCAATAGTACCAACTTGGCCACCACTCACTACAGTCATCCGCTGTGAAATTCACATAATGGTGAGTCTGACTGTAGAGCGCACCTGTCACATTTGAAACATTTATGTGTTGAAGACTGAGAGATACCACATAGGTTCCCTGTGGATCCTTGGAATGATCCGCTTTAAAGGAAATTGAGCGACGGTCACCTTCAGGGGCACTGGCAGAGGATGGCTTCCCAGTCCATGGGACATTGGATCTTCCCACAGAATGTGGCAGATATGACCCACTACATCTCTTGAAAAGCAAAGATGTGCACGACATTGTCTCTCACTCATCTCCAAATAGGAAAGGTCTCTTTGGTAGACTCTTGGTCATGCCAGCCTCCTCCATGGGATGCATCTGGGCACCTCATACTTTGGTTCTTTTTGGGACTCCCCTGGACCAAGGACCTCAAGTTGGGGCTCCTCTCGAAGCTGAGCCAGGTGGTGCCAGGCACTTCTCCTCCTCAATCTGCTGTAAGGAATGCAGCATTGAGGGCAACCTCCATCCTCCAATCCTCCTTCTTCCGGTGTACAGAGAGATCAATTGAATATTGAGAAATGCTCAACTCTCAACCAGAAAGCCACTGTCATGCCCTAGTGATGTGTCTGCACTACTCTCTTTCCCTGTTCCAGCCTTGTATCTGAGGCCTCACATATCTAGGTGCCTGAAAAGCCACCCCAGTAACTACACATCTCAATCCCATTGAGGCTGGAAAGGCTTGAGCACAGCCATGCTATGTTCACTCTCACTAATGGCACTCACACGATGCCTGATTTGGTATACTGATGATGCCAAACTTGCACTTTGGAATGAGCGGATACCCGTTGGCCAGTGAAACATGACAATTGGACAATGCACTTTACAATGTTTCTGTGATCATCTTGCAGATATCCAGTGGCTGTGCTCCATTAATGGTTGCTTGCACCTTCCATTCTCACATTCCTCTCTTTAAATGCTCACATTAATCACCTTAAATGTGGCCTCATTGACTCTGACAGTCTCATGTTAAAGTGCACCATAAGTCAGTGGACCCAAATCTATATTCTCAATAAAATGTTCATGAGTTCTATCAGGTGAGACTTCACCTCCATGTTGGGAATGCAGGAAGTATGAGGGTGCCCCCTGCAAGGGTCCTTGAGTCCAGCCGTGGGCGCCTCCCATACTCCCTGAATCCTCTTCCATGGACAATTTTTTCCAGTTACGATTTTAAACTGTGTCATTACTTTGGGGTCCCAAGATGGTGGTGCCGCATTTCTACTTTGAGACTAATTTCCACCCTCCCCGTGTTACCATTTGTGTCCCCTCCCTCCCTCCCCCCACCCCATTCATCCTGGAACCCCACAATGTGCAGGTAGACCTCCCTCCAGTTATGCTGCATTCTGCAGCCTGGACCCCATGGTTATTGTTGTAGACATTCCTGCCCTCCACACCCCCCACCCAGCCCATCACTGCTGATCTCCCCATGCCCCATGTGGACCTCTCCCCTCCCCATCTTAAGGCTGTGAGCACAGTGAATTTTAAAATAAAAAAGATTATTTATTAGCACTCACTTGCCCCAGAGGTTTAAAATGCAATGCCTGACACACACTATCACATACAGAAAGATTAGACACAGATGGAGGAAAAACAATCCAATTACAATTGGGAATTATTTCAGTCTCTTTCATAGCAGGCCTGTAGTTTCTAAGATGAATTGATGCTTGTTGAATCCAGTGCCTTTGGTTTATTGGGCTAAAGGATCCAGATTAACTCAAGACTCTCTCATGCAGAGGTAGCCCACCCTACTCTGCTATTGGGTATTAAGATCATGTGACCTTATATTACAATACTTGTCTTAAATGGTATATTACATATCAGATTACTCCATCCCTCCCCCTTTACTGAAAGGTATATTTTACAATTTTTCAATAAATCAAGTTATTTACATAGATCAATTATTTTCAAAGTCAGTCTCTCTGGGGATTTCCTTATGCATGTAAAATGTCTCAGCTCTACAGCTTCTGAAGTTTGATTAGGAACCTTCCTTGCTGAAGTCGTCTGAGCATTTGGTTCTTTAGTAGGTACCTGTAAATCTGTTTCTTCGACTCTGAGGTATATTCCACTTTCTCCTCTTCTTATGTGATCCAGCTGTCTCCTGATGACTTGATCTTTCACATGGTAGGAAAGAGGTCCTGTTACATCACTTATTTCTCTGAACAACCATGCTGGTCCTTCTCTAAAATTTTTCACAAATACCTTCTCTCCTACATTAAATATTCTGCCCAACTGTGACAATCATGTCCCATTTCCTGATTTTCCTGCCTTCTTTCTACCTTCCCTCCCAATTTTGCCATGATTAGGCTCAGTTGCGACCGGAGGCAGCGCTTCATCAACAATGGGATGTGACACCTGCTGTCGAATGAGGGTTGGTTTTATAATGGAAAAGAAATTGTGCTAATTTATAGTTGCCATCGAATCTCCAGATAATTGATTCATATCAGATTTGAACGTCTGAACTGCTTTCTCAGCGAATCCATTTGAAGAAAGGTGGTATGGAGATGTTTTCCATGAACAATAATATTGAGGCTTGTAACTTGGTTAAATTCAGCACTTGTAAATACTGTTCCATTATCAGATACTAGTGCTGCAGATAGTCCATTTATAGTGAAACTTTGCCATAGCTTGTCTTTTGTCGCTGAAGATGTGGGTGACCTCACTTCATATATGTCCACCCATTTTGAATGTGTGTCTATGATAAGGAGAAACATTGTTCCTATAAAAGGTCCCACATAGTCAATGTGTACTCATACCCATGGCCTTCCTGGCCACTCCCAGGGGTGAAATGGAGCTTGTGCAGGTAATTTTTTTACTTGTTGACACTGCATACAACCTCTCACTAAGTTTTCCATTTCTCCATCCATTCCCGGCCACCACATATAGCTACGTGCTTTTGCCTTCATTTTAGAAATTCTGGGATGTGCACTGTGAAGTTCAGATAACAATGGCTTTTGTCCTTTTGGAGGAATAATCACTCACACTCCCTGCAACAAAATACCTTCTAGGCTGGTTATCTCGTATCTTCTCTGGAAATACGGTTTCATTTCATCAGACTCTTGTGTTTGTGACCAATCATGAAGAACTTGATTTCTCACTTTGGATAAGACTGGGTCTTGGTTTGTCCAATCTTTAATTTGTTTAGCACATATCTGTGATGAGTTCAGGAAGTTCAATAACAAGATGAATTCCTGAAGAATTAGAACATACTCATCTTTTACTTGCAAGGGCGAACGACTTGCAATTTGACTTCTGGATCTATGAATAAAAGTATACTTGTACGCTGCCAAAATCAATGCCCATCTTGCTGAGGCTATAGGGGTGTAGCCTTGTCTTTACTGAATAGTCCTAATAATGGCTTGTGGTCCATTATGATAGTAAAATGCTGATCATACACATATTGATGTGACTTCTCAACACCGAAAATGATTTCAATTTGAGAGTACTTTTTCTCTGCAGTACTGAGTGTTTTCAACACATATCCTATCGGCATTCTGATCCATCATCCATTCGATGGGAAAGCACTGCTCCCAATCCATAGGGTGATGCTTCACATATTAACATCAACTCTTTTTCTGGATCAAGATGCACTAGAAGTATACAAGATTGTAACAACTGCTTTACTTTTGTGAAAGCTTCTTCTTGTGGTGTTTGCCATGACTGTCGCTGGTTTTTCTTGAGCAAGTAATACAGTGGTGCCAGTTCTGTTGACAAATTAGGCAAGAAGCATTCATAGTAATTGAACATCCCCAGGAATAATTTTAGTTTGGACATATTCCTTGGCGCTGATGCTTTTTTAATGGCTTTCACTTTTTCTTCAGCTGGATGTAAGCCCTGTGAATCTACCTTGTGACCTAGGTAAGTTACGTCTTTTGCCTGGACTGTGCATTTATCCTTTTTCAGCCTCACTCCAACCTGTGATAAAAATTTCAGAACTTCTTCCAAGTTCATCAAATGTTCCTTTTCAGTGAGTTCAGTCATGAGAACATCATCCAAATAAACTACAACATGGGGCAGTCCCTGTAGTCATCTTCCCATGGTTCTTTGGAATATAGCGCAAGCAAAAGATACGCCAAATGGTAAATGGGTGTATTGGTACAATCCCTTGTGTGTACTTATGGTGAAAAACTTTTCTAATTCCTATTGTTGGTAGGCATGACTCATATCTAACTTTGTGTAGGACTTTCCACCTGCCAGTTTCACATACAAGTCTTCAATTTTAGGTATGGGGCGTCCATCCAATTTTGCCATTTTATTAACTGTTAATTAGTCCCCACAAATTCTAATGCTTCAGTCAGGTTTGACAACAGGTACAATTGGAGCTGCCCACTCTGTAAACTGCACTGGTTGTATTACTCCCAGTTTTTCTAATCTGCCCAGCCTGGCATCTCCCTTATCTCGCATTGCATAAGGTACTGCTCTTGCTTTCATGAATCTTGGTGCTGCTTCTGGATCTACATAAATTTTTGCTTGTAGCCTCTCAATTTTTCCAAGTTCTTCCTTGAAAACTGAGACACATTTTTGTGGTAGCTCTGATAGCTTGTCAGTTCTCAGTTGGAAGATTTCAGTCCATTCCAATTTATTTTCTTTCAGCCAGTTTCATCCCAGGAGACTAGGTCCCTCACTTGCAACTTATATCAAAGGTATTTTCACTCTTTGACCTCCATAGTGTACTGTAATTATACATACACCCTTGACTTGTACGTCTTCTCCTGTGTAACCATTGACTTGTATGTCTTCTCCTGTGTAAGTCTTTAATTTGGTATTGGTTTCTTCTAAGTTCAGCTTACATTCTCCCTGATTCAGGTATTTAACAGCATGCTCACCAATCACTATAGTGGCTGCACCAGTATCCACTTCCATTTTGATAGGCTTCTCATTGACTGTCATGGTTACATAGATAGGCTCCATTCTTTCTATCTCTAATTTATATAGTGAATAGAAATCAGCATCTATTACTTCAGGCTTTTCAACGCTCCTTATCTCATTGAGTTTTTGCTTTTATTTGAAAGTCTGCCTGATTCTATCTTTACGATGTCTGATGAGGTATTCATTTCAATGACAGAAGAAACATTTGAGCTTTTTAAACTGTGATTCATTACAATGGTTGTCTGCTTCCACCTCTGTTACTATTATGCCATGTTTTTGCTGCTAAGTTATCCCTATTAATTTGTCTGCTAGTGATGGCTGTTTCCCACCTTGGAGTAACTTTACGCACTTTCGCACACTTTTTGGTTGAGGCTTCCCACCCATCATGGAGGACAGCTCCATATGTCACTCCTCATATGGCTTCTGAGTCTCACACTGCAACTTCCATTGACAGAGCCATTTCCAATGCCTTCTGAAAATCTAACTTTGATTCAACCAGTAATCTCTTCTGAATCACATTTTCGTTTATACCACACACCAAACCATCTCTAAGCATATCATTGATAGATGCACCAAACTCGCAACATTCAGTTAATTGCTTCAGTCTTGCCACATAACAAGCAACTGTCTGCCAACAGCTCTATTTTTTGAGATAAACTTAAACAATTGTGTCGTCACCTATGGTGACTGTATTGACCAATCGCTAGACAACGTGGGCTTGGGTAATAGAAGTCTAGAGCTGGAGGTGTTTGAAGAAGCACACATGGTGTTAGTGCTCTGCTCTTAGTTCCAATAAACTACCAGTGTTTGTTCAGTTAATATGTCTCTCTGCCTATATTGCTTCAAGCACCAACTAATGTGTTAATATCAAGGGCGCAGCTAGCGTTTGCTGGACAAAGTGAACCTGATAACCAAAAAAATATAAAAACAAAGTTCAATAAATCACCAAAACTTTTCGAGTCTGGGGCACTGAGCACCAACAGATTTTGAGTTAGTCCATGTATCTTACTCCTACACGCTTACAGGAGTATCACGAAGCTGTTAACGTATATAATATTTTGGAAAATATTTTTCTTTTAGAATAGAGGTTTAGTCTGTGGGTATGTCTTAATTGGATTAAAGCCAGCTAGTCTGGGTGCTTTGATATGTACTAGTTTTGATATGTAAGAGAGATAATGTGTATTCAAGAAGTGGGGTGAAAACTTGACACCTTTCTAGCAGCTACCAAGCAATATGTTTATATTACTATTAAATTTGGTACAATGAATGGGGTTTCATTGTTAAAAGGTAAAGTTCAAAGAGACTGGTGAGATAATGAGAATTCGAATCCAATCAGCGGTGGTAGGTATAGCTTCAGTAGTTTTTGGGTGTGCAGGGAGACGCAATGTAAGATCAAAAGGCAGCTGCAAGCCTCCAACTGGCTCCACAGTGAAAAGAACCTCATTTTGAATTCATAAGGTGAAAATGCTTTGCCTGGTGTTTAGTTAATTCTATGGGTTGCTGTTGCCTTAATGGAGATTAGTTTGGGAATTTGTTAAAAACTATGATAGTAGTAATTTATAGCCATATGTATATATTTTAGCCGGTGTAATTTAATAGAATGTTTCAATTAGTTTAATGTAAAGCCTCGAGAACTGATGGCCTGATTTCTGAATTTAAGGTCACATCTCAAATATAACACTTAAATTATAGGTTATGACAGTTGTTTAAAGTTTCTATCTGGGATTTTTAAATACCTCCGCTTTACCAACTGAATTGGTCATAACTATGCGGAGCTCGTCCAGGATAAATTATATTTCTAATTCCTCGATTGGTTAGGAATTGGTGGATCTTAAAGCTTACGAGTATGAGAGGGGGTCTTTGAATTCAGGAATCGGTGAAGTATTTTAGAAGTAGTGAGACTGCAAGATGGCTTTGGCAATTGCTAAGACTTGTCTGGGCGTTGAAAAGATAACTCTGAGTGGGTTGGAGAGATTAACCAGAAGCAAGAGTTGGTGGATAAGTTACTATTGGTGTTACCTGCAGGAGCTAGGAAATCAGATATAGTTAAAAGTATAGCACAGCATTTACAGTTGGAAGTGAAACCTAACACTAGTGAGTTACAGCTGGAGGTAGTGAGGCTTCAGTTGCAAATGAAGAAGCTTGAAATAGAAGCAAAGAACAGAGAAATGGCTTTGAAAAGGGAATTAGATATTGCAAAGATGAAGGAGGAGGAAAGAGAAAGAGAGAGAGAGAGAAAATGAAAATGTTAGCAGTTAGAAAAGAGATGTCAGTAGGTGAGGAAGGATTTATCTCTAGGGTAGAACCCAGGGGGGATATGTTTAAATTTGTACAAGCTCTTCCAAAGCTTGAGGAATCACATGTTGAAGTATTCTTTATTTAATTTGAGAAGCTAGCAAAACAGTGAAATGGCCACAGGAAAACTGGACATGATTATTACAATCTAAGTTATTAGGTAGGGGGCTTGAGGTATATGCTTTGCTTTCAGAAGAAATATCGGTGAATTATGATATGGTGAAGAAAGCTATTTTGAGTGCATATGAGTTGGTTCCTGAAGATTACAGGCAGAAATGTGGGAATATGAAAAAACAGCCTGGGCAAACTTATATTGAGTTTGAAAGAGTAAAACAAAGTAATTTTGACCGGTGGATACGGGCGTTAAAAATAGAGAAAACCTATGCAGCTCTTATGGAAGTCATTCTTTTGGAAGAATTTAAAGATTCAATCCATTCAATAGTGAGAACTTATGTGGAGGAACAGAGTGTTGATTCTGTAAAAGAAGCAGCAGAGATAGCTGATAATTATGAGTTTGTTCATAGAGCTAAACCTTTTTCCCATCACCCTTTCAAATTGGAAAAGGAGAAAAAGTGGGAAGGTGAAAGGAAGACAGGTAGTCAGGGAAAAGAAGGAGCAGCTGGAAGTTCTCAGGAAGTTTTTTTTCTCAGAACAATAAGGAAGGTGCTGAAGGTAGAAGTGACATTCGAAAATTGAGGTGCTTTCATTGTAATAAAGTGGGGCACACGAAGTCAGTGTGTTGGAGGTTGCAGGAAAGATCTGTAGGAATTATTGGAATACAGAAAAGCTCTGGAAGTAAAAGTACTGTGGGTTCTGAGATTCAGGCACAGGATAAACCAATGGTTTGTGTATAGGTGAAACAAGGAGAATCAGTGATAGGTAAAAAAGCGGGAATGTGTTCACAGTTTACTCAAGAGAATTCTAAGGATCAGGTTGAAGAAATTTTTAAAGACTTAGCATGTGAAGGGAAAGTCTTTTCATGTGTGCAGGGTGGAGTAGGTAGAGATGTAAGGTATTAAGAGACACAGGGGCTAGTGAATCCTTAATGTTGTGGGATAGTGATATTTGTTGTTCAGAGGCTGTGCTTCAGGAGAAGGTAAAAATAAGTGGGAAAACAAAAACAGAATTACCTGGAAAAACTCAGCAGGTCTGGCAGCATTGGCGGAGAAGAAAAGAGTTGACGTTTCGAGTCCTCATGACCCTTCGACAGAACTTGAGTTCGAGTCCAGGAAAGAGCTGAAATATAAGCTGGTTTAAGGTGTGTGTGTGGGGGGCGGAGAGATAGAGAGACAGAGAGGTGGAGGGGGGGGTGTGGTTGTAGGGACAAACAAGCAGTGATAGAAGCAGATCATCAAAAGATGTCAACGACAATAGTACAGTAGAACACATAGGTGTTAAAGTTAAAGTTGGTGATATTATCTAAACGAATGTGCTAATTAAGAATGGATGGTAGGGCACTCAAGGTATAGCTCTAGTGGGTTTTTTTTTTATATAATGGAAATAGGTGGGAAAAGGAAAATCTTTATAATTTATTGGAAAAAAAAAGGAAGGGGGAAACAGAAAGGGGGTGGGGATGGGGGAGGGAGATCACGACCTAAAGTTGTTGAATTCAATATTCAGTCCGGAAGGCTGTAAAGTCCCTAGTCGGAAGATGAGGTGTTGTTCCTCCAGTTTGCGTTGGGCTTCACTGGAACAATGCAGCAAGCCAAGGACAGACATGTGGGCAAGAGAGCAGGGTGGAGTGTTAAAATGGCAAGCGATAGGGAGGTTTGGGTCATTCTTGCGGACAGACCGCAGGTGTTCTGCAAAGCGGTCGCCCAGTTTACGTTTGGTCTCTCCAATGTAGAGGAGACCACATTGGGAGCAACGAATGCAGTAGACTAAGTTGGGGGAAATGCAAGTGAAATGCTGCTTCACTTGTAAGGAGTGTTTGGGTCCTTGGACGGTGAGGAGAGAGGAAGTGAAGGGGCAGGTGTTGCATCTTTTGCGTGGGCATGGGGTTGTGCCATAGAAGGGGGTTGAGGAGTAGGGGGTGATGGAGGAGTGGACCAGGGTGTCCCGGAGGGAGCGATCCCTACGGAATGCCGATAAGGGGGGTGAAGGGAAGATGTGTTTGGTGGTGGCATCATGCTGGAGTTGGCGGAAATGGCGGAGGATGATCCTTTGAATGCGGAGGCTGGTGGGGTGATAAGTGAGGACAAGGGGGACCCTATCATGTTTCTGGGAGGGAGGAGAAGGCGTGAGGGCGGATGCGCGGGAGATGGGCCGGACACGGTTGAGGGCCCTGTCAACGACCGTGGGTGGAAAACCTCGGTTAAGGAAGAAGGAGGACATGTCAGAGGAACTGTTTTTGAATGTAGCATCATTGGAACAGATGCGACGGAGGCGAAGGAACTGAGAGAATGGGATGGAGTCCTTACAGGAAGCGGGGTGTGAGGAGCTGTAGTCGAGATAGCTGTGGGAGTTGGTGGGTTTGTAATGGATATTGGTGGACAGTCTATCACCAGAGATTGAGACAGAGAGGTCAAGGAAGGGAAGGGAAGTGTCAGAGATGGACCACGTGAAAATGATGGAGGGGTGGAGATTGGAAGCAAAATTAATAAATTTTTCCAAGTCCTGACGAGAGCATGAAGCCGCACCGAAGTAATCATTGATGTACTGGAGAAAGAGTTGTGGAAGGGGGCCGGAGTAGGACTGCAACAAGGAATGTTCCACATACCCCATAAAGAGACAGGCATAGCTGGGGCCCATGCGGGTACCCATAGCCACACCTTTTATTTGGAGGAATTGAGAGGAGTTGAAGGAGAAATTGTTCAGCGTGAGAACAAGTTCAGCCAGACGGAGGAGAGTAGTGGTGGATGGGGATTGTTCGGGCCTCTGTTCGAGGAAGAAGCTAAGGGCCCTCAGACCATCCTGGTGGGGGATGGAGGTGTAGAGGGATTGGACGTCCATGGTGAAGAGGAAGCGGTAGGGGCCAGGGAACTGGAAATTGTTGATGTGACGTAAGGTGTCAGAGGAATCACGGATGTAGGTGGGAAGGGACTGGACAAGGGGAGAGAGAAGAGAGTCAAGATAACGAGAAATGAGTTCTGTGGGGCAGGAGCAAGCTGAGACGATCGGTCTACCGGGGCAGTTCTGTTTGTGGATTTTGGGTAGGAGATAGAAGCGGGCCGTCCGAGGTTGGGCGACTATCAGGTTGGAAGCTGTGGGAGGGAGATCCCCAGAGGAGATGAGGTCAGTGACAGTCCTGGAAACAGTGGCTTGATGTTCAGTGGTGGGGTCATGGTCCAGGGAGAGGTAGGAGGAAGTGTCTGCGAGTTGACGCTCAGCCTCCGCGAGGTAGAGGTCAGTGCGCCAGACAACAACAGCACCACCCTTGTCAGCGGGTTTGATGACAATGTCAGGTTTGGACCTGAGAGAATGGAGTGCAGTAAGTTCAGAGAGAGACAGGTTAGAATGGGTGAGAGGAGCAGAGAAATTGAGACGACTAATGTCGCGCCGACAGTTCTCAATGAAAAGATCGAGAGAAGGTAAGAATCCAGAGGGAGGGGTCCAGGTGGAGGGAGAATATTGGAGATGGGTAAAAGGATCCGTTGAACTGGGAGAGGACTCCTGCCCAAAGAAGTGAGCCCGGAGACGAAGACAGCGGAAGAAGAGTTCAGTATCATGCCGAGACCGAAATTCATTGAGGTGAGGGCGTAAGGGTATGAAACTAAGTCCTTTGCTGAGCACTGAACATTCAGCATCGGAGAGGGGAAGGTCAGGGGGTATAGTGAATACACGGCTGGGGTTGGGACTGGAAGAAAGGGTGGGGACGGAGGGACAGGCAGGGGCGGAGGGTCCTAGATGGGTGTTGGTGTCGATGAGTTGTTGGAGCTTGCGTTCCTTAGCACTTGAGAGAAAGAGAAAAAGTTTCTTGTTGAGGCGTTGGATGAGCCGAAGGATAAAATGAAACTGGGGGCACGCGCAGCTTTGAAAAAGGGTATGGCGGTGCTGCTGGAGGGAGAGGTCGAGTGTGTTCATATGGCGGCGCATGGCACTGAGAGTGGATTTCAGAATGTGACGGAAACAGCAGTCCGAGAAACGTTTTATGTCCCGGAGATACCTGTAATACTGGGTGGGTTCGAAACATGAGGGGTGGAATTTCAGTTGAAATCCACGTGGGGTAAGTCGGAGACGGAGACAGTCACTGAGAAAGGAGATATGGCTGTGAGAGCGGGTGCTGTTGTTGTCTGGCGCACTGACCTCTACCTCGCGGAGGCTGAGCGTCAACTCGCAGACACTTCCTCCTACCTCTCCCTGGACCATGACCCCACCACTGAACATCAAGCCACTGTTTCCAGGACTGTCACTGACCTCATCTCCTCTGGGGATCTCCCTCCCACAGCTTCCAACCTGATAGTCGCCCAACCTCGGACGGCCCGCTTCTATCTCCTACCCAAAATCCACAAACAGAACTGCCCCGGTAGACCGATCGTCTCAGCTTGCTCCTGCCCCACAGAACTCATTTCTCGTTATCTTGACTCTCTTCTCTCTCCCCTTGTCCAGTCCCTTCCCACCTACATCTGTGATTCCTCTGACACCTTACGTCACATCAACAATTTCCAGTTCCCTGGCCCCTACCGCTTCCTCTTCACCATGGACGTACAATCCCTCTACACCTCCATCCCCCACCAGGATGGTCTGAGGGCCCTTAGCTTCTTCCTCGAACAGAGGCCCGAACAATCCCCATCCACCACTACTCTCCTCCGTCTGGCTGAACTTGTTCTCACGCTGAACAATTTCTCCTTCAACTCCTCTCACTTCCTCCAAATAAAAGGTGTGGCTATGGGTACCTGCATGGGCCCCAGCTATGCCTGTCTCTTTATGGGGTATGTGGAACATTCCTTGTTGCAGTCCTACTCCGGCCCCCTTCCACAACTCTTTCTCCAGTACATCGTTGATTACTTCGGTGCCGCTTCATGCTCTCGTCAGGACTTGGAAAAATTTATTAATTTTGCTTCCAATCTCCACCCCTCCATCATTTTCACGTGGTCCATCTCTGACACTTCCCTTCCCTTCCTTGACCTCTCTGTCTCAATCTCTGGTGATAGACTGTCCACCAATATCCATTACAAACCCACCGACTCCCACAGCTATCTCGACTACAGCTCCTCACACCCCGCTTCCTGTAAGGACTCCATCCCATTCTCTCAGTTCCTTCGCCTCCGTCGCATCTGTTCCGATGATGCTACATTCAAAAACAGTTCCTCTGACATGTCCTCCTTCTTCCTTAACCGAGGTTTTCCACCCACGGTCGTTGACAGGGCCCTCAACCGTGTCCGGCCCATCTCCCGCGCATCCGCCCTCACGCCTTCTCCTC
This sequence comes from Carcharodon carcharias, assembly GCF_017639515.1. Taxonomy (NCBI): domain Eukaryota; kingdom Metazoa; phylum Chordata; class Chondrichthyes; order Lamniformes; family Lamnidae; genus Carcharodon; species Carcharodon carcharias. The sequence goes on from NC_054472.1 coordinate 168,873,576, forward strand.
CCTCCCAGAAACATGATAGGGTCCCCCTTGTCCTCACTTATCACCCCACCAGCCTCCGCATTCAAAGGATCATCCTCCGCCATTTCCGCCAACTCCAGCATGATGCCACCACCAAACACATCTTCCCTTCACCCCCCCTTATCGGCATTCCGTAGGGATCGCTCCCTCCGGGACACCCTGGTCCACTCCTCCATCACCCCCTACTCCTCAACCCCCTCCTATGGCACAACCCCTTGCCCACGCAAAAGATGCAACACCTGCCCCTTCACTTCCTCTCTCCTCACCGTCCAAGGACCCAAACACTCCTTACAAGTGAAGCAGCATTTCACTTGCATTTCCCCCAACTTAGTCTACTGCATTCGTTGCTCCCAATGTGGTCTCCTCTACATTGGAGAGACCAAACGTAAACTGGGCGACCGCTTTGCAGAACACCTGCGGTCTGTCCGCAAGAATGACCCAAACCTCCCTATCGCTTGCCATTTTAACACTCCACCCTGCTCTCTTGCCCACATGTCTGTCCTTGGCTTGCTGCATTGTTCCAGTGAAGCCCAACGCAAACTGGAGGAACAACACCTCATCTTCCGACTAGGGACTTTACAGCCTTCCGGACTGAATATTGAATTCAACAACTTTAGGTCGTGAGCTCCCTCCCCCATCCCCACCCCCTTTCTGTTTCCCCCTTCCTTTTTTTTTCCAATAAATTATAAAGATTTTCCTTTTCCCACCTATTTCCATTATATAAAAAAAAACCCACTAGAGCTATACCTTGAGTGCCCTACCATCCATTCTTAATTAGCACATTCGTTTAGATAATATCACCAACTTTAACTTTAACGCCTATGTGTTCTATTGTACTATTGTCGTTGACATCTTTTGATGATCTGCTTCTATCACTGCTTGTTTGTCCCTACAACCACACCCCCCCTCCACCTCTCTGTCTCTCTATCTCTCCGCCCCCCACACACACACCTTAAACCAGCTTATATTTCAGCTCTTTCCTGGACTCGAACTCAAGTTCTGTCGAAGGGTCATGAGGACTCGAAACGTCAACTCTTTTCTTCTCCGCCAATGCTGCCAGACCTGCTGAGTTTTTCCAGGTAATTCTGTTTTTGTTTTGGATTTCCAGCATCCGCAGTTTTTTTGTTTTTATAATAATAAGTGGGGTTCATGGAGATGCTAATCTATTCTGTTGTGGAAGGTAAATCTAGAGAGCAGATGGAAGAATGGTGAGGTTATAGTTGGAGTGGTGGAAAAATTGCCCATTTAGGTGTTCAATTTATCCTGGGTAATGATATAATGGATCGCAAATGTGGGTGATGCCTGTAGAAGTGTTTTCAACAGAAGTGCTACAGAAGGATTGTTTCCTGATTGTCTTATAATGAGATCAAAAGCCCATTGGGAAGAACAAAATTAACAAGGTAAGCAGGCAGCTCAAAAGCAAGAATGAGGTGTCGAAATCCAATTAGCTGGCACTGTATTTGATAACATTGCTCAGGAGGAAGGAATGCAGGATAGTTCAGTTGAAGTGTTTAACTCAAATAAGTTAGTGGAGTTACAGAAAAATGATTTGCAATTAAAACAGTTATTTCAGGAAGCTTATTCAGAAACCGAAGCAAAATATATTCCAGTGTGTTATTATCTTCGAGGGAATATTTTAATGAGAAAGTAGAGGTCAGATTGTGTCTCAGCAAATGAAAGCTGGAGGGAGGTGCATCAGATTGTTATCCCATTAGGTTATAGAAATGAGATTCTGAGGATTGCTCATGACGTTCCAATGGGGGCACATTTAGGAATTAGGAAAACACAGGAAATGATACAGAGGTTTTTTTTTTGGCCAGGATTGCATAAGGATGTGGTCAAATTCTGTAGAACCTGTCATATATGTCAAGTAACAGGAAAATTACAAGCAGTGATTAAGCCAGCGCCTTTAATTCCAATACCAGCATTTGAAGAACCTTTTTACCAGGGTCATGATTGATTGTGTAGGACACCTCCCTAAGACTAAAAGTGGAAATCAGTATTTATTGACAATAATGGATGTGTCTACCAGGTTTCCTGAAGTGATACCTTTAAGAAATATTACAACTAAGAAGATTGTAGAGGACTTAATTAAATTTTTCACAAGATATGGTTTACTTAAAAAAAATACAACCAGACCAGGTGTCAAATTTCATCTCACAGCTGTTTAAGGAAGTAATGAACAGCTTGGGGATAAAACAGTTTAAGACAACAGCTTATCATCCAGAGTCACGGGGAGCTTTGGAAAGATGGCATCAAAATTTAAAAACTATAATAAGAGCACACTGTCAGGATTATCCTCAGGGTTGGGATACGGGAATTCCATTTTTGTTATTTGCTATTAGAGATGCTCCCAATGCATCGACTGGGTTTAGCCCTTTTGAATTAGTTTAGGTAAGGAGACCACTGAAATTAATTCATGAGAAATTGATGGGTCAAAATTCAGAAACTACTTTCTTGGATAACTTACCAAATTTCATGGAAAGATTGAACAGAGCTTGTGAGTTGGCTAGGGAACATTTAAAGATCTCACAGCAAGTGATGAAATTGAAAGCAGATAAGAAGGCTAAAATTCACAGCTTTGTTTCTGGAGAGAAAGTATTAGTTTTGTTACCAGTATTAGGAGATGCATTAAATGCAAGATTTAGTGGACTTTACAAGATTGAAAAGAAATTGAGTGAAGTAAATTATTTAATAAATACTCCAGATAGAAGGAAGAAGCAGATGGTGTGTCATGTAAATATGCTTAAAAAGTACTTTGACAGGGAAGAGGGACAAAAAGAAATGTTAGTGATAGTGGATGATTGAGAAAGAGGTAGAAGTGCAGGACTCTGAAATTGATTTTCCTCTAATCAAATTGGATAATGAGGGAGTGCTTGAAAATTTAATTGAAATATTGAGTTACCTTCCAAGCAAGTGTCAAAGTGATTTGGAAAAGTTATTGCAGTCACACAAACCTATTTGTGAAAATAAGTTGGGAAAGACACATTTAGCTTTACAAGATGTATGTATAGAAACATCATCTTCAATAAGGCAACAACCTTATAGATTAAATCCAACAAAGTTATCACAGGTACAAAAAGAAATTGATTTCATGCTTCAAAATGATATCATTGAGTCTAGTTGCAGTAACTGGAGTTCACCTATTATACTGGTACCGAAACCAGATGGAACACAAAGGCCAGAATTTTCTCGTCGGCGATTTGGGGGCGGGGCCCACTCGCCAACAGGAAAATGACGTGGGATGGGTCAGGAGGAACCCCCAACGTCATCCCGGTTCCTTTAAATTTTCAGGAAGGCGGGCGGACAGCGAAATCAGCTATCCACCCGCCGACCTGACAACGGCCAATTCAGGCCATTGACAGGGTAATTAAAGTAATTAAAGGCCCTGCTTAAGGCTGGCGGGCAGGCCAGGAGAACCAATGGGCTTCTGATAATACATGAAACCTCATCCCAAAACTTTAATAAATGTAGTGATATTTATTAACATGTTCCATCTTGTGTGACATTGTCACATGAGAGGAACATGTTAATAATATTTTTATTTCTCTATTTTTTAAGTTTTGTACACTGTCACTAATCTCCCTGAGACAGGGCTTTGTCTCTCAGGGAGCAGTGCGCTCTTTTGCACGCTTGTGCAAAAGAGCGCACTTTGATAGCTGGGGATTCCCTCCCCCCCCTGCACAGGAAGTGCACAGCGCTTCCTGTCAGGCAGGCAGCTCGGCGGGCCTTAATTGGCCTGCCCACTCAAAATGGCGTCAGGCCCCGTGTCGGTGGCGGGGGTCGGCTGTCTGCCCGCCGCCAAGCCGGTGGAGCCTGCATGCCCACCAAGGGCAAAATACTGCCCAAAGGCTCTGTGGACTATCGAAAAGTGAATGTGGTGACAAAAGCGGATTCATATCCCATACCATGGTTGGAAGATTGCATTGAGAAAGTGGGACAATCAAAAGTTATCACAAAGATTGACTTGCTAAAAGGACATTGGCAGGTACCATTGTCGGAGAGCAAAGGAAATATCAGCTTTTGTAATGCCAAGTGGACTATACCAGTTTAAAGTCATGCAATTAGGTATGAGGAATGCACCTGCGACATTTCAGAGACTGACAAATAAAGTAATTGTGGGTCTAAGCAATTGTGCAGTTTATATTGATGATCTAATTGTTTTCACTCAGATGTGGGAGGAGCATTTACAGCATCTGGAAGAATTATTTACTTGACTACAAGAAGCTAATTTGGTGAGGAACTTGGCTAAAAGTGAATTTGCAAAAGGGCAAGATACATATCTAGGCCATATCATTGGACATGGTAAGGTGGCTCCGAGAGATATGAAAAGCAAGGCTATCGCGGATTTCCCAGTGCCTACAACAAAATGAGAAGTTTTGAGATTTCTGGGCATGAGTGGGTTTTACCAGAAATTTGTACCAAATTTTAGCCAAGTGGTTGCTCCTCTGACTGAACTATTAAAAAAGAACAAGGAGTTTCAATGTGCACTGGAGTGTCAGAAGTCATTCAATAGTTTGAAAACTGTATTAACTACAACACCAGTTTTGGCAGTACCCAATTATGCCAAGCAATTCAAGTTGGCTGTTGATGCAAGTGATATAGGCATTGGGTTTGTAATGTTACAAGAAGATGACACTGGAATTGAAAAGCCGATAGGGTATTTTTCACGGAAGCTGAATGTACATCAAAGAAGATATTCTAAGGTTGGAAAAGAGACTTTGAGTTTGGTGTTAGCGTTGCAGCATTTTGAAAATTATGTTGCAAACAATTCGTCAGAAACAATTGCTTATACAGACCATAAACCTTTGAAGTTTGTGGACAAATTTTGTGACAAAATCTTGGGTCTATTGTTACAACCATTCAACCTACATATTATACATATTGCTGGAAGAGAAAATCTGTTCACAGATGCATTATCAAGAGTTGAAGCTTAAAGGAAAATGGGACATTTAAAAAAAAAACCTGGACACTGAACTGGAGTGATTTCTGTTGACACCAAGGACTTGTGTATGTTATATATATATCTGATAATGTAATAGTGTAATAAGTATAAGAGATGGTGTGAGATGGGTTATTAAAATGAAGCCGTCTTTTAGAATTACAACGGTTCATTTTCTGATAAGGAGGGTGGTGTCATGAAGCTATTAATCTATATAATATTTTGGAAAATATTTTTTTTTAGAATAGAGGTTTAATCTGTGGGTATGTCTTAATTGGATTAAAACCAGTTAGTCTGGGTGCTTTGATATGTACTAGTTTTGATATGTAAGAGAGATAGTGTGTATTTGCAATTTTTGAATAGAGCATTCAAGAAGTGGGGTGAAAACTTGATGCATTTCTAACAGCTACCAAGCAATGTGTTTCTATTACTAATAAAATTGGTACAATGAATGGGGTTTCATTGTTAAAAGGTAAAGTTCAAAGAGACTGGTGAGACAATGAGAATTTGAATTTAATCAGTGGTGGTAGGTATAATTTCAGTAGTTTTCGGGTGTGCAGACAGGATCAAATGTAAGATCAAAAGGCAGCTGGAAGCCTCCAACTGGCTTCACAGTGAAAAGAACCTCATTTTGAATTCATAAGGTGAAAATGCTTTGCTTGGCATTTGGTTAAGTCTATGGGTTGCTGTTGCCTTAATGGAGATTCGTTTGGGAATTTGTTAAAAGCTATGATAGTAATAATTTGTAGCAATGTGTATATATTTAACCTGTGTAATTTAATAGAATGTTTCAATTAGTTTAATGTAAAGCCTCGAGAACTGATGGCCTGATTTCTGAATTTAAGGTCGCATCTCAAACATAACACTTAAAATTATAGGTTATGACAGTTGTTTAAAGATTTCATCTGGGATGTTTAAATTGGGTATAACAAGGAGGATTACATGCCTCTTTTCCTTCCCTGCAATGTTGTTCACCTGAAAGAAGAATCCAAGGTGTTCAATATAGTGAGACCAGTTGACCGAGGTTGGATCGAGAGGCTCCACTCTTCCAAATTGACGGGATTACTTCAACACTCAGAAGGAAATTTTCTTTCACTTATGACCAAGTGAGGTATAGCCCAAACATCATATCTTCTGACTTCCTTCTTTCTTCCTCATTTTTTACCTCATTTTTTTTTTCCATGGCTTTCTGTGCTTTTACTCTCGCCGCCAGTTTGTTGGATCCAGTGCCCTTGGTTTGTTGGGGCTAAAGGATCCAGGTTGCACGCTTGTTTCAGGGTGACTGAGTTGGTACAGAAACAGAGGGCATCCGGAGATCATTGTTAGAATGTACATATGCTGTTTATTTACAAACTAAACTCAGCAGCTCCACTTGTATGCTCACAACTTAAGATTCTGTCTTCTCTCTTCAGTGTCTAACTCAAGCCCCTCTCAACAGAGGTAGCCTGTGCTACTCTGCTATTGGCTATTAAGATCATGTGACTTTACATCACAATACTTGTCTTTAAGGTATATTACATATCAGGTTACTACAATACTTTAAACTGGACTGAGTCTTGTAAAAGCAGAAGATTCTCAGTAAGCTGCAGCTTTCTTGAAGTTGAATTGCCAGGAGTTTGGCCCTCAGGTGAACTTGAAGTTGGAACATGTTGGAGGCAGGGAGTCCTTCTCCCACTTTCAAAGTATTACCTTGGCTGAGTGGTTGTCTTGCAGCTGGTTTGATGGATATCTGATGATGTTTCTGATGGTATCTGTCCCAAAACAGCTTCTGCTGCTATTTTAAAAAAGCAGGTAACAAACATGACTGCCTTACCCATGTGACCTGTTACAAGTCCAAAGTCCATTTCCAAATAACGTGGTGTGTTAGGCCGGTGATCATCCTAAATGGTGGCTTTTCGCGCCCGGGGATTTTCAGACATCTAAGATCTTTATGTTTGGGATGAGGAGACATCACAATACAATGAAAGGTTGATGAGATCCATTTCATATTCGCCTAACACTTGTGGAGTTTTGATGCCTCTATTGTCCACAGGGATGCAGAAAGATGAGTCAGCTGGTATGTTATAGACTTTTTATTGATGGTGCATCCTTAATAAAGGGATTTGTGAATTTCACAAGTGGCTGTGATTGTCCAAATTTTAATTAGGCATTTGCATGAGTTTCAGGACTCTCTGGAGCTGAATACTGCCAAGCCACATGATGTGCTACAGCCATCTTAAACAGCTTTTGATGTTCACTTTTTAAAATATAGCTTTAAATTTTGTGATATCTTCATGCCTGTAGTGGGCATGACACATATAAAATCAGGGTTTATTAAGGATATTCTCCAACATGTTGTGTGGCACTACCACCGTGCTAAATGGGATAGATTTCGAACAGATCTAGCTCAAGACTGGGCATCCATGAGGCGCTGTAGGCCATCAGCAGCAGCAGAATTGTACTCGAACACAATCTGTAACCTCATGGCCTGGCATATCCCTCACGGTACCATTACCATCAAGCCAGGGGATGAACACTGGTTCAATGAAGAGTGCAGGAGGACATGCCAGGAGCAGCACCAGGCATACCTAAAAATGAGGTATCAACCTGGTGAAGCTATAACACAGGGCCACTTGCATGCCAAAAAACATAAGCAGCAAGTGATAGACAGAGCTAAGCGATCCAGCAACCAATGGATCAGATCTAAGCTCTGCAGTCCTGCCACATCCAGTCGTGAATGGTGGTGGACAATTAAACAACTCACTGGAAGAGGAGGCTCCACAAATATCCCCATCCTCAGTGATGAAGGAACCCAGCACATCAGTGCAAAAGGCAAGGCTGAAGCATTTGCTACAATCTTCGGCCAGAAGTGCCGGGTGGACAATCCATCTCGGCTTCCTCCTGAGGCCCCAGCATCACAGATGCCAGACTTCAGCCAATTCGATTCACTCCACGTGATATCAAGAAATGGCTGAAGGCACTGGATACAGCAAAGGCTATGGGCCTTGACAATATTCCGGCAATAGTACTGAAGACTTGTGCCCCGGAACTTGCCGCGCCCCCAGCCAAGCTGTTTCAGCACAGGTACAATGCTGGCATCTACCTGGCTAAGTGGAAAATTGCCCAGGTATATCCTGTACACAAAAAGTAGGACAAATCCAACCCGGCCAATTACTACCCCATCAGTCTATTCTCCATCATCAGTAAAGTAATGGAAGGAGCCATCAACAGTGCTATCACGTAGCACATGCATAGCAATAACCTGCTCACTGGCACCCAGTTTGGGTTCCTCCAGGGCTACTCAGCTCCTGACCTCATTCCAGCCTTGGTTCAAACATGGACAAAAGAGTTGAACTCCTGAGGTGAGGTGAGAGTGACTGCCCTTGACATCAAGGCCGCATTTGACTGAGTGTGGCATCAAGGAGCCCTAGCAAAACAGCAATCAATGGGAATTAGAGGGGAAAACTCTCTGCTGGCTGGAGCCATACCTAGCACAAAGGAAGATGGTTGTGGTTGTTGGAGGTCAGTCATCTCAGCTCCAGGACATCACTGCAGGAGTTCCTCAGAGTAGTGTCCTCAGCCCAACCATCTTCAACTGCTTCATCATTGACCTTCCTTCCATCATAAGGTCAGAGGTAAGGATGTTTGCTGATGATTGCACAATGTTCAGCACCAGTTGAGACTCCTCAGGTCCTGAAGCAGTCTATGTCCAAATGCAGCAAGACCTGGACAATATCCAGGCTTGGGCTGACAAGTGGCAAGTAACATTCACGCCACAGTGTTAGGCAATGACTATCTCCAACAAGAGAAAATCCAACCATCGCCCCTTGACGTTCAATGGCATTACCGTCACTGAATCCCCCATTATCAACATCCTGGGTGTTATCATTGACCAGAAACTGAACTGGACAAGCCATATGAGTACTGTGGCTACAAAAGCAGGTCAGCGGCTAGGTATCCATTTTGCTTCTGATTCTGAATAAGCTTTCTGATATAACTGTTTTAATTGCAAATGCTTTTGCTGCAACTCCATTAACTGCCTTGAGTGAAACACTTCAGCTGAATTGTCCTTTCCTGTGTCTTTCTGAACAATGTTACCAAACACAGTGCCTACTAATTGGACTTCAACACCTCCTTCCTGCCATTAATCTGCCTGTCGGTCTTGTTTTTCTTCGTTCAACCTGTGTGTCTGTGATCTCGTTATCACTCAGTCTGAAAAAAATCCAGGATGTTCCTCTTGTAACACCTCTGTTGAACACACTTCTACAGGTTGTTCAACAACCTTAGGCATCACCCACATTTGTGATCCAGCTATATCATTACCCAGAATAAATTGAACCCCTGCAATGGGCAATTTTTGCACCACCCCAATAGTTACGTCACCAGTTTTCCACTTCCTTCTTAAATTTACCTTCCATAAGGGAATAGATTTAGCATCTCCATGAACCTCATTAGGCAATCAGCTGTTCCTGCAACACTCCCTTTGAACAACAAATATCACTATCTCACAACATTAAGGATTGACTAGCCCCTGTGTCTCTTAAAATGTTAACATCTTTACCTACTCCACACTGTGCAGATGGAAAGACTTTCCCTACACAAACAAAATCTTTAAACATTTCTGCAACCTGCTCCTCAAAATTCTCTTGGGTAAACTGTGAACACATTCCCACTTCTTTACCTATAGCTGATTCTCTGTTTTACTGGTACACAAACCACTCCTTTTTCCTGTGCCTGAACATCAGAACCCACAGTACTTTTGCTTCCAGAAATTTTCTGCACCCCAATAATTCCAACAGATTTTCCTGCAATTTCAAACACACTGACTTCATGTGCCCCACCTTATTACAATGAAAAGATCTCAACTTTCGAATGTGACTTCCACCCTCAGCAACTTCCTTTTTATTCTGAGATAAAACTTCCTGGGAATTTCTAGCTACTCCTTCTCTTCCCTTCGTTTCACTTTCCCACTTTCTATCCTTTTCGGATTTAAAAGTGTGATGCAAAAAACATTTAGCTCTATATCATCAGCTATCTCTGCTGCTTGTCTTACAAAATTAACCCCCTGTTCCTCCACATGAGTTCTCACTACCAAAGGGATTGAATCTTTAAATTCTTCCAAAAGAATTACTTCTCTAAGAGTTGCATATGTTGTCTCTATTTTTAATGCCCGTATCCACCAATCAAAATTACTTTGTTTTACTCTCTCAAACTCATTATAAGTTTGCCCAGACTGTTTTGTCATATTCCTAAATTTCTGCCTGAATGTTTCAGGTACCAACTCATATGCACTCAAAATAGCCTTTTTCAACACATCATAATTCTTCTGATAGTGAAGCATATACCTTATGCGTTCTACCCACCAACCTAGACTTTAATAATAATGTCCAGTTCTCCTTTGGCCATTTCATCTGGTTAGCTGTCTTCTCAAATGAAACAAAGAATGCTTCAATATCTTTTCCCTCAAACTTTGGAAGAGCTTGTACAAATTTGAACATGGATTTAACCCCATTGGGTTTTACACTGGAGACAAGTCCTTCCTCACCTCCTGGCGTCTCTTTTTTAAACACAAACATTTTCAGTTGGAATTCTCTCTCTCTCTGTTTTACTCTTTGCTCCTTCTCTATCTTCACAATTTCTAACTCCCTTTCCTGTTATCTTTCTCTCTCCTGCTTTTCTGCCTCTTCCCTTTTGAATGCCCTTTCTCTTCCCTTCTCTTCCAATTCAATCATTTTCATTTGCAACTGAATTTGAGCCCATTCCAATGAACCACCCCTTGGAGAACTCTGTCTCTCAGGTATTCCTTCCAATTTCAAATGCAGTGCTATCACTTCAATTATTTGTGATTTCCTAGCCCTCGCAGATAACCCCAATTGTAAATTATCCACCAACTCTGTTAACTTATTCTTGGATACTTTTTGTAACCCAATCAGAATTATATTTTCTACTTCCAAAAAAGATTTAACCATGGATCACCACTTCAAAACGTTGAATTCAGTAGTAATAAGACCACTGAGTCCCAGGAGGCTTTTTATAAAACTAAATTAGACATTTATTAATACAAGAAAGATTGCAAACACATACATACATTTACAAAATTACTACTATAGTACCTACAAAAATTCTCTAATTGATCTCTGAGTTACACCCCCAATAAGGCAACAGCATATCTCATAGATTTACAAAGACAGTTGGCAAAGCACAACCTGGACAGTTGCATTCAAAATGAGTTTCTTTCAGTGCTGGGACCTTGCAGATAGCAGCTTGAGGATTCTTACACTTGTTGAATTTTAAAATGCCTCTGCCTCACACACAACCTCTTTTCTCTTATATACTTATCTTTCTCTTTGAAGGTAATTTTTCCATTGTATCAATAGGCTTTTAATTTTACCTCTTCTAACAATAACATCCTCTGATTCCACCAATTTTATTAGTAAGCTGAAAGAAAAAACACATTGCTTGGTGTCTTCTAGCTAGGTGCAAGATTTCACCCACAGTCTTGAATGGTTTATTCAACAAGTGCAAATGTACAATTTACCTTTTAATTTCCTTACTGTTTTCCCAATTAATATCGCAAAACCACTACGCATCAAAACACACAGACTAGCTGGCTCTAATCCAATTAAGACACACACACAGGGAAGAATTTTCCCACCATTGGGAGGTAAGTTCAGGAGTGGGCACATGTAGGAGTGCCTCCAATTGGCGCCCCAGAGTGGGGGCCTGCCGCCATTTTAAGTGGGCGGGCCAATTAAGGCCTGCCCAGCGTGACATCCGCCAGGAAGCGCTATGCACTCCCTGTGCCGGTGGGGGGCCGATCTCCCTGAGGCAGCACTTAGCCTCAGGGAGATGAGTGCACGCAAAAGATTGCACTCATCTCCCTGAGGCTAAGTGCTGCCTCAGGGAGATCGGTGCCAAATTTAAAAATTTATAATATAGACAAGTAAAATGTTCCTGACATGTCCCCTCATGTGACACTTTCACATGAGTTGGGACATGCCCATCACTTTTAATTCAAATTTTATTAAATTTTTAAATACCTACATGAAATCTCATCCCACCTATGGATGAGATTTCATGCTTTTTCTGAAGGTTGGATGGGCAGATCCTTTAAATACTTCAACTAGTAGTAAATGGCCTCAATTGACAGGTCGGCAGGCTGCTTCAGCTGCATCCCCGCTGACCTGAAAATTTAAATGACACGGGGTGACATCGGGGGTTCCACCCAATGTCATCCCGCATCACTTTACGCATTGGCGAGTGGTCCTCGCCACCAACCCCCCACCCCCACTCCCGAACTCAATATCCTGCCCATAGACACAGACCCCACTAAAACTCTATTTTAAAAAATAATTTCAAATAACATTATAGACATTAAAATCTATCCATGACAGGCTGACAAGTGGCAAATAACATTCCCGCCACACAAGTGTCAGGCAATGACCATCTCCATTAAGAGAGAATTCGACCATCTCCCCTTGTTGTTCAATGGCACTACCATCATTGAATCCTCCACTATCAATGTCCTGGGGGTTACCTTTGACCAGAAACTGAACTGTACTAGCCATATAAATACAATGGCTACAAGAGCAGGTCAGAGGTTAGGAATTGTGCGCCAAGGAACTCACCTCCTGACTCCCCAAACCCTATCCATCACCTACAAGGCACATGTCAAGAGTGTGATGGAATATTCTCCACTTGCCTGCATGAGTGCAGCTCCCACAACACTCAAGAAGCTTGACACCATCCAGGACAAAGCAGCCTGTTTGATTGACACCACATCCACAAACAGGCTCTTCCTCCACCACCAACACAGAGTAGCAGCAGTGAGTACCATCTACGAGATACACTGCAGGAATTCGCCAAGTCTCCTTTGACAGCACCTTCCAAACCCAGGACCACTAACATTCAGAAGGATAAGGGCAGCAGGCAGATGGGAAGACCACCACCTGGAAGTCACTCACGATCCTGACTTGAAAATATATCACCATTCGTTCTTTCACTATCCCTGGGTCAAAATTCTGGAACTCCCTTCCTAACAGCATTCTGGGCATACTTGCACCACAGGTTCAAGGAGGCAGCTCACCACTACGTTCTGAAGGGCAAACTAGCGTTCGGCAATAAATGCTGGCCCAGGCAGCGAAGCCCACATCCCGTGAATGAGTAAAAAAAATAGGAGCATAGAGTACAAGAGCAAGGATGTTATGTTGAACAAATCTAGATCACTGGTTTGTCCTCAGCTTGAGTATTGCATCAAGTTCTGGACACCACACTTTAGGAAGGACGTGAAGGCATTGGAGAGAATGCGGAAAAATTTCACAAGAATGAGTCTGGGAATGAGGGATTCCTTGGAGAAGAGAAGGCTGAGAGGGGATTTGATAGAGGTGTTTAAAATCATAAGGGGTCTGGACAGAGTAGATAGGGAAAATCTGTTTCCACTTGTGAAAGAATCAAGAATGAATGGGAACAGATTTAAAGTAATTTGCAAAAGAAACAAAAGCGATATGAGAAAAAATGTTTTCACACAGTGAGTGGTTAGGGTCCTGTGGAGCTAGGTTCAATCAAGACATTCAAAAGGGAATTAGACAGTTATCTGGAGAGGAAGAATGTGCAGGGTTATGGGTGAAGACAGGGGAATGGCTCTAGGTGAATTACTCACTTGGAAAGCCTGTGCAGATGGACCGAATGGCCTCCTTCTGCTCTGTAACAATTCTGTGATCCTCAGGGGACTTGACAGGGTGGATGCTGAGATGATATTTCACCTTATGGGAGAGACTAGAACTAGGGGACACAGTTTAAAAATAAAAGGATTTCCAGTTAAGGCAGAGATAAGGAGAATTTTTTTTCTCTCAGAGGGTTGTTGGTCTGTGAAATTCTCTTCCCCAGAGAGCAGTGGAGGCTGGGTAATTGAATATTTTTAGGCTGAATTAGATAGATTCTTGATTGACAAGAGAGTCTCTTATGTTTGAGGTTATCAGTTTTGCTTTGTCCTGCGAACGCTAGCTGCACCCTTGATATTAGTTGGTGCTAGAAACAATATAGGCAGAGAGACCGATTACCTGAACAAACACTGGTAGTTTATTGGAACTAAGAACAGGACACTAACACAATGTATGCTTCTTCAATCACCTCCAGCTCTAGGCTTCCTGTTACCCAAGTAGCCCGCAATTGGTCGATACAGTCACGAGGTCAGTTAACTACGTCCTCTTAAAGGTACATAGCACTCCACTTTACCACATCCCTCCCCCTTTACATGAAAGTACAGTTGACAAGCTTCACAACATCCTAGCTATTTACATGACTAACTATTTACAAATCAAGTCTTTCAGGAGGTTTCCTCAGACGTGTCGAGCATCATAGCTCAATGACCTCGGCTAGTTTTTCTGAGACCCCCATCTCAAGGGTCAATTGCCCACCAGGCTCTTTGGTGGAAGTTGGCAAGTCTGTGTCTTCGACCATCTCGGGTCCAACAGACCCCACTGGTACTTACAAATCATGTGACATTTCTTCCACATGCGGTGCAGACCCAAACGCAAATGATAACGGCATTCCTTCTTGATGGACTGTCTCTCTTCTCAGAGATGATCCATGTGTTGTCTAATTATTTGGCCGCTTATTGATACATTATAGGGGAGAGGTCCTGTCTTGGCATTCACTTCGCCTAATAGCCAATTGGGCCCATCTCCAAACTTGTTCGCGAGAACTGTGTCTCACACCATGAAATTTCTTTCACATTATGGCCATCATGTCTGGCCTTCTCTCCATCCGCCTGCCTAAATTTGGCCTGATAGAATTAGACGGGTGTGGAGACGTCTCTTCATTAGTAATTCAGCAGGGGCAATACCAGTGGTCGTGTGTGGTGTCGTCTGGTATGCGAACAGGAACCATGAAAATCTGGTGCTGATGGAATCCCAGTCCAGCTTTTTCATCCTGGACTTAAAAGTTTGGACTGCCCGCTCAGCCAAACCATTAGAGGCAGAGTGGTAAGGCGAGGTTTTGATATGAGTTATTCCATTGAGGGTTGTAAACCTGTGGAACTCTCCATCGGTAATGTAGTCCCGTTATCTGACGTGAGCACCTCCGGTAACCCATGCACTGCAAAACTCTGTCGCAAACGGTTTATGGTGGCAGCAGACGTGGGTGACCGGACTTCATAGACATCCATCCACTTGGACTGGGTGTCCATTAGTAAAAGAACATCATGCCCAAGACAGGCTCCACTTAGTGTGGAGGCACACCCATGATTGCCCCAGCCATTCCCAGGGGTGTAATGGAGCTAAGGGGGGTGAGTGGGGGGGGTAGCTTTTGTACCTGTTGACATTGAAGACAACTTTTGACTAGGGTTTCGATGTCTGCGTCCATCCCTGGCCACCACAAGTAGCTGCGCACGAGCATCTTCACCCTACTAATGCTAGGGTGAGCTCTCTGTAATTTGTCCAGTTATGGTCTTCGGCCTCTCGGGGACACGATAACCCTTGCTCCCCAGAGCAATATGCTGTCCTGGCAAGTGAGGTCATATCTGCAATTGAAGTAAGGCTTCATGTCAACAGACTTTGGCTCTCCTGACTATCCATTCATGACTTGCTCCTGGATGTGAGATAAATTGGATCTCGGCTTGTCCACTCACGGATTTGTTTGGCCTGGACAGGGGAGGAATCAAAAAAATTTAGTACTAAGACAAGTTCCTGGGGAATAAGAACCTTCACGTTGTTATCTGGCAGGGGGAGACGGCTCAGCATGTCAGTATGTGTGATCTGGCTTCCCAATCGGTGAATAAAAGTGTACCTGGAAGCAGCCAATACCAGTGCCCACCTTGGATGCAATGGGGGTATCGTCTTATCTTCTCCAAATAATCCCAGCAGAGGTTTGTTGTCAGATATAATGTGAAAGTGGCGACCGTGAAAGTATTGATTGAATTCTTGAACACAAAACACAACAGACAAACCCTCCTTCTCAATTTGAGAATATCATCGGTCTGCAGCACACAGTGTGCGAGATGTATAACCAATGGGTCATTAGGAGCCATCTGCCATCTGACGTGAAAGTACAGCCCCTACTCCAAAAGGGGATGCATCACAAGTTAAAGTAAATTCTTTCTTTGGGTCAAAGTGGACCAGTAGGTTCGATGATCGTAACAACTGCTTTCCTGGTGTGGAGCTTGCCAAATCCATTTGTGGTTGTTCTTAAGCAATGCGGATAATGGAGCCAGTGCAGTTGATAGATTTAGGAGAAATCGCCAACAGTAATTCATCATGCCTAAGAAGGCCTTTAGTTCTGTAGTGTTCTTCAGTGTTAGTGCCTTGTGAATAGCCTTGACCTTTTCTTCCATGGGATGCAGGCCCTGCAAGTCAACCTTATGGCCCAAGTAAACTATCGCCTTGGCCTGGAAAATACATTTCCCTCGTTTCAACTGTACCCCCATTTGTGAGAAGTGTTTCAGCACCTCCTCCAAATTAGCTAAGTGTTCTTCGTCAGTTCATCCAGTGACTAAGACATCATCCCAACAAACAGCGACATGGGGTGATTGGTCGAAACAGTCAAATGGTCAGTTAACTGCATTCTCTTAAAGATCCATAGCACTCCACATTACCACAGAGTCAAAGGGTATAGGGAATAGATGGAATGCGGAGTTTAGGGCACAATCAGATCCGCCATTGTGGTAAAGTGGAGTGCTTTGTAACTTTAAGAGAATGTAGTTAACTGATCAATCGCTATACAGCAAGGGGCTACTTGGGTAACAGGAAGTCTAGAGCTGGAGGTGATTGAAGAAGTGTACGTTGTATTAGTGAACAAACAATGTTTGTTCAGTTAATCGGTTGCTCTGCTTATATTTTTTCAAGCACCAACTAATGTGTGAATATCAACTGTGCAATTCATGTTCGCTGGACAAAGTGAACCGGATAACCTAAAACATAAAAGCTGTGATCTTATCAAATGTCAGAACGGGCTTGAGGGGTCGAATGGCCTATTCCTGCTCTTAATTCATATGCGCATATGAGTGGCTCAGGTATTTACTGGATTAAGTCACTGATACATGGAAAGGAGTGGGCGGAAACATTTCTAATTAATAGTCAGAAACAGTCGGTGGACTCTTGCCAAAGTAAAATATTCAATACTTGCCTAAAGGAACAGGAATAGGAGCTTACCAGGAGATTGATAACCTAAACCTACGTTTAATAAGTCCCCAGTGGAAATAAGGTATGAGTAGTTTTGCTCCTTTGACAATTAAAGAAAGGATAGGAAGTAGGAACCTCAACATACAGCCATGTTGTCCTATGAGTGTTGACAACAGGTTTCAAATTTATTCAGAAATTCTGACTTCATGTGGGAAACCTTACTGGAGCATAAAAATGTAGTAATTTATTTCCCTGCTTCCAGTCTTCTCCTCCTCCTTTTCTGAAGATGCTGACACATGTTGGGACACAGTTTTGCAAGTGTTTGGCCTCCTTTAAAACTTCACCTAAAAAAATATTTCTTCATGTGGGAGTCTAGAAAGGGGAATCATTTTAATTTTAAGCAGTCACATTACTCTGCAATGTGATCTCAGTCATGTGCTCTGCAGCAGGTGTCCACAGAATTTATTCGAATCACCTGATCTCACATTATACTGTAACGTCCACTTTTTGCCTGGTAGATGTGGCTGGTACCAGTTACAACACCGCCCCAGGTTCTCTCCCCTTGAACTCTCAGTTTCCCCTGCTCTCTTTCTCTCTGTTCCCTATTCTTCATTTGCCCTCCTTCTGTTCTCTGATTCCTTCCTTTCTCTGGCTGCTCCTTGTTCAACACCTGCTCATTTTTTTTTTAGTTTCCCACCTTCCCTAGTTCTCCTTTCTGCACCAGCTCTCCCTTGCACTCGCCTCTCCTCCATGTTCACCCTCTGTCCTTCCCTGACCCCTTCGTCTTTTTCCACTTTCTTGTCGTGTGCTGGTGTGACCCAATCAAAGTGTTAACTTTCGGTTCACTATGGAGTAATAGGGGCTGAAGGGCAACACGTAAAGAAATGTAATGTTAATGAACATGCTGCCTCTTACAAGCTCTGCCCATTGTAATTAATCCGCAGAAGCTTCTGACACAGATTCCCAATTAGGACAAAGAGTATCTGTGCTAAAGTGCTGGGTGTATATCCCTCGGCCCAATGAATTGGCATTTGAAGCTGTGCTGATGAGCTGCCCCCATGAAGTTGGGTACTAATAGCACACTTGCATTGGAATCTGTTTGAAATCTCCAATGGCTATTCTCCGCAATGAAAGCAGAGAAACCAGGCCCTGAAGCTCTACACCTTCAGACACTTAAAGGAAATGCCAACAGAATTAAATCAATTATCATGTATATCCCATGTGATCAATGCTTTGAGGAACCTTCTCATGCAGACCACATACGAATTTGCATGTTGGTTGAGAAGTAGACCTCCTAGGTATGGCATGTGGTTCACACAGTGTGGTTCACAAGAATGCTCATTTATAGGTGTTAATTTTGGCATTACCCACCTGGCTGAAGCTGGGAGGGGCTAGTTAAAAATGAGCAGGTTACTTACCTACTGTTGGCGATGTTAACCAGCATGGATTTGCAGCCAGGAGACGTGCCCGCTCAAATCAAATAGGAATTGCATAACTTTACACCAATTGGGGTCCTAATTTATTTTTTTAACATGGGGTCTGAATTGGGAAGACACCACAGCATTCCCTCAAGTAGAGTCAGGGTCTGCAGCTGCTCTGAAGATAGAAGAGGCCAAGAATTGCCCGATCTATGCCCACCAGCATCCCCTCTTCACATCCATTGTGGGCAGGCATTGAACTGACAATATTGAGGCCTAGGAGCTAAAATAGTTCAGGGCTTTAATTTAGGCCAGTGAGTGTATTTTCCACTTACCCTGCCTCCCACCAGCTCAAAAACTGCTCTGGGTTATAGTAGACCCTGCACGTTGATGAAGGGAATAATTTGGAAAGAATTTAGTTGCTCTTCCTGCAATTAGTTTGGGTTGCCAACTCTGGTTAGATGTGTTCCAGGAGGTTTCATCACATGACCTCTCATCCAATGTTCCTTATAAAATGTGCGGCCTTGACCAGAAAGTCCCCGAACAGGCTGTGTACAAGTTGGCCCCTTTGAGCTAAATGGGCCGTGGATTCCCCCCACCAAAAAAACTGGAGAGTGTATTGCTCCTGAGTCCATCCTCCTTGACTAGTCAAACAGGCTTTTTCCTTATCCCCAGTATTGTAATGAAAATTAAAACAATACAATTCTTTTAACACCCCTATGATTTTTCTCCCAGGTTGCTCAGCACAGTGTCTGGGAGAATCTTGGATTGCTAGAGACTCAGGGCAACACTGTGAGGGGTGGGGGGGGGGGGGGGGGGGGGGGTGTTGGTGTGTGGTTGGCAACCCTGTAACTGTTTCTCATTGTTAAGGTATGCGTAATTGGTGACAGATGTCTCCAATTACTTAAAGGGAGCAGTATGCAGAAAAGTGATTTCTGAGCTATTTCCTTAAATGACCTTGCAGCGTTCAATTTGAAGAAAGTAGAAACAATACATGCCAACCATCCACCTTTGATATGGACAACAGTGCCCTGGGGCACTGTGTGCTTTTCATTGGCCATTTGTTCAAAAAATTAGCGTGGATTAGGGTCTGACCCTAAGCACTGCTATTGAGTGTGTAACCTTCTGGCACTCCTGCTGTGGCTGAATGCACGGTGCAGGGTGAGAGAAAATAAATTCCTGCCTACCATAAGTACCCATAGAACAGGAGCACCAGGAGGTCAGATATCAATAGTGGGATTTGGGGAAAGGGGAAATGCTCCCACAGTCAAGTGGGGATACTAGAGAAAGGGATGAAAGGGAGGGAATCCATTTTTGTGCTGGAGAGAGACTGGGACTAATGCTTTGAGCAGGGAGAAAGGAGAAGCTAGAAGCAGGGACTAGTGGCTCAACAGCAACAATCACAATTTATATTTATATAGTGCCTTTAATGTTAAGAAACATCCCAAGATGTTTCACAGGAGCATCTTAAAGAAAAGTATGTCACTGAGCCACATAAGGAGATATAAGATCAGATGACCAAAAGCTTGGTCAAAGAGGTAGGTTTGAAGAAGTGTCTTAAAGGAATAAAATGAGGTATGGAGTGAACATGGATTTATGAAAGGGAAATCATATTTGGCTAACCTGACGGAGTTCTTTGAGGATGTTACTAGCAGAACAGATAAAGGAGAACCAGTGGATGTGCTGTACTTGGATTTTCAGAAGGCTTTCAATAAGGTCCCACATAGGAGGGTAAGCAAAATTAGAGCTCATGGGGTTGGGGGATTGGATTACTGGCATGGATTGAGGATTAGTTAATGGACAGAAAACAGAGTAGGGATAACCCGATCATTCTCATGTTGACCGGCTGTGGCTAGTGGGGTATCACAAGTAGCAGTGCTTGGGCCCCAGCTAGTCATAATCTATATCAATGATTTGGATGTGGGGACCAAATTTAATATTTTCAAGTTTGCTGATGACACAAAACTTGGTGGGAATGTGAGTTGTGAGGAGGATGCAAAGATGCTTCAAGGAGATTTAGACAGGCTAAGTGAGTGGGAAAGAACATGGCAGATGGAATATAATGTGGAAAAATATGAAGTTATCCGCTTTGGTAGGAAAGACAGAATGCAGAGTATTTCTTAAATGGGGAAGATTGGGAAGTGTTGATGTCCAAAGGGACCTGAGTGTCCTTGTTCATACGTCAATGACAGCTAACATGCAGCTGCACAAACAATTAAGAAGTTAAATAGTATGTTAACCTTTATTGCAAGGCGATTTGAGTATAGGAATAAGGAAGTCTTGCTGCAATTGTATAGAGCCTTAGTGAGATCACACCTGAGTATTGTGTGTAATTTTGGTCTCCTTACCTAAGGAGAGATATCGCTGCCATAGAGGGAGGGCAATGAAGGTTCACCAGACTAATCCTGGAGATGGCAGGATTGTCCTATGAGGAGAAATTGAGGAAACTGGGCCTATATTCTCAAGAGTTTAGAAGAATGAGAGGTGATCTCTCATTTTTACAGGGCTCGACAGGGTAGATGAGGAAAGATGCTTCCCCTGGTTGAGGATCTAGAACTAGGGGACACAGACGCCAAATAAAAGTTAGGCCATTTAGGACCGAGATGAGGAGGAATTTCTTCATTCAGAGGGTGGTGAATCTTTGGAATTCTCTACCTCGGTGGGGGTATGGAGGCTCAGTCATTGAGCATGTTCAAAGCACAAGTTGATAGATTTCTAGATACCAGTGACATAAAGGGATACAGGGAAGGTGCAGGAAATGACATTGAAGTCGAAGATCACTCTTGAAAACAAGGGTGAGAACTTTAAAATAAAGATGTTGTTTGACCGGGAGCCAATGTAGGTCAATGAGTACAAAGATGATAGGGACTTTGTGAGTTAAGGCAAGTACAGAAGCTTATTGTTTTAAAAAAGGCACACTTTCAGATACAGCGCATATTAGATGTCAGATGCTGATACAATATGCATACCCAGACATTTAAAAACACATTTTATTTTTTAATATCCTGCGGTGGGGAGTGGTCTAGTCAAAGACAATTGGTGGGTGGGATTCGGGGAAACAGGGAACAGGAGGAAGACGTCTGCATTTGCCAACCTGCAGGAATCTGGGCTACAAGGCTGTGGCCAGTTTATACTGGCAGGTGTCCATGTTGACATTGTTGAACGAGACCCATTCCAGAGCCCACTGTAAATTAATCTGTGACAATATGACTGATAATAATGATGAAAGACATGTTGTTGTACGATAGCCCTGCCTTTTGGCAGCTGAGCCAAAACAAAGGTTTTGAAACGTATATTCAAATGTTAAACAGTGAAAATGATTGACTGAGTAGCCATGGCCTTTCACTTTCTGACATATTAAAGTAACAGTCTAAGAAATTTGGGTCAGCGGGTGGGGGAAGGTGGGGGTCGTGGGGGGGGTACCGGCGAGGGGTGAGGAGGGGGTGGTGTAGGGGGTAGATTTACAGGCCATGATTCCTGAGTGTGAATGGTGAAGTTCGAGGCTTCCCTCTTACTGGGCGTTGTGCTTCCCATGAAGGAGCTGATCTTTGGAAAGCAATGGGCCGCTCGCCCAATGAAGTTGCCTTTGGACTTCAGTCTGCTGCAACTGGAGAAGCAGCCTCAGGTAAGTAAAGAAGGGATGGGGGGACCGCGGGTGAGTCAATTTGTGGCCCGGGGAGAGTGATCAGTTACAGGGGCACAGGTGGGTGGATCAGTGGCTAGGATGGGGGATCCTTAGCTGAGGTGGAGGAGGTTGTGGGCAGAGGGGTGGTAGAGGATCAGGCTGGAAGAGGGCGATTCGTAACTGTAGGGGAAGTGGAAGAGTGTGGGGAGTGGGCTGACATTCAGCTCACTATATTTTAAAAGCGTAACTGTTTGATTGCAGCTGAAGAAGCCCTTTAAGGGCCGCCTGTTAGGTCACAGTAGGCCTGGTTTCCCTGAGTGCACACTGCTGGCAGGGGTTGCCTTAGGGTAAAACAGAGGGGGCCTTAAACAGGCATTGGGCCCCTCATTTGCAAATGCAAAAGGCCTAATGCCTGTTTCAATCATGGGCACTTCACACTGAGATTTTGACCTTTACCAATATGGCGGTGGCATCCTGCCAGCTCATAACAAAACATGGATGCTGTGTGGCCTAATTTCTAGGCCATAGTTCTCTATATGGACTGTCATCGCCAGGTGATGGAGGCAGAACCATTGGAGGAAAGTTTAACCCATAAGAATGGGTGGGTCAGGGTCAGATGAGATGTAAAACTTTTAAATATGTCCAATCCAACCCCAACTTGCTTCCAACCTTGTGGGTTTAATGAAGGCTGGACAGGAACAGGAAGCCAACTGCTCCCAGGAGGTGAGTTGGAAGTTTATATATTATGATGAGGTAGCGTGCCACACATTGATGTAAAAGGAAAATACTGCGGATGCTGGAAATCCAAAAGTAAAACAGAAAACCTTGGAAAAACTCAGCGGGTCTGGCAGCATCTGTGGAGAAAGAAAAACAGAGTTAATGGCTGGGATTTTCTGGTCTTGCCTGCAGCAGGAATCGATGCAGGCAGGACAGAAAATTAACCTTGGGCGGGAATTTCACCCGGAGTCAGGACTAGAAAATCCTGGCCAACGTTTTGAGTCCAATGTGACCCTTCTTTGGAACATATTGCCTCGCATTGAACCTGCTTTGCAGGTGCAGTCAAGGCCTGGGAGGCTACGCCAGCTGTGAGGAAATGGTGAGTGGCTAATTCATAGCACTGCTGGTGGACCAGGAGGAGCCAGAGTGTTTCTTCCTGGCCCCACCCCCCTAATCTACCTGCCACGAACATATGAACATACGAATTAGGAGTAGACCACTTGGCCCCTTGAGCCTGCTCTGCCATTCAATAAGGTCATGGCTGATCTGATTGTAACTTCAACCCCACATGCCTGCCTACCCCCAATAACCTTTCACCCCATTGTTAATGAAGAATCTATCAAGTTCTGCCTTAAAAATATTCAAAGACTCTGTTTCTCCTGTCTTTTGAGGAAAAGAGTTCCAAAAACTCACAACCCTCTGAGAGAAAATATTTCTCCTCATCTTTGTCTTAAATGACTGGCCCCTTATTTTTAAACAGTGGCCCAGTTCTAGGTTCTCCCACAAGAGGAAACATCCTCTCCACATCCATCCTGTCAAGACCCCTCAGGATCTGAAGAAGGGTCATATGGACTCGAAATGTTAACTCTGTATCTCTCTCCACTGATGTTGCCAGATCTGCTGAGTTTTTCTAGCATTTTCTGTTTTTGTTTCAGATTTCCAGCATCTTCAGTATTTTGCTTTTATCCCTTCAGAATCTTAAAGGTTTTAATCAAGTCACCTCTCATTCTTCTAAACTCCAGTGGATACAAGCCTGACCTATCCAATCTTTCCTCATTAGACAACTGCCCATTCCTGGTATTAGTCTAGTAAACCTTCTCTGAATTGCTTCAAACACAATTACATCTTTCCTTAAATAATGAGACTAATACTGTACACAACACTCCAGATGTGGTCTCACCGGTGCCCTGTAGAACTGAAGCATAACCTCCCTACTCTTGTAATCCATTCCCCTCACAATAAATGAGAACATTCTATTAGCTTTCTTAATTACTTGCTGTACCTGCATAATAACCTTTTGTGATTCATGCACTAGGACACCCAGGTCCTTCTGAATCTCAGAGCTCTGCAATCTCTCATCATATAGATAATATCTTTCCTTTTTATTCTTCCTGCCATAATGGACAATTTCACATTTGCCCACATTATATTCCATTTGCCAAATCTTTGCCCACTCACTCAATCTACCTATGTCCCTTTGCAGCCTCCTTATGTCCTCCTCACAACTTACTTTCCTACTTATCTTTGTGTTGTCAGCAAATATAGAAACCATTGGGGATAATATACTGGCATGGATTGAGAATTAGTTAATGGACAGAAAACAGAGTAGGGATAAATGGATCATTCTCATGTTGGCAGGCTGTGACTAGTGGGGCATCACAAGTCCCTTCATCCAAGTCATTTATATAAATTGTAAAAAGCTGAGGCCCTAGCACTGATCCCTGTGGCACACCATGGGTCACATCCTGCCAACCAGAAAAAGACCCTACTCCCTGCTTCCTGTTAGCCAGCCAATTTTCTATCCATACCAATATGTTACTCCCCATACCAAGTGCTTTTATTTTCTGCAATAACCTTTGATGTGACACTTAATCAAATGCCCTTTGGAAATCTGACTACAGTACATCCACTGGTTCCCCTTTATCCACAGCACACGTGACTCCCTGCTACCTGTGGCTACCCTGTCATAGGACTCCATTTGTCACTGTCATTGAAATTGCACCCCACCCCTTCACCCCCACCATCAACATTTAAATCTCACCACAAACCCCCCCCAACCCCCACCCCCACCAGGGGTCAGGAGTCAGATTTCCCATTCAGCCTCGCACAAAAAAAGCCCTGTCAAAATCGGGACCATTAAGTCTGGAAATGCAAGGACGAATGCACACAACATATAATCTGTGCAGAACTCGTGGAAAGGATCTATTTATGTAGTAAATTTAATTGCATGGACATGATAAAAGGAACACTGACTGTGTGCAATCACAGTTGAGGGCTCTTTTAACAAACAGAGGTTAAACTGAAATCTATCTTCCAGAAACACAATATTAATAGCCAGCTCTCGCACAGGGGACCTCTTTAGTCACACCTGTCAGCTGCTTTGCTGGAGTGTCATAGACCTGTTCCTATCTGCTAACATCTGTATTTCAGCTTATTCTTTTGTAGTACCTCGTTTCCTCTGGCTGCTTCTATTGTCTGACCCCTCCAGGTCTATAATTGGATATTATTGGCCTTAAATGTAACTTTATTAAAGGCAACATTTTATAGTTTGGACCAAGCCTGGTGATTATTGTTGCCACCTCCTTTGTTCAAGAGTAACTAAAATGAATAGTAGCTGTATGATCACAGGAGTAATACGTCCTGAGTGTGTTATTATGTATTGTAGTATGGTACAGCACAGAAAGAGGCCAACTGATTTATTGAGTCTGCACTGACACCATAAGGCCACTTTTGGAACCTGAAGAATCGCTGCTTAATTAAGATCCTGTCAGTGATTGTTTTGTTTTTACTCCCTGAACGTAAATTAATTTCTTTAATGGAATTTCATTGGCTTTGCATGTACACATTATACTGCATGTTGAGCTGATGAAATCATTCGCTCAAACTATTACCCATTAAAATGAATGAGATGGCTGTTCAATTGATCACATTTATACTGAACTCAGGACACTCTGAGGATCTTTTTGCTTCCTCGAAGGACTCTGGGAATAAGCTTCAGAGGATGAATGATTTTCAGCTCCAGGGAAGACTGTCACAGCTGTATCATCGAGTGTTGTATCAAAGACTGAAAAGGCATCCAAGATCTGAGATTTCAATGAACTCAGATGACGAAGGAAAGAGTGACCAACTTCCTGTAAGATTCTCAGGAAAAGAAGAAGAGATGATTTCCCAATGAAATTTCGGGAGGCAGTGGAAAGAGAGCCACACTTCTCTCTGTATGAGATCAATGCAAAGTACTCCGGATACTGGAACAAAAACAGAAAATGCTGGAAAAACCCAGCAGGTCTAGCCGCATCTGTGGAGAGAAACAGAGTTGACGTTTCGAGCCCTTATGACCCTTCAACAGAACTAGGTGAATCCAAGGAATCCCCAGTCTGTGTTTGGTCTCTCCAATGTAGAGGAGACCGCATTGGGAGTGGTGAATGCAGTAGACAACAAAGGTTCACCAGACTTATTCCGGAGATGAAGAGAGATTGGGCAAACTCAGCCTGTATTTTCTAGAGTTTCGAAGAATGAGAGGTGATCTCATTGAAACCTTCAAAATACTTAAAGGAATAGACAAGGTAGATGCAGGTAAGATGTTTCCCCTGGCTGGGGAGTCTAGAACAAGGGAGCACAATTTCAAAATAAGATGGGAGCCACTTAGGATCGAGATGAGGAGAAATTTCTTTACTCAGGGGGTTGTGAATCTTTGGAATTCTCTACCCCAGAGTGCCGTTGAAGCTCAGTCATTGAATATGGCTAAGGTAGAGATTGATAGATTTCTGATTAACAATAACATAAAGGGTTATGGTGCTGGTGTGGATAAAAGGAATTGACCTTTACGATCAGCCTTGATCGTATTGAATGGTGGAGCAGGCTTGACAGGCTGAATGGCCTTCTCCTGTTCCTATATTCCTATGAGAGATGACTTGGCTAAGTTGAAATCTTTTCCCGCGATGTCGATGGACAAGAGGAGTGGCGTGGCGAACAAGTCAGGTCAGGAAGAGCAAAAAGTCAATGACCTGAATAACAAGCTGAAGCAGGAACAAAGTAAGACAGTACAGGTAACAGAGAAATTGATAGAAGAAAACAGGAAGCTTCTGAAATTGAAATCGGAGATGGAGGAGAAAGTATTCACTCTTCTCAATGAAAGAGATGAAATGAAGGTGAATCTCAAAGATGAAGAGCTAACTAAGACATCTCCCTGAGGCAAAGTCCTGTCTCAGGGAGATTACTGACAGGTAAGTAAAGTGTGAAAATAGAAACTATTAAAATTATTAAGATGTCCCCTCATCACGAGATGGGAAATGTTAATAATAAAACTTAAAATTAATTACATTTTTAAAAAACGGACATGAAACTTCATCCCGCCAGTGGATGAAGTTTCATGAATAATCTGGAGCCCACTGGGGCTCCTGGCCTACCCACCAGCCTTAAGCTTGGATGGGCAGGTTTATAATTATCTTAACTAGCCTGTCAATGGCCTCAATTGGCCTTTGACAGGTCGGAGGGCGGACAGCTGATTTCGCTGTCCACCCGCCTTCCTAAAAATTTAAAGGGACCGGGATGACGTCGGGGGTTCCTCCCAACATCATCCCACGTCATTTTCCCATCGGCGAGCGGGCCCCACCCCCAAATCGCCGAGGGGAAAATCCTGGCCAATTTCTCATCCAAAGGACAGTACCTCATCAATGCAGCACTGGCATAGACCAGTTGGGCTGAATGCAGTGGGGCCCTGTGCTCAGCTTCATTTTTGCCCCCACCACCCCCACTCTGGCACTGCAAACACTCCTTCCCTCCCCGCATTAGAGTGATCTAAACTTGACAGCTGGCTTGTTGAAGAAGAGCTTGACTGCATAGAAGAGGTGGAAGGTGATGCACTCCGAAATAAAGCCCAATAAGAACTGAGGAAGCTTTCAGGAGACACTCGGCTGGACGATAATAAAATTAAAGAAGTCACGGTGGAAATAGAGCAATTGAAGTCTCGATTGAAGCAGTTGGATGTGGTTGAAGGTGACCTGATGAAGGCTGAGGATGAGTATGGCCAGTTTGAGCAGAAGTTCAAGAGTGAACAAGACAAGGTGAACCGCCAGAGCCAACAGCTGGAAGAAACCAAAAAACACATGAGCAAAGGAAGGGAATGGGGAAAAGTGGAACCCTGAACTAGGAGGCTGAGGCTCGGAATTGCTTACGAGTTGAAGAGGCCAGAGCTCGAGAGCTGGTGACAGAGGTCCAGGCACTGAGGAAGAAAGTTCATGAACTGATGAACAAAGAAGACCAACTTTTCCAGCTGCAGGCCGATTATTCAGTTCTCCGGAAAAAATTCCAACAAGAGGAGAACAAAAACAAAGATGTAGACCAAGGGCCTGTGAGCTTGGTGAAGGAGTTGAAGCTCTCTGAACAGGATTGTTGGGCACTCAGGCCGTACATGAACAGTAGAAGAATGATAGATGTCCCAGTGACATCCATTGCTGTATAGGCCGATGATCCAACCATTGGTATGGGAGAGGAAGATAATCCTGCTGTACTTATATGGAAATCAGTACAAGAAGAAAACCATCCAATGAGCAATCTCCAGCAAGCGGGGCTTAAGAAACCCCTGGAGCGACCGTCACTGTTGGAGTGGTATCCACCAGCTGCAAGCGAGTTAAATCTCAGGAGATTCTGGATTCCCTGGATGAAGAAGGAGGAAAGTGGACAACGCAATGGGCCTGAGAAATACATCCAAGTGAATGGTAAACCCGGCCGAGCTAGGGAGGTGATACTGTCACAGAAACAAGGACAGCCACTCACATTTGGGTTACTCCTAACATGAGACTAGACCGGCCACTCTCTAAATCAGCAGCCCATCTGGTGAAGACTTTGTCTCCAGACATGATTTGAGAGCTTGATGCGGCTGAAGCAATGTGGAGGGAGAGGAAGAATGCGGGGAGGGAAGGAGTGTTTGCAGTGCCAGAGTGGGGGTGGTGGGGGCAAAAATGAAGCTGAGCACAGGGCCCCACTGCATTCAGCCCAACTGGTCTATGCCAGTGCTGCATTGATGAGGTACTGTCCTTTGGATGAGAAATTGGCCAGGATTTTCCCCTCGGCGATTTGGGGGTGGGGCCCGCTCGCCGATGGGAAAATGACGTGGGATGATGTTGGGAGGAACCCCCGACGTCATCCCGGTCCCTTTAAATTTTTAGGAAGGCGGGTGGACAGCGAAATCAGCTGTCCGCCCTCCGACCTGTCAAAGGCCAATTGAGGCCATTGACAGGCTAGTTAAGATAATTATAAACCTGCCCATCCAAGCTTAAGGCTGGTGGGTAGGCCAGGAGCCCCAGTGGGCTCCAGATTATTCATGAAACTTCATCCACTGGCGGGATGAAGTTTCATGTCCGTTTTTTAAAAATGTAATTAATTTTAAGTTTTATTATTAACATTTCCCATCTCGTGATGAGGGGACATGTTAATAATTTTAATAGTTTCTATTTTCACACTTTACTTACCTGTCAGTAATCTCCCTGAGACAGGACTTTGCCTCAGGGAGATGTGCACTCTTTCATTTGCATGCGTGATAGAGCACACTTTGACAAATGGGGAATCCCTCCCCCCCAGCCCTGCCCCGCACAGGAGGAGCATAGTGCTTCCTGTCAGTTAAATGGCCCGCCCACTCAAAATGGTGCTGGGCCCCGTTTTGGTGACAGGTGTCGGCTGTCTTCCCGCCGCTGAGCCGGTGGGGCCTGCCTGCCATCTGAGGGCAAAATTCTGCCCATTAAATAGAGTCCTTGTCTATCCACGCAGGGAGATGTGAAAGGTTCCCTGACGCTATTCTGAAGAGGAACAGGGAAGTTATCCCTTGTGTCCAGCCTAATATTTATTCCTCAATCAACATCAGCTAAACAGATTGGCCTGAATCTTTTGGTTGGCGTGTGGGGCCGAGCCCCACCCGCTGACGTGTAAAATGACGCATGGTGACATCGGACGTGTGTCCCTACGTCACTGCACATCATTCCGATTTTCAGTTCGGTGGGCGAGCTCTGGAGTTGGCTGCACACCTGCCGAACTGTCAAAGGCCTATTAAGGCCATTTAAATGGTAGTTAAAATGATTAACTGAGCTGCCCGTCTAACCTGAAGGTTGGCGGGCAGGCGAAGAGCCCAGGCGGCCTTCGCACTTGTCATGGAACCTCATCCATGGGCGGGATGTGGTTTCATGAGGGATTTATAAATGTCACAAAAATGTTTATTAAAATTCATTGACATGTCCCAGCTCATGTGACGCTGTCACATGAGGAGACATGTCTGAATAATTTTTTTTCTCCTTTATTTCAATTTTTCATGTCCAAAGTAATCTCCCTGAGGCAGCTCCGTGCTTCAGGGAGATCTCTGCGCCCTTTCACACGTATGCGTGACTCTCCCTCCTACGTCCACCCACACAGGGAGCACTCAGCGCTTCCCGGTGCGCGTTACGCTGGCCGGGCCTTAACTGGCCCACCCACATAAAATGGCGGCGCGCAGCAAATCGTGTGTGGTGATCAGCTGCGTGCCCGCTGGCGCCCACTTCCGCACAGCCCCCCTCCCCAACGGGGAGAAAATTCTCCCCGTTATCTGGTCATTATCACATTGCTGTGCACAAATTAGCTGTCACATTTCCTGTATGATAACAGTGACTACACTTCGAAAGTACTTCACTATCTGTAAAATGCTTTGGGATGTCCTGAGGTCATGAGAGGTGCCATATAAATGTAAGTCTTTTTTTAAAACTCAGTGCTACTGCACCTTCACCCATTCTGCCAAATGGGGAGGCCGTTTACTCAATTATCGCAGATTATCAAATGGCAATATTGAGCACTGATGACCACCAAGGTTCCCACTAATTTCCCATCACTGCACACAGCCTGTTTGTTTCACTGTGGTCCCTTTAAGGTTGCCATGCAACTGCGGTAAAGGGACTGTTGCTTGTGCGTGGCCTGTTTGTCTCCTGTGTGGCACATTCCCGGTTGCTATGAACCTGCTCAGATTAGACAGAATGTTGATCACCACCCTCCCTAAAGCTTTCACTAATGCACCTCCACTCCCAAATAGTACACGAACAGCATGGAGCGGCCAGCGATTTTACTGTGTGCCAGGTCTCCCCCCCTGCCACACACTCCGGTGTATAAGTTGGGGACGAGCCAGCCCCGCTTCTCTGGCTCGCCGAGCAGGCAATTAAAGACCATTGGGGCATTAACTGGCTTGAGGTGAGACTTCTGTCCCCGCCTGCGGAAGGAAGTCCTGCTGCCAAGAGCTGACAGTCAACCAAATGTCAGCGCCACCAGGAGAGGTGGCCACTTCTGGGACTGCTTCCAGTCCCCAACAGCAAATGCCGATGAATGCGAAGGAGAGTTGGGGAGGGGCTATTGCCAGGGTCAGGCTGGCAGGCCAGGTGATTAGGGGTGAGAGGGTTGTGGGTCCAGGGTGGACAGGGCAGGGTGGGAGAGCAAACATGGGAAGTTCGGTGGTGGAGGGGTGGTGGGGTGCGGGGAGAGGACCTTATAGGGGCTTCCAATGCACCCAGAAGACCTGTAAATGTGGCACGCCCCTCCTTTGCTTGCCACCAGCCTGGACAGTGAAAACTGCCACTTAGTGCCAGCCTCTGTCAGCTGCAGAGCAGCGGTGAGAAGAGGCCTTTATGTGGCCATTAATTCGAGTGGGTGGGTAGACGCCAGGAATGGCACCATGGCACTGAGCCCAATTTTTAAGTCCCCCGCCAATCTGCCTCAGGATGTGGGGTATAATTCAGCCCGTAGAACAATTTATGGCACGGGAAGAGGCCATTTGCCTCATTGAGTCGATGCTGGAATTGCTAAAAGACAGGATAATAGATTAGAAAGGATTTTCGGTGGTACTAGCATTCATAAAATGTTTCCTGTTGCTATGAGGCATTAATCCATTTAACCTAACCTCTGCTAAAATCACTAATAATATTTTCTGGGCGATTATTTTTAAGCCGTTTTGTCTGACGACTTCCTTCTTGAGTGATTTTTCCAAGTTCAGCCTGACTCTAAGTGAATCGTAAATGTATGGCCTTGGTGTGGGATTGAGGTTATTCTTTTTCTTTCATTGCAGAGCTTTCACATTTTTGGATATTCCATAAAACTGCTCTAACCTCCCCCTCTCCCTCATAAACTACCAATGCAGGCCCCAGGAGCCCTGGTGCAATCCCAGCCCTCCACTCAGAGTTCAGCTGGGGCTCTGGGTGTTGTTTCCAAAGTGTCCAGCTTCCTGACCCAGAGCAGAAAGGAAATCTGTTGTTTAACCCCGAGAAGGAAAATGTTTGACTGACGAGCATATGGTGACTAGACAGAGAACCAGGAAGCAGTCTGAAATAAAATGTTGCTGTACTAATACATTAAAAAAAGTTGCTTCTAAACTTTAAATCCTACTGCGAGGTACTTTGGGAACAGCAGAAAGGAATTGTGACCAAGAAAGCTACATCGGTAATCATTGTATCTTTCTTCACAAACAGAGAAGGTTACTAAGAAGAGATTTGACTTAAAATCATGGACGGTTATGATAAAGTAAGGAGAAATTATTATCCAATGGCAGGAGGGTTAGTAACTGGGGGACACTGATTTACAGGTGGTTGGCAAAGGAAGCAGAGGCGACATGAGGAAATTTATTTTCACAAGGTGTTTTGCTGTGAGCAGGAATGAGCTGTCTGTAAGAATGATGGAAGCAGATTTCAGTCATTACTTTCAAAAGGGAATTGGATAAATAAGTGAAAGAAAAACAAACTGTACAGGGCTATGGGGAAGAGCAGGGGAGTAGGATTAATTGGATAGCTCCACCAAAGGGCCAGCACAGACATGATGGGCCATAAGGCCTCCTTCTGTATTGTAATATGCAATGAACCTGCAATAAAAGCCCTGTTGTAACGATAGGGACTAAAGGATTGGGCGCAGCGTTCAGAATTGGTCTGGTCAACCACCACAATTGCATTTGTAGTGGCTTTACCCGGACGGTAGCTTCACCAGGCTCTCTGAAGGTGGTTTTGCTTGGGATATGTTCTTCAGTATTCAACACTAGGTCCGGGATTTTCCGGTTCCGCCCGTTGCGGAAATGGCGATGGGCAGAGGAGGGGAAATTTGGGGGACGAGCGAAAGGCCATTGGCTTCTGGCAGGAATTTTGGTCCCGTGGTGGGCGGGGCTGGAAAAGCCCGGCCTTGGGTTTCAGAAAGGTGGAGGGGGGGGAGATGCAGCCTGGAGAAGCGGGTGGGGGTGTTGGGTGGAGTGAAGGCCTTAATAACCAAATAAGTATTACCAGTGAAGTATTGCGGGTGGGGGTGGTGGAGAGGATTGTTCGTTATAATGGACATATCAGCTGGGTGTTTTCCTCGGGGCGGTGGACAGAGGGAGGGGGGAGGAGAATGTGTTTCCAGGGCATCTTGCCAAAATTAAAAACAGGATGTCTTTTAAATATTTTCAGCTAGGTTTCCTGCTTGACAGCCGGCCTGATTGACAGGCTGGCTGCCTGCCAAGCAGGAAAGTCTGTGGCAAGGCCACAGCTGAGGGGAGGAGAGGAGGGAGTGAAGCGATCGAGCGATCACGGCGGGGGAGAGTGAGAAATCATAGGGGAGAGATTGAGGTCAAGCTATTCATTTCGATGGTGGGTTGTTCAGGTGCAGGTCGGTGGGGAGATTGTGGAGGTGGATGTCACAGTCGTGGAGGTTTGGGGCAGCTGGAGAGGAGACTTGGGGGGGGTGGGGGTGGTGTGGTGGGAGGATTTGGAGATTGTGGGAAGGCTGTGGTGGGGGGGTGGTGGGGGTGGTATCTGACAGTCAGGGATGGAGTGAGGGAGTTGGAGATTAGGGTGGGCTGTCAGAGATTGTAGACGGTGGTCAGCGATTGTGGAGCCTGTGAAGAGATAACCCTGGAGGAAATGGTTCTGTTCCTCCTAGCCCACAAGCGATGCTGTAAAAGCATTTATCACATGGACACACCCCTGCTTTTATTTAGCAGATTCCCTGGGCCCTTTGAATTCCTGGCTCCTTAGGCACTTTATTGACAGATCTTCCATGTGAGGGTGGATTTGCTGCCTCTGCCTTCAACTCATCTCTGTTAAAATGCAAAGTGGGTAGGTTGGAGGGGGGGGCTGCAGTTGGGCTTGTGATGTTTAGTAAATTGCAATATCCCATTTGCCCCTGACTCAACCGTTGTCCCATCATTTAGGAATATTTCTTTAAATAATACTGCATGTGCTCCTAG
This sequence comes from Carcharodon carcharias, assembly GCF_017639515.1. Classification (NCBI taxonomy): domain Eukaryota; kingdom Metazoa; phylum Chordata; class Chondrichthyes; order Lamniformes; family Lamnidae; genus Carcharodon; species Carcharodon carcharias. The sequence continues at coordinate 168,907,600 of NC_054472.1, forward strand.
AATCCTCCAAATGATAAATGCGTTAGGAATGCACTTAACATTTTTATATAAATAATCTGAGGGCTGTATTATCGCTGACTGTGCATTAGGTCAAAATACAGATGGGATTTGGTGCCTTTGTGCAAATTTGCAAAATTCCTTTTCGTTTGCTGAGTAGGGGAGAGCGTAGTGTATGTAATTAATATAAATTGCTTGCAGTTGATGGTACAAGAACGAGCAGGCATTCGTGTAGCACCTTATCGTTTTCTCTTTACAGCTGGAAGCACTTCTCATTCAACTAGTTATTTTGTGAAGCGTGATCACCGTTGTTAAGTAAGCAAATGCAGCTGCCAATTTGCTCATTCTGTAAATGTTCTGTAAACATCAAGCAAGATAAATAACTGATTGCTCTGTTTCTGGTATTTTTGCTTGAGGAAGGAATATCAGCCAAAATGCTGGTGAACCCATGGCCACCTTTCACTGAAATCTCTTCCATCTGTCTTACGGTGGTTGTTGGGGATGGGGGGTGGGGATGGGGGGGTGGGAGGTGGCAGGGCGCGAAGGGACTTCTGACTGTTTAATGGTGCCACCTCAGACAATGCAGCACTCTGTCAGTGCTGCACTGGAGTGTCAGCTTAGATTGTGGGTGTAAGTATTGTATGCAAAAAGATAAATGGAGTTCAAATTCCTGCAACGCAGGGCACAATTCTTTGCGTGCTACAGGGAAAATTTTGCCAGAGCTTCTGTGTGGCAAATTTTCTGACATTGAACTGACGTGGCAAAACTTCCTCATATTTCTTTCTTTAAAAAGTGAACTCAATTCCTCCTGAATAAAGTTTTAAATCCGTTTCTGATTGTATTGATATCCTGCAACCTCAAAACTGTTAAAAATGATTTAAAGAATACACCATGGTTGAGTGCACATTGTCCATTTTCAGTATTTGTTGGTAGGACAGAATGATTCTGCCTCTCAGCCTCATTTTCCTATTGATGCTTATTTGAGGGATGGGGTGCAAATCGGGGTTGGTAAAAATTACTGTTGCGCTAAACATAGTTAGGACCCTGGGTTCAGCTAATCCTGCTGACCATGACAGTTATTCAGCGATGATCAGCTTGGCAATGCTTTAGGGTGTGCTTGGCAATGTTTTTGGAAAGGTTTTGTTATTTTTCATGCAAATAAAATGATGATTTTCCTTAAAAAGTATGCAAATCGTTGGCAACGTATTATTATATTCACAATCTGCAATGGTAAGCTGGGTTTAATGAAGATTTATAGAAGTACTGAGGGGCCCAGCTGCTGACAGACAACCCCAGAAAATTGTACATGTCTTGCCTTGCGCGGATTATCAGCTCGCCTGCAAGCATTTGCGCTGGATGAGTTTCATCATGGTCAAATGCACTTGAAGGAAAATCACCTCCCAACATCTCTCTGATGGTTGTATGTGCCTTTCAGAGAAAAAAAACTTACACTTGTATAGTGTCTTTCATGACCTTGGGATGTCCCAGATACTTTACAGCTAATTAAGTCCTTTTTGAAGTGTCGGCAATATTGTAATGAAGAGAACATGGCAGCCAATTTGAGCACAAGCAATCTCTTAGAAATACCAATATGATATGACCAGCTATTCTTTTGTTTTGTGATGTTGTTTTGAGGTCAGTGCACTGGCTGGAACTCCTTTACTTTTCTTTAGAATAGTGCCATGAGAGCTTTTACATCCATTTGAGCAGAGCAGACAGGGCCTTAGCTGAACATCTCAACTAAAAGACGGCATCTCCAACAATTACAGCACTCCCTCTGTACTGCACTGGGGTGTTAACATATTTTTGGGCTCAGCTTTCTGGAGTGGGACTTGAAACCACAACCTTCTGATTCAGATGAACCACTCTGTACCTGAAAATTGCAACCATGGTCCTTTGCTGTTGCAGGACCCTGATTTGCATATTTAAGTAACTGCCCACAAGAAATAAGCATGCGTGCTCTTACAGAAGCGAACTATTGTACTGAATGTTTCTGGTGTGAGTGTCTGTGTTAATTTCATTCGATGTTGTTGCCACACTGGTCTGTTAGGGAGTACTTGCCAGAGATTGCTGCTGGGACAAACACATTGCCGAGGCAGAATGCTCTTCCATTTAGTTGTGCTAAGCCAGACCTGGGAATGTTTGAAATTGGGAGTGGAGGGAGTTAGCAAATCAGCAGAATTATTGCTCGTTTTGCATGCAAATAAAACAATGACTTTCCTTAAAAAGTTTGCAAATTGTTCGCTGTAGCATTATTGCGTTCGTAGTCTGCAACAACAGGCTGGGTTTAAAGCTGGAACTCATCTAGAAAATTCACTGGCTGGTGCCAGTGTGAGGCCTGTGCGAAATCCGTCGGTGGGCTTCACCTGCATGTGACCAGCGAGTGGCAGATATTGGGCGGAGTTGGCCCAGATTTGCACTAAGTGCAGTAGTAGGCGGGAAAAAGGGAGTTTTGCCCACCGGCTGCAGTGGCGGCTTTTTGTGCCATATCACCCCATTCCCGCCTCATTAATTATGCAGCCACAGGAAACACGCTGTCTTGTCAGTGGGTGGCCTCCGATTTGCCCGCCACACCATCACCTCACTGCCTCCTCAAGCAGGGTGCCATATTTAAACTTCTGCCGCGTGCACACTTCTCAACGCTTGCAGCCCAGGACTGCACCTGTGAAGACATGGCCCCAAAAGCCTGCTGCGATGTCCTCTACCCCTGCTCTGGCCGCAGGAGGCCCATCAGTCTCACCACTCTGGCTTAGGAGCCGGTGGCAGAGGTGGTTAGTGCCAATGCTGCACACAAGAGGTCGGCCATCCAGTGCAGAAAATGGATGAATGATCTCATCTGTGCCACCAGGGTAAGGCAACCACCTTATCACAATGATCATATCACTCTAAACTGACACACTCAAGTTCATCACACATTCATTGGCATCTCACTCACTGCCAGCTCAAGGGACGTCACCCCTCATGCTTTCACACACACCCTCACATCTCCACCTGGCTTCATCTCCTCTGGAGACTGCCTCCTCAGCCCTCACAACTTTGAGGTCACTTGTACAGATCAACAGGTGCCCTGGGGTACCCCCTTCCCCAGTACAGCTCTCACCCTGTAGCCTTTCCCCTTGCCAGAGGCCACTTCTCTCCCATCCCCAAGCAAGCCCTAGCTCTGCAGCAGTTGAAAATCCACCCCCGCCTTATGGCTGATCTGTTAGGTTGAGACAAAGAACAAAGAACAAAGTAAAGTACAGCACAGGAAGAGGCCCTTCAAGCCTGCGCCGATCATATTGCCCATCAACTAAAATATTTTGCACTTCCAGGGTCCGTATCCCTCTATTCCCATCCTATTCATGTATTTGTCAAGCTGCCTCTTAAACATCACTATCGTACCTGCTTCCACCACCTCTTCTGGCAGCGAATTCCAGCCACTCACTACCCTCTGCGTAAAAAACTTGCCCCGCACATCTCCTCTATAGTTTTCTCCTCTCACCTTAAATCTATGTCCCCTAGTAATTGACCCTTCCAACCTGGGAAAAAGCTTCTGACTATCCACTCTGTCCATGCCGCTCATAATTTTGTAAACTTCAATCAAGTCGTCCCTCAATCTCCGTCGCTCTAGTGAGAACAACCCGAGTTTCTCCAACCTCTCCTCATAGCTAATAACCTCCAGATCATGCAGCATCCTGGTAAACCTCCTCTGCACCCTCTCCAACGCCGCCATATCCTTCTGGTAATGTGGCAACCAGAATTGCACACAATATTCCAAGTGTGGCCTAACCAAGGTTCTATTCAGCTGCAGCATGACTTCCCAGCTTTTATACTCAATACCCCTGCTGATGAAGGCAAGCATGCCATATGACTCCCTGACTACTTATCCACCTGCGTTGCCACTTTCATTGACCTGTGGACCTGTACACCCAGATCCCTCTGCCCATCAATGCACTTAAGGGTTCTGCCATTTACTGTATAATTCCTGCCTGTATTAGACCTTCCAAAATGCATTACCTCACATTTGTCTGGATTAAATTCCATCTGCCATTTCTCCGCCCAAGTCTCCAACCGATCTATATCCCGTTGTATCCTTTGACAATCCTCTTCACTATCTGCAACTCCTCCAACCTTGGTGTCATCTGCAAACTTACTAATTAGCCCAGTTACATTTTCCTTCAAATTATTTATGTATACTACAAACAGAAAAGGTCCCAGTACTGATCCCTGTGGAACACCACTAGTCACCGCTCTCCATTCAGAAAAGCACCCTTCCACTGCTACCCTCTGTCTTCTATGACCAAGTCAATTCTGTATCCATCTTGCCAGCTCACCTCTGATCCTGTGCGACTTTACCTTCTGTACCAGTCTGCCATGAGGGACCTTGTCAAAGGCCTTACTGAAATCCATGTATATAACATCCACTGCCCTTCCATCATCGATCATCTTTGTCACTTCCTCGACAAACTCGATCAAGTTAGTGAGACATGACCTCCCCTTCACAAAACAATGCTGCCTCTCACTAATATGCCAATTTGCTTCCAAATGGTAATAAATCCTGTCACGAAGAATCTTCTCCAATAATTTCCCTACCATTGATGTAAGGCTCACCGTATTGTAATTTCCAGGATTATCCCTGCTACCCTTGTTAAACAATGGAACAACATTGGCCATTCTCCAGTCCTCTGGGACCTCACCAATAGCCAGTGAGGATGCAAAGATTTCTGTCAAGGCCCCAGCAATCTCCTCCTTTACCTCCGTCAGTACTCTGGGGTAGATCCTATCTGGCCCTGGGGACTTATCCACTTTAATATTCTTGATGACGCCTAACACCTCCTCTTTTTTGATCCCAACTTGATCCAGGTTATCTACACACTCTTCCCTAGACAAATCAACCGCTAAGTCCCTCTCTTTGGTGAATACTAATGAGAAGTATTCATTTAGTATCTCTCCCATTTCTTCTGGCTCCACATACAGATTCCCACCTCTGTCCCTGAGTGGGCCTACCCTTTCCCTGGCTACCCTCTTGCTTTTTACATATGTATAAAAGGCCTTGGGATTTTCCTTAATCTTGGTTGCCAGTGACTTTTCATGACCCCTTTTAGCCCTCCTGACTCCTTGCTTAAGTTTCTTCCTACTTTCTTTATATTCTCCATAGGCTTCATCTGTTCCCAGCCTTCTAGCCCTTATGAATGCTTCCCTTTTCTTTTTGACTGATCTCACAATATCCTTTGTTATCCAAGGTTCCTGAAACTTGCCATGCTTATCCTTCATCCTAGCAGGAACATGCTGGTCCTGAATTCTTATCAACTGACGTTTGAAAGCCCCCCACTTGTCAGTTGTTGATTTGCCCTCAAACATTTGCCTCCAGTCTAGATTCCTCAGTTCCTGCCTAATATTGTTATAATTAGCCTTGCCCCAGTTAAGCACCTTAACCCGGGGACTCCTGTTATCCTTATCCACCAGTATCTTGAAACTTACTGAATTATGGTCACTTTTCCTGAAATGCTCCCCTTCTGAAACTTTGACCACCTGGCCGTGTTCATTCCCTAATACCAGGTCCAGTATTGCCCCTTCCCTTGTTGGACTATCTACATATTGTCTCAGGAAGCCCTCCTGGATGCACCTTACAAATTCTGCACCATCCAAAACCTCTAGCACTAAGTGATTCCCAGTCAATATAGGGAAAGTTAAAATCACCCACCACAACAACCCTATTGCTTTTAAATCTTTCCAAAATCTGCCTACATAACTGTTCCTCAATCTCCCGCCGGCAATTGGGAGATCTATAGTAAACCCCCAACGTTGTGACTGCACCCTTCCTATTCCGGAGCTCTACCCATATTGCCTCGCTGCATGAGCCCACTGAGGTGTCCTCCTGTCGTACAGCTGTGATATTCCCCTTAACCAGCAGTGCAAATCCCCCACCTCTTCTACATCCTTCTCTATCCTGCCTGAAACATCTAAATCCCGGAACATTTATCTGCCAATCCTGTCCATCCTTCAACCACGTCTCTGTAATAGTAATAACATCATAGTCCCAAGTACTAATCCAAGCTCTAAGCTCATCTGCCTTGCGTGTTATACTTCTTGCATTGAAACAAATGCATTTCAGACCCCCAGTCCCACTGTGTTCAGTAATTTCTCCCTGCCTGCCCTTCCTCTTACTCCTACTGGCCATATTCACTGGTTCTCAGTCATTTATTTCATCTGCTGACCTACTGCTCTGGTTCCCACCCCCCTGCCGTGCTAGTTTAAACCCTCCCGAGTGACACTAAAAAACCTCTCAGCCAGGATATTGGTACCCCTCCAGCTTAGATGCAACCCGTCCTTCTTGTACAGGTTCCACCTGCCCCAGAAGAGATCCCACTGATCCAGATATCGGAAACCCTCCCTCCTACGTCATCTGTTCAGCCACGTGTTCAGCTGTACTTTCTTCCTCTTTCTAGCCTCACTGACACATGGCACAGAGAGTAATCCTGAGATTACAACCCTAGAGGTTCTGTTTTTTTAACTTTCTGCCTAACTCCCTGAACTCCCGCTGCAGGACCTCATCACTCTTCCTGCCTATGTCGTTAATAGCAATGTGTACCACGACCTCTGGCTGTCCTCCCTCCCCCTTCAGAATGTCCCGAAACCGATCAGAGCCTGCCCATAAGCCCCTCTAAAAGTGATGTGGTGCTGCTTGCAAAGCCTGGCGCTGAGGACAACAAGTGCTGCCTCGAAGAATATAAACCTCGAAGCCCTGAGCAAAGTGCAACGCGCCAGGTGCATGTCACTTATGTAGAGTTGTGAAACCCATCGGAGTGCAATCACGCCAGTTTGCCCGGATGATCCAGCCAGGGAGATGATTCTGGGGATCAGGGCTTATAATGAGATGCTAGAGTATTGAAATCAGGTTGCTGAAGTGCGGTGGTGGGAAATGCGGCCCACCGTTGATGGATGGAGCGGACGATCACAAACTCGTTTAACAATGCCGTGAAAGTGATTTTTAGCCTTCTTGCCATATTGCTTCCCCCCTCCACCCGCCCTGCCTGCTATGACGCCCGATGCTACTGGGGCCGGAGATTACCGGCTATTGTCTGTACCCATGGAGGTCACCAATTGGAGCTGTTTATGACACTGGCAGCGGCCCTCGGTTAGGTCGTTGGGAATTGGAGAGGGCTGAGTGAGTGAACACATGTACACATTCAAGCTAGAATGCGTGGGAGCAGAAGCTAAGCATTGCCTTCATTTCAAACTTATGTAAGCTTCAAAGGTCATCTTTCACACCCAAAATATCATCTGTGTGTTTCAGCACGTCACTACTATCCAAATATTATTTTAGGAGTTTCATTTTCCTTTTTCTACTCTATACAAGACTATCGACACAAAAAAGTCCAGGCATAGTAATGTACAGGTCACGACTGTTCTGAGAAATCTAATTTTTCAGCAATACTCTAACTTTTCTTTCTGCTCACTGACTCTCTGTGTATTTCCAGCATTTGTGGGGTTTCTCTTTCAGATTTACAATTGAATGCACACAGTAATTCACCATCTATCATCAAAACACTGGAAAAGCCCCAACATAGCCCCTATCACACATTCCATTCTGAGGGGAAGTTTCCCCTTTGCTTGTGGGCTCATCAGTGTGGAAATTCCAGGCGATAATTCTATCTTCTCTTTCATCTTGTGAACTGAGTCCACAAAAGGACCAAGTTTCTCCAGTCCTTTTCCTCTTAACTCAGTCCCCTGACTGATGAGTTCAGCATTCTGGCTGTTCTCTGGAGCACTGACTCCAGTCCTTTATGTTTATCTTGCTTCTGCGAGACCTGAACCAGACACAGCAAGGTGGACACGATGAGATACTGCGAGAGGAGGATAAAGTCGAATCACTTTCTACGCTGGCTTACATTCTAATATTTTGACTATCAAGTTCAATGTTCAAGGAACGTAGGGCATAGGAGCAGGGGTACAGTAGCATCGGGATTATGTTGCTGGACCAGGAATCCAGAGGCCCAGACAAATGCTCTGGAGACATGGAGCCCTCCAGGGCTGCTGTAGAATTTAATGTTGATTAATTAAATAAAATCTGCAACAACAAGGTAGTATCAGTAATGGTGACATGAAACTACCAGATTGCCATAAAAACCTTATCTAGTTCACTATTGTCCTATAGGGAAGAAAATCTGCCATCTTTACTTAGCCTGGCCTTTATGTGACCCCAGGCTCATAAGTGTGGTTCACTCTCAACTGCTCTCTGAAACGACCTAGCAAGCCTTTCAGTTGTACTCAAAGGCAATTGGGGATGGAGAATAAATACTGGTCTTGCTGGTGACACCTACATCCTGAATGAATAACAATAAAGTAGACCATATGGCCCCTCAAACCTGCTCTGCCATTTGGTAATATTGTGGCTGATCTTCTGCTTCAATGCTGCTTTATGCCATATGCTTTGCATCGGTTAGACATATTTAGTGTCACTCTACTGAAATTCCGAGTCCCTCTCACCCTCATCCACAGCTATTCCAACAGCATTCATGGAGCTTCATCTAATTTTCCATCCTATGTGTTGCACTTTACACTTACCTATGCTACAGTTTACCTGTCACTGATCTGATGTCTTGTTCAATCCATTACAATTTCTGAGCTACCCTTTCTCATTGTTTTACCCTTCTTCTAGTTTGGTAGCACTGCAAATTTGACCAACCTGCACTCCTCATCAGAATCCATTTATGTGAAGTAGAAACTAGCAGTGGCTCCAGTGCCAAATGCTGAGGCAGCTTGCTCAATACTGTTCCTCCAGCTCAGCCTCTCTGTTTCAGTCCCTGCTAGCACTCCTTCACCCACTCCCTTACTTGGAGCAGCCCAGCGATCTAACTGCAGGAGGTAGGTAGGTAGGGAGATCACAGAGGGTGATACAGAACATGTGGGCAGGGGGAGCAGGTTGAGGAAAGTGAGACTGTGAAGTTCCTGTGCTAAGGGTCAGCAGACATGTGACTTGGGTCTTAGAGCCTTTGAATCCTGATGTCACAAGTCTTCCTTTTCTATGAAGGCTGAGCATCAGACCAGTTGAAGGCAGCTTACAATCAAACCCATCCAATAGGAAGAGTCCATGAATGGTGTTTCTGCATCATAATTTACAGCACTTAAAACCAACCTGGAGACTATGACAGTCCAGGCAGATCTGAATGCAGCAGCCCTTGGAGTAGATTAAGTTTCCTCGATCTTTGTAACTCTCACTGCTGCCTGGGTGTGGTTGGGTGACCGGTTATGAGAGGGCTACCTCTTCCTGCTTGAACAGAATTGGCAACTTGGGGGTGTTACTAATTGCCAATTCTGTTCAATTGGATCTATTTCTTCCACAAACTATGTTTGATCCATTCTATCCTGCACTATCTTATATTGTGCAATCACCTGGGTGCGATATTTCTGACAGTTCCCATGACACATGACTCAGTTATCTCTTTCTGCAGCTAACCTAATGAATGTCAGCTACTTCCCAATCAAATATTCAAATGGTTCTCTTATAAAGGTGTCATTAATCAATTTACCTCCCAGCCTGTTTCACATATCCATTAGACCATGTGAGCAACAGTTATCATTGGCTGCTCAGAGAGTGCACTTTTTATTTGAATCGCCTTCATTGACCCAATTGAGGACATTAACTAGCTCTTGCTATCCAGTAAAGGCCAGCATGGTAGTTGCATGACTGAATTTTGTTCACGTCCAAACCATAGGCTTTTCTGTTCCTGCCATTATGATTGAGGACTTTAAGTATCCTAATGACCCCCCTGGTGATTATCTTCCTTTTTGTGGGGAGGTGAATGATCTCTTTGGAATTGGGTCCAAGATTGAAATGTCTGGAAATGGAAATTTGGAAATAAGCCAAGCCTCCAAGCCACACTCAGTAACCAAATACCTGGAACAGGCAGGTCTACTATATTCCAGGGAAGCATTAATGATTCAAAAGCAAGATACTGCAGATGCTGGAAATCTGAAATTAGAACAAAAACTGCTGGGAAAACACAGCAGGTCAGGCAGCACCTGTGGAGAGAAACAGAGTCAATGTGTCAGGTCAATGACCTTTCATCAGAACTCCATCAGAACTGTTAATGGATTGACCAACGCACTAATTGAACCTGTCACTGGGGAATGCAAGTCTTCTCACTCTGCAAAGCAATGCCCTAATGGACGTACTAGCTGGACAAACAGTGGAAAGTATAAAAGTACTTTATGCTGATTAGCTGCGCAGCTTTGGCTGTTTAAACTGTGATAGCACTGTTATGCAGGTTGGGGCTTACAAACCTTGGCTCTGTCAACTAGTACCGAAGTTTTCTGCTCATGTAATACTAGTAAGTGTTATGAATGTGAGACTTTATATGGCAGTTATGTTTTAAACTGTCTCTTTTAATTTGAGATAGGATGGGGGATGATGAAATCATATCGGTCTCTGCCCGGAGACAGGTCCATGTGATTTGGCTGCCATGGGGGACAAAGGCCCAGGTTGAAACCCATAACAATTCAATTGCTGGTTTTCACATCTTGGCACAAAAGAGGGCAGCTAATCTTGCTGGACACAATCAGATTCAGAGACCCTGGAGAGGGAAATACAGAGAGAGAGAGAGAGATGCTGCTGTGAGAAGCAGAGGGGAAAAGACTGTTGTTGTGTTAGCCCCAAGCAGAATGCTGGTAGGAATTGATTCTCTGTTGAAAGTGATGGAACTTGTGCAGGTTTAAGAATCAAGAAGTTGCCAGAGGGTGCCTTGCTGCTGGAAGTGCTGGAAGACTAAGTGAAGTGACTTGCACTAGAATCTGGACACTGGAGTCCTTGCTCTGATGTGACAGGGAGAATGGAGCCTGCTGGAAAAGTCAGGAGAGGTTTAAACCTGAATCTACAAGGCTACATATCTTCTGAGAGCAGGGCGTAATGTATAAATGGGTCATGAATTATTTTTGGATGTGTTAATTAGTTAATGACAAAGAACCTTTCCTGTGGTTTGGTGTGTTAGTTGCCTTTTAAATAAAGGTTAGACTAATGTTGAGTTTAGTTTGTTTGCTACAGTAAAAGTCTTAACATGTTAAATCTTGTGCAATGTTTTTGGTTGGTTTCTGGAAAATTCATATCTCTTTTTAAAAGTTCTTGGTCTTTACAGGAATGTAACATAAGAAAGTCTGGAATTGATGGCTGGTCTTTGAGTTAGCTGAGTTTAGCCAGGAAGCTAATGGGGGATGTCATACAATGAGGTTTAGTTTCTTTAGTCTGGAAACATGGAAAATCATCCAGTATTTCAGGTCTTGATTGCTATCCAGATACCCTCGCTGGAAACGGTGGATGTCATATGGGACTAAGACATGATCTGATGTGGTTATGCTCTCCATCACAGTTGAATGCGCAATGTACCATTAGCTGGTTAACCTTACCAACTCCGATGGGGAACTGGCACTCTCTCCACTACAAGCATTTTATTTTTGAAATTTAATCCATTTTTATTGCGTTGGCTCAATGTCTACATGAGATAAATGCTTAATGAAAATGTTCTGCATGAGCTGGTTTGCTTGGAGGTAAATATTTTTGTATGACTATTTCAATCTGTTTGACATTTATTAATTCAAGTGTGCCACTGACATATCCAATAACACCAAAACTGTTTCCTTTAGGTCAATTTAGAGCTTAACGACTGCATATGAAAACTCTCTCAGGATCATTTATTATCAAATTCCATTATCAGACTTCTTGCAAGAGAGGGTCACAATGTTTATACCTTCTGCTTTAATTCTTTCTCCCCGACAGTTCAAAGCAACTTTCTTCGGTTAGGTTTCAAGAAATACCCAGTAATGTGATTTCTTCTCAGTCACCAGAAAGCTGAACCTGGAACCAATAGGCCAGGCTGTATCATTTAAATACCACTCTGCCCTGAATGTGTGAGCTTTGTGAACACTATTAGTTGTAGGCCAATCATTATTGTTATGAGTAATGCAACCCGACGTGTGCAATTGATGAACTAATTGTGTCATATATATTACTATGTTATCCTGTGCAACTGTAACAAGGGTTGTTAGAGATTACTTAGCCACCTCATCCTTTCAATAATTAGTGACCAAATTGCTTTATTGCTGGAGGAATTCCTAATGCACTGTATCAGATACTGACCTCTACAACGCTGTGCTTTGTAGCTACGAGGTCAGTGCTCCACAATACTATAGCTGCAGTGCTACTCTAAGAGATGATAGCTTCTCTAAGCCAAACCTGCGTGTTTTGTTCGTGTAGCATTCTCGTTGTCCAAGGGCTGCTAATCATCACTTATGCCAGGGTATCACTATGGGGAAAGATGGGGCATTGTCCTCAAGAACTGCCTTGGCCAATATTGAACTGATGCTGTTGCCGTTATTTTGCACTACACTCTGTCTAGCTAACTCATCACCCTCCCAATGTTCCTTCTCAGTGCAAGATGTTGATGCCAATCGCATACCATTTGCTTGTACTTCTCTTTCCCACACTCTGTTGTTACTTGGAGTTCTAGGGAAATTTTTCCACACCCATGCATTGGTTGTGCAAGCATGGGGTAGAGAAGGTTGGTGGTTTTTGCCGGGGGGGTGGGGGGGTGTGGTGGAAAATCAGTGGAAATGCACCAGGCCGTGCTGGGGGAGCGAGAGGCTTGTGCTAGCTGTTGATCTGTGCAAATTCTGTTACACAATACACGAAATGTGTTACTAAGGATGGTGACCTCCCTGCCTTGCCATTAGGTCTCCCTCTTTCACCACTGACTGTCAGTTGTGGGACTGCATGGACAATGTCCATACAAAGCAGATGCTCTTTAAACCCTGACCTGCACAAACCACATTCGTAAAGATATAACTGACAGGAAGAGATCCTTTTGGACATTTGGAGTTACTTATTGCTGTCTTACTGTACTTTTCCATGTGTGATAGGTCAGGTCTCAGATAAATGCTGATTATGACTTCTTTTAATAATTCTTCACGTCTTTCTGGTGAGTTGGTATCTGTCTAGAACTATCTCTCCTCGTAGGGTAGGTATTCCTTTGGGAATTCCACTTCCCTCAGGAAATGAGAGCACGAGCAGGAATTCTACTGGTATAAACAACACAAGCAAGTCTGTACCAACCACCAGTGTAAGCAATAAGCTGGGGAAACAAATTAAAACTTTCTTAGCATGGGTGGGCTCAGATCCCAATATCATTTTGCAAACCGTGCTGCCAGTATTGGCCTCTGTAGGAAGCTTGTGCTGCAGTAGATGTTATCTGTATCTGTCTCAAGATGAAACGTCTAATGCAGTTTTAATATTTTTCAATTCACGTTTGATTAAAATTAAGATAAAAATTGCAAACAAAGCACTAGGGTTCATTTCTCGAGCAAAAGAAAAGAAGAATGAGAGATTTGTATTTATCTTGCGATTTACACGAGTACCAGACTTCTCAAGAGTAACAGAATTCAAAAGTTATGATCAAGTTAAATAGAAACTATAGAACCTAGAACCTAGGCCTATACTTGCTAGAGTTTAGAAGGATGAGAGGAGATATATTGAGGTACATAAGATGCTAAAGGAGATAGACAAAGTAGATGTGGAGTGGATGTTTCCCCTTCTGGGGCATTCTAGAATGAGAGGCCATAGTTTTAGGCTAAGGGGTGGTAGATTTAAATCAGAGATGAGGAAGAATTACTTTTCTCAAAGGGTCATGAATCTATGGAATTCACTACCTCAGAGTGCAGTGAATGCCGGGATGCTGAATAAATTTAAGGAAGAGATAGACAGATTTTTAATTAGTAACAGGTTGAAAGGTTATGGAAAGAGGGCAGGAAATTGGAGTTGAGGCTGAAATGAAATCAGCCATGATTGTATTGAATGGTGGGGCAGGCTCAAGGGGCTGAATTGCTTACTCCTGCTCCTAGTTCTTATGTTCTTATGTAGAACCTTGGTTAGAGCAAATTTTTTTCATTCATGGGATGTGGGCTTTGCTGGCTGGGCCAGCATTTATTGCCCCAGGTGGTGGTGTTCCTGTCTATCTGTTGCCCTTGTCCTTCTAGATGGTAGTTGTCATGGATTTGGAAGGTGCTGCCTAAGGAGCCTTGGTGAATTCCTGCAGTGCATCTTGTAGATGGTACAAGTTGCCGCTACTGTGCATCGGTGCTGGAATGAGTGAATGTTTGAGGGTTAGCTGCCAATCAACCTGGATAATATCAAGCTTCATGAGTGTTGTGGGAGCTGCACTCATCCAGGTGTTTGGGGAGTATTCCATCACACTCCTGACATTTGCCCTGTGGTTGGTGAACAGGCTTTGGAGAGTCAGGAGGTGAGTTACTTGCCACAGGATTCTTAGCCTCTGACCTGCTCTTGTGGCCACAGTATTTACATGGCTAGTTCAGTTCAGTTTCTGGTCAATGGTAACCCCCAGAATGTTGATAATGGGGGATTCAGTGATGGTAATGCCAATGAACATCAAGGGGTGATGGTTAGAGTCTCTCTTGTTGGAGATGGTCATTACCTGGTACTTGTGTGGTGCAAATGTTACTTGCCACTCGTCGGCCCAAGCCTGGATATTGCCTAGGTTTGCTGCATATGGACATGGACTGCTTCAGTATCTGAGGAGTCACAAATGGTGCTGAACATTGTGCAATCATCAGTGAACATCCCCACTTCTGACTTTATGATAGCAGGAAGGTAATTGATGAAGCAGATGAAGATCGTTGGACCGAGGACTTTAGACTGAGAAACTCCTGCGGTGATGCCCCGGAACTGTGATGATTAACCTCCAATAACCATAACCATCTTCCTTTGTGCTAGGCATGACTCCAACCAGTAGAGAGTTTCCCCTCTGATTTCCATTGACTCCAGTTTTGCTATGGCTCCTTAATGCCACACTCGGTCACTCTCACCTCACCTCGGGAGTTCAGCTCTCTTGTCCGTGTTTGAACCAAGGTTGCAATGAGGTCAGGAGCTGAGTGGCCCTGGTGGAACCCAAACTGGGCATCAGTGAGCAGGTTATTGCTAAGCAAGTGCCACTTGATAGCACTGTTGATGACCCCTTCCATTACTTTACTGATGATCGAGAGTAGACTGATGGAGTGTTAATTGGACGAGGTGGATTCGTCCTGCTTTTTATGTACAGGACAAACCTGAGCAATTTTACACAGAGCCAGGTAGATGCCAGTGTTGTAGATGTACTGGAACAGCTTGGCTAGGGGCGCGGCAAGTTCTGGAGCACAAGTCTTTAGTACTAATGTCGGAATATTGTCAGGGCCCATAGCCTTTCTCCAGTGCCTTCGGCTGTTCCTTGATATCACGTGGAGTGAATCAAATTATCACATTGGCTGAAGACTCACATCTGTGTTGCTGTGGACCTCCAGAGGAGGCCAAGATGGATCATCCACTCGGCACTTCTGGCTGAAGATTGTAGCAAATGCTTCAGCCTTATTTTTTTCATAAATGTGCTGGGCTCCCCCCCTCATTGAGGATGGGGATATTTGTGGAGCCTCCTCCTCCAGTCAGTTGTTTAATTATCCACCACTATTCACAACTGGTTGTGGCAGGACTGCAGAACTTAGATATGATCCGTTGGTTCTGGGATCGTTTAGCTCTGCTTATCACTTGCTGCTGATGCTGTTTGGCATGCAAGTATAGCTTCACCAGGTTGGCACCTCATTTTTAGGCATGCCTGGTGCTGCTCCTGGCATGCGCTCCTGCACTCTTCATTGAATCAGGGTTGATCACCTGGCTTGATGGTAATGGTAGAGTGGGGGATATGCCAGCCATGAGGTTACAGATTGTGTTTGAGTAGAATTCTGTTGCTACTGTTGGTCCACTGCGCCTCATGGATGCCCAGTCTTGAGTTGCTAGATCTGTTTGAAAGCAATCCCATTTAGCACAGTGGTAGCACCACACAACACGATGGAGGCAATGTGAAGGGGGGTCTTTGTCTCCACGCTGACTGTACAATGGTCACTCCTACCGATACAGTCATGGACAGATGCATCTGCGACAGCAGGTTCGTGAATTTTCTGTCTTGGGTAAATGAGTTTGTTGGCCAACCGAACTCTAACTGCACGCCTTGCAATCAATGATGGGAAGAGACTGATGTAAGAATAAACAGTGATGATTTATTGAGACATAGGGCAGAGTACCAGATCATACGGGCTTACTCAGAAACCTCCAGAACTAGACTTACAGTTCCCAGTTGCCTGCACTGTGCAGTGATTCATCAGTGCTGTCACATGATCAGTATACTTGCATTTTCTTAAAGGGACAGCATACTTCACTTTACCACAGTGATGATGAGGTCAAGTATGTTTTTCCCTCTTGTTGCCTCCCTCACTACCTGTCGCAGACCAAGTCCAGCAGCTATGTCCTTCAGGACTCGGCCAGCTCGATCTATAGCGGTGCTACCAAGCCACTCTAGGGACCATAAATATAAGATAGTCACTAATAAATCCAACAAGGAATTCTGGGGAAATCCTTCTGCTCAGAGAGTGGTGTGAATGTGGAACTTGCTACTACATGGGGTCATTGAGGTGACAATTTAAAGAGAAGCTAGGGGAACGAATGATGGAGAAAAGGAATGAAGGAAATTTTGACTTTTGGTCTCCTTTTTCACCTCTGACTGTTGGAAGTAGAACGTGGAACGCAGCTCTGTAAGTGATGAAAGGCCTCCAATACCTTACCCAGTGCCTGACTGTGCAGATCTTCAGGTAATTTAACTGTAGCAGGTTTCAATTTCTGTCTTAATTTTGCTTCCATGGTTTTAGTAGCACATGTCAATCCACAAGGCTGATGCAAAAAGGCACAATTGCTTGGAAAGTGCTGCTGAAGATAGTAACCAACAAATACTGAACACCTCTGTTAAAACAGTGGATAGAGGAATGGCATGTGAAAGAAAAGAAAATTCATAGGAATGCCTTAAGCATGTGCCCATTATTGAAACCACAGCAGTAATTTCTGGATAGTTGACACAACTGGGTCACAACGTTCAGAAACATGTTTCCCCACTGCAACAATAATCACACAGACAAGAGAAAGTGTTAACATTTCTCAGAGTGCGCTGGAATGTGAGGTCAAATTTCTTTGCGCACAACTTGCCCCTAAAATGGCAAATTAAAAATACTATGGTCTTGACTCATGATCTGTCGGCCCAAGTTGCTTTGAGTTGTCACTGCCAGAGCCGTAAAGCACTCCAAACAAGTGACCTAAATGTGCGCAGTTTGGGAATTGATGCTTCCAATATTTGATGTCAAGCCATTTCAGCTTAGTGTGCAACACAAGAATGTTGAAAAACCGGTTGACTTTACTTACAAGTTAATGTTTAACCTTTTAGAAAAAAATCTAGTGTGAGTGTTTACAGATCAGTGTATTTTCCACCACATGTGGGATTAGTTATGGATGAAATGGGAAGAAGGAAAATGCTCTGTAATTACACCAGAACAATGAGATGGGAATGAGTTCAAAGACCGAGAACTGCATTCCTGACCACCAATCACTATCTAAGATGTACCCAATTCTGTGGCATTGTGGTTTAAACCATTGAAGAGTCTGTCATTTTGTATTGAAGGCTGCACCTTGCTCATGAAAGAAACATCGACAAAACTTTGAAGTGGGGATGATTCTTCTTGTTTCTTTGTGAAACAACACCACAGAATTTCACCACACACGAGACCATTCATCCAACACACGTGTGCTGGCTCTCTGCAAGAATTATTCATTCAGTCACTTCCTTCTGCTAATTTTACCTATACTCTGTTAAATATTTGATTTTTAAAAATATTTATCCATTTCCCTTTTAAAGCTTATAATGAATTTGACAGAAAAGCATAAGAGATGGCTGCAGGAGTAGGCCATTCGGCCCTCAAGCCTGCTGCACCATTCAATAAAATCATGGCTGATCTGATCTTGTCCTCAATTTCTTTCTTGCCTGTTCCCCAAAACCCTTGACCTTATACCGCAGAAAAATATAACCCATGAGCCTCACCCCCGCGTGGACCCCTTCTGGCATCAAAAGTCAAAGAAGCAGCAATTATCAAAAATTTTATTCACATTTGTCCAAAGCCTTTGTGATCTTTTAATGTATGTTAAATACACATCTGTGAAGCTGAGACGAGATCAGTCGTGTTCCTCCCCATGGATTCCACCTAGTTACAGGGCGGGCTAAACACAGACCAGCTCCGTTCTTTCTTGTGGGTTTTGCTACTTTGTTTGAAGGACATCTGTAGGCTTTTGAAAAAAATATAATCTGTTAATCGCTCCAGACTGTGACCTGTTGGCATGAAGAGGTTCAAAATTTGTCTCAGCCATCATAACCGCTGAGGCTACTCCGACACCAGCTACATTACCATCCCCCTTCAAAATAACCTTTGGCCCGGGATCTAGTGAAGGTATAAGGGTGCCATATTGATAGCAGCCACTGACCCCTCCTCCCCATGGTGCTGCCACTCAATAGAGCTGCCAGCCTCTGACTGGTAACAACCAGGTCCTTGAACCTGCGGAAAGCCTGTCGCTGTCCAGTTATGGCGGGCCTTCCCTAAAAGAGGCAACACAGGGCTCTCGCCGGCCCTCCAGCTGGCAGGCGATGTCCCCATTGCCTTCATTAAATACCGTCCCTACAGTACTGTGTCGAGGTTTGGTTTCTTTACTTAAGCAGGGATATACTTGCATTGAAGGCAGCTCAGAGAAGGTTTGCTACGCTGATTCCTGGGATGCAGGGGTTGTATTATGAGGAAAGGTTGAGCAAGTTGGGCCTATACCCATTGCAGTTTAGAAGAATGAGATTTTATTTAAACATACAAGATTCTGAGGGGGCTTGTCAAGGTAGATGTTGAGTTTCCTCTCATGGGGAAATCTGGAACTAGGGGGGCACAGTTTAAAAATAAGGGATCTCCTATTTAAGAAGGAACTTCTTCTCTTGGTGAGTCATTAGTTTTTGGAATTCTTTCCCATAGAGGACAGTAGAGGTAGGGTTGCCAACCCTCCAGGATTGGCCTGGAGTTTCCAGGAATTAAAGGTCAATCTCCATGAGACACCTCTGCGCAACCTTGGAGGAAAATCATCGGGAGATTAAAAGAGGATTTTTAAAAAATCATTTTCTTTGACCATTTCTCTTTACCAGGTATAAAAGTACTGAAAATGAGGAGAAGAAAATGTGGTTTGGCTGACAGTCAAGCATCATCCAATTGGCTAATGAGTCTTTTTGCTTTCCAAATGGCGTAAGAAGGCAGCACGTCACAAGGGTGGAAGTGCTGGCTGACTAATGGCTGGAATTTGGGGGCAAATCAGATGATGAAACCTCCAGGAATACGCTTAATCACTGTTGGCAACCCTAAGTGGAAACTGAATCATTGTCCAATGGCCTTGATTATATTTAGATTTTTGATCGACAAAGGGGTTAAGGGTTATGGGAAACAGACAGGGAAATAGAATTAAGGCCACGGTCAGATCAGCCATGATCTTATGGAATAGTGGGGCTGGTTCGGTGGGCTGAGTGGCCTTATCCTGCTCCTATTTCTTAGGATCTTATGTCCTAAAAGGCCAGCCCCTTATCCTGAGGCTGTGTCCCTTATTTCTAGATCCTCCAGCTTCTTAGCAGCCTAACTCTATAAGAGTTTTATACATTCCAATGATATGGATGAGTAGATCTGGGGTGTTCAGGGACCTGGAGATCCAAACAATCTTAACAGTTGGGTCTCATTCACCTAGATTTTACAGAGCCCCGGCCAGGTTCATTACCTGACTGACAGGTGGGAAGGGGAATTTAGCATTCGGAGGCCATAGCCGGGGGGCTTTGGCAATCCCTCCTGAAAGGTTAGTGGGGGGGGTGGTGTTGGGGGGTGTGGGGGGAAGGGATTCTAGATGATCCTCCTGATCCACGTGGAAACCTGAAATTGAGTTTTTCATCTGACCTGCCTTGGCTACGCCTAGTCTGCGACCCACTTTTTGGCAAGTTTGGCTTGATGAGGAAGCTGTCCCTGCTCCCCTACTCAGATATCTGAATAATATTGAATATCGGGTCCCTATGACATTGTGTCCCACTCGCCTGCTCTGGTCATCTGGGATGAGAGAGTAAGTAGCAACTCAATTTTAACTGTGCCCCCCACCAGATTTCTGCTAGCTGTTGGTGGGAGGGTGGGTGCGTGGGGGGAGGGGGCCGGGGTGGCGGCGGGGGGGGGGGGGTGTAAAATTGGGTTCTGTACCTTATCTACATTTTTGATTTCTCTCATTATGTCTCATTTTGCCCCCTGCCGTTCTCACTTCTTCCATTAAAAAATACCTACTGTTCCCCACCAAACTTTTAATCAGTTTTACACGCAGCAGGCACCCGAAGAAAGCGGGCACTTTTTTTTAACATGAGTTTAGACAGCTGACAATCCAACCATGGCGGCAACAAAGCCGGGCCTGGTCCTGTCTTCACCCTATATCCAAATCTGCACACTACTTACCAGGTTCACTGCGCAACAAACAATGGGAAAACCCTGGCTGATTTTTTTTTTCTCCTCACTAACTGTGGTAAACTAAGGTCAACAGCAACACCGGCAGGCAGGGCTCCACTAACTGAGAAATGAACCTCGGGAGCTTGCCATTTAATACAATGAACAGTAAGAAGTAAACTGAAAGCAACATGGTAGACAGAAACTGATGCAATTCTCAATTTAGAGTTTCTGTTGCAGCGAAAAGTTAAGTGGCAGTCAGCGTGGTGACAATTGAATGTGGTTTTTGGAGTTTGTTTTTCCAGGCAATCCCAGCAGATTGTACCCTGACAGAAAATTCCCCAACATGAGATCATTAGGGATAGAAATAGGCCATTCGGCACCTCGGGCCTGTTCCACCATCCAGTTAGATGATGGTTGATCAGCACTTCAATTCCATTTACCTGCCTTTACTCCAAATCACTTGATAACTTTACTGAAAAAAACCTATTTCGGATTTGAAAGCTCCAGTCGATTCAGTGTGAGAGTTGCCAACCCTCCAGGAGTTGTCCTGGAGTCTCCAGGAATTAAAGATTAATCACCTGGACACTGGTTCGAGCAAACCCAGGGAGAAAACTCAAGGGCTTTAAACACAACAAAATAACTGTGCGATAAAAGCAAAATACTGCGGATACTGGAAATCTGAAACAAAAACAGAAAATGCTGTTTAAAAACTCAGCAGGTCTAACATGTGCGGAGAGAGAAAAAAAAGAGTTAATGTTTTGAGTCCGTATGACTCTTCTTCAGAGCTGAAGAGAAGTAAAAATGTGATGAAATTTATACTGCTAAGGAGGGTTGGAGCAGGTGAAGCTGGATAGAAGGCCAGTGATAGGTGGAGGCAAAGGAGAGATTGCCAGGGATGTCATGGACAAAGGGGTGTTAATGGTAGTGGTACTGGCTAAAGGAGATGCTGATGGGGGCATTAAGGTCAGAAAGCAGAAAGTGATAATAGCAGGATCAGGGTAAGCACACCGGAAAGAACAACATGAACAAGTGACAGATGGACCTTATGGGGCGGGGTGGGGCGAGGGGAAGGTGGTGTGAAAAAGATTGAAAATAGGACAAAAAGGTGGAGATGAAACAATGAATAAAAATGAAAATAAATAAGAATAAGTGGATAAAAAATAAAAATGAAAAAATGAAAAAATAAAAATGAAATGAAAATGAATATTGAAAAAAGGGGATAAGAAAGGGGGTGAGGATAGTCTGAAGTTGTTGAATCCAATATTCAGTCCGGAAGGCTGTAAAGTGCCTAGTCGAAAGATGAGGTGCTGTTCCTCCAGTTAGCGTTGGGCTTCACTGGAACAATGCAGCAGGCCAAGGACGGACATGTGCGCATGAGAGCAGGGTGGAGTGTTGAAATGGCAAGCGACAGGGAGGTCTGGGTCATGGTTGTGGACAGACCGAAGGTGTTCCGCAAAGCGGTCACCCAGTCTGCGTTTGGTCTCTCCAATGTGGTGGACACATTTGAAATAATTGACAAAAAAAGGCAAAAGTGATATGAAAGAAAGCTTTCTCACACAGCAAGTGATTACGGTCTGGAATGCAGTGCCTGAGAGTGGAGGCAGGTTCAATCGAGGCACTCAAGGGAATTGGATGATTGAAACATTGAAACATATAAGATCCTGAGGGGACTTGATAAGGCGGACACCCAGAGGATGTTTCCTCTTGTGGGGGAGACTAAAGCTAGCAGATATAATTTAAAAATAAGAGTAAGGAGAAACTTTTTCTCCCCAAGGCTCATTGATGTGTGGAATTCTCTTCTCCAGAAAGGGTTGAGGCTGGGACTTTGAATTTTTTTAAGGCAAAGTTAGACAGATTTTTGTTAGGTGAGGGAGTCAAGGGTTAAGGGGTGCAGACAGGAATATGGAGCTGAGACCACAACCAGATCAGCCATGATCTTATTAAATGGTGGAGCAGGTTCGAAGAGCCAAATGGCCTACTCCTCCTCCAATGTCCCCGTGATTTTCTGAAAAGATAAAAACTGCCAGGATTTCAGAAAGAGGGCAGGAGAATGGCACTAGGTGAAATGCTCATTAGGAGAGCCGGTGCAGACATATTGGATTGAACGGCCTCCTTCTGCACTGTAACAATCCTGTAATTCTCTGATCCAAACAAATGGAAGGAAGGAAATTGCTTTAGGGATAAAAGAGGTGGTACTGGTTAAATGAAGCAGAATTTTTGGCATAAGCTAGAGAACACAGGCTGAAGATGAGTGAACTTGGAGCAAGGCTAAGTGTCAGTTTGGCTCAGTGATGGCATTTCTTGCCTCTGTGTCAGAAAGGCCTGGATTCACATACCAACCTGGAGGCTTAAGCACATAATCTAGATTGGTACTTCAAAACAGCACAAATAGAATGCTGCTTTGTTCGAGGTGCAGTCTTTACGATGTGTTGATCAATACTCTCTGCCTTCTCAAGTGGATTCAAAAGCAGACTTTGGTCTGAAATAGCTGGATCGTACAGTAAAAACAGATGACAATCCTCTCTCGCTCTACTATCAGTTTGCAGGCTGCATTTTTTTGTATCAATGTGACCAGGTTTTACATGGCAAGGTACAAATGGAATGTTGAGCTATTTCGGCTGCTTTGCAGATGAACCATGATGATAGTTTATCAGGACACAGAGATGTAATGGTTGGTGATTTGGTGATTCTGAGCAGAATATCATATGCAGCTGATTAGCAACTCAGGAAGTGGTGAGATCAGGAAATGGATTTAAGCTTCATTTGATTCCGGTTCTCTTGGTTCCACTTTCTGCTCATATTCTGTTATACTTGAGTAGAGCCCTGCAGAGGCACAACTGACTCTATTGCATAGGTGCCCAAACCTATTTCCCCTGATGATACATCCCAAAGGAATCATGTCATCCTGATCATGAATAATCAATGAAATGTCTAAACTAACCAGTGAAACTGAGTCCCGTTTGTGGACCTGTTTCACATTCACTGTTTTGTAATGTTTGAATTTCGAGGGCCTGGCTATTTGGGTAGATAAATCCTGAATCAGAATACCAAGATCTGAAAGTGTCACCACTTGAGATATAATGCCAATGAATGGGAATGTGAAGATAAACTTTATATGTGGCTCTCAAAGCTCTGTATGCAATCTGCAAAGACAGGAAGCATGAGTATCTGCCATGTTTTGGAATGTTTGACTTTTTTTTATTCGTTCATGAGCTGTGGACGTCGCTGATTAGACCAGCATTTATTGCCTGTCTCTAATTGTCCTTGTTCAGAGAGCATTTTTTTAAGAGTGAACCACATTGCTGTGGGTCTGGAGTCACATGTAGGCCAGACCAGGTAAGGACAGCAGATTTCCTTCCCTAAAGGACACTTTTTTAATATTCCAGACGTTGTTTATTCCACTCCAATGCACCGAAATTTTAAGATATCTGGGAATTCTCCTTCAGGAAAATAATTATGGACTTAATTGGAAAGGACTTGCAGACAGCGGTGGAGGCAAAAACTCAACAATTATTTGAGGAAGAACCTTGCTGCAGCAAGGGCAGGCTGGAGGGTTTTCTCAATGCTTGAATTGCCTGAGACTATCAGCTGTGAAGGAGCAGCATTATGACCCTCAAACACAGGACAACAACTGCCACCAGCTTGACCCAAATCATTCCCAGGCAGCCATTTTCTTTTCTCAGCTCTGAAGAGGGGTCATACAGACTCGAAACATTAATTCTGTCTGACCTACTGAGTTGTTCCAGCATTTTCTGCTTTCAAGCCGTTTTCTTCTTCGCGACCCTCAGAGAGGCAGGCTTCCCCCCTCCTCCCGGCGTGCAGTGTGTTGACCGGGCCCCTAAAGGACATTAGTGAACCAAATGGGCTTTTACATCAATTGGCAATGATTTTGTGGTCATTATTAGACTTTCAATTCCAGATTTTTATTGAATTCAAATTTCACCATCTGCCGTGGTGGGATCCAAACCTGGGTCCCCAGAGCATTACCCTGGGCCTCTGCATTACCAGTCCAGTGACAACACTACTACCACCTCCCCCCATTTATCACTGGGAGGAGGGCTACTTGGAATTAAAAAGTGAAGGACATGTATTTACTGCCTCTTGCGGTCTCTGAGTTTTACAGCCACTGTTTTTGAAGTTTAGCCACCATTGGAATGTAGGAAACATGGCAGACAATTTGTATACAAAGAACAAAGAAAAGTACAGCACAGGAACAGGCCCTTCGGCCCTCCAAGCCTGCGCCGATCATATTGCCTGTCAAACTAAAACATTTTGCACTTCCGGGGTCCGTATCCCTCTATTCCCATCCTATTCATGTATTTGTCAAGCTGCCTCTTAAACACCACTATTGTACCTGCTTCACCACCTCCTCTGGCAGTGAATTCCAGACACTCACTACCCTCTGCGTAAAAAAAACTTGCCCCGCACAACTCCTCTAAAGTTTTCTCCTCTCACCTTAAATCTATGTCCCCTAGTAATTGACTCTTCCACCCTGGGAAAAAGCTTCTGACTATCTACTCTGTCCATGCCACTCATAATTTTGTCAACTTCTATCAAGTCACCCCTCAATCTCTAGTGAGAACAATCCGAGTTTCTCCAACCTCTCCTCATAGGTAATAACCTCCAGACCATGCACCATTCTGGTAAACCTCCCCTGCACCCTCTCCAACACCTCCATATCCTTCTGGTAATGTGGCAACCAGAACTGCACACAATATTTTAAGTGTGGCCTAACCAAGGTTCATGACTTCCCAGCTTTTATACTCAATACCCCTGCTGATGAAGGCAAGCATGCCATATGACTCCCTGACTACTTTATCCACCTGCATTGCCACTTTCATTAACCTGTGGACCTGTACACCCAGATCCCTCTGCCCGTCAATGTACTTAAGGGTTCTACCATTTACTGTATAATTCCTGCCTGTATTAGACCTTTCAAAATGCATTACCTCGCGTTTGTCCAGATTTAACTCCACCTGCCATTTATTCGCCCAAGTCTCCAACTGATTTATATCCCATTGCATCCTTTGACAATCCTCTTCACTATCTGCAACTCCTCCAACCTTAGTGTCATCTGCAAATTTACTAATTAGCCCAGTTACATTTTCCTCCAAATCATTTATGTTTACTACAAACAGCAAAGGTCCCAGCACTGATCCCTGCGGAACACCACTAGTCACAGCTCTCCATTCAGAAAAGCACCCTTCCACTGCTACCCTCTGTCTTCTATGACCAAGCCAATTCTGTATACAACAATCATCAAATGTCATAATGAGGAGATACTGTAACCTGTTTTAGCGATGTTGGTTAATGGATAAATATTATCTAAGACAACTGGGAGAACTCCCCTGCTCTTCATTGAAATTGTGATTGTTTATCTCCATCTTGATTTAATGACTCATTTGAATGATGGTACCTCTGGCAAGTACTGCACTGAAGTTTCAGCCTTTGTTCTGGTCTCCGGACGGCCAAATGCACTCTCCAACTTCTGACTCTGAGGTGAGAGTGCTATCAGTTGTGCAACGGCTGACAGGTAATATGTTGAAAATGCTACAATGAGTTAAATCTAGCTCCCAAGAGGTTAAGTCACAGGATAGCAGGCTGAGGGCCCTAAACAGACCTTAAACAGGATGTCTGAACCAGTGTACTATAGGCAATGAAAGTTAATTTGGACAATTCAATGATTATTCTCATCTGTTCTGGCTGAGATGATTTAATTCATTTATAGGCTGAGCAGGGCCACTTTCCAGACAACCTTGTGAGACTCAGCATCTTGGGGTCAGAGTTGACAAAAAGGGAGGAAAAAAAACCTACGTTCGTCTCTCAATGTTTTTTTCTTCTTCATAGGATGTGGGTGTCACTGGCTAGGCCAACATTTGTTACCCATCCCTAATTGTCCTTGAACTGAGTGGCTTGCTAGGCCATTTCAGAGGGCAGTTAAGAATCAATCACATTGTTGTAGGTCTGGATTCACATGTAGGGCAGACCAGGCAGGTTTCCTTCCCAACAGGAAGGACATTAGTGAACCAGATAGCTTTTTACAACAATCAATAATAGTTGTCATGGTCACCATTACTGAGACTAGCTTTATATTCCTTATTTATTAATTGAATTTAAATTCTACCCGCTGCCATGGTGGGATTTAAACCCACGTCAGCAGAGAGTTAGCCTGGGCCTCTGGATTACTGGTCAAGTGACATTACCACTATGCCACCATCTCCCCCCTACATGTGTAATGGAATGATAAGTTGTTGCTTTGGTACACTGACTACAGTGTAGTAAGTTGTGAGTGAAGTGGCACTCCAGATACACATTTATATCTACACATTGCAATACAGTTCCACCATCACTTTGGAATAATATAACAATATAACAGGTACTTTGGATAGTTACACTACAATTACGCTCAAATCTGTAGAAAAAACACAACTGAAGGCTTGTGTTAAATACCCTCTTACACTTGGCGACTGTTGTGTATTAAATTGGTTGTGATAGGCAGTTCAGCACTAAAACTGAGTACATAATGTAGATTACATAGAATTCACAACACAGAAACAGGCCTTTTGATCTAAATGCTGGAGTTTATGTTCCACACCAGCCTCCCCCCAACAGTTCATCTCACCCTATCAATATTTCCTACATTTCCTTTCTCCCTTTTCAATATCTAGCTAACATTTAGTATAAAGGATCTTTATTAACTATTTTGGGGACAGACAGTGCAAGTGGTTTAACTCATGTCTCTATAATCCCAACATCAGGAAGAGGAAATGTTTCACACTCTGGCCTTGATTGTCACTCCAGTGTCGGGTGCACAGAGACAGGAGAATTCCCAGCTCTCTGAACCTGACCTTTAAAAGTGGTGGCCTGCTGTTTGGGTTTTTGTTTTGGGGTGGGGTTGGACTGGATTGGAAGGTAACCCATCACCCCTGGAACAAGGTCAGAGGCTGCTGAGTGTGGAGGTGGGCTGAGGGGAAGGTCTATCTTTTTTCTGGCACTTTAGAACCATTGAACCATAGAACACTACACAGAAAAACAGGCCATTCGGCCCTTCTAGTCTGTGCCGAAACATTATTCCACTAGTCCCATTGACCTGCACCCAGTCCATAACCCTCCAGACCTCTCCCATCCATGTATCTATCCAATTTATTCTTAAAACTTAAGAGTGAGGCCACATTTACCACGTCAGATGGCGGCTCGTTCCACACTCCCACCACTTTCATTGTTTAAGTTATTTAAAAAAAATCAAAGCAAGAACCAGCCCTCACCCCTTACCCCCCCCTACACACTTCCCATGCCCCATCCATGCCAACCTATAACACCTAATGCCACTAAGTGCCACCCATTGCCCTTCACACCCCCTGAGCCAAGGTATCTCATAACCCTTATGGTAACCCATTCCCCATTATCTTATGCCCTTCACATCGTCATGGTTCTTTACACCCCCCCATGCCAACTTTGTGCCAATCCATGACCCCCCCCATCCCCCACCCCCACCCACAGACAGCCTCTCCGTCGTGGTGAAAATCTGGGCCTCTAAGTGCAGCGGATGACTGCAGAATTAGCAAATGGGATGGAGGTTAAAAAGCTCCAAATTCCCAAATAAAAACATTGGAAAGAGTATTATTATTAAGAGATCTTCCGAAGGTCTGTCATTTGGAATTCCGCTCCGTAGGTTCGAATGTGAACAGCGTTTTAATTGAAAAATGAAAAATCTTGGTCAGATGACCCTACAATTTCTGTAAGACATATGAAAGTAATTTATAACCTGGGAAAGAAAGACCCCATGCATCTGAAACAAATCACACTAGCAATTATTCACATATACAGCAGAAACATTTTCTAGCCATTCATCTTGCATTGGTTCATTGAAGTAATTGTTTCACTGTACAAAATTTGTACTTACAGACGCTTGAACCATTGCCAAAACATTGTCTACGATAATGGCACAACCGTATCATAACCTTGATTTATTTTGGCTTCATATGAATGCTACTTATGTTTAACCACCCATGTTGAGGTCACCTTATCTTCTCCAGTGAACAAAACAACAGGTACTTATATTAAGAATGCACTGAATAATGATTGTCCACATTTGGTTGCAATCTGTGATTCAGAGATATACTGATTCCAGGTTCAACACAAGTTGCTATTTGGTCAACTGCTCAATCGGAACACAGTTTGTCATTACTGACAGGCTAGGAAGTAATGCTCTTAAGCCTACTTTAGTCATGGGCTGTTATGCTCCCATATTACATTTACGTTCGATTTTTCTTTACTTTTTTCACGTTTTCCCTCCCAATTGCTCATTAATCTTCTTCCTTTGAAGTAAACATGTTATGCAGGTGCAGGTCATTGGTGGCAATGGGATTCCAACAGGTTAAGCATTATTGTTAATGTAGATTATATATCAATATTATACATTTTAATGCTTTTTAGGAATAAATCTTGTTTTGCCTCTATGCAACTCTCTCATCCTGAGGTGTTTGTGAATCATGTGATAGATACTTATTGGTTTACTTTCTGTAACCCATTGGTTCTCAATATGAATCCTCTGTCAAAGAGCTCTGGTATGCTGTTACTCCACTGAAGGACAGATCACATTTTCTCAGTAGCACTAAGAATTGTACTCTACCAACAGAATATGATGATTGCAAAAGGCACTGAGTTCCTTATGGTGAAACAATCCTGCTTAGGAGACTAAACTAACTGTCTAAATAAAACAAGGATTTGTTGAAAGAGACTAGAAACATACTTTGATCAACTTGGATGCCTAAGTTATAGGATAGTGAGAATGTTTATGAACAGCAAAAGTTGTTAGCACAAAGAAGTCGCTCACTTTTGGAAAGATTTCATTCACACCTACCTATTCCATACAAACGTATGAATTAGGAGCAGGAGTAGGCCATTAGGCCCCTCAAGCCTGCTCCGCCATTCAATAAGGTCATGGGCTGATCTGATTGTAGCCTCTACTCCACATTCCCACTCCTGATAACCTTTGATCCCATTGTTAGTCAAAAATCTAACTCTGCCTTCAAAATATTCATATCTTTATAGTGCAGAAGGAGGCCAGTTGGCCCATTGAGTCTGCACTGGCTCTCTGAATGAGCCACGTCCCATCCCCTACCTTATTCCCATAACCTTGCATATTCTCCCTTTTCAGGTAGCAATCCAATTCCCTTTTAGTTACCTCGATCAAACCTGCCTCCACCTCCCTTTCAGGAAGTTTGTTCCAGACTCCAACCACCCTCTGGTTGAAAAAAAATTTCCTCCCATCACATTTACTCCTTTTGCCAATTATTTTGAATCTGAGAGAAAAAATTTCTATTCATCTTACTGAATGGGAGACCCATTAATTTTAGCCGAGTCGCCTAGTTCTAGTTTCTCCCACAAGAGGCAACATCCTTTCAGCATCTACCCTGTCAGGTCCCCTCAAGATCTTATATGTTTCATTAAGATCACAACTCAATCTTCCAAACTCCAACTCCAAACAGGCTCAGCCTGTCCAACCTTTCTTAAAAGATAATCACCCCCTGCCCTCCATCCCAGGTACCAGCTCAGTGAACCCTCTCTGAACGGCTTCTAACACATTTATATCCTTTTTCAAATAAGGAGACCAAAACTGTACACAGTACTCCAGGCATGGCCTCATCAACACCCTGTACAACTGTAGCAAAATGTCCCCACTTTTATATTCCAATTGGCTCTGATTGTGGCCAGCATAACTTTTAGACTATTCAAAACCAACTTGAATGTTTGAAAAATAAACCCACTTGATGCGAATGCGTTAATTTTTCAAACTTTCGCTGAAATTTTTTCATGGATCAGATTTTTGTTTTGAATTATTGCCAATTTTGCCTTTTCTCGAGAATTGAAAATTAATAACTTACGTTCAGACAGCCTTGTAAGTTTTACACACTCACCGCTTCTACACTCTCCATGTGAAGTAATACGCAGGAAATAAAAAGTGCCTATGCTCTCTGAACTCTAGCTCAAGGGTCAGTGCTTGAAGTTGATGAGATCAAGGGTATTTTGGATCACATCTTAATTAACATAACACGAGAAAATATGCAATAAAGAAAAACCAATCAGGTCATCGAAGCATATCTAAATGTACTGTTGGAGAACCTCCTTGAGAAACTTAATCCACTTTTACTCAAAGTCTTCAACGTGATCACTAAAGCTGTTTGTAAAAAAATAAAAATGTTGTCATGTTGTTTCTTCTCTGCAGCCGCAGTAAACATAGGCAGGTTATCAATTGACGAAAACTAAAATGCAACACTGCAGATAAGCTGACTAGATGATGGCGTGATGAAGATAGCTCAATTAATTATAGTGACAACATGAGTGATTCTCCCTCAATGTGGAAATAGTTTGAATGAAGTACCGGAGAGGTTCTCAGGTTTCTTTGTCTCTTTCATAACAGTGATAGTATTGATAGAAAAACAGTAGCTGTAGTCTGAAGTATATAGGAACAAAGGTCATTTGGCTCCTTCAGCCTTTTCTGCGCTATTCAATGCTATCATGGCTGATCTATAACTCCATCTACCCACCTTTGCCCCATATCCCTTAACACATCTGGTTAACAAAAATCTTTCAGTCTCAGTTTTAAATTTTACATTGGATTACTTAGGTTACATGGCACAGAAACAGGCCATTTGGTTCAACCAGTCCATATTGGTGTTTGTGGTCAACCTGAGCCTCCTCCCATCTTTTCACATCTAAATTTACCATGGTAATCCTCTGTTCCCTTCTCCCTCAGTGTGCTTGTCTAGTTCCTGCTTAAATGCACCTAAACTATTCATTTCAACTACTCCCCAGTGAGTCCCACATTCTCACCACTCTGGGTGAAGATGATTCTTCTGAATTCCCTAATGATTTACTGGTGACTATCTTATATTGATGGCCTCTAGTTATGCTCTTCCCCCCAAGAGAAAACATTCTCTCTATAGCTAGCCGCTCTTCCAAAATCTTTCATAATTTCAAAGGCCTCTGTTAGGTCACCTCTCAGCATCAGCATCGATTGATCCTGCATCAAGTGCCATTTGTGGGTGAGAGTTCCAAACTACAATCACCCTTTGCATGAAGAAGTGTTTCCTAATTTCACGCCTATAAAGCCTGGTTGTCAGGGAGATGGCAGTGTAGTGGTAATGTCACTGGACGAGTAATTCAGAGGCCCAGACTAATGCTCTGGGTTCTCACAACAGCTGGTGGAATATAGATTCACTTAAAAATCTGGAATATAAAAGCTAGTCTCAGTAATGAGGACCAAGACACTATCATTGATTGTTGTAAAAACCTATCTGGTTCACTAATGACCTTTCAGGAAAGGAAATCTGCTATTGCTACCTGGTCTGGCCTACACGTGAATCCAGACCCACAGCAATTTATAGTTGACTCTTAACTGCCCTCTGAAATGGTCAAGCAAGCCACTAAGGGCAATTAGGGATGGGCAACAAATGCTTGTCTTGACAGTAATGCCCACGTCCCTTGAGGGAGAATAAAGAAAAAAAATGTTTTTTGATTATGCCCTCTAATCCTAGAGTTCTCAGTAAGCAGTGTATCGTTGGATTCCCAGCACTGAGGCCCATTGCTGGTTTTTAGTTGCCTTGATGATTCTTGTTGGGATACCGTTCAGTAGGCACTAGCAGCCCTTTCATGCCTCACCTAGATGCACATATCAACCTGGGTAAACTTGCGTCACCAGGCTATTCCACTGTAGCAAGCATCACACTCAAGCAACCGACAGACAGAAAATCGGGTAGAAAGCAGAATCAGGAACCTTACATGCAGTGATGAGTTTGTTCAAAAGACATAAAAACATAATATATAGGACGAGGAATAGATGATACTGTCCCTCAAGGCCGCTCTGCCATTCTATAAGATCATGGCTGATCTTTTTCTTATTCTTGCATGGGATATGGGCATCGCTGGCAAAGCCAACATTTGATGCCCATCCTTGACTGATAACTATCCTTGAACTGAGTGGCTTGTTAGATCATTTCAGAGGGCAGTTAAGAGTCAACCGCATTTACTGTGGATCTGGAGTCACATGTAGTCCAGGTCAGGTAGCCTTTTGAGTCCAAACCAAATAAACTAAATTGACAAATCAGAGGACAAATTAAAAGGCAGCTCCTTAAAGGGAAACTGCAAAAACAAAGACAAAATTTAAAGGAAACTTATGAACATTAAATCAAAATATGATTAAATATTATAAAACACCTCAGTCCCCACTGAGCACAGAAGGGATCGGACATTAGCAAACCAGATGGGTTTTTACAATAACCAATGATAGCTTCATGGTCACCATTACTGAGATTAAATACCACCACCTACTATGGTGGGATTTGAACCCATGCCCCCAGAGCAATAGTCTGCACCCCTAGATTACTAGACTTGTACTATTACCACTCCACCACAATCCCCTACCTCAATTCCACTTTCCCACTCGATCCCCATATCCTTTGATTCCCATCCAGTCCAAACATCTATCTATTCCAACCTTTAATATACTCAACGATTCAACACAGACCCTGGGCGGAAGCAACAGGTTTGTACTAAGTGTGGTAGCGGGCAGGAAAAAGAATGTTTTACCTGCTGGTCGCAATGGTGGCTTTTCACATCGTTTCATTCCCACTCCTGCCTCATGGGTCGTGCATTCCTGGGAAACACGCCGAGTCCCTGCCGGGCGGCCTCTGATTCACCCGCCATGCTGTCACCTCCTCACTTCCCCACACCGAACTCTATATTTAAAGTGTAGGCGTGCACACATCTCTCAGTGCTTCCAGCTCACGACTACTGCACAGGAGACGTGGCCCCGAAAGGCAAGAAGACTGCAGTCCCCCGATTCAGTGATGCATCCCTGGAGCACCTTTTGGACGCCGTGGAGGCTCACCATGATGTCCTGTACCCTGCTCTGACCGCAGGATGGGCAGCAACATCACCAATCTGGCTTAGGAATTGCTGGCAGCGGTGGTCAGTTCCAATGCCCTGCAAAAGAGGATGGCCACCCTGTGCTGAAAAAGGATGAATAATCTCCTCCGTTCCACCAGGGTAAGTCACTCTTCTCATCACTTTCAACTCACTCAATCACAAACCCATCACACACCCACAGGTCCCTCATTCACTGCCAGTTCAAGCGACATAACCATTCATTCTCTCACACACACCTTCACTGTCCTCATCCCATTCATGGGACCACTCACCACCCAAACATACCAGGCATATTTATCATCTGGCCTAGCAGGTGTCCTGCTTACACTCTCTCCATCTGTAATCATGCAGGATAAGCTGGCACACAACAAGAGAGAGATGTCACAGACGGATGGAGGAATGTCTGAAACCAAAGCCCTCATGGACTTTGAAAACAGACCCATTCAGCTGGCCGGTGAGGATCTTGACCTGCGTGATGGTGAGGTTGGAAATACTCTGCCAAGTGAGGATCCAGCTGTGCAACATCCATCAGACAACCACGACGTGAGTGACGTGCCCTGTTTTACAGGCCGCTGTCATCCACTAATTATCTCTCCTTGCTTTCGCAGGCACCTGGGAAACTGTCAAGGGAGTCCACGACCCAGGTC
This sequence comes from Carcharodon carcharias, assembly GCF_017639515.1. Classification (NCBI taxonomy): domain Eukaryota; kingdom Metazoa; phylum Chordata; class Chondrichthyes; order Lamniformes; family Lamnidae; genus Carcharodon; species Carcharodon carcharias. The sequence continues at coordinate 168,941,562 of NC_054472.1, forward strand.
CTCGACTCAAGCCTTGAAGACAACTCAGAAGAGGAATCTGCTTGAATTCCCATCACAGTGCTCACCCACACCCTCCGCTAATGCTGAGACACACACCTTGGTGGTACCAAGCTTTAGTGTAGCTTCAGGATCACAATCTGGTTAGTACGTTGCACTGGCTATTCCACAGCAGGTGGCGGCATGGTCTGCCCAGGTTTCCAGAATTTGGAGGACTGCTGGAGGCCAGAAATCTGCTGAATCCAAGTCAGGTGATGAGCCTCTGGACTCAATCACATCACAGTTGCTGGAGCTGCAAAGACAAGCTTGGGAACATCAGGAAGGAATGTCCGCTGCGCTTCTCAGATTGCAAGGCACGATGAAGGAGTCCGTCCGCCTTGAGTCTGAGGTGATAGCGCCAACATGCCAATGCACCGAGGTCAACACTGGTAGGATGGCAGTTGCCATGGAGACCTTGGTCCAGGACATTGCTCCTGCACTGCTACGTGGTGGGCTGAACTCCATCGCTGATACCATGGTTGGCTTCCATCAGTGCCAATGCGAGAAGGGTGCGGGGCAGCTCACTCTCACTCCAGCTTCGCTTCCTTCTCAAGGAGTCAGCCAGGGGCTGTCAGGCACCCATAGGGAGGAGGATCAATAGGTGCATACACCAGGGCCATCCACCCAGGTGACTTCAGCCCTTTCAAATCCCTTCTTCCTGTGACCCAGCAGCTCCAGCTCCACAGGAAGGTGCAGAGAGCAGACAGGGAACATCATGGGACGCAGTGACATTTGGGTACGAGATTCTTGCAGCAAACACAAGCCACGTGGAGGTACCGGCATCACTGATCTGGAGAGTGAATTTGAAGCCAGACTGTGCTCAAAGGATTACATTCTGCACAGGGGAGAGGCCCTGAACTGTGACAGTAGCCTTCATTTGGTGCAAGAAACAAGGTTTCACATCTGATTGACACGAACACTGCTCAACATAACAAGGAGCCATAGACAAGGAGATATTCTTGGGACAATGGTCAACATTAAGTACATGTGATTAACACCCATGCTCATGTTATGCAAGTAAATCTTCTTGACATTTCTAACCCTGTCACTATGCCCTGGTTCTCCCCCGACAGCTACAGCGGAGTTGGAGGTGGTCTGCTGACAGCCAAGGCCAGTTGTCTGTGGTGTCTTTGGCAGGCATCCTCTGGAGGGCTGAGATCTGGAGGGTCTCAGCCTGCTTTTGGAGTCCTGCAGTGTGGCAGTGGCACCCTCCTCAGCCTGTGGATCTGGAGCTGCTGGGGCCACAGGAAGAGGGGATTCGGATGGGCCGGACGCTCCCGGAGACAGCTGGGTAGGTGGCCCTGGGGTTTGCACCTGCTGATCCTCCTCCCTATGGGTGCCTGAGGGCCCCTGGCTGACTCTTTGAGAGGAAGGGACAACTGGAGTGAGCTCGAGATGCCCCACCCCTCCCCTCACATTGACCCAGATAGCTGCCTGCAAGTGCCTCAGTGATGGAGTGCAGCTCCTAGAACAGTGCAAGGCCGTTGTCCTGGACCAAAGTCTCCAAGGTGGCTGTCATTCTACCAGTTTTGACCTCGGTGGATTGGCATATCGGCACTATCACTTCAGACTGAGGGCGGACAGACTCCTCCATCATGCCTTGCAATCTGAGGAGTGCAGCGGACATCCCTTCCCGAGCTTGTCTTTGCAGCTCCAGCAACAGAGGTCTGACCGAGCCCAGAGACTCCTCATCTGACTCGGACTCAGCAGATTTCTGACCTCCAGCAGTCCTCTGAGTGCTTGCTGTGGATCAGGCAGTGTGATGTGCTCACCAGTTTGTGACCCCGAGGCTACTCTAGAACTAGGTCCCAACGAAGTGTGTGTCTCTGCGCTGGTGGAAGGTGTGGGTGAGCGCTGTGACGGGTCTTCAATGTCTGTGTCTGCAGATTCATCTTCCATTGTGTCCACGGGGCTGGAGTCAAGGACCTGGCTCGTGGACCCCCTCGGCTGCTTCCCAGATGTGCCTGTGAAAGAAAGGAGCCCTAATGAGTGCATGGCCTGGGACTGTGGAACAGGACACATCACAGGCAGCATGGTTGTCTGATGGATGATGCAGTGGACCCTCATTGGTTGAGCAACGCCGACCTCACCATCAGCACAGGAACAGTCCAGATCATCTCTGGCCAGCTGGATGGCTCTATTCTCAGTGTCTGTGAGGACCTTGATGTTGGGCATTCCTCCACCAGACTGCGACCTCTCCCTTTTGTTGTGTGCCAGCTTATCCTGCATGAATACAGATGTAGAGAGTGTAAGCAGGATGCCTGGCATGTGTGAGTGGTGAGTGGTGCCATGGACAGATGAGGACACAGTCCACAGGGCAGATGAAGGTGTGTGCAAGAGAGTGAATGTGATGTCCCTTGAACTGGCAGTGAGTGAGATCCCTGTGGATATATGATGTGTTTGTGAGTGTGTGAGTTTAGAGTGATGAGAAGAGTGATTACCCCTGGCAGAATGGAGGAGATTATTCATCCTCTTTCAGCACTGGGTGGCTGTCCTCTTTTTCAGAGCATTGGCTCTGACCACCACTGCCACAGCCTCTCGTGCTGGTTGGTAACCTGACTTGCTGGTCTTTGCCCAGAGCAGGGGTAGATGATCTCATGAGGGGCCTCCAATGCATCCAGCTTGAGGGAGGTGCAGTTAAATTTGGGGTAGCATGTTTCCTCCCTTTGGCAGCTATGATTTTTCAGCAGCTTTCGATCCCTTAGAGATTGCTAGCTCTGTGCATGGGTGCCCTTTAAGTATGGCATGCTTGGCCTAAATAGCCAAGTGGTTATGGTACTGGGTTTGTAACCCCAAGATCAAGAGTCCAAATCTCACAATGGCAAACTATGAAACAATGTAACTTCATCTGAAACAGATGGAAACGTGTTTGTACTCGAAAGAGTTACCCTCCTTGGTTCCATAAATCTTAATACCTTTAAATATGGCACCTGGATTAGTGAAGGCCTGAGGTCTTGGCAGGATGGGCAAATCAGAGGCGATCAGCAATCTGACATGTAACCTGTGCCTCTGCATTTTTCAGCAAAGTGCCACACGATATGACGGATAAAGACACCATTGCCGTTGGCGGGTCAAAAGCTGCTTTCCCCACCCGATATCGGACTTTGCCATGGGGATCGGGAATCCCACTGGAGGCCGACGTGAAGCCAATTTGCATATCGCTAATGGGATGTAAATGAAGGCCTGACCAGAATCGCCTCCCATGCCCGTTTCTCCATTATTCCATCGGGCAAACACGCTGGTCCAGAACATACTTGGACAAGAGTGACGTGCAGAAGTCAGGACTCACCTTTAGGGCCTTCTCAGGTCATGGCCATCCGAGGAGAAGATGATGCTGGAGCCCCACAGCTATCGGACCCTGGAGGAACACACGCACTGCATGCTGGGTGGATCCTCATGCACTGCATGCTGGGTGGATCCTCATGCACTGCATGCTGGGTGGATCCTCATGCACACGGCTCTGATGTGAAGCAGATGTCAGAAGGTGGGTGTTCTCCAGGCGGCAGCTTCAATTTCGCTGATGCATTGGAGCTTCTTAGACTTCGTCATGGACTATTAAGGATGCAGAGAATCGGGGTAGGGGTGTGGGAAGAGGAAGGTTTAGGTGTGAGTGGGACAGGAAGGTATTGGGAGGGGTGAAGCTCAGAGGGGAAGGTGTTAGGGAGTGTTGAAAATGGGGGGTCGGGTGAAGGTGCCTGGCGGGCTGAAGATGGGAGGGGGAGGGGGAGGGGGAGGCGAAGGTGTCAGAGGAGGGGCAAGTTTGGAGGAGAGAAGGTGTAATGGCGGGAGAATGGTACAAATGGGGAGGTAGGCATAAGGGGTGAACGAAGGTGTAAGGGAGGGTGTTTGATGGGGGGATGGTGTCTGGGGAGAGGAGGGAGTACAGGGGGAGGAATGAGTGAGGGTGGAGGAAGTATTAAGGGGGGAGGAAGGTGTAATGGGGGGTCGTGGAATGTCCAGGTGAACGTGCAAAGGAGGAGTTTGTGATGTCAATGACTGCCTCCTGGGGAGTGAACTTTGGGTGGGCGTGGTAGGAGGGAATAGTTAGAATAACAGGGGACAGAGGGAGCTGGTAGGGTGGGAGGATGAGGAAGCGATGGTAGCGGTGGAAGGTGCAGTGAGGGTGGCTGGTGGGGACACAGAGGCAAACACGGACCCTGGGGGTAGGAAGGGGGAGGTCAGAGAGTTCAAAGGGGGTGGGATTCTCTGGAAGATAGGGAATATGTACATTCACCTGGGTATCCTGGGATGAGAAGGGTTCGCCTGGAAGGTGATGGTGGGGAGGTTGAAGGCTATGTTAGGGCAGTTCTATTGTTATCGGGGAAAGGACATGGGTGACTGGGGGAATGGAAATAGTGGGGGATTCATCAGAAGTATGACCACTGCTTTCTTTGCGACAACAAAAGTGAGCGGAACCTCATGTTGGACGGGCACAGGTGCTGCATGGGAGTGTGATCAGTGGGTGGGTGGAGATGCACGTCAGCTCAGATGGACAACTGAAAGAAAATGCTCAGGACAGTGAGATGAGTGTGAGGGATGAAGGCTCCACATTCGCGGGAGAGTGCTTAAGGCTCTCTGCCACAGACACATCTCCCTCCAGAATCACTCATGGTCCGGCTACGTGCAACTGAATTGCTAGTGTTGGGGGAATGGTGGGGATGTCTCACGAAGCTTATATAATGATGCTAAAAGACAACAGTAGACATTATTTAATGAGACTGAATGTATTTGCAGCTAATACAGTGAGTGTTCATTTGTGAAACTACTTGAGGTCAAGTTTTCTTGATTTTATGATGCCTATCACCTCTTCTAGGTGCTGCCCTGACATCCACAGCAGGAGTGGAGGCAGCCTGTGGAGTTGTTTGCCCTGTTGCCTTTGATGACTTTGGCGGATGTCTTCTGGAGAGCTGAGGCCTGTAGAGCCCAGGCTTACTTTGGCTGTTCTGCTATGGGCCAGCTTCTCCCTCTGTGGCGACAGAGGATGTGGCTGAAGAGGTCACAGGCAAATGGGATTTGGAGGGAGCAGACAGCCTCTGAGAGTCCTGAGTGGATGGCCCACAGGTGTCCAGCTGCTGCTCCTCCTCCCTTTGGGTGCCCAATGGCCCTGGCTTGACTCCTTGAGAAGGGGCACCTGCAGAGACGAGGGGTGCCCCGTTCCCCTCTCGCGTTTCCACTGCAGGAACTCACCCATGGCAACGGCGAGGGAGTGCAGGTCTGCATGCATCTCTGGCAGGAACTGGGCATCCTGCTGGAGGAGAGTGTGCATGGCATCTGCCATCATTCCCATGGAGACCTCCTTATGCTCACATGTGGGCGCCACTTCATCAAAGATCAGGCAGGCAGACTTCACCGACTAGCCTGCCACTTTGTTGAGGGCCTCCAAAAGATCTGCGTGATGTTCCCCTGCCTCTTGCTGACTCTCCACCATGAGTTGGAAGGCTAAATCCAGAGGCTCGTCATCTGACTCGGACCTTATGGCTTCCTCTTCCTCAACAGTCCTCCGAGAGCCGGGGAGTTCGGCTGAAGCTGCCTCTTCCTCCTGTGGACACATGCCAATGAGGTTACCACCAGATTGTGAGACCCTTCCTAAAGTAGCACTAACACCCACCGCGGTGTGTGTTCCTGAACTGGTGGGGTTTGCAGGTGACTGCTGTGATGCCTCTACAGCTGTGGAGCTCTCCTCTTCCACTCCCCTCTGACCTATCTCTGGGTTGGGGCTGGGGCTGATGCCTGATAGGGAATCCTCCTCCTCCTCCTCAGGCCCTGGTTTCTTTCTGGAGGCACCTGTCAGTAAGGAAGAAGAGTGAAAGTGACAGCATCAGCTGCCTCCAACATGGAGGCACATTTGATGCTCAGGTTTGCATTGAATGGACGAATCCTTACTAAGTAGCTGCCCAAGGCTGAGCTCCCCATCGCCAATGGCTCTGTCCTGCTCCACTCCTGTGAGCTCAGATGCTCTCTCCTTGATTTCCGTCAGAAACCCGAAAATTATTGCACCCCCCCCCCCCACTGTCTTCTCACATTCTCCGCGATTGTGACAGCTTCTCCTGCTCAAAGAAGAGAACACGTTTGCGAAGAGCTGCACATAGCATAGATTGGGCCAATGGAAATTAATTCATTCAGCAAAACTCCCCTCATAAGATAGCCCAGTTTTGTGGCACGTCATCACTGGTGTGAATTGGGTGGGAGGGTTGTGGTCCAGCTCCCTCACATGAGCCCATCCACACGCAAGGGGAAGGCTCGGACGGGCATGTGATTTGTGGAGGTTGCTGGTTTCCTCTGCGCCTAAGCCGGTTCCCGCCATTTTCCGCCCCCCACCCCCTTCCCATGCAGTGTTCCATGTCAGCTGAAGGGTGAAGGGGGCACAGTGGGCAGCATGGATGCACTGAAGTGAGACTGTGAGGCAGATGTCATTGCCGCTGGGCCGTGGACCCTGACATATTGGAGGCTTTATGGTTTATGCAACTTACCCTGGCGGAGTGAATAAGGTAATTCATCCTCTTCCGGCACCGTGTTGCTGACCTCTTGTGCAGCCCCTGGGCACTGATGGCATCAGCCACCTGTGCCCATGCAGCGTTGTTATCCCTGCTTGGCCTCCTCCTCCCATTAGGTGGGTACAGCCCATTCCTATAGGCCCCGGATCTTGTCTGATTTCTTACCTCTCCCAGAAGGATGACTGAGCTGCATTGAAGGTGGGGGAGGGGGCAGGGTCTTAATCGTCCGGCTGATCTCGTCCTACCCACCAGTATATGTCTGTGCGCAGTACTTCATCTGAAGACTTGTTCTCAAACGCTGCTGATGTTGCAATGCTGTGGAGCAGAAATGAGCCAGGAACCTTAAGGAAACTGCTTTTACAATAAAGCTTTTATTTCCAATTAACACTTGTGCCTGCGTGCATGTCCACAGGAGCTATACTCTTTCACTGTCCTCCCTTTGTGTTGAATATGACAGAAAGACAGACTTGTATTTATATAACCCCTTTGGTGACCTCAGTAGAGGAAGTTGAATGAAAATTTTAATTATGCAAGTGGAAACAATAACCTGGTCCACCACCTATGAATGCAAATTTGACTGGAAGGCAGCAGACAAACTTAATTGAAAGGCCATTGCCTGACTCTTGTTAAATGGGCATTGGCATTGCTTTGAGCATTCAAATGGCCTATGTTCCTGGAGATGTCAGGAGTATCCTGCTTGGAAATGTCCCCAGTGGCACTCAATGTTGGCGCAAGGTCAGGACTAGGGTTTTGCCCATTCTAAATTTCAGTTTGACAGTGGGCCAACCAATGACGTAATGGCATCATTGAATTAGAGATCACAAGACTGAGATGCTTCACAAGGGTAAATGATTCCTACAGTGCCGTGACTGGAGGGGGAGACGGTCAAGGGGAGAATATTAGGCTGTAAATTTGTCATTGCCCTGTTCCAGCCGAGCAGGTGATGATGTAGCTGCAGCACACATTTAAAATGGAAGGACCGAGGCTGGCCCAGCTTTGGGCCTCATCTCCATAACCAGGCTGAGCTGCCAACACCTCCACATTGCCTTGAGCCTCTGCCTGCCGCTCACCCTGTTGAGGCGATGAATTTCAAGCAGCCTATGTCAGGTGAGTGCTGGAGGTTGGGAAAGAGGAAAGAAGCAAAGTGGCTGGCAATGGCTGCCAGGAGGGTTGTAGAGGCAGACGATTTTACAATCAACAGTGTAGCACTCCCCCAGTAATGTATCGGAGTGTCAGCAATCCCCCAGTACTGCAGTGAAGTGTCGGCATTCCCCCAGTAATGTATCGGAGTGTCAGCAATCCCCCGGTACTGCAGTGAAGTGTCGGCATTCCCCCAGTAATGTATTGGAGTGTCAGCATTCCCTCAGTACTGCAGTGAAGTGTCGGCATTCACCCAGTAATGTACTTGAGTGTCAGCACCCACCTACTACTTCAGTAGAATGTCAGCACTCCCCCAGTACTGCATCGGGGTGTCGGCACTCCCCCAGTACTGCATCGGGGTGTCGGCACTCCCCCAGTACTGCATCGGGGTGTCGGCACTGCCCCAGTACTGCATCGGGGTGTCGGCACTGCCCCAGTACTGCATCGGGGTGTCGGCACTGCCCCAGTACTGCATCGGGGTGTCGGCCCTGCCCCAGTACTGCATCGGGGTGTCGGCCCTGCCCCAGTACTGCATCGGGGTGTCGGCCCTGCCCCAGTACTGCATCGGGGTGTCGGCCCTGCCCCAGTACTGCATCGGGGTGTCGGCCCTGCCCCAGTACTGCATCGGGGTGTCGGCCCTGCCCCAGTACTGCATCGGGGTGTCGGCCCTGCCCCAGTACTGCATCGGGGTGTCGGCCCTGCCCCAGTACTGCATCGGGGTGTCGGCCCTGCCCCAGTACTGCATCGGGGTGTCGGCCCTGCCCCAGTACTGCATCGGGGTGTCGGCCCTGCCCCAGTACTGCATCGGGGTGTCGGCCCTGCCCCAGTACTGCATCGGGGTGTCGGCCCTGCCCCAGTACTGCATCGGGGTGTCGGCCCTGCCCCAGTACTGCATCGGGGTGTCGGCCCTGCCCCAGTACTGCATCGGGGTGTCGGCCCTCCCCCAGTACTGCATCGGGGTGTCGGCCCTCCCCCAGTACTGCATCGGGGTGTCGGCCCTCCTCAAATAATCTACAGGAGTGTCAGACTAGATTTTTGTGCTCTAACCTCTGGAGTGGCACTTGAACCCACAACCTTCTGACTCAGAGATAAGTGCTACAGCTGTCCCTCTTCCATTCCCTGTCAAGCTGGGGTGTTATTGCACCAACACTATTGTCAGTCTTTCTTGCAGCACTACTGACAGGCTCCTCATTGTGTGGTTACTTATTGGTAAAAACAGATAAACTTATTGATTCCATGAATGTTTAACTGTTTACATGCTATGACCATAAATGACACAATCAGGCATGTTTTCTTGAGTTTTTTAAAAAGAAAAGAGGTTAGTTTATAATTGTACTTAGCCTGGTCTAAGTCAAAAATAATAAATGTCCTGACTTTCACACACTCACACTCTCAAAGTTCACACACGCGCACACACATACACACACAAACACACAAATATATTACAGAGGAGGGTGGATGGATTACGTAATCTAGAGTTCAGTAAAGTTAAAGGGGTACATGACTCTTGAAGGTTGGCGACTTGACTGGCTTCCGGCTGGATTCAGTGGTCGTGCTGCTGCCTTTGATGTCCAGACAGTTTAAAGTTGTAGGCGGATGGTTCATCTGTTCTTCTGGAGACAACAACTCTGGGTTGAGTTCTTTTTCAAGTCCCCGTCTATGAAACCCAGATAGTCAAAATCAGCAGACATGGTTCAAAAACTTGCAAGTTGGATAGACAGAGAGAGAGAGAGAGAAAAGGGACAAACTCAGGGTCTTGTCCCTCCAGAGTCCCAGTTGTTTGTCCAGTTCTGGAGAGATAGCAGGTGCTTAAAACACACAAAAGGTTGGCTTGGCACATGGCCTTCTCTCTCCAAATGCCCAGTGACCCAAATAAGGACATAGCTAGTGTATCCAAGTTATAACTTAATTAAATCATGGCAAGAAATTGCTCTCCCGGTAAAGGTCCCATTGTCCAAGTGATTATGTCTAATGGCTTATCTTCAACCAATTGAGTAACCAGGTGATTGTCTGGATGCTTTGCTAATGGGACATTTACCCTCTTTGAAGGTCGTTGTTCCTTGTGCTGTTTTTCAGACATGTTGCCCCTATTTCAATGGTTTTTGGAGTGTAGCTGGTACAGTGATGCAAATGTGCAGCCATCTTTGATTATGATGTCAAGTCACTGAAATGTGGCTTTAGCCTTTTTAAAAAAATCAATTAGGAATTTCCAGCCATAAATTCAAAATATCACTTTTTTATAGAAAGTATGTTTTCACAACACTATGGTAAATTATGTATTTGGCTTTTTGAGAACCATAATATCAGACCTGACATGGAATTCAACAGGCGGAATCGTCCCAAATTTGCACTAAGTGAGGTAGCAGGTGGGAAAAATGACATTTTATTTGCCAGCTGAAATGCAACTTCTTACACCGTATCGTCCCAATCTGGCTACATTAATTATGCATTCCTGGGAAAATGTCAATGGCGTGTGGGCTCTCATTCACACACCATGCCATCACCTTGTCGCTTCATTGCGCTGGGTGCTATATTTAAAGTGCAGCTGCGTGCACACCTCTCAGTGCTTCCAGTCCAGGACTGCTATACAGAAGACATGGCACCGAAAGGCAAGAAGATAGCAGGCCCCCAGGTTTAATGACGCATCCCTTGAGCACTTTTTGGATGCTGTGGAGGCTCGCTGTAATGTCCTCAGGGTAGTGTCCTTGGCCCAACCATCTTCAGCTGCTTGATCAATGACCTTCCTTCCATCATAAGGTCAGAAGTGGGGATATTCGCTGATGATTGCACAATGTTCAGCACCATTCGCGACTCCTCAGATACTGAAGCAGTCCATGTCCAAATGCAGCAAGACCTGGACAATATCCAGGCTTGAGCTGACAAGTGGCAAGTAACATTCGCGCCACACAAGTGCCAGGCAATGACCATCTCCAAGAGAGAGTCTAACCATTGCCCCTTGATGTCCAATGGCATTACCATTACTGAACCCTCACTATCAACAACCTGGGGGTTACCATTTAACAGAAACTGAACTGGACTAGCCATATAAATACTGTGGCTACAAGAGCAGGTCCGAGGCTAGAAATCATGCGATGGGTAACTCACCTCATGACTCCCCAAGGCCCGTCCATCATCTACAAGGCACAAGTGAGGAGTGTGATGGAATAGTCTGCACTTGCCTGGATGAGTGCAGCTCCCACAACACTCAAGAAGCTTGACACCGTCCGGGACAAAGCAGCCCGCTTGATTGGTACCACATCCACATACATTCACTTCCTCCACCACTGACATACAGTAGCAGCAGTGTGTACCAACTACAAACTACACTGTAGGAATTCATCAAGGCTCTCTCGACAGCACCTTCCAAACCCACGACCACTGCCATCTAGAAGGACAAGGGCAGCGGATAGATGGGAACACCACCAACTGGAAGTTCCTCTCCAAATCACTCACCATCCTGACTTGGAAATATATTGCTGTTCCTTCACTGTCGCTTGGTTAAAATCCTGGAGCTCCCTTCCTAACAGCACTGTGGGTGTACCTACACCACATGGACTGCAGCGGTTCAAGAAGGGAGCTCACCACCACCTTCTCAAGGGTGACTAGGGACAGGCAATAAATGCTGGCCCAGCCAGCGAAGCCCACATCCTGTGAATGAATAAAAATAAACACTGGTTCTCGGTCATCTGCAAGAATGAAAGGCGGTGCCTGTTGACCCTGAGCTAGTGGCTCTTGGGCACCGTGTGCTGAATCCCCAGCTGCCCCTTCTTCCTGAGAATGCTGCTCCTCCCACTGTGCAGCCAGGTGCCTCCATCGTTCTCTTCTCCGTCATCTTTGCTCTCTGTACGCCATGTGGCATACAGCCAGGTCACCAGGATCCATGCTCTTGATGTACTCCTCCTGTAGGATGAAAGAGAGAGACACATGAGTTTGCTTGGGTGTACTAAAACCGTCTCTTGTTTAAGTCTGAAGGTCCCTTAACACATCCTGGAGAGTGCTGGCCACCACTTGGATGGCCAGAGTTTAGTGCGCTGCATTCCTACCAGAAACTCCACCTTCCTCCACCCCACTCCACCTGACTGATCGGCAGCAGCTTTGTCAATTTCATGTTGTGCTCTCAGCTCAGGCGCAGGCATTCTCCTAACCCTCATTGCAAGGCTGCATTGTTAACTTGAACCATTTGGGAGACTGGTCCATACCAGGATGATGACATTGCAGGGGGTTGTGAACGCCTCCACCACTGACTGCTCCATGGCCACCTTTAGCAAGAATATTTAACAACTTGTCCAGTCACCCAACTGTTCTTCAGTCCACTAAAACGCTAATTAGTTTGCAGTCTGTGCCCAAGGAGTGAAAAGCTCTGGAGCACTTGGTGGCACTTTCATGCCTCTGCAATGCTTGAGTGGGCAGATAAACTAATGTTATTGTAGCTGCTTCTGCACTGTCTCATCTACGGAGGAATGGTCACTTTATACAAGGTTTTCCTAATGTGTGGCCTCCCTCCAACCCTGCACATGCTTGTGCACTACATTCAACCTCAGGGCAGCTGTTGCCCTCCCTACACCCCAAGTTGTCTCAACCTCAATACAGTCCTTGCTTCCCCCCTGCCAAGTCGCCTGAACTGCAGGGCAGCCCTTGCCCTCCCCCCCAATTCATCTCAATCGCAGGGCAGCCCCTACTCCCCTTCCAACATGCCTCAACCTTGAAGTCTAGCAGGCGACCCTGGTGAGTGTTGCGCAATGTTACTGTGCACCCACCTCCGAGTTCCCCTAGAAGTGCAGCCTGCCAAGTGCACGCCTTATATATGCTGTTGTGAAACCCATCGACCTGCAATCATGCCAATGTGCCCGGACAATCCATAGGGGTGCATGATTCCGGCGGGCTGGCACTATAATGATATGCAATGTATTACAATGAGGTTCCCGACGTCCGATTGCGGGAAATGCAGCCCATCATTGATGGGCTGAGCGGACGATTGTGAACTGGTTTCACGACAGCGTGCAACCAATTTTTGGCCTTCTCGGCATATTCACGCCACCAAACACGTTTGATGCCAGCGGTCGTGGAAAGTTCCGCCCAAAGTCTATCGGGCAGCAGTTCTCCTTCCACCCTTCTATATGCTGCTGAATCTTGGGCAACGTTTTGGTGCCATATCAAGTCCCGAGGATAACGTAATCAACTGTCTTGGAAGGGTCTTGTGAATCAAGAGGGAGGGCAAAGGGACAAACATGAGCATCCGCCAAGACACAGGCAAACCAAACATACAGGCCATGATAATGTCACATCAGCTGAAGTGGACAGGACATGTTGGCAGAAGACCCAGCTCATGACTGGCCAAACAGCAGCTCTACTCAGAGCTGCACCAGCAAGTCCATTCACACAGGGGTCAATGGAAACATTTCAAAGACAACCTCAGAGCCTTCATGGAGGTCTGCCCTATTAACGTTAATACATGGGAAGCAGAGGCCCGAACACGACCAAAATAGCAATTCATCATCAAAAACGGCATAAAGACCTTCCGATCAACAAGGGCAGCCACGGACAGACAATGGCGAGACAGATGGAAAGAGGGGGCAGCTGCTCAACCCAACAAGCTGCCACCACTTCTACTGGCCGACAGCCATATCCTCACTGTGGGTGAGCTTGTAAGGCTAAGGAAGAGCTCATAGGCCACCTGTGAGCCTACAGCTAACACTGACATCTCACTCACACCCAGCTATCTGCAAGGAAGAGTCATCCTCGGCATGAGGGATTGTCGATGATGATGATGGAAACAACAGGATTGCTCCTATTTCTAGATCCACACCAATTTGTTTCTCCATTACTTTTTTTTTAAAAGAAAACTTGACTTTGGTTGGTCAGCATTAAGGATATGAGGGTAGAGCGATATAGTTTAAAACAAAAGCAAAATATTGCGGATGCTGGAAATCTGAAATAAGAACAAAAGATGCCGGAAAAGCTCCAACAGGTGAGGCAGCATCTGTAGAGAGAAACAGAGCTAACGTTTCAGGTCAATGTCCTCTCATCAAAATGGTCACTCAACCTGAAACGCTGGCCAGGATTTTCCGGCTCCATCGTGGTGGGATTTGCCGTGGCAGGTTCGGCGACCCAGTCACAAATCCAATCGTGAAGTGGGGGATGGGGGAATGGGGATGGGAATCAGGGGCAGGGGGTGGCTTCCTGCAGGGACCTGTCATCCTGATGATGGGTCCCTCGATCAGGAACAGAGTACCAGTGCTGGTGCTTTGAGGCCCTTAAGTGACCCTTAAGTGGCTACTTTAGGGGCCTGAGTTGTACTCCAGGCAGGAAGGCAGCTTTCCCAACCCAGACTTGATTGGAGGGAAGCGGGAGGGAAGCATGATCTCCACCCTGCACCCTCCCACCAGATCAGCAGGCACCCCCACCTCTGAACTTGTCTCTGGGGTGGCGGTTGGGAGGAGGGGTGGAATTAAATTCCACCCATTAACTCTGTTTCTCTCTCTAAAGATGCTACCAGTGGGGTCTGGGCTTTCTGTTTTTATTTCAGGTTTTCAGCATCTGCGGTATTTTTCTCTTAAGATTGGGATCTTGTATAGGGAGCACCATCGGCATGTCCCATGTCATGTGTTGCGTTGTCGGGGCTGGATGACATTTCAAGTGATGACACACACAGCAAAAGCTTAAAGAACTCCCTCAAAGAACAGACAGCAGCAAATATGCTGATATCTTGCAACATTGCAGGGTTGGAGGAGATTATGGGGATAGGGAGGGGCAAGGCCATTGAGGGATTTGAACACAAGGTTGAAACTTCTAAAGTGGAGGCGTTGGGAACAGATTTAGATCAGCGAGCACAGGTTTGATAAGTGAATGGGATGTGGAGTGATAAGGGATGAGCAACAGAATTCTGGATGACCTCAGGTAGAGGTCATGGAAGTAGAATGTGGGAGGTTGGCCAAGAGTGTTGGAATGGTCAAGTCTAGAGGTAACAAAGACATAGATGAGGCAGTAGATGAACTGAGGTAGGGCAGATTTAGGTAATGTCACGGAGGGGGAAATAGGTGCTCTTAGTGAGGGCATGGATATGTGGTTGGAAGCTCATCTCAGGTTCAAATGTGGCATCAAAATTACAAACTTTTTGGTTAAACAGTCAATCTCTAGGTACAGGGATGGTGTCTGTGGCTAGGGAGTGGAGTTTGTGGTGGGGATCAAAGACGTTTTGTTCTGCCCAATATTTAACTGGAGGAAATTTCTGCTCATCCAGTACTGGATGCCAGACAAGCAGTCTGACAACCTGCAGACAGCGGGTGATCAAGAGAGGTGGCGGTGAGCTGGGTGTTGTCAGCAACGTGTGAAAACTAGCGTGGAGTTTTTGGATGATATTGCTGAGGGGCAGCACGTAGATGAGAAATGGGAAGGATGGATGTCAGGGAACACCAGAGATAATAATGGGGGAATGGGAACAGAAGCCATTGCAGCTGATGCTCTGGCTGTATGGTAAAGATAGATAAGAATGAAACCAGGTGGGTGCAGTCCCACTGTACAAGATGATGGTGGACAGCCATTGCTATGCTGCATCCTCATTCTGTGGGAAGGAGGTAATATTATCAGGTGAAGTGTATCCTCCTTAAATGGTGCTTAACTCTCCTTTGCACCATCCTGTGCTGTTGATCCTTTTCCTCCATGATAATGGGATTCAAGGATATGTCCACAGGGAATGGTATATTTGCTCCTCACTCCTCATTGTGGTTATTGTGCAAACCTCCAGGCAGCTTCACCCAGTCAGAAGCAGATGAATATCTATATAAGCAGAAAGGCAACAAAAAAACTATCAATACAAAAAGTAGAGAAAGATATTTCCAGTGACCACTCTGCACTTTTCAGGTCCAGATGTGCCTGTCTGCCCCCTGTGATACTGGCGACTGCTTAGCGTTATCATTCCTGGTTAAGCTACCCTGAGTGCTCTGTGTGTATGAAAGTAGGTAAATTGGAGTGGTGATGCCATTGGCCCTCATTATAATAGATTGAAATGAAGGGCGGAATTTGCCGATCCTGCCAGCGTTGGGAATGGTGGTGGGCGGGAGTGTAAAATTCTGAGTGAAGCCAAAAGGCGGAAAATAGGTTGTAATGTTCCCACCTGGACTCTCATGCTGGGTTGAGTTACCTGCTGCTCCATGTTGGGACCTCATGCCTTTGCACGTCATGAATGTTCATTAAAAACCCAGCTCGCCGGATCTCTCTCTCACTCCGAATCTAATTGCCCCACCAGCAGATAATTGCAGCGGTGTGAATCACAGCCAGATATAAGTGCCATTCTTTTGGCGAACTGCATTTCACTTGCAACTTTGAGGTTTGTGCGTGCAGCCTTTCACCGGGCTGTTCCTGCGGCTGCTCCGACTCCCTGCCAAGGCTGCTCAGGCAAGGCCAGCGGGAAGGGGAGGGGGTGAAAGGTACAAACTTGACTGGGGGCTGGCTGACTGGACAGAGGCAAGAGAAGGGGTGGATAGAGACATGTGCTTGACTAGGTGGATGTGGTGACTGGAGCACGGAGGGAAAGATGGACAGAGACTCAAGACTGTGGGGGGGTGGGGGGGGTTGTAAATGAAGAGCGAGGATAAGACTGAGGAAATCTGGTGCAATGTGCACCATGTAGTTGGGGCCAGAAATTAAAGGCAGACCTGGGGCAGTGGGCACCATGCTACAAGGCTGTGTCTGGCATACATGTCCTGGTCCCAGTCCAGGGGCAGGGAGGGCCTGTCCATCCTGTGTCAGTTGTGCACAGCATGGTATGCAGGGACTAGTCAGTCCCTCACACATTTGGATCTGGGGGGTTGGTGGCTTGATACTGGGCCATAGATGGCACAGTCACAGTCAGGGGAGGCATCTGCAGCCTGTAAATGGGAAACTGGTAAGTAAGGGGGGGTGGGTGGGGCGCTCGAAGGTCCCATGGCAGGGGTCCTGGTAGGTTACTGTGCATAGGGTCTCAAGATGGGGAGAGGCGAGGTCGACATGGGGCACGGGGAAATCCGCAGAAAATGGTTCAGTGAGGAGGACAGGGATATTGACTAGAAGAATGATGGACTCCAGGATTAAAGAGAGAGGCAGGAGAGTGATTGGAGGGAGGGAAACATGCACATGATGTTCTTCCAAGATGATAGGGGGTGCTCAGATGGTGACGGGGGAGGGGGAGAGATCGGAAGCCAGTCTCATAAAAGAGATGGAGCAGCACCATTTCGGCAACTGATGTGATGAAGCAGTTGAAAAATAACCTTGGAATAAAATCGCTAAGGGAGCAGGGGCTTGTGAGAGGAATCGACTACTGCACATTTGGGCCAATGGGAGCGGCACCCTAATAGCTACTGCTTCAGGACATGGCACAACTAAAACTTGTTAGGAAAAAATCAAAAGGCAATTGACAGATCCTTAACTCATGGTGCTCATTCTTGTGAGAAGCCATTAGGGCTTGGTGCCAGTTGCAGACTGGGTACGATTGGCCATTTGTTCCTCTCAGAGGAGTGTGAAAGGGTCAGAAGGATCCAACTATAAAGGGGCCATGGCTACAGGGCATATGCAGCATTCTCCAGCCAACTTTACACATTGTAGTTGGGAGATTCAGGCTTTACACGTCACAACAATTGCAGTCATTACATTCATGCAAGACTGGGCTCTCATCTACTCCAAAGGAGTGGCCAAGACAGTGCCCTGACAGTAGCCTTACTGAGGTTGTTAGCACTTGGGGTTGGATCTAGATGAGTACAACCATGTGTGAATGCACTGTCATGCCTGGGGTGTGCTAGGAGGATAGGGTGGGGGGAGGGTGGGAAGAAACAGCTACCAGTGATCCTTAAGGCTGTGCAACAGCTGCAAGGGAGGATCTGGGGATGGAATGCCTGGAATGAGGGCAGCCCAAGGGTTTCACAATGATTCCCGAGCTTGGCAATGGAAGGTGATCATTGCAGGGTAAAGTTCAATCATGTCTCCGATCAACTTTTCCACAGACATGAGGAGGAGTGCAGAGTGCAGACAGCAGGCGATGCTGCTTTCTTCATGGCATTGATACAACTGAGGAGGAGAAGAAGGGCCTGTCGCCATCAGGCAGGGCAAAGGGAAGAGCCTCGCCCTGAGGAACCTGGGCCAGTGAGGCCCCATCAAGACCCAGAATGTGAGGAGGAGAGACCAATCTCATGGAGGCATTTGGCATGAACTAGGGCATACTGAAGATGCCTCTCATACTTACAGTTGAGAGAGAGACAGTGCTGCAGATGCCTTCGCTTGCTAAGGGATGTGGTGACTCACATCTGCCACATTTTTTGGGAGGATCTGACCCGCAGGGACTGGGAGGCCATTCATTGCCAGTGGCTGTAAAGGTGACTGCCGTACCTAACTTATTAGCGAGTGGCTTGTTCCAGGGCTCCACTGGGGACCTCTGCGGAATATCACAATCCTCTGCTCATAAATGAATATGAGAGTTCACTGACGCTCTATTGAGTAAGGCACACAATTACATCCGGTTCCCCCTGGATGAAGCCAGCCAGGCTGCCAGGCCAGGGCAGTTTGCAGCGATCTCCAGCTTCCCACAGATGCAGGGTGCCATTGATGTGGATGGACTCCTTCATCCTTCATTCTAATCTGGTGACAATCCTGCCTGCTGTTCCCCTGTCTATCTTTGGAGCTCCAACATTTCTTCGATCGTCGATTTGAGGTTCATCATTGGACTCGAACACACCATGAGCCTGGCCTCCGGCAGTCTTCTGAGTATCAAAGACCTTGGCTGTCTCTGCCACCACCTGTTGTGGATATGTTTCTGTGCTGTGTTCAGCAGGTAGTGACCCTGAGCCTGCTCTAGAGCTAGGAGCCACCGAAGTGTGTGTCTCCGCACTGGTGCAGGGTGCAAATGGACACAGTGACAGGTGGTTCCTCAGCCTCCTCATCGAAGGTGCTCTGGGGGCTGGAGCTGATGGGCTGGCTGACGGGTTCCTGGTGCCTTTTCTTTCTGGTGACTGTAATAGAGAGAAGGGATAATTAGTGATTGGCTAGAGAGTCACCTACATTAAAGGGCACTAAGTGTCGGCGGGTGGGCGATGACTACTGGATGGATTCTCACTGGCTTGTTGGGAGACACTGATTTCACCTTTGGTGCAGGAACGGTCCCTGTCCTTACCAGCCAGCTCTGCCATCTGCTCCTTGAAGCGGGTGAGTGGCCTGAACTCCAGCATCCCCCCTCTTGTTGTGGGTAATCTTGTCCTGCATAAAGACAGATTGATAGACTGAGATCAGGACGGACGCAAGAGTCGATGAGAAGCATGCAGGCCTTCTGTGTGCGCTGAGTGCTCGTATGTAAGAGCTGAAGATGCAACTTGTGCAGGATGTCACGACAGATGAAGATGTTAAAGTGTGTGTGAGAGAATCAGTGGTGATGTCCCTTCTAGTAGTTTGCAGGATCCCTGTGAATTGTAACCTTGTGAATGCTTGATGGCCTTGAGGAGAATGTTAACTCACCCTGGCAGAGCAGATGAGATTATTCATCCTCTTCCTGCATTGGAGGCAGGTCCTCTTCTGAGGTCCACAGGCGCTAACCCCCCTGACGACTCACTCCCAAGCCTGCATGGTGAGGTTGGTGAACCTTTGGCTTCCATGACAGGGGTAGAGGACCTTCCTCCAGTCCTGGACTGCCTGGATCAGTCTCTCCAGGCACTTGTCACTGAGCTTGAGGGCAGGTGGTTTAGATCTTCTCAGGGCCATTGCTTCACTCACCACAATAATTCCTGGGCTGCAGAGAGTGAGTGTATGTTTATATATGCCACCAGTAGCTTCGACGCGATGACAAATGGCAAGTAACATTTGCGCCACGCAAGTGCCAGGCAATGACCATCTCCAACAAGAGAGAATCTAACCATCGCCCCTTGACATTCAATGGCATTATCATCACTGAATCCCCCACTGTCAACATCCTGGGGGTTACCATTGATCAGAAACTGAGCTGGACTAGCCATATAAACACTGTGGTTACAAGAGCAGATCAGAGGCTAGGAATCGTGCAATGAGTAACCCACCTCCTGACTCCCCAAAGCCTGTCTATCATCTACAAGGCACAAGCCAGTGAGTGGAATACTCACTACTTGCCTGGATGAGTTCAGCTCCCACAACACTCAAGAAGCTTGACACCATCCAGGACAAATCAGCCCGCTTGACTGGCACCACATCCACAAACCTACACTCTCTTCATCACCGATGCACAGTAGCAGCAGTGTGTACCATCTACAAGATGCACTACAGGAATTCACCAAGGCTCCTTTGACAGCACCTTCCAAACCCACGACCACTACTATCTAGAAGGACAAGGGCAGCAGATAGATGGGAACACCACCACCTGGAAATTCCCCTCCAAGTCACTCGCCATCCTGACTTGGAAATATATCACCGTCCCTTCGCCGTTGCTGGGTCAAAATCCTGGAACTCCCTTCCTAACAGCACTGTGGGTGTACCTACACCACATGGACTGCAGCGTTTCAAGAAGGCAGCTCAACACCACCTTCTCAAGGGCAACTAGCGATGGGGCAATAAATGCTGGCCCAGCCAACGAAGCCCACATACCATGAATGAATAAAAAATAAATGAGGTAACAGTGGGACAGATGAATCCCAGCCAACCCTGCCATGAGATCTGATGAGTTGGTCATTTAAGCCGATGATCTGGCACACAACCCACCGCGCCAGCCAGCATGAATCACACTGATTTTCTTGCCCACCACTGCACTTAGTCTCTGGAACAGAAAATTCTGCCCGAGGCCTATCAGGACTCAGCAGATTGGGAAGGGCTAAAAAGCACAAAGGAATTTAAGGTAGGAAACCAGTTAAAAGAACAGTTTTTGCTCCCATTTCTTTGGCAATAAGTTTTACTTGCTAGGAAATAAAACATTAGTTACAACATTAAGAGAATTAAATGTTCAGCAGGTTAGCAGCATGTGCCACCTTACATGTGACAGGGTGAATTAGGCTTCCCTACAAATACCTCAGATCAGCAACTGACCAAACCTTTCAGTCTCCTGCATTTTGCCCATAAATCCAGAAGTGAGAATTAAGGATCTGTGCCAGTGGCAGGAACATAAGCCCCTGCCTGGCACTGAAATGGATCTTCATTTTAATTGGCTGAGACTCTGCCTAAACCATGATTTTCCAAATAACTTTGAGTCCAGTGATGATTGGAACAGCATGAGAGCAATTATAATGGATTGGTAGTTAAAATTATACAAGACAGTGTTCACCCAGTGTTTAACACAAAACTTTTATCTGAAGTTTAACTAGCCATTGTTACTCTTTGAAGTTATAGCCTAACTACTTTGTTGGCAATAACTATTATTATTGGCGCTCCTGGAGGAGCTGCACAAAGTACAGAGATAAAGTTGCATTAAGGGCTGTGTTTTCCTAGCTCAATTGAGAATATCATATATTCCACTGGCCAGTAACCTTGACTGCGTGAGTGTCCTGAACCTCAGGGAAGTTTACCTCCCCTGTTCAAACAGCTATGCAATCCACTTCCTGAATTTTTCATGGAGACACTTTGATAGCACACTATTTTTCTTGGCCCGGGCTGCAAAGGTTTCATTTTACAACAGGAACACCTCTTGACAGCATGTAAGTGAACGGCAATGTTTTTCCCCTTTTAACAAAACAAGCTAATTGAGCTTCAAGCATCCACTGAGAGGAGAGACCAAGCTCAGGAGAAGGCTCACAAGGAACACAGCTAACGTGGAAAGATAAGATGTAAAGTATTTCAAACATTTGCTGATCTTTCCCCCTCCCCAATTAGTTTTGAGTGGTAAACTATAGCCCTGCTCTGGTCTGTCTGTGGTATCCACAAGCACTGGAGTGGATAGCTCCTCAGATGCTGGCTACTGCCCACTTGTGTCTGGGGAGGCGTTGTTTTATATGCTAATCCTATTTCATCGGCTGGCTTTTCTGATTACTCCAGTTGCTGTACACAGCAGTGGAGAAGGAGAGAGAGATAGAAAGGCAGAGCTGTTGACTTTAAGAATGCTTTTCAGACTGAATCGTTTATAGTACTTATGGACTGAATAGTTTCAGTGCTAGCTGTCACTTAGCATACAAGGAAGCATGTGCCTATGAGAATGGAGCTAAATGATTCAGGCAGTGTGGTTTTGACAGCTTACCATTCTTATTCTCCCTCAAGAATACCAATAATGGATCAAAGCTGTGTAACAGAACTTCCTTCAAGTCTTGTTCCCACACACAGGTAAACATTCAAATTATGCGATGTATAAATTGAGATTTATCTATTATGTATAAGCTGATATTCTCTGCCATTAGAAACTTTGTTTTGATTACAAGCCAAACATGTACTACCTGCATTAGATTACCTGATGTGTAATATTAGCAGTTTTCTTCTGGGGTGCTGTACAGGAAGCTTTGCATTAACAGTAGAAACTATCTGTGTTAAGTACTGAATAATGGAGATGTTTAGTGATATGTTATAAGCAAAGAAAGTTTTTCTAAACAAAAGATAAATATCTGAGAATTCCCATTTTGGTAAACAGAATTCTTCATGTATACAGTTGTGCAGCAAAGAGTTTTTTATTCTATAACATGCTTTATAAAAATGACTTATGAAGAACGGATCCTAATTTCTTTGTCACCAACCATTCCTTAGGGTAGAATTTTAACCCATCGGGTAGGATGTGTGGGGGTGGGCGCGGACCAGATTGGCGACCCCGATTGGGTCCGTGCTGCCATTTAACGTGGGTGGCCCAATTAAGGCCTGCCCAGCGTGATGCACGCCCGGAGATGCTGAGCGCTCCCTGTGCGGCAGGAGCCATTCCCTGAGCCAGGTGTGCATGAAGGAGAGCAGAAATCTCCCTGGGGCAGAGACAGAGGTGCCTCAGGGAGATTAGTTTTAAGTTTTACCAGTCCAATAAAGTGTTGAAAAAATTTTGATGACATGTCCCCTCAAGTGAAACTGTCACATGAACTGGGACATGTGCCTTAATTTCAATAAAAATTTTTGAGAAAATTTAAAATCATTCATGAAACCTTATCCCGCCCGTGGATAAGGTTCCATGAAAAGTACGAAGGCCGCCTGGACTCTTCGCCTGCCCCCCCAACCTTAAGGTTGGATGGGCAGCTCCGTTAATCATTTTAATTGTTAGTTAAATGGCCTTAATAGGCCTTTGACAGTTCGGCGGATGCACAGCCGACTCGGCTGCACGCCTGCCAAACTGAAAATCTAAATGACGCGCGGTGATGTTGGGACGCACACCCGATGTCACCCCGCGTCATTTTACGCCTTGGCGAGCAGGCCCAGTCCCCGCTTGCCGAGCCGAAGATTCTCCCCTCAGTGTTTGTGCTCTCTATCTCTCTCCCTCTTTCATTCCCTTTTCTTGCTTCTGTCTGACTTCCTCCTATCCCTGTCATACAACTCCCTCACTCCCCTCTCTTTTTTCCCTCTCTCCCCCTCTTCCTTTTCTCTTTCTATCCCATGTTTTCTTTCTCTCTCTCTTTCCCTCTCTTTTTGTTTTCTCACTTTGCTCTTATTTTCTCTCTATCATTTTCGGATTTCAAATCTGTAGTGCCATTTTTGCAGCAAGCCTCGAAATATGCTCATATTAGAATATCTGTTCTTAGTGAGAGTGCTGAAATCAGCCCATGCCTGCTGCACTTAGTCACCTGAGTTTTTGAAATAAAAATCTTTTGTGTTTTTTTTCTCTACTTCTTAAACTTTAAGGATTAATCTTTCGGGGACTAATTCTTCTAACAAAATCTGCAAAAATATCCAGTAAAGTGATATATTTGTTGTTAGTTTTTGCATGCACCATCAGTTAGAGGTCAGTGTTTGATCTCAATAGTTTTCAGTCATTCTACTATATAACACTCTTCAGAAATGCAGAATATAAATCAGTTTTGGAAATGATGTGTAAAAGACATTGCTAAAACTGATTTTTAGTGCAAACCATCTAAAAACTAAAGCATGTAAATGTTTTTATGTAGGTAGCTCTTTTGTGTCTGCTAAGCCCCCAATCAGGTGGTCATGAAGCCATACTGGACAATTCTGGCTTGAAAGAAGCCACCCATTATATTGGTGAAAGAAAAAAAAATGCATCCAAGACCCACACCTAGAAATGGCCTACAATAAGGGGACTAAGGCCTGATTGAGACCCTCGCTTAAAGATTAATTTTATCTTGGGGCAGCTGACACCAGCTTAAGTTTTTGAAATTTACTTGTGTGTGGAGCTGGTGACGGGAGAAAAAGAGCTTCTCCTCAGTCCACTGAAAAGGATGCTAGCTGCTGCTTCACGCCACCCACCACTCCTCCTAACCCCTAATCACTGTCACTCCTCTGATCTGGCCTTCAATCGCTCTACCAGCTCCATGACCACCTAGCTCCTTCCGGCTTCCTATCTCCTGACCTCTGACCTTTGATCTTCTCCTTCCTGGCCTCCAGTTTTATTTTTCCTCCCCCCCACCCCGCCAAGCATCACTTATCCAAGGACTGCAATGACCTGATTTTGGTTTTCTGTTCGGCAACTGGCTGTTTGCACCATGCGGGTCCTAACCCTGGCATCTATGGATATATATATTCCCCGGCTCAATGTGGAAAATTGCCAGATATGTCCTGTACGCAAAAAGCAGGAAGAATCCACCCGGCCAATTATCGCACCATTGGTCTACTCTCCATCATTATTAAAGTGATGGACGGGGTCATCATCAATGCTCTCAAGTGGCACTTGCTTCACAATAACCTGCTCACTGACGCTCAGTTTGGGTTCCCCCAGGGCTACTCAGCTCCTGACCTCATTGCAACCTTGGTTCAAACATGGACAAAAGATCTGAACTCCCGAGGTGAGGTGAGAGTGACTGCCCTTGACATCAAGGTCGCATTTGATCAAGTGTGGCATCAAGGAGCCCTAGGAAAACTGGATTCAATGGGAATCAGAGGGAAAACTCTCTGCTGGTTACACCACATGGACTGCAGCAGTTCAAGAAGGCAACTCACTACCACCTTCTCAAGGGCAATTAGGGATGGGCAATAAATGCTGACCTAGCCAGCGATGCCCACATCCCATGAATGAATTAAAAAAAATCAGGCACGAGGCCCAATATTCAAGTGGGCCGGTGGACTGGGTGTCACTATTCAGACATAGATGATGTACTGAGCTCCCGCTAGGTATGCCCAAATATGGTACAATCCATTTCCCCAAACTGACCTGTGAGGATAATGTGCTAAGCCACCACTCGTCCTGTTTTTATGACATACTTACCTTCCTAATGACACAATAATGCATCTTAAGACAGATTAGATCACGTTGCGCAAGTTTTTACAGAACATGTAAAAGACATTGGACAATATTTGCCTTTCCTCAGCAAAAAGAGGTGATATCCCTGTTTTGATACCTGGCCTGTGCTGTGTGAGCCGATCGCAGCCAATGTGTTGGTAGATGTGTTACTGTTGGCCTCAATGACCCTGGATAAAGAGTGGGAGATGCAGCCAAGGCCCCTCTCTAGGCTGTTATCCAGTGGTCTTCTACTGGTAAGGACATGTCTAGACATTGGAGAGAGCAGGATCAGGCATGAGGGTGATGAGCCACGTTTCTGCTAATACTTTTTGGATTCAAGCATATCAAAATGATCACTTGGGTTAGGGACAAGAGGGCCTCTTGACCCATGGGACCGTACCATAGCTACAATGAGCATCTCGGAGAGTGGAAAGAGGAAAAAATAGGCATTAAAAAAATCAGCTACTTTTAAAGGAGACTAATGTGATTTTCATTGCTATTTTCTGTATGCGTTCCACAAGCCCTATTATCACCACTTGCAAATCTATTCTGACAGCACCTCATGTTCATTGACTGAATAACATAAGTATCAGACCTCAGTGACCTTTTTAACCCTGGCTAGTTTTTAACCTTTGCCAGCTGTCACATACCATGTGGTTCCATTAGTGACTGGAGGGGTCGATCTACTAATGAATGGGGATAATGCAAATAATTTCATTAAAGTTCCACGTGATCACGACACATCTGCCATGTGAACCCATGTATTAGTTAGCAGCAACTGACTTTGCTGTCTTTCTGCCCTTCTCAAATGAAGTCCCCTGACTCATGCTGGCATGTTGTTCTACGATAACATACATTTATATAGCACCTTTAGCATAAATACCCCACAGACACTGGCTGCCTATTGTACCTTTAGCCAAATATTCATTCTTTAGGCGAAAGTCTATGCCGTGAGTTTCAGCAACCAAATCCCAACATGGGTGGCTTTGCAGCTGATCCAGATTCTGTCTTAACCCAATGGCTACACAGGCAAATTTTCAGCAGGTTGGCTGAAAAGCTGTCTAAAAGTGTGCTGAAACTCTTTCTTCCCTGGCACAAGAGAGCTGAGGCCAGAAACAGTCTTCTCCGATCAGCTAACTCAGCACAGACTAGGGATTTACCATGGGATGTTTGTGGTCTGCATTACTCTCTGCTGCACAAAGCAGTTGCGTTCACACAAGATGCCGATGGGGGATTTTGTGTTTACCATACTCTCATTACAAGCGGAATTTCTGCAGGAAACCTTCATAATATATTTTTTTAAACTTCCTTACTAAGTTAGTACAGAAATCAGTTGCACAAAGTGAAACCCAATGTTTTGCATTGATACCTTGTTGTTTGCTGACAAGAATACAGATAATTTTTTGGTTTTAAATGCAAAGAAGATTGACTATTTTGCTTGTCATTCAATTTGAGCATGGTTTATGGACTTCAAACATGTTTCTTCAAAATTAAATTAATATTTTTTTCAAAAGCTCAGTGTTTTAAAGAGAATTCCTGAGATTTTGTTTATAAATCAGGAGGCCATGTCACACTGGAGAGTAGACTTCAGAAAAAAAATACAGCAACGAGCAAAAATAATTTGCTCCTGAGTGCTTTTGTACTGCTTGCTAGGATCTTCCCCCACCCTGTGTGGAGTTCTGCTGTTGAGAGTGGGGTGGCTGCTGGTGCATTTTTGATTGAGGAAAAACTGTTGCTGGGTCTAAGTCAGGGAAATACAGAGACTAAATGACACGCTGAGGCAGAAGGGGAGTAGAATTGCAGAGCTGGTTGATGAACCAGTTAATAATTAAGGAATAACAAGAAAGAAGAATTGCATGAGAGGAATAAAGTAGGACGCACAAGAAGCTGGGACAGTATGGGTAGAATGATGCATATAAAACAATTTTTGGCCAGGGTAAACAGAATGGAACATAAAATGGAAACTGTTGCATCTTTAACTGCTACCCCTTTCAAAGTTTTTTCTTTTATCTCTTCGTTCACAGGATGTGGGCATCGCTGGCTGGGCCAGCATTTACTGCCCACCCCTATTTGCCCTTGAGAAGGTGGTGGTGAGCTGCCTTCTTGAACCACTGCAGTCCCTGTGGTGTAGGTACACTCACAATGCTGTTAGGGAGGGAGTTCCAGGATTTTGACCCAGCGACAGTGAAGGAACAGTGATATATTTCCAAGTCAGGATGGTGTCTGGCTTGGAGAGGGACTTCCAGGTGGTGGTATTCCTATGCATCTGAAGCCCTTGTCCTTCTAGATGGTAGAGGTTACAGGTTTGGAAGGTTAAAGAGAAAAAAAGCTAAGATAAAACTATTCTTCACTCAGATTAGAAGTTGCTGCCTTAAGCATTTTGAATACTGTGACTTAAAATACCAAGAATCAATATTTTCACAAATATTGCAGCTCATTTAATTATATATGCACTGTTGGCATCTGTTTTTGTATTCATGGGATGTAGGCTTTGCAGGCAAGGCTGCATTTATATTGCCCATCAACAAGGACTGGATTGCCCAATTTTACCACATTCCCAGACTACTCAAATTACTGGGATCATTAATGGAGCACATGGTCCCACTGGCCCCAAGTCAAAACTGCATAACCTAGATCAAAAGGAAGAGATTCCATCCGTGTGTGCCTATTCAGTGACCAGGTGAATAGCCATTCCACATGCGACATCAGGGAGAACTCCCGTTTGAAACAGCCCGCCTAACATTTCAGCCAAAGGGCAACACTCCCTCAGTATCTCACCTGAGCATCAACCTAAATTTTATACTCAATTTGGGACTTAAACCCATGACATTCAGGTGGGTGAGCACTCTGAACTGAGTCATGGCTGACACCTCAACGCAGGGGAGATTCTCCCATCTTGTTTTGGACTCAATTGGTCTGCCCATGTAAAATGGAGGCATGGCCCTGATTGGGGTTGCCAATTGGGTTCGTGCCCACACCACCTGCTCCCGCACAACCACCCGCTACCCACCCCCCACCCCCCCCCCCCCCCCCCACCCCCCATAGGGAGAAATTTCCGCCCATATGAAAAGTTTTGATATAGTGCATACAGAGTATTTTCACTTGTGGGGAAGAGCATAGCCTGAAGCCATCAATATAAGATAGGAATTCAGAAGAAAAATTCTACCCAAAGAGTGATGAGAATATGGAACTTGCTACCCCTACAGGGAGTGGTTGAAGTTAATGTTGTGGATGCATTTAAGGGGAGGTTAGATAAACATAAGAGTGAGAATGTAATAGATGGTTACATTAATAGATTTAGATGAGGAAAGACAGGAAGAAGCTCAAGTGGTGCATGGACTTGTTGGACCTAATGGCCTGTTTCTGTGCCATATTTAATCCAGTGTACAATGTATTGTGGTGTCAATTTTGGTCTATGCCCAGTTGAGTGCGTGGGAAGAGTGACATTACAGGTGATGGATACTACTAACCCTCAGCTTACAAGAGGTCTCTAACTTCACCCTCCCACACTCCTGCTGTGTTCTTCATTTCCTAGAATAATGTCAATAATTGGAAGTTTCAAGGCTTTCCTTCTGTGCGGACTCACTCCTTCCTATTATGAACTATCATGTCCTGCAAGTATTATTGTTGATATTTGGAAGTTTTGAGGACATATACGGAAACATCTAAGTAAAGAAACCTGTTCAAAGGATTTTTGCAGTGAAACCAAGGGCAGAATCTTCTGGTGTGTAAAAAGACGTGCGGTGATGTCAGGCTTGTGTCCCGATGTCACTGCGCATCATTACGATCGGCTGCGAGTCAGCTGCGTGCCCGCTGAGCTGTCAAAGGCCTAAGGCTATTAATCAATTAACTGAAGTACTTGTCAGGGCTGCCTGTCCAACCTTAAGGTTGGCGGGCAGACGAAGAGGCCTGGCGGCCTTTGTATTTTTCATGGAACCTTATCCACAGGCAGGTCCAAACTCTCCCCCACAGGCAGGTCCAAACTCTCCCTCCTCCCCCTACTGCACAGGTAGTGCTTTTGGGTGCATGTCACACTGAGTGGGCCTTAATTGGCCCACCCACGTAAGATGGTGGCGCCCAGCTGATCGCGGGCAGTGATCTGCTGCACACCCACCCGCGCCCGCTCCCGCTCAGCCCCCCCGACAGGGAGAAAGTTCTCCCCCAAGAGTTTCATTTGTAACTGCAACTTCAATGTGTTTCTACTCATAGGCTGTCCATAGATGTTGAGCATTCAAAGAACAGCTAGGTTGTTTTGAATGTCAGTAGTGGGGAAAATTCATTATAAAAGATTTAATAGCTGAGCACTTAGAAAACAGTGGCAGAATTGGACAGAGTCAGCATGGATTTACGAAAGGGAAATCATGCTTGACAAATCTACTGGAAGTTTTCGAGGATGTAACTAGTAGAGTTGATGAGGGGAGCCAGTGGATGTGGTTTATTTGGACTTTCAAAAGGCTTTTGAAAGAGATTGGCGTGTAAAATTAAAGCGCATGGGATTGGGGGGAATGTATTGAGATGGATAGAAAACTGGTTGGTAGACAGAAAACAAAGAGTAGGAATAAACGGGCCTTTTTCCGAATGGCAGGCAGTGACTAGTGGGGTACCGCAGGGATCGGTGCTGGGACCCCAGTATTCACAATATATATTAATGATTTAAATGAGGGAATTAAATCTAATATCTCCAAATGTGCAGATGACACAAAGCTGGGGGTGAGCTGTGAGGAGGATGCAGAGATGCTTCAATGTGATTTGGACAAGCTGATTGAGCGGGCAAATGCATGGCAGATGCAGTGTAATGTGGATAAATGTGAGGTTATCCACTTTGGTAGCAAAAACAGAAAGGCAGATTATTATCTGAATGGCTATAAATTGAGAAGGGGGAATATGCAACGAGACCTGGGTATCCTCGTACACCAGCCGCTGAAGGTAAGCATGCAGGTGCAGCAGGCGGTAAAGAAGGCAGGTGGTATGTTGGCCTTCATAGCGAGAGGATTTGAGTACAGGAGCAGGGATGTCTTGCTGCAAATATACAGGGCCTTGGTGAGGCCACACCTGGAATATTGTGTGTAGTTTTGGTCTCCTTATCTGAGGAAGGATGTTCTTGTTATACAGGGAGTGCAGCGAAAATTTACCAGACTGATTCCTATGAGGAGAGATTGAGTCGTTTAGGATTATATTCGCTGGAGTTCAGAAGAATGATGGGGGATCTCATAGAAACCTATAAAATTCTAACAGGACTAGACAGGGGAGATGCAGGAAGGATGTTGCCGATGAAAGGGGAGTCCAGAACCAGGGGTCACAGTCTGAGGATACGGGGTAGACCCTTTAGGACTGAGATTAGGAGAAATTTCTTCATCCAGAGAGTGGTGAGCCTGTGGAACTCGCCACCACAGCAAGTAGTTGAGGCCAAAACATTGTATGTTTTCAAGAAGGAGTTAGGTATTGCTCTTGGGGCAAAAGGGATCAAAGGATATGGGGAGAAAGCGGGAGCAGGCTATTGAGTTGGATGATCAGCCATGATCGTTATGAATGGCAGAGCAGGCTCGAAGGGCCGAATGGCTTACTCCTGCTCCTAGTTTCTGTTTCTACATTTCTTTGAATACGTTGCATGGGAGAGCAGTAAATGTACAACAGATGGAGATGAAATTGTTTTGTGGCACACACACCCGGACAATTTATTTGGTATGAGAACTGTTAAGGGCTAACTTTCTTCAGATTGTTTTTTGGTTTAATCTCTCTTGGTTCTGAAGCCAACATTATTTCAAGTGGGGAAGTTGCTTCATGGTATTTCTTCGTGCACGCACATCAAGCAGCACTACTACCAACCAAATGGTTGCCAGAACTGTGGTCATACTCTCGTCTCTGAGTCAGAAGGGTGTGGTTTCATAATCCCACTTCAACGGTCTGAGCACAAAATTGAGGCTGATGCTTCAGTGTAATACCAAGGATGAGATGTTAAACTAAGGTCACATCTGTCCACTCAGATGGATGTAAAAGCTTCCATGACACCATTCAAAGTGGAGCATGTCCTGGCTAATATTTATCTCCCGATTAACACACAAAACAGATTATCTCATCATTATCTCATTGCTGCTTGTGAGAGCCTGCTGTTTGCAAGTTGGCTGCCGTATTTCTGACATTACAATTCAAAAGTACTGCATTAGCTTAAAGCGCTTTGGGATATCCTAAGGTCACAAAGGGTGCTATATAAATGCAAGTCTTTTTATCTTAATCCTGGAAGGTCTACTCAGTTTACTTCCAAATTCCTTTGAACAGAACCTGCACTGCACCCCTTTCAATTGCAATAGAATTCCAAAGTTCTGACCATCCACGGGTGAATACTTACAGATAGTCTACTGATCAAATCGGACCACCCAGCAATGTGTTAAGTAACCTCAGACTTGTCCATTCAGACAACAGCTGCACTTAATAAGTCCGCTGGATGACCTACTGTGCACTAATCCAGCCTACAAAACATCCATACCAGAATTTTTATCTCACATATGAAAGCCAAATGAGTCCAAGCTGATTAGCAGATCCACCTCAGGGGTTGGAAAACCCAGATATGCAACAACATGATTGATCAGATAATGACTATCCTAAAGTGTTTTGGAAGTGTTTTGGTCCTTTCAGGCACTAATGGGCAAAAAGAATTGGGGAAGCACCCTCTCTAATTATCAACGTAAGTGAATTGTGTGCTGGGGAAACCACAGCTGTTTGAAAGCATGCTTAACTCTTGTGTGACACAACATGAATTTTCAGAAGTGAAACCAACTGCCTGCAGAATTTTCCATTGGAGGAGTTTTCTTTTGGTAGCAGTACTAATCCATTAACTTTTATTGCTCCAGGGACATTTATTGAATCTATTTCTGTAGTTGACATGGGCTTTTGGGTTGGATGGGGTTGAAGTGGTGAGGAGTATGGACAGGGGATGAGTACACGTAATTATGTACCTTACTGATCACTTAATGCAGCATGTGCATGGAGTGCAACACATGTCAACTAAATGGGGTCTGTACATAATGGGGAGTATCACAAACTAATGTCTGATGTTTGTAGTGCATTCTTCCAAATTATATCTCTGCCATTTTCCTGAAGTCATTGATTCATGGCAGAGTATGTTTCCAAACATGCTTTCTGTTCCCTGGTACCTTGTGCCAACTCTTTATGCGTGAACCTAAACACTGAATATTATTTAACACATTGGAGGCATCAGAGCTTGATCATCACCTTGATGTTGCATGTGGTCACTGGATAACATTTTATTTATATAAGAGTGCATTACAATTTTTCAACTGTTTCGAATATGCTTGAATTGCTATGAAGCAGAGTCACTCTGGTTGAAGGATAGATATTGACCAGGGCACCAGGACCAGTTTCTTTGAATAGTGTATTGAAATATTTTACACTGACCCAAGAGGCTGGGCAGGAGCTTGATTTAACATCCCATCCCAAAGACAGCACCTCTGACAGGGCAGCATTCCCTCAGTACTGCAATGATGTGTCAACCTGGATTATGTATCTGGGTTGGGGTTGAACGCATAACATTGTGATTTGGGGGAGTGAGTACTACAACTGAGTCAAAGTTGACAAATTCATTGAAGTACTGCATTGATGTAATAACCTAGACTCTGTGCTCATCTCCTTGTGTGGGGCATAGAAAGGTACATTCTCAGGACAGTGTTCAATGGTAGTGCCCTTATTGTTATCCATCTGTGATCAGTTGACTCATCGAAGGCCAAGTATCAAACTCGCAAGCTTCCTAGTCTCTATGGCTCATGATTTCACACTGGACAATGCTAATTCCAACTAAGGTATTAGGACAAGTATTTCAACACAGCTTTACAAATAAACACTGCCCTAGAAATAGGGTAGGGCTAGAAGTGAGTTGTGGTCTGAGACCAGCACTTGCCTAAAGAGTCCAGCAGCAGTACCAATGCAAACTTTTGTATTGTCGCTGGACATCCATTTGCTATTGACAAACTGCAAACACTACTCACAACTTCAGAAGTAGCTCACTGTTGTGGGAAAAGAGAGGCTGTGATGCCAGGGATGGGTATGAGTGATTACCTAGCAGTGTTTTGTGTGAAGCTTTTGACTTTTTTATGTTGGCTTTCAAGTAGCAGCCTCCAGCAGTCTCTCTAAGGAGAGAGGGTATGGCTGCAGCCTACCTGAGGAAACTGACCAGAGCACTGATCAGTTGCCAGCCAGTTTCACAACGGGATTTGTAAAGTGTGTTAGGCCCCCAAAATGTATAGTCAGTGATCCTAACACTGAACAGATGCAGGGTGCCCTGTCCAAATAGCATACATGATACAGAAACAGGCCATTTGGCCCAACCTGTCCATGCTGCTGTTATGCTCCACTAGAACCTCCTCCCATCTTTCCTCATCTGAATCTATCATGGTAACCCTTTATTCTCTTCTCCCTGATATGCTTGTCTAGTTTCCCTTAAATGCGTTTATACTATTCGCATCAAGCACTCTGTGTCAGCAAGTCCCATTTTATTGCTATTCCTTGGGTGGATATTTTCTTTCTGAATTTCCCATTGACTATCTTATGTTAATATCTCTAGTTTTGCTCTTCACTATGAGAGAAAACATTCTGTCTGTATCCACTCTTTCAAAATCTTTCATAATTTTAATATTGCGTGTGAAATATTTTTAGGCCATCACCTTTCCACAGCTTTCAACTATCTGGGTGAGGTATGCTCTTTGAGATTTGACTTTGGATTGCAGCTGTTATTTTTTGTAAAATTATTTGTAAGGTTAGGTTTGACCACTGTGTAATGTGTTTCCATCTATTTTGCTGACACTAATTTTTTCTGAAGAATGACTTTTCCCTCCACTAAGAACAAAAGGGTTCCAATATTCTGTCAATGATGATGGCAAAGGGTTAAGACTTGAGAAAGATTCCAAACAGCTAACTGTATACAGCTGAGTTTTATTCTAGATGGCTACTGCATGCATTTAGTGTAGAAAAGTAGCAACTAGTATTTTATAAACTATCCAGATTAGGAAAATTCCAGGTTCAATTCCTGGTCAATACTGAATCACCTAGTTTAGTTGAACCTGTGCAGCACTATGATTGACTCTGCATCTCTGAGCTGAGGAGACGTTTATCAATGTCCACTGACTCCCATTGGATGTTTATGTCATTAAGGATAGGGTTGGGGTTGGTTGTACTCTTCTCTCTCCACTCTCAAATATCCTCACAATACTCAATAGTTAAGGTTTCTGGCGAACGTTGTTCACCTGGGTGAGGTACTAGAGGGCTGCTGAAGCCTGTGGAATTATGCTTGCATGATAACCCCATTGAGGCGAGGAAGGTAATATGGGGAAAAGTGAATGGGCTTTGTTTTTGCAGCCTTTCCCATTTAAAAGGAGATGATTTTTGCAGGAATTCTGCTCTTTATCAGCTCCAAGATTGTTCCAATTCCTGAAGAGACCGGATCTGACTGAAACTACTTAAAGATACAATGGGAGCTGCAGATAGTGTCCATTTTACACCCCACCAGATTTCCATCCTTTTGATGAAAATCCTGCAGATTTAAAATGGCGACTGGTTTGCTCCCAACCATTTTCTACTCTTCAGCAAAAGTGAAAATTCACCCCTTAGTCTGCGCCATTTAGATTTGCTAACAGAGCAGTTAGAACAGAAACAGGACATTCAGTCCCGCAGGTCTTTGCTGGTGTTAATTTTCCACATAACTCACCTGACAACTTCATCTCATCCTATCAACATATCCTTCAATCCCCTTCTCCGTCACGTTTATCTAGCTTCTCCTTAAATGCTGTTTGCCTCAACAACTTCCTGTGGTAGCAAGTTCCACATTCTAACCAGTATGAGCAAAGAAGTTTCTCCTGAATTCCTTATCAGATTTATTAGTGATTAACTTGTGTTTATAGCCCATAGTTTTTGTTCCCCCGACAAATGGAAACATTTTTTTCTGCATTTGCACTATCAAAAACCTTCATTATATTAAAGACTTCTATCAATCACTTCTCGGCCTTCTCTCTTCTAGAGGGAGAGAACACTGCCTATTCAGTCTTGCCTGGGTATTATAACTTCTCAGTTTGAATGTTAACCTTGTGAATCTTGCATATTCTCCAGTGCCTTCATCATTCAGTAATATGACCAGATCTGCACATAATACTCTTAAGTGTGGTCTAACGGAAAAGTGCAATACATGTTTTACATAACCTCTCTAATTTGGAATTCTATTTCCCTAAAAATGAACCTCAGCGCTTTATTTGTTTTGTTTATGTCTTTGTTAATCAGCCTCATGGCTTATGATTTGTAAATTTGTCCCCCTGAACTGCAGTTAGTTCAGTGTTTGAAGCATATTGAAAGATACTGAGGTGATAAGTTGCTGTAAAAATGTCTTCAGTGATCTTGGAACATTGAGAAATGAGGGTGGGAAAAACTGATTAGAAGAGGTTGAGCCACATTCTTGGAGTTTCCCCACTTAAATGCCGCATACAGATACATATGTTGATTTTGCAGTGTGAGGGTGGCAATTTAGGTAGAACTAGGTGGGTCAGTGCTGTGGATATTATCTAAATGTTAGTATAGATAAATAATGTGCTGCAAGCCTTTCCTGTATAGTTAAGGCAAGCCTGGAGCATCTGGTATGTGACTTGTGTTTGTTGTTATGGTTGAAATCAGAGTTGGCTTCTCAAATTTCCCTCATTCATTCTTGCTCCCCTGGTGGGTTCAGCATGCGTAGCTGATTGGAAACATCTGGCCCTGGCCCTTTGATCACACTGGGCTGGTTGTTTGGCAAGTCCCTTCATCCATTATGAAGCTGGCCAGATCATTTAGCTTTGATTAAAGGAATTGCCCACTAGAAAAAAATGTAGTAATTGGGCAGCAATCTACAGGGGCTTCAACAAACACCTCCAGGGGCTTGTCAGTCATCTACAGGTGACTGTATAGCTAGAATGTTTGATAGGATCTATTTGTATACATTGACAATTTTGCTTTATATTAAGTATATGAACAATCTATGTTTTGTGATTACTGCTTTCCGATTGTAACTGTTATTTGTCATCATTGACCAGGATTTCTGGAGAATATTGGACATGCTGCAACCAGTAGAATTGGACAGATAGATCTGCAGCCTAGATTTGCAGTGTTGCTGGCTTTCCAGGTTTTCATAACAAAACACAGAAAAGCAGCAGGACCATGAATTAGGTACAGTAATCGCCTTGCCCAATTCTCTGATCTTTGCTGCACAGTGAGATTCTATGCGAGGCCAGAGTCTTACAATTTGAGAGTTTGTAGCCAATTGCCCATGTGAGCTTATTGCTAATGCAGAAGCCTCTGAAATAGAAAAGCATCACAGCTCACAACGCTAACTCCTTGCCATTATAAGTACAAAGATATATCTTGAAAAAACCTATCGAATGAATAAACATAAATAAAAATTAAAACACAAATAACATTTTTAAAAAACAACTTATTCCACCCCACCCCCCCCCGACCGAACCAACAGCCTTGACTGTTAGGATTTGTTCCTGGTCATTTTTAAGTTGTACATTATTTATAAAGATGCCAGCTTTTTTAAGGCTGTCAGCTTGTTTGAAGGTGTCGGCCAATTTTTCTGAGTTCTGTCTTATCTTTGGAATAAAAGCTAAAGTCAATTCTATACATTTAGAGTCTCTGTCACACTCTAGTTGTCTTTCTTTACGTGAAGTTGCAACTGAACAATTGACTTCAGAAATATATATAAGAGAAAGGGATCTTTTATGTTTCCTGCTATTTTGTTGATCTAAAATAACATTTGAGACCTTTTTGAGATAGCAAGAGGTCCTCAGTAGTTGGTAATCTTGTGAAATTCCCTTTCGATAATAATTAATCTCAGGGACTATTTAGAACTCTTCGACACAGAAAGTACTTGAGCAGTAACCTTTAAAGGACAGACCTGTAGGCATCTAAATATTCCAACTGTACCCCAGACCCCAGGCTACCCATCAGCAAACCCCTCACACCCACACGCATGCACACGCCCCCCCCCCCACCACTGTTCCCTCGAGACTGCGCAGCAATCTGGAACATATTGCTAAGTGTAATAAAAGGGCTGTGCACAACAAAAAGAAATTAGACGGAGCATTCATAAACAATAAAAATTAAATAATTAAAAAAAATTTAATACTATAATATAAATTATATGAAACATATAAATCCTGAGGTAATTTGATAGGGTAGATACCGGGGGATACTTCCACTTGTGGGAGAGATGAGAACCAAGGGACACAGTTTAAGAATAAGAGGTCTACCGTTTAAGATAGGGATGAGGAGAAACCCTTTTCTCTCAAAGGGTTGTTTGTCGATGGAATTCTCTTCCCTATAGAGCGGTGGAGGCTGGGTCATTCAAATTATTCAAGGAAGAGTTAGACAGATTTTTGATAGACAAGGAAGTCAAGGATTATGTGGGGAGGGGGTGTTGGGGAGCAGAAGACAAAGTGGAGTTTAGACCACAACCAGATCAGCCATAATCTAACTGAATGGCAGAGCAGGCTCAACGAGCTGAATGGCCTACTCCTGCTCCTAAATCCTATGTTCCTGTACACCAACACACATATGTATATATAATATATATGTATTTGTAGATATGTATATACATATATATATATGTATCTTGTACATAGCCTGTTTATCATGTATCCTGGTTTTGCCACACTTTGGTCTTACATTTAACTGTTAGCTATTTATATTTCACATCATATGTATCTCCTCCAAATGCCAGGTGGCACTCTGTTTATTTAAGGTCTATTCCCTCTTCAAAAATGAAGTGAGAATCACTGCATAAAATTTAATTTAAGTATACTTGATGGAATATAAGGTGTACTTGTTCATGAAGTCAGGACAGCATAAGGGATAGGCTATTTTGGACTGAGATCAGGAGGAATTTCTTAACTTCGAGGATGGGGAGTCTTTGGAACTCTCTACCCCTATGGAGGCTTAGTCACTGAGTATATTCAAGACAGAAATCAGTAGATTTCTAGATATTAAAGGTATCAAGGGAAATGGGGATAGTGCAGGAAAATGGCATTGAGGTAGAAAATCAGCCATGATCTAGTTGAATGCCGGAGGAGGGTTGAGGGGCCGAATGGCCTACTCCTGCTCCTATTTCCTATGTCCCTATGACATGTTTGATATTCCATTGCACTCCTAACAGACCTAAAAGTTATTTAAAACACAAATGAGATTAAAAGAAAACAACTTATTCTACCCCCTGAAGCAATAGCCTTGGCAGAAGGATTTGTTTATGGTCGTTTTCAAGTTCTACATTGTTTATAAAAATGCCAGCTTTTTTGGGGACTGTCAGTTTGTTTGAAGATTTTGGCCATTTTATCTGTGTTCTGTCTTATCTCTGGAATAAAAGCTAAAGTCATTTGATAATCATACATCATCTATGGGTAATGTAAGATATACTTAACAAAAACAAGATTTATACTGTTGCCCGAGATTCCAGTATTTATTCAATGTCATACGGGATTTGCTTTGTGACTCAGAACCTACTTTGCTATTTTGGTAGGATGAATACAAAGGGAAAGGTAGGTCTTGTAAGATCTGTCTGTTTCTGCATAAGGTCCTGTTCTGTGATGCTTGAATTGTTTTGTTTTTCTGCTGTACAAAATGTTGCCATTGGAACTTGCTTCAAATGGGCCTCAGAATATGACACAAATGATAGAAATATAATAATGTAGGAGTTACTTAGGATTTTTAATCATGACAGTATCTGAGCCCTGTTTTCTGGAGCTACACTTGCACTTTCATCCCCTGCAGCCCTCCCACAACTTTGTGCTAAGCCCACATCTCTCTACTTGCTGAATCCGAGTTTGTCCTTTTTTTTTTTGGATGCTTCAATCAGGCCTTGACATAAAAGCTGTAAATAGGTGCAGGCCACAATTGAGCCTGTGACTTAATGCTGGCCTTATTGCAGGTTGGTCTGCTGCAGTCTGCAGCTTTACGGACTATCACACAACTGAGCTTCTGTTAATCATCCATAGCAAAGACTCCAGCAATCCAGATATTTTCACAGGCCACTCACTGGTGAAAAGAACCATGAAAGCAGCTTTGAAACATATGTGCCACACTGGGTCAGTGAAGGAGGAAGGGGCTGTCATCTACCTTTATTTGAAAAATGGGAAATGTTTATGCAGAATGAAGTCATGGCCCAATCAGTCAAGTGAGACTATAATGGTCCTTCCTTATTTCCCTGAGGACTCTGAGCAAGCTGTGCTAAGGGCTCATTTCTAGTCTAACAGCAATAATCACCTGCCATCTCCCTAAGGTTCTGCTTTCTTTCATTTCAAAGTGACAAGGTTCCTAATGGAGTGCTCACATGTCTATCTGCGGCCACTACTGCTTTCAGTGTATCAACAGATTTTTTCTGTTTGAAAGGCTCACATTATTGTACCTGCAAATAAATGGTGAGCATTTCAAGTGACTAAATGTCAAACATATCCTTGAAGTTAGGTTTTCTTCACTTTCACTTGGGTCACTTGAACCAGTTAATGGCTGCTCCTGCGATGGTTTTACATGGCCAATGCCCTCATAGTGTGAAACTGAACCAACTAGACCAGCAGAGTCCCAGGTTTGATCACCCATCTCTGATTTGTCAGCTGATCTCAATGGATGATGACAGGTGCTACAAGTGGCCTCAGTGCCCTGGTCTAGGAAAGTGGGAAAATAAAGGGCCAAGGTTCCCATTCTTGATCTCCTTCCATTGACCTCCACGCAAGAATTTCAGATTTTATAAAGAATAGGTAAAGACAGGATTAGTTAATCTCAACTGCGATAGCCCAGCCAGGTCAAGTATGCTGTTAACGTACTGTCTGGACTTCTACTTTTGGTGAGATGCTGAAAGATGACCGGCACTTGTGGAACTTTACTTGACAAGACTTAATACCTCATGAGATGAGGGGAGAAAATTGGCATAAAAGTTTAAGGGCTGTCAATCATGAAGAATTTCTAATCTGAAAAAGTGAAATTCAAACGTTACAGCATAACTTGATTCTCAACAATAGTGATACAGAATATGAAAAGAGAAAGACTTTCATTTATATTGTGCCTTTCACAATCTCCGAAAGTGCTTTTCAGCCAATGAAATGATTTTGAAGTGTAAGTGCCATTGTAATGTAGGAAATGCTGCCACCAGTTTGCACTAAGCAAGGACCCAAATCAGCAATGCGATAATGGCCAGATATTCTGTTTGAGTGATGTTGATTTAGAAATAAAGATATATAGGGAGGGTTTAAAAGGATTGGTCTTCATGAAGTCACTTAAAAGTTCAATGTTGCTTAAGCCAAATCTTTGGATGATATGTTTTAAGTGCAAATACAATTACTTTAAATTATCAGAGGTACAGATGATTGTAGGATTGAATCCCAATACATGTGTACTTATACACCGGAAATGTTTTGCTTTGGGCCAGGATTTCAAAAGACTACATACCAGCATGTTTAATCTGCCATTCAGCATCTGTAAATAAAACCAACAGTTAACAGTGGGGCGATTAGACTACTCAATCATTGCTGTGTCCCTGACCAAAGTTTGGCAGTCGAATGGTTGCACTTATTTACGCATTGCATGAAAAGCCCAAGGTAATTAAAAATCACGCAGTGCTGGGATCACCAGATATTTTGTACAATGGGAGTGAAAGGAAGTGCCTTGGAATTTGGTACTGGGACCTGGATTGTGGAACGTGCTTATCTAATGTGAACTTGATGTCATAATCACACTTTTTAAAACTTCCCAAAAAAAGCAGCATTGTAAGATTATGCTTGAGATCAGTGTCTGGATCATTCAACTACACTCTTTTGGAATCCATTTTTTAAAGTTTGTTTTTTGTGTATGTATATTATCCATCTTATTTCTTGATGTTTTCCCATGTGTTTCAATTCTGTTGCAAAACAGTGCTGCTTCTATTGGAGACGTGTGCTTACAGTTTAGCAATCACTAGCATCATAAGCAACGTGGTGTAACCAGTTAACACAGTAACATGACAGTAAAGATAATGAAGAAGCTCCAATCTCCATGAGCTTAATCCAGTTTAAATGCTACTCATTACTGTTAGCCCAAAGACACACAAGCAGCAGGGGCCACCTTCTTGTTTGCCACTGTAATCATTGATAGTTATTTATGCACAACCAACGTAAGATTTTCTTATAATGGGCAGAATCGTCCAGTCCTGTTGGTGGTGGGTGTCATGGCAGGCAAGAGCAGTCAATTCGGCGAGAAAGACAAAATTCGGTTTTACGCTGTCCTGAAACCAGTTCCGATAGTCCGCAATGCACATCAATGGCGGGCCTCGTTTCCCACCGCCGCACATTGGGGACCTAATTTCAATATTTTAGCATCTTATTATAATCTCTGCTCATCGGAATCACTCTCCCGGCCCACGCTGGATCTTCTGAGCGACGCCAATGTGTTTCACAGTTGTACATACGTTATGTGCCCCTGGCGACCTGCACTTCATTCGAGGCTTCGAGGTTTGTTTGCCTACGTTGCTTCAGTAGCACTCTTTTTTGTTTTGCAAAAATATGCTTTATTCATAAAATATCTGAAAAAATTACAAAACATTTCAAAATGGCCACCACAGAAAGTGCAAACATATTCAAGTTTTCTATCTTGATCATGTTGCACTCTGAGGTGCTTCAATATAATTGCGATACCTGTAATATTTACTCGATACATTCAGTGTGAATCATACAGCCTGAAGTGGTTGATACAATTTCTAGCCTGTGCAGTATGGCTGAAAGGTCTTAGACAATGATTTTTCCCCATTGTTCCTCTGTGGTGGCTGTCCCAAGCTTTAGTCCAACCCTCATCATGTAGTCCTGGACTTTGGAATGTGCCAGTCTGCAGCACTTGGTTGGGGACAACTCTTTGCACTGGAAGATGAACAAGTTTCAGGCAAGCCAAAGAGCGTCTTTCACTGACTTGATGATCCTCCAGCATCAGTTGATATTTGGCTTGGTGTGTCCCCCTGGGAACAGCCTGTGGAGCACAGTCCTTCGTCATGGAGCAGCTTAGGTTGAACACCAACAAAAGCCACTGCATCTCTCTCCAGAACTTCTTTGCAAAGGCACATTCCACAAGGGGGTGAAGAATGGTCTCTTCCCAGCCACAGCCATCTCGAGGGCAACATGCAGACAGGGTGAGATTCCAAGTGTGTAGGAATGATCTGATGGGAAGGGCCTTTCTCACCACCAGCCAAGCTATGTCTTAGTTGAAATTTCTGGCTATGACGAGGCCAGTTCGAACTGGTTGCAGATATTCATCAGTCTGCGCACCAACAGCGGATCCGAGCAGAAGATGGTGAAATCATCCAGGTACAGGGAGGCTTTGACCTGAATGCTTCCACTGTCTGGAAGTGTCACTCCTCTTATGCCTGAATCATTCCTGATCGACTCAGCAAAGGGTTCTATGTAACACATGGAAAGGACAGGGGAGAGAGGGCAGCCCTGCCTGACTCCAGATTTAATTGGAAAGCTTTCTGATTCCCACTCGTTGATTGAAACTGCGCTACTGATGTTTGTGTAGAGCAGTTAAATCCATTTGTGGATTCACTCTTCAAACTCCATTTTGGAGAGCACATCCACAATGCAGGTGTGTGATACTCTCTCAAAGGCCTTCTCCTGGTCCAGGCTGATGTGACAGGTGTCCACACCCCTATCTTGTACATAAGCAATCATATCTCTGAGTAGTGTGAGACAATCAGAGACCTTCCTGCCGGGTACAGTACCGGGTTCGGGCAGCACTCAGTCTCATTAGCGCCAAGATTCACAGGCAGCACCGCATCACTTCTAAGGGGGCTCTTGGGCTAGATGGAGATGTGAGGGTGTGTGTGAGAGAGTGAATAGTGGTGTTCCTTGTGTCAGGTGCATAAAATGTCTTTTTTCATGCCTGCTACTGCACTTAGTGCAACTCGGGATGATTTCGCCCTCCATGTGCCCAAGAACAACTTGAAATGTTAACAGTGAGTCTTAGTGCTTTCCTGTAAGGAATATATACTATAAGGCACCATGATATGTAGTTGTATATTCACAGGCTTGAAGAAAATGTCATCAGGATAAAAACTCCAAGTTATTAAGGTGAAAGATGTAGCCATCCAGGTAGGGGTTGCATTTGACTCCATGGTGTTTTGGATTCTCATCACCTCTCATTTACACTGTTCAATCTAAGTCACAAACGTATCTTTTTTTTCAAATAAACAGATGATTATTCCAGAATAAGGATGAATTGAAAGGCTTGCTTTCCTGTCACTGATGTTATGCTAGACCAGTTGCGTGAATGAAATGGGACATTCTAATCTACTGTGTCCTGTGAAAATATAAAAATTAGAAAGTGGGTAATTAAAGTACAATTCCTGCCCATGTAGTGGGCAGGGGCCTAACAGCGTGACCCTGATTTCATTTTGTGGAAACGCAGGAATTATTGCAATCTGTCTTCCCAATGTCACTTTAATCTTTAAGGAAAGAAAGTTTGGAATGGTAAAAGGTAACTCAGCCTCTCAAGCCCATTTCTTCCTCAATCCATGACACCCTGACCCTTTCTTTCTCCTCGACTCTCTGCCCCAACCAAAATCTCTCCTCTAGGTTGAAGAAAAGGGACTCACAGGGATATGAAGATAGCATGCACACATGGGACTAAGACTATGGCTCACATGAAGTATAGACACCAGTATAGATGGTAAATGGGCTAAATAACCCATTTCCATGTCACATATATGTCATT
This sequence comes from Carcharodon carcharias, assembly GCF_017639515.1. Taxonomy (NCBI): domain Eukaryota; kingdom Metazoa; phylum Chordata; class Chondrichthyes; order Lamniformes; family Lamnidae; genus Carcharodon; species Carcharodon carcharias. The sequence goes on from NC_054472.1 coordinate 168,985,245, forward strand.
TAATGCAACTCCATCCCTCATGTGAATTAAACAGATTTGTTAACATTTGCAAGACCTTCAAACCTCTTTCTCAAAAGGTATTGATCCAATTTCCTTTTAGGGATATTGATTCTTCCAGACTTAAATGTGTTTTCTTGTAGACTATCAGAGGTTTGGGCAAGATTTGTTTGGCACTGTGACACTATCAATGGTGTGAGGGGGATAATCTCTAGTCCCATTCTTTTTAAAGTAACTTTGCATGAATTGAAGGCTATATATTTCAATAAATTAATACGTTGCAAACGTCCTTTGGCTCAGTAATGGCTCTTCCTTATGCCTCTGTAAAGTATCTTGGACTATTTTACTCCTGGTGGATATAAATGCAAGTCTTTGTTGTAATGCAGTAGCAAATTTATTCACAAACAATAATGGGCACAGTTGCCTAGTGTTAAGCTGTTGGACAAGCAATGTTGAGGCTGTGAATTTAAATTCCAAATTGTAAAAATTAAATTCAGTAAAGCTGATAATTCATGGATTGGCCCCAAACTGCTGTTCAGTAAACCAGCTGTGTGCTCATAACAAAACTCCTTTGGGGAGAGACCCTGCCACTCTTACCTGGTCACACCTGGCATGTGATTCAGTTCCATATTACGTGGTTGAGACTTGATGGGAAGCTAGAGATGGGCAATAAATACACATCCCAATTTTTTTTTTTTTAAAAAGCAATAAATGAGCAGTTTAATCTATTTTTTAGATGGGTTGTTTGAGGGAGCAGTGTTTGTTTAGCTGGCAAGGACACTGGAAGAACTCCATTCACCACCTTCTCGAATGCAATCAGGGATGCTGGTCTGGCCAGCGATGCCCGTCCGGGGTGGGAGGGGTTGTGGGTTGGGCGGGAGTGGGCGCGGGCAGGAGCGTGGCCGATCAATTAAGGCCCACCCAGTGTGACGTGCATCCGGAAGCGCTGAGGGCTCCCTGTGCGGATGGGGGGAGTAAGCTGAGCCGGGGCCTGAGCAGAAATCTCCCTGAGGCAAAGAGATCAGTTTGATTTTTAAAAATTTTAATAAGGACATAAAAATCTTTTAAGACATGTCCCCTCATGTGACAGTGACACATGAGCTGGGACATGTCAATGAATTTTATTGAAAAATTTTATTAAACTTTAAAAACCTTCATGAAACCTCATCCCGCCCATGGATGAGGTTTTATTATAAATGCGAAGGCCACCTGGGCTCTTTGCCTGCCCGCCAACCTTAAGGATGGACGGGCAGCTCCGTTAAGTATTTTAAGTGGCCTTAATAGGCCTTTGACAGTTCAGCGGGCGCACAGCCGACTCTGGTGCACGACTGCTGAACTGAACATCTGAATGACGCGCAGTGACATTGGGATGCACGTCCGACATCACCGCGCATCATTTTACATGTCAGTGAGTGGGGCCCGCCCCCGCTCGCCAACCCGAAGATTCTGCCCATAGTGCCATGGAATCTTTGACATCCACCTGAACTAATTGAGCAGATAACAACAACAACAAACAGATAGAATTATGGGACCTTAAATGTAGCAAAATATCCCAAGAGTTGGGATTGTTAGGGAGGATGACTGAATGAAATTGAGGAGAGATTTTAAGGAGTCTCTTTGATGGTGAAGATTTAGCAAAATAAGAAGGATTAAAAAAGAGTTTCAAAGTGTTGGGAGAAGATGGTTGAAAGCCATCTATGCAGATAGCTGAAGGTCACTAATGGCCAGGACAGAAGGGGAATATCCAATAGACTGGAGCTGCAAGAACAGAACTGGAGGGAAAATATCTATGGGAGGATTTAAAGAAATTTTCTGATCTATGCACTGAGATAGGGAGCTACAGCAGATCTGCATGGATTTGGATGGAAGGTGAGTGGGATTTTATATGGGAGGAGTTGGGCAGGGTAAGAGTTGAAGCTGGAGGCAACATAGAGATGGAGGCAGGTTTCAGCACCAGGGAGAGTTTGAAGTTGCATAACTATTGGGATTGACTGACTCAGGATTGGGAAGGGGGATCAGATCAGGAGCTAAAGCCTAGAGTTTTAGGTGACGGTTAGACAAGAGAAAAGTGCTACCATTTAAGTCAAACTGATGCTGTGGTAAAGTGGAGTACCATGTACCTTTAAGGGAATGCAAGTGGACTAACCATGTGACAGTGCTGACCAATCAATGTACAGCGCAGGCTATTGGTTGCTGGAGGTGGTTTGGGGAGCGCACAAGGATTTAGTGCTCTGCCCTCTGTTGCAATAACAATCACAGTTTGTTCTTATGTGGGTCTCCCTCCATTATTGATATAAGCATCAACTAATGAGTGTATATGAAAGCGAATTCAGAACGTCCATTAGTGATATGTTGAGACCAACTGATATGCGGGATTGGAGATGGTACTATTCAAAGGCGTTTGCTAGCCGAAGTTAATCTAGACTTCGATGAGGCAGTAGAATTAGCTACAACCATGGAGAGTTTTTTTAGAAATTTGGAAGCTATAAGAGACGCACAAAAGGGCACCGTCCATCTGGTAGGGCTGGACAACAAAAGGCGCAAAAACATTGGACCCCAGAGAAAGAGGGGAAATGCCTCCTTTGTACAGATCAGTAAAAAACAGCTGCACTACCCACAACATGAATGAGAGAATTGCATCCAGGCATCCATTGGGTGATCGACAATTCAAACATGTCAAAAGTTTTTTCTGCCACCGCTATGGGGACACAAGGCAGCACTGCAGAGATGGGCTGAGACAGCATTTTAAACACAAAGGAAGAAACCGTGAAATATGTCTCATGGAAGAACCAGAAGAAATAGAGTCAGGTATCCATTCATTATATAACCTGAAAGTGGGTAGAACCAAGCCAATCCAAGTAGTCATTATAGTCGATGGACAACCCATTAAGATGGAAGTTGATGCTGGAGTGTTGATGTGCGTCATTGGAGAACATACATTCAGATACTTGAATAAAGAAACTTATCCTTTAAGATTGGAAGCTTCGGACACAAAACTGGAAACATACGTGGGTGAAGAAATAAGACTGAAATGGATATGTCAAGTCAAGGTGCAGTATGAGGAACAGTCTGCAAAATTATCTCTATTTGTAATGTCAGGTAGGGGACCAATCTCCTCGGAAGGAACTGGCTGAGATAAACCTTGAGGGCCCCGCTAACTTCCCAATTCAAAACGAGAAGCGTTACTGCAGAAAAAAAATGAGGGTGTGAAGACCCAATGGGAGAAGCCCATAGAAGTGTTACACTGGGACGAAGTTCAAGTTGAAGTCAGCATCCTTCGAAAAGAAAAGGAAAACCTTTTCATGTGCTACAAAATTCAATCAGCTCCCAATTTGTGCTACAGAAAAGATATGAAGAAGAAAAGGAAGAGTCAAACCTGTCTCTGGCTGAGTTAAGGAACGAATTAGCTGAGAACGGGCAACAATATGAGATTCTCCATTAAACTATTAATGAGAATAGGAAAGGATTGAAAGTGCTGAAGCAGCAGCTGCTTAAAAGCCTTGAAATTGTAAAACTAGAGGCTCCTGAGTTCTCAGAAGAGCTGTCGGAAAACCCAACTATTGAGCTCATTCACGTTCAGCTCACCCCTGAGTCTAGTCCAGCCAATAACAAAATTAAAGAGAAGACTGAGACACGGATCAGTGCCACCAAGAATAGGACATGCAGGAAGAAAAAGAGGAATTATTGACAATCCTCAAAAGAAAAACATTTTTTTTCTCTTTTTCATTTTCCCTTTCCCTTCACACCTCATGCAGCTCACCGCTGTGCTGCTTTGTGCTTGTTGCCTTTATCTGTTTCAGCTTGGAGGGGAGGGGCAGCACAAGTGAACGTGACCACACCCAGAAGATGGTGAAATCATCCCCTGAGAAACCTAATGGACAACTGCTCCCTGAAAAGGCAGGTCTTGGCAAAACCAACCGAGGTTGTTGAACTGCGAAGCTCAACTCGTCCGAAAAAGCCTCCTGAGAGACTTGATTTGTAAATAGTTATTACTGTAAATAGTTCACGTTAAGTTTGTCAACTGTATTTTTTAAGTAAAGGGGGGAGAGATGTGGTAAAGTGGAGTACCACATAGCTTTTAAGAGAATACAAGTGGACTAACCATGTGACAGTACTGATCAATCACTGTACAGCATGGGCTACTGCTTAACTGTAAGTCTAGAGCTGGAGATGGTTGTAGGAGCATGGAAGGATTTAGTGCTCTGCCTTCTGTTGCAATAAACAATCACAGTTTGTTCTCATGTCAGTCTCTGTCCATTATTGATAGGGAGCATCAACTAATGAGTGTATATGAAGGTGTGCAGTTCAAGTTTACTCGACTGGTGAACTCGTAGACTCAAGATATAAAAGATGCCCACAGCCCATTTTCTCCATATCTTTTCCCTCTTCACTTAGTATCTGTGATGGCTATTTCTGCTACTGTCCCCATTGCAAATCATTGGATAGCAATCAGGAATGTACCCAAGGCCAGATCTTCATTTTTCTGGTCTGGTGCCTTAAAGAAGAGTTTAATTCAAAACAACCAACTTAACTGAGATCAGCAAAATCAGAAGAGATGAAGAATGGAATAGAAACTTCTGGTCTGTATTATTCACTTACATTCTCACCATTAGCTGTCACTGATGGAGCTAAACTCATACTTTCAATCAGATTATTTGCTTTAAAATGTTTAATCTGGCTACAGCCCTGAACAGGTGCTAATCCCTCACAAAGCATTGCATTCTCAGACTTTCTTTGAAGTTTAAGGCTTACTTTGTTTTGAAAAGGGACTGCCCATCATAATATTTTAACCAATTTCAACTGCTTCATCAACCAGTGCGTAACTTGATGAGGTTTTCAGGAAAGCACAGAGCTACATTCTGTTGAAACTATCATAGTCCTGATTTAATCAATCAAGGAGTTAATGTATGGCATTTTAGTCTGTTATTCTTGGAGTCCAACAGGAACAAAGGGAGCTGAATTGCATTGCCTCTGTGGGGATCACAAAGCATGATTAACCCATGTCCATTGACTGAAATACTGGCATTGAGCCAACTTTGTGGTATCTGCTTATTTAGAATGATTCCTGCATGCAGCCAGCACTGAGTATGGCATTGATTGGCTGCATCTATCAGCAAGGCACACAATCGTGACTTCCTAGCACCACTTAAAGTGCGCCTGTACCTCTTAAAGGAGAGTGAATTGTGATTGGAGCAAGTACTAGGAATCAGGTAGGAAGTGAACCTGACAGACCTGGGGAACAGTGAGAAATGGCAGATATTGGGAGAAAGTGGGCTCCAAGGTTTACGGACACTGCTTTGGAAGTCTTGGTGGTGGATGTGGAAAACAGGAGAGATGTCCTGTATCCCTGGGGTTGTGGAGGTGGTGGGGGTAGGGGTGGAGCATGGGGGTTGGGTGGGAGTTGACTATAGGCCCCCTAGACTTATGGCCAAAAGGTGGAGGGAGCAACAGCCTTGGAGGTCAGTGGCAGGAGAGAAGCATCAAGGAGCTGGATGCAATGCCACAAGAAGTTGAATAAGTGGAAGGGGCCGCTGAAAGACAACCCCTTGTTCTTGCTGCTGACCCTCTTTCCCAGCTTCTCTGCGACCTTCTTCCTGTCATCATGCACCGTACTTGGATCCTTCCTCAATCCGAGGCCTTGGGTGAGTGTAATACTGGCAGCAGCCACTGCCGCCCTGGCGGTGCTGCTGGGTACAAAAGAGCTGCTGTTGCCTCTCTGCAAGTACTCATCCTCCCACTCAGCCAGCACCAGATTTGTGCAACACTTGCCAAGATAGTGCAGTTCACATCTAGGCCTTCTGTGCTCGGAACTGCTCGAGGTTGTCCTTGAAGGCCATCTGCAGTCTCTTCCACTGAAAGTCAGCAGCCTTCCATAGGCCATACTGTTGCCACTGGGGTAGCACTGTGTAGGAGTACTAGGCCAAGCACTAAGGGAATGCACAAGATTGATCCATTTATGTTTGTATGCAATATGGCATGACTTAATTAATGAATTTAGTTTGGAATGTTTGTTTTGTGTTGGCTTTTAACTTTGTATTGTGGTCATGTGAAAACTGCGATGCTCAGTGACACAGGGAAGGTAAGCTGAGGGAATCTTGGTGAATGGGGAATTGAAATTGCATTTCGGGCATCACACTTGAATAAGTTCATCATGGATGGCTTGCTGGCCGAGGCTGTCCCCTCATGATAGCGAGATTCTGCAGCATCCAGCAGGTGGCAATGAATCTCGTCCCCGATAACTGCAGGGCTCCTCCAGAATTGCCTAGGCAGTGGAATTGTTGTTTCAGCATGCCAACGGTCACCTCTATTACATTCTGTGTGGTACCAGGATGTTCATGGGTTGTTCACCAGAGTCATTCGCCATGCAGTCAGTGGAAATCCCTGGTCAACCTGATGGCTCAAATGCAGCGAATTCAGCCGACTGCCGCAGAATGAAGGCATCATGACTGCTGCCATGATACCAGGCTTTGACCTACATGATCTGTAGGTCACACATCAGCTGGACGTTGAGGGGGTGGAATCATTCCTTTCTGGTAAAGAGTATTGTTGACAAGCGGTGCCTGCAAAGCAATGTGTGTGCAGTCAATGGTACCCTGCAACATGGGGAAACCAGCAACCTTTGTGAAGCCACATGTTGGCCTCTGGCAAGAGAAAATGAAATGTTGCTAGCCCTTTTTTAAGTGTAGAGCCTCAGTGACCTTCCTTACACAATCGTGGACAGAAAATTGAGTTGTTTCAAATATCTTCAACTCCAGCTTGGAAGGAACCAGACACACAAAAGGTCATGGGCATGGTCACCTCTAGCATTGTGGTCCTCACCCAGCTCTGAGATTGGAATTCTTGCTCTCTGGCTGGAAATGGTCTCATGATGAGAGCCATTCTCTCCAATCCATACCCCACCTCCCCCTCCCCCACCACCACCCCACCCGTCCAGAAGCTTGCCCTACTCTTAATGGCCTCTGTTCATACGAACTTATGAATTAAGAGCAGGAGTAGGCACTCGGTCCCTCCAGCCCACTCTGCCTTTCAGTAAGATCATGGCTGATCAGAATGTAACCTCAACCCCACATTCCTGCCTACCCCAGATAACCTTTCACCCCCTTAATCAAGAATCTATCTAGCTCTGCCTTAAAAATATTGAAAGACTCTGCTTGCGCCACCTTTTGAGGAACAGAGTTCAACGTTAACATAGGTGATGTGGCCAACTCCAGGTTAAAATGATCTACCACTGTGTGACCAAAATATTCCAAGCAATAAAACCCTTTTAAGATGCATAATCAGTCTTGTATTGTAAATAGGTCTGATTTTCATCAAAATTGTTAGGAGTGTTACTGACAGGAGGGGGCACATTTAAACAGCACTAATTTTTCCACTCACCACCCGTCCATAAACAGAAAGGCGTTTTGATCTGTTTCCTTTTTAATAAGCGGTGGCGTATTTCCCAACCCCTCGGTTTTTGTGTGATCCAATTCCTACCAATAACCCCACAGCAAACATGAGGTAGGATGAACTCAAAGGGCAGAACTTTCTGCCTGTCAGGCTGGCGGGCCCGACCCAATTAAGGCCCGCCCAGCGTGACGTCCAGCAGGAAGTGCTATGCACTTCCTGTGTGGGAGGGGGAATTCCCCAAAAGCGAGAGTGCGCTCTTTCGCACATGCGCAGGAAAGAGCGCACATCTCCCTGTGGCTAAGTGCAGCCTCAGGGAGATCGCTTCCACGTTGAAAAATATTAAAAATAGAAAAAAAAAATTCCCTAACATGTCCCCCTCATGTGACGAGATGTACATGTTCATAATTTACATAATAACTTTATTAAAATTTTTAAAACCCTGCTTCATCCCGCCGCTGGATGAGGTTTCATGTTTTTTCTAGTTACCGCCGGGGCTCCTGGCCTGTCCACCAACCTTAAGGTTGGACGGGCAGGTCCTTTAATTGTACAATTGATCCTGTCAATGGCCTCAATTGGCCATTGACAGGTCGGCGGGCCAGCAGCTGATTTTGCTGTGCCCCCACCTTCCTGAAAATTTAAATGAGGTGGGATGATGTCGGGGGCTCTGCCTGACCTCATCCCGCGTCATTTTACGCGTTGGCGAGTGGGCCTCGCTCCTGCCCAAAAGGTTAGTTTATTGCACACATTCAAAAACCATGGAAAGGAGGGTCCATGATGGCTCTTTCTGCGCACATACAGTAAAGAGAGGGATAAAGAAAAGAAAGCTTTACAGTTACAAAGGCCACAGAGAAAATAAACATTGGTTCGTGTGAGGTCCAGAGTCCAAAACCAAAGTCCCATGAAGAATTTCTCCACGGAGGTCGGTGGGCTGAAAGTTGGTGGTGAAAATTCGCTTGCCCGATGGTGGTGCCTTCACAAGATGAAATAGGCACACAAGAGTTGAATCATTTTGTAGACGATGGTTTCAGCAGAGGCAGGATAGATTGGGCTAGTTGTCCAACCTGGCCAGATCTCCATCTGTGTGGCCCGCTAGTCAGAATTTAAAGCAGCAAACTGGCTTGCAGCTCTGGAAGGCAACATTAACTTGTTCAACAAGCCAGAGTCTTAAGTCACGTGAGCTTACCTCTCCATAAGGTCTTAAACAAAGGATGTTTATGCAGTGTCTGGAATTCATCATGGTCTCCAGGGCTGCTAATGTCTCTGCCATGGCCTTTGTTCAGCCAAAAGGTTCAGTTTAAAATTAAGAAGCAGTTATGAGGATATATTTTTCTAAAAATATACTGTCCGGTCCTGTTCCATTACAGGGGCCCGTGCAGTACACATGTGATGGAACTGAATAGGCCTATGAAATGTAAGGGTTGATTAACCTTGTGGGCTGCAGAGGCATAGAAGTGTTCTTCAGGGGCCCATGAATATAAAACTGGGGACATGGACGCACGTGCACAGTTACATGTGGAAACCCAGCAGTCACTGTCAGTGATTCCCTGCTCCTCAGCAGGGTGTACTGTTGGGAGTTCCCAGAGATGGAAATCCTAAATCACTTGATTTGACGGGAACTTCCACCTTTTGTGCTATTAGCCTTTGCTGTAAAAACCCTTGAAAATGTTACACTTTGTTGAATGAGGTGTAACTGGGTTTTTAATGGCATATTAAATTTATAATTATTGCTGAACAACCACTCTGGGCCTGAAGAATTACTTTTACATTTGCGAAATATCAAATTTATCCGTGGTGATAATTCCATAGATGTTTAAAATCATTTCTTAGAGTTTGATATTTCAGCATCAGTTAACGTGCTGATCTCTAAATTGGTTAAAAACTGAGTGTTTAACAGTTCCTGCATTTCTGTCTGAGAATTCCTTAGTGTGGTAGACTGCATTAGTGTAAAACTAAAGCATGTGAGAGACCTGGCATTAATGGGTTTCTGGCTGATCATTGCATCTCTGGAACTCCCAACAGTTTGGGAAGTTGTGATTCATAAATGTTGTATGAGGTAGAGTTAAAAAATTGCGCGAAAAGGAACTAGTCCCTTGTTCCCTTCTTTAGTATCTGATGGCATATCATCAAAACTATTATTAGTAAGAAAGGAACTTCTTTTGTTAAATAACTTCCTGGTTATTTTTAAAATTCACATGTCAACATTCTACATCTCTTCTCTACGCAAGTGCTGGTGACTTTCTGAAGCCAAACCTTTCACTTGACGCATAATCCTTCAAAGAGAGAAAACAGGAAAAATAACACAATTTTCTGAATAATTGGGATGACCATGTGAGTTGTTTGATTTTTATATTCTTTAAATTTACTCTCCGAACGTCTTCAAGTTATTACTAGAAATTCTAATCCTAAGGGACTTTGCTTCATCATAGTGGTTCTGCTTTGTTAACATACTTAATGTACAGTGCTCCCACTGTTAAGCAGTGCCTGACAACATACACTAATTCATGTTTCCAACAAGATTAAGGGCTTAAAGTTTCACTGGTCCTGAGAATTGGCATCATTCATAATGCAAAAAGCCCAAGCCAGCGGTCTACCGAAAACAAGACCAGGAGAGAAATAGGTTGCTGGTTTCTGCTCGATGCTACTGCCCCAGTGTTCTAATGCGCAAAATGACCTGTCTATATCCTCTTGCATTCTTACACAGTTTATGGTACCAAAATGAGAGGGCATCAACAAACTGTGATCTCTTGTGCCTATGTCTAATTTATTTACATTGGTGGGTGTGAAGGCTTAATTGCTATGGCTATGGGCCAGCATTTCTGAAGTTCACAGAATCACAGAATTGTTACAGCACAGACGGAGGCTATTCAGCCCATTGTATCTGCGCCAGCTCTCCGAATGAGCAATTCACTTAGTGCCATTCTCCCGCCTTCTCCCTGTAACACTGAACACCCTTCCTTTCTCAGGTAACAGTGTTGAATGCCTCATTTGAACCTGCCTCCACCACATTGTCAGGCAGGACAATCCAGATCTTAAACACTCGCTGTGTGAAAAAGCTTTTCTCACATTGCTTTCATTTCTTGAGTTCAAATGCCAACATGGTAAATTGTGAAGGTGAATCCAGGGCGATTTTAACTTGTATTGCTGAGCATCAAGCTGTTGGGAGCAAATTGTTTTATGCCTCGTCCAATTTTTCTTTCCTGTTGATTGATCATGTTCCATTGACGTTGATTGGTAAAAGAGGCTGATGACTGATTTTTTTCAGCCTGGTGATAAAAGCTAAAATGGTTCCCAACAAGTCTGGGTCAACACCAATAATAAAAAAAAAGCTACCGTCTTGTTGTAAAAGCCCAATGGGTCATCAATGTCCCTTAGGGAAGAGAACCTGACATCCACTACCCATCCTACATGTAACTCCAGTCTCACACTAAGTGGTTGATTGGTCACATGTCCTGAGATGGCCTTCAACAAGAAACGTCACCACCACCACCTTCGCACAACTTGAGGAAGAAATTAAATATTTTCATTGACCATACCTTGCGATCAAATCTTAAAAAAAAAGAGTGCAGTCCCAAATGAATCAGAAGCAATTCTAAATATTAGTGCAGAGATTGATTTCTTTTCTGAACACAGTTTTGTGCTGGAATAACAGTCGTACATTTATCTATATAAAATGGCTGTCTAGCTTGCCTTGATCTCTTTGATACAGTAAAGCAGAATCCAATAAGAAAGCTTATTGCTGTATTTTGAAGCTGTTTTTCCAGCTTTTGTGTTTCTTTTCCTCTGAAGTAGGCTTTGTGTCAAGCATTTAGCATTTTTTTGGAACATCTGTATGGGTTTCCCTATTCATATCCCTTGCCAATGTAAAGAAAATATCACTTTTTCCAATATTACTGTAAGATACTGTAAAACAAGCTTGTGGGGGCTGTGTGTAGTTGTGTGTGTGTGTGACTAGTTTAATTAGGCTGAAGACAGTCAGACTGCAAGGTTTAAATCATTAAATGTTTAGGCATAATGCAAGCATTTTTGAGGCGGAAATGGACAAGCAAAGATGGGATGCCAGCAAATACAACATGAATAAGATTTTGCGTTAGGAGGTGAGTGAGGAGTTGAATTTTTAGCTGTGAATTTTGAAGAGAAATTAAAGGAAGTTTTATAACTGGCAAAGATCATAAATAAATAAAACAAAGTTATAAAGTTCATTTTCCCCGAAAGTGGTGGCCATAAAGACAACATGAAATATTTTTGGATTCTGGGAAAGGTAACCTTCAAAAGACAGTTAAGAACAATGGGTAAAGATGAAAGGGAAGAAATACAGAGTCATAGAGTCATAGAGGTCTACAGCACAGAAAAAGGCACTTTGGCTCATCGAGTCTGCGCCATTCAAACAAGTAGCTAACTATTCTAATCCCATTTTTCAGCACTAGGCCTGTACCCTTATATGCCATGGCATCGCAAGTGCACATCCAAATACTTCTTAAATGTTATGAGGGCTTCTGCCTCTACCACCCTTTCAGGCAGTGAGTTCGAGGTACCCACCATCCTCTGGGTAAAAAAATTGTTCCTCACATCCCCTCTAAACCTCCTGCCCCTTATCTTAAATCTATACACCCTGGTTATTGATCCCTCCACCAAGGGGAAAAGTTCCTTCCTGTCTACCCTATCTATGCCCCTCATAATTTTATACAACTCAATCAATCCCTCCTCAATATCCTCTGCTCCAAGGAAAATAACCTCATTCTATCCAATATCTCCTCATAACTAAAACTTTCCAGCCCAGGCACATCCTGGTAAATCTCCTCTGCATTCTCTCTTATGTAATCACGTCCTTCCTATAATGCAGATTCCAGAACTACACGCAATGCTCTAGCTGTGGCCTAACCAGCGTTTTATACAGTTCTAGCATAACCTCCCTGCTCTTATATTCTATGCCTAGGCTAATAAAGGCAAGTATCCCTTTTGCCTTCTCAACCACCTTTTCTACCTGTCCTGCTACCTTAAAGGACCAGTGGACATGTAGACCAAGGACCCTCTGATCCTCAGTACTTGCCAGTGTCCCGCAATTCATCATGTATTCCTGTGCCTTGTTTGTCCTGCCCAAGTCCATCGCCTCACACTTATCCGGATTAAATTCCATTTGCCACTGACCAGCCCATCTGGCCAGCCCATCTATATCCTCCTGTAATCTAAGGCTATCCTCCTCACTATTTACCACCCCACCAATTTTTGTGTCATTTGCAAACTTACTGATCAACCCTCCTACATTCAAGTCTAAATCGTTTAGAAATACCACAAAAAGCAAGGGACCCAACACCGATCCCTGTGGAACCCCACTGGACACAGGCATCCAATCACAAAAACACCCCTCGACCATCACCCTCTGCATCCTGCCACTCAGCCAATTCTGGATCTAATTTGCTAATTTGCCTTGGATCCCATGGGTTCTTACCTTCGTTATCAGTCTCCTATGTGGGACCTTATCAAAAGCCTTGCTGAAGACCAAGAAGACTACATCAAGTGCATTGCCCTCATCTACACACCTGGTCACCCTTTTGAAAAATTCAATCAAATTGGTCAGACATGACCTCCCCTTAACAAAACCATGCTGACTGTCCTTGATTCAAGCAAAAAACTGCAGATGCTGGAAATCCAAAACAAAAACAAAAATACCTGCTGAGTTTTTCCAGGTATTTTTGTTTTTGCCCTTGATTCAGACCTACCTCTCCAAGTGTAGATTAATTCTGTCCCTCAGAATTGCTTCCAATAGTTCCCCCACCACTGAGGTTAGATTGACTGGCCTGTAGTTCCCTGGTTTATCCCTTTCTTCCTTCTTGAATAACGGTACCACATTGGCTGTCCTCCAGTCCTCTGGTACCTCTCCTGTGGCCAGAGAGGTATTAAAAATTATTGCCAGCACCCCTGCCATCTCCTCCATTGCTTCACTCAACAGCCTGGGATACATTTCATCCGAACCTGGAGATTTATCTACTTTTAAGCCTGCCAGACCACTTAGAACCTCCTCCCTTTCCATGCTAATTTGTTTAATTATATCATAGTCCTTCTGCCTGATTTCCATACCCACGTTGTCCCTCTCACTTGTGAACACTGACACAAAGTGTTCATGTAGAACCCTACCTACATCTTCTGGCTCCACACACAAATTACCACTATGGTCCTTAAAGGGCCCTACTCTTTTTTTAGTTTTCCTCTTACACTTGATGTACTTGTAAAATAACTTTGGATTTTCCTTTATTTTATCTGCCAATGTTTTTTCATACCCTCTTTTAGCTCTCCTAATTTCCTTTTTAAGTTCCCCCAACACATTCTATACTCCTCTAGGACTTCCGCTGTTTTGAGCTCTCGGTATCAGCCATAAGCCTCCCTTTTTCTTTTTATCCAATCCTGTATATCCCTCAACATCCAGGGTTCCCTGGATTTGTTTGTCCCACCCTTTGTCTTTACTGGAATATATTGGCCCTGTACTCTCCCTATTTCCTTCTTGAATGAGTCCCACTGCTCTGACGCAGATTTACCTAAAAGTAGCTGCTCCTAGTCCACTCTGGCCAAATCATATCTGATCTTATTAAAATCAGCCTTTCCCCAATTTAGAACCCAGATTTCTGGCCCATCCTTGTCCTTTTCCATAACAACCTTGAATCTAACGGAGTTGTGATCATTATCTGCAAAATGCTCCCCCACTGATACCTCTACGGCTTGCCCGGCTTCATCCCCTAAAATTAAATCAAGGGCCACCCCCCTCTCTTGTGGGACTTTCTATGTAGTCTTAAAAAGCTCTCCTGGATGCATTTTAAGAATTCCGCTCCCTCTAAACCTATCACACAATGACTAACCCAGTTAATGTTGGGGATGTTGAAATCCCCCACTGTTACTACCCTATTATTTTTACACTTCTCTGAAATTTGCCTACATATCTGCTCTTCTATTTCTGTCTGACTGTTTGGGGGTCTGAAGTACACTCCCAGCAATATGATTGCTCCTTTTTTGTTTTTAAGTTCTACCCATATGGCTTCATTTGAGGAGCCTTCTAGGATGTCATCCCTCCTTACTGCTGTAATTTATTCCTTGATCAATATTGCGATACCCCCTCCTCTTTTACTTCCTTCCCTGTCTTGCCTGAAGACCCTATATCCTGGAATATTGAGCTGCCAATCCTGCCCCTCTCTCAACCTTGTCTCTGTGACAGCAATGACATCAAACTTCCATGTGTTAATTTGTGCCCTCAATTCATCTGTCTTATTTGTCAGACTTCTTGCATTAAAATAACCACCATCCAACCTTGCCAATCTCCTTTGTGCCTTAACTGGCCTATAATTTCCATGCCCTTCCTGACTCACTTGCTCTCTCTTCTAATTTTGGCTGTGCATCTCCCCCTGCTGAACTCCCTCTCAGGATTCCAAACCCCTGCCAAGTTAGTTTAAACCCTCCTTAACAGCACTAGCAAACCTCCCCACAAGGATGTTGGTCCCATTCCGGTTCAGGTGCAACCCTTGTACAGATTCCACCATCCCCAGAAACGGTCCCAATGTCCCAGGAATCTAAAGTCCTCCATCCTGCACCCTCTCTCCAGCCAAGCATTCATCTGGACTAACCTCCTATTTCTATATTCACTAGGGTGTGGCACTGGAAGTAATCCAGAGATTACTACCTTTTGAGGTCCTGTTTTTTAATCTGCTTCCTAGCTCCCTAAATTCTGCTTGCAGGACCTCATCCCTCTTTCTACCAACATGCACCACGATCTCTGTCTGTTTGCCCTCCCCTTTAGAATGCCCTGCAGCCGTTCAGTGACATCCTTGACCCTGGCACCAGGGAGGCAACATACCATCCTGGAGTCTTGTCTATGCAGAAATACCTGTCTGTTCCCCTTACTATCAAGTCTCCTATCACTATTGCTCTTCTCCTCTTCTTCCTCCCGCCCCCCGCGCAGCTGAGCCACTCACAGTGCCATGAGCATGGCTGCACTCCCCAGGGGAACCGTCACTCTCACCATTTTCCAACACACGAAAATGGTTCTTGAGCAAGATGCACCCTGGGATTTCCTGACTACCTGCCTGACACCTTTCTTCTGACCGATGAAAACTATTTATGAAGCTATTTCTCATTTGTGCACTTGTTTTCTGTGCATTACCATGTGTTATTTTCCAATTTCAATGATGTTTCTTGTGAACAAGTTGATGTATGTGCTTTATTTAGCAGTTTCCATGTGCGAGGGGACTTTTTAATGTTTAAAATCAGGCATAGAACAGTACTAAGGGAAATGTAGATTAATGGCGCCGGGAGCACACCAATCAATGAAGTAAAGCTTCTGTTACGCTTAAGGCTGAATTAATTTGGGCCATGACAAGCAAGTTTCTAAGAACAAGAGCATAAACCTGAATTTGTATGTAAAAAATAGATTCAAGAATGATTACAGTACAGAAGGAGGCCATTCAGCCTGTCATGTCTATGTAATACACAAAAGAGTTTAACTATTACATCTTTGTAGCGCTGAACTTGAGTATTTCTGAAACAAAAGACATGTTACCAAAGCTTATTGTCCTGTACATATCGGGCAAATGCAAGAATGCCAAATTTCAAACATTCTCTGCAAACAAAAGGAATATGTTGAAGCCTTGCACCTTTTTTGAATTACCAAGGAATTTGGGGAGCCTATACTTCCCATTGCTTTCTCCATGGCAATGCCTCAACCAATCAGAATTGACTTGCTAACTAATCAGCACACTTTCCTCCTGTAGTATAAATTGTTGTGATCATTTAAAATTTGGCATTTTTGCATTTGTCCTGATGAGTGCATGACGGAAAGTTTTGGCAACATGTCTCTCTTTCCGGCAATAATACATCTTTATTTACTTAGTCATGACAAACAGTCAATTCATCAGTGAAATAATTTCCACTAGACAACCAGAACCCATGCACTCTAATGAGTATAATTGCAATTCTGCAAATTAGACATCAACATGAGATGACATTTTAACTGATTTTTCCAGATTTAGTACCTCACAAAACTAATATAATGACACAGCTTAGACATGTATTGTTTTAACCTACACAATGTGACATTTACTTAGAAGTTTTAAGGCTGCCTAATATTTCATCTATTTTGGGCTTTTTATAGCTCTGCATGTTGTGATATTTGATTCGGCATTCAAAGAATTTTGCTTGCTTGAAACAACATATGATCTAGTCTCCAAAACTTCCACAAACTTTGCTATAACTTTTGAAGAGAACAATTAGATTTTAGGAATGAAGAATATAACACAAGGACAAAAACAGGGGGAAAAGTTTCAGGCCTGTGGCCAGAGAGACAGCAACAATGTGGTAATATTTCTGGACTTGTAATCGAGGAACCCCACCTACTGCTCTGAAGCAATGAGTTCAAATCCCACCATAATAGCTGGTGGAATTTAAATTCAATTCATAATTCTGAAATAAAGTTGACTCTTAATTGCCTTTTGAAACAGCCTCACTTAATTATATCCAAAACCACGAGGGAAACCTACAGCGGTGCAAGATGGCAGCTCACCATCACCTTCTCAAAGAGAATTAGGGATGAGCAACAAATGCTGGCCTAGCCAGCGATGCTGACATCCAAAGAATGAATACATTAAAAAAGGAACAACTTATATTCATATTTTTTTTATTCTTTCATGGGATTTGGGTGTTGCTGGCAAGGCCAGCATTTGTTATCCATCCCTAATTGCCCTTGAACTGAATGGCTTCCCAGGCCATTTCAGAGGGCAATTAAGGGCCAATCACATTGTTGTGGATTTGGAGACACATGGAGGCCAGACCAGGTAAGAATGATAGGTTTCCTTCTCTAATGGACATTAGTGAACCAGTTGGGTTTTTACAACACCTGATGATAGTTTCATGCACACTAATAAGGCTACCTTTCAATTCCAGACTTATTAATTGAACTTAAATTCCACCAGCTACCATGGTGGAATTTGAACCACTTCCCCCAGAGCATTAACCTGGGTCTTTAGCTTACTAGTCTAGTGGTGTCACCACTATCTCTCCCAAGTGCCATTGCAAAATGACCCAAGGTACTTCACAGGGTGTTATCAGAAATAGAAATTACCATTGAATCACATAAAGAAACATAAGGTGAGATGACCAAACATTTTGTCAAGCAGGTGCCTTTTAAAGAGCGTCTTAAAGAGAGGAAGCTTGGTGGAGAGGCTTAGGGAGGGAGGGAGCCCCAACTGACACTCAAATCAGCCACAGAAAGAGAAGGAAAGAAAGATTGAATGAAAAGAAAGAGAAAAAGAGACAGAAAGGAAAAGTAAGAAATAAAAAGTTAAAATGTAAAATTTTAAAATCTCTAAGAAGAATTTGTTACAAGAAGGCTGCATTTAGTGATGTCACAACTGCAGAACATGCACTTTCTGCCCATGTGCAGTTATAGTACAATGAATAAAAATTAAAATTAAAAAAATAATAATCACCCCTTTTTATCCCCCCTTTTTAACCCCTTTTTCAATATTCATTTGTATGTTTTAACTTTTTTCAACTTATTTTTATTATTTTTTTATTTTTATTCGTTGTTTTATCCCCACCTTTTAGCCTATTTTCAATCTTTTTCCCCACCACTGTCCCCTCCCCCCACCCCAACCGACCCCACACCCACTAGGGCCATCTGTCACTTGTTCATAACAAAAACAAAAATAAAAATACCTGGAAAAACTCAACAGGTCTGACAGCATCTGCGAAGAGGAATACAGTTAACTTTTCAAGTCTGTATGACTCTTCAACAAGGACAAGTAGAAGAGAGGTGAAATATAAGCTGGTTTAAGGTGGTGGGGGGGACAAGTAGAGCTGGATAGAGGGCCAGTGATAGATGGAGACACCAGGAGAGATGTGAAAGCAATGAAGGTGAACAAGGCAAAAGAGAGAGGCAGAAATCCTGTCGGAGAGAACAGCAATACTTCTTTAAGGTAGGCATTCCTTGAAGAGAAGTGGCAGTCAATTAAACACTTAGATAAAAGCAAAAAAACTGCGGATGCTGGAAATCAAAAACAAAAATAAAAATACCTGGAAAAACTCAGCAGGTCTGACAGCATCTGCAGAGAGGAATATAGTCACTTGTTCATGTTGTTCTTTCTGGTTTGCTTACCTTGGTCCTGCTATTATCACGTTCTGCTTTCTATCCTTATTGTCACCATCAGCACCTCCTTTAGCAAGTATCACCACCATTAACACCCTTTTGACCTTTTGTTTATGACATCTTTGGCAATCTCTCCTTTGCCTCCACCTATCACTGGCCTTCTATCCAGCTTCACTGGTTTCACCTCCCTTAATCACTATAAATTTCACCACATTTTTACTTCTCTTTAGCACCAAAGAAGAGTCATATGGACTCGAAATGTTAACTCTGTCTTTCTCTCCACAGATGCTGTCAGACCTGCTGAGTTTTTACAGCATTTTTTGTTTTTATTGGAGATAATTAGCTCATGGCAGCTGAGTCAAAAACAGGAGAGAGGTCACTCACATTTGCATTGAGAGTTGAATGATGTGGTGCAGGATCCTCACGTGAGCGTTTGCCGCCAACCTCACCATCACCACAAGAATGGTCCACACCCTCACCAGTCAGCGCGATGGCAAGCTCCTCAGAGTGATGGCAGGGTCTAATGTCAGGCACTCCACCCCTGGTCTGGGACCTCTCCCTGCTGATGTGAGTCAGCTTCTCCTGCATGAAAACGGATGGAGAGAGTGTGAGAGGGACACATGGCACTGTGTGGAATGTTTGTGTGGTGAGCAGAGCCATGGGCGGGGTGAGGACGTGAGCTCCAGAGGATATGAGCCAGATAGGGATGTGAGGGTGTGTGTGAGAGGTAGTGGTGTTGTCCTTTGAGGAGTGAGATCCCTGTGGGTTTGTGGTGGGTTCGTGAGTGGATGCGTTGAGAGTGATGAGAAGAATGACTTCCCCGGCGGATCGGATGAGAGCATTCATTCTCTTTCTGCACTGGATGGCTGTCCTCTTTCGCAGGGCGTTGGCGCTGACCACTACTGCCACCACCTCCCATGGTGGACTGATGACCTTGCTTGCTGTCCTTGGCCCAGAGCAGGGTTAGATGACATCGCGGCGGGACTCCACTGCGACCAGTAAGCACTCAAGGGAGGTTTCATTAAATTTGGGGGCAGCATGTTTCCTCCCTTTAGCTGCCATCAGTTCCCAGTAGCGTCTTATCCCTTGAAGAGCGCAGGGGCGGCCTTTAAACATGGTGCCCGGTTTACTGATGTCCTGAGGTGCCGGCAGGGTGACCTCTGATTTGGCCGCCTCGCCAGTGACCCGGCGTGTTTTCCAGGAATGCCTAATTTATGAGGTGGGAATGAGCTGACACGTTGTGAAAAGCCACGTTGCAGCCAGCAATGTCTTTTTTCATGTCCGCTACTGCATTTGGGTGCAAACCTGGGACTATTCCATCCTAAGTCTCACAGAGTTAATAGGGCAGGGGGAGTTAGCTTAAAGGAAGAGAGACAGGGAGCCAAAGAGGTTCAGGGAAGGAATCCCAGAACTCAGGGGTTAGCTGTATACTGTGATAAACATATATCATCTCCTGCATGGGTGCACAGCCAACATCTACCATGGGACATCATGCTACCGGTGAAGGTAGTGGTTAAGTGAACCCTCAAGTTCTCTGTCACTAGGAATACTGTACTGCTGACCTATGGAAGGTTCACCCTGGGAAGTCTCCCTTGTATCACCTCATTTAACAGCTCCATTTTGTCTGCTATTAAATAGGGGGCTGGACAATTGCCTCCGCTCACCTCTAGGGCAGAAACCTCAGGTTTAGTTTCCGTCCCACATATTTTTTTGTCCCAGCCATTGGGTTTTATAAAATTATAGAATGGCCCCTCCTGTTGTACGGCAACTGTTTGGTCTGTTGTGTCAATGCTGGCTCTCTACAAGAGCAACTGAGCTGGTTCCACTCCCCTATCTTTTCCCAGGGTCTTGCAAATCTTTCCTCTTCAGACAATTATCCAATTCCCTTTTGAAAGTTGCGACTGATCCTGCATCCACTCTCAGGTGGTACATTCCTGATCTAACCACTGCTGAGTTTTTAAAAGATTTCCTTATGTCGCCTTTGATTCCTTGGCCATTCACCTTAAGTCAGTGGCGCCTGGCCCTTGACTCTTCTGCCAATGGAAACAGCTATCTAGTTTGTCCAAATCCCTTGTGATTTCAAACGCTTCCATCGAACCTTTTCTTAATCTTCGCTTCTCTTGGGAGAGTAGCCCTTGCTTCTCCAATCCATCCATATAACCAAAGTCCCTCATCCCCTGAAACCATTCAAGTAAATCCTTTCTGTACCATCAGCCTTCCCGGAGTGTGGTGCCCATAATTGGATACAATACTCCAGTTGAGGCCAAACCAGTCTTTTACAAAGGCTTGCCATAATTTCCTTGCTTTTATACTCAATCCTTCTGTTTATAAAGCCCAAGATTCCATATGCCTCATTGACTGCTTTCTCAAACTGCCATCTTCAGCGATTTGTTCACATATACCCCAGGTCCCTCTGCTCCTGCACCTACTTTGGAATTGAATCCTTTATTTAATATTGCCTTTCCTTGTTCTTCCCACCAACATGTGTCACTTCACACTTCTCTGCATTTCAAATTTCATCTGCCTTGTGTCTACCCATTCTATTGTATATTCACCTTCTTTAGTGAAACAGCTTTTCACAGCCTGCAATACCTGTTAAAATATTAATTAATTTTAAAATATTAAAATTGGAAAGACAAGCTACGTTTTTGTCCCCAGCTGTGACATCAACCTTTAAGTGACAATTCCTTTGCTTTATAACTCAAAAGGTTGCTTACACATGCACTCTGGTTCCTTCAGCAAGCTTCCCATGCTAGGGAAAATTGAACTGGATCATGGCACTAACTGATGAGTCGGCACTATTAACATTGACCAATTATACCCAAACAGGTGCTCAGTTAGAAAATATGCTCCAGCGTGTGAAATTTCAAAGCAATTTTCTAAGGGATAGATATGTTCAAAAGTAGGTAAATGTTTGATAAAGAGAAAATGCAAAGACCCAGGGTGGCAGACCTAATTGATAGGTCTTTCAGAGAGCTAGTACTGGCATGATGGGCAGAATGGTCACCTACTGTGCTATAAATTGATGATTGTATATTCTTACAATGGATTAATTTAGATTGAAATCCAAAGAACCCAGTCGGTTCCTTATACAGCAAGGTCTGGCCACAAGGATATCCCTTCTGGGAGCGGCTTCAGCTGTTCTTCACAGATGGCTTCCAATCAGGGGTTTGAGTTTAATTTGTGTAGATATTTTTAGGGTTGAAATTATTTTGAAATTGTAGACAGATGGCTGTTAGGCCAAGCCTGACTTGATGGTACGCTTGTGTAACTGTTCTGTGTTCTGATGGTCCAGAATATTACGCTTGTCGGGCAGATGTGCACCCCACCCAAACGAGCATAAAATGACGGGCGATGATGTTGGGTGAGCGTCCTGACACCACCGCGCACTCGCGCAACATCTTGGTCGACAGGTGCATGTGGGCGTCGGCAGTGCGCCCGCCGACCATTAGCAGTCCTATTAAAGCCATTAAAGTCCCAACTGAATCAAATTTTTCACTGCCTGTCCAACCTTACGGACAGAGTCACATGAGGGTTAATGTGTTGGGACATTTTATTATATTTTATTTTTAATTTTTAAAACCTTCATCTCCCCGTGAGGCACTTGCGCACACGCACAAAGTTCCCCACTCGCCCTCCTTCCTCCCCACACAGGCAGCGCTGAGCACTGCAGCACACATTTCACACTGGGTGGGCCTTAATTGTGAAATTGTGGTCAGACCCTGATTGTGGGTAGCGGTCTACTTCCTGATCACTCCCGCTTGATCCCCCTGAGCCTGCCCGACAAGGGAAAAATCCCGACCATGATGTTAGTGATATAGCTTATGTACCCAATGTGTTTTGACCTGTCACTAATAGACATGTGACTCCCATGTAGGTTTTGATTGGCTAATGAAAGACTATTAAGACTAGCTTCAGACAATCATAATTTGTCTTCTATTACGAAATTTAAACTCCTGGCCAGTTTTGGGTGTGTGGGCAGCAGTGTGAATTAGAAATACATACACTATTCCAGAAATGAAGCCTTGGGTAATCTAGCTCATGGCCCTCATTTCAATCCCACTGGTTTACTTGTTCAACAAGAGAGAATCTAACAATCTCCCCTTGACATTCAATGGCATAACCATCGCTGAATCCCCCATCATCAACATCCTGGGGGTTACCATTGATCAGAAACTGAACTGGACTGGCATATAAATACTGTGGCTACAAGAACAGGTCAGAGGTTGGGAACTCACCAAAGCCTGTCCACCATTTGCAAGGTGCAATTCAGGAGTGTGATGGGATACTTTCTGCTTGCCTGGATGAGTACAGCTTCAACAACAATCAAGAAGCTTGACACCATCCAGGACAAAGCTTGATTGGCACCCCACCCCAAACATTCACTCCCTTCACCACTGACGCACAGTAGCAGCAGTGCGTACTGTCTACAAGGTGCACGGCAGCAACTCACCAAGGCTTCTTTGACAGTACCTTCCAAACCTGCAACCTCTACCACCTAGAAGGACAAGGGCAGCAGATACATGGGAACACCACAACCCGCAAGCTCCCCCCCCCAAGCCACACATCATCCTGACTTGGAACTATATCACCGTTCCTTCCCTTTGCTGGGTCAAAATCCTTGATAGCACTGTGGGTGTACCTATATCACATGGACTGCAGCAGTTCAAGAGCAGGTCACCACCACCTTCGCAAGGGCAATTAGGGATAGGCAACAAATGCTGGCCTAGCTAACGAAACCCACATCCTTTGAAAAATTTTTAAAAATCGTCCCACACGTTCCAGCCTAGAGGCCTCCCACTGACTAGGTTGGTAGTTGAGAGGATCAGTTGCTGTGGGTTGTCCTGCAGTGGGGTGTGCAGGTCAATGAGTGAAATGGTGACTGAGACAAGTGTGCCCTTTCCCTATGCTAGGTGTGATCACAGGTAACTGAGCATCAGATTTGGTGGTATCTGCATTGAAAAGGTTTTATTACTATTGTCTTTGTTTTTTTAAATTCAATCAAAGCTTAAAAGGGCTGGTGGGATTTTAAAAAAGTAAAAGGTTTTCCTCTCTTAAGAAAGCAAGAAGTGCGCGTAATTATACAAATCACATTTATATGCAAAAAATGACCTGTAACCTTGTATCTCTCCTTTAAACAAAAGTTTTCCAAAACACTCTTTCGTGAAGTTCACGTTATTGCTTTGGTTTCCACCGCACGTTTGTTAATTTATAAGTGAAGTATATCCCAGAATACACCAAGTATAAAGTAGCATCGTGTGAACTGTGACACTGTTGGACCTAAAGGAACGTAAAGGAAATGGAATAACATGAATCTTGTGTTTGGCACACATCTTAGAGCAGTAGCAGAATTAAAGTGAGCTGGGAGTCAAAATGTCTTGGCAATTTGAAATTTTAATCCCATTTGCTACACACCACAGCACTTCTATGTTTAAAGTGAAGCTGTGCTCAGCTAAATGGCTATTCCAATGAATTGATTTGTTGTAAAAATGGAAACGATAAATAGCTACATGCAATTAGCAAAGGCAATCTAAATAATTTGTCCTCCAACCATCAGTTCTTTAAATAGTAGCTGTGTCATATGTGGTTTAATTCCCAAGGCAGGAAACTTAATATCTCTTTGTTTTGCTGGTTCAGAGAAATGTCTTGAAGCAAGGCGGTCTTGTTCCACTGCGAGACCTTGTGACACTGCGGAGATATCAGTGTGTAGGATTAGAATCCCTGAGCTTTATGTGCAGCAGATGCATTAAGCATGTTGTGAAAGTACTGTGGACCGAGTAAGTCTTTTTTTGGGACAATTGTTTAAGCTGCAATCAACCCACGTTCAGTATCTCCTGCTTATTTGTTTTTTCTCCAAATGTTTGATTTTCATTGAGGTAAGGACACAGCATGCATTCTGTCTAAAGATTAACTGTAAAAAAAAAGATCACTAATTGTTAACTGGTGTTGAGAGGAGGGAGGAATTGCCTTTTTTGATGAAGCTTTCCTGCAGTGACACTAAGTTCAAAGCTTTTGTGAAGAGCCATCATTATGGCTTTTGTTTGTTTTCACCAGCAACCTGGGGTCAGGGGATACCAGTGCAGTCATTCCTGGGCAAGAACTGAACAGCCTCTGGTTAAGGTTAGTACAGTCTCAGCCCACCAAAAGTACACAGTAAAATCTGGCTCCGAGCAGCGATACTGTAACAGGACAATATATGTAGTGGTTCAGCCTGATGAAATGTGTGAATGGTCAATGTTTGTAAAATCTGGTGGTAAATGAAATTTTCAACCTGAATACCTAACACCAGTCAAAATCTGAGGTTTTATTCAGCAGGTCTGGCAGCATCTGCGGAGAAGAACACAGTTAACTTTTCGAGTCCGTATGACTCTTCAACAGAACTAAGTAAAAATAGAAAAGAGGTGAAATATAAGCTAGTTTTGGAGGGGGGGGGGGTGTGCTGGTAGAGCTGGATAGAGGGCCAGTGATAGGTGGAGATAGCCAAAAGATGGCATAGACAAAAGGACAAAGAGGTTTTGAAGGTGGTGATATTATCTATGAATGTGCTAATTAAGGGTAGAAAGCAGGACAAGCAAGGTACAGGTAGCCCTAGTGGGGGTGGGGTGGGGTGAAGGGAAGGGATCAAAATAAGCTAAAAGGTAGAGAGAAAATAATGGATGGAAATGCATTTAAAAATAATGGAAATAGGTGGGAAAAGAAAAATAAATATAAATTACTGGAAAAAACGGGGGGATCGGAAAGGGGGTGAGGATGGAGGAGAGAGTTCATGATCTAAAATTGTTGAACTGAATATTCAGTCCGGAAGGCTGTAAAGTGCCTAGTCGGAAGACGGGGAGCTGTTCCTCCATTTTGCTTTGAGCTTCACTGGAACAATGCAGCAGGCCAAGGGCAGACATGTGGGCATGAGAGCAGGGTGGAGTGTTGAAATGGCAAGCGACAGCGAGGTCTGGGTCATGCTTGCGGACAGACCGAAGGTGTTCTGCAAAGCGGTCACCCAGTCTGTGTTTGGTCTCTTCAATGTAGAGGAAACCGCATTGGGAGCAATGAATGCAGTAGACTAAATTGAGGGAAGAAATGCTGCTTCACTTGAAAGGAGTGTTTCGGCCCTTGGATGGTGAGGAGAGGGCAAGTAAAGGGGCAGGTGTTGCACTTTCTGTGGTTGCATGGGAAGGTGCCGTGGGAGGGGGTTGGGGTGATGGAGGAGTGGACCAGGGTGTCCCGGAGGGAACGATCCCTGAGGAATGCCGAGGGGGTGAAGGGAAGATGTGTTTGGTGCTGGCATCATGCTGGAGTTGGCGGAAATGGCGGAGGATGATCCTTTGAATGCGGAGGCTGGTGGAGTGATAAGTGAGGACAAGGGGGCCCCTATAATGGTTCTGGGAGGGAGAGGAAGGTGTGAGGGTGGATGCGCAGGAGATGGGCGGACACGGTTGAGGGCCCTGTCAACTACCGTGAGTGGAAAACCTCGGTTAAGGAAGAAGGAAGACATGTCAGAGGAACTGTTTTTGAAAGTGGCATCATCATAACAGATGCGACGGAGGCGAAGGAACTGAGAGAATGGGATGGAGTCCTTACAGGAAGCGGGGTGTGAGGAGCTGTAGTCGAGGTAGCTGTGGGAGTCGGTAGGCTTGTAATGAATATTGGTGGACAGTCTATCACCAGAAATTGAGACAGAGAGGTCAAGGAAGGGAAGGGAAGTGTCAGAGATGGACCATGTGAAAATGATGGAGGGGTGGAAATTGGAAGCAAAATTAATAAATTTTTCCAAGTCCAGACGAGAGCATGAAGCAGCACTGAAGCAATCAGCAATGTATCGGAGAAAGAGTTATGGGAGGGGGCCGGAGTAGGACTGGAACAAGGAATGTTCCACATAACCCATAAAGAGACAGGCATAACAGGGGTCCATGTGGGTGCCCATAGGTGTGGCACTTTCATGACACTTTCATCTTTTTTGTGAATCAGATTTTCAAATCACCCTGTGTTAAATGTTGCAGTGCTGTTCTGGAAGTCAGATAGTATCAGGATTACATTCTCTCTTTGCCTCCCTCACTCTTTTTGATTTGCACACAAGGTCATAAGGTGAATCGAACATGACAAATCACTAAAACAAACCTGTTCCAAGATAAAACCGTTCAAAAAAAAAGCAAGAATGCTGATGTGGCCTGATTTTAAGGCAAGAATCAGAAAGTTTGGCTGGCAGCAGGAATCCTTGTTAGGTGGAAGCATAGGTCGGAGATGGGGCTAATAATAAACCAGAGCCCTGGCAGCAGAGAATCACGTCTTCTGTTTGGTTATGTTGGTTTGGTTCATTTGATAATGTTCCTTCTTTTAATATTGTTTGTGGGATCTTGCTATGTGGAAAAATTCCTGAGCATTTTTATGCATAATGACTGTCACAAGACCACAGTTCAAATCCTTGTTTTCAAATCTGCCCATTGCCTCACACCCTCCCTAATTTTGTAAACTCTTCTAGCCCCACGACCCTCCAAGATATCTGCACTCTCGTAATTCTGGCCTCTTGAGCATCTCCGATTTTAATTGTCCGCCACTGGGGGCCATGGTTTCAGTGGCTTAGGCCCTAAACTTTGTAACACCCTCCCTAGCACTCTCTACATCACTTTCCTCCTTCAAGACACTCTATAAGACCTATATTTTTGACCAAGCTTTTGTTCAAGTGTTCTAAGATCCCCTTGGTGATCCCATACGTAGCTTGGTCACAAATTTTGCTTGCTATCACTCCTGTGCAGTGCCTTTGGACAGTAACTATGTTAAAGGCACTATATAAATGCTGTGGCTGCATTATTTT
The DNA here is from genome assembly GCF_017639515.1 of Carcharodon carcharias. Lineage (NCBI taxonomy): Eukaryota > Metazoa > Chordata > Chondrichthyes > Lamniformes > Lamnidae > Carcharodon > Carcharodon carcharias. The sequence continues at coordinate 169,012,559 of NC_054472.1, forward strand.
CTACCCTTCATCTAATTTCTTAACCATACTCAAACATTACCCAATATCCCCACAGCTTTGACTCTAATTATTGATCAAGTGCCCGAGGTTGTCGTGTTTACCAAAGTTGACTTGAGTTGTCACTTCCTCAAGGAAACTGAGGCGGTTGCTTAGCCGATAACTTTCCCATCAAAACTCTGTTTACCAGGTGGTTATTGTAACTCCTGGCAAGCTGTCTGCTTTGCTTTCTAATTTCCCATTGACATCACCTTTGTTTAATATAATGGTTGTCAAAGCCTCAAATCCTCCCACTCTCTCAAATCTGAGCTAAGTACAGCCTCGCAATGGGGTTTAATTATTTTAAATCATCTGGGGTTTCCTTCTCATTGGTACCTAAGTGCTGAATTTTGCCTTGATAGTTCTTTTTTGGAGGACAGAAAATACTTTGAAGAACTCATTCAGAATATTTACCATCTTGTGGTCATCCTGAATTTTCATCCATAATGACTTTTAATATTCCCACTATGGTAATACTGAGGAAATTTTGTATGTTCAGTTTTGTCTCTTCAGCTATTTTTTTCGAGGTCCCCTTTTGTCCCCATGACCCCTTCTAACTTGTTTTATGGTCCTAGATTCATCTCAATAATAAGTCCTTCAGTTCTTTCTCCCTGCAGCATCTGTAGAGGTAATTTCTCTTCATTTTCATTCTGAATGGGTGTTAACCCATTTAGAGTTGTTTAGTCTGAACTTGAAGTTAAGCATATATTTGTCCTCCTTGTGCCTCTTGAAGGTTTTCTACTGTAATGTTTAAAATAAACATCCTCCTTCAGTTATAAAATTTTAACACAAGCAAAGGTAAATAAAAAAACACATTCCCTTGTCTAAGTTTCAGAGCTGGGGCCTCTTTTGAGTGTATCTGGCCCACTTTCAGACCCAGAGGATATGGGACAGCTGCCAGCATCCAGGTAAAAGAAAGACTTACATTTGTATAGCACCTTTCACAATCATCTGATGTCTCAAAGCACTTTACAGCCAATGATAATTTTCAAAGTGTCGTCACTGTTGAAATGTAGTAAATGCAGCAATCGAAATGTGCGCAACTCCCACAGGCAGCAAAGTAATTATGACCAGTTAACCTGTTTTTGTGATGTTGATTCAGGGGTGAATATTGGTCAGGACGCCAGGCATAACTGCCCTTTTCTTTGGAATAGTGCCATGGGGTCTTTTACATGCACCCCAGCAGACAAATGTGGCCTCAGTTTAATGTCTCATCTGAAAGGCAGCACCTTTGACAGTGCAGCTCACAGTTAGTACTGCACTGAAGTATCAGCCTTGATTTCACTCCACAAGCCCTGGAGTGGGACGTAAGCCAGGAGCCTTGAGCCCTGGAGGTGAGAGTGCTACAAACTGAGCCACGGCTGACATGGGAGATTTTGGGAGAGTTTCACAGGAAGAAAGAAGCGTTAGCGGCGTGGGGGTGTGGATGGGGTATCCTAGATCAAGGAGCTAGTCCCACAAAGGATATTCTTCCTAGAGGGTCACTTCACCTTTACCCACCAACTGTGGAACTGTGCCAATCTGGCATGAAAATTTCTCAGGCCTTGGTCAAAATGGCATCAGGGCTCCATTCATGTAGTGTGGTTTCCACTGGCTTAAATTCATCAGGATCTGACCTGCTTTAAGCAGGCGTCTCATCTGCCTGTCGAATCTTGCAGGGTTGTACTGGAGACTGTGCAAAAGGCTTGATATCTGTACAGTTAAGTAACCTGCCCATTTCTAACTGACCTCCTACCCTGCTAGATGGGTAAGGTTAATATTGAGCCCTAAATAAATCAATTCTTTTCCTATGACCTGAACTAATTATGTGCATGCGTGCAGAGACACGCAGAGATGGTCTTAGGGAACTCTGATTTGTTAGAGGGCAACTTGCTTTGCCAAGCCTCATGGGCCAGCTCCTCCAGTTCTCACAGTTAGACGGCATAGATCTGTCAGCTCATGGCTGGAATAAAAACAAAATGTATTTATTCCAAGGAGGGATTTATTATCTAGGCATTAGACTACTGTGTTGCAAGTGATACTTACAATCATGTTTTTCCACAAGGCAGTGATGTTTTTTGTATTTGTCTACAGCTCTATCTGGTTTACGATAAGCAATGCCATTTCATTTTGTAAACCCAAGCTGCGGTCATTGCTTTAATGTCTGTCGGGGGATGGTGGGTGGAATTAATGCTTGCAAGTGATCTTGCCTGCAAAAGCATGTGTGGTTAAAAAGGTCACTTTCCCCTTTATCAGTGCTTCATGTAATCGGGTTAGTTTTCTAGTACTTTTCCACTGTAGACTCTGGTTGTGAATCGACATGGAATTAGAATGCAGCCTTTAAAATCATTTGATTTTTGTTCATCATCTAGCATGTATCAGTTTGGGCGTATTCAAGAGGTATTTATTACTCTTGATTTTTATGCTTGCACATCACTGCTATTTTTCAAAAGTTGACTGCATTAAATATACCTGTGAATGTACATTTTTGGTTACGCATGCCAAACTTTTATAGTTTTCATGTCATGGTTGTGTAGAGCAGCTTTAAACCACTTGCTTGTTCTTGGTCTCCTGGGATTCAGTTGAGGTCAGGGAATGAGGAAGGCCTCCCTGCTTGTGGCCCTCTTGGGATCAGTACCCTTCCTTGTCCACAGGAAAGCCACTGTGGCCTTTCAGCTTTCTCTTCAATCTGATTGGGGGTGGGGTGGGGATAGTCATTTTGAATGAGCTTCCACAAACAGGCTCCGAATTGCTTGGCATTTCTTCAGTTCCAGATGAAGACTAAACATCACAGAGTGGGATATATCTCTCAGATGGTCCAACCATGTATGTTGGTTAGAGGAAGTTCAACTTCACCCCTGTCTCAGCTCCTCTGCTGCTGAAACTCTCATCCCTGCTTTTGTTAGCTCCAGACTCAATTATTCTAATGCACTCCTGGCTAGTCCCCTAAGACCATGGGAAATAGGAGCAGGAGTAGGCCATTCGGCCCATCAAGCCTGCTCTGCCATTCGATAAGATCATAGCCGATCAGAGGTAACGGATGCGTTGGTTGTAATCAGATCAGAGCTGATCTGATTGTGTCCTCAACTCCACTTTCTGGCCTGTATCTGATAACCCTTGTCAATCAAAAATCTGTCTAACTGAGCCTTAAAATATATTCATTGACCCAATGAATAGTGGTGTTTTTGGGGTATTCCAATCTGCTGGGACCTTTCCAGAATCGAGGGAATTTTGGAAGATTACAACCAATGCATCCATTATCTCTGCAGCCACTTCCTTTCAGACCTGAGGATGCCCTAGGCCAGCAGGTCCAGAGAACTTGTCAGCCTTCAGCCCCATTAGTTTTCCTGGTACCTTTTCTCTTGTGATCGTGATTGCTTCCTCCTATTGCCTCACACATGCTACCCTCGGAAACTTGGTCATCCAAAATTCTGATGCCCATGTTTAAACTTGCAGCAAGACCAGTTCCCCTATCACCCCACTCCCGTGCTCACTGACCTACGTTGTATTCCCATCATGCAAAGTCTTAGATTTTAAAATTCTCATCCTTGCTTTCAAATCTCTCCATGGTCTCGCCCCCTCCCTGCCTCTGTAATTTCCTCCAAACCTACAACCCTCCCAGGTTTCTGCGTTCCTCTAATTCTGGCCTTTTGAGCTTCTCTGATTTTACTCGTTCCACCATTGGTGGCTGTGCCTTCAGTTAGAACCATAGGAAAGTTACAGCACAGAAGGAGGCCATTTGGCCCATCTTGTCCATGCCAGCCCAAGGACACCCAGGAGCCCTTTCTAATCCCACCTTCCTGCACCCGGCCTATAGCCCTGCAGCGTACAGCACTTAAGGTGCAGATCCAGGTACTTTTTAAAAGAGTTTAAAGTTTCTGCCTCTACCACCAACTTGGGCAGTGAATTCCAGACAACCACTACCCTCTGCGTAAAAAAGTTCTTCCTCATGTCCCCCCTACACCTTCTGCCACTTATCTTGAATCTATGTCCCATGGTTCTAGAATTCTCCACCAAGGGAAACAATTTTATTCTGTCCACTCTATCTATTCCCCTCATAATTTTATACACCTCAATCAAGTCACCTCTCAACCTTCTTTGTTCTAAGGAAAATAACCCCAACCAATCCAATATCTCCTCGTAGCTCGTAGTTGCCTAGGTCCCAAGTTTTGGGATTCCCACCCTACACCTCTCCGCTTCCCTACCTCACTTTTCTCCTTTAACATACATCAACCAAGCATTCAGTCATATGACCAAATATCACCTTTTGTGACTCACTTTATAATGTTCCTGTGAAGAGCCTTGGGGCATTTCATTATGTTAAAGGTGCTATATGAATATACGTTGTTGGTTGTTGCTGTTAATCTTTTTGCAGTTAGCTGAGGAGGCCCTTGCTCTCCAGTGGTTGGCCCCAACAAAGGTCAGACTCCAGAGTTGTAAAACTGGTGATTCACTGCTCCAATGTTCAGAGAATGAAGGAGGAACAGGCTTGTCCCAGACTGCGAGGGTTAGTGTGTCAGCAGCAAAAAGTCAATAGAAATTCAGGGGTGCCACAATCCCTGCGCGCAAATGGTGAGTCCCGAGGTGCATCTGATATTAGGCCCCTCAGGCCTCAGTTGATGGGCCAGGGAGCCATGAGCAGTAGGAGGCAGAAAGCCAGTGAAGAGAAATGGAAGGTCAGGCCTGTGGCATCCTTGATGGGGTGATTAAAGGGGAAGGCTGCACATGGACCTCATTTCCCCGAGTGCTGCCAGTGCTGGCTGCCTCATAGGAAACCAGTATTGCAGAGGGGCCCTCAAACAGCTGTTCAGGCACCTTAACAGCTGTTGGGCTGTTAAATGGCTTTGGGCGAGAGTTGCACCTCCCCTTGAGGAGGAAGTCCTGCCTCCAAGATTTGTCGACCAATCAAATGGCCGGCGGCCAGCTGGTCCCAGCAGCGCCACCAGAAATGGTGTCCGCTGCTGGAATTTCAGTGAATCCCAGAAGAAAACGTGCTGTGATGGAGCCCGGATTTGAAGATAAGCCTGGGGTCTCACTGGGGCCAGGCTGGTGGTCCCTAACAAGAGGTGGGTGGAGAGCCAGGGTGTTGGTGTGGAGGAGAGGAAACACAGTGGGCTTGCAATTGGTACAGGAGGGCTGAAAAGGTGACACCTTCTCCTTGTCCTGCCACCATTTCGCCAGGTTTCACTGGACTGGCTGGACACTTGGCACTGGTCTCCCCCTGCTGCTGATCATTAATTGGACACTTGTGGGCTTCAAGTGGCTCACGGGTGAGTGGGCCTTCCAATGCCTACCCTGCCGCTGATAAAATTGTAGTAGGCCCGGGTGTGGGTGTGCTGGTAGTGCCGCGGGCAAGGTACCCAATTTCCCTTCCCGCCGCCCCCCCCCACCCCCCTACACCACTACCCCCCAGCACCACCTGCTATCCTGCCCCCTGGAGGTCGTAAAAGTCCAGCCCTTATTTCCAAGTGCAAAGCTGAGAACACTTGTTTCAGGCCTGGGTACTACAGGCCGATTTTGCTTTTGGCTTTTACCAACTGCCAACTTATAATGAGCATAAGCTTTCTGCCCACCATATTGGAAGGTAAGGAGGTCATTCAGCGATCAAAAATTGTGTGGTTGAATTTCTCAGCCAATGCCCTTAGGGTGGAAGGAGTGAAATTGAAGGGAGAAAACATCACTTAAAATGGCATGATCAAATTTTGTGTCAGAAGATTATAAAGGATTCAGTGTGTTTTATAAAGGGCTTTATTTCCTACAGGCTTCGCTCCTTTCAGTTGTGCATGACTAAGAGTCACTGCTGTGTAGCATTTCTGGTTATATTTACAATGCATGATTAACCAACAGAATTGTCAGCAGCTGTATTGAGTAAAACACCACAATGAGTCATTTCAATGAAATAGAAACCATTGAGTCCTATTTTTCAAGTACTTTGGCGCCTGCCATTTCGACTTGTACCTGTTACTAAAATTCCTTTTAAACTTTCTGCATAGGCATTTTACAAAAAGGTACATCACATACAATATGAATTAAATGGAGAATAATGGAATCAAAGGGAATGGCCTGCAGCAGTTCAAGAAGGCAGCTCAACACCACCTTCCCAAGGGCAATTAGGGATGGGCAATAAATGCTGGCCCAGCCAGCGACACCCACATACCACAAATGAATGAAAAAAAGTTACCAGGATATCGGGCTGGAGAAATGGAATAATTTTCACAGGAATGAAGTTCAAGTGATTTATTTTAATCTGAATCCTGATGATTTTTCACTGTAACACTTTAACACACATCATTTTCTGAAAAATGTAGAGCATTGTTACATTGAATCATGAGTTTCTCTCTATGGAAGACCTCAACATCTTGATACAGAATGAATAGCAGATGGCAGGGATCAAAGACAGTGGGTGGGATTGTCCGGTTCCACTGAAAGTTAATGGACTTTTGGCTGGGCCGCTGAATTTCCCACGGAAGATCCCACCAGGGCAAGGCTGGAAAATCCCAGCCAATGGCTTCAAAGATTATTCTAGTCTCAACAGGGACAGATTTGGGGTGTCTTAACATTATGAAAAGCACTATATAAATGCAAGTTCTTGTGTTGAATATTAGGCTTAAACCCATTTGCCATTCTGGATCCTTACCCAATGCAATATTCCTCATATTGTGAGTCTTCATCGATTCAACAATGTTCCCGTTTCCTTTTGACTGTGTTAGGGCCCAGTGGATCTCAAAGGGTGGGGTTTATTTCCACTGTGCCCCAGGTTGTTCTGGAAGTTTATGGCTCAACTATTGACTGAATATAAAACAGGAAGGTTTCAGTGTTGAGTCCTTGTACTGATTTTAATTGAGCACAGTCTAGGTTGTGGTAAGGACTCTATAATTTCTTATGTTGTAGTCTTTGGATTTATTGTTGATCACAGTCCAGTGTTGTTTGCTGGGAATGAATATTGGGTATTTTCCAACCATTACTGGGTGCACACAGGCACTTTACCCAAGGGCATTGGATAAGGATAAAGAACAGGATTGGGAACCATGGCTGAATATTCCACAAGGGTGTTCGCACAATTGACTGGGAAATCAGACCTGGATCCTTTCTATTTGTGGTTAAGGACCCCATTGAGCTGAGCATTTAGCCACTGAATCACCAGGGAGCTTTATTCCGATACCTAGAGCAGGATATTGAGTTTGGCAAGCGGGGCCCACTCGCCGATGTGTAAAATGATGCCGGATGACATTGGGCGGAACCCCTGACCTCACCCTGTGTCATTTGACTCTTCAGGTCATTGGGGACGCAGCTGAATCAGCTGTGCTCCCGCCGACCTGTCAACGGCCTATTGAGGCCATTTAAAAACTAATTGAAGTAGCTAAAGGACTTGCCTGTCCAACTTTAAGGTTGGCGGGCAGGCTGGGAGCCCTGGCGGGCTTCAGAAAAAGCATGAAACCTCATCCATGGGCGGGGTGAGGTTTCATGTAGATTTTTAAAAATTTAATAAAAGTTGAATTAAAAGTGATGGACATGTCCCAACTCATGGGGAAATGTCAGGGAAATTTTATTTGCCTATGTTTCACATTTTTAAATTTGGTGCTGATCTCCCTGAGGCAGCACTTAGCCTCAGGGAGATGATTGTGCACTCTTCCATGCGCATGCATGAAAGAGCGCACTCTCGGCTTAGGGATGCCCCCCCCCCACCCGCTCGCACAGGGAGCGCTTCCTGGAGGACGTCACACTGGGCAGGCCTTAATTGGCCCGCTCATGTAAAATGGCAGCGCGCCCCCGATCGGAGGCACACCTGCACACGCCCGCTCCTGAACTCCCACCTACCCCCACCACGAACGGGGGGAATATTCTTCCCATATTCTTGATTCAGATTTGATGTATGGATTAAAGCATAACTGGATATATTCATTAAAAACGTATGCTTGTAATCAATCCATGTATCCATTCTGATACTCTGTATAACGTTGAACATTTAGCAAACTAGAAATGCATAGAAGTTACAATGCAGAAACAGGACATCTGACCCAACTAATCAACGTTGGAATTTACCTTCTGTGTAAGCAAATAATCACAGACCTTTTTTTAGAAAAGCTCAGCAGGCCTTGCCGCATCTGTGGAGAGAGAAAAAGATGGGGGTCTTTCCATTTTTGTTTCAGATTTCCAGCTTCCACAGTATTTTATGTTTCTCTCTGAGTTGCTGAAAGATAAGGGGGACAATTTCCTTTGGAATGTTGACAGTTTTTACCTCAACTTGGAAGTGAAATTTGCAACCTCACAATCTCAGCTTAAGGAAGTTCCTCTTGCCTCTTCTAAATCACTTAGATTTAATCTTGTATATATAGCCTCTTGTGTTAACGTGTTATAACAAATCGTAAAATGAAAATTTCTGTTTAACTAAATCTGTCTAATAATTGAACAGACAGAACTGCTCTAAATGTTCACATCTCTAAACTTGAGAGCTTAAACAAACAGCTAAGTGGTTCTGAGTGTAATTGTTCATGAAAGATGGTGATCATGTAAGCAATTCCTAGGCATCACTGTGTAAAACTTGTTTGTTCACGTGACTCATTAACACTTCCATAACTAACTACAGCTGATCAACAACTGACACGTGGGAGGCTTTCAAACATCAGTTGATAAGAATTCAGGACCGGCATGTTCCTGCTAGGATGAAGGATAAGCCTGGCAAGTTTCAGGAACCTTGGATAACGAAGGATATTGTGAGATTAGTCAAAAAGAAAAGGGAAGCATTAGTAAGGGCTAGAAGGCTGGGAACAGATGAAGCCCGTGGAGAATATAAAGAAAGTAGGAAGAAACTTAAACAAGGAGTCAGGAGGGCTAAAAGGGGTCATGAAAAGTCATTGGCAAACAGGATTAAGGAAAATCCCAAGGCCTTTTATACATATGTAAAAAGCAAAAGAGTAGCCAGGGAAAGGGTAGGCCCACTCAGGGACAGAGGTGGGAATGTGTGTGTGTTGCCAGAAGAAATGGGAGAGATACTAAATGAGTACTTCTCAGCAATATTCACCAAAGAGAAGGACTTAGCGGTCGATTTGTCTAGGGAAGTGTGTGTAGATAGCCTGGATCATGTTGAGATCAAAAAAGAGGTGTTAGGCGTAATGAAGAATATTAAGGTGGATAAGTCCCCAGAGCCAGATGGGATCTACCCCAGAGTACCAAGGGAGGCAAGGGAGGAGATTGCTGGGGTCTTGACATAAATCTTTGTATCCTCACTGATTACGGGTGAGGTCCCAGAGGACTGGAGAATGGCCAATGTTGTTCCATTGTTTAAGGAGGATAGCAGGCATAATCCAGGAAATTACAGGCCGGTGAGCCTTGCGTCAGTGATAGGGAAATTATTGGAGAAGGTTCTTCGTGACAGGATTTACTACCATTTGGAAGCAAATGGGCATATTAGTGAGAGGCAGCATGGTTTTGTGAAGGGGAGGTCGTGTCTCACTAACTTAATCGAGTTTTTCAAGGAAGTGACAAAGATGATCGATGATGGAAGGGTAGTGGATGTTATATACATGGATTTCAGTAAGGCCTTTGACAAGGTCCCTCATGGCAGACTGGTACAGAAGGTAAAGTTGCATGGGATCAGAGGTGAGCTGGCAAGATGGATACAGAATTGGCTTGGTCATAGAAGACAGAAGGTAGCAGTGGAAGGGTGCTTTTCTGAATGGAGAGCTGTGACTAGTGGTGTTTCGCAGGGATCAGTGCTGGGACCTTTGCTGTTTGTAGTATACGTAAATGATTTGGAGGAAATGTAACTGGGCTAATTAGTAAGTTTGCAGATGACACTAAGGTTGGAGGAGTTGCAGACAGTGAAGAGGATTGTCAAAGGATACAACGGGGTATAGATCGGTTGGAGACTTGGGCGGAGAAATGGCAGATGGAGTTTAATCCAGACAAATGCAAGGTAATACGTTTTGGAAGATCTGATACAGGTAGAAATTATACAGTAAATGGCAGAACCCTCAAGAGCATTGATGGGCAGAGGGATCTGGGTGTACAGATCCACAGGTCACTGCAACTGGCAACGCAGGTGGATAAAGTAGTCAGGAAGGCATATGACATGTTTGCCTTCATTGGCAGAGGTATTGAGTATAAAAGCTGGGAAGTCATGCTACGGCTGTATAGAACCTTGGTTAGGCCACACTTGGAATATTGCGTGCAATTCTGGTCGCCACATTACCAGGATATGGAGGCATTGGAGAGGGTGCAGAGGAGGTTTACTAGGATGCTGCCTGGTCTGGAGGTTATTAGCTATGAGGAGAGGTTGGAGAAACTCGGATTGTTCTTACTAGAGCAATGGAGATTGAGGGGTGACTTGATAGAAGCTTACAAAATTATGTGTCAAGTACAGAGTAGATAGAAGCTTTTTCTCAGGGTGGAAGAGTCAATTACTAGGGGACATAGATTTAAGGTGAGAGGAGAAAACTATAGAGGAGATGTGTGGGGTAAGTTTTTGATGCAGAGGGCAGTGAGTGTCGGGAATTCGCTGCCAGAAGAGGTGGTGGAAGCAGGTACGATAATGGTGTTTAAGAGGCAGCTTGACAAATACATGAATAGGATGGGAATAGAGGGATATGGACCCCGGAAGTGTAAAATGTTTTAGTTGGACAGGCAATATGATCGGCGCAGGCTTGGAGGGTCGAAGGGCTTGTTCCTGTGCTGTACTTTTCTTTGTTCTTGTCCTTTGTTCTAACTACTTCTAATGAGGTGTAGTCAGAATAAAGAGAGAGATTAGCAGGGCTCATTGCTGAAATCAACATGGATTTAAGCTGCCTCTTATGTAGTAAAGATCGGGAGCCTCTGTTATCTTTGCATGGGTGTAACTTTCTCTTTGACCCTGAACCCAGTTGCGAAACTCAACTCCTGTCCATCATCAAGTCTGTTGATTTTCTGTCTTGTAATATCATTCACCTCTGACCCAATAGGTGGAATTTTACCAGCCTTGCAGAGGTGGCTTTGGAGGTGGTGATGGGAGGGTCTGCTGTGTAGAAGTGTACTTTTGCTGGAGGTGGGCACACAGCAGATATACTTCCCTGGCAGTGGTGGGTATCCAAATAGGCTAATAGAGGCTCCACTTAGGGGAAAGTTGCAGATGCCAAAGCTGTCTTACTGACATCGACCATCCCGTGTCCAAGAGCAGAGGCTGGCAGCACCTTGGAGGCAGCAGGCCAGAGAGCTTTCGGTGCCTCCTCTCATTGGTCCAAGATGAGCTGCAGGAATAAAAGAGGCTGCAGCTTCGACCATAACCCTTCCAGCGGAGGGTTTTCTCCTCCACAAAAATGACCCAAAGAGCCGTCTGTATTTTAAAAATTTAAGTAGGTCTCGCAGCGTGCTTCCATTTGGAGGCACCCTTACACTTGCCTACCTGCCTTAGCGGCAGCTGCCTGTCCAATACTGGGGGCCCTCCTGCCTTGGGAAAGCGCCCGCTGTCCTTAATTGGACAGTGAATGCCGAGGCAGCTTCTTGATTGGTTGCCTCCTGTAGCATTGCTGCCGCTTACCTATGTGGGACCGGGACCCGCGATTATAACAATGTCCGAAAGATTCTGTCTAGCCTCTCTTTACTGACAGTCAACACTTCATTCATAACTTGTTCAGCTTCAGACTTGACTTCTCCACTGTTCTCCCCTCTTTCCGAGTCCCTCCATGACACCAAATCATCCAGAACATTACTGTCCGTATCCTGTCCTGACCCCCTCCTCCGCCCCCCACTCCACCGCCGTCTATTACCCCACTGTTCCTGCAAATCGCATTTTCTGCTAACACATCAAAATCCTAGTTATGGCCTTACCTCTCTCTCCCTGTATCTCAGGAACATCCTCCAGCCATAGAGTTATAGAGATATACAGCACAGGAACAGGCCTTTCGGCCCATTGTGTCCGTGCCAGCCATCAAGCATCTATCTAGTCTAATCCCATTTTCCAGCACTTGGCCCGTAGCCCTGTATACTATGGCATTTCAAGTGCTCATCTAAATACATAAATATTGTGAGGGTTCCTGCCTCTACCACCTGCACCCCCAGGCAGTGTGGTCCAGGTTCCAACCACCCTCTGGGTGAAAAAATGTTTCTTCAAATCCCCTCTAAACCTCCTGCCCCTTACCTTAAATCTATGCCCCCTGGTTACTGACACCTCCACTAAGAGGGAAAGTTTTGTCTTATCTACCCTATCCATGCCCCTCATAATTTTGTATACTTCTATCAGATCCCCCCAACTCCCCACCCCCCACCCCCCCAGCCTTCTCTGCTCCAAGGAAAACGACCCTAAACTATCCAGCCTCTCTGCATAGCTGAAATGCTCCAGCCCAAGCAACATCCTGGTGAATCTCCTCTGCACCCTCTCCAATGCAATGTCACCCTTCCATGTCACCACGTGTCCTCAAGTCTATCTGACTGAGATGCCTTCCCCATTCACTGCTTTGTGCTCCAGCCTTGGTAACTGGACCTTCAGCTGTCTTCGATTCATACCCGGAAACTTTCCCCTAAAAGTCTGTCCTCTTTCCTAGCTCTCTGTCCGTTTTCTAAAGCCTTCCCAAAGCTTATCTCTGACTGTGTTTTTTCAGTCATTTTCTTTAAATATTGCTATTACTGTCCTCAGCTCCATTCATCATCTGTAGCACACTCCATGATATTAAAGATGCTCTGTATACGTGCAAGCTGTTACTGCAGTCATAATAAATAGTACTTCTCATATGTTTACATTATAATCTATAGTGTGTTGGCAGAAACTAAAGGAAAGTTTAATGAAATCATGCAAATGAACCAGTTTAACAAACTGGAAATGAGCCACTTGACCTTTTTTAATGAGCTTGGCTGATTGTGTATTGGCATTCAATCAAAGAAAAGGCATGGCACAACCAAATCCAATTGAAAGCCAAACTTCAAAGAGAAGGCTTGGCATATATTGCTAAAACAACGTGTTAAAGGGCCAGCATCTGAAAGCAAACCTATTCGTCAAATCTTTCTTTCTATTAACTGGGATGACGCAAATCATTTTGGAAAACGTGCAGTGTTACTCATGATAATAATGCTATCCACTATTTTCTTTCTGGTGCTTCACCTTCCCAACTTAAAAAAGAGAGACAATATTTTCAAAAAAACCTTGTCATAAAGACACTGCCTTTCCCCAACAACTCAACCATAGGGCAGAATTGTCCCAGATTCGCACTAAGTGCAGTAACGGGCGGGTAAAATAATGGTTCGGCGGGTTTTCACACCGCATCGTCCCAAACCTGCCACATTACTTGTACATTCCTGGGAAATACACCGTTTCCATGATGGGTGGGATCTCATGCACACGCCATGCCATCGCCTTGTGGCTTCATCATGCCAGGCACTGCATTTAAAGTACAGCCGCGCTCAGTGCTGCCAGCCCAAGACTGTAGCAAAGAAGACATGGCCCCAAAAGGCAAGAAGGCTGCAGCCCTTGAGTGCCTTTTAGACACTATGGAGGCCTGCTGTGATGTCCTCTACCCCCACTCTGACCACAGGAGGGGCAACTATTATATAAACGGCATAGATGACTATGTGGGGGGTAGGATTAATATGTTTGTGGATTACACAAGATTGGCTGGGTGGTGAGCAGTGAGGTTGAGTGTCTTGGGCTACAGGAAAATATAGACGGGATGGTCAAATAGGCAGATAAGTGGTAGATGGAATTTAACCCTGAAAAGTGTGAGATGGAAGGAGTAATTTGATAAGGGAGTATTCAATGAACAGCATGACACTAGGAAGTTCTGAGGAACAGAGGGACCTTGGCGTGTGTGTCCATAGATCTCTGAAGGCGGAGGGGCATGTTAGGGGTGGTGAACAAGACATATGGGACACTTGCCTTTATCAATTGAGGCATAGATTACAAAAGTAGGGAGGTCATGTTGGAGTTGTATAAAACCTTGGTGAGGCCACAGCTGGAGTACTGTGTGCAATTCTGGTCACCACATTATAGGAAGGATGTGATTGCATTGGAGGGGGTGCAGAGGAGATTCACCAGGATGTTGCCTGGGATGAAACATTTAAGTTATGAAGAGAAGTTGGATAGACTTGGGATGTTTTCACTGGAGCAGAGAAGACTGAGGGGTGACCTGATGGAGGTGTACAAGATTATGAAGGGCATGGACAGGGTGGATAGGGAGCAGCTGTTCCCCTTTGTTGAAGGGTCAGTCACAAGGGGATATAAGTTCAAGGTGAGGGGAAGGAGGTTTAGGGGAGATGTGAGGACAAGCTTTTTTACCCAGAGAGTGGTGATGGCAGGTTACCTCACATCCTTTAAAAAGTACCTTGATGAACACTTGGCACGTCATAACATTCAAGGCTATGGGCCAAGTGCTGGTAAATGGGATTAGGTAGTAGGTCAGGTGTCTCTCGTGTCGGTGCAGACTGGATGGGCCGAAGGGCCTCTTCTGCACTGTGATATTCTGTGAACTACCCACAGGAGGGGCAACTACATTACCACTCTGGCTTGGTAGGTGATGGTAGGGGTGATCAGTGCCAATGTTGCAAAGAAGAGGTTGGCCATTCAATGCAGATTGAGGATGAATGATCTCATCCATTCAGCCAGGGTATGGCAACCATCTCATCCCAACTCTAACCTCACACACTCAAGCCCAACACACATTCACTGGCATCTCACCCATTGCCAGCTCAAGGGACATCACCACCCATTCTCACACACATACCCTCACATGTCCATCTGGCCTCATCTCCTCTGGAGCTGCCTCCTCAGCCCTCACCAACTTGAAGCCACTTCCACAGATCAACATGTGTCCCTGCACACACCCTGGGACACCCTCCTGCCCCAGTACAGCTCTCGTCCTGCCGCCTCTTCCCTGCGGAAAATCCTGGCCATAATAATGGAGTGTCAAATTGTCTCAACTAAAATAGCCTAAAAAGGTAAAAAATATATCCCAAATTATCAGTGGTGCTGAGGAAAATGGAAAATAGTTTAAAAGAGCAGTATGTTGAATTTGTATTAAGTCTGAGGAAAAAAGCCAAAGACGTATATAGCCAAGAAAAGCCTGTACAATACTGATAATTGCCCCTGCTTTCTAACCTCATGAAGTGGAGCTACTTTTTAAACATTGTCACTTTAACAGGATAAAATACATAGATTTAATACATAACATAAATTGCTCTGTAATGTTTTAACTGCATGTAACTTTAGCAGTCTATGTTTAGAGGTCTATGTCTTCAAATATAAAATCCTCTCCAGTCCAGACTTTTATTCATAAAACCTGCCCTTATGCCATTCCTTCAAAAGGAAAATTGAAACTTCTAGTGAAGCCGCCTGCCTGAGGAGAAGGATAATGACCCAAAAGACTCCAAGCAGGATGAGTGAATGCACTTTCTTGACATCACCCAAAAAGATGTAAGCTGGGGCATAAGAAAGCAAAGAAAGAGGCAAGGAGGACCATATCCCATATACAGGATACTGTGTAAGGTGATTTTAGCTTCTTTATGAGCGCCTGGGTACAATACAAAGAGGCACCTGTAGCTTCTTAATTATAGAATCTTACAGCATAGAAAGATACCATTTGGCCCATCGTACTTGTGCCAGCCTTAGGCTGGGGTTTTCTGGTCCCACCAGTGGCGGGAATCGTCACCAAAGGGACAGAAAATTCGGACAGACAGCCACAAGTCCATTGACTTTGGGTGGGAATCTCAATCCCAGCCTTAAAGATCTATCCAATTAGTCTCACTTCACTTCTCTTCTCTTTCTTCATAGTCCTGCAAGTTTATCCCTTTCCAGTATCCACCCATTTACTATTGAATCTGCTCCCAACATCCTTTCAGGCAGCGCATTCCAGATCATTAAAGTGTTTCCTCATCTGGAATTGTTCTCTTTAGAGCAGAGAATGTTAAGGGGAGATTTAAGAGAGATGCTTAAGAGCATGATGGGTTTGGATAGAGTAAAGTAAGGAGAAAATATGTTTTCATTGACCAGAGGGTATACGTTGTAGATCATTGACAAAAGAGCTGGTACTCGTCTCTCTATATAGTGCAAGTCCCTCATCTCTGGCACCATTTCTAACAACCTCTGCACCCTCTCCAAGAGTTTGACTCACTTCCTCAAGTGTAATGCCCAGAGTTGGGCTCACAATCCAGCTGAGGCCTAACCTGTGATTTTAGGTTAACTTATTTTTTTACTCTGCCTCCATTAATAAAGCCAAGGACAAGATTCATTTTTTTAAACAGGCTACTCAACATGAGCGTTGTCAGCATCAAAACACATGAGCATTATGAAAAACTATCTCCAATGCACAAAGGATCACATTGATCACAGGAGTCACGAACTCTTCACTGAATTTCTCCCATCACCACAGGTAGTAGTGTTTGGTGTTGTGAGCTTAGGTTACCAAAAATATCAGATGCTGCAGACAGTCATGTTAGCTGGCAAGGTGCAATAACATCCATAATGTTAATTGGCTGGCCGCATTTAGTTGAGCAATTTGCCACCATGTTTGCGCAGTGTTCGTCTAGCCACTGTGCAGCTCAGGGAAATGTCACCAGTTATTTATCCTTAGAGTTATCTGAAGGCTGGTCTAGTGCTGGCAGTCTTGAAAGCCACTTCATTTATTAGATTGACCCAGTGATGAAGCCTTCTGTTAAACCCTACCCACAAAAGTTCATCACTTTAGAGTTGGAAAATCACAGAATCACAGTGCAGAAGAGGCCCTTCGGCCCATCAAGTCTGCACCGACACATGGGAGACACCTGACATACCTACCTAATCCCATTTACCAGCAATTGGCCCATAGCCTTGAATGTTATGACGTGCCAAATGCACATCCAGGTACTTTTTAAAGGATGTGAGGCAACCCGCCTCCACCACCCTCCCAGGCTGTGCATTCCAGACCATCACCACTCTCTGGGTAAAAAAGTTTTTCCTCACAGCCCCCCTAAACCTCCTGCCCCTCACCTTGAACTTATGTCCCCTTGTGACTGACCCTTCAACTAAGGGGAACAGCTGTTCCCTATCCACCCTGTCCATGCCCTCATAATCTTGTACACCTTGATCAGGTCGCCCCTCAGTCTTCTCTGCTCCAACAAAAACAACCCAAGTCTATCCATTCCTAGAGAAGCTAGCTGTTATTCACTTACAAGAGTGGCGCATGGCTTATTTATATTCTGCCTTGTGGGAGTGAGGTATTCTTTTCACCATGTTTACATCCTTGCTTTACTTTCTCAGTAGGAAGTCTGTTACCATTTGAGATTAAGAACAAACCACGGGATATATGCTGCACACTGGACTTGTGCCCTCTGCATTGCAGAAGGATCTTCCAACACGTTTTACCTTTCCCTTTGAGTTTTCCAATGTTTGGAATGCTGACAGGTTAAAGAAAATTTAATTTTTCCTGAGTTAGCCATTTTATGAAGCTCTCGGGTCATATCATTGTTTATTTTGACATCAATGTGTCACAGTGCTAAAGCTCTCAGATATCACAAGAACGGTTACGGTGGATATTAGTTAAAACACATTTTAAATATTCCCATATGAATATTGAATGCTTCTACTTTTCTGTTTTCCTTTTTCCCCCATTTTATCTTAAAATTTATATTTAATTAAATATGAATTCAGAAGGTCATGCGTCACTGGTAAGGCCAGTGTTTATTGCCCATCTCTAATTGCTGTTGAGAAATTGGTGATGAACCATCTTCTTGGATACAACTGAGGTTTAAGGCTGGGTCATTTCAGAGGGCATTTAAGAGTCAACCAGATTGCTGTGGATCTGGGGTCACCTGTAAGCCGGACCAGGTAACAACGACAGATTTCCTTCCCCAAAGGGCAATAGTGAATCAGATGGGTTCTTACAACAATCGATGATAGTTTCATGGTCACCATTATTTGATTACCAGAACTTAAATTCCCCAGCTGCCCTGGTGGGATTTGAACTGGTGTTGCCAGATCTTTAGTTTGGGCCTCTGAGTTACTAGACCAGTAACAACCCCTTTGTCACCATATCCTAATGGCTCATAAGCAACTATCAAAATAGCGGGGGAGGGGGGGGGGGTGGGGGTGCTATTAGCACTTCCTATGATTTCGATTGTGATTTGTGCCAGCTGTGGCTCAGTTGCTTGTACTTTCATCACTGAATTAGAAGGTTATGGGTTTAAGTCCCACACCCAAGACTTAAGCACAACGATCTAAGCTGACACTCCTGTTTATTTTAAGGAACGTATTTGGTTAAATGTTATATATCTCTACAGGATCACCTCTCAGATATCTTCTTTCCAGGCTGAAAAGTTAATTTTCCTTCAGTCTTTCCTCAGAACACAGACCCCTGGCACTGGGGATCTGTCTCGTGCCTATTCTCAGCATCAATTCAAGTTCTTGAATATCAATCTCATTTCTTGGTGATGAGAAATGGATGTTCAAGGAGCAGTCTTATCAGGGTGCCGGAAGGCTTGGTTGTGGCATCTGGCCTAGTAATCCAAAGGTCTAAACTAAAGATCCAGCAACACAAATTCAAATCCCACCAGGGCAGCTGGGGAATTTAAACTCAGCTAATCAAATAAATCTGGAATTACAAAAATACTAATGTCGATGCTGTTGGTGGGAGTTTGCTGTCTGCAAATTGGCTGCTGATTAGATGCAAATGGGTATGGCAACTACAGACAAAGGCAGAGACGTGATTAAACACAGAAATCTAAAAGTTGCAGTCCTAGATGTGCCACCTTTTGAGAGAGTGGTACTTTACTGTCTGGTTCATCTTGGAAATGCACTGCGTGGTGTGAAGTTGCAGCATTTGCAAGGTAAATAAGAACTAAAAACTTACCTCAAAAAACTTGATCTTATCTGAAGCGATGTGAGGTGTCTTGGAGCTATTTACAGTCGCTACATATTTAATTAAACCTGGATTAGCTGTTAGATTCTTAACTACATTTTAACTATTAATTACTGCCAATGAACATTTGCAACAGCAGAAATGAACTATTACAAGAGCAGAGTCTCATTCATTCAGGTTTTAATTGGATTTTTTTAAAAAAGTATGAAATTTAGCTTTATTTTTAATTTTTCCTTTTTCTCTCCCTTAGTCCAATCTTTCGACCTCTCTCATTATTTCTTTCAATACCTGATTTGGCAATGAACTCACCCACTCTAATTTGCAATTCCTTCTCAGTCCTTGCACTGTTAATCTGATTTATTAAGGAGGTACTTGGTTTGTAACCTGTTCATGCAGGTTCCAGGTGCCTGGTTTCTCTCACTGACATCAAATTATACCTCCGTAACTTGCGCCACACAATGTTGTTGAAATTAAATGGATACGTCTAAATAACAGAGGTAGTTCGATTCACACTTACAACAAACTAATGGCCCAGTATATGTTCATATATTTATCTTCCACATCCTTTCTACTTCTTAAAAGTGAAAATCTTTTTCTTCATTTTTTTTTCTGTATCATTGGGTTCCAATATTTACTTTGCAGGTGGAACTTGCTGAAATATGTATCTCTGACTTAAAAACATAGTCCGAGGCAAGGTTTTCAGCTGGCTGAGTGCTCAGTGTAAACGTAAGCACAGTTGTATATCACAAACATAACCAGATTTTATTTCAAAACACTGTTTCAGGAAAAGCTGCTTCATATTGAGGTATCTGCCCATTTCACAGACAGCTTAATTGAGACTCAACGGAAGAACTCTTTGGTATGACAGGAGTTAATGCTTGCTTGTAGAAAATGGTTTATCTTGTGGTAGGTAAGTGATGAAAATAGTTGTATAGAGTGCAGTTTCCACAGGTATATGTAACACTGTTTTTAAGTAAACTTCATATGATCATTGTGCTGAATAACAATACTTTGCTGTCAGGGTGCTTAAGCATATTAGAAAACTCGATACTGAAACTGGGGTGAGGTAGAATAAATCAATAAGTGACATGTTCAAGAAGTAACCTTAAATATAAGACGACTGGAAACAAATGGTATTTTTTATGTCACTGTATGTTATTGTACAGTGCGGCTGTACAATAATTAGAATGGTTTATGATGTTTGACGTGAATATGTATATTTATGATTTTTATATGGTTTTCTCATGGGAAATTATAGTTGTTTGTTCTGGCTTTGTCCACAGTAACTGTGATGTATACAAAATTTACAACAGGATAATACTGGTGAGAGCAGGGCTGAGGATTAATATATGGCAAGGCAGAACTACACAAGGAAAGAGGCTTAGCCATACTCAGATGCAATTCATTTGGACATGCTCAGAGGATTTCAAACAGTGTACTAGGAACAGTGAAATAGCAACAGTACGTGCTGGAAACACTCAGTTGCTTAGGCAGCATCAATGGAGAGAGCGAAACAGTTAACATTTCAGGGTGATGACCTCTTGTCGCAATACATGGGAGCAGTATGTATTCTGAAAACACGAAAAGAACTAAGCCTGATAGATATTCATATTCAAAGTGCACACTGAAGTAAATCCATATTGATTGGTCTTGAGCAGTGGAATTAAACTTGAGGATCATTCTGTACAACAGTAACCTAGTTAACAGCAGCCAACGTGGATTCAGGACAGACCCCGCCTGCCTAATCTCCTTGAATTTGAAGAAGTGACAAACGAAATGCACTGTAGCAAACCCTACAATATTGTGTATCTAGACTTTTGATAAAAGGCTTTTGATCAAGTTCCACGTTAAAGGTCATTAATTACACTCAGAACTGTGGCGATTCAGTGGTAAACTATGGGAATGAATGAGAAAGTGGCTGGGGTTTAGCAACATCAGAGCTTGAGTGGAGCTTGGTGTTGGAGTTGCACGATTGTGCTTAAATAACTTAGCTAGATTCAGAAACTCAAGTGGCCAAATTTAGAAACTATATCAAGCTAGGAAGGGAGGTTGAATGGGAAGAGGCAGTTCTGAAATTTAATTCTACAACATAAATAAATGAAGTACAATGGCAGATAAGATTTATTGTAGAGAAGTATAAAGTGCCACTCATAGCAAGGAACAGATGTGTGCTACATAAACATTAGGGAGAATTTTCTCCCCATCAGGAGGGTTGTGTGGGGGCAGGCATGCAGCCAATTGCTGCCCGCGATCGGCTAGGCACTGCCGTTTTATGTGGGCAGGCCAATTAAGGCCCGCCCAGCGTGATGCGCGCCCGGAAATCCTGTGTGCTCCCTGTGCGGGCGGAGGATGGGGGATGGGGGGGGGGGGGGGGGGGGGGGGGGGAGGTTGCCTGAGTTGGGAGTGCACTCTTTCACGCATGCATGTGAAAGAGTGCAGAAATCTCCGAGGCACAAAGATTCCTCAGGTAGTTTAGTGTTAAGTTAAACAGTTTAATAAAGTTGAAAATTTTTTTATGACATGTCCCCTTATGTGAAACTGTCACATGAGCTGGGACATGTGTACTAATTTTAATTTTAAAAATTTCCTGAAAATTTTAAATCATTCATGAAACCTCATTCCGCCTGTGGATGAGGTTCCAAGAAAAATGCAAAAGCCGCCTGGGCTCTTCGCCTGCCTGCCCCCCGTCAACCTTAAGGTTGGATGGGCAGCTCAGCGGATTGCCTTAGTTGCTTTTTAACAGGCCTCAATAGGCCCTTAACAGTTTGGCGTGCGCGCAGCTGACTCGGCTGCATACCCGAACTGAAATTCTAAATGAAGAGTGGTGACATCCGGATGCACACCCAATGTCACCCCGTGTCATTTTATGCCTCGGCGAGCGGGCCTCAACATCATAAGGTCAGAAGTGGGGATGTTTGCTGATGATTGCACCATGTTCAGCACCATTCGCGATTCCTCAGATACTGAAACAATCTGTGTCCACTTGCAGCAAGACCTGGACTTGGGCTGACAAATGGCAAGTAACATTTGCACCACATAAGTGTCAGACAATGACATCTTCAACAAGAGGGAATCTATCCATCGCCTCTTGACGTCCAATGACATTACTATCATTGCCCCACTTTCAACATCCTAGGTGTTACCATTGATCAGAAACTGAACTGGACTAGCCATATAAATACTATGCCTACAAGAGCAGATCAGAGGCTAGGAATCCTGAAATGAGTAACTCACCTCCCCACTCCCCAAAGCCTGTCCACAGTCTACAAGGCACAAGTCAGGAGTGTGATTGAATACTCTCCACTTTCCTGGATGAGTGCAGCTCCAACAGCACTCAAGAAGATTGACACCATCCAAGAAAGCAGCGTGTACCATCTACAAGATGCACTGCAGGAACTCACCAATGCTCCTTTGACAGCACCTTCCAAACCCATGACCACTACCATCTAGAAGGACAAGGGCAGCATATAGATGGGAACACCATCACCTGGAAGTTCCCCTCCAAATCACTCACCATCCTGACTTGGAAATATATCACCATTCCTTCACTGTTGCTGGGTCAAAATCCTGGAACTCCCTCCCTAACAGCACTGTGGGTGTGTCTACACCACATGGACTGCAGCAGTTTAAGAAGGCAGCTCACCACCAACTTCTTGATGGCAACTAGGTATGGGCAATAAATATTGGTCCAGCCAGCAAAGCCCACATCTCATAAATGAATTTTTGAAAATTTACTTTGGAAAACGTTGGATGCTATAATGGGGTTATGTTCTCTCTGGATGGTTGGATGAGTTAAATTGAGCCAACTGACATTCTTTGTTCTGCAAGATTTAGGTTTGGGAATTGCAAATTACCCAAAAAAGGTCAAACTGCTAAGTAATTTCTTAAGTAGTTTATTAAGAAGCAACAATAGATATGATGCATAAGCTAAATAGATAGGAAAAGCATATGATCCATGACAGGTGATAACAGTTTACATGTCTAGAGGATGAATGGACAGGTGACGCAGAGAGAGTGTTGATCTCGGTATGTTACCCCAACAGTCTTCTGCTGTCTAGTTGAAGTGTTAGGAAACTCTTCCCCTCATTCTTCCCTGGTCTTCCTCCCTTTGAAGAAGGCAGCCGTCTCACCAAGCCTGCTGCCTGCCTCTGAGCATGCGCTAATATATGTTTTTTCCTAGGGGTTTGTTATTTACCCTGTTTGATCATTGATTGGAATGGCTCTGGCCAATGACTTCAGGACAGGTAACCAAGGTGTCACCTCCTCTCATCCATCTCTTTGGCTGAAGTCATCTTTTAGCTCACCTCATGCTGGGTGCCATTTGTTAACTCCTGCCAGCACCTCATATAGATAAGGGAGTGCACAAGGCACCACAAAGCTCCCCAAGAGCTCCATACTCTCAGCCAGGGAATGCTTAAGTGTTTTTCTAAAGAGAGAAGAGAAACGGCCTCTGCCAGGTAATGCCTCTGTTCACCAATCACTAAACATTACCAAACAAATTGCCAACATATCAACCAACTCATGGGAGACTCTGGTTTGTAACCATCCAAAATGTAGAATGCTCATTTGGGAAGGCACAGAACACGTAAAGACACTTTGTTGGGAACATACAAAGGTGAAGCTGAGGCATCAGAGAGTGCTCACAAACCTCCAGACAACCCATCTACCCAATCCTTCAAGCTTCACCTGCCCCACACATGGCAGAGTCTGCAGATTGCACATTGGACTTACTAGCCATCTCAGAACCCATCGATTCGGGGTGGAAGCAAGGCAACCGAGGTCCCAAGGGACTGCCTAAGAGTGAGGCTAGCCAATTCTATAAGAATTCTTTCATATCCCCTGAAAAGTTCAATTTCTTACAATTTGTAGCTGACCTTAACTCACCCGAATGGGAAAGCTCAATCGATGGATCCTCAAAACCTACAGTAAGAAAAGAAAATTTCAAACGTTTGTTAATTTTTCTCCTCCCCATTGGCTCTTAGTACCTCCAGTACTTTATCTAAGAGACCACTCTAGGCAGCAATACCTAGATTGGGCTGGCGGACTGGTATCAGCCTGCACCTCCCTCAGGTTGACTAAGATGGACTCTGCTGGTCCTGCAGATGGACTGGGTCCCGGTGGGATTTGCAACTATGTCTAGGAACATGATCCTGGTGGTGGGAATGTTACAACGTTGGTCATCTGAAGCAGCAGAGTGTGGATCTGTGGATCTTTTAAAAAATTGTCTTGTGATTGTACTCAGCTTGTGGGCCATAAAAAATGTAAACCCCACCCTCCCATCTCATTACATGGAATGGATTTTGGAAAGTGGTGGTGTGCTTAATACCCTGTTAAGCCATTATTGAAGGGAAATACATTGTATCATGTATTTCCTTCAATAACATTCCCTTTGAATAAACCCACCCAAGCATGGGTGGGAATGTTGAGTGTTTGCTGTCACTTCCAGCAGCAAAAAAGGGAGGAAAATCTATTCTGTAGTGTCAACAGGCTATTTGGCAGCTAATCCCAAAATTGTTATTCACCCAATGCCATCATGTGTCCCATCTCACAGGTAGCACCAGGAATTGGAAGTGGGAGCCCAGGCTTATTTCTTTTGCTTAAACCATTCAAAAGGCTCTGGGACTAACCTCAGCACCGCTAGTATTGAACCCCAGCTGAAACTAATTTAATCAGCCAAAATGCAGGATCGAATTGAGGCATTCCTAATTGCTCTGGCTCAATTACACTGAGCCCTGAACCTGCTAACTAATATTAATTTTATTATGTCTTGACAGGTTTCCTCTATGTAAGATTTATTGAAGCTTACTTTTTGGTTTAACTGTGGGATGAATTCCTCTTCTGTATGTTTCCCTCCCAAAGTATTGTTGGTATTGCTTCAGTAACTTGACAGACATTATTTTACATATTGCAGGCTTGCTTCTATATGCCTTTCTCTTAAATATACTCAACAGACAAGTGTAGCACATGAGCTGAGTCAAGCAAATGAACAAAGCATTTCTTGTACACTAATTTTCTTTTTAAATTATAACTACAAGTTGTGATTAACGAGAAGAGGGAGATTATGTAGAAACATGAGACCTGGCATTTCTAGGTTTCACGTCAATGAAGATGATCTAGCTATTTCTGGAACAAATTCACTGAATCACAGAATTGTTACAATGCAGAAGGAGGCCATTTGGCCCCTCGTGTCAGCACCAACTGTCCGACTGAGCAATACCATTCCCCTGCCTTCTCCCTATGACCCTACATGTTCTTCTGTTTCAAATCACAAAGTAACAGCAGGCAACTCGACAAAAAGTCAAACTCTGCAGATGCTGGAAATCAGAATTAATAGTGGAACATTTGGAGATCACTTAGTGGTTTAGGCAGTGTTTGTGGAGATAAGTTTAAAATTTCAGGCCAATGGTCTTTGTCTGTGTTTAGGATAATCCTATCAAAAATGCTAGCTGAAGAAGTCCAATTTAAGTTTAAATCCTTGTTGTTGCTTCTATACTGGTGCCCAACTATAGAAATGGCAAGTACTTGATTGGAATTAGTAAGCTCAACAAATGGGAAGATTTCATTACAGCAGTGAGGAAAGTAAATGCTAGAGATTGCAGTGCAAGTGCACGGGTATAGTGACCATTGATGGATATAATAAAATGGGCAGAAGGAGAATAGCCCCAGAGGGCAGAGGAAGGTCTTGAATTACAGCAATTACTTTCCTAGGTAACAAGTATAACTCAACAGAGTGATCTGTGGGCATGGAAGTTAGGTGGTGTTTATGGAAGCACAGATTGTTTGAGATTGTGAATGGAGGCATAACCACCCATACCCCCAGGCTACAAACATCTGATTAATCATCTGCATTGCATTACCAGTGTCTTCCTCTCAGCAGTATACCATCCCCTACACCTCATGCTAGACCTTCCACATTGGAAACAGCAGTACCTATTGCTTGGAAAAGCTCAGCAGGTCTGGCAGCATTGGCGGAGAAGAAAAGAGTTGACGTTTCGAGTCCTCATGACCCTTCGACAGAACGTAACTCTTTTCTTCTCCGCCGATGCTGCCAGACCTGCTGAGTTTCTCCAGGTAATTCTGTTTTTGTTTTGGATTTCCAGCATCCGCAGTTTTTTTGTTTTTATCTTATGTTAGTACCTATTGCTGTTCTTCCAGCCCTAATTGGTTCCTAGTCACCTCTGATTCCTAACCTTCTCTTTTTTCCCTGTCTCCACTATGACTTTAATCAATTTAATTAGCGTAACTCTCAAAATTCCAGAGCCAGCCACATGGGTTGTCAGTTATAGGGAGAATAACATGGCTTGGCAAAAGTCTTGTTCGTTTTACTTTAACGTGCAACTTCTTGGAAACCTCCTGCTAATAACTAGACCTTTGCTGTACATTTAATGGGCTCCTCACACATTTTTTTCTTGCTGGATTTGTTATAGTCCAGAAAGTTGGGAAAACAAAACACATGTTCATACCACACAAGTGCCAGGCAATGAGAATCTAACTATCTCCCCTTGACGTTCAATGGCATTATTGTCATTGAATCGTCCACCATCAACATTCATGAGCATTGACCAGAAACTGAACTGGACTAGCCATACACATATTGTGGCTACAAGAGCAGGTTGGAGGCTAAGAATCTTGTGATGATTAACTCACCTCCTGACTCCCCAAAGCTTGCCCACTATCTACAAGGCATAAATCAGGAGTGTCATGGAATACTCTCCACTTGCCTGGATGAGTGCAGCTCCAACAACACTCAAGCTCAAAAACATGCAGGACAAAGCAGTCTGCTTGATCGGCATCCCATCTACCATGTTAAACATTAATTCCTTCCATCACCAACAAAACAGTATTAGCAGTGTGTATTATATACAAAATGCACTACAGCAACTCACCAAGACTCCTTTGATAGCACCTTCCAAAGCCACAACCTCTACCTCCTAGAACATGGTGTTGAGGAAGAAGATCATCCATGATCTAGGTGAATGGTGGGGCAGGCTTGAGGAGCTAAAATGCCCTACCCCTCCTCCTCTTTCCTATGTTCCTATGCCTCCCTCCTTAATTGCTTTACTTTAGTGTCATGTTGGATCTTGACATTGGATTTAAGCAGATGCAAATCACCACCTGGATGTTCTCCTCCAAGTCACTCAACATCCTGAGTTGGAAATATATCACAGTTCCTTTGCTGTCACTGGATCAAAGTCCTAGAACTCTCTTCCTAACAGCACTGTGGGTGTATCTACACCACATGGACTGCAGCAGTTCAAGAATGGATAATTAGGAATGGGCAACAAATGCTGGCCTTATCAGTGAGTCAACATCACATGAAAGAATAAAAAAATCTCTTCAAAGACCTCTGTCTATTTCCGTTGCAGCATTTAGATTTGGTTATTGCTTCTCCCTTATGTAATTAACCAATTTAACTAATTATAAGTTTGTTCTCCCGCTCCCTCACCAGTTTCTAGTTAAGTCTGACAATAAGGTGCATTTACATTACAGCTGTACTTTTGAGTGCAGAGTTTTTTGTAATTCACACTGTATATTTACTGCATAAATGCAGCTTAAATCCAATGTCAAGATCCAACATGACACCAAAGTAAAGCAATTAAGGAGGGAGTCATAGGAACAGAGGAAAGAGGAGGAGGAGTAGGGCATGTAGCTCCATGAGCCTGCTCCATCATTTAACTAGATCATGGATGATCTTCTACCTCAACTCCATTTTCCTGCACTATCCCCATATCCCTTGATTTATTTAATATCTCAAAATCTATCAAATTCTGCATGAAGATACAGTGGCTGAGCCTCCACAGATCTCTGGGGTAGAGAATTCTGAAGATTTGCCATAGAAACATAGAAAATAGGAGTAGGTCATTCAGCCATTTGAGCATGCCCTGCCATTCAATACGATCATTGCTGATCCTCTATCTCAATGCCATAATCCCGCTCTCTCCCCATATCCCTTGATGCCTTTACAGCCCAG
This sequence comes from Carcharodon carcharias, assembly GCF_017639515.1. Taxonomy (NCBI): domain Eukaryota; kingdom Metazoa; phylum Chordata; class Chondrichthyes; order Lamniformes; family Lamnidae; genus Carcharodon; species Carcharodon carcharias. The sequence continues at coordinate 169,040,336 of NC_054472.1, forward strand.
AAATCTATCTCTCTATTTCCTTCTTAAGTATATTCAGTGACTTGGCCTTTGCAGTCTTCAGTAGTAGAGAATTTTACAGTTCACCATGCTCTAAGTGAAGAAGTTTCTCCTCATCTCAGTCCTAAATGGTCTACCCCATATCCTGAGATTGTAACCCCATGTTCTGGACCCCGTCCCAGCTAGAGGAAACATCAACCCTGCATCCAGTTTGTCTATCCCTGTCTGAATTTTATATGTTTCAATCAGATCCCCTCTCATTCTTTGAAACTCCAGTGAATACAGGCCTAGTCTGCCCAATCTCTCCTTATATGACAATCCTGTCATCCCAGGAATCAGTCCGGTGAACCTTTGCTCACTCCCTCTATAGCAAGTATATCCTTTCTTAGGTAAGGAGACCAAAACTGCACACAATACTCCAGGTGTGGTCTCACCAAGGCCCTGTACAGCTGCAGTAAGACATCTTTGCTCCTGTACTCAAGTCCTCTCACAATGAAGGCCAACATTTCATTTGCCTTCTTAACTGCTTTCTGCACCTGCATGCTAGCTTTTTGGCCTACCTCTTATCCTGAGATTGTGTCCCCTGGTTCTAGGCCCCCAGCCAGAGGAAACATCCTTCCTGCAATTACCCCATTGAACCCTCTAAGAATTTTGTATCCTTCAATGAGGTCAATTCTCATTCTTCTAGACTCTAGAGAATATAGACTCAGTCTCCTCAATCTATCCTAATTGGACAATCCAGCCATCCCAGTGATCAGCCTGGTAAACCTTTGTTGCACTCCCTCTATGGCCTGAACGTTCCCTGTTGGCATCTGGTGTCTTGGCAGGTGTGAGCAGACAATATGGAGAGAAGGCCAAAAATCGGTTTCAAGACTTTGTGAAACCAATTTGCAATTGTCTGCTCCGCCTTTCAATGGCGGGCCGCGTTTCCTACCGCCGGATGTTGGGAACGTCATTTTAATACATCTGCATATCATTATAATCCCTGCTCGCAGGAATCATCCCCCCCACCACAATGCTCGATCATCTGGACACGTCGGTGTGATTGCACGTCAGTGTGATTCACAACTGTACATAAGCAATGTGCACCTGGCGACTTGCACTTCACTCGGGACTTTGAGGTTTGTTTGCCTGCCTTGCTTCGGGCAGCACTTGTGGTCATCAGTGCCAGACTTCTCAGGCAGCACCATGTCACTTTTAGGGGGGCTCATGGGCAGGTCTCTACCTACCAGACCAGCCTTAAGGTGGCCACGCCTTTTCAATGGCTGCAGGGCTAGGGCTTGTCTGGGGAAGGGGGAGTAGCAGAGGCTGCAGGGTGAGGGCTGTACTGGGGAAGTGAGGTATCCAAGGGCATGTATGGGGGCACATGTTGATCTGTGCAAATGGCTTCAAGATGGTGTGGGCTGAGGAGGCAATCTCCAGAGGAGATGAGGCCAGATGGAGATGTGACGGGCTGTGTGAGAGAGGGTGAGTGGTGATTTCCCTTGAGCTGGCAGTGAGTGATGCCAGTGAATGTATTTTAGCCTTGAGATGGTTGCCTTAGCCTGGTGCCAAGGATGAGATCATTCATCCTCTTTCTGCAATGGATCACAGTCTCTGTGCAGCATTGGAATTTACCACCACTGCCACTGCCTCCCAAGCCAGAATGGTGAAATTGCTGGACGTCCTGTGGCTAGAGCAAGGGTGGAGGACATTATGGTTGGCCTCTGAAAGGAATTCCACTGACAGGTCACTGAACTCTTCCTGGCTTTCAGGGCCATGTCTTCACTGGAGCAGTCCTGGGCTGCAAGCATTGAGAACAGTGTGCATGACCGCAGTTTAAATATGGCACTCAGAGTGAGGAAACGGTGAGATAGCAGCATGGCAGGTGACTCAGAAGCATAATGAATGAGGTAGGAAGCAGATGATACGGCATCAACAGCCACAATACTGCTGGGTAAAATGTCCTTTTTTCCACCTGTTACCGCGCTTAGTGCAAACCTGGGACAATTCTGCTCCATGGCAAGTCTATCCTTCTTTAGGTAAGGAGACCAAAACCATATACAATGCTCCAGGTGTAGTCTCACCAAGGTTCTATATTGCCTCAAGACTTCTTTACACCTGTACTCAATCCTCTTGCAATAAAGGCTAACATACAATTTGCCTTCCTAATTGCTTGCTACACCTACATGTTAGCTTTCAGAGCTTGGCCTAAATAGCCAAGTGGTTATGGTACTGGGTTTGTAACCCCAAGATCAAGAGTTCAAATCTCACAATGGCAAACTATGAAACATGTAACTTCATCTGAAACAGATGGAAACAGGTTTGTACTCGAAGGAGTATCAAGAGTTCAAATCTCACAATGGCAAACTGTGAAACAATGTAACTTCATCTGAAACAGATGGAAACATGTTTGTACTCGAAAGAGTTACATGTTAGCTTTCAGTGACTTATGAACAAGGACACCCAGATCACTTTGTAGATCAACACTTCCCAATCTCTCATCATTTAAGAAATACACTGCATTCCTGTTTTTTTGTACCAGTGGGTAACTTCACATTTTTCCTCTTTATAATCCATCTGCCATGCTCTTTCCCACTCACTTAGCCTGTCCAAATCCCCTTGAAGCATCTTTGCATCCTCCTCACAACTCATATTCCCGCCTAGTTTTGTGTCATCATCAAACTTGGAAATACTACATTTGGCCCCCACATCCAAATCATTGATATAGATTGTGAAGAGCTGGGGCCTAAAACTGATCCTTGTGATACTCCACTAGTCACAACCTGCCAACCTGAGAATGACCCATTTATTCCAATTCTCTGTTTTCTGTCCGTTAACTAATTCTCAATCCATGCCAGTATATTACCCCCAATCCCATGAACTCTAATTTTGCTTACTAACCACCGGTGTGGGACCTTATTGAAAGACTTCTGAAAATCCAAGTGCAGCATATCCACTGGTTTCACCCTAACAATCTGTTAGTTACATCTTCAAAAAACTCTAATAGGTTTGTCAAACATGAGTTCCCTTTCATAAATCCATGTTGACCCAGTCCAACCCTACCGGGATTATAAATTAGCCCTTTCTCATTGCACAATACTAGAACCAAAATAGCCTGTTCTCCAGTTGGTTCCTCAACACACTGTTCAAGAAAACCATCTTGTATACATTCCAGGAATTCATCCTGCATAGCATTAGTGCCTTAAATTCTGTCTTTTTATTACTTTTGCAACGTCTAACCTTATCTGCTGGCTCAATGTTATATTTGTACTCACTGTCCCTTCCTGCAACACTCAGATTATCAATTCCCTTACTGCTACCTTGCACTCTTGCCTTGTCCTCTCTTTAATTTATCACATCTTCCATCACTTCATCCCTCTCCCCAACTACTTAGTTTAAAACCTCTCTACCAACTTAGTTATATGACTTGCTAGAACACTGGTCCCAGCACGGTTCAGCTGAAGACAGGCCCAATGGTACAGTTCCCTCTTTCCCCAGTACTGGTTGGTTCCATGAACCATTTGGCTCCATTTCTCCCACACCCAGCTTTGAGCTATGCATTTAACACGCTAATCTTATTTACCCTATTCCAATTTGCTTGTGGCTCAGGTAATAATCTAGAGATTATTCATTTTGTGGTTCTGCTTTTTAAACTAGCCCCTAGCTGCTCATACTCCCTAAGCAGAATCTCTTCCATAGTCCTAACTATGTCATTGGTACCTATGTGGACGATGACAAGTGGATCCATCTCCTCCCACTGCAAGTTCCTCTCCAGCCTAGAGCAGGTGTCCCAAACCCTCCACTTTTACCTTCTTGAGCCCCATACCTGCCTCACTCACAGTCACAGCCTCCTGGCCCTGACCATGGACCAAATCAAATGATACCTCCTGGAACAAAGTGTCCAGGGTAACATTCCCCTTCCTGATGTGTCACAGTGTCTGCAGCTCAGCCTCCAACTCATTGACTCTGAACCAAATGTCCTCCAGCCACAGATACTTACTTTAGACATGTTGCCTTGGATCACATAGGTGTCCACAAGCCCTCACACTCTGCAGCTGCCGCACATCACCTGACCTGCCATCTTTATAGCATTCAATTAATTAATTATTTTGCTGATTACATTTTAATGAATGTTTTTAGTCTTGCTTGTGCTTATATTCTTATTATTTCAATACTACAAATGCTTATACCGACAGCAAACATGTGAGGCAAGTGTCCAATTAATTTATTTGGAGAAGATGCAATAATATTTTAGGGAGTTGGACATTTCTCTTTAATAACTTTCTAACTGACTATAAATCTCTCAACAACAGCAAACAGCAACTTACATTTATATAGCACCTTTAACTAATAAAATACTCAATGCACTTCACAGTAACAATCAGACTCAATTTGCCCCCAAACCACATGAAATATTAGGAAAGGTGACCTAAACCTTGGTCAAAACCCAATTTTTTAAGTGTTAGGGTTAGAGGCATTTTAAACAAAGAGGGAGAGGTAGAGAGGTGGAGAAATTCAGGCAGGGAATTCCAGAGTCGAGAGCCTTGATAGTGTTGGAGAGATTAACATTGAGGATGCATGGCGGGGGTGCAGAACTGGAGGAGCACAGACATCACGAAGGGTAGTAGGGCTGTAAGAGATTATTAAAAACTCAACCAATGAGTTAGTCACCCATTTTGTTTGCATGAGAGAAAGTCTGCTCTTGGTCTTCAGCAGCAAGTTAATCTGTCTGCTGTATTCTGTTTGCTTTTACCTTCATTTTTAGCCAATCCTTTTGTGGTCAAATGAAAGAAACTGAAGCTATAAGCAATTGCTTCCTGGAACTAGTTTAGAGTTGAGTTCTCTCAAAATAGAATTCATCTGGTCTTAATCTTTTCCTTATGGCAATTTGCTGACTTTCCTCAAACTATCCATGGATGCAAGTGACCATCAGGAAATAATTATGTTCAGGTTAGATCTTCATTCTTGATTTAAAGTTTCCTGATCCATGACCATTCAGGTATGGATATGTAGCTTGGTAGATCAGTGAACACTTTCTCCAGCACCCAGATGTAGTTTCCATTGTGAAAGCTAATATTCATGGTTTTTACACTGGATAAAGTAAATGACATTCAATGGATCACAAAAATCTGGTTACACTATTTAGTTCGGTCATACGTGGCCAGCATTAAGCTATTTGATTACTTTGTTAATCAAAGTGGTTTAAATTTTCTTTATGGAGCCATTTTACTTTTAACTGTTTCATTGCAGTGTCCTTGCCCCTTTGGATTTGGAAGCTGTACCTGAGCAGTTACTTGATGTCATTTATTTACTTCAGTGCAAGCAGGTTTAATTTGTCTCAATGGCGGAATATTAAATATGGACCTGCGTTTTTACAGTGTAAAGTTTCAATATTGATTGACTATAATGAACAATTTTTTTGCCAAATACTGTAGTGCACAATTATTTAAACTAAATTTAAATATGCCAGAAGCCACATGTATTCACACACAGGACCCTGTCCTTTGCAGGCAGAAGGAGCATGTCCACGCATTGTGTCTTTTTCAATTAAATGAAGGCCTGGGGAACAGTCAATCTATGGTCCATTCCCCAGGGTAATATCTTGGCCAATCAGATCTAATAGGCTTGGTTTGAATATGAACAAAGCTGGGCAGTTAACTGTTTCATGCTGTATTCTCCAAAGCAACACCTCCACCAATCAGAGTCCACTTGCCAACTAATCAGTACTATCTTCGCATGCAGTATAAATTGTGGTTCCCCTGTACTGTTGGTAATTTCTAGTGAACTGTCCTGATGAGTGCAAAGTAAAAAGCTTTGATAGCATGTCTCTTTTTCAGCAATACTAAAGTCCTGCACTAAATGACTAAACTTAAATATATTGTCTAGTCAGGATTGGATTAATTACACTTTTTACATGCACTGACAAAGATGAGGTATGATCATGTGGGACCAGAGAGCACTAGTAGTAGAACTCCAACCCCAATATAATCTGGTGCTTTCAGAACAAGAGGGATAAAATGTCACAGTTATTATGCTCTACATTAAAAGTGTGGAACACTGCCAGCCATCGATTGCCTCTCCTCCCCTCCCACAGTCTCCTTAGATCTGCAACTACTTGTATGCATAATGTCTTTAGTGTATTGGCACATCCCAAGGAACTTAACAAAGCTGGGGAAACACTCCTCATGCTGGTATCAAGAGAAGAGTTCGGGAGTTTGAACTAGCAGAGCCAGAGATTTGTGTTTTGAGGAGGTTTTTAAAATTGTGGAGTATTGTAGCACATGTGCAGGGCAAGGTTTATAAAATGCAGGCTCCATTATGGTTAAGACAGAAACACATTCTCTGCAAACAAAAGGAATACATTCAAGCCTTCTGCCTTTTTTTGAATTATCTGGGAACTTGGGTAGCTGATAGTTGTCTGTTGCTTTCTCCATGGCAACACCTCAGCAAATCAAAGCCAACTAGCCAACCAATCAACACCCTTTTCTCCTGTAGTATAAATTACTGCGATCATTTGACATTTGGCATTCTTGCTTTTGTACCGATGAGTGCAAGATGAAAAGGTTTGACAACATGTTTCTCTTTTCAACAATAGAACAGAGCTGAGAAGGGATTATCATGGGATGGGATGGGATGTGGATGGTGTGAGCTCTGGACAAGTTGGAACTTGGGAAGGTGGTTGGGAATGCAATGCAGAAAGTGGACCTTCAGGTAATGAAGCTATGGTTCAGAATTTCAGTGGTAATGGGTGAGGCAGGGACAGAGGGTGATGGAGCTGAAAGTAGTTTGTTTTGGATGGGAAAGTTTTCTCCAGCCAAACAGGACACCAAAGTTGAGCCTGATTGTGTTTAGCCTGACTGGGCAGCCAGAAGCACAATGGAACTTGGAGGAAAAAATGCAGAATCCCTGGTGCGAGTTAAATAGGAAGGCTTCAATACAGTCACTACTGGCATAGCTATAACTTGATGGGCTGGATTTTCCCAGTCCTGTGGAAGCAGGATTAGGAGGTTGGACCAGGAATGAGATTGGCAAAAAACACGAAGGATTGGATACCCAATGCCATGTGACTCTCACCTCCAAGCAACAATACCGAAGGTGGAACGAGTGTGACAGGGATTACCTGTCTGCCCGCTGCAGGTAGCCAATTACCCCCATTGTTGGGCCAATTGGGGGAGAAATGCCACTGCCACTAGGACCTCCCCAAAGATGGCCCAGTTGAACCTGGAGCCTGGGGTTGAACTGAAGGCTGTATCTCAGCGACTGGCCAGGGGGCCATTGACACCTCCTCGCCATCACCCCAACATAGTCCCACTGGGACACAATGGGCACAGCTGTGACCACAGACCATCCTCCACATTGATGGCCTGATAGCTGTAGTCATAAGGGACTTTACCTTTTTTGCAATCCTGCAGAAAGCACCTGTATTTTGAGGTGCTGCCCAGGGTCCTGCCTGTCTCAGCATCGCCCACTTCTCCTGGTAGGGTTGCTGGTCAGACATTGCAATGAACCCTCTGATTGGGCCTCCCCACTTCAATGGTCCATCTGCCATCTAGGGTTCCCGACGGTGGATTCTTAATCATGAGCGACATCCTGCCATGGCCACCTCGGAATTCCCGACCCGGAATTGAAGCAGACATTGGGGTTGCCATCCAACTGGAAAAATCCAGGAAGATGCCTCTCAAAAAAGTCAGACTCCATAGTCATTGCCTTGGGATCAGCTGTGATGAAGAAGCAGAGCTGGGAAAACAGCGTGAGAGGAGGTAGCAGATAAAACAGCACAAGTGCGGCAGAGCAGATAACACAGCTGGTGGTCCCCAGAGTGGGACCAGGAGGCAATGCAAGAGGAGCAGTGGCTTTGGTAAGATTTATAAGAAGTGGGAGCTGAGTGTCAGAGCGGAGATTTAAAAAGAACGGGACCTGGACTCGGGGCTGAAAGCGGTGCAAGGACAGAGCAAGAGCTGTGGGGAGACTTGGGGCTGAAAGTGGAACAAGGATGTCATGATTCAAAAAGTGATGCGACGCAGGGGAGGCAGCTAATTGGTAAGTAGGGTCAGGTGAATACTTCTACTTTTTCTACTAATTAAACTGCTGCAGTCCATTAGCTTAAACAAAACAAAGTGAGGACTTTGGGCTGTAGTGGGAGTGTTTGGAGACGAATAAGGTCCCTAGCATAATTAGTATTCTTTAAAGGGAGTAGCTTAATCTAAAGGGAAGTCATGGCAGCAGAGCTTGCACCCATGATATGCTCCTCCTGCGTTATGTGGGAAGTCATGGACACTGCCGGTGTCTCTGGTGACCATGTGTGCAGCAAGTGTGTCCAGCTGCAGATAACTGCATTTCAGAGCTGGAGCTGCAGGTGGATTCACTGTGGAGCATCCACGATGCTGAGATTATCGTGGACAGCACATTCAGTGAGGTGGTCACACCGAATGAAAGGACTGAACAGGCAGAAAGAGGATGATGACCACCAGGCAGGGTAGAGGAAGGCAGGTAGTACAGGAGCCCCCTGTGGCCACCCCCTTCTCTAACAGATATACCATTTTAGATACTGTTGGGGGAGATGACTTCTCAGGGGAAAGCAGCAGAAGCCATGTCCATGGCACATTTGTGCACTCTGCTGCACAAGAAGGGAGGAAGAAGAGTGGCAGGGTTATAGTGATAGGGGATTCAATAGTAAGGGGAACAGACAGGTGTTTCTGCAGTCGCAAAAGAGGCTCCAGGATGGTATGTTGCCTCCCTGGTGCCAGGGCCAAGGATGTCTCGGAGAGGCTGCAGAGCATTCTGAAGGGGGATGGTGAACAGCCAGTGGTCGTGGTACATATTGGTACCAATGACATGGGTAAAAAAAGGGATGAAGTCCTACAAGCTGAATATAGGGAGTTAGGATGTAAATTAAAAAGTAGGACTTCAAAGGATTGTAATCTCAGGATTCCTATCAGTGCCACATGCTAGCGAGAGTAGAAATAGCAGGATATATGAGATGAATATATGGCTGAATAAATGGTGTAGAGGAGAGGGATTCAGGTTCCTGGGACATTGGGACCGGTTTTGGGGAAGGTGGGGCTTTCCAACCCAACAGGATGGGTTGCATCTGGGCAGCACAGGGACCAATGTCCTTCCCCCACTAGTGTTTGCTAGTGTGGTTGGGGAGGGTTTTAACTAGAATGGCAGAGGGTTGGGAACCTGAGCAGGGAGACTGAGGAGGGGGAAAACAATTTTAGAAACAAAAGACAGAAAAGTAAGAAGCAAAAGTGGAAGGCAGAAAAAACAAGGGCAAAATGCAAATGAGGCCATGGTGCAAAATAAAGCTAAGATGACCAACAAGGTTAAAAAGACAAGTCTAAAGGCATTGTATCTTAGTGCACAGAGAATTCTAAATAAGGTAGATGAATTAGCAGTGCAAATAGATATAAACGGTTATGATATAGTTGCAGTTACGGAGACATGGCTGTAGGGTGGCCAAGGATGGGAACTGAACATCCAGGGGTATTCAATATTTAGGAAGGACAGACAAATAGGGAAAGGAGGCGGGGTAGCATTTTTGGGAAAGGAGAAAATCAATGCAATTGTGAGGAAGGGTACTGGCTCGAAAAATCATGATGTGGAATCTGTTTGGGCAGAAATAAGAAATACCAAGGGGCAGAAAACGTTGGTGGAGGTTGTCTATGGGCCCCCAAACAGTAGTGGAGATGGCATTAAGGGAAGGCATTCAGCAGGAAATTAGAGATACATGCAATCAGGGTACAACCGTAATTATGATCAACAAATATATTGGACAAACCAAACCAGCACTAATACTGTGGAGGAGGATTTCCTGGAGTGTGTATGTGATGGTTTTTAAAGGCAATACATTGAGGAACCAACTAGAGAGCAGGCTATCCTAGACTGGGTATAGTGCAATGAGAAAGGATTCATTAACAATCTTGTTGTGCGGGGTCCCTTGGGGAAGAGCAACCATAAAATGATAGAATTGTTCATTAGTATGGAGGGTGAAGAAGCTGAATCTGAAACTAGGGTCTTGAATCTAAATAAAGGGAACTATGAGAGTATGAGGTGTGAGTTGGCAATGGTGAGTTGGGGAACTTTTCTAAAAGGACTGACAATGGATAGGCATTGGCTAATAGTTAAGGAACATATACATGAATTACAACCATGATTCATTCTTGTCTGGCACAAAAGTAAAACAGGAAAGGTGATTCAACCTTGGCTTACAAAAGAAATTAGGGATAGTATTAGATCCAAAGAGGAGACATTTACAACTGCCAGAAAAAACAGCAGGTCTGAGGACCGGGAGCAGTTTAGAATTCAGCAAAAGTGGACAAAAAGGTTGATCAAGAAGGGGAAAATGGAGTAAGAGAGTAAATTTGCAAGGAACATAAAAACTGACTATAAAAGCTTCTATAAATATGTGAAGAGAAAAAGATGAGTGGAGACAAACATGGGTCCCTTACAGTCAGAAACGGGGGAAATTATAATGGGGAATAAAAATGGAAGAAGAATTGAAACATATTTCGCTTCTGTCTTCACAAAAGAGAACACAAATAATTTCCCAGAACTGTTAGGAACCAAGGGTCTAGTGAGAGGGAATAATTGAAGAAAATCAGTATTAGTAAAAAAAATGGTGCTAGGGAATTAATGGAGTTAAAGGCTGAAAACTCCCCAGGGCCTGATAATCTACAGAGATAAAAACAAAAAAACTGCGGATGCTGGAAATCCAAAACAAAAACAGAATTACCTGGAAAAACTCAGCAGGTCTGGCAGCATCGGCAGAGAAGAAAAGAGTTGATGTTTCAAGTCCTCATGACCCTTCGACAGAACTTGAGTTCGAGTCCAAGAAAGAGTTGAAATATAAGCTGGTTTAAGGTGTGTGTGTGGGGGGCGGAGAGACAGAGAGGTTGAGGGGGGGGTGTGGTTGTAGGGACAAACAAGCAGTGATAGAAGCAGATCATCAAAAGATGTCAATGACAATAGTACAATAGAACACATAGGTGTTAAAGTTAAAGTTGGTGATATTATCTAAACGAATGTGCTAATTAAGAATGGATGGTAGGGCACTCAAGGCATAGCTCTAGTGGGGTTTTTTTTTTATAATGGAAATAGGTGGGAAAAGGAAAATCTTTTCCTTTTCCCACCTATTTCCATTATATAAAAAAAACCCCACTAGAGCTATGCCTTGAGTGCCCTACCATCCATTCTTAATTAGCACATTCGTTTAGATAATATACCAACTTTAACTTTAACACCTATGTGTTCTATTGTACTATTGTCGTTGACATCTTTTGATGATCTGCTTCTATCACTGCTTGTTTGTCCCTACAACCACACCCACCCCCCTCCACCTCTCTGTCTCTCTATCTCTCCGCCCCCCACACACACACCTTAAACCAGCTTGTATTTCAACTCTTTCTTGGACTCGAACTCAAGTTCTGTCGAAGGGTCATGAGGACTTGAAACATCAACTCTTTTCTTCTCTGCCGATGCTGCCAGACCTGCTGAGTTTTTCCAGGTAATTCTGTTTTTGTTCCTGATAATCTATACCCCAGGGTACTAAAGGAAGTGGCCCTGGAAATATTGGATACATTGGTGGTCGACTTCCAAAATTCTATAGACTCTGGAGCAGTTCCTACAGATTGGAGGGTGGTAAATGTAACCCCACTATTTGAAAAAGGAGGGAGAGAAAAAACAGAGAATTACATACCAGTAAGCCTAACATCGGTAGTCTATTATAAAATACATGGTAACTGAACACTTGGAAAACATTAACGGGATTAGACAAAGTCAGCATGGGTTTATGAAAGGGAAATCATGCTTGATTAACCTACTGGAGTTTTTTGAGGATGTAACTAGCAGAATAAGGGAGAACCAGTGGATGTGGTGTATTTGAATTTCAGGAAGGCTTTTGATAAGGTCGCTGTCTTGAAGCTACTCATGTATATAATGTTATTGGAAAATATTTTTCTTTTAAAATAGAGGTTTAGCCTGTGGGTGTGTCTTAATTGGATTAAAGCCAACAAGCCTGGTTGCTTTGATGTGTACTAGTTTTGCTATGTAAGAGAGATAGCGTGCATTTACATTGTTTGAATAGAGCATTCAAGAAGTGAAGTGAAAACTGACACCTATCTAGCAGATACAAAGCAATATGCTTAGATTACTAATAAAATTGGTACTATGAAAGGGACTTTATTGTTAGAGAAGTTTAGTTCAGAGGTTGTTGATACAGTGAGAATTTACATTCAATGGGCGGGTAGGTATGCCGTCAGCAGTTTTTGGGTGTATAGAGCAGAGGCAATGTGAGATGAAAAGGCAACTGTAAGCCTCCAACTGTCTCCACAGGGACCAAAGTGAAAACAACCTCATTTTGAATTCGTAAGTTGAAGGTGCTTTGTTTGGTGTGTAGTTAAGTCTATAGGTTGCTGTTGCTTTAATGGAGATTAGTTTGCGAATTTGTTAAAAGTTATGATAGCAGTAATTTGGTGCCATTTGTATATATATTTTAACCTGTGTAAATTAATAAAATGTTTCATTTAGTTTTTGAAAACCTTGAACTGGTTGTCTGATTCCTGAATTTAGAATCGCATCTCAAACATAACACTTAAAATTATAGATTATGACAGTTGTTTAAAGTTTCCCTCTGGGATTTTTAAATAACTCAGCTGTATCAACTGCATTGGTCATAACATGCCCACATAAGAAGCTAGTGGGCAAAATTAAAGCACATTGGATTGGGGGTAATTGGGGGCATGGATTGAGAATTGGTTGACAGGCCGGAAACAGAGTGGGAATAGATGGGTGTTTTTCCAGGTGGCAGGTGGTGACTCATGGTATTCCGCAGGGATCAGTGCTTGGGCCTCGACTATTCACGATATATATAAATGACTAGGATGACGGAACCAAATGCAATATTTCCTAAGTTTGCTGATGACACAAAACTGGGCTGGGTTGAGAGTTGTGAGGAGGATGCAAAGAGGTTTCAGGGCGATTTAGATAAGTTGTGTATGTGGGAAAACACATAGCAGATGCTGTATAACATGGATAAATGTGAATTTATACACTTCGGTGTGAAAAACAGAAAGGCTGAGTATTATTTAAATGGTGATATATTGGGAAATGTGGATGTGCAAAGTGATCTGGGTGTCCTTGTACACCAGTCAATGAAAGAAAATAGGCAGGTGCAGCAAGCAGTTACGAAGGCAAATGGTATGTTGGCCTTCATTGCATGAGGATTTGAGGTTCAGAAGTAGGGATGTCTTACTGCAGTTATACAAGGCCTTGGTGAGACCACACCTGGAGTATTGTGTGCAATTTTGGTCTCCCTACCTAAGAAGGGATATACTTGCAATAGAGAGAGTGCAACAAAGGTTCACTGGGCTGATACCGGGGATGGCAGGACTGTCGTATGAGGAGAGATTGGTTCGACTGGACCTGTATTCACTCGAGTTTAGAAGAATGAGAGGGGATCTGATTGAAACGTATAAAATTCCAACAGGGTGAAACAGACTGGATGCAGGAAGGATGTTTCCCCTGGTTGGGGAGTCTACAACCAAGGGCCACAGTCTCAGGATACGGGGCAGGCAATTTAGGGCTGAGATGAGGAAGAATTTCTTCACTCAGAGGGTGGTCAACCTGTGGAATTCTCTACAACAGAAGGTTGTGGAGGCCGGGTCACTGAGTATTTTCAAGAAAGAAATTGATAAATTTTTGGATATTAGGGGCATCAAGGGGTATGGAGACAAAGCAGGAATATAGCGTTAAGATAGAGGATCAGCCATGATTGTATTGAATGGTGGAGCAGGCTTGAAGGGCCAAATGGCCTATTCCTGCTCCTAGTTTCTATGTTTCATGGATAGAAGTTTAGCATATGTAGATTGATTCATACTTATGGATAATACTAGCAAGTGGCATTACAAAGATGAGGAATAGGAGGAGGTGCAGGATGGACTTTGGGGACAGATAAGCATGTGCATTGTGCATTTTAATGTAGCACCTGGCCATTGCTTGAAATGACGGTCCAGGATAAACTCAACTCAGGGGATAAGTCGGTTGCATGTGAGCTTGTGCAGTGGAACATCCAGGGAAGCAGTGAAGCCAGATGTTTTGATGTAGTTGGATGTATCTTTGGAGCAGGCAACTAAAGGATGCTGCATTTTGGAACCGCCCACATGGACGTCAAGGAGATGGGAAGTGAGGGCTCACCTAAGCAAATAACCTGTAATACTGAAGTCAAAAGTAAAAAGGACTTTTGAAAAAAAAACCCTCAAATTAACAATGCCTTCCTCCAAGTGGTTGAAAAACACTTTGGAAAGAGATACTGGAATGATGCTGTCAATTATATACATACGTGACAGAAGAGGCCCTGAATGTTAATGCCATTTGTCACTCTGACCTGCTGATGTTGCTGTGCCCTTTATGTGCTTTCAGCTGCTGAGATTATAAACTGAATATACTTTTAAAGTTTGCAAATAAAGGAGAGGTGATTTGCAATTTGTAAATTAAGTAATACCTGGGATGTAAATACGTGCCCTGTCCATTTCCTGAATAATGTTCATCGCAAAGTGAAAAGGAAGTGCTTTTCAGAGGTCATACGGAAGCCAGGTTGTGTTACCTTATGGCCTAACACACCCTTTCTATACTGTACTGGCATATAATGTTCTGAAAGGTGACATACCCAGTGTAACACACTTAAGACTTAAGGCATTTCTTAAAACCTACCTACCTGACCCAGTTTTTGGTCATCGGACCTAACATTTCCTTGTGTAGGTTGATGTAATACTTTGTTGTATAGTGCTCCAGTGAAATGCCTTGAAATGTTTCATTTTGTTAAAGGTGCTATATAAATATAAGTTGTTGTTGTTGTTGAACTTTATTTTTTATATATGCCATCTACTTAGTGGTATTGTATAAAAACCCACAGGTTCTGTTTCTGTTTTTGTAGAAAGTTCACAAAAGCTGCCCAGGCCTGACAATGGTGATCTGCATGCTGAGGAAGCTATTCTGTTGTTCATTGCTCTGCCATGTGTAATGCCAAACTGCCCTATTCTGCCGCCTGCAAAGCCATGTTGCTAATTAACAAGAATAGAGCCTGTCCACTTCTGGGCCTCCCTGTCAAGTGTTATCTATGCCCTAGTGACAGAAACACTTTAGTTGTTTTGAAGCAATTGCTGATCTCCATGAGAATCTAGCACATTTGGCTGCCTAGTGCAGTGACAATGCTTGATCTCTCTATTGACTTGCCATTGACCCTGGCCCATCTAATAATCAACAATTCCTGCTCTCACTGGCGCTGTTCCTAGGTCTTATCTCCCTGGCTGCCTACCAGTGTTAATTCTTCCTTGTTTTCTCATGCAGTATATTGGTGCTTTCCCCCTGGTCTCTACTATTGTGCATGATTTTTTTTTTGACTGCCTAACAAGGAAACAGTGACCAATTTCCCTGGCTGGTAAACACTGTTGGAGCTTTCTTGGTAAAAGGGTGAAAACAGTTGCTATGTGGGTGCTGTGCTAATAAGCTTTTCCAAACCTAGCACGTGATTTTGGTTCCACTTGCCGATTTACCATAACTTGAACTTGTCTGGAGGGGCTAAAACAGACACCTGCAGGTTTTAGCACCCAAGCATTGATTAGACACAGTGGGCTGGATTTTCATGGAGCCAGGAAGATTCTGCAGATCTTTAAAAATGCCAGGTGGGATCCACATGTGGAAGTCCCTCCCCATTTCTGACAGGTCTGATTTTTGTTGGTGGGAAAGGGATCATGATGTGACCATCACAGGAGGAAAACCCAAACACAGCAGGTCCATTTGAGTTGAGTGCTGAGTTCAAACAGACTCCATTTTGACTGTTGCACAGGCTTTAACCAGCAGTGTGGAAGTTATGAATTGAAGAGCAAATAGGAATCTTTAAGTGTCATGATGTGATTTTTTTTTAAAAATGGTTTGCTCTTTAAACTTAAAAAAAATTCAGGCTGAACCTATCACAGAGAGTTAAAAAAAAAACTCTGCTGGACTTCTTTGGTTGTTGGGCCATCTGGTGTAGGTTAGTAAAAAACATTAACATTTGGTCATGCAGTTTCAATAGAATTGCTTGTCAACATTTCCCCAAGGACCGTTATTGTGTCCTTATGAATGCTTGGTTGAGTTTCAAAAGCTACAATTATCTCAGAAGGGGTTCTGTGTTTACAGTTTGACAGTTTAAGGAAGCTATTAAAGGATTAACTGTCTTTGATGCATGATATGAATCAAAATTTGTTTAAGGAATTAATCACTTAAGATTTAAATGCTTTGGATGGATTTTATGAATGGGAGTTTTTTCACTATATGAGTGAGAGCTATATTAGATTGTTAGAAGTTTATTTTTTTCATTTCCACATGATGCCTGAGGCCTTCCCATTGTGGATACTGCGTGATTAACTATGGAGGTAAATTGGAGGATATGAGGCAGCATGGGGTGTGTGGGGGGCATGAGTTGGCATTGTACTGGCATGGGAGTTATTGGGGCAAGGGAGGTTGGTAGAGGGCATGAGAGGATGTGAGGGGAGAGGGCTAGAGGGCATGACAGCTTTTAAAACAACTGTGACAAAGACAAGAAAAATCATGGTTGCCTACGCTTGGCTTCTGGGGTCAGCAGATCCGATTCTATTCCACCCCACTTCTGACCAGAGTGAAATTGTGCATATTGGGGCAGTTTCTACCAAGGCAGGTCCAGCAAGTTGGGAAATTTCCTGATTTGAGATATCCGTGCTGATAGCCAAAATCTAGCCCTTACTCTAAAGAAGTGCTTGCTGAAGATGTGGAGTGTTCTGGCTGAGACACAATGGCAGGTTTCAGGATGGCTTGCAGATCGAGGGAGAGTGTGCATGGAATTCACAAAAGCAGCACTAAAGGTCCTGGTAGAGGAGGTCCAGAGGTGAAGCGATGTCTTATATCCACATGGGGAAGGAGTCCACTTCACTCTCTTGCCCCTCCTGTTGCTTTTTCCTGAAGCAGCTGGTGCTGCTCTCCCTGGCCTCACCTCCTCTCCCTATTCCTTCTGCAGATTAAATGGAACCCCCCTCCCCCTACCCCAAGTAGGTCTGAAGAAGTCTTCCTAGTCATACGTAGGTTAACTGTAAGTTTTTACTGATTCTTAGAACTATTTACAAATATATAGTTCAGGGTATAAGCTAGTAGCTGTCTCTGTGCTTGCTGGTACACACGGCTCTGTCCAACACTTGACTGACCTCTAGGTATGGGTCATGTGTTCTCTTATATCACTGCGTGGGCAGTACTGTACGCAGCCCCAGATTAACCCTATATGCACCAGACCCTTATACCACATTATCCTTTGGGAATTTCTGGAATAACTGTTGATAGGAGATGTTGATGAAGTCTTATTGAAGTGTTCCAAAAAGTCTTCTGAAATGTTTCAAAAGTTCTTTTCAAACCTGCCATAGCATGTGACCAGTAAAAGAGGATGTACCTTTAATTAGTGCTCAAAATCTTCTGCAACAACTAGTTTACTCCCACTCTGCTGGTTGCTGCTAGGAGAGGGCATTAGGTCAAGTGGTAATCTCCAAAGTGGCATGTTGTCTCTTTAATGAGTGCTAGCAGGCAAACTATGTTGCAATCAGCTGCTTAATGATCTTTCGGGCTATAGGTAAATGCTGACTCAGTGTTAATAAGAAATATTTTAAGGACTATGGGGAAAGAGCAGGGATTTACTGGTAACTCCTTCACAGAGTCTGCATAGACATCATGGGGAGAATGGCTTCTTCCTGTGCTGTATTTTAGGATTATGTGATGCAATTCGAAACAGAATTAAAAGATTTGGATTCATTTAGCACCTCTCATGACCTCAGGATATACTAGCCATTGAATTTTTTTAAAGTGTAGTCTCTGTTATAATGCAAGTAATCAATGGTTGGATTTTGTGACGGTTCTTTGTGAGGCTGAAGCTAACTCAGGTTTTTAATCTTAAAGCAATGAGTCCAGATGAAGAGGAAAGGCCTACAATTCAGGAGAGCTGCTAATGTAGAAAAGAGCAGGTGAGGGAAGGTGTAGGGTTGCTGTTACAGTCAGAGGGCAGAGGCACACTGAAGTCTTTTATTTTTCTTGCCATAGGTCCATAAGCAAAGGTGTTTTAATTTTAATTGTGAAGTCAATTTTAAAGTGACTCGCAGTAAACTCTCTTTAGGATTAAATCAGAAGTATTGTTTATTCATACATTCAAACCCGGGGGATAGTTGCAACTACGTGTACACACACGTATACTCACACCAAGAAGGAGATAGGAAAGAGGAGTTTTGCAATTATGAATAATTCACAGGAATGCCAGAGTCCAGAATGTTACAGTCCAGTGAGGGGTTCCTTCACATAGGAGTTGACACTCAGGGTTCAGCTAGCTGAAAGCAGGAGTTGCAGAATTCCATTAAAGTTGATGGTGACACAGTAAGATGAGGTTGGTATACAGATACTTGTTCTGCTGTGCAGGCATTGGTCAGGAATCTTCCAGAGAACCAGGCTTTGAGGGGGATTAGACTTGAGGTGGACTTTGGCAGTATGGAGTCCTGCTTTGGTGTTGACAGACCGTGTGTTAACAGCAGACTGACTTGGGAGTCTCAGAATGTAACATTAAGATATTCCAAAGGCCAGAGGAGCTAAGGTCATGCATTGTTGCCCATTGATGAATCAGTTGGAGGTTAACAAGCAGTTTCTATGCCTCTGGTTAAAATCCATTGTTCATCTTAGGGAATAGATGGTAACTATTAGCTCCTCTGCAGGTATAATGATTTTCGATGGCTCTCCTTTTGTAATAAGTCCAGGCTGGGGAGACAGAGTGTCTGCTGGTCCCTGGTTTCGTTGATTGATTTTTTTTGCCATTTTCTTTGAATATTTCTCTTTACCAGATATAAAAATATTGAAAATGGGGGCAAAAAGGCTGTTTGGCTGATGGTCAGGCATCATGGAATCGGGTAATGAGTCTTATTGCTTTCTGGGGGCATAAGAAAGCAGTACGTCACAAAGATGGATGTGTTGGCCGACTAACGGCTGGAGCATGGAGGCATGTCATGTCTCATGAAATCTCCAGGAATACATTTAATCACCGTTGGCAAATCTAAGTGACACTGAGATTGGGTTTGGAAAAAATGTTTGAGGATTGTAGCAGGAATGGAAAAGACTTGGAGTAAGAGATTCTGGAATTCTAAAGTCTTGTGAAAGATTGGGAGAATAAGTCTTAGGAAAGGCTGCTTAGGTTTTGAAAGCTACACACGAAGTCTTAGACCAAAGAATGCAATTCGATTGTTTTTTCTTTTTGGTAAATATCCAGGATGGCATTTTCCCCTCCCACCAGTGGTGGGAATCTTGTGGACTGAATTTAGCAGGAGGCAAAAAAATCTGTTTCCTGATAGTGGGATAAACTCTGCCCATTTTGTTCTTCTGACTTTCAATCTGGGTTAAAGGCGAACATTGTCGGGAACCCTATTTGCATGCGTTAGCATCTCATGTGCGCTAATGAAAAGGCCAGCTCACTGGAATTAAGCTCCCCCTCAAAATTAAGTTCCCTACCAACGAGAATTTAGAATGTTCAGTTTTACAACGGCATATAAGTGGTGTGCGCCTGGCGAGCTTCATTTCTCCCATGACTTTGAGGTCAGTGGATGACCTTTTCTTGGGAGACATCACATGACCTCACTCGAGTGTCATTATCAAACACTGTGTCAAGGCTGGACACGGGAGGCAGGCAAAGGCTGGAAGAGGGGGTGGGAGGCCGGGTGGAAGGATGGAGTGAAGGCTGGACATGGGAGGCAGGCTTACCAAGGAAGGAGGGAGAAGAATGCCTGAGGAAGGGGTTGGGGGGGAAGTGTCTTAGAGGACAGGGTCAGTGGTGTCGAAGATTCTGGGAGGACAACTCAGGGCACTGGTGATTGGAGGGAACAGTCACAGTCAGAGGGGGGAGTGGGATGCTGTGGGGTGGCAGGTAGGCGAAGGTCTCAAGGGGTGAGCCCACACAAGGGGACAAGACAAGTGGCTCGGATAATGGGAGGAGGCAGGGTCAGGGTGGGCTTGCTCTGAGGGGAGGGAAGGCATGTGGAGGTGCATCGTGATAGGGTCCAGGGTAATGATAGGGTCCAAGTGTGACAGGGGGGGTGATATGGGTGGGCCAAGGGTGATGGGGGGAGGTTGGTGGATGACATGGGGAGGGTAGAAGGTGGTGGACCAAGTCTGGAAGGTGACGCGCAACATTTTCCAATCTGGCCTTGACCATTTAATTAGCCAATAAGTGAGATCCCTCAAAATGGGAGGAGGGTCTTTTTGGGTGGGTGGAGTTCAGAGTCAGCGCAAGTGGCCAAATAAAGGGACATCCTAATAATTGTGAGGCAATTGGATGTCAGCCATGCTGAGTTGTGTTCTCCTCTCTATGGTGAAGTCCACATTGCAGCAGGTTTGTTCCCAACTCATAGGTCTCATAACATCAAGATCCCAGCATGATGTGGTGCTGCCTTTCATTTTGTGCCATTTACCATTGGCTGAGGTCAAAGGCAGGGATACAAGGAGGGAGGGAGGTGGATGCCTCCAAGAGGCATGACTGTTGAATGGCAGCCAATTCACGACTCCAAACTTCCATCCTCCTAAGTGAATGTTCATGGCTGACAAGTGATCATGTGGTTAGCCTTTCTGTGCTGCCAAGACAGTGATCTCTCTGTCTCGAGGATAGCAGAATAGAGAATAGAGTTAGAGGAAGGCTTCTTGTGCATGGCTCTCATCATCTTGGTCAAACAGCAATGTCTCCATACACGGTCAAATAGGAATGGGAGGATCATCCATCTCTGGTCCTTCAGGCTGTCCTTTACCTGGAAGGGGTGGAGTGAGGATGCCGTATCTAGATGGTGGCCAGGTGAAGAGCTCAGTTCAGGCCTGCTGGCTTTGAGATGGAAGGCCATGCTCACTTAGTGTATCACTTCAATTTGTTCACACATCCACTGAGGTGTCAGTGATGCAGGCTACAGGCAGCCCAGCCTTGGTAGCGGTTCTCATCCAGATGAGGAGAAGGAGGGCCCATTGCTGGTTGGCACAGGGCCAGGAGTAGCAAGATCCTCAGCAGCAAGAGGCAGCAGGGCCACAGGGAGGTCAAGAGGCTGGCAAACGTGGACCTCTGCAACGGTGAGCATTGGTGTATTGCCGGCAGTGCTTTTATCTATAGATGAGTGAAAGGCAATGCCTGATGTGCCCTCGTCTGTCCAGGGATGTGGTTGCCCACATCTGCCAGCTTCTCCAGTGCGAGCTGCAGCTGCAAGGACTCGGTGGGGGAGTAATATGGTGCTCCTGGCCTGCAATGAGTGAATGGCTGTCCGAGTGACCTTTAATTATGGCACCAGGATCTTCGGTCCCATTAGGTAGCGGCGGATGAGCGACTTCCTGCCTGTCCTGCTACGAGATTCGCTGAGCTCCTCGTGGACGCATAATTAATGAGCTGACGAACAGAAGATTGTGCGTATTCAGCCGCCCTGCCACCTAGCAGGAGTCACGCTGACTTTCCCACCCGCCTGCCACTGACTTAGTCTCCAGAATGGAAAATTCCACCCCTAGTCTTTTGAAAGAAAACTTGCCTCTTCCCATTGTGAAGAAATCTGTCCTGAACAGCTCAGCCTTGTTCTGTATTTCCTGCACTCGATACACTTTCCCTGCTGACACATGGGCACAAAAATATTAAGCCACATTAACGAAACAATGAAACAACCTCTGTACTTTCCACACAATATGCTGAATCAGAGTATAATGTACCTTTCTGTATCGCTTAGTGTTCTATTTATCTCAAAATTATTTCTCATCCATTTCATTCTACTTTTCCAGTTGGTTTTTCACACAAGGTGCAAAATTCAAATTCAAATTCCTGTCATTTTCTTTCTCATCTGATCATTTCTCCTGAATTTGCAGTGCTGAGGTACCAAAGCTCTCTTTCGCACTTGAAGATGGTGAAGTGGTTCCTCTTAAGTGGTCAGATAACACATTGCTCTCCTAGTTTGGATCAGCAGATGTTTATAGCTCTAAGCACTTTAGACTCTTGGGCTCCAGAAGTGGGGCTGAATTTTATGCCCACCCGGGAGCGGGGGAGGGGGGGGCTGGGATGGCAGGCAAAGGGTGGCAGAAAATTGGGCACCATTGCAATGGCAGCATGCCCATCGCCTGCCCATCCCCATGGGTTATTTTACCTGTGGCAAGAGAGTTGTTGGGCTGTCTGCTCGCCTGTGGGCCAATGCAGGCCCATAAGTGGCTAATTCATAGCCATTTAAGAGCCCCATCCCACCACCACTGGAATTTTACATGTAGTGGGGGAGGCCAGCGGCCAGTGTCCAAGTCAAACCTGGCAGCATTATGGCCACGCCAGGGGGTGGGGGGAGTGCCTCCTGTTTGAGCACCCTGTGCCCATCAGAGGCCCACCCCTCAAGGTATTTCCTCTCTCACTATCCCCCCCACCAATGTGTTGATCCTGCCCCCACCCCCTCCACTCCTTCACTGGGCCCTGGTAGCATGGCCCTTGAGAGACCCCGAACCTACCTTCGTCTGAGCTCCTGTCTCCTCCTCCCATCCTGGTTTCATTGATGGGACAAGAGAGCTGCTGGTCATTTGATTGCCTGGCAGCTACTGGAGGTGTGACTTCCTCTCTGATGGGGGTAGAAGTCCCGCCTCAAGCCAACTAAAGGCCTGACAGCTGTTAGATGGTTATGGACCGGCCGGCAAGCGTCTGTGTCCCATACTATCATGTAATAACTGCTAACCTTGACCCCAACCCCACCCCCTCACCCCTCTAACCCCTCCCACCAAAAAGTAACCACATAATCTCCTGGTAGAGGCAAAAACAAACACATTTAAATTCAGTCCAACTGGCCTATGTTAGCACTTATACTCCACATGAGTCTCCTCCCAACCATCTTCATCTAACCCAAACATAGACCAGTTGGACTGAATAGCCTGTTTGTGCATTAGATCTGAATGGCTTGCTAGGCCATTTCAGAGGGCAGTTAAAGCCAGGCCAGCAGATTTCCTTCCCTAAAGGGCATTAGTGAACCCAATGAGTTTTTTTTCAGGGTTACTATTACTGAGCCTATCTTTTAATTCCAGGTTTTATTAATCAAATTCCACCAGCTGCTATGGTGGGATTTGAGCCCATGTCCCCAAACTATTAGTCTGGGTTTCTGGCGTAATAGTCCAGTGAAATTACCACTACACCACCATGTTCCCCTAAGGGTCCAGTAGTTTTTAGTGGCTGAGCCACACCACCTGATATACCACTGACCTTTCGTATGCTGGTTGCACAGATCCCAGATTGAGTTCAAGAGACATTAATTAATCCCTCTGTTGTAACGGTCAATTTTGTTTGAGCAATTTATAATTTAGTTGTGGCAGAAGTTGTGCACAAGATTTGAGCAGACTGTTCTAGCTAATCGCACTATCTTGAATCAGTTTGATAAGGGTCCTAATAATAGGCCAAATACCAGTTTTAGGTTCCGACACTGGACATCATTTTCTCTGCCTTTATCAATATGGTGAGCTCCTCACTTGCGATGTAGAATGTGCCGGTGCACACCATCAGCCATATTGGACACATTGGCAACCGCTTCATGAGTGTTCTGTTCACCAATTTCACGGCCAATTAGTGGTGGCCAGTTTATTATGTAGGCTTACGTTCATATAAGAATTGAGTTAAGATTGGCGATGGCCATTTCGCTATTTTATAATTGTTCTGGGACATGGACATGTTGTCACAGCTTTGCTTACCCATGGCTGGTTGCCCTACAAAGGTGGTGACAGGTAGTTGGCTTTAAATGCTGCAGTCAGTGTGGCTTTTCGATGGTAATGCAAAGGAGGGTGTTGCAGGATTGTGACCCGGCAAAGATGAAAGAATGGTGATATATATCCAAGTCAGGTGGCATGTATCTTGGACAGAAATTTGAAAGTGATGTGTTCCCACAATATTCAACCCTTGTAGCCTCTTACTATATATCTTCATAGCTATGTATGAAAGCATAAACCACTTAATTTCCACTGCAACATTAAAAAAAAATTCATTCACAAGAGTATCAATGTTGCTGCCAAGTCAACATTCATTGTCCATCTCTAACTGCCCTTGAATGCAACTGCACCATTCAATCACATTACTGTGGGCCTGGAGTCACATTTAGATAAGGACAGCAGATTTCCATCCCTAACGGACAATAGTGAACCAGATGAGTTTTTATGAAAATCCAGCATTTTCAAGGTCATTATTACGGACATGGTTTTCTTTTATTCCATATTCCATTTGTTTGAATTTAAATTCCCTAGCTGCTCTGGTGGAATTTAAACTTGTTTCCAGATCATTAATCTGGGCTTATATGGGGTTTACTAGTCCAGTAACATAACCACTATGTTACTGTACGCTGTGAGTAATGCAGTGAGGGTGAGTAATGGGAATGCTCTGAGATCTGGCAATGTTACCTACTTGCTTAATGTTGAAATATGGAAGGTTACTTCAGTGCAAACATTGAAGTTGGTGTTTTGAGCAAGCCGGCATGGAATTTCTTGATGGGGCTTGAATGTGCTCATAATATGTTCTGAACAAGTTTAACTGTCTTGATGCATGCACATTGCTTTGTGGGATTTTAAAAAATGCCTTTCTGCAGTCTTATATCTACAAGCTGAATAAAATTAGTCAACAGAGGCCACCACTAAAAGAAAAGCAAGTGACTCAGAGCTGGCTACAAACTCTAGCAGATTTTTGCCAGCACCCTTAACTGATGAGAGACAATTTTCCCCTCATACAGATTGTTACAATGTTGATGAACGTCAGACTTTTGGAGATTGCAGCTGACTTTGAATCAGTTAAGGTTTCACATTGAATGCTGACACACTGTCTTTTATCGTACTGGCAAAGAGTAGGGCGAGATATTTTTTCTCTTTGTGCTGAACATGTGTTTTGTTGAGTAGCTTCTATTCCTGGGCTGCCTCTCAGGTCCTGTGAGTACTTCCCCGAGGTTACGCTAATAGGCAGATGGCCCAGAGTCAAGTTATTGCTTGATACTGATTAGATTCTAGTGGCTTCCTCGGAATTGTGGGTAAGAAGACTGAGCTACAAGGAAAGGCCAAAGGAACTAAACTTTTCATCTTTGAACAGAGGAGGCTGCGAGAGGACCTTATAAAGGTATATAAGAGAGAAAAGGTGGACCACTACATCAAGGTAAAGCAATGACAGTGGGACTATGGGACAAAGACTAAAATTAATGAAATGTTAATTCAGGACTGATGTCAGGAAGACACAAAGAACGATCAGCAGTTTGAATAGACTTCTGCATTAAGCAGTGGAGGTAAAGAAAAGCTTCAGCTTCAGTTAGGGTCCAGCAGAATGTCATAATGTGAGAATTGGGTTTATTTTAGATTTTTTAAAAAAGATGCATTCTATCATGAGGTGTGGGCATTCTTTAAGAACCAACATCTGTTGTCCATTGCTAATTGCCCTTGATTTGAGTGTCTTGCTAGGCCATTTCATAGTGGCAGTTAAGAGTCAACCACTTTGCTGTGCATTGGGAGTCACATACAGGCCAGACCAGGTAAGGGCATTAGCAAACTTGATGGGTTGTTGCAACAATCAATGATAATTTCATAATAACTATTACTGAGACTAGTTTTTCATTACAGATTTTTTTTATTAATTGAATTTAAATTCCACCAGCTACTATGGTGGGATTTGAACCTAGCATCTTAGCCTGGGCCTCTGGATTATTAGTCTAGCAACATAACCACTATGCCCAGCATTTAAGTAGCAATCAACTGTTTAACAAGCCTGTGCGTGGCATTTTTTTTTTTTATTCATTCACAGGATGTGGGCTTCGCTGGCTGGGCCAGCATTTATTGCCCATCCCTAGTTGCCCTTGAGAAAGTGGTGGTGAGCTGCCTTCTTGAACCTCTGCAGTCCATGTGGTGTAGGTACACCCACAGTGCTGTTAGGCAGGGAGTTCCAGGATTTTGACCCAGCGACTGTGAAGAAACGGCGATATATTTCCAAGTCAGGATGGTGAGTGACTTGGAGGAGAAATTCCAGCTGTTGTAGTTCCCCTCTGTCAGCTGCCTTTGTCCTTCTAAACGGTAGTGGTCATGGGTTTGGAAGGTGCTGTCAAAGGAGCCTTGGTGAATTCTTGCAATGCATCTTGTAGATGGCACATACTGTTGCTGCTGAGCATCAATGTTTGAGGGAGTGAATGTTTGTGGATGTGGTGCCAATCTAGTGGGCTGTTTTGTCCTGGACTGTGTCAAGCTTCTTGAGTGTTGTGGGAGCTTCATTTATCTGGGCGAGTGGGGAGTATTCCATCACACTCTTGACTTGTGCCTTGTAGATGGTGGACAGGTTTTGGGGATTCAGGAGGTGAGTTACTCATTGCAGGATTTCTAGCCTTTGACCTGCTCTTGTAGCCACAGTATTTATATGGCTAGTCCAGTTCAGTTTCTGGTCAATGGTAACCCCCAGGATATTGATAGTGGGGGATTCAGTGATGGTAATGCCATTGAATATCATAGGGCAGTGGTTGGATTCTCTCTTGTTGGAGATGGTCATTGCCTGACACTTGCGTGGCGAGAATGTTACTTGCAACTTGCCAGCCCAAGCCTAGATATTGTCCAGGTCTTGCTGCATTTGGACATGGACTGCTTCCGTATTTGAGGAGTCACGAATGGTGCTGAACATCGTGCAATCATCAGCGAACATCCCACTTCTGACCTTATGATGGAAGGAAGGTCACTGATGAAGCAGCTGAAGATGGTTGGGCTGAGGACACTACCCTGAGGAACTCCTACAGTGATGTCCTGGAGCTGAGATGACTGACCTCCAACAACCACAACCATCTTCTTTTGCGCTAGGTATGACTCCAACCATCGGAGAGTTTTCCCCCAGATTCCCATTGACTCCAGTTGTGCTAGGGCTCCTGATGCCACACTCTGTCAAATGCTGCCTTGATGACAAGGGCAGTCACTCTCACCTCACCTCGGGAGTTCAGCTCTTTTGTCCATGTTTGAACCAAGTCTGTAATGAGGTCAGGAGCTGAGTGGCCTTGGCAGAACCCAAATTGGGTGTCAGTGAGCAGGTTATTGCTAAGCAAGTGCCGTTTGATAGTTGATGACCTCTTCCATTACTTTACTGATGATGGAGTGTAGACTGATGGGGCGGTAATTGGCCGGGTTGGATTTGTCCTGCTTTTTGTGTACAACACACACCTGGGTAATTTTCCACATTGCCGGGTAGATGCCAGTGTTGTAGCTGTACTGGAACAGCTTGGCTAGGGGCGTGACAAGTTCTGGAGCACAAGTCTTCAGTTCTATTGCCGGAATATTGTCTGGATCCATAGCCTTTGCACTATCCAGTGCCTTCAACGTTTCTTGGTATCTTGTGGAGTGAATTCAATTAGCTGAAGACTGGCTTCTGTGATGCTGTGGACCTCCGGAAGAGGAGGAGATGGATCGGCACTCCTGGCTGAAGATTGTAGCAAATGCTTCAGCCTTACTTTTTGCACTGATGTGCTGGGCCCCTCCATCATTGAGGATAGGGATATTTGTGGAGCCTCCTCCTCCAGTGAGTTGTTTAATTGTCCACCACCATTCACAACTGGATGTGGCAGGACTACAGAGCTCAGATGTGATCCGTTGGTTGTGGCATCGCTTAGCCCTGTCTATCACTTGCTACTTATGCTGTTTAGCACATAAGTGGTCCTGTGTTATAGCTTCGCCAATTTGACACCTCATTTTTAGGTATGCCTGGTGTTGCTCCGGGTATGCCCTCCTGCACTCTTCATTGAACCAGGCTTGATCCCCTGGCTTGATGGTAATGGTAGAGTGGGGGATATGCTGGGCCATGAGGTTATGGATTGTGTTCGAATTCTGCTGCTGCTGATGGCCCACAGCACCTCATGGGTGCCCAGTCTTGAGTTGCTAGATTTGTTCGAAATCTATCCCATTTACAATGTTGGTAGTGCCCCCACACAACGCAATGGAGATTACCCTCAATGTGAAGGTGGGACTTCGTCTCCACAAGGACAGTGTGGTGGTCACTCCTGCCGATACTGCCATGAACAGATGCATCTGCGGCATTCCTGGTGCTGGCTTCAACACCTTTACCAAGACTACATCCTACGCTAACCATGGACTAAACCAGCATTTCAGCTTTACAGGTCATCTTGGTCAACTCTTTAGTGTCTAATGTATTTGACGAAAATCCCCCTGTGGTTTAGACATATATACATACTTTCTCAAAGCCAATGGTTAGGAATAATAGGACAGTATGCAAGTTGTTAGAATAGTGTGTCAATAATTTGTAACAAAAACAGAATTACCTGGAAAAACTCAGCAGGTCTGGCAGCATCGGCGGAGAAGAAAAGAGTTGACGTTTCGAGTCCTCATGACCCTTCTCTTTGTCAATAATTTGTGTTCTTTTCCCAGCCTTCTCCATTCTGCACTCTATCTGCTGCCTGAGTTGACAGGTGGTGACTTACCCTCAGATCTATAGCAATTTGCCCCTTTAGAAAGGCCCTGGAGAGGTGCCCAGAGAGCCTTTACTCTGATTCATCCTTCCCCTAGATGTATATAGCAAGTGTCTGATTGCCAGCTCTTCCTGAATTGCTCAACAAAGTTCGAACATTCTTGGTGTAGGGAAGCATCATGTACAGGGTATTGGAATGCTGGCTGGGAGCAATATGCATTAAATAAGTTCCCACAATTTGCAAACTAGATAATAAGTTACTAAGGCTGTGGTAAGTGTTGTTGTGAAAGAAAATTATTTCCAGGAGCCTAACAAAACATTTGTGTCACTGCTATCATATTAGATGTGGCTCAGTTAGTTCTATTCTCGTTTCTTGAGGCCAGAAGGTTGGGGGTTCAACTCCCACTCCAGAGACTTGAGTATGAGATGTGGGCTGATACACCAGAACAGTACTAGACTATGGGCATTGTCTTTTGGATGGAATGTTCAGCCAAGGCTCAGCCTGGCTTCTATGGTGAACATAAAAGATCACATGGGCACTATTTTGAACAAAAGAGAAATTCTCTCTTGCCAATATTTATCCCTTAAGCAGCATCTCCTATAGTAAATTATCTGGTTGTTAACACATTGCTGATTGTGCTCCTTTGCTATGTGCAAAGTAACTCCCGCAATTCCTACTTTGCAACAGTGATAACACTTTAAAATAACTTCACTGGCTGTAAGGCTCTTTGGGGCACCCTGAGGCCATGAAAGGCACTATATAAATGCAAGTCTACTACTGTACAAGATTATCTGACAGTAATACTGCAACAATCAGAGGGTTAGATTGCCCTATTTAATTAGCACTGTTGGAGTATTTTCCTTTTCATATCACATGGATTGTAAAGCACTCATTGACCCAGTCATGAATTGAGTGAGGAAGCAGAAAGCACTAGAACTGGTGAGTATCCCGGGGCCTGATGAGGCATTTTTGTTAACGGAGCAGTTACAGTTCAGCACAGCATCTTCTTACAGTTTTATAGATAGCAGTAGATTATTGGAACATAGCTGTTATATTGGCTGAGGCAGCAGGTGTTAAAAGCTTGCTTTTGTAAAGTGACTGATGGAAGCAATAAGATGGCATGTCATGGGTAATTTATAATATAACCTCAAAGTCCACTTTAATGGTGAAATAAAACAGGTATATGAGCCCTCGAGTGGATACCTTAAGTTTTGTCAATCAATTTGTTATTTCTTCCATTTCTATGGTGCCCATGACTGTACAGATTTCCCAGGAAGATGGTCTCTGTAACTGTAAAGTAACTGGATGAAGCTAATGGTGCTTCCCCAGATTTTTCAGTCAGTGGCAAAGTGATGGTACTTGTCACTGACATCTAAGTAAGTTGCCCACAAAGATCTGTGATCCCTGTTGTGTGGATTTCCTCTTTTCCCAAATGAAGTCAAAGCTCTCTTCAGGCATCCAGCAGCAGTGATATCAGCAAGCAGGGCAAGCAGCTAGTCACTTTGAAGATTTCTCACAGACAGCAAACAAGGCAGTAAAATGCTCCTTTTTTATATAAATGTCACAAAAATAAAGATTGAGTCATGTGTATTAGATCTTATAAAAAACATTATATTAAAACTGGAAGTTTTAGCATTAATGAAAAAATTGATATTATATAAAAGTAAAATTGGTTTTCCAGACCAGAGAGGTTCTTCAGAAGCAGTTATAACTGAGCATACTATTAAAAACCCAGTTCCATCTCATTAACAAGGCATAAATTTTTAGCTGTGTTTTTAATGGCAATATTATATCATGAAGTGAACACTCTTGTCAGTTCAGTGATTTCTAAAAGATTACCTTCTGTGGAGGCTTCACCACACCCAGTGGAGGAGCAGAGAATCACTGACAACAACTTCTGGATTTCCATGTTTAACTACCTGTGTGCAGATGCCACAAGTTGCTGTTGGTTTCACAGCTGTAAAGCCCACAGATGTTGATGGTTTTGTCACAACTGCAAAATCTGGGCTATTATGTCTTTCTGCCCCCGTCTCTTCCCCTGCACCACCTTACATCAATGTTCTGGCCTGATTTACAGTCATTATATATTTATTTGTGAGGCATTATTTATGTGATTTTAAAGTCTGTTTTACTTTAACAGAAAGCAAGCTCAGCTCCCCTGATTACATAGTTCAATGGGTAGATTAACTTCCTTGTGGAATACTGAACTATATGGATCAAAGAATCCTCAAGGTCCATCTTTAGCCCAAGCTGACGGTATCTGACGATGTGTCAATTGACTTCAATGCAGGGAAAAATGTACAGGGTTTCTCCTTCTGATTCTTAAGCAATGGGCTGCCCTGATTCTTCTGCAACGATCCCCCCCACCCCACCACCACCAAATCCTATAATCTGCTTTGGCAACTCAGTTCACTGCTGGTTGAGAACCAGAAAGATAAGTTTAGTTTTCTGACAGCACCCTTGCACTTGTGTACATGTATACATCAGGTACAGATATTCGAACTGCTGGAATCTGTGGCAAGTGCTGCAGAGAACAGGGGAGCAGGAGTGGGGAAGGTAATGTGTGTGTGTTCGGAGGAGACTCCTCCAAGTCCCTGATATCATCAGTGGAAGCAGGGTGGTATGGGCAGGCTGTGAGGCACGACCTACAGCAAAGAAGATTTACCACAGTCAGCCATGAAATTGGTAAGAGGGGAAAATCAGAAGGAATATTGTGGGTAGGGGATGATCTGGAGTTAATAAACTTAAAAGCAGGAGGATAGCAAGACCACTTATCATTTTAACATTCAGTTTGATTTTGTGAAAGAGCAATGTTTTCTGATTGAAAGAAAAAGATTTTTTTTTAAATTTACGGCCACTGACATCTCTCAGACCAGTCATTAAATATAGAGAATAATTGAACCCATTAGTGAGTTATTAAACAATGATGTCATTGACAGGCTCTTAACTTATGTTAAGAACCAAAGGGTTTGAAAGGGTAGATGGAGAGAAGCTATTTCCTCTGATGGGGGAGACCAAAACAAGGGAGCGTAACCCTGAACTTAGAGCCGGGCATTCGGGGTGATGTCAGGAGGCAGCTTTTACACAGGAGGTTAGTAACATTCTGGAACACACTCCCATGATAAGTTGTTGAAGCTAGGCCAATTGAAAATATCGAAACTGAGACTGATAGTTTTTTTTGTGAGGTGAAAGTAATGAGAGATGTAGGCAGAATCTTGTGTCCTCCCTGGTGGTGGGTTTGGTAGCAGTCAGGGCTTCAAAGCAGGCTGGACAATGGCAGGTGGAGATCCCACCACCATCTCACCTCCACCCCAATTAAGTCCAGGGTGTGAAGTCCCATCGTTGGCATTCCCACCCCACTGCTGATTGAGGCCCTTAAGCGGGGAATTCGTGCCAATTTAAGAGCTTCATCCTGCTGTTGCTGGTATTAACTCAGCAGCAGGGGGGCTTTTTGTCAGGTAAGGAACATTTCCAACAAATCCTCCCACGTTTTCCTCTGGGCTTCCAGTGGTGGGGGGTGTGCTTTGTTCAAAGGCATTGTGCCCGATTAAGGGAGCTGGCATCAGCATAGGGGTACCCACTGAAAGCCAAACCTTGCCCTTGCTTCCACTTCCCCCCCCACCCCCCCCCCAACTGACTGCAAAATGCCTGAGTAGCACAGGCTACGCTGGGCCTGTGATGTGAAGAAAGAATCTTTCACACAGAGGGTGGTTGGAGTCTGGAACGACTTCTTGAGAGGTGGTGGAGGCAGGTTCGATCGAGGTATTCAAAGGGGAAGTGGATTGCTATCTGAAAAGAAAGAATGTGCAAGGTTATGGGCATAAGGCAGGGGAGAAGCTCTAGGTAGAATGGTCTTTCAGAAAGCCAGTGCAGACTTGATGGGCTGAATGGCCTCCTTCTACACTGTAAAGATTATGTAATTCTGTGATTTCTGGGTGAACAAGGTAGTGGCTATCTACAGATAATGACGATTGCAATGGGAACTGTTGATGTAATCTAGTAAACTCAAATGAGTGTGAAGTTTCATTCCTTTCATGCTTCTTACGCTAAGATCTTAGATGAAGAGTTAAAACCAACAATTTTTTTGTGAAACTGTTATGACGTGGCAATGATATGTGCCAGGTGGACCAAATCCACAAGGGAACCTTAGTTGCATTATCACAACCATTTTGCAATTTGTATTTATTACAAAAAGATTCAAAAGTAATGAGTCGGCCAAGGCCTTTAGAGATTTAAAAAATTAAATTAGAATATTTATTTACAAAATAAAAGATTTTAAACATGCATTTAAGGCTACAAATTACTTACTACTATAACAACTCCTAAAATTCCTAATTAACCTGACTCCCAGTTATACACCCCCTTTAAGGCAACTCTCTAAAATAGATTTTAGACTTAAAACAAAGCCAGCAAGTTAACACAATACCCAGTTGACCGTGGAATTCAAAATGTCTTCCCCAGCTTCAGTTACTTTACAAAGCAGACTTATGCATAAATGAGTGGAGGCTTCTTGAAGGCTGTTTCACACACTCCTGTTAGACCTGACATGGCCCTCTCCTCAAATAGCCTTTCATTCTCTATTTATGTTTCTCTCTCTTTAATATGTAAATTCTATAGTTCCATAAGTCTTTGAAACTGTATCTTTCTCATAATATAAAAACTTTAATGTTGCCTATATTGTCAGTAGCCTTTGGAAAAAATAAACACACTCCTTAGCCTTGCTTATCTGGCTAGTTGTAAACAGACTAACATCCCTTTGAAATTCAAACAATCCCTTCATTTATCTAAAAATGCAAATTCTTTTCACATCTTATATGTCAAGCCAGCATCCACATTTACTCATTAGCATTTCCAGCACATTTCTACACCTAACTTCTTTTAATAATTCCAAACTTGCAGCCTACCTGACTTCAAACGTAATTAAATCACAGGCAGGACCAACGATACTCACACCCATAAAGCCACCTAACAATAAACTAGAAAAATATTATGAAAATTATTGTACTTTCATAACAGGAACAAATTCCCAGATGAGGTAGTTTATTCCGGATTAGCTGAAAAATTGTAATGGCAAAAACACACATGCATGTGCCCAGTTTTATATGTGAAACTGGACTGCTAAAAAGTGGTTGGATATTTAACAGCTCTGTTGGAGGAGGATTGGGAAGGAAATGAATGTTTCCTAAAGTATGAATCAATTGGTAAAGTGGCAGAAAGTTCATGATAGTCCATAACCTATATATAACTATTCTAACAGGGGGGCTAACTATTTCTCACTTTGCATTTTCTTATCTTTTGTGCATTTTAAAGGTCAAACATTTAGTTAGTTTGTGAAGAATTTACAGAAAAACGGTTACTTTTTTTATTCAAGGCCAGCATTTATCTTATTGAAACATGTAATATACCGAGGGGAAGACAGGGTGGATGCTGAAAGGATGTTTCCCTTGTGGGAGAGACTAGAACTAGAGGACATAGTTTAAAAATGAGTGGTCTCCCGTTTAAGACAGAGCTGAGGAGAATCTTTTTCCCTCAGGGGATTGTTTGTCTGTGGAACTCCGTTCCCCAGACAGCAGTGGAGGGTCGGTCATTGAACATTTTTAAAGTTGAATTAGGTAGATTCTGGATTAACAGGGGAGTCAAAGGGTATCTGGGTTAGACAGGAAACGTAGAGTTGAGGCCACTGTCAGATCAACCATGATTTATCAAACAGCAAAGCAGGCTTAAGGGGCCGAATGGCCTATTCATGCTCCTACTTCTCGTTTTCTTGTTATTGACCATCCATAATTGCCCTAGAAAAGATGGTGGCACATAGGAAATAGGAGCAGGCCATTCGGCCCCTCGAGCCTGCTCTGCCATTCGACTACTGTAGATCATGGCAGCTCTTCTACCTCAACGCCATTTTCCCGCACTATCTCCATATCCCTTGACATCTTTAATATCTAGAAATCTATCAACCTTGTCTATGCTCAATGGCTGAGCCTCCACAGTCCTCAAGGGCAGAGAATTCCAAAGATTCACCACCCTCTGAGTGAAGAAATTCCTCCTCATCTCAGTCCTACAAGGCCTGTTTCTTATTCTGAGACGATGTCCCATGGTTCTAGACCTCCCCCCACCCCACCCACCTACTGCTCCCCCCTCCAAGTGGTGGTGGCCTTGAATTGCTGCTGTCTGTGTGGTGTAGGTATGGAGTAGGTACTTGGTGTAGGTACTTTGTACTCCCAAAGTGCTGTTAAGTAGGGAATTTCAAGATGTTGACCCAGTGACTATAAAGGCAGGGCAATGTATTTCCAAGTTAAGATTGTGGTGACCTTGGAGGGATACTTGTTTTTCATTTATTCTTTCATGGGATGTGGGCTTCATTGCCTGGGCCAGCATTCATTGCCCATCCCTAATTGTCCTTGAGAAGGTGGTGGTGAGCTGCCTTCTTGAACTGCTGTAGTCCATGTGGTGTAGGTACACCTACAATGCTGTCAGGAAGGGAGTTCCAGGATTTTTGACCCAGCGACAGTGAAGGAATGGCAATATATTTCCAAGTCAGGATGATGAGTGGCTTTGAGGGGACTCCCAGGCAGTGGTGTTTCCATTTATCTGCTGCCCTTGTCCTTCTAGATGGTAGTGGTCGTGGATTTAGAAGGTGCTGTTGAAGGAATCTTGGTGAGTTCTTGCAGTGCAGGGACTCACCAAGTGGTGTAATTCACATGCATCTGCTACATTTGTTCCCCTGGGCATAGTGGTTGCGTTTTTGGAAGGTGGGTCAAAGGAAATTTAGTCTGTTATTGCAGTGCATCTTGTAGATGCTATATACTGCTGCCACTGTGCATTGGTGTTAGAGGAAGTGAATGTTTGCAGGCTGCTTTATCCTGGATGGTGCCCTACTCCTTGGTCTGTTCTAGTAGCCACAGCATTTACGTGGCACATCCAATTAAGTTTCGGTTCAACAATGAGCCCAGGATGTTGTTGGTGGGGAATTCTATGATGGTAACTCAACTGGGTGTTATTTGAGATGGTCGTTGCCTGGCATTTATGTGGCACAAATGTTACTTGTCACTTAGCACCTCAAACCTCAGCCTTCTTGCTGCTTGTGGATATGGACTGTTGCATTATCTGAGAAATTGCAAGTGGAACTGAGCAATCATCAGTGAAAATCAGCACTTCTGATTTTTATGATGGAGGGAAGATCATTGATGAAGTAGCTGAAGAGGATTGGGCCTAGGATATGGTCATGAAGAATACCTGCTGCAATATAACAATATTCTGTGACTGGATCCAACAAACACAACTGTCTTCCTTTCTGTTAGGCTTGACTCCAACCAGAAAACTGCTCCCCCTCTGGTTTCCATTGGCTTCGATTTTATTCACACTCCTTGGTGCCAGATTTTGTCAAATGATACCTTGATATCAAAGGCAGTTGTGCTCATCTCATCTCTGGAATTCAACTCTTCTGTCTATCTTTGTACCAATTCTGTAATGAGATCTGGAACTCAGTGACCCTTGCAGAAACCAAACTGAACATTGATGAGTGGATTATTGGTGAGTGCTGCTTGATAGCACTGTTGACAACACCTTCCATCACTTTGCTGATGACCGAGAGTGGACTGATGGGCAGTTGTTGGTTGGATTGGATCTGCCCCGCTCTTTTTGAATTGACATACCTGGGCAATTTTCCACATCGTCGGGCAGATGCCAGTGTTGTAGATGTATTTGAACAGCTTGGCTAGGGGCATGGCTAGCTTTAGAGCCCAGGCCTTTAGCAATACACCTGGGATGTTGTCAGGGCTGAAAGCCTTTGCTATATCCAGTACACTCAGTCAGCTCTTTGTCACTTGAAGTGAATTGAATTGGTGGAGACTGGTTTCTTGAGCTCCAAGGGACCTTAGGAAGAGGCAGAGATTCCCTTGTCATCTTCTGATTGAAGCTGTAAAAACGAAGTGTCTTCCCATTGGAAAGTCAGCCATTGGAACAGCCTTAAATTAATTTTTCTCACTAATGGTGATGGCGATAGCAGGAAATATGTCACTTGGAGCTGAGATTGATCCCAGAGGCCAAATAAGAATGATGATGCCTGGTGGAGGAGGTCAAAGGTACAAAAGAAACTGAATGGTGGAAGTTACCAAAGGTTGCATGTTGCTGCCTGTGTGACTTAATATGCGTGTGTGTGTGTGTGTGTGTGTGTGTGTGTGTGTGTGTGTCTGTATGTGTCTGCATGCCTGTATGTGTGCATGTTTTGCATTTACAAACTATTTTCTTTTTACTATTGTTTTTGCGGCCTCTTTGGACTTTTCACCAACTCTGACTGATGGCATTCGCAGGCTTCTGAATTAGTTGCCACAATTACACAAGTGAATGGCTTGGGGAACAAATCTCTCTCTAATCCTTCCACTGCTCTGAGGGATCATCACAGCATCACAACTAGGATGAAGGGCGGGGAGGGAGGAGAAATTAAAATTACATTCCCTGGTGTGGTGGCAAAGATGAATTTTCCATCTCAATTAAAATGTGAAACCAAGTTATGCTGCTGGCTCTGTATTACTCTGGGATAATAGAAAAACAGATGATATGCATGGATGATAAAAGCAAAATACTGCGGATGCTGGAACCCTGAAACAAAAGCAGAAAATGCTGTAAAAGCTCAGCAGGTCTAGCAGCATCTGTAGAAAGAGAAGCAGAGTTAAAGTTTCAAGTCCGTATGACCCTTCTTCAGTGCATGCATGTTTGCTTGCTAACTTAAATATTGTATAATTAAATTGACCGATCGCTATACATGCATGATCATTTCAGCCATTATCCATGTATATTAGCGCTGGGCACATTGGACAGTTGATTAATCAACTGCTTTGTTCCATCCTCTCCCTTTTATGTAGTAATGCTGATTTGTTCCACTTATTTAGCAGCTCAGCTGTTTAAAATACCTGGCAGTAGTGGGCAGCCCTACAGGTGAATGCATGTATTAGTACAATCAAAGGAAAACCTGCCCAAGATTCAAATTGGTTTTGGAAACAATGAATTGATTTTTGTGTCTGCCGGATCACTACAAGTGATTAATCTTCAAGAAGACCTTATTGGCTGTGGACGCCCTTTGGGACGTTCTGAGGCCGTGAATGGCATTATATAAATGCAAGTTTGTTCTCGTTACTAAGTTTAAAAGGATTAAAAATGACTGTGCCATCTGGTCATTTTGCTGTTGACGTTTTCTATCCTGATGAATTTGACAGTTAAAAGCTTGAGCATTTAGTAATAAATGAGTATTAAATTGACCTGAAATTTCATGTAGAATATTTTACCATAAATGCATAATTTTACAATAGGTATTGGTGGAGAGCAGTATCGATGAAGAGAGACAATAGGTAAAATTTTTAGCTCGGTGGGCAGGCACATGCCTGATCTGACCGAGCGCAAAATGAAGCGTGGTATTTTGGTTGGTGGGCACGTGGCAGAGTTGGCAGCGCACCCGCCGACAATTAAAAGGCCTTTTAAGGTCATTAAAAAATGAATTAAAAGAAATTTTTTGGTACCCGTCCAAGCTTAGAGTCGGCGAGCAGGCGAAAAGGCCAAGCAGCCTTTACACTTTTTTGGAAACATCATCCAAGGGCGGGGTGAGGTTTCCAAAAGCAAATAAAAAAGAAATAAGAGCTTTGGGGAGAATTTTCTCCCCGTCGGGTGGGGCTGAGCAGCAGCGGGTGTGGGCGGGCACGCAGCCGATCGCTGCCCGCGAACGGGTGCACACCGCCATTTTATTTGGGGGGGGGGGGCAATTAAGGCCCATCCAGCATGATGTGCACCCAGAAGTGTTGAGCTCTCCCTGTGCAGGCAGGGGAAGGAGGGAGAGTCGGCGCCTGCGCTCATTCACGCACATGCAAAAGAGTCCAGAAATCTTCCTGAGGCACAGAGCTGCCTCGGGGAGTTTAATTTCACCGTGAAAAAGTGAATGAAAGATTTTTAAAAATTATTCGGATGTGTCCCCTCGTGTGACAGTGTCTCATGTGCTGGGACATGTCTGTGAATTTTAATAAAAAATTTTTATTAAAGTTTAAAAACCTTCATGAAACCTCAACCCGCCTGTGGATGAGGTCCCATGAAAAATGCAAAGGCCGCCTGGGCTCTTCACCTGCCCGCTGACCTTAAGGTTGAATGGGCAGCCCTGTTAATTACTTCAATTGTTATTTAAATGGACTTAATAGGCCTTTGACAGTTCGGCGGGCGCGCAGCTGATTCGGGTGTGTGCCTGTCGAATTGAAGATTGGAATGAAGCGCAGTAACATCGGGATACACGCCCGACATCACCGCGCATCATTTTATGCGTCGGCAAGCGGGTCTCGCCCCTGCACACTGGCCAGAAGATTCAGGCCTTTAGTTTTTTCATTAATAACATGTCCCTGCTTATGACCGAGTCACATGAGGGGACATGTTTCATTACATTTTTACGTTTTTAATTTTATTTTTTCATATATCTTCATCTCGACGAGGCAGCTCTCTGCCTCAGGGAGTCTATGTAGTGCGTACTCGCAAAGGTTGCGATAACCCCGCTCGCACTCCTCCCCCCACCCGCACAGGCAGCGCTCAGCACTGCCGCTCACGTTTCATGCTGGGTGGGCCTTATTTGGCCCTCCCAAGTGTGAACTTGCCTTCTGGGCTCGACTGTGGGTGGCAGTCAGCTTCCCGACCGCTCCCGCCAAGCCCGCATGCCAAAGGTAAAATTCTGCCCACAGAATGAACAGACTACCATTGGTTCTGCATCAAGAACAAGAACACAAGAAATAGGAGCAGGAGTAGACCACACAGCCCATCGAGCCTGCCCCGCTATTCAATACGATCATGGCTGCTATTGGGCTTCAACTCCATTTTTCCTGTCTGCTACCCATATCCATTAATTCCCTGCAACACCAAAATGTGTCCATCTCAGCCTTAAATATATTCAGTGATGGAGTATCCACAACCCCCCTGGGGTAGAGAATGCCAAAGATCCACAACCTTCTGAGTGAAGTAATTTCTCCTCATCTCAGCCCTAAATGATTGGCCCTTTGGTAATTGAAAAACAAAGCTCTGTGCATTTGAGAGGTCTGCAGAGGGATCATACCACTGGGGAATTGCTTTAAACTTCGCTTTACATCATCAGCTATACTGCCTCTGTCGAAAGCTGAAACAGTGCCGGACCAATGGTCTCAAACCACTTGCCTGAACTCGATTCGAGTAGTCGACCCAAATTCTATTGAACAGTTGGCATCAATGGGAAGCTGAACACATTTTCCACTGACAAATATGATGCATAAATGAATCTCTTATTTAAGTTGAACACCCTGAGGTTGTGGACTTTCTACAAAATGGAGACAATGTCAAGCTATTAATAGGAAACTCAATGACAAAACTACTTTGTGTGAAAATTCCATCTGACAAAACTGCAGAAGAAAATGCCAATTGCTACTTCTATTATTAGGAGCAAATAGCAAAGCTAAAGTAGAACTGAAAGAGCAGTAAAAAAAGGGTTAATTCTATATTCTTTGTCCAGTGACTTATGTCATTCCAAAGAATGGGTACAGCTAAAGTTAGTTTGAATCCCAGAGGAGCTTGAAATGTCACAGTAGTGTTCTTTATAAATCCCAGTAGCCAGTGCACTTGTTCAAAAATATTCAAAATACAGTAAGGTTACAGATTTTTCTATGTTTTTTTTTATTAGGGGAAAGGGGAACTTCACAATAAAAACAATGAGATATAAAAGATTTAATTGCAACGAAAGCTGAAATAGGATCAGAAAGTAAAGCCATTACACAGGTCTGTCAGCAACTGTGTTTTGGGAGGGGGCCTTTCATGAAAGATTTACACTCAAAACATGAACCTGTTTTCTCTCTTTACACAATGCCCTTCAGTTCCAGCACTTTCTTTCTCTATTTCATGAAGGAACTGACATTGTGAATGGATCACCTAAAGGAAAGAAAATTCTGACAAGACGTTAAACACTAAAACCTTCACCAAGAACTGGTGAATGATGGAAGCCTGAAAATTTAAAGCGTGAAATTCCTTCTGAACCCAGCCCCAAATTGGTTTTATGCGGCTGATTTTATTTCACCAGAGTTCACGATCTTCTTGAATATCGTGAAGAGGGAAAAGAAAGGATCATTTTTATTTTGAATGTAGAGCCGT
This sequence comes from Carcharodon carcharias, assembly GCF_017639515.1. Classification (NCBI taxonomy): domain Eukaryota; kingdom Metazoa; phylum Chordata; class Chondrichthyes; order Lamniformes; family Lamnidae; genus Carcharodon; species Carcharodon carcharias. Next base: position 169,080,925 of record NC_054472.1, read on the forward strand.
AATCCATTAAGAGCTCAAGAAAACCATCTAGAAAATCAAAATGTGCAGCCAGGATGAAAAAAATAACTGAAGTAAGTAGGTGTGCAGCATTGATGCCTGGTCTTGACTTTAGCAGCACTTTAGTGTAATGAACTGAAGAGTGGCAGCTGCATTGTAACACAGTTATTTTCTGATAAGATGTAGTAGATCTCATTTAATTTGCTTATGTTGCCGATGAAGGACAAAGGCCTTGCAGACGGTGCCTAAAGGGCCAGTGATTCTGACGAAGTGCTCTCTTATGTTAAGGAAACAGTTTAATGGAGCCCATGGGAGCGGAGGCTGAATCTGTTTGATTAAAGCCAAGGTCTGCTAGGGCATGAAGTGTGCATTGCAAAAGCAGCCCAGACGCTCACTCGAGTGGAGCCACTCGGGTTTCAAACTGTCGCAACAAGTCTGCTGCTGATTTGCAAGGGAGGTTTGTGCTTCTGATTTTTGAGAATTTAAAAAATAATAATTCTGTGTATGATTTGTAGGGATTTGGAAATTAATTCATTGTTCAAAAGTTGATTGGTGCTTGTGTTGCTATTTGTAGGCTCTTCCTAGTTCACAGAAATTACCTTCTTGGTAGTTTTCTGTATTATGTAATGGTTAGAATTGTGCCAGTAACTCTGAAGTAAATATTAAGATTTTAAATAATTGTTTCAAGTGGACAGTTGCAAGCAGTTATTTGTTGGGGTTTACAGTTTGAAATTTGTTATTGGAAGTTCTTCTTGTTGGCTCCAGTAAGACATTTGGGTTGACTTTTGGGATAAGGCTGATGAGGTGTTAGTGGAGCAATATAGCCACGAAAGAATTGCAAGAGAGAAGGAGATGTTTTGGAGTGCACACATGCTACAGCTGCTACTTCAATGCTTCCACTGGTTCCATCCTCTCGAGCCAATAGTCTGTTTAATATCCATTCAATTGTGCAAACCTCATCAAAAAACCGTCAGTTATTCCATTTTTGAGTTCTCAGCCCTGGATTTTTACATTGCTCTATTAGTGTTAGATAGGTAAACATTAACTCCAACTAAAAGAGTACCTTTGTCTGCCATCCAATGTGGCAATTAAGTTCAACTCTCGAATTTAATGAAAGAAAGACTTAGGCAGAATTTTGAGTTTGGCGTGCGGGTGCTGTCGGCAGGCCTCGGAGCAGCCATCCCCGTGATCAGTCCCCGACCACAATCGGACGCTGGCTGGCCATTAATTGGGAAGTACGCTGAAATGCCCAGCGCTGCTGGGGTGGGGGCGGGAGGAGGGCGAGCGCTGAAGTCAGCGTGGGCACGGTGGAGCGCTCACAGAAAGCTCCTCGAAGGCACTGAGCTGCCTCAGGGAGCTGAAGAATTCAAAAACCATAGGGATTTTCAAATGCCAAACAAAAATGCCCGTGCATCAGGATCAGTCAGTCACCTGAGCATATGGCTGATGTAAGTTCTGTTCAAACATTTTTACCTTTTTTTTAATTAACATCAGAAACCTCATCCGGCCCTTGGCCGATTTGCCCTCCCGCCAACTGTAATGCTGGACAGGCGATGAAAGATCACCGTTGATTACTATGTTAAAGGCCTTAATAGGCCTCTTAATTGTTGGCTGAGGCGCTGCCTATTCTCGCACGCAGCCGCCTACCGAAATATCGTGCGAGTGCGAGATAACGTCGGGACGCTCGCTCGATGTCATCACGCGCTATTTCATGCTCGAGCGGGTTGGGCGCGCACCCGCACACCGTAAAAAGCTTAGCCCCTGGTATTTAAATACTATGCCACATCAGGATGTCACAAAGCACATCACCTTTAATTAATGACTTTTGAAATATAGGAGCTTAAGCATAGCCAAATAAATTTCAAAATATCAAATTTGTGCACAGCAGCACCCCAGAAACAGCAAATCAGTTGAATGATGTATGAGCTCAGACAGCGAATAGGAGCAGGCTATGCCCCATGGGAAGTGATTTTACACTGGCTTGTATAGAATGTGATTGTTGATCATTTAACATGTCAAATGTGGGGCAGGTAGGACTGGGAAATAAGTGGCTGTTGTGGCAAAATCTTGTCAGTGGCTGCATCCTCCAACTGAATACATTTAATTATTTGGCAGGAAATAATGTAACAAGACAGATGAAAGATGCCACTAATTTCATGTTAACTCCTCAGATATAATCACTTGTGAGGTATTGACTTAGATTTTGGCCAAACCTTTCAGGCACGCTTGTTTCCACTTGAGAACAAGTCCCTCTGAAATATGGCTGCCCTTTAGTCATGGTTAGTTGCGGTAAGTTCGGATTGCGATGTAAACTGTATCTGCATCTGCTGCAGCAGTATCGGATCGACTGCCTGCTTTATGCAGCTCCTGTTGTTTAACTCCACTGATTACAATAGAATATCGAGTGCTGCCTATAACAGGCAGTTGATCTGATACTGCTTTGTGCCAAAGCCCAAGGTGAATTTATATCCCCAGAAGTCCACTCGATAGCGCTGCCAAGATTGGAGTCACTATATATAAGATTGCTGAGGCTGAATCTATGCCATGCCACCCTGTACTAGCCCAACACTGTAGCCCTTTTAGATGAAATGCCCATCTTTTGGCCAAAGCATTATACCGAGACCCTGTATACCCTTCCAGGTGGTTGTAAAAGATTCTGTGGCCACTATTTCAAAGAAGAGCAGGGGAGTTTAGAGTTGTCCTGGCCGATATTTATCCCTCGACATCACAAAAAAAACAGAGTATCTGGGCATTACCACATTGCTGTTTGTGGAGGCTTGCTGTGTGCAAATTGGGTGCCGCATTTTCCATGGCCAGAATTTTTCACTCGTCAGGCGGGCTCAGCGGGAGTGGGCGGGGGTGGTCGGGAAGCTGACCGCCGCCCGCGATCGGCTCCAATCTGCGATTTCACGCGGGCAGGCCAATTAAGGCCTGTCCTGCGTGGATCGCGAGCAGGAGCACCGAGTTGCCTCAGGGAGATTGAAAAGCGCTGTTTAAAAAAATTAAGAACAACAGTAAAAAATTTAATGAAACATGTCCCCGCATGTGACTGTGTCACATGAGATGGGACATGTTTTAAAATTCAAAATAAAGTCCTTATATAATTAGCATTAGCTTTAGGAAACCTCATCATCCCGCTTGTGGATGAGGTTTTCTAAAAAATGTAAAGGCCGCTTGGCCTTTTCACTTGCCCACCAACCGTTAGATTGGACGGGCAGAGTAAATTTCAAGTTAATTACCTTGTTAATGGCCTTAATAGGCCTTTCAATTATCAGCGGCTGCGCAGCCGGCTCTGGTGCGCGCCCGCTGAATGAAATGTCGCGCCAGTGCGCGATGACATCGGGACGCACGCCCAATGTCATCGTGCGTCATATTATGTTAGGGCGTGTTGGGCGTGCACCCACACGCTGAAGTTGAAATTCTGGCCCATGTTCCAACTGAAGCATGTTCTGCTTCATCAGAACTAAAATGGCTGTAAAGGGCTTTGGGAATGCCCTGAGGTTTTGAAAGTCTCGCAAGTCATGGATATCAACGCATGTCTTTCCTTTGTTTAATATTCTCCCTTTTCCTCCTGAAGATCCTGAGTTGTGCTGGGTTACCTATAGTTATCAGATTTTGCATCATGACAAGGACTTCAGTTGTGAATTGGCACTGTGAGTGCTGTTAAATTATTCCATCGGGAATTTCGTGGTGTGACCCTGTCCTCACTGTTATCTGGATAAACTCACTTTCCAGCAAGGAAGAATCGCTGGATTGTGATTGCTTTTTTGATTGCCTTTTATTCCCCTTTCCCTGTCTCCTGTGGTACTAAATTTTAAGAGTCCGTAACCATCTGTCACTAAACACAATCACACTTTGGTCTCTCTTTGTCATACTGTAACTTACCTTCTAAGAAAGTTCGTTTAGACAGAATTTCCTCTAATATTCCAGATAACATGAGGCAGGCAGGGTGAAAGCAGCAACTGTATCTTATGGCTCCATATTCCCTGTTACAATCAGATTTGTGCTATCTTTAATGCTGAAGTCAAGTGACAGATTTTCCAGTTTGACTTTGATCCCATTGCTATGATGTGGAAATAAAAGTGCAAAATAATTGTAGCTGAAAGGAGCAAATGTAGTCCCATTTGCTTGTTTGATCTTGATTTATATTAGTGACTCTGCCATGTGGAAAGGTCAACAGTACTGAACAGACAACTTGTCCGTCAACAGATACACAGTAATCAACTCAGATAAAATGATCAGTAATACTATTTTAATGACATACAAAGCATCTTTTTTCAACAGTTTAGTAACAATGGACTCAAAGGGGAGAATTTTCTACCCGTCAGGCAGGACGGTCGGGAGTGGTTGTGGGCGGAGCCGATCGCCACCCACGATCGGCTGCGCGCCGCCATTTTATGTGGGCCAGCTAATTAAGGCCTACCCAGCATGATGCGCACCCAGAAGTGCTCAGCGCTACCTGTGCGGCGGAGGGAAGAGGCAGAGTCGGGGCCTGCACGCGAAAGAGCGCAGAAATCTCCCTGAGGCATGGAGCTGCCTCAGGGAGATTAATTTCATTATCAAAAATTGAAAAAAAAGAATAAATAAAATTATTCAGGCATGTCCCCTCATGTGACATTGTCACATGAACTGGGACATGTTTAAGAATTTTCTTGAAGCGTTTTATTGAATTAATAAACCCTTCATGAAACCTCATCCCGCCCGTGGATGAGGTTCCATGGAAAATGTGAAGGCCGCCTGGGATCTTCGCTTGCCCGCCAGCCTTAAGGTTGGATGGGCAGCCCTGACAATTACTTCAATTAGATTATTAACGGCCTTAACAGGCCTTTGACTGTTTGGTGGGCGTGCAGCCGATTCCAGTACGCGCCCACCGAACTAAAGATCAGAATGACACACGGTGACGTTGGGACGCATGCCCGATGTCACCGTGCGTCACTTTACACGTTGGCGAGTGGGGCCCTCCCCAGCACGCTGAACAGAAGACCCCCTGGCCATAGTATATTAAGAAATAAACTGGTATTTGCATTTTTAAGAACTAGATAACATATTGGGGGAGATGGTTGTGCTGTGGTAATGTCACTGGACTGACATAGGTTCAGATCCCACCATGGCAGCTGGTGGAATTTAAGTTTAATTAATTAAAAAATCTAGAATTGAAAGCTAGTCTGTAATTATGGCCAGAATTTTTCACCCATTGGGCGGGCGCGTCCGACTCGAACTAGCGCAAAATGGCGCACGATGATGTTGGGCGAGTGTCCCGACATCATTGTGCGATTGCGTGATATTTCGGTTGGCGGACGTGCGTGGGAGTTGGCAATGCGCCCACTGACAATTAACAGGCTTATTAAGACCATAAGAGATCTAATTGAATTAAATTTTTCACTGCCTGTCCAACCTTATGGGTTGGCGGGCAGGCGAAAAGGCCAAGCGGCCTTTGGAATTTTTAGGAAACCTCATCCACAATTGGGATAAGGTTTCTAACAGCAATTAAAAATTAAATAAAAATGTTAACATTTCACTCATACCATGTCTGTCACACGAGCAGGGACATATTTTTTAACATTTCAAAATTCTTTATTTTTAATTTTCAAATATCTTCATCTTCCTGAGGTAGCTCTGTGCGTCGGGAGCTGTTCCAGCGCGCTCCCCCGGGGGCATGTGTGACATTCCGCGCCTGCCCTCCTCCTCCCCACACAGGCAGCACTGAGCGCTGCCACCCGTGTTTCACGCTGGGTGGGACTTACTTGGCCCGCCAGTGTGGAATCGTAGTTGTGGCCAGATCGTGGACTCCCTGACCACTCCCGCTCGTCCCCGCCGAGCCTGCAAACCGAGGGCAAAATTCTGCCCTGTGAAACTATCACTGAGTGTCACAAAAACCCATCTGGTTTGCTAATCCCCTTTGGGGAAGGAAATCTGCCATTATCTCCCAGCCTGGCCTACCTGTTACTCCAGACCCACAGTAATGTTGTTGGCACTTAGCTGCTGTCAAGGGCAATTAGGATCATATTGCTGTCTTTGCCAGCAATGCCCACATCCCACAAATGAATGAAAAATGAGTTGATAAGCCTTGGGGAGAATTACCCTCCCCCACCAACCCCCCAAACACTGGCGGGGAGGGTTGTGCGGGTGCAGGCACGCCGATCGGGTCCATGCCGCCATTTTATGTGGGCGGGCCAATTAAGGCCTGCCCAGTGTGACGTGCACCCGGAAGTGCTGAGCGCTCTCTGTGCGGGCTGGGGGGGGGGGAGGGGGATGCGGATGTGGCGGGGGGGATTCCCTGAGTGGGGCTTGTGCCCTTTCGCGTGCAGCCCAGAAATCTCCCTGAATTGGTTTAAGTTTTCAAAAGCTAAATAAAGAAAAGAAAACAATTTAATTACATGTCCCCTCATGCGACAGTGTCACATAAGCTGGGACATGTCAATGAATTTTTTAAAAAAATTTTATTCAATTTATAAACCCTTCATGAAACCTCATCCCGCCCGTGAATGAGGTTCCATGAAAAATGCGAAGGCCACCTGGGCTCTTTGCCTGCCCACCGACCTTAAGTTTGGGCGGGCAGCTCAGTTTATTGGTTTACTTAGTTTTTAAATGGCCTAAATAGGCCTTTGACAGTGCAGCGGGAACGGAGCCGATTCGACCGCATGCCCGATGAGCTGAAAATCTAAATGACACGCAGTGACCTCGGGGCGCACGCCCAACATCGCCCCACATCATTTTGTGCCTCGGCAAGTGGGCCCTGGCCCCCCGCCCCCGCTTGCCGAGCCTAAAATTCTGGACCTTGCCTTTGTTGAGGGAGAGACAGGGGGTCTCTATAGTTTAAACAACAGTACGGTACTAAGAGTTAGCTTTCTCTTGACCATTTTGCATTACAAAACTTCAAGAAGAAATAGTTCTCTAATTTTCTGGCACTATTTGCATTGGGGCACAACTTGGCTGTTTGTGAATTTTCAATGATGTCTCCCATTTCTGGCCCCTGGCTTGTCATGACCAGCTGGCCAAGAGATTTTACAGGCTAGCTGAATGAAAACAACACAGTTGACCCACAGGAGAGAGCTGAGCACTCAGCTCTCTCACAGCCACAATAAACAGTGGCATGAACCTCCACTAGCAGGCTTTTGCATTATTCATTGCTTCTACTGCCATGCATTGGTTCAAGAATACAGCTCACCACCACCTTCTCAAGGGCAAATAGGGATGGGCAATAAATGCTGGCCTAACCAGTGATGCCCACATTCCATAAATGAATTTAAATAAGCAATTGAATTCCAGTTTAGGTGGTTCTCTCTCCTGTCCTCACAATTTAATTTTGCACTGCTGTGAAGGGGGGAAGACAAAGTAAATCAAGTGGTAATGGTCAGGTAATGTCACAACTTGGTTTTTAAGGACCAGTAGATTTTGAAAGATAGGGAAGATTGAGATTGGGAACTTGTTGTTTAGCGAGTCAATAGTATAAGTGACATGCTATCGCTGTGAGGTGTAGTGCATTTCTGCTCCTGATCCTGTCATTGAGTGATGACTAGAACTATTGGAAGCTTGGTAAGTACATTAGGTAGAAAGGAATGAAGGGCTAATCTGATAGGATTAGATGAAATGGGTTGGGAGGAGGCTAATAAGGATCTAGTACCAGCCTGTTGGGCTGAATGGCCTGCTCCTCAGCTGTAAATGCTATGCAACTTCTCATTCCTGACTATTGTCATGGAATCCCAAAAAAAGCCTTCAAATTACACAGTGCACAGATTAGCATATGAATGTTGAAATTCCTCTGGTTGCAATTTAACTGGAGCATTAACCAGGTTCTCCCATTAAATATGAGTGAAAGAATTCCATACTGCTGCTGTAAGCATCTGTGTGCCAAAATTCAAAGTATAATTTCATGCTCATGGAGTTTTGAAACATTTATCTCTCCATTCTTCTATGCCCCATGTAGCATGTCATGGTGCAGAGTACCTAGATTTTATTTTTATCTTTTTAATGGATACCTTCCTTTCCTGAAGACATTGAGTCATATGGAGACAAGAGATGCCTTCCTAGGCTTCACTCTGGCCCTTAGGCTTCAAGTGGGAGTTGAGACAGTTGGAGCTAACTGAGCAGACTATCTGACTGCAATGATCCTCTCTCAACTTGTTCTACGAGGTCATTGGATCACAATCAGGAGAGGAAACCAGGATTGATGTTTATTAACTCCCTCGCCTGGAGATACAGATACCAATTTAATGCTCTTACTATTGCCCTGACTGAAGTCATTGTTCTATTTTTAAATCACTAGAAATCAAAAGGAGACATGACTGGCCAGCATGTCAGACCACGAGTGCTAAATCTGTCAAGGACTGTAGACTGAATGTGTTCATTTGTTGGCCATTAGGGCAGGGTTGTCAATGTGAATAGGATACTTCAAAGGTGTGATGGAGAGAGGGGAGAAGGGGGCTGGTGTGTTAAAACTTGCAGCTGCCCATGTGCCTTAAAAAACTGCGCAGATACCCATTTCCTCACCAGCAAAGCATTCTTAAATTCTACTGTCTGCATTCTCAAGGCATGAGTTTGAAGGAGTTGCATTTCCAAGCCTATGACACGCCTGCATTCTCATGTCATCTCTTCACAACACAAAAACATAAAGTGGTGATTTTTCTTGATGATCTGGCCGTCATGAAATATAATATTTATATGGTGATGTGGGTCACTTGTGAACAGACTGACACCCTGGGGATAATTTTAACTCTGGGTGATGCTGTAAAATGGGATATTTTGAATGGGCTGTCCTTATATATTACAGTTGCATTTTGTCTTATTGGAGTCAAATATACATGTTGTGATTTACTGATGGTTTGTTGGCCTGGCTAAGGATACTATGAAAGAGTTTGGACGCTCAGTTGGGAGTTGAGGGTGGGACTTTGCCATCTATATGTGCATCAGAACGACTGTCAAAACAAATAAAAGATTTGGATGACTAGGGCTATATCTCCTTATGCCAAGAAACTGTGTTGATGGATATACTTTAATGTCCAAATTTAAATATTTTTCTGACTGACCCCACTGCACTTTTCATCTTCTGCCAAAAAATGGCAGGAAAGTTCGTGCACAACCAAAGGGAACAGGATTTTTCCCACAACTTGAGGGATCTTTTTAATACATCATATATATAAAACATGTAGTAACACTGCAGCTCTCCCAGTTGGCACTGCTAACTTCTTACTGGCTCGTAGATGGACTAGGGTGGGGTGACTACAAAATAAGTCAATATTTGCACTGTCACTCACTTTGCTTTGTTTGTGCTAACCTCTAGCACAAAATTTAGGAAAAAATCATGTCACTGATTCTTCTCGGGATTTAGTTCCATGGACACCTGACCTCCAATAGCCAACTGGCTATTCCATATTTGTGAGCAAGAACCAGAAAGGTCTGCAGACTATTTGACAATGATATGGAGGAGGGGTGGAAAAGGCAAGATGTCACTGCTGATGGCAATTTTACCCTCGCTTTAGTTCACTACATGTGAATTTCACAGCAGGTGTCAGTGTTTAGCGGTGAGGAGTCACTGGTTATCAAGGTTGTATGGTTAGGGGTGAGGAGTCAATTGTTAGCCGTGAGGTGTCTCTAGTTATCAAGGCTGTTTGGTTAGTGGTTAGAGGAATGGGACTGAAGCCAACTGTTGTAACTCCCGTAAGGATTGCCACATACTCAAGATGGAACCTGGGCTGTTATTATCTGTACAGTTGGTACTTGCGGTGCATGTATCAACATTGTGAACAGTGCAGACAGGAGGGAAAAAAAACTCAGGATAAACAACAAGGAATTTACATTAAAGGAATTTACAACAGATTTCAGAGCTCTTCAGAATATGTTGCCTTTTTAATATTTTCTGAGCTCTACAATCAAATGACTTGCTGTAGAAACTGATTCATTCCAGGTAGCTCAGAGTATCTCCTAAGGTTGGGAAATCATGATCCTATTGATCAGGAGTGCTTCAATGATTTATAATAAAAGGGATCCCAGGGACCTTGTTGATTCCGTTGTGACAGTTGGTTTCTCGACTGCAATGAACAACTGGTGGGAATGTTTCTATTTATAACAGTGATTCCACAAAAAAGATGCTTCAACCTGCAGAACCTGCTGGGCACTTAGGCTGTCAGAAATCAGGAAACCTGAGATGGGGGAAAGAGAGGACAGGGTTAGACTGTGGGTGTGAAATTAAGCACTGTAACATTGCTGGAGGCGGTGCTGGGCTATCTGGACATCCTCTGATTGGAGTGCACAGTGTCTCTGTTGGGAAGGTCACGTGTGTGGGCGTTTTGTACGTGCGCCAGAATCTTCCTAACTGGCCACATCAGCTGATTTGGTGCATCTCGCAGGTCCATTCAAGATCTTCACTTGTCATTTACTAACAAACATTCGCATAGTTCAAGAGGGTCCCGCAGTTAGAGTTATTTAAAGGCCCATGCACCAGCTTGGATGCCAGGTGATTTAAATTAAGTTGCGCGATTGCAAAGTTTCCGGACATACTGTGGAGTATCTGGATGTTAGATGTGACTCCTGATGCCAGAGACTGGAGATGGGGGTATGGTGCATTGAGCAGTGTGAAAAATTGGTGTTGTGGTTTGAACAAGGTCCTTTGAAGATGCATTCACTAACCTTAACCACCCATGTGAGATCACTAGATTTCGTGCAGCCTTTCTGCCAGGCTCTCAGGCTCTCTCCTTGCATTGGCCAGGGAAGGGAATGCTCCCATTCCTGTAGAAAACCAGGTTTCCTTTCTCCTGCCTACCTTGATAACCAAGGCCTCCAACACTGCATCCATGAACTTAGGAGCCCTCTCTTTCTCTACTCCATCTGCACAGCTCCTATACATAACCAGTATACAGGCAGCCGGCAGCATCTCCCTTCCACTGGGTGCAGCTCCCCTTTCAGAGAAGCAGGCTGACTGCTTAATGTGCTGTCAGGATCAACCAGTTAGTCCCCTAGCGAGTGCTCAGGCAGCCAGAAGTGCAGGCCCCATTCGGACCGTTGCTACAAGCAGGTAAATGAAATGGCAACATCAAGTTTGTGTGCTGCCTACCTCCATGGCAGTGTGTGTGTGCGCGTGCATGTGTGTTTGTGCTTGTGTGCGTGTATGTGTGTGTGTGTTTGTGCGTGTGTGTGCGCATGCGTGTATGTGTGTGTGTGTGTTTGTGCCTGTGTGCGTGTATGTGTGTGCATGTGTGTTTGTGCCTGTGTGTTTGTTGGGTGTGAGCTGGGAAGAAGTGCGGTGGTAGCCACTTGGGCTGTAAGGTGTGGAGGCGGGTTGTTTAAATGGCCCCCCTAGGTGCTGTGGGTCTATGTCCCATTGAAAAGAAAGGCCTTCCAGCCCTTACCTTTCATACCCGCTTCACCTTCCAAAACACTCCCATGCCTCATTTATACCATCACATGCCTCCACCCACCTTCTATGTCCCCTCATGCCCTGGATGCCAATCTATGCCCTTCCACCCACCCCCTATGTCCTTTCATGCACCCTAGCCAATCTCTGCCCTTCCATTCACCTCCTACGCCCCTTCATGCCCTGAATGCCAAGCTCTGCCCTTCTGCCCATCCCCTATGTCCCCTCATGCCCAGAATGCCAAGCTCTGCCCTTCCACCTACCCCCTATGTCCCGTCATGCCCCCATGCCAATCTCTGGCAATGCCATGCCCTTGTCCCACTGTGCACTTTTAGAACCAATGAACACCACAGTATATAGTGAGATGTGTTAAAAAAAGTTTTGAAAAAGCGTTGTCCAATGATCACTTTCTCCTATGAAAAAAAGTCTGAATGGCAAGCTAATAAAGGTGTCAATTTTCAAGGCCCTTTGAAGTTTCAAAAACCACAAACAACAAACACTTGAAACCATTTGACTTATGTCAACAAACTTGACGTGGGGGCTTGAGGGGCCATAGGGAGTAGGTGGAAGGGCAGAATTTGGCATAGGTGATATGAGGGGCCTGAGGGGGTAGTTTGGTCGGGGGTGTAACTTGGTGTAACGTGAGAGGGACATTTTGAACTTACCTTATTAAAGGTCCCCACATGCTGACTAGGTTTCACGGCTCCTCTAAGGGGCTATGAACCATGACTCCTTAAAATCCTGGACTGACTCCATGAAAATTACAGATGTATAGGACATGCCTATTTCCGCAATGGAGCTGGTCAGGTTGGGAGTACCGGATCCGGGCTTCTGACGGGAAACAGCCTGCACTCTTTAAAGTCACCCCGAAAATTAGACAGACCCGGGAATGGTGTTGGGAATCCCGGAACTGGGCCTGTCCGCCATTTTTAAAGGACTCCTGAATCAACCCGACTCGATGAAAATCCAGGCCCAGGTGTTCCCTCACACAACCTATGGCATGTGCCAATCGTATTTCAATAGGGGTCAGGGTGGTGGGGCGGGATGGGGTTTATTCTATTCAGGTGTTGGGCATTAACTGGGAATGGTGCAGTTTGAAAGCATGGTTGTTGGACTGGAGTTGTATGATATGTAATGCATGTCTCTGTAAATAAATATTTATAAGTGTAAAGAGTAGGCCCCAGCTCCACCCTTCACCACTTGGCTATCTGAGTTGTGACAGCATGTGCTGCTGTGGGGTTTCATGGGTTTTGCTGTAGCTGCCTACCTCACAGTTTATCTCAGTTCACACTCTGTTTTTCATTACTATGAAGAATCAATCAACGACTTTTAATCCCAAATTGTTCTATGAAGCTTTAATCTAACCCTGTGCTGTCTATGTCCATCTCCCCCAATGATGTACCACTCAATGAGCACTTCAGTAAAACAATTACCCATGTCAGTGCATTAACACAAGACGTTGAGTGATCTTTTTTGTCACAGTCACTTTGATGGGTATATAAATGGCAGCCTCAGCTGTTGTCATCCAAAATTATAAATACCTCAGCGAGACATTTCGGTCAGTACATACGAGGTTACTTCTGGAAGGAGCAGAACTGAAAGGGTGCCACATTTTGATAGATTTGAAAGAGGCAAGTATCTCTTTTCCAGAAATAAAATTGTTTTCACATTCTTCTGATGCACAATTTCTCTCTTCCTCCAACCTAGTTTCTTGCCTCTTGACATCTTTGCTTTGGGCTTGGAGGCTTAATTAACAGAGCGGGAACTTTATTATAATGCTGCTGCTGCTCTTAGTGACCCTCCAAACTGGGCACCTCTCCACTGATTAAAGGTTGGTCAGGTGGCTGCTTCAAGGACTTCTGCTTTGAGCTGGTTGCAGGATTCATGAGGAGAGTGATTTTTCTTTTTTTTTGGTTTGATTGTTCTCTGCCCAAGGGAGCACTTTTACAATTCCCCAGAAGAGACTGAGAACTCGCCATGGGGGGAATTGTGGAACTAAGAAAAAGAGGTAAGCAATTTCTTCGTGCGAATTGAAAAAGGACGTCTTGTGCCCTGCTAATCCAGGAATCAGATATAGATGTGACTGTTTGCATTTTGACCCTGTGGGCGGGCACCAGCTGTGCGATATTCTCTGTAGTGCTGTATGCAGTCAAAGCTTCCAGTTAAAAGACCCGTTTATTCTCCGCAGGAAGCTACATTTCAGAAGGATGAGCTCATCTGTTTCACGAGAGCTGCAGTGTCCGCAGGTATTTGGCCGGTCCATATCTCAGGAATCTGTGGAGAGCTCCTCGATGGAGGACTTTTGGAGTGAAGTGAGGAGCATTAAGGAGAGCAGTCAGAATGGACAAGAGGAACAGAACCTAGTGGAAGCCAAGACACCTGATGGTGAGTGATAGTGAGCCTCCTAGTGATCAGTGAGATGTGACATTTAACCCATCAGCAAAAAAAGGCCCTGATAATTTATAAAGCGAAGCTTCTTTGTACACCAATTAAGTGGCCGTTATGTAACTGCAACTAGCATTGGAAGACAAAGGGTACATGTTGACATATAGATAGAAAGCTGTTACAATAGTAAAAAGCCAAGTCCCATTAACACAGAATCGCTGAAAGAAGACATTTTGTCAAAGCTTTTCATTTTGCACTCATCAGGACAATCGCAAGAATACCAATGTCAGGGGAAGTAACAACTAAACACTGTATACTCTTCTCATCCAGTCAAATGCCGAAAAGCTTTGACAAATTGTCTTTTTTCAGCAATACTCAAGTTCTGTACCACCAAACAACTATTTAACATAGCATCATTAACATGGAGCAAAGTCTGAGCAACTCATTGGGATGAGCTATGTATCACATTACTCCTGTACATTCTGTTTTATTATTAATGTATAAAACAGGGATTACTAAGTTGAGGAGCAGCAGGTACTTATGACTATTGCATATTTTAAAATGTGGTTATATTGCAGCATGTGGCTACTATTATCTTGAAGCGGTGTTTGGTACTTCCAGGTTGATTACTTTAAGTTCATTTGCATTTGTTTCTGTCACATTCTTTAACTATAATGGAGGGAATTATTAATGACTGGGACTAACTCATTGGCTACAATGTCATTTTGATTTGAAAGTTTGTGTTCTTCCATTCTGTCCTGAATTGTATATATTCTGCACCCTTGTAAAATGTGGCATAAATATGCTTGTGCATCACTGCAAAGATTTTAGAATTCTGCTTTCTCGGGAGCTCATTGCACGAACATTGTATGACCTTCATGCTATGGTAATGCAGGTCATAAAGGTACCAATTTCAACTTGTCTTCGGTGCTGAGTTTACTAATCTCAAACTCGCCAAAACTTAAGGGGAAACTAGATAAGTTCATGAAGAAGAAAGGAAATAATGTTGGGGTTAGATGAAGTAGGATGGAAGAAGGCTCATGTGGGTCTGAGTGTCTTGTTTCTGTACTGTACACTCGATGTAATGGTAGGGGCTGTACAATTGGCCCAAGTAGCAATTGCATTGCCTGGTTGCCATTCATTGACTTCTGATGGAAGCTGTGTGTATGTGGGTGCCAGGTAAGTCTTTCATGATGGTTGAAAATGCTGCTGGTTTATTGCTGTTTAGGGTCACATGTAAAGAAGGACTGCTTGAACTAGGCAATGTAGGGCTATCAGCATCTGTAGTGGTGTACCCTAGCCTCTTCAGAAGGGAATTCTATCCAATGATTAGTCTTATGTTATTGCTGAATGATGTACAGTAAACAAAGCTGAGGTTTAAACATTAGCCAATGCTCTATCTAGAATGGACCAACCTACATAATCGTCTGTAGGTGGAACTCAGTGCTTTGGAAGAGGGCGTTGTCCAATACAAGAATCAATGAAGAGCCTGTGTGAGTTCAATGGGCTTGTTTGGGTTCAATGGGCTTGTTTGGTTGTGCCAGTTCAGTTATATTATCTTGAACTGGAGCAATTACAAGTTGTTAGCATCAGTCACACAGGGCAAGTGGGGGCATTCATGAGAACCATTGAAGTATCGAGGAAAGCAGAGATCTAGAAACTGATTGTGAGGTAGTGTTTCCCCAGAAACAAACTGATCTTCCAGTTCCTTTACTAGAGCTTATTTACTTAATATGTACTTCACTTCCCCACATCCACCCATCTGAAGACCCTGATTCATGTTGGACTCCCCCAGAACCATTACCCAAGTTCTCATTGTGAATCTAGGAAATGAATGAATAGCCGTTTACTTGCTAATCATGAAAGGACATCAGAGCCAAGGTTAATCCTTCCCTCCTCAGCTGATGTCTACATGCACACTCACTCACAATACATACATTCAACAAGATCTTCGCTGATCTGATTGTGGCTGCAACTCCACATTCCTGCCTACCCCTGATAACCTTTGACTCCCTTATTGGTCAAGAATCTATCTACCTCTGCTCTAAAAATATTCAATGA
Source organism: Carcharodon carcharias (assembly GCF_017639515.1). Lineage (NCBI taxonomy): Eukaryota > Metazoa > Chordata > Chondrichthyes > Lamniformes > Lamnidae > Carcharodon > Carcharodon carcharias. The sequence continues at coordinate 169,096,718 of NC_054472.1, forward strand.
CCCTGCCTCCACCGCTCTCTGGGGAAGAAGGTTCCAAAGACCCATGACCCTCTGAGAGAAAACAATTCTCCCCACTTCTGTCTTAAATTGGAGACCCCTTTTTAAACTGGGTCCCCTAGTTCTAGTCTTTCCCATAAGAGGAAACATTCTTTCAGCATACACCCTGTCAAGTCCCATCAGGACCTTATGTATTTCAATAAGATTGCCTCTCATTCTTCTAAACTTCAATGGATACAGGCCCAGCCTGTCCAACCTTTCCTGATAAAATAACCCTCCCATCCCAGGTATCAATGACAAATGTCACATGGGTACATTGCATTCCTCACATAGAACAATTTAATGTTTTGCAGTAAGAGAGGAAGCAAGCGATAGTAAAAAATGAAGGCAGGGTGGAATGAAAACACATTGAAGAAATAGGTTCTGAAGAATGAAGACTGAGTGGTATGGCTTAGAGATATGGGAGACAACTCCAAAGAGTGACTGAAGGATTGAATTCCTGTGACATAATTTGAACAGTTAGTAATACAGAGCTGGGGGATAAATGATTGATGTTAAGATCCCAGCTGCTGTTAATACTGAACAAGTCAGATTCCAGAGTGAAACCTGGCTTGACAGATCCTAATTTTTTTTTTGGAAACTGTGGAGGAAAGTTACTGAACAAATACACAGGAGCCTGCTGATGCTTTTTTTTAAATACAAAGAATAATATTAATATTATTAAACAAGAAAAGTGAAATATCTTACACCAGACAAAAATGTTGGAAAAGATCTCAATACAAACACAAGAAGACACTTCAAATTTCCACAATTCCTTTACCCCAGCAATATCTTTACAGAAACATAAACTAGTGAAGAGTTACCACTAGTTTCACACAAAGTCTTCTCACTTGGGACTGGCACCTTTGCAAACAGTTTCTTACCATGAAGTCCTAAGTATTCACTTGATGCTTCTTACTTAACTCATGTCTCTCCCTGGAACACCAAAAACTGCACTCTAAACTCACTGTTTCTTCAACGGCAGAGCAAACAAATGAGTTCTCTAAATTCAGTCTTCCAGTAGCTCTTCTGCTAAACTGATCACTTTAATGAGACCCATAACTGATTATTCAGTTAACTATTCTCCCATGAGCCTTGCAGTCTTTCTTCTCAAAAAGCTTCAAATTCCTGTCTTCTTTCTCTGAATCACACAGTGAACACTCACTCTCTACTCCTGTCTTTTCCGTGTCTGTGTCCCTGGATCACTGTCTGCAGGCAACAGTAAAGCATTTCTACTTGGTGATATTTTTTGCTGAATCACTGATCGTTCAATCCCTTTTAACCCATCTCTTTAACTTCAGGTTACAACTGAGGTTGTACAACCTCTTAAAATGTACATATACAAACAAACCCCCAAAAGACCTCACCTTTTAGTTACAAGTCTATCCGGACACCCAGGCACCAAGGCTCATGAACAAAATTTAAATGAAACTGAAACCATTTTTACCTTTCTTAGCACACAAATACATATATCAATTCAACTTTAAATTATACATTGTTCATAATACTAGTCACTGATGGGGGACTGGAAGGCAGTGGATCTTTGCAGGGATGGGTTTACTGGTATGTGGAACTTAATGCATGAGAGCACTCTGGCCACAGAGTTTGAGATTAGTTGAGGCTTGTGAGGTTGAAGCCAGTGCATTTGAAAAATTAATGCTTTGGATGATGAAGGCATGGATTAGCTTCAGTAGATGGTTGGGTGCATCGTCCCATTCCCCAATTTACAGATACGAGGTTATCTGTATAGGTCCCTCACCCCATCCCAATCTGATATCAGCTAAATCAGCAGAGACTGGGGATTGGACACTGCACCTTCTTGCTCTCTCTGAATCAGGTCACAGATTGCATAGCCTTTAAAAACTGAAACATTGAAGGAGCCCTTGTTAAAATATGAAGCCATTCGCAGTTTTGGGGATTGTTGACATGCCTCCTATAGTTGAGATAATGTCCAAATGTCATCGATTGGATTTATTGGCCAATTATGACTTCTTTTGCCTGGCATTAACTGGATGGTGTAAAAACAGAAAATGCTGGAAAAACTCAGTGGGTCTGGCCTTTTATCTTGTTCCACCTGCTCCATCCCTCTTAATCCATCACATTTCTGCTTCTTTTTAACTCTGAAGAAGTGGACTCAAAACATTACCTCTGTTAACTATGTTTCTCTCTCCACTGATGCTGCCAGTCCTGCTGAGTTTTTCCAGCATTTTCTGTTTTTATTTCAGATTTCCAGCATCCACAGTATCTTGCTTTTATTATATATTAACTGGGCGGTAATGTCCTCAGAATTGGGTTGCTGGGGCTACCTGAACTCAGGCCATATGGCCAACTCCATTTGGAAAGGGTCTTTCCACTGGTGTCCAAAGCCCCTGCCTGTTTTATCGAGTCAAGAGGCCCCTTTTAAATATGGAAATAAGTCTCACTTATATGTGCTACATTAGGTTGGAACTGGTTAGTGCCAGCACAGCGCAGCCTCTGTACAGTTCCAGAAGCAAGAGAACCAAAGAGGTCCACTAAAAAGTGTTGTATTCCTTTAGTGATCTGCAGAGGAGTAAGCAGTAGCTCCTCTGGGGCCCAGAACAATTATCTGGGTCGCTGCTGTTCTGGGACCCCCACCCTTCATAGTTGCAGCCCTACTCCACAACCTGCCTTGCTGCCGATTGCCCTGGTTCATTCTTGAGGCTTCAATACAACAATGCACAGTGGACAAGGTAGCATAGTGATTAAATTAAGACTAGTAATCCTGGTGACATGCGTTCACTTCCCATCATGGCAGCTCAGGAAATTAAATTCAATTAATTTAATACACCTGGCATAATATATCAGTAATAGTGACTGTAAAACTACCTGGAAAAACAAAGAACAAAGAAAAGTACAGCATGGGAATAGGCCCTTCGGTCCTCCAAGCCTGTGCCAATCATATTGCCCATCAACTAAAACATTTTGCACTTCCGATGTCTGTATCCCTCTATTCCCATCCTATGTATTTGTCAAGCTGCCTCTTAAACACCGCTATCGTACCTGCTTCCACCACCTCCTCTGGCAGCGAATTCCAGACACTCACTACCCTCTGCGTAAAAAACTTGCCCCGCACATCTCCTCTCATTTCTTCTCTCACCTTAAATCTCCTCTCATTTCTTCTCTCACCTTAAATCTATGTCCCCTAGTAATTGACCCTTCTACCCTGGGAAAAATCTTCTGACTATCTACTCTGTCCATGCCACTCATAATTTTGTAAACTTCTATCAAGTCGCCCCTCAATCTCCATCACTCTAGTGAGAACAATTCAAGTTTCTCCAATCTCTCCTCATAGCTAAACAATCCGAGTTTCTCCAACCTCTCCTTAAATCTCAGCAGGTCTGACAGCATCTGTGGAGAGAAAGACAGAGTTAACATTTCGAGTCCGTATGACTCTTCTTCAGAACTGCCATGTAGTAAAACTACCTAGTTGTCAGTAAAAACCCTTCTGATTCACTAATGTCCTTGAGGAAACAAAATCTGCCATCCTTACCAAGTCTGGCCAGTATGTGACTCCAGACCCTCAGCAATGTGGTTTACTCTTTACTTTCCTCTGAAATGGCCAAGTATGCCACATGATTATATTAAAGGAAACGGCTTGCCACCACCTTCGCAAGGGTAGATAGGGATGGACGATAAATGCTGCCCTTGCCAGTGACTTCCACATCCTGTGAATGAATAATACAATTGCCTGTTTGGTGAACCAAACTTGCAAAATTTAAATGAGGCTGGGTCTCAAAATTGTGGTGAGCCTCTTCACTGCTAGAACAGACAGGCCACCGCCACTGGCCAATCACTGGAATGTCACAATAGTCCCCCTCTTCGTTTAAATGAATCATAAAATTTAGCCATAGGATATATTCCCCATCCTTACTCCAATAGTAATGTTCCTTGGCAAGAGATTTTGTCAATAGAGTTCTGAATTCCATCCTCCAGCAAAGGATAGCCTGTGTTTACTCTCCCAACTGCCTTGAAAATCTGATAGTTTCAATAAAGAGGGGTGGAAAGAGGCTTTGTGGAGCATAAGCATTGGCTACTATATCTCCCACATTACAACAGTGGCATACTTTAAGAACTAATTTGTTATAGACCAGCTGGTCAAAATGGCCTATTTCTGTGATGTACATTCTTTGACAGCACTTTCAAAACCCACGACCTCTACCACCTAGAAGGATAAAGACAACAGATGCATGGGAACACCATCACCTGCAAGTACCCCTCCAAGCCACACACCATCCTGACCTGGAAATATGTGGCCATTCCTTCACTGTGGCTGGGTCAAAATCCTTCCTAACAGCACTGGGGTGTGCCTACACCACATGGGTTTCAAGAAGCCAGCTCACCACCACCTTCTGAAGGGAAGTTAGGTATGGGCAATAAATGCTAGTCCAGCCAGTGAAACCCACATCCTGTGAAAAATTGTTTAAAATTGTGTAACTATACAGATAGTGACTAAATGCCTGCATATCCCTAAGGTTCTCTTTGATTCTATTTCTTTGCTCAACCTCCTGGTCAGATTGTTGGATTTTCTGCTTTAATAAATGTGACCTTGTGTTGCCTTTGCAGAGGGAGAAATGGAAGCGGAGTGGCTGCAGGAGGTAGGCCTGTCCACCCTTGTCTCGGGTTCCGCTGGAGAGGATGGGATGGCTCTGCTGTCCACACTGACCCGAGCTCAGGCTGCAGCCGTCCAGCGGCGACTAGACACTTACACCCAAACCACTCGGAGAAAGAACAAGCAGCCAGTCCGAGACGTTCGAGATGTGTTTGGTCTTACGGACTCTCCAGTGAGTAGAAAGAAAGACAATATTGCATTTGTATTTCATTTCTGACAACCTCAAAGCACTCTGCGTAACAAATTAGTTTTTAAAGTACGCCACTGTTGTAATGTGGGAGATATGGTAGCCAATTTGCACACAGCAAGCTCCTACAAACAGCAATGAACAGATAATCTGTGTTTAGAGAAGTGGGTTGAAGGATAAATATTGGGGTGGATATTGGGGATAACACCTCTGTTCTTCAATGCCGTGGAGTCTTTTACGTCCAACCTGAGGAGACAGATTGGGCCCAGGTTTCATGTTTCTAAAATATCGAACCTCTGTCAGTGCTGCGCTCCATTGCAGTGTCAGTCGATGTTCGGAGCTCAAAGGCAGGATTTAGGCCCTGATATTGGGCAGGAGCTGAGGTGGGAAGGCACGTAATTCTAACATCCTTCCCCCGAGCCATTTTCCCAGAAGCCGGATTGAGTCTGACTGCAGGTCCTGCGCCATCGGAAGCGCAGCAGCTGCCTGGTGGCAGATCGGGGTGGAGGGGGCAATGCTGCGGTTTGGCCTGCAGGCCCTCCCCACCTACCTTGTTACAGGTACAGCCGTAGGCTACCCTGTGAAAGGGGCACGCCTCCACAATGGTGGTCTGGCAGCTGTGGCCATCTTTTACTTCAAATATTTTAAAATTCTCTCTCCCTTACCTGCAAAGGCAGGCTGCAGCTCCTTTAGTGCTGAAGGGCCTCCTATATGTCCTCCAGCTTCGAGAGCGCGCCAGACAGCGAGTGTGCCCCCTGGCCATTATTTGGCCAATCCAGAAAAAATCGATGTCAAGTGACTACCCCCGACATGGTGCGGTGTTGGGACCCTGCACCTGACTCTGATGTCAAGTCTCCGAAAGTCTCTGGAGTGGGACTTGAACCCTCAACCATCTGCCTCAGAAGTGAGAGTGTCACTGACACCATGGCATTGTTATTGGAACATGTGCAGGTCAACTTGATGGTGAAGGGCTACACATTGTGAATAAATCGCGATGGCTGTCCAAGGCAGTAGGTTTCGTAGTGAATGAATGCAGCAGCGAAGGACTTAATCCTTCGCCCACCACATGTGTCTTTGTGTAACCAAGGCTGGCTAGCTGTAAAAATATTCTCATACTTCCCTAGTGACTTGGTTGGTTGAATGCAACACTCATCGAAGGTTGGGATCTGCTGCTGCCTGTGATACTAATAGAGGCATAGGTTTCAATCTTAACTGCCAAGAGTAGGTGGGCTTGGCTCATGTCATAGGCTAAAGTGCAAAAAACCTGAAAAAGGAATCCAATGTGACTGGGACCTGACCAGTTCTGGCTTTAGTGAAGGTGGGAGGATCGTGGGCAACCAATCCACTCGAGGGAAGCATTCAGTCATTTTGTAATGAGGCTCCCAGCTTTCATTTTAATGGTAATTCAACTTTACACCACAGGCTGCCTGCTGTCCCTGGCCTCTTGAAACCCAACAGGTACAAGGAGGTGAAAAGGACTAAATCCTTGAGGTAAATGTCTCTACAGCACTGCTTGTGGGCCAGGGGGAGCAGGAGTGTTTCCTCCATGCTGAACAAGCTACCCAGTAAATAACAGTCAGCACTAACCCCCTACCCACTCCCACCAACTCCTCCACTCCCCTGCACCCCCACAACCCCACCAATCGCTATGATCTGTCCGTTTGCCTCCACAGTTAAAAACTGCATGGAACTCATCTCCAGGCTCAAATCCAGACCATGAAGTATGAAAGTTATAGTGATTCTTTATAAAATATTGGTTAGACCTCAGCTAGGAGTACTAATTCTGGGCGTCAGACTTGGGAAGGATGTCCGGGCCTTAGAGAAGGTGCAGGAGAGAATTACTAAAATGGTATTGGGGATGAGGGACTTCAGTTATGTGGTGAGACTCAGTTCCCCTATTGAGTGGCTGGGATGGATAAAGGAAGATTTGATAAAGATGTTCCAAATTATGAATGGGCTAATAGAATTAATAAAGAGAAACAGTTTCCAGTGGCAGAAGGTTTGGTAACCAAAGGACACAGATTGAAGGCCATTGGCAAAAGAATAAAAGACAAGATGAGGAAACATTCCTTTACAGAGAGTTGTGATGATAGGGAATGCAGTGTCTGAAAGTGTGGTGGAAACAGATTCAATGGAAGCTTTCAATATTATTCAAGGAGCAAATATACAGGATTATAGGGAATGAGGAAGGGAGTGACATTAATTGACTAGCTCGATCAAAGAGCCGTAACAAGCACAATGGGCTGAATGGCCTTCTCCTGAACTGTATCAGATTCTCATGACTAATCCATGAGGTTTGATGAGTTTGCAGTAAGGGTGTGATCATGTTCTGTGAGCTTTTCCGCTGGGGAGTGAGGTTAAGTTGGTGTGGCATCTTGCCAGGATTCCTGAACAAAAACTTAGAGAACTGATGTGATTCGAAGACTGGAGGAATCCTCCACAAGGGAAGGATGACAGTTGAAGTTTTGTAACTGGAAACCTTACTGCGATGACTACATCAGACCCTTATTTTGTTTGCTTATCTTTAAATAATGCCTGGTAATAGTGTCATCCTGCTTGTGATAAAAAGCCAGTAAAGCATAATGGGTCAATCCAACAGTGCTCCAGATGTAAATTCATCTTAGGCAAAACAGGCTTCGATGGGAAAGAAAATTGGCAGAGGGTGAATCAGGCTGCAGATTCGCAATCCGTGAAAGGTTTTTCTTTCCCTTGTGCTGTTTATAAAAAGCTTGTGTTTATGGAAGGGGGAGGGGAGAGTGGGAGAGGGGAAGAAGGGAAAAAGAAAGAACTTGCATTTACGTAGCACCTTTCTTGGTCACTGGACATGCGAACGCATTTTCCAGCCAATGGAATAAGTTTAGAAGTATATTCCCCGGTGCAGAAAATAATGACATATGACAGATCCACTCAACCTGTTATGAGTTGATTGCATAATTCCTGATGCTGCCACAATCCAACAGCTGGAACATCAAATTGAAGAAAATTGTAAGTGTGGTTTTCATTTTAAATAAAATTCCTCATAACGTTGAAGTGCAGTGAAGGGACCAGGATCATGGGAAACAGCATTATTCCGGATGGCAGCCTTGATTAGGCTTCAGGAAGTGACCTGTCTGGGTCGTTCTGGCAGTACTTTCACACTGACATAGGGACACTGCCCTGGGAGCTCAATGCAATTTACAAAAGAAATGGAAACAAAGATGCAATAATTCTGAAATAAATTACTATTGAAAATGTTTTCAACAGTGTTCATAATCTCAATGCGTACGAGTTTGATATTTTTCTGTCCTTCCTAAGGTTCACTGGAGTGTAGCTGTTGAACCTGGGGATTTGTAGAACCCACTGATCCAACTATCATTATTATAATAATATCTTACAGCAAGCTCTCATAATCTTTGACCTAGAAGTTGGCTTGCTGTTTCTGTATCCCAGATTGCTTTGCTGCTGTACCCCATTTAGTGCCTTGACTCACCTTCCAAGGAATAAGTTGCTTCCTTTTTTCATCTCATCAAGATGGACCACCTCGCAATTTGCTTGCTTGAATTTCATTGGGCATATATTTGGCCACTCTGCAAGTTTGTTTATGTCTCCCTACATCATCTGCAAACTTTGACTCCAACCTTCCAATTGCCGAGTCTTAGTTGTTTATTAATATGGTGAATCTTGAAAAGTTCAAAACGATCAGCACCATCTTTCCAAGGAGACCAAGCACAAATTTCCTCAACATTTTCTGTTAACATACATTCCGAAAAGCCAGAATCATGATCACTTCTATTCTCGAGCAATGATGTTTTCTGTGTGGTGGTCACCTAATGAAAGCAAGGCTTGCATTTAGATAGTGTTGTGGCACATCAGTTGCTAAATGCTGAGTTGTTCAAATCCCAGAGGGAAGCTTGAAGCAACTCCCACAACTATTTTACAATGTGTATTTACTGCGGGATGTGTGTCTTGAATTAAATAGTAGTAAAATCACTGAGCCTTATAGGGTTTTTACAAAACTAAGTTAGAGTCATAGAGTTATACGGCACAGAAACAGGCCCTTAGGCCCATTGTATCCATGCCGGCCATCAAGCCCCTATCTAGTCTAATCCCATTTTCCAGGACTTGGCCCATAGCCCTGTATGCTATGGCATTTCAAGTGCTCATCTAAATACATAAATGTTGTGAGGGTTTCTGCCTTTACCACCCCCTCAGGCAGTGTGTTCCAGATTCCAACCACCCTCTGGGTGAAAACATTTTTCCTCAAATCCCCTTTAAACCTGCCCCTTACCTTAAATCTATGCCCCCTGGTTATTGACACCTCCACTAAGATGAAAAGTTTTTTCCTATCTACCCTATCTATGCCGCTCATAATTTTGTATACATCTATCAGGTCCCCCCTCAGCCTTCTCTGCTCTAAGGAAACCAACCCTAGCCTATCCAGTCTCTCTTCATAGCTGAAATGCTCCAGCCCAGGCTACATCCTGGTGAATCTCCTCCGTACCCTCTCCAGTGCAATCACATCCTTCCGATAGCGTGGCAACCGGAACTGCACACAGTACTCCAGCTTGGCCTAGCTAGTGTTTTGTACAACTCCAACATAATCTCCCTGCTCTTATATTCTATGTCTTGGCTAATAAAGGCAAGTATCACATATGCCTTCTTAACCACCTTATCTACCTGTGCTGCTGCCTTCAGGGATCTATGGACATGTACACCAAGGTCCCTCTGATCCTCTGTACTTACTAGGGTCCTACCATTCATTGTGTATTCCCTTGCCACGTTAGTCTTCCTAAAATGCATCACCTCGCACTTCTCTGGATTAAATTCCATTTGCCACTGCTCTGCCCATCTTACCAGCTCATCTATATTGTCCTGTAATCTAAGGCTTTCCTCCTCATTATTTACAGCACCACTAATTTTTGTGTCATCTGCGAACTTACTGATCATACCTCCTATATTCACGTCTAAATCATTAACGTACACTACAAACAGCAAGGATCCCAGCACCGATCCCTGTGGTACACCACTAGTCACAGGCTTTCAATCGCAAAAACAACCTTCAACCATCACTCCCTGCCTCCTGCCACTAAGCCAATTTTGGATTCAATTTGACAAATTGCCCTGGATCCCACAGGCTGTACTTTCTTGGCCATTCTCCCATGCGGGACCTTGTCAAAAGCCTTACTGATGTCCATGTAGACTACATCAACTGCACTACCCTCATCTACATAGCAAGTCAAATTTGTTAGACATGATCTCCCTCTGACAAAGCCATGCTGACTATCCCTGATTAATCCCTGCCCCTCCAAATAGAGATTAATCCTCAGAAATTTTTCCAATGCCACTGATGTTAGACTCACTGGCCTGTGCATCCCGACGTCATCGCTCAGTCTCACGATGTTTCGTTCAGTGGACGCGCGCTGGAGTCGGCTGTGCGCCTGCCAATAATTGATAGGCCTATTAAGGCCATTAACAAGGTAATTAACATGAATGCTACGCTGCCCGTCCAACCTAACGGTTGTTGGGCAGGCAAAAAGGCCAAGTGGCCTTTACGTTTTTTAGGAAACATAGTCCACAAGCAGGATGAAGATTCCTAAAGCTAATAATGATTATATAAAAACTTTTTCTGAAAAATAAAAACATGTCCCATCTGATGTGATGCAGTCACATGAGGAGACATGTTTCATTAAAATGTTATCGTTTTTATTATATTTTTAAAAAGTGCTTCATTTTCCCTGAGGCAGCTCCGTGCCTTAGGGAGGTTGAAGCACTCTTTCGCGTGTAGATGTGCGAAAGGATGCTGGACCCGACTCTCCCTCCTTCCTGTGCCTGCACATGTAGTGCTCAGCACTACCGCTCACATATTACACTGGGCGGGCCTTAATTAGCCTGCCCATGTAAAATGACGATGCAGAGCCAATCGTGGGTGGCGGTTGGGTTCCCAACTGCCCTCACCCACTCCCTGCCGAGCCCGCCTGAGGTGGGAAAATGTCAGACCTATTTCCTTAAATTTAAGCCAAATGGAAAACTATTTAGTTTTTCTTAAAAAGAATCAAATGCTGATACTCTTACCTTTTGTAATGTCACTTTAAAGTGGAAGAGAAAACAACTTACCCACAATGTACCAATCAGCTCTCTCCCTTTCGAATTCCAGCACCACTGAGTGTCTGGGTGAGAGCCGACTCCGTCACAGGGAAATTCCACCCCACTTTTTATACAGTTACTCTGCTCCCTCAAGGGTAAACTCAGGCTCTTTATACAGCCACTTGGATCCTGCTCTTTATACAGCCATTCTGCTCCCACTCTTCGTATAGCCGCTCCGCTCCCTCACAGGTAAACTCCCACTCTTTATACAGCCGCTCTGCTCCCATTCTTTATATAGCCTCTCCACTTACCTTTATTAATAACCTTTATTAATAAAAAAATGATTTTAAGCACATGCATAGGTTTACAAATTACTACTATGATAACTCCTACCTCCCCTAGTTAATCTAACTCCCAGTTACACCTCCGTTAAGGCAGCAGTAAACACATATATTTTAAAAGACCCAGGCAAAGTAGCATGATACCCTGAACAGTCAAATTCAAAGTGAGTTTTCTTCACTCCAGTTTGTGCAGACAGCAACTTGAGGCTTAGAGGCTGGAGGCTTTTCACACTTGTTAGATCTTAGAATTTCTTCCTTTTACACATAACCTCATCTTTTTTGTACAGGTTTCTCCCTTTTTAAAGTAAATCCCATTTTCCCAATATGTCTTTTCAACCCTACTTTTCTAATAATAAAAATCTTTCATAGTACCAATTTTATCAGTAAGCTTTGGGAAAAATAAACACATTTGTTTGGCTTCTTCTGGCTAAGTGTAATATTTCACTATCTCTTTTGAAATTAAAATTACTCTGGATTATCTAAAAAAGCAAATTTTCCCCTTACACCTCACATTCTAAAACTTTAGCCATGTTTACCTATGCAACATTTCAAATCTAGCTTCCCTCCTTGATACATCAATGACTTCAGACCAGCTGTCTTTAATTCAATTTAAACACACACACACACACACACACACACACTACTCCAACCTTAGAATAAATTCCAATAACATTGTGAAAATTATTCTATTTTCCTGACAATAGCAGTTTTCATGAGCTCAAGACATCTCAAACCACTTTACAGCCAGATACATACAGATGATAACAACGATGTCATTATTTTTAAATATGATGGATACCTTGTTGTTCCTGATTCACAAGGCACAGAATAGGAGGACTTTAAACTTCAATGACCGTATTTGAATTTTTGAATTGTAGTTGCTGTTGTAATTAAGGAAATCTAATCTACACAGTCTGCCAGATGGGGCCCATACATAACCTTGTTTGATTCCTACTCTATTCCCCTGGTAAGGCAACATATTATTTTGTTTACCTCTTTTACTGCAGTATAGGGCTGATTAGTTTCATAGCTTTAAACACTATAAACCTAAAAATGTTTCCTAATTAGCACAAGCACTGCTTTTCTGTATATACTGTATAGATGTGAAGCATGGACACCTATAGCAGACGCACTCAACATCTGGAAAAGCTTAATCAAAGTCGCCTTTGCAGCTCACTTCATGTAATGTGGCAGGACAAGATCACTAGCAATGAAAGAGAAAGAAAAGACTTGCATTTATATAGGACCATTCATGGCCTTTTGGATGTCTGAAGGTGCTTTACAGCCAATAAAGTGCTTTTGAAATGTGATAACTTACACTTTAGGGAACATGGCAGCTAATTTAGGCACAACAAGGATTCACAAACAACGATGAGATAATGAACAGATAATAAGTATGAACGATGTTGCTTGAGGGATAAATATTGGCAAGAAAGCAGGGAGACCGCCACTGTACTTCTCAAAATAGTGCCATGGGATCTTTTGTGCCCAGCCAAGAGGGCAGAGGGGGCCTTGGATTACCATCTCATCTGAATGTGTGGACGACGTTAAGAGTCCATGCTAATCAACACTCCGTTCTGTTGGGCTGGTCATGTTGAAATGGGGCAGTGATTTATGAACTGTGGATGGCAGATGAAAGCAGGGCAGATTAAAAAAAAAGGACACTACAGGGACGTACTGCAGATTCACTGAGTGCAGTGCAACATGGGGCAGACTTTTAGGAAATCCCAGCCACTGACTGAGGGCAATGGTCATCTGAAGTGAGAAAATGGGCAAAGGGCTTTGAGTGAAAACAATGAACCAGTGTGGAGGCAAGGTATGAGAGAGAGAAGAACCCATAATGTCAGATCAACAGGACACTCCCCACTTCCTGAAAGGTGATTCAGGTTTGTGGTAGACAATGGGCAGGTTTTTCCAGTCGGCTGCAGGCAGGTTTGTAGCGGGGAGGGGCCCCGTAAAATCCCGTGGTCACTTTTCTCACCACTTACCCGCCCACCCGGGATTTGACTGCAATTTATCTGTCAGCGGGCGAGGTCTCATGCTAATTGAAGCACATTGGAGGCCAATTCAAGGCCACTCATGAGCAATTTCCTGCCCGGTCACAATTTTTAGGTTGTTGGGAGGTTGGCGATGAGTGGAAAGTCTGGCATATAGGCCTACTTGGGCCTTGGGTGGGAAAGGCCGCTTTCAGAGACTGCCCAACATTCTGTCCACCTCCCCAGCTCCCCCCACCCCCCCACCCCACACACACTGTGGCATGTTCCCTCGATCTTGGCGCTCAACCCCTCACAACCCCCCTTTCTTGCCCCCACTGAGAACAACCCCCCCTCAACCTACCTGTCAACAAGCTCCAGGCTCTTCTTTGCTGGGACAGAATGCAGTCCCAGCAGTGGCCACCACTCCTGGGTTCTGCTGGGACCAGAGAAATGTCAACCAATCGGATTGGTCGGCAGCTCTGGGAGGTGGGACTTCCCATCCGTAGATGGGGATTGAAGTCTTGCCCTGAGCCACTTAACGCTTTGCCAAGTGCTAAATGGCTGCAGGTAGCCCACCGGAGCAGGGGCGGGTTTCAGGGGACATTTTTTGGCGGCAGGATGGTAGATTCCACCACCCATGAAATCCTGCCCCATACCATGCCCAAGCCTGCATGATTACTGAGGCACCCATCAGCCATATGTTCTGCTTCCTCCATTGTTGGTACTATCGTTGCTCGAGTGCAAGAGATGCATCATTGCAACTGTCCAGTTACTTAAAAGATCATTTGAGTCAGGTTGCATGGCATATTAACCAGGTTTCTGAACACAGAACAGAGATAACATGGGCAAAAGAAATGAGAGGGACAAGCAGCAAGAAGGGTAAGACAGGGGGTGATAAAGCTTTAACTAAAAGGCAGCAAGAGCATGAAAGTGAAAGGAGTAACTACCATCCTTAACTGGTCTGACTTACATGTGTCTCCAGACCTATAGCAATGTGGTTGACTCTTAACTGCCCCCTGAAATGGCCTAGCAAGCCATTCAGTTCAAGGGCAACTTGAGATGGGCAACAAATGCTGGCCTGGCTAGCGATGCCCACATCCTATAAAAGAATAATAAAAAATGAGAGAGGGCAGCAACAGAGATGGCAGAGAGGGTTGGCAAGAGAGATGGGTGAGCTGGGCAGCAAGGAAAACAAAATCAGGGAAAATTAATGAGCTACGGTGACGATGTATTTGGGTGGTTTAGTGTCAATGGAAATCCAATACATGTCTTTCTATGTCACCCAGATATCATCTCTTCTGGGGAATGAGTGGAAACTATTTCCTGTGAATTCCTTTTAGTATTTGTCATGCATAAGTACTCTTTGATGTCAAGGAACTCTTACTAGTCGCAGGACAATGTCTTTGGTTGCTAAGCATTTGATTGTCCTCTCCTTGCCTGTCAAGCAAGTGTGATCTTTAGGCCTGATTTTAACTCTGGTTGGACGTCATGTGGGTGGGAGCAAAATATGTAACAAATCGTCCCAACCTCACCAATGTGCCAGTGGATGATAACTGCACTCGCCAACACCTTTACCAGAATGGCATCTAGCCCGTTTTATGTCAGAAGCGTGTGAGCATGCTGTGGACAGCACCTGTAACACCCAAAAATTGGATGCTGGTGAACACAGTTTCTCATTCAAACATAACAGGGGCTCTGGGATTCTGGGCTGATGGTGACATACTAGCGTTACAAGGAGATTTGTACAAAATTCTCTGTGCACAATTACACCGCAAAAATATCTGGAATGCCATTCCTCTCAATGGTCAGTGGTGAGGGCTGATTAATGAGTATGTCACTCTTAATAGAAATGGGCAGCAAGTTGGTTGACACTGAATGTAACCTCGGTGTCAGCATGGAAGGGGCTGACCCCAAAAACTGAGGGCCACATGGATTTTGATGGCTATTGCACATCCATTCCCATATGGAATACTGCATCCACCTCAAGGCACTGCACCTCAGGAAGGATACATAGGGCTTGGTGGGTTGGGGGATGGGTGCAGTGCAGATTGACCAGGATGAGACTGGGACTAAAAGGGTTAAATTGAGAACAGGCTGCATGGACTGGACTTGTATTCCCTTGAATCCAGAAGATCACATGGTGATCACTTCTTTATTCCTTCATGAGATGTGGGTGTCATTGCCAAGACCAGGATTTGTCACCCATCCCCAATTGAATTGAATGGCTTGCGAGGCTAGCTCACATGTTGCTGTGGAGTCATTTGTTGGCCAGATCAGGTAAAGACAGCAGATTTCCTTAACTTTAAGGAACATGCAATAACCAGGCATGTTTTTAAACAACAATTGTATTGCATGGTCACCATTACTGAGACTAGTTTTCAATTCCAGATTTTATTAAGTGGGTGTAAATTCAGCCAGCTGCCATGATGGGATGTGAACCCATGTCTCCAGAGCATTAGTTTAGGCCTCTTGATTATAAGTCCAGCAATGTTACCTCTACACCACATTTACCTTCTTGTGTTACCTAAGCTGATTTAAAGAATTGATAGGGTTGATAGAAGGAAACAATTTCTCCTGGTGGGAAAATCCAGACAAAGCGGCGAAATGAGCTCAGCTGCTTAAGGGTGGTGTCAGAAAACACTTCTTTACAAAAAAGGGTGAGGGAAAACAGGAACTCTCTTCCCCTAAAAGCTGGCGAGGCCAAAATGAAAGTCTCAAAACTGAGATTGATAGGGGAGGGTATTAAATGTTACAGAACCAAGGTAACTAGACGAAGTTAAGGTACAGATCAGCCATGATCAGATTGAAAGGTGGATGAAGCTCGATGGGCTGAATAACATACTCCTATTCCTATGTTCCTACTGACAGTGCTGTATGAACATGGCATGTTAGACAGAGGTAGTCATGAAGGAGATGGCACAGACGTTGCTCAATCTCAGTAGAGTGTACAATAGAGGGAAAGGCTCAATCTCAGTAGAGTGTACAACAGAGGGAAAGGCTCGACAGTGTATCAGGTAGAATCATAGAATGGTTACAGTATGGAAAGAGGCCATTTGGCCAGTTGTGCGCTTACCGGTTCTCTGCTCAATCTCTTGAGTAGCTCTTTGCTCCTCTCACTTACCCTCTTCTACCAAGCCCAGCACACACAGGGATATTAACACCATGGGCTGGATTTTAAGGGGCGTGGGGGTCCCTGCCTCCCCTGAAAGCTGAAAAATTGGGACAGAGGACCGCCCAGGCAAACAGTGGCTGCCCTGCAACCATATACTGGAGACAGGATTTCTGCCCCACAGGGAAATGCCTCCTCAGAAGGCTGGCAGCTCTCCTGTACCAGCAGCTCCACTGGGGGTGGTGGCCACCTCTGGTACTGCACTGGGTTGTATTGTAAGTGTTTGGGGGTCTCGCCAGGTGCCAAGCTGGCAGGCACCAGTGAAGGGTTTGGAGTTTGAGAAGCTACTGGGGGTGGGGAACATTGGGGGGGAGGGGTGGGGTTGAGTGGGGAGGGGGGCGGGGGTCGGGGCGTGGGGAGGTGGGGGTGTGGTGAGCAGGTGGTGGACAGGCCACCCACTGAATTTTACATGTCCTACGCTTCAAACCCGCCGGTGAATGAGTATAAAATCCAGCCTGATCTCCATTGACTGCATAAACTTAGGAAGTGAAAGGAAAAATTGTATCAGTTGATCTTTACATACATTTGTGCCCATTCAACTGGTTTAATTATCGTAACACATGAATTGAGCATCTTTCATTTCCTAGGCTTCATTCAGCAGTGAAACAGTAGTAATTAAGCACTCTATTCCTGATCATTGTTGGCCAATTGTCGCACAATTTAGTAAGCTTTATGCTGACAGTAATTTCCAGTCTACAATGCTCCTAATCTGCAACCTTAAAATAAAATGATTTTCAATTAATATTAATCTGCTAAAACATAATTGGAAACATTTTCCAGCCATCACTCAAATTAAGTAATAAAATGTTCTTGGAATGAACGCTTTTTGTATTATAAGCACTAGCTAATTTATGATTTATATAATTAATGATTTGCAATGACTCAGAAGTTGGTTATTGAATGGAACTCAATAAATAATGTGAATAAATTTGTGACTGGCCTGAACATGTAGTCCAATTCTGTGTGTTTTATGACAGGCTAACCAATGGAGGACTTGTGGTTCATGTTAAACCATTTCTGGTGCCTGCTTTTACCAAGTCTGTGAATTAGCAGGCTGAGCATTGTCCTTCAAGTTGAAGGATGGAAGACCTCCAGATACTGCTTTCAATGGAATGGTCCTGCCCAAACACAACATAAAACATCTGGATGGGCTTTTCCATTACTTTGAGTTAACCAATAATAAAAATAGGCTTTTGTAGACCCCCTCTAACATAGAAAAACTTCTCAGGTCATTTCACAGAGGCATAGTCAGAAATAAATGAATGTTGAGCCAAAGAAGAAGTTAGTAGGAAGGGTGACCAGAAGGCCCAGTGGTTGGTGTCTCTGTCCCTGAGCCAGAAGTTCTAAGTTCAATTCCCATTCTGGGACTAGATGGCCATGTGTGTGCATTACGTGGCCAAACAGGCTGACTAACCAGCTTGTAAATCCTTACCAACAACAAAAACAAAAATACCCGGAAAAACTCAGCAGGTCTGACAGCATCTGCAGAGAGGGATACAGTTGACATTTTGAGTCTGCATGACCCTTCATCAGAACTAAAAAAATATAGAAATGAGATGAAATATAAGCTGGTAGTGGGGGGTGGGACAGGTAGAGCTCGATAGGGGGCCAGTGATAGGTGGAGGCCAAGATAGACTGCCAAAGATGTCATAGACAAAAGGACAAAGGGGTGTTGAAGATGGTGATATTATCTAAAGGATGTATGTGCTAATGGGACATTAAGGATAGCAAGCAGGGCAAGCTAGTGGCAGATGGCCCTGGTGGGGGTGGGGTGGGGGGAAGGGGTCGAAATGGGCTAAAAGGTGGAGATGTAACAATAGATCAAAAAAAATTAAAAATAGATGGGAAAAGAAAAATATATTTGTAAAAAAATATATAAATTTTTGGAAAAAGGTGATTGGAAAGGTGGTGGGGATGGAGGAAAGAGTTCATGATCTGAAATGGTTGAACTCAATATTAAGTCCGGAAGACTGTAAAGTGCCTAGTCGGAAGGTGAGATGCTGTTCCTCCAGTTTGTATTGAGCTTCACTGGAACATTGCAGCAGGCCAAGGACAGACGTGGGCATGAGAGCAGGGTGGAGTGTTGAAATGGGAGGTCTGGGTCATGCTGGTAAATCCTTACACTATGTCTGATGACAGGCAGTAAGAGTGAGAAAGTTTCCTGGTCAGCCATACTGCAGAGGACAATGGCAAACTGCTGCAGTATCTTGCCAAGCATAATCATAGGCCAACATAAATCAAAATGGAAGTCCATGGTCACCAATACCCCCTGAGGGCATGGTACCTGAAGAGAGAGAGAGATAGAGAGGCCAAAAGGCTTGGTCAAAGAATTGAGTTTTTAGCAGGAACTATTAATGATTGTTTTAGCCTTCTTTGTTTAACTGGTTGTCAATGGGTAAATACAGTACTTGGTGTGGTAACGGGTCATACACAACATATTAGCCCAATCTCCACTTGCTACCCTATGTGGAATTAGATGATTTCAATGTGGGGCAACAGCTTAAAGCATTGCACAGTTGGGCTCACTGTTTGTAAAAGCAGCCAGTGTCCTCTGATGTTTCCAGTGATTCTTCCTGAAAAATAACAACGTGTGAATGTTGGGAAAGGACAGAATTACCCCACAAAACTCATTACCTAAGGTTGTGGCTGCTCAAGATAGCAGAGGGCTGATGATGCTCGCAATGTCATATCATTCACTGCCAGCAGCAAAGACAGGGAGAAGCAATAAAGTAAGTTAGCACTCTGACAAGTACCTGACTGTTGAGAAAATAGTACTTATTCAGAATGTCAGCATATCCAGTCTGAAACAGGCTTAGCAGCAGAGGAACTCGAGCTTCGATACCACAAGAATTAAAGTTGTAACATGCCAGCTTCTGTTCATCACACAACCAGCTCCAGTGTCCCTGATTTCACTTGGTCTTCTGGGAATAAATGGTGCTAGCTCTCAGCGTGCATAGATGCTTTAACTTCCTGTGACAGGACATTCCATCTATAGGAGAGGAAAAAGCTACCATTGTATATTCAATCTACCAGAAATACTTCCAACACCTGAATCTTGGCAGACCGTTACAAATCTGCTGTTCAAAACATCTCACAATCTGGGGACAGGACACAATGGACAGCAACTTCCACCCAAGTTAAATAAAAATTAAAAAGGAAAATTAAAGATGTATTTATCTAAACCCAGTTAGCTCTTTAGTTTAATTACCCTGTCAAAAGATCCTTTATTCTTTCATGGGATGTGGGCATCACTGGCAAAGACTACAGTTGTTGCCCGGTCCTAATTGCCCTTGAACTGAACATTTCAGAGGGCAGTTAAGAGTCAACCAATTGCTGCGGGTCTGGGGTCACATGTAGGCCAGAGCAGATAAGGGCAGCAGATTTTCTTCCCTTAGGGGACATTTGAGAACCAGATGGGTTTTGATTACAGTTGTCCTGGTCACCATTACTGAGACTAACTTCATATAATTCCATGTTTATTCATTGAATTCAAATTCCACCAGCTGCTATCTTAGGATTGGAGCCCATGCCCCCAGAACATGAACCTGGGCCTCTAGTAACATTACCATTCTGCCACCATCGCTGCCTGGGTAGCCACAGTTATGATGATTACAAGAAGAGCAATCAAGGGCCCATCACAATTAATGCTGGACATTTTTTGTCTTCCTATCCTTGGCAATGACCTCTGAGTGAAAATTACATCTTGGTAAGAAAAATGAGGAGAGGCAATATAAAATAAAGTATGCAAGACTAAAGGGGATATAGAACAGTTAGACCTGGAGGTACATGTGCACAAATCATTGAAGATGGAAGCTCATGTTGATGAAGTGGTTAATAAAGCATCTGGAATCCTGGGCATTATAAATGGAGACATAGAGTACAAGAGCAAGGAAGTTGTGATGAACCTTTATATCATTTTGGTTCAGTCTCAACTGAAACGTTGGCTGGAATTTTCTGGCCCCTTTGGCATCGGGCATCATGGCGGGCAGGGGGTAACAATACGCTGAGAAGACCAAAAATCACTTTCACGCTGTCGTGAAACCAGTTTGCGATTGTCCTCCCCTCCACCCATCAAAGGTGGGCAGTGTTTCCTGCCATCACATGTTGGGGACCTAATTTCAATACTTTAGCATCTCATTATAAGCCCTGCTTGCCAAAATCTTCCCCCAGGC
Organism: Carcharodon carcharias; assembly: GCF_017639515.1. Classification (NCBI taxonomy): domain Eukaryota; kingdom Metazoa; phylum Chordata; class Chondrichthyes; order Lamniformes; family Lamnidae; genus Carcharodon; species Carcharodon carcharias. The sequence continues at coordinate 169,117,292 of NC_054472.1, forward strand.
TGGTTCATCTGGGCATGTCAGCGTGAATGCACTCTGACATGTTTCACAGCTATACATAAGCGATGTGCACTTGGTGAGCTGCACTTCGCTGGGGGCTTCGAGGTTTGTTTGCCTACCTTGCTTCGGGCAGCACTCACGGTCATGAGCACCAGGCTTCGCAGTCAGCACCACCCCACTTTTTGGGGATGTTCACGGGCAGGTCTCCATGTACCAGACTAGCTGTAAGGCAGGCGTGGTTTTTCAATGGCTGCAGGGCTAGGGCTTGCTTAGGGAAGGGGCAGAAGTAGCCTCAGGCAAGGGAAGAGACTGCAGGGCGAAGGCTGAACTGGGGTACGGGGATATCCCAGGGTGTGTGTGGGGCCACGTGTTGACCTGTGTAAATGGCCTTAAGATGATGAGGGCTGCAGAGGCAGTCTCTAGAGGAGATGAGGCCAGATGGACATGTGAGGGTATGCGTGAGAGGGTGAGTGGTGATGTCCCTTGAGCTGGCAGTGACTGAGATGTCAGTGAATGTGTGATGGGCTTGTGAGTGTGTGAGTTTAGAGTGATGAGATGTATGCCTTACACTGGTGGCACGGATGAGATCATTCATCCATATTCTGCACTGATGGCCGACCTCCTGTGTGCAGCATTGGCACTGACCACCTCTGCCACCATCTCCGAAGCCGGAGTGGTGAGACTGATGGGCCTCCTGCGGCCAATGTGGCGGTAGAGGACATTGGGCGGGTCTCCACAGCATCCAGAAGGTGTTCCAGAAATGTGTCACTGAACTGGGGGCTGCACCTTTCTTGGCTTTTGGGGCCATATCTTCACTGCAGCAGTCCTGAGCTGCAAGTATTGAGAAGTGTGTGTGTGGCTGAAATTTAAATATGGCTCCTGGTGCAAAGAAACGATGAGGTAACGGCGTGGTGGACAAATTGAAGGGCACCCGCCAGCGAGACTGTGTGTTTCCTGTGGCTGTATAATTAACGACATGGGAATGGGACAATATGGCGCGAAAACCCACCATTGCAGTCAGCAGGTAAAATGACATTTTTCCCACCCACTCCCACACTTAGTGCAAATCTGGGACAATCCCACCCATGGTGTAGAATTCTGGGCACCACACTTTAGGAAGTGTGGAAAGGCTTTAGAGAGGATGCAGAGAAGATTTACAAGAATCATTCCAGGAATGAGGAACGTCAGTTACATGAATAAATTGGAAAAGCTGAGGTTGTCCTCTTTAGAGAAGGTTGAGAAGAGATTTGATCAAAGTATTCAAGAGCATGAGGGGTCTGACAGATAGAGAGAACTGTTCCCATTGGCGGAAAGTTTGAGAACCAGAGGACACCAATTTAAGGTGATTGGCAAAAGAACAAAGGTGATATGAGGAAAAACTTTTTCATGCAATGAGTCGTTAGAACCTGGAATGCTCTGCCTGAGGGTCTGGTGGAGGTATACTCATTCGTGGTTTTCAAAAGGGAATTGGATGAACACCTGAAGGGAAGGCACTTGCAGGTTTATGGGGAAAGAGTAGGAAAGCGAGACCAGCTGAGCTGGTCTTTCAGAGAGCTGGTACAGACATGGTGGCTGAATGGCCTCCTTTTGAGCTGCAACCATTCTATAATTCTAAATAAGGAAGCATCTGATTTTCTTGTTTTTTTATTGCTGAATTAGAAATAGGTTTTTCCTATTTGATAATATCAATTATAATATTTGGTTAATGGTCCATATGATTATTTATTCTGGAGGCCAATGGTTTTAAGATACCACAATTCAATCCTTTGTTGCATCTTGTGGTAAAAGGATCAGCGTGAGCAGCGTGGGAACACCCACAGAAAAGGATTAAGAGAATCTGATACAATTATTGCCGCTTTGTAGAGAAACAATCTGAAGAGAATGTGAGACAGATGTTATGCCTTGTCTATTTTAATCTTAATTTTAATTTAAAGCTTGTTAACAGTTATTAAAAGGAAATATGGGATTAAAACTAAAAGTTAGAACTGCCAGGAAAGTGAGATTAAGAAACAGTGAATGATGGAAATATGAAATGAAAATGGGAAAAACTGAAAATACATGAAAGGAGACAGATTGATGCTTCAAGGGAGAACATGCAATAAAACTGGTGAAAGGTCACATTTCTTCTTCAAAGGCTGCTTCATCTATAGGGAGGTCTTGAGGTGCAATGGGTAGCATCCTTACCTCTGGGCCCGAAGCTCTGGGTTCAAGTTTCACTCTAGGACTCGATGGCCAGGGTAGGTGTGTTTGTAATGTGGCCAAATGGGTTGACTATCAGCCTGTGAATCCTCCCAATACAAACAGCAGGAGAGTTTTCTGGTCAGCCATATTGTAGAAGGCAACAGCTCAAGGGCAATTAGGGATGGGCAACAAATACTGGTCTAGTTATTGACGCCTGCATCCCATGAATAAACAAAACCATTACAGCACTTTACCAGGCATAGTCATGGACCACTCCAATGGAAGAGCATGGTTGCCAATGCCCTCTTAAGGAATGGTACCTGAAGGAGGAGGAGGATTGATCTAAGTAATTTTTAAATCTTTAGTTATTGGTGGCTACTATATTTTATTTTCTGATTTTATTATTGAAACCATCCTTTTTACTCATCCATTTCAGAGGTGATACAGGGTGAGAACACATTCCCTTGCAATGTATACTAACCCCTTGCAGTGTATACACTGGCTGCAGGAGGACTGGTTTTCCTGGCCCCTATTAACGGGGAGCTGAGTACTCCCCATGACCAAAGGTCAGTGAAGAGCGTAGAGACATAGATCCCTAGATGTCTCCTGTCCTAGCATTCCTAGGGCTTTCTGCAAGGCAGAGTCACCAGATAATGAGGTGCATGTGCATTCCCAGTTTCCTGCCTCTTTCCTTCTATTCTGCTTTCTGCCTGTCTAAGGGTATAGGTTCCCAGAAAAAGCTGATGCTGTGGCCAGCCCCCAAACCAAACCACCCCACCCCCCACAACCCCCCACCGACTAGAGGCTCTGAGGGGTATCAGAGACCTGCTGTACATGGCAAAGGGCGAACAAATGAAAGAAGAATAACTTGCATTTGAAGTGTGCCTTTTGTGATCTCAGAATGTCACTAAGTGCTTCACAGCCAAAGCAGAACTTTTGAAGCTTACTGGGTGTAATACAGGATACTGTTTTCTTACCCACCATGCCAACCCCTGCTCCCGCCCCTGCCTCTGCCACCTGAGGATTTTCAGTTTAATTTAGACCCTTCTGACTGGTTGATCTCTAATTCTGCCAAGAGCCAAACATGCAGTTGGGGGCTTCTGCTGGGTCATTTAAAAGCCCCAGGCCTGGATACGTGTGGTATTTTTCAGGGCTGTTTCTTTCTGGTGCCCAGACAGATTGGGACCTCAGAGATTTAGACATATTTTTAGTAGAGATGGTGAAATAAATTGTGATTTGTCTTTTGAAGCTGCACATGATTATAGATAGCTTTTCAACACTTGTCAAATTTATGTAGACATCACCAAGCATGCTTTTAAGGTACAGATCTTTCACTTTTGGTGCAATATAGTTCTTTTTAGTTTTCTGAGTGTCCATGGCCCAGTGTTTTCTTTTTTTCCCTTTATTCATTCATGGAACATGGGTATTACTGGCAAGGGCAGCATTTGTCACCCATCCCTAAATGCCTTTGAACTGAATGGCTTGCTCAGCCATTTCAGAGGTTAGTTAAGAGTCAGCCACATTGCTGCAGGCTCTGGAGTCACACATAGGCCAGGACAGCAGATTTCCTTCCCAAAGGGCATTAGTAAACCAGATGGGTTTTTAATGACAATCAGTGATAGTTTCACAGTTATCATTACTGAGTAATGATTTATTAACACATGCTGCCATGGTGGGATTTGAACCCATGCCCCCAGAGCATTAGCCTAAGCCTCTAGATTACTAGTCCAGTGACATTACCACTACACCCCCATTTCACACAGTGAATGTGTGACATATTCTGTCTTTTTGATGCAACATCTTTACCCAAGGAGTGATTAAAATGCAGAGATTGCTACCACAGGGAGTGATTGTAGATTAGCATCTAAGGGGAATCTAGAATAATATATGAGGGGGAGAGGAAATAAAGATTATGCTGTAATAAAAGCAAAGTGCTGGGAAAAGGCAACAGGTCTGGCAGCATCTGTGAAGAGAGAAACGGAGTTAATGTTTCGAGTCTAATATGACTCTTCTTTGGAACTAGAAGTTATGCTGATAGGCTCAGATAATGTAGGGTGGGGTAAAAGATCATGTAGAACATTAACAGCAGTACAGACCAGTTGGACTGAAAGGCCTGTCTCTGCACTGTAAATTCTATGGAATTGGTAATGAATTGTAGCTAGTCTAGCTGGTAAATATTCTGTACTCATCAAACCCATACAAATGTACACTGATTTTATGAAAATAGTGCTTACTCTTCCTTTGCCTTGCTCGATTACTCCACAGCCACACCACATTAGAATTAGGAGCAGGAGTAGGCCATTCAGCCCATCGTGCTCCACCATTCAATAAGATCATGGCTGATCTGGTTGCAGCCTCAACTTCATTTTCCTGTCCGCTCCCCATAACCCTTGACTCCCTTGTCAATCAAAAAACTGTCTAACTCAGCCTTGAACATGTTCAGTGACTGAGCTCCACTACTCACTGGGGAAGAGAATTCCACAGACTAATGACTCTCTGAGAGAAAATATTTCTCCTCGTCTCTGTCTTAAATGGGAGACCCCCAATCTTTAAACTGTGCTCCCTGGTTCTAGATTCCCCCAGAAGGGGAAACATCCTCTCAGCATCCACCCTGTCAAGTCCCCTCAGGCTTTTATATGTTTCAATAAGATCACCTTTCATTCTTCTAATAGGCACCTGTTCAACCTTTCCACAGAAGATAACCCCTTCTTCTCAGGAGTCAGTCAAGTGAACTCCCTGCTAATAAACAACTGTGATGTATCCAATGAATAAATCTTCTCGGTAATGACAACTCTCCTGATAGCTTAACAAGTAACAAACAAATTATAAATGCCCGTTACACATCAGTAAAGTAATTTAATCAAATAATTCTGGTTCCCTTTCTCTTTATTTAGCAGATGTAATTAGTGCTAAGTTGACCTTTTTAGTGGGAAGACTGCAATCATATCAGAGTTACTTTCTGTATGCCTGATGAGCTGTTATCTGAGTCAAATGAGCCCGCATTGTACCAGCCATCACCCCAATATTGGGAAGTAAAACATTGACCCAGATTTTCCAACCTGGATTGCGTGTGAAAAGATGGGAGAATTCCTGGCGCCGCAAACCTGACCATTAAAGTGGTTGCCCGGACGTTGGGGTGGGGGCATGCGGGTAGAATGGGAATTGGTGCAGGTGACTCAGGAAGAAGTGAAGAGGCTGCTGGGTGCAGAGGCGGGCATGCTGGAAGGCTTGCCTTAGGTCTCTGGCATTGTCCAAAAATAAAAAAATAAACATTAAAACATCCCTTCAGCCCTCACCCCTCATACCTCTCACCCGCCCCAAACACACCGCATGCTCCATCCATGCCAATGCATACCATCTCATGCCTTGTATCAACTGCCATGGCCCCTCATACCCTCCATGCCAACCTATACCATTGTGCTGCTGCATAGCACTCCAACTAGGAGCCCTGGGGAATACACAAGTGATAGGCAGAAGTCATGGAGGGCCACTGCTTCAGCTAGTTGATGAGCATCAGCAAGAGCTTTATAAGCTGATCAGATAGATGCTATTGGATTGTACTGCAAGTAAGCCAATGAAAGGAAAATGAATCTGAGTAATATATAAATCAATGGAGGCAATGATAGCATGGAAAAAGGTAGCAAGCTTGGCTGAAGGGAAGTTCTGGCACTGTAGTTTCTGATCTTCTGTTGCCTATTTAAATGTTTAAGTTGTTGTTTGTTGTTATGGAAGTCACCTCAATGTTTCACTAGCTAAGTACATTATACTAATTACCAGTCATTGGTGCTGTGTTGCCCTTGGTTGCCAGAATCTTTGCATCTATTTTAGTAGCGTGTTCCTAGCCCAATTAACTGATCACAATCTGCACACATTCACATGCACTTTTAGATATTCTAAAATTAATTTCCGACTTCCAATTGCAATAGCCCCTCTTCAAATTTGAGATTCTATGTTGCAAAAAAAACTTACAAAACATTTAATTCGAGGGTCACCATGCGATACAGCTTTTGATTTGTGTCTCCAACAATGACTTTGTGAGACCTAGGAATGCTTCCATACTCGGAGTGAATATGCAAATATATAAACATGGTACTGGACTTGACTAAAATAGAATGGAAACAATGGAGCTTTATAAGTGGATCAGATAGATTCTGTTAATTAGTTCACTATTGGATTGCATAGCCTAGCATAGGAGCTGCACTGCAAAATGCCTGGCGAACACTCTGGTCATGATGGGTCCATCTTGGTGTGTGAGTGTAAGTGTGAAGTTGAACCTGTAGTGAGCATCCATCTGTACCCTGATCAAGACCCAAACACTGTGAGTAATATATTGCCTTAAAGCTATATTGCCAGAAAGCTGTATTACTTCTTGCCTTTCCTATTGTTGCAACATACATTTATTCCTCGATAAATGGCAATGCTATTAACTAATGGCTTAATTTGTATTTGGAACCTATTGCTAAGCTTGGACTGTAATACATTACTTACCATTTCCTTTTCTCTTTCTTTTATTTCATTATGTTTTGTTACTCTTTCTCTGGCTAGGCTTCCCTCGCCTTTTTTCTCTGTAAGCTTATGCTTTTACCTTCATTTTAGAACTGGAGTAGAAGTATGGCCCCTCCAGCTTGCTCTGCCATTCAATAAGACCATGGCTGATTTTCAACCTCAACTGCGCTTTCCCACCTGATTCCAATATCTATTAATTCCCTTTAGAATCCAAATCGATCCCATGGCCCTCATACCCTCCATGCCAAGCTATACCATTATGCTGCTGCATAGCACTCCAACTAGGAGCCCTGGGGAATTCTCAAGTGATAGGCAGGCGTCATGGAGGGCCACTGCTTCAGCTAGTTGATGAGCATCAGCAAGAGCTTTATAAGCTGATCAGATAGATATACTCAACGACAGAGCATCCACAGCCCACTAGGGCCGAGAATTCAAAAGACTCAGCCCTCAGAGTGACGAAATCTCTTCTCACCTCAGTTCTGAATGGCCGGCCCCTTATTTCGAGACTGTGCCCGCTAGTTCTAGCCTCTCCAGCCAGGGGAAACAACATCGCATCATCGATTTCATTTCTATATTCCTTCTGCCTGTCTTCAAATTCCACTTTCTTTTTTCTTGTGTTGCTCTACTTTGTTACTTTTTGTCAGTTCATTTTTTTTAATACTCTTTTTAAAAAAAATAAATAAACTGTATGCAGCTGGATTATCAGAAACAGGAAAAGGACCATTTGAAAATTAATTGAAAACAAAGAGGAAAAAATGTGATAAATTGGAGAATGGAATAACAAAAAGATAAAATAAAAATAGGTTGCAAGATACAAAAGAGTGGCAATAAGACACGAATTCCATTATTTACTTGATAGTGCTTGAGGTAATTAAATGGCATTGTCGATTGTTGGAAAACCCATCTGGTTCACTCTGGGCAATTAGGGATGGGTAATAAATGTTGACCTAGCCCATCAGTGAGCAAGAAAAATCTAGTTCACTCACAGTTTGCCATCTGGAGTTACAATCTTCAGGTAGCCAGAGTACCATCATGATCATTGCACTGGTAATACAGAATCAAACAGCTTCGCTGACCTGAGAACAAAGTGCCCCAAACTTACATTTTGGAGATTAATTCCATCCCCAACTTCCATCTGAGCACTTCACTAAATATAGGGACAGAAAATGTAATGAAGCAGAAAAGATTATGGCAGCTCACCACAGAATACACAGTCCATAAAATCCCTCAAATTCTTGAAAACACAAGGGAACAAGGATTCTGCACAAGTGTAGCGGTTAACCTGCTCAATTCCTGTTTTCCCCACTGAAGACATCTGGCTTGTGTTGAAATAAGGAAGAAAATAATGAATTGAAAATTAACACATCTCTTTTTCTCTCCCAATCTTCTCTCTTTCTCTCTCTCCCTCTCTCTCTTCTAATTTCCTGAGTGTAGTATGATTAGATGGGGATAGACACCCTTTTGGTAACTGAGCCAAGTAAACATTATTCACGCAAGCCTGGAGTACAGGCAAGCTGTTCAATAGTGAATATCATTGCAGCTAAGCATGCTCCATCACCAACAAATACATACTTTCCAGTGGCAGTTAGAAATCAGGAGCATGAGCTTTGCCAGACATTTATCAAATTTTATTCAAAGGATTTAGAGTCCAGTTGTTTTTTTAAATTTTCCATGGGATGTGAGCATCACTGGTATGGCCAATATTTGTTGCCCATCCCTAATTGCCCTTGAGAAAGTGGTGCTGAGCCATCTTCTTGAACCGGTGCAGACCTACAGTGCTGTTAGGAAGGGAGTTCCATGATTTTGACCCAGCGACAGTGAATTCCAGTATGTTGATAGTGGGAGATTCAGTGATGGTAATGCCATTGAATGCCAATGGGAGATGGTCTTTGCCTGGCACTTGTTTGGCACGAATGTTACTTACCACTTGTAGCCCAAGCCTGAATATTGTCCAGGTCTTGCTGCACATGGACATAGACTGCTTCTGTATTTGAGGAGTTGCGAATGATGCTGAACATTGTGCAATCATCTGTGTACATCCCCACTTCTGAGCTCATGATGGAGCACCTTAAAGGTGGTTGGTTCTAGGACACTACCCTGAGGAACACCCGCTTCATGACCTGGAACTCAGATGATTGACCACTAGCAAGCACAACCATCTTCCTTTGTGCTAGGTATGACTCTAAACCATAGAATCAATAATTTTGCCAGGGCTGTTTGATGCCACACTTGGTCAAATGCTGCCTTGATGTCTCTCACCTCACCTTGGGAGTTTAGCTCCTTTGTCCACGTTTGGATGAAGGCTGTAATGAGGCCAGAAGCTGAGTAATCCTGGCGATACCAAAATTGAGCATTGATGATCAAGTTATTGTGGAATAACTGCCGGTTGATAGCACTATTGATAACACCTTTCATCACTTTGCTGATGATCGAGATGGTGCAGTAATTGGCTGGACTGGATTTGTCCTGCTTTTTGTGTATGGCACATACCTAGGCAATTTTCCACATTGCCGGGTAGATGCTAGTGTAGTAGCTGTACTGGAACAGCTTGGCTAGGGGCGCAGCTAGTTCTGGAGCACAAGTCTTCAGTACTACAGCTGGTATGTTATCAGGGCCCATAGCCTTTGCTGTATTCAGTGTCTTCAGCTGTTTCTTGATATCATGTAGAGTGGATCGAATTAGCTGAAGACTGGCATCTGTGATACTGGAGACCTCTGGAGGAGGCCGAGATGGATCATCCACTTGGCACTTCTGCCTGAGGATTGCTGCAAGTGCTTCAGCTTTAACTTTTGCACTGATTTGCTGGGCCCCACCATCTTTGAAGATAGGGATATTTGTAGAGTCTCCTCCTCCTGTTAGTTCCTTAATTTGCCCACTGCCATTCACAACTGGATGTGGCAGGACTTAGATCTGATCTGTTGGTTGTGGGATCGCTTAGCTCTGTCTATCATATGTTGCTTTCGTTGTTTGGTATGCAAGTAGTCCTGAGTTGTAGCTTCACCAGGCTGACACCTCATTTTTAGTTATGCCTGGTATTGCTCCTGACATGGCCTCCTGCACTATTCATTGAACCTGTTTTGATCCCTGGTTTGATGGTAAAGGTAGAATGGGGAATAGGCCGGGACATGAGGTTACCGATTGTGGTTAAATACAATTCTCCAGTGGAATCGTCCCAGATTTGCACTGTGTGGTAACGGGCGTGAAAAATTATGTTTACCCGCTGGCTGCAATGGTGAGTTTTCAAGCCATATCGCCTGCTTCCTATCTCATTAACTATGCGGCCACAGGAAACACTCCGCCTCGCTGGTGGGCAGCCTCTGAATTGCCCACCATGCTGTTACCCCACCATATCTGGGTGCCATATCTCAACTGCAGCCATGCACACAGTTCTTAATGCTTGCAGCCCTGGACTGCTCCAGTGAAGACATGACCTGTCACTGGAATGCCTTTCAGAGGCCAATCGTGATGTCCTCTACCCCTGCTCTGGCTGCAGGAGGCCCAGCAATCTCACCTCTCTGGTTTGGGAGGTGGTGGCAGTGGTGGTCAGTGCCAACGTTGCAGTCAGGAGGTTGGCCATCCAGTGCAAATAGAGGATGAACAATTTCATCTGTGCTGTCAGGATAAGGCAACCATCTCATCACTCTAAGCTCACATACTCACAAGCCCATCACACATTCACTGGCATCTCACTCACTCCCAACTCAAGGCGCATCACCACAAATTCTCTCACACACACCCTCACAACTCCATCTGACCTCAACTACTCTGGAGACTGCCTCCTCAGCCCTCACCATCTTGTGGCCATTTGAACAGATCAACAGGTGCCCCCACACACATGGGATACCACTCCCCTTCCCCAGTATCGCTCTCACCCTGCAGCCTCTTTTCTTGCCTAATGCCACTTCTGCCCCTTCCCCAAGCAAGCCCTAGCCCTGCAGATGTTGAAAAGCCACCCCTGCCTTCCGGCTGGCCTGGTAGATAGAAACCTGCCTGTGGGCCCCCCTGAAAGTGATGTGGTTCTGCCTGTGAAGCCTGGCGCTGATGACTGCGAGTGCTCCTGAAGCAAGGTAGGCAAACAAACCTCGAAGTCTAGAGTGAAGTTCAGCTCGCCAGGTGCACGTCGCTTATTGTCAGTTGTGAAACACATTGGGGTGCAATTACGCCAACATGCCCAGATGATCCAGCTTGGGGGGGATGATTCCAGCGAGCAAGACTTAAAATGAGATGCTAAATTATTAAAATTAGGTTCCTGACTTTCATCGGTCCACCACCAATGGGGCCGCATGATTCTGCCCTCTTTCTCCTGATGGGCCACATCAGGGATGCCCAGTTTTGAGCTGCTAGATCTGTTCTGAATCCAACTCTTTTAGCACAGTGGCAGTTCCACAAAACATGATGGACAGTATCCTTTGTGTGAATATGGGACTTCGTCTCCACAAGCACTGCGCAGTGGTCACTCCTAACAATATTGTCATCTGTAGATTGGTAACGATGAGGTCATGTAATTTTTTTCCCTCTCGTTGGTTCCCTCACCACCTGCCGCAGGTCCAGTCTGGCAGATATGTCCCTCAGGGCTCAGCCAGGTCGGTCACTGGTGGTGCTACTAGTGGAGATTGAGGGCCCCGCCCAGACTACATTCTGTGCCCTTGCCACCCTTAGTGCTTCTTCCAAGTGGTGTTGAACACAGCGGCATTCTGATTCATGTAGCAACGCTAGTATTGCAAATGGTGTGAAACCGGCCTTTTCCGATTTACATGTGGAATTCATCTTATTCAAAAAGATTCTTGGGATGTCTACCACAGTAAAGACACAATTATATTATTGTATAATATGTAAAAGATAATTGGAATAAATACTTGCATGAAATAGAATAACTTGCATGAAATTCGAGCAAACCCAAAAATGAGCGTAAAAGGGATGCAGAGAATGATCCATTTACCTGACTGGATAGGCTCACAGGACACATAAGATTCAGCCTTGGGGTTTCATCCTCATTGAGTTGTGGCTGGCAGTGGTCTGTGCTGTTTGAATGTAGAGCTTGGCGGATTAGCCTTTGCTCCTACTGGTTCCATACTCAGTGGCTGGCTGGTTCCATGCCTATTGGGGGGGCTTCTCAATCAGCGCTATTTGAAAATGCCAGGAGAGAATCAGCTGTTTCAGTTTGTGAGTCCTCAAAGGCTAAATTTGTTACCTACCACAATATGGCAGTGGCACCCTTCCCACTCGTAATGGACCTGTGCTTTCCCGTTCACCATTTTGGAGGTTTAGTAGACCTTTTATAGCACCTGAAAAATTGGCTCTGCCCACCAGGCGAATTTTCTGGCCAGTGAATTTAAAGGGTACAGATCCAAAGTTTGATGGTTGCCTTTTTTAACGTGATTTCCTATCTTTCCACTCACAGGCTAGAATTGAGTTGATGACACCTGAGGTATCGCCTACTTCCAATGGTGTACAACAGTCCGAAGAAAAGACTCTGTGGGATCAGACAAAAGGTGAGTACTGCTTAGGTTGGAAGCTGCTACCATAATAAGGGAAAAGGATGAGGTTGAGGTGTGTTGTGAGAGGAAATTAAGGTGACTACAAATAACTTCAGTGGTCCTAGGCTAGGAATTGTAAAATGAAGCTTGCATTCATATGGGCAATGGTTGAGCAGAAGTTTGAGTTTGACTCTCCAGTCTCTATGACTGAGTAGCATATGAGAATGGTCACATGAGTGAGAGAGAACAAAGCAACTATTACCCTTAGAGCTGAACCGCAGCAAGAAACCACCTTCTATAGCAAAGGTAATAACATCGCTGGGTAAAAAAAAAGACTCTGTTAAATGACCAGAAGTCCCATATGATCAGTTGATAGTTTTGACAATTCATCAGATAAAAAGCATCACATATCCAACATATAGTTAAGTAAAGGCTTTGAGAAGCAATGCTAAGTTGTAAATTATTTGGTATGAATGCACTGTTTGAAAATCAAAATATAGTTTGAATAACAAATGAGCAAACAAATTCGCTGTGGTCACTTAGTCTGATAACTTTGTCCTTTGAATCTAACTTCTATATTTCTACATTCTATATTTCACAGAGCACATGCACGTTGCACACGTATGTCACATAACATTATTAAAAGTTCACTTCTCTAAAATTGAGCCTTTTTCTAAATGAAATGATGGAGTATATTTCCTGATGCTTTAAAAGGATTGCCATCTACATCAGAAAAGCGCAGAGCATAGCGGCATTCCTTTTCTTTTGGAAAATACAACCATTTCCACCCTCTAAACAGAACAACATAAGAATCAGAAATGTTATTGGTAGTTATTGGTAGTTATTGGCAGTTATTGGTATAAGCCATGCAGAGTGCGATCGGTTTGATATTTGAAGCTGGATTTCCATCTCATGATGGAGCTGGGAATGGAGTCAGGAAAGCTGAAATATTGAATTTTTTCACTGCAAAAATGAATTTCCTCTCCCTTCCTGTCCCTGCACTATTTTTGTGTTGCCTTCTCATGGGTCGGAAAGGCTTTAGGTTGTGACCCCATACACTCTTCTGATGTCAGGTTTGCCAATGTGAGCCCTATAAGAAATTTTCACTTCCTCCCACCACCCCTCATTATTTTTGCACGCTGGTGTGGGTTTTGGAAGCCCTAAAAAACCCATCTGGTTGGAGAGTTCATGACCACTAAGGGAAGCCAGCTGAGGAGTTGGAACCATTCTGACAGGTAAATGTTAAAAGTTTTGACAACTTCAAATGTCACTGTTAGATGCTGTATTGTAGTATAGATGTGTTTTAATTGCAGTCATTCATCATAGGGCTCTGTACTGAAAAGTAAGTTGGCCATGACATCGACCAGCATTGTTTCAGTATTGAGATGCATTAGAGTACTTTTCCCATTGAAGAAAGTGCCACAATGCTCTCTCAAAGCTATAGAGACATGTGCTGTGTCAGGAGATCTTTAGCTTTGAAAAGTATTGCCCTGCTGTTGAAAGTAAAATAAAAAATTAACCACCTGCTCGACTCCGTTGATTGACAGGCAATCTGCTTGAAAATGGACATGAAACATGATCTTAAAAAGGTCATTTTTGTTTCAATTTCAATAGACATCATTGTTTAGATTTCCAAAGGTTTGTTAAAGAGCTGAGATTATTATGAATTCTTGGCTGAGTTTCAAAGGGCAGGATTTTTCAGATGGTGGGATTTCCTGCCCCACCACCCAAAGAGTCAGTGGGTAACCCATCCCCACTGATCATGGCAGACCCCCCCAGCCCACAGCGACCTAGCACACCGAGGAGTGTTATTTTGCTGGAGATGGGACTTCTGGCACAGTCCTGCCTCAGAGCTGCTGGATAATTTGATTGGCTGTCAGCTCTGTACTATCAGCAGCACTAGTGGCAGCAGTGCCCAGGAATGGGATCACAAGCATTCTACAGATCCTAAGTCCTGGATTTCTGGACCAGGTAAGTGCAGGAGACCTCATAGCAGGGAGGGGAGGTGGGGTCTTGATGGAGCGGCTGGGCGGGGGGGGTGGGGGGGTGCAGAGGGAGCACTTGCTTGGGGAACACCTTGGTGGGGGGCAGAGGTGATGATGTGGAAAGGGGGTCCTCGATGATGGACATGTCCCTTTTTCACACTTGAAGCTCGAGCGGGGTGACCTGCTAGGCTTTCCCCCACTCCTGAACTCCTCCTGTCAGCCTCAAAATTGAAGTGGGCAGGGAGCAGCCATTTAATGGTGTATAATTGGCCACTTAATGGTGTATAATTGGCCACTTAATGGCCTGAATTGGGTTGAGGGTGGGTAGGCTCCGTAGGCCTCAGCTGACCCCATGTAAAATTGCAGAGAGTTTGGGGTCAGGCAGGAGGAAGGTTGGGGAGCCACCCACAGAATTTTATGCCCCTCCGCAAATCCTCTGACGAGCTACCATAAAATTATGCCCAAAGCTCCAGACCCACTTGGTTCAGAAAGTCTAACTGTGAGCGGGAGAGGAAAGTGTACCAGCTGGTGGGGAGGGTACGGGGGTGAGGGCACGGAGGTGTGTGGTGGTGGAAAGGACAGTCTAGTTGTGAGTGGGAAAGGTAGGTGTACCCAGCCGGTGGGGGTGGGGTGTGGGGGGGAAGCATGAGGTTCGGGGGTGGTGGTGAGGGGGTTGACAAAGGTGTCAGGTGGGGTGAGATTGGGAGGGGGAAGGTGTCTGGGGTTGGAGGAGGGAGTAAGGGTGGAGGAAGGGACGTGAGGGGGATGTCCAGGTGAATGTGCAAGGGAGATATCTGTGGAGTCAATGACTGCCTCCGGGGGAGTGAAGTGAGGACAGGCATGGTAGGAGGGAATGGGTGTAGAAGGTGTGGTGAGGGTGGTTGACGGGGACTCTGAGGCTGACACAGACCCTGGGGGTGGGAAGGAGGAGGCCAGGAGGTCAACATGGATGGGGGTGGAATTCTCAGGAAGGTAGGAAACATGCACAGTCAACTGGACATCCTGGAATGACAAGGGTTCTGGTTGGTAGGTGATGGTGGGTTCTTGGACATGGTGACTTGGGGAGGGCAAAGGACAGGTGAGCTGATCAAAAACCTGACCACGACCATGGTTTTCAAATCGAAAGTGAGCGGAACCTCGTGTTGAAGGGGCGCAGGCCTTGCATGGGAGTGTCAGCTAAGATGCAGGTCAGTTCAGATGAACAACTGAGAGAAAACCCCAGCAGGCAGCATTGAAAATGCTCAGGACAGTGAGGTGAGCATGATGGATGAAGGCTTTGTGTGTGAGGGAGAGTGCTTGCATGTAGCTCTGAAAGGCCCTGCCACACACACACATACTTCTTCCTCCATCAGTCATGGTCTGCCTGTGTGCAGCTGAATTGCTAGTGACAGACGGAGGGCAAGGTGGGGGGTGGGGGCACAGTGGCTGGATGCAGGGGGAGGACTCGCAAAGCCTGTCAATGAAGCTGAAAGACACCATTACACATTATTCAGTGAAAGTGAATATATTTTCAGATTATACACTGACAAAGTGTGGTCACCCATGCAACCACGTGTGATCAGAATTCTTAACTTGTCCAGGCTTAACACTTCTTCTAGGTGCTGCCCTGACATCTGCAGCAGGGGTGGAGACAGCCTGTTCAAAGGTTGGCCCTGTTCCCTCTGATGACTTTGCTGTGTGTCCTCTGGGGAGCCGAGGCCTTGAGGGCCCCGGCTAGCTTTGGGTGTCCTGTGGGCCAGCTGCTTCCTCTGTGATGACAGAGGATGAGGTTGAAGGGGGGGTCACAGACAAAGAGGAGTCGGAGGGAGCGGACAGACTCTGAGATTCCTGAGTTGACGACCCAGGGGTATTCAGTTGCCGCTCTTCTTCTGTTTGGGTGACCGAGGGGCCCGGCTTGACCCTTCGAGGGGAAGGAGCACCTGGAGAGATGTCGAGGGGCCCTGTTTCCCTCTTGTGTTGCCACTACAGGAACCCACCCATGGCTACTGCGATGGAGTGCAGGTCTTTGGGCATCTCCACATTCTACTGAACCAGGGTCTCCATTGTGTCCGCCATCCTTCCCAAGCAGACTTCCATAGATGCACACATGGGCACCACTTCATCAGAGCGCAGATGGACGCACTCCTCCAACTCATGTGTCACTCTATTGAAGGCTTCCAACAGCTCTGCATGATGTTCCCACACCTTCTGCTGACCCTCCACAATGAGTTGGAAGGCCGAATCCAGAGGCTCGTCGTTAGGCCTCTTCCCCAGCAGTCATCTGAGTGTCAGGGAGCTTGGATGAACTTGCCTGCTCCTGCTATGGATACCTGTCCGTGCGGTGACCACCAGATTGTGAACCCGAACCTGCTCTAGATCTAGGTTCAACCGAGGTATGTGTCTCTGCGCTGGTGGAAGGTATGGGTAAGCTCTGTGACGGGTCTTCCAGGCTGCTTATTTCCAGCTCTCCAATGGAGGGGATGTCCTCTTGGCTGGAGGTGAGGACCTAGTTGGAGCTGAGGGATTGGCTAGCTGAGGATGTTCGTTGCTTGGCAGAGCTCCCTGTGAGCCAGTGTTGAGATGATTAGTGCATGGTAGCACAGTCAAAGGCAGGAGAGAGAGAGAGCATCCACATTTGCGTTGACAGGATGATGATGCGGTGCAGGACCCTCATATGGGTGTTTGCCACCGAACTCATCATCGCCACAGGCAGGGTCCACATCCTCATCAGTTAGTGCGATGGCACGTTCCTCACCCCCCGGTCTGGGGCTTCTCCCTGCTGTTGTGAGCCAGCTTCTCCTGCATGAAAACAGATGGAGAGTGTGAGCAGGAAGTGTGGCACCGCATGGAATGTTTGTGTGGCGAGTGGGATGGATGGGATGAGGACGCGAGCTCCAGAGGGTATGAGCCTGATGGAGATGTGGGGGTGTGTGTGAGAGTTAGTGGTGTTGTCCCTTGAGGTGTGAGATCCCTGTGGATGTGTGACGGGTTTGTGAGTTTGTGATTTGAGAGTAATGAGGTGATTGACTTACCCTGGTGGATCGGATGATAGTATCCATCCTCTTCCCGCACTGGATAGATGACCTCCTCTGTGCTCCAGTGGCGCTGACCATTGCTGCCGCCACATTCCAGGTGGGATTGGTGACTCTGGTGGACCTCCTGCATCCAGAGCAGGGAAAGAGAACACCGCGGCAGCCTTCTGCTATGTCCCAGAGAGGCGTCAGTAAATTTGAAGGCTGCCGTCACCTTTGCTTTTGGGGCTATCTGTCCGGTTGCAGACCTGGTTTGTAGACATGAAGTAGGCTGCGCTCTGGTGTGCTTTAACTATGGAGCCTGGAGTGAGGAAGCGCTGAAGTCATCCCATGGCAGGCAAATCTGAGCCCGCCTGCCAGCAATCCGGCGCGTTTCCCAAGAATACATTATTAATGAGCCGGGAAGGAGACGATACAGCACAAAAACCCGCCACTGCGGCTGGCGGGTCTTTGTTCACACCAGCTACTGCACTTGGTGCAAATCAGGGACGATTCCATCCTGAACGTCAGGCAAGTTCCCCACTCTGCCAGGTGAATATTGATTATTAAAATAGAAATAGACTAGAAAAGGGCCATCAAACACTACTCTCATTAACTGTCCTATTTCCAAGACACAGCCTCTTCCTGTGCATCATAATGCATTGTTAAACCTTGATGCGCAAGCGGAGAATGTTCAAGTACAGGACGGAAAACAGTCTAAAATTTACAATCTGAACCTTTTGTTCTGGGATGAACTTGTACAAAATCAGATAAAGGTTCATCTGGCCACTTGTGATATAGCAAGTGTTGCTTTCTGGAGGTCATGAAATGCAGTTAAGTATCTTCAAGAGCGATATAAATCTGTCCTGTTTTCAGAGCATCCCAATATTTTGATGAGGTTGTTTTCCTTGTTGATAAGATTCATCCTGTTAGGATAATTAAAAATTTAACCTGGACTATAATGGCAGATTTGCCCAATGTACAATATGAATAATAGAGCCATTTTTCTTAAATATCAATTACATTAAAACCAGGCAGCCCTGTCCATCATCTTGTCTTTTTAAGGATATTAATGATATCATAATCCCCAAAGTCAGGACTTCCTGACATCTGCTTGACTACAGATATTCAAATCTAACCTTGTGAAACAGTTTTAATTTTAACCCGTATGCTGCTGGTGTAAAGTTGATTTTTAAATAATTGAATTAATTAAAAATATTTTCAACAGTTTTTCCTCAAGATGATTAATGCCTCTTAGTAGGGTGTGGTAGTGTACTGACCATGCTACAGGACCAGTAATGGAGAGGCCTGGAACAATCCTGAGGCGTATTCAAATACAATCAATTTAAATTCAATTAATTAAAAGCAAATCTTGAATCAAAACCAGTATCAGTAATGGTGACCACGAGACTACTGGATTATCGTAAAACCCCATCTGCATCACTAGGATCCTTCAGGGAAGGAACTCTGCCCTCCTTACCCAGTCTGGCCAATATATGACTCCACCCACAGCAATGTGGCTGACTTTTAGCTGCCCTCTGAAATGGCCTAGCAAGCTACTCAGCTGTGTTCAAGAAGGTGGCTTACTCCCACCTTCTCAAGGACAATTTGGAATGGCTAACAAATGCCCACATTGCATGAATGAACAAGTTTTAAAAAAATAATTGAAGCAGGGCAGAGCAAAATGTTTTTTTAATGATCCGCTTAGATCCACTTAGAAGACAGGTCAAGAGCCAGAGTGCAACAAGATGAATCAAGAAGTAGTGATTAGGGAATACCAAACTTAGCTTTTAAAAGCCTGTGGATTGTAGCAGTAGAAGATGTGTGGAAGCTGAGGACTTCAATAGCTTTTAGACCCTGGGAAAGAATGAATAGGAGCAGATGCATTGTCTTGGTTTCAACACACAGATGGAGGTAGAAGACCCATGTAGAATGGCAGCTTTGAGATTTAGAAGAGTTAAGACATGATAATTTCAATAAAATTCTGATATTAATAAATTAGAGAAAACCTAGTAAAGGTGGAATGGAGAGTTGATGAGGGTTCAGGTTACATAATGAGGACAGGGGCTATAGGGTGGGGCCAACCCTATATGATGATATGATATTTGTGGTCAAAGTTTGAGGGTGGTCAGATACCCAAAATGGACCATTGTTTAAGGGTACAGCATGAAATGCCATCTTCCTTTACAGGAGAACTCAGGTAACCTTACTGAACATAAAGCTAAATGACTCCAATTACATGGTGCAGGGCAATTGGGATGTCTTTCTTTGTTACTTGTTCCAGGCATTTTAACAAATTAAAATGAAGAATGAACTCCATCATAACTAAGCTTTCTTACAGGTTAGATCAAGGCAGTAATATTAGAACTAGGAGATACAATGGGCGGAATCTAATGATGCACCCTGGATCAAAACACGGGATTACCTATTTGTGCAGGAGGTGAAATGTCAGCTTCCCAACAGCAGGATGAAAGTTGGGAATTAAGATGGCGGCGGATTAAATGCGGATTGTGGTTCCCGATGGCAAGTGGCAGGAACCTATTTTCAATGCTTGGCACGTCATGCTTACTCATGACATATAAAATACACGGTCTTCAGACTAAATGGTGCTTTTGAGATTAAGTCAGCAGCAAACGTGCTTTCAGATTCATGGCTGATTAAAGGTGGTGTGCAGCAGGCGAGGTAGTGTCCCTGGTGGACTTAGAATGAGTAGGAGCTGCTTTTCTTGTCTTGGAGGGGGAGGAATCTTTGTTGGACTGGGGAGAGGAGGCTGAATTGTTGCATTAAGCTTGGGTGACAGCTGCCCAGTGAGGTCAGGACATGGCTGCCCAAGGGAGAGAAGTCAGGTTGCAGAGGCCCTTAAAAGGGTTGTAGGGGCACAGAAGGAGGGAGCTGGGTGACACAGGTCAAATGGAAGGCAGATCAAGCAGGATAGAAGGGAGACCAAGGGTGATTGAACGCAGGTCAGCGGTGAGGGTGGGAGAGTCGAAGTTAACTGAGGGCAGGTCAAAGATGATAGAAGGAGGGTTGAGAATGATGTTTGGCAGGATGAGGATGACAGGGGTGGGAGGGGGTAAGTCCACGGTGCTGGGAGCCGGCTTGATGGTGTTGGAGGGCAGCTCAACAGACAGCTGATCATGGGAGATGGTGGATGGCTCGAGGGTCACCGAAGACAGGGCAAGGGAGGGAGGATCAAGGATATTGGCGGGAAGGTCAAATGTGACTGAAGGAGGGTGTAAGGCAATGGCTTGCAGTTCCAGTGTCACCCCAGTGATTGTTCAGCGATATAGATGCAACAGCAGGAAGAGGTGGCGGAAGACCAGGTCAATGAGGGAGTTGGTCAGCAGCCTCAAAAGTCACCATGGTCTTGAATTTCTACAGCACTGGATTTTCCAGGGCTTGATCCTTGGGGGCAAGTGTGACATCTCTCAGTCAGTCATATACGCATAAAGGAGTTCACCAATGCCATGTTCAAAAGGGCAATTTTGATTTTTGCAAATTACCACTTACCCTGAGATCCAGGTAGCCAGACTGTTGGAGTCAGCTCCCTAGCTGGATTTCCCCATGCACAAGGGCAATTGGTTGCACAGCATATGGTGCTGAGATCTCCCTGGGAACAGCCAGCATTATTCACAAACCAAAAGGGGTTTCATTCCATCAATTTGCAGCTGGTTTGTGAGCACTGAAAATGAATCCTGCAGCTGTGCACTCGCTTTCCAGGGACCTCTTATGACTCATACATTTTCAGTCACTCAGGTGCCACAGCTGTTTGCTCCCCCTGCAGAACGGTAGAGGTGGCCAATGGGTGACAGGGGATATCCCCTGAAAACCTGGCTCATGACACCTGTGTGGAACCTACCAAATCCAGCAGAGCAGAGGTACAATGCCAACCCTGTCACAGCAAAGGCAACAATAGAACAGACCATTGGACTGCTGAAGCTGTTCTTCACTCCAGTCCAAAGGTGAATGGTTATTGGAGTTGTAGGTGATCATTAAGTCTATGAATTATGACTATTCCATACTCTGCAATTCAGAACAGATTAATCATCTTTCCGGACAAATATTTCACATGGTTTGTGGCTAGGATGCATGTTTTGGGTTTATACACTGTTAATGCCAACAAAATTATTTTTCCTGTAGAGAATAACAAAATTGGTCAAATAGAAAGCCAGCAAAACAGCCCAGAAATAACAGAGGACCTGAACTGGAACATCCCCTATTCTGAGTCTCTGACAGCAGCTCAGAAGGAACAGCGGTGTAGAAACAACTTTACAAAGAGGCCCAGCAGCACGACATTACCTGTAAGTGAGTAGGGTGATTGTGCTTGAATTATTTCATCAGACAAGTTTAACAGCAGCTTTGCGGTTTCTTAGAGTTCTAACAAGAAATGGATGTACTGAGGTTGGAGATTGCTGGTTGAATGCAAAACAAGCCTTAAACTCAAAGTCCAGATCTCTATTCTGCAATATTCAAATTCCCAAACCAAACTTAGAGCTATAGATGGAGCACTGCGGAGTTCCTCTCCCCTTACTTTTATTGTGGCAAAATTGCTGTTGAAACATTTCATTTCATGAGTTCTACATATTCTACCTGAACAAAGTATTCATTGCCGGAAGTGGTTTTATTATTTTCTCTTTTCTATTAAAGGAAGAAAAACTTACATTTATATAAAGCTTTTCACAAGCACATCTCAAAGCACTTTACAGCCAATGAAGTACTTTTGAAATTTATTTGCTATTGTTGTAATGTTCAGTTGTTCCAACTGTCCCGAGTTTGATTATGAGAGACTGGTAACTGATCTATGCTCACTGTGCTTGATTGGTTAAGCCTGGGTGTGGACTCAAAGAAAGGTGAGCAGACACACAGAAGCTATTAGAAGCCAAGAGCTAAAGTATGGTGAAGACATTTTAAAGCATTGTATAAAAGTCTGTAAATAAAGGTTCTGCATACTTAGAACTAGTATCATCACTGCATAAATCTAAGATATAAAATAACAGTTGTAATGCAAGAAATGCAGCAACCAATTTTGCGCACAGCAAGCTCCCACAAACACCAATATGATAATGACCAGAGAATCTGTTTTTGTGATGTTGATTGAGGGATAAATATTGTCGAAGACACGAGGGATAACTCTTCTGCTCTTCTTCAAAATAGTGACATGGGATCTTTTACATCCACTAGAACAGGCAGATGGGGTCCTCAGTTTGGAGTCTCATTTGAAAGGTGGGACCTCTCACAGTGTAGCACCCCCTCAGTACTGCACTGAAGTGTCAGTCTGGATTTTTGTGCTCACAACCTGGAGTGGGACTTGAACTTGGGACCTTGTGACTCAGAAGCAAGAGTGCTAACAATTAAACCCAAGCTGTTTGGGGCTGTTAGGGTGAGGTTGCTCTGCTCTCAGGCTTGTTCCTTGCTATTTTATAAATAGCCTCAGTGAAGTACATAAGAGTGCCCAGTCATGGGTTTCTTTTAGATTTTCCTCTTTATCCTGCAATTAAGTCCCTGTCCAGCACCTCACCATGCTTGAAGTTGGTACCTGGGGCTGAATTTTACAGGCTACCCATAGGCGGGAAAACAGGCAGGTGGACTCGTAAGTTAAGGCACCATGCCATTGACAGTGTGCCCGCTGCCATCCCACCCACCCTGCCCCTCTACAATTTTATGAGCGTTGGGAGAGGCATAACCGGGCCACCCACCTGGGACCCAATTGAGGCCCTTACATGGGCAATTAATACCCAACTAAGGACCCTGTCCTGCTGCTGCCCCAATACAACACCAGTGGGAGAGGCCTACGCCCAACGTGCAGCCCAGCAGATATGACCCTGTGGGTCAGTGAAAGGAGGGTGTCTCCTTCCCGGGCCCCATGTGCCAATTGGATGACCTCATCCAACACGCCCCCATGACCCCATTCTTATCAGCCAGGCCCCAGCAAGATCCCGGACTTAACTGAATGTTGGGGTCCATTGCTGACTGCCACCTGCCTGGCCTACTGCAGTACTGGCAGGGGCCACCACTCCTGCTAAGCGCTCCTGGTGTCCAGAGCTGCCGGCCTCCAGTTGACCGACAGACCTGCAGTCCCCCTGCAGATGGCTGGAAGGCCACCTCATATTAATTAAAGGGGTTGTCACCGAAAAAAATTAAAGCAGGCAAATCGGAGGCAGGCTCACCCCCAAAATTTACACTGAGGTCGGGGAGCCTGCCCTCAGCCTAAAAGCCAGCCCATGGTGTATGGGGGTTATAGACAGGAACATTTGTTGCAGCACTCCCTGGGACAGAGTAACTGAACTCTAAAGTGCATGTTACAATGTTCCACATTTCAGGCAGAATGCTAGCTTATCTCTCAAACTCCACTCAGTTTTACAATGTAATATTTATTTTTCAAAGAAGCAGCAATTGTTTCAAGAAGTTTGTAAATTGTTTTGACTCTATTACAATTTCAGAAATTTACTATTCCGAAAGACAGGCTGGGGTTAACACGAATTGGAGATCTATCCTGTCAGGATATGAAAAAGATCCATAACCTCGCTCTAATAGAGATAACGACATTCTACGATGCACTAGGAATAGAACTGAAGAGGAACAGGACTCTGAGGGTCAAAGCAAAGGGTGAGTTGTCTACAACACTAACCGTATCCTTTCATTGGGGCATCAAGACACAAAGGTATGTCCAAGGTCATAAACCTCTAGGTTTAGGCTTGTGCTGCTTTTATCATTTGCATTTATTCGGCTTTCATTCTGTATCTGTGTGGTTGAGTGCCATTTGCAAATGAAGCAGATAAGGAGGTGATGCAAGTTCATTAAAGGCTTGGTGCAATGGATTGTCTAGAAGAACCTGAAAACATAACAAGTGTCAAGAGCGAGAAGAGACCATCAGGCTCCATTGAAGCCGATCTCTCCAGTAGTATAGCTGCCTTGTATTGTGTCCAGCTGTCTTCACAACCCTGGTAGATTGGTCCAAATATATAAGAACATAAGAAATAAGAGCAGGAATGGGCCATGCAGCCCCTGGAGCCATTCAGTACGATCATGGTTGATCATTGACCTCAACTCCCGCCCAATCCCCAAACCTGTCTGTCGAAGGGTCACGAGGACTCGAAACGTCAACTCTTTTCTTCTCTGCCGATGCTGCCAGACCTGCTGAGTTTTTCCAGGTAATTCTGTTTTTGTTTTGTCCCAAACCCCTTGATTCCCTGAGAGTCCAAAAATCTACCTCAGCCTTGAGTAGACTCAACAACTCTGCAGCCACAGCCTTTGGAGTAAATAACATCTTCTATTGCCTGCTCTAAATTTATTTTCATCAGTTTTACTTACCTTGTGATCAGCAGCACAAACATTCAATTAAAATCTCAGTCGTGTGCCAAAACCAGAATTCCAGCAAAGTTTCAGAGAAAGCAGGGCGAGATTGTTTAGGAAAAATAGTTGGAAGGCATCAAAATACCGCAAAAATATATTTTACTGCTGCTCCTCGTTCAAAAATTAAGATAATATGTGTTTTAATAAGTTCCTTGTTGGTTACAGAAACTGGTCCCTTTGGCGTCCCCCTCACAACACTGCTTGAAAACGATCAAAAGAAAGTTCCGGGAACAAAAATTCCTCTCATCTTTCAAAAAGTAAGTACAATGTTCGGTGCAGGAATTGCCCGATTAAACCGAGGCTTAATATGGGCCAGCGTAGCTTTCAGTGTAATGCAGAAAGGTAGTGAGGAGTCCAGTGGTGCATAGAGTGAAGTTCAAACACGGGGGTGTACAATAGATCGGCAAACACTTGAAAAACATACACATCACCATCTGCATTGAAGAACAATAGATATTCTAAAAAATGTACAAAAAAAGATTAAGTTTGATGGTTTGGCTTTAGAGCGTGGAATATACTTAAAGGTATCATTGCTTTGTGCATGTAATGAAACAATCCTGGAGAATGCAACAGTTTAATCTCCTTCTGAATGATCTTCTTGGCCCTGAACCAAGAGGCATTTCCTCAGCCCAGCTGGGTTGTGGTGTTATGCAAGGCCTCTTCATCTTTGATGCCTGTGAAGCAGTAATTCAACAGGTGTCCACATTTCCTTAATGCTACATTGATACAGAGGGAGTATTTGGAGAATTGATTTCTCTTTACTTCAAGGTTTCCTCACAGCGAACTGATCTCTTCAAATATTGATGAATACTGTTCTTTAAAGGCTTTTTTTGTCTCTCTGGATGAACTTAAAACTGAATTGTTAGTTCTCCACATTGAATCCACTATATAATTTAGTGTGAAATTTTGTCAAGTTGGGGAGGTGTGGGTGTTGGGGCAGTCACAGGGTATTAACTTGCAGACTTTCTGCAAGTTAGACCTGACAAGTCTTTCTTTTGGAGTGAAACTCCCTCATTTTGGTGTAATCATGCGATCTTTGTTGACACATCGCATTCTTCTAAGAGCAAAGTAAAGCTCCACATCTTTAAATGGGGCTGTTATGTGTTTTGGGACAACTCTGTTGTTCTTATTCCAGATTTCTTGGCTCCCATTAGATATTATTTTTTATTAGTGAGCTCTAACTCACCTGTGCCTTCAGGAATATCTTCAATGGCCTTTGTAAATTCTCAGTAATGCGCCCAAGGTGACATTCCGTTTAATACATTTTAGTTTGGAGTTATCCTATTAAGTGTCAGATCGCCACAACCTTGGACCTCATCTTAGATTGAAACTAATGAATGCACTTACTTAACTGCCCGTGAACAAGCAGAGATGTAACAGTAATGTAACATTCTGGCCTAAAAGTTCGAGCATCCTCAAAAATGGAACATCCTCAAATGTTGACCTTTCTTTCCTGAGGGTTTGGACTCAACAGTGAGGATGAGTACAGATGCATCAGTTGTCCAGGTCTCAATTAGATTCCATTTGGAGCTAGGGTTGCCTATATTCCTGGAGGTTTCATCACATGACCTCTCCCCATGCTCTAGCCATTAGTCAGACCAACACATCCATCCTTGTGACGTATTGCCTTTCTACGCTAACTGGAAAGCAAAAAGACACATTACCCAATTGGATGATGCTTGACTGTCAGCCAAACAGCCTTTTCTCCTCCATTTCCAATATTTCTCTATCTGTTAAAGAGAAATGTTCAAAGAAAATGAAAAAGAAATCTTTTTTTTAAATGTCCCGATGATTTTTCTCCAGGGTTGCACACAGCAGTGTCATGGAAATTGATCTTCAATTCCTGGAGACTCCAGGCCAATTCTGGAGGGTTGGCACCCTTATTTGGAGCACTGCATTCAGTTTTAGGTACCGAACCTTAGCTATATGCATTGGCATCGAAGGGGGTCCTAAGAACCATGCCCCATAAAATTGCCAAAAGTTTGCCTTTGAGATTTGTAACGGAAATGCCTTGTAAATGGCCTGAGGACACACAGTTTGTGGTTCAGCTGTGGAACTGAGTGCTGGGGTGTAAACAGTGAATACAGGCTTTTAAGCAATTAAGTCATAAAGTATGATCTCTGGCTTGGTTCCAGGGAAGAAGCACTTTGTGGGTTGCAAAGAGGTCATGACTCCTACTTTTTTGTGTGTGTCCCTTTGTTAAACGTAAGGCTGTAAGGTGAGGGTAGAGGGTTGGAAAGGTGGAGCCAGCTTGTCTGGAAATGCTGGGAAGAATCGACTTGGAGGAGGTCATTAACACAAAAAAGCACAAGCCCTTCTGTCAAATGGGTCACTTAGGTAGGGTTTTGCTTTGCTAGTAAAGTAACGGTCTTTCTAAGTCCATGTGCTTCCCAGAAGAAGGCTTTTATATCCCCGACTCTGGTAAGAACTTTAGCAGATCTGGCAGATGTAAGAAACTGGTTTATCAAAGCAAGGTACTTATAAGAATAAAGATCCCCAAGGGTAGTAGGGCTAAAGGAGAGATATGGAGGGGTGAGGCAATTTATAGTGACTTCTGAACTCCCCAGCATCTTATTGTGGGGGTACCCAAAGATGCACTGAGGAATCCCCTTTGGAAGCTCACAAGGTGAGGTTTGCATAGTAATTGCCCGGAAGTGCAAACTTCCCTTGGGCAATTGTCCTGCACTAGGAACCATTCGAAAATGTGATTTAAATCACAAACTTCGGATGGTTCCAACTGAGTTACACCAATAGTTATCCAGAAAATGTTAGAAGGATATAAACCACTTCTGGGTAACTATTCTACAGACCCAGACCAGCCCCCCATGGAAATCCCCCCACCCCCTCAACGCCCCAGGGGCTTCCCCCCACCCCCTGACTATGCGCCCATGGGATTCTTCCCACCCACTCGGGACTTCTCCCCTCCCCTACTGGCGTTGCCGACCCTCATGTGCATCTCCCTCCCAGGCCCAACTGGACCCAATCTGAGGCCTGACACCCTCCCGCTCACAACCCCTCCCAAGGCCCGGTCCGACCTGAGACCTGACCCCCCCCGCGGACCTCTGATCCCCCTGGACCTATAACCTCTCGATCTCCAACCGCGCCCCCCTCAGCCTCTGATTCCCACCCCGCACCTCAAAATCTATCCGCTTATCTTAGACTCTTATCTTCTCTTGGCCTGTCAAGGACCTTCAAATTTCAATGGGACTTTAAACTTTGGTTTATGGCAGCTGGCATTGTTAAAAAAAGGGGGCATGGCCTCCTTCACTTCGACTCTCCTGGACTTCGATGCTGGGCTCTGGAGACGTGCTGCACTGCCTGGATCTCACCCAACCTGAATCAGAAGGTCAGGCGAGATAGCATTGAAAAAAATTGAGGTTGGTAATTGGGTACGGAGTGGCAATCTGACACTAATTGCCAATCCGAGGAAGTTCAGGCCCAATGTGTTGTCGGACTGGGAGCCAATAGTGAGCCTAGGCTAACAATGACTTGGTGCAAGGTAGGATAAGGGGAGCCAAGTTTTGGATGAGCTCAAGTTTATGTGGGGTGGACGATGGGAGACTGGGCCAGGAAAGCATTGGAAGAGGCAATAATTTAGAGCTAACAAAGATATGCAGGTTTCAGCAGCAGATAAGCTGTGGAAGGGGCAGAGAGTGTTATATGGAGAGGGAAGTAAGTGGACTTGGTGAGAGAAATGGCCAAACAGGCTTGGGGTAGAGGTGGTGGTTTAATAGCCTACTCCTGTTTGTATGTATTTACATGAATAAAGTTCCAATTGCATCAGAGGTGGGTTTCTTGCAGGAGCATAATTGTGATGCTTGAAATGAAGGATGGACTGAAGGGATTTCAGATCTGGCTGACCCAGCACGAACAATAAGTGACTTACTCCGTCCTTTTCATTCAAATGTGTTTAATTGAGTTGCCATAATGAAAATAGGTTAAATTTGTATCATAAATATTCCTTGTCCTAGCTTTTGTCAAGAATGGAGCAAACTGGTTTGGATGCTGAGGGAATTCTCCGAGTACCGGGGTCTGCCTCACGAGTGAAGGTAGGAGTCACTTCCCATTCGCCTTCTCATGATTGATATTCATTACGGCGTCATGACATAAAATAACGGGTCATTCCTTGGATCGTGGCCTTCTAAAAGGTCAATAGTTCATTCCAGTTGAGAAGAAATTGCTGCTAAGAGCGATGAAGTTTAAAAGCCATGATGTGCGGGTTAGAGGTCAACATGAAATAATGTTAAAATATGGGCCCCGAGTTAATCATTGAAACTTAAATGTTTTCAATGACCATCTGAAGATATTTTTAAGTGAAAAAGCGTATTAATGCTTAAAGGCAATGACTGATAATTGAGTATTGTGTCGTCACAGAATGGTCAGGAGGTAGGCATTACCCAAAATTCTTTGCTTATTGAGTTCCTGTTCTCAATACAGTACTGTATAGGGTGAAAGGGGTCAATCAGAGGACATATGCTTCTTGACGGAGAGTGAGAGAGAATCTGATGGCAAGTTACATTGCCATTTTGGCATGTTTCCCAGAAAGCAAAGAGCAAGAGCTTTGAAATTTGAGGCAAAGTACCATGAGGAGCAAAAAAGACTGTCAAGGGTGAGAATTTTAAAACTGAGGCATTGACAAACCAGGAGCCAACCTAGGTTAGCGAGCAGAGGGGTCATAGGTGAATTGGTCAGAGTTAGGACACGGGCACCAGAGCTTTGGATGAGCTCGAGCCTACGGAATGTGGAGGTTGGTCAGGGGAGCAGACTAGCCAATAATCTAAAGGGAACAAAGGCATGGACAGAGGTTTCTGCAGCAGATGTCCTAAGATGGGCAATGTTGTGGATTTGAAGTAGGTGGTTTCTGAATCTATCTATACTTAAAATCAGTGACCCAGTGAGCCAGTATTGTGAGATCACATGGGATGCTATGAGGCTGAATTTGACAAATCCACAGAATTGAACATAATTTGAGCTGCAATGTTGCTTTAGTGAGACATACCATCTTCAGCCAGAAATCCTATATGGACGATTCATCACAGCCTCATCCTGAGATTCCCAGCTTCATAGATGCCAATCTTCAGCCATTTCAATTCACTCCTTCTATCATCAAGAAACAGCTGAAGGCACTGGATACTGCTAAAGCTCTAGCAGCAGTCCAGCAATAGTACTGAAGACTTATGCTCCAGAACTACCCACACTCCTAGCCAAGCTGTTCCAGTACAGCTACAATGCTAGCCTCTACCCAACAATGTGGAAAATTGCCCCGGCTTGTTCTGTCCACGAAAAACAGAACAATTCCAACCCGGCCCATCAGTCTACTCTTAATCATCAGCAAAGTGATGGAAGGGGTCATCAACAGTGCTATAAGTGACACTTACTCAGCAATAACCTGCTCACTGATGCTCAGTTTGGGTTCCACCAGGGCCACTCAGCTCCTGACCTCATTACATCAAGACAGCATTTGACTGAGTATGACATCAAGGAGCCCTAGGAAAGCTGAAGTCAGTGGGAACTGGGGAAAGCTCTACACTGATTGGAGTACATAGCAGAAAGGAAGCTTGTTGTTGAAGGTCAATCATCTCAGTCCTGGGATATCACTGCAGGAGTTCCTCAAGGTAGCGTCCTAGGCCCAACCATCTTCAACTGCTTCATCAGTGTCCTTCCCTCCATCATAAGGTCAGGAGTGGGGATGTTCGCTGATGATTGCACAATGTTCAGCATCATTCACAACTCCTCAGATGCAAAGCAGTCCATGTTCATATGCAGCAAGGCCTCGACAACATTCAGGCTTGGGCTGATAAGCAGTAAGTAACATTTGTGCCACACAAGTGCCAGACAATGACCATCTCAAACAGGAGAGAATCTAACCATCTCCTCTTGATATTCAATTGCATCACCACTGCTGAATCCCCCACTATCAACATCCAGGGGGGTCACCATTGACCAGAAACTGAACTGGACCAGCCATATAAATGCTGTTGCCAAAAGAGCAGGCCTGAGGCTGGAAATTCTGTAGTGAGTAACCCACCTCCTGACTCCCCAAAAACCTGACCACCATCTACAATATACAAGTCAGGAGTGTGATGGAATACTCTTCACTCACCTGGATGAGTGCAGCTCCAACAACTCTGAAGAGGTGCAACACCATCTAGGACAAAGCAGCCTGCTTGATTGGCGTCCGACCCACCAGCTTAAAAATTCACTCCCTCCACCACCGACACACAGTAGCAGCATCTACAAGATGCACTGCAGTACCTTTCCAAGACTCTTTTGACAGCATCTTCTAAACCCGCAACCTCTGCCATCTATAAGGACAAGGGCAGCAGATGTATGGGAATACCACCACCTGCAAGTTCCCCTCCAAGCCACACACCATCCTGACTTGGTACCAAATCGTCATTCTTTCACTGTTACTGGATCAAAACCCTGGAACTCCCTTCTTAACAGCACATGGACTTCAGTTCAGGAAGGCAGCTCACCATCACCTTCTCAAGGGCAATAAGTGATGGGCAATAAATGCTGACCTAGCCAGCAATGCTGACATCCCATGAAAGAATAAAAAAAAGAGAATGAATGAGGATAACTTCATTGGACATAATGGGTGGTATTTAATACCTGTGGGCAGGAGAGTCATTGAGAGCCTCGTGCCCCCTTTTTTTTAGGGAAGGCCTGCCATGCTGGCACTTAATTGGGCAGCGGTGAGCCTTCACCAGGATCAAAGACCCTGGAGGGGGTGCAAGTCCCACCCAACCTCTGATTGGCCAGCAGCTCTATTGAATGACAGTGCCACCAGGGAGCGAAGGCTGCTGTTGGTGGAACACAATCGTCACTGGATCCCAGGTTACAGGTGAGTGATGGTGGGTCGCAGGGTAAGGGGTCAGGTTGGGGGGTGGGGGGGGGGGGGTGCGGTGCGGGTTGTAGTGAGGGGGGGTCAGCAGCAAAGGCAAAGGGGTGGCTGTCAGTGAGCCCCTCAATTCTTGATGCTGGACCCCTCAATCACGCACCGAGTGCCTTTGAATGAGGGATCATCCCTCCCCTCTGGAGCCTGCAAGCATCCCTGCACGAGTTTGCATGTCATGTACCTTGCATGGTGCACAACCCCCCACAACCCCCTGCACCCACCACGGTGGCAGGATGAGGCCATTAAGTTGGGCATTAATTGCCCATTTAAGGGCCTTAACTGGTGGTGGGGCAGGAAGGCAGTCCACGGGCTATCCTGCCCTGGCCTTAATCCAGTTGTTTCCAGCAGAAATGTGACAGGGTCCACACCCTCCCACCTGATTAAATGCCCCCCCACCACTGAACTTACCATGGGAGAGGGCATTAAACTCTGCCCAATGCCACTCGTAGAGCTGCATCTGCTTAACATGAGTTGACATGATGCCCTGGCACATGCTCAGTGTCATCATCGGGTGATCAGCACACATGCAGAATGATGAAGACCAATACTTAAACGCTGTAGGAGGTGGCTGCGGTGATTGATTGTGAATTGTGTGTGGGTTATGGATCATTTTCAGGTCACCTTTGACATAAAGTGAATACTGACACCATATCCTAACTATGTCCTAAACAAAGTCGTTTGCCTCACATGCGCTGGGCTCTCTGAAAGGTGAACCCACTGATGGTGTAATGGGACAGTGGGGAGACAGCGTGGCTCAGGACCTCATAAGGATCACATTCTTTTTTCCCTTCCCGCTCTCCCACATGTGCTCCATTCCCTCTGGGCTCCTCTCTCCTGCCCATCAACCACTCCTTCTCTGCTCCCTCTGGACTACTGCTCCGCACCCCCTCACTTCCCCCTGCCCCAGCCCACCCTGTTCTCTGCTCCCTCAAGGCCCCTGCTTTCAGCAATATGAATAGTTAACGGATATTCTTCTACAACTAATATTGCAGCAAATATCATGAGTTTAATTAAAGCACACTTAAATCTTCTCTGTTTACCTGATTACTGTTTACATAATTAACTATTTAGTTCTGTTGCATTTAAATGTTGTAGGACTCACAGATTGCTTATCCATACTGTAATTGTTACTTGTTTTAAATCCCCTTTGTATGACAGATGACATGGGATAGTATCAGGGCTCATACTCTATTAGTTCAGGCAGTGAAGAACCATT
Organism: Carcharodon carcharias; assembly: GCF_017639515.1. NCBI lineage: Eukaryota > Metazoa > Chordata > Chondrichthyes > Lamniformes > Lamnidae > Carcharodon > Carcharodon carcharias. The sequence continues at coordinate 169,149,898 of NC_054472.1, forward strand.
TCTTTGTTCTGCTAAAATGTATCTTGATCATATCTGTTGCTTGGTAAAAAATTAGGCTGTTTGGAAAAATGGAAGACACTGATGAGTGACTAATTCTCCAAACATTTCCCTTAGCTGCCTGTGCACAGTTCTCACACTGCCTTATATGTGCATTGGAAGATTACAGATTGTGCACCGTACATGAGACTCAGTCTAAAAAGATGAAGAACGAATGGGATCTGGAAAGCTCCTACTTCACACTAGCCCACCATGGTCTCATGTTAGGACACTCCCTGTGGCTTGACATCTCTCACTGCCATGTGATGGGATCCTTCCTGTTCCTGCCTCGAGTATCAGAGGGAAACAAAGCCCTTTTATTAAGAGCACTATGGGACACTGGGAATGTGATTCACCATGTGACAGTCTCACAGAGAAGCTTCTGTATACAGATCACTGCTGGTGGTAGACTGAAAGTATGCAGGCTGTCTGCCTTTGTGCTTTGGTATGGCAGGACTGGGCTCAAAAGGGGAAAGGAAAGGCTCTCCTAGACTGACCCTTGCTTCTCTCCTTCCTGCTTGGTGCCCTTTTGGCATCCTAAAGCACTCTGAGAGCTCTCTTTGTACATGAGGAGCCCTGTACAAATGTAATTTGTTGTTGCTGCGGTAAAGAGAACTTCGAATGCGAGAGCAGGGAAAGAAGAAGGGAAAGATGGGGAGTGGATGGAGAGGCAGAGAAGGCTCTGGGTTTAGATTGTCCTGCGCTCCATTATATCAGGAACATCCCAGCACGATACTGTCCCTCTTTCACATTGTGCGGAGGGCCAGGGTCTCCGTGCTGAGATTCTTTTCCAGTTCCATTAAGTTATCAAAATCAATCACTATCTTTTCATTGATACATGCTCTAGTTTTTCCTCTTGTTCAGTGTGATAGGCAGGAAATCTGAAACTTCAGTCAGCATGTAACCGGAAACACAAAATAAGCTTCTTTAAATGATTTTAACTCAAAACTGAGACCATTCCATCACTCGGGTGACCAGACAATAATTTGGAAGAAGGGAAACCTAAGAAAGGCTGGCGATCACGTTTGGTTTTCTTGCAGCTAAACTATTCCGTTCTGGAAAGAATTTGCCTGTTGCTAAAGAGAGGAAACAAAACAACAACAGCAATAACAGAGATAAAAACAGGATACCCCAAACTGTAAACAAATGCATCACAGGACTTACTATGAATAATTTCCAGTTTACACTGCTAAGGAAAGTGATTTAGCCTATGAAAGTAATATGAATAAACTAACAATAACATCAAAAGCCTTGAGTTGGCAATGTCTTGCCCACAGCCCATTGAAATCTTCCTTTTCGACATGTTTGTGGCCTTTGACATGGTTGACCACACTATCCTCCTCCAATGCCTCTCCACTGGCTTCCAGCTGGGTAAGCTTGCCCTGGCCTGGTTCCATTCTTATCTATCAAATCATAGCCAGAGAATCACTTGCAATGACTTCTTTCCCTTTCCTGTAATGTAACCTTTGGTGTCCGTCAAGGACCTACTCTTTGCTCCCCTATTTCTCATCCACATACTGCACTTGACGACATCATCTGAAAGCACAGCATCAGCTTCTGCATTTACGCTGACGACACTCAGCTTTACCTCATCTTCGCCACCTCACTCGACCATCTCTACTGAGTCTAATTTGTAAGACTGCTTTGTCTAGTGTCCAATGCTGGAAGAGCAGAGATGTCCTCCAATTAAATATCGTGAATATCAAAGCCTTCAGTCCCCTGAGAAAGGTTCCACTCTTTTGTCATCAATTCCATCGCTATCCTGGGAACTGGCTGAGACTGAACCAGACTGTTTGTAGTCTTGGTGTTATATTTGGCCCCAACTTAAGATTCTGACCACATGTCCGCACCATCACTAGCATCACCTAATTTCACTTCTGTAACACCATCTGACCCTCAGTCTGTTGCTGAAACCCTCATTCATGTCTTTGTTACTTGACTATTCCAACACAATCCTGGCCAGCCCGTCATGTTCTACCCTCAGTAAACTTGAAGTCATCCAAAACTCTGCTTCCTGTGTCCTAACTCATACCAAACCCCTTTCATCCATCTCCCCTTCGCTCGCTGACCTACACTGGCTTCCAGTTAAGCTTTGATTTTAAAATTCTTATCCTTGTTTTCAAATCCTTCCAAGGCCTCGCTCCTCCCTATCTCTGGAGCTTCCTCCAGCCCTACAACGCTCAGGTATTTGCACTCCTCCAATTCTGGCCTCTTGAGCATCCTTGATTTTAATTGCTCCACCATTGGCAGCCGCTCCTTCACCTACCAAGGCCCTAGGTTCTGGAATTCCATCCCGAAGCCTCTCCACCACTCTTTCCTCCTTTATGACATTCCGTTAAAGCCACCTTCTTTGGCCAAGCTTTTGATCATCCAATCTAATATTTCCTTATGTGTCTCTGTGTTAAATTTTGTTTGGTAGCACCATTGTTGAGCAAGTGGGCGTTGGTTTTACTGTGATATGTGTGCTGTATAAATGCAAGCTATTGGGTAATTCCACCAGTGCCTGCTATTCTTGCCTCCTCTTGGGGTGGTGCTGCAACTCACTCAGCCTGTCAGAATAAACACAGGGTAAGACTAGCGTCAGAATTTCTTTTGGGCTCCTCCTTCTCTGATGCCTTAGCTCTGGCAGATGTTTGGCGGAAATCCAATTTACGTATGTAAATGAGATTTCTGCCAAAGCTACAGTGGCAAAACAGAAGCCCTGAGGACGTTCTGGGCAATAGTTTCTTCTCCCTAACTCGAAGGAAGAACAGGGAGATTTGCTAACGCATGTGAAATGAAGTGCCTTGGAAACAAGTCTGCTTGTGCTAATTGAGAATTTGATGATAACAGTACTGCGTGAGGCCTTTTGCATTTTTGGTAAGTCAAACATACCCCACCACCCTCCCCCGCTTCCAGTGTTTCAGTATTTTCTCCCTGTGCCGTGTTTGGTTCCTGATACAATCAGTTCCTAAGGACCCCTATTCCATGGCCACCATGTTCTGTCAATAATGCCAATAATTCTTTTGCTGGGTGTGGGCTGGGCCAGCATTTTTATTGCCCATCTCTAGTTGCCCTTGGAAGGTGGTGGTGAGCTGCCTTCTTGAACTGCTGCAGCCCATGCAGTATAGGTGCACCCACAGTGCTGTTAGGGAGGGAGTTCCAGATTTTGATGCAGTGACAGTAAAGGAACAGCGATATATTTCCAAGTCAGGATGGTGTGTGGCTTGGAGGGGAACTTGCAGGTGGTGGTGCTTCCTTGCATCGGCTGCTCTTGACCTTCTAACTGGCAGAGGTCCTGGGTTTGGAAGGTGCTGTCTAAGGACCTTGGTGAGTTTCTGCAGTGCATCTTGTAGATGGTACACACTGCTGCCACTGTGCAGCTGTGGTGGAAGGAGTGAATGTTTGCGGATGGGGTGCCAAACAAGTGGGCTGCTTTGTCCTGGATGGTGTCGAGCTTCTTGAGTATGTTGGAGCTGTACTCATCCAGGCAATTGGAGAGTATTTCTTCACACTCCTGACTTGTGCCCTGTAGATGGTGGACAGGCTTTGAGGAATTAGGAGGTGAGTTACTCTCTGCAGAATTTCCAGCCTCTGACCTGCTCTTGTAGCCACAGTATTTATCTGGCTGGTCCAGTTCAGTTTCTGAAGCCAATCCCTTATGATATGTGTACTGAATAAACATCAGCAGAGATAAAAGTAAAATACTGCGGATGCTGGAAATCTGAAATAAAATCAGAAAGCGATGGAACTACTCAGCAGGATTGACAGCATGTCTGGAGAGATAAACAGAGTAAATGTTTTGAGCCAAATATGATTCTCCTTCAGAACTGAAGGAAGGTAGAAATGTGCACAATGTGGTTTACTGCCATTAAGAGTTGGGAGGGAGAGGAAAATCAAGAGGGAAGGTTTGGGATAGAGTAGAAGGCGAGAGAAGTTAAATGACAAAGATGTCATGGACCAAAAGGAAAAAGGAGTGGTAATATTTATAGTAAAGGAACAGAACATTGGCCCAGAGTGAGCGTGAATGGCAGAATAATAAACAGCTCTGTCCAAAAGCAAAAACATGGAAAACAAGGTTCATGCCGGCACCTGGCAAAAAGCCAGAATCAAAATGAGGGACAGAGTTCATGGTCTGAAGTTGTTGAATTCAATATTAAGTACATAGGTTGTAAAGTGCCTAATCAGAAGATGAGGTGCTGTTCCTGCAGCTTGCGTTAGGCTTCACTGGAACAGTGTAGCAGATCGAGGACAGACATGTGAGCATGAGAGCAAGATGATGAATTGGAAGGGCAAGCAGCCAGAAGCTCGGGGTCATGCTTGTGAACTGAGTGGAGCTGTTTCACAAAGCGGTCACCCAATCTGTGTTTAGTCTCCCCCAGTGAGGGCAGGAGCGCATTTGAGCAGCAAATACAGTAGAGCAAATTGAAAGAAGTACCAGTAAATCAGCAGAGATAAATTGGTAAACCACCGTGCCTAAGTGATTTGTCAATTCAGCGTGTGGTTAATTGAGCTCATGCATTTTGTTGAGTTCCACAGTTCCTTTAAGCTATTTACACCCACACTGATGTCATTCAGAAGTAGAGTCAGTTTGGTTAAAGTTGATGATGCTTCCTTTTAATTGTTCAGTTAACATATAGTCAAACAAAAAAATGCATGTTGATGCTGTGGCAGAAAGGCAAAAGACTATCAGTGGAGGGAAATGGTTAGCAGTTTTTGAAACACTAGTTTCATTCCGTGGTGACTGACCTTGCACAGGGGGTTGGGCAGATTGCCCATTAAATATGGGATTTTACACAATGCTGAACAAGCCAAGCCAATTCTACATGGCCCTTCCATTATCAAACAGTCAGGAGGAATAGACCATCTTTATCCAAATGAAATTATTTCACCCAGTATTATGACTAAATACTTAATGAGACCTGAACATCTCAGGAATTAATATTTAACAGGGTAAAGTGGAAGTGGGGGAATTCAACACATCCTGACATTGAGGAGATTAGTATAGATGTTTAAAGTGGAATCTTATTACATGAATTATTCTGTCTTCCTTGAATGGTGAGGATTTTAAATTATTTGCTGTTAAATATTTATCTTAAAATAATATTTCAAGTACTGAAGATAAAGTATTACTGAGGAAAAGAGAATTCAAAACTCATTTTATTTTTAAAGGATGTCCTTAAGAGAGGTAACGAACTCAAAACCTAGGATTAAGGGTTTCTTTGTTACTATACAGGCCTTTTAAGCAGATTTTGAAAATACTTATGAATGACAGAGGTTGATAGAGATTACAGAGGAATGCTAGGAACAAGGGTGGGCTATGCAGCCCCTCAGGTCTGTTCTGCTATTCAATTGGAGTTAAATTTTTTAAGGGTATTGTTAGACCTGTGTACAGTTTCGGCCACCACATTTTAGGAAGGATGTGAAGGCATTGGAGAAAGTGCAGAAGAGGTTTACAAGAATGGTTCCAGGGATGAGGAACTTCAGTTATGAAGATAGATTGGAGAAATTGGGACTCTTTTCCTTGGAGAACAGAGGGCTGAAAGAAAATTTGATAGAGGTATTCAAAATCATGAGTGTCCTGGGCAGAGGATAGGCAGAAACTGTTCCACTGGCGGAGCGCTTAAGAACAAGATTTAAGGTATTGGTAAAAGAAGCAAAAGCGACATAAGAAAAAACGTTTTCACTCAGAGAGTGGTTACGGTCTGGAATGCACTGCCTGAAAGTATGGTGGAGGCAGGTTCAATCGAGGCATTGAAGAGGGAATTAAATGATTATTTGGAAAGAAACAATGTGCAGGGTTACAGGGTGAGAGTGGGGGAATGGGACACGGTCAAATGCTCATTCGAAGAGCCAATGCAGACACGATGGGCTGAATGGCCTCCTTCTGCACTGTAACAATTCTGTGATTCTGTGAGGACCGAACTCCATTCAGGCTCAATTTAATCACGGACAGAAGACATTTTTATCTTCCCCTTGCAATGCAGCCTTTAGTGAATATAGATTTAGCTTTGCTGTTATCCCCTGTAGCATTTAATATTAAGTTAATGTAGATAAGAGTTTCTTAATTTGAAACTAATATATTCCCCCCAAAATCGGCTTTGTTTTCTATTCAAGCCACAAGATATAAACTGGATTCAAATTAATGTAATTTTCATTTACAGAATTATCGACAAGAGTTGGAGGCAAGATTTTACAATGACACCTTTGACTGGGACCAAGTCCATCATAATGATGTAGCGTGCCTGCTGAAGACTTTCATCAGAGAACTGCCCTATCCTTTACTCACTGCGGAGTACCTTCCAGCATTTGTCGCTGTGCAAAGTATGACTTTGTCTTAACTTAAATATATTTCTGCTTTCTTTTCATTTGTTTTACCTTTACCTTTTTTTTGTGTTTGTACATCTGTTCTTGCAGTGCTCACACACAAGCATTCTTCCGCCCACTCCTGCTTCCACCCCCCCACCCCCACCACCAATGTTGATTAGACCATATGTTCATGTTTGAGACAAGACTTAGGGTGGAATCGTCCCAGATTTGCACTAACTGCGGTAGCGGGCAGGTAAAATGTTTTATACACCCATCTGACCTCATCTGGCCTCTCACATGTCCACCTGGCCTCATCTGGCCTCTCACATGTCCATCTGACCTCATCTGGCCTCTCACATGTCCATCTGGCCTCATCTGGCCTCTCACATGTCCATCTGACCTCATCTGGCCTCTTACATGTCCATCTGGCCTCATCTGGCCTCTCACTTGTCCATCTGGCCTCATCTGGCCTCTCACATGTCCATCTGGCTCATCTTCTCTGGGAACTGCTTCCTCAGCCCTCACCATCTTGAGACCACTTGCACAGATCAACTTGTGTCCCCACACACCCTGGGATACTCTTCTCTACCAGTAAATATCTTGTCCTGCCGCTTCTTCCCTTGCCTGAAGCCACTTCTCCCCCTTCCCCAAGCAAGACCTTGCCCTGCAGCCATTGAAAAGCCCCCCACATATGGCTGATCTGGTAGGTAGAGACCAGCCCGTGAGGCCACCTGAAAGAGATGTGGTGCTGTCTGTGAAGCCTGGCGCCAATGACTGTGAGTGCTGCCTGAAGCAAGGTAGGCAAACAAGCCTCAAAGTCCCGAGCGAAGTGCAGCCCACCAAGAGTACGTCTTATATCTGCTGTTTGTGAAACACATCAGTGTGTTTTCCCACTAACATGGACGGACGATCCAGGGGAGGTGAGTCCGGCGAGCTGGCCTTATAATGATATGCTGATATTTTACAATGAGGTTCCCGATGTCCGATGGCAAGGAACGCCGCCCACCATCGGCAAGCGGTGTGGACGGTAGTGAACTGGTTTCACGATGTCGTGAAACTGATTTTTCTCCTTCTCGCCGTATTGTCCACTCATGCCACCAAACATGCCCTATGCTGGTGGGCATGGAAAATCCCGGCCATAGTTTGCATTTCGGGCTTTTTCAATGCCACTTTCAATGCTTCTCTCTTGTCTGCTAGCGGGAGGCATAACGGCCTGGACTTTGCAGTAGTAATGATGATGAAATTGTCAACATTCCACTGTCATTACTCTTCCAAAACTGTTTAACATGCTGTTAAATGTGGAAATCAAAAAGTTGCTGTCAGTGATTCTATTTATGTCCCCAAAGATTGCAATCGATTAAAAATCATTGAACTGCCAGAAACTTGCCCTTTAACACTGTTGGCCTACTGTAAAAACCCTTGAAAATGTTGCACCTTGTTGAATGATGTGCAAGCAGGAATTTAATGGGCTACTAATCTCATAATTACTACTGAACAGCCTCACTGGTCCTGAAAAACTAATTTTAGATTTATGCAAAGATGTCATATTTATAATTTTTAAAAACGTTTCTTTGATATTTCAGCTTCTACTGTAATCAGAGGTGTATGCGTGAGATGGTGGTATAGTGGTAATGTCATTGGACTAGTAACTCAGAGGCCCAGGCTAATGCTCTAGGGACATGCTTTCTGATCCCACCACGGCAGCTGGTGGAATTTAAATTCAATTAATAAATCTGGAGTATAAAGTTGGTCTCAGTAATGGTGACTATAAAACTATCACCAATGGTTATAAAAGAGAAACAATCTTGTTCACTCATGTCCTTTAGGAAAGGAAATCTGCCATTCTTACCTGGTTTGGCCTATATCTGACTGCAGACCTACGCAATGTGATTGATTCTTAGCTGCCTTCTGAAATGGCCTAGTAAGCCACTCTGTTCAAGGGCAATTAGGGCTGGGTAACAAACGCTGGCATTGCCAGTGATGCCCAAACCCCATGAAAGAATAAGAAACAAAAACATGTCCCAATCACTTATTTATCTAAATATATTTAAAAGTGAAGGGTAATAAAAGCATTTTATTTCCTAGTTTGCTGACTGTGAGAAGGCTTCAATGTGGTTGGCTGCTCAACTCACTTGATGCCATCACTGGTGCTGGACACCTGGAAATCCCCTTGACTTGACACCAGATTCAAATTAATGTCAGGATAGGGGAAATCCAGGCTGTGGAGATCATGAGATCTTCATGTGCAGCTCACTTTGAAGTGGGCGGTGAGTGCTGTCCCTTTGCCTTTATCAGTGAAATCATAACAATGAAATGTACATACATTGTTATGTACCTGTCACCCCTCCCTGGCTGTGCTTACCACCTGGTGCTCGATCTGACAAAATCCCAGCCAAACACAGTGTTAATTTTTCTGTTATGACTCAGTTAGTAGCAACCTCACCTCTGAATCGGAAGGTTGTGGCATTAAAGTTCCACTCCAGGGAATTAAGACTCCAGCTGCCCACGTAGGTGGACAAAAAAGATCCCATGGCAGTATTTCAAAGAAGGTCAGGGGAGTTATCCCTAGTGTCCTGACCAATGTTTATCCCTCAATCAATGTCACAAAATAGTCTGATCATTTCTTTCATTGCTGTTTATGGGAGCTTGCTATGCATAAATTGGTTGCCACGTTTCCTACATTACTACAGTGACTAGATGCCCAAAGTACTTCATTGGCTATCAATGGTTCTGAGGTCATGAAAGGTGCTATATAAATACAAGGCTTTCTTTTCTTTGTAGCCAGGAAATGATGGGCTGCATTTTATGTTAGGCATGGCTGTCAGGTCTTTGATTGGCTTGAACCTCTGCCCCGTCTGAGAGGGATTCCCATCTTTGAGAGCTGGTGGCCAATCAAATGACCAGCAGCCCTCGTGTCCCTGCAGTGTCACCAGGAGCGGTGGCCACTGCTGGGACTGCAGCAAGTTCCATGAAGAAGGGGAGTCATAAACCCAAACAAGGTGAGTCCAGGTCTCTGCTGGGGCCAGTCTAGCAGGTCCCAGTGTAAAGGTTGGTGGTCTGAGGTCAATGAGGCAGTGGGGAGGGTAAGCGTGGTGGGGGGAGGGGGTAATCTTGGGGTGGGAGCCTCCGATAGGCACAGGGTGCCTGAACAGGAGGCATTCCGACTGGCTCTGCCAGCACACTTCCAGCAGCAGTGAGGAGGGCCCCGTGGGGAAGATGTTTCCATTAGTAGGAGAGACTAGGACCCGAGGGCACAGCCTCAGAGTAAAGGGAAGAGCTTTTAGAACAGAGATGAGGAGAAAATTCTTTAGCCAGAGTGTGGTGAATCTATGTAATTCATTGCCACAGAAGGCTGTGGAGGCCAGGTTATTGAGTGTATTTAAGACCGAGATAGATAGGTTCTTGATTGGTAAGGGGATCAAAGGTTACAGGGAGCAGGCAGGAGAATGGGGTTGAGAAACTTATCAGCCATGATTAAATGGCGGAGCAGACTCGATGGGCCAAATGGCCTAATTTCTGCTCCTATGTCTTATGGTCTTATGGTCTTAAGCTCCTCAATTAGCCCACAAGGCAATGGGCCACTAACACCACTGCTGCTGCAGGTAAAATGCTCACAGGGATTAGCAGGTGTCAAGCATGGTGCTGATGCCATGTGCCCAGTCCAATTTTACACCACCTGCAAACCCCCACCCCTGCTGCTATCCTGTTGACGGTGAGAGGGGGGTACTTGCAGTAAACTTCAGCCCTATATGTGTTACTGCAGACTTTTTCCACCTTAAAATGTACATTTTCATATTCAATCCTCTAAGGAGCACCTATACACATATATGGTGAACTCACCCCCTGGATGGATTTCTTAAATTCATTTCCATCGATGAATTTTAGTTTCACTCCACAAAGAGACATTTGTGTGTCGCTTATGATACTGGACTAGAAGTTGTGACTTCATATTCCACATAGTCACTTGTGGAGCTGAATTCAATATACCTCTGGGTTAATACCTACACTGGGCGGGATTTTTCAGCCCTGTCTGCTGCCGGGATTGTCCGGTTCTACCAAAAGTCAATGGACTTTTGGCTGGGCCACTGCATCTCCTGCGATGGGTCCCACCACGACAGGACTGTAAAACCCTGGCCATTAGTGTAAAAATCCACCTGCTTCATTAATGCCCTTCATGGACCAAAATGCCACCCATACCCAGAATAGTTTACATGTGGCTCAAATCCAAGAGATATAAATGATCATTGCTTGAGGTGAACGATCACTCACATCCTGAGGTCAAATTTTTAAAAATTTGAACAGACGTTGGACTCCATTTTACCAGCCTGCTACTGCGCTTAGTGCAGTTCTGGGAAAATTCTGCCCATTGTGAAATTATAGATAGTCACTAATGGCTGATTTTTAAAATATTAAACTTCCCAAAATGTTTTCTTATGGAAAAGTAATCAAGAAAATTTTAAGAATAATTTTCAAGTGTAGCAAAATCAATCTACGGCTATGATGATGAATATTCTGCTTGAATCACTCTGAGAGGCAATAGAGTTTATCATGTAAATGAAAGTTATTTCTTAAATTGCTGTATCTTTAACTCTGTGAAAAGAAATGCATTCATACATATACGCGCTACTCAAGAATCTCGCATTTAATGGTGGAAGGTTATAAGGCAGTAGCGGCTGACTCAACATCAGTTAACACTGTCCAGAAATCTTCTTTTGCAGAATGAAAGGAAGAAAGCTTTGTAAGTATATAGCACCTTTCATAACCTCAGGATGTCCCAGACCGTTTTACAACCATTTACACTTTTACATTTCACACTTTCAAAGTGTAATCACTGTTGTAATGTGGGAAACACAGCAGCTATAGCAAGCTCCCACAAGCAGGAATGTGATAGTGACTAAACAATCCGCTTTTAGGTATTGCTTATGGTATAAATATTGGCTGGGCCACCGGGGAGAACTTCCCTGTTCTTCTTCGATATAGTGCCATTGGATCTTTAATGTCCACATGAGAGACAGTTGGAACCTCAGTTTAACATTTCATCCAAACAATAACATTGTCCTTTCTGTTTGTATAGAAGATGAGATTTTGCATCTTAACTGCTATCTCTGTTTTGGTTTCAGATATCTCACCGACCAAGTTGCAGTTACAAGCTCTACACCTTATCATCATGCTACTGCCTGACCCCAACAGAGACACTGTCAAGGTACATATGGCTGCAAGTGGCAGAATTGGGGGTCTCCCTGATTTTCGACCTGTATAATGAAAAGCAGAGTATATCAGACACTCAACAAAATATTTTAAATATGGTCAGGTACACACAAGGTTAAATATATGGTACAGTAGCAGCATGGTTATGTTACTGGGTCAGTAATATAGTGGCCTGAGTTGGTGATCAAGATATGAGTTCAAATCTACCAACTGCAGCTGGGTAATTTAAATTTGGTTAAATAAATTTTTTAAAAGTATCAGTAATGGTGACTGTGAAACTACTGGATTGTCATAAAACCCCTTCTGGTGCATGAATGCCCATTAGGGAAGAGGTTTTGCCGTCCTTGACTGGTCTGGACTTTATGGGCAGAATTTTACGCTCCATGAGCAGACGTGTGCCAGACCAGATCGGGCGTAAAATAGCGCACAATGATGTCTGCTGAGCGCCCTGACATCATCACACACTCGGTGGCGGTTTGTTGCACGGGGAGTGTGCCGGCTCTCGAGCTCAGTCCAAGCAGCCAGGGCTCACCCCCTCGGCCAGTTCCAGCCTCATTGACAGTTGGCACTCAGATTCTAGCACCCCTGAGGTCCACGGGGGCCTGACATACCATAACACTTCACACTGACCCATGCCAACATGGGACTCACCCTTCCTGAGCGCAACAGGTGATGGAAACCCTTCCAGCACTGCACTCATGTGCTCCGCACCACATCACTGCTGCTAACCAGCGCTGCTACCTCCTCCCATGTCCTCTTTGTGAGGTGCGGTGGCCTCCTTCTCCCATCTCTAGGGACAAAGGTGTCCCCTCCTGGCAGCCACCTCCTCCAGCAGGATGGCGAGGCACTCTTCTGAAAAGTGGTGGGCTAAGTGCCCACCCGACCTTCCCTCCCGCCTGGCATCTCCAGCCACACGTGACTCCACAACTTGAATGTTGAAGTTACAGAGGAGACATTCTTCCATGGTAGCCGTCCAGGGGCTGCCTGGGCCGTTGTTAAACCAGCCGCAGGGTCACCTTTGGACCCGACGACCGACAGGCCCCCCATCCCTGCTCGGCCCTTCCCGACCAGTGACGAGCCGCATTTCACGCTGGGCAGGCCTTAATTGGCTTACATATGCTCTGAAGAAGGGTTGTACGGACTCTAAACGTCAACCCTGTTTCTCTCTCCAGAGATGCTGTCGGACCTGCTGAGCTTTTCTAGCATTTTCTGTTTTTGTTTCAGATTTCCAGCATCTGCAATATTTTGTCTTTTGCTTATATATTAACTTTGTTGATAACAGTTTGCTACTAAAGGTTGTATTATATCTAGAGCCGTTCTCTTTTCCGCTTTTACTAATAGATTCACCGATTAGGACTCCTGTACTGCACACCTATCCTGGCAGCTTTTTACTGAACTTTGCATTGATATTGTGACTGATTATGTGAATTGAAAGACCTGTGTAGGCAAACTGTTCACTGACAACAAATAAAAGGGCCTGTTATTATATAAAGCATCATTCCCCACACACTGACAGCAGCAATCCCAATGTGCAGATCATTCACATCACTTATTCCCACATCGCTGGAGATTGATGGTCCTCTCCTGTTTTGGTTTTAATCCTTTGGAAACATCTGTTGTGGGGAAAGAGCAGGGGAGTAAGAGTAATTAGATCATTAAAAACAAAAAACTGTGGATGCTGGAAATCCAAAACAGAAACAGAATTACCTGGAAAAACTCAGCAGGTCTGGCAGCATCGGCGGAGAAGAAAAGAGTTGATGTTTCGAGTCCTCATGACCCTTCAACAGAACAGAACCCTTCTGTTGAAGGGTCATGAGGACTCGAAACGTCAACTCTTTTCTTCTCTGTCGATGCTACCAGACCTGCTGAGTTTTTCCAGGTAATTCTGTTTTTGTAACTAGATCATTCCCCAGAACGAAAAAACATTAAGCATTGGGAAATAAAATATTGGTCGAAACTGGTCTTATATACCTTAAATTGGAACACCAGTAAAAACTGGGAAATAAGAGTACTGGTCTGAATTGATTTTTCCCTTTGGGTCATAGAGCTGCACAGTCTGGATGGGCCGAGTGACCATCTCCTGTACTGCAATGTTCTACGAGTCTCACACATAATTGTTTTGATGTGTTTGGAACTGCAAAAGGAGCAACCCCATCTTCATAATGTCAGCAAATTTAAGATCTAGTTAACTGGCTGGATTGAAAAGTAGCTTGATATTAGTAAGTGAAGTGAGGTGCCGATTAAAATTAATTAGCTGTTCCATAGTTCATTCACAGAATTGGTCCAAAAGCCCCTAATCAAAGCTTATAAGTTGATTTCATAAACAAATAGTCTATTGTGCAAAATATACTTCCTGCATATTGTTTACAAATAGTGGGAGCATTATGACATTCAGATCTTAGGGTGCCAATTCCTCTGAAAATGTGGGTAAGTGTGGAATGCAAACAGAATCTCCCTTGTTTAAAACAAAAAGTGAAAGGAAGGCACATTACAATTGAATTGAATTTCTTTCTTCCTTTATCACTTCCCCACCCCACCTCCCCAGGCTCTCTTGGAATATCTCAGCAAAGTCGTAGCAAATGAGGCCAAAAACAGAATGAGCCTGTGGAACGTCTCCATGATTGTCGCACCAAACCTCTTCATGTGCAAAGGGAGAAGTGGGAACCACCAAGAGGCAGAGGCAGCCACCAAAGCTGCCAACATCGTACAACTACTCATCAAATACCAGGACATCCTGTGGACTGTGAGTGAACCTGCACCACCCAGCACACTACACCACTTCCTTTCCAGCCTTTCTCAAGTAGGCCGAGAATTCGAATGAGAATAACCGCTCGTGTTGCCAATCCTCCAGACCCTTTGAATCTCCAGGAATTAAAGACTAATCTCCATGACACTGCTGCAAGCAAACAGGGAGAAATTTCACAGGGGCAGTAATACAATTACGTTTTTTTTTACAAAAATCTTCTTTGTAAATTGTTATTTGTTTGTTGGCTGTAAAAATATGGGACCTGGGAATAAAGGCTGTTTGATTTCCAGTGAAGTATAATTGAGTAGGTTAATTCACTGGTTGATTGGCATAGGATGATGAAGTAAATAAATAAAAGTGCTCAAATGAAATAAAAAAAAAACCCAATTCTTTTAAAGCCCCAGTGATTTTTATCCCACCTTGCTTGTGGGTGTGTCCTGGAGATTAAACGATAGAGACTCCAGGACAGTCCTGGATGGTTGGTGACCCTCAAAAATAAATAATTTGTCCTGATTGGGGTATTGAACTGTTTTTGAAATTGTCTTTTGTTTCGAATGTGCATTTTTACGAGTGGTTTGGGTGAACATAAGAACATGTGAAATAGGAGCAGTAATAGGCCCATCAAGCTTGCTCTGCCATTCAATTGGATCATGGCTGAACTTCCATCAACTTAGCTACATCTATCCCCATATTTTTAAAATATATATGATGATTGAGTATCCACAAACCCTGGTGTAGAGAATTCCAAATGTTTGCAACGTTTTGAATGAAGCAATTTCTCCTCATCTCAGCCCTAAATAGCCTAATGTGAGGGGAAGCCGTCTCTGACTGACATGAAGAGAGTTAGGAACCACCTTAATAACAATGGCTACTCTGTTGAAGATGGTGTTAAAGGATATTGCTAGACAATTTTATGTGAAGCGCCTGACGTGATGATGTCATTTGCATTACAATTCTAAAAATCTGTGTCATCGTTCTGTGAGGACTTTGAAGACGTCAAGGTCATTATCAGTGTTGAAGTACTCAGGTATAACAGTCCTCCTAAGATAAAAGCAAAAAACTGTGGATGCTGGAAATCCAAAACAAAAATAAAAATACCTGGATAAACTCAGCAGGTCTGGCAGCATCTGTGGAGAGGAGCACAGTGAACGTTTCGAGTCCATATGACTCCTCAACAGAACTAAGTAAAAATAGAAAAGAGGTGAAATATAAAATGGTTTAGGGGATGGGGGGTGGGGGTGGTGGGTGGTGGTGGGACAGGTAGAGCTGGA
The DNA here is from genome assembly GCF_017639515.1 of Carcharodon carcharias. NCBI lineage: Eukaryota > Metazoa > Chordata > Chondrichthyes > Lamniformes > Lamnidae > Carcharodon > Carcharodon carcharias. The sequence continues at coordinate 169,165,447 of NC_054472.1, forward strand.
TAGAGGGCCAATGATAGGTGGAGATTGCCAAAAGTTGTCATAGACAAAAGGACAAAGAGGTTTTGAAGGTGGTGATATTATCTAAGGAATGTGCTAATTAAGGGTAGAAAGCAGGACAAGCAAGATACAGATAGCCCTAGTGGGGGTGGGGTGAAGGGAAGGGATCGAAATAGGCTAAAAGGTAGAGATAAAACCATGGATGGAAATACATTTAAAAATAATGGAAATAGGTGGGAAAAGAAAAATCTATATAAATTATAGGAAAAAAAGGGGGGATCGGAAAGGGGGTGGGGATGGAGGAAAGAGTTCATGATCTAAAATTGTTGAACTCAATATTCAGTCCGGAATCTCCTGACTAGGCACTTTACAGCCTTCCGGACTGAATATTGAGTTCAACAATTTTAGATCATGAACTCTTTCCTCCATTCCCATCCCCTTTCCAATCCTCCTTTTCTTTTTTTTCCAATAATTTATATAGATTTTTCTTTTCCCACCTATTTCCATTATTTTTAAATGTATTTCCATCCATTGTTTTATCTCTACCTTTTAGCCTATTTCGATCCCTTCCCTTCACCCCACCCCCATTAGGGCTATCTGTACCTTGCTTGTCCTGCTTTCTACCCTTAATTAGCACATTCCTTAGATAATATCACCACCTTCAAAACCTCTTTGTCCTTTTGTCTATGACAACTTTTGGCAATCTCCACCTATCATTGGCCCTCTATCCAGCTCTACCTGTCCCACCACCACACCGCCCCCACCTCCCCCCCCCCCCACGCCCCCCCACCCCCATCACCCCATAAACCATCTTATATTTCACCTCTTTTCTATTTTTACTTAGTTCTATTGAAGAGTCATACGGACTCGAAACGTTAACTGTGTTCCTCTCTGCAGATGCTGCCAGATCTTCTGAGTTTTTCCAGGTATTTTTATTTTTGTTTTTAACAGTCCTCCTACTCTGCTCTGCCCTAATCTGCTCAAGGGTAAGTCTGAGCAGTAGCCTCAGATGATCATTTGCTACTGCAGTAGTGTGACACTTTCATGCAGGCATCCATAAGTCCTCTCTGAGTAAGCAGGGTCTGTGTGTAGTGCAAGATAATAGGCCAGAATTTGCTGTGCTAGGGCACCTAATGGCTTCCACCATTAGACAGACTTACCTTTGCACATTCAGGTCTTTACATCTTTGTGTGACAGGTTGCTGGAAGTTCAAGCTCATAATATCGCAGTGAGGGAAACTGGGCATCTGGGACCTGGGTGAACTGGGTAAGCAACAGTGTGTGTCCTTAATCAATCAGGCTGAAGGATTGAGAAATAAGCAGCATAAGAACTGAGAAGGAGTGTAAATTAAAGTGAATGAATTCAATGTCAAATCAGGTACAGAAAGAAAAATAAAGAGAGAGAAAGAAAGACTGGGTTAAGAGAGAAAAGACTATTAACATTTTTTTGAAAAAATATTACATTTTACATTTTAAAAACCTGAAGAGGGTGAGACTCCATACTTTTGTAATAGTTAATTTTCATTGCAAAAAAGATTGTATGGAAGTTATTAACACTTACCACATTGCTAAAAGGCTACACACTGGAATGGACAAGATATAACTTTTTGTGATAAGCTTAGTTCATATCTGCTGCTCAAAGAGAGCAACTTCACACCACTCAGTGGTGAAGCAGATAGTGAGATGCCATGTTTGTGAAGGGAACGGTGACAGTAACATTCAGATATTTAATATTTAACCATGCATCTTCCCCTCATCTGAAGTTGCTGTTCCAATTATGTATAAAGAACAGTAAGTGTCACTGGCCTCACCGTTATTTTGACAGTAAAATCTGAGTCCGAGTGTTTTACAACAGTAATAACTGTTGCTGTTCTCCCATCTTTCACAGATTCCATCCTTTATGATTGCCCAGGTGCGGAAGATGAACGAAAGCGAGAACAGAAGACGGACAAAAGTGACGTGGCTGACAAGTCCTTCATTTTTTTTCCCTCCTGCCTTCAGGGGAAATGGGTCTCCCCCACTCTGTCCCTCTCCCCGAGGGCGCAACCGAAACCAGGAGCCTGCCTTGTGGGAGATCCCAGGTGTGAACTTGTGTCCTACCACTTTGGGGCACAGTTTAAAGGTACACTCCCTATGCCTTATCATTGATTTACCAATATTCCTTTTTCTTCTATCATAGGATTAAAGACACCTTATAGCATAGAAAGAGACCATTCTGCCCATTGTGCCTGTGCTGGCTCTTTGAAAGAGCAGTTGTGACCAGTCTAGATATTTTGCCAATGGCTTTAAATCTATGATGTGTGGTTATTGACCCACTCGCCAGAGAGGATCGTTTTTCTCTTTCTGTTCTATCAAAACCCATCATCTTGAAAACCTCTATTAGGTCACCTCTTAAACTTTTCTGTTCTAATGTAAACAGTCTTAACTTTCACAACTCCTCCTCATAACTGAAGGCCTTCACCCTGGTAAAACTCCTCTGCAACCTTTCGAAGGATTTTACGTCTTTCCTTATGTGTGCTGCCCAGAATGGTCGACAATGCTCCAGGTGTGATTTATTAAGATCTTGCTTGATTACTTTTATATTCTGTCTGTCAGTTTTGGATCAATCTTGCACTTCAGTAGTTAAGTAAATAGAACCAGCATACAACATCTGAGCGAATGCTGTCAGTTCAAATAAAGGATATGATAGAAGCATGAAGAAATATTTGTATGAAATTTAAAAAAGATTTTCTCCTTTTCTTTACAGTCGGACATACCAGAGGGAGTTATTCGCGTTTATGCCACTCAGCTTTCAAAGGTTTCAATGGCCATTCAGCTGGACAATGAGACAAAAGCCAGTGATATTCTCGCTCGATTTCACTGTGAAAACAGGTGAGTTCATGGTGGGGGTGGGGGTCAATCACTGTTAACGTTAATGACGTTTTGGAGATTTTAAGTAACTGGCCGAAACCATTTGCCAGTTTGTGTGATGCTACAGAATTGTTATACAAAATTCTGAGGCAGTTAATGGATAACCCACAATATTTGTGTCACCAGAAATATTCAGCTTTTGAACGGTACGCACATTGTTCTGAATGCATTTCATAGAATACAGAAAAAGGCATGGATTTTTGCTCCTGGGTTGGGGAGACAATGCCCTGCTCTGCAAACCCGACCCGGCAGAAGATGCCCCGCCGGTTTGGATTCTCAGTCCAGGTGGCGCAGGTGCAAACGGAAGTCCTGGTGGGTGACCACAGAAACAGCGCAGAGGCTGCCGGGTGCAAAGGGGGACTGGGTGGAAGGCCTGTCTCGGTGCACCAGCGCTGTGTTTAAAAAAGAAGCCAATAAAACATATAATAGCCCTCCACCCTCATCCCTCCTCACCCCATATGCTCCCCATGCCCCATCCATGCTAACACATGACCAGGCAGAATATCAGTCAGAAGAAAGGAGAGGGTTAAGATGGTAGATTTAGATGAGAAAGGATGGGCAGATGCTCTAGTACAGCATAAACACTGGCATGGACTAGTTGAGCTGAATGGCTTAATTCTGTGTGGTTTATTCTATCTAATTCTATTAAATTTTTCACACAACGAGTGGTTCGGGTCTGTAATGCACTGCCTGGAAGTGTAGTGGAGGCAGGTTCAATCGAGGCAGCCAAGAGGACATTAAATGATTATTTGAATAGAAACAATGTGCAGGGGTATGGGGAAGAGGCAGAGCACTAGGTCATATTGCGCATTTGGAGAGCTGGTGCAGACATGATGGGCCGAATGGCCTCCTTCTGTGCCGTTAAAAATTCTGTGATTCTGTGATTTCTGTACTGATTAGTTTATAATCATCTATTCTTGTACTGGTTCTCCTGATGACACAGCTATCAGCTACAAACTCTACTGCTGTGGAGCTAAGCTCTGTTCAGCATAGCCTGTACTGCACTAGCTGATCTTGGAGGAGGCAGGAACAGGGACATTGCGATTAGTCTTAGTGAGTGGGATTAACGACGAGGGAATTCCCCGTAGTTTCCATTACTGATCGTTACTTAATGGATCCAGCTCTATGGTCGCATAGCTAGCAATAGTTAAGTACGCTCATGAAGCATGACCAGGTAGACAAGATAGCAGAGGATTATTGCCAGAGCTCATAGAATTTCACAAAACTGAGGGCCTTCAGGATAAGGGAACAAAAAGGAGAAGAATGGAAAATCCTCAAGGGCAAAAGAAAATTATGTTAAGGAATTTAAAAATGCAACATTAATGGAAGGCAGGGGCAAGGAGCAATGGCTGCCTGATCCTTCCTTGCACAAGGAAAGGCATGGATTTAATGGGCCGAATAGCCTCCTTCTGTGCTGCAATGATGCCATGGCATGACTGATGCCTTTGTCTGTATTTGTAGCTCATCTGTACATTTTTTTTGCCTCAGGAGAGAAACACTGAGTGTTGCAAAGAGACAAAATTGGCATGCTAGCAGTGAAATCTGGACCAAATGATAGACTATGTAGGAAACACCTGGGCCGGAGGATAAAGGCCATGCCAGAGTGTTCATAGCAAATGAATTCATTTTGACCTACAGTCTGAAACAATGAATCTCTTCAGCGATGCTGGTTGAGGAATGCATTTTGACCAGGAGATCTCCTCTGCTCCTTGTTTGAAAAATGCAGCACAGGAAGAGGCTATTCAGTCCATCGTGTCTGTGCCATGCTCTTTTTCAAATTACTCTGCTGCCCATGTCCTTAATCGCACCAGGTCCTGTTCATGCAAGGCTGGTCATAAATGGGTTCACAAAGCTTAAGCAATGCCTTCAGTTTTAAATTCTCATCCTTGTTTTCAAGTCCCTCCATGGACTCCCTATCTCTGTAATCTCCCTCAGTCCCACATCTTCCAAAGAATCTGCGCTTCTCCAGTTCCGACCTGTTAAGCATCCCTAATTTTAACTGGTGACTTTGCCTTTAGCTGCCAGGTCCCCAAGCTCAGAAATTCCCTCCCTAAACTTCTCCATCTTACTACTTCTCTCTCCTCCTTTCAGAAGGCTCCTTTGTTCATCTCTCCTAATATTCAGGAATTCACCAAGGCTCCTTAGACACCACCTTACAAACCCATGACCACTACCATCTAGAAGGACAAGGGCAGCAGATAGATGGGAACACCACCACCTGGAAGTTCCCCTCGAAGTCAGTCACCATCCTGACTTGGAAATATATCGCCATTCCTTCACTGCCGCTGGATCAAAACCGTGGAACTCTCTTCCTAACAGCACTGTGTGTGTACCTACACCACATGGACTGCAGCGGTTCGAGAAGGCAGCTCACCACCATCTTCTCAAGGGCAACTAGGGATGGGCAATAAATGCTGGCCCAGCCAGTGAAGCCTATATCCCGGGAATGAATAAAAAAAATCTCCTTATGTGGCTCAGTTTCAAATGTTGCTTTATGCTACTCCCGTGAAACACCTCAGGACATTTTAATACATAGAAATGTGCTATGTAAATACAGGTATAAAAACAAAAAAACTGCGGATGCTGGAAATCCAAAACAAAAACAGAATTACCTGGAAAAACTCAGCAGGTCTGGCAGCATCGGCGGAGAAGAAAAGAGTTGACGTTTCGAGTCCTCATGACCCTTCGACAGAACTGGTTCTGTCGAAGGGTCATGAGGACTCGAAACGTCAACTCTTTTCTTCTCCGCCGATGCTGCCAGACCTGCTGAGTTTTTCCAGGTAATTCTGTTTTTGTTATGTAAATACAGGTGGTTGTTGTCTCATGGGATCTTTTGCATCCATCTGAACAGACAGGGCAGGATCTGCTTTAAAGCCTCATTTGAAAGACATGAGCTCCGAGAATTCAGCGGTCTATGATTGATTCAGAGATGAGTGTTCCCACCTGTTTCAGGCTGACACTTATGCCTATTTATGTGATAACATAAAGTGGATTCCTAATTCAGATGGTTTGTGGTGTGGCTGTCCAATAAAAGATGACCAAAAAAAATTGAGTGAGAAAATAAACTTTGAGGGTAAACTAGCAAGTAACATAAAAATGGACAGCAAGAGCTTCTTTAAATATATAAAAAGGAAGAGAGAGGCCAAAGTGAACATAGGCCCCTTAGAGAATGAGGCTGGGGAAATAATAATGGGGAACCAGGAAATGGCAGAGGAGTTAAATAAATACTTTGCTTCAGTCTTCACAGCAGAAGACACTAATAGCATTCCAAAAATATTAAATAATCAAGGGGCAAAAGTGGGTGGGGAGAGGAAATAAATACAATAACTGTCACTACAGGAAACGTACTAGAGAAACTAATGGGGCTAAAGGCCGATAAGTCCCCTGGGCCTGATGGGTTGCATCTTAGGATATTAAAGGAAGTAGCTACAGAGATAGTGGATGCACTGGTAGTAATCTTCCAAGAACCCTTAGGGCAGGATTTTACGTGTTGGTGAGCGGGGGCGGGGCCTGCTCACCGATGCATAAAATGATGCCCGCTGACATCGGGGGGCACTCCTGACATCACTGCGCCCCATTTAAATTTTCAGGAAGACGGGAGCGCAGCAAAATCAGCTGCGTGCCCGCCGACCTGTCAATGGCCAATTGAGGCCATTGACAGGGTCAATTAAGTAATTAAAGGACCTGCACATCCAGCCTTAAGGCTGACGGGCAGGCCAGGAGCCCCGGCGGGAACTGGAAAAAACATGAAACCTCATCCACAGGCGGGATGAGGTTTCATGTAGGGTTTTAAAAATTTTAATAAAGGTTTTGTAAAAATTAGGGACATGTCCCAACTTATGTGGCATTGTCACATGAGGGGACATGTTAGGGAAATTTTATTTTTCTATTTTTATCTTTTTTACATTTACAGCCAATCTCCCTGAGGCTGCACTCAGGGAGTGCACAGCCCTTGTGCATGAATCCCAAAAAGCTAGCTTACAAGTTTAACAGGTAATAGGGAAGGCAAATGGAATGTTGGCCTTTATTTCAAAGGGAATGGAGTATAAAAATAGGGAAGTCTTGCTAAAACTACACAAGGCATTAGTTAGACCACGCCTAGAATACTGTGAACAGTTTTAGTCCCCTTACCTAATGAAAGATATACTGGCATTGGAGGCAGTCCAGAGAAGGTTTACTAGTTTGATCCTGGATACAGAGGGATTTTTTTATCAGGAGAGGTTGAGTATGTTGGGCCTGTACTCATTGGAGTTTAGAAGAATAAGAGGTGACCTTATTGAAACATGTAAGATCCTTAGGGGGCTTGACAGGGTAGATGCTGAGAGGTTGTTTCCCTTTGTGGGAGAGTCTGGGACCAGAGGTCATAATCTCAGAGTAAGGGATCGCCCATTTAAGACAGGAATGAGGAATTTCTTCTCTCAGCGGGTAGTGAACCTGTGGAATTCTTTACCACAGAGAGCTGTAGATGCTGGGTCGTTAAGTATATTCAAGGCTAAGATAGACAGATTTTTGATCAATAAGGGAATCAAGGGTTATGGGGAAAAGGCAGGAAAGTGGAGTTGAGGATTATCAGATCAGCCATGATTTTATTGAATGGCAGAGCAGACTCAATGGGCCGAATGGCCTACTTCTGCTCCTAAGTCTTATGGTCTTATATCTGTTTGATAATATGGGAACCAACATTGTTCAACAGTACTCTAAGTGTGGTCTAACCAAGTTTGAATGTCATTCTCTATGGCCAATAGTTCACAACATAAAATTGAGCCCTTAATATTCCAGAGGACTAATCTCCTGTTCCTTCCTCCTTTCCTTAATTCTAAAAAAAATTGAGCCACCAAAGGTTTTTAAATGTAAGTTGAAAAGGTAGTAGTTTGATGTTTCCACAAGCGGAACTGAAATGATCTCTGCAGCAAGCTTCACGTCAGATTGATGTTTGATACGTGCAACAGCCACAATGAACAGCTAATTATTCGATGGTTTGTACCTTTCAACAAATTCTAAATCAATCTTTGCTTCTTATTAAATCTTCACAGTACGAGCTCTGCAGTTCCCCTTAATGGACAGGGCCACTACCTGTTTGAAATTGGTGGAAATATAGGTAGGTGTTTTTGTCAAAAAATTGCTGTTGTGTGAAAAGTACGGGAGAAGGACAAATTGTTGAAAAATTTGATGTTTGATTTCTTGATTGAATTGATAGCAGTGTCATTTTTGCCTTTAACCCCTGAATTACTCATTAAAAAAAACTAATGGCTTGCTGCTCTACTCTTGGAAATTTAACCTACGTTCTCTGTTTTGTAAAGCCACAATAGCTATTGTAAACACCCCTTCTGGCTCAGTGGTTAAATGTTTCACCAACCAGGTTTGATCTGTACTTTGGTGGTTGGTGCAACAATATGCTTTGTTCCCAGGCCAGGTACCAAAAATAGGCCCAAAAAAATCCACTTTTCAGTGACTCCTGCTACTCACATTTGTGCTAATGGGGATCAGCCATGTGATGGCCTGCACTGAATAACAGCCTGCTGGCACTCATTATCAAAAGTCCTAGGTAAAGGCAGAAAGAAATGGAAAGGACTTGCATTTATATAGCACCCTTCCAAGCCACAGGGCAAAAGTGCTTTGCAGCCAATGAAACGCTTTTGAAGTTTAGTCACTGTTATAATGTAGAGGAATGTGGTAACTAATTTGTACGCGGCAAAGCTCCACAAACAGCAATGTGCTTATGATCCGATAATCCATTCTTTGTGCTATTGATGGAGTGATAACTATTGGCCAGGACATGAGGGATAACTCCACTTCTTCAAAATAGTGCCATGGGCCCTTTACATCCAGCTGAGAGAGCAAACAGGGCCTCAGTTTAATGTTGTATACAAAAGAATGGTCACTTGTGTGAGGAATCGGAGAGTCTCCAGTGTCTGACAGAAAGAAAGTCGGCACTTTCAGACCTTCAAGTTTTATTTTCACCAGGCAGACTAAAACACAAGTTAGGGTCTTTACCTGGCTAGCCAGAGGGGGTGTTGCCTTTGTGGGTGCGACCAGTAGCTTAGAATTTATGGTACTATGCCAGCTACATTAATTCTCTGTGGCTATTTATGTTTCATTACTTTTTTCATTATTTATTTTGTCTGTTTTCTCCTTTGCAGGAGAGCGCTGTCTGGACCTCAGCACATACATTCTAGACTTGTACCATTTAAATCCCAATGCAACATGGGTCATTAAACCCAGAACATTGTGAGATTACTTGTTGCAGAGTGATGGGCCATAAAATAATCTAGGAGCAGTCTTGGTGAATATAACTGCGGGGACCCCTGAGAATAGTGGATATTTTACAGCGGAGCCTTTGTGTCTCAAGGCTTTGAGCTGTTGATTACTGTTACCTGCAGAACTCTGCCTTGAAAGGCGATAGTTTCAGAGGCCACGATCCTACTCATCAGGCTAAGCGTGCCGTTGTTCAACGGGAACTCAGAACGCTCATGGAAGCTTCGACCATTTTAAAGCTTTTCTTTCCTCTACCTACGAGCCACCTCTGAAGATTGGAGTCTAGCGGAAAGTTTTTTTTGTGTGACTTAAAATAAACAACTCGCAACAATTTCATCTGGTGGTGATTAAGAAGCAAGTCAATCCACCAGTCAGAACCATTGAAAACACAACTTGAAGGAATGTGCATTTTAAACAATTATGTCTTTTGACTAGACCACACAGCTGAGGAAACTATGGGTATACCAACTACATTTTATTTTCTGGTTTTTTGCGGGGTGGGGTTGCCGGGAGCGATTGTGTTTGCTGAGTTTATGAACACTGCATGAGGGCAGCCAAGGAATAAATGAGATGGATGCTTTCTTTTAATAATAATTAAAAGCCATTTTGTATGAATGGAACTGGTGCCAAATTCCATGTATGCTATCAGGCGGGAAGTTGTTACATAAGGAAAGGATGATAGCTGCACCTGCAATCGCATGGAATTCCTGTTGGAGCGTGACTCCCAGGCTCAGTCACACATCTGTCTGGAATATTGTTGTACAGCAAACTGAAGGCCAGGCTTTTATATTGTGTCCTTGCAGAGCCTGTGTACATAGAGAATGATGGACTGCGGCCACTGCATCCAAACATAGTTTCGGATCCACCAAAAACAAAACTCTCTTGTTATGCTTAAAAAAAACATACACAGGAAGAATTTTGACAGGATGGAGGAAGGAATGAGCCATTTTCTTCTTGGAACTTACCCTCTCTGGAACAACACATGTCAACTGCGAACGATTAACCTTTCTGTCATAATTCAGTGTCTCCTGTGTGTGGAGGAAACATTCTCTTGTTTTGTTTTGTTGTGCCCTGTTAACAGAAAGTGAGGCAACATGTGAAGATATAGTATTGCCCTATTCCCTTTGATAAAGCGTCACCCTTGTATGCCTATAATGTATTTGGAGTTAGGTCACAGATCAGCCATGATCCATTGAATATGCTGGAACAGGCTCTAGGGGGTAAATGACCTAATCTTGTTCCTATGTTCCTTTGCTTATTCTATGTGCTAGCACGTTCGATTGCTGTGGCTGTCTAAATATGTGCTTTAGGATATTTGCTTGGGAGTTAACCAGCTCCACAATGCCGTTTAAAATGCGAGTCTTTCTACAGGAAAGGAGGTTGGAAGTTTTTGAAATCTTGCTCTGTCTTGTGAAAATTGATCACTTTTTGGGAGATTTGGGGAGCTTCTAGGGAGAGGAAGCTAGAATTATTTTAATCAGTTCTTTTTTCCCTTCCCCCTGCCTGCCCCAGGAAAAATGTGGTCTTATTTGCTGTTTATTCAATTTTAGGAGTCACACAGAGGCAGCGGTAAAGGTTTAGCAGCCCAGTCTTTGTTGTTTTGTTGGCCAGCACATATCAATTAGGTAAGAATATGTGCAGTAAATGACCCTTCCCTTTCCAGTCTGGGGGTTAAAACAAGTGTATTTTGCACGCTCCAAGGTCAGAAAGTGAATTAGACTGTACCTCTCTCATTACATCTTGTTACATGGAACTAGGTAGAACTAACAGTAAAGATGTGGGCCATTTTGCCCAGTTGGCTCATGCCAGTGCGTATGCTCCACATATGCCCCCTCCCACCAACTGAATCTAACCCTATCACCACATCCTTCTGCTCGACCCATGTAATCCATTTAATTTATTCCTTCAGGCAGTTTAATCACATTGACAGGGATATTAATCTACACATACACACTGATGAGATAATTTTCTGAAATTGTGCCTGGAGCCTAGTTCACCAGGAATGTCTAATCGAAATTTGGGTACATGCTTCCCCTGTTCCATCTGTTTTAATGGGAGCATCCTTTCCTAACATTGCCCCCATATAATATAAAAAGTCAGAGCTGGTTCACATTTTAAGAATGTATTGCAGCTCCCAGTTTCAGACTGATAACCTATCGAGTGAGAGGGGACTACAGACCAAGATTATCCAGATGTCTACATATTGCTATCTGGCTAGGGAAATTGGAATTCCCTGCTGACATTGGACAGACTCTGACCGAATGGTCTATTAAGAAGTCTATGTGATGCAGGAGATGTATTGTGGACATAGTCTGTCAACACTTGTGTAAATTTGATTTGGTGCTTTCATACCTGAGTTTTGTTCCTGAGGTTGTGTTCCTTAACGTCAAACTATTTCTTATCAACTCAAAGGATTGGGTTTTCCTCTATTATACTCCATGGAACTCGTTGATATAGTAGCAGGAAAACCAAAAGGAAAATTGAACAAATAGCTCCACTAATGCCTTACTGTTGATAGCATCGTGAATTTTCCTCATCCCCCCTGCGCCCCCCCTCACCCCCCCCACCCCATCACCTGCCCCCACTCCCAAAATCCACAGGGTGAAGTTTCCCTTTGGCCCCTTCACCACTCTGCTACATATAAATGGTGCTGGGAAGGCAGATTTCAATAATCCACCTAACTTCCCTGCATTCCATTGCTACAACCTCTGACCCAGGGACAGCCAGGAGCTAAAAACCAGGACAGCACTGGAAGGCCCACTGAAACTCCATTTGGAGGGAGGGCCCCAGCTTTGGCCTCTCTATCCTGCACCAGGCCTCCCAAGTGGTACTTTATTTTAGGCCTTAGCTTAAGCGGGAATTATTATTTTCTGGCAGATCTTTAAGGCTCGACTGTCTCAATTAGTTCAGGCTTTTCTTCTTTTGGTGCAGTGGGTGGCCTCAGTGGTGATGGGTTACCTCTTAATGGGTGGAGATCCATTTGGGAGTCAGCCCTACAAACCTTATTGTTTCGTGGTTTGGTCTTGTGGCTTAATCTACACTCAGAGGATATCCCTCTACTCAGGAGGAACTCTAGTCTGACTCAGGAAGGGTCACTTCAAAACTACTTTATTAACACTGTGTATAGGCTAGTCTAGAAGGTGAGTACATCTTGCGTGTGTACAGACTATTCCATCTGCTCTACGGAGTCTTTGGCACATGACTGCTGATTTCACTGTTACATCATGATAGGCATCACTATCTCATTACCATAACTATTAACCCATTATACTACACTTATGATCCTGGACCCAAGCAACTGGGGCCAGGGTTCCTGTAGGGTCTGGACAGTGAACAGAAGTACTTTCTGTCCCTTCTCCAGTGGTGAACTTGCCCCAGATGCAATTCAAACCAAGTGTCCATTTTATGTAATAGGCCCATAAGATGTGCCTGGTTTCACTCTGGTTTGGGCTGATGTTGTATTGGTGCTTTCTCACTTCCCAGAAGGAAAAAAAAGTGAAAATTGGGAAATAAGAGCCATCTATTTCATGACAAATGTTGCATCAGGTGCAAAGATGGCAATCGATGGTCGTTTCTTTTTGCATTTTTTTACCATCTTATTCCGACCAATAACTGAGGTGGTAATGAGACGAAAATGGGTCCCAGATCTTATCACTCTCAGGCATCCTATCTGTGCCTCATAGTGCTTTCATGGGCACTTTCTGATCTCTCGTGTGGATAAGTGCTACTTATCCATTGCTGCTTGTACTTTATAGAGTTATTATTAGACCTCTATAAGTTGTGGCCTCTCTAACATTGAAAAGTCGGCAGCAGTAAGCAAGGCTTGGATAGTGCTAGAAAATGATTGGCTTTTCTACCAAGGATAGTTTAGGGAATGATTTCATTGATGGTTTTTGAAAATAATTCACAGGACCCACAAATCAGCGGTTAAAGAATGTGTTTCACAATTGAAACTGTGTCTCCAAGCTTAATCAGCGCTATATGTCCTTAATTCTCTACCCAGACTGTTAGGTGAGATAGTGAGCCATGTTAGTTGGAGAAAAGCTGACATATAATGGTTCACACCACAGAAGGTGGGCTACCACTGTCTGATTGAAGAATGGCAGTGAATTAAGTACGCTATTGTTTCACCTTTGGGCCCTAGACTTGAACCCACATTAGAGCTCTGGTTGACATGATTTTGGACAGGCCTAACCCTGTGACTAGAAGGCATGGATGTACAACCCCTAATCTAAAAGTAATTGGCAATACCGTTCAAAGGGGTCACAAGGATGGTTGTTGTAAAATGCCAAGGCAGTAAGCATAGCGAAGAGTGCACAATGGAGTTTTTGGCTAAGCCACATTGATGGGGCAGAGTTGGTTTCAGTGGAAGACTGTTCCATGCCTCAGTATGATTGCTCTATGAGGATACTTGGTACCTGAAATAGGAAAGTATCTCATTTCCAACAACAGCATCTCTTACCCTGAGGAGGACATGATTCCACCGAAAGAAATAATGTAGAGGAAAGGTCACCTGAAAGGGGATAAAAACCACTGCCTGGGTAAATGAGTGGAGATAACATTTTTGATAACACTCCAATTTATCTGCAACAGGATAAATATAACTTTAATTTTTAACACTAAAATAAAAGTTTAGAAAACCCCCATTTGTAACAAAAGCTCTCTACTGCTAAGAGTGCAGTAGAAACTGTAATGTATATAAAGCAGTGTGTTTTTGTGTGTTTAGGAACATTAACCACTTTGTATATGTTTATTACTGATGAGTTTTTTACATTGTGTTTCTGACATGTCTGTGCAAAGCTACCTCTGTTCACACTTACTTATTGCTGACACCTGCAGTTCAGATTAATTTAGAAGAAGAGTCCTGTTTCCCATGTGATCAAACTGATCATAGCCTGCGTACATCATTAAATATGAAACTCATGCAATATGGGGGTTTGAAGTCTCATCAGACAAAAGAATTCCGTGGACATTAGCAAAGTTGGCAGCAGCAGTAGGATTTTGGACAGTTCCAAAAGCATGCTCTTCATAATATATATTCAAAAATGGACAACTGGGTTACCTAATAATGAACAACACTGGCCTTTCATAAGTCTGATCGGATGAGAGTCTTTTCTGCTGCCTGCAAAGAATTCATATTTCAATTTAGCTCTTAGTGACAATGCAACTGACAAGGATGTACTTTAACACTAACTGACAATCTTAGTAGATTAATTATGATAATTAGAGGTTAATTCATGCTTTCTGCACAGATGTAGCCCTAATTAACTTGGATCGTTTGACAGTATATCGAATGATGTAAATGCCATTTTTGATTCAGCTGGAGGAAACGCACTGCATCCAACATCATGGAGGTAACATTCACCTTCTGTGCCTGGATGGTAAACTAGTAGAGTGGATTACCAGCCTGAGTTTAGTCCCATCGAATCGAGCTAGTACCATGCAGGCTAGTGATCTGCTCCACTGGCTTAATGCTCAGGCAACAAAGACTGAATATGTATTAGGCCCCTGAGGGGGAGTTTTATAGCCACCCAGCCATCGTCTTTGCAGCTGGGGGGACACATTAAATAGAATGGGTGGCTAGCCCACCACCCACCCCTGAGCTGTCCCCCATAACATGATGGGTGGGTAAGGCATCAGCCAATCCACTCGCCCTTCGGCCTATTAAGGCCCCTAACTGACCAATCTATCCTGTTGAGAGCCTGTTTCCACCCTCTTCAAAATAATGTGGGCAGCTGGGGAAGGTGAAACAAAGGAAGCCAGCCACTACTTCACCAGAAAAGACGGGAAAGTAGGAGGGTACCACCTTTGGGGGCATTGCCCCAAGATGTTACTACCCCACTTTGTGACACCTCCCTGGCCTACAAAGTAAGAGTCCTAGACTCCTCCCACACCCCAGGGTCACTGATCCCTCCTGAACAAGAACCCCGGACTCACCTCAAAGTCCAGTTGCCATGCGTCTTCTCCTCAGGCCTGCCTGTAGTCCCAGCACTGGCCACTGAGTTACGGCGCTGCTTGGACTACTCAGCTGCCAGCCAATCTGATTGGCTGGCAGTTCTTGAGGGTGGGGAATTCTTTCTCTGAGGGGGTGGAGGTTCCACAATTACCTCGTTAAGGCTGCCCCACACACATTACTCCTGGCCCACTTTTCTACTGGGGCGAGGGGAGAGTGAGCAATACACCCCACCTCCCATCCCCCCCCACCCCAGCTCCCAGAAAATTCAGCTCCTTTGTCTCAATTCAGAGCTGAAAACTGCTCACATTTGTATCACTGATGGGGGAGCAAAGAAATGCTTGGTTTTGTGTGGTCTTTGTGGTGTGGGAACATTAGTACAGTCAACTGGAACATTTCTCAATTTCAGGCACTTAGCTGGGAATTTGCACAATGGTGGTCACTATCTCTCATTATACCTTCAGTGGAAAACCTGCCTCTGGAGATTAGGAGACTCTGACAGAAATTCTCTCCTCCCTGTTATAATTTCAGCATAATGAAGTGCACCCAGATCAAGTGCAACACAATTAGTTGCATAGTGATGGTGTCTCAAAAATAAGCCCACCTTCTCTGATGTTGCCCATTAATATGTCAGTTTAGTAACTGTTCTGAGCTGTAGGCCTATCCCATTCAAACTCATTTCACATAAGACTCTTACACGGCTCCAATGCTGGGGTGGCTTTGAGCCAAGATCCCAGAGGTGAAACGTCAGTGTGTAGCCCATTGTGTAACCCAGTTTTCTTGAAGAAACACTTTTTTCAATAAAGTTCCTACTTTTGTTTATCATTTAAAAAATCTTCCGATGTGAAAACAAAGCTGTCATCTTTGAAAGTCCAATCAAGATTTTTATGCAAAAAATCCTGGCTTTCAAGTCAAATATTCTTACTGACACTACCCTTATAATGGAGTAGGGCAATTGTACATACATAGAACCATTACTCTAAAGCATGAGAAATGACTTTTGTTTGACCTAGTTTTTAAAAAAATTCCTTTTATTTATTTACATACCTATTCTTTCATGCTATGTTATATGACTCCATGCAATGATTCTGACTTGCCTTTCACTTCCAATAGATCAGTGGTTAACATTATGGATAATGGCAGTAAATGTTTAGGACTGGTCTTCTGTAGCATTGGCAGGGTCTTGCTGTAGAACCACCCACTACTCTTAAAGCATCTTTCAATCAATCCATAATTTCGCGGTGATGAGCGGGAAAGGGCATCCCACTGGTATGTTCATGTTCTGTATGTGTATAGAACAGCCAGCATGTTCAGTGGTGCACTCAACTTATATGCATAGTATATCAAACAGTTCAATGGAAGGAATGACAAAGTTCCTAGAATGCTCCAATACTACTGACTATGCACAAAAGCATTACAAATGTGTACAAATGTATATTGTAATTTACCAGGTTCATACCACAGACCAATAAAACTATAAAAAAGATGCTTTTTACATGTTAACTGAATATTTCGACATTCTGGTTATATACTGATTTAGTTTTAGTTTGAAAACATTTTGAAACAGTTAAGCCTATATATAATTATCTTGAAATCACAATTTTACATTTATAAGATCTACAAGAGTGGTTAGAATGTGGCACTTTCTACCACATGGAGTAGCTGAGGTGAATAACATCTATTTAAGGGGAATTTAGATAAGTCAGTAAGGGAGAAAGGAATAGAAGGGTTTGCTGATAGGGTTAGGTAAAGATTGGGAGGGGGTTCTTGAGCATTAACCATGGGCCTCTCGGGTCAAATGCCAGTCTGTGGATTCTGTATAATACACTTTATCAGGCACGTGCTGAGGCAAAGTTGAACCATCGGATGGAGTGCACAAACCTGCAAACAACCCATCTGTCCAACCCTCCAAGCACCACCTGCCCCACATGTGGCAGAGTCTGTAGATCAGTCATTGGGTTTATCAGCCATGTCAGAACCCATCAAACTGGAGGGAAAGCAAGTCAATACTGATCCTGAGGGCCTGCCTAAGAAGGAGTAATCCATCTCACTTATTTACATTGAGAGGTTCAGTTGTGATATTGGCTGTATGAATTGGTCTACTCCCCATACCTTAAAGCTTTCCATTCTCATATCTCTAATCTTGACCTTGTTAACAAGGGTCATGATGTGTAGTACAAGGACTTTTACCTGAAACTGAATGGGTGATTATCTGACTTTCCTTGTAGATCATATTCCCAGCACAGAGCAACAAAGCACCTTAAGATCCTCCACATCAGCATTACATTACTCCACAGATTCCACCCAGCACCTCAGAGAGCTCTTGCAGATATATATCTCAGTCTAGCCATCTCTGATATGGGAGTATGACTTGTATTCCCCTCTTTACCGTTGTCAATCACTAACTTCCACCTTCTCGAATGCCTTCTTTCAGCACCTCCACCTTATCATCTCCCTCCTTCCCTTCGAAAGCCTCCTTAAGACCCTTCCCTTCAGCTGTGCTATGGTGTTCTTAACCTTTTTTGACTCTTTCCCCCTTCTCTCCTTAGATAGGATGGGCTTCTCCATTTACTTTAGATTGTGCGCAACACAAATCATTTCCCAAAGTAGCTCCATTGCCTCCTATGGTCTGAAGGGAGATCTTGAGTACATAGTAATCTGGGGTCGTGAGACCAGAATAACCAGTGGTCTTGGTTATTCTCTCTGGATTTACAAATGCCCGTGTTCCTTCAGATGATTGATATATTAGTTAAACCAAACACTTCTTTGTACTGGACTAGACTGGCAAACTAGCTTTCTTTGAAATGTCATCGCAGAACTTCCAAAAGGAGAAACACATTTCTAAGGAGAAGGAGCCATGCCATTCATACCTGTTACACTCTTAGTTAGAATAACATAATCGTCTATCCCACAGAACTGTGCTTTGCCTTGTTTGTTGTGGCTATGTCAACACTAACTAATTGGTATGCCCAGAAGTGATGAATTTCTGTAAATACTTTGAATAGTCTCACTTTTGAGAACCGACCTGTAAGACAGGTATACTTTATTTGTACAATGATTAGTTAAGGGCCAGAAGTTAAACATACTGTTTCCTGTTGTGTGCATTCAGTAGAGGCAGCCTGAGTTGAAAATGGGGTACTAGGAAGGGGGCTACATTGACCACCCATTGCAGCCAAAGTCTCACCTGATGCAATATTCTAGCAAGCCTATAAATGGACAAGCTGCACACTTACCTGAAGCAGTACAAGACTGTTTAAAAATGTGAATCAGGGCCCTACACCAGTTGCCGATTGTAAAATTCAGATACCAATGGGTGGAGTGTGTGCTATGGATACTCTGCCTAGGATTATTAGGAGTTGAGCAGCCTTAACCGGTGACCCTCACAAAAATAGTCCAGGACACTTCTATTTTTGTAGGTATAAAAGAAACAGGAATTCTCCTTCTGGGTCCAAAAACACCCTCCAGTTCACAGTGGCCCATTTGAGGTCCCCCTGGGTCACCTCCCCCTGCACCCCTCAGGCCTGACCTACTGGCTGGCTCATGGTGGGGGTGCACAATTTTCCTGCCCTATCATGACCATCATAACCAGCAAGCTGTACTGGGGGTAGGGGGTGGGGGTGGCAGTGTGTGGGGTAACCTGCCGGTGACAAGTCCTCCCCAGAATGGAGATGATGGCTTAATTTCTGACTGCACTGCTGAAGCTGACTGGGATTTCCACACAAGGTTTGTATTCTGTAACTATCGTGGTGTTTTGCACTCAGGCAACTCTGCTGCAGTTTCTATCAGTGGTTTGCTGTAGTTCAGGAGTTAATTCAAACCGCAAGCCCTGCCCTATCTACAATGCAATATACAACCGTGCCACCAGTCACACCATTTCACAAAATGCAATGTCACAGCTGTTATGGTTAATTTTTGGAGGTAGGCTAGAAAAATTCAAGGGACAATTTTCCGTAGGCGGTGGTGACGTGAACTGAGCCCATTCTCTCTAGGTTACTGTATCCACACATTTTGACCTTTTTACAGCTTTTGAAAGCCTGTTGGCAGCCTTCTAAGATAGGAGTTGATGACCTAATGTGACTTCCATCAGTAACTGATCTTTTTTCCCGTCCTCCTCCATCAGTCAGACTGAGGGATTAATTCATATTTCATCGTGCTATTTCTGATAACTCTTGAACCTGTCTTTTCTCACTTCAGACACTGACCAGCCCACTGTACATAGAGCCGTTAAGAGTATGGAAGGAGGCCATTTGGCCCATTGAGTTCATGCTGGCTCCCTGTTGCACAAACCACTCAGACTCATTCCCATGCCCTATCACCATGGTCCTGCAAGTTTATTTCCTTCAAGTGCCCATCCAATTTCCTTTTCATTCATTGTCTCCGCTTCCACCACCCTTGTGGGTAGCGAATTCCAGGTCAGTAAGAGTTCTTCCTCAGACATCTTGCTCAAAACCTTAAATATGTGGCCCCTACTCCTTGTACCATCAGCTAATAGGAACAGTGTTTCTTTGTCTAACGTATCTAAACCTGCCATAAGTTTGTACACTTGGGGCTGGATTTTTGCTACTGAGGTGGGTAGCTTGAGTCAGTAAGTTTCCCAACTTAGCAGACCCACCTCAGTTTATAGGGCCAGTTAGACTCAATTTTCACCCCGGGGAGGCGGGGACAGGCATATGCCAAGGCAGAATGGATAAAAGGCTGAGTTGTTTCCCTGGGACTTCATCTCTTTTGTTTTAGAAGGTTTTAGCTCCTCTAGCTCTCATCCCTCACACCCCTTCATCCCCCTAACCCACCCCCATGACTCCTTCATGGCAATCCACCACTCAACTCAACTCCCATGCTTCCTTATACCTCCATGCCAACTCATGCCCCCCACCAACACCCCATACCACCTCCATGTTCAGTCCCCCAGTATCCACCATGGGAAGACCTCAGTGGCCATGTGCAGGTGAAAAACAAATAAATTTCTACCAATATAATACAGCTCGCACTTGTACACGCTTCTTAGTGAACAAACTCCCATTCACAAAATCCATTTTTAAATTGCAAGCGGTTAATCTCTTATAAAAAATTTTAAAACTGAGTTGGATTCTTGATTGACAAGGGGTCAAAGGGTATAGGGGTTGACAGGAAAGTAACGTTGAGGCTACAATCAGATCAGCCTTGATCTTATCAAATGGTGCAGCAGGCGCGAGGTGCTGAATGACTTCTGCTCATAATCCATATGTTTGTATGTATGAAAAAACAAACTTCTATTCAGACCCTACATCAAAGTCAGCTAATACTTTAACAGCATCTTTGAACTGCCAAACTGTGAAGTAAGGACAGCCTGCTGAGATAATTGTAGTATTAGAAATTCAGTCAAGCATTCATAATGACATAATAATAACTCTTGGGTAATGTCAACCTGAAACTATGCAAACAGATGGCAATTTTTAAAACCTAACCAGATGGCCTGTCAATCAAAGCAGTCCAGCAGAGTTTTTTTAAAACTGTCACTAACAGTTTCAGCCTTAATGTTTAAAGAGCAGGGGATTTAAAAAAAACTTCAGACAATGACACTTAAACAGTCCTTATCCACCCTTCAAGGGCACTTATGTCTATTCCATCAATTTGTGACACCCGTGCTGCGGATTAACAACAAAATTGGAACAACAAAAATGGGGTCCGTTTGAACTCAGCACTAAGTTAAAAGGCCCTCCTGAATTTGGGTTTCCCACCTGCATGATTCATGCCCCCCTGCACCTCTCTGCAATGGGGTAGGGCATACAAACATATGAATTAGGGGAAGGAGTAGGCCACTCGGCCCTTCAAGCCTGCTCCGCCTTCCATAAGATCATGGCTGATTTGATTGCAACCTCCTGCCTACCCCTGATAACCTATCGTTCCCTTGTTAATCAAGAATCATCCCAGCTCTGCTTTAAAAATATTCAAAGACCCTGCTTTCACTATCTTTTGAGGAAGAGAGTTCCAAAGACTCAAACCTCTGAGAGTAAAAAAATTCTTGTCATCTCTGTCTTAAATGAACGACCCCTTATTTTTAAATCTTGACCCCGGTTCTAGATTGTTCCACGAGAGGAAACGTCCTCTCCACATCCTCATGTCAAGACCCCTAAAGATCTTAAAAGTTTCAATCAAGTCATCTCTTAATCTTCTAAACTCTAATGGATACAAGCCTAAACTGTCCAACCTTTCCCCATAAGACAACCCGCCCATTCCTGCTATTAGCCTAGTAAACCTTATCTGAACTGCTTCCAACACATTTACATCTTTCCTTAAATAAGGAGACCAGTACTCCAGTTGTGGTCTCACCAGTGCCCTGTACACCTGAAGCATAACCTTTTGTGTCCAGTTACCCTCACAATAAACAATAACATCTTATTAGCTTTCCTGGTTACTTGTTGTACTTACATAGTAGCCTTTTGTGATTCATGCACTAGGACATCCAGATCCCTCTGCATGAATCACAAAAGGCTACTATGCAGCTCTGTAATCTCTCACCACTTAGGTAATATGCTTTTTTATTCTTCCTGTCAAAATGAACAATTTCACATTTGCCCACATTATACTCCATTTGCCAGATCTTTGCCCACTGACTTATCCCATCTGTCACTTAGTACCCTCCTCACATCCTCTTACTTTCTACCTCTATTTGTGCTGCCAGCAAATTTAGCAGCCGTACCATCTCTCCCTTCATCCAAGTTGAATCTGGGTTTCACCTGCCATTTTTAAAGGTCTCTAGTGTCTTCCTGACTCCACAAATATCTAGTCCCTAGAGCCATAGGGACATTTTGGTTTGCACCTGTCCTCATTATGCATGCTTGGCTGAGAGCCCAAGCCAATAAAAGCATTAGCTCAGCAGGGATTCTGCCTCAACAAATGAAGTGAACTGGCTTGATTGACATCTTTAAGTAATTATAAGTTGTTATTTTTGTACTTTTTTCCCCCAATATCTCAATGTTTATTTGGACCAGCTTAATAGGTGTGAAGCATTTGAAGAATCTGTTATTGATACTTTAATGGTCTGTCCGATTGACACTTTTGTAGGAACAGCAGTTTTCTTTTAAAAGAACATTTCTGAATAGGTATTTTTCTCTCAGCAGTTCTACACTTACCATTGTTATTATTACAGCTTATTGATTATATACATAGTGCATTCTGGGCAAATGGCTATGGAAGGTGCATCAGTTGGCATTAGGTTGGCATGGAGACTATGAGAGGCCATGAGAGGTGGCATGAGTTGAAATACACACAGAAGTATGAATTAGGAGGAGTAGGCCACTCGGCCCCTCGAGCCAGCTCTGCCTTCAATAAGACCATGGCCTGATCTGATTGTAACCTCCTGCCTACCCCCCCCCCAACCAACGCTGATAACCTTTTGCCCCACCCCCCTTGTTTATCAAGAATCTATCCATGTCTGCTTTAAAAATTTTCAAAGTGTCTGCTTTCACTGCCTTCTGGGGGAGTTCCAAAGACTCATGGCCCTCAGAGAAAAAAATTCTCCTTATCTCTGTCTTAAATGGGTGACCTCTTATTTTTAAACAGTGACCCCTAGTTCTAGATTCTCCCACAAAAGAGAACATCCTCTCCACATTCAATGTCAAGACCCCTCAGGATCCTAAAGGTTTCAATCATGTCACCTCTTACTCTTTTAAACTTCTGGGGCAGAATGTTACGACAGCGGGATTTTACGTTCCTGCTGTTGTCAATGGGATTTATAACGGCCCGCTGCATTTTACAGCCCCATCCCCGCCAAAACGGGGCTGTAAAATTCTGCTGCTGTGGATACAGGCCTAGCCTGCCCAACCTTTCCTTGTTATTCAACCTGCCCATTCCTTGTAATAGTCTAGAAAACTTTTTGTGAAATACTTCTAAGGCATTTACATCTTTCCTTAAATAAGGAGGCCAATACTGTACACAGTACTCCAGATGTGGTCTCACCAGTGTCTTGTACAACTGAAGCATAACCTCCCTACTTTTGTAATCAATTCCCCTCACAATAAATGATGACATTCTATTAGCTTTCCTAATTATTTGCTGAACTTGCATACTAGCCTTTTGTGATTTATGCACTAAAACACCCAGATTCCTCTGAATCTGAATTTGCCAGGTTTTTGCCCACTCAACGTACGTCCCTTTGTAGCCTCCTTACGTCCTCTTCATAAATTGCTTTCCTACCTTTGTATCATCAGCAAATTTAGCAACCATACTTTCAGTCCCTTCATCCAAGTCATTTATATAAGTTGTAAAAAGTTGAGTCCTTAGCACACCACTCATTACATATTGCCAACCAGAAGACCCATTTATGCCTACTCTCTGCTTCCTGTTAGCTACCCAATTTTCTATCCATGACAATATCTTACCCCTACACCATGAGTTTTAATTTTCTGCATAAACCTTTGATGTGGCACCTTATCAAATGCCTTCTGAGTACCTAAGTACAGTATATCCATTGGTTCCCCTTTATCCACAGCACGTGACTCCTTTAAAGAACTGCAATAAATTGGTTAAACATGATTTCCCTTTCACAAAACCATGATTGCCTTGATTTTTTTTCTAAGTGCCCTGCCATAACATCTTTAATAATAGCTTCTACCATCTGTCATAGGGAAAATGTTAAATTAACTGGCCTGTAGTTCTTGCTGTCTCCCTCCATTTTTGAATAAAGGAGTTACATTTGCTATTTTCCAATCTAATGGAACCTTCCCTGAATCTAGTGAATTTTGGAAGATTAAAACCTACGCATCAACTATCTCACTAGACACTTCTTTTAAGACCCTAGGGTGAAGTCCATCAGGACCTGCGATTTGTCCACCCACAGTTCAACTATCTGCTAAGTACTACCTCTTTGCCAGCGATTGTAATTTTCCTGAGTTACTTCCTCCCTTTAATTCCTGATTTACAGCTATTTCTGTGCTGTTACTTGTATCCTCTGCAGTGAAGACCGCTGCAAATCCCACCACAGCTTGTGGAATTTAAATTCAGTTCATTAAACAAAATCTGGAATAAAAAGTTAGTCTTGATAACACTAATTCATCAGCCAGCTCCTTATTTTCCATTATTAATCCTTCAGACTCACTTTCTATAGGACCAATGCTCATTTTGTTAACTCTTATTTAAATATTTATAGAAGCTTACTATCTATATTTATTTTTCTAGCTAGCTTTCTCTCGTACTCTAATTTTTCCCTCCTTATTCATATTTTAGTCACACTTTGCTATTCTTTATATTCCATCCAATCTTTTGACCTTAATTATGTCTTTGCATAATTATATGCTTTTTCTTTAAGTTTGATACTCTCTTTAACTTTTTAATTTAATCATGGATGATGGATCCTCCCCTTGGAATTTTTCTTGCTGGAATCTATCTGTGTATTCTGAAATATCCCTTTAAATGTCTGACACTGCATCTCTATTAGCCTATCCCTTAACCACGTTTGCCAGTTCACTTTGGCATGGAGAAAACGAGAGGCCTTGGGGAGTGGCTGGCGTGCATGAGTTGGGTTGAGTGGCTTGGAGTGCGAGGGACCATAGGGGGTACAAAAATAAATTCAAATTATCAGAATCAGGCCGAGCATTGAGATTTTAAAAAAATATATCCTGTCTTGGAATGTGGGCCTTGTTGGCAAGGCCAATATTTGTTGTCCATCCTTTGAGGACAGTTAAGAGTCAACCACATTGCTGTGGGCCTGGAGTCACATGTAGGCCAGATCAGGTAAGAATGGCAGATTTCCTCTTCTAAAGGACATTAGTGGGTTTTTATGACAATTGATAACAGTCTCATGGTTAGTGTTATCAAGACTAACTTTTTATTCCAGATTTTGTTTAATGAACTGAATTTAAATTCCACAAGCTGTGGTGGGATTTGAACCCGTGCCCCTAGAGTGTTAATCAGGGATTCTAGATTACTAGTCCACTATACCACCATCTCCCTCCCTGCCCCTTGAGTTAACTGGGGGGAGGGGGGCATGACATAAATACAGGTCTCTTCTTCTGGGTCAATGGATGAATTCAGTCATGGTGTAAACCATCATTGAACAGGACAGAAGGGCTTTTATTTCCTTGCCAGGGTTTTGGGAAAAAGATTAAGAATTAAGCGCCCAGTGTTGAAGAACAAGGAAAGGGTTAGCAACTTTACTTTAAGAACAACTTGCTTAAAGTGTATTTTGCATAGTTTATAGATAAAGTAACACAAAAAGTGCACAGTACATCATTGAATCATGTTTGCATTTTAATTGCAAAAATGATAAAATATTCAAAACGAACAAGGATTAACATTTCAGTAAATACTGTCAAGAAAAAAATCAATTGTAAACATGGATTGAAAAAAAATTAAAATATTTATCCTGATGCCGTTAATGATTTTTTTTAATGGAGGTACTTGTTGTACAGTGCAAAACCTTTTAGTTAAGCATCTGTCATAAACATCAATTTTTGTTGGCTTAAAATGCACATGTATCCTGAGTCAAGGAGGATAATTAATACAATGAAGAAACAAGTATGGCTCCAGTTACTCTGATAAAATTCTCTGGGCTGGGGGCTTGTGCTCGACTTGGAGGCTAGTGCTCTACACCAGGGCAAGAATGAGGGAAGACCCCTCGGAGGTCAAAGGCTCTGCTGAAGTCAAAGGCCTCGATCGGTTGGTTCTTTGTCAGCTTGAGGTTCCTCATGCAGCCCTGGAATGGCTTTTGATGGGTCAGACAATTCTGCTTCACATTAGCTGTGTGAACAGATAAACATGCACCTATTAACATGTGTTTAGTTGTCTAAAGTATTGTAACAATACATGCAATATATGGCAAATTATAGCTTGAGAATCAGGCTAACTGCTACTATTGACATTCAAAGTTTAATACAATTTTGAATTTTTAAAAAAAGTTTGACCTTGGGTACTGTGCATTGAATAATGCAGCTCAGGAACAAGGGTTAGTTAGTTCAGTTGCCTAGACGGCTAGTGTGTAAATCAGATTAGTACCAACAGCATGGGGTTCGATTTGCCCGTTCCAGCTGTGGTAGATTGGGGGCCTGCTCCCTTGCTGTAACTGTAGTAAAATTCATGGAACAAGAAATAACAGCAGGAGCAAACCACATGGCCCATTGAACTTGCGCTGCCATTCAATATGGTCATGGCTGATCTTGGGCTTCAACTCCATTTTCCTGCCCATTCCCTTAATTCCGAGACCCCGAAAATCTGCCTAACTCAGCCTTAAATGTATTCAATGGTGGAGCGTCCACAAGCCTCTTAGGTAGAGAATTCCAAAGATTCACAACCCTTTGAGTGAAGTAATTTCTCCTCATCTCAGTTCTAAATGATCGGCCCCTTATCCTGAGGCCGTGCCCCTGTGTTTTAGATACCCTGACTAGCGGAAACAATTTTTCACTTTGCTGTGGTTGGCAAATAATTGCCAAGAACCTACCTTCAGGTAGAGAACTCAAGAAGAAGGGGAAGACCAGGAATAGGTACAGTCCCTGCTAGAATAGCAGGACAAGCACCTCAAATGGCCTTAGGATCCCTGAGCTATGAAGGCAATAATCAGCCAGGAGCCCTGCTACTAATCACTATTGAGTGTTTGGATTAAGGACAATGGGTAAGGGTTGAAATCTTACTGGCCTATGCTCCCGACCTAAAAATGAATAGCCTGTCACCAGTCACTGCCTATACCTCATACATGAATGATGTATCAGTGCTCTGCTTTCCTGGAAAGGATGGGAGAGAAAATGGAAAAAACAGATATGGGCCTGGATTTTCATCACTGAGGCAGATAGTGGGAGTTGGGAAAATTCTCAGCTCGGCCAGACTGCCACGGGAGAAAGTGCCCGCAAAGGTGGGGGGGGGGGGGGGGGGGGGGGTGTGGAGGAGGTGTGAGTGAAGAGCCATAGATTGTCAGGGGAACATGAGGTGGCATGGATGGGGCTTGGAGAGTGTAGGGAATGAGGGCTCCTCATGCCTATGCCAATCAATGGCACTTCCATACCCACTGATCCACTATAAACTGTATAAAACCAATGAACCTTACAGTGACAATAGGATGTCTAAAATAAGCTTTAAAAAAGTCACTCATTTGTTATTTGCATTATGTTAAAAAAAAGTCCTTTCACTGCAGACACTTTAAAGTGTCAACAACAAAAACTAAATGTCCTTGAAACCTCTTAACCTTGTGTAAATAAACACTGTGAAATTGACAGTGGAGATCAGAGAGCCAGAGATGTCAATCAAGCAATATTTTCCCTGGGAATTAGGCATTTTAGCAGAGTAATGGCTTTCTGGGCTCTCAGCAAAGCATATGTAAGAGCCCACTTTCATTGGACTGTAGTGAAAGGACTTTTTAAACTCAGTGGTAAGTTATGAATGAATCTCTGTATTTTTAAAGCTTTCTAAAAAGCGTACGGCAGGTCAATGGGCATGGAAGCATCATAGCTTGGCATAGGGGCATGAATATGACCTATTGAACTCACCTTTTAAAAGGTCCCCTCATGCAGATTATGGTGCATGACACCTCTGAGGTGCCATGAACTACGATTCTTTAAAAGCCTGGTTCAACTCCATGAAAATTGCAGAGGATTAGGGCATGCCCTATCTCCGCAATGGAGTCGGTCATGTCGGGATTGTAGGGTATGGGCTTTTGACCTAAACCAGCCTGCACCCTTTAAAAGGCACTCCTGAAAATCAGACAGCCCAGGAATGGGCGAAGGAATCCCAGAATCAGAACCCGCCCAACCATTTTAAAGCACTCCCGAGTCATTCCGATTCAGTGAAAATCCAGCCTATGGAGTTCACCAGATATTTCCATTTTACATGAAGGCAATGAAGAAATAGATTTTGCTTTGCTAACTGGGCATATTTTTGGCAGGTTTAATAGTCTAGCTAGTAACACAAATAAATCAGGACTCCCACACTGTGAAGGACTGCAGTGGGATAAAGCTGCCCTCCAAAACCCTTAACCTTGGCAGTTGAGGGAAAATGGTATAAAGTGGGTTAAAAAAAAATGAATCGATATTTGTAAGCTGCTGGCTGCCCATTTAATATTTACGCAGGGGTGCAACTTAGCGACGCCCAGGTGAGATTAAGAAGTGGCGTAGCATCAGTTCTTGAAAAAAAGACGTGGAAAGCATCCGTTAGCTCGGTATCATTCTGTTATGAAGCACCTGCTTCCAATCTCACCAGGAGATTGTGTGACAATGCTAAAGGGTCTGAAGATTTTACTAGTCTCTGACCCCTTTTTTCTGCTCCATTACGCCCATATGTGTAGCATAGCCAAAACAAAACTTGGGCCCACCATGCTTCATTCACTTGGGAGTCAGACTTGGTTTAGTCTGCTTTGATGTAGGCACTCCAAAATAAAATACACGCTCATCTTTTAATAGGTTTGTGATTTATCTCTTTCTTTCCAATTTGAA
Source organism: Carcharodon carcharias (assembly GCF_017639515.1). Taxonomy (NCBI): domain Eukaryota; kingdom Metazoa; phylum Chordata; class Chondrichthyes; order Lamniformes; family Lamnidae; genus Carcharodon; species Carcharodon carcharias. The sequence goes on from NC_054472.1 coordinate 169,193,955, forward strand.
GTCTCACTCATAATATTTCCCTGATGGTGATGTTTATGATTTAAATGTTGACTACTACAACATATGCTGACAAAGTATTCCAAGAAGCAGAATTAGATTACACGTACTGGATAACATGCAAACATTCAGCTCTAATCTGTTAATATATCAGAAGTCAAACTACAATAATACGTACCAGGATAGCCTCCCACATATATTGGATCATTAGTGTCTGCAGAGGTTGACTGAATATAGGGATTATCAGCCTGTACAGTAACTCCATCCACAATCAGAGCAATACGATGCTTGCTCTTATTGGCTTGAAGTTTATGCCACTTCCCATCGCACAGCTGGTTTGAATCCTTGGGTTCATATCTGGCTGTAATTCTTCCAGCTCCATTATTTACATGGAACAGAACCTGGAAAAAAAGAAGACTTAACAGTGAAAGAATTCTCTTTACCAGACACTAACTTGCAAGGCTGAATAAAAAATTTCCTTCTTCCAGGCATACATTAGACACCCAAGGCAGCACAACGCTAGTAACGCACTAGCTGTCCATACTTTTCAACATCACAAACTGCTAGTTTCCAATGGACCAGAGAAAACTGCTTCTCCCAAATGAAGGGATTAGCAATTGTGAATGAACCCAAATTGCATACATGCACCCCCAGCATTGCTCAGGTAACAAGCTTGGTTGAGGTTAAGAATGGATTGCCCCTCTGTATTCTCAAATTGTGGTAGGAATGCATATGGTGGTAGTGGGAAGGGAAAGAGATATGAGAGGTAAATCCAATAAATACAAGTTATATAATATATTTACTTCAGGTATTTTGGCTTGTGGGATTCTTTAACAGAACAGAGAAGTAAAGGAAGAGTTAACTAAAAAGAAATAGGATTAATGTAATTCTTTGAGGAAATGCTTGAGGAACTGAACCTAATTTTTAAGTACTTCCACATGGTTAAACATCGAGCTGTGTGTATAATATGGAAAGAAATCAAAATGTCTGCATAGACATTAAATTAACATTTTTAATAAACAAAATTGCCTTAGATGGGGATTAAAAGGCAAAATTTATATTACATTTATGCTAAATTATTTAGAATGGATTAAGACTTGGCAGAAAAGGAGCAACAAAATGGGAAAATGTTCCACAAGGGTCAAATGGTGACCTCCCAACAGTTGGCAAGCAATTTCTCATTCCTCAAAAGGACATTTTCCACTACTTCCAGGTCCAATGCGTCTTCTAGGCTCCCAATATATTCCACAAGGCCCAGCACTGAGGTATCCACTGAGCGCTGGGCAACTGTAACAGGCTGCGAGCATATCTTTTGCTTCTACTCCAAGCTTGCCTCCATGAGTTCAAATCACATTGCAAGTCTACGAAGCATTGGGAACAAACTTAACTTAAGGGCCGCCCATTAATAGGAAAGGAATGAACAACAGCATGGGACCTAATCACCACAGCAAATGACAAAGAACAAGCTCAAAATCATACAGTGAATACATATCAATTCCATTGCGTATACAAATTCTGCCCTCCTCTGATAGGTGTGTTCCGTAAGGGGGACTTTCATAAAGGCGTTAGCTTTGAAGGGTGAGCAAAATGACTTTCTTCGAAAGGTACATTATACCTCATGGTTGAGTTCATACCACCCCTCTAATATACCACTTGGCTTATTGTCAAGCAGACAGGAATCATCACACCACATATAAGTGCTAGATATTGTGATAACTAGATGGTAAAGAGTTGGATTGCAGATGGTAAAGATTGGATTGCAGTTTAATAGGCTGTTAGGAGTGGTGGAGAACTGATGATCCCCAATTCTCTTCCCTGTCCTGAGATGGAAGGGCTGGGGTAGGTGAATATTATCACTTGCATTGAGAATCGAGTCTAATCGCTGCCACTATAAACACGCAGGCAAAACACTTTGGGAAACATGATGGTCTAAAAAAGCTTTATCTAGATTTGGGAACTACCACATTGTGGTACCACCCTAGGCCTTCCATTACAGGAGCTGGAGAGTGGGAAAGGGCTCCTCACACTACGGCAAACTGCAAACCATCTCCTCACTACCTTAAGGCATCACCTTTCTGTGGTAAAAACAGAATGATAGTGAGTTTGGGCTGAAGCCCCAATAACATTTGATCGTAAGTTAATTATAGGTTCTTTGAAGGAAAAGTAGTTTTGTTTGATTTAATCTGAGAGAGTTTCCTGCTGTCCAGGATCAAACGCAAAGGCTGGGATTTTCCAGTCCCTCGTGTCGGCGGGATCTTTTGGTTCCGCCGATGTGAACAGAGATTTTTTCCCACCACAGTGGATGGCCAGTGGAATGTTAATAAGTGGCTAAGTGCAATTTAAATAGCTTCAGGAGGATTTAAACTGCTTCACTTGCACAGGGGAGAGTTAGAGCTGTGAAATTTGAGGCAGATAAAGGTCTTTTGAAGAAAGACGATCAGTGGCCAATGCTGGGTCCAGGTAGAGAATATAAATATATATATATAATATGTATGGACCTGGTGATAAAAATAACAACTTGCATTTATATAATGCCATTAACCTAACAATATGTTCCAAGGTGCTTTCTATCAGCATTATCTGACAAAATTTAACACCGTGCCATATAAGGACATTAGGCCAGGTGACCAAAAGCTTGGTCAGAGAGATACATTTCAAGAGTATAGAGAACATAATCTCAAAATTTGATGATGACATAAAGGAGGAGGTCTGGCAAACAGACTGTAAAAGATTTAAGATACAGGCAGGTTAGTGAAATGGGCAGACAGATGGTAGATGGAATGTAATGCAGGTAAACGAGAGGGAAGACGGGTGGGGGTGCCGTTGTGGGAAAAGAAATGAAAAGACCCATTTGGGTTGGATGAATTGAAGGCTTAAATAAATAATTCCCTGAATATGCAACTGCTGGCATTAGCTTTGGCTCAGTGAAAGTCATGGGTTCCTGCTCCATTCCAAGATGTGAATTGACGAGCTGGAATCTTTTGCCCCCATTGGGGTCGGGCGTCGTGGCAGACAATATAGCAAGAAGGCCAAAAATCAGTTTTACACCCTTGTGAAACTAGTTTGCAATCGCCCACTCTGTCCGTCAAAGGTGAGCCCTGTTTCCCGCCACTGAACGTCAGGAACATCAATTTAATACATTTGCTTCTAATTGTACGCCCTGCTCGCCAGAATCATTGCCCCATACTGGATCATCTGGGCATGTCGGCACAATTACATGCTGATGTGTTTCACAACTTTAAATAAGCGATGTGCATCTGGGGACTTGCTCATGGCTCGGGACCTCCAGGTTTGTTTGGCTACCTTGCTTCGGGCAGTTATCGTGGTCATCAGCACCAAGCTTCGCAGACAGCAGGCATCACTTTTGGATGGGCATGTGAGGGTCTAACCAAAATTCAATACAGGTTGAGCATGACTTCCCTGTTTTTCAATTCTATCCCTCTAGAAATAAAGCCTTGTGCTTGGTTTGTTGTGTTTAGGGTCTTGCTAACTTGTGGCGCAACTTTTAATGATTGATGTGTTTGTACGCCGAGATCTCTATGCTCCTCTACCCCACCTAGTCTTGCACCTTGCAAGTAATAATTGACTCCCTATTCCTCCTACCAAAATGTACTACTCCCACTTACCTATGCTGAACTTCATTGGGTGTTACCTTTTCGCATGAAGTATTAACCTGAGGCACTTTTGTTCTCTCAGGAAGGTAAACAAAGATGAATGTCAATACTTTAAGAAGAGTAGTGGGGTCCTGTGGAGGTCTTGTCACACAGTGGGTAGCATCCCTGTCTCCGAGCCAGATGTCTAGGTTCAAGTCCCCGCCAGAACTTGATGAGCAAGGAAGGTGTGTCCATAACGTGGCCAAACAGGTTGAGTATCAACTTATAAATCCTTCCAACATATGTCAATGGCAGGTGGTAAGAGTGGAAGAAATTCCTGGTCAACCATGTGCCTGCAGAAGGCAACGGGGAACCACTGCAGAATCTTGCCAGGTATAACCATGGACCAAGAAGACCATGGTTGCCAATGCCCTCTCAGGGTACCCTGAGTACTCCTAGTACCCTGGACAAAAGTGATCCCTCAACCAATACCATTAAATATCTGGCCATTTTTATCTCATAGCTTTGCACATATTAATGGCTGTGCATTCCTAAATTATAACAGTGACTACGCTTTACTTGTGCTTCTTTGTCCTGTGAAGCAATTTGAGATGGCACTAAGGTTGTGAAAAATGCTACATAAATGCATAAATTCTCTTTAGGAGAAGGCCAATTGAATAAACCACCATTTATAGGAATATAAGGAAAAATGATGAATCTACACAAAATATCGTTTAGACACAGGGAGAATACTGTGTGCAATTTTGCGAGTCCTGTTATGGAATGAACATTGAAGCCATTGAGCATTACAACATAGGCCAAAATTTCCCAGCCTCGCTCTGGCAGGTTCTGCCACGTGAGATGCAGCTGACCAGCCAAAAGCCCATTGGCTTTCGACGGGACCAGAGATCCTGGCGATGGGCCGGGCTGGAACAATCCCAGCCATAGTTTCACAAGGATGAAAACAATATCCAGAGAAGATTAAGATTTGATTTATTAGAAGTATTTAGAATCATGAAGCGTTCTGATAGTGTTTAAAACCTGCCTTGGTATTCTGCTCCACTGCCCCCACTGGCAAATGCTGCCCAAGTTTCTTATTTTCTTTTGACACCCTTCACTGTAAAAAGTGTCCTCTGGTTCTCAAATCCTCGCTCGACAGAAGGGACTTTCCGTAACTTAAATTCCTAATCCTGAAAATTTTTACGACCTCTATCAAGTACCCCTTGTTACCCTCTTCTCATAAAAGTCCTAGGGTGGGCAATCACCTCTTATGATCTTCATATATCACTTCTAATTTCAGGAACCAGTCTCATAGCCACTCTCTGGGCTCTCTAATGCTTTCTGTAACGTCAACTGGACACAGTCAACTTGCTGCCTAACGTATAACTGGCACTGTGGGTTGGCTGCCCATTATAGGCGCTGCCTGACTGCTTTCTACTGAATTTAAGACATTGCCAACACCAGTCTGTTTACCAATGGAAGCTGGAAATGAAGTCTGGTTGAATTTGATGGTGCTGCTTGTTCATTCACAGTTTGCTGGAAGTAATCGTAATTGGATACTTAGTGTTCACGCAGCATTTCTTTCTCTACTGTTTAATCATGTGTGAAAGTCATATGGGCACAATAAACATTTGTCCACTGATGTCACCAACAGTGGGCTACATTGACAAAACCTTTCAATTTGCCATCAGACTATCACAATCTAAGAGTGACGGATCTCAATTGCCTGCCTGGGATATACAGTCCGTTAAATGAACCTAGAACAGGAAAGCATGTGTTCTTTCTCACCTTGCCATTTACGATCTCCAATCCAATTGCATCCACCTTAGCGCTGCTGATGCCAAGCAGTACTGAGTTCCGGGATGTACTGCGGAACTCAAATGTAATAATTAGATCAGACCTCACTTTGTAACCTTCTTTCACTGCAAATAAAAGCCCAAAAAGATGTTTAGTTCACTGTTCAGGCTGCTGAGAAATGAGATTTTAATCTGTAACAAAAAAACTGGTCTTTCCCAAAGAATTTCTTTATTTTTCACACAATGTGACACACTAGCAATTTTCTGCCATTGCTGCTCTTTTACTGTGGCCAAGGATGACTGTGCAACGGTCCATACAATTTTGTATCTAACCATCTATCTCACCCCGATATTGACCTTGCTGGACGGGTACTTGAGGGAAATGAACTTGCAGGGCCGCAGGGATAGAGAACGGGACGGACTGAATTGCTCTACAGGGAGCTGGCCCAGCCTAATGGGCCAAATTACCTCCTCCAATCTAGCAATGACTCCTTGGTGCAGGCAGTCCATGGGGGATCAGATCTGGTGAGGCCGCAGGCCACAAACACGAACAGTTTCCCTATTTCTCTTTCCTCGGGCATTGACACATAAAGGCAGCATGGCAGCTGTGCTGCAACTCAAATGATATTTTACCTAACCCTCCCCTGTTGTGCTGACCATTGTCCATTTCCTTTTTCTCTCGGTTTATCCAATGTCTCGGACCCTGAAACACCAGCACCCGTTTCACCCCTAATGGAGCAGATGACCATAATCTGGGGTATTCTCCCAGGAATTTAATGCTAGATGGGGGGGTGGTGGTTGGTAGGGTTGTGGGGGTGTGTGGTTTGTGGGGGCTGCAAGGAGTAATTTAGTTGAAGCCCTGATCAATAATTAGCTGTACTAGAGAAAGCTTCCAGAGCTGCCCAGGTGCCTGAGCACTCAATGCTCTGCTTGGAGATGGTGGCTTGGAGTCTATCAGACTTGAAGTGATGGGGTTGAGTTTTGGAGAAGTGTCCCAAGTCAGGTGTGAAGAGGATATTCCTTGTCCCCAGCAGTCAGTCCCTGACTTGCTGTAATAAAAACCAAAAAACTGCGAATGCTGGAAATCCAAAACAAAAACAGAATTACCTGGAAAAACTCAGCAGGTCTGGCAGCATCGGCGGAGAAGAAAAGAATTTCTTTTCTTCTCCGCCGATGCTGCCAGACCTGCTGAGTTTTTCCAGGTAATTCTGTTTTTGTTCCTGACTTGCTGTGTTGGGCCAAAGAGTGAGGGGGATGGAAGACTGGCACCATGTAGGCATCATGACCGCTTCCAGAAACCAGACCTGATTAACACAGTAGTAGAGGTCATATATCAGCTGAACTTTAATGGACATGACATCTTTATGGTTTTTTAAGGCAACAGGGCTCATTGACAGGTTCCCCTGGTGACTACATTATGGTGCAATCACACTCTGTAATTGAGAGGGAAGCCTGCAACCCTTTTGTGCTGGTTATCGGTTACCATGAGGAGTTTGAAACACTGGTTGGCCTTTGCAAAGAGAGTGCCTGGTCTTGATACTTGAGGCAGGCATGGTCTGCAGACTGAGTTAACAGGTTTTGTCATCTGCTGCAGCCTGGAAAGGGCCTGAGGCGAGTAAACCGAGGGGTGTAGCAACATTGACTACATTGCTGACTGTGACAGTGTGTTGCAGCTCTTGCAGTAAGAGACCGTACAAGTCTGTGCCTGCCTTTCTGGAAAAGCAGTCTCCTTATCCACACTTCCTCAGTAAACTGGAGGGAGGTAAAAGGGCCTATTGACCCTGTGGCCATGGAAAATGAGGCTGTGGGCAGCCCTCCACCTTTGTGAGCTCCTAAGAGCTACAACTACAGCTCCAGCTCCATGAAGTACCCCATCTGCTGCTGCAGTGTCTCTTCCTCCAAATGGAATGCAGCGGCTAAGATAGCTCCCATGTCCTGTAGTATCCAGAACATCAGTGAGCATCAAGCCTGAAGCCTGGAGGTTTCAAAGCAACTTGGGTAAAATTGTCCAAGTCAACACCTGCTGTGCAGGTCAGTGTCAAGTGAATAGTCATTTAAAAGCACTCGAAATGGCAGTGCTTCAGCCTATACCATCTCATATCTATTACTGTTTGGCATCTGTGCTCTCCTATGTGAAACACTTGGGTCATCTTGCTACATTTCAAAGTGCTTTGAATGTGTTTTCTGTCATTTGATGGGAGGTGACATGTGATCCCTGATGGTCTTTATGACCAGGCCTTCATTAATTAGTCTCCTGTGGCATGACCCAGCATGGCATGTTCCTTCTGTTACTTTGACTTTGCCCTTTTGCCACAGTACTGAATGAGGCGCCCAGTTGCTTCTGGGTTGGGGGGGGGGGGGGGGGGGGGGGGGGGGGGGAGCGTGGGGGGGTGGTGGTGGTGGTGGGGAGTAACAAGGCCACACTTCTCAAGGCCGCTAACCAAATGGCAGTGGATGAAGCAGCTTTAGGAATATAGTGATAAGTGCTGTGCCATGATTTTTGGAGTCTTACTGCCCTGTCCCTGCCTGGTGGAGGTGATGAAAATCAATCCCATACTGACACTGGAAATATTCAGACAAATGAACATGTTTTTTATATTTGTTCACGGGATGTGGGTGTCGTTGGCGAGGCCAGCATTTATTGCCCATCCCTAATTGCCCTTGAGAAGATGGTGCAGAGCTGCCTTCTTGAACCGCTGTAGTCCTTTTGTTGTAGGAACACCCACAGTGCTGTTAGGGTGTTCCAGAATTTTGACCCAGCAACTGTGAAGGAATGGAGATATATTTCCAAGTCAGGATGGTGTGGGGCTTGGAGGGGAACTTGCAGATGGTGGTGGTCCCATGCATCTGCTGCCTTTGAGCTTCTAGGCGGTACAAGGCACGGGTTTGGAAGGTGCTGTCAAAGGAGCCTGGGTAAGTTGCTGCAGTGCATCTTGTAGATGGTACACGCTACTGCTACTGTGCATCAATGGTGGAGGGGGTGAACGTTGAAGGTGGTGGATGGGGTGCCAATCAAGTGTTTTGTCCTGGATAGTGTCAAACTTCTTGAGTGTTGTGGGAGCTGCACTCATCCAGGCAAGTGGGGAGTGTTCCATCACACTCCTGGCTTGTGTCTTGTAGATGGTGGACAGTCTTTGGTGAGTCAGGAGGTAAGTTACTCACCACAGGATTCCCAGCCTCTGACCTGCTCTTGTAGCTACAGTATTTATATGGCTAGTGCAGTTCAGTTTCTGGTCAAAGGTAACCCCCAGAATGTTGGGAGCGGGGGATTCAGCAATGGTAATGCCATTGAATGTCAGGGGGAGATGGTTAAATTCTCTCTTGTTGGAGGTGGTCATTGCCTGGCACTTGTGTGGCGTGAATGTTACTTGCCACTTAACAGCTCAAGCCTGAATATTGTCCAGGTGTTGCTGCATATGGTCCTTGCTGCATATACCCTTGAGAATGATGTTTTTTCTTTAGTAAATGCAAATCCTTGAAGCCAAGTGTTAGCCTCCTCATTTGCATTTAAGGCCTTGGAGTCATAGCGGTCTACAGCACAGAAAAAGGCCCTTTAGCTCATCGAGTCTGCGCCGGTCAAACAAGTACCTAACTGTTCTAATCCCATTTTCCAGCACCAGGCCCATAGTCTTGTATGCCATGGCATCGCAAGTGCACATCCAAATACTTCTTAAATGTTATGAGGGTTTCTGCCTCTACCATCCTTTCAGGCAGTGAGTTCCAGATTCCCACAACCCTCTGGGTGAAAAAATTCTTCCTCACATCCCCTCTAAACCTCCTCCCCCTCATCTTAAATCTATGCCCCCTGGTTATTGATCCCTCCATTCAAGGGAAAAGTTCCTTCCTGTCTACTCCATCTATGCCCCTCATAATTTTATACACCTAAATCATGTACCCCCTCAATCTCCTCTGCTCCAGGGAAAATTACTCCAGTCTATCCAATCTCTCCTCATAACTAAAACTCTCCAGCCCAGGCAACATCCTGGTAAATCTCCTCTGCACTCTCTCTAGTGCAATCATATCCTTCCTATAATGCGGATTCCAGAACTACACACGATGCTCTAGCTGTAGCCTAACCAGTGTTTTATAGAGTTCCAACATAACCTCCCTGCTCTTATATTTTATGCCTCGGCTAATAAAGGCAAGTATTCCATATACCTTCTTAACCATCTTAACTACCTGTCCCACTACCTTAAGAGACCGGTGGACATGTACACCAAGGTCCCTCTGATCCTCGATACTTCCCTGGATCATACCATTCATCGTGTATTCCCATGCCTTGTTTGTCCTGCCCAAGTACATCACCTCACAAGGTGATTAGTCAGCCACATAGTTCTGTAGAGCAGAACGTGCAGCATTATTTGTCTTTCCACAAGTGAATTAGAAGTTTGTATTGGCGCCCGAGTGGTAGAGGTTGGCTGCACTGGGGCCCTATTTAGCAAACCTATTTAGCAAAGATCACTGTCACTGTGCCAATTCAAAGCCTGCCATTTGACAGATGGAGTTGCTCATAAGGAGCTTATTAGTGACTTCAGTCTGCAAATTGGGGATTGATGTTTGTGAGGACAGGAAGCCAGGGGAGGGGTGTTGAGTGGAGAGTTCCAGTTACAATATGCATTGAGTTCAATTGAGCATCAACAAGACGTGTGTGTGATGACCTTTGCCAGACAGGTGCACAGTACTCTGCCGCGGAGTAGGATAGGGCAAGTACTGAGGTCCGGAGTATTGTGGCAGCAGCACCCCATGTGGATCCAGCAAGTTTGGTTAGCAGGCTGTTTCTGGTTTTGACCTTTGCTGCTGTTTTCTTCAAATGCTCCTGAAAGCCCTATCTAGAGTCACTCCCAAATATGTGGGTAGGGATCATGCTTTACTGTCTGGCCATCCGTGCGGATATAGAATTCTCTTTCTTGGCACTGGCATTGTGGAGATGGAATACACTGGATGTGGTTTTGGGGGTAATTGGTATGGGAGGAATGGGGGGTCATATGGATCAGTGTTAATGTAGCGCGCATCCCCCACCACTGGCCCCCCCCACACCACCCCCCCCGCCCCACCGCCCCCCCCACCCCCCCCTCCCCACCCCCCCCCCTCCCCACCAATCAGTAACACTGGGGAAGCAAATGACCAGCTGACTGAATTTCAAGAGAAATTTACAGAACTCTGAAAGAGACCCCTTGTGGAATCCCTGTCCCCCCTGAACCAGCAGTCTCAACACTGAGCAGCCCTATGGCTTTATGACAATAGGGTATGCTCTCTGAGTCTAACAACTTACTGTTGGCTGCCAAGTGAAACCTCATTGAAGGTGGTGTTAAGTCACCTTCTTAAACCGCTGCAGTCCATGTGCTGACAGCACTCCCATAATGCTGTTAGGGAGAGGGTTCCAGGATTTGACACAGCGACAGTGAATGGATGGTGACAAGTGCCCAAGTCAGGATGGTATGTGATTTGGAGGTGAACTTGGCGATGGTGCTGTTCCTATCTCCCTCTTGCCCTTGTTCTTCTCGGCGGTAGAGGTTGTGGGAATTGCTGATGAAGAAGATTTGGTGAATTGCTGAGTGCATTCTGTAGTTGCTACAGAGTGCAGCCACTATTGACAAGGGCTGCTTTGGCCTGAATGGTGTCGAGCTTCTTGAATGTTGCTGGAGCTGCACTCATCCACGCAAGTCAAGAGTATTCCATCACACTCCCAACTTATGCCAGGTTAGTGGTGGACAGGCTTTGGGGAATCAGTTGAGCCACCAACTACAGAAAATCCATTCTTTCAGCTGCTCAAGAGCATTTACATGTTGGTCCAGTTCAGCTTCTGGGTCAATGGTAGCCTCCAAGGTGTTGGTGGTGGAGCATTCAGTGATGGTAATGCTATTGGATTAACCTTTCTTGTTGGGGATGGTCATTGCCTGGTACTCGTGTGACATGAATGTTGCTTGTCATTTATCAGCCCAAGAATAGATATGGGCATGGATTGCTTCATTATCTGAGGAATTATGAATGAAGCTGGATATTGCGCAATTGTTTGCTAACAGCCCTACTCTGATGAAGGAGAGGCTGTTGATGAAGCAACTGAACATAATTGATCCTAGGACCTAGCCCTTCATGATGTTCTGAAGCTGCGAATATTGATCTTCAACAACCACAATCATTTCCCTTTATGTTAGCTATGCCTCCAGGCAGGGGAGTGTTTCCCCTGATTCCACATTGACTACAGTTTTACTAGAATTCAGCGCTTTTGTCTACCTTTAGACCAAAACTGTAATGAGGTCTTGGATCGGAGTGGTCTTGACAGAATGCAAACTGAGCGTTGATGAGCAGGTGATTTGTGAATAAGTGCCACATTTATGTTTCTAGCATGTGGCGATGGCAAGTATAGGTTAGTCTTGTGTACAGAACAATAAAATATTGAAGGTGGACTCTATGTCTTTAAATCTGCTCAATGTTTTGCAGGCGAGAGTGAATGGCAAAGGTAGGGATTAATATCTCCCTCCAATAGGGAGTGGAGGCAAAGGGAAGTGTACAACTTGGTTGCCTACTGCTGTTCTCTCAAGCAATAGGGCCAATATTAAGGTGATAAAAGTTACTTATACTGTTTGACCGACAGAAGATATGGGGCAAGTATGATGATCATTTAAAGATGCAGTATCTTTCCAAATTCCACAACACCACTAAAGTCTAAGGACACATTGAGGAGGTGAAGATAAATCTACGTACAATAAATTGAATCTTGGATTTTGGGGACATTCACAAATACCTTCAAGTGTAAAGCAGATATTGCGTGAAACATTAACACTTAACGCTACTTACCTAGTGCAGCAAATCCAGTGCCATCGAAGAAAGTGCCCTCCTGGACAGCAGTGTAACATCTGCTCACGGTCAGGACAGAAACTGGCCTCTCCATGTCCAGGGGCTTGTTATTCAAGGTCATATTGCCAAGGCAAGCAGGGATACTGTGCGTTGCCTGAAGAAAAAACTCACAATGAGATGAAAGTGTAATAATTCACAACAGATTACAATTGCTTTTGCCATTTCTTGTTTAATGGGATCGAATGCTTTCCATGATGATTTTCCCCCTTGCCTATTATGTGGTAAAACTTGGACCAGACAGAGGCAACTGAAATGAGTTGATGCATGTATTTTCCAATTGCTGAAGTTCAGATGGTAATAAGTAATAAACTACATTCCTCAGTCTGTTATATTTAGCGGATTGTAGGCCATTTAAATTAAGTGGGTAGGTGCATGCTTAAAAACAGCGCACAGAGGAATGGAATATGAATGTTCTCAGCAGTTTTACCTGATCATCACCAAATGGAAAGCATTACCCATTAAAGGTCGTCGGAATCTAACCCTGGGTTGCTGTGAAGGGGCAACCTTGAAGCATCCATCAGCCATAAATCTCCCAATACAGAATTGTTGCAGTGCAGAAGTAGGCTATTCCGCCCATCGTGTCTGCACTGGCTCTCCGAGTGAGCAATTCACCTAATGCCATCCTCCTGCCTTCTCCCCGTAATCCTGCACATTGTTTCTTTTCAGATAATCATCTAATTCCCTCTCGAATGCCTAATACACTCTCAACAACCCTGGTTTAGCAGCATTTACACTACTGATGAGGCTGCATTTTTGATAGCCTTGTGTGAAGGAGTGCAACAGGGAGAAGAGCTAGTCTATGAATCCAACACTCATATTTTGTGTGAACATTTTGCATAGGTACATATTTATTCTACACAACACTTGCATCCTTGTTAGCAACATGCAAATCTGGGCTAAATGCTAGCTAGTCTTTGAATATTGCTCCATCTGCCAAAACTTTCACAATCTGGCTACATGCCTCTGATGCTGCATAGATCATCACATCTAAGAATAGCTCATCCCAAAACATCCATCGGTCTTCATAGCTTTTGACTGTTCTATGTGGGAAATCAAAGATGGGTTTTTTCTGTAGTTACCAAGAGGCTACAAGATGGGACTGCCGAAGGGGCTGAATGGCCTGCCTCCTCTTCCAATGTTCCAAACTCAATCTCCATGGAGTCAAGGAGCAAGGAGCACTGAAACTCCATGGCCATACCAGTGGATTCCTACTGGAATTACAATGGGAACCTTTACCATACTGACCTCAGAGCATAATTTCCAGAGCATCTACCTGCATCCACAAGGCCATTTGATGCAAGGAAGGTTTGTGGGGGGGAGGAGGCTGTGAAGGGAGGTGAGTGGGAGGTGTGCAGGGTTGTGGGTTTCTTAGGTTGGCAGGTCACCAGGCACACCTTCCTGACAGGATCCATGCAGAAGTCCAGGCCAGAACCGAGGCCCAGACTTCTGAAGACCTTGAACAGAATTGATTTTTATCTTTCGAAGGCTAGAGAACAAGGTCTCAATTTTTTTGGAAGGATATCAGATATGCACATAGCACCATATCAAATGGCTGAGTCTATGCTGAAATCTCCATGGTTTGAGTTTGGAAAGTTATCTGACGTGAGAAAGTGAGCACAACTTCAACTTATGATGACAAGAATGTGAGAGTAGCCTGATTGTCTGGCTATTTACATACATATATCATTTACATCAATGTAGTATCTCATTGCTGAACACCATAATAATGATTTCAACGAAATACATTGAGATTCAAGTACTGTACATAATCTTATGCCCGAGGAGATAAAAACATGACTGAAGAGTTATCTCTTTTCCTTACTCATTTCACTGAAACATCAATTCTACAGATATAAATACAACACATTAGGATGGTGTTTTTAAAAAAAAAGATCGTTCCTCGTCATATAATCCTGTATCCATTTCCTTTGTAGCCTTACAACATCCTTTTTTCAGTAAGTAGAGGATGGGACAGGACGGAGACATCGCGATAGTTGTTGATAATGCTGTTTCCTATCTGCTAATAGGGGGCACATTTTACTCTCCTTCCTTCCTCGGCTCCCTTTCCCTTCCTTGAGTGACGCAGATATCCCAAGCCACGACTACCTAATGGTCCCCCTCACCGAGAACTGGATAGTATAAATCCTAATGTTAGCTGACTGCACAGTTAATTTAGTTCACCTGAATGGGAAACTTGTTCTAATGCTGCTCTTACAAGGCCATCAGTAGTTAATGATTAGTTTACAGCGTCATTAAATTTACAGCCTTTGGAAGCAGCTCCCCATTGGATGTGCGTGGGTTGATGGATTTGCTTCCACGTGTTCAGTAATCACTTATGTACTTCAGTTGAAGCATGCACATTGATGCTTAAGAACATCATGTTAGCAAAACATATTAAAGAAACGCTTCACATGTTGGAGACTGGAGTTATTCTTACGTTTCCTATTTTCTTGGCAGTGTAGTCTAAAGGCAAACCTCCAAGGTATAGTTTTCCTTCGACATCCAGTGAATTGCCATCTCCCAAAGCAGAGTTGGATTCCTTCCCATCGACAGTAATCATGCCTCTTCGCTTTGCATATTCTGTTTTCACCTTTGACAGATGGAGGAAAAGAATTAGAGAAATAAAAGCAACACGATCTAATTCCCATTAACTATCGCAGAGATATTACAATACTGCTAATGATTCAGATTCCCAGCATCTGCTGTTGCATTACAATACCATTCCTTTTAATGGTTGAAATGATAGGCAATTTTCTCAGTGGTTTACATCTTATTATCTTTCAGAAAAGTATTTTTTTGAAGTTTGGTTCACTGCTGGTTCCAATATAACTACAGCTGTTTCATTTCAGCATCAATATGCACTTAGTCTGCTAAACAACATGAGGATTAATCTCTGGTGCTCTGCCTGACAAATAACTTGTATTTAAAATGCACTCCTCCCCACCCCCGACTTAACATAGTGAAACATCCCAAGTCACTTGGATCACAAGGAGTGTTATCAAACAAAATATGACACCAAATCTATATTAGAGAGTGTTAAGGCAGGCGGCTGGTAAATGCCAAGCTGTTGAAATCCTAGAGGCAAACTTGAAGCAGCTGCCACAATTATTTGCAATTTGTATTTAATTTGAGATGTGGGCTTTGAATTCAGTAAAAAGAAGGCCACCGAGGCTTAGAGGTTTTTTACAAAACTAAATTAAACATTTATTAATAAAAGAAAAGATTGTAAGCCTGTACATGTGTCTACAAAGTACTGCTATAATAATTTCTAAATCCCTTAATTAATCTAACTCTCAGTTACACTTCCGTTAAGGAAGCAATAAAACACATCAATTTAAACAGAGCCAGGCAAAGCACACACCCTGGACAGTCGAATTTGAAGTGAGTTTTTCCTCAGCTTCGGTTCCTTGTAGACAGCAACTTGAGGCTTTTCACACTTGTGTTAGATCTTACAAAGTGCCTTCCCTTGCACACAGCCTTCTCTCCTTTATATATATTTTCCCCCTTGAATGCAAATTCCCAATGTTTCACTATGTCTTTGGACTTTACCTCTCTAATAATAAAAATCTATCATAGTACCAATTTTACCAGGAATCTTTGGGAAAAGTAAAAACGCTGTTTCTTAACTTCTCCTGGCTAGGTAAAAATTTCACCCCCTCTTTTGAATTCAAGCTACTCTGGTTTATTTAAAAATGCAAATGTTCCCTTTACACCTCATGTTCTAAAACTTCACCCATGTTTACCTATTTAGCATTTCAAACCTAGCTTCTCTTCTTACATCAAAGCCTTCAGACCAGCTCTCTTTAATTCAATTAAGCCCTACACACACAAGACACACACACACATACATACATAGACACAGACCTCACTATTACCCTACTTTACAATAAATTCCAAATAACATTATGAAAATTATTATATCTTCCTAACAGAGAGAAACTGAAGGCTTGGTCAAAGAGGTTGGTTTTAAAGAGCGTCATAAAGGAAGAAAGGTAGAGAGGCAGAGAGGTTTAGGAGGGGGATTCCAGAGCTTAGAGCTCAGGCAGCTTATATATTGTAAGATTATTACCAATTACAGAGCACCAAGGGGATGGGTTTCCACAGGGAGTCATCGCTTGTCTGTTGTAACTTCATCAGCAGAGCTATAGAAAGCCTGGCTATAGATAGTGCAAATGCCATTTTCCCAAGGTACTCACAGCTCTTCTTCTCAAATTACAGCAGACCAATGCAGAAACCCAGTGGAAATTCAATACTTAAGATGATAGACAGTTGCATTTAATCAATTTTAAGTAGTTAGAAACGTTAGATAGCTTTAAAATTTCATTTAATCAGAATTATAATTTGTGGCCCACTCTATTCTAGGCTTCTTTCAGCTATGCAATATTGTCACTGGTAGTCTGCTCCAAGGCCTCTGCTGATCTGACTCATAGCCATGCACAAGTATGTCTGGACTGAAGTGATTTTTCTTGGGCAGAGCCCTTGCTCTCCACTCATCACCATCCTTGATAGCCCAGAGTTACCTTATGGAAATCATGTGGTCAAAACTGCTAAATTTCCCAGCATAAAATTGGCACAACAAGGCCCAAGTTCAGGGAACAAGATTCTGTGTCCCAAAGATACCTGAAAAATGTCAGATCCCAAATTGGGTTGGGCCATTTTTCATGTGTCTACCTATGATGCTGGGTTTCAGGTGGTTGTGAATCTTTGGAATTCTCTACCCCAGAGGGCCGTGGAAGCTCAGTCATTCAGTATGTTTAAGTTTAAAATAGAGATTGAAAGGTTTCTAAATACCAATGACGTAAAGGGATAGGGACGATAGTGTGGGGAAAAAGGCATTGAGGTGGAAGATCAGCCATGGTCGTATTGAATGATGGAGCTGGCTCGATGGGCTGAATGGCCTACTCCTGTTCCTATGTTCCTAATGCCTGCATAGGCCTCCTCACAGATACTGGGCAGTGAGACTGGGGCAGGCATTGGGCCTTCCCTGCTCATAATTCTTCAGCAGCTGCTGTGGCCTAAGCACAAGCCACCAACAAATGTACGTTTCTTACAACAAACTTCCAGTGGAACCAGGACAAGCGAGAGTTCCCACGCGAATCCATTGTCATTGCAATCATTCCCTCCTGTATTTACCTTCAGCCCAGTATTCTGCTGTGCTCATGCTGTTCAAAAGTGAGGCCTGTCTGTGGGGGGTGTGACAGATGTTGGCAGCTTGTGCTAACATGGTGTTGAGACCTGAGACCCAATTTCAGGCTGGACCTGGGCCTCTCTGTTGAGGAGTGTACTGCTACTGCAGCTCAAAAATGGGCCCAGCTGGCCCATTTTGGCTTCCAGGACAGTTTATGGCTTAAAAGGACATGGAAAAATTCTACTTATACGCCAACCCTGAGATTTGGCGGTCCTAATGTCACAAACAAAATGTACCCACCAACATATTTGTGGCAGAATTTCCACAGCCCCAATGGCTCACTACCAGCCTAGAACAACTGGAGGTGCAGTGAAGGGGGTGGAAATTGGGTGGGACCTGGATATGCCAGATATGATACGACGCAATCTGTGAGTTTCCTGTGCTGGTTGTTTCGGGAGGAACATCTGTCTGCTTTAACTGTGGCTCCCACTGGGAGAGAGAATTGCACTGTTCCAAACTTTTTGTGAGTCTTCCCTAGAACATTCTTCACAATGCTTTAATTCTTGGATACTGTATCCAGGATTACTGCTCTTGAAGCAATTAATAGGAGGACAATATTCAACAAGATACACCTTTCGCAACACAAACGTCATTTTTTGTTTAATTCATTAATGGGATGTGGGCATCACGAGCAAGGCTAACATTTATTGCCCATCACTAATTCTCCCTGAGAAGGTGGTGTAAGCAGCCTTCATTGAATACAACTGAGTGGCTTACTAGGTTGTTTCAGAGGACATTTAAGAGTTAACCCGATTGCTGTGGGTCTGGAGGTACATATAAGCCAAACCAGGTAAGGGTGACATATTTCCCAAAAGGACATTAGTGAACCAGGTGGGCTTTTACAACAATCTGGTAGTTTCATGATCATCATCACTGATGCATTTTTAAAATTCCATAATTCTTTATTAACTGAATTTAAATTTCCCAGCTGTTGTAGTGCTATTTGAATTTGTAGCTCTGAATCATACGTCCAGGCCTGCTGCAAAACCAGTGCAGTAACATAACCACAGATAAACGCTTATGTAAGGGATAACAATAAAAGTGAGCATTTAGATAAGAACTGGACTTACTGAATGCCATTTGCCATCATTAATAGGAGTAGGCAGGACGGCCACAGCTGTCCCTTTCCCAAGATTAAACAGGAAATGTAATTGTCCCTTCCAGAGTTGAAGAGCTGCGTAGTCAATCTGGTTTTGATGGGCCATGTAGTACACCAGGCCGCTGGTGGAATAGGTTCTAATATTCATCTGGATGGCAAATCTGAGAGAAACAGGAAGTACAATTATCAATTCTTAAAATAGCCATCATCTTTCAATTACAAAACAAAAACAAAATTACCTGGAAAAACTCAGCAGGTCTGGCAGCGTCGGCGGAGAAGAAAAGAGTTGACGTTTCGAGTCCTCATGACCCTTCGACAGAACTTGAGTTCGAGTCCAAGAAAGAGTTGAAATATAAGCTGGTTTAAGGTGTGTGTGTGGGGGGCGGAGAGAGAGAGAGAGGTGGAGTGGGGGTGTGGTTGTAGGGACAAACAAGCAGTGATAGAAGCAGATCATCAAAAGATGTCAACAACAATAGTACAAAAGAACACATAGGTGTTAAAGTTAAAGTTGGTGATATTATCTAAACGAATGTGCTAATTAAGAATGGATGGTAGGGCACTCAAGGTATAGCTCTAGTGGGGGTGGGGAGAGCATAAAAAACCCACCGACTCCCACAGCTATCTCGACTACAGCTCCTCACACCCCGCTTCCTGTAAGGACTCCATCCCATTCTCTCAGTTCCTTCGCCTCCGTCGCATCTGTTCCGATGATGCTACATTCAAAAACAGTTCCTCTGACATGTCCTCCTTCTTCCTTAACCGAGGTTTTCCACCCCCGGTCGTTGACAGGGCCCTCAACCATGTCCGGCCCTTCTCCCGCGCATCCGCCCTCACGCCTTCTCCTCCCTCCCAGAAACATGATAGGGTCCCCCTTGTCCTCACTTATCACCCCACCAGCCTCCGCATTCAAAGGATCATCCTCTGCCATTTCTGCCAACTCCAGCATGATGCCACCATCAAACACATCTTCCCTTCACCCCCCCCTATCGGCATTCCGTAGGGATCGCTCCCTCCGGGACACCCTGGTCCACTCCTCCATCACCCCCTACTCCTCAACCCCCTCCTATGGCACCACCCCATGCCCACGCAAAAGATGCAACACCTGCCCCTTCACTTCCTCTCTCCTCACCGTCCAAGGACCCAAACAATCCTTTCAAGTGAAGCAGCATTTCACTTGCATTTCCCCCAACTTAGTCTACTGCATTCGTTGCTCCCAATGTGGTCTCCTCTACATTGGAGAGACCAAACGTAAACTGGGCGACCGCTTTGCAGAACACCTGCGGTCTGTCCGCAAGAATGACCCAAATCTCCCTGTCGCTTGCCATTTTAACACTCCACCCTGCTCTCTTGCCCACATGTCTGTCCTTGGCTTGCTGCATTGTTCCAGTGAAGCCCAACGCAAAAGGAGGAACAACACCTCATCTTCCGACTAGGCACTTTACAGCCATCCGGACTGAATATTGAATTCAACAACTTCAGGTCGTGAGCCCCCTCACCCATCCCCACCCCCTTTCTGTTTCCACCTTCCTTTTCTTTTTTTTTCCAATAAATTATATAGATTTTCCTTTTCCCATCTTATTCCATTATATATAAAAAAAAAATTTTTTTTTACATCTTTTATGCTCTCCCCACCCCCACTAGAGCTATACCTTGAGTGCCCTACCATCCATTTTTAATTAGCACATTCGTTTAGATAATATCACCAACTTTAACACCTATGTGTTCTTTTGTACTATTGTTGTTGACATCTTTTGATGATCTGCTTCTATCACTGCTTGTTTGTCCTTACAACCACACCCCCACTCCACCTCTCTCTCTCTCTCCGCCCCCCACACACACACCTTAAACCAGCTTATATTTCAACTCTTTCTTGGACTCGAACTCAAGTTCTGTCGAAGGGTCATGAGGACTCGAAACGTCAACTCTTTTCTTCTCCACTGACGCTGCCAGACCTGCTGAGTTTTTCCAGGTAATTTTGTTTTTGTTTTGGATTTCCAGCATCCGTAGTTTTTTTGTTTTTATCTTTCAATTACACACTGACTTGGTTCAGTGCTAGTTAATAAAATTTGGTTTACAAGACAACCAATGTTGATTCCCATGAAACAAGATTCATATGTGCATGGTCCCTCCAAAATCTGCTTAAGCTGCTTTCCATTTGGAATACTTTCTTGACAAAACACAACTGTTGAAAACTTTTGATACAAGCCATCTGAAACATGAGATTTTCACTGTGGTATTTTACAGATTAAATTAAATACATCTTTGCTGGAGGCGAAGACAAAAGTGTGCCTCCTCCTTCATTTTTTCTTCATTTAAGCTTCCTATTTGAAGATGCAGCTATTGGTGTCAGCCTTTGGTCAGTGGTAACCGTCGTGCCTACTGAATCAGAAGGTTCAAGCTCTACTCCAGGCAGGATTACATAGAGTTACACAGGATATATGGCACAGGAACAAGTTACTTATCCAAAAAGTCCATGCTGGCATTTATGCTCCACTTGAGTCTCCTCCCATATTTGTTCATTTAAATCTACCATTATAACCCTCTATTCCAGGGGTCCCAGACTGTGGGTTGTAACCACACCCCCCACCCCAATTAGGATTGTGTGACAATCATCTGGGGTTGCGATCTCCGAGGCAGTACTGGTGACCATTGAGTGAAGCGAGACTCTGGCAACACAGTCCTGGGATCAGTGCTGAGGCTCGAGTACACATGTACACAAGATTCTTCACTCTGAGGAGGCCCCATCAGAGTCTTCAAAATGGTTGCAGAGAAAATCATTGGCCCCTCAACAACTCTCCCCCATTCCCCCCCTCCCGGCTCTCACTCTGGTTTGCACCAATTCTCAAGCATTAAATTGGGGGTCACAGTGGGGAAAGTTTGGGAAGCACTTCTCTGTTTCCTTCTCCCTTATTAGCTTGTTTGGCTTCCCCTTAAATGCATCTATCCCATACTCTTCACTTCAATCTCTCCCTGTGGTAGTGAGTTCCACATTCTCACTGCACTCTGGGTAAAGAAGCTTCTTTTGGATTCCCTGTTAGATTTCGTGATGACTGTCTTATATTGATGGCCTCTGGTTATGCTCTTCCCCACAAGAGGAAACATTCGCTCTGTATCCACTCTATCAAAACCTTTCATCATTTTAAAGACCACTTCTAGGTCACCCCTCAGCTTTCTTTTTTAAAGAGAAAAGAGGCCCAACCAGTCAATCCTGTCCTGATATGCGCACTGGTATCATTCCTGTAAATCCTTGAGCATATAATCTAGGCTGAAACTTCAGTGATGTACTGAGAGTGTGCTACAGTGTTGGAGGTGCTGACTTTCAGGCGAGCTGGTGAAGCTGAGGTATCTGTGCTCTCAAGTGATGTAAAATATCCCATTGCATAATTCAAAGAGCAGCAGTTCCTCCCACAGCCAATACTATTTTTTTAAAAAAAGCTGACTTGTGGTATTTATCTCATTGGTAAGTGTGGAATTATGCCGTGACTGACTGCCTAATTTGCTTTTAGTAATATTTCAAAATCACTTCACTGTGAGGTCTAGCCGGTTGGGATATCCTGACAATGGGAAAGAAGCAATATAAATTTCTTCCTCCATTACCTCTCTTTGTTTAACTGCTATAATTGGTGCACCTCAACCACCCTGACTTGTGTCACATAACCTTGCACCATCAAACAGCACAGATTGTTTGTCTCAATGCTGTTTGTGAAATCTTGCTGTGTGAAATTTGCTGGCATGTTTGCCCTACAATATAACAGTACCTGCACTTCAAAAATAATTCACTGATTATGAGGCACTTTGAGAAGGTTTGCAGATGCGATGTCAATGCTCATTCTTTCTTCCCCTACACATTCACCGTTTTGTAGCCAAGACCAAGTTCATTCCTCCTGCCATAACTCAATCTTCCCATGTCCCCAAAACTGTGGAGCCCCTTCAGTGTTCCTGGTCTTAACTTTTCTCCTCCCATATCCAAGTTTTTAAGACAGCGTGACATGTTCTAAATTCTACTTCTTGATTTACCTCATGCCTCTTTTCAACCCTGGCGCCGTGCTTCCTCTGGGTTCCAGAAAGTAAAGTTGTCAGCAAGAGCTGCCTGAGGACAGGCACAGGCACGATGGGCCGAATGGCCCCCTTTTCTGTGGCATCATTCTATGGTTCTACAAGTGAGCTGGGAAGGGCAGTTTTCCCTATGGAGAAGTGACTACCTCCTCCCACTGGAAATCAAGCCGAGATCAAGGGCAGAATTTTCTTCCTGCCGGGCGGGCGGGCCTGACCCAATCTCCGGTGGGTGGGGAGCTGATCCCCGCCAGAGAAGTGGGCCCCGCCGCCATTTTCCATTGGCCCGCCCAGCGTGACGTCTGGCGGGAAGCGCTATGCACTTCCTCTGCGGGCGGTGGGATTCCCCAAAAGCGAGAGTGTGCTCTTTTGCACATGCGCACGACAGAGCGCACATCTCCCTGTGGCTAAGTGCTGCCTCAGGGAGATCGCTGACAGTTGTAAAAACAGTAAAAATAGAAAAAAAAACCTTAACATGCCCCCCTCATGTGACAATGTCACATGAGATGGGACATGATCATAAATTACACTAAAACTTTATTAAAATTTTTAAATCCCTACATGAAACCTCATCCCACCGGTGGATGAGGTTTCATGTATTATCAGAAGCCCGCTGGGGCTCCTGGCCTGCCCACCAGCCTTAAGGTTGGACGGGCAGGTCCTTTAATTGTTTCAATGATCCTGTCAATGGCCTCAATTGGCCATTGACAGGTCGGCGGGCCCGCAGCTGATTTTGCTGTGCCCCCGCCTTCCTGAAAATTTAAATGGGGAGGGATGACATCGGAGGTTCCGCCCAATGTCATCCCGCGTCATTTTACGCATCGGCGAGTGGGCCCCGCCCCCTGCTCACCGACAGCAAAATTCAGCCCCAAGAAACAGATTTAATGTAATTGGCAAAAGTGACGCGAGGAAGAACTTTTTCACGCAGTGAGTGGTTAAGGTCTGGAATGCACTGTCTGAGGGTGTGGGTGGAAGCACATTCAATCAAGACATTCAAAAGGGAATTAGACTGTTACCTGAAAAGGAAGAATGTGCAGGATTATGGGGAGAAAATGGGAGAATGGCACTAGGCGAATTGCTCATTCGGAGAGCCAGTGCAGACATGATGGGCCAAATGTGTTGTAATAATTCTGTGATCAAGAACTGTGCACCAGCTATTGCTCCAGGGAATTGAGCCAGGCATCAGAACACCAACTCACAACAGCTTAGAGAAAGCTATTAAAGTAAACAAATCCATAGTGCACCTTTGAAAGGATGTGCTAATTTTCTGAACTCTAACTCCTGGTGCCAATTGTAAAGGCGCCACGTGCATTTGGCCTGCACTGTGGCTGCCAGCGCATGTGCAGGTTCAGAACTGCACCTCAAAACTTTTGAAAGCTGGCTCTAGCTTTCAAGAGAATGCACAATAGGCTTTACACTCCTGCCTTTGGAGGCAAGAACTTGTGTACAACTAATGCAGGATTTTTTATTTATTTGTTCATGGGATCTGGGCGTTACAGTGATGTTCACATCCCATGAATGAATCAATAAAAGTCATCCAAGGTTGATTATATTTTAGGAGTTAGTTTATAGCACCGCCCACACCAAAATGATTCTTGTGGTTAGAAATGAATAAAATGCAATTTGTAAATTCTCTCAACGTGCAGTGGTTCATGTTATTAATATCACAGTGGGTGAGATTATATTTTAACTGATATAAAGTGGGTGAACAAGTTGGAAAGGCTTTGTGCAGAGTGTTCCTTCACAGTCTGACTAGTTGGCAGATAATGTGATTTTTAACCTCAGGGTCATGGTTTTGAGTGTCACATAGGGTGATGAACTTTTTTCTTCAATGTTTTATTGTTCTTTTTAAATGATTTTTATCATAAAAGTGTCAGTAAATTAAATGCTGCAATCAATTTTCCACATTGAAAATTGGGAATCTCATTCCAGATTATTTATCGGCATGTCCTGATTATACATCCTCGCCATTTACTGAATCGTCAGAAGCATGGTTTACACAGAAACATAGAAGGAGTAGGTCATTTGGCACTTCAAGTCTGCTTCGCCATTCAATTTGATCATGGCTGATCCTCTATCTCAATGCCACACTCCCGCTCTCTCCCCATATCCCTTGATGTCTTTAAAGTCTAGAAATCTATTTCCTTCTGAAATATATTCAGTGACTTTACCTCTGCAGTAAAGAATTCTACAGGTTGACCGCCCTCTGAGTGAAGAGGTTTCTCCTCATCTGAGTCCTAAATGGTCTACCCCATATCCTGAGACTGTGAGCCCTTGTTCTAGGTCCCCCCAGCCAGGGGAAACATCATCCCTGCATCCAGTCTTTCCAGCCCTGTCAGAATTTTATATGTTTCAATGAGATCCCCTCTCATTCTTCTAAACTCCAGTCAATACAGGCCTAGTCGGCCCAATCTCTTCTCTCCTCATACGACAATCCTGCCATCTGAGGAATCAGTCTGGTGAACTTTTGCTGTACTCCCTCTCTGGCAAGTGTATCCTTTCTTAGGTAAGGAGACCAAAACTGCACATAATTCTCCAGGTGCGGTCCCATCGAAGCCCTGTACAGCTGCAGTAAGACATCCTTGCCCCTGTACTCATGTCCTCTCGCAATGAATGCCATCCTTCTTAACTGCTTGCTGCACTTGCATGCTTGCTTTCCTTGATTGGGAACAGAGGGAACAGTTGATAAATGAAAAGTGGATGAAATACAAGAACTTGCACTTGGTTAAGGACAGCACAGGCCTAAAAAAGAGTAATTAGAACTTTGTCAGTCTGTGCCAAGCCAACTTGTTTGTTTTAATGCAGGCAGCTGACATTTACAAAGACACTGGGGTGGTTTTTAGAGGGGGGGGGTGTATTCCGCGGGACCCCTCCCACCCAGTCAATAAATCTGTCGGCACTTTTTGCCAACTTTAAAATGGGCTGCCCCGCAGTGATGAAATGCAGAGGCAGCCTTAACAAGGGGACAGTGGGACTCTTGCCCCTCAGGCACGGGAATACTGCCCCCTCAAGAGCTGCTGGCCAACTAGACCGACCGGGAGCTGAGGAGCCCCAGCAGTGCCAGAATATAGTAGTAGCCGCTGCTGGGGCTACAAGAAATCCTGAGAAGAAGGAAGATGTATACTGAATTTCAAGATAAATTCTGAGGTTCTGGTCCGGAGGTGGGGGTTGATACCATCTTGAGTGGGGGGGGGGGGCGCCCCTGATGGGCACAGGGGATCTCTCAAAGAATGTACACCCCCTCTTTCCCGCCTATTAGCCTGAGCTGTTAAAGTTGCAGGATTGGCCACGTTCCTGCCACTTTCCCCTGACTTATGTAACATGTCAACAGAGGTGGAATGAGGTCCTTAAGTGGTCTTTAATTGGCCAATGATCAATGAATATTGCTTGATCACTCAGACTTCGATCTGGGTCTCTCTCATCTTAATGTGATTAGAGTTTCTTCTTTCAGTTTTTGACAGGCCCCAGAGGAAATATTCGGAATGGTCTCAATTTAATTTCTTATTTGGCAAGTACGGATTTTCTAGAAGTCTTGCTCTGGAGATATCTACTGCAGGACTTTGGTTTCAGTAGGTTTCCCGCCTGACAGCCAGCCTGATTAACAGTGTGCTCTCGGTGGGGTGCGAAGAGGATCACAGTCGGGGGGGGGGTGATGGATGTGGCGAGATGGTGGTCAGGGTAGCAGGAAAGAGGGGAGGAGTCGGTGATTGCGCAGCTGTAAACAGTTAGTTCGATGGGCTGGAGGAGTACGTTCCTCCTAACCCTTACCCACAAGCAATGCTGTAAAGGCAAGGTTTATCAATCCAGCCCTCCTCACCTCATAAGAAACATGACTGAAATGGGTTCAAAATAAAATAAATGTTGCATGGAGACAGCTTCCTTAAAAGCTATTTCCAAATGATATTGACTGACATGCCTCGTGGGAGTGAGGTGGTCGCTTGCTCCCCGCCTAGCATTCATCGAGTGGACAGGTTTGAGGCAGGTTTGATATTATTAAAATTTTAACATCTCAGCTGACCCAAAACTACCTGTTTTTTTGGGTTAAAATTACCTCCCAAGATTTTTTTTCTTTATTCTTTCATGGGATATGGACATCGCTGGTAAGGGCAGCATTTGTTGGCCATCCCTAATTACCCTTGAACTGAGTGGCTTGCTCAGCCATTTCAGAGGGCAGTTAAGAGTCAACCACATTGTTGTGGATCTGGAGTCACATGTCAGCCAGACCAGGTAATGACAGCAGATTTCCTTCCTTAAAGAGCATTAATGAACCAGATGGGTTTCTGCAACAATCGATGATAGTTTCATGGTCATCATTAACTGAGACTAGCTTTATATTCCAGATTTAGTAATTGAATTTAAACTCCACCAGTTGCTCTGATGGGATTTGAATCAATGTCCCAAGAACATTAGCCTAGGCCTCTGGATTACTAGCTCAGTGACATTACCAGTACACTACCATCTCCCACAATTGGCTAATAGTGACCATAATTAGTTTATCCACTGGTTTTGAGGTTTTTCTGGTACCATCTAAACATAGGTCCATCTTCTGTTGATAACATTAATTGAAAATGAAGACTCAGACCAATAAATTCTCCAACCTTCGGGACTGCATGGTGTGACTTTGTTTTGTGGTGGGGGGTAGTTAGACACTGGCAAAGTAAAACTAGTCGACAGCAAAGGTGCCATTTCATAACTAGTTATGGACCAGGGACAAGGGGATCTTCTACTGGTTAAAAGGTAGAAAAACAGTGTTTGCTTGCTTCTAGGGGTGAAGAGCTGCATTGTTGATTCAGGATAAAAAAGAAGTTCAAGTGTCCCTCTGCACAGAGTTTTAAATTTAAAACTAGTCTCTAATAAAGATCATAAACAATAAATGGAAACAGAAAACGCTCTGAAACACTCGGCGCATCTGGCAGCAGCTGTTTGAGAGAGAAACAGAGTTAACATTTCAGGTCAGCGAGCTTTCATTAGAACTGTTTCTCTCTCCACAGATGATGCTAGAACTACTGAGTATTTCTAGCATTTTCTATTTTATCTTAGATTTCCAGCTTATGTAGCATTTTAGTTTTCCAACAAAGGTCATCTGTGCCCTTCACAGTTATCAAAATAATGCACTTACTTTCTCTTGACCATGGTCTCATCGAGGGAGAGAATCATGTGACTGCCTCGTGCGAGTCCAAATTGGTGAGCATTGGAAACAGTGCCCGGTAGTTCCTCTACTGCACACTGTGACTGTTGACCAAAAAGAACAAGTGCAATAAAACGTTCAAGACACAGAGTGAACAGAACTATTTTTGAGAACATAATCATTTGTGTTCTCCCCCTTCTTTGTTAGACTCCGTCACAGTAACTCCATTCAGGATGAAGGGCAGGATATTTGTGGCCCGGTCTTTGCCAATATTGTTTTGAACCAGCTGCTAGGAGGATAATTCTCCTCCTGACTGCCCTCTTCCCATTCTACTCTGCAACTCCTGGGAAAATATCCCCATCATTGCCCCTTCATAAACTAGAGAAACTATTTCCAACAGCAGAAGGAAAGACATGGATTAAGGGTAATTGGGAAAAGGACCAGAGGTGACATAAGAGAACATTTTTTTTACATACTGAATTGCCTTGTACTGGAATGCACTGCCTGAAAGGGAAGCAGATTCAGTTGAGAGAGAATTGGATAAACACTTGAAGGGGAGGAATTTATGATCCTATGGGGAAAATAGCAGGGGAGTGAGATTATTGGATAACTCTACCAAACAGCTGACACATTCATGATGGACTGAATGGCCTCTGTCTGCGCTGTGTTATTCTATGATTCTTGGACAGGAGGCAATTCGATGCCACAACATCACCTCACTCCAAGATGAAAACATTTTTAAAAATTGCAATAGATCTCAACTTGATACAGAAATGGGATTGGACCAATGTAAGATTCGACACTGACAAAAACCACAGGTTGCCACATAATGAGATAGCACTGAGAGCAGTAAATGTCAAGTGCTGTATATACTCAGCTGGTACATCTGTCAGACCAGACTACACTTTGTTGCGGATTGGCCTTTCCTCAGCCAGGAAAGGGCTCTTCAAAGAGCTTCTGTTCTGGTGGTTAATTTTTAATGTTATGACCACACAGGCAGACTTTTCTGCTTCTGCCTTGCACCATAAAGACTCAACATTGAGTTTCAAAAGTTCTCACACCCTATCCCCATATCACTTGATTCTCTTATTTTCCACTAGGTGCAAAGGTCAAATGCCATGGGACTAACCACCAGATGGAGGCCATCTCAAAACGCTTCCTCTGGTTTGCTTCGGAATCAGGCCATTGAATTGATGCCTAAGTTATGCTGCCACTTTCATGTCCACACACGCATGCAGAAATATTTCACATCAACAGGAACAAAGCAAAATGGCAGCCTTAGGGTCAAATGATCTCATTGAGGGTTTATTCAAACAGAAGGTCCACGCAGGAACAAGGGGCTGGATTTTAAGGGCACCAATTGGGTGGTCCGCTCCACCCACCCCTTCCCCACACAAAGGTCAAATGCGGCATGATGACATTGGCCTGGCAACACAACGTCAACACGCCGGTCTCAAATATTTCAGGCAGCGAGCGGACAGTGAAATCGGAAGCCCTCCTGCCATTGCTAAATAACCAATTAACTGTTGAGCTGGTTAAAGAGCCAATTGTTTGCCATCTTTTGTTGCCCGTTGCACCTTTCAGGTGTCGGATGGTGAAAGTTCCAGAGTGCTTTACGCCAGGTATAACGAGGCGGCACAAGGGCAGGCCTGCCACCAGGATCATGGCTGAACGTAGCAGCAGATTCAGCTGGGGAAGGTGGCGGAGTCCGTATGACTTTCGACTTCACTTAGTGACTTTGTTGAGCCTGTGGTGGGGGTTGGGAGGGGAGGCCTTTAAATTTGTAGCCGTGACCAACCTCCTGTTCCCGGCACAACCCTTCTGCTGCACGACATCCCGGCCTACACACCTGATTAGGCG
This sequence comes from Carcharodon carcharias, assembly GCF_017639515.1. Classification (NCBI taxonomy): domain Eukaryota; kingdom Metazoa; phylum Chordata; class Chondrichthyes; order Lamniformes; family Lamnidae; genus Carcharodon; species Carcharodon carcharias. Next base: position 169,223,527 of record NC_054472.1, read on the forward strand.
CAGAGGCTTCCTCTGCACTGCTAACTGGCTGCCTTCCCACCGGCCAGCCGCCCGAGTGGCTGCCTGACGTTTGATTCGCCGAGCTGAGACGGCGGGGTCGAGGACTGAGCGGACCAGTCGCTTTGGGTTCTGCCTCCCTCACCATGCCGGAAACCTTAAAGATTTTGGAGTTTTCTGAATGCACGGAGGCGATATTACAGTATCCTTACCGTCTTTTTGTTGGAGGAGGAGCTGTGGATGGTGGTAGTGGGTGTTATTTTCTTCTCAGGCGCCTGGACGGGTTTAACAGTCGGCTGAAGTATCGGCTCCAAGTCTCTCTCGTCTGGCTCAGGTGTCGGTCTCTCCGAAAGCCGGCAGCTATCCAGATCAATGTTCTGGTATTTCAAAGGACCACTGAAATCTAACAACCTGTGGTTAAAATAAGATTTTTCTTTTAAATCACCTATAAAGCATAAAACACAAGACACAAGCTCACAACCATATGACCTGTAAATATAGGGGAGTGACATGTATGGCTAAGTCCTCTTAACAGTTAAAAAAGTATGATTTTTGTTGTGGTTGCCCTTTGTTTTAAAGTAAGGATGGAACTTGTATAGAGATGGAAGCTGGATTCACTCATTGTTAATATTTCAAATAGTTTGCTGCTGGTGTTAAATTAATTTTAATCGGATAATCCAAGTGCCTAGGTTATATTCTGGTGTGTTTTCACAATCAGGTTGCAATGTAGAGTGCCAGTCTCAATAGTCTTGCTTTAGAGAGATAATATTATTTAGCAGATACCATTGCTGTGATATTACACAGTGACACTCAGAATCTGGCCTCAGAGCTATTTGTGACCCACTTCCCCATTACTTGTGGTTCTTTCTGTTCTCAGTGGGTGGAATCTTCCCAGCTCAGTCATGTCAGGCAGCCAATTAGACAATCTGACTGGCCGGCAGCTCTTGCTGTCCCCAGCAGCTCCAGGGCAGGGTAGTGACGCTGCTCAAACAGCCCCACAAAGGAGGCAGCATGGGTGCTGAAGTCAGGCGAGTCCGGGCTTTTTGGGCAGGGAGGGATTGGGCACCCTAATGAGGAGGTGGGATGTGGGGTTGGGTTGCGGGGTAGGGTTGCTCATTGGCGAGGGTTGGGTTTTGGAGGCTGGGGTGGGAGGCACAAAGTTGGGGGGGTGGGGGTGTGTGCCATCTTCTGGGGGAGGGTGGCCCCAGTGTGCATAGGGCACCCCTCTAAGGAGGCAATCCACCCCCTTCCTGCTTTTTCACCTCAGATGGTTAAGCAGGCTTCCCACTGTCACCCACCTTTCACTGCCCAATGTATTATGGCATTGGAGGTGGATTGAGGCCCTTAATTGTCACTTAATTAGGCAGTAAGGCCTCAACAGGCCCAAGGGTGGACGGTTTAGTGGGTGTATTACCCACTCACTGTATTATGGGTAATAGGTCAGAGGTGGGCAGGAAGGAGGTGGACTAGCCAACTGTCATTGTTTACTTGCTCCCACCCCCTCCGCCAAAACCAAACCCTATGGCGGGGGCCATGAAATTCACCCTATGTTTCTGAGGTTTCATTCAAATCCTGCTCAGATATGGGATCTTGGCACAGCTCGACTTCAGCACTGTTTCCTCTCTGCGGGGCTAACAGTTTATTGGATTTACATGTCACTTGTCCATATTTTAATACCTGTGCAATTAGCTTGCTATTATCTGTACTATGGTTTTCATGGAATTATATCTGCACTAATACTTTATTACCTGTCTTATAATAGTTTTCTGTGGGGCAGTCTAATTTGAGTTCAGGGGATGGCAGTAAAGAAAATCATAAACCCATTTTCTTCAATGCAGGGCTGACTGTAACTCTCTCCACCCCCTCCACATCCCAAACCCCTGCCGCACCTCCCCCCCCAAACCCCCTCCACCCCCCGCCTGGCCTTGACTGGTGCAAACCAGGTTGGAGTGGGGTCGGGTGGGGGGAGGGGGGGAAGCGGGTGCAGAAGGTTGGCGATAGAGTGGAGTGAAGGCTTTACTCATTCCCTTGCCAGTCCGCATCCAACCCAAAGTGGCGGGATCTTCTTTAAATACGCAGATGGGGCTGGGATGGCATCGCTGGGGCCCGAGCTGCTTTTTAACCTGTGGGGAGAGCACGTGTTGACTTTCTTGCTGGGCAAAACCTGCCAAGAACAGCTGGCAAGGGCAGAAGAGGCCCAGCAAAAGCAAGACCTAAACAAAGTAAATTGGGAGTTACGACTCAGTTGCTCCCGTTTCTTTCCATTTTTAGGCTTTGATTGATTTACAAGAGTAGACACAAAAGGTTTAAGTTAAAGCTCAGAATATGTAAGGTAGAAATAGGCAGCTTGTCAGGCAGGATATCAACCCTTTATAATCTAAAGTAACTTTATGAATACCACATCAAACACTGCTAGGAGAATACATTCCAAAATGTTTTTGAAGTGTGTTTACTATAAATAGAAACACATTCCATGTAGTTTATACTTGCTCTTAACTTCAGGTACTACAAGGACGTAGTGCAGGCTGGATTAAATCATGGAAACTTACTCAGTATTTAGGACGAGGTTCTTGATACAACCCTTGAATGATTTTGTTATCTTAAGGATGATAGCGCCCTCTCCAGATGGAACCCCGCCAGCGTAGAGTCTGGTAATATTCAATGGACTGTTGTCTGCTGAGGACCCAACTCTCATTTCAAGGACGTTTCCTTCATCAACCTGTAGTGTCATTATCCTGTAAGAAGGAAGCAAGAGGAGTTTAGCACAGAGTCAAATGTCAGCAGTGGGGAACCTATCAGGAGCCTCCCATATTATATAGCCAATTAATTCTGAAGTTTACCTGAACAATGGTGTAGAAATGGAAATGTGCAGCGTTCCGTTTTTCAGGCTAAAGTCAAAAGGGTTCACGATGGTCTGCCACACTAAGACAGCACTGGAAAGTTCCTTTTGCTAAAGTGTTTTAGGGCGTCCTGGAGTCGTCCTACACAAATTGAGCACCTCTTCCAGGCTCCTTTGGGAAACTGGATGGTGACTGGACACAGTGTACCCTATGCCAGGTTAACAGGCATTAAAGGAAGTCATGGAGGCGGCTACTGCATGGGTAGGTGTGCCACAGATACTACTGATCTGAATGTGGAGCCAGGTGGGAGCGGGCATTGGCCGGGGAGAGGAGGAGGTGGTGTCTCTGGTTCCACATTGAAGCCGCAGGTCGCTGCGCACCTTAAATCACAACCATTTCAAACTCCTCCTCCTCCCCCCACCCCTCTATTGCCTCAATCTATAAACTCGCCACCTGGAAAATTCTGTCGACCAGGCAGTCCCACGGTTTAATCTCTGTGAGTTTTGTGCAAATCACCTGTTTTCAGCAAAAGTTACTAAATGCTCCCATCCAAGCTCATAAAACATTTAGTAAGTTTTTAAAAAAACTCATTCCCACTGAACTGTTGTTGTTGTATTTACATTTAGTCTGGCATGGTGGGAAGTGATAAAAACAGACCTGATTAAAGCAGTGCAACTAATTGCAGGTAATTATAGCCTTCTTTCTCAAGCAAAGCAATTCAATTAAATTAATTGCTGCCTGGTTTAAAATTTCAAACAATGCTTGGCTGTTAACTGTCAGTCACCATCAACTGGTGCATTCTCCATGGCAACGCCTCTACCAATCAGATTTTACTTGCCAACCAATCAACACTCTCTTTTCATACAGTATGAAGTCGTTGCTTCCCCTGACCTTGGTATTCTTGGGTTGAACCCCCCCACCCCCCCACCCCCCCCAGTTGGGTTGGGGGGGGGGGACGGACACGTTGTGTGGGAGCAGGCTGGAGCGAGAATGAACCCCATCGGCGCCCCCGATCGGAAGTGCACCACCACTTTACGTGAGTGGGCCAGTTAAGGCCCATCCAGAGTGATGTGCACCCAGAAGCGTTGAGTGCTTCTTGTACAGGCAGGGGGGAATTCCCTGAGTCGGGGCCTGTGCTTTTTCACATATGAGAGCAGAAAACAGGAGATTAGGTTAAATTCTGAAAATTTTAACAAAGGAAAAAAAATTTTTTTAGGATATGACCCCTCATTTGAAACTGTCACATGAGCTGGTCCATTAAATTTTTCAAAATTTTTAATTTAATTAATAAACCCTTCATGGGCTCTTCATCTGGCCACCAACCTTAAGGTTGGACGGGCAGCATTCTTAACAGCTTTAATTACTTTGTTAATGGCCTTAATAAGCCTTTGACAGTTCGGTGGGCGCACGGCCGACTTGGCTCCACGCCCGCCAAACTGACAATCTAAATGACGCGCGGTGATGTCGGGACCTACACCCGATGTCACCATGCGTCATTTTACGAGTCGGCGAGCAGGCCCTGAAAATTCTGGCTCTCGTGACAGTTCTGATGAGTGCAAGACAAAAAGCTTCGACAAAATGTCTTTTTTCAGCAAGACTCTCACCCTGTACTACCAAATGACTATTTTGACTTCATTTTATTTATATCAACTTCACCGTAAGTACTCTCATTTTGATCAGCTCTATACGCGCTAACACACACCTCTTATTTCTAGTAAGTATGACAGAATGTTCTTGCCCATCACTGAAAGTTCCAGAAGGTGCCTTGGCAACAACTTTCCTGGTGTGGACTCCATCACCAGGGTTTACATGAGCTTCCACCCGTCCATCAATGATCATAATGGCAAAGAATGGCTGCAGATATCAAAGAAGAAGTCATTAAAATTCTCAGGCACTCACAAGTCACACAGCATGGGGCACACATGAAAGACAAGTGGTCTGCAGAAACACTACCAGCAACCCACTGCACTATTGTTTGGAGCTGCTCTGATGTAGTCAGTATTAATGAACTCCTCAGTGTTTATGTGAATGCATTCATCCAGGACGACACTCCTGCCAGACGCAAAGTAAGCAACACAATTTAATTAGTCCTGATAATAGACTTATTAATTATCGTATCACAACGGGGCATGCACCAGGGCAGAATTGGAGGAGCGCAGAGGTCTCCGAAGTAGGGCTAGGGGAGGTTATAAAACTAGGGAGGAGTTGAGTTAATGGAGGAACTTGAACACATGGATGGAATTTTTAAATCAATGCGCTGCCAGACTGGGAGCAAATGTAGATCAGTAAGCACAGGGGTAATAGGTCAACAGGACTCGCTGCAAGTTTAATTTCCATCTCAATTCTAAGCTTGTTTACTGTCAAGTCCTCTGAGATCATGAGCTCCTGTCTCAGCATTGCTATCTAGTGTTCAAGGACTGAAATAGCAATTCTTGGTCTTCACTGTGATTCTGTCTTTAGAAAGTGACATAAAACATGCAATGGAAGTGGCGCTATCCCAGCATTCTGTGCAACAGAGAAAGTGCTCCATTAAAAGCTGCATCTCAGTTTCATTTCACTGGCGTACTCCTCAGCAGGGTAAACTCAGTCCCCTGGGCTGTGAAGAGAAAAAGGAGAAACGCAAAGAAATGGGAAATGGAAGAAAAGAAAAAATAAATGAGGGAATAAGAGAAAGATAAGAAAAAAGGTTTGAGAGGAGAGAAGAGCATGTGACTAGAAATTACCACAGATTATACGGGTGGACAATTCCATTAAAATAGCGCAAAAGATTTTCAAACCACTGAATTAAATGTTTATATCAGGAATATCAGGAATAAGTGACTGACAGAACTTGCCACTTTTAACCATTTTATGTCTCTCAGGTGAGGTAACACCTCAACTAATACGACTCGAATGAAAACCCCACACCTATAACTTGTACAAACCAATCTTTTTATTTGGGTAGAGGTCTTGGCTGAGATTTTAAGGTCCCACTATGGTGGGCCAGCCAGAAATCCACTGACTTTCGGTAGGACTGGAAAACCCTGGCGGTGGGCAGGGCTGGAAAATCCTGGCCCTTGATACTAACGTACACGATAGTCAGAGAATCCAAACTTCATTTTGGGAGGTGATGATATTCAAATACTGAAAGTACCGAAACCCTGCCATAATACACTGGCATATCCTTCAAGCTACATGCAGCATTTTACCATCTCAAATGTTAAGCTTTTCAATCATGGAAGAAGATACAATTAGACCACAACGAGATCCATGTTAATATAATAAAAGCAAAATATAGGGTATGCTGGAAATGCAAAATAAAAACAGAAAATGCTGGAAAAGCTCAGCAGGTCAGCAGCCACAGTGGAGAGGGAAACAGAATTAATGGCCAGGATTTCCCCCCCTGTTTGCAGTGGATGGGGGTAGAAAATCTTGCGAGATCGCAAAAATCAGGTTTACGCTGTCGTGAAAACAGTTTGCGATCGTCCGGTCCTCCTGCCTGTGGCAGGTTGTGTTTCCCGCTCCTGAACATTGGGATCGCCATTCCCATTTAATTATAATCCCTGCTCACCGGGATCATCTCCCCACTGGATGCCGACGTGTTTCACAGTGGCACATAACCGATGTGCACCTGGCAACCTGCACTTCACTCCTCCGTTCGAGGGCTGTTCACCTACCTTGTCTTGGGCAGAGCCTGCGTGATTCAGTGCCAGGCTTTGGTGGCAGTGCCACTTCAGTTTCAGGAATGGGGGGGGGGGGCTATCTCAAATGTCTAATCCCACCAGACCAGCGATAAGTCGGTGGTGGGGGAGGTGGGGGTGGGGGTGTTCTCTCAGCGGCTCCTGGGCAGAGGCAATTTAGTGAAGGGTGGAAGAGGCCTCTGGCCACTTCAGAAGCTCCGGGACGGGGGCTGGCTTGGCGAAGGGGTGTCTGGCGTTTGTGGGGGGGGGCGGGGTACATGTTTAACAGTTTGCAAGTGGCCTCACAATATTGAGGGCTGAGGTGGACATGTGGCATAGGCCCCTCCACCTCAGAATGTCCGTGGGCTAGCTGACAGACAAGCACAAGATCACAATGTGATCAAGAGACATGGTCGGGGTGGTGGGGCTGGGGGAGTGAGAGGTCTATGAGGGAAGGTAATCTTAACGTTCACATCCTTGATGACAAAGGGCGGAGGTTCCTGTCCTCACGCAGAGAGGGCCCAAGCTGGCCTCGCAGTGAGAGCTCACCACCACCGCCACCATTTTGCTACCAGCTGTGATTGCACAGGTGACAAGTATCATGAGACCAAACTCTGCTGCTGGGGGCTCTACAGGCGCCTGGACCCCAGCTAACTGCAATGGTGGGAGGGAAGGGGGTGGCGGTGGGTGGGGTGATTAAAGGTCCACCCAACTGAACTGTGCATTCCCACATGAGCAGACAGGCACAGCTGAGAGATGTTAATCGCCTCAGTGACATTCATGCAGCACTAAACGAGCACAGTGGCACTGATCGGCACTAATCGATCTCCTGCGTCTCACCTCTTGCACGTAGTGTGGCATTTCCCCACAGCGATGATGAATTTAAGTGCAACTGAGCACCCACATAAGCTTTTGAGGCGTGTTGCATTATTGGCGCTGGACGGTTCCAAGAGACGAGCCTCAGGGCACCCTCCATACCTTGCATAACCTTCTACACTACTGGCTCCTTCCAGAGCTCGACTAGGGACCTCTCTGGGATCTCTCAGGCATCCACACACAAATACATACATACATAAGGTCACAGCCGCCCTTCTTGCCAAGGCCCACAATTACATCAACTTCGACAGAATGCCAGAGCACTGGGCTTTGCTGAGATTTTCCCACAGGTGCAGGGTGCCACTGACTGCACCGTGTGTCTATCAAATCTCCCTGGCAGCAGGCACTACAATACATAAACAGGAAAGGCTTCCACTCCCTCAATGTGCAGCTGGTGTGTGACCATAACAAACAAATCCTGCAGGTTTGTGCCAGCTATTCAGGAAGCGCCAAGACTCATATATCTTGAGTAGATCGCAGACCCTGGAGATCTTTGAGGGACCACACAGGGTCCAGGGCTGGCTTCTCAGGGACAAAGGGTACCCACAAAGGACGTGGTCGATGATGCCCGTGCAGCAGCCTCAGATTCCTGCAGAGAGAAGGTAAAGCGAGGCTCACGTTGCTACCCGGATGTTGTTGGAGCACACCATCGGGATCCTGAAGATGTGATTCCGATGCCTGGACAGATGTGGTGGAACACTCCAGTACACTCCCCACAGGGTGCCACGGATCACTGTGGCTTGCTGGACGCTACACAACCTGGCGCTACCAATGGGGATTGACTTACCTGATGACGAGATGGAGGAGCTGCACGTCTCCCCCGATCAGGGGGACCTATAAGGGGATGACAGCGATGAGTACTAGGAGGCCAACGCTCCAAATGAAGGGGCCATAGCACAGGCCAGATGAAGGAGGCGTGCACAGGAGGGCCTCAAAGCCTCACGATTCCAGGAGGAGAATGACGAGATGGAGTGAGCATCCTGCTGAAAAAGGCACCTGCCTGAGAGGCTGAATGAAGTGGAGCATAGCGATTCCTATTGTTTCAACCCTACGCTTCAAAATGTAGTTCCCCAACAGGCTCCCGTGACCTTCTCCTCTGAACGTTGATAAAGCCTCCGGAGCAAGCTTCGTCTCTGAGATAAGGCGCTGTCTTGGGGGAGGGCGCGTTGCCGGCTGCCGACATGTCAATCATCTCTGCAGCATTCCATTCGCAATGACAGCCTCAATGATTCAGAAGCTAATCCACTATCGTGAGTGACCTCGTAGGTGGCAGCCTTCAACCGGACAGTGCTTCTCAAGGCAATCCACGTCCAACAACTTGACTACGCATTCCGAATTATGTCGACATTGCAACTGACGGGTGAGACTGGGGCCAAGGCAGCTGAAGAGGTTAAGCAGGTCTCAATTCACGTACACATGAGCTAGTCCTCCCTGTCACCTTCTTCTCAATCCCACTGTCACCCGGCCCTCTTACTAAGGGAGGGTGGCCTTCATGTCTCATCACCTTACTATGGATGTGGACCACCCTTGGCTGATGACATTCAATCAGTTGCATGTCAGCTATTAACACGGTTCCTCTTTCACACATACATTATGCCTTCATGGTCAACACTGGCCCTGGTGATTTGAAGGATCCCTGACACCATGAAGCCCTCAGGGTGACGCATGGTTTCCAATATGGAGCACACTGAAGCTTCCGTTTTATATTCCTCATACCCAATTTCTCCCATCAACATTGTCTGAAGGCACAACTGGCAACTCCTAATCATACTCAACGGATCCATGGCCCACCACATGACTATTAGTCACCGTGGCCAGTGGTCAGGTGAGGGGGTGCACAGTGCTGCATCCATACATTGAAACGATAGCTGTGTGGGCGCAGCACCCACGCACCTTACGCACCCACGTTACAGACGCTCAGGCCTGTAAGGTCAAGCGCAAGGACACTCGTTTGGCTGAGAGGGTCAGAATCTCATAGACTTAGGTTGGAAAGGTGCTCCCACTTACTGACAGCTTATTAGATGTAGTCAGGAAGTTGCAAGCGTGGCTGCCAGACAGGATTGCTCAGTCCCTTACAGTATGGGGTCATAGCATGGGAGCCCTGGCAGATGACAGAGTGCGTGGAGTTCCAGGATATATCACCTTTCTCCGTGTGTTAACACTTCTGTCCGCCCACACGACACCTTCACCTTTCAAGCATGCACATGACATGGGAAAGCATCTATGTCACATGGACAGCACTGAAAAGGAGATGACCCTGAGAAGCATTTGAACAATGTGCCTTCCACATGAACAGGTAACATGCCAGGCAGCGTGTTGCTGATGTCGGAAATGAGATGAAAACAACCAAACACTGTGGTGATATGTAACCAGACCACACAAATGAATGCCCCGATCATGACATTTGCAATAATTGGGGTGAGGGACCATGGCGCCTGTAACACAGCCCTTAATAAAAAGGGGGCAAACACAAGAGGAGGTGTGGAATGGGCAATATTCTATTTACAGTTGTGCACATTATATACATCTTGTGAACACCCATGCCCCTGTCGAGCTCCTAATATTTCTTACTTTTCTTATCCCCAACGCCAAGTCTTGGTGCATTTTCGACATCCACAGCGGAGGTGGAGGTGTCCTCTGGAGGGCCGAGACCTGAAGGACCCCGGCCTGCCTAGAGTGTCCAGCTGTGGGCCAGGTGCACCCTCCTCGGCCTGTAGAGTGGAGCCGATGGGCTAACAGGAAGAGGGGATTTGGATTGGCCAGAGTCACTTGGGTGGATGGCCCCAGGATGTCCAGCTGCTGGTCCTCCTCCTTATGGGTGCCTGGGGGCACCTGGCTGTCTCCTTGAGGAGAAGGGGAAGCTGGAATGAGAACAAGCTGCCCTGCAACCCTCTTGTGTTGACGCTGTTGGAGGCCAACAATGGCGTCAGCGAAGGAGTTAAGTCTGTGCAGCAGTGCAGGACTGATGTCCTGGACCAAGGTCTCCATGCTCTGGAGAGAGTGCAGGGGAGGTTTACAAGAATGTTGCCAGGGTTAGAAAAGTGTAGCTATGAGGAGAAATTGGATAGGGTGGGGTTATTTTCCTTAGAACAAAGAAGGCTGAGAGGTGACTTGATTGAGGTGTACAAAATGATAAGAGTAATAGTTGGAGTGGACAAGATAAAATTGTTTCCCTTGATGGAGAATTCTGGAACCAGGGGGCATAGATTCAAGATAAGTGGCAGAAGGTGTAGGGGGGACATGAGGAAGAACTTTTTATGCAGAGGGTAGTGGGTGCCTGGAATTCGCTGCTAAAGTTGGTGGTAGAGGCAGAAACTTTAAACTCTTTTAAAAAGTACCTGGATCTGCACCTTAAGTGTTATAAGCTGCAGGGCTATGGACCAGGTGCAGGAAGGTGGGGTTAGAAAGGGCACCTGGGTGCCCTCGGGCTGGCATCGACAAGATGGGCCGAATGGCCTCCTTGCAGTAACTTTTCTATGGTACTATGCCAGCCGCCATCCTGTCAGGGTTGACCTCAATGCATTGGCATGATGGCGTGATCACGCTGGACTGAAGGTGGACGGACTCTGCCATCGTCCCCTACAATCTGGGGATTGCAGCTGACATTTCTTCCCGATGATCCCGTCTTTGTAGCTCCAACAACTGATTGGGGACCGAGTCCAGAGGCTCATCTTCTGACTCGGACTCAGCAGATTCCTTGCCTCTAGCAGTCCCCTGAGCTCCGGCGATGTCGGATGTCCCAGCCTCCACCTGCTGTGTACCAGACTGTAACCCTGAGCCTGCTCTACATCTGGGTACCACCGAGGTGTGTGCTAGCGTGCTAATGGAGGGTGTGGGTGAGCGCTGTGACAGGTCTTCAATGGTGCTGTCCTCAGGACCCTCATCCAAAGTGCTCTTGGTGCTGGAGCTGGGGTCCAGGTTGCCCAGGGGGCGTTGGGTGGGTGGCAGATGTGCCTAGGAGAGAAAGTGGAGATTATTAGTGCATGGCAGCCACATTACACACAGAGCAGTGGACTCAGGGCAACGTTGACAGAGGGATGATCTGGTGCAGGATCCTCACATGGGGCTTGCTGCCGAGCTCACCGTCACCGCAGGGACGGCCAACATCAACTCCGGCCAGCCCGATGGCTCTGTCTTCAAAGTTGCCCAGGCCTTTGATATCAGCTACATTATCCTCGGTCTGGGACCTCTCCCTTTTATTGTGCGTGATTTTGTTCTGCATAAAGACAAATAGAGAGGGTGCAAGCAAAGCGAGTGGCAGGGCACATGAGTAGGATTGGCTGGTGTTAGTGGAGCCATGGAGAGAATAAGGAAGAGATGAGCAGAGGGGGTGCGGCCAGATGGAGGTGTGAGGGTGTGTGCGAGAGAGTGAGCGGTGATGTCCATTGAGCTGGCAGTGAGATCCGCGTAGGTGCACGATGGGCTTGTGAGTGTGCGAGTTGGAAGTGATGAGATGGTTGACTTACCCTGGCAGCATGGATGAGATCATTCACCCTCTTTTGGCACTGGGTGGCCGACCTCTTCTCAGCTGCATCGCACTCACCATCGCTCCCAAGCTGGGATCGTCACACTGCTGCCCTTCCTGCGGCCAGAGCGGAGGTAGAGGACATCACGGTGGGGTCTCCATGGCAACCAGCAGGTGCTCAAGTCAGACAACACTAAATCTGGGGGCAGCACTGTTCTTTGCTTTTGGGGCCTTCTGTTCAGTGGAGCGCTCCTGCATTGTGAAGTGGGCGCACTGTCCCCGTTTAAATATGGCGCCTGCATTGAGAAAGTGGTGAAGTCATGCCAGGGCCGGTAAACTGGAGGTTGTCCGCCAGCGGTCCAGTGGGCTCGGGAGTGCATCATTTATGAGGCGGGATGGGACAGGACGACATGGTGTGAAAACCCGCCACTGCGGCTGGAGGGATTAGTGCCGATTTCCTTGCACTTGGTGTGATTCTGGGACGATTCTGCCCAACATTTTGAGTCCAATATGACTCTTCTTCAGAACTGATCCACACCAAGACAAAATTGCAATACAACTTGTGAAATAAGGGCTATGACGCAGATTTTTTATTGCATCTTTTGCATGAAGTTTCAGTCTGCCACTGGTATGATTTGTTCTTGGTTTCAACAATTTAAAAATTGTTTAGTTTCACAATTAGAAATTCAAAGCTTTAAATTTTTTAAATATAGGCAGAAATAGATTTTCTCTTTAAGGGTCAGTAAACGGGAACTAATTGTAATTAAACATTTAACAGAAACTTGCCTGTATAATAAAGCTGAATGCATTTCAAAGCAATCGATTGTTGGCAAAGTGCTTTCAGATGTTCCTCAGAGATATATGAGGCACTTTATAACTTAAACTGTTCTTTAATTTGAAGGTCTTTTGCTTTGTAGTAAAGTGATCGAGGATGTGGTGAAACTCTCTGTCCATATGTGCCTTCTTGTTCACTATTACCTCATCAACGCGCTTCTGGAATGTTCTTACGCTTTATTCTCCATAGCCCATTCAGCCCATTAGTCGTGTGCTGGCTCTTTGAAAGAGTTATCCCATTAGTTCCACTCCCCTGCTCTTTCCCCATAGGTCTTCAGATCTTTCCCCTTCAAGTAATTATCCAATCTCTTTCGAAAATTACTATTGAATCTGCTCCAACCACCCTTGCAGGCAGAGAATTCCAGATCAAAACAACTTGCCTTATTTAAAAAAAAAATTCCCTTCATATTCCCTTCACTTCCCCCCCTTGATTATTTTGCCCCACAACGGACTGGATCCACACCACTCGACTCACCATTTTTGTCTGTCGGCGATTATGGCTCTTTGTTGACTTGCCAAAACCGGCCACAATGATCCCAGTGTTATTCTTGGTGGCAAAAGTTACCATTAACTTGGCTTCCACTGGCAGGATTTTCGGCTGTAACTGAATGTAGCCGCCGTCTAAAATAGTTACACGTCGGATAGGCTGTTAAAAAAATTAAATAAAATTTATTAGTTCTTTTTACAAGTATTTCCATTTATACCTTAGCTCTGGCCTATACAGCCATGGAATAAAAAACAATTAATCTTTATCGCTGACAACTGAGTGAAATGAAAACTAATTAGGACTGAGAGTTTCGATCTAAATCTGGCATCGCCTATTATTGTTGAATAGAGAAATGGTCAGGTCATGGGGCTGTGGGAAGTAACAGCAGAGAAATCAATGTTCCAGCAGCCAGGAGGTAAGAACAGGAACTGGGAACTTTCCGTTCATTTTGTAGCTACAATCACACACAATATGCAATTATCAAGTTACTTCAGTTTTTTGTGAAGTCGCTTGCCAACCTTTTGGCGTTGCTGTTCTTTGGTAGCAAGAATAAAACGTATGTTGTATAAACCAGCAAAGTGGGCTTCCCAGAGGGGAAGCAGTCCTAATAATGCGGCCCAGCAGCTCGTAACTGCATTCAGAAGCCACGAAAACCCTGGTATTAGTGTAATGGAGAATGGGCCAGGGGCTCACTCTGTAAGATTCCTGTACAATGCAAGTGCCTAGGCCACACAAACAGCAGATTTGATCACCAGTTGCTATAAGTGCTTAACAAGGGAGTCAGGGAATGCAGATTAAAAAAAAAAGGCTTTGGCCATTCTCTCTAACTGGTGCTACAAGCAGAGGAACGAATTCCCGGCGAGGTGAATGATTTATCAAGAACCCAACAAACTTGGAGAGATGAGATGAAGAAAGTGGTTGCCCTCAAGAAAGCAGCTAAAGTAAACCTAATAACTCACAATTACCTATTTAATTACAGGACAAGATGATAAACTACAGAAGGAAGTGGACCAGAACTGGAGGAGGATAGGGTCATGGTGTCTTTTGAAGAGACATGTCTGAATATAAAAAACACAAATGCAACCAGGGAGCAATTCACTAATGTCCTTTAGGGAAGGAAATCTGCAGTTCTTACCTCGTCTGGGCTACATGTGACTCCAGACCCACAGCAATGTGGTTGATTCTTAACTGCCCTCTGAACAAGGGCAATTAAGGATGGGCAATAAAAGCTGGCCTAGCCAGTGATACCCACATCCCATCAATGAATTTTAAAAAAAGCAGGGACTAGTATCATCATATTTAAGCTATAACTTGTTCTGTTACTGACACACAGGTATACACTCAAAGTCAGTAATATCATAACAGAAACTGTTCTGTTGAAGGGTCATGAGGACTCGAAATGTCAACTGTGCTCTTCTCTGCCGATGTTGCCAGACCTGCTGAGTTTTTCCAGGTATTTCTGTTTCTGTTTTTGTTTTGCACCTAAACTCCATGTTGTCTTAACGTGATCGTATCATGTGATAGCCAGAAAACTGACCACTTTTCTGCTCATTATGTGGTTAGCAACTGCACATAATCTGTCAAACAAATTTATAACTATTTATACGTACTAAAAACACTGGATTTACATAGTCAGTAACCTTGAAGAATCAATGGTGTTAGGGAATCGAGATAGTAATCGATGAAGTAAGTTATATGTGTATTTGGGTGTGTTAAGAATAAGGTACATCTTTAAATTTAATTTGTGGGTTACAAGGTGAAACCTGGGATGCAGGCTCAGTTCAGAGTGCAGAGAGCAGGTCTAAAGCCCTGTTTGTATATCTGTATTTCTAATGCACACACAGACACACACAAACACACCGACACACAAACAGGCACACACACAAAACAGCAGCCTGAATGCCGTTGGAACAGGCAGGGCATTAAAAGGGACAGATAGCAGGTTCCAATCTAAAGAAAAAAGCCTCCAAAATCTAGGGCACTGGAACAGGGGAAAGTCCCAAGGGTGGGTTGTCTTATGGGGAAAGGCTGGACAGGTTAGGCTTGTATCCACTGGAATTTAGAAGAGTAAGAGGCGGCTTCATTGAAATCTTTGGAAGATCCTGAGGGGGCGTAACAGTGTGGATATGGAGAAGATGTTTCCTCTTATGGGAGAATCTAGAACTAGGAGATCACTGTTTAAAAATAAGGGGTCGCCCATTTAAGATGAGAGATGAGGAGAAACTTTTTTCTGAGGGTCATGAATCTTTGGAACTCTCCTCCTCAAAAGGCAGTGCAAGCGGAGTCTTGTAATATTTTTAAGGCAGAGCTAGATAGATTCTTGATTAACAAGGGGATGAAAGGTTTTCAGTGGTATGCAGCAATGTGGGCTTGAGGTTGCATTCAGCTCAGCCATGATCTTATTGTATCGAGGAGCAGGCTTGAGGGGCCAAATGGCCTACTCCTGTTCCTAATTCATATGTAAGAACTTCTAGTCAAAGGAAGGACAGGAACCTGGAAAATGTCCTGTTAAGTGAAGTTAAGGATGAGAAGCAGAGGAAGGCTCTTCAAGTTTAAAGAAAGAAAAGCTGCAGGAAGCAGATTTAAAGCGAGAGGCCAGAAGGTCCAAAGAGACGGCTGAAGGTCTGTAACTCTTTGCTATGGGCTTGTGAAGCAGTGGTTTACTGTTGACGGCTGAGTCCATGAGAGACTATGCGTGGAAGAAAGCTTGAATGCACATGGTGACCCAGGGGAGAGGAACATCGGAAGGAGAGTTTGAAACCCTGGAGGTGGACCCTTGTAGGAGGCGTCTGAGTGAAAGCGTTGGTTTGGGAGAAGATTCAAAGCAAGTTCTTGGAGAGTGGAGATTGGAAACCCTCATGTGAAAGATGGAGTTCAGTGAGACTGGTTGGCTCACAGTGTGACAAGTGTCAGGGGGAGTTGATAAGAGATCCATAGCATCTGGCTGGGGTGGCATCTGTCACTTGATTTCAGAGTGTGGTGTGTGTGATCACTGGTTGCCAATTGGTTTACATGGACTGTGTACTTACTGTGAAGATTAGAGTGTAAGATAGCTTTTGTAACTTTTGTTTGTAAAAGTACAGTGGTGGGTGAAGGAGTATTGTAATATATTTCATCCTTTCTTGTTAAATATATGTTCTATTCTTTTGTTAAAAGTTCATCAGTTGACTCCTGTGACTCTGTTCAGTAGCCACTCTCCACATATCTAAACAAAAAATAAAATTTAGGATCCATCAAGCTGGGTTCCACCCTGGGATTTGGCTTGTCCAGTAGTAACAATACTGGGATCGTAACAATAGAAAATGCTGGAAATACGTGAAAGGTCTAATTTTGTTAACCCATTAAGTGCTGCTTTCTGACTGCAGTCAGAAATCATGTCTCTTTTCTTCCTTCAGTATTCTTCCAACCTATTAAGTGATTTGATATCTTAGAGTCTCCAGTTTTAATAAGAGCTTTTACAGATTCTGATGAACATGTTGTGTATTTACAGCATTTTCGGTTTTTATTTCAAGCTTATCTCTCATTATAAGGGAAAAAGTCCTATCTCTTGATTATTTTACATTTCTGGTATTATTTACCTCAAGCAAGCAGCCTTTCTTCACACCCAAAGAATTCCTCAGCAGGTCAAATGTAGATCGGTAAATCTCCACCTTCTTCAAGCAGCCCACAAACGATTTGCTGAGAACTTCCTTCCTGCAAAAAGACAGACACAAATTGTAGGTAAAAGCTTTGATTTGAAACAGTGGTTGGAATCTTATTCAGGCGTTGGAGCTCTTGTCTGCTCGCTGGGGAGCCGGTGAGAGGCCTGCTCTTTTTGGGAAGGCCTGCCGAACCACAAGCCAGTCAGGCAATGGTGAGGCCTTCCCCCGAAATCAAGACCCTGGGGGGCGGAAGTCTCACCCACCAGGAACTGCTGGCCAATCAGAGGCCAGCAGCTCTTGGGCTGAGGAGCACCACTGGGGAGGCTGTGGCTGCTGCCAGAAGGACAGGCATCAGAGTCCCAGGAACACGGAGCTACCCAGGCCACGGGTAAGTAATGTGGAGGGGGGGGGGGGGGGGGGGGTGTGGGGTGGGGTTCAGCATCAAGGACAGGTGGGTGGCTCTCAGGCTAACCCCCAATTCCCGATGTCCTGTCCCTTAATCAGGCCTTTGATTGAGGGACTCACCCCACCCTGAGTTGACAAGCAGCCTTCATAGTTTCACCTGTCATGTACTCTGCCTGCAGTTAGGTTAACGTTAGCGGTGGCTGGTTGAGGCTCATTAATTGGCCACTTGAGGGTCTCAACTGGCAGTGAGGTGGGAAGATTAACCATGGGCCTTCCCGCTAGAACATAATTTAGGCGGAGGAGGGAATGCGGCAGAATTCAGGTATGACACCATCTCAGCTAAGTACATGTCCTTCCTGCATCCAAGCTTGCCAATAGCGAGAGCACAAGATTTCGCTCAGCATCACAGCCAATACACTAGTTTGGAGAAACAGCCGTTACAAAGAGGTAGCTTAGCTTCCCTGCAATGCAAACGGGACGAAACTACCCTCAGGTGAAAACAATAACTGCTTACAAGACTTTATTTAGTGACGTGTGCCAGTTTCTGAAGGATAGATTTGAGATGAACATTTCAATCAGTCTCTCCTAACTGGCATACTCTGCGGAATTCCGGGAAAGAGAATCCGAATAGAGCATACACTCTACCATAGAGGTTTTGTTTAGTTTGATCCCTGAATTAAACTCTGACGGTAGAAATCTTTACTCACTTCAAGTAGATCCACAATAATTTGAGCGTCATGTGCTACAAATTGCAATGAACGAAAATAACAATTAAAATGAACAAAAGTACAAAAGTAGTGCACAATAGCCAGATAAAATACCTCTCTCAGGATTAAAACTGGGACACTGTAACACTGGTGTGTTATAATCCTAAATCTAGCCATATCCAGTGACACTGCACCAGTAGTGCATTCTTGCAGTCTCTACCCAGGAATACATTAAACTACCTGTAACTTCTGGAGCGTGGCAATCCTCCGATGTATATTGGGTCTTTGTGCCCACGATTGAGATCAGAAGCTGTTCCTGGTGATTCTCCTTGCTTGGTTTCTCGATCAGTTGAATTAAATGGGTCCATCACAGCCAAAACACCTGCGAATGTTCAATACAGCAGCTTATTGAAACTGTTCCTGGCCCGTGTGTTACTGAGTAGTGACATTCCCAGGTCTCTGGTCTAAGTGGTAGGGATGCTATCCTTCACTTCCCTGTACCATGACAGGAGTAAGCGGAAGCTATTGGATAGTGAACCCTGTGGGAAAATATGGCTATTAGGTGTTAAATGGATTGTGTTCAACTATTATGGCCCTTACGGCAATTGCCCACTTAAGACCCTCATTCCACCAACACTAGTATTAACCCAACGGCAGATAAGGGGGGTGGGGGGGTCTCACCTTGTGGAGAGATGACAAGCAAACCAAGTTTGGGGGGTGTGGGTCCCTCGTTCAAAAGCACTCAATGTCTGAGCGAAGGACATGGCATCGGGAAGGAGGTGTCCGCTGAATTTCCGGCCCCCCGGCCCACTCTTGTTGCAAACCCCCCCTCTCCCATGACCCCCTTCCCACCATCACTCACCAGTGCCTGGATGCCTCCTCGATCCGCAGCTTCGGATGGGCGTAGTGCTGGCAGTAGCCACCACCTCCATGGTGGCACTGCTGAGTACAGAAGAGTTTCCGGCCTCTGATTGGCTGGCCGCTGTCGGCGGGCAGATCCAAGGGAAGGCCTGCTGCTCGCCTGTCAAGTGCCTGAGCGGCAGAAGATGTGGCAAGCCTTCCTGAAAAGAGGCGATATGGGGGCGTCGCTGGCTCTGCAGCTGGCAGCCAAGACCCTCCACAAGGTTCTGCCCCACGATTCTATTAAGAAAGGCCACTTAGATTAAGTATTAGCAGGTTGCTGGCACGTGAGAGGCAGAATGGTAAATTTGACAATCCCATGCTCTTAGAGGGGAGACTCACCTGAAAGGAAAGTGAGTCGTACTGAACTCAATAGAGGCTAAAGTGGGTGTAAAATGGGTGTCTGACCTGAACCCCATCCCATCCCACTGAGCAGATTTGCTTAAAATCAGGGCTCATGGTCTCTGACATGAGCTTTTAACCAAGACCAACACTAGCAGCAGTGAATTTATCCTTGGATTCCAAGATTCAGCACCTTCAGGAGAGGAGGGAAGGATATTGGGAGAGAAAGCAATAAGATGGCAGCCACCATGAAGGAAGCAGCTATATCATCTTCATATTATGTTTACTGCACTTTAAAGGTATTTGTTAAGAGAAATAATATAGGCAAAATGACTCAAAACGTTTTACACTGGATGAATTGTCCTTGGAAATGCATTGACTATTTTTCAATATAAGAAAAATGAAGCAGCTATTCAGCATCAGCAATGTTCCTCAAACTGTATGTGAGAGCCTCGTAAGACAATGGTTTATGCTGTGGTGGTCAACTCTGTGTTAACCTGGAGTGGCTCAGGAGCTCCTCACTGACATGGCAGTCACTGTCGCATTTTCTGCAGAGGAAGACAGTGCGCTGAGAAGCTGCACGTTTCTCTGGGCTCTGCTTTCTGGGCCAGCTGAGCTTTCCGTTTCTGCCCACCTCTCTCAATGCCCTCCAGAGATTACAGCATCAGCAATTGTGTCCCAGTTCCCAGCGTCAATGTCCGCCATCTTCATATCCCGTTTGCAGTGGAGGTATGGATGCCCAGGGGCTCGTGATCCAGTGGCTAGTTCACAGTACAGAGGGACTTTGGGTACATGGCTGCCATCCATTTGATGGACTTGGCCAGGCCAGTGCAGGCATCATTGACTTTGTAATGAGTGCACGCTGATGGAATTACTATGTTCCAGAACCTCAAAGCTGGTGACTTTGTCCTGCCAAGAGATACCAAGGGTACATCTGAGACAGCAAAGGTGCAAACTGTTCAGCCTTTTCTGCTGCCCAGCACATGTCCAGATGTCACCACTGTCGAGGGGTGCTTTGAGGGCACAGGCTTGGTAGACTCACAGTTTGGTGTTCTCAGTAAGGTTGCTGTTGTTCCATACACTCTTGCTCAAATTGGACATAACAGCTGCAGCTTTTGTGATGTGTGTGTTGATTTCTGCATCCAGTGACAGATTGCTGGTGATTGTGAAGCCCAGATATGTGAAGCTATTAACAACCTCCAGGGTCACATTATCAATGCTGATTGGTGACAACATCCTGGACAATGGCATCTGGCTTCCTAAGGCTGATGAACAAGCCAAACTCTCTGCAGGAGTGAGATAGTCTGTCCAATTGCTGCTGAAGATGTTCCTCTGTGTGGAACGCCAGTGCAGCATTGTTTGCTTAGAGCACCTCTCTGACGTGGGCTTGACATACCTTTGTCTTTGAACTCAGGCCAGCAAGGCTGAACAGCTTTCCGTCAGTTCTGCTGTGTAAGTTGAGAATGACCTGAAGACATACGAAAGCAGCAAATAGAAAAATGCCAGAATGTCAGTGCCAGAACACAGCCCTGTTTAACCCGACTATAGATCTCAGACGGTTCCAATGTTGTCCCGTCTTAGCTGACCCTACCCGTCATGTTGTCATGGAAGCAGGAGATCACATTGAGCAGCTTTGGTGGGCAGCTAATTTTCTCCAGCAGCTTAAGTAGACCACCTCTGCTCACATGGTCGAATGCCTCGGTGAGATCGATGAAGGTGTCGTACATAGTGGTTTCCTATGCTCATGGCAGCTCTTGCAGCTGCCGGACTGAGAAGGTCATGTCCATTGTAGATCTTCCAGTTCTGAAACCACAATCGGGACTCGGGTAGATGCAGTCCGCCAAGATCTGCAGTCTGACAAATGCAACACAGGCAATACTTACCCATGATGTCAGCAGGGAGGTGCCTGGATAATTGTAATCGCTGTGGTCGCCCCTGTTCCTGTTCAGGGTCACAATCTTTGCATCACACGTACAAACACCAAATAGCAATGAGATAAATGGTTAGGGAGGGATGTTGGTCAGGACACAGAGAAACACTCCCTCCTTCTTTGAATAGTGCCAGCGATTATTAATGTCCAATTGAAGCAGCAGAATAGGCTGCTGGGTTAACTACTCATTTGAAGCTCCATTATGCAGCATTCCTCAGAAAATCATGTTTGTAAACCTTGATCAAACCTAATAAAATGAGAAACATAAACTCAATAATCGATTTAGAAATTAGTTTTCTTACCTAGCTTCTGGTTGCGTTGAAATGCAATTTTAAACCATGTCCCATTGTTGTATCGTTTCTCGGACATAAGGGTTAGGACTCCAGACCCAAGGTCAAAGGTTACTCGGACTTTCCCATCTGCCAGTTCTACTGCTAAGAAATCTCTCTGATGAAAGATAAAAAAAAGTTTAAGGGTGGGGCGTAAGCTTGAATATTTCTCATTCAGCAAAGAGGCGAATGATCACTAAAATCTGCTTCAACAATGTTAACTTGTGTTTTGGACTTTGCATTCTGCGACTGTCTCTTTCTCATGTTTTATGGGAGAAACATGAAAGAGGGTAGCAAAACCTGCAGAGCGATTTATCATAAACGAGACCCAACTCTGCGCCCTCGCACCGCCTGCTGATCAGAAAGTGAACATCTCCATCAAACAAATGCAGCCCTAAGCAGGTGTCCGTTGTCAGGATCAATTTGGAAGTGTTATCCTTTTGATGTTTCGCAGTTAGACAGGAGTTTCACAGTGTGGGAAGGCCTATTAAAGGAATCTGAACAGAACTGGCCTCCCTTGGACAGTATTACAATATTCATGATTAAAGGAGCAGAGCATTACAGAATTCATGATTTGTTAAAAACCTTTCACAAGTTAGTCTACGAACAAACAAGTGTGCGCTTTTATCTTCCTTTGGATCTGCTCATTTTCAGCAGCTGGCAACTGGCCAGCAGAGCACATTAATGGATGAGAAGGCCTCTCAGTGTCAGACATGGTCTGTTCCAACCCTCTCTGGTACAGTCATGCTCAAGGACAAACAGTTAATGAATAATCCTGCTGTGCCGGGGCTTTATCCTGGAGAAGTGGCAAGAGAAAAATATAGACAAGGGGAAAGCCTGAGGGTGAAAGAGTTGATGGCAGTGTGAATAAACCTGGGCTGTTGCTGAATTTTATGACATGTGCTTTCAGCTTGTACTGTAAGAATAATGTATCGAAGTACAAGCCATTGCCTGAGAAAGGTTAATTAATGAACATTTAATATTTTAACAACTCATTGTCTACAGTGGAAAGAATTGAAATAATGTTTCAAAAATGATTTCAGTTTTGTCAATGAAGAAAGGACTAATAACACAGCAGTCTGATTTGCGTGATGCTTACCGTGCCATTTGAAGCAAGGTAGAGTAGTAGGCCATTCGGTGAGAACGTGCTGAAGTGCATCACTAATTGGGTTGTTGTGGAGCGTAGTATCTTCTCGACGGCTGAATAGCCACTACCATCAAAGTGGAAGGCAATGTCTTCATTCTGTGATCTGTAGAATATGTACAATGTTTATCTTCAATCGATTCTTTCAAATCAATGTCATGACAGGTTGACATCTGCACATGGCAGTGAAATTCTACTTGTTGAATTGTTACAAAGCACAGTTCACTTAGGCTAACGGTTTAGCTCCCTGCAGAGGCTGTCACAGAATTGCATGCCACTTCCCTGCCTGCTGGTTTCTTGGTTCCATTCGGCTTCAGGATCATTTTCCTGGAAATAGGATGGAGGGATTAGGTGGGGGCCAGGGCCAATTGGCCTCAAGGTCAAGGTCCACAAAGACACCAGACCAGGCTGGAGCCAGCCCTCCAGGTAGGCTGAGAGGCCCAACCTATCAGCCTTGTTTCAGCTGTAGCCGCAGGCTGCCCTGTATGGGGACCCCGCCCCCACCAATGACGGCCATGTTGTTGAATCCATGGGCTGAATTTTCCCCCCAATGGGGGGGGTTGTGCGGGGGCGGGTGGGAGCGAGCGTGAACCCGATTGGCGCCCCTGGTCAGGTGCGCACCGCCATTTTACGTAGGCGGGCCAATTTAGACCAGCCCAGCTTGACACTCGCCTGGAAGCGCTGAGTGCTCCCTGTGCGGGGGGTTGGCATTCCCTGAGTACAGGCCTGCGCTCTTTTGCGCATGCGTGTGAAAGAGCGCAGATATCTCTGAGGCACAGAGGTGCGCCAGGGGGATTTGTTTAAGGTTCAAACATTTAAATGAAGAATTGAAAATATTTTAAGACATGTCCCCCTCATGTGAGAGTGTCACATGAGCTGGGACAGGTCAAAGAACATTAATTTAAAAGTTTATTTAATTCATAAACACCTCATGACATCTCATCCTGCTCGTCGATGAGGCTCCATGAAAAATGCGAAGGCCGCCTGGGCTCCTCAACCACCCACCAACCTTAAAGTTGGACGGGCAGCTCAATTAATTGATTTAATTAGTTTTAAACAGGCCTTAATAGGCCTTTGACAGTTTGGTGGACGCGCAGCCGACTCAGCTGTGCACCCACCAAACTGAAAATATAAAATGATGCACAGTGATGTTGGGACGCCTGCCCGATGTCACCTTACATCATTTTATACGTCGGCGAGTGGGCCCCACCCCCACTCACCGACTGGAAAATTCTCCCCTATGTTTTATTTTATGTTTGAAAAGGTTGGAGAGAGGGTGCTTCCATTTTGGGGCCACAGCATTCATAAGGCTGGTCCAGTTAAGTTTCTGGTCAATCGTAACCCTCAGGATATTTTTGGTGTGGGTGTTTCAGCGATGGTGATGCCATTAAATGCCAAGGGGAGACAGTTAGATTCATTGCTGTTGGTGATGGTCATTGCCTGGAATTTGCGTGGCGTGAATGTTACTTGCCATTTATCAGCCCAAGCCTGATATTGCCTAGGTCTTGCTGCTTTGGACATGGATTACTTCAGTATCTGAGGAGTCACAAAAGGTGAACATTGTGCAACCATCAGCGAACATTCCCACTTCTGACCTTATGATAGAAGGAAGGTCATTGATGCAGCAACTGAAACTGGTTGGGCACTACCCTGAGGAGCTCATGTAGCAAAGTCCTTGAGCTAAGACGACTGGCCTCCAATAACCACAACCATCTTCCTTTGTGTTCGGTATGAATTCAACCAGTGGTGAGTTCCATTGACTTCAAATTTTACTAGAACACCTGGATCATCAAATGGTGTCAAAAGCAGTTACTCTCATCTCACCTCTTGAGTTCAGCTCTTTGTCCACAGTTTGACCAAGGCTGTAATGAGGTCAGGAGCTGAGTGACACTGGAGGAGCATCAAACTGAGCATCAGTGAGCAGGTCATTGCTGAGTGCGTGCCACTTGATAGTTAACAGCACCTTCCATCACTTTACTGATGATTGAGGGTCGACTGATGGGATGGTAATTGGGCGGGTTGAATTTGTCCTGCTTTTTGTGGACAGAGTATACCTGGACAATTTTGCTGTATTGTCAGATAGGTGCCAGAGTTGTAGCTGTACTGGAATAGCTTGGCTAAGGGCGCAGCTAGATATGGGGCACAAGTCTTCAGTGCTATTGCTGGAATGTTGTCAGGGCCCGTAGCCTTTGCCAGTGCTTTCAGCCTTTTCTTGATATCACGTGGAGTGAATCGAACTGGCTGAAGACTGGCATCTGTAATGTGTGGACTTCAGGAGGAGGCCAAGATTCGTATGGTTCCTTTCATATGGAAGGAAATATTCAAATCATTTTGTGAAGATATGGAAAAATGAATTCCAGAAATCTGGGATTATAAAAAATGCTGGAAATTTACAGCAGTTCAACTAGCATCTGGAAATGAAAGAAAGATTAATGCTTGAGGCATGACCCATTAAGGGAACTAGTGATGTGCAACCTCAGATGGTACCTAGTTCCCTCTGCCAAATGCTGACTGACCTGCTGCACTATTCTGTTCTTTGAGAAATCCTTATCTTTATCACTGTCAAAATGAATGCAAACTATATAACCCACATTCACTACTACAATTAGAAGTATAACTGGTTTAAACAACAGATCTTTTCACAACTGTGCAACTTATATACAAACACAAAGCATATGAACGTCAGCAAAATAAAAGCATAAAGGGCAGAATTTTTACCCCCCCCCCTCCCAAACCCCACAGCCGACTGGCTGAAGCGCAAAATGGCGAGTGTCCTGGTGTCAATGCTCAGTCGTGTGATATTTCGGTCAGCGGGTGCACGCGGGAATTGGCAGTGTGCCCGCCGACAATTAAAAGGCCTATTAAGGCCATAAATTGATAACTTAAATTTTTCGCTGCTCGTCCAACCTTATGGTTGGCGGGCAGGTGAAAAGGCCAAGCGGCCATTGAACTTTTTAGGAAACATCATCCACGAGCAGGATAAGGTTTCCAACAGCAAATAAAAATAAAATAAAACATTTTACACTTAATTTATAACCTGTCCCTGCTCATGTGATGGAGTCACATGAGGGGACATGTTTGCCTCAGGGAGATTTTCAAGCGCGCATGCACGAAGTTGGTGCACGCCCTCCTCCCCCGCCCGCACAGGCAGTGCTGAGCGCTGCAGCTCCTGTTTCATGCTGGGCAGGCCCTAATTGGCCCGCCAGCGTGAAATCGTGGTCCGGTCCTGATTGCGGGCGGGGTCAGGAACTGAGTCCGCTCGACAAGAGCGAAGTTCTGCCCAAAATGAAACTGTGCAGCCATGCACCAGTACGCTGGGCATTTGCAGCATATCATGATTCTAAAAGCCATGAACAATTATTTTCAGCTTAAAATAATGATTATAAAATATGATACAGCAATGACATTATACTGCAGAATCGCAACACATTCCATCTCACAGACTAGTACTAAAATGTCCTTGCTGTGCCAATCTCTCTCAGAAAGTGGAAAATAAAGAATGCCAAAATGATGCTCCAAAGGGGCGCACTTTTAAAGTAGATGTTAAAGTCAAACATAGGCACCACAAGACAAGTTTCATTTTGCCATTGGCTGTGCTATACCTTACCTCTAAGTACTAGTGTCATTGTCGGTCAACTGCAGATTCAAACGTGGCTTTCAAAAGGGAATTGCATAATTATCTTAACAGAAAAAAGGTTGCAGGGCTATGGGGAAAAGGGATAAAGGGAGCTGAATTGCTCTTGCAGAGAGCCGGCATGGGCACAGCAGGCCGAATGGCCTCCTACCGTGCTGTAACCACTCTGTGATTCTATGAACCCTTGTGGGGGCCAAAATTCATCAAAAAGAAAATTATTTCAAAAAAGAGAAACAGGATCAGTTTTACCTTGCAAAGCACCCATTGCAACTCCCTTCTCGTTCTTGATAGTTCCATAAGCCAATAGATTTTCCATCTAAGAATGCTTCACCCATGCAGCCTCTGAAGTGGGTAACCTTCACAGCTGGTGCTTTCTGGGTACAAGGGAGTGGCATTAGTCCAAGGAATTAACGCATGCAGATACTGATGCAAGAGAAAGCTGTACAAATCAGAAAAGATCCAACTGACCTTGACTTGCCTGAAGAGACCTCCAATAAACACAAGGGTAGAATTATTCACGTTCAATACAGTGGAGATTCCAGGAGATCTGGCTGTCTTTACCGCTGGCTTGTCTAGACTTGAAGATCCAATTTCTTGAACAGATAAGGTACCCATACGTCCAAACCTACCAAGAAAAATCGAGTGTATATTTGAAGAACCCAAGAGATATGTTACAACATAACGAAACTAGCAGCATTATATACATATTTTTTTTAAGGCAGGAAAATGCATTTGCTGGCATTTTCCTTCCGATAGCATTTACATTAGAAATATATTTACCAGCCCCAAACAAATCACAAACATTTAACTCCATTTTATCCTTCCACCCAGCGTTTAAATTCTTGTTGCAAGTTGCTCAGGGACAACATACCTTGCGAAAACTTCCACTTTCAGGCTTTTATTATTCGTGGAGTTTGCAGCATCTGGCTTTTTGGCATCAATTTAGATGACATGATACAGTAGAGGATATTAAATTATATCAGGGGGCTGAATTTTCCTCCAGAACTGCTCTGCTGCCAGATGAGGGTCACTTCAGGGTTCCCATCTGCTGCCCGGCTCCACCATGACTCTGGCCCATTTTTCTGGGTTGGGCTGATTAAATCGCTACGTAGATGGGAGCCTCCCACTGTTGCCCAGGTAAGTCTGCTGCTGCTACTGCCTCAAGGTGGAGCATAAAGTTTTGAGGGGGTGTTGGAAGTTGGGATGGCTAGATTTTTGTTGGGTGAGGGAGACAAGGGCAATGGTGAGCAATTGAAGCTGAGGTACAGATCAACTGTGATCTAACTGAACAGGCTCAAGGAGCTGAAATGGCCTATTCCTGCTCTGATGCAAGTTCCCTAAAATGTTTTTTAATAATTGAAAAAGGAAGCATGGGAAGTAAGGGGCCTCAAGGTGTTCCATAGTAGGCCCACTTCCTCCTGCCACTGTTCCAGAGTTAACCACTACCCATTTGCAGCAGTCCAGGGGCAGGATAGGGAAATCAGCGGCTTGCTGGTCTTTCCCTGTGCCATCATTTACGTCTGGTAAGTCCTTGGTAGGGGAGGTGTGGAGAAAGATTCCTGACGGCACGCGTAGGGATTAGCGATCTAGTGCTAGGCCAGCCTACCCTTTTCCCATTGTCCCAATTTTGAGTGTAGTGAAGGAAAACCAAGCTTGCAGGAGGGCTAGGTTCACTACATTAAATTTGCAGCAAATGCCACAGCTGCTAGCATGGCCAATCAGCCAGAATGATTCTATTGGCTGGATTGTATTCAGGGGACAGGTAAATGTCGGGGGTAAACCTGCTCCCGCTCTGCTGGCTCGCCATTCCACCATTTATCGATTGTTGGACCATTAATTGGTTTGAGACTAGACTTTTGCCCCCATCTGGGGAGAAAGTCCCACCTCTGAAAACTGCCAATTAAATGACCGATCAAGTGACATGCAGTCCCCAGCGATTGTTGATGAAACTTGATACGAAGGTACTGGGAGGCCCCGACGAGCAGGGATAGGCGGGGCTCAGGGTCGGGGAGGTGGACAGAGCCCTGCGGGCCTGTGAGGTACCCCCCCCACCCCCTTGCCAGCCTGAGCAGTGAAAGCTGCATACTTGACATGGGCCTTTCCCGCTGTGGGTTAAATCCCAGCGGCAGTGGGAGGAGGCCCTTAATAAGCCATTAATTGGCTGTTTAAGGGCCTCAATTGGCCCATGGGCAGGCAGGTCTCCCAATGCCTCCCTCAAAGCTGGTAAAATTGCGGCAGTGGCAGGTGACTAGGTGACAGGAAAGGCCCCTGTGGCATGGTGCCCATTTTATAGCACCCTACCCCCTGCTTGAAAACCCACCCCAGAGAGCTGTAAAATTCAGCCCTATGACTCTATGATGTGCAATAAATCTGCGCACTGGAAAATGTAAATTTACAATCTATCCCTGGGTACTTTGTCACAAAAGGAAACAGAATTAATCCCCCAGGTCACCAAGAGATTGCTCAATCGGTAAAGCCGATGTGCAACCAGGTTGCACAGACCAGAAGCTGTCAGCTTCCATTCATGGTATAGGCTAATACATTGATGGCAGCAGTGTTGAACATTAAAAATCACTGACTAGTCACATGTATAATTTTAGCCCTATTCACTCATTTTAGTGGAAAATGCCTTAGATACAACACCAGTAAATGCACTTCATGTCTACACTTAACCAACAAATTCAGTCTGAAACTTCTCAGTCTGAGATTCAGACATGAGTTTATCAGACACAGCAAGTTTTGTCCAGCAATTGCGAGCAGTACATTGACTTCAGCAAAGTCATTGCTGAGAACTTTGACTCACTCAATGAGACGATGCAGGCCCACCCTCACTCTGCATTCAGAATGGGACTGGATGCTGCTCACCCATTGTCAGGAGGTTCTCCGTTGGAGCTGCTCCTTATTGGTTGCTTTCTCCTGCTGACCTGGAGCGGTAATTCTGATTACTCTAAGCTGGTTACAATGACAGCTCCCCTCTTTAGACAATGAAGGTGGTGTTTCCATGGTGCTAAAATCCAGTGTTTCCATCCACATTATGCGCCATTTTCGCAGATAACCAATAAGCAGTAACCAAGAAAGTAAAGCATGATCAATAACAACAGTCAATAACACTCGCACAGGAAGATTAAATTTAATATGCCATGCGAATATGTGACTGCCAGGTTAGGCCGTGACTCTGATTCCTGTAGAGGAATCAGTGGGAAAAATGGCGTGGGAAAAGCCAATGTAAACAATGTCCTTGTGCTGACAAAATGTGCGCAGCATTGCCCCATTATAACAAACACCCTCTTCCACCAGAAGGACAAATACAAAACCACATGGAGGCATCTTAGATTAAAACACTGGCACCTCCTGGATTATGTCACTGTTCGGTTCAAATATTTAAATGATGTCTGTATCACAGTCCATACAGGGGACTGGACAGATCATCGATTTGTTCGACCAGTGATGAACATCCACCTCGCACCAAAGCATTTTAAGAACCAAAGGTCTAAGAGGAAGAAGATCAACGTCTCAGCCCTGGAGCAGTCTGGCTGAAGAGAGGAATTCCGAGCACAGATCACAACCAATCTGGAAAACCTTCACACATCCAACTCCATTTTAAAACAGTGGGATCAAATAACATCAGCTCTACTAGACTCAAGTGTCCAGACCATTGGGTTCAAGCATTATCTTCACAAGACTGGTGCGATTCACAAGACTAGTGCGATGAAAATGATGCTGAAATATGTGACCTCCTGGAGCAAAAACCGAGCAGTCTTCATTGCCTGGCAAAACAATGCAAGGTCACAAGTCAGCATTCCAACAGCTCAAGGCTGACACCCAAAGACAAATCCAGACGAAAAGGGTCATGGGGTGGGAAGAGACAATATGCTCACGTCATGACATGCAAGGTTTTTTTGAAATCACCAGGGCTATCTTGTAGACCGAGGTCAAATGGATAAAATCCCCTTTGCTCACAGGATGATGTCTCTCTTCTTAAGGATGATAACACCATTTGTCAACGCTGGAAAGAACATTTCCAACAACTCCACAATAGTGAATCCAGTGACAGCTGATAATCCCCAGGCTATCACCCAGTGCCCTGTGGTAGAATCCATGGGTGAGCCAGTATTGATGGGAGAGCTGCAACAAGCAATCAAACAGATGAAAAATATCAGCTAAGGGTCTTCAAAGCTGGTGGGCTTTTGTTCATACCAAGACTCCATGCAATCATCCGACTGATATGGGAGGAAAAGAACTCTCCTCCCCCCACCCCCGACTATAGGGTTGCAATAATTGTAACTATCTTTAAGAAGTGAGATTAATCATGCTGAGGAAGCTATCGAGGTATTTCCCTCTTGTACATAGCAGGAAAATCCTGGCACGTATTCTCCTGAATCACCTACTTCCTGTGGCTGAGAATATCCGCTCAGAGACACAGTGTGGCTTTAGACCTTCCAGAGGAACCTCTGACATGGTCTTTGTTGTCAGACAAATCCAAGAAAAATGTCAAGAACAAAACCAGGAACTGATCATTGCACTCATCGACCTGACCAAAGCATATGACTCAGTGAATCATGAGGCTCTGTGGACTGTGATCCAAAGATTTGATGTGCAAGGAACTTCATCACAATCTTGCAACTGCTTCATGTCGATATGACTGCAACTGTCTTGAGTGGGAGACCTGAAACAATCGCCTTCAAAATCTGGACCGGGGTCAGGCAAGGCAATGTGATAGCCCCCATACTATTTAAATTCTACCTGATAGTGGCTATTCACCTCATCAAAGATCAACCGCCCTCTGGCGTCAGTATTAAATACTGCGTAAATGGAAAACCCTTAACAACTTGAGTTTCCTCTAGGAGTCTTGTTCATACCAGCTTTGAAGACCCTAAACTAAAAACTGACCACCACAGACATACATGATCTACAGTTTGTGGATGACTGCAGTATCGTTGCCTACTCTGATTTCTGCTGCTCTCAATCTCTTCAATTCTGCATACAGGAGACTCAGCCTGTCCTTGAATGTTGCAAACTCATATGTCAATCCTCACCTGGTCAGTCAAATATTCCACCTCCCATACATGTTGAAGGAGAGACTCCGGAATATGTTGAGTACTTCCCATTCCTCGGCAGCCTCATCTCTCAAAAGGCCATGAGTGACGAGGAGACCCAACACCGGATCAACTGCGCCAGCTCTTACAGACTACCGTAGTGAATGTTTGACAACAAAGACCTCCAAAAGTCCACAAAGTCCGGGTGTATAGAGCAGTTATCGTCACCACACTTCTGTACTGCAGTGAAATCTAGACTGTGTATCAGCAACTCCTCTGCTGCATCTGCTGGGATCATTGCGAGGACCATCAAACAAACACTAGTGTCCTTCTTGAAGCTATTGTCACAAGCATCCAGGCAAAACTTCGCAAAACTAACCACAATGGACTGGACATTGTGTCCGGATGGCCGGAAAGTATCTCCCCTGCCAGGTCCTGTTCTCTCAACTCTCAAATGGCCAGTATTCCAGGGTAGGACAAAGAAAATGCTACAAAGATACTCTGAAGCTCTTCTTGAAGCGTGGAAGCATTGACATTAATGACTGGGAGGTGCTAGCTCCCAATCGTTCAAAATGGCAAAACATTGTCCATCGAGCTGCACCATGCTTTGAGTCCAAATGCCTTAATGATGAGGCAGAGCGGCAGCAAAGAAGGAAAGAAAAAGGAAGAAAATCCTGGATCCCACTATCTCGCAGGACATCCTGCCTCATGTGCCCAAAGATCTGTGGGCTGATAATTGGACTGTTCAGTCACATGAAGACACATTGCAGAAACTCAGAATCCTGAGTGGATGTCATCCTCGAATCAAGGGGCAGTTGATGACATTCATTGAGATCACTTTTGCAAGAATACTGTCTACGCCCATTTTTTTTTAATAATTAAAAAATGCAATTAGTCATATCTGGATTCCCAGTCTCATGTGACAACTGGCCAAAGTACGTTACAACACCAGGATGAGTAGCATTGGAAGTGTTATAATTATCCTAAACTAACTGGGGGAAAATCAGCAATCCTGTGACTCCCGATGGGAAATGTGTGCCAAAGGGCAAAAATAGCTTGCGCTCTTCTGCTTAAAAACCAGGTAATGTTCACACACAACGAGATGAGGAAGCAGACTTAGAAAATCAAGTGTTTACTGAATGCAGTAAGATTACTAAAGGGTCACAGTATAAGAGCTGCTCCATTCAGTTCCCCACCACAAACCCACCATATGTACAGAGAACTGAAATGGAACAAAGAGTAATTTCTTCCTAAGGCTAACTAAATTTATTTCATAACTTGATTCTTACATCAGTACTGGACACGTTGGACTCTCTATAGCTATGGCCAGGTGCTCCAAAGACTCTGCTGTCTGCCTGGTGCCAGGGTTAAGGACATCGCCTTGAGGCTGGAGAGGAACTTGGACTGGGAGGGGGAGGATCCAGTTGTCGTGGTCCACTTGGGAACCAACAACATAGGTAGAAATAGAAATAATGTTTTGCTAAGAGAGTTAAGGTCCAAATTAAAATGCAGAACCTCAAAGGTGTGTCTGGATTGTCACCTGAGTAACGTGCCAATTGACATTGGGTCAAGCACATTGGCAAATTAAATGTGTGGCTCAAAGAGTGGTGTGGGAAGAAGGGGTTTCGATTCATGGGCATTGGCATCAGAACCCAGGAAAGAGGGTGCCATACTGTTGGGATGAGCTCCACTTAAACCAGGCTGGGACCCAGCGTCCTGGCCAATCGTGTATACATAGAGCTATGGGTGGGGCTTTAAACTAACAGGGGTGAGGTTCGGGTAAAGAGAGATTTAGAACTCCAAAGAGAAAAGTTGAGGCAACGAAACAGTCTAACACCATGAGTAAAGAGAAACAGAGTGAGACAGGAATGGACAGAGAGTTTAACAGTAATAGTGCATGAGCAAATAAGGTCCATGCAAAGACAATAACATTGAAGACATTTTTCTGAATATGTGAAACATCTGCAATAAGGTAGATGGATTAGTGGCACAATTAGAGATAAATGGTTGAGATCTAATCGCCATTACAGAGGCATGGTTAGGAACTAAATATTTCAGGGTACACAAAATTTTGAAAAGACAAACAGAATGCAAAAGGAGGTTGGGTAACTCTGATAGTAAAGGATGACATAAGGAAAGTCGTGAGAAGGGATCGTGGCTCAGAAGATCATGAAGTAGAATCAGTATTGGTGGAGTTGAGGAATAACAGGAGACATAATGCCTGTGGGAGAAGTTTATAGGTTACCTAACAGTAGTCATACAGTTGGACAGAGATTAAGCAAGAAATAATTGGATAAATATTCAACAAAAATATATTCCATTAAAAAGCAAAACTCATCAAGAAAGATTCATCCATGGCTTATTAAGAAAGTTGAGGATAGTATTAGATTGAATGAAGAGGCTTATAAAGCAGCAAAGAATAATAGTAATTCTGTGGACTGGAAGTGTTTTAGAAACCAAAATGTTGATGAAAAGGGAAAAAAATAGGATATGAGAGTAAACTAACAGGGAATATAAAATTGTAAGAGATTTTACAAGTGTATAAAAAAAAGTAGATAAAGTAAATGTTGGTCAATAGAGGCAGGAACGGGAGAATTTATCATGGAGAATGAGGAAATGGCAGAGATGCTGAACAAATAATTTGTGTCCTACTTCACAGCTAAAGTTATAAGTTTTAGACCAGAAATACAGGGTAATGCAAGGGTTAATAAGAGTGAGGGAATTGGTGTAATTAATAATGGCAGAGAAAAAGTACTAGAAAAACTTAAGGGACTAAAAGTTGACAAATCCTCAGGACTAATGGCTTACATCCCAGGGTTCTGAGGTTTCAAGAGGACTTGGGCAGGCTAAGTGAATGGGCCAGAACATAGTGGATGGAATGTAATGTGAATAAGTGTGAAGTTATTCACTTTGGTAGAAAAAAAAACAGAAAGGCAGAATATTTCCAAAATGGTGAGAGATTGGGAAGTGCAGTTATCCAAAGGGACTTGGGTGTCCTTGTTCATGAGTCATTAAAAATTAAACATGCAGGTGCAGCAAACAATTAGGAAGGCAATTGATATGTTGACTTTCATCATGAGGGGATTTGATTACAGGAGTAAAGATGTCTTGTTGCAGTTATATAGAGCCTTGGTGAGACCTCACCTGGAGTATTATGTACTGTTTTGGCTCCCTTATCTAAGGAGGGATATACTTGCCATCAAGAGAGTGCAAACAGAAGTTCATCAGATTAAACCCTGGGATGGCAGGATTGTCTTATGAGGAGAAATTGGGGAGACTGGGTCTGTATTCCCTACACAGTTTCGAAGAATGATGGGTGACCTCATTGAAACTTAGAAAATTCTTGAAGTGCGTGACAGCATGGATGTAGATAAGATAATTTCCCTGGCTGGTCAGTCTAAAGCAAGGGACATAATCTCAAGGGGTAGGCCATTTAAGACTGAGATGAGGAGGAATTTCTTCACAGGGTGATAAATCTTTGGAATTCTCTATCCCAGAGAGCTCAATCATTGAGTATGTTCAAGACAGAAATCAATAGATTTCTGGAGACTAATGGCATCAAGGGATGTGCAGATATTGCGGGAAAGCTGTGTTGAGGTAGATGGTCAGCCATGATCTAACTGAATGGTGGAGCAGACTTAATGGGCTGAATGGCCTACTCCTGTTCCTATGTTCTAAAATAATTAGCTGCAGGGATAGTGGACTAGCTATGATTTTCTGGAATTCCCTAGATTCGAGAACAGTCCCAGCAGATTGGAAGTTAGTGAATGTAAGACCTCCATTCAAGAAAGGAGGGAGAGAGAACCCAAGGAACTACAGGCCAGATAGCCTGACAATCATTGGGAAAATACTGGAACCTATTATTAAGGAAGTATTTTTAAAAATTCATTCACGGGATGTGGGCTTCACCGGCTAGGCCAGCATTTATTGCCCACCCTTAGTTGCCCTTGAGAAGATGGTGGTGAGCTGCCTTCTTGAACCGCTGGAGTCCATGTGGTGTAGGTACACCCACAGTACTGTTAGGGAGGGAGTTCCAGGATTAACAACGTACTTAGAAAATCAGAGTATGATCAGGAGAATTCAACATAGTTTTAAGTTGGGGAAATCGTGTTTGACAAATTGATTATGAGTAATTAATTAACTAGTAGGGTAGATAAAAAGGAACCAGCAGATGTAGTATATTTTCCAAAAGGCATTTAATAAGGTGCCACAAAAAAGGCTAATATGTAAGAAAAAGGCTCATGGAATTGGGGGCAATATATTAGCATGGATAGAGGATTGGTTAACAGGCAGGAAGCTCAGAATAGGGATAAAAAAGGTACTTTCAAGTTGTCAGGCTGTAAATAATGGAGTACCACAAGGATCAGTGCTGGGGCCTCAGCTATTTACAATTTATTTTAATGACTTAGATGAAGAAACAGAGAGTAATGTCTCTAGGTTCACTGACAACACAGAGCCAGGTGAATGCAAACTGTGAGGAGGGCCCAGAGAGGCTGCAAAGAGATATAGACAGGTTAAGTAAGTGGGAAACAAGGTGGCAGCTGGAGTATAATGTGGGGAAGTGTGAGGTTATTCACTTTGATGGTAAGAATAGAAAAGCAGAAAAATCTTTTTTTTTTAAAGGCTTGGAACTTGTAAGTGTTGATGTTCAGAGGACTTGGGCGTATTCGTACAAGGAACATGCAGGTGCAGCAAGCAATTGGTAAGGCAAATGACATGTTGGCCTTTATTGCAAGGGGATTGGAGTACAAAAATAAAGAAGTCTTGCAGCAATTGTACAGGGTTTTGGTGAGACCACACTTGGAATATTGTGTGAAGTTTTTGACTCCATATTTAAGGAAGAATATACTTGCATTGGAAGCAGTACAGCAAAGATTCACTAGGTTGATGCCTGGGATAAGAGGGCTGTTCTGTGATGAAGGATTTGAATCAATTAGGTCTAAATTCTCTAGAAGAATGAAACGTGATCACATTGAAACATACAAGATTCTGAAGGGGCTTGACAGAGCAGACACTGAGAGGTTGTTTCCCCTGGCTGGGGAATCTAGAACATGGGGGCCACAGTCTCAGGATAAGGGGCCAATCATTTAGGACTGAAACGAGGAGAAATTTCTTCACTAAAAAGGTTGTGAATCTTTGGAATTCTCTATCCCAGGGGTTTATGGAAGCTCCATTGTTGAATATATTTAGGGCTGAGAGGAACAGAATTTTGATCTCTCAGGGAATCAAGGGACATGGGGAGCGGGCATGTAAGTTGGAGCAGAAGACCAACCATGGTCATACTGAATGGCGGAGTAGGCTCGAAGGGGCTGTATGGTCTACTCCAGCTCCTACGTGCTTACACCAGTTTCAAACAACTCTAGGTAATCAAAAGGTGACCGATACCTCCTGTCAGAAATGTGTACATGGTGGGAATGTTCACTTGCCTGGCAGCATGAATCCTGTACCACTTGTTATTGTCAATTTGAAGATCAGGATATTCTAGTCTTGCGGTCCCAGAGCCCACGTCCCACAAGAAGGCAACTCTGCCACGTCGCATCTCCAGAGCCAAGAATTCAGCCTATTGGAACAGGCAGAGATTTAACACAAGCTCTTCTTTAGTGAAAATGATTAAATCAATCCTAATGCCTCTTATGCCACACGCAGCATTAACTGAAGGGATCTAACTCTAGCCATGCAACTTTAAATTTTGTTCTGAAGGGATTTTCAAGCATAATTAGAAACATTAACTGTCACGTTGTCATCTCCATCACAACACTCAGCTAGGAAATAATTTTAAGAGCATACACAGAATTTCCCAGATCTCAACGAACTTCTGCACTTCTTTAAATGATTCAATTATTAAATTATTAAAATGAACAAATTGTGTATTACAAGGTATGATTTTAAAAAATCCTTTGTTAAATGTTGACATTCAAAACGTAAGGAAATGTAGAGGGAAATGCAACACTGTCTTGTTAAGTCCAGCAAGGTTAAGATGGAGAGTAAAACTCTGTCTACTTTACCCCAGCAATGATTCCCAGACTTCGAACAGTACTTTATATTCAAAGAATATATTATTTCCATTTGCCCCACACAGCAATTTTTGCACCGCTTCGTTTGAGGTTTCCGTCTAACGCTGAATTAGGACGGCGATGTCAGGTTTGTTCAAACTCTCCCAGCTGACAAGCAAGAGTGGAATTTCTTCTTCAGAAGGAACCCAAGTCTTTAGCTGAAAAAGGACTGCCCTGATACACTGGGCTGGGTCTTATGGGGTGGTGCAACCCGCCTCTCCACCCGGCTAAGAGGTTGGTGAGGAGCTTGCCCACGATCTGCCCCACGGCAATTTAACGCTGTCCCTATTTCAGATTGGCTGGCAGTTCTGTAGTTCCACTGGTGCCAGCGGGAGCACTGGCCACTGCTGGGGCTACTGGCAGCCCCACCACACTGAGGAGGCCCGATAAGGCTGGGTTCCGGGGTGGTGGAGAGAGGAGTTAGGGGCTGGAGGGACCAGGTTCAAGACTTTGTTGGGAGAAGTAAAGGGGGGGGGGGGGGGAAGAAGTGATCTGGTGGAGGTGGGGGCTGCCTCTGTTGAGCCGAGGGATCCCCAAAAGAGACCCCCTCCTGCCCAACACCAGCTTGTGCAGCTGAAGCTGCTGGAATTGCTGCATAGCACTGACATCCTCTGCTGCGGGTAAATACTGGCAGCAGCGAGATGAGGCCCTTAAGTGGGCATTAATTGGGGTGCCCGACACCTGCCCCCCGACCCCTGTAAAATTTCAGACATGTCGAGGGAGGGCGGATAGGCAGCGGGACGGCCACTCGCTGATTTTTAGTAGCCCCTTCGCCTTTAAATCCGCCAGGGGGGAGCATTAAATTCAGCCCATTGTGTCCATGGCAGGCATTTTAGAACATGCAAATCTTGATTTGTAATTATAATCTGGATTAATCCTCTAACTTTTCCTGTTCAGGAACCAATAGACCAGTTGGAAGGAGACCTTTTTTTCCCCCACATTGACGCTCATGCTGCATGGCATCAATTTTGTAAACCACCTCATGCTTTCTGTTAGTTAATTCTGATACGAGGTGTTAAAGGTCCCTCACATCAACCAGATTGAAAGCAGAAACAGATAACCCGGATTTTCCGGCAAGTATATCTTTTTTCAAAATCCAATTCATTACATATGCGTCCTGTTGACTGCAAAAGAAATACCTGAACAAAATGAGACAACTAAATGGACAACTTTTTTTTTAAACTTTGCCCCAGTCCAATCAATCTTGTCCATAATTCATGGCTGCCTATCCATTGATAACCACTGGTCTGTTATCAAAATAGAGTCAAAAAAATTAGAAAAACACGTCTATCATTCAAAAAAATTATTTCTGCCTACAAAATCGTTCACATCTGAATAAAAGCTATTTATGAATTAATTAGTTAGCAAAGACGGGAAATTTCCCCATCAAATTATTCTGAAATAGTACTCTGCAATCAAGGGAAGTTATTGCTATCCAAATAATAATCTTCCCACTTGCAAGAAAAATGGAACTCTGTTTTGGAAAGTGACAATTCCATTTCAGTTACATGGTCATCCATTTTCATTATTTTAAGAATGACAGTTTGCAAATCACAACGGCTGCACCAAGTTGCTTTACTTCTCTGACTATTTTAATAATTTGATTGTACTATCTTAACCCTCGATGGGGGAAGCACCATGGTTTGTGTCAACTGCTGCAGACTGGTTACTCACGCTGGTGCTGCTGCCGAGGTAGAAGAGTAAGTTTTCCGGCTCAGAGGATTTCACATTCAGTGTCAGAGTATTGTAATTGCTGCTCAATAATGCTGGCTGGTAGGCACGGATACAATCTCGGTCGGCTGACACTGCCACTTTAATCTGGGAAAAGGTCAAAATCAGGATTAGCATGGAAACCCTCTTAATTACTTGTTTACTTTCGCAATGCAATCAAAGCAACTGAATCTGAAATAAAAACAGAAAATGCTGGAAAAGCTCAGCAGGTCTGGCAGCATCTGTGGAGTGAGAAACAGAGTTAACGTTTCGAGTCCGTATGATTCTTCTTCAGATATTTCTGCAAGGGGGACCACCTCCATTGCAAACCCAATGTTTAGTAAGCTTCTCTTAAAAAGGCTTCGCTCCATCAGATCTTAGTCTCCTCATGGAATATGGCTCCCTGCTTCACGAAAATACTTCAGCCCCTGTGCGCTAGCAGCTATTGTCCCCTTCTCCCTAAAAAAAGCTCTCCAGCTCACTAGCAATCTCCTTACACCTGCACTCTTCCCCTCCTGAAAATACACACCACCCCGATCCCAGTTTGTGTACCTGCACCTACCCCGACCCAATACTCTATCCCATTGCCGGTTCCTGTGCATCTGCAAGAACCCCCCCCGCCAAAGAAACTCTCCACCCCTCTGCCATCGCTGTGTGCCCACCTCTCCTCCCTCCCGACTTACCCCCATCCACGCTTCTGCTGGCTCAGTGCAGAGCTACGTTACTGCCTGACCAATTAACTCAGCAAATAAAACTGGCCATTAGGATCTCTAGTTAAAATTTTAACCTGATTTTTCTCCCTTCAGACACATAATTGTCTCTTATTTAATACAGTATTAAGGGACGGTTGCAGTTTTTACAAATGTTTTTAAGAGATGTACTTGAGTAAGGCTCACAGTGTAGAATACCACCAATGTTGCAAAAGGGAGGAGATGAGGCAAAGGTGCGGGTGACTGCCCTTGATATCAAGGCAGCATTTGACCGAGTGTGGCATTAAAGCACCCTAGCAAAACTGGAGTCAATGGGATTCAGGGGGAAAACTCTCCACTGGCTGGAGTCATACCTAGCACAAAGGAAGATGGCTGCGGTTGTTGGAGGTCAGTCATCTCAGCTCCAGGACATCACTGTAGGAGGTCCTCAGGGTAGTGTCCTAGGCCTAACCATCTTCAGTTGCTTCTTCAATGACCTTCCCTCCATCATAAGGTCAGAAGTGGGGATGTTCGCTTATGATTGCACAATGTTCAACACCATTCGCGACTCCTCAGATACTGAAGCAGTCCACATCCAAATGCAGAAAGACCTGGATAATATCCAGGCTTGGGCTGACAAGTGGCAAGTAACATGTGTGCCACACAAGTGCCAGGTAATGACCATCTTCAACAAGGGAGAATCCTTCACTGTTGCTGGGTCAAAACCCTGGAACTCCCTTCCTAATAGCACTGTGGGTGTACCTGAACCATATGGACTGCAGCGGTTCAAGAAGGCAGCTCACCACCACCTTCTCAAGGGCAATTCGGGAAGGGCAATAAATGTTAACCTAGCCAGCAAAAAATACAGACATAAGAACATAAGGAGGAGGAGTGGGAGTAGACCACATGGCCCTTAGAACCTGTTGTGCCATTCAATAAGATCATTGGCTTCAACTCCAATGTCCCTCCCGCTCCCCATAAGGCTTGATCCCCTGGAAGGTGTGTAAGTGACCTACTGAGGTATTAATTGTAAAACTTTTTTGTAGAGTTGATTTGTACCAAGTGCTCATTGACTCGACACTTACAGAGGCAGCTTGCTTCCGGGCCTGATTAATCAATTCCTTTATCTCTGATAAGTTTCTGCTCAGGTTGTCCTCGAGCATTTTCAACGGCTTCAACCTGTCCAGCAGGTAATTGGCTTGAATTTCGACCTCTTGCACCTTTTTACCAGCAGCAGCAGCTGAAAGGGAAAAGAACAGAAATCTAAATAAAGGCAAAACAGAACGACTCTTACAGTCTACAAGCTGCTGCAGCATGAGAGCTGGAAGCAAGACATCCATTATTCCGGGGTGAAACAGCGAGGACCCTTAAAGTGGCAGAAAATTTGACGGCATGATTTTGATTTTTTTTCTTAATTAAATGTATGTTTGTTTGTTTGGTGCTGCATATGCCTAGTGATGCAAAATAAGTGCATTTATCAAAAATGACCTTTAATCAATTGTTCACTGTAAACTTACCAGTCTTTGCTGAGTCGTTGATGAGGTCATTTGTTTCTCTGACGGTTTTATTGACCCTTGCTAAAGTGCCAGATGTGCTCAGCAGCTGCCGACTGAACTGCTGAATTTCAACAAGAGCGGTAGCTGCCGTCAGGTTAGCCGAGATTGCACGATCTTTCACCTCATGGAATCTAGCAGCAGTACCTGCAATAAACAAATGTTTTTCGAAAAACACCCCAGCCCAGCGACACAAATTTTACAATTATCATTGTGTTCACAAATCCCTCCTTGGCCTCATCTCTTCCCTCTCTGATTCTGTGACCTCCAAGATCTCTGTGTTCCTCCAATTGCGTCCTCTTATCCATCCCCAATTTCCATGGCTCCACCACTAGCAGCTGTGTCTTCAGCTGCCTTGGCCCGAAGACCTGGATTTCCCTCCTCAAGCTGCTCCACCTCTTCATCTTTAAGGCACTCCTTAAGACTTAAGTCTTTGACCCTTGTTGCAATAGGTCCTTATGTGCCTTGCGTCAAATTTTGTTTGCTAAGGCTCCTATGAAATGCCTTGGGCCATTATTCTAAATTAAAGGTGCTGTATAAAGGCAGATTATTATTGTCATTGTGCATTTTGAATCACCTGACATATAGGTAGAGGAAAATCAGACAGGGCCGAGAGCAATTCCCTAAGTGAGTCCTCCCACTTCTCATTGATGAACAGAATCCAGGCAGTCCAAATGTGCTCAGGACATGTTAATTAGCTCTCTTGATGGAGGAATCCTGAATTCCCACCACTACAGCTGTTTTTAAACCTGAATTCACAAAATGTCAATGGCAAAGCTTTAATGCAGTTCACAACCATTGAGCTGAACAATGCATTTAGAGAACTGAGCAAGCATCTCAGTACTGGCCTACAATGCTGAATCCCATCTAACTGTATTCAAGTTCCCTGATGCACAGAATCACAGAATTGTTACAGTGCAGGAGGCCATTCATCCTGTCGCGTCTGCACAGGCTCTCTGAAGGGGCAATTTAGCTAGTGCCACTGCCCTGCCTTCTCCACAAAGCCCTGCACATTCTTTATTTTCAGATAATAATCCAATACCTTCTTGAAAGCCTCGATTCAACCTGCCTCCACCACACTCTCGGGCAGCGCATTCCAGATCCCAACCACAAGCTGCATAAGAAAGTTTCTCATGTTGCCATTGCTTCTTTTGCCAATTGCCTTAAACCTGTGCCCTCTTGTTCTTGATCCTTTCACCAGCTGGTACAGTCTTGTTCACCCTATCTACCCTGTCCAGATGCCCCATGATTTTGAATATCTTTGTCAAATCTCGTTTTGGCCTTCTCTTCTCAAAGGAAAACAGTCCAAACTTCTCCAACCTATCTATGCAAGTGAAGTTCCTCATCCCTGGAACCATTCTCGTGAATCCATAGAACAAATGGAGCTATACTGAACATAATCTGCATTTTATATAACGATAGAGCACAAACCTCTATAGTAGTCCACCAATTCCTGAAATAATTATGTGGGTTTAACTTTCACCCATAATATTTACGATCAGACTATTTTGCAGGTGGGTGAGGGAGACTGCTTTTATATGAGTTGAGAGGGAAGGTGTAAATTTCTCTGAATGTACAAATGGGAGACACTCACTTGAGAGCTGTATCGACAATCTGAAAAATCCTCAATGAAGATTACACAAAATGTCAGATCCTTTCATTTCTTCGACAATTATCGTCCATACTTGTTTTTTGGTATACTTGAATTATCTACATTACTTACCATTTGGCAATCCTGCCAGTATCTGTAGGGGGTCACTCAGCTGTCTGCTCACATTACGTGCGTTCTTCCGAATCTGATCAACTTTCTCCTTCAGCCCATTCAGCTGATTCACAAACCCTGAACAGTTAAGAGAACCAAGGAAGGTGTTCAGACACTACACCCAGAAAAACCTTAGCGAAAACTTCATGGAATCATAGAAGTGTTTCGATACAGAAAGAGGCCATTCAGTGTCCGTGCGAACCTCTGCTAGCCCCACTCCACCACCTTTTTCTGTAGACCAGCGATTTTGTTCCCTGCAGCTGCTGATCCAATTTCCTCTTGAATGGCATGACTGAATCTGTGTCAACCACACTGTCAGGCAGTGCATTCCAGATCCTAACCACACTTTGACAAAAACCTTTAGTTCTTTTGGTTTGGATTACTTTAAATCGTTATCTGCTGGCTCTCGACCCTCCGGCTAATGGGAACAGTTTCTCCCTATCTGCGCTGGTGAGATTTCTTATGCTTTGGAATGCTTCCATCAGCCTCTCAGCCTTCTCTTTTCTAAGGTGAACAACCCCAGATTCTCCAATCTATCCATATACTGGAACTATTTCATATTCGGAACCTTTCTTGTAAATCTTTTCTGCATTCTCTAAAGCCTCCACATCCTCCCTAAAGTGTGGTGTCCAGAATTGGACACAATTCCAGCTGAGGTTGAACAGTGTTTTATTAAGGTTCATCATAACTTCCTTGCTTTTTGTAATAACTTGATGGAGCAGCAGGTTTGGTGAAGAGAAGGCTAAAGTTTATTTAGGAGACATTTAGAGGTGCTCGCACACTAGATGCAACCTCTCCATCCGAAACCTCGCTCACAGGACTAGCCGCGCAATTTGCTTATTGGTCAAAGCCCCCGTAATCACATCACATGATCAGTGATTGACGAGGGTGGTGCGGGGGGGGGGGGTAGGTGGGGGACACAATACATATAGTTACTGCGCTTTTGTAATCTATGGGAAGAATTTTTAGGTTGGCGTGTGGGTGTGCGCCTGACCCGCTCAAGTGTAAAATAGCGTGTAATGACGTTGGGTGAGCGTCCTGGTCGGTCAGTCAGTGGGCGTGCGTAAAAGTTGGAAGCGCCCACTGACAATTATGAGGGCAATTAAGCCCATTAACATTCCAATTGTCCCCAATTTTTCGTGGTCCGTCTAACTTTACGGTTGAGTTTCCTTTAAATTTTGTCTTTGGTTTTGCAGTGGCCCTAACTTAGGGGCTGCCTTTTATATTATCCCTCATTTTGTTAATTTAGTTTATTTGGTGGGCTTTAAAAGAGCTAACCTGACAGTTGGCGGACGGGTGAATCTGCCTGGCGGACTTTGCATTTTTGATGAAACCTCATCGAAGGGCGGGATGAGGTTTCCCTTATTAAAAAGTATATGGGCAGAATTATCATCATGTATACA
Organism: Carcharodon carcharias; assembly: GCF_017639515.1. Lineage (NCBI taxonomy): Eukaryota > Metazoa > Chordata > Chondrichthyes > Lamniformes > Lamnidae > Carcharodon > Carcharodon carcharias. The sequence continues at coordinate 169,267,923 of NC_054472.1, forward strand.
TTCAGGTAACTGATTCTGAGGCGTGGACAATTTTTTTTTTCCAGATTTTAAAATCTTCATTTCTTGGTTTCAAATTCTTCAGCTCCCCGAGGCAGCTCTCTGTCTAGCGCCCACCCTTCTCCCGCATCCCCCCACCCCCCACCCCCCCCCCCCCCCAACCCCGGCAGCGCTGAGTATTTCGGCACGCCGTTCACGCTGGCTGGGTGTTAATTGGCCAGCCAGCGTGAAATTGCGGTTGGGGTCCGATCGCGGGCAGAGGTCCGTTCCTCGACCGCCCCTGGGTCTGCCAATTGGGCCTGCACGCCAACCTAAAAATCTTGCCCTCAGCCCAAAATTCGCTGTGGGCGGGCCCAGGAGCTGACTGCCACCCGCAATCGGGCCCTGGCACTGATGGCAGGGCAGGGGGTAGGAGGAGGGCAAGTGCGGGAGTCAGCCCGGGTGCGCGCAATGATAGCTCCCTGAGGAACTCCTCCCTCAGCCCAAAAAAAGTGGCCTTTAATTGGTCACTTAAGGGCCTCCTTTGGCCCAAAATAAAATACCAGCAGAGATGGGGAGACGGCGGGCACCAGATTTTATGCCTCGCCCACCGGCCAGCCCATTCCCTGTTCCCACTTCGCATCCCGCCCTATTATTGCTTCCACTGGAGTCAGTAAAGATGGAAATCGGGTGGTCTGGAAAATGGGAAGATGATCTGCCAATGCCTGCTTTCCGCCCAAGTGAACATTGGGTGCAATCTGCATCAATACAGAATCGGACCTGACTGAGGAAACAGAAGGTCTGTAGGGACAGCTTCAGCTGGATGAAGCTCTATGAATTATCTCTCTTACTCTAAGATAATCTAATAACCTGCAGGGTATCAATCAGACACTGCAATACCCATTGGCACCAGGCTACTTGTTCGCATTGTCTCCCAGCTCGGGCTGCGCTGGTCTTGGACACTGGGACTTAGACTCTGGTTCTGTCTGCTGCAGCTTCTGGTGCTGGTGGGACTGGAGATCGGATTGACTGGCAGCACTCTGAGGCAGGAGTTCTTCCCAAGTGAGGGGCACAAGTCCCACCTCCTGCCAATTTGCGCTCCTTGTAGAGTTGAGTGGCTGCGGTGCAGCTAGTGTTGGTAGCGATGCATTCCCTAACAGCTCTGTGGGTGGCAGGCTGGGAAACCCTGTTATCTGAAAAAATCCTGGCACTCGTAAAGCTTTAACCACCTCTTTCATGCCACCAAGCACCCAGCAGTGGGCTGGCAGTTAAAATGGGACAAGCCTCTCCAATCCTGCCACCTTTCATTGGGTCCCAATAATAATCCGCTCTTTTTTTTTAAGGTGGTGAGTGGGCACTCACTGAAAGGGAACTTTGCGGCTTCTACACGAGGTTAAATCTATGGCAAAGAGGAGTTGGGAAGAGAAATGGCCCAGAAAGTGGCCCAGTCTGTTGCGGCCTAGCCGGATCAGGATGCTCCACCAGAAAAGGGAACTATGCGCCATTCCTGTCTTTGTCTTCCCTTCGCCTTTCACTCCCATAATGGCCTTCTGACCCCTCCCCCCAATCCTACATACTCACCTTAGTGCCAAAGATTCTTCCAATGGACACCCCCCCTCCCCACCAGCCTCCTTCTTACAGTCAAAATCTCACTGCTGCTCAACAGTCAGCTGGCTGTTGACACTGGGTTTAGCCGTGAGGTTAACGGCGAGCATGTAGATGAAGTTCAAGGCCCAGATCTTCCCCACGACAGACAGCCCCTCCAACATGGCAAAATGGTGGATGAGCTGGAAATCCTAAGTCTCACCCCCAAACAGGAGCAGTTCCTATTTTTGCTAGGGCAGGACAGCCAAATGAAGTGCTTTCTGAAATGTAGCCGCTGTTGTTCTGTAGGAAATACAGCAGCTACATTTATACACAACAAACACCCACAAACAGCCAAGCGATAATAGCCAGGTAATCTGCTTTTCTGAAGTTGACTGAGAGATAAATGTTGGCCAGGGCACTGGGGATAACTCGCCTACTCCTCTTCAGAATAGTGCCTTGGGATCTTTTACATCCGTCTTAGCAAGCAGACAGGGCCTCAGTTTAACATCTCACCCAAAAGACAGTATCGGGCCAGAGTTCGTGAATACACAGTTTATGGAGGCAGATGCCAATTCAAATCACCAGCTGCCTCCACTGAAGTTGGATTTTGGTAGGACAGGGGTATGAAAGCAGGAGTATGCAGATTAGACCAGGTAAGAGGTGTGGGGAGTGTGTGGGGGGTGAAGCATAGAGGACTTATGTTTCGTTTCAATCTTTTTTTTCAACTTAATTGAACAAAGTGCTGGATCACTGAAGGAGGCTTTCCACTCAGCCCGCCTCCACACCCAGCACCCCCGCCCTGGGGGCTGGCAGGCCTGACTTCCAATCCAGCCCACACACCGCGTCCCTAAGCAACCCCCACCTCCGCATCCCCCCCTCCAACCAAAATGAAAATCAGAACTTCGGGTGGGCATTTTTAAAGGCTGGGAATTCTCCTGTCTCTGCACACCCTACCAGGGAGTGAGCATCTGGTTCCAAGAGATAAGATCTCTCTAACCTACGCTGCAGAGGGCCAGGGGTTACCCACCCGTCCTGCTCGACGTTAAAATTGCCACCTTGTTTTCTGCAGAGTGATTTAAAAAATGCCCAGGATGTGTGTTTACAATCCATGCTTTATCAGAAAGGACAGATTTTTGCAGTAATCGTAGAATAATACAGCACAGAAAAAAGCTGTTCATCTCATTGTGCCAATGCGATGCCAGTCTTTGTGGGAGCTATCCAATTAGTCGCACTTTCCAGCTTGTTCCCCATAGCACATTTCTTTCATTCAGTTCAATGATTTCCACCAATAACAGAATGCTAAGATTAATATTGAACGCCAAAAATGGACAAGTTACTCACCAGCAGTTTTCCTTTTCAAATCATTTGCATCAATCAGGAGCTCTGAACTGTGCTGCGCTGACTTCTTGCCGAGCTCCTCAAGTGGCTTTGGAGGACCAATGGCCTAATAAAATAGTACAAAAGCAACATTTAAAGCAAGATTAATAGAAGCCTTACATATGGAGGCAGTAAAGTTTCACAGAAAACCTACATTAAGTTGTGACAGCCAATAATATAAGTAATGTATTAGTACAATAATAGATGTTGGTATTTTGGTAAGTGCATTTTTATACATTTAAAGTGTTTCTGCACTGATATAATTCCACTTAATAATTTGCTTGATCTATTTCTACACTCTGCCTGACAGATATCAACAATGTGATAGCCAGGTGGTAGTGCCAGAGTTAACAATGATTGAAAGCAGTCCCGTAATAAAGTGTAGGAACAGACACTGGGGAGTACAGTATAAACAAGATTTAGAGAAAATTTGATGAGCTTCTGATGAGAGAAGAGAATGAGGAATATGTTGTTTTTTGTGGCTGAGATCTACCATACAAGAGACAGATTTGATGATCACAATCGTTTTTCTCTGGGCCTAAAAATTTAGGTATGAATATAAAAAATATTTAGGTTCCTAAGTGCCATTAAATGATTTCAGATAAAGCTGGAATAATTCCCACCTGAAAGCTGCAGTGTGCCATAAAAGTAGCCAAACGTTTAATCCACTAACAAAAACATGAAGCATCAGTGAGCAACTGCATGCCACAGCAAAGCAACTTTATTGGCAAAAGACCATTTCCAATGAATGTGGTGGGGAAACAGGGGTAGGGGAGGAGGGGTGGGGGGAAGGGTAGCCATGACTAATCCATTGCAAAAAATGAAAATAAAGAAAGACTTGTATTTATATTGTGCTTTTCACAACCTCTGGATGTCTAAAAGTGCTTTACAGCCAAATGAAATGCTTTCTCAAATGTAGTCACTGTTGTTCTGTAGGAAATACAGCAGCTACATTTGTACACAACAAACACCCACAAGCAGCAACACGATAATAACCAGGTAATCTGTTTTCCTGATGTTGATTGAGGGGTAAATATTGGCCAGGGCACCGGGAATAACTCGCCTACTCCTCTTCAGAATAGTGCTTTGGGATCTTTCATGCCCACCTTAGAAAGCAGACAGGGCTTCAGTTTAACACTCCACCCAAAAGACAGCATCATCAACAGTGCAGCACTCCTTCAGTGCTGCACTGGAGCGTTCACCTAGAATACTCAGGTTTCTGGAGTGGGACTTGAACCCACAACCTTGGGACTAAGAAGTGAGAATGTGACCTACTAGACTGTGGCTGATACCGTCAGCTTGCCTCTGCTTTGTAAAACAATAAACATTTTCTTTATACTTTACCAATTCACTACCAATAGGAAACAACTTTTAAGAGGTAGGCTTTGAACAGTGAGACAGATTATATACTTTGGCTTAGCTATTTCTAATAAGAAAACACTCACCAACTTTAATGCAACATCAGCTTTGCTCCTGGCTTCCAATGCAATTCTTGCAGCTTCTTCAACCAGTGCTTTGATGTTGGAGTGTGTGTTGACAGCCACTGTGGCATTCAGGGACGTGTTTCTCACAGCTGAAAGGACACTAATGACAGGAAATAGTTCACTGCAAAGGCTCAGAGTATTACACAGGCATGTGTTGCAATACCTCTATGAAAAATGACATTTCTCTCTGTGAATGTTAACTTTACCTCCCTTTTCTGGCTTTAGGCAAAAAGGATGAGACAATCTGGCCCGTACTTTTTGAATGAAAACCAGTCTCTGCAGTTTCCCCTGCCCTTGCAGACTGCAGCATTCTAGCTCGAAGGCATTCTATTCATTCAGTGGTCTGTCTAAGAATTGGCTTGTTAGTAGAACCTGCATTTCAGTCAAGCTAGCAAATATTTGCCTGGAATCAGGGGAGTAAAGTGACTGAACAACAGCATTTCAGATGCACACAATCTGAAAGAATACTTGTTTAGCATCTTCCATCAATGATAAGATGCATATATAATTTTTCAAAAATTTCGAAAACAAGCCCATTTATCTAAAGATTTCAGTGCATATAATCAAACCATTGCACTTGATTGTTTAGGTACAAGGTTTTCAGTGATGGCTCCTTGTGCCCCTCCCCAGCCCCACCACACGGCGCGACTCTCTCCAGCCCCTGCACTGCCCCCTCTCCACATGTCCTTTTCCTCCTTGTGAGCTCCCTGCCCCTTTCCAAGGTCCCTTCCCGTCTCTGCAGGTCCCTTGCCCTCCCCATAAGTTGCTTCCCTCGCCCACCAGAATTTGGCTCTTAAAATCAATGTCTGACTCCAACTGATGCACTGAAGTTCCCTGCGTGGTTCACTGCACATTTTGGTTCTGGTTTACATCAAGATAGTTCGCCAGTCAAAGGCTTTGACTGCACTGTTACAACAATAGGGCTCTAAGCACTGCAAAAACTCAGAACCCAATATTTTAAGCCCCCTCCCCTCCCCATATTTACAAGAGTTTCTTTATTGAAACAAAATTACACTTCAAAATGTAAAAAGAAAAAGACTTGTATTTATATAGCATGTTTCATTAACACTGGATGTCTCAAAGTACAATACAGCCAATGAGGTACCTTTGAAGTTTAGTCACTGGTGTAATGTAGGAAACACAGCTGTCAACTTGTACACAGCAAGCTCCCACAAACAGTAATGCAATAATTTGTTTTTGTGATGCTGATTGAGGGATAAATATTGGCCATGATGCCGGGGCTTAATCTCTTCGAAATAGCGCCATAGGACCTTCTACGTTTACCTGTGGGGCAGACGGGCCTCAGTTTAACCATCTCACCTGAAAGGCAAAACCTCCAATGCTGCAGGAATCCCTCAGTACTACAACCAAGTGTCAGCCTTGAGCTTTGTGCTCAAATCCTGGGGCAGGATTTTTGCGTTGGCGTGCGGAGGCAGGGCCCGACAACCCGACGCGTAAGATGACACATGATGATGTCAGGCGTGCATCCCGACGTCATCTTGCGCCATCATGATATTTCGGTCGGCGAGCTTCTGCCAGTTGGCTGTGTGCCCGCCAAAATGTCAACAGCCTATTAAGGCCATTAAGAAAGCAATTATTGTCATTATTAAAGCTGCCCGTCCAACCTTAAGGTTGGTGGCCGGGCAAAAAGCCCAAGCGGCCTTCGCGTTTTTCAGGAAACCTCATCCACGAGCGGGTTGAGATTTCCTGCAGCTTTTATTAAATAAATAAATAAATACATTTTCGTGAATATAAAAACATGTCCCAACTCATGTGACACAGTCACATGAGGGCACATGTTTAAATAAATTTTTAAATCGTTTATTCAATTATTTTAATGTCCATTCAATCTCCCTGCCTTCCGGCTCCGTGTCTCAGGAAGATCGCTGCGCTCTTCTGCGTGCATGCACAAAACAACACTGGCCCCGAATCTCCCTCCTTCCGCCCCCCCTCCACGGCCCCGCACAGGTAGTGCTGAGCGCTACCCGCCGCGTATTACGCTGGGCGGGCCTTAATTGGCCCGCCCGTGTAAAATGGCAGCGCAGAGCTGATCGCGGGCGGCGATTGGCTCCGCGCCTGTTCCCACCCAGCCTGCCTGCCATAGCAAAAATCCTGGCCCTGGAGTTGGACTTGAACCCACAACCTTCTGACTCAGGTAAAAGTGCTACGAACTGAATCATGGCTCTCACACGTTCACACGTAGTCAATCTAAACTGGTTTTCTTGACAACAAAACAGCACAATAAAAGAAAAAGAAAGAATTGCATTTGTATGGTGCTTTTCATGACCACTGTACATCACAAAGTGCTTTACAGCCAATGAAATACTTCTGAAATGTAGTCACTGTTGTAATACAGGAAATGCAGCAGCCAATTTAGCACACAGCAAACGATGATGGCCAGGTAACCTGCTTTTATGATGTTGATTGAGAAATAAATATTGGTCAAGACACAAGGGATGACTTTCCTGCTCTTCTTTGAAATAGTGCCATGGGATTTTTGACATCCATCAGAGAAGGCAGACATCTCACCTCATAACAGTTCATCTGAAAGGTGGCACCTCTGACAGTGCAGCACTCCCTCACTGCTGCACTGAGGCATCAGTCTTGATTTTTGTGCTCAGGTCCTAGAGTGGGACACAATCTTGTGACTCTAGAGGTGAGGGTGTTACCAACTGCATCACAGCTGACATACACATGTAGTCAATCTGGCCTTAAGCAGATAACTATAGGCCAGTTAGCTTAGCATCTGTCATTGGGAAAATATTATAAAGCAGAGCATTTAGAAATACATAATCTAATCAAGCAGAGTCAGCTTGGCTTCACGAAGGGGAAAGCACGCCTGACAAGTTTATTAGAATTCTTTGAGAAGCTTACAGCAGGATGGATAAAGGGAACCAGTAGATGTAATATATTTGGATTTACAAAAGGCGTTCGATAAGGTACTGCACTTAAGGCTACTGAATAAGATAAGAGCCCATGGTGTTGGGGGTAGTATATTAGCATGGATAGAGGATTGGCCAACTAATAGAAGACAGAGAGTTGGGATAAGGGAAGCATTAGGCATTTTCAAGTTGGCAACTTGTAACCAGTGGAGTGCCACAGGGAACAGTGCTGGGGCCACAATTATTTACAATATATCTTAGTGACTTAGATGAGGGAAATGAATTTACTACCATCAAATTTATGGATGACACAAAAATTAAGTGGGAAGGCAAGTGTTGAGGATGAGACAAAGAGTCTACAGAGGGATATAGACAGGTTAAGTGAGTGGGCAAAATCTTGGCAGATGGAATATAATGTGGGAAACTGTGAGGTTATGCACTTTGGCAGGAAGAATAGAGGAACTGAATATTATTTAAATGGAGAAAGACTGAAAAAAGCTGCAGCACAGAGGGATTTGGGGGACCTCGTGCATGAATCCCAAAAAGCTAGCATACAAATTCAGCAGGTAATAGGAAAGACAAATGGATTCCCTTTATTTCAAAGGGAATGGAGTATAAAAATAGGGAAGTCTTGCTAAAACTATACAAGACACTAGTTAGACCACACCTAGAATACTGTGAACAGTTTTGGTCCCCTTATCTAACGAAAGATATATTGGCATTGGAGGCAGTCCAGAGAAGGTTCACTAGGTTGACCCCAGGCATGGAGGGATTTTCTTATGAGGAGAGGTTGAGTAGATTGGGCCTGTACTCATTGGAGTTTAGAAGAATGAGAGGCGACCTCATTGAAACATATAAGCTTGTTAGGGAGCTTGACAGCATGGATGCTAAGAGGTTGTTTTCCCTTGTGGGACAGTGTAGGACCAGAGGGCATAATCTCAGAGTCAGGGATCACCTATTTAAGACAAAGATGAGGAGGAATTTCTTCTCTCAGAGGGTAGAGAATCTGTGGAATTCTTTACCACAGAGGGCTGTACAGGCTGGCTTAAGTACGTTCAAGGCTGAGATAGACAGGTTTTTAATCAGTAAGGGAATCAAGGGTTATGGGGAAAAGGCAGGAAAGTGGGATTGAGGACTATCAGATCAGGCAAGATCTCATTGAATGGCAGAGCAGACTCGATGGGCTGAATGGCCTACTTCTGCTCTGGTGTTTTATGGTCTATTGTCTTGACAACAATACTATACACTGAATTGTGAATATAGGGTGGTAGACAGCTGGTCACACTGGCCACCAGTTGGACCTCAAGTGCTACAGAGGACACATTTGCATTGACTGACCTGTTTAGCAGATTAGCAATCTTATTGAGTTCCTCGGCATGTTCCTCTGCCCTGTAGACAAGGTTGAGCACACTCTTTTGAGTCATCTCCATCACCAGCTTGTCAAGGTGCATCCTCATCTTAGCATTCCACAAGTCCAGCTGATCACTGTATTGCTCCAGAAACTGTAGGCATTGATACAGAGCAACAATTTTAACAAAGCATTTAAATTACACAAAGAGGTGCACTAAATTGTTCCTTCATAGGCCTGAGCATAGCATGAGACACAGTCCAACTACATTTCATAGCAGAGATCGCTGCTGTCTCCCTGGAGGGCTTAATGGGTACATTCACTGCAAACAACTTGATGTTACAGATCAAGGAATATCACATAGGCCGATCCTAAATCTATGTAGTTGACTAATCTCAACCAGCATGATAGTGCCATTAAAACTGGGCTTAGTGCTCCCAGCTGAGTGGGGAGATCGCTGTCCTGTGAATCTTACTGAAAAATGCAGTTATGGATATTGGATGGGATGGGATTGCATTCAGTTGTAATCTCCCTTGATGAATGACCCTACTGACACCCACTATCCCAGTCACACTGTCTGGATTCACATCAAGAATTGTCACACTCACTAGCCCAGTCACAATGTCTGGATTAAGCATTATCAGGAGGGCAAGGTGGCAAATTGTTTGTGGAATCATATCCAATTCTTACAAAAAGGGAGAAAATGAGGGAGAAAACACTTGTTTGTAATGATTTGCACAAATCCAAGGCAATTTGAAAATGTGGCAATTGCAGCTAAGTTAGAATTTTGTTCCTGGGACAGGGGTGGACCAGTTAGCCCCTCGAACCTGCTCAACCCAATCTGATGCTGCTGTAATAAGACTACATCAGTCATGCTTACGAGTCAACACAGAATGAAATCAATCAAAATCCAAACTTCTGGCAGGTTAAATACTAACTTTATTAATGTGGAATTAAAATCCTGGCCAAGCTGTGCCATTAGTTTTATGAAATTTACAATGTTGGCATTACTCAGCATTGTTACAGAGTCATGGGTTGCAGAGCAACTCCTGATCTCCAGCTCAGAGCGCCGGTCTCTATCGGCTACACTTACATATCATCTGATGACTTGCTGTACAGTAGCACTGATCGGAATCAAAGGAGCAAGTAAGTGGTCAGTTTGCAGTCTTAACCCACAATAGTGGTTGGCATGGGCAGATAACCAAAAGTAAGCAGTTAAATGAAACTTACAGCTGTGTTATTCACAATGTCTTCTGCCATTTTTGCTGCATTAGCCATCATCTGTCTTCCATCTTGGATCAGGCTGGCTGTCAGTGCCCTGACTTGCCTGGCTGTCTGCTGTTTCTCCTGTGTACGATTGCATTTGACATCAATTAGCAATTTGAACAAAACATTGTGACAGACGGTGGTTTTTTTCCCAACAAAAACACAGATCTGAATGAAGCAATCTGAAGTGAACTCGATATGCTGATCGACCTCCTTCTGTGCCTAAGATGACTCTATGATTCTATGAGAATATTACAATTTGTAAACCGATTTATATGGGGGACATTGGAGTAAGTGCTCAGAGGCTACAGTCTCAAAAAATGATGGTGCCCGGGATTTTCCGGTCCTGCCCACGGCGGGAATTGGCACGGACAGGACAGGAAAATTTTGGAGAGCAGCCAAGAGTCCGTTGAGTTTGGGCGGGAGTTTCCCGCTGCTATGAATCAGGGACGTTGACCTCCATGTCAAATGTGCTCCTGCACCAGGAACAAAGCCTGTAGATATTTACCCTTTGAACTGAAAGTTGTTGGTGGTCAACTTCAATTCAAGAAACCTAGCAGTTTTCATCACTGACTGATCATGTCTGGGAAATGTATTTGGTTCAACATCAAAGAATCAACTCTTAAGATTCCGAGAGCTCATTTCCAAGACTGCACGTGTTGTTTTTTACCTTGAGTTCTCCCAAGCTGATCGAGATGCTGTGGAGAAGCCTGCTTGTTTCATTGGTGTTTGTGCGTGCTTCATTCACCAGGTCCTGAGCTTCACGCAGCTTGCTGCCATGTTGCATTAACATATCGACGATCCTGCTTTTCATGCCCTCCAGCTCCTTCTGAGGTTTTTGAAACTCCTTCTGTACCCTGGTCAACAGATGTTCTGCAGCTCTGATTTCATTTATGAAAGAAAGAAGTAAAAAGATAAGTGTCAAGATTTACCTGCAACGGTCCGCAGATTTGCAAGTGCAGTTTTACCTGAATATGCCACTATAAGTGCCACCTAGTCCTGCACTCAATGCTCTCAAAAAATCAGCCTTGTGATATCTTCAATTCAGTTTCAGCCCAGCATGCAGCAACAAGTCTGCCTTGGTCAAAGTCAACAGTGACATCTTCTGTGATTGTTACCATGGTGCATTTGTCCCTACCTTGTCCTCATGAACCATTCACTGGCATTCACTTAGTCACTCCATTCTGTCCCAGTATTTCTCCTCCTAATCTACATGGGAAGCATATTATCTAAATGGACAAAGGTTGCAGAGCTCTGAGATTCAGAGGGATCTGGTTGTCCGAGTGCATGAATCACAAAAGGCTAGTATGTAGGTACAGCAAGTAATTAGGAAAGCTAATAGAATGTTATTGTTTATTGGGAGGGGAATTCAATACAAAAGTAGAGAGGTTATGCTTCAGTTGGACAGGGCACTGATGGGACTACAACTGGAATACTGTGTACAGTATTGATCTCCTTATTGAAGGAAAGATGTAAATGCATTAGAAGTAGTTCAGAGAAGGTTTACTAGACTAATACCAGGAATGGGTGGGTTTGTCTTGTGAGGAAAGACTGGACAGGTTAGCATTGTATCCACTGGAGTTTAGAAGAGTAAGAGGTGACTTGATTGAAATCGTTAAGATCCTGAGGGTCTTGACAGATTGGAAATGGAGGGGATGTTTCCTGTTGTGGAAGAATCTAGATCTAGGGGTTTAAAAATAAGGGGACGCTTTTAAGGAATTTTTCTCTCAGAGGGTCATGAGTCTTTGGAACTCTCGTCCTCAAAAGGCAGTGGAAGCAGAGTCTTTGAATGTTTTTAAGGCAGATCTAGATAGATTGCTGATTAACAAGGGGTGGAAGATTATCGGGGGTAGGCAGGAGGTTACAATCAGATCAGCCATGATCTTAAGGAATGGCGGAGCAGGCTTGAAGGGCTGAGTGGCCTACTCTTGCTTCTAGTTTGTATGTATAGGAGGAAGGCTGTCCTCACATTGTTCCTAGCTGACAGCTCATCCCCAGAAATGGCTTCTCTCCTTGTCTGCATCGAAAACTCTGAGGCGCCCCGAGGTGCCATCCTTGGCCTCTTTCTCTTTATTTTCATTGTGGCCCTCAGAGACAAGAGCCCTCTCTGATCAATATGCATGTTTGCTGGATCTCCACCCATGAAGGAGGTGCGTCACCCTCCATAGCTGATTTTTCAGTGCTGGAATCATTTTCGTGGCAGAGATGGGTTTGTTAGCAGGCAAACAAGGTGAACACAGCGGTATCCAATCAATATCACGTGTCTCTCGCACACATTTTCCCAGCTCTGTCTCTTCCAGATATACCGGTCCCCTTGCAATGATTCTGGGCAGTGTGTGATGTGGGTGGGCATTCCGTTTCTCACAAGAACTTCCACTTACAGGACGCAATGGCCTGACTCCCTTCCATTAGTAGCAGGAATGGTGATGGGGGAGAGGGGTCTGCTTCATGTGGATTTTTTGACCACACTCTCGAAACACTACCCAATGATCGGCAGGAATAATGAAATTCTTAAGGATCTCCCCTCGCCTTTCCAGATTGCCCTAGGCCAATTTACCTAATGACGTTTCCTTCACTGATCCAGATGATAGCTTTGTTGATTAAATTAGTTAAATTTAGTTAACAGGTATTTGGTGAGATGAAAAATGTGTGTCACAAAGGAAATTAGTTTGTTGCTACCATGTCAGGAAGAAACTCTTGTGTTTACATAGCACCTTCCATGACCCGAGGACAATGGGGCTTAAACACTGTGGGAAAACAAAGCAGCAAAGCCATGAACAGCAAGATCCCACAAACATTAAAAAGAGAAACAGATAATCTGCTTTGTTTTAAGAGTTGTTCGCTGAGGGATCAATATCAACCAAGGCACTTTCTTGGCTTTTCTTCAAATAGTTCCATGGGATCTTTCTCATCCACTGTTTAATATCCCCTCCGATATACTGCACTGAAGTGGTGACCTAGACAAAATGCTTGAGCCTCTACACTAGGGCTCAAATTCATGAATATGTGACCCAGAGAGTAGAGTTCTCCCAACTGAGTTGAGGCTGACGCTTCACATATACATTCCTAGACACTTATTTACCAGCTTTCAGCAATGTTGGCAAGTTATACAATCCTGTTGATGAAGTAGTACATAAATTTGCACCAGAGTGTTGACTGAACTAGTCAACAGCAAATTTGTCACTACATTACTTCAACTCAACAATGATTTGAGAAATGAACACGAACAAAAAGAACAGGAAACTGGCTTTGTGCTGGAAACTGGTGCTCAGTAAATGGCACACCTTGAACCCAAACCCGAAAATTGTGGTCTGCGGCTCACTCCAAATTGGACGTATCTTTTAAAACCGACTTCAGAGGAGAACAGGGTGCCCCGATACAGTGTGTCATCAGTCACGGTCCCAGAAAATTCACAGTCACCAACAACCACCCCCCCACCCCCCAACCACACTGCGGTGGGTGTGTGATGGAGCAAGTGATAAATAGGAGGGGCGAGTTCGGACTGTTATGGGTCGCTGTATTGCTGTGCAGCTAGGGAGAGCACGTTTGCATTAACTTAATCCACATTGACTTAACCAGACGAAATTGTAGTTATTGACAGTTGGCAGCCTCCAGCCATCCCTTTAACGGCTGTGGGTTAAGACTGCTGTCAATCCAGGAAATCCTCGGGGTGTTTGCGTGACACATGCTCTGTCCAGTTTATATTGAATCTGCCAGAGGAGTTGTAAAACAGGCATCACATCCCATGATAAGTGCTTTTAAGGAATTTACTGCCTGCTTCAGGCAGGCCCTTGAACACCTGGAAGTCGCCAGGCCAACATACTTTGAAGAAATCAAGATCGCACCTGGAAATTTGCTCCTCAATCTGATATTTCAATCAAAAACTAGGCACATTGGGCTAAGTTCTTCACTTGAACATTTTATTCTTTGCAACCTGTCAAACAACAGTCTTCAACAGAATAACAAGCCCTGCTCTTTATGCAAGCACTCACTTTAATTCTGATCCTGAAATTTCTTTCGATTGATTAAGCACTCTGTTTCGCATGAGTTCCAGCATATTCGAGATCTCATACTGAAGTTGCCGCAGTGTTGTGTCCGAAAGATTCAGGTCAGCACTCAGAGTCTTATTCAGGTGATTCGCCACATCAACAAGACCTAAGAAGGAACAATTAGGACAAGTTGGCACAGGTAATTTGAAGAAAATAGATCAAGCGGTCAGAAACAATCCATCAACTGAACAAAATCTGCACTTGAACAAGGGACCTGGTGTGGAACAGAGCTGGTGCTGCTTAAAGTTAGGTTTAACATTGATCTATGTCACATAGCTAGGAAGTGCCCTGGTGGGTAAATAGTGGATCAATCAGAGTTTAGTTCTTGTTTGGTTAGGGAACTTTGCAATTTGGAAACTGGCTTGTTGCTTTGGAACTGGAGATTATAACCAACCAGCATCAAGAAGATAACCTTTTTTGCGGTCTTGTTTTGAAAGGTTGTTTTGCAAGTGATGGCACCTGGGTTGTAATATCTACCTACACTAGGTGTTATGCTTTCACTATTGGAATTCCCGTGGCTTTGCCCACAGTAAATGGGATGATACACTGTTTTATAACAACACAAATATTAGAGTATTTAATGCACAACATCTCATCCTGCCACAAAGGTTTAATTATATTTAAGAAGGCTTATTCATTTCAGGCTATTGAAACATAAGCGATACAAGAGAGGACACACACAAGCTCAGTTGTTGCTTTGCCAGGGAATTCTACAGAGTAGATTATGTTTGTCGGTTTCAGGTTGGAGGTGAACAAACATATTGGTCCATAATTTGCTGTTAGAATAATAGCACGGCTAATGGCACTCATTGTTATTTATGTACAAATGCTACAGCAATTTCATTTGAAGGGTGGATGCATGGTTAAAGGTGGAAATCCAAACATTATTGTCCAAGTTGCATGGTTCCACCATTAGCTTTGTAAAAACAGCATCTCTCTAGCTGGCTCACCATTAAAATCCACTGAATCATGTGAAGTTGCTGTACTTGCACATAAATACAAACTAAAGGCATTACAAAAAACTAACTCTTATCGATTCTAGTCTAGTACATGTGCAAACGTACAGGCAGCATCCACATTAGGTGAACAGCTTTTCCATAATTACATTTTAACTTTTTTTGGTTAAGAATTCCTTTACATTTCTGGAAGTTAGGTTCCTAAATTTCAAAGTCAAACACCAAGCAGAATAGTCCCCACGTGACATCGTGCAAAGATAGCAAAACGCAACATCATTTCCAATCTAGATAGTGGCATCTGAGAGAGGCACATGGCTTTAGCAGGGACATGTC
Source organism: Carcharodon carcharias (assembly GCF_017639515.1). Classification (NCBI taxonomy): domain Eukaryota; kingdom Metazoa; phylum Chordata; class Chondrichthyes; order Lamniformes; family Lamnidae; genus Carcharodon; species Carcharodon carcharias. The sequence continues at coordinate 169,283,181 of NC_054472.1, forward strand.
CACAGTGCAATGGGATTAAAGACAGGAATCACCTGCGGGCCATTCTCGCACATCTCGCTAAGTAGCTCAAAGCAGGTGACTGATTCATAGTCTCACCTGAGAAATGGCCAACAGCCCGGAAGAAAATTATAAATATAAAAATGACCTTTACCAATATTCAAGGACGTTTGCTCACAAGGTTAATGGGAAATTTTAATTGGCTTGAACGGTAGACCACTTCAACCTAACTGATGCTCCAAGTCTACAGATTGTCCTTCAGACGGGGTCAAATATTCTTGCGATGCCAACAGTTGCAGTGGACATGTCACACTGCAAAGAAGTTGGTGGTTTCTCAACAGAAATTTTTGCCTTACATCCCTAATCAGAAAGCTCCTGTAGATGAGCAGTTCCCTGAAGTAAATATCATTATCCCTATGGCTTGTCAGCAATTTTGAATCTCAATACACCTTCCAAAAGTCTTGATGCAGAACGTAGCACTAATTTAAAAAGAGATCATTTTGAGCTTTAAAATGCTATATTTCAATGCCTGCATTCCAAAAGGGAGCTTCAATTTATTTTGTATATCGATCTCTATTTAGTTCAATGTATTGTTTATATATTATGAGAGTAAATGGCATTAAGGTTCTGACATTAGATAATTAACCTATTTTAAAAACTGTATGACGTGGTTCTGGTTCTAAATAATTATTTAATAAAATGCTAAATTAGAAGTACCTGTGCAATGGTTATTGCCCATTTAAAACAACATTTCAACAATGTCCAGCAGGTGGCACTTTATTACCTCATATTGCTGCCGTATCCCAACAAAACCAGTCATCGTATTTTAGGGAAAAATAGATCACAAAACTGGCCTTAGTTCTCATCAAATTACAAGACTATAGATCACTGATGTACATACCTTTGACCGTTTTTAAAGTTTTATTTACAAATGCTTCAAGCTCCAAACTCCGGGTTAATGTTTTCCCAGTAACTTCATTCAGATCTTGTCCATTCACAAGATCCTGAGCGACCTGAGATAGAAAATTGACCTCATTTTACATTTGGGCTCAGCTATTTCCCTTTGGCCTTTAACAGCAGCACAATCTCTGAATCCCCTATCATTGACGTCTTTGGGGTGAGGGCAGGATTGGGGGGGGGGGGGGGGGGGGGGGGGGGGAGGGGGGTGCGTTGTTGGGTGTTGGGCAATGGAGGTCACCTCTGCTGTAGACATCACAGTCCATCTCCCCAGGTCTTTTCAGAAGTCCTTGTACTAAGTGAGGCCCGGCACCAGAGCACAAGATTGGAAAACGTCAAACATTAACCGGACATATTCCCGAGAGTACGGAACACATGGACTAGGATTAACCAACTTATAGAACACCCATCATACTAACGTTTTCCAAGTTTTATTATTTGCTACAAAAAAGAGTAAAAGAAAAAAGCAAAGAGGATCAAGGGGAAAAGTTTGCATTTATATAGGGCTTTAAGTAATGCACAGGTCTATGCACTATTGCAATCTTTCACTGGACCTACATCATGATTCTTTAATAACCAGGTTGCCAAACTGCAATTTTCAGCTTTGAACATAGACCTGAAGTACTAACACTGTTGCTCTCTCCACAGATGCTGCCTGACCTTCTGAGTGCTTCTAGCACTTCCTGTTTTTATGTGATAACTCTTCCTGTAAGACAGTATGATCCTATTTGTGCTCATTTCATGGATAGGTCTGAGGAATACAGTGTGCGGTGCCCTAAGGATGACTTCTAAAGGGTCCCTTTTGGCTCTATCTGCCCTCAATTTCTCAACTACTGGCGGGGTCAAGTTAAATAGATGAAAGGCCTACGGAAATCTTGGTGTCTCGAAAAGAAGAGACAGCCTGGCTTCTAAACTGACTCAGTCAGTTCTTGAGCATCAACCTGGCAACTAGTCTATCTCTAGGCAAGGTCCTGAACTCCTCGAGGCAGATCTTCCATTCATTCATGGTGAAGCAAAACTGAGGCAACAATGTCAGGAATAACATCCCAGAAACTCCAGATTCTGCCAGGAATAGGCAGCAGCAAACCCAGCATTTCCTGCACGCACATGATGGACCAAATTACCTCCTCCTGTGTTATATATTTATCTATGTTCCCATGGTGCTGCTGTCAAGTTGACTGAGAGGATTTCTTCAAAGGCAGCATGCTTTTCATCGCCGTCCCTATCATAGCACATATCTACTGAAAGGCTTTTCTCAAAAGGTTCTCGCAGTTACTCTACCTAACCATGCAAAATATCTTTCCTGCCAAGAAGTAATTGTAGTAACTGTTGCTGTCGCTCCCAGAGGAGCATTAATAAATGCAATCACATCAGCCTGCCAAACAATAAGGCCAAAAGCCATGAATCTTGCTGCCAACCTGGAACCAGTACAATGAGCCGTTGACAACGCGTTAAATATTTAGTTCCGACTCATTAACAACGAGAACTTGAGAAACTTGCCACAGTTTCTTCCGTTATAGAAACAGATTAGCTGCCACTAGCGATGACTGTCGCCACAGTCTCCTGACTTTACTTGACTGTCTTCACTGGAGAGGAAGTTCTTAGAGCTTGTATCTATTTTGCCTAAGGGTTTTCTCCTTGGTTTTGCCTCTCCCAAGAGAGTGCATGAAGGGTCATGGGCTGGGAAGATGTTACGCTAAGTCAGCTGAAAGGAGCTTGATGGACAAGTTGCTCTCTAGTCCTAAACAAAAACAGAATTACCTGGAAAAACTCAGCAGGTCCGGCAGCATCGGCAGAGAAGAAAAGAATTGACATTTCGAGTCCTCATGACCCTTCGACAGAACTTGAGTGAGTCCAAGAAAGAGTTGAAATATAAGCTGGTTTAAGGTGTGTTGGGTGGAGGGTGGGGGGGGCAGTGGTGGTGGTTGGTGGGGGGGGGGGGGGGTGGAGAGAGAGAGAGAAGTGGAGGGGGGGGTGTGGTTGTAGGGACAAACTATCAGTGATAGAAGCAGATCATCAAAAGATGTCACAAACAACAGAACAGAAGAACACATAGGTGTTAAAGTTGGTGATATTATCTGAACAAATGTGCTAATTAAGAATGGATGGTAGGGCGCTCAAGGTATAGCTCTAGTGGGGGTGGGGAGAGCATAAAAGATTTAAAAATATTTTAAAATAATGGAAATAGGTGGGAAAAGAAAAATCTATATAATTTATTGGAAAAAAAACAAAAGGAAGGGGGAAACAGAAAGGGGGTGGGGATGGAGGAGGGAGCTCAAGACCTAAAGTTGTTGAATTCAATATTCAGTCCGGAAGGCTGTAAAGTGCCTAGTCGGAAGATGAGGTGTTGTTCCTCCAGTTTGCGTAGGGCTTCACTGGAACAATGCAGCAAGCCAAGGACAGACATGTGGGCAAGAGAGCAGGGTGGAGTGCTAAAATGGCAAGCGACAGGGAGGTTTGGGTCATTCTTGCGGACAGACCACAGGTGTTCTGCAAAGCGGTCGTCCAGTTTACGTTTGGTCTCTCCAATGTAGAGGAGACCACATTGGGAGCAATGAATGCAGTAGACTAAGTTAGGGGAAATGCAAGTGAAATGCTGCTTCACTTGAAAGGAGTGTTTGGGCCCTTGGACGGTGAGGAGAGAGGAAGTGAAGGGGCAGGTGTTGCATCTTTTGCGTGGGCATCAGGTGGTGCCATAGGAGGCGGCTGAGGAGTAGGGGGTGATGGAGGAGTGGACCAGGGTGTCCCGGAGGGAACAATCCCTACGGAATGCCGACAGGGGGGTGGTGAAGGGAAGATGTGTTTGGTGGTGGCATTAGTAGGGATCGTTCCCTCCAGGACACCCTGGTCCACTCCTCCATCACCCCCTACTCCTCAACCCCCTCCTATGGCACTACCTCATGCCCACGCAAAAGATGCAACACCTGCCCCTTCACTTCCTCTCTCCTCACCGTCCAAGGGCCCAAACACTCCTTTCAAGTGAAGCAGCATTTCACTTGCATTTCCCCCAACTTAGTCTACTGCATTCGTTGCTCCCAATGTGGTCTCCTCTACATTGGAGAGACCAAACATAAACTGGGCGACCGCTTTGCAGAACACCTGCGGTCTGTCCGCAAGAATGACCCAAATCTCCCTGTCGCTTGCCATTTTAACACTCCACCCTGCTCTCTTGCCCACAAGTCTGTCCTTGGCTTGCTGCATTGTTCCAGTGAAGCCCAACGCAAACTGGAGGAACAACACCTCATCTTCCGACTAGGCACTTTACAGCCTTCCGGACTGAATACTGAATTCACCAACTTTAGGTCTTGAGCTCCCTCCTCCATCCCCACCCCCTTTCTGTTTCCCCCTTCCTTTTGTTTTTTTTCCAATAAATTATATAATTTTTCTTTTCCCACCTATTTCCACTATTTTAAAATATTTTTAAATCTTTTATGCTCCCCCCACCCCCACTAGAGCTATACCTTGAGTGCCCTACCATCCATTCTTAATTAGCACATTCGTTTAGATAATATCACCAACTTTAACACCTATGTGTTCTTTTGTTCTGTTGTTTGTGACATCTTTTGATGATCTGCTTCTATCACTGCTTGTTTGTCCCTACAACCACACCAACCCCCTCCACTTCTCTCTCTCTTTCCCCCCCGCCCCCCCCCCCCACACACCTTAAACCAGCTTATATTTCAACTCTTTCTTGGACTCACTCAAGTTCTGTCAAAGGGTCATGAGGACTCGAAACGTCAACTCTTTTCTTCTCCGCCGATTCTGCCAGACCTGCTGAGTTTTTCCAGGTAATTCTGTTTTTGTTTTGGATTTCCAGCATCCGCAGTTTTTCTGTTTTTATCTCTTTGTTTTTATTTTTGCTCTCTAGTCCTGTCATGTTCCTTACACTCCTATAATCTTTCTCCTCAGTTGGGGATTGTAGGGTTCTACTCTGTTACGCTTCTCAGCGAGTTGAACCGGGTTTGCAACTGTCTTCCGGAAGAATTTAGTGCAATTACAAATTTAGAATTCTTAATTAATTGGAGGGCACGAGGAGATAAGGAGATTCCAAGTCATGAAGGGATTTGATAACAAGAATGAGAATTTTAATACTGTGTCACTGATTAAACAGGAGTCAGGTCAGGGACAAAAGAAATGATCAATGAATGATATTTGGTGTGAGTTAAGACAAAGGCACTAAATCAAATAAATTAATTAAGAATTAATTAAGCGTAATTAAGAATTAAGGTGCAAGTCATTTGGCCCCTTGAGTCTGCTCCTCCATTCAATGAGGTCATGGCTGATCTGATTGTGGCCTAAACTCCAGTTTCCTGTATGGACTCCCTGGTCGATTAAAAAAAATCTATCTAACCCAGCACTGAATTTATCCAATAATCCTGCCTTCACTGCTCTCTGGGAAAGAGAGTTCCACAGATTAACGACCCTCTGTGAGAAAAAAAAATCTCTTCAACTCAGTCTTAAATAGAAGACCACTAAGTTTTAAACTGTGCCCCCTAGTTCTAGATTCTTCCACAAGTGGAAACATCCTCTCAACATCCACCCAACAAGTTTCCTCAGAATCTTATGTTTCAATAAGATCACCTCTCATTCTTCTAAACTCCAATGAGTATAGGTCCAACCTGATCAACATTTCCTCATGAGCTAACCCTTTCATCCCAGGAATCAGTCGAGTGAACCTTCTCTGAACTGCTTCTAATGCAAGTTTGTCCTTTCTTACGTAAGAAGACTAAAACTGTACACAGGTCTCATAAGGTCCTGTACAATTCCCTACTGTTATACTCAATTCCTCTTGCAATAAATGCCAACATTCCATTTGCCTTCCTAATCACTTGCTATACCTGCATACTAACTTTTTGTGATTCATGTACAGGATACCCAGATCCCTCTTTACCAGAGTTCTGCAGTCTTTCTCCATTTAAACAATATACAGCTTTTCTACTCTTATTGATAAAGTGGACAAGTTCACATTTTTCCCACATTATAATCCATCTGCCAGCTTTTTGCTCACTCTATCTAACTTATCTAACTCCCGCTGTAGACTTTTTATGTCCTCTTGACAATTTACTTTGCTACCTAGTTTTGTTTCATCAGCAAATTTAACTACCATACATTCGGTACCTTTATCCAAGTCATTGATATAGATTGTGAATAGTTGAGGCCCCAGCACTAATCCCTGTCCACTAGTTACAGCTTGCCAACCTGAAAATAACCCATTTTTCTCTACTCTCTGCTATCTGTTACCTAACCAATCCTTTATCCATGCAAATATGTTATCCTCTACACCATGAGCTCTTATTTTGTGAAGTTATCTTTGATGTGGCACCTTGTGCCTTTTGGAATTCCAAGTACACCACATCTACAGGTTCCCCCTTATCCATCTTGCCTGTTACTTCCTCAGAAAAAGTTAAGGAGCTAAAAAATGCCTGGCCCTTTTCCAGCTTTGGGCAGAGGCTGAACATCACTTGCTTAGTCAAGTATTGCCACTTAAACTGAGAATGAGACAATGATTTACTTTGGCTTTGGTTTACCTTCTTCTGTAAGTGGCTGATCTCCAAGGTCAAGCCATGCACCTGTTCTTCCACCTTTGTAACGAGGGCACTTGTGTTCCATTCTGTCAACAGAGTAATCTGTGAGGAAACCAAGAAATAAAATCATCTTAGGGACAGTCAAAGCCACTGAGGTATACCCGTTAAATGGAATTTTAGTTTATTTTAGTAAGCCTATCTGAAGTGTGGAATGCAAATAAAGTTTCTGTTTTCTCCACAGGCCAAAAGTTTCTCAAGACACTAAGAAGGAATTGCAAGACAAGAGTTTCTTAATATTTTTGAAAGCAATTATGAAATACGTCCTTCAATCTTGTTTCCATGCAACTGGTGTAAATAATTGTTTAAGTTCCCCATAATCTCACTTGAGCTGGCTTTAAAAGCAGTGTGTGGGCAGGTATGCGGCACTCTGCAATGCACCACGTGGTGCAAACAGGATGCACACAGCAAAGGAAAATTCGAGGGAACATTAGCCTGGACAGCAGCTGGGAATTCTACAGTCAGTGCCCCCCACCACCGCACACACCAGGACGGGGGGCATTCTGTCAGGGTTCTCCTTCCAAGTCACAATCCAGGGACCCCCCCACTGCTGCTAAATGTACATGTTAACATCACTGATAGGATTTCCTCTCTGGTTGAATAGCTGGCTGGCATGGGCTCAATGGACCGAATAGCCTCCTGCTATGCTGCAACGATTCTGTCATTCTATAATGTTCACTGTGTCGGTTCACTGTTAATGATTAGATGCTTGGATGAAAGGCTGGATAGTTGTTGACACGCAGAGAAACGTATCGCAGCATTGAGAGCAGGAAAGTTGGAAAAAGAAAGACAAAACTACTCCATTTCAGAAGTGAAACTTTAACAGCATTATTGTGATTTAAAACAATTATATAAAAAATGCAGATTGCTATATTCTCACAAGATTAATTTTACACTGCAGACCATGGGTCAAACCTGATTGACAAACGACACTGGGGCCGAGATTTTCCGGCCCCATCGCGGGTGGTTCCCACTGTGGGGGAGGTGGCGCCCCAGCTGGGGGCCCAGTGGCTTACGCCAGGACCGGAAGATCCCGGCGGGGGGGGCGGATGCGGAAAATCCCGCCCTGGGTCTCAACCTCCCTGGGTTCCTTCTGCTTAGAGCGAGGTTACGTGGGGGATAAGTTGCACTGGTGAAGTTCCGGTGTGAAAGAAAGGAACATTTTCATTTATATAGCACTTTTCATGACATCAACGATCACATCTCAGGCTGAAAGAACAACACCGGTAGTTGAAGATTTAACTGAAAGAACAATAACGTTTAATCTGCCATGCTGTCTAGCTCCCTGTGCTATCTGACCTTCAGCCCCCCCAACCTCGCATGTCAGGTGACCCTACATGCAGTACAGAGCGTAGCTTCCAGTATCTTATCTGAGTACCTGTATAGTATCTAATACTCAAGTCCCCACACACAATCAGCTGTCATCATGACATCCCTCCCTTATTAAACCATGATTTCTCTGCTTGGTGTATATAGCTTACTAAACATACTGCAATTACTTTTGCAAACAAACCTAACAAATCATTATTTTGCCAACCCACCGGCCTGAACCTTCGGCTTGGTGAGCGGGGGCGGGGGCGGGGCCTGCTCGCCGAGGCGTAAAATGACGCGCGGTGACATCGGGCGGGCGTCCCGACATCAGTTAGGTTTTCAGTTCGGCGGGCACCCAGCTGAGTTGGTTGCGCACCCACCGAACTGTCAAAGGCCTATTAGGGCAAGTTAAATATCAATTAAGCTAATAAACTGAGCTGCCCGTCCAACCTTAAGGTTGGCGGCCAGGCGAAGAGCCCAGGCGGCCTTTGCTTTTTTCACGGTACCTCATCCACGGGCGGGATGAGGTTTCATGAAGGGTTTATAAATTAAGTAAATTTTTTTCATTAATGTTCATTGACATGGCCCAGCTTATGTGACACTGTCACATGAGGGGACATTTCTTAAAATTTTTTCTTTTCTTTATTAAACTGTTGGGGACTTAAACTAATCTCCCTGAGGCAGCTCTGTGCCTCAGGGAGATTTCTGCACTCTTTCGCGAATAAGCGCAGGCCCCAACTCAAGGAACCCACCACCACCACCACCCCACCCCATCCCCCGCACAGGGAGCGCTCAGTGCTTCCGGGCGTGTGTCACGCTGGGCGGGTCCATGTAAAATGGCGGCACAGACCTGATCGGGGGCGCTGATCAAGTCCGCACCCGCCCCTGCCCGCCTCCACACAACCCCCCCCACCGCCGACGGGGGGAAGATTCTCCCCACTGAGTAAATGAATTTCTTCATTATGAATGTCAGGTAAGTTCAGTGTATCACAGCCTTTTGTTCAGTATTTCACTTTCTGGAACTGTTATTTCCCTTTCACTATTTAGCTGTGGCATCGCTTGTGATGCCTCAGCCTGAGTAATCCTCATCTGTTTTTTGAAGGATTGGTTTGGTCGTTCCACTTCCCCACTTGCCTGTGGAAATTTCGGGGTCACTCCGTGATGGTGAGTGCCTGTGACCTGACAATCACACAGGCGCCGAAAAATCAGCATCGATTGAAGACTAAAGGGCCTTAAATTAATGGTGGGCTCACATCGGACATCATCACGTGCCCGCCTAACAAAATATCGCGATGGTGCGCAGTGATGTCAGGATGTGCGCCCGACATCACCGGGCGACATTTTACGCGTGGATGTGCAGGCCCCGCCCCCGCACACCAATCGGAAAATTCTGCCCGTAATATCCCTGTGTTAGAGCACTTGTCGAGTTGTCTTTCAAAGCTTTGAAGGCAGCTTTCTGTTCTTTATAAAATCTGAACCGGTCATTATTTCCGGTCAACTTCCTCAATGAATCAGTAGGGTAGAGGAGTTTGGGATATACCTCACACGATAGTCCACAAGTGTCAGAAAACTTCTCACTTCACTGGCATTTTGTGGCTTTCGTACCTCCTCAGCTGATGAATCAGTGCTCCTCCATGTTAAACACCTCTTGGAGGAAGCACTGAGGGTGGCAAGTTTGCAGAATGTACTCTGGGTGGCGGACTTCAATGTCCATTATCAAGAGTGGCTCGGTAACACCACCGCAGACCGAGCTGACTGAGTCCGAAATGACATAGCTGCTAGACTGGGTCTGCGGCAGGTGGTGAGGGAACCAAGAGGGAAAAAATACTTGACCTCATCCTGACAAACTTGCCCGCCACAGATACAACTGTCCATGACAGTATGAGTCGGAGTGACCACCGCACATCCTTGTGGAGATGAAGTCTCCATCTTCATATTGATGACACCCTCCATTGTGTTGTGTGGCACTACTACCGCGCTAAATGGGTAGATTTTGAACAGATCTAGCAATTCTTGGGCAACCATGACACACTGTGGGCCATCAGCAGCAGCAGAACTGTACTCAACGGCAAGCTGTAATCTCATGGCTTAGCACATCCCCCAAGTGACTGTTACCATCAAGCCAGGGGATCAACCCTGGTACAATGAAGAGTGCAGGAGGGCATGCCAGGAGCAACACCAGGCATATCAAAAAATGAGGTGTTAACTTGCTGAAGCTACAACTTGCGTGCCAAACAGCAGAAGCAGCAAGTGATAGACAGAGCTAAATGGTTCCACAACCAACGGATCAGATATAACGTCTGCAGTCCTGCCACATCCAGTTTTGAATGCTGGTGGACAATTAAACAACTCCATTGGAGGAGGAGGGTCCACAAATATCCCCTTCCTCAATGATGGAGGAGCCCAGCACATCAGTACAAAAGCTAAGGCTGAAGCATTTGCAATAATCTTCAGCCAGAAATGCCGAGTGGGTTATCCATCTCTCTGGGGGTCCCCAGGATCACAGATGCCAATCTTTAGCCAATTGGACTTACTCCATGTGATAGTCACTGAATAGTGCAAAGGCTAAGGGCACTGACAATATTATTGAAGAATCGTGTTCCAGAACTTGCCGCTCCCCCTCTAGTCAAGCTGTTCCAGTACAGCTCCAACACTGGCATCTACCCGGCAATGTAGAAAATTGCCCAGGTATGTCCTGTACACAAAAAGCAGGACAAATGCAGCCCGACAAATCACCGCCCCAGCAGTCTAATATCCATCATCAGTAAAGTGATGCAAAGGGTCATCAAGCAGTACTTGCTTAGCAATAACCTGCTCACTGGCACTCAGTTTGTATTCCACCAGATCCATTCAGCTCCTGACCTCATTACAGCCTTGGTTGAAACATGGACAAAAGAGCTGAACTCCCGAGGTGAGATGAGAGTGACTGCCCTTGACATCAAGGCAGCATTTTGACCAAGTGTGGCATCAAGGAGCCCTAGCAAAACTGGAGTCATTGGGAATCAGGGGGAAAACTCTCCACTGGTTGGAGTCATACCTAGTACAAAGGAAGATGGTTGTGATTGTTGGAAGTCAATCATCTCAGCTCCAGGACATCACCGAAGGAGTTCCTCAAGGTAGTGTCCTAGGCCCAACCATCATCAATGCCCTTTCTTCCATCATAAGCTTAGAAGTGGGGATGTTTGCTGATGATTGTACAGTGTTCAGCACCATTTGTGACTCTTCAGGTACCTAAGCTGCTCATTTCCAAATGCAGCAAGATCTGGGCAATATCCAGGCTTGGGCCAACAAGTGGCAAGTAACATTCGCGCCACACAAGTGTCAGGCAACGACCATCTCCAACAAGAGAGAATCTAACCATCACCCCTTGACATTCAATGGCATTACCATCACTGAATTCCCCTTTAGCAACATCCTGGGGGTTACCATTGAGCAGAACCTGAACTGGACTAGCCATTTAAATACTGTGACTACAAAAGCAGGTCAGAGGCTAGAAATCCTGTGATGAGCAACTCACCTTCTGACTCCCCAAAGCCTGTCCACCATCTACGAGGCACAAGTCAGGAGTGTGATGGAATACACACCACTTGCCTGGATGAGGGCAGCTCCCACAACACTCAAGAAGCTCAACACCATCCAGGACAAAGCAGCCCACTTGATTGGCACCACATCCACAAACATTCACTCCCTCTACCACTGACAAAAAGTAGCAGCAGTGTGTACCATCTACGAGATGCACTGCAGGAATTCACCAAGGGTCCTTGGACAGCACTTTCCAAATCTTCAACTGCTACTACCCAGAAGAACAAGGGCAGCAGACAATTTCCCCCCAAGCCACTCACCATCCTGACTTGGAAATATATCACCGTTCCTTCACTGTTGCTGGGTCAAAATCCTGGAAGCCCTCCCTAACAGCGCTGTGGGTACCTACAGGACATGGACTGCAGCGGTTCAAGAAAGCAGCTCAACACCACCTTCTCAAGGGCAACTAGGGATGGGTAATAAATGCTGGATCAGCCAGCCCATATCCCATGAATGAATAAAATAAAGCTGAACAACAATAAAGCCGGTCCCTCTGCTTTCTGCGCCATGATCGCTCCGTCCAAAATCAGACTGCGGCTGTCCGCATATGCTCCAAACTCCTCCAGCCATGGTTTCCATTTCACATTGACTTGGCATCACCCGTAGGATCAAGAGCCTCAATTCCTCGGACTGCAGACATATCAGCTCCAGCAAAAGCCAGGACACAATCCTAAATATCTCTGTATTTATCCTCGTTGCCAACGTCACATCTCAGGCTGAAAGAACAACACTCAAAGTCACAAATTTAACTGTAAGGACAACATCATTTAATCTGCCATGCTGGCTAACTCCCTAACATGTGCTATCAAATCGCAACCCCCCCAGGTCAGGTGACACCATAAATAGTACAGAGTGCACCTCACGGTATCTTATCTGAGTACCACTGAGTACCTAATGCTCAGGGCCACAAATATACACACAATCAGTGTCATCATGACATCAACATGTCTCAAAGGCCTGAATTTTTTGTTTGTCAGGCGCGGGCCCAGGAGTGGACGGGAAACAGGACCGCGATCGACCCCGACTGTGATTTCTCACCGGCTGGCCATTTAACGGCGTGAAACGCGTAAAGAGAAAGGCTCAGCGCTGCCGGCGGGGGGTGGGGAGAGGGCGGGTGCTGCTGTCACCGTGGGTGCTGGTGAGCGCTCCCGCTGAGCACCCTGAAGGCAGACAGCTGCCCCAGGGAGCTGCAGACCTCCACGGAATGAGCAAAACAACAAAAATGCTGCAAAGTACGTCCATGCAGCACAGTCAAGCATCTGAAAGCATACCTCATAAAATAAAACAGTCCCCAGATATCTCTTTCCTTTCCCCACGGAGATTTCATCCCGCCCTGGATCGAGCTTTGAGCAAAAATGTGAAGGCTGCCTGGCCAATCGGCCCGTCTGCCAACCGTAAAAGTGGACGGGCCACGAAAAATCGCTTACGGTCACTTCCTTAATGGGCTTTACAACCACTTAGTTGTCGGCGGGCGCGCTTCCGACTGCTGCACACGCCTGCCAAGCGAGATATTGCGCGAGTGCGCGATGACATCGGGTCGCTCACCCGACGCCATCTGGCGCTATTTCGAGGCCAGACGGGTCGGGCATGCGCCCACTCGTGGGACATAGAATGGCCAAAGTGCTTTACAACCAATGAAGTACTTCCTAAACGTAATCACTGTGTAATGTAGGAAATGCAGCTGCTAGTTTGCACACAGCAAGAGCACACAAACGGCAATGCAAATTAATCAGATAATCTGTTGTGGAGATATTAGTTGAGGGGTAAATATCAGCCAAGATATTGGGTATACGCTTTCTCCAAATAATTCCAAGGGTTCTTTAAACATCCACCTGAGGTGGCAGACAGTGCCTTATTTTAACATTTTATTCAAAAGACAGCATTTCCAATTGTGCAGCGCTCCTTCAGTCAAGCATTAGCATGTCAGCCTGCATTTCTGTGCTCAAATTCCCAAGAGGAACTTCAACTCACAGCATTCTGGCTCAGCGGCAGGAATTCTACTGCTTAGCCACAGCTGAAGTGGTGGACCTACTTCTCCCCCCTCCCCATTCAGACACCCAGTACCGTATCTATATCTTCCAAAGCATCACGGCCATATTGAGACTGTATTGATGTTTAAAAAGGAGCATAGACTTTAATGGCTGCTGTACGATTCCTTGTATGGGATTGCAGCTTTGGAGAATAACACAGCAATTGCTTCAAGGAAGGATCAAAATGCTTTTCAATAACACACTCCTATCTGGCTACCAATTATTTTAATTAAACACTTGCACCTGATAATTTTCAAGTGAGGTACACCGAATGAAAAGTGAAACAAAGTGAATGCCTACTTCGCATTTTCATCACGTATAGGCCGGAGAATTCTTACTGTGGCAAAACAAAATCTTGGCAATTGTAAGTGTTACGCCAAGTTGTGTTCAATTATTTTGGTTAAAAAGTTGGAAGTTCAATCACACAGAGGCACAAGATGAATCTACATTAGCAAATCCCTCGCTGAGAACTCCAAGCTGTTTGCAGTCAACATCCGAAGACACAAGGAGCCCCAGCTGTTCCACATTAACTGATTTCAGCATTTAAGACACTTATTCCAAGCGAAGATTCTGCTCCTGTTGTCAGTCCCAGTGAACATCTGTCTTCATTTAACACTGAAGCCCTTATGGATTTGACAACAAACAATCCGATCTGTTGGTAGGATTTACCGCCCCTTCTTCAATATCAATAAGTGAAAGTTTTCCAGAGCGAATGCCTGTTTTTTTTTCCCCTAATCCTTTTTCCTTGACAGTGCATGACTTACAGTAATTGCAACTGGCAAGCTAGTCACTGAAATATTAATAAAATAACAATGAAGACTATAAAAGAAACACTTTCAAATCTCATTAGGCAGCGTTCTGCAAAGATGTCCAGGCACTTGATTCAACATCCAGTCATAAAAGTTTGATTTGTATGTACAGATTGTGACTATTGCTGGATTTACTGTGAAATCCTCCCAGTTTGACTTCCTGGCCTTAAAATGGTCACCTAATTACCATATAAATGCTGAAGGACAGCAGTCACCTAATAGCTTTTTTGTTGTTCCACATAAACTAGCTCCAGAAGGGTGTAAAAATCTGTAAGTTTTAAATTCTTGGTTGTCACTGTTTCATTGTTGACATTATGACTGTGCATCTAAACTATTGCTGGCTTTAGTTTCATGGACCCTCAAATACGTCCTTTTACATTGTTAACGAAGATGCCCTTCAATCTCAACGACCCGAAATATAGTCAGGGCTCTGGGTTGAGAATGGACTGTTCTTCACACCTCTGTAAAAACCAGAGGGTATCCTTTACAGTAAACACCTGAAATTGGACATTCCCAGCCAAGCATTATGTTCCAAGTTATAGAACATACTATGCTACAATGTCAATCTGTAATTCACGAAGGCCATAAATTGAATGTGCTAATTAAGGGTAGAAAGCAGGACAAGCAAGGTACAGATAGCCTGAGTTGGGGGTGGGGTGGGGTGAAGGAATCAAAAAAGGCTAAAAGGTAGAGATAAAACAATGGATGGAAATACATTTAAAAATAATGGAAATAGGTGGGAAAAGAAAAATCTATATAAATTATTGGAAAAAAAAGCGGGGGGGGGATCAGAAAGGGGGTGGGGATGGAGGAGAGAGTTCATGATCTAAAATTGTTGAATTCAATATTCAGTCCGGAAGGCTGTAAAGTGCCTAGTCGGAAGATGAGGTGCTGTTCCCCCAGTTTGCGTTGAGCTTCACTGGAACAATGCAGCAAGCCAAGGAAGGACATATGGGCATGAGAGCAGGGTGGAGTGTTGAAATGACAAGCGACAGGGAGGTCTGGATAATGCTTGAGGACAGACCGAAGGTGTTCTGCAAAGCCGTCACCCAGTCTGCGTTTGGTCTCTCCAATGTAGAGGAAACCACATTGGGAGCAACGAATGCAGTAGACTAAATTGACGGAGGTGCAAGTGAAATGCTGCTTCACTTGAAAGGAGTGTTTGGGCCCTTGGATGGTGAGGAGAGGGGAAGTAAAGGGGCAGGTGTTGCACCTTCTACGGTTGCATGGGAAGGTGCCGTGGGAGGGGGTTGAGGTGTAGGGGTTGACGGAGGAGTGGACCAGGGTGTCCCAGAGGGAACAATCCCTGTGGAATGTCGCCAGGGGGGTGAAGGGAAGATGTGTTTGGTGGTGGCCTTATACTGGAGTTGGCTGAAACGTTAGAGGATGATCCTTTGAATGCGGAAGCTGGTGGGGTGATAAGTGAGGACAAGGGGGACCCTATCATGTTTCTGGGAGGGAGAGGAAGTTTTCCACCCACAGTGATTGACAGGGCCTTCAACTGTGTCCAGCCCATCTCCCGCGCATCCGCCCTCACACCTTCCTCTCCCTTTTGCAGGGATTGTTCCCTCAAGGAGACCCTGGTCCACTCCGCCATCATCCCCTACACCTCAACACCCTCCCACGGCACCTTCCCGTGCAACCGCAGAAGGTGCAACACCTGCCCTTTTAGTTCCCCTCTCCTCACCGTCCAAGGGCCCAAACACTTCTTTCAAGTGAAGCAGCATTTCACTTGCACTTCCCTCAATTTAGTCTACTGCATTTGTTGCTCCCAATGCGGTTTCCTCTGCATTGGAGAGACCAAACACAGACTGGGTAACTGCTTTGCAGAACACCTTCGGTCTGTCCTCAAGCATTACCCAGACCTCCCTGCCACTTGCCATTTCAACAAACCACCCTGCTCTCATGCCCACATGTCCGTCCTTGGCCTGCTGCATTGTTCCAGTGAAGCTCAACGCAAACTGGAGGAACAGCACCTCATCTTCCGACTAGGCACTTTACAGCCTTCCAGACTGAATATTGAGTTCAACAATCTTAGATCATGAACTCTCTTCTTCATCCCCACTCCCTTTCTGATTCCCCTTTTCCCCCAATAATTTATATAGAATTTTCTTTTCCCACCTATTTCCATTATTTTTAAATGTATTTCCATCCATTGTTTTATCTCTATATTTTAGCCTTTTTCGATTCCTTCACCCCACCCCACCCCCACTCGGGCTATCTGTACCTTGCTTGTCC
Organism: Carcharodon carcharias; assembly: GCF_017639515.1. Lineage (NCBI taxonomy): Eukaryota > Metazoa > Chordata > Chondrichthyes > Lamniformes > Lamnidae > Carcharodon > Carcharodon carcharias. The sequence continues at coordinate 169,299,687 of NC_054472.1, forward strand.
TGCTTTCCACCCTTAATTAGCACATTCCTTAGATAATATCACCACCTTCAACACCTCTTTGTCCTTTTGTCTGTGACATCTTTTGGTTATCTCCACCTATCACTGGCCCTCTATCCAGCTCTTCTTGTCCCACCGCACCCCGCCCCCCCCAAACCAGCTTATATTTCATCTTTCTTCTATTTTTCCTTAGTTCTGTTGAAGAGTCATACGGACTCGAAATGTTAACTGTGTTCCTCTCCGTAGATGCTGCCAGACCTGCTGAGTTTTTCCAGGTATTTTTATTTCTGTTTTGGATTTCCAGCATCCACAGCTTTTTGCTTTTAACCTATTAGCTCTCTATCTTTTCCAAGTTTTGACGAAAGGTCATCAAGCTGAAACGTTAACTCTGTTTCTCTCTCCACAGGTAATGCCATAACATGCTGAGTATTTCCAGCACTTTCTGTTTTTACCCCATTTATTTAAAGCTCATTTAAGAACTGGTCTCTTTGGAGCCACTGAAACATGACAATAACGGACAGGAACCTCAACTTTATTACTCTGTAACCTACCCTGACCTCTGTGCTAAAGGTGTTGAAAGTTGATCTCCTCCAACCTAAATGCGAGGCACCAACATAGAAGACGCATGCTGAAATATCTCACCTTGTATTGTTCTGTCCTGTTTTCAATGTCAATAAAGAGATTATAAGGAGCTGGATCGAACTCTGTCAGGTTTAACGTCATCAACATGGTTTCCAGGTTGCTGAGGTCAGATAGCTGGAGTCCTGTGCAATCATCATCACAAGCTGGGAGAAATGTCAAAAGTCAAAAAGCAGAGACATGTCATAAACTTTAAAAAATCTATTACAGTTATCACATACTTCTGCCTGATCATACAGATGTGGGGGAGAGAAAAAGTTGAGTTTTTCCACCTTCAGTGAGTTTGCTAGCTGAGGTAAAAACGTTTTTAATCTCAAGTGTAAAACAGCATCCTAAATTACTGTAGAAGTTGCCAGGTGTGAGATTTAGGTATATTAAGGGTGATTCTGTGATTTGGCACATCCATGATTTCCTGAGAAAAGCACTGTTCCTCAATGGGAGAGCTGGATCACCGAATCAACACTATAAAGCGTTTGCGTGATGTTCCTTTTGCCGTCCTTTTAACAGAGGAGTTTTCTCATTTATTTTAAACAGGTCATTATGACTTTAGGCCCTTCATACTCTACTTATTCAATGTTCATCCTCTAGGCTTAAGATCATTCTCTGAAGTCCCACCTCCTTTTGAGAGTATCTTCACTAGCCTTGATTTCTAGGTAAGATTTTGGCAATGTATTTGGAATAATGAGCAAATGATCCTTCAGTCAATTTTAGATCCTGGAAATATCCTGAAGAACTACCCCTCCCCTGGCCACCTGCAACAACCCCTCCTCACCACATCTTCAGTAAGTCACAGAGTCTTACATTAGACCTTAGGTTTAAAGGTTTTACATTTAAACTACAGCGTTAGGCAAATTTAGTTAACAAAATGAATAAACAAATAAAAAATAGTAATATGATCCGGATATATTAACACTGGAAATCCTTTTACCTTTTACTATTATTAGACAAACATTGGAAGGCGGTCATCTAAGTGCAAAGCTTTTTTTGACAGCAACTTTCATACAGTGTTCCTTTACTTTTGACTGCTGCAAGAATTGTGCTGGCCTTAACTACAGCTCTTGGGATTTCCACACAGGATCGAAAGCTCCAATTTTAACCCATACCACCTGGCCTAAACAAGGTGGGTTCGGCGTGAGTGTCTGTTTTAAAACCTGCTTGATTTGGCTCTCCATTGGCTTAGACATTGAGTAAAATTGGATGGGTTGGAAAATGGGCATCAAGATGTGAAACCGTTTCATTCCTGCTTAACGGGAATGGTTAGAACTGGGACCAGAAGTTCAAATCGCTGCAGCTCCTGAAATGTTCCTGAATAACTGTTGATCACATTCCGACCTAACTGGTTCTCATGGATATAACTGAATAGATTGAAAGTAGTCATCTCCCAAGCTTTGCAGACAAGTGATGCAACCTGTGACATTTGAAGTGCGTTAAGTTTCTGACTCCCGTTAGCTTTTTGAAAAAAAAAAATGAACTGGGGGGTAATTCTGACGTTGGTCGATAGTATAAGCTGAGCACCATCGGGTCATTGTGTACGTTTCTCAATTTTCATTCCTTCTGAAAATCGCAAGAGATTTAAATCCAATGTTGCCTGTTATAAACTATCAGCCAAAATCAAAACTACCCCTCGGAGGACTGCTGACTGAATTAAAAGAACTGCTTCATTTTTCCACACGGGTCAACAATTTAAAAGTAAAATCGCATTCGTGCTTTAAAATCACTTTTGTACACAGTCATCTCCAGAATGTTATTTCTTACAGGAGGAAACTGTTGCATTTGCTTCAGTTCTCATCAGTCACTAAAACAGAGAAAAAGCTGCCCACAATGAGTCAAGCCTCAATGTCTGTACACCATAGCTCTGATGCTTAAACATCTAAGTGCACAAACACTCTGTAAAAAGGATTTGTAATTTCTAAAATTGCACCTTTGATCTGGCTACTAATATGAATAATCTCATTACAGACTCTTCTCTTCTAAATTGCCCAATCCCTCCTCTTTCCTAGTTTGTAGTAATCTTCCAAGAATCCTTAGACTCTGGAAAAGTCCCAGAGGATTGGAAAATGGCCAGTGTAACACCCTTATTCAAAAAGGGAGGGAGACAAAGGTATCCATAGGCCATTTAGCTTAACATCTGTCGTTGGGAAAATATTGGAGTCTATTATAAAGGATGTAATAGCAGAGCACTGGAAATACATAATCTAATCAAACAGAGTCAGCATGGCTTTATGAAGGGGAAATCATGCCTAACAAATATATTAGAATTCTTTGAGGGGGGGAACAAGCAGGACAGATAGAGGGGAACCAGTAGATGTAATGTATTTGGGTTTCCAAAAGGCACATAAGGCTACTTAAAAGGCTAAGAGCCCATGGTGTTGGGGGTAGTATATTAGCATGGATAGAGGATTGGCTAGAAGACAGAGATTTGGGATAAGGGGGGCATTTTTGGGATGGCAACCTATAACTAGTGGAGCACCACAGATTAGTGCTGGGCCTCAAATATTTACAATATATATTAATGACTTAGATGAGGAAAGTGAATGTACTATCGCCAAGTTTGCGGATGGCACAAAAATAGGTGGGAAGGCAAGCGGTGAGGATGACACAAAGAGCCTACAGAGGGATATAGACAGGTTAAGTGAATGGGCAAAAACTTGGCAGATGGAATATAATGTGGGAAAATGCACTTTGGCAGGAAGAAGGGGAGCTGAATATTACTTAAATGGAGAAAAACTGCAGAATGCTGCAGCACAGAGGGATTTGGGGTCCTTGTGCCATGAATCCCAAAAAGCTAACATACAAGTTCAACAGGTAATAGGGAAGGCAAATGGAATGTTGGCTTTTATTTCAAAGGGAATGGAGCATAAAAATAGGGAAGTCTTGCTAAAACTGTACAAGGCACTAGTTAGGCCACCTAGAAAAGTGTGAACAATTTTGGTCCCCTTATCTAAGGAAAGATATACTGGCATTGGAGGCAATCCAGAGAAGGTTCACTAGGTTGATCCAGGTATGAAGGGATTTTCTTATGAGCAGAGGTTGAGTAAGTTGTGCCTGTAATCATTGGAATTTAGAAGAATAAGAGGCGACCTTATTGAAACATATAAGATTCTTAGGGAGCTTGACAGGGTAGATGCTGAGAGGTTGTTTTCCCTTGTGGTACAGTCTAGGACAAGAGGGCATAATCTCAGAGTAAGGGACCGCCCACTTAAAACAGAGATGAGGAGGAATCTCTTCCCTCAGAGGATATTCAATCTGTGGAGCTCTCTACCAGCGAGGGCTGTAGAGGCTGGGTTGTTAAATATATTCAAGGCTGAAATAGACAGATTTTTAATCAGTAAGGGAATCAAGGGTTATGGGGAAAAGGCAGGAAAGTGGAGTTGAAGGTTACCAGATCAGCCATGATCTCATTGAATGGCGGAGCAGACTCGATGGGCCGAATGGCCTACTTCTGCTCCTACATCTTGTGGTCTTACGGAGCCTCTTTCCCTATAGCACATGCATATTGCAATTCTACCGCGTGATAATTTGTAATACCTTGGCATCTGAATAAAACTTCTGTTTACTTTTTAATAAATTTGTTCATCTGTTTGCTCTGAACAAAATAACAACTCTTGTTAAATGGAAGAATTTTGTATAAATATGTTAACTGAGGTGCTATAAACATTGCACAGTGGAATTTCAATTCAAAGCAGCATTGGGTGCTCAAAGGCTGGAAATAATGAATTTTACAACGCATGGTTGGTGAAATTGGCCTGTCACTGAGCAAGGTAAGCTCATTTTTTGTACTATACCACATGTCATACAATGCTCAATTGTAATTAGATTACTCATGACAACCACGCTTCAAACCTTTTGTTTGGGCTCTCAAACTATACCTAATACTACAACACAGAGAGAGGCCATTTGGTTCATCGTCCCTGTGCCAGCTCTTTGAATGAGCTCTCCAATTAGTCACTGTGCTATTTGTTCTACTCCCCCAGTCTTTATAGCCCTGCAAATGTTTCCTTTTGTGTGGCTATTTAATCTAGGTTAAGATGGGAGAACTAAGGGGCACCAGTGAAAGATCAAAAAGCAGAGATCTGATGGCAGAAATCATTTCTTTTCACAAAGAGTCAGTGCCCTTTGGAACAGATTGCTAAAACCTACTCAAAGGCAACTGGACAGTTTAACACTTCACCCCATAATATCCCTTTAAAATTTTCTAAAGCGAATTTAAACAAAAAAATATCAGCTTTAAAAAGGTTTGAATATACATACATATGCATTCGCTTTCTACCAGCACGTGTTTAGATTCACACTGATCGCAGAGATGACCTGTTACACCTGATTTGCAAACGCAATGGCCCAGTAAAGAATCACAGTGGCTGTGCAAGGAACCACTTGGGTTACATTCGCACTGTTGGCACCTACCGCCCACTACCCTCGGGTTACCATAGTAGCCAGAAGCACATCTAGAGACACAAAGTGGGAAGAAATAGAAAACAAATCAGTGTTTAATAATAGTATATTGATTTTCAAGCATCTTTCTGTTTACAAAACTTTAAAGCGGGATGACACGCGAAATGGAAAAGCAGAGAATTTATTTAACAACATCATGCTAACTGTTCCTCTGTAAAACATAATTTCAATTACATTTTACATGGACAGCATGAGAGGTAATTGTTCTGGGCAGATTGAGATTTGGTCATTAAATTATAACATGAGATGGTACACGCTTATTAATGCAGGACATTTTCAATGTAAAATTATATTCAGATCAATTTTGATTTACATAATAGATGAAACTGCCACCTGAAGACTGTACAGGTCTCCAAGGCACATGGGAAAGCAACAGCAATGATGGTGTCCTGTATAATAATGAAACCAACCTTTCACAGTACTGTCCTTCATACCCAGGCAGGCAGGAATTACACCGGAAATCATTCACACCCTCTAATACACACGTGGGGCTAAAGCTGGTGAGAGAAAGGGGAAATAAGTAGATGTTGTGACAAAACAACTGATCATTCAGACATTCACAGGACCTAAGAACCCCTTGGTGAACTGCTTGGACTAAAATCGAAAATAAAGCAGCCTTGGTTATAAATAAGAACAAAATACTGCAGATGCTAGAAATTGGAAATAAAAACAGAAGGTGTCAGAAAATCTCAGCAGGTCTGGCAGCATCGGTGGGGAGAGAACCAGAGTTAATGGGCGGGATTTTCCGGTCCCACCCACTGGCGAGATCTTCCAGTCCTGCCAAAGTCAACAGGCTTTTGGCTGGCACACCTCATCCACCATGGTGGGACCCACAGCAGCAAGACCGGAAAATCTTCACCTTCGCTTCGAGCCGAATATGACTCTTCTTCTGGTTATAAATAATTTTGGAAACATGGGCATACTTCTAGTTCGCAACTGCACTAAAACATATTGATATCACATTAATCTGTACTTATTTAGTGCATATTTGTATTTACTACCATCCACTTGAAAGGACAAGGGCAGATGTTTGAGAACACCACAAGTTCCCCTTTAAACCACACACCATCCTGACTTGGAAATATATCGCTGTTCCTGCATTGGCACTGGGTCAAAATCCTGGAACTCCCTTCCTAACAGCACCGTGGGTGTACCTACACCACATGGACTGCAGTGGTTCAAGGAGGCAGCTCACCATCACCCTCTCAGGAGCAATTAGGATGGGCAATAAATGCTGGCCTAGCCAGCGACGCCCACATCCCTTGAAAGAATTTAAAAAAGCATTTATTGTAGAGCATAATTATCTCTCAGTGGGTGCCTGAAAAATTAGTGGGAATTTTATGTTTGGCAGCTGATGTAAAATGGGCAATATTGATTTAGCTCCCATTGTACGCTCCACCTCATTCCTCTTTTTATGGATGTCAATCCAACAATGGGCAGACGATTCAATGCCCCTCCATATTTTACATTATCCCTCAAAGGTAAAATCACCCCTATGATATTTAGAATTAAGGGGTACTACCACTACAACACCTTTTTTATTACAGAAATGAAATGCATGCTAAAATACGCTTGGAACTCTTTGATGTTGACATCGAGAAGCAGAAATAACTCAAACCGGGTTATTTTTGGAAGTATTTAGATGCTACTCCTGTACAAAGACCCCAAACTAATAATCCTCCTCACCTTGATCAGCACAAAAATTTACCAGAATTAAAAACGGGAAAGCATTAGCCAAGTAACTTCAATGGAACTACTGAGCTATAAAAACTGGGCAAGTTCATCCTTCATTCTTTTCCAACAGAGGTCCTTTTAAAAAAAAGAGTAGGTGTGCAGCTTATCGAATCCCTACGTACTTTCAGAATTTACTAAAGTAAATAAACCTGCATCATTTTTGTTCTAAAATGTTGACGTGCTCACGTCAAGAAAGGCCAGCATAATAAAAGTAAATTCAGCCACCAGTGTCGTCCCAGCCAGCGTACCGTTGGACAGAGGTGTGGGCTGTGACAGTGCTCTGCACGGTCTCACTGCTCTTGGTGTCAAATGGAAACCTCCGATCTTAACGCCCCATCCATCGTTTCACTTTGGAAGATGGACTGGCCTGTTGAAACATTTAAGATTTTTCTGATTTTCTTCCCCCCACCCCCACCCCCCACCCCCCCAAGTCCAGTTTCACAGTTCTTTCTTTCTGTTTCCAACATATCCAATTGTCTCCAAGTGGTGTGCAGGATCATACCTGAGGTATACTTCCCTCCCTTCAGAACAAGAAAATCCTTTGAAAACAACAGATGCCTGTGGCCATACGTTACCTGCCAGAATTGGACCTGGGACAGGCACAAAGTGAGCAGTCAGCAATAGATCCATTGACTCTGCCATAGTATCCTGAAGCACACAGTTCACAGTGATCACCCACTGTGTTGTCTCGGCATCCCTGATTGAGAGAAACAGAAAATCGCAAACAGGTCATCCTCAATCAGTGAAGGGGTAAGAATAGTGCAGTTATCCCAATCAAGCATGGTGTCAGCTAGCCAAATCTATATTTAGAACGCCGTCACCCCTCTGTGACAGGTTACTGCCTCAGCGAGGCTGGCTGAACAGCTTCAAAGCATCTAAGATGTGAACAAAAGTCTTGGAGTAGAAATAAAAGTCTTATTTAACAGAAGGACTGAAGGGTTCCTTTCCTCACACTCGCACGCTTAAATAAATGAAGTGGTGTGGGTTTATTGCCTGCAGGAGGGGAGACGGTGCTGTTGTGGTAATGTTACTGGGCTCATAGCCTAATGCTCTGGGGGGTGTGAGTTCAAATCCCACCATGGCAGTTGGTGAAATTTAAATTCAATTAATTAAAAAAAACGTGGAATTAAAAGCTAATCTCAGTAATGGTGACCATGAAATTATCATTGACTGTCATAAAAACCCATCTGGTTCACTAATGCCCTTTAGGGAAGAAAATCTGCCATCCTTATCTGGTCCGGTCTACATGTGACTCCAATGTAGTTGGCTCTTAACTGCCCCCTGAAATGGCCTCAAAGCCACTCTATCCAAGGGCAATTAGGGATGGGCAACAAATGCTAGCTTTGCCAACGATGCCCACTTCCCATGAAAGCAAGAATTTAAAAAGCAAAAAAGTACAGATCTTGACATGCCCAGTCTGTTATATATATGCAGCAGACAACCTATAGGAGCAGGTTAATAAGATGTTACCTCTGACCCTCCGAAGTTATCGAAAGGAGCATAGTTGTTGTCTTTCACAACTGCCAAAGGCTTGCTGACTGGAAAATCAGCATCAGCAAAGGTGATCGTGACTGCAGAATATTTAATTCTAATAGATTAATTCAATTGCAGAATCTAATCACATACACAGTGATCATCTTCCTAATTAAAGTATTACTTTCCAGTCCAACATTTCAATATTTCACTAGCTACACCCATGCTATCTGAAAGCCTCATGGTTGAGTTAAGTGTCATGCTTTGAGAGCTTTTCATTATTAAAAATGGAGAATTATTATATCAGAGCTTTATTGCTCTGCATGGGCTTAATAACGGTCAATACAAAGTTAACAAGCGGGAATCTAATATGCATAATATTAAATCAGAAATCGTTCCCATTTCCAGCTGAAATTGCTATTCTAAAATCAAAGTTAATAGTTAATTTTGGTGCCCAGAAGGGCAGGTCACTGCCTTACATCAAGAGAGCAATAATGGATTTAGAGCTTTTAAATTTGGCTTCACAAAGAAACAAAGGAGTAGCTGATGATTGATCTATAATCGAAAATGAGGAAAACTCTGGGATGTCAGAACATCTACAATTTATATCACCAAAATAATTTGATATTTAGCACTAGATTTGTCATGAGCTAGAAAGTTGCATGGTTTGAGCATATTAGTCAAGGCTGACAGTTTATTGCAGTACTGAGGGGGCCCTGTGCTGTCAGAGATGTTGCCTTTCAGATGAGATATAAAATCAAGGCCCTGTCTACCCTCTCAGTTGGATGTGAAAGATACCATGGCACCATATGGAAGAATAGCGAGGGCGATATCCATGGTATCTTCAGCATTATTTATCCTTCAATTAACATCACTAAAAGTGGATTACCTGGTCATCACATTGCTGCTTGTGGCAGTTTGCTGAGTGCAATTTGGCTGCCATGTTTCCTTCATTGTCTGTAAAGCACTTTGGGATGTCCTATATAAATGTTAGTATTTCCCTTTTTCTTTCATTATTACATCATGTTGTGTGGCACTACCACCACGCTAAATGGGATTGATTCAGACCAGATCTAGCAACTCCAAACTGGGTGCTGTGAGCCATCAGCAGCAGCAGAACTTTATCCAACCACCTCATGGGTCCAGCAAAGCCCTCACTCTAACTTTACCATCAAGCCAGTGGTCAACCCTGGCTCAATGAGGAATGTTGAACAACATGCCAGGAGGTGAACCTGAAATTAAGGTGCTAACCTGGTGAAGCTACAACAGAGGACTACATGCACACTGAACAGCAGAATCAGGATGTTCATAACAGAACTAAGCGATCCCACAACCAACGAAATACATCAAGGCTCTGCAGTCCTGCCACATCCAGGCGTGAATGGTGGTGGACAATTAAACAACTCAATGGAGAAGGAGGCTGCACAAATATCCCCATCCTCAATGATGGGGGAGCCCAGCACATCAGTGTAAAAGACAAGGCTGAAGCAGTTGCAATCATCTTCAGCCAGAGGTATAAGTGGATGATCTAAGTCAGGCCTCCTCCTGAGGTCTCCAGCATCACAGATACCAGTCTTCAGCTAATTCCATTCATTTCACGCGATATCAAGAAATGCCTGAAGACACTGCAGTATCCAAAGGCTATGGTCCTGGACAACAAAATAGCTGCACCTCTAGCTATTTGACAGATGAAAATCTGACAGATGAAAAATCGCTCAGGTATGTCCTGTCCACAAAAAGTAGGACAAATCCAATTCAGCCAATTACCACCTACTTTCTATCACCAGCAAAATAATGGAGGTTGTCATTGATAATTCGATGGACAAAACATGGGCAAAAGAATGGAATTCCAGAGGGAGGTGAGAGTGACTGCCCTTGACATCAAGACAGCACTTGACCGAGTGGCATCAGGAAGCCTCAGCAAAACCGAATCAAATTGAAGGAAATCAGGGGGAAAACTCTCCACTGGTTAGATTCATGCTGAACACAAAGGAAGATGGTTGTAGTTGTTGGAGATCAATCATCTCAGTCCCAGGACATTCCTACAAGAGTTCTTTAGGATAGTGCCCTAGGCTCAACCATCTTCAGCTGCTTCACCAATGACCTGCCTTCCATCATAAGGTCAGAGGTTTACAGATGATGACAAAATGTTTTGCACCATTCACAGACTGCTTCATTATCTGAGGATTCATACCCAATTCAGCAAGAGCTGGACACTATTGAGGTTTGGGCTGATAAGTGGCAAGTAACATTCACAACACATAAGTTTCAGGCAATGACCATCTCCAACAAGAAAATCTAATGATATCCCTTTGACTCAATACATTAGGGCAATTAGTGATGGGTAATAAATGTCAGCCTAGCCAGTGAGGAGGACATGCCTTGAATAAATAAATAAAATAAAATGGGTAATGTTTAGACAGAGATGACATCACGGTAATGTCACTGGAATAACAATCCAGAGGCCCGGGCTAATGTTCTGGGGACACAATTTCAAATCCCACAAGGCAGCTGGTGGAATTAAAATTCAAATAACAAATCTGGAAATGAACGCTAGTCTCAGTAAAGGTGACCATTAAACTACCACTGATCGTTGTAAAAACTCATCCGGTTCACTAATGTCCTTTAGGGGAGGGAATCTGCTGATTTAACATGGTCTGGCCTACATGGGTCTCCAGATACACAACAATGTGGTTGACTCTTAACTGCCCTCTGAAATGGCCTAGCAAACCATTTAGTTCAAGGGCAATGAAGGATGGACAACACGTGCTGGCCTTGCCAGCAGTGCCCACATCCCATGAAAGAATAAAGAAAAAAAATGTAAAAATAAGAATACTATCAGCCCCAAAGGTTCATTCCTCGATGTTACTTGGTACTAAGGGACCATTCCGTGATGTTCTTCCCTACCAAGGGAGCATTCCTTGATATTATTTAGCATCCTCAGAAAAGGTAGGGAGAAAAATAATGTCAAACCACTTACACCAGTTACTTTCCTGTCACATCCACAAACATTCACTCCCTCCACCACTGACACACAGTAGCAGCAGTGTGTACCATCTACAAGATACACTGCAGGAATTCACCAAGGCTCCTTAGACAGCACCTTCCAAACCCATGACCACTACCATCTAGAAGGACAAGGGCAGCAGATAGATGGGAACACCACCACCTGGAAGTTCCCCTCCAAGTCACTCGCCATCCTGACTTGGAAATATATCGCCGTTCCTTCACTGTCGCTGGATCAAAATCCTGGAATTCCCTTCCTAACAGCACGGTGGGTGTACCCCACCACATGGACTGCAGCAGTTCAAGAAGGCAGCTCACCACCAACTTCTCAAGGGCAACTAGGGATGGGCAATAAATGCTGGCCCAGCCAGCGAAACCCACATCCCATGAATGAATTAAAAAAAAACCCACTGTGACCATAGGAAACAACTGACTCAGACCAGAAGCAGCACATGGCACAGAGTGCTCGAGCTGTAATGTATTGCCAGATTGTAATTGGATACAGGTTCACCAACCACTGTACTAACAATGCAGGAAGGAAAACTTAGATGGGAAGGAAATCAGTGATGGAAAAAACGCTGCACGTCACTGTGCACACCCAAACACTAGGGACAATATGTGTGAAATCATTTTGTGAATCCATTGAACGACATTTATACTTCCTTTTAAAAATTAAAGCATCCCTAAATCCCCAAAACACCTACATTTCAGTTCTTGGTAAATTAACTTCGAATGAATGCTTTTCCCTAGTTACAAGAATTAAAGAAAATGTGGGTGAAATCTAATGCTCCCCGGTGGAGAGCTTGGAGATTGTGGGGGGTGGGTGCATTTAATCAGGTGGGAAGGGTAGGGAACCTGCTGCCCTCCTGTCTCCACTTGATCAAGTGTGGGGAGGGAAGGCTCATGGATGGCATTCCTGCCCGGATGCTAGTTGTCCATTGCAATTGCATTAATCGCCCACTTAACCATCTCATCCCACCGCTGCTGCTTTCGGTGGGGGTAGGACTGTGGGGGCAGGATTTCCACCTCTGTGGTCCTTAATCCCAGGAAAGGCCCAATGCTGGCCACTTAATTGCCTGACGGGTACTTAATTCCAATGACCCTTCCCCAACGGAGGCAATGCGAGCCTCCTGCCACTTCTCCAGCGGGCGAGCGAGATCCACGTTGCAAACATTAAATTCTGCCCTGTGTAACAGTGAGTGATTTCTAGAATCGAATCCAGTCATTGTGTTCATATCAAGCATGATGTACTCTTCAATTTGATTACAGTTTTGCAAATCTTTGCATATCCCTTGATAAGTGAAACTTACTTGACATTTGCCTGTATCAAGGTCACAGACATTACTGTGGTTGTTGCATTGGCATGCGACACATGTGATATTGAGAGGTTGTAGGCCATCCACTATCTTCTGTCTATAAAAACCAGGAGCACATTCCTTTAAAAAAAAACAAAGTCAATGGTGAAGAGGTTAAGTAGAGGGTTCCTCACTGACAAGGGTCATTTTAACCTAAGTCGCTCAGTGGGAAACTGAGGGAACACATTGGTCGCCCATTTTACACCTTATCCAATTTTACTTCCACTGACTTCACTGGCAAATGGTTTAAAGCCGAAAGAGGAGAACCAAACTCAGCTGCTTCTTGCTGGCAGATTGGATGAAAATTATTCCCCACAAATACGTTCTGGGTGAATCAATCATCGTTTTCTACTTGTCTTGACTCAACATGGCTCAGCGTCATATTTGGCATTTTAACTGATTTTTTAAGCTCGACTTTGAATTTGCCGAGACCTTTACATCCTGCTGATCTCCCTTCCTCCTACAATCAAAGGCTTTTATTAAAACCCAAACTTGACCCCCAAACCCTACAACAAAGGCTTAGTACTGTGGTTGCTAGAATTCTGAACCATAAACGGAAAATATTGGAAATACTCAGCAGACCAGGCGGCATCACTGGAGAGAGAAACTCATTAAATTTTTCTGCTAACCCTGTTTCTCTCTTTACAGATGCTTCCCCTCCTGCTGAGTATTTCCAGCAGTTTCTGTTTATGACCCAAACCCCACTTCCTGATTTGCCTCTTTCCGCCTGCATTATGAGACTAGAGGCTTTCATACACATATCTCAGTTTAAAAAAGCTCAATATTTATTGTAGGAACATGTTTGTCAAAGCAAGTTATTTTAAATATGCCAACCTCCCAGCAATTAAAATAACTAAAACAAAGATCATTTTTTAAAAAATTGTGAGGACATCTTAATAATACTCCAATCTGTTTGAACAACTTATCTGGGAGGCACATTACTACTTGAACATTAGAAGATTATCTGCAACTTTTTAAAAAATCTTGTCAGAAATATATAGTTATTCTTCTGCTTGCGAGTAGCTTTACATTTCATGCTCCATTTACAAGCGGGTCCATCAGTTAGTTAGCAAGATAAAAACAATATATGAGAGCCACGGTTCATAGTTGTTGTGTTCACTATCCAACTGTTAAGCAGCCCAAATTCCATTTAGACCAACATTACGAACACAACTGGCATGGGGCACTAATTTGCACATTTAAACAGTGGTACAGACATTTCCGGCAAGCTCCGTTATAGGCCCAGTTGACGCTGACCTCGGGTATCAGCGGGATGGCTGAGGAATTTTCGTGCACGCAACAACCCTACATTTTCTGCTGCCAGCCACACTTCTCAGATGAGAAACGGGTGGGCATGAGTTGGAAATCATCCCTCCCCCCCAGATCAGGCTCTGACATTTACGTCAAGAGCATGGGCTCTACATGAAAACCTAGCAGGCCAAACACCCTCGGCCTGCCCCACCATCGATTAGAACATGGCTGACCTGCCCCTGAGCCGCATCTTCCTGCCTTTGCTCAACATCCCTTGATTCCTTTACCTACCAGAAGTCATCCATCCCCAGTCTCGAAAGCTCTAAATTCCCTAGCATCCAACGACTTGCAGGAAGGGAGTTCCAAATTAGTGTCACCCATAAACTTGGATGCGCAGCCCTCTATTCCTTCACTGAGGACCCAATAATACTGTGGAATTTTAAACTGACTCAACATAAAAACCAGTCAACATCAAATTACAATCTGCTGTGGCTTTTCAATGGTTCTCAGCTCCAGCCAGCTCTACGCAGAGGGTTGCATTGACACCATTTTGGCTGCAGTATGATCTTAACCGGGTAAAGGTTATCAAAAGGTACAGAGCAGACAATGATGCAGCACTGGCAGTATACCTCAGTTTATTGGTACCTGGCATGAGAGGCCTGCGTATCCAGGGGGGCAGTCACAGATCTCAATCTGACGTGCACGATCTCGTGTTGCATGAGTTTCATCTTCCTCCATTGCAATCTCCATCGTGATATTAGAAATCCTGGCAAAGTGAGGACGTTCAGCATAAACTTACTTTTTTAAATTCATGATGTGAACCAATCGATAACGTTTGTTGCTTTGTACAATGTAGATACTTAAATTCTGCAGCTTATTTCTCTAATAAAAAAAAAAGAACTATTAAGGGTCTTGGGAGCAATTTTCTCTGCAATCACCTGACGCTAACAGAGTAGTAATGGGTCCCACAAAAATAATCTGGGCCATTGCTACCCCAGGACCTCACTGCCCAATCTCACAAACCAACCCGCCTCTGAAACTTACTTGTTGGTGGTGACTTTGGCCTAATCTTGAGGCCTGAATCCTGTAAGCTGCCTGCTAGCGACGCATAGCTCACCTGCTACATATTAATGAGGCAGGGGGCCTCAAAATAGCAAGGGGTGGGGTGGGGGGAACGTGGGGTACTTTTTAGAAGTTCTTTCATTGGATGTGGGCACCATTGGCATGGCCAGCATTTGTAGCTCATCCATAATTGCCCATGAATTAAGTGGTTTGCTAGGCCCTTTCAGGGGGTAGTTAAGGGTAAAGAGTCAACCACATTACAGTGGGTCTGGAGTCACATGTAGGTAAGACCAGTGAAGGACGGCAGATTTCCATCCCTAAAGGACATTAGTGAGCCAGATGGGTTTTTACAACAATCAATGATAGTTGTCATGGTCACCATTACTGAGACTAGCTTGATATTCCAGATTCTTTTATGAATTGATTTTAAATTCCAGCAGCTGCCATGGTGGGATTTGGACCCAGGTCCCCAGAGCAGTAGCCTGGACGTCTGGATTACTAGTCCAGCGACATTACCGCTATGCTATCATCTCCGCTCTAAAATGACAGACTGACCAGCACACTCTGCTGGTCCCTCGTTCTAAGAAGCCAAATCAACCCCATCATCAATTGTCAACCCCAGAAAAGTACCCTGTCTGACATATCCATTGCCACAGAAAAAATAAACATCAAAAGGTGAAATAAAACTGTCTCGATTTTACAGGAAGGTGGGAGTAACACTGAGCTCGAACCTCATTGCTTGTCCATTTAAAGTCTGTGAACTTCCTTTTTCCCTGATCACTGCTTTCACTGAGCCCATTGGATCACTGCTTTTATAAGCACTCCCACGCATGAATGATTTTCAATGTATACTGCATTTCCAAACGCAACGCATGGTTGATTACAACCAAGTTTAGTCAGAAGTGTCGAATGGATGATCCATCTCAGCCTCCTCCGGAGGTCCCCAGCATCACAGATGCCAGTCTTTAACCAATTCGATTCACTCCATGCGATATCAAGAAATGGCTGAAGGTACTAGATGCAGCAAAAGCTATGGGCCCTAACAATATTCCACAATAATACTAATGACTTGTGCTCCAGAATTAGCTGTGGGTTTGTCAATCTGCTCCAGATCAGTTAGAACAATGTGGAAAATTTCCCAGATATGTCCTGTCCACAAAAAGCAGGTCAAATCCATCCAGCCTATTACCATCCCCATCAGTCTACTCTCGATCATCAGTAAAGTGGTAGAAGGGGTCATCAATAGTGCTATTAAGCGGCACTTGCTTAGCAATAACCTGCTTATTGATGCCCAGTTTGGGTTCTGCCAGGAGCTGAGTGATCCTGACAGAACCCAAACTGAGCGTCAGTGAGTAGGCTATTGTTAAGCAAGTGCCATTTGATAGCACTGTCGACGATCCCTTCTATCACCCAAACTCTACCACCTAGAAGGAAAGGGCAATAGACACATGCAAGTTCTCCTCCAAGCCAAACATTTTGCTGACTTGGAAATGTATCGCCATTCCTTCAGCGTCACTGGGTCAAAATCCTGGAACTCCCTCCCTAACAGCACTTTGGGTGTACTGTTATGACCACAGCAGATGTTAATTGCTGAGCAAACCAAATCCTAGGCTTGGCTTTTTTTTTACTCTGAAAAGGAGAAGAAAATGTACTGATCTCAGCCGCAAGAAGTCCAGTAACACTTTTGGGGTTTTAAAAAATAAAGGCAGAAGTTTTATTAACAAAAAGAAAACTTAAGCACACAAGATTGCAGTTACACAGTTAAAATTAGTCTTACAAAACATTTCTCTAAAAGACTACCTACTTGGTCAGACCCGCAAGTAAATACCTTCCAGACAACACTCCAGGCAGAATTTAGCCCTCGATGGGCAGGCGGGCCCCACCGGCTTGGCGGCGGGCGGGCAGCTGAACTCCGCCGCCGAAACGGGCCCGGCAGCCATTTTGAGTGGGCGGGCCAATTAAGGCCCGCCCAGTGACCTGCGTTACGGGAAGCGCTATGCACTTCCTGGGCGGGGCTGGGGAAGGGATTCCCCATCTGTCAAAGTGCGCACTGCTCCCTGAGACTAAGTGCTGCCTCAGGGAGTTTACTGATAGGTAGAAAAACTCTAAAAATAGAAAAATATTAAAATTATTAACATGTCCCCATCATGTGACAATGTCACATGAGATGGGACATATTAATAAATATGACATAAACTTTATTAAAGATTTTTAAAATGGACATGAAACCCCATCCAGCCAGCGGATGAGGTTTCATGTTTTTTCTCCTTCCCGCCGGGGCTCCTGGCCATTGACAGGTTGGTGGGCCCGCAGCTGATTTCGCTGTCTGCCCGCCTTCCTGAATATTTAAATGGGGCGGGATGACGTTGGGGGTTCCTCCCGATTTCATCCCGCGCCATTTTCCCGTCGGCGAGTAGGCCCCGCCCCCAAATCGCCAATGGAAAAATTCTGGCCTCCCTTATAGATGCTTAACTATAAAAATCAAGTAATATTACCCAAGGCAAACTGCTGGAGCTTTAATAAAGGTATACCACATAACCACTTAAACTGTCTTCCACTCTCCTTTGCCAGGCTGTGCAACTACATCTTCTTAACTTTTCTAACTTTTCTTAGACCAGTACATCAACGAACCGACTTGGGAACAGCTATCTTAGATTTGGTTTTCTGCAATGAGAAGGGGTTAATTAAGTAATCTTGTTTTGCAGGGTCCTTGAGGGAACAGTGACCATGACATGACAGAATTCTTCCTTAGGTTGGAAAGTGAAGTAGTCCAATCTGAAACTAGGGTCCTAAATCTAAACAAAGGAAACTACGAGGGTATGAGGCACAATTTGGCTAAGATAGATTGGGGAACTTCATTAAAAGGCATGACAGTGGCTAGGCAATGGCTAATATTTAAAGAACAAATGTATGCATTGCAACAGTTACATATTCCTTTCTGGTACAAAAACATAACAGGAAAAGTGGCCCAACCAAGGCTAACAAAATAAATTAAGGATAGTGTTAGATCCAAAGATCTAAATATAAAGTTGCTAGAAAAAGTAGCAAGCCTGAGGATAGGAAGCAGTTTAGAATTCAGCAAGGGAGGACCAAGAGATTGATAAAGAGGGAAAAAATAGAGCATGAGAGTAAACTTGCAAGTAACACAAAAGCGGATTGTAAAAGCTTCTATTAGTATGTAAGAAGAAAAAGATTAGTGAAGACAAATCTAAGTCCCTACAGGCTAAAGCGGGACAATTTATAACAGAGAACAAGAAAATTGCAGAGCAATTAAACAACTACCTTAGTTCTGTCTTCACAGAGGAAGACACAAATAACTTCCCAGAAATATTAGGGAACCAAGGGTCTACTGAGGAGAAGGGATTGAAGGAAATTAATATTATTAAAAAAAAACAGTGCTGGAGAAATAAACGGGACTGAAAGCCGATAAATCCCCAAGTCTGATCGTTTACATTCCAGGGTACTAAAGGAGGTGGCCATGGAAATAGTGGATGCGTTGGTTGTCATTTTCCAAAATACTGTAGATTCTGGAACAGTCTCAGCAAATTGGAGAGTGGCAAATGTAACCCCACTATTTAAAAAAGGAGGGAGGGAGAAAGCAGAAAATTGCAGGCAGGTTAGCCTAACATCAGTAGTAGGGAAAATGTTAGAGTCTATTATAAAGGATGTGATAACAGGACGCTTAGAAAATATCAACGGCATTAGACAAAGTCAACATGGATTTATGAAAGGGAAATCATGTTTGATAAACCTACTGCGGTTTTTTGAGGACGTAACTAGCAGAATAGATAAGGGAGAACCAGTGGATGAGGTGTATTTGGATTTTCAGAAAGATTTTGACAAAGTTCCACATAAGAGGTTAGTGTGTAAAATTAAAGCACATGGGTTTGGGTGTAATGTATTGGCATGGATTGAGTATCGGTTAGCAGACAGGATACATAGAGTAGGAATAAATGGGTCTTTTTCAGAATGACAGGTGGTGACTAGTGGGGTACCGCGGGGATCAGTGTTTGGACCCCAGCTACTTATAGTATATATCAATGTTTTGGATGAGGGAACCAAATGTAGTATTTCGAAGTTTGCTGATGACATGTAACTTGGTGGGAATGTGAGTAATGAGGAAGGTGTTAGGAGGCTTCAAGAAGATTTAGACAGGTTAAGTGAGTGGGCAAATACATTGCAGATGCAGTATAACATGGATAAGTGGGAAGTTATCTAATCCAGCAAGAAAAGCAGAATGGCAGAGTATTATTTAAATGGTGATAGATTGGGAAATGTTGATGTAAAAAGGGACCTGGGTGTCCTTGTACACCAATCACTGAAAGCAAACATGCAGGTGCAGCAAGGAGTTAAGACAGCAAATGGTATGTTGGCCTTCGCTGCAAGAGGATATGAGTCCAGGAGCAAGAATGTCTTACTGCTGCTGTACAGGGCCTTGGTGAGACCACACCTGGAGTATAGTGTGCAGGTTTGGTTTCCTTACCTAAGAAAGGATATGCTTGCGATAGAGGGGCTGCAGCGAAGGTTCACCAGACTGATTCCTGAGATAGCAGGATTATCGAATGAAGAGAGATTAGGCCGACTAGGCCTGTATTCACTGGAGTTTAGATGAATGAGTGGAGATCTCATTGGGTAGAATTTTGCCCTCATTGGGCGGGTTTGGCCGGGGTGGGCGAAGGCGTTTGGAAATCCAACCACAGCCTGCGATTGGGACCCGACCGCGATTTCACGCTGGCAGGCCGATTCAGGCCTGTCCAGCCTAAAACACAGCTTGTCACTGGCCGGGAAGGGCCGACTGGGGGCGGGGGGCCCATCAGTGCCGCGTCCAATGGAGGCCCAGTGGCCAGAAAGGCTGCCAGAGAAGGACGTCTGTCTGCTGTTGCAAGGACGGAGTCCAGTGTGTCAGCAAATGCCAGGCAGGAGAGCAGGTCAAGTGAGCACTCGGCCCCTCCATTTTTCCAACAAGTGCCTCGCTGCCCTCCTGGTGGTGCTGGCTGCCAGAAGGGACACCCTTGTCTCCAGAGATGGGAGGAGGAGGCCATTGCATCTCACGAAGAAGACATGGGAGGAGGTGGCAGCCCAGGTGAGCAGCCACAGTGTGGTGCAGCACACCTGGGCACAGTGCCCGAAGTGCTTCAATGACCTGCTGCACTCAGGAAGGGTGAGTACCGTGTTGTCATGGGTCAGTGTGTTCAATTGTTTTAGGCTGGCCATCCCCCTGTGGAGCTCAGGGGTGTTACAGTGTGAGTGCCAACTGCCAATCACACCGGCGCTGGGGAAGGGGCTGAGCCCTGGCTGCTTTGACTGAGTGCCTTGAGGCTTGAGGTCTATGCAAGGTGTTCCCCAGGTGTGGCTGGCTAGACTGCAATGGTGCTGCAGGAATAGAGTGGACTAATCAATGCTCCTCTGTCCTTTCAGGAGAAGACATCCCACAACAACATTGAGATGTTGCGGACTGGCGGAGAACCTCCACACCCTCTCCCGGTACGAGCAGGAGGCCTTGAAGCTCAAGAGGCGCTATGCAACACGGTCAAGCGGCTGGGGTGAGGCTGGGGTGCCAGACGAAGGTAAGAGCGCAGTGCACTGAGGTGAGAATTTCAGCTTGTGCAACTATTCTAGTGCAGTCTCTTCATTGATGTGAGCCTTGAACCTGGAGGCCTCAGTGAAAGACGAGGGCTTCATGTGCAGATCTCTATTGTCTCACCAGGGTGTCTGGCATGCACAGTGACAGTCTGATGACTTTAACTAATGACATGTCCTTCTTCTTCCTTTTGGGTTCACCAGCAGGCGTTCGATCTCTGGACCCTGAAGGGCCACCCCTGACACTGGAGGACCACCAGGTGTCATTTGCACCCGCTCTCTGAAGCAGGCACCAGTGCAGATACCAGCACCTCAGTGGGCATTAGTTCAGTGGCTAGTATCTCGGTGCACATCGGTGAGGGCACTTCACACTCACTTGAGGTGGAAGCGGAGGCAGAGAGTGCCCAGGGCGCTGGCAGTCAGAGGATTGCTGGAGACCAGGACGATGCTCAGTCAAAGGCCGATGATGGGCCTCTGGAGTTGTCCAATAGGCAGCAGATGCTGGATGTCCAGCGAGCTCTGCGGGAGGATCTGGCGGAGATCCATGAGGGTCTGCATGCCATGGTCTCCATGAAGGAGGAAGGTGGAGCTTGAGCATAGCATTAACACTCATGGCCAAGCACATTACCTCCTCCATGGATAGAGCGGCGACTCTCATGGAGAGGCTGCTCCAGAAACAGAATCAGGGGTTCCTGGGGTTGCACTCGGACCTGCAAGCCCTCACACAGGCAATGACCTCGGCCGGTCAGTGTGTGTGTGTGAGGTGGAGGGGACACCCATTACCCCAGCTAGGTGCCCGTCCATCAATGGTGGGCAGGGAGGTCCAGAGCAACCTCACATTGGCGCACGAGCTGCTTGTCATCTCTGCTCCTCTCAGGGCGCTCCGGGCAATGGCAGCAGCTCCTCCGCCTCTCTGCCAGTGGCCGTGGCATCTGAGATTGTGGAAACAGGGGAGATGCCAGTCCATGGCACTGGCCACTCCCTCCCACACTCCCTCCCAGGCGGGGCCAGTAGAGGCTCCACTGGCCAGAGGACAACCACCAAGGTCATCAAGGCCAACAAGACACCAGAGTCAGTAGGCTGTTTCCAATGCCGGTGCCAACGAGGGTGAAGCACCGTAAACGTAAGTTTAAAGCACCTTAAGCACAAGAGGGACTGGTCATGGGTGATCTTTTGTTCCCCCATTCTGTTTTTCTTTTTTTAATTGTGTGACTACCAACATTGTTTTTTTTCTGTTCAAGACTATGTAAGTTCCAACATAAAATTACATTTGCTTTTGTGTTATTGGCCTGAATATGCTTCATTTATTTTGAAGGTGCAGGGTAGGCCAGTATGTAATGCTGGATGTGGGTGGCTCAAAACTGTATTGCACAGGCACTGAATGTATCTTGGGGGCCAAGGAAAGGGTCATTTCTGTGATCCACAATGGAGGCGGCAGCCCTGGCATGAGGTGTTAGTTCTTATTTGGCAGCCTAGCTGAAGGAGTGTTGAATCAATGTGTCCCTGGTGTCCCTGCCTCCCTGGAGGTTGCCAAGGTCTACCTCCACGCCCTCAGCATTCTCCTCACCATGCCCCTCTTCTGACTCACTACTGGACTCATCCTCTGTGGCCTGTACAGTTGCATCAAGATCCCCTTCCTCCAGTGGGTCCCCCCCTTGCCAGTGCCAGACTGTGTCGAGCGCAGCATGTAGCCACAATCAGTGATACCCGCTCTGGGGGTATTGCATTGCACCCCTGAACGGTCCAGGCATCGGAAGCACATCTTGAGAAGGCCTTTGGATCTCTCTATCACTTCCCTTGTGGAGGCATGACTCCTTTTGTAATGCTGCTCCGCCTCTGCTCTTAGGTGTCAGAGAGGTGTCATGAACCATCTTTTCAAGGGATAATCCTTGTCACCCAGCAGCCATCCATCTAGTTGGGCTGGAGCACTGAAGAACCTTGGCACCTGGGAGTGTCCCAGGATGTTAGCGTCATGGAAGCTTCCAGGGTACTTTGCACAGACTTGCAGAATCTACATCCTGTGGTCACACACTATCTGCATGTTCATGGAGTGGAAGCCCTTCCTATTGACGAAGGCACCCGGCTGACCCGCTGGTGCCTTGATGGCCACATGTGGGCAGTCGATGGCACCCTGGACATGGGAGAAACCAGAAATCACTGTAAACACTCTGGCTTGCTCAGCCTGGCTGGACTCGTCCATACAGAAATGAAGGAATATCAATACCCGCCTGAACAGAGCTTCTGTCACCACCTGGATGCAACTCTGGGCAGCTGATTGGGAGACTCCATGCAGATCCCCCACTGAGCCCTGGAAAGAACCAGAGGCATAGAAGTTGAGGGCCACTGTGACCTTCAGAGCCACTGGCATGGGGTGTCCACCCACAAAGTTCGAGCTGATCTCAAGCCTGATCATCTGGCAAATGGAGGTCATGCTCTCCCTTGAGAGGCGGAGCCTCCTTCAGCACTGTACCTCAGACATAGTCAGGTAGCTGCATCGCTGCCTGTAAACCCTGGAAGCAGGTTAGTGTCGTCTTATGCGGCCCCTTCCACCTTGGACTACCTGCTGGCCCTGTGCCCCTTGTGCCTGCGCCTCTCCTCCCACAGGTCCCTCCCCTGGAAGCTGCATAGGGACACCAGGCCTCCTTTCCCTTCTGCCCCTCTCTTCCTCCTCAGAGGAGGTGTCTCCAGCGGAGACCACAATCCCCATTACCAGGATAAGGGAGAAGGCGGTCTGATATTTGGAAACGTCTACACAGTCCGAATCCTCAGGGGGTCTGGAAGACACCAATGAGTCCTGAAATAAAGCCTGGAAATGCTAAAAATGAAGCCCTGATCAGAGATTAAGCTGCCAAGTCTCAATAAGCCGCCAGCAGCAAGTTATCTCCAAAACTCCTCACTACTCTCAGTTACAATGCTGCTGACCCTTTTTATCCCACCCGTGGATGAGGTTTTGCAAACTGCCTGACTGCCCGTTTTGCTCATGCGACAAGCAAAAAAATCACACGGACAACGTTAAATTGCCATCAGTTGGGTTGTCAGGGAACTTACCTGGCCTGTTAATTAATGGTGGGTGCAGCTCTGACTCCCATGTGTGTCCGCCCAGCGAACTACAAGGCCACCTCTGGAATTGTGCAAATTATAAGTCTTCAGGGAGCACCTCCATGTGAGGCGCCCTCATGGTCCCCACCTACAGGGCCCGGGTTCATCTCTCCTGTTGGGGTTGCCACCCGCCCAGAATGTGGGTCGCTCCCATTGGCACTCCCTGCAGTGCTGCACATCCGACATCCTTATTTGGTCGGGGCTTCCAGAGGTGGCCTTGTAATTGGTCACATCCTCAAAAATCACTTCCAGAGTCCCGCACGGCCACATTTGGGTCCCTGACCTGGAATTTGGCCTGGTGAAGGGATCAGGGCCCTGGCACTAAAATTCAGCCTAATGAACTCTAGGTAATGCCCACAACAGCATTTTGTTTTAATCACGCAAGTGACAGTATCCATCTTTTCTCTTCACTTCACATCAAAAACCCACAACCACGGTTAAAAACCACAATATAAAAACTACGATGCAGAAGGAGGGCATGCGGCCTATCAAGTCCGTGCTGGCTCTCTGAAGAGCAATCCAATCAGTCCCATTTGCCTGCTCTATTCCCATGGCCCTGTAACTTTATTCATGCTTCTAATTCACAGTTAGCTAATTATATTCCTTACCTGCTCTGCTGGAGCCCAGTGCCATAGGAAGCTTTAATCAGGATGTATTCAATGTTGCTGAGCACTGACATGAAATCAGTACGTGTGACTGGTTTGTCAGAGACTGAATTGAAATACTTCCACTCATGCTGTAAAAATGAAAGGGTATTAGAAACTTCAAACACTATTAACAGGCAGAGATCAAATAACGTTCAGCGCTCATCCCACCGAAGAGCTTTCTATTCAAAGTGAAGCTGCTGCTTCTTCTTTTGAAGGTTGTCATTGTTAGACCATCAATTCTTTGACAAAGCTGAGCAAGGGTGGCCTGATGAGGTTCGCAAATGCATTCGAATTCAGGAGCATTTATAAAAAGTTGTTTCTGGCACCTCCTATTTTTAACCGTGTCCCCTCTCCCCCGCTCTCTAAGAGTCGATTATTATTTGCAACATGGCCATCAAACTGGAAAAGGGAAGTTCTGGCACACTCCATGGATTTCCTTTCCACCAAAGGGCAGTCAATTTACTACCGCCAGGTTTAAAACACCCCCTCCCCCACCCCACCCCCACTGGAAGTGACGACGACCCCACCCTCACAGCTGCTTTTCCCTTTTTAAGACTCGTGCTGGCGTAACATTTCACAATCTTTCAACAGCTTGCCCAAATGGTTATTCTCCGTGTCTGTGCCTAGACAGGGGACTGTGAGCAGGCTAGTCGGCTGTGGGAAAGGGACACTTTAGCGAAACTAAAGTGCACACATCCCGCTTTCCGACAGAGATCTGAGAGAGTCATCAAAATGGGAAAGCTACAGCCACATTCCATGGATGCTGACTCCAATCATACTGCCTATGCCTCCAACAGGGCAGACTTCACGTCGTTTAGGATCAAACCCTGGACATTTGTGGCATGTGTAGCATCTATTTTATCTATAGAGCCAATGATGAACAGGCTTGGATCAAATCTAAGCAGAGTTCTTTCATTTGTGGCTGCACTGTGCCCCATGCTATAGTGATCAGTGATGTAGAAACTGGGTTCACTGACTTTATTACACCCAGTAGTTACATTCCTCATGGCCTGTATTTAATAGTGTTGAAATAAGTGTTCACAGATCAACACTTCAACATTTACGAGGCTCTTCTTCTAGCAATTAATTTTTGTACTGTGCATTATTTCTGACGTGAAATAGACTTTAATCCATAATACGGCCATTAATTTTGCTACATCTAAAACCTTTGATGTAGATCAAATGTTCCCTTGAAGGAGGAAAAAAAATGCACTATTTAATCCAATGATAAACCACAGGAAAGGAGACTGTAAGGCCTTACTGTTCCATGCTCATTAATTTGTGGATCGAAATGGCCTTTTTTCTTAAAGTAATTCATTCATATTACAACACAGAATGCAGCCGCTGGTTATGCGCTGGGGCTCTCTGCAGCACTAACTTAAATGGGCACCATGTATTTTCGTGCTGGATCCCATTAAAACTGCAGTTTATCAGTAGCTGGAACCAGAAAAAAAATAGAAAGTGTGAACCAAGTTTTTGTTAGAAAATGAAATGGAAGTAGCAAATTAAGAGGAGCTGTACCTCCGAAGAGATCTAATTCTGCGAAAGCAACTTTCTTTTAAAAAATGAAAAAAAAAACCACACATAGGGAATGCAATATATCAAATCCTATAGAATGTTTCATTACTTACAAAACACAGCAGGTAGAATCGGAGAATGGCAGGAAGCACAGGGCTAGGTATTGATCGGGCACATGTTAACACTCCCAATCTGATAGAATGATGAGCCACTCAAAAAGTGGTAGCTCCAACTGGAGGGCCAGATATAGGTCAGCACACTAAAAACATTGGCCAGGATATTTGGCAAAGTGGGGCTTCCCTTCCTTCCATCCGAGGAGTTGGTGGAGAACATATCCCCACCCATACTGCCTGCCCTGCAACCATTTAACCCTCCAACAAGCGTTGATTGGCTGGAGGCGAGACTTGCGCCCCTCACTCAGGGGGAAGGCCCACCTCAGAGATCTGCCGGCCAATCAGATGACCCATTCCCAATTGGTTTCTGTAATTGGCCCCTCCATTTCCCATCTTTCAGAGCTGTCAACTTGCCCGATGATAATTTTAAGATCCTCATTATAAACAGCACCGAGTCCCAGATCCCGTATGGTGCAGGAGCTCAGGCTCCCCTCAGTTTAGTTGTGGAAATTCCTTGTTCACAGCCCAGTCCTACAAAACATCAAGGCAATTCCCACAGCCTAAGTCCCGGGGGCCCAGGAAAGTTTTTGTGGTCTCAGGGCGGGGTGGGGAAATGAAATGAGCCCCAGGGGCGTGGGGGTGTTTGTGGAGAGGCCAAGGGGCCAAGGGGGGTGGGGAGGACCTGCAGGGATTGGGGGTGGAGGGGCATGGGGGCAATGTTAAAAGGACGCTGCTGATGAAGGCAACCCCTATACCACCTCCCTCCCTTCTCATCTTGGGCCTGAGAAGGGGTCACTTTACAGGCTTCCCCCTGCCCCAAACTCCTCCTACCAGCCTGAAAATCAAGACTGGGTGGGAAACGGCCCATAAGTAGTCAATAATTGGCCACTTCAGGGCCTTGACTGAGGCAAGAGCAGGCGGGCTGGCCTAGGCCTAAGCCTTCCCCATCCCATCATAGAATTGCTGAGAGGTCAGGGTGGGCAGGAGCATGGTGGGAAGGCCATCAGAGAAATTTTACCGTCAGTGAGGGAATGTAAAATTCTGCCCGTTCAGCAATAATCTCCCCTTAAAATCCAGTACTTTCTTTTTGTAGGCTTAATTATATAGCCTTAACTAAATAAACACAAAAACGAGAACTAACCAATGTTAGTTATTGCTAATTGAAACATTCGTAAGTGTTATCAAAAATTAAAACCCACATGACTTACTTTCCAAACTGTAAAGGCTGCAGTGAGTTGGAGGATATGTTATTTTATAGCAACAGTGCTCCCATGTTAACTGTGTCATGAAGGCCGTTCAACCATGGTGACTGAATGAGTCAAATTCTACTTGTGCAAGGCCAGGATTTTCCGGTGGGTAGGCCCGGGAGCGGTCGGGAAGCCGACCTCCGCCCGCGACCGAACACCGACCGCGATTTCATGCTGGCTGGCCAATTAACGGCTAGCTGGTGTGAAACGCGCGCTGCAGCACCGCTGGGTTGGGGGCGAGAGGACCGTGAGTGCCAAAGTTTGTGCATGCGCGTGGGTGCGCACAGAAGAAGCTCCCTGAGGCAGCTCTGTGCCTTAGGGAGCTGAAGATTTTTAATATAAAAAAAAATTAAGAGATTAAAAATGATGAAAACGTCCCCTCGTGTGTGAGCAGGAACATGTTAAATATGAGTGTTAAAAGGGTTTTTTAAAAAAAAAAATCACTGGTCGAAACCTCATCTGTCCGTGGATTAGGTTTCGTCAAAAATTCAAAGACCGCTTGGCCTATTCGCCTGCCCGCCAACCAAACAGTTGGATGGGCAGCAAAAAATTTGAATCTATTACTTCATGAAGGGCCTTAATAGACGGCTTAATTGTTGTCGGGCATGTTGTCGGCTCCCACACGCACCCGCTGACTGAAATATAGCGAGAGTGAGTGATAACGTTGGGATGCTCGCCTGACGCCATTCAGCATCATTTTACGCTTGTTCAGGTCGGACACATGACCGCCTGACAAGCGCAATATTCTGCCCCAAAGCTTTCTGGCTCATTTGGAGTTCAAATTTCACAATTCCATTCAGAGTCAGGAAAAGTGCAAATCAGTGGTCTTGATTACGAATGTATGGTTCTTTATCTATGTATCCAATCTTTAGCTCCTACCTTCCTTTAAGCACTGGGTAAATGTATTTGGTTTGAGGTAGGTTCCTGGTATATAGTGACACTGGGGACATTGTACAGTTTGGTAACCCTGACGTTTTGTAGGGCTGGGGTGTGAACAAGGAATTTACATTAACTAAAGTGAGGGATCTGAGCTTTGGCATCATACGGGATCTGGGACTTGGTGCTGTTAGAATGAGGATCTTAAGATTATCATCAGGCAAATGGACAGCTCTGAAAGATAGGAAATGGAGGGGCCAATCTGTATTACCACAAATGGATTGGGAATGGGTCAGCAGTGTTCTGAAAATCATGGTGTTTAATTTAGCATTTTGTTCCCAATCCTCATCTACCTGCCACTATTTTCAACCGGTTGTGGCAATTGGTTTATTTCAGGTGGGTACATCATTAAAGAATACAGACTGAAGTAAACTTGTGGTCATCCAGAACTCTTACCAACTAATTCGCACCAAGTCCTGCCTCCTGATCACTCCGTGCTCAATGAAATACATTGGCATCCAGTCAAGCAACATCCTGATTTTGAAATTCCCATCCTTGTTTTCAAATCCCTCCATAGCCTCTTCCCTCCATACTTCTGTAATCTCCTCCAGCCCCACAACCTTCCAAGATATCGGTACCCATCTCATTCTGGCCTCTTGAACATTCTTGATTTTAATCTCTCCATCATTGGTGGCCATACCTCCAGTTGCCTAGGCCCTGAACTATTGAATTCCCTCCTTACACCTCCCCATCTCTCTATCTTGCTTTCCTCTTTTACGACACTCTTTAAAACCTCTTTGACCATATGTGGTTTGGTGTCAAATTTTGTTTTATGATGCCTCTGTTAAGTGCTTTGGGACATTATATCACATTAAAGGCATTATATAAATACACGTTGTTGCTGTCGTGTCCAAGAGTTCATTCTTGGCATATAGGCAGTGCGGTGCTACAAAATTTACCCTTCTAACATTCTGACAAATATCAGATCCCAATGTAATTTTCAGACAACAACAAGTGGGGCATGTGTTGTGCAAACTCTGTCCATTGTACGAGGTACAAGGTGCAGAACATCCTAACCATTGGCTCTTAACATAAGGCCTCTCACAAAAAAATGGTAGCCGTGATTTTAACCTAACTCCCAGTTGACGTAGGTTCAAATCAAGGCTGGTATGTTTCCATTAT
Organism: Carcharodon carcharias; assembly: GCF_017639515.1. Lineage (NCBI taxonomy): Eukaryota > Metazoa > Chordata > Chondrichthyes > Lamniformes > Lamnidae > Carcharodon > Carcharodon carcharias. The sequence continues at coordinate 169,328,918 of NC_054472.1, forward strand.
TAGAAATGATTTCTACTGGGTCAAGAGGAGCATGAACACCCCTGTTAACATATCAAAAATCTTTACGCCAACTGTCAGTTTCTCCACACCTGCCCTCCCATGATTGCACCCTTACCCTCCTGAATTTAGGCTCTGATGTCTGATGTAGCTCAATGCTGAGTTTCGCATCCCCACTTTCAAAATGGCTTTGGGACTTGCCAAGGACATGTGTGGGCATCACAATTGCTCCACACACCATCCACTTATAATACGAATTGGCCCCAAGCTTGCTTTCTACGGTCAAGGTGGAGAGGCAGGGGTGGGGGTGGGAGGGTGGTGGGTGGTGGTGGTGGTGGTGGTGGTGGGGGAGGTGTTGGGTGGGAGTGGAATTGTGAGGGTGGAGGGGCAGTGGGGCAACAAGTCCTAGGCTCTTCCAACACACAGAGAGAATTGCAGTAATGGAGATTATGGCAGAATTTCAAACTCAGTGGGTACTGGGACTGCAGAGGCTTGGGGATATCAAAGGGTAACTTCTCAAGTTTGCCAGTCCTGGTAAGAGGTATGCCAGGTAGCTAGCAGCATTAGGGGCACATGTGCTGAGAACCACAGCCACCAGCTTGAAATTCTGCCCCGATCTGTCTAGTGATCTCTCAATTTCAGAGTCAATCCCGGCACAGAACGCTCCCACTATGCACTTGTTAATGACCTTCAGGCCTGAATTCCGGTGGACCAAACTTTATACCGGTGACACAACTTGTAGCACTATGTAAGTGTATTTAGAGTTGGAAATTAGCTTGGCTGAAAAGATTCCCAGAGGGGCTTGGAGAAGAGGCATGGGGAGATTTATGAGAATGGGTTGAACTGGGGGTTGGGCGGTGCTGGTCCTGGGGCCCCCAGGATGGTGGGGGGTTCGTGAGAGCTGAAGAATGGGTTGAGGTGGTCAGAACAGGCCAGAGAGGCCCTGAAAAGGGGTCATAGCAGGTTGGCAGTGGTGCAGAGCAGTTTGAAGTGGACGACATGCTAGATCCAACATCAAGGTTAGACCCCACGCTCAAAACAGAAAGTGGTCCATTTTGTGGTTAAGCTTTAAGTAATTTCTTAAGCAGTTTTATATGTCTCCTATGCTATGAATGTTTTAATTTCCTAGCTGCTGTCGAGAGGCTGATGGGGAAAACTAACATTAAGCAACTTTCTTTTCCTGAGAAGGTATTTCAAGCTTTTGGACTGGTTCGCCTTCCCCTTTCTAAAAAATTTGCATATGGCCAGGTTTCAATTAAATTTTGAATCACAATGAAGAAATGTGCACATTAGCCAGTCAGACGGGAGATGTTTTAATTGAATTTCAATCCCAATGAAAAGAATTTGCATATTAGCAAATCAGGTGGAAAAAAAAATTGAATTAAGATGGGGAATATGGTGATAAAGAAATTAGCACCAATTAGAAAGTGAGCTGAAGCGAGCCCCTTGAGTTGGACATGTGGAGGTCAACATGAGGAAGTCAAAAGAATCGGGAGTTGGGAGAAATTTCTTTACACGGAGAGCTTTTAAAAATATGCAATGCTTTGCTATACTGAGTATATGAGGCAAAGACCACTGTAACTCATAGGACTCAGGAGCAGGAATAGGTTATTCAGCCCCTCGAGCCTACTCTGCCACTCAACAAGATCATGGCTAATCTGGTTATGGTCTCAACTCCACTATGTTGTCCGTCCCCCACATAACCCTTGACTCCCTTGTCTATCAAAAATCTGTCTAACTCAGCCTTGACTAAATTCAATGACCCAGCCTCCACTGATTTCTGGGGAAGAGAATGCAACAGACTAATGACCATTTGAGAGAAAAAAACCTCTCATCTCCATCTGAAATGGTAGACCTCTTAGTCTTAATCTGTGTCCTTTAGCTCTTGTCTCTCCCACAAGAGGAAATATCCTGCCGGTATCTACCCAATCAAATCCTCTCAGGATCTTATATGTTTCAATAAGATCTTAACTCTTCAGGGAAAATTGGATAAATATTAGAGCAGTGGAAGAGTCAGGCCTAAGGGAAGGGAGCTGGGAAATAGGATCAGTTTTGGATCGCTATAGGCAGGAGCTGACACAAAAATGATGAGCAAAAAGCCAGCACAGGACACAAAGGGATGAAATGAGACATGGGCTGTAACTCAACACGGAGAATGGTATCAGTTGCCTAAGGGGGGAGGCAGTGGTGTAGTGGTATTGTCACTGGGCTAGCAATCCAGAGACCCAGGGGTAATGCTCTGGGGACCCAGGTTTGAAGCCCACTATGGCAGATAGTGGAATTTGAATTTAGTAAAAATCTGGAATTTAAAAAGTCTAACGATGGCCTGAAACCATTTTCAATTGTCAAAAAAATCCACCTGGTTGACCAAAAGCCTTTAGGGAAGGAAATCTGCTGTCCTTACCTGGTTTGGCCTACATGTGACTCCAGACCCACAGCAATGTGATTGACTCTTAAATGCTTTCTGAAATGGCCCCATCAAGCCACTCAGTGGTATCAAAACAACCACTGCAGAAAATTGGACCTACACCACATGGACTGCAGGTTCAAAAAAGGCAGCTCACCACCAGCTTCTCAAGGGTAATTAGGCATGGGGTAATAAATGTTGGCCTAGCCAGCAATGCCCATGTCGCATGAGTGACTAAGCAAATAAGATCTGCCTGACATTCAACTTTATTGAAGTCAATGGAATTGATTATCAGGCTTATAAGGTGTGACTGGAGTGAAGTTGCAGCCTCACCCATGTCCAATTTCACCCCCAATTAACAGCCTCTTTCTGTGCTGTGAACTTCTATGGAAATATTTATAGTAAAACTTTCACAATATTTAAAGTAAATGATAGGCTTTCAATTACTTCTTATTTTCTAAAATGTGTCTTAATTTGCACCAATTAAAATGAAATACAAGCAACGGTGATTAGAAAACAAGATCTGATAGTTTAACTCACTTGGTACCAGGCTTACCTCAGTCAGGTCTATCTCATTTCTGCTTTGCTGTCCATTTGCGGGAGTTGGGATGTTCCTATAAATTACAATTTTGCTGCTGTGACCTCCTTTCAGTAGGATCTGAGGTTCCAGGTTCAAGTTTCCAGAGCCGTCGTAAGCATAAAATGCAGCTACATATCTCAGTTTCCCTCCGTAAGCCAAAAGCTGTGGAGGAAGGAGTATAACATCTCAAGGTCCTGTGAGGTTTAAGTTTGCAGGGTTTTTAAAATCATGATCATTGTGGTAGTCCATGGAGGCCTGTCTCTTTATCTTGCCCTCGCGTGATGTGGAGTTGTGCCCCTCAAGCTATATACATAACCAACTGTCTCGCTCTTATGGAGAGAGATGCCTACGGTCCTTCATGAACTATGGCTAATTACCTAACACTGTACAGAGAACAAAGACAATATCATCGACATTGCGAAGCTGACAACAGATGGGTCTGAGACAAGCCTGATCTTAAGTTTGTGACACATTTACATATACAAAATCCAGACAGAACTGAGTATTGTTTAAATGATGAAAAGCTAGGAACAGTGGAGATCCAAAGAGATTTAGGGATCACTAAAGCATGGTAGTCAGGTACAAAATTAATCAAAAAGGCTAATGCAACATTCACCTTTATATCCAGAGGAACATAAATAGGAAGTTTCACTAGAGCCATAGGAAGCCCTGGTTAGATCACATGTAACTGTACGGTGTACAGTTCTAGATGCCTTACCTCAGAAAGGAGATATTGGCCTTGGAAGGAGTGCACTGTGGATTCATGAGAATATTGTCAGGGATCCAGCAGTTAAGTTATGAGAAATGATTGCATAAACAAGGCTTGCCTTCTCTGGAATGTAGAAGGTTATAGGGAGATTTGATTTGAGATTTTAGGGCTTTGAGCAGATTTGATGGGGTAGATAGAGAGAAACATTTTCCTCTGGTGCTGAGTCTAGGACAAGGAGGCATAACCTTAAAATCAGAGCTAGGCAGTTCAGAAGAGAAGTTAGGGGCTGAATTTTACATTGAAGGAGAGATCCCCAGGCCCCAGCCTAAATGTCGGGGTCATGCTCACCTCCTTTTAGCCGGCTCACCCTGCTGAGATTTTTCAGGCTTGGCCCTTTAAGTCCCGTATGAGACGGGACTTCTGTATGTCTCCAGGAGCAAGTCCTGCCTCACAGAGCTGCTGGCCAATTAGAGGCCAGTTGCTTTGCACACCAGCAGTGGTCATTGCCAGTACTGCAGGTAGGTCAAGGATGTGGTGTTCAGTGATGGACCCAGATATTCCTGTAAGTCCAAGATCTCACTGCGGCCATCTAACAGGTCGCAGTGAGGTGGGAGATGGGAGGTGGGGGGCGGTGGGGGGGGGGGGGGGTTTGGGGTTTGTTTGTGTGTTTGTGTGTGTGTGTTGGGGTGGGGGTTAAGGTTAAGGAGGCACTGACCAGCAGCCTACAGGGTTAAACCTGCCAGGCTGCATGTTGGGTGCAGGCCTCTCCCACCACCCTTTACATCAGAGTGGCAGCAGGATGAGGCCCTAAATTGGGCATTAACTGCCCGCTTAAGGGCCTCAATTGGGCCACAGGTGGGTAACCCACCTGCACCTCCCCACCTCTCATAAAATCGCAGTGGGGGTGGGGCAGGCCAACAGCATGGCGTCCTAATTTACCGGTCTACCTGCCTGCTTTCCTGCCCGTGGGTAACCCATAAAATGAACCCCAGGAAACACTTCTTCACACAGTGGGTGGTAGAAGCATAGAACTCGCTCCGGCAAAAGAAAACAGCAAAATCCCAGCTCAATTAATCATTTTAGATCTGATACCAATAGATTTTTGCCAATGATCGTTAGGGAAGATTGACCAGAAGAATGGATAGGAGGAAATGATCGGGAAGGAGCTGGGTGATCAGGAAAGAGATATACGATCGGGAGGACGGTGGGTGATTGGGAGGGAGAGTGAAAATTGTGTGGGTCTTTGGCACTGCAGTGAATAAGGGGGGGAGCACTCATCCACCTCACAGCTCTACACTCAGCTAAGTGCTTTTTAAAGAACTTACTGTTTTGGTGGTGGCCCCAGTATTTCCCTTTAAGGATGACTCATTGGGCTGAACTTTCAGCTGGTATAAAGATAGTTATGGGCATGGAAGGAGCAACCTGTCCGACTGTTAATCAGCCTGCAAATCCTTTCACCCATTTCCACTATGTCCAAAAGAACAGTCTGAATATTCGGAAACAACGCCTCTATATAATTATTGAAGCAAGAGTAGACTGTTTTATTGGTTAACTTTTACAGCTCTTATGTAGCAGTACAGCTGCGCTCAGAGCAGAATTTCTTTTAACAATCACCTATAAAACTGTGAGTACTTTATAATTCACATTAATCTGGATGAACGGCAAATGTCCACGACCTCTTCAGAAGCGATGCTCCTGAAGAAGCCATGTCTCCGACTCCTCAATTAACAGTTTATCCATCCTGACAAACATAGCTTGAACTTCACACATCTGTCCACAGATGTGTAATGTGCTCTGTTAGCCTAAAACACAGGCTGAGACCTCAATGGCAGCAATGTATATCTCCCATTGGCAAAGCTATGGTTCTCAGACAAAGGATAAAACTACTTGGCAAGGTGGGTTTCTCTACCTCCACAAGCAGGTAAGTCATTTTGTTAACTTCATAGCACTGCCTCCAGAATAAAAAAAAAACAAAACGCTGCCACTTAAAAGGGAGTAAGTTCTCGCTTTACATGAAAATATCAGTCTTCTTATTATTTGCTAATTGTTTTGCTAATGCATTGACTTTTAGGCCCTTTGCTGCAGAAAGCTGGGAGCAGGAGTAGGCCATTTGGCCCTTCCAGCCTGATCCAGTGGATCAGGCTGGAAGGGCCAAATGGCCTACTCCTGCTCTATAAGATGATGGCTGATCTTGCTGTGGTCGCAACTCCACTTTCCTGTCTGCCCCTCATAACCCTTGACTCCCTTCACCTTGGTCTTCAGTTCGCACCTGCTTTTCTTACCTTATCTCTTGTGAACTGGGCAGGTAGTGACCAGTAATACGGCTCTGTTTGGAGGTGCCTCTGTACTAGTGCAGCATCCAGCAAGGTCTCTGGGGGCTGGGAGAAGACGCCCTCTGTTGTACCCGTCAGATTGCCTTGGTTGACGACATGCATTATCAGCTGGTCGGGAGTCAGGGTCAACTACATAGACACAGATGTAATGTCATCCAATGTTGAGCATAACTAGTATTACTAATTATTATTATCTTTCACATTGCAGGTCCTGGTATTTTCGGTATTCTTTTCATATGCCATTGCTACATCTGCAGCTACAATAAGTGATGAACCAAGCTTATCCACTGCAATCTAAAATGATATTTCACTGGCTGCTGTGAAATCACTTCACTTGTAATGTCACAGCTAATTATCTGATTTTTCGGCATCTTATTCAGCTTGACTATTTAAGTGATAAAAATTAAGCAATATTTCTAAAAATGAAATAATTTCTTGCTAAAAAGCAAGACCTACAGATTTATTTTTAATAATGACATTTACATTTCATGGTCAAGAATGATCTATACAGCTCACGTATCTCTGCGTACCTCAACAGCACCTTCCAAACCCGCAACCACTATCGCCTAGAAGGACAAGGGCAGCAGAAACATGGGAACACCGCCACATGCAAGTTCCCCTCCAAGCCACACACCACCCTAACTTGGGAATATTTTGTCGTTCCTTCACTGTCGCTGGGTCAAAGTCCTGGAACTCCCTTCCTAACACCACAGGGTACCTACACCACAGGGACTGCAGCAGTTCAAGGCGGCAGCTTACTACCACCTCCTCAAGGGTAATTAGATGTGGGCAATAAATGCTGGCCCAGCCAGCAACGCCCACATCCTGTGAAAGAATAACAAAAAAAACTGACCACTTCACCCACATATACCACTGAACTGTAAGTATCTATTTCACAGCTTTTCACACTTTGTGAGTTTTAAAAATTCATTCTTGAGTGTGGATATCACTGGCTGGGCCAGCATTTATTGTCCATCTCTAACTGCCCTTAAGAAGGTGGTAGTGAGCTGCCTTCTTGGACCGCTGCAGCCCTTGAGGTGTAGGTACACCCACAATACTTATTTTTTCTGTTGCTCTTTAACACAACACAGTGGCTTGCTAGGCCATTTCAGAGGGTAGTTAATCATCGACATATTGCTGTGAATCTGGAGTCACAAGGAGGGGAGACCAGTTAAGGTCAACAGATTTCTTCCCCTGAAGGACATTTCAGTGAACTGAATGGACTTTTACAACAATTCAGTGATTCCATGATCATTATTAATGAGACTAGCATTTTATTCCAGCTTTATTAATTAATTGAATTTAAATGCCCTCGCTCCCTTGGTGGGATTCAAACTCATGTCTCTGGAGCATTAGTCTGGGCCTCTGGAAAAGCTGGTCTAGTAACAATACCACTGTAATACGCAAGACCAAGGCCTCATCCCTTTTTATTTTTTCAGTCCATCAATTGGACCCTAGTGAATGTTTATAAACGATCATTAATTTTAAAGGGTCAATATGTTTCAATTTCCTCTAGGGATAAAATTTAAAAATCCTCTTCTGCCTGAGAGGTGTTTTGCACTGGTCTACCTCTAGTTGTAGGTTATGAAGGTATTCTTACAGGAATCCTGACCAATCCTTGGAGCTCTGAGCAGGAATTAGACACTCCAGAGCAGTAGCAACGGCTGCAGCCAGCTGGGTGTTGGAGACTGAGAGCAAATGATCCAGGTTTGCATTCATTGCAACGAACGCCAGAAACACTTTCCTGAAAGGAGGGTATATGGTTTCATTATTTACAGCAACATTCAGAACTACAGAGCACACATTGTGACTGGACAGTGTTTGGTTTAAAAAAAAACTATCACAAGCTTAGTTAATTATTCTACTGGTTTCCACTCCATTGCTGCATAAATTAACAAATATGAATGAAGATTAACATTGAGGATTGAAAGGGGCTGATGAAGAACCTGGGTTTTAAAAGCTTGTAGAGTATAATAGGAAGTAACAACTAGCAGAGTTAGTCTGATAGGCTAAGATGAAGAGGGCTGGGAGTTGGCTTGTGTGACGCATAAACAGGACAGACCCGCTGGGCAGAATGGCCTGTTTCTGTGCTGTGTAATACATGAAGCTTGAGGTTCTGGGTAAAATAAATACGAGAAGGTGCAATGCAGCTTGATTTTCAATAAGGAAGCAGGAAAGAGGAACAGATTGCCAAATAAAGAATTTAAGCATTTGGACTATATTAGCAGTGTCATTTCTTTGCAAAACTCCTTCTAAAATAAGTGTTTTATAAAGAATATGAAAAATAGATTTTTGTTTGAAAAAGAAGTTAAGAATAGATTACATACTTTGAACCCATCCAATTGCTGGTGCCCTAATTTTGCCAGTTCAGGCATCTTTTTGACACCAAGATGATGGGGACCTGAGGCTCATGACTGTAGCTCGACAGACTCCCACCCTAATTTTCTGTCATCTGCTAAGTGAGAGCCAGACCTCTCATCGGCAACGACACAGCAAGATTTGGGAAGTTCAACCTCCAGCTCCATAGGGCAGTGGGATACACCTGGCTGTCACCTCCACAGCTTCACCTGTATATCAGCAAGGAATAGGTGGGACAATTCAGGTCCTCACCAACAACTGATGAGTTCCCTATCTCAGTTAAGCATCTGGCAATGTTCTCTAAAAATCAGAGGTCAACTCATTCTGCAGGGCGGGGGGTTGTGGGGTGGGGAGAGGAAGGCAGGGTAAATGTGAAATAACACATTATCAGAAAGTTTGGAGACAAGTTATTTTCTGCTTCTCTTGAGAAACACATGATGCTGAAGAACCTAAAAAATATGAGAAAATTAGTACTGTGGAATCAGCTTTAGTAATTCTCATTTAAGGATACTGTATATCAGTGATAACATACCTTACAGGGACAAAGCCCTGTGTGTTCTTCACAGCTGCAAACTCCTTGGGTCAGGTCACATTTATCAGGTCTGGTACCACTGGGATCGCACTTACAGGCAATGCATTGTGGGTAGTCCCTGTAGCCAATAGCACACTTGTTGCATTTTTCTCCACTAAACTCTTCTTTGCAAAGGCAGTGGCCGCTTGTTCCGTCACACTGAAGACCAACGGAACCGACTTCACTGCAGTTACAAGGCTGCACAAAACAGAAAAAATAAATTGTGGGTATCTATGAGGGGTCCTGGGTTCCGCACCTCAGGAAGGGTATACTGGTCTTAGAAGGAACGCAGAGTAGATTTACTAAAATGATACCCAGGGCGGAATCGTCCCAGATTTGCACTAAGTGAGATAGCGGGCAGGAAAAAGGGCATTTTACCCGCTGGCTGCAATGATGGGTGTTCGCACCGTATCGTCCCAATCTCCCCTCATTAATTATGCAGTCCTCCGTTTCGCCCGCCACGCTATCACACCTCGCTGCTTCCTCACGCCGGGCGCCATGTTTAAAGTGCAGCCATGCACACAGCTCTCAGTGCTTCCAGCCCAGGACTGCTGCATGGAAGACACGGCACCGAAAGGCAAGACGACTGCAGCCCCCCCACCCGACTCAATGACGCGTCTCTGGAACACCTTCTGGATGCGGTGGTGGCCCACCCCGTGATGTCCTCTGTCCCTGGCCTGGGTGAAGACCAGCAAGCAAGGTCGACAATCCAGCATGGGAGGCAGTGGCAGCGGTGGTCAGCGCCAATGCTCTGTAAAAGAGGACAGCCACCCAGTGCAGGAAGAGGTCGAATGGCCTCATCCGTTCCGCCAGGGTAAGTCACTCTTCTCAACACTCAACTCACAAACCCATCACTCAGCCATAGGGATCTCATGCCTCAAGGGACAACACCACTAACTCTCACACACACCCTCACATCTCCATCAGGCTCATATCCTCTGGAGCTCGCATCCTCATCCAGTCCATGGCTCCGCTCACCACACAAACATTCCATGCAGTGCCATGTGTCCTGCTCACAATCTCTCCATCCGTTTTCATGCAGGAGAAGCTGGTTCACAACAGCAGGGAGAGGTCCCAGGCCAGTGATGGAGTGGCCCACATTAGGCCCCTCACTCACTTTGAGGAGCTTGTCATCGTGCTGACTGGTAAGGGCGTGGACTGTGCCTTTGGCAGTGGTGAGGTCAGCAAAGAACACCCACATGGGGATCCTCCACCACATCAGTCCTCTCGCAACGTAACTGTGAGTGAGCCACGGGTCAACTGGCATAGGGTAAATAAAGTCAAGGAGTTAAATGCGTGGCTCGGAGATTAATGTGGGAGGAATGGGTTTCAATTCATGGGGCACAGGCACCAATACTGGGGTAGAAGGGAGCTGGGACAGGCTTCACTTGAACCGTGCTGGGACCAGTGTCCTGACGAACCAATTAACTAGGGCTGTAGAGGGGGATTTAAACTAAATAGAGGGGGGGGAAGGGTTCTGGAGAAGGGATACGCAGGCTTACAAAGCAAAAGGATATGGCAGCATTGCAGAGCAGCTGCTTAGGTATTGACACCCAGAGTGTGACAGGAAGGGTCAGGGTGTATAAACATAAAAAAAAAGCAGCAAATAGGGTCAAAGGGAGGAAAAATGGTAAAAAGGCAAAATTAATGGTTCTTTACTGAAATGCACATAGCATTCAGAACAAAATAAGTGAATTAACAACACAAATAGAGGTTAATAGATATGACCTTATAGCCATTATGGAGGCATGGGACAGGATTTTTCAGTCAGTGTGCAGGGGTGGGCCCAACATGCCAACGTGTAAAATGACACACCCACCGATATGTAAACGGTCCATTAAGGCCATTAACGAAGTAATTAAGCTAATTGTTAAAGCTGCCTATCCAACCTTAAGGTTGGCAGGCAGGTGAAAAGGCCAAGCGGCCTTCATGTTTGTTAGGAAACCTCATTCACGAGCGGGATGAGGTTTCCTAAAGTTTTTATTAATTTAATTAAAAAATGTTCCTACAATCACACGAAGGGACGTGTTTAAATAAATTTTTACTCCGTGCATTTAATATTTTCAATAGCGATTCAATCTCCCTGAGGCAGCTCCGTGCTAAAGCGCACCTTCGCGTGCGTGCGCGAAACAGGGCTGGCCCCGACTCTCTCTGCTCCCCCCGCCCGCACAGGTAGCGCTGCACTACTGCTTCCATCTTACGCTGTGCAAACCTTAATTGGCCTGACCACGTAAAATGGCGGAGCGGAGCTGATTGCGGGCGGTGATCGGCTCCGCACCCACCACCGCCGTTCCCGCTGGGCCCCACTTGCCGCCTGAAAAATTCGGGCCGTGGTTACAAGGAGATCAAAGCTGAGGATTAACATTCAGGGGTATGTGACTTTTCGAAAGGACAGTCAGGAGGGAAAGGGTGGTGGGGTAGCTTTGTTAGTATGAGATGGAATAAGTACAATAGCAAGAAATTACCTTGGTTTAGAAAATGTAGAATCCATAAGTGTGGAAGTAAGAGATAACAAGGGGAAGAAGATACTGGTGAGAGTAGTCTACAGGCCTCTTAACAGTAGCTATACTGTAGGACAGAGAATAAGTCAAGTGATAACAAGGGCATGTAAAAAAGGCAGTACATTAATCATGAGTGACTTTAATCTTCACGTAGATTGGGAAAATCAAATTGGCAGAGGTAGCCACGAGCAAAGATTAATGTTAAGACAGAGAATTGGGAAGTTTTAAAAACCAACAAAAGATGACCAAAAAAGTTGGAGAAAATAAATTTTTTGAGGGTAAACTAGCAAGGAATATAAAAATGGACAGTAAGAGCTTCTTTAAATATGTAGAGAGGAAGCAAAAAGCCAAAATGAACATAGGCCCCTTAGAGAATGAGGCTGGGGAAATAAAAATGGGCGACCAGGAAACGGCAGAGGAACTGAATAAATATCTTGCATCAGTCTTCACGGTAGAAGACACTAACAGCATTCCAAAAATACTAACTAATCAAGGCGCAAAAGTCGGGGAGGAAATAAATACAATAACTATCACCTGAGAAAAGTACCAGGGAAACTAATGGGACTAAAGGTCGAGAAGTCCCCTGGAACCGATGGGTTGCATCCTAGGATATTAAAGGAAGTAGCTACAGAAATAGTGGATGCACTGGTAGTAATCTTCCAAGAATCCTTAGATTCTGGAAAAGTCCCAGAGGGTTGGAAAACTGCCAATGTAGCGCCCTTATTCAAAAAGGGAGGGAAACAAAAAACAGGTAACCTTAGGCCAGTTATCTTAACATCCTTCATTGGGAAAATGTTAGAGTCTGTTAAAAAGGGTGTAATAGCCAAACATTTAGAAATACATAATATAATCAAAGAGAGTCAACATGTGTTCATGAAGGGAAAATCATGCCTGACAAATTTATTTGAATTCTTTGATGAGGTAACAAGCAGGATACTTAAAGGGGAACCAGTAGATGTAATGCATTTGGATTTCCAAGATGAAGCTACTTAAAAAATAAGAGCCCATGGTGTTGGGGGTAGTATACAAGCATGGATAGAGGATTGGCTAACTAACAGAAGACAGAGTTGGGATAAGGGGGGCATTTTCAGGACAGCAATCTGTTACTAGTGGAGTGTCACAGGGATCAGTGCTGGATCGCCAAGTTTGTGGATGGCACAAAAATAGGTGGGAAGGCAAGTGGTGAGGATGACACAAAGAGTCTACAGAGGGATATAGACAGGTTAAGTGAGTGGACAAAAACTTGGCAGGTGGAATATAATGTGGGAAAATGTGAGGTTATGCACCTTGGAAGGAAGAATAAAGGAGCTGAGTATTATTTAGATAGAGAAAGGCTGCAGAAAGCTGCAGCACAGAGGGATTTGGGGGTCCTCATGCATGAATCACAAAAATCTAGCATGCAAGTTCAGCAGGTAATAGGGAAGGCAAATGGAATGCTGGTCTTTATTTCAAAGGGAATGGAGTATAAAAATAGGGAAGTCTTGATAAAACTACACAAGGCACTAGTTAGACCACACCTAGAATATTGTGAACAGTTTTTGTCCCCTTATCTAAGGAAAGATACACTGGCATTGGAGGCAGTCCAGAGAAGGTTCACTAGATTGATCCCGGGTATGGAGGGATTTTCTTATGAGGAGAGGTTGAGTCAGTTGGGCCTGTACCCATTGGAGTTTAGAAGAATGAGAGGTAACCTTATTGAAACATATAAGATTCTTAGGGGGCTTGACAGGGTAGATGCTGAGAGGTTGTTTTCCTTTGTTGGAGAGTCTAGGAACAGAGGGCATAATCTCAGAGTAAGGGGTCACCCATTTAAGACAGAGATGAGGGGGAATTGCTTCTCTCAGAGGGTGGTTAATCTGTGGAATTCTTTACTGCAGAGGGCTGTAGAAGCTGGGTTGTTAAGTATATTCAAGGCTGAGTTAGACAGATTTTTGATCAGTAAGGGAATCAAGGCCATGGCAAGAAAGTGGAGGTGAGGATTATCAGATCGGCTATGATCTCATTGAATGGCTGAGCAGAGTCGATGGGCCGAATGACCTACTTCTGCTCCTATGTCTTATGGCACAGATGTTAATCACTTGTACAGACTATTCACTATTTTCAATAAATTCCCAAGAATGTCTCCTTGCCTATGGCTCCTTGTTCTGGTGAGAAGTGTTCTTGTCACTCAGATGTGAAACTTTTCTGCACAAGATAAAGGCAAGTGCCTCATTCCAGGGCCTCTTCCCTGTGCAGCCTTTGGACCAAAGTGATGGTCCGGCCTCACACTCCCTGTAAATATTACCGATGCCTGCGCCTCAGCAGTGCTTGTTATTGCTGCCATAATGTAATGGGCAGGCGCCACAGAGTTCTCTCATTCTCTTTGTGTGCTCTCAGCACCTTTAAGGTGGAGTTGGCCCCCATCTCTTCAGCATCTATGACCACTAATGCTGTGGTCCTGAAGGTGGTGGAAGTGGACAAAGGCTCAGTTGCTTCTAAAGTTTCACGGCTGTGTCTCTATGATATGACCCTGATCATAGAGCGCAACTGAGCTGCCCTCAGCCAGACAGGAGTCAGACATTCTCAGAGATTGTGTGAAGATCAATGAAGTGTCCTCACTGCATGTCATTATCATCCTCCTGCAATCGAGTGACTATTAGGGGCTCCACTGTGTCTCCATGACAGGAGCGTTATCACAGAGGGTATTTGTCCTGCCATAAGCCAGACTGGAGTCAAACGTTCACAGATGCAATATTAGGATCTACTGGATCACCTCACTGCATGTCGTCATCATCATCTTCCACAAATCTAGCAGCTACGAGGGCTTCCGAGCATGCTTGCCTGTTCTAGCCAGTGCGATGGCCTCATCCCTGGCATTGTCGCCTCCGAGGATCTCCTCAACCTTGTGCCCATCGGCGTCCTCCTCATCGGAGGAGATCTCCAGTTCCTCCTCAGCCAACTCGTCTCCCATTGCAGCACCAAGTTGTAAAGGGTGCAGCAGACGACCACGATTCACAACATCCTCTGCGGACTGTATTGCAGGGCTCCACCAGACCAGTCCAGGCACCAGAGCCTCATTTCAGCACCCTGATGGTCCGCTCCACCAAGTTACAAGCTGCAGCATGAGCCTCATTATAGCGTCACTCTGCTGCAGTCTGAGGCCGCCACACGGGTGTCATCAGCCACGGCCTCTTCGGGTAGTCCTTGTCCCCAAGCAGCCAACCCTGCAGCTTATGTGGACCCTGTAAGGCTTCAGGGGTCTGTGACCAACTGAGAATATAGGAAATGTGTACACTCCCTGGAAACTGCAAACCTGCAGGATGCGTTTCTGGTGGTCATACACCAGCTGCACATTCAGCAAATGGAACCCCTTGCGGCTGATGTAGTTCACCGTGCGTTTCGATGGAGATCTGAGCGCCACATGTGTGCAGTCAATTGTACCCTGAACCTGTGGGAAACCCGAGATCTGGGCGAATCCAATCGCTCTTGCATCCTGGCTGTCCTGGTCCTGAGCAAAATGCACAAAGTTGTGTGTCCTCGCAAAGATGGCGTCCGTGACCTCATGGATGCATTTGTGGGTGGAGGCTTGTGAAATCCCACAGAGGTCTCCTGTGGAACCCAGAGGGAGCCACTGGTGAAAAAATTAAGCACCACAGTCACTTTGACAGCCACTGGCAGTGGTTGCCCTCCATGTTCCTGTGGTGCCAAATCCTGCAGTAACTGGCAGATGTGACCGACCAGTTCCCTAGACATGCGCAGTCTGTGGCAACACTGGTTCTCGGTCATCTGCAGGAATGAAAGGCGGCATCTATAGATCCTTCGGCGGCATGTGCGGAAGCCCCAGCCACCTTTTCTTCCTGAGGTTGCTGCTCCTGCCTCTGTGCAGCCAGGATCCTCAATCACGCTCTCCTCCTTCGGCCTTCGCTCTCTGTAGGCCATCAGGCATACAGCTAGTTCACCAGGCTCCATGGTCCTGAGGTACTCCTTGAAGGATGAAAGAGAGTGGTTAGCATGGGTGTACTATGGAGTTTTCCTGGTTAAGTGTGAAGGCCCCTTAATGCTTCCCGGAGAGTGCTGGCCACCACTTGGATGGCCAGAGATTAGTGCGCTGCATGTCTGCCTGCAACCACACCCACCTCCGCCCCAGTCCACCTGACCGATTGGCGACAGCTTTGCCCATTGGACTGCATGCTGTGCTCTCAGCTCAGGCACAGGCATTCTCCTAACCTGCACTGCAAAGCTGCACTGTTAGTTTGAACCATGGGGGAGACTGGTCCAAACCCAGATGCTGACATTGCAAGGGGCTTGTGAGCACTTCCACCAGTGACTGCTCCATGGCCAGCTTTCGCAAGGAGATTGTACAATGTGTGCAGTTGTCCAACTGTTCTGCTGTTCACTAAAGTGCTCATGGCTTTTTAATCTGTGCTGGGGGTGGGGGCGAAAAGCTCTGGAGCACTTGGTGGCACTTCGATGCCTCTGCGTTGCTTGATTGCACAGATAAGCTAGAATCCCGACTCCAGTCATATCAATGGGCTGCACTTGAACTGTCTCGGTTGCAGAGGAATGGTCACTTTATACAGGTCTCCCTAATGCGTGGCCATTTCCCTCACCCACCCTACTCCCCACCCTGAATGCTCGTGCACCATATTCAATGGCTGGGCTGCCCTTGCCCTACCCCCCATTCCCCCCCTACAGGATGCCTCAATGGCTAGGCTGCCCTTAACCTCGACCCCCCAAATGCCCCTCAAGCTCGAAGTCCAACAGGCGTCCCTCGCAAGCGCTGCACAATGTTACTGTGTACTCACCTCCCAGTTCCCCTCAAAGTGAAGGCCGCCAAGTGCACACCTTTTATGTGCTGTTGTGAAACATGTCGGTGTGCTTTCCCGCCAACATGGATGGACGATCCAGCGGGCGGGGGGGGGGGGGGGGGCGGTGGGGGAGATGGTTCTGGCGGGCTGCCCTAATAATGATATGCTGATGTATTACAATGAGGTTCCTGATGTCCGATGGTGGGAAACGGGGCCTGCTTTCGGCGGGTCTGAGTGGACAATCGCCAACTGGTTTCACGCCGCTGTGAAATCAATCACACCATATTGTCCACTCACACCACTGAACACACCCGACGCCGGTGGGCATGAAAAATTACACCCCTAGTTTCTAATCATTATCAGCTTCTTCAATCTGAGCAGTTCAGAGTCTGCACAGGTGCCAACAACCGATTCTAAATGGGCCGTTTCATTTAGTCATTCACGCATGCCTGAGGGAACTAATAATTGATAATATCTACTGATAGCCGTTGTCAAAGATCAAAAGGGTCATAAAGGTCGTACTTCTGAAAAGAGGATCACAAGAACAGCAAGTGGAGCCACGCCTTGTTGCTGCTTACCATACCTTGCATCCACTTTCAGGGTCATGACCCCAGTAGTTGGCCTCACAGCGTTCACATCTGGCCCCCTCAGTGTGTGGTGGGCAGATACACTGGCCAGAGTCCTCTGCACAGTTGTTCCGTGTGTGGGAACAGTCGCAAGCTGCAGCAAAAACACATTGAGATTCTGTAGGAGAGGGTTGTTCCACTCTGCATTTGTCAAAAATATTCATTAAACATATTATACTTCACTGTCCAGCACTAAATTCTGCGTGACCACTTATTTTCTGAGGATTTATACTATTCAGTGCAACAATATTCAGCACCATTAGTCCATAAATTGTGCTGTACAATATTATCACATGAAAGTTTAATGTATGCATATCGAATTTTTCTGTTTGATATTGTAACACGGCATTAGTGTCTTTATTTGAATAGGTATTAACCAGCTTAATTTAAATGATTTAATGCCTTTGTTAATATAGAGCAATTTCAGAAGAACGAACTAAGCATTTGTACAATAATGCCACACAGCCAGTTTCAGCTTATCTGTTAGAAGAAAACCAACCAAGCTCATCTGATGATGCAATGGGTAAGAGGCACTGACTGATATTGCAATGAACCATCCAGGTTTATAAACCCTAAGAAAGAAAGACTTGCATTCATAAAGCAACTTTCACAGCCATCAGATGTCTCAAAGCCCTTTACAGCCAATGGAGCAGTACTGAAATGTAGTCACTGCTATAATGTGGGAAAAGCGACAACCGGTAGGCCCACAGCAAGCTCCCACAAACAGCAACGTGATAATGACTCTGATGTTTTTCTGATGTCAGATAAATATTGGCCAGGGGCCCGGAATCACTCCTAGGCTCTTCTTCAAAATAGCACCGGGGATCTTTAATGTCCACCCGAGAGGGCAGGCGGTTTAATGCCTCATCCGAAAGACAGCGCCATGGGCAGTGCAGCAATCCTGCAGTACTGCATGGGAGTGTTAGCCTTGATTGTGTTTTTTTCAACCCATAACCTCTGACTCAGAGGCAAAAGGTGCTACTAACTGAACCAAGGCCGGCACAGAACCCTAGGCTATATTGTGTTACCTAACGCTTCAATGCCCCCAGTCTCGAAAAGAAATCAGCCAGTGTGTCAGCTCCTGATCACTCTCCCCCTGCAACCTTATTGGAAAGCTCTTGCGTATGTCAAGTGAGCACAAGGTTGGTCTCATGTTTGATGGGCGGTAGAGTGGAACAGTCTAACTGACTCCAGGCTCACACAGTAAAAAAGTGGAAGCTTCTGTGAGACACTACAGTGAAAGCAGCTACAAGGGAATTGTACTCCAGCAACAGAGGAGAAAGGGACAAAAATGAAAAAAGAGCCAAGAAAATTAGATCAATTTGGCTTTCAATTACTTGGCTTCTCTTTATGTGAGAATCTGCTCTGTGTTGCAGACAGGGAGTACACATTCCCATGCTTTGTAGATAACTGTGCAGAGTGTCTTTGGGGGTTTATACTCAATACTGTTATATTGATACCATGTCAGGGGTCGATATTGCTTTTTAAAATGAAGTTATGCCAACGCAATTGCTACTGAAAAGGGTGTTTACAAAGTATCGATTTCGAGGTGCACTTGTAAAAGTAGCGTAAACACTTACGTGTGCAGCCACCATCCTGGAATCCATAAAAACCGTGCGCGCAGTGGTCACACTTCTCTCCGCTCACCCCTGGCAAACAGCGACACTGCCCGTCATCGCTACAGTCCTCAGAGATTGAGCCCAATTGGCTGCAGTTGCAGGGAAGGCAGCCCAGTCCAGTGCTCAAGCCAAAATACCCATGCTGTTAGGCACAGTAAAAGCATTGGTTAGGCATCAGTGCAGAGGCCAAAGCAAATTGAACAATTCCCTAAAAGTATGCATTGTTCAGGCAAATGAGTAAGCGAGCTTAAAATTGCAAGTATCAGGCAGGTTAGCACTTTCCTCAGTAAAGATAATAAAAGCGACTTTTAATTTTAATTGATTTAAAAGCACATTATTTTCAGTATTTTTAACATTCTATTTTGGACATCTCAAAATCCAGGAGAAAATTTTTAAAAATGGACACCAAGAAACCCAGATAAATCAAAACAAAAAAAGTATTTTTCTTTGGCACATTGCTGTAACACACACTGCCTCCTAACTAAGCTGATTTGCAGGAAATAATAATAAACACTAATAACATGCTCGATACGTACATTAAATAGCACACACTCTTAGCCCAATGAATATTATTCACAGAACCACAGAATTTTACTGCAAAAAAGCAGCAATTGTGTCAGCGCTGATTAGATCAATTTAAAACCCATCTCATTACTCTTCTCTCCCTGACACCCTGTATTTTCCTCTGTTTGAAGTATTCATCTATTTTTGGCAAGTCTAAAGCCATCGTCTTTGACCCCTCCAAAAACTGAAGACCCACACCACTTATTTCAGCCCCCCATAATCACTATCTTAGGCTGAGCAATGCTGTTCGCACCTTCAGTGTACAGTCTGACCCAAAACTGAGCTACTGATCCTATATCCTATCCCATCACAGAGACTGTTTACTTCTACCTGCACACCTTCATCCACCTCCAGCCGAGTTAACCCATTTGCTGCTCGAACCATCATCCATGCTTTTGCAAGCTCCAGACTTGACTAGGCTAATGCTCTCCTTCCCAGCCTCCACATTCTATAAAAGTCAGCTCATCCAAAGCTCTAGTCCCTGTAATCCAATTTGAACAAAGTCTGATTCACTGATCAATCTTGATTTACTTTAGCACCGCTATCTTAATGCCTCCAATTTAAAAAGTCTCATCTTCGCATTTAAATCCTTTGATCACCCTTTCTAATATTTCCTTGGTGCATTGTCCATGGAAACGCCTCAAACAATCAGAGTCAACTTGCCAACCAATCAGCACCCTTTTCTCCGCAGAATACGTCTTTGCTCCCTTTGAAATTTGGCATTCTTGCATTTGTCCTGATGAGTGCAAGATGAAGAGCTTTGATAGCATGTCTCTCTTTTCAGCAAAACTCAGCTTCTAACATTTCCTTTGTTTCCTTGGCATCCAAAGTTTTGTTTGATTGCACCCCCTGGGAGGGTTCTCTGTAGAAAGGAGCTGCACATTGAGGTAAGTAGACACTGTTGTTTGTAACTCAAGGTGAACTATGCAGCTATTGACCTTAATACCACTTGAGAACCCAATATAAATGGGCTGATTAATGTTGGGGCTGTTTCTCAATTCATCAGATTTGAGCATGCAGATATCCCATGAGTAATGCACTGAAGCTGGTAGTCCTTGTGATGGCAGTTTTAAAATGGCTTCCATCCCACCAATCACAAACAACAGTGTACAGAGCTTCCAAATGTCCTGCAACATAGTACCATCTATTACTGGCTAGAGGAGCAGTCAGTACAACTTAATTCACACAGTGAAAACACACTACTTGAAACTTCACCTGTTGTGTTTGGCTAACTTGCTGCTTTGTCTCCCCCAGCTGGGATTCAAGGCTGTTTCTTTTGCTATTGTTTCTTCCCAGCAAAAAAACACACACAGATATGCTACTAGGAGGCAACTCTATAGATAACTGAAAAGGAGAAAATTGCAGCACTCTTGAGAAAGGACAGGGAAATAATGGGATAACTCATTCCAAAGAGCTGGCACAAGCACGATGACCTAAGCGCTGTATGATTCATTAACATATCTCTGTCCCCTTGCAGCAGGTGGAAGGGCCTCAATAAGATAAAACTATTTAAGTGTAGCTATTGGTTCTTTAGGTTTTTTCACTTATCCTGTGTGGCAGTACTTTAAAAATCTCAGTTACATAACTGAACTCAGGGGCCAGATGCAGAGGCATGTTTCAGTGTGTGAATTGCTACACTTTGATTTCATTTTTGGAGGAAATCCAATATTCCATCGCATCCCTGGCCCTGTGCCACTATCCCCTGGCCTTTCTGCAGGTCGAGAATGCAATACACACACCTATCCCCAGTAAGGTCGGGTTCCTAATTTTAAATGTGGGGTGAAAATTGGATTACCTCCCCCAAACCATTTTCATTTGGTGGTGCGGGTTTATCGATGTCCATTAGAAGCAAGCCAGGTTTGAGAGCTCGTGAATAAAATTGAAAGCCTGCTGAGGAGTTGGGAAGATTCTGAAAGGTAAACTTAAAATGTTTTCGCACCTTCAAATGTCGCTATTAGGTGTTACATTGTAATGTAGATGTCTTTTTAATGCAGCGATTCATCATAGGATTCTGACGTGCCCTTATACTCAACAGCATTGTGTAATTGTTCGCATTCATTACAGTACTTATCCAACGGAGAAAGTATCATAATGCAGTGAAAAATGTTATAAAATGTCCTGTGAGCTGTTGTACTGTGATTTAAATGCAGCTACAGCTCTGGCTGATTAAAAAAAAAACTGCTTTTGACTTTTGAAAAAAGTCTAACCACCTGCTCCTGTTGATTGATTGATAAGTACTTTGCTTTTAAATTGAAATGAACACCTTCTGTTCTTTCCATCTCAGGGAATAGTCTATTATTTGGACAGCTGTGGCTGGCATAAATGCTCAGCTGAGCTTCAAGTTCTAATGGATTTCAGCACATCAGGGATTCCATTCATCTGAGAATGAATTACAGTTTTAAGAGGTTGGAATTGTGATTGTGACTTTGATGTGGTTTCTGGTGTGTTGACATAAGCTAATAGGATTACAATTATTACAAGTTTTTCTTCACATGGCAGAATGCATTTTCTTGCTATCTCATTGTGTTTGATGGAGGCGATTGTGAGAGGTTTATTATTTTTTCTAAGGAATGTGAAATACATTCCATTGATATTGCATGAAATCTGACAACTGTATGTAGCTTTTTAAAATTCATCTACGGGAAGTGGGCGTCGCAGGTTAGGCCAGCAATTATTGCCCATCCCTAAGCGCCCTTACGATGGCGGTGGTGAGCTGCCATCTTGAACCTCTGCAGTGGATACTGGGTGAGTGGCTATGGAGGGGTTTTTGGGTAGTGGGGGTGTTGGGTGGAGGAGTGAGGTGGGTGAAGCTCATGGGGCCTTTGAACAATGTTAGAAGCAGTGTCGCTGCTGCAAGAACTGAGGTGGGGCCTTCTCACCAGCCCACCTCCACACCTGCACTCCTCCTGCACTGGTTCACGACTTATAAACTATACTGTGAACCCGAACTCTGCAGAAAAAGACAAGAATCCTGGGCCAAGTCGCGCATCAATCGGAAGTGCAGTTTGCACTTGGCCAAATGGCCCAAATTGTAAAACATGCTCTCAAGAGGAAAATCCAGCCCTAGGAGTCCGTTTCATGGAAAATTGCAGAAATGGACTATGCCTCATAGGTCCCTGTTGCAGCATTTCTGTTCCTTGTTTGAGGTGCCAGAAAGTACCTCGATAAAATGTGAAATGCGCTGACTTGTTCTTGACGTGATCACCATTAAATAAATTTTTAAAAATTAAATTAAACCCAGTGTCCCACATTATATGTGATTCTGCGATTGGACAATATTTGCTAAATAATCCTCAGTGTGCTAAGAATTATGTTGACAACCAATTTAAGATTGTCAGTTAGGCTAGCAGTGTGGTGTGTTGGCGTGTACTGTAAACTACATATATTAATACACAGGGCCCTGTTCTTCGCAGGCAGAAAGATCATGCATATACATTGCACCTGTTTTAGCTAAACAAAATAAGTGGCAGCCATTCGCCGGATCATTCCTTAGGGCAATGTCTTGACCAATCAGGGTCAAGCAATTTCCAATAATCCTCGACAGTTGACTGACAATCACCATCAGCTGGTGCATTCTCCATGTCAACGCCTCTACCTATCAGTCTATGTGACAACAAATCTGCACTCTCTTCCCATAGTGTAAGTTGTTGTTGCCTTTATGTTTGATATTCTTGTGAATTGTCCTGATAAGTGCAAGACAAAAAACTTCAACAAAAAAAATGTCTCCTTTGTTCAACAATATTCAAGTTCTGTGCCATCAAACGACTACTCAAAACAATTAAATTACAAATAGAAATCCTTCACTCTCGCTCTATTCCTAGACATCGGGGAATGCCAAATAGATTTTAAAAAAAGAGAAGAAACAAAAGTAAAACATTGACTCCCTAGTGTACACTATGAGAAGGCAATGGGTGTGTGAGAATGATTACCAAATATTATAGAGCTTGGGAAAGATGCTGAGCTTCGCTTTCAGAATTATCACATCTAAACTCCTAAATAAGATTACAGCCACAAAATCCCTCTGAGGTATCTATTGTTTTTTTTCTGTATTTGAATACTTCAGGTGAATAAATGCCTTACGACCATGTCTGATGAGCCTTACTTAGGTTGTCTGAAGGCAAGTCAAAATGTCTCATTGTTAAATCAGATCAGTTCCATGATTGGAATTTAAATACAAAAAAAAACATTCTAACCTCAGGGCAGTGTTAAAGATGGCTCAGCTATAACCTCAGGCTGCAAAGTATAATGTGAATTAGATTCTTTTGTTGTGATATAAAGGTCTAGGCATCTGGCTTTTATTTAAGCAATAGAGATATTATCCCACGTTAAGGCTTGCTCGTGGATTTAAACTCGCACAGAGCCAGCCGACGGAGTTAAGAGATTGCCCAGCAAGCAGCCTGTCAGTTCCCACTACTTGCTCAGATGCCATGACTTAACAAATATACAGGAAATACTTTGCTGACCTATAATGAAGCCCCCTGTCTTATGAAATGCTTTGGTATAAGCATTTGGGGTGTAGCACAACTGATTGTTAAAAAGCTCACCATGAGCCCTAAGTACTTACCAAACACTGGTCACACTTCTGTCCCAGCGCATTGGGCTTGCACTGGCAATGACCAGTCTTGGAGTCACATGCCTTACTGAAGGAACCATTCACATTACAGTCACAAGCTGAAATACAAAAAGGTAAAACCAGAAATGAACCAGGTGCTGACCCAAAGGCAGGGCAACAACACATGTAATCTGGATGGAGATAAGGCTTCTTGCAGCTTGTTTCCTTTGCCAGTAGATGGCACTAGATATTAACTGGCCATTCCAACTGGGACACTGACAGGGTTTTGCTTCTGCAGATTGTTAAATCTAATTTTATACCTATAAATCCCAGCAAATATATCAGGCTAACAGGCAGCTGGTTTTCTGTTCAGTCAACAGGCTTCTACAAAAGAGTTGTCAAATAGCCATTAGTCCCCACACAAAATGCTATGCTCCTTACAAGCGGGTGAGATTGGGCTTTTAGTATTTCAATTAGAGTCAGTGTAATGGTTTATCTTTCAATCTTCAAATCTGGGGAAAGCGCTGGGCTCTTTTACAGCTTCTTTTATTTCACTCAATTCCCTCAGATTCTCACTGATAATATCTCCCTGCGGTGAGGATAAATAGACAACAAGGAAGAATACCAGCATTTTGCGACTGTAAAATGTCTGATCTGCTAATGAGTTCTCATCAAGAATGATCAAAATTCAAATTTTACAATTGAAAGGCCGCCGACCTGAAGTGTTACCTGTGGCTGGAATTCTCCAGCCCCTCGAGCCGATGGGATCTTCCTGTGCTGCCGACGTGAACGGAAGTCAATGGCTCACTGACCCTGCCATGGTGGGGGGAGCACACCGGGGGCGGGGCTGGAAAATTCCAGCCTCGGTTTCCTCTTCACAGACACCGCTGGATCTGCTGAGTATTCCTGGCATTTTCAGGTTCCTCCCCACCCACCCCACCCCGTTTCCCAGCATCCGCAGTATTTTGCTCTTGTACAACGTGACCATCGCCAATTCTGGGATGGTAAAGGATCTTCTGGCATGGCAGGCTAAGTAAGGTTGCATAGTGGCCATTTACTGAGGCGGTAGGCGGGCCAACCAAGACCGGAAAACGAGGTCTGAGGTGCGAGCGCACGGGCCAATAACAGGAAGTGCACAGGACGCCATCCTGGTAAAGGGATTTGCACACTCATGTCTAACAACCATTGGCAGCGAGGCGGTGACATGAATGACCCATGTGTTGCTGAATCGAAGCCACTGTTGTCATTTTGCAACTCCACGATCCAGCCAATGACCTGTCTCAATCACATACAGCCGAAACGACAGGAAAGCGAATGTGGGATTCTCCGCCACTGCTACATTACAGGACCATGAGGAACTTACGCCAAATGCTGGATTATTTGTTCTGGCTTCTGGTGCAAGTTTTCTTGGTGGCTTCCCATACTTGGCACTCTTGCATTTTCAACCATTCTTGAATTTGTTATAATCTCACACATACAATAAATTATTTTAGTACCCAGGGAATGAGCCGTGCCAGTTAATCAAAAATGCTGGCTAATGAGGAGTTACATTACTCCGGACACAAGGCAAGGTGCTGCTCTGTCTTTGAGGGGATCAGGGAAGAGGGGAAGCAGCTAGGCAGTCAAGAGCCCCAGCACAGCAGGACATCACAGTAAAGCCACCACAACTGAAGACCAAGCTGTCACCGTGACTGACACCACAATGCTTTTTAAAAAAAAATTGAGCTGTCAGTTTGACTGACAGTTGCTTTGAGCGGTACATCTTTGTTCAGGTACAATAACCAAAGCTTACCCAACAATTTAATAATTTCAATGTGAAGCCAAAGAACAATTTCTGCAGATTTGCAATCTACTGTTATTATGATTTTTAAAAAAAAATGCATTATCTGAACACTGAAAATGACCTGCTTTTAACAAACATCACCCTGTCGGAAATTCCGGTTACTGGAGAATTGGGGATGGTACAGTGCCGGATAACACAAAGTTTACTGTAATATCTCCTCATGTGCCTCAATTATATATTTTGTTTTACAATGCTACTGTGAAGCGCCTTTGGACATTTTACTGTCTTAAAGGTGCTAGATAAATGCAAGTTTGTTGTTCTTCTTCTTCCTGTTAATACAACAGCAAGTTCACAAAGGAATTCCACCACTTCTTTCAGCCACAATGCACCTCCCCTTTAAGAGGTGCAGGCTACCTTTAAGCACTGCTCGCCACCCGTGATATAAGGCCCCCTGCTGATGTGTGCAGCATGAGTCGTGCTAGTGGAACGCAGCACTCACGTAAAACAGCAGACAGCACCAATTTAACACATTGCCTGCATGGCAAAGGAACAGTTCACCCTAAGCGCTATCAAGCACCCATTTTTGAGGCTTATCCAATCTATAACCCTCTTGAATGCAGAGGTCAGTGTTTAACTCCTAATCTGAAGAATGGGGTAAGAGGAACAAGTTCTTTACGTAGTCTGCTATCATATTTCTAAGATATCTCACAATGTATTTCTTGGATTGTGATAGTCAAGTTTGCACAGCAAGATACCCCCGACAGCAAACGAGATGAATTATCAGCAATCTAGCTTTGGTCGTGTTGGGTAGGCAGACATTTTTTTTTTATTCGTTCATGGGATGGTGGCGCCACAGGCTAGGCCAGCATTTATTGCCCATCCCAAATTGCCCCTTCAGAGTCAACCACATCTGGGGTCACAGGGAAGGACAGCAGGTTTCTTTCCCTGAACCAGGTGGACTTTTTTTTACAAGGTTAGAAACATAAAAAGTAGGAGCAGGAGTAAACCATTCAGTCCTTCGAGCCTGCTCTGCCACTCATTATGATCATGGCTGATCATCCAATTCAACAGCCTGCTCTCGCTTTCTCCCCATATCTTATGATCCCTTTTGCCCCAAGGGCTATATCTAACTCCTTCTTGGAAACATACAACCTTTTCGTACAATACAAACATACAATGTTTTGGCCTCAACTACTTTCTGTGGTAACGAATTCGACAGGCTCACCACTCTCTGGGTGAAGAGATTTCTCCTCATCTCTGTCCTAAATGACCTACCCCGTATCCTCAGACTGTGACCTCTGGTTCTCGACTCCACCACCATCGGGAACATCCTTCCTGCATCTACCCTGTCTAGTCCTGTTAGAATTTTATAGGTTTCTGTGAGATCCCCTCACATTCTTCTGAACTCCAGTAGATATAATCCTGACTGACTCAATCTCTCCTCATATGTCAGTCCTGCCATCCCAATAGATCAGTCAGGTAAACCTTCATCGCACTCCCTCTATAGCAAGAACATCCTTCCTCAGATAAGGAGACCAAAACTGCACACAATATTCCAGGTGTGGTCTCACCAAGGCCCTGTACAATTGCGGCAAGACATCCCTGCTCCTGTACTCGCATCCTCTGGCTATGAAGGCCAACATACCATTTGTCTTCTTTACAACCTGCTGCACCTTCATGCTTACCTTCAGCAACTGGCGTATGAGGACACCCAGGTCTCGTTGCACATTCCCCTCTCTCAATTTATAGCCATTCAGATAATAATCTGCCTTCCTGTTTTTGCTACCAAAGTGTATAACCTCACATTTATCCACATTATACTGCATCTGCCATGCATTTGCCCACTCACCCAGCTTGTCCAAATCACACTGAAGCATCTCTGCATCCTCCTCACAGCTCACCCTCCCACCGAGTTTTGTGTCATCTGCAAATCTGGAGAAATTACATTTAGTTCCCTCATCTAAATCATTAATAGACTTTTAATTCCAAAGTTTTGATTAAATCTGCCAAGGCAGGATTTGAACCCTGTCCCCACAGGATTACCCTGGGCCTCTGGATTACTAGTCTGGTGATAATACCACCACCTCCCCGTTAGCAGTAATCTGGTTTTGGTGGTGTTGGGCAGGCGGACTGCTTTCTATTCTTTAGAAAGCGCTATGGGAATTTTACATGCACTTGAACAGGCAGACATGGCCCCAGTTAAAGATCACAGCTGAAGGGTACCTTTGATAATACAACACTCCCTTATTACTGAAGTGGATCTTTAAATTATGTACATAAAGGCAGAGTGAGAATTGGATTGGGAGTCTCTTCCTGCTTGTCATTTTCATTGCTTCCTATTATATTCTGGCCAGTCAAGACTCATCGGCCTAGACCTAGATCGAATGAGGACCATCAGGAAGTAGAATAGTGCCCAACTTTTGTGGAGGGGGCAGGACATGGGCAGCTTGGGAAGACAGTTTTCAGGGAAACGGGCAGAGAAGTGCAGCGCACAAGTGGGGTGGCAAACAGTGAGTAACCGTCACTGTCTAAGCCACACATTGGTTACTCAATTTACATAAATGATTCTTGATTCATTGGGAATCACAAGGATATACACTCTGATATTTTATTCATTTTTAGCGACTTACGCATTCAAGTGACTAAAGGGAAGCTAGATAAGTTCATGAGGGAGAAAAGGGATCGAAGGCTATCCTGGGAGGGTTAGATAATGTAGAGTTGAAGGAGGCTTGTGAGGAGTCTAAATACCGGTACAAATCAGTTGGGTAGAATGGCCTGTTTCTGTGCTGCAAACTTCTATGTAATTCCTGCCTGTTGTGAGTTGCAATAAATCTAGGGAGCTGAATACCTTATGGAATCAGCCTTGTGTTCCTTTATGACAGCTGGCGTGACAGTTGCGTGTGTACAGCACATCTGTCATTGTGTTGCATGCTGGCTGAGAAATGAAGGTGGGTTTCAGGAGGGCGGAAGTGCAGTGATACAGTGTGCTCAGCGAGCTCACATTTTAAACAGGGCCTGGGAAGTTTTTTTCTTAAAACAACTTCTGTTTTTAGTTTATGGCGGATGTATTTTAGCTGCCATATCTGGCAGTGATACTCCTTGCCTTCATTCCATGCACTATGCATGTGCATAACAGAGTTCAACCTCGTGGCTTATGGACAGCTCAGGGGACGCGTTTGCTGGACGACATCATTATTTGGTTGCACCACGATGACTGCATATCGCATCAACATCAGGGCTGTCAACAGGAGGAAATCCCAGACGTGCAGTTTTTACTCTGCAGCCAGCCACAAACAGATGCTGCTGAGCATTTCTCCCCAACACCATAAAAATGATAAAACGGAAAGGCTCTCGCTCACCATGAAAGGATGCTTCCCTGCTCTATCTTTCACTGGATGTCTTCTCAGTATGTGTTGAGTGCATTCTAGCCAGGCATCAAGTTTCAACAAAGCTTTTGTTTCTCCTTTGCCCCACTAGCTGTTTGTCTTGTACCATAACTGAGATGAGGAGAAATTTCTTCACCCAGAGAGTGGTGTGCCTGTGGAATTCGCTCCCACAGAAAGTAGTTGAGGCCAAAACATTGTATGTTTCCAAGAAGGAGTTAGATATAGCTCTTGGGGCGAAAGGAATCAAAAGTAATGGGGAGAAAGCGGGAGTAGGTTATTGAGTTGGATAATCAGCCATGATCATAATGAACGGCGGAGTAGGCTCGAAGGGCTGAATGGCCTACTCATGCTCCTATTTTCTATGTTTCTATGTATGTTTCTATAACGCTTCTTGCCATGTAATTGCTCCAGCCCTGCACCCTATCACAGGCCTCTCCCTTTTATTTGCTCCTCTCCTTAGCTCTGTCGTCGCTTTAAAGAAGATTAAAGCTCCAGCATCTCCCAGTTCAGCTGAAAGGTCATTGAAATGAAGCGTTCATATGGAAAAGGTCCAAATCAGGACGACTTGATTAATATTTGTTAAGGGACCCTAGTTATCGGGACTGTTTCTTTAACTTTGGAAAAGCTATAGGTTACAAGGGAGGACGATTATAAATATCAGGTATTCGCCTAAACATTGGGCTGAATTTTAACCCCCTCACTCCTCCCGGGACTGGACGGCAGGCAGTCTCTTAAATTGGGCACTTTGACAGCAGCACCATGCCCATTGCCTGCCCACCCCAGACCTCACTCGGATATTTTACTAATTACTGACCACCTAAGGGCCGCTTCCTACCCTGCTGGGATTTTTCCCATGGTTGGGAAGGCCCCACCCCAAGTGTCTAAGTTGCCCAGATAAAGTCAGGCAGCCTTGCGGTTTGGCTGGTGGGGGTGATGGTGGTGGGGGTGGTGGTGGTGGTGGTGGTGGTGGTGGGGGTGGGGGGGGGGGGGGGGGGGGGGGGGGGGTTGGAAGGAGGGTCTGCCCACCAAGATATTTCCCACTGAACCACCCCGCCACCCCATGTTTCTGCTCCCTCCCGCTCTGTTAACCCCGGCCTCCACCTCTTCTGGAGTGCCTGCAGTTCCAGCTGTGGCCACCAATCCCGGAAGTGGGGCTTCCTCTCCGATGGGAATGGAAGTCCTGCCTCAAGCCAATCAAAGGCCCGACAGCCGTTAAACGGCTGCGGGGCAAACGTTCAAGTGCGGGCGGGCTCGTCCCTGACTTTTGTGCCCTGGGGGTGGGGACCATTCAGCCCATTAACTCTTGTTTCTCACTCCACAGATGCTGCCTGATCTGCTGAGTTCTTCCAGCACTTTCTGTCTGTATTTCAGAACTGCAGAGTCTGCAGTATTTTGCAAGTTGGATTGGTAACTTTATTTCTTTGTCCAGCCGGAGCAGGGGTGGGGGGGCAGTTCTAAGTGTCCTGTCCTCTGTTTTCTTCAGTGAAAATATTTATTTCTTTTAAATCGGCCTTTCTTTTTGGTGACCTCCTCTCCTCATGCTGCTGCGAACGTCAAATATTCCTGTCACTGATTTGCCTCTCTGAACGACACAACCTTTCTGCCTGGGAACACTCCCTGCTGGCGAGAGCATGTACACCGAGGTACACCCAACTCAGCACAGGATTAAGCAGCTCTGCACTGCCAGAAACAGGACCCTGCATATAGAGTCATACAGCAAAGAAACAGGCCCTTCGGCCCATCGTATATACTTATATAGCCAGATAAACACTGTGGCTACAAGACCAGGTCAGAGATTAGGAATCCTGCAGCGAGTATCCCACCTCTTGACTCCCCAAAGCCTGTCTAGCATCTACAAGGCACAATTCTGAAGTGTGATGGAATACTCCCCACTTGCCTGGATTAGTGCAGTTCAAGAAGCTTGACACCATCCAGGACAAAGCAACCCAACTGATTGGCATCTCATTCACAAACATTCACTCCCTCCACAAACTAACGCACGGTGACATCAGTGTGTACCATCTACAAGATGGACTGCAGGAACTCACCAAACCTCCTTCGACAGCACCTTCCAAACCCATGACCACTACCATCTAGAAGGCCAAGGGCAGCAGATAGATGGGTACATCACCACCTGGAATTTCCCCTCCAAGCCACTCAATATCATGACTTGGAAATATATCACCGTTCCTTCACTGTCACTGGGTCAAAATCCTGGAACTCCCTCCCTAACAGCACTGTGGGTGTATCTACACCACATGGACTGCAGCGGTTCAAGGCGTCAGCTCACCATCACCTACTCAAGAGCAATTAGGGATGGGCAATAAATGGTGCCTAACCAGCGACACCCACATTCCGTGAATGATTAAAAAAAAATGTGATTTGATCCTCAGGAAAGAGTTCACAATGTTACACCTGAGCCTCCCACTCAATGCTGGAGAGTTCGTAGCCAGTTGTGGATTTACTTTCAGTCATGCATTTTCCATTTTATTTAAGGCCTGGGCTAGTCTTCTTTCCCCACTAAAAACTTGTAGAAAATTATAACAAAGGATTTTTAAGATTCTTCCCTTTCCCCTTCTGCCCCATATGTTCACTTCTTACTTACCACGGCAGTTTTTAGCGATGACAGCGTCTCCGTAGAATCCGCCCGCGCATTGCTCGCACGATCCTCCTGCTGTGTTCCCGATACATTTCAGACATTCCCCTGTCACTGGGTCACAATTTCCTTGAACAGATGGGTCGACATTACCATTACAGACACATGGCACACAAGACTCTCCAGGTGTTGTTGGGTTTCCATAGTAACCGTCAGCACACCTACACAGACGGAATTTACACATGAGTTTTGCAACCCTTGTAATTTAACAAGGTTCAGTGTGACATTTCTTGCATCTTTGGGGCCAGAAGGTTTCCACATCGGCACTCACCAGCTTAAGATCCTTCTGCCCATTAAAATGCACAAGTGGAAACACCAACCAAGAGATTTTAAAACTTAAATACAAAATCACTGCTTTAATTTAAACACCTGAATTCAACAATTGGTGTATGCAGTTTTTAATTTTAGTGAAGTATCTGATTATTACTGAAGCTTTACTCCAGGGCTTGAGCACAAAACCCTAGACTGACACTCCTGCATCGTGCTGAGGGAGAGCTGCATTTGTTTGGGGTCCCATGTTTCTGATGAGACATTAAACCGAGGTCCCATCTGCCTGCTCAGGTGGATGTGAGAGACCCCACATGCGGTTATCCACCGTGCCATGGCCAACACTCATCCCTCAACCCAAAGAATCACAGAAATACAGATTACCTGGTCATTATCACATTCCTGTCTGTGGCAGCTTACTGTGTGCAAATTGGCTAACGTGTTTCCTACATTACAATAGTGACTATACTTCAAAAAGTACTTCATTGGCTGTAAAGTGCTTTGAGATGTCTGGTGGTCATGAAAAATGCTTTACAAAAGCAAGTCTTCTTTTCTCTACAAGTAGCCCAAACTTTAAACATCTGTTGCAAGCTGCTCTCTGATTTAACCTATTACCCATGAACAGACTCTCAGAGGGGCCATTTCAGTCCACGCATAGGAAAATTCTGTGATGTGCTAATCCACTGTGGCCACTTCTTGCTGGTGATAAAGGGTAGTGTGCATGTTGTATTTGTGAAGAGCTTACCAGCGCAGCAATTGGCAATGGCTTAAAAAATAAACCGTCATGACACTCGCACAAAACATTATTTCAATGAAATGGATGAGTTGCTCTTCTCCCTGGCAGAACAAAAGAAAGCAATGTTGCCATGTGGGGAAGAGCATAACTCAAAGCCATCAATATAAGATAGTTGTCAATAAATCCATTCAGTATTTCACAATAAACTCCTTCACCCAAAGAGTGGCGAGTATGTGGAACTCTTACCACAGCTGAAGCAAATACTACAGGTGCATTTAAGGGGAAATTAGACAAGCATTTCAGGGAGAAAAGAATAGAAGATTACACTGATAGATTTGGATGAGGAAAGTTCAGAGAAGGTTTGAGTGAAGTATAAGCACTGGCATGGACTGGCTGAATTGAATGGCCTGTTTCTGTATCGCATATCACGGAGGGGCACGTTTGTGGGGTGGTGAAAAAGGCATATGGGACACTTGCCTTTATCAATCGAGACAGATTACAAAAGTAGGGAGGTCATGTTGGCGTTATATAGAACCTTGGTGAGGCCACAGCTGGAGTACTTTGTGCAGTTCTGGTCGCCACATTATAGGAAGGATGTGATTGCACTGGAGGGGGTGCAGAGGAGATTCACCAGGATGTTGCCTGGGATGAAATATTTAAGTTATGAAGAGAGGTTGTATAGACTTGGGTTGTTTTCATTGGAGCAGAGAAGACTGAGGGGTGACCTGATCGAGGTGTACAAGATTATGAGGGGCATGGGCAGGGTGGATAGGGAGCAGCTGTTCCCCTTAGTTGAAGGGTCAGTCACGAGGGGACACAAGTTCAAGGTGAGGGGCAGGAGGTTTAGGGGGGATGTGAGGAAAAACATTTTTACCCAGAGGGTGGTGACAGTCTGGAATGCACTGCCTGGGAGGGTGGTGGAGGCAGGTTGCCTCACATCCTTTAAAAAGTACCTGGATGAGCACTTGGCACGTCATAACATTCAAGGCTATGGGCCAAGTGCTGGTAAATGGGATTAGGTAGGTAGGTCAGGTGTTTCTTACGTGTCGGTGCAGACTCGATGGGCCGAAGGGCCTCTTCTGCACTGTGCGATTCTGTGATATCCCATGTAATCCTGTGTATGAGAGAAGACTGGGTGTATACTGGACTCAGATGTCAAAGCAGGCTTTGAGTCTACAGCGCACAGACTATTAATGGCCTGCAATATCAAAAAGTTCCTTCTCCGGACTTTCGAATTCTGGTATCGTCAATCTCTTGGTGACCCTTGTCAGGTTTTCTGTTAGCAAACAACAATTCCGGCAGCTTATGGGCAGCCGTTGTTCTGTATCCTGATCCCTACATCAGAAAGCTGGCTTGAAAGGACACAAGCTGTCGTCAAAATGGCAACGTGAGGTCACATGCTAGCCCTGCCACTGTAGACCCCCAAGGGATATCATCTCCAAGCCTTGTTTTCATTTCACTGAACAAAGCATGCTCTTTCCATGCACTAAGTGCTATTGAAACCTCTCTGTCTGGGGGCTGGATGAACGTGTTCACAGTGTCACCACATATTCCAGGTAACAATGCATCCTGAAATCATACAGCACAGAACAGGGCCATTCATCCCACGCGACAGAGCCTCCCATACCACCCCCAGGGCATGGGGGGATGCAAATTCCAGCCGCTGAATAAATATTGTCTCGTCTTCTTGTCAGATGCTTCAAATCTGCTTTCACCACCCCTCTGCTCAAAAAATACCACTCCTGTAAACTACTGCCCACCTCCAAGCTTCCTTTCCACTCCAGAGTCCTTACACGTGCTACTGCCTCCCAAATCCATGCCCTCTTTCCTACAACTCCATGTTTAAATCCCTCCATTCGGGTTTCTGCCCTTGCCACAGTACCTAAATGGCTCTTAGCAAAGTCAGAAATGACTTCCTACAGGAATGTGACCATGATAAATTATCCTTCCTCATCCGCCTCAACCTGTCTGCAACCTGCGACAGAGTTGACCACACCAACAGTTTTCTTCCATTGTCCAACTTGGATGGACTGCACTCACCTACCTCCATTCTTATCTATATTTAATTGTAGCTAGCAATGCTTTCTCTTCCTGTTCTTCATGCATCATTATCTCTTGTATCTCCCAGTGATCTATCCTTGAACCCCCTCCTGGTGTTAGATGCTCCTCAGCAATATTCACAGAATCACACAGTGCAGAAGAGGTCCTTCAGCCCATCGAGTCTGCACCGATACTGTCCGATATGATCCGACACCACAGCATTAATTTCCACATGTACACTGACAACACTCAATTCTACCTCACCACCATCTCGCTCGATCCCTCCACCGTCTCCATATTGTCAGACTGCTTTGTCCAATGCCCAGTACAGGACGAGCAGAAATTTCCTCCAACTAAATATTGGAGAGACTGAAGCCATTTTCTGGGGTTTTCTGGCCCCATGGCGGGTTGGACCCGCCGCGGGTGAGGTGGTGCCCCAGCCAGAAGTCCATTGACTTGCTTGCGACGGGACCAGACGATCTCTGCGGTGGGCGAGTGTGGAAAATCCCGCCGATTGTCTTCAATCCCCACCACAAACTGTTCTCTAGCAACCAACTCTCTCCCTGGCAGCTGTCCGTGACTGAACCAGACTGTTCACAACATTGGTCATATTAGACCCAGAGACGAGCTTCTGACTACATATTCCCTCCACCGCTTCTGCCTCATCGTTCATCTCCATTCCTGCCTCAGCTTTATCCACTGCTGAAACCCCCATCCATGCTTTTGTTACCTCTGGTGTTCCTCTGGTGTTGGCTATTTTAATAATCTCCTGGCTGGCCTCCCATCTTTCACCCTTCATAAACTTGGAAGTTATCCAAAACTCAGATGCCTGTATCCTAACTCATACAAAATCCCATTCACCTATCACCTGTGTTCACTGACCTATATTGGCTCCCAGTCAGCAATGCATGATTTTAGAATTCTCATCTTTGTTTTCAAATCTCTTCATGACTCACCCCTTCCTCTCTCTATAATCTCCTGTAATTCTACAACCCTCCGGCAATTCTCTGCTCCTTTAATTCTGATCTTTTATGCAACCCCGATTTTAATTGCTCCACCATTAGTGGCCATGCCTTACAGGTCCTAACCTCTGGAACTCCCTCTCCAAACCTTTCCATCTCTCCCTCCCTTTAAAATGCTCCTCAAGACCCATCTCTTTGACCAAGTGCCCTACTGTCTCCTTATACGTCTCACTGATCAACTTCGTTCTATAACATTCCGGTCGACGTGCCTTGGGAGGTTTCAGTATATTAAAAGGTGCTATATAAATGCAAATAATTGTTGTTGGATTTGAGGACTAAATTGAATGTTGCCATCTGGTTCACATTGATCCAGGCTGGCCATCAGTGCCTCCACATTTAGCATCGTTGCTTAAACAGCAGGACCCCGGGGAAAAAGACAGAATTGGGAACCAAGTCCTGGCTTTTGCATATGCCACTATCAGCACCTTCTTAAATCTTCACCACTCTTAGTCTTGTGTCCATGACACCCCCCCACTACCTTAACCAGTATAAATTCCATCACATTTCTACTTCTACAGCTCTGAAGAAGAGTCATACGAACTTGAAACGTTAACTCGGTTTCTCTCTCCACAGATGCTGCCAGACCTGCTGAGTTTTTTCCAGCACTGTCTGTTTTTGTTCCAGATTTCCAGCATCCGCAATATTTTGCTTTTAGATTAGAGTTCTTTTCCAGCTCAGCTCCGCTTGCTCTGTCAGAATTTCAGGCTCTCTATTTCCCTTCCTGCAATCCCACTGTGAAACGCAGCACATCATATTCGATGCCAATTCAAAATTTGGGGGAGATGGTGGCAAATTGGTAATGGCACTGAGCTAGCAATCCAGAGGACCAGCCTAATGCTCTGAGGACATGGGTTCAAATTCAGATAATAAATCTGGAGTATAAAGCTAGTCTCAGTAATGGTGACCATGAAACTAGCATGGAATGTTGTAAAAACCCATCTGGTTCACGATTGCCTTTTAGGGAGGGAAATCTGCTGTCTTTACCCAGTCTGGCCTACATGTGACTCCAGACCCACAGCAATGTGGTTGACTCTTGAATACCCTCTGAAATGTACTAGCAAGCTACTTGGTTCAAGGTTCAAGGGTAATTAGGGATGGGCAACAAATGCTGGCCTTGCCAGTGATGCCCATATCCCATGAAAGGAAAAAAAAATGGCAACTCATTTTTTGCACTCCACACCTCACTCAGTCTTTTCTGACCCAACCTAAAAGCTGCACTTGATAACACCTGCCATTGCTCCATCTCTATTCCTCTTTTACTACTTTCGGTCTGGGTGATGTCCTGTTGTGCAGATCTTTTCCCCTTCACCTGGATTTCATAACCAAGTTTCTATCGTGCAAATTTTATTGACTGTAATATACAGCTGAGGATGGGTCAAGATTCAGGGAAGCACAATGTTTCTATGTTGCTAAGTTTGTACAGAGAAAATAGGAGCAGGAGTAGGTCATTCGGCCCTTCGAGTCTGCTCCGCCATTCAGTATGATCATGGCTGATCCTCTATCTCAACGCTGTAATCCCACTCTCTCCCCATACCCCTTGATGCCCTTAGAGTCCTGAAATCTATCTATTTCCTTCTTAAATATGTTCAGCGACTTGGTTTCCACAGCCCCTTGTGGTAGCGAATTCCATAGGTTCACTACCTTCTGAGTAAAGAGGTTTCTCCTCATCTCAGTCCTAAATGGTCTGCTCTGCACCCTGAGACTGTGACCCCTTGTTCTAGACCCCCAGCCAGAGGAAACATCATCCCTGCATCCAGTCTGTCCATCCCAGGCAGAATTTTATATGTTTCAATGAAGTCTCCTCTCGTTCTTCTAAACTCCAGTGAATACAGGCCTAGTTGGCCCAATCTCTCCTCATACGACAATCCTACCATCCCTGGAATCAGTCTGGTGAACCTTCACTACACTCCCTCTAAGGCAAGTATAATCTTTCGAAGGTAAGGATACTAAAACAGCACACAATGCTCCAAATGTGGTCTCACCGAGGCCCTGTACAGCTGCAGTAAGACATCCTTGCTCCTGTACTCGAGTCCTTTCGCAATGAAGGCCAACATACCATTTGCCTTCTTAACTGCTTGCTGCACCTGCATGCTTGTTTTCAGTGATTGGTGTACAAGGACACCCAGGTCCCTTTGTTCATCAATATTTCCCAATCTATCACCACCAGTGTCAGTCACTTAGCCCCTCGAGCTAGTTCCACCTTTCAGTGAGATGATGGCTGACCTGTGACTTAACTCTGTAAATCTATCTTTACCTTTATGCCTATGGCTAACAAAAAATTATCGATTGCAGTTTTAAAATGAATTGATCTGGCATTAAATGCTCTTTGTGGAAGAGAGTTCCAAACTTCTGCCAGCCTTTGCATGAGGAGATGTGTTCTAATTTGCAGGGTTATGGGGAGAAGGTGAGAGAATGGCATGAGGTGAATTGCTCATTTGGAGAGCTGGTGCAGACACGATGGGCCAAATAGCCTCCTTCTGTGCTGTAGCAATTTGGTGATTCTGTGACTTTCACTGCTAATCATCTGGCTCTAATTTTTTGACTTTTATTCGTTCACGGGATGTGGGCGTCGCTGGCTAGGCCAGCATTTATTGCCTATATTGTCCCCTAATTCTAGACTTCCCAGCTGGCAGGAATATTTTCTCCTAATCGATTATCTCGAATGCTTTGATCAAATCATAAAGACATTTAAATTGTAAGTGGAAATCACATCTTAATCAAAATCCATTTGCCAATATTCGCTAGGTTTTATCTGTTACCTGTCACATCTGGTTCCTGCATAGCCCAGCCGACACTGATCACATATGATGGTTCCTGTTTTGTTTAAGTAGCAGGTGGGACTGAAACTAGAGAAATAATAAACAACATCAATATCATCAATTATTCAAACATCAGACGGTCCACAGAGATGGCATGAAGAAGGTAAAAGACTTTCAAATTATGTTAAAGAACTGATAGACTTGCTTAAGTAATGGTCTTTCACCTCTGGGATGGGACATTGTTTGCTATCCAGTTCAAACTGATGGGATTTATTGACTGTAAAGGTTCTTGGTGATAAAGTTTGTGGGTGGAGGGCGTGGGGTGGCTATGATCCATTAGTGGATGGAATAGTGGACAGTTTGCTTCTAACAGAGAGCCCAAAATTGGAAAGTGCCTCAATTTTCAGTGTGAACATTCTTCGCTGTTCATTTTTCTTCCATGATAGGAAGAAACTGTGGCTCTAGTTCGGGATTGTGGAGTTTGCTTATGAAGTGATAAAGAGAGTATTCTATTTCTGTCACTGTCTGTGGCACAGTGGATAGCAGCCCTATTTCTGAGCCAAAAACTTCAGGGCTTGATGTTCAAGGCAGTTATATTCTTAAGATAGCCAAACAGGTTGAATATCAACCTGCAAATCCTTTCAACACATGCCAAAAGCAGGCGCTAAGAGTGGGAGAGATTCCTGGTCAGATGGAAAGAAAATTGGAGCCTATACCATCACGATTCATAGCTCAGGACTACAACATGCATGTAAGTGTGTATGTTGCCAGAGAAACTTGGACACCCTGAGTGAACTGTAACACGCCACTGTTGCTATCATAATTAAATCAGATGGTTAAAACGTTTAGCTCTTTTAATTAATAAATAATGGTTAAGTTTAAAGAAACAGTTCACTCAGAATGATTGTTGCATTTTATTTTCCACTTCTACCATTCCCAGGAGTCCAAAACCTGGCTGCAAAACACAGAGAATGTAGTTTCAATAGACATATTATTATTTCATCTGTTAGCTAAGTATCTAAACGATAATGCAACCTTGAACCTTTGCCTCAGGCCCTAATCATTTAACCTAAAATGGGACTTTCAACATGGTGGCTACATTTGAAGACTGAACAATATGTTTAGATTTAGGTTCAGTCACAACATTTTACAGTTAGGTTATAGAATATAGAATAATTTATTCTCTGCTGAAGGTGTTGTTATACCACTGCAGAGGACATCATAAATCTGATGAATGTTCTCTGCAGTATACTTCATGTACACAAAATACTTGTGTAGAAAGGATCTATTTATTGTCAAATTTATAGTGAATTTCCTATTTATTACCAGGATTATAGTTGCTAAGGCAACAGCATTTATAACCTCCCTTGCAGTACAAAGGACAACAGGCTTACTTGTTCGAGGAAATGTTCAGTGGGCAAGCACATGGCTGGCAATCCTCAGTAGTCCCTCTGGTGGGATCACCATATAAGCCAAAGGAGCACTGATTGCAATTTGGGCCAGTTGTGTTGTGCTGACAGTCCTGGAAATGAGTGGAAAAAAAAGGAAAGACTTGCATTTACATGGCACCTTTCATAACATCAGGCAATTCCAAAGGGTTTTCAGGCAATTAAGTACTTTGAGGTGTAGTCACTCTTGTAATGAAGGAAATGTGGCAGCCAATTTGCACACAGCAAGCTCCCACAAACAGCAAACAGATTTAAAAAAAAACTGCCAATTTCATTTTTGAGGCCATGATTCAATATTGGCCAGGATACAGCAGCTAACTTCACTCTCTTCTTTTATATCCACCTGAGGGGGCAGACAGGAGCCTAGCATCTTGTGCAAAAGATGGCACCTCCGACATTGCAGCATTCCCTCAGTACTGCATTGAAGTTGGCCTAAAATCAGGGGTTGGCAACCATTTTACCTAAAGAGCCTTTGTACTTCATTCCTTTTATTAAAGTATACCTTTGTACTTTTTATAAAAGATTCACCTAAAATAAAAACTTTTGAGAGCCACTGGACAAAAATTCAGCATTTCTAAACCAACTGTTTGACAAATTGCCAAGTATATCTGACAGAATGATTAATTAATAAAATCCTCGCTTGTTTGCGCTGAATCTTTACACACACCACTTTCCCCTTTTGGGGAACAGGCGATCTATCAACCTGCTAAACTACATCATGAACACTTCTTCCGTGGCCAACAAGTCACGGAGCGGGAATTGAACTCAGAGGCAGAAATACGACCGACTGAGCCACAAGATCTTCTGGAAAGGCATTCAATTTATGCGTCAGTGCATATTCTGGAGTGGGACTTATCCCTCTGCACCACCCCCATCCCCCACCGACCTGGCTCAGAATAAACAGTGCGACTGACTGAGCCAAAGTTGACACAGGGATTTCTTTAAAATATAATAAGCAGGAAAAAAAAGTTACTCAAAGCAATCATAAGTCCTTATCTCCCCTAGGCAAGTAATTTAAAATGGTAACTATTTATATATCTATAAATAATACAGCTCTTCATTAAAAAAAACTAAAATAAATATAAAAGCCATAAAGACGCAGAGCCTGACCACAAGTTTGCTAATCTCAGCTGGGCTAGTTACCCTGAGCATCCCTGACCTTGGCCTGGAACTTAAATCGAAAATACAGTCCTTGAAAGGTTGAAGTCATATAACCCAAACAGATACAATACCACAAAAAAGCTTTGGACAAGTTCCAATTTGTCAGCACCATCCTTGTTTAAGGAGGGTTTTTACAAAGAAATGTGAAATTGTACAAGAACCGGTCCCTGTCTCCCACAATTACAATGTTCTGCTTTTAGGATTCCACCTCGTATTGGATTGTATGTTAGGTAAATCACATCAACTGGGACTTACCAAGCAAGTGCCGCTAGTGTCACATTCTGTAGCATGGCCATTGCATTCACACTGTTGACAGATGCCTCCAAACAATATTCCATCAACACGATAAAAACCTGGGATACAAGACTGTTGAAAAGAGTAATTGAGCACAAAAATCTCACAGCAGAGCATTTCTGCTATCTTGTAATATTCTAATCTTCTCAGTTGTAATTCAGGCAATATTTCTGAAGGTTCTGTTCTTGGATTCAGATTTTTTTCCAAATGAAATGTGGGCAATTTTCTGAGTGCACGTTGATGGGAGGAGGGGCAACTTCAACCACCACCAGCACAAATCTGAAAAGAGCCCACGATTTTCCCCACACTCACTCAGAGAATGCAGTTCCCCTACCCCCAGAAGAAAGTGTACTGCCTTTTAAACCGGAAGAGATAGCATTACATTGGGAAATCATGTTCATGGGGAAAAGGCTGAATTCTACAAAGCACAAATAAATTAATAATAGCGTGA
This sequence comes from Carcharodon carcharias, assembly GCF_017639515.1. NCBI lineage: Eukaryota > Metazoa > Chordata > Chondrichthyes > Lamniformes > Lamnidae > Carcharodon > Carcharodon carcharias. The sequence continues at coordinate 169,370,525 of NC_054472.1, forward strand.
GAACTTGTTTCAAGTGCTAGGTTCATGTTCTTTGGGCCTTGAGAATTCCTGTGGGCCAAGTTTTATTCAGGCTGTACACTGTGCAGGTGATGAGCGCAGAGATCGCACTGCCCACCCAGCAGGACCAATAAGAGGCCCCAGTCATTTTCAAGGTCAGAATACTTGACAAGCAACCAGCACTGTACACGAGCCCTTAAACGTGGGGTTATGAAGCAGAGAGGGACGTATAGAGGATGTGAACATTCATGCTTCCCCTTGTACTTCCAAAAATGAGTGCCGCAGTGTTATTTTTCCCCTTTTATCAGAGCGACCTGCAGCTGTTCCTTTGAGGGGAACAGCCCTGGAACTGCTAATCGAGAAGCTCAAAACCTATTACATCTCTAACTTTTCCCAGTCCTGATGAAAGGTCATCAACCTGAAACGTTAACTCTGTTTCTCTCCCCATGGATATAGCCAAACCTGCCAGGTTTTTCCAGCACTTTCTGTTTTTCATATTAGCCCTGGAACTGTGCCTCATTAGACACGATTATGGGGTGTGTAAGTCAAAGTATTATTTACCTTTTTAATGCACAATCACCTTGTAGCTGTTTATTTTATATTAATAAATGGAGACTGGTTGTGGTGTAACCCTGTGTGCAGAGTTTGGTCTCCTGGTGGTAACATGGAACATCAAGACGAGAGGTGAGCCCAGACCAAAGATATCTAAAGAACTGTATTGAACTGTACTGTAGGCTTGAAGATGCAAAGCAGGATGGGTTAATTTAGCCAAGACAAAACCTTGCTAGGATTAGCAAGTTCTGCAAAATGAATTAAACTGCAGGGCTGCTCGTACCAGGGAAGATAAACAGCCTCTTTAAGGGGTAATAAACATGCCTCCTTCTCCCAGCCGTGGAGATTGATAACAGTGTTAGAGATAACGAAGCAGAGCCAAGCTGGCTATGGTACTTCAAGTGTGGCCTTCAAAGGGGGCCTTAACAAGAGAGATCGGAGGAAAGCTTGGAGAAGGACAGTGATATTATTGAAAACCAATTAAATGGATTAAAAGCAGGCTTTACCTTTTATGGTACAGAGCCATAGCAAAAAAAAAGGTATAAAGAAAGAGCCCACAGGAACATTGTTGCTGCAGTGGTTAGAGTTATTTGATCAGTCGCTCCGAAGTCACGCATGGAGGACTCGTTGGCAGATTGACCACTAAGACCGACTCTGGCTCATGGTGAAACTAAGCACCCGGTATTATCATGAGTATGTACTATTGTTACTATTGTACTATTGTTTAATGGTTTAATAAAGACGTACTACATCTAGTGGAACAAGACCCAAGTTGTTGTGCACCAGAATAGAAGCAAGAAGTTTCAGACCAGGAAGTGGGTCTTACAACTGGCTGGCCAGGCACTTGAAGGTAAAGCAATGGCCAGAGGTGTTATGGATGGGCTGGTCATGAAGTACGCGGCAGTGAAGTTACCTCTCAAACAGAGGTGGTTTTGAATTATCCTGGAGAGCAATAGTCCAGTAGATGAGGCAGAACAGTGGACACAAGGGTTCTCTTGTAAGCAGACCTTGACGAAAACAGTTTGGCTGATGACAATGGTCAGCCAGGAGACCACCTGCCGTCCACAGTCCCTATAAGACAGCAGAGATATCAACATCCACCGGTTGGTCAACAGGGTCTGGGGGTGCTGTACTGTGAGTTTGTAGTCTCATATACAGAGGTCCTGTGAAAAATGGCAGGGGACATGTCAAAGCTAGAGTCAGGTAAAGATCCTTATGGATACTTCCTACAGATAGTTCAGATAGTGGGGCTACATGACCTCAATGAGGGAGAGAAAAACAAACTCTTGCTTTTTACGTTAGGATCTTAACGACAGTACAGGAAAGACGAGGCCAAGAAAACAAAACTCAAGCAGGAGCTGGAGAAGAGAGATATGAAGCTCAGTGAGTGGGATGTGGTTATTAATGGGTTAATGAAACAGCTAGACAACAAGAGAGAGAGATGAGGCAAAGGACAGTGAAAGATTTGAGCTGGAAAGGAAACAATGGTTAAGAAAGACTCAGTATCTGGAAAGACAGTGTGTCAACAATCAGCATCAGTGTGATGAATGGGCTGCACAAGCAGTAGAGCAGGGCCGCAGGGCAGACAGCAGAACGAGAGGCTGAGGACCTGAAAGTCACCCACCCTCCTATGCACCAGCAGTGTCTAGAAGGGAAAGCTATTAAAGCAGATCGCACTGAGTGTCTGCGCAAGATAGAGAGGTTGAGAGAGCAGTTGCAGATGTGTGAGATGGGTAATCAAAAGACAACAATTACAGAAATGGAGAAGCAGGCAGATCCCGGTACCGATGAGGATGACCCACCAATAGCAGACGGGCAGGACAACGGTCAGCCAGGAGGCCCCCTGCTGTCTACAGTCCCTATGAGACAACAGAGATACCAACATCCACCAGTTGGTCAACAGGGTCTAAGGGTGCTGTACTGTGAGTTTGTAGTCCCATGTACAGATGTCCTGTGAAAAATGGCAGCGGACATGTCAAAGTTAGAGTCAGGTAAAGATCCTTATGGATACTTCCTACAGATAGTTCAGATAGTGGGGCTATACAATCTCAATGAGGGAGAGAAAAACAAACTGTTGCTTCTTACCTTAGGATCTAACACCTAATGCAGCACTTCAAAATGAAGGAAAGTTGGGACAGATGGCCTTGGATGCATTGAAAGGGAAAGTTATAACAGCTATGGGCTTAGGAAGAGGGGATCCTTTTAAATTGCTGGAGACAGTGAGACAGTGACCCATGGAAAGCTGAAATGTTTATGCTGAGACACTGTGGTCAGTATATAACAGAGCTCACGGAGGTCTGGACTGGGTCCAAGCTGACCTCTTGGGGGGCAGCCTTAACCAATGGATGTGGACACTAACAGCCCACTTGTTACCATATTTACAATCAGCCTTTGAGGATTTGACCCAGCGACAGCAGACAATATGGAGGCAGGAGTCATGAGAAAGATGACATCCAATTTGAGAGAAGTCTGGCAGAAAAGGCTTTGGGTGGGACCATTAGCCAAAAGAGGTGTGCGACGTAAAGGGAACAGCTCCTAAGAAATGGCAACATGAAGGAGGGACCAAAGGGCTAAGAACTGTGGAGTAATAATTGTGGAGGAAAGGGCCATTTTAAGCAAGACTGCAGAAAGCCTCTCAGGGGAAGGGACAGATACCACCAGGTCCTACAAACATAGGAAATAGGAGCAGAAGTAGGCCATTCAGCCCCTTGAGCCTGTTCTGACATTCAATAAGATCATGGCTGATCTGTTTGTGTTTTGAATTCCACAATCCCATCTACCCCTGATAGACTTTGATTCCCTTGCCTAACAAGAATCTATCTAACTCTGCCTTAAAAATATTCAACGACCCCACCTCCACCACCTTCTGAGGCAAAGAGTTCCAAAGTCACACAACCCTCTGGGAGAAAAAATTTCTCCTCATCTCTGTCCTAAAAGGGCGACCCCTAATTTTAAAACAGTGCCCCCTAGTTCTGGACTCACTCACAAGAGGAAACATCCTTTTGACGCCCACCTTGTCAAGGCCGTTCAGGATCTTATATATTTCAAAAAAGTCACCTCTCAGTGGAACCAAGCCCAGTCTGTCTAACAATTCCTCATAAGGCAACCCATTCATTCCAGGTATCAATCTAGTAAACCTCCTCTGAACCGCCTCAATGAATTTAAATCCTACCTTAAATAAGACCAAAACTGCACACAATATTCAAGATGTGGTCTCACCAATGCCCTGTATAACTGAAGCATAATGTCCTTACTTGTATATTCAATTCCTCTCGTAACAAAGGATAGCAACCCATTAGCCTTCTTAATTTCTTGCTGTATCTGCATACTAACTTTTTGTGATTCATGCACCAAAATACCTAGACCCCTCTGCATCTCAGAACTATGCAGCTGTTCTCCATTTAAGTAATACTCTGCTTTTTTTTTTTTCCTGCCAAAGTGAATGACTTCACTTTGAGAGAAGGGGAGTAGGGCTGGGGAGGGAGAAAGGGAGACTGGACCGGGAGAGCAAGTTTGGGGTAGGACAGCAGGGCCAGGAAGGGAGAGAGGGTGCAGCGCTGGGGAGGGAGAGCGGTGCTGGGGAGGGAGAGCGGTGCTGGGGAGGGAGAGCGGTGCTGGGGAGGGAGAGCGGGTGCAGGGCTGGGGAGGGAGAGCAGGTGCAGGGCCGGGGAGGGAGAGCGGGTGCAGGGCTGGGGAGGGAGAGCAGGTGCAGGGCCGGGGAGGGAGAGCGTGTGCAGGGCTGGGGGGAGAGAGCGGGTGCAGGGCTGGGAAGGGAGAGCGGGTGCAGGGCTGGGAAGGGAGAGCGGGTGCAGGGCTGGGAAGGGAGAGCGGGTGCAGGGCTGGGAAGGGAGAGCGGGTGCAGGGCTGGGAAGGGAGAGCGGGTGCAGGGCTGGGAAGGGAGAGAGCAGGTGCAGGGCCGGGGAGGGAGAGCGGGTGCAGGGCCGGGGAGGGAGAGCGGGTGCAGGGCCGGGGAGGGAGAGCGGGTGCAGGGCTGGGGGGAGAGAGCGGGTGCAGGGCTGGGAAGGGAGAGCGGGTGCAGGGCTGGGGAGGGAGAGCGGGTGCAGCGCTGGGGAGGGAGAGCGGTGCTGGGGAGGGAGAGCGGTGCTGGGGAGGGAGAACGGGTGCAGGGCTGGGGAGGGAGAGCAGGTGCAGGGCCAGGGAGGGAGAGCGGGTGCAGGGCTGGGGAGGGAGAGCGGGTGCAGGGCTGGGGGGAGAGAGCGGGTGCAGGGCTGGGAAGGGAGAGCGGGTGCAGGGCTGGGAAGGGAGAGCGGGTGCAGGGCTGGGAAGGGAGAGCGGGTGCAGGGCTGGGAAGGGAGAGCGGGTGCAGGGCTGGGAAGGGAGAGCGGGTGCAGGGCTGGGAAGGGAGAGCGGGTGCAGGGCTGGGAAGGGAGAGCGGGTGCAGGGCTGGGGGGAGAGAGCGGGTGCAGGGCTGGGAAGTGAGAGCGGGTGCAGGGCTGGGAAGGGAGAGCGGGTGCAGGGCTGGGAAGGGAGAGTGGGTGCAGGGCTGGGAAAGGAGAGCGGGTGCAGGGCTGGGAAGGGAGAGCGGGTGCAGGGCTGGGAAGGGAGAGCGGGTGCAGCGCTGGGAAGGGAGAGCGGGTGCAGGGCTGGGAAGGGAGAGCGGGTGCTGGGGAGGGAGAGCGGGTGCAGGGGAGGGAGAGCAGGTGCAGGGCCAGGAAGGGAGAGAGGGTGCAGCGCTGGGGAGGGAGAGCGGTGCTGGGGAGGGAGAGCGGGTGCAGGGCTGGGGAGGGAGAGCGGGTGCAGGGCCGGGGAGGGAGAGTGGGTGCAGGGGAGGGAGAGCAGGTGCAGGGCCGGGGAGGGAGAGCGGGTGCAGGGCTGGGGGGAGAGAGCGGGTGCAGGGCTGGGAAGGGAGAGCGGGTGCAGGGCTGGGAAGGGAGAGCGGGTGCAGGGCTGGGAAGGGAGAGCGGGTGCAGGGCTGGGAAGGGAGAGCGGGTGCAGGGCTGGGAAGGGAGAGCGGGGAGGCTGGGTCACTGAATATATTAAAGGCAGAGTTTGACAAATTTTTGATCATGCAGGGTTATGGGGGCAGACGGGAAAGTTAAGGCCACAACTGAATCAGCCGTGACCTTACTGAATGACGGAGCAGGCTCGAGGGGCCGAATGGCCTACTCCTGCTTCTAATCCTTATGTTCACATGTTGCTACATTATACCCCATCTGCCAGATTTTTGCCCACTCACTCAACCTATCGATAACGGTCTACAACCTCATGTCCTCTTCACAACATACTTTCCTACCTATCTTCGTGTCATCTGCAAATTTAGCTACCATGCCTTCACTCCCCTCATCTAAGTCATTGATTTAAATTGTAAAAAATTGAGGACCTAGCACAGACCCCTGTGGGAATACACTCATCACATCCAGCCAATCAGACAAAGACCCATTTATGCACACTCTGTTTTCTGCCAGCCAGACAATTTTCTATCCAGGCTAATATGTTACCCCCTATGCCATCAATAACCTTTAACGTGGCACCTTATAAAAGGCCTTCTGGAAATCCATGTACAGCACGTCTACAGGCTCCCTTTTATCCACAAAGCATGTCACTCCTTCAAAGAGCTCCAATAAATTGGTTAAACATGATTTCCCTTTCACAAAACCGTTTTGACTCCCTGTCCCTGACTATCAGAAGCAGGTAGAAGATCTGACAAAATGAGGAAAGGAGATTGAAACCTCGCAAATGAAATGCCACACAGCCCGAGTGCTTATAGGAGGCACCAAAGGGGACTGGTGCTGACAGAGCTGTACCCAGCCCGATTACATGTGTCTGTTCGGGTACAGTGAATGGGGGCAACCCTGGGTGAACATTGAGGTGGAGGGGCAAACTGGGAAATATCTAGTTGACACGGGAGTGTGTTGTACTGCAGTGTATTGCTCAGCATCTCAATCGTCCCTGTGATGTTGTGGAACCCCATTTGAATTAAAGAGATTTGCAGGTGATTCAGCATCTGGGGCAGTATCTAAACCATTGGGAATCAGGGTCGGGCCTCTGAAAACAAAATGGAAATGTATATTGATGAAGTGAAGAAGGGGGTTTTAGGAGCTAACTGGATGACAGCACATTGTGCTGCTGCAAACATGGCCCAGGGGGAGGAGTGGATGGAGGGGAATGAGTAGTTAGCATCCCACCTCAGCAGAGGAAGGCATGACCCATTGGCTCCATAAGCTTGAATGATTTTGAGCCCCTATGGGCACAAGTGATACAAGAGTATCAACAGGTATTGAGGGAGCACCACGATATGTTCACCCATAGGCACGATAGCGGGCATATGGCCAATACAGTGGTCCAGGTTGACAGCAATCCGATGTCCAAGCCACAGTGGCAATATACATTTCCAAAGGAGCAGGAATGGGTAAAGGGAAACAATGTTCTGACACCAGGTCACATTGGAGAACAGGCCCGTTATGGTTAAAGTTTGCTAAATGGTGAAGGGAAGGTCCTTTAGATGAAGATGCTCACGACACACTAAGTAAGGGGAAGGAGGACTTAGGGAAACCCCAGCAGCAGGGGGAACATGCAGTGACACGGACAGGAGGCTACCCCAAGGCTACAAATCAGGAAGAAGTTAAAATTCATCACTCCACTAGGTCAGACTTGAACTGTCTGATTCCAGGGCAAAGTAAATTAAGGGCAACCCAAAACTTAACGGTGGTGGCGGTGAGGCTTGGGCACTGTCCAATATTATATGTCTCGGTCCAAGCCAAGGTTAGTGACTTTAGAGTGGGGATGTGATAAGGGAAAACTGAGGAATATCTGACTGGGTGCACTACATTGATACTAAGGCTGTCACTGCTTACTGGACCCAAATAAAGGGAGAGCAGGTGGTGTACACGTGTGCTCCTGTCCAAGGGTAGTGCATTTGGGGGTCATTGCCGGGAATAAGGTTGGTATTGCCCGAAGAGCTACCCAAATCATCAGCCCCCAGCCATCTTCGAGCTGCAATGAAAGTCAGGCAATGGAGTCTCCAGAGCATAAACTAGGTCCAAAGAATGGTCTAGCGTTAATGCCTATTGGGAAAATATTGTATCAAGACGTACTCCATGAGGTGGTAGTGGTGATGTTGAATTTAACAGGGATAGGATTACCAGATTGGTGTGGTAAAACGGCAAGGAGTCTGTACAAACAAATGTTAGAACAAGTTTTGGACAAGCCATTGGCCTGGAGACAGCGATAGCAGGTTGGTGACAGTACTATAAATCTGCAGGGAATGGGATCAAAATCAGGAAAAAAATATATTTAGTCAATGATGCTGCCACAATATTTAACATGGGGGTATTGTGAATTGTTTGGATCTGGCCTCTCTGGAGGTAGAGATACAAAACCAAAAGAGGAAAATGAAGAACATTGTAACTGAAGAGAATACCAATCAGGACTCTGAGCAAACAGGGGACCAAATTATAACCATCCACCTGAAGAGGGTGGTGGAACAATTGGAGAATCACGTCAGGGCTATTAATAAACTCATCCGGGGCGACAGGAATATCTCCAGAGAGGCTCCCAGGAACGAGGTGTGTGTTCTGCATGGCTCCTGGTTGGTAGAGCAAGCCAGTGACAACATGAAACAAATTTCACAAAGGGGAAGTGCCCTCATGGGTTACTAATGACCGGTCGGAAACATTGACTAAACATGAAAACATCATCGTGTGTCTGCTCAGGGGTTTGGTACACGTATATCCTGTACAGATAGATTGTGAAAAGGAAAAATGGAAGTTGATGGAATTGCTGCTTTACCTTCCACTAACATCGTAAGGGGTGAAACTACTGATATGTGAGGTTGAGAATATCAGAGTTTTAGAAAGGAATGACCTATGCAGTGAATCTGGGTGATTATATAATGGGAACCCATCTTGGGGGCTTGTCACACTCGAAGGGATGAATTGGTGTATCCCGACAGGAGGGAAAGGCATGGTCAGCTGACCTGTGGGTTTAACATCCTGAAAGTTAAACTGTACCATGGAGATAGTGAAGGCAATCTTTAAGCCTACTCAGGTAGTCTATGTAGTGGAGGGAGATGTTATCAGTAAGGGTCGAATTTGAAATACCCAATAATCCTACCTACTTTTTGTTTCACTCCTGAGTGACCCGTGAGGCTGAGGAAAGAGAATATTTACAGTCATAACTGCATTGAAATTAAAGCTGGAGACACAAATAAAGGGGAGCTGTGGGAGTATGTGGAAAATTTAGCTTATGGTATCTCCTCACTACCAGGACATCTAGTTGAACTATGGGAAGGTATTTATAAATCTCAGAAAATATACTATCACTTAAGCAAGTAAATCATGAGATTCTACAAGAAATTTACACCACTAAGCAATGGTCTTGGTGGGATAGGTTATGTGGCTGGGGGAGTAATATTGAAGTCCATTCTTGGATACGAATTATTTTTCATGTTTTAGTTATATAGTTGTTTTATTAGTCATACACATCTATTGTATGATTTATGTCACCCGCGTAGACATAGAAAGCTGAAACAATTGGCTAAAAAACAATAAGCAAGCAATGCTCATGTAAGTGTAGTAATGTTCTTAGAAGTCGCAATTATACACTTAAAGGGTGAATGCTGTAAGCCAACACATTATTTACATTTTTAAATGTACACTTTTTAACCATGTAACTGTTGCTTTATTTCTTTTATATTAATAAATGTAGACCAGTTGTGGTGTAGCAACATCTGTCTCATAGTGTAACAAGGAACATCAAGGGGAAAGGCTAACCCAGACCAAAGATATCTAAAGAGCTGCACTGTGGGCTTGAAGACGCAAAGCAGGGTGGTTAATTTAGTCAAGACAAAGCCATGCTAGAACTAGCAAGTTCTGCAAAATGAATTAAACTACAAGGTTGCTCCTACCAGGGAAGGCAGACTGTGCTTCATTAAGGGGTAATAAACATGCCTCCCTCTCCCAGCTTTGGAAGTTGATAACAGTGTTAGAGATAACAAAGCAGAGTCAAGCTGGCAATTGTACCTCAAGCGTGGCCTTCAAAGGGGGCCTCAACAGAAAACATCTGGAGAAAGCATGGATAAGGCAGTGCAAACCAACTAAATGTGTTAAAGCAGGCTTTACCTTATATGGCACAGGGCCATAGTAAAAAGAGGCATAAAGAAAGAACCCATGGGGACATCTTTGCTGCAGCGTTTAGAACGGTTTGGTCAGTTGCTCTGAAGACAAAGCACAGAGGGCTCATCAGCAGACTGACCACTGAGACGGACTCCGGCTTGCAGGGAAACTAAGCATCTGGCTTTATTGTGAGGATGTACTATTGTTAAGTGGTTAAATAAAGGTGTATCACGTTCAGTGGATCAATATCCAAGTTGTTATGTCTCATTGATACTCAGAGGTTAGCACTTTCAAACCAGGAAGAGGGTCTTACTGTGAAAGAGGGTCTTACAACGGAAAAGATTCTGCAACCCACGTTCTGGTCTAAGGGCAGAATTTTCTGTGCCCACTGGTGTTGGGTGTGCTCGGCGGCGTGAGCGGACAATATGGCGAGGCGGCCGGAAATTGGTTTCACAACATAGTGAAACCAGCTTGCGATCATCCGCTCAGCCCGTTGATGGTGGGCCGCGTTTCCCGCCATCCGGAAGCTCATTGTAATACATCTGCGTACCACTATAAGGCCAGCCTGCCTGAATCATTGCCCCCACATGGGATCAACAGCAGAGAACACGCGTGGACTTGGCAGGCTGCACTTTGAGGGGAACATAGAGGTGAGTGCACAGTATCAGTAAAAGGCGCACAGGAACAGAGGGGGAGACTTTGGCCTATGTGAGCCAGACACCGAGTGAGTATATTTGGAAATTTGGTTCAAAGTGGGAATTCGGTGCATGGGGTAAAAAGGAGCTTTAGGTAAGGTTTACTGCAAGTGTGATTTAGAAAGAGCGCCGGGAGTTGGGTAATTAACGGAGTTAGGGAAGGAAGGGAAAGAGGTGCCCTTTTGCTTTCTGCTTTCTAACTTTCTCAGCCTTCAGGAAGTAGTCGTACTCTGCTGCAGAAGAAGCAGCTAGTTATTTGGTGAGTATCTGGCAAGTGACTAAGGTTTATTCTATTCCTAAGGTTCAAAATAATCTTGTAACTGGTGGTAAGGTTAATAAAATATATAAACACAGAAGTAAAATATATAATTGAATAAAATAATTAAATAGTTAATTAGAACACATTAAAGATGTCAGGACAGGTGATGTGTCACAGCTGCAGCATGTGGGCGCTCCTGGATGCTAGTTTGATCCAGGGCAAACACATCTGCAGTAATTGTTTGAAATTTGAGCAGCTTCAGCTCTAATTTATGAGCTGGAGGCTGAACTACAAACACTGTGATGCATCAGGGTGGGGGAAAGTTACCTGGATTCTTCGTACCAGGAGGCAGTCATACCTCTTAGGGCAGGGTCTTCTGATTTGGCCAGTGGTCAGGGAGTGTGACTGCAAGTGAGGCAGGTAAGGGGACTCAAGGGCAGGAGCCTCAGCCTCTACAATTGTCCAGCAGGTTTGAGGTTTTGTGAGTTTGATTGGATGAGAGCGGGGGCTGCAGGGTGGATAAGCTAAGTGGCCATGGCACCATGATACAGGAAGCCATTCAAGTTGGGTGGGGGAACAAAAAGGAATGTAGCGGTAGTAGGGGATAGTATAGTCAGAGTGATTGACACCGTTCTCTGCAGCAAAGAGCGTGAGTCCAGTTGGCTGTGTTGCCTGTCTGGTGCCAGGGTGCGATACACCTGCTCGGGGCTGGAACCTGCAGTGGGAGAAGGAGGACCCAGTCATCATGGTTCATGTAGGTACCAACGTCATAGGCAGGGCAAAAAAGGAGGTTCTGCGCAGTCAGCATGAAGACCTAGGCACCTAACTAAGAAGCAGAACCTCAAAGGTCATAACCTCTGGATTATTAGCTGAGCCATGTGCAAATTGGCATAAGACAAATCAGATTAGGGAGAGGAATGTGTGGCTCAAAGACTGGTGTGGGAGAAGTGGGTCCTGGGGAAAGTGGGATCTGTATCGTGGAGACGGTCTACACCTGAACCATGCAGGGACCGGTGTTTTTGCAAGTCCATAATTAGGAAAGTACAGGGGGTTTTAAACTAAATAGTAGGGGCAAGGGATCAAATGTGGGAAGATGTGGTAAATCAAAGAGCAGAGACAAGACAAAAGAAAAAGGTTTTATTACAGGAAATGAAAAACAGACTGTGACAGGAAGAGACAGTACAAATTGAACAGTAAATCAACAGATGAAACTAGATGTTTTAAAAATAAAAGGATAAAACTAAAAGCTCTTTATCTGAATGTACGTAGCATTCAAAACAAAACAGATGAACTGAGAGCACACATAGAAATAAATAATTATGATTTGATAGCCATTACGGAGACATGGCTGCAGGAGAACATGGATTGGGGCCTGAATATTGAAGAGTACAGGATACTTAGGAAGGACAGTAAGTAAGGTAAAGGTGGAGGGGTGGCTGGGTTAGTTAATGATGTTATTAGCACAATAAAGAGGGATGATCTAAGATCAGGAAACCTGGACGTGGAAACGGTTTGGGTACAGCTGGGAAAAGATAAAGGCAAGAAGTCACTTGTGGGAGTTATGTACAGGCCCCCTAAGAGTAACCACATGGTAGGGTTCAGTATAAAGGAAAAAATAACTGGAGTTTGTCATGAAGGCATGCCAATAATCATGGGAGATTTTAATTTATATATTGACTGGAAAAGTCAGATGGGCAAAGATAGCCCAGATGAGGAGTACTCTGAATGTTTACCGGTTATTTTCTTAGAACAGAATGTTCTGGAGCCAACCAGAGAGCAGGCTATACTAGATTTGGATTGTGCAATGAGACGGGATTAATTAATGACCTCATATTGAAGGCACCCCTAGGTAGCAGCGACCATAATATGCTTGAATTTGACAGTTTGAGGGGGAGGAGTGGGTCGGAGACGAAGTTTTAAAATTAAATATGGGCAATTGTGAGGGCATGAAAGCTGAGCTGGCCAAAGTGATTTGGCAAATTAGATTAAGGGTTAGGTCAATAGAGATGCAATGGCTAATATTTAAAGGGATATTTCAGAATGCACAGAATAGATACATTCCAACAAGTGAGAAAAAGTCCAAGGGACTGCACAGCATCAGTGGTTAACTAGAAAGATTAAAGATAGTAGCAAACGTAAAGAACAAGGATATAATTGTGCATGTCAGAAAATTGGACAGAATATAAGAACAGCAAAGAAGGATTAAAAGACTAATAAGGAGGGGAAAATTAGAGCATGAGAGAAAGCTAGCCAGAAATATAAAAACAGTAAGGGTTTTCTTGAACATTTAAAAAAGAAAAGAGTTAATAAAGTCTAATAGAAAGTGAGTCTGGAGAATTGATACTGGAAAACAAAGATGGCAGATGAATTGAACAGGTATTTTGCATTAGTTTTCATTATAGAGGATACAAGTAACATTGCAGAAAGAGCTTTAACCAGGAAATGGAAGTAGGGAATGAAGTCAGGAAAATTACAGTCACCAGAGAAATGCTACCGAGTAAATTGTTGGAGCTGTGGACTTACAAGAGCTTGGGTCCTGATGGACTTCATCCTAAGGTCTTAAAAGAGGTGTGTAGTAAGATAGTTGATGCATTGGTTTTAATTTTCCAAAGCTCCCTAGATTTGGGGAAGGTCCCATTAGATTGGAAGATAGCAAATTTAGCTGCATTATTCAAAAAGGGAGGAAGACAGAAAGTGGGAAGCTACAGGCCAGTTAGCTTAACATCTGCCATGGGAAAATGTTAGGAGCTACTGTTAAAGATATTGTAACAGGGCACTTGGATAAGCTCGAGGTCATCAAACAAGAGTCAACATGGTATGTGAAAGGGAAATTATGTTGAACCAACTATTTAGAGTTCTTTGAGGAAGTAACATGTGCTGTGGATAAAGGGGAACCGGTGGATGTGCTGTACTTAGATTTCCAGAAGAAATTTGATAAAGTGCCACATCAAAGGTTATTGCAGAAAATAAAAGCTCATGGTATAGGGGGTAACATAGGGGGCATGGATAGAAGATTGGTTAGCTAACAGGAAGCTGAGAGTTGGCATAACTGGGTCTTTTTCAGATTGGCAAGATGTAATGAGTGGTGTGCCACAAGGATCAGTGCTGGGACCTCAACTGTTTACAATTTATATAAATGACTTGGATGAAGGGATCAATGGGATAGTTGCCAAATTTGCTGCTGACACAAAGATAGGTAGGAAAGTAAGTTGTGAAGAGGACATAAGGAGGCTACAAAAAGATATAGATAGGTTTAGTGAGTGGGCAAAGATCAGGCAAATGTGGGAAAATGTGAAATTGTCAGTTTTTGCAGGAACAATAAAAGAGAAACATATTATCTAAATGGTGAGAGATTGCAGAGCTCTGAGGTGCAGAGGGATCTGAGTGTCCTAGTGCATGAACCACAAAAGGCTAGTATGCAGGTACAGCAAGTAATTAGGAAAGCTAATAGAATGTTATCATTTATTGTGAGGGGAATTGAACACAAAAGTAGGGAGGTTATGCTTCAATTGTACAGGGCATTAGTGGAGTATTGTGTACAGTATTGGTCACCTTATTTAAGGAAAGATGTAAATGCATTAGAAGCAGTTCAGAAAAGGTTTACCAGACTAATATCTGGAATGGGCTGTCTTATGAGGAAAGGTTGGACAGACTAGGCTTGTATCCACTGGAGTTTAGAAGAGTAAGAGGCGAGTTGATTGAAACACATAAGATCCTGAGGGGTCTTGACAGGATGGATGTGGAGAGAATATTTCCTCTTGTGGAAAAACATAGAACATGGGGTCATTGTTTAAAAATAAGGGGTCACCCGTTTAAAACCGAGATGAGGTGAAATTTTTTTTCACTCAGAGGGTTGTGAGTATTTGGAACTCACTTCCTGAAAAGGTGGTGGAAGCCGAGTCTTTGAATAGTTTTAAGGCCGAGGTGAATAGATTCTTGGTAAGCAAGGGAGTGATAGGTTATCAGGGGTAGGTGGGATGCAGATTTGTGGCTACTATCAGATCAGCCATGATCTTATTAAATGGCGGAGCAGGCTCGAGGGGCTGAATGGCCTACTCCTGCTCCTTGTTTGCATGTTGATGTTTCATATGTTTCCTTTCATTGCGCAGCGCTTGCCTGGGTTGCCTGTTTTGCCTGTTGGACTTCAAGATTGAGGCGCCGGGCGCCAGGGGTGGGGGGGGGCTGTGGTTGAGGCAACTTGGGGGTGGGGCAAGGGCTGCCCTGTGGTTGAAGGTAGTGCAAACGCACATGTGGAGTGATGGGGGGGCAGCTGCCACGCATTAGGGAAACCTTGTATAATGTGACCATTCCTCTGCAGCTGAGACAGTTCAGATGCAGCCACATTGACATGCGTGGAGTCGGGTTTCCAGCTTATCTGCCACTCAAGCAACACAGAGGCATCAAAGTGCCACCAAGTAGCTCCAGAGCTTTTCACCCCTTGGGCACAGACTGCAAACTAATGAGCGTTTTTGTGGACTGCAGAACATCTGGACGACTGCACACGTTGTACAACGTCCTCGCTAAAGTTGGCCATGGAGCAGTCACAGCTGGAGGCGCTCACAGCCCCTTGTAATGTCATCATCCCAGTTTGGGCCAGTCTCCCCCATGGTTCAAGCTAACAGTGCAGCCTTGCAGTGAGGGTTAGGATAATACCTGCGCCTGAGCTGAGAGCACAGCATGCAGTCCAATGGGCAAAGTTGCCGCCAATCGGTCAGGTGGAGTGGGGATTCAGGCAGCCATGCAGCACACTAAACTCTGGCAATCCAAGTGGTGACCAGCACTCTCCTGGATGCATTAAAGGGCCTTCAGACTTAATCAAGAGAGGTTCTTAGTACATCCAAGCAAACCCATGCGTCTCTCTTTCATCCTGCAGGAGGAGTACATCAGGAGCATGGAGCCTGGTGAACTAGTTGTACACCTCATGGCATACAGTGAGTGCAGACAACAGGGAAGAGAGCAACGGAAGTGCCTGGCTGCGCCCTCAGGAAGAAGGGGTGGTTGGGGCTCCCGAATATGCCGCTGAAGAGCCACAGCAAGTTGCTGTTGGTCGGTGCCAAACTGGACCCAGGATCTATAGACGTCACCCTGCAGATGACTAAGAACCAGAGTCGCTGAAGGCTGCACTTGTCTAGGGAACTGATCGGCCACCTGCTGCAGGAGGCAGGATTTGGTGCCACAGGGACATGGAGGGCATCCACTGCCAACGGCCATGAAAATGACCACAGTGCTCAATTTTTACACCAGTGGTTCCTTTCAGGGCTCCACAGGTGACAACTGTCGTCTATCACAAGCCTCCGCCCACAAATGCATCCATGAGGTCACAGATGCCATCTTTGCGCGGGCACACAGCTTTGTGCATTTTGTCCAGGACCAGGACAGCCAGGATGCAAGAGCGATTGGATTAGCCCAGATCATGCATTTCCCACAAGTGCAGTGTGCGATCCACCGGGCTCAAGTGGTGCTCAGATCTCCGTCGCAACACACGGTGAACTACATTAACCGTAAAGGGGTTCCATTTGCTGAATGTGCAGCTGGTGTGTGACCACCAGGAAGGCATTCTGCAGGTCTGCACACGGTTTCCAGGAAGTGTGCACAACTACATCCTTGCAGTTTTCCAGGGTCCACAGAAGCTTAAGGGATGGCTCCTCGGGGGACAAGGGCTACCCACAGAGGCCATGGCTAGTCTCCCGGCAGGGAGACATTCTTGAGAGTGTATTCACAATAGTGAACATTATGTACAAGCGATTAATACCCATGCCTAGGCTGTGCAACTAAGTTCACGGACTCCCAGGACACCTGCCCTTTTTGTGGTCTTGTGGAGTCCGTGGACCAGGTTTATATAGGGTGTGATAGGCTGCACTCCCTTTTCAGTTACTTGAAAAACCTTTTATTAATGTTTTGTCTGCACTTCAGCCCCACACTCCTGATCTACGGACACCTGGTGCAGAGGGGGGCCAGGAAGGAGGACCACCTCCTTGTGAATCTGCTCCTGGGCCTGGCCAAGTTGGCCATTAACAAGCCCAGGCAGCGGGCGATCGATGGGGTCGTCCCACCTGATTGTCTGTCCCTCTTCCCCGGCTACGTTCGTGGCCAGGTGTCCCTGGAGAGGGAGCATGCGGTGTCTGCCGGCACTCTCGAGGCCTTCTGTGCTCGGTGGGCACCGCGGGGACTGGGTTGTTTTATCGATCCCTTTAACCACATTTTGGTTTAATGTTTGTAAGTTTCCTTTAAACTTAGTCCTTGGTTTTACAGCTGACTTGACTTAGGGCTGTAATTGCTTTATCCCTTATTTTGTTGATTTAATTTAATTGGTTGACTCAAAAGAGTTACATCTTCTTAACTTTTCTAACTGTTTTTTTAAGACCAGTACATTGAGGGACTGACTAGGGAACAGCTATCCTAGATGAGAAGGGGTTAATTAATAATCTTGTTGTGCAGAGTCCTTTAGGGAACAGTGATCATGACATGACAGAACTTATTAGATTGGAAAGTGAAGTAGTCCAATCCTAAACTAGTGTCCTAAATCTAAACAAAGGAACCTACAAGGGTATAAGATTAAGTGGCTTAGATATGGTTAAAATAGATTGGGGATTAGAGATCAGATGAGTGGCTTAGGTATGGCTAAGATAGATTGGGGAACTTCATTAAAAGGCATGACAGTGGATAGGCAATGGCTAATATTTAAGGAACAAATATATGCATTGCAACAGTTATACATTCCATTCTAGTACAAAAACACAACAGGAAAAGTGGCCCAACCATGGTTACAAAAGAAATTAAGGATAGTGTTAGATCCAAAGGGGAGTAATATAAATTTGCTAGAAAAATTAGCAAGCCTGAGGATTGGGAGCAGTTTAGAATTCAGCAGAGGAGGACCAAGAGATTGATTAAGAGGGGAAAAATAGAGTATGACAGTAAGCTTGCAGGGAACATAAAAGAGGACGGTAAAACCTTCTATTAGTATGTAAGAAGGAAAGGATTAGTGAAGACAAATGTAGCTCCCTTACCAGCTGAAACAGGAGAATTTATAACAGAGAACAAGGTTATAGCAGGTCAATTAAACAACTATTTTAGTTCTGTCTTCATGGAGGAAGACACAAATAACTTCACAGAAATGTTAGGGAACCAAAGGTCTAGTGAGAAGGAGGAATTGAAGGTGTTAGGATTATTAAAAAAAAGTGATGGAGAAATTAATGGGACTGAAAGCCGATAAATACCCAAGGCCTCATAGTCTACATCCCAAGGTACTAAAGGAGGTGGCCATGGAAATAGTGAATGCGTTGGTTGTCAACTTCCAAAATTCTATAGATTCTGGAACAGTCTCGGCAAATTGGAGGGTGGCAAATGTGATCCCACTATTTAAAAAAGGAGGCAGGGAAAATACAGGTAGTTACAGACTGGTTAGCCTAACATCAGTGGTAGGGAAAATGCTAGAGTCCAATATTAAGAATGTGATAACAGGATAATGAGATTAGACAAAGTCAACATGGATTTCTGAAAGGGAAATCATGTTTGACAAACCTACTGGAGTTTTTTGAGGACGTAACTAACAGAATAGATAAGGGAGAACCAGTGGATGTGGTGTATTTGGATTTTCAGAAAGCTTTTGATAAAGTCCCACATAAGAGGTTAGTATGAAAATTAAAGCACATGGGATTGGTAATATATTGGCATGGATTGAGAATTGGTTAGCAGACAGGAAAGAAAGAGTAGAAATAAATGGATCTTTTTCCGAATGGCAGGCAGTGACAAGTGAGGCACCACAGGGATCAAAGCTTGGGCCCCAGCTATTCACAATATATATCAATGATTTGGATGAGGGAACCAAATGTAATATTTCCAAGTTTGCTGACAACACAAAACTTGGTGGGAATATGAGCAATGAGGAGGGTGTTAAGAGGCTTCAAGGCGATTTAGACAGGTTGAGTGAGTGGGCAAATACATGGCAGATGCAATATAACATGCGAAGCTATCCACTTCAGTAGGAAAAACAGAATGGCAGAGTGTTATTTAAATGGTGATAGATTGGGAAATATTGATGTACAAAGGGACATTGGTGTCCTTGTACACCAGTCACTTAAAGCAAGTTTGCAGGTGCAGCAAGCAGTTAGGAAGCCAAATGATATGCTGGTCTTCATTGTGAGAGGACTTGAGTACAGGAGCAAGGATATCATACTGCAGGGCCTTGGTGAGACCACACCTGGAGTATTGTGTGCAGTTTTGTTCTCCTTACCTAAGAAAGGATATACTTGCCATAGAGGGAGTGCAGCGAAAGTTCACCAGACTGATTCCTGGGATGGCAGGATTGTCGTATGAGGAGAGATTGGGTCGACTGGGCTTGTATTCACTGGAGTTTAGAAGAATGTCAGGGGATCTCATTGAAACTTATAAAATTCTGACAGGGATGGGCAGACTGGATGCAGCAATGATATTTCCTCTGGCTGCGGGGTCTAGAACAAGGGGTCACGGTCTCAGAATACGAGGTAGACCATTTAGGACAGAGATGAGAATAAACTTCTTCACTCAGAGGGTGGTGAACCTGTGGAATTCTCTACCACAGAGGGCTGTGGAAGCCAAGTCATCGAATATATTTAAGAAGGAGATAGATTTCTCGACTTAAAGGCATGGGGGAGCACAGGAGTACTGTGTTGAGATAGAGGACCAACTATGAGCATGTTGAATAGTGGAGCAGGCTCAAAGGGCCAAATGACCTACTCCTGCTTCTATTTTTCTATGTCTCTAACCCTGCTGTGATGTCTTGGTGCTCCCTAGGCATTCAGTAGAGGTGGAGGTAGCCTGCTGACTGCTACACTCCATCTGCAATGACCTTGTAAGGTGTCCTCTGGAGGGCCGAGACTTGGAGGGCCATAGCCCGCTTTCAAGGTCTTGCTGTGTGGTAGCGGCACCCTCCTTGGCTTGTGGGGCTGGAGCTGCTGAGATCACAGGAAGAGGGAATTCTGATGGGTCGGACACCCCAGTAGTCACCTGGGTGGATGGCCCCAGGGGTTACATCTGCTGATCCTCCTCCCTCCTCCTGATGGCTCCTGGCTGACTCCTTGAGCAGAAGTAGGAGCTGGAATGATCGGGCTGCCCCGCACCTCTCTCGCGTACACACTGTTGGAAGCCAACTATGGCATCGGCGATGGAGTTCAGCCTGTGGAGCAGCACAGGAGCGATGTCCTGGAACAAGATCTCCATGGCAGCTGTCATCCTACCAGTGCTGACCTCGGTGCATTGGCATATGGCGCTATCACCTCAGCCTGAAGGTGGACCGACTCCTCCAGCGTGTCTTGCAATCTGAGGAGTGCAACGGACATCCCTTCTTGATGTTCCCGAGCTTGCCTTTGCAGCTCCAGCAACTGTGACATGACTAAGTCCAGAGGCTCGTCATTTGACTTGGACTCAGCAGATTTCTGGCCTCCAGCAGTCCTCCGAGTACCAGAAACCTGGGAAATCCCTGCCTCCACCTGCTGTGGATCACCAGATTGCAATTCTGAGGCTACTCTAAAGCTAGGTTCCAGCAAGGTGTGTGTCTCTGCGCTGGTGGAGGGTGTGGGTGAGTGCTGTGATGGGTCTTCAGGGAAGATGCCTTCAGGTTCCTCTTCAGGAATTTCCTTTGGACTTGATTGGAGGCCCTGGGTCATGGACTCCGTCAGGTATTTGGCAGATGTGCCTGCGAAAGCAAGGAGAGATAATTAGTGCATGGCAGTGGCCTGTGAAACAGGACACATCACTCACGGCATGGTTGTTTGATGGATGTTGCACTGTTGGATCCTCACTTGGTAGAGCATTGCCGACCTCACTGTCAGCACAGAAACAGTCCAGATCCTCACTGGCCAACTGGATGGTTCTGTTTTCAAAGTCTGTGAAGACCTTGATTTTGGGCATTCCTCCACCAGACTGTGACCTCTCCCTCTTGTTGTGCGTCAGCTTGTCCTGCATGAATAGAGATGGAGAGAGTATAAGTATCATGTCACCCACACATTCCAGGCCAGATGATAAGTATGCCTGGCATGTTGGGTGGTGAGTGGTGCCATGGACGGGATGAGGACAATGAAGGTGTGTGTGAGAGACTAAATAGTGATGTCCCTTGAACTGGCAGTGAGTGAGATCCCTGTGAATGTGTGATGGGTTTTTGAGTGTGTGAGCTGAGAGTGATGGGAAGAGTGACTTATCCTGGCGGAATAGAGGAGATCATTCATCCCCTTGTGGCATTAGGTGGTTGTCCTCTTTTGCAGGGCATTGGCATTGACCACCGCTGCCACTTCCTCCCAAGCCGGATTGGTGAGGTTGCTGCACATCCTGTGGCTGGGGCGGAGGTAGAGGACATCACGGCGGGCCTCCATGGCATCCAAAAGACGCTCGAGGGACGCATCATTGAACCTGGAGCTGCAGTCTTTTTGCCTTTCGGGGCCATGTCTGTTATGCAGCAGTCCAGGGCTGGAAGCACTGAGAGGTGTACATGTGGCTGCACTTTAAATAAGGCACCCAGCGTAATGAAGCAGTGAGGTGATAGCATGGCGGGCGAATGAAAGTGAACCTGCCATAGAAATAGCACATTTCCCAGGCTTACATAATTAATGCAGCAGGTTTGGGACAATATGGCGTGAGAAGCCACCATTGCGGTCGATGGGTAAAACAACAGTTTACCCACCCATTACCACAATTAGCGCAAACGTGGGACAATTCCACCCTAAGGCTCACAGGAGCGGAGCCTTAAAAATCACTTTAGGTTCAGCGAGGTAAAGGTGTATATGGTGAGAAATTGAATATTGCCAAAGTCCCAGAGGACCATAGGCTGCTCTCTCATCAGAGAGAGACAACGGGGGGTGAATTTAACTTGAGGGTCACCATGCCTCAGGCGAGGGGTGAGGTTGAGAAGTCAGAGCCTTCATGGTGACCTCAGCCTGCACGGGAATTGAACCCGTGCTGTTCGTGTACTTCAGAAGTTGCATCCTTTATCATGACACTTCAGCAAAACCTGCAACATTGAGAAATGAAGGAATGCTTGACCATCATGTTATGAGGCAATTTGCTATTCAGAATGTCTCAGAATTTTGATATTTGTACAGCAGCTAATCCATGCATGAAAATTCTCCAAACAGTAACTTTAATGAAAAAGTCAGTATAGAAACAAAAACAGGATCTCCATTTCATACTTAGTGCTGTCTTTTTCCAATCAAATTGACAGCTTTTTCTTGGTGAGAATAATCTCAAGAACTAACAGTTATTCATTAATTCGACTTAAACAAATTAACATACTGACGTGAACTTAATGTACAAATCATTACAGCTGCATGACTGCATGTACCTTTGGCATGTCAGAATGACCTATTTTTGGATGGTAAATTGCCTGAATGGTAACCTTCTCATGGAGGCAATGGAGCAGAGTTATAGGTACATCAGTACACAAATATTTGAAAGCTATTAGGGCAGAGTTTGCTGGAGCAGGGCATCTCATGACATTCCCACTTAGTTAGACTCTTTCCTGCGGCCTTCAGCTCCAACAGTTTCTCCCCTGTGAGCTACTGTATTAGCGCAGTGAGGACAACAGGGCATCTGGGGACTTGATGAACAACGGGGCCAGCAGGTATCTTCTTATGGGATTTAAGGATTGAGAAATAAACTGAAGAAGGACTGAGAAGGAGGGTGAACTCAATGTTAAATCAGGCACAGAAAGAGAAATAAAGAGAGGGAAAGACAGAGACAAAAACACAGTAAGAAAAAGAATTTAAAATGTCAAATCTGAAATCTTTAAAATCTCCAACAACAATTCACCAGTTGAAAGGATTAGGCGTGATAGTTTCAGTCGTTCACTTTCTGGGCCAGAAAGGTTAATTGACACTCATTAACAATGATCATTTCATTATTAATTGCTAGACTTAACTTTTGGTGGCAAATTTAACAGACAATTACAGTTCAAACTTCATGAAACTCTTGAGCAGTTAAAGGTGAGATTCCATTTTGTGAAGGTAATGGTTGAGCAGTGCCAATCATTCAGCAGCTTTGTGGCCATTTAAAATTCATTGCTATCTCTTCCTTGCCACATGTTGCTGACTGCCTTGCATATTAATAACTTTGGGGGTCATTCAGATGCTATTTTTTTCCCAGCAAATTCGGGCTCATTTGAATCATAGATGGGGAGGTATAAATTGGCACGATACATGGGATGAAATGCCAGATTTAAAGCATAAGGGTAGCAATCATTAGGTCAGGACAGGCTGGGGGAATTTAACATAGGTGTTTGAAATTAAAAAAGCGATATGAAGAAACGAATAGCAAAGGATTACTGTTGTCGGATGACAAATTAGTATCAAATGTTGGGTAAGTTCAGGATTGGAATTGGAAGCATAAAAAGCTGTGGGGTGAGAAGAATTTTCATGCAAAGGGTTATTAGGATAAGAAATGTGTTGCCATACTTGGCATTTGAAGGAAAGTCAATCAGAGAATCATAGAAAGCTGCAGAACTGAGGAGGCCATTTGTCCCAAACAAAAACAGAAAATTCTGGAAAAACTCAGCAGGCCTGACAGCATCTGTGGAGAGAGAAACAGAGTGGACATTTCGAGCCCGTATGACCCATCTTCAGAGCCATTTGTCCCATTGTGCCTGTGCCGGCTCTTTGAAAGAGCTATCCCATTAGTCCCACTTCCCTACCCTTTGCTGCAATTTTTTTCTCTTTTTATGTATTTATCTGATTCCCTTTTGAAAGTTACAATTGATTCTGATGTCACCACCCTTTCAGGCAGCGCATTCCAGAACACAATAACAATACGGTTGACTCTTAACTGCCCTCCAAATGGCCAAGCAAGCCACTGAGTTCAAGGAGAAATTAGGGATAGGCAACAAATGCAGGTCTTGCCAGTGATGCCTGCATCCCATGAAAGAATATAAAAACAACAAATCACTTCAGATTTCCTCGAGATTATTGTGCACTATATAGCAGAAAGGGAGGTAAACTTTCAGACAAGAACTTGAAGAGGAAAAATGACCAAAGTACATAGATTAGGAACAGCATGTGTTAGGGAGTCTCTTTTGACAAAACACAGATCAAATTAGAGTTGCCCAGAAATCACTATGGAAGATGCGTTTATTTTTAGTTAATATACAAGAGTGTGTCCTTCCTAGCTCTTCACAATAGAAACTCATATCACTTTAGTGTCATGAAACTATCATATTTTCCATAATATTATTGTAGGATTATGGGTGTGAGTATAGACAGTTCTGTCTGTGCAACTAATTTAATTAGACTAGAGACACTTTAACTACAAGATTGAAGCTATCAAGAGTTGCGTGTAAAGCAGACTTTTGAAATGGAGATGGATGAGCTTGGATGAGAGTTCCACAGATAGGGTGTGAATAAAATTTGCATTTTTAGATAAGTGAAGGGGTTGTTTGATTTTCAAATCAATGGTGTAATGTTCACAACTAGCCAAGATAAGTGAGGCAAAGCAATACTTTTATTTTAAAAATTGCTGAGTATAATGATGAGATGAAAGATTGTTATATTATGGAAAAAATAAATTTCCAAAGACATGTAGAACAATGGGATTTTGCACATTTAAGAGAGAGAAAAACATATATAAAGACTGGTGGAAGGCTATGTGGGGGTGGCTGTAAGGTTTTGAAGATACACCATGTAAAACAGTTGTGGGGAAACAGCCTTTAGCCACGTTGCAGAAATCTGGTGTTCCAGTAACTAAAGTTGTGTGAAAAAGCCTTTGGAATTCCACTGTTGAATGGGTGCTGTGATAACCTTGCTGGATTGCTTATTTAAATTTAGAATCTATGTTGGACTGTTGCCTTACATAAAGTATGTAATTGGGAGTCAGGTTTTTAAGAATTTTGGGATTTGTTATAATATCAAGTAACTGTAATCTTATATATGTGTTTGAATTCTTTTCTTTTGTTAACAAATGTTTTAATTTAATTTTTTAAAATCTCTAACATTGTTAGTGGACTCATTTCTTCAAAATTCAGTGCATATACCTTCTCGTAATAAATACGAATTGCAAAACTGTCATGATAGCACAGCCTAGTTTTTCTTGTGGAATAGGTTAGCCTGGCAAATACCACCTGCCACATCATAACATTAGTGTCTCTCATTTTCACAGTCTGATAGTCTGCTCTATACTTGGGAAGGGAGGGCATGAGTAGCTCTGTACAACTGAAAGGCAATGAATCCTAAATGCTACAACATAAGCATAAGTTGCCTGCAACAAAAGAGCCAATTTTCCTTTAATATCCTTTAATACTAACAATGTTGGCATAAAGGTATAACCAATGATAAGAGTCTTCTGTATTACCTCACAGGAAATTCCAGCGTAGCCGGGTGGGCATTCACAGTGTTCAACATCCACTGCAGGTAGAATGTCAATAGCATTGGGATTTGCAACATCCAAGGTGACAGAACTCAGCCTGAAAGTACAAAGATTTGCATAATTGCCACTGTTATAACACTTATCAAAGTGAAGTGGATCAATTGTGGAGTTTTTTTAAGGGTAAATATAACCAATGTCTACGTAAACAAGCTTATTGTAAGCGCTTATTGTAAGTGCCACACAGACTTGTATTCTGTCTCATTCAAGTTTGGCTTACATCCAATTGGTTAATCAAATCTGCATTGTGATTAATCAAATAAAAATATCCCATACTTGTAACCCTAACAGCTAAACTCTAAACAGTTCTGCCAATCTAACACTATAGCTTACATCATCAGGTGTTATTTAATCAGATGTTTCCAGGCTCTATTTATTTCCTGGCAAAACATTAATATACATGCCAACCATTGAATTTCATGGCGACAACATTTTGGCTGCCCTGCCACTGTGGCCAGATTCCAGGAGAAATCCAAGACCAGAGAAGCCTTTGTCGATCTGTACCAGTCAATGACACAGTCTGCGTTAAAGGACTGATTCTAAAGCAGGATCATCCTTGCTTCAAAATACTGTGCCTGCTATGGACAATGTTGGGTTATAGGCAGATGTTGAGCAATAACCTGCGCATCGGGATAGCTCACCTTTGTTCCTCATAATGGACTGTCAGGAGGCTGCTAATTCCCTTCATAGAGCCCATGTGCTGCTAATTTAGTCACGCAAATTTACATAACAGGGGCCTAAATAGCATGAAACAATGGGCAGAATTTTACATTCGGAGTGCGGGTGCGGGCCTGGCACACTGGAACGTAAAATAATGCCATGACAACGTCGGGCGTG
Organism: Carcharodon carcharias; assembly: GCF_017639515.1. Lineage (NCBI taxonomy): Eukaryota > Metazoa > Chordata > Chondrichthyes > Lamniformes > Lamnidae > Carcharodon > Carcharodon carcharias. Next base: position 169,396,315 of record NC_054472.1, read on the forward strand.
CATCCCGGCGTCATTATGAACTCGCGCAATGTTTCCTTCGACAGACAGGTGCCGGAGTCGGCTGCGTACCCATCGATAACTGAAAGGCCTATTAAGGTAATTGAGTTGAATTTTACGCTGCCCGTCCAACCTTATATTTAAGTGGCAGGCAAGCGAAAAGGCCAAGCGGCCTTTACGTTTTTTAGGAAAACTCATCCACGAGCGGGGGTGAGATTTCCTAAAGCTACTGCTAATTAAATAAAAACTTTCTTTTGAAAATAAAAGCATGTCCCATCCCATGTGACACAGTCACACGAGGGGACATGTTTCATTAAATTCTTATTGTCTTTAGTTATTTTTTAAATAGCACTTCAATCTCCCGGAAGTAGCTCCATGCCTCAGAGATTGAAGCGCCCTTTTGCGCGCATGTGAGAACTGCACTCTGGACCCGGCTCTCCCTCCTCCCCCTGCCCGCACAGGTGGCACTCAGCGCTACTGCTCGCAATCCACGCAGAGCGGGCCTTAATTGGCCCGCACACATGAAATCGTGGTGCGGAGCTGATTGCGGGCGGCGATCAGCTCCGTGACCACCCCTGCTCGCTCCCACCGAGCTCGCCCGACAACTGGAAAATCCTGGCCAATGTTTCTGGAAATGGATACTAAACAACCCCTCCCCCAATAAGATAACCTCTACTGCATTCCATTTGGACAAAAGGAATGTCACATCTGAGAATGAACTTCTGAGGTTGCACTGTGACACATGGCCCCATTCTGGCCTATCCCAGAGTGAAGTTGGCCCACACGCTAACATTTTATGGTCATCTGAAAGGGTAGATACCAAGATGAAGAAAATGGTCAACCTGGCGAGCATTGGTATCAGTGTTTTGGACATCAGCGCTGGATCTTGTGGCACTCTGTTGCTGAATGCTGTGTACTGATATGGACAAAAAGTAGCCACACTCCAGAATGAGTGTGGAGGTTGTGGCTGGATTGTCCAGAATGCATGGTGAGGATGGAAACCAGGGTGCATGGAAAGGGGGAAGGGCCATAATGTATGGGGAGAAAGAAATGGGTTGGGTGGCAAGGGGGAGTGGACAGCAGTGAAAGAAAAGAAAGTGGGGATGACCATGAAGAAAACAAAAGAGGGGAGAGAAGTTGGGGATTTTACTTTACAGTGGGAGGGAAGTGCCAGTGCAAACTGAGAGGGAGAAGTGAGAGAGAGGGTCAGGATAAACTGAGAAGGTGGATAAGTAGTATTTCATAAATGATCAGCTGTCCTTTTTACTAACAAGCAGCCTGATGTCCATTCTTGATCTTGCACAACTTAGTATTATCAGAAAGCAAAGCATGATTTTCTTTAAAAAATTTTTTTAAAAAGTTCAGGATTAAGATCATCAGGTTTTAATTTACAGCCAAGAAGGAACATGAGAGAAGCAGATTTGTTGCTGATATACAGCAGGTTGTATTGTACTGATTGAATAAAGTGAAGGCATTTCCTCCCTTTAGCCTGAGAAGCTGGTAATGGATCATGCACTGGAGAAATGATTGTTCCTTTAACTGAATCTCATCTGGGCCATTTCAGCAGCCAATAAGAGTTATAGCATGGGATTATGCCTTGAGAAGGAGTGACATCTCTAAATTCTGTTTTTATAATAAAATGGCAACTCCCATAAACATTTTTTCTAGTGTAATCCCTCAAGCTACCCGATTTTTTGAACTGATTTTCACAATGTACTGTGGTAGGATTTGATCTCATGGCCTGAGTTGCCAGTTAAAATACTACAACCACTGCAAAACACTGGAGAAAGCTTTCAAATACAACTTGATGCTTTCACAATGACAATTTGGCAATTTTCCACCAAATTGCTCAGCAACTCACTGTTCCTTGGTGTGATAACAATTTGTTAGATACCAGACAAATCTTAAAAATATATTTTAGAAGTTTTGACCATTATTACACAGAAAGAGGAAAAAGATTTTTTTTTAAATGTTGAGGTTTTCAAAGCAAATTGTATGCGGGAAAGTTGAGAGTGACGTGGTGACAACAGGCAGTTAATATTAATGAGATAAGCTTTGATGTTGCTTCCCCACAGACTAAATAATAAACAAACGATTTGTTTGTCTCACCACTTACACTTAGTATTGGAAAGGCTTTTTTTTTCTGATGAAGGTAGTGACCTTGTTAAACCTGAAGCCGCAAGAGCATGATCAGAAGGAACATAGGGGAAAAAAAATTCTCCTCACTTCTGTCTTAAACAATAGACTTCTTATTCTCAAACTGTGTTCCCTGATTCTAGTCTCTCCCACAAGTGGAAACATCCTCATGCTATCTACTCTATCGAATCACCTCAGAACCTTATGTTTCAATAAGGTCACTTCTCATTCTTCAAAACTCCAACGGGCCTAGGCCTAACCTGTTCAACCTTTCTTCATAAGATAAGCCCCACATCCTAGGAATGAGTCACGTGAACCTTCTCTGAACTGCTTCTAATGCAATTATATCTTTTTCCAAATTGGGAGACCAAAACCAGACACAGTACTCCAGAGATAAGAACAAAAAAACTGCGGATGCTGGAAATCCAAAACAAAAACAGAATTACCTGGAAAAACTCAGCAGGTCTGGCAGCATCGGCGGAGAAGAAAAGAGTTGACGTTTCGAGTCCTCATGACCCTTCGACAGAACTTGCGTCCGAGTCCAAGAAAGAGTTGAAATATAAGATGGTTTAAGGTGTGTGTGTGGGGGGCGGAGAGATAGAGAGACAAAGAGGTGGAGGGGGGGGTGGGGGTGTGTGGTTGTAGGGATGATCTGCTTCTATCACTGCTTGTTTGTCCCTACAACCACACACCCCCACCCCCCCCCTCCACCTCTTTGTCTCTCTATCTCTCCGCCCCCCACACACACACCTTAAACCAGCTTATATTTCAACTCTTTCTTGGACTCGAACGCAAGTTCTGTCGAAGGGTCATGAGGACTCGAAACGTCAACTCTTTTCTTCTCCGCCGATGCTGCCAGACCTGCTGAGTTTTTCCAGGTAATTCTGTTTTTGTTTTACAGTACTCCAGATGTGCCCTGACTAGGACTCTGTACAGATGTAGTAAAACTTCTCTACTTATATAAAGGAACATGCAGGAGGCGGCTTAGAAACTATTTTGAAGCTATTTTGAAGCAGTCACTGGAGTTTAGAAGATTGAGAGGGGATCTCATTGAAACACAGGGTAGCAATTTCCATCGGCAAGCAGGGGCGGGACCCGCTTGCCGACGCGTAAAACAACGCGGGGTGACATCGGGTGTGCATCTCAACGTCACCCCCCTGTCACTTAAGAATTTCAGTTTGCTGGGCGCGCAGCCAACCTGGCTGCATGCCTGCTGACCTGTCAATGGCCTATTAAGGCCATTATAAAAGTAATTAAATGGACCTGCCCGTCCAACCTCGCATGCGCGAGAGAGCACACTCCCAGCTCAGGGAGTCCCTTCCCGCCCGCACAGGGTGTGCACAGCCCTTCGGGCGGATGTCATGCTGGGCGGGCCTTAATTGGCCTGCCCACGTAAATTGGTGGCCAATCGGGAACCTGCCCGCATGCCCCCCCACCCCCTCCTCCACAGGGGGAAAACGCTGCCCTGTGTTTCTAAGTTTATACCAATTACAACGGCCCACAGCTATAGGGACAAGCAGTGTGTCCATTATTTTTGTATTCTTTCCAATCATGAGTGTTGCTCTCCACAAACACTTGCTGTGAAGCAGAGCAGCTTAAAAATTCACATCTATCCTTATCTCACCAGGTACTGTTTCTACCTTTACAATGAAATGTGAAAGACATGATCATCCAGTTCAGCTCCCAAGGGTTGGAAACATAGAACTCTCTGCTATAAATTCTCCTGTTTCAGACTGTAAGGGATGGGAGAGGTGGTGGCATAGTAGCTCAAATCCCACCTCTAGTGGTAGAGTTTGAATCCAGTAAAAAAACTGGGATTAAAAGTCTAATGATGACCATGAAGCCATTGTCGATTGTTATAAAAACCCATCTGGTTCACTAATGTCCATTAGGGAAGGAAATCTGCTGTCCTTACCTGGTCTGGCCTACATGTGACTCCAGACCCACAACAGTATGACTGACTCTTAAGTACCCTTTAAACAAGGGCAATTGGGGATGGGCAATAAATGCTGGCCAGGCTAGTAACACCCACATTCCACCAATCATTTTCGTCTTCTTGTTGCAGCCTTTGGTTATGCTATGTAACAGCTAGATGTTTGCAATATGGGTACACTTCTACAGTATATCTCAGGCCGCATTAAACCACTTATTGGCGTGAGGTGCACTACTGTCTCCAGGAGAATATTGAAGGCAAGACCCTGAACTTGTAACAATTCTCACCCCACTTCTTTTGTGTAGCCCTTTACACTTGTCGAATGTGTACACTTACCTGTACACAGCCTTTCTGGCAACGTTGTACGTGGCCCTGATCTGCAGGCGTGTTACATTTACGAGAACTGTCATTAGTCGATCTCGGTCTATTGCATTATTTGTATTAATGTCCACGAAGTTCTCGGGTAGGAATCGAACTGCAACCAATTGTTCTTCATATGGTTGGAGCAGGAGGCCTTCTGACCCTGTACCCAGTGTTCGACCATTGCCCTAAGTGATTAAAACGTACACAGTCAGCTTACAAAGCGAGTGGGATTATTTTCTGCGCAGCACTGGGAAAATATTGTGGTCCAGTCAGAACAATCCAGTGATTACATGCGTCATTATACAATAACATAAAGCTTCAAACAGGAACATTTCAGCAGACTCTTGTAATGCGGAGAAATGTGAAAGCTATCTTGCATGCAGCAAGACCCTATGAGCAGCGTGGAAATGAATGACTAGTTAATTTATTCTCAGTATTGTTGGTGAAGAAGCAATTGTGGTCCAGAGATCAGAAGAAATAGTTTCATGGGATTTTTTGATATTGATATGAACCACTGGAGCACACAGTTTAATACCTCTCCTGAATGATGGCAGCCCTGACAATGCAACATCTCCTTAATACTGCAATGCAGTGTAAGGCTAGATGTTGGAAGCAAGTCTTGTAATGAAACATGAACAAAGAATGACCTGGAAGTGAGAGTTAGCGTAACCGAATGAAAGACCGCAAACATTTTTTACAAGGTAGTGTCTTTGGTAAGCAAAACAGCCTGCCAATCAAATCTGCGTTGGAGACATCACTTCCAATACAATGATGATGTTGAGTTTCAACATGATGTTGGCACAGGAGGAATATTTTTCTCCCCTTGCGAACTGAAGCCAGTAAATCAGGGTAAATATAAATGCTACTTTGACATTAGCAAAGGAAGCAAAATGTACCCCACGAGGCAATGCAAAAGTTGGCCAAATTATGTCATGTTAAATGCTACTCTTTATCCTTCTCCCTCCTCAATCGATGCCAATTTGGATAAAATCACACATTCTTCAATTTTTAAAAATTCATTCATAGGATGTGGGCATTGCTTGCTAGGCAAGCATTTATTGCCCATCGTTAATTGCCCCTTGAGAAGGTGGTGGTGAGCTGCCTTCTTGAACTGTTGCAGTCCCTGTGGTGTAGGTACATCCACAGTGTTGTTAGGGAGGGAGTTCAGTGAAGGAAAGGCAATATATTTCCAAGTCAGGATGGCAAGAGGCTTGGAGGGGAACTTCCAGGAGGTGGTGTTCCCATGTGTCTGCTGCTCTTGTCCTTCTAGATGGTAGTGGTCGTGGGTTCGGAAGGTACTTGGTGAGTTCCTGCAGTGCATCTTATAGATGGTAAGCACTGCTGCCACAGTGCGTCAGTGGTAGAGGGAGTGAATGTTTGTGGATGGGGTGCCAATCAAGTGGGCTGCTTTGTCCTGGGTGGTGTCAAGCTTCTTGAATGTTGTTGAAGCTGCACTCATCCAGTCAAGTGGAGAGTACTCCATCACACTCCTGAGTGTAGACAGGCTTTGGGGATTCAAGAAGTGAGTCACTTGCCACACGATTCCTAGCCTCTGGCCTGGTCTTGTAGCCACAGTATTTATATGGCTAGTCTAGTTCAGTTTCTGATCAATGGTAACCCCCAGGATGTTGATAGTGGGGGATTCAGCGATGGTAATGCCATTGATTGTCAAGGGGACATGGTTAGATTGTCTCTTGTTGGATATGATCATTGCCTGGCACTTGTGTGGCATGAATGTTACTTGCCACTTGTCAGCCCAAGCTTGAATATTGTCCAGGTCTTGCTGCATTTGGACATAGACTGTTTCAGTGTCTGAGGAATCGCAAATGGTGCTGAACATTGTGCAATCACAGCAAACATCCCCATTTCTGACCTTATTATGGAGGGATGATCAGTGATGAAGTCAGCTGAAGGTAGTTGGGCCTAGGACACTACTCTGAGGAACACCTGCAGTGATGTCCTGGGGCTGAGATGACTGGCCTCCAACAACCACAACCGTCTTCCCTTGTGCTAGGCATGACTCCAACCAATGGAGAGTTTTCCCCTGATTCACAGTGACTTCAGTTTTGCTAGGGCTCCTTGATGCCTCACTCAGCCAAACGCTGCATTGATGTCAAGGGCAGTCACTCTTATCTCGCCTCAAGAGTTCAGCTCTTTTGTCTATGTTTGAACCAAGGCTGTAATGAGGTCAGGAAATGAGTGGCCCTGGCAGAACCCAAACTGAGCGCCAGTGAGCAGGTTATTGCTAAGCAAGTGCCACTTGATAGCACTGTTGATGACCCCTTCCATCACTTTACTGATGATCGAGAGTCGACTGATGGGAAAGTAATTGGCTGCTTTGGATTTGTCCTGCTTTTTGTGTACAGGACATACCTGGGCAATTTTCCACATTGCTGAGTAGATGTCAGTGTTGTAGCTGCACTGGAACAGCTTGGCTAGAGGTGCAGCAAGTTCTGGAGCACAAGTCTTCAGTACTATTCCCTGAATATTGTCAGAGCCCACAGCCTTTGCAATATTCAGTGTCTTCAGCCATTTTTTGATATCACATGGAGTGACTCGAATTGGCTGAAGACTAGCACCAGTGATGCTGGGGACCTCTGGAGGAGCCGAGGTGAATCATCCATTCGGCATTTCTGGCTGAAAATTGTAGCAAGTGCTTCAGCCTCATCTTTTGCACTGATGTGCTGGGTTCCCCCATCATTGTTGATGGAGATATTTGTGGAGCCTCCTCCTCCAGTTCATTGTTTAATTGTCCACCACTATTCACAGCTTGATCTGGCAGGTTTGCAGAGCTTAGATCTGATCCACTGGTTGTGGAATTGCTTAGCTCTATCTAAGACTTGTTACTTATGCTGTTTGGCACGAAAGTGCCAGTCAAGAAGGCTGATTTGTCCTGAATAGCGTCAAGCTTCGAGTGTTGTTGGAGCTGCACATATCCAGGCAAGCGGAGAGTATTCCATCACACTCCTGACTATGCCTTGTAGATGGTGGACAGGCTTTGGAGTTCTGTCGAAGGGTCATGAGGACTCGAAACGTCAACTCTTTTCTTCTCCGCCAATGCTGCCAAACCTGCTGAGTTTTTCCAGGTAATTCTGTTTTTGTTTTAGGCTTTGGAGTGTCAGGAGGTGAGTCAGTCAGTGTTTCTAGCCTCTGACCTGTTCTTGTAGCCACAGTATTTATGTGGCTCATTCAATTCAGTTTATGGTAAATGGTAATCCACGGGATGTTGATAGTGGGGATTCAGCTATGGTAATCTCATTGAATGTCAAGGGGCAATGGTTAGATTCTCTCTTGTTCATGCCAACCCCTGAATTTAGGGGAAATGACTGACTTATTTCAATGTAAACTTTGTTTGTTATCAAACAGGAGAGGGGAGAAATGCAAAGGAAACCACAGGAACATCTCCTCAAAAGGAGAATTAGTTTTCAACCATCCTCACCACTGAACAGGCAGGTCAAATTGAAAGCGCATGAAAATACAGCAGGTGGAAGAGCTTTGCTATCTTTCACAGTCATTTGAACAACCAGAATAACAAAACAGAGCATTGGTTTAACATCTTAGCCGAAGGACAATGTATCTGACAATACAGAATCTCCTGGGTATTGTAATGGAGTGCCAGCCTAGATTATGTACTGAATTCTTCATGTGGGGATGTGAACCCATAACTTTCAGACTGAGAAGCAAAATATACATCCTAAAAAAATGAGCATATGTGAGCAACTATAATTAAAATAATCGAATTTTGTAATTTAGGTGACAAACCAGATTGCTTTCATAGTTAATGTCATCATTTGAACCCCTTGATGAGACTCTGCTTTGTAATTACTCCTATTTAGCCAGCATGCTCTATGTAATCTAATCAAGGGCTTGAGTTCAATAAATCGCAAGAGGGAATTTAATCAATTTACAACAATTAATCCCACAGATTAGATTACTGTCTTGCAAAACACCAATGTTTATGCTACTTTGCTAATTCTGGTGTTTAGGCAGTCTTTGTGCACTGGCCAGCGATCAGTATGCTCTGAGTATTTGACGCTTAATAATGTTTACGAAAGGACATTAAAGCCTTCCGGCATCAACAAAAGGGGTGTTAATGAGAATCACCACATGAGAGTTTACCAGGATTAAGGCAGCTTTTATTGTAAATGATTAGCTATATGAATCCCAAGGGTTCACTTTTGCTTAATAACATAATTCTGTATATGAATTACTGTGACAATAAAAGTCACACTTCAAACTGTGATTACTTTACTTCCTGATGTAATGATGTTTTACATGATCTACAGCTGAAACATACTGGTGCCCCCATATAGGCATAATGGTAATTGCACGATCTCATGCTTCTGGGGAAGTGGGAATGTAGTCAGGTTCGTGAGAGTGTGGTTCAGAGATCTGGGGTTATGTCCCTATCTCCAACACATTATTTTTATTCGTTCATGGGATATAGGTGTCACTGGCTAGGCCAGCATTTATTGACCATCCCTAATTGCCCTTGTTTAGAGGGCATTTAAAAATCAACCACATTGCTGTCTGGAGTCACATGTAGGCCCAGACCAGGTAAGAACAACAGACAGCAGTGAACCAGATGGGTTTTTACAACAATTGTCATCCAGATTTTTATTGGATTTAAATTTCACCACCTGCCATGGTGGGATTCAAACCCAGGGCCCAAGAGCATTACCCTGGGTTTCTGGAATCCTAGTTCAGTGCTAATACCACTATGCCACCACCTCCCCCAACAATACTCATTCAAGCCTGGTTCTCCACTCTTTTGAGTGTATAATCACCCCTTAAATGTAAGTCACCTCAAGTGCACCCAGTGAGAATGTGTACAATGTGCACAGATCTCTAGCCTCATAGTTTGGGAGTTGTTTCACTGTGCAATATTTTCATTTAACTTGTAATTATTTCCAGCATCCTTACCTCGATAATGACATCAATATTAGAGGACAGCTCGTTATCAGTGTTTTCCATTGGAAAATCATATAACACAGTGAACTTCAAGTAGCCTCCATAGGCAGTCAACTGCAATGGAAAAGAAAGAAGGGCTTGTATTTATATAGCACCTTTCACAACATCAAGTGAAGATTGCTGAAAGGAGAGACATGTTGCCGAAGCTTCTTGTCTTGCACTTATCAGGACAAACACAAGAATGCCAAATTTTAAACAATCACATCAAGTTATGCTACAGGAGAAAACTGTGCTGATTGGTTGGTAAGTCGACTCTGATTGGCCGAGGCATTGCCATGGAAAAGCAACAGGGAACTGTAGCCTCCCCGGCAATTCAAAAAAAGCCTAAGGTTTGAACAAATCCCTTTTGTTTGCAGAGAACAGGTCCCTGCGTATGCATGTATGTCACTCCTCTGCAAACAAAAGGGACATGTACAAACCTTTTTGTTTCTCTGAATTGCCTGGGACCTTGGGGAGCCTATCGTTCCCGGCTGATTTCTCCATGGCAACACCTCGGCCAATCGGAGTTGACTTGTCAACCAAACAACATTTTTTCTGCTGTTGTATAAAATGGTAAGATGAGACACAGAGGGGGAATTATATGGAGGCAAAAGGGGTCTCAGCAGTCTCCTCCAGAAAGGCCCATTGGTATTACTTGCCTATGAGGCAGTTGACAGGTCATCGGCAGGCCTTCCATGGGATCAGGACCGCGGGGGAGGCTGAGAGCTGTCACCAGGAAGGCGGTGGCTGCTGCTGGGATGATACTCACCAAAAGCCCAGGAAAGCAAAGCAACCCAGGCCAAAGGTAAGTGATGGTGGGGGAGGTCGTGAGAAAGGGGTGACTCGGTGGGGGGGGGGGGGGGGGGGGGGGGGGGGCGGCAGCCAGTGGCTCTCAGCGAGCCCCCCTTCCTGATGCCAGGTCCCACAATCAGACACTGAGTGCCTTTGAATGAGGAACCCCCCCCCGGCTGCCAACCGCTCCCCCCTCTCCTGCCAGATGACCACAAGCAATCTCGTATGGGTTTGTAAGTTGTGCTCGTTGTGTGGCGACAGGGCTGCCTGCTACTGGATTAATACCAGCAGCGGAGGGGAGAGGCCCTTAAAGATCTCACTTGGTGGCAGGACAGGAAGGCTGTCCACAGGCCTTCTGGCCACGGACTTAATTGGGAAGGAGATGGGAAGCTGGCCTGATTAAATCCCTCCTCCACCTCCAAGCCTGCCATAGAGAACAGCATAAAACACCGCCCACCCTGCGCAAGTATTCTTTGATTGCTGAACGGTGTTAGCTGTTTGGTAAGTAAATATACACAAGCCAACTCCATTGGTGAACATATTCAGATGTTTCCTACCAAACTTAATACACGTGTTGATGACCATTCTTGAACTATTCATCCGGACAAAGTTGCATCTCACTATTTATAAATGAAACTTTATCGGCAATTTTCACATCAGCTTATCATGGCAGCAATCTCAAAACGCTTCTTTTATTTCAATTTCAAAATTAGGGGGAGGGTTTTCCCCTCGTCGGGCAGGTGGGCACGGGAATGGCTGTGAGACCAACCGCTGCCTGCGTTCAGGGGCTCCAACCGCGATTCCGCGATGCTTGGCCAATTAACAGCCAGCCAGCGTGAAAAGCGTTCGAGGACCCTCAGCGCTGCCGGTTTGGGGGCAGGAGGAGCGCGAGTGCTGAAGTGTGCGCATGTGCGGGCGAGCTGAGCTGCCTCAGGGAGCCGAAGGGTTTTAAAATGAAAAACACATGAAGAGGGACCTGTAAAAAAAAAGGGTGTTAGAATTTTTTTTTTGGTAACCGTTGGAAACCTCATTCCACCTCTGGATGAGGTTTTCGTTAAAAAAGCAAAGGCCGTCTGGCCGATTTGCCCGCCCGCCAACAGAACAGTTGAGCGGGCAGTGAAAAATGCAACTTAATTAATTACTTAAAGGCCTCTTAGTTACCGTGAGAGGCGGCAGCACGCCCGCCGACCGAAAGATTGCGAGAGTGCGCGATTAAGTGGAGACATCGGGATGCTTGGCCGATGTCTTCGTGTGCTATTTCACTCCTGTTCGGGTCGGGAGTGCGCCCACTCATGGGATGAAAACGTCTGCCCTAGGAGTTTTTTTGGAAAATAAATCGATTTACCTTATTACCCAAATATGATTCTGGTGCTGTCCAATAATACAAAGCAGGCATGGACTTTCTGGCTTCAGTGTTGTTAATACGCATTTGGTTGGGGCCATCAAGCAGATCATGATAGGGTTGCACCCTCCTAACACCCTGACGATCAGTCACCTGCCACCTATTATCATCCATGACCTTCAAAATAAAAATGACAATTGTGCAACATTTGTCTTGCATTATTAGTTAAAAGGTAAGTTAAATATAATAAATGCCATTCATCAATGGGTCAAAATGCTGATGAAAATATGTACAAATTAACTTTTAATCAATACTGTATTGCAATTACGGCATTCTTATTGACAGAAGAGTACTTAAATACTGTACAAAGTTCTGCATTCAGATTGGTTGCAGAGTGGAATGAATAATTATTTTCATGTGTTTAAAGCAACAAAGGTCCAAAATTGGAACATGCTTGAGTCACATATCTCTCTTTTCGACATATTTTCAAATTTGAAATTAAATACATTTATTTTTTTAAAATGTGCAGGCAGGGGACTTACCCACTCATTAAGGCAATAAATTAAAATAGGGGAGGTCCCCGACCTCTGTTTCCTGAGAGATTTGATTTAAATGGGACTCCTGATTAGTCTGACATGAAACTTTTACTCATTAACTTCAATGCTTAGAAAAGTGCTCGATTTACAAAGGCAATCTTCCCGAAGGCATGACAAATTTAGATCATATGTCAAAGTAAAGTTGCTTGCATTTAAATACACAATGGAGGAGAAATTCGACTCAAGGCTGTCTGTTTGGAACCTGAAAAAAGGGCAGCTAGCTGTTGAAAATTGGTGAGCAGAGATGGGGCACCCAATGCATCATCTCGAAAATAAATATTGGGAAGGCTGAAGCCGCTGTTTTCTGTCCCAGCTCCAAACTCCATTCCCCAGCTACTGACTCCATCCCTCTCTCCGGCAACAGTCTGAGATTAAGCCAGACTCTTCATAGCCTTGGAGTCAGATTTGACCCTGAGATGAGCTTCTGACCTCATGCTTGTACCACCACTGAGATCGCCATTCCCAACTCCATAACATTGCTCGACTTTGCATCTATTTCAGCTCATCCCCTGTTGAAACCCTCATCCTTGCCTGCGTTACCTCTAGACTCAACTATTCCAATGCCATCTTGGCTGCTCTCCCACATTCTACCCTCTGTAAATTTGAGTCCATCCAGAGCAATGTTGGCTTAACTTACCAGCAAATCCCGTTACCTATCACCCCTGTGCTTGCTGACCTACATTGCCAAGCAACGTACTGGTTTTAAAATTCTCATCCTTGTTTTCAAATTCTTCCATGGCCTCCCTCGCTCCCTATCTCTGTAACCTCCTGCAGCCCCATAATCCTCCATGATATCTGCTCTCCTCTAATTCTGGTCTCTTATCCAATCCCAATTGTAATCGCTCCATTGGTGGTCATGCCTTCAGTTGCTTCGGACCCAAGCACTGAAATTCCCTCCCTACAACCTTTCTACCCTTCTTTCCTTGTTTAAGACTCCTTAAAACTGACCTCTTTGACCAAGCTTTTGGTCATCCGATCTAATATCTCATGATGTGGCCCAGTGTCATACTTTGTTTTAAAATGATCTTGTGATGTGCCTTGGGACTTTTCATGATGTTAAAGGCACCATATAAATATAAGTTGTTGTTGTTATTGCTCTTTACACCCGAAATCTGATTGATGTAAATTTCAGGCGGGTTCAGAAAAGGACGAGCAGATTGGCTGCCTGGGGCAGGCATAAATCTGCTTAAACGTGCAAACTAGGGGCCTTATGTCCATTGTAGGACCACGATTGCAAAACGTGGACACATGAGGGTGGAGCAATGAGTCTGTTCACTGTAGGCTCTTCAAAGAAGATAGGCCCAGGAAAATTTTGAGTTTCTAACTTTGCAGGCGCAGGAGCAGCAGGAAGTATTAATCCTGGGCACAAGCATATCGTATGGCCCGCTGCCAGTATGTTCAAGGGCCAGTATGTTCAAGGGCCTTCAGAGTCACGTTTGTTCCCTGGACCTCATTTATCAATCACTTCTACATAAGAGCCAACTGGGTCTCACCCTTAAACAGCCAGCGAGCTGCAATAATGTGTTTGTCTGGTGCCTGCATCTCACCAGGACTATTTCAATGAGGTCCCGTTTCTGAATTGGGTTTGGGCCTGACCCCAGTACAAACTGGGAAGGGGGTGCGGGTGGGCAAGGGCCAACATAACGCCTCCTTCAGGCAGATGTCTCATTTCTTAGTCAACATCCACGAACAACAGTTAGATTTTGATCAGCTGTCAGATTGAGAAATCGATTTGAAGAGTGTCTAAGACCATAAGGTAGTACATCGCCATGTATGCCAATAGTAAAAGAGGAGGGCTGATAAATCAATTACATTGGATTTCACAGGATATCCGCACAGAAACAGGCCATTCAGCAGTACATGCCAGTATTTATGCTCCACTTGAGCCTTGTCCAATCATATCTCATTTAAACCTACCATCAAAACAATCTATTCCCTTCTCCCTCATATGCATGTCTAATTTCCCCTTAAATGCACCTATACTATTCCATGTGGTACTGAGTTCCACATTTTCACCTCTGGGTAAAGAGGTTTCTTCTGAATTCCATGCTGGATTTTTTGGTGACTATCTTATATTTGTTGGCCTCTAGTTATGCTAGAGAAAACAAGGGAGAACATTCTCTCTGTATCCACTCTAACAAAACCTTTCATAATTTTAAAGACCTCTGTTAGGTCACCCCTCAGCCTTCTTTTTTCAAGAGAGAAGTGACTCAGCCTGTCAATCCTTTCTTATAGCTAATTATAGCTGTTAAGTAACAAGGCCAATTTTAAATATTTATAAATCGGATGATTAAAATGTTGAAAGGTCAAAGGAAGGACCAAGGGAAGTATGGAGTTGCACTGACCTGAAAAGGAACAGGTCAGAATTGGAGATGGTGCAATGAGATTTATTGAAGCAGTGAAACAAAACTTACAATTGCATCAATTCTTACCCTGCTAAAAGAATAAAACTCTTCCCTCCTGATTCCTGACAGTTCAGCAGCTAATTCCATCTTGCAATGAAGCATTGACTTGGCTGAAGCCTCATGTCCGAAACCTGGTTCTAAAAATTCTTGTTCATGTATGAAGCTCAAGATCCCAGTGCAACAATTCAGAAGGCTACCAGGCAGTTTATAGACACCAAAATGTTATAAAATCCATGCAATTTTCTTCTGTGAAGCTTCATAGTTTAAAGAGCAAGTTAATGGACTGTATAGGCTTGCAAAACAATTTTGCAATACAGCAACTGACAACTATAAACACGGAGCTAATTTAATATCATCCAGCATAATGACAGCTTATAAATCTGTGTCAACGATGTTTAAGACTCTGAAAAGCAGCACAGAGCTAAACTGTAACTTGCACTATTCTACAGACACTTGGTACACACACTGTGCTGCCTAATAATGGCTCCTAAAATACCCATCTTCATCTCCTTCCAATTAAATGACAACATTCCATGTTTCAATTCCACGGGGAGAAATATTTGGGAAATGTAAATAAAAGCATATGTGGGCATGTCGTGAACCAGTGTAATGCTCACCTGTGTAACAGACCAGGAAATGCTTTCACAAACACCAGAGAGTCCAAAGCAGAAGCATTCTGTACAGCCTTCAGGATTCCTTGCCTGCAGATTGTAGAATCCTGACTTACACTGGTTACAGTTCTCTCCCTCCACGTTGCTCTGTAATACAGAATTGTGTTATTGAGAGTTTGGGAATGAATTAATGATAATGGTGCATTATATGATTTATCCCCCAAGCTTGTAATAATCAGTATCATTTGCAACCTCAACAGCCACCAGTAAAACCAAGGTATCAATTCATTCTTATAACAGTCAAATGCGCTTGGGAACACCCATTAAAACAATGGGCAGAGACATGATGAAAGTGCCAAGTCTCACTACATTAATATTGCAGACAGTAACTTCTACACTTTGGAGTTTATGGGGCAGATATTTATCTAGTTGTCAATGTGTGCCTGAAGCAAGAGACACAAGGATCAATAAAAATTGCTCCTCAGGCATTAAGTTGGCACAGCTAGGAAGAACCGGACTGGGTTATCTGCCTCACCAGCAGTGACCCTCAGGCAAAGAAAGAATTTCCAATTATATAGATTCTTGCAACACCTCAGGACATCCCAATGCACTTGACAGTCCATGAAGTGCAGTTGCTGTTGTAATGTAGGAAATTGCAGCAGGCAATTTGTGCACAGCAAGCTCCCACAAACAGTAATTACCAGCTATTTTTTAACCTGTTGGCTGAGGGATAAATATTGGTCGTGGCAGTAGGAATAACTCCCCTGCTCTTCTGCCATGGGACCTTTACTGCCCGTCTACAAGAGCAGATGGGACCTCAGGTTGAAGTCTCATTGATATGATAGCACCTATGACAGTGTGGCACTCCCTCAGTACTGTACTGCAGTGGCAGCTTAAATGTTTTGCTTAATTGCTTGAACCCACAAACTTCTGAGGCAAAAGCAAGCGGGGTACTGAACCAAGGCTGATCCAGTAAGTCACTGAAGGGAGTCAGGGCAGGCCACTCCACAGGACTGGTTTTATAAACAAAACATGTAAATACTAACTTCCCTAAGGAAAGAACTTTCCCATCGGTGAGCGGGGGTGGGGCCCGCTCGCCGACGCTTAAAATGACACGTGGTGACATCGGGCGGGCGTCCCAATGTTACTGCTCGTCATTTAGATTGTCAGTTCAGTGGGGGCTGCGCACCCGCCAAATTGTCAAAGGCTTATTAAGGCCGTTAACAAAGTAATTAAAGCTGTTAAGAATGCTGCCCGTCCAACCTTAAGGCTGGCGGGCAGGAGAAGGGCCCAGGTGGCCTTCGCATTTTTCATGGAACCTCATCCACGGGCGGGATGAGGTTTCATGAAGGGTTTACTAATTACATAAAATTTTTGAAAAAAATTAATGGACATGTCCCAGCTGATGTGACAGTTTCACATGAGGGGACATGTCTTTAAAATTTATTTTTACCTTTACTCCATTTTTCAAAACTTAAACTAATCTGCAAGGCACCTCTGTGCCTCAGGGAGGTTTCTGCATTTTGATGCGCGCATGCGTGAAGGAGCACAGGCTCCGACTCAGGGAATCACCACACCACCCCCCCACCCGCCCGCACAGGGAGTGCTCAGCGCTTCCGGATGTACGACATGCTTGGCGGACCTTAATTGGCATGCTCACATAAAATGGCAGCGCGCACCCAATTGGGAGCGCCGATCAGGTTCACCCTCGCTCCCGCCACCCCCACACCCCCCCACCCCCCCACCCCCTGTACAGGCCCCACGATGGGGGGAAATTCCTGCCCTAAGGTAACTGTGAGGGCAGCTGAAGGACATGTCCCACTCATTAGGAACTCATCTTGAAAAGGGTGCCTCAAACTGATTCAGCTGTGACATGTAAAGGTGGGCCTCATGGATTTAGGAGTGTAGGTTGGCCGCAAGCTTTGTGCCCGTTTGAAGTCTCTGACCTTTAAGAGTTGGTAAAATATAATGACATCGTGTTGGAAGTGCACTGATTAACCTCTGAACATTTCTAACATTTTCTGATTTATTCCTCGTTGCCATTAGAGTGGTGACATTCTAGGAACATTTGTTTACAAATAAATCTAATCTCATGACATTAACTGAGACAAACCTTCAGAAAATTAGCATTTTAATGATTTTCCCTCCAAGATGTCCAGGCTTTTTATTACTTATTCTTTCAGGGGATGTGGGCATTGCTGGCTAGGCCAGCATTGATTGCCCATCCCTAATTGCCCTTGAGAAGGGGGTGGTGAGCTGCCTTCTAGAACTGCTGCAGTCCACGTGGTGTAGGTACACCCACAGTGCTGTTAGTGAGTTCCAAGATTTTGGCCCAGCAACAGTGGAGGAACAGCGATATATTTCCAAGTCAAGATGGTGAATGGCTTGGAAGGGGGAACTTCCAAGTGGCGGTATTCCCATCTATCTGCTGCCCTTGTCCTTCGAGGAAGTAGAGGTCATAAGTTTATAAGATGCTGTTGAAGGAGCCTTGGAGGATTGCTGCAATGCATCTTTTAGATGGTACACATTGCTGCCACTGTTCATCAGTGGTGGAGGGAGTGGGTGTTGAAGGTGGCGGGTGGAGTGCCAATCAAGCTGGCTGCTTGGTCCTGGATGGTGTTGAGCTTCTTGAGGGTTGATGCAGCTGCTCTCCTCCAGGCAAGTACCCTGAGCAACTCCTGCAGTGATGTCCTGGGACTGAGATGATTGACCTCCAACAGCCACAACCATCTTCCTTTGTGCTAGGTATAACTCCAACCAGCGGAGGGTGTTCCCCCTGATTCCCATTGACTCCAGATTTGCTGGGGCTCCTTGATGCCACACTTGGTGAAATGCTGCCTTGATGTCAAGGGCAGTCACTCTCACCTCACCTCGGGAGTTCAGCTCTCTTGTCTGTATTTGAAGCAAAACTGAGGTCAGGAGCTGAGCAGTCAGTCAGCAGGTTATTGCTGAGCTAGTGCCGTTTGAGAGCACTGTTGACAACCCCTTCCATTACTTTGCTGATGATGGAGAGTAGACTGATGATGCGCTAATTGGCTGGGTTGGATTTGTCCTGCTTTTTATGTATAGGATATAGCTGGGTAGATGCCAGTGTTGTAGCTGTACTGGAACAGCTTGGCTAGGGGTGCGGCAAGTTCTGGAGCACAAGTCTTCAGTACTATTGCTGGAATATTGTCAGGGCCAATAACCTTTGCAGTATCCAGTGCCTTCAGCTATTTCTTGATATCACGTGGGGTGAATTGAATTGGCAGAAGATTGGCATCTATGATGCTGGGGACCTCTGGAGGAAGCCGAGATTAATTACCCACCCGGCACTTCTGGCTGAAGATTGCTGCAAATTCTTCAGCCTTGTCCATTACACTGATGTGCTGCACTCCCCCATCATTGAAGATGGGGATATTTGTGGAGCCTCCTCCTCTAGTGAGTTGCTTAATTGTCCACCACCATTCATGTCTGCATATGGCAGCACTGCAGAGCTAAGATTTGATTAATTGTTTGTGGGATCACTTAGCTATGTCTATCACCTGCTGCTTCCACTGTTTGGCATACAAGTAGTCCTGTGTTATAGCTTCACCAGGTTGACACCTCATTTTTAGATATGCCTGGTGCTGCTCCTGGCATGCCCTCCTGCACTCTTCATTGAACCTCTTCATTGTGTAGCTAGCATTGGGATAACTGAGCAGTTCCAAATTATTTCCTTTAAATTATTACCCTGAAGTTCCTGGTAGTGGAGAGGGAGTAAGTCGGAGTTACAGGGTTGGGGAGGGGAGAAGCCAGGATTCAGGATTTGACCTTGAAATTCTGTCTGGGATGGGGGGAACATAGATGGATCTTCCACCCATTCACCCATGTCAAAGGCTATGTCGTGCCAATTCTTGGCCCCCAGGAATTACCTCCCTGTACACACTTGAAAGACCTCAGCAGTCAGCTGTCCTACGTCCATTTGAGGCCTCCTAAAGGATGCAAAATGTCACCAGAGCGTGGTAACCAGAGCCTACACTTCCCTGGTTTGAGTGACTCCATTGGGGACTGAAGATTGAATCTTTAGTCCCCAATGGAGGTGGGCATGGAGGCAGGCAGTTGCAGAATTTCAGACCATTGGCCAGTGTACCAGTTCCCCACATCCATCCTGCCCCTGGTTGATGTCCCTCAAGGTGTGATTGGGGGAGTGGGGAACAGGCCAACCCATCCACAAACAATGGACAGCCAAACAAGGTAAGTAATGGGATATTAAAGCCTAAAAGCAAAATATTGCGGATGCTGGAAATGTGAAACAAAAACAGAAAATGCTGGAAAAACTCAGCAGGTCTGACAGCATCTGTGGAGAGAAAGACAGAGTTAATGTTTTGAGTCCGTATGACTCTTCTTCAGAGCCTATTAAAGCCTACTGCCCCAGGCCGACAGAGATTTTGCTCTTGGCCTCCAGATCGCACAGACAGTCTTGTGGAGGGACTCCGTGCTGACACTCAATCATGGCCAGGTTCACAAAGGTTTTTTCTTAATTTTAGGTTTTGCGAGGTTGGACAGGAAGCACCTTGTGGGATCACTTAGCTCTGTCTGTCACTAGCTGCTTATGCAAGGCATCCTGTGTTATTGCTTCACCAGGTTGACACCACATTTTTAGGTATGCCTGGTGCTGCTCCTGGCATGCCCTCTCGCACTTCCATTGAACCAGCATTCATGGATTCATGGAAATGGTAGAGTGGAGGATATGCCAGGTCACGAGGTTACAGGTTGTGTTTGAGTACCACTCTGCTGCTGCTGATGACCTGCAGTGCCTCATGGATGCCCAGTCTTGAGCTGCTAGATCTGTTCGAAATTTATCCCATTTAGGACACTGGTAGTGCCACACAAGACAATGGAGGGTATCCTCAATGTGAAGGTGGGACGCCGTCTCCACAACGACTGTGCGGTGGTCACTCCTACCGATACTGTCATGGACAAATGCATCTACGGCAGGCAGGTTGGTGAGGATGATGTCAAGTATGTTCTTCCCTCATGTTGGTCCCCTCACCATCTGCCGCAGGCTAGCAGCTATGTCCTTTAGGTCTTGGCCAATTAGGTCAGTAGTGGTGCTACTGAGCCACTCCTGGTGATGGGCATTGAAGTTCTCCACCCAGAGTACACTCTGCACCCTTGCCACCCTCAGTGCTTCCTCCAAGTCGTGTACAACATGGAGGAACACTGATTCATCAGCTGAGGGAGGGCGGTACGTGGTAATCAGCAGGAGGTTTCCTTGCCCATGATTGACCTGATGCCATGAGACTTCATGGGGTCCGGAGTCAATGTTGAGGATGCCTTGGGCAACTCCCTCCCGAACGTATACCAATGTGCCACCACCTCTACTGGGTTGCCCTGTCCCACTGGCAGGACAGACCCAGGGATGGTGATGGTGGAGTCTGGGACATTATCTGTAAGATATGATTCTGTGAATATGACCATATCAGGTTGTTGCTTTACTAGCCTGTGAGACAGCTCTCCCAATTTTGGCACAAGGTGTTTGTAAGGAGGACTTTGCAGGGTCAACAGTGCTGGGTTTGCTGTTGTCGTTTACAATGCCTAGGTCGATGCTGGGTGGTCCATCCGGTTTCATTCCTTATTGACTTGTTTGATACAACCGAGTGGCTTGCTCGGCCATTTCAGAGGGCATTTTAAGAGTCAACCACATTGCTGCGGGTCTGGAGTCACATATAGGCCAGACCAGGTAAGGACGATTAATGCCCTTTAGGAAAGGAAGTCTCTGAACCAGGTGGGTTTTTTTTTTACAACAATCGACAATGGTTTCATAGTCATTATTCGTCTCTTACCCAGGATTTTGCCCTCGTCAGGCGGGCTTGGTGGGAACGGTTGGGACGCCAGCTGCCGCCCACTGCCTGCAATTCGGGCCGGACTGCGGGCCAATTAAGGCCGCATGGCAGCACTGTCGGTGGGGGAGTGTGGGGGCTGGGGGAGGAGTTTGAGCACGAACTTCCGCGTGTGCACACAGGAAAAGCTGTGAAGGTTTTAAGAAATAAAATTAAAGTCATTTAAATTGTTAAAAAACATGTCCACTCATGTGACTCCGTCACACGAGCACGGACATGTTATTAATGAAATGCCTACATTTTTATTTTATTTATATTTGCTGTTGGAGCTATATCCTTCCTTAAATAAGGAGAACAATACTGAGCACAGTCCTTCAGGTGTGGTCTCACCAATGGCCTGTATAACTGAAGCATAACCTCCCTACTTTCGGAGTCAATTCCCCTCACAATAAACAATAACATTTTATTAGCTTTCCTAATTATTTGCTGTACTGGCATACAAACCTTTTGCGATTCATGCACCAGGACACAAATCCCTCTGCATCTCAGAGCTCAGCAACCTCTCACCATTTAGATAATATGCTTTTTTTATTCTTCTTCCTGCCAAAAAGGACAATTTCACATTTTCCTACATTATACTCCATTTGCCAGGTCTTTTCCCACTCACTTAACCTGTCTAGATTTGTAGCCTCCTTAGGTCCTCTCAACAACTTACTCTCCTACCTAACTTTCCATCATCAGCAAATTTAGCAACCAAATTTCGGTCCCCTCGTCCAAGTCATTTATGTAAATTGTAAAAAGTTGAGGGCCCGTCACTGATCCCTGTGGCACATCATTCGTCACATCCTGCCAACCAGAAAATGACCCATTTATGCTAACTCTCTGCTTCCTGTTAGCCAGCCAATCTCCTATCAATGCCAATATGTTACCCCCTACACCGTGAGCTTTTATTTGTTGCAATAATCTTTGATGTGGCACCTTATCAAATACCTTCTGGAAATCTAAGAACAGTACACCCACCAGTTCTCCTTTATCCACAGCACATGTTACTTCTTCTTCAAAGTACACCAATAAATCGGTTAAACACAATTTCCCTTTCACAAAACGATGTTGATTCGTCTTGAACTGATCCAAGTGCCCTGCAATAATGTCGTTAATAATAGCTTCTAACATTTTCCCTAAGACAGATGTTAGGCTAACTGGCCTATAGTTTCCTGCTTTCTGTCTCCCTCCCTTTTTGAATAAATTCACTATTTTCCAAACTAATGGGACCTTCCCAGAATCTAGTGAATTTTGCAGAATTAAAACCAACACATCAACTATCTCACAAGCCACTTCTTTTAAGACCCCAGGACGAAGTCCATCAAGACCTGGGAATTTGTCACCCCGCAGCCCCAACTTGCTCAGTACCTCTGATATACAAATGCAAATTCTTTCTTTACTGTCCTTCACATATGAGTTGGGAACTCATGCTATTTTTGGAAAGCAGAGTTACCTCCTGAAGAGACTAACTGGCAGCAAGCAAACTGTAACTTTAATAGAAGATGTTGTTTCCTCATGGCTTTCCCTGCTCTCTATTCCCAACAGGCCTTTAAGCCTCCACATGCGAGAAGGCAGACAACTTACCCTCATGCCTCCGTCATTCTCCAGTAAGACTTTAGGAGGGAAGCAAGCAAGGCACAATGCTGCCTTTCCCTTCTGCCTGGTGAAGAGATATCTGGCATCAAAATGGCACTTCCCCACAGCAGTTCTGTTGAATTTGGTTCCTCAGTGGAGTGAGGAATTTAGACTCTCTCCGCATCATAGCACGAGGACATCACACTTCAATGCATGGTGCCATCGGGATTCCCCTGCCTGCCCAATTTCTACACCAACGTGTCGAGCACAATAATGACATTAAGGACAGAATCGTTGCCGAGACACAGGGGTCAGGAATAGAGGCGGGCAGGTGCATACAAAGAACAAAGAAAAGTACAGCACAAGAACAGGCCCTTCGGCCCTCCAAGCCTGCGCCGATCATATTGCCCGTCAACTAAAACATTTTGCATTTCCGTATCCCTCTATTCCCATCCTATTCATGTATTTGTCAAGCTGCCTCTTAAACACCACTATCGTACCTGCTTCCACCACCTCCTCTGGCAGTGAATTCCAGACACTCACTACCCTCTGCGTAAAAACCTTGCCCTGCACATCTCCTCTATAGTTTTCTTCTCTCACCTTAAACCTATGCCTCTAGTAATTGACCCTTCCACCCTGGGAAAAAGCTTCTGACTATCTACTCTGTCCATGCCACTCATAATTTTGTAAACTTCTATCAAGTCGCCCCTCAATCTCCGTCGCTCTAGTGAGAACAACCCGAGTTTCTCCAACCTCTCCTCATAGCTAATAACCTCCAGACCAGGCAGCTTCCTGGTAAACCTCCTCTGCACCCTCTCCAACGCCTCCATATCCTTCTGGTAATGTGGCGACCAGAACTGCACGCAATATTCCAACTGTAGCCTAACCAAGGTTCTATACAGCTGCAGCATGACTTCCCAGCTTTTATACTCAATACCACTGCCAATGAAGGCAAACATAATTTGCGTAATTTCACATTGCTCGCTGATGTGTCAGCAGCATCTCACGTCCAACTCATTTTTCTGGAGCTGGATTGGGGCTAGCGGAAGATAGCTTGTTAAGACAATTCAATGGCTAAATGTTTGAGGCCAACTTTCGCAGGTCCCCTGATGCATTAGGACACTGGCAGCAGCCTGGAGGTGGCCTCCTGGGGCCAGGTCAGGGCGGTGGCCAGCACTTCAGGAAGATTCTGAGGCCTCCCCCTCCACAATGGTGACCAGGTAGCTGTGGCCATCTTTTAGTTTGAAAATGTTTAAAGTTGCTGAGAGAGAGCCTCAAGATGGAGGCACCGTCTCTCTCTCTCTCTCTTACCCGCAGGCTTCAACTTCTTCTATGTTGGAGGGCCTCCTATTGGCCCTCCAGCTTCGAGAGCCTGCCCACCATCCTTAATTGGATGGCAAGCACATTCCTGGCCACTAATTGGTTAGTCAATCCAAAATCACTGTTGGGTGGCTGTTTACACAGTGTGGAGTCAGCACTCCAAAATCAGGGCCCTGATCTAAAATCGTGCCCTGAGGTGGCACCCTGTATTATGTCCCTTATGAGGAAATGATATTGTGTCTTTACAAAATTTAAATGTTTGTTGCTTTCTCTTAAAAGGGAATGTAAAAAGGATATATCATCATCGTGTGGTATCTACAAACCTTGCATTGGCATGGCTCAGCACAAGGGTCAT
This sequence comes from Carcharodon carcharias, assembly GCF_017639515.1. NCBI lineage: Eukaryota > Metazoa > Chordata > Chondrichthyes > Lamniformes > Lamnidae > Carcharodon > Carcharodon carcharias. Next base: position 169,420,536 of record NC_054472.1, read on the forward strand.
CATTGATGCTGCCGACTATACTACAGTTACAGCGCACACAACTGGGAAAACCTTTGAAGCCCAAAGCACAATGATTGCACGTCTTCCCAGCATAACCATCCCGGCAGTGGCACTGACCAGGGGAGAGACCTAATGCAAAAAGATAATTAGAAAGCAAATCAATGAATATTTATGTACAGCACTATCAGAGTAAAGTTTCAAGTTAATTTACACAGTGGCTGAGCAAAGTGTGGAATGGAAGCAGTAAAGGCAGATAGAATGGAATAAAGTACGGGAGGTTTGGGTAGATATTTGAGAGATTGGGCCATGGAAAGCCATTATACTCTGGCACCAGTCAAATGAAATTGCAGTTTTTTTTGCCAGTCTTGTACCTATTTGTATGGCTTTTCCATGTACTATAGCATTAGGCTTTTTCTAAAGTCTCTCCTTGTATAAAGGTCTAATGGTGAATATATTGCTGCTTAATTAACTTCCCATCCATCACCTTAAACAATCACACCCTCTATCACCGATGTACCGTAGCAGCAGTGTGTACCATCTACAGAATGCACTGCAGGAACTCACCAAGGCTCCTTCAGCACCACCTTCCAGACCCGTGACCTCTATCACCTAGAAGGACAAGGCAGCGGATGCGTGGGAAGACCACTACCTGCAATTGCCCCTCCAAGCCACACACCATTCTGATTTGGAACTATATCCCCACTTCTTCACTGTCGCTGGGTCGAAACCCCAGAACTTCCAGCACTGTGGCTGTACCTACGCCACATGGGCTGTAGCAGTTCAAGAAGGCAGCTCACCACCACCTTCTCAAGGGCAATTAGGGATGGGCAACAAATGCTGGCTTTGCCAGTGAAACTCACATTCCATGAAAGAATTAAAAAATGAGGTAAAGAAACCCATTTTTAGATCAACTCACCTGGGTCTTTGACTGCATGATTGTCATCCTTCACACAAGTAGTATTTATGGATCCTGCAGGGTCACAATCACATGGCAAGCAAGGGTCGTGGTCAAAAGGAGAGACCTACAAATAGATCAACATTATAAGAAAGCCAAACTTCTCCTTTCAGTCCTTTACTATTTAATTAATAACTTGCATACAATCCTCTTTTAAAAGAAGTCTACTAATATATTTAAAAATAGTAAGAAAAAATATTTTAAATACCATTTGCAGTCTGAAATGCCTATTTTTAATATCATGCAAGCTGAAACTGGAGGTAGAGGGAGTCAGCTAAGTGAGATTAAAGGGTTCCGCTTCTCGCAACAATAACCTTGTAAGGTCTGTAGAAGCCATCAATACAGGTCTCACAGTTGATGCCTGCAGTGTTGTTGGTGCAATTAACGCACACACCCCCACCAATGTACTGGCCACGTGTGTTCAAACTCAGGTTGCGATCGGCCACAGTTTGGTCATAGTAACAGTTCTCTGTTTTGCCGTGGCAGTTGCACTCTGGTTAGAAAAAAAAATTGAGGTAAGCGTCTTCATTATCGGACTCAAATCAAAGCGATGGTTAATTTAGTGCATAAAGATATCTACCAAAAGCATCACTGATCCTTATGTGAAAAATAACACAAAAAAAATCATCTACGTTGTGCAACACATACATGCCAAACACACAGAAACAGTTACCATAATCTTCAGGCTACATATTGGTCACACAATTGGAAACTTTGTTTATTACGACTCACACATGTAGAAGACAATAATTAGACTGCCATCATTTTATATTCAAACTTGAAATTACCTAATACATTTTTACTATTAAATAAAGGATAACTATAGTTTTTATTGGGGGAAAGGGCATTGCTACCTTATATAGAGTTGAGTCAGCAACAAATTGAACCTTCATATTTCAACGAACTAGAAAGTAAGACACAAGTGGGGTACTTTGGCCCAACCGTTGGTAGAAGTCTCGAGAACCAGAGGATGGATGGTGACCAGCAGAAGAACCAATGGTGACATGAGGAAAATATTTTTTTAATGCAGTGAGGGGTTATATTTTCTCTGCCTCTTATTAAAGGCACTGGGAAACATTTACTTACTCTCGCACGTATTGTCAGAGGCAAAGGTTCCAGGCCGCCATGGTTTCTGATGGTAACCAGGGCAACACTCACTACAGCTCTCTCCACAGGTGTTGTGCTCACATTGGCACTGCAATCTCTAAAATATATTTTAGGAAAAAAGGGAAAATGTTACTGTCTTGTGATCTCAAATTTCCGGTAACTCTGGAGGAAAGGGCGTTCAGAATTCATTGCACGATGCAGGATGTTTGTTGTAGTTGTAATTGAAGAGTTCCAGACTATAGATCAGTTTTTTTTAACCTCAGTCAGGCACCTGGTGCTTTGAACTCTCAAAAAAAAAAGCCTGATGCTATCCATTCATGCCTAAATGCTGTAATTATATTGAGATCAACTTGTGTCAAAGTTCAACTGCACAAACCACTGACTAATCACCAGCACTTGATTGGACAAACGTTTTGCCTAACAGCTGGTCCTGGTTTGCCTCAGTCCACACTCAGGTCTCAGAATGGGGATGGAAAAAAAAATACACATTTCTGTTCTGGCTATTCAGCCCCAGAAAGCAAAGCCAAATTGGTTATTTCAAGTGGAATGTAATGTCCAAGAGGGGGCAAGGTCAGAGTGGAACAAAGATTAGATATCATTTCAGCAGCTAAATTCAAAGAAAATTGGAATTTTCAAACGCTGTTAACTCTGTCCCATTCAAGAGCAACTTTGAACCATGTGAATTTCTTTAATTATCTCACTCCGACATTTGACCGGTTTCTTTGAAACCTCAGGTTACCTATTTTTATTATTGCACTGTGTGCTGGGATTTGGGTCGACCAAATCTAATCCAGATTAAGAGCCATTACATGTCTCGGATACGCACCAATCACTCTTTCTTTGCCTCTCTGGACTACGCATGTGTGTGGAAGCCTTTCTACGCTGGGAAACTGCAAACTGATTGCTCCACTGGTTAAAGGGATAGCAAAGTATTTTCAGTCTAGGCTGTTGCATTGCTTTGTTTGATCGTTTGTCATTGTATGGGCAGAGACGCCAGCTCTAGTCTCTGTTGATCTTCACAGTGAAACACGCTTGGTAAAAGAGCTCTCAGTCAAATATGGCTTCTACTATATAGAGCCTAGTATCCCAGCCTACAACCCAACTAGCCATGAACTAATCATTTTGACATTTAATTGTGACAGCCTTAAAGTTCACTATTTTCCAAAATTTAAGTTGCAGAAAATTGTTAAGGTCAGCCTGAGACAGCACTATAAATAACAAGATTACAGACGCATCTGGAGTTAGCAACATTTACTTAAACATTAACATTAGCAACAACCTGAGGTACTTGAAGTAGATTAACCTAAGCAACAGCAACTTGCATTTATATAGCACCATTAACGGAGTAAGTTGTCCCAGGAGGAGGAGGGGAACTCCTAGCAGTAATTCTTTGTAACCATTCCATTGTTAAATGTGATACTCTACAAAAGAGATTAAGAGCCGGGTTTTTCCTTGGCTCCCCTGCCTGAAATGATGAGGTTGGAAAGCCTGGCATCATATTCTAGCCCCCACCCCTGCTGCTAGCGCTACCTTTCGCCCCTGCAGGGAATATGGGATTTAGATGACTGGAATGAGATGGGTTCTGGGGTGATGACATTCCTGCCTCTAACCCCTAATCCAGTCCACCCCAGGGGCTGCTATTTTTAGGCACTTCGCTCACTCCAAGACCTAAAATTAAAAATGACATTGCAACTTTTATCCCATTTAATGTTGGTTCCTCTCCTGTAGCTGCAGTGGGTGTCCTGTTACAATTCTGCCACATTTCCCAAGGTGGCAGCACCAGGCTCCCTCTCAACTGTACGGTGGGTACCTAGCCTACAATGTACCCTGCGTGACTATAAAAAAACCCCAGACCCAAGGAAATCGGGTTACACGATCACAATGGGATTAGCTCTAATCATGTTATAACTACCTTTATTACCTCGCTCACCGAGGACTAATTATAGAATTAAGGCAGGATCTAGGATAACAATTAAACCAAGAAGCGCCAGCCCTAAAATGACAAGCACTTGACACACATATTCACCATCGTTCAGATCTTGAAACTGTGGTACATTTTGATGACTGCGCCGCGCTACACATGCGCTATTTTTTCTATGGATTTAAATCTGTAACAAACCATTACTGCTTCATCCCATGGACAGCTGCGTGCATGACCGTAACAGATACACATGCCTCCGACTGAGATATCCTTGATGGAGTAGTAGTACTGTATAAAAAAATAAACCAGATGTAAATTGAAACCTAGTATTCAGTGCAACCCACCACATGAAATTCCTAAGTTCACAGAACACACAAACGTGGGTTTCACATTTACACAATGTAGGCATTTGAAAATTAGGTTGTCTTTTTAATTAAATGTAATTACACTATTATTACACTATTAATGTATGAACACTGTTGAATTAGTTACTTCAGCAAACTCAAAGTCTCATTTTATTGCTATTGCTGGTTTGCAACAGGTTTGCTAGTTTAAAAGTCAAATTGTGCAAATAGAGAGATCTGACTTTAAAAGACAAAACATAATAAAGTTTCAAACGTATGGAAAAAGGAGCAAACTTTTAAACAAGATAAAAGCCACAGTAAAACAAAGGAACAGTACAGTCCTTTAAACAAAGATAAAACGCTGCATCCTCTTCATTCACAGGGTGAAGTGCTTTGTTCCTCCTGTCAACATAAGAAACAAATGCCAGAAATGGCCCTCAACGGTCCCATTTTCCTTACCCTGCGAGTAACAATTGGATCAACTTCCCTGGGGTCACGGAAGCCAAGGGTCATGAGGTCAGCATTGAGTGTTCTGATGCGCTGAAGGAGGAGACGGATGTAACGAGCCGAGGTAAACGCCAACAAAGTAGGGGAAGGGTCATCAGCACTGGGCCTGCCGTTGATCAGGGACGTGTGAATCTGCAGATGGAGAAGAGGGTACAGTGACTGTGAACTACAGAGCTTCATTTAACGCATTATTAAAACACCATTTCGATATTCACTCTCACCTCGCAAGGTGTGTCCAATGGGCATTCAGTGCTTTCACAGAGCTTCAATTTCCTACTTTTTCAAGTTGAGAAACCAAGAAGGACGCAATTGAGCTTAAAAAAAAATTACAAGGCTAATTTTAAAGTCACTATTAGGTGGTATTAACCTTGTATCTTAGAAATCAGAGGAAAGTCTCATGAGTAAGAGGAAAGGAAAACTGAGCGAAATAAGGTGCTGGAATTTACAGACTGGTCATAAAATGCAACACATGGCCTGACCGCCATCTTCCTGCCTGCCCCCGACCTGTCTTCCATTTTACGGGGGGGGGGGGGGGGGGGGGGGCGACAGAAGCATCAGATGACCAGCTCGCTATTGGGCGTATGGAGGCCCTCAAGTTTCTCATACCACTTCCACCGCTGTTTTATCCGCTGCAGGGGGAGGCCCACGCCAAGCAGGTATCCTTGCAGCTTTTACCATGTGTACTGGTGTCAGGCGGCCTCGGGGTTGGGGGGGTGGAATCATGGAGGCCAAGAAAAGTTTAACAAGTGTTTATGCTTTTCATAGATTAAATGGTTTAAGCCTTTGAAGTTCAAGTGGCAGCAGCCCATCACAAGTCAGGGGTGGAGTTAGCATAAAGAACTTTGCCAGTTTGATGGTTATCACCCTCCTGGCATCACATGGGCATCTGAACAGTGGGCAAGGCTGTTCAGGTTCCACATGAGCAGCAGGAAGGCTGCAGTTGGAAATGGGTGCTGCACCCTCAGAAATCAAGGCCACTGGCAGTGAGGAGCATCAACCTGCACAGGAAGGGAAGAACGCCGGGAATCGGGAGGCCAGAGGAGAGAGATGAGGGACACAAAGGAGAGGGGGACACTAACCTGAGCACAGGATCTACAGGCAGAGGGAAAGATACCTGGAGGGGACTGAGAACCAGGGCCAAAGGAGACTTCAACTCTCTCAGCAGATGTTCACAGGCATCTGTGCCCTCGTCACTGTGGACCTCTGCGATATATCACAGATAGCTGCAGACCAGTCCAGGTGACAGTTACCCTCTTCACCAAGGCTGGGCATCGTGTCAGATGCACAACTGATGGGTTATAGGACACTGATTGCCTGGTGCAGTCATTGTGATGCAGTAACTTGTAAGATCCAGAGCTGAAAAGGTTAACTCTTTAGAGTAAAGGGTTAACTCTATTGATAACCAATGAACATGTGCGTAAGGAGCTATGTCGCAGTGATGTCACTCACTGAGAGTCGGAAGGTGTGAAGCATTTCAGAGAGAAGCTCCAGCTATGCCTTGGTCTTACTTAACTTTTGTAAATAGTAAATAAATGTTTTTGAACAAAAGACCATTGCCTCCAGCAAGGTCTTTTCTAGAGTAAGAAGCTAACAAATCCTGAGATAAAACCACAATAAAAGAAACTCCAGAGATTCTGCTTTGACATTCCTTCCATATCTGTAACATTGCCTACCTTCTATTCACCAAATAAACTCGTCACACAATCTTTCATCACTTCCCTAGACACTAGGTCATTCAGGACTCTGCTGCTTAACGGTTTTTATTCTTTCTTGGGATGTGGGCATCACTGGCTGGGACAGCATTTATTGTCCATCCTTAGTTGCCCTTGACAAGGTGGTGGTGATCTGCCTTCTTGAGCCACTGCAGTCCATGTGGTGCAAGTACACCCACAGTGCTGTTAGAGAGGGAGTTGCAGGATTTTGACCCAGTGACAGTGAAGGAATGGTAATGTAGTTCCAAGTCAGGATGGTGAGTGACTTGGAAGGGAACTTCCAGGTGGTGGTTTTCCCATGTTTCTGCTGCCCTTGTCCTTCTAGGTGGTAGAGGTTGTGGGTTTGGCAGATGCTGTCAGAGGAGCCTTGGTAAATTGCTGTCTTATCCTGCCCAAGTTATGCTCATCCATTACTCACAGAACCTTTATATGCAGAAGGAGGCCATGTGGCCCAGTGAGTCTGCACTGGCTCGCTGAAAGAGCATTCTACCTAATCTCAATCCCCTGCCTTATCCCTGTAACCTTGCACATTCTCTGTTTTCAGGTAGCAATCCAATTCCCTTTTGAATACCTCAACCGAACCTGCCTCCACCACCCTATCAGAAAGTTCGTTCCAGACTCCAACCACCCTCTGGGCAAAAACATTTTTCCTCTCATCACTTCTACTTCTTTTCCCCAATGTTTTGAATCTGTGCGCTCTAGTTCTTGATGTTCTCTTGAGATGGAACAGTTTCTCACTATTTACACTGTCAATGCCCCACAGGATTGTGAATACCTCTATCAAGTCTCCTCTTAGCCTTTTCTCCAAGGAAAACAGTCCCACCTCTCCAATCTATCCTCATAGCTACAGTTCTTTATCACTGAAATCATTCTTGTGAATTTCCTCTGTACACTCTCCAACGCCTTCACACCCTTCCTCAAGTATGGCACCCAGAACTGGACACAGTACTCCAGATGAGGCCTAACAAGTGTCTTATACAAGTTCAACATGACCTCCTTACTCTTGTACTCAATGCCCCATTAATAAAACCTAGGATATGATATGCTTTGTTAACTCTTTGCTGCACCCCTGGTTTTCTGTTTTTTTTCTAATTCCTGCCTCTTGTGCACCTATTCCTCCATTCACTCCTCTAGTGGCAGCCATGTCTTCTGCCAACTAAGTCCTTCTCTCCAGAATTCCCTCCCTAAATCTCTTCAACTCTCTATCTCCTTCTCCTCCTTTAAGACTCTACTTAAGATCAGTTCTTTTGCTCATCCTGCTACCCTCTGCCACCCCTCACTCCTTCTTTAGTTCTGCAACCATTAATCATCCAACTCTTGTGAAATGTTTGGGATGTTTTTCTACCTCAGTTGCACAGTTCCCAGAACAGAGAATGGTTTAGTGCTGAATTTAGCCTGTCGTGTGGGGCTTACATTTCCTGCTTTCGCCCCCAAACTCAACCAAATTTCCTCAATTCTTCCCACATCTTTTTATATTCGTCTTCTTTAACGAATCATGCTGTACCTTTCTGAATGTTGTAATTGATTTAGCACTGATCAACACTTGTGAAAACAACTCACACTGGGATAACTGTGGGAAAAGGCTTCTTCTAATCTCCCTATAATATTTGTATCTAATGCGTTGTAAGTAGATCTCAGCCAGAGCATAGGGCAGGGTTTTATGAGCCCATAGCGACGGGGGCGGGGCTGTGAAACGTGGCAAAGGGTGGAGGAGGAAGCCAGCATAGATTCCTGCTCCTGATCACAATCCATTGAACCTTGTGGACTACAGGTCTGCTGCCACCCACAATGTGGAAGAATTTACCCGTTTAATACCTAAGTTCACGGGCAGTGGGTGCTTGTCACCCACTGAATTGTACCACAGTATTTGTCAGCGCCTTCAGGAATGAAAACTGGGGAATGATGGAAAAAAGCTCTCTCTCTTTCCCATGGGCTATAGTCGTTTCAGATAATTAGCCTCGGCTCATGTAGAAGAATAAATAAAGGATAAATAAATAAATAAATAAATACTTTCTCCAATACTTTAGAAATAGTGCCTGAGGAATAATAATCATTACAGTGGAATTAGTTTCGATTAGCATCTCCATCAAACAGTACAATTGCTCAAGTTTATAAAAAGAATTAAATCACACTTAACAAATAGAAAAATACAGGAACCGCTGAGAGCAGACATGGATCTTCTTTTGAAAACTTACTTTAATCTTTATGGCTTAGATCCTTGTTTACAATAGCTGTACGCCCCAATTTCTCTCTCGAGTCTTTACGTGAGTTGACTTCAGGTTGGGTGTGAAATCTTAGAGGTGACAAAATATAGTAGGTGCCCCCAGCATTTGTGTAGGTACAGACTAATTTTTAATGTATGACTGTGCTCCAGGCATTAGCAATGCCTCTCATTGGGAGCTCACTCATTTGTGTACAGGAAATCTATGATGCTGTGAACCTTAAAGGCCTGCAGCAATTTAAAGAGCCAACGCTGATTCCATGTCCAAAGGTGTTCAATTTAGAGAAATGTGCGATTGTCCACTTTGCATCCAAGAGAAACCCATCAGAGGGGGACTGGAAACTGCAGGTGAGTGAAGAGATTTGGGTGTGGAGGTGGAGAGACCACTAAAAGCTGGTTCACAGGTACAAAATAATAATCAAAAGCCCTGTGGAATGCTGGTGTTTATCTAAAGAGGGCTGGAATTTGAATGGGTTAGGAAAGCTAACTCTGTAATGATGTAATTGTAGTGTTTAAAACAATAAAGAGATTCAACAGATGTTAGGCAGCTGATTCATGAATACATATATAGGTAGAATTGGGATTTAAATTTAATCTCATGGTTACAGGTTTTTTGATTTCTTTTAACTCCTGGATAATTTGGGGATTTGTAATTTAGCTACAAGTAACAAAATAGTTAGATTGTTCACACTCAGGATGTTTTGGGGTTTAATATATAAATGCATAGTTTGGCTTACTGGGCTGTTTAGCCCCTGCTTGTAGTACAGGATGCATGACTTGCGCCTGTTGACATCTTTTTGTCAATACATTGAGAAATGAGATAGTCTTGAGACAAGGAAACGGTGCTATAATAAATAATGACATGCTTAATAGCAAACCTATTGGACATTTTGTAAAGACTATCTAATTTCTGGGGATTTTGTTCTCAGTAACTCTTATCAGGGTATACTTAATCATCAACGACAATGTGCATGACTAGAGGCCAATAAAGATCTTCAGCTCTCCTTCACGTTTTGTAGAGAGGGGGATGAGGACGAAAGCTTTGATAAATGTTACACCTCTACCAAGAGGAAAAGTGGGATAATTGCATTGATTACTGTATGACACTGGCTGGATTATATGCTAAGGCCGGGCTCCCCGCACAGCACAGTATATGTTGGGGTGAGCCCACCACCAACCTTATATTATTGAGGTGAGTCTTCTGCCCCTCTTCAGCAGGAAGTCCTCCCTCAGAGAGCCTCTGGTCAATAGATGTTGGCAGCCCTGCAGTACCAGCAGTGCCATCAGGAATGGTGGCTATTGCCGGTACTGCAATTGGACCAAGGAGGAGTTCAGTGATGGACCCAACACTACTGATGGTGGCAGGCTCCAGCAAGGGGGCGTTGGCAGTGGGGGGACATGTCGGACAGAGAAGTGGGGGAGGGTAGATGGGGGAGGGAAAACTGTTAGTGGAGGTGGGAGTGGTGCCTCCGAATGCCACCAGAGGCTTGAAAAGGAGAAACCCTTCCCCCCCTTTGATTAGCAACCGACCCACAGCGACTAACCAGCTGGGCTAAATCAAAAACAGAATTACCTGGAAAAACTCAGCAGGTCTGGCAGCATCGGCGGAGAAGAAAAGAGTTGACGTTTCGAGTCCTCATGACCCTTCGACAGTAGTTCTGTGGAAGGGTCATGAGGACTCGAAACGTCAACTCTTTTCTTCTCTGCCGATGCTGCCAGACCTGCTGAGTTTTTCCAGGTAATTCTGTTTTTGTTTTGGATTTCCAGCATCCGCAGTTTTTTTGTTTTTAACAGCTGGGCTAAATGTTGGGCGTTGGGCCCAAGCCTTCCCCACTGCCCGCTAAATCAAAGTGGCAGTGGGATGAGGTCCTTAAGTGGGCAATTAATGCTGACGGGTGGGCAGATCTTCCGATGCCTCCCCAACTCATAAAATGGCGGCAGGGCAGGGTGGAGGAAGTTGGGCAGGCCAGTCCGCCTACCTGCTTTCCCATCCACAGGTGGTCCAAAAATATCCAGCCCATTTAGTGTGTCCAAACTCTGGTGAACAGACTGGAAATTTTACATGGTAAACAAAGAAGCTATTTCCTCTGGTGGGGAAATCCAGGGCAAGTGGACAGAACGTTACAATTTAAGTGAGGTCAATCAGGGGTGAAATCAGGGAAGAATCTTTTCCCACTACAGAACAGTGGAAACCTGTAATTATACCTCCCAAAAAGCTGTGGACGCTAGGTTAATTGAAATTTTCATGACTGAGAATGACAGATTTTTTTTTTAAATCAGGTAAGGGTGTGGATTAAGCAGAAATAAATTAAGCTGAAGTACACATCAGCCATGATCTAATTGAATGGCTTTCTCTGTTCCTGTGTTCTGACAAACAGAACTTGTGGAGTCTTAGCCTAGACTCAGAACATCCCAAAGCGCAGTGGGAGTGCAAAGGGACCTCCTTGCACCCAGAAAACTGGACACAGATGAATTTAGGGGGCCAAAGTCCCATGTCCAACTTGCATCGGATACACTTCTGACGCCATATTAGTTTGAATGATCTAGAGGAGCCCCTGCAAAAATTTCCAAACTCTGCCAATAATTTTTCTTGATGCTAGCTGTAAATCCCTTTGTGATTTTTTACAAAAGCAATCTACATTTATATGGCTGGTTTTCCGGTTCTCCAGAGGACTAACCAGTGTCCACGCAAGGCCAGGTAAATTTTTGCTTCATACCTTTTACCTTAACATGGAGCCAGCTGGAGAAAGACACCCTCAACAACAATGCCATGGACCGCTGCCAAACAGTGCTCACCCCCTTCCCAATTGTCTGCCCCTTGGACCTTGCATCTAATTCACTGCCACTTCTCTTCCTGGAGTGCCAACGTTGAGGAACTTCTGCTCTTCTCCCCTATGGGACTTCCGTTTGTTCTGATGAAAGGTCACAACCTGAAAGGTTAACTCTGTTTCTCTTTCTACAGATGATGCTGGACCTTTTTTATCATTCCCACCTGGGATGTGGGCGTCGCTGGCTACGCCAGCATTTATCTCCCATCCCTGATTGCAACTGAGAAGGTGGTAGCGAGCTGTCTTCTTGAACCACTGAAATCCATGTGGTGTAGGTACACCCACGGTGCTGTAGTGACAGTGAATGAATGGTGATACAGTTCCAAGTGGGGATGGTTAGTGGCTTGAGGGGAATTTGCAGGTGATGGTGTTCCCATGCATCTGCTGTCCTCGTCCTTCTAGGTGGTAGAGGTCATGGGTTTGGAGGGCGATATCGAAGGACTTGTTGAATATTTTCAACTGCTTTTATTCCTCCAGGACCTACCTGAGGGGTGCTGGGCTGAATCCCTACCTACAAGAAAATTCATCTCCACTTAGCCTGTGAGCTACCTAGTAATGGGTTGAATATCAAAAGGAGCTCCAAGGCCTAATATTGTTCAGGCCCCTGGCCTGTGTGTTCTGGTGCAACAGTTGTTCTCTGTGCCAGTTCGAGTTGGACTACTGTCACCAATGAATTTCATTCCCTTGAAATCCAATTAAGTACTTTTGAAGCACGTCACTGCTGCTATGTAGGCAAATGACCCAAATTTGAAAAGATCTCAAGTAGACATGCTGGCAGCAAGGCACCACAATGTTCTCACAGACCAGTTAGATCTGCTGATGCGCTCACACCAGCGGACATAAATCCTTTTTTCCTGCCTATGGTTGTGACCAAATCATCCATTTAGGTAATATGGTAAGAGGATGGCATTAGCATTGGCACCATATGGCTTAAGAACCAAAAACAAAATCAATGAACTTCAGAATATCTCGTATTCCTTCATTGGATGTATGCGCCATTGGCATGGCCAGCATTTACTGCCCACCCTTAATTGCCTTTGAGAAGGTAGTGGTGAGCTGCTGCAGTCTATGCAGTGTATTACACCCATAGTACTGTTAGGGAGAGAGTTCTAGGATTTTGACCCAGCGATAGGTTAATGCCAGGTGATCTGTGCAATTTAACACTGATTTGACTTTTCCATAATAGTTCGATACAACTGGGTAGCTTTCTAGGCCAAAGAGAGCAGTTTAGAGTCAACCTGTCACATTGTTCTGGGCCTAAAGTCACATATCAGCCATGGCAATAGATGATAGTTTCATGATCAGCATTACTGAGACTAGATTTTTTAATTCCTAATTCGTTTGATTAACTGAATTTAAATTAGCCCAGCTACTATGGTTGGATTTGAACTCACGTCACCAGAAATTAGTCCAGGCCCCTGGGATACTAAACCTGTAACATTACCACCTGGCTACTATCCTGTTGAATGGCCATTTAAGTAAGAGATCCAGCAGGCACAGACTCTAAAGGTGCACTATACTGTTGTTTCTTTGATTCTACTCATTGACTGACACCAAAGCTCACAGTGACAATCATTTCCTTCCTTCAGCTGAAATGTAATTTTGAAATGCTTATCAAGCCATCATAGAAACATAGGAAGATTTGCGGCAGGGAATGCCAGCTGGAAAAGAACTAGCCAGTTTAATCCCATTTTCTAGCTCTTAGTCTGTAGCCCTGTAGGTTACAGCACCTCAAGTGCAAATCCAAGTACTTTTTTAAACATGGTGATGGTTTCTCCCTCTACCATCATTTCAGGTAGTGAGTTTTAGATCCCCACCACCCTCTAGGTAAAGAAAAATTCTCCTCAACTCCCCTCTAATCCTCCTATCAGTTACTTTTATCTATGCCCCCTGGTTACTGAGCTCTTTGCCAAGTAAAACAGGTCCTTCCTATCCACTTTATTTAGGTCCCTCATCTTACGTCAATTAAATCTCCTCTCACTCTCCATTTTTCCAAAGTAAACAACCCCAGTCTAACCAATCTTTCCTTAGAGCTAAAACGTTCCATCCATCATAAATCTCTTCTACACCCTCTCGAGTACAATCACACCCTCCCTGTGATCACACGAGAGAGGGCACAGAAAGTGACTGTATGACCTCTCTAATGGCCAGGACTCTTGGGGCGGGGTGGGTGATCTCTCCAACTTACGACTCTGCATAGTCGGTTTCTTTCTGTGAACAGTAACTGGGGAGGAGGCAGAGGGGATTGCCTTCAAATGCAAAGCCTGATTACCTTTCCTGTATAACATGGACCAGATGGTGTGGGAAGGAGGTTACTGTACATACTTTGCAAATGCAATACATACCATTATGATACAGTAACGATGGAGTCTCTTATTTTGGCAAACATCATGAGCTATCAAATTTTTATTGGCACAACAACCACATCTTTGCAGATGGTCACAAACCAGCTGCAGATTGATGAAGTGATAGGCCTTTTAGTTCATAATTGCACAATTGTTGTGTGCAGGTACATGGAAGATCATATTTGTGCAATCAATGATGCCATGTACTCGAAGATGGGAGGGGATTCCTGCAGTTTGAAAATAATAGAATTTCCTCTTATTCTGCTGCAAGTTGTCTGGACTGTGAAGTCAAGCAAATGTTTACCATATCTCTACACTCAGGTTGAGGAAATTTTACTGGCATTCCCTGGAGCAGCCTGGGTTGAACAGAAGGGACTTTGCAAGCCTCAGGCAGTATTGCCTCTGGCCTGCAGTAAGTTACACAATGGTGTTCCTACCTCCTTAGTCAATCTAAGCTTATACATTGCTCTGAGAGCTCTGATTGAGAGGGTAATCACCTGATGTGACCTGAGCAGCCCCACATTTCTCCATTACTCCCCTTCATTTCCTTCCTCCAATTTGTGTGAGAGATGCCCATGGAAATATCCACGGTTCATTGTAGCTTGGTACCAAGATATTTGTGGGCTAACCCTCTGCCATAACCCCTCTTCAGGTACACAGTGGGTGCCTGAAAAGAAAAAGCTCAAGAAGAAAACTCCAAATTAAATGTTAAAAGTTGACAGTACGGTTATGGATTGTCTCTTTAAACAACATTGTGGCAACACTGATGCTGAATTTATACAGGCAAAATTATATTTATTATATTCTTTCGTGAGCATCGCTGGCAACCAGCGTTTGTTGCCCATCCCTGTTTGCCCTCGAATTGAGTGGCTTGCTAGGCCATTTCAGAGGCTAGTTAGGAGTCAACCATATTGCTGTAGGTCTGGAGTTGCATGTAGGCCAGACCAGGTAAGGACAGCAGATTTCCTTCCCGAAAGGACATTAGCGAACCAGATGGGTTTTTACTTCAATTGATGATAGTTTCATTAATTTTGATGCCCGAATGATGTCACTTTCACATACTAACATTGCCACCTATTTTTGGTGGCAGCTTTCTGTACCAGGGGTACGAGCTCTGGAAGCACGTGCCATGAGCACTATGGGCAAAAACCTACCATCACCGATTTCTAACCACACATCTACTTGGGCATAATCTCATGAAGTTCATTTATTCACCTTCTGGCCTCTTTGACAATGTTGCTGCATTTGCTTTCACTGAAATAGCTGCTTGTTGCAGGCTAGTTTGCTTCACATACAAACAAATCTCACACGCAGGTCAGTTAGCACTGTGTGTGAAAGAACACTTTTGTAGTGCTCTTACAAAGGCCTGAGACTAGCACCCACCATTTTCGCCAGTGTGGGGGGTGTGGGGGGGAGCACGGAACAGTGTCGGTTTGTAGTTTACACATTCGTGGTTCACAGAGGCAGCTGTACATGAAAATTACAATTTTCTGAAATACGGCTCATAGACTTTATACTTTTCAGGAAAGGGCCTAACCTTACTGGAGTTCTTCAGAGAGCTGGTGTATCCTTTTGGAGAGGGAAGCGACCCTTCTGGATAGTTTAAAGGGCCCCTTCAGGAAAGGTCAAATGCCCTTTGGGATTGTTAAAATTAGACATACATGTGTGTAAAAAGTGAATAAACTCATTGGAGCTGTGAATCTGTCAAGGCAATCGACAGTCCTGCCCTTTAAATTAAAAAAAGGTCCACAGTTTTTAAAAAATCAGCGCTTTCTATTTGACACCGTCTGTTGACATAATAGACTCATGTCTATTACAGGCTATCATTATAAGATTTGTGCTACATGACTGATTTCAAAACCTAACGTTATCACAATAAGCCAGCCAGCAGACCTGTTTGCTAGCATCATATATCATACACTGCCAAGCTCCTGCCCCCTAGGTCATTTGCCCAGGACAGTGTTCGGAGGTGGCAGTGTTATGCACCTGCACATGGTGGGTAGCCTTTTAAAGTAAGTTTGAGGCCAATTAAGCAAGACTGACAGGAATTTTCCAGTTAGCTTGCACGGCCTCCCACACTGTCGGGGTCTAGACTAGCTGGCTGGAGGTGGCTCCTAGTAGGAGACTATGGGGGCCTGCACTCCAGGTAGGCTTTGAGGCCCTCCCCACCTGTCTGGATACAGCTGCAGCCGCCAGCTGCCCTGTTGGATGGTCTGCACTGGTGACCTGGAATCAGTGGCCTTTTATTATTCAAAACTTTTTAAAGGTGCCATGAGAGCACCTCAAGGTGGAGGCACCCTCTCTCTCCATTACCTGCAACAGCAGGCCCCAACCATGCTGTAGGGCCTTCTATTAGCCCTCCTGCTTCAGGAACCCGTCCAACATCCTCGGTTGGGCAGTGAGCCTGCCCTCTGGCCACTAATTGGCCAATCCCAGGAAAATCACTGCCAGGCGACTACTCCGGACACAGTGTGGGGCTGGGACCTCTATTTGACCCCAACTTCAGAATCGCTAAGCAAAACCCATGATACTGCCATAGTTATAAAGTGTTTCTATGAAACATGGCTTTGACTATCCAAAATGAAATCATGACAGTTGTCTCCAAAGCTTAACCAGTCAATAATAATGAGCATTCAGCTTCCATAAACTTCTGAGACAAACAGACATGGGTTGACCACATGCCCTTGTGATTTAAGTCAGAAAGCCATTCAGATCAATAAACCACTAGTTTGATTCCTGCTCTCTACTGAACTACCTGATCACTGCTGAGGATGCAAGATGAGCTCTCACTGGGCTATAGCAGAGAAACTTCAGAGGTCCTTTTTCCGACTGATATCTGTGATTCCTCCGGTGGGAATTAGCATCTTCAAGGAGGGAAAGCGTTTGGAGCAAGAAAAGTAACATCTGCTTGGAATTTCTTCTCCTGATCTCCTGTGATGGCTTTGCTGAAACGCTCGAGGAATTTGGCATCGCTACACGGCTTTTGTCAAAGTTTCAGAAGAAGGTTGTTGGGGGTGGGGCGCGGGGGGTCTCATGAAAATTATACCCCAAAGATTGTTGCTTCCTGGTTTTAGTTAGCATAAGATAATGTTTCACATTTTATATTCAATTTCTACTCTTTCACTAAAGTTAGTGAATGGAAAGTGAAACATACCTTCTTGTTAACTTGTTAACCAGACAGGCCTGTAACAATCTTCCATCATTTCTAGAGAGATATAGATTCTATTTCTTAGGTACCAATTTGGGTGTCAGCTTACTCAACTTTAATTTTTGCCTCACACAGTTGCAGTTAGAAAATGAAGTGTAGACGTGCTTGGCTGGAATAATCTCCTGCATTTCTAAAAGAGAGGTTGGCATTTCATCCAGGCCCATTTGTAATTTTAATAAAGCATCACATTATGCATCTGCCTTTCATGGACAAGAAAGAAGCAACATGAATAGACTCAGTTAAACTAGGAACAATCAGCTGGGAACACAGACAATGCGTACTTTAATTATGGATCTGGACTGTAACAATGCCAAAAAATTATCTCCTCAGGATTCCAGCTGTGAACAGTCCTTTTGCTAACATTCCTGGCCCGACAGAGAAGTGAAAATATGGATCCCAATTTTAATTCCAGGCCAGTTTTGAGTGGGCGGACAGCGGTGTGAGTTAGAAACTGACTCTGAGGCCCGGGATATTTTAACTCTTCAGCCTTATTAAATCCCACCGCTATGACCTCCCACCCATTCCACACAGGAATCAGTGGGAAACAACAAAAGGCAGCCCTCTGTAGTGGGATCAGCTCCGGACGCCATCCTGCGTTAGGTGGGGAGGGAAGGGGGACTTTGCGATTGGAAAGGGGAGGGGGTGCAAGCCTGCAGCAGGAGAGGCCTGAGCTTTCTCCAAGAAGCTCCTTCTTAGGAGGAAGCACCTCCTAATTCAACAGGAAAAGCATAAATAAAACTTAAATCTCTTTGAACTTCGTCCAGCCCTGTTCCTTTTTCCCACTGGGTTGGCCTGACAGGAAACATGTGCTGCTTCCTACTCAGGCTGCTGAGTTAAAATTGCAGTTAGATCCCAACGACATCATCAGGCTCAACATTCATATGTTACAAAAATGGGACTCTTCCGGCTTTGAGTGAATTTGTTTCCTAACCGTCTTCCGGTATCTCCAGGGCTGGATAATAACCTGGGGAATTTTAACTGCCCGCCCACCTAGTTTCCGTCAGGTGGGTAGGGTTAAAATTTCCCCAAGGCCAGTACCAATGTACAGATGACAGAATTTGTTTTTATATAGACTAATCCAGACAATATCCAGTATTATTCAGGTCTGTTTGGTGTTAAAACTTAAGGGCTTTCACATATGTGACTATCATTGTACATGCATTTGGAATCAAATATCTTGCCTTCTTTTTAAGATATGCTATTTTATTGGCTAAAATTGGGAGATTTTTTTTTAAATAGAGGATGTCAGATACATTTTACAGTGACTGCTACTATAACTTTCAGGTTATTTGCATTGATTGACTTTTTAAAGGTAAATGGAAGTTTTGCTATAAATAAATCCACACTCCATTTTCTACAATCAAATTCCTTAAACCTCGATCGGTTCCTCCTTTGGCATCAGTTCAAAACTGGAACATACGAACTCAGAACAGGAGTAGGCCACTCGGCCCCTCGATCCTGCTCCACCATTCAATAAGATCGTGGCTGATCTGATCGTAACCTCAACTCCACATTCCTGCCTAACTCCGATAACCTTTCAGCCGCTATTAATCAAGATTCAATCTAGCTTGGCCTTAAAAATATTCCATCACCTTTTGAAGAAGACTCACTACCCTCAGAGAAAAAAATTTCTCCTCATCTCTGTCTTAAATGAGTGAGTGACCCCCCCCCCCCCCGCCGCCCCGCACTAGTTCTAGATTCACCCGCAAGAGGAAACATCCTCTCCACATCCACCCTCTCAAGACTCTTCAGGATTTTAAAAGATTCTGAGGGGTCTTGACAGGTCAGATGTGGAGAGGATGTTTCCTCTTGCGGGAGAATCTAGAACTAGGGGAGGTCACTGTTTAAAAATAAGGGACGGAATTGTCCCAGAATTGCATTAAGTGGTACTGGGCAGGAAAAATGATATTTTACCTGCTGGCTGGAATGGCAGCTTCTCACGCTGTATTGTCCCAATCCTGCCCCATTAATCATGCATTCCTGGGTCCTGGGAAACACGCCATTTCGATGGCGAGCAGGCGGACTCTCATTTGCCCACCACACTGTCACCTCGCCACTTCCACATACCGAGTGCCATATTTAAAATGCAGCCACACACACGTCTCAGTGCTTCCAGCCCAGGACCGCTGCAATGAAGATATGGCCTTGAAAGGCAAGAAGACTGCAGCACCCCCGATTCAGTATCACGGCCCTGGAAAGACCTTTGGACGCCATGGAGGCTCGCTGTGAGGTCCTCTACCCAGCTCTGGCCACAGGAGGAACAGCAATCTCACCACTCTGGCTTGGTGGGTGATGGCAGGGGTGATCAGTGCCAATGCTGCACAGAAGAGGTTGACCATCCAATGCAGATAGAGGGTGAATGTTCTCATCCATGCAGCCAGGGAATGGCAACCATCTCATCACTCTAAACTCACACACTCAAACCCATCACATATTCACTGGCATTTCACTCACTGCCAGCTCAAGGGACATCACCACTCACTATTTTACGCCCACCCTCACATCTCCATCTAGCATCATCTTCTCTGGATACTGTCTCCTCATCCCTCACCATCTTGAGGCCACTTGAACAGATCAACTTGTACAATTCAAATTCCACCATCTGCCATGGCGGGATTTGAACCTGGGTCCCCAGAGCATTACCCTAGGTCTCTGGAATATTAGCCCAGTGACAATGCCACTATGACATTGCTTCCCCTAGAGGATACCCTCCTTCCCCAATGCAGTTCTTGCCCTGCAGCCTCTTCCTATACCTCAGGCCACTTCTCCCCCTTCCCCAAGCAAGCCCTAGCCCTGCAGCCTCTTCCCATGCCTCAGGACACTTCTCCCCCTTCCCCAAGCAAGCCTTAGCCCTGCAGCCACTGAAAATCCACCCCCACCTTATGGCTGGTCTGGTAGGTAGAGACCTGCCCATGAGCTGCCTTAAAAGTGACATGGTACTGCCTGCAAAGTCTGGTGCTGATGACTGTGAATGCTGTTCAAAGCAAGGCAGGCAAACAAACCTCGAAGTCCTGAGTGAAGTGCAGATCACCAGGTACACGTCGCTTATGTACAGTTGTGATACACGTCAGTGTGATCCAGCATGGGAGCTGGGCTTATAATGATATGCAGATGTATTACAATGAAGTTCCCGACGTCTGATGGTCCACCATTGATGGGTAGAGCAGACAATTGTAAACTGGTTTCACGACATCACAAGATCAATTTTTGGCCTTCTTGCCATATTGTCCGCTCATGTTGCCAAACACGCCCGCTGCCAATGGGCACGGAAAATTCTGCTCAAGGGGTCGCTCATATATGACAGAGATGAGGAGAAATTTTTTCTCTCAGTTGGTTGTGAGTCTTTGGAACTCTCTCCCTCAAAAGGCGATGGAAGCAGAATCTTTGAATATTTTTAAGGTAGAGCTAGATAGGTTCTTGATTTACAAGGGGGTGAAAGGTCATCGGGGTAGGCAGGAGGTTACAATCAGATTAACCATGATCTTATTGAATGGCAGAGCAGACTCGAGGGGCCGAGTGGCCTACTTCTGCTCCTAGTCTGTATGTTCGAATGCTCCAATCCTGAACTGACAACAGGAACAGATCAATCTCAGGTAGCCATTTAATGCTACCTTCATTAGTGTCCACATTCTGGATAATGGCCTCGCCTCATCTTTCTTTACCTCTTATATTAACAAGACCCTGTTGTGTCCCCTGTTCAAGTCACTTTGCTCTACACACATGTCCTACCTCTGGTGGGGTTGCTGCGTTCATGTTTAACATTACTGCATCGATGGAGTCCACCTTGCATTTGCTGTTGAGTGTAATTGTTAGTGACCATTCTTCTCTCTAGGTTCTGATTTTCTTTTAAATTATCTTCTTGCCCAAGTTGACAAGTTAATCTATCAACAGCTACTTTAAATTGGAGGCTCGAGAAACAAATTCTTGTATCTCTTTTTGTGGATTAATTTACCTCTCCGTGCTCTAGCGGGACAAGTTTGGAATAGTAAGATGTGCAGATCACTTCATCATCCCTCTTGTAGGTTGGAGGCCCAATTCTAGGTGCGATGTTGTAGCGAGTCAGGCACTCAGTGTCACTTGTGGCATAGTACTGCCATGGTGTAAATTCAATACCATCAGTGGAGCGCTCCAATACCCAGTTTCCAGGCCGAGGAGAATTTGCTGCCTTAATGATGACATAGGCTACTTGAAACACCTGAAGAAAAGAGAGGGAAAACCTGCAAATTAGAAATGTTGATGCTCTCATTTATAAATGCAAAATATCTGGTTGCCATTGTTTTTTTTTTGCAATGAACAATGTTTTTAAAAGGTGCAATACTTGTGGAGAATGTGCAGCACAGTCAGCCCTGATCACCATATGTTGGCTTCACCTGGAACAGCTATAAGTTATTTAACCAACACTTTTTTAATAAAAAGGTAGCCACACAAAAGTAAATGTGAAATGGAATTAAGGAGGAAAGACACCATTCTGCAATTATCTATCCATCTATTCAGATTAAATGTATATTTGCATTATACTGGACAGCATTGTGACCTAACAATTAAATATGATGTATCGTGCATTACGGTGGGGAACACACTCAGATAGAACAAATTCTCGATCGAAATCAGCCACTTTGTTTTCCATTTAGTGCGCAGGTTTTTTTAAACAAAAGAACACAGGCGCTTTCTGGCATTTGCAGAAAGACTTGCAAAATACACACAAAAAAAATAATGACAACAACGTGTGGCTTTAATATTTGAATATTTCTTTCAATTGGTCTATTGCTTTTTCAAACAAAATAAACTAACCTCAGGAGTAGCATGCAATAGAAGTGTTTTTAAAAAATATATGATTAGATAGGTGATGTAAATTTAGTTCAATAAAATGATTGCAAATGTTTCCCGACTACAATTTAAAGGAAGGGCTGACTGGGTCCCCCCTACTCAGGCACGGAGGAGGACCAACGTACCAGGCATGCACCAACGAGGCCTGTCCAGCCCCAGGAGCAGTGGGATTTCCTGTCCTGGGCCTTGCCCCAGGAGGCAGGCTAGGAAACAGAAGCCACTGACAATGGGGCCTATTGACTAGCACAGCTGGATGCCATGACCTCTGAACATTATCCTGGGGAAAGGTAGGATTCTTTAATCTTCTATCTTTAAGTACAGCGCCAACCATCTGGTCAGCGAGGGGTCCGGGAACTAGCCACAATATCAAGCTTTTTTCAGGTACCCCTGAAAATAGGCTCCCTTTCCGATCATTTAAACTAGCAGCTGGGCTTCTGCTCTGCCTTGCTTTCAATGAGCAAATCAAGAATCACACATTCAGGTCTCCTTTTAAATTTAAAACCATACTTAACAAGAGTCGAGCAAGTAAGTAAGAACAAGATATACAGTTACACCTTTACAGCAGAAACCCTTCCATCTTAAATTCTTCAATGGAAAAACCATTAAAAGATCACAATTCAATATTAAGCTAATTGCATGTAACCTTTAATGTTACGTAGTATTCTTTTCTTACCATTGCATTCATTTAAATTATCTC
Source organism: Carcharodon carcharias (assembly GCF_017639515.1). Classification (NCBI taxonomy): domain Eukaryota; kingdom Metazoa; phylum Chordata; class Chondrichthyes; order Lamniformes; family Lamnidae; genus Carcharodon; species Carcharodon carcharias. Next base: position 169,443,208 of record NC_054472.1, read on the forward strand.
TTAAAGCTCTTAAGTGACTGATTCCTTCTCAAACTCATATCCAAATTAATTATAAGCTCATAAGAAATAGGAGCAGGAGTTGGGCATTCGGCCCCTCGAGCCTGCTCTGCCATTCATTAAGATCATGGCTGATCTGATTGTATCTTTAACCTGACTTTCTTGCCTGTCCCCTTAACTCTTGACTCCCTTGTTAATCAAAAATCTGTCTAACTCAGCCTTGACTATATAAAATGACTCAGCCTCCACTGCTCTCTGGGTAAGAGAATTCCAGAGACTAACAACCCTCTGAGAGGAGAAATTCCTCCTCATCTCCGTCTTCAATGACCCCTTACCTTTAAACTGTGTCCACCAGTTCTAGATCCCCCAAAAGGGGAAACATTCTCTCAGCACCTACTCTGTCAAGCTCCCTCAGATTCTTATAAGATCAATAAGATCACCTCTCATTCTTCTTGGCTCCTTTCTTCCCTCTAATGGGACTCTCAAATCCAACCACGACAGTTCTTTTTATATTCCAGAAAACTGGAACTTCCCGGATTTTGCACAACTGATCACGAAAATATCATAAGGATTTGTCAGTTGAATACAAAGTAAATCGATTGGACATCTTTGTTTAAGAATGACCATCTGCAGCAATTTTACTTCTTATGAGATGGTGTTTGATCGATCTTTGACGCAGGTGCACACTCTCTCTCTCTCTCTCTCTCTCTCTCTGGCGACCAATGCATTTACAGAAAAAACAATTTCTGCGATGAAGCATTCAAGTGAAGAGACGGCCAACAAAAAGGCTTTGACTTATGTCCCATCACTGAAGCCATTTAACTCGCCCAAAATGTCATTTGAAATCCAATCCACTTCAAGGCCTTTCGGAAATTTTTGCAGTCAAGGCCGAGATCCTGAAACAGGAGCTTTGTTTACAAAGCCTGCTCTGCAACACTGGTTGTTAGTAAAAGCCAAGGAAGCGGCAGCAAAGAGCTGCTGTCAGTCAGCATTCCATTATATACCGGGCTGCTCAACCAAGAATTCCACCTGCACTGCATTGTGTTCCCCCAAATTATTCATAAATTGCATTTTCAATTTACACTAAGCTGTGTACTTAGGTTATGCTTTATTTATTGCCCTAACCTGGACTCTAGGGCTTCGCAGTTTGCATGGACTATGAGGGTTAATTTTCTATGTTTACTTAAACATAATGCGAGGGATTAGGAGTGCACCCCTATGTCAATGTTCGATGGCAATCTTTCTCAAGGGGATCCTCAAGATTGCCCAGTTCTGCAGCGCCATGGCACGCATTCGATTTTGAAGTCTGCGCGTGAGGGGTTAAAAGTAGAGGAGCAATCATTGCCACTCTCAGGAATTAGTGCTGCTTGAGTGGGCACAATTTCTCGACTAGCCTGACTCCAAGCGTGCCAATTAAGCTCAAGCTAAATGGTGTCAGCTGCAGAAGTGTGCTCATCTTTGACGTGTTTTTCCATTTGCCTGGCTGTTTTCTTCCCCCTACCCCGGTATGTATTACTCAGCAATCCTTAGTCTGTGCTGCCATGACCTCCACTTGTTACTCTTGCCCCGAGGTTCCCTTCCCCTGACACTGTTGTCTTTGCCCGAGATTCCCTTCTCTCCAGCACTGTAGCCCTTACCCCAGTACCACAAGCCAGCCACAAAGAAGCCACTGTGGAAACTTGCCTGTGAACCCCCCACCCCCTGAATCTGCAGAGCTGCTTCCTTGCACTGGGATCCTCACAAGTGCTCATCTCTGAGTTCCCCTAGAAGTTCAGGTCGCCAGGCATCCATATGTAAATCACACTGTTCTAAAATCATGCCGATGTGGGATTTAAATTTGATGTTGGGGTGGGGGTGAGTCCGGCATGATCATGTGCAAGTGTATTCCCGATGGTGGGAAGCATGGCCTGCAACTGACAGGGGGAGGGGACAATCGCTTCCCGGATTTACGTCGCCAGGAAACACGCCTAGAGCCTTCTCATGACATTTTCTGATCTCACCACCGAACACGCTCGTGCCAATCAGGCGTGGAAAATCCAGGCCACTGTCTCTGTCCTGAGCAATCTTCAGGCACAGCTTTCCCACCAGGAGCATGGCATCATCAAACAGAGTCAAACTGCTAAAAGGCAAATTCAGCGCTGATATCAGTCAGCACCTCTTCATATAATTCATGGAGGCAAAGTCATTCAATATACAGCTGAATACTGAGATGGGCATCCTAGGATCCCATAAAACCTGGAGCATCCACTCCGCTGGCTTTCAGAACAAATTCCTATTCTATCTATACTCCAAGCTGACGGCCCCATTCCAAATCCCAAACCCAGTGGGATTTGCATAGCCAGTTCATGTCAATCAGCACGTCCTGAATCGCCAGCCAAAATATGAAAGCAGCACAGGGTCACGAGGAACCCCAATGTGGCCCCAGGAAAGATGCTCCTCTTCTGTTCTCCTGCTCCCAGTGGAGACAGTAGGCTTCTTTGCGATGGTAATCAATCACCTTTGGAATCCATTACCTTCCTACAACATAGGTTTGGGACTTACGGAAGCTGTAAACATCAGCATTGCCAGGCTGGCCGGCAAATCCCTGGCCAATGTTCCCTTGAACTGGGGTAGTTGTCAGAAGGCCTTCACATGCTACCCCACTGCAGCCTAAAGGGCCTGTGCCAATAGTGTGCAATCCAACCCCTAGGCCCCACCACACAGCAACAGGGCTTTCTTCCCTCTCCAACTGCAGTAAGTTTGAGGCCTGTATTTCTAAGGTAGGATGAATGCAATGGGCTGAATGGCCTCTCTCATCTAAGCTCCTCTTTTGTGATCTTATGGAAATACTGTCAAGAAACTAATCTCAACCAGGGCAGGGAATGAGCTGTTGTTGAAAGATGCATCAGTTGGGAGGGTGAGAAGAAAGCTAAGATTCCTGTTCTCCCTTACTTTCCACTGACCCTTCTGAGAAGTGCTCATGTGGACAGTAGGTTAACGACAGTTCCTACAGTTGAATAGGTTGCCAATGCTAACTATCCTGGTGGGCCAAAAATAAATAACAATCAGTTCAGCTCTGGGCTCAGTCAAGATCTTGACTGATCAGCACTTTAACTCAATTTTTCTGACTTTGTTCCATTGGTTCTGACAGAAAAGAATTACATTGAAGAATTGCCCTGTGAGAAAACCACTCCTGATGAACTATCTCCAGTGAGAAATGGGAGCACTGCTGTGATCTATAAGTTTGCCCAAGTCAGCATCTTCAATTGAGGAGGGACTGGAGAGAAACACATTTTGTTGATGAGTGCTGCTTTCACAGACATTGTTTCACTCCAGTGGGATAAAACAACTTTCACACGGGTCTGATGTGAACATACAGCAGCTGGCCTGATTTAGTGGTATCTCTGCTGAAGGCCAGAAGGCAGTGGTGATGTGGGGGGATGAGTAGCTTTCAAGGGCAACACAGGCATTATCATAGCCATTTTGCATACAAAAATAAACTTAAGCCTGTCACTTATAAGTGTAAAATACAAATATGTTGAGGCAAAGATAAACCTTCACCCAAGTACAGAACTTCTATTCTTAACTCAATCAGCTGCACATAAGAAAATAAATAGGAGCAGGAATCTCCTGTACAGCCCTATGAGTCTGCTCTGCCATTCAATATGACTATGGCTGATCTTCTGACTTAACTCCAATTTCTTGTCCGCTCCTCATATCCTTTGATTCCTTTTGATTCTGATTCCTTCTGAGTGACCAAAAATCTATCTCAGCCTTAAATATATTCAATGATGGAGCATCCACACTCTCTGGGGTAAAGAATGCCAAAGATTTGCAACTCCTTGAGTAGAGAAATCTCTCCTCGTCTGAGTCCTAAATTGTTAACCCCTTACCCTGAGACTGTGCCCACCCCCTCCCCACTCCGTGTTCCCCAACCAGGGGAAACAACCTCTTAGTATCTATCCTGTCAAGCCCCTTCAGAATCTTGCATGTTTCAATGATGTCACCTCTCATTCTTCTAAATTGCAGAGAATATAGACCCAGTTTACTCAGCCTCTTATCATAGGGCAACCCTGTAGTTTTCTTGTGAGATTAATCCGGTCCCAATGTGTTCAGATGTTGTACTGTAGACTATACCAGCCATTTAACCTCAACACTCTTGGTTTTCAAATGAAAACAGAGTGTGCTGGAAAAACTGAGTTAATGTTTTGCATCCAATATGACTCTAACTTGTGACTATTGGCTTTCATGTAGTTGTTAATGAGTGGCTCCATTCAAACACATGTTTGCATGCGGGCTCTGAACACTCACTTGTGGGGCATAATCGAGATTTGGCCTCATCTTTGTTTAATGCTGCCTCACTCACTCTTTATCCTCTTCCTCATCGTCCTTTAGAATAGCAAACACAGGGAAGACTAGTGCTTAGTACTGTCTGCTGGTGGGGTGCGGTCAAAGACTGTCTGGTGACTGAAGACATCCTCACTTTGATTAATCCCTGTATAATAACTTCCGAAAGTACAAACGTGAGAAATCGGCAAAAATTTTCAATCTTGTAAGTATCTTTAAGGGGCTCACTGATGCCAGTTGGATCAGCTGTTGCGACCTAACTAGCCCTGGTCAAAATGATGTGTAATGGGGTTGCATATTCCAGGCACTCTGAAGACTTCGGCCAGATAACAGGTTAGAATGTGTGCACTGGTGAAGGGGCGGATGCTGTTCAGATTGGAAGCTTCACAGCATCAAAATTTAGGCAGATCTAAAGCAGAAACTGCTCTGGCCAAAATTTACAAGCCTCCAAATTGTGCTTCGTTGACATTGCACTGTAAACTTTCCACCACTGATGTGGATTTTGGGGGCTCCCAAAATTTATAAAGTTCAAAGGTGTTAAGACTTTTTTTTAACCCAGGTTTCTTGGTTCTTTGTTTAAAATATCAAGGGCGAGGGAAACCATAAGATCTCAATCAACAAAAACAAAATCCTGCATTTATATAGTGCCTTTAATGTAGTGAAACCACACAAGGTACTTCACAGTGGCATTATCAAACAAAATTTGACATGTTTTTTAACTCACTGATGGGATGCGGGTGCCGCTGGCAAGGCCAGCATTTGTTGCCCATCCCTAACTGCCCTTGAACTGAAGACTTGCTAGGCCATCACAGAGGGCAGTTCAAAGGCAACCACATTACATGGGGTCTGGAGTCACATGTAGGCCAGACTGGGTCAGGGCACCAGATTCCTCCCCTAAAGTACATTAGTGAACCAGGTGGGGCTTTTCAACAAGTGATGATAGTTTCATGGATATCATTACTGAGACTAGCTATATATTCCAGATTTTTTATTAGTTAAATTTAAATTCCACCAGCTGCCACAGTGGGATTTGAACCTGTACCCTCAGACCGTTAGTCTGGATCTCCGTAATACTAGTCCAGTGACATTACCACTACACCACTATTGCACCCTACATGGAGCTGCATAAGGTGATATTAGGGCAGGTGACCAAAATCTTGGTCAAAAAGGTAGATGTTACGGAACATCTTAATAAAGGAAAGAGAGGCAGAGAATTTATGAAGGGAATGTTAGAGCTTAGAGGCTGGGTATGGCTGCCGATGGTGGAGTGATTGAAATCGGGGATTCTCAAGAGGCCAGAATTGAAGAAGCACAGAGATCTTGGAGGGTTGTAGGGCTGGAGGAGTTTACAGTCATAGAGAGAGGCAAGGTCATGGAAAGATTTGAAAACAAGGATGAAGACAAGGAGCCAAAGTAGATCAGTGTGCACCGGAATGATGTATACATGGGTCTTGGTGCAAGTTAGGATATGGACAGTAGAGCTTTGGATGAGATCAAGTTTATGAAGAGTGGAAAATGGGAGGCCAGACAGGAGACTAGAAGAGCCTTGGAATAGTCAAGTCTATCTCCTGACATACCTCTGGGATGATCTTTCCCTGTCAATACTCTTAGTAAAAGTGTTGGATGTGAGCACAAACCAGAAAATTCCATTTCGCACTTCAATGTTTTCACTAAAATTATCAAAAGGATGAACGTCAGGCTTTTGAGCATTTCCAGATATATTTCTTTTAACTAAAAAAATGTTTTTAAAAATGAGCTTTAAGAAGCATCCTATGAGAGTGGAAATTTAATGGGTCATTTCTCAGAGAACAGGCCAACCTTACAGCAGCATTTGGTTTTTGAAGTGAATCAAGTTAAATGAAATACAGATGCGCCACGTCACAAGGTTTGAATGGAAGAGGAAATCAGAAATGTTCACATACTGTGGAAAAGTAGTCAAAGTTTGCACCAGTGAAATACTCCCCATTGCAGAATGGACAAAGAAAATAGTGCAAACTAAAGAAATCTCCCCTCCCCGCGCCCACCCCCCATCTCGCCCACTTGGATTCCATCATTAGGAAATAAAGTGGTTTTAACCGCAAACAAAATTGTAACGATCCTGACCTGGCTTTCTGATCTTGTGCTGAAGAGGGAAGAATAAAAACACACAGAGATCAGACCAAAAAAAGAGTGTGGAATTGGATGTGCATGGGCTGATTCAAAATTTTCTATGTGATCAATCTGCATGGGCTCCACTAACTTGATATTTATAAAACATTTACTTAATGAAATTTTGAACTGGTAACACCCATGAATGATGTCCTTGATACGAAATAGTGGTAAGAACCTATGCACATCACATCAGGTTACAACGTTTGATTCCCCAACTGGAAGGTCCAAAGTTACCCATCCTTTGGCTGAGGTATTAAACTAAAGGCCCCATCTCCTTATTCCATTGGCTCACCGAGTCTTTAAAGAACACTTACAATTACGTGAGGAGCAGGGAGCTCTCTTGCCATCCGAGCCAACATTCCCCACTTAACTAATGCCATCGATTAAGCACATTGGCTCATCTTATAAAAACAAAAAACTGCAGATGCTGGAAATCCAAAACAAAAACGGAATTACCTGGAAAAACTCAGCAGGTCTGGCAGCATCGGCGGAGAAGAAAAGAGTTGACGTTTCGAGTCTTCATGACTGTTGAAGGGTTATGAGGACTCGAAACATCAACTCTTTTCTTCTCCGCCGATGCTGCCAGACCTGCTGAGTTTTTCCAGGTAATTCTGTTTTTGTTTTGGGCTCATCCTCTTATTGTTTGTGGGCCACTGTTGCTGCTGAATGACTGGCATATTTGACCATACAGCAGTCACTTCACTCCTGGGGTATTTTGAAATATTTCCACCTGATGTAGCAAAGCAACAAAGAATGAGTAAATACTGAATTTAACGCCTTTCTTTGCACTACAGATGTTGACAGTACAGATGGAAGCCATCATATCTGTGCCATATGCTTGTCTGAGCAATGCAAAAGTAATCTTACTGCCTGTGCTTTTGCCATAGTCTCCATCTTCCTCTGTTTCAAAAATGTATTCAATTTTTTCTTCAAAACCACAATGGTCTCTGCCTGCAGCAAAGCAGTTCATGCTTCAATTATCCAATGAATAAAGAAATTTCTTGTAAGCTTTCTTCTCACTCTTAAAGAGAATTTCAAATCAGTGAACTCTTTGCACTGATTCACCAACTGCAGGAAATAGCCCTTCTCTACTCACATCAAAATTTTAAACACCTTAGGAATCTCCTCTCAGCCTTGCATAGGGGCAGCATGAAATGGCTAGCTTCACCTGTTCCTCAATTTTTTCTGAGGATACCTTACCCTGCCAGATTATTTGAGCAACAGGTGAAGCTCGCCGTTCTCGCTGCTACTATGCAGTGACAACACAAGCGGTATTTTCCACGAACAGGAGGCTGCTGTCAAGCAAAAAAGATGTTCTGCCTATCACACAGATGGGTAACGTGGTATATGAATTTCAGTGCTGGTGTGATGCCAGGTACATAGGCGGTGCATTTCAAAGACTGGCAAATCGTATCAAACAACACATCCCTTCGGAAATAAGCAGAGTACTGACCATACTCAAACAGCCCGTGATTGCAAAACTCAGAACACAATGTCTAACATTTGATGTGATTCTGCGATTGGGCAGCACTTTCTGAACAATCCTGAGTGTGCTAAAAATTACACCAACAGCCAATTTAAGATTATCAGTCAGGGTCACATGTAGCTCACTTATGCTTGCTAGAAGCTATATATATATATATATATATATTCACGTGGTTCAATGAAGAGTGCAGGTGGGCATGCCAAGAGCAGCACCAGACGTACCTAAAAATGAGTTGCCAGCCTGGTGAAGCTTGAACACAGGAAAATTGCATGCCAAAGAGCAAAATCAGCATGCAATGGAAAGGCCTAAGAGATCCCACAACTAATGGATCATATCTAAGCTCTGCAGTACTACCACATCCAATCATAAATGGTGCTGGACAATTAAACAACTCACGGGAGGAGAAGGCTCCACAAATATCCCCATCCTCTATGATGGGGGAATTCCAGCATAACAGTTTAAAAAATAAGGCTGAAGTATTTGCTACAATCTTCAGCCAGAAGTCTGAGAAGATGGTCCACCTTGGCTCATCCTGAGGTCCCCAGCATCACAGATGCCAATCTTCAGCCAATTTCTTTCACTCCACGTTATATCAAGAAATGGCTGAAGGCACTGGATACTGAAAAGACTATTGGCCCTGAAAATATTCCGGCAATAGTACTGAAGACTTATGCTCCAGAGCTAGCTGTGCCCCTAGCCAAGCTGTTCCAGTGCAGCTACAAAAGTTGCATCTACCCGGCAATGTGGAAAATTGCCCAGGTATGTCCTGCGCACAAATAGCAGGACAAATCCAACCCGACCAATTACTTCCCATCAGTAGTCTTTAGGTGAGCACTTGAAATGCCACAGTACACAGGACTACAGGCCAAGTGCTGCAAAATAGGATTTAAATAGATAGGTGCTTGGTGGCCAGCACAGGCATGATGGGCGGAAGGGTCTGTTTCTGTGCTGTATAACTCCATGACTCTATCATCAGTAAAGTGATGGAAAGTGTCATCAACAGTGTTATCAATTGGTATTTACTCAGCAATAACCTACTCACTGATGCTCAGCCTGGGTTCTGCCAGGACCTCTCAGCTCCTAACCTCATTACAGCCTTCATCCAAACAAGGACAAAAGAGCTGAGCTCAAGAGGTGAGGTGAAAGTGACTGCCCTTGACATCTTGGCAGTATTTGACCCAAGTGTGGTATCAAGGAGCCCTAGAGAAGGTGAAATCAATGGGAATGAGGGGGAAACTCTTCAATTGCTGGAGGCATACCTAGCACAAAGGAAGATGGTTGTGGTTGTTGGAGGTCAATCATCTCAACCCTGGGACATCAATGTAGAAGTTCCTCAGGGTAGTGTCTTAGGTTCAACAATCTTCAGCTGTTTCATCAATGACTTTCCCCGCATCATAAGGTCAGAAGTGGGAACGTTTGTTGATAATTGCACAATGTTCAACACCATTCGCGACTCCTCGGACTACTTAAGCATCTACGTCCATATGCAGCAAGGCCAGGACAATATTCAGGTTTTGGCTGATAAGTAGCAAGTAACATTTGCATCACACAAATGCCAGACAATGACCATCTCAAACAAAAGAGTAATCATCTCACCTTGACATTCACTGGCGTTACCATCACTGAGCCCCCACTATCAACATCCTGAGGGTTACCATTGACCAGAAACTGAACTGGACTAGCCATATAAATACTGTGACTACAAGAGCAGGTCAGCAGCTGGGAAATCTGCACAGAATAACTCACCTCCTGACTCCCTAAAGTCCGTCCACCATCTATAAGGCACAAGTCAGGAGTGTGATGGAATACCCTCCACTTGCCTGGATGAGTGCAGCTCCCACAACACTCAAGAAGCTTGATGCCATCTAGGAGAAAACAGCCCACTTGACTGGCATCCCGCCCACCAACTTAAACATTGACTCCCTCCACCACCGATGCACAGTGGCAGCAGTGTACAAGATCTACAAGATTCAAGTCATGAAGGCTCCTTCGACAGCACTTTCCAAACCCGTGCCCTCTACCACCTAGAAGGACAAGGGCAGCAGATGAATGGGAACACCACCGCCTGCAATTTGCCCTCCAAGTCACACAACATCCTGGCTTGGAGCTAGATCACCATTCGTTCACTGTCGTTGGGCCAAAATCCTGGAACTCCCTTCCTAACAGCACTGTGGATGTTCCTACAACACATGGACTGTAGCAATTCAAGATAGTCACATTGGGCAATAGCTAATGCAGAGCCCCGCATCACCTCTTTTAGGGAAGGCCTGGGGAAGAACCCATCACACAGTTAAGTGAACAGTAGTGGGCCGTCCCTGAATCAAGGGCCCCAAGGGTAGAAGTCATGCTCCCCATCCCCCTAACCCAAGAGTTGCCAGCCAGAGGCAAGCAGCTGTGCATTGCAGGCAGTACCACTGGGAGCAGTGGAGCTGCCAGAAATGCACCCAGGGAGATGCCCAGGATTGCCCAGGGACCCAGGCCATAGTTGAGGGAGGGCGGGATGGGGGTGGAGTGTGGAGTGGTGTGGGGTCGTGCCGCGGGGGTCATGGGGGAGGATGATCAGCAGCAAGGGCAGGGATGGCTCTCAGAGGGTCCCCCTCCCGATGCTGGGTCCATCAATCAAGCACTGACTTCATTTGAACGAGAGACCTTACCCCCAACCCTGAGAGACAGCAAGCAAACTTTGCTTTATGGGCTTCCCACATGCCAAGTCCAGGGCCTGCCACTGCTTGAATGTCAGCGGGATGAGACTCTTCAGTGGGCAGAGGGGTGGGAAGGCCATTCATGGGCCTGCCCATTCTAGACTTAATCGGGGTAGGACTGGGAATGCAGCTGGGTTCCCACTCTCCAACCGATTAAATGCCAACCCCCACCTCCAACCTCACTTCAAGGGAGGGTATTAAATTCTGCCTATTATCTAAGTGTAGCAGCAGTGTCTGCAAAATGCGCTGCAACAACTCAGCAAGGCTCCTTTGACTGCACCTTCCAAACCTGCAACCTCTACCACCTAGAAGGAAAAGGGCAGCATATGCATGGGAACACCACCATCTGCAAGTTCCCCTCCAAGCCCCACACCGTCCTGACTTGGAACTATTTCACCATTCCATCACTGTCGCTGGGTCAAAATCCTGGAGCTCCCTCCCTAACAGCGCTGAGGGTGTTCCTACACCACATGGACTGCAGCGGTTCAAGAAGGCAGCTCACCACCACCTTCTCAAAGACAATGAGGGATGGACAATAAATGCTGGCCCAGCCAGCAACTCCCACAACTTATGAAAAAATAAAAAAAGATCTAGCTTGTCCCAGTGGATGAGAACCAAGTATTTAAAGACATTTCATAAAAAAGTTACACAGCAATACAAAATCTGATGCTAAAAACAATACTTCCTCGATATGTAACCTCTTGCTGCATCACCAGACAGTGAGAGAGTGAGTATGCTGAGGCTGTTTACCCTCAGTTTGCCACTGCATGTTAAAGTACCTTTGTGCTCATTATACAGTTGACCGCGTTGGGAATGAAACACTCCTGACTACACTGAACTTTTTGTTCCTTCTCCCTGTTGCTGAAGCTGTATAATCACGGCATGAAAACCACAGCTGATGCAGCTCATTTTAAATCCTACTTCAACAATCAGTCAAAGCAAATTATTCTTTTCAGCATCTACTCACTTCAATCAGCACAATACAGTTAAAGAAATCAACCCGGGTCCCTCATAATTTGAAGTTACAGCTTTACAACGTGGTGCACCCAGTTCAGTATTCAACCATCCATCAGCGGATTTGTTTTTAAATCAAAGGTGAACTCCTTATTTCCTTCCTGTGTCAAAAACCAAACATTTCCATCTTTTACCATATGCAATTTGAGACAGGGGCAGTAAGGGCAATCATGGCGACAGGTTTAGAACTCCACCCACCACCTCCACACTTGACAACAATGAAAATTCACAGCTGCATGTCATGGCTGGCCTCCTATAGCTTCCACCCCCACCCCCCATATAAACTGGAGCTCATCCAGAACTGCTGTCCTAACTCTCTCAGAGTCCCAGTCACCCATCACCCCTGTGCCTGCCGACCTACATTGTCTCCCACAGAATATTTCAATTTTGCAATTCTCAACCCTGTTTCAAGCCCCTCCATAGCCTTGCTCCCTTCCTAGCTGCGTAATCTCTTCCAGGCCCACACTTCTCCAAGGTATCCGCGCATCCTACAATTCTGGCCTCTTGACCATCCCCGATTTTAATCGCTCCACCGTTGGCAGCTGTGCCTTCACAGTTACGGAGGGCCTAAACTCTAGAAATCCCTCCCTAAATCTCTCCACATTCCTCTTTCCTCCAACATACATACGAACATCAACCATGTCATATAAGAGCAGAAGTGACCATTTGGCCCCTTGGGCCTGCTCTGCCATTCAATAAGGTCATGGCCAAACTGCTTGTGTTTCGCATTCCACATTCCCATCTATCTCCGATAACCTTTGCTTCCCTTGCCTAACAAGAATCTATCTACTTCTGTCTTAAAAATATTCAATGACCCAGCTTCCACTGCCTTCTGAGACAGGGTTCCAAAGTCACACAACTCGCTGAGAGAAAACTTTTTCCCCTCATCTCTGTCCTGAAAGGGCAATTCCTAATTTCAAAACAGTGCCCCTTAATTCTGGACTCATCCACAAGAGGCAACAGCCTGTCCACATTCACCTTGTTGAGGCCTTTCGGGATCTTATATAATACAATCAAGTCACCCCTCACTCTTCTAAACTCCAGTGGAAACAAACCCAGTCTGTCCAACCTTTCCTCACAAGACGACCCGTTCAATCTAGAAAGCCGCCTCTGAACCACCCCCAATGCATTTACATCCTTTCTTAAATAAGGAGACCAAAACCACACACAGTATTTGAGATGCGGTCTCACTAACGCCCTGTATAACTGAAGCATCAACTCACTTCAATCAGCACAATACTTTTATGTTCAATCCCTCTCGAAATAAAGGATTACATTCCATTAGTCTTCTTAATCACTTGCTGTACCTGCATGCTAATTTTTTGTGACTCATGACCTAGAACATCTACATCCTTCTGCACCTTGGAATTCTGCAGTCATTTAAGTTATACTCTGCTTTTTTATTCTTCCTGCCAAAGTGAACCACTTCACATTTTCCCATCTTATACTCCATCCGCCAGATCTTTGCCCACTCACTCAGCCCATGTATATCCGTATGCAACCTCCTTATGTCCTCTTCACAACATACTTTCTGATCTATCTTTGTGTCATCTGCAAATTTAGCTACCATGCCTTCGCTCCCCTCATCTAAGTCATTGATGTAAATTGTAAAAAGTTGAGGCCCCAGCACAGACCCCTGTGGGACTCCGCCTGTCACATCCTGCCAATCAGAAAAAATGACCCACTTTTGCATCCTGTTTTTTGCCAGCCAGCCAACCTTCTATCCATGTTAATATTGTTACCCCATACACCATGAGCTTTTATCTTCCGCATATCCTTTGATGTGGCACCTTATCAAATACTTTCTGGAAATCTAAGCATAGCATGCCTATAGGCTCCCCTTTATCCACAGAGCATGTTACTCCTTCAAAGAACTCCAATGAATTGGTTAAACATGATTTCCCACTCACAAAACCATACTCACTCTTCCCGATTGTCTTAAGTTTTTCTAAGTGCCCAGCTATAACCTCCTTAATGGTAGATTCTAACATCTTTCCCATGACAGACGTCAAGCTAATTGGCCTAAACAAAAACAGAATTACCTGGAAAAACTCAGCAGGTCTGGCAGCATCGGCGGAGAAGAAAAGAGTTGACATTTCGAGTCCTCATGACCCTTCAACAGAACTGAAGCCGATGCTGCCAGACCTGCTGAGTTTTTCCAGGTAATTCTGTTTTTGTTTTGGATTTCCAGCATCCGCAGTTTTTTGTTTCTATTTTTAAGCTATTTGGCCTATTGTTTCCAGTTTTCTGCCTCTCTCCCTTCTTGAATAGAAGGGTTATATTTGCTACTTTCCAGTCTGATGGAACCTTTCCAGAATCGAGCAAATTTTGAAAAATTAACACCAATGCCTCATTAGCCACCTCTTTTAAGACCCTAGGATGAAGTCCATCAGGACCTGGAGACCTGTCAGCCCGCAGCTCCATCAGTTTGTTCAGTACTGCTTCCCTAGTGACTGTAATTTCACCAAGTTCCCCCTCTCCTTTCCACCTTCTGATTTACAACTGTTACTGGAGTGTTTTTCGTATCCTCTATAGTGGAGACAGAAGCAACATATTTGTTCATTTCCTTAATATTATTAATTCCCTACTGTCACTCTCTAGAGAAACTTAACTTACTCTTTTCTTTTTTAAATACCTGTGGAAACGCCTGCTAACTATTTTTACATTTCTAGCTAGTTTCCTCATACTTTAAATTTCTGTTTCCTTTAGGACATTCTTAAAACCTTCTCTTTGACCAAGATTTTGGCCATTTGTCCCGATTGTTCCTGATATGAATCAGTGTCAGATTCTGTTCAATAACACGTGAAGAGCTTTGGGACGTTTTACTATGTTAAAGACATTATATACACCCAGTGATAGGGGAGGCAATGGCGTAGTGGTATTGTCACTGGACCAGTAACCCAGAGACCCAGGTTAGTTAAGGAAAAAGTGGGACCATAGAACCATAGAAAAGTTACAGCACAGAAGGAGGCCATTCAGCCCATCTTGTCCATGCCAGCCTGAGGACACCCAGGTGCCCTTTATAATCCCATCTTCTTGCACCCAGCCCATAACCCTGCAGCTTACAGCACTTTAGGTGCAGATCCAGGTACTTTTTAAAAGAGTTTAAAGTTTCTGCCTCTACCACCAACTTGGGTAGCGAATTCCAGACAACCACTACCCTCTGTGTAAAAAAGTTCTTCCTCATGTCCCCCCTGCACCTTCTGCCACTTATCTTGAATCTATGTCCCCTGGTTCTAGAATTCTCCATCAAAAGAAACAATTTTATCCTATCCACTCTATCTATTCCCCTCATAATTTTGTACACCTCAATCAAGTCACCTCTCAGCCTTCTTTGTTCCAGGGAAAATAACCCCAACCAATCCAATCTCTCCTCGTAGCTACCCACTTTTCTAACCCTGGCAACATTCTTGTAAACCTCCTCTGCACTCTCTTCAGAGCTATTACATCCTTCCTGTAATGTGGTGACCAGAACTGCACACAGTCCTCCAGTTGTGACCTCACCAGTGTTTTATACAATTCCAACATTATATCCTTACTTTTATATTCTATACCTCTGCCAGTGAAGGAGAGCATTTTACAGTGAATATAACTGGATCTCTTTTATTTTTAAACTTATTTTGTTATCTGGGTTTTTTTTTGGTACATAATCTGAATACGTTGAATTTTCTGGTCTCAAAGAGCATGGCTGGCAAGTGGAATTGGCAAGTCTCCTTTCTTCGCTCTCCTCCCTAAAGGTGCTGACTCTCGAGAGCTCTGCTCCAGGACTCAGGAGAATCGGGAGACGGTTTGCATAACCACCAGCTTTTCCAGCCCCATCACCAGCAGGCATCGTTGGCAGTGGGGCGAGAAAATTTGGAGAGCCGTTAAAATGAGGGACATGCCACACTAATTACAAAGGAAACAGGCCCCAAGCACTGAAATAAAAGCAAAATACTGAAGATGCTGGAGATCCGAAATAAAAACAGGAGTGCTGGAAAAACTCAGCATGTCCGGCAGCATCGGCGGACAGGAAAACTAAGTTAACGTTTTGAGTCCAGTGTGACTCCTCTTTGGAACAAGGCAGCAAGTCTGGGTCCAGTTATTTATGAAGAGGGAGTGGGGCGAGGAAACCAATAAATGCTGGGAATGCTGAAGTCCAGCCAAATTTAACAGCACAACATGGTTCACTTTTTAAAATTCATTTCCAGGCTGGCCAGTTGCTGGCCAGGGAATCCGGTGCGGAAAAGCAGCAGCCAGGGATCACCAGAGATGGTCTCAAGAAATCGAGACCAGGAAGTTGGATAATGTCTGCAGGACATCCTGGAAACCCACATTAGCGTGTTTCCTGTACGCAAATTGCTTCCCCCTTCTGCGCACCCCCCCCCCCCGCCGCCGCCCCCCCCCCCCCCCCCCCAACCCCCCCCACTCCATTTATTCCCGGCCTCTAGTGAATCTGGGGGCCAATGAAGCACAATGTTAGAGAATAGGCAGCACAGTGAATCATGGGAAGTTCTTTAGGGAAGGAAATCTACCATCCTTACCTGGTCTGTCCTCTATGTGACTCCAGATCAACACCAATGTGGTTGACTCTTAACTGCCCTCTGAAATGGCCTAGCAAGCCACTCAGTTCAAGGGCAATTAGGGATGGGCAGCAAATGCTGGCCTTGCCAATGATGCCCACATCCCATGGAAGAATAAAGTGAGAAGCACAAAAAAATATTGGGGAGTTGGTGGTGTGGGTGCCATCAGATAAAGATCAGAGCAATGCAATATCGGAGAGTAGAGAGCACAGTGCATGACTCACAGAAAGATCAGTGACCACATAGTGAGACATTGGTGACAGAGTGAAACATAGGAACAGGAGGAGGCTATTTGGCCCCTTGAGCTTGTTCCACCATTCAGTGACATTATAGTTGATCTGCAACCTCATTCCATATACCTGCCTTTGCCCTATATCAATGTTCCCGCTAACCTGCGTGGCTGTGCAGCAATTGAGAGTGAGTCACTCAGGGAGCAAACAAGCTGCGCACAAACAACTTTCCATTTGAGGTGTGTACATGTGTCCAAACTTCAATCGTTGAGGGGATGTACAGTGCAATCAGCCAGCCACACACAGCAAACTGAAGTTGGAGAGGACGTTATCCTATATTCCTTAATACCTCTGGTTAACAGAAACCTGCGACCTCAGATTTAGAAGCAACAATTGGCCTAAGAGCAATGGAGGAGGACAGTTCCAAATCTTTACCATCCTTTGCATGTTGAAGCGTTCCCTGGGAAGTGTACTGTCCGATGGGAATGCTGAGGAGCAGGCTGCTCATTCAGAGATATATTCAGAAGCTGAAAAATGAGGCTGTTTAGTTGAAATCCTTTCAATGTGGTCCAATTACCTCACAACTCACTTAGCAGATAACGTGAGAAGAGGGAGTTTTTAAAAAAAAGTTAGTCACACGCTCTTAAGCTCTGACCACTGCTGCACAAAAAAACTGAAGTACCTTTGGCTGCTGTTTATCCTTTGTGTGCTATTACTGTCAGTCACGCTGAGCCACTAATTTAAAGCCAGGTGAAAGGTGGATAACCACATTCCAGTGGACTCGAGAAAAAATTTGAGCCTTTCATCTCAAGGATTTGGGTTCAAGTGTAGCTCAGAAATACGAATTAGTCTCGTAACAGCCAATGATAATTACTACAGTTCTAACCTGAAAGGAATCAGCAATCATTCTAGCCAGTTGCTTGTGGTTAAGAGTTCAAAGACGCAGACTTACGTCACAAATGAGAAAAGGACAAAGATATTTGAAGTGAAAATGTCATTGTTATTGAAGATAAGGCGATTACTACTGGCCTTTCCAGTCTAACCAATGTTGATAACACCCTATCTGAAGTGCGTTGACAGGTGGATGGAGAACACTCCAGTGGCACAAACTGATGTAGCTGCTCAACAAATGTACAGCACCATTTTCAGATAAGCTAAGCGAAGAACTGGAGCCTTCTTGACCTTAAGCGAGGCATAACATTGCCCGAGTGCTGACTTGATGTGCAAGAAGGAACAGAAAAGTAGTAATAAATGCAGCTGGAAAAGTCCAAACTGGAGAAAGACAAGCGTAAGAGATAGAAATTAGTCTGGTCCTGTCTTTTGGCCCAGCCTTGGTGCTGTGCAGGTACTGTGCATCTGTAAAGAGAGGCCCGAGACCGGCCTCAACATGGGCCTCTACACGTTGTGAGTAAGCTGTTGGCACCTGTTGAGCCTCCTCAGGAAGTGAAAATCAAGTTGCTGTCACTTGACTCTCGATAAATTCCAGGAGGGGTCTTGGGAGTGGACAGGATGGGCCCCAGTGTCAATCGGAGTTGGGGGGAGCACTCCACCTCACAGAAAAGCACATTTTTTACTAAAAAGAAAATTAATTAGCACTCTCCTTTCGTTAAAGAATCCTGAGCAAGGTGGGCCCACCTACCTGCCCTACGCATCAATAACTAATTTTGTAAAGGGGTCCTTCATTAGGCTCTTCAGTAACATATTCAAACAACCTGTTTCAGACCTCTGCATATGGGCACCCGTTTAAGAAAAAGGGCCCCCCAAATTTAACAGTGGGACCAATGCCGGTACAGGCTGTAAGTGTAATATACATATATATATTATATATATAGTTCCAAATCAGGATGGTGAATGACTTGGAGGGGAACTTACAGGAGGTGGTGTCCCCATCTCTCTGCTGCCTTTGTGCTTCTAGATGGTAGTTGGTCGCGTGTTTGGAAGGTGCTGTCGAAGGAGCCTTGGCGAGTGTCTGGCTGACATGCAATGACATTGGGTGTTATTTATCTGATTGATAGAATTATCAACAACTGGGTCATATGGGCCGGAATTTTTCGGGTTCCCCACCGTGGGGCCAGCCAGCCATTGAGATCTCCTTTTACATCGGCGGGAGCAGAAGTAAACATTAGCATGCTAATATTAATATTGATGATGAGTTACACTGGACCTTTTCAAATGTGACTGACTCAACAGAAAACAATACAAGCGGAAAAGACATTCAGAAGATAGCTTTCTACACAGCTAAAGAATGCCAGGAACTTATTACCACCGATACAGGCATCTCGTTGGCTACTTTTACATTGGGACTGACAGAATGCTATTGCCTCCTTCTTCCAATGTATGGGTTGCATGCAGAGTCAGTTCCTGACCTTAGTAAAGTGTGGACCAATTTATTGGCATCTCCACTCCACTAAACCCAATTTTAACCTTCTTTAGATTCCATTTCTCAAAGAAAAGCTATTCTGGTCCCTTAAAAGTCTTCATGGTATCTCTTATATTGTCCTTGAATATCATTAATGAAATGGATACATCAGGTTGACCTCACTTGGCCACAGCAGGCAGACATCTTACTTTAGCTGGAATTTGTTTCAAGCTGCTGTACATTCACCGTAAACAAAGCAGAATTGTATGGGCCACAAACAAGGAACTGAACATCAGTCATTGCTTTCTGGATACTGCATTACCAGTTCAAATGCATGTTCCCAAATCGCTGTGATTTTTAAATATTCATTCATGGGTTGTGGGCATCGCTGGCTGGGCCAACATGTATTGCCCATCCCTAATTGCCCCTTGAGAAGGTGGCGGTGAGCTGCCTTCTTGAACCGCTGCAGTCCATGTGGTGTAGGCACACCCACAGTCGTTAGGAATGGAGTTCCAGGATTTTGACCCAGCGACAATGAAGGAACGGCGATATATTTCCAAATCAGGATGGCGGGTGACTAGGGGACGAACTTACAGGTAGTGATGTTCCCATCTATCTGCTGCCCTTGTGCTTCTAGATGGTAGCAGTCGTGGGTTTGGGTTTGGAAGGTGCTGTCTAAGGAGCCTTGGTGAGTTCCTGCAGTGCATCTTGTAGATGGTACACACTGCTGCCACTGTTCGTCAGTGGTGGAGGGAGTGAATATTTGTGAATGGGGTGCCAATCAAGTGGCCTGCTTTGTCCTGGATGGTGTAAAGCTTCTTGGGTGTTGTTGGAGCTGCACTCATCCAGGCAAATGGGGAGTATTCCACCACACTCTTGACTTGTGCCATGTAGATGGTGGACAGACTTTGGGGAGTCAGGAGGTGAGTTTCTCGTCACAGGATTCCTAGCCTCTGACCTGCTTCTTGTAACCACGGTATTTATATGGCTAGTGCAGTTCAGTTTCTGGTCAATGGTAACCTCCAGGATGTTGATAGTGGGGAATTCAGTGATGGCAATGCCATTGAACCTCAAGGGGCGATGGTTAGATAGTGATACAATATAGAGGGGAGTTCGGAATTCCTGGCTTGCTATACCAGATTTCTCACACGAGTTCAATTAAGTGAGAGGTAGCAGTTTGTGTCTTTTTGTTGGCAAGATTTATCACAGTTTTGTAATTACAGAGTTACAGAGTTAGCGGAGCTGAATGAGAAATGAAGTTTAACAAATGGAAAAGAAAGACTTGCATTTATGGAGCACTTTTCACAGACATCTCAAAGAGCTTTATGGTCAATGAAGTACTTTCAAAGTGTAATCACTATTGTAATGTAACAGCCAATTTGCACACAGCGAAGAAAGGCGATAACGACCAGATAATCTGTTTTTGTGATGTTGATTGAGGGAACTAATATTGGCCAGGACATCAGAGATAACTCAGAGATAAAAGCAAAGAACTGCGGATGCTGGAAATCCAAAAAAAACAAAAACAGAAATACCTGGAAAAACTCAGCAGGTCTGGCAGCATCTGTGGAGAGGAGCACAGTTGACGTTTCGAGCCCTCATGACCCTTCAACAGAACTAAGTAAAAATAGGAAAGGGGTGAAATATAAGCTGGTTTAAGGGGGGGGGGGGGGGGGGGGGGGCGGTGTTGGGACAAGAAGAGCCAGATAGAGGGCCAGTGATAGGTGGAGATAACCAAAAGATGTCACAGACAAAAGGACAAAGAGGTGTTGAAGGTGGTGATATTATCTTAAGGAATGTGCTAATTAAGGGTAGAAAGCAGGACAACGAGGGTACAGATAGCCCTAGTGGGGTTGGGGTGGGGTGGGGTGAAGGAATACTAAAAAGGCTAAAAGGTTGAGATAAAACAATGGATGGAAATACATTTAAAAATAATGGAAATAGGTGGGAAAAGAAAATCTATATAAATTATTGGAAAAAACAAAAAGGAGGGGAAAAAATGGAAAGGGGGTGGGGATGGAGGAGAGAGTTCATGATCTAAAATTGTTGAACTCAATTTACGTCCGGAAGGCTGTGAAATGCCTAGTCAGAAGATGAGGTGCTGTTCCTCCAGTTTGCGTTGAGCTTCACTGGAACAATGCAGCAGGCCAAAGACGGACATGTGGGCATGAGAGCAGGGTGGAGTGTTGAAATGGCAAGCGACAGGGAGGTCTGGGTAATGCTTGCAGACAGAACGAAGGTGTTCTGCAAAGCGGTCACCCAGTCTGCGTTTGGTCTCTTCAATGAAGAGGAAACCGCATGGGGAGCAACGAATGCAGTAGACTAAATTGAGGGAAGTGCAAGTGAAATGCTGCTTCATTTGAAAAGAGTGTTTGGGCCCTTGGACGGTGAGGCGAGGGGAAGTGAAGGGGCAGGTGTTGCATCTTCTGCGGTGGCATGGGGAGGTGCCGTGGGAGAAGGTTGAGGAGTAGGGGGTGATGGAGGAATGGACCAGGGTGTCACGGAGGGAATGATCCCTACAGAATGCCACCGGGGGGGTGAAGGGAAGATGTGTTTGGTGTTGGCATCATGCTGGAGTTGGCGGAAATGGCAGAGGATGATCCTTACACTCGTTTCAAGTGAAGCAGCATTTCACTTGCACTTCCCTCAACTTAGTCTACTGCATTCGTTGCTCCCAATGCGGTTTCCTCTACATTGGAGAGACCAAACGCAGACTGGGTGACCGCTTTGCAGAACACCTTCGGTCTGTCTGCAAGCATTAGCCAGACCTCCCTGTCGCTTGCCATTTCAACACTCCACCCTGCTCTCATGCCCACATGTCCGTCCTTGGCCTGCTGCATTGTTCCAGTGAAGCCCAACGCAAACTGGAGGAACAGCACCTCATCTTCCGACTAGGCACTTTACAGCCTTTCGGACTGAATACTGAGTTCAACAATTTTAGATCATGAACTCTCTCCTCCATCCCCACCCCCTTTCTGATTTTCCCCCTCCTTTTTGTTTCTTCCAATAACTTATATAGATTTTTCTTTTCCCACCTATTTCCATTATTTTTAAATGTATTTCCATCCATTGTTTTATCTCTACCTTTTAGCCTTTTTAGTATTCCTTCACCCCACCCCACCCCAACCCCACTAGGGCTATCTGTACCCTCCTTGTCCTACTTTCTACCCTTAATTAGCACATTCCTTTAGATAATATCACCACCTTCAACACCTCTTTGTCCTTTTGTCTGTGACATCTTTTGGTTATTTCCACCTATCACTGGCCCTTTACCTAGCTCTTCTTGTCCCACCACTCCCCCCCAAACCAGTTTATATTTCACCCTTTTCCTATTTTTACTTAGTTCTGTTGAAGGGTCATGAGAACTCGAAACGTCAACTGTGCTCTTCTCCACCGATGCTGCCAGACCTGCTGAGTTTTTCCAGGTATTTCCGTTTTTGTGTTTGTTTTGTATCAGAGATAACACCCCTGCTTCTCTTTGATATTGATGCCACAGGGTCTTTTACATTCTCCTCAAAGGGCACATGAGACCTTGCTTCACAGTCTGATCCAGCACAGTACCATGCTCCCTTAGTCCTGCACTGGAATGTCAGCCTTGATTTTTTTTTTATTATTGTGCTTAACTGGGCCTTGAAGAACCTTGCCACTCAGAGGCAAGAGTGCTACCAACTGAGCCATGGCTGACACACTACCAGGGCTGACAAATTAGCTGCATTTGATTTTTGTACTTGCAAGATTATAGAACTGCACTGTTTATCCAACTCTCCCTCCCCTCCTTCACATTCAAACCCAGTGAAGGATGATGTGTGGGAAGGGGCTATCTTAAAAAACAGGAGAAAATAAACAAGGGGAGGGGAAGAGGAAACTAAAGTTGCATTTGGCTTTGATATCGGACATAGTTGAGACTGTACCTGACTTGTTTTCCATTCACCCAGACCACTTGGTCAAGCACCTCCTGCCAAAAGAGTCAAATATATCTTGGGTAATTCTTGTTTCATCTGCCTATCAGTTTTCCTTGGTCTTAGTTCCTATAAGTGTTCTACAAATGCAGGTCAATAGGGCTGTAACTTCCAGCTAGCGTTGGAAAGAGATGGCCCGCAGGAATTAAGAGAAATAAGTACCTACTTACCTGCCCTTAAAAATTACGCCGACACTTCCGATCTCCGGAGCTGCTTGGGGCCTGTATCAAAAGGCTCCTCATAGGCCCCAGTGAACTGCAGCTCCAGCGGATTCAAGGAGGCCACACCCCCTTTTTTACAGCACTTGCTACCGTAAAGCAGGTAAGGTTAAAGGGCCAGGGAAATTGGCGGGCCAGGTAAGCATCTAAGGTTAAGTGGATAAGGGGGGTGGTGGTGGGATTGGAGGTCAGTAAGGTGGGCGGGGTCAGAGGTGGGGAGGTCAGGGGTCGGAGAGTGGGAGGGATCAGAGTTTGGGGCAGAATCCTTGTGGGGTGTGGTTGGCGGGAGTGAAGGGAGTCCCGTGGGGGTTGGTCTGAATGTTCACAATAGTTACCTGGAAGCTAGAAGAGGTTTTAATTCTTCTATTTTCTTCTGAATGGCGGAACCATCCAAAGTTTGTGATTTAAATTGCATTTTCAGATGGTTCCCAACGCAACGCAATTGTGTAGAGGAAGTGCGCACTTCTGGGCAATTGCTATGCAAACCCTTACCTGAAAACTTCCGAGGGGGATTCCTCAGCACGTCTTTGGGGTACCCCCCAAATCCAACACTGGGCAGCACGGAAGTTATGGCCCATAGTGTAGCAAAAAGTCCCAAGATGCTTCACTGGGTGTCATCCATCAAAATTTGGCATGGAGTCACATCAGGAAATAATAGAATGCATAACCAAAAGTTTTGACAAAGAAAGGTGTTAAGGAGTGGCTTAAAGGGGGAAAGAGAGAGTTAGAGAGACTAAGAGGTTTATGAAGGGAGATCCAGAGCTTAGGGCCTAGGCAGCTGAAGGTATGGTCACCAATGGTGTAGCGACGAAATCGAGACTGTGCAAGCGGCCAGGATTGAAGGAGGGCAGAGATTTCAGAGGGTTGGTAGGGCTGGAGAAGGTTGCAGAGATAGGGAGGGTTAAGGCCATGGAGGTAACTGAAAACAAGAATGAAAATTCTAAAATTGAAGTGTTGGCAGACTGGGAGCCAATATAGGAGTGCAAGCATAAAGGTGATGGGAGAATGGTCCTTCAATAAAATAGCTCAAAATAGCCCTTTTAGAATGGATACAGGTTGTTCCAAAGCAGTAGAAACCATGCCTACTTTGTTTTCTTTAGACTCTTGAGGTACTGCAGCTGAGAACTGCTAGCTCAACCTGATCAGAAATCAAGCTCATGACCTTCTTGTTCTGTATGATTCAGTAAAAAACCAACTCATCTTTCCAATGGCAAATACACTCCAATTTGAGATTCCTTGCTGGGTTCTACAACAGATGTGAATGTTATATAGTCAGGGAGGCTTTGAGGACATCCCTGAAACATTGGGGTGTACATACCAGGTAGTTCCTGCATTTCTCAGCCTCGTTCCAAATGCAGTGCACTTAACCACAACAACATTTCACTGCCTGACTGTCTAAGATCCTGTCTAAGGGGTCCTGACAGGGTGGATGCGGAGAGGATGTTTCCTCTTGTGGAAAAATCTAGAACTAGGGCTCACTGTTTAAAAATAAGGGGTCGCCTATTTAAAACAGAGATGAGGTGAAATTTTTTCACTCAGAGGGTTGTGAGTCTTTGGAACTCTCTTCCTGAAAAGGTGGTGGAAGCCAAGTCTTTGAATATTTTTAAGGCAGAGGCGGATAGATTCTTGGTAAGCAAGGGGGTGATAGGTTATCAGGGGGTAGGTGGGATGCAGGTTTCAGGTTACTATCAGATCAGCCATGATCTTATTAAATGGCGGAGCAGGATTGAGGGGCTCAATGGCCTACTCCTGCTCCTTGTTCGTATGCTGAGAATAGTACTTTGGTCAGCAGACAAAGGGGAAAAACAAGTAATTGAGGCACCACCACTTTTCTTTTCTTTTCATAATTATATAGCTATGTTGTGGTGCATTTAGAAAGGCTCAACTTAAATAGCTTACAATAATATGGAGAGGGAGGTCTTGTGGTACAGTGGGTAGTGCCCCTGCCTCTAAGTCAGGAGCTCTGGGTTCAAGTCCCACTCCAGAACTTGATAGCCAAGGAAGGTGTGTTCATAACATGGCCAAACAGGTTGAATATCAACCAGTAAATCCTTTCAATGCAAGGCAATAGTAGGCTGTAGTAGCAGGAGAGAATGCCTGGTCAGCCAGGTGATAAAAAGAAAGTTGGTGCCTCTACCATCACTATCCATAGCTCCAGAGTACAATATACATATAGAAGTGCGTCTTGGCACACAATACAGACTCCCCAAGTGATCTGTAACATACCACCACCACAATAATGTGGAGATGCAGCTGGTATGTACGTGCAAATGTGTCACCAAACCATCTTTTGGGAATCATACAACAGCAATATCACCACATTCCAAATTGAACTGGTTGAATTGATGGTCAATTTCTGACACTGACATAGCTCAAATCTGCTTCCAAAGACTTACTGCAACAGAATTATAAGGAGCAATATAGTGAGTACATTGAGAACCCTCAGTAACTGAAGCAACTAGGCAGACACATCCCTCCGGTGTCAGAAACATTACCAGTTTCCATACTGTTGTATTAAGACAAGACCATTAAAGAAATCTAGAACTGGGAACAGCCACATACTGAAACCCAACATGAGCTAAGTTAACAGACATGGCACCAATGTTAACACAGCCGGCTTCGTGTCCCTAATCTGGGAGATTATCAGGAAAGTTTCCTCCTATCAACCTGTGAACCCTCTAGTGGAAAGTGCTCATGTGGTAACATACGATCATACAAATTAGGAGCATGAGTAGGCCACTCGGCCCCTCGAGCCTGTTCCGCCATTCAATAAGATCATGGCTTATTTAATTGTAACCTCAATACCACATTTCCACCTATCCCCCAATAACTTTTCACCCCCTGGCTTATCAAGAACCTATTCAGCTGCGCCTTAAAAATAATGAAAGACCCGGCTTCCACCACCTTGAGAGGTACAGAGTCCCAAAGACACATTACCCTCAGAGAAAACATTTCTCTCCAGCTCTGTTTAAATGGGCGGCCCCTTGGGCGGAATTGTCCCAGATTTGCACAAAGTGTGGTCACGGCAGGAAAAAGGACGTTTTCCCCGTTGGCCGCAATGGTGGTTTTTGCGTTGTACTGCCCCATTCCCAGTGTGTCCCGCCTCATTAATAATGCACTCGGGGGAAATACTCTGGATTGCTGGCAGGTGGGCTCAGATTTGCCCGCCATGCTGTGCCCTTGGCACCTCCTCGCTCTGGGCACCATATTTAAAGCACAGCAGAGTGCGTGCCTACTTCATGTCTGCAGACCAGACTGCTCTGAAGGCAAAGGTGGCGGCAGCCCCCAGATTTAGTGACGCCTCTCCGGGGCACCTACTGGAAGCGGTGGAAGGTCACCGCAATATCCTCCACCCCCCACTCTAGCCGCAAGAGGTCCACCAGAGTCACCAATCCAGCCTGGGAGGCGGTGGCAGTGGTGGTCAACACCAACACAGCACAGAGGCAGTCAGCCATCCAGTGCAGGAAGAGGATGAATGCCCTCATCCGTTCTGCCAGGGTAAGTCAACCACCTCATCACTCTCAACTCACACACTCAAGCCACAAATCCACAGGGAACTCACAACTCAAGGGACAGCGCCACTAACTGTTACACACACCCTCACATCTCCATCTGACTCGTAACCTCTGGAGCTCACATCCTCATCCCGCTCACCACACAAATATTCCACGCAGTGCCATGCTTCCCGCTCACACTCTCTCCATCTATTTTCATGCAAAAGAAGCTGGTTCACAATAGGAGGGAGTGGCCCACATTAGGCCCCTCACTCACGTTGAGGAGTGTGCCATCGCGCTGACTGATGGGCCCTGCTTGCAGCAATGGTGAGGTCAGTGGCGAACACCCACATGAAGGTGAACCTCCACCGCATCATCCCCCTCTCAACGCAACTGTGAGTGTTCTCTCGCCTGCTTTTGGCTCCACTGCCATGCACTATTTATCTCAGAATCACAGAATTACACAGTGCCAAAGAGGCCCTTCGGCCCATCGAGTCTGCAGCAACATGAGAAACACCTGACCTACCTATCTAATCCCAATTACCAGCACTTGGCCCATAGCCTTGAATGTTATGATGTGCCAAGTGCTCATCCAGGTACTTTTTGAAGGATGTGAGGCAACCCGCCTCCACCACCCTCCCACATCTCTACTTTGATTCACAGGGAGCTCTGTCAAGCGACCAATGCCTTCAGCCAGTCAGGCCCTCAGCTCCATCCACCTCCTCAACTCCAGCCAAGAGGACACTTCCTCTTTGGAGAGCTGGGAATAAGCAGCCTGGAAGACCCATCACAGCAATTACCCACGCCCTCCATCTGCGCAGAGACACACACCTCGGTGGGACCTAGATCTAGAGCAGGCTCAGGTTCACAACCTGGTGGTCACCGCACATGTCCACAGCAGGAGGAGGCAGGTTCAGCCAAGCTCTCTGGCACTCAGAGGCCTGCTGGGGAAGAGGTCCGGGTCAGACGATGAGCCTCTGGATTTGGCCTTCCAACTCATCCTGGAGAGTCAGCAGAAGGCGGGGAACATCATGCAGAGCTGTTGGAAGCCCTCAACTGAGTGGCACGCAAGTCATAGGAGTGCTTCAGCCTGCTTTCTGATGAAGTGGTGCCCACATATGTACACATGGAGGTCTCCATGCGAAGGATGGCAGACGCCATGGAGACCCTGGTCCAGCAGAAAATGGAGATGTGTACAAACATGCATTCTATCATGGTAGCCATGAGTGAGTTCCTGCAGTGGCAACGCAAGAGGAAAACAGGGCACTTCAACATCACTCCAGGGGCTCCTTCCCCTCAAGTAGTCAAGCCAGGGCCCTTGGGCACCCAAAGGGAGGAGAAGTGGCAGCTGGACACCCCGGGGTCATCCACTCAGGAATATCATTGGCTGTCCACTCCCTTTGAGTCCCCTTTGCCTGTGACACCCTCAACCTAGTCCTCTGTCACCATAGAGGGAGCAGCTGGCCCACTGGAAGACAGCAAAAACAAGCCGGGGCCTTCAAAGCCTCGACTCTCCAGAGGACACACGCCAAACTCATCAGAGGTGACAGGGCCAACTATTGCACAGGTTGTCTCCACCTCTGCTGTGGATGTCAGGGCAGCACCTAGAAGAAGTGGTCGGCCTAGAAAAGTTAAGAAATTCTGATCACAAGCGGTTGCATGGGTGAACACATTTTGTCACTTTATAATCTGAAAATATATTCACTTTAAACTGACTAAGGTGTAATGGTGCGTTTCAGCTTCATTTACAGGCTTTGAGAGTCCTCCCCCGCATCCCCCAACCACTAGCAGTTCAGCTGCACGCAGCCGGACCACAAGTGATTCTGGAGGGAGAATTGTGTGTGTGACAGGGCCTTTCAGAGCCTCGTGCAAGCACTCTTCCATGCACACGGAGCCTTCATCCATCTCACTCATTTCAATGTCCTGAGCATTTTCAATGCTGCCTGCTGGGGCTTCTCTTTCAGTTGTCCATCTGAGCCGACCTGCATCTCCGCCCACCCATTGATCACACTCCCATGCAGCACCTGTGCCCGTCCAACCCTAGGGTCCTACAGAGATGAGGAGAAAGTTCTTTAGCCAGAGAGTAGTGAATCTATGGAATTCATTGCCACAGAAGGCTGTGGAGGCCAGGTCATTGAGTGTATTTAAGACCAAGATAGATAGGTTCTTGATTGGTAAGGGGATCAAAGGTTATGGGGAGAATGGGGTTGAGAAACTTATCATTCATGATTGAATGGCGGAGCAGACTCAATGGGCCGAATGGCCTAATTTCTGCTCCTATGTCTTATGTTCTTATGGGTCTACTCACTTTTGACTTTAACAGCCATGGTAGTCGTTAAGTTTTTGATCAGCTCTCCTGTCTTTTTCCCTTCCCTTTTACCCATGTCCTTTCCCCCATCACTGCTGACCCCCGTGATGTCACCTTCCACCTCCCCACTGTCACCAACCAATCAGAACCCTTTTCTTTCTAGGATGCCCAGGTGAATGTGCATGTTCCCTACCTTCCTGAAAATCCCACCCGCATCCACACTGACCTCCCCAAACTCTTCCTTCCCGCCCCCAAGTTCTGTGTCTGCATTAGAGTCCCCACCAACACCCCTCGTGGTCCCTTCTACCGCTACCGTCGCACCCTCACCCTCCCACCCTTCCGGCACCCTCTGCCCTCTCTTATGCTGACCATTCTTTCCTGCCATTCCTGTCCTCAGTTCGCTCCAGGAGGCAGTCATTGACTCCACAGACCCCTCCCTTGCATGTGCCTTGGACATCCCCCAGACTTACTTCCTTCTCCACCCTTACTCCCTCCTCCCCAGACACCTTCCTCCCCTTGCAGACTCCGCCTTCCCCCTGGACTCCATCCCCCCTCTGAAATCCTTCCCTTACACCTTCCTCCCCTTTATACCTACCTCCCCACTTGCCGCATTCTCCCCTTTACACACTACTTCGCGCCCCCCCCCCCAAATACTCGCTCCTCTCCCCTCCCAACTCACCCCCGACACCTTCATCCGCACCCCCAAAACCTCACCTCCCCCTGACACCTTCTGCCCGCCCCCCCACAACCTCATCACCTCCCAGTACACCTGCCTCTCCCAGTCAAACCTAGACCTTTCTCTTGCAACACCCCCCTCCGCCCACCCACACCGGTACACCTTCCTCTCCCACTCATAGCTGGACCACCCACTTCCTCCCTTCACCAATCACCCCACCAGCCCATGGCTAAGACTATGATGTTTCAAAGCAGACCGAAGACATCAAGGAGGACTCTCGCCTTCCATGAGCTGCTTCGCGGCAGAGCCATGTCCATGAGAATCCACCCAGCATGCAACACATGTGTTCCTCCAGGGTCCAGTAGCTATCAGGATCCAGCATCTTCTGCTCCTCGCAGCAGGGCCCTAACCGTAAATTTTGACTTCTGCACATCATACTTGTCCAGATGTGTTCTGGGCCAACGTGTTTTCTCACCAGAGTAAGGATAAATCTGGTGTGGGAGGACAATTCTGGTTGGGTCTTACTTTGCATCCCATTAGCAGGATGCAAAGCAGGTTCATGCCAACCTCAGGCAGAATTGTCATTCTGCCATGGCGGACACCATCAGATGACCCCACTGTGCTTTCAGACCGGCATGAAACTGGCCTTTGGCCTTCTCGACATATTGTCACTTCCCCCCACCCCTCGCCGCCTCCATAACGAACGACACCAATGGGGCAAGAAAGTTCTGGCTCTTATTTTTGAACAGTGGCCCCTAGTTCTAGATTCCCCCACAAAAGGAAACATCCTTTTCACATTCACGCAGTCAAGTCCCCTCAGGGTCTTATGTGTTTCAATCAAGTCGCCTCTCACTCCTCTAAACTCCAGCGGATACAAGCATAGCCTGTCCAACCTTTCTTCATAAGACAATCTGCCCATTCCAGGTATTAGCCCAGTAAACCTTCTCTGAATTGCATTCAACGCATTTACATCCTTCCTTAAATAAGGAGACCAATACTGCACACAATATTCCAGATGTGGTCCCACCAATGCCCGGTAGAACTGAAGCATAACCTCTTTACTTTTGTATTCAGTTCCACTCACAATAAGTCATAACATTCTATTAGCTTTGCACCTTCCAAACCCACAACCGCTACCATCTAGAAGGACAAGGGCAGCAGACACATGGGAACACCACCACCTGGAAGTTCCCCTCCAGGCCACCCACCATCCTGATTGGAAATATATCACTGTTACTTCACTGTCACTGGGTCAAAACCCTGGAACTCCCTTCCTAACAGCATTGTTGTTGTTCCTACAGCACGGTTCAAGAATGCAGCTCATCACCACCTTCTCAAGGGAAATTAGGGTTGGGCAATAAATATTGGCTTAGCCAGTGATACCCACATCCCATGAATGACTTTTTAAAAATTACTTGCTGTATCTGCATACCTTTTGTGATTCATGCACTAGGACACCCAAGTCACTCTGCCTCTCAGAGCTCTTCAATCTCTCACCATTCAGATTATGGGCTTCTTTTTTACTCTTTTTATTCTTTCTGCCAAAATGGACAATTTCAAATTTACCCACATTATACACCATTTGCCAGATCATTGCCCACTCACTTAACCTATCTATAGCTCTTTGTAGCCTCCTTGTGTCCTCTTCACTTACACTCCTACCTAGTTCAGCATCAACAGCATATTTAGCAACCATACCTTTGGGCTCTTCATCCAAGTCATTTATATAAATTGTAAAAAGTTGAAGCCCCAGCACTGCTCCCTGTGGCACACCACTCATAACACCTTGCCCAACCAGAAATTGATCCATTTATGCCTACTCTGTTTCCTGTTAGCTGGCCAATCTTCTATCCATGCTAAAATGTTACTCCCTACACTATGAGCTTTTATTTTCCACAATAACCTTCGATGTGGTACTTTATCAAATGACTGTAGATTCTTGCTCTCTCCCTCCCCTTTTCATTTGCTATTTTCCAATCTAATGGAACCTTCCCTGAATTTTGGAAAATTAAAATTAATGTCTCAACTATCTCACTAGCCACTTCTTTTAAGATCCTAGGATGAAGTCCATTAGGACCCAGGAACTTGTCACTCCACAGACCCAACAATTTGCTCAGTACCACTTCCCTGGTGATTTTAATTTTCTTGAGTTCCTCCCTCCCTTCCATTTCCTGGCTTACGGCTATTTCTGGGATGTTCCTTGAATCTTCTATCATGAGGACAGATGCAAAATACCTGTTCAATTCATTGCCATCTCTTTATTTTCTATTAATTCCCCAAACTCACTTTCTATAGGACCAATGCTCACTTTATTAACTCTTTTCTTTTTAAATATCTATAGAAACTCTTACTATCTGTTTCTATATTTCTAGCTAGTTTCTCTCATACTCTAATTTTTCCCTCCTCATTAATCTTTCAGTCATTCTTTGCTATGTTTTATTTTCTGCCCATTCTTCCGGCCTGCCAACCATCTTTGGGCAATCATATGCTTTTCTTTAAGTTTGATACTATCTTTAACTTTTTTAGTCAGCCACGAATGTTGGGTCCTCCCTTTGGAATTTTTCTTTCTCATTGGAATGTACCTAGTCTGTGTTTTTTGAAATATCCCTTTAAATGTCTGCCATTGCATCTCGATTGGCCTATTCCTTAATCTAATTTGCCAGTTCACTTTAGCTAGCTCAGCTTTCATGCCCTCATAATTGTCTTTATTTAGTTTACAATACTAGTCTTGGACCCACTCTCCTCTCCCTCAAACTGAACGTAAAATTCAATCATATTATGATTGCTGCTACCTAGGAGGGCTTTCACTATGGGGTAATTAATTAATCCTATCTTATTGCACAATACCGGGTTTGGTACAGCCTGCTCTCTGGTTGGCTCCAGAATGTGCTAGTCTAAGAAACTGTCCTGAAAACATTTGATGAATTCCTCATCTAGGTTACCTTTTCCCATCTGATTTTTGCAATCTATATTTAGATTACAATCCCTCATGATTTTCGCCGTCCCTTTCCGACAAGCTGCCGTTATCTCTTCCTTTATACTCTGTCCTACCTTGTAGTTACAATTAGGAGGCCTCCACTCCCACAACTGACTTCTTGCCTTTATCATTTCTCATCTCTACCCAAACCCCTTCTTCATCCTATTTTCCTGAACTTAGGTCATACCTCTCGATTGTGCTAATACCATTGTTAATTAACAGAGCCATCCCTTCCCCTTTTCCTAGCTTCCTGTTCTTCTGAAATTTAATGTACCCTTCAATATTCAGCTCCCAATCTATGTCACCATGCAGCAATGTCTCTGCAATGGCTATCAGATCATACTTATGCATTTCTATTTGAGCTATCAGTTCATCTGTTTTGAGTCAAATGTTACGTGTCGTTGGGTCAAAATCCTGGAACTCCCTCCCTAACAGCACTGTGTGTGTACCTACACCACATGGATTTCAGCAGTTCAAGAAGGCAGTTCACCACTACATCTCAAGGGCAACTAGGGATGGGCAATAAATGCTGGCCCAGCTAGCGAAGCCCACATCCCATGAGTGAATAAAAAAAATAGACCTTAACCATTTACCAGATACTCACTAGATAATCACCAAACAGCGAGCTTCTTCCCCTGTAGCAGACTAAGAGCTCATTCCTACGGGGTGAAAATGTTAAAAAAGGCAAAGCAGCACCTCCTTCTCCTCTTCCCCTAACTCCCTCCTTCACCTAACTCCCAGCAGTCTCATTCAAAGTCACACTCCAGTGCTAAGTCACACTGAGAGGCCTGTATTAATATGCTGACCATTGGGTGTAGATATAATCTGACCCATTTAGGTGTGGCAATCATAGTGGATGTGTACCTAACTCGCACTCACCAGTACATGTGAAGCACTGGCACTTGGATGAAGGGAGAGAATTGCAAGGTGTGGGAGTTCTGCATTTGTACTAAATCAAATTTCTCAACCTGTGAGAATTGGCATTTATGTAATGCCTTTCCTGTCTTTAGTGGGTTAATTAAGGAAAGCCAGCGTGGATTTCTTAAGGGAAAATCATGCTGGAGTTTTTTGAAGAGGTAGCAGACAGCATTGTTGCAGACAATGCCATTGATATGGTGTACATGGACTTCCAAAAGGCACTTGATACAGTACCGCACAACACACTCGTGAGCAAAGTTATAGCTCATTGAATAAAAGGTACAGCAGCAACATAGGTACAAAATTGGCTGAGTGATAGGAAGTAGAGAGTAGTGGTTAATTGTTGTTTTTGGGCTGGAGGCAGGTTTGTAGTGGAGTTCCTCAAGGGTCAGCGTTGGGACTCTTGCTTTCCCTGATATATATTAATGGCCAAGCCTGTGGTGTACGGGGCACAATTTCAAAATTTGCGGATGATATGAAGCTTGTAAGCAATGTGAACTGTGAGGAAGATAGTGCAGAACTTCAAAGGGACATAGACAAGTTGGTGAAATGGGCAGACTGGTGACAAATGAAGTTCAATGTGGAGAAATGTGAGGCAATTCATTTTGGCAGGAAGACCATGGAGAGACAATATAAAATGAAAGGCACAATTCTAAAGGGGGTGCAGGAACAGAGACCTGGGTTTATAGGTGCATAAGTCATTAAAGGCGTCAGGACAGATTGAGCGGCTAATAAAGCATACAGTATCCCAGGCTTCAGCAGGGATTTTCCAGCCCTGCCACTGGCAGGCATCAGTGCAGGGGAGATGGGAAGATTTGGAGAGCTGTTGACTTTTAACGGCTCTCCAAACTTTCCCGCGCCATCCGCGATAATGCATGTCAGTGTAGGGCTGGAAAGTCCTGCCCTTTATTAATAGGGGCATTGAGTACAAGGGCAAGGAGGTTGTGTTGAACTTGTGTAAGATACTAATTCAACCTCAGCTGGAGAATTTCGTCCAGTTCTGGATGCTGCACTTTAGGAAGGATGTGAAAGCATTGGAGAGAGTGCAGAAAAGATTCATGAGAATGGTTCCTGGGATGAGGAACTTCAGTTATAAAAATAGATTGAAGAAGGTAGAACTGTTTTCCTGGGAGAAAAGAAAGCTGAAAGGAGATTTGACAGAGGTTTTCAAAATCATAAGGTCCGGAGAGAGTAAATAGGGAGAAACTGTCCCCACTCTTGAAAGGACGGAGAATGAGAGGACACCAATTTAAATTAACCGGCAAAAGAAGCAAATGCGATATGAAAAAAAAACTTTCATGCAGTTAAGGTTTGGAGTGCACTCCCTAAGTATGTGGTGGAGGCAGGTTCAATTGAAGCACTCAAAGGGGAATCAGACTGTTATTTGAAAAGGAAGGATGTGCAGGGTTATGGGGAGAAGGCAGGAGAATGGCACTAAGTGAATTGCTCATTCGGAGAGCCGGTGCAGGCACCATGGGCTAAATGGCCTCCTGTACTGCAACAATTCGGTGACTCACAACTTCAGGACATCTCAAAGCACTTTACAACCAATGAAATACTTTCAAAATATTTGAAGTAACAGTCACTGTTATAGAGTAGGAAACACAAAAGCCAAGGTCCCACAAACAACAATGTGATGATGCCCAAGTAATCTGTTTTTGGTGATGTTGGTTGATGGACAAATATTAACGAGAAAGCCAGGATGAACTCCCCTCGCCTTCTTCAAATTAGTGCAGTCTAATCTTTTATGTCAACCTGAGAGGGGACACAGTCCTCGGTTTAAGGTTTCATCCTAACAACAGCACCTCCGACAGTGCAACACCCCTCGGTGCTGCACTAAAGTATCAGCTTCATTCATGTGTTGAAGTTTGCAGAATGGGACTTGGAACCTATAAACTTCTGACTCAGAGGCAAGAGTGCTATCAACTGAGCCCTGGCTGACACACAGCAGTTGTAAACCATTCTCATGCAGTGCCATATGCAACGGCAACTCAACTTACAAGAACAGGTCAAGTCCTTTGCAATCGCCTAACAGCGTCAGAATTTGCCCATAAAATGCTGAGTGCTAGCCCTTCCCTCCCATTAATAAACCTCTGGCATGTTGCTCCCAGCTTAAAAAATAAAAACAAGTCAATCATTTTTGGTTTGCAGTCACTTTAAATGCCAATGGCAACCAAGTTTGCATTGTCACATTCTGAGCTTCTAGTCCAATATTAACATGCTGTGCACACTCAACACCAGCACAGCAAATATGTCATTTAACTGTTTCTTAACCCCTGGCAACCTCTGTTAATCTGAAACTAGGTTCGCAGAAAATGAATCTGCAATTAGATTTCACATCTAAACAGCTTCTTTCACGTACTCGGCAAAAAGCAGCAATGCGTAAAGCCATTCAGGGACTGCTAAAGCAATTAGAAAAACAGGCCAAGTGCAAACAAAAGGAACAGTGGCAGCCACCAGCCCAGAAACCTGTGAAAAAACAGTTGGGGGTCAAGAGGAAACTGTAAGTTTGTGACAGGAAAGAAGTCATGAGATGTGCAAATAGTTGAAGCCCATTTGGCTAATTACCGTGGGAGAATGAGAATCAAAGCCCCCTTTCTCGCATCCTTTCCTGTTCACCCACATACTCGCAAACATGGTTTAAACAGTGCCAACAGCCTTGTGTAAGTATCTTCTCAGTAACAACAGACCCTCCACTATAATCCCATTAACATCTATAACACCACCTTGTTGCACCAACGACGCAAGGCATTGTGCATCTCAGGAAGTTTCAGAGGCTGAATTCGATAAAGGCAATATGGGTTCCTTCAATACTCAAGTTTTCATCATACATGATACATCAATCAGAACTAATTTCACATCAATCAGGCTTAAAAGCTTCACCACAGCTTGAAAATGTAGTGCAAAGATGGCATGGTATAAATAATTAAGTATATAAATATGAATAAATAATTCAAATGACCGAGCAGAGAAGGAGCTTCTCTGATTGTATCATTACGAGGTTTGTTTTCAGTTTGGGATATGTATGCATGCAGTGTTTCAAGATCTTCAGCAGTTGAAGCCTCTTGCTCATCTCCGATTTTCATCGTTCTACCATTGGTAGCCATGCCTTCAGCTGCTAAGGTCTTGGCTCTGGAATTCCCTCCCTACACTTCTCCGCTGCTGTACTCACGATACTCTGTAAGACAATCCTTAAAACCTACCTCTTTGACCAAGCCTTTGGTCATCTGTCCCTTTAAGTGGCTCAGCATCAACATGTGATTGGTAATGCTGCTGTGAAGCATTAGTGGACAGCTGACTATGTTAAAAGTGTTATATGGATGCATGCTGTTGTTATTGTTGCACTCTAGGCCAATTTTCATACTTGGGCAGCCTACTGATGAAGTGTGGGAGCCACCTGCCCACTGGATGTGATGACCTGAGCTATTTTGAGTGGGGGCCTCATTTAACCTTCACTCTCTGAAAGGAAATCCTGTTTGGGCTAACTGATTCTGGGTCAACACAATATCAGGCAGTTTGGGCTTGGAGACATTTCTGGTGGTCCTTGGACTTGTGGAGAGCGCACATCCTTCAAAACTGCAGTCGCAGTCCTATCTACATCATGATCAAAAGGTCCACTGCTTAAAACAGGCTTGGGCTCTCCCCTTGCAGGTCAAAGTACTTTAGGAATGGCGCCACTTGGAACTTTGTTGCTAATAGGGCACTGAGTCTGCTGATCCAACTAACCCTCCAGTCCTGATTCTGACCTGGCCAGCTCAGAGTAAACAAGGTGGTATTGGACCAAAACAAAAACAAAAACAGAAGTACCTGGAAAAACTCAGCAAGTCTGGCAGCATCGGCGGAGAAGAAAAGAGTTGACGTTTCGAGTCCTCATGACCCTTCGACAGAACTTGAGTTCGAGTCCAAGAAAGAGTTGAAATATAAGCTGGTTTAAGGTGTGTGTGTGGGGGGCGGAGAGATAGAGAGAGAGAGAGAGGTGGAGGGGGGGGGTGTGGTTGTAGGGACAAACAAGCAGTGATAGAAGCAGATCATCAAAAGATGTCAACAACAATAACATCTTTTGATGATCTGCTTCTATTACTGCTTGTTTGTCCCTACTACCACACCCCCATTCCACCTCTCTCTCTCTCTCTCTCTCCGCCCCCCACACACACACCTTAAACCAGCTTATATTTCAACTCTTTCTTGGACTCGAACTCAAGTTCTGTCGAAGGGTCATGAGGACTCGAAACGTCAACTCTTTTCTTCTCCGCCGATGCTGCCAGACCTGCTGAGTTTTTCCAGGTAATTCTGTTTTTGTTTTTGTTTTGGATTTCCAGCATCCGCAGTTTTTTTGTTTTTATCTCTGGTATTGGACCAAGGCTGGCATCGGGAACACTCAACATCCTGTTACTGTCACCATCTTGGAGAGGGACCTTCCAAGGGGCAATCAGGTGATCCCATTTTTCTACCTACAGGACCTTTAAAAATGCAACCTGACACATACATTTCCACGGGTGAATAGACAACTCATATGTCCCAGGCGGCAATTTGAAAAAAAGCTTCCAAACTATTTCTGATCTGCTTTTTGTCAGCCCAACGAGGAGCAGGAGTGATCCTCCAGGGTTCCTGTAGAGTACTGTGGGTCCTTGCTGCCTCATGACTCCTCAGGATTACTCCACTGACCATCTAGTGAGGTGCAGGAGGATGCCCATTAGCCAGGCACTTGTAATGAAGATCCTTTTCTTTTATTCATTTGCGGGATGTGGGCTTCGCTGGCTGGGTCAGCATTATTGCCCACCCCTAGTTGTCCTTGAGAAAGTGGTGGTGAGCTGCCTTCTTGAACCGCTGCAGTCCATGTATGGTGTAGGAACACCCGTAGTGCTGTTAGGAAGGGAGTTCCAGGATCTTGATCCAGCGACAGTGAAGGAACAGTGATATATTTCCAAGTCAGGATGGTGAGTGACTTGGAGGGGAACTTCCAGGCGGTGGTGTTCCCATCTATCTGTTGCCCTTTGCTTCTAGATGGTAGTGGTTGTGGGTTTGGAAGGTGCTGTCGAAGGAGCCTTGGTGAATTCCTGCAGCGCATCCTGTAGATGGTACATGCTGCTGCTATTGTGTCGGTGGTGGAGGGAGTGAATGTTTGTGGATGTGATGCCAATCAAGTAGCCTGCTTTGACCTAGATGGTTTCAAGCTTCTTGAGTGTTGTGGAAGTTGCATTCATCCAGGCAAGTGGGGAGTATTCCATCACACTCCTGACTTGTGCCTTGTAGATGGTGGACAGGCTTTGGGGAGTCAGGAGGTGAGTTACTTGTTGCATGATTCCTAGCCTCTGACCTGCTCTTGTAGCCACAGTATTTATATGGCTAGTCCAGTTCAGTTTCTGGTCAAGGTAACCCCAAGGATGTTGACTGTGGGGGATTCAGTGATGGCAATGTCATTGAATCTCAAGGGGCGATGGTTAAATCCTCTCTTGTTGGAGGTGGTCATTGTGTGACGTGAATGTTACTTGCCACTTGTCCAGGATATTGTCCAGGTCTTGCTGCATTTGGACGTGGACTGTGTCAGTATCTGAGGAGTCGCGAATGGTGAACATTGTGCAATCATTGTGCAACCATTTCTGACCTTATGATGGAAGGAAGGTCATTGATGAAGCAGCTGAAGATGGTTGGGCCAAGGATACTACCCTGAGAAACTAATGCAATGATGTCCTGGAACCGAGATGACCTCCAACAACCACAACCATCTTCCTTTTTGCCAGGTATGACTCCAACCAGTGGAGAGCTTTCCCCCGATTCCCACTGACTCCAGTTTTGCTAGGGCTCCTTGATGCCACACTCGGTCGAAAGCAGCCTTGATGTCAAGGACAGACACTCTCACTTCAAAGTGGCTGGGGCCTCCCCACTGATTGAAAGGATGCATAGTTGGTGCATTCCATCGGTCAACTGTCCAAAAGTCAAAATCTACCCTGGCATTTTTTCACTTCAGTGGCGTGGACATCTATCAAGACATCAAGCAAAAAGATTGAGTGCAAGAAGAGTAGACAGGACTAAAGATTCACTGCAGCGCCTCCAGCAGTTCAAAGGTGACACTCACTGCAGCACTTAACTACAAAGACAGGAAGCTCCAGGATCAGACTGATCTCTACAGGGCAAGAGTTAAGTTGCACCAAGCCATTTCAGACTCCCTGAGCTGGGGATAAGTCAAACAGGGGTCCTGCTCCTCATCTCCATTCAACAAATTGCGTGTGTGTGAACTGGGCCTTGATGTAATGCTGGCAATGACCAAACAGCTTCCACTGATAACTTAAACCACAAATACAGATCAATGAACTCACTGGCCCATACAGGCCTTGCAAGGGTCATGGTCAGGGGGAAGGGGTTGGTAGCTATAATGACTGGGAAAAACAAATTGGCAACAATGTTCCTTTCAACATGCATCACTCTCAGATGTAACAGCTTAGAAAGACTTGCATTAGCAAAAATGTTTATTAATATACGTTCAGCACTTCTGAAATGTTCAGCCTGCAACACATAACTATCTCCTTCTTTCTGAAGAATCAAATTGAGAATGATTATACAGTCACAGAAGCACAAAAGGTCAGATACTCAATTGAGATTTTTTTCACTAGTCGGCAGTGAATGCTACTTTGATCAGCTTGGTGGTAGGCGCCACAATCCAATGATTGTTCCATTTTAATAACTATATGGCTATCAGGGGCACACATCAAAGCCCACATGTAATTGGACATGTAGCCCATTATTAAAAAAGCCTTTGGGCACTCTCATCACTTCTGTTATTTTCATAGCTATTCAATGCTTTTTCAAGCACTCTCTGAAGGACCATCTCAACTTCTTGCATTTGTGGCAAGATGAAGCGTGTCAGATAGTTCCATCAGGATTGTGCACTCCAGCTTTACATATTACAGACCGTATTATTTTCAAATGTTGTTATAATATTGCAGCATCCAGTTCTGTCTCTGAATGACTACATTTTGGTGCAGTCACTTGAACATATCTATCAAATGAAACAGCCAGAAAAGAGCACAGTGAAGATCGACCGAATGATGCCAGGAATGAGAAATTATCGCTGTGAAGAAAGGCTCAAAAGATGGGACTTTTTTTTTGCCCGATATCAGAGCATAAAAGGTTAATGGGAATTTAGCAGAGGTTTCAGGGTGAATGGGTTAAGCTTGCTTCCATTTGTTGGTAAATTCAGGTCCAGGAAGGACCAAGGAGGTTCCATGGATTCAGAATTATCAATGGGAGAATGAGAAGATTTTTCACACAGTTATAAGAAGATGGGATGATTTACCACCTTCAGCTAGAGAGGTAGAAATTAAAGGGAATTGAATAAGTGTTTAAAAATGGGGAACTTTTTAAAAAGTCAGGGCAGGAAACCTTCTCTGATAAGAGGATAACTCTGGTTGAGGAGCTAGCAGCAGCACATGTTTGATAAGCCAAATGACCTCCTGCTACACTGTAATGATCTGACCATATAGAATGGAATCATAGGATAATAGAACATTTACAGCACCGAAGGAGGCCATTTGGCCTATCGACTCTGTGCCAGCTATCTGCAAGCACAATTTAGCTACTCTCACTCCCTTGCCCTTTCCCTGTAACCCTGCAATTTTTCTCTCTTCAGGAGCTTATCCAATTCCCTTTTGACAGCCTTGATTGTCTCTATCCCCCTCTCATTCCAGATCATAACCACTCACTGTGTAAGAAGAGTTTCCTTCACATTGCCGTGGTTTCCCATGCCAATTATCGTAAATCTGTTTACTCCAGTTCTTGCCCCTTCCACCGGTGGGAACCGTTTTCCTTATCTACTCTGTCTAGCCCCTTTATGGTTTTGAGCAACTCGGTCAAATCTACTCTCAACCTTCTTTAAGGAGGCCAGCTTCGCCAATCTATCCAAGTAACTTAAAGGTCCTCATCCCTGGAACAGTTCAAGTAAATCTTTTCTGCGTCCTCTCTGAAGAGGGTATTGGTAATGAAAGAGGGGTCATGGGAAGTTGATCATCCGCCCCAACTCGAAGGATCAGTATCCCTTACCTTCCAGTTAATAGCTGAAAGTGGACCCTATAGTCAATATTCCCTCTCAGTTGCATGGCTGCACAGCAACTGGAAAATCTCCACCGAGGCTATGCACAAGTCAGCCCCTTTAAATTACTGCATGTGCCCAGCTGCAGAAGAAATTTAAAGGGGGTCACGCATTTAAAGAAATCGCCCACACAACTCGAAAAAAAATTGCAGGGAACATTAGTTCTAATATTCTGTTTACACAGATGAAGCCTCTGATCACTTTTGCATTGGAGATATATCCACAGAACAAATAAGGCTGTGTGCAATGTAAACAGAGTGCAGTGAGACCACATGGTGCCAATACTGCAGTAGAAAGAGTTCTGCAATATGAATCAGATAAAAGGTTTGAGTAATATCAGCCTCAGATTTGTATCTGAACAATGTGAGGCACAGCTAGCGGATCTGATTGATGTGGAAAGTTACACCTCACATTAAGCTCAGTGACAAACGGCATGTGAGACTGAGACTGCTCTTTTCTATTATTAGAAAGGTTCCGTTCTAAGCTTGAAAAGTTCACATGACACTTTTACGATGGGGCTTTGCATCTCGTTGGAATTTTAATACGTGGTGATGTGGGAGACTGATAGCCTCCTGACTCCCATCAAACTGCACATTCAACAATACTCTGCATAAACAGTGCTCATGTAACAGCGCTGTCAAGCACTGCCTGCATCTCAAACAGCCATTGAATGCAGAGATCTCCCAGTGTTTCCAAACAGTTGCCTGCAAAGGAATCAGCCATCCCATTGTTAAAGGATAAAAACAAAAAAACTGCGGATGCTGGAAATCTAGTTCTTTGCCTCTGCACTGTTACATTGTGCAAACTAATATTGTAAGATTGCTGACTGGTGCGTATTAATCAGGAAATGCTGCAGCACAATAACAGCACTTTGATTTTAAAAATGTTTATTCTTAACTTCTGATTTTTTAAAAACTTTCTCTGTCGCAGCCAAGTACTGATCTCCTCAACTTCTCTGCCTGGCCCAACCCATAATAATTCTTTTCTTCTCCGCCAATGCTGCCAGACCTGCTGAGTTTTTCCAGGTAATTCTGTTTTTGTTTTCCATAATGTCACTCCCTGAGCATCACCTTCATCAAGAACCTGGCATGCATTAGCGGATTCTGACCTACTTCCCAGCAGATGTGGCCTCTCTAGGCTTCCTAATGTTACCTGACCTCTCTGCCCCATTTAACCCCAGCTGGTATGCACTCTTGCTTCCAACCCAACACTACCCTCCCAAATCAACACTTATAGCCTCACTTAATTATTTTGCTTTTGTCCTCTATTTTTGTTCTTCTTGGTGTCAAGCAGCAGCGAGTTTCTGCTGCAAGTTTCTCTTCAGTTTGTGCCCTTTCAGCCGCTCTGTCACATTTATATTGGTGACTTAATTAGCTTATCCCTGTTTGGAGAGAATTTATTGTTCACACCTTCCCTTGTGGATATCAGGAGGAAGTCATTATTCTGAATATTTATGAGTTTGGTTCCACCTTTGTTTAAAGTCTTTCTGCATAATCGCCTCGTCCCGAATTGCCCCCCTGTTGATTTTTTTTTAACTGTTCTGTTTAGCCTTTGCTGCTGTGAATCATTGTAGGTTTGGCTTTGCCCCCCTCATGCCTTTGACACGTTTCTACTTATTCTTATATTCATCCAAGTGACCCTTTCCCCTTTCTTCCTGCAGGATTTGTAGAGGTAGTTTTTTTTCCTCTTCATATATCTTTACATTTGCTTGTTAACATCTGTGAAGTTGGCATTCGATTGCACCTGGATGAGATGAAACTTAAAGAGGATTCTAAATGGTGCTTGTAACTTGTGGCCCATCAATCAAACAATTAAATGTGCAAGAGGTAAGCTCCCTTCACGTCATCAGCCAGTGTTGCATGAGGACACAAACTGAAGCGTTGGCAATTCCTGGAACATCGCTGGAAGAGCATGGCATGATAATGAATATATCAAAGCTACAAGAACTTTGGAACAGAAAGATTTCAAACCCATCATCGCCAGTACTCTGAGCATGCTCTCGGAATCTTGCCATTCAGGTAAAATGTCAGTAGCAGCATTCACCGGTTAGAGTCAGAAGATTGTTAGGTTCAGACCTCACTCCAGAGACCTGAGCCCATAATCTCGGCTGACACTGCAGTTCAGCACCGAGGGAGTGCTGCACTGCCAGAGGCACTGCCTTTCAGATGAGCACTTTGGAAAGTCCTGACAACATAAAAGGTGCTATATAAATGAAAATTCCTTCTTTCTAATCTGAACACGAGCAATGATAGCATCACTGAAATAAATCTAAGGTACAGTTTGGCTTTCTGATCAAACATGGGACATAGGTTTCTTCATTGCCATTAACATTTGTCTTAGGAATTGTCAGCATTAAGGAGGTGCATTTAAAGAATTTATATAGTAAAAATGATACCAATGTGCGACAAGGTTTATTTAATTTATTTTCCCTCACCTGTCTGAGATCCAGGGTAATCGTCACCCAGTGATATTTCTTGCCATTCTGGATACTGGGACTCTGCCACCAGTTGTTGGTTCCATCTATAGCACTCATTATTGGATGTCGTTCTACGGATACAGCACAAAGAAAGAGGAATACTTATTGTTCCTTTGAATTGTCTACATCCTTCCTCAGGCTGTCTTTCCCCTTCCATCATTTGTTTGTATAGCTCATTCCAAATGCAGAGTATATCAATATTCAGATAAAATGGCATCCAGTTGCCCATTAGAGGGGGTTTTAAACCTCGTGCACAGCACCTGGAAGCCTCTACCAG
Source organism: Carcharodon carcharias (assembly GCF_017639515.1). Lineage (NCBI taxonomy): Eukaryota > Metazoa > Chordata > Chondrichthyes > Lamniformes > Lamnidae > Carcharodon > Carcharodon carcharias. Next base: position 169,487,424 of record NC_054472.1, read on the forward strand.
AGTGCCATCTGATATTAATGGCCAAATCTCATTTGCATTTCGCCCACCCAAAGCTGGCATAGACAATTGCCCATTTGCTACAGGCAAAGATTGGGCAGACACAGGCTCTCACTGTCATTCGGATATATCGTGAGAATAGAAGACTCAGCAGGGAGGAGGATCAAGGGAACCAGCACCAGGAATGATCCAATCATTTCCTTATTTGGCCAGGAGAACCACTCATGCTCTCCAGGTCCCACCAAGACAAGCTTAGAAGTTATGGCCTTCATAGTAATGTCCTCACAACAGGCAGGAGGAGGTCAGGGGTGCTGAAGGTAGAGGTGTTCAATCTTAAAAATTTCAACATGTGACCTCAAGCTCAATGTGTGTGCATCGGTTGCCATATTTATGGTGGTGGGAAGCTGATGTGAGAGTCTCTTATGTTGGAGAGGCGGGACATTTCGTTAACCATTGACTGGAAAGATGAATGCTGTGATGCCAGCAGTGGGTCAGAGCCTGGGAACTCACCTCCTAATTCCCCAAAGTCTATCCACCATCTTGTCCACAAGTCAGGAATGTGATGGAATGCACTCCACTTGCCTGGATGAGTGCAGCTCAAACAAGACACAAGAACCTCGACACCATCCAGGACAAAGCAACCTGATTGATCAGCGCCCCATCAACCACTTTAAACATTCACTCCCTCCACCACCGACGCACAGTGGCAGCAGTTTGTACCATCTACAAGGTCCGCTGCAGCAACTCACTGAGGCTCCTTCAATAGCATCTTCCAAACCCCACAGCCTCTAACACCTAGAAGGACAAGGGGAGTGGATGCATGGGAACCCCACCTACAAGTTCTCCTCCAAGTCACAAACCACCTTGACTTGGAACCCTATGGCCATTTTTTTTTAACCAGCGCTGGGTCAAAATCCTGGAATTCTCTCCCTAACAGCACCTACACTACATGGATGCAGCTGTTTAAGAAGGTAGCTCACCACCACCTTCTCAAGGGCAATTAGAGCTGGGTAATAAATACTGGCTTTGCCAACAATGCCCACATCCTGTGAATGAATAAAAAAAATTAATTAGAACATCAGGCTCTCACAGTGCAATCTGCAGCTATGTTCCTACTTCCTGTCCTGCTTTGATGCAAAACCCTGTCAGGGAGGAGGCCTGCTAGCAGGAATATGCCCAGGACATGCAAGTGGGTCCAGACATGAAAAAAACAGGACCTGTTCCATTGACAAGCACAGCATCCTTCACATTAAAGTCCACCCTAAGTTATCGCAGCACATCTAACAAGGTGCCGTTTCCTTAAACTTCAGGCAGAAGCATGACACTGGTCACTATGAACAGTGTTCATTTTGAATGCATCCTTGACAATAATAATAACCAGAAAAATTCTTCCCGGTCAATTCTGGGACAGTGGAAAAGAATTGCAAGTGTCTGAAATACTATGTCAAAAGTCACCAGAACAGTTTTTGGTTCATGACATTTTATAGGTTTTCTGTTGGATGTCAGAGAAAATAATTGTCTGTGAGTAGGCTAACTTCTCCCCCAACTAACACAGGCAACACATTAGCTTCAAGAATTGCAGCACTCAAGCCCTTCCCCCAACCCAACAAGAAATCGTTATTTAAAACGGCAAAGAAAATCTGCCACTACAACAGGTCAAAAACATTTTGTTACGATCCCAGATGTTACTATTGGACAAGGCAGATCCCAGAAAGGAAAGATAAAACAATTTACTATAGCTATCTTATACTCTAATATTCAGGGTAAGTATGTGGTACATGTGAAATAACAGGCAAAATGTGGTCAGACACACCACACTCCAAAATAAAGGTCAGATGCAACCAAAGCAGATTCCATGGATTTTACAACAACCCACCCAGATGTCTGCTACACTGTAAGCCAACCAGTCTCATGGAAACTTTGGCCGGGATTTCTGTGCCCGCTGGCATCAGGCGTGGTCAGTGGCGTGAGCAGATAATATGGCGAGAAGACCAACAATCAGTTTTGAGACTTCACGAAACCAGTTTGCGATCGCCCGCTCTGCCTGTCGGTGGCAGGCCACATTTCCCACCATCGGACGGGAACCTCATTGTAATACATCTGCATATCATTATAAGGCCAGCCCGCCAGAATCGTCCCTCCCTGCTGGATCGTCCGCCATGTCATGATTGCACACTGACATGTTTCACAACAGCATATAAAACGTGTGCACTTGGCTGACTGCACTTTGAGGGGAACCCGGAGATAGCTTTTTTTATTTGTTCGTGGGATGTGGGCTTCGCTGGCTGGGCCAGCATTTATTGCCCATCCCTAGTTGCCCTTGAGAAGGCCATGGTGAGCTGCCTTCTTGAACTGCTGCAGCCCATGTGGTGTAGGTACACCCACAGTGCTGTTAGGAAGGGAGTTCCAGGATTTTCACCCAGCGACAGTGAAGGAACAGCGATATATTTCAAAGTCAGGATGTGACTTGGTGGGGAACCTCCAGGTGATGGTTTTCCCATCTATCTGCTGCCTTTGTCATTCTAGATGGTAGTGGTCATGGGTTTGGAAGGTGCTGTCTAAGAAGCCTTGGTGAATTTCTACAGTGCATCTTGTAGATAGTACACACTGCTGCTACAGTGTGTCAGTATTGGAGGGAGTGAATGTTTGTGGGTCTGGTGCCAATCAAGTGGACTGCTTTGTCCTGGACAGTGTCAAGCTACTTGAGTGTTGTGGAAGTTGCACTCATCCAGGCAAGTGTGGAGTATCCCATCACACTCCTGACTTGAGCCTTGTGGATGCTAGACAGGCTTTGGGGAGTCAGGAGGTGACTTACTCATCGCAGGTTTCCTAGCCTGTGAGTACACAGTAACATGGTGGCATGCTCACCCTGGATGCCTGTTAGACTTCAAGGCTGAAGTGCACTGATGTGGTGGGGTCAAGTGTTGCCCTGCGATTGAGGTGACTTGGCGGGTGGGGGTGGGGGGGGGGGGGGGGGGGGGGGGGGGGGGGGGGGGGGGGGGGGGGGGGGTGGGGAGGGCGCAAAGGCTGCCTTCAGTTGAGGTGACTTGCTGGAGCGGACAAGGGCTGCCCACTGGTTGAAGGTAGCGCACAAGCACATGCAGGGTGGGGGGGGAGCAGTGGGCAAGGGAAGCAGCCACACATTAGGGAAACCTTGTATAAGGTGACCATCCCTCTGCAGCTGAGACAGTTCAGGTGCAGCCACATTGATAGGGTTGGAGTCGGGCCTTTAGCTACTCTGCCCACTCAAGCAACGCAAAGGCATCAAAGTACCACCAAATAGCTCCAGAGATTTTCACCCCTCAGGCACAGACTGCAAAGTAATGACTGCAGAACATCTGGACAACTGGGCATGTTGTACAATCTCCTCGCTAAAGCTGGCCATGGAGCAGTCACTGGTGGAGGTGCTCACAGCCCTCCACAGTCAGTCACATCTGCCACCTGCTGCAGGATTTGGCACCAAAGGGGACATGGAGGGTGTCCACTGCCAGTGGCCGTGAAAGTGACAGTGGCGCTCAATTTCTACATCAGTGGCTCCTTTCAGGGCTCCACAGGAGACCTCTGTGGGATATCACAAGCCTCCACCCACAAATGTATCCATGAGGTCTTGGATGCCACCTTTGCGAGGGCACACAACTTTATGCATTTCACCTGGGACCAGGAGAGCCAGGATTCAAGAGCGATTGGATTTCTCCAGATCTCGGGTTTCCCACAGGGCAGGGTGCCATCGACTGCACTCATTTGGCGTTCAGAATCTCTGTCACAACAAGCGATCAACTGTGTCGACCGCAAACGGTTCCATTCGCTGAATGTTCAGCTGGTGTACGACCACCACCAATGCATCCTGGAGGTCTGTGCACAGTTCCCAGGGAGTGGAGCAAACCATCGGGATGCTGAAAATTAGGTTCCGGTACCTGGACCGGTCTGGTGGAGCCCTGCAATATAATCCACAGAGGGTGTCACACATCATCATCACCTGCTGCGCCCTTTACAACCTGTAATGGGGAGAGGAGCTGGCTGCAGAGGAGATGGAGGAGCTTCACATCTCCAACGTGGAAGTCGTCGATGGTGATGAGGGTGAGAAGGTCCTCAGAGGCTACAATGACGGGAATGAGGCCCTAGCATTGGCTAAATGAGAAAAGCCCTCATAGCTACTAGATTTGTGGAGGATGATGACAACATGCAATGAGGCGGCCCCATAGTTCCTCACATCATATCTATGAACGTTTTGACTCCAGTCAGGCTTATGGCAATGCAAAAACCCTCTGTGAGAACGCTCCTGTCATGGAGATGCAGTCGAGGCCCTAATAGTCACTCGATCGCAGGAGGATGATGACAACATGCAGTGGGGACATTCCATAGATCTTCACAGAGCTTCTGAGAAGGCCTGACTCCTGTCTGGCTGAGGGCAACTCACTTGCACTCTGTGATCAGGGTCATATCATAGAGACGTAGCCATGAAACTTTAGAAGCATCTGATCCTTCGTCCACCTTCACAGATGCTGAAGCGATGGGGGCCAGCCCCACCTTAAAAGTGCTGGGAGCACACCAAAATTATGACAGAACTCTGTGGTGCCTGCCCACTACTTTCTGGAAGCAATGACAAGCACCATCGAGGAGCAGGCATCAGTAATGTGTCCAGGGAGTGTGAGGCCGGGCCAATACTTTGCTCTGAAGGTTACACACTGCACAGGGAAGAGGCCCTGGACTGAGATACCCGCCTTTATCTTGTGGAGAAAGGTTTCATATCTGAGTGACAATAACACTGCTCATCAGAACAAGGAACCTGCATTTGGGGTCCTGCTGTTTGGCAGTTGCACCCTCCTTGGCTCGTGGAGCTGGAGCTGCTGAGGTCACAGGAAGAAGGTATTCGGGTGGGCCACAGTCGTGGAGTCACCTGTATGGATGGCCCGGGGGGTGTACACCTGCTGATCCTCCTCCCACTGGGTGCCTGGGGTCCAAGGCTGACTCCTTGAGAGTAGGCATAGCTGCAGTGAGATTGTGTTCTCTCTCACGTACGCACTGTTGGAGTCCAACTATGACATCAGCGATGGAGTTAAGCCCACATAGCAGTGCAGGAGCAACATTCTGGACTAAGGTCTCCATGGCGACCGCCATCCTACCAGTGGTGGCCTCGGTGCGTTGGCATGCTGGTGCTACCATCTCACTGAAGATGGACAGACTCCTCCATCATGCCTTGTAACACGAAGAGTGCAGCAGACATCCCTTCCTGAGGTTCCCAAGCTTGCCTTTGCAGCTCCAGCAACTGTGACATGACCAAGTCCAGGGGCTCGTCATCTGACTCGGACTCAGCAAATTTCTGGCCTACACCAGTCCTCCGAGTGCCAGACACCAGGGAAGTCCCTGCCACCACCTGCTGTGGATCTGACCGTGCTATGTGCCCATCAGATTGTGAACCCAGGGCTATTCTAAATCTAGGTCCCACCGAGATGCGTGACTCTGCGCTGGCGGAGGGTGTGGGTGAGCGCTGTGATGGGCCTTCAGGGAGGAGGGCCTCCAGATTCCTCTTCAGAGTTCACAGCCTTCGACTTTAGATCAAGCTAAGCATCTGAGTTTCCTAACAATCTGCAATTCATTATAAAATGTCTCATATGTCACTTCCTACTGAAACCCATTATGGCGCATAGACAAACAGACATAATGTTACGAATACATTTGACAGGTAGTTACCTTTACGATTTGCACTGTTTGAATCACAAATGCGACACTGTGGGTTTCGTATTGGTCGCCCAGGGACATGCTCGACCAGTTTACAGTACATCTCAGGACCATTTTCACCACAGGTTGCATTGGTGGAGATCACAGCATTACTGGCAAGATTCAGGATGGCTGGGAAGAGACCTGATGAAAAGAAAACAGTAAATTTTTAAAGGCCTTGGAGCTTCAAGTCACCAGCTGATACCAAACCACAGCTCCCACTTATAATGACGTGCTTAATAGAAATGAAACCTGGGGTAAGAATCTCTGTTCACTATATATAGGAATTATCATTTTGTTAGAAATACTAAGGAGAAAATGTCTTAACTAACACATTTGTTACACATTGTACCCACTGTTATACAGAATAATAACCACTGTCATCCATTTTCCTGACCTGGTTTTGCGAATTAATACAATTATCTGATTTAAAGTGACCAGCAGACAGAGTCTCTCCTAGAAACAGATGGGAGAGAAATATGTGAAACTCCTAGATAAAAACAAAATACTGCGGATGCTGGAAATTTGAAACAAAAACAGAAAATACTGGAAAAACTCAGCAGATCTGAAAACAGAGTTAACGTTTCGAGTCCACTTGACTCAAAAAAGAGTCTCCGAAGAAGAGTCTTACGGACTCTAAATGTTAATTTTTTTTTCTCTCCACAGATGCTGTCAGATCTGCTAAGATTTTCCATCATTTTCTGTTTTTGAATGTGAAACTCGTGCTGTTTTTTCATTTCTCCAATTTTCTCTCATCCTCTCCTGAAAGTGATGATACACACACGGTTCTATAGGCACCATACTACAGGCACCGTTCAACAGGCAACAACACCGTTCTACAAATAGTTCTATGGGCACAGTTCTACATGGACATTTCTATACGTAGTTTATGGACACAGACCAATGACCCAGATCTGTCCTCTACCTGTATCAAGTAAATTTCTTAATATAGCAACCCAGACAATAGGAATGAGCAGTCTACTCGATCAAGAGACTTATCACATTCATTGCAGTCTTCATCCAACTATCATATTCGAGTACTAACCTACATAGGATCACTGCATTGTAATCAGGAGTGGAACCCTGAATGGATTTTTTTCCTCCCAATACAAAAGTATTGTGATCAATTGTAACAAGTTCCAATTGGAGTCCAAGTCAAGAACAGCTAACTGAGTACTGCACAGAAATTAAACCTGGATATAGCCTGGTTCCTATGACTCTGTTCTAGACAGAACCATACACTCAACACCAAATGTGTTGGGAGAACACCACTACCAGGGCTTTTTTTTTTATAAAAATCTTATCAATTAAACCAGGAATGAATATCAGGAATGTCAGTGCTGTAAAAATGAATAAGATCATCAAAAATAGGAGCAGCGGCAAGCTGTTTGGCCCATCTAGCCTCTTCCATCGTTCAGTAAGATCATGGGCAGTCAGATTGTGGCCCTGATAGCACTTTCTTGCTGGTCCCCATAACCCTTAACTCCCTTGTCAATCAAAAATCTTGTCCAACTCTGCCTTGAGTTGAGTGAAGACTTTTTGAAGGAAAGTGTTACAAGCACATCCAGAGTTGCTCCACAGTGCAAACGCCCTTTGATCCAGCAGTTGGAAAACTGTAAACTCAATTACATAGTCAGGAGAAGTTGAGAGTCACCCTTTCTACTACCAAAACGTGACCTAACATTGAATATTGCTGCATTAGCCCCCCTGGAGTGATTCTTTTTCCCAGCCCTCACTTTCTGAATCAGTGCCAGTCAACAAGTTCCCTACAGTATTGCTCAAGGGTTCTCGGCTTATCCCACTCCAAATTGCTCTCCATGGAGTTAGTTACTTCCCCCCTACAGCCTAAATCAGCAGGGAAGGCTCACTGGAATGTGACACTCTATCCAGCAACAAAAGGAGGAATGCAGTCCTTATAAACAGCGACAGCCAAACAATCATGCACTGCAGTCTGGCGATTGTACTCAGCTGAAAAGCTAAAGCAGCTACCACAATCATTCCTCATGGAATTCACAAGAAATAGTGTTAACGGCTGGGTAAGAGGGCATTTCCTCTGGCGTTTTAACTGAAAGATTTTGCTTCGAGATATATATTTGTAGATAAACAAAGTGAATGCAACCTAATTTGCAAAGTACATATGCTCAGTTGGCAGGGTTTTTACTGTTAAATCACAATTGCTTTAGTAAATGGATTGTCATTAATGTATACATGTTATCATAGCATGGGAATAAGGTAAATTACATTTGTAAACATGCCACAGATGGAAAACAATGGATTATATCAAGCTGGTTTCATCTAATCTTACTACGTGACACCTGACTATTTAAATCCTTTTGAAACCTGTAGGAGTGCAGTTCAGCCCAAGGCACCAATGGGCAAGGGAACACACATGAGGCAATGAGCAGAAAAGCAGTTGTTCCAGGAGTCAGGGGGACAGACAGGCACTTATGTGACTGTCACCATGAGACCTGCATAGGGTGTTGCTCGCTAAAAGACATCACAGAGAGGGTGCAGAATATCCCAATGAGGGAGGCGAGTGAGACAGACATTGTGAGAAGCTGAGAAGAATCAATTGACCAGTGAGTGGTGGTGCAAGTACACGGTGATCCCACGCAAATAAAGACCCTTTCCACCTGCCCCACAAACTCCGATAAGGGCAGTGCTGGAGTGGGCAAGATTCTGGTGTGGCCATAGAGACTAGAATCCACTGCTTCCCTGCTCTTATTCTTCCTGCTGGCTCAGCAAAAAGAAAAATAAATCTATTAGCACCAATTTACTGTGAGACTAACTGCAATGTAAAAGAATACTTGATCAAATAGCCAGAGACGGATTAATCAAAATTAATCAGCTCCTTCGGCTAAAAAAAATTGCATTACAATAATCATGGAATGTTTTTAAAATCATTAAATGGTTTTCAAAGGGCTTTCTTTAATTCATTTTGTACTTCACTCTTTTCCTGATGGCAGTAGCTTTCCTGGGTCAGGGCTCCAAGGGTGTTTTGCACTCGATAATGTTTCAAACAATGCCTACCATGTGCATATCCAGTTAGTGAACGCAGCGGGTTGTTTGACGACAGGGGGGACTGCGGGTTGGGGGTGGGGGAGAGGGGAGGGGCCAGAAATGAGAGAGTCATAGCTGAGGCACATTTAGTGTGATTTAATGGTTGGCAGAAGTGTTTTCTGGCCATGTAGATAAGCTCCAGTTGTAGGTTGAAGTTGGGACAAAGGTCTAGGTATGTGTAAGCAGTAAAATACAAAACAGACCTCATAGCTTTAAAGAAACAGCACTTTAATTTGAATTAAAATAAGATCATATCAACTGATGTTGCTAAATTACCCAGCAGTGGGCAGATCACTTACATCAGGCAGGCTAACTCCTAATTACTTTGATGTAAAATGTTAATTGTTTCCTACTTTTCCATTGGACTGAATTACTAAATCAATGATTTAATAGGCTACGGCACAAGATTTTCTTTTACAAAACTGGCTGCTTTTGATTTGACCCCGAGTGCGAGCGCGCATTTTCTTAAAATCCCAGTTGATTCACAATCTGTGTGAAAATCCATGTCACACAGGCTGAAGTGGCAATTTTCTCCTTCGTAGTTAATAACATAAAGTGCAGCTACCAGGTTTCAGTAACTTCCAAAAAGAATTAAATCAAACAGCTGAATCCATTCAAAAACACTAAAAAAAAAGATTAAGAACGTCAAAGGATGCCAACGCAGGGCAACTGAATTAAACATGACACCAGGAAATCCTTGTGCAGTATAATGTGAAGTGTTGAGAGATGCACAGCAAACAACTGTTGGAATGTTCCAAAATGACTTGAGTGAAAATGCTCAATGGGTCACAAATTTGGTGATTTTATTTGTTGATGTAATGCTTTTTTTACTACAACAGCCAGAAGAAACTGCTGCATTTCAAGTTCAGCATTCCACACACCACTTTTTAGCCAGATCTCTAATGATTTTCATGTCTAGCAAACATCTTGTTGCAAGATTTGAACATATCGAAGATTTTTCTCTCACAATGCTCTTTTTATGAATGCAGAGTTTTAAGTGCATGTATTATTTTCATCGTAATATGACCATGTTACAAATACATGACTAAAAGAATTGTCACTGAATATCACTGCTTCAAGTCGAGCCAAATTTCCATATGAATGAAATTGCAAATGCACTTGTGCATCAATGCTTCAGTGTTAGACTACTAATAGAGGCAAATGTTCAATAACTGAATTACCCAAACTGCTCCAATCGTGTAGGAGCAGAGGAACATAGAGCTGAACGTTATGTTTCTGCTCGGGGTGAAGGAGCGGTACAGAAACTGAGGGGTCAGCTTGTTCCCGCCCTCGCCTTCTCTGCGCATCCAATGAAGCGCCAAATGGCCAATTAGTGGCTGTCCAGTGGGAAGGAGGCTAACTCTAGGTACATAGAAACCTTGCTTCCTGGTCACAAACCCTTCCCCTTTCTCCGTTCCAGCCTTGCAATTATTATCAGGGCCAGTTTCTCATGCCTGTTTAGATTCCACAATATAGTCAGCTCTTGTGACTTTGAGTTAATATAAAAAAAAGTGGCCCAGAACTTCCAGTCTCCAAATGGTCGTACCCCAGCCATACCCCCAAGATGCGCTACGGGACCCCTCAGAAGCCCCAACGCACTGACTATGTGGGAATTGCCCAGGAAGTCTGGACTTCTGATGGGCAATTCTCCTGCATCCGGAACCCTCCAAAAAATTCTCCAACTCTGAGTTACAGTCAGAGACTTCGGATGCTTCTGACTCGCTTACTTAGATACATACCCAGGAAATATTAGACGGAAAAAAAAGTTCCAACTCCTGGGTAAGTGTACATAATCACTCATATACTGACCCCCTCAATCTTCCCCTGACTACATCCCGACTCCCTGACTCCGCCCAACTCTACAAGCCCCAATCCTCTGACTCCCCCCCCCCCCGAATCTTCCAACACACCAACGCCCCCAACACTCCCACTGCCCCCCAACACCTTCCGATTTCCTCCTTGACCCAACCCAACCTCACCACACTACCCACTCTGCCACCTATTATCCTGCCACCCTACCTAGCTGACACCTTACCATCCTGCCACCTACTGCCCTGCCACCATATGCACCTTGTCACCCTACCCACCCTACTACCCTTCCCACTTTGTCACCCTACCCACCTTGTCACCCTGCCCATCCTGCCACCCTCCACCCTACCCACCCTGCCACACTACCATCCTGCCAACTACTAACCCTGCCACCCTACCCACCTTGTCACCCTGCCCATCCTGCCACCCTCCACCTTGCAAACCCTGCCACCTGACCCTGCCACCCTACCTACTTGCCTCACCTCACACTCATTCACTCACACACTGAAAAGCTATTTAAATGCCCCAAAGTTTTTCAGTGTATTTCTCCAATGAAGACTTACCAAAAAACGGCAGCTAGTGCCATAAAATGGGGACATGGCTTGGCCCTCCCCGACAATCCTGTCCTATGAAGAAGGACTCCGAGAACAGGTACGCTCTGCATTTCTGAAGAGGCCCGGTTTGGAAGGCCAGGCCAGAAATGTGGGGATCCAGTGTAAGCTTAAAAAAAAAGCATGAGCGAAGAGGCAATCCAATGGCGATTCCCACTCCTCGGAAGTTTCGGCCCAGCGTAGTGATAAATTTTTGTTGCAGCTCCATTCACAGAGGAATATGAATCACACCTGGGCGGGTTCTGAGAATCGGCACCATTGGACGGGATGTCACGTGGCAGAGGGGTAACAGCAGGAATTGTAAGTGGCGCCCGCTCTCAGCGTCAGTCTTTATTATTCATTGAAGGCTCAAAGAAAAAAATCAGACACTGCCACCTTCCCCAGCAGAATCTGCCGCTACATTTAACCATAGCCCCGATGCCAGGTCTTTTCTAGCGCCCTTGTGCTGCCTCACTTTAACTAGCATAAAACACTCCCAAGTTTTAAGTTCGATGGCTGAAAAATGCAGCGGGTAACAAAAAAACTGCGGACGATTGGGTTGTTGACAGAGTTAATAGCTCGTTAATTAATCATTTCAAAATGATGGGTGGGCTGCTGATTTCGATGCCCGCGTGCCTTCGCATTATCAGAGACTGGCGCGATGACATCGGTTTGCTGACATCACGCCAGGGGTTTTGTTAGCTTAGGGTGGAATGTTGGGATGGGCAGCACACTCGATTTAGGTTATTTTCCTCCCATAATTCCAGATGCAGGGTTCAATTTAAGCTTGGGCTAGTATTTTGTCAAGCGCAGTTTATTAAGTTGTTCTTGGTCCTTGCAGATTTAATGTTTTCGATGGTATTTTACCAAGTGCATCTTATTAAGCCATCTTAGCTTTACTGCTGGATATATTGTGGTTTACCTCTATAAAAGAGAAAATTAAAATAAAGTAGTCTTCATCAGGAACTGATGGGGGATTTGCCATTTCAGACTATGGCCAATGACATTCTTGAGTCAACAGCTACTAAGAAGCTGCCTCCATATCTTTATTTTCTCCACCACTTTTCCTCCCATCATCCTCCTGCATTGGCGGATAGTCCTCTGAATTCTTGATGCCTCCTGATAATTGGACAAAGTGACCTAATTTATGTCAGATTGTCTGCTTCTAGTGATTGTGATGTCAATGGTTAACACCTTCACCAGCTGAGAACGACTGGCTCACCACTGCCTATAGAGCAAAGATCAAACTGACCAGAGTCTGTGCAGTCTTCATGTTCACCCGCTAACCCTGTTCATTCTTCCAAGCATCCGGAGGACCCCATTCCTCTTCTAACTCACTTTGTACACACCCACCCTGCACCGTGCCACCCCCACCCCCACCCCCGCCCAGAGTAATCACAATGTCTTTACTCCAATGATTTTGTGCCCCCTATGGTGCCCCAGGTGCAAACGGACAGAATTTGCTCCCAAGGGGGTCAGGTTGGCTCCAGCAACAGACGATCATAGATCTCAAGTCGATTTTTATCTGTGACAAAACATGAGTTAATTTACTGCATTATAGGTGCTGTATAACTTCAAGTTGTCATTAGTGCTGTGTGAAAGATAGAATTGTGTCCAATACGGTAATTTTCTGTGACTCTTCAACACAACCAATGCTGCTCCCCACCCCCTCCCAAGTCCAAATCAAAGCTGACAATCATTAATGGGGACACTTTGAATGGAGACATTTGTTTCATGAAAGGTACCTTCCAGACATCAGGACTGATTACTTGCTTAAATGAGGATCATTGCAAGATCACAAAACAGATGTGGAAAACTCACTCTTAACACACTATCCAGGAGAACATGCAGCTCCCCTATCACATCATTCAGTTGGTTTCTATTTGATTCCAGGAATTTTTTGCCTCTATAATCCTATCAAGAAACCCACTGGCCTTAAAATAACACCATGGGACACTAGTATGTAAATTCAATAAGAATCTGTATGGAATTCACTCCTACACTACAACAGTGACGATACTTCAAAAAGAACTTCATTGGCTAAAAAACACTTTGGAACATCCTGAGGTTGTAAGAGGTGCAATATAAATGCAAGTTCTTTCTTCCTCTGAATTTTAATGCGTGCACTGATACATTTATTACAATGCCTCTGTTAAAATAGCTTTTAAAAGAATAATCTCATTTCGGAGCCTTTCATGTCTCAATCCTGAATTTGTGCATAGCTTCCTAGACTGAAAATAGAATGGTTTTATTTTCCAAAACAGTTCGTATCTAATAGCTTCAACTTGGAAATACTAATCACCATGTATGACTCTTGCTCACATGAACCAGCATCGCCCCAACAAGCTTTTTGCAAGACTTTCGGAAGCAGTTATCCAGTGTCATACCCCAAAGAGATAACTTCTTAATACTTGGGATGAAAAATACAGAATCTCATAGCTTAAAACTCTGCACACATTTTTCACGCATTATAGTTACCACTACGCAGCTTAGTTATACTATTTTAAAACCAAAGATTACATTAGAATAGATGAAGCACTGATGGCAAGTGACAAAATTGAGAGATCGGGGGGTAATAGATTAGGAATGAAATGGGTTATGCTTTTCTGCACAGCCTTCTCCAATCAACAAGGAGGGAAACAGTTCTTGTGCAAAAGACAGTGCCACTGACAATGCACTAGACTATCAGTATACATGTCCATTCATACATGGGAAAACAAAAATTCACACAGGAAAATCATACATTGATTTGGATTCAAGTTATCTTGTAGCATTTGAAAGTATACAACTGAACGTTCATCACAATGAAGAAAATGACCACAAATTGATTTAAGCAAATTCTAAAACAAGAATATTAGGATATCAATTTAAGAAACTACTGAGGAGATTTAAAATGCATGACGAAACCAAGTTAGCTTCAATTTCAGCTGAGTCAAAACAGTTACCATTGAGTCACTGTTCCCAATGGCGGACAGACTGTCTACTATGTTAATAGTTTTTAAGCCAAAGCCACAGAAAATCCTTGAAGGCAGATCATTATCACACATTAGGTAAGAATTCCACAAAGGCTTTTCATTAGCGGAGGCCAGTTTGAAAAGAAGGTAATATACTTCATATAAAAAGATCTCCGCAACATTCAGCAGATCCGTCAGTGCCTACGGGCACATAATCTTCACTGGGCAGCAAATTCAGGAAGAATGCAAGGAACAGCAACAACCATTGTAGATGGCTTTATTACCATCCTCTCTCAACTCCGCAATGCCATGCGAGCCATGATCCTCACAAATGGAACCACCACCGACATTATCTCCGTGAAGACTGGGGTCAAACAAGGCTTTGCCATCACACCAACCCTTTTCTCCATCTTCCTTACTGCAATACTGTCCCTCACCTCCAGAAAATTACTCATAGCCGTGGAGATATCTACAGAACAAACAGGAAACTGTTCAGCCTATACTGCCTTCAATCCAAATCCAAACTCACTCTGACCTCGGTCATTAAACTTCAGTGTGTAACTGACACCTATGTGTGCACTCACTTAGGAACTGGTCATCGTCGACTCCTTCCCCAAACATGAGAAAAAGGGCCTTTCACTAAACACCCAGAAAACTAAGGCCCTTTTCCAACCAGCTCCCACAACAAAGCACCTCCCCCATCACTTAAGGTCAATGGTGAGATCTTGGAAAATGTGAACCATTTTATATAACTTGGGAGTCTACACTCAAAGAGATAGATGACAAAATTCATCATTGCCTCCAATATACCAGCTCAGCCTACAGCCAACGGAGGAAGAGAATATTTGAGGACAAGAGTCTCAAACCCAAGACTAACATTAATGGTTTACTGGACAGCAGCAATCCAGCCTGTTCCTATATGCTTCAGAGACTTGGACAAGCTGTAGCAGGCACCTCAAAGCACTAGAGGAGTATCATCAGCAACATCTTCACAAGATCCTCCAAATACAATGGCCAAAACGGCAGTCCAACTGTAGTGTCGTCTCCCATGCCAACTTTCCTAGTATTGAGGCACTAATCACTCAACACCAGCTTCTCTATGTGGGGCATGTCATTCATATGCCTGACACCAGGCTCCCAAAGAAACTGCTCTACCCAGAACTCGGTTGCAGAATGAGATTCCCAGGGAGACAGCAGCAATGTTTTGGGGGTGTCCTCTGACCATCTCTGAAGAGGTCAAACGTACCCACCAACTCTTGGGAGACCCTGACTCATGACCAACCAAAATGGGGAAGGTTCATTCAAGAAGGTACTGAATGAGAGACTTCATCGGCAACATGAGGAGATGAAGCAAGGTGTTGGAGAGAGCGCACAAATCTCCAAACAACTCTTCCTCCCAAGCCTTCAAGCACCACTCACCTCACAAGTCACAGAGTCTGCAGATGACCAATTGGATTTACCAGCCATCTCAGAACCTATTGTACCGGAGTGGAAACAAGTCATGTTCAATCCCAAGGGACTGCCTAAGAGAGGAAATGGAGGGAATGGGCATGTTGGGGTGATTTCTCACCTAAGAAATGGAGAGGGGGTGGGTGGGTTGGGTGGAAAGCACTAGAAATCAGGGTGGGGCATCTCAGCCTTCCCATTAATGCTAAGTTTCAGTGGACAGGCAGCCTGCCAGAAAGAGGCCAGATGAGGCTGGCTAAATGCACAAATTGGGATCATACTTTGATTGGAAGGCCCCATGCATTCACTACTGAAAGCTGCTTACAAATCCAGCAAACACGGATCCCCAGAAAAGCCTGGCCCACTGACAACCTGCTCAAGGCCTCACCCGGGATTTTTTCTCTTTAGCTGTGCTTTGCACACACATCTCACTGTATCACCCCAAAGTGCTGGGGCCTCAAAATGTCTCACGCTTCATTCTGACAAAAACAGACAGAAGGACTGCCCGTCTTCACAGCTTATTCATGCCCTACTTTAAAACTGCAAATATTTGGAAGAGTGGAGCCATTGTTTCCTGTCCCCCACCTCAAAATCCATTCCCTGGCCACCAACTGAATCCACCCCAACTAACCTCCCCCACCCCTGCTCATCCAAGGCTGAGCCACTGTTCACAATCTGGGGACCCAATTTTAACCTGAGCTGAGCTTCCAATTCCATATCCTCTGGATTACCAAGTTCATCTACTGCTATCTTTGAGCCAATGTCCATCTCTGCCCCGCCTCGCCACTTCTGCTGCTGTAACCATCTTCCATGCATTTGTTATCTCTACACTTGACTATTCCAGAATTCTATTGTCATGCTTTGTACCCTCCATAAACCTGAGCTCATCCAAAATTCTGCAGTCCATATCCTAACTTACCTCCACTCTCGGGCCAAGCTTTTGATCACCTGTCCTAATATTTCCTAATGCGGCTCAGTGTCAAATTTATCTGATTAGACTCCTGTGAAGTGCCTTCTGTCATTTTATTACATTAAAGGTGTTAACTGGATTTCAATTATGCTTAATTGTATGCAGGTGGAGGGCATTAATGGGGGTTTTACTTGAGCACATATAAAGAGACACATACTGAAACTGTGGTTTGGTTGAGTTAGGGGATGTATGCTTGTAATGTTTCACTCTGTAACTAAATATAAGACTGACTAAAGATTGGCTTCAGCACTATCCTTTATCAACTGGCTTTCTGGATTAGAGCAAAAAGTGCTATGAAAATACATGTAGTTGTTATCTTGCACTGTCTGTTAAAATATATTCTGCTGCAAGTTTGGTAATTTCATTTATGGTCACAGTACAATTGTTATCTCAACACCAAAGCCATACTAGGGGCAATTTTAACCTAGCCCCTCAGATGGGAAACCCACCGAATCAGGAGGAGCATTGATTTTACATCCAGCCAAGTGGGAGAAATTTTAACTTATCCCGCCATTCAGGAAAGTGATGGAATTGGGTAAAGTGTTGGTTTTACACCCCCGCCATTGAAGTTAACGAGTAGTATTGGGTAGGTGTAAAACCAATGCTTTATCTCATCTCCTGGTTTTCTCAGTGATGAGTTAGGCTAAAATTGTCCCGAGTAAACTGCATCAACTTCAATATGCCTGTGTCACCAATGCCAGGTTATTCAAATGGGTTGTGTAAAAGTATATAGGGAAGTCAATAGATTCACACGACGTCTGAACTGCAATCTGCAATGAGAAATGTTAAAAATGGCGTTTTAGCTTGTTCTAACCAACAGTCAATTTACTTCACGGCTACTCTTAATTGGAACTGTACAGTGTTGCTGCACCGCTAA
Source organism: Carcharodon carcharias (assembly GCF_017639515.1). Classification (NCBI taxonomy): domain Eukaryota; kingdom Metazoa; phylum Chordata; class Chondrichthyes; order Lamniformes; family Lamnidae; genus Carcharodon; species Carcharodon carcharias. The sequence continues at coordinate 169,504,845 of NC_054472.1, forward strand.
ATAACTGGACTGCGGTAGCACTCAGCATCGTCTTTCAAGTCAGATGGTTGTCGTTTTCTCATCTGAACAGTCTTTTCGCTTGACTTGAAATCATCCAGAAACAAACTCCTCTGCTTTTACTCAAATTCAGACATCTAGAAACTTTGATTTCTTTTTCCCAAAGCCAAGAACAGCTTTGAATTATCATTAGGACTATTGTCTGACTCTTAAACAAAGCTGATTCAATTCTGACGGCACAGAGATTAACAATTTAAATGAATGTTTCTCAACAGGCAGGTTGCAGTTTAGTGGAATGAGCACCATGCTTGGGAAAACATCTGCAGATCTATCAACGCGCCACCACCATTTTTGCTCTCACAGAAAGGTCAACAGGAATACAATACCCCTTTTATTTATCTTTTTCCCGGTTTTTTGCTTGCAATGCTCACTATTGCCAACCGCCCACTTCTTTCGCTTGGGAGAGGGAGGCCATAGGGACCACAGAGTTGATGTCAATTATGTCGCTGACTGAGCAGATGGTAGATGATAGTTCTGCAGTATTGCATACGCATTCCTATACCTTTCTTCCAAAAATACACACAAAATGTAAAAGTCAGAGTTCGTGGATTCTCGACAAAGCTTAGAACCACTGTGATCGGGACTCAACGGCTCCAGACTGCAGCTGAAGGGCCTGATTTTAACCCTGCCCTTTCAGTGGGAATGGAGTGGGTGGAGCAAAATGGCGGTCACCATACAACACGCTCTGGTCCCGCATCATGTTAGCTCCCGGGTTTCACAGGCGCCAATCCACTTGCCTCATCAATAGTGATATGGCAGGATTTTTTTTCCCTTTAACAGGCTGAGAAATGAAAAGGCAGTGTGTTACTTTAATTGGGGTAATTTTTAACAAAAGCTTTCACTAAGATCAAATAGTTTACATGAATAAGTTCTTTCCAATGACCACACTTGCCAGATTAGAAGTAACATTACCTACAATAATAAAATCTGCCTTTGTAATACTCGAGCTGTCACTACCAAGACACAAATAGATCTGAAGGAGAAAACAATGAAAGCCAAACCAGTTTAGTCAGTAAACTGTCTAATCACATAAAAGCAGCCAGATTATCTACAAAAAAGGTGCATTCTTTCAAAATCTCAGGGTCAAAAGTTTCTTGTAAAGTAATCTTTGATACCAATTGTGTACACTGTATGATTAAAGTAAAACATGATGATAAAACTATACAATTCTGTAAGTCCTATTTAATCAAACATTAACAGGCAATAAACAAAATTCAAAGGAAGAGGTCCAATAACCTTTGTACAGGCTGGTATTTTAGGCTCAGACAGATAACTCGTCGTCATGAGATAAACCCTGCAGTTGCATGTACAGGAACATAGGAATTGACACCTCTTGCACAAGATACTCCAGTTTTGGGTGCATCAGTTAGTTACAATGCAGGTAGCTGGTCTTCTGAATCCAGATAGCAATAGAACAACATCTCGGAGAACAGTTCACCTTGAAGGATGATATCAAATTCAATAATGAAAGCCTACGTGCTCTAACACCTCGTGTGCTAAGTATACCTCGTATTCAATAATCATATTTTTTATTTTGTATAAAAGGAAAGTGTGTTTCTGAAAGTGGACCAAAGGGAATAGCATTCAGCTTTGCAGCATAACAAAGCAGGTAAAGCAGCGGGCCAGACTATTAATGTGTCCATTAGAAAGTCACAGTGGAGAAGCTGTAGAACTCCAGGCAAACACACATCACTCACACCTTTCACCCTAATCTCAACGGCTCACTCCTTTTGGCATCCACGTGCCACCTTTACCCATGCTTTGCTGCTTGTCTGCGTCCAAGCCAGTTGTGAAGGTTCTGCCCAGTGTGGTGTAATATTGTACAGCATTCAGTGTTAATACAATATTGCTTACCTTTGTTGATAACTCATCTCCCCTTTCCCCCCCACTGGGCTGGCTCTAGCAACTGAAGCCTAATGTTGACATCCTGGGCTCATTGTGTGTTAGACCTTTGCTAGAGTGCAGAGATTTCACAGAGGCGTCATCAGCTATGATCGAACCACGTAGCTCAATCTTCAGGGAGCCAGCCATCCTACTGTTTCAAAATGATGTGTGGATTTGATTGTGTTATGGGTAGTCTCCAAGGACAATTTTTGGCCAAGATCACCATTTGTGTGTTGATATTCCTCTTTAAGCATGTCACAGAATTGTTTTTAGGTGGGTAAAGGAAGATGAGTGGATAGGATATAAACCCCTCTAGCTGCAGCCTGGTAAAAAAATCTCTTTGTAACTGTTGCTGGTAGTCCAATGAATGTTGACATGGGAGTACATGTGATCTTCAACTACTTTCTTAATGTATCAAAAGATGGCACAGTGACTTCATTCCAGCTAATGTCCCAGTAAATGCCTGGAAGGGCTCACTGGCATAAAAATTAAGGATCATTGGTAGCTTTCATTGCCACTGATAATCCTCAACATCCTAACCTCAATCTCACTAGGCACTCTCCTCAGTGATATCCAGGTAGTTGCCTCTTGTGGCATGTGGTTTTACTGTGGTGCACCTTTTACGCCCTTTGCACTTACTGGTTGCCTTTCACTCCTGTTCCTGCTGATAACCGCCTTCACACAATAATTGACAATGGCCGGAAGTCCGGATAAGTGGGACTATTCAGCCCATGTAACTTATCCTCCCTTCAAAATGCACAAATTTTCCCTACCCATGCCCTCACCGTGTCTAATAAGCAACTTTAGCAAACACACACACTAAGCGGAGAAGATAGCACCTTCCAAACTCGTGAGCTCCACCGCCTACAAAGACAAGCGCTGTAGGTAGATGGGAACACCACAACCTGGAAGTTCCCCTCCAAACCACTCACCATCCTGCGTTGGAAATATATCACTGTTCCTTCACTGTCACTGGGTCAAAATCCTCGAACTCCCTCCCCAAGCACTGTGGATGTGCCTATACCACATGGACTGCAGTGGTTAAAGAAGGCAGCTCACCACCACCTTCCCGAGGGCAGTTAGGGATGGGCAATGAATGCTGCTCTAGTCAGCAATGCCTACATTCCACTAATTAATAAAAACAGAAGAAAACTCCCTTAGCTTTCCACTAGACCTAATCTCATGTTTACTCTCATCTGTTGCTCATTAATCTTAGCCACAGATAAAAACGTAGCTCTTAAATTGCATACAAAAGTGAACCATTATTTAGAACCTTTGTATCAGAAATACATAACTCTTAAATAGTACACACAGCCAAGTGCTAAAACTCAGGCTTAAGAAAGCAAAAGTTTGGGGGAGAAGTTTTTGGTGAGCACCTCCATCTGGGAGAGCTGTTTTCTCTAAGATCTGCTTCGAGGCCTGTTACAATGAGAAGCTGCTCAGCTGACATGGAGCGATGGGCCTGCTCTTTTGTTCAAGGAACCAAACTTCCTCGGGAAGACCCTGGGAGGAAATGAAAGGCCCCTTTCACAATGCTGTTTATTCAGCTCGCTGTAAAAGTGGGTATCAAAGTAACCTTCACAGCCAGATGGGCAGACGGATGAATGAATAAATTTCCTCTGGAGGAGAACAGCCCTTCAAGGCTTTCAAATGTAACTCAACACCCATGTCTAATACTTGCACATCCAGAACACAATGCTGTAAATGTCCATAAAATCAAGATCGTGCCTCACGTCAACCAGCTTCACAAAAGTTATTGCCCAGTTATTGAAATCTAACCTTCTAATTACACATTTTATTGACCAAGTGCTTATTCCTGACAGCCCAACCTGAATTTACACCACATAAATTCTCCATGTGCCCTGTACAATATTATTAGTCACATTTTGAAATTCACGATAACAACCTCCATCTTTGGCTCTGGTGGATAAGATTCATTTACAGTGAACAGGTATCACATTCTTAAGGATGGATACTCAAATTAACTTCTTTATTAAAAGAAAGACAGAAACACAGACTCTGCATGAAATGCCAGATTTACATCAACCTTACTTTTTTTTTTAAAAAGGGAGCATTCTATGTAATTACTTTCCTACCCCCGCCAAGTCACCAACTCTTTGGAACCAGATGCAATGCAACAAGCAGATACATTTTAACCAAGGCACAAAATGGTATTATTAAAGCTTCATAGTTTTAAGAAAGCCCTAGGGAGACCCATGTAAGGGGATTGAGCATGTACAGGCACTTTGAATCAGAATTAATAACCACTCAGGCATCGGAATGAAACACAAGCACTTCATCGTACTTTGACAAACGCATTTATACTACGCGAAGATACTTTGCTCTGATCTAAACTTATACATTCATCCTCAAGGTCACAGCTTTTCTGAGCAGCAAATCTAGTCTAGAAATTTAATTGGTTCAGGAAAGGGTTAACAGCAAACCTCACACACAGCACCTGAAACCCTCCAGCGTACACTTAAAGAGCTCAAGCTGATAATTACAGAGTTGTTGTGCCGTGTGGTAGGTCAGTAATTTTCAAATCCTCTCTGGCCTCAGGTGAGGTGCTAACATTGTCCCATTATTAAAAAAGGGAGGAAGGGATAGCCTAGCAAATTACAGGCCAGTCAGTCTAACCTCGGTGGTGGGGGAGTTACTAGAAAGAATTCTGAGGGACAGAATGTATCTGCATTTGGAGAGACATGGATTAATCAAGGATAGTCAGCATGGATTTGGTCACGGAAGGTCATGTTTGACAAATTTGTTCGAATTTTTTGAGTAGGTAAGCAGGTGTGTTGATGAGGGTAATGCATTTGATGTGGTCTACATGGACTTTAGCAAGGCTTTTGATAAGGTCCTTCATGGCAGACTGGTCAAGAAAGTAAGAGCCCATGGGATCGATGGCAAAGTGGCATGTTGGATCCAAAATTGGCTGAGAGGCAGGAAGCAGAAGGTGATGGTCGAGGGATGTTTCTGTGACTGGAAGTCTGTTTCCAGTGGGGTTCTGCAGGGCTCTGTGCTGGGGCCCTTGCTGTTTGTGGTGTACATAAATGATTTAGAATTAAAAATATGGAGTATGATCAAGATGTTCACGAATGACACGAAAATTGGTAGGGTGGTAAATAGTGAGGAGGAGCGCCATAAACTGCAGGAGGATATCATTGGACTGATCAGGTGGACAGAGCAGTGGCAAATGGAATTCAACCCGGAAAAGTGTGAGGTAATGTATTTGGGAGGCTAGCAAGGCAAGGGATTACACTATGAATGGTAGGACCCTGGAAAGTACTGAAGATCAGAGGGACCTCAGTGTGCATATCTACAGGTCCCCGAAGAAGGGCAAGTAGATAAGAAGGCATATGGGACACTTACTTTTATTAGCCGAGGCATAGAATACAAGAGCAGGGAATTTTGCTGGAACTGTATAAAACGCTAGTTAGGCCACAACTGGAGTACTGCATGCAGTTCATGCACATTAAAGGAAGGATGTGATTGCACTGGAGAGGGTGCAGAGGATTTACCAGAATGCTGCCTGGGCCGGAGGGTCTGAGCTATGATAGGCTGGGCTTGTTTCCCTTGGAGCAGCGAAGGTTGAGAGCGACTTGATAGAGGTGTATAAGATTATGAGGGACTTAGATAGGATGGTTAGGAAGGCACTTTTCCCATTAGTAGAGGAGTCATAACCAGGGGCATAGATTCAAGGTAAGAGGTAGAAGGCTAAGAGGGGAGTTGAGGAGAAAGTTTTCGCCCAGAAGGTGGTGGGAGTCTGGAACTCACTGCCGAAAGGGTGGTTGAGTCAAAAACTCTTGTAACATTTGAGAAGTATTCACTTGTGTTGCCATAGCCTCCAGGGTATGAGCCAAGCGCTGGAAAACGAGATTACTGTAGTCAGATCTTTGTTGACCGGCACAGACACGATGGGCTGTGAACGTCTATGAGTCAGAGCTCTTTATTTAAACCCAGGAAACCCTTGCAACCAAATAAAGATTTGTGCAATTATATAGAATCGCAACTTGTTCCTAATCTGAAAGCCAGAATTTGCAAACTTTTTAGTAGAGCTTGCAAGCGGCGGCTGTTCAAATGTCAGGACAAGCAATTGTTAGGAAGAAAAGTAGCGTCAATCAGTGTACATCATTAGGATAATTACAATCAAAGTAATTCATGTGCACTCTAATTACAAACAAACATGAAAAGCATGGTTAAACCCTGACAAAAATCAGTAAAATATCAATTATAAAGGCAACATCAAAAATACATGATTCAGCCCTGAAAAGAACTTAAAATGTTTCCAACAATGGGAGATTAAAGTACATCTTATCCTGTAACTAGTCAATAAACTGTAACCTTACTATCAAGTTCTCAAAGGCAGTTTAAGAATCAGAGCATTGTCTTTTCCACATAAAACGAGTTACGGGCAATCTACAATTTAAGACAAAAATGATCAAGCTCTGTATTCTCTTCTTGGACAAGCTGTCACATGGGGAGACAGCTGGAAAGCTTTGGGGAATTGCCCTTTCCTGTATAGCTGAGGAACACAACACAAAGAACAGGATGAAATAGCAATGACCCACTCCTGAGCGTTGACCATGGTTTCTCTCGGGGATTCCAGGGGAGTGGGGTGTGATAGCAGAATGCTCAAGCCTGCGGCATACATAAACTTAGGGCAATTAGGATAATGGTGAAGCAGGGCTCTTACAGAACCTTGCACCCCTTTTCCTGCGTGAATGTCTCACAGGTACCTACATATAGTTGCCGGAAAAGGAGGAACCTGCATATATAGCACTTTTCACTGTTTCATTATGGAAGCAAGAAAGACAATTTGTGCACAGACTCGGCCCCAGACATATTGGCTTCTGCCTTTCCTCTGGATATTAGCCTGCGAGGCTGAGAAAGATTTTCAGATGCCAGGCAGGTGTCCACCTCCTAAAACCATGCCTAGGCTAAGCAGCAAACACAGAAAGGAGAAATTTTCTGGTTTGGAAACTGCAATGTCAGTGTGCTCAGTCACGAACAATGACTCACATTCCACAGCAAGTGTATGCAAGGCAGCACTGATCGACCGCAAGCTACTCAAGTTTGATGTTGACATTGCCGGTCTACAGGAAACCAGATCAGCCAACACAGCTTCTATGTGTGAGGTGAACTACACCTTTTATTGGCATGGCAAGAGCACTGAAGGCCACCATAAGCATGGTGCAGACTTCATACTCAGCAACAGGTTGATACAGTCAATTGAGTCACTAGTAGCAACTTCTGAACGCCTCATCTCTGTGTTTATCACCTGGTGGAGGCATTGTCAACATCATCTGCGCTTCTGCACCAACATTGAATGCAGTTTCTCAGCCAAAGATCAATCCTATGACTCACTACATGACATTCTAAGGCACATTCCAAATGATGAGAAGTTATTCATCCTAGCTGATTTCAATGCATGTACAAGGTCAAACAGGGATTCATGACTAACGTGCCTCAGTCATCATGGGGGTGGGCAAGATCAATGACAACAGACAAAAGCTTCTTGAAACAAAAACAGAAAAATGCTGGAAAACCTCAGCAGGTCTAACAGCATCTGTGGAGAGAAAAACAGAGTTAACGTTTCAAGTCTGTACAACTCTTCTTCAGAGCTAAAGAGAAGTAAAAGCTTCTTGAGCTTTGTTCCCTGAATGAACTCCACATCACCAATACTTTCTCTCAGTGCAAACATGGCTACAAAAGATATCATGGCATCCTGCAAGCGACCCACCATCAGCAATTTGATAATGACTAGATAATCTGTTTTAGTAATGTTGGATGAGACACGGGCCCAGACATAGAGAACTCCCACTGTTCTTCTAATTATCTGGTGGGATCTTTTACATTCACCTGAGAGGACAGAGGGGGTCTCGGTTAAATGTCTCAAAGGAAATACAATCCGGGCCTTACTTAAATAAAATGGTCCATTCTCGGCAGGAGGAGGGCAGAGAGCGGTTGCCAGCAGGGGGAAGGTGAGGCGGTACTTGGCTGCCTCAGCTTCCAGGAAAGTGGCAACTGGAGGTTTAAGGAGGGAGGGAATGGGTTGAAAGGAAGGTGGAGGCAGCAGTTCAATAGAGGAATGGGCGGGGGGTGGGGGGGGTGGTGCAGATCTTAGGATCCAATGCAGGGGAGACTGCGACAGATAGGTGCACTCCTGTGCCTCCTCGTCCCACAAGGACATTTTCTGATTTAGCAACAGCACTCCCTTTGCACTCCCCACCAGTTGCCAACACATTCCATGCTGGTGAGGGAGCTGCAGCAGCCCCTCCACTTCACACTCGATCGGGTTCCTAGACACGTAATGGAACCTGGAGTTCCACTATTCCTATGGGGTCCTTCCCACTTTAAGCAGGCACCTCATGCACTAGCAGAACCCAGCAGGTTAACAATCGGAGAATGGGTAAGCAATCTGCTCGTTTGTAACAGGCAGGTTCACAGGGTTAAAAGTGACTCCACTATCTCCAACAACGCAACTCTCCCTTAATACTCAACCGAGGCAGCAGTCTAGATTATGTGCTCAACTCCAGGGGTGGGGCTTGGAATAGCAGATTGCTGAACAGGAACGAATGTTACCACTGAATCATGTTCATTCTCAAGGGTAACTCAACTGGTTTACCAGTGCAGAAAAGGTATGAAGCATTTAAAGAGGTACATTGATGAAGTATCGTTTCTTTCAGATTTTACTTATCAATTTTTATTAAGATGATTTCTAGTTTTCATCACCATCAAACGACAAAATAGATTTTTTATTTGCACAGAAACAGCCTTGAAACAGTTAGCCTTAAATACAAACATCTTTAAAAGGTTAATTGTCCAAGAATATATGGACTGTATTATTTTAAAACGATGTTTCATTAATCCAGCCAAGTGTATTGCTTGTGTGCTTATTCTTCTCATAGTCAAATGCATGGTACGCTCTTTAGCCCTTTCAAATTCCAGGGCCAAAATAACAATACCACAGATTAAGAAAGTAAAAAGTGATCAACTTGTCACCAGATCATTAAAGCATTAAAAATACAAGTGACAATTTAAACTAAACTTCCTCTCCCCAAAAGTTCTTGTCTTTTTAAAGTACACTCTACATATTTGTCATGCAAGATGTGGCACATTTAACTGAAGTCAGTTCTACATTTAGCAGAGCACTGGTTGCATTGTCAAAATCCCAATTAGAGGATGCTCTGACAGGCCTTCCCACATTCAACCATGTTGCCAACAAGCTGCCCTCATCCCTCGCATTGTTACCGGTGGCAATAGACAATTTTTCTGGCTAACATTTGCTAGGACAACCAAATTTACTGAGAGATGTTACACAGAAGTAGCGGCTGCAACCGGATCTAAAAATGCTTGCCCAACAATAATATTATCTTTCTGAGGCTGTGGAGGAATTGGGAGAGCACATGTCAATCCGTTAAATCAGCCTGTTATTCTTAATTCTCTAATACAGTAGTGTTAGCAATCTATAAAAAGAAACACTTGCATTTATATCATACTTTTCACAGCACCAGACATCTCAATGCCCTTTACAGCCAATGAAATGCTTTTAAAAAGTCTCTCATTGCCGTAATACAGCAGTTAACTTACTTAAAGCAAGCTCCCACAAACAGCCATGTGAAAATGACCTGGTAACCTGCACCAGTGTCAGCCTTGATGTTTGTATTTAAGATCTGGAGTGGGACTTGAACTCAGACTGAAATATATAAGATTCTTAGGGGGCTTGACAGGGTAGATGCTGAGAAGTTGTTTCCCCTTGTTGAGGAATCTCGTACCAAAAGACATAATCTCAGAGTAAGGGGTCACCCATTTAAGACAGAGATGAGGAGGAATTTCTTCTCTCAGAGGATAGTGAATCTGTGGAATTCTTTACCGCAGAGGGCTGTAGAGGCTGGGTCATTAAGTATATTCAAGGCTGAGATAGACAGATTTTTAATCAGTAAGGGAATCAAGGGTTATGGGGAAAAGGCAGGAAAGTGGAGTTGAGGGTTATCAGATCAGCCATGATCTCATTGAATGGTGGAGCAAACTCGATGGGCCAAATGGCTTACTTCTGCTCCTACTTATGGTTTTGGTTTCTTATGGTTTTATCGAACAGCTTATGGAAAACCAAATATTTTACATCTACTGGTTCCCCCTTTATCTATATCCTGCTTGTTATCTCCTCAAAGAATTCTAATACATTTGTCAGGCATAATTTCCCCTTCATGAAGCCATGCTGACTCTGCTTGAATATATTATGTATTTCTAAATACTCTATTACATCCTTTATAATAGGCTCTAACGCCTGATGTATGGAATTGTAAATTGATTTTTCTGGGAAGTTACTAGACAGATTGCACTGTTTACATGGAATTCCACACCTGTGGGTGTCAAGGTCCACTTCAAAAAGGGGCTCTCAAAAGGAAGGCATTATAGACACTAAAAACCCCCTGTGGAGGGGTTGCTGCTGTTGGTTTCTACCATCTTGAAATGTGCCAAAGATTTCTGAGATGAAAGATCAAAAATGCAATTTTTTTTCTACAACAATGACTGCAAGACATGTTAGTCAAATTTCTTTCTGGGAATATACAGACAGAAGTGTTAAGAACTGGTTTTGCCAAGCCAGATGCAGACAGAAGTCATTGAAGTCACCTGGAAAATCTGCTGAAGAGGGCAGTAAGGGATCTCTCTCTCTCTCGGAAGCTAAGAGCGTCTCCAGCAAGGTGCAGTTACCTGAACTTCACTTCAACTCCAGGAATTTACAGGAAACCAGTTAACTTCAAACAGCCACAATGTTCAACAATCTATGCCTCCACTACAAGCAAAGGACTTAATCGTATATACTTTTAGCTTTTATCTGAACTCTAACTTCTTACTTCTGAGATCTGTGCGTATGTGTATGTTTTTCATCATTTTTCCTCAGGTTTAGTAACTAATAAACTTACTCTTTCTTTGACTCAAGAAAACTTGGTTTGATTGGCTCCTTATTGAAAAGTAAATACATTTGGATTGGAAAAAGTTTCTACAGGGGAAAGAAATTTTAAAAAAATCTTTTGTTGCAACAAACCAAAGGGGCTGTTCGCTCTTTCTCATCAGGTCATAATAACTACGAGTATTTTTCTTCCTAGGCAATGTCTAGGGATTGCGGATGGCTTCCTTCCACTCCAGTCCGATGGGTTCTGATATACCTGATGAGTCCAATGCGCGACCTGCAGACTCGGTCACTTACGGGCGGGTAGTGCTTGAAGGGATTGGTAGATGGGTTCTTTGAAGGTTTGTGGGCACCCTCCGATGCCTCAACTTCACCTCTGCACATTCCCAATGAAGTGTCTTGATGTGTTCAATGCCTTCTCGAATGAGCCTTCCCATTTTGGTCAATCACATACCAGGCTTGTTCCTGGGATGGCGGGACCATCCTGTGAAGAGAAATTAGGGAAACTGGGCCTCTATTCTTTAGGGTTTCAAAGAATGAGAGGTGATCGCATTGAAACCTACAAAATAGTTAAAGGAACAGACACGCTAGATGCAGGTAAGATGTTTCCCCTGGCTGCAGAGTCTAGAACAGGGGAAACAATTTCAAAATAAGGGGGAAGCCTCTTCGGACCGAGATGAAGAGATTTTTTTTACTCAGGGGGTCATGAATCTTTGGAATTCTCTACCCCAGAGGGCCATGGAAGCTCAGTCATTGAGTATGTTTAAAGTAGAGATTGACAGATTTTTAAATACCAATGACATAAAGGGAAATGGGGATAGTGTGGGGAAAAAGGCATTGATGTGAATGATCAGCCACGATTGTATTGAATGGCGGAGCAAGCTCAATGGGCTGAATAGCTTACTCCTGCTCCTTTGTTCCTATGTTCCTAAGGATGCCGATGAGTCGGCATGGGTGTTGGGTCTCTTCAGGAATGGTCTGAGGACGTCGGTAAAGCATTCCCGCTGTCCTCCTGGGAGTCTCCTGCCAAGGCTGAGTTCTGAGTACCATATATTTCACCCCTTTCCTAATTTTACTTAGTTCTGTCCAAGGGTCATGAGGACTCAAACATCAACTGTGCTCTTCTCCGCCAATGCTGTCACGCCTGATGAGCTTTTCCAGGTATTTCTGTTTCTGTTTTTGTTCTGAGTACAGCAGTTGCTTTGAGCGTCTGGTGTCAGGCATACAAATGACGTGCCCTGCCCAGTGGAGCTGGTTTTGAGTGATCAGGGCCTCAGTGCTGCAAGTTGGTTTGGGAAGAGGATGCTGTTCTTGGGCCGCTTTTCCTGCCACCTGAATTGGAGGATCTTGCGAAGGCACCGCTGGTGGTACTTCTCCTGTGCTTGAGGTGGCTACTGTAGATCGTCCACTTAATTACTAATTACATCAGAAAGAAATGCATTATACCCTCCTGTGGCTCTAACACATTTGACTGCAGATACGTTTGTCAGAGTTACTGGAATCCATTTATAATGCATTTCTCTTGCTTCCAGTGTCAGGCTGTCACACAACACTGGCAGGAGACAATCGTAACAGGCTTTGCTTTAATTACTTTGCTACAATCATTTATGCAAAGTCAAATAAAGGCATCATGCAGTGTTCCTCCTCAGGGCTGTGAAAATCCTCTGAGAACATGGGTGACCATCTCACTATCATTCAGGCTCGTTCTCATCTCATATATCAAAAATTAATTTAGCTCGATCTGTAAAATATGACTCTGAAACAGCAAATCTTTCTCATTAAGACAAAAAGTGGTAAAATTAACTCTCAATATGGATTCAAAGTCTGTACCATGCCTCAACTAAGGAAATGATAACAAATCTGTAGTTAAGACTCCAAGAGGGAGACATCTTCAGAGCTGAAAAAATGTACTAGCAATTTGAAGAGCTTCATATTTCTCTGCCGACATATATTTTCCCAAAATTGTATGCGCAGAGGAGGAATTATGATTGTAATTACAAAGTGGCAGACAGTAACACATGTGAACACAAGATTAATTCCAGTCACAAAAACCCCTAGGAATCAGGGCTCTTATCTCTCCTTTCCAGGAGTCTCAATTGTGGGTTTTATGTAAATAAATGAGTGAAAGCTGGACCTATACTGACAAAGCAGTCAGAAGAAACACAGATCAAAACTGTCTGACTTGAAGCACTGTCAATGGGGGAGATAAGAAAATCCCAAACTCTTCAATCCATTAAAGGAGCAATTTTTTTTGAATTCCTACTGTCAGGTAACATGTTGCCTTCAACTAACATTTTGCTTGGAAGCCGTTGGATCCAATAAAGTAGGTAACGAGGCATGTTCAGTGCTGCAGGTTATTGAGTCAAGAATATAGTGTTTGGCTTTTAAAGTCTTTCTTTCAGTTCCAGTTATTGAACATTACCTCCGCTCCTGAAGGCACTGCCTTATGCTGGGGTAGAGTTTCACAGTCATCAGCCGCCCCTTCTCATCCTTTGTTCAGGTGACAAATGCATTATGTAACAACAAACACCTTTTACATTACTTTGCCAGTTCCCATTGATGCGGAATGTTTAAAGACGAGCAGATTTCCTCACAATGTGGATTTGGTGAATGCATTTTAGTTCCGTCTCATTTGATTCATATAAAAACATGGTAAGAGTGTTTAAAACCAGTAGAAAATAATCTGGGGCTTTTCCTGCAGTGAATGCACGTGAACCAGAAATGTTCTTTCGTGTTTATAATTCTCAATCAAATAAATGCAATGGAAAATGACTCGGTTCTTGTTACAGGTATTGTCAGGTCTGAATAGTACAACATTAGTAACCTGACTGTTTTCAAAAAATGTTTCCAACTCTGCCCAATATGAGCAAACATTGGAAACTTGTGTACCAGCTACAAGATTCACAGCAGCAACTCACCAAGACTCCTTTTACAGCACCTTCCAAACCCTACCATCTAGAAAAACAAAGGCAGCAGGCACACGGGGGGGAAGTTCAGGAGCGGGCGCACCTCCGATCAGTGCCCCTAATTGGGGGCGCGCTGCCATTTTAGGTGGGTGGGCGCTGCCATTTTAGGTGGGTGGGCCAATTAAGGCCCGCCCAGCGTGACGTCCGCTAAGTGCTGCCTCAGGGAGATCGGCGCCAAATTCAAAAATGTGAAATATGGAGAAATTAAATGTCCCTGACATGTCCCCTCATGTGACACAGTCACTTTAGTTGGGACATGTCCATCACTTTTAATTAAACTTTTATTAAATTTTTAAAAACCTACATTACAGGAAGGACATAATAGCTCTGGAGAGAGTGCAGAGGAGGTTTACAAGAATGTCGCCAGGGTTAGAAAAGAGTAGCTACGAGGAGAGATTGGATAGGTTGGGGTTATTTTCCTTAGAACAAAGAAGGCTGAGAGGTGACTTGATTGAGGTGTACAAAATTATGAGGGGAATAAATAGAGTGGACAGGATAAAATTGTTTCTCTTGATGGAGAATTCTAGAACCAGGGGAAGTAGATTCAAGATAAGTGGCAGAAGGTGTAGGGGGGACATGAGGAAGAACTTTTTTTACGCAGAGGGTAGTGGGTGTCTGGAATTCGCTGCCCAAGTTGATGGTAGAGGCAGAAACTTTAAACTCTTTTAAAAAGTACCTGGATCTGCACCGGGTGCAGGAAGGTGGGATTAGAAAGGGCACCTGGGTGTCCTCAGGCTGGCATGGACAAGATGGGCTGAATGGCTTCCTTCTGTGCTGTAACTTTTCTATGGTTCTATGAAACCTCATCGCGCCCATGGATGAGGTTTCATGCTTTCTCTGAAGCCCGCCAGGGCTCCCGGCCTGCCCGCCAACTTTAAGGTTGGATGGGCAGGTCCTTTAACTATTTCAATTAGTTTTTAAATGGCCTCAGTTGGCCATTGACAGATCGGCGGGCACACAGCTGATTCGACTGAGCCCCTGCCAGCCTGAAAATTGAAATGAGGCGGGGTGATGTCAGGAGTTCTGCCCAACGTCACCACGCATCATTTCACGTGTCGGCGAGTGGGACCTGCCCCCCCCCCCCCCCACCACCACCCACCCCCCGCTCACCAGACTCTATATCCTGCCCACGGGAACACAGCCGCCTTCAAGTTCTCCTCCATATCCACATTATCCTGTCTTGGAACTAGATCGTTGTTCCTTCACCGTCGCTTGGTCAAAATCCTGGAACTCCCTTTCCAACAGCACGGTGGGTGTACCTACACCACATGGACTGCAGCGGTTCAAGAAAGCAGCTTGCCACCACCTTCTCAAGGGCAATTAGGGATGCCAGCAACGCCCACTTCCCAGAATGAATTAAAAAAAAAGTGGCCTTGATCTCCTGATCATTATTTAGGGTCCAAAGCTGAGGGTGTGCTGTGTGACCAGGTTTCCTGCCAGCTGCTCTCAACTGACAACTCTCCATAATGGTAATGTGGAGCGGGAAAATTACCCCTCGTCCATGCTGTACGCTTAAGGAAAATGTCAAACAGGACTTTCCCCTCGCTCTACCAGCCCGGACAATTACTCAAGTGCATCTTAAAATATTTTGGTGATTGTGCTCTTAAGGAAAGTATGGACAAAGGTGAGAGATATAAGCATCAGTTTAAGCAAATGGAATTCATCTGCAATGCTGTTTAGAAATTCTAAGTGCTGATTATGAATCACACTTGGAGGATCACTCTTAATCCAAGACAAAGTGGCTGGCTATACTCCATCACAATCGTAAAGCGCTCCCACCAACTGGGGCCTTTTATCTCATCTGCGCTTCAGAATTTATTTAAGCATTGCATTGTTCCTCAAAAGTCTGACAGGTTATAACAATCCTCACTTGATCTTTGATAACTTGAATGCTGGCAGCTTGAGTGAAGAAGGGAGAGTTACTCTTTTCATAAAAATCTAACTGTGTTTGTAGTTAGCAAGAGTCTAGATGGCTAGAACAAAAACAAAAATACCTGGAAAAACTCAGCAGGTCTGACAGCATCTGTGGAGAGGGACACAGTCTCGAAACGTCAACTGTGTCCCTCTCCACAGATGCTGTCAGACCTGCTGAGTTTCTCCAGGTATTTTTGTTTTTGTTCTAGATTTACAGCATCCGCAGTATTTTGCTTTTATCTTAGTCTAGATGGCTATGTTGCCTGCCCAAGGTTCAGGACATCTGCTCAGGGCTGGAGAGGAACTTGCAGTGGGAGGGGAGGGGGATCCAGTCATCATGGTCCATGTAGGTATGACATAGGAAAGAGGTTCTGCATAGTCAGTATGAGGAGATAGGGACCAGATTAAGAAGCAGAACCTCAAAGGTGATAATCCCTGGGTTTTTACCTGAGCCACCTGCAAGTTGCCATAGAGAAAATAAGATTAGAAAAATGAACACGTGGCTCAAAGACTGGTGTGGGAGAAGTGGGTCCCATTTTGTGGGGCACTAGTACCAGTACTGGGGAAGTGGGATCTGTAGCATTGGGATGGTCTACTCCTGAATCATGCTGGGACCAGTGTTCTAGCGAGCCATTTAACTACGGAAGTAGAGAGGGTTTTAAACTAAACAGTGGGAGCAAGAGATCAAATTTGGGAACATATGGTAAAACAAATAGTACAGACATGGCAAGACAGAAAGGTAGTAATATAGGAAACAGGCGGTAACAGGTAGAGATAGACAACACAAAGCTAAGAGTACATCAACAGGTAAGGCTAGAGGTTATAAAAATAATAAAAGGACAACATTGTCATTTGTTAATACAGAACTTCAGTATTGCTGAAAAGAGAGACTTTTTTTGTCAAAGCTTTTCGTCTTGCACTCGTCAGAACAATTCACAAGAAAATACCAATGGCAAGGGGAACAACAAATTTATGAAGTGTAAGAGAGTGCTGATTAGTTGACAAATGGAATCTGATTGGTAGAGGCGCTGCCATGGAGAATGCTTCAGTTGATGGTGACTGACAGTTAATTGCCAAGCATTGTTTGAAATTTCATGTCAAGACATTTCCCTAAGGCAGGAACCAGCGAATGGCTGTCACTAATTTTGTTTACCTGTGACAGGCGCAATGCGTGTACATGTTCTTTTTCTGTACAAAGAATGGGGCCCTGTGTATTAATTTCCAGTACACACAAATGCACCACACTGCAAGCCCTACTGACAATCTTAAATTGGTTTTCAGTGTAATACTTAGCAGAGAGGATTATTTAACAAATGTTGTCCAATCACAGAATCACATTTAATGTTGGACACTGTGTTTTGAGTTTTGCAAGCATAGGCTGGTTGGGTACAGTCTGTACCTTCCCCGTTGTTAACTCAGCTGAGGCACCTTCTTGAACCACTGCATTCTATGTGGTGTGGGTACACCCACAGTGCTGTTAGGGAGGGAGTTTCATGATTTCGATATAGTGAAGGAATGGTGATATACTTCCAAGACAGGGTATTGTGTGACTTGAAGTGGGATCTTGAATTTGGGAGTGTTCCTTGCAGTCCTTGCCCTTCTAGGCAGTGTTTGAAATCTGGAACACACTGCCTGAGGGGGTGGTAGAGGCAGGAACCCTCACAACATTTAAGTATTTAGATGAGCACTTGAAACCCCAGAGCATACAGGGCTATGGGGCAAGTGCTGGAAAGTGGGATTAGAATAGATAGGTGCTTGATGGCCAACACAGACACGATGGGCCAAAGGGCCTGTTCCTGTGCTGTATAACTCTATGACAAAAAATAAAGTTGAGAGTTTGGGAAAGCATAATAATCATAATATAAGTTAAATGACATTATTTCTACTGGACATTTTAATTGCTCCATCATTGGTGCCATTTCTTCAATTGCCAACGCTCCAAAGCTCTGGACTCCCATTCCTACACCTCTCTGCTTCTCTTTCCTCCTTTAAGATGCTTCTTAAAACCTACCTCTATGACCAAGCTTTGGGTGATCTTATTCAAACATAAGATTGTGAGGGGGCTTGACAGCGTAGATGCTGCAAGGATGTTTTCCCTCATGGGGGAATACAGAACTGGAGGGGGCACAGTTTAAAAATCAGGGATGTCCCATTTGAGCTAGAGAGGAGGAAGAATTTCTTCTCTCTTGTTAATCATTGGAATCCTCTTCCCCAGAGAGCAGCGGAGGTTGGGTCATTGAATATATTCGAGGCTTGAATTAGACAGACATTTGATCAACAAAGGAGTTAAGGGTGATGGGAGGAGACAGGAAAATGGAATGAAGACCACAACCCAATCAGCCATGATCATAATGAATGGCTGAGCAGGCTCAAAGGGCCGAATGGCCTACTCCTGCTCCTATTTCTTATGATCTGATGATCTTCTCTAATTTCTCTTTACGTAGCTCACTGTCACACTTTCGTTTATAATGTTCCTGTGAAATGCCTTTAGGATGTTTCATTACATTAAAGGCGCTATATAAATGCAGATACAAAACCAAAATGCTGTAGGCATTGGAAATCTGAAACAAACACAGAAACTGCTGGGAATTCTCAGCAGGTCTGACAGCATCTGTGGAGAGAGAAACAAAGTTAATGTTTCAGTTTGACAACCTTTCATCAGAACTTGAAAGGTTTCTTTCTCCACAGATGCTGTTGGACTTGCTGCGTGGTGGCTTTTCACACCGTATCATCCCAAACCCACCGCGTTAATTATGAATTCCCGGGATACATGCCATTTCGATGGCGGGCGGGCTCCGATTCACCTGCCGCACTATCACCTCACCGCGTCATCACACCAAGCACCACATTTAAAGTACAGCCGCGCTCGGTGCTTCCAGCCCAGGACTGCAGCAAAGAAGACGCGGCCCCAAAAGGCAAGAAGACAGCATCCTTCAAGTGCCTTTTGGACACCCTGGAGGCCCGCTGTGTTGTCCTCTACCCCGGCTCTGGCTGCAGGAGGAGCAGCTACATTACCAATCCGGCTTGGTAGGCAATGGCAGTGGTGGTCTGCCAATGTTGCACAGAAGAGGTTAGGTGTCCAATGAAGATAAAGGATGAATAATCTCATCCGTGCAGCCAGGGCATGGCAACCATCCTATCACTCGAAACTCACACACTCATGTCCATCACACATTCACTGGCATCTCACTCATTGCCAGCTCAATGGACATCACCATCCATTCTCACACACATACCTTCACATGTCCATCTGGCTTCACCTCCTCTGGAGACTGCCTCCTCAGCCCTCACCATCTTGAGGCCACTTGCACAGATCAACATGTGCCCCCAAATGCACCTTGGGATACTCTCCTTCCCTGGTACAGCCCTCATCCTGCATCCTCTTCCCTTGCATGAGGCCACTTCTCCCCCCACTTCGCCAAGCAAGCCCTAGCCCTGCAGCCCTTGAAAAGCCACCCATATATGGATGATCTGGTAGGTAGAGACCTGACCCCAAAAACTGATGTGGTGCTGTATGTGAAGCCTGGCACTGATGACTGCAATTGCTGACCGAAGCAAGGTGGGCAGACAAACCTTGAAGTCTCAAGCAAAGTGCTGCCTGCCAAATGCACACCTTACATATGCTGTTGTGAAACATGTGGGTGGACAATCCAGCCAGGGGGGGATGGGTCCAGTGGGCTGGCCTTACAATGATATGCTGATGTATTACAGTGAGGTTCCCGACGTCGAATGGCGGGAAACATGGCCCACCATCAGCGGGCTGAGCGGACGATCGCAAACTGGTTTCACACCATCGTGAAACTGATCACGCCATATTGTCCGCTCACGCCACCGAACACACCTGACATTAGTGCGCACGGAAAACCCCGACCTCTGTATTCTGATTAACTTGCTGTATTGTGAGAAGGGTAAATGGTACAATTAACCTGTTAGCATCAAATTGGCAAATTAGTCATGAGGACACACTACAGGAGATGGGAATGACAATAAATTTATACAATGAGTGAGGTGCGGTGCCAACAAGCAATCCCTGGCTAAAAGCCCAATATCTAATCACTGAACCACATAAACCAAGAACTATTTATGCTTCTGTAATGCTCATTAGTAACATTCACTCTGTAAACATTTATACAAGCTTTTCTTTTTATTTTAGCATCCAACAAGTTATGCAAAGCACACACACACACACACTTGATTCAGACATTCACACTCATTCACACAAACAGACTTACTCACACACACACAGCCATACACTCTCTCGCTGTGACTCACACTCTTTCACATTCACTCTCCCCGATATGCCTGCTCACTCACACACATACTCACTCACTCCCTGATACACTCACACTCTTCACATTTGCTTGTTCACTCTCACACTCACACACACTCACTCTCACATATGCCTGTTCACACTCACACTCTCTCCCACATATGCCTGTTCACTCTCACACACACACTCACTCCCACATATGCCTGTTCACTCACACACACATTCACTCTCACATATGCCTGTTCACACACACACTCACTCCCACATATGCCTGTTCACTCACACACACATTCACTCTCACATATGCCTGTTCACACTCACACTCTCTCCCACATATGCCTGTTCACACACACACTCACTCCCACATATGCCTGTTCACTCACACACACATTCACTCTCACATATGCCTGTTCACATTCACACACACTCTTTCCCACATATGCCTGTTCACTCTCACACACACACACACACACACTCTCACATACTCCTAGTCACTCACACACACTCACTCTCACATGCACACTCACTCTCACCCGTACACTCACTCTTTTGCAGGGTTAGTGAAAAAAACCGATGCTTCTCACATTTCTCTTCCTAACTGTGCCTCATCATCCCTCAGTGGTGAACCTACAATGTACCTTTCCTACTACTTTTATATCCTTTCTCTGAGGGTGCTGAAAACTGCACAATAATTCCAAATGCAGTCTAATAATGGTCCTGGAAAATTCCAATATTCCCTCCTTTCCTTTGTATTCTATACTTCTAGACACATCAAGGATTTCTTTATCTATTTTTAAGGCCCTGTGCTCTGTCCTTTTTTTAAAAACCTGAATATCTGCATTATAAGGCAATGGCAAACCACTGCAGTACTTTGCTAAGCATAATCACGGAGCACAATAAGATTCCTCTGCTCCATTAAATGTCTCACATTTTTTAGGTCTGTATTTCTTTGCTCTATTCTTACTTCCAAAAATCAATCACTTCACATTTTTCTACATAGAGCTGCATCTGTCCAATCCCTGGCCCACTCTATATCCAACTAGTCTATGTCCTGCTACGGTCTTTCACAACCAGCACTCACTCACTAACCCCCGAGGTTTGGAGAGAGGTCAGAGTCGTTGCTGTGATGTTAACTACATTGGTAACTGTGATACCTTCTGTACTGCAACTTTTTATATCCTGGCTGGAGAAACTATGGCCTGGATTCAGCTTCAGAAAAAAACTTCAATTTTTAGCTGCGGTTGAGGTGGTGAGGTAGTAAAATCAGGCGGCGAGGATCTCTGTTGAAAGTCGAGTCCATGACTTAGCTGTGAGCCCAACCTGCCAGCTGGCATTGTGCCCTGCGGGGACGGTAGCCAAGTCGGGAGGGGAAGAGAAGGGCCCTTCACCTCATAACCTCTTCTCAGAGTCCCAAAGAGCTCCCCAAGTCCAGTCCTTGACGTCCCTGACGAAGATGTCGATCTCTTCTCTGTCCTCCCCCAAGGGGCCTGGTCTTACTCCCACGCCGCCTCAACACCACCTAAAATTCTCATAATTAATCTGAATATAATCAGTGGGCTGTCACTCCTGCAATTTTAGAAATCCAAGATCTTAAACATAAGGGGGTTTAGTTTTCATTCTGGTTGCAATTGAGGATTCCGGGGCAAATTGTGGCCATTTTGAAAAGTACTGTTTTTTTCCTTCAGAGTTGCCACTTAAACTCATTTCCATATCACGAATTGTAAAATGTGTCATGAGCCAGCGCAATTGGGTACTGTTTTCAAAAGTCTTTTTTCATCTCACAGAAACTCTGCTTTGAAAGATATTCCCTGATGCAATTTAAAAGTGCTAACTTGCTGTGGTTTGATTAATGCGGCTGAGGCTGAAGATGTGCTTATCGCAAAAAGAAGTGAGCATTTTAAAATCACAATGGCAATCCACCTCCTGTGAGTAACTCGGTTTTAAATGGCTGAAAATGACTTCTAACGACTGCGGGAACTCGAGCTGCACTGAGTGCAATTTTCACTCAAAATTTTGCAATCTTTCTCGCCAGCTACACCAATATTGGATGCAATTGAGCAGAAACACCAGGCCAAAATTTTTCACTCAGGTTTGGCTTCCAAAATCTCTCACTTCTCTGCTGAAAACAAGAGCCAAGCAAGACGTCTTGTTTCAGTCTCCAGTCTCAATCGTTTGGTCATAAGGACAACTGCTACGTGGTGAGTTTAAAACCATTTTATTCTCCATTTACAACATTCTTTAAACATGGGGCTATTTTTCATTTGATACAATGAATGGCTTTATTCTTGGGTAAGGACTGGGTCATTTATTTAAAGACTGGCAGAAAATTAATCTTGCAGATGCTGAAACGGAAAACCATGAATTCATCAAGCAGGAAATGGCACTCAGAATGCAAAAGGTTAACAGTTCAAACCTGCAACCTATCTTTCAGATTTTTCACTCTCCAAGACATCAGTCTGACTACTACAGAGCAGAAGACAGAAGTTTTTAAAATTTCAGGTACAAGTCTAGGACTAAAGACAATTTTAGAAGGTGGTAGTTTAGTGGAAATGTCACTGGACTAGTAATCCAGGGTAATGCTCTGAGGACCTGAGTTCAAATCCCATCACAGCAGCTAGTGAAATTTAAATTCAATAAAATCTGGATGAAGACCACAAAGCCATTGCCGATTGTGATAAAAACCCATCTGGTTCACTAATGTCCTTTAGGGAAGAAAATCTGCTGTCCTTTCCTGGTCTGGCCTACATGTGACCCCAGACCCCCAGCAATGTGCTTGACCCTTAAATGCCCTCTGAAAGGCACTCACTGCTCAAGGGCAATTAGGGATGGGAAATAAATGCTGACCTAGCCAGCGACGCCCACATCCCATGAGTGAATTAAAAAAACTTTATGGACCTGTATTGTTGACCAGGAGCCTCTGTCACTGGCAGTGCATATCAAAAAGTAAAAGTGGAATGGAGTGGGTTGTCAGTGAGATAAGTATACAGGGGCAGATAGTAAAGTGTTCTGAGGGCTCTATTGATCATAGAAATTTCTAAGGTTATGAGGGCCTTTGTTATATAAAGAAAGCAAAGGGAGTGGCCATCCATGTGGATGGTGAAATTAAAAGAAGTAAGGTGCATATGGAAGTCAGTTGTGGAAGGCAAGGGTGAGTTAAGACATGATGGAAGAGATTAAAAACATGCATCGTGCAAAGTCTAAGGGAAGATGAGAAGGAGATTTCAGTAAGAAACAAAGTTTAGGCAGATGATAAAACAAAACAAATTGATACAAACATTAAAATTAGGAGGAGGAATAGGCCACTCGGCCCCTCGAACTTGCTCTGCCATTCAATAAGGCCATGGCTGATCTGATTTTAACCTCAACTCCACATTCCCACCTCCCCCCGATAAGCAAGAGGGTGAAAGTTTATCAAAAGTCATCTAGTTCGGCCTTAAAAATATTCAAAGACTCTGCTTCCACCGCCTTTTGAGGAAGAGAGTTCCAAAGGCTCATGATCCTCTGAAAGTAAGAATTTCTCCTCATCTCTGTTTCAAAAAGGTGACCCCTTATTTTTAAAGCGACCCCTAGTTCTAGATTCTCCCACAAAGAGGAAACATCCTCTCTACATCCACCCTGTCAAGTTCCCTCAGGATCTTATAAGTTTCAATCAAGTCACCTCTTACTCTTCTAAACTCTAGTGGATACAAGCCTAGTCTGTCCAACCTTTCCTCATAAGACAACCCATCCATTCCAGGTATTGGTCCAGTAAACCTTCTCTAAACTGCTTCCAATGCATTTTCATATTTCAATTTACATTGAGGAAGATCGGAAAATTGTGGGCAGCAAGTTTAAATTTATGATATTCAACGATAGCAATCAAGGATCTCCACGGAGACTCATAACCACAAAATAAAGTGAAAAATGGAAACAGTACAAATACACTTGCTCGACAGCTTATACGTTTTATAGAAACTGCTGCCTACAACACCACTGGCGACTTTCCCCTTTATGTTGTCCTTCAAAATGTTTATTCAGTTCCTCATCGCCCATGAATTAATTGCAGACAGCATGTCAACATCCAAAACCTTACTGAGGCTCATCAACGGCCCCAACTGAGTTTTATTTTTATTCATTCAAGGGATGTAGGCGTCACTGGCCAGACCAGCATTTTTTGCAAATCTCTAATTGCCCTTGAGAAGGTGGCGGCAAGTTTTGATATTATCTCTCCAAATCCTTGTTCTATCCCTCTTTCAGTGTATCCCAGCCCTGGGCTGTACCTATGGTTCCCTTTAGCAACAATATCCTGAAGCATGGAATCTAGTTCCACGTCACAGAATCTTTACAGTGCAGAAGGAGGCCGTTCAGCCCATCCAGTCTGCAATGGCTCTCTGAAAGAGCATTCTACCTAGTCCCACTTCCCTGCCTTATCCTCATAGCCATGCACATTCTTTCTTTTCAGATAGCAATGCAATTGCTTCTTGAGTACCTTGATCGAACCTGCCTCTACCACCCTCTCAGGAAGTTCATCCCAGACTCCAACCACCCTCCAATGAAAAGATTTTTCCTCAATCACTTTTACTCCTTTTGCCAATTATTTTGAATCTGTGCCCTCTAGTTCTTGATGCTCCCTTGAGTGGGAACAGTTTTTCACTATTTACCGTGTCCATACCACCGTATACTGATGGTACCCAGCTTTACCTTTCTCTCTCCTAGCTTGATTCCATGGTTGTTGTTCAGCCATGCAACTGACTGCGTAACATTGTCTTGAATGAGTCAAAACTCTCTGCAACTTTGTCTGTCTTTCAGATGAGATGTTTCAAACTCCATCTGCCCTTTTGGGGCAGTATTTTGAATAAGAGCAGGGGAATTATCCCTGATGTGTTGGCAAATATTTATCCCTCAATCAACATCACAAAAACAGATTATCTGTACATTATCACATTGCTGTTTGTGGGAGTTTGCTGTGTGAAAATGGCTGCTGCTTTTTTACATTATACTTCAAAGTACACTTTGATTACACTTCAAAGTAATTCACTGGTTGTGAAATGCTTTGAGATATCCAGTGGTCACGAGAAGCATTATATAAATGCAAGTCTTTCTTTTTTTCAGCTTTATATCCTGCTAGACTTTTTTAGTTCACACCAGCAACTATGTGCCTCTGTCCTTAACTCCATTAACCTCCTTGACTACCACCACAGGCTTAATTCAGTTGGCATAATGCTTAATCCTGAACTGAGTTTCCATCACTTTCTTTCTTTCAACAAAACAGCCTTCTTCCACATTTATAATATCACCAGCGTCCACTTTTGCCTTTCTTCTGTTACCAGTGAGACTCTAAATCATGTTGGCTTCACTTCATGAGTTGATTTCTTTAATGGCTACCTGGTCAATCTCCCCACTTACGTTGCTCAGAAATTGCAACACATTTTGAATGCTACTGTCCATGAGATTATCCATTCAAAGCACTGCTCTTCTACCACTCATCCTCATCCTTCTTCCTCTTTTGACTCCCAAGTCGTTATAAATCAGTTCCAAGATCCTAGTGCTCATCTTCAAATAACGGTGGCCTCACCCACCCTACCTCGATGAACTCCTTCAATCCCACGATAAAAGCAAAATACTGCGGATGCTGGAAATCTGAAATAAAAACAGAAGATGCTGGAAAAGCTCAGCAGGTCTGACAGCATCTGTGGAGAGAGAAACAGAGTTAACGTTTCAAGTCCGTATGACTCTCCTTCAGAGCTAAAGAAGAGTCATACAGACTCGACACATCAATTCTGTTTCTCTCTCCACAGCTGCTTCCAGACCTGCTGAGCTGTTTCTGTTTTTTTTATTTCCTTCAATTCTGCCTCATAATCCACAATTGCTCCAGGATCTTTCAGACAACATGCCCCTGCTCTCTGAAACATTCTCCCAAAATCCTTCGCCTTTTACCTCGTTCCTCCCTGCTTTTGAAGGCATACGGACCACTTTTCCCTTAGGCCACGGTTTCAATTCTATCCCTAGCTATATTCCATCTATTCTTTCCCTGCCACACACGGTATGTTCACCTGTAACTTGAAAGCAATCTGAGACATGAGGAGTGCTCTATAATTGCAAACAGCTGTTGAAACCCATGCAGAAACTCCATATGGGTTCACTGCAATTTGAATCGCTTTGTTGCATTTTATTCACTCCACTCCACATGAATTAGGAATAACAAAAAGGATTGTAGCACTTAGTTTTGAACCTGTACCATAACAACAAGGTGGAGTTGAAGGTGGCTATCTTGAGGCCAGATTTCTCAGGAAATGTAGGAAAGGTTAGTTGTTGGAAGTACTAAAAGACTTGGAGAAACCGTATGCGAGTGCCAAGAAGAGAATCCAAATGCCCCATCACCTGATTTCTGCCCAAAAACTGTGAGACATTCGACTATCCGATAACAAGAGTGTGCCATGGCCCAAAGAAACATGAAGCTTTGTAGATATTCCTTCTGGTTTCGTTGGCAAGTCCAGCATTTCTTCCCCATCCTTAATCATCCTTGAACTGAGTGTCTTGCTAGGCCATTTCAGAGGGCAGTTAAAAGTCAACTACATTGCTGAGGAGTCACATGTTGGCCAGACCAGGTAAGGACAGCAAATTTCCTTCACTAAAATACATTAGTGAACCAGTTAGATTTTTATGACAATCAATGATTGATTCCTGGTCACCATTGCTAGAACTAGCTTTCAATTCCAGATTTATTAATTAAATTCCAATTCCACCAGCTACCATGAACCCACACGTTCTACAGCATTAGCTACCATTATGCTGGTATCTCCCCTGATAGTGAGATGTAGCACACAGTCATCAAAGGCCTGATCCTAGGCATGTACCCAAAGGGCTCTCGGACCAGCCACAAGGGCATGAAACATACCCAACAACTTCAATCCCTGCCTGTCAAAGCAGCATGTTTGCTCTGATCCACTTTCCAGAGAGCATGAGTGAGATTGGAAGGACCCACTCAATGTCCAACACCACTTGTCCTGTTGGTGCATTACTTTCATCTGCAGACACAATTCTCTTTGGTGCTTCTATACCTTAAGAAAAATCTAGCTTGCGTTTATAAAATTGAGGCAAAACAGAAAGTGCTGGAAAAACTCAGCAGGTCCAGCAGCATCTGTTGGAGAGAGAAAAAGGTAGCATTTCGAATCCGTATGACTCTTCTTCGGAACTGGAACAGTGAAGAAGTCATATTGGACTCGAAACGTTAACTGTTTCTCTCTCCACAGATGCTGCCGGACCTGCTGAGCTTTTCCAGCACTTTCTGTTTTTATTTCAGGTCTCCAGCATCCGCAGTATCTTGCTTTTGTAAAATTGAGTCACATGTTGCACATCAGTTGAGAAGGCAAGCTTTGAAAGCTGGGGCCACCTCTATAAACTTGGGGCTACCTAACAAATTGGCAAGGCAGCATTTGGAAAGTGGATACAATGGCCACCTTCCAATCCCACTCAGAGGGCAAAGTGCCTGTGGAAAGGTATTAGAACCTGGACCAATTAGGGTTGGCAGTCGCTTGTTAAGCGGGTGGTACCACCTCACAAACATTACTCAGTTGGTAACCTGGACTGGACGCTTGTGCTGACGATGCTGCCTGGTTTAAAGTCAGTCTGAGTGACGGGATTGTAAATACAAAATGAAGGTCTTTCAATTGTGTTAAAATCACACACACATACTGACAATGTTGGGCATTTAAGGGGTGGGAGTGAAATGGGGAGAGAAAATAAAAGATACTGCATCTCTCTTGCTTTCTTGGATCGAAGATCGAATTTCACATCGATGTATGAATTTTTCTTAATCCTTCCTCGACAGTGAGACACCAAAAGACAGTTAAGGGATTGAATTACTGGGGGAGGGTCAGGAATCTAGCTAGCTGAGCTTGTTTGAATGGGCTTCCTTTGGCTGCACAGTCCTGACTCCTACGGAGTCAGACTGACCACTCCAACTTCCATCAGGGAGAGATGTCAAAACAAGGGAGGCCACTAATAAACAAAAATGAAAACTGCACAACTCAATTCTTTTTGGAAAATAGAACAATGTTGCATTATATTCGAGGGAAATTTTAAAAAAACCCAACTGGTTTATTTTTTAGTTGGAAGATAACATTCTTCCCTCAAAATACTAGAACTTTTAATTTTAGATTTGCATTATATAATGCAAACGAACAGGTTATTCAGCTGAAAGCAAAAGTGATGTTGTCACATTCATTTTCGCCCAGAAACACACGGAAGGTGCGTGGATTTCTGGTACTTTGCCCAGTTCAGAAGGGCATACACACCTCTTCATTTCAGTGAATGAGATACCAAGCGGCAACCACAGGTCTACAAGCACACACGGTTCAAGAGCCTTCCCCAGCTGCAGCTCTCAGGAGACAAGTGGGGACATTTCTCTCGGGCGAATTTGCGAGCAACTTCAATGATCAAACTCTCAACCAACTCTACCTCCCGGACAATTCCTGGGGCAGGGAAAAAGGCTACGAATGCGAAGAATGCTGAAATAAAAGTAGGCGAGAGTTGGGTGTTAAAACACCCGGCAGCGCCGTTACCAAGTTAACCCGAGCAACAGGCAGCGTTTTGCTGTTTTTGCTTCATAGAGGCCAGATGAGCTGCTTTCTCCGGCTTTTATTGCTTTTTCCCGCACATGGACATCCTGAACTATCTCACACATTGTTTTTGATTAGTTCTTTTTGATTATTTGTGCTTCATGCATTTCAAGTCAACATCTTTTTTGCTGATTTCCCCCCCCAACTACCTCTCTCAATTTTTTTTGTTTTTTCATCTTCTGTCCCTTTGCTCGGGGATTTTGCCCAGTTGTTAGCTCAGAGTTTTGTGTGTGTGTGTTTTGCTCTTACCTCTCTGCTCAGATTCTGCAGGCACGCACAGGAGAAGCAGCAGCAATCTCAGCGGCCACACGCCCAGCAGCGCTCCCATTCTCCCAGTCTGCATGTACCTGACTCTTCACTGACACGGTCACAGTGGCAGGCTGACTCTCCCCAACAACCTGCCCGCCCTCCCCTCCACAAACCTCCTCACAAACTTCTGTGCCTGGGCTTTCCGTCCTTCCAAAAGTTGCATCTTTGGCCCTCGCCACTTGAGTTGAAGGGAACATCAGTTGTGCACGCTGGATTTTGCTCCGCTCTCTCGCATTTGCTTTTCTTCACCACACAAAAAAAGCAACGCATATAATTCGTATTATCAAGCTGTCGTGTGCACAGTGTGCGTTTTTTTGGTAAGGTGTTGAGTTTTGTCCACTAGTTTTATCTCTATTCTCTCTCAGCACCCCCTATCCCATCTGTGTCTATGGTATATTCTGCTTTCTGGCAGCACCGTGTAAAGGGACTTTTAAAATTTGGACAATAGCAATTAAAGGATCGGCTTAGCATTCTTCTACCCCCCTCCCCTCACATAAAGACTCTGATTGATGCTTCGTAACATGTAAATGGTATTAAACCACATTAAAGCTTATGAAACGAGACACAAACTACATCCTGAATCAACTTAATTCAGTGCCTATGCTGTTGGTGTATCATATGTTTGAGTTATTCTTTTAAACTCAGAGTTATCTGCCTCATCCTCCTCTGTGATTATTTATTTTAATTAAAGGTATTACTGACATTGTCAGATCCGTAATATGAGCAGAAGAATCCATGCCTGCATTCCTAGACAATTCCTATTTTAACGGAATTAGTATGCTGCTCATTCTGTAAACAGTTTAACAATTGGCTTAAAACAGAACTGGAATTTCTCATAATTCAACCTGCTATTATCGTACTGTGCAATCTTCCAAGGAGTTTGTTCCATTTTGCATCAAATTGAGGCAGTCAGGTACAGCCATAGTCCAATAGACAGAGTTCTTCAAAACATGCATGTGTCCTTATTGCAAAACTATCAGCAGAATTGTTTTAAAAGTACGAATGTTTAAATAATTAGAAAAATAATAGGTTTCAGGATGGCTCAGTGATAGCACCCACGGTTGTGAGTTGGAAACTTGCGGGTTCAAATGGCACTTCCTAATCTGGGAGCAGGAAATTGGGGGGTGGGGGGTGCACAGGGGGTGCACCAGGAATGGCCAGCTTGTCTTATGAAGAAAGGTTGGACAGGCTATGCTTGTATCCGCTGGAGTTTAGAGGAGTGAGAGGTGACTTGATTGAAACATATAAAATCCTGAGGGGTCTTGACAAGGTGGATGTGGAGACGATGTTTCCTCTTGCGGGAGAATCTAGAACTAGGGGTCATTGTTTAAAAACAAGCGGTCACCCATTTAAGACAGAGATGAGGAGAAATGTTTTCTCTCAATTGTCGTGAGTTTTTGGAACTGTCTTCCTCAAAAAGTGATGGAAGCAGAGTCTTTGAGTACTTTTAGGGCAGAGCTAGATAGATTCTTGATAAGGAAGGGGGTGAAAGGTTATGGGGGGGATAGGCAGGAATGTGGAACTGAGGTTACAATCAGATCAGGGCATTGAATGGCAGAGCAGGCTCGAGGGGCTGAGTGGCCTGCTCCTGCTCCTAATTTGTGTGTTCATATATGAAAGGTATTTTAAAAGCACGTTCAATCGAGGCCTCCAAAAGAGAATTGGATAATTATCCAATCGCAAAAATGTAGTGGAACTAGCTGTGTCACACTTCCAAAGAGCCAGCATGAACACTATGGGCCAAGTGGCCTCCTTCTGTACTGTAACAATTCTATGATTCCATGAAAAGGAGAAGCATTTTAGAGCATGTGCTGTACAACAAGTGGATAAAATTTAAAATAAAATTGATAAAATTTAAAAGCTACTTTTAAATAAGCAACTGCCATGAAAAAATCTCCCAAGTCTCCACTGACTTCAACTGCTTTGTTTTCCATTAGCCAGATAAACTTACCAACATTGCTTTTTTGTTTTTAATCTATATGTCTGAAGAGTCATATTGGATTTGAAACGTTAACTCTGTTTCTCTATCCACAGATGCTGTCAGTTCGGCTGAGTTTTTCCAGCACTTTCAGTTTTCAGTTATAATATTGTCTCATTATAATATTGTTCATCTCACTCTGAACCAGGGTCTGCCTCAGCCAGCCAGTTATTTTTGCTGCTGGATTTTATTTTGGAAGCAAATATTTTTCATTCATAACACACAACTCAATCAAAATGACTCTGAACTAGAAGTGGCTTTGAAATTAAAGTTTGGCAAGCCCGTGTTGAGGAACCTGAAATCGTCCCTAAAAAAGGCTCATCTAGTCGGACCATGCCAGAGCCCTTTTGTTCCCCAACAGCTTAAAAAGAAAGCCATCTACCTAAAACATCTGAGAGAA
Organism: Carcharodon carcharias; assembly: GCF_017639515.1. Lineage (NCBI taxonomy): Eukaryota > Metazoa > Chordata > Chondrichthyes > Lamniformes > Lamnidae > Carcharodon > Carcharodon carcharias. The sequence continues at coordinate 169,536,137 of NC_054472.1, forward strand.
TTTCCCTCACCAGAGAAAAGCACTTCTAGCCTTTCGAACTACCACTGGATCTAATGGTTGCCAAACCTGCCAGTTCAGCTTTGTCCTGATGCTCCTTACAGAAAAGTCCTAAAATGGAAGAAAAAAGGGAAGGGACAAGAAATAAGAGAAAAATGAAGAAAAGGAGCAGGGAGAGAGCAGATTAGAAATAGAGGAGAGAAATAAACAAAAGTAGAGGGCAAAGCAGGAGATAGAAGTGCAGCTTATATCAAACATATGAAAAATAGAAGTTGAGGGAGGGATTTAAGGCAGATGTGAAGGGGAGACAGGTAAAGGTAACCTGGAGCATGAGTTCATAGACTGTATTGGGGACAGTTTCTTAGGACACTATATTCTGGAATCAACCAAAGAACAGACTATTTTAGACATGGTAATGTGTAATGAGACAGGATTAATAAATGACCTCGTAGTAAAGGATCCTCTAGGTAAGAGTGATCATAACATAATAGAATTTCACATTCCGTTTAAGGGTGAGAAATCTGGGTCTGAAACTGGTGCCTTAAACGTAAAAGCATTTGCAAGGATATAAAGACAGAGTTGGCTAAAATGGACTAGGAAAATAGGTTAAAAGGTAAGATAGTAGAGAAGCAGTGGGAGACACTTAAGGAGAGATTTCATAATTCTCAACAAAAATATATTCCATTGAGAAAGAAAGACTATAAGAAGGATGTATCATCTGTGGCTAATAGGGCAATTAAAGTTGGCATCAAATGGAAAGAAAAGATGTACAATGCTGTAAAGATTAGTGGTAGGCCAGAAGGTTAGAACCAGCAATTGATGACTAAACAAATAATAAACAGGGAGAAATTGGAGTATGAAAGAAAGCCAGCAAACAATAAAAAAAAGACAGAAAAACTTCTACAAGTATATAAAAGGAAAAGAGCAGCCAAAGTGAGCCTTGTTCTCTTAGAGGTTGAGACTGGGAATTAATAAAGGGATACAAGGAGCTGGTGGCACTGTGAACAACTGTTTTGTATCTGTCTTCACCTTAGAAGACTCAAAAATTCCCAAGAACAGTGGAAAAGCAGGAAGCAAAAGGGAGAGATGAACTTAAAACAATCATGGTCATTAGAGAAAAAGTACAAGGAAAACTATTGGGAGTAAAGGCTGACAAGTCTCCTGCACCTGATGGCCTTGCATTCTGGGGTCTTAAAGGAAGTGGTTGCAGAGATAGTAGATGTGTTGGTTGTAATCTTCCAAAATTCCCTGGATTCTAGATAAGTTCCAGTAGATTGGAAAGCTGCAAATATAACATATATTCAAGAAGGGAGGGAAACAGAAAGAAGGAAACTATAGGCCAGTTTGTCTAACATCTGTCATTGGGAAAATAATAATAATCCATTATTAAGGAGGTAATAGCAGGACATTTAGAAAATCATAATACAATCAGACAGAGTCAACATGGTTTTGTGAATGCAAAATTTTTGAGTTCTTTGAGAATGTAGCAAGCAGTGTGGATAAAGGGGTACCAGTAGATGTAGTGTATTTGGATTTCCAAAAGGCATTTGATAAGGGGCCACATAAAAGATTACTGCAGAAGATAAGAATTCTTGGTATTGGGAATGATATATTAGCATGGATGGAGGATTAGATAACTAATGGAAAACAAGTAGTTGGCATAAATGGGCCATTTACTGATTGGCAAAGTGTAACTAGTGGAGTACCATAGGGATCTGTGCTGGGGCTGCAACTGCTTACAATCTACATTAATGCCTTGGACGAAGGGACCGACTGTAATGCAGCCAAATTTGGTGATGATACAAAGGAATGTAGGAAAGCAAGTTATGAAGAGGATACAAAGAGTCTGGAAAGGGTGCAGGAGCAGAGGGCCATGGGTGTATGTGTGCAAAAGTCGTTGTAGGTAGAAGGACACTTTAAGAGCATGGTTAATAAAGCATACAATATCCTTTATAGGGGCACAGAATACAAGAGCAAGGAGGATATGTTAAACTTGTATAAGACACCAGTTCAGCCTCAGCTGAAGTATTGTGTCCAGTTCTGGTTGCTGCACTTTAGGAAAGGTGCGAAGGCAAAGAAGTGAGTGCAGAAAAGATCCAAGAGAATGGTTCTAGGAATGAGGAACTTCAGTTACGAAGATAGATTTGAGAAGTTGGGACTGTTTTCCTTGGAGGGAAGGTTGAAGGGAGATTTCATAGAGGTATTCAAAATCATGAGGGGCCTGGACAGAGTAGATAGGGAAAAACTGTTCCCATTCATGAAAGGAATGAGAATGAGAGGGCACAGATTTAAAATAATTGGCAAAAGAAACAAAAGTGACATGAGGAAAAACTTTTTCACACAGTGAGTGGTTAAGATCTGGAATATACTGCCTGAGAGTGTGGTGGAGGTAGGTTGAATCGAGGCATTCAAAAGGGAATTAGGAGATTATTTGAAAAGAAATAATGTGTAGGGTTATGTAGAGAAGGCGGGAGAATGGCACTAGGTGAAATGCTTGTTCGGAGAGCTGGTGCAGACACAATGGGCTGAATGGCCTCATTCTGCACTGTAACAATTCTGAGGTGCTTTAAAAAGATAGGTTAAGTGAGTGTACGAAAAATTGCCAGATGGAGTACAATGTGAGGTTGTCCACTTTGGCAGAAAGAGTAGAAAGGCAAAATATTATGTAAATTGAGAGAGACTGCAGAGGTATCTGGGTGTTCTTGAACAAGAATCACAAAAAGTTAGCATGTTGCTACAGCAAGTAATTGGGAAGGCAAATTGAACATTGGCCTTTATTGCAAGGGGGTGTGGAATATAAAAGTAAAGAAGCCTTGTTACAACTGTACAGGACATTGGTTAGGCCACACCTGGAGTATTGTGTACAGTTTTGGTCTCCTTACTTAATGAAGGATAAACTTGCATTGGAAGCAGTTCAGAGAAAGTTCAGTAGGTTCACTCCTTGGATGAATGGGTTGTCTTATGAGGAAAGGTTGAGCAGGTTGGGACTATACTCATTGGAATTTAGAAGAATGAGAGGTGATCTTATTGAAACTTGTAAGATTATGAGGGAGCTTGACAGAATAGATGCTGAGAGGATATTTCCTTTCAACAGGGAATCTAGAACTAGGGGGCACAGGGGGCACAATTTCAAAATAAGAGGAGGAATTTCTTCTCTCAGAGGATCGTTAATGTTTGGAATTCTTTTCCCAAACAGCAATGGAGGCTGAGTCACTGAATATATTCAGGGCTGAGTTAGACAGACTTCTGATCAACAAAGAAGTCAAGGGTTATGGTGAACAGGCAGGAAAGTGGAGGTAAGGCCACCATCAGATCAACCATGATCTTATCAAATGGGCCGAGTAGTCTCGATAGGCTGAATGGCATAAATGAAAGAAGTACAAAAGTAGAGGAGGAATGATAGGCCGATTTAAGAAAGAGTGGCAAGTGATGGAGAGGGAAGCGACATAGAAGTCAAGAATGCGTCAGAAGAATGTGAAGGGCATAAGGGAGGAGATGGAGACAGAAATACAGGGAAGTAACGGTGAAACTGAGAACTTAAGAAAAAGCAGTGTCGACAGTGAAGCAAATTCCATTATTCCCCCTCTCAATTGAAATATTTTGGTGTACAATGCCACGGACTAAACAGATCATTAAATGAGCATTGCTGTGACACAACTTGTGCCACTATTATCAGAACAGTCCAGAATAGTAAGGGGCATTATGGCAATTACGTTGAAGATATATGTTATAAATTGGGGTATGATTTTCGCTCCATTGCACTATTTTTGTAACTTCATTAGCCCAAAATTGGAGCAACTCAGGCAAAAGATTGCACAATTTTAATCGCAAACCATATTCAGAATGATCAAAATGATCACGATTCAAATGGACCTTTTGCTCCAGTTTAGAAAACCTTGCACTTGAAGCAGGTCCCACCCTCAGTGTGAATGAATTTCTGCTCATTGCACTTGTTTGCAGGTCATTGAGGAGGCATTAAAAAGTAAACCACATTTCTGGGCACAAGGACACTGATAGGAACTTTTCAAAAGTTTTTGAATGTCATTTTTTTTCAATTTGCTCAGGAACTGAATGCTGTATCCCAGTATAACTGGCAAATCATTCTGTTTATCTTTACAAGTGATTTTCAGTGATTTAAAATCGGTTTACTCACAGGTGGTGGTTTGACACTGATAAATCCATTTTTGGCATATTAATCCAACTGAACAAAGTTATTACTTTTAATTATATGGAGGAATATTTTTTGAAACAGATTATTTTTGGTGATAGACCAATGAGCTCGATAGGCAAACTCAAGAGAAACAAAACGCTTCTGAAAATTGGTGCAATTTTGAGAGCAATTTGCATTGCATTGCCAATTGTGCCTGAAGTGGAAATTCTACACCCCAAAATATATAACAACAGATTTTGAGCTGGCTAAATATATTTTGTTATCTAATAAAATATATATCTGTTATTTTGTTATGCTACAGAATAGCACAAAAACATTTTTTAAATAAAAAACACAAATAGCTTTGTTGAATATCAATTAAACTTTAAGTGTATAAATTAAATTTGTTCTTATCTACTTTTTTGTCCTGCACGTCCAACTTCCTTCAAATTAACTATTATTGTAATGGCTAATGTTTGTATTGCTTTAATTCTTTAGTCTGTAATTTTTGTTTTCATATATAAGTGTCTTCCTTTACATCCTGAGCTCCATCTATGTACATGATCCAATGTTTGTGTTGTGTTAAAACACCTTCCTTTTTTGTATAAATTGGTTTAATTTTGTCCATATGTCTCATGCTTTGTCTATTCCCAACATTAAATGTGTTTTATTTTAACATTGTTTATTTTCTTTTCCTTTTCGTCATGTCTATGTGCCTTCCACCCTCTGTTCATGTTCCCTTGCTTTTTGCCACGTCTCTCACATTTATTTGCTTTATCTCTGTTTAATCTGGTTCCAAGTACCCCTTTGCCTCATAGGGAGATTGTTTTAATGTTTCTTCCTCTCTGTAGTCTCCATGCTCTCCCCTTCTTAATGTTCCAGTTCCATCTTTAATAATGTTTTGCTTTTACAGATCCTGTTTCCTTGAGCTACTTGGACTTGCAGGGGTAATTTCCACTTTGGCAGCCCACTGTTAGCTTGTCCAAGTGAATGTTTACCAAATGTGAATGTAGACAGTATGAGTCAAAGGGATACTGCAACATAGGGTTTAATACAGTGAGGTTGATCTTGTCTTTGGCTGGACTCCACACCTTGAAGCTGGAAACCCTGGCTAATTTTCCCCATCCATAACCCACAGATACTGAGATAAATTCTGTTCTATCAACCCTGCAGCTAAGACAAACCTTGGCCAGGCCTTGGTTCTTTCTTTTTCCCCCTTCTCACCTGTCAATTTTCTTTTGTCCCCTCCTCAAGGTATTGATTACTTGCTGGGATTTTAAAGAAGTGCTTTAACCAGTTGTCCATTCCAGATGTACAGTGAGGGTTAGCAAATTATTTGATTGCATGCGGCACCTTATGGGTGACAAAACAAAAACGGAATTACCTGGAAAAACTCAGCAGGTCTGGCAGCATCGGCGGAGAAGAAAAGAGTTGCCGTTTCGAGTCCTCATGACCCTAGTTCTGTTGAAGGGTCATGAGGACTCGAAACATCAACTCTTTTCTTCTCTGCCGATGCTGCCAGACCTGCTGAGTTTTTCCAGGTAATTCTGTTTTTGTTTTGGATTTCCAGCATCCGCAGTTTTTTGTTTTTATACCTTATGGGTGATGTTGCCAAAGTTGGGAAACAACAGTGTAATGGCACTTTTACACAGGGGTCTGCTTCTTGATGCAGAACTCCATACGCACATTGAGAAAGCTGCTACCGCCTTTGATTGACTCATGAAACATGTGTGGAATAGCATGAAGCTGACTCTTAGGATCAAGATGTGAGTTTGTGAGGCCTGTGTTCTCAGCCACTTGTCGTATGGCTGTGGAACATTGACGACTTACAGCTATCAAGAAAGGAAGCTCAATAACTTTCATCTTCACTCTTTGCAACGCATTCTGCGCACCTCATGGGACGACAAAATCATGAACGAGACAGTCCTTCTCAAAGGCAAAATCTCCCAAGTATGTTGGCACTCACCGAGCAGAGATGACTTCGCTGGCTTGGGCATGTTTGCAGAAGGGAAAATGGTCGCATACCTAAGGATTTTCTGTACGGTGAGGTAACTGGAACCAGATGCCCAGTAGAACATTCAAAGCTCCACCTCAAGGGTGTTTGCAAACATGACAGGAAGGCCCTGAACAATGATTCTCAGGCCTGGGAAACACTAGCTGATGGAAGAGGAAAATGGTAACATCACCTGCGCACCACCATGACTATCAGTGGCTACAGCGGCTTGGCAACAGGCACCAACACAAAATACAACAACCACAATGACACCTGATAACCGCTTCATCTGGGACATCTGTGGCAGGACCTGCCTCTCACAGATTGGTCTTTTTAGCCTTCAGCAAAAAGTGAAGCTTCCTCATCCCTAACGGGTTTGATTTTTGCATGTCCATCATTTTACATAGATAGAAGGATGCTCCCAGCATGTTTCAATTGGATCATGAGCAAGCAGTGTCTGTGCACCAGCTCCCCGAGCTTATGTCGTTACAACCAACTCTCTTGTTCTATTCAAAAACAGAATTACCTGGAAAAACTCAGCAGGTCTGGCAGCATCGGCGGAGAAGAAAAGAGTTGACGTTTCGAGTCCTCATGACCCTTCGACAGAACTGAGTTTTTCCTGCTGAGTTTTTCCAGGTAATTCTGTTTTTGTTTTGGATTTCCAGCATCCGCAGTTTTTTTGTTTTTATCTCTTGTTCTATTGACAGCTGTAGATCCCCATTTACATAGGACTTTGATCACAGCACTGGAACTGAAGAAAACAATTACAGAAATGAAAATGTTGGGACTGATGCACATGTACCAGATTTATCTAAGAGGTTGGTTTCGACCAGTGCCTCTGTAGGTTAGCCCTCCACCTATCCACACAAGCCAACAGGGAAAGTCTAATCCCACAATTCAAAATAAACAAGTACTAATGTGAAAGGCCCTTAAGGCAAATGCATAAATTCACAAAACCTTGCACAGAATTTTCTGGTAATGCCCTCAGAGGTCAGTTGTATAATTGTGCCTAATTTATAGATTTCTGGTTTATGCAGTAGATGTTATAAAATTGTGGGGTCTGGTTTATTTCAAGATTAGCCATCAGTTTGGGACAAAGAAGATTGCCTACAAATGCAGGTAGTAAGCTGTAATACGTGAATGCAAATTGGCTGCTGAGCGTTCCACATTTCAACAGTGATTACACTTCTGAAGTACTTCATTGGTTGCAAAGTGCTTTGGGACATCCTGAGGTCATGAAAGGCACTACATAAATATAAGTCTCTCCACATGGATACATCAATACAAAAGAAATGTGAATTTAGATAGCACCTTCTCATGTTTTTCTCAGAAACGTTTTGAATTATTTCATCTAATTAGGTTGAAGCACAGTCACTCTTTCAGGCAAACATGACGTCCATCTTGTAGATGGCAAAATGTTACAAAAAGTTATGAAATGAATGACTAGTTAATCTAAAACTGATATTGGTCAATGAGCTTTAAACAACAATTTGACATTGACGTGTGTGTTAATACACAGGGCCCTGTACTTTGCACAACATGTGTTTTTTAATTCATTTAAGGCCTGTGGGTGTCACTGGCTGGGCCAGCATTTATTGCCCATCCCGAATTGCCCTTGAGAAGGTGGTGAGTTGTCTTCTTGAACAGCTGCAGCCCATGTGGTGTAGGTACACCCACAGTGCTGTTAGAGAGGAAGTTCTAGCATCTTGCACACATTTTGCACCTGTTTCAGCTCAGCAAAACAGGTGATTGCCATTGGTTGGCTCATTTCCCAGAGCAATGCTTTGACCAATCACAGTCAAGCTGCCCGGTTTAAATTTCAAACAATGCTTGGTAGTTAACTGTCAGTCACCATTAATTTGTGCATTCCCCATGGCAATGCCTCTACCAATCAGGTTCCAATTACCAACCAATCAGTACTCTCTTCTCATACAATATAAAGTTGTTGCTTCCCTTGACGTTGGTATTCTTGTGATTGTCCTGATGAGTGAAAGACAAAACTTGGACAAAAGGTCTTTTTTTTTTAAACAATGCTGACATTGATGCCCTGATGTAGGTAAGAGGAAAAAAAACAACAGATTTGAATTTATTTGGCACCTCAGGACATCCAAAAGTATATTATAGCTGGAACAGTCACTGTTTTTGTAGGTAAAGGCAGCAGCCAATTTGTGCACAAGACTCCACAGCCATCAACAACTTGCATTTATATAGTGCCTTAAACAAAATAAAACACCCCAAAGCACTTCACAGAGGCATTTGTTATAAATACCTTGTTCATGGTAGAGTTTCAGAGGTAACTTTTAGTGCTGGGAAGATTAAAGTTAACTGTAGAAAATGGGATAAATGCAACTAAAGCAGATTGAAGACTAATGCATTTAAAAAGTTGGGGACCATGTTGATTTAAGGGGTTAACAGCTAGAAAATAAGATCGTAAAACAGCAGGTGGGCTTAGTTAGCTGGAAAATTGGAGATCAGGGTGTTTACGCTGCCTGCAAAGGAATGCAGCACAGAGGCTTGTTTTGTTTTGGAAGTTAGAACTACAATTAGTTAAACTTGTAGTAAAAGCACTCGGTGAGCCCTGGATGGCTATGTCATTATGCAGATGGGTGGAGCTTAAGAAAGTTCTGGGGCTTCATCTTATCTCCGTGTTTGCCCAGGATGGGGTGAGTTGCCTGCAGCAGGGGAAAAGGTGCTGCTGGTTAGCAGTCTTTGGGCAGCAAAGGTGTTGCTGTTAGCTGGCTCTGTGTAATTGGGGCTCAGGGGAAGCCCTTGGGAAGTGAGAAGGGGCAGAAGGTCACTGGCTCAGTGTTGGAAAGGGTTAGGGCTCAGAAGGAAGCCCTGGGAGCCATTTATAGCTTGGTGTTGCTGGGGAAAATGGAGATAGGTGAAATCCATAGGCAGTGCCAGACCAATGAGGTTAGCCGGCTTTGAAAGAGCTGAAATTGTGTCAGTAAGTAGAGGTTGGAGTTCCGGCTTGAAAATCCAGAGATACCATAGAACCGTAGAACAGTTACGGTGCAGAAAGAGGCCATTCAGCCCATCATGTCTGTGCCGGCCAGAAAAAGGAAACTAGCTGCTCATTTTAATCCCGCTTTCCAGCACCTGGTCCATAGCCTTGCAGGTTACAGCGCTTCAGATGCAGATCCATGTACCTTATAAATGAGTTGAACATTTCAGCCTCAACCATCAATTTAGGCAATGAATTCCAAATGCCCACCACCCTCTGGGTGAAAATGTTTTTCCTCATGTCACCTCTAATCCTTCTACCAATCACCTTAAATCTATGCCTCCTGGTAATTGACCCCTCAGATAGAAGAAACAAGTCTTTACTGTCTACCCTACCTAGGCCCCTCATAATTTTGTACACCTCAATTAGGTCACCCCTTACCTCCTCCGTTCTAAGGAAAATAACCCTAACCCAACACTCTTTCCTCATAGCTGCAATTTTCAAGTCCTGCTTGTGGACAGAACGAAGGTGTTCTGCAAAGTGGTCACCCAGTCTGCGTTTGGTCTCTCCAATGCAGAGGAAACCGCATTGGGAGCAATGAATGCAGTAGACTAAATTGAGGGAAGTACAGGTGAAATGCTGCTTCATTTGAAAGGAGTGTTTGGGCCCTTAGATGGTGAGGAGAGGGGAAGTGAAGGGGCAGGTGTTGCATCTTCTGCGGTTTGCATGGGGAGGGGCTGTGGGAGGGGATTGAGGTGTAGGGGGTGATGGAAGAGTGGACCAGGGTGTCACGGAGGGAACAATCCCTATGAAATGCCACCGGGGGGTGAAGGGAAGATCCCCACCGCGATGGTCTGATGGCTCTCCGCTTCTTCCTCGAACAGAGGCCCGAACAATCCCCATCCACCGTTACTCTCCTCCGTCTGGCTGAACTTGTTCTCACACTGAACAATTTCTCCTTAAACTCCTCTCACTTCCTCCAAATAAAAGGTGTGGCTATGGTTACCCGCACTGGCTCCAGCTATGCCTGTCTCTTTATGGGGTATGTGGAACATTCCTTGTTCCAGTCCTACTCCGGCCCCCTCTCACAACTCTCTGGTACATCGATGATTACTTCGGTGCTGCTTCATGCTCTCGTCTGGACCTGGAAAATTTTATTAATTTTGCTTCCAATTTCCATCCCTCCATCATTTTCACATGGTCTATCTCTGACACTTCCCTTCCCTTCCTTGACCTCCCTGTCTCAATTTCTGGTGATAGACTGTCCACCAATATCCATTACAAGCCTACCGACTCCCACAGCTACCTCGACTACAGCTCCTCACACCCCGCTTCCTGTAAGGAGTTCATTCCATTCTCTCAGTTCCTTCGCCTCCATCGCATCTGTTATGATGATGCCACTTTCAAAAACAGTTCCCCTGACATGTCCTCCTTCTTCTTTAACTGAGGTTTTCCACCCACGGTGGTTGACAGGGCCCTCAACCATGTGCAGCCCATCTCCCGCGCATCCGCCCTCACACTTTCTTCTCCCTCCCAGAAACATGATAGGGTCCCCCTTGTCCTCACTTATCACCCCACCAGCCTCCGCATTCAATGGAACATCCTCCGCCATTTCCGCCAACTCCAGCATGATGACACCACCAAAGACATCTTCCCTTCACCACCCCCGATGGCATTTCATAGGGATCGTCCCCTACGTGACACCCTGGTCCACTCCTCCATCACCCCCTACACCTCAACCCCCTCCCACAGCACTTTCCCATGCAACCACAGAAGATGCAACACCTGCCCCTTTACTTTCCCTCTCCTCACTGTCCAAGGGCCCAAACACTCCTTTCAAGTGAAGCAGCATTTCACCTGTACTTCCCTCAACTTAGTCTGCTGCATTCGTTGCTCCCAATGCGGTTTCTTCTACATTGGAGAGACCAAACGCAGACTGGGTGACCGCTTTGCAGAACACCTTCATTCTGTCTGCAAGCATGACCCAGACCTCCCTGTAGCTTGCCATTTCAACACTCCACCCTGCTCTCGTGCCCACATGTCTCTCCTTGGCCTGCTGCATTGTTCCAGTGAAGCTCAACGCAAACTGGAGGAACAGCACCTCATCTTCCGACTCGGCACTTTACAGCCTTCCGGACTGAATATTGAGTTCAACAATTTTAGATCATGACCTCTCTCCTCCATCCCCACCCCCTTTCTGATTTTCCCCCCTCCTTTTTGTTTTTTCCAATAATTTATATAGAATATTCTATTCCACTTATTTCCATTATTTTTAAATGTATTTCCATCCATTGTTTTATCTCTACCTTTTAGCCTTTTTCGATTCCTTCACCCCACCCCATCCCCACTAAGGCTATCTGTACCTTGCTTGTCCTACTTTCTACCCTTAATTAGCACATTCCTTAGATAATATCACCACCTTCAACACCTCTTTGTCCTTTTGCCTGTGACATCTTTTGGTTATCTCCACCTATCACTGGCCCTCTATCCAGCTCTTCTTGTTCCACCACCACCCCCCCAGCCCTTAAACCACCCTTTTCTATTTTTCCTTAGTTCTGTTGAAGAGTTGTGTGGACTCGAAACGTTAACTGTGCTCCTCTCCGCAGCTGCTGCCAGACCTGTTGAGTTTTTCCAGGTATTTTTTGTTTTTGTTTTAGAGTTTCAGTGAGATTGCTTGACTCAGTGTTTACAGACAAACAGGCTAAAGGGCCAATAATTTAGTGGGCTGAAGTGGGCTGCTTTATACTGGATTGTGTCAAGCTGGTTGAGTATTGTTGGAGCTGCACTCATCCAGGCAAGTGGAGAACATTCCACCACACACATGTTAGTGCTAAATATAAAGCATATGAGCAAGAAGGCTGCCAATGGCAGCTGCGGTTTTTCTTTTGATTAAGGATGCAATATGAGAGTAGTTGGCATGGACAAGCTAACAATAAGATGCCTCTTATTGCTCATCTGGACGGACACGCCCTAGATGTTGATGGAAAACCTGCTGGCTAGAAGCTAAAGTCATGAATTGCAACTTTCGAGCACCTTTTCCCAATCCTGACATTCGCTTGTTCTTTAACAGCCGATGTACATAATCTTGCATCTGTCCAGTTGCATATTTGTTGCTGCTGACACCATGGATTCCGTTCTGGAATGTAAATGGACCAGATTCCACAGTATTGGGAGTCCTCCAGCACGAGAGAAACATCACTGAAAGGGAACATTACATCCCATTAACGGTCAGAACCATATGAAGATTTATTCACTTATACTGTCAACTGCAGTTTGTTGTTTCACCAACAGAAAGGGAGTGGGGTGGGTGTGGGGATTGCGGTGGAGGGGGGTTAGCGTGGAACACCTCAATGACAGCAAAAAAAAAACTGTCACAGCGCAGTTGCCTCCTGACCTGCTGCTTGGGTCTGTTTGTGCAGAATTGGCTTTCTCTGACTTCTCTTCCCAACATGTGCACAGTTCTAGAGTTCAGCTGAAAAGAATGTGCAATAAAATGCAAACCGAAACCTCATACTGACAACTACAATCTGACTAGCACCAACGCGGTCACATTCCTGAACTTATACACAGGTTGGACAGCATGAACCAGATCGATACAACTCGAGAGAAATTCCTGAAGGTGAAGAACACAAGGTGGAATTTTAGGCTCCGGAGACTAAGTGCAGTGGCGGGTGGGAAAAGCGGCACGTTTCCTGCTGGCTGGAATGTCGGGTTTCCGTGCCAGATCATCTGCTTTTCAGCTCATTAAATATGCATGAATGTCAGGTCTTGTGGCAGGGCATGCTGGGATTCCTCCACCCCACTGTGACCTCATTGGATCATCCTTCCAGGCACCATATTTAAACCACACCCAAGCACATCGTTCACCCTCTGCAGCCCAGGACTGGTCGAAGAGAGTGAAGGCCCCCAGAGGAAAGAAGCTGACTGCCCCCCAAGTTCAGAGACAATGCGCTGAACATGGTGGAGGCGCACTGGGACATCCTTACTCCAGTGATGGGTGGAAGGGCCACCAACCAACCGCTCCGGCTTGGGAGGAGGTGGCCGGTGCAGTCAGCACCAACTCAGCTCAGAAGAGGGGTCTGCCATCCAGTGTGAAAAAAGGATGAATGATCTCTTCTGCTCCGTCCGGGTAAGTCCACCTTTTCTTCACTCTCAACTTTCACTCTCACAAGCCCATCAGGCACTCACAGTGTTACAGTCCACAGGGATCTCACACACTGCCAGCACTAGGGATAACCCCACCGATTCTCTCACACACACTTCGGCATCTTCATCTCTTCTCACATCCTGTGCAGCTCATGTCCTCAGCCTTTACGTAGGTCCACTGAGCACCCATAGAATTCAGACATTCTTATCATCTGCCTCGGCATCCACCCTGCTCACAGTCTGCCCATCCTGTCTTTAAGCAGGAGAAGGTCACCCGCAACAAAGGGAGAGATGCCAGGCTGGAGGGCTTTGCCTGAACTCAGGCACCTCGCTCAGTTTGAAGATTGTGTGGCAGAGTTGCACAGCGAGGACTGGGACCCTGCCTGCTCCGAGGGTGGTACCAGCATCTCCCAAGCAAATGACCCGTCACCAGCCCATCGTTTTCCCAGCAAAACTGTGAGTGCTTTGTAATGTTGGTTTCTATGCAGCAAATGACTAATTATCTCTTCTGTCTTTGACAGGCACCAGTGGACAACAGAAGAGGCCCACAGCCAGCCAGCCCCTCAGCCCCAGACCCCAGGCCACCTTGGAGGAGGATCCTGACAACCCACTAGATGTAGAGTGGGTTTACCCACGCCCTCCACCAGCAGAGAGACACACACCTTGGGTGGGACTTAGTTCTAGAACAGGCTCAGGATCAGAACCTGGTGAGCGTAGCACAGATTCTGGTCCACAGCAGGCAGATGCAGGGACATCCTGGGTCTCTGACACTAGGAGGACTGCTGGAGGCCAGGATTCATACTTTCATTTGTTTAAATTTAATACCCTCACTTCAGATTGAACTACCTCACTTTCAAACATAATGTAAAATTCTATCACATTATGGTCACTCATCCCTAAAGTTTCTTTTACAACAAGATTATTAATTAGCCCTTTCTCGTTACGTAATAATAGATATAATGTAGCCTATTCTCTAGTCAGTTCCTCAACCGCTCTCGAAAACCATCCCTAAAACATCCCAGAAACTCGTCTTCCACAGCATTAGTGCTCATTAGGTTTACCCCATCTATATGCAAATTGAAGTCGCCCACGATTACTGTATTACCCCTGCTACATGCTTCTCTAATCTCCTGATCAATACCATGCCCCACAGGCCAATTGAGGCCATTGCCAAGATAATTAAAACAATTAAAGGGCCTTCCCATCCAACCTTAAGGCTGGCAGGGCAGGCCAGGAGCCCCGGCGGGCTTCTGAAAAAACATGAAACCTCATCCACTGGCGGGATGAGGTTTCATGTAGGTTTTAAAAAAGCTTATTAAAGTTTTTTATGAAATTTATTAACATGTCCCATCTCGTGTGACATTGCCACATGAGAGGGACATGTTAATGATATTTTTATTTTTCTATTTTTAAAGTTTGAAAACCTTTCAGTGATCCCCCTGAGGCAGCACTGAGCCTCAGGGAGATGTGTGCTCTTTCGTGCGCATGCATGAAAAAGCGCACTCTCGCATTTGGGGAATTCCCCCCTCCCCCCCCGCCCGCACAGGAAGTGCATAGCCCTTCCTGGCGGATGTCATGCAGGGCAGGCCATAATTGGCCCACCCGCTTAAAATGGCAGCGGGGCCCACTTCTCCAGTGGGGATCGGCTCCCTGCCCGCCGGAGATTGGGTCAGGCCCAACAGGCAGAAAATTCAGCCCACTGTTTCTTAACTTTTCTTGGCTAGGTGAAACATTTCAATTTTGAATTCAAGCTAGTCTGGTTTATTTAAAAATGCAAATGTTCCCTTTACACCTCACATTCCAAAACTTCCCCCAGGTTTACCTATTTAACACTTCAAACCTAGCTTATCTTCTGATACATCAAAGCCTTCAGACCAGCTGCCTTTAAAATTCAATTAAATCCCACACACACACAGACCCATAGACACAGACCCCACTATTACTCTATTTTACAATAAATTCCAATAACGTGAAAATTATTATACCTTCCTGACACATGGCACTGGGAATAATCTTAAAATTGTTAGGATTGAGGTTCTGCTTTTTAATTACTAACTCCCTAAAATCTGCTTTTCCTACTCATCCTACTGCTTTTCGTACTCATCCCTCTTCTTACCTCTGTCATTGGTACCAAAGTGGACCATGACCACTGGTTGTTTACCCTCCCCCAAGAGAATGTCTTGCAGCCGCTCCATGACATCCTTGACCCTGGCACTCGGGAAGCAACACCCCATCCGGGAGTTACTTTTCCTACCGCAGAAATGCCTGTCTGATCCCCTGACTATGGAATCCCCTATCACTATGTTCTTTGACTCTTCTTCCTCACTTCTTGTGCAGCTGAGCCACTTGTGTTGCCACAGACTTGGCTCTGGCTGAACTCCCCTGCGGAGCCATCGCTCTCACCAGCATCCAAAATGGACAACTGATTAGCAAGCAAGATAGACTCAGGGGCCTCTTGCACTACCTACCTGGTTCTCTTAGACTGCCTGGTGGTCACCCATTACCTCTGTCCCTGCATGCTTCAAACCTGCAGTGTGACCACCTCCCTAAGCATGCTATCCATGTAGTTCTCAGCCTTGCAGATGCACAACAGTGACTCCAACTGCCGCTCAAATTCTAAAACCTGGTGCCAGTGACACTTCCCGCAGATGTGTTCATCTGGGACGCATGGTGCATCCATGACTTCCAACATACAGCAGGATGCACATTCCACTGGGCCGAGCTGACCTGCCATAACATAACTTTAAAGACTACTTATTACAATTAGAATAAGTAAAATAACTTACCAGTTACTCACCAATCAGCTTCTTCCCTGTAGCAAAGTAAGAGTGGAGGCTGAAGAAAGGTAGAAAAAGGAAGGAACAGCTTCCCCTCTTTACCAAATTCCCTTACTCACGAAACTCCAACTCAACATTAAGCACTCTAATGAACCCTATTAACACGCCAGTGCAGTCAAGCAGCACTGAAGAAGGCCTATTTTTATGCTCCCTGATTCAAGCTTCTGAAAACTAGTTTAAGCCAATTATCTAATTAACTAGCTGCAACTGCTCAGAGAGCCTAATAACCCTGTTTTAAAGCTAGAATAAAACTCCGCTTTTCCCAACCCAAAGGGCAAAATATTAAGCTCTGTGGGCGGATGCGCACCCGACTCAGCCAATTGTAAAATCTGGCACAATGACGTCAGGCGAGCGTCCCCATGTCATCACGCAGTCCTGCGATGTTTCATTCAGTGGGCGTGTCAGAGTTGGCTGCGCGCCTACTGACAATTGAAAGACCTGTTCAGGCCATTAAAAAGGTAATTAAATTTAAATTTATGCTGCCCGTCCAACCTAACGGGTTGGCAGGCAGGTGAAAAGGCCAAGTGGCCTTTACACTTTTTAGGAAACCTCACCCAGGGGTGCGATGAGGTTTCCGAAAGCAAATAAAAATTTTACACTGGAATTAAAAACGTGTCCCTGCTCGTGACAGAGTCACATGAGAGGACATGTTTTATGACATTTTTATTGTCTTTATTACTTTTTTTAAACAGCGTTTCAGCTCCCTGAGGCAGCTCCGTGTCTCAGGGAGATTGTGAAGTGCTCACTCGCATGTGTGCATGAAGTTCACACTAGGCCCACTTGTACTCCTCCCCTCCGTCTGCACAGACAGCGCTGAGTGCTGCCACTCACGCTCCATGCTGGGCTGGCCTTAATTGGCCCGCCAGCATGAAATCATGGTGCGTTGCCCATCGCGGGCAGCAGTCGGCTTCCCGACTTCCCCCACCATGCCCGCATGCCAAGGGAAAAATTTTGCCCAAGTGGTAATTTTTAGTTAATTGCTAAATTACAGAAAAGACTGGACCTTAGACAGAATGGGTGGCCTCCTAGTCCCTGCAGCAACAAATCTTCCTGGAGAATGTGAATCCTCCTAGACATGCGAAGATGCCTACAGCACTGCCTCTCACTCATCTGGAGGCATCTTCTGCACACCCTTGGTCTTGTCAGACTCCTCTGCTCAATGGATCTGTCAGGCTCAGCTTCTGGGTGTTGAGAGAGTCCTGAAGCCTGGCAGTGATGGGCCCTTCTTCTCCTCCTTTTTATTTGCCTGATTGCCAGGATGAGCAACATTGGCCTCTCCTTCCCTGTTTCCCTCGTGCTTGTCTCTGCAGGAACATTGACAGAAACATGACTGAGCATAAGCCTCCAAAGGTCATCTTTTTGCCACTCACTGGGGAGTGACTGTGGAGCCAATGAGTTACTTTCATCCCAGCTATTACATCGCCACTTAGTCCCTTTGCAGCACTATTACATCCTTCAAGATCACCTGAAGTGCACCCGCCAACCCGACCCCCACCTCCATCCCACCGCCACCACCAGCAACTCCAATGACGGTACTTTGACACAGGGGCTTGTATCTGAAAGAGTTCTGCCAGACACTAGAAGCCTCAGGCAGGGCATTCCCAGGCTGCATCCTTTGGTTTACATAACAGCCCCTACTTGCAGTGATAGATTGAGAGTTTGTTGGGGGTGGGTGGGGTGTTCCCATATCTGAACCTGCTAGCTGCAAGGTTTAGAAGTCTTATGTCCACTATGCATCTGCATTTTGGCCCGTGACCTCTTCTATATTGGTTCCTTCTGACTCGGGATTTCCCACAAGTGGGACAAAGGGTCTTTGCAAGGCAATCGTACAATGACTGCAAGTGGAATTATACTCTCGTGTGAGAGAGCTGTAAAAGTTAAGGTGCCAAGTTGCTTAATTTGGCATTTGACAGCTCCTAACATGTCACAGCTGTGCCTTCCTCTCCATTAGGAACTGGTTGACTCCTCCCACAAGCCCTGAGAGCACCCACCTACCCCCCCTCCCCCCCCACCCCCACTCCCGCCAAATATTTCCCTGCTTTCTTGTTCAATTGTGTCAGCTTGGAAAATGGTGGTGCTGATGTTCCACTACCAGACCAACTTCGACCCTTCCCCTGTGAATGTGGAAATCCCTCCCATTGTGCTGGAGGAGCATCATGTGCAGGTTTCCCTCCATCCAGTCACTCTCCTTCCTCCCCCTCTAATCCTTGATCCCATTGTTCTAGTTGTGGATATCCCTGTCGTAACCCTTGAACCCTTTGATATAGATCTGACCCCTCTGCATCTTGAGGCCTATTGCACAGAGACCTACAGAGACCTCCACCATGAGACCATCAAGTGCCTGCCCCTACATTACCCCTTTCCCATCACAGGCTGCAGATGCCTCCTCTGACTGTGGCTGTGCCATCTGCGACCCAGTATGAAGCCAGAAACCCCCAGGACCAATGAGTGTAAGGGACTGACCATTCCCTACACACCATGCTTTACACAACTGACACAGGATTGACACACCCTCCCCCTCCCTGGACTGGGACAAGGACAAGCATTCCAAGCACAGCCCTCTAAGTTGTGACGCAGAGCCATAGGATTGTCTATGCATGCTGGCTCCAACTACCTCTTGTGTTCTTGCCCAGGACTATTTCTGCTTTCTGGCCCTGAAGAATTTCCGCCCTCCCACAATCACGTGTCCATGTGCACCCTTCCCCAGTCTTCCCAACACCAGTCGAGCCTCCCCCTGACAACACCTTGCCCTCCAGCCCCTTCCCTTGCCTCTGTCTTATCTCACAATTCCCCCCAGTCAACCCCTTTCACCACCCAAACCCCCCGCAACACCCCTCCCCCGGAATTGCCACTGGTCTGGAATGGAGATCTTTCACTCTGAACCCCGCTTGAGCTCACGCTGGTCTTGCCTGCACAGTCTGAGTCAGAGCAATCATGAGCGCATTGCATAGAAAGGTAGGCAAACATACTTCGAAGTCACAAGCGAAGTGCAGGTTGCCAGGCGTGCGTCACTTACATCTGATTGTGAATCATGCCAGTCTAATTAACCGCTTTGAGATCTGGATTGGGGTGTGATTCTTGTGACCTGGCCTTTTAGTAACTGTTCATGACATTGAAATGAATGCAAATGTGGTTCCCAACACGTGCTGCGGCCTATCTGACCCGCCATGAAAGTTGGGAGTGGACAATCGTGATCTATTTTTACGCTGGTGGGAAATGGATTTTTGGACAACCGCCAAATGTTCCTGTCCCACCTGCCATGGGTTGGCAGGACCGGAAAATCCCACCCATTGGCCTGAATTTTCGACTTGGCGAGCAGGGGCAGGGCCCGCTCACCGAGGCATAATATGACGCACAGTGACATGGGGCGGGCATCCCGATGTCACTGCGCATCATTTAGGTTTTCAGTTCGGCGGGAATGCAGCTGACTTGGCAGCGCACCTGCCGAACTGTCAAAGACCTACTAAGACCAATTAAAAATCAAGTAAAGTAATAAACTGAGCTGCCCATCCAACCTTAAGGTCGGCGGGCAGGCGAAGAGCCTTCGCATTTTTCACGCAACATCATCCACAGGCGGGATGAGGTTTCATGAAGGGTTTGTAAATTAAATAATTTTTTTCACTAATGTTCATTGACATGTCCCAGCTCATGTGATACTGATATGTGATGGGACACGTCCTAAAATTTTTTTCTTTTCTTTATTTAAATTTTTGAAACTTAAACTAATCTCCCTGAGGCAGCTCTGTGTCACAGGGAGATTTCTGCACTCTTTCACGCGCACGTGTGAAAGAGCACAGGCACCCAACTCATGGAATCCTCACTCCATCCGCATAGGGAGCGCTCAGCTTCACGCTGGCCGGGCCTTAATTGGCCCGCCTATGTAAAATGGCAGCGCGGATCTGAGTAGGGGCGCCAATTGGGTATGTGCCCGCCTCTGCCTGCCCCATACAACTCCCCCCGATGCCCAATGGGGGGATAGTTCTCCCTATAGTGTTTTAGAAAGCTCACCCAACTTTCAACCCGCTTCACCCTAGAGAAGTATTTTCAAAGAGCAATTAATGTGTTAAATGCTTACCTTTGTTTGATTTATTTATTTAACAGAAAACAAAACAAATGAGACCTTTTATAGGAATAGGAGGAGGCCATTTTGTCCTAGAGCCTCTTCTGCCATTCAATTAGATGCCCATTTGTGGAAGAGAGTCCCCAACTTTTATCACACCTGGCGTGTGGAAGCATTTCCTAATTTCACTCCTGGAAGGTTGGTTCTAATTTTTAAACAATGCTCCCTAGAATGAGACCCCCCAATCAGCAGAAATAGATTCTCCCGGTCTACTCTTTCAGATAGAGTTCTAGATTCTCCCACAATAGGAAACATCCTCTCCACCTTCACTCTGTCAAGACCCCTCAGGATTGTAAAAGAATCAAGCAACAGCACCAACCAGTTTAGCACACAGTCCCAATATTTTTGAAATAATGTGTAAATAATTTCCAGTGAATAAGAGCGTCAGCACTAATATGAAAGCGAGGCACATGTAGGGAATTAGATTTTTGCCTTATTCTTAGTGTCAGCATTGTGTGGAAATTCTTTATTATGTTTTTGCTGCAAATGGCTGTATCTGATTTCCTTGGTTTCTAGCAGTAAATGCTGTTTAGTAATGCATTTAGAAACTTCTGAGAATACTGATATTCACAGAAATACTTGCATTTAAGAAGCAGGAGAAAAGAGATATTTGAAGGGTTAGTTCAGACCCACAGTCAAAGGGAAAGGCTTTTAGAATGCATCGCCTGAAAGGCTGGCAGAGAATTGGGAACATATTTGGAGGGAAGATATTTGCAAATTTATGGGGAAAGAACAAGGGAGTGGGACTGATTGGATAGTTTTTTTCAAAGAGCCAGCCCAGACACAATGGGCAGAAAGGCCTTCTCTTGTGCAGTAATATTCCATATTTCTAAAAGGAAAGGGTTAGCAAGGTTCAATTGTAGCCCCACAGAAGCTGCCCCAAGTGTCTCGGCACAGAATAGGAACTGTGAACATGGGAACTTCCTATATCTACGCTTAGGGAACATGTTTGCACTTTGCCCACAAGGGAGCTGCCTGGCAGCTTTTAAATGGCAATCTGGGCTAGACATTTTCATTGAACCCTGCAAGGACGAGTCAAGACAGGAATTCAAAATGTCATGGAAGAATGTCAATCCAGCACAGACTGAAATGAAGTAAAATCCACCCCCCCACCCACCGCAAGTATAATCCTCACTGCACTACATGACTCTGTACAAACCAATGCACAAGACCTGGACATCTGGTCAACTAATCTAAAGATCTGTAGACAGGGTTAAAAATGTAGACTATCCAGCTGGAGAAGGCGTCTGATACACCGTCTTGTCATGTTTAAAGTAACAATGTACTAATGGACAACACTTCACAAATCAACCATTAAAAAATGAATTAATTTGCAAAAGTGTAATTTTCACATTGTATTCATTGCACAGAACTGTGATACAATCAAGGTGCAGGAAAGGACATTGAAGCATTCTGAGCAGTGTTTGCACAAACTATTGTTATCTGTGACTAATTATCTTTAAAACGAATATAAATGAGTAACTGACAATCTGTCATGCAGTTTGGAAAACCCAAGCAAATGCAAATATACATCCCTCATCAGTCAAATAACAGTTTTGCTTTTCTTTAGCAAACTGGGTGGGGGGGGGGGTGGTGTGGTGTGTGGGGTGCAGTGGGAGGAGGGCTGGGGGAACAAAATTAAAATTTATTTGCAGAAAATTTTTTCATTTGGCAGAAGTTAGTTAGTTAGGTATCTGCCCATCTCAGGGATGATGTGCTGTGCTCTTCTGACTATGTCACTTCTGGACTGGGCATCGTCTGTTGTGGCTGGAGAGGCCGATTTGTCAATGGCTGTCCCTTCCACCGCTGGCACAGATGAACAGCGTTGGCCTGAGGTTGACTGAAGTTTTTTTCCTTCCTGCGGGCTCTCTTTTCTGCCACCTGGCCATTTCTTTTGTCCTCGGCTTTTTCCATAGCCTTCCTGACCGCTTGTCTCCAAGCATTCCAGTCAGTAGCGAGGACTTCCCATGCATTGACTCTGATTCCGGTCAACTTGAAGTGTCGCTTGCAGACATCCTTATATCATAGACGTGGGTGACCTGTTGTTCTCCTGCCCATAGCATGTTCCCCATAGACCATGTCTTTGTGGAGGCAACCATCATCCATTTGGCTCACATGACCCAGCAGATGGCGCTGCCACTGACTCAAGGGGACAAACATGGTGGCTATCATATTGTATTGAACTCTTCTCCTGTTCGCCCTTCAAGTGAAGATGACCATGCCCATTATCTGGCGTGTTTGGTAGGGTTCTGGTGGGTACGCAGGTGACTGCTAAAGCCGATCTGTGCCCAAGTAGGTTCCTCCACCATAGGCCAGGATATCAGAGACTTTTGAGTTTTGGGTGAGTTGCTGGTTAAAGATTTCCTTTCCTTATGTTTTCTCTCTGCCTCTGACATGCACTTGCTTTCGAAGGAGGCTGCACCGTTTTTTATTTGGCTGCGTCAGGCGCAGTGATTATGGGTGAGCTTCTCCCAGGAATCAAAGCTGCTATCAACACTTCTCAGTGAAACCTTCAAAGTGCCTTTGTGGCACTTCCTTTCACTGACATGGGAGCACACCCCAGACTCAAGCTCACCATAGAAGATTCGCTTTGGTACATGAGTGACATGGCATTCTGACTACATGACCAGCTCAACTCACTTGTGACTGTCTCAATATGGGTGTGCATGCTTGGCGCGTCAGCTCGGGTGAGCGCCTCAGTGTCTGGTATTTTGTCCTGCCATCTGGTTTTAAGAAACTTCCAAAGGCAGATCAAGTGAAAGTGGTTAATCTCCTTGGCATGATGCTGGTACACAGCTTAAGTATTGCAAGCGTAGAGTAGAGTAGGCAGGACTATTGCTCTGCAGACTTTCAGTTTGGTAGGCAGACTTTACTGCTCTTTGTTCCCAGACTGTTGTTTGAAGTTTGCTGAAAGCTACATTAATTTCGCCAATTCTTGCATGTGTCTCGTAGTCAATATGGACAGCTCAAGAGAGAGTGTGCTGCCAAGAGAAGTGAATGTTTCCGTAGTTGACAGGTTCTGGCCATGGACTGAAATCCTGAGCTTGAGATAGAGCTTTCCTGGAGCAGGGTCATACATCACTTCAGTTTTCTTCATGCTTAACATAAGGCTGTAGTTGTCGCATGTATTGGAGAACAAGTCCATGCCACGCTGCATGCCCAGTTCTGAGCTGCAATCTAGTGCATAGTCCTCGGCAAACAGGAAATCACAACGTATGTCCTTGGAGACCTTGGTCTTTTCCTGCAGTCGTCTCAGGGTGAACAGCTTCCCATCCATATGATATTGAATTTTGATGCCAGGATCCTCTTGGAAGGCAAGGGTGTAAGGTGGGGTCGCATCTCTCATAGGGCAGTCTCACCGCACTCTTTGGGGTGGCTCATTCTTTATTGTTCCTCATCTTCACCCAGCTCTCACCTGTGACTCCAAATAGTTGTTGGCCTGCAGCCCCAATAAACTGTTTTGATGGGTAGGCCAAACCAGGTGAGGGTAGCCATTGAGTCTCCTACCCTTAGTGACTTAGGGATTTGTTTACCCTGACATGTGGAGACTGATTTTGGTGGACTGGGCTGATCAGACCAGTCTAATGTCCAACGGTGTTGAAGGTGGGTCAGCACCGTGGTGTGGAACGTGGAGACCTTGACAAGACGCAGAAGATGTCCTGGTTACCTACAGCATCTGGATCTATCTCCAGCTGTCTAGACTCACCTTGTTATTGGTCCAAGACAGGTCAGGCCAAAAGAGTAAGGCTGATGATGCGCAACTCTCCTCACTGTACAAACCTGTACACACTGGGGGGAGGCTGAATTTAACCCAGAATATGTGCTGTTTTTTGTTACTACATCCATCACGTTGGTAAGGGGACTACAATTAGCCCTAAAGCTCTTAAATAAAGGACTACCTGCTTCTGATTAAAGTCCAGTCACGGAGAGCATCCGGCTCTATGGAAATGCCCCTTACAGTTGGACAGCATCCTCAGACTGCCTAGGCTTGAAGATGAAGAACATTGTAGTATCAGAGTGACATCGTGGGTTGCTGATCCTCAAGAATTGTGCTGGAGTCTCAAGGAATTAAAGATGAAGTTCCTGGATAGAAGTAGAATGCTGATGCCCCACAAGGTTTAACGGCCTACTGACAATGTCTAGCCTTCAGGTGAATAATGTTGAAGTATTGGAAGGTAATTTAGGTCTGCCAGACCTACAGAACTGCCCTGGTGTTTCCAGGAAAGAGAATTTAGTTTGCTGGCCACAGCTGAGTGTAGCCCAGTAGAAAAATCACTGGGACATTACCGCTAATATTTATCAAAACTTTGGTGATGTGACCAACGGCTCTTGGACTGGGTCAGGAGTTTGGTGACCAAAACTGAAGTGTTAGAAACTTTTACACATTGCAGGCTTATCACAAATGCATCACCTGATGAAAGGTTAACTCTATTTCTCTCTGCACAGATGCTGTCTGACTCGCTGAGTGTTTCCAACATTCTCTGTTTTTAGTTCTCAAACACTTGTCTGGAACGGGATCAAGTAAAGAACGAACAGAATGGAGCCCTCAAGCTGAATTCGATCGACAGCAGAAACATGGGGGGAGAATTTTCCAGTCGACGAGCGGGGGCAGGGCCCGCTCGCTGACGCGTAAAATGACACGGGGTGACGTTGGGCAAGTGTCCCGACATTACTGTGCGTCATTTAGATTTTCAGTTCAGCGGGTGTGCAGACGAGTACAGCTGTGCGCCCACCGAACTGAAAATCTAAATGCCGCGCGGTGACTTCGGGACACCCGCCTTGCATCACCGCGCCTCATTTTATGCGTTGGCAAGAGGGCCCTGGCCCCGCTTGCTGACCGGAAAATTCTCCCCGTGGTTTTTTGTGAGCAATGTATTAACTGAGCTTTTGTATTCTCTACTATCTGTGAAGTAACATTTCAGTTAAAGTAATTATGATAGGATCAGAGAAAAATGCTCTTTTGCTTTTATTGACTTTCAAAGCTGTGGCATTAATTCCATAGCTTGTCCTTGGTTTACAGATGCAATAAACTTTTATTTCCACAACAGATGTCTGCATAGCATGACTGAATCGGTCTCATGTTGAGGTGCTTTATTTCCAGTATGTTCTCCATGGAATAACACATTAACTCAAAGAACTAGATATAGCACAGACTGGTTTTTATGTGTCCCCATGGATTCGTTGCTGTCTGCAATTAACAGATATTGGTGAGGAGATATAGGAAGTGTCTGTCAGTTCTTTAATATCAATGCTATGGGATCTCTGGATCGAGAGGAGGAATATCGACCAAGGGCTGAAAATTAGGTATATTTTATAGGTAATGCAGTATGCTTCTAACATGGAGTATTATGAGAACATAGCATAAGACCCTACCATACCTGGGTTCCCCTTAAGTTTTTTCTTTATTCTTTCATGGGATGTGGGTGTCACTGACAAGGCCAGCATTTGCTGCCAATCCCTAACTGACCATTGAACTGAGTGGCTTGCTAGGCCATTTCAGAGGGCAGTTAAGAATCAACCACATTGCTGTGAGTCTGGAATCACATGTAGACCAGACCAAATAAGGATGACAGATTTCCTTGCACATGCCTTTGTTTAATTCAGAAAAAGTGCAATGCCTGGACAGCAAATTTAAGATGATCATTTGGGCTTGCAATGTGGCTCACTTATGCTTGCTAAAAGTTACGTGCATTCATCTTCTGCAAGCAGAAAGAACATGTCCAGGCATTGCACCTTTTCTGAATGAAACAAAAGCAGTGGAGACAATAGTTCTTTGGTGCGTTTACCATAGCAATGCCATGGCCAATTAGAGTCAACTTCCCAACCAATCTTTTCTCATGCATTATAAATTGTTGCTCCCTTTGAAATTTGGTACCCTTTTGTCTGTCCTGATCAGTGCAAGATGAAAAGCTTCAACAACATGGCTTCTTTTCTTCAATACTCAGAATGCTACTGGACTAATACTCCAGAACCCTGGACTAATAACCCAAAGTCAATAGAGTTCAAATCCCAGCATGAGAATTTTTAGTTCAGTCTACAAAGATCTGGAAACTGAAACAAAAACTAATAGCAGTAAAATTAACAATTTTATAGATGGTCAGAGAACCCAACTAATGTATGTCCTTCTGTGATTCCATCCCTACACTCCAAAGTGATCAGCAAGTCACTCAGTTGTATGAAACAGCTCAACTGGAATGGCCAGCACCACATTTTCAGGGATGGACAATAGAGACTGGTCTTGCCAGTGATGCCCCCAACCCAAGAAATAATGTTTAACAAAATTGGTGGGAAGAGCTAATTAGAATGAGACAAGGCTCACATGGGGTATAAACTTTGGCATTCACCAGTTGGGCTGAATAACTTGTTTCTATGTAATTTATATTTTAAAAAAAGGAAATCAGATTGTAGGCAGTAATTAGAAATCAACTTAATATATGGTAATCACCCTCAGATATTTATTATTCTCTATATAATAGACACAAAAACTTCAGTGTTCTGAGTTAGTGAACTTCATAGCAGCTGGTAATCTCACATTCTGACAGAACGTATCAGAAATTCACCGGCACAACTCAGAAATACAGGTCATTTTTCTATAATTGACTGTGTAATTTCATTCCTCAAGGTAGCGGGACAGGTAGATAAGGTTAAGAAGACATATGGGATACTTGCCTTTATTAGCCGAGGCATAGAATATGAGAGCAGGGAGGTTATGCTGGAACTGTATGAAACGCTGGTTAGGCCACAGCTGGAGTACTGCGTGCAGTTCTGGAATCTGCATTATAGGAAGGGGATGTGATTGCACTAGAGAGAGTGCAGAGGAGATTTACCAGGATGTTGCCTGGGCTGGAGAGCTTTAGTTATGGGGAGAGGTTGGATAGACTGGGGTTATATTCCCTGGAGCAGAGGAGATTGAGGGGGGACATGATTGAGGTGTATAAAATTATGAGGGGCATAGATAGGGTAGACAGGAAGGAACATTTCCCCTTATTGGAGGGATCAATAACCAGGGGGCTTAGATTTAAGGTAAAGGACAAGAGGTTTAGAGGGGATGTGAGGAAGAATTTTTTCACCCAGATGGTGGTGGGAATCTGGAACTCACTGCCTGAAAGGGTGGTAGAGGCAGAAACACTCATAACATTTAAGAAGTAGTTGGATATGCACTTGCGATGCCAAGGCATACAAGGCTATGTGCCTAGTGATGGAATATGGGATTAGAATAGTTAGGCAATTGTTTGACCAGTGCAGACTCGATGGGCCGAAGGGCCTTTTTCTGTGCTGTAGACCTCTATGACTCTATGACTAGCACTTCACAACTCACATCACTAATTCTACATTTACCTCAATTCCTATAAGACAAATTCAGTTGTCCTTGACTATGGCATAAAATGGATTCAAAAATTACATCATTTGGCTTCTCTAAATAGCAGTGAAAGAACTTAAATGTGTACGTTACAGTGATAATAGAAGTACAGATATAGGGATAGGGTGACAGAGACATAAAGAGAATGGAACGTAGCAAGGATTGAAGTGACTAAGAAGGTGATGGTGTAGTGGTAATATCATTGGACTAGTAATCCAGAGGCCTAGGCTATGTCCCTTCTGGGGACTTGGGTTCAAATCCCACCATGGCAGCTGGTGGAGTTTAAATTCAGTCAACAAAAACAAAGCTAGTCTCAGTAATGATGACCATAACAGGTATCCTTGATTGTCCTAAAAACCCATTTAGTTCTTTGGTGACCTTTAGGGAAGGAAATCTGCTAACCTTACCTGGT
This sequence comes from Carcharodon carcharias, assembly GCF_017639515.1. Taxonomy (NCBI): domain Eukaryota; kingdom Metazoa; phylum Chordata; class Chondrichthyes; order Lamniformes; family Lamnidae; genus Carcharodon; species Carcharodon carcharias. The sequence continues at coordinate 169,564,099 of NC_054472.1, forward strand.
CTGGCCTACATGTGACTCCAGACCCACAGCAATGTGGCTGATTCTTAATTGCCCTCTGAAATGGTGTGGCAAGCCACTCAGTTAAAGGGCAATTAGGAATGGGCATCAAATGCTGGCCTTGCCAGTGATGCTCACATCCCATGAAAGAATAAAAAAGAAAATGAAAGCAAGAATGACGATTTGTTAAAACAAACTCTGTGTTAGGGTTGATGGACGTATATAATGGAGGTGATTATTGAGTAGAATGGGGCAGTTTTTTTTCCGTTTTTAGGTTACATTGCAGGGGCACTGCCAGAGTTATACTGGAATATTTGTAGTCTTTGGAGCTGACATTACACACATTGGACACATGCTTGTCTTACTGATTATTTGTTTTCATATTGTGAGTTAAATAAAGCGTTATTTTACTTAAAAATGTTGACTATGAGGTTAGTAATAGACACCATTTTAGCCTATTACTCTTAATTTCCGATCTTTATTGAATGTCCTTGCTCCATGTGCATGGCTGTATAAATGTCACCTTGAGACAATATTTGAACAATATAATGCTATTATGCGATTCGGCAGGAAGTGACTGCCTACACCCAAGTGGTGAAAACAAATAGAATTTAATTTCTCTCGGTGAGCGATGTGTTTTTTCTCTAAATGTTTGAAACACATTTTCTATTTTCCTCTCTAACTGTGATAAGGACAAGAATCATTAGCTATGTTGTAAATCTATTGCCATGGAAGCCCTACAAAATGCACCATGGTAAATTCTACACTTTTTAAATGCTTGCGATTATTACTGACATCATTGTCAAGTGTTGCATGCTGGATCAGTTCCTAAGGCCTTTCCCTGAACATATAGACCATCGTTGAATACTGGTTTCCAGAACTTATTTGGGTTACAGAAAGTGAAGATGTGAGATAATTACTGCTGGTTGTGTAAATTATTGATATTATGAGGCTGCAAACTCTGCCCTATCTTTCAGGATGAGAGTGAAACACAAGTGGACCATCCTACTCCCTCTAGTGGCCAAAGACATAACAGACACAGTAAGGGATGAAAGCGAGTGCAATGCAGATTCACCTGATGATACTGGGACCAAAAAGGTTAAGTTATGATGACAGGTTGCATACGCTAAGCTTGTATTCCCTTGAATGTAGAAGCTTGAGGTTCCGTAATGGCCCCACGACAATAAAAAAAAACACAATCTTTTTGAGAGATTTCTAACTGTTCCTTTAAGAATCACAGGGTAGGCTGCTCAGTGACTGCAGCAATGGGACTGACATGCACCATTCGGGTGTAGAACCCTGATTCGTATTTCTCAACAACCTCCCGCCTGCTTTGGGCATGGGTGCTGTCCATCCAGTCAAAGGCCTACCTGTAAGATGATCCAGGTGGGTACATGGGTCCCCACCAGGTATTCAGCTGCTGGTTGCTTGTTATCAACCGATATAAGGGTGGCCTGCAGTAGGAGATTTGTCCCTGTGTCTCTTTAGTGCACAACATGATATTCTAACCAGCCACAGGGCAGACAGCAAAAACACCTGCTTGAAATAGGTGAGAATTCCATTCTAAATACCAAAAGATGCAGGAGCTCATTTTTGATGAGCCCCTTGTTTCCTTGCACCTTTTATGCTGTTGGCACATCAGATGAGATGAAGGCCTATTGTAACCGGATGTTGAGCTTTGCTAGGCATCGAGCAGTACAGATAAGTATCTAAACGGCAAGAAGGAAGATTCTTACAGCAATTTAGAAGTAATTTCCACCTCACTTTTCCTAATCTATTAGGCTTACTTGGTGCCGCTTGTGTAATTTCTTTTGCCCCCAGCATTATTGGTACGAATGGGTTTTCTAATCTGCACACAGCGGTGACCAGCCAACATCGCTTTAGTGGACACTGGATACGGAAGCTTCAACTCTTAAGTTATATTGCCTATAGATTTTGTCTTAACACAACACCCTTGGTCTCTGTTACCTTAGTGCTGTGTCAGATCAGGAGAATTAACATGTGGCTAAAGGGCTGGTGTGAGAAAGAAGGCTTCCTTATTATGAGACACAAGCACCAGCTCTGGAAGGAGCGATATTGGTGCAACAGGAAGGACTTGAAATGGGGCGGGTCCTGTGTCCTAGTGAGAAGGGCAAATAAGGAATGTGTGTGGGGAGGGAGGGATCTGCAAGAAATGTAAGCAGAATAAGGCAGGAGAGCATACGAAAGGATAAAATAAAGGAGGACATTGATATCAAGGAAATAAATAGCAATGGAACTTGAGTCTAAAAAGATAGTTAAAGAAAAAGTGAGAGGTAGTCCGATTAAAAATTAATTAAAATGTCTGTGTAGTGCACAGTGCCCATTGTAAAACAGGGGAACTGGAGGCAGTCATGTGTTGGGAGGAACCAGGATTACTGAGGCATGGCGATAGAAAAAAAAAATCAAGACTGGGAATTAAACATGTTTAATGTTTAACATGAGTAACATATTTAGAAAAGATAGAGTAGCTGCCCTTATTAGGTATAACGTGATGGCAGTAGAAAAAGGGGCACAGACATCAGCATGAGAAAAATTGAATCCATCTGGTTAGAGATAAAAGATACTAAAGGATCAATCACACTAATAGGTATAGTCTACAGACCATCTAATAGTGGGAAGGAGGTGGAGGAAGAAGTATGCAGACAAGTTAGGGAATTGAGAAAAAAACATAAGATAATAATTGTGGGGAATTTCAACTACCATGCTATTAATTGGACAGAAGAGGGTTATGGGAATAGGGTTTCTACGATATGTACAGGATTCCTTCCTAACCCGGTGTGTAAAAAGGCTAACAAGGGAGGAAATAGCCATTGAATCTAGTAATGGGGAATGAACCAGAACAGGTAAGAGAAATAAAAGTAGGGGAGCATCTAGCTAATAGTGACCATAATATAATAGGCTAGAGAAGGACGTAAGTATGATGAAAAGCAGGTTAATAAATTGGAGAAAAGCTGATTTTAAGCTGCAAATAGGACATGTGGGAACAAAAGCACAAGTTCCTCTCCTTTTAATAATCCAACCCCTTTGAACTGAGGGCCAACATTCTGCTGGCCTTTTTGATAACTTTTTTGTTTATGTGCACTAGCTTTTAGTGATTTGTCTTTCCTGATACTCATTCCTTTGTTCAGATTTCAGTCCCGAGTCACTTGCCATTAGAAAATCTTCTGATGAAGTCATCTTAGATCCAAAAATCATGCCATTGCACTTCTCCGCATTGAATTCCATCTGCCACAGTTTTGCCTAATCACTTATTCTGCCTATCTCCATTTGCAATTTCTTGCTTCCATCTCCATAACTTACTGTGCCTCCTAACCTGACATCATCTGTAAATTTGGATATGCAAATCTCTACTCCTTCATCCAAGTCATTGATGTATAAAAAACTGAGGCCCCTAGAGATCTCTGGGGAATACCACGTATCATACCCTACTGATCAGAGTACATTACTTTTATCGCTGTTCCCTGTCAGCCTAACTTTTGTGTATTCACGCCTTCGGTGTAGGAGTTGAATCCACAATGACTTAGAGGCAAGAATGCTATCAACTGAATCACAAATGCCTCTGCAAGTTCATATGCTTCAAAATAATCCAGGCTGACATCTCAGTGCTGTACTGAGGCACTGTTGGAAGTACTTCAGCCAAGACTCCCTCTGCATTCTTGGGTGGATGTAAAAGATCCCATGGCATTATTCAAAGATTCAGGAGAGTTCCCCTGGGTAACCTAGTCAATACTTACCCCTCAACCAACATCATTAAAATATATTATCTGGTCATGATTTTCAATAATGTTGGGGGACCTTCCTGTGCATAAATTGGCTGTCATGTTTCCTTACATTATAAATGTCTACAATTCAAAAATACTTCATTGGCTTCACTCAAGAATTCATAAATGCATGTCCTTTCCTCCTTCATTGCATCCATAAAACTTTCTCGATTGATATCTTAGGCACCTTCTCATGAAAATTCAACTAGATTAGCAAGGCATGATTTGCCCTTTCCAAATCCTTGCGGATTCTCTCTGGTCAGTAGATACTTATCCAAGTGTTCAGCCATGATCTCCCTGATATTGGATTCCATTAAGTTCCCCAAAACTGATGTTAAACTGCCATGTCTGTGATTTCCTGCTTTTTTTCTTCCTCCTTTCTTACATAATGGAGTAACATGAGTAATTTTCAAAGAAAAAAGGTACAATTCCTGGTCTTTGGAAACCTGTGACCAGTACATCTGCAATTTTCTCACCTACTTCTTTTACTATGCTGTAGTTGAAACTGTCAGAACCTGGAGATTTGTCAATCTAAACTCCTATTATTTTCTGCATTATCATTTTTAAAACTTACATTAAATCCAATCATTTCCTCTCCTTGCTCTTATTTTTAGGTTCCCCTGTATTGCTGGTAGTTTATCCTCTTTCTCTACTGCAGAAACAGATACAAAGGGCTGGATTTTTATCAAGTTGGGATGACTCGGGAACCATTTAAAAATTATGGCTGCGTCCCGATCGACGGCTTCCCTGCTCCATTCCCTGGGTTTCCGATTTGTGGAATTGCCTATTAAAGGTGTGGGCTGGTTCAGGTTGCAAGCCCATAGCCTGCACTCCCAACCTGGCCGATTCCACTGCAGGGATAGACATGTCCCAGTCCTCTGCAATTTTCATGGAGTTGGGTCAGCTTTTCAAAGAGTTGTGGTTCACAGCCCCTCGGAGCTGTTGTGAACCATGGTTTACACGAGGTAACCTTTTGAAAGGTAGGTTCAAAAGCCGCTCTACATGCCCCCCATTCACCTCTTATATCTCCTAAGGCCCCCCATGAAACCCCATGCAAAGTTATGACCCCACAAACAAACCCTATGGCTCCTAATGACCCCCCATAATAAGGTTTGCCTACCCAAATAACCTTTATGGCCCCTCATGACCTCCCCATGCCAAGCTATGACATTTCACCCACTATAAACCATATAGAAGCAATGTACCCTATAGCGACAGTAGGATGTTTAAAAAAACTTTAAAAAATTCATTGGTACACTTTCACTTTCTTAAAAACCACTTTATATTTTAGCCCAGTAAAAGTGTCAAACATCCAGGCCCTTTAAAATATCAATAGTTGTTATTATCTCAGCTGATGTTATTGCTGGGCAAGTCAGGTCCCAAGGTGGAACCCAGCTTGATAGATCTTAACTTTTATTTTTTGTTTAGATACATGGAGCGATACTGAACAGTCACAGGGGTCAGCTGATGAACTTTTTAACAAATGAATAAAACATTTATTAAACAGGAAAAGATGGCCTATATTAAAACATTCCTTCACCCACAACTATACCTTTACAGATATATACAGGTTTGTAAGGATAACACAAGTTACAAAAGCTATCTTATACTCTAATGTTCACAGTAAGTACACAGTCCACATAAACCAATAGGCAACTTGTGGTCAGACACAACACACTCTGAAACCAAGTGACAGATGCCATCCCAAGCAGATACTATAAATCTCTCATCAACTCCCCCCAGATGCTTGTCACATTGTGAGCTAACCGGTGCCGCTGAATTCCATCTTTCACACAAGTGTTTCCATTCTCCACTCCCGAAGAACTCGCTCTGGAATCTTCTTCCAAACAACTTCTCAGCACCCTCCACTCGAGTCCACCTCCAGGGTTTCGAATTCCCCTTTCGATGTTTCTCTCCTCTGGATCACCACATGGGCCTTAGAACCAGAGAACAGTTATGGTGCAGAATCAGGCCATTCAGCCCATCGTTTCTGCACTGGCCAGAAAGAGAGAAAGGAAACTAGCCGCTCATTTTAATCCCATTTTCCAGCACCTGGTCCGTAGCCTTGCAGGTTCCAGCACTTCAGATGCAGATCCAGGTACCTTTTAAATGAGTTGAGCATTTTAGCCTCAAACACTAATTTAGACAGTGAATTCCAGATGCCCACCACCCTCTGAGTGAAGAAGTTTATCTTCCTGTCCCCTCTAATCCTTCTACCAATCACCTTAAATCTATGCCCCCTGGTAATTGACCCCTCAGCCTGGGGAAAACAAGGCTTTCCTGTCTAGCCTATCTAGGCCCCTCATAATTTTGTACACCTCAATTAGGTCACCCCTCAGCCTTCTCTGTTCTAAGGAAAACAACCCCAGACTATCCAATTTTTCCTCATAGCTACAATTTTCAAGCCCTGGCAACATTCTTGTAAATCTCCTCTGCACTCTCTCCAGAGCAAATATGTCCTTCCTGGAAAGTGGTGACAAGAACCTTACACAAAATTCCATCTGTGGCCTAACCAATGTTTTAGTTCCATCATTACATCCCTGCTTTTGTATTCAGTGCCTTGCCCAATAAAGGAAAGTATTCTATACGCTTTCTTGACCACCTTGTCCACCTGCCCTGCCAGCTTCAGGGACCTGTGGACATGCACTCCAAGGTCTCTCACTTCCTCAAACTCTCTCAATAACTTCATGTTTATTGAGAATCCCCTTGCTTTGTTTGCCATTTCCAAATGCATTCCCTCACATTTATCTGGATTGAATTCTATTTGCCACTCCTCCGCCCATCCAACCAAACCATTGATGTAGTAGAGTCATAGAGGTCATAGAGGTCTACAGCACAGAAAAAGGCCCTTTGGCCCATCAAATCTGCCCCAGTCAAACAAGTACCTAACTATTCTAATCCCATTTTCCAGCATTAGGCCCATAGTCTTGTATGCCATGGCATCGCAAGTGCACATCCAAATACTTCTTAAATGTTATGAGGGTTTCTGCCTCTACCATCCTTTCAGGCAGTGAGTTCCAGATTTCCACCACCATCTGGGTGAAAAAATTCTTCCTCACATCCCCTCTAAACCTCCTGCCCCTTACCTTAAATCTATGCCCCCTGGTTATTGATCCCTCCACCAAGGGGGAAAGCTTCTTCCTGTCTACCCTATTTATGTCCCTCATAATTTTTTACACCTCAATCATGCCTCTGCCTCAATCTCCTCTGTTTCAGGGAAAATAACCCCAGTCTATCCAATCTCTCCTCATAACTAAAATTCGCCAGCCCAGGCAACAAATCTCCTTTGCACCCTCTCTAGTGCATTCACATCTTTTTGTGAATCACATCAGGATAGAGGGGAGAAGAGGTGCTGTGACTACCTTAGATTGAACATTGAACAGGGAGAACTATGAGCAGCAGTCTGCTGTTGAGAGATCTGTACCTGGGGAGCACAGAGGGAAGCAGCAGAGGGGTGCAGTTTATAGAAGGCATGACCCTCAACTCACTTGGAGGTTGAGTTTCCTTGATACGCATGAACAGCAGTGTTCAGGAGGCTCTAGTTGTTGTACCAGACATCTACAGCCTCATGCCTCCTACATCTGATGATCTTGCATTATCAATGGATGCCAAAGTGACCTTTGCCCTCAACCTTTTTCCAGGACACTGCTGGAAACTTATCCAGGATCTCCCAGTTGACTACCCAAAAATGCAAAACAAATGCAGAAGGTGGGTTCCTAATAGATTGCTCGCCATGGCCTGGCAATGATGTCATCTCTCCTATGATGGTGAGGCACTTGGGTTTGCATCTCTGGCTGGCTTTCCACAGGTGCAGGGCATCATTGATGGCACACACGTGACAATTCGCACACCTTGAGATCAACTAAGAGTATTTGTGAACCTCAAGTGGTTCTACTCCATCAATATGCAACCACAAAAAGATATTTCTGCAGGTGTATGAAGATTCCATTGACCTACATTGGCTCCCAGTCAAGCAATACCTTGATTTTAAAATACTCATCCTTGTTTTCAAATCCCTCCATGGCCTTGCCTCTGCCCATCTTTGTAATCTTCTCCAACCCTACAACCCTCCAGGATATCTGCACTCCTCTAATTCTGGCCTCTTATGCATTCCCAGTCATAATTGTTACACCATTAGTGGCGGAGCCTTCAGTTGCCTTGGCCCCAAGCCCTGGAACTCCCTCCCTACTCCTTTCAGCCTCTCTACCTCGCTTTCCTCCTTTCAAGACACTTTTTGAAATCTTCCTCTTTGACCAAGCTTTTTGTCATTTTACCAAATATCTTTCTATGTAGCTCAGTGTCATACTTTGTTTTCGAATGATCCTGTGAAGCATCTTGGGACGTTCTATTACATTAGAGGTGCTATATAAATAAAAGTTGCTGTTGTTGTTTAGTGACTTCAGTGGTTTGTTAAACTTGAATAAATAATCTTGGGTTAGTTTGCTTTGGGGAGCAAATAGAAAAATAGCAATGTAATTTAATATATGAAAACAGTTTAGACCTGGTTAATAATAATCATATAAATGATCAGCTTATATCTTAAGGAGTTTACTCTAAATTTCTAATTAGAATGGAAGGACAGCTGTGACCTCCAGGCGAGCGCCCCTTAAAACTGAACTTCCAGTAAACCTATGAAGCCAATTCCAGGATTTTACTCAGCAAATTTGTGGCTGGGAGGGATTTCTGTTAGAATTGCATTGGAATCTGTTGTAAGGGTGGCCGAGTTGCTACTATTAGTGATAGAGTTGATCAGCAGACACTTTTTGGATGGAAATATTGGGCAGAATTTTTCTCTTGTCAGGCGGGCATATGCCTGACCAAAACGAGAGTAAAATAATAAGTGATGACCTCGGGCGAGCGTCTTGACATCATCGCGCACTCTTGTGATATTTCACTCGGCAGGAGCGCACGAGAGATTGCAGCGCGCCTGCCGACAATTAAGAAGCCTATTAAGGCCCTTAATCAACTAATCTGATTTCCCACTGCTCATTCAGTTGGCAGGCAGGCAAAAAGGCCAAGTGGCCTTTGGATTTTTTATGAAGCCTCGTCCACGGGCGGGATGAGGTTTCCAACAGGAATTAAAAATAAAGTAAAAATGTTGAAATCTCATTTATAATATGTCCCTGCTCATGCGACAGAGTCACATGAATGGGGACATGTTTTTAACAATTTAAATTCTTTATTTATATTTTTAAAACTCTCTAGCTCCCTGAGGCAGCTCTGTGCCTTCAGAAAGCTTTCAGTGTGTGCAAGCACATGCACACATGAACAAACATTCTGGAGTCGACAGCGATTCTCTTCACTATCAACTACACGGCCAATTTTTGCATCATCTGCAAATTTCCCAATCTTGCCTCCCACATTTATGTCCAAATCATTAATATATATGACAAACAGCAAGGGCCCCAACACTGACCCCATGGAACACCACTGGAAACTGCTTTCCATTTGCAAAAACATCCATCGGCCATTACTCTTTGTTTCCTGCAACTTAGCCAATTTTGGATCCAACCTGCCACCTTCCCCTGTATCCCGTGGGATCTCATTTTCCTGACTAGTCTGCATGTGGGACCTTGCCAAATGCCTTACTGAAATACATGTATACAACATCCACTGCATAACCCTCATCAATCCTCCTTGCTGCTTCCTCAAAAAATTCTATTAAGTTAGTAATACACGATTTTTCCCTAACAAAACCATGCTGACTATCCCTGACCAATCCGCGCCTTTCTTCGTGACAGTTTATCCTGTCTCTCAGAATTATTTCCAATAATTTGCCCACCACCAAAGTCAGGCTGACCATCCTATAATTTTCTGGCCTAACTCTCGCACTCTTTTTAACCAATGATACAACATTCGCAGACCTCCAATCTTCTGGGACCTCGCCGGTATCTAGTGAGGATTGGGAAATGATCCTCAGAGCATCTGTTATTTCCTCCCTGGCTTCCTTCAACAGCCTTGGATACAACCCATCTGGCCCCGGTGATTTATCCACCTTCAAAGATGCCAGTCCCTCCAGTACTTCCTCTCTCATTATGCTTATTGTATCTAATATTTCACACTCCTCCTCTTTAACTAGAATGTCTGCTTCATCCCTCTCCTTAGTGAAGAGTACTCATTGAGAACCCTGCCCACATCTTCTGCACCAGCCCACAAGTTACCATGTACATCTCTGAAAGGCCCTACCTTTTCCTGAGTTATTCTCGTGCTCTTAATGTACTAGTAAATCATCTTAGGATTTTCTTTTATTTTACCTGCCAATATTTTTTCATATCCTTTCTTTGCTTTCCTAATTTCCATTTTTATTTCATCCCTGTACTTTGTATTCTCTAGGCTTTCTACAGTATTAAGTATTTTGTGACTGTCATAAGCTTTCCTTTTCTGCTTTATCTTGGCCTGTATGCTTCTGGATAACCAGGGTGCTCTAGATTTGGCAGTACCACTCTTTTTCTTTGTGGGGATATGTCTGCACTGTGCCCATAGAATCTTGTTTTGAATGCCTCCCATTGATTTCACACAGTTCTTCCTTCTATTTGCTATATCCAGTCCACTCTCATCAACTTATCTCTCAGCTTTGCAAAATTTATCTTCCCCCAGTTTAGAACTTTACTCCTGTTCTACCTTTGTCCTTTCCCATAATGATGCTAAATTATGGTCACTATTTCCAAATGGTCCCCCACTGCTCCTTCATCCACTTGCCCAGCTTCATTTCCTAAGACTAAATCTAGAATTGCTCCCCCTCTCATTGGGCTTGCTACGTGTGCAATGGCTGTCACTTTAAGATCAGTTCGATTGAGTAGGAGTCACGTGATTTGTTCAACCAATGTGTAGCTAGTGCAGGGGAATAAATTCGAGGGGAGGAGTTTCCTAGGAAATGGTTGTATGAGGGGCTGGCTAGATACAAGTAGCCACAGAAGCTCTCGTGTAAATAAAGTGCATTTTGTTTGACTAAGAAGTTTCCCAGAGTGTGTTTCTACATTTGGCGATGAGGAAAAACTATAACTGGCACGGTCACCCGCCTGCAGCTGTGAATAGCGTGTTTAATTGACAACTGTGAACAGGAAATTATATTACTCACCGAGATGCCCCTTTTCGGCTGGATAGACCCATTTGGCTCCTCTGCAGAGGAAAGGGGTCAATACATCGAGCTACATTGGATTCCACTTTCATGCAAATGAAATAAGGGACAAGAGGAAGCATAAGGCGATCCTCCTGAGCGTTTGTGGAAGCCAGACTTACAGTCTGAACTGCAGCCTTATCGCTCCAAGCGCACCCAGCTCCAAATCATTCAGTGAGTTAGTGGATCCACTTAAGGGTCATTTCCAACTAAAACCTTCAATTATAATGCAACGTTTTAAGTTTAATTTGCGTGTTACAGCCCTGGGAGAATTGATCGTGACATATATTGCGAAACTCAAGCAATTATCAGTACATTGCAATTTTGGTACAACCCTAAGTGATATGCTGTGGGATCGATTAGTCTGTGGTGTGTGTAATGATGCCATACAACATCAGTTGTTAGCAGAAGTTGATATCGATTTCAAATGCGTGATGGAGATTGTGCTCGCTATGGAAAGCACTGAGGCAGATGTGTTGGAACTGCAGGGTGCGCATAGTGGTGCCATGAACCAATAAGGGCGAGAACCTGCAGCCAGCCGTAGCACCAAATCGGTTGAAGCCACTAGAAAAAGGGAAGCAGTTCCAGTTACAGAACTAAAAGATACAGCGGAGGCAGCCAGGCAACGATTCCTAAGGTCCAATGTTATCGATGTGGGAGTAACCACACTCCTGAATCTTGTCGATTTAAGGAGGCTGAGTGCCATTATTGTGGGAAAAAAAGGACACCTGAGGAGGCAATGTACATCTGGGTCAATCCAACAAGAGCTTACAAGTACACAGTGTAGAAGACCCTGGTACTCGTAAGTCTAATATTTACTCTCTTTTCAACCTCAAGGATGTTCAGTCAGACCCAATCACTGTACCACTCCGTGTAAGTGGGAAGCCTCTAAATATGGAAGTAGATAGAGGTGCATCAGTCACTGTAATGGGCGGGCACGCATTCCAGTATTTGAGAGGGGGTGCCCAGCCTTCAAGTTTAGAGAGCACTTCAGCCAAGCTGAAAACATACAACAGAGAAGAAGTAAAGGCGAGGGGCACCACCATTGTACCTGTAAGCTATGGACAGCAGCCTGCCCAGCTACCAATCGTAGTAGCAGTGGGTGAAGGATCAAGCCTTCTGGGCTGTGACTGGCTCAAGAAAATAAAGTTAAATTGGGCTGACCATTTCCAGATGAGGACAGGGGGATTGTCAGAATTATAAAGAAAATATGACAGTGGCTTCCGGGATGAGTTAGGCAACATTAAGGGCTAACAAGCCAAAATCTACGTGGATCCGAAAGCCACTCGCTGATTTTCCAGAGCTCGACTGGTACCACATGCTCAGAATGAGAAAGTGTATGCTGTACTAAAGAGGTTAGACGGACTAGGTATTATCCAGCCGGTTCAGTTTTCAGAATGGGCTGCACCCATCCTCCCTGTCTTGAAGCCCAATAATACTATCCGCATTTGCAGTGATTACAAACAGACTGACAATCAGGCCACAAAGCTGGACAAGTATCCTCTGCCACGAATCGAAGATCTTTATGCAAAACTGGCCGGGAACCAGTCATATACCCAAGCTGGACATGAGTCACACCTACCAACAGCTAGAGTTGGATGAGGGTTCCCGAGGATAAGTCACAATAAACACACATAAAGGGCTTTTACAGTACACGCGCCTGCCTTATGGAGTCTTGTTGGTATGTGCAATATTCCAACACAGAACGGAGAGCCTACTACAGGGGTTGCCATAGGTCGTGGTGTACCTCGATGAGGTCCTCATCACGGGGTGGGGGCCACAAATCTGGAAAATTTAGAAGAGGTGCTAAAAAGATTGCAGGAGGCTGGAGTTCGCCTCAAGAACGAAAAGTGTACTTTTCAAGCCAAGGAGGTGACTTATCTGGGACACAGGATCATTGATCAAGGACTACATCAGAGCAAAATACTGCAGATACTGAAATCTGAAGTAAAAACAGAAAATGCTGGAAAACCTCAGCAGGTCTGACACCATCTTTGGAAAGAGAAACATTTCAAGTCCGTATGACTCTTCTTCAAAGGCTACACCCTGTCGAGGAGAAAGTCAGGGCCATAAGAGAAGTGCTTTTCCCCATGAACATGTCTGAACTTAAATCGTTTCTAGAAATAGTCAATTACTATGGGCAGTTTTTGCCAAATCAATCCACTGAGCTGGGCCCCTTACACACCCTACTAAAGAAGCACCACTGCTGGTCTTGGGGAACTGCTCAGGAAATGGCTTTCGACAAGGTGAAGCAATTGCTGCAGTCTTCAAGTCTACTTGTACACTTCAACCCATTGACTAATACTGACATGTGAGGCCTCTTCCTATGGCATTGGGGTAGTGTTGTCTCATGAGATGGCTGAAAGCTCAGAAAGGCCGATAGGATGTCTGTCAAGAACACTATAAGTAGCAAAAAGAGGCTATTCGCAAATTGAAAAAGAGGGCCTAGCAATAGTTTCCGGTGTTAAAAATTTCCATCAATACATACATGGGAGACATTTCACTATTGTTTCAGACCACAAGCCACTGTTGGGCCTTTCTAAAGGCAACAAGGCTATTCCACCAATAGCCTCCGTGAGGATTCAGAGGTGGGCATTGATCCTGGCCACATAGGAATACACCTTCAGACACCGACCAGGGGTACATACTGCGAATGCGGACACCCTGAGTCATCTGCCCTTGAGAGAAGGTATTACATGTACAGCTATTCCTCAAAAAAATGTCTTGGCCTTAAACTTTTGGGCACGTTACCAGTCTGTGTGAAATAAATGAAAACCTGGACCAGTCAGGGTCCACTGTTATCCGGAGTGAGAGATAAAATCCTTACCAGGTGGGGAAATGAGGCAGTTTCAGAGGACATGAAACCCTACTCCATCCATTAGCATGAACTTAGTTGTCAAGATGGTATTGTGCTATGGGGAGTGCGAGTGGTCGTTCCTGTGCCGGGCAGGGAGCTACTCTTGTTGGAACTACAAGGCAGCCACCCTGGTATCTCGAAAGTGAAAATGTTAGCCAGGAGTTACGTATGGAGGCCCAGAATCGACACTGCTATTGAGAACAAGGTAAAGCACTGCCAACACTACTTGTTGCAACAAAACCTGCCAGCCACAGCTCCACTCCACCCTTGGGAATGGCCTGGGCAGCCATTGTTCCGCACCCATGTCGAAAATGTAGGACCATTTATTGGCGCAATGTTTCTCCTCGTAATTGATGCACACTCTAAGTGGATATAAATTTTTGAGATGAAGACACCGACATCAATGGCAGCCATCAAAAAGCTGCAGCACTGTTTTGCAACTCATGGTTTGCATGAAGTAATCGTGTCCGATAATGGGGCAATGTTCATGAGTGCAGTTCAAAACTTCACCACTCTCAATGGTATAAAACACATAACAGCAGTGACCTACCACCAAGCATCGAACAGCTTAGCCGAGAGAGCCATTCAAACTTTTAAATCTGGCATGAAAAGACTATCAGGTAGATCTTTAGCAACGAGAGTCTCACCTTTTCTGCTGAGTACCCGTCCCACCCCACACACAACGACAGGCGTTCCTCCTGCTGAACTGCTGGTCGTCTCAGGACGAGGTTAAGTCTTGCATTTCCAAATTTGCAGGGGAGGGTAGAGTCAAATCTGTGCAACCAGAAGACAATTCATGATTCTCACAGCAGAGCTACGAAGTTCTTGACTAATGAAAATGTGTACGTAAAATCTTTGGTAGCAGTCCTAGGTGGATTCTCGGAAGGGTAGTTTCTGAGGCTGGGTCTCTTTTGTATAAAGTAAGGATAGAGGGATGGATCGTTTCAGAAGCACGTTGACCGCTTGAGGGTAGAGAGGCATTCCTGAAGTTAGTGTTACCGCCGGTAGTTGGCGAACATGTGTGCACCAAAGTTTCTGCTCGACTTGTAATAAACGTCAAGGACATCCCTGAGGAAGTTACTGATAATGAATTGTTTGTACCAAAGGAGGTACCTGTTAGCATAGTTCCGGAAAATGTCAATCGAGTAGAGGGCTCTCAACCTGACGAACTACATCACTTGACATGAATTCGAAAACTATCCCAAAGACTTATTTTATAACTTTGGGATCTATTGTATGTATTGTGTAATTAAAGTCTGGGCTAACGACATGTAATTATTTCTAGAATTCAGATAATTCTTGGTTCAATTGTATAAAGCAATTGTTAACTGAAAAGATGTACGAAAGAGTTATGGAGGGGAGGGATGTGATGACTGTCACTTTAAAATCAGTTCGACTGAGTAAGGGTCACATGATTTTTTCAACCAATGTGTGGCAAGCGCGGGGGAATAAATTTTAGGGGAGGAGTTTCCTAGAAAATGGTTGTATGAAGGGCTGGCTAGATACAAGCAGCCACAGAATCTCTCGTGTAAATTAAGTTTGTTTTGTTTGACTAAGAAGCCTCCCAGAGTGTGTTTCTACAATGTGCTGGCTAAAAAAAATTCTCTCGAATGCAGTTCAAGAATTTTGCACCCACTGTGCCCTTCACACTGTTCATATCCCATTTGATATTAGGGTAGTTGAAGTCTCCAACTATTACTGCCCTATTATTTTTGCACTCAGAAATCTGACTACATATTTGCTCTTCTAACTCTCTTCCACTATTTGGAGGTCTATAGTTCACTCCTAGCAGTGTGGCTGCCGCTATTTTATTTCTGAGCTCAACCCATATGACATAATTTGATGCTTCATTTAGCATATCATCCCTCCTCACAGCTGTAATTGATTCTTTAACCAATAATCCCACACCCCTGCCTTTTTTATCCTCCTCTCTAACCTGCCTGAAAACTCTATATCCAGGGATGTTGAGCTGCCATTTTTGCACCTCCTTAAGCCAAGTTTCCATTATAGCATTGATATCATGTTGCCATGTGTCTATCTGTGCCCTCAGCTCTTCGGCTTTATTTGCTATACTCCTTGCATTTACATATATACATTTTAACACTGCCAAAATCTTGTGCTGTAGACTTTTAAACCTGTGCTCCCTTTGTCTTTCAAAGTCAATCACTAATTCTCCATCTCCTGTTCTCTGCTCTGACTTTGCCCTCAGGTTCCCATCCCCCTACCAATCTAATTTAAATCCCCTCCAACAGCACTAGCAAATCTCTCTGTGAGGATATTCGTCCCAATCTTGTCCAGGTGTAGGCTGTCCAGCTTGTTCAGGTCCAACCTTCCCCAGAATCAATCCCAATACCTCAGAAATCTGATGCCCTCACTCCTACACCAGCTTTCCAGTCACGTATTTATTCATTCATTTATCCTTACTCGCTTGCATGTGGGACTGGGAGTAATCCTGAGATGACTGCTTTAAAGGTCCTGCTTTTCAATCTACTTCTTAGCTCCCTAAAGTCTGCTTTCAGGAACTCATCCCCTTTCCTACCCCTTCCCTATGTGCATTCAAGCTTTCTTCCATGCACTCTCTCTCACTGACTCAGCTGTACCAACACACTGCTTTATATGCCCATAGTAAGGAGTTACAGACCTTCAGCTGTTCCCTTGGATCTCCTGGCTTCTTGCAAGCCATTTTTGCTTTATGTCTGCTTCCTGCAGCTTTCTCCTCTTTAAGCTTGGAGCTTGGAGCCTTCCTTTCTGCTCCTTACTTTCACTTCCAAAGAACAGGACCTTTTCCAGATTCCTGTCCTTGTCCTTTGACTAGAAGGCCTCCTTGGGACCTTTCCTGTTCTACTCTCCTTGATTTGGGGACTTTTTTCTTTACTTTCTGGAACCTGCTCCTGCAGCTTCCTTCTCCTGTGTCCAGCTTCTCCTGACAGCTGGCTTCAACTTTAGCTTGGGACTTGCTATCTGCCCCTCTGTGGCCCAGTATCTCTGGAATCCTGGCGTCAACTGAACTGAAACTGCTTTTCTAGTTTTTTCTGTCTGAGTGGGTCCCTCTCTCTGGACCCCTGTTGCTAGGGAACAGCACAGTTTTTTTTAACCTTGTGTTTGTTTTAACTTCCCTTCAAGAGTCATAAAACCCTTAATTAAAATACAGCATCTTTTAAAGTGAAACTAAAACTCAACTTCCCCTTTTCCTTAACAGACAAATACAGAAATACAAATTAAACTTAACTTAAAGCTAAAACTTAAAATTAAAGATATACCATATTCCTAACACACCCAAACACAAATATAACTTACTTAGACTATCTCTATTTCTTAACATAGTTGAAACTGCAAGCACTCGAACCTCTTTATCTCGTGTAAATGAACATTGTGAAATTGACAGCATAAATCAGAGAGCCAGTGCTGTCAATCAAGCAATGTGTTATGTGTCCTCTGGGGCTCACAAATTCCAACAGGCTAATAGATGTTTGGGCTCTCAGCAAAGCCTCATTATGTGTTCTTGGCTGAGAGCCCAGACATCAAAATCCACCCTTATCAATCTCTTTCTCTTAATGTATTTGTAAAGAAATTCTACTGTTAACTTTGATGTTCCTTTTTTATCATATTCCCTTTTTGCTCCTATTACTTGCCCATTTGCAGCCATGGATATTTTTATTCCATGAGTCTAGTTGGGATAATGAGCCCAGTGTTAGCAACAACAACACCAACTTGTATTTATATAGCACCTTGAACACTGTACAACATTCCAAGGTGCTTCTCAGGAAACTTATCAAACAGAATTTAACACCGAGCTACATATAGAGATATGAGCATAAGCTTAGCCAAAGACATTAGTTTTAAAGAGTGTGTTAAAGAAGTATAAAGAGGTGAAGAGGGTTAGGGAGGGAATTCCAGGGCTGAGGGCTTGGCAGATGAAAGCATGACTACCAATGGTGTAGTGATTAAAATCAGGGATGCTCAGGAGATCAGAACTGGAGAAGTGCATATATCTTGGAGGGTTGTAGGGTTGGAGGATATTGCAAAGACAGGAGAGAGACTTGAAATCAAAGCTGAGAATTTTAACATCTAGATGTCCAGGAGCCAATGTAGGTCATCAAGCAGAGGGGTGATGAGTGAATGGGACTTGGTGCAAGTTAAGTCATGGGCAGCAGTTAACCTCAGGTTTATGGAGGGTGGAATCTGGGAAGCCAGCCAAGTATGCATTGGAATACACCACCACCTGGAAGTTCCAAGCCACACACCATCCTAACTTGGAAGTATATTGTCATTCCTTCACTATCGCTAGGTCAAAATCTTGAAACTACCTCCCTAACAGCGTACCTACCAACCTACCAGCGTACACCTAGGGTGTACCTACACCATAGGGTCTGCAGGGTTCAAGAAAGCAGTTCACCACCATCTTCTCAAGGGTAATTAAGGATGGGCAATAAATGCTGCCCTATCCAGCGACGCCCACTTCCCATGAACAAATTTTAAAAAGTCAGGCCTAGCAAAGGCATTGATGACAGTTTAGCAAGAGATGAACTGAGGCAGGCATGAAGATGGATGATGTCACAGAAGTTCAAATAGGTGGTTTTAGTGATAGCGTCTATTTGAGATCAGAAACTCATCTCGGGGTCAAATATGACTCCAATGTTGCAAACAGTTTGGTTCAGCCTCTGACAATTGCCAGGCAGAAGGATGGAGTCAGTGGTTAGAGAATGGAGTTTGTTGGGAGGGACTGAAGACAATGGTTTTGTTTTTCCCATAATTCAGTTGAAAGAGATTTCTGCTCATCAGTACTGGATGTCAGACACGCAGTCTGACAATTTAGAGGTGGTGGGAGGAGAAGTGAGTAGATGGTTGTGATTGAACAGTACACATATGGAAACTGACCCTGTCTCTGAGCTGCAGCATGAAGATGAGAAATTGGTTCCGACCAAGGATAGATCTTTGGGGTACATTAGAAGTAATGGTACGGGAGTTGGAAGAGAAGCCTTCTCTGGTTATGGATATATAGGTACAAATGGAAACAGCCAAATGCAATCCCACCCAGCTGGACGAGAGTGGAAAAGCTTGGAGGAAGGTGGTGTGGTCAACTGTGCCAATGACTGAGGACAGGTTGCAAAGGATGAGGAGAGATAGTTTACCTTTGCCACATTCACGCAGGGTATCATTTGTAACTTTGGTCAGTGCCATTTTAGTATTGTAGGAAACCGGACTGACGGAATTCAAGCATGGAGCTCCAGGAAAGATGGACATGTATTTGAGAGGTGACAACATATTCAAGGGCTTTGGAGAGGAAAGGGAGGTTGGAGATGAGAACAGAAGTTTGCAAGCTATCACTACACCATTTCATTCATGACCGCAGTGAGCTCTTAGCCATTAAGACCACCATGATGCTTTGACGAAGGTTGCCACATTACAAAAAGTGAAGCACCAAGTATATCCTTAGACCTTCATTCAGCTTAATGTGTCACTTTCAGAAGGGTATTAGCATTATTAGCCCATTTCCTCCCACTTTTCCTTCATAGTAAAAAGAAAACTACATGGATGACCTGGTAAAGACTATGCAAAAAGAGATAGTCTGACATTCTGAAGCCATGAATTGCGTTAAACTTATGTCAAACAAATAGGAGGAAAGTGCATGTGTGATCTGGCCCACACCTTGTAAAGTTACTAATTGTTGCAATACGGCATAAAGGAAAATGATGTCAAGTTAATCTTTAGATGATGAAGGCAAAGTGTGAAGAAATATGTGTCACTGCTTGAATAATGGGGTGAATCTGCTGCTTGATCTTACGCCTGTCCTTCTGCTACATTGCAGTGAGGGCTGGAACAGCTCAAGAATCATGAAGTCATGAAACTATTAATAATGTATATAATATTTTGGAAAATATTTTTTCTTTGAAAATAGAGATTTAGCCTGGGTACTTTGATGTGTACTAGTTTTGACATGTAAGGGAGATAATGTGCATTTGCATTTTTTGAATAGAGTATTCAAGAAGTGGGGTGAAAACTAATGCCTTTCTAGCAGCTACCAAGCAATATGTTTATATTACTAATAAAATTGGTACCATGATTGGGGTTTCATCGTTAAAAGGAGAATTTTAAAGAGCTGGTGAGACAATGAGAATTTGAATTTAATCAGTGGTGGTAGGTATAACTTCACTAGTTTTTGGGTGTGCAGAGCAGAGGCAATGTGAGATCAAAAGGCAGCTGCAAGCCTCCAACTGGCTTCGCAGCAACCAAAGTGAAAGAACCTAATTTTGAATTTGTAAGGTGAAAATGCTTTGCCTGGTGTCTGGTTAAGTCTACAAGTTGCTGTTGCCTTAATGGAGATTAGTTTGGGAATTTGTTAAAAGTTACGATAGTAATAATTTGTAGCCTTGTGTACATATATTTTAACTTGTGTAAATTAATAAAATGTTTCATTTAGTTTAATGTAAAACCTCAAGAACTGGGGGTCTGATTCCTGAATAGAGTCGCATCTCAAACATAACACTTAAAATTATAGGTTATGTCAGTTGTTTAAAGTTTCCCTCTGGGATTTTTAATAACTCCGCTTTACCAACTGCCTCGGTCATAACATCATAAGCGATCCCTTCTTTATTCCAGGCCCTTGCTGGGTGCATTGCAACAAAAAAGATTCTTGGCAAGTTGACCTAAAGATTTGAGAAAATGAACAGGCTTTAAAATTAAGACAGAGCTCAGGAGCTTCATGTTTATTTATAGCTCATCCGCTGTGAGAGCTGCTTATTTAATTGAAAAGGAAAGACTATCTAAAGGCAACAAAAAAAAAGCAAGTGAGTAATATGAGTGATCTATTTGTATACCAGAAGTTCTACTACTCTTACATGAAGCCAAGTGACAGAAGCAGCTGCAGCTGAAATTTGGTGTCACTTAAACTGACCTCGTCAACAATTACAAAAGTGCTTTCTGTGCTGTACGGAGCTCAACATGAGGATCTGACTTTATTAATTGTAAGTACACGCATTGTATTTAGAAAATGACATTGCAGCTTATATTTTTATTATGATTCAAGTTTCGCTTTGAGCAACACAAATATTGAGGCTCATTAAATACTTCAACATTACAGTGAACCAAATTCAATCATGACTTGATGGAGTGCTGTTCATAGCCTCAACGTGTTAAACCTTCTTAAATTATCTCCGTAGATATTAGAATTATGGCATACATGTAAAAGTTTTACTAAAACTTTGGAAGTTAATGTATTGGTTCTTAAGCAATGAAACTATGTGGTTGACTTATGTGGAATATGTAAGTGCAGCAGAAGTGGAGAAGCATAGCAGTCAAGCTTCTGGTAAGAAGCTGACACTGATGAACGAATGAATGAAACTAAAAAAAGGATATCACAAATGGCCCCTATGTGTTTGGTGAACTGTTAAGATTCTATATTATTTTATAGTATTCTGTCTTTTTAATGCTGTGTAGCCTGCTAAACACTGATACATTATAAAAGTTGATGCATCATTTTTACAACTGGACAATATTCAGGTTAGGCTTGGGCCTTTCTCCCAGCCTCGCTATCTTGTGTTAACAATATTCAGGCAATTTTCACAAGCAATTTTCACTCCACCCCCGTGGCCCTGTTTATTTGGGTAAATGGGATTTCAACTGCACTTTCAGTGAAGTTAAAACTGTGAAGCAGGGCATCTCTCAAGAAATTGTTGACACAAGAATCTTGTGATTCATAAGCCGGCATCTATATATGTGAGATAATACAAACAGACAATTACTCCCATTTTCTTCATTTCTTTCCCACATCTAGTGACACATGAGGCAGATAAAGCATGTGCTTATGCCTGTTTCCATAGCTAGTTTTCCCTGGAATGGGGTTACTGTCTTGTTGCCAGAGGCTATAGCTTAAGGGGCACCACTCCCCATCAAGCATGGCTGACTGCGAGATTTTCCCATTCTTACTGCCTGCTATAGGCATATTGGAAGGATTTACAGGTTGATAGTCAACCTGTTGGATCAAAACAAAAACAAAAATACCTGGAAAAACTCAGCAGGTCTGGCAGCATCTGTGGAGAGGAGCACATTAACATTTTGAGTCCGCGTGACTCTTCAACAGAACTAAGGAAAAATAGAAAAAGGGTGAAATATAAGCTGGTTTAAGGGGAGGTGGGGGAGGATGGGACAAGAAAAGTTGGATAGAGGGCCAGTGATAGGTGGAGATAACCAAAAGATGTCACAGACAAAAGGACAAAGCGGTGTTGAAGGTGGTGATATTATCTAAAGGAATGTGCTAATTAAGGGTAGAAAGCAGGACGAGCAAGGTACAGATAGCCCTAGTGGGGTTGGGTGTCCTCGGGCTATCTGTAGCTTGCTCATCCTGCTTTCTACTCTTAATTAGCACATTCCTTTAGATAATATCACCACCTTCAACACGTCTTTGTCCTTTTGTCTGTGACATCTTTTGGTTATCTCCACCTATCACTGGCCCTCTATCCAACTCTTCTTGTCCCACCTCCCCTTAAACCAGTTTATATTTCACCCC
Organism: Carcharodon carcharias; assembly: GCF_017639515.1. Taxonomy (NCBI): domain Eukaryota; kingdom Metazoa; phylum Chordata; class Chondrichthyes; order Lamniformes; family Lamnidae; genus Carcharodon; species Carcharodon carcharias. Next base: position 169,586,358 of record NC_054472.1, read on the forward strand.
TTTTCTATTTTTCCTTAGTTCTGTTGAAGAGTCATACGGACTCAAAATGTTAACTGTGTTCCTCTCCACAGATGCTGCCAGACCTGCTGAGTTTTTCCAGGTATTTTTGTTTTTCTTTTGGATTTCCAGCATCCGCAGTTTTTTGCTTTTATGTTGGGTCAAAATCCTGGAACTCCCCTCCCTAACAGCACTGTGGGTATACCTACACCACGTGGACTGCAACAGTTCAAGAAGGCAGCTCACCACCACTTTCTAAAGGACGATTAGGGATAGCCAATAAATGCTGGCCCAGCCAGCGATGCTCACATCCCATGAATGAATAGAAAATAATAATTATGAACGTACCTTCCATAGCCATCAACTCCTGAAGTGGGACTTGAACCAGGAGCTTCTGGCATTGAGGGAAGGATGCTACCATGATGCCACAAGACCTCCTTACTCCCTATAGTATGTCAGAAAACCACCCCTTCTCAATTGGACCATGGGACTTCTTTCAGAATTGAACAAGAGGAAGATATCTGGTGGATTTGGGTTGCCATCATTTTCTGACCCCTCCCACCAGTGGATTTTAGCCAGAACTCCATAATTCAAAATTGCACAATTTCTACTCTCTGAAATTTAGCATCAACATTTTTCACACGACCTTGCTGTACATTCCTAGACTTAAAAAAAGTAAGGAATAAACAGTCAGATCGTTGGGTAAAGGAATGTGTGTTATATATGTAATAATGGACAACGTCAGGGAACTCAAGATAAAAAGGAAAAACTGCGGATGCTGGAAATCCAAAACAAAAACAGAATTACCTGGAAAAACTCAGCAGGTTTGGCAGCATCGGCGGAGAAGAAAAGAGTTGACATTTCGAGTCCTCATGACCCTTCAACAAAACTAGGTGAATCCAAGGAAGGGGGGAAATATAAGCTGGTTTAAGGTGTGTGTGTGTGTGTGTGGGGGGGGGGGGGGGGAGGGGGGGGGGTGGGTGTTGGGTGGGGGGAGAGAAGTGGAGAGGGTGGTATGGTTGTAGGGACAAGCAAGCAGTAATAGAAGCAGATCATCAAAAGATGTCACAGACAACAGAACAAAAGAACACATAGGTGTTGAAGTTGGTGATATATATCTAAACGAATGTGCTAATTAAGAATGGATGGTTGGGGAATTAAGGTATAGCTCTAGTGGGAGTGGGGGGAGCATAAAAGATTTAAAAATATTTAAAAATAATGGAAATAGGTGGGAAAAGAAAAATTTATATAATTTATTGGAAAAAACAAAAGGAAGGGGGAAGAAACAGAAAGGGGGTGGGGATGGAGGCGGGAGTTCAGGACCTAAAGTTGTTGAATTCGATATTCAGTCCGGAAGGCTGTAAAGTGCTTAGTCGGAAGATGAGGTGAAGTTCCTCCAGTTTGCATTGGGCTTCACTGGAAGAATGCATCAAGCCAAGGCCAGACATGTGGGCAAGAGAGCAGGGTGGAGTGTTAAAATGGCAAGTGACAGGGAGGTTTGGGTCATTCTTGCAGACAGACCGCAGGTGTTCTGCAAAGCGGTCGCCCAGTTTACAGTTGGTCTCTCCAATGTAGAGGAGACCACATTGGCAGCAACAAATACAGTAAACTAAGTTGGGGGAAATGCAAGTGAAATGCTGCTTCACTTGAAAGGAGTGTTTGGGCCCTTGGACGGTGAAGAAAGAGGAAGTGAAGGGGCAGGTGTTACATCTTTTGCATGGGCATGGGGTGGTGCCATAGGAGGGGGTTGAGGAGTAGGGGGTGATGGAGGAGTGGACCAGGGTGTCCCGGAGGGAACGATCCCTACGGAATGCCGACAGGGGGGTGGTGAAGGGAAGATGTGTTTGGTGGTGGCATCATGCTGGAGTTGGCGGAAATGGCGGAGGATGATCCTTTGAATGCGGAGGCTGGTGGGGTGATAAGTGAGGACAAAGGGGACCCAATCATGTTTCTGGGAGGGAGGAGAAGGCGTGAGGGCAGATGCGCGGGAGATGGGCTGGACACGGCCCTGTCAACGACCGTGGTGGAAAAACTCGGTTAAGGAAGAAGGAGGACATGTCAGAGGAACTGTTTCTGAAGGTAGTATCATCGGAACAGATGCGACGGAGGTGAAGGAACTGAGAGAATGGGATGGAGTCCTTACAGGAAGTGGGGTGTGAGGAGCTGTAATCAAAGTAGCTATTGGAGTCGGTAGGCTTGTAATGGATATTGGTGGACAGTCTATCACCAGATATTGAGACAGAAAGGTCAAGGAAGGGAAGGGAAGGGAAGTGTCAGAGATGGACCACATGAAAATGATGGAGGGGTGGAGATTGGAAGCAAAATTAATAAATTTTTCCAAGTCCCGATGAGAGCAAGGAATGGGTAATAACTGCTGGCCTAGCCAATGATGCTTACATCCCATGAATGAATAATTTAAAAAAATGGTTTAAAGATACAATATGTTATCCCACATAAAATCAGAGAGGAACATGACTGTGATAGGATGATGGAATTTGAATTCAATTAAAAATCTGGAATTAAAAGTCTAGTGATGACCATGAAACCATTGTTGATTGATGTAATAACCATCCTGGTTCATTTTTGGGAAGGAAATCTGCCTGGTCTGGTAACTCATATCTCCATGTGTGTATTGTTCAGCATTGCTGGCAAGTTGAGTAACCTTCTCATAGCAATTCATTCATGGGATGTGGACTTCACTGGCTGGGCCAGTATTTATCACCCATCCCTAACTGCCTTTGAAAAGGTGGTGGTGAGCTGCCTTCTTGAACAGCTGCAGTCCATGTGGTGTATGTACACCCACAGTGCTGTTACAGAGGGAGTTCCAGGATCTTGACCCAGCAACAGTAAAGGAACGGCAATATATTTCCAAGTCGGGATGGTGAGTGATTTGGAGGGGAATTTCCAGGTGGTGGTGTTCCCATCTATCTGCTGCCCTTGTCCTTCTAGATGGTAGTGGTCATGGGTTTGGAAGGTGCTGTCGAAGGAGCCTTGGTGAATTTCTGTAGCACATCTTGTAGATGGTACACACTGCTGCAAATGTGTGTCGGTGGCAGAGGGAGTGAATGTTTGTGGATCTGGTGCCAATCAAGTGGGCTGCTTTGTCCTGGATGGTGTCAAGCTTCTTGAGTGTTGTGGGAGCTGCACTCATCCAGGTTATTGGGGAGTATTCCATCAAATTCCTGACTTGTGCCTTGTAGATGGTGGACAGGCTTTGGGGAGTCAGGAGGTGAGTTACTCTTCACACAATTCCTAGCCTCTGACCTGCTCTTGTAGCCACAGTATTTATATAGCTAGTCCAGTTCAGTTTCTGGTCATTGGTAACCCCCAGGATGTTGATAGTGGGGGATTCAGTGACGGTAATGCCTTCTGATGTTATGATGGAAGGAAGGTCATTGATTAAGCAGCTGAAGATGTTTGGGCCGAGAATACAACACTGAGGAACTCCTGCGGTGATGTCCTGGAGCTGAGACGACTGACCTCTAACAGCCACAACCATCTTCCTTTGTGCTAGATATGACTCCAACCAGCGGAGAGTTTTCCCCCTGATTCCCATTGACTCCAGTTTTGCTAGGGCTCCTTAATGCCACACTTGGTCAAAAACGGCCTTAATATCAAGGGCAGTCACTCTCACCTCACCTCCTGAGTTCAGATCTTTTGTCCATGTGTGAACCAAAGCTGTAATGAGATCAGGAGCTGAGTGGCCCTGGCAAAACCCAAACTGGGTGTCAGTGATCAGGTTATAGTGAAGTAAGTCCTGCTTGAAAGCAGTATTGATGACCAATTCCATTACTTTACTTATGATGGAGAGTAGACTGATGGGGCAGTAATTGGCCAGGTTGGATTTGTCCTGTTTTTTGTGTACAGGATGTATTTGGGCAATTTTCCATATAGCTGGGTAGATGCCAGTGTTTTAGTTGTACTGGAACAGCTTGGTTACGGGCATGGCAAGTTCTGAAGCACAAGTCTTCAGTACTATTGCCCAAATATTGTCAGAGCCAACAGCCTTTGCAGTATCCAGTGTCTTGAGCCATTTTTGGATATCACGTGGAGTGAATCGAATTGACTGAAGACTCGCATCTATGGTGCTGGGAATCTCCGGAGGAGGCCAAGATGTATCATTCATTCGGCACTTCTAGCTGAAGATTGTAGCAAATGCTTCAGCCATCATTTGCGTGGTACTACCACCATGCTAAATGGGATAGGTTTCGAACAGATCTGGCAACTCAAGACTGGGCATCCATGTGATGCTGTGGGCCACTGGCAGAAGAATTGTACTCAGAAATAATCAATAACCTTATGGCCTGGCATATCCCCCCCTCTACCATACCATCAAACCAGGGGTTCAACCCTGGTTCAATGGAGAGTGCAGGAGGGCATGCCAGAAGCAGCACCAGGCATACATGAAAATGAGGTGTGAACCTGAAGCTGTAACACAGGTCTACTTGCGTGCTAAACACCATAAGTAGCAAGTGATAGACAGAGCTAAGCGATCCCACAACGAACGGATCAGATCTAAGCTCTGCAGTCCTGCCACATCCAGTCATGAATGGTGGTGGACAATTAAACAACTCACTGGAGGAGTAGGCTCCACAAATATCCCCATCCTCAATCTTGGGGTAACCCAGCACATCAGTGCAAAAGGTAAAGCCTAAGCATTTGCAACAATCTTCAGCTCTCAAGTGGATGACCCATTTCAGCTTCCTCCTGAGGTCCCCAGCATCAAGATGCCAGTCTTCAGCCAATTCGATTCACTCCACGTGATATCCAGAAATGGCTGAAGGCACTGGATACTGCAAAGACAATGGGCCCCGACAATATTCCGGCAATAGACTTGTGCTCCAGAACTTGCCGCACCCCTAGACAAGCTGTTCCAGTACAGCTGCAACACTGGCATATACCCAGCTATGTGGAAAATTGCCCAGGTATGTCCTGTACACTAAAAGTAAGATAAATCCAACCTGGCCATTTACCACCCCAACAGTTTACTCTTGATTATCAGTTAAGTAATGGAAGGGGTCATCAACAGTACTATCAAGTGGCACTTGCTTAGTAATAACCTGCTCACTGATGCTCTGTTTGGGTTCCGCCAGTGTCACTTAGCTCCTGACCTCATCACAGCCTTGGTCAAACATGGACAAAAGAGCTCAACTCCCAAGGTGAGGTGAGAGTGGCTGCCCTTGACATCAAGGCAGCATTTGACCGAGTGTGGCATCAAGGAGCCCTAGCAAAACTGCAGTCAACGGGGAGTCAGGGGGAAAACTTTCCACTGGCTGGAGTCATACCAAGCACAAAGGAAGATGGTTGTAGTTGTTGGACATCAATCATCTCAGCTCCAGGACATCAATGCAGAAGTTCTTCAGGGTAGTGTCCTCAGCCCAACATCTGTTTCATTAATGACTTTCTTTCCATCATAAGGTCAGAAGTGGGGATGTTCACTGATGATTGCACAATGTTCAGCACCATTCGTGACTCCTCACCTACTAAAGCAGTCCATGTCCAAATGCAGCAAGACCTGGACAATATCCAGGCTTGGCCTGACAAGTGGCAAGTAACATTCATGCCACACAAGTGTCAGGAAATGACCATCTTCAACAAGAGAGAATCTAACTATCGCCCCTTGCCATTCAATGGCATTACCATCGCTGAAACCCCCACTATCAACATCCTGACAGTTAACATTGTCTAGAAACTGAACTGGATCAGCCATATAAATATTGTGGCAAAATGGCTTGGAATCCTGCAACGAGAAACTCACCTCCTGACTCCCCAAAGCTTTTCCACCATCTACAAGGCACAGGGCAGGATTGTGATGGAATACTCCCCACTTGTCTGAATGAGTGCAGCTCCCACAACACTCAAGAACCTTCACACCACCCAGGACTCTTGATTAGCACATCCACTCCCTCCACCACTGACAAACAGTGGCAGCATGTGTACAAGGTGCAGTGCAAAAACTCACTGAGGCTTCTTAGACAGTACCTTCCAAACCCATGACCACTACCATCTAGAAGGACAAGGGCAACAGATGTCTGGGAACAACAACCACTTGCATGTTCGTCTCCAAGTCACCCACCATCCTGACGTGGAAACATATTGCCGATGCTTCACCGTCACTGGATCAAAATCCTCAAACTCCCTTCCTAACAGCACTGTGGGTGTATCTACACCACATGGACTGCAGTGGTTCAAGAAGGCAGCTCACCACCACCTTCTCAAGGGCAATTAGCGATGGGCTGTAAATGCTGGCCTAGCCAGCGACGCCCATATCCTATGTGTAAATAAAAAAAGACAAGGAAGTTCTGTTTATGGAATTGCCCCCAAACCAGTGATTTTAACACTTCAAGCTACCATACCCATCCTAATAATATGTCTTTCAAGATCCCTTTCAGAAAATAACATTTTATATGAGTAATTTAAGACATGAGGTAGAACTCTCCCCCCATTGGGGGTGTTGTGCGATTGGGTCCGCGCCACCATTTTACGTGGGTGGGCCAATAAAGGCCCGCCCAGCGAGATGAGCACCCGAAAGCGCTGTGCAGAGGTGCCTCAGGGAGATTAGTTTTAAGGTTTACCAGTTCAATAAAGTGTTCAAAAATTTTTATGACATGTCCCCTCATGTGAAACTGTCACATGAGCTGGGACATGCGCATTAATTTCAATAAAAGTTTAAAATCATTCATCAAACCTCATCTGCCCGTGGATGAGGTTCCATGAAGAATGTGAAGGCCGCCTGCGCTCTTCACTGGCCCCCAACATCACGGCTGGATGGGCAGCTCCGGTAATTATTTTAATTTTTAGTTAAATAATCTTAATAGGCTTTTGACTGTTGGGCGGGAGTGCAGCTGAGTCGGCTGCGCGCTGGCTGAACTGAAAATCTAAATGACGCGCGGTGATGTTGGGACGCATGCCCGGCCTCACCCTGCCTCAGCTCACCAAGCCGAAGATTCTCCCCATGATGTGATAAGTAGAGCACACTTGGTAGGAACAGGTGACTTGAGACCTTTGTTTCCCAAAGCTCTCCACTGCTAGGGTATTCCTCATATCATAACTCTGAAATGGCCTAGCAAGCCACTCATTTCAAGGGCAATTAGGAATAGGCAGCAAATGCTGGCTTTGCCAGCGATACCCATATCCCTTGAGAGAATAAAAAAAGGATTGGGTCTGTTGTCACAGGGTCTGATCCTGCTGGACCAACTCCGATGCATGGTTCATTGTGTCTGGATGCACGAAAACTATCTCCCTCAGCAGGTTCTCTTCTCACAGTTCTCTGTTGGCCAATGATCCATGAGTGGCCAAAGCAAAAGATATAAGGAAATGCTCAAGGTCGCCCTAAAGCACGGATGCATTAACACCACTGACTGGGAAGAGAACGCTGCCAACAACTCAGCAAGGCATCACTTGGACCATCAAGGTGCAAGTCACTTCGAGGCTCAGCAACTCGACAGTGACGCAGAACAGCGGTGGCAGAGGAAGGAGGAGAAAAGGAAGCCAACCTTGGGCTGCAATTTCCACTCCCCTGCACAACAACGTGTCCCCACTGAGGAAGAACATGTGCTGCTCAGCCATCTGACGTCTCGCCAAGCCTGACGGACGTCATCCTTCATTCCGAGGGACCGCCGATGATGCTGATATTTATTGACATGATTGATGAACTGTTCCATTATTGCATCATGTGACTACCAGTGCAGCAGAAGGTGAACAAGATGGACACTGCTCTCCTTTGGCCTAGCAAGTCCTATGTTCCTATGCTACCTAGAGCAGGAGGTAGAAGATGGGCAGGAATGATGCTAGAGCCAGGATGATCAGACAACATCAGAGAAGGAGGTGCCATGTTTGCTTATATCCTCATAACTGCACCTAAAGACCCTTGAGTACATGCTGAACTTACCAGTGCATATGGAGGCTGGGTTCAGAGAAATTTGTGACCTCAAGGTGGAAGACCAGGAGCCACAGCGCTGGCTAGTTCCACCCTCCCTGTCACTGGAAAACAGCCTATAATTTCCAAGTAATAGGAGCATTTTGGCCCTAATAGAGAACATTACCAATACATAATCACAAGTCACAGATTCACTGCTTCAAGTGGCAGACGGGGTCATCAATTTCAAAACTGATCAGTGCTGCCTAGATACATTGAAAAACTCCAACCAATTATTTTAACAAAATGAAACAGAACTCTGAGCAACATCACAAATAATCAACACTCACAAAGCTCTAAATACTTCATGTACATGCAAACCTATCTATTTTACTTACCTCAAACCCCTTTCCCCATTATACCAACCCTTTCTATCCTTATGCTTCTGCCTGGTGTGACCCTATAACAGGGCTTGGGTTGGGAGCCAGGTTTGACAATCGAGTCCCCGATGCTAGCTAATGGGATGAAGATCGGGCTGTGACACCCCCTATGGTGGGGCAGGGGAATGCAGAGGTGAGGGTGGGAGGTCATTGCTATCTCTGTGATGTGCTCTCAGGCTCCTCAGCAGTTGAAGGGATGGGTGGAAAACAGTGTTGGTTGTTGCTGATGCAGGTTGCAAAGTGTGTGGTGTCCATCATGATCCGATGGCAGCTCTGGCTTCGCCTTCAGTGTGAGCTGATTAGTGTGAAAACTGAGACAGTAGCACTGGCCAAATTCAGCATTGCAGCAACTCACCAAGGCTCCTTTGTCAGCATTTCCAAACACGTGACTCTACCACCTAGATGGAAAAGGGTAGCAGATGTTTGGGAATACCATCACCTGCAAGTTCCCCTCCAAACCACACACCATCCTGACTTGAAACTATATTGCTGTTCCTTCACTATCACTGGGTCAAAAACCTGGAACTCTCTTCTAAACAGCACTGTGCATGTAACTGCATTGACTGCAGAGTTTTAAGGAGGCAGCTCATTACCATCTCCTCAAGGGCACTTAGGAATGGGCAATAAATGCTGGCTTTGCCAACAACACCCATCAATAAATAAACAAAAAAGGTCCTGAATTCCGTGATCTTGTGTCTCCCCACTTGTCTCAGTTTTTCCATTAGGCAGTACATATATGAGGTCATACAGTGAACCCAATGCATGGGTTTCAGCAGCCAGGGTGTTCATGATAATGGCATCAATTGCTGGGGATTGCAGCGCAGACTCTCATCCATTGCAAGGCAATCTGAAAGCTTTTCTAGCTTGCAATGTAGTCTAACATATATGCCTAGCAGGTTCCTCTACAGTCATACATTGGAAACATTTCCTTAAGACTGCAGCACCCTTATATACCACCTTTCCAACAGTTTCCTGTGATAAGTGTTTATACACGAATGACATTGTACAGTTTGGAATGCCACCTGTGTAGTGCACATTGTATATACTGTGATGTAAGTATAATAATTTTCATAATATTTTTCTGGAGTATTGTAAAGTAGGGTTTACGGGTATGATTATAGCTGGGTCTGTCTATGTGATTTAAATACATTTGGAGTCAGGTAGACTGTAAGCTTGAAATCATCCAAAGAAGCTACGGGTAGAAATGTGCTTGACATGCTAATGAGTTATCATGAATGTTGACTTAGCATGTAAGGTGTGAAGGGAATTTGCATTTTTAGATAAATTAAGGGATTGTTGGATTTCAAAGGGATGTTATTCTGCCTACAACTAGCCAGATAAGCAAGGCTAAGGAATGTATTTATTTTTTCCCAAAGGTTACTGACAATATTGGCAACAGGAAAGTTTTTATATTATGAGTAAGATACAGTTTCAAAGGCATATGGTGCAGAATTTTGCCCTTGGCGGGGGTGCTCACTAGGGGTGTTCAGGAAGACAACTGCCACCCGCAATCGGCACTGCACTGCGATCTTATGCAAGTGAGCACTTCATAATCTCCCTGAGGCACAGGGCTTCCTCAGGGAGATGAAGAGGTATTAAAAAAATAACAAAAACAATAAAAATGTAATGAAATATGTCTCCTCACATGACTTTGTTATTAATGAAAAATTAAAGTTTTTATTTTATTTTTATTTGGTATTGGAAACCTCATCCTGCCCATGGATGAGATTTCCAAAAAAATGCAAAGGCCGCTTGGCCTTTTTGCCTGCCCGCCAACCATTAGGTTGGACGGACAGTGAAAATTTTAATTTAATTGATTACTTAATGGTCTTAACGGACCTTTTAATTGTTGGTGGGTGTGCTGCCCTCTCCGGTGTGCACCCACTGACCGAACTATCATGCGATTGTGAGTTGATGTTGGCACGCTCGGCCAACATCAACGTGCACCATTTCAGCTTCGAGCAGGTCATGCATGTGCATACCGAGAGAAAATTTCTGCCCATGGAATAATAGAATTTACATGTTAAAAGGAGAGAAACATATATAAAGGAGAATACTAGGCTATGTGAGATAGGGCCATGTAAGCTCTAACAGGAGTGTGTGAAACAGCCTTCAAAAAGCTTCCAGCTATTTGTTCATGTAAAGTAACTGAAATTGGGGGAAAAGCATTTGGAATTTCACTGTCAAATAGGTACTATGTTAATTTGCTGCATTTGTTTTAAATTTAAAATCTATCTTGGACTATTGTCTTAAAGAAGGTGTGTACCTGGGAGTCAGGTCAGATAGGAATTTTAAGATTTGTTATAGTAGTAATTGTAGTCATATTCATGTGCTTGAAATCTTTTATTTTGTCAATGAATATTTTAATTTAATTTTAAAAAAACCTCTAAAAAAACTTCTGAATTCAGTGCACACATCTTCTCATAATAAATACAAATTGCAAAACCATTGTGATAGCATGACTAAGTTTCCTTTGTAGATTTGGTCCACCTGGGACACATAATCTGCATGTCATAACAATACACTGACTACTTAATTAATCTTATTGACCTTGTTTGCATCACACAAAGTGTATTATTTTGAATACTGTCAATTTTACTTTTACAGGTCACCAATACTTAAACCTAGGCAGAAATTATATAGGAACCTGAACAATTAAGCATGGGAATCTGTGTGTCAAAGAATGTTTCGAAAGAGGAGCTCAGAAAATCAATAAAAAGACAAGGAGCAGTGACTTCAGAAGAGGAAGATGCACTTTTGATTGCTGAGTTAAGGAGTCAATTGAGGATGGTATATGGCCACAAATCTCTGGGGTTAGCAATGATGGGAATGACTGAAATCCCTAAGATTACTTGGCAGGTAACTGAAGTAGAAAAACTGAATGTGTCACATAATTTCCTCCTTAGTCTTAGTCCTGGCATTGAGAACCTTCAGAACTTGGTCATTCTAAATTTGCTAGGGAATCAATTGGCTGCTTTGCCGAAAGAAATTGGAATGCTGAGGAAACTGAGGGTTCTATTTGCTGACTGGAATTGTCTCAAAGAAGTTCCGCAAGAACTGAGCCACTGCAAAAAACTCCAGGTCCTAAGCCTTTCATACAATATGATTTTGTCTCTCCCTGAGAGCTTTGAGGACCTGAGGAAACTGGAAAAGCTCAATTTAAGCAACAATCGCTTTGTGCAATTGCCCACGTGCGTCTACCGGATGAGGAGATTAACTTTCTTACACATCGGCTGCAACAAAATTGAAAGCATTTCTGAAAGTGTGGGCCAACTGGAAGACATGAGGATATTTATTGCAGAGAAAAACAGGCTTCGATTCCTGCCCAAATCAATCTGTTTGTTGAGACCCCTTAAGCTCCTCAATGTGAACTATAATGAGATTGAAAACCTTCCCATAAACCTCCCCATGCTGACTGAGTTGGAAAGGGTAGCCAGCCATTCGCTAGATACAGGCCTTCATATCAAATGTAACCCCCTTGCTAAACCACTGCCGGACCTTGTAGAAGAGGGGCTCGAACCTCTCTTTGATTATTTGAAACCCAAAAGGGACAATAAATAAGGCACTGGTTTCTTTTAGAGCTTCTGAATGTTTGTGGCCTGAAGGCCTTGAGTAAAGAATTCAATTTGCCATCGCAAATTAACTTGCTCATGCACTTGGCCTACAAAAATTGAGTCACAACGTGTGTATCATGTGTATGCACCGATGGTGCTTAAGAAAATGAGTCATGACTTAGAAAGCTAAACTTACCCTGTATATACTTTCAAAAACTCGGAATAAATTCAAAACAGCTCTTCTTCAGTTTAACACACTTTGTTTACTTTAAGGAGTTGTGTTGTTTTTGTCTCGTTTGCAAAATACTTTTGGTAAATATTTGAAGCTATTTTCAACCCAGGTTTACACCATTCCTGCTTTCCACCTGATATGCTGACATTGCTTGTACAGCCTTATATAACATGGCCAAACACTGCTGTGTTCAGCATGAGCACATATTTGCCCTAATCTTCTTCTCAGACATTAAAAGGGCAGCAACATTTTTGAGAGATCAATGGACCTCCAAGGCGGAGGGAGGGGTGGACAGTATTGATTAGCAGAACATTACACTGCTGAAGATAAAGGATTCTTAGAGTAGTAAAATACAACATTTTTAAAATTTGCTCACAGGATGTGGGAGTCATTGGCTAGGCCAGCATTTATTGCCCATCCATAATTGCCCTTGAGAAGGTGGTGGTGAGCCGCACTCTTGAACCACTGCACCTAGGTACACCCACAGTACTGTCAGGAAGGGAGTTCCAGGACTTTGACCCATCAGCAGTGAAGGAACAGCAATATAATTCCAAGTTAGAATGGTGTGCGACTTGGAGGGGAACTTGCAGCTGGTGGAGTTCCCATGCATCTGTTGCCCTTGCCCTTCTAGGTGGTAGTGGTCGTGGGTTTGGAAGATACTGTCGAAGGAGCCTTGGTGAATTGCTGCAGTGCATCTTGTAGATGGTGCACACTGCTGCTATTGTGTATCGGTGGTTGAAGGTGGTGGATAGGGTGCCAATCAAGCGGGCTTCTTTTTCCTAGATGGCGTTGAGCTTCTTGAGTGTTGTGGGAGCTGCGCTCATCCAGGCAAGTGCAGAGTTTTCCATCACACTCCTGACTTGTGCCTTGTAGATGATGGACAGGCTTTGGGGAGTCAGGAGTGAGTTAACCACCACAGGATTCCTAGCCTCTGACCTGCTCTCGTAGCCACAGTATTTATATGGCTAGTCCCGTTCAGTTTCTGCTCAGTGGTAACCCTCAGGATGTGATTTGGTTAGAATTAAGAAACAGCAGAACTACATAGAGTACATAAATAGAAGTATGAGAATGATAGAGTACATGCACCAGCTTAAGAAGGTAGACCCCTATATGAAAATCTGGGAGGAGGAAACACAAATAGTGAAGCAAAAAGTCTAACCTGTGCAAGGTGTAGGAGGACACAGAAGTGTTCTTATGTCACAATGAAAGGAATGGAGTGTTACAATATTTGGGTCAAAAGGAAAGAAACAAATTTAAATATGAGCACCACAAGCTTCCCATTACTGATGTCCAATCTAGCAGAAAATTGTGAATCGTGATGTTGGAATGGGTATTCAAGCTACATCTCAGAGACTCTTTACCCATCTTCCACTTCAGCTGACTCAAAGTTAGTTGGTTAAGAACAAAGTTCAGAAAATAAAAGCCCAAGACTCTAGTTTCGTCCTTGACTCCAATTTGTTCTTTGCCAGAATGTCAAAAAACTGTGGAACTTTTTTTAATCACCTTTCCTCCCTCCCAGAAGGTTCATTAAAAACCCACCCTTGTCTATTCTCTTATCTATTATCTTGTCTGTTCTCTCTGTTTTTAACCAGAATGAGGTCATGCACCAGAAGCCCTTCACTTTGCTTTCCTATAATGAAAAAACAGACAATTTTTTTACCTGCTTTATCTCATTCACACCTCACTGACATATAATTACAAAGCTGCCAGGTGTCTTCTGATAACTCACCCAAGTGATCATTATTCATACAGGAGCCCTGACAGAAAATGTTCCCAGACAAATTCATTCATAGTTGAGTCAAATCCTATTCTCAATCCACATCCAGTCTCAGCAGGAGTTAAGATGGTAAAGCTGAGGGAACAGACTCTGCATGGTTTCCCCACCAAGCGGGCAGTTGCAACTTCACTACCCCACTATCACAGATTATATTTGAACCTTCTGGGTTTGGTTAAGTCAGTTATTCACTGGATAAATTGGCTGAGCCACGGGGGAACATGTGCTGCCTATCCGTCTATAGATCTGAGGCAATGATGATGTAATGGATGCTCCTCATGTGCAAAGAGATAGCAGAGAAGGATTTCAAGGTTGCAGATTGCTTTACAAAGCATTCCAAACCACTCAGGTTTCACTTGCAGTTTATAATATCATCGGGATGCCTAAACTCGATTTTTGGAGGAACATTATCACAATTGATTGATTTTAAGTTTGTCAGTGATATGACTTCAGTGACACGGATGCACAATTTGCATCAGCAAGTGTACCTGTTCTTGATTTCAAAAAACAAACCTTATAGTGAGCAACATCTTCTAGAGAGGGAACATCCTCTAGAGAGAGGTGGTGGCATCGTGGTATTGTCACTGGATTAGCCCTATAGGTTATGGCACATCAAGGGCATATCCAGGTACTTTTGTTACAAATGCTGGACTTTGCAAGACAGTTATGTTTTAAAATGTCTCCTTTAACTTAAGGTGAAACAGGATATTCTGAAAAGGTTGAGGCCACACTAAACACCTCCACTTGGAGATAGGTCCTTGTGAGCTGGTGGTCATGGAGAAGAAATGGGATTAGGCTGGCCAGTGATTTTATTGGCTGGCACAGACATGATGGGCCAAATGGCCTCTTTTTGTGCTGTAATATGATTCTATGATTCTGTGAAGGATGTATTTTTCATGCATGGGCTTTGACTGTCTATAATCTTAATGACTTAGGAATGGTCACAGCAAAACCCAATCCCAAATTCCATTGGGAACATAGGGCAGGATTTTCCAGTTGGTGTGCGGGGGCGGGCCCAACACATAAAATGGCGCGTGATGACATCAGGCATGTGTCCCAACGTCATTGCGCAGTCCCACGATATTTCTTTCGGCGGGCGCGCGCCAGAATCAGCTGCGCACCTGCCAATATGTAGACAGCCTATTGAGGCCATTAAGAAATTAATTAAAGTTCTTGTTAACACTGCCTGTCCAACCTTATGGTTGACGGGCAGGCAAAAAGGCCTTGGCGTTTTTTAACCTCATCCATAAGCGGGTTGAGGTTTTCTAAAGCTTTTATTTAATAAGTAAAAATTTTCATAAATATAACAACATATCCCATCTCATGTGGAGATGTCAACGTCAGGGAGATTGAAGCGCTCTTTTGCGCGCATGCATGAAAGAGCGCTGGCCCCAAATCTCCCTCCTCCCCCTCCTCCCCCTGCCCACACAGGTAGCGCTGAGTGCTACCACTCGCATATCATGCTGGGTGGGCCTTAATTGGCTACCCGCGCAAAATGGTGGCATGGAGCTGATCAGCTCTGCAACCGCCCAAGCCCACTCCCGCCACCTGAAAAATTCAGGCCATAATTTCCACAACAGGTCACTGAATGGAAATCCAAGACAGGAATTCTGGATGAGTTTTTCCTATCTCCATCACAGAGATTCGAAGCCAATGGTACTGCCACCCAAACTGAGGCTCTTTAACTCAGCACAGACTTGGGATAGAACCTGTGACTATCTGGGCCGCTGTATAGATCGGTGGTGTGGCCACATTTGAAAATCAGGTGGAGTTTAGGCCCCCAGCTTCTAAAACAAAACCTAGATAACTAACAACCCATTAATGCTACATGAATAACAGCCAAAATATATGGTAGAGAAGGGGCTATAGTACAGTATTGGACAAGCAAGAGGTCATGACTTCAAGCCCTCACATCACAAGTTGCAAAATTGGATTCAGTAAATCTGGTCATTTATAGGTTTGCACTATCGGGTCACCACAAAACCTGCTAGACTCTGGTAAAAGTCCCATTGGGTCACTAAAGTCCTTCAGTGCCACTATCGTGCCTGGCCTATATGTAATAGAGGAGGCAATGGCATAGTGGTATTGCTGCTGGACTAGTAATCCAGGGCAATTCTCTGGGGACCCAGGTTTGAATCCTGCCACAGCAGAGAGTGGAATTTGAATTCAATAAAAAGCTGGAATTAACAGTCTAGTGATGACCATGAAACCATTGTTGATTGTTGTAAAAACCCACCTGGTTCACTAATGTCCTTTAGGGAAGGGTCTGGCCTACATGTGACTCCAGACCCACGGCAACGTGGTTGACTCTTAAATGTCCTCAGAACATAGGCAATCTGGGATGGGCAATAAATGCTGGCCTGAATAAAAAGAAACTTTTGTCCCACAATATGTGGTTAACTCCTAATACACTAAAGGAATGAGTGATGTTCAATAAATACTATTTTTCTAATCTTGCCCATATCACTAGGACAAATTTAAAAGGAGAACTTTAGAAATAAACTAAAAAATTAACTGGATGAAAATCACCTATTCAATAGTAGATGATGCTGTCCAATTGACCTCCTTGGTTTCTTCTGAGCAGGTGACACCCCAAGTTGATGATGAACACCTCAATGATATTGGGCATTATAATAAAAACAAAATATTGCAAATTCTGGAAATCTGAAATAAAAACAGAAAGTGTCGGAAAAATTCAGCAGGTCTGGCAGCAGCTGCGGAGGGAGAAACAGAATTAACATTTCGAGTCCGAATGACTCTTCTTTGGAACTTGATATTGGGCATTGGTTAGTTTCCAGAGAGCTTTTGACAAATTCCGCAGTAAAGGCAGCGCCAGAACGCAATGGGTACCTGAGGCAAAACTTGGAGGTGGATAAGGAACCAGCTGAAAGTAAGACCACATCAGGTGTAGGTCAGGGGTTACTGTGAGCCACTGACAAATAATGATAGGATCTGTAAAGCTGCAAATAAAGCTCCTTACTGCTGTTATCTGAGTGATCACTTTCACATTTGTGCCATGTATTAATTACATGCAGCCTAACACGGTCAATAACAACTTTATTTCAACTGCCTTTATAGGTCATCTCCATAGAGATATGCGAATTAATGGATTTCATCTGCACAGATCCAGCAGTTGACCCCATTCTGGGGTTAGTTTCTGAAAGGGTTAGATTCAGTTTAAGTTATGATGGTTGCACTTTGATGGTGTCTGATGATTTTTTTTCACATCAGGTAATAATTTATTAAAACTACCATTGTAATAATTGTTGTGTCAACTTGTTAAAAATTCTTTTGTGGGAAAGTCGGCGTTTATACCCATCACTAATTGCCCTTGAGAAGAATTCATGAAAAGGCATTTGGCAAACACTTTTTCATTTGTTTCCTACAACATGTGAAATTATATAAATCAGGCCTAGAACTAGGGATCACTGTTTAAAAGTAAGAGGTTGCCCATTTAAAACGGAGAAGAGGTGAAATATTTTCTCTCAGAGGGTTGTGAGTCTTTGGAACTCTCTTCCTCAAAAGTCGGTGGAAGCAGAGTCTTTGAATATTTTTAAGGCAGAGGTGGATAGATTCTTGGTAAGCAAGGGGGTGATAGGTTATCAGGGGGTAGGTGGGATGGAGATTTGAAGTTACCATCAGATGAGTCATGATCTTATTAAATGATGGAGCAGGTTTGAGGCGCTGAATGGTCTACCCTTGCTCCTTGTTCATATGTTTGTATGTTCATAGGTCAGAAGATATAATTGTGACACTTGTGTGTGGCATTATCAGGGCAACATTTCTGTTCGTTCGCCATCCTCAAATAATGTTGCGAGCAACTTTTCATGGAGGGAGTGTTTTGTCGGTGCACTTAGCAATGACATTTTGTACTTGTGCAACTGTTGTGTACAACTATCTAATTCTTACCACTAAGTATTCACTGCTAGTTTAATTTATTATACCGTCGCACATCAAGCCATTTGGACTCGAAACGTTAACTCTGTTCCTCATTTAGGAAACTGTCATTAGACCTACATGCCAGGTGACTGGAAAATGTTACAATTATATTAGTTTTCAGTTAGCAACTGAATTACTAATTCAATAAATTAGCAATTAATTGATGACAATCATTATGTCATCTAATGATTGTCATAAGATATACACCCTCAGAAGGGTATGAGGTACAGATTCGATAGAAATGTTTAAATGGAGATAAGTATTTATTTTGGTCATTATAGGATATTGAAAAAGGTTGCAGAGTTAGGCCTTAGGAATGTCTGCTTCTATTTTTATATTTCTGTCAACATAAAAATAAAGTATTCCTCCCCTTCAAAGTTGTTGTGAAAGTGTTTTCCTGCTTGTTAGTAAGACTGTAAAGTGATGATGTCATTCAAAGCCCAATATGCTGTGCGACATCATTGTGTTGCTGCACGTGACATCAATATTAAAATAACACACCCAGCTTCTGGGACCTGCCCTCCCCAAAACAGCAACAATTATAACTCATCTACTTGCTTCCCTTTGGCAACATCATTCAAAGCCAAATGTAGCTCTACCTGTTCACCGTTTCCCTCTGTCTGCTAACCGTCTCTACGTCAGACTGCTTTCCAACATCAATGAAGAACAGTAACATCCCCCAAGTTAAACATTGGCAAGACTGAAGCAATCATCATGACCACTTCTCCCCCAACCTTCAACAGACTCCATACTCTCAGAGCTGACTTTATCACAATACCTGGCTCCAAACTCAGGTTGGACAACCTTGACCCACTTTTTGATGCTGATCAGACTTTCAAACTCATATTGTCTCCATCACAGGGACAGCCTGCATCTACCTCTGTAAAATCACCGATCTTTACCATTACATCAGCCCATCTTCTATTGAAATTCTTGTTCATCCTCCTTCACGGCTTTGCCCTCTCCAAGCTCAATTATTCTATTCTCTCCTAGCCAGCCTCCCATTCTGCACTGCTTATAAGCTTCATCTTGTCCAAAGCTCTACTGCCTGCAGTTTATCCTACGCCAAGCCCTACTTGCCCAACTCCCCTGCCTTTGCTGATTTGGCTCCTGGTCTCCTAGGTCCTCAAACTTAAAAATTCTCATACTAGTCCTGTGTTAGCCTCAACTTCTTCCCCCCAGCACCTCCCACCCAACCCTAAAAGGTTCCCAACCCTACATTCCCACATGAAATCTCAATTTCTTTGATTTTGGCCTCCCTCTTATTACCCCACCATTGGCAACTCTGCCCTCTGACACCAATCCTTCACCACCTGGAATCTTTCCCTAAAACTTGCTTCCTCTCCACCTCCCGCTCTGTTTTTAAGGCCTTTCTTAAGATCAACCTTTTGACCAACTTTTGGTCATCTCTTCTAAACTCTTATCCTTTACCTCAGCAACCATTTTCCTTACATCCCAACCATAGTTGCAGTAGAATAATTTGGCTCAAGGCCAGCTCATTCTTGTGCACAGACTGTCATCACGGCAACAAGGATGTTATCAGGGAACGTAGCCTTTGCTGTATCTTGCTTATTCTTAATGTTACAGGTAAACTGAATTGGACAGACATTGGCATTTATAATGATTGGAACTTCGGGAAGAGGTGAAATGGGATCATCCAATGGCACTTTTGGCTGAAGATACCTTTAAATACATCAGTCTTGTGTTTTTTGTACTGAGATGCCGGAACTCACTGTGTTTCAGGATAGGGATGCTCATTTGAACCTCTTCTTCCTATTAGTCACCTGTTTTTCAATCATCAGTCCCAAATGGACATGGTGGGGCCTTTTGTTCTGATCCTTTGATCTTGGAATCACTTAACTCTGTCTTTAACCTGCTGTTTTTGGTGGTTTGCATACAGGCAGCCTTTTGTTGTAGCTTCAGTACGTTGGTGCTTGATTCAAAGATGTGTTGGATATTGCTCCTGCAACTCCCCATCAAATCAGGATTCACTCCCTGGCTTGCTGGATATGGTGCAGGGTGTAATGGACCATGAAGTTACCCATTATGCTGGTATCCAATTCTGTTGTTGCTGGTAACTCAAAGCACTTCATGGATGTCCAGTTTTGGGCAACTGGATTTGTTTTTCATTTGTTGTGGCACTGCCACACTACATTGTGGGAAGTGTCTTGACTGTGAAGATGGGAAATTGCCTTCATGAGGACTATTCTGTGGTTGCCCATGTTTCATTTAAGCTGTATGCATGTATGGAGGTGCAGCAAGCTGAAAGCTATTGCACAAGCTGGCTCCTTTAAGAAACCACACCTGTGCGGCCATGCAAAACAACTTGAAGGTATTGCACATTGAAATGAACAACAATTAGTGGTCACATCTTCCACAGCCGTTGTGAATACTCATGGCTGTAACAGATACATTAGTAAGAATAAGGTCATTTTGGCTCCTTTGATAACAGATACAATCCCATCCTTTAGGACTCAGCCTGCTTGGCCAGTGGTAGTACTACCTAATTATAATAAAAGCAAAATACTGCAGATGCTGGAAATCTCAAATAAAAGCAGAAAGTGCTGGAAAAACTCAGCAGGTCTGGTAGCATCTGTGGCGAGAGAAACAGAGTTATCGTTTCAAGTCCAATTTGACTCTTCTTTGGAACTGAAGTAGGAATGAGATGGGTTTTATGCTGTTGAGAAAAGGGGGAGGCTCAGGTAGAACAAAAAAGGATGGTCAGGGATGGGCTAGAGGGCAGAAGAGGTTTAATGACAAAGATGTCATAGAACAAAAGGCAAAGGGAGTGGTAATAATTGTATTAAAGCAAATAAAAGCATTGGTCCAGAGCAAGTGTTAATGGCAAAATAAAGGACATCTCTGTGTGAAAGCCAAAACACGAAGACAAGATGCAGACCGGCATTTGGCAAAAGAAAATCAAAAAGGAGTAGATAGTTCAGAGTCTGAAGTTGTTGAACTCAATGTTAAGTCCGGAAGGCTGTTAAGTGTCTAATTGGAAGATGAGGAGCTGTTGAGCTTCAGTGGAACATTGCAGCAGGCCATGGACAGAAATATGAGCATGAGAACAAGGTGGTGAATTGAAATGGTAAACAACAGGAAGGTCAGGCCACGCTTGCTGATTGAGTGGTGGTGTTCGGCAGTGCAGTCACCCAGTCTGCGGTTAGCCTCCAATGTAGAAGAGACCTCATTATGAGCAACAAAAACAGTATACTAAATTGAAAGAAGTACAAGTAAAGCACTGCCTCACCTGGTAGGAGTGTTTTGGACAGTAAGGAGGGAGGAGGTAAAAGGGCAGGTGTTACACCTCTGATTGCACAGGAAAGTGCCATGGGAAGTGGAGGCATTGGGGATGATAGAGGAGTGGATCAGAGTGTCATGAGGGAGCAGTCCTTTTGGAATGCTGACTGGACAGAAGAGGTGAAGATGTTCTTGATGGTGGCATCACACTGGAGGTAGTGGGAATGGCAGTGAGTGTTCCTTTGAATGTGAAGTTGGGGGGTGGAAAGTGAGAACAAGAGGAAACTTATTGTGGTTCTGGGAGGGAGGGGAAAGGGTGAGGGTAGAAGTGCAGGAATTGAGTTGGACACAGTTGAGGGCTCTGTCAACCACAGAGGGGAGGAATCTTCTGTTGAGGAAATAAGAAGACACATCGGAAGTGCCATTATGGAAAGGTTGTATCCACAGAACAGATGTGATGGAGATGAAGAAATTAGGAGAATGGAGTGGAGGCCTTACAGGAAACAGATGTGAGGAAGTGTAGTCAAGGTGGCCGTGGATGTCAGTGGACTTATAATGAATTAGTCGTCATAGAGTTTATTGGTCTAATTACTGTCCATGATCAAATGTTCTTACAAGTGAGGTTATTGTGTTTTCTTACCCTCAGAGTGGCTTGTCCCAATTTAACTGATTCCAGCACAAGCTATTGTGAATTTGAAAATAAAGAAGATTATTTATTTGCACACACTTGCCCCAGAGGTTTAAAATGCAATGGCAGAATTTTCTGATCCCGCTGCTGTTGGGCTTGTTGGGCAGTGTGAGCAGACAATATGGTGAGAAGGCCAAAGATCAATTTCATGTCATCGTGAAATCAGTTTACAATCACGGTGAGCCTCCACAGTGTCCAAAAGGCTCTCAAGGGGCGCATAATTAACTCTGGGGGCTGCAGTCTTCTTGCCTTTTGGGGCCATGTCTCCTTTGCAGCAGTCCTGGGTTGGAAGCACTGAGAGGTGTGCGCATGGCTGCACTTTAAATATGGTGCCCGGCTTGATGAAGTGGCAGGTGATGGCATGGCAGGCGAATGAGAGTCCACCCACCATCAAAACGATTTGTTTCCTGGGAATGCATAATTAATTCAATGGTATTGGGATGGTATGGCATGAGAAGCCACCATTGCGACTGGTAGGTAATACGATGTTTTTCTCGCCCGCTACTGCATTTAGTGCAAATCTGGGACGATTTCACCCAATGTCTCACACACACTATCATACACACAAAGATTAAAAACTGATGAAGGAAAAACAATTGGATTACAATCTGGAATTTTTTCAGACTCTTTCATAGCAGGCCTGTAGTTTCTCGGATGAGTTGATGCTTTAACTGGAATGCAGGTCTTATAAAAGCAGGGGATTCTCAGTCAGCTGAGAGTCTTCATGTCATTGAATTGCCAGGAGGTCAGTCCTCAGGTGAACTTGCAGCTGGAGCAGGTTGCGGGCAGCAAGAGTCCTTCTCCCACTTTCAAAGTATAGCTGTTTATTACCTTGGCTGCATAGTTGTCTTGCAGCTGGTTCGCTGGCTGTCTGATGGTGTTTCTGATGGTATCTGTCGCAACACAGCTTCTGTTTAAAAGCAGATAGCAAACGTGGCTGCCTTACCCATGTGACTTGTTACAAGTCTGTTCTAGGGTCGATCTTCAGACAACTTTTCTTCTTGGAAACATTTTACTTTATATACAAGACAGCAGCAGCAACTACACGTGTGCATCAAACTCCACAACTAAAGAAGAACTCTCCCTTGTAAAAGTTCCCTGCACTGCTCACACATTGGTTTACACAAATCATGTGATCTTACATCACAGGATTATTCTCAAAATTACAGTCCTACATTCATCCAAAACTATAGTTACTACAAAGTTCAAAATCCTTTTTCGAATAAGATGGTGTGTTAGGCTGGTAAACATCCTGTATGGTGGATTTTCACACCCTGAGAGTTTCAGACAGCTAGGACCTATGTGTTTGGGATTAGAAGATGTCACAATATAACGAAAGGTTGATCAGATCCATTTCATATTCGTCAATCATTGAGTTTTGATGCCTCTTTTGTCCACGGGGGAGCAGAAAGACGAGTCAGCTGGTATGTTACAGTCTTTTTTGTTGATGGTGCATCCTTAATAAAGGGATTTGTGAATTTCACAAGTGGGTGTGATTGTCCATATTTTAATTAGGCATTTGCTTGCGTTTCAGGACTGTCTGGAGCTGAAGGTTGCCGAGTCACATAACATGCTACAGCCATCTTAAACAGGTTTTAGTGTCCACTTTTTAAAATATACCTTTAAAGTTTGTAATATCTGCATGCCCATACTGGGCATGACATAGTAGACAGCCTATCCCAGAAATAGAGACAGAGAATTCAAGGAAGGGAAGGAAAGGGTTGGAGATGGACCATGTGAATGTAAGAGATGGTTGGAAATTGGTAACAAAATTGATTAATTTTTCCAGTTCCTGGTGAGAGCAGAAACAGCACCGATACAGTCAGTAGTGTATCAGAAAAAGAGTTGGGGGAGGGGCCCTGAATAGGAACACTTACCTCACAAAATGATAGGCATAACTAAGGCTCATGAGGATACCCATAGCAACATTTTTTATTGGAAGAAGTGAGATAAGTTAAAGGAGTTAAAGTCAACCAGCAGAGGAGGGTAGTGGCGGATGGGGACAATTTGGGCTTCAGTTCAAGGAAGGAGTAGAGAGCCCTCAGAACATCCTGATGGGGGATGGAGGTGCAGAGGGATTGGGCGTCCATGGTGAAGAGGAGACAGTCAGGGCCAGGAAGCTGGAAATTGTTGAAATGATGTAGGGCATCAGAAGAATCATGGATGTAGGTGGGAAGAGACTGGACAAGGGGAGAGAGAATGGAGTCAAGATAGGAAGAAATGAGTTCCGTGGGGCAGGAATAGGCTGACATGATGGGTCTACCAGGACAGTCCTGTTTGTGGAATTTGGGAAGAATTGGGCCGCTCAGGGTTAGGGGACTATGAGGTGGGAGACCATGAAGGGAAGATCACCAGAGGAGATGAGGCCAGTGTCAGCCCCAGAAACAAATGCTTGATGTTCGGTGGTGGGGCCATGGCCCAGAGGAAGTGAGGAAGAAGTTTCAGAGAGTTGGTGCTCAGCCTCTGCAAGGTAGAGGCCAGTTTGCCAGGCAACAACAGGACCACCCTTGTCAGCAGGTTTGATAACATTGTTAGGGTTAGAGCTAAGAGAACAGAATGCAGCAAGCTCAGAGGGAGACAGGTTAGAGTGAATGAGGGGAGTGGAGAAGTTAAGATGGCCAATGTCACGCTGACAGTTCTCAATGAAACGATCAAGAACAGGTAAATGGCCAGAGGGAGGGGTCCAGGTGGAGGGAAAGTATTGGAGATGGGTGAAAGGGTCCGATGATTGACAGGAGGGCTCCTTCCCAAAGAAGTGAGAATGGAGGTGAAGGCGGCGGAAGGAGAGTTCAGCATCCTGCTGGGCCTGGATTTTTTTTTCTTTATTCTGTCACGGGATGTGGGTGTCACTGGTAAGGCCAGCATTTATCACCCATCCCTAATTGCCCTTGAACTAAGTTGCTTGCTAGGCCATTTCACAGGACAGTTAACAGTCAACCACATTGCTGTGGGTATGGAGTCACATATAGGCCAGACCAGGTAAGGATGACAGATTTCCTTCCATAAAGGACATTAGTGAACCAGATGGGCTTTTATAACAACTGATGATAGTTTCATGGTCATAATCACTGAGACTAGCATTGCATTACAGATTTGTTAATTGAATTCAAATTCCACCAGCTGCCACGGTGGGATTTGAACCCAGGTGCCCACAACATTACCCTGGGTCTCTGGATTACTAGTCCAGTGACATTATCGCTACACTACCATCTCCCCTCAAATGCTTTGAGGTGGGGGCAAAAGGGGATAAAATGGAATCTTTTGCCGAGCACAGGTCATTCAGCGTCAAAGACGGGAAGGTCAGAGAGTGTAGTGAAAACACATTGTGAGGTGGGATTAGAAGAAGGGATGGGGTCAGAGGGAAGGGAAGGGGAGGAAGGATCTGGAGGGGAATTTGTACCCATAAATTGTTGGAGTTTGTATTCCTTAACACCTGAAAGGAAAAATACTTTGTTAAGGCAACAGATGAGATAAAGAATTAAATGAAACTGGGGACCAGGACAGCTTTGAGATAGGGTGAGTCAGTGCTGCTAGAGAGAGAGGTCAAGTGTATACATATGGTGATGCATGGCACTGAGTTAGGATCTCAGGATGCGGCGAGAACAGCAGTCTGAGGAACGTTGTATATCTCAGGGATACCTGTATTGGGTGGGTTTGAAACATGAAGGATGGAATTTCGACTGGAATCCACGTGGTGTAAGTCAGAGCTGGAGATGGTCACTGAGGAAGGAGATGTGGATGTGAAAGTGAGTTTTGGTAAACACCTTGTCAAACAGCAGGGGGGAAATGGAAAGCAATAAAGGCGAACAAGCTAAAAGGGACAAACAGAAATCCCGTTGGAAAGAAGAGCAGACCTTTTTCAAGGTAGTCATTACTGGAAGAGAAATGTCAGTGAATTAAACACTAAAATACTAAATGGTGTTACCTATATGCTCAAGGTAATGGACATTGGAATCCTCCATCTAGAGTACAATTTGTGCCTTTGCTTGTCTCAGTTCTGCCTCTAAGTATTGTTTACTGGAGCAGAGTTCTGAATTATCAGTCAAATGAGATGATCATCAGGATGTTTCCATGAGGGCCTGAAGCTATGAGACCACCCAACTGTATACCATGAAGGCTTGGGGGCGGGAGGGGTCAGGGTGGATATCCTGCCTGGGGAGCGAAAAATACCTAGGGATAAAAATGGAAGAGTTGGTTAGATCATAGTTATAATATTATGTTCTGTTTCAGCACCTTGTATTTGGAAGTTAGATGAGTGACAGGAAACAAAGGATTAATGGTTGCTTTTCAGACTGGAGGAAGGTTTGTAGTGGAGTTCCTCAGGGGTCGGTGTTAGGATCCCTGTTCCTGCCGATATATATTATTGACCTAGACTTTGGTGTCTTACAGGGTAAAATTTCAAAATTTGCAGGCAATACAAAACTTGCAAGTATTGTCAACCATGAGGAGGATAGTGTAGGAATTCAAAAGGGCATAGACAGGTGAAATGGGTGAATCTAAGAGACAGATACAATTTAATGCCGAAAACTGTGAAGTGATTCAATTTGGTAGGAAGAACACAGAAAGACATTATAAAATAAAAGGTACAATTTTAAAGGGGGTGCAGGAACAGAGGGACCTGAGTGCATAAATTGTTGAAGGTTCCAGGGCTTGTTAAGAGCCCATTTAATAAAGCATACAGTTTCCTAAGCTTTATTAAAGTGCAAAAGCAAAGATGTTAAACCTGGATAAAACACTGGTTCGGCCTCAGCTGGAGTATTGTGTCCAGTTCTTGGCACTGCACTTTAGGAAAGATGTGAAGGCATTTGAGAGAGTGCAGAAAAGATTCACGAGAATGGTTCTGGCGATGAGGAAGTTCAGTTGTGTAGATAGATTGTAGATAGATTGTGGAGAAGTTTGGACACCTCTCCTTGGAGAAGAGAAGATTGAGAGGAGATTTGATAGAGGTGTTCAAAATCATGAGAAGTCTGGACAGAGTGTCATGAAGATATTAATGTACATAATGTTATTGGAAATTATTTTAAATTGGACTTATAGTAGGGTCTGTGTCTGTGGGTGTGAGTGTGTGTGTCCTAATTGGATTAAAGCCAGCTAGTCTGGGTGCTTTGATGTATAAACAGTAAGGTAGAGGGTACATTTGCATTTTGTTGAATAAACCATTCAAAGATTGGGGGTGAACTCTTGCACCCAGCTAGTAGACACCAAACAATATGTTTATATTACTAATAAAATTGGTACTATGAAAGGGGTTTTATTGTTAGAAGAGGTAGAGTTCAATGGACCTGGTGATACAATGAGAATTTGCATTCAAAGGGAAGGCTAGGTATATACAGAAAATAGTTTTGTGTGTGTAGGTCAGAGGCATGGAAGACCTAAGCAACATATAAGCCTACAACGGGGCAAAGGAACCAAACTGGAAGGAACTTCATTTGAATTTGTAAGATAAAATGTGCTTTGCCTGGTGTCTGTTTAAGTCTATATGTTATTGTTGCCTTGGAAGATTACCTGGGAGCGATTAATTTAGGGATTTGTTTATAAGTTATTATGGTAGTAATCTGTAGACATTTGTATGTGTTTAAATTTGTTGATAAATTAATAAATATTTAATTTAATTTATATAAAAAAACCACTTGAGGATTGGTGGGTTTTATTCCTGAATCCAGAGCTTCATCTCAAACATATCAATTGAAAATATAGGTTGTGACAGTTGTTTAAAGTTTCCCTCTGGGATTTTAAATAACTCAGCCTTTACCAACTGCTGTGTCATAACAATAGGGAGAAACTGTTCCCATTGGTGGAAGGATTGAGTGTCAGAGGATTTAAGGTATTTGGCAAAAGAAGCTATGGGGACATGAGGAAGGCCTTTTTCACACAGAACGCGGTTAAGATCTGGAATGCACTGCTTGAGAGTATGGTGGAAGCAGGTTCAATAAATGCATTCAAAAAGGAATTGGATTATTATCTGACAAGGAATAAATGTGCAGGGCTACAGGGAAAAGACTTGGGAGTGGTGCTAGCTAAATTACTCAGAGGGCCAACACAGACAGGACAGGCTTAATGTCTTCCTCTTGTGCTGTATCCTCTCTCTGATTCTATGTTTCTAAATTGTGGCAAGGCTATTGAGAGGGAGAGGTAGAGACACACTTCAGTGACATGTAGGGATGAACATAGCAATCTTCTGCTTGAGGCACAAGTGCTCAGAATCAGCCTGAAGCTGACATAATAGGGGATAAGTGTTGGCCCAGCCGATCGATAGGAGCCACACTTCTTTACAGTGGTTTGGAAGGCAGATTGTGTTTTCTAGCAATTTGGCCAAAGACAGATGTTGAAGGGTTGAGGGGCAAGTAGCCACCAAAGATAAGAGGAGTCAACAACCAGCTGAAGGTTGATCAGAGAGCATCGCTGGCCCACCACCATTGCCCTCCAAGTCCCTTGTGTTGGGCTAAATCAGCAGGAGGAACTCCTTCTGAATGCTTAAAGGGGCTGATTGCAGAAAATCCTGTTTGGCTGGCCTGTTTCCATTGCGGCAACTATGAGGGTCACAACTGCCAGACCCCACCTAGTGCTAGGATGGGAAAATTCGCCTTTGCATTCCCAGCGAGCGTCTGCTCCTTCAGAAAAAGAGAACAGAACGCAGAAGGGAAGATCAATTAAGGCAATGCGATAATACTGTCACAGCATGCTATCAGTCACACATAAAAAACACCACAAGAAGTAAATAAGACATTAAATGGAAAGTGGTGGGGAAGTGCAAACAGATGCTGGTGATTAAACTGATTGGAGTCCCTTGTGCTGACAGTTCTGCACTAATTAGTTTCTCTTCAAAAAATGATACTAGGTAATTTAGACTAAATATTTTATTTTCCAATTCTTATTTTAAATTCAACAGCAATCATTTCACTTCACAGTAAAAGTATTTTTTTTATTTCCATTTGTCCCAGTTGGCATCCTCCAGTGAAAGTATTATTTCCGTGCAAACAATGCATCACTGAAGCACTTAACCACTGGTACGTGACACACACATCTTCAGAATCCGTTCAGTGAGGTACCACAAACACATGCAGCTACCACAGCTGCGGGCACATCAAGGCCTGAATTTTACCCTTGGCGGGCGGGCGTGATTGGCGGGCCCGCAACCTGTTGAGAAACGGGCCACTGCCCGCAATCGGCCCCCAGCTGCGATTCCATGCTGGCTGGCCAGTTAAGCCCCGCCCAGCATGAAACACGTCATCCCAATAGTTGGGAAGGGCGGGGGGGGGCAGGGGCCTGTCAACTGCCTGGATGACATTGGGCCCGGTTTAAAAATGGCACACGTACCTCCTTTAAGGCTGCCAAGGAAGAACGTATCTTCTGCATTGTGAGCACTGAGGTTTTGGCATCAAGTGCAGCTGGGGGACTCCAGGTGGGAGGTCAGGTCGGGAGGGCACTCGGCCCCCTCCCCCGCGATCCCCCACCCCCGGTTTCCAGACGAATGCCTCGTGGCCCTCCTGGAGGAGGTGGCTGCCGAGGAGGAGGCCACTGCACCTGACAAAAGAGCCTGGGAGGAGGTGGCAGCGCAGGTCAGCCGGCACAATGTTGCTCGCTGCACATGGGTGCAGTGCCGCTGAAGGTTTAAAAACCTGCTGCGCTCGGGAAGGGTGCGTACCATGTTGGCATGGATCAGTGTGGAGAAGTGTTAAGGGCTGGCTGCCCCCCTGTGGAGCTCAGGGGTGCTAGAGTCTGAGTGCCAACTGTCAATGACGCCGGAGCTAGCCAAGGGGGTGAGCCCTGGCTGCTTGGACTGAGTGCCTTGCAGTTCGAGGACCACAACACGGATGTGCCCTGCGAGGTGCTCCTCAGGTGGAGTTGGCCAGGCTGCAATGGCGCTGCAGGTAGAGAGTGGAATAATCAATGCTCCTCTTCTTTTCAGGAGAAGATATCCCATAACAGCATTGAGAGGTCGCGGACAGGCAGAGGCTCCCCAAACCTCCCAATCCTATCCAGATTCCAGCAGGATGCCTTGGAGCTGGAGAGACACCACACACCTCGGTCAACCGGCCATGGAGAGGCTGGGGTGTCATACAAAGGTAAGAGGGCAGTGCACAGAGGTCAGAGTTTCAGATAGTGCAAACATTCTTGTGTAGAGTCATCATTCATGGAAGCTTCAGAACTGGAGTCCCCATTGATCATTGAAAGACAATGGCACCATGATGCAGATCTCTGTCTCACCAGAGTGCCTGGCATGTATAGTGACAGTGTCATGACTTAAATGAATGACATGCTGTTGTTCTCCCTTAGATTCACCTGCACACACTCAATTGCAGTACCCTGAAAAGCCACCCCTGACACAAGACGACTGCCAGGCTTCACATGCTCTCTGAGCCAGGCACCAGCGCAGATACCAGCACCTCGGTGGGCGTTAGATCCTTGGCTAGAATGTCAGAGCACAGTGGCGAGGGCACTTCACACTCGCTTGAGGTGCAGGCCGAAGCAGAGAGTGCCCAGGGTGCTGGCAGTCAGAGGACTGCTGGAGACAAGGATGATTCTCAGTCGAAGGCTGATGATGGGCCTCTGGTGTCCTCCATTCGGCGGCAGAAGCTGGATGTCCATCGGGATGTGTGGGAGGATCTGGCGGAGATCCATGAGGGTCTGCATTCCATTGTCTCTGTCGTGGAGGAGACCACGCAGAGCATGAGTACTCCGTGGACTCTCATGGCCGAGCACACTGCCTCCTCCATTGAGAGAGTGGCGTCTCACATGGAGAGGCAGCTCCAGAGACAGAATCAGGGGTTCCTGAGTTTGCGTTCAGACCTGCAAACCCTCACACAGGCAATGACCTCAGGTGGTCAGTGCCAGTGTGAGAAATAGATGAGGTAACCAGCTAGGTGCCCGTGCATTAATGGTGAGCAGGGAGATCCAGAGCGACCTTACATTGGGGCACGAGCTGCTTGTCGCCTCTGCGGGCTCCTCTCAGGGCACTCTGGATGATGGCAGCAGTTCTCCCACCCCTCTGCCAGTGACCGTGGGATATGATGAGGCTGCGGTGACTGGGGAAGATGCCAGCCGTAGCACTGGCCACTCCCTCCCAGGCGGGGCCAGCACAGGCTCCACTGGCCAGAGGATGAATACCAAGGTCATCAAGCCCAACAGGACACCAGAGTCAGCAGGCTGCCTCCAATGCCAGTGCCAGCAATGGGGGGGCACCAAGACATAGTGCTCGCAAATGTAAGTTTAAGGCACATTGAAGGGACTGGTCACAGGTGATCGTCTGTTGTGTAATGTTTTGTTTATGTTCATTGATCTGGGAATTGAGGCCAGAGAAAGTGATGTTAATTTTTTTGGATTTGCAAAATTAGATAAATTTTGTTTTCGTCCTAATGCCCTGAGTACTCTTCACCTTTTTGTTTTTTTGGTACAGGATATGCCAGTATCTAATGCTGGATGTGAGTAGCTCGAACCTTATTGCACAGGCACCGAGTGGATTTAGGTTCAAATGAAAGGGTCATTTCAGACATCCAGGATGGAGGCAGCAGCCCTGGCATGAGGTGGAAGCAGATCTTTGGCAACCTAGCTGAAGGGGTGTCGGATCAAGGCATCCCTGGTGTCCCTGCCCCTCTGAAAGAAACAGAGGTCTGCCTCCATGCCCTCAGCATTCTCCACACCCTGCTCCTCTTCTGATTCACTACTGGATTCATCCTCTGTGGCCTCTGGAGCTGCGTCAACATTCTCTTCCTCCAGTGGGTCTCCCCTTGCCAGAGCCAGATTGTGGAGAGCGCAGCATGCAACCACTATCAGTGACACCCACTCTGAGGGTATTGTATTGCACCCACTGAATTGTCCAGGCATCAGAAACGCATCTTCAGAAGACCTATGGCCCTCTTTATCACCGCCCTTGTGGAGGCATGACTCCTATTATAACGCTGCTCTGCCTCTGTTCTTGGGTGGCAGGGAGACGCCATAAGCCACTTTTTCAACGGATACCCCAGGTGGATAGCAGCCATCCACCCAGTCGGGCTGGAGCATTGAATAGTCTTGGCACCAGGGAGTGTCTCAGGGTATAAGTGTCATGGGAGCTGCCAGGGTCCTGTGCACAGACTTGCAGAATCTGTGTCCTGTTGTCACACACTATCTGGACGTTCATAAAGTGGATCCCTTCCTGTTGACAAAGGCACCCGGCTGACCCGATGGCACCTTGATGGTCACGTGTGTGCAGTCAATTGTGCCCTGGATCTGGGGGAACCCAGCAATTGCTGCAAACCCTCTGGCTCGCTCAGCCTGGCTGGCCTCGTCCGTATAAAAATGAATAAATGTCTTTACCCGCCTGAACTGCTTCCGTCACCAGCTTGATGCAACTATGGACAGCTGATTGGGAGACTCCACACAGATCCCCCATTGACCCTCGGAAAGAGTTGGAGGCATAGGAGTCGAGGGCCACTGTGACCTTAAGAGCCACTGGCATGGGGTGTCCACTCACACAGTCAGAGCTGATCTCAGGCCCAAACACCTGACAAATGGAGATCACTGTCTCCCTTGAGAGGAGGAGCCTCCTTCAGCATTGCACCTTGGGCATATTGAGGTAGCTGCATCGCTGCCTGTAAACCCTGGCAGCAGGATAGTAGCATCTTCCATGGCCCCTTCTGCCTTGGACTACCTGCTGGCCCTGCACCCTTTGTGCCTGCACCTCTCCTCCCACAGGTCGCTCCCTTGGAAGCTGCATAGGGACACGTGGCCTCCTCTCCCTTCTGCCCCTCTCTTCCTCAGAGGAGGAAGTGCCACCAGCAGAGACCACAATCCCCATTATCAGGGTAACTGAAGGCTGTCTGATACCTGGAAGGATCCACATAGTCAAAATCCTCCGGGGGCCTTGGAGACACCAATGAGTCCTGGAATGAAGCCTGGAAATGCTCAGACTGAAGCTCAGATGAAGCTATCAAGTTGAAATAAGCAACCAGCAGCAAACTATCTCCTAAACTCCTTACTGCTCACACTGGCAATGCTGCTGACCCTTTTTATCCTGTCCTTGGATGAGGTTTTGCAAAATGTGGGCTGCCCGCCTGCCTGTTTTGCCTGTGCAACGAGCGCAAAATCGTAAGGGCAACGTAAGATCGGGATCAGTTGGGTTTTTAATGGCCTTCAGTGGCCTCAATTGATGGAGGGTGCGACTCCGACTCCTGTGCATATCCGCTGACCTGAAGATTGTGTGCATGCGGGATGATGACTCTGGCACTCGCCTGACGTCTTCTTGTGCTATTTTACGCCCGACCGGGTTGGGTGCCCGCCTGCCTGCCCACAAGGCATAAAATTCTGCCCCATGTGAAATTCTGAATGAGGCTTTTACATAGGTTCTGACAAGCTGGTGCTGTCCCAGTAAAACAGCAGGGGCAGAATTTTATGACCCACCCCCCGCGGGCAGGACTGCACAGAAGGAGGCCATTCGGCCTGTCATGTCAGTGTTGGCCCTTGATCTGAAGGAGTAATTTACCCAGTAACATGCTGTAGCCTTTTCCCTGTAGCCCAGCAAATTTATTCCTCCAGATAATAACCCAATTATTTGGGCGGTATGGTGTGGCGGGGGCAATAAAATTCCCTGGGTGGCCTTCCAGCCACTCTCGCACCCACTTCTGTCCCGTAGTCGTAGTTTCAGAGTTGGGGGTGAGGATGAGGCCTGGGGTGATGCACATACACTCGCCCCAATTGAGACCCTTGAGCAGCCACTTATTGGTCAATGAAGCAAGGCTTCCCACCTGGCTGGCCACAATTTCGAGGCTGGTGGGAAGAGTTCAGGGTGCGGCAGATGCTGGGCAGGTCAGTCTGGGGGATGCCTCCCTCCAGGACCCCTTTCCACATTGGGCACCCTTCCCCCTGCAGGAGGTGCTGCCCCCTCCCCTGCTTCTCCATCAAGAGCCCTACACCCACCTCTCCTCACTGCCCCTGGGCCTCACTCTCCCTCCCTGCTGGGTGATGCCCTGCACTCACCTGGTGCTGGACTCCGGGACATAGGGCCGGAGTTTCATGGAAGAGGCGGGAAGGTCAAGTTGGAAACTTCCAGGCTCAGCAGATCCATCTCCTTTAAAAGGACCCCAGCCTGACATATTTTCGTTCCACGGAGGTGGGGCTGAGAATGGAGTCAGGCCTGCCACCTCCGGAGGCAGGCCTGAAGTGACAACAGAGCTGAGCAGATGGTCAGGCTGGTAGGCTGGATAGCCCACCTGTATTTACTGGGACATTGGCCCTGTTTCAATGTTGATTGCCTCAAGCCCTCATCCCCACGCCCACCCGCGTATCCCCATGCCACCTCCATGCCCTGTTACGATCCTTGGCCAGATTCCAGCACAGGGTGGGGAAGTGTCAGAGGAGATCCAGTTAGGGACCAGTAAGATTTTGTTTAAAGTATATAAATGTTGAGATTCAAGATACCTGCTTTTGGAATAAAGCCTCAAGATTTCATGGGTTTTGAACGAACAAAAACAAAATTTACTATACAAGCTCAGAAAGATAAAACAATTCACAATATGTATTTTATTCTCAAACATTGAGGTACATATGAATTAACAGATGAACTGTGGTTGAACAGCCCACACTACAGAGTAAATGACGGATACAACCAAGACAGAGTCCGTGGATTTCTCAAGTGCCCATCCAGATATAAGTAAACACCAAGTAAAATAATCTCGTTGAAACTGTCCCATGTGAATTTCCCAGCTTCGCTTTCGAAGATCCCTCCTTGGAATTCTCTCCAAAAGTCGCTCCCGCTTGGATGGCTTTAACAATGCCCACCTCACAGGATTTCAGTCTCACCTTCAAGATTGCTTCTCCCTGGATTCCAGAGTGCACTCAACACTAGCTTACAAGCATACTTTCAGATCTGTGGCCATGTCCAGCAGAACACCACTACTCCAAAGGGGTACCTTTCCCCCAATGGCCCTCTTTACTTAAAGTCTGCTCCCCACAGTTCTTTCTTTAGCTTAGCTTAACTGGGACCTGTTCCTGTCTTTTTTGTCTTTGTGACACTTATTGGCTGGCAGACTGCCCCAAACTGACTACCTCAAGAAGAGCTATTCACTGACTCTTGAACTGATCTGGTGACCTATCAAAACACTCCTAAAGGGTCCCACTCTTGTTACTAGGCAGGAACCAATCTAACAAGGATTGGGACATGCTGTACCTTGACAAATTCCACAAACTGCTAAATTAAAATACAAGGACACACAGATCAACAGATTTCTTGATAGCCCCCAATACTCCATGCCACCTACATGTCCTCATGTTACCTCTATCTTCATGCTCAATACTCCTACGCCAACTCCATGTTGTTCATACCATCCATGCCCCTATAACTTTCATGTCCCTCATGCTCATTTCATGACGCCACCCCCCCCCGCCACCACCCCCCACCCTGCCATGTATCCTCCATAGCCATTCACCCAGTATCCACTATTGAGACCTCAGGATACCTTAGAATTTTATTTTTTTTAGTTTTCAAACTATCTAAAACAGCTGTCATATTCAAAGACACTTCATAACAAAAAAAAACTCTCAGCTATAAAACCCATTTAAAAAATTTAAATCCCCTCAAGTGGTCCCCTCAAGAGGAGAGTGCAAGAGGAGGACCTGGGACAGGCAGTCAGCAGCATCTAGAGGAGAGTGTGAGAGGAGGACCCTGGGGCAGGCAGTCAGCAACACCTAGAGGATCTAGTCTATCTAGAGGATCTAACATCCAGTCTATACTCAATTAGGAATAATGGTAAAGTAAAAGCAAGTGTCCATATTCTATTCTACTTAGTTAAGATATGTCAGGGGAGATCAGTCCTGTGATTTGCACATCCTGCGCTATGTGGGAAATCCTAGACGCTCCTGGCAGTCTGGATGACCATGTGTACAGGAGATGCCTCCGACTGGAGCAACTCGAGCTACAGGTTTTGGGGCTTGCTGCCTGCAGCTGGGGGCCCTACGGTGCATTCACAAGGCTGAGAGGTTCATGGATAGCACGTCTCATGACATGGTCACCCCACAGCTTAAGGACGTGGAAGCAGACAGGGAATGGGTGACCACCAGACAGAAGAGGGGCACCAGGCAGGTAGTGAGGGAATGGCCCAAATGCATCTCACTTGCAAACTGGTTTTTGGCCTTGTAAAATGGTGACAGTGACGGTTCCTCTCTGGAGACCAACCAGAGTTAAGGCCATGGCATTGTGGGTGGTCCAGCTGCTCAATGGGGGAGGAAGAAGTGTAGAAGGGTAATAGTGGTAGGGGATTCTTAAGTGAGGGGAGTGGCCAGGCACTTCTGTGGCTGTAGACATGACTCCAGGATGGTATGTTGCCTCCCCGGTGCCAGGGTCAAGGATATCACGGCTGCAGGGCATTCTGAAAGGGGAGGGTGAACAGCCAGAGGTTGTGGTATATGTTGGGACCAATGACATAGGAAGAAAGAGAAATGAGATCCTGCAAGTAGACTTTAGGGAGTTAGGTAGGAAAACGAAAAGCAGGACTTCAAAGGTAGTAATCTCCGGATTACTCCTGGTGCCATGCAGTAGTGGGTATAGGAACAGAAGGATAGAGCAGATGAATGTGTGGCTGGAGAGATGGTTCAGGAGGGAAAGCTTTAGATTCCTGGGGCATTGGGACCATTTCTGGGGCAGGTAGGACCATTACAAATTGAACTGGTTACATCTGAACAGGAACGGGACAGATTTAAATTAAATTGGCAGGGGATGGGATCCCGAAAAGTAGTTCAAAGGGGAGAGAAGCT
This sequence comes from Carcharodon carcharias, assembly GCF_017639515.1. NCBI lineage: Eukaryota > Metazoa > Chordata > Chondrichthyes > Lamniformes > Lamnidae > Carcharodon > Carcharodon carcharias. The sequence goes on from NC_054472.1 coordinate 169,622,807, forward strand.
GAGATGGAATTAAACATTAAAACACTAGTAAGTGAGTCTGGAAGCGGAAACAAGCTAGATAAGAAAGAAGTGAATTTAGCAAGGCTAAAGGGAATACACTTTAATGCAAGGAGCTTGACGAATAAGACAGCTGAGCTGTGGGCACAGGTAAGCACATAGGAGTATGATATCATAGCTATGACTGAGTCTTGTTTAAAAGAAGGGCAGGATCGGCAGCTCAGCATGCCTGGTTACAGGGTATTCAGACAAGATAGGGAGGGGGACTGAAGAGGAGGGGGTGTTGCAATATTGACCAAGGAATCAATTATAGTAGGGAAGAGGCATGGTATCTTGGAAGGATCATCAAATGAAGCCATATGGGTCAAAGTAAAAAACACAAAAGGGGCAAACACAATGTTGGGTGTGTATTATAGGCCTCCAAACAATCAGGGAGAGATAACGGATCAAATATGTAATCAAATTTCAGAGAAATGTAAGAATAATAAGGCAGTAATAGTAGGGCAGTATACCCTAATATTAACTGGGGTAGTTTTAGTGCTAGGTAGGGAGGGAGCAAAATTCTTAAGTTGCATCCAAGAGAATTTTTTTAGCCAGTATGTAAAAAGCCCAACAAGGGTGGGGTAATCTAATATTCAGAAATGAGCCTGGGCAGGTGGAAGGCATATAAGTAGGGAACCATTCTGGAGATGGTGACCATAACTCAGTTAGATTTAGGATAGTTATGGAAATTGATAAGGTTGGGCCGGGTGTTATGACACAGCTGTTGGTAAAGGCTGAGTTATTTAAAATCCCAGAGGGAAACGTTAAACAACTGTCACAACCTACATTTTCAATTGGTATGTTTGAGATGCTGCCCTGAATTCAGAAATGAAACCACCAAGCCGCAAGTGGTTTTATTTTTATAAAAATTAATTAAACATTTATTAACTTAACAAGGAATTAAACACATACACATGTCTACAAATTACTACCGTAATAATCTTTACCCAAATTAATCACTCCTAGGTAAACCTTCACCAAGGCAACAGCAACCTATACACTTAAACAGGGCAAAGCACATTTTATCTTACAAAGTCAAAATGAGGTTTCTTTCAGTTTGGCTCCTTTGCACCATTGTAGGCTTACAGGTGGCTTAGATCTTCCATGCCTCTGACTCACACACACAAAGCTCTTTTCTGTATATACCTAGTCTTCCCTTTGAAAGCAAATTCTCTTTGTATCACCAGGCCTTTTGAGCTCCACCTCTTCTAACAATAAAATCCCTTTCATTGTACCAATTTTATTAGTAATATAAATATATTGCTTGGTGTCTCCTAGCTAGGTACAAAATTTTCACCCCCAGTCTTTGAATGGTTTATTCAGCAAAATGCAAATGTAGCCTTAAACTTACTGATTAACATCTCAAAACGACTATATACCAAAGCACCCAGACTAGCTGGCTTTAATTCAATTAAGACACACACACTCACACCCACAGACACTAACCCAACCACAAGCCCAATTTAAAATAATTTCCAATAACATTATATACATTAATATCTTCATGACGCCAGAAATAAAAGTTCTAAACTGAGGAAAGGCTAATTTTGCTAAGATACAATTTGGCCCAAGTGGACTGGGAGCAGCTACTTGCAGATAAAACTGTCAGAACAATGGGAGGCATTCGAGGAGGTAATAGCAAGAGTACAGGGCAAATATGTTCCTGCTAAGACAAAGTGGATGTCAAGGGACATAAAGGTTAGGATTAAGAAAAAATGCAAAGCTTATGGCGGATACTGAAGGCTCAATGTGGCAGAGTCCCTAGAAAAGTATAAAAAGAGCAGGGGGGAGCTTAAAAAGGAAATTAGGAAAGCTAAGAGAGTGCATCAGAAAGCATTGGTGGGTAGAATAAAAGAAAACCCAAAGGGTTTTTTTTTTAATATACAAAGAGCAAGAGAATGATTAGGGAAAGAGTAGGGCCAATTAGGGATCATGGAGGAAATCTGTGTGCAGACCCGGAATACATGGATACAGTCCTCGATGAATGCTGTGCCTCGGTTTTCACAATGGAAAAGGGTGACGTAGGTATAGACATCAGGGTGGATGAATGTGAAACATTAAGGGGAGATTTTTCTCCCTGTCAGCGGGCTGCTCGGGAGCGGGCCTGGGCGGGTGTGGTGCTGATTGCCACCCATGATTGGCTCCGTGCCGCCATTTTACATGGGCGGGCCAATTAAGGAACGGCCAGCGTCAGCGTGAAGCGTGGCTCCCGAGGATAGCGGGGGTGGGCGGGTGGCAGCAGGAGTGCAATGATGACCCAGCGGCCTGTTCAAATACAGCAGCGGCAGCCTTGTGAAGGCTGTTCATCATGGCCAGTGGAAGGGCTCCCCAGAGCGCTGCTGGACAGCGGGCCAGGCAGGTGGGCAGGGGAGAGGGGCAGTGTGCCCCTCGGTTTTCCGATGAGTGCCAAGCTGCGCTTCTGGAGGAGTTGGCAGCATGGCGGGAAGTCCTCATTCCGAGGGACAGGAGGCGGAAGCCCCCCCACCTGACCAAATGTGCCTGGGAGCAGGTGCCAGAGATAGTCGGCTCCCATGACGTGGTGCAGTGCACATGGGTCCAGTGCTGCAAGCGATTCAACGACCTCTTGTGCTCAGGAAGGGTGAATACCATATTGGCAGAGGTCACTTAACACAGTAGGTAGGCTTTCCCCCCAAGCCTCCCCCTAACCCCTCACCAACTCTGAGTGCAGTTACAGCATTGAATACTTCATGACATGTTTCCCTCATTAGGTGGGCCAGCACACATTGCCCATGCCTAGTTCACCCTGAGAGGGTAGTGCTAAGATGGGTTCTGCACCCACAGCATGTGTGGCACTGACACCCAGAGTATAGATTTGGGGGCAAACCCAAGGATCTGCACCTGGGCAGAATGCAGGCACTGCAAAGCATGTCCAAGTCAGGGTGCTGGAAGGGGAGCTTTCAGATGGCGGGGCACCAATCCATCTGGCACCCTTGGCTTTCCACATGCTTGTGCCTCCTTGCTTTGCAAGGTTAGACTGTGCTGTGCCAAATGTGATGGAGGCAGCATTTGGGAGGGTGGGGGGGGAGCGTGTATCAGCCCTGGCTTCTTTGCGTGAGTGTGCAGCAGCTGCGGGGTGACAAAGCACTGGAGCTCTGCAATGTCCCACTCTGGTTGGGGTGGCAGGGATGCGATGGGAATCCAGGTACAGGCTGGACTAATCAATGCTCGTCTCTCCTTTTCAGGAGAAGACTGCACACAGTTCCGCCGAGCGGATGCAGACTGCCGAATGCCAGGCCCAGTTGGCCATCATCACCAGATATGAACAGGAGGCCATGGACCTGGAGAGGTGCCATGCACCCAGGTCACCCATGGCAGTGAGGCTGGGGTGCCTGGGGGAGGTAAGTTTGCCAAGCACTGAGGTCACTATGGCACTGCTGAATGTTCAGTGATTGAAGTTTGCAACATGGCTTGACCGTTGATAATGGAAGGATGAGTGCATACTGATCCAAGGGAGGGCATGCACATTGACATTGCCTCCACTTTAACTCATCAAATGTCTTGTTCTTCCTTTCAGCATCATCAGAGCAGGGCTGGGAGGAGGAGGCAGAGGGGCCACCTCTCACACCTGAGGGCCCTGAACAATTGGACTCATCAGCATCACACCATCTCTGCCAGGCAGGCACCAGCTCAGATACTAGCACTTCGGTGGGAATTAGATCATCGGCTAGTGTCCCGGGGCACAGCGGTGAGAGCACTTCACTCTCGCTTGAGGCGGGGGCAGAGACAGAGAGTGCCCATGGTGCTGGCAGTTGGAGGAATGCTGGGGACCAGGCACATGCTCGATTGGTGGCTGATGATGTGCCTCTGGAGCCACCCGTGAGGCAGCAGATGCTGGAAGTGCAGCAGTGTGTGCAGTAGGATCTGATGGAGGTACATGAGGCTATGCATGGCATGGTGCCCGTGCTGGAGGAGCCCATGCAGAGCATCACTGATGCAATGAGCCTCATGGCTGAGCATCATACTTCCTCCATGGAGAGAGTGGCAACTCTCATGGAGAGGCTCCTCCAGGAGAACAATCAGGTCCTCCTGGTGTTGTGCTCGGACCTGCAAGCCCTCACAGCGGCACTGACCTCAGCTGGTCAGTGCCAGTGTGGGAGATGGTTTGGGCACCAAGTATCCCAGCTCGGTGCCCATCCACCTATGGTGAGCAGAGAAGTCCGATGCGACCTCACGTCGGCACAGCAGCTGCCTGTGGGCTCCTCTCAGGGCACTCCAGATGATGGCAGCAGCTCCTCTGCCCCTCTGCCAGTGACCATGGGATCTGATGAGTCTGCGGCGATTGGGGAGGTGCCTCCTGTGGAACTGACTGCTCCCTCCCAGGCAGGGCCATCAATGGCTCCATGGGCCAGAGGACGGCCGCCAAGGTCATTGAGGCCAACTGGACAGCACCGTGAGCAGGCTGTCTCAGATGCCATTGCCAGTGACGGGGGAGCACCTTGATGTAGCACCCATAAGCGTAACTTTAAGGCACCTTAGGACCAAGGGTTTCTCAATGGTGCATTTATGTTGCCCCGCTATTCATTCATGACCACTCGGTGTGATGCGTAACACCTTTGTAATTTTTTTTTTGTGCTTCATTTTAATAAATCATTAAGTTTTGTTATGTGAGCATGCCTCAGGGTGATTCCTTACTTCTGCAGGTGGATGGGAAGCCATGATGTTATCAGTGAGTTCTTTGACATTGAGATTTATTGACAAGGGCCTTAGTTAATGTTCCTTTCCAGGCAGATTTTGCACTCAGGTATCGAGTATGGAGCCTGCAACCCTGGTGTGTGTGTTGGAAGTCCATCTGTGGTGGGCTAGCTGAAGGTTCGTTTGGTCAAAGCCTCCTGGGTGTGCCTGCCTCCATGGAGTATGCCCGGGTCAGCGTCTACCCCCTCAGCGTTCTCCTGTGCATGTTCATCCTCGGACTCACTGCTGGACTCATCGTGTGCATCCAGAGCAACTGCATCAACATTTTCTTCCTCCACTACATTCCCCCTTTCCAGTGCCAGATTGTGGAGAGCGCAGCATGCAACCACTATCAATGACACACAATCTGGGGGTACTGGAGTGCGCCCCCTGAGCGGTCCAGACATCGGAAGCACATCCTGAGAAGACCGATGCTTTTTTCCACCACAGCCCTTGTGGAGGCGTGGCTCCTATTCTACCGCTGCTCAGCCTCTATTCTTGGATGATGGAGAGGTGTCATAAGCCACCTTCTGAGGAGATAGCCCTTGTCATCCAGCAGCCATCCATCCAGCCGGGCTGGAGCACTGAAGAGCTCTGGCACTGGGAGTGTCTGAGGATGTAGGCATCGCGGGAGCTGCTTGGGTAACTTGCACTGACCTGTAGAATCAGCATCCTGTGATCACACATTATCTGCACGTTCCATTAGTAGAGGGGTCAATAACCAGGGGCGTAGATTTAAGGTAAGAGGTAGAAGGCTAAGAGGGGAGTTGTGCAGAACTTTTTTCACCCAGAGTGTGGTGGGAGTTTGGAACTCATTGCCTGAAAGGGTGGTTGAGTCAAAAACTCTCGTAACATTTAAGAAGTATTTAGATATTCACTTGCATCGCCATAGCCTCCAGGGTTATGGGCCAAGCACCGGAAAATAGGATTAGTGTAGTCAGATCTCTATTGACCAGCATGGACACGATGGGCCAAACGGCCTCCTTCGGTGCTGTAAATGTCTATGAGTCCATGAGTCCATAGTCAATCTGATATAAAAACAAACACTTATTTACTTGCAATATCAAAAACAGAAACTCTTTTAATAATCACTTTGTCAATCAAAATGTGAACACAAACCCCTTGCTCCAATAAATTGTTCTGCAGCTTTTGAAACTGAGCCAAATGTTCATAACAGCCCCAGCTATTAAAACAAATCCTGAGAAATGTCAACAATGGAGTCCATTGAAACTGAAAAGAAAGATAGCCTTTTTTATGCTGCAGCTGGTGCCTCATATCCATTTCAAAGCACAGTGCCTGCCAAAATGGAGCGTAGTTGGTGTTTAGATTTTATTTTAATGTTCAATAACAGGGCCCTTTTTCAAATCCAAAGACCATTGCACATTTAAATCCCAGTCTAAAACATGACAGGAATATTTCCCAACACTTTTTTCTACAGTTTTGAATGCATTATGGCACTTTCACCATTGAGAAAGGTACTGTAATGCATGTCAACACTTACACAATGGTGGTTGATGCAATGGTCATTTTATCCTTGCAGGACAGAGCCCTACAATTAATCACTGCAGTAAAAACAGTTACAACTTACAAGACGGCATCTAACTAAACTGAAATAACAATTTTTTGTACTTCAAAACCTGTCAATGAGAGAATTCCAGGAGCAGGTGACTCTATTTTTTGTTTCCCCACTTGGGACTGGGGTTCCACTGAAATGCCGTGAACCACATCTCCTACCAAAAGGGGCTTGACTCCATGAAAATAGTGATGTAGAGGGTCTGAGATGCCCACCCCACAATGGAGTAAGAATGGGCAGGTTTGCTGAGTGTGGGTGGGAACCTTGGAATCTGGTCCCAGCTGCCATCTTTAAATACACCCCCACCTCCATTCTGATATGGACGGAGGCATGAAAATCCAGGCCTTAGAGTCCGGGAACTGTTTGGAGAAGAAGTCCTGGCCACTGCTGCTGCTGGTGCTGCTGAAACTATAGTACTGCCAGCCAAGCAGATTGACCGGCAACTCTCTGAGGCAACACCTCACCTGAGTGAGGGGCGGAGGCCCTGTCTCCAGCTAATTAACCCTCCTCCAAGGGTTAAGTGGCTGTGGGACTGCTTCGATCTGAAGAGATGCATCCCCCCCAAGAAACCTCCCCCCCCCCCCCCCAACTGACTCATCAGGTGGTGGAATGGGAAACCCTCCCATCAGGTGACTCCTACTCCAGAAAAACCCGAAGGAAAGAGAGAAATGATTAACATTAGAAGCAGTAAAAAAACACAAAATGTGAAATTTTCAAGTGCGGAATAACTTGCCTGACCAAAACCAAAATGAGGAGGGAAAGTCGCTCCAGCAAAATCAACACGGAGGCCAAGTTGTGAGAGAAAGTTTGTAAGTTCACATCACAGGCTGCCCAATGGCCAAGGTGCACAAGTGAAATATTGCATGAGAAAAGCCTATTTTCAATGTGGATTATGAATTCATAATGCTTAAGGTGTGACGAGAGGTGAAAACTGGTGGTCAAGTTACCCAATCTCCAAACTCTCTTTCATCTCAAAATGCATTGTTGCTTTCCAAATTCTTGTCCATATTTCCCACACCCCTATGCTTCAACCTCTCCAATCATGTTTTAGCTCTTCTACAATACTGAATCATCCCTAATAAAAGACATGGCATCTGTGATTGTACACTATCCTCCTCTATCTGTCTGCAGCTTTGACCTGGTCGATCCCACCATCCTCCTCCAATGCCTCTCTCATGTTGTCGAGCTGCATAGGCCTGATTGGCTGGTTTTACTATTACCTATTCAGTTGTAGTCAGAAGAAAAAATATTCCTTGATTTACTTGACTAAAGGGTAGTGCGGCATCTTGGAAAATTACACCACGACTGTTCAGAATAGGTAAGTCAGATTCAGCTCAGACCATCACAGCTCTGAGTAAAAACACCAGTTCCAGGATCAGCCTTTTGAGATGGTTTAGTGAATGGTAGAGTAGACTCAAGGGGAGGGGGGCGGGGGTGCTATATAGCCCACTCGTGCTCTTATTTCATATGTTCTTAGAGGCTGAAGCCTTTATGCTTAAAATTTTAATTAAGACATCAAAAGACACAATAGATAACCTGTTTTACATTTTAAAAAATTTGGTTACATTCTTGTTTGGGTACAATTCGTATGGAGTTCTGTTGCTGTTTGAGATTGTCTTGGATGTGTCAAGAGCCAGAGTTCAAGAAAATTGCCTTGCTCTCAGAGGGTAGTTAATCTGTGGAATTCTTTACCGCAGAGAGCTGCAGAGGCTGGGTCGTTAAGTATATTCAAGGCTGAGATAGACAGATTTTTAATCAGTAAGGGAATCAAGGGTTATGGGGAAAAGGCAGGAAAGTGGAGTTGAGGATTATCAGATCAGCCATGATCTCATTGAATGGCGGAGCAGACTTGATGGGCCGAATGGCCTACTTCTGCTCCTATGTCTTATGGTTTTATGGCCTTAAAGATCAACCTTGTATTCTTCTTTGTGTCTGAATAACTGACACCATAGGCTGCCTTGAAGTGAAGTTGATGCAATTGCTACTTAGGAAGAAGGTATTCGTTTGCATTATCTTAGTTTGACAGTCCCAGATGATCTCCATATTGATAGAAAGGAAAGCCTTGAGGTTCATGAAGATGAAGCAAGTGTGTCCAGGGACCCATTAAGCCACATGGGTTTCATGTCCTGAACTTTGGGGAATACTGCCGTTCGAAAAGAAAAGTTTTAAAAATATCCTCTCATTGTGCTGCCGGTGTTCATGGAGAAATCGATAAAATTGCCTGCCCTGGAAAACACAACATCAGTCACGAGTTTGATATATATGTGGACTGCAGATTGACTGACATTGCTGTCATCTCTTGTGGCAGGTTGGAATGAACCAGAAGCGTCAAAGTTCAGGGCTGTGAGGCCCTTTTTAACCATGAGCTGCGCAGTTCCTGCGGTACAAAATGGATAGAGATGAGCTTCCATGAGATGGTACAATATTGTCATAAAGCATGTGAAAACGATTTTTCTTAAACGTGTTATGATTGGTATGGACAATGATGGATACAGGCAATTTGTTTCAAGTGTAGTCTCGCTTGGCTGTCAGCCTCCCTTTCTTTGTCTTCTCCCACCAAATAATGCAAACAATTGAATTTACATTGGAACATTCAGAATGATGCAACTCAGATATGTAGTGGATTACAATGTCACCCCCTTTTTGGGGCAATTCCAGGTTAGGAGTGCCTCTCAGATGATTCCTCTCAGTTTTAGGTAAGAAAGTCAGATCCTAACGATGCTAAATTGGTCTAATTCATTTCTCCTCAAAGGAAAGGAGTCACCCAAGAGTATTACTGCCCTCCTTAACAAGTTTAAGTGCGATTATAATATCCCGGATGTTATTAGAGCCCAGTTTACTCCTTAGTAATGTAATCCTCCACCAGAGAGTCAAGAGCCGGGTTACGAGTTAGCCTTACAGAAGGTTTATGTGAGACAATATCTTCTTCAGCACTCTGCCCAAAGGCATGTCTGACCCACCGCGCCGTGATCTCCGACACAGGTAGGGCAAGAAAGCAAGTCCCGAATCCACCCCGGCTGGAACGGGAATCAAACCCCTTGTGGATGACATCAATCTGATGCACAGCAGCTATCCAGCCAACTGAGCCAACAACCTCCCCCCCACCACCCCCACGCCCCCCCGCCTCCCCCCCTGTACCTCCTCACCCCACCCCCAAAAGAGTCTGAGATGCTGCAGCAACATACACTTTCGCATGCATATTGTGGCCTGGAACTATGGATAGTGACGGTAGAGGTTCTAATTTCTTTCTATCACGTGGCTGACCAGGAATCTTCCTCAATCTTACTGCCTGCCATTGGCATATGCTGGAAGGATTTACAAGTTGATGCTCAGCCTGTTTGGCTGGGTTGTGAACACAGAATCACAGATTTGTTATGGTACTGAAGGAGGCTCTCCGAATGAGCAACTCACTTACTTCCAATCTCCTGCCTTCTCCCCATAACCCTGCACGTTCTTTCTTTACAAATAACAATCTAATTCCCCTCTGAGTGCTTCTGTTGAACCTGCCTCCATCATAGCCTCAGGCAGAGCATTCCAGAATCTAACCACTCACTGTGTGAAAAAGTTTTTTCTCATATCGTTTTTGCTTCTTTTACTAATTACTTTAAATCCATGCCCTCTTGCTCTCAGTTCTTTCATGAGTGGGAACAGTTTCTCCCTCTCTGTCTAGACCCCTCATGATTTTGAATACCTCTATCAAATCTTCTCTCAGCCATCTTTTCTCTGAGGAAAACAACCCTAACTTCTCCAAAACAAAAACAGAATTACCTGGAAAAACTCAGCAGGTCTGGCGACCATCCTGGTGAATCTTTTCTGCATTCTTTCCAATGCCTTCACATTCTTCTTAAAATGCTGTTTTACCTGGACGTAATACTCCAGCTGAGGCCAAACTAGTGACTTAAATGAGATCAACATAATCCCTTTGCCCTTGTACTATATGCCTCTATTAATAAAGCCCAGGATACTCACAACCTGTACTACCACCTGCAATGACTTATACACACATACATCAAGGTCCCTTCGCTCCTTTTTTATTCATTTATGGGATGTGGCCCTTGCTGGCTGTGGTGGTGAGCTGCCTTCTTGAACCGCTGCAGTCCATGTGTTGTAGTTACATCCACAGTGCTGTTAGGGAGGGAATTCCAGGATTATGACCCAATGACAGTGAAGGAATGGTGATATATTTCAAAGTCAGGATGGTGCATGGCTTGGAGGGGAACTTCAAGGTGGTGGTGTTCCCATGTAACTTCTGCCCATGTCCATCTAGATGGTTTGGAAGGTGCCCCCTAAGGAACCTCGGTGAGTTTCTGCAGTCAACCTTATAAATGGCACACAGTGCTGCTACTGTTTGTTGGCAGTCGAGATAGTGAATGTTTGTGGACAGGGTGCCAATCAAGCAACTGTTTTGTCCTGGATGGTGTCAAGCTTCTTGAGTGTTGTTGGAGTTGCACTCATCCATGCAAGTGGGGGAGTATTCCATCACACTCCTGACTTGTTCCTTGTAGATGGTGGACAGGCTTTGAGGAGTCAGGAGATGAGTTACTTGCCATAGGATTCTTAGCCTCTGACCCGCTCTTGTAGCCACAGTATTTATATGGTGAGTCCAGTTCAGACTCTGGTCAGTGGTAACCCCCAGGATGTTGATAGTATGGGATTCAGTGATGGTAATGCCATTGGATGTCAAGAGGCGATGGTTAGATTCTCTCTTGTTGGAGCTGGTCATTGCATGACACTTGTGTGGCATAAATGTTACTTTTCACTTGTCAGTCCAATCCTGCACTTGGACATGGACTGCTTCAGTAACTAAGGAGTTGCGAATGGTGCTGAACATTGTGCAATCATCAGCAAACATCCCCACTTCTGACCTTATGATGGAAGGAAAGCCATTGATGAAGCTGCTGAAGATGATTGGGCCTAGGATACTACCCCGAGGAATTCCTGCAACTGAGACGATTGACCTCCAATAACCACAATCATCTTCCTTTGTGTTAGGTATGACTCCAACCAGTGGGGAGCTTTCCTGCTGATTCCCATTGATTGCAGTTTTGCTAGGGCTTCTTGATGTCACACTCGGTCAAATGAGGCCTTGATGTCAAGGCCAGTCACTCTCACCTCACCCCGGGAGTTCAGCTGTTTTGTCCGTGTTTGAACTAAGGCAGTTTGAACTGAGGTCAGAATCTGAGTGACCCTGGCAGGAATCAAACTGAGTGTCAGTGAGCAGGTTATTGCAAAGCAAATTCCGCTTGATAGCTGTATTGATGACCCCTTCTGTCGCTTTACTGAGGATCAAGAGTGGATTGACAGGGCGGTAATTGGTCGGGTTGGATTTGTCCTGCTTTTTGTGGATAGGACATAATTGGACAATTTTCCACATTGCTGTATAGATGCCAGTGTTGTAGCTGTATTGGAGCAGCTTGGCAAGGGGTGCTCCATGTACCCCCTTTAGAGTTGTACCCCTTACTTTATACTGTCTTTCCATGTTCTTTCTACTAGCATGATCACTTCACATTTCTCTGCATTGAACCTCATCTGCCACTTGTCTGTCCATTCCACCAACTTGCCTATGTCCTTTTGAAGTTCAACACTATCCTCCTCTTGGTTCACAATGCTTCCGAGTTTTGTATCATCCACAAATTTTGAAATTGTGCCCTGTACACCAAAGTCTAGGTCATGAATATTTATCAGGGAAAAGCAAAGGTCCCAACACTGATCCCCGGGGAACTTTGCTACAAACCAGTCCTAAAAACATCCATTAACCAATATTTTCTGGCTGGAATTGTCCCAGATTTATAGATGGTGCAATCCAAATTAGCAAATAATATGGTGGCGGATGAATTCCTGGAGCATGTATGAGATGGTTTTTTGACCAGCATGATGAAGAACCGACAAGGGAACAAGCTACCCTAGATTGGTATTGCACAATAATAAGGGGTTAATTAATAATCTTGTTGCACGGGGTCTTTTAGGGAACAGTGACCATAACATGATAGAATTCTTCATTAGGATGGAGAGTGAAGTAATTTAATTTAAGGTCCTAAATCTAAACAAAGGAAACTATGAAGGTATGAGGTGTGAGTTGGCTAAGATAGATTGTGGAGCTTCATTAAAAGGCATGACAGTGGAATGGCAATGTTTAAAGCTAATATTTAAGGAACAAATGTATGCATTCCAACAGTTATACATTCCTTCCTGGCGCAAAAACAAAGTAGGAAAAGTGGCCCAACCATGGCTTACAAAAGAAATTAAGGATAGTATTAGATCCAAAAAGGAGTCAAATAAAGTTGCTGGAAAAAGTAGCAAACCTGAGGATTGGGAACAGTTTAGAATTCAGCAAAGGAGGACCAAGAGATTGATTAAGCGGGGAAAAATATAGTATGAAGGTAAACTTGCAAGGAGAATAATAGCGGACTGTAAAAGCTTCTACAGGGCAATGCCTAACTTCACATCCTGGCATAAACAGAATTGTGCCTATTTGCAGCAAAAAGAGAATCTCTGATAAGAAAGACACGCACTCAAAAATTGTAAAGCATGTCAAGAGAAAAAGGTTAGTGAAGACAAATGTAGGTCCATTATGGTCCAAAATGGAAGAATTTATAGTGCAGAACAAGGAAATGGCAGAGCAATCAAACAACGACTTCAATTATGTCTTCATGGAGGAAGACACGAATAGCTTCCCAGAAATACTAGGGAATCGAGGGTCCAGTGAGAAGGAGGAATTGAAGGAAATTAGTATTACTGAAGAAACAGTGCTGGAGAAATTAATGAGACTGAAAGCTGATAAATCCTCAGGGCCTGATAGTCTACATCCCAGGGGAATAAAGGAGGTGGCCATGGAAATAGTGGATGCATTGGTTGTCATCTTCCAAAATTCCATAGAATCTGGACCAGTCCCGGCAGATTGGAGGGTGGCGAATGTAACCCCACTACTTAAAAAAGGAGGGAGGGTGAAAACAGTGAATTACAGACTGATTAGTCTAATATCAGTAGTAGGGAAAATGCTAGAGTCTATTATAAAGGATGTGATAACAGGGCACTTAGAAAATATCAACGGGATTAGACAAAGTCAACATGGATTTACAAAAGGGAAATCATGTTTGAGAAACCTACTGAAGTATTTTGAGGATTTTACTAGCAGAATATATAAGGGAGAACCAGTGGATGTGGTGCATTTGGATTTTCAGAAAGCTTTTGATTAAGTCCCACGTTAGAAGTTAGTGTTCAAAATTAAAGCACATGGGATTGGAGATAATATGTTGACATGGATTGAGAATTAGTTAGCAGACAGGAAACAGAGAGTAGGAATAAACGGATCTTTTTTGGAGTGGCAGGTGGTGACTAGTGGGGTACTGCAGGGATCAGTGTTTGGGCCCCAGCTACTCACAATGTATATAAATGATTTGGATGAGGAAACCAAATGTAATATTTCTAAACTTGCTGACAACACAAAACTTGGCGGGAATATGAGCACTAACGATGGTTCGAGGTGATTTAGACAGGTTTAGTAAGGGGGAAAATACATGGCAGATTCAGTGTAATTTGGATAAGTGTGAAGGTATCCACTTCGGAAGGAAAGACAGAACGGCAGAGTATTATTCAAATGGTGATAGATTGGAAAATGCTGATATACAAAGGGACCCAGGTGACCTTGTACACCAATCACTGATAGCAAGCATGGAGGCACAGCAAGCAGTTAAGAAGGCAAAAGATATGTTCTTCTTCACTGCGAGTGGACTTGAGTACAGGAGCAAGGATGTCTTACTGCAGCTGTACAGGGCCTTGGGTGAGACCACACCTAGAGCGTTGTGTGCAGGTTTGGTCTCCCTACCTAAGAAAGGATATACTTGTGTTATGGCAGACAGATGGTAAATGCCAAGCTGTTCAAGTCCCAGAGGGAAATTTGAAGCAGCTGCCACAACTATTTACAACTTGTGTTTATTTAGAGGTGCGGGCTTTGAATTCAGTAAAAAGAAGGCCACTGAGGCTTAATTACAAAACTAGATTACACATTTATTAATAAAAGTAAACATTGTAAGCCAATATATATGTCTACAAATTACTGCTGTAATAAATTCTAAATCCCCTAATTAATCTAACTCCCAGTTACATCTCCGTTAAAGCAGCAATAAAACACATAGGGCAGGATTTTATGTCCCATGGGTGGGCACACACCCCACACAATTGGGCATAAAATCATGTGCGATGACGTTGGGTGAGCGTCCCGATGTCATTGCGCACTCTCGCGATCTTTTGGTTGGCAGGCAGCATGCCCGCTGACAATTAAAAGGGCTATCAAGCCCATTAAAGTTTCAATTAACTGCCATTTTTCACTGCCCTCTCAGCTGTTAGGTTGGCAGGCAGACGAATGGGCCAGGCGGCCTCTGCATCTTTTGAGAAACCTCATCCACGGGCAGGATGAGGTTTCCAACGGCAAACAAAAAAGCGGAAACAATGCTTCAACTTCTTTTCAAACATGTCCCTCTTCATGTGACTGAGGCACATGTGGGGGCATGTTTATATCATCTTTTAAGTCTTTATTTTTGTCCCACCAAATCTTCAGCTCCCTGAGGCAGCTTGTGCCCTCAGGGAGCTTTCAGCCCGTGCTCCCACGTACATGCGCTGACATCTCTGCTCACCCTCCTCCTGCCCTCACCCTGGCAGCGCTGAGCGCTGATGCGCTTTATGCTGGCTGGCTGTTAATTGGCCAGCCAGTGTAAATTTGTGGTCGAGGGCCGATCACGGGCAGTGGAGCTTTTCCCGGGCACTCCCTGGCCAGCCTGTTGTGCCCACCCGACGTGCCCATAGATTTAAACAGACCCAGGCAAAGCACACACCCTGGACAGTCGAATTCAAAATGAGTATTTCCTCAATTGCAGACAGCAACTTGAGGCTTTTCACACTTCTGTTAGATTCGGTTACAAAACGCCTTTTCTTGCACACAGCCTTCTCTCCTTTATACTTATTTTTGCCTTTGAATGCAAATTCCCTTTGTTTCACTATATCTTTGGACGTTACCTCTCTAATAATAAAAATTTATCATAGTACTAATTTTACCAGTAATCTTTGGGAAAAATAAACACACTGTTTCTTAACTTCTCCTGGCTAGCTGAAACATTTCTCCCCTTTTTTGAATTCAAGCTACTGCGGTTTATTTAAAAATGCAAATGTTCCCTTTTCCTCACTTTCTAAAACTACACCCATGCTTACCTATTTAGCATTTCAAACCTAGCTTCTCTTACATGAAAGCCTTCAGACCTGCTGTCTCTAATTCAATTAAGTCTCACACACAGACACATACACACACAGCCACACACACGCACATGCATATACTTAGACACAGACACCACTATTACTCCACTTTACAATAACTTCCAAATAACATTATGAAAATTGTTATATCTTCCTGACTTTTGCATAGACGGAATGCAGCAAAGGTTCACCAGACTGATTCCTCGGATGGCAGGATTGTCATAAGAAGAGAGATTGGATGACTCGGCCTGTATTCACTGGAGTTTAGAAGTATGAGGGGGAAATCATTGAAACATATAAAATTCTGACAGGGATGGACAGACTCGATGCAGGGAGGACTTCTCCTCTCTCTGGGGGGTCTAGAACAAGGGTTCATAGTCTCAGGATACGGGGTAGGCTATTTCGCACTGAGATGAGGAGAAACTTCTTCACTCAGAGGCTGGTGAACCTATGGAATTCTCTACCACAGAGGTTGCAGAGGGAGTGAATGTTTGTGGATGCGGTGCCAATCAAAATTGTCCTGGACAGTGTCCAGCTTCTTCAGTGTTGAGGGAGCTGCACTCATCTGGGCAAGTGGGGAGTATTCCATCACACTCCCGACTCATGCCTTGTAGCTGGTAGACAGGTGTTGTAGAGTCAGCCGGTGAGTTACTCACTGCACAATTCCTAGACTCTGACCTGCTCTTGTAGTCACAGTATTTATATAGAAACATTGAAACATATAAAATAGGAACAGGAGTAGGCCATTTGGCCCCTCAAGCCTGCTCCGCCATTCATCATGATCATGGCTGATCATCCAACTCAAAAGCCTGCTCCCACTTTCTCCCCATATCCTTTGATCCCTTTTGTCCCAAGGGCTATATCTAACTCCTTGAAAAAATACAATGTTTTGGCCTCAACTACTTTCTGTGGTAACAAATTCCATAGGCTCACCACTCTCTCTGTGAAGAAATTTCTCCTCATCTCAGTCCTAAATTGTCTACCCCATACCCTCAGACTGTGACACCTGGTTCTGGACTCCCCCACCATCGGGAACATCCTACCCTGTCTAGTCCTGTTAGAATTTTATAGGTTTCTATGAGATCCCCCCTCATTCTTCTGAACTCCAGTGAATATAATCCTAACCAACTCAGTCTCTCCTCATATGGCTAGTCCAGTTCAGTTTCTGATCAATGGTAACCCCCAGGATGTTGAAAGTGGGGGATTCAGTGATGGTAATGCCATTAAACATCAAGGAGCGATTGTTGGATTCTCTCTTGTTGGAGATGGTCATTGCCTGACACTTGTGTGGCGCAAAGGTCAGCGACGGTGAGGTCAGCAGCGAACACCCACATGAGGATCCTGTACCACATCATCCCTCTATCAACACTGTTCTGTGTTCAGCTTATTAGCTGCCAAGTACTAATAATAACCTCCACTTTCTGTCCTAGGTACATCTGACGCGTCACCCGCTGGCAACCTTGACCCTGACCCCAGCACTAAGAGCACCTTAGGTGAGGATCCTGAGGGCATCACCATTGAAGATACATCACGGCGCTTACCCACACCCTCCACCAGCGCAGCAACACACACCTCGGTGCAACCTAGATGTAGAGTAGCCTCAGGATCACAATCTGGTGAGCACAGCACACATTCTCTTCCACAGCAGGTGGAGGCAGGGACATCCTTGGTCACTGGCACTCAGAGGACTGCTGGAGGCCAGGAACCTGCTGAGTCCATGTCAGATGATGAGCTTCTGGACTCGGTCCTCAATCAGTTGTGGAGCTGCAAAGACAATCACAGGAACATCAGGAAGGGATGTCTGGTTCTCTCCTCAGATTGCAAAGAGCGATGGAGGAGTCCATCTGCCTTCAGTCTGAGCTGATAGCGCTGGCATGCCGACGCATAGAGGTCAGCACTGGCAGGATAGTGGCCACCTTGGAGACCTTGGTCCAGGACATCGGTCCTGTGCTGCTATGCAGGATGAACTCTATCGCTGATGCCCTAGTTGGCCTCCAACAGTGTCCACATGAGAGGGGTGCCGGGCAGCTCAATCTCACTCCAGCTACCCCTTCTCCTCAAGGGGTCAGCCAGGGGCCATCGGGCTCCCATAGGGAGGAGGACCAGCAGCTCAACAACTGGGGCCATCCACCCAGGTGACTCCCGAAATGTCCAGCTAATCCAAATCCCCTCTTCTTGTGACCCCTACACCTCCAACTCCACAGGCCGAGAAGGGTGCACCTGGCCCACAGCAGGACCACAAAAGCAGGTCTCGGCCTCCCAGAGGACATAAGCCAAAGTTATCACAAACAGGGCGTAGCAGTCAGCAGGCTGCCTCCACCTCTGCTGTGGATGTCGGGGGAGCACCAAGATGTAGCGGCAGGGTTAGGAAGGTTAAGAAGATGTAGTTGCACAGCCTGGGCATGGGTGTTAACCACTTGTAAGTAATATTCACTATTGTAAATAAACTCCTAAGGATATCTCCTTGCCTATGGCTCCTTGTTATGATGAGCGGTGTCCGAGTCACTCAGATGTGAAACCTTGGTTTCTGCTCAAGATAAACACAGGTGTCCCAGTCCAGGGCCTCTTCCCTGTGCAGTGTGTAACCTTCAGACCAAAGTAATGGTCCAGCCTCACACTCACTGGACACATTACTGATGTCTGCACCTCGGTGGTGCTGGTCATTGCTGCCAGAATGTTGTTGGCAGGCGTCACAGGGTTCCGTCATTCTCTCTGTGTGCTCTCAGCATCTTTAAGGAGGGGCTAGCCCCCATCTCTTCAGTACCTGTCACCAGTGATGGTGTGCTCCTGAAGGGGACAGGTACTGAAGGCTGATAAAGGATCAGGTGTATTTAAAGTTTCACAGCTCTGTCTCCATGATATGACCCTGATCACAGAGCACACGTGCTGCCCTCAGCCAGACAGACTCAGACATTCACAGAGGCTATGTGAAGATCTATGGAGTGTCCTCACTGCATGTCATCATCATCCTCCTAGAATCTAGTGGCTATTAGGGCCTTCAGTGCATCTCCATGACATGAGCCTGACATCGAGGGTACGTGTGATGCCACCAGCCACAGGAGTCAAACGTTCACTAATGCAATGTGCGGATGTCAGGACTGTCTTCACTGCATCTCGCCATCATTCTCCAAGAATGTTGCGGCAATTAGAGCTTCTCCAGCGTGCCTGCCTCATCTGGCCAGTGCAATGGCCTCATCACCAACATCATCATCATTCCCTTCAACGTCCTTCTCATCGGAGGAGACATGCAGCTCCTCCATCTCCTCCTCAGCCAGTTCCTCCCCCCATTGCAGCGCCAGGTTGTGGTAGCGCACAGAAAGTTACAGTGATGTGCGACACCCTCTGGGGACTGTATTGCAGTGCTCCACCAGGACCTCATGTTCAAGATGCCCATCGTTTATTGCACCAAAGTTCAGGTAGCAGCATGAGCCTCGTTGTAGAAACATTGGCCAGGATTTTACCCTCGTCGGGTGGGCTCAGCGGGTGTGAGTGGGAATGGCCAGGAAGCCATTGGAGGGCCAATGAATGCCCTCCCAGCATGAATGCGCACTGCATCGCTCAGAGTTGCCTGTGTGGAGGTGGGGGGTGCTGGTAGGAGGGCGAGCACGCAAGTGTGCGCATGTGTGCAGGTATGTGCAGGAAAAGCTCCCTGAGACACACAGCTGCCTCAGGGGGATTAAGATTTTGAAAAATAAAAAAGAAAGATTTAAAAAATGTTAACAACATACCCCTTCATGTGACTCTGTCACATAAGCATGGACATGTTAGAAATTAGCTTGAAAATTTTTTTTAATGACTTATCGAAACCTCATCCTGCCCGTAGATGAGGTTTCGCAAAATATCCAAAGGCTGTTTGGCCTTTTTGCCTGCCCGCCGACTGTAAGGTTGTGCGAGCAGCAAAAAATTTTAATTCAATTAGATCTTTAATGGCCTTAATAGACCTGTTAATTGTTGGCATGTGTGCTGCCAATTCCTGCACATGTCGACTTACCGAAATATCACATGAGTGTGCAGTAACATCAGGACACTCGCCCGATGTCATCGCTCGTCCTTTTATGCTCAATTATGTAGGGTGTGTGCCCGACCGACCAGCAGAAATTCTGCCCATAGAAAATAAGAGCAAGAGTAGGCCATTCGCCCCTTCGAGCCTGTCCACAATTCAACTTGATCATGGCTGATACTCTATCCCAAAGTCATGCTCCTGCTTTCTCCTTACACCCTTGGAAGCCTTTAGAGTCCAGAAATCTATCTATTTCCTTCTTAAATATATTCAGTGACTTGGCCCCAACAGTCTTGTGTGGTAGAGAATCCCACAGGTTCACTACCCTCTGATTAAAGAGGTTTCTCCTCATCTCAGTCCTAAATAGCCTATCCCATATCCTGAGACTGTAACCCCCTGTTCTAGACCCCCAGCCAGAGGAAACATCATCCCTGCATTCATCCCTGTCAGAATTTTATATGTTTCAATGGATCCCCTCTCATTCTTCTAAACACCAGTGGATACAGACCTGGTTGGCCCAATCTCTCCTCATACGACAATCCTGCCATCCCAGGAATCAGTCCGGTGAACCTTTGCTGTACTCCCTCAATGGCAAATATATCCTTTCTTAGGTGAGGAGACCAAAACTGCACACAATACTCCAGGTGTTATCTCACCAAAGCCCTGTACAGCTACAGTAAGACATCCTTGCTCCTGTACTCAAGTCCTCTCGCAATGAAGGCCAACATACCACTTGCTGTCTTAACTGCTTGCTACACCTGCATGCTTGCTTTCAGTGATTGGTGTACAAGGACACCCAGCTCTCTTTGTTCCCAATCTATTGCCACTTAAATAGTACTCTGCCATTCTGTTTTTTCTGCCAAAGTGAATAACCTACCCACATTATACTGCATCTGCCATGTATTCGCCCACTCACTCAACTTGTCTAAATCGCCTTGAAGCCTCTTAACACCCTCCTCACCACTCACAGTTCAACCAAATTTTGTGTTTTCAGTAAACTTGGAAATATTACGTTTGATTCCCTCATCCAAATCATTGATATATATTGTGAATAGCTGAGGCCCAAGAACTGATCCCTGCAGCACCCCACTAGTCAACACCTGCCACTCTAAAAAAGATCCATTTATTCCTCCTCTCTGTTTCCTGTCTGCTAACCAATTCTCAATCCATGCCAATATATTACTCCCAATCCCACGTGCTTTAATTTTTACACACTATCTTCTAATGTGGGACTTTATCAAAAGCTTTCTGAGGAAAGTCCAAATGCACCATATCCACTGGTTCTCCCTTACCTATTCTGCTAGTTACATCCTCAAAAAACTCCAGTAGGTTTATCAAACATGATTTCCCTTTCATAAATCCATGTTGACTTTGTCTAATCCCGTTGATATTTTCTAAGTGCCCTGTTATCATATCCTTTATAATGGGCTCTAGTAATTTCCCTACTATTGATGTTAGGCTAACTGGTCTGTAATTCACTGTTTTCACCCTCCCTCCTTTTTTAAATAGTGGGGTTACACTCGCCACCCTCCAATCTGCCGGGACTGTTCCAGATTCTACAGAATTTTGGAAGATGACAACCAATGCATCCACTATTTCCATGGCCACCTCCTTAATTCCCCTGGGATGTAGATTATCAGTCCTTGAGGATTTGTCAGCTTTCAGTCCCATTAATTTCTCCAGCACTGTTTTGTCAGTAATACTAATTTCCTTCAATTCCTCCTTCTCACTAGACCCTCGATTCACTGGTATTTCTGGGAAGTTATTTGTGTCTTCCTCCGTGAAGACAGAACTGAAGTCGTTGTTTGATTGCTCTGCCATTTCCTTATTCTCCACCAAAAATTCTTCCATTTTGGACTGTAAGGGACCTACATTTGTCTTCTCTAATATTTTTCTTTTTACATACTTTTTAGTTTTTGAGTGTGTGTCTTTCTTATCAGAGGTTCTCTTTTTGCTGCAAAAGGGCACAATTCTATATATGCTAGGATATGTAGTTAGGCATTGTCCTGTTCAAAAAATGAACCCTTTTTCATTCACTAAGCTCTTATTGAGAGAAAAATAACTCTTTTCACCTGATAACCCCTCGTTATGGCAGTATTTCTTTACATGGATCCCTTCATAAATGATCCTGTCCAAATTTAACATCTTTCCTCAATTGAAGTAAAATTAACGTGAATTTTGACCTTTACTGAAATGCTACAATTTGGAAATAAATACCAATTACTTTGAACTCATTGCCAAAGTCTCACATACAGTACAAGCATCAGGATTCTGCTCAAAGCTGAGCGTAACCAGTGCTGGCTGCTTTTCACTCCTTATCACTAGAGAGGGTACAGAAGAGATTACAGGGATGTTGCCTGGACTGGAGAATTTTAGCTACAAGCACAGATTGAATAGGCAATTGTTGCCTACTTTGGAACAGAGGAGGCTGAGGGAAGACCTAACTGAAGTGTGCAAAATTAGGAGTGATTTAGATAGAGTAGATAGGAAGGTAGTAATCCTTTTGGTTGAAGGGTCCATAAATAGGGGGCATAGATTTTTAATTTCCCATTTTCCCTTTAATTGTTTTACTATTCTTGGGAAACAATGAAATGGCAGGGATTTTGAACAAGTGTTAGGTATCCCCCAGTCCCATCCTCTAAGGGACCAATGTTTACTTTAGCTACTCTCTTCCTTTTTATATGCTTGTAGAAGCTCTTAATGTCTGTTTTTATATTTCTTGCTAGCTTACTCTCTTATTCTAATTTCTCCCTCTTTTTTTAAAGTCTCTGAGGTGCATCTTACAGTGTACTTTCCCTTACCTGCAGGCTCTCTAATTGTCGGTTCTCATAACATTCCAGCAGTTTTCACAATCATTTTCTGGTGGCATCCATAAATTACCAAATTTATTAAATTCAATTTCACAGATTACCATGCTGGGATAAATTCATTGCTCCAGGGTAATATACCATTAGACTACCATAGCTAATATCATTTGTACCAAGTACAAACTGAGACAATTTAATATTATTAATTAACAAATGTGCTCCAATAGGATTAGTTGGTAAATGCAGTGCCTGCTTTCCAATTGGGAAATTGAAACCAGGAGGCACTCCCCTCGCTTAGGTAAAGGAAAACTTAGCTGCTTTGGCTCACTTTTCAGTGACCCCAGCTGTAAGCGTGCAAGTATGAAAAAGAGGTCAGAGCAGGCTTGGACTCAGTTTTGGTGATCCCCATGATCAAGTATTCTGTAAATTCTCCAGTCTCACTCCCGGACAAGTGCTAATTGACCAAGGCACCTGACCAAGGCTGCTGACATCTGTAGAGCTGTAACCCAGTTCGATATGATGCCTTCAGGAGAGAATGGTTGAAAAAGTAAGGTGAAAAAAGCTCATGAAATATATATAATTCTGTCCTTTTCTGGATTTTCTAAATGCAAAACTGAAGAACTGAAGGTAACAATTACTCGCATAAACTGCATTTAAAATGTTGAAGCACAGAGCAAATGAGATGAAGCGTGTCAGAGAAGTAGTTTTCATTAATTTTAATCCTTGAACACTTGAAAATAAATACAGAAAAATATTTTTGGAAAGACTTTAGATCCATTCTTTAGATCTGCCAATGAACAACTTACAAAACAATTTGCATTTTTTGTGATCATTTTTGATAATACATTTTTATTTGTACAGCAATTACAAGATATTAAAATATTGAAGATGCTCTGATGGTTCAGTTAGTAAATGGTGTAGAAAACTGAACCACGGGGGGAGGAAGGTCTCAGGCTTGGTTGAGCTGGCTGATCTAATCATGACAATTTGCAGTGTGCTGCCACCCACATTACAGAAATGACTACACTTCAGAATAATTTGCTGGTTGTGGAGAGCAATGGGGCATCCTATGGTCACGAGATGTGCTGTGCCATTGCAGTTTTCTTCTTTCCTCACATTAGAGTCAAACTTAACATTGCTTGTTGCCAGCCATGGCTCAGTGGGTAGTACTCTTGCCTGTGAGTCAGAAGGTTGTGGGTTCTGCACTTAGGTGCAAGAAATCAAACTGATGTTTCTGAGCAGTTTTGAACAAGTACTGTCAGAGGTATTGTCTTTTGGATGAGATGTTAAAAAAGGACCCGTCTTCCCTCTCAGGTGGACATAAAGGATCCCAGGATCCCATGGCATTATTTTGAAGAAGAGTGGGGGCTGGATGGGGGTGGGGGGGGGGGGGAGGCAGCTTTTTCTGTTCTGACAGAAGAGTCATATTGGATTCGAAACAGTACATCTGTTTTTCTCTCCACAGGTGCTATCAGACCTGCTGAGATTGTCCACCACTTCCTGAATTTTCCCTGGTGTCCTGGCAAATATTTATCTCTCAATTATCTGGTCATTATCACACTGTTATTTGTGGGAGCTTGATGTGCATAAAATTGGCTGCCATATTTCCTACATTACAACAGTGACTATACTTCAAGAAGTACACTCTTTGACTGTAAAATGCTTTGGAATGCCCTAAGGTTGTGAAAGGCACAAGATAAGTCTTCCTTTTTTTTAGACAAAGCATAATAGATCATGAACAGCATAATTTAAGTGTGTTAGTTCTGCATTGGCACTAGTTTGAGTGCCGATTCTGAGGGTGCTTGAATTGTTAATTATTGTATCATACATGTTGCTTTATAAAAATGAAAATTGGGTAATTAAGAAATTTTTGATGACTGGTCATATATAATCTGTGCTCAAGAGTAAATGCCATTAGATTAATTGCTTATCTCAAATATTAAGCTCAGGTTCTGTAATGCATAAACAATAGAAAAAATGCACACCTCACAACTTGCTAATATCTCAGCATGTTTATTTATTGAATAACTCTAGCTTCAATTCCCTTGTCGGTGCTGAGCCAGTCATGAGTAAAAGAAGAACTTGCATTTATATAGCGCCTTTCACAGCCTCAGGATGCCAAAAGGAGTGGACAGCCCCTGCTCAGACAGTGCCTGAGAATCCACTTAATTACATCCTCTTCTTAACCAACCTGCCTGCGGAGACCAATGAACTGACGCTGTCCGGGCTTTTCAATCAGTTCCCTGGATTTAAGGAAGTGCCTGGTTGCCATGGCATTGCCTTTGAGGAATTTGACAATGACGTCCAACCTGGGTGGCCTATGACACGCTCCAAGGGGCTAAGAGCATGCAGTCGAATGCAATGAAAAGCTCCTTTGCAAAGAAAAGAGAGGTTGGGAGGACTGAACTGGTTAATTCCGGCTTTGTTTTCAAAAGCTATTGTGTTTTATTTTCTAAATTGTGCAGTAACTGCTCTGTATTAGATTTTATAGTGTTTACAGTGTATTAAAGTGTAGTCACTGTTATAATGTAGGAAACACATGGTCAATTTGTAGACAGCAAGGCCCCACAAACAGCAATGACATACTGACCAATTGACTGAAGGATAAATATTCGAAATAGAACAATGGGATGTTTCGTGCCTGCTCAAGAGGGGCCACAGGACTAACATTTAAAAAAAGGTCACAAGCCTGAAATGTTAACTCTATTTCTCTACACGGACGCTGCCTGACCTGCTTGAATTTCCAGCATTTTTTCTTTGTATTTCAGATTTCCAGCATCTGCAGCATTTTGCTTTTGTCGGTGGGACGACAGGAGCTCTCACCTGAAAGCCAGCATCTCTGACAGTGCTGCACTCCCTCCAGTTCTGCATTGAAGTGTTAGTGCATGTTACCTGCTCAGGTCTCTGCATTGGGACTTCAATGCACAACCTTCTAACTTTGAGGTGGGAGTGTTACCAACTGAGGCAAGGCTGGCATCTAAGCTAGGGGCACTGTAATTAACTGCTGCACTCCTAGATTTGGAAAGGAATATGGGACAGGCTTCCGGCTACTGATTACTGCCTAACAATTCCTGTCGTGTGTCTGTAAATATTGGACGAGGCAAAACGAGGCTTGCGAAAGATGCCCAGCAACACTGAATGGTGGGGCCTCCAGCATAAAGGTGCCTTAGATAAAATACTGGACGGCATGGAGTGCCCACAGAGCTTTGCAAGTATTCAATTCCTTCATTGTGCATGCGGAGGGCAAACGAATAAAAAAAAATCTCATAAATGTAAGCCCCTCTCTCTATAAGACAAAAAGTAAATAAAAAATATCTTCCTGAACTCTGATGGAAACAGGAATTTTTTTTGGTTCTACTTTAAAGGGTGTTGGTGTAAAGTAGAGACTCTTCAAAAGGAATGGGAAACGGAGGAATGCTCTCTCACTGCATTATCAGATTTTCCTTGATTAATCAGGTGACTGTGTGTATTCTCCAATCGCATCAGTAGAGAGCGCTGTTAGCCCGCGGGCATTCGCTTCTACTGTAACTCCGGAGCAGCGTCAATCACCAGGGTGAGTTCAGATCCCAGACACACACACACACACACACACCCAGTACTAGGGATAAAGCTGATCGACACAACAGCTCTTCGTCCCAGGCAGCAGCTCATGCCATTGTGCGTATTTGAACACAATTTTTAAGCGCAGCGTTCTTTTGTTTTGACAATGTCATTCTGTAATATGATGTGACTGTTTAAGAGGTTCGCTCAGGTGACGCCCTGGGACCTTCGGTTTGCAGGAAGTTGGTCTGGTTACAATGCAGAAAATCAACACAAAGTGTCTTCCTCCACAGGTCAGAGTGAGGAAATTAAACCCCACCTATTTCTACCTCCATCAGTTGTAAGGGGCACACAAAATTACTTAGGATTTACAGCTCAGAAAGAGGCCATTCGGCCAAACTAGTCTATGCCGCTTTTTAACTTCCTCCCCGGCTCTACTTCATCTAATGAGACAACATCGTTTGTGGTTTCAATGCATGTTCGCAAAATCTGCTCAAAAATAAACAACGATAAATGTGTCTTTGCGGTCGCCCTTTTGTTTAATAATTCCTGCAAGCTTACTGGATTCTAACACCGGCTTGTGCTGCCAGGTGAAGTAAACTCAATGACATTGCCAGATTTAAGCCACTCCACTCTGTGTATGTATTTATGGCTTTTCTACACATTGGGGGAAGAAAATCGATTTTAGCTCGAAAATACTCCATCAGCCTGGAGGGCTTGTCAAAAGGGAGCAAGCACAAAAATGAACCAATTTGCTAAAACACACGTAAAGACCTAAATACAGGAATGGACCAGCCAACCATATAATATGCTCAAGATACCAAAGGCATGCAGGCAAGAAACACATGGACAAGTAATACACTAAAAAAACACACATACACACACACACACACAAGAAATACACAAACACACTCAAGAAATACACACTAATACACACAAGAAATACACAGGCACGTGAAATACACACACACAAGAAATACACCCACAAAAAATACACACACAATTACAAACACATATAAGAAATACACGCACACACAAGAAATAAACACACGCACACGTAAGAAGTACACGTACACACACAAATACACACGCATGCACACACAAGAAATACACACACACAAGAAATACACATACAAAAGAAATACACACACACAAGTAATACACACAAAAGAAATACATACACAAGAAATATACACACACAAGAAATACACACATACATAAGAAATACACACAAAATACACATACAAGAAATACACACGCAAGAAATACAGAAACACAAGAAATACACATGCAAGAGAAATACACACACACAAGAAATACATGCACACACCCACAAAAGAAATGGACACACACACAAGGTATATACACACACAAGAAACACACACAGACACACATACACACACAAGTAATACACACACAGAGACAAGAAATACATGCACACAAAAAATACACAAACACATAAAAAATACACACAGCCAAGCACTGCACACAAAAGAAATATATGC
Organism: Carcharodon carcharias; assembly: GCF_017639515.1. Classification (NCBI taxonomy): domain Eukaryota; kingdom Metazoa; phylum Chordata; class Chondrichthyes; order Lamniformes; family Lamnidae; genus Carcharodon; species Carcharodon carcharias. Next base: position 169,650,209 of record NC_054472.1, read on the forward strand.
ACGCACATAAGAAATACATACACGCACACACAAGAAATACAAACACACACACAAGAAATGCACACACATAAGAAGTACATGCACACAAGAAATGTACACACACAAGAAATACACATACACAAGAAATATACACACACACACACAAGAAATACATACACACACAAAAGAAATACATGCACACAAGAAATACGCACATGCGCACACAATAAATATACACACACAAGAAATGCACACACGCACAAGAAACACATACACACGAAATACACACACACAAGAAATATATATACACATAAGAAATACACGTGCGCACACCCACACACATAAGAAATACACACACATACACACATATAAGTTATACACACACGCACAAGAAACATACAGACACACAAGAAGTACACACGTGCACATAAGAAATACACACACACAAAAAACACACCCATACACAAGAAATACAAACATACACACACACACACAAGAAATACATACATGCACACACAATAAATACACATGTATGCACACACACACACAAGAAATACACGCACACATGCACACTCAAGAAATACACACACATACAAGAAATGCACACACATGAAATGCACACACATGAAATACCCACATACACACAAGAAATACACACACACAAGAAATGCACACACACAAGAAACACACACACACAAGGAACACACACACACACACACATACACAAGAAGTATGCACACACAAGAAATACACACACACATACAAGAAATACATGCATACACACATACACAAGAAATGCACACACACAAGAAACACACACACACAAGAAATACACACACATAGGAAATACACATACAATATAAGAAATAGACACAAGAAACACAGACACACACACAAGAAACACACACACGCACAAGAAATGCACACACACAAGAAGTACACACACATAAGAAATACAAATACACACAAGAAATACACACACACAAGAAGTACACACACATAAGAAATACACATACACATAAGGAATACACAGACACAAGAAATACACACACACAAGAAATACACACACAGACACACATAAGAAACACACACACCCAAGAAATACACACAAGAAATATGCACACACAAGAAATACACACACACAAGAAATATGCACACACAAGAAATACACACACACAAGAAATACATGCACACACACAGACAAGAAGTACACACATAAGAAATACACACACACATGCAAGAAATACACAAGGAATGCACACATACACACAAGAAATACATGCACGCACACAAGAAATACATACACACACACACAAGAAATACACCCAACAAGAAACACAGACACACACACAAGAAACACACACACACAAGAAATGCACACACACACAAGAGATACACACACACACAAGAAATATGCACACACAAGAAATACACACACATAAGAAATAAACACACACATGCAAGTAATACACACACAAGAAATACACACACAAGCAATGCACACATGCACACACAAGAAATACATGCACGCACACAAGAAATACATACACCCACACACAAGAAATACACACAAGAAACACAGACACACACACAAGAAACACACACACACAAGAAATGCACACACACACTAGAAGTACACACACATAAGAAATACACACACACACAAGAAACACAGACACACACACAAGAAATACATGCACAGACACACAAAAATACATACAAGAAATACACACACAAGAAATACACACACACAAGAAGTACACACACACAAGAAATGCACACACACACAAGAAATACACACACAAGCAATGCACACATGCACACACAAGAAATACATGCATGCACACAAGAAATACATACACCCACACACAAGAAATAGACACACACAAGAAATAAACACATACAAGAAATACATGCACACACACTCAACAAATACACACACATACATACAAGAAATGCACACACATGAAATACACACACACACAAAAGAAATACACACACAAGAAATACACACACACAAGAAACACACACACATAAGGAACACACACACAAGTATGCACACATAAGAAATACACACACACAAATACAAGAAATACATGCACACACACACACACACAAGAAATACACACAGATAGGAAGTACACACACAAACAAGAAATACACACACAAACAAGAAACACAGACACCCACAAGAAATACACACAAGAAATACATGCACACAAGAAATACACGCACACAAGAAATACACACACACAGGAAATATACACACATAAGAAATACACACACAAGAAATACATGCACACACACACAAGTAATATACACACACAAGAAATACGCACATGCACACACAAGAAACACACACAAGAAATATATACACACACATGCACACACAAATGTAAGAAATACACATGCACACACAAATGTAAGAAATACACACACAAGGTATACACACATGCAAAAGAAACACACAGACACACATACACACAAGAAATATACACACACACAAGAAATACACGCACACAAGAAATACATACATGCACATGCACACACAAGAAATACACATGCATGCACACACACACAACAAACACACACACACAAGAAATACACACAGATAGGAAATACACACACAAACAAGAAACACCCACAAGAAATACACACAAGAAATACATGCACACAAGAAATACATGCACACAAGAAATACATGCACAAACGCACCCTCAAGAAATACACACACATACATACAAGAAATTCACACAAATGAAATACAAACAAACACACATGAAATACACACACACAAGATATACACACACACACAAAAGGAACAGACACACACAAGAAATGCGCACACACAAGAAGTACACATACATAAGAAATTTGCACACACAAGAAATATATACACACACACTTAAGAAATACACATACACACACACAAGGTATACACACATGCACCAGAAACACACAGACACACACGCACACAAGAAATACACACACACATGCACACTCAACAAATACACACACATACATACAAGAAATGCACACACATGAAATACACACACACACAAAAGAAATACACACACACAAGAAACACACACACACACAAGGAACGCACACACAAGAAGTATGCACACACAAGAAATACACACACACACACATATAAGAAATACATGCACACACACACAAGAAATACACACACAAGGAATGCGCACACACACAAGAAACACACACACACACAAGAAATACACACAGATAGGAAGTACACACACAAACAAGAAATACACACACAAACAAGAAACACAGACACCCACAAGAAATACACGCACACAAGAAATACACGCACACAAGAAATACACACACACAAGAAATACACACACAAGGAATGCGCACACAAACAAGAAACACACACACACAAGAAATACACACAGATAGGAAATACACACACAAACAAGAAATACACACACAAACAAGAAACACCCACAAGAAATACACACAAGAAATACATGCACACAAGAAATACATGCACACAAGAAATACACACACACAAGAAACACATGCTCACACACAAAACAAATACACATATACACAAGGTATACACATACACAAGAAACACACACAGACACACACACAAGAAAGATACACACATAAGAAATACATAAACACACACACAAGAAATACACACACACATGCACACGCAAGAAATACCCACACCTACATACAAGAAATGCACTCCCATGAAATACACACACAAGAAATACACACATACAAGAAATACACACAAACAATAAACACACACACACACAAGAAATACACACACACATACAAGAAATATGTGCACACACACACAAGAAGTACACACACATAGGAAATACACACACACAAGAAATAGACACAAACACAAAAAAATAGGCAAGAAATACACACAAACAAGAAATATACACACACACAAGAAATACACACACAAGTACACACACATAAGAAATACGCACACACAAGAAACACATGCACACACACGTGAAATAAACACACACAAGAAATACGCACATGCAATAAATATACACACACAAGAAATGCACACACAAGAAACACACAGACACAAGAAATACATACACAAGAAATATATATATATACACAAGAAATACACATGCACACGCACAAAAGAAATACACACACATACAAGGTATACGCACATGCACAAGAAACACACAGACACACACACAAGAAATACACACATGCACATGCACACACAGAAAATACACATGTATGCACACTCACAAGAAATACACACACATACATACAAGAAATGCACACACAAGAAACACACACACACACAAGGAACGCACACACAAGAAGTATGCACACACAAGAAATACACACACACATACAAGAAATACATGTACACACACACACACACACAAGAAATACACACACAAGGAATGCGCACACACACAAGAAACACACACACACGAGAAATACACACGGATAGGAAGTACACACACAAACAAGAAACAAAGACACCCACAAGAAATACACACAAGAAATACACGCACACAAGAAATACTCACACACACAAGAAACACACACACACGAGAAATACACACGGATAGGAAGTACACACACAAACAAGAAACAAAGACACCCACAAGAAATACACACAAGAAATACACGCACACAAGAAATACTCACACACAAGGAATGCGCACACACAAGAAACACACACACACACACAAGAAATACACACAGATAGGAAATACACTCAAACAAGAAATACACACAAACAAGAAACACCCACAAGAAATACACACAAGAAATACATGCACACAAGAAATACATGCACACAAGAAATACACACACACAAGAAACACATGCTCACACACAAAACAAATACACATATACACAAGGTATACACATACAGAAGAAACACACACAGACACACACACAAGAAAGATACACACATAAGAAATACATACACACATACACACACACACAAGAAATACACACATACATGCATACTCAAGAAATACCCACACCTACATACAAGAAATGCACTCCCATGAAATACACACACAAGAAATACACACATACAAGAAATACACACACACACAGGAAATACACACACACACAAGAAACACACACACACAAGAAACACACACACACACAAGAAGTATGCACACACACAAGAAATACACACACACACATACAAGGAATACATGCACACACACACCTAAGAAATACACACAACTAAGAAATACACACACAAGAAATACATACACATGCACACAAGAAATTCAGACACAGACACAGACACATACACACAAGAAATACACACACACAAAAAAAATACACGTGCACATGCACACAAGAAATACACACACAAAACAATTATGCACACGTGCACAGAAGAAATATACACACACACAAGAAATACATGCACACACAAGTACACAGACACAAGAAATAAACACACACAAGAAATACGCACATGCATATGCAATAAATATACACACACAAGAAATGCACACACAAGAAACACACAGACGCAAGAAATACATACACACAAGAAACATATATACACACACAAGAAATACACATGCACACACACAAAAGAAATACACACACATACAAGGTATACACACATGCACAAGAAACACACAGACACACACACAAGAAATACACACATGCACATGCACACACAGGAAATACACATGTATGCACACACACACACAAGAAATACACACACATACATACAAGAAATGCACACACATGAAATACACACACAGGAAATACACACACACACAAGAAACACACACACACACAAGTATGCGCACACACAAGAAATACACACACATACAAGGAATACATGCACACACACACCTAAGAAATACACACACCTAAGAAATACACACACAAGAAATACATACACACGCACACAAGAAATGCAGACACAGACACAGACACATACACACAAGAAATACACACACACACACAAAATACACATGCACATGCACACAAGAAATACACACACAAAACAAATACACACACATGCGCAGAAGAAATATACACACACACAAGAAATACATGCACACAAGAAGTACACAGACACAAGAAATAAACACACACAAGAAATACACACATGCGCATGCAATAAATATACACACATAATAAATGCACACACAAGAAACACACAGACACAAGAAATACATACACACAAGAAATATACATACACACACAAGAAATACACGTGCACACACAAAAGAAATACACACACATACAAGGTATACACATAAGCACAAGAAACACACAGACACACACACAAGAAATACATACATGCACATGCACACACAGTAAATACACATGTATGCACACACACAAGAAATACACACACATACATACAAGAAATCCACACACATGAAATACACACACACACAGGAAATACACACACAAGAAACACACACATAAGAAACACACACACAAACAAGAAGTATGCACACACACAAGAAATACAAACACTCATACAGGAATACATGCACACACACAAGCAAGAAATACACACACCTAAGAAATACACACACAAGAAATACATACACACGCACACAAGAAATGCAGACACACAAAATAAATACACGTGCATATGCACACATGAAATACACACACAAAACAAATACACACACGTGCACAGAAGAAATATACACACACACACAAGAAATACATGCACACACAAGAAGTACACACACACAAGAAATACGCACATGCATATGCAATAAATATACACACACAAGAAATGCACACAAAAGAAACACACAGACACAAGAAATACATACACACAAGAAATATATATACACACACAAGAAATACACATGCACAAAAACAAATGAAATGCACACACATACAAGGTATACACACATGCACAAGAGACACACACACAAGAAATACATACATGCACACACAGGAAATACACATGTATGCACACACACACAAGAAATACACACACCTAAGAAATACACACACAAGAAATACATACACACGCACACAAGAAATGCAGACACAGACACAGACACATACACGCAAGAAATACACACACAAAACAAATACGCACATGTGCACAGAAGAAATATACACACACACAAGAAGTATACAGACATGAAATAAACACACACAAGAAATACGCACATGCACATGCAATAAATATACACACACAAGAAACACACAGACACAAGAAATACATACACAAAAGAAATATGTATACAAACACACTAGAAATACACATGCACACAAACAAAAGAAATACACACACATACAAGGTATACCCACGTGCACAAGAAACACACAGATACACACACACAAAAATACATACATGCACATACAGGAAATACACATGTATGCACACACACACAAGAAATACACACACATACAAGAAATGCACATACATGAAATACACACACACACACAAGAAGTATGCACACACACAAGAAATACACACACACACATACAAGGAATAGATGCACACACACACAAGAAATACACACACCTAAGAAATTTACACACAAGAAATACATACACATGCACACAAGAAATGCAGACACAGACACATACACACGAAATATACAAACACACAAAAAGTACACGTGCACATGCACACAAGAAATACACACACAAAACAAATACGCACACATGCACAGAAGAAATATACACACACACAAGAAATACATGCACACACAAGAAGTACACAGACACAAGAAATAAACACACACAAGAAATGCGCACATGCACACACAATAAATATACACACACAAGAAATGCACACACACACAAGAAATATATACACACACACACAAGAAATACACATGCACACACACACACGTGAGATATACACACACACACAAGGTATACACACACACACACACAAGAAATACACACACAAAAAAACACACACAAGAAATACTCATGCATGCACACACATACAAGAAATACACACACACATGCACACTCAAGAAATACACACACATACGTACAAGAAATGCACACACATGAAATACACACACACAAGAAATACACACACACAAGAAACACACACACACACAAGAAGAATGCACACACACAAGGAATACACACACATACAAGAAATATGTGCACATACACACAAGAAGTACACACACATAGGAAATACACACACGCAAGAAATAGACAGACACACACACACAAGAAACGCAGGCACACACACAAGAAATATACACAAGAAATACACACATACAAGAAGTACATACACATAATAATTATGCACACACAAGAAACACATGCACACACACACGTGAAATAAACACACAAGAAATACGCACTTGCGCATGCAATAAATATACACACACAAGAAATGCACACACAAGAAACACACAGACACAAGAAATACATACACACAAGAAATATATATACACAGACAAGAAATACACATGCACACACACAAAAGAAATACACACACACACACACACACAAGGTATACACACATGCACATGAAACACACAGACACACACACACAAGAAATACACACACAAGAAATACATACATGCAAATGCACACACAGGAAATACACATGTATGCACACACACACACAAGAAATACACATACACAAGAAATACACACACATACATACAAGAAATGCACACACATGAAATACACACACACACACAAGAAACACACACACACAAGTATGCACACACAAGAAATACACACACACATACAATGAATACATGCACACACACACAAGAAATACACACACCTAAGAAATACACACACAAGAAATACACACACACACAAGAAATGCAGACACAGACACATTCACACAAGAAATGCACACACACAACAAATACGCACACATGCACACAAGAAATATACACACAAGAAATACATGCATACACAAGTATTACACACACACAAGAAATGTACACAGAAGAAACACACAGACACAAGAAATACATACGCACAAGAAATATATACGCACACACAAGAAATACATACATGCACATGCACACACAAGAAATACACACACAGAAGAAATACACACACATACATACAAGAAATGCACACATATGAAACACACACACACAGGAAATACACACACACAAGAAACACACACTCACACACACACACAAGAAGTATGCACACACACAAGAAATACACACACACATACAAGGAATACATGCACCCGCACACACAAGAAATACTCACACCTAAGAAATACACACACAAGAAATACACACACACAAAAAAATACACGTGCACATGCACACAAGAAATACACACACACACACAACAAATACACACGTGCACACAAGAAATATACACACATACACACAAGAAATGCACACACACACAAGAAATACACATGCACACACACACATAAGAAATACACATACATGCACACACATGCATGCACACACACACACACACACACACACACACACAAGAAATACACACACACATGCACACTCAAGAAATACACACACATACATACAAGAAATGCACACCCATGAAATACACACACACAAGAAATACACACACAAGAAGTGCACACACAAGAAACACACACACACAAGAAGTATGCACACACACAAGAAATACACACACATACAAGAAATATGTGCACACACACAAGAAGTACACACACATAGGAAATACTCACACACACACAAGAAACACAGGCACACACACAAGAAATATACACAAGAAATATACACATACAAGAAATACACGCACACAAGAGATACACATACAAGAAATACACACACAAGAAGTACGCACACATAAGAAATACGCACACACAAGAAACACATGCACACACGTGAAATAAACACACACAAGAAATACGCACATGCGCATGCAATAAATATACACACACACAAGAAATGCACACACAAGAAACACACAGACACAAGAAATACATACACACAAGAAATATATACGCACACACAAGAAATACACATGCACACACACATAAGAAATACACACACACACACAGGAAATACACACACACAAGAAACACACACGCACACACACAAGAAGTATGCACACACACAAGAAATACACACACACATACAAGGAATACATGCACACACACACACACAAGAAATACACACACCTAAGAAATACACACACAAGAAATACACACACACACACACACAAGAAATACACACACAAGAAATACACACACACACAAAAATACACGTGCACATGCACACAAGAAATACACACACAACAAATACACACACGTGCACACAAGAAATATACACACACACAAGAAATGCACACACACACACAAGAAATACACATGCACACACACACACATAAGAAATACACACACACACACACATGAAACACACACAGGCACACACACACAAGAAATACACACACCTACAAGAAATACACACATATACAGACAAGAAATACGTGCAGGTGCACACAAGAAACAAACATGAGAACAAATACACACACACAAAGCAATGCACACATGTGAACACAATAAATACATGCACACACACACAAGAAATAAATACACACACAAGAAATACACACATACAAGAAATACATACATGCACACACAAGTACACATGCATGTACACACACACACAAGAAATACACACACAGATACACACATGCACAATAAATACACACACAGACACACAAGAAATACACACACATACATACAAGAAATGCACACACAAGAAATACACACACATGCATACAAGAAATACAAACATACACACACAAGAAATACACACACACACCATAGAAATACATACAGTGAAAAATAGACACAAGAACGAGAGCACACACGCTTTAACCTAGACAGCAGTTGTGCACACAGGTAATTCTTCTTACTCAGTCACTCAGGATCGAGGATGACCTGCTTCCACTCTGGTTTGATGGTTTTGGAGATGGCTGGTAAGTCCAATGTGTGATCTGCAAATTCTGCTTCATGTCAGGTAGGCTTGAAGAGTCAGCTAGATGGGTTGTTTGGGGGTTTGTGTGCTCTCTCTGATGCCTCTACTTTGCCTCTGTGTGTTCCTGATGAAGTCTCTTGGTGTGTTTGATGTCTTCCCAAATGACCCTTCCCATTTTGGTCAGTGACAAGCCAGGGTCTCCCATGAGTCGACGGGGATGTTTGACCTCATCAGGGATGCTTTGTGAACATCCCTAAAGCATTTCTGCTGTCCCCCGGGAATCTCCTGCTGTGACCGAGTTCCGAGTAGAACATTTGTTTTGGGAGTCTGTTAGGCATACAAACAACATGTCCTGCCCAGCAGTGCTGGTTTTGAGTGATTAACGCTACGTTGTTGGATATGTTGGCTTGGGAGAGGACACTGCTGTTCAACTGCCTTTCTTGCCACTGGATTTGGAGCATCCTGCGAAGGCACCGCTGATGTTTGGTCACCAGCGCTTTAGGTGCCTACTGTGGATTGTTCAACTCTCCAAAGCAGATAGGATTGGTGAGATCAGTACTGCCTGGTAAAGGTACCTTAGTCTCAAGTTTAAGATCCTGGTCCTCAAATACTCTTTTCCTCAGTCAGGTAACAGACAGGTAACACACAAACACTAAGAGCCAAAGAATCCAACACACAGATAGAAACAGATTAACAGAACCACACCATTTAAAGATACAACCCAGAATGAGTCTTCAGGGTGGGCAATTTATAATCTTCCATTCATTTTGCCCTGTTTTTACCCGAGAGGTTTAAACTCTCTGTTACATTTACTCTTATTAACTATTGGCGTTTGTGCAGATTTTCACATTTTTGCTGATGTACCTGTAGCTTAGTGCCTATTTGCTTTCAGCCAATGTCCCGCATTAAACCAACCCACAATAAATCATCAAAGCTCTGGTGGTAGGCATTGATTTTTATTCTTTCGTGGGATGTGGGAGTGGCTGACAAGACTAGCATTTGTTGCCCATCCTTAATTGCCCTTGAACTGAGTGACTTACTAGGCCATTTCGGAGGAGTGTTAAGAGTCAATTAGACATTGATTTGTTTTAATTTGCCTGACCACGCTGTTTTGTTTGAATTGCAACAAGGTATTTGCTGAGAATAGTCGGCGCAGGCAAAGTATAAAGCAATCCTTTCTGAGTTAGTCAAAAAAACACAGTGAGCACTGAAGCTTGGATCTGGATCTCTGTCTAGCTTCGAAGGATTCAACTTTGGAAACAATTACACGTACAAAAACTCCCATCTATAATGATCACCCGGGGGATGGGGCCTAAGAAGCCCTATATGGACAGTTGGCTTTGAAATGTTCACGTAAACAGAGATATTTAAACTATCACGAGCACTGTTGACAGGCCACTGCGGTAAGGGCGAGATCTTTCCAGTCAGACGAAATGGGGGAAAATACCCTTCCCAAAGGTGGCAAGCTCAAACTGTGACAAAGGATGAGGCTTCACAGGGTCTAGGGCAAGAATATATTAAAAAAGCTATTAAGTTGAAGGGGGAACCTATATTTTGGAATGAGGCGGGTGGCTTATTTAAAACAAAGTATTTTAAAATCAAAATCAATTTCAATAAGAAACATTTGCCAGGATCTGTCTCAGAAAACAAAGGCATTTGGCTTAAAGCTGGGGGACTGGGTGGCGGGAAATAATCTGATTGTCTTAAAAGCTTTGAGACAACAGTTTCTGTTAATTTATACCACTTTTGGCTGTCTCCCAGGAGCTTGTTTTGAGTGAAATGGATCTAATAATAGTTCTTTTAAAGAAGTTAACTGGCCAAATATTACAAAATATACATTTAATTCTCTTTCCTATGGCTGCCATACTTTGCCCATGGTTTTTCTTTGTTCTGTCTTTCCAGGGTTTATCTCCAGTCTGGGGTTTCATTGGGCCAATTAGTCCATTCCCAAACACAAACTGGTCCAGGTGAGAACAGTGTGCTTTTATATGTTATTTTTGGTTAAATACAATTAATTTATTAAATATATTTGGTTGTCTTGTCGTCCCCCCACCTCCCCCCCCACCACTCCTCATTACAAATTTGCTCCCTTTCATCTTTTAAAGTCATATTTAACTCTGGCAATAAGGCATCATTATCATACCAGGCTGTTACCAAATGGTCATTCTTCAGATGTGGACCTACACATTCAAGTTGCATACTTTCTAGTAAAGATCAATTTAACGTAGCCATGAGTAGGAATCCTGGCTGATTTCCTTCTTCATAGCTCAGAAACACTGAGGCTAATTGTAATAGCCCCAGCTGAAGCTAATTTGAAGTTAGACTGTAGGATTGGAATCCCTTCCAACTGGGAAATTTATGGAACATAATTTCAAACCCATGGACATGTTTTGACCTCATGATTGGAACTATAACTTACAAAAAAGATAAGCTGCAGTCAGCAGTATAGGGCTGGGCAGCAAGAGGTTAATTCAGACATTTAGTGAAAAAACAGTGACTCATCAAAAGGGTTTGGATATGGATTGACTGCTATCAGAGAACAATGGTACCAGGGAAATGTCATTACCTGCCATCAACTAATGCAACCAAGAATTTTGATTACACAATACAATGGCACAAAAGACATACCATCAATAAAATACACTCAAGGAATTATGCAACCAGGGTCTGCACCACAGACAATAATGCTAGAATAGAGTCATTCAAACCCTCAATAACTTTGGAGCCAGGTGTTGTTACTGTGCTGTTACTGTACCACATCAAACAGCAGGAGAATTGCTCCTACAATGAGAACTGATAATATTCATCTGGATACGTCTTCCATGGAAAACCCCATATTGTTTGAACCAGCAGGAACTGATGACATTTGTCTGGACTTTGCGTGGAATCAACTTGTGGGTGATTCAACGAAACAGTTGTGAATTATCAGAAGAAACTTGTCTTGATGGTCATTCTATTCAAGCCATACACTTGTGAATCTGGTGTCATGAACTTGAGTGTGGGGAGGGTTTCTGAGGAAAAGGAGGGACCCCAACAGACCAGTCTTGGTTAGTAATCTCCCCTCTGATATTGTTTATTGTAAAGTAAGGGAACTCTGCAAACCTGATGCCACTTAAGACCCATACTTATTATAGCTTTCTCAACAGGCCTCTGGGTCTCCACTTAAATATAAAACTACGGAACTGGATTCCTTCCTTTCTGCCAGTTGGAAACACGGCTGCCTGGCTTCAATTGGGTTTGACTGGAGCATGGGACCAGGTAAAATAAGCAGGTGACAAGAAAACACAAAAAAATCTTTTGCTATCACTCAAAACTTGTCCAGGAGTAAGACACCTCAATCGATTCACTCAGGACAGAGCAAGAACCCAACCTAGGGCTCCTGATCTGATTAGCTCAGGCATACACCATCTTTATAGAGACCGATTTGAAACTCTCCAGTTTTTACACTATAAGTTGGGAGAGGTTAGGTGCAATGGCTTAGGCTGTGTGAGGTAGAGACCCAAATTGCACAGAGGTCGGTTGGTTCATGTCCTTCAAAATGGCACTTTTAATTAAAACATGACTTTACACACCCAGCAATGTTGTTGGCTTCCCATATCTTACACTTAGGATTGTTGTACAACACAAGTAGAACTCTGTTTTGCCTTTAGCTGGACTCCTACTACTTGCTTTTCTTTTATCACCAGCTTCCATTTAGCAGGTCTTCAGTAGCAGGTGGCCTGATGGAATCATATCATCGTGCAGCACTGAAGGAGGCCATTTTTCCCATTATGCCTGTGTTAACTCTTTGAAAGAGCTGTCCAATTTAGTCTCACACTCCCAACTTCTTCTCCATAGACCTGTAGATTAATCCACTGCTCAATTAGTACCTGTTCAATTGTCTTCTGAAAGTTCCTGTGGAACCTGTTCCCAGTACTAGGAACATAGAAGCAGAGGTAGGCCATTCGGCCCTTCGAGCCTTCTCCGCCATTCAGTAAGATCATGGCTGATCTGGTTGTGGTCTCAATTCCACTTTCCTGTCTGCCCCCCATAACCCTTGACTCCCTTGTCCATCAACAATCTCTCTAACTCTGCCTTGAATAAATTCAATGACCCAGCTCCACTGCTTTCTGGGGAAGGGAATTCCACAGACCAATGACCCTCTGAAAAATAAAAAATCTCCTCACCTCCACCTTAAAAGGGAGACCTCTTATTTTTAAACTGTGTCCCCTAGTTGTAGTCTCCCCCACCACAAGTGAAAACATACTTTAGGTATTGACCCATCAAATCCCCTCAGGATCTTATATGTTTCAATATGATCACCTCCTTTTCTTCTAAACTCCAATGGTTATAGAGCCAACCCATTCAACCTTTCCTCATGGAATAAGCCCCTCCTCCCAGAAAAGAGTCAAGTAGGTAAAGCTACCCTGTAACACTGCCAACGAGGTCAACCACTTTTCCTGGCCTCTTAGTGATATTGTGCTGTTTGCCCAGATGTAACCTGTCGATGAAAAACACTGTGCATGCACAGTGTCAAATTTGGAACTGACACTCTGTGTACAAACTTAATTTGCTGTCAGTTCAGGGGAAACTGGTAGCATCATTTAAAGGTAAATTTGGGAAAACGGTGTTCTTAATCTACATTATAAAAGAAAGAACATGTATTTATATAGCTCCTTTCATTACCTTAGGAGACCCCGAAGCACTTTGCAGCCAATGAAATATTTTCGAAGCGTAGTTGCTGCTTTAGAGTCGGAAATGTGGTGTCCAACCTACACACAGCAAACTCTCACAAGCAGCAACCCGATAATGGCCAGATGTTGGCTGAGGGACGGATATTGGCCCAGGACTGGGAGAACACCCCTACCTTTCTTCCAGCCATGGCTGCGGTATCTTTTACGTCTACCTAAGAGGGTGCCTGGGTTTAACAGATTCATCCATTGTTGGCTGCCAAAAGAACCAGAGGGGAAGTGAGGGGACTCTTTTTTTCCCGTAGCGAATTGCTACCATCTAGAGTCCACTGCCTGAAAGGGTGGCGGAAAGAGACTCAACTGTAACTTCTAAACAGGAGTTGGGTATATACTTGAAAAGGAAAAAATTGCAAGGCTATAGGGAAAAACAGGAGAATGGGACTAATTGGATTGGTTTTTCAAAGAGTTGGTATAGGCACAATGGGTTGAATGGCCTCCTTCTGTGCTGTATGATTCCAAGTATTGTGTGAAAACAGCTGAAAACATGCTTTGACAGTACTTTGAGAAATACATTACACACAGGTGATTGATGTGGCTATCACCTTTCCCTCAAAATCTGTTTGTATGTTTTTCTGAATCCTCGCTCCCTGAGGCAAAGCAGATTTGCTTTACTAAGCCTTTGGGGAGTAGCAGGGGAGGGAGGTCCATGGCCAGATCACTGCTTCCGTTATGTATGCTTATGTATTAATTTTAGCACCAACACTAGCCCTGTGTTAGCAAAAAACACAAGCTTTGTTTTAGGATTACTGCAAAAATAGACAGTACTTTATTTGGAGATTAGGATAATTATAAACAGTGTTTTTGCTTCAGGGCCAGCGTAAAATGGTATTTGAATTTTAGGATTAGGATTGGCGGAGGCACTAGCATTGTTTTAGGATTACAATCAGTGAAAACATTTGCCTTTCAGGTTAGTTTCGGAATGCTGACCCTACCTCAGCTCATCAGTCTCATCCATGCCTTTGTTACCTCTAGGATTTCACTATTCTGGGTGGCCTCCCACATTCTACTCTCTGTAAACTTGAGATCATCCAAAACTCTGCTTGTACTAAGTCCTATTCATCTATCACCCCTGGGCTCATTGACCAACATTGGCTCCCGATGAAGCAATGCCTCAATTTTAAATCTTCATTCTTGTTTTCAAATCCCTCTATGGCTTTGCCGCTCTATATCACTGTAAAGTTCTCCAGCTTTACAACCCTCTCAGATCTCCGCACTTCTCTAATTCTGGCCTCTTCAGCATCTTTGATTTTAATCACTGGCGGTCACACTTTCTGTTTCTGAGGCCCCAAGCTCTAAAATACATTCCCTACACCTCTCCACCTCTCTTGCCTTCAGCTGCCAAGTCCTAAGCTCTGCAATTACCTCACTAAGCCTCTATACTTTTCTTTTCCCCTTTAAGATGCTACTTAAAACCTCCATCTTTGACCAAGCTGTTGGCCATCTCCCTTAATATTGCCTCATGTGACTTGGCATCAAATTTTGCTTAATAGTGCTCATTTGATGCACCTCAGGATGTTTTATTATATTTTAGGCTCTATATAAATAAGTAACGTTAGTGCCAGACAAATGCTAGGCAATGACCATCTCCAACAAAAGAGGATCGAATCATCTCCCCCGATTTTCAATGGCATTACTGTTACTGAATCCCCACTATTGACATCCTGGGGGTTACCATTGACCAGAAGCTGAACTGGACTAG
The DNA here is from genome assembly GCF_017639515.1 of Carcharodon carcharias. Taxonomy (NCBI): domain Eukaryota; kingdom Metazoa; phylum Chordata; class Chondrichthyes; order Lamniformes; family Lamnidae; genus Carcharodon; species Carcharodon carcharias. The sequence continues at coordinate 169,667,542 of NC_054472.1, forward strand.
CCATATAAATACTGTGGCTACAAGGGCAGGACAGAAGCTGGGAATTTTGCAGTGAGTAACTCACCTCCTGACTCCCAAAGTCTGTCCACCATCTACAAGGCACAAGCCAGGAGTGTGATGGAATACTCTCCCCTTGCCTGGATGAGTGCAGCTCCCACAGCACTCAAGAAGCTCAACACCATCAGTAACAAAGCAGCCTGGTTGATTGGCACCCCATCCAGCACCAACGTACAGTGTGTACCGTCTACAAGATACATTGCAGCAACTCACCAAGGCTCCTTCGACAGCATCTTCCAAACCCTAACTTTACCGTCTAGAAGGACAAGGGCAGCAGATAGATGGGAATGTCACCATCTGCAAGTTCCCCTCCAAGCCACTCACCATCCTGACTTGGAAATATATCACCGTTCCTTCACTGTTGCTGAGTCAAAATCCTGGAACTCCCTCCCTGACAGCACCATGTGTGTATGTAAACCACGTGGACTGCAGCGGTTCAAGCAGGAGACCCACCACCACGTTCTCAAGGGTAATTTAGGGATTGGCAATAAAAGTGCTGGCCTAGCCAGCGACGCCCATGTCCTGCAAAAGAATAAAAATAGTTGTTGTCTCTTTAAATCTGATTACCAACTAGTGATACCTCCCTCCACTTTAAAAAAGTTCCTGAGAACCTGTCTTTTCTCCCTTGCTGCATCAGCATTCAGTTCTTAAGTGTAGATTTGTGAAATGACTTTGGATCGTTTATGGTAAAGGATCTATATTAATGCTGTTATTGACTATGCTCCCAGACATATGGTGCAGTGGAATAGTTTAAGCTGAATATTTGCTAGATGTTTTCTAATAAATTAAATTTAGCTGTAATTCACCCTTTTCCTATATTCCATTTATCTGGGAGAAGATGAGATCAAAGTGGATACGGGTTGGTGATTGTCAAATCATGTTTGGTTGGTGATTGTGTTGCCAACTCTGTGTGGACACACGATATTTGGAAGGATTCATTGCGTGATCATCCCAACCCATCCCCATTCTCCCACCATTTGTCACCATCATTCTCGGCATGTCATCTTCCCCGACCAACTGGAGAAAGAGCAGACTGTTCATTACAGGATTGGATAATTATTGACTGTCTGTCAAACAGCCTTACCCTGTCCCCATCTTCAATATTCTCATAACTAATAAATGAAAGCGTTCAAGGAAAATTTAAAAAATTTATTAATGCTCCAATATGTTTTCTCCAGGGTTGCTGAATGCAGTGTTCAGGAGATTAATAGTTAATTCCTGGAGACTCCAGGGCAATCCTGGAGGGTTGGCAACTGCAGTTGTTAATAAAGTTGTATTCATTTCAGCTACATGGGAGAATGTTTTCAGGTTTCTTGCTGAACCACACCCTATCAACTAACTCAGTGGCCTGGAAAGAGAGAACCGTCTCAAACCTGTATGTGTTTATGCTGTTTATTTTCTAAGTAGTCATCACTTATTATATATGGCAAATTATTGTGATGAGTAACAAACTCCTGTAGGTTGGCGAAGTTCTCAGATAAACTTGAACCAAGCGAAAGTTGGAGAACATAAGATATGAAACAGGTTTTATCCAGGCGACTGCCTGACCTGCCAACACATTAATTCTCTCCTCTCAGTGTGGATATAATTCATTTCTTGGCTTGGGCTGTCCTAGTCGAATTGAAGCAAAACCTCACTTACTCCGAAACCAAACTATACCCAGGTGCAAGAGCGCCAGTCGCTGGCACTTACACAAGTCAAGACTCAACAGAGAGAGAGAGAGAGAGAGAGATAGGGAGAGAGAGAAATATCTGAAAGAAAATAAGTGCATTGAATGGCCCATTCAAAATAATGTTCCCTCTCCATACATTTTTGAGAGTCAGATCTGTTGCCCAAGAGTAGTTTTAAATGCCACTAATCATCACCGCAAATACACAAATAACTATGTAAGCCCTGTGCATATAAACATCTGTTGCCCAGAATTGTATGTTATATTTTGGTTGAAAGTGTGTAATTTTCATCCAGTGTCAGTGAACCAAGCTCTGTGGAAAGTGACTGCTCATTTGGGGTGGGCCCTTTTCGAGGGCTGCAAAAAAGGTTGATATTGGGTCATCCCAAGGTCACCAAACAGCATCAAGTGCCCCTTTTACCAATATAACAGTGAAACCTATGGCCTAATTAAAGTAAAAGAAGCCAAAATAAACAAAAAAGTGCCAACAAAAGCAAAGGGAACCTTCTCAGCTTAAATTATACAGTTGTTAGCATTGGATATAAGACCCTCACTTTCTCCTCTCTCCCTCCATTACCTCTATCCCTTCCTCCCCCTCTTTCTCCATCTTGCTCTCTTTCAACTCCCTCCCTCTTTCTCTTCTCTTCCTCTCTCTCCCTCCTTCTTTCTAATCTCTCTCTTTCTAATCTCTCTCTCTTTCTAATCTCTCTTTTCCAGTCTCTCTTTTCCCCCTCTTTCTCCTCTCTCTATCACCTCCCTCCCTCCCTCTTTCTCTTCCTCTCTCGCTCCCTCTTTCTTTCTAATCTCTCTCCCTCTTTCTTTCTAACCTCTCCCTCTTTCTTTCTAACCTCTCCCTCTCTCTCCTATCTCTATCTCTTTCTCCTCCCTCTCTTCTATCTCTCTCTCCTCCCGCTTTCCCTCTCTCTGTATCTGCTCTTTCTCCGGGTGCCTGACACTCTCACGGACCCAGTTGCTTCTCCAGGTTCCGGATGAAGTTGAGAGCGCGGAGCGCGTCCCCGACAGCCATGCCACGCGCACCCCCAGACGCCGGAGGCCGCGCGGACGCGCCTCTCAGGAGGTGGGCACGCGCCTTCCCCGACGTCAGCTCTTTCCTGGCCAGACTGTCAGAGCCAAGTAACCAGAAGTAGTGGAAAAAAGCTGAACGCGTGAGGAATTTAACTTGGAAAAAAGAAGAGGAAAAAATTCCCCCAAATACCCGAGGAGAGAACGCGGGAGATTCCTGCTCCCTGGATCCGCTTTCAAATCATCCCCCCCACCTCCGTCCCCCGTCCCCCCCTCAGACTGGAGAGGCTCAGGGATGAAGCGGTTTCTAAGTTACATTCTGTTGGGGCTGAATCTTTCCCTGAGAGTCAGAGGACAGGCAATTGCAGGTAAGAGGATGCTCAGCGTGTGCAAACTGATTTCAGCCTGGGAGACCAGCACCTCAAAGTCAAAAATCCCTGGAAACTCAATCCTGAAGCCCAGCCCCTGGACACTTTGCTATCCCCTTCCCATTTCTGAGACCCCGTCCTGTCCGGACCCCTCTCCCCATATCCGAGATCCCTCTCCCCATTCCTGGGACCTCTCTCCCCATGTCCGCACCTCCCTCCCCATGTCCGGACCCCTCTCCCTATCTCCGGGACCCTCTCTTTATCTCTGGGACCCCTCTCGCTGGGACCCCTCTCCCTCTCGCTGGGACCCTCTCCCTATCTCTGGGACCCCTCTCCCTCTCTCTGAGACTCTCTCCCTGTCTCCGGGACCCCTGTTCCGACACCCTAAACCCGGAATCTTCCGGTCAGACAGCTTCAGCCCTGGGACCTCCCTCTACCCTCTCCTCTCTATTTTGACATTCTCAAGTCCGACTCTCCAGCCTTTGAAACTTCAGGTCTGAATCCCAATCATAACAGACTGATCCCTGAATCCCTCTCCATTCTCCACTCCCCCGCTCCCCCCTCCAAAAACCTGGCCTCCCCCTGTGCTGTTCCCCTGAGTGCGGCACCCCTGTTCTGTCCATTGAGTTGGATTTTAAAGGTTAGCTGTTTGTAACTCGGCCGAAGCTGGGCGGGCTGGGTTAGTTTTTGCACCGAGGTCCTCCGCAGCTCCCTCTCGCTCTGCTCGTCTAAAGTGAGGCCCGAGCAGAGAGACGGGCTGCCCCCGGCTAGGTCCTTACTGTTTACAGCCGGCTGCCGGGGGCTGGTGGACACTTGGAACTGCCCCTGAGCTCAGACCCAGTCGCATTGACCAGCCCGCCGCTGCCTTCGTTCAAAACTTCCAGAGAGCACTGCAAGAAAGGTTCTTTTTTTAAAAAAAGGTCTCTGGGTGCTTTCGCTTTTAACACCTTTCACAAACTGGAAAGCTGAGATGTTTCAAATGCACCCCCCCGCCCCGAGCTCTCTCTCCCCTCCTCAACCCACAGCTGCTGGGAGGCTCGGCTTCTGTAGCAACAAGTAAACTTTTCCCAGCTTTCAAAAACTGCCCGGTTTCAGCACACACGTCAAACTCACTGAGTGAAGCGACGGAATGTAAAAACCGCAGCAACAGAGAGAGAGAGAGAGTGCAGATCTGAAAGTGCTTGGATATTTCAGACTCCGCCAATATCCTGAACATTTTTTGGGGGGGTGGGGGGTGAGCACTCTTCCTGAATTTGTGGAAAACAGCTGAGAATGGCGTTTGGGGGAAGGGGTGGAACACAAGGGGTTATTAATATTCGTGAGTTCAACATGTGGTAAAAGTAACAATTCGCTGAAGAGCAAGCTACCCTCAAACTCCATAATGGTTTGTCAGAGCACACAGTGAACACTGCAGCCAGCTGTTTAAAGACACAAGGGGGGACATTCAAGTATTGAGGGTCTTCAGAAAATGAGGCGGGCTTGTGCCTGGAGCGAGAGGACAGTGATAAGCAGAAACCCAGGCTGAAAGGGCGCTGCTATACATGGAGATATATCAGATAATGAAATCAGAAGAATATATATTTGAAGCTAAACGGTAGCACGAGAGGAGACCGCACTCCAGTTAAGAACAGTGATCAAGAAATTCTTCACACAATCTCATTGTTTGGGGGGGGGGGGGCGCGGGGGGGTGGTGCTGCAAGGTAGTGGGGGCCAGAAACATGCGATCATTGAACAGGTGGAGCGAGATCACAGAAGCACAAGAACTGTTCCGGGGCAGCAGGAGGCCATTCGGCCCATCGTGTCTGCACCGGCTCTCCGAATGAGCACTTGACCATTGCCGTTCCTTTGCCTTCTCATAAGCCTGCCCATTGAGATGTGGGTCTCCCAGGCTGGATGAACCAACCTATCTCTGTGTCACCTGTAACACTCTGGTGGTCTTCAGTACTGAGCAGTCGGGACACCCGGGCCAGGCGGCTGTCCCAAACTTCCCTTATAGAAATAGTCGGGATCCCCAAATTAGTCTGAGATCTGAAATTTCAGAACCAAAACAAAAATTGCTGGAAAATACTCCGTAGGTCTGACAGTTACTGTGCAGAGAAAGACAGAGTTAACGTTGCGAGTCCGTATGACTTCTTCAGAACTAAAGAAAAATAGAAATGTGGTGAAATATATACTGGTTAAGGTGGGCGGGACAGGTGAAGCTGGATAGAAGGCCAGGATCTGAAATTCCAGGATAGATTGGGGATTTTTTGTTGTTGCTGGAAATACTGGGGAAGACTGAACTTCCTGTCAAAGCTTAAGGATGCGGTAAAACTGAAACGTGGCGGAAAACAAATATCGCGAACGTTACCGCGAAATTAAACGTGAGCACAACTTGTTCAAGTTTCAGCAGTGCTCGGATAGTGCTTGTCACTGTTGTTACATTGGGCAGAAAGGAGGGTTCACGGAGTAAAACCCCGGGAAATCCCGGGACTGGACTAGAGGAAGGGCTGAGGCAGCGCCTCTGATGTGGAATCAGGGATTTCTGTGCTGCTGGGATAAGGAAGCGGCGCTGTGCTACCTCTGTACACAGGGAGTCTCCCCAACACTGTGCAGAATGCAATGAACTAACGGGACGCAGTCTTTGCTTCGTTACACATGCAGGTGTAACCGGTTAACGTGTCAAAAGCTGTTATTTTGATGTAGGGTTTCTGAGTAATGGCTCTATTTGGCGCTGATGTCATGACCCAAAGGTTAGAATTGTGAAGCAAAGTGGGAGAATGGCTCCTAAGTACACATTGTATTCCGCTGTTCTGGTTACTCGCCGTGTTGATAAATGTCTGTCCTTCCTACCGCTGAAAATAAATTCAACAGAGCTGGAGGTTTTTAAATTCTTTTCACAGGACGTGGGCGTCGCTGGCTAGCCAGTATTTTTAGCTGGATATATCAGACCAGACAGTGATTGTACATAGACAGACGTAATATCAGAAACTAAAGCAAAAAAAAAGACAATTGTTCTAGTCGGGAAAAGGTGTGACAACGTTCTTTGAACTATTTTGACGAAGATTTGGTGATCTAATCCTGACACACTGAAATGCAGGAACTTCACAACATCTATTATCTTTATTCTATCTTCAAACAGAGCCTTCTGTCAGCTAGAACCTGGTCACTGAGAATGAGCCGCTCTGCTGTCTAGCATTCGGGGTGAGGGCTGCGAAATTAAACAAACTAATTTACCAGCCCTGGTCAAGTGCTGTATTGGATTCACAGGGGATCAGGCTGCAGCTTACAGCTACTGCCCTGAGACTGGGAACTGTCACACTTGGCAAGATCCGATGATACTACTGCAAACGACCAGCCCAGCTTCTTGCAGCCGGGAGATACACGCTGTGCCTCCATGCTGCAGTTCAGAGCTCGGCTCCCGGTCACTGCTTCCTTATAACATTAAGCGGACTGAAAACTAAATGTTGCAAGAGATGCAATTTCGGAGCCCACTTCACACCAGATTGAAATTTACATTCCAACCAAGCAGTTTGAGATGAAATCCTAAATGCCTGTCCTTAGATCTAGAGTGGGGGGTGGGTGGGGGTGGTGGAAGAAGGTGTAGTCAAGCATTTTCTCACCTATCTAACTGCCCTTCATTGTTGGGGAGCCAGATTGAGGCTAGGCTATCGAGTTATACAATATACCTGACTCAAAAGTGACCCAATATAATGGAAACCTTAAACAATGAGGGAAAGGATTGGGAAATGTATCTTAGGTAAATGTTGTACTTCGTCCACGGTGTATTTTTGTTCTGTCTTTCCTTACCGTAAATTTGGGGTTAAACCCAAAATCCTTGGACAGCACCCTCCAAACCTGCGACCTCTACCATCTAGAAGGAGGAGGGCAGCAGATGCATGGGGACACCAAGTTCCCCTCCAAGCCACTCACCATCCTGACTTGGAAATCTATTGCTGTTCCTTCACGCTGCTGGGTCAAAATCCCTTCCTAACAGCACTGTGGGTGTATCTACACCACAGGGACTGCAGCTGCTCAAGAAGACAGCTCACCACCGCCTTCTCAAGGGCAATTAGGGATGGGCAATAAATGCTGGCCTAGCCAGCGATGCCCACATTGTGAAAGAATAGAAAAAAAACCCATTCTGTGGTTTCATTGGACCAATGTGCCCACTCCCAAAAATAAACTGGCCCAGGTGAAACCACGCTTTTACATGTTGCTACTAGTTAATCACAAAGCCATCTTTAATTGTAAAGATAGACTATTGCAAAGATAGTGCTGTAAGATCACATTGTAATTACTCTATGTAATTCTATATAATTTACTCTATACAAATTTATAGCACAGATGGCAGCCATTTGCACCGTCATGTCTATGTTGGCTTTTTATAGAACAACCCCAAACTAATCCCACTGCCCTCCTCTCTCAATAACCGTAAAACTTCCTCACAGCAATTTCTGGAAGCTTCTTATTTTGCGTTGCTCATAAGACAAGATAAAACTTCACAATTCACTGTGTGTTGCCTTATGCCTGTTGAACAGTTGCTGATGGAATCAAATATTATCCAGGATGTTTTACTCTGTCTAATTTTCCTTCACTCCTGTGTGTCCAACTAACATGGTTTGGATTAGGAAATGATTGGATTGGGGGTGGGGTGGTTGCTAAAACAGAGAGCGAGTGGTGCTCAGTGCCACCCAGCTGCTAGCTCCATTTCTATTTGTTTCTGCAGCAGTTATAAAGTACAGGCATCTCTGAAAAGTTCCAAATACTCGACTGGACAATGTTAAAGGAGATGAAAAACTCAGTGAAGACTGGGCGACAAAGTGTGAAGACAGTGTGGACACACACTGACAATAGTGGCACCAAATGGGCCCAATACAAGAGAATCTTGTTTCACATCAGTAGAGTGCTCCCAAATTCCCATTGGTCCTATCAACAAAGGCACCACAGAGATGCCAGTGAAATGTTTTAACCTATTGCATAAAAGGAAACATGCACCTGTTACAGATTGAGAAGTAAGGGGAAGGAAGGTGTAGAAAAACAGTTTCCCACATAACAGCCACTGATTGTTGGGCTTCTGGGTTTTTTTTTTTGCAAACTGGCAGCAGAAAACTGATTTCCTGAATGATTTTAATCTGTTGAAAAATAGCTTCATACTCACTTCGCCAGAATAGATATCATCCACAAGATGTCACCAAATTAACTGATAGAATTCAGTGATTGATCATGGCATAACTCATAATCAGACAAAAACATTATTAGATAATTATCTATATTTGTTAGAGACAATTGAAACACAGAATGGTCATATAGAAAGATACCTGTCTTGTGCCCTATCTTTCCACTTTAGCAATCACAGTACAGATCCCTCCTTTCAGGCATCACCAAATAAAGCAGCAAGTGATTGTTGCATTGATACATGCATTACAGCAGGTGTCTCAACAATCACGAGATGGTTAAGAGGTTGCGGGCAGTATGCTGGAAGGCATGGCTTTCAGTATGAGTGAATGTTGAATGTTTGCATACGTCTTTTGTATAACACTGGCTGCAGGAAAAGCACTTAAGAGATCTGAACGATTTTTTATTGTCTCTCTGCCTCTTTCTACCATCATCTTACAAGCTGAGATTGGATTCCATGTATGTAATTCCAATTAAATAGCAAATAGCTATCTGAGACAGTCAAGTGTTATTTAAAACCGAGCTCTTCTTGAGAAGTCACATATTGACCAACATGCCAGATTATGACTTCAGTTCAAGCATGAGAGGCACAGCCACCCCCACCCAGAGCTTCCACCGTAATAAACTCTGTCGCAGACAGTAACCTAAAATACACCACTGCTCTGGGATCAGCTATTCCCTTTATGTATCTTTCATTGTGTCACTAGCCTGACTTCCTTTCACGATACAATGTCAATCAGTGTTGCTCAGGGTCTTGCATTGTTTTACAGTGCACACAGTTTGAGTCAGCAGCTGAGCGCTTTCCTGTTTTTTGGCGCAATGCTCCATGATTCTATTCCCCTGGCAGTTCAAACCCTTTGGGTCCCGAAAGACTCTTTCAGTCTTTCTAAATCCTCTTGTCCTTCTTCCAATATAACATCTGCTAAATTAAAAAATTCAAATAATGTTAGAAAGTGGATTTAAAGCAACTACTATATCTATGTGGCTTAATTTGTAGTAGTCATTGGAATAAATCAGGATCGGGTGATCTGTTCAAGAACTCCATAGTCTTGGAGGGCATTAACATGCCTCAAAAGATTTAAAGGCTTTTTGACATCTACTAGAGTCTCTTTGCAGGGTATTTTTCAAAGGCTCTAAACAATGATATGTGACCAGTGAAATGATGTCAGTGTGTTGCCAGTCATAATTGCCAGTAATTATCTTTTAAAGTGCATCATTCAAAGTTCAGCTGGAAATTAAAATTCCTATGGCTCACTTGGTAAATACACTGCCCGGTATGGAGTGCTGCCATACAAACCATGGGGATTTCAGATTGGATCCCAGCTCCTGTGCTAAACTAGCTGATCATAGCAGGGATGTTATAATTGGCCTCAACATTGCTGAGCTATGGACAGGGGAAAATATTCAGCCAGGTTTCTACTCCTGATCTGTATTCAGTGATCCTTGCCAAAAAATGGATGTTGGGGTTAGGCTTATCTATGATGCTCCAGCTGGAGGAATATCTTGCCAACACGTACTTCTCCAGGCAAAATGGTCACTTGAGTGAGACACCAGAGGATGGCCTGCACTGACGTTTAAACAATCAGGCAACAATTCAAGTCCATCAGAGGAGAAGGCGGCTGAGGGGGCAAAGCTTAAGAGAAATCTTAGGTAATCTACTGCACCACCATCCTATTTAGAAAATATTGAAGAAGCTGTCTATCTCCCTACCCTTCACAAGCACATCATAAAATGCATTATTACACTAAACACAGTGAGGTACACATTCATGCTGAGCAGACCATGTGCCCTCAGCCAGCAGAGGGTGCCAGCTGGCTGCTGCTTATCCAGAAGGATGCCTGGTCCATTTTGAGGGTGGGGTCTCATTTGCATTCGGCTAATGGGCTGTGGATGGAAAGCCAGCGCCCATTGGGCACTCGCTGAATTGGTGCCGACATAGTGGTAATGTCACTAGACTAGTAACCCAGAGGCCCAGGCAATTTTTTTTTTATTCATTCAAGGGATGTGGGCTTCACTGTCTAGGCCAGCATTTATTGCTGATCCCTAATTGCCCTTGTTCTGGGGACATGCGTTCAAATCCCACTATGGCAGCTGGTGGAATTTAAATTCAATTAATAAATCTGGGATATACAGCTGGTCTCAGTAATGGTGACCATGAAGCTATCATCGATCATCATAAAAACCCATCTGGTTCACTAATGCCCTTCAGAGAAGGAAATCTGCTGTCCTTACCTGGCTTGGCCTACATGTGACTCCAGACCCACAGCAATGCGGTTGACTCTTAAATGCCCTCTGAAATGGCCTAGCAAGTAACTAGGGATGGACAACAAATTCTGGCCCTGCCAGCCATGCCCACATCCCAAGAATAAAAAAAATATTGATCCCTCAGCTGGCCTCCAGGTTGGAAGGAAGCAATTCCCTAGAAGCGAATGATCCAGGAATGGGGGAATGTAGAGGAATATGGAGATGCAGTCCAGGCTGCTTTCCTGGAGAGCAGAGGAGCATTCCTGTTCCTCCTTGCCCCAGCAAAATAAATGCATATTTGCCTGTCAGATTCTCTCAGGCTGGACTGCAAGTTGATTCCGGGTACAGCATATACAGTGCTGTACCTAGTCCTCTTCTAAAATGGCTTCCAAAGGGCCCAGATTTGTATTTTAAATGGCTCTTCCATCTGGTTCAGTCTCTTGCCACTCATTGCTAGACCCTGTGGGATGACAATGAGTGGTAAGACATTTTCCATCATATTTGGAACACTCCCTGATCAGCAGGTGGCCTCAGAATCTCTCATATTAGGTGTAATTTTCTAACCTTGTTCTCCTAGTAGGAAGCCGTCACTTTACACAATCTTTTGAGTATTAGTTTAAACAGTTTGAAAATCGTGAATGTCCAAATTTCCAAAATGCACTTCTGACAGGAAAGGCTGCGTGTTCAGAGCACAATGTGAGAAGATCGCCCCTTGTTTTTGCTTCTTTTTGTTTTCTCTTCATTCTCTAATTCTCTTCCTTTTCCCCGAAAGATGCTGATTCACTCTGCGCTATCCTTAATAGTCCTCTGATAATTGTGAGCTTAAACAATGAGTGTTGGCAGTCTCACCAGCCGCCAATGTTCACTTTCCAGTAAGGTAGCAATTCCACAAGCAGAAGCTGTAGATGGTGATTCCCTTCTCTAGCCCAGAGGTAATGAATTGGGAGTCAGGAGATTTCCTGACATCACAATTCTGCCTCCTCACTGGCACTGCTTGCTCTTGCTATTTGCATGGTGAGGTCGTGGGGTTGGAGTCAGTGCTGCGGTCTCCGCCAGCAGCCCTGAGGCAGGGATGGAGACAGGTGGATGCCGAGGTGGTCAGGTTAAAAAAAACCCTCCATTCGCTGGGATATTGGCCTAGTTTTAGAGATGAATGTGAAGCCTCCTAACCCTGTCATCCTCCTATACCTCCATACCCTAAAGCACCCTCAACCCCCATATCTCTGCACACCACCCACCCCCATACCCCTCATAGTGCCTTCACCCTCATACCTCCTCCATACCTACTCACCACCCCCATACTCACACCCAGTATCTGCTATATACAGAACTCATGAGCTCCATAACATTGGGAAGTCTTTGAGTTCATAAATCTGTCAAAATAAATAAACGGTACTTCAAAATCTACTTAAAATTTCTCTTAACTGCTCATAACTCTGTCAATACGACCAAGCTCACAGTCCCCTTTACAACTTGTCAATAACTCCTGCTGAGTCGAATCCATTAGTGAGTTTGGAAACTCAGCCAAGTATTCATAATACAATTCAAGTGCACAACTGTATAAGCAACACCCGCTAAGCTGAATCTATTAGTGAATTTGGAGCTGTATACGGAGCTGAATACATTAAAACCAGTCAGCCAGAACCTTAGCCACTGTCAATGAGTTGAAGCAGACAAATAAATGGCTGAGCTGAAGTTCAAAGAAAACACAATGAAAAGAGTACAATTGACAGAGTCAAATCTGAATTCCAATATTGCAAAATGAAGAATAACACTTTATCCAGTGGACAACTTACTCTAATGAATTTGAAAACTTTCCACTTTCACAATACTTTTCAATGTAATGATAGCTTACCCTTTCAAAACAAAAACTTTTTCAGCAATTACCATATTAAAAACATATATACTTATCATACAGCATTTCATTATGACATGTGAAGTTGGTAACACCTTTTGAACTTACCTTTTAAGTGTTTCTTGACTCAAAACCAGGGTTCCCCCATGGTTTGTGACACATCAGAGCTGGTATGAACAGCAACACCTTAAAAATCCAGCCTGACTCCATCAAAATTGTGGTCAGTCTGAAATGCCCACATCCGTAATGGAGCCAGTAGCTCAGGACAACTAGACATGGGCTCGACCTGCTCTCTTACCCTTCACGAACCAAAATTGCTGGCAAACAAAAGGAATCGGAATCCCAAAATTGGGTTCTATCCACCATTTTAAAAGCCCACCTAATATAGCGCTGGCCGCACATTAGGACGGGAAAAATAGGCCCTGGATCTTTCCTGGTCAGCACTTATATGCACACTAGACAATGTGTGTTAAATCACAGAATTGTAACAGTGCAGAAGGAGGCCAATTGGCCCATTGTGTCTGCACTGGTTCTCTGCATGAGCAGCTCACCCTGTGCCATTCCCCTGCCTTCTCCTCATAACCCTGCACTTTCTTCCTTTCCTTTTGCAAATAACAGCCTAATTCCCCTTTGAATGCAAATGCAAAGCTTTGGAGGAGCTCTCCACATTTTAAAAAAACTTGTTCTTGGGATATGAGCATTGCTGGCAAGGCCAACATTTTTTTCCCATCTCTAATTGTCCTTGAGAAGGTGGTGGTGAGCTACCTTCTTGAACCACTGCAGTCCATGTGGTGTAAGTACACCCACAGTGCTGTTAGGAAGGGAGTTCCAGGATTTTGACCCAGCGACAGTGCAGGGATGGTGGTATATTTTCAGTTCTGGATGGTGTGTGGCTTGGAGGAAAACTTGGAGGTGGCGGTGTTCTCATGCACCTCCTGCCCTTGTCCTGCAAAGTGGTAGAGGTTGTGGGTTTAGAAGGTGCTATTAAAGGAGCCTTGGTGAGTCGTTGCAGTGCAGAGATGTTACAGACTGCTGCCACTCTGTGCCAGTGGCAGAGGGAGTGAATGTTTAATGTGGTGGATGGGGTGCCAATCAAGTAGGCTTTTTTTTTTGTCTTGGGTGGTGTCCAGCTTCTTGAGTGTTGATGGACTCATCCAGGCAAGTGGAGAATATTCCATTACATTCCTGACGTGTGTGCTGGACACCGATCCCACTACACAAGGCACATTAACTCTTATGGCATATTATCTTTGCTGCTCTTGTAACACTAAACATATCCACAACTGCACTAGTTCATTATCCTGAGCCTCACTACTTCTGGTTCTCTATACGGATTAAGTACGGAACTCTTTGAATTTCCCTAACAATTTTCATAAAACATGTGATATCTGGCAATTTGAATTCTAAGACTGCTATAAATTAGATAAAATGTGGCAAGCAATCAGAGAATTCCCTTGAAAAAAATTACAGGAATCTGGCCCATTTTACTTTGCAGTCAGATTTTATTGTCCTCAAACAATTGCATTTATTTTTTGCCTGCTTATTTGATGGTGATTAAAGACAAATATAATAATCTCCAACTTTGAAAATTGCTATTGCTGTACTTTAGATTTGCTAAAATATGTTCCTGTCGTTAACTTTTTCTTTTGAGTTAGTTTACATTATTAGAGACACAGAGATGCAATAACAGATGTACAGGCTTAACGTAGGAGAGAATCTTTTCAATTGTGCCTAAACACTGTGGAAACTATTTATTTGTTGTATAAGTACTATTCAAACTTGGAATAAGGATGGTAAGAATTCATCTGGGTCTGTTTTTTGGGCCCAGGATCAGCACTGAGCAACTGGGAGGCCCAGTGCCAGCCCAAAATTGGTTGGTGCGGTAGGTTAGACAATGTCCTTTAACATCTTGGCTTTTGGTCCTTACATTCAGATGTGGCCAAACGCCAGTGGAATTAAAGTCTGCTTTTTCTAACATCTGTACAGCCCTATGTAAAATAAGCTTAGATGATCTCAATCTTGTTCCTGGTGAACATGGTTGTAATTTTACAAAAGCAAGATACTTCAGAAGCTGCAAATTTGGCATAAGAACAAAAAATGCTGGAAACATTCAGTAGGTCTGTAGCGATTGCAGAGAGACAAAAAGGTTAATGCTTACAGTTCTGATGAGAGGTCACTGACCTGAAATATTAATACTGTTTCCCTGTCCATAGGTGTAGCAGATTTTCTGTTCTTATTACCCATAATTCGATAATACCTAAGGACTTTTGGTGTGAGAAATGGGAAAATGCCACCTTGGCATTAGAGGTTGCTTTCCTTGGGGTAAGGTAGGGGCAAAGGACTGGGCATTTTGCTTCACACCTGGTTGTGCTTCACCTGAACTGTGAGTGCTTGATTATGACTGGAATTCTCCCTCACCTCTCCCCTCACCTTTATGAGCACAAAGCACAAAAAAGGTTAAAAAAAACATGAATTGTTGGAATCAAAACAGAAAATACTGAAAGAAAATAAATCCAGAATTAATGTGAAAAGGTCTCCCTCCAAAACGTCGAGCTGTACTTTCACTTCCTGTTTTGGAGTGCAAAAGGCGAAGAAAGTAACATTAGTGGAGACAAATGTGAGATGCTTTCCTCAGGCATTTTCATTAGAAATCTCATCATTGCCCTTCTCTTGTATGTATTTACAATTTCGTTAGCAACAGTGACCAAAGGAAATCTTCCTGCATTTGTTGACAACGTTTCTACTCATTGCAGCCTAGAAGTGATTTCTTTTTTGACTGCACAAAAGATTCTGAGATTTTTAAAATGTCTGCGGCTGACTTGAGGGCATGTGTGGGAGGAGAGTGCACTATTACTGTTTATTACTGTCTTTCACCCTTATTGCTGAACTTATATTTCCTTGTAAGTCGATTAGTCAGAAGTGACATGATGGCGAGCATGTCTAGTTGCGGGGGAGAAGCACGCTGTTATTTTCTCAGTCTTTGAATTGGGATCGCGTTCCTGTGTTTTGCACAGAAATGTGTTAGTTGGCCCATACTGGTGCAACAGGTAGCTAATTAATCTGTATCCACTGCTTTGCGAGGAGTCTTTCTCCTGCAGCTGGCACATCACCAGCTGATCTCTTTAAACAAAGACATTTGTATTGCTCACAGCTGGCTGCCCAAGTCAAGGTTGAGGGCTCACTTCCAAGGCAGTCTCAATTCATCCACCTGCTCCTATATTTTTGCCCCATGCTGCATCCAGCCTACTTCATTCTGATTTTAGAATAACAGCCTTGTTTGAAGCCCCAAAATTTCACATCTAGTTGAGTGATTAGGGGTTTAAATTACTTGCTCACTAAATGCTATTATTTAAATTTCTATGATAGAAACATGAACGGCAAGAGAATGATCATGAGGGTGTATTCTAATTTTGGATTTCCATGAATGGCAATAGTTATGACCAAACACACTGTCCACGTGGTCTGAAAATATTACCTAAATAGCAAAATTGAAATATAGCCTTTAGCTACAATGTACTAATTAATTTTAACTATATATTGGTTTTCTTACCATTTCTGCAGGCAGGTTCTGAGGTTGATTTGATAGTGTGGCAAAGAACTGTGGATTTTATTCCTTATTATGGCATTTGACTTGCAGGATAACTACCACAAGGCAGTTACTGTAGTACCGTAAGTACCACTGTGCAGCTGTTTGGCAGCAGTGTGGTTTGCTGCTTATAAATTCATTTGTGCATGTTTCTGGGTTCAAATTGTGCTGTGTGTTACTAGTAGTAGATTCTTCTGGATGTTAGCATGTTAAAAAGGAGCTCGTGTATTTATAAGATGGTGGGCAAAAAGCATTTAGTCGTTTTATAGTGTGGAACTTGAGTATTGCCGAAAAAAAGAGACATGTCAAAGCTTTTCATCTTGCACTCATCAGAACACTTCACAAGAATACCAATATAAGAGGAAAACAACAATTTATACTGCATATGAAGACAGTACTGATTGGTTGCCAAGTGGACTCCAATTGGCAGAGGTGTTGCCATGGAGAATGCACCAGTGATGGTGACTGACAGCTAACTGCCAAGTGTTGTTCGAAATTTAAACCAGACAGCTTGACCCTGATTGGCCAAGGCATTGCCCTGAGGAATGAGTCAACTAATGGCTGGCACATATTTTGTTTAGCTGAAACAGGTGCAAAGTGCATCCATGTTCTTTCTGCCTGCAAAGAACAGGGCCCTGTGCATTAATATATGTAACTTCCAGTGCTCAAAAGTTCACCACACTGCGAACCTGACAATCTTAAATTGGTTGTCAGCATAATTCTTAGCACACTGAGGATTATTTAGCAAATGTTGTTCAATCATGGAATCACATCTAATGTCTGGACACTGTGTTTTGAGTTTTGCAAGCACGGGCTGGTTGGGTACAGTCTGTACCTTCCCCATTGCAAACAGTGGCTGAGACATGCTGTTTGATATGATCTGCCACTCTTTAGTATCTGCGGCTTACATACCTAGCATCACACTGGCACTGAAATTTATATACTGCATTACTAATTTGTGTGATAGGCAGAATGTCTTTTTGGCTTGATGGCAATAAGTGGTGAATACCACTTGTGTTGCTACTGCATAGTAGCAACGTGAAACAGCTAGCTTCATCTGTTGCTCAAATTTTTAAGATACCTTGCCCTTCCAGGGTAATCTGAGGTAGACTGGGCACTTTTCAGGCTGAAAGTGACGGCCTTCGGCCCATTCATACATTTGCTTGATATACAGAGTGAAATTATCTGATCAAGGTAGTCATCATCCAGCAAGATGTCTTTGATGTGCCCTATTTCAGCATCAAGCTTGCATGGTGAGCAATTGGCTCGAACCCTATTTACAACGTTGCCGATAAGACCAATCTTATAGCGTGTGGACCATACCTAACCAGCCCATGCTTGCAAAACTCAAAATACATTGCCTAACATTAGATGTATAAGGATAGGGATCAAAGGGTATGGGGAGAAAGTGGGAGCAGGCTGGATGATCAGCCATGATCATAATGAATGGCGGAGCAGGCTCCAAGGGCCGAATGGCCTACTCCTGCTCCTAGTTTCTATGTTTCTATGTTTTTATGTGATTCTGTGATTGAACAACATTTGCTAAATAATCCTCAGTGTGCTAAGAATTATGCTGACAACCAATTTAAGATTGTCAGTTGGGCTCGTAGTGTGGCTCATTTCTGTATACTGGAAGCTGCATATTTAATACACAGGACCCTGTTCTTTGCAGGCAGAAAGAACCTGCACACATTGCACCTATTTCAGCTAAACAAAATAAGTCAGCCATTCGCTGACTCATTCCTCAGGGCAATGCCTTAACCAATCAAAGTCAAGCTGCCTGGTTTAAATTTCAAACAATGCTTGGCATTTAACTGTCAGTCACCATCAATGGTGCATTCTCCATGGCAACGCCTCTGCCAATTGGAGTCCACTTGCCAATCAATCAGCACTCTCTTCATATACAGTATAAATCAGGGTCAAGCTGCCTAGTTTAAATTTCAAACAATGCTTGGCATTTAACTGTCAGTCACCATCACTGGTGCATTCTCCATGGCAACACCTCTGCCAATTTGGAGTCCACTTGCCAACCAATCAGCACTCTCTACATATACAGTATAAATTGTTGTTTTCCCCTTATATTGGAATGCTTGAAAAGTGTCCTGATGAGTGCAAGATGAAAAACATTTCTTATTAATGTGCAACTAATATGCACAGCACACATTCAACACATTTGAAGTGTGCACTCAATGGGAAGATACTGAAAAGTATGGGTGAACAGAGAAGTCTATGGATTCAAATGTATGAATTCCTGAAGGTGTGAATGGAGGTAGATTTGAAATAAAGTAATCACCAAATGCATTTTGGGTTTTATATGTCAGGACATGAAGTACAAGAGTAAAGCAGTAATAATAAGTTTGTACAAATCAATGATTACGAAATTGTTAAGAGTATTGTGGGCAGTTGTGAGAACCCTATTACTGAAAGAACATTATATCCATAGACAGTACACAGTGTAGACTCACCGGGTTGATAGCAGAGATTAAAAATTATAGTTGTGAGAAAGACTTGAGAAACTGGCACTATTTCTACTGGTAAACAGAATGTTAAGACAAGATCTAATAGAGATTTTCTTTGGAAAATTTTAATAGGTTGACTTTTGATAGGGGACAAACTATTGCCTCTAAGAAATCAGTGAAGAGGGATTATCAATTTAAAAGTTTTGTGCATGGAATATTTTGCCACAAAAAGTAGTCAAGGCAGAAATCATTGTATATTTTAAGGGAAAAGTGGATAAATATTAGAAGCAGAGGAAAATGCAAGTCTATGGGGAAAGAGCAGTTCAACTGGTTTAGTTTTTGCTTGTTCCAGCAAAGGGCTAACACAGACATAGTGGGCTGAATAGCTTCCTTCTGTGTTGTAACCTTCTATAGTGAATTCATGGGTTCTTGCTTTTATATTATATCATGCTAATGTTTGGCGATATCTGACTACTTAGGAGGGTTTGGTTTATGCTATAATTTGATTTTGATAAAGAATCAATTTTAGGGGTTAATTCTCAAAGGTTCAGCATTGCTGGAATTTTACAGCTTCACTCAGAAGCTGGTGAACCTGTGGATTTCTCTACCACAAAAGGCTGTGGAGGCCAAGTCACTGAATATATTTAAGAAGGAAATAGACAGATTTCTGGACGCTGAAGGCGACAAGGGGTATGGGGGAAGAGCGGGAGTATGGCGTTATGATAGAGGATTAATCATGATCATATTGAATGGTGGAGCAGGCTCAAAGGGCTGAATGACCTACTCCTGCTTCTATTTTTCTATGTTTCTATGTTTCTTAACCAGTCAGATTCAGAGAAGAGGTTGACAAGGAAATGTTGTGTAAGCCCACTAACTGGAGTGATGTTGCAATTTTGTTGAATTACTTGTTCGGGGAGGCATTCTGAAATAAGTTAAAATCCTGGATTCATCGTTCCGTGGACTATCTCCCTGGTGTCTCCTTGGTTTTGAGTCACTAGAGTGCACATCAGTTGTGCATTTAGTGATTGGAGGCATGTATATGGAGGCACGTGCAAGTTTAAAATAACCAGTTCATATAACAAAGGGCTTTCATGAGTAAGGACTGGGCAGTAAAGGTGAACTCCTGATCATAAGGGACATAGGCTCCATTTCTGGGGAAAGCTTTTGATACTGAACACAAAGATATCTGGAGCAGCACTGAAGTTTGTAAGAATCACCAACAATCCTAACAATTACAGATGAACCAGGAGACAGCTACACGTTGAAGGATGTGAAAATCCCGAAAATTGCTAATCATTTTAAAGTAAATAATTGATACTGGTGAATGTTCTGCTGATTGAGCTGATGGATTTCAGTGCAGTGGAGTGGAATAATTTTGCATATGTTCTCACCTCAATAGAACCGTTAGTTGCATAGCCAAGGTATCTTTATTTTGATCATATCAGAGTGCCTTAACCCCGACTGCAATCACTGACTAGGTTAGTATGAATTTTCCCATTTCTTACACATGCCATTTGGGGTTTCTTTGTGTGAGATTGAAAATTTTGCGAAAATTTAGACCAGTTTGGTTCTGTAAGTTCAGAGCTACTAGCAGCTGAATTGTGATTTCCCAAAGTCACTTTATAAATGAGCCTTACAGGTAATAGAGAGAGAGAGAGAGATAAAAGATTTTCATCCTATCAGTCTGGGCTAGATGCCCATTCTTTACCTAATAGTATATTCAGTTTCATTTATTTCCATGCAGCACCCAGAAAGATAGCAACACAGCCAATTATAGCTTTCTAAAATATTGCCTGCCTGTAGGCTTTTGTTAAAGGAACATTGTCATTTTCTTTTCTAATTCAGAGGTGTGAAATAATGTCACTGCTGTGCGTCAATGTCATTGTTTGATCTCTTCTGTGCAGTTGGCTGATTCTAGAAAACTGTTATGATTTTACTGTATATGGCATTAACAAAGCTGTTGCAACTCAATATGCCAGCTGGACCTTCTGATCACAGTGACGCATCTTTGCACCCCCGTCCCCCACCCCACTACCAAACATCCCAGCCTCCATCATAAGGCACTGGTGTATAATCGCAGTGCAGGTACAACAGCACTGAGAGGTTATAACTATCAGGGAAAGAATGAATGAACTGGGGCTCTTCTCTTTAAAAAAAAGAAAAGGTTGACCTAATGCAGGTCTTTAAAACTGCAAAGCGGTTTGTAGGGTAGATGTAGAGAAGGTGTTTCCACTTGTGGGGTAATCCAAAATTTGGGATCATAAATCTAATGAATGCCACTAATAAATCCAGTAAGGAATTCAGGAGAAACTTCTTCACCTCGAGAGTGATGAGAATATGGAACTCTCTATCAAATGGTGTGGTTGAGGAGAACATGGCCGATGCAGTTAAGGGGAAGCTGAGTACATGAGGGCGAAGGGAAGAAAGCTTATGCTGATAGGATGGGATAGGATAAATAGAGTGGAAGGAGGCATATATAAAGCATAAACACCAGCCAAATGTCCTCTATGTGTGCTGTAAATACTGTGTAACTTCCTTGTGAAAGGTGCTCTTGTATCTGCCTGTTATACACCTTGCTTGATTTACTTTCCATTAACTTCCAATAGTTTTAATGATTGGTCGATGTGTCACATCGTGTTTTGTGTCCTTGTTGAATTTCACTCCTAAAACGTTTTTCCTTTAAGCCAAAATTCCATCTTTCAATTCTATGGAATGTGTCAGTTGGATAGTACTTGATAATCAGCACAATCTTGGTTAAACTGATCATTTTGCAGTCCAATGGTCACCAGATTTACATGTTAATTGTCCCATTTTATTGGCACAATTCTGCTAATTGTGCAATTCTTCATCCAAATAGGCCAGTTTGGTAAGAGTGCATTTATCATGAACTAAAGTAAACAAGTGTCAGTGCCATTCTCCTGAGTTCTCTAAAAATGCAATCATATTCAGAGTTTGTCACTGATACCACACAAAGCATCTATGCCAACAGAGCCAGAGCTCACAGTCAAACGGCCCTCTGCATCACCTCTCGCAGCAGTGCAGTCATGGTGAGACTCCGTGAGTTAGGTCCAATTTTTACTGTTCTTGTCAGGCTGCAAACAGGATGGCAGTGGGTCAGATATGTTTTGTTGGATTGTCGCTGCCCATGGTGGGCATTGCTTCGCTACCCTTAAGCCGTCTTATCGAAGTTACCAAGAAGCATTTATTAACATTAGTGAACTATGTACATTTTTAGAATTGAGGGTACAGGTATGGAGAGAACTCCATAGCATGTCCTTACATGTTGCTACCTAGCTCTCCACTGTCTTTAGCTCTGGGTCATGTGCCTTCTTACATCACCTGTGGGCAGTACTGTACTCAGTCCCAGGTTAACCCTTAATGTACCGGATCCTTCTACTATAGGCTACTGATATTTTGCAGCCTGCCCGACCTTCCTTTACTTTGCCAGCAATGGAAACTTAAAGATCTTGTAAAAGGTAAAATATTTTAGAGGGAACCTCCTCCCCCCTGGTTAAAATGGAGCCACAGCTCAGTCCGCCAGAGCCCCAAGCATCCACCTTAGCAGACAGCAGCACTACTTATAAACATCAACACACTGTCACTTTCCTGGTGTTATTCTGTTAAGATTGATTTTCTGTTGAATCAATCTTCTTAATCCATCAATCTATTATTTATAATCCATTTTTCTCTTTGATTAGATTAGATGGCAATTAAATTGGCAGCATCCCACAGTTGTTACTAAATAGTTTTGTTCTCTCTCTCTCTCATTATGTAACCAGGAGCTGAGGCAATTTATCTGCTCACCATTTCAACTCCCTTTCCCTATTTTTGATGAAGCTATCCCAGGTTTTTTGGTTGCACAGTAAGGGGGGGTGGTCACTGTCAGGAAGCAGTGGTTTGTTTATACCCATCTCTGACCCTTGCTGTTTGCCCCAGAGTTCCTCAAAGTCGGGGTCCATTGAGGGTCCGAATGTGTGTCAGAGGCCTTCCTTCACCCAGAAAACTTTAAATGCCTTTTTAAGGGCGCTATGTCGGCACCAAGAAAATATTTTGAAAGGGAACCATTATCTCCTGTGTAAGAGGCTGGTTGCTGTTGTTGGAAAGTGCTAAGGTGATCCAGAGCAAGTTGGGTCATTGTATTGCAAATCATCTGAGTGCCTTCCTCCGTTTTGAACCACTGCTGGAATGCTATACCGGTGACTTTTCCTTAACCCTAACCTTATTCCTAATGCAGTGGTGATGGCTTCAACAGGTGGCTGGTTTTTTTTAGCTTCTACCTATAGGAACATATTATCTCTTAACATTTATAATCCTTTAACTGTTCCAGTGCACTATGAGAGAAAACAGTTATCTAGTAAGCAAGGTTTCTTTGCTCACATTGGGCCTGTCTCAAATTATTCACTTTTAATTTGTTTTTCAACTTGGTTCAGAAGCAAGTGGGTGGGTCATGGGTGGTTCTGAAGGTGGCCATTCCTTTCAGGGTTGAAAGACTAATATTAATATGCAGGGCACTGCTGCGTGCAGCCCTCATCGGGACAATTAAAGATTGTGCCGTTAAAAAAAGCATCTTTCTACACTTTTATGTGACTTTTACAAACATTGGACACAAGGGATAAAAGGCTGACTAACTGATCGTCAAGAGTCATCCAATCAAGTAATGAAGATTCTGATCATTTTTTGATTGGCAGAGGAAGAAGTGCACCAAGAGATGGACATACTGAGTAATGAATGGCAGGAGTGTGAGGGCAGGAGGTCATGTGGTGAAATCTCCAGGAATTTGTCTGACCAGAGTTGGCAACCCCAGAGACCCCACACTCCCTGTAGGAAGCCATGCTAGCATGGAGTGTGGATTGTCGAACCTGGGCTCTAATCTTATAGCTATATTTTGAGCTGTATTTGTTGTGATTCTGGTCTCTCCTCTGTCAGATTGGGATTGTGGGATTACCCTTATAAAGAATAAAACCACAGAGATCTTAAAATGTAAGAGGCATTAGATTTTAAGATGCAAGAGGTATTGGATACAATTACATAGAATGTACAAAACAGAAATGGGCTATTTGGCCCAGTTGATCTTTTTATTTATTCATCCACAGGATGTGGGCGTCACTGGCTGGGCCAGCATTTTTTGCTCCTATCTAATTGCCCTTGAGAAGGTGGTGGTGAGCTGCCTTCTTGAACCACTGCAGTCCATGTGGTGTAGGTTACACCCACAGTGCTGTTAGGAAGGGAGTTCCAGGATTTTGACCAAGCGACAGTGAAGGCATGGTACTATAGTTCCAAGTCAAGATGGTGTGTGACTTGGAGGGGAAGTTGCAAGTGGCGGTGCTGCCCTTGTCCTTTTAGGTGGTAGAGGTCACAGGTTTGGAAGGTGCTGTTGAAGGAGCCTTGATGAAGAGTTGCAGTGCATCTTGTAGATGGTACACACTGCCATCAACATATTCATCTAGTCCTTTCTCCTTCAAGTGCTTATCTAGCTCCCCCTTAAATGCATCTATTTATTCACCTCAACTACTCCTTGTGGTAGCGAGTTCCACATTCATGGAAGATCTCTGCATGCCTCAAATCCTGCTCAATTTTCCTTTCCATTGACTTCAAATGTCCTGTCATTTTTCAGATTTTTTTCTATATCAGACCATGCCATGAGCTTAAAAAGATTGACTGTAATATTAGCAGAAGCATCCTGTGATCTGCACAACAACTTTTTTTTGTAAACTTGTATTTATATAGTATCTTATCATGATTGATAGAATGGTTACAGTACATCCCGTCATGTCTGTGCTGACCCTCTGCAAGATCACTTCACCTCATGCCACTCCCCTGCCTTTTCCACATAACCCTGCACACTTTTCTACTTCAGACAATGATCCAGTTCTCTCTTGAATGCCTTGATTGAATCTGCCTCCAACACACTCCCAGGCAGTGCATTCCAGATTCTAATGATGTGTTGCGTAAAAAGGTTTTTCCTCATGTAGCCATTGCTCCCTTTGTCAATCACCTTAAATCGATGCCCTCTGATTCTCAATCCTTCCACCAACGGGGACCATTTTTCCCTGTCTGCTCTGTCCAGAGCCTTCATGATTTTGAATACCTCAATCAAACCTTCTCCTTTCCAAAGAGAACAGTGCCAGCTTCTCCAATCTATCCATGTAATTGAAGTAAAAGAAAAAGAGAAAGTCTAATTTACAATGTACGATAAGCAGAATTGGTGCTTTATATTTAGGCAAATGGAAAGCAGATAGGGAGCAAGAGATTAAAAAGATGAACATAGGCTTGTTGAAGCAATGGTTCATGAAGAAGTTTTTAATGGAGAAGGTGGGGGGGAGTCTTAAATGACTGGTGAGAGACAAAGATATTTTAGGAGGGAGTACCAGAGCCTGGCGCCCTGGAGTATAAAGGATCTTTCATTGGAACAGGGGGGAAGGGAGGGGGATGCACAATAGGCCAGAATCAGAACTACAGAGTTTCAAAGGAGAGAGAGAGAGAGAAATGTAACATTGGAGGAGACAAGAGAAGGCCAAGGCACTAGACAGATTTAAACCAGGGATTTTCAATTGAGCTTTGGGAAATAGACAGCCAATGTAGGTGTCTGAGCAGTAGGCATGAATGACTTGGTGTGGGATAAGACATCGGCAGTAGAGTTTTGGAGAAGCAGAGTTTATGGAGGGTGGTGGTTGGGAGGCCAGCAAAGAGAACATTGGGAGCAGTTGCACCTGAAGATGGTGAAGGAATGTGTAACAGCCTCAGTGGTGGGGGAGCTAAAGTGTGTGATATTATGGATGTGGAAATAAGTGGTGTTACCAATAGAGAGGATATGGGGTCTGAAACTCAGCTTGGGAAAGAGGAGTTTGCTGAAGTTACAAACAATTGTTTATCTCTGAGATTGCACATAGAGAAAGATGGAGTTTGTGATGGAAGATTGAACTGGTTAAGAGTAAAGCTTGTTATCATCAATGCATGTGTTTATGGAGGCTGACCCTATCTCTGTGCTTAAAATCATTCAGGGGCAGTATGTAGATAAGAAAGAGAAAGGAGCTATGCATGGATCTTTGAGAGATTCCACAGGTCATGGTTTGGACATGAAAGAAAGACTATTATAGATGGTCTGAGAATGTTTGAGGAGGATCACAACCATGCAAATGCAATCCCAATGAATTGGCTGTTGAAGGAGGGTTTCTAGCTTTTTGTTCTGATGTTTGGCTTTGAAAAACTCCTTAACTATAACACACTTAAATCACAATACTGTGTCATGGATTGGATGTATTTGTTCTCTTACTGCCTGTAATCAGCATGTTTTTGTATGGAAAGAAATGTGTGTTTTCTTACCCTTGGGTTGTGTATTCCAATTAAATAATTCAGCAGCACATTTTTGTGAGTTTAAAAATAGAGAAGGTTATTTATTCTCACACACTTACCCTGAATTAATGCAACATCACTTATTCGGTTGTGCGTGCGTGCACACACACACACACACACACACACACACACACACACAAATTGAATACAGATAAAGATAGTGCACTTTTACAGATTACAGTTAATTCAGTCTCTGATTTTCTATTTCTGGTCTCCCACATGGCAGGCCTGTGGTTTCATGAATGGATTCGATGATTTAAAGTTGAAGTGAGGGTCTTGTAAAGCAAAGGGTTTACATCAAGTTGTGGGGTTTCTTGTAGTCTTGTATCTAGGAGGTTGGTTCTCCGGTGAACTTTGGCACTGGAATAGCGTAAGTAATTTGGCTGCTTGATAATTTTCAGCTAGTTTCAGAGTCTGGTTCTCAGACTGCCTGATGGCTAATGGTTCTGACGGATCTTTTGGGTCCTGGGGTAATAAGGGCGCAGTCCCTGAAACCAGCTTCAATGACATGACTGCTGGGTTAACACTTTTGAGATCCACCCAGTCTAGTTTGGATGGGGCAAGGCCATTGTGATACAATGGGCAGTTGATCGTGGCCATTGAGTCTCGACTTTCCCTTTTTCCCGGTAGGAAACAATGGAGACCGGCAGACTGGAAAAGTCAAAGGTCAGGATTTTCCGGTCCCACCCGCAGCAGGACTGCAAATTCCCACTGGAAGTCAATGGACCTTTGGCTGGTCCATCAAATTTTCCGGTGGGAATCATTGCAAGCGAGACCTGAAAATCCTGGCCATGGTCTTTGTGTGTCGACCCAACCTTAAACAATGAATGTGAGGTACCCTCACCTACATTGATAATTAATTAGATATGCACTGGAGATTTGATACTGTCTGTAGTCCAAATGCCTAAAGTCACATGATTTGCGGCAGCCATCTTAACAGCTTGTTTGTGTCCAAACATAACATGACATGCCTGTGCTGGTCATGACAACTGCTTACGTTCATACATAGCCAATGCGGTTTTAGATCAAAACAAACTGTAGCAAAACAGCTCTGTTGAAATGCAACTTCAGGAATTATCTTCAAACTGGGTGTGGAGTAAAGTACATTTACACTTACATGTTCAAGTGCAGCATTGGTTTATTGGTACAGCAAGGATGTGATATGACTCACATGCGGTGTTATTATCAGGACAGATGTTGTGCTCGCAAATCCTCTTCTGCACTGGTAAGCAATAGCATTCTGTCAATATTTAAACATTTCACTGGCAGAAAACTAGAAGAGTGTTTACATTTCCCAGTAAATGTGTAAATGGAAAGTAAAAAAGAAACACAAGCAGTATTCAGAACATCTCTGTGGAAACAGGATGTTTTCAAACATGACTAATCTGAAGATAGACAGACCTCTGTGAGCTGTAGGAGTTTTCTATTTTCAGGGTCATGGTAAAGTATCTTTTTAGCCATTTTTCACTGTAGGAGGGGTGGTGGGTTGCGTTTGGGAGTGTACAGTGACATAATAGTTACCGATCCTTCCTGGTACCTTGCTTGGTATTTTATCCTGGATTGAAAAAAGTTGCCTCTCTGATGGTTCAATTGGCAAATGCATTGACCTATGAACCCTGCAAATCATGGAATCATAGAATGGTTACAATGCAGAAGGAGGCCATTTGAGCCATCATGTACATGCTGGCTCTCTGTAAGAGAGTTCCGCTCCCCTGCCTTTTCCCCATAGCCCTGCAATCATTATCTCTTCGGATAATGACGCAATTCCCTTTTGAAAGCCATGATTGAATTTGCCTCCACCACATAGGCAGCCAGTGCATTCTAGATCCTAACCAGCTGCTGTGTAAAAGGGTTTTTCCTCATGGATTGGTGGCCAATGAGTGCTGGGTTAGGACCTGATCTGAACAGCAGTGTCAACAGAGGCATTGCTAATGGCCTCAGCGGTTCTTGGATCAAGAGTGGGTAAATAAGGAAATCAAGGGATACAGGGATAATGCAGGATGACAAGCTGAGGTTGAAAATCCACCATGATCTTATTGAATGGCACAGCCGCTTCGAAAGGCTGAATGGCCTATACCACACGTATTTCTTACATTCTTAAGTAAAATCAGTCAGAAGCTGGACTCTTGTTTCCTATCTGGTGATTTCTGGAAAGTGTGGATGTGTTTAAGTTACACAAGAAGGGTCAGTCCTCCAATATTGCCCTGGAGCCTCCAGGGATTAAATGTTATAATCGATTAAATTATCCCGGACACCGCTGGGAGCAAACCAGGAGAAAATTTATGCGGTGGGGGTTGGGTGGGTGGGGTCGAGAAGAAGTTGCTTTTTTTTTTACATTTTGATTGAACAACTTAGTTTATCAGTAATAAAAATGACAGAGAGGGGAATAAAGGCTGACAGAATTGACTGATAGTCAAGAATGATACGATTGGTTAGTGAAGAGTCTGGCTGGGATTTTCCAGCCCTGTTGTGGCAGGACCTGCCGTGGCAGATTCGGCAGCCTAGCCAAAAGCCTATTGACTTCCGGTGGGACCGGGCGATCCCAATGGCGGGTGGGGCCGAGAAACCCCTCCCTCTGCCTGTTTTCTAACTGGTGTGGGAAGGAGAGGGACCAGGAGAATGGACATGCGAGGGTGGCCTTCAACAGAAGTGTGATGGTGGGGTAGCTATGGGGGGAGGCCACCTGATGAAACCTTCAGGAGCAATTCCGATAAATGTTGGGGATCCTACACTCAAGACCATGATTGGCTAAATGCCCTTCTGCCGTAAATAATGTGTCTCAACATGTGCCATCCTTGCCACAGGCATCTATCTGCTGAATAGGAGAAGAGTTAAACTGTCAGGCATATCCAATATATAGAAGTTGGCAGCAAAGTAGGATATTAAGACTCCTCACCAATACTGCACTGTGCTGACTGTGGCCTAATATTATTTTGGCACTCTGCACGGTAATCTTTTGGAAAGCAGCCTGTATCTGAGCTCACTAAACCCTGCTAACAAAGGCACCTGTGTTCTAAAGAATGAAAAAGAACCCGAGCTAAATACGCTATATGTTAAATATGCTAAATATGCCATTTTTTTTAAACCAATTTGCGTTTAAAAAAAGAAAATGGACAGATATTTATTGATACCTAATGTGCATTTTATGTTCTGGGAGCAATGTTTCTCTCTTTCCTTTTAAAATTGTTACCCTTTCTCCCTGGCTATTTATTTAGATGTTTGCAGCACAGATGGAGGCCATTTGGCCAATCTTGTCCACGCTGGTCACCCAAAACCTGACCACTAATCCCATTTCCCAGGGCTTGACCCATAACCCTGGAGGCTGTGGCAATGCAAGTGAATATCTAAATACTTCTTAAATGTTACGAGAGTTTCTAATTCAACCACCCTTTCAGGCAGTGAGTTCCAGGCTCCCATCATCCTCTGGGTGAAAAAAATTCCCCTCAACTCTCCACTTAGCCTTATTCCTCTTACCTTAAATCTATGTTCCCTGGTCCCCTCCACTAATGGAAAAAGTGGTTGAATGATCTCATCCATGCCTCCAGGGTAAGGCCACTATCTCACCATTCTAAACTCTCAGACTTAAAAGGCCATCACACATACAATGGCATCTCACTCACTGCCAGCTCAAGGGACATCACCTCTCACTCTCTCACACACACCCTCACACGTCCATCTGGCCTCATCTCCTCTGGAAACTGCCTCCTCAGCCCTCACCATCTTGAGGCGACTTGCCCAGCATGATATGCACCCCCCCCACCCCCCACATGTACTCTGGGATACCCCACTTCCCCAGTACAGCCCTTGCCCTGCAGCCTCTTCCCTTGTCTGAGGCCACTTCTCCCTCTTCCCCAAGCAAGCTCTAGCCCTGCAACCATTGAAAAGCCATTCCCCTTCCCCCCCTTATGGCTGCCTGTGGGGCCCCCCTAAAAGTGATGTGGTGCTGCCTGTAAAGTCTGGCACTAATGATCACAAATGTTATTTTTTTAATTCATTCGTGGGACATGCGCATCTATTGCCTATCCCTAATTGCCCTGTTCAGAAAGAATTTAAGCATCAACCACATTGCTGTGGGCCTGGAGTCATATGTAGGCCAGACCAGGTAAGGGCAGCAGATTTCCTTCCCTAAAAGACATTAGTGAACCAGATGGGTTTTTACAACAATCAGCAATGGTTTCGAATCATGGTCACCATTATTTAATTCCAGATTTTTATTGAATTTAAATTTCACCATCTACCATGATGAGATTCAAACCCAAATCCCCAGAGAATTACCCTGGGTCTCCTGGAATACTATTCTAGTGACAATACCACTATGCCACCATCTCCCCCATCGCGTGGAAGTGTTGCCAAACAAACCTTGAAGTCCCGAGCGAAATGCAGCTTGCCAGGTGCACGTCGCTCATGTACAATTGTGAGACACGTCTCTGTGCAATTGTGCCCGGGTGTTCCAGCGTGGGGAGATGATTCCAGCGAACAGGGCTTATAATTAGATGCAAATGTATTAAAATGCCGCTTCTGATGTCAGGCGGCGGGAAACGCAGCCCACAATTGACAGGCGGAGCGGATGATCACAAACTAGTTTCACGACGGCATGAAACTGATTTTTGGCCTTCTCGCCATATTGTCCGCTCGTGCCAGCCATGACACCCGATGCCAACGGGTGTGCAAACACCTGGCCATAGGCTTACCATTATATCTTGCCTTTTACAGCCTTAGGGGCAGAATTTTATGCTTCGAGGGTGGGCGCACACCGAACCCGATCAGGTGTGAAATCACCTGACATCAGGCGAGCGTCCTGACATCATTGCGCACTCGTGTGACATTTTGCTCGGCGGGCGCGGGTAGAAATTGGAAGCGCGCCCGCTGACAATTAAGAGGGCGATTAAGCCCATTAATGGCGCAATTGTCTGCGATTTTTTTCGTGGCCCGTCCAACTTTGTGGTTGGCGGCAGATGGGAGAAATCGGCCAGGCAGCCTTTGCATTCTTCATCAAACCTCATCCAAGGCGGTTGGGGGGGTGAAATTTCCATTGGAAATAAAGTAAAAATAGATATCTGGGGACAGCATCTTTATGAGGTGTGCTTTTAGGTGCTTAGTTGTGATGCATGGACATTTTTTTTCCTAGCCTGTTACAGCTTTATTTCATTATTGGCAGCTCCCTGATGCATCAGTCTGCCTTCAGGAAGCTCTCTCGCAGCGCTCACCCACGCCCATTGTGACATCATTGCCCGCGCTCTTCCTGCCCCCACCCCGGCAGCGCTGAGCTTTTCAGCGGGCGCGCTTCAGGCTGGATTGGCCAGTCAGCGTGAAATCACGGTCGGAAGCTGATTGCGGGCGGTGGTCCGTTTCCCGCTGCTTCTGGGATGGCTGATCGCGTGCCTCTTCCAAGGATAAAATTCAGGCCTAGAACTTCACAGCCACTGAAGTACTTTTTGAAGTGTGGCCACTACCGTAACGTAGGACACAGGGCAGCCAACTGCAGGCAGCTAGCTCCCTCAAACAGCGGCTTGATAACCAGATAGTGTGTTTTTGGTGATGTTGGCTGAGAGATAACTACTGTCCAGGGCACCAGGGAGAATTCCACTCGCTCTTCCTCAAAATAGTGCCATAGGGCGTTTTATATCCAACTGAAAGGGTGGTCAAGACCTTGGTTTAATGTCACATCCAAACAACAGCACCTCCAATTGGAGTATCAGCCTGGTCTTGGAACAGGACATGAATTGACAACCTACTGACTTAAAGGGAAGAGAGTGACCCACTGTGCCATGGCTGACACCTGTGTCTACTAGGAGTTGGCTTAAGGCTGCCAGTACTAATTTTAGTTGGCTATTTGCAGCAGCAGGTGGAAGGGACTATCACTCCCGTCAGCCTGGGCTGGATTCATGATGAAGTCCCTGAGGTGAAAGGTCATTGTCTAGTTTACCAGCATGATTTTTAAAACCTTCAAAAGCACACCATTGTATTTGCATGAAACATCTGGCAGGGACTGAGCTATAATACAATCAAGAGGTGATCTGATGACTTTTATCAACTGCTTGAACATCACCCTTGTGGTTTATGACTACATTAGATTGTGTTACAGTCTAGTAATAGCCCCCTTTCTCCAGCAGCCCAGACTCTAGTCCATATTTAACTTCTTAGTAAATAAATTACTGCATGAATCCCAGTTGAGTGGGATTGAATGTTCACTGCATTGGAAAGTGTTACTAGATCCTTGAGTGATGTCTGTCGTCTGTGCTGTCAAAGGAAGCATACTCTTCCTGTCCATCAGTAACCATCGCACGGGAGAAGCCACTGCTAAAGACAGTGCAGCAACAGCACAAGGGCCTGAATTTTTCGCTCGTCAGGCGCGCGTGATAGGTGGGCCTTGGGGTGGACGGGAAACAGGCCCCCTACCCTGATCGGCCCCCAATTAGTAGCCAGCCAGTGTGAAACGTATGCTGAGAAATGTTCAGTGCTGCTGTTGGGGGGGGGGGGTGGTCGGTGGGAAGCAGGCGGGCACCAACAAAAGTGAGGGTGCGGGTGGGCGCTGCTGGCGAGCTCCTTGAAGGCAGACAGCTGCTGCGGAGCTGCTTCAGGGAGCTGCAGACCTGAACAGATTAAATGACAAGAAAGAAATGTACCAAGCTGTGCCAATGCAGCATATTCAAGCAGCTGACAGTAGAACTCAAAAAAAACGTCAGTCCCCAGATGTCTTTTATTATATTTCATCTCCCCTGGACATTTCATCCCGCCCTTGGATGATGTTTCGTTAAAAACGGGCTGCCTGCCTGCCTGTTTTGCCCATGCAATGAGTGTGAAATTGCACGGGCAATGTAAAATCATGGACAATAGGGTTTTTAATGGCCTTAATTGGCCCTTTAATTGTCGGCGGGCGCAGCTCCCACTCCCGCGTGCACCCGCTGACCTCAATATTGCTTGCGCGTGCGATGATGTTGGGATGCATGCCCGATTGAAATTTGAATCCAATAAAAATCTGGAATTAAAAATCTAATGATAACTACAAAACTGTTGTTGTGAAAACCCATCTGATTCACTAATGTCCTTTAGGGAAGGAATTCTGCCATTCTTAACTGGTCTGGCCTGCATGTGACTCCAGACCCACAGTAATGTGGTTGATTCTTAAATGCCATCTGAAGAAGGGCAATAAATGTTGGCTTAGCCAGCATTCTATGAATGAATAAAAAAAAAAATCAGGCTGAAGCTTTTGCTGTCCTTGACAGCCTGGGTTCACTGATATTGGTAGTACTTACCCACTGCCACCATTTCATCTGAAAACAACTGCCTGCAGATCAGGGACTGAATGTGGGTCCTAACTGATTTGGATAGTTGAACTTGTTATTATTTTGCCTTTTGCATCCCTATACATATGCCACTTAATCCTAACTCAGAATTTCTGGAACATTGTAACTTATTCCTTTCTCCGATTTGCTCATTTAATTTTATGATTTCACTAGCCATAATAGTACTGCGCTTCATTTTAATCTGTCAGCTTTGGCTCAGTTGATAGCATCTCTGAGTCTCAAGATTGTAGATTCAAGTCCCATTCCACGACTCAAGCACAAAAATCAAGCTGATATTCCAATGGAGTGCTGTACTATTGGTGGTGATGTCTCCTGGATGAGATATTAAACAAAGCCCCTGTCAGTCCTCTCAGGTGGATATAAAAAACCATGGTCTATTTCAAAGAAGAGGAAGGGAGCTATCTCCAATGTCTGGCCAATCCTCAATCAACATCACAAAAAAACAATTATCTGGTCATTATTACATTGCTGTTTGTGGGAATTTTCTGTGCATGAATTGGCTGTTATAGTTCTTATGTTACAATGTGACCACACATCAAAAGTACTTCATTGGCTGTGAAATGCTTTGAGACATCCAGTGGATGTGGAAAGTGCTTTATAAATGCAAAACTTTCTTTTTTTCTTCCTGTTACCCTGTGATCAACAAAATTAGGGACAGTGCCTTTAAACTTATCCTTAGTTGGAAATGCAAGACAGCCATGCATCCTTTGCAAAGGCTGCAGAACTTCCAAAATCACAAGTAAGTCCTCCTTACGACCATGAATAATGGTTCTTTTTTTAAATTTGGTCATGTGATGTGGGTGTCACTGGCTTGGCCAGCATTTATTGCCCATCCCTGATTGCCGTTGTGATACCATATGATGAGCACTCTTTACGAATTTGCAAGGACAATTACAATCTGGGATGGTGCTTGTGATACAAATTCGCCCTTTGGCTAGGCTGAGTAGAGTGCAAACACATTGAATTTGGCTCTTGTGTTTACAACACGAGGAGGGTTTATTACAGCAACAAGATTTGTAGACCCATAGGCCCCAGTAAGGCGTGGGGGAATGCGGGGAGAAGTGGGCAAGCCGGGGTTGTTGAGGTCCTGCTAAATTTGACAGCAACACCTCATTATGATTCTTTCCTTCCATTTCCCAGCCAAATTGAAAAGCCTGCTGAGTGGGGAAGCAGTGGCAGGAGGTCACAGCCAGAGTCATTTGGGGACTGATCCCTGCAATTGAGGCAGTGAAAGGAGTGATAGGTCATGTCTTGAGGGGAGTTTGGCAGTTAGGGTGGGGGCAGAGAGATACTGGAAATAAAAGCAGGAATAATGATCACAAAACTGGCATTTTGTTGTAAACATCCATTTGTTTCGCCAATGCCCTTCAGGGGAGGGAATGTGCCATTCTTACCTGGTCTGGCCTACATGTGACTCACAATGCACCTGACTCAAGGCAATGCAATGATTCTTAGCTGGCCTCTGAAACGGTGTAGCAAGCCACTCAGTTGCATTAAACCACTACAGAAAAATGCATTGTGGATGTACATACACCGTATGACTATAATGGTTCAAGAACGTGGCTGATAGGAATGGACAATAAAAGCTAGTCTTGCTTCTGAAACTCACACCCCAAGAATAGATAGCAATAAAAAAAATTCCTTTTTAATTAAAATAAAAACTTTTTCAGGGACAATAGGGGCATTTTATTCCAATTTTCTTGCCTTCCTTCCCCTCCTCTCATTTCTTGACTCTTAGTGGGAAATAATCCAATAGTACCAGTATCCTTCCACTACTCTGTTCAAGTGGCCCCTCCTCATGTCTATGCCTTGATACTGGGTGCTGTCAGATAATTGGATAGAGGGGAGGAATGGCCAGGCAGGCAGGCCCAATCCACAAACATGCATCTTCCAGTGTGGTTCAGATTGGGAATCAGGAGTGGAGATCCAAGCTGCTTTGCTCCTCCTTAACTCAAGCACTCAGACCCCTTGGCTCAAAAATTGCGAGGAAAATAATGGTGAGCCCACAGTGCCCGCCATAATTAGCGCACAAAAAAGTCCAGGGATTTTAGCGAAGAAGGGATATGCTATGAGTTCAGGTTCATCACAAAATTGCTGGGCGATTTGCTCTGCTCTACCATGAGCCTCATCAAAACAGAATTAATTACCATCACATCCTGAGCCTCCCCATGGTGTGCCATGAGGTTTAAAGGTGCCTGGATGTGTCTCTCAAGTGCTGTAACCTGCAGGGCTATGGCCCA
Organism: Carcharodon carcharias; assembly: GCF_017639515.1. Lineage (NCBI taxonomy): Eukaryota > Metazoa > Chordata > Chondrichthyes > Lamniformes > Lamnidae > Carcharodon > Carcharodon carcharias. Next base: position 169,702,860 of record NC_054472.1, read on the forward strand.
AATGCTGGAAAGTGGGACTAGGCTGGGTGGCTCATTTTTTGGCTGGCAGAGACACAGTTGAACCAAGTGGCCTCATTCTGTGCCGTATACTTTCTATGATTCTATGGATTTGCTGGATTTATGCCAGTAGTGTGAACTAATCTCACCACAGCCATTAAAGGCCCCTAACCCATTTTCTAAGGACCCCATTAATGGGATGATTAATGATCCAGTTATGACACTCAAGCCTCAGAGAGGGAACAATTAAACTGACATCTCATTCTCCCAGGTAGCAATGTCCCCTCTAATATCTTTTGTTTTGCATGGCCCATTCATTTCAATGTGCAGTACCTTTAAAGTTTTTTCGTGGCCTCATGCGCAATATCTTAAAGGGGATGACTTGCTCGTGGCCTGCGCACTAACTTCTGGGTGGCAACACGGCTTAAAGGCAATATTGGAAGTAAATTGTTCCTGGAGATTTTTTAAAATTCGTTCCTGGGATGTGAGCATGTTCCATGCACCTGCTGCCCTGTCCTTTTTGGTGGTGGAGGTCATGAGTTTGGAAGATGCTGTCAAAGGAGGTTTGGCAAGTTGCTTTCTATGGCTCTTTATTCTCTATTAAGCCATTATGTTCCTTTCCTTTTCTTTATTTCTTTTTCTCCTTTTAATCTGACTCTTATTCACCCTTCTCTGTCCTTCACTCTGTTTCTTTCTGCATCCTTAAGTTTCCTTGGCTAATAAGATAGATAATAAACATCAAACTTCAAGAGATCCCAGATGATTGACCTCATCATACTGTTATCAATTTGTATTTATGCAAATTTGTGATATAAAAGTAATACAATCTAATGGGCAAGATACAAAATCCAAGTCTCTGCGAGATGCCACACTCCAGCTATCTCTGGGTCACTCTAAGCCCCAGATGCTACTTGCGATGATACCAGTAACTCAATCTAAATCAGGAATCAAAGCTGCATATGGCTTAGTGTTCACACTGGAGTTGGGAGCTGTTGTGGGCCAGCAGTGGCATTTATTGATTCGGCCATCGGGAGCTCAAAGGGATGTCCTAAAAGTCCCAATGCATTGTGTGCTGTTGTGACAGAAAGCCAAAGAGCAATTAAGTGCTTTCAGCATTTCCCTTGTCAGAATATTCAAAACGTAGGGCATTTGAGTAGAAAGAAATTGGCCAGGCAAGCAGAGCACAGCTAGCACCAACAATAAAGAAATTCTTCCCTCAATGTCGCCCTGATTTGCAACCAGCATTAATATTTTCTACATTGCATCGTATCTATCAATGGAAAAAACAGAAAAAACTGCAGGCTGCTAATTAATCCTGCCTGACATCTGATTACCAGGTTGAAGGCAAGAGGCAGGTGGCTCCATTTGTTTTCCTGGCGCATGACCACAGGCAAATCTCTCCATTAATGTCAAACTACATCTGCCTGCCTTAGTGTCACTGCCAGTTGCCAGTCATTAATGCATTAGTACTTGGTCCATCCAATGAACCTACATTATTTTTTTTTGGCTGGAGGGCCCTACAGAAGAAAGAAAGGAAGAGCCAAAAGCTACGCTTAAACATTGGAACCCCTTCACTTTGAGCACCAGTGATAAGGGTCACTGGTTTATAGTGCCTGAATAAGCCACATTTTATTTTTATTAAGGAAATGTTAGGATGTTTACCAGTATTTGAGGGATCGCATTGCTCAACTCTTGTCTATTTATAGTTGGGGTTTATGGTGACTTGAAGAGCCAAATTCCATTTTTATTACAGGGGATTATAGGATTTTCTGAGATTTTTACCAATGTTTTGGGGATTGCACTCTGTGATTCCCTCAGCTTATCACTAAAATCACAAAACAATGGTTTTGCCAATCTCTTTTATCCTCTTCCTTTCCCAGCACATGAGAGATAGTTAACTTGTGAATTCTGGGCACCAAAAAGTTGTAAAGGGGCTCTTTTATATTTTCAGAATGCAGCTGACAACAGCACAATTGTTCCGCCACCATTGTCTCTAGTGACGGATAATGAGTGCCACAAATGACCTTACTCTGATGCCACATTCACAGGAAAACTATTTTCCTGTAAAGTCCTCACTTTGCTGTCAATACCATCCTCCTCTGGCTTTAATGTATCTACGTGCTCCCATTGTGACACAAAACGGTGTCACGCTGCAAACAAGCAGACGCACAAAAGCTGTTCAGCTTGACCTCCCAGGGCTTCATCAATATGGTTCTTAAGAGCTCTTCTGTGAAAAGAAGAGCGAATGTTTATTTCCCTCCATCATACCATTTAACTCTTTTGCAGCAGATTCATTCGGTACAACTCCACTTGAAGGAATCTAGGGGTCGAAATTTAGCCCCATGCTCCGACAAGTCCAAGTGTTGGGATGTGGGGAAGGAACTTTGGATCATTGTCACTGCAATAACAGAAGAAGCATTAATATTTCACTGTGCTACCTTTTAAAAATGACCTGGGCAGATTTCCCCTCAATGTCTTTGGCTGCCCAAGTAGGACTGGGTCACATTTCCATCAAGGATGGTGGGCTGCCAGTGGCAAACTGCACACTCCAGGGAGGTCCTGGTGCTCCACAATATCAGGCAGTACAGAGTATGGGGAATGGAGAGTTCACTGAGGGTACAGGGCTATTCTACTCCAGAACGTAAGGCAATGACGCATAGAATTGGAACTGAATCTTTACACACGTTAAAAGCTTTTATTTGCAGAGATACAAGCATGCACCTCCAAATCCAACCACCACAATTTCAGTCTGCTCCTATAACTCTTTTGAGTACAAACACGTTTCCATCTGTTCCTATTCAGATGAAGTTACATTGTTTCATAGTTTGCCATGGTGAGATTTGAACTCTTGATACTCTTTTTTTTTTGAGTAAACCTGTTTCCATCTGTTTCAGATGAAGTTACATTGTTTCATAGTTTGCCAGTGTGAGATTTGAACTCTTGATCATGGGGTTACAAGCCCAGTACCATAACCACTTGGCTATTTAGGCCAAGCAGTCTGCTCCTATATAGGAGCACAAGTGAATCCCCAGTTAATGCCCAATTAAGTAATCAATTATTATGCAATTAACATGGGATGAAGGATGTTACAGTGAAAGTAAAGGGTGAAGGCCTGGAATGGCTTTAGCATAAGGCTGAGAATTTTACAGTGGAGACATTAGGAGACGATGAGCCAATGTAGGTCAGTGAGGACAAGGGGTGTTCAGTGAGTGGCACTGGTGTAGGATACGGGCAGCAGAGGTTTGATTGAGCTGAGGTTTACAGTGGTTGGAGCTGGCCAGGAGAGCATTGAATTGATTGAACCTGGGAGTTACAATGACATGAACTTTAGGTGGGTGAACACAAGAGCGCAAGAAATAAGGAAAGGGTGGGTCGAGGTAGGCTGACGTTATAGCAATATGATGGTGAGTCTATGGGAATGCAAGCTTAGCGTATGGTCATTCAGGGCACTAAAGGCTGGAAACAGCCTGAGGCAATGGCTCAGGGAGGTTGGGGATCAGATGGGGTGGATGGAAGGCAGAGACAATGGTGAAGACAAGAAGAAAATAGATTGAACAAAGAGGAGGAAAAAAGAAAACAAAATAAATAGGAATGAGTTAAAGGATCTGAACAGAGTGTACCTTTCCAAGAAAACAATAGCTGAATGGGGGTTTATGGAATTGAGAACAATTTAAGTGCTGTGTATTAAGTGCTGAGGGACCAGCACAAGGAATGCTGACCCTCATGCAATCATCACCGAGGAACTTTCATAAACAATTTCCCAAGGTAGAGAGAAACAAAGACGTAAATATATGCTGGCTTCAAATAATCTCTGGAGTGAGGGGTCTGATGCAAGCATTTAAAAAGTGCTGGGGTGTGGGGATAAAAGGTGTTCCGTCAATTTGTCAAGTATTGAGCAGGGACCTTACACTGGTACTAGGACTGGAAACAGATGCAATCAATCTGATTGTCTGGAAATAGGTAATTAATGACAAGCAGCAATGATCCTTTACAAGGTGCATCACCTTTTGAGCTGCAAGCAAATTTGTCATTTATCATTTTAAAGTTTGTGCATCTTAATTTCATACATTGAAGGTTTGATGCATTTTTACAGACCATCAGTCTTGAGATATGCACCATCGGTTTATCTAAACGAAAAGGATCACTACTCACTGTTTGCAGTGAAAGTACATTGGAATTTTGACTTTCAGCAATATTGGATTGGGGAATTAAAAATCTCGGAGGGGAGGATGATGTAGACGTATATGTGGGGCAGAATTTTTAGGTTGGCGTGCAGGCGCGTGGCTGACCTGATCGGACACGAAATTGTGCGAGATGCCGTGAGGCGAGCGTCCCGATGTCATCCCACGCTCGCGTGGTATTTCAGTTGGTGGGCATGCACAAAAGTCGGAAACGCACCTGCTGACAAATAAGAAGCCAATTGGTGCAATTAAAGCTATAATTGTCTCCAATTTGTCGTGCTGCGGCCATTCTTACAGTTGGCGGATGGATGAATCGGCCAGTCAGTCTTTGTATTTTTCATGAAATCTCAGCCAAGGGTGGGATGAGGTTCCTGTTATTAAATTTAAAGAAAATGTATGGGCAGAATTTTTATCATGTGTATGTTCGGGTGACTGAGTGTGATGTGTGGACACTTTTTTCCTGATTTTAAAAGCTTTATTTATTGGTTTTAAAGTCTTTAGCTTCCCGAGGCAGCTCCCTGCCTTCAGGGAGCTTTATTCCACGCTCCCCAGTGCCCGCACTTATGTCAGCGCCCGCCCTCACCCCAGCAGCGCTGAGCATTTCAGCATGTGCTTCACGCTGGCTGGCCGCTAATTTGTGAGCCAGCGTGAAATCACAGTTGGGGGCCAATCACAATTGGTGGTCCATTCGTGTCCGCCGATCGTGCCTGCACGTCAGCCTAAAAATCCTGCCCATGGGCTGGCTGATCCAATTATGTCATCACCCAAAGCCACAATTACCACCATTTTCTGCTAAAAGAGGTCTAAATTCTATTAAAAGAGCCGACTCACTGATATGCTTTCTTAAAATCAACCAGACCGCTTCTTAATTAGCTATATATGTATATAACAAATAAATCGAAATTGGTATATACATACGTTGGAAAAGGGACCTTTGCAGCTTTAAATTGTCATTTGATATTGGATACAGTAGGTTTGGCTAAATCTCCATGTTTTTAAAAATAGGTTTGCAAGTCTATTTATCACAAGAATGCCTGCAGCTCTCACATTTTCAGGTGTCTCTATTTAGCTGGGCTCTTACAGGAGGTAATATCTTAAGAAAATCTCTAGAAGGCAGTCGCTTTTTTCACTGTTATACACCACGCTTATATGCCACACAGAATTTCAGTTGAGCAAAATTCTGTGGGTAAAGAAATGGAAACGAAAGGAAATGTATGTAGCAATCTCCATAGCGAATACATTTTTCTATCTCAAAATGCGTAAAATTTACCAGTGATCGCATTTAATCCTCGGCTAGCAATTTTTTCGTGTGTGAGGGATTGGGTATTAGAGATCAGCAAAGCAAATAATCAAGGCATATGTTTACTTATAATTATTCTTCACCTTGGGAGCCGGATTAAATGGGAACAGTTTGGATGTTGTCAAGTTTTTAACAGTTGCTTTCATGCCTGAATTGTCTCTGGGTTCTTAAAGGTTTTACTTAGCAGTTTGAATGGGCAGATCTTTGCCACTAATAGAACTGGGACAGCACAGTTAGACCATTGGCTGATTTGCACCATCTTTAGTCACTTGAGGAGATGTAACATCAAACAGCTAAAATCCTCGCAGCCTGTATTGCTGCTGAGGGACCAGCATAAAGATTGGGGAATAAATAATTCAGAGCTGTAAGGATGTGACAAGTATCTGACAGTGCAGCCCACAAAGGGAATGACAGGGCTGCAATGCTTGGGATATTTTCAGATTATTAAATAATAAAAACTATTGGGCTTTAGGGGGAGTTCACTCCACACACAGAATCATATCCTACAGAGATTACACTAAAATTCCTAATAACTTCTTTCACAGGAGAGTTATATTGACATGCAAAGGCAAGTGATAAATTTGGTGGGATTGAACATATTAAAATGTTGAGTTCAACGTTTTTTTTTGTGATTTTTCTCTCCGCCTATTCTACAGACACTGACTCTTCATAGAAGTTACCAGTTGGGGTCCGACTTAGCTAACCTCTCAGGTACACTGATGCTGGTCACTCAGTGAAAGGTCTGGGGAGTTTATGTTCTGGGTATGTGAATATAACCCATATCTAACCATGTGACAGGCTAACTCAGGGCTGCAGTGACCGGGCCAACATCTGTTCCTGAGTCAGTAATGTTGCTGGTAAATTCTTGGGGATTTGTCTTATCAGATGCCATAACCTCAGTGGAGCTTTGGCGGTAATCCCATATGAGAGTTTATTCAAGGTTTCCTCCAGTCATCCAATGAAGTTACACCAGCCAATTGGGACAACTTCCAAGGACATTCTCAGTACATATCCGAATGTGCATCTTTGGTTGTTTCAGTGGCAGGCGGCAAAACACTACTGCATCCCCCCCACCCCACACCCGCCATCTATTGCTACACTCCCTCCCAGCCACCACTACCTCTCACTATCCCAACACCCAGACATCATTATCCCCCCCCCTCCCAGGCATCACTATCTCCCTTCCCGGACATCACTATACCCCCTCCCAGACATCACTACCCCCCCCTCCCAGACATCACTATCCCCCCCCTCCCAGGCATCACTATCTCCCGTCCCAGACATCATTATCCCCGCCTCCCAGACATCACTATCCCCCCCTCCCAGACATTACTATCCCCCCCTCCCAGGCATCACTATCTCCCTTCCCGGACATCACTATACCCCCTCCCAGACATCACTACACCCCCCTCCCAGACATCACTATCCCCCCCCTCCCAGCCATCACTATCTCCCGTCCCAGACATCATTATCCCCGCCTCCCAGACATCACTATCCCCCCCTCCCAGACATTACTATCCCCCCCTCCCAGGCATCACTATCTCCCGTCCCAGACGTCATTATCCCCGCCTCCCAGACATCACTATCCCCCCCTCCCAGGCATCACTATCCCCCCTCCCAGACATCACTATTCCCCCTCCCAGACATCATTATCCGCACCCCCCCTCCACCAGGCATCACTATCTCCCTTTCCAGACATCACTATCCCCCCCTCCCAGGCATCACTATCTCCCCTCCCAGACATCATTATCCCCGCCTCCCAGACATCACTATCCCCCCCTCCCAGACATCATTATCCGCCCCCCCCCCCCTCACCAGGCATCACTATCTCCCTTTCCAGACATCACTATCCCCCCCTCCCAGGCATCACTATCTCCCCTCCCAGACATCATTATCCCCGCCTCCCAGACATCACTATCCCCCCCTCCCAGACATCACTCTCCCCCCCTCCCAGACATCACTATCCCCCCCCTCCCAGACATCACTCTCCCCCCCTCCCAGACATCACTATCCCCCCCCCTCCCAGACATCACTCTCCCCCCGTCCCAGACATCACTATTCCCCCCCCCCCAGGCATCACTATACCCCCTCCCAGGCACCACTATCCTTCCTCTCCCAGATATCACTATCCCTCCCCTCCCAGGCATCACTATCCCCCCCTCCCAGGCACCACTATCCCCCCTCCCAGGCGTCACTATCCCTCCCCTCCCAGGCGTCACTATCCCTCCCCTCCCAGGCGTCACTATCCCTCCCCTCCCAGACATCACTATCCCCCCTCCCAGGCGTCACTATCCCTCCCCTCCCAGGCGTCACTATCCCTCCCCTCCCAGACATCACTATCCCCCCTCCCAGGCGTCACTATCCCTCCCCTCCCAGACATCACTATCCCCCCTCCCAGGCGTCACTATCCCTCCCCTCCCAGACATCACTATCCCTCCCCTCCCAGACATCACTATCCCCCACTCCCAGACATCACTATTTCCTCTCCCGGACATCACTACACCCCCTCCCGGGCACCACTATCCCCCATCCCAGGCATCACTATCCCCCCTCCCTAACGTCACTATCCCCCTCCCAGGCACCATATTACCCTCCCAGATACCCTATCCCCCCTCCCATTCACCATATCCCCTCTTTCCCCCCAGACACCACTATCAACACCCCCCATTACACCCCTATTTCTTCCTCCCAGTTACTATTACCTGCCCTCCCAACCACCAGTGAACCTTTCCAGTCATCACTTGCTAAATTGGCAGTCACAAACATCCTTTAGGCACAAGGGTTGGGTTGTGGTGAGGGAAAAGGAGAAAGTAAGATGTTGCACTGTTATCATCTGCAGCTTGTGAGTCAGAAGAGGTTGTGGGGTAAGGGAGGAGTGACAAGGCAGAAGAAGGATTACGTATGCAGATGATCTGATCACCAATCCTTCCAGTAGGCCAGTGGCTGTAGCCTCTGGGATTCCCCTTCCCAGGACGGCCAGCACTGTCTCCTCCTTGGCGGTTAAAATGTGCAGGTCCACTTTTCCTCCTCCGGTTCTATCCCGTTGCCTCCTGTTATATGTCACTTTCTCCAGCAAGAAAAAAAGGAAATGTGTCAGAGAGTGTTACCCAATATATTTGGGTGATATGGCTGAACAGCTGCCAGTGTATTCAAGGTGTGAGATTTGCAACAATGCTAAGTGTGTGTGAGGTTGAGGTAAAGCATCCAAGGGTTAAGCACTGATTGGTAGAGATTGGTAGAGATTGCTGACAGGTTAGTGTTGGTATACTGAATTGAGCAGTGGATGAGGCTAATGGTTGGATATGTTATTTGAAGATGAGCTCACTCATCTTGGCAATTCATGTGAGTTCATTAAACTTTTTCCTGTACCGCATCCATATTTTTGGAGCAACATTCCTAGTATTGCCCCCACTGCTATTTCTTCCCACTGCTTCCTACGCATAAAAATGGTGGGCCTCCTGCTTCCCTGTGGATTTGGGACGTCTCTCCTTCTCTTTACGTTTTGAACCAAGACCACCGGTGCACTGTCAGAAAACCTTAGCCCATACTCTCTGGCATGTTCAGCCATTTCTCTAAGTATCACAGTCGAGATTCACATTTCATACTTCTCATAATTTTTTCCTGCAGCCACAATGCGCCAACCTTTAAGGCAGCCTCATGATATTGGGCCTATGTACAGCACTGGCATACTGGCTGCACACAGTTGTCACTTAAAGGAACCAGCTAAGCAAACTTAATGAGCTACCTGTATCACAATGAGCAGATGATGAATAGCCAATTTCACCACCATGCTGCCTTATGAAATAAAGAGATTTGCATATAAAAAAAACGCCAGCAAAAGTGACAAAATTTTACAAAGTGTATTGTAGGAATTGTGATGTGGTGTGAATGATCTGCAAGAGTGCACAGTGTTTTTGCTATATTAGTGGATTATGGATGGAATTTTACAGCCCTGTCGTGGTGGGGGTAGGGCTGTTAAATGCGACGAGGCATTCAGGAGTCCATTGACTTCAGCGGGACCATAAAATGCCGCCGGCATAAAATTCCTCCCCATATTTTCTGTTCACCAAAGCTATTAGCAGACAAATTCCAGATGGGGTTACCTACTGAGAACTGGTGTAGTCTCAGTGGTCTGTGAATAATTGGGTCATGTTGCTCTTTAACAAAACAATCCATGCAGCTGCATCAAAACACACTGAACCAAATACAAAATTGAACACGTAACCACTTAACCAGTTACAAAGCAACAAAAGTACCATCAACAGTTAGAATCATTCTCAAAATAGATAAAATTCCCCTTTCCCTTCCAAGGAGATGATCCCCTTTTCTAAATGCTATCACTCACATAAAATTACATACAAATTAAAGTATGGAAATAGGCCCAACCAGTCCATGCTAATGTTCATCCCTAACACAGCAGTAATTGTAAACCAATGTGCCCCTTTGACCCACATCCCTTTGTCCTATATTTCTTAAACCACGTATCTATATAACTCATTCTCTTACATGTTGTCATTGTCTCAGCTTCAATCACTGGTGCTGGTCATAAAGTTCCTCAGATTCACAACTACCTTTGCAAACAAGTTGCTGTTGTGCAAAAGCAAAATACTGCAGATGCTGGAAACCTGAAATAAAAACAAAAAGTTGCTGAATGTACTAGGCAGGTCCCCCATCTACAAGGCACAAATCAGGAGTGCAATGGAATAGTCTCCACTTGCCTGGATGAGTGCAGCTCCAACAGCATTCAAGAAACTTGACACCATCCAGGATAAAGCAGCCTGCTTGATTCATACCCCATCCACCACCTTCAACATCCACTCTCTCCCACTACCAGCGCACAGTGGCAGCAGTGTGTATCATGTACAAGATGCACTGCAGCAACTCACCAAGGCTCCTTAGACAGCACCTTCCAAACCCACGACCATTACTACCTGGAAGAACAAGGGAAGCTGATTGCATGGGAACATCACCACCTGCAAGTTCCTCTCCAAAGCCACACACCATCCAGACTTGGAACTATATCGCCGTTCCTTCACTATCGCTGGGTCAAAATCCTAGACCTCCCTTCCTAACAGCACAGTGGATGTACCTACACCACAGGATCTGCAGTGGTTCAAGAAGGCAGCTCACCACCTTCTCAAGGGCATTTAGGCTGGACAATAAATGCTGGCCTAGCCAGTGGCACCCACACCCCATGAACAAATTTTTAAAAAGGCCAGGCAACATCTGTGGAGATAGAGAGCAACAGAGTTAACTTCCTCTTTCTCTTAACTTCCTCTTTGTCTTTAAATTTTCATTTATGTCATTTATTTTCTGAATTACTTCCTTAAAAGTTCCTACATGGTGATACTGTAAAGGAGTGTTTTATTTGACTGCACATAACGTTTCTTTTCAAAACAATCTGGAATTTGTAGTAATTAAATATTATGATAAGTGATACTAATTCCTTCCCATCCCCAGTACCCTTTTATTGGCAATAAAGGCTCTGAGTAGATCGAGCTAGCTGAATAAACAACAGAACTGTGTCCCCTAATACTGATAAAATGCTGATTAAGTCCACATACAATGCCTGTTTGGGAACAGTTCTCATACCTATACTTTGGAGTGCAGACTAAGATGTTCAAATACCCAACAGAAGAAAAGGGCCCCACTCCAGCCATGAGCTGGGACAGAAGACCCAATAAAATTAATGTTTGTTTCAGAGATTCAGCTCATTGAGCCTTTTCTCAAAGTCAGGTACTTGTAGCAAAATCATTTTGACAATAGAGTTTCTAATAATATTTCATGAAGCAAAATAGGGTGCAGTGAGGCATCTTGTATTTAGTCGTGAACGTTTTACTGATAGACGAGGTTGAATTTTACCAGAGCTAATGATGGGACTGGAAGCACAGCCCTCTGATTGTCACTTCTGTGTGCTAGCCACAAACTGAATAGGAAGATGTAAAAATGAGAGCTCTGCTTTTCAGATAAACACAGTCTACACAATAGAGCCTGAATACTTTGAAAGAAGAATTTCTTTGATTCAGCTCTCCTGATATTTTGAGACAAGGTCAGAATGATTCCTTCTGCTGAGGAGACTGATTGACTGATGACATTTTCAATGAGTTATTTTTGTATTTCGTTTGACAACTTTTATTTCTTTCTTTTGTTTGGATCTGCTCAGTCTTGACAATCTATTCCCAATCAAGCTCGCTGCCTTCTCCCAATGCCCAGGGTAAATTGTCTTTGAGCTTTTCTTTATCTTCCTTTGCTGTCAAACTTAATGCAGGCAACAGGTGGAAACTCAACATGTGGGGATACACACATAGCTCAGGTTTGTGGTGCAGCAAACTATGGGACCAGTGGCCTCTGCGAGTGTACTACTTATGTCAACCAAAACCATGAAACTCAACTCAGGAAATTGCCACGTACAGTACAAGAGACAGGAGAGAGTGGGAGATGATGGCATAGTCCCTCCATGGCAAGTATATTCTTCTCAGATAAGGATACCAAAACTGTGCACAATAGTCCAGGTGAGGGGTCACCAAGGCTCTCTACAACTGCAGCAAAACATCTCTACTCCTGTACTCAAAATCCCTCGCAATGAAGGCCAACATACAATTTGCCTTCCTATTTGCTTGCTGCACCTGCATGCTAACTTTTAATGAATCATGAACAAGGACACCCAGGTCCCTTTGGGCACCAACACTTCCCAACCTTATCATTTAAGAAATATCCCACCTTTCTGTTTTTTCTACCAAAGTGGATAACTTCACGCTAATGCACATTATATCCCATCTGGTATGCTCTAGCCCATTCACTTAGCCTGTCTAAGTTCTCTTGAGGTCTCCTTGCATCCTCCTCACAACTTACATTCCCACCCAGGAGTGATTTATGACAAAGGGGAGAACTCCCATTGCTTAGCCTTGGTGTGGCTGTGAGCTGTGAAATCAGGGCTTCTCATTACACTAGTGTAAGTGATCATAATGCAAATTTTCAACTGGTTTTAACTGAGGATTACAATCAGTGCAAGGTCAGATAACTGAAATAATATCCCATTGCGGCATCTGGGGAATTTAAAAATCAGTTAATAAATAAATCTGAAATTAGAAAGCTAGCATCGGTAATGGAGATCAGGTAACTACTTGATTGTCATAAAAACCCATCTGGTTCACGAAAGTCCTTCAGGGAAGGCAATCTGCTGCCATGCCCTGGTGTGGCTTACATGTTACTCTGGACCCAAAGCAATGTGATTGCCTCCTAACTTCCCTCTAGGGGCCTTCTGCAGCAAATAGCTCACCTCCTGACTCCCACCATCTACAAGGCACAGATCAGAAGTGTGATGGAATACTCTCCACTTATGTGGATGAGTGCAACTCCAACAACATTCAAGAAGCTCAACACCATCCAGGACAAACCAGCCCACTTGATTGGCACCCCATCCACCAACTTAAACATTCATTCTTTCCACCATTGGCACACTGTGCTTGCAGAGTGTACCATTTGCTATTGCATCACAGCAACTTGCCAAGGCTACATTCTACCACTTAGAAGAACAAGGTCAGAAAGAGCTTGGGAACACCACCACCTGCAAGTTCCCCTCCAAGCCACACACCATACTCACTTGGAATTATATTGCTGTTCCTTCACTGTCACTGGGTCAAAATCCTGGAACCCCTCCTGAGCAATACATCACATGGCCTGCAGCAGTTCAAGAAGGTGGCACACCACCACCTTCTCAAGGGCAATGAGGGATGGGCAGCAAATTCTAGCCATGTCAGCAATGTCCACAATCCATGAATGAATATATTTATAAAAGCACCACTGTGACAGATGCTCATCTCGGGCAATGAGAATCTTGGTATTGTGGCACACAATGTCCTCAGCCCAACCAACTTCAGCTGCTTTATAAATAACCTTTCTTCTGTTGTAAGGTCAGAAGTGGGGATGTTCGCTGCTGATTGCACAATGTTCAGCACCATTTGCAACTCCACAGATACTGAAGCCGACCATCTCCAAATGCAGCAAAAATATCCAGGCTTGGGCTGACAAGTGACAAGTAACATTTGCGCCACACAAGTGTCAAGCAATGACCATTTCCAACAAGGGAGAATATAACCATTGCCCCTTGACATTCAATGGCATTACCATCGCTAATCCACCACTATCAACATCCTGGGGTTACCATTGACCAGAACCTGAACTGGACTAGCCATATAAATGCTGTGGCTACAAGAGCAGGTCAGAGGCTAGGAATTCTGCAGCAAATAGCTCACCCCTTGACTCCCCAAAGCCTGTCCAAGGCACAAGTCAGGAGTGTGATGGAATACTCCCCACTTGCCTGGATGAGTGCAGCTTCCACAACACTCAAGAAGATTGACACCATCCAGGACAAAGCAGTCTGCTTGATTGGCACCACATGCACAAACATTCACTCCCTCCACCACCGACGCACAGTAGCAGCAGTGTGTACCATCTACAAGATGCACTGCAGGGATTCACCAAGGCTCCTTAGACAGCACCATCCAAACCCACAACCACTACCATCTAGAAGGACAAGGGCAGCAGATAGATGGGACCACCACTGCCTGAAAGTTCCCCTCCAAGTCACTCACCATCCTGACTTTGAAATATATCGCTGTTCTTTCACTGTCACTAGGTCAAAATCCTGGAATTCCCTTCCTAACAGCAATGTAGGTGTACCTACACCACATGGACTGCAGTGGTTCAAGAAGGCAGCTCACCACCACCTTCTCAAGGGCAATTAGGGATTGGCAATAAATGCTGGCCCAGCCAGCGAAGCCCACATCCTGTGAATGAATTTAAAAAAACAGTCCCAGCATCACATATAGGATGATCAGATGCAGAGTAAACCCTCCACCTTCTTTATTGAACAGCAGTTCTCATCTTTAACGTCTTGCCTTACTGCCAAATGTGACATTTTTGTATTTTCCACATCAGACATTCCATTGTATCTCTCATTTTGTGCTATATAGGGGTCATTTTGTGCGGTGTGCATTCAATTGGAAGTGAACAGGTACTCTTCAAACTATTCTTTCATCAGAAAAGTTTAGCTTACCTACTTTTGCTGGATTTGAGGCCAGATCTCATGGATAAAAGGCCTGTGCCTAATCCACTGAATCACAGTATCTTCCAGAGTAGGAAATTACTCTGAATGAACATCAAATTTATGGAAGTTTCTGCTGAAGTGAACTTACTGAGTCATCTTTCTCAATGTCAATCAAGGAATGTTCCATCAGCGAATCTGCTGCATAGTGAAACATCATGGAGAAGAGTTAAATATAAAATGATTCCCTCGTGTTAGAGCCAAGCTGCCATGAAGTGTGACTTTATTTGAATTCATAGGATTACATAGAGTTTACAGCACACAACAGGTCAATCAGCCTAACTGGTCTGCTCTGTCGTTTATCATCCACACGAGACTCCTCCACCCTCTTGATTTAACTCTGTCAGCACATATTTCTAATTCTTTCTCCCTCATTTGCCTATCTAGCTTCCCTTTAAATGCATCTAAGCCATTTGCCCCACCTATTGCTTGTGGTTGTGAGTTTCACATTCTGGACCACGTTCCTCCTGAATTCCTCATTGAACGTATGGGTGATTGTGACCTCTAAAAAAGTTAAGATTATCTAATTATACATGGCACAAATTGGAGCCTATAATTTACTGCCTATTTAGAGGGAGAAAGCTGAGTGACTCCTACACTACAGGTGTGCTGAATGACAAAGAGCATGAAGGGTTGTATTTGAGCACACTGCACATTGACAAAGCAAAGCACAAAAGCTCAAAGCTCTTCTTCCAGTTGTATTGATTGTATGATCTATACCGTTTCATAATAATAACCAGCAGGGATAGTGTGAAGAATCGTATCCCTTTCTTCAGCTGTTTCATCTTGGTCTTTGATGTGAAAATACCTTCAAGCACCAAGGAAATGAAAGAGAAATGTCCATGTGTGTGAAGATGTTGGTGTAAAGCAGTGGCAGTTGGCAAGTGTTGATAAGAAAATGGTGGCATCATCAGATCACCAGACAAAGGGTGTCTATTGTTAGGAGCTGGAGCTTTTAGAAAGACATGATAGTGAGCATCAAGTGACAATGAAAGAGATGGCAACACATGGGCTCTATTCCAGTAATTATAGCAGCTGTCAGACAATAAAGTGTTATGTTCAAAATAGTACTGATAAAAAGATGAGTGCCAGCCCCCTGCTTTTAATTCTTGCAAAATATTTTTGAGCACACATATGTCTTCCTGAGGAGGCAGACTTGTTCTGTGATCATAGCAGAATGACTAGAATCAAAGGAAGAAATAACTTTCACTTGCTTTGTGACTTTTCACAATTTCAGAATGACTCAAAGTGTCTCATTGTCATTTCTGTAATGTAAGGAGATGGGGCAGCCAATTTATACACAGCCAAGTCCCACAAACGTCATTGAGAGAGCCCACTGAATCTTTTTTCTTTGAGTGCTGTTGGTTGACGGATAAATATGGGCTAAGACATCAAGAAAACTCTGCCACTTTTCTTCAAATAGCGTATTGGGATTTTTTTAACATCCACCTGAGAGGGCAGACATAACCCTGGTTTAACATGACACCTTTGACAGTGCAGCACTCCGTTGGTATAGCACTGAAGTGCCAGCCTAAATTACATGCTCAAGATTCTGAGAAGGGCTTGAAGGCCATGAACCACCAACTCAGATGTGAGAGTATTATGGATTAGTCAAGGCTGACACCTTAAATACAAATATACAAGCTGTGACTTTGTTTCTACCTTTGCATCCTACTTGCTGTTTAGTGCATTTTCGCGTAAGTCAAAACCTTTCCAACACATTGCATGAGACGCGAAAAAAAGTAGCACAGATATTCCTGACATACAAATATTTAATTATCTTCGTAAACATGTACCCTAAAATGAAATGGACATACTTTTAGCAGACATACCTACACTTACACGAGGCACATCTGAATGTACAGAGCTCATAGAGGGTAAAAGTTATTCCTTTTCTATAAGCTGTGAATGTTACCTTTAAATCTAAAAATAATTTCCATAATTATTAAAGTGAGTACATGTCTACAATTTTGAGGTTTACAAAAATAACTTTAGGAAGCCCAGTGAAGCTACTAGTGGGCTTTTTCAGTGTGAAAATCCATAAACCAGTTATTAATCTGCTGGCTGTTAGGCACTAGTTTTTCCCAGTGCCATTAATATTGACACTACAGCACCTTTGCTGCTGTAACATGACATTAAAAAAGGTAATGACAGTCATCTGATGGTAGACCACCAGTGAAAATGCCATTACAGTTTTGCCACCTGTGGTCTTAACAGCACCCCCACTAATGAATCGGCGGACTTAACCAGAGATTTCACTAAATAATTGTCTATTGTCTGTGGTACAGTAGAAAGTGCCACATCAGGAAGCTGATGGATAAATGAAATGCTGCCACTGCTAATTACTGATACAAGAGATGTGAAGAGCAGGGAGACATTCCAAATGAAGGCAAAGGGATGGTCTGATGGTTTTGCTGTGGTGTGTATTAATCCATCATGTTTTTTTCATACACTGATAACATCTGCTTGTTCTGACAGCTCTCTGGGGTTGCACTTAGTCGCCCCCATTGTGGATAAAAAAGAATAGGTCGTATGCAAATGATTTGCATATATTATGTTTGACGTAAATTATAGAGAGCCATGAACCCACAGCATGACAGTTATTGGCTGGGAGGTGGGGGAGGGGAATTGTATTGACATTATTCTTACATAATTTGTACTCTATTCAATGGCTGAGACCGAGTATAGGAAACGGGTTCTTTATCCGCGTTCCTTAAATATCTTCTCGCATTTATATCTCTTGTGATGTACCTTGACCATTTCTCAGGTCAAGTAGTTAAATACAAACTACTCTTCTTTTTTTTGCCGTGCTGATACAGTCCATTTGTCTGAGGGATATGAGGCAATAAAGGTCTTGACAGCTTGCTAAATCTACAAATTGCCATAATTTTCCAGCAACCTAGTCACAATGCTAAGGAAGTCACAACTTCATTTTTAATGCTGTTTCATCACTGTACGTCACCTGGCTCATTGCACTGAGCAATTGAGACTCTGGGGCAATTTTAACCCACCTGCCTGAGTTGAAGCAGATGTTTGGTTTACACCCAGTCCAATTTTTGCAATATTTCTCAACAAAACACTTCTGACTTGCACCAGTTATTCGTAATCTCATTTTAATCGATTTGGGATGAGCCACGTGGCAGGAAACACTGGAGATATAAAGGATTGCCTACGTGGTTTTCCTTTTCCTCTTTGGCTAATGAATTGCCTCATAGACCAAAACAAAAGCCCCACCAATCTTCTACTATCCGTTAATGGCCCCCACTGAAATTAAATTTCACTTTTGTAGCATATTGCAGCACAGAAGGGGACTATTAGGCCCATCATGCCTGAGTTGACTCTCTGAGGGAACTGTCTCCTTTTAAATTTTTCTTTTTACAAGAGCAATTATAGGTTTGTCTTCTACCGTTATTCACAAGACTGGATCCTGGGAGAAGGGACTGTCCTATGAGGAGAGATTCAATAGACTAAGCCTATGTTCCCTGGAGTTCAGAAAAATGAGATGATTGAAGTGAAACATATTAAATTCTTAAGGGCCTTATTGGGGTAAATGCTGATCTCCTGGTTGGGGAAATCGAGAACGCGTGCTCACAGTCTTAAAATGAGGCGCCTGCTATGATGAGGGGAGTTAATTTTTTCCCTCAAAGGTTGCAAATTTTTGGAATTCTCTACCCCAGTGGCCTATGGATGCTCAGACATGAACATATTCAAATCAGAGATTAATAGATTTTTGGGGACTAAGAGATATGCAGACAGTGTGGGAAGTTGAAGATTAGCTATGATCTTGTTGAATGGTGAAGCAGGGTCAAATGGCCAAATGGACTACTCCTGCTCCAATTTCTGATATTCTTATGTTCTTATGTCTGTTCAGAAGCATTAAGCTGCCACCTTATCAATATGGACATATTTTGCAAGATTAAACTCTAATTTGACTGTCCTTTAGCTGATCCTGCCTCTCGCTTGAAAATATACAACAGCTGAATTGTTAATTCCTTTAAGAGCATGTCTTTTTTTTCCATGATGAGAAACACCAAGATTATCGATTGCATTTCTAGCATGAACTTCAACTGATGTCCTTTTCCATTTCCAGTGGCTAAGGTTTGCCTGGCAGACTTTTTTTGCCAAAGCCTTTCTCTAAGCCACTAGTGAACAATAAACTTTATCAGTTAAAACACTCAGACCCATGTTTGCAACCGCAAAACAAGTAACAAGCAGAGGAAGTATCCCACTCCCTGAAGTTTTGCCTCACTGAGTTTAGGACCATGCTACCCTTCATCTCCTGAAGTAGCAATTCAGTTCGAATTGCTGTTTCACTGATGGCACTCATCCAATATCTCTCTCAAGTGGCCAACTCACTAGAGGAGGAGGCTCCATCCTCTATAATGAGGGAGCCCAGCACATCAGTGCAAAAGATGAGGCTGAAGCATTTGCAACAATCTTCAGCAAGAAGTGCCAAGTGGATGATCCATCTTGGCCTCCTCCAGAGGTCCCCAGCATCACAGATGCCAGTCTTCAGCCATTCGATTCACTCCACGTGATATCAAGAAACGGCTGAAGGCACTGGATAGTGCAAAGCATGTGGGCCTGACAATATTCCAGCAATAGTACTGAAGACTTGTGCTCCAGAACTTGCCACACCCCTAACCAAGCTGTTCCAGTACAGCTACAATGCTGGCATCTACCCGGCAATGTGGAAAATTGTCCAGGTATGTCCTTGCCACAAAGAGGAGGACAAATCCAACATAGCCAATTACCACCCCAGTCCACTCAGTCTACTTGCAATCCTTTTGGTGATGGAAAGTGATGGAAAGGAGTTATCAACAATGCTAACAAGTGGCACTTGCTTGGCAATAACCTGCCCACTGACGCTCAGTTTGGGTTCCGCCAGGTCCAGTCAGGTCCTGAGTTCATTACAGCCTTGGTTCAAACATGGGCAAAAGAGCTGAACTTCTGAGGTGAGAGTGACTGCCCTTGACATCAAGGCAGCATTTGATCCAGTGTGGCATCAAGGAACCCTAGCAAAACTGGAGTCAATGGGAATCACGGGTAAAACTCTCCACTGGTTGGAATCATACCAAGCACAAAGAAAGATGGTTGTGGTTGTTGGAGACCAATCATCTTAGTTCCAGGACATCACTGCAGGAGTTCCTCAAGGTAGTTTCCTCGGCTCAACTATCTTCAGCTGCTTCTTTAATGACCTTCCCTCAAGTTCAGAAGTGGGGGTGTTCGCTGATGATTGCACAATGTTCAACACCATTTGCGACTCCTCAGCAACTGAAGCAGTCCATGTTCAGATGCAGCAAGATCTGGACAATATTCCGGCTTGGGATGACAAATGGCAAGTAACATTTGTGCTACACAATGCCAGGCAATGACCATCTGCAATAAGAGAGAATCGAACCATTGCCCCTTGACATTTAATGGCATTACCATCTTTGAATCCCCCACTATCAACATCCTGGGGGTTACCATTGAACAGAAACTGAACTGGACTAGCCATATAAACACTTTGGCTACAAGAGCAGGTCAGAGGCTAGGAATCCTGCAGTGAGTAACTTACCCCCTGAACTGCCCAAAGCTTGTCCACCATCTACAAGGCCCAAGTCAGGGGTATAATGGAATACTCTCCACTTGCCTGGATGAGTGCAGCTTCAACAACACTCTAGAAGCTTGACACCATCCAGGACAAAGCAGCCCACTTGATTGGCACTCCAACCACAAACATTCACTCCTTCCACCACCAATGCACAGTGGCAGAGTGTATACCATTTACAAGATGCGCTGCAGGAATTCACCAAGGATCTTTAGACATCACATCCCAAACCCATGACCACTACCATCTAGATTGACAAGGGCAGCAGATGCATGGGAACACCACCACCTGGAAGTTCCCCTCCAAGCCACTCACCATCCTGGCTTGGAACTATATTGGCGTTCCTTCACTGTCACTGGGTCAAATCCCTGGAACCTCCTTCCTAACAGTACTGTGGGTGTACCTACACCACATGAACTGCAGCGGTTCAAGAAGGCAACTCACCATCACCTTCTCAAGGGCAATTAGGAATGGGTAATAAATGCTGGCCCAGCCAATGATGCCCATATTCCATGAATGAATAAAAAAATAGCTCCAGATTGTCAGTAGGCCATAGGAATTGAGGTCTCACAACAGGGCTTGGTTCTTCCCTAGTCTAACATGCTTTCTGGCAGGGAAGTGGCACTGGTTAATGATCAGGAGCAAGGACTCTGGTTTAATTTAATAAGAGACATTTCTGGATAATTTAGACTTTAGGAGCGGAACTATATGCCGGCGGGATTTTACGGTCCCACCAAAGTCAATGGGCTTTTGGACGGCTTGCTGAATTTTATGACCATGACGGGGCTGTAAAATTCTCCCCTAGGTGATTAGTGTGAAGTAGGCGATATCAGATCAGCTGCCTATTAAACATTTATTTTAATTTTCCTTTCTGTTGAAGTTAATGGAAATAATATTTTGGAGAGCTGTATAGTCTGTGCTTGATCAGGCATTGCTTATTTCACCTCTAATCAAAATGACCCCTGTTGAAACATGGCTATCTACCCCAACACAGGACGAGGGCTGTCACTTTGCCTGTTTGACAGAGAAGTGCATAACTAGCTGAGACAACAGATATAACATGACGCTCTATTTTAGTACTGGCCAGGTGTTTTTATTGTCTCTCTCAAACTGCTTGGTAATGTGTTTGTCACTGATGCCTGAAGGAATATTTCCAATGGTAAGAACTGTGCACTGACAAAGACTTAAACACTGTGGCAAACATTTATTTTTGCTAAGTTGAGGTTGAATGGAGAGAATTGCCACCTAGACAGTAAGTACATCCATTTCTTTTCTCTACTTTTAGTAAATGGTCCAAAAAGTTAAACATTTTCTTCTGTTGCGGCCGTCATTATATCAGATGTAGCAGTGCTTCCAAGAAACACTGCTCCAGTCAGTTTTAAATACAAAAATGACACACTGTTATGAACGAGGAGTAATACATAACAGTTGCTCTCTGTACAATTCTGGATAAAACTGTCGTGACTGGGACGAGTAATAGGATTTTATAATAGTCTTTGCGGGTTTCCAGAAAGTTCTTTGTTGTTTATTGAAGTTCTTTTTTCTGGACACTACACAATACCACAGCAGATATAGATGTGTGGAACCAATAGTGGAGAGATATATCTTGCCAACAGCTCCAAGCTGGTTTGATGGAGTAAACCCATACTTACATTGTAGTGTCCTGTGGTCTTATTCCAAACCACAATACTAATCATGCCACAAGTGAAGATTAGAAGGGAGAGCCAGGGCTTTATTGTTGCTGTTAACTCTCTCTTGCCTAAAATTTTAAGGTATTTTCATTCGCTTTTTAGTGTAGAATTGTTGAGCATTGTTAGCCATTTGAGAGTTCCAATTTGCGACTAGTGTCTTAATGGCAAACTACCTTTTGTGATGTGGAATTGGAACCAGAAGGTTCTGGGTTTGAATCTTGGTCTGTGATGGGGTCGAAGGTCAACTTATCTCAGCTGGTTCCAGTGATCTTGGGCAGCGGAGGTGCGAGGGTGGAATCAAAAGAGCTCTGTGTTGGCAAATGCTATTCAATGACCCCTACTGAATTGTGGGCCTGGGCCAATGTGGACAGGATTGGGCTTGGTGCTGATGCCCTCTTTGCACAAGAACTCAAGAAATAGGAGCAGGAGTAGACCATCCATCATTCAAATGTGATCATTGGCTGAGCTTAGGCTTCAACTCCATTTTTCCACCCACTCCCAAATCTCTCAGTTCCCTGAGAGACCAAAAATTTGTCGATTCCAACCATAAATATATTCAATGATGGAGCATGCACAACTATCTAGGTAGAGAACTCCGAAGGTTCACAACCCTTTGAGCGAACCTCCTCATCTCAGTCCTAAATGATCAATCCCTTATCCTGAGGCTGTGACCCTGTGTTTTAGATTCCCTGACCAGCAGAAACAATATCTTATCGTCTACTCTATCAAGCCCCTTCAGAATTTTGTGGTTTTCAATGAGATCGCCTCTCATTCTTCTAAACTCTGACAATATCAGCCCAATTTATTCAGCTTCAGGTCACAGGACAACTCCTGACCCCAGGGAAGAATCTAGTGAACTTTTGCTGTTCCAACCCCAATGAAAGTGTATCCTTTCTTAAATGTGGAGACCAAAACTGCACACAGTATTCCAGATTTGGTCTCACCAAAATCCTATACAATTGCTGCAAGATTTCTTTATTTTTGTATTCCAAGCCCCTTGCAATAAAGGCCAACATGCCATTTGCCTTCCTGATTACTTGCTAACTTTCTGCATTCCTTGTACAAGCACACCCAAGTCTCTTTGAACATCAATACTTACAAGTTTCTGCTTTTCTATTCTTATGGCCAAAGTGGATAACTTCATGCTTCCCTACATCTACCATCTTGTTGCCCATTCACTTAATCTGTCCATCTTTTTGCAGCCTCTCTGTGTCCTCCCCACAGCTTACCTTCCCACCTAGATTGGTACCATCAGCAAACCTTGATACATTACTCTGTCTCTTTATCTAAGTCTTTAATATAGATTGTAAATAGCTGAGGCCCCAGCACTGATTGTTGTGGCACTCCACTTGCCTGCTCACTCTCTGCTTTCTATCCGTTAATCAACTCTCTATCCATGCTAAAACATCACCTCCAACTGCCTGAGCCCTTATCTTATCTATTCAGCTTTTGTATGGCACCTTATCGAATGCCTTTTGGAAATCCAGGGACTGGCTTCCCTTTAGCTAATTTATTAGTTACATCTCAAAAAACCTCTAATAAATTTGTCATACAGGATTTTCCTTTTGCTCTAATCATACTATGTCTTTCTAAGTGCATTGTTAAGACTTCCTTAATAATAGATCCCAGCTTTTTCCCAAGAACTGTTAGACTAACTGGACTGTCGTTCATTGTTTTCTCTCTCCCTCTCTCTTGAAAAGCGGTGTAACATTTGCCAACTTCCAATCTAATGGGACTGTTCCCAAGTCTAAGGAATTTTGGAAAATCATAGAGGGCACATCTACTATCTCTGCAGCTACCCCTTTTAGAACCCTAGGGTGTAGGCCATCAGATCCCAGGGATTTGTTGGATTTTAGTCCCTTAAATTTCGCCAATACTTTTTTTCTGATGGCATTAATTTCCTTAACTTACTCACTGTTTTTAGCCCCTAGGTTACCCTCTATTTCTGATATGAAAGACAGACACAAAATATTTGTTCAATATCTCTACCATCCCTCATGATAACTTCTCCTGTCAAAGATACATCCCAGTGAGCAAGAAGGATTCTAGGAAGGTGATAAACCAATCATGGTTAACCAAGGAAGTTAAGGATAGTATCAAATTGAAAGAAAAACCATTCAATGTGGCAAGATTAGTGGTAAGCCAAGGATTGGGAAAGTTTTAAAAAACAGCAAAAGATGACCAAAAAAATAAAGACGGAGAAAATAAACTTTGAGAGTAAACTAGCAAGTAATATAAAAACGGACAGTAAGAGCTTCTTTAAATATATAAAAAGGAAGAGAGAGGCCAAAGTGAACATAGGCCCCTTAGAGAATGAGGCTGGGTAAATAATAATGGCAAACCAGAAAATGGCAGAGGAGTTGAATAAATTCTTTGCATCAGTCTTCACAGTAGAAACAGTAATAGCATTCCAAAAATACTAAATTATCATGGGGCAAAAGAGGGGGAAGAAATAAATACAATAACTATCACTAGAGAAAAAGTACTAGGGAAACTAATGGGGCTAAAGGCCGATCAGTCCCCTCGACCTGATGGGTTGCATCCTAGGATATTAAAGTAGCTACAGAGATAGTGGATGCACAGGTGGTAATCTTCCAAGAGTCCTTAGATTCTGGAAAAGTCCCAAAGGATTGGAAAACTGCCTATGTAACACCCTTATTCAAAAAGGGAAGGAGACAAAAAACAGGTAACTATAGGCCAGTTAGCTTAACACTTGTCATTGGGAAAATATTAGAGTCTATTATAAAGGGCATAATAGCAGAGCATTTAGAAATACATAAGATAATCAAGCAGAGTCAGCATGGCTTCATGAAGGGGAAATCATGCCTAACAAATTTATTAGAATTCTTTGAGAAGGTAACCAACAGGATAGATAAAGGGGAACCAGTAGATGTGATACATTTGGATTTACAAAAGGTACCACACATAAGGCTACTTAATAAGATAAGAACCAATGGTGTTGGGGGTAGTATGGATAGGGGATTAGGCAACTAATTGAAGACAGAGAGTTGGGATAAGGGGGGCATTTTCAAGATGGCAACCTGTAACTAGTGGAGTGCCACAGGGATCAGTGCTGGGGCCACAATTATTTACAATATATATTAACGGCTTGGATGAGGGGAATGAATGTACTATCGCCAAGTTTGCAGATGACACAAAAATAGGTGGGAAGGCAAGAGATGAGGATGGCACTAAGAGTCTACAGAGGGATATGGACAGGTTATGTGAGTGGACAAAAACTTGGCAGATGGAAAATAATGTGGGAAAGTGTGAGATTATGCACTTTGGCAGGAAGAATAGAGGTGGTGAATATTATTTAAATGGAGAAAGACTGCAGAAAGATTTGGGGTCCTCATGCATGAATCCTGAAAAGCTAGCATACAAGTTCAGTAGGTAATAGGGAAGGCAAATGGAATGTTGGCCTTTATTTCAAAGGGAATGGAGTATAAAAATAGGGAAGTCTTGCTAAAACTATACAAGGTTCTAGTTAGACCACACCTAGAATACTGTGAACAGTTTTGGTCCCTTTATCTAAGGAAAGATACAGGCATTGGAGGCAGTCCAGAGAAGGTTCACTAGGTTGATCACGGGTATGGAGGAATTTTCTTATGAGGAAAGGTTGAGTAGGTTGGGCCTGTATTTATTAGAGTTTAGAAAAATTGGAGGCGATCTTATTGAAACTTATAAGATTCTTAGGGAGCTTGATAGGGTAGATGCTGAGAGGTTGTTTTCCCTTGTGGTAGAATCTAGGGCTAGAGGGCATAATCTCAGAGTAAGGGGTCACCCATTTAACACAGAGATGAGGAGTAATTTCTTCTGTCAGAGGGTAGTTAATCTGTGGAATTCTTTACTGCAGAGAGATGTAGAGGCTGGGTCATTAAGTATATTCAAGGCTGGGATAGACAGGTTTTTAATCAGTAAGGGAACCTAGGATTATGGGGAAAAGGCAGGAAAGTGGAGCTGAGGATTATCAGGTCAGCCATGATCTCATTGAATGGTGGAGCAGACTCAATGGGCCCAATGGCCTACTTCTGCTCCTATGTCTTATGGTCTGTCTCTGCTTCTAAGGGATCAACATTTACTTTAGCTACTCTCTTTCTCTTTATATACTTAGAAAAGCTCTTACAATCTCTTTTTATATTTCTGGCTAGTTTATTCTCATATTCAATTTCTTCCCTTTTATAAACATTTTGGTGAGCCGCTGCTGGTTTCCTAAACACTCCCAATGCTCAGAAATGTTACTGTTTTTTTTACAACATTGTAAGCCTCTTCTTTTAATCCAATTTTATCCTTAACTTCTTGAGTGCGCCACGGATGGGTCTTTCTTGCTGAGTTTTTGTTTTTCAATTGAATGTTTTTCTGTTAAAGATTTTGAATTGTTTCTTTAAATGTTTCCCACTGTTCACCCAGCTTCATATTTTTTAATACATTTACCTAATTAACCTTAGCTAGTTCCCCCCTCATACCTGTGTAATTGGCCTTGTTTAAATTCAAGATTCTTGTTTGCGATTGGATTATGTCATTTTCAAACTTAACATGAAATTCAATGGTTTTGTGTTCATTATTTCCCAGTGGACCTTTAACTACGACATTATTAATTAACTCTGCTTCATTCACAACTCACAGTAATTCATCAAGGCTCCTTCAATAGCACCTTCCAAACCCACTACCTCTACCACCCAGCAGGACAAGAACAGCAGAAGCATGGCAAGACTACCTGGAAGCTCCCCTCCAAGTCACTCACCATACTGACTTGGAAATACATCGCTGTTCCTTCACTGATGCTGGTTCAAAAACCTGGAACTCCCTTCCTAACATCATTGTGGATATTTCTACAACATGTGGACCGCAGCGGTTCAAGGAGACAGCACACCACCACGTTTTCAAGGGCAGTTAGGGATGAGCAGTAAATGCTGGCCTAGCCAACGATGTCCACATCCCATGAATGAATAAAAAAATTACTAGACCTAAGATAGCTTTATCTTAAGTCGGTTCCACAACATATTGCTCCAAGAAACTGTAATGAAAATATTCTACAAACTCATCTCCTAGACCACTCTTGCCAATTTGACTGTCTCAGCCTATATGAAGATTTAAGTCCCCCACAATTGTTACATGCCCTTTGTTACAAGCTTCAATAATTTCTTGTTTAATGTTTAATGTATAAGTGCTGTTAAAGGGCCCATAAACTACCCGCAACAGTATTTTCTGAAGCTTGCTTTCCTTATAAACTGATTCTACTTCATGATCTTCAGAGGCCACATCCTATCTCACTAATGTCCTTATGTCATCTTTTACTATCAGGGCTACCCCCTCCTTCTTTGCCATTCTGTCTGTCTTTCTGAGATATTGTATACCTTAGAATATTTATTTCCCAACCTTGATCACCTTGTAACCATGTCTCTGTAATGGTGATTAGATCGAAACCATTTACCTCTATCTGTGCCACTAGTTCATCTGTCTTATTGCAGATGTTTCCTACATTCAGATGAAGAACCTTGAATTTCAGTTTTTTACTTCTATTCCCTGTAATATTCTTATTCGCTGATGTACAATTTTTGTTAAAACCTTCTGTCCCTTCCTGCCGCACTCTGCTTGTTTTGCCCCCCATTGTTAAACTGTTCTGATGCCTCGACCTTTCTCTTAGGATTTCTAAATCTCCTTTCACCCAAGCCTTCCTCCCTCCCTCCCACCTCTGTTAGTTTAAAGCCCTGTCCACAGCCCTAGTTACACATTTGGCCAGGACACTGGTCCTAGTCCAGTTCAAGTGGAGCTCATTCCAATGGAATAGTTCATTCTTCCCTGCATACTATTACCAGTGCCCCGTGAATTGAAACCCCTTCTTCCCACACCACTGTTTGAGCCACGCACTTATTTCTCTAATCTGCTTGACTCTGTGCCGATTGACGTGTCACTCAGGTAACAATCCGGAGATGATTACCATTCATGTTAATTTGGTCCCTAATTCCTCAAATTCTCTTAGCTCTCTCATTCCTGGTTCTACCTATGCTGTTGGTTCCCATGAGAACCACGACAACTGGATACTCCCCCTCTCACTTTAGCCCAATAGTTTGCTGACACTCAGTTAGCTGGGGGTTACAGACAAAGAATGGCTACTTGGGTGAAGTGCCAGAGTGGTGTCAACACTAATACAGCCCACATCGCCGCAAGAGTCAGCAGGAAAGGGGAGGAGAAAAATGACGCACACTCATAAACACACAAAAGGGATTTGCATCTGTTTTGGGTCATATTGAGGTGAATTTTTCCCCTTTTGCCACAGGTGCAAAAACCCAGAAGGATTTTCTCTCTCTTTTACACCCAGTCAGATTTCAACAACAACATCAGCATCGATTTGCATTTGTATACCACCTTTAACCTAGTAACACCTCTGAAGAAGCTTCAGAGGAGTGTTATCAAAAACATTTTTCATTGAAATGCCTAGGGAAATATTGGAACACATGACCAAAACTTTGCTCAAACAGGTGTGCTTTAAGGCGAATCTTAAAGGAGGAAAGAAAGCTCAAGAGAAGGAGAGGAAAGCATTTAGAGTGTAAATCAGGCAGCTGATCCATTACCCACCACTTCTTGGCCAACAGTAACAGGAAGAATTCCTTTGTTAAGTGCAAACTGGAATTGTTTCTTTGTTTTGTTTTAAACTCTCAATATAGCTTTTTGATTTGACCTTTTAGTGACTTGGCTGCTTCCAGAAATGTAACTTGAAACATTTCTTGGGTTCTGCTGAATGGCCATGGAGTCCCGAACTGCTAACCCTGCCCTTCCTCTCTGCACAGATTCTTCCTGGCTTGCACTTTCTGTTGTATATCTGATTTCCAGTACTTTTTTGCCGAAACATTTTTTTTGTTTAGTGGCTTAACAATCAATGGAAAGATTTTCTAGTAACTTGTATTCTTAAAGGTCAATCTTTTTTGAAGATTAGAGAAAGCCCATACTCATGCCTGCTTCAGTTTTGTTTCGACTAATACATTTTCACTATGACATGTTCTCCTGATCTGTTACAAATGCTCCGGATGATGCTCTCAAAAACAGCATTTCCATTAACAATAATTCCAAATCCTACTCTCATTTCTGACCCTTAATCCTGTCTTGCTATGATACCTAATTTTACTGGTTTCTGGCAGGAATCAATAATCCCCAGCCAGCGAGAGAAGTCAAGGGACAAGAATTCCAGTATCTTAGTGCAACATATTGCTAATTGAGATTTTATGCATTATTACATGGAAAATATTTCCTCTGTCTGCTAGCTGATGCAAATGTAAATGTGAAATAATGCAGAACCTAGCTCTTAGTCGGAAAGCTGTGGATTCAAACCCCAATAGAGGACTCAAACACATAATCTGGGCTAACACTCAGGTGGGGTCCCGAATGAGTGCTGCACTGCCAGAGGTGCCAGCCTTTGATGAGGTGGCAAAACTGAGGTCCTGTCTGCCATCTCAGGTGGACATGAAAGATTCCATGGCAGCATTTGAAGAAGAGCAGGCGAGTTATCACTGATTTAAAAGCAGAAAACGCTGAAAACACTCGTCAGGCCAGGCAGCATCTGCGACGAGGAGCAGAGTTAATGCGCGGTATTTTATGGGTTTGGTGGCAGGGGACATTTAGTTGGGCAGGATGGCAGCTGGTGAATACCTTGCCACCTTCCCACCTCTGCCCCAATTATGTCTGCGGCAGAAGGCTCGTGGATGGCCTTCTCGGCCTGCTGCCAATTGAGGCCTTTAAGGGGCAATTAATGCCCGATTAAGGCCTCTTCTTGCTCCTGCTGGTGTTAACCCAGTGGCGTGTGGGCCTGTCGCCACACAGGGAACATAACATACAAATCTACGCCAGTTGCCCGTGGTCTCCAGAGGGACCCCTTGTACAAAGGCACTCAGCGTCTGATCGAGGGACCTGGCATCAGGTGGGGTGGGGGAGGAGGGGTGTGGGAGGGGCCTCCTGAGAGCCACCCTCTGTCTTTGCTGCCAATCCCCTTATAACCCCTCCCCCACAACCCCCACCCCACGAAACCCCTCCCGCCTTCACTTACCTCTGTCCTGGATAGCTCCGTGATCCTGGGCCTCTAGTGGGTGTCGTTCCGGTAGCAGCCAGCACCTCCCTGGTGGCAATGGAGGTCAGCAGCTCTCAGTGGGTTGGACTTCCCACTTCCAGGGCACTGACCCTGTTGAAGGCCCACTGGTGACGTCTCAACTATATGATTGGCACGTAACACCGGCGGGCCTTCCCAGAGGAGGCAGCATGGGTCTCTCACTGGCTTTCCAGCTGGCAGTCTCCTTAAAATTCCCTTTCGCTTCCTTAAAACTCCCTCCAACATTTCAGGCCCATGACTCTTCATGAGACCTCAGGAAAGATAGAGGTGTAATAGGGTTTGAGCAAGTGAAAGGCTGGGGGAGAGGAGGGGTAAAGAAAGAACAAAAGGGAAGGATTGGCTGGTCAGGAGGAGAGATTAAATGGCAAAGATTTCATGGTATTAAAGCCAAACGGTAATGAGTATAGAAAGAAACTAAAGATCTGTCCGGATGAAGTGTGAAAGCAGCCATCCAATTCAAAGTGAAGGAATAAAGGAAGAAACAA
This sequence comes from Carcharodon carcharias, assembly GCF_017639515.1. Taxonomy (NCBI): domain Eukaryota; kingdom Metazoa; phylum Chordata; class Chondrichthyes; order Lamniformes; family Lamnidae; genus Carcharodon; species Carcharodon carcharias. The sequence continues at coordinate 169,733,314 of NC_054472.1, forward strand.
GAATGAAACTGAATCAGCTGCGAAATGTACCCATTTGGCTTCTGTACCATGAACACCGACTGCAGTTAATTAATTGACAGACAGCTGAAAAAAGTGGCCGGATGTCCGACAAATGGCCAAGGCAGGGGTCAAAGGGCAGGACCCCCAGCACACTGACTAAACCTCCCCCACCCCCACCCCCACACCTCCCCCAGGCATTGGTTACTTTCAGGAATGTGACAGGTAATGCCCCCAGTCCCACACTCCGAACGGAAAGCTGCATTCATGTTATGCACGGGTCAGAGGAAGGGCCACAGTGTTGTCGCCCGGGCACTAACCCATGGGGGCAGAATTTTACTTCCTGCGGGCGGGCGGGCGCCTGACCCGATCAGGCGTAAAATTGGGCGAAACGGTGTGAGGCGAGGATCCCGACGTCATCACGTTGACTCGCGTGGTATTTCGCTCGACCGGCACGTGCAAATGTCGGAAGAGCGCCTGCCGACAATTAAGGGGGCTTAATTAATGAGACAATTGTATCTGACTTTTCGTGTCTCATCCAACCTTACCCTTGGGGCCTGGGTAAGGCAGACTTTGCATTTTTCATCAAACCTCACCCAAGGGCGGCATGAAATTTCCATTATGGGCAGCATTTTTATCAGCTATATTTCCAGGCGATTGATTGGGATGCATGGACATTATTTTTCAGCTTTTAAAACCTTTATTTGCTGATTTTCAGGTCTGCAGCTCCCGGAGGCAGCTGTCTGCCTTCAGGGAGCTCCCTCGCAGCGCTCACCCACGCCCGCAGTGACGTCATCACCTGCCCTCTTCCCGCCCCCACCCCGGCAGTGCTGAGCATTTCAGCATGTGCTTCATGCTGGCTGTTAATTGGCCAGCCAGTGTGAAATCGCAGTCGGGGGCTGATCGCAGTTGGTGGTCCGTTTCCCAACCACTTCCCGGCTTGCCGATCGGATACTCCCGCCGAAGGTAAAATTTAGGCCATGCTTCCTGTTGTAAAGCAAAATACTGTGGATGCTAGAAATCTGCAATACAAACAGAAAATGCTGGAAAAATTCAGCAACTGCGGAGAGAGGAGCAGAGTTAACATTCCCCGTCCGTATGACTCTTCTTCAGAAGAGTCTTCTCTAAAGAAGAGTCATATGGACTTGAAACGTTAACTCTGTTTCTCTCTCCGCAAATGCTGCCAGACCTGCTGGCATTTTCCGTTTTTATTTCATTCTTCCTATTGACTTGGCTCCTTTCTGGAAACCAGGATCGTGGAATTCAATTGGGATGCCTCACTCAAATCCCCATTCATCAAGGTTTATAAGATGGTGAGAATCGTCAGTCAGTTCGATTGGGATGTGATGGGAAGGTTGGGATATCATGGCTGAACCTGATTCCCTCCTCGTTTGATGGCCACGTGTTGTCATGTGATCTACATGTACCTTTAAGAGAGACATTTTTGAACTGCTGTCCGTCACTACCCAACATGAGACAGAATGTGATGGAAAATCCAATGATTCTGTGGACAGAACAGAGCAGCAGGCCTACAGGTCAGGTGTGCCTATTTGGCCTCCCAGTTACCATTATATGTATATAGTCTTATCTTCACATGAAGAACTCACAGTATCGTTTTACCAGTTCTTGTTGTACAATTGGTACATTTGTGATAAACAGAAAAAAAACGCAACAATATGTTCCAGCACAAATCAATGAATATTGACCAGGAGTGGGAGCCATCCCCGACTATTTTTAACCCAGGTACTAAATCTAACTGTAGTTCATCCACAGTCCCAGCTAATATCTGCCAACTCAGCACAAGTCAGGACTCAACGCCGAACGCCTATATCCTTCAGATGGTCAGTGCTTTAACCAGTCGAGGCATAGAGGGAGCAGAGGATAAAATCTTACTTAATCTCTGCTAAAGTTGTCATCAGGATGCAGGCTTTGTGCCACATTGGCGCCTGCACTCTTGATTGACCTGAGGGAATGAATATAATAATGCTTCGACTGCACTTCGATATAAAGCAAGGATGCACTTCAAAAGCTGCAAAGGATATTGCTTTCTTAGAAACTCCAAGTACAGTCAATCCTTGTTATTATAAACTTACTGGGATCCACAGAGTAATACTTGTTATCATGAGTTCATCTTATGGAAAATGAAACTTCTCTGCTGACAGTAATAATGTTTGAGCCAAGGGCAGAGGAAAGCTTTGTACTAGGAAATGGTTTATAAAAGCCAAGTCTACAACACTGAGGTTTCTTTGTAAAGGGTTTGATGGTCAATTAGAGGGCCTTATGCTTGGCATCCTTCTAAGCTCTGGGCATTGAGCATTTGGACCTGGGTAACTTTCAGAAATATTCTCACCTCAAATTCTTCGCTCCCCCCCCTCCCACCCCACCTCCTCACCCCCACCCCTCAACAGTTCCTCCCCCTCCTCCTCTTGGAGGTGTTCATTGATGTTGGCCCCAAATTCTTATCTGGCAGCCTCTCAGCTGCTAGGTTAAGTGATCATTCTCCAGGAACAAGCCGAGACAGGAAGAATTGGCAGGCTGCGTCACAGCCCAGCCTGAACTTGTCCTCGCGTCACATCTCCACACATGTGCCAGAAACGAGTCGTTGGATAGCGGTCAGGAGTGCTGAGGCCCTGAGGCATTGTCTGCCTGCTTGGCTCACATTTTCTAACTCTCCATTGCAGGGCTCTCAATCCTGCAAAAACTGAGGTTGTTTAACTCAGTACTGCACAGTCAGACTTGGCATCTTTGTGGCTCAGTATCATAATACAAATTGCATTTACTACCCCACGCTCCACCCCATGCCCCCCACCACCCATCCCCCCACCCCCACCCCCACCCCCCACCCCTCTCCCCACCCCCGGCCACCTGTGCTTTCAGAGTATTCTTGATGTTTTCTCACTCCTTGATTTCAGTTTTGTTCATTCATCTGCAGATCATCCCAGTGAAATTAACTGAAGGCGGGAGATTCAGTAATGGTGATGCCCTTTTATTTTTTGATGCATCTGCAAGGTTTCCTCTTAACAAAATCCAAAAGTCTTCTAGAGGCATATAAATAGTAAAAGGGTCTTAAGAGGAGGAGTGGCACATATGAAGGACCAAAAAGGGGATTTACGCATGGAGGTGGGGTCAGGAATGAGATATTAAATGAATACTTTGCATCTGCCTTTAACAAGGAGGAAGATGCTGCCCAAGACTTGATGAAAGGAGGCAGTTCAGATACTTGATAGGTTTATAGTTGATAGGGAGGCTGGCTAGGCTGACTTTACCAAAAAGTTGATCAGGCATCAGGACAGGATGAGACGCATCCAAGGATACTGAGGGAGGTAAGGGAATTACGGAGGCACTGTCCATAATTTTCTGATCTTCCTTAGATACATTCCTTAGATGATGCCGGAGGACTGGAGAATTGGAATTGTTACATTCTAGTTCAAAAAAAGAGTGCGAAGATAAGCCCAGGCCAGTCTGTTTAACCTCGGTGGCGTGACAGCTGTTAGAATCAATGATTCAGGACAAAATTAATAGTCACTTGGGCAAATGGAAGTTAATTAAGGAAAGTCAGCATGGATTTGCTAAAGGAACCTCATGATCATCAGTATATTTTTCAGCATGGGCACTCCACTGATATGTTTCACACTGTTGTAACTTTACTGCTAAATCACTTGGACAGGCGTGGACTAACAAAGAAGAGCCAGCATGGATTTGTTAAGGAACATAGAAAACATAGAAAATAGGAGCAGGAGTAGGTCTTTCAGCACTTTGGGCCTGCACTGTGTTTGACGAACGAGGTTGGGCTGGATTTAACACTCCCCTGCCGACGGGTTTGAAGATGGGGTGGGGGGACATGTTAAATCAGTGGGCAGCCTGCCTGCCTACCTCCTTGCCCATTGTCTCCACTACAATTATATCAGCAGCGGGGGTGGCATTAGACTGCCTGCTTGCTAGTGGGCCAATTGAGAGCCTTAAAGTGGGAAATTAATGGCCACTTAAGGACCTCACCCTGCTGCTGTCAAGATTTAACCTGCTGCGAGGGGCCCTTGTCCTATGTCAAGTGGCCAATCTGGCAGGTTTCTTTGCGTGGACTGGTGGTGGGAGTGGGGAGGGAGGGGAATGTCTTTAACGGGCTCCTCGAGCGAGAGGCCCCAAGGTTAACCCCTCCCCCCCAGGTTACACCCCCCCTATAGCCTCTCAAACTCCATTGGCCGGCAGCTCCCTAAGGCAGGACGTGCTGTTCCTGAGGGGTGGAAATTCCACCTCCAGCATCTTAATGGCTACATGGCTATTAAAGGAAGCTGGTGTTCTCCTTGGAGGGCTCCCCCTGCCCCGACTTTTTCATTGGGATTGAAGAGAGGAGGTGGTAGAGAATCCAGCACCTTGTGTAATTTAGCCTATTTAGCTTTTTGATGACGGTGACAGAGAGGGTTGATGATGGTAATGCTGTTGATGTGATGTACATGGACTTCTGAAAGGCATTTGATAAAGTGCTGCACAACAGATTTGTGAGCAGCGTTAGAGTTCATGGAATAAAAGGGACAGTAGCAACATGGATACGAAAGCGGCTGAGTGACAGGAAACAGGTGAACAATTGTTTTTTCGGACTGGAGGGAAGTTTATAGCAGAGTTCTCCAGGGATTGGTGTTAGGATCCTTGCCCTTCCTGATATATATTAATGATCTAGGCTTTGATGTACAGGGCACAATTTCAAAATCTGCGGATGACACAAAACCATAATTCCAGAACTTCAAAAGGGCATGATGGAATGGGGGGATATGTGGCAGCTGGCACTTAATGCAGAGAAGTGTGAAGTGATTCATTTTGGTAAGAGAATGCAGAGAAAAAATGTAAAATAAAAGGTACAATTCTCAAGGGGGTGCAGGAGCAGTGGGGCCTGGAGATATATGTGCACAAGTCATTGAAAGAGGCAGGACAGGTTGAGAATGCGATTAATAAAGCATACTGGACTTTATAAATAGGGGCATAGAGTACAAAAGCAAGAAATGATGATAAATCTGTTTAAAACACTGGTTTGGCCTCAGCTGAAGTACTGCATCCAGTTCTGGGCACTACACTTTAGAAAGGATGTGAAGGTATCAGCGAGGATGCAGAGTAGATTTAATAGAATGGTCTCAGGGGTGAGGAACTCCAGTTATGTAGATGGATTGGAGAAGCAGGGACTGTTCTCTTTAGAGAAGGTTGAGAGGAGATTCGGTAGAGGTATTCAAGATCATGAGAGGTCTGGGCAGAGTAGATAGGGAGAAACTGTTCCCATTGGTGGAAGGATCATGAACAAGAGGACACAAATTTAAGGTGGTTGGTACAAGAAGCAATGAGGAAAAACTTTTTCATGCAGCAAGTGTCTAGGATCTGGAATGCACTGCCTGAGAGTGTAATGAAGGCAGGTTCAATCATGGCATTCAAAGGGGAACTGGATCTGTAAAGGAAAAATTTGCAGGGTTACAGAGAAAAGGCAGGGGAATGACATTGGTGACTTGCTCTTGCAGAGGGCCAGCACAGACAGGACAGACTGAATAGCTTCCTTCTCTCCTGTAACCATTCTATGATTCTATGAGTTCTCCAGGCTTTGGAGTTCAAGTTTTTTTCTTAACTTCTCCTCATAGCTCATCTGCCTTGTCTCTCTTCTCTGCATCCTCCCTAATACTCACACATCCCTCTTGTGTCCAGAGCAGTACACAGTGTTCCAAGTGTAATCTGCCCAGTGAATTGCTTTGGCATTATCTCAGAATGTTCCACTGTTCCAGTATCTCAATGTTTTATTCACTTTTAAAATTGCTTTACTTATGATCTATTATGGTCTAGAGACATTGACAAGTTCGCTGATACATTGAGGTTTCCTTCTTTTCTGAGTATTCCTATACCAATTTGATTCCATTCATTTTGTACTCAAATAAATAATTTTTAGAAGTTGTTCTCTAGTGGAGGGCTTTTTTCTTCAACAATGCTGGAGGACTCATGATTAATTAATGAGAATTTCTGGGAGCAAAATAGATTACCTCTTCTACCATTTAACTGAGCAACTCTGAGCTTAGTTTTATCTTCAGCATGGTCCCTTTTCCATACATTGCATTTCACACATTTGTATTGGTGTGATTTCTACGGCTGGAAATTTCCTGTTAGCGTGTGGAGGTGGGCCCCGCACGCTGACACGTAAAATGACGTGTGGTGATGTCGGGCGAGTGACCCGACATCACCGTGTGCCATCGCGATATTTAGGTGGACGGGCGCGCGATGTTCTCCGATGCGCGCCCGCCATTAATTAATCATGTAGTTAAGGGCCTTGAGGCAGCAATCGACTGCAACTTTTTGGGACCCGTGCAATCTTCAGGATGTCGCATGGGAGCAACGGGCAGGCCGGTAGGACACATTTGTATAAACCTCATCCACAGGCGGGATAAGAGGGATGAGTGGGGTCACGAATGATATCTGTCAGATATTTAATTGTGAAAGTTACTGATATTGCCTGCAGGAATACTTCAAAACTCATAGCAGCTGCTTGGGCAGGGGTAAAAGCCTTCACATCAGAACTCTCCAGTAAATATCATATTTGGGACCTCAGGTTTCAGGAAACCTTCCTTTAGCCTGGGAATGGGAGTTGTGCTATCCAGTGGAGGCACCTCCTCTGAGGAGGAAGGGAGGGCCAGAAGGGGGAGGAGGACAGGGGTTCACATTCAGCCTCCAGGGGAGCCACCGTTGGGAGGAGAGGCGCCGGCACAATGGGGGCAGGGCCAGCAGGAAGTCCAAGGTGGAAGGAGCTGCAGAAGATGCCACTATCCTGCTGCCAGGGTAAACAGGTGGCGAAGCAGTTACCTCAATATGCCTGAGGTGCAGTGCCAAAGGAGGCTCCGTCTCTCAAGACCATAAAACATAGGAGCAGAAGCAGGCCATTCGGCCCATCGCGTCTGCTCCGCCATTCAATGAGATCATGGCTGATCTGATAATCCTCAACTCTGCTTTCTTGCCTTTTCCCCGTAAACAGGGAAACAGATGAAAGGTCCTGAGATCTGTGCCAACTGTGTGGGTGGACACTCCATGCCAGTGGCATTAAAGGTCACAGCTGCCCTCAAAGTCTATGCCTCCGACTTCTTCCAGGGGTCAGTGGGTGATCTTTGCAGAGTCTCCCAGTCGGCTGTCTGCACTTGTGTCAAGCAGGTGACAGACGCTTTGTTCAGGTGTGCATTGACTTTCATCCACTACCGCTGGGACGGGGCCAGTCAGACACAGTGAGCCAGAGTCCTTGTGGTCATTGCTGGCTTCCCCCGCATCCAGGGTGCAATAGAATGTACACATGTGGCCATCAAGGCGCCAGCAGGTGAGCCCGGTGCCTTAGTCAACAGGAAGGGCTTCCACTTCATGAACGTGCAGATAGTGTGTGATCACAGGATGCTGATTCTGCAAGTCTGTGCAAGGTACCCAGGCAGCTCCCATGATGCTTACATCCTCAGACGTTCCCAGATGCCAAGGCTCTTCAGCGCTCCAGCCTGGCTGGATGGATGACTACTGGGTGATAAGGGCTATCCCTTCAAATGGTGGGTCATGATGCCTCTCCGCCATCCAAGAACAGAGGCTGAGCAGCGGTACAATAGGAGCCACGTCTCCACAAGGGCTGTGGTGGAAAGAACCATCGGTCTTCTCACATTGCGCTTCCGATGTCTGCACTCCATATCCCCCAGATTGTGTGTTATTGATAGTGTTTACATGCTGCGCTCTCCACAATCTGGCGCTGGAATGGGGAGACGCAGTGGAGGTAGAAGATGTAGACGCAGTTGGTTCAGCTGCAGACAATGAGTCCAGTAGTGAATCCGAGGATGAGCACGCACCGGAGAACGCTGAGGGGGTAGACGCTAACCCGGGCAAACTCCAGGGAGGCAGGGACACCCGGGAGACTTTACTCCAAAGAACCTTCAGCTAGCCCACCACAGATGGACCTCCAACACACACACCAGGGCTGCAGGCTCCATACTTGATACCTGAGTGCAAAATCTGCCTGGAAAGGAACATTAACTAAGGCCCTTGTCAATAAAGCTCAATGTCAAACAACTCACTCATAACATCATGGCTTCCCATAGACCTGCAGAAGTAAGGAATCACCCTGAGGCATGGCAACATGTCGAAATTTATTGAAATTACAAAATAACTTCAGAAACCAAAAAAAAAGTTGTTGCACATCACACCAAGTCTTAACTGAACTAATATGGGGCAACATAAAAGCACCAGTGAGAAACCCGTGGTGTACCTAAGGCGCCTTAAATTTACGCTTACGGGTGCTCCGTCTAGGTGCTGTCCCCTCGCTGGCACTGGCATCTGAGACAGCCTGCTTACTCTGCTGTCCTGTTGGCCTCAATGACCTTGGCGGACGTCCTCTGGCCCGTGGAGCCTTCGATGGCCCCGCCTGGTTGTGGCTATTCCACAGCTGGCATCTCCCCAGTCTCCTCTGCCTCATCGGATGCCGCGATCACTGGCAGAGGGGCGGAGAAACTGCTGCTGTCCACCGGGGCGCCCTGAGAGGAGCCCGCAGAGATGACGGGCAGTTTCCGCGCCGATGTGAGGTCGCTTTGAAATTCCCTGCTCACCGAGCTGCGAAGCTTGGGGCCCACACCATCTCTCACACGGGCAAAGACCAGCGGAGGCTAATGCCGCTGTGAGGGCTTGCAGGTCCGAGCGCAACCCCAGGAGGCCCTGATTGTTCTCCTGGAGCAGCCTCTCCATGAGAGTCACCACTCTCTCCATGGAGGAAGCATGGTGCTCGGTGATGCTCCACTTGGACTTCTCCAGCACGGGCACCATGCCAAGCATAGCCTCATGTATCTCCGCCAGTTCCTCCCGTACACCCTGCTGCACTTCCAGCGTTTGCTGCCTCACAGACAACTCCAGAGACACATCATCAGCCACCGACCGAACATGTACCTGGTCCCCTGCAGTCCTCCGATTGCTGGCGCCTTGAGCATTCTCTGTCTCTGCCCACACCTCAAGTGTGAAGTGCCCTCACTGCTGTGTCCTGGGACACTAGCTGAAGATCTAATTCCCATCGGGGTGCTAGTGTCTGAGCTGGTGCCTGCCTGGCTGAGATGGTGTGACGCTGGTGAGTCAATTTCCTTTGTGCCCTCAGGGGTGAGATGTGCCCCCCCCCCCCCGCCTCCTCTCCTCTTCCTAGCCCTCCTCCGGTGATGCTGAAAGGAAGAACGAGGAAATCTGATTAGTTAAAGTGGAGACAATGTCAATGTGCATGCTGCTCCCCAGGATCATTACGCGTTCATCCTTCCATAATCAACGGTCAAGCCATGTTGCAAACTTCAATCACTGAGCATTCAGCAGTGCCATGGCTGCTTGGACACACGTGACCTGAGTGCTCAGCAAACATACCTCCCTGTGCACCCCAGTCTCACTGCCACCAGTGGACCTGGGTGCATGGCGCCTCTCCAGATCCGTGGCCTGCTGCTCTAATCGAGTCATGATGGCCAACCAGGACTGGCCTCCGCCAGTGCACATCCACTCAGCGGAATTGTGTGCAGTCTTCTCCTGAAAAGGAGAGATGAGCATTGATTAGTCCAGCCTGTACCTGGATTCCCATCGCATCCCTGCCACCCCAACCAGAGTGGGACATTGCAGAGCTCCAGTGCTTTGTCACCCCGCAGCTGCTGCACACTCGCCCAAAGAAGCCAGGGCTGACCCCCTCTTGCCCATATGCTGCCTCCTTCACATGTGGCACCACAAGGTGTAATCTTGCTAAGCAAGGAGGCACAAGCACGTGGAACGCAAAGGCCAGCAGACAGATTGGTGCCCCGCCACTTGGAAGCTCCCCTCCCAGCATGTTAGCACCCTGACTTGGACATGCTTTGCAGTGCCAGCACTAAGCCCAGGTGCAGATCCTTGAGTTTCACCCCCTCTCTATAGTCTGGGTGTCAGTGTCACACATGTTGCGAGTGCAGAACCCATCACAGCACTACCCTCTCAGGGTGAACTGGGCATGGGCAATATCTGCTGGCCCACCTCGTGAGAGAAACATGCTGTGAAGGATTCAATGCCGTTACTGGGGGGCGGGGAGAGGGGGCTGGTGGGGGAAGTGGGGGGTGGTGTGCACTGGAGGGAAAGGGTCATGGCAGCATTAAGTGGCCTCAGCCAACATGGTACTCACCCTTCTCCAGCGCCGGAGGTTATTGAACCTTTTACAGCACTGGACCCATGTGCGCTGCACCACATCATGGGAGCTGTCACTCTCGACCACCTCCTCCCAGGCACGTTCGGTCAGGTGGGGAGGCTTCCACCTCCTGCCTCTCAGAAGCAGGACCTCCCCCCATGCTGCCACCTCCTCCAGGAGGACAGCTCGGCACTCATCTGAGAAATGAGGGGCACACTGCCCCGCTGCCCTGCCCTCCAGTCTGGCCCACTCCGCTGCCCTACCCTCCGGCCTAGTCTGCCCCAATGGCCTACTCTCCGGACTTGCATGCTGCACAGTAGCCCTCTGCTGTGCTCTTCTCCCAGCCACTGTGAGATCACCGGGCCGCCATTGGACCCAGTGGTCTGTGCCTGCCCACTCCCGCGATCCTCGGGAGTCGAGAAATAAGCTAGACGGGCCTTAATTGGCCCATCCGTGTAAAATGGTGGTGCCCGCCCGCGCCCGCTCCCGCACGGCCCGCCTGACATGGGGAAAATTCTCCCCTATGTCTTTGAAAGAGAGCCAAAGAGTCATTGAAACATTACGGCTCACAAGGAGGCCATTCGGTCCATTGAATCCATGCTGGCTCTCTGTAGAGCAATCCAGTCAGTTCCATTCCCCACTCTCTCCCCACGGTCCAGTTTATCGTAGTCAGTGAGTTTATCATTTCAACACCGAAATTAACTTCAACCCCTAATTTTGGTGCCATTGGGATTTAGTTTGAGATCTGAGGGCCCAAGTTCGTGCATCTCCCAGATATTCAAGCATGAAATTAATACATTAGTGATTGGTAGCAAGCTATTTAACAATGAAAGGCATCACAGCTCAGCCCAATTATATTCTTATTTTTGTTTTCCAATTTGCTCTTTCCAACTGGGGTCGCAGGAATATAGGAATAGGAGTGGTCTGTTCAACCCATTGAGTCCATTCTGTCAATCAGTTAGATCATAGTTGATGCCGATGTCCTTCCTGCCATTATCCTTCCCCATTCAGGGCTGGGAACCCGAGTCACTCCCACTCTTACTACCTGCCATAGATGTGTTGGAAGGATTTGAAGGTCGACAATCAACCTGTCTGGCCATGTTATGAATGCACTTTCCATGACCATCAAAAGTCCTGGAGTTGGACTCAAAGCCAGGACTTCTGGCTCAGAGGCAGGGACACTACCCATTGCACAACAAGACCTCATATTATTTCTTTCAATCCACCCTACCAAATGCTTTATTTATCCCAAGCACTTCAATTAGATCGCCCCTTATTCTTCCATAATTGAGGGAACACAAGCCTAGCTTAGGTAACCTTTCTTTATAATTTAACCCTTTTAATCCCGGAAGCATTCTGGTGAATCTGCGCTGTGCATCAACTGGATACCGACAAGGAGGGAGAAACCTAGATAAGGACTCTCCTCATCAGTCCATGTTCTCTGGGACTAATTGCATGGGACCCTTTCCAATCTGGCTGAATAGCTAGCTCACCACAGAAAAATGATGAACAGTATACTTTCCTAGTTTGCATGAAGCACCACTGTACAACGTGGCACATTTATCCATTGAATAGCAAAATATTCAGAACTTAAAGGTATCATACTGCTCCTCAGGTGACACACCAAATTGATCTAGTGAATAATTGAACCATACTCATTGAGGAAATTCCAGCTGCCCTCTGCTGAGTTAGCTGTTCTCAGTGTTGGCTCTAGAATGGACTCTTATGTTAGCTTTGTTAGTTCTGAGTTAGGAAGGGGAAAACTGTAATATTCTTGGAATTGTTTGACTGATACAGAACATTTACTGAGTCTGCAGAGGTATGTAAAACAAGAACTTTGCGGGAAACATCGTACTGCACTGGCTGCATCTTACACGAGGCTGCCAGAGAGCAAGATCATATGATATTGCATCACTTCCTGTGATGATGTGCACAGTATCTGATTAGCATATTAAACTGTTGGAATTAACCCCTTACACTACAACAACCACCAGAAAAGAGAAAACAAGGAGATAGAAGCATGGAATAAGTCTGCCGCACAACCTTTCTGATGAGCAATGATGTGGATTTAAACAGCTGGAGGGAGTCAAAAATGCATTTTTGAGGAAGATTGAATTATTTATCTGCTCTTTTGGGTTTTAAAAAGCTACAATCACAGATAATATAATATTAGTAGTATGTATCTGATATTCAAGCAAGGCCATTGTTATTTAGATGGTGAAGGTGACCTTTAGCAGCATTGACTCCAGAACCGTTTGCGGGGGCGGGGTGTAGCAGTGCAGCAGCAGGATAGTATCTTGTTCCTGGAGCTTAACATTTGCAAACTCCCTTGTTTGGCATTTTGAAGGCCGCAAGTCATATCTCATAGCTTTGGTCGTGTCTTACCATGACAGAGGGCAGATTGTAGAGAAGGCAACAGAATGACAGGCATGCATTTGCCTGAGGCGGGAGGAGACATGATGGTGTGCAGCTTAGTGCTGACTTAGGGCACAGCTTTCTCCTGAGGTTCCTTGTCCTTTAAAGTGACAGATTTAGAGAGACAGAGAGCACATGGGTAAGCAAACACCCTAGCCAGGCACTCTCTGCCATTTAACAGTTTTCTCAAACTGCTGACATTTTCATTTCCGTTTTCTGCCCTGGCCTTCACCAACTCAAGCCATCCTGTACTAAATCTAACACTCTGATGAGAACTGACAACGCACTATCTCATATCTTACTTGTGGAAAATTATTTTTGCACTGTTGCACAGCTTGTTTAAAAATGTAGACAATTCTTGGGATAGTTAAAGGACACCAGGGGAACTTTAACCCATTGTTTAGTGAAGGATGATGCATTGCTTTTCATGCCCCGAAAACCTGCTTAGGTCAACTTTCTTGACTATCTACTTACAGCAATTCACAACACGACTGATATATAATATTCCATCACCAATTGATTCAGATTGTACGACCTCCATAGCGGCCAACAACTTTTAAGAAGAAATTCGAACTTCCAGTTAATAGCTGAAAGGATGACACAACAAGATTTCACATTTTAAGACTCTTATTGTAACAAACAGACTAAAAGCACTATTGTAAAAGCAGTACCTTTGTAGGTACTTTGAACCACAAACAGAACATTCTACTTTTTCATTTAGCGCAACCAAAAATGCAGCAAACAGATCTACTTTACACTGTCCTTTAAGTAGATATTCAATTCTTCTGGAGTAAGGTGATTCTTAGCTACCAAAGGTTTTTTTTTCATATTTGTTCATGGGATGTGGGCATCGCTGGATAGGCCAACATTTATTGTCCATGAGAAGGTGGTGGTGAGCTACCTTCTTGAACTGCTACAGTCCATGTGGTGTAAATAATTCCTTATAGACTTTCTAGTCATTGTCATACAACTGAGTGGCTCACTAGGCCATTTGAGAGTCAACCACATTGCTGTGGGTCTGAAGTTACATGTAGGCTAGACCAGGTCGGGACAGCAGGTCCCTTCCCTAAAGGGGCATTAGTGAACCAGATGGATTTTTAATAACAATAAACAACGGTTTCCCTTTTAATTCCAGATTTTTTGTATTCAAATTCCACCATCTACCATGGTGGGATTCAAACCCAGGTCTCCAGAGCATTACCTTGGGTCACTCGGTGGTCCAGTGACCATACCACTACATATTGCACCACCACCTCCCCCTACTTATGTACCTCTCCTTTCTTAGCCTGGAACTTTTAGTCTCAGAAACAATCTTTCACAGAGAGGTTCCCCTGGCCTCCACCCCCACCAGAGATACTTCCTCTAACACAAGCTAGGTGAATCTGCCAGCCTCGTTGTAACTCCTTATGAATTCAGTCTTTTCAATTCAAGCTTGAGCTCACACCCGCATTCATGCCTCTCTCGTGGATTCTAGCAGACTACCTGTGTTTGTGAGTTTTCAGGGATATCTTAGAAACCCTTCCCCACTCAAAGCCTATAGCAACATGAATCTTGTATTCAGGTAGAAATGCTGATTAACTATCCTTGAGACCTCAACTCTCTCTTATCTTAGAAGTAACTGGACAATTTAAAGCAAAACTATTTACAACCTGACAACCACGACACTTTTCTGGGACTTTGTGGAGACTCATTGTCTTCAAATGTAAACATCTTGCACCTTGTTATCAGTAAAACAAGCTGGGTTCCCTTCAACCTCTAGCAATCAGGCCTGCTGTCAGGCAGGTTTCATAGCAGGGCATATGCCCACCATCACCCCATCCCCCCTCCCCCACTCCCCCCCTCCCAAACTTCATTTTACCTTAAGTTAAAGACACGGTCCCAAAACTTAACAATCGCAGAAACCTTTTTTTCAAAATTCATTGGATGTGGGTGTCACTGGCTGGGCCAGCATTTATTGCCCTTGTTCAGAGCTGTGGGTCTGGAGTCACATGTAGGCCAGACCAGGTAAGGACAGCAGATTTCTTTCCCTAAAGGGCATTAGTGAACCAGGTGGGTTTTTACAACTATCAACAATGGTTTCATGGTCATTGTCAGACTTTAAATTCCAGATTTTTATTTAATTCAATTCCACCATCTGCTGTGGTGGGATTCGAACTCAAGTCCCGAGAGCATTAACCCGGGATCTCCGGATTACTGATCCAGTAACAATACCATGTGCCACCACCTCATAAAAATAGCAAGGTACAGAAAATGTAGAAGATACACAATAGCACAATTAGCATTGGAAATAAAAAGATAGGTTATTGTTTCTGTTGTAACCTCAGTTGTAACTTGGTGGTGTCAGCTGTTCAGTTAGTAGCATTTATGCCTCTGAAGCACAAAGTTTTGGGTTCAAATCCCACTCTAGAGCAGGTGCATAAAAATCAAGGCTAATAGTGCATTGCAGATGAAGCACTGCACTCTTGGAGGTGCTGTTTTTTGCCTGAGACATTAAAACAGAGGTCGTACCTGTCTTTTCACGTGGACATAAAAGATCCCATGGCACTATTTTGAAGGAAAGCAGCAGAGTTATCTTGCTGTCCTGGCCAATATTTATCCCTCAATCAACACCAAGAAAACAGATCATCCGCTCATTATCATATTGTTGTTTGTGGGATCTTGCTGTGTGCAAATTGGTTGCTGCATTTCCTACATCACAACAGTGACTACATTTCAAAAGTACATCATTGATTGTAAAGTGCTTGAGACTTCTAGTGGTCATGAAAGGAGCTAAAAAAATGCAATTGTCCTGTTGAAGGATCCCAACTAAACTTGTCTTTGTATCTTGTTTTTTCTACTTCACATGCACTACTCCGTATTTCTACCATTTTCTGGTTTTGTTTCGGCTTTCCAGCACTGCTTTCTTTTTCCCATTGATATAAATTCTGTTATAGTTTGCTCAAATTTTTTGGGTGGCATTTAGCATTGTAGGGACTGCATCATGGGACTTGCCTATGATTTCCCGGGTGATAAGTTCTGGGTGTCAGCCTGGAATATCTATGGGTACAACTAAAACCCAGGAGGCATGCAGAACGTAATCAAAGATTTTCCCTGCAGGAAAACAAAGAGAAGAAAATTCAGAACCAAAAAAAAAGACTTGCATTTATATATTGCTTTTCACGACCACCAGATGTCTCAACGTGCTTTGCAGCCAATGAAGTGCTTGTGAAGTGTAGTCAATGTTGTACTGTAGGAAACAAAGCAACCAATTTACACACAGCAAACTCCCACAAACAGCAATATAATAATGACCAGATAATCTGTTTTCATGATGTTCTCTGAGGGACAAATAGTGGCCAGGACACTGTGGTTAACTCCCCGCTCTAATTCAAAATGATACAGTGGGATCTTTTATATCCATCTGAGAGGGCAGATGGGGCCTTGATATAAGATCTTATCTAAAGCATGGCATCTTCAACAGTGCAGCACTCCTTCAGTGCTGCACTGAAGTGTCAGTCCAGGTTATTACATTTGAGGCCCTGAAGTGAGAATTGAACTCAGAATCTTATGATTTGGATGTGATAGGACTATCAACTGAACTGCAGCTGATACAGACACATATATGTTACCAGTCAGCTGCTTTATAGCAGTGACGATGTTGGTGATAGTAGAAACCCCTGGCTAACTTGTTCAACACTCACCACTGCACGCCCCGCCCCGCTCCCCCACATCTAGCCCATGAGTGCTGAGGAAGGGTCGCTCCCATGCCACCATTTCTACAGGTATTGGCTGAGTGAGCTTCAGATAGAATCTGAGATTTTCTGTTCACTCGGGCTCAAAGCCACACTAGCTGGTATAATTTAGCTAAAAAGTCATCAGGACATATTAGTTCTACAGTGAAAACGATTTTTTAATTCTGTCTAATGCTAAGCTTCTGGCTGCCTGATCATTCACAATTTATACACATCTCTGCAAGACTCAATTAAAAAAAAACAGAAAGCAAGGATCAGGTCCCCGTTTAAAGCTCGTTACACATTTTAGAACATAATCTAAAATTAGAAACAAATTGAGGAGGAGGGAGAGAGAAGACGGGGAACTACAGACCTAAAAATATAAAAACAAAAAAACTGCTGATGATGGAAATCCAAAACAAAAACAGAATTACCTGGAAAAACTCAGCAGGTCTGGCAGCATCAGCGGAGAAGGAAAGAGTTGACGTTTCGAGTCCTCATGACCCTTCTGTCGAAGGGTCATGAGGACTTGAAACGTCAACTCTTTTCTTCTCCGAACTACAGACCTGTTAGCCTAACATGATTAGTAGGGAAAATGCTAGATTCCATTATAAAGGATATGTTAACAAACACTTAGAACATTATAGTAAGATTGGGTAGAGTCAATATGGATTTATGAAAGGGAAATCATGTTTGACAAACCTGTTGGAGTGTTTTTGAGGATGTAACCAGCAGGATAGATAAGGGTGAACCAGTGGGTGTGGTGTATTTGGATTTTGAGGAGGCTTTTGATGAGGTCCCACAGAAGTAAGCAAAATTACAGCATTTGAGATTGTGGTAATATACTGGCACAGATTGAGAATGGGTTAATGGACAGGAAACAGAGCAGGAATAAATGGATCATGCTCAGGTTGGCAGGCTGTGACTAGTGGAGTACTGCAAGGATCAGTATATGGGCCCCAGCTATTCACAATTTATATCAATGATTTCGATGAGGGGACCAAATGTAATGTTTCCAAGTTTGCTGATGACACAAAACTAGGTGGAAATGTGAATTGTGAGGAGGATGCAAAGAGGCTTCAAGTGAAGCTAGACAGGCAAAGTGAGTGGGTGAGGACATGGCAATGGAATATGATGTAGAAAAATATGAAGCTATCCACTTTGTTAGGGAAAACAGAAATGCAGAGTATTTTTAAATGGTGAAAGATTGGGAAGTGTTGCTGTCCAAAGGGACCTGAGCGTCATTGTTCATGAGTCACTGAAAGTTAACATGCATATGTTATATTGGCCTTTATTGCAAGAGGATTTGAGTACAGAAGTAAAGATGTCTTGCTGTGATTGTATAGAGCCTTGGTGAAGTATTGTGTACATTTTTGATCCCCTTACCTAAGGAGGGATATACCTGCCATAGAGGGAAGGTAACAATTCACCAGATTGATTCCTTGGATGATGGGATTGTCCTATGAGGACAGATTAAGGAGACTGGGCCACTATTCTTTAGAGTTTGGAAGAATGAGAGATCTTATTTAAACATACAACATTCTCACAGGGCTCCAGAGGGGTGTTGCAGGAAGGATGTTTCCCCTGGCTGGGGGGTGGTGGGGTATGGTGGTGGGTGGGGGGGGGGGGGATGGGAGGGTCTAGAACTAGGGGACAGAGACTCAGAATGAGTGGTAGACTATTTAGGACTGAGATAAGGAGGAATTTCTTCACTAAGAGCGTGGTGTATCTTTGGAATTCTCAATCTCAGAAGGCTGTGGAGACTCAGTCATTGAGCATGTTCAAGACAGAGATTGACAGATTTTTAGATATTAAAAGTATTAAGGGATATGGGGATAGCGTGGGAAGATGATGTTGAAGTAGAAGATCAGCCATGATCTTCTTGAATGGCAGAGCAGGCTCGAGGGGCAGAATGGCCTGCTCCTTCTCCTATTTCCTGTGCTCCTATGTTCCAACAGTTAGAAAAAGATAAACAATACTTGAATGCATTGTTTAGTTCATAATAGCAGTTTGTACATCAATATTTAGTAAGGTAACAGATATTAATGAATGAAGGTGGGTGCTCCAGGGAATGAACAAAGTGAAAGAAACATTTGAATTTCCATTACTTTGGTGCAATAACTGCTTATTCAGGGAGAGAAGCGGTCTCTCGTCTTTCCTTCCCTCCAGATGGATCTAACTTCCTTTGACAGGCTGTGTACTAAATGACATGTACTAAATACTGGCTGGAAAATGGTGAGCATTTTCTTCTAGGTCATGTCATCCTGCATTCTGGCGTTGACAAAGATTACCACAAATCATTATGCATGAGTGTTTAAGAAAAAGCATTTACTTCACGCACCACATAGAAACCACATGCCACCTGTATGATTAATTCATATTAGCCAGCAGGCAGTTAAGTCAAGTGAAGCAGGCATTAAGGAGGTTAGCTTCCAATTACTGACTTTATCGTAGGACAGGGACACAACTTCATCCTTCTGAATCTTCCTTTAAACAGGCTCAGCTTTGAAAAGAGGCTTGTTAACCCTTAATCTTTCATGGCGCTATTCTGCAAAGCTAGAGATTACTTCCAGTTCTATCTTGTGACATTTTGGCTAGCTTCCAAAGATTTGTCATCATTTTGTAAGTAGACAAGATCATTGAGGAGGTACTGATGCAATAACTGAGCATGTCCAGATGCTTGTCATACACTATGGGCAACAGCACTGATTTACAACTGCCAAATGGTTGGTAAGAATCACAGCAAATCCTGGAATCCCATGGAATAAAAAAGGCTTTATTTGACACCTTCACTGTAAAACAATGGATCTAATTGTAAATGGGTGAAATTGTGGAATGCAATCATCAAAATATCAAAGTCCTGAAACCCTATGCAACTATAAACAGAATTTGATTTATTCAGTCACCGTAAACCAATGGTCCTGACTGTGGGATCGATCTTCCAGATACTTAATTTGGGTAATGGCTGTTTCTGTGATGAGCTCTGTTCAGCTGAAAGTTATGGAGACTCTTAAATTCAAATCATAACCTAGAAATCGCTGTCGTCAATAAAAGTAGTCGAACACTTAAGATGTTTGCATGACTTTTCTCCTTTTAATGTAGGCATTTAGCCAATAAAAATAAATGGGTTAATGTCTGTAATAAAATATCAGACAGAGGAAGGTTTCTGCTAATATTGCCACCAGCATTATATTATGAATGTGATTTAACAAAGCGTAGTTTAACTAATTTAATCATCAAAGTGCTTATCCATAACAGCTTCCGGCAAAGGGATTCACTTATATAGAAAATTTTTAAAGTCATGACTGATTTTTAAATAATGACTATTGATCTCCTGTGTTTCACTCATGGGCAAAATGATTACTTTATAATAAGCTCCTATAATTTAAAAAGTACTTTGAGCACAGATTGTTTCGGCAGTGTCATGGGAGGACTGAAGGCTTTCAACTTTTTTTCTTCCTTTCTCTCCCCTTGTTTGAAAGTACTGTGTGGTCAGATATCATTCCACCCAAACCAGCTCCACTATCTTATCCAACTAACTGTTCTTTTTATGTAAGTCTAGACATTGTGTGTTGACTGGCTGTTCAGGCACAGAGACATCACTGTCTGATGCTGCCCTCACCCAATGTTCAAGCACATGAACCACCCAGTAGAAGTCACTGAATCATGATCAGGAGCTGGAGCACTGGTTCAATTTCTCTTCTCTGGCTGAGGCAAGTTATAATGCCAGGCATTGCTCCAACTCAGCACTGAGCAATGTTAGAACTTACTGGGAGCTTGGTTGGCTAAGTTGGATTTACCAAACTGAGCCATCACGGTGCTGAATCAAAGATTTTAATTATGCCACTGAGCTCTTTTAACATGTTCCCCTGACTGATTTTAGTGAGCCTGGAATATGTTTGGAACAGAGGGAGGATGGGTTGCACATGGTTTTAATTGGCAGAATCCACCGCCCTTCACAGGCTTTTCTGGGAAAGGGTTGGTTCCATGTCAAAGATGACCAGCTGTCAGTAACTTCTTTCAGCAATTGTGATCTCAAGAGGCCATACGAGTGTGCAAGAACAAAGGAACAGAGACACACTGATTATTTGAGATCAGTCCTCAGCCGTTTATTTTGATAAACAAATTGGATATCACACACTTTGAAACTGAGGGCAAGATATGATGAAAGACTACTCCATAAGTGTGAAGAGGGTTAAATAATAAGTTAAAAAATTGAGACTGGTGTTGACTTTCATGGACATAATCCAAATTCCCTTGGCTATGGAAACGTTTTATTTAATCACCAATGATATACTATAGAAATGTTGACTTTAGTATTTAAATGCATGATGGACTGAGTGGTCTTGGCTGCCCTTTGAATGTAAATGCAAAAGGCACGTGGAACACATTGGCCATCAGTAGCGTAAAGAAATGATATGAAGATTAAAAAAAAATGTGGCCGAGATAGAGGGCTTTCTAAAAGTTGGTGGCTAATTTTAAAATGATGCACTCCAATATGTAAATGTGTTTTCTGTAGTAGGAGCAAATGTCTAATAAATCTCCAAGGAACCTATGCTTGACTTGCATGCAACTAACTTTAAAAACACTTGATAGAATAATGCTTTAGTCTCTGAATAGCTGTCAGATTGGATTTATTACCTTTGGTCCCATTGCAGAGACAGGCAATTCAATCCTAAGGGATTTTTATTCTCTCCAGGGACATCCCTAGCTGGCTTTGCAATGTCAGAATCTCTGAGATAACAGATTTGACATATTTAATATAGCACAGTATAAGTAGAGCTTTAAATCTAGACTGAACCATGTTGTAACTTTGTCATTGGATTAAGATGTTATGCCTTGCATGTTTAGTTTGCAGACCCATGGAGAATTAGCAAAAAAAAAAAATTGCTTCAGTGACAATGTCCTGATTTCAGATGGGGCAGCATTTTGTAGCTCTACAATATGCCTTGGTGCCCTCATTAAAGGCAAGGCACCAAGGCATAACAGTTTACTAACAGTTAAATGTTAAAAGTTAAGAAGGGAAAGCTGGGGCTATCCTGCTGGACTGCTATCTAGCCACCCCACTCTGTGATGGCCAGCTCTAAACAGGACCAGGCTCATCTGTGATGTTTTCACAATCGAATAGCCACCAAGGCCTCATCACTTCCTGTCTTTGCAGCCACCTCCAGCTTTACAACTCTTTATGCTTTCTGTGTTCCACTAATCCTGGCCTTGTCTGCATCCTGATTTTAATTGCTTATCCACTAGCAGCTGTTTCTTTAGCTGCTGAGACCTGATGCTCTGGAATTCCATCCCAAAGCCTCTCCACCTCTCTACCTCTCTCCTTCTTTAAAACACCCCTTAAAACCTACCTCTTTGACCTAATATCTCCTTAGGTTGCTTGTTGCTAAATTTTGTTTGGTAATGCTCCAGTGAAGCCCCTTGGGTCATTTCATGATGCTAATGGCGCTATATAAATGCAAGTTGCTGGTGTTGGAACTCATTGTAGACAGTAAAAACATAAATTGTGGACTGTGGATGATATAGGAATTTTATAACAAAGTCTCATATTGGTATTCCTTTAAGCAGAGCTGGCTCAAGGCACCCTCCTAGTGGACTCTTGACTTGTGGATACTCAATTCTGAACTGGATAGCCACTTAGGGCTCTGATTTATCTTTGCAATTTTGCTAAGCAGTTAAATATGTATTGACCTGCTGGTATGAGGTCCAGGCAGTGACAAGGCAACTTACACAGCACACTGATCAGCTATTCAGGAGAGCTGAGGAAGGAAAGATTACAAGTCTATTTTGCAGTATGCACATTGATGAATATAAAGTTGTGAGAACTGGCTGGAGAAAGGGGCAGCTAGGTTGAGTGCTTTGGAATTGCTTCAAGAATAGAGACAGCTTCATTAACACTAAAAGAATTACAGAAAGAAAGAGGAGGAGAAAGGAAGAAAAGGTGAATGAATGACACAGAGAGAAAGGATATTAAAATGAACCCTAGGGAGAGAGAGAAACAGAGAGGGAAAAGTGCAGCGATACAGGGAATAAAAGAAAGATACTTCTTGACCAGATACATCTGGTCTGTAGGAGGGTGAATAGATGAGGTAACTGGGCTTTGAATATAAGCAGCTTCTTCTACCTTATGAGCTATGTATGAACCAAAAATAAGTGAATTAATACACAGGAAAGGAGAATGGACCAGAATGAATAATCCTCCAGATAGATTTCAGAATTTTTAAGAGAACATCCTGAAATAAGTCTCCTGCTTCATTACCTGACTATCACAGTCCTAGGCAGCGGAACTTCCTCAAAACATATCTGGCAGAAGGCCACCCGAACATCTTCAGCTGGCCCTTCTGTTAGAAATCAAACTGTGAACTCCACAGAAGGCTTGGTAAGTAAATGCACAATGTGATATGCGCGGAGACTTACAGATCAGAAAGTCCGAGGTTCTATCCGTGCATGGCGCTGAGTTAGCTAAACTCAGCTGAATTAACAATCCGGGCACTACAATTGGCCTGAGAGTCCTTGCCTGGGTTGGGTAAAGTAAAGCAGTCAGGGTTCCTATTCCTTACTGTTGCCCAGTCGGCCTTTCTAGAAAATGTAGGCATGTCTGTTGAGGAAAGTATTGTGTGCATTGTGATGAACCCAACACTCATTGCCCAAACTCACAAGTCAGCAACAATGACAGAGGTTCAGATACCGGAAGGAATGATGTGAGGGTCCTTGGGTAATTTACCAGAATGGTTCTATGGACTGGGGATTTTAGTTAGAAGGTTAGGTTGGAAAAGCTGGGGTTGTTCTCCTTGAAGCAGAAGAGATTGACATGAGCTTTAATAGAGAATAAGATTATGATTGGCTTAGATAAGATAGACAAGGAAGAATTGTTCCCATTAGCTGATGGTACAAGGGCTAGGGGACACAGGTTTAAGGTCTTGGACAAGAGATGCAGGGGGAATATGAGGGATAACTTTTTACACAGTGAGTGGTAATGACCTGGAACTCGCTGCTCACGAAGGTGATGGAAGCAGAAACAATCAATGATTCCAAAAGGAAATTGGATCAGCACTTGAAGAAAATAAATTCACAGGACCACAGGGAATGAATGGCAAAGTGGGATTGATTGGATTGCTCTGCAGAGAGCTGTCATAGACTCAATGGGATGGATGGCCTCCTTCTGTGTTGTACATGATTCTATGACACTGTGTCTGTCATGTGCTGCCCCAAATTAAGTTATTGTTATTGCTTTCAGAGATAAAAAGGAACTCAACAGTAACAAAAAGTCCTGAGTGTTTTTCTTTCTGTTTAAAAAACTTTATTTCAACAGGAAAGCAGGGTAGGAAGAGTTACTGAACTGCACAATACAGAGAGCTGAATGCCTTTTGCAGTTTAAATGTTACAGACTGTGAAAGGTGCGCGGCAAATTGTGAATTCTGTTTCAGCTTCCTCACTAGGCCTGGCTCAGTAAAGCCTACAACATTGTCACCATAGTGTGACCTCATTATTAAACCATTTAGATCAAAACATTTTTAGAATTCAACATGCACAGACTCAATGAGAAGCTGTTGAACCCAATGACAATCATAGAATTATAGAATGATATAGCACAATATTCAGCCCATTGTGCCTGTGCTCATTCTTTGAAAGAGCTATCCAATTTGTTGCAAAATGTCCTTTCTAACAATTTTCTAACAGGTAGACTAACAGTAAATCCCCCTCTTTACCTAATTTGACACAGGAGGGTAAAACAAAAGATATACCAAAGTTTAACTCGGGCATGTTATTTTTACACATTAAGGGATTTGCTTGTGACCTTAGCTGATCAGAAATTCTACCCTAAGATTTTGGGATGGTTATGTACTTTTAGAAAGTAAGTAAATGGGAGCTGCTTGCCATTAAGAGGACATCGGGCACAGATTCCATCAGTAGACAACTCCTTAGTGAGTGACACTGCTTTGTTCCTTTCCCAATTTTGGATTACAATTTGGAGTTGTTCAGTGAAGTTGAGTGCAATTGGAGTATTACATGAACAAAGATATCGGTGAAGCTTCCTAGCTCTGTTGTAGCCCAATGGACATTCAGGACTGGAATAGGTGCCAATTGGTATTGCTCCTTAAAGAGTTGCTCGCCAATGTGTCACTTTGGGTGCTATCAGCTATCTGCATTCCTGCTGAATGTGAACAGCCAAAACTGGCAACACGCATAGAGAATTGGAAATTATGGGAATTTTAAATATCTCGACAGTAGGTAAAAGTTTTACATGCAAAGGTTCTTTGTTTTAAGGCTGAATTTATACCAGTAAAAAACTTCCTTCTGGAGTGTACAGCACACTTCACAGATTTCGTATCTTTGGTAGAAACTGAGGGTATACTGTCACTTAAAATGATGTGTACATAAAACACTTGACATTGATGGACAGGTAGCAATAGAAGTACTTAAACTGGAACAATGTCATAGTCAAAGATTGTTTCTACTGGTTAGTGAATCTGAAAAGAAAGGGCATAAATTCAGGATTATCAGTAAAAGGAACTTTATTTTATTTGACACAAAGGTTTACTCAAAGGTTGAATCCCAGGGGCCACTGAGGTAAAGACAGTAACATTATATATGAACATACGAATCAGGTGCAGGAATAGACCATTCGGCCCTGCAAACCTGCTCCACCATTTGATAAGATCATGGCCGATCTGATTGTGGCCTCAGCACCACTATTTTGCCTACCCCCAATACCCTTTGACTCCCTTGTTAGTCAAGAATCTACCTACCTCTGCATCTTTCATTTGAAAGTGAACTGTATAAGTATAAGATAGTCACTAATAAATCCAATAAGGAATTGAAGAGAAACCTCATTACCCAGAGATTGGTTGGAATGTGGAATTGTCTACCACAAGTAGTTGAGGCAAATAGCATTGATGTAGTTAAAGGGAAGCTAGATAAACACATGAAAGAGGAAGGAGTAGGAGGATATGCTGATAGAGTTAAATGAAGAGTGGTGGGAGGAGTCTTATATGAAGCATTAAAACCGACATGGACTAGTTGAGCATATTGGCCTGTTGCTGTGCCATTTGTTCCATGTGATACCTCCATGTCTAAGTATTTCTAACAAAGGTAAGCGAAATGATACAGACAAAAGGGGGGAAATTAGATTACAGCTCCAGTTGAATACAGTAAAGATGTAATTGGTCAAATGGCCTCCTGCTGTGTTTTAATTACTACGATTTACATGACCGCTTATGAAAGCTGGACAGATCATGAAATTTATGAGTTTGTGCAAGTTATTTTTTGTTAAAATTTAATGAAGCTAGTGTAATATCATTGTTCCAGTTTAAGTACTCTTATTGCTACTTGTCCATCAATGCCAAGTGCTTTGCGTACACATCATTTTAAAAGTGACAGTATACTCTCAGTTACTACTAAAGATACTAAAGCTGTGGAGCATGCTGTACACTTCAGAAGGAAGTTTCTTACCGGCTTGCGCAAAGTGCAATATAAATTCATCCTTAAAACAAAGGACCTGTACATGTAAAACTTCTACCTGCTGTCGAGATATTTTAAAATTCCCATAATTTCCAATTCTCTATGTGTGTTGGCACTTATGGCTGTTTCACATTCAGCAGGAATGCAGATAGCTGATAGCAACCATAGAGACATGTTGGCAAGAAACTCCTTAATGAGTAATACAAACTGGCACCTATTCCTGAATGTCCATTGGGCTAAGAACGTTCACTGATATCTTTGTTCATGTAATACCCTGTCAAGATTTTTCATGATTTTGAAAACATCCATTGGCTGTCCCATTAACTTTCTCCTTTTTCAGTGATTAAAGCCCCAGTTTTTTTTTACCTTTATTCTAAACTCTAACATTTACTATTTGTGGAGTTATTCTTGTCAACCTTTGCTGTTCCCCTTTCCATGGCTCTCATACCCTTCCTATTAACAGGTGTCCAAAACAAACACAGGATATTTCAACTGTGGCATATGTTGCATTTTTATAATGATATAAAGGCACGAATAACTCATCAGGGATTGTGTAAACACATTGCAGATTCATTTATTTAAACTAGGCTCATGAAAGCATACACACATGGATAGAAAGCTTAAAGACATCAGCAACAGAGCTTTGTGTACTGTGTTCTGTTCACAAGCCAAAGTGAAACTGAGGCTAGATCACATGACACACTTCTTTTCTAGTGGTCATCTTGCTAGCCCTTAAAGGCATATTACAATAACCCCCTTTTTAAAAATACTTGCCCCTTTTTCAAAGCAGTATAACTATTTACAATACATGTTCATGTTTAGTTACCATTATATAAGCACATAGAACTGGTGAATCTATGAGTCTAAAGTGTAGAGCTAATTTACTGGTATACCCAGATCCTGTAATGGTAACCTTGTCTGGAGGTATCTTGAATTGCTCACACTGATTTGTGGGATTGTCATTCTTGTATGTTGGTCCCGGTTGCATTTTGGATTTTGTCCTCAATGCAATAGAACTGTACAGTAGTTGAGAAGGTGGAATAGATCTGCTTTATCCTCGGTTATGCCTCACTGTTGCACTTTTGTATGTAATGGCTTTAGTGACTGGAAGCCAGTGTTCAGTGGCATACCACAGGGATCTGTGCTCGGTCCGCTATTATTTGTCACTTATATAAACGACATTGATGACTATGTAGGGGATAGGATTTAGGGGGTAGTTTGCGGATGACACAAAGATTGGCTGGGTGGTTAACAGTGAGGTTGAGTGTCTTGGGCTACAGGAAGATATAGACGGGATGGTCAAATGGGCAGTTAAGTGGCAGATGGAATTTAACCCTGAAAAGTGTGAAGTGATACATTTTGGAAGGAATAGTTTGACAAGGAAGTATTCAATGAACGACATGACGCTAGGAAGTTCTGAGGAACAAAGGGACCTTGGCGTGTGTGTCAATAGCTCTCTGAAGGTGGAGGGGCATGTTAGTGGGGTGGTGAAAAAGGCATATCGGACACTTGCCTTTATCAATCGAGGCATAGATTTCAAAAGTATGGAGGTTGTATAGAAGTTGTATAGAACCTTGGTGAAGCCACATCTGGAGTACTGTGTGCAGTTCTGGTCACCACATTATAGGAAGGATGTGATTGCACTGGAAGGGGGTGCAGAAGACATTCACCAGGATGTTGCCTGGGATGAAACATTTGAGTTATGAAGAGAAGTTGGATAGACTTGGGTTGTTTTCGTTGGAGCAGAGAAGACTGAGGGGTGACCTGATCGAGGTGTACAAGATTATGAGGGGCATGGACAGGGTGGATAGGGAGCAGCTGTTCCCCTTAGTTGAAGGGTCAGTCACAAGGGGATGTAATTTCAAGGTGAGGGGCAGGAGGTTTAGGGGGGATGTGAGGAAAATTTTTTTTACCCAGTGGGTGGTGACGCTCTGGAATGCGCTGCCTGGGAGGGTGGTGGAGGTGGGTTGCTTCACATCTTTAAAAAGAACCTGGATGAGAATTTGGCATGTCATAACATTCAAGGCTATGGGCCAAGTGCTGGTAAATGGGATTAGGTAGGTTGGTCAGATGTTTATCACGTGTCGGTGCAGACTCGATGGGCCGAAGGCCCTCTTCTGCACTGTGTGATTCTGGTTCTGTGATTCTGTAATGACTTCATAGGACCCCTGGTTCTGAACTAATCCTTGTTACCTCAACTGGTTGCCATGCACCTTCTGTGGGATCCTGGGTACAAACTTGTTGTCCCAACTGCAAACCAGGCAATTCTGTACCTGGATTTTTATCATGCCAGTTTGGGCTGCTTCTCTTGCAGTTTTAAAAGTTGCTCTGTAGTTTCTGGGAGAGTAGAATGGGCAAGAATAGGTAAATTGGTTTGCACTAATCTGCCAAACATGAGCTCTGCCGGTGGTGGAATCGTTTCACTTAAAAGTTGTCATTCATAGATGTAACGTTGCAATGTGTAGACCTTGCTTGGTCTGTCCGCGTTTGAGAATTAGGGATTTTGTTGTGCAAACCATTCATTTGGCTAGGCCATAGGGTCTAGGGTACTGAGGTGAAAAAGTAGCGTAGTCAATATTCCACTTCTCACACATATCCTGAAAAGGCTTATCAATAAATTGTGGACTGTTATCTGTAATTATATCTCTGGGCACACCAAATAAACTGAAAATAGCACTTAGAGTGTGTATGATGGTTGCGCATGACTTATTGTGCAATTGTCAAATAATGGGATACTTGGTAAAAGTCAACGATGATAATGAAGTCAGTGGCATGGACGTGAAAGAGGTCGAGTGTGATTTTTGACCAAGGATGGAAAGGAACTTCATGTGGAATCAATGGTTCTTTGTGCTGACTTGACATCTGCTCATGATATGCCTCACACTTCTTGACGACGACTTCAATGTCATTGTTCATATCTGGCCAATAGACTGTCTCTCAGGCAAGTCCTCTCATCTGATTTGGTCAGACAAGACTTTGTGTTGTCCTTGGCATCCTTAAGGGCAGCTCTTGTCCCATCAATAGTTGTATACTCTGATTAATATCAGTCTTCTTTCCCCATCAGCCTCATTTTGCTATCTCTACCCAAATTATTTAAGCAAGTAACTGAGTAACTAATAAGATTTGTTTAGCAATGCACATGAAACAGTCTGCATTTGTAACATTTGTAATGGCCTCCCCTGAGGCGAGTTTGGAGACAGGAGGGAATTTAATCAGGCAAGAGGGTGTGGAGTGGGGATCCTGCCACCCTTCCGCCCCTGTCACAATTAAGTCTGGGGTGGGAAGGCTCATGGATGGTTTTCCCACCCCGATGCCAATTCAGGGCAGTAAGTGGGCAATTAATGCCTACTGAATGGTCTCATCCTCTGATGCTAGTATTCAACCAGGGGCAGGTGGGGCACTGGCCATATGGGGAACCAGAAAAGCAAAATCTGGTTGGGTTTGCATGCGGGTTCCATGTTGGGGATGGGGTGGCTTCCTCATTGTCAAGCACCCAATGCCTGATCGAGAGACCTGGTTTTGGGAATTTGGGAGGGGGGAGTTGCTGAGAGCCACCTCACTTGTATTTCCCTTTGACCCCCCCACCTCCCCCCAATCCCTACCCCTCCCTACGACTCCCATTTTGCCCTCACTCACCTGTGGTCTGGGTCCTTTGGCGGTATTGGGCCCCTGTTGGGTGCATTGCCAGCAGCTACCGCTCCTCCGAATGGCACTGCTTGCAATGGACAGCTGATGGCCTCTGGTTGACCTGCAGCTCTTAGGGGGCGGGATTTCTGCCCCCCAGGGTCCTGGAGCCCAGAGAACATAAGCCACTTAAGTGCCTGTTAATATGGTGGGACTTCCCCAATGGAGGTGACACGGGGCTCTCATCGTTTCTCCAGCCGGTGGGCAAAATCCCTGTCACCTGGATTAAATTCCACCCATTGATCCACAGCTCGGTCAATGTTTCAGGGGTGAATGTTTGTCATGAACATTTCAGATCCTCTTCTTCTGGTGCATTGTCACACACATATGGAGATAATAAATGGGTCTATTGATGTCACTGAAGGCACGTTTCCTCATGTTTTTCATTCCTCAGCTAATGATTGTATATCAATTCAGTATACAACCACAATTTGTGTTCAGAGAAAATGAACTTGGTTTCACAATCAAGATTTAGCAATAGCAAATTGAGTGACGTCTGACAAATGTTTGTGAGAGTCCCTATTTTTTGCTTGCTTCTGTGTCAAAAGTCATCAGCTACAGCTTTTGAATATCTAATTATCTTTGACGTTGCTCATGGATAGTCTGAAATGTGGAGCACTGTTGTCAGGTTTAGCTGGTAACTTGTTTTGTCCCATTGAAGCCACTACTCGGGTGGAAAGTAGACCTTCTGGAGGCAAATTACTATTGGAAGCTTGGCTCAATTGGCCTGTCTTTTTTAGGCAGACACAAAACAAGTTCCTTCAAAAATGTAGCGGAAAATGATTGGTTTTCTGTCACTTTTCTTGTGATTTTATAAAGGAAAATCTTCAGATATGATTTATTGGTGTTTTGTAGAAAGTCTGATGCATCTGAAAATCAATAGACTCAATGCCATATTATCATGATACAGTTATGTTGTTGATAAAGAAGGCACTCTGTTGTGAATGGGATGCGAGCAGGAAATGTAGCACAATAGGCAAAGTCAGCATCCATAGGAATAGAAGGAGGCCATTCAGACCCTTGAGCCTGTTCAGCCATTCGATTAGAACATGGCTGATCTGTACCTCAACTCTATTGACTTGCCTTTCATCCCTATTGCTTGAAGAAAAATGTATTGATTTCAGTCTTGAGAATTTCAATTAAGCATGGATTCAAAGGCTTTTGTGGGAGATAGTTACGGATTTCCACTACCTCTTGTTTGAAAAAGGGCTTTATGATTTCACTGCGAAATAGTGTAACTCTAATTTTACAATTGTGCCTCCTTATTCTGGAGGCCCCCACCAGAGCTTCACTCGAGCTACCCAATCAAATCTTTTTATCATTTTAAACCCCTCAATGTTGTAAACTCAAGGGAAGGAGTAGTTGAGGCAAATGGCATTGATGCATTTAAGGGGAAGCTAGAGAAATGCTTGAGAAATTGAAATTGAATTGAAGTGTGGGAGGAGAGCCATTCATACTTTTTTAAAATTTGTTCACTGGATGCAGGAAAAGCCAGCATTTATTGCCTGTCCCTAATTGCCCTTGAGAAGGCGGCGATGAGCCACTTCTGGAACTGGTGCAGTGCATGTGGTGTAGGTACACCCACAGTGCTGTTGAGTGAGGGAGTTCCAGGACTTTGATTCAGTGACAGTGAAGGAATGGCAATACATTTCCAAGTCAGGACAGTGTATAACTTGAAGGGGAACTTGCAGGTGGTAGTGTTTCCATGCATCTGTTGTTCTTGTCCTTCTAGGTGCTAGAGGTTGTAGGTTTAGAGGGTGCTGTTGGAGGAGCCTTGGTGAGTTGCTGCAGTGCATCTTGTAGATGGTACACACTGCTGCCATTGTGTGTTGGTGGTGGTGAGAGTGAATGTTTAAGGTGGTGGATTGGGTGTCAATCAAGTGGCTGCTTTGTCCTGGGTGGTGTTGAGCTTCTTGAGTGTTGTTGGAGCTGAGTATTCAGTATTCCATCACACTCCTGACCTGTGCCTTGTAGATGGTGGACAGGCTTTGGGGAGTCAGGAGGTGAGTTATTCATTGCACGATTCCCAGCTTCTGACCTGCTCTTGTAGCCACAATATTTATATGGCTAGTCCAGTTCAGTTTCTGGTCAATGGTGACCCCCCAGGTAACCTCATCTGGACACAGCTTCATTTTCCTTTCTTTACCCATTACCACAAAACCTTTACCACCTTCAACACCTCTTTGTCCTTTTGTCTATGACATCTTTTGGTTATCTCCACCTATCACTGGCCCTCTATCCAGCTCTTCCTGTCCCACCCTCCCTTAAACCAACTTATATTTCACCTCTTTTCTTTTTTTCCTTAGTTCTGTTGAAGAGTTAAAACGTTAACTGTATTCCTCTCCAAAGATGCTATCAGACCTGCTGAGTTTTTCCAGGTATTTTTGTTTTTGTTTTGGGTTTCCAGCATCTGAAGTTTTTGCTTTTACCACAAAACCTTCAGTCATTTTATCCCTCCTGCCCTCCATACTATCACCGACCTCTTTTATTTTTTCTCCGTTTCCCCCATTCACTTGGTCAAAACCAATTACACTTCTATCATCCTTAGTTCAGTGGAAGGGTCATCATTAACTTGAAAGGTTAACTCTGTTTCTCTCTTCATAGGTATGGCCTTACCAGCTGAGTATTTCCAGCATTTCTATTTTGATTTCAGCTTTATAAACTCTGCAGTATATTGTATTTGTTTTGAGTTGTATCATGTGAAACATAAGCATTGGCATGGATCTGTTTCTTTTATTCTTTCATGGGATGTGGGCATCGCTGGCAAGGCAAGCATTTATTGCTCATCCCTAACTGTCCTTGAGGAGGTGGTGGTGAGCTCCGTTTTGAACCGCTGCAGTCCATGTGGTGTAGATACACCCACAGTGCTGTTAGGGAGGGAGTCCCAAGATTTTGACGCAATGGCACAGAAGGAATGGCGATATATTTCCAAGCCAGGATGGTCAGTGGCTTGGAGGGGAACGTGCAGGTGGTCATGGTCTCATGCAATAGCTGCCCTTGTCCGTCTAGGTGGTAGAAGTTGCAGATTGGGAAGGCACTGTCGAAGGAGCCTGGGCAAGTTTCTGCAGTATATCTCGTACATGGTTCACAATGCTGCCACTATGCATTGGTCGTGGAGGGAGTGAATGTTTATGGTGGTGGATCTGTTATGATCGTTATGGGTCTTAGCTATGGTTGCCCTTTGTTAGGATTGGTAGAAACTGCTGGAGGCAGGACTTGGTAAACTTTACCTTTTTTAAAACATTCTTTTAACTATATACAGGAGGAGGTTTAGCACGAGGCTTCACGCAGAACCATCCTTCAATAGGCTTTGTTGTCATGTGATCATACATCACCGATGATGTAAACTGTCTATTTACATCTCTAACATCCTTTACACTACAGTGGGTGGGGTGCTGATCAAGCGGGTTGCTTTGTCCTGGATGGTGTCAAGCTTCTTGAGTGTTGTGGGAGCTGCACTCATCCAGGCAAGTGGAGAGTATTCCATCACAATCCTGAATTGTGCCTTGTAGATGGTGGACAGGCTTTGGGGAGTCTGGAGGTGAGTTACTTGCCACATAACTCCCAGCTTCTGACCTGCTCTTGTAGCCACAGTATTTATATTGCTGGTCCAGTTCAGTTTCTGGTCAGTGGTAACCCTCAGGATATTGATTTCGGAGGATTCAATGATGTTAATGCCATTGCCTGCCAAGGGGATCTGGTTAGATTCTCTCTTGTTGAAGATGGTTAGTGCCTGGACACTTGTGTGGTGTGCATGTTACTTGCTACTTATCAGCCCAAGTCTTGATGTTGTCCAGGTCTTGCTGCATATGGATGTGGACTGCTTCTGTCCGTTCCCGTATCTGAGGAGTCACGAATGGTACTGAACATTGTGTAATTATCAACGAATATCCTCACTTCTGACCTTGTAATGGAGGGAGGGACATTGATAAAACAGCTGAAGATGGTTGGGCGTAGGACCCTACCCTGAGGAACTCCTGCAGTGATGTCCTGTGGCTGAGATGACTGACCTCCAACGACCACTACCATCTTCCTTTGTGCTGAATCTGTTGGGTTGAATAGCTTATTTCAGTGCTGTAAATACTATGTAAGACTATGTAACCCATATTTATGCAACCTGCCTTCAAATTCTAACTCGTTAAGCCTTCATATATTCGGGCGAATCTGCGCGATACCTCATTCAAAGATCAACACATCCTTCCTGATGTGCGGAGCCAAAAATTGTGTTCAGACTATTGAGGGATTGCTTTTGTTTTTACTGTGAAAACCAGATCAGAGGTAAAGCCCCATTGTACAGGAAACTAAGGTTGACAAGTACAGCAGAAAAAATGAGATAAAGCAAGAGACAATGACGAGGTGACATGAAATTTGGGTCTTAAACCCACAAATTGAGGGAAGAAGCAATACCTAAGGTACAAAGAAGTATTCAGGAAGGTATTACAGCCTGGTATAGCTACAACCAGTCAGTGTGATAATTGTATATAAAAGTTGGTTTTGAATAGACACTCTTTTAGCTTAACAATGTACAGTAATTATTGTAGTCCTGACTTTGCAGATTTCATTAAAGAGCAATTTTATGCCGTGTGTTTTCAGGATTTTTTCATTGCGTGGTAATTTAAAGCATAATGCAGGTGGATAGTGAGATTGGTTGGGCTGAGTGGCCAGCTTCCATGCTGTAACTTGAATATTGCTGAAAGGAGAGATGTATTGCCAAAGCTTTTCATCTTGAACTCATCAGGATAAACTCAAGAATGCCAAACTTCAAAAGATCACGACAATTTATACTACAGGAGGAAGGGGTGCTGATTGGTTGGCGAGTTGACTTTGATTTGCCGAGGCGTTGCTATGGGGAACGCAACGGGGAACTATCGGGCAGGATTTTTACCTCATTGGGCGGGCGCGGTTGGCGGGCTCCGGAGTGGTCACGAAATCGACTGTCACCTGCGATCGGGCCTGACTGCGATTTCATGCCGGCTGGCCAATTAACAGCCAGCGTGAATCATGCGCTGCAACACTGAGCGCTGCCTGAGTGGGGGCGGGAGGAGGGTGAGTGCAGATGTTTGCGCATGCGCCAGGGTGCGTGCACTGAAAGCACAGAGCTGCCTCAGGGAACTGAAGATTCTTAAAAACATAAATAAAGAGTTGAAAAATGTTAAACACACGTCCCCTCATGTGACTCGGTCACATGAGCAGGGACATGTTACAAATGAGATTCAAACATCTTCATTTTATTTTTAATTCCTCTTGGAAACCTTATCCCACCAGTGGATGAGGTTTCATGAAAAATCCAAAGGTTGCCTGGCTGATTTACCTGCCCGCCAACCATAAGGTTAGATGCGGAGTGAAAAAGTGCATTTAATTATTACTTTAATGGCCTTAATGGGCCTGTTAATTGTTGGCGGGTGCACTGCCGACTCCCGCGTGTGCCCACCGGCTGAAGTATTGCTCGAGTGCGTGATGAAGTCGGGACACTTCCTGACATCATCGCACGTCATTCTACACTCGAGCGGATCAGGCGTGCACCCGCCCGCTCAGTGAAAAATCCTGCCCATGGGCTCCCCAAGCTCCCAGGCAATTCAAAAAAGATACAAGGCTTGAATGCATTGCACACCTTGGCCAGAGTCGACTAGCCACCCAATCAGCACCCTTTTCTCCTGTAGTATAAACTGTTGTGATCGTTCAAAATTTGGCATTCTTGCATTTGTCCTGACGATTGCAAGACGACAAGCTTTGGCAACATGTCTCTCTTTTCAGCAACATTCAAGTTCTGTACTACCAAGCGACTCCAATATGAACCTCAGCCATTCTGCATTTCAGATTATGTAACTTATAATTAATTTATCATTTTGGTTGAGGTCATAAAGAACTGCCTGCTTTTTCTCTCCTGTCACTTCTGAAATGCACATCTTATTGATGTGCATTTCCACCAATAACTTCATGCTAGGCACTCAGCGTGCATAGCCTGTTACCAGCAGGAAAATGGTAATTATTGACAGTAAGGATAACAGTCCCTCACAGGGGAGCTGTTACCTCCAACCAAAAGTGATTACCCAGCCAGTACAAGAGAGATTATCCTACATTTCTTCTGGCATGACCCACAACCTCTTGGACCCCTAGAAGCAGATGATTTATTTGTACCAGTGCCATCCCACGTGATACGTCAGTAGCAGATTGTTTTGTCTGCCAAACTCATTCTCCAACTTTTAAGTCTGCAGCATGTGCCCAGTGTGTTGTTGTTCAAGGAATCCAGGGTTATGCTGTTCTCATTTTGCATCTTCCAGGAGGCGAAGTGGAAAATGCTGGTGAAGTGTCCTCTGCTGTGGGGCATTAATAGGCAGGTAGAATTATCACAATTTATGCAGCCAGCTCTCAAAATCCCAGGAGCTATTTCTGATGCTCCCAATTCTTTATACTTGTCTTTTCAGCCTTGAAAGCTTATGTTGACTTTAAAGCAATTATTAATTGAGGACAAAATGTGGAGACTGGTAAAGGATGTTAGCATGGAGTTAACTAGAAGTCATTTAATATGGTCGAGTTGTTTGCATAATATAATATTACATATTAGGTGAGATTAACAGGAGGTTTGTATAACAGTGCAACTTTGTTCAGACTCGACTGTTCCGAAGCACTTCTGGCTGACATCCCGCTTTGCACCCTCCATAAGCTTGAGGTTATCCAAAACTCTGCGGCTCTTATCCTAACTCACCCCAAATCCCATTCATCCACCACCCCTATGCTCACTGAATTACATTGGCTGCTGGTCTGGCAATGCCTCAATTTTAAAATTCTCAACTATGTTTTCAAACCACTCCATGGTTTTGTTTCTCACTTTCGCTATTGACAGCCTTTGTCTTCAGTTGCTTTGGAGTTGGCAGAGCAGCTTGAGTAAGCGGTAAAAAAAGCTTAGAGAACGTGGGTTTTATAAACAGAGGCATGGAGTACAAAAGAGGGGAGGTTTATGACCTTTATGAAACACTGGCTTGGCCTCAACTGGAGTATTGTGTCTAATTCTAGGCACCATACATTAGGAAAGACGTGAAAGCTCTAGACAGGGTGCAGAAAAAATTACTAGAAAGATTACAGGATTGAAGGAGTTCAGTTACTTGAATAGATTGGAGACTCTTGGGGATATTTTTCTTAGAGAAGAGAATATTGAGAGGAGGTTTGATGGAGGTGTTCAAAATTATGAGGGTTCTAGCAGATTAGATAAAGAAAGATCATTGGTGGAAGAGCCGAGAAACAAAGGACACCGTTTTAAGGTGGCTGGTGAACAGCGACCCGAGGAAAATACATGCCATGAGAGTGTGATGGAGGCAGATCCAATTGTGGCTTTCAAAAGGGAAATGGATAAGCACCTGAAGGGAAAAAACTGGGGAAAGGGTGGAGGAGGGGAGCTAGCTGAGTTGCTCTTTCAGACAGCTGGCACGGATACAGTGAACAGAATGGCTTCTTTCTGTACTGTAACTACTCTATGATTCTAAATAGGGAAATAATATGATGACAAATTACTCTTCAACCCCCTCAGATGATCGAAACTGGACCAGGAGATCACATGATCAAAATGCTATCTATAAAGGTTCCTAATTTATAATCAAGAGCTTCCTGTTATGGTTTAGATGTCAATTAAACCAATCAATCTAACTCATGTCAACTATATTATTTGTCAATATAGCTACCTGCTTTACTCCATATGGTCCCATTTCTGACACCTGTCTTACGCAAATACTTTTCCTGTGAAGTTGCTGACCTATGATACATGGGGTAGAATATTCCCCCTGTTGGGGGGGATGTTGAGGGGCTAGCGTGTGCGGGCGTGCTTCTGATTGGCACCCCTGATCGGAGCTGCGGCACCATTTTACATGAGCGGGCCAATTGAGGCTTGCCTAGTGTGACATCCGCAGGGAAGTGCTATGCGCTCCCTGTGCGGGAGGGGGAAATCCCTAAAATCGAGAGTGCGCTCTTTTACGCAGGCACACGAAAGAGTGCACTCATCTCCCTGAGGCTAAGTGCAGCCTCAGGGAGATCGGCTCTACTTTCAACAATATTAAAAATAGAGAGAGAAAAAAAAAATCCCTTACATGTCCCCTCATGTGACAATGTCACATGAGTTGGGACATGTTCACAGGGCAGAATTTTCTGGCTGACGTGCAGGTGGTGGAGCCCACAAGTCAGCGCTTAAAATGTTGCGCGCTGACATCGCGCGAGTGTCCTGACTTCAGTGCGTGGCATTGCGACATTTAGGTCGGCAGGCACGCTATGCAGCGGGATGCGTGCCCGCCATTAATTAAAGGCCCATAACTTGCCAATCGACGAGGATTTTGAGGGGCCCATGCGAACTTTGGCTTGGCGCACAGGCCCAACGGGCAGGCGGGTAGGTGATTTTTTTTATCAAAACTCATGCACTAGCAGGATATGTGGGCTCAGAGGGGGGTTGTTCATGTTTTTCATGAAGTATTTAATGCAGAAAGTGTCTTAAACTTGCCTGTGTGATTGTTAGCAGTTCAGATCGATTTCCAAGAGCTTTCTCTGTACTTTGAAGCTTCAGCTCACCAGTCTGCAGACAGTAATCTTTATCAGGCCTGCAGCTTTGCTGAGGCCTCCATTTAGCTCCATGGGAGTATGGATTCTGACATCTCCACTAGAGGCAGCTCCTCTGAGGAGGAGGGGAGGGATAGAATAAGGAGGAGGCCAGGAGTGGACAATCAGCCTCCAGGGGAGGCACCTTTGGGAGGCCAGGCGCAGTCACAAGGAGCGCAGGGCCAAGAGGTTGTCCAAGTTGGAAGGGGGCTACAGAAGATGCCGCTATCCTGCTGCCAGGGTATACAGGCGACGAAGCAGCTACCTCAATATGACTGAGGTGCAATGCCACAGGAGGCTCCGACTCTCAAGGGAGGCAGTCAACTATATCTGTCAGACTATTGGCCCTGAGATCTCCCCTAACTGTGGACAGTCCATCCAGCGGCACAGTTGCTGAAGCTCACAGTTGCCCTCCACTTCTATGCCTCTGGCTCCTTTCAGAGCTCGGTGGGTGATCTTTGCGGTGTCTCCCAATCAGCAGTCCACACTTGTGTCAAGCAAGTTACAGACGCTCTGTCCAGGCGTGCATTGACCTTCATCCACTTCCATTGGGATCAGGCAAGCCAGACACAGCAAGCCAGAGGCTTCGCGGCCATTGCTGGCTTCCCCCGTGTCCAGGGTGCAATAGACTATACACATGTGGCCATCAAGGCGCCAGTAAGTGAGCCCAGTGCCTTCGTCAACAGGAAGGGCTTTCACTCCATGAACTTGCAGATAGTGTGTGATCACAGGATGCTGATTCTACAAGTCTGTGCAAGGTACCCAGGCAGCTCCCACGACGCCTACATCCTCAGACACTCCCAGGTGCCAGAGCTGTTCAGTGCTCGGGCTCGGCTGGATGGTTGGCTGGTGGGTGATAAGGGCTATCCCCTCAGAAGGTGGCCCATGACACTTCTCCGCCATCCAAGAACAAAAGCTGAGCAGGAGCCATGTCTCCACAAGGGCTGTGGTGGAGAGAGCCATTGGTCTTCTCAAGATGCGCTTCCATTGCCTGGACCACTCGGGGGGGGTACACTCCAGTACCCCCTAGATTGCGTCTCCCTGATAGCGGTAGCATGCTGCGCTCTGCACAATCTTGCGCTGGAAAGGGGGGATGCAGTTGACAATGAAGACCTTGACGCAGTGGATGAGGCTGCACATGATGAATCCAACAGTGGCTCAGAGGATGAGGAAGCACAGGGCGATGATGAGGGGCAGCACACTGACCTGCTATTACACCAAGGAGGCAGGGACATCCGGGACAATTTAATCCAGCGAACCTTCAGCTAGCTCCACACACATCGATCAGCAGGACCAGCATTACCTGACGCTTCTACATGTGGCACTTAGGTGCTACATCTTCCACCTCATCAGCTGCAACTAAGAGCTTAGTACAGAAACATCAATGTCCACTCAAACACTCATGAGATGTCTGTGAAACATACAAATGCAGCACAAAGGAACCACCCTCAGCCATTGTCAGCAATGTGGACTTTATTCCGTCCAACATCAAAGAGAAACGTCTCTCTTACAAACATAACTATTTGTTCCCTAATCTAAGGCCAACACAAAATCACCAGTGACAAACCGTGGAGTGTCTAATGTGCCTTATGCTTTCGTTTGCGGGTGCTACGTCTAGGTGCCATTCCATCGCTCGGAGTGGCTTGAGAGACAGCCTGCTGACTGTGCTGTCCTGTTGGCCTCGATGACCTTGGCGGGTGTCCTCTGGCCTGTGGAGCCTGTGCTGGCCTCGCCTGGGAGGAGAAGATGGGTTCTCCCCGCAGCATATGTTGGTGTTTGTGGCATTTGAGTAGTCTGTAGAA
This sequence comes from Carcharodon carcharias, assembly GCF_017639515.1. NCBI lineage: Eukaryota > Metazoa > Chordata > Chondrichthyes > Lamniformes > Lamnidae > Carcharodon > Carcharodon carcharias. The sequence goes on from NC_054472.1 coordinate 169,773,114, forward strand.
ACCTGCAGGGAAAGCAGCTAGACACATACTCAGAACTCCAACACATGTCTTTGTGATGGTGATGAGATGGTGGAAGGGGAGCCTCAAGTTGTCATGGCCAAGAGCCATCTGCTGGCTTCGGCACTGCACGTAGTTGCGCCTCCTTGCCATGGGTGCTAAGGCCCTCGTGTTAATCAAAGTGATGGACACTGAATATGTCCAAGGTGAGGGAGGGGGTTGGGACCAGCTGTACTATCTTCTGGGGACTGATCACCAGTAGTGTGGACAGGAGCTGCTGGAGGCCTCAGATGGGCCACTGTGGTTGGGCTGCAGAACTGGCACCTCCCCAGTTGTTGCAGCCTCAACGGATGCAACGGTCACTGGCAGAGGGGCAGAGGAGCTGCTGCCCTCATCTGGAGCGCCCTGAGAGGAGCTCGCAGCAACGACAAGCAGCGCTGCTCACTGCGGATTGCACATCCTCAAGGGGACAAGGGACCTTTTTGTATGACCCACACGTCTGAGTGTCTCAGGCTGTGAATGAGCAGTGTTGCTGCATTAATGATTGCAGCAACCATCAGTGCTTTGGATGGCGGAGAGACAGAGTGGATGGGACTGTGGCCCTCAAATACCTGGCCGCTGCACCCCAGCCTCACCGCCCCCTGCTGACCAGGCTGCCTGCCTCCTCCCCAGTTCCATGGCCTGCTCCTCAAAGGTGGTGAGGCGCTGGAGCAAGGCGTGCCCACCACCAGTTCTCTGGCGCTCCCTGAGATTGTGTTCGGTTTTTGCCTGCAGAGCAGAGAAGAGCATTTATTGGTGCTGATCGCTCATGTGCTCTGCATGCGCACACCGCACCCCAACCACAGTGGCCCATCTGAGGCCTCCAGCGGCTCCTGTCCACACTACTGGTGATCAGTCCCCAGAAGATAGTATGGTGATGAGATGGTGGAAGGGGAGCCTCAAGGTGTCATGGCCAAGAGCCATCTGCTGGTATGGAGATAGTATGGCTGCTCCCAACCCCCTCCCTCACCTTCGACACATTCGGTGTCCATCACTTTGAATAACAAAAGGGCCTTAGCACCCATGGCAAGGAGGCGCAACTATGTGCGGCACTGAAGCCAGCAGATGGCTCTTGGCCATGACACCTTGAGGCTCCCCTTCCACCATCTCATCACCATCAATAAGACATGTGTTAGAGTTCTGATGTGTCTAGCTGCCTTCCCTGCAGGTTTCTACAGACTACTCAAATGCCACAAGCACCAACATTGCTGCGGGGAGAACCCATCTTCTAAGGCTGATGTAAGCACTGTCACTATCTGTTTGCCCACCCAGCATGCACCAAATGCCCAATGTAGTAACAACAGTAAGATGTCGGGGGGTAGCTAAGGCTACCTTCTGGGTTAAATGGCCAAGGCTGACATGGTACTCACCTTTCCAGAGCGCAACAAACCATTGAATCGCTTGCGGCACTGTGTTCCGGCGCAACGCACATCATCATGGCAGCTTACAGCCTCTGCCACCTCCTGCCACGCCTGGCTGGTGACATAGGAGGGCCTCCTGCGATCCTCTGGATACAAAATATCCCGATGTTTGGACACCTCTTCCAGGAGGACAGCAAGGCAGGCATCTGAGAACCGAGGGGCACAGTGGCCCCCCCGCTGGCCTTTCCTGCAGCCTGCACCCCTCCTCCCCCTCCTGCTCCTGCGCCCTGAAAGCAGCATGTCGCTCTCTGTGAGTGGCCATGGTGCACTGCCTCAATGAGGCTATCTGGCTACTCTTTATACAGATTGCTGGTTCCCCATTGGAACCGGCAGTCTGAGCACGCCTTCCTCCGCAACGATTTTCCCGTTCTACACAGGAGTTGCTAACCCGCTGGGCGGGTCTTAATTGGCCTGCCCACGCAAAATGGCGGCACAGCCCGTTTCGGCGGCAGCGATCGGCTGCCCGCCCACCGCCAAGTCGGTCGGGCCCGCCCGCCCATCAAGGGCAAAATGCTGCCCATAATTTCCATAACAACTTAATTAAAAGTTTTAAAACCCTGCATAAAACCTCATCCCGCTGGGGCTCCTGGCCTGCTCACCAACCTTATGGTTGGACGGGCAGGTCGTTTAATTGCTTAACTGATCCTGTCAATGGCCATTGACAGGTTGGCAGGCGCGCAGCTAATTTTGCAGCGCCCCCGCCTTCCTGAAAATTTAAATGGGATGGGATGACATCGGGAGTTCCGCCTGACATCATCCTGTGTCATTTTGTGCGTTGGCGAGCGGGCCCCACCCCCACTCGCCGACAGTAAAATCCTGCCCATGTAGTTCCATGGGCGTTGGCTGGCAACCACCACTATTTTTGGGGCAAGCACAAAGCTGCACTTTTACTGGGAAAATGGAATTGAGAAAAGAGTGCTAAAATAATCTGTATTAAATAGGATAAACAATGGAATCAGGTGACTTATGAGAAATGAAGCATGAGTTATAAACAAAGGGAAATTTATATTTATAAACATTTATATAACTCCTTAGCATGTCACTCAGAAATGGTACAAAGCACTTCACAATGACTGACCTTGAAGGCTAATTGTAACTGTAAATTGAGAATGAGCAAAAGCATGTGAAATTATCTGTTCTCTTACCATGCATTGCAGCTTTGTACATAAATGCAGGAAGATTTCCTTTGATCATTTATTCCAGTGAAGTTGCAACTGCATAACCAAAGAAAAAACAAGATTATTATGATTCAACTGAAAACCATCATCAGTAGTGCCCCAAACATTTCTTCTGAAAGGCAGCACCTTCAACAGCGCCGCACTCTCTCAGTACTGCACTGGAGTGTCAACCTACATGATGTGTTCATGTCTCTGGAGTAGGATTGTGATGCATAACCTCCTGGCTCAGAGACGGAGTCATGATCAGTGAGGCTGACATGGGCAATGAGATTCCACCATGTAGTATTTTTTCCTTCAGTGTTCAGCCACTCTTCTATATTACAGGGTTATCTCCAAAGGCAATAAAATAGGGGTGAATATATGAATAGCAGACTTTACTGAGGTGTAATCCTCACCCCAGGGTTTATAGCTGTGTGACTGTATGGAAACCACGCTGCTTGTCAGCCATTGACATTTTCTTTTAAGGCTCTTACAGTCCTCTCTAACCTCACTGATCAAACATTGGCAAGCTTTGCTGGATTAAAAACATGTAAAAACCTCAACTGTCTTTGATATTTGGTGTACGGGCTGGAATTCCATTCAGCCATTATTAGCAGCTAAGAAGGGTGAAAAAAAACACGTGCCACACTGTTCTGAGTTTTCACATTTGGGAATGTGAATGCTGAATAAAAACATCTCGTTATAGAATATCATTGTGCTGTGTTAGCCTCAATAATTCTATCTGCGTCTGTCTCTGGGAAATAGAATGGCTTTATTTAACTTTTATATAAGACATTCTGCATAATGACTTTTGCCAATCTTTGCCACAGCTTTTCACTCCCAATGATTACAAATCAGCAACAGGAAGACTGTATGAATGCAGTTGAGTGAAAGGGGAAGGCAAGACAAAGCTAATCCACTGGTTTCTGGAAACCATAGCCTTGGCTGCTCAAATTCCTTATGTATTATTGTTTTGAAATGGCTTTTTCAGCAAGGTTATTGGCGGGGGAAATTTCTCGACTGTGATCTTCACATGAACCCAAGGCTTAAAAAAAAGTGCACTTTTCTCTGCAGATTATTTTCCTCCTACACCCCAGAAGGTATTGAGTCTATGTCGGACTATGGTTCTAGGCATACTGATTGCTCTAGGTGCCTCCTTCAAGAGGTGATTATAAACGTGTGAACCTTGACAGTGAATGTCATGATATTGCTGCCCATCTCTGTATTCAACCAGCAGGTGTTTTCTGCAGGGCTTGATAGATTTCAACTGGGAATATGAACTGTGCTGATATTTCCTTCACTGGCCCAGGATGCTGAGGTGAATTGTCACACTTCAATCACTAATCCAGCTGAGATTAGCTAACATTATACAGATTGGAGATTGAACCCTTCTCTGTATGTATGTGTGTGTATATCCATGATCACTCATTTGATAAACTCACTGGGCAGAATTTTGCCGTCAGTGAGCAGGGGGTGGGGCCCGCTCGCTGACGTGTAAAATGACACGGGATGACATCAGGCGGAATCCCCGACATCATCCCGCCCCATTTAAATTTTCAGGAAGGCGGGGGCGCAGCAAAATCAGCTGCAGGCCCGCCGACCTGTCAATGGCCATGTGGAGCATAAACACCAGCATAAACCTGTTGGGGTGAATGGCATTTCGATGCTGTAAAATTCCATGTAGAATTGTGCAAGTGAATGTCAGCTAAGATATTTGACTGTGAGGAGGACCATAATCAAACCTCACCAAGGCGTCCACACAAGTGCACTTCCCAGCAGGATTTAAACAGATGGTGACAAGGAATGGAAATCTGAATTTTTTTTTTTACTGGTGACACTGCAATTATAACTACAGCAAGAGCACAACTGCATCTTTGGCTGAGTTCAGCATGAAATGGGGATCGAATTTGCGGATGTACTGGTTTACAATGTCCAGTTCCAGATGATCAGTTATAGAATTTTCTTCGAAAGGACTTTTCAATGTGTAGTGGAGTACTTCCAATCAATCAGTCTTATATATAACCTGACTAACCTGGTTGACTAATTAAATAGTAAAGTTACTGCTAAATACCCCTGATACCTCTCCCTACATTTGGACACGGGAAAGGGGGAAGGCATCTGACGTGCACTTGACCTGTGCTCAACCTGCCTGCATTAAGTCATTAGCTGAAGCCCAAATCATTTAGGTGCCAGCCCGTGTCCCTGTGGAGGTCTGTGCCCTGAAAAGGATGTGAAAATGCAGCCCCTGAGAGGAGTACAGCAATGGGAATGGTCGCCATCATATCAGTCTGCTAGCTGCTGTCTGCAGACAAGGAGGCTTTCAGTGCCAATCTCTTTCCCTGAATGAGTAAGGGACTTGCTCTGGCTCTACTGGCCTTGCTCCTTTCCCCTTTACAACCAAGGCTTTACCCACTGCAAGTGCAGCCATCCTGCCCCAACCTCAAGAATCCTAATAGGAATTCCAAGAGTAGCACAGTCAGAACAGAGACCTCTCACCATGCTAGTGATTTGTTAGGGCCCAGTGCCAGGTGCATAAAAGTCACCATGATTCCAGTGCACGACCACACTGGGAGGCCTGGAGCTTGACAGAAACTGGGCCTCAGGCCTCATTATGATAGTAATTTTATTTCTTTATTCTTTCACGGCATGTGGGCATCACTGGCAAGGCCAACACTCCTAACTTCCGTTAAACTAAGTAGCCTGCTAGGCCATTTCAGAGAGCAGTTAAGAGTCAAACACTTTGCTGTGGGTCTGGAGTCTCATGTAGGCCAGACCAGGTAAGGATGGCTGATTTCCTTCCCTAAAGGACGTTAGTGAACTAGGTGGGTTTTTACAGCAATTGCGAGTTTCATGGTCACCATTACTGAGACTAGCTTTCAATTCCATATTTTATTAATTTAAATTCCACCAGCTACAATGGTGGATTTGGACCCATGCCCCCAAAACATTAGCCTGGGCCTCTGGCTTACTAGTGATAATACCACTACACCACCATCACCGCAAGTGATGTAGTAATTTAATATTAATGGCTAATTGTTCGATTCCCAGAGGCCATCCACCCACTTTTTGGCATCCAATTAAGGTCTGCTACCCTGCTAACAGTAGCCCATGGGTAAGCCTTTTGTGGAGGAGATCTGAATAGGGGGCAGAGATTTGGAGGGGGAGAAGGTGAGAAAGAGACTAGGAGGGGGAGGAGGAGAGGGGGAGGCAGCATTTATTGTGCCCATTGGCGGTGGGCGTGTTTGGCGGTATAAGCCAACAATATGGTGAGAAGAACAAAAACCGGTTTCACAATGTGAAACCAGTTTGCAATCGTTCGCTGTGCCCATCAATGGTGGGCCGCATTTCCCGCCATTGGACATTGCAAACTTCATTGTAATACATCTGCATCTCATGATGTAGTGCAGGATCCTCACATGGGTTTTCGCTGCCAACCTCACTGTTGCTGCAGGCACGGTCTATGTCCTCACCAGTCAGCGCAATGGCACACTCCTCAAAGTGAGTGAGAGGCTGAATGTCGGCCACTGCACCCCTTAGTCTGGGACCTCTCCCTGCTGCTGTGAGCCAAATTCTCCCTCATAAGAAACAGATGGAGAGAGTGTAAGCAGGACGCATGGTACTGCGTGGATTGTTTGTGTGGTGAGCGGAGCCGTGGACTGGATGAGGATGTGAGCTCTAGAGGATATGAGCCTGATGGAGATGTGAGGGTGTGTGTGTGAGTTAGTGGTGTTGCCCCTTGAGATGTGAGATCTCTGTGGATGTGTGATGGGCTTGTGAGTGTGTGAGTTGAGAGTGATGAGAAGAGTCACTTACCCTGGCTGGATGAGACTATTTATCCTCTTCCTGCACTGGGTGACTGCCCTCTTTTATAGGGCGTTGGCGCTGACCACCACTGTCACCGCCTCCCATGCTGGATTGGTGACCTTGCTGCATCCTTTGAGTAGCTAAGGCTCTGACACAACTCAGGGCCCATATGACACTATCAAAATTGCATTAGCCTTGGGAACTTGTTACTGAATGCCCCTTTAACAAGCTCAGTTGACATTCCGCCATTCCTGGGTGTGTTGCTGTCACCACACAGGAACCACCCACGGGAAAAGTGGGAGGGGACGGGAACGTATTGGGGAATCAGTTTGACACATTGCTCTACAATTTTGCTCAGCCCCTGCCCTCCAAACCTGCCTCCAAGGGGTCTGGTAAAATTAAACCCTAAAGCTAGCTATACTGAGGCTTTTTCTTCCAACTGATGGCAAAATTCTCATTTATTTCATATCCTAAAAAATAAGAAATAAGAAAAAAAATCTTAAAAATTTTTTTTTTAAGTGATACATGGGTCTGAATTTTGCCTTCGGCAAGCAGGGGGCGGAGTCTACTCTCCGACGCGCAAAATGACGTCGGGGGTTCCCCTGATGTCATCCTGCCCGATTTAAATCTTCAGGAAGGTGGGCCCGCAGCAAAATTAGTTGCGGGCCCGCCGACTTGTCAATGGCCAATTGAGGCCATTGACAGGATCATTAAAACAATTAAAGCAGCCAGGAGCCCCGGCGGGGAATAGATATAACATAAAACCTCATCCACCAGCGGGATGAGGTTTCATGTAGGGATTTAATAAGTTTAATAAAGTTTTAGTGTCGATTATGAGCATGTCCCATCTCATGTGTCACATGAGGGGGACATGTTAAGGATATTTTTTTCTATTTTTAATGTTTTTCAAACTGTCGGCCATCTCCCTGAGGCAGCACTTAGCCTCAGGGAGATGAGTGCGCTCATGCTGGGTGGGCCTTAATTGGCCCGCCCACGTAAAATGGCAGCGGGGCCCGCTTCTCCGGTGGGGATCGTCTCCCTGCCCGCCGGAGATTGGGTGGGGCCCGCCCGCCCGACAGGCAGAAAATTCTGCCCATAATATTTTTGGTGAAAGGGTTCGATGCTGGGTACTGGCTTTTACAGGATGAAGGCTTCGGGGGAAGATTTCCTCTGTCCAGTACTTGGAGCGACATTTTAGCAACCTTCCTTGGATTTGATTGTCATTTTCCCGCGAGGACTGAAGCAAGGGAAGCCTTCACCCAGGTCTACATGACCGTGGTCTTGCTGTAATCATCCTTTTATGTACATTACCCTCCTTGACTACCTAGAGGGAAGCTGCAAACAAATTACAGGATAGTAATCTAATTCAGGGGCTCAAATGACATGGTAATTTGTGAGAACAGTTAATGTGCATCATCTGAGCTCTGAAATTGGATTCTGCCTTTAATTTACTGGCTTGCATCTATTATCACTTATTATATATGCACCAGATTGTGAGATTTTTTTTGTTTGAAATTATTTTACTTACTGTAGCGGCAGTCAATTTAATTTGTCTTCTGTTTATTGGGCTTGGAGGAGTTCCAAACTCATTTGAATTTGAACGTAGAGAAATGGTTTTGCCATTTTTATGCTAAAGCACTTTTAGATATATTAGACATGGAGTATTAGTAAGCTTTTAACACAGTAAATTACAGCAAAGTTCACAGTCTGCTATTCACTTACCTTTACTTTGCCTTTACAATAGATCACAGCTTCCAAGCCTTAGCCCAAAGCTACTTAGAGTTACTTCAGTCCAGGATCCATTTGTGATGTCTATTTACACTCTTTTTTTTAAATACAACCCTGTTTATACACAAACATATCTGGTCAGGTTTCAATGATTTTGGCTAACTTTCTTTCTTCATGGGATGCATTTAGTGAATTTATTATCTTTAGGAATCGTGCTTTAAAACAAAGTGAGTTCATGCTGGTTTTAAAAAAAACACACAACCAGCAACTTATTGAAACTAGATGAATCAGCTTTATCTGCCCCAGCCCTGGACTCACACCTTTCTCCTATCTCCCCTCATGTCCTCTCTGAGCTCATCTTGTTCATGAGACCCATCGGCTCCCACGACCCCATTCCCACTAAACTGCTGGTCATCTAACTTCCCCTCCTGGTCCCCATGTTCAATTGTTAACGGTTCTGTCTCTTTACATGTCGTTCCTCTCTCCTCAAAAACCCAACCATTGGCTCCATCATCACTGAAAACTGCCATCCCATCTCCAGTCTCCCTTTCCTCTCCAAAGTCCTTGAACCTGTTGTCACCTCCCAAATCCCTGCGTGTTTTTCTCAGAATTGCGTGTTTGAATCCCTCCAATCAGGTTTCCTTCCCTGCAACTGTACCAGAACAGCTCTTATCAAAGTCACAAATGACATCCTATGTGACTGTGACAAAGATAAACTTTCTCTCCTTGTCCTCCTTGATCTGTCTGCAGCCTTTGACACAGTTACCACACCATCCTCCTCCAATGCCACTGCACTGTCATCTACCTGGTTCCATTTTTATCTATCTAATGTTTTCTCTTCCTTTCTTATCTAATATCCAGGGCTGGATGAGCAGAAATTTCCTCCAATTAAAGATAGGGAAGACTGAAGCCATTGTTTTTGGTCCCTTCTCCAAATTCTGTTCCCAGGCTATTGGCTCCAACCTTCTCACTGGTGACAGTCTGAGAGTAAGCCAAGCTGCTCACAACTTTGGTCTCACATTTGATCGTGCGATGAGCTTCTGGCTTCATATTCATGCCATCACTAAGCCCACCTATTTCCACCTCCGTCAAGTCACCTGACTTCATCCCTGTCTCAGCTCCTTTGCTGCTGAAATCCTTATTCATGCCTTTGTTACCTCTAAACCTGTCCATTCCAATGCACTCCTGGCAGGTCTCACATTCTACCCTCCCTAAACTTGAGGTCATCCAAAACGCTGCTGACCGCATGTCCTAACGCACAGTAAGTCACGTTCCCCTATCACCCCTGTGCTCACTGACCGACATTGACTCCCAGTCAAGCAATATCTTGATTTTAAAATTGCCCAATGGCTTCTCTCTTCCTATCTCTATAATCAACTCTAACCCCACAATCTGCCAAAATCTCTCCTCTCATTATGGCCTCTTGTGCACCCTGATTTTAATCGCTCCAACCATTACCTTCAGTTGCCTAGGACCCAAACTCTGCAGTTTCCTCCCTAAGCTCTCTGCCTCTCTACCTTGTTTTCCTCCTTTAAGAGACTCCTTGAAACCTACCTCTTTGACCAAGCTTTTGTCCGTCTGATCTAATGTCTCCTTATGTGGCTGAATGTCATACTTTGTTGCATCATGCTCCATAGAGCGCCTTGGAATATAGAAGGTGCTATATAAGTATGGGTTGTTGTTGTTGCATCAGATTAAAATAATGTGTATCAATTAAACATAGTAAACCAGGAAGGTCTGACAATCGCAAGTGGTGTGTTTATGAGGTCAACGCCCAAAGGGAGGAGACAGTGACAGCCAATTGTTTTTGGAAAGGCCTATTGGATGGGAGGACATCAGAGGGACAACTTTTTCACTTCCTGTTAACGTATAAAGAGAAAAGGACAGCGAGACACCGAGACAGTTGTTCAGTCTGCTAGACCTGTGGAGGTAGTCTGGCCTAGCGGGTAGGGTTGGATGCATTGCTGGAGGTTTCATGACATGACCCTCCACTTCCAACTGTCCTGACCCGTCAAACTATATCTTTATAACTAATGAACCAAAGTTTTCACAAAAAATGAAAACAAGCTCTTTTGTTAACATCCTTTTGACGTTGCATCTGTGTTGATTGCAGCAGTGTCTGGGGGATTAATCTTTAAATCTCGGAGACTCCTGGGCAACCCCAGAGGGTTGGCAACCTTACTAGTCATGGGAAACTTTCTCATTTCAAAACCCAAATCCCGTCAGGACCAGAAAGCCAGACAGGACTGGATAAGTGAAACCACCAAGAGGGATGGCATTGGATTTTAGTATTTACGATTCTTCTTCCCCTTGAGGTGGAAACCACGATTTCCAGTTTTGGTCACAAGAGGGTCCCATTCTTACATGAGCAGGATGGATACACCGCTGTTTGTAAGACACTCAGTAAGTTGCACTTATATACAGCTCGAGTATCCTTTACTTACAAATCCAAAAAGTGAACACATCTGAAAACTGCACTTTTGTTTGAACTTGGTTGTCCTTTAGCACAGGAAGTCTGTGACCCGAGCCGACATGAACCTCGCCGACTGCACCCTCTATTTATTATTCAGTGATACATCTTACTTTTCTAACCATTTTATTTACTTTAGCCAATAGCTAGTCTAGGTTTAGTCATAGCAATGTAAGTAGGCCTAGGGCAAAATGCGGTATCCAAAAACCAGAAACAATGGGCCGAAAGGCCTGCTCCTGTGCCGTTAAGATCCTGTGATTCTGTGATCTGAAATCCGAAACACAATTGGTCTCGAGGGTTTCGGATGAAGGATACTCGACCTGTATTATATTTACCACAGTAAAATGTCCCAAAATTCTTCACACAGGATAATAGAGACAGAACCAAGAAGGAGGGGTGTGCTTTGGCGAGATGGGGCATGGGGCGTGTGGGGGTCGCGGTGCAGAGTGACCAAAGCATTGAGCAGAGAGTTGGATTTTAAGGAGGGTCTTAAAGGATAAGGGAGAAGCAGTTGGGTTTAGGGAGGAAGTTAGTCCACTGGGTCTAGAATGCTACCCTGAGGAACTCCTGCAGCTATGTCCTAGAAGCATGAGTAGAGGGAAGGAGTTCGGGCAGGAGGAGGGAGAGGGGTTTGAGAACAGTGAGCAGCAACAGCCATAGTTGTAATGAGGAGTCAGGAGGAGCATGCCCGAGCCTTCTGGCTCCACGCTCAAGTAAGTCAAACATTTTCCTTACCTTTCAGTGGTCCGGGAAAAGGGAGAGGTGTCCGGGCGGGGGGCCACACTTTCCTTGTGGAACCTGAAGAAACGCGTGTTTTAATCTGGCCTTTTAGGGTCTTTTTGGTGGGGTGACCAGGTTCTGGCGATACCTCCTTGTTAAGCTGGCAATGGGGTTCTGTTGATGCAAATGAACCCGATTTTCAGAAATGTGCAAGGCTCCTGCCTGACTCAGGTGAGTGCCTCACAATAAATTCAGGTCCTTTTAAATTGGAATAAATTGTATAGAGAAGTGTACAATTCGCTGGCACCATCGGTCTCTATTATCCCGTGTGAAGAATTTTGGGACATTTTACTGTGGTAAACATAATACAGGTCGAGTATCCTTTATCCAATTGCTTTTCGGATTTAAGGTAATTTTTTTTTGGATAGCGCATATAGGCCTAGGCCTACTATGACCAAACCTAGACTAGCTATTGCCTAAAGTAAATAAAATGGTTAGAAAAGTAAGATGTATCACTGAATAATAAATAGAGGGTGCAGTCGGCAAGGTTCGTGTCGGCTCAGGTCACAAACTTCCTGCGCTAAAGGTCAACCAGGTTAAAAAAAAGTGCAGTTTTCAGATGTGTTCACTTTTTGGATTTACAAGTAAAGGATACTCGAGCTGTATATAAGTGTAACTTGCTGAGTGTCTTACAATCAGCGGTGTGCCCATCCTGCTCATGTAAGAATGGGACCCTCTTGTGACCAAAACTGGAAATCATGGTTTCCACAGAGTGGGGGCCGGTACAATTCTTCCCATTGTCTTTGCTGATCCAAAATGAAAACAGAGGCTGCCTTTTGTAAGCTTCTGTGCTTTTAATTTGCCTGTTATGCAAGGCCGTGTTTTAGGAAGAGTTGCAGAAGAACCCCTTTTTGCATTTTTCTGTGAGAAAAAATGCATAAAATATAACCCACAACCAGGCCCCCAATCCTGTGTGGAATATGCTGTTCTTTCTTGTGTCAATAAATAATCTATTCTAAGGTATTATTTTTGAGACTATCTCAGGGGGTGTTTACTTAACGTTTTGGTACACTGCTTAAAATCAACTTCTGTTTCGGAACAACAGCACAATGACATTATCATGGAATAGTGAACTCTTTGGTGGAGCTTTTGTTCTTGTGACTTGAACCTGAATTATGACCCACATCAGCAGTTAATAAATGCTGGCAGTCATTGACGCAGCCTTTTAGGCCAATCTGCCAGCATTTATTTCAATGGAGCAGGGATCATTTCCATTTGTGTTTTCATGCTTGTTTATTCCTGCTTTCTGATTTTTGGTCCCTAGGTGTGCACTTCATTGATTTATGTAGAACAGCACTAACTGGAATGCCATTGACCCACAGAAAGGGCAATATAGGATGGAAAGACACTTATTTTCAGCAAAAAAAATCCCTCCCAAATTTAATATGGTTTGAAAACTTATCAGCAGCCACTAACATAAGAACAAAAAAATTGGAACAGGAATAGACCATTCGGCCCCTCGAGCCTGCTCCACCATTCAATAAGAACATGGCTGATTTTCTTGTGTTTCGATTTCCACGTCCCCATCTACTCCCGATAACCTTTGATTCCCTTGCCTAACAAGAATCTATCTACCTTTGCCTTAAAAATATTCAATGACTCCGCCTCCACCACCTTCTGAGGCAGAGAATTCCAAAGTCGCACAACCCTCAGAGAAAAAAATTCTCCTCTTCTCTGTCCTAAAAGGGCAACCCCTAATTTTAAAACAGTGGCCCCTAGTTCTGGACTCACCTACAAGAGGAAACATCCTTTCAACATCCACCTTGTCAAGGCTGTTCAGGATCTTGTAAACTTCAATCAAATCACCCCTCACTCTTCTAAATTCTAACTGTTGCTTTGCTCCACTTTTTCCCCAGTGTCATGGAAATGTTCAAGTCTATAGTCTCCTGCTTGACAAAGGTGTCAGCTGTGCCTCAGTTGGGACAGCTCATGCCTCTAACTGTAGAAGTTAAGACCATAGGGTCAAACACCGCTCCACAGGTTTAAAGCACAAAATCTAGGCTGACTCTCCTGTGCACCACTGAGGGAGTGCAGCACTGAGCACTGCCATTTTAAAGAAACAATGGAGTCACCACAGTTCACACTGAGCAGTCCAAATACCTGCTGAAATTGAGCAGTGTTTTCACTAGTCATATATATTAATGACTTCGGCTTTGGTAAAGCTTCAAGGGGAATATTTTCTCCCCTTGGGGGTGTTGGGTGGGAGCGGGCGTGGGTGGGCGCGCAGCCGATTGCTGCCCGTGATCGGCTGCGTGCCATTTTACCCATGCATGCGAAAGGGCACAGAAACCTCCCTCAGGCACAGAGCTGCCTCAGAGAGATTAGTTTGATTTATAAAAATTTTAATAAAGAAAAAAAAATTTTTTAAGACATGTCCATCCCCTCATGTGACAGTGACACATCAGCTGGGAAATGTCAATGAATTTTATTAAAAATTTTTGTTGAGCTTTAAAAACATTTCATGAAACCTCATACCGCCCGTGGATGAGGTTTCATGAAAAACGGGAAGGCCACCTGGGCTCTTCGCCTGCCCACCAGCCTTAAGGTTGGACGGGCAGCTCAGTTAAGTACTTTATTTAGTTTTTAAAAGCCTTTGACTGCTCGGTGGGCGCACAGCCGACTCTGGTGCATGCCTGCCAAACTGAATATCTGAATGATGCGCAGTGACATCGGGACGCAAGCCCGACATCACCACGTCATTTTACCCGTTGGCGAGCAGGGCCTTCCTCCCCTTGCCGACCCGAAGATTCTGGCCCAAATTTTGCAGCTGAGACAAAATTTGGAAATGTAGTAAACCACGAGGAGGATGGTATCTCACTTCTTTTATTTATTCACAGGATATGGGCTTCGCTGGCTGGGCCAGCATTTATTGCCCATGCCATTTGCCCTTCAGGAGAATGTCAGCCTGGTGAACTGGGCAGACACAGGTCAGGTGAAACATTAACACAGTGAAATGTAAAGTGATAGATTTTGGTAGGAAGAACGAAGAGAGCCAATACAAAACAAATGATAACATTTTAAAAGGGATGTAGAAACAGAGAGACCTGGGGCTATATGTACATCCCTTAACAGTGCTCGGATTGCTGTGGGCAAATAGCCTACTGCATTTCCTACACCACAGTGTTACTTAATTGTCGGCAAAGTGCATGGCGACATCCTGAGGTTGTGAAAGGTGCTATCTAAATGCAAATTCTTTTCTTTCTTCAGTCTGACTGGTTTTAATAAGTGCAGCCCCCCTCTACAGCCAGGGAATGGAGAGTGGGAAAGGATTGTCTGGCTTCAGCCCTAGCCAATTTTAGTTTCTCATCACTTCATCAGTTTTAGTGTGATGTTGTTTGGGTGATAGTGCCTCCATGGATCAGCCATATCCTGGAAGATGTTCTTGGCATCTTAAAAGCGCTCGAGGCACTGTCAAGTCAGGCTCCTAACTCAAAAGGTAAGAGCCAGGGTCCCGGATTGAGGTGGGCTTCAATCCACCAAACCAGTACCTCAACATGCATTTATCAGGAGGAGTACATACCTGAGGTAAAAAGGAGAGAACCACAAGGGCTGGAAATCTGAATAGGAATGAAATTGCTGGAAATGCACAGCAATCAGCCATATGATGAAAGGGAAAAGTTAGGCTAATGTTTTGGGTGGAATCTTTCACCTAAACGTTGCTAAATGTGGATATTGGAATACTTAGAATGCAAGGATGCACATTTTTATACACCTTTTCATGACCTCAGGGTGTACCTCCCAGCCAAAGAAGTAAATACCTGTACTGTGAAAACTCTTGAGTTATGAACACCTGGGAGGTGAGTATCAGCTGCCCATTTCTTACAGGTGTCAGAATTTTACGAATGGTCATTGTACTGTCTGTAGTTTTGATCACCTGGATAGTTATCACTTGAAGAATTTTATCTGGTAAATACTTCCAATATTCCTGCAAACACATTTGTTATTAAATGGTATTTTTTATTTCCATAAAATCAGCAATTAATAAGTGCAATCAATTGCTCATTCATACAAAATCATTCATCATTCATTTAAGTGGGTAATGATATTTTGGTCCAAAGCCATCTTGTAACCCTTGGCTGTAGCAGCCATTTTCTCAGATCTTTCCTGAAATTGGCTTAAGCACATTCTTTACATTTCATGGCCATTAGATAAGGGAAAACATGATTGCAATCAGCCCCATTTACGAAGGCATCACTCATAAAAAAAACTTGGCATGCGCCCGTGTTTTAGGCTGTAAAATATACTCAGTAAATAGGACTTGTTATATTGAAGGCTGTCTGTAATTTGCAAGTGTCTTGTTTCAGTGTTCCTCTTGCTATCCTTTTTAACACATGAAGTGTCCATATTTTGTGGCCATCCATCGTTTGTGAGTGTCCATGGGACCGGGTTCCACTGCACGATTGAAATGTGGTCACTGTTGTAAGGTAGGACAACACAGCAGCCAATTTGCACGCAGCAAGGTCGCTCAAACAGCAATGCGATAATGGATCAGTCAAATTGTTCTTAGTGAGGTTGGTTGAGTGTTTAGTATGTCCAGGACACTGGAGCAAAAATCCCAGCTCTTGATTGAGTTGTACCGTGGGATCTTTTATGTTCATCTGGTTTAACGTCTCATCCAAAAGACAGCGCTCCTGATACTACCCTAGGTGCTGCACTTTGGTATCATCCTGGATTGCGTGCTTATGTCTTATAGCGTGCATATCAGTTTTGTAACTGTTTTCAAGGGCAGAATTTTGCCCTCATCGGGCAGGCATGGCAGGCGAGTCCGGGAGCAGCTGAGAACCTGACCGCGATTTCACGCTGGTCGGCGTATTAACGGCCAGCTGGCCTGGAACGCGTCCTGTAGTGCTCAGCGCTGACAGGGTGGGGGCAGGAAGAGCACGAGCGCTGAAGTTTGTGTGTGCGTGTGGGTGCGCGCAGTAAAAGCTCCCTGAGGCAGGGAGCTTTTTACTTATCAATATAAATTGAGATTTTTACAATAATGAAAGCATGTCCCCTCATGTGATTCTGTCACATGAGCAGGGACATGTTAAATATGAGTGTAAAAAGTTTTTTATTAAATCACTCGTCAAAAACTTCATCCCACCCGTGGATGAAGTTGCGCCAAAAATGCCTTTTCGCCCGCCCGCCAACCGAACAGTTGGATGGGCGGCGAAAAATTCCAATCAATTAGTTGATCAAGGGCCTTAAGAGGCCTCTTAATTGTCGGCGGGCGCGCTGCCAACTCTCGTTGCGCACCCGCTGATCAAAATATTACGTGAGTGCGCGAAAACGTCTGGACACTGGCCTGACGCCATCGTGCACCATTTTACGTTGGAGTGTGTCAGGCACACACCTGCACGCTGAGCGAAAAATTCTGGCCTAAGATACCAATGATGTTTGAAAACTGATACTGTTGTATCATTTTTCATTCCATTAAAACGTGAAAGGAGGATTTCCATGATAAAAAAGAGGACAGTAACTTTGCTACATGCATCACACAGAAGTCAAAATCCTGGAACTCGCTCCCTAAGAGCACCGAGGGTGTACCTACAGCACACAGACTGCAGCAGTTCAACAAGGCAGCTCACCACCACATTCTCAAGAGTAATTAGGGATGGGCAATAAATGGTGGCCTAGCCAGCAAAGCCCACAACGCATAAAAAAAGGAAAATCCCTTCCCTTCTCAGTTTTATTGCCATGAGTGCCCCAGTGGTTCAATTAGTTAGTTCCTTACTCAGTGCGGTACTGATCCATCAGACCAAAGAGATGCAAGGTAGATTCCCATTCTGCGCTAAGTTGGTTGATATCAGCGGCTGCAGAGCATTTTGTATAAAAGACTGTCCTGGAGTCTCCAGGAATCAAAGATCAATCTCATTGGACACTGCTACGTGCAACCCAGGAAAAAAAACATAAGGGTATTAACATAATTTATTTTCATTCGCTTTGAAAGTTTCATTTATTAGATATAAAAATATCGCTGATTGGGTGAAAAGGTTAACTGGCTGTGACGAATCATTCAATCAGTTAATGAAGAGTCTCTTACTTTTTGACGTGCTGCAAGGATGGGCCAATCAGGTGACCAATGGCAGGAGTATATGGGTGGGTAGGGCGGTCCAAGGTGGGTGTGACCTTCTGAGATCTCTGTGCTGCTCCAATTTCGCCCACTTGCACAACCACGATTTTCTTCACTTCTAACATTGGTGGCCTAGGCCCTAAGGTCCGGAACTCCCTCCCTGAACCTCTCTGCCTCTCTAACACTATCTCTCCTCCTTTAAAATGCTTCTTAAAACCTAACGCTTTGAGTAAGATCCTATCCCTACTATCTCCTCTATGGTTCAGGGTCAAATTTTGTTTGATATTTTACCACATTGTTGGCACTGCAGTCCATGTCCAAATGCAGCAAGACCTGGACAATATCTAGGCTTGGGCTGACAAATGGCAAATATCATTTGTGTCATACAAGTGCCAGGCAATGACCATCTCCAACAAGAGATAATCTTACCATCGCCCCTTGATGTTCAATGGCATTACCATCACGGAATCCCACACTATCAACATCTTGGGTGTTACAATTGACCAGAAACTGAACTGAACTAGCCATATAAATACTGTGTCTACAGAAGCATGTCAGAGACTAGGAATCCTGTGACGAGTAACTCACCCCCTGACTCCTCAAAGCCTGTCCACCATCTACAAGGCACAAGTCAGGAGTGTGATTAAAAACTCTCCAATTGCCTGGATGAGTGCAGCTCCCTCAAAACTCAAGAAGCTTGACACCGTCCAGGACAAAGCAGCCTGCTTGATTGGCACCACATCCAGAAACATTCATTCCCTCCTCCACTGATGCACAGTAGCAGCAGTTTGTACCATTTACCAGATGCACCACAGGAATTCACCAAGGCTCCTTAGACAGCACCTTCCAAAACCACGACCTTGACCATCTAGAAGGACAAGGGCAGCCAATAGATGGGAACACCACCACCTGGAAGTTCCCCTCCAAGTCACTCACCATTCTGACTTTGAAATATATCGCTGTTCCTTCATTGTCGCTGAGTCAAAATCCTGGAATTCCCTTCCTAACAGCACTGTGGGTGTAGCTACACCACATGGACTGCAGCGATTCAAGAAGGTAGCTCACCACCACCTTCTCAAGGGCAATTAGGGATGGACAATAAATGCTGGCCCAGGCAGTGAAGCCCAGATTCCCTGAATGAATAAAACAAAAATGCATGTTGATGAAACCTGCCCATGGTTAGTCAGCTTACACACTAAGAGGTGGGAGTAGGAAGATAACATATTTCTATCAGCCGCATCTCTGTCACTGAGGTCTGGCTTCAAGAAAGAGGCGCCCAGGAAAGTGAGTGGAGACCAGGAAGTAACTGGGCCCGGTGCTGAGATCCTGCCAAATCAGTCCCTGGAACTTCAGAGAACAAGGCAGGTTATTGGGGTACAGTGCGTCTACAGGTTGTGGAGCAAATTCAACAGGGAATGGAAGAAATGCAATTTTACCTTTCACATACTTTTTGGTAGCTGCAATATTTCACAGAGAGCATTCCCCTAAACAGACAGACAGATTAAAGACACAAAGAGAGATTGAGTCAAATGAGGAAACATCTGAACATGATGTGCCGAGGA
This sequence comes from Carcharodon carcharias, assembly GCF_017639515.1. Lineage (NCBI taxonomy): Eukaryota > Metazoa > Chordata > Chondrichthyes > Lamniformes > Lamnidae > Carcharodon > Carcharodon carcharias. Next base: position 169,792,127 of record NC_054472.1, read on the forward strand.
GGAAATTCAGTCCACTTGGGAGCCTGGCACTGCAGGCTTCATTCACTACATGGTTGTCTGGCTTTATCATAGGTAATATATTCAGGTTAAATACAGCAGTTCATTAAATGGGGAACGATTGATTTGTCATGGGCCTTTTCAATTGGAGTTGGTAAGATGAGTGCAGCTCTCAGGGGAGCAATTTATTGATGGAATCTTCTTATCTCAGTGACCATGCAATAAAAGCAGTGATTGTGGTGCAGAGATACTCTGGGTTAAATCCTGGCTATTAAGTATTGGAGATGAAAACCTGATAGTTTACAGGGGTACTGAGACAAGTTGAATTGTGTGTATAGATGGCTGGGGAGCTTCATGGATGTGACAATTTATAAGCAAGGGCTTTTGGCATGACTAATAAGGTAGACAAAATCTTTAGTGACTGCAGCAGCCTACAACTAATCAATATTAAATTATTTTTGTGTAATAATGCAACTGAAAAATCTGACAATAAAAGTGGATTCTGCAACATGATGCCTTATGAGGCTGACTAAACCGGTAATAATTCAACTCAAATGTCTCCCTGTAAAACAAAATATCGACAGGGAGAACTTCTTGTATCTTGCAAGTTTCTCAATCGTGTTTCAAAGTAATCCTGCAGGATTTTAGCGGATAAGAATTCTGGATGGCTTTCATTAAAAATTATTGGTTTTAAATCTATTACCTCTGCCAGATTTAAAACTTTTAAGATGTTTGGTCATAATTCTTAATCAATTCTTTAATATAAACAGTAATTTATATATGTGTCCAAATGAAAAAAAAATGGTGAATTGTGTTTACTTTTCGATTTAATAACATAATTCGTGGGTGGGTGGGGCTACAATTAATTGATTCCCATTTTTCCATTCTTTCCCTTTCATTCCTGGAGGCCCTTTATGTAAGGATACCGTATTGTTATCAAGATAAAAGCTGTCTCACCTAAGAATCCAGTGTAGACAGCGAGTGTTACTGCAGTTTTTAACTGCAAATGGCAGCATAACGGAGCATGAACCCATCTTTGCCTGACATCCACACGTGAGGACTCAGTAGCAGGACTGCCGAATAAACACCAGAAGTAGTAGTCAGGTCTATCAAATGACGAAGCTCATTCATTCTAGTTTAAAGACAGGACCTACTTTGTCATCTTTAGTCAGCTCCCTGATGTACAGGAGAGTGCTGGGAACATTGGCTGACTTTGTTTTAACTTGATAGGGGTAGGGAGGTTATGCCAAGCAATGAAGTTAGAACTTATGAGGCTAACTGCACGCAGTGAGTGGTTAGGGTCTACAATGCGCTGCCTGAGAGTGTGGTGGAGGTAGGTTCAACTGAGGCAACCAAGAGGGAATTGGATTATAATCCAAAAAGGAAGAATTTTCAGGTTTACGGGGAGAAGTCTGGGGGCTGGCACAAGGCGCATTGCTCATTCGGATAGCCAGAGCAGACAGGATGGGCTGAGTGGCCATGTGTATCTGTGAAATTGGATAGTCCATGAAAACAGATATGGGCATCGTGATGGATAATTACTCCATGTCCATTCAATGCATTAGCATTATTTCTGCTCGCAGCCAGAGCTAACTACACTATTGATTGAATGCCCACATCAATCTGGAGCCCAAAATCGGTACAGGTTAGCACTACTTAATGTTAATCCGTGCTGCTTAAAGCGAGACTGCACCTCTTAAAAGGAGGTGCATTATATCTGAAGCAGTGGCTAAGCATACGTTGTGAGCTGAACTTGACCTGGGAAAGAGAGAACATGGCTGAATGTGGGAGAGCACGGAGACCCAGGTTTTCCAGTGCTGCACTGGAGGAGTTGGAAAGGACAAGAGATGTCCTCAGAGAGCTGGGAGGCTCTCCAGATACAGGGTAACAACTCTGTGGGAGCAGATAGCCACAGGGGTTAATGCTGGGAGGAAACCCCAAGGACCTGGATGTGGTTCTGCAAGATGTCTAATGGCCTGACACAAGCAGTCAAGGTCAGTGAAAGCATCTTCAAATGCCAAATCCTACCAGCTACACCGCTAGTTTCAGCCACTGCACAATTTATCACACACTTATCACTCAACTGCTAACAATCTCTGTCAATCAGGATTCATACCTAATGTTCATATGCTTCATCTCGGCCTTGGACACTTAGTCCTGCTGCATACCTCATACCCCCATCTCACAGTTTGCACATACTGCTGGCAATTCATCCATGAAAACCACCTCCTCTAAAGATTATGTTGCATTCACTGACGCACTTCCTTCTCTCTTGCATACAACCAGAGGAAGCAGGAGCCAAGTGCAGGCCGGTGAGTCTAACCCCCTAGGAAGAGATAGCACTGGCTGTTATCGGAAGGGGCACGGCTGAGGCCGTGACCCTGGAAGTCATTGGAAGGAATCTTGAGCAGAGAGAATAATGGGCAGCGATTTGACAAAAACTAGTCAAGCCTCCACATCTTGTGGACTCACTGCCCTCTTCCATCATCACACAGTCAATTTCTGACTCCTCATTTAAAATCGGAGTCTCAGTAAGTCCGAATCCACAGACGCAGAATGAGGTGGAATGAATTATCTGGGAGATTTTGGTTCCTATTTAAATTTCAAAGTGGAGTTTGATGAATTCCTGTTAGACCAGGGTATAAAGGGATAGGGAACCAAGGAGGGCAAATGGTGGTAAGACCATTAGTACTGAATAATGGAATAGGCTTGAGGGGCCGAATGGCCTACTCTTTTCAAATTAATGGTTGCAGGAAAGGAGCTTCCTGCAAGTTCTGGGTAGGAAAAATTTTGACTTGCACTGGCAACTTGTACATTCAGATTCTGCGGCCAGGATTTTCCGGCCTTGTTGGCTTTTCCCATGTTACATGAGGTCACCACAATGCTGGTTGTTCACCTGCCTATCAGCTATTGTTTCTGGATTCGGCAGGCGGTTTTACAGCCAAATACCCTTCCTGCCACTAACCTTCCCCTCATATCCAAGTTGTATCCTAGTACATGACGGCTTACCTGCACCAGTGGCTGGGTTCTTTCATAGGCAACAAGCTCTGGAGTGGGACGTGAATCTGGGGTCTTCCAGCTCAGAGGTGGGAGAGCTACCCATTGAGCCACTACAGTTTCCAATTTCACTACTTTCTGAACAATTTCCACAATCTCAGCAACAAGGCGATGGTAGGAGCAGCCGGTGGGGGTGGGTTGCGGGGGGGGGGGGGGAGGGGGGGGGGGGTGAATAATTCCTACGTGGACATTGCTTGCTTTACCAGTTGATGCATTGCAGCCAGGGAGAGAACTATTGTACGCAGTGGTAATTGTAAGGAAGTCCCAATTATCAGCAAATAGATGAGACATTGCAGATGTGTGTGACCCAAAGTAATGCGTTGTCATTGTCTCTTATCATTACATTAAACATCACTTTACCCGGTGGCAGAAACAATAAAGAATTTTTTAAAACATTGTGAATTGCACAAAACATCTACCTCAGATTGTAAGAGAGAATAATACGGTTCTCCCTGTGTGAATGCTTTGTACGGTGGTTTACTCCCTCTTATGCAGTGAAAGTGGGCTGTAGTCCAGGGCAGTGCCACTTGTTGTGTTGCCAGGGTTCAAAGAATCTCAGTGGGGTGCCATGTCATTGGATTAGGTTGGGTATTGCCCTGCCTGTGGGGCACTGAGTACCCTCACTGAAGCTTCAATCTTACACTGGTATACATATACACAAGGTATATGGCTTGCTCTGCACTCCCCTGAACATCAGCAAAGTGGAACTCTGCAAGTGTGTTCTCAAATCCACCTTGTTCAGCAGTCTCTGACTTGTCAGTGACCTCTTGATGACCTTCAAAGAACCAACTGCCCTCTATTGACTCATTGGTGAGTGTAATTGTTCACTGCTGAAAACTTTGCACAAGTTTAAAGGCTGTCACTTGGGACATTGTTATGCTGCATTTGGTGGGATATTTGGATGGCGGGAGATAACTACTGGACCGCAAAACTGGTGATGATGAATCTGCTTGCTTTACATTCTATCCAACTGACTTCAATAGTAAAGAAAATTGGACGGGCTGTAAATTAGGTGGCCAATTCACCATCGCTAGGTTTGCAATGCAACCAACTTCGACCTCTGCGTGCCAAAAATCATATTTCCCTCAAATCAATGACTTTGGACTAGTTATTTGGAAATTGTAGATCAGTGTGAGAAAAACTATGTTGTATGAACACAAACACATCAGTTTGATACACTGAGCAGGAAATATTGACTTACAAAAGATCAAGAGATAAAACTTGGGAGTCATTACAAAGCAGTAATCTAATTGAGGGATTCTAAATCAGAGAGCAAAGCCTGAAACGTTTATAATCACCGGATGAACCCAGAGATTAGATTCATAGCTTGGAATCTCTCCCTGGAATCTGCTGGGTACCATTCAATTTTATCCAACCTTATTGTTCTGATTTGGTTAGTGTCTGTAAAATTGCAAAATCTTTCTTCACTTCCTACAAAAATTCATTCCTTCAAGTGAAGAATGGCTTCAATTCGTCAGGGACTGCTTCCTAGGACCATCCTTTCAACACTTGGTCTCTCACTCTAGACAGGACTGGATCACGATTCGTCCAGTCCACTCTGTACAAAACAATTACTGACCATGACATTATTGCCAGCCGATAGGTTAGATGGGAGAAAATTAATTGATCCCAGTCTCAGCAAACAGTAGCAGATACATTATTGCATCTACTGCTACAACAATTTATATGTTATATAGAATATATATATACATTTATATAACACCTTTAACGTAAGGAAACATTCCAAGTCACTTCACAGGAGCATTATGAAACAAAGTATGACACTGTGACGCATAAAGAGATACTAGGTCAGATGATCAAAAGCTGGAGGAGATTACGGAGATAGAGAGGGCCAAGACCCATGGACGGATTTGAAAACAAGGGTGAGAATTTTCAAATCAAGATGTTGTTTGACTGGGACCCAATGTAGGTCAGCGAACACAGGGGTGATAGGGGAACGAGACTTGCTGTGAAGCAGCAGAATTTTGAGTGAGCTCAAGTTTACGGAAGGTAGAATGTGGGAGACGAGCCAGGAGCGCATTGGAATAGTTGAGTCTAGATGAAATGAAGGCATGGAAGAGGGTTTCAGCAGCAGATGAGGAAATAGGAAATGTTACAGAGCTGGAAATAGGCAGTCTTATTAATGGCACAAATATGATGTCGGAAGCTCAGGTTCAAATGTCAGAGGAAGGTTGTGAACAGAATCTCAGATTGTTGGGAGGAAGAGGCATGGAGTGATAGGTAGGAAACAGAGTTTAGACTGGAGACCCAAAACATTGATTTCAATCTTCCCAATATTTAATTGGAGGAAATTTCTGCTCATCCAGTACCGGATGTTGAGCATGGAGCTTGGTGTCATGAATGTACACGTGAAAACTAACACTGTTTAAGCACTGACTTAAAATTGGATCATGCTGCCATGCTTATGAACAACACTATTTTGAATGAGGTTCTGTAGGTGTGCCCCTGGTGTTTTCTTAAAACAGGTATTGGGCCCCTTCAATATGCTAATAAGGAGCCTTAATCCTGTTTTAGGACCCAAGCCCAAAGGTAAATTGGTTTACACTGAAAGCAGGGGGCAACAGGCTTTACCTGGACCACAGCTGCAAGGTATGGCTGAGGCAATGTTCTCCCTAATTTTAATTGGCGCGCACAGGCGATTTGTCTAAGTGCGTGGTGCCTTTAAATTTCTTTGCACAACTGTGCCTGCACGTTAATTTAAAGGGGCCAACTTGTTCAGGATCTCTAGGCTGCACAGTATCTTTGGGTTGCTGTGTGGCTGCGCAGCCTAGAGGGAACATTGAGCTGAGGCGAATTGCATGGATGCATTTACCGACAAGATAAACAAGTACATAAGGGAGAAAGGGATGCAAGGAGATGATGATGAAGTGAGATGAAGCAAGGTGGGAGGAGGTCCATGTGGAGCATAAATACTGGCACGGAGCGGTTGGGCCGAATGGCCTGTTTTCTGTGCTGAAAAATTCTATGTCAAACCTGCCAGCATCCCAGCCAGCTGCTGCCCCCATAACTGATGATCTGCCTACGGAACCATGACTGGCATCTGCAGCTCAGCGATATGGAACAAGTAAGGCCAATGAATCTTTTGACTGGCCCTTTTAGGTGCGTGCCATGTGTGTTGTGCAAAAATTGCAGCCAGATTCTGGCACAATTCAATTTCCAAGTGACAGATTCTCCAACCTACACTCTGAGCATGATTCCACACTGAAGGGCAGGGATTAATGACTTAAACCCAAACATGTATAAATCACTGGGAATTTCCAAGTTCAGAGTGTGAATCGATGTTGCGGATTCCTACCAATATCTTGAATATTGACAAACCAATCACATTTCTCACCTGCTTCCATTGTGAAGCAGCTTCAGTTTTACCTTGATGAAGAATGGTCTGCACTAGGTAGATAGAGCTTGCATTTACATTGCGATTTTCATAACCTCAAGAAGACCTTAAAGCAGTGTATAGCCAGTGAAGTACTTTTGTAGCTAGTGTTGTAATGTGGGAACAGAGGAATAGGAATAAACCCATAGGCCTGTTCTGCCATTTAATAAAATCATGGCTGATCTCTGACCTAACTTCATGTGCCTGTCTTTGCCTCATATCCCTTAATAGAAATCTGTCAATCTCTAAGTTAAAATGAGCAAATTTGACCCTAGTGTCATGTGCTGTTCATGGAAGAGAGTTCTGAACTTCCAGCACCTTTTGCGTGCAAAACTTTTTCCTAACTTCACTCCTGAAAAGAATGGCTCTAACATTTAGGCTATGTCCGCTAATCCTAGGCTCCCTAAGTTTCAGCAATAGTTTGTACCTACCCTGTGAGTTCATATTCAGATCCTGAAAACTTTGGTCAAATCGGCCCTTAACCTTCTAAATTCCAGGGAATACAATGCTAGTTTGCATAATCCCTCCTTGGAGATGAGGTATCATTTTGGTAAATCTACCCATCCAAGGCCAGCATATCCTCTCTAAGGTTTGGTGTCCAGAACTACTCCGGGTGTGATCTAACCAGGGCTTTGATTAGCTGCAGCATGACTTCTACTCTGTTGTATTCTATCTCTCTGGAGATAAAACATCCATGGGCCTTTTGATTAGTTTCTATACAAATTTATGACATTTTGTCAATCTATGTACATAGACCGCTAACCATCTTTGTATCTTCACTGAATGTAGATTTTCACCATTTGGAAAGTACTTCAACTTATTCTTTTCAGGCTCAACATGGATGACCTCACACTTGCTTATATTGAATCCATTTGCTACACTTTTGTCCATTTGCCATATCTATGAAAATAAATTTATAATTTTATGCCTCCATTATTAGAAACACAATAGCCAAATTGCACACAGCTAGGCACCATAAACAATAACATAACTTTGGCATGAAGTCATTTAAATTAAATTTAGGCAATTGGTGTGAACTATGTTTAGAAAGGTCTTAAACAGCCTTTTGGACTAACGGGGAGCTTTTCAAAAAATAAAAACCTATGGATGCTGGAAATCTGGAATAAAAACAGAAAGTGTTGGAAATACTCAGCAGGTCAGGAAATGTCTGTGGAGAGAGAAATGTTTCAGATAAAGGGACCTTTCAACAGAACTGGAAAAAAGTTAGAAATGTAACAGGTCTTAAGCAAATACAAAGGCAAAGAAAGGGGAAAGGACAGAGGGAAGAACAAAAGAGAAGGACTGTGAATGGAATGCAGGAGAGGCAACGTGATAAATAGGATGATGTAAGTCAAAAGGAGATGGTAATTAGACAGTTAAAGAAACAAAAGATGGTTCTGGAGGAGGTATAAATGGAAAAAGCAGAATCATTTGGAACAGCAACTGTTTGCAATGATGGGAACAGAGGTTATGGCCTGAAATTGTTGAAATCGGTGTTGAGTCCAGGAGCTTGTAAGATTGAAAGATGAGATGCAACTTGTTTTCCTCAAGCGTTGAGCTTCATTGGAACAGTGTCGGAGGCTAATGACAGAGAGGCCAGAGTGGGAGTCGGGCGGAGAATTAAAATGACAGGCAACTAGAAGCTCAGTGTCACACTTGTGGACTGAATGGAGACATTATGAAAACATGGTCACCCAACCTGCATTTGGTTTTCCCAATGTAGAATAGAACATTTCAGGAGCAGTGAATACGGTATTTCAAACTGAAGGAATTCCTGATTCACCTGCATGCAATGACTGGGGCTGTGGATGGTGGAAGAGGAAGAAGTGAAAGGGCAAGTGTTGCATTCCTGTGCTTGCACAGGAAGGCGCCATGTGAAGGGAAAGGATGTTGGGGTTGATTGAGGAATGGGCCAGGATGTCATGGAAGGAGTTGTTCCTTTGGACTGCTGAAAAGGAAGGAAGGGAGTTGTGTTTGGGGATGTCACTACACTGGAGGTGGTGGGAACCACTGAATGTGGAGGCTGGTGGGATGATTTGTTGAATGTGCTGACTAGTAGAGTGGAACATGAAGACAAGGGGAAACCTATAGCAAAAGTTCCCTCATTTAACTTTTAAAATGACCAAAAAACCCTCCATTGTTATACTTTACACTGTCTCTTAAGCGGATTTTTCATTTTCCAGGAACCACTCCAAAACTATTGTAAATTCATGATGGCTTCCTCCATTTTCTCTTTTCCAGTCAAACTACATCTAATTTCTGAGCTGACTTTCGTGGTGAAGGTAACCCTGGAGATACTCCCTCCAGCCAAAGTTAGGCAAATCTTCCAGTTTTGTTTAAATCTTCATGAACTTGGCCTCTTCAGTCCGAACATGAGCTCTCACCCACATTCTGAACAATAGAACCTGGCTCTCTCTATCTCTGTGCTCTCTCACTCTTTCAGATTCTTTCGGGCTATTATTTGTCTATGAGATTGAGTGACATCTTAAAACCCTATATGTTGATATGACAATGACTTTTTATGACTTGTTTCCCTCTTAAAGCCAATCTCTGTTGCAATGCAAATCACATGAACTTTGTATCCAGCTAGAAATGTTGATTAACTATCTGCATTCTATATTGGAATTGAATAGATAGTTTAAAGTATAACCGTTTATAAAGCCTGACATTCCTAACACCCCCCTGTGAGACTTGGAGACTAACAGTCTATCCACTGTCAGCACAGTTGCTCTGGTCATTGTTTACAGGTGTGAATGTCTTGCACTTTCTTCTAAGTAGATCAATCTGTGCCTCACTGGCCCCTTTGCAAAAAAGTCATCCACGCGTGTTGTCAACCAGGATTCGGGGCAGGTCACAATATTCCATTTTACCTTAAATTAAGCAGAGAGTCCATAACAAACTTATAGGGTTACATTTTATTGCCTACCCGCCAGATGTGTTTTGGGTGTAGGGGGGGAGGCAGTGGGGAGAATCATGTAAAATATGGCAGGTGGCTAGTCCATCTCCTCCCACCCACCCCCGACTTGGTCCCTATGAAACTGTGTGTAGGTGGGTTCCGAAATTAGTAGCCCACCCACCATTTTTAAAAAGTCATTAATGGGCACTTGAACTTCTTAACAAGCCAATTGACCTGAATATTACGTGGTCAGTGTGGGCAGTGAGAATTTCGTTTTATCAATGCAACTGGTTAAAAAGCAGGAAGGAATTGGGTGGGGGGCATCTTTTGGTGTGTGGCCTGTGCAATTAGGGGGAGACCCCCCCAAGATTATACCCCCCCACTTTGTAACTCCCTGGGTGGCTTCCAGCAATCCCATCCCCCCGACCCCTCCCTAGGGTCCCCGATCCCTCCCTAGGGTCCCCGATCCCTTCCTGCCCTCAGAACCCTGCACTTACCTTAGTCTGGGATCTATTGCTCTTCTTCCCAGGACCTGCTTGCAATTCCAGCAGCGCCCACTAATGAGTTCTGGTGCTGCTGGGCCTGCTAGTAGCTGCCAGCTGACCTGATTGGCTGGCAGCTCTTGAGGGCAGGACTTCCTCCCACTGAGGGGTGGAATTCTCACTGTGAGCTTGTTTCAATCCCCTCAGCGTGTTACGGTTATGTCAATCAGTTTGAAACCAATTTTTGTAACAGTGGGGCGGGCAATATGATTCCCTTCCCTGCTGTGAAGTTCAGCCAATGAACTTCACATTTGTAACAAGAGTAATATACACCTGGCAGTATAGCTTGAGTCTGCCAGTTTCCATAAGCAATTCTTGATCCCTAATCACAATAACTGTCCCCCAGAGGATATATATCTGTCGTGGACAAAGATGGATTAGATAGTGCTGCCTTGAGACAGCTCTTAAGATCTGTTTTCATAAATTAAGTGGCTAATTAGTGTAAATGGGAAAAAATAATTAAATATGGAGTAAAGTATTTGTGGTTTATTAATCTAACTGCAAAACTTAAAATTTGATAAACTAATCCCTGCCACTGTATTGTAACAAAATGAGGGAGCAGTTAATTAAATGATATTGATAATAAAATGTAAACACAGTTGAATAAACTTCATTACAGTTAAAATACATATCATTATTTATAAATGCAACACATTTAGCTGAATAATTATTCTGTTGGGAAATCAAGTCACAGTTAAGAGCATTACTCAGCCAATAAAAAATTATAATTGGTTTGCGAGATGTAAAGAAAGCTGTGCAACACATATATCATTTAAACGTACCACCCAATGGCTTTCGTCCATGAGGAAGCCGAGCCATACAGACCACTGATGCCACAGTTTTAGTCCCTATCTTCTAGTAAGGCTGATTTTAGTGGAAGAGAGGTAGGGGAGGGATTGGCAGGTGAGCTATAGTTGCTTTGGGAGCCGTGGGAAATTCAACTATGTTTCCAGGCCTGGATCGCTCTGCGGGAAATTCTGCTGGAAAAATGCATGTGGATGGTTTGGGAGTGGGGCGGGTTTGTGATAAGCAGGATCAGATTTCTCTGTGGTGTTCTTTCTCCTCCGCCCAATCCAGTTGAATTACTTGTTGGCGTTCACCATTGAGGCTCACTGATTGGTCAGTGAGGTGGGGTTTTCAGGAGGATTTAAGAAAGCTTAAGGAAAATAACCAGCAAAACTTGAGAAATGACTGGTACTGGTCTGAACTGGTCTTGTATACCTTAAAATGGAACTCCAGTTCAGACCAGTACCTGTCATTTCCAAGATTTACTGCTTTTGCCTTCTGGGGAGAGGCGGAAAGGCAAAGGAGTTTAGAGATAACCTTCCAGAGCTTGAGGTCTAGACAGCTGAGGGCACAGCCTCCAATGTTGGGGTGAAGAGTGGGTGGGATTACAGGAGTTTAGAATCAGAGGATTGGAGAGCTCTGGAGGAGAGGGCTGGAGGAGATTACAGAGATAGGATTAAAGGATGATTCCTGCTCTGCCTCTCTGCATTTCAATTCCCCTTTCTTCACTGGATCTGATACCTTCATCCTCTGCCCCTCCAGCTCTCTCAGTATCCGATGCCTGCTGCCTCCATTCCTGTTGTTGCTGAATTTGTACTTCAGATTTTCAGATTTTGCTATACATTTGTTGTGGGAATTTATTGCAGTTTCTTTACCCCTCCTGACTGTCTAGTTTGCCTTGCACCTCTCAGCTAGGCATGCCAAGCATTAAAGCAATTTACAGAGGATAAAGCTGTTCAAGCAGTTCCATTACTTCAATCATTCCAGTGAGAATAATGAACATGAGGTGGAGTGGGGGAGGTAGGGTGGAAATCATTGCTTAATGTCAATTAGTATTATGAGAGAAGCTTATAATACCATTACACAGCAGGCATTTGTTAGAGACTAGCACCTGTTTTGGAATCATGTGGAGCAAAGTTATGCTGCATGTACTGGCTCTACATCACTCTTGGATCAGGCAAACTAAGCTCTATGTTTATTCACTGGTTCAAATCTGGGCAATATGTTTAATATTAGCTAAGAGTTGGCAGGCAGGCAAGTAAATTGTACTAGCATCAGGCCAGCTCTGTTTTTACAGTAATTGTATTAGAAGACCTGCATAGAAATAACAAGACATTTCCTTAATATAGCTACCTCCCCCCATGCCTTGGTGAATTAACTGATCTATGTTTGAGGGAAGTCACACTGAAGTAGATCTTTTCTGGTTGCAACATGGAGGTTTTTGGAATTCAGATTGCATCTGTTAAAGCTGTGTCAAAACCTTGGAACTCCCTTCCCAATAGCACTGTGGGTGTACCTACACTAAATGGGCAGCAACGGTTCAAGAAAGCGGTTTGCCACCACCTTCTCAAGGGTAATTAGGGATAAGCAACAAATGATGGCCTTGCCAGTGATGCTCACCTCCCATGAACGAATAAAAAAAAGCTTGTGCAGCAGTGACAGAGCAGCAGTGGGATCTTAACCGATAAATCTAAATATGGAAAAAAATGGTCTGCCTTTTCCCACTTTTGTCAGGATTCCCACACCTAGCCATTATCCAATATTACCCCTGCTGAAAATGATCACATGTAGACTGTATATCCATCAGGGTGGAGCTCCCTATTTATACCTGGGGAAGAGGTACCAAAAGACAGCCAGTCCAGCTCCTTGACTTCCCAGCATGAGCCACTACCTTGGAAACAGAGAAGAAAATTAGGTGATGTGTCAACAACAATAAATACTATACTATAGCATACTATAATAATGCAGCTTGCCAAGTGACATCCATGTAACAACTAATTAAATTGGCTTTGCTTAAATTACTGTTGTATAACGGTGAACAGTGAATGAATTAAAACTTCCCCCAAGAAAGGTTGCTGCCTTTTTAAGTGTCAGAGAAATTACATTAATATAATAAATTGCTAATTTACCTCTCAAAATTACCACTATGAATGCTGGCTGCTTGTAGCACTCAGTCAGCACGATTTAATAGGTCTTTATCTTGCTTCATGAAGTGACATTTCTGCAACACAAATGATTCCAGTAGCCACACAATCATTACTCGTCACAAATACACACATTCCAGCCAGTTTAGTGTAATGCAAGATCTTAAAAACACCAGTCCCTCAATTCCATGTAAGGGTCACTGAGTGAAATAATTGGGAGGATGGTAAATGATCTACAATGCTTAACAGCAGCAAACACCAAAACTACCACCTCCATTCATTTGAGCCTTTGATGGAGTGAGATGGTTTGGAATGGGGGATATGACACTGAGCAAGAGTTGGCACAAGAGTTTGGAGAGATGATGGATGGCCTGGTGACCTTTAAAGGGAGGAAAGAGGGGATCTGGAAGAAAATTCCAGGACACAGAAACATCATGGTTGAAGGTTCAACCACTGACTTGCTGAAGCAGGTGAATCAGAGTCAGAACAGGGTGCGTGAACTGGGATGTAGAGCTCGGAGAGGTTGTGAAGGGAGGGTCTGGCATGACTTGCAAATGAGATGATTGGGATGAAATTGGTCTTGAACACAGAATGGGTGATCGAGAATTGTTTTTCTCCCCCCATGAAAGTCAATAGAAAAACAAGTCAAGTGGGTATAAAATGGTTTGGACCTGTTACTTACTGTTTTGTGCTACTCAACAAGACCAATTTCACCCTCAGGGACTTTAAAATTGATATACTGAAGGATGGGGAATCAGGATTGTGGTAATAGATCAATAGGCCACACCACAAGGAGTGCAGCAGTTGAAGAAGGTGGCTCACCACTACCTTCTCAAGGGCAATTAGGGATGCACAACAAATGCTGGCCTAGCCAGCGACACCAACATCCTGTGAATGAATAAATAAAGGAAAGGACATTGAGTTTGTGCAGTATTAGAATCAGCATGAGTATGTGGTCAGGAAGACAGAAAACCAGCAGCTAAGTTGCAAAGTTTCTGCCAGGGGCTGGGCAGCATTGCTTTGCTGTTACCAATATTGCACTCAATAAAGCGTTAGTCATCCATGACTTGTATCCACCTGGGTAACACAATAATGAAACCATAAAAGAGTGGTACCATAGAGGTGATGCAGGGGAAGAGGATGAAGTGATTGGCTGCCAAAGTTGGCAGTGTTGAAGGGTGTGATGTAATGCGGTCTTAGTCACACAGCATATCATGGTGACTTTGACTGGAATGATCTGTATAATGTGGGCAAGTTGGAAAAGACTTAAAAAGGGTTCAAGCAATAGAACGTAGGTAAGTTGGGTAGCAATGATGCATTTGCGAAACATGCAGAGGAACAGCCCCATTTCTGACCTAATGATAGAGAGATGATCAATAAAGCACCCAAAGATGGTTGGGCCAAGGATGTTGCTCTGAGGAACTCCTGAAGTGAAGCCTTGCAGTTTGTGTTTTAGGTAGCCATGTCATGTCAACTACATGAATGAACTGACCAAGGGAGGGAAAGCCTAAACAATTAAATTACAGATTCAGGGAAAACTCCACTGTTTCATAACTTTCCAATGCCACAAGGCTTTTACATTGGGAAACTTAAATAAAAAATTGAACCTTGCAATGTAAGGCAACATTGTGGTAGAATAGGGTAAGAGAAAAGATTAAATAAAGTTGCCTTTAAATGATTGCAAACATAGGTTTTAAAAACAGTCAATTTTAAATGAAAAGGTAGGCTGAGGAAGACAAGAACACTGGAGGCTGCGATAAATGGAAACACAGTAAATTTACAGATTATACAATTCAAACAAACATTAGAAGGGCTGAAGAAACAGCTTTTGAGGAAGAGTAAAGAATTCTGTAGGTAAGTGAGGCGAACTTGATGGAGAATTGATGCATTCGGATAAGAGGCAAAGATAGGAGGCTGAACATGTAGGAAAATGCATTAGGAGGAATAAAAGAGGAAAGTTCAGAGGAGGAACTTGGAATCATGGAATGATAAAGCACAAAAAGAGGCCATTCAGGCAATTATGCCAGTATAGGATCTTTGAAAGAGCGATCCAATTGGTCCCACTCTCCTGTTTTCTTCTTCACAGTCCTGTCATCTTTTTCCCTTCAAGTATTTACCCAATTGCCTTTTAAATGTATTATTGAATCTGTTTCCACCATACTTCAAACATTGCTTTCCAAATCATAACAACGCGTTGCGTAAAAATCGTTTCCTCATATCGCTTTGCGTTCTTTTGCCATCATTGTAATATCATTAAAATGGCAAGAGAAACAAGATTATGACAGGTAGAGAGTGAAGATAGAGGTGTTAAAGAACAAGTGCTTATCAGTGGGCAGGACTTTTTATTTCTGCACCTTGCCCAGGATTCTCTAGCATTCAACTCCTTAAAATTACACTTAAGAGTCAAATTAAACTATAAGTTTCAGAGCTCTAGACCAAATCTGTTTTCCACTGATCCAAATATGATTGTTAAGTAGATAGAAATCTGTATTAGAAAGCTTTCCCTCTGCACTGATTAAATTTTAAAAAAGATGATATGTTTTATGTTACTCTGTGAAGATGGAATATTAACCTTTAGGAATTCACAAAATGAATACCTTATCTTCTAGATTCTGTCTGGATGGGAAATGTTTTGAATAGTATCATCACTTGGCGGGTAGAGAGGGGTGAGCTGACCTCCATAAAATAAATGATATTTGAGTTTTAACTGCAGGAACTGAATCCTCAGAAGGAATAAAATACACTTTTATGAAGGACAAATGTCAGTGCTGCAAGAAGATAAGAAAAATTCAGCAAAAAAACAGTGTTGGGGAATTGCAATGCGAGCAAGCTTTCAGACATGCATATATTACCCCAGGTTCTTCAGCATCTGAAGAAAACCAGTTCAGGATAATATTTAGGTTGAAATTGTCCTTCAGAAATGTACTTTCCTCAGTTTGCCAAAACCAGAAGGTAAACCATCTGAGGCTTGCTATTAGTCAAATCTTCCAACCTTTACTATATTGCTTTGTACAGTTTTTCAGCAGTTACTTGCTTAGCTCAGAATATACAATGACCGTCATTTAAGGATTTGGGTGTGACGCCAAATTAAAGTAATGTTCTTCCTCCTCTGAGGCCAGAGTTTAAATCCAGCCATGACTAATGGTTTGAAAGTCTCCCTTTTTTGTTGGCTGTAAAGTTGCCAAACTAAATAAGTTGAGACACTTTCAGTCAAATCTAAATCGATGTGTGTATTTGTCAGAAGACTGGCCTTAACCCAACACTAAGCTGACTAGTCTCAGAGATCTTACAAGAATGGTTGCTTTGGGAAAGGGAAATCGTATCCTGGTGTAGTAGGGAGTGTTGGTCAGAACCTATGGTCAATGAATGTTGTTGGACGATAGTTGAGGAAGCTGTACCCTAATTTATCAGGCCTCTGTCTATATTGGTTAAATGTTTTGAGGCCTGGATCTGTCAGGTCTTGTACAGGCACAGTATGCTAAAGCAGTGGAGGCTACAGCTAATGGATGGCTCTTCATCCATCAATTGAGTATAATTGAGCCATACATATCTAGAACCTATTGCATTATTGGTCCATAGGTATGTGAGCTTACAAATCTGTTGTTGAACACATGTAAATGAACACTACCCAGAAGGAAAAACCAGTAAAGAATGGGAAATAAGAATACTGGTCCGAACTGGTCTTGTATACCTTAAAATGGAACACCAGTAAAAACTGGGAAATAAAAGTGCTGGTCTGAACTGTTTTAACTTCTGGGTCGAAGCTTTGAACTCCAAGCTGCAGCTTCCTTTCTTTATTGTATTGAGAAACAAAATTCTTTCTTTCAGTTGTACATTGAATCCTTTGGCTTATTGATACATTGTTGTTTATTTATATAGAAAAGGACAAGGAAGCCTGACTGACATAACGTAACTTTTATTATTCAAGAACGTCATCGAGCCACATTCCTTTTACTGGCTGTATAATAATCTATTACTATCAATGTTCCTCGACAGCAAAAACCTCAAAAACTTTCCAGACAGCTTTAAAAGGTAATTGGTCATAGTCCATGAAGGATCATAAGCATCTCTCTCCATTGGAGAGAGACAATTAGTTACGTAGTTTGAGGTGCACCGCTCTACAAGTATGGGACAAGACAAGGAGACAGGCCTCCATGAACTACCACAGCCAGTACAGGGATTGATCTCACACTGTTGGCATTATTTTGTACCACCTCGCAGCCATCTAGGCAACTGAGCTAACTGACAGCTTTAAAAAAGACTTTCCCGAACAGTTGTAACTAAGCAACTTTAATCTTTTCTTGTGCTAGTCCAAATTAATTTTCAGCATGCCTTTAACATTTGGACACTTTAACTGTAGGCATTTTAAATTCTGGGCCTCACTGGAATTTGTGTGGGAAATAGGAAATGTGAATCTGCATGGCCCAAGAGGCCTCCCACTGACACCTGATAAGTTGCGGTGGGGGGGGGGGGGTTCCATGCCGTGCTGGTCACAGTGATCGGGGTGAGATTGTGACAGATAAGGCTTAAGTTTTCGTTGCCTGTTCCAGTGGAATGCACTGACTCATCCTGGCCCAGCGAGGAAAGTTAAAAAAAAACACAATTCAACATATTGCCTTTTTGGCCTCTCTTGGCCAACTCCTCACTCACTGGGTTGCACTGCTGGGAAATTCGCTTGTGCTTCCTGTTCAGCCTGCCTCGCAAAAATTTCAGTCAGGGGCTTGATTACATCATAAGGATGCAACGTGCATAGGTTAAAAGGACAAGTGCCCTTGTCACCTGCTGAGGAGTGCAGGTCAGATTCCAGTGCCTCCAGGGTAACGTGAGCAATTTTATCTACCCAAAGGCTTAGCTTCTGGTGAGTGAGTTGGGTTAAAGTGGCTACCCATATCTATCATACCTGAAATAGAAGTGTCTAATGATTGCTGCTTGTTGTCTGAACAGTAATGAGATAAATGGCTAATCAAGGGTCATTTAGTGTTGAGAGCTAAATATTGACCAGGAAAGCTCTCCTGTTCTTCCTTGATCTCATACACACATCTGAGAGGGAAGCTGCAACCTGGCCTTGCCTACGCCACACATCCCATTAACAAATAAAAAATTAATTTGAATGTGCAACACTCAACTGTACTGGAGTGGTAGCTGCGATTATATACTCAGGTCTCTGGAGTGGCTCTATGAACCCACGATCGAACTGAGGTGATTGAGCTACCCTGCCGAACTACAGCCAACACAGCAGTGGCACTTGATCAGCATAAAATTCATCAACACTTCACTTTTGAAGAATCACTTATCATTTAAAAAAAACACAAAAATTTAGAAATAAACAGCAGGCCAATGTGAATTCAATAGGCTAATTACACCACTAAATTTGTGTTACTGTGAGTTTCTTTTAGCTCGCATCAGTGCCAGTGGAGAGCTGATTATCCTGTTACCTCTCTGTTAACGTTAAAATTGAATCACCTTTGAATGCTGGTGGGTGGCAGGTGTACCCCGAAGCTCCACTTTCCCTGGCCACACAGCAGCGGGGAATGGGCTGGGAATGCATTTTGGTAAGCAGGTGCCCACAGCATAGCAGCAACTTGAAAGAGAAGGATATGTGAGCTGTTTGTTGGAAAAGCATCATTCGACTGCTGCAGATGATCCACGCTAATAAGAAATAATTTCTGTGTTTCAACAGTTAATCTCTATTCACAATGCAAAAGAATCTGCTGTTTGCACATACTCAAATTACCTGGTAGGGTAATTGTTTTAAAGGCTTGTCACGCACTGGGCAGAGCTCCACACTAGGTCTGTGTAAGAGAAAAGAATCTGTTCGCGATGGCTAATTTTAGTTGGGTCTAGTTGCTGATCCAAGACATGAAACAAATTCTCAAACACAGGCTTCCAAGTGCTGTGAAAAAGCTGAGCCACCTCAAAATGGCTGAGTCAGTAAAAGAAAACACATTAAAATTACAGTCTGGTGCTTGAAGTCTTTTCAATGGGCTTCTAAGCAGGGAAATGCAAATTTTATGACATAATGCACATATCACAGGGGACTTTCTGCAAATTGTTTGAGGCAGCCAATGCTTTGTTGCAAATATAAGATGTCAAATTGTTTCAGATTGTGATAAATACTGAACATTTGCTGATAGGATGCACGCTTAAGACTGCATTGAATAAGTTATTGAGATTTTGCATTGCCATTCAAAACTTAATGCACTCATCAATCACAATCTGAACAAAGTAGGAAGGATAAGACAGGCTGCAATTCTGCCTGCTTAGAGAAATGTGCTCAGATTCATGTTAAACACATTATAGCTGGATGTCTTGATTTTTCACAGACTTTCAAGACGGTATTAGAAGAAAATGGAAACCATTTGCATTGCTAGCTGAAGGTGTGAACACAGAGATTTAGCAGGGCTGTGAGTGTCCTGGGTGCAGGATTGTGCTGCACAGTTTGCATTGTCGTAAAGGAGTTTTGCCATTTTGGCAGGAACAACCTGTCCTTTTCAATTTATCTCACATTCTCTCAGCCACTTCCATTTCCACAAATGTAAGTCATTGCTCCTTGAATCAATTTACCTTTTCTCCTCTAATACCCAAACCCCAGTCCCACATGAAGTCAACAGTAACCGTTAGGTTCCACATTTATCTTGAGAAAACCATTTTAGATGGCGAATAGAGAAAATACAGAGCTTGTCAGACAGCATGACCAGTATTTCTAGCATTTTCTCTTTTTATTTCAGATTACCCAGCATCTTTTTTTTAATTCATTCATTGAGTGGATGTGGGCCTCACAGTCCAGGCCAGCATTGTCCATCCCTAATTTAAGAGTCAACCACGTTGCTGTGGGTCTGGAGTCACATGTAGGCCAGACAGCAGATTTCTTTCCTTAAAGACCATAGACCATAAGACATAGGAGCAGAAATTAGGCCATTCAGCCCATCAAGTCTGCTCTGCCATTCAATCATGGCTGATAAGTTTCTCATCGCCATTCTCCCGCCTTCTCCCCGTAACCTTTGATCCCCTTACCAATCAAGAACCTATCTATCTCGGTCTTAAATACACTCAAATACCTGGCCTCCACAGTCTTCTGTGGCAATAAATTCCATAGATTCACCACTCTCTGGCTAAAGAAGTTAAAGGACATGGATTTTTAAGACAATCGGCAATGGTTTTGCAGTCATTATCAGATTTTGAATTCCACGTTTTTACTGAATTCGAATTTCACCATCTGCCGTGGTGGGATTCAAATTCAGGTCCCCAGAGCCTTACCCTGGATCTCTGAAATACTAGTCCAATGACAATATCACTACACCACCACCTTCCCAGCATTATCTACAGTATTTTGTAGGTGAAGAATGCTTGGAAGTTTTCCTCAACAGACTGAAACAAGTATTAGATACTTTGCAAGCTGTTAATTTAAATGTGGTGACACATGGCAGGCTGAACACCAGAGGTCAGGCTATAAGGTTGCCATGTCTGGTTGGAAGCATTCCTGTACCCCTAGCCAAGCTGTTCCAGTACAGCTATAACTCTGGCATCTATCCAGCAAGATGGAAAATTACCCAGGTACGTCCTGTACACAAAAAGCAGGACAAATCTGACCCATCCAATTGCTATCCCACCAGCCTACTTTTGATCATCGGTAAAGTGATGGAAGGAGTCATCAAAAGTGCTATCAAGTGGAACTTGGTCAGCAATAATCTGTTCAATGATGCCTAGTTTGAGTTCTGCCAGGGCTACTCAGCTCCTGACCTCATTACAGCCTTGGTTCAAACATGGACAAAAGAGCTGAACTCCTGAGGTGAGATGAGAGTGACTGCCCTTGACATCAAGGCTGCGTTTGACCAAGTGTGGCAACAAGGAGCCCTAGCAAAACTGGAGTCAATGGGAATCAGGGAGAAAGCTCTCCGCTGGTCGGAGTCATGCCTAGCACAAAGGAAGATGGTTGTTGGAGGTCAGTCATCTCATCTCCAGGACATCACCGCCAGGGTTCCTCAGGGTGGTTTCCTAGGCCCACCCATCTTCAGCTGCTTCACCAATGACCTTCCTTCCAAAAAAGGTTAGAAGTGGGGATGTTCGCTGATGATTGCACAATGTTCATCATTTGCAACTCCTCAGATGCTGAAGAAGTCCATAATCAAGTGCAGCAAGACTTAGACAATATCCAGTTTGGGCTGACAAGTGGCAAGTAACACCACACAAA
The DNA here is from genome assembly GCF_017639515.1 of Carcharodon carcharias. Lineage (NCBI taxonomy): Eukaryota > Metazoa > Chordata > Chondrichthyes > Lamniformes > Lamnidae > Carcharodon > Carcharodon carcharias. The sequence goes on from NC_054472.1 coordinate 169,813,134, forward strand.
TGCCAGGCAATGACTATCTCCAACTAGAGAGAATCTAACCATCAGACCTTGATGTCCAATGGCATTACCATCACTGAATCCCCCACTATCAACATCCTGGGGGTTACCATTGACCAGAAACTGAACTGCACTAGCCATATAAATACTGTGGATACAAGATCAAGTCAGAGGCTAGGAATCCTGTGGCGAGTAACTTACCTCCTGACTCTCCAAAGCTGGTCCACCATCTACAAGGCACAAGTCAGGAGTGTGATGGGATACTCCCCACTTGCCTGGATGAATGCAGCTCCAACAACAATCAAGAAGCTTGACACCATCCAGGACAAAGCAGCCCAACCTGATTGGCACCACATCCACATACATACATTCACTTCACCACCAACACATAGTAGCAGCAGTGTGTACCATCTACAAGATGCACTGCAGGAACTCACCAAGCCTCCTTAGACAGCATCTTCCAAACCCACAACCACTGCCGCCTAGAAGGACAAGGGCAGCAGATAGATGGGAACAGCACCAACAGTTGCCATCCTGACTTGGAAATATATCGCTGTTCCTTCAGTGTCGCTGGGTCAAAATCCTCCCTAACAGCACTGTGGGTGTAACTACACCACAGGGACTGCAGAGGTTCAAGAAGGCAGCTCACCACCACCTCCTCAAGGGGCAATTAGGAATGGGCAATAAATGCTGGCCCAGCCAGTAATGCCCACATCCCATGAATGAATAAAAAATAAATTCCCTGATGTTTTAACACATAACCTGCTGCCCCCAACCATCCTCCCCAGTCAAACAGACCTTCATCCCCATCTCTAATATTTTTAAAACTAATAAACAAAAGTGTTCAAAGAAGATTTTTAAAAAAATTTCTTCCCCTGGGTTTCTCGCAGCAATGTTCACCCTTAATTCCTGGAGAATCCAGGGAAATCCTGGAGTGTTGGCAACCCCATCTGCCAAGCAGTCTTCAGGCAGCTGCAGTGTTCTTCAAATAGTCCCGCTAGGTTCATCAAGAACTTATAGGCCAGAATTGTATGCCCTGTGGGTGGGCTGCACCCGACCCGAACGGACATGAAACAGTGCGAGGTGACGTCGGGTGAACATCCCGATGTCGTCGCGCGATATTTCGCTCGGTGGGCTCACGGGGCAGTCGGAAGTGTGCCCGCTGACAATTAACCCCAATAATGGTGCGATTAACAGCGATATTATGTGATTCATCCACATTTACGGTTGGCGGACGGGCCATTCTCCCAGGCGGCATTCCCATTTTTGTTCAAACCTCGACCCAGGGTGGGATGAAATTGCTGTGGGGAAATAAAATAAAAAGAGATACCTGGGCATTTTTTTTTTATGAAGTATGCTTTCAGGCGCTTGATTGTGCTGCATGGATATATTTTGCAGCATTTGTGTCATTTCCTTTGTGCTGTGGAGGTCTGGAGCTCCTTGGGGCAGCTGTTTGCCTTCAGGAAGTGCGCTAACTAGAAGTGCTCACCCACAGCCTCAGTTAGGTTGGCGCCCGCCCTCTCCTCGCTCGCCCACCGGCAGCGCTGAGCATTTCTCAACGCGTGCTTCATGCGTTAATTGGCCAGCCAACATGAAATCGCTGTCAGGGGCCGATCGCACCTGGAGGCCCATTTCCTGTCTGCGCCTTGGCTGCCGATTGCATATGCCCGGTGAACGAAAAACTCAGACCAAAGAATTCATCACATTAGACTGGGATCTGCGACCATTGGTTAAAAACTGGATAACTATATGAACGAGCTTCTGAGCCTAAACTGGGTGCTTATTAAGTTTGGGTGAATCTGCACTGTAGGAAAATTTTTGGTAAGCTCAGTGCTAATGTGTTTATGCACATCGTTGTTAACTTGAGAATGGTTTCTGCTGGGTCTATTAAACAGCTGACGGCAGCGAACGGCATCTAAGAAATAGAAATCAACCACCTATGGTTTGCATTCATTTCACGGACAGATATCAGAATTGTATTCTGGTTGGAAATGAAATTGCGTCTGTTCATCTGTGTGCTATTAGTCATGAACCTGTTGGCTTTCTGTTCATTTCTCAAATTGATTTGAGGTTTGACATTCTGTTTTTTCCCCCCCCAAACTAGCAATTTTGCGAGCAACACAAACCTGTGGTTGGGATGCAGCAGGCTCAGCTAGCATCACTAACATTGCAAACTAGTTCAGGCGCATTGTATGTTTGAAGCCTATGTTACAAATATTGCCTGATACTTCATTTTGAAACTTTTCCAATCAAAATCTAACAGCTCTGCTGGTGGGCAGAGTACTGCTGCAGGTTACCATGGAGAGCTGTTGACGGGGATGACAAAGAACACTTTGTGTACCTTTCAAAAGGAGAACTAAGTTTAATTATTTAATGACATAGTATTCACAGCACAGAAACAGGCCAAGCGGCCCAATAGGTCCATGCCAGTATTTAAGCTCCAGATGAGTCTCCTCTCACTCTTCTTCATCTAACCCCATCAACAAATCTTATTCATAGAAACATGGAAACATAGAAAATAGGAGCAGGAGCAGTCATTCGGCCCTTCGAATCTGCTCCACCATTCAGTATGATCATGGCTGATCCTCTATCTCAACGCCATACTCCCACTCTCTCCCCATACCCCTTGATGCCTTGAGAGTCCAGAAATCCATCTATTTCCTTAAATATATTTGGTGATTTGGCCTCCACAGCCTCTGTGGTAAAGAATTCCACAGGTTCACCACACTGAGTGAAGAAGTTTCTCCTCATCTCGGTCCTAAATGGTCTACCCCGTGTCCTGAGACTGTGACCCCTTGTTCTAGACCCCGCAGCCAGGGGAAACATCATCCCTGCATCCAGTCTGTCCATCTCTGTCAGAATTTTATACGTTTCAATGAGATCCCCTCTCATTCTTCTAAACTCCAATGAATATACTCCTAGTCGGCCCAATCCCTCCTCATACGACAATCCTGCCATCCAAGGAATCAGTCTGGTGAACCTTCGCTGCACTCACTCTTTGGCAAGTATAACCTTTCTTAGGTAAGGAAACCAAAACTGAACACAATACTCCAGGTGTGGTCTTACCAAGGTCCTGTACAGCTACAGTAAGACATTCTCGCTCCTGTACTCAAATCCTCTCGCAATGAAGACCAACATACCAATGCTGTCTTAACTGCTCGCTGCACCTGCATGCTTGCTTTCAGTGATTGGTGTACAAGGACACACAGGTCCCTTTGTACATCAACATTTCCCAATCTATCACCATTTAAATAATACTCTGCCATTCTGTTTATCCTACCAAAGTGGATAACTTCACACTTATCAACGTTATACTGCATCTGCCATGTATTTGCCCACTCACTCAACCTATCTAAATCGCCTCGAAGCCTCCTAACACCCTCCTCACTGCTCATACTCCCTGCTGTGTTTATCTAACTTTCCCTTAAGCACATCTATGTTGGTCACTTCAGATACTCATTATAGGCGTTAGTTCCACATTCTAACTATTCTCTGGCTAAAGGAGTTTCGCTTTAATTTCTTATTGGATTTATGTTTCAGCGGTGGTCATCAACGTGGCACTGGCAGGGGACGGTGGCAGGGAATGGGGATCCTCAGATGGACTGAGCAGCTTTTTGGGAAGCACTCCTCAAAGCCCACCGATAAAATGTCTTTGAGCCATCCTGATGTCCTCTTAAAAAGGCCAGAAATCAGGGTAGCACAGCATGCTGGATCAGGATGAGCAAGTTGATGAATGAGGCACAGGCTCCGTTTGAGGAGAGGGGAATTTTTAGTGCATGATTGGAATGGGTTTGCAGCACATAGCGAAGGGATAGATTTTTAGTTTTTAGATATTAAATTTTTAGGTATATGTGATTCATCGATTGGCTTATGTCATGTGAACCAGCTCCCTACTCCAAAAAAAGTTGAAACCTATTAGTCTGTTCCTCACTTCCAAGTTTTCTGTCAGCTACAAATTTTGAAATTATGCCCTATGCACCCAGGTCCAAGCCATTTATATCTATCAATGCTCCTAGTATTAAACCTCGAGGGAGGTCACTGTACATCTCCCTCTTGTCTGAAATACAGCCATTCAGGACAACCCTGTTTTCTATCCCTTAGCCAGTTTTGTATCCATGCTGTTACTGCCCTTTTTATCCCATGGACTTCAATTTTGCTAGCAAGCCTACTTGTTGGAATTTTACGCAGAGGCCTTGATGCACCACCCTCCCGCACCCCCCCAACCCTGGTTAAAGGTCGGGGGTGAGTCCACCTCTACTTGATTCAGGTCATCCTGCATCCACTTAGCATTGGGTCATTAATTGGCTCAAGGCAGGACTCCTGAAGAGTCCTGGCTCCCATTGGGGAGGGAGTACTGATTCAGAGAGCTGCCAACCAATTAGATAGCCAGCAGCTCCCTAGGCTGAGCAGCACCACCATGAGGGGTGGTCACTGCTGGGACTGTGGGCAGCCCCCAAAGAAGAGACCCCATGGACCTGGACTTAAAGCTAAGTCCAGGATTTTGCTGGAGTCAGGCTGGAAGGTTCCGCTGAGAGGGGATGGGGACTTGTGTTTGTCAGGGTACGGGGAGGAGGAACGCTGCAGTGGGTGGGGGAAGGAATACCTTCCTAGGGGAGGGTCTCTATTAGACACAGGATACCTGAACTTGAGGTCCCCCCCCTTGCCCCCCCACATCCAAGAAGGCTGCCAGGTGAAACTTGGTGACCTGACATTTGGTCCTGGCACTTGCTGTGATGGGTAAAGCCCCTCCGGTGGTAGGAGAAGGCCCTTTAGTGGCCATTAATTAGCCACCTAAGGGCCTGAATTGGCTCAAGGGCTGGTTGCCTGATGCCTCCTCCACCATGGGTAAAATTCCTGCACAGGTGTGTAGGTGATGGGCATAGTGCCACTGCCATGGTGTGCAATGTTACACCCAACCCTGCCTGCCAGTCCAGCCTGAGGGTGGGTGAGTGGAAAATTCCAGCCATTATATGGTGCCCTAACACATGTTTTTTGAAAGTCCACATACGCAGCATTAACTGCATCAATCTCATTCACCCTCTTATTTACCTTACCAAAAAACTCTATCACATTAGTCAAACAAGATTTGCCCTGAACAAATCCTTGCTGAAACTTCTATGTTAGTCCATGCTTGTCCATGAGATTTAGCAGTAAAATTGCAACGTTATGAAACATAGATATCATGACTATCAGTGGAGTGGCCAGGCTGAAAACCATACTGCTGATCAAGAGCTGGGGAGGTGGGCCAAAACACTTTAGGTCATGGATAATTTGACAGTTATAAACAGCTGAAGTTAACTTTAGAAAATGCTGATTTTAATGCAATTAATTGTGTAAGTTGGAAGGATGAAAAGGGTTACCTTTGGCCAGGAGAGATGAACACTAACACATTTCTAAGGAAAATGAAAGATTGCTTTTGTTTTGAAGTGTTGTTAAAGGATGATGCTGCATCCAATGCAGACAATTGAGGGTCATCGGAATAGCTTTTTCTTAACTTGTTCCTGGGATGTGAGCATCGCTGGCTGGGCCAGTCTTTATTACCCATCCCTAATTGCCCTTGAGAAGGTGGTGGTGAGCCACCTTCTTGAACTGCTGCAGTCCATGTGGTGTCGCGGCACCCACAGTGCTGTTAGGGAGGGGGTTTCCCAGAGTCTGGATCAATGCTGGGTGGTCTGTCTGGTTTTATCCCTATTTAGCTTGGTTGTAGTGGTTTGGTACAACTGAATGGCTTGTTGGGCCATTTCAGAGGACAGTTAAGAGTTAACCACATTGCGGTGGATCAAATGTGGAACTGGAGTCACCCAGGAGACCTGATAACTTTGGCAGATTTCTCCCCTGAAGGACATCAGTGAACGAGATGCGTTTTTACAACAATTCAGTGGTTTCATGATCATTATTACTGGAAAGAACTTTCCATTCCACTAAATTCCCCCAGCGGGTGTGGTGGGATTTGAACTCCCCTGGATTACTAGCTCAATAACGTTAACATGATGCTATCATCCCTGTTAAAGTGCGTCAGACCATAAGATCTCTGCATAACCCTTTGAAGGATAGCATTAGTGCTTATGATTTTATTAAAAATTTACTGAATCAACTCCCCTGATCAGCACAGTGAGTCAATGTGCTGGTTGGTGTGGTACTGAGCTGTGCAGCCCAGGAAGGTCATAGGTTCAAACCTCAGCGTGTGCTGAGTTGGTTGATCTCAGCAAGGGGAGCGCCTGGCAGACTACAATTCACCTTGAGCAATCCGACACTGGGAAGAGGAAAGATTAGCCATGGTTCCCATTCCTAAGAAAGGATGTCAATGCACTGGAGGCAAGTCAGAGGAGATTAATTACTAGATTGATACCTGGAATGAGTGGGTTGTCTTATGAGGAAAGGTTAGACACACTGGGCTTGATTATGCAGGAGTTTAGAAGAGTGAGGGGTGACTTGATTGAAGTACATAAGATCCTGAACGGTATTGACAAGATGGACATGGAAAGGATGTTTCCTCTTGTGGGTGAGTCCAGAACTAGGGGGCACTGTTTTAAAATTAGGGGTTGCCCTTTTAGGTCAGAGATGGGGAGAAATTTTTTCTCTCAGAGGGTTGTTTGACTTTGGAGTGCTCTGCCTTCGAAGGCACTGGAGGCAAGCCATGGAGTATTTTTAAGGTGGATGGATTCTTGTTCGGCAAGGGAATCAAAGGTTATCGGGTGTAGATGGGAATGTGGAATTCCAAACACAAACGGATCAGCCATGATCTTAATGAATGGCAGAGCAGGTTCAAAGGGCCGAATGGCTTACTTTTGCTCCTATTTTGTACGCTCTTACCTGGTGACCGTTGTTAAAAGGGCTTTGGTAGTCAGGTGTTATTTAGCTGTGATGCTTTCTGTTGTTGAATAGTCAGCCCACCTTCACTGTCAGGCTTCACAGATAAAGGACATTTGAGTAGGACACCTCACAGAGAGGTATCCCAGAACCATTCAGTGAAAGTCACTGTAGCCCCAGAGTACCATAGGCTATTCTGTTATGAGTGAGAGAGAGAGAGAGAGAAATGACTAGTGGTGAGTTTAACCTGAGGGTCACCACACCTCAAACGAGGGGCAAGGTTGAGAAGGCAAAGCCTTCATAGATGCCTCAGCCTGTACAGATTGCTGCTGGTAATCATTCTGCAGCTCAAACCAGCCATCCAGCCAACTGAGCTAACCCACCCCCAGTCAGTAACTCCAGAGTGAAAGTTGGAAAATGAAAGGTGTGACAAGAAGTCAACATTTCCTGTTTTCCTCAGAGCATGGTGACCTCTTCTTTTATAGTTTGCATTGTCTTTTGAATGATCAGCAGGACATTACTTCAGAGAAAACAAACAAGATTTGAAAGCTGGTCATTATTTCCAAATGATAGAGGGATGACCTGCAGATGAGGGGCTTAAAGAAGAACAAAGACTGGCTTATCCCTTTTCTGAGCCTTTGTGGTGTAGGCAGGTTGTGAACATGTGATGAAACAGCTGGAAATGTGATTGAATAAATGGAAAAAGATTAACCATGGAAATCAGGTTTCAAGCATTTATTTATCACAATCAGAGAGAGTACTCTGCTTTCAGATTAGTAATGATATTGAGACTGACTTTTTCAATCCATCTGAAAGTGCAAATGCTGACAACCACTATTGACACAATCAATCCAGCAGAAACTTCTAATGTAACTGGTCTTGTAGGATTTGACTAAAATGGTCCCGCATTTCCCAAATGGATAGAGCAGAGAGATTTTGCGTTTAAGCAGACAGTGGATGGAGAAGTCATCAGACATTGGTTTCAAATTACCTGAGATTGCTTTGCGGTTTCTCCCCTCTGGGAAACACAAAGACAAGATGTTCATTAAAGCAACTAGCACTGCCGAGGATGATTGAGCAAAAAACACAATTGTGGTTTACTCTGTCGAAGCTAAAAAGGCATATGAAAGACTGATAAAAGCTGAGTAGGCAGAAGAACGATGAAGGAGGGAGCATTGCTGAATTTCTTACTATTGGACTGCATTTTACCTGCCCCCACCAGGCACGTTTCTAGCAGGCGGCGGGGTGGGTGGGGAGGGCAGGTAAAACAGGGCGGGTGCTCACCCCACCACCTTCCCACTCACCTCCACCCCCCACCCCGTCCCCCCTGTCCCCTGAGCTCACCCCCATTGTACAGGGGATGGGCAGGTACTGAAATCGGCAGCCTGTATTTAAATAGGTAATCAAGGTCAATTAGGCTTGTTACCAAGCCAATTGACCCTAATAACATGGTGCCCATGTCAAGAAATGTTTGGCTCGGGCAGTCAGGTGGGAGCGAGCAGCCTGATTTTTAAAATAACTTGTTCAAAGGGCGGGAAGGAAGGGGTATTTCTATCTTCAGCTGCCCTTTGCAGATAGGGGGCAGCCCCCCCCCCCCCCCCCCCTCCAAAGATAGAAACCACCCCCCCCCCCCACCCCACCTTCTTCCTACCCGCCTGTAGCCTTAATCCCCTTTCCCAGCCTGTCCAAACACTCCCCACCCAAGACCCTAGTCTTACAGGTTTCTGGGGATCCATTGCTCCTTCTTCTTTTACCCTGTTTCAGTCCCGGCAGTGCCCACTAATGCACTCGACGCTGCCGGGATTCGCCAGTGAGGTGCGGAAGTCCCACTTGGTCCTTGTTTAGCCCACAGTGACCTTGCTTCCAGGGTGGAGAGGGGTGCGAGCCATCCATAACACTCCAGCCCCCATAATATTCATCCCATTGTGTATGGTAAAGACAAATTGTAAGATTTTTTTCCCTTCCTGCCCTCCTGATGTGGCAACTCAGGGTAGGGCATAACTTCAGAAATGCTGGCTGTCCAACGCCATTGAAACACAAATCATCGCATGAGCCCAGACAGTTGACAGGGTATGTCACTATCCTGTTCCCAAGTGACATCTACACATGTCCACTTCATCACAGCGGGGAAACTGGGGAAGGAGAAAGAAAAAATTTGCGTTTATATAAAGCCTGTCACAACCTTGGGACATCCCAAAGCCAATGAAGTACTTTTGAAGTATAGTTAATGTAGGAAATGGAGTAGCCAATTTGCACACAGCAATGTGATAATGACCAGATAATCTGTTTTTAGTGATATTAATTGAATGATAAAAGTTAATATAGGAACATTAAAAAAAAGCAGCAGAAATAGGCCACTCGGCCCCTTGAGCCTGCTCTGCTATTCAATAAGATTTCAACTAATCTTCTACCTCAGATACAGGGTATACCTTCTCACACTATCTCCATATCCCAGCATCCAAAAATCTGTGATCTCTGTCCTGAACATACTCAATGACTGAATAGCCACAGCTCTCTGGTGTAGAGAATTCCAAAATTTCACAACTAATTCAGTGAAGAGATTTCTCCTCAGCTCATCCTAAATGGCTAACCCCTTGTTCTGAGTCTGTGACCATTAGTTCTTGACTACCCAGCCAAGGGAAACATCCTACCAGCATCTACCCTGCCAAGCTAACGTAAGAATTTTATATATTTCAATGAGATCACTTTTCATTCTTCTAAACTGTAGGGAATTTATAGCTAGTCACTTAATCTCTTCTCCTAAAACAATCCCCACATTTTAGGAATAAACTGAGTGAATCTTACTCACATTCCTTCTAGGGCAAGTATATCCTTGCTTAGGAGAGGAGATCGAAAGTGTACGCAATACCCCATGCCTCATCAAAAGGCCCAGCAAAATTGCAGCAAGACTTCTTTACTCATGCTTCAATCTCTTTTTCATAAGAAAAGAAAGGCTTGCATTTATAAAGGGGAACATGCCACTTTCTTTCCTAATTGTTTTCTGTACTTGCATGTTAAGTTTCTGTGATTCGGGTACAAGCACATCCAGATCCCTCTGAATACCAATATTTCCCAGTCTCTCACCATTTACAAATATTCTGCTTTTCTATTTTTCTTACCAAAGTGGATAACTCCACATTATATTTCATCTGCTTTATTCTTGCTGGCTCTCTTAACTTGCCTAAACCTCTTTGTGTCCTCCTCACAGCTTAATTTCCCACCTAACTTTGTACCATCATCCAGGATACTGGGGAAAAGAGTGATGTCATGGGGCAACATTTTCCCCCTGTTGGGGGGGATGTGCGGGAGCGGGTGCAGGCATGCGGGTTCCCAATCGGCAACCCCGATTGGGGGCATGCCGCCATTTTACGTGGGTGGGCCAAGTAAGACCTGCCCAGTGTGACGTCTGCCAGGAAGTGCTATGCATTCCCTGTGTGGGCAGGGGAGCTGGGAGTGTGCTATTTCACACATGCGCACAAAAGAGCGCACAGATCTCCCTGAGGTAAAGTGCTGCCTCAGGAAGATCAGCTCAAATGTAAAAAGCTGTTTAAACAATAGAAAAAATTTCGCTGCCATGTCCCCTCATGTGACACTGTCACATGGGTTGGGATATGTCCATCACTTTTATTTTAAAATATTCAGAAATTTTAAAATCCCTCATGAAACCTCATCCTGCTCATGGATGAGGTTTCATGTTTTTTCAGAAGCCCGCCAGGTCTCCCAGCCTGCCCACCAACATTAAGGTTGGATGGGCAGGTCCATTAACGATTTCAATTACTTTTTTAATCATCTTAATAAGCTATTGACAGGTTGGCGGTCTGACTGGAAGATGCAGCCCATAGCGTCTCTTATGACCACTGAAGAGAGAACAACATTACATCTGAGACACAACACCCCCGTCAGCACTGCACCAGGGCATCAACTATGCTTACGTAGTCAATGTTTGTGGACTTGAACTCGCAACCTTCTAACATAGCAACAACAGTGCTACCCATTGAGCCAGGGCTGTCACCAAAGAAACTTCACTTAACAACCGGGTCACACTGAAGCTTATTGTAGTGCAGCCATCAACTCAGCACAGACTGAGCATCGACCCTGCCATGCATACGGCTCAGTATCACAGCAGGTGGTGCGTATATTCACTCGGCCATTGGCGTTCCTTATCTTGCTGCCTCTGTGCTGCCCCCGCTTCGCTGTCATTGCTTTACCACTTTAAAAAATACCCTGTATTGTTATGTGAATTTTAATCGGTGATGGAAAAGGTCACAGCAAATTGCATTTATGAAGGGGTGGAAAAGGTAAAATACTTGAAGGCCAAAGTAATGGATGAATGAAATTTTCATGACATTTGCATCTCTCTGCAGTTGGCGAGGGGAAAAAATAATTCCAAAAGCCATTGATTTTAATATAAAAAACTGAGTAAAAGCAATTTGAAGCAATTCACAAGCTGCCTCTGTGTTCCTAGTAGAGAATTGAATAAGTAATTTGTTAAAATAAGAGCTTGTAAGCATTCAGAAATTACATCTCGAAATTGATGGTGATAGATGCTTTGAAAAAAATTACTTGAGATACAAAATAATAGTTTCAATCTTGAGCATTGAAGCACTCTGACATTGTGTTTTTTGTTCTCTATACATTGGGCAGCTGAATGCAAACATGAATTTGGGAATGCTCAAAGCAACATCTCATAGTAATTGTTAGAAAACAATTAATAATGCAGACTTTTACTAGAATAGATTCCCAATTTTTTTATTGCAGTGTCTTAGGTCTAATCAGAGTATTGTTGCAAACTTTTACAGTGCACAGTTTGGTATTATTGAAGACAAAACGTCAAAGGAGAAAATTATTAATAGAAAATGACAAGGTCTTAAGCTAGCTTCAGGCTGCATTGTACACTGTGAACTCCTTTACTGCAATCTGTGATGGTCACATTACTACACCAGTATCTGTGTCGCTGCCCTTACATAATAAAATCGTGATCGAAAGAACATTAGGTCCTTTGTGACAGTCCATTAGATAGCTCCATCTCTCCATGTTAAAAACTACTGACTGACCCCATTGTGGGTAGTTGGTATCTGGGAGTCTGTTTTCTGTTCTTTCTTTTGGTTAGCACAGTGGGCACATTGAACCACAGAGTTCTACATGGCCAGAAATCCCAGGTACGTGAAAAGATGCCTTATCAAAGCTGGGCCAGGGGTTGCTGTGGTTGGGGAGGAGAGGGGTTGGTACAATTAGGCCCCCACTGTTGACATATCCATTGATATTCACTGTAAAACCTTACATGTGAAGAATGGCTCTCTTTGGTGAAGTGATGGTTAGGTGCTGAATCTGTGGAACCACGGCCAGCAAGAGTCAGGATAGCTGGGGAGCAGAACACCATTTTGCTTGTACACCGTAAAATACTATGGTGTCAAATTAATCACATGAATCACATAGATATGCGGCAGAAGCATCTGTCCATTAACACCTTGCCTGATCCGACATAGAAACCTTAGGAGAGACCCCTATTCCTACCCCCACCAACTCCATCATTGTGTTTTTCATTTACATAAAATTTATAGCACAGAAAGTGGCCATTCACCGTATTCGTGTAGACTGGCATTTATGCTTCACAAGAGACTGCTCCAACTCTACTAATATTAATCTAATCAGCATATCCTTCTATTGCTTTCTCCCTGAAGTACTTATCTGGCTTCTGCTTAAATGCATCTATGATATTCATCTCAACTACTCCTTGTGATCGTGAGTGCCACATTTTAACCACTCTCTGGGTAAACAAGTGTCTCCTGAATTCCCTATTGGATCGATTAGTGACTATCTTATACTTATAATCCCCTGTTTTGGACTTCCCCACAAGTGGAAACATCTTCTCTACTTTTATCCTATCAAATCCCCTTCATAATTTAAAAGACCTCCATCAGGTCAGCTCTCACTGCTGTTTTGTCATTTCTTACATCAATCACACATCAGTTACTCTCGGTCATCAGTAAAGTAATGGAAGGGGTCATCAACGGTGCTATCAAGCGGCATTTGCTTAACAATAACCTGCTCACTGATGCCCAGTTTGGGTTCCACCAGGGCCACTCAGCTCCTGACTTCATTACAGCCTTGGTTCAAACATGGACAAAAGAGCTGAACTCCCAAGGTGAGGTGACGTCACCTTGGTGACGTCAAGGCCACATTTGACCGAATGTGGCATCAAGGAGCCCTAGCAAAATTGGAGTTAATGGGAATCGGAGGGAGAACTCTCCGCTGGTCGGAGTCATACCTAGCACAAAGGAAGACAGTTGTGGTTGTTGGAGGTCAGTGATCTCAGCTCCAGGACATCTCTGCAGGAGTTCCTCAGTGTAGTGTCCTCGGCTCAACCATCTTCAGCTGTTTCATCAATGACCTTCCTTCCATCATAAGGTCAGAAGTGGGGATGTTCGCTGATGATTGTACAATATTCAGCAGCATTTGCGACTCCTTAGATACTGAAGCAGTCCATGTCCATATGCAGCAAGGCCTGGACAATATCCAGGCTTGGACTGACAAGTGGCAAATAACATCTGCGCCACACAAGTGCCAGGCAATGACCATCCCCAACAAGAGAGAATCTGACCATCGCCCCTTGACATTCGTTGGCATTACCATCACTGAACCTCCCAATATCAATATCCTGGTGGTTACAAAACAAAAACAGAATTACCTGGAAAAACTCAGCAGGTCTGGCAGCATCGGCGGAGAAGAAAAGAGTTGACGTTTCGAGTCCTCATGACCCTTCGACAGAACTCTTTTCTTTTCTTCTCTTCTTCTCTTCTCTTCTTTTCTTCTCTTCTCCTTTTTTCTTCTCTGCTGATGCTGCCAGACCTGCTGAGTTTTTCCAGGTAATTCTATTTTTGTTTTGTATTTCCAGCATCCGCAGTTTTTTGTTTTTTGTTTTTATCCTGGTGGTTACCATTGACCAGAAACTGAACTGAATTAGCCATATAAATACTGTGGCTACAAGAGTGGGTCAGAGGCTAGGAATCCTGTGATAAGTAACTCACCTCCTGACTCCCCAAAGCCTGTCCACCATCTACAAGGCACAAGTCAGGAGTGTGATGGAATACTCCCCACTTGCCTGGATGAGTGCAGCTCCAACAACACTCAAGAAGCTTGACAAAGTCCAGGACAAAGCAGTATGCTTGATTAGCACACCATCCACAAACAGTCACTCCTTCCACCACCATCGCACAGTAGCAGCAGTATGCATCATCTACAAGATGCATTGCAGGAACTCACCAAAGCTCCTTCGACAGCACCTTCCAAACCCACGACCACTGCCATCTAGAAGGACAATGGCAGCAGATAGATAGGAACACCATCATCTGCAAGTTCCCCTCCAAGCCACACACCATCCTGACTTGGAAATATATCACCATTCCTTCGCTACTGCTGGGTCAAAATTCTGGAACTCCCTTCCTAACACTGTTGGTGTAGCTACACCACATGGACTGCAGCAGTTCAAGAAGGCAGCTCACCACCACCTTCTCAAAGGCAACTAGGGATGGGCAATAATTGCTGGCCCAGCCAGTGAAGCCCACATCCTGTGAATGAATAAAATAATTTTTAAAAAAACTTAGTCAGTCTTGAGTGGTCTACTTAAGACTACTTAAACCCTCCACAGGGATGACACTTCAATTTACAGGGTAAAGATACCAATGTTCCAAAGATTTACTGTGTAGCTAAATGGCATAATGTTCTTGTAACAAAGACATTACTCCCTGAGTGTCTGGTAGTGAGATATTTCCTTCTTTGGTTCTTCAAATGAAATGGAACTTACATCAAAGGGAAACAATTTGTCCTGTCACAAAATAGTTTAACTTCCAACAACAGCCCTGATTTCAGTGTTGTAAAGTGAATGATTACCATTCGTGGAGGGCCTGTCTAATAAGGTGGGATTTCCTGAAGCGCAAGTGCTGCCACCAACAAGGTTAAATGCTGCTGTTAGAAATACCAGTATTGTTTCAGATTGGGATGGGCTGAGCGTTCAGCCTACTTGTATGGACTGGTGATGTGTTTTGCCAATCATTGGTCACTGAGGATCTTCTCTAGTGTTCAGACAAGGTCTTCTGACCAGCAAATAAAGTCATAAAGCGTAACTCTCAAGTTCCATGTGCTCATTATTGCCTCAGTGTTGTGGAACCGATCCAGCAATGCGAGGAGTGAGAACCACAGCACTGATGATCAAAGGTATTACCGAACTACATCTACTTGAAGCAGTTGGTATCAAACAATAACAATAATCTGTGCCTGTGCACTCACCAGTTATCTGAATTAGATATTTTAACAATCTATAAGAAACAGTCATTCTTAAACCACAACTATTTTTCCATGTATGCAGTCAGTTTCAAATCCACAAATGAAAGAGCCAAGTTGTAACAGCCTCTTTGAATTAGAGAATCTCTGAGACTTGAGTTTAAGTATTTGTTATGATAGACATATGGCCAAATTTTCACTACCGAGGCAGGTAGCTCGAGTCAGGATATTTCTGGACTCGGCCGACCCACTTTGCTTCAAAGGGTTAGACTCAATTTTCGCTCCTGGGAGGTGGGGACAGGATCGAGTTGGGCCTGCCAAATCCAGACGCAGATCCTAGGGGGCCATGTGGGTGAGTGAGTGCCAACTTAGCACTAAGTTCAAATGTCCCTGCTAAGTTCAATTTCGCTTCTGTGTGATTCATACCTTGCCCCCTTCCCCATGCCAGCAAAATGTAGACCTGTTGGAAATGGCAGCATCTGGGTCCCACCCACCATTTTTAAAGGTCCATGAAGTCAGGCCAATTCCTGAAAGCTTTAAAAATGGCAGGGGGGACCAGGATCCTGGAGTCCTACCCCCATTTTTGACAGATCCCATTTTTGCTGGGGGAATGGGGTGGAATGTGAAGTGTGTAGGTGGGAAACCCAAACTCAGCAGGTCCATTTGAAATTAATGCTGAGTTTGAGCACAGCCCATTTTTGCTCTTTCCAGGATCTTAACCCGCAGTGTTGGGAGTTCAAATTTATGGGGTAGACGTAAATGTTTGTGAAGGGTGCATAATGACTGTTTAAGTGTCATGAACTGAAGATTTGTAAATCCCATTCCTTTGAATATGAACAAAAACAGATCTTAAGCTGTCAGAGTTTAAAAAAAACCCTCTGCCAGACTGCTTTGATTGATAGCCATCTGGTGTAGGTTAGGAAATAAACATTATCATCTGCTCCTGCAGTTCCCATAGAATTCTTTGTTGACATTTCCCAAGGGCTATAATTACAGATGAGGTTATTATGAATGTTTGGCTGAGCTTCAAAAGCTAAAAAAAGCACTTATCTCAGTAGGGGAATGAGTTTACATTTTGATTGGCAGCTTAATGAGGCTATCAAAGGTTTAGATGTCTTTGACCTGATTATTGAATAGAACTTTATTTTTATAACAGATTGAGCACTTGAAGGGATTCAAAATCTTTAAATGGGTTTCATGAATGGGAGATTTTGTACTGTCAAGTATGTAAGAGTGAGAGGTCTATTATGTTGTTGGAAGTTTAATTTTTTTTTCACCTGCACATGGCTTCTGAGGTCTGTCCATAGTGGATACTGGGTGAGTGGCTATGAAGGTGGCATGGGAAGTGGGCGGGTGTGCAGACTGAGGGCTAAAGGGCCTTACAGCTTCTAGAACAATTGGGACAAATGCCTGGAGAACTGAGCTTTCTGTCCAGCACGCCTTGACACTCACCCACTCCCATGGGCGCCTAGGTTCAGCTTTTGGGGTCATGGGGTAGGGGTGGTGGGGGGGTGTTGGCTGGGGGCGACTCTATTCTACTCCTACCTTCCTGGAGCATAACAGGACCCTTTAAATGGAGGTGGGTCTGCCAAGTTGGGAAATTTCCTGCCTCGAGCGACCTGCCTCGTTAGTGAAAATCCAGCCTATAATTTTGGCTAACACTCTAGTGCAGTACTGAGGGAGTGCTGCACTGTTGTGCCGCCTTTTGGATGAAACATCAAACAAAGGCTCTGACTGTCCTGTCAGGTGAATCCCATGGCAAAAAATTATTCTTTTGCAACATCACTAAAAATAAATTCACTTGGATAAGCTCATGGTCATCAGGCATAGTCAACATGGTTTTGTGAAAGGGAAATCGTGTTTGACCAACTTATTGAAGTTCTTTGAGAAAGTAACATGTGCTGTGGATAAAGGGGAACAGCTGGATGTACTGTACTTAGGTTTCCAGAAGGCATTTGTTAAAGAGCAACATCAAAGGTTACCGCAGAAAATAAAAGTTCATGGTATAGGGGGTAACATATTGGTATGGATAAAAGATTGGCTGACTAACAGGAAGCAGAGAGTTGGCATAAATGGGTCTTTTTCAGGTTGGCAAGATGTAACGAGAGGTGTGCCACAGGATTAGCGCTGGGACCTCAACTGTTTACAATTTATATACATGACTTGGATGAAGGGTTGAAAGGATGGTAGCCAAATTTGCTGCTGACACAAAGATAGGTTGGAAAGTAAGTTGCGATGAGGGTCTAAAGAGGCTAGAAAAGGATATAGATATGTTTAATGAGTGGGCAAAAATCTGGAAAATGGTGTATAATATGGGAAAATGTGAAGTTGTCCATTTTGGCAGGAAGAATAAAAAAGAAACATTTAATCTAAATGTTGAGAGATTGCTGAGCTTTGAGGTGCAGAGGGATCTGGGTGTCCTAGGGCATGAACCACAATAGGCTAGTATGCAAGCACAGCAAGTAATTAGAGAAGCTAATAGAATGTAATCATTTATTGTGAGGGGAATTGAACATAAAAGTAGGGAGGTTATGCTTCAGTTGTACAGGGTACTAGTGAGACCACATTTGGAGTACTCTGTACAGTGTTGGTCACCTTATTTAAGGAAGGATGTAAATGCATTGGAAGAAGTTCAGATAAGGTTTATCAGACTAAAACCTGAAAAGGGTGGGTTACCTTATGAGGAAAGGTTGGACAGACTAGGCCTGTATCCACTGGAGTTTAGAAGAGTAAGAGGCGACTTGATTGAAACATATAAGATCCTGCGGATGTGGAGAGAATGTTTCCACACGCGGGGGAATCTAGAACTAGGGGTCACTGTTTAAAAATAAGGGGTCGCCCATTTAAAACAGAGATGAGACAAAATTTTTTCACTCAGGGGGTCCTGAGTCTTTGGAACTCTCTTCCTGAAAAGATGATGGAAGCAGAGCCTTTGAATATTTTTAAGGCAGAGGTGGATAGATTCTTGGTAAGCAAGGGGGTGGTGGGTTATCGGAGGTAGGTGGGATGCAGATTTCAGGTTACTATCAGATCAGCCATGATCTTATCAAATGAGGGAACAGGCTCAA
Organism: Carcharodon carcharias; assembly: GCF_017639515.1. Taxonomy (NCBI): domain Eukaryota; kingdom Metazoa; phylum Chordata; class Chondrichthyes; order Lamniformes; family Lamnidae; genus Carcharodon; species Carcharodon carcharias. The sequence goes on from NC_054472.1 coordinate 169,831,289, forward strand.
GGGGCTGAATGGCCTACTCCTGCTCCTTGTTCGTATGTTTGTATCTGGTCATTCTGACATTACTGTTTGTGGGACCTGCAGTGCACAAAAAGGCTGATGTGTTTCCTACATTTAACATCGTGACTACACTTCAAATGTACTTCATTTGGATGTCCTGAGGCCATGAAAGGTGCTATATAAATCCAAGTTATTTCTGCTCTTATTTCCCAGAGGTAAGTGAATCTACATTTGCCATATCCATAAGTTGTCAGTCAGCAAGCTGTTTTTTAATAGAAGAAACCATTCACGTTAGCTTACTGCACTTTTAGAGCTGATAGACTTTGGTATGTATGCAGCTGACAGATAGCTTGCCTGTTATTTAAAACATCAATGGTATCCTATTCCGCCCAATCCATTTTTCCTGATTGAAGTAAGATAACTGCCCCAATAACACTCTCAGGGGATCAAAACAGCATGACACAGCAGCACAAGAGCCCACTGTAGGACATACCCTGCTGCACTTTAGAGTGTTCAAGAATCATCGAATCATAGTGTGATACAGCACAGAAGGAAGTCATTTGGCCCATGCCTCTCTTTTAACGAGCTATCCAATTAGTCCCACTCCCCTATTCAATAGTGCAGGCATTTCTTCCTCTATGTAACGAATTGCTTTTGTTTGATGCTTCACCCAAAAGACAGCACTCCCTTCCTCAGTGCTGCTTAGGAATGTCAGCCAAAATTATGGGCTGGATTTTCACTACCGAAGCAGACCCACCGCTGCTTCGCTCTGTACAACATGCTGCTTACTTACAAATGTAGCCTTTATTATTCTGGCAGCAGTAAACCAATAGGGGTAATTGCCAAGATTTTGCTAGATAATGTTGCACTGTACCTTGCACTTTTCACCTAAATTATTCTCCTTTTTATTCCAAGGGTAGTGCCAAAGTATATAAGAAAGCCTGGACTGAGGAAGGACCATTTGTCCTTCATGCCTGTGTTCTTTCGACCCCACCAGAGACTTTATACAACCACAAAATTACCTAAAGGGAAATTTGACCTCATGATAAGCAAAGATGGGTGACTCAAGTTCTAGAAAATCTGTCTAACTCCACTATCTCCAAAGTTTGGCTTCCCTATAGTATACCCTGTAATAATAAGCCCTGTAATAATATACATTTTGTTTTTTTCTGCAAATAAATTAGTTGTTAAGATAAATTTGAAATGATAGAATATACAGCTCAAAAAGTAACCTTTTGAACCAGCCAGACCATGCCAGTTTTAAGGCCCCATTCTAGCCTCTTCTCAACTCTATCAGCATTACCCTCCATTTCCTTCTTCCTAATATGTTTGTCTAGGTTCCCCTTAAATGCATCCACACTATTTGCTTCAACCAGTCGCTGTGATTCCGGCTTTTTTACCACTCTGTGAGTAACTAAGTTTCTTCTGAAATTCCTATTTGATTCCTTATCTTAACTTGATGGCTCATGGTTTCGCTATTCTCCACATGTGAAAACATTTTTTCTGCGACTAAGCTATAGAAGCCTTTCATAATTTAAAAGCTCTTTATTAGGTCACCCCCTCAGCCTTCTCTTTTCAAGAGAAATTCTCTCCTGATAGGCATAATCTCACATTTCAAATATCATTCTTGTAAATCTTTATTGTACCCTCTCCAGTAATTATATCTTTTTGATAATATGACCGGCAGAACAGGGTGGTCTCACCAAGGATCAATGCAAGTTTAACATAACCTCTTTATTCCAATTCTGTCTGACCTATTCCAGTTCTTAAATTAAATCTGTGAAGCGAGCAATGGAAATCATGACTAATAGCCAAAAATGCTTGAAATGTGCAGCGGGTCAGTCAAAACCTGAAAGTACCTAATGGGTTAACATTTTGGATGGAACCCCTCAGTCTGCTTCAGAGCGTCTCTTTCTTGTTTCACAATTTAAGTATATAATATCCTTATTGTTAATCGTTTGTTCACGTTGAAGCGAATCCCCAAATGGAATGACTATAACAGAAAGTTCTGACAAGTTCTGGGCAATCAAATCCTATTTGTACATCCAAAATGTTCTTGTCGGATTTATGCTCACATCTCCCTGTCTGAATAAGAAGGCACTGCTGACCACAACGACCTATTCTCAGCAATATACCTGACGCAGGACTGATATCTTTCAAAGGAATAGTCTATTTGACAGACCAAAATGGGACAAGAGCCAAGATAAAGCAAGGTATTTTAGGTATAGGTTTAGAAATTTTGAGATAAAGTTGCTATAAGCTATCAGCCACAGGAATTTAAAGGTGCAAGCTTTATTCAAAAACTTGAGTTCAATGAAATTCAATGACACTGTCACGTGAGCTGGGACACATCAATTACTTTTACTAAAAATGTAACACAAATTTTAAATCCCTCATGAAACCTCATCCTGCCCGTGGATGAGGTTTCATGTTTTGTCTGAAGGCCGCCTGGGCTCTTCGCCTGCCCGCCAACCTTAAGGTTGGACAGGCAGGTCCAGTAATCATTTTAATTACTTTTATAATGGCCTTAATAGGAATAGGCTGTTGACAGGTTGGCGGGTGCGCAGCCAACTCGGGTGTGCTCCCGCTGAACTGAGAACCTAAATGACGCAGGGTGATGTCGGGACACACGCCCGACGTCACCCCCCCCATCATTTTACGTGTTGGTGAGCAGGCCCCGCCCCCTCTCACCGACCGGAAAACGCTGCCCCAGGATACCTGCTCCTCTTCGAAAAACTGCCACGGAGCCTTTTATGTTCACCTGGGATGGCAGACAAGGCCTTGGTTTAACATCTCATCGAAAAAACTTCACTAGACTGTCAGCCTCAATTATTTATTCAAATCTTTAGAGTGAGACTTGAACTCATGACCTTTTGACTCAAAGACGAGCGTGTTATGCATTGAGTCAGCTGCGATTTAATCTAATCTAATGTCCCCCGTTGGTAACCTTGCTTCCTTTGATTCTCTGCTCACTTCCCCAGGCTCTGAACTTTGGTCCTGGGTCACTGCAACAATTGTAAATGACGACCAAAAACTTTGAAGATTAGTCGTTCAGTGCAGTTAGAACAAAATAACTCACAATCCTCACTTTGCTAAAGCACTGCTTTCAGGTTCAAATACGCAGTGTATTATAATAGTACGTTATTGGAATCAAATTGTTCCTGTAGCCATTTAAAAACTGACAATGCATGATATGAAGCTTTCACGTATGGATTTGATAACACTTAATTTTCAATTATTTTTGTGAAGTTGCATTGTTTATTTAATCTGACCTTTGGTACTATATTATCTCTGTATCCCAAGCTGACTGTGTGATGAAGAGATAGAAGAGGAAATATACGCTACTAGTAAATATTAAAAAGGACAGGGAGTTGAGAAAATCAGGGGCTCAGATACAGCTATCTTTAAAGGTGGGAGAAAACGTCGCTCAAACTCCAAAAGAGTATCCTAGCTTTTTTTTTAAAAGATTCAATGCTAAAAATATTGGCCCACAGTTAGGTTGTGTCTTGTTTTGGATGCGCTAGCTTAGGAAGGAATCAAGATTGTTGAGAGCAGAGACTGACTTTCTTGATAGCTTTACAGGAGTTATGAGAGGTGACTAGAGGAGCTGAACAAAGAAGGTTAAGAAGAGATCTGATCGAGTGCTCAAAATCACGAGGAGGGTTGATGTAAAATAGCAAAACTCTATTTTCACTAACCAGTGAGTGGGTATCTCAAAACAAACCTAAAATATCACTATCACAGGAACGAAAGGAAAAGTTAGAATTGTTTTCACATGGGCAATTGTTTGAGAATTTCCAATTAAGCAAGAGTGAAAGCAGAACCCATAACAGTTCTTAAAGGGGAATTGCATTGAAACCAAAAATAAACATTTAATAGGGTATGGGGAAGACCAGGAAATGGGATTAGGATAGCTCAGGCTATCCTACACAGGTACAATGAGCTGAATGGCCTACTTCTAAGGTGTAAACTTCTCCCAGCCTGTAATCTCATTTGATGTTGCATTTTCAGCGAATTGATTTGCAACCAGAGTAATATCCAGACAGTTATTCAGAAAGTTACAACTAGTCACGACAGTTATAATTCTCTGAACAACATAATTACTTGTTTACATGTTAGTAATGCTATGCAATTCACGTCAAGCTTCAACTCGCCTTTCAGATACTAACCCTGGCTGAAAAGGCAGGGGGATTGATTGCTATCTGGTGCCTGTTGATGTTACTGTTTAATTAGGGTCACTTAACGAAAAATTGTCCTGGCGACGATGCTTTCTCTGATATTCCTTCCCGTCTGGTACAAAAGGTTTTGACTTCTCCTCAATAGCCCCTCACAGTGTGAATACATAAACTGGCATGTGAGCAAATGGGGATATGAACAGATGCTTTACACAGTTCATTGTAGCCATACTGCACTATTCTGCTTCTGCATAAAACCCGACTAAAACTGGGTTTATAGCCGAAGGCTCAGGAACTAACTTGAACACTTCTTGGCATATAGGCCTCACAGATTATGCTCAAACATATGAACATTTGAATTAGGAGCAGGAGTAGGTCACTCGGCCCCTCGAGCCTGCTGCACTATTCAATAAGATAATGGCTGATCCGATTGTAACCTCAACTCCACATTCCACCTACCCCTGATAACCTTTCACCCCCTTGCTTATCAAGAATCTATCTACCTCTGCCTTAAAAATATTCAAAGACTTCGCTTCCACCGCCTTTTGAGGAAGAGAGTTCCCAAGACTCACAACCCCGTGACGTTAATCTTTAACATTCACGGAGTCACTTCTCAGTCCCACTTGTAGTTCAGGAATCTGCACCTTTAGCATTCTCCTCCCCCTCCCCCTACCACCTTAAAAACAAAAACAACTTGTATTGATATAGCAACTATTGTTTATTAAAAACAGCCCAATCCAGTGCTAGAAGGCTTCACAGGAGCGCTCCCTTCAAAGTAAATATTAACATAATCCCACAGGAACAAGGAGAAACACAAAGAAGAAGCTTGGAGAAAAGCCAAGAGTGTAAATAACTATTTATTTTAAGAGGATTTCAAATCATCCTAAAGAATCCCAATGTTACTCCACCAAACATGGCTCATCTGTTCAAATGTCAATCCCTCCATCACAGAGACCCATCATCTTATCATCAGGGTCTTCTCTGATGAACTCCAGTCATTGAGAATATGTTCCTCCCATGCTTTTGCAACTTAATAATCTCTCACATCAAGCATCCTCTGCTCAGATGTGCTGATCCAGGCAAGTATGTATAACTGAACACTGCAAACACAAGACAGTAGCTATCCACCCTGAACCTTGACAATATTCATGTGTGCGTTTAGCACCATTTCCAAATACTTGGCAGGATATATTAAGCTATCTCTATAAATGCTGCTGTCCATGTGGTGTAAATCCAGCCTTTTTTTCTGCAGCTGTTTGATACAACTGAGTGGTTTGCTAGGCCATTTCAAAAGGCGGTTAAGAGTCCACCACATTAGGTTAGGCCAGTTAAAGAAAGCACACTTCCTCCTCTAAAGGACATTAGTGAACCACATGGGTTTTTAGTGACAATCTGGTAGTCTCATGATCAATATATTCCAGATTTATTAATCAACTGAATTTACACTGCTCCAGCTGTCACAGTGGGATTCGAACTCATGTCTCCAGAACATTAGCCTGGGCCTCTGGGTTGTACTAATAAAAGTAAGATACTTGCTGGAAATCTGCAATAAGAACAGAAAATGCTGGAAAAACTCAGCTAGTCTGGCAGCATTGGTGGTGAGAGAAACAGGATTAACGCTTTGAGTCCAACATGACTCACAGTAACATTGGCACTGCCTTACCATCCTCCTTAACCTGTCTTGGATAACACGGGCATATATCATTCAAAATTTTACCTGATGTTCCAAATAATGGTCTTAACTCTAACCTCAGAGGAAATCCCTTACTCACCTGTGTTCAAATTTCCATCTTTATGATTTCTCTGAAAGGCAACTTAAAGGCTTAATTTACCCAGTATATTAGAGTTACCATGTGAATCAATTTTATGTCAGGGCAAAGCCATTTTGTGGTTTGGCATTGGTTAAATAGTCAGCAGCTAAAATTAAGCATTATTACAACAATTAAAATAAACCTGAATTTAATGTGCTCTTTAGCGTGAAAAAAAATCCGAAAGTGCTTTGCAGTAGCATTACCAGCCAGAACTGGACTTTGAGTCAGAGATATTAGGAGGGTTGGCTATAATCTCAGACAAGGAAGTGGGTTTTAAGGACTGTCTTGGAAAAGGAGGAGATAAAAAGAAAGAATTGCAGTTATGCGGCATCTTTCACAGACTCAGAACCTCCCAACGTACTTTACAACCAGAGTACATTTTTGAAGTATAGTCATTGTTGTAATTTAGGAAATGAGGAAGCCAATTTGCAAGTTTCCACAAACAGCAATGTGATAATGACTGTATAATCTTTTTTAAGTGAGGTTAATTAAAAGATAAATATAGGGAGGGCTTTGGGGAATAATGCTCATGTTTGTGTTTGAAATAAAGGCATGGAAACATTTACCGCCACCTGAGAGCAGGCAGCTTACAGCTTAATGTCGTGGCTCAGCTGGTAGCACACTGGTTTCTGAAACGTAAGTTTCTGGGTTTGAGTTCCGTGCCGAGACTTACGTGTTAAAAATCAAGGCTGACACTCCAGTGTGGTACTCGGGAGGCAGGATTTTCCCTTCACCTGGCGGGCCCAGGAACGGCTACGAAACAGACCGCTGCCCGTGACCAAGCCCCGACCGCGATTTCAAACGTGTGCTGAGAGCTTCAGCGCTGCCGGGGTGGGAGGAGCGTGAGCGCTAAAGTGTGCGCTTGCGTGGGGGAGCGCGCACGTGAAGCTCCCTGAAGGCACGGAGCTGCCTCAGGGAGCTGAAGAATTTTACAATGAAAAATAAAGGTTTTTAAAAATCGGGGAAACATGTGCCCATGTGTGACTCAGTCATGAAAAGGGACATACTGTTGGAAACCTTGTCCCGCCCCAAAAAATGCAAAGGCCGCCTGAACTATTCGCCCGCCCACCAACCGTAAGCTTGGACAGGCAGCGAAAAATACAAATTAATTGCTAGTTTAACGGCCTTAGTAGGCCTCTTAATTGTCGGCGGCGTGCTGTCGACTCTCGTGTGCCCGCCGACTGAAATATCGGGTGAATGCGCGATGACATCAGGATGCTCGCCTGATGTCACCGTGCACTATTTTACTCCCGATCAGGTTGGGCACGCGCACACCTGTGGGACATAAACTTCCACCCAGAGAATGCTACACTGTTGGATTTGCTGTCTTTTGGATAAGACGTTAAACAGAGGAGAATCAGCATGACAAAAACAAACGATCTGGATATCTTGTTGCATTGCTGTTTGTGGGAGTTTTCTGTGTGCAAATTGGCTGTTGGGCTTTCTATATTACAACAGTGATGACACTTGCCTGTCAAGTATGTAGAAAAATTCTGCTTAAATGCAGATCTTCCTTTCTTTTCTGATACCATAGTATGATCATGTGAAACAGGCTTTGCCTTACTGATCCTGCACAAAGCACATCAGTAAGAAGACAGTCAAAGTGATAATTTCTAACAAAAATAACATCAGAGGAAAACAATGGCCCAAAGCCTGTCCACCATCTACAGGGCACAAGTCAGGAGTGTGGTGGAATACTCACTATTTGACTGGATGGGTACAACTTCAACAACACTTAAGAAACATGACATATCTGGGACAAAGAAGCCACTTGATTGGCACCCCACTCACAATTTTAAACATTCAGTCCCTCCTCCACCAGTGGCATACTATGGCACCAGTGTGTACCATTGACAAGATGCACTGCAGCAACTCACCAAGGCTCCTTCGACAACACCTTCCAAACCTGTGGCCTCTTAACACCAAGAAGGCCAAGGGTGACAGTTGCATGAGAATACCACCACCTCTAAGTACCTCTTCAAGACATGAAACATCCAGACTTAGAATTATTTTGCCATTCTTTCGTAAGTTAAGAACTGTGGAACTCCATCCCTAACAGCACTCTGAATGTACACACAAACTGCAGTGGTTTAAGAAGGCATCTTACCACCAATTTCTCAAGGGCAGTTAGGGATGAGCAATAAATGGCCTTGCCACTGACACCCACATCCCATGGATAAATTAAAAAAGGTGCTGGAACCACTTAACATGCATCACTGAGCAATTGACCAGCATCACAATGTATTCAAGCCAATTATTGCTTAGACAATTATGGTCAATCCCCCAAGAAGACTTGGCAGTCCTGTGTTAATGCAGATGGCTATCCATTGTACTCGGTTTGACCTTCATCTCAGATGGTGCCTTCTCAAAGGAAAAAAATAACTGAGGAAAATGCAAGAACCAGAGGTTTTGGACATTAGCGAAATTCTTTGTAGTTTCAACTTTCTTTGAGCCACATAGGAGTGGAGGCAGGGCACAAGCTCCATGGGTGTAGCAGGTAGGAACGAGGGTATAATCAAGAAGAATCAACTGCCTTATACTGAACAGTCTGAAAAGGACCTCAACCATTTGGTTTGCTTGTTTCATTCATTCTTGGACTGATTCAAAAGTAGTGAGCTGTGTTTGGGTGACTGGCTGTATTTATTGCTGTGGTGAAAGACTGAACCCTAACATAGTCAGAGACAATAAATGTACCTATTTTCCTGGGCCAAGTTGTCCGGTTTACTTTGTGGACCATATTATCAGAGTGCTTGTTTGTGCAAGCTGCCTTTTGTGTTAGGCACAAGAAAAGCCTCATCTAAAAGCTTGAATGTACCAAATTGAGTGAGAATTAACTTTTGTCAGTCCTCCTACGCTTGTTCCTAGGAGTAAATATTTCGAACATGTTAGTGCATAAACACATCCTTCGCTTGCTAAGTGATAGCTAAGTAGCAATTTATGTCAAACATGTAGATTTACTTAATTCCCACACTGCATTAATTATTTTTCCATTTACATTAGTCTTATAGCACCAGAAGGGACTACAAAAAGTTCCAGTACTAGTCTGAATTGTTTATTTTGTTTTTTACCCCCAAATAACTTCATTTTGAAACGAGTAGATAGGGAAAGCTCCTAAGAGCTCTCCTGGAACCTGGTGAAAATTCCGCTAACCACCTAATCCTAAGGGCAGCATTTTCCCATCAGCGAGTGGGGAATCGGGGCCTGCTCACCAACGCGTAAAATGACGCATGGTGACATAGGGCGTGTCGTTTAGATTGTCAGTTCAGCGGTTGCGCACCTGAATCGGCTGCACATCCGCCGAACTGTCAAAAGCCTATTAAGGCCAGTTAAAAACTAATTAACTCAATTTAATGAGCTGCCCATCCAACCTTAAGGGCCCAGGCGACCTTCGCATTTTTAATGGAACCTCATCCACGGGTCGGATGAGGTTTCATGAATTGTTTTAAAATCTAATAAAAAATTATACGTTTATTCTTTGACATGTCCCAGCTCATGTGATAGTGTCACATGAGGGGACATGTTTTAAAAGTTTAAAAATCCTCTATTTTAAAGTTTAAGACTGAAACAAATCTCCCTGAGGCAACTCTGTGCCTCAGGGAGATCTCTGAGCTGTTTCATGCGTGAAAGAGTGCAGGGAACCGCTCAGGGAATCCCTCCCCCACCCGCACAGGGACCGCACAGCACTTCCGGGTGCGTGTCACGATGGGTGGGCCTTAATTGGCCTGTCCATGTGAAATGGCAGCATGGCCCCGACTGGGGGCACCGATTGGGTTCGCGCCCGCCCACACCCGGCCACCCCCACACAACCCGCCGACTGGGGGATATTTCTGGCCTGAGGACTGTTGTAATAAACTTGGTGTACCAGACAGGCTCTTGATGAAGCTACATGTTTGTACCAAGACCAAGGCTAGAAAATTCCACCCGTAAGATTATTCACGCTTAGGGCTGATTTGTCTGTACAGTCACATGATCCCCAAAACAGTCTGAAAGGTTTTACTTACAAATACTACATTCCTTCTCCTTTTATTTTGTTCTACCTCTCTTATTTACAAAAAAAAAACTTAACCCAAATCATATACAAATATAAACAGTTCATGTAATTATAAACTTAGTCTTTGAGGTGGTTTTCTTATGATTTGGGTTCAACAGAGACATCAGGTATGACTATTCTATGTCGATCTGGCACCTCAGGGATCAAAGGTTCGACTTCAATATCAGGTGGAGTACCTGGTTGTTGGAGTGTCTCTCTGCTTCTTAGCTGATCCATGTGTTTCCTAACAACTCTGTTTTCCACTTCCACTTGGTATGAAAAAGACCCTCTCAGTCCAGTTCCAAAATTTCACACAAAAACTGTCTCTCCCACAGTAAATTTTCAGACTCTACTGTGAATATCATGATTCACTTTCTGACTACTCTGGTTCTGCTCCAACTTCCCCTCTAACTTAGGGAATACTCGACTCAATCTTGTACAAAGGCAGCATTTCATTAGCAACTCAGATGGTAGTGGACCCATAGTTGCATGAGGAGTCATGCAATAGTTGAGAAGAAATCTTGAAATTCATGTTTCTACCGTTCCTTTGGATAGTTCCTTCATGCCTGTTTTAAAAATTTGTACTGCTCTTCCTGCTAACCTATTGGATCTGGGATGATATGGTGCTGTTCTGACATGTTTATTTAAGTTCATGAATCTCTGGAATTCTGTACATTCTGTGATAGCAGTACATTTATCCAAAACAATGACTTCTGGTAGGCCATGTACACTAAAGCATTGGCACAGCTTTTTAATAGTTGCTCACTATGTAGGTGATCTCACCTTATACACATCCATCCGCTTAGAATGCACGTCGATGATCACTAAAAACATGGTGCCTAAAAATGGGCTCTAAGTCTATGGCCAGGATTTCCTGGTCGGCAAGCGGGGGGCGAGGCCAACTCACCGACACGGAAAATGACACGGGATGATGTCGGGCGGAACTCCCGACGTCACCGTGCCCCATTTCAATTTTCAGGTAGGCGGGGGCTCAGCAAAATCAGCTGTGCACCCGCCGACCTGTCAATGACCAATTGAGGCCATTGATAAACTCATTAAAGTAATGAGTGGACCTACCTGTCCAACCTTAATGTTGGTGGGCAGGCCGGGAGCCCCGGCGGGCGTTAGAAACAGCTTGAAACCTCATCCACGGGCGGGATGAGGTTTCATGTAGGTTTTTAAAAATGTTATAAAAATGTCTTTGAAAGTGATGGACATGTCCCAACTCATGTGACAGTGTCACATCAGGGGGCATGTCAGGGAAATTTTTTTTTTCTATTTTTAAGGTTTTTTAGTCTGGAGCCAATCTCCCCGAGGCAGCACTTATCCTCAGGGAAATGAGTGCGCTCTTCGTGCGCATCTGCCCACTTATGTAAAATGGCAGCGCGCTCCCGAAACCGCCGACCAGAGGCGCGCCTCCATGCGCCTGCTCCTAAACTTCCACCCCCGATGGGGGGGAAATTCTGCCCTATATGTAGTCCAACCCAGGGTCAACCAGGCCACTTCCACGGATGCAGCAGAGCTGAAACTGGCAACTTCTGGGCCAGGATTTTTCAGTTGGCGTGTGGGGGCAGGCCCGATATGCTGGTGTGGAAAATGACGTGCGATGATGCGGGGGTGCGTCCCCATGTCATCGCGCTGTCTCGTGATGTTTCATTCAGCAGGCGTGCGCCGGAGTCGGCTGCGCACCCACTGATAATTGATAAGCCTATTAAGGCCATTGACTAATTAATTAATGCCAAGTTAACACTGCCTGCCAACCTTACGGTTGGCGGGCAGGCAAAAAGACAAGTGGCCTTTATGTTTTTTAGGGAACTTCATCCACGAGCGGGATGAGGTTTCCCAAAGCTTTTATGAATTAGATAAAAAGTTTTCCTGAAAAATAAAAACGTGCCCATCTCATGTCACACAGTCGCATGAGAGGACATTTTCATTACATTTTATTGATTGTATTTATTATTTTCAAAAGCGCTTCAATCTCCCAGAGGCAGCCCCGTGTCTCATGGAGATTGAAGCGCTCTTTCACATGCATGGGTGAAGGAGCGCTGGCCCCAACTCTCCCTCCTCCCCCCCACCCGCACAGGTAGCACTCAGTGCCACCGCTCACGTATTATGCTGGGTGGGCCTTCATTGGCCCGCCAGCGTCAAATGGGGTGCGTACTCGGTCACGGGCGGCGATTGAGTCCTCAACCACCAAAGCCCGCTCCCACCGAGCCGGCCACCGTGGGAAAAATTCTGCCCCTGCTGACACTGGAGATAGCGCTTAACCATTTTTTCTATTTCACGGTCTGTACCTGGCCACCAGATATAACTTCGCACAAGCATCTTCATTTTCGAAATGCCTGGATATGCACTATGAAACTTCGTCAGTAATGGTTCTCTTCCTTGCGAAGGGATGATGACTCTTGCTCCCCACAACAAGATACCATCTTGGCAACTTAATTCAGATTCACTGGCATAGAATGGTTTTAACTCTTCAGAGGCATGTGCATTTGAGCATCCTTGCAATACCTGTTCAGGGACACTTGATAAAATTTGATCCTGGTTTGTCCAATTCTTTACCTGTTTCACACAGACTGGTGAGTAGTACATCACAGTGCAACTTCTTGAGGTACTGGAGCATGTGTAATGCTATCTGGCAAAGAAAGATGACTGAGGGCGTCTGGTTTTGCGATATGCACACTGTGTAAAGGTGCACTCATATGCTGACAAAATCAAAGCCCATCTTTGAATTCTAGCAGAGGCTGTCGGTGGGATTGCCTTATCTTCACTAAACAAACAGTGGCTTGTGATCTGACACTATGGTGAAATGTCGACCATGCAAATATTGATGGAACTTCTTCACTCCAAATATTACAGATAAGCCTTGTTTCTCAAGTTGTGAGTAACCCTACCCGGCTGCAGAGAGGGTTCTGGAGACATATCCTATTGGCCTTTTGGAACCATCTTCCTTCTTGCGGGATAATACCGCTCCCACTCTGTAGGGAGATGCATCACAAGTTAGTGTTAATTCATCTGGCTGGCGATGGTGTACTAGCAGACATGGCAAGTGTAAAAGCTTCTTGACTTTTATGAAGGCTTCTTCTTGTTGTGCCTCCAAAGACCACCTATGGTTCTTCTTCAATAATAAGTGTAAAGGGGCTAGCACTAGATAAATTAGGCAAGAAACGACCGTAATAATTTATCAAGCCCAAAAAAGACTTGAGATTAGTGGCACTGGTAGGAGGGGGCACTTCCTTGATTGCCCTGACTCTCTCCTCTAATGGGTATCCACCCGATGATCCAAATAAATGACTTCAGACACTTGGAAAGTGCACTTCTCTTTCATCTATCATACTTCAGCCTCCAAGAACCTCCTTAGAACTTCTTCCAGGTTAGACAAATGTTCTGCTTCCATGGATCCTGTGATCAGGACGTCATCCAGATACAGAAGTCCTTGTAGTAGGCTTTTCATGGCTATTTGGAAAATTGCACAGGGAGATGATACAGCAAAGGGTAGGCATGTATATTGGTACAGGCCCTTGTGTGTATTGATGGTTATGTACCCTCTAGATGTGCTGTCCAGCTCCTGCTGTTGGTATGCATGGCTCACATCTAGTTTAATGCTGGATCTTCCTCCTGCAGGTTTAGCATATAGCCCTTCAATCCTTGGGATTGAATATTTGTCTAATTTAGCAGCCGTCCACAGTTAATTTGTAGTCTCCACAAATGCAAATAGTTTGATCTGGTTTCATCACAGGGACTATGTGCGCTGCCCATTCTGAAAATTGGACTGACTGGATTATTCCTAACTTCTCCAAGTGGTACAATTCTCCTTTAGGGCACAAGGCACAGGTCTGGCCTTAAAGAACCGGGATGTTGCCTCTGAATCTACTTATATTTTAGCTTGTAGGCCTTTTATCTTCCCCAATCTATCATAGAATACACTTTCATACCTCTTTAACAACTCAGCAATTCCTCCTGTTCTGACTTGAAACATTTCTGGCCAGTTGAGTTTAATTTCTTTCAACCAATCACAGCCCAGAAGGTTAGGTCCTTCACCTGTTACAACAATCACTGGCAGCTGGGTTGCCTGTTGCCTGTAGGATACAGGTACAGAGGTGATGCCTTTCACCTGTATTGTCTCTCCAGTGTACGTCTTCAGCTGAGCTGTGGTTTGCTCCAGATTCTGTGGCTGGGTACCTTAGCTGGGTGCTGGATACTTAGAAGGTGTGTTCTAACACCACTATGGTCGATGCGCCTTTGTCAACCTCTGTGACTAGAGGCTTCCCATGTACTTGAAGGGTAATGGTGATTGGTTCAGTTTTCCTGGCCTTGAGATTGTATAGGGAATGGATATCAGTATCAGCATCTTCTGTTTCATCTATATTGTGCACCTCAATCATCTTAGCCTGCTGTGTGAATGGCTGTCTTGATTTTGCCCTGCATTGCTTTATAACATGCCCATTTTTGTGACAGTAATGGCATTCTGCCTCATTAAACCTGCAGGTTTCCGGTACATGATTACCCCACATCAGTAGCACTTTAATTTCTGAATCACTAGTGAGTTGCTTCCAGTATTTCTTTTTGTTTTTCGAGCAGTTAGGGACCATGTCCTGCTTCGATGTTGTCTCTCTGCTTTTCGCACCACGTCCGGTGGTAGGTTCCCGCCCTAACTGAAGAACGGCATTATGTTGTACACTCTGCAAAGCCTGCGAGTCCCTCTCAGCACTCTCCATGGCTGGTGCTGTCTCTATGGTGCGCTTCAGGTCTATGTTGACTTCTGCAAATAAGCGGCGCTGAATGGCCTTGTTGCATACGCTGCAAACCTGTTGCTTAAAGTATCTCCAAAGTCACAGTGCTCTGTTAACTGTTTTAACTTCCTAATGTAGGGTGCAATTGACTCACCTGGGGCCCTTACCCTAGAGTGAACTTGAATCTTTGCACGATCACTGATAGCTTGGGTTGAAAATGTGCCTTCACGAGGTCTGCTAGCTCGTTGAAGGATCTGGAGTTTGGCGTGTTCGGTGCCATCAGACTACAGATTAGGTTATATGTCGTGCTCCTGCAGACACTTAAAAGAATTGCCTTCTGTTTTTCATCCGCACAAAGTAGAAGCGTAGGTGATCTATATACTGACTCTAGTCTTTGATGGATAAGTCGTATGGGTCAGTTTTGTCAAAGAGCAGCATGACTGGTGAGTATACTTTTCCTTCTTCCCTTGACGATCGAAATACTCAAATTCGTGAGACGATGTGCAGCGTCGGAGCTATTTATCCTCGTCGCCAATTGTAATAAACTTGGAGTACCGGACAGGTTTCTTGTTAGAAACAGTAAACTTTATTGACAGAGCTTCTGATGAAGCTATATGCTTGTATCAAGACCAAGACTAGAAAACTCCGCCCCTAAGATTGCCCACACTTAGGACTGATTCATCTGTGCAACTGCATGATCCCCAAAACAGTATGAAAGGTTTTACTTACAATTACTACAATTGTATAACTTGACAATCCTACTTGTGGGCCTGAAGCTGAAGCAATCCCACTTGTGGGCCTGAAACTTGGAAGAGAGAGCAATAGAGAGGTTAAGAGCTTTAGGGAGGGGATTTCAGTGCTTTGGGTCCAGGCAGCTAATGTTGGTCAGCAAGTGCAGGGGTGCTGGGTGAATGGGCCTGCAGATTAGAATACGGGCAACAGAGCTTTGGATAAGCAAAAGTTTACAGAGGGTGATGGTTGGGAGTATGATCGGAAGAGTGTTGGAAAACTCAGTAATAAACTGCATGTGGTCATAGCTCTGAAACATCTTGGTTATTTCTTGATTTTTTACTTTTTTTAAATTCATTCCCATGATGTGGGCTTCACTGGCTGGGCCAACATTTATTGCCCATCCCTAGTTGCCCTTGAGAAGGTGGTGGTGGTGAGCTGCCTTCTTGGACTGTATAGATACACCCACAGTACTGTTAGGGAGAGAGTTCCAGGATTTTGACCCAGTGATACTGAAGGAATGGCAATATATTTCCAAGTCAGGATGGTGAGTGACTTGGGGGGGGGGCTTCCAGGTGGTGCTGTTCCCTTGTCCTTCTAGATGGTAGTGGTCATGGGTTTGGAAGATGCTGTCTAAGGTGCCTTGGTGAATTCCTGCAGCACATCTTGTAGATGGTACACACTGCTGCTACTGTGCGTCGGTAGTGGAGGGAATGAATGTTTGTGGATGTGGTGCCAATCACGTGGGCTGCTTTGTCCTGGACGGTGTCCAGCATGGGACTCATTAAATTCAGCTTAACAACAACGACTGGTGAAGCAACTGGGACAAACGTAAAGTGGTTGGGAGTTGTGCCCATATAAACCAAAGCATCGAGGTCATGTGTGTATACACATTATTTTCATAAGCATATTAAGGTTAATCAATGATTCTGAATTGCTTATTCTTGTTCGGTTTCTCAGTTTTCATTCATTGTAACACATTTGAGCTCCAAGTATATGTGGCAATAATGAAGGCTATTTGTTCCTGAAACTCCTGAAAACTCAACTTGAGCAAAAAATACCCTGCTCTTAGCATAAACAGTGTGCTAAGAGTGAAATAAGCCCTTCTATGCCAGATGATCTAAAATTGTGGATAGCTTTGTTTAGAACCTTGCAACTGGATTGAGAGTGCCTGACTCATTTCGCACAAGATCATTACAATCAATATTAGCAGAGTGAGGGAGAAAGAGAGCTTTCATTGAAACTGTTTGGGCTGGATTTAAACGCAGGTGTCAGAAGTGAAACAGCAATATTTGAAATGCCTATGCGACCCAGTCCTCCAATCTGATCTTTATTGCTTCTGCCTTGGCCCCAGACACCTGTTTATGGGGTAATACATTTAAAAACTGGAAATTAAGTATGCATTCCTCACATGTTATGGATAAAATTCAAGATTTGGCTAATTCTAAGAAAAAATATAACAACGTTTTACTCAGTTCCAATTTTTCACACCATCAGTGAAAACAGATCTCAATGGTCTTGAACGTACCATATGCATGAAAGTGTTAAGATTGTCTGATGGGACTTGTTTGCATTATTGCATTAAATTATTGCATTAAAACTTCAGTTGTATTCTAGTTGTGTAGGCCATTCAGAGTCAAGAAAGGGCTGCCTTGTCCTAGTTTTATCAAATGGAATTTTAATTGAAAACTCAGACTAAAAAGATATGAAAGAATGCTTTTTAAATTGAAATGGATTTTTTTTTTTGTTCACTTTTGTTTCTTCTGGCTTGACAGGAAGCTGCTCCTTTGATGAACCATTCAGTGCTTGTGGGTACACTCAGGGAATGGAAGATAGCGACCTTGACTGGGAACAAGTAAACACAATGGTGAAACCTTTCATGGATCCATGGATACCAACAGGTTTGTTTTATTATTGGAAACAAGGGGACATTTGTTAATCTGACTTTCAAAGATGGTTTATTGTATACTGCTTGATGCCAAATGATAAAACCCCTATTTATTGCAACCTGACGCTGGTGCTTGCTGCTGTAAAATTGGGTTCAACTTTATTCAACCTTCTTCCCATATTCTCGCTATTTGACTTTCTTATTCGACTTGTGTGGGCTTTGCATGAACCTCGTGGCCAGGCCTGCAGTCCGATTTGCTGACCTGAGCACGTGTGTGATTATTAGCTCAGCTCTGAGCTTTAAAGTGAAAATACAAAATCTGCACCTGCCCTCACGTTTCAGTTCAGAACGGTAGAGTTAAGGAAAGCCTCAGGTTGATCACTTGGGCTGCTCTAGGGTTGCCAACACTGCATGGCTGCATTCTTGGAGATTTCGTCACATGACCTCCTTCCTCTAATCGCCCTAACCAGTGTGACAACCTTTTATTTCTCTTCCCCAATACTTATGTAACGAATGAATACAATCGTTTAAAGAAAATGAAAATAAAACACAATTTTAGAAAAAATATCCCTATGATCTTTCTTTTGTGGGGCTACAGGCAACTGTGTCCAAGGGATGAATCTTTAATTCCTGGTGACTCCAGGGCAATCCTGGAGGGTTGGCAACCTGCAGAGCATTAGCTCGTTTCAACTCGAGTGGTATCGGCTTTATTATAGACCCAAGTGAGCCTGGACGATGCAAAAGAAAAATCAACCAGTTTTAGTTTTCCTTATTTGCCATTTGCTTTCTTGGAAAGTGGACGTATGTGGACAATGGGTTAGGATAAGATTCAGTTTGGCAGTGATACTTTTGTGGTCAAATAATCGATTTAATCCCACATCCTGGGCTTGTGTGGGAAGAGCGCTTTACTGGATGAGGTGCCGAGAGGAAGATGGTGCCATAGCTCTGTATCTACAACAATATCGATGTCTTGAGAAGGGGCAAAAGAACGAGCTGAGTGGTGGGGTGCGGGGAGGTGGGCGATGGGGTGAGGGCAGGTGTGATGGGGTTGGAGGGGAATAAAACACACAATATCTCCCCACCCAAATTATCACTTTACAGCCAGTTGCACTATCAATCACAAGGGGCTGGATCTTACAGTTTTCGGCAGGGTCAGGGAGGTGAAATGGAAAATTGGCTGTCCACTCGCTCCTGCCCCCACTGTCTCAGCTTGGCGAATCAGTGGTTGGGCAGCTAATTGGTGGCTGCTCGGTGGGAAGGCGGCTAATTAGCAGCACAAAGTAGGGCAGGTCGGGGGTGGGGGGGGGGGGGGGGGGGGGTGGCGGGGGTGTCCACACCCCATAGGACATCTAGGCTGGGATATCAGGTGGGGGAGGGGTTATACCACAAATAGGAAGTTGGCCATGGCTATCAATTTAAAGGCCCCCTGCCATCTCAGCCTCTCCTTATTTCTTATGGCAGGCTCAAAACAGTGAATAAATGAAGGCAAAAAACAGACAGACACTGTCACCTTCAGCGGCAGATGGCTGTTAGATGGAGCCATGGTACTGAAGAAAGAAAGGCCTTTTCTTGCGCTCTAGGGCCCCTTCCCCATTCCTGCTGTAAAGCACTCCCAAGCTGTTTCCCGTCCGATACCCAAGGTAATGGAGCAGTCAGCGTAAAATTGTGCACAAGTGGCTCTTTAACAACATCAGTAGCATGTTAGTTTTTTATTTCAAAATGGTGGGCGGGCTTCCAATGCCCATGCCTGCTCACCTTCCATAATTCCAGAGACTGGTGCGATGATGTTAGATTGCCAACCCAACATCATCACCCCGTATTTTACATATGTGCGGGGTTGGGGCAGGTGGAGTCGGCCCTCTTCCCTGTTCTTTACTTTGGTAGATCTCTTCCTGTTAATGGTGCTTCTTTCATACCTCGTTCATCTTACACAGTTTTCTCTAGATGGCAGGTGTAATGTTAAAGACAGTCCTGTTAAATCAGTTACCTGCTGCCAGTGCCGTGAAAGGCATCATAGATATTCTTGGCTTCTCCAGGGTGTTGTTGACTGCTGGTCCAGTTATGGCATTGAGGCAAGTGCCTTAGGTAATGAGCTAGGAAAGCTGTCTCATCAGCCAGCATTGGTGGATTCCAAATAAGTGTGGGATTCTTTGGGATTCTCAAGGGAAAAAAGATGGCACAGAAAGCACAACCACTGTGAAACCATTCAGCAAGACACTCTGGAATTATTCCGATTTTCTACTTGGCCATCCTATCCCTGCAAGCCAACTTGTGCCTTCACTGTTGGTGATCAATACAAACCTTTCTTTTTACAGCCAGTAGCTGGATTCACAGAGCTGCAACTCTTTTTTTGAACTAACCGCGTACCATATCCAGTTGCTGTAAAACGGTGCTTCCAACTTCGCTTGCATCTCATTTGCATATGCAAATCTTACCCATGTGAAGTTGTTTCCTGCTTTGCCTTGTGGTATAAATGGGACCCTATGGCAGCCAGGCTGTAAAGATACTTATGGGGTATCATTGAATCTGGGGAATGGTACAGCACAGAAGGAAGCCATTCAGTCCATCACGCTTATGCCAACTCTTTATTGGTCTCACTCTCCCGCATCTTTCCCCATACCCCTGCAAATTTTTCACCTCCACATATTTATCCAGTTCTCTTTTGGAAGTTATTATTTGATCTGCTTCCACAACCCTTCAAGCAGTGCAATTGTAACTTGTAAAGATTTAAATTCCAGGCACACAACATAGACTTAAATACGCCTGTCTTATCTTGGTAAGTGCTAATTTTGAGTTGTTTACTTAAATAAGTCGGTTTAATATTTTGTTATTCATTTATACAATCAGTTGCTTTGAACGCTGATATCCTTGATGAAGCACCAGCGCTCTCAATGCAGATGCTAACTAACAAAAGCTGCTTTTATGTTGTTCTGAAAAGAGTGCCAATGCTACTTGTCCTTGATGTGTGGCTATCCTGCCCCCAGTGACAACTCTAATGCAAACTTGAAATAAAATCAGAAAAAGCTGGAAATAATCAAAAGATCCCTTAGCAACTGTAAAGAGAACACAAGAGCAGATGCAAACCATTGAACCGAACTGGCCTGCTCCACCATTCAATTAGATCTGGATTTCAACTCCATTTTCCTGTCTATCCTCCATGCTCCTTGTTACCTGCAGCCAAAAAAAAACACATCAAAGATCCAAGTGTTGCAGCATCACTCCCTTTTGGAAGAGAGAGTTCCACATTTCTACCAGCCTTTGTGAGAAGTGCTCCCTAATTTTGTTTGCCAATGCATAGCTCTGATGTTAAGATCATGGCCTCTTCTTCTGGGCTCCCCCACCAGAAGAAATCATTTCTTCTTAGTCGCCTTATCAAATCCTGTTAGCATTTTAAACACCTCAATCAGATTGCCCCTTGAGCTCCTACACTCACGGCTTTTGATCTGTATCCTTCATCAGAGCTTTCAGTCAAACATTTTCTTAGCCACTAAGATAAAAGCAAAAAAACTGCGGATGCAGGAAATCCAAAACAAAAATAAAAAACAAAAATACCTGGAGAAACTCAGCAGGTCTGGCAGCATCTGCGGAGAGGAACACAGTTAATGTTTCGAGTCCGAATGACCCTTCAACAGAACTTCCATTCTCTCAGTTCCTTCGCCTCCATCGCATCTGTTATGATGATGCCACTTTCAAAAACAGTTCCTCTGACATGTCCTCCTTCTTCCTTAACCGAGGTTTTCCACCCACGGTGGTTGACAGGGCCCTCAACCGTGTCCGGCACATCTTCCGCGCATCCGCCCTCACACCTTCCTCTCCCTCCCAGAAACATGATAGGGTCCCCCTTGTCCTCACTTATCACCCCACCAGCCTCCGTATTCAAAGGATCATCCTCCGCCATTTCCGCCAACTCCAGCATGATGCCACCACCAAACACATCTTCCCTTCACCCCCCTACCGGCGGCATTCCGCAGGGATCGTTCCCTCCCTGACACCTTGGTCCACTCCTCCATCACACCCTACACCTCAACCCCCTCCCACATCACCTTCCCATGCAACCGCAGAAAGTGCAACACCTGCCCCTTTACTTCTCCTCTCCTCACCATCCAAGGGCCCAAACACTCCTTTCAAGTGAAGCAGCATTTCACTTGCACTTTCCTCAATTTAGTCTACTGCATTCATTGCTCCCAATGTGGTTTCCACTACATTGGAGAGACCAAATGCAGGCTGGGTGACTGCTTTGCAGAACACCTTCGGTCTGTCCGCAAGCATTACCCAGACCTCCCTGTCTCTTGCCATTTCAGCACACCACCCTGCTCTCATGCCCACATGTCTGTCCTTGGCCTGCTGCATTGTTCCAGTGAAGCTCAACACAAACTGGAGGAACAGCACCTCATCTTCCGACTAGGCACTTTACAGCCTTCCGGACTGAATATTGAGTTCAACAATTTTAGATCATGAACTCTCTCCTCTATCCCCACCCCCTTTCCAATCCCCCCCCTTTTTCCTAATAATTTATATAGATATTTCTTTTCCCACCTATTTCCATTATTTTTAAATGTATTTCCATCCATTGTTTTATCTCTACCTTTTAGCCTTTTCAGATTCCTTCACCCCACCCCACCCCACCCCCACTAGGGCTATCTGTACCTTGCTCGTCCTGCTTTCTACCCTTAATTAGCAAATTCCTTAGATAATATCACCACCTTCAACACCTCTTTGTCCTTTTGTCTATGACATCTTTTGACTATCTCCATCTATCACTGGCCCTCTATCCAGTTCCCCCCCCGCTTAAACCAGCTTACATTTCACCTCTTTTCTATTATGACTTAGTTCTGTTGAAGAGTCATTTGGACTCGAAATGTTAACAGTGTTCCTCTCTGCAGATGCTGCCAGACCTGCTGAGTTTTTCCAGGTATTTTTGTTTTTGTTCTTAGCCGCCACTTGTCTTTGAAAGGTCCCTGACAATGGGAATCCTCACCGGACAGCAGCAACCCCATTATAAAATCAGCTTCTGTGAAGGTAGAGTATAAAATACGTTAGCAGGTCACGGTGAATCCATCAAGTTTACAATCCCAACCCCAGCCGTGTATTCACTATACCCCCTGACCTTCCCCTCTCCGATGCTGAACGTTCAGTGCTCAGCAAAGGACTTAGTTTCATACCCTTACGCCCTCACCTCAATGAATTTCGGGCTCGGCATGATGCTGAACTCTTCTTCCGCCGTCTTCGTCTCCGGGCTCACTTCTTTGGGCAGGAGTCCTCTCCCAGTTCAACGGATCCTTTTACCCATCTCCAATATTCTCCCTCCACCTGGACCCCTCCCTCTGGATTCTTACCTTCTCTTGATCTTTTCATTGAGAACTGTCGGCGCGACATTAGTCGTCTCAATTTCTCTGCTCCTCTCACCCATTCTAACCTGTCTCTCTCTGAACTTACTGCACTCCATTCTCTCAGGTCCAACCCTGACATTGTCATCAAACCCGCTGACAAGGGTGGTGCTGTTGTTGTCTGGTGCACTGTCCTCTACCTCGCGGAGGCTGAGCGTCAACTCGCAGACACTTCCTCCTACCTCTCCCTGGACCATGACCCCACCACTGATCATCAAGCCATTGTTTCCAGGACTGTCACTGACCTCATCTCCTCTGGGGATCTCCCTCCCACAGCTTCCAACCTGATAGTCGCCCAACCTCGGACGACCCGCTTCTATCTCCTACCCAAAATCCACAAACAGAACTGCCCCGGTAGACCGATCGTCTCAGCTTGCTCCTGCCCCACAGAACTCATTTCTTGTTATCTTGACTCCCTTCTCTCTCCCCTTGTCCAGTCCCTTCCCACCTACATCCGTGATTCCTCTGACACCTTACGTCACTTCAACAATTTCCAGTTCCCTGGCCCCAACCACTTCCTCTTCACCATGGACGTCCAATCCCTCTACATCTCCATCCCCCACCAGGATGGTCTGAGGGCCCTTAGCTTCTTCCTCGAACAGAGGCCCGAACAATCCCCATCCACCACTACTATCCTCCGTCTGGCTGAACTTGTTCTCACGCTGAACAATTTCTCCTTCAACTCCTCTCACTTCCTCCAAATAAAAGGTGTGGCTATGGGTACCCGCATGGGCCCCAGCTATGCCTGTCTCTTTATGGGATATGTGGAACATTCCTTGTTCCAGTCCTACTCCGGCCCCCTTCCACAACTCTTTCTCTGCTACATCGATGATTACTTCGGTGCCGCTTCATGCTCTCGTCGGGACTTGGAAAAATTTATTAATTTTGCTTCCAATCTCCACCCCTCCATCATTTTCACATGGTCCATCTCTGACACTTCCCTTCCCTTCCTTGACCTCTCTGTCTCAATCTCTGGTGATAGACTGTCCACCAATATCCATTACAAACCCACCGACTCCCACAGCTATCTCGACTACAGCTCCTCACACCCCGCTTCCTGTAAGGACTCCATCCCATTCTCTCAGTTCTTTTGCCTCCGTCGCATCTGTTCCGATGATGCTACCTTCAAAAACAGTTCCTCTGACATGTCCTCCTTCTTCCTTAACCGAGGTTTTCCACCCACGGTGGTTGACAGGGCCCTCAACCGTGTCCGGCCCATCTCCCTTGCATCCGCCCTCACGCCTTCTCCTCCCTCCCAGAAACATGATAGGGTCCCCCTTGTCCTCACTTATCACCCCACCAGCCTCGGCATTCAAAGGATCGTCCTCCGCCATTTCCGCCAACTCCAGCATGATGCCACCACCAAACACATCTTCCCTTCACCCCCCCATCGGCATTCCGTAGGGATCGCTCCCTCCGGGACACCCTGGTCCACTCCTCCATCACCCCCTACTCCTCAACCCCCTCCAATGGCACCACCCCATGCCCACGCAAAAGATGCAACACCTGCCCCTTCACTTCCTCTCTCCTCACCATCCAAGGACCCAAACACTCCTTTCAAGTGAAGCAGCATTTCACTTGCGTTTCCCCCAACTTAGTCTACTGCATTCATTGCTCCCAATGTGGTCTCCTCTACATTGGAGAGACCAAACGTAAACTGGGCGACCGCTTTGCAGAACACCTGCGGTCTGTCCGCAAGAATGACCCAAACCTCCCTGTCGCTTGCCATTTTAACACTCCACCCTGCTCTCTTGCCCACATGTCTGTCCTTGGCTTGCTGCATTGTTCCAGTGAAGCCCAACGCAAACTGGAGGAACAACACCTCATCTTCCGACTAGGCACTTTACAGCCTTCCGGACTGAATATTGAATTCAACAACTTTAGGTCATGAACTCCCTCCCCCATCCCCACCCCCTTTCTGTTTCCCCCTTCCTTTTTTTTCCAATAAATTATAAAGATTTTCCTTTTCCCACCTATTTCCATTAATTTTAAAAAAACATAAAAAAAACACCCCCACTAGAGCTATACCTTGAGTGCCCTACCATCCATTCTTAATTAGCACATTCGTTTAGATAATATCAC
The DNA here is from genome assembly GCF_017639515.1 of Carcharodon carcharias. Lineage (NCBI taxonomy): Eukaryota > Metazoa > Chordata > Chondrichthyes > Lamniformes > Lamnidae > Carcharodon > Carcharodon carcharias. Next base: position 169,856,121 of record NC_054472.1, read on the forward strand.
CAACTTTAACTTTAACACCTATGTGTTCTTTTGTACTATTGTTGTTGACATCTTTTGATGATCTGCTTCTATCACTGCTTGTTTGTCCCTACAACCACACCCCCACTCCACTTCTCTCTCTCTCTATCTCTCCGCCCCCCACTCACACACCTTAAACCAGCTTATATTTCAACTCTTTCTTGGACTCGAACTCAAGTTCTGTCGAAGGGTCATGAGGACTCGAAACGTCAACTCTTTTCTTCTCCGCCAATGCTGCCAGACCTGCTGAGTTTTTCCAGGTAATTCTGTTTTTGTTTTTGTTTTGGATTTCCAGCATCCACAGTTTTTTTGTTTTTATAAGTTTACATTGAGGTTGACATTGGGTGAGTACGATACACATACTGGGAGTGAGAAGAACAAATTCTTTCAAAGGACAATGGGAAAGCAGCTGTAATACTTCATTTACCATGACCTTTCCCCAGCCAGCTTTTACCTAGACATTCAAAATACAACATTAAATTCTGATTGTTACAACTTTAGTGACTTGATTTCTGTTCCTTAAGTCTAGCTGGATATTGTAATTCTAGATATTGATTGTCCCTGTTAATTACTGGCTCAAAAATTTACTTCAATTGTTCATAAAATGTCACTATTATTAATTTAAAAGCATAAATGTGAACAGGAACATAAATTAATAATGTCCTGAATGCATATTGACCAAAACTATATAAGGTTTCTCCGAATAAAAAAGTTAAGGGAGATACACTGCAGTAACAAAGAGAGTTTAAAGTGGAAATGAAAATTTGAAAGGTCAAGGTTGGTTGGGAAGAGCATTGTAAAAGGAATTTTTCTTTGGAATCTGGGAGTGCTGGGGCTGCATGACAGATCTGTAACCCAGAGAACTGTGGATAGTCAGTTATTGAGTATATACAAGACAGCAGTCAATACATTTTTGGATACTGAAAGGAATTAAGGGATATGGGGTGTTACGACCGGTCCCCCGGTGAAGTTCCCCCAATTTGTTATGGTTCCGGGCAAGGAATCCCAAATTGTTATGCTGCCTGCTGAGCAGAGGTGAACTGGCTCACCTTCTATTATCAACACCCCCCCACCCCCCTGCCCCGCCCCCTCACCAATCCCGGCCTCGGTTGGTCACAACGAGATTAATTTAAAAGGGATCCCCTTCCCTTGTGAATACATTTTCCCAGTCCAAATGTATTTATGTTTTAAAAGGAGCCAATTTAACCTGGCTTCCTTGAGTCAAAGAAAGGGTGAGTTTATTTGTTACTAAAACACAAGGTAAAATAATAAATGCAACGCACCTACACCCAGATTAGAAATGAGAGGTAAGTCCAGAAATAAAGGTTAAAAAAAGGTATACAAATCAATCTTTTGGCTTGTCCGCGAGGAGTAAATGGCGAAACGCTGCGGCCAGTAAGTTGGATGATTCTGGTAGAGCTGACTTTTGGCAGTTGAGCAGTGGGTTTGGAGATTCTTTGTTCTGCAGATTTCCTTTTCAACTGTGGCTTTGCTCAGCTGTGATTTGCTTCCAGCAATCAGAGAGAAACTTTTTTACCTGCAAATGCAAGGGTGCCTGGTTGATGTTTTTCATCTGTGACTTTCACAGCACAACCTTGCACACCAGGCATGGAACGTCAAAACTAGCACACAGAGCTAGGATTGCAGTTGGCTTTTTAGCCTCCTTTCTTGTGTATTCCTTGAAGGGAAAAAAAATAAACATGCCTTTCACCCAGATCTGCTTTTATTTCAATGCACATCATGTCCACAGACCGGGATATAACTCACAGGAGATGGTTCCTGCTGATGTGGTAACCAGCCTTCATTATCTCTGCAACCACAGGAGGTTACAGTTCAGTTTTTGCATTGCATCTTTTCCTTTCAAGCGTCTCTGTCTGAAGTAGGCCTTGACACCATTTTAGATGCGACAATCTATTCTTTGGACTGGTTAGTCAAGTGTAATCCACATAAGAATTTTCCACCAAATGTGTACTTCACAGTTTCAGCCAACTTTTGTTTGTATGTCTTTTTATAATAAAAAAAGTCTTATTCAAAAGTTCAATATATCCGTAAGTAATTCAGGGCTATGATCCATGGTCATGATAAGGGATGGTGCAGGAAGTTGAGGTAGAGGATCAGCCATGATTGTATTGAATGGTGGAGCAGGCTCAGAGAGCTGAATGGCCTACTCCTGCTCCTATTTTTTAAGTTCTTATGTTCTTGTGTCTAGGTTCAATTTATTTGGTAGAAAAAAAAAACTTTACGGTCTTATTCCAGCAATTTGAGTGCAGGATGAATAGTACAGGACACCATTAAGGTTGAAAAGAAGAGAAGACCAGGTACTCAATAATATTGGTTAAATCTCATCAACCCAAGGCTTTAAAAACTTCTCGACTATATCAGAAAGAGGAGACTAAGTGGTCCCACCAGTTTTGAAGTTCTGAGGAAAAAAAATGAGTAAACTGTACGTTGTATCTTGGTTTCAACACATGAGGTTATAGTGAAATGGAAAATATATATTTGCAGGATAGGAAGAATGAATGAAGGAACAGTATCAATACCAACACTGATAAAAGAGAGAGAGGGAGCAGAAAGACTATAAATTTTTTTTTCATTCATGGAATGTGGGTGTCACTGGCTAGGCTAGCATTTCCTGCCCATCTTTAATTTCCCTTGTTCAGAGGGCATTTTAAGAGTCAACCACATTGCTGTGGGTCTGGAGACACATGTAGGGCAGACGAGGTAAGGACTGCAGATTTCCCCCTCTAAAGGACATTACTGAATCAGATGGGTTTTTATGACAATCAGCAATGGCTTTGTGGCCAGACTTTTAATTCCAGATTTTTATTGAATTCAAATTTTCACCAGGTGCCATGGTGGGATTTAAACTTGGGTCCCCAGAGAACTACGCTGGGTCTCTGTAATACTAGTCCAATGGCAATACCACTATGTCACCATCTCCGCAGAATGTTAGGAGACAGGAAGTGAGAGAGCAGATAACAGATAGCAAACATTTTGTTCGCATCATTACTGCAGATTTTAACACCTTAAAACATTTACACAAATTTATTTCCTGTAATTAGTAATTCCAGTCCATTTAATTGGATTGTGATTTAAATAATTGATCAGATTGGCTCTGATCCATGCTGAGCTAAATCATTTACTCACTCAAACTCTGCTCATCTATGCTCCTTCTAGATTTGTATTTCCGAGACATTCTTTATGTCCGTCATGCATATCTCATCATTTCAAGGGTTGGTGAGGGTGTAGTTCAGTCAGAGATCTGTGCCCCATCCAGATCTTAAAATAAAGCTGGCCTGATGAAATTTCTTCCATGTAATAATCTATGTTAACTTTCCACCGTTTACAAAACTTTCTCTCATTTATTAAACTGCCATCTTCCATAATTTGTCCTCCATAATGGAGGAATGTTCTTTCGGCGAAATATTTTATGAGAAGAGTATTTCAAACATTGGTGCCTTGGATGTTGGCGGAGTGGAGTTTTGTGCTTGGGTTTTGTGGTCTGAGCCAGAGACTCGGAATCCCAGATTTGATTAGTCAAACATTTTACTCCTGATTATTGTTCACTGAACCTTACTGGAAAGGCTGTGAGGATGTTGGCTGAGGTGCCGGTTGGGTATTCACTGCTGTCCTTGAGTAGCTGGTTTATATACTTATAGAAAATCAATGGCCAATTGGACAAGCTATAGTTGGGTTGCTGCCACCTTTAAAACAATACACAAATTTGGACATACTCCTTAGAAGGAGGAAGGAAAAATATACCCTTTGAATAACATGACTGTCTATTCTCTCTCATTTATGTTTTCTGGGCTGCACCCCTTGCATTGTTAGTGTCACTCCAGGAATTGTAGAACTCAGTGACGTGCAGCCTTGTTGCTTAGTTATACTTCAGCCCAATGGGACTGTGTGTAGTTGAGGTCACAGTGACTCAAGATGAATGGAATCTCTCCTAGGCTTATATAATTGTTTAGGACGGGGGTGGGGGGGCACAACTGAACTTCTTTATTCTCTTGCCATCTGCCTGTAAGTAAAGATGTTTTTGTTTTTAAAAATAGGCTGTGGCACTTATTCCAAAACCCCTTTGTTTTTGTAGTTAAATTTTAAAGTGACTCGTAGCAAACTCTCTGAGGGTTAAATTGGAAGTTTAGTTTATTCATACATTCAAACCAGGGGGAATGATTGCAACTTCACACACAAACATGCACACACACGCATACAAACGCACACACAAACACAGACACACATGCACACAAACACACATAGACAATAATGGGATATGAAAGATGGGTTTTACAACTATGAATAACTTAACAGTAAAAAGAACCACAGAAATGGATATCAGCTCATTTGATTGCCTGAGGTCAGAAAGTCCAAATCCAGAGGGGTTTCCCTCGTGGAGATGTTCCAGTTCAGGTGGGTTCCTGGCTGAAGGCAAAAGTGCAGAATTCCTTCAAAGATGATAGTGGCACAGAGAGATGAGGGTGATAGAGAATTGGTTGGCTTGGCAGGTGGTGGCAAGTGGCTTCCAGATAAACAGGTCTGAAGAAGGGCTTGTTGCAGGTTACTTGGTCAGCCTGGAGTCCTGCTGCTTGATGTTTGCAGGTTTGGGATAAATCAGCAGACTGCACTGCTTCTGAATTCTCAACTGTATATGGAGATTTCAAAATGGCCACTTGAGTCATATGACCTCCTTTCTCCACAATGATTATATAAAGAGATGTTTGTCTGGTGTGTGGATCTGCTTTTTGTTTGGTGGCTTATAATACCCCTGTCATTATTCTGAAAGAGTCATTATCCATATTTATGATCCTATTCCGGGTTGCTATTGTCTTTGTAGACCCTTGTGCTTTGTTAGACGGGTAAGCTTATGAAGATGCAAATGATATCCATTGCCTTTCAATAGTTCCTTTTTAAAATGGACCTTGGGAGTCCCAGCTATGAAATTTCATGAGCAACATGTCAGGACATGCCTCCAGTGCAATTCACATAATATCTCACCTTACAATTCCAGACATCAAGTGATTTATGGTGGCCATTTTTTGGTTCATTTTTAAATAAGCAAAAAAGAATAAAATTTGATTTACATGGTTTATGATTTCTTTCATGTTTTAGGGACATGTCAATGAAGAATAATGAAGTTTACTTAAAAGTTATTTTGAGTCTATCCATTGCCCAACTTCATTCTTGCATCAACTTACCTGCTGTTGAAACCCTCATTCATACTTTTGTAACCTTTAGGCTTGACTATTCCAAAGCACTGCTGGCTGGTCTCCTAATCTCTACCCTCCATAAATTTGAAGTCATCCAAAACTATACTGCCCGTCTTAACTCACAGCAAGTCCTGTTCCTCTATCTGCCCTGTGCTTGCTGACTTACATTGACTCCTGTCAAGATGTGCCTTGATTTTAAAATTCTCATCCTTGTCTTCAAATCTTTCCATGACCTCACCCCTCCCAATAGTAATTTCCTCCAGCCCCTCAATTCTCTGCGATAGCTCAGTGGTATGCAATCTGATCAATGGTGGAGTGGTTATAATTGGGGGTGAACAAGAGACCAGAATAAGAGGTGGGGGGATATCGCAATGTGCCTTCAGTTACTTAGCCCCCAAGTTCTGGAATTCCCTCTCCGCAAATCTCTGGCTCTCTTCCTCACTTGCCCCCTTTCAGACACTTCTTCAAACCTAACTCTTTGCAAAGCTTTTGGTCATCTGGCCAAATATCTCCTATGTCGCTCGGTGTCATACTTTTCTTTATATTGTTTCTGTGAAAGGCCTTAGGACATTTCATTACATTTAAGATGCTAAAAATGTATGATTGTTGTTGTTGTAAATGCTTTCTAATATCCTGGCAAAATGATCAGATTGCATACCATTGAGGAATTCCAGGCCTGTATTCAGCAAGTCAAAATATACCAGTCTCTCTTGTTGCTCCTTTCCCCTAGTCCTACTCCCGCTCTCACCCCCATCGTGGGGGAGGCATTGGGGAAGCGGCCGCCTACTTCTCATCTTCTGTTTCATGATTTTTTTCTTCTTAAATGATGACCACCTTCTGGGTTGTATCTTCCAGGAATGTTTCCTTCCATGCTGCAGACTTGGGTCCTAGAGCTCAGCATTATTCTGCTTGAACAAGACAATTCTTGGGCACTTCATGAATATGTGTGTCACTTGATTTGCAAAGTATTTGTAAATATGCTAAATTATTTGTGCATCACTAGCCTCGTTGTTGTTCTGTTATTAGTCTTCTTCGGTGCTGCTTCAGACTTAATTAATTAGGACCAATTCTCACCTTCCTGCCTACTCTTGGAGACTCAGTCATGGTCTGTCTCAGTGTCAAATGCCTAGTTAGGCCAAGTTCATTTCCACGACCTTATTGCTACAGCAAAGATTCAACCAGCTGGCCTTTCTCACTCAGCTCATTCAGAGCCGTACAGACTAGATGATTCCAGGTTCAATTCTTAAGCCTTGGTATTGTGTGGTAATGAAGTTGACAAGTATCATTGTGCAGCTGCTGGATGAGGATTGGTGCAAGGAATGATTTATTTGCCAGTGCTTTTTGTCCATCCTGCACATTTGAGTGAGGTACCTCAATAGGAGCTGGTGCCTTCAGGAGATCCGCTGCCAAAAACGTAATGCTCATTATAGGGACTTAGGAGCATAAGACTTAGGAGCGGAAGTAGGCCATTTGGTCATTTCAGCCTGCTCCTCCATTCAATAAGATCGTGGCTGATCTGACTGCGGTCTCAACTCCACCTTTCTGTCTGCCCCTCACAATCCTTGAGTCCCTTGTCTATCAAAAATCTAACACAACGTTGAATAAATTCAATGACGCAGCCTCCATTCCTTTCTGGGGAAGAGAATTCCACAGACTAACAACCCGCCGAAAGAAAAATTTCCTCCACATCTCCATCTTATTTTTAAACTATGTCCTCGAGAATAAGTCTCCCCCATAGGAGGAAACATCCTCCCAGTGTCTGCCCTGTCAAGTCCCCTCAGGATCTTACATATTTCAATCAGATCACCTCTCATTCTTCTAAACTCCAAAGGGTATAGGCCCAGCCTCTCCAACCTTTATTCATAAGATAAGCCCTTCATTGCAGGAATAAGTCAAGTGAACCTTCTCTGAACTGCTTCTAACGCATTTATATCTCTTTCTCAAATAAGGAGACCAAAACTATACACAGTATTCCAGATGCGGCCTCACCAAGATCCTGTATAGCTGCAGTAAGGCTTCCCTACTTTTATATTCCAACCCCCTTGCAGGAAATAATTATCATTATTTCAAGAAAACATTAATATTCTATCTGAAGAAACCAAGAGACATGTTCTGCGTTAAAATAGCTTATTTTCCAGGTCCCCTGCAGTATTGAAAAGGCACAGTCTCCGATGACATCAGTAAAGGGTACTTGACTGTGGTGAATATATTAATAATACAATGAGAAGACTTTGACTGTTCAGAGTAATTAACCTCCCACGGATAGGTTATTGCTGCTGATAGACTCAACTCTTGCCTGCCACTTCTCATATTTTAGGTTTTCCCACTACTAGCCTAATAATTTGAATCATATCAATTGTTTAGCATTTGACTCAGCCCTTGAACTGATTACACTTTGAGCCAAATATTCACGTGTCAGTTAAATGAAAGCAGCAAGTAATTTTAGCAAGCCTCAGATCAAGGCTCCTCTTTCAGATTCGAACATGTACAGCACAACATCCCTCAGTAACTGAACATGCCTGGACTTGAGCAATAAGCTTGAGAATTGTAAGCCCAAGAAACATGATGTAGATTAAAAAATGTATGTTTATACATCTCCTTGCAGCCTTGAAATCTGTGAAGTTGAAAAATATGGAGAGATTTGGGACAACTATAAGCCCATTCACAGCTGCAGTCCTGTTGATTGATTTCCTGAAGGAGTCAGAATATTAAACCTATGAATTAAGGAATGGTTTTATGGGATAGGGGAAAGGTGACCCATGTAATAAAAATGGAAAATGCTGGAAATACTTGGCACATCAGGCAGCATCTGTAGAGTGAGAGAAAAAAAGAGTTAATGTTTCAAGTCAATGACCTTTCATTATTTCTGATGATTGCGGTAATAAGGAGCAAGGCTGCTGATTGATTCATTCTTTTTTGAAAAATATACTTTATTCATAAAATATCTGGAAGAACATTACAAAACATTTCTAAATCACCATCACAAAAAGTGCAATCAGATTCAACTTTTACACATGGATAACGAGGTGCTTCAATACAATCAATGAGTATTACAATCTTTTCAATATGGTCATTACAGACAATCAGACAGTGCAATGGTACTGGAGTTATCAACATACATCATGTTGCACTCTGAGATGCTTCAATACAATTATAATACAATTAGTATTCAAGACTGCTGATTGATTAATTTTGCTCCCTCTTCCTAACATGCAGATCCTCAGGCCACTTAGAATACCCTCACCACTTCTTCTTCTGCTTGTGTTGCTTTTCTTTTCTTTGTCACTGTTCCATGCAGGCTCTGGCTCAAGAGTTGAAGACCTCCAGATCATCAGGGCTGCATGGCTGTGGTAGTGGAGGGCATTCCAGTAGATTTTTCATCATTTAGGATGCTTTCCCACAGCCACAGTCGACATAATTCATTTGGCAGGTTCCTCACTTTTGCATAAGGGCTTCACAGTGGCTGACACCAGTCCTGAGGTGATTTAGACACACCCATTTGGGTCATGTTTCACTGGCTCCTGATGGGAGGGATCCCTCTGAGTCATTCAACAACTCGTTTGCCTTTGTTTGCAGATGTGTTGACCAATCAACAAGGTGACAGCTGTGTGGGGTTGCAGTCTTGGGGCTGGACAGTTTGCAAGAAGCTGTCCCCGATGTGAGTCTCTTTGTTGCTGGCCCTTTCTGGAAGAGAGGATGATGAGGGTCACTGGCCGCTTTGTCCATTCTACTCTTAATGTAACTTGCTTCCTTATGAAAGGTTGAGTAACACCAGCGAGCAGGGACAAATCATCCACTTCAGTAGGCTTCAAGCGGCCTGACCGCTGCCATGGCCAAATTCAACTAATTCAGCACAGATCAAAGTGAAACCTTGGACTTTACCACTCTGTGTGGTTCAGTGTATCACCAAGTGCTGTGTTTAGCTGTTGAGTTTTTTGGGGTTACCCTTTTTAGTTTTGAATTGGGCAACACAAATATTCTACGCAAAAATAAAAATACCAGGAAAAACTCAGCAGGTCTGACAGCATCTGCGGAGAGGAACACAGTTAACGTTTCGAGTCCATATGACTCTTCAACAGAACTAAAGAAAAATAGAAAAGAAGTGAAATATAAGCTGGTTTAAGCGGGGGTGGGACAGGTAAAGCTGGATAGAAGGCCAGTGATAGGTGGAGATTGCCAAAAGATGTCATGGACAAAAGGACAAAGAGGTGTTGACAGTGGTGATATTAGCTAAGGAATGTGCTAATAGGTGACACTAAGGGTAGAAAGAAGGAAGAGCAAGGTACAGATAGCCCTAGTGGGGGTGGGGTGGGGGGAAGGGATCGAAATAGGCTAAAAGGTAGAGATAAAACAATGGATGGAAATACATTTAAAATAATGGAAATAGGTGGGAAAAGAAAAATCTATATAAATTATTGGAAAAAAGGGGGATCGGAAAGGGGGCGAGGATGGAGGAGAGAGTTCATGATCTAAAATTGTTGAACTCAATATTCTGTCCGGAAGGCTGTAAAGTGCCTAATCGGAAGATGAGGTGCTGTTCCTCCAGTTTGCGTTAAGCTTTACTGGAACAATGCAGCAAGCCAAGGAAGGACATATGGGCATGTCAGCAGGGTGGAGTGTTGAAATGGCAAGCGACAGGGATGTCTGGGTCATGCTTGCAGACAGAATGAAGGTGTTCTGCAAAGCTGTCACCCAGTCTGTGTTTGGTCTCTCCAATGTAGAGGAAACTGCATTGGGAGCAACGAATGCAGTAGAATAAATTGAGGGAAGTGCAAGTGAAATGCTGCTTCACTCGAAAGGAGTGTTTGGGCCCTTGGACGGTGAGGAACAAAAAAAGCACAGTTGACAATGGTGGAGTGATTAAGTCAGACATGTGGAGGTGCCGGAATTGGAGGAGTGCAGGGATCTCAGAGGATTGTAAAGCTTGAAGTGGTTATGGGATGGGGCAGTTGAAAGAACCCTCGGACACTCGCTGTGCAGACACACAGGAAAAGAATGGCAGCTTGCGAGAGACACTGGCACAATCCCCTAATTCGAATCAATATTTCAGAAAAGGCAAGGGGAAGATTGCAGGTTTTAAAAGGAACAATTGAAGAGAGCACTTCTTAATTCAGAGCACGCTGAAAACTTAACTCCGGCTTTCCAACTTTGAATTACGCTGGTTTTGAAAGGCCACAACAGTCCTGCAGTGGTTAGTGATCAGCATAAGATGCCTGCTAACATACTTATTTGATTACTTCTGAATCCACAAATAAGTTGTAAGTTTAATTTTTATGAGACAGATTTGGAGCCAGTACATGGCAGCACACTGAGTGATTGTAAATTTAAAAAACAATTTTTTGAGGCTGGTAATGAAGACACTAGTGGAGATTAATGGTGGTAGCAATACATTCAAGGGCATGGCAGCAGAATTTTAATGTGGAGATGGAGCAGATGAGGCAGTCCAACAGCTGATAAAGAAATAAATGAACAACCTTCTCCTGATTTAGAGTAGTGTGCATCACTGCATTCATTTATGTTCAACATACCACTAATGCATTCAAATCAATTAATTTGCTGGAAAATACAGAACATTTTTAAGAGTTTGATTTCTTTTCTTCTGTATTTGACTGGCGGACCTCCTTTGCAATAAAATCATGACAGCGAGATTAATGTCGCCCCATGCTCATTGATTGTTATTTAAAGAATCTGGGTGACAAAAATCCAAGAACCCAAATTTGCAAAACCATCATGTTCCTCATTTTCTAAAGGAGCTCCGATGGTAAGGCTCCCTTGGACTGGATTTTACCAGCCCTTTGAGTACAAGCTGGGAGGCGGGATGGCTGCCAAGATGACATAGGAAGGCTTCTGGTGCCGTGCCTGCATCCAGCCACAGCCATTTCACCTTGCCAGTGACGGGAAAGGTGGCGGACAGACCTAAGAGCCCAATTCACCCACTTAAGTGGCCAACTAAGTGCCGGTTCCTGCCTCAGCTGGCATTTAGCCAGCCGCAGGAGGGGGGCTCTGCCGCACGGTGAGATTGCCAGGTAAATCTTGATGGCCTACAGGTGATCTCCAAGAAAGTACCCTCCTTTTCATGGTATCTTTGGCCCACAGAGCACCCCCCCCCCCCCACTGCGGCAATGGCAGCGCCTGCCCTCACCAACACCCACCCCATCACAGTGGTCTGCTTGGCTGATGCCAGAGTCCCCAGACCCCTCTATTGATGCACCCTTCTTATCCAGATGCAGTCTCAGCAATGGCCACTAGTCCCAGTGGTGCTGCTGAGACTGCTGAGCAGTCCTGGTGTTAACGGCTGTCAAGGTGTGACCTTGGATCCTCTTGGCCGCTGAAGCTCGTTAGCCACCCTCCCTGCACCCCGTTCCCCCCACTTTTGGACCCAGCAGTGAAATCCTGCTACCATCACAAAATTCACCCCCTTTTTAATCTTTTATCTTCAATTTACCGACTTGCTGTCGAGGCTGGAGTACAAACCCAGGGTCTTGGTTACTTTATGGTACTTGGGATAAGGGTCTATTGTTTGTTTGTAAGCCACCACCTGAAGTGCTGGCAGACTAGGAGACTATGGGAAGCAGTGCGACTAAGGCAAGCTCCTTGCTTTTCACACCGGGCACCTAGGCCTGAACACTTTTTCAACAGGATCACAATCCAAAGCATTTCCTTTTCCTTAGGCTAGAGGCAATGAAGAATCCTATAGCTCCCCCCCAACCAAGGCCAACTAACTGTGGTAATTGATTGTTTTGCATCCCTAGAACTCAGAATTGCACTGGGCAGTGTGTTTAACCAATGCAGTCACTCCTGGTCACTATTTCAATTCCAAAAAGAACAAGTTACCAGGAGACTGATGGTAGAAAATAAATTATAGCGAATAGTTAGGATCTGGAATGCACTGCCTGAGATTGTGGTGGAAGCAGATCCAATCATGGCTTTCAAAAGAGAATTCTGAAGGGAAATGGGAAAAGGGTGGGCGAGTGGGATGAGCTCATGATGCTCATAATGGGCTGGATAGTCTCTGTCCATGTTGTAACCATTCTATGACTATATGATGAACATATCAATGTTTAACTTCTTTAAGGTCAGGCTGTTTAGTGCCTCAGGATGAGCATGCCTAGTGAATGCTCTGTCTATTTGGACATTAAAATTGCAACTATAACTGCAGTAAGACCTGGGTGCATATTTAGATGGCCTCCTATCTGTCTTGGGAGAGAGTGCTGAGCACCCATTTTAATGGCCTGCCTGAGGATTGGATCGGATGGGCAAGTGGGTGTGTCAGTTGCCCAAGCAAATTTTCCTCTCCCATTCGCTTGTTTTACAGGCAAAAACTGGGAAACTGATATTTGAAGATCTTCTCCAACTTAAAAACACACAGGATAAACAGGAAATTAACCAGTGCCCTTTTAGACAAGATATTCAAGCAATGAATTGAGCATGTGTTACAGCAGACAATGTGCTTTACTCACAAGACCATCAGCGGAGTCCCTTGAATGGGAGTTTGAAGATTAAAGTACCATGACTAATCACTCATTTGTCGCTGGTGCATATTCAGATGTGTCTGCTTATTGGATTTGTCTTTTACCGATTAGTTAATTGGAGACACGCTGAAAATGCAACAAGTAAAGCACCAGCATATTTATCCATGTTTGCACAGCTGTGAGCATGTGAGAAGGGCTAAGAGTGGTTCATGTCTCTCCAGCATCCTCTGCTAACTTCATTTCAGATTTTGGTGCGTGAAGTTTTAAAAAAATATCCAAGTTAATTTGACATTCTCTTTCAGTGACTATGGGACTGTTTTGCAGAGCATATCACGTTAGAAGTGAAGATTACTTTTTTATTCTGTTTTGCCCAACCTTATCTAACATTATAGCAACATTCACTCTTCACCAGAAGTAATCTATGAAATCACCTTGAGGTAGCTGTGTAAATAATGTCCCAAGAGCCAATTAAAAGATAAGGTCAATAGGAAACTGCTTTGTGGCTGCCTATTCTCAATTGCTGTGCGCAACAATAACAGGAGCAGGCTGCAGCTTACCAGAAGCAAACCCATGCCTTATCCCCATTTTAAAATTCTGGATACACCAATTCATGCTGGGGAAGGTTCTACAGGTTTGAGCAGGAGCTCAGCCTTCTGATGACTGTCCATGTTTGAACCTATAACAGTGTGTTATTTGACTTTATCTAACGTCCACACAAGTGCACTCTTCAGCAAGCATCCTCAGATATCAATCAGAAGCAGGAACCCTGGCTATTTTACCCCTTCCCCCACCCTCGCCCCCTCACTCCTTCCCAGATCTGCAGCACTGAAGTCAATTGCAGTATCCTACTCTAGTCCTAGCTGAGATCAACTAACTCAGTTCAGTATTAAGGCTTTGCTGTTCACATTGAGTATATATACCTGCTAGGCCATTGCAGAAAACACCATGAATTGCATTTTAATTACTGAAATACTAACACTTATCAACCTTATCTATCTTCCCAAAAGAAAATTGTGTATATTTTGTGAAAAAAAATTGCTACCAGTGGCAACATTGATAGTTGTTTTTCATTCTGTCATGGAATGTGGGCGTCACTGGCAAGGCCAGCATTTGTTGCCCATCCCTAATTGCCCTTGAACCGAGTAACTTGCTAGGGCCATTTCAATTAGGAGTTAACCACTTTGCTGTGGGTCTGGAGTCACATGTAGGCCAGACCAGGTAAGGACAATAGATTTCCTTCCCTAAAGGACATTAGTGAACTAGATGGGTTTTTAAAAGCATTCACTACAAGTCATTACTAGCTTTTAATTCCAGATTCTATTAACTGAATTCAGATTCTACCAGCTGTCATGGTGGGACTTGAATGCTCCCACAGCAACAGCCTGGGCCTCTGGATTTCTAGTTCAGTGACACTACTACTGTGCCACCATCTCCCCTATAGCATTACATAATGCTGAGTCTACTAGTTTAATAACATGAAATCAAGAACAAAAATAATACCACAATGTTCAGAAGGGTGCATGTACAAATCACATTCAAATTACAGGGTTTTCAGTATCTGGATACTTTTGAAGATAGAACAGACAGTCTGAGTGGATAAAACATAATTGTCAAAGTCTGCTTTTAAAGTGAAAATCTTGATATGCTTCCAGCCTTGGCATGCTGTTATGTATAAGAGCAATGTAAAATTTCCAGTGCATGAAATAGTACATAAGGCAGCCAAGAAACATAGTTTGTGGATGTCTGTGAAGTGTCAGTGGAACATGTAGATCTAAACGACTGTTACAGTTAGAATAGAAAAATATAAGTTAGCAGTCTTGACCGTGCTGTGCTGTTTAGGTTCATGTTATATTGCACAAATTCTCCATAAAGGGCAGCTCTTCAGTACCTGTCATGGACTATAAAAAAGCAGTTAAGTAGCCATCGAGAGCTGCCTCAGAATCTGTCTTCCAGAGAGCGAGGAATTGCTGGAGATAGGCTGTGTATAAATGAGGCTTTATTATTTCTTTGCCATTTTATACAGCTTGAGGCATGGCATTAAGAGGAATAAAAGGAGAACATTGTTAAAGAGTTGGAAATGACAGTTCCTCCATTTTGAGTATTGCCTTTTAAAGAAGTCACTTATTCACACAAAAATATTTGATAATCTTTTCTCATACTTGCAAATACATACAGGACACAGATCATGAAGGAACACATCATTGCATTTTCTGTATGTAATATTATCAGAACCAAAATGATAAGCAGTTCTTAGAACAGCTAAGGAAGATATTACCTTCTGCATTATTACCGATCAGAGGTGGGAATGCGTCAGCCCACCGACCCCTTGGCGACCTTCCACATTTTCCTCATGGTCCAGCCTCCACAGGTCTCATTAGGTTCTGCCCGTAGTGTTGGTTGGAGGGTAAATATAGACCAGGACACTAAGGAGAGCCCCAATTACCCACCTCCTGGAATCCTTTACGTACACCTGAGAGAGCAGATGTGCCTTTGGCTTAAAGGTCCATTGTATATAGGGGACCAAAGCAAAGACTTTGGTTTGGCCTCATCTGGAGTATTGTGTCAAATTCTGGGCATTGCACACTTTAGGAAGGATGTGAACGCATCAGAGTGGTTGCAGAATAGATTTATGAGAATGGTTCCAGGGATGAGGGACTTCAGTTATATGGATAGATGGAGAAGCTGGGGATATTCTGCCTAAGGAAGAGAAGGCTGAGAGGAGACAAGGGGTCTAGACAAGAGTAGGTGAGAGAAACAATTCCCATTGGCTGGAAAGTCAAGAACCAGGGAACACAGGTTTAAGATGTTTGGCAAAAGAGCCATTGATGATGTGAAGAAAATCTCTTCCCGCATAGCGAGTTGCTCCAATCTAGAATACACTATCTGGAAGGGTGGGTGGAGAGAGATTCAATTGTGGTCTTCAAGATGGAATTAGATAAATACCTGAAGCTGAAAATAAAATGCAGGGTTATGGAAAAAAGGCTAAATTTTTCTTGCAGAGAGCTGGCACAGGTTTGATGGGCCAAATAGCTTCCTTCTATGATTCAAAAATGATTTGCCTCTGCCATTCATCTTCACCCCGTTCATTAAAATTTGCTTTGTAAGATCAATTTTCCATTTTCTTAAAGTAGGGATGCCAAGTCTTTATGCTGGCCTATTTGAAAAATGGTGCTTTTAAGATCTGCCCATGCAGTGGGAAGAGGAAAGAAAAGAAAAATGAATACAGCCAGTCATCCCACTGGAGATATGAGAACCCCTGTAGAATGTGCTTCTTCTTTTTAAAGTGCTTCCTCTTCATTGTATCGTCTTTATGAAAGGATTGTAAGGGGTTGTAGCCTTGCTATAATGTACTGATCAACACAGGGGTGTAGAGGCTCAAATGTCAGAGCAATGCCGCTGGGTAGCAGTTTAGATTGCCCATTCCATTGAGTAACCAAGCTAATCCAGCGAGTTGGTAAGCAATGCACAATTGTCCCCCTAATGGAGTGAGTATGTCAACAAAATTGAATAAAGGGTTCCTGGTTCCAATTTATTGTCAACAAGTCAAAAGTGGGTCTAATGGTAGTCTGGGAGATTATCTATCATGTCACAGTAATAATAATAGCTTGCATGCATGTTATATGCACAAAGTCTTCTGACAACGAGGAAGAGAAGTGGGTGAAAAGTACAGGTGTTGGGGGCATTACATTCTGTCGTACTATAGAAACTTCTGTTTCTTTCTGCTCTCCTCCTTCTATGCTGTGGGGTAACATTTATTGTATGGTCAGCCGTGGCTCAGTGATTGTACTCTGCCCCCAGCATCAGAAGGTTGTGTGTTCAATTGCCAAACACAAAATCTAGGATGACACTTCTGTGCAGTACTATGGGAGTACTACGCTATTGACAGTGCCGTATATACAATGGAACTTTAAACCAAAGCCACATCTGCCCTCTGAGATGTATGTAGAGGATTCCAGGACACTATTTCAAAGGTGGGTAATAGGGTCTCTCCTTTGGGTCCTGGTCGATTTTTATCCTCCAGCCAACGCTGTGTGTAGAATATTATTAAGACCTGCGGAGGCCAGACCATGAGGAAAATCTGAAAGATCGGCAAGGGGTCGGTGGGCTGATACATTCCTGCCTCTGATTGATCTTGCTGGAGGCAGGTAAGCAATGAACATATTCATGGTAATTAATTGGCCACTCGGAGCCAGACTGGGGACACCACTGGTGGCAGCCAGGTCTCACACTGCAGGCAAAGCCTTGGAAAGGGGCGGGGGGTTGTGGTGGGGTGGTGTGGATATGACGAAGAGGCCAACGATAATTTGAATACTTTCATATATCTTCTGAGAGTGCCACCATATTGAGATGTCCTCACGTTCTCCTGCTTGCCACAGCACTGCCCACCTCTCCTGGTGAGGCTGCCAGAAGGACAATGCTGTGGGCCCTTCCCATTGGGGCAGTCGGGCGGCCGTTCTGCTCATTGCACTTAATTGGATAGCACTTCCAGGGGCAGCCTCTTAATTAGCTGCCTTCAGTAAGATTGCAGAGGCAGGCAACAGGCATCACCAACTAGTTCCGTATCTGCTTTTGGTCCCGACTTCAGAAAGGCAGTAAGATTCCTCATCTAAAAACAATTTGTCTGGTCATTATCCCATTGTTGCTTGGGGAATGTTGGCTGCCATATTTTCTACATAACAGTATTGACTACAAAAAGTACTTAATTGGCTGCAAAACACTTTAGGACATTTTGAAGTCCCATATAAACATAAATGCAAGTTTTTCCTTTCTTTCTGATTGAGTCTGAGTAGTATTTGGGGAAGCAGGCACTGGTTACATTACCAGTCTCAGGCCTGTGATAGCCAGCATGATGAGCTGGCCTACCTGAGTGACCCTGTTCTTTCATCCTGTTCTTTCCAGAAGCTTAGCCTCTGAAAATTCCCTGGACCTATCGTGCATCTAGTTCAATGTATTCTGACAAAAATGAAGCTTTACAAACGAGATGCATGATCTGGCAGAAGATGAAGGGTTGAGGTATCTGCAGCTTTTGTCAGACATAATCTGAGACAGATATTTGTTCTAATTTGGATAGATACAGATCTCATGTGTGCAATGGTGCAAAGTGGAAATCAAATAAGATCAGATCATTTTTCTGTAAAGTTCCCTGCGACATTAGAACTACTTTCAACAGCCTCTATTTTTTTAAAATTAAATAATGGGATGTGGGCATCACGAGGATCACAAGGTCAACATTTATTGCCCATCCTTAATTGCCCTGAGAAAGTTATGGTGGACCTTCATCCTAGGTTTGACAACTGAGTGACTTGCCTGGCCATT
Source organism: Carcharodon carcharias (assembly GCF_017639515.1). Taxonomy (NCBI): domain Eukaryota; kingdom Metazoa; phylum Chordata; class Chondrichthyes; order Lamniformes; family Lamnidae; genus Carcharodon; species Carcharodon carcharias. The sequence goes on from NC_054472.1 coordinate 169,874,137, forward strand.
TCAGAGATCAATGAAGTGTCAACTGGGTTGGCTTAGAAATGGAGTCACACATAGACCAGATTGTGTAAGGGTGGCAGGTTTCCCTAACCAATGGAATATTGCAAGTCCTGGTACAATAAATATGCCATCCTCCCATCTGTGTAAGATGATGGACAGGCAGCAAATCAAATCCATTGGGGATGGGGTAGCTTCATATAGTACACTTTTGCTGATGGCTGAAGAGATCAATCCGTGAGAGACAGGCTCTGCCTCAGGTGCTGCATATGAAGCAGTTTGAATCATAGAATCATAGAAAGTTTACAGCACAGAAGGTGTCTGTGCTGACCAGAGCACGAGCCACACAGCCGAATCCACTTTTCAGCATTTGGTCCATAGCCCTGCAGGTTCTGGCACTTGAGGTTCAGATCCAGACACTTTTTAAATGAGTTGAGGGTTTCTGCCCTATCACTCTTTCAGTCAATAGTTTCTCTGGGTTAAATAATTTTTCCTCATCTCCTCGCTAATCTTTTTACCAATCATTTTAATTCTATGCCTCCTAGCCATTGGCCTCTCTGCTAAAGTAAATAGGCCCTTCCCATCCACTCTATCCAGGCCCTTCACAATTTTGTCCATCTCAACAAATCTTTCCTCGGCCTCCTCTGTCCCAAGGAGAACAATCCCAGCCTATCCAATCTTTCCTCATAGCTGCAATTTTCCAGTCCTGGCTGCATCCTCGTAAATCTCCTCTGTACCCTCTCTAATGCAATTACATCCTTTCTGTAATGAGCTGACCAGAACTGCACACAGTATTCAAGTTGTGGTCTAACTAATGTTTTATATTTTTCCAGCATAACCTCCCTGCCCTTATCTTCTATGCCTTGGCCAATAAATGAAAGGATTCCTTATACCTTCTTAACCACGTTATCAACCTGTCCTGCTACCTTCAGGGAACTGTGGACATTCACTCCAAGGTCCCTTAACTCCCTCCACACCTCTCAGTATCCTCCCGTTTATTCTGTAATTCTTTGCCTTGTTTGACCTCCCCAAATGCATCACCTCATATATCTCAGGGTTGAATTCCATTTGTCACTTTTCTGCTCACCTGACCAGCCCATTAATATCTTTCTGCAGACTACAGCAATCTTCCTCACCATCAACCACGCGACCAATTTTTGTGTCGTCTGCAAACTTCTTGATCAATTCTCTACATTTATGTCCAAGCTATGAATTTATACCATAAAAAGCAGGGACTTAACACCAAACCCTGCTGAACCCCACTGGAAACAGCCTTCCAGTTACAAAAACATCCATCAACAAGTGCCCTTTGTTTCTTGCCACTGACCCACTTTTGTATCCAGCTTGCAACTTTCCCCCCGATCCCATGGGCTTTTATTTTTTAACCAGCCATCAGGTGTCATTGTGGGCTGTTGTTTATGGTGTTGACAGCAGTTGCCAAGCTGCTGTATCCACTGATCATTATGGTGGCACATGCTGGCCCATAGGCGATGCCACCATTTCCCTCTCTCGTCGGTTGGTGTTATCCAGGTGGTGAGAATTGATCTGTAGAGCCTTCATACCACGCTTGTGAGCATCCTTGAAGCCGAGCTTTCGGGTGTCCTACTGGTCATCTGGTTCTGGCTATCTCACCATACAGAAAATCCTTAGACACGTGACCTTCCTGCTGCAAATTTGGCCGAGCTAGCGAAATTGCCTCTGCTTGATAAGTGCCAACATATTTAGGAACTTTGCCTTTGAGTGCATTGCTGCATTCATGATTTTGTCCAAGACCTGGAAAAGTGCCAAAACTATATGAAGTTTACAGAGACCTCTGGCTGTACAAGTCTGTTATTCTTCAAACGGGAGTTATCTCAAAACAAAACAGCTCCTCAGAATTGCCAGAGCCTCAACATCCAGCCAAGTGAGGAACAGATAAGTGATAAGGTGCACGTAATAGAGATAAAGTTAATGAGAAATAAACTAAGTTTCATTATAAATATGTATATACCAAACTACTATACACAACTAAGCGTTTATCTTTGTCTTGAGAGCTTAGACTCCAGAGGACTCACTACACATAATTGGAAATCCTAAACTTTGAAAAGCACACACATGCATAATTATCCTGAGGTAATTTAATTTTTCTACCTTGCTGAAGTAGGCATTAGTATTCCATAGAATTCACAGGGTGTTCATTTGGAGGCTTGACTATGGCTTTAAGTTTTGAAACTATGTACGGCAGCACAGTACTACTGCAGTTATTTGACTATACTGACTGAACTGGAAGTGGACTATTCCACAATGTGGAAGATGATGTGAATGCTTCACTTGATTTGGAGTGGACTTACATAGGGCGGTGCTTTGTCCTGAAATTACTCCACTTTGCTGTTCGTGTGCCTTGCCTGAATCCTGCTCTGAACTCTAGAAAATCCACAAAGGAGCTGCCTGCTTGCAAGGAGCACTCACTTTTCAGTGTGTTCAGGTTGTAGCATGTTAGTAAATGTTGGGAAATATGCCGCAAATTAAAAATTCACTTGACTCCTTTAGCAGCATCAAGAATGAAAAAGCGCTGTTCCTTTCTCTAGGGGATAAACCCATCTTACTTTAACGCAGAGGATCTGATTTCCATTACCTAGCTTCTGCTTGCTGTCGGATATGGAACCATAGGCCAGAATCTTACACTCCCCCACTGTCAGGTTTTTAGGTGGATGGGGAAAGATGAAATTGAAGAGATGAGATTCCCTCAGGGTTCTGCCTGCCCGGCCACTCAGCAATTTTATGCTGGGGGGGGTGGGGAGGGTGGATGTTGAGGGCTTTAAATGGCCCAGCGTCAAATTTTAGGCTAGGCTAAGGGGAGGATTGAAGTTACATGTGGGAAGCACGAAAATCAACATCGTTAGATTCCAGGCGGGAAAGGGTTGTGGCGGGGGGGGGGGCTTGGTGTTGGGGGGGGTGGGGGGGGCGGGGAACGCCTCCATCAGAAGCCCCCTTCTGAATTTGTGCATCACCAGCGCCCGCCCCCCCCAACCCCCCAACCACGCTTAAGGCCCGGTAGCCTCCGGATCAGCCGTCCCCACCCCGGCCTCACTGCTGATACCCAGATCGACCCTCTATGCACCCTCTTCCAACACCCGCCCCCCCACATCCCACCCCCACCCCGGGCCTTCCCCATCCTCCCCACCCCGGGACCCTTTAAACTTACCTGGACATCTGATGCCCGGACTTAGTTTCAGGCCTCCTCCTGCATTTCCTCACTAACCCATGGCAGCTCTTGCCGCTGCGGGGACGGGAGAGGGGACTCCCTCCTGAGTGAGGGACGGAAGTCCCACCTGCAGCCGCTTAACTCTCATTCGGGTGTGAAATGGCTGCGGCGCACTCAGAATCGGTGGGGAAATTCCACCGGTGGGGCCATAAGATTTTGTAGCACAGAAGGGAGGCAATTCTTCCCATCGTGTTTCTGCCAGCCCTCTGAAAGAATTATCCACTTCATTGCATCCATCTGAATATCCCACGTGACACCCCTCCCCCTACTATTTTTAAAATATTTAACACTTTCACTTTTAAAAAAACTGTTACGTGTTCTGCTTCTATTATTATTTCTGGTAAGATATGCCAGGCCCATCTTCACCTCGAGATAAATATTTTAACCATTCCCATTTGTTTTTTTGATGATGATCTTAAATTTATTCGCCAAAATATTACGCTCCACGCTTCAGAGAGTCAGGCCACTGCCAGGGTGATCACATTCAAGAGTGCACAAGGGAGATTTATGAGAACGTTGCCAGGAGGAAGGAGGGAATAAATAGAGCAGAGGTGGCTGAAGGGAGATTTAATTGAGGTGTATAACATTTTGTTTTTATTCATTCATGGGATGTCGGCTTTGCTGGCTGGGCCAGCATTTATGCCCATCCCTAATTGCCCTTGAGAAGGTGGTGGTGAGCTGCCTTCTTGAACCGCTGCAGTCCATGTGGTGTAGGTACACCAACAGTGCTGTTAGGAAGGGAGTTCCAGGATTTTCACCTGGTAACAGTGAAGGAACGGCGATATATTTCCAAGTCAGGATGGTGAGTGACTTGGAGGGGATCTTCTAAGTGGTGGTGTTCCCATCTATCTGCTGTCCTTTCCCTTCTAGATGGTAGTGGCCATGGGTTTGGAAGGTGCTGTCGAAGGAGCCTTGACAAATTCCTGAAGTGTACTTTGTAGATGGTACACACTACTGCTACTGTGCATGAGTGGTGGAGGGAGTGAACGTTTGTGGATGTGGTGCCAATCAAGCGGGCTGCTTTGTCCTGGATGGTGTCAAGCTTCTTGAGTGTTGTTGGAGCTGCACCCATTCAGGCAAGCGGAGCGTGTTCCATCACATTCCAGACCGTGCCTTGTAGATGGTGGGCAGGCTTTGGGGAGTCAAGAGGTGAGTTACTCAAGAGCAGGATTCCTAGCCTCTGACCTGCTCTTGTAGCCACAGTATTTATATGGCTAGTGCAGTTCAGTTTCTGGTCAATGGTATGCGGGGCCCAGATAGATTGGATAGAAAGCGCCTATTCTCCTAAGCAGAGAAGCCAATAACTCGTGGAAATAGATTGAAAAAGTGACTGGTAGAAGAATTAGAGCGGGAATCTTTTCACCTGGAGAGTGGAGGGGGTCTGGAACTCTCTGTCTCAAAGAGTGGTAGAGGCAGAAATCCTCATGGCATTTAAAAAACAGTTAAATATACACTTGAGTGGGCATAACCAACAAGGTTCCCTGACATTGTCATCTAACCTGCTGACCAGGGTTGTGCTGTTATTGTCTGGCACACTGACCTCTACCTCGCAAAGGCTGAGCATCAACTCGCAGACACTTCCTCCTACTTCCCCCTGGACCATGACCTCACCACTGAACGTCAAGCCATTGTTTCCAGGACTGTTACTGACCTCATCTCCTCTGGAGATCTTCCTTCCACAGCTTCCAACCTGAGAATCTCCCAACCTCGGACGACCCGCTTCTACCTCCTACCCAAAATCCACAAACAGGACTGTCCCGGTAGACCGATTGTGTCAGCCTGTTCCTGCCCCACGGTACTCATTTCTCGCTATCTTGACTCCATTCTCTCTCCCCTTGTCCTGTCCCTTCCCACCTACATCCGTGATACCTCTGACACCCTACATCATACAGCTTCCAGTTCCCTGGCCCCAACCGCCTCCTCTTCACCATGGACGTCCAATCCCTCTACACCTCCATCCCCCACCGGGATGGTCTGATGGCTCTCCACTTCTTCCTTGAACAGAGGCCTGAACAATCCCCATCCACCACTACTCTCCTCTGTCTGGCTGAACTTGTTCTCACGCTGAACAATTTCTCCTTAAACTCCTCTTACTTCCTCCAGATAAAAGGTGTGGCTATGGGCACCCGCATGGGCCCCAGCTATGCCTGTCTCTTTATGGGGTATGTAGAACATTCCTTGTTCCAGTCCTACTCTGGCCCTCTCCCACAACTCTTTCTCTGGTACATCGTTGATTGCTTTGGTGCTGCTTCATGCTCTCATTGGGACCTGGAAAAATTGATTAATTTTGCTTCCAATTTTCACCCCTCCATCATTTTCACATGGTCCATCTCTGACACTTCCCTTCCCTTCCTTGACCTCTCTGTCTCAATTTCTGGTGATAGACTGTCCATCAATATCCATTACAAGCCTACCGACTCCCACAGCAACCTCGACTACAGCTCCTCACACCCCGCTTCCTGTAAGGACTCCATCCCATTCTCTCAGTTCCTACGCCTCCGTCACATCTGTTCTGATGATGCCACTTTCAAAAACAGTTCCTCTGACATGTCTTCCTTCTTCCTTTACCGAGATTTTCCACCCACGGTGGTTGACAGGGCCCTCAACCATGTCCGGCCCATCTCCCGCGCATCCACCCTCACACCTTCCTCTCCCTCCCAGAACCATGATAGGGTCCCCCTTGTCCTCACTTATCACCCCACCAGCCTCCTCATTCAAGGGATCATCCTCCGCCATTTCCGCCAACTCCAGCATGATGCCACCAACAAACACATCTTTCCTTCACCCCCACTGGTGGCATTCTGCAGGGATAGTTCCCTCTGGGACACCCTGGTCCACTCTTCCATCACCCCCTACACGTCAACCCCCTCCCATGGCACCTTCCCATGCCCACAGGTGAAGAAATACCTGCCCCTTTACTTCCCCCTCTCCTCACTGTCCAAGGGCCCAAAAAATCTTTTCAAGTGAAGCAGCATTTCACTTGCACTTCCCTCAATTTAGTCTACTGCATTCATTGCTCCCAATGTGGTTTCCTCTATATTGGAGAGACCAAACGCAGACTGGGTGACCGCTTTGCAGAACACCTTCGGTCTGTCTGCAAGCATGACCCAGACCTCCCTGTCGCTTGCCATTTCAGCACACCACCCTGCTCTCATGCCCACATGTCTGTCCTTGGCCTGCTGCATTGTTCCAGTGAAGCTCAACGCAAACTGGAGGAACAGCATCTCATCTTCCAACTAGGCACTTTACAGCCTTCCGGACTGAGTATTGAGTTCAACAATTTTAGGTCATGAGCTCTCTCCTCCATCCCCACCCCCTTTCCGATCCCCCCCTTTTTTTCCAATAATTTATATAGATTTTTCTTTTCCCACCTATTTCCATTATTTTTAAATGTATTTCCTTCCATTGATTTAGTTCTACTTTTTAGCCTAGTTTGATCCCTTCCCTTCACCCCACCCCACTCCCACTAGGGCTATCTGTACCTTGCTTGTCCTGCTTTCCACCCTTCATTAACAAATTCCTCAGATAATATCACCAGCTTCAACACCTCTTTGTCCATGACATCTTTTGGTTATCTCCACCTATCACTGGCCCTCTATCCAGCTCTACCCCAACCACCCCCCCTCCCCTTAAACCAGTTTATATTTCACCTCTTTTCTATTTTTACTTAGTTCTGTTGAAGAGTCATATGGACTCGAAACGTTAACTGTGCCCCTCTCCGCAGATGCTGCCAGACCTGCTGAGTTTTTCCAGGTATTTTTATTTTTATTTTGGATTTCCAGCATCCGCAGTTTTTTGCTTTTATAACCAACAGGTTTATGGACTGAAAGCTGGAAAGTGGATTAGGCCAGCAAAGACACAATGGACCGAGATGCCTCCTTCTGTGTCATAGGTTTTCCAGATTTATATGTTTTAAAAGATTTATTCCGCTGCTGTAGCTATCCTGAGGACTTGTCATAATTGTTGACTATTATACTTTGCTGGAGCGCGTTGGATTACTTTTGGGGATTGGAGAGGTATTTCTTATTGTTCTAAATTGCTCTAAGGGCTTTTCTGTCATTGTTTTTTTGCATATCCTAGTATAGATTGTGTTATTGGGGAAGAAGTCAGGCTAGATTACCCATTGTCTTGTGTTTGCCGCGAAGGCATGTTCACAAATCTGTTATTTGACTCTGGCCTGTTGCCCTGCACTGAAGGCAGTCCCACCTCAGCTGTAGAAGCAGAAGTTAACATGGCGTACTGAGTAATATTTGATGCTGATTCCTGTAACCTCCACTCCCTGAACAAAGCAAATTCTTTACTGCCAGAGCTGGAGAATAGCCGTGGCAAAGGTTGTCACTGTTCTTTCTTGACAGTGTCCTCATCCATGCATCAGTTGGAATGTTTCATTTCCTTGAAGCTGTCAAACTATCCCCACAATAAATCAAAACTGAAACTGGTCTTAAATAAATGCTTTAATATCCACAAATTAAATGATAATTATGTGCTTATGTCAGATTCATAATTAACTGTAATGACTGTGGTTGAACCTCTGACAAGTTCAGATTAATTTGCATTTCAGTGATGCAAAAATCCTTCAGTTTAATTTTACTTGAAAATATTTCAAGTGTAATAGACAGTTCCATTTGAACATTGTACAAAGGAAATGCTGGATCCCAGCTGATCTTTGTAATGGTGGTGATTTTTTTTCTCTTTTTATTCCCTTTTTTATGAAGCATTGTCACAGGGTCAGCCGCTTTTCTCAGATTCTTCCCCCTCCTGACAGGCTGGAAGTGAATGATGGAGACCCTGTTGATCACTGCTGATCTTTATAGATGGATGGAAGGAATGGTCAGGGTGCATTCTGAGCCACCTAAAAGGGCTGAAGAAAAGTTTTTGACCTGTGTTTATGGTGTGTGGCTTAATTGTTGCAATGTAAGGATTGTGAATACTCTGGAATTTGTATGGCATTCCCATTAGACTAAATGGATGGGATGGGCAAGTGTTGACTGAAGTAGGGTAATAGGTCAAAGAGCCTTTTCTGATGCAGAGCTTTCTTAGTTTCTTCCCAATACACCTTCATGACAGCAAACATTACAAATGGTGAGATGGTTGTCCTTACATCTTTCGGTTTATGACATTCCAATAAAGAGGGAATGATGTAGTGGGATTATGGACAATCTGTAGTAACATCATCATGGCTACCATTTGATGTTTAAACGCTCTCAGCAGGGTTTTTTGCTGTCACCAACTTATCGTGGCAAAGATAGTCGGTGTTCAATAGTCGTGTCCATTTTGTGTGTTGACTAGTGTTCTGTGAAGCAGAGCTTCTGACATCAACACTGTTTACCAGGTTGAATCTGTGTTCTTTAGTCACAGTTTAACTTGGAGTAGTCCATGGACATTATAGTTTCAGCAGATGACTCAGTGACTGTTTCACCATTTCAAATAAACAGTGGCCTCTTGAACATTGATGACTTTTCACTATGCCTGAAGGTTTGGCCTCATATCTGAAAACAGCAGGGATGATACTTATCTGCCTGACTATCTGACTGAAATGAAACATAGTTTAGCTATTGTTTGTATATCAGAGGCTAAAATTTCAAACATGAAAAGAGTTCATAAAAATAAATAACATGATAAAGATTTTCAGGATTAGAATGAATGCAGTAAGCCTCTGTTTAGTGCCTATTTAAGTGAAATGAAATATTGCTCAAAACAAATTTTTTAAAATTCGTGGGATGCGAGAGTTGCTGGAAAGGCCAGCATTCGTTGCCCATCCCTAATTTCCCTTGAGAAGGTGATGGTGAGCTGCCTTCTTGAACCGCTACAGTCCATGTGGTGTAGGTACACCCAGTGCTGCTCAGAAGAGAGTTCAAGGATTTTGACCCATCAACAGTGAAGGAATGTATTTCCAACTCAGGATGGTGAGTGGCTTGGAGGGGAACTTGCAGATGGAACCATGCACATGGATCTGCTGCCCTTGTTCTTCTAGGTGGTTAAGGTCATGGGTTTGGACGGTGTTGTTGAAGGAATTGCCGGAGTGCTTCTTTAGCTAGTATGCACCGCTGCCACTTTATGGCGGTGGTGAAGTAGTGAATGTGGATGGGGTGCCTTTCAAATGGGTGTTTTGTGCTAGATTTTGTTGAACTTCTTGAGTATTATTGGAGCTATACTCCAGGCAAGCGGTGAATATTCCATCACATTCCTGATTTATGCGTTGTGGATGATGGTCAAACTCTGGGAACTCAAACGGTGAGTTATTCTCCGCAGAATTCCCAGCCCCTGACCTGGTCTTGTAGCCACAGTATTTATATGGCTGGCCCAGTTCAGTGTCTGGTCAATGGTAATCCTCAGGATGCTGATGGGGTGGGTGGGTAGAGATTCAGCAATGGTAATGCCATTAAGTGTGAAGAGGATAGTTAGATTCTCTCTTGTAGTAGATAGCCTTGCTTTGTTCAATAACAAAGGTTTTATTCACAACTCTTGAAAGCGGCCAGGATTTGGTGAGCCATGAAACTGTTGCTTTATACTACAATATCTGTTCTCCGCTGGCATGTGCTTTGGTATTAAAGTCACAGTGAAAAATGTTTATAGTCCGCAATCACTAATCAGCAACATATTTTCATTCTGAAGAAAGCCTAAGTGTTCTTACTGCGGCTCAAGTTTGTTTTAAATTGACTAAAGCTTCCGGTTCATAGAAATCTTGGCTCTGAAACTCCTTGTTGATTTTACCAGATCTACTGCATGAAGTTGGGTCCAGGCAACTTATTCTGGAACAGGAGCCACGGATTTTGGTTTCCTTCTCAAAATTTGACTTTCTTTCACCCACCAGCTTAGAATTTCCCGGTGCCATTTGCCTAATGAGTGACCAGTGGAGGCTGCAGAACATAATGCAGTCAGAATATGACCTATAAGGCACAGCTGTCGCTGAGATCTGCAGACACTGCCAGAAGTGAAGAGAGAGCGGAGGAGAAACTTGTACTTACATGGCACTTTTCACAACCTCCGGACAGGCCAGAGGGCTTTACGCCAATGATGTACTTTTTAAAGTGTAGTCGCAGTTGTAATGTAGGAAGTGTGGCAGCCAATTTATGGATTAAAAGGTTCCAAAAATAACAATGTGATAATGACCAGATAAGCTGCATTTTAGGTGTTGGTTGAGAGAGTTGGTTGAGAGATAGCTATTGACCAGGACATTAGGGAGAACTCCGCTTTCTCCTTTGAATCATGCCCTAAGGAATTTCTGAGTCTGGTCTGAATGTCTGACTGCAATTGCAAATCATTTGCGGCAGTGACTGTGAAATTTCTTTCTACATTCAAACAAGCAGCCTTGGATTTGTTTGAACTTTGACTCCAGCCCCTCAATGAAAGCTTCTCAAGAACGCATGTGGCATTCCCAATGGATATACCTAGACATGATTTATATGAAGGAAAAGGGAATAAAGGGATACAGGAGTAAGGTGCAAAGACGTAATTAAAATGAATAGAAGCTCAAGTAGCATATAAACACTAGCATTGAGCTGTTTGGCTGACTGGCCTGTTTCGGTGTAGTAAGTGAGTCTAATGCCATCATCATGGCGCAGGAACCAGGGAGAATGCAGGAAAGGAGACTGAGATACCACACCACAGACCTTAGTGAGAGGTATATTTTGCAATTATGCATAGTTTTTCTATTTGTTCTTGTGATGCATGTGTCACTGGCAAGGCCAGCATTTGTTTCCCATTCTAAATTGTCCTTGAGCAGGTAGCAGTGAGTCTCCGTCTTGAACTGCTGCAGTCCCACACCCACAATCCTTCACCAAAGAGGCAATGGGAGGACCTAGCACTTACTAAATGAGGCCATGCAATGCAGAGTCTGAATCACCTGCCTGTATGAAGCATCAATGTGATGCTGTAAAGTCATTGTAGTCACGGAGTCCAAATAGTCACCATGATGTTTAATGAAGGCAGCAACACTGATTTCCCTCTGCTGGTGTTGCCTGGGGGCTATTTGTACAGGATGTAGTGCAAGTATGTTCTCCCAGGAACAAAACGTCAGCATCTAATTTGATTATTCTTGTTGCACACTGGGACACAATGGGGTATACAGTTGGGACAGTTCTTCTGCCTTAAAGGTATCAGCAAAGTGTGAGGCAATAAACAAGTTCTACGAGAGAAGTGTTTATGGAGGCAGATTTTTATTTTTTAAGCTTTTGTGGTAATTTTTAAACTCCATTCCTGTCAGCCTGTCATCCTAGTATTCATGATGGTGATGTTCACATCTGTGCATTTGTACCATATCCTGTTCATATTGCTGTGCCATTCCCATGTTGGCAATAGAACTTCAAGCAAGAGGCTGGTACCTCTAAAAGTCAGTAGGGATAGTATTGGTAAAGGTACAGCATTGTGGTGCCAAGCAGCAGTGGAGGTACAGAGCAGAATTTAACATGGATGGCAGAGGTGGGGGTGTGGGGGCCCATCTTTCTGCAACAAAATCTGGTGGTACCCCACTGACTCAATCTCCAGGAGCCTGATGGAATAAATTGCCTTACTGGCAGCGGGAACCCTTCCGCTGTTGCTCCCGGCTCCACTGGGTTTTTTTTTTAATTGCTGCACTGCCAGATATCCTGCTGGCCAATCAGAGGCTGGGAGTTCTGCAGTACCAGCAGCACCACTGCTCCTTCTGGCCTCTGCCGGTATTGCGCTGGGGCCTTTGCACAGGTTCACTAATGGATCCTCCGGAGTCAGGTGAGTGGGGTGGGATGGCAGTCCCATGGAGGGGTGGGGGGTGGTGGGGTGGCACCAGTAAAAGGGAGCTCAATAGCAAGGGCATGGGTATGGCTTCCTGTGGAGGCCCCTCTTCCTGATTCCAGGTCCCTCAATTGGGCACAGAGAATGAGGGAGCCCTCTCCCTGCATCTAGGCCCAGGAAAACCTGACAGGGTTTCCTGTCTGGTCTTCCTAAGTGGTGGAATTCTGGCAGCAGTGGAATGAGGTCCTCAAGTGGCTACTTAAGAGCTGTAATTGGCCTCTGGGTGGAACAGCGTCCTCAAGTCTCTCTGCCTTGGACTTAATTGGAGGGAGGTGGGAAGGCAGTGGGACTTCCATCCCGCACCCTCCCACCTGATCACATGGCCCATCCCTCTTCTCCCCACAGCCTCTGAACTCGCCTCTGGACATTAAATTCCTCCCACATGATGTGGTTACAAAGAATGATGACACAGAGATAGGAGGAGGTTAATGGTTTTACTCTGTAGCTTCCTGTTGTATTCAAAATGGGATAGAGCAGCTGTATGGTTGGAAGGATCACTGCTCTTTGGTAGGCAAGGAGGTGGCAGGGAGAGGGCCAGATTCCAGAGAGGGCCTGATCAATTTCATTTTCATAACTATCCTGGGAGCATTTGACTGTTTCCCCTTTTCTCCCTTCAAATAAGTCATATTTCAAAAGTGATGAGTATTGTAATATGCCTTTAAGGGGTAGCAGCATGTCATCACTTTAAGGGAAGTGTGTCATGTGATCCAGCCTCATTTCACTTTCGCCTGGCACAGAACACAGATGCACAGCTATGCAGCTCTGATGTCATCATGCTTTTTGTCCAAGTATATGTGTTCACACGTACCTAGAATTAATAAATGAACCCGCAACATGTTTGTACAATCCCTTATGAGCGATTTGTGCCTTTATATCATTATAACATGCATGACAGTGAGGATTGACATAGTATTAAACTTTTAGATGTATTTACACAGCAACTGTATACAAAAAAGAAAGAAGTTTAATTTATATAGCACCTCACAGTCCATGTATCATTTTTGAAGCATGATTACTTTTGTAATGTAGGAAAACGGTGCACTCAATTTGTGTATAGTAAGTTCCTACATGGTACAGTAAGATAAACGACCAATCAAACAGTTTTAGTGATATCGCTTAATGGGTAAATATTGACCGCGGCATCAGGAAATCTTTCTGCTCTTCTTTGAACAGTCATGAATCTTCCACCTTCACTCGAGGGCAAATGGAACATCAGTTTAACATCTCAATCTAAAGATGGTATTTCTAACAGTGCAACACTCATTCACTGTACAAGTGTGTAGGCTGAGATCTCATGCTCATGTCCCAGAGTAGGGCTTGAATCAATGTAGAGAATGCAATAATTTTGCCAAAGTTGACTCAGTCAGTTAAGAGAAATTATATCGAGTCAGGGTCATTTCAGAACATTCTAAGAAGTCTCACTCCACTCAGTTGAAACATCTGGTTGAATCCGAGCTCTGGAATTATGCTACCATTTTAAGTGCTGAGGCTATAGTTGTGTAAATGCAGCCTTAATGCTTGAAGACTGAGGATATTATGGCAGCTTCAAGATCACTTCTGTTGTCCAAGGAGCAGTCGTTTACCTCTGGGGAATGTAGTAAATGTTTGTTTTATTGTATCATGTGGACACATATTTATTAAGGTCTCTTCAATTTTAGAGGGTAAATGGAGTCTAATAAAACAAAAGTGAAAACTGCTCAACAAGGTTTTTTTTTATAAAGTTGCTCTTATGATCTACTGCTTACATTATTTTTTTTGGCATATTATAAGGCCACGCAGTGATATCTTGCAAAAGTGGTCTTTAGATTATGTATAAATGTCAAGATCTGATGTGATGACCATGGGAAGCTTGATGTTGCACATAAAATAATTTTTCAGTCAGGGCTCTAGTAATTTGAGAAACAGATAACACCATTGCCTGTTTAAGCAATCATCAATTACTTTGGACCAAGGAAAATTTTGTGGAGAGATTTTGCCTGTCCCTTTCCATTATTCCCCCCTCCACTTGACCTGCCACTTTAATTAGTTTTCTGATCTTGTTCATACTAGCCTATTTGTCTGGTGAAGGGAAATATAAGCCCTGATATTTTCAGAGACAGGATTTCCAAGTGTGGGAGCTCAGGTTGGGGGGTGGTGGTTGTGGTAGGGGAACAGTTCTGGCCCCTCGAATGCTGAGGCATGTTTTCCTTTGGCATGATCGCCGCCCAGAAAGCAGCTTGATTGACAGGCTGGAGTCCTTTTTGACCAGGGAATGTTCCAGAAGAAGCTTCAGCGCAGGAGCAGGTAGGTGTACCTCTTCCTCTGAGTGGAGATCATGATGGGAATTGGTGGGTATAATGTGATAATGTAGTTTGAAGGGTCTGGAGGGTGGGGGGGGGTTGGTGGGGGGGGGGGGGGGGGGGGGGGGTGGTTTTGCGGTGGTGGTCTGGGTTAATAAGGAGCGAAGAATGTTAGGCTGGTGGTTTGGGGGGAGGTAAGGTCCTTCTGCCTTCCCCCCAGCTCCTCCTCCTTACAAGGTGCTGGGAAAAGCACTTGCCTTTTCCACGCAACAGTCCTTGCCTCCCTTTAACTGTCAGGTTTCCTAAGGTCTAGGAAACCCAGGTAGTTGGTATTAAAAGTGGAATTGAGCTAAGATCTGAGTCATGCAGCCTTTTTTAGATATTAAACAAGCAACCCCACCACTTGGTTGCAGGTGGTTGCCTGCACAATCCTTCCTCCAAACCTGTCCCTGTTAAGAGCAGAAGTGGACGGCTTGGGTTGGGATTTGCGATATTTTGCATTTTTAGTTCTCAGCTGACCCAAACCCACCTGCTTTTGGGGATTAAAATTATCCCCATGATCTCAGCTCATTGTGAATGTTTAAAGCAAAGCTCCCTGTGAATTAAGTTTGTGCAGACTCAATTCATAGGCACAAAACACAAAATTGCCCCTAATTTGGAATTTATTGGCACTAGTTTTACCTACTTGCATTTCCCATTCTAATGTCAGTGGCAGCGCATTTAATTTAAATAAATTACAGCCAGCTTTATGATACTGATCAAAAAATGTGGGTTTTATATTCAGTGAGGTGCCTATAAAAAAATTGGAATAAAGAAATTGAATGGATGCGGTGAAGTACTTTGTAAAATTAGGGCTTCGAAATAGCAGAAGGATAACCTACATTTAATATTTTAAAAATTCATTCATGGGATGTGGGCGTCACTAGCTCAGCCAGTATTTATTACCCATCCCTAACTGCCCTTGTTCAGAGGGCATTTAAGAGTCAACCACCTTGCTGTGGGTCTGGAGTCACATGTAGACCACACCAGATAAGGACAGCAGATTTCCTTCCCTAAAGCAGATTAGTGAACCAGATGGGTTTTTATGACAATTGACAATGATTTTATGGCATCATTAGGCTGCCAGTTCCAGATTTGTATTGAATTTAAATTTCACCATCTGCTATGGACCCAGGTCCCCAGAGCATTACCCTGGTTCTTTGGAGTATTAATCCAGTGACAATACCACAATGCCAACTCCTCCCTGTAAACAGCAACCCCTCTGTCCCAAAGTGCTTTGTAATCAAATTAGTACTTTTGAAGTGTTGTCGCAAAGCAGACCGAGATTTTTATTCTGTACCTAGCTACGTTATATATGACCTGGAGATTCTTGGTGTTGACACTGGGTTCATGAAAGGGAATGCTACCAAACCCTGACATGTTCCTCACTTTGGATGATCAAAAAATTAACAAAAGAAAGGAACAGAATAAGATTCCATTACTAGTAGGTGGTTCCATTGACGGTAACGTTCAGTGGAAACAATTGGAAGTCTCAAATTGAGAAATTCCTCACTAACCAAGGTTTTTCATTTAATTCTGAAAATCCTTGTCGATAGCTGGGAATTTGGAATGCTAGTCACCTATAGTTTAGCATGTGAAAGGAATCCCAGAATTGCGGTAATACAAAGAAGATTTGAAAGATCTTCCGTTTATATAGTGCCGTTTTTATGGCTGCAGGTCAATCCAAAGGTGCTTACAACCAATGAAGAACTCCTGAAGTATAATCGCTGTTGTATGGAAACACCGCAAGATTAACACAAGTAACAATGAGGCAGATGTTACAATTGTGAGGTTTATGACGTTATTATGCTTTAGGCCTGTACCTTTAAATTTGCTGGGTGTGTTCAGAGAGAAGACCCCAATCCCTCAGATTCAGGAAAAATAGGTTCCTGGATTCATTTGTGCCCTTCTTTATAAGAACTTATAACAAGAGTTTGATGAATGGGTGCACTCAAGATGGGCCTCACTGACTGATTATTTTAATGCATTGGAATAGTTTTTGATACATTTTAATTAAGGTTAGATCTCTGTGATAGGGTAATTTTCTTTCTTTTTATTGTTATTATTCATTTATATGCGTCATGTGAGCCAAATGAATGACAACCAAATCCCCAAAGTCATGCTCTACGGGTAACTTGCTGTCAGCGTGAGATCAACAGGTCATCCACATCTATGATACAAGGAGGTCTGCAAGCGAGACTTCAAGTTGACTGGGATCAGAGTTGATGCATGGGAAGTCCTCATTGCTGACCAGACTGCTTGGGGACAAGCACTCAGGAAGGGCATGGAAAAAACATAGGACTAAAGATGTGACTAGATGATGGAAAAGAGCAACTTCCAGAAGAAGAAACTTCAGCCGACCTATTCATCTGTGCCAGCTGCGAAAGGGGCTGCCACTCATAAATTGGCCTCTACAGCCCACCTGACAATGTTCAAACCAGAAGTGACATACACCCCGGATACAGTTCATCATCTTCCAAGATGGATGGATGCTATCAATCCTATGTAATTTTTTAATGAATGAGAAATGTACCCATAATGAATTTCCATATGGACAATAAAGCAAAATTGAAATTAATTCAGGGTAAATGAAAGGGTAAATGTGACCTGTTCTGAAGTCTGTCTGACAGTATGCTGAAGTGGCTTGATTGTTAGACAGTGAAGGAAGGCTTAGATTGTTTTACGGAGGTCAGATGTTTATGCTTGGTGATAATGACAGCAGTCTCTGAGTTTACTATGAGCAGACTCAGATTCTCCCAAAGCTCCAGAAAGTTGTTGTAGGCATTAGCTTGTAAACAATTTTGCTGTAAACCATTCATTTACTTCTAAGATGAAAAGGAGTTGGGATCAAGGATAGCTAATTAGCATTTATACCCAGACACAAGGTTAATGTGTTTCACATTGCCATGGAGAAGAGGGCAGAGGTTTTTTTGAGATCAGGTTGCAGGCTTCCCTACAAATTAATGGATATTATAGACAGATAGCTCAGATTCTGTGTGGTTAGCAGACAGAAATGACTACTTTGGTTTGTGAGCTATTACAGCTGAATGTGGAAGAGAGAGACAATTGAAGAGATGCTTCCTACAGCCCGCTATGGATCCTGGGGGATTTGTTCTAGCATGGACAAAGAGCAGTGCAGGCTTTGTTGCTGGTGATGAATTTAAGGAACTCTCCAAAATCTGAAGAAAGAGCCCAGAGACAGTCACTCGAAGTTACTACTTGGTGAAACAGGAATACTGGGAACCCATTGAAAACTGGGAGCAACTGTCCACTATTTTCTATGAGGACTGTAATTCTGTGGAGAGTACAATGTGTGATAAGTATAAAAGAAGAATGTTTCTTTCCATATTTTAAAATATAAGTTGCCTACAAAAACAAAAGATTTTAGTGAATAGTGCATTTAGTCATTTGTTACAGTAGAAGTTTTAAAACCGGAAACCTTGCTCCTTGCTGTGTTATTCTTTCAGCTAATAATTGAAAGTTCGAATCTCTTTTTGAAAGTGAATTGGCTCTATGGAAATAGTGACACAGAAGACCAGATAATCCATTCTGATGCTGCTGATTGAGGGATTTTTTTTAGCTAGGTCACTCCTCAGCCTTTTTCAAATCGTGCTATCTGACCTCTTATGTCCAGTTAAGAGAGCAGACAGGGTCTCAGTTGAATGTCTCAGCTGAAAGACAGCACCTCAGATAGGTGCCGCACTGCCCACAAACCTATAGGCCAGGGTGCTAACATTTACCCACTGCACTCAGATGATACTTCTCTTGCTGATGGATGACTTGATTTATATAATGATGCTGAATACTTTGATTATAGATAACTTGTGCAATCCTGAGTAAGGTATCCCTTTAAATTAAATGCAAAGATTGATACAAATCATTTTCTCTGGTGACTAGGTAAATGGGAGTCCGAGTGACTGCTTCATGAATTCTTACCCTCCAGTTTTTTCAGGTTGAAGCCACTTGTTCCAAGGAGTCTTAACTTAAGTAGCTTGACATTATCTGCACCCTTTTTCAGGTTTGACAGTCAAGGTTAATAGCACTGAAGTATATCAAAGGCAAACAAGAGCATGATAATATCATTAATATTTGTATTTTCAGGTGGGTGACAGCTTCAATGTTGACTTCCCCTTAGCCCCTTAGCCACTTGTTCAGGTCCTGATTAACTTTCTAGTGCATGTCCTGATGATAACCAACTACCCCGTGTTTGCCAAAAAGGTTGATGCAGCTTACAGTCACAAGCAGAATTCCTCTCATGTCTACTTTTTCAATGTTCAGAGGGATTTGGGTGCACTTGTACAAGGAGCACAGAAAGTTAGCATGCAGGCAGAGTAAGCAATTAGAAAGACAAATGGCATGTTGGCCTTTAGTGCAAGGGGATTGGAATATAAAAATAAAAAAGTCTTGCTACAAATGCACGAGGTTTTGGTGGGACCACACCGGGAGTACGGTGCACAGTTTTGGCCTCCATATCCCCGTATAATTGCCTTGGGGGACGGTACAGTGAAACTTCACAAGATTGGTTCCCGCAATAAGGGGCTGAATTAATTGAGTCTATACTTGCTGGAGTATAGAAGAATGAAAGCTGGTGCCATTGAAATAAACAAGATCCTGAAGGGGCTTGACAGACGCTGAGAGATTGTTTCCCCTGGCTGAGGAATCTAGAACACAAGGGGCGCAGTCTCAGGACAAGGGGCTGATCGTTTATGACTGAGAGGAGAAATTTCTTCACTAAAATGGTTGTGAATCTTTGGGATTCTCTACCCCAGAGGTTGTGGATGCTCCATCGTTGAATATATTTAGGGTTGCGATGGACAGATTTTTGGTCTTTCCGGAAATCAGGGATTGTGGGGCCGGAAAGTGGAGTTGAGGCTGAAGATCAGCCACAACCATATTGGCCGTATGGTCTACTCCTACTCCTATTTCTTGGATTAAGTCTCCAAAGTAATCAGATCTCTGTTCAGGTGTCAACAGGTTTATGATTCAATTTCTATATTGATTGCCTTATTGTCATGATATTTCTGTTGTGTGATTTTAAAAAAAATCTACGACGACATGGACTTTCAAGGGTTAGTAGAGGAAGTCCCCTGGCTTATGTAAACATTGGTACGAGGTTGCTCGGCATGTGATAATATTTGCAGGGGATCCTCAGGCAGAAAAGCTTTGAAATGCCTATTAAATGGAGGTGAGTGTCGCCATTCTATCAAACCCTGTTATTATCACAGGTATGACTAACTAAGTAGAAACTCTGAAAATAACAAATTGAACTAATAATAGAAAAAGTCAATTTGCCCTATCCTATCATTCTAGCACTAGCTATTGTTTTTATGGGAATAATTGTACCTAAAGGAGGGGGTGGGGGTGCGGTTAATGAGCCAGGTCCAAAAAGTAATAAGTCTAAGATAATTAGCTTGGGAATGGAAATGCTGATTAATGGAAGAAAATATACGGAAAGCGAGATTTATAAATTATTTTGCATATGTGCCAACCCTTGCAAGTTGGAGAAGCTGACGAGCAGGTTAAAGAAATAAAATCTGACATAGCCTCAAAATTGCTGACAACCTGAAAAGCACTGTACATGAAGAAAGATCTCTGAATAAACTAAGGTCACTGCTTCACGGTGATGGAATTGGTTAATGACATTTTATTATATTGAACTTTTGGGATTTTTATTCATGCTTCAGGATTACATTCCACAATTCAGTATTTTTATGGAAACTCATATGTGTGACATATGAAAAGAGATAGTTACAATGAGAGTGCAGTAGGATTGAAATTTGTCATGATTTAAGCAGTGATTACATCCAATGTTTTCTTGAAGGGGAAAATGCAAAGTGCACTGCCTTTATTGGTTTAGAAATTTTTGAAAGGGAATGCAGCCGATAGTGAAAAACATCTCCCCCAATGGGTTTGCCAGCATACTGTCCTGCCAAAGAAATTTTGAGTCTTGACACTTTGCTGCTCCCACACCACAATTGAAAATTTTGAACAACCAGTCATTATCTCCCCAATCATTGTTCTTTCCCCCTCAACCTTCACTAACCAATATTTCCCTCAGTGTCATCCAAGGCCTGGAGCCTGGAGTAGGCTAGGCAATCAAACCAAAATGGGAATGCTGAGAGTGAGCCTCTGGGGGCCCTGGCAGCTCACCCAAGGCACAATTTTGGGCAAGCAAAAGGCCTGCCAGTTGGGTGAGCTGTCCATTCTGTGCCCCAGAAAGCGTCATAACTAAATCTTATTCCCAGCATAAAAAAGCCAAGATGTAATGATGAGTCTCTATAAAACCCAATGAGGTAGAAATTGGTGTAAATGCACCCATTTTTTGAACATAAAACAGGTGCAAAAAATGCAGCAGTATGCTATACCTGTGCACTCCTAAATGAATGGGGCCTTTTTTTAAGGTGGTTGTCTAAAACAGAAATTAGGTTCTTTAAATATGTACATTAGAGGTCTAACGTTTGCTGAAAGACCATCAAGGAATATGTTGCTGATGTGCCTGCCCCTCTCAGGATTCCTCCACATCTTCTGTGGCCACTAACATCAGGTAGGTGAAATATTACAAAAAAAATTCCTGTGAGGTCAGAAGAGCCAGGAGTGCTTTCCTGACTGTGCAGGAATTGCAATTTACCTCCACGCCAAAGCCAGTTTCCAATCTCACCTCCGGCACTTCTGAGGGCTGCAGCCAGCAATGTTGGCTGAAAACGCTCTGAACTCTGAGGATATTCTTAACCCCAAGGTAGATTTTGTTGAGCAAAACTGAATGTACAGACAAAACTGTGAAAAAACACAAGCCACCTCAGATGCTGAAGGCTTTTTAAATCCTTAGCCTGTGCAGAAAGTTTAGGACATTGGCAATAAATCTCATAAGCAACAGTAACTCCCAACTTGGCAGCACTCCTTTACTGCACGGACTGCAGCAGTTGAAGGAGTTGCTCAGCATCGCCCTTTCAAGGGCAACTACAAAGTGGCAATAAATGCCAACCTTGCCAGTGAGACCCACATCTTATGAATGAATACCAGAGGCATATCATAAAGCTACAGGGCACTCAAGATAATGCTGACGTCAGCCCCTTTGTGAAGAGTCAAAGCTATAGGTGAATTTGGTCAGCACTGTTCCTTGTGGTGAGATTACTATCTCATCAAACAAAGATTTTCACTATTGGTGTCCTTTCTCGATTTCTGAATGAAAGCAAGGTTTGAATACTTGAGCTTCCTTTAGAATCATAGGCTGTTACAGCCCAAAACAAAAACAGAATTACCTGGAAAAACTCTGCAGGTCTGGTACAGCCCACCTTGCCTGTGCTGGCTCTTTGGTAGATCTATCCAATTAACCCTACTCTCCTTTCTTCCCCTGAGTCCTGTAAATAGTCCATGCACTCTTATGATTCTCAGCTTCAGTGATCAGCTATCAGCTGAAGTGGCAGCATTTTGGTAGTCAATAGCTTGAAGCAGCTGTGGACTTGGACGAGATGGTAAACCGAAAGAATATCCCATTCGTATCAAAAACGTACCAAAGCAGCTGGAGGCAACCAAAGTTGCTGCCTTCTCTAACCACTGTCGTGTAATTGATTTATTATAGAGCATTTTACAGAATCTCATTCATTTGGGTTTATCAGATAATCTATAGGAAGGAATCTCATTAATGTTGGGCAGTAAAGGATACTCATCCATAATTCCATTTTTCTCTAACTTCACATTCCCACGTGGAGATTTTGCACATTTATTTTGCCTCCCAGGATAATATTCCCCAATATATTTCTTTCTGCAAATTTGAGTTTTCCAAAACACAAGGTTGCCATAAAGGGAGCACTGTTCCTTCACTTACCTGATTTTTGCTATTGCTTTTTCTGCCTTGGCGGTGTTTTACAACTTTAGCCTTGCTCTGTCACTGTAATTGCCAATATCAAAATCAAATATTTAAAGCCTTAAGGACAGCTAACATTTTGACATTGTTCCAGCAAATTTTGTCACTAGGCAAAGCACTTAATGGATGAGTGCAACATATTGTAGTCCCCATACAGTGGTTTCAGTTTCAAATACAATTAGTTGTTTATATGCAAGTAGCTAATACATTAACTAATCACAACCACTTTGGAGACACTGACAGCTATGAATACGTGTCAATGTGAGAATGTCTTCCGTTCTCTGTTAAAGTCGAATTAATAACAAAGTTTAAGTGCTCAACTTGTTTACCCTTCAACAGCTAAAATCACTCAGCTGACACTCTGACAGCCAGGAGTGCACATGCAGCAGCTGTTAGACACGGTTGTTTAAAATGGTTGATGTACCTATGGGGAAAGGGCAAAGGAATAGGATGAACTGAATAGCTCTTTTAAAGAGCCAGTACAAGCACCCTGGGCCAAATGCCCTCTTTTTGTGCTGTATCATTTCCATGCCACTTAAGCATTGTTCCTCCAGAGGACCTCTCACCCCTCCTGAAAGCACTGACACTTGGTGAAGTATTTTTCTGTAGATGCTCACAGTTCTCTCCCCACATCTTACCCAAGTGGCCAGTCTTTAAGTGTAAGCTTGGATAATGAGTATTGGCACGTTGTGGAGGGGTTCTGGGGCTGGGATTCACACATGACCGATTCTTGCCCTCAGGCCACATCAGTAAGCCTGTATTTTCTAGCAGGGATCATGGGGAGGTAATTGAACAGGAATCCTGGATTCCATTTTCCTGTCGCTAGGGTACTGAGGCTAATTGTGGCATTCCCGTTGCTCACTAAGATCAGTTAAGCAAGCAAAGACCATGGTTAATCCTCAGAACTTCCTGCTCTGTTTCAGTAAATATTCCCTGGTTCTCTTCATTTACCCATCAAGTTCAAATGCTGATGTTTATTCCCTTGACCGGGGGTTATGTACAAATTCCAGGTCTTTAAAATCTGCAATACTGATGAGGAAAGTAAATCGTTTCCCTTTCACTTGTTGCAAATGTCCAGATGCCCAAAGAAAAACCATTCTTACCATTTTTAACACGGTGGTTTCCGGTTCCAAAGTGCTTTCTCTCTCTTGTCACCCTTGATTACCAATCCAAAGCCACCCTGCTCCCTGGTATAAAGCTGGATTGCAATACAATAATCACAGAATGGTTACAGAACCAGAGGAGGCCATATGGCCCACCATACCTGTGCTGGGTCTCTGCAGGAGCAATTCACCTAGTGCTGTCGGAGATTAATCACACAAAGGCATCATTTCGTACGTAGAAACTCCATTTATTACTTGTGCACAAGGGAGACAATACAATGAGAGCTACTGTACCATCTCGTAACAGAATACACGCAGTCTTGTGTCGTAAGAGATTCAATAAATGCTCATTAGTTACCCATAAAGGGACTACGCCTTCATTAATCTGTCTTAAATTATCTCGGGCTTGTTCCAGTGCCCAAGATCCATAGGTGCTGCAAACATCATTTCTGCTCGCTTCAATTAATGTATTGATAGTCCCCGCATGATTTTCGAGCATGGTAGCTAAGCTTTGGATTAACCGTGTCACGTCCTGGTCCGTATCTAGTTGGGTATCCTAGATCCCCTGTCCCCGCGCTAGAATCTCCTCAAGCTTAAAGCTCAGGGTATAGATCTTCTGGTCAACAGTTGCCAGGTTCTGAATTAACCACTGATGTCTCTATATTGAACATCGTAGCGGCATCAATTATCAGGCTGCGCTTAACGCGGTTCCCTCCTAAGCCTGATTGCATCTCGCCATTGAACTGAACTGCTTCAGTCATCAATTGGTGCGTCAGAGCCTATAGAGTGCTTGGGTATGGGTTGAGCACCACTGGGGCGGGGCAGTTCCGGATTTGTTCAAGACTACGGGTACCAGCTCATGGTGTACATTATCATACAAAACTTCTGATTAACCAGTACCAAACCATTCGTCGGTCCTGGATGCTTGGTCAGGCAAGATGGGTCAGTTGGTGTGGTTTCAGGGGCTTCAATTATCTCTGCTCGGACTGTGGAAGTAGATGTAGAAGGTGACAGAATAGTGGCGGACCTCCCACGCCCGATCTGAAGCAAACCCTTACTACGATTTGAAAACACTTGTTCTCCTACTGTTACATTTATCATTCCCCGTTACGTGTTGCATTCGGCACTGTCCGTGCTGTACCAATGTTCCTCCTGTGGTGCGGGATGAGCAGTGATGATCCTCGACCTTGTTGCCAGTACTGATACACCCACCACCAGGATTGTAGATCTGTGGAGACATTATCATCGGCTCCCGTTCTCCGGGTTACCGCTTGGTCAGTTGTCATGTATCTTTAACTGTGTGTAATGCCTCCATTTAATTCCCGTTCTCATATCTACAAGTGCTCCTGTTTCACCTCGTATGGTCCATGCCTGTTCGCTCCAAGTTCACCTTGACCATCAACTTATCCCCCACCTGGTCCATTGTTGCTCTTTGGATTTGCCTGTTTCCATACCCTTAATCACCTGTCGGTCTCTGACTTCCTCTCTCAACTCATGTAATTGCCAACTTAATAACCTTACATTGTCCTGTATTTTTCCTTTCAGTGGCCCTACACCTCCTACTATAATGCCTTCAGGTAATTGCATGGCCCTTCCTGTTATCAATTCAATGGAGTGAACCGGTAACCCTAAGGCGCATCAGAATGCTGGGCAATACGGTGGCCCAGCTGTTGCCTGTCTCCTGAATTGCTTAGGTTATAGATGTTTTTAAAGTTCAGTTCATCCTTTCCACCATCCCTAAAGACTGGGGGTGGTAAGGAATATGGGATTTCTGTTTAATCTCCATAAGATTACACACTTCTTTAATGACTCTCCCTGTGAAATGAGTTCCCTGATCTGAATCCATCTGGGTAGGTATCCCCCCTCCTTCCAGTCTACTGTCTCCTGCTGCTGTCCCACTTCGAACCTCAATTCCTTAAACTGCCAACACAACTCTACCGTGCCACTTCTTATCCTATCTTTCAATGGCTCAGTATCTTCACTTCCAGTGATGGTTCTCTCTGCAAGCCGCTTAGCTCTGTCTGTCATCATAGTGTTAATCCTGTGGTCTTACTTTTTGTAGCTCGCAGACACATTAATACAATCAGTAGTACATCTATTTAGCTTTTTTCCAGCTTTCCTTTCACTTGTATCCATCTTGTGGTAAATTGTTGTTAAGTATTATTTCTCCTTACATTTCAATTCCTGATCTACAGATTTCACATAGTTTTACCTCTAAGTTTTTTTTTCTGACCATGATCATCCTAAGAGTCTCTTGAGTTCAGTTTCTCTATTGTCAATGAGGATCTCTGTCTCTAGATCTTTGCTTATCTCCCCCTGTGCATTTCCAATGTCTCAGTTGATGGCCAGATTATCAAATTCACTTCCCTTAAAAAGTTTGTATATTGTGTCCTCTTTCCCTAACTCATTCTCCTACTTGCCTTATACCATTTTACACATGCAGCAGCTACCATCTTATCTTGTTCAGGTTGCCTGGAGAGACTTTAAAATAAATAAAATATTCTCATAACAGTTTTAAAAACAGAAATCAGGTATTGACATGTTTTGCTTCCTTATCTTCTTCTCAAACATTTTATTGTCTCAAAAGTAACCCACTAAATTGTATCTGAGCCGTTTCTTTTAGAATTATCCCAGATTCATTAACTTGGCCAAAAATTGGATTTCTGCCAAACTTTGTCAAACTTTGAGCTTAGCTTCATATTTTGGGAACAGACTTACAAATACAAAAGCTTGCAGCATTTGAATTAGTGCCAATTGTTGTCAAACCTTTTAAAATGAAAATTCCCTTTTGAGAAATTATCAGGAACCAAACGACAAATTTTAAATTTTGTAAGAACAGTAATTTACACTATCAAAATTAAAACTACCTCTTTCTTATGTGTATTGATCTGTATCCAAGTTATAATTTCCGTATGTTTGTCGACACGTTCTTTATCTTAGATAGCATCCTAGAGATTCAAAAGTAACCTGTTTGATTACACTGCACTTTACATCTCAAGATTGTCCCAATTACAAATTACAGTGCTGTTGGGATGCAGATTTCCTTTAATATTTAATTCATCTCTTCAAAAGAAACTCCTTTTTATCCATTGGAACCATCTAGACCGTGTGTTTATGTCTTTTGGTTTTCCTAGAATCCTTCTGAATTTTAAGTAATTTTTTTTCCCTCAGAATTTTAGAATACTAACTCATATGTATTAATCCCAATCAGCTTGGAAGCTGATGATGAGGGTTATTCCCTACTAGTCTGCAAGGGGGTGGTACAAGGGTTGGTTCATCTCAAACAAAGGCAAGCCCTGTTTTATCTTAACACTACCTTCAAATTGCAATTTTGCCAGAAATCTCAACTCAAACATTATACTTAAAACTTTGGAAGGTTTGAATAAACTTTCCCTTTAATCTAATATGGGACTTTCGACTCTAAAGTGCTAAACCACACACACAAAAGACAATTTAGGGATGAAAACACATTAAAGCTCACATACAAATGCTTCCTTGCACACAAACAAAGATATATATAAAGGTATGTATTGATATTCCTATAATATTGAACTCAACTCTAAATGAAGCTTCGAGTAGCAATGGGGGAATAAAGGGATCTTGAAGGCTCCATCTATAGGGACAATTAAACTGACGAAAGCTCACATTTTCTCTGTTGCTGCTTGTCAATTGCTCATTAACCCCCGAGGGGTACCCTTTCTCTCTTTCTCTTTCTCCAGCACAAACAGCTCTTGTAGCTTAGATCAATTCATTTTTTAAGTTACAGAAAATTCAGTGGTGGACCTTTCGGGTCCCAATCATCCTTAAAACATTTCTATCCTGATTAAAAGTTCCATCTGGTGGGAAGCTGTCTCCCTTACCTTGGGTCCCCTTAACCCATTCAGAAATACGTTGGATGCTTTCAGGTCCATAATGGACATACATATAAGCATTTGGGGTTCCCTTTGGAGGGAGAACCTGGGGTTTCTTTGATGCCATATTACCCATTTTTAAAAATCTAATAACTGAAACAAAAAGGCCAGTCCTTGGCGGGTCCTCGACCCCCAATCTACATTCGGCCTGGGAAAGAACAAAATGGGATGTCTCAGGGCTCATCCTACAACTGTGGTCAGACAAGATGGTATTGTTCTCAAGGCTGTAGTATTTTTCTCTTAGGCCTAGGCATACAATTCAACTTCTCCATTAACCCTTTCGGCACCAAATGGATTCCCTGCAGTTGCCTAGGCCACCACAGTGCCACTCCTCTGCCTTTTCCCGGTAGCCCTGCACATTCTCCCTTTGCAGATAATAATCCAGTTCCCTCTCGAATGCCTTGCTTGAACCTTTCTCCGCCGGGTTTTTGGGCAGTGCATTCCAAATCCCAACCACGCTGGGTGGAAAAAGTTTCCCTCATGTTGCCATTGCTTCTTTTGCCAATTATCTTAAATCTGTGTCCTCTTGTTCTCGATCCTTCCACCAATAAGAACAGTTTGTCCCTATCTACTCTGTCTCGACCCCTCACGATTTTGAGCACCCCTATCAAATTTCCTCTCAACCTTCTCTTCCCCCAGGGAATCAGAGATTTGTGAGAAACTACACTTTGACACTTGTGTAAGGCACTGCAGAGCTTCGGTTGCCCGTGGGGCTGTATTCTGGACAGAGTTAGCAACTTTTGAAGAATGGGGACTGAGGTGAAAGATTGGGGAAAAGAAAAACTTTATTTTGATCTGTTTGCAAGTAGTCCAAACAACTGTCCCGTTACTTGTGGATCAGATTGCCAAGCCAAAAATGAGGCATGGCTCATTTTCCTTCCTGAGCAAATACAAAAACTCATTTCATATTTTGTGAAGGAAGTGTCTCATTTTAAAGAAAATAATAGCTGCGGTGAAGCTAATTTTACTCTGAACTAAGGTTACTGGGGTATACAATAGAACAAATAAGAGCTTGCACACATAGTACGTGCAGGATATGTGCAACTCGGGACAGAAGAGACAATAGCTGAACCAGCACTGCATTGCCCAGTAGATGTTCTTTGATCGAGGGAATAGTTCAAGTGTGCTTGACCAAGGAAAGAGGAAGCAGCTAAATATAGCCCGACTCCAACAAAATGATAAGGAGGGGGTGCCGGGGGTGGGGCAGGGTGGTGGGGTGATATAAGGAAAGAATATGCGTTGTGGAATATTCAAATTATACTAAAACCCTGAACAGACCCAGTTGGACAAGCCTGAAAACCACCATGTATGGAAGGATTATTGAGCCACACTGCAAAGAAGGAGGCTATTTGGCCCATCATGCCCATGCCGGCCCTTTGAAAGAACTGTCTAATTAGTTTTACTCCCTTGTCCTTTCTTCGTAGCCCTGCAAACTTTTCCCCAATTCCCTTTGGTAAGCTATTATTGATTCTACATCCACCATTCTTTTAGACAGCACATCCCTAATCATAACAACTTGCTGCATAAAATAAACCTATCCTTTCCTTGCTAATTACCTTAAATGTATGTCATCTGGTTACCAATCCTTCAGTCACTAGAACAAGTTACTCTTTATTTACTGTATTAAAACCATTCATGATTTTAAACGCCTCTATTAAACCTCCGTTTAACTTTCTGTGCACTAAGGAGGACATCCCCATAAATTCTTCATACTTATTTTTCAACAGTAGTCATTGAATACAGACCAGAAGTGAGAATGGGACTCATAGAGAGGAAAGAGGGAGCTGTACCATTGGACCGGCCTTCACTTGAACCACATTGGGATCAGTGTCCTTGAGAATTGTATAACCAGGTCTGACGGGAGGGCTTTAAACTAAATAGTGTGTGGGAGGGGGAGGAGTTCACATGAGGGGAGATTGTTAAAGAGAAAGGAGAGGGAATCAGGTCGGGATTCATGCAGGTACCATTCCGGAGGTTGGTGACCATTTAAGTCATCAGTTGCCTGCGTTGAAATGGGATTTTGGAAGATCCGGAGTATGCAGAATAGAACAGATAACAGGAGCTCTGAACTTGGTGGGTCCTTATGGATAGCCAGGTACCCCTTTGGAGAGGTAAAGTTCTTCTTTGAATAGGTTTCTGCAACACTTTTGGAAGAGGTAAGACACCCTTTGGGAGATTTAAGGCATCCTTTGGGATTGTTAAAAGTGGACATGATTATGCACTTTTTATGTACAAACTCATTGGAATTGTCAAGCTGTAAAAGAGTTGCCCAGCTGTCAAGGTAAAATCCTTGTCCAACTGTCCAACTGTCAAGGAAATGTTAAGGAGCTTTCCAGCTGTCAAATCTGTCAAAGCTACCCAGGAGGCATCAAATCTAAAATTTGCCCAGGAATTGTCAAAGTTGTCAAGAAACTGACCAAGAATTTTAAGTAGATTGGCATGGAGGGGGTAGGAGCAAAGGGTGGGGGCATTGGTTGGCACTAAGTTGGTATGGGGACTGTGGGAAGAGGGTATCTAAGTTGGCTTGGGGCTTGGGGGCCATGTGGGGTAGGGTTGGCTTGGTTGGCCTGGATGGGGCATAGGGAGCATGTGTGATGTGTGAGGGGGGGTGGGGGGGGGGTGGGTGGATTGTTGAGGGGGTGAAAGCTGGAGGGATTTTTTTTTAATTCATTCATGGGATGTGGGTTTCACTGGCTGGACCAGCACTTTTATTGCCCTTCCCTAGTTGCCCTTGAGAAGGTGGTGGTGAGTTGCCTTCTTGAACCGCTGCAGTCCATGTGGTGTAGGTGCACCCACAGTGCTGTTAAGGATGGGGTTTCAGGATTTTGACCCAGCGACAGTGAAGGAACGGTGATATATTTCCAAGTCAGGATGGTGAGTGTTTTGTGGGGGTCTTCCAGGTGGTGACGTTCCCATCTATCTGCTGCCCTTGTCCTTCTAGATGGTTGAGGTCATGGGTTTGGAAGGTGCTGTCGAAAGATCCTTGGTGGATTCCTGCATCTTGTAGATGGTACACACTGCTGCTACTGTGCGTCAGTAATGGAGGGAGTGAATGTTTTGTTATTATGTTTTATTTATTTAAACACAGTGCTGAGAAACAGAGGCAGGCCTTGCATCTATCCCACCTCCAGGACCGACCGCCTGCAGATTTGTTCCGGGGTCACCTGGCATGACTTCCTCTTACCTGTTCTATTCTGCCCATCCTACATCCCCACACCCAGACTCGCTCTTTAATCCTCTCTCTATTTTCGCACCAGTTCCTCTCACACTCGCTCTTTAATCCTCTCTCTGCTATCACACTGCTCCCTCTCAGACTCATTCTTTAATCCTCTCTCTGCTATCACACTGCTCCCTCTCAGACTTACTCTTTAATCCTCTCTCTGCTATCACACTGCTCCCTCTCAGACTCACTCTTTAATCCTCTCTCTGTTCTCACTCTGCTCCCTCTCAGACTCACTCTTTAATCCTCACAGTGCTCTCCCATTGCACCCTCTCAGATTCGCTCTTTAATCCTCACTCTACTCTCCCATTGCACCCTCTCAGACTTGCTCTTTAATCCTCACTCCGCTCTCGCACTGCTCCCTCTCAGATTCGCTCTTTAATCATCTTTCTGCTCTCACACTGCTCCCTCTCAGGCTCACTTTAATCCTCCGGCTGCTCTCTTTTGCTGATTTTTTTCTCTCCCCCTCCTGGTTCTTGGTTCTGAGGCCAATTGAAAGGACCCAACTCTTGCCCCAGCTGAGATCAGTTAACATGAGTTGGAGATGGGAGCCTATTGGCCTGGACTTTATAACTTGTATAAAGATGTTAAGCAGAGAACAGAAATTGAATTAGCAATCAGCAGTTTGTATTTATATGGTGCATTTTTCTTTAAGGGGAAAACAACAGATTAAAATATTCTTGTATCATGAAAGCCACAACTAAATGTTGCATCATACCAACTGCGCACAGTGGAAGTGCAACTACTGCAGTTAGACTTGCCCTTGACCTCAGATGGCTCAGTTAAACTACCAGAAGTGTACTTACCAAGCCAGCCATCTGAGAACCTGAACTATGGGGAGTGGACAAGGCCAGGCTACTCAGAGACAAAAGGCACCTGATCCAATTTGACTCATAGCTACGCTGACGGTTCATTTAATCACTGAGCTGTTGACAGACCGCTGTTTTTTGGTATTTATCTATCCACTCCTCCCTCTGGTAATTCTCAAAGTGGATGGGTCCGAGAATCATGAGGGTTCTGGACAGAGTATATAGGGAGAAACTGTTCCTGTTGGTGAAAGGTCGAGATCCAAAGAACCGTGATTTAAGGTGATTGGCAAAAGGAGCAACAATGACATCAGGGAAAGAGTTTTCATGCAACATAGGATCTGGAATGCATAGCCTCTGAGTAAACACACAAACATACGAACATATGCACATGCACACATACAAACATATGAATCAGGAGCAGGAGTAGGCCATTTGACCCATAGATCTTGCTCTGCCATTCAATAAGATCGTGGCTGAACTGACTGTGGCCCCAACTCCACATTCCCAACTATCCCCAATCATCTTTGATTCCCCTATTAGTCAAGAATCTATCTTCCTCTGCTTTAAAGATATTCATTGACCCTGCCTCCACCACTCTCTGGGGAAGAGAGTTCCAAAGATTCACAACCCTCTGAGAGAGGAAAAACTCTCCTCATCTGCATCTTAAATGGGAGATCACTTATTTTTAAACTGTGTCCCCTAGTTCTAATCTCTCGCACGAGGCAAAATGTCCTCTCAGCTTCCACGCTGTAGAATCCCCTCAGAATCTTATATCTTTCAGTAGGATCATCTCTTATTCTTCTAAACTCCAATGGATACAGGCTCAGCCTGTCCAACCTTTCCCCATAAGGTAACCCTCCCATCCCAAACATCAGCCATGTGAGCCTTCTCTGTACTTTTCGGAACACATTTATATCCTTTCTTAAGTAAGGAGATCAAAACTGTACACAGAACTCCAGATGTGGTCCCACCAACTATAGAAAAACATCCCTACTTTAATATTCCATTCCCCTTGCAATAAATGACAACATTCCGCTTGCCTTGCTAATCACTTGCTGTACACGCATACTAATTGTTCCTGATTCATGTACCAGGCCACCCAGATCCCTCTGTACCTCAGAGCTCTGTAATCTCTCTCCATTTAAATAGCATACTGCTTTTCTATTCTTCCTGCCAAAGCAGACAAATTCACATTTTCCCACATTACATGCCATCCGCCAAATTTTTGCCCACTCACTTAGCCTATCTATATCTCTTTGCAGACTCCTTGTGTTCTCTTCACAAAATACTTTCTTACCTATTTCTGCACCATCAGCACTTAGCAACCATACATTTGATCTCTTTATCCAAGTGGCCGATATAAATTATAAATAGTTGAGGCCCCAGCAGTAATCACTGTGGTACTCCTAATAGCCATGTACATGTACCTAGACCACATGAACTGCAGTTGTTCAAGAAGGCAGCTCCCCACCACCTTCACAAGGGCAATTAGGGATGAGCAATGAATGCTGTCCCAGCATTACCAACACCCCAATGAATAAATAAAAGAAAACTCCACTCATCATATTTGCCAACCTCAAATGACCCATTTATCACTGCTCTTTGTTTCCAGTTAGCTGACCAATCTTCTATATAATATGATAATCTGTCACCCCCTACACCATAATTATGTTGTGTAGTAACCTTTGGTGTGGCATCTTGCCAACTGCCTTTTGGAAATCTAAGTACAGTACATCCATGGGTTCCCCTATATCCACGTTGCTTGTTACTTCCTCAAAAAATTCCACTAAATTAGTCAAACATAATTTCCCTTTCACAAAACCATGTTGACTCTGCCTGATTGCATTGAGATTTTCTAAATGTCCTGCTATAACCTTGTTAATAATAGGTTCCAGCAGTTTCCCTATGACAGATGTTAAGCTAACTTCCTGTAGTAGTGGAAATGGTTTCAACCATGGCTTTCAGAAAGAGATAATTAGCTGAAGAGAAAAAATTTGCCTGGCTACAGGGAAAGGCAGAGAAGTGGCACTTAGGGAATTGCTATTGAAGAGGGCTGACATGGGCACGATAGGTCAAATGGCCTCCTTCTGCACTCTAACCTTTCTATGATTTGATAATTCTGCAAGATCAGATTGCCATTGTTTGGGGAAACCCAGATCCTAATTCTTGGTATGACATCTCAGGGCACCAATGTGTTAAATCAACATCCCATCTCTTGCTCAAGCCCTTGCAATATCTTTGATCGACGGGCTCAGCAGTTTTGCTTCAGTATTTTCATTTGAGCTGTAGATGGATTGCTAAATTGCAAGAATGTATAGAACTAGTTTAAAATTTCTTTCCTGTGCGTCTGTGGGAGATATGTATAAACATTAAGTTATGATTGGTAGTCAGTGGTGCCACAACTAGTGCCTGTATCCATGAGGCAGACGGCCACACAGGAATGTTAGCTCACCTGTTGTTGGGCAATACCTCTATAGCTAAATCGCTCCCAGTTTTCACTATCTGGACTCGCCTATGAAGAATAATCTGGCTGAGGTTCCGTGGGGTCAGGGTAGCCTGTAGAACCATAAGCAACTGATTGTGCTTCTTCGTAACTCCCAGAAGAGCTGGCACTAACACTGAAGTCATGGCGGGTAATCAGGGTGCCACCTCCATGTTTGAGATATCCCACCATATACGTGCGGAGAGGATCATTTCCCTGCTGGTTCCCCAGTTCTCCATTCTACACATAAGAATACAGGTGCAAAACATTATTAAAAAATGCCACCCTCCCACCCACCACTTTCCCCTATAACCAGCATTAATAAGAAGATTTTGCTTGGGAAAAAAATGGCTGTACCTATTGATTGAGATTTTCTAGTTGTCATCTTTCTTCTACCTCAATGTGTGATCATCACTTATTTGAATACTTTATCAAGTGAACGGGTGGTGGCACATAAGATAGCTTAATGGAATTGGAAGGTTACGAATGTATAAGCGCAGGCCTGATACTCATTCATAATGACTTGCATTTTTATAGGCCAGGACTTAACCTTCACCGGGCGGGCTCAGTGGGGGCGGTTGGGAAGCCGACCACCGCCCACGATCGGGGCCGGACCGCGATTTCACGCTGGTGGCGGCCTGCCAGTGTGAAATGCGTGCTGCAGCGCTGCCTGTGTTGGGGGTGGGGGTTAGAGAGGAGGGCGAGTGCGGAAGTTCATACATGCGTGCGCAGGAAAGGCTCTCTGAGGCACAGAGCTGCGGCAGGGAGCTGAAGAGTTTTGAAAATTAAAAATAAAGATTTTAAAAATGTTAAAAAACATGTCCCCTCATGTGACTGTCACATGAGTAGGGACATATTATTAATGAAATGTTTACATTTTTATTTGCTGTTGGAAAACTCACCCCACCCGTGGATGAGGTTTCCTGAAAAATGCAAAGGCCGTTTGGCCTTTCAACCTATCGCCAACCATAAGGCGGGTGTGTGCCTGCCCGACGAGGTAAAAATTCTGGCCATAATGACCTTGCATCTCAGGCTGTGATACCGTGATTGGAACTGTCTCCTATCATAAAGATCACTACCGGTGAACTGAACTTCAGCAATAGAGGATATCAAATTATTAATGCTAAGGCCTGGACAAAAGAGTCATTAAGATCACTGAGTGTAATTCTCCCAGCAGTGAAAATTAAGTTGTGTGTTTCACTTAGGCCTATTGTGAACATAATGAAGTCAAAACAGAGCCAGTTGGTTTTAGTTAATATTAGCAGGTCATCAGAAAAACATGGCATTCCCTTTCAGATTGTTGTAAAAAGTAATTACATAATTAAATGTACAGTTTAATATGTCCTGAATGCTCCACTAAAATGGTCAGGAACCACTTTGTGACTGAAGATTAATTGCCAGGCATTGAATAGATATCCTACAGACCCTACACCAAGGAAAGGTCAAGTAGATATGTTAGAGTTTTATCTCACAGGCTGACAATGCTTTGTATCCTAGGAGAGCTACTCTGTGTTTTACAATTAATAGTGACAAAGGAAAATAATAGGATTTCAAAGCTTGTTGTTTGGTTGCGGCTCTCAAATTTTTGGGGGCGCTCTTGCCTCTCTGAAGTACTTTTCAGACTGGCTGCATGTTAGGAAGAAGCTGAACTTATCTGGCCCTCGTACCTTTGTTGCAATGCTGTCTGTCCCCTGAGGGACTACAGAATGTTGACAGATGCTCAAGTTATTGTGGCAAATGATCACCTTGCTGCCTGAGGTCCAGAGTTCCAGATCATGTGCCTGTTTTAGAAGCAGCCCAATGAAAATGCAAATTTGATAGCCTGTATAGTGGGTAACCAATCCGCCATGCCAGTTTATGTCTAGGCATCATGATGAACATTACTCTCCCACCATTGTCACTGCATCCTCATTCACTCCCAAAGAAAGAAATGTCTCGCAAACACTTTTGATGCAACCGGCCTGGCATAAAAACAGAGCTTGAAAATCCTTGGGCTTGACATCCTGACATGTGTGCTGGGAGGCAGCCACCGGCAACCTTTGAGATAAACCCTGCCAAAGTTTGTCGGGCTGGGAAATCGACATAATTTTAATAATAGATGTCCCTTCTCATCTGCCCTGGGGAAGAAGGTGCCTGAGGTTAATAAGAGGAATATGATAGCTTGAAAAAAGAATCAGCAATCTTCAACGCCCATACCTCAGCTTCTAGCTGCACTGTCGCTTTGACCAAAAGGCTGGTTGTTAGGCCTGCTATCACTTAGAGTGCGCGCCTGCTGTCCTTCCTCCAGGCAGGCGACAAGGAAACTCCTGACTTGGGAATCCTGTTCCCAGTAGGGTCACCAACTACTGTTGTAGGGTGGCTGAATTGTACTCTTAAAAACTTCATTCATGGGATGTGGGCATCGCTGGCTAGCCCAACATTTATTGCCCATCCCTAATTGCCCTTGTTCAGATTGCTGTGGGTTTGGAGTCACATGTAGGCCAGACCAGGTAAGGATGGCAGATTTCCTTCCCTGAAGGACATTAGTGAACCAGGTGGGATTTTACAACTATGGTTTCATTGTCATCATTAGACTTTATTTTCAGATTTTTATTGAATTGACCATCTGCCATGGTGTGATTTGAACCTCAGTCCCCAGAGCATTACCCTGGGTCTCTGGATTATTAGTCCAGCAACGATTAATGATGGAATTGATTAGCAGACACTTCTCGGGTGGAAACATTAAGTTCACTTACAATATAATCAGCAGCAACGACATGTGCTTTCAACTCCAACTCCAACTCCGTCTCTACGCTGACTGCTGAAGTAGCCCGTGCTACTCTCCTATTGGTTGCTGCAGATCATGTGATGTTCCTTAACAAGTATTATTCTTAAAGATACATTACACATTAAATAAAACCATAATTACTACAGATGTATTCCTGGAAGTTGAATCGCATAGCTTCCATTTTTCAAAAACCCTGTCCCATCTTCCAGCTACCAAAGGAAAGTGTAAAGGAAATGTTAAAAAAAAAACACACCGCTTTTAAGATTTTATTTTTTCCCTGGGACCCTCCCAGAGGTGCCCGGAAATTAATTTTTAATTCCTGGAGATCCCAGGGGGACTCCCAGAGGGTTGGCAACTTCATTCTCCAGCCATGCCCATCTTACGCCATCAACCTCGCATCAGGGAATTGGAGTCCAGAGAAAGGTAATGGGGGAATGAAGCACATTGGTCAGTGACCACAGGAAGCTGCAAAGCAAAGTCCTTGCGGCAGTTTCCAGAGCATGACGGCAACGCCAAGGAGATGGATCCGAGCAGAGTCCAGCGTTGAGTGATATGCCCCAGTGTTGTAAACAGACCAAACCTGCTGTTAATGACGTAGAAGCATTCCTGCAGGCAATAGACCCTCAGTTTAATAAAAAACATAAGCAACGAAAGTGCACTTCAAAAGTTAATTTCGCCCCAACCAGAATCAAGAGTCTGGTTGAAAGCTTCTGGATCGCTGCAGTGAATCAAAAAAAAATAATTGCAGTTAATGTTAAGTAAAATGCATTCTCCGCCACCCTAAAGATGTTTCTTTCACCAGCCTCAAAATAAGTTCAGTAATAAATTCAATATTATTTTCATTTGCAAGCTATCGATTGTTTCTTCAAGTATATGCTAATTGCCATACAAAAGCACATCCAGCAATCATGTTCAAGCAGAACGGGGCAGAGTAAATTATATACCAGGCTGTCTTTTTCCCTTTATTGATAGAAGGCAGATAATTGTGTTTGGAACAGTCCTGTTTCTTAGTAACCACAGTCCTTCAGTTAGTTGTACTTGTTTGTTAGGAGGAGGTGGGGTTTGTGATGGTGGAGCAGGGTCGCGGGGGTCAGACTTACTTGCACAGACTTGTCCGCTAAGCATTTATTTCAAAAAATAAAGTTAGCATTTATCAAGAAGCTCGTCGCATATTGTATTCTGACTGACGCTGTTTGTTTAGACCCTGATTAAAACCTGATGGGAAGTGACCAGGCTAGTCTGGCAGCTCACCACCAATGAAGGCTGATCCCATTCATCAACATCGCAATAAGCTTTTTACTTATAGGAATTGACAAGCCTTCCACATTGGGGATAGAAGAGCACTGTCAACGGGGCACATCTTGGAAGGTTTGTGGTTGCCCATTATCAGGAGGCTGCTATGAGCAGAGGCATGAACTGTGGCAGATGTTCAAAGTACCTGGCTCATCCGTCTTCAAGGTCACCCCAGGGAAACAGTCTGGTCAGCAACCTTGGCTTCTCCCAAGAAAGATGAGCCTGGTAATGAAAAAAGAGGAAAAGCGCCGCATGATTATTTCCACCCTGTGCACAGCGGCATCCTTTGACAAAGTAGCTGGGCAGAGAGGGCTAAATGAATGTGGGAGATTGTTCAGTTTTACATCCATCTGTCTGCAAAAGATGCCTGTTTACTGTTGATGGATTAATCGCTGTGCTGCATAAGCACTACCCTTTCAAACTGACCGTCCATATCTGTAATGACTCCCAATCTATCTTCAGACTGCCTGGTTGTCTACGTACACTGAACCAATTAACCCACCCATCAGTGTAAGGAGCTGTTGTGCAGCATGTAAATGTGTTACAACTACTTAACCAGGAGAGTTCAAATACCCCATGTCCTATAGGAATCTGCTGGCGGTGCAAAATGGGCAGTCATTTGTTATTCCCTAGTGACTAAAATCAGTCACTTTCAAACAGGCCACTTCTTCCTAATTTCTATTCGTAGTAGTACAGCTATGGTTTGGACTTTCCACCAACACCCTGTCTTGTAGTCATGCCAGAGAAGCACTTTCCACAAGCATACTAAAAGTCCTATGAACAGTGCCTCCTTAATGCCATTGGATGGAATCTTTCAGTCTTGGCAGGCACCTCGCCTGCTGCCTGAAAAAGCAGCACTCAGCAGCAGGGAGGAGGCCATGGCTGCTGCCCGGACATCACCATCCCCCAGTCCCCCACCGCCACAGGAGTCCCAAGATCGAGGAGCGACCCAGGAAAAAGGTAAGTGCTGTTGGGTGGGGTCTTGCGGGGTGGAGCTTGTACTGTTAGTTACCCCTCCACCCCCCATCCCATGTCCATGCCCTCGATCATGCACAGATTAGTGCAGATAGAGGGACCCCTGCTGGCATGCTGCCTGCACATTTTTACCAGTCATGCAGGCCGCATGTTGGGAGGCCCGCCTGGAACTAGGAAGATTGCAGCGGAGGAGGGAAGAAGGCTTCAAATGGTTGCTAACTGGCCACAAAACGAACTCAAGTGGAGCCGGGGTGGGACGGTCATCATGGACATTCCCGCCCACAACGTACTTCAGGAAGGCGGTGGGTATCGGTCCCCATGCCAACCACTGAATTTTCAGGCCTACCCACTTCCATCCTCACCTCCTGCGTGGGCAGAAGATTTCGACCATAGAATGGGATGTAATATGGTGAGGCAAACTGTGAATTCTAATGCACAGAAAGTAAGTGATGCAGCCTGGAAGCCAGCCATGCACACAGTGTAAGTGGTAGTAATGGCTTCTGGGACTCTCTCGGGTTCAATTGGAGGGGGTGGGGGGGTGGCGGAGGGCAGGGCGGAGATGGGGAGGGGGTGGTGAAGATGGAGCGGGGTAGGTCTGAGCCAGGGGAGGCCTAAGCTCTCCTTGGGAGGCTCAGAGAATATTCCTGCTCCTCCGCACAAAGGAAAGGACAAGAAAATTTAATAACTTACCTGTTTGGGCCTCTTCTGACTCCAGGTCCTCTTTCCTCCATCCTTTCCTAGCAGGAAAGCCGCATCAGCCTCATCGCTCAGGCCACCAGTTAAAATTGCAATCAGGCCCTAGTGAAACCATCAAGATCTGAGATGCATATTCCAAGAAGGATTGGGGCCAAAAACAGCCCACCAAGAGACATTTGAATACTTGCTTCTACTTTTCATGGGGGCTACAAGGAAACCTTTGCCCCCTCCCCCACCTACTGCCACATCTTCTCTCCCCCACCCCCCATGTCTGTAGGGTGGAGCATAGAAAGGCCCGAAGGTTGATCGCATCTCTTACTTGTTATCAACGGGTTTGCCGTTGCTTACTGCTGGCTTCCTGCCTGCAACTGGCAGGATTTAATTTCTTGAGCATGGAGATAGTTTTTGGCTCCCAGCACTGTTCAACTGCCTGGATCTGGCGCAGAGTTAAAATCGGGGCCATTATTTTATTCAGTAATTGCCTTTTGTATTCACCTGTTAAAAGGAAGTGGCTGTCACAGGATAGACTTGTGTTTATATAACATCTCTCTACCTTCAGAATGTCTCAAGGCACACTCCGCCATTGAGGTACTCTTGAAGTGTAGTCACTGTCATAAGGAAATGTGACAGCTAATTTGCATGCAGCAAGGTCACACAAATAGCCAAGTTATAATGGCCAGATAATCTATTTTAGTGATGATGTTGATTTTTAAGGGATAGATATTGGCCAGGATATTGGGATATTAGTGACTAGTCTTATCCACTAGCAGTGTATATAAAGTACCTTCAGCATAGCTTTAGCTGAAGTAAGGCTCGTGTGGAGCATATCTACCAGCATGGATGAGTTGGGCTGAATGGCTTGTTCTTGTGCTGTAAACTCTATGTAATAGCATAATCTGCTCCCTTTAACATCTGGAGGAGCCGAGAATGATTGTTCTTTGTAGACAGGGAATGGCGGGTGCAGCGTTATAATGACCCAGATTTCCTGTACCAATTGCTACAACTTCAGGCATTTAGTTGACACTGTATGAACTGGATGGCATGAGCCCTGCTCCCTGTGCGTACTGCTCCTCAGTGAGGGAAGCTAAAAAGAAACATGCTAATTACAGTATACTAGCTTCTGACTAGCGGTGAAAGTGGTGTTTGTAGAAGGAACTGACCAGGCAGCTCCTTATGATCACTGGGAATGGTAAGATAGTGCAGCAGACTACCCACTTTTTCTACCACCTTTTATTTATTCCCTTCCAATCTTCCTCTGTTGAAGGCATTGACTCCTTGCCTCCACACCATTCTCATCATCTGTGGACCACAGCTAAGCCTAACCCTGATGTCACCTGGTGAGTTTTCCCAACAAAGCCAAGTGGTGTTGATGTACAATTGCAGAGAACCTATTACTGACCCCCAAGTGAGAACAGTCAATAAATACTTGGACCTTCCTGGTCTGTATAACTCTGCTGCTTATCATGTTAACCAGCTGAACAATTGCGTATCAAAGTTTTCTTTCCCCAGCTTAAATTTGCTGGACCAAGAAAGAAATCTAATTTTCTTTTGCAACCTCATTTAAAACATGGCAGCATAATGTAATGGTAAAAGCTTTCCACTTCCATTCCTCCTCAGCTCCCAATTTTCTACCCAATTATGTAAGAGAGCCTCGATCTTTATATCTTTAAATAAGAAGCACAGGGTAACTCCTTTACCCAGAGAGTGGTTGGAGATCTGGAACTTGTTACCACAAGGAATAGTTGAGGCAGATAGCAAGGATGCATTTAAGGGGAAGCTGGATAAATACTTGAGAGAGAAAGGAATGGTAGATTATGCAGATAGGCTTTGATGAAGCTGGGTGCGAGCAGGCTCAGGTACACAAAAACATAAGAACATAAGAAATAGGAGCAGGAGTAGGCCATACAGCCTGTTGAGTCTTCTCTTCCATTCAATAGGATCATGGCTGACCTATGGTTTCAACTTCAGTTTCACGCTCCCTATATCCCTCATTTCCCTGCAACACTGAAAATCTGATGATCCCAGCCTTAAATATATTTAACAATGAATAATCCACAGCCCTCTGGAAATTCCTCCTTATCCCAGTTCTAAATGATCAGCCCCTCACCTTGAGACTTGCCTCCCCATGTTTTAGATTCCCCAGCCAGGGGAAACAACCTCTGTGTCTGCCTTATCATGGTCCTTCAGAATCTTGTATCTTTCAATGAGATCGCCTCTCATTCTTCTAAGCTCCAGAGAACATAGGCCCAATTTACTCAGCCTCTCACCACAGGTCAATCCTCTCATTGCAGGTACCAATCTTGTGAACTTTCGCTGTATTGCTTCCAGGCAAGTATATCTTCCTTAAATATGGAGACCAAAACTACACGCAGTACACCAGATGTGGTCTCACCAAAGCCTTGCATAATTGTAACAAAACATCCTGTCTGTTAACTAATCCTCTATTCCAGTTCATAACATCACTCCAAAGCCATGAGCACTTAGTTTGTGTATTAACCTTTTTTGTGGCACCTTATCAAATGCCTTTAGGAAACCCAAGTATACCACAAATGTTGGTTCCCCTTTACCTACCCTGCTAGTTACATCCTCAAAAAACTCTAATAAATTTGTTGAACATGATTTCCCTTTTGTAAATCCATATTGATTTTGCCTGATCATATAATGATTTTCTAAGTGCATTGTTAAGACTTTCCTAATACAAGATTCCATCATTTTCCTGACGACTGATGTCAGGTTAACAGGTCTTTAGTTCCTTGTTTTCTCTCACCCTTATTTTGTGAATAGTGGAGTTAGATTTGCTAACTTCCAATCTGATTGGACTATTCTAGAAGCTAGGAAATTTTGGAGAATTATAACTAGTGCAGCCACTATCTCTGCAATTACCTCTTTTAGAACCCTAGGATGTGAATCATTAGGTTGGATTTTAGTCCCTTAAGTTTCTACAATATGTTTTTTCTGCTGATAATAATTCCTTAGTTCCTCACTCTTTTTTTAGCCCCTTGGTTGCCCTTTATTTCTGGCATGTAATTTGTGTCCTTATACCGTGAAGACAAGACACAAATTTGTCCAATGTTTCTGCCATTTCCTCATTGCTTCTGGTAATTGCTCCTGTACCTGTCTCTGAGGGACCAACGTTTACAATGGTTTCTCCCCACTTTATGATTGTTACTTTGTTGGACCGACTGGCTTGTCACTGCACTTTAAACACGATGTAAACTGCTGCAAACACACAGCATCTCCACCAGGTGCTAAAAGAGAAAAGATAGCTTTATGTTTTGGGTGCTGCCTCACACCAAATCTGCATTTCTGTTATAACTTTGGAGGGCTGGTCTTCCAACTTGGAGCTCCCAGCACTAACCCTGGCCTATTGGAGCGCATTTCAGAGACTGGAATGTGCCTTCAATTGATAAAAAATAAAATACTGTGGATGCTGGAAATCTGAAACAAAAACAGAAAATGCTGGAAAAGCTCAGCAGGTCTAGCAGCATCTGTGGAGAGAGAAACAGAGTTAACGTTTCGAGTCCGATGTTGGACTCGAAACGTTAACTCTGTTTCTCTCTCCACAGATGCTGCTAGACCTGCTGAATTTTTCCTGCCTTCAGTTAATGTTTGATCATTGTGAGCCTCAGGCACTCATACATCCAGTGTGCACTCCCAACTGGTGGAACTCCCTGCAGTCACAAAATTATCCCTTGGATTTCAAGCTGTTTGTTTTCCTCCTGCCCATCAGGACCAGTTGGTAAAAAGACTCAGGCTTGAAATTTTAAGGACTGATTTTGTTTTTTCCTTGGATCAATGAAAACCCTGCTTCTGTACAAGATGTCTACTTACAGCTACATCACTGTATACTGGAGAAGTAGAATTGATATTTCTTTTTTGTTTACCACAATGATGTCAGGCAGAATGCATTTCTGGACAAAGCGCTGTCCCAGCAAATTGCTTTTCATATAAAAGAAGAGAAATATTTGCAGAAAGCACTGCTACCCCTGCAGGGAAAAGTGTTTACCCCATACTCAAGTCCTTCGAAAATAAAAATACATTATTTGCCAACGAATCCCCCAT
This sequence comes from Carcharodon carcharias, assembly GCF_017639515.1. Classification (NCBI taxonomy): domain Eukaryota; kingdom Metazoa; phylum Chordata; class Chondrichthyes; order Lamniformes; family Lamnidae; genus Carcharodon; species Carcharodon carcharias. Next base: position 169,917,647 of record NC_054472.1, read on the forward strand.
TGAGGTTCGGCCAAAGGGGACTAACTGATGATTGAAGTGGCCGCCTTTCTTCATTGTCACTTTTAATGTGCTATAATTTCTGTCCAAGTGTGCCTGGAGATCCATTTATAATGTCCTTTTATTCATCGTTCTCCACATGTAGTGCATAAGTTAAGCAATTCCACAGGCAAGTTTTCTTTGTGGAGATTTTACATTTACCATTCATTAACTTATTTTTAATTTATTCTTCCACGGGATGTGGCATTGCTGGCTAGGCCAGCATTTATTGCCCATCCCTAATTGGCCTTGAGAAGGTGGTGGAAGCCAATCCATTCAGTCCCAGGACATCGCAGCAGGAGTTCCTCAGGGTAGGCTCAACCAGCTTCAACTGCTTCATCATTGACCTTCTTTCTGTCATAAGGTCACAGTAAACACAATAGCTTATTTGACACCTGATCCAATACTTAAACATTCACTCCCTCCACCACTGATGCACAGTAGCAGCAGTGTGTACCATCTACAAGATGAACAGCAGGACCCCACCAAGGCTCCTTTGACAGCACCTTCCAAAACTGTGACCTCTATCACCCAGAAGGTCAAGGGCAGCGGACACATGCAAACACCAATATGGGCTAGTTCCCCTCCAGATTTAAAGTGATTTGCAAAAGAAGCAAATGCGATATGAAGAAGATTTTTAACACAGCGAGTGGTTGTGGCCTGGAATGCATTGCCAGTTTGCAGTCCGAACCTCAAACAGGCATGAGGTCTCTTAGTTATATGTAAGAGAATTAACACCTGTTCTAGGCTTAGGACTGCACAATAATATTTTTCCCTTTCCCAAAATGATCAGGCCGCACACTTCCACAAGAATGTATGTGCTTCCTACCTGCCATATCGTGGACTTAGTGGCCGAGGAAGAGGTGCCATGTGACCAGATTTATAGGCCCATGGACCAACCCACTGTAAGTGGTAATCACAATTTAACTCGATGGCTACAAGCAAGCAAACAAAATCTGTGATCCGTAAACAAGCACAGTTTGAGATGCTGTGAAGGAAATCTGAGGCAAATATTTAATGTTAGAAGCACTTTCAAAACAAAAGAAAAACACCCCCTGTACATCAAACTAGACACTAGTTTAATGTGACCCAATTCACAGCACCTCTTTTTGTTGTTGTTTGATCTTAGCTTTTCCATGGTAACTTATGACACATGAACCCAAAACTCATTCATTTGTCAAAAATGATTTTGTGGAAAAGCATCCAGGGACGTGACTGTACTTGTTTACCCTGGAAAAGCTGCAGGTCATCTGGGTCCATTGTGAATCGAGCAACATTCTCATATTTTAATCCTGAGCCTGATGAAATGCCACTCTCAGCTCCCTGGCATGTTTTAACTCCTGTAATAATTTTTGTAAATACGACAGAGCACTTCTCGGTTATTACTGCCTTAAGCTGCACAGAAAGGCAAAAAGAGAAATCGGGGTAAATTACTCTTGTAAGTGAGTGCTGCCCAGGGCTAGCATGCTCTCCGGGTTATTGATGTGTCACACATGATTTTCACAGCCTTTTATACCGCTTCATCTTTTGTGCCTTGGGCTATGGAGGTGCTTTTGTTTTTTTACAGTTTGAGTCTAAACCATTGTTTGAGTTGAGACATATCAGGTTTATAGCAGTAAAGTTTAAAGAGCTAAGTGCAGATTTGCTGTATCATTTCCTTTGTTTTCTTGTAAGACTTATTTTACACTCTGTCCCACTGCAATACCGCACTTGTAGTTTGCATGTTTAAGAATGCTGTATCCCATCCAAAGTGTGAGCATTAATACTCTTGGGTCATGTCTGCTGTGGCTCAGTGGGTATCATGTCTCTGGGCAGGCTGTGAGTTCATGCCCAGTCCAGCCTAGGCTGGCACTCCAGTGCACTACTGAGGGAGAGCTCCCCTGACAGAGGTGCCATATTTCGGATGAAATATTAAACCAAGGCTCAATTTGCTTTCTCAGGTGGACGTAAGAGAGCCCATGGCATTAGTTCAAAGAAAGTCAGGGCAGTTCTCATCTGTGTTCTGGCAAATATTTATCTCTCAATCGCAATCATTTAAAAACAAACAGATTATCTGGTTATTGTCACATTGTCGTTTGTGGGGCCTTGCTGTGTGCAAATTGGTTGCCATGTTTCCTACATTACAAGAGTAATTATACTTCAAAAATTCTTCACTGAATGTAAAGAGTTTTGGGGCATCCTGAGGCTGTGAAAGGCTTATTGGGCAGCATCTTATAGACACAGTGGGGACTTCAGCTGCTGGGTGAAGAGCTGGTGTCATCCCCCCCCCACCATTGCCTCACTTTGAGAAGGCTCGTTGTGCCTCGTTTCACTAAGGCACTTAACACGCCAGTGGATGGGGCTTTCTCTGGGATGAATTATCTCAGGGGCAGGAGTCCTACCCGCCTCTACAAAGAGCTGCTAGCCAGTCAGAGGCTGGCAACTCAGTAGCGCCACCAAGGGGGCATTGGCTGCTGCTGGTACTATACCCAACCGAGACCTTGGATCGAGGAGGGACCCAGGCACAAGTAAATGATGACAGGAAAAGGATTGGGGGTGGGTGTCATGGGGAAGCAGTTGAGGAGGGTCGGCAACAAGGGCAGGGGCATGATGGCGTGTTTGACAGTGAAGCACTCACTCCCTCAGTACTATGCTGGAAAGCCAGCCTAGATTTCTCCACACATGTCCCTGGCAGTGGGCTTTGAACTCACAACCCGCCCAGAGGTAAGAACACTACTTACTGAGCCATGACTGGCACAGCCCAAGAGTATTAATGCTTGTATTTTAGTGGAGATACAGCATTCTTAAATTTGCTTGATGGCAGGAAGAAGCTGCTGGTGACTGAAGGACTTGGTACCCGATACTTTGGTAAGACATGGGAGAAGGTTCAGGAGCACCTCGCGATTGGCCTAGGGAGGCCCAAGCTTTCCTTGTGGGGCCCAGAGAAACAGGAGCACCTTGAATCCCCTTCTTGACAGGTTGGCATGGGTATGAAAACCACAAGTGGCTCCTCTGCCCAGGTTTCTGGTTAAAATAGCAGTCAGGGGCCCCAGTGACATCACCATTGGAGATGATCTGCATACTTAAAGAAGGACCCCAGTAGCTTCACCACAGGCACAATTGCCTACCTATATCTACAGGATATAATGTTTCTGATCTGGAGACAATTAATCTGACATTGCTAAATTCACTGGGCAGCAATTGTATTACAATTGCTCCAAGTTGGAATGGCCCGTGAACACATATATAAGCTAAGCAGCACTGCGTAAACAATACGGTGATAGACTTGTTACAAGTGGAATGTTTGACAAAATATCAGTTATCAAGAATGAAAGAAAGAGAGTAAAACAGATGTAGTATAGCAATTAACTTCAAAACTACATGAATTATGCTGCCTTAGAAAACTAACACAGGATATTTCCCAGAGGGATTCAGACGGGGAGATTGTCTTTGGCTCATATTTTCATTTTCTAAATAAAATCAGCCGCTCTCTAATCTTTTGTTTCAAACTTCATTTATTAAATTGAGATTGTAACCTTGTTTCATGTAAAGTCGCTTTTGATCAGTTTCTTAACTTCATGATGGAGTTTTTCATTGATTGAATTACGGAGGCTTCCAGAGGATTGTACATGGAAAATGTGGACTGTTATTTGATGAGTTTTTTTTAAGTTGTACATTTTAATAGCAGCTCCGTCATGACTTTTCTGACATCAAAGAGTTGGGGTGAGGAGCCAAAGCCTCTAGATATAGATTGAAAAGAGTAGAAGGGACCTGATAAATCGGGAAGCAGTGATTGAGTCATGATCAGCTGGGGTTTTGAAAAGATAAGGGATCAGAGGAGATAAGAAACTCCACAGTTTTGAAGACTTGAAATAACAGTAAGGAAAGTTCTGCTGAAATTAGTCCCTGCTTCAACACAGCAGCAAAGGAACAAAATAAATTTGTGATTTCACATTTTCCTTTGAGTTAATGTACTGATGTAGACCATCTGTGGTGTGGAATGTAGTTGGACTGTAAGTTTAAAAATGTTTTCATAAATATTTGAGCATGTCTTGTGGAAAACAAGCTTGTACGCACTGTAATTGAGCCCCGGGTAAGTTATTACATTGAAATCCTAATAGTATTGCTTTAAACTATAGTCATAAAACAAAAATTGTAAACACTTCTAATCAAACAGTAAGTTTTATTAAATCTTTCATTTAATGCACCGTGTTTGTCTGATGTTTCTGTTAATACCAGACTTAATGGCACAGATTGTACAACTGAAAAATCGGGATAAAAATCATTAGCATTGATTGCAGGTCAGTAAGAAGGTTTTAGCCTTTCCCCGAGGCATAATCCTGGGTTAATATTTGAACAATATGTCTGGTCAACAGCATTAACCTATATTCCCAGATTTATACACTATCTCCTGACTTGATTTGTAATAAATATAATTACTCAACAGGATAACATTGCGCAATTGGGTTGCCAACTTTGGTTAGACATATTCCTGAGGTTTCATCAGTTGACATCCAATGCCCAGCCTTGAATTTTACCATTAACCAATATGTTTTATTACCAATAAACAAATAGAACTTTCAAAGTAAATCACTTTTCTAACACCCCCAAGATGTTTCTCCAGGGTTACTCGCAGCCAAGTCCAGGATATTTATCTTCAGCTCCCAGAGACCCTAGGGCAATCCCAGAGGGTTGGCAACCTGATAGTACTTTGACCCAGTGTATAATCCATCACCCCCATCTCGAGTGGTGTTCAAGAGGTGGAGCATGCCACCTGGCTGCCCAGCAGTCCCAACCTAGGGAGGCAGGTCCATGATGAGGGCCTCCGAGGGAAGGGTTGGGGGTTAGGGGGAGGGAATTGTGTGCCATCAATCTGATGTATCAGAGGCCACGTTGACCCAGTGGAATCTGGAGATGCACTCCTGCTCCTCCCAACCTCTGGAAAATATATTAACATGAAGCTGCTGGCATCCTCTTTGGCCATGTTGCTACTGGTGGAACATGTTCTGTCCAAAGATTGCAATTATGGTCCTGTTGTACATCATAGGACCCTGATTTCTGCATCAAAGGGAGTTGTACAAGCTATCCTGAGACCAGATTAAGATGCTTTCTACCAATCCGAGAGGAAAATAATTTGTAATTTTTAAGTATGAAAGCTCCAATGCCACAGGAGTATTAGCTCATTAACCTTAACCATTAGCTTTGACATAGAATGAGCAGCACAGAAAGAGGCCATCTGGCCCATCATCCTATACCAGCTCTTTGAAAGAGCACACTTTTAAAATAAGGGGTCTCCCATTTAAGATGGAGAAGAGGAAGAATTTCTTCTCTCAAAAGGCCCTTAGTCATTGAAATATTTTTCTCCAAAGAGCAGTGGAGACTGGGTCATTGAATATATTCAAGGCTGAGTTCAATAGATTTTTGACTGACAAGGGAATCAAGGGTTAGTGGAGGGTAAGCAGGAAACAAGGACACAATCAGATCAGCCATAATCTTGTTGAATAGTGGAGCAGGCCCGAGGGGCTGAATGGCCTATTCCTGCTGCTATTTCTAATGTTTTTATGTTCCATATAGCAGCAAGTAGAAAAGGTTTGATTGTTGAGTTGAGTACTGCTGAAGAGAGTTCACTGTGCACCAGTGTTCATGGTGATTGAAGTTGAAATATTAAAGCGCTTCCCCAGTATTCTTAACTTATGTTCCCAGTGAAAAGGCAGTTTCTGTATGAAGTTCCACATCTCAAATGGATTGCAACTTGCAAACTTAATGTTTGCAATGAAAGGGATGGCAAGCCAGAGCACCGAAATTGATTATTTCATCTCACTCCAGATTTTGTAGGCTGTCCACTACATTCTACTCTCCACCCTACAGTATTTTCCAAACCCACAGCAGCTACCATCTAGAAGGACAAGGGCAGCAGACACATGGGAACACCACCACCTGGAAATTCCCTTCCAAGCTCCACGTCATCCTGTTTCGGAAATATATTGCCGCTCCTTCATTATCGTTGGGTCAAATCCTGGAACTCCCTCCCTAACATCACTGTGGGGTGTACCTACACCACATGGACTGCAGTGGTTCGTGAAGCTCATCACCACCTTCTCAAGGGCAGTTAGGGATGGGCAATAAATGCTGGCCAAGCCAGCGCAGCCCACATCCCATGAATGAGTAAGAAAAAGCCTCAAAGAGAAAATTTCCCATTGTCAAATTGTTGTGTTCAAGTTAAAACTAAACATAAGTTACTCGCACAGAAGCAGAAAACGCAGCAAGTAACTAAGTGTGCATGACTGGCAGCATCTGTGCAGGGAAAAAACAGAGTTAACCTCTGGAATTTTATTCTCGCAGTGGGAGTACCGGCGATGGGCCTAAAAGCTGGGGACTCAACCCCACCCTGGTCACCTAGGGGACACAAGGCCCCATTTTACAGAGGTAAGGCAAACAATTGGTTCCCATCAAGGCTGCTGTACTTATTCAGAATGGCAGCCTGCCCCCAGGGGCTGCAGGCTAAACAGAGGACTGGTGGCACAACAGCTGGGGGTAGTGGACCTACACCAGGGACAGAATTTTTCTCTCGTCGGACGTGCAAGCGCCTGACCTGAACGGGGGTGAAGTAGTGCGCGATGACGTCGGGCAAGCGTCCTGATGTCAGTACGCACTCTGGCGATATTTTGCTTGGCAGGCCCATGCGAGAGTCAGCAGCGCACCCACCAACAATTAGGAGTCCTATTAAGGCCCTTAATCAATTAATTAAATCAAACCTTTCACTGCCCGTCCAACCATTTGGTTGGCGGGTGGGCGAATTGGCCAGGTGGCCTTTGCATTTTTAACGAAACCTCATCCGAGGGCGGGATGAGGTTTCGGACAGTAAACAGAAAACCAATAAAAAATTTAAGACTCATTTTAACATGTCCCCGCTCATGTGACATTTTCCTCATTTTTCCATTCTTTATTTTTAATGTTAAAAATCTCCGGCCATCAGGATGCACCTGGCGGTTTCCCTACCTGACACAGGACGCACTTGCTCTGGTAAATGCTAGCAGCAGCAGGAAGAGGCCCTTAATGGATCTCTGGAGGGAAGGACCATCCCCCACCTTCTTTGGCAAAAGGATATGGAGGCAAGAAGACAACAGACACTCCCCCCCCCCCCCCCCCCCCCGCCCCCCCCACCCACCCACCCACCCTTGCCTTCCTTTGCTTTGATTGTGGGACATGGTTGTGACGCCCCACGATTTTACCAGTCCCCCTGCCCCGCTTCCATTCTTGCCTAAGCAGATTTCATCACTTTAGGCCAAAGAAACCTTATTCAATAGTCAAGCAATTCACATATTAATTATTTATATTCCTCCGGTAAATATATATTAAGGGAAATCCCTTTACTGTCCGTTTATTCATTTCCTCTAGATAATTGGCCAGTCTGGAATAAAGCGTCTGTAACATATTATTGATCCATAATCATAATAGACCGAAGAAGGGAACCTGATCTGGTAACAATATTGGGGCCGCATTTCACTTTTGGACAGTCAGTTGTCAGATCATGCCAGCTTCCCATCCATAATATTGATGAGGAGGCTTTTTTGAGCCGGGGCCTCATTTAAATCTCGCTGCAGCTCGCCAGCTCAATATTGGGCAGCTCCCACAACAAAGTAGCTGGCAGGTAGGAGCTGGGAGGGAGAAATGAATTGCAGATGGGGAAAGCCCAGGCTGGCAGCAACCACATAGTGTTTTTGTACAAACCCGCTCCTCCTGGCTCTGCAAAACTGTCCCCACAAAAATATAGCCACTGAACCTTTCTGGGCCATTTTCATAGCAGCCAGCAGCGGTCGCATGTGTAAGAAGCTCACAGTGATGTCACTGACTGAGAGAAGATGACTGAGAAACATCTTAAAGAGTAGCTCCAGCCACGTCTTGGCCTTACCTAACCACTGTAAATAGTTAATACGTAAATGAATGCGTTTTCAACAAAAGACCACTGCCTGCAGCAAGATCTCTTCTAGACTAAGAAGCTAACGAATCCCGAGACAAAACCACAATAACAGAAACACCAGGACACATGGGTGAAGTATGTATTTTGCTTGTTCGACTGTGTGTTCCTGAAAAATTGAGGTGTGAACTACACCATAGGACCACAATTTGTACAATTGAGGCCTATCACCTGAAACAGGTGGACACTTGGCTACCTAAGGATAAGGACCCTAGGGAGCTTTCACGATTCTTCCTCATTTAGTATCAACTCTAAAGGTGACCAAATTGTACTAGATTTCGGAGCCTGTTGACTTGATGTAAATTAGAAACAGTAGTGGGCTTAACAGTAATCCCTGGGGTAGCCTGGATATCACCCCTCGCCACCCTCCCTAACATCCACACATAACTCCTCCAACAAGTACTCGTTGTTTTCTATCCTTCAGCCGAAGATTTATAAAATCAGTTATGAATGTAACTGGTGTCTCACAATTTCTAACCTGGGAAAATATTTTTTGTTTTATTTTGTTTTAAATATTTTAGTTTGTCACCAACCTATTACTTGTGGTAGCTTATGACTCTACCTATCTTGCCTAATGATGGTGGAATTATTCGGTTCCTCCTCAAGTTTTTGTCAAAGGCGCCTGGTCACAAGACATCCCCTCGAAGAATATCTAGTGTATTAAGGAGTAGAACTTTGTCTAAAAAATAAGCTTGAGGCAAAGGAATTGCAATAGGTAGCCTTTTTTTTAGGGCCTTCTCCCTTTGCCTGGGGAACGCAAAGCGATCTTTTATAAGGACAGTGGCATTTTCATTTCTAATGAGCTTCACAAATGAGAAAAAAAAGGTGACAATGGCAGCATAATTTTCTGATAACATCCAGAATCTGTAAGGGGCAGTTTTCTGGCATTTAAGTCCTATCCCCCCTCCCTTCCCTGGAGGATTTAGTGACAGGTCCCAGGGTAAATAAAAGTCAATTGTGTGTCCACCAAGCTGACGAACCTTCGATCTGGGTAGTTGAGAAAATGAATGGACATGCAAGGTAAAGTTATATTAATCTAGGAGCTTTTGGATTAGATGGAAAATGCATGGGGCAGGAAGTGCAGCTTGAAATAAACATTTTCATTAGCCACATGCAGCTTACTTTCATAAGCTGAATTTCCAGAGATAGAATGCTTGAACTTAGAAAGCTCACATCATTATTAAAATGATAATTAGAAAGCATTCCTATTAGAGAGCAATCTAACAAGATCCAACGTATATTCCGGAAATCTCCACCATGTTATTCATAGAATTTTACAGCGCAGAAGGAGGTCATTTGGATCATTGTGTCTCATTCAAAAGGAGCAATCCACTGACTATTCTCCACATCCTTTTACAATTCCTTTTCTAATGTTTCTCTGCTTCCCCTTTGAAAGCGATGGATTCTGCAACACCACAGCTTATGGCAGGGTTTTCTGTGAATTTACAACCCTTACAGTGAGGGAGGGAAATCTCTCGTTACCTCACCCTTTGTTTTTCTCGTGGTGATAAATTTATGCCCTCTGATTACCCGCTCACTGATCAGTGGGAATAATTTTACTATTCTAAAAACTCTTGGGGAAGAATTTTCGGGTCGGCGAGCGGAGACGGGCGTCCCAAAGTCATCGCGCCTCATTTAGATTTTCAGTTCGGCGGGCACGCCCGCCCAACTGTCAAAGGCCTATTAAGGCCATTAAGAAAGTTAAAAATGTTGCCCGTCCAACCTTAAGGTTGGCGGGCAGGCGAAGAGCCCAACCAGTCTTCACATTTTTCATCAAACCTCATCCACGGGCAGGATGAGGTTTCATGAAGGGTTTATAAATTAAATTTTAAAAATTTCAAACATTTGATGAACGTGGCCCAGCTCTTATGACGCTGTCAAATGAGGGGACACGTCTAAATAATTTTTCTCTGCCTTTAATAAAAACTTTCATTCCGAACTTAGTCTCCTTGAGGCAGCTCTGTGCCTCAGGGAGATTCCTGCACTCTTTTGTGCGCATGCCCTGACTCAGGGAATCTCCCCCCTGCCCGCACAGGGAACGCACAGCGCTTCCAGGGCGCACATCACGCCAGGCGGGCCAAATAAAATGGCGGCGCGCCCCCACCCACCCCCGCACAACACCACCCCCCCCTCCAGGTGGGGAGTTATTTCTGCCCTTCATTATTTTGACCATATCTAGCATTTCTCCCTTTATTAATCTCTCTTCCGATGAAAACTAAATCCAGTTTCTCTCCTACAAGCCAACACCTCTCATCCCAGGTATTTTAATAAATCTGTCCTGCATCATCTCAGGGGCCTTTTACATCCTTCCTAAATTAGGACGCCAAAGCAATACTCTAACTATGGTATAATTTGTATAGCTGTGACAGTACCATTTTCTTTATTTGTAGTGGGTAGCTGGCTAGGCCATCGCCTACTGCCCTTCCTAGTTGCTCAGGTAAGGTGGTGGTGGGCATTCTGTTGTGAACCACTGGAGGCCTTGTAGTGATGGGTGCTCCCACAATGATAATGTTAACTATTCCTGAGCCAGGAATCTATTTAATTTATTTGGACTTGTCAACTGAGGCAAGGTGAGACCATCTGTACTTGCTCATTGCATGCCAGCATTTTGACAGGACTGCTTAAGTATCTCCACTATGAGCCCTTATATATACTTTTTTATTCTTGGGACATCACTGACAAGGCGAGCATTTGTTCCTATCCCTAAATTGCCTTTGAACTGAATGGCTTGCTAAGAGCCAACCACATTGCTGTGGATCTGACGTCACATATAGACAGATCAGATAAGGCAGATTTACTTTTAAAAGAACATTAGTGAACCAGATGGTAGTTGTCATGGTTACTTTTATAGGGACTAACTTTTATATATTTTTTTTCAAATTTAAATTTCATGGTGGGGTTTGAACCCCAGTCCCCAGACTAGTTCAGTGATATTACCACTACACCACCATCTGAAAGTAATATATCTGCATTCAATTGGAATCTCCATCTCTGGTGACTGAGTGCTAATGAGTGCTAAACCTAATGAAGGTTTAAGGTTTCAGGCATGAGGCTTGAGGTTTGATCTCTGACCTCTGAATTGACTCATCTCAGATGATGTGATGATGGGAGCTTGATAATTGCTCAGGGTTTGCATTCCTGAATTTTATTCACAGTTGAATCACTTATTCTGTGACACCCTCTATGATATGGGCATTAGATGAGGACAGGATTGGTCTTTGCTGTTGAGTCCCTTTTTTTAATAGCCAGTCCAATGTTCACTATCTAAGCCTATACAAAGGGTCAATTGCCTTCAAGGGGCAAGAAAGCTGAATGTGGGAAATAATAAAAAAATCTACTCTTCTACTGTTATGTTATGAGTTATCTTCAGTAGTAATACAAGGTAATGAAACCTGTTAGATCTTAATGGAAATGAATTAACGTAGATATTTTTGCATTGGCATTGATTGGGATATAGATTCATCTTCGGCAATGGCAAATTGACAGCCAATTTTTCACTGGGCAGTCAATTCACTATTGCCCATATTCAGCTACTGCTGAAGGCAAGTTCACCCCCTATTTTATTTGGAATGCGGACAATTGACATTCTTATGCCTATCGATTGTCAGTGAATCATAGATATAGCACCAAAGGAGACTAATTGGCCCATTCAGTCCATGCCGGCTCTCTGCCCCATTCTCCGGCCCTACCCCTGGAGCCCTCCAAGTTTATTTCCCTCAAGCACCCAACCAATTTCCTTTTGAAACCATTCATCAACTCCACTTCTGCCACCCTCAGAGGCAGCAAGTCCCAGGTCATTACCAGTCGCTGCGTAAAAAAATGATCTCCCTCTCATCCCCCACATCTCTTGCCCATAACTTTACATCTGTTTCCCCAAGTCCTTGTATCATCCCCTAATAGGGACAGCTTTTCTTTGTCTCTATCATCTAAACCTGTCATAATCTTGTAAACCTCTATCAATCCTTCCCTCAACCTCCTTCACGATTAATTGTATTTACAGTGTTAAAAACCTGGCTCCTTATGCAGGCAGCAATACCCATTTATTATAGGAATTACTTTTTGCCAAGCAAAGGGAGTTGATAAGCAGTCAGGGGAAGCACATGGAGATGATTCCAAAGTGATCCAAAATAAATACCTGGCACTGTAACAGTAGCTTGTGGTAATACTGTAGCTCACTATAAAAGAGGAATAGAAAGAGTGCTATGCATGGTTAATGGATTCTTTCTTTCCCAATGCACTATTATCAAAATGCAACTGATTTATTCCTCCAATATAGTTCAGTTTTCTTTGTTTATGCAAGAATATGTTGCATATCTTTGTGCCTTGTTTGACTCTGAAGTTCTAAAGTGCTTCACAGTCAATGAAGAAGTTTTGAATTGTAGAGCAGTATTTTATTCAGACATCGGGTGGGGGGTGGGGGGGGCAGGGATTCTCAGCTGCTGGCTTCCTCATTTTGGGAAGGCCTGTCAAAACACATGCCAGTCAGGCTGTGAGGAGGCCAGTTATGGGCCTTCCCCTGCACTCAAGGCCCCCATGGGCAGAGGTCTCGCTGAGCAGAGGCCGGTAGCTCTTGTGCTCAGAGGCGCCACTGGGAAGGCGGTGGCTGCTGGTGGGAGGACCAGCATCAGAGTCCTGGAATCACTGAGTGGTAAGTAATGAGGGGGCTGGAGGTTTCACAGGGTGGGGGTCATGGGAGAGGGGTGCAGGGTGGTCAACAGCAAGGGCAGGGGTGTGGCTTTCAGTGGGCACCCGCTTCCCAATGCCCAGTCCCTCGATCAGGCAACGAAAGCCTTTGATCAAGGGACCACCTCCCCCCCATCCCATCACCATCATCCCGGAGGTGAAAAGCTGGCCATGCAGTTTAACCTGTTGTGCACTGCATAGCGTCAGGCCTGCCTGCATCTGGGTTAATCCCAGCGGCGGTGGGATGAGGCCCTTAAGTGGTCATTAATTGGCTACTTAAGGGCCTCCATTGGCAGTGGGGTGGGTGGATTGACTATGGGACATGCTGTCCAGAACTTGATTCTGGTGGAGGCAGATGGCGGAGGGGATTTGGGTATGTCACCATCCCACCTAAGTAAATGTTTTTCCCACCTTCAAACTTGCTACCGGTGAGAGCAGAAGGTTCTGGCCTTAGTCACTTTTGTAATGTCTTAGTGGTGTTGGTTGCAGGCTAAATGTTCCTGGAACCCAGGATGAACTGGATAAGTGCACCTGAGAGGGCAGATAATTCTTAAGTTTAATGTCTGATCTGTACAGCATTGAAGTGTCAGCCCAGATTATGTGCTCAAGTCTCTGGAATGAGGCTTGCATCTTCATCCTTCTGCTGGGGAAGGGAACAAAAACAGCTCCAATTCTCACTTCCTGACGCTGTCCAGTGACTCCTGCTAAAACAAAGTGGGCAAGAGTTGACTTCAGGTGTGAATGGGATAGAGTTTGGGTTTACTGCCCTCAAATACTGTGTGAATACTTTGGAGGGGGATTTTAACACTACACCCCACCCATCCTGAGAATGAAGAGGGGTATTTCACAGGTGGCCAATCTGTTACCCTCCATTGCACACCCTGTCCAAAATTGAATTTTATCTCCCTTTATGTCCATGCTCAGAATCTGAGCTGCCAGTAACCATTGAATATAGCCCAGTGAGAATCAATGGTTTCAGAAGAAAAGGGTGAATAGGATGAAAGCAATGCTAAGTTATAGTTATGCATTTTCCATGTAGTTTATTACTGTCTGAAAAACCAGCAGTTGTCTCAATGCCAAGAATTAAGGGTCTGAATACAGTCTTAGATTTTATCATAGGATTTAATATTCCTAGATGAAACACAAGATCAAGAAGGCTGCAGGAGACCTCACATTACAGTTGCTGCGTTCATTCACTGGGTAATCGGCCTTCCATTTCTTCCCAAACTATGTTTCAATGATCTTGCTTTTTATCTTCTACGGAAAAGGCATTGTGCCAGCTTCTCCATGGGCTGAATCTTCGCTCGCCGAGGTGTAAAATGATGCGTGGTAACGTCGGGCGCGCGTCCCGACATCACGACGCGCCATTCAGACTTTCAGTTCAGCGGGCGCGCACCCGAACCAGCTGCGTGCCCGCTGAACTGTCAAAGGTCTATAAAGGCCATTTAACTCTCAGTTAAAGTAATTAACGGAGCTGCCCGTCCAACCTTAAGGTTGGGGGGGCAGGCGAAGAGCCCAGGCGGCTTTCGCATTTTTCATGGAACCTCATCCACGGGCAGGATGAGGTTTCATGAATAATTTTAAATTCCGACAAAAATTTTTATTGAAATTAAGGCACATGTCCCAGCTCATTTGGCAGTTTCACACGAGGAGACATGACTTAAAAATTTTCTCGCCAATTTACGAAACTTTTTGGACTTAAAACTCTGTGCCTCCGGGAGATTTCTGTCTCCTTGCGCGCGCATGTGTGAAAGAGCGAACTCTCGACTCAGGGAACCCTCCCCCGCAACCGCCACCCCCCCTCACCCGCACATGCAGCGCACAGCACTTCTGGGTGCGCATCACACTGGGCGGGCCTTAATTGGCCCGCCCATATAAAATGGCGGCGTGGACCTGATCCATGACCCCCTGCGCCCACTCCCACCCAGCCTGCCCGACAGGCAGAAAATTTTGCCCCATGACTTCACTCTTGGGTTAGCAGCTAACTTACATCAGCACATCATTCTAGAGTGGATCCCATAAACAAACTGTTATTCCAAATGCAGAAAAGGTAAACATGGTCAACAAGCAGATAGACCTATTTATTAGAAGATTAGAAAAATGCAATGCTATCTCAAATTATGCCAACTGGCACAGCTCAGGTGATTTGAGTTGATTTGTTGATATTCTATTAATAGCATTTGTACCAACAGACATTGCAAATTTTGGAATTCTCTTCTTCAAAAGGTGGTTGAGGCAAGAGTCCTTGAAAATCTTTAAGGCAGAGGTCAGATAGATTCTTGATAAGCAAGGGGGTGAAAGGTTATCAGGGGTAGGCAGGAATGTGAAGTTCAGTTAAAATCAGATCAGCCATGATCTTGTTGAATGGCAGAGCAGGCTCGAAGGGCTGAGGGGCCTACTCCTGTTCCAAATTTATATGTTCGTATGCAAACTATCTTTTAATTACAAAATGGAGTGTAAAATTAGCTCTTTAATAAAAAAAACTGTCCTGTTTGTATTCCTAACATTCCACTTAACAGCACGTGAGCTAGAAACAACTTATCTCTATTTGCAGGGCCTATTAGTAGTAACAGTGGGTTGTGAATTCCTGAATTCTGGAAAAGGTTTATTCATAAATTGAACTTGTCCTTATCTTATTCAGCTATATCAGCTGAATATACGTGTACTTCAGTTTTGAGCTATAATTGAATTATAGCTTAGTAAGAGTTAATATGCTCAGGAGAGAAGGGAATAACGTGTGTTGTTATTGGGTTGAGCACATGCAAACAGACTTACCAGACTTGCTCTAGAGGGGTGCAGAGGAGATTCACCAGGTTGTTGCCTGGGATGAAACGTTTAAGTTATGAAGAGATGTTGGATAGACTTGGGTTGTTTATGTTGGAGCAGAGAAGACTGAGGGGCGACCTGATCGAAGTGTACAAGATTATGAGGGACATGGACAGGGTGGATAGGGAGCAGCTGTTTCCCAGTCACAAGGGGACATAAGTTCAAGGTGAGGGGCAGGAGGTTTAGGGGGGATGTGAAGAAAAACGTTTTTACCCAGAGGGTGGTGACAGTCTGGAATGTGCTGCCTGGGAGGGTGGTGGAGGTGGGTTGCCTCACATCTTTTAAAAAATACCTGGATGAGCACTTGGCACATCATAACATTCAAGGCTATGGGCTAAGTGCTGGTAAATGGGATTAGGTAGGTAGGTCAGGTGTTTCTCACGTGTCGGTGCAGACTCGATGGGCTGAAGGGCCTCTTCTGTACTATGTGACTCTGTGATTCTGATCCTGTGATTTGTTCATATAAAATATAAATTGCTTTTCTATGCAGGGTGATTATTTATCTGTGTCTTCTGACAAATGTTGAATCTGTTGACTTGCTCTTAATGTGGATTTGATTTATAGGCTACAGTCTCTGATAAGCTTCAACTTCCACCTCTTCCATGCAGGGTCCTTTATGATGGTTAACACCTCTGGACGACAGGCGGGACAAAAAGCCCATCTTCTGCTGTCGAAACTGAAAGAGAATGACACGCACTGCATTGATTTCCATTACTTTTTATCTGGCAAAGATGGGGCCAACTCTGGGTTACTAAATGTTTATGTGAAAGTCAATGATGGACCTCTGGGGAACCCAATCTGGAATGTGTCTGGAATGATGACAAGAAGCTGGAACAGAGCAGAGTTGGCCATCAGCACTTTCTGGCCCAATTTCTATCAGGTACTGGACATTCAATATTCACCTCTCTCTTACTAGTCATTAGTTTGCCAACCATAGATCGATCCTTTCCTATCCAACACTAAATTATAGAAAAGTTTGATAAATTGCATTTTATGTACTAAGTCTACCTGGGAGCAGATGTCAAAGTGGTAAGAGGTAAATTTGACTCAGCCGCATGAGAGTCGGAGAGCAGTGTCCTCGCTGATCACAGCTACAAACCTACTTTCCTGCAGTCAAATGACCCTCTGACCCTCAGCTTACACTTGAAGGATAGTCATCTGTGTGAGGTACTGAAGAAGTGATGGTGTCTGTGTTATTGAGTCTAGCATGATAGATTACCTTCAGAAAGGGAGAACATAGGAAAGAAAATAGTGTGTCAGATTTGTTCCGCGGTATAAAGATCTCTCAGAATTCAGATAGCATACATCATCTTCCAGGGCATTATCCTCTCACTGTTTGACATCAATCAAACCCTCCCTCCAATATATTATGGTCCATTCTGTAATGTCTGCCATTCTCTGTGTATTGGTGGCTTTAAATGAATTATAGCACTATTACATTTGCAGGTGTAACTTATCTTTAACCAATCTTTATTAAGTATTGAATTACAGCTTGAAAAATGTACAATCTGGCAGTAGGCAGTCAAAGACACTGGATGATTTTTAAATTGTTTGAGAACTGGGTTATGGCCTATTAACACACTTTCAGCTAACATATGCAATTGTAATTTTTTTTCTGTCCATTCCAAGAAGCAGTTTGAGTGTTTGTATGCCTGCTGTGTGAGTTGATTAGAGTCCCATTTACAGTGGGAAGGGAAACACACAGCAGCGAGTTTCTTTTATGAACAACATTTAGCGAGGTGCCACGTTGTGAAGCAAAGTAACTATGGGCCCATCTGCTGATGAGTAAGTAGTTGCTGCTGGCTTGTTTTTCTTGCCTTCAACTTCCTGCAATTTCGTATATTGTGGAATGACAGAAGCGTTTCTCCAAGCAACTGCAACTTGCGCTGTACACCTGGTAGAATGGTCAGTCTGGAGAAAGAATATTCACTGAACAGGAGTAAACTGCACCAATTATTCAGGAACAGATATGAAAATTAGTTAGACATGACTTGGAATTTACACTGTCAGTTTATTCATTGATTCGATTTACTTGTGTTATGTGATCTGAATCTGAATATGGATCTGCTAATCAATGGAAAGGGAAGGTAGAAATGGTGTCCCTTTTTCCCAGCCCTTGACTGAGTGCTGCTGTCTTCAATCTTTCCCAGTTTTTGTGACAATCTGACCACTGCAAGTAGTGCTCTTGTGCACCTCCATGTGGCTGAGTGCAAAATAACATAAGGAAATATCGAATTACATTGAGGCCGGAATTTCCAGTCCTGCCTGCAGTGGGAATTGCCATGGGCAGGATGGAAAATTTGACGGAACAGGCAAAGGCCCATTGACTTCGGGCAGGAATTTCTGATCCCGCAGCGAGTGGGACAGGAACATCCCGGCCTGAGTGTACAACATGGAAACAGGCCGTTTGGCCTGGCTGGTCGATGTTGGTGTTTATGTTCCATGCAAGCCCCTTCCCACATCTCTTCATCCAATCCTATCAGCATATCTTTTATTCCCTTCTCCCTCTTGCTTAGCTAGCTTTTGCCTTAAATACATCTATGGAAACAAGGAAAAATATGATAAAAATATCGTACTGAAAAATTGTAATTCAATAAATTGCAAAGTGCCCTGATAAATGTGTCAATTCCAGGAGCATTACAGACTCCTGCCTGCATCAGTGGCCATACGAACACTCATTACCCCGGGTTACTGTTCTCAGTTGGTGAACACTGAGCAACATATGAGGGAATACTTACTTACTAAAGGGCTGTCAACCCATTCACTTTTTCATGGGTGTTATGCATTACAAAGAGACCAAGGAGAGGAGCAGGAGAAACAGAGGGAACACCTTTCTAAACTATTAATCAGACAGAAGTTGTTCTGTATTAGCAGACGCAGCACAATAACTTAGTGACTATTTATTGAATGTTGTTTCTGACTCTGCTCTCAGTGTTAACATCAAGGACTCCCTATTCAGGTATGGTTACATTAACAAAATTAAAATAAAATATTAACTATGGATACTGTATATATACAGCTATATCTTGAGCTGTATATACTCAAGCTGGGTCTTATCACCATGCTGCACAGTTTAAACAGAACAGCTTTTGACTAGTACTCTAATATTTTGGTTATCGGGTTCAGCATTCTATTGCCTGTGTTGATTTATAGCATGATTCCATGCTATTTGGATATGTTGAAGGTCAAGCCTACCAAACTGTCTCTTAAATTCACCCTTAGCCATGTTAACACCGTTCATTGCGTTCTTATAGCACCCATTATTTCCTTCCAATGTTTCTTCCAACTTTAATCTTTCTTGTATTAAATTTATTCATCATCATACTTACCATTTACAAATTTAGCCTAAATCATTTGATACTTCCCAACCTGCTGTCTCAGGATTTTTTTCCTCATTGTTCTTGAGATTTGGACAATACTGGCAAGGTAGTATTTTTTTCTACCTTAAAGGAGCTACATAATGGAATTTGACGTTACTTAGCCTGACAGCATTTAGAGTAAGACACAATGTGCATGAATAAAACTACATGTAGGTGGGGGCAGCAGCTATCTTTCTAAAAGGACATTAGGGAATGGGTTGAGTTATCTCCAGCTTTGTTTTTTAATTTGGCAATTTACCAGAATAATTGAATTCAGTTTTCCAACTTGCCCCTGGAGGGATTTGACCTCATGACTTCAAGTTGTTCATGTAAATTAGAAACAGTACAGGGTCCCGAAGCAAAGGCAGAGTCAACTGCAAAGCGTAGTAAGGCCAGGCTCAGTATTGAATGACGGTCCAGACTATGGGCAGAGTTTTCCATCCCATGGGTGGGTGCGTGCCCGGCCTGAATGGGAGTAAAATAGTGCGAGATGGCGTTGGGTGAGCGTCCTGATATCATCGCACACTCTCGCCATATTTCACTCGGCGGGTGTAGGTGGATACTGGAGCGGTGCCTGTCATTAATTAATCGGCCACTTAAGGCCCTTAACAGTCCAATTGTCTGTGATTTTTCCTTGCCTGTGCGATATTCTGCTCATCGCACGGGCAAAACGGGCAGGCGGCCAGCCTGACATTTCCTCAAACCTCATCCAAGGGCAGGATAAAAAGGGTCAGCAAAGCATTGCCAGTGTGAGTAGGGGGGAGTTTTGGAGACAGTTTGCAGCTGGTTGTTTATTGGTATTTGGCAGCTTCATCTCTGTTTGGGGCTTCATTCTCAGCATTTCCAGGCTTCATTTCAGGACTCGTTGCTGTCTGCCAGGCCCCTGGAGGATTCAGGCAGTGTGGACCCTTCCAGGTATCAGACAGCTTTCTTTACCCTCATAATGGGGATTATGCTCTCCGCTGGAGGCACCTCCTCCTCTGAGGAAGAGAGGGGCAGAAGGGAGAGGAGTCCACATGTCCCTATGCAGCTTCCAGGGGAGGGACCTGTGGGAGGAGAGGTGCAGGCACAAGGGGCGCAGGGTCAGCGGGTAGTCCAAGGCAGAAGATGCCACAGAAGATACCACTATCCTGCTGCCAGGGTTTACAGGCGGCGATGCAGCTACCTCAACATGTCTGAGATGCAATGCCGAAGGAGGCTCCGTCTCTCAAGGGAGACTGTGACCTCCATTTACCAGATGATTGGGCCTGAGATCAGCTCTGACTGTGTGTGGACACCCTATGCCAGTGGCCCTGAAGGTCACAGCGGCCCTCAACTTCTATGCCTCCGGCTCTTTCCAGGGCTCAGTGGGGGATCTGCGTGGAGTCTCCCAATCAGCTGTCCACAGTTGCATCAAGCTGGTGACAGATGCTCTGTTTAGGCAGGTACCGAGCCTGTCAGGCTGCGCAAACCAGAGGCTTTGCAGCGATTGCTGGGCTCCCCTGCATCCAGGGTGCCATCGACTGCACACTTGTGGCATCAAGGTGCCAGCGGGTCAGCCGGGTGCCTTTGTCAACAGGAAGGGATCCACTCCATGAACGTGCAGATAGTGTGTGACCATGGGGTGCAGATTCTGCAAGTCTGTGCAAGGTACCCAGGCAGCTCCCATGGCGCCTACATCCTGAGACACTTCCAGGTGCCAAGACTCTTCAGTGCTCCAGCCTGACTGGATGGATGGTTGCTGGGTGACAAGGACTATCCGTTGAAGAAGTGGCTCATGACGCCTCTCCACCACCCAAGAACAGAGGCAGAGCAGTGTTACAATGCGAGTCATGCCCCCACAAAGGGCAGTGGTAGAGAGGACCATAGGTCTTCTCAAGATGCACTTCTGATGCCTGGACCGTTCAGCGGGAGCACGACAATAGCCCCCAGAGCGGGTGTCACTGATAGTGCTTACATGCTGCGCTCTCCACAATCTGGCACTGGCAAGAGGGAACCCACTGGAGGAAGAGGATCTTGACGCAGCTGCACAGGCCACAGATGATGAGTCCAGTAGTGAGTCCGAAGCTGAGTACAGTGAGGAGAATGCTGAGGGTGTGGAGCCAGACCTCGGCAACCTCCAGCGAGGCAGGGACAGCAGGGATGCCTTGATCCAACGCTCCTTCAGCTAGGCTACCAAAGATCAGCTTCAAACGTATGCCAGGGCTGCCGCCTCCATCCCAGATGTCTGAAAGGACCTTTCCATTGAACACAAAGAACACTCAGTGCCTGTGTAATAAAGTTCAGAGCCACTTACATCCAGCATTACAGACTGGCGTACCATGCACCAATAAAATAAAGAGGTGAAGCATACTCAGGCCATGATGACAAAAACAAAATTTATCCCATTTTGGCAATTCCAAACTATTTACATAAACCTGTCTGGTCTTCATTCCCAGACCAGCCTGCAGAGACGACAAGCAGCTCATGCGCTAACGTCGCTCAGGACCTCCTTGCTCGTCATTGATGGACGGGCACCTAGCTGAGACACTGGGACCTCATCCATCTCCCACACTGGCACTGACCACCTCAGTTCATTGCCTGTGTGAGGGCTTGCAGGTCTGAGCGCAACCCCAGGAACCCTTTATTCTGTCTCTGGAGCTGCCTCTCCATGAGAGTCGCCACTCTCTCAATGGAGGAGGCAGTGCGCTTGGCCATGACAGTCATTGCAGTGCTCATGCTCTGCATGCACTCCTCTAACATGCAGACCATGGCACGCAGACCCTCATGGATCTCCGCCAGATCCTTCTGCACATCTCGCTGGATATCCAGCATCTGCTGCCTAATGGACGACTCCAGAGGCTCATCATCAGCCTTCTACTGAGCATCGTCCTGGTCCCCAGCAGTTCTCCGACTGCCGGCGCCCTGAGCACTCTCTGCATCTGCCTGCACCGCACATGACAATGAAGTGCCCTCACCAATGTTCACCAGGATACTAACCATTGCTTTAATGCCCACTGAGGTGCTGGTATCTGCACTGGTGCCTGCTTCAGAGAGCAGGTGTGGTGCTGGTGCAAATGATACCTGGTGGTTCTCCGGTGTCAGGGGTGGCCCCTCAGGGTCCACAGATCGGACGCCTACTGGTGAACCTAAAAGGGAGAAGAAGGACATGTCATTAGTTAAAGTCATCACAGTGTCACTGTGCATGCCAAGCACCCTGGTGAGACAATGGAGATCAGCATCATGGTACCCTTGTCTTCCAATGATCAATGGGGACTCCAGGCTCGAGGCTCCCATCAATGAAGGGACTACACTAGAATGGCTGCACAAGCTGAAATTTTCACCTCTGTGCACTGCACTCTTACCTTTGTCTGGCACCCCTGCCTCTCTGCGCCCGGTTCCATGTGGGGTCTGCCAGCTCTCGAACTCCAGGGCATCTTGCTTATACCTCGAAAGGATTAGGAGGCTAGCTGGGCCTCTGCTGGTCTGCGACCTTTCTATATTGTTGTGGGCTGTGTTCTCCTGAAACAACAGAGGAGCATTGATTAGTCCACCCTGTACCTGCAGCGCCCTTGCATCCTGGTCAACCCCAGCTGAGGAGCACCTTGCAGGGCACTTCCAAGTCATGGCCCTCGAGCCGCAAGGCACTCAGTCCAATACCCCTACAGGGGTCACTCCCTTGACCAGCTCTGGCGTGACTGACAGTTGGCATTCAGACTTTAGCACCCCTAAGGTCCACGGGGGGGATTGCCAGACCTTAATACATCTGCACACTGACCCACGCCAACACGGTGCTCACCCTTCCTGTGTGCAGCAGGTCATTGAAGCACTTCTGGCACTGCACCCAGGAGCACCGCACCACGTTGTGGCTGCTCACCAGCGCTGCCACCTCCTCCCATGCCCTCTTGTCGAGGTGCAGTGGCCTCCTCCTCCCATCCCTGGGGACAAGAGCCTCCCTCCTGGCAGCCGCCTCCTCCAGGTGGACGGCGGGGCACTCATCAGAGAAGTGAGGGGGCTGAGTGCCCACCTCCTGCCCTCCCGCCGGCCGTGCCCAGCTGCACTCGGGTCCGTAGTGCCGGCTCAGGAAGCGTCCTCCGTGGCAGCCTTCAAGGGACTGCCTGGGCCGCTTTTAAACCGGCTGCCAGGTCATCATTAGGCCTGGTGGCTGTCAGGCCCCCACCCCTACTTGGCTCTTCCCGGCCAGTGCGGAGCAGCGTTTCACGCTGACCCACCCGGGTGAGGTCGCGGTCGGGGCCTGATCGCAGGCGGACGGTTTCGCGGACACTCTCAGGCTCGCCCACTGTGCCTGCCCGACAAGGGGAAAATCCTGCCCTATATTATTTTCGTTCCCACTCATGACGCTGAGCAGAACTCATTTGTAACATTGTTCCTTGCACTTACTTGGTCACCTCACTGGTAGAAATCAGACTACTTTCCACAAACTGTTTTTTAAGCCTTCAGCTGGAGAGTTGCGATATATTCTTACTTCTGCAGGGGTATTAATGGCAATAAAAACATGGCCTGTGGGTATAGTGAGTAATAGCAGATCAAAGGTGAAAATCAGGATACAAAAAGCTATTAACCTGCTAGTACCTTATATATTTCAACATGAGCTTGAGGTCAATTGTTTGGATGCTAAACCTTGCTTTTTAGTTCCAGGCTGTTGGAGCTATTTATTAAAACTGTTTTTTTTTCCCTGTTGAGCTAATACCCTGCAGCTCGCCAACTTTTATGGGTTTAGCAAAGCTACGAATCCATGATTAGCAGGGTTACGAATGTGAATGACGGTGCATAATTAGAACATTGTGTTGCTTGACGTTAACCAGCTTTGACACAAACAAGCTCACCTGCAGTTAGAAAAAAGAAAGCGGTTTGTTCAGTCAATTGATGCTTTACCTCCCGGCAGCAGTGGCAAAGCCAGCACGCTGTCTGGAAATGTGGCAAGGCTAACAGCTGATTTAACTTGTTCTCCCTGAAGCAGAGAGAATGGGGAGCCTGTGCTACTCAGCTGCTGCCCTGTTTTCGTGGCTGGGTAAGGATTTGCTGGTTGCCTGATGCAGGCTAAAATCCCAAGTCGGTTTTCATGAGTAACTTGGCGAGAGTGCAGTTTTGCTCAGGCGTTTCCTGACTGATAAGGTTGCCAAACATTTTTCTAAGAAGATTTGAGCTAACAAAAGAGTGATTTATGCCCATGATTTATTTCTCTGCTCTGACAGTTTTGATTTTGCAATAATCTCACTTTTTAACAAGCGGCCCCTGCATGTCGCTCTAACTGACCGATTTATCAGGACAATTCAGGCCTGCCCTATCTCCAGAAAATCCCTGTGGAAAATTTAAAAGTACTTAATCATTTCTTAACTTTTTTTTAAAAAAAACCTACTGACCCTTGAAATTTTCGCCTCAGATTTAGCAGGATTTCAATACGAGCTTTATCTTTTTATTAAGAAAAATTTTATAGGATCCAATATTTCTGGCATCTCGCAAACCAAACATGTTTCAGGAAAAGCAGCTGCCAGACACCATGCAGTCATTTCCTGATGATAAACAACAATGACTTGAAATGTCTAAAACAGGATTAAAATCTTCTTTTGCCAAAATGCCGTCAATGCTTGAGATCAGTTTTATAAGCCTGGGTCAAATAAAACTCAGTTACAATGAACAGTAAAATGAAATAGCGCAAGTTGATCTGAGCAAGGCTTCATGTCTTGACTTTTGATTTTACACCTTCTGGACTAAATGAGGGAACCTAGGGGTCCACCTCTCCCACCCAACATCCTACTGAAAAGAGCACATATGCTGAGACTGGGTTAGGATACAAGCCAGTTCAGCTGCAATGGCTTCTGAACTCACACATAATGAATAACCATGAGGTATTGGATGATAGATCAACTCTTTTATAACAAGAGTGAGCGCCTGAGGGTAGCAACAACAGGAATGCCATAAAAGAAAGAATTTGTAAATTTCCTGGAATAGTTGCAACTTCATTTGGAATGTAACTGTGCTGAGCTTTTTTTTCATTTTGTTCTGCTGCTTGGAAAGGGTGTGTAACTTTTTTGATTACTCTTTCATAGGATATGAGCATCACCGGCAAGGTCAGAATTTGTTGCTCATCCCTAATTGCCTTTGAGAAGGCAGTGGTGAGCCGCCTTCTTGAACTGCTGCAGTCTATCAGGTTTAGGTACACCCTCAGTGCTGTTAGGAAGTGAATTCCAGGATTTTGACCCAGTGGCAATGAAGGAATGGTGATAAAGTTCCAAGTCAGGATGGTGTGTGGCTTGGAAGGAACTTGCAGGTGGTGGTGTTCCCATGCATCTACTGCCCTTTTCCTTCTAGGTGGTAGAAGTTGTGGGTTTGGAAAGTGTCGTCAAAGGTTCCTTGGTGAGTTGCTGCTTGTATCTTATAGGTAGCACTGATTGCAGCAACTGTGTGTCAGTGGTGGAGGGAGTGAATGTTGAAGGTGGTGGATAGGTGCCAATCAAGCTGGCGGGCTGCTTTGCCGTGGATGTTGTTGAGTTTCTTGAGTATTGTTAGAGCTGCACTCATCCAGGCAAGTGGGGAGTATTCCATCACACTCCTGACTTGTGCCTTGTAGGTAATGGACAGGTTTTGGGAAGTCATGGGGTGAGTTTGTCGCCGCAGAATTCCCAGTTTCTGACCTGCTCTTGTAGCCACAGTATTTATATGGCTGGTCCAGTTCAGTTTCTGGTCAATAGTAACCCCCAGGATGTTGACGGTGGAGAACTCGGTGATGGTAATGTTGTTAAATGTCAAGTGAAGATGGCCAAAATTGTCTGTTAATCTCGAGGGCAGTGCTCTTACCAATCAGTCAGTCACGGGTTCAAGCCCTACTTCAGTAAATAATTGATGCTGATAGGACACTAGAGTGCTGAGGCAGTGTTATACTGCCAGAAATATAACCTTTTGGCTGAAATGTTAAACTAAGGCCCTTCCTGCATAATCTGGCAGATGTAAGATTCCATGGCACCATTTAAAGAAGAACAAAAGGAGATCCCACCACGTCCTGGCCAATATCTTTTCCTCCACTAAAACCACTAAAAACAGGTCATCAAGTAATTTAACCCATTGCTGCTTGTGGGAGTGTGCAGTACACAAGTTGGATTGTAAAATTGCCTACACAACAAAGACTGCTTTCAAAAGTAGTCCATTGACTTTTGGACGTTATGTCTTCTTTCTACAGTGGTGTTACAAATCAACTAAAGAAAGCATTGAAAGGTCCCAAATCATATGAATAATCTCTGTGACTAACTGGGGAAGAAACATGAGGGAAATATCTGGGAAACCATCTACAAGTTTGCAGAGAGGAAAATAAATATATACGGTCAATATCTTTAAACATGACCCTTAAACTGTTCATCAAGTGTATGTGAGGATTTCTCACCCTTGTGCTTACCCCTTCGATTGTGTAACCCCCTCCTGACCTTGTGAACTCTCTTTTGTTCTTATTTTAGCCTCTTGTGCTTCTCCAATTCTCAACCCATCTAGACATCTAGGCTCTACACTCTAAAATTCCCTCCCTAAATCTCTTCATCTCTTTATCCCCTTTTCCCCCTTTGCACCCCAAATCACCAGCCCTAATATCTCATTCTTTGGTTTGTGTATTTTTTCATTTGATTACACTTCTGTAATGCTTTTCTACTTTAAAGACGTTGTATAAACATAACTCGTTTTTGATACCACGAGGCATCACTGCATCATGAGGTTGTAAACCAATTAAATGGTTCAGTTTATGGTGACAATGCTGAATGAACTGTTTGTTTGAGAATTCAGAAACTGAATTATTTCTGTAATAATTTGGCATTTTAGGTTGCAATTTTTATATATTTTTAACTTTTCTGCCTCTTCCTATCTTGAAGATGCTGCCTCATGCTGGAGTATAATTTTTCAGTGGCTAGCCACCCACTAGCACAGTCAGTAGAAGAGAAACAATTCAGGCAGAAAGAGAGTCATGATAGGGGTATAGTGAGGGAAAGAAGTCTGAAGTTTAACCAGTAGGTTAAGGTGAAAAATAATTATCATGAGTGGTTGAAGTGGCTACCAAGGAGAGTCATGAAAACATGTGGTCCTCGTACATATTTGGTCAAGATATTTGCTAGTGGAAAGGTTAGGTTTGTGCCTATAGATAATGTTTTACTTGAAGAGGTTTATGATAAAGAAGGGAGTAGGGAAGAATCAAATGAATCTGATGAATTGGATAGTTGGGATATGAGTAGAGTACGAACAGTTACTGCAACACAAATTGTGACTGAAACCAGTTCAGATCTGAGCCAGAGTCAGACAGACATGTCTAATGAAGTGGAAAATTCCATTGAAGGTCAAGGGCCAAATCAGTCTTTGTTGGAGAAAACCCCTCCTCAGACTCAGGCAAAGGTCCTTCTCCAAGTTTTGAAAGTTTATGTCCTCTTAGGAATAGGAAACCAGTGGTTAATTGGATTTGTAAATAAATGAAAAAACAAGAAATCTCTATAGGTTGTATGGAATTTAAACATTGTGTAACTTTTTCATTAAGGACGGAGGAGTGTAATAGCACCCTCTGGTGGCTATTTGCACATGTATGTATATAAGCCAAAATCGGAATAAACCAGTAAAAGTTAGGTACTCGAACTCCACGGGTGAAATTTTACGGCCCCTCCTGCCGTTGGGATTTTCTGATCCCACTGAAGTCAGTGGAGTTTTGAATGGCTTGCTGCATTTTACGGTCTTGCCCCCGCTGCGACCGGGCCATGAAATTCTGCCCCATGTGTATGCACCGGACTCTCAAAAGATAAAATCCCACCTTTAAA
This sequence comes from Carcharodon carcharias, assembly GCF_017639515.1. NCBI lineage: Eukaryota > Metazoa > Chordata > Chondrichthyes > Lamniformes > Lamnidae > Carcharodon > Carcharodon carcharias. Next base: position 169,945,267 of record NC_054472.1, read on the forward strand.
AAATCTGTTTCCTTACCCTTGGAACAGTTTGGCTCCAGTCTGGTCCAGCTGCAACAGTTTGCTTTCATACAGGAGTAATTATTCAGAGTGGACGTAACTAATTGTTTTAACGGTGACTCAATTTGTGTCGTATGCAGAACAATACCATTCAACTGGGAATAAGGGAAACAACAATATTAAACAGGACTTCACTGATACAGAAATGTGAACAGGACTTTTCCAAAATGAACCTTGTATATTAGCAGGGGAATAACTGAAAATTTAGAACAAATGTTTTGTACAGCCAAAAAATCTATAGAATGCAAATTCTATTTAAGTCAATGACTTGCTAATTGGTAATTACAGTTTTGAATAAAGGCACAAAGAAAATTAATTTCCATTAAGCCTCACGTGCTATCCTGCTGTTTTAGAAGATTAGCAAAGAAAACTTCTTCTGGTCAATTGTGAATGACAATAACTCTGCATAACATGGATATACAATTGTTTTAAACAAACACCCAGGCTGGATTTTACGTCCCCCCTCCAGGTATGCTTTTGATGGGGAAAGGCCTTTTTGGCTGGGGAAGGCCTGCAAAATATATCAGGTGGCCAGCGCAATACCTTCCCACCACCATCCCCCCCACCCCGAGCTGACCTGCATAATACTCTACATGGGTGGGCGCTGAAGTCGATAGCCTGCCCATCACATGTAAATATATAATTAAAGGTCAATTAGGCTTGTTATCAAGCCTATTGACCAGGATTATATGCCGACCATTTTATAACACAGTTGGTGTGGACGGGGGTGGGGAGATGAACTGGTCAACTTTTTTTGCCAGCTTTGTCCAGGATGGTGGCAAACTTCTAGAGTGTTGTTGGAGCTGCACTCATCCAGGCAATTGGAGGACAGGCTCTGGGGAGTCAGGAGTAGAATTCTCTCCAGAATTCCCAGCCTCTAACCTGCTCTTGTAACCACAGTATTTTTATGGCTAGTCCAGTTTAATTTCTGTGGTAAGTTCAGTTCAGTGGTAACCCCCAGGGTGTTGATGGTGGGGATTTAGCGATGGTTATGCTATTGAATGTGACGGTGAGATGGTTGGATTCTATTGTTGGAAATGGTTATTCCCTGACACTTGTGTGCTATGAATGTACTTGCCACTTGTCAACCCCAGCTTGAATGTTGCCCAGGTCTTTCCACATTTGGACATGGACTGCTTCTGTATCTGAGGAGTCGTAAGTGGTGCTGAACATTGTGCAATCATCAGAGAACATCCCCACTTCTGACCTTATGATGGAGGGAAGATCATTGATGAAGCAACTGAAGATGGTTGAGTCGAGGACACTACCCTGCAGTGATGTCCTGGGACTGAGATGATTGGTCTGCAACAACCACAACCATCTTTCTTTGTGCTAGGCATGACTCTAACCAGCAGAGAGTTTTCCAGTGATTCCCATTGACTCCTGTTTTGCTAGGGCTCCTTGATGCCACACTCAGTCAAATGCTGCCTTGATGTCAAGGGCAGTCACTCTCACCTCAGCTCTGGAGTTCAGCTAGTTTGTCCATGTTTTCACCAAGATCGTAATGAGGTCAGGAGCTGAGTGACCATGGGGAATCCAAACTGAGCATCAGTGAGCAGGTTATTGCTAAGCAAGTGCTGCTTCATAGCTTTTTTGATGACCCCTTCCATCAATTCGCTTGATGATTGAGAGTTGACTGATAGGGCGGTAATTGGCTGGGTTGGATTTGTCCTGCTTTTTGTGGACAGGATATACCTGGGCAATTTTCCACATTGCCGGGTAGATGTCAGTGTTGTAGCTATACTAAAATAGCATGACTAGGGCCGCGACTAGTTCTGGAACAAAAGCCTTCAGTACTACAGCCAGGCTATTGTCAGGGCCCCTAGCCTTTGTTGTATCCAGCCATTTCTTGATATCACATGAAGTGAATTGAATTCGCTGAAGACTGGCATCCGTGATGTTGGGGACCTCTGGAGGAAGCCGAGATGGATCATCCACTCGGCACTTCTGGCTGAAGCTGTTTACAAGTGCTTCAACCTTGTCTTTTGCATTGATGAGCTGGACTGCCTCTTCATTGAGGATGGAGGTATTCAGTTAGTTCAATTACTCAGCACCATTCACAACTGGATTGGCAGGACTGCAGAGCTTAGATCTGACCTGTGGTTTGTGGGATTGCCTCGCTCTGTCCATCACATGCTGCAAGACTATAACCACAAGACTTTCTTTGGTTCTACAGTAAGCTGTACAATTGTAGCCTCAACTTGTATTTAATTACTAAACTCTCATGATTCTGCAATAAACCATCTGTAAATACTTCCATTCTAGAGCACATAACATTAGGCAGAGGCCCAGAGAATTCAACTTGCCACCGTTATATGGAGGTGACTTAATTTCCAGCAGTGAGCTCCACAGTAAAGCAACTTACCAGACACTAGTACCACTGCATCTGAACTCATGTCCAATGACTTGTTACTACTTTTGTTGCCTCAGATCTTTTAGTGGTGAGCAAATTAGTAGAATCAATCCTGAGAGATAGGGTTAACTGTCATGTGGAAAGGCATGGCCTAGTCAGGGATGGTCAGCATGGATTTGTTAAAGGAAGGTCTTGCCTCACAAATTTGATTGAATTTTTTGAGGAAGTGACAAGAAGGGTTGATGAAGGTAATGCAGTGGATGTTGTGTACATGGATTTTAGCAAGGCATTTGACAAGGTCCCACATGGCAGATTGGTCAGGAAAGTAAAAGCCCATGGGATTCAGGGTAATGTAGCAAACTGGATAAAAGGTTGGCTTTGTAGCAGGAAACAAAGGGTAATGGTCGATGGGTGCCCTTGCGAATGCAAGGTTATCTCAAGTGGTGTTCCACAGGGCTCGGCGTTGGGACCCTTGCTGTTTGTGTAATATATTAACGATTTGGACGTGAACATGGGGGGCACGATTGGGAAATTGCAGATGAAATGTAGGTTGGCCGAATAGTGGATAGTGTAGAGGACAGCCATAATCTCCAAAACGATATAGGTGGGTTGGTGGAGTGGGCAGTAAAGTGGCAGATGGATTTTAACATAGAGAAGTGTGAGGTCATACATTTAGGGAGATCAAACAGTTACAGGGATTACACAATAAATAGAAATATACTAAGAGGGGTAGATAAAGTGAGAGATCTTGGCGTACAAGTACACAGGTCCCTGAAGGTAGCAATTCAAGTAGACAAGATTGTAAAGAAGGCATATGGAATGCTCTCCTTCATTGGCAGAGGTATAAAATATAAAAGTAAGGATATAATGTTGGAATTGTATAAAACACTGGTGAGGCCACAACTGGAGTATTGTGTGCAGTTCTGGTCACCACATTACAGGAAGGATGTAATAGCTCTGGAGACAGTGCAGAGGAGGTTTACAAGAATGTTGCCAGGGTTAAAAAAGTGTAGCTACAAGGAGAGATTGGATAGGTTGGGGTTATTTTCCTTAGAACAAAGAAGGCTGAGAGGTGACTTGATTGAGGTGTACAAAATTATGAGGGGAATAGATAGAGTGGACAGGATAAAATTGTTTCCCTTGATGGAGAATACTAGAACCAGGGGACATATATTCAAGATAAGTAGCAGAAGGTGCAGGGGGGACATGAGGAAGAACTATTTTACGCAGAGGGTAGTGGGTGTCTGGAATTCGCTGCCCAAGTTGGTGGTAGAGGCAGAAACTCTAAACTCTTTTAAAAAGTCCCTGGATCTGCATCTTATGTGCTGTAACCTGCAGGGCTATGGGCTGAATGCAGGAAGGTAGGATTAGAAAGGGCACCTGGGTGTCCTTGGGTTGGCATGGACAAGCTGGGCTGAATGGCATCCTTCTGTGCTGTATCTTTTCTATGGTTCTAACCTATTACAGCATGCCCTCTGTCTATATTGGGAGATATATTTTGTTTCTTCTCAAACTTTCCTCTCTATAAGCTCCGGCTCCAGAGCCTGTGGGTGCAATTTAAGATTTCCCATCCACACCTGTAACTATCAACAGGTCAATTAATGTGTGCATATCAATCATTTCAAAACTGCTTTGCATTGAGCAATCTCTGACCTCTGATCTCTTAGAACAGCTGCCCGTTTCAGGAATATTTACAGGGGGATGGTCAGGAGAAAAGGCTGGAATTTCTTTTCACAGGATTTAGGCATCACTGGCTAGGCCAGCATTTATTTCCCACCCCTAATTGCTCTTAAGAGGGTGGTGGTGACCTGCCTTCTTGAACCGCTGCAGTCCATGTGATGTAGGTACACCCACAGTGCTGTTAGGAAAGGATTTTGACCCAGCAACAGTGAAGGAATGGCGATATATTTCCAAGTCAGGATGGTGAGTGACTTGGAGCGGAACTTCCAGTTGGTGCTGTTCCCATCTATCTGCTGCCCTTGTCCTTCTAGGTGGTACGGGCTTGGAAGTTGCGAAGGCGGCTTTTCTCTCACATTCAAGTCAAGGAATGAAAATTCTATTTTGAGATCTTTCACAGTGGCTATAGAAAATCACAATTAGATGCTCTCTGTCTGGGGCATAATTTTTTTCTCTATACGTGCAGTGGCGCAATCCCAACTCTTCTGAGGATTTTGCATGTGTGAGGACTCGATCTCCTGAGAGAAGAGAGGATGGTGGTGTGTGTGTGTGAATGTGTATGTGTGTATGTGTGTTGTGTATGCGTGTGTGTTTCTGTCTGTGCATATGTTTGTGTGTGTATGTGTGTATGTGGTGGTGGTTGTGTGTGTTTGTTTGTGTGTGTATGTATTTGTGTCTGTGTGTTTGTATGTGTGTGCTTGTGGGTGTGTGCGTGTGCAGTTGTGTGTGTGTATGCGTTAGTGTGTGCATGCATGTCTATCTGTATGTACATATTTTTTATGAGAATTGAATTGTCTTAGGTATTTAACATTGTCCTGCCCTATGACATTAAGAAGAGCTGAGCTTTACTACTTAGGGCAACATTATGAAATGTGCGCATATCTGCACCAAGATTTTGGACTGCATTAAGCTTTCCATTCTCATCTGTATTCATGTCTTCTGCTTTAAGTTGAGGAGACAGCTTTTCAGGGTGAGAATGTAATTTAGGCAAATTTAAAACTGAATCCCACACCAATCAGCAAGCAACTTTCAAGAATTTTTCTAACAATACTCTTCTTTGACATCTTAAATTTGTGTGTTAGAACATGTTCTGATTGGATAGCTCTGATTTCCATGGTAATTACCAATCACAGTATGGCCTCTGGTCATTATAATGGAAATTGTTGGTAGCTAATCAGAAAGCATACTGATTAGATTCTATTTTACTTTAAAACATTATTTTCTTGCCGATCATCGCCACTTCTCCCCTTAAAATGTTGAGTGGAATTTTACAGCCCGCTCACTACAAGGCAGAGCCACAAAAGGCGGCGAGCATTCGAAAGTTCATTGACTTTGGTGGGACCGGGAAATCCCGCCGGTGGGAGGGACCATAAAATTCCGCCCATTGACTCCTTTTGGTGATACAGTTCAATTGATACCGTGATTTGGCTGCAGGGGGCATCATAACCAAGTCTGATCCCATCCTCATGTGATGTGCATCAACATGTGCACTTCTGGTAAGGTGGGAGGGAGGTGGTGGGTCATTGGATAGGGTGAGGAAAGCATATATTGACAACTTTTTTCCCTTCCGATCCCAAGAGAATTCGGTCAGCTATAGCATCGCAAGAACTGCTCCAACTGAGGTCAGATAAGTCAATAAGGACCGAGGATCAAACCTGCAACCTTCTTGGACTGTATGTGGAGGGCAGAAAGGGCAGTGAATTTTAACTTTCTCCCACATGCCTCATGCTGAGAATATGAATGTTAGGACCCCAAAGATTGAGTCGTGGTCTCATCCACCCATTCTGCTGTGCTACTACTCCCAGTGCCATTCTCAGTCGGGCACCTTTCTCGGGCCTTCATTGTGTGCACCCAAACTCACTGGGGGCCTAATAAGCAGACATCAATCAGTGGGCTGCACCTCAGGTTTACCCAAGCCTGCAGATGGTAATAGGAAGAAAGAGCCTTGGAACACATGAGGTCAATGAGAAGCTGAAGTGTTTAAACATAGCAGCTGAGCCAGCAAGACTGATTGGTCAGGATCTTCACATAGGTTTTTGAGGAAGAAGGGCATGTGGCACATTCGCAAGTTACAAATTTTCTCTCCTTTTAGCAGTGCAGGGAGAAATGTCAATTGCTTGCAGTCTCACCAATTTCTATACATTGACCCATTAGAGAGAAAGTCAGCAGCAATGATTCAGTGCTCTCACTTTTCCCCTCAAACTTGGCAATTTCCTTGAACTTAAAATGAGATTCGTATAGGGTCTAGCTTTGTACATTACATGTTAATTTCAATGCAAGAACGACCTGTAGGTTAATTAAACTGAATGCCTAAAGGTAAAATTTCCTCTTTAACAGGTGCCATGCCATCTTCTGAAGTTATGTTCCACACCAAGATAATGAAGTTGAGAAATAGGAGTTCTGCAGCATATTTTAGCCATTCCAGAATCCTATTTGATATCAGCTGCCCTGCTGAGCTATAGAGATAAGAAAGGAGGCCTCTGGCTCATTTGCACTAAGTCCTTTATCAGCTGCACCAGTCTCAGTGGACATGCTCTGTGGAGTACCAGGTTTGAAATGTTAATCTGTTTCCATTAACCATCTAGCTTATGGCAACACCAGCTTCTTAAATGATCTTCCCATCACAAGCCTCTCTAATTTTGATCTGTTCATTTCTTACTGTGCAAGACTATGGGGCAATTCACATTTTGCTACCAACTTATACTTCTTGGTGGGGCAAAAGTTGCAACCAAACAAACTGGATTCCCACTGACTTGCAACTGGACCTCTGCTGGTTCCTATTTTAGGGTGAATCTCAATTTGAGTGACCTAAACTACCAGAAACAAATGAGAGCTTCATTAATGGACAGGGATTTGGGAGTTTTAAAAGTTTGTTTTCCTGGTATAGTGTGTAATGCACAATGTGTGAACTAATCAAGTGAAAGATGAATAACTCATACAATCAAAGAATGGTACAGAGTAGAAGGAGGCCATTCAGCCCACCGTGCCCATGCTGACTCTCTGCAAGAGCAACTTAACCAGTCCCACTCCCCTGCCTTTTCCCCTTAGCCCTGCAATGTTTTTTTCTCGACAGTTAACTATCCAATTCACTTTTGAAAGTCACGATAGAATCTGCCTCCAACACACTTTCAGGCAGTATGTTCCAAATCTTAACTACTCGCTGTGTAATGAAGTTTTCCTCACGTCGGGTGGAATTTTCTGTGCTCACTGGCGTTGGGTGTGTTTGGTGGCGTGAGCAGACAATATGGCGTGGAGGCCAAAAATCGGTTTCACGACATCGTGAAGCCAGATTGCAATCGTCTGCTCAGCCCCGTCAATGGCTGGCCACGTTCTCTGCCATCGGGCATCAGGAACCTCATTGTAGTACATCAACATATCCTTATAAGGCCAGCCTGCTGGACTCAGTCCCGTCATCCCCCCCGCCCCCCAACTCCCCACCACCAGGCTGGATCGTCTGCCCTTGTCGGTGGGAAAACACGCTGACAACTGTGGCGTGCCGAAGTCAGGACTTACCACCAGGGCCTTGCGGACATCTGAGGAGCAGAAGATGCCAGAACCCAATAGCAACGGCACACTGGAGAAACATCCACGGCATGCTGGGTGGATTCTCATGGGCATGGCTCTGCTGTGAAGCAGCTCACAGAAGTTGGAAAGTCACCGTTGCTGCTCACAGTGGATGGTGGTCAAGGGAGTGGGAGAGTAAATTCTAGAAGTGGCTGAGAAAGGAAGAGGTGCTGAGGGTGGGGGTGAGGCTGGGAGGGGGGAATGAAGGTGTCGGCGGGGGGGTGGTGAGGTTGGTGTGGGGGGAATGATGATGTTGGGGAGGTGAGGTTTGGAGGGGGGGAATGAAAGTGTTAGGAGGGGGGAGAGTGTATGGGGAGGAGAGGGTAATGGAAGAGAAGATGGCAACAGGGGAAGTAGGTGTAAGGGGGAGTGGAAGGTGTAAGGGAAGGAGTTTGGAGAAGGGAAGGAGAGGGTAGGGAGTTCAGGGGGAAGAAGAAGTGTGGATGGGGAGGGAGTCCGGGGGGAGGAAGGAGTTCAGAGGGGGGAGGGACTAAGGGTGGAGGAAGAAGTAAGGGTGGAGGAGGGAGTTAGGAACAGGGAAGGAGTAAAGCTGGAGGAAGAAGTGAGGCTGGAAGAAGAGGTAAGGCTGGAGGAAGGATTCGGGAGGGAGGAAGGTCTAAGGGTGGTAGAAGAAGTAAGTGTGTCTGAGGGAATGGGAGGGATTAAGCAGGGGAGGAGAGGGGTACAGGGGGTGGGGGAAGGGGTTCTGGGGGCGAAGGGGTTCCAGGGGTGAAGGAGTCCAGAGGGGGGAAGGGTTCTGGGAGGGGGGTGGGGTCTAAAGTGGGGGGAATGTTCAGATGAACGTGCAAGGGAGGGGTCTGATGGATCCATGATTACCTCCTGGGGAGCGGACTGAGGGTGGGTGTGGTATGAGGGAATGGTGAGAATGACCGAGAGCAGACTGAGGCAGTGGGGTGAGAGGGTGGAGGTTCGACGGTGGCAGTAGAAGGGATGGTGAGGGTGGCAGGTGGGGACTTGGAGGCAAACACGTACCCTAGAGGTGGGAAGGAGGAGGTTGGGGACGTTAATGTGGGTGAGGGTGGGATTTTTGGAAAGGAAGGGAACATGCACATTCACCAAGACATCTCCAAAGGAAAAGGGTTGTGGCTGATCGGTCATGGAGGGGTGGTGGAAGGTGTTGCCAGGAGAGTCAACGGTGATGGGGGAAAGGAAATGGACAACTGGGGGAGGGTAAAGGATGGGGGAGTGAAAGTAAAACTGAATTAGTTAAATGTTGACCAAATTGAAAGTGAAATGAGAATCATGGTGGGTGAGATCAGGTGCTGCATGGGAGTGTGATCAGCAGGTGGGTGGAGATGCAGGTCAGCTCAGACTGAAAGTGAAACCCAGCAGGCAGCATTAAAAATGCTCAGGACATTGAGATGAGTGTCATACGGGAAGGATCTGCGTGCGTGGGAGAGTGCCTACAGGAGGCACCGAGAGGCCCTGCCACACACACACTTCTCCTTCCAGAATCACTTGTGGGCCAGCTGCTCCCTCTGCGGTAACAGAGGACGAGGTTGAGGGGGTCACAGGCAAAGGGGGCTCGAGCGAGTGGACAGCATCTGAGATTCCTGAGTGGATGACCCAGGGGTGTGAGTGTATGAGTTGAGAGTGATGAGAAGAGTGAGTTACCTTAGTGAAGGGATGAGACCATTCATCCTGTCGTGGCACTGGATGGATGTCCCCTTTTGCAGGGCATTGGCGCTGACCACCTCCCATGCTGAATTGATGATGCAGCTGCCCATCCTGCAGCCAAAGCAGGATAGAGGACATCACAGTGAGCCTCCAAGGCGTCCAAAAAGTGCTCGAGGGACACGTCACTAAATCTGGGTGCCATAGTCTACTTGCCTTTCGGGGCAATGTCTTCTGTGCAGCAGTTGGATCACTGAAAAGTGTGTGTGTGGCTGGACTTTAAATATGGCGCCAGGCATGATGAAGTGATGAGGTGATGGCGTGGCAGGCGAATGAGAGCCCATCCGCCACGGAAATGTGTTTCCCGGGAATGTATAATTAATGCAGCAGGTTTTGGGACGATATGGTGTGAAATGCCGCCATTGCGGCTGACGGGTAAAACACTCACCAAGGCTAAACCAGAACAAATGCCTGCAGACAATACCTCTCCCAGGAAAGAGAGATGCATCCCACCCCAAATATAGCAACTCATAAAGTTATGGAGACACAGTCAGAATCCGCTTGTAGTAACTCAGTCTCATCTGCAAGCCAGGCCACTAGGCACAGCTACTCATGACCATATTCTGCTGTGTGTAGAAAATACTCAAAGTCCTCAACAGGTCAGGCAGTATCAGTAGAGAGAGAAACAGAGTTAATATTTCTGTTTGATGACCCTTCATCAGAATATATGACAATATGCTATAATCACAGAATGATTACAACAAAGAATAGTTTGAAAACTGTTTTTGGATTAATGCGGGATTGTTTCCAACTTTAACGGGATGAAAATGAAATGGGTTTTACAATGGCTGGGCAATTTGCTTGGATTATTGCCCATGTAGTGATAGTGAAAATTACTTCATGATCAAGAAATAACTGTTTCCAGGTAAGGCCACATTTGTTGGAGGTGTTTCTTTTAGCCCATTCTCTCCCCATCATGTTTGAAGGTGTTGGGAGTAGTTTTGACCTTGTGCGATGGTGTAGAATGGGTGATAGCAAATCCGCAGCTAGTTTGACACCTTTCCTGAATTTCACTTCCATTGAAGGCCCCCGCTTTATACCATCTCACAAAGCCAGCTTTATGCCCATTGAATTTGGTGACAGGTGCCCCCTGGTGTCTTACCCATGTAGCCCTCCTTGGGTGAGCCTTGGTTACTTGTCTATTTACCGTGGAGATGTCACAGCTTAGTGTGAACCTGTACTCACCCTGTTCACCCAGGAGCCACTTGGCGGTGTTCATGCAGAGGAATCCTGGCGGCTTTGCGTGTTGAAAACTTTCTTTCTATGTATGAAAAATAAGATTTATGAGGTGGTATACATGTGTTGTTTCAATCTGTCACATCATTGCTAATGCATTTGTACGAAATGTGGGTGAGATTGAGTCTATTGCAAAGGTGTCACTGAATGACATATGTACAGTATTCAATTTTGACTCAGCATTAAGTTTGTACATTTTCAGGGTAGTGAGCAAGTAACTGTCATTTCACTAATTTGAATGAATGATCTTTTTTCTTCAATATACCACTCATCACTCAACATTGATCCCAGAGGATACACACATTCATGAAGTTACTTGGATGACTGCAAATCCTACCGTTATTAATTATTCAAGTTATAAATGTGTCTCCTGTGGTGGTTGCCCCCAGGGAATCAAAAGATATGGAAACTATTATGTTAGGGCTTCTTTTCTGGAGGCACGGTGAGTGTGTGGGACAAGTTATGAGAGTTGCGAGGGAGTGGGGAAGGTCTCCAGATATGAAAGGTCTGACATGGTCAAAATACCCCAGCAATGAACCAGAAAGGTTTGTTAGATGTTCAGTGCAGTGCACCCAACCTATAATTATAGATGCTTCATGATTTTGAATGCCTGGATTTGATCATTCTGATTGGCTTTATGAATGCCCGACAACATGCTTGAGAGTTTATGGTTCCACAGTACACTGAGATTTGTTGAAAACGTGTTTTTATTTATTGTAGGTTATATTTGAAGCAGTTACATCAGGTCAGTCTGAGTACATCGCCATCGATGAAGTGAAAATCCAAGGACACCCGTGCAGTAAGTAACAATCAGATTTTTCCATCCATTTTCAGAGCAGACAGATGGGAGATCTGACCTCTGGTGAAATCAGGTTTTGGCCATCCTCCTATTAGTTTAAAAAGAAACAGGACTGTCCTCAGGACTGAAATGGGATAAAACATGCTTTGACTGGCAATGCCGCACCTGCTCAAATATATGCACCAGGACATTCCACTTGTACGAGCTGCACCGTTTCCCAGCTCGGAGTAGGCATTGTGATTTCTGTTGCCATTGTCTGGCTTCCCTGCTCACGAATTCTCTCCCTCTCCTTCCTGTCTTTTCTGAAGACTGCTTTGCAGTTCACTGATTGCTGTGCTTTTGCAGACACACCTCTGGCTCTCGTGTGGTGTGAAGTAGCTTGGCCTGGTGCAGCCAGGTGTTTCCAAAAAGATATCTTGGACTTACTGATGGAACCTTGTTTCATTTAGACACTGGTCACTATCTGCCTACTAGTCCCATTACACAAATCAAAAAATATTTGGCCCGTGTGTTTGATTTAGGGTCAATCTTAGTGTCTGTTAGACCCTGCCCTCTCCTGAAAATAGAGACAGAATGCAGCATATTGCAGTATTAGGCAGAGCTTAGTTCTGTCTAATGTCTGTCAATACTTAGCCTAGCATCAGTTTGCCACCAATCTGAGGATGGGTGTTGGAAGCTGCCACCCACAGAAGATGGGACCTTCCCTTCTGTAGAGGGAGTGTGGAAATCCCCTTTTTGACAGTTCCTAGAATGTCAAATCCACTACACATGCAGAAAACCTGAATGCTGGGGGATGACATTTTTTAGACATTGTTCCAGATCCCAAGAGCAAGCATTCTGTTACAGATCTAGATAGATTAGACATAAATCTTACCAGGTTCACTGCCTCTATGAACTAGTACTCAAGGTAATTGTAGGAATTTTCCAAAATATTTCCACGTGTGCTAAGTGTTTTCAGGTCACAAGTCAGTCCTTGCTTAGCGAGGGCAAGCAAGAAATCTTTTCCTTGACTAAGCTTTGCCTAGAAAGCGTAATCCTAGGTTTCTGCTAATTCTGTTTTTGGATGTAGGAGCAACTCACTCTTAGCCTCCTCTTGATATCTTTTCCTAGAGGTGTTGGCTTTTTGGTTGTTAGATATTCTTGTGCTGATTAGCAATTGGTTTTTCAGATTAATGACTTTTGAAATTCATTTATCTATATTGACTTAAGATTGATGATTCTTTTGCATTTTCACCCTTAATAGAGTGATGTAGTGATAAATGTCACTGGACTTGTAATCAGGAGGCCCAGGCTAATGCTCTGGGTACATGGGTTCAAATCCCACCACAGCAGCTGGTGGGATTTAACTTCAATTAATAAACCTGGGAATATGAAGCCCGTCTCATCAATGATGATCATGAAACTATCATCGATTGTTTTAAAAACGCAACCTGGTTTACCCATGTCCTTCAGGGAAGGAAATCTGCAATCCTTGCCCGGTCGGGCCCACATGTGACTCCAGACCAAAGTGGTTGATTCTGAACTTCCCTCTGAAATGACTGTGCAAGCCCCTTAATTCAAGGGCAATCAGGGATAGGCAACAAATGCTGGCTCTCAGTGACACCCACATCCCATGAAAGAATAAAGAGTAAAAAATGTGCTGCCCAGCAGAGCTGGTTTTACGTGATTAGTGCCTTGAAGCTGGGCAAGTTGGCTTGGGAGAGGACACTGCTATTGGACCACATTTCTTGCCACCGGCTTTGGAAGACCTTGTGAAGGCAGCACTGGTGGTGCTTCTCCAGTGCTTTGAGGTGCCTGCTGCAAGCTGTCCAATCCTCTGAAGCATGTAAGAATGTGGGGATCACTGCTGCCCCGTAAACCACGGCCTTCATCTCAGGCTTGAGGTCCTGCTCTCACCACATCCCATAGGAGTTCTTTGCCCGACGAGTTAGCTTACAATTGCTCCTATGTGTCAGTCAGCAAGCGTGCAGTATGCAAATAATTGTATGTGGTAACTATGTTCTAATCATGTTATAACACTTGGAGCATTTAAGTTAGGGTACATCTAGCAGAGTTTCTTCAATGTTGAAAACTTTTTCCTCACCCATGTTCCAGACCTCCACTGCAACTCACTACCATATGGAGGTGAATAGTTTAGATGCTTTTAAGGGAAAGCTAGATATATACAAGAGCGAAAAAATGATGGAGGATATGTTGATAGGGTTAGATGAAGTAGAGTGGGAGGAGGCTTGTGTAGTGAAGCAGGGAGTCTTTTCCTGAGGCTGTCCCTTGCCAACCATCTCTTTCAGTGCAGGAATAATTTATCTTCTGCAAACTTACACTGCTTATTTGGTGAGGACCTACCCCTTCAGAACAAAGCAGCAGCTCTGCAAATGTGCTGATGCATCAGATATACCAATTCACAGCATGCACATCTCCCAGGCAAGATCTCAGCCATGCAGGAACCACTGAGTAATATGTAAATGAGTAGATTATACAAACGCATGAGGTTCACGCAGTGTTAATGGAATCTGAGATGTACTCATGTCCTTCTGATCCAGCACCAAGACTTGAAAATTAACCTTGCTGTTTTCTGCTTCAGCAGAATGTAGATTGAACTTCAAGCCACAAAAAGACCCTCACCTCATTTCCCCTGTAATATTTTTAACAATCACTTTAAATCTATGCCCCCTTGGCACTGACCTCTCTGCTAAACTAAATAATCTTTTCCCATCCACTCTATCCAGGCCCCTCACAATTTTGTTCATCTCAATCAAATTTCTCCTCAGCCTCCCCTGTCCCAAGGATAACAATCCCAGCCTACCCAAACTTTCCTCATAGCTGCAATTTTCCAGTTCTGGCAACATCCTCGTAAATCTCCTCTGTACCCTCTCTAATGCAATTACATCCTTCCTGTAATGAGCTGACCAGAACTGCACACAGTATTCAAGTTGTGGTCTAACTAATGTCTTATATTTTTCCAGCATAACTTCCCTGCTCTTATCTTCTATGCCTTAGCCAATAAATGAAAGGATTCCTTATGCCATCTTAACCATCTTATCAGCGTGCTCTGCTACCTTCAGGGACCTGTGGACATTCACTCCAAGGTCCCTTACTTCCTCCACATTTCTCAGTATTCTTCCATTTATGTGTACTCCTTTGCCTTGTTTGACCTCCCCAAATGCATCACCTCACACTTCTCTGGGTTGAATTCCATTTGCCACTTTTCTGCTCACCTGACCAGTCCATTGATATCTTCCTACAGTCTACAGTAATCTTCCTCACTATCAACTGCGTGACCAATTTTTGAGTCGTCTGCAAACTTCTTGATCAATCCAAATCATGAATTTATACCATAAAAAGCAGGGGACCTAGTACTGAACCCTCTGGAACCTCAGTGGAAACAGCCTTCCAGTTGCAAAAACACCCGTCAACAATTACTCTTTGTTTCCTGCCACTGAGCCAACTTTGTATCCAGCTTGCTACATTCCCTGGATCCCATGGGATTTTTTTTTAACCAGTCTGCCATATGGGACCTTGTCAAAGCCTTGCTAAAATCCATGTAGACCACATCATCGGCACCACCCTCATCAATGCTGCTTGTTACTTCCTCAAAAAATTCAGTCAAATTAGTCAGACATGTTTTTCCTTTAACAAATCCATGGTCACTGTCCTTGATTAATCCATGCCTTTCTGAGTGACGGTTTATCCTGTCCCTCAGAATTGATTCCAATAATTTGCCCACTACTGAGGCCAGGCTGACTGGCCTGTAATTATTCAGTCTATCCCTTGCTCCCTTTTTAAACATGCAATCCTCCGACACCACATCTGCATACAGTGAGGATTGGAAAATGATGGTCAGACCCTCCGCAATTTCCTCCTGGCTTCTCTTTAATAGCCTAGGATACATTTTATCCAGCACCAGTAATTTATCCACTTTCAAGGCTGCTAATTCCATTAATACTTCCTCTCTACCTATGTCTGTCATATCCAATACTTCACACTTCTCCTCATTAGCTACAATATCTGCATTGTCCCCCTCTTTTGTGAAGACAGACACAAAGTATCCCTGAAGAACCATACCCACATCCTCTGCCTCCACACATCGATTACCTTTTTTGTCTCCTTTGGGCCCTACTCTTTGCATAGTTATCCTTTTACTCTTAATGTATCGATAAAACATCTTTGGGTTCTCCTTGATTTTACTGGCCAATATCCTTTCATGACCTCCCTTTGCTTTCCTAATTTCTTTTATGATTTCAATTCTCCTCTTCCTGTACTCCTCTTGGTTTTCTGCAGTATTGAGTTCTTGGTATCTGACATAAGCTTTCCTTTTCTGCCTTATCTTACCCTGTAAGCTCCTTGACATCCATGGGACTCTGGATTTAGCAGTCCCACCTTTTTTTTGAGGGAACATGTTTACTTTGAACCCCTTTGAAGCTCCCCTTTGAATGTCTCCCACAGCTCTGACCCCGATTTACCTTCAAGTAGCTGTTTCCAGTCCACTTTTGCTAAATCACTTAGTAAATTTGGCCTTTCCACAATTTAGAACATTAACTCCTGTTTTATCTTGGTCCTTTTCCATAATTATGTTAAAACTAGCTGAATTATGATCACAACCACCAAAATGCTCTCCTGCTGTCACTCTTCCCCTGCTCAGCTTCATTTCCTAAAACTAAGCCCAGAGTCGCACCCTCTCCTGTTGGACTTGCTACGTACTGGCCAAAAACATCCTGCTGAATGTACCTCAGGAATTCTGTTCCCTCCATTCCTTTCACACTAAAACTATCCAAGTTAATATTGGGGTAGTTAAAATCCCCTACTAACGCTGCCCTTCTATTTTTGCACTTTTCAGAGATTTGCTTTTCTGTCTCCCTCTGACTGTTTGGAGGTCTATAGTACACTCCCAGTAATGTAATTGCCTCTTTCTTTGTTCCTAACCTCAATCCATATGGCCTCAATTGATAATCCTTCTAATATATCATCCCTCCTCACAGCTGTAATTGCTTCGCGAACCAAAATTGCCACACCCCTCTCTTCTTATCCCCCTCTCTATCTCATCTGAAAGCCCTGTAACTGGGAATGTTGAGCTTCCATTCCTGTCCCTCTTTAAGCCATGTTTCTGTAATAGCTATGATATCACACTGCTACGTTCCTGTCTGTGCCCTCAGCTCATCTGCTGTATTTGCTATACTCCTTGCAAGTACCCCTGTGCACTGCCAAACTCTTTTTTCCCTAGTTTTTGTTTCCACTGTCTTCCAGACTCAATCACTGATATTCTGCATCCATTACTAGTTCTGATTTTTTTCCCCCATCTGAGTCTACCCTGAAGTTCCCATTCCCCTGCCAAACTAGTTTAAATCCCTCCCAAAAACACTAGCAAACCTCCAAAGAAGGATATTGGTCGCAGATCCATTGAGGTGCAAACCGTCCAGCTTGTACAGGTCCCACCTCCCCCAGAACAGGTCCCAATCCCTGAGGAATCTGAATCGCTTCTTCCTAGACCATATCTCCAGCCATGCATTCATCAGCTCTAACCTTCTATTTCTATGGTCATTGGCATGTGGGACTGGTAGTAATCCAGAGATTACTACCTCTGAGGTCCTACTTTTTAATGTCTTACCAAGCTCCTTAAAATCTGCTTTCATGTCTTCATCCCTTTTTCTATCTAACTGGGAATTATTTGGTACCAATGTGAACTATGACTTCTGGCTGTTCATCCTCCCCTCTTAAGAATATCCTTCTTGTGTATGCGTTCTTCCAAATGCTGCTCTGGTGTTGGAGCTAGGGGCACTTTTCAGCTGGAGATTCACAGCAACAATTTCAGAGATGAAGGTGAGAGGAAGGGAGACTCTCAGGAGAATAAATGAGGATTAAAAATACAGATAAAAAGGAACTTTTGAACATTGCAGGAGTCAAACAATACATTTACCCATAGCAGGCAACAGAGCCTAAGTCTGACTGGTACATGCCTCGTTATCATATCACTGACAATGGTCTTTTCTTTCTATTAATGATAGACCAAGACTGATTCAAATCATAAATAATCTTGCTAAGAATACATAAACCCACTTGCAACATCGATTTATCAACAAGTGACAGAGACCCATATTACAGCTATAAATCCCAATTGAAGTCAATGAACAGGCTCTGAATAATCAAGATTGACACTGTCTAGTCTCTGCTACTTGAATTTTTTCATCTTTTCCTTTTCAACATTACTGGTGTCCCAGCAACCTTGGCTATAAACCTAGGTTTCTCAATTTGCATAAACACTTTAACAGTGCAAGTTTGAGAACAAAATCATAGAATCGTAGACTAATACAGCACAGAAGGAGGCCATTCAGCCCATTGTGCCTGTCCATCTCTTTGAAAGTGTTATCTAATTAGTCTTACTACCCTGCTATTTCCCTTTAGCCCTGCAAATATCTTCCCTTCAAGTATTCATCCAATTGGAAAATTATTGTTCACCAACTTTTCAGGCAACGCATTCCAGATCATAACAAAAAAAATCTCTCCTCACTTCACCTCTGATTCTTGTGCCAATTACCTTAAATCTGTGTTACCTGATTATTGCCATCCTGACTTGGAAATATATCACCGTTCCTTTCCTATCGCTAGGTCAAAATCCTGGAACTTCCTTCCTAACAGCACTATGGATGTACCTATACCACATGGACTGCAGCGGTTCAAGAAAGCAGCTCACCACCACCTTCTCAAGGGCCACTAGGGATATGTTAGCTAGCGAAGCCCACATCACGTGAAACAGGTCCTCCCTATTTCTTCTGTCAATTTTATTCAAAAATTTGAACAGCCTTGAAATCTCCTCTTAACCTTCTCTGCTCTGAGAGCAATCCCAGCTTCTGCTTTCTCTCAGGGCCCTGAGTATTAAAATATGTAGCTTCCAGTGCATGCCGACGCTCCATACTGTGAGCCTGTCTGACAATCTTAAATTGGTTGTCAGTGTAATTCTTAGCACAATGAGGATTATTTAGCAAATGTTGTTCAATTGCCTATCGCACAAGTGAGTAATGTGGTATATGAATTTCAGTGCCAGTGCCAGTGCCAGCTAGATAGTAGGCTGTACTTCCCAAAGACTGGTGATCGTATCAAACAGCATGTCCAAGCTGCTGTTCACAACGGGCAAGGTACAGACTGTACCCAACCAGCCCGTGCTTGCAAAATTCAAAACACAGTGTCCAACATTAGATGTGATTCCGCGATTGGACAATATTTGCTAAAAAAATCCTCAGTGTGGTGAGAATTATACTGGCAACCAATTTAAGATTGTCAGTCAGGCTTACTGTGAGGCACATTTGCATGTACTGGAAGCTACATATATTAATAATTTGCAGACAGAAAGAACATGTACACATATTGCACTTGTTTCAGCTAAACAATAAGTGACAGTCATTCATTGATTCATTCCTCAGGGCAATGCCTTGACCAATCAGAGTCAAGCTCCTTAGTTTAAATTTCAAACAATGCTTGGTAGTTAACTGACAGTCACCATCACTGGTGCATTCTCCATGGCAATACCTCTACCAATCAAAATCCAGGTGCCAACCAATCAGCATTCTCTTCTCATACACTATAAATTGTTGTTTTCCCCTTACATTGTTATTCTTGTGTAGTGTCCTGATGAGTGCAAGATTAAAAGCTTCGATATGTCTCTTTTTTCAGCAATACTCAAGTTCTGTACTACCAAACAACTATTGCTTGCTTTTGTACTCCGTGCCTCTGTTTATAAAGTCAATGATCCCAGATCCATTTTTAACAGCCTGCATAACTTGCTCTGTCACCTTCAGAGACTGGTGCACATCCACCCCAGGCCTCTCTGTTCCTGCAGCTCCTTTAAAATGTACTATTTATTTTATATTAACTCTCCTCATTCTTCCTACCAAAATTTATCACTTCATGTTTGTGCATTAAATTTCATCTGCTATGTGTCTGACCATGTACCAGCCTGTATAGCCCTCCTGAAGTGTGGTGCTACCCCCATAGTTTACTACATTTCCAACTTTCATGTTATCTCCAAACTTTGAATTTATGCCAGGGAGGTCTTGGGCACAATGGTACCATCCCTAACTCTGGGCCAGAAGCTATGGGTTCAAGCCACACTTAAGGGCTTGATGGCCATGAAAGGTGTGTTCCTAAGCAGATTGATTACCTGCTGGACGACAGGCAGTAAAGAGTGGAAGACTTTTAAGGTCAACCATACTGCAGAAGGAAATGGCAAAGTGTTGCAGTACTTTGCCAAGCCTAATCATGGACCAATCCAATGGACGTCCATGGTCGCCAATGCCCTCTTAAGGCATGGTACCTGAAGGAAGAGGATACCCAAGTCCAGGCCTTTAATATATCTCAAAAAGAGCAGTGGTTCCCAACATTGACATCTGGGGGACACCACTATACCTTTCCCTTCAGTCTGTAAAATAATAGTTCATCATAACTCTCTGCATTCTGTCCCATAGCTAATTTCATATCCATGCAGTAACTGCCCCTTAATCCCCAAGGCATTCAGTTTTGCTAATAAATCTATTACGTGATACTTGATCAAAATCCCTACATACATCAGGCACATTACATCCATCAAGTTTCTCACTTCATCAAAGTAGTTTTAAAGGGACATTTACAATTCACAAGAGGGATGCTTTTCAGAAGAGTTGTTTCAGCTCTATCAAACCGCAGTAAATTCTGCAGGTAGCGCTGTCTCATGATGCTGTTGCACAATTAGCAATGGAGCTCTCCTGCACAGCCATTTTTGGACGCAACTGAATTTCTCAGCGCAACCAAATTTCTCGGCTTAGCCGTTTTTAAAGACTTGCGTGCAAATAATCCCCAGTTAAGTGAAATTTGTTGCCAAATGCAGCAGCCAAGAATAATTTACAGAACAACTTGGCAGTAAACAACCAATCTGTAATGGTGTCGACAGTGTATCTGTAAAAATTAATCACTGGGTACCAAACAATTTTGTAGTCGACACTGTTTGTTTGTTCTAAAAGAAAGATAAATAAGGAAATGGGCTTTCTTTTACACACCAATCTTGATGAAAAATTCCTATTGATTTCTCATTGAACTGGGAGGCAGGCTGTGGTCGAGGTTCACTGATACACATGCACCAGTAGCAGAAATAATTACTTGACTCCACAGCCAAATTTGGCAATGTATCAGAAAAACAATGCTGAATTTAATACACTGTGATAGAAGATAGCCTTTTATTTATCCAGACACTCCAGAACAAATGTTGCCATTTGTAAGGAAGTGATAATCCCGCACTGTATGTCGAACTAGGTGCGGGTGATTGCTGTGAAGTGAATAATCTCTCCATTTTAAACATAAACAAAGCACTCAGCCGATTCACAAAAGTCTGGTGCTGATAGCAGCAAAATTGCTGACATTGGGAATTTAGTCCACAACCAAGTACCATAAATGCTCTAATAAAATAGCTCAATAGAAAATGAATTATGATTGTACACAAGAGTGAATTCTGTAAGGCTGCACATCAGTATTGAAATCATATGATTTCGTATGAAATCAATGTGCAGCAACTGTAGCTTGGAGCCTCGTCAGATTTACTCACATACTTATCGCAACATGTTTTGTCGGTCTTTCTTCTGGGCTTTTTCTTGCACATTTTGTTGTGACCCTCAGTCTTTTCCTTCCTATTTCTTGTCTCAGGTGTGTCTTCAGCATGTCTTATTTCCTTGCTTCCTTTTCTCTTGTCTGTTATTTCTCATTCCTGACCTGTACAAGTTTTTTGCCTCCTTCTTACCACTCCCCATTATAGTATCTTTGTTTTTGTTTCTCTGTTAAGCGGACAGTCTCTCCATCCATTGGTACACATTAGGGCATAACACATGCCAGGAGCATTCTTCCAGCAGCAACTTCTCCTTTTTTAAATTGCAACCTCACATATTCATTTTCTCATCATGCCCTTCAACCCTTTCTCTCCAAAACATAACCAGTTGCCTCTTGAACTCTTGCAATGGGAGACTTTTATCGGTGTGGTGCCGGTACAGAGGGGTCAGCAGCAAGGGTAGGGGGTGGATCTCATTGGCACCCTTCCCCTTTCCTTTCCCAATGCTGCTTCCCTTAATCAGGCTCTGTGCCTTTGAACAAAGGACATCCCTGGGAGCTCGCAAGCAACTCCACATGGGTTTGCTTGTCATGTTCCCCGTATGGTGAGCCTCCTGGTTAATACCAGTGGTGGCAGGATTAAGCCCTTAAGTCGATATTAATTGTCCACTTAAGGGCCTCAATTGATGGGGCAAGAAGGGTGCCCATGGGCCTTCCTGCCCCAAACTTAATCAGGGTGGAGGTGGGAGGCTGACGGGATCTCCACCTGCCACCTTCCTGCCTGATTAAATGCTCCCACCACCAAATTCACCATAGGGGAGGGCATTAAATTCAGCCCATTGGGTATGTGTTTATACATACATGTCTGTACGTTTTTGTATGCATCATGCACATATGTGTCTGTGCCTACTGTGTGTGTGTGTGTGTGTGTGTGTGTGTGTGTATATGCAGCAAGTCTGTATGATTGGTACCATTATGTCCAGTGAAGGCACATCATCTTCATAACTTCAAACATAGACTGTGTTCCCGTGGTAGCTTCTGGAACTGTCTTTTTATATTATAAAATGGACACTCACAAGGTGGCTTAGATGGCTGCCAAGTGTCAGATGACCTTTACTTATTCAACACAGACCATCTGAAGCTTCTGGAAGTTCCAATTGAATTACCCTGGGTGGGGGCATCCACCTGGAATGGATATGCCTAGATGAATGTTATCTGTGGGATTTACATAATGCCATTGTCTATTAATTACCCAAAATATAAAGTTGATAGAACTCTAGAATTCTTGTCTCCAAGATCAATACTTCGCAAAAGAGAGCTGAAGAGACCAGTTATCCACAAATTGTGTGTGAAAGGCTACCATCTATCTCCTATTCTTTATCAATGGCCTTTCAGCTTTAAGCCCTTCTACATGGACAATGGCCATTGATCATGTGACTGAAACTGGCCTGATACTGAAATCCTTTGTTATCCCAAGACCCAGGGAAAGGCCTGGGTTGTCTGCAGAAGACACCAAAAGAGAAAGCAGCTGTAGCAAAAGGATGTGCCTTCTTTGCCTTTTAAGAACCTAGAGGTTTTAAATTCTTTTAAAGCCTCCCAGCCTGATTCCTAAATCCAAGTCCACCTGTAAAGGATTTGGTCCTTCTGATACAAAACCACAAGTGCCTAACTTCAAAACCTGCTGAACATTCATTTATTCAAGGGAATCCTATTATAATCCTAATATCTAACTCCAGCTATCTGAACTCATCTAAACTACAATCCAAGAGCACAAAAGATTTCCTCCATTTCCGGAGCCTAAAAAGACTGTTTTCCTACAATGAGTTAAGCATGTGAACTATTAACTATTCTTTTGGTTTAATACTTGTTGAAGTGCTCTATCTTCTTTAATTATATCTTCCTTGCTAACGTAGCATTTAGATTTTTGGGGCGAGTGTGTGACTAAATAATCTGCTTTATTTAAACCCATGAAAGCCTGCTGCTGGTTCCTTAAATTGTTCACACGCTAAAAGGAACTTAGAAACATACACATCCACCTTTCCAAAGAACCACTCTGATCATGCACAGTGGGGGAAAGGAATTGGGGGTTTTGGTTTATCTCCCCTCCCCTGTCATAGCAGAATATATTGAAGGTGTGTGCGCATTTGTGTATGTGTGTGTGTATGTATGTACACATTGAGTGTGTGTAAGCATGCCTTGCGCACACAGAGTAAATTGTTCATAGTTAATGTTATCAAATAATTTCCTTAATTTTGTCAGATAACGATAGGTCACTTCATAAAATATATTTTAAAAAATACCAAGGCAGAATGCTGCGAGTGCTGGAAATCTGAATTAAAAACAGTAAATGCTGGAAATGCTCAGGCAGGTCAGGTAGCATCCGTGGAGAGAGAAACAGAGTTATTGTTTCAGGCTGATGACCTTTTATCAGAACTGTGATGAAAGGACATTGATGTGAAATGTTGGGCAGGATTTTCTTGACGCTGGGATGTTGGGCTGGGAGGATGTGGGGGAGAGTTGACAAAATAGTGCAGAACTGCACCGGGACAGTGGGAAGCCAATTTGAATACTAAAGGCCCCCAATTAAAGTTGATTCTCTCAACCTGCTGGCATATTGACAGCAGCGGAGCAGATTCCAGCTTCATGGGAGCAGCCTCCCTGTGGCAGGTCAGGCAGGCCATTGGATTTGGGGGTTGTGGGCAGGGAAGGCCACCCTCATGGCCCCATTGGGTCATCTGGACGTGTCTGACTCCTAGGCCCCTCTGAGCTTCAATTTTATACTCAACTCTCCGAGGTTGCCTCCATGTTGAGGCACCCTCTCGATGTCCGACCTGCCTGAGCAGCACCCGCCTCTCCCCAGGGGGTTGTCAAGGCTCTGGAGATGCTGACCTTCTGATTGGGCTGGCAACATCTTCATTTTGCCCGCCGCTTTTCATAAGATGGTGAGCCCTGAGGCAGCCAATGAAGAGGCCGTTTCTGGTAAAGTTGCTGAGCCAGCCCCACTGTTGGCAAGTGTGGAGTTGGGACCCCCGAGTGGGTCCTGACATTGGACTCCCAAAGTCTGTTGTAAATTCCTCCCTGTTCACGTTGTTTCCCTCTCCACAGATGCTGCCAGACCTGCTGAGCACTTCCAGCATTTTGTGTTTTTCTATTAAGAAAGACTTACCTTTCATGTAAATTAGATAGAATGCCAAACTGGCAAGAATGAATTGGGAAGAATGCTATCTGTTAAACATTTTTCAAAGCTGAATTACATAACCCTTCCCATGTTCTATATAAATACGACAATGTTTCAGTTACTTCTCACCTGTTTTCATCATTAGTCACAACATGCTGCTCACTCAAGGGTGACAGATATCTTTTTCTATGCAACACCACATTCACTTTTTGTCTGCAGGCTCAAGATTTATTATTTTAATTAACAAGATATAGGATTCACTTTAGGAAATTATGAAACAATTTTTCCTTATTTCAAAACCTCTTCCCACCACCTTCTTTCCCACCTAACATTAAAACTTGTAGTAACTGTCAATAGCCTCTCTCATAGGGAAGAACTGTTAAACTGAGGTAGAAACAGAAAGTGTTGGAAGAACACAGGTCTGGCAGCATCTATGGAGAGAGTTCAGCCTTGGTTAAACCCAGGCCCTGTCTTCCCCTTCTTCTCATGCACTATATCAAAGAAGAGCAAGGGAGTTCTTGGCATGCAGGTGATGGAATTTAAATTCAATCGATAAACCTGGTATTTAAATAGTTGTTTGATAGTACAGAACTTGAGGATTGCTGAAAAAAGAGATATGTTGAGCTTTTTGCTTTGTACTCATCAGGAGGCTTCACAAGAATACCAATACAGGGGAAACAAACAATTTTATATTGTATGAGAAGAGAGTGCTGATTGATTGGCAAGTGGATTCTGATTGGTAGAGGCATTGCAAGGAGAATTCACCAATTGATAGTGAATGACAGTCAACTGCCAAGCATAGTTGGAAATTTAAATCAAGCAGCTTGAACCTGATTGGTCAAGGCATTGCCCTGAGGAATGAGTCAGCAAATGGCTGTCACTTATTTTGTTTAGCTGAAACAGGTTCAATGTGTGTACATGTTCTTTCTATCTGCAAAGAACAAGGCCCTGTGTATTAATCTATCTAGCTCCCAGTCCATGCAAATGTGCCACACAGCGAGCTTACATTTCTCACACATGATCATAGATTAGATGAGAACTCATGAGGGAGACAGTCTATTGGCTGGGTATCAGCAATGAGATTGAAGTCATTGTTATTTCCACTAAATGGCAGAGTACAGTCCGAGGAAAATTGCCCTCATAAAAACATGGCTCTGCTGATTCCTCAGCTGCTGCTTTGGCACAATTTTGGGCCAGATTTTCGTGGAGTTGACAAGACTCCGCGTACTTTAAAAATGGCAGGTGGATCCTAGATACCAAGTTTCAACCCCATGTCTAAGAGATCTCATATTTGCCGGCAAGGGGAAAATGGTGGGGGTGGGGGGGTTGGGGGGGCGGGGTTGGTGGTGGTCCATGATTCACGCAGGAAGGGAACCCAAACTAGCAGGACCATTTGAACTTAGCGCTGAATTCAAACAGACCCTATTTTGACCGTTGCAAGGGCCTTAACCTGCAATGTGAGAGTTACGAATTGATGGAGTAGCTGTGGTGGGTGGATAAAGGGTCGTTTAAGTTTGTTTCAGTGCTATGATCTGAACTTTCTAAAAATCTCCCACTCTTCAAACGTGAAGAAAAGAACAGGCTGAAGCTGTCAGTAACAGCTGAAAAAACACTCTCTGCTGGACTGCTTTGATTGATAGCCCATCTGTAATAAGTTATAAAAAAAATTACCATCTGGTTGTGCACTTTCGATAGAAGTCTTTATTGACATTTTCCCAAAGTCTGTTATTATGTCATTATGACTGCTTGGCTGAGTTTCAAATGCTACAATTATCTTAGGAAAGGGTTCTGAATTCACCATTTGATTGACAGTTTAAAGAGATTATTAAAGGATTAGCTGCCTTGGATGTGGCGCCTGAATAGAAATTTGTTTTTATTAAAGATTAACCACTTGAGGATATTTTGAAGTTTTGAATGTGTTTCTTAAATGGGAATTTTTTTTTTGTACTATTCAGTGTGTGGGATTGAGAGCTGTATTAACCGTGTCTAAAATAACTAAAAAGTCTCTCTTTTCCATTCACATCCCTTTTTATGATGTAGGATGGAATTTTACAGCCACACCCAAGAGCAGGCTGGGAGGTGGCAGGGGGCGGGGTGGAACTGTTGTCTCCGCTGGTATTTTATCAGTGGTGGAAAGTATCCATGCCTGATGGCGATAGCTGGCAGCCTTTATGTGTTCTGTGGGTTGGAGTCCCCACTGATGGTGCGCCCTGTGCCCAATGGTGGCTGCTCCTCCCCCGCCCCCCACCGCTGTGTGCTCCATGTCCCTCCCCATGCTCCTGAGCCCACTCCCCATCCCACTCATCTGGGCCTGTCGGCCTGGCCCCGGCAAAATCCCAGATTTACCTGGGTCTCCAGCTCTAGGGCTCCTCAGCGTTGGGGACTGACTGCCGTCCCAGCAGTGGTCACCACTCGCTGGTGCCAGCCATTTGATTGGGATTTTCTCCCAGATGGGGGCAGAAGTCTCACCCTGAGCCACCTTGACAGACGGGCAGCTGTTAAATTGCTGTGTGGCGATCCGGCCAAGCGGAGGCAGGTTCGCCTCCAAATTTTCAGCTGCAAGGCAGGGCCACCACATCCACATAAAATTCCAGCCATCTTTTATTTATAGGCAGATGAGAAGAGACAACCGGATGCCCCCCTTAACAGCTGCTGACCTCGTGTGAGACATTGAACATGATCCATGATCTTAGCCTTGCCCCCTTCACCATCATTCGACATTAGTTTTCCCTACTCCTCCATTTAATGCATGGCACAACGGTACCACTCACTTAAAGGCTCTCTCCAAACCTGACAGCAGGGGCAGCTGGACTGCTGTTTGCATTTCTGCTGCTGTCTTAGCCAAGACACAGCAGCACCAACTCATTGACAGGGGATAAAACCTTTAAATTAATATGAACAGGTCCAAGATGTATCTCATTGCTTTTGGCAGGTGTCAATTAAATTTAAAAACGTGGCACAAATCAGCCAAAGGACTCTGGATAAAATATTGTGGCCTATTTCCTGCAAAAGAAAAACAGAGATTTTCAAACATTTTAGCCGTACCTTGTCCTTTTAAGGCACAATTTTCTCATTCCTGCAATGGGTGTAGACCCTCCAGCAGCACCTAAAATTCACCCTACCCCAAATAAATAAGGGCCTGCAAGAAACCTTGGTGCTGCAGAGCTGTGCCCACCGTATGCCCAGTCAGCTCCCAATTCACAGGGGTTTCAATTTCCCTTTCCTATGGAGCAGGCCTCTCCTTTCATCTCCTGTATCAACAAACAGCAGACTGTCATTTATCTTTTCAGACACGAGAGTATGCAGAGTAGATTTACTGGAGTGATAACTAGACTCCAAGGGTTAAATTACAAGGAGAGATTGCACAAACCATGGTTTTGTATTCAGTATTCCCTCCAAGCTGTGTGATGGTGGAACAACCCAAGTCCCTGGGCACAAGCCTGCAACCTGTTCTCCAAATGAGCATTTCAGCTTGCGCCATTCTCCCGCCTTCTCTCTGTAAGCCTGCACATCATTTCTTCTCAAATAATCATCTAATTCCCTCTAGAATGCATCGATTGAACCTGCTGCCACCACACTCTCAGGCAGTGCATTCCGGACCCTAATGACTGGCTGCGTGAAAAAGTTTTTCCTCATGTAGCTTTTGCTTCTTTTGCCAATTGCTTTAAACCTGTGCCCTCTTTTCTCAATCCTTTCATGAATAGGAACAGTTTCTCCCTATATACTCTGACCAGACCCCTCATGATTTTGAGTGCCTCTATCAAATCTCCTCTCAGCCTTCTTTTCTGCAAGGATAAGAGTCCCAGTTTCTCCAATCTTACTTCCTAGCTGAAGTTCCTCATCCCTGAAATCATTTGAGTAAACCCCTTCTGCGCTCTCTCCAGCGCTTTCACATTCTTCCTAAAATGTGGTGCCCAAAACTGGACGCAGTACTCCAGCAGCACTCTGGTGTAGTGGCATTTCATTGGATGGGTAATACTTTGGGGGGGCTTGGGTTCTAATTTCACCTTGGCAGATTCTGGAAGTAAAGTTAAATTAAAAATCTGATGATAACCATGAAACCGTTGTCAATTATTGTAAAAACCCACCTGGTTCACTAATGTCCTTTAGGGAAGGAAATCTGCCATCCTTACCTGTGACTCCAGACCCACAGCAATATGGTTGACTCTTAAATGCACTCTGAACAGGGGCAGCTGAGGATGGGCAATGAATGCTGGCCTAGCCAGTGACGACTGCATCCCATGAATGAATGATGTCTAACTAGTGTCTTATATGGTTTTGGTTGGTATCAATAGAAGGACTTTCTCTGCAGTCTGTTGAACTGGGCAGAGACGGTTTTTCCAGCATGTTGCTAATTCAAAATGAAAAGTCGTGGCAAGAAGTCATAAATTCGGCCATATTGTCTGTTAACTCCATGCAGTTCAGCTAAGATGCGAGTATCGAGTTAGTTTTATTTTTGGGGCTGGGAGGGTGAGGGGAGCGTCGTGGTGAAGGGTTTGTCAGATATTTTATATTTTGTGCTCGTTCTTTCTCTCTTTAAGAACCCCACGCACCATGACACACCTTGTCCCCAGGCTAAATGGTGACGAGGCGACCTCCTCACAGGTCTCTGCAGTACCATTGTCACTGAAAAGGTAAATGGCAAATGTTCCACAGTGACTTTTCTTCCCTGTGGGGAACTCTCCCATTTTTGTTTGCCTTCTACCCTTGACAGAACAGCTGATATTAAAAAGTCCACATACAGGTAATTCTTGGAACAAACGTGCTGTTATATGGAACAGTGCATTAGTGTCTGAGAATGTGGTGTCACTGCACTATTCCTGAGCATTTCAACTGAAGTGAGCGTGATACTTTGGCAGAAGAGAGATGGATAGACAAAATTGCAGTCAATCTTTCTCAATGGAAGTATTGACCTGATCCCACTCGCATTGAAAATAACACAATTTGTCACCCCACTGTCTGGTTCTGTCTATATCTGCCTGAAATGATTCAGTGGCTATTTGTTTTTTAGATGAGGAGTTAATCACTCTGTAGAAGATGTTGTTCTCTGAAAAATGACTAACATCTGTATTGATGTCCTCCTCCAGGTGACTGATTAAGACAAATAAACAGAATAAGAAGTATGCATGCTTTCCTAGAGAATCCATGTATTGAGCTTGTGAAAGGATGGTAACTATAGCTAACAGCTGCAATAAGTTGACAGGGAAGGTGTTGAGTTAAAAATCGCTCTCAGATTTCACAAAAAGGTATTCCCAAATTAGTTTGAGACCATGAATTGTTCCTCTAGTTTCTCTTTTTTTTAGTATATTTGTTGTTGGGATGTGGGTGACACTGAGAAAGTCACATTTTCCCTTGCATTTTTTCTATATTGCATAGCTCCGTCAATTTACCAAAGTTTTCTATGTCCTTCTTCAATTTATCTAATAATCCCAGTCCACTCAGTTGCAAATTTAGCCAATTTACAGATATATTTCTGAATTCAGGTGATTTATTTAAATTAGGAACTGGCTGAATATCTGCCTGCTTGCTGTGAGTCTTGCGGTGCAGAACGGTATGCAATACCTATTGTTGGGAGTTCCTGTGTCCCTGGGTCTCAGAGAGATGGTGTATCATCAGTGGCCAGTACACCCATTGAAAGCAAGCATATCAGTCACTTCAATGGCATGTGCGATGAACACATTGGAAGGACAAATTGGGAAATGGCCTGAACCCAGAAGGACAAACTGAGTTTTAACACCCCACCCCAACCCATGCCACCCCATCCCCCCAACCCCCAACCCCACCCCTATTCCAAAGGATGCCACTGGAGCTGTTCAGAAGGTGAAGGGGCTCCAATACCTCGTGGACTTGAGGATGAAGGTATGGAACTCGGGGAGAGAGACTGCGAGGTTATTGAGCAAATTGATATAGGGAGTGACAAGGTATTGGCAGGCAGTGGACAAATCTCCAGGTCCGGATGATTTGTGTCCCAGACTGCTGAGGGAGGCAAGGGAGGAGATCGCAGAGGTTCTGACCCAAATTTTTAATTCCTCGCTGGCCACGGGGGAGGTACCAGAGGATTGGAGAACAGCTAATGTGGTTCCGCTATTTAAGAAGGATTTTAGAGATAAGCCAGGGAACTACAGGCCAGTGAGTCTCACGTCAGCGGTAGGGAAACTATTGGAGAAAATTTTGAAAGAGAGAATCTATCTCCACTTGGAGAGGCAAGGTTTGATCAGGGATAGTCAGCATGGCTTTGTCAGAGGGAGGTCATGCCTAACAAATTTGATTGAATTTTTTGAGGTGGTGACCAGGTGTGTAGATGAGGGTAGTGCAGTTGATGTAGTTTATATGGATTTCAGCAAAGCCTTTGACAAGATCCCACCTGGGAGACTTATAAAGAAGGCAAATGCACATAGGATACAGGATAATTTGATAAGGTGGATTCAAAATTGGCTTAGTTGTAGGAGACAGAGAGTGATGACAGAAGGCTGCTTTAGTCACTGGAAGCCAGTGTCCAGTGGCATACCACAGGGATCTGTGCTGGGTCCCCTATTATTTGTCATTTATAGAAACAACATTGATGACTATGTGGGGGGTAGGATTAGTAAGTTTGCGGATGACTGGGTGGTTAACAGTGAGGTTGAGTGTCTTGGGCTACAAGATGATATAGAGGGGATGGTCAAATGGGCAGATAAGTGGCAGATGCAATTTAACCCTGAAAAGCATGAGGTGATACTCTTTGAAGGAGTAATTTGACAAGGAAGTATTCAATGAACGGCATGACATTAGGAAGTTCTGAGGAACAAAAGGACCTTGGCGTGTGTGTCCATAGATCTCTGAAGGTGGAGGGGCATGTTAATGAGGTGATGGGAAAGGCATATGGGACACTTGCCTTTATCAATCGAGGCATAGATTACAAAAGTAGGGAGGTCATGTTGGAAACAAAAACAGAATTACCTGGAAAAACTCAGCAGGTCTGGCAGCATCGGCGGAGAAGAAAAGAGTTGACGTTTCGAGCCCTCATGACCCTTCAACAGAACTAGGTGAATCCAAGGAAGGGGCGAAATATATTTCACCCCTTCCTTGGATTCACCTAGTTCTGTTGAAGGGTCATGAGGACTCGAAATGTCAACTCTTTTCCTCTCCGCTGATATTTCACCCCTTCCTTGGATTCACCATAGTTCTGTTGAAGGGTCATGAGGACTCGAAACGTCAACTCTTTTCTTCTCCACCGATGCTGCCAGACCTGCTGAGTTTTTCCAGGTAATTCTGTTTTTGTTTTGGATTTCCAGCATCCGCAGTTTTTTTGTTTTTATTTAGGTCATGTTGGAGTTGCATAGAACCTTGGTGAGGCCACAGCTGGAGTACTATGTGCAGTTCTGGTCGCCACATTATAGGAAGTATGTGATTGCACTAGAGGGGGTGCAGAGGAGATTCACCAGGATGTTGCCTGGGATGAAACATTTGAGTTATGAAGAGAGGTTGGATAGACTTGGGTTGTTTTCATTGGAGCAGAGAAGACTGAGGGGTGACCTGATCGAGGTGCACAAGATTATGAGGGGATGGACAGGGTGGATAGGGAGCAACTGTTCCCCTTAGTTGAAGGGTTAGTCACAAGGGGACACAAGTTCAAGGTGAGGGGCAGGAGGTTTAGGGGGGGATGTGATGGAAAACTTTTTTACCCAGAGGGTGGTGATGGTCTGGAATGCGCTGCCTGGGAGGGTGGTAGAGGCAGGTTGCCTCACATCCTTTAAAAAGTTGGATGAGCATTTGGCATGTCATAACATTCAAAGCTATGGGCCAAGTGCTGGTAAATGGGATTAGGTGGGTAGGTCAGGTGTTTCTCACGTATCGGTACAGACTCAATGGGCCGAAGGGCCTCTTCTGCACTGTGAGATTCTGTGATTCTGTGACTTGCCAGCCTTTGCCTGAAATTTGTGGCCCCTGAGCTAGATATGCCCCTTGTGGCAAATCGGACAGTGTCAGTGCCAGATTTGAGGCATCATTACCATTTATTGCAGAGTTGGTCAAGTTAGGTACAACAAAGGAGAGCTCACTGTGGCCAGGATTTTCTGTCATTTGCCAATTCTTGTGATTGTTATTTGAAGGGCAATAATACAGGTGAAGCTAAGATGACCAATTGGATTTTCTGTAGATTATATTATCAGCAGAAGGTGAGCAATAAACTGTTGCTAAAAGCACCTCTTTGAGGAGCACCAATCTAAAAGATTTTGCACATGCTTGATTACATTTCTTGTGCAAAGGAGCCTGAAACCTGCGCTTAGAATGTAGAGCAACTTTGTCAACATCTGTGCTTTGGCCCACCAAAACTAATGATGGATTCGCCCTCATTCACTACTGGGTCATTAAAAATAATTTCACTGACAGCTAGCACGTCAGGATTGTCACTGGCTGTGACAGCTAGAATGAGATGACAGGTTGGTCTGGATGCCAAGAACGTTGCTAATTTTCAATCCATATGCAGAAGCAGCTGCCAATTTTCAACAGATGTAGCTATCTCTGCCTGGAGGGCATATCGCAGGTTTGACAGCACAGGGACAACACAGCGCAATAGGAGCTAATAGCTCTTCATAGAATCCTAGAATCCTACACACAAAAAGAAGCCATTTGGCCCATTATGTCTGTGCCGGCTCTTTGAGAGAGCTACCAAATTTAGCCTTATGACCCAACCTTTTTCTCCATAGTTCTGAAAATTTGCCCTCTGTCCATATATATCCGAATGCCTTTTGAAAATTTCATTGGAACCCACCACTTTTTCAGACACCTTAACAACTCTGTGTGAAGAAATTTCTCATTCTCCTTCTAGTTCTCCTGCCAATTATTTTAAATCCGTGATCTCCAGCTACTCACCCATTTGCCAGAGGAAGCAGTTTCTTCCTACTTGCTCCTATTAAAACACTCAAAATTTTGAATCCTCTATTAGCTCCCCATTTAATCTTCTCTGCTTTAAGGAGATAAGTCCCAGCTTCTTCAATCTTTTCCCGTAACTGAGCTCCTCCTGCCGCTTCTTTCTTTATTCTGGGGATCGTGGGCACAGTGACATTCCAAGTTGCAGTAAGCCTTGACGTAAGATTACTGAATATTTATCTCAACACTTTAGTTTGCTGTAGAGAGGATCACCTGTGCTAAACCTGATTATATTTCTCCCATTTATCTGCCTAATTGTACTTATTAAAGTTTGCAAATGAAGCAGTGTGCGCAGCGCGGGTGGGATAATTGATGAGTAAAATCTTTGGTTTTGCTGAGACATTGAAAACGAGCAGTCAGCTGTTGCACTTCTCTTCGAAGGAAAACTTCAAGCTTCAAGCAGAAAATTGGCACCTCAACTGCATTAGACCCAAGTCACCGCAGGGTTTGTTGGTTATGGCAAAATCCCTGTGTAGGAAGTGGATGACTCTCCCAAAGTGCACTGACTTGCCTTCTGAAACCAAGCAGAAAGCACTTAAAAAAACTATGAAGGTTAATTAGTCTCTGCGGGGTGAATCAACAGGTTGAAGACTTGGGTGTCAGCCATCACTTGTGAGAAAGGGTCCATACAGTGTTAACTTGTCTGCTCTCTCCAGCGGGGCTAACTGACCTACTGAGTGTTTACAGCATTTTCTTTTGTCCTGTCTCAGAATTCCAACATCTGCATTCTTTCTCCCCGACTTTTAGATCTGTCCTCTGTCCAGTTTCCAGGCTCAGGTCATTCAAATAACAATTTGAGCTTTCTGCAATGATTGTGCCTTACACATAGATTCCACCTAACTCAGAGTTGGGGGAGGGAATCTTGCAAGCGTCAGAACTGAAAAGAGCTGCAGGTCAAACTGAAAAGAATTTGGTTGTTTTAAGGCATGGGGCAAAATAGGGAATAAGATGGATGAATGGACAATGTTTTTGCAGTAGTTTAGAGAGGCTGCACTGGAGCAGGGGAAGGTGGAAGAAGTGATGAGTAAAAGAAATGCGAGACAACCCCAATGTAGAGGCAAGTAGTACAGAATCCAATTCATGTTTGATGCACAGTGAAATGAAAATGCTGCTGAGCAAACTGATGCAAGAGGCATTGCCCTAACTTGACCCTTCAGAACAGTCTGTCCTGAGGTGACCAATGCACCATACCTGTCAGGAAATAGAAACCAGGCTTAACATTGCAGATCAGAGGAAGAGATTATAGAGGAAGATGGCGGGCTTTAAGAAAGCTGGCAAGATAAGAACAATAGACAATAACATCAACTAGGGTAGATCAGGGTGTTTAACTTGGAACCTTGGCAATTTAAATCTAAAAGAATCTGAGCCACTCGGGTCCTATTTTTCAGGACATAATGGATTAGGTCATTTAACAGGAACATGAGTTTAAACTGTGACCTCCTAAACACCACAATTTTTTTATTTGTTCATGAGATGTGGACGCCACTGGCTAGAGCAACATTTGTTGCTCTCATCAGCCGTCTGGACATGCCGTGACATTCCAACCTGCCATCCGAAGGTGGCAGGACCGCCACTGGGAGGCTCTCTGTGGGTATCCTCCCTTTTTCTATCTGGAATTTGGCAGTCCCATGCAATAGAATATTAAGTTGGTCCATGGACTCCCAGGCTGCCTGTAATTTCTGTGGCATGGAGGAGTCCTTTTGTCCAATGTATATTTTGAATGTGTGAAGTTGCAGA
Source organism: Carcharodon carcharias (assembly GCF_017639515.1). NCBI lineage: Eukaryota > Metazoa > Chordata > Chondrichthyes > Lamniformes > Lamnidae > Carcharodon > Carcharodon carcharias. The sequence goes on from NC_054472.1 coordinate 169,980,031, forward strand.
ACTACCCCCTAAAGGGGCACTGTAACAACAAAAAACTTAAAGAAAACTTATCAAATTAAAATAACATTTTGCGGGGAGATGATCCATTGGCAATCATACGGCACCCACTGGCTACAGAAGGTTTCCAAGTGGACCGATGGACACCACGTGCTCCCTCTAGCTGGGCACAGTGGCAGCCATGAAAGAGAAGCAGGGTGTCAGGTCGAATGACCCCCTCAATCTCTCCCTGTCTGGATCTGTTAATTGCCATTTTGGCCAGGCCCGGGAACAGCACAGTTGATAAAGTATACAATATCCTAGGCTTTATTTATAGGGCCTGTCACCTTTGAAAAGGATCAACACCAATGTCTTACTGCTGCAATGAACATCCTCGAGCAGCGCCTGTCCATATCTAATGGTGACCATGAAACCATTGTCGATTGTCATAAAAACCCATCTGGTTCACTAATGTCCATTAGGGAAGGACATCTGCTGTCCTTATCTGGTCTGGCTGACATGTGACTCCAGATCCACAATAATATGGGTTGACTCTGAAGTGCTCTCTGAACAAGGGCAATTAGGGATGGACAATAAATACTGCCCTAGCCAGTGACGCCCACATCCCGTGAACAAATATAAAAAAAGAGTTTATTTGTTTATTTGATTTCACACAAAAGTATATGAAGAGATATTTATTGACATCATTGGCAGGTTGTAGAATTAGGAGATATACTGCCCTTATCTTGGGGTTGCATGGCTGTTCAATGAATGTATGGTGAGAAAAGCTCTGCTAACACCATTATAACACTTGCACTTCACCTAGGTATCTTTGTAATATGGTGCAATTTTTGGAACCCTTTTAGACTCTGTCTTATTAACTTAAGTTGGGAGTTTTTTCAGTTCTAACAAGAATAACCTACATTAGTAATGGTTCACTTGTGAATAAATTTAAAACTAAGTTAAGATTGATTTCTGGTCTCCTCCTTCACCAACTGGCTGTCAGAAGTTTAACAGTGAGAAGCTGATTGATGAAGCAACTGAACATGGTTGAGCCTAGGACACGATCCTGAGTCTCATTGAGCCCGTTGCTGTTGTTCAGTTGGACATTAAAGATTTCAGGTCAATGTTTGAAGAAGAGTTGGGAATTCTCACTGGTTTTAGCCATTGTAATACCTCTCAACTAATAGCAGAAAAAGGCAGATTAACTGGTCAATAATTTAATTGCTGGTTGAGGCCTGTCGTTGGTGTAGAATGGCTGACACCTTTAACTGCCAGTTCAAAATCATGTGTGAAGTACTTTAAGATGATGGGATGCAGTATAAGTGGAAGTATTTTTACGGAACACAATTCTGTCCCAAACTTCTCTATCTCTAGCTCTCTCCCCTCCTTGAAGATATTCCCCAAAGCCAACTCCTTGACCAAGCTTTTGGTCAGCTCTCCTAATATGTTTTATGTTTGCGAAAGCTCCTGTGAAGTGCCTTGACATGTTTAACCATGTTACAAGTGCTATGTAATGAAAGATGGTGTTATTGTTGTGTAATGTACTTTTGAGGTGCTGCAGGTGTGAGCACAATTAGAGAGTCACTCAAGAGTCCATCGCATATCCTAGTATACACGAGCAGACGAATATGCATCATGCCAGTGCATTGCATTGTAAGGTTGCTTTGTTGGGTTCACCTTGCCAAATAATAATGTAACAAAGGTTGCGGGTTGAAGTAGTTTGAAACATGCATAGGTTGCTGCAGAATTAGCAATCATACAAAGTTCAGAAAAAATTAACAAAGTCCCTGTTTAATTGGTGAGAGGAAGCACATTGTAGGAGGCATAATTCTCTTGGTGTTATGAAAAGTTCTGGCTGCATTTACACTGATAGAACTTCTAAGACTATTCACCTTAATTCTGTTATCCTTTGGTTGCTTGACAATTTTTAATATGTCTGACACAATCTACCCAGCAGAGTTTTTAGTTTTCCTGTTGGGAGTCAAATATGAAGTAACCGATGTACAGGTACAGACCTGTTCGTTCTTTATTCTTCCTTCCTCCTTCTCCAACCCTCCATCTCTCTCTTCTTCCTTCCCGGAAGAATCCCTCTCCAAACCAACATCCTAAAATGAAGGCACTCTGCCTTGTTAGCCTATAGCTAAGCTGTTTTCCCCAGAAACAATAAAGCAGCTCTTTAAGTGTCAGCTGCAACCTTTAGGAGCTGTTGCTGTGTACGAAGTCTTTACCCTCTGTCCTCTTCTGACATCAGCAAGCTCCTGCTGGAGTTGGCTGTGAGTACATAACAAAGCTGGCTTGACAAAATCCCATAAGGGGTCCTAAGGTTACATCAGCGAGCATTATGTTTGCTGCCCTTTGACCCCACTGCTTCAAAACGGGATTGGAAAGTCAGTTCTGCTGTGCCTTGTCTTGTGGGTAGATTTACAAATTAGTCATTCTGGCATGGAGATTCACTAGTATATACTGAGAACTCAGAGCTCGGTGCTCATTTAGAGCTATGTACACCACCCCATTCATATCCCCATAATGATAAGCTGGTGTCCCTTATGCTGCAATATAAATAAATCATTGTGCACAATTGAGGCAAGATTCTCCTTGGGGTCCAGTATTCTGTAATTTTCTTTGTAATTCCTTTGTAATTTACTGTGTGAATGAAGAGGGGAGAGACTAGTAAAACAAAGGCCAAATACGGCAATTGTTGGAAATCTGAAATGAAAACAGAAGATGCTGAAAAATGCTCAGCAGCAGGTCAGGCAGCATCTGTTTACATTTCAGGGAAATGTAAAAGCTTCAAGGAAAAAACAACATAAGAACTTAAGAAATAGGAGTAGGAGGAGACCATTTGGCCCATTGAGCCTGCTCCTCCATTTAGTACAATAATGGGCTTCAGTTCCATTTTCCTACCCGATCCCCAATCCCTTGATTCCCTGAATGGACGAAAAGTGTCCATCACAGCCCTAACTATAGGGCTGCAACTTCCTCGGAGTGGCAGTCAGCGTCGGATTGTCACTCCATGCCTACTTACCTATACCAAATTTCTTCCGTGCCTGTCTCACCTGACCTTCCGAGTCAGGCCGGGTGAGAACCAGGCAGTGCAGCTGCCTCCCAGATCCAGTGTTGGATTGAAGGGACACACGTCCCCCTTTTTTACGGCACTAGCTGTTGTAAAGCAGGTGGGTTTAAAGGTCCGATGGAAATTGACAGCCAGGGAGAAGCTAAATGGATAAGATTTGGAGGATAGGGGTGTTCAGATGCCAGGTGGGGATGGGGGGAGGGTTTTGGACATCGGGAGGGTTTTGGGGGTCTCGGACATTCGAGGAGGTGGGGGGGTCAGACATTTGGGAGGGGGGTGGGGGGGGTGAGACATTCGTAGGGAGGTGGGGGGGAATCAGACAGTTGGGGGGGGTTGGGGGATCGGACATTCGGGATGGTGAGGAGTATGGTTGGATATTCGGGGTGGTGGGGGTCTCAGACATTCGGGGTAGTGAGGGGCTCAGACATTCGGGAGGGGGTGGGGGGTCAGACATTCAGGCTTGTGGGATATGGTCGGACATTCAGGAGGGGGTGGATGGGGTCGGACGTTTGGGGTGGTGAGGGGGTCAGACATTTGGGAGGCGGTGGGGGATCGGATATTCAGGAGGGGGTGGGGGCGTAGCTATTCGGGGTAGTGGGTGGGGTCTGACATTTGGGAGGGATTTGGAGATTCGGGAGGGGGTGGGGGAGGTCAGACACTCGGGGGTGGAGGCTGGCTGGGGTCGGACTTTCGGGAGGAGAGTGGGGTAGTTGGACATTCGAGGGTGGCGGGTATCAGGCATTGTGGGTCTGGTCGGACCTCGGGGGTGGTGGGTTTCGGTCAGGTCGGGAAGTGAGAGTCGGGCCCAATGTGGGGTGTGGTTGGATGACGAGTCCTGTTCAGGTGGGGGAATCTCATGGTGGGTCAGGGGACTGGGGAATACCATGGGCGGTGATTAGTCAGGGATGGGGGAGTACCCTGGGAGGGTGGGGATGTTGGGATTCCGTTGGGGAGTCTGGATCTTTACAATTGTTACCCAGAAGTTAAAATATGTTTTAATCCTTCTATTTCTGAGTAAACATTGGAGTAGTCCTGTCGGAATCATCCAAAGTTTGCATTTAAGTCGCATTTTCAGATGGTTCCCAGCACAGCACAATTGCCAAGTAGAAGTGTGCACTTCTGGGCAATTGCTGCGCAAGTGCTTAAATGTGGAGTTCCGAGAAGGATTCCCCAGCGCATCTTTGGGGTATCCTCCAAATCTGACGCTGGGGAGCTGGGAAATTACCACCCATTTTCAATGATAGCGCATACACACACACACACACACACACACACACACACACACACACACACACACACACACACACACACACACACACACACACACACACACACACACACACACACCCACCCCACCCCCCCCGGAGCAGAGCATTCTTTGAGTGAAGAAATTTTTCCTCATCTCAATCTCTTACCCTGAAACTGTACCCCATTATTTGAGATTATCCAGGCAGGGGAAACAACCTCTCAGTGTCTATCCTGTCAATCCCCTTCAGAACCTTGAATGTTTCAATGAGATCACCTCTCGTTCTTCTAAACTCCAGGGAATATAGACACACTTTACTCAGCCTCTCATTATAGGACAACACTCTCATCCCAGAAACCAATTTGGTGAACATCGCTGTACTGCCTCCAATGCAAGTGTATCCTTCCTTATAATATTGAGACCAAAACTGCACACAGTATTCTCACCAAAGCCCTGTACAATTGTTGCAACACTTCTCTATTCTTGTACACTTGCAATGAAAGCTGGCATGTCATTCGCCTTCCTAATTGCTGTTGTACTTGGGTGCTAACTTTTTGTCTCCCTTGTATGAGTCCACCCAAGTCTCCCTGAACAAGTTCACAGCCTGTTCTTGAGCACCATGGATTAGTCAGTCAACCTAATTCCCACAGTATTGTACAAAGTGCGAGTGGTCTATGATGTACTGCACATTTTCCCACCTTGTTAAAAATGCACTTAACTTTGTTCTTCTTCTCATCAGCCAAATCTCCCCATTTCCGTCGCCTGCAGAATGTCGAAGTTAATGCTGGGCAGAACGCCACATTCCAGTGTATGGCCAATGGACAGACATCGTTCTCTGACAAGCTATGGCTACAGGTAAAAAAAAAGGAATTAAACAAAATGGATATTGTTCCAACCACCGTGATGTGAAATGACTGTCCCTTCATCTGTTCCCCTGGACTGGCTTGCCGTAATCATACAGAGAGTCAGTCAGCAAGATTGTCAGCCTCAGGAATAATAACAGAGATAAAAACAAAAATAAAAACAAAAAACTGCGGATGCTGGAAATCCAAAACAAAAACTACTGTCATAGCTTTAGCACAATTACAGTCTTTTTTTTCTTTCCAATTAACCGCTCTACTCTCCTGAAGGCAGTGCATCAGAGGTGAGGTGAGAGTGACTGCCCAATCCCATGCTCTCCATATAGCATTGAAAATGTTTTCCTCTTTAAGTACATATCCAATTCCTTTTTGACAGTTACTTCCTCGACCCTTTCAGGCAGTGCATTCCGGACTATAACAACTCACTGCATAAAAAAAAGGCTGTGTCTGCTGCCAGTGCCGTGCATGTCCAGTTGTATGTGTGGCTGCCATCTTTATAGGGGGCAATGTGCAGCAGGGCACATGCGCGGTTATCACAACCTGGAGCTGCAAACATTAAAGCGCCAGCAGTTTCAAGTTAACAGCTTTTACTAAAGGGAAGAAGTGTCTTTATAACGTTTGCAATTGCAGCCTTCCCATAGTTTCTAAATCTCCCACTCCGGACCCTCTTCCGCTTAATCCCGGTCTGTCACTGGGAAAAGCTGCGGAGCTGCAATTGGAATTGTGGCCGTCACCGGCTGGATCAGAAGTTTCCCCTCCCTCCCCATCCTGATCCTCAGAAACTGCAGGGAGGCCACGCCCCAACTGCCCATCCGGAAGCTGGGTGAATGGCTTCAGGATCCACATAAGATTCAAGCAGCACTATGTCTCCTGCAAATGACATAATTGGCTTCTGTGCATGCGCGGACAAGCGCACATGTGCAGGCAGGTATTGGTGGCTGTCTTGGACAGCCATCTTGCGTTGGCAAGAGACATATTGTTAAAAAATATTTTCATCTCCTCAAAGCTTCTTTTCTTGCCAGTTATCTTAAACCCATGTTCTAGGAAACCATTTCTCTCTATTTACTCTATCAAACTTCTTACAATTTTGAACATCTCTTAGACTTCCTCTTAACCTTTCCTGCTCTAACGAGGTCAATCTCAGTTACGCCAGTCACTTCGCATAACTGAAGTCCCTCATCCCTAACAGCACTGTGGGTATACCTTCACCATTGGACTGCAGCAGTTCAAGAGGGCAGCTCACTATCGCTTTCTCAAGAGCAATTAGAGATGGGCAATAAATGCTGGCCTAGCCAGCAATGCCCACATGCCATAATTTAATTTTAAAAAATGGTACTATTCTGTTAAATGTTGATTTATTGTGGATACTGAGAAGTGTGACTGAAGAGTGTCCAGCACTTGAGGATTGTGTCCTAGCAATACATCAACATTTTCAGGAGAGAAAGGAATGGAAGAAAACAGACAAAGAATATCATTCAACGATGATGCTTATAGTGTGGGTGTCACGTCAGATGTGCGTGTTACATTTAAATCCAATTTATTTCAAAATTGTAACTATTACTCCTTTAGGAGACCCCAGACATTCAGTGATGAAACCATTTTTAAAGATTTTAGATTACCAAGAAGTTTTATAAAGTTGTCTTCTATTTTAAGATGATCAACCAGTAGAATTGAAAAATAGGTTTTTAAATCAGTCTCATAACATTGGTGATTAAAGCACTGGAGCTGTTGTCACAGCCTCATTACATAACTGCTGAACCACCAGCCTGGCACACTGCTGTGAAGCTGAAAAAGCAAGCAATCACTGAGTGGCTTTAGAAAACATACAAAGCAACAAGCATGAAAAGACAGAGAACTAGCTGCTGTTTAAGGCTTGAGAAGCCTGCCTGGCACTAGTGACCATTTTGCAATGAAATGTTTAATTCATGAAATGCCTTATCTGTGTATCTCATCATAACCATTATTTATGTCCTTTTGTTACGAGAATTTTGATAGTTTGTTATATGCAAATAGGTTCCTTTGACTCCTCGAGCAGAATCTTCTGCTCTTGCTGGTGGTGAGCTTGGAGGTGGGAAGGACGTTTAATTAAGCGGGATGGTGGCGTACCTGAACCCCGACATCTCCCTAGCTCCACCAGATTTACAATATGGGCAGGAAGACCCATGGCCGACCTTCCCGCTTCACTGTCACTTGAGGCCCTTAAGTGGCCAACTAATGAACAGTTATGGGCCTCATCCACCACCAACAATATTAATCTAGCTGCAGATGGGCCTGTCGCCATACAGTATATGGCCAGCTTGTCAGCCCCCAGAGAGGGTGCTGGGGGGGAGGTAGGGATTCCTCAACCCGAGACACCCAGTGCCTGATCGAGGGGCTCAACATAGGAAAGAGGTTGTCCGCTGAGAGTCACCCCCTTGCCCTTGCTGCCGACTCCTCTCCCTGCTACCTTAACCTCGCGAAACCCCTCTTGATGTTAATTAGCTCTGATTTGGGTTGCTCTGTGATCCTGAAGCTCTGGTGGGGGTGGGTGTCCTTCCAGCAGCAGCCACAGCCTCACCAGTGGCACTGCTGAGCACAAGGGCAGTGGCATCTGATTGGCTGGCAGCACTCAATAAGCGAGGCTTCCACCCCTGGGTCATGATTCCCGGGGGGAAGGCCCGCTGCTGGCCTCGCCACTGCCTGATTAGCTCGCGGATCAGTGGGCCTTTTGTAAAGAAGGCAACATGGGTTTCTCGCCAGCTCTCCAGCCAGCAGGCAAGACCACTGCCGCCTCAATAAGATTCCACCCCAGAAGTACATAGTTGCTATGCATTTACTAAACTCTGTCTTTTGGGTTCATGTTCATCTTACATTAATAATAAAAAAAAAGCTTTCACAATCCACATTTAAATGTTTCAGATCAGATCCCTGGTAGATGCTTAGTTTGTCTTAGTACCTGAGTTAGGGACGGAAAGAGAACTTGGAACTATTCCTGATCGCTATCCCTTGGCACCTTTTGAAATGAAGAAATTTGCATTTAAATAGCACCTATCATAACTTCAGGGTATTTCAAAGTGTGTTATGGCCCGTGAAGTACTTTTGAAGAATAATAACGATTACAGTGCAGAAAATGTGGCAGCCAAACTTAACATAGCACCGTCCGACAAACATTGATGTGATAATGAGCAGATGATCTGTTCTTTAAGTGACGTTGGCTGAGGGATGAATATTGGCCATAACACAGGGTAGAAACTGCCCGGCTCTTCTTCAAATTGTGCTGTGTGATCTTTTACATTTACCTGGAAGGACAGATGGATCATAAGAAATTAAGAAATAGGAGCAGGATGAGGCCATGTGGCCCTTTAAGTCTGCTGTGCCATTTAATAAAATTATGGTGATCTTTGACTTCAACTCCAATTCCTGTCCAATCTCCTTTGATTTCCTTAAATCTATTGATCTCTGCCTTGAATGCACTCAATCGCTGAGCATCCACAGCTGAGAATGAAGGAATTTTGTCTCATTTCAATCAAAATGGCCATCTCCTTATCTTGAGCCTATATGCCCTGTTTCTAGACTCATCAGCCTAGGGAAACAGTGTCTCAGCATCTATCATATCAAGGATCATATACGTTTCACTGAAATCACCTCTCATTCTTTTAAACTCCAGACAGTATAGGCCCATTTTATTCAACACTTGGTTTACCATCTCATTCTAAAGATGGCATCTCAGACAATGCAGCACTCCCTCAGTACTGTGCTGAAGTGCCACCTTAGATTTTGTGCTCATGTCTCGGGAGTGCAACCTAAACCTACAACCTTCCAATTCAGAGGTGATAGTTTTACCAACTTAACCACCTCTGCGAGCATGTTTGGGCAGGAGCAGGTTCATTTGTGATGTTTTCACAGTCACACAGCCTCACAACACCTGTAAGGAATGGAGAGGCACGAGAGGGCATGCAAGAGCAAATGTATAATTACCGGTGTTTCCTATTATGTGGCAGCTGTGAGCTGTGAACAATTCCCAGTGGACACTGCTTTATGAATCGTGTCAGGAAGCCCTTTACTTGGCTATGAAGACATGGGCCCTTTGTTGCCTCGACCAAGTGCCTATTAGTCATCTGTGAACCTTGATAATTTGTGTCACCAGGCAACTCGGACACAGGATGGCATAGTTGAACCTGATTGCCTCACCCACTGTCACAACACACGCTCACTCACAGCAGGGGTTCTTGGATCATGATCAGGAACAGGAGGCTGCAGCTGATTAAGAGCAGGCCTAACCTTCAGGTAGTGAGAGAGAAAAAAAAGATAACTCCCCTTTGACTGAGAGCAATCAAACCAGCACAGACTGTGCATTGAAATTGGCTTCTTTCTGGTGTGTGTGGCACAGGGCTGTGTGCTGTGAACAATTGTTCAAGTATTATAAATGTTGGAACATCATACATAGCGGGCCCTGGAATATCTAGTGTGCTTTTTCAGACAGTGAGACTCCAAACTGGAAGCACCAACTAGAAGTGTGATAACCCTCTGCTGTGGCATGACTGGTCAGTTAATCACATCATGGGGCACCCATTCTACCAGCTGTGTGTGTTACACCTCAATAAAACTAGAATGAGAACCAGATTAAGGACTGCAAAACTGCAATCCCTTCTCCAGCAGATTTTCTGGCAATGCTTGGCTAGAGATTTCCCAGTAGACAGTTCCTGAATCTTCAAGGAAACCAACCCAAATAATGGGGGCAATTTTAACATAGGTTGTGAGATGAGATACCGATGGAGTTGGATGGAATGATAGTTTTACAGAGCACCCAATTTTACTCTCCATCAAGCTTAGGGCGAAACCAGCATTCCAATGGGTAGGCTAGGCTAAGCTGAAATTGCCCCTCTATGTTTCGCCATTGCAGCTCTTTGGTCAACTATCCCATTCCTGGCAAAAATAGTGCCATTCTGTTGTCTGCAATTGCATGATTATCCATGGAATGGGTGCACCCCCTCCTTTTAAATGTAACTTTACACTGCCATCCTTCTCCCTAGCGACGCAGTGGAAAGGACACACCCATGAAGGAGACCAAGGTGTTGAACTACCGTCGATTCATAGCTACCTTCAATGTAGCTAACACCGTGCGGAGTGACACAGACCACTATCGCTGCGTGATTGAGTCAGAGGGAGGTTCCGGAGTGTCCAACTATGCAGAGCTAATTGTGAAAGGTTTGTTTGTATTTTTCTGTCCCTTTCTGTTGGAATTTTCTGCGCCTCTAATCAGGTAAGAAAGATCTTGAGATTGGAAAGTCGGATGAAGCAATGAGATTTTTTTCCACAATGATTACTGAGAAACACATCAGAACATAATTAGAGCTTTGCCTTGAACAGTTTTTCCAGAAAATCATGGGTGTGGTTATACTCATTTTTGTGTTACTTCCACAAGTGGTGCATGTTCTTGGCAAGAGACTTTCAGTTTGGTCTTCCTTCATACACCAATAACAGTGGCACATTTCTGCAAAATGCTACTCTGAAATACAAGAGCACATATTCTCTTTAAACTAGAAACTGACCAGGTTGAGCAGAGATTGAATATTTAAAATGTGGAGGTTTTTTGTAATTGTGTTTTTACACATTGCCAAGTACCCAGGTGGTATTGGTGCAGATAACTGCTTTATTCCTCTTAGGATGGATTTTGCTAGGCAATAGCCACTTCAAATATTGGTGCTGTGCCTGTTTATTCCTATGTCATGTCATGAAATGGAAAAGGCACAAAAGTGTTGTGCTCATTTAAGATAGGAATAGCATTCGAGCTGAAATATCCTGGGTGTCCTGTCACTGGCTGGGCCATAGTTTCTGAAACTACCCTGAAGATGAGCAACATACAATATATCAGCTACATAAGTGGTGTGATTATTCCACAGAGAGATATCCTAGCATTGAGCCGCCTACCATTATATTCTTGTGCCACACGGATACATCACTAACACAGTCCCAGGACCGTACTTGAGTGCTCATGAGGAGAGTGAAACAGATGGATAGAGCGAGAAGATAGACATGGAGAGAGGGAGAAAGAAAAATGTGAGTAGGACTATGTTGCGAGGCCATCTCTATACCATATCACATTTCTATAGACACAGCCTGGACATACTTGGGCATTGATCAGCTATCCATGATAACTATACCACATTGATAGTTCACACACAGGACTGTGCTTGCGCACTTTTCATTATAGCTGCGTCACATGACAACAACTTGCGTTTATACCACCCTTAACATGGTAAAATGCCCCTTAATACCTCACAGGAGTGCAATCAGACAAAATTTGTGACTGAGCTCCAGAAGGAGACATTAGGATCAGTGACCAAAAGCTTGGTGAAAAATAGAGTTTTTAAGGAACATCTTAGAAGAGGGGCAAGGAGTAGAGATGTGGAGAGATTTAACGAGGAGGTTTCCAAGCTTAGAGCTATTGGTAGATGGAGACACAGCTGTCAATGGTGTGGTGATGAAAAGCTCAACAGTTCTGCACAGACAGCCCTGTTAAACCTTGGTAAGCACGTGATCAAAATGGATGTTAAAATGGGTCATGTTGAATATTTATTGGTAATCAGCACTTAATGGATGAGAAAGGCACTGTTAGTTTCCACTCTACCATGTCTCTTGAGTGACGTGATATTATACTGATATAATAATTTTGGCTTATTTACTGTACAAGACACAAGGCATCAGTCACTCATAAGGGATTGGGTAAACACAATGAGGGTTTACTTATTATGACTAGGCACATGAGAACAGACATCCATAAGTATAAAGCTTGAAGGCATCAGAGCTGTGTGTGTGTGCTCTGCTCAAAGCAAAAAGTGAAACTAGGACTGGATCACATGACATTTCCCTTCTAGTGATGTCAGGCATTTGAAACACTGAGGATATCACTCTTGTGAAGTTCTGGACTGAGAGCAGGTATTTAATTAAAGTTTGTAAATCCTCTTTTCCTCCCTCAGCCCCCTCTCCCTCACTAAAACACACATACTATGAGCATAATTTTGTGGAGGCAATCGGAGTTCTGCCAACAGGGCCAAAATAGGGAGGCGGATGATGCATTTTTCCGTTTGCAGCCAATTAGGTGGCTGTCACCAGGGGTGCCATTCTTACTAAGGACGACAGCCTGCCTCCAAGAGCTGCCATGCCCAATAAGAGAGTCAGCAGTTCAGCAGTGCCATTGGGAACAGTTGAGGCTGCACCTGGAGGATGAGGACATATCAATGACAGTGTGCCCTAGCAGCCAGGCAAATGGGGTCTGGATTCACCAGGACCAGTCAGGAAGACCCTGGAGGAGGGGAAGGGGGTGGCTGAGGACAGGCAGCACCACTGTCATGGGGGTGACCATTGCTACTGGGTAGCCCCTGGAGGGGTCAAAGAGTGTCCCAAAAGAACGGCCCCTCAGTACCTACTATAAGGACACCAGGGTTCATCTGGCAGTCTCCCCACGAGGTTGTGTGTCACCCTGCCGCTAGAAAAATGCCAACAGAGACAGGAAGAGGCTCTTAATTGGCTATTCTTCAATTGGGCCCCCAGCAGGCGGCTTGTCTGCCATTTTTCCCACCACTGGCAAAAGGTGGTGTGAAGACATTGGGTACCCCCTCAATTATTTTCCAAGCCATCTGCCAGTCTTCTCACCTCCCAGCCCATCGCTAATGGCTCCAGAAAATTTTTGGCCTTTGACTGACTCAAACTGTCACTAATCTATAGGCTTTGTAGTTGGTCAGCCCTCAAAGCCATCACCAATCAAAAAAAAACTATCCGAAAGTTAGTTATAATGATGTGTTAATTCATCGCATTGATTCCAAATCACATGACTCATTACCTATGCATGAAATCAACTTGAAACCGACAGAAAAACAGTTTTAAAATGGACACTGCAGGTGTTAGCAGAAGAGAGATATTTTGGAGATATAATTCTCATGCGAACTGCGTGAGCAATTTTTGGGGCCAAGCGGAAAAAAATGATTGGGAGCTGAAGACTGCCAAGAAATAGTTGTTCTGCCAGCCAACTGCTCCATGGACGACACAATACTCCACAACATATCTTTTTGTATTTTTATTTCATTTTCCTCCCTCGCCTTTTCTATTGATCCATAGATCCCACTTTACTGTTACTCCTCTTTCATTGGGGACTTGGAAAGGCTCCAGAGTGTAATTAGCTAACAGAAGGCATTCTCACAACAGGGCAGGCTAACTTAGCTGCGTCCTCACCAAAGCTTTTACGAAGCCTAAAAATATGTTGTTTTTTATTCTTTTCGCCCACAAGTAGTAATTTGTGAGAAAATTCGGTGTGGAAGAAACATTGTTTTTTTTTTTCTGATTCTGATCTCCAAAACCTTTACAAATGTCAAATGGATCAGGTGCAGCACAGTATAGTGAGGCAACCCATTGATTGGTGCAACAAGACCAAACTCTCAGTTTAAAGGAAAGGAATTGAGAGCCTGAGCAGGAGAAGATGTACACAATTGTATACAAGTTTAATTCAGTGCTGACAGCAGCTGGGAAATCAGTCCGATGGAGTTAGAGCATTTTAAGGTAACCCCTGCTAGGGTTAATATCACTTTATGAGTTCTATTGGTGATGAGGGGAATGGGGGCAGCGAGATAAGGCACAAAGAGGAGCTGTGATTCCCAGTGGCACCTGGACTTGGGAGATGTGGCTCTCTGGCACCCTTCAGCAGATGATTCAGATTGTACTACATATTGTTTGAATTTGCTGCTCATTCACTGAGCAAAGGAGGACCAGTCTTTCCTTAACATAAGTTTATTCACATCACCCATGGCACAAGCTGCCTTTTCCCCTGCCCACACAGGTGGAAACCGGTTCTTATATATTTACTTAAGAATAATGCCCTAGCCTTTCCCCGAATAGGAACAGCTGCTCTCACTTCCAACTAGACCATGCACTTCATTGTAACAGGATTGCAACATCAACACTATGGGTGGGATTTTTCGTGCGCAACCCCCCCCCAATACCGCCTGAATCGTCCCGTCTCACCGCAAGTCAATGGACTTCTGGCTGAGGCATCGCCTCACCCGCAGCTGGTCCCACCCGCAACAGGGCCAGAAAATCCCGGTCTATGTAGGAAAACACAGAAACAGGTCTTAAGACTATAAGACTTAAGAGCAGAAATAGGTCATTCAGCCAACAAGTCTGCTCCGCCATTCAATGAGATAATGGCTGATCTGATAATCCTCAACTCCATTTTTCTGCATTTTCCCCATAACCCTTGAATATACTTAATGACCCAGCCTCTACAGCCCTCTGTGGTAAAGAATTCCACAGATTGACTACCCTCTGAGAGAAGGATTTCATCCTTATCTCTGTCTTAAATGAGCGACCCCTTACTCTGAGATTATACCCCCTGGTCCTAGACTCTCCCACAAGGGGAAACAACTTCTCAGCATCTATCCTGTCCATAAGACCATAAGACATAGGAGCAGAAATTAGGCCATTTGGCCCATCGAGTCTGCTCCGCCATTCAATCATGGCTGATAAGTTTCTCAACCCCATTCTCCCGCCTTCTCCCCGTAACCTTTGATCCCCTTACCAATCAAGAACCTATCTATCTCGGTCTTAAATACACTCCATGACATGGCCTCCACAGCCTTCTGTGGCAATGAATTCCATAGATTCACCACTCTCTGGCTAAAGAATTTTCTCCTCATCTCTATTCTAAAAGGTCTTCCCTTTACTCTGACATTGTGCCCTCGCTTCCAAGTCTCTCCTACTAATGGAAACATCTTCCCCACGTCCACTCTATCCAGGCCTTTCAGTATTCTATAAGTTTCAATCAGATCCCCCCTCATCCTTCTAAACTCCATCGGGTATAGACCCAGAGTCCTCAAACGTTCCTCATATGTCAAGCCCTCTAAGAATCTTATATATTTCAATCAGGTTGCCTTTCATTCTTCTAAGCCCCAATGAGTACAGGCCCACCCTGCTCAACCTCCCCTCATAAGAAGATCCCTCCATAACCGGGATCAACCTAGTGAATCTTCTCTGGACTGCCTCCAGTGCCAATATATTTTTCTTTAAATAAGGGGACTAAAACTGTTCACAGTATTCTAGGTGTGATCTAACTAGTGCCTTGTATAGTTTTAGCAAGACTTCCCTATTTTTATAGTCCATTCCCTTTGGAATAAAGGCCAACATTCCATTTGCCTTCCCTATTACCTGCTGAACTTGTTTGTTAGCTTTTTGGGATTCATCCACGAGGACTCCCAAGCCCCTCTGTGCTGCAGCTTTCTGCAGTTCTTCTCCATTTAAATAATATTCTTCCTGCCAAAGTGCATAACCTCACACTTTCCCACATTATATTCCATCTGCCACTTTTTGCCCACTCACTTAACCTGTCTATATCCCTCTGTAGACTCTGTGTGTCATCCTCACCATTTGCCTTCCACCTATTTTTGTGTCATCTGCAAACTTGGTGATAGTACATTCACTTTCCTCATCCAAGTCATTAATATATATTGTAAATAATTATGGCTCCAGCACTGATCCCTGTGGCACTCCACTAGTTACAGGTTTCGGTCCTGAAAATGCCCCCCTTATCCCAACTGTCTGTCTTCTATTAGTTAGCCAATCCTCTATCCATGCTAATATATTACCCCCAACACCATGGACTCTTATCTTATTAAGTAACCTTATGTGCTATACCTCATCGAATGCCTTTTGTAAATCCAAATATATTACAATCCTACTCACCAATCAGCTGCTTTCCCTGCACTCACGTCATGTTGTGGTTCATGACATCACTGCACCGCTGGTCTCACTTCAGGTAGGCCTCTTGATCCATGCTTTTATCCTCTCCTGCTCACCTCTCACTCAAAATATACTATTTTGAGCCTTAGGAATGGAATAGAACTTAATGATAAGAACATAAGAAATAGGAACAGAAGTAGACCATTTGGCCCCTCAAGCCTGCACCGCCATTCAATAAGATCATGGCTGATCTTCTTGCGTTTCGATTTCACATTCCCATCTAACCCCTGAATCACTCAACTCCGGCACTCTATTGCAAGTCACACTCCCTGATTCACTCAACTCCGGCACACTATTGCAAGTCGCACTCACTGAAGCGCTCAACTCCGGCACTCGGTAAGTCACATGAAGTTGGCTCCTAACACAAAAAGCCTATCTGAGTTACTTAATGAGGATCCAGTTTCATCTGGTTCTTAATTAAGCTGCTCTTTAACTGGAACCCTTGAAAAATCCCTGCTTAAGGCTGGCAACTACCGAATTTAAACTGTAGATTTCAGTTTAATGCCAACTACAAACTACAAACTAAATTAGGTTTGTACAAAATAAAAATTTAGAATTTCTTACCCAACCACTGCACGCACTCAGTCCTAGCAGGTCTTGAAGCTCAAAAGTCAAATTGGTGTTTAGTTTTCCTGGAGAACAATGTCCTAATTCCATGTGCCTTCTCTGTTCCCATATGCCTCATTCCCCTCTTCTTCAACTGACAATCTAGCCTATCCTCAATATTGACATTATCTCTGTTTTAATCACTAACATTGGTAGTGACTTCCAGAGTCACAAAAGCTTCTGTTTCTCTTGCTTTATTTGCAAAATATCTTACAGTTCATCCTGTACCTAACTCTTCTCATTCTGTATTCCCTCGTCACTGGACGCAGTCTGTTTCTATCTATTTGCTCAATTCCTTCCAAATTTTAAACCATCTTTGTCGTGTTTGTATGATGGTATTAAGGTGCCAATCACTCATAAGGGATTGCTTAAGCATATTGTGGGTTCATTGATGAAGACATGAGAACATATATACATGGATAGAAAGCTTGGAGACATCAGCAACAGGGCTGTGTCTGCTGGGTAGGACAGTGATTGAGGTAGGTAAGGGAAACCAGAGGGCAGCGCTGCAGAAGTGAGGGCCTCTGAAGTTGTCTAATGGGTTTTTGGTTCTCACAGCTTGTTTGGATGAGAGTGGGGGCTGCAGGATGGATGAGCAAACTGACCATGGCACCGTGGTACAGGAAGCCATTTATGTGGGGGGAGCAAAAAGCAATGTAGTGGTAGTAGGGGACAGTATAGTGAGGGGGATTGACATTGTTCTCTGCAGCAAAGAGCAAGAGTCCAGACGGCTGTGTTGCCTGCTTGGTGCCAGGGTTCGGGACATCTGCTCAGGCTGGAGAGGAACTGTAGTGGGAGGGGGAGGATCCAGTCATTGTTGTCCATGTGGGTGCCAATGACATAGGTAGAACTAGGAAAGAGGTTCTGCATATTTATTATGAGGAGCTAGGCACCAAATTAAGAAGCAGAACCTCAAAGGTTATAATCTCTGGATTATTACCTGAGCCATGTGCAAATTGATATAAGGTACATAAAATTAGAGAAATGAATATGCGGCTCAAAGACTGGGTGGGAGAAGTATGTTCTGGTTTGTGCGGCACTGGCAGCAGTACTGGGGAAAGTGGGGACTGTACCGTTGGGATGGTCTACATCTGAACCGTGCTGGGACCGGTGTTCTTGCTAATCACACAAGTACAGAAGTAGAGAGGGTTTTAAACTAAATAGTGGGGGCAAGGGATCAAATGTGGAAAGATGTGGTAAATCAAAAAGTAGAGACAAGGTAAGAGAGAAAAATAGTAATATGGGAAATGAGGGTCAGAGAATGGCAGGAAGGGACAGAGAGAATATTGAGGGGGATATGACCTTCAAGAAGAATAGGAAGCTAGGTAAAGGTGGAGGGAGTAGCACTGTTAATCAAGGATGGCATTTGTGCAATAGATAGAGATGACCTTGGTTCAGGAAGTTAGGGTGTAGAATCAGTTTGGGTGGAGATGAGGAATCGTAGAGAAAAGAAGTCACTGGTGGGAGTGGCCTATAGGCCCCCGAACAGTAACCACAATGTAAGACAAAGTATACAAGAAGGCATATTGGGTGCTTGTGATAAAGTGATGGCAAAAATCATGGGCGACTTTAATCTAGATACAAACTGGAAAAATCAGATTAGCAGTAATAGCCTGGATGAGTATTTCATAGAATGCTTTAAAAATAGTTTCTTACAGCAGTACATTCTGAAACTAACCGGTGAGCAGGCTACACTTTATTTGGCATTATGTAATGTGACAGGATTAGTTAATGATTTCAGAGTAAAGGCACTCCTAGGTAGCAACGACCATGGTATGATTGAATTTTACATCCAGTTTGAAAGGGAAAAGAGTGGGTCTAAGACTAGTATTTTAAACTTAAATAAGGGCAACTATGTGGGCATGAAAGCTGAACTAGCTGAAATGAACTGGGATACTAGACTAGGGGACAGATCAATACAGAAGCAGTGGCAGACATTTAAGAGGATATTTCAGAATACTCAGAATAAGTACATTCCTACTATAAAGAAAAATTTTAAAGGGAGGACCTATCATCCGTGGTTAACTAAAGAAGATAAGGAAAAAGCATATAACTGCGCGAAGATGAGTGGCAGGTCAGAATATAGAGAATGGACAAGGATGACTAAAATTATTTGAAGAATGACTTAATCAGGAGAAAGAAATTAGAGTATGAGAGGTAACTAGCTAGAAATGTAAAAATGGATAGCAAGAGTTTCTACGGATATTTAAAAAGCAAGAGAGTAAGTGAAGTGAGTGTCGGTCCTCTAGAGCGTGAGAATGGGGGAATTAATAGTAGATGGAAGAAAATGGCTGATGAAATGAACGCATATTTTGCTTCTGTCTTCACTATAGAGGATACAAATAACATTCCAATAATAAATCAGGAGGTGGAAGGGAGAGAGGAATTTGGTGAAATTACAATCACTAAGGAAGCAGTACTGAATGAGTTGATGGAGCTGCAGGCTGACAAGTCTCCAGGTCCAAATGGACTTCACTCTAGGATTTTAAAAGATGTGACCAATGAGCTAGAAGATGTGCTGGTGTTAATTTCCCAAAATTCGCTAGAGTCTGGAAAGGTTCCATCAGACTGGAAAGTAGCAAATATAGCCCCTTTGTTTAAGACAGGAGGAAGGCAGAAAACAGGAAACTATAGGCCAGTTAGATTGATGTCTGTCGCGGGGAAGGTGTTAGCATTGATCGTTAAAGGGATTATAGCTGGGCACTTAAGAAAACTCAAGGTAATCTGGAAGAGTCAGCATGGTTTTGTGAAAGGAAAGTCATGTTTAACCAATTTATTGGAATTTTTTGCAGGAGTAACATGTGCAGTGGATAAAGGGAAACCTGTAGACATGCTGTACTTGCATTTCCAGAAGGCATTTGATAAGTGCCACATCAAAGGTTAATTGCGGAAAATAAAAGCTCAGGGTGTAGGGGTAACATATCAGCATGGATAGAAGATTGGCTGGCGAGCAGAAAACAGAGAGTATGCATAAATGGGTCTTGTCTGATTGGCAGGATGTGACAAATGGAGTCCAGGAGGGGTCTATACTGAGGCCTCAACTTTTTACAATTTATATCAATGACTTAGATACGGGGAGCAACGGCATGGTAGCTAAATTTGCGGACAAAACAAAGATAGGTCAGAAAGTATGTTGTGAAGAAGACGTAAAGAGTTTGCAGACGGATATAGATAGGTTGAGTGAGTGGGCAAAACTCTGGCAGATGGAATATAACGTGGGAAAATGTGAAGTTGTTCACTTTGGTAAGAAGAATAAAAAAGCAGACTTAAACCGAGAAAGACTGTAGAATTCTGAGGTGTAGGGGGATCTAGGTGTTCTAATGAATGAGTCACAAAAAGTTAGTATGCAGGTACAGCACGTAATCAAGAAGCCTAATGGAATGCTATCCTTTATTACAAGAGGAATTGAACATAAATGTAAGGATGTTATGCTTCAGTTATATAGGTCAATGGTGAGACCACATCTCGAATGCTGTGTACAGTTTTGTTTTCCTTATTTAAGGAAGAATGGAAATGTGTTGGAGGTGGTTCAGAGGAGGCTTATTAGATTGATACCTGGGATGGGTGGGTTGTCTTATGAGGGTAGGTTGGATAGGCTAGGCTTGTTTCCACTGGAGTTTAGAAGAGTGAGTGGTAACTTCATTGAAATACATAACATCCTGAATGGTCTTGACACGGTGGACATAGAAACAATGTTTCCTCTGGTGGGTGAGTCGAGAATTAGGGGGCACTGTTTTAAAATTAGGGTTCGCTCTTTTAGGACAGAGATGATGAGAATTTTTTCTCTCAGAGGGTTGTGCGATTTTGGAACTCTCTGCTTTAGAAGGCAATGGAAGTGGGGTCACTGAATATTTTTAAGGCAAAAATAGATAGATTCTTGTCAGGCAAGGGAATCAAAGGTTACCGGGGGTAGATGGGAATGTGAAATTCAAAACACAAGTGGATCAGCTATGATCTTATTGAATGGAGGAGCAGGCTCGAGGGACCAAATGGCCTACTTCTACTCCTATTTCATATGTTAATATGGACAACCACACCTCAATGGATGCATCTTGAGTGTCACCATACTCAATGGAATTGGGATCAATGTCTACATTCAGAATTGCCCTGGCCCCCATCTACCCGACCAGCTGCTTGATCGGGCTCCCTTGTAAAAGTGTTTGAGCTCCTCTGGTGCTGAGACTAGCGTCCGCGCTTGGTGTGAGAGGCAGTTCTGCTTCAAGCAAAATGCTATTAAATGCAGCAGACTCAAGAGCAAAACACTACAGATGCTGGAAATTTGAAATAAAAACAGAAAATTCTGGAAATACTCAGCAGGTCAGGCAATACCTGTGGAGAGACAAACGAGCTCTTGGGCTGAATTTTCCCAGCCCCATGATGTTGGGCATGGAGGCAGGAAATGGGGGGAGTGGGCAGGGAAAATAGAGGGAAGCCATATCAGGACGGCTTCCTGACACATCCCTGCAGCCGAGGAAGTTTCCCAAATTGGCTGTGCACAACCAGGAGTAAAGCAGCTAATTCAGCTGGGTCTTTAAAGGACAGTCAATTAGAATCAAGTCAGTTTTTGGTCATATTGTTAAGAATGAACACACTGCATGAATGAAATCTGAGGAAAATGGAAATTAAAACACAAAAATCAACTATTATTTTGCTTCAGATATTCAGAAATTTGCTTCAGCAAAATTAGGGGTGCCTGACCCTGTTAATGAGCCTACATTACAAACCTGATTTGTGATGCCTCATAAATATAGCCCTTGCTAGCCCTCACAAAGCTTTATAAATGTGCAAGCAGTGGCAATTTGCAAAGTGCTTGATTGTCATTAGGCTGCTTTTCAGTTGTTGCGGGAGGGAGGTGGGGTGGCCATGAATCAGGGACGCAGCAGTCAATTAACCTCAGGTTAATGCTGGTCTTTCGCATTTCCACATAGGAAAAAGGTGTGAGTGTCTGCTGTGTGTGTGAAAATGTAAGGGGAGATTTTTGATCATTTATGACCTTGGTTGGACAAGTTCTGAATCGTTAAGCAGTGATACTCATTTGCACAGATTAGGCTCTTCTGTTGGTTTTGCTTTCAGTCCATTTCCACTTCTGTAGAGAGCAGCACTTGACCTATACAGAGCAGTGACAAGATGAGCTTTGATCTTTCAGCAAAGCATGGAACATGCTGCACATGAGGCTGTGGATAATTACAGCCTTTTGTTTTAGCTTTCTGCTGCAATTCTCACAACATTTGCAGTCAGCACTGCAACTGATGGAACAGCTCAGGGATATAATTCCATTAGTGGAATTATATGGGTTGGCAATATAGCTAGTATAATTCCAAACCTGTATACAGTCCCATGACAGGATCCTGCCCAGTATGCAGGTCGAATTTCCTGACCTTACAATGCTCATAAAATATTAAAATACTGCATGTATTATAATAATATTGACAGAACACATCAATATATATTGATGAGAGACTAAATGAGCTCCACAGTGCAATCATGTTGGACCAGTCTGATTGGGAGCAGCACAAGTGAATTTGATGATGAGGCTTTTGTATCCAAAGACCTGATACACACACATCCAATCTCCTGATTAACTTACTAAAATTTTATTCTTTGCATTCAAACCCCTTGTGGTTTTTACTCTCTTTATCTCTGTAACCTCGTTCAACTATACGACCCTCTCATATCTCTGCACTCCTCCAATTCTGGCCTCTTGCACATCCCCAAATTCCTGCACTCCACTATTGGTGGCTGTGGCTTCAGCTGCCTCAGCCTTAAACTTAGGAAATCTCTCTCCTCCCCCTCTCTTTCCTCATTAAAGATGCCCCTCATAACCAACTCTTTAACTAAACTTTTGATCACGTCTTAATATCTCCTTATATGGCCGGATGTCAATTTCTTTTGGTAATGCACCTGTGAAGTGCCCAGGTTTGAAGTTAAACAGCAGCTTGGTGGTTAACTGTTAGCCAGTGCATTCTCCATAGCAACGCCTCTACCAGAGTCCATTTGCCAACCAATCAGCACCCTCGAATCAGTTGCTGTTCCCTTTAAGGTATTTTTGGTATTTTTGCAGTTCTGCTCTGATGAGTGCAAAATGAAAAGCTTTGACAGCATGTCTCTTTTTTTGGCAAAATTGACGTTGTGCCCCTAATCTGGGGAGAAGAAAAGTCCTGATTGATATGCAGCGATTCTAATGGAAACACGTACATGTCTAGATGTCCGGTGGAAACAGAACTAAACCAAGTTGCCCACCATTACTCATGGTCTGGGTTCATTTGAAGAGCAGTCAATGAGTACTGCAAGGGTGCCTGCAAACCGTGGAACTGATCTGAAACATTCCTGTCCCGTATGGCTCAGTACTCAACACATACCATGGTATATTTACCCTCTAATCTCTGGGGGAATGGACTTTTGCATTCTGACAAAACTGTTCATCCATTTTGAGGAATTTTTCATTGGATATAAGGAAACGGGGACTGGATGTTTGTGAGTGTTGTCATGCTGCTGACTTCAAGTGAAGAAAAGAGAAAAATTATGAAGTGACTGAAAATAAACAAAGAGATAGAGCTAATTAAACATAACAGGCAGGATTTTTTGGGTGGTGGGGTTTCTAGCTCCCACCATCGAAAGAGTCGGTGGGAAAAGCATCCTCGCTGATCACGACAGCCCCACAGTCTTTTAACATTCAGCGGGCCATCAGTTGGCTCTGGGTGAGTCTTCCACCCTGATCTGGGGAGGACATCCTGCCTTAGGGAGCTGCTGGCCAATCCAATTGGCTAGGAGCTTTGGAGTCCCAGCAGCGGCAGGTTTGAGTGGTGGCCACTGCTGAGACTACAGCCAGTCCCCGAAGAAGAGAAGGTTATGGAGGCCTGACTGAAGGTAAGTCCGGGATATCAGCAAGGCCTGGCTGGCAGAACCCGGCAGGTAGGGTGAGGGCATTGGGGCCGGGTTTGGGAGACCGGGGGTTGGGTAAAGGGTGGGGGTAGGTCCTTGGGTGGGATGTCTCTGATGGGCACAAGGAACTCCAAAGGAGGTCCACCCCCTATTGCCTGACATCGGCTTGCCCAGTAAATGCTGCCGACCTACCCACTTGGCAAGGCCCTCCCTCTGCTGTGGATAAAATAAAGGGGAAGTGGGTTGAGGGACTTAAGAGGCCATTAATTAACCATTTAAAGGCCTCAGCAGGCCCAAGGGTGGGCAGACCACCCCATGCCTGCACTAACCTCTGTGAAAAGGGGGGCAGGTAAGGAGTGGGAGGGTAGGTAGTGGGCAGGCAACGTATTTCATTTTACGAGTCCTCCCTCCCACCACCGCCTTCAAATCTGCTGACAGAGGACATAGAGGTCCTTAGAATTATTAAGGTGTTCAATATGGGAAATGTAGAGAAGATGCTTCCAGTTGTTGGGAATCCCAAACTATGGATCAAATATCCAATAGTGAATTCAGGAGAAATTTCTTCAACTAGAGAGTGATTCGAATGTGGAACCCACCAACACAAGGAGTAGTTGGAGCAAATATCATAGTTACATTTAAAGGGAAGCTAGATAAGTACATGAGGGAGAAAGGAGTAGAAGAATATGAGGGAGAAAGAAGTAGAAGAATATGGTAATAGGGTAATGTGAAGGAGGTTGGGAGAAGACACGTGTGAAGCACAACACACATTGGCAAGGGCTGATAGGGTCTAATGGCCTGTCTTGTGTTGTAGATTATATGTAAGTACTTTCTTGGCTTCATGCTGGTATATACTGAAGTAATTTATAGTAGAAGGAATGCAGTCTGTAAACATCTGAGTCATTTAAACTGTAAAAATGTTTGAGTTATCCAATAATTTGAAATAAGCAACATAAGTAACACTGTAATATGTGAATTCAGAACAAAAAAAGTTATTAATCAATTTCAAAGACATAACTTTGAATTAAGAGGAACACATTATAAATATTTATTTATTTAACATTTATTTGAGTGTCAGCTTCAGTTGGTAGCAATCTTGCCCCTGAGTTATAAGCTTGTGGGTTCACACCCCACTCCAGAGGCGTGAGCACAAAAATCGAAGTTGACTTTCTAGTACCTGTGCAGTATTGAGCGAATGCTGCATTGTTGAAGGTGCTGTCTTTGGGATAAGACATTAAACCAAGGCCCCGTTTGCCCCTTCAGGTCGATGTAAAAGATGCCATGACATTATTCCCAAGAGGAACAGAGAAGCTCCCAATAATCTGGCCAATATTCATTTAAAAAAAATGTTTTATTCATTAACAGGATATTGGCTTCGCTGGCTGGGCCAGCATTTATTGCCCATCCCTAGTTGCCCTTGAGAAAGTGATGGTGAGCTGCCTCCTTGAACCGCTGCAGTCCATGTGAGGTAGGTACACCCACAGTGTTTTTAGGAAGGGAGTCCCAGGATTTTGACCCAGCGACAGTGAAGGAACGACGATATATTTCCAAGCCAAGATGGTGAGTTAGTTGGAGGGGAACTTCCGGGTGGTGGTGTTCCCATCTATCTGCTGCCCTTGTCCTTCTAGATGGTAGTGGTTGTGGTTTTGGAAGGTGCTGTCTAAGGAGCCTTGGTGAATTCCTGCTGTGCATCTTGTAGATGGTACACACTGCTACTACTGTGCATCGGTGGTGGAAGTGAATGTTTGTGGATGTGGTGCCAGTCAAGCAGGCTGCTTTGTCCTGGACCATGTCCAGCTTCTTCAGTGTTGTGGGAGCTGCACTCATCCAGGCAAGTGGAGAGTGTTCCATCACACTCCTGGCTTGTGCCTTGTTGATGGTGGACAGTCTTTGGAGAGTCAGAAGGTGAGTTACTCGTTGCAACATTCCTAGCCTCTGACCTGCTCTTGTAGCCACAGTATTTATATGGCTAGTCCAGTTCAGTTTTT
The DNA here is from genome assembly GCF_017639515.1 of Carcharodon carcharias. Taxonomy (NCBI): domain Eukaryota; kingdom Metazoa; phylum Chordata; class Chondrichthyes; order Lamniformes; family Lamnidae; genus Carcharodon; species Carcharodon carcharias. The sequence goes on from NC_054472.1 coordinate 170,005,429, forward strand.
GGTCAGTAGATGTTGACAGTGCGGATTCAGTGATGGTAATGCCATTCAACATCAAGGGGTGATGGTTAGATTGTCTTTCGTTGGAGATGGTCATTGCCTGACACTTGTGTGGCATGAATGTTATTTGACACTTGTCAGCCAAAGGTTGGTTATTGTCCAGGTCTTGCTGCATTTGGACATATTCTGCTTCAGTATCTGAGGAGTCATGAATGGTGCTGAATATTGTGCAATCATCAGCAAATATCCCCACTTCTGACCTTATGATGGAAGGAAGGTCATTGATGAAGCAGCTGAAGATGGTTGGGCCGAGGACAGTACCCTGAGGAACTCCTGCAGTAATATCCTGGAGCTGAGATGACTGACCTCCAACAACTACAACCATCTTCCTTTGTGCTAGGTATGACTCCAACCAGCGGAGAGTTTTCCCCGATTCCCACTGACTCCAGTTTTGCTAGGGCTCCTTAATGCCACACTGGGTCAAATGCTGCCTTGATGTCAAGGGCAGTCACTCTCACCTCACCTTGGGAGATAAACTCTTTTGTCCATGTTTGAATCAAACAATATCACAAAAGCAGATTTTGGACTGAATTTTACACTGATGGGATTTTCTGGTCCTGCCAAAGTCAATGGACCTTTGACCGGCTTGCCACATTTTACGGCCCTGCGCTCGCTGCTACAGGGCAGTAGAATTCCACCCTATGTGTCCATTCTCACTTTTCTTTATGTGGGAGCTTGCTGTGTGCAGCTCGGTTGCTGCATTTCCAACATTACAACAGTAACTACACTACAACAGTACTGCATTGGATGGAAAGCACGTTGAGACATCCTTTGTTCTTGAAAGATGTAATGGGAATGCAAATCTTTCTTCTCTAAAGATGTCATATTTTTTCAAAGTTATTTTATCTTCCCTGTATCGAACAGGTTTGACTTTGAGTCATGCTTGTAGTGAGCATACAGTAAATTTGCAAATTATTTACATTGCCTAAACACTGGAAACTTTATATTGGCATGCTTATTCTCCTGTAAAATAATCTCTTAGGATTAACTCTTAGACTGTTGACAGGATCTGAGAATTTACTGTGTTGAGCACTCCACTGCATTTTGACATAAGAAATTAGCCAGGATTCCTAATCCTGTTAGCTATGCAGTGGCCTCAACAGTAAGTGGGGGGTGGGGGGAGGGGGGGATGGTTATGTGGATATTTAATGAGGATGGAACTGAGCTCTGCTATGATGCCTTCTGTTGTTGCATAGCCTACAGACACTATTTAAGTTCACAGATAAAGACCAGGAAGACAGCTAGCTAAATGTAACTATCTCTCAACTCAAGTCATCTTTGTTAAGAAGGATGAAAGCCGGGGATGGAGGGGGAGGGGGAATGTTAAAAAAGTATAAATTGAAGGGAACTCCATCCAAGATTTTAAACCATAGAGTAATGTACGTGCAAGTAGGTTATTTAATTTGGACTGTTAGCATGGTGGGTGTAATGTAGTAAGTTGAAAAAGTTCAAGCAAAACTCATAATTAGGAGGGATTTCTGGGTCAGGCAAATGGATAAATAGATGAAACAAAAATATAAATGTTGGAAGCGCTCAAAAGATCAAGCAGCATCTGTGGTGAGAGAACCAGAGTTAAGATTTCGGGTCAATGAACTTTCATCCTGAATACATGAAATGGACTCAGCTGAAATAATTGGTGTTATGCTGATTAACATCTGTCAAAGGAACTGGATAAATATCTGGGTCAGAATGCAATTAAGGGTTTCTAGCAAAAGTAGAGATAGAGACAACTGAATGCTGGCTGGAACATGACAATGCCTGTGATGCTGACACCATGGAAATATCACACCATGTAATGGCTTAGGATATTTAAAGGAAGATTTGTTTGATTAATCTTTGAGGGAGCAGCTGGGAACTCTGAACTAGCATTCAGAAGACGTAGTGCTTTTGGGAGAGTACATGATGGAAACAGATTGTACAGCTTCCGTGGAAAGGTCGGACATTTTTCATTTCACGTTCTAGTTAGCTTAATAGAGCAGCTGAGGTCTCTGGGAGTACTATGTGATATGGGCAAATCTAAAGATAGAGAAGTAAATAAGACGGCTTTCGACACTCACCAGCTATAAAACTATATATTTTGTCCACTTTATAGCCTGACTTCTTACCATAGAACCTTTCATCTCATCTCATAAGACTTGATTACATGCTCCACAAGTGGTGTTGAAATACTAAGGAATTGTCCCAGATTTGCACTGGTAGTGGGCGGGTAAAATTACATTTTACCTGCCGGCTGCAATGCTGGTTTCTCACACGTATCGTCACAAACCCACCGCATTAATTATGCATTCCTGGGAAACACGCCATTTCAATGGTGGGCAGGATCTCATTTGCACGCCATGCCATCAGGGTGCCATTTCAGCTCGCCGGGCACCATAGTTAATGTCTAGCCATGTGCACACCTGTCAGTGCTTCCAAAGAAGACCTGGCTCTGAAAGGCAAAAAGACTACTGCCCCCAGGTTCAATGACGCACCCCTCAAGCACTTCTTGGAAGCAGTGGAGGTTCACTATGATGTCCTCTACCCCAGCTCTGGCCACAGGCTGGGTGGCAACCTCACTAATCCGGCTTGGGAGGTGGTGGCAGTAGTGGTCAGCGCCAATGCCCCTCAAAAGTGGACAGCCACCCAGTGCCGCAAGAGGATGAATGATGATCTCCATTCGGCCAGGGTAAGTCACTCTTCTCATCACATTCAACTCACACACTCACAAACCCATCACACATCCACATTGCCCTCATTCACTGCCAATTCAAGGGACATACTCACTCTCTCACACACACCTTCATTGTCCTCATCCTGTCCATGAGACCACTCATCAGCCGCACACTCTGAGCGCTGCTCTTCCCTCTGCGCGGCCAGGCACCTCAGTCGCTCTCTTCTGAGTCACCTTCACTCTCTGTGCACTAGTTCGCCAGGCTCCATGATCTTGATGTACTCCTCCTGCAGGATGAAGGAGAGAGATGCGTAGGTCAGCATGGGTGTAATAAGAACGGGTCCTGGTTAAGTCTGATGGTTCCTTAATGCATCCTGGACAGTGCTGGCCACCACTTGGATGGCCAGAGATTCATGCGCTGCATGGCTGTCTGAAACCCCACCCACCTCTGCCCCACTCCACCTAACCGATTGGCGACAGCTTTGCCCATTGGACTGCGTGCTGTGCTCTCAGCTCAGGAGCAGGTATTCTCCTAATTATCCAGCAAGGCTGCACTGTTATCTTGAACCATAGGGGAGACTGGTCCAAACCAGGATGTTGATATTGCAAGGGGCTGTGAGCACTTCCATAAAACTGTGACTGCTCCATGGTCAGTTTTAGCAAAGAGATTGTACAACATGCTCAGTTGTTCAACCGTTCTGCAGTCCACTGAAACGCTCATTAGTTTGCAGTCTGTGCCCGAGGGGTGAAAAGCACTGGAGCACTTGGTGGAACTTAGATGCCTCTGTGTTGCTTGAGTGGCAGATAAGCTAGAGGCCCGATTCCATTCATATCAATGTGACTGTGCCTGAACTGTCTCAGCTGTGGAGGAATGGTCACTTTATACAAGGTTCCACTAATGCACGGTCGCTTACCTCACTCACCCACCGCCCCCGATCCCGCACGTGCTTGTGCACTACCTTCAACCGCAGGACAGCCTTTGCCCCCACACCCAGCACTACCTCAACCACAGGGCAGCCCTTGCCCCCCCAATGCACCTCGACCTTGATGTCCAACAGGCCACCCAGGCATGCGCTCCGCAACATCACTGTGCACTCACCTCTGAGTTCCCCTCAAAGTGCAGCCTGCCAAGTGCACGTGGGCAGACAATCCAGCCGGGGAGGGGAGGAATGAATCTAGTGGGCAAGCCTTATAATGATATTCAGATGTATTACCGTGAGGTCCTCGACATCCAATGGTGGAAAACATGGCCCGTCATCGGTGGGCAGCGCAGACGATTGCAAGTTAGTTTCACAGTGTCACGAAACTGATTTTTGGCCTTCTCGCCAGATTGCCTGCTCATTCTACTGAACACATCCACTGCCAGCGGGCACAGAAAATCCCAACCTAAAGGTGTAGTTGAAAGAGATGTAAAGTTGTCATTTAACTCAACATTTAACATGTCATTATAGAGCAGGAATCAACAAAGAAAAGAAAGCAATTTTTATATGTTGCACTAGGTGCCACAGTCAATCTTAGTGAATGGTAACACATTTACTTCAAGACAGCATACATATATCATCTGTAGCATCTTATCAAAAACTGACTGAAAAATTGAGAACAGAGAGTAGGGGTAAAGTTATAGATCAGAAGAAGGTAGAAAGCGGCATTCCACAAGGATCAGTGTTGGGACAATTGTTAGTCATAATTGTTATTAATTATTTGGATTCGGGACCGAGTAACACCATATCAGAATTTGCAGATGATAACAAACTGGAGTGGGGTGGTGGTGGGGGGGGGGGGGGGGGGGGCGTGTGTGTGTGTGTGTGTGTGTGTGTGGGGGGGGGGTGGTGATGGTGGTGGCTTGGAGGTATAACTAACACTGGGGAAGATTACAATATAATACATGAATGTATTAGAATGCTTGCACACCAGGCAGTTATGTGGCAATTAACTTTTACATGAATAAATGTAAGGTAATGTACTTTGGTAGAAAACAATAAACATATCACCTATACCTTAGAAAATAAGAAACTGAATGGGATAGGAGAGCAATGGGTCTAGGGATACATGTGAACAAATCAATCAGAATGTCAGTGCAGGTCAGTAAAGCAATTAAAAATGCTAATAAAGTGCTGGGCTTTTGCACTCAAAAGTAGTGAAGTCACTTTAATATATGTATAAGACCCCAGTAGGGTTGCACTTAGAATTGTGCGCAGTTCTGCAAAAAAAGACATGGACGCACTGGAGTAAGTGCAATAAAGATTTACAAGAGTGGTACCAAAACTTAGTGATTGCAGCTTGTTACGATCATGTTAGGAACCGTTATTGTTTAAAGAAGAAATCTGAACACGCAGCAATTAATCAACAAAAGTATGCCACAAGATTTCACATTTTTAAACAAAAATAAACTTTATTATATTAAAAAGAATTAAACAAAGTAAGCACTATTAAATTAATACTTTAGTTTACAATGACATATATTATGAATTCAATTTTATATTTTACTTCCCCACAAGAATTCCCTTCTTTGTGTTACACAATCTTGAATGTGCATTCACTTCTCTAGAGACCAACCCAAAGGTTTGCCACAGCCCTCCATAATTCACTTTACTTCTCAATGATCCAGTTATCCTCCAAGGTAAGGTTCTATGGGAGGGTTCTTCCACTAGCTTTCAGGTTATGCAACCCTCCACCTTTTTCTTTACAGATCTCATGGCTGTGGATGCCTCAGCTCCTTGTTTGTGTTACCGACAGATACCCAACTGCCTTCCCGCAGCTTTCTAAGTTAATGCTGTTGACTGCTTCCTGCTGCCAGGCTCTGTGATGACCACTGTAGATTCCTACAACGAGCTGCAAGTTTACCAAATCTTCCAGCTCCTTTTCCCTCATGAAGTCCAAACTGAGATAGAGCTGCACCCACATTCCATGCAGTGAATGGTGAAGTTCGTATTTTCTCTACTTGAAGGCCTAACTGACTGTCAGCCCCTGTGGCCTCTCTCAATCTCGTGAAATGCAGTCTACACCACAGCCAAGCCTCTGCCTGTTCCCCAAATTGAACTCTGAACTTCTTGCTTCAGTCAGCAAACATACACCCAGATAAATTAAACAGAGGAACCTTCAACCCTACCCTGCCTCCAACTCTGACCTTGAAGATAAACATAAGTTACCTTTTAAGTGTAATGAACTCCAAACTTGTTTCAGGTGCCTTTACTTCACAATTAATATTATTTCTCAAGCAGGTGCCCCCATTTATCTGCAGTTAAAACTTTAAAACTTCCTAAAACTAAAAGTTATGTTCTAAAACATGTAAATCATGAACCAGATCTTTGCAGCAATCTGTTGGAAATAATTGAGCAGCTTTTTTCCTTTGAAAAATGAAAGACTTAGAGGACAGCTGATAGATGTTTTTAAAATTATGAATGGGTTTGATGATTTAGATGTGGTGAGAAAGTTTCCACTTGTGGGAGTACAAGGTATCCAAAACTAGAGCCGATAAGAACAAGGCAGTTATTATAAAACTCAATAGGGAAATAACACAAAATTTCTTTACTCATTGATTGTAGACAAGATCATTTCTGAAGATAGTCAGAATGCAACGTTGTCGCTGTGCCATTTCAACATTAAATTTTGTTCTCTGAGCAGTTTTCAATTTGAATAGATTTTGCAAATACTCTTCCCATTATTTCATTATGTTTTATCTTGCCAGTTCTGCTGCCTCTGATGCTTTTCCCTATTATTTTGGTCAGTAAATATAATAAAATTTGAAGAAATTCATGTACGTTCCGTAACCTGATCAGAATGGAACACAAATAAATCAATAATGAGGTGGAAAATGAATGTTGAATTTTTCACTGGCAATTTTCATTCTGTGTTTTTATTAAGGAGAATGAACAACAGCTGCAATGCTCAATACATATTCAATTTCTTCCTGGAATGATATTGTTGGAAATCTACTGCCATTTTCCTTTCTCCTCTGCTTGGATTCATGCATCTGCTATTATCACAAATACATACATAAAACAATCACAGAGGAATCAATATGAATGCTACAATTGGTCATCACTATGTAAAACACCAGCTGCACCCTTTTAGAATATCAATGTGTCTCTCTCTCTCTTGCTGTGTTTCTCTCTTGCTCTCTTCTGTTCACTTGCTGTTGGATCTCTCCCAGTCTCAGTATCTTCTCTTCCTTGTTTCCATTCCCCTGTCTTGTTTTTTTCCCCACTTTTTATTGTTCATGCTTTCCTTGCCTTTAGCTCAGTGGCAACTAGTTTCGCCTCTCAGGTGTTAACTCATTGCAAAGCCAGGTGAAGTAGGACACCAAGCGCCAATATTTTTTACTTAATACTAGATTTATTTACGGAATGCAGCATTGCTTATGTCTGCCTCTATAAATTAAACCAAAAATCAATGAGGGGGTGATAGCCCCTGGTGAGTCACTGTAACTGAAACAAAAACGTGAAAGGAAACTTACAAAACTAAACCAAAATGTCATTTCGGGAGTGATGATGCAGCCCAGCCCCCGCAGTGCCACCGATCACGGAAGGCCTCCAGTGGAAAACTGGATGCTCCCTCTCCTGAGCCACCCAGCCACGAACATAGCCGTGGTAGATGGGCAGACAGTCGGGTTGAACAGTCTTTCTTTATAAGTGTTCAAGATACTAAATCAATGCCCTTTGCCGAAGTATCGTTAACCTTGATAATACAACTAACATACCATTAACATCTAGAAGGTAGGGGATTCAAGTCCCAGTCCAAGGTATCAGCACTTTTTTTCGTATCTGAGTTTTCAAAAACATTCATTTCTTCCTCAGTTTGCTTTTCTCCAAATGACACCAACTGGTGATGAGATATATTTCTGCAGCAACCAGCAGACCTTGGTTATCTCTCCTAAGAAGGATTGTTTAGATTTGATATTAGGTGGTAAACCTATGGACCACCATGTTAGGTATAGTTGTAAAGTGGCTATGTTACTAGACCAGTAATCCAGAGGTCGGATTCTTGACCTGGAGAGTTGATTCATAAGATCATAAGAAATAGGAGCAGGAGTAGGCCATTCATCTCATGGACCTGCTCTGCTATTCGATAAGATCATTGCTGATCTGATTGTGGTCTTAATTCCATTTTTATACCTGTTCCCATAACCCTGAACTCCTTTGTTGATCAAAAATCTGTCTAACTCAGCCTTGAATATATTCAATATATTCTGTGTGGAAGAGAATTCCAAAGACTAGCAACCCTCTGAGAGAAAAAAAATCCTCCTTGTCTCCATCTTAAATGTGAGACCTCTTATTTTTAAACTGTGCCAGCTAGTTTTAGATTTCCCCCATTAGGGGAAATATTCTCCCAGAATCTACCCTGTCAAGCCCCCTTATGATCTTATATGTTTCAAAAAGATCCTATCTCTGCAGTTGGGGAGTTTACAATCCATTAAATAAGCTGGAATGAAAAGTTAGCCTTGGTAATGGTGACCATGAAACTACCAGATTGCCATAAAACACAATTGTTTCAGTCATTTCCCATGTCCTTTAGCAAAAGACATGAGCCACCCTTGGCTGGCCTGGCCGATAGGTAACACCAGATCCACAGCAATATGGTTGACTTATGAACAGAAATGTTTGAGCATGCGACTCAATTGCATTCATGCAGGTGGCTCACCATCAGCTCCTCAAAGGCAAATGAGATGGGAAATGGCTTCCAAGCCATTTTGGTAGATGGGGTTTCCTTTGAGATGTTGCTGGCCTTTAATTCTGCAGCAGCTCTTTAGTTCCAATCATGCTGCAATGGGAAAGCTCTTATTAGTAGTGGTGTTCATGTCTAGAGCTCACCTTGAAAGAGGCTGATGGTGGAAACTACAGCACATCGACTTCACATTGGCCGGGCATGAATACTTCTCTGTCCACTGCCACACAGAAATGTTCCCATTCGAACTGATGACCAGCAAAGAATGTTATAGAAAAGCTTTACCTCAGTAGCAATGCATCACAGAAGGCAAAAATTGTACAAGACAGCTTCTCACGTCTAAGGAAAAAGGTGGGACCTGCCAATAATTTTCATCTATAGGTACAAATATGTTGGCATTGAATTTGCACTTGTGTTCGTTCAAGTGCATATAGAAACATAAGGCTGAATCTTCGGCTCAGCAAGTGGGGGAGGGGCCCGCTCGCTGAGGCGTAAAATGACGTGGGGTGATGTTGGGTGGGCATCCCGAAGTTACCGTGCGTCATTTAGATTTTCAGTTCGGTGGGCGTGCAGCCGAGTTGGCGGCCCGCCCATTGCACTGTCAAAGGCCTGTTAAGGCCATTAATAAACTAATTAAGCCTATTGAGAAAGCTGCCCATCCAGCCTTAAGGTTGGCGGGCAGGTAAAGTGCCCAGGTGGCCTTTGCATTTTCATGGAACCTCATCCACAGGCAGGATGAGGTTTCATAACGTGTTTATAAATTAAATACATTTTTTCATTAAAGTTCATTGACATGTCCCAGCATGTGTGACACTGTCACATGAGGGGACATGTTTTAATTTTTTTTCTTTATTAAAATTTTTGGAACTTAAACTAATCTCCCTGAGGCAACTCTGTGCCTCAGGGAGATTTTTGCACTCTTTCACGCGCATGCACGAAAAAGCGCAGGTCCCGACTCAGGGAACTCCCACCCACCCAAACAGGGAGCGCTCAGCACTTCCGGGTGTGCATCACGCTGGGCGGGCCTTAATTGGCCTGCTCATGTAAAATGGCAGTGCGGACCCCATCGGAGGTGCCGAACAGGTCCACACCCACCGCGCCCACCCCCACACAACCCCCCCACGATGGGGTGGGAAATTCTATCCATAGAAAATTTAGACCACAGAAAGAGGCCATTCAGCCCAGTGTGACTGTGCCAAAAAAGAGCTAAAATAAAAATAGAAAAAGCTGAAGAAGAGTCTTATGGACTCAAAGCGTTAATCCTGTTTCTGTCTCCAGTAATGCTGCCAGACCTAATGAATTTTTCCAGCGTTTTCTGTTTATGTTTCAGATTTCCAACATCTACAGTATTTTGCTTTTACCAAAAAAGAGCTATCCTCCTGGCCAATAGCACTGTAGGTTATGTGCCAGAGATAGTTTTTAAATGTGATGAGGGTTCCTGCCTTTTTTTCAGGCAGTGAGTTGGATAAAAAACTTTCAATCTGGGTGAAAAACTTTCTCCTTAACTCCTCTGTCATCCTTCTGACAGTTTCTTTAAATCTATGCCCCCTGGTTATTGATCACTTTGCTGAGGGAAATTGGTCCTTCCTACTCACGCTATTTAGGCCGCTCATAGTTTTATATTACTCAATTGAATCTCCCCTCACCTTCCCCTGTTCTAAGGAAAGCAACCCCAGCCTATCCAATCTTTCCTCAGAGCTAAAATTCTCCATTCCTGGCAACATGTGACATTGTGATTAGCCAACAGCAGTGAACACTCGATTTACGATTATATTGTGACTTGCACAGTAACTGGAACTTAAGAGTTTCAATATGAAATTCTACTGGGTTCATAACCTAACTAGTGTTTATTTTGAGCTTGGCTTAGATAGATAGGCAACCATCCAGCTATCAAAGTTGCCCCGATGGATTTGTTTAGGTGATATAGTCATTTCTTTTAAGGAATAAGGAGAATAGGAAATAATTAATTTGGAGAAAGGAAGAGGCAGGCAAATTCCAATTACATTTTTTTTCATACAGGAGCTGCGAAATAAGGAAAGAATCGTCCCCAGGGCATCATGGGGACTGATTTCCAGGCACTTAGTCAAGATGCCTCTTCCTGATTATCTCAGAACAAATTGAAAGCAAGAGAGAACAAGTTACATCGTTACATGGAACAGGTGCAAATGAGACAGTAAATCCACAGCAGATTAGAGAGCAGTTAAAATGTGTATAAACCTTTTCCATGGGGACAATTAATCAAGAGTTATTTCACAATATGTTGTGGTTCCAATTAAAAGGGCATCTGCAAAGATTTCCCCCTGGCTGCAGATTGTCAGGATCAGTGCAGCCTTTTAAAGCTGATATAAGAAAGCAGAGTTTCCTTTCTTACGCTCGGACATAGCACATAGTGGACACAGATGACGTAGCACATAAGGGGGGAATGGGTGGGGTGGGGTCACATACGGATTAATGGGCCCTCCTTGATTTTCAGTCCATTTAATTTAATGGGCAGGATTTTCCTGTTGGCGACTCGTAAAATGACGCAGGATGACATTGGGCGGAACTCCCAACATCACCGCACCCCATTTAAATTTTCTGGTAGGTGGGGGCTCAACAAAATCAGCTGTGCACCGCCGACCTGTCAATGGCCAATTGAGGCCATTGGCAGAGTCATTAAAGTAATTAATGGATCTGCCCATCCAACCTTAAGGTTGACGGGCAGGCTGGGAACCCTGGTGGGTATTAGAAAAGGCATGAAACCTTATCCATGGGCGGAATGAGGTTTCATGTAGGTCTTAAAAAATGTAATTAGAGTTTTTTAAAAAGTTATGGACATGTCCCAACTCGTGACAGTGTCAGGGAAATTTTTCTTTCTCTGTTTTTAACATTTTTTATTGTGGAGCCAATCTCCCTGAGGCAGCACTTAGCCTCAGAGAGATGAGTGCACTCTTTCGTGCGCATGCACGAAACAGCGCACTCTTGGCTTAGCGAATCCTGCCCCCCGCCCGCACAGGGAGCACACAGCGCTTCTGTGCATACATCATGCTGGGTGGGCCTTAATTGGCCCACCCATGTAAAATGGCAGCGCACCCCCGATTGGGGGCACCGATCGGAGGTGCCCCCCTGCCTGCCTGCACTTCAACTTCCCCCCTGATGGGGGCACAATCCTGCACAATGAGTGTAAGATCAGGTGATCTCTGTCAAAGATGTACATTCTCTCCATTCATTGTCCTTCTTTTTGCTTTCTGTCCTAGAGGTTACTTAATGTCCATGTGTAAACAAGGAAAATCTCCCAAACAATGCTGGAACGGACAAATACCATTAATTCCCCAAAGTCATCCCTTTTAAATAGATTCCAAACTTACCTACTTCCCCCGTCCCTCAATCCTTTCTTCAGGAATATATCTAGTTACCACTTAAACTAATTTATGCTGACATCTCTTATGTCTCTATATAATCATCAGCAAAGATCTCTTAAGTGCTACTAAATTACATCCTTGCTGAGTGCTATTGACTTGTATTTGTTTGGTTTTAAGGATCTTCTGAGGATTCCAACTCTTTTCAGTCCCATCCACTGTGAAAGGATATTTCCATTTTTGTGTCAGGAACGAGTGGTGTGTGTATTCACTTCAGAAACTAATCAAAGGGGCAGAATTTGGACAAAGCGGGAAAGTTGGCAGTGTACATAACATCTGTGAAATTGGCTATCACTGTGGAAACCCAAATATCTTCATAGCAACTGCAGCGAGGATGAGGGTTTACAGTCTGGTAGATGTCTTTATTGAAAGTGTTACCCTTGGGAAGGGCAATGATTTTTCACAACAAGCTGAACACTGCTGCCTTAAAATCTCTATTCTGGCATGTGTCTCATAGATGTTTAATCCTCATGTTTGTAGTGGAGGTGATGGTTTCACTACAGCAGGAGATAAATCTTCTCATAACAAATAGTAAACATTGTGCTGTCCTTTTCATGGCAGATAGTCCTCAATCCCCCAGAGGCAAGACCAATAAGCAAGAGAGTGGGCCTAAAGGGTCATTTGGATTTGGGTACAGAAGCTGAACTTATATAGAGCCGTGATCCTGAATATGTAAGACTACTATAATAGTATGTACCAACAAGCTCATTACATTCGTGTAAGCTCCTGCAAAAATACCGAAAGTAAAACAACAACCACAGCAACATATAAACCAACACAAAAAATCTGAGGGAAAAATTTTAAAAAGACTTTTACCTTTCAGCCATGGTTGAAAACAGGGTTTAAACTTGAGACCTATTTTCTGAGCTTTCCATATTTCGGTTGGCAATTGGAAAATAATTATATTTGGACGGACCAGACCTTATAGGGTTAAATTATGAGGACTGGCTATGTAAACTTGGCCTGTATTTCCCTTAAGTTAATAGGCTGCGGGGAGACCTACTTGAAGTATTTAAAATAATTAACAAAATTCAATAAGGTAGGAATCAGCAGATCCTTTTCTCTCTTATGGGGAAATCTAGACCAAGAGGCATAGGCCCGGATTTGCCTGGAGTTGCAGTGATGCTGGAGCCATTTAAAAATGGCAGGCTGGGCTCGATCCCACGATTCCCATCTCCATTCTAGGTGCACCTATTTTCACTGGCATGGGATAAGCTTACGGGTAGTGAGCCTGCACCCAGCACTCCTGACCAGGCTGACTGCATTGTGGGGGTAGGCCACTCCGAGACTCCCACAGTTTTCATAGAATTGAGTCAGTTTCTCCATGAATTATGGTTCACAGCTCCTCAGAGGAGTCATGAGCCATAGTCTGGATTCGGGAACCTTTTGAAAGGTGAGTTTAAAAGGTCTTACCCGTGCCACCATGCCCCTTCCATGCACCCTGTTTCCTCTTTATTGTCATCACAATGCCAGCTCATGGCTCCGAATCATCCTCATGACCCCTCATACTGTCCATGCCATTTCATTGCCAATTCATGCCCCCCAACCACTCCCCATGGTCCCTCATGCTGTCCATGCCAACTCATGCCTTCCATGCCCATTCACCCAGTATGCATTGTGTACATAAATCATGAGTCTTATAATAACATTGGCACATGCCGACCTGCTGAAATAAAAATGCCCATTCGCAAATCTTCATTTAAAAAAAATCTGTTGTCCCTACAATTAGACAGATAATTTAAATATCAATAACTTCTTGATCTTGGCCAAATAAACATTGACACAATGACAAAAGAGATCACAGAAACTACGGCTTAATATAACCACTTAAAGAGTTGGCATGGAGGGTATAAGGAACCATGAATGGAGGTGGTGAGGGGATGTGAGGGGTGAGGGCTAGAGGGCCTAATATCTTCTAACACAACTGGAATGAAGTCCCAGAGAACTGAGGTGGGCCTTCTAACCAGTCTGCCTGGGCACCCACCTGCCCCTGTGGCTGGATGAGCTTTTGGCTTGGAGGTAGTATTCCCATTCCTGAGCCTGTCGGTTCAAACCCCACTTCAGATAATCACAGTGAGTGGCAACTTGAATATGGTCTGCAAATATTGGCATGATGTCTTGCAGATGATTCACTTTTGCATGCAATTGCAACAAGCCTAATGGTGGTGTTCCAGCCTCTAAGGGATGATTTGATCAAAGTTTTCAAAATATTAAGTGGAACAGATTGGGAGAAACTATTTCCCTGAATTGGGAAGTCTAGGGCAAGGCTTTAGAGCCAGGCTTTTCAAGTGTGAAATGCAGAAACAATTCTTAACAGAAAAGGTAATAGAAGTTTGGGACTCTCTTTCATGAATGGCATTTGATGCTAAGTCAATTGTAAGTTTAAATATTGAGACTCATACATTTTGGTTAGTCAGTGGTATTAATGGATATGAACCAAGGGCGGGTATATTGAGTTAGGTCACACACATGATCTCATTGGACGGGGGAACGGGCTTGAGTTGCTAAATGGCTCACTCTCGATGTTCCTGTGAGTCAGGACATTCAAGGTCAGCCCCTATTCCAGATAGAATCAGTAAATAGAAGCCAGAGTGCAGGCTCTCCTTACTGAGTTGATATCCGGAGGAGGTACTTGTGTCTGATGGATGTGGATGGTTAACTGATCCTCCTGTTCACTAGATTGGACCCTGGGATGAGAGGGTTATCTTATAATGAAAGGCTGAGTAAATTATGTCTATATTCTGTGGAGTTTAGAAGAATGAGGGGTGATCTCATTGAAACATACAAGATTCTGAAGGGTTTTGGCAGGGCAGACACAGATTTTTTTTCACCAGGCTGGGGAATCCAAGTGGAGGGGCACAGTCTCAGGCTAAGGGGATGATCATTTAGGACACAAAAGGTTGTGAATCTTTGGAATTATCTATCCCAGAGGGCTGTGCCATCATAAGACTGGTATAGGTGGGTTTTTGGTCTCTCAGGGAATCCAGGAATACGGGGAGCAGGTGGGAAAGTGGAGTTGAAACCCAAGAGCAACCATGATCACATTGAATGGCGGAGCAGGCTCAAGGGGCTAAATGCTCATGTCTCTTGTGTTCTTGTACCTCATCTCAAAGGGCAGAATTTTATGGCCCCATTGCAGCGGGGGTGAGGCCTTAAAATGTCCATTGACTCCAGCAGGACTGTAAAATCCCATAGGCAGAAAATTGTGCCCAAGTGGGGTTACTTAACCTAGGTTGCGGTCCTGCTAGACAAGGTACTCCAAAGATTAAATAAAGCATGAGGAAGACAAAGAGAAGCCATCTCAGCTACTCTTCCTGAGTAAGGAATTGAATAATCTCTTAGGTAAACCTTGCGTTAACACCTGATTTGGAGCAGAGCAAACTATACACAGACATAGAAGATATGCTTCAGAACAATTGACTAAGCACTATGTTTGTTAGTACTCAAAGTGTCAAACATATATCTTATATACCTAAGAACATAAGAAATAGGAACAGGAGTAGGCCATTCAGCCCCTCAAGCCTGCTCCACCATTCAATAAGATCATGGCTGATCTCCCCCAGGCCTCAACTCCTCTTCCGTGCCAGCTCTTCATAGGTGATGGTGAGCTGTCTTCTTCAATCGCTGCAGTCCATGTGGTGTCGGTGCACCCACAGTGCTGTTAGGAAGAGAGTTCCAGGATTTTGACCCAGCGACAATGAAGGAATGATGCTATATTCCCAAGTCAGGATGTTGAGTGACTTGGAGGGGAATTTCCAGGTGATGGTGTTCCCATCTATCTGCTGCCCTTGTCCTTCTAGATGGTAGTGGTCGTGGGTTTGGAAGGTGCTGTCGAAGGAGCCTTGGCGAATTCCTGCAGTGCATCTTGTGGATGGTACACACTGTCGCCACTGTGCATCGGTGGTGGAGGGAGTGAATGTTTGCGGATGTGGTGCCAATCAAGCGAGCTGCTTTGTCCTGGATAGCGTCAAGCTTCTTGAGTATTGTGGGAGCTGCACTGATCCAGGCAAGTGGGGAGTATTCCATCACACTCCTGATTTGTGGCTTGTAGATGGTGGACAGGCTTTGAGGAGTCAGGAGATGGGTTACTCCCACAGGATTCCTAGCCTCTGACCTGCTCTTGTAGCCACAATATTCATATGGCTAGCCCATTCAGTTTCTGGTCAATGGTAACCCCCCAGGATGTTGATAGTGGGAGATCCAATGGTGGTAATGCCATTGAACATCAAGGGGTGATGGTTGGATTCTCTCTTGTTGGAGATGGTCATTGCCTGGCACTTGTGTGACCTGAATGTTACTTGCCGCTTGTCAGCCCAAGCCTGGATATTGTCCAGGTCTTGCTCCATTTCGACATAGACTTCTTCAGTATCTGGGGTCTGGAGTCAATGTTGAGGACTCCCAGGGCAACTCCCTCCCGACTGTATACCACTGAGCTGCCACCTCAGCTGGGCCTGTCCTGTCCTGTCCTGTTGATGGAACAGGATATACCTCGGGAAGATAATGGTGGAGTCTGGGACATTATCTGTAAGGTATGATTCCGGGAGGATGATTATGTCAGGCTGTTGCTTGACTAGTCTGTTCCAATTTTGGTACTAGCCCCCAAATGTTAGTAAGGAGGACTTTGCAGGGTCGACAGGGCTGAGATTGCAGGTCTCCTAAAAAATTCCCAATCCTCTGGCCTACCACTAGTTTTTGACACTTTATATGCCTTAGTTTTTGATTGGATATTCTCCTTGACCACCTTTGTTAACCATGGGTGGTTCACCTTCTCATCGAGTCCTTTTTGACCGAGGTAAATTTTTGCTGAGCGTTATGAATTATCTGTTTAAATATCTGCCACTGCTCAACCACTGCCCTTCCCCTTAGTCTATTTTCCGAGCTCACTTTAAACAATCCTTTCTTCATACCTCTGTAATTGCCTTTATTTAAGTTGAGGACACTGGTTTGTGACCCGAGTTGCTCGTCCTCAAACTGAATTTGAAATTCTACCATGTTGCGATAACTACCCCCTAGAGGATCCTTAACTATATCTCTTATTAATCCCACCTCATTACCCATTAGTAGGTCTAAAGAAGCCTGTTCCCAGGTAGGTTCTGCAATTCCTGATGCACTCCATAAATTCGCCTTTCATGTTACCCCTGCCAATCTGATTTGTCCAGTCAATATGCAGATTAAAATCACCCATGATAATTATAGCACCCTTCTTACACGCCTCCATTATTTCCTGATTTATACTTTGTCCTACAGTGAGGCAACTCTTCAGAGGTCTACAGCTGACTCCCAACCATGACTTCTTCCCCTTGCTGTTCCTTATTTCCACCCAAAATGATTCCACATCACGATCTATTGCACCTTTTTCACTATTCACCACTGCACTGATGCCTTTGTTTATTAAGACCATAAGACCATAAGACATAGGAGCAGAAATTAGGCCATTCAGCCCATCGAGTCTGCTCCGCCATTCAATCATGGCTGATAAGTTTCTCAACTCTATTCTCCTGTCATCTCCCCATAACCTTTGATCCCCTTACCTATCAAGCAAAGCTACCCCAAATCCTTTTTCTTTTTGTCTTTTTTTCCCAGAATGTTGAATACCCTTGAATATTGAGTTCCCAGTCTTGGTCACCCTGCAACCACACCTCTGTAATAGTTATCAAGTCATATTAATTTATTTCTATTTGTGCCATCAACTCATCTATCTTTTTACAAATGCCGTGTGCAATCAGATAAAGAGCCTTAAGCTTAGACTTTTTATCACTATTACGCATTCTGGTTTTATTTTCTGCTGCACTCTTCTGCTTATATTTTCTGCCCCTTTCTGTCACACTTTGATTATCGTTCGCCTCTTTACTACCTTGCACCTCTGCTCTCTCGTTTCTTTTTGATTTTTTAAACTTCCTTTCAAGTGAACCTTCCCCCCCGACTAATTAGTGTAAAGTCCTATCTACAACCCTAGTTATACAACATGCGTTTTGTACGACTAAACAAATTCATTATTGGAAACAGTTAGTCCTAAAGAATCAAATGAGCCCTGTGTGTAATAGGGGTTGAGCAACATTTTCAAATGGTCTTTGCTTGGTTAAGTACTGTGTTAGCAAAATGATACATAAAAACAGATTAAATACTCGGAAGAACTATGGAACCTTTTTTGTCAATTTGTTTAGTCATGAATTCTTACATTTCAGATGCAAGGCTAGAACTTGGTCCGTTTCTAATTTCCTTCAAGTGTTTAAAATGCATGGCTTGTCAGAAATGCAAAGCAGCTCGCTTCATGAACAAACAGTGCAGTTGGACTGATGAGGAGGAAAGTCACAGTTTAATAGATACATTCTATTTGTTTGACAGTTTGGCATATTATCAGCATTTATTTTGTGCAAGAATAACTCTTGAAAAACAAACCGTTAACCTCTGCTGTCAGAGCCAGTATAAGGAGGAGATCTTGCTGTTTGGAAGAATTCCTAAGATAATGGAAAAGACAGAAATTACAGATGTCTATTCACATTCTTTTGTGTCAATTTTTGTCGCAGAAGAACTTGTCCTTCATTCCTGTCAGGTATCTAGATTGAAATGACAGTGTCTAATCCAGGTTGTAGGATGTAACTTGGCTGTTCACTCAAATATTTGCTCATGATGACCTGAATCCTTGTTTAGTAGTCACATCTGTGGATTGAATGAAAAGAGAATCATAACTGCAGACAAGGATTGATCAGACGTATGAGAAATAAGGTAGATTAATTAGCTTTTGTTCTATCCCTTCCAATTTACAAATATTTTAAGAGCTTGTGAGTATATTGAAGGTTGCATGCAGAGAAACAGAATGTGTTTATTTGAGAAGGGAGCGGATTAAGAGAACAATCAGCCTGTTTATTGGGTTCAAGGCAGGTAAAGTTTGGATCAAAGTGTAAAGTCACGGATTAAGGAAAAACTTGTAGGGTCATTCAATTGGGGGATGAATAGAATACCATCTGCCTTGTTAAGTGACCTCAATTAATCCCGTCAGTACAGTGGGGAGATTAATATGAGGGAAGAGTGGTGAAGAGGATAGTTCATAATGAGGTCTATTATGTCAGACTTGTATGTTGATACATACAAGGTGTTAGGTTATTAAACTGTGGAGTAAAAGTCTCTATGGATGCATTCAGACTATACGTTTACTATAAATTGCTTGTTGAGGCCTGAACTGACATTGAAACAATGGCCTAGAAATTACTGGAGTAGGGGACCTGGCAGTGAGCACCGTAAATTGGATTTTTTACCTCCCTTGTCAGGTCATATTATTTTTGCACCGCAAATCAGTGGAAATGCAATGTGATACTGCACAGTGAGGTCAGTGCTGATTCTGTGACCTCCTGAATGTCAGGTCCAATGATCCATCTCATTAACCAACGATATTTAAAAGGAAACAAACAGAGAAAGAGAGTGACGTAGTGAGAATTAGAGTCCAATTAGATACAGAAGGATAAATAAGGAGAGCGGATAAAAGAATAGATTAAGATAACAAAAAGAGAGAGAAAAGAAATGCAAAAGACAAACTTAAATTTCAACTTCTCTAGGAACATCTCTGCTACGGTACAATTGAAATGTGAGTGGAACCTTAAATGGTCACTTCATTGCTGACTTCGCAATGCAATAAGTAGCAGGGTAAGTTGCTGAGTGTCATTTGCTCCTTGCTGTGCCATCTGCTCCCGAGTTTAGAGCTGTCTCAAGCCACTGACTAGTAACTGTGATTTCACAGCACACAATCTTCCACCGTTCAACATGAATAGTGTAAGTTTGACAAGGTTATGCGCACAGTATAGACCATCGCTTTTGAGGAACATGGATCAGAGAACTATACTCAGAGGTCTGCATGCCAGGTTCATGGCCCATTATCCAATGCAGGTTGCCATTTCTTGAGGTTTCTTGCTGGGAGCACAGCCTAACAGAATAGAGCCTTGTGTAGACAATCCTGTACAAAATACAGCTAGAATCGCTAATATAGAACATTGAAGAAAATTACATTGTGCAGTAAGAGCTGCTGTTCTGATGATCAAAGTATAACGTTGGGGCAAAGTAAAGAGATCTTTACTGTGCAACTGACAAATTATACCAGGCCTGGGAATGCCAAAAAAATTCAAAAATTCCCCAACAGATTACTGAACATAATAGTTCATCCCCAAAAATATAAATATTGGCTTCTAAGCTAATTTCTGAACCAGTGTTCCATAAATAAAATTAGTCCTGCTTAAGTTCTGGAGAATAACAAATACTTAAGAGTGTACTATGAGATTTTAATGCAACTCAAAGTCTTACAGTGCTTGACCTCCACTGCTTCTGCTTATAAGATTACATGCACTTCTAAGTATGTTACATGGAGAACAGAAGGCTGGATTGTATAATAGTGTTAACAATGTCTCTGGCTCCTCTCAATGCTGACTGGGTAGTTGGCGCTATGGTATGGCCTGGAGCCATACATTCAGTGGACTGGATTTTATGGGCCACCGGCAGAGCTGCGGAAGTCTCACCAAATAATAATTCATGGCTCGTCGGCTAAAGAATTAAAGCGGGGGGGGGAGCCGGCCAACTGGAGACGAGTTCATCCTCGACCTTTACGCTAACGTTCAGGGAGCCTGCCCTCGGTGTGTAATCCAGCCAAATAAATCAGGCAGGGGAACCTTTGATGTGTTGATCAAGGAGTGCCGAATCCTAATTGATTTATCTTCTCTCTAGCCCAAGAAACTAATTACAGATCCATGATTAAACTGAAAACCTTCCTGGTCTCTATGGCTTGATACCACACCATGCAGAACCTTTAAAAAGCTGCGATATCAGAGTGCGTCTCACCCTTTCTGTTAGATTTCTATTGTTAATCACTGAATTGGTAGCTCCATAATAAGTTCCTGCTCCAATTCACTGATATTCTCTATTGTTTTGTTTTATACAATATGTTGTGGTAATAAAAGAAAGGCTTGCATTTGGATAGTGGCTTTCACGGACATAGAAGGTTCCAAAGCACTTTTTACCTGATGAAGTACTTTTGAAATGTGGACACTGCCAAACTCCCACAAATAGCAACGTAATAATGACCAGATAATCTGTTTTTGCGATGTTGATTGAGGGAATAAATATTGGCAAGGAAACCGAGGTTAACTCCCCTACTCTTATTCAAAATAGTGCCAACTAGGGGACCTGTTGCGTCCACCTAAGAGGGCAGATATACCCTCTTAACATCTCTTCTGACAGGTGGCAGCACGCGTAGTACAACAGCCCCTTGGTAGTGCAATGGAGTGTCAGATTTGAATTTTCTGAAGTGGGACTTGAAACCTCAACCTCTGAGTCAGATGTGAGAATAATGCCAAACCAAGCCACAGCTGACACTGACGCACCAGCACGCATGTTTATACACAACAGCCCACCATACACACAGCGACCACCCATCCCTGCTCACAGCACACACACCCACACCCCCACCCCTACCCATACTATACACACAACCCCACTCCTAACCACACTACACCCACACCCACTTCCTCATCCCTGCCCACACGCGCCCACACCCCGGCTCTGCTCCCACCACACACACAGTCCTACTCACACTACGCACATGCAAATCCCCTCACCACACGCATACCCCCACCACACACATCCAACCTAACCCCATCTCTGTCAAACACACACACACATCAACACACACACCAACACACACGCCAACACACACACACACACAAATACCCTGACACACACCCCCCAACCCCACCACAGCTCCGCCCCCAGCCCACACACACCCGCTGGCCATTCCACAACACAAATACAAACACACATCCCACAGAGTCACAGAATTGTTACAGTGCAGAAGGCGGCCATTTGGCCCATCGTATCTGCACCGGCTGCCCAAATAAGCAACACACCTGCACATTCTTCCTTTTCAGATAACAACCTAATTCCCTTTTGAATGCTTCAATTGAACCTGCCTCCACCTCATTCTCAGGCAGTGCATTTTAGACCTTAACCTCTCGCTTCATATCGCTTTTTCTTCTTTAGCCAATTACTTTAAATCTATGCCCTCTTCTGGCTGGCTTATGGTGCTGGGTCAAGGGTGACAGTGCAGGGAGAAGGGGGAGAAGGCAACCTCGGGACAAGGGTGACAGTGCGAGGGGGGTCATGGCAGTACTGACTGAAGTTTGAACAGCAGACCATGTGGAGGTGGTGCGGGAGGTGGGTAGAAAACAGCCAGGCTAATGACAAAACGTCAAAATACAGCACTCCATCGCAGCTGAGACTGTCCAGCTTGAGTTCAATTGACATGCTTGGAGTCAGCCTAGTCGAGCAATTGTGCCCACTCAAGCAACGTTAATTCCTCACAGTGCCAATGATGACTCCTCTACTGTTCACCCCTCGCACGCACACTTCAAACTCAGAACCATCGTGCGACTGGGCAAGCCTGAGGATCCTGTTGGGAAAGGTGGCCATAGAACACTGATGGAGGGATATGCTGCTAGTCCCTTGCATTATGTTTCAGTTGACATTGAAAAGTCACCCTAATGGTCTAAGCAAGCCATGAAGCCTTGGAGTCCAGGTTAAGAAAATGCCTGAGCCTGAGACGAGAGTTCAGGATGCAGTCGAGTGGCTGAAGCTACTGCCACTTGGTCATGTGACGTGGGGCAGAGCTGGGTGTGGGCATTGTGACCCATCGTGTGCACGAAACATTGGGCATCATGTGGTGGCCTGGACTCGCTGACGTGTTAAGGGGCCTTGAGAGGCAGCCGCAGGCGAAGACTTGACCAAGAGTGGTCTTTAGGAGACAATTGCTGACCCTTGTGTCTCTATCTTTGATACTGTAGTGAGGAGATCATTAGGAAGATGGAGCCAGGGTGATCTCGTTGTCTGTTTGATTGCTTATTGGCAGGAGAGAAGAAGGAGAAGAATGTGACGGAAGTGCCTGGCTCACCAAAGGGAGGAGCAGAACCCTGAAGACCAAGCAGCACTCGGCCTCCTCTGCTCACAGAGGATGAACCCCACAGAGCAGTCATTCATAGGCATAACGGTAGACCCAGGGTCTACAGACGGCACATGTGCTCCCTGCAGATGAGCGAGAACCAGTGTCGCTGATGCCTGCACATGACAAGGGAGCTGGTCACGCACATGTTCCACTTTCTGCGGGATTTGGCACCGTGGGTTCTCAGAAGGCATCCACTGCCAGTGGCAGTTAAAGTTACCACCGTGCTCAATTTCTACGGCAGTGGCTCGTTCCAGAGCTCCACTGGGGACCTTTGCAGGACCTCACAAGCCTCAACCCACAAATGCATCCAGAAAGTCACAGATGCTTTTTTTGACAAAGCACACACCTTTGATAATTTGAACAGCGATCAGGCAAGCCAGGCAGCAAGAGCGCTGGGATTTGCTGAGTGATCTGGATTCCCACAGGTGCAGGCTGCCATCGACTGCACTCTCATGGCTCTTAAATCTCCCTGGCAACAAGCAGTCCAGTATGTGAACCGCAAAGACTTCCACTCCTTCCACCCCCTATCAACATTCTTGGGGGTTAACATTGACCAGAAACTGAACTGGACTAGCCATATAAATACTGTGGCTACAAGAGCAGGTCAGAGGCTAGGAATCCTGCGATGAGTAACTCACCTCCTGACTCCCCAAAGTCTGTCCACTATCTACAAGGCACAAGTCAGGAGTGTGATGGAATACTCCCCACTTGCCTGGATGACTGAAGCTCCCACAACACTTAAGAAGCTCCACATCATCCAGGACAAAGCAGCCAGTTTGATTGGCACCTCATCCACAAACATTCACTCCTTCTACCACTGACGCACAGTAGCAGCAGTGTGTATCCAGGCTCCTTCGACAGCACCTTCAAACCCACAACCACTACCATCTAGAAGGACAAGGGCAGCAGACAGATGGGAACATCACCAACTGCAAGTTCCCCTCCAAGTCATTCACCAGCCTCTCTTCACTGTCACTGGGTGAAAATCCTGGAATGCCCTTCCTAACAGCACTGTGAGTGTACCAACACCACATGGACGGCAGTGGTTCAAGAAGGCAGCTCACTACTACCTTCTCAAGGGCAATTAGGGACGGGCAATACATGCTGGCCTTGCCAGCAACACCCACATCCCATGAACGAATAAAAAAATCTCAACATTCAGCTGGTCTGTGACTGTAACAAACAGATCGTGCAGGTGTGTGCAAGATTCCCTGGAAGCGTCCATGAGTCCTACATCCTCAGTGGGTCTCAGATCCCTGACATCTTTCAGGGACCAAACAGGATGCAGGGTTGGCTCCTCGGGTACAAGGGCTAACCACAGAGGACGTGGCTGATGACGCTCATGTGAGAAGGTGAGAGAAGGTAGAACGAGACTCGTGCCGCATCCCGGAGATTGGTTGAGCAGACCATTGGCATCCTGAAAATGAGGTTCCGGTGACTGGGCAGATCTGGTGGAGCACTGCAGTACACTCCCCAGAGGGTGTTGTGTATCATCGTGACTTGCTGTGTGCTACACAACCTGGTTGATGCAGTGGGCGGAGGAGCTGGATGATGAGGAGATGCAAGAGCTGCCACATCCCCTCCGGTGAGGAGGAAGTCGAAGGGGATGAGGGTGCTGGGGTCCTGGAAGGTGAGGGTGCAGGCGATGAGGCCATTGCACTGGTCAGAAGAGGCAGCTGTAGTGGTGAGGCCCTCATTGCCACAAGATTCCAGGAGGATGATGATGAGATCGGTGAGGACACTCCTGAGATCTTCGCATTGAATCTGGGAACGTCTGACACCTGTCTGGCTGAGGGCAGCTCACTCACACTCTGTGAGGGGGCTCATGTCATCAAGGCACGGCTGAGATACAGCGGCCACATAGACTTTATGACAACTTGATCCTTTGGCAGTCTTCATCACCTGTTCCCTTCAGCACCACACCTTCATCTGTCAGGAATGGTGTCGAGATGGGGACCTCAAAGGTCTGAGAGCGACAGAGAACACCACGGAACCCAGTGACATTTGGGTACGAGATTCTTGCAGCAAACACAAGCCACGTGGAGGTACCGGCATCACTGATCTGGAGAGTGACTTTGAAGCCAGACTGTGCTCAAAGGATTACGTTCTGCACAGGGGAGAGGCCCTGAACTGTGACAGTAGCCTTCATTTTGTGCAGGAAACAAGGTTTCACATCTGATTGACGCGAACACTGCTCAACATAAAAAGGAGCCATAGACAAGGAGATATTATTAGGAGTGTATTTACTATGGTCAACATTAAGTACATGTGAACTAAATCTTTTTGACCTTTCTAGCCCGCTATGTCTTAGTGCTCCCCCGACATCCACAGCGGAGTTGGAGGTGGTCTGCTGATAGCCAAGCCCTGTAGGCTGTGATGACCTTGGTGGGCGTCCTCTGGAGGGCCAAGACCTGGAGGGTCCCAGCCTGCTTTTGGAGTCCTGCTGCGTGGTTGTGCCACCCTCCTCAGCCTGTGGACCTGGAGCTGCTGATGTCACAGGAAAAGGGGATTCGGATGGGCTGGACTCTCCAGGCGTCACCTCGGTAGGTGGCCCTGGGATGTGCACCTCCTCCTCTTGATGGGTGCCTGAGGGCCCCTGGCTGACTGCTTGAGAGGAAGGGACAGCTTGAGTGAGCTCAAGATGCCTTGCATCCCCCACCCCTTGCGTTGACACTGATGGATGCCAGCAAGTGCCTCAGCAATGGAGTGCAGCCCCTGCAACAGTGCAGGGCAGATATCCTGGTCCAAGGTCTCCATTATGGCAGCTATCCTATCAGTGTTGCATTGGCATGTCAGCACTATCCCCTCAGACTGAGGGCGGACAGACTCCTCCATTGTGCCTTGCAATCTGAGGAGTGCAGCGGACATCCCTTCCTGATGTTCCCGAGCTTGTCTTTGCAGCTGCAGCAACTGAGGTCTGACTGAGTCCAGAGGCTCCTCATCTGACTTGGACTCTGCAGATTTCTGGCCTCGAGCTGCCTTCTGAGCGCTGGAAACCTGGAAAGTCTCTGCCTCTGCCTTCTGTGGATCAGACAGTGTGATGTGCTCGCCAGATTGTGACCCTGAGCCTACTCTAAAACTAGGTCCCACCAAGGTGTCTCTGTGCTGATGGAGGGTGTGGGTGAGCGCTGTGTTGGGTCTTCAATGTCGGTGTCTGTGGATTCTTTTTCCATTGTGTCCTCAGGATTGGAGTCAAAGACCTGGCTCTATGACCCCCTTGGCTGCTTCCCAGATGTGCCTGCGGAAGCAAGGAGCGATAATTAGTTCATGGCCTGCGACTGCGGAACAGGACACATCACTCACAGCATAGCTGTCTGATGGATGATGCAGTGCTGGATCTTCACGTGGTTGAGTGCCCCTGACCTCACCATCAGCACAGGAACAGTCCAGATCCTCACTGACCAGCTGGATGGCTCTGTTCTCAAAGTCTGTGAGGACCTTGATGCCATACGTTCCTCCACCAGACTGTGACCTCTCCCTTTTGTTGTGTGCCAGCTTATCCTGCATGAATACAGATGGAGAGAGTGTGATCAGGATGCCCACCAGGCCAGATGAGAAGGATGCCTGGCATGTGTGGGCAATGAGTAGTACCATGGGTGGGATGAGGACACAATCCACAGGGCAAATGAAGGTGTGTGTGAGAGAGTGAATGGTGATGTCCCTTGAACTGGCAGTGAGTGAGATCCCTGTGGGCCTGTGAGTGCATGAGTTGAGAGTGATGAGATTTACCCTGGCGGGACGGAGGAAATCGTTCATCCTCTTTCGGTACTGGGTGGCTAACTCTGGGGGTAGCAGGTTTCCTCGCTTTGGCAGCCATGACTGTCCAGCAGCTTCCTATCCCTTAGAGAGTGCTCGTTCTGTGCAGGAGCGCCTCTTAAATATGGTGCCCGGATTACTGAAGGCCTGAGGTGATGGTGGGGTGGGTGAGTCAGAGGCTGCCCTGCCAGTGACCCGATGTGAAACCCGTGCCTCTGTATTTTTAAACAAATTGCTGCGCAATACAGCGGAAAAAGCCACCATTGCTGTCGGCAGGTCAAATGCCGCTTTCCCTGCTCGATATCGGACTTTGCCGATTTCTGGGATGATTCCACCTAATGGGTGGAACTTAATGTAGGCGATGAGGATCTCGCCTGGCAACTGAAAGGCAGCGAGAACCCCATGTCACCTCTTTTCAGGAAGGACCGCTGCCTTACGTGTCAGTCAGGCACATAACTGGGCAGTGGCGGGACTTTACTAGGATTAAGGACCCCATGAGCTGTCAGTCAGTCAGAGGCTGGCAGCACTTCATTGCTTGGCACGCCATCGGGAAGGTGGTGATTGCTGCTGGTAATGCACCCACCCAAGGCCCAGGGAGCCTGGCCACAGGTGAGTGATGGCAGGATTGGTGTTGGCAGCACGGGCAGGGGTTGGCTGTTAGTGAGCATCCCCCCTTCCCGTTCTCAATGCCAGGCTCCTCGATCAGGTACTGAGTGCCTTCAAATGAGAGAGCCCTACCACGAAGCCTGCAAGCAGCCCCCGGCGTGGTTGAACATCAGGCGGCAGTGAAAGAAGGACCTTAAGTGGGCATTAATTTCATGCCTAAGTGCCTCAATTGGTGGTGGGGCAGGTAGGCCATCCACGAGCCTTCCTACCATGGACTTAATTGGGGTAGAGGTGAAAAGGCCCCAGGGTCCCCACAAAGTACCCATCATCGCCCGCCCTCTTCCTGTCCCTACCCTGTCAGCACTGAGCTTTTCTGTGCGCGTTTCACACTGGCTGACTGTTAATTGGCCAGCCAGCATGAAATAGCGGCTGGGGGCCGATCGCTGTGGGTGACGTGTTTCCCTGGCCCGCTGATCGCGTGTCCCTGCCAAAGGTAAAATTCAGGCCTAGGTGTCAAACTATGTTTCCATTGAAAGGCAAAATACTGCAGATGCTGGAAATCTGAAACAGAAACACAAAGTGCTGGAAATACTCAGCAGATCAGGCAACATGTATGTATATGTTTCTACTGATACCGCTTTTGTTAAACGTCATTGTTAAATAACTTGGAACATTTTGCTACGATAAACGCACTAGATAAATGTAAGTTGTAAATTGTAATCATTCGAGTGGCAGTGAAGCTTTATAACTCCTTTTACTCCCTGTTCTTAAAACGTGAAAAGATTACGATTGTCACAGAATCCATTTTCCCTGATGTTTCCCTCTAGTGGCAGGGATCAAAAATCTTACTGTAACTTCAGTTGAATAACTGTAGCAAAATACTTTGTTCCATTACTCCTTTGTTCATCTGTGGAAGTTCATATTGGGCCAGAATTTACTATCAAAATAATGATGAGGCTAATGGTGTATACCCTTATTTCTGCACATATCACATCAGTTTCACATTCAGATGTATTTTTAAACACAAAAATTTCAAAGTTACTGAAATATTGTGCCATTCTGCCTTTGGTTACCAAAAATGGAATCTTGCCATTTGGCTCCTCATTCAAAGGTCTTGAACAGCATGAAGTTCCTATACTGTCAATCATAGACACAGACTAAATTCAACATAGAAAATGATGGAAACAAAAACAAAAAAACTGCGGATGCTGGAAATCCAAAACAAAAACAGAATTACCTGGAAAAACTCAGCAGGTCTGGCAGCATCGGCGGAGAAGAAAAGAGTTGACGTTTCGAGTCCTCATGACCCTTCGACAGAACTTGAGTTCGAGTCCAGGAAAGAGCTGAAATATAAGCTGGTTTAAGGTGTGTGTGTGGGGGGCGGAGAGATAGAGAGACAGAGAGGTGGAGGGGGTTGGTGTGGTTGTAGCGACAAACAAGCAGTGATAGAAGCAGAATATCAAAAGATGTCAACAACAATAGTACAATAGAACACATAGGTGTTAAAGATAAAGTTGGTGATATTATCTAAACGAATGTGCTAATTAAGAATGGATGGTAGGGCACTCAAGGTATAGCTCTAGTGGGTTTTTTTTTTTTTTTTTATTTTATATAATGGAAATAGGTGGGAAAAGGAAAATCTTTATAATTTATTGGGAAAAAAAAGAGAAGGGGGAAACAGAAAGGGGGTGAGGATGGGGGAGGGGACTCACGACCTAAAGTTGTTGAATTCAATATTCAGTCCGGAAGGCTGTAAAGTCCCTAGTCGGAAGATGAGGTGTTGTTCCTCCAGTTTGCGTTGGGCTTCACTGGAACAATGCAGCAAGCCAAGGACAGACATGTGGGCAAGAGAGCAGGGTGGAGTGTTAAAATGGCAAGCGACAGGGAGGTTTGGGTCATTCTTGCGGACAGACCGCAGGTGTTCTGCAAAGCGGTCGCCCAGTTTACGTTTGGTCTCTCCAATGTAGAGGAGACCACATTGGGAGCACGTTGCTCCCAATGTGGTCTCCTCTACATTGGAGAGACCAAACGTAAACTGGGCGACCGCTTTGCAGAACACCTGCGGTCTGTCCGCAAGAATGACCCAAACCTCCCTGTCGCTTGCCATTTTAACACTCCACCCTGCTCTCTTGCCCACATGTCTGTCCTTGGCTTGCTGCATTGTTCCAGTGAAGCCCAACGCAAACTGGAGGAACAACACCTCATCTTCCGACTAGGGACTTTACAGCCTTCCGGACTGAATATTGAATTCAACAACTTTAGGTCGTGAGTCCCCTCCCCCATCCTCACCCCCTTTCTGTTTCCCCCTTCTCTTTTTTTTCCCAATAAATTATAAAGATTTTCCTTTTCCCACCTATTTCCATTATATAAAATAAAAAAAAAAAACCCACTAGAGCTATACCTTGAGTGCCCTACCATCCATTCTTAATTAGCACATTCGTTTAGATAATATCACCAACTTTATCTTTAACACCTATGTGTTCTATTGTACTATTGTTGTTGACATCTTTTGATATTCTGCTTCTATCACTGCTTGTTTGTCGCTACAACCACACCAACCCCCTCCACCTCTCTGTCTCTCTATCTCTCCGCCCCCCACACACACACCTTAAACCAGCTTATATTTCAGCTCTTTCCTGGACTCGAACTCAAGTTCTGTCGAAGGGTCATGAGGACTCGAAACGTCAACTCTTTTCTTCTCCGCCGATGCTGCCAGACCTGCTGAGTTTTTCCATAGAAAATGATGGCTTGTCCATTTCAGTCTTAACTAATGTCAAACAACCTCTCTAGCATTGAAAATTAACTTTTAGAAGTATGGGGTCTCATTCCTGCAGATTTTAATTGATGCTGGAGATTTTAAATGACATTAATTTTTTAAATTTCTTTTTCTTTCTGTCTTTTTTCTCTTTTACTCCAATCTTCCTTTCCTGTTCTTTATTTCACTTTCTGTACCTGATTTGATATTGAATTCACTAGTCCTAGTTCGGTGCTCTTCAATCTTCAAACCTTCATTCTGATTAATTCAGGCAAAAAAATTGCTTACCCTGTTCACTTGGGTCCCAGATACCCTGTAGAAAGAACCCTGCTGTTTCTATCTCTCACATGCAATGCAAAGTTCCATGGAATTTAAATAGGCAAGTGCAGTTTATTCATGATAAAAGCAAAATACTGCGGATGCTGGAAATCTGAAACAAAAACAAAAATAGCTGGAAAAACTCAGCAGGTCTGACAGCACCTGCGGAGAGGAACACAGTTAATGTTTCGAGTCCGAATGACTCTTCATCAGAACTTTATCAGAACATCTGATTAACTTCTCCGCAGATGTTGTCAGACCTGTTTATTCATGAGTTGCAGTAAGTGCTAGCCCATTGTGTTAGAGAGAATACTGATTGTACGGAATGAGTACCTGCAACAAAAATAATTTAACTTGATACCTAAAAAACAAAAAAAGAATACTTTGATTTGAAGGCGACAGGATTTCCCAGTACAAAAATTAAGTGTGCTATATCGGTTTGAAGAAAAAACTATACATCTGCACTGGTGCACTCAGCAGGAAGTTACATTGTTAGTGACCTTATTAAATGCATCAATAATGTGACCACATTTAAATATATTCTATCCACATATCCTTAACCTAATCAAGCGCCAATGTCTTCACCTCCCAGTCTTGCTTATACATTCTTGTGGATATATCATTTCTTCCTTAACATCCTTCTTCCTTCCCTTTCCATCCCCCGCTTCCCTGTCTCATTCATTCTTTCTGCTCTATGTGCATACGTAAGTATCTATCTCAATCTATCCAGGCTTTCTCTAGCTGTTCTCTCGCACGTAGATTTGCAGCACGTCCTGGACTGAATAGATGGGCTATTTGATTGACATGATCACTTTATCTCACGTGACCTACTGGAGCATATTTGGGATAAGGGAATACATTGCGCACACAATCCTAACTTTATACTGTGGAATGAACTTCATGAGCAGTGTCCTTGCAATCATATTTTGTGGTATTGTGAGTTACTTGGCACAGCAGTGGCTTAATCAGCATCACAACGCTGATATATAATGTGGGTAACAGTAACCAAAACAATTGGGAAATTAAGAATATTTTCACAGAGTGATCTTACATGCAAATTTTAACTGGTTATATTCTATAGCCTAGGTTTTTTAGGCCAATGTTACATTAACGTTCTAGCATTTTTCCTTTTTTTAATAAAGTTCGATTTGATTGCATCACCCTGAGAATAAATTTATGGCTTTCAATATTAATAGTGCAAAAAATGTAATTATTTCAAAGCCTCTCATCTCAAAGCTATTAAAATCCTGAAGTCACTGAAGGGGTAGGTAATAACTTATTTTTATTAACAGCAACTTTTCTCACTTGTGGCAAAATAGGAAGCCACATTAAGCTGCGTATTTATAATGTAGTCCTTGGCATTTGAGGAAAAGAGGCTGAATTTAGTCCATAGATAAAGCCACTTGCATTAAGCAGCTAGTATCAGCCATCAGCTGCTGAATGGACAGGGCAGCCTGTTTCAAATCAAAGCAAGGCAAGGTTTCATAGCTGTACAAGCAGCATTGTTATCTCCGTTTAATAGAATGCAAGTTCCTGTGCCAGACAAATGACTGGAGCTCACCTTTCTTGCAAGTAGACTATTGTACAAATCAAAGTCTTGCCTCTAGGGGTGGAAGCTAATAAAACACAGTCTATTTCAAACCGTTGCAACATTCAGAATTAATTGATGTAACTGTTAACCTCGACAGGCTTTTCCACAGGACCTGATTTGCATCCTAAGAGGCAGTCCGACCCCGTTGGATTGCTTGGATGAGCAGACTGAGCAGGCGATCTCTTACATTCTTTGGATTATATATTACTGATTGTCAAGTAATCATGAGAATATTTTTTTGGCATGCTTTCATTTTTTGTGTCGAAACAATTTAGTGTACACATTTGGATAAGAAATAATTACTTCAGATTTCAGTTGCATTAAAATGACTTTGATTTCATGATAAGCATCTTGCAGCTGCTCAGAGTACAATCTCAATGTTACTGGGTGCATTTTAATATTATGGTAAAATTTAATAGAATTTGAAATATGGGTAGAATTTATTTTCATTCATTGTCAAAGGAAAGTTTTAGCTGAATGTGGGCTATGATGAAGATTCTCAAAGGCCTGGTATCATTCTTATTGAATTATCATAAAATCCAATTTTTAAAAGCATGAACTCAGGCTTTATAGTTATTGATTTTTAATGTTATTGTCATAGCGATACTTACATTTTTTCCTAGTTTTATGATTTTGGTTTTATTGAAAATTCCTGTTATTTGGGGCTTAAATTTCTTTTGTTGGAGTGGGAACTATAATTAGTCAATTTTGGGGTCTATGAAATTTAAAATCGTCTGCTGTTCCCAATTCATAGCATCAGGGAGGTGTCAGTTTCCTTTCTTGGGCAAAGACAGGTGTAAAATTACATTATTATTATTTCCCTTAGTGAGATTGGGGAGGTTTAAATGTTTTCAACTATTATTCCCATTAATGAGAGTTGGGTAATTATAAATTAAAACTTTTGGTTCTGAAAGGTATTCCTTCCCATTATTGGTTTTGGGATATGCACATTCACATTATTTATCCTGATAAGCATACATTCTCACGGTTGGTTCTATGGTGCATTTCCCTTGTTGGGTTCCTTGACACTGAGAGCAGGATTTTCCCATGGGCTATAGGACTCTGACCTGGGGACCAATTGTTGGGTGAGCTCCTGATGCTGCTGGCCCAATCAAAAAGTCAGCAATTTTAGAGTCTCGGCAACCTCATCAAGAGACGTGGGCACAGCTGGGGTAGGTAGGAGACCGAGAGGGCTCCTCAAAATAGAGGCAACCTTTGAACTGTCAAAATTATTAATTGTTGAAGGTGAGGGAAGGTGACAGGGCTCTCTGACTGGACTAATGGATTGCTTGGACCCAAGCACTCCCCGCTAGGATTGTTGGAGCCGCAGGGCTATCCTTTGATGCCCGCTGCCTCCTCCTTGTGGGTAGGAGCCTCTGTCTCTGAACCCCACCCCTGCCCCCCCCCAAGCCTGCTGCAGGAAGGCCGCCTCCATGAAGTTCGTGGCCTCCCCACACAGCGGGATCTGCTTCCCCTCTGTATAAATGTCATGGGATCTTTAAATCACCCCTAATTGTTTAATTGGCTGCTCGCTGTCTTGCAGCTGGCAGTCTATCCATATTCTTGCCTGCCCCAGAACTTTCC
Organism: Carcharodon carcharias; assembly: GCF_017639515.1. NCBI lineage: Eukaryota > Metazoa > Chordata > Chondrichthyes > Lamniformes > Lamnidae > Carcharodon > Carcharodon carcharias. Next base: position 170,038,786 of record NC_054472.1, read on the forward strand.
AGGTGGCAAGAATGCATCAGAGAGTCATCCCAATACAGCTACCTACTCTTTTTCTTCCCCCCTGCCTCCAAGTCCACCTCTCCAGGGTTTCGTCAATCCTACACTTAAATTCCCATTATTTATACTAATGTCCTGCTTGTGTGGTTCTTGGAGGAGTGCACTTCCATTGTTAGCCTTGGTTTAATGTCTCATTTGAAAAAAATGTTTCATTGCAAAAGACAAGGCTGAAACATTTGCAACCATCTTCAGCTAGAAGTGCCGAGTGGATGATCCACCTTGTCCTGCTCCTGAGGTCCCCAGCATCACAGATGCCAGCTTTCACCCAATTTGATTCACCCCATGTGATATCAAGAAGTAGTGAAGGCACTGGGTACCTCAAAGACTACGAGCTCTGACAACGTTCTGGCTCTGGTACTGAGCTTTGTGCTCCAGAACTAGCCGCACCCCTCACCAAGCTGTTCCAGTACAGCTACAACACTGGCATTTGCCCAATAATGTGGAAGCTTTTCCAAGTATGTCCTGCCCACAAAAAGCAGGACAATCCAATTCGGCCAATTACCGTCCTATCAGCCTCCTCTCGATCATCAACAAAGTGATGGAAGGTGTTGTTGACGGGGCTAACAAGCGGCACTTATACAGCAATAACCTGCTCACTGATTCTTACTTTGGGTTCTGCCAGGGCACCCCACCTCATTTCAACCTTGGTCCAAACATGACCAAAAGAGCTTCCATTTTGCCATGTAAGTGCCACCATAAACCTAAAGGAGTTTGCGGAATTTCTGGAGAAAACGCTGAGGCATACACTGACAGGGAAACCAAAGAGCAATAATTTAGGAAAATATTTGGGATTAACAAATACCCAATCTATTTTTTACATAGTGAAATCTATGTAATAGAGCAGGACACTATCAGGCTAGTTAAAGTGCGGAGGCATGAAGCCAAGCAAGATGTGTTCAGGTTGTGCCAGGCTGATTTTAAGTAAGAAAGTAAAGAAAGTCTTAATAACCACCTTAAAACATTCTTGCAGGTCTTAGCCCTGCCTATTAGATAGGGTATACCGCAAAGGGGGAAGATGGTGGCAAAGTAGTAATGTCACTAGACTGGTAATCCAGTGGCCCCGGCTAATACTCTGGGATCATGGGTACAGATCCCACCACGACTGGTGGAATTCAAACTCAATTTTAAAAATCATAAATAGTCTCAGTAATGGTGACCATGACTCTATCATCCATTGTCGTAAAAAAACCCTCTGGTTCACTAATGTCCTTTAGGCAAGGAAATCTGCCATCCTTACCTAGTCTGGCCTATGTATGACTCCAGATCCACAGCAATGTGGTTGACTCTTAACTGCCCTCTGAAATAGCCCAGCATGCCATTCAGTTCAAGAGGGCAATTAGGGATGGGCAACAAATGCTGGCTTTGCCAGCGACACCTACATCCCATGAAAGAAAAAAGAAAAAAAAGATCAAAGATGATCTCCCACTTAATAATTCCCTATATGTTCTCTAGTTTGTGAGATATGGATATATAATTCAAACTGTTAAATCTTAATTTCACAGATCCACCTACTCCAATAGCTCCGCCTCAGCTTAACTCTGTTGGTGCGACATACTTATGGATCCAACTCAATGCAAATTCCATTAGTGGAGATGGTCCTATCATCCAAAGGGACATTGATTATCGCAGCACAAGCGGGAGTTGGACGGACATACAACCGGTAGACAGCCATCAGTACAAAATCGGGCATTTGGATCCTGATACAGAGTATGAAATTCGAGTACTCCTCACGCGACCCGGAGAAGGAGGAAGGGGAGCTCCTGGCCCACCTCTAATAATGAGAACAAAGTGTGGAGGTAAGACCAGGAAAATGTTGGAATTTGATTATGAATTTGACAGCTAAATGAGGAAAAGTGTAACGCTGTGTTGAGTCAATACATCCTTGGTGTTTACATTAGGTCAAGATCGATTTTCTGCCACCGAATCTAATACTCTATAAATACTTTTATTAAAAATTCCATATGGTTCAATATTTACATGGTGCAGCATTGAGTCATATAGACCAGGAGATTCTGAGCTTTGATTAAGTACTGAGTTGGCTGATCACAGGTGGCAACTTTGAAGTTGGCATCAATGCTCCAGGGCTAATGTGGTACCTGGAAAATCTAATCGGAACAGACTATGGCTCCTAAATTTTGCAGCTGATCTGAACACCAACTGCACATGACTGTAGAAGACATCGAGTAGCCATTTAGCTAAAAAGAGAAATCAGTCTTCTGTTTTTTTATAGGCCAATGCTCTTATCAGTTACCCAGTTTGTCAACGAGGTAAAGAAAATAACTGCTTTATTATTTTCCCGAATCAGGATAGATTGCTCAAGTGTGTATAATGTGGCTGGCTCCATCTATACAACTGTACAACATGGAACATAGGAACAAGAGTAGGCGTTTTAAGAACCATAGGGCTAAATTTTACGGGGAGACGTACTGCTTGCCCACCCTCCTCCACCCCCCAAGAAGAAAAGTCGGCCTCAAGCTGACTGACTTTTACAAAGCCTGCCGTGCAGCGGTAACACACTGGGGGGCGGTATAAACAGGATGAAGGTTGCTCTTCTGGCTCTCAGCGGACATAAAGTCCTGCCCTGAAGATCTACTGGCCAATCTGATTGGTTGGCAGCTCTAGTGGTCCCAGCAGCGTCGGAACTCAGTAGTGGGAGCTGCTGGGAACGCAAGCGTCTCCACAAAGAAGAGCGATGGAGACCAGAGTGAGGTATGTCCCAGGCTTTTAGGGCAGGAAGGGATCAGGCACATGAGGGAGGGGGCTGGAGAGGTGGGAGGTCGGGGCCAAGCGGAGTGGAACAAAGAGGGGAGGTGAAAGCTTGTAGTGGGGGGGAAGGGAGTGCCACCAATATGCACAGGGAATCCCCCTGATTGGTGTGCCACCCCTTCCTTCAGCCTTTTCAAAAATGTGGTTTTAAAGATGGCCTCTCTGGCCCGCCTGCCACTGCCCAGAGCTTTATGGCACTGGTGGTGTATTGCAGCCTTTAATTGCCACTTAATTGGGCAGTTAAGGACCTCAAAAGGCCTAAGGGTGGGCGGCCTAGTGGGTGCTTTACCCACCCCCATGTATTATGGGGAACAGGTCAGGGCTGGGCAGGAAGAAGGTGGGCTAGCCACCTGACAGATATTATGTGCCCCTCCCATCAAAAAAAAGGCAGGTGTGGGGGGCATAAGTTCCAGCCCATAGAAAAATTTGGGAGATAGAAGGAAGCCATTTGGCCCATTTTGTTCGTGCCAGTTGCAAAGGACTAATCCAGCTGAATCCCACTTTGCAGCACTAGGTGTGTAGCCTTTTGGTTTACAACATCCCAAGAGCATAGTCAAGTGTCTTTTAAATATGATGAAGATTTCTGCCTCTCCCACCCTGTCAAGCAATTGGCCCCTCTAGCCCGTTCTGTCATTCAAAGAGCTTATGGCTGATCTGTGACCTAATTCCATATACCTGTCTTTGCCCCTTATCTCTTAATCGGTCTTAGTGACCTGTCAAAGGGCAGGTCCACTGTTTGTTTCTGCAAGCCTGGCAGTCTTCTGATTTACTCTTCAGTGGCTCATAGCCTCCCAGATTCAATTTCACGTTGTCGAACATCATCATTCTCATTCCCCCTGTTAGTCCAAATCCTCCTCTAATCCTTCTTCAATCACTCCCTTCAGCAAGTTCTCATGCCTTAGAATATCACTAATCCAACCTTATTGTCTTTTCTTGATGATATTCACTAACAATATTTCCTTATTCATCATCCTGAGAACTTCTTTATTGCTCTTATGTTCTCTAAAAGTGACTGACTCCATTCTTTTCCAAAATCACATTTCGCAAGTTTCTCGTTTTTATATGTCCGCTTTCCTTAGGGTACATTGAGACAATCCAATTTTTAAAAATTTATTCATTCATGGGATGTGGGCATCACTGGCTGGGCTAACATCTAATTGCCCTTGAGAAGGTGGTGGTGAGTTGCCTTCTTGAACTGTGTGGTTTAGGTACACCTGCAGTGCTGTTAGGGAGAGAGTTCCAGGATTTTAACCCAGCCAAAGTGAAAGAACGACGATATATATCCAAGTCAGGATGATGAGTGGCTTGGAGAGGAACTTCTAGATGGTGATGTTCCCATCTGCAGCCCTTGTCCTTCTAGATGGTAGTGATCATGGGTTTGGAAGGTGCTGTCGGAGAAGGCTCATTGAGTTCCTGCAATGTATCTTGTAGATGGTACACACTGCTGCTACAGTGCATCAGTGGTGGAGGGAGTAAATGTTTGTGGATGGGGTGCCAATCAAGCGGACTGCTTTGTCCTGGATGGTGTCAAGCTGCACTCATCCAGGCAAGTGGAGAGTATTCCGTCACACTCCTGACTTGTGTCTTGTAGATGGTGGACAGACTTTAGGGAGTCAGGAGGTGGGTTAGTCATCACAGGATTCCTAGCCTCTGATCTGCTGTTGTAGCCACAGTATTTATATGGCTAGTCCAGTTCAGTTTCTGGTCAATGATAACCCCCCAGGATGCTGATACTGGGGGATTCAGCAATGGTAATGCCATTGAATGTCAAGGGACTGATGGTTGGATTCCCTCTTGTTGGAGATGGTCATTGCCTGACATTTGTGTGGCGCAAATGTTACTTGCCACTTGTCAGCCCAAGTCTGGATATTGTCCAGGTCTTGCTGCATTTGGACATGGACTGCTTCAGTATCTGCGGAGTGGAAAATGGTGCTGAACATTGTTCAATCATCAGCGAACATCCCCGCTTTTGACCTTTTGATGGAAGGAAGGTCATTGATGAAGCAGTTGAAGTTGGTTGGGCTGAGGACACTACCCTGAGGAACTCCTACGGTGATATCCTGGAGTTGAGATGACTGACCTCCAACATCTACAACCATCTTCCTTTGTGCTAGATGTAACACCAACCAGTGGAGAAAATTCCTCCTGATTCCCATTGACCCCAGTTTTGCTAGGGCTCCTTGATACCACTCTTGATAAAATGCTGCCTTGAAGTCAAGGGCAATCACTCTCCCCTCACCTCTCATGTTCAGCTCTTTTGTCTATGTTTGAACCAAAGCTCTAAAGAGGCCAGGAGCTGAGTGACCCTGGTGGAACATAAACTGAGCATCAATGCGCATTTTAATGCTAAACAAGTGCCCCTTGATAGCACTGTTGTTGACCCCTTCCATCACTTTACTGATGATGAAGTGTAGACTTACGTGGTGGTAATTATCTGGGTTGGATTTGTCTTGCTTCTTGTGTACTGACATGACTGGGCAATTTTCCAAATAACTGGGTAGATGCCAGTGTTGTCGCTGTACTGGAACAGCTTGGCTAGGGGCGTGGCAAGTTCTGGAGCACAAGTCTTCAGTACTGTTGCTGGAATATTGTCAGGGCACATAGCCTTTGCAGTATCCAGTGCCTTCAGCCACTTCCTGAGTGGAGTGAATCGAATTGGTGGAAGACTGGAAGACTGTGATGCTGGGGACCTCCAGAGAAGGCTGAGATGGATCATCCACTCGGCACCTCTGGCTGAAGATTTTTGCAAATACTTCAGCCTTACCTTTTGCGCTGATGTTCTGGGCTCTCCCATCATTGAGGATGGGGATATTTGTGCAGCCTCCTTCCCCAGTGCATTCTTTAATCATTCACCACCGTTCACGACTGGACGTGGTAGGACTGCTGAGCTTACATCTGATCCATTGGTTGTGGAATTGTTTAGCTCTGTCTATCACTTCACCAGGTTGACACCTCATTTTTAGGTGTGCCTGGTACTGCTCCTGGCATGCCCTCCTGTAATCGTCATTAAACCTCGGTTGATCCCCTGTTTTGCTGGTAATGGTACAGTGGGGGATAAGCCGGGCCATGAAGTTACAGGTTGTGTTCAAGTACAATTTTGCTGCTGCTGATCACCCACAGCACCTCATGGATGTCCAGTCTTGAATTGCTGGATCTGTTTGAAATCTAGCCTGTTCGGCATGGTGATAGTGCCACACAATGCAATCGAGGGTATCCTCAATGTGAAGGTGGGACTTCATCTCCACAAGGTTTGTGGTGGTCGCTCCTACCGATACTGTCATGGACAGATGCATCTGTGGCAGGCAGGTTGGTGAGGATGAGGTTAAGTACGTATTTCTTTCTTGTTGGTCCTTTAAGGCCAAAAATTAGTTCCACGCTGGTGTGAAGGCACAGCGGCATCATCCGATGGTGTCCACCAATCCCGCTGGAGGTTGGTATGGACCCGCTTTGCATTCCGCTAATGGGATGCAATGTAAAGCCCGATTAGAGTCATCCCCTCATGCCAGATTTATTGTTACGCTGGCAGGAAAACACGCCGGCCCAGAACACATCTGGACAAGTTTGATGTGCGTAAGCCAGGACTAAACATTAGGGCTTTGCTCAGATTGTTGATATCCGGGGAGCAGAAGATGCTGGAGCCCTACAGCTTCCAGGCCCTGGAGGAACATGTGCGTCACATGCCAGCTGGATTCTTATGTACATGGATCTGCCGCAAAGCAGCTCTCGGAAGGTAAGGGGTATCCATTGATGTCTTGGGTCTGCTTCAGAACATTACGGTCATGGCCATGGGCTGCTATGGATGATCAGCGAGTGGGGGGGGGGCGTGGGTGCAAGAGGAAGGTGCACTGGAGGGTGGGGGAGGAGATGAAGGTATCAGCAGGGCGTGAAGTTGGGGGAGGTGGATGAATATTTCGGAGGGGTGAGTTTGGGAGAGGGGTGGGGAGGTGTGGGGATAGGAGGGTGTAATGGGGGAGAATGCGGTAAATGGGGCGATAGGTGTAAGGGGGGGGTGGCGGAAGACTTCAGCGAAGGAGTTCAGGGGGTTGAGGGAATTTGGAGGAGAGAACCAGCCCAGGGGGATGAAGGAGTTCAAAAGGGGGAAGGAGTTTGGAGGGGAAGGAGTCCGGGGGAGGAAGGTGTCCAGGTGGGAATAAGAGTGGAGTAAGGGTAGAGGACGGAGTAAGGGGAGGGGGATGTTCAGGTGAACATGCAGGGGAGGGGTCTGTGGAGTCTGGGGAGTGAATTGAGGGTGGGTGTGATAGGAAGGAATAGTGAGTATGAGAGGAGGCAGAGTGAGCCAGAACTATTGGAGGGTGAGGATGTGTCGGTAGTGGTAGTAGGGACAGCGAGGGTGGTTGGTGGGGACTCAGAGGCAGACCCTGGGGTGGGAAGGAGGAGGTCAGAGAGGTGGTGCCATGGGGTTGACAGTGATGGGGAAAGGACATGAGTGACCGGGGGAGGGACCAGGACAGGAGAGTTGAGCAAAAATCTGACTATGACCATCGTTGTCAAAATCGAAGCTGAGCGGAGCCTCATGTTGGACGGGTGCAGGAGCTTCATGGGAGTGAAGTCAGTGGGTGGGCGGAGATGCAGGTCGGCTCAGATGGACAGCTGAAAGAGAACTCCAGCAGGCAGCATTGAAAATGCTCAGGACGGTGAGATGAATGTGATGGATGAAGTCTCCATGTGCGTGGGAGAGTGCTTGCTTGAGGTTTTAAAAGGCCCTGCCACACACACACATCTCCCTCCTGAATCACTTGTGGTGTGGCTGTGTGCAGCTGACTGGCTAGTGGCCGGGGTGGGGGGATGCAGTGGTAGGATTTGCGAAGCCTGTCAATGAAACTGAAATATAACATTATGCAATATTCAGTGAAAGTGAATATATTTTCATATTATAAAGTGACAAAATGTGTTCATCCATGCAACCACTTCCGATCAGAATTTCTTAACTTTTCTAGGCCTACCACTTCTTATAGGTGCTGCCCTGACATCCGCAGCAGGGGTGGAGACAGGCTGTACAACGGCTGACCCTGTTGCCTCAGATGACCTTGGTGTGCTTCCTCCAGAGAACTGAGGCCTTTAGGGCCCCGGCTTGCTTTGGCTGCCCTCCTGTGGGCCAGCTGCTCCCTCTGTGGTGACAGAGGGTGAGGTTAAAGGGGTCACAGGCAAAGGGGACCCAGAGGGAGTGGACAGCTTCTGATATTCCTGAGTGGATGACCCAGGGGTGTCCAGCTGTTGCTCCTCCTCCCATCGGGTGCCCGAGAGCCCCGGCCTGAATCCATGAGGGGAAAGGGCACCTGGAGGGACATTGAGGTGCCCCATTTCTCTCATGCGTTGCCACTGCAGGAACTCACCCATGGCTACCACGATGGAGTGCAGGTCAGCGCACATCTCTGCATTCTGCTGGACCAGGGTCTCGCTGGCTTCTGCCATCCTTCTCATGGAGACCTCCATACGTGCACATGTGGGCACCACTTAATCAGAGAGCAGGCGAACGCACTCCTCCCACTCGAGTGCTACTCTGTTGAGGGCTTCCAACAGCTCCATGTGATGTTCCCCTGCCTTCTGCTAACTCTCCAGGATGATTTGGAAGGCTGAACCCAGAGGCTCATCACCTAACTCAGACTTCACAGATGCTTCTTCCCCAGCAGTCCTCCGAGTGCCAGGGATCTCAGCTGAACCTGCCTCCTCCTGCAGCAGACACGTGTCCATACGATGACCACCAGATTTTGAGCCCGAGCCTGCTCTAGATCTAGGTCCCACTGAGGTGTGTGTCTCTGCACCAGTGGAGGGTGTGGGTAAGCACTGTGATGGGTCTTCCAGGCTGCTTATTCCCAGCTCTTCAATGGAGGAGGTGTCCTCTTGGCTGGAGGTGAGGACCTGGATGGAGCTGAGGGACTAGCTGGTTGAGGGTGTCAGTTGCTTGGCAGAGCTCCATGTGAACAAAAGTAGAGCTAATTAGAGCATGGCAGCAGAGTCAAAGGCAGGAGAGAGAGCACTCACAGTTGTGTTGAGAGAGGGATGATGTAGTGGAGGATCCTCACGTGGGTATTTGCCTCCGACCTCACCATTGCCGCAGGCACGGTCCATGTCCTCACCAGTCAGTATGATTGCATACTACCCAAAGTGAGTGAGGGGGCTAATGTGGGCCACTCCCATCCCCCCCAGTCTGGGACCGCTCCCTGCTGCTGTGAGCCAGCTTCTCCTGCATGAAAGCAGATGGGGAGAGTGTGAGCATGATACATGACACAGTGTGAAATGTTTGTGTGGTGAGCGGAGCCTACCCACCAGCAATCCAGCATGTTTCCTGTGAATGCATTATTAATGAGCGGGTCGTGTTGGGAATGGGACGATACGGCGCAGAAACCTGCCATTGCAGCCAACGGGTTAAACAACTTTTTTCACACCCACTCCCACACTTGGGACAATTCCACCCATAGTTTCTCCCTATCTACCCTATCATATCTTGAAAGTTTTTATCAAATCACCTGTTAACATTCTAAATTCCAAGGAATACAACTTTTCTTCCTCTGAAGAAGAGTCATTTGGACTTGAAACGTTCTTCCCACAGATGCTGTTAAACCTGCTGAGTTTTTCCAGCATTTTCTGTTTTTGTTTCAGATTTCCAGCATCTGCAGTATTTTGCTTTTATTTACTTTGTGTAACCTCTCCTTGTAGTTTAACCTCTGGCATCCATGTATCATTATTTAAACCTTAGCTGCACTCCCTCCAAGGCCAATGTATCTTTCCTAAAGGAAAGTCAATATGGCTAGATCTCTCTACACAATGTCATACAATATAGTTGGCTCTGTGTAGATAGTGCTGTCCAATATAGCTGTGTCTTTGCATACACTATTGTATAACACTCGGGCTTCATATATGCAGTGCTGAATAGCACAATTAGCTCCATTTATACTGTGCAGTACAACATGGCTATTTCCATATTCACAGTGCTGTACAACATTGCTAGCTTTAAATGTGCAATGCTGAGCAACACAAATGACTTCATATATACCCATGCTGTAGAACACAAGTCACTCCATCAAACAGCTAATTATTTAATTTGCAATGAATTCATTTGGACTCTTTAATTATTCATACATTTTCATTCAACAGTGCCCTAAGGAACGCATTTACTTATTAGTCAAATCTGCAGTGCCCCATTATATTGAGTTGAGCCATTTCATTGTTGACACTTAAAGTGTTTACTCAACAATGATGCTAATGTGATGTGGCTATGAGATACTTAGGTTCTTCAGAACTGTGATCACTCAAGCGTGCTGCCTTTGCAGGACTGTTGCTGATACTGATCCTTCAGTAGCTGAAATTGTGACTGGGCAAACATGTGTCACAGGATCAATGTCCTTTATTAACATTGACTGTATGAGGTGACTGTAACTGCTACTGCTTGTAGCTACTCCTACCAGGAGATCTGCTGTCATGGTATGCCATGCTCGCCTGCTTTGCACCAACCTCATCCATCCACTGTAGCTCATCTACAACTACTCTGTGATGTCTTTCATCCAACTATACCTAGGTCGACCCCTCTCCCTGTCGCACTCCACTTTTTCCACTAGTTGAGATCTCTAGCTTCACAGATCCGACCATATGCTGAAATACTGAAGCAGCTCCTCTTCATTTGTCTTATGGCCTGTCTATGGAATTTTTAGCTTACTTCTTAGTATCCACATTTTCTTCCACAGATCTTTAGTTATTGTCCATGTTTCTGAGGCATACAGGAAAATGGATAGAATGGAGCATCATTATGAGTTTTTGCCTTATTACAAGTTCGAGTTTTCTTGTTATTAAACCATCCTTCACCTTCACAAAATTACTTCTGGCTATCTCTATCTTCTAATTTCAACATTGCATCTACCATCTTCTGTTATCATTTGTCCTAAATAAACAAATTTATCTACTTGTTCCAGTGTGACACCATCCAATTCAATCTTCACTCTAATTTTTTCTGAGGTATTCCTTTTAACTACCATTGCTTTTGTCTTTTTAGTGTTCATACTCAATCCATTTTCTAATCTTCTAGATTTTGCTTGATCTATGATATTTTGTAGGGCCTCTCCTGATTCTGCAAATAGCGCTATGTCATCAGTGTACTGCAAGTTTATGCAATTGCCACCAATTTTTACCCTTGGAAGTACATCTAATTCTCTGAATATTTGTTTTGGGCACAGACTGAATAATTTTGGCAACAGTGCACAGCCATGTCTTACCCCTCCTGCTCACTTGAAACATATCTGATTGTCCAACTTCTAGCCTGATGCTCACTATTTGGTCGCAATATAGGCTCCAGATAAATTTCACATCTTTACTGTCAATGTCACATTTCAACAGCTCGTCTATAAGCTTTTGGTGATCAAATGCTTTTTCATAGTCTATGAAACATATGTGAGTATTCTTGTTTACTTCTTGATATTTATCGAAGATTGTCCTTAGGTTAAATATTTCCCCTCTTGTTCCTACTCCACGTCTAAATCCAGACTGTGTTTCACCAATTTCTGTTTCAAATCTGTTATTATTTCTTCCTGTTACAATTTTCAAGTTCAGTTTAATGAGAGGATTCTTTAAGCTTATGATTCTAAATTGATTGTACTACATTGCTTTAGGTTTTTTAGGTAACTTAACGAATAATGAATGTCCCATGTCATTTGGAATGTATCCATTGGCATATATTTGATCACAACTTTCTGTTAACATAGATGTTCTGTTGTTACTTCATCTATGCCTGGAGCTTTTCCTGTACTCATCAATTTCAAAGCATTATTTGCCTCTGATATCTTAATGTTTAATCCATTGTTTACCTCTATATCTTGAGGATTCCCTTGATTTGGATCACTGTATAATTCACTTATATGTTCTGTCCATCTTTCTGCTACTGTAACCCTTTCAAACAACACTTTGCCATCTTGTGTCTTTTATGTACCCGCTTTTTTAAAAATTAATTTACGGGATGTGAGTGTTGCTGGGTAGGCCAGCATTTATTACCCATCCCTAGTTGCCCTTGAAAAGGTGGTGGTGAGCTGCCTTCTTGAACCACTGCAGTCCATGTGGTGGGTACATTGTCATCGTCGTCATCGTTGGAGATCCTTCGAGGATGATGTCATTCAGGCTTGGTGAGACTTTGGGTGACTGAGCAGCCCAATTCTGGATCCGCATTTTCTTCTGCAGTGGGGGCATGTTGTTGCACAGGGGAGTGGAAATCACAGCCCCGGTTTGGGTTCCTTCTCCTTCCTCTGCCGCCGTTGTTCTGCCTCACTGTTAAGTCTCTGAGCATCAAAGTGGCTTGCGCCTTGATGGACCCAGTAGTGCCATGCCGAGTGATTGGCAGCATTCTCCACCCAGTCAGTGCTATTAATGCCTCTGGGCTTTGGGGCGACATTGAGCATATCCTTATACTTTTTCCTTTGGCTGCCCTTTAAGCGTCAGCCAACAGAGAGCTGTGAGAAGAGAACCTGTCAAGGAAGGTGCTTTTCAGGCATCCGGGCTCAATGGCCCGTCCACTGGAGTTGGTTCTGCAGGGGCAGGCCTTCAGTGCTGGTAGTTGCAGCTTCATGGAGGATGCTCGCATTAGTCCAGCAGTCCTTCCATTTCATCCCCAGGATTCGACGCAAGCACCACTGATGGAAGCTCTCAAGGATCTTAATGTGGCGATGGTAGACAGTCCATATTTTGTTGCAGTACAGGAGGGTGGTCAATTCAATGGCCTTATAAACCAGAACGTTTGTTGACTTCCAAAGTTCCCTATTGTCAAAGACACGTCGGCACAGCTTGAAGAAGGCAGCGCTGGCACAGTTAACTCAATGTTGGACTTCCTTATCGATGGTAGTCCCTTGGGAGAGGTGGCTGCCGAGATGAGGGAAGTGCTGCACACACTCCAGAGCTTCCCCATCTATGCTCAACTAGCCCGGGGAAAGTTGGTTAAGGACTTTAGTCTTGGCGATGTTTAAAGACAGGCCAAGCCTCTTATGCGAGGCATTGAAGAGGTCAAGCGTCTTTTGCATGTCCTGTACAGAGTGAGCCATCACGCAGTGGTCACCCGCAAACTGAAGGCCGTGGATGTCCATGGTGATGAGTTTTTGTTTTTGCTGGGAAGCGACCAGAGTTGAAGAGCTTCCCATACAAATGATACTGAACGCTGACACCAGGTGGTAGCTCACCTCAGATGAGGTGGGCGATGACGGTCAGGTAAATGATGAACAAGGTGGGCATGAACACACAACCTTGTTTGACCCCGTTCCAGATGTGAAAGGTATCAGTTTCAGATCCTCCACTCAGGACAGTGATGGCCATGTTCTCCTGCAGGAGTCTCAGGATGGTGGCAAACTTCAACGGGCAACCAAAGCATTGAAGGACAACCCGTGGAGCTTTACGATTTAAAGAATCAAATTCCTTGGTTAGGCTAATGAAGGCGATGAACAATTCTTGATTTTTCTCCTGACATTTTTCCTGGATCTGTCTAATCACAAAGACCATGTCCGCAGTACCCGGAGATGGTCGGAAGCCACACTGGGTTTCTGGGAGGATCCCCTTAACGACAAGATAAATGCAGCTCAGGAGGTTGTGGGCCAAGATCTTACCCACGATGGACAGGAGGGAAATCCCCCTGTAGCTTTCGCAATCAGATTTGTCCCTCTTCTTGTGGATAGTAATGGTGTCCCACTGTATTGCTAGGGAGAGAGTTCCAGGATTTTGACCCAGTGACACTGAAGGAACAGCGTTGTATTTCCAAGTCAGGATGGTGAGTGACTTGGAGGGGAGCTTCCAGGTGATGGTGTTCCCCATCTAACTGCTGTCCTTATCCTTCTAGATGGTCGAGGTCGTGGGTTTGGAAGGTGCTGATTAAGGACCGTTGGTGAATTCCTGCAGTGCACCTTGTACATGGTACACACTCTGCCACTGTGCATTGGTAATGGAGGGAGTGAATGTTTGTGGATGGGGTGCCAATCAAATGGGCTGCTTTGTCCTGTATGGTGTCAAGCTACTTGAGTGTTGTTGGAGCTGCACTCATCCAGGCAAGTGGGGAGTATTCCATCACATTCCTGACTTGTGCCTTGTAGATGGTGGACAGGCTTTGAGGAGTCAGGAGGTGAGTTGCTTATTGCAGGATTCCTAGCTTCTGACCAGCTCTTGTAACCTGAATATTTATATGGCTAGCCCAGTTCATGTTTCTAGTTAACGATAACCCCCAGGATTTGGTAGTGGGGGATTCATAATGCCATTTAATGTCAAGGGGCGATGGTTGGATTCTCTCTTGTTGGAGATGGTTATTGTCTGACATTTGTGTGGCGCGAATATTACTTGCCACTTGTCAGCCTAAGCCTGGATATTGTCCAGGTCTTGTTGCATTTGGACATGGAACTGCTTCAGTATCTGAGGAATCGCGAATGGTGCTGAATATTGTGCAATCATCAGCGAACATCCCCACTCCTGACCTTAGGAAGGTCATTGATGAAGCAGCTGAAGATGATTGGGCCGAGGATACTAACCTAGGAACTCCTGCGGTGATATCCTGGAGCTGAGATGACTGACCTCCAAGAACCACAACCATCTTCCTTTGTGCGAGGTATAACTCCAACCAATAGAGAGTTTTCCCCTGATTTCCATTGACTCCAGTTTTGCTAGGGCCCCTTGATGCCACACTCAGTCAAATGCTGCCTTGATGTCAAGGGCTGTCACTCTTCCCTCACCTCGGGAGTTCAGCTCTTTTGTCCATGTTTGAACCAAGGCTGTAATGAGGTCAGGAGCTGAGTGGCCCTGGCGGAACCCAAACTGGGCGTCACTGAGCAGGTTGTTACTAAGCAAAGGCCATTTTCTTTCTACTTCTGGTTCTAAGACCTCTGCTTGTTCTGTTTTCTCAATCCTGAGACATTCATGCTTGTTTTTACGTTAAGAGTGAATGCCTCTCTGATGTTCTCATCCTTCAACATGTCAAGCTCTAATAGTTGCACATCTTTTTCTTTTTTCAGCTTCGTCTTAATTTTCCACAAGGAGGCAATGATCTGAATTTATATTCACTCTGGGATACGTATGAATATACCAATTCTAAAATGTTGTTTCACCATCACATAATCTATTTGATTTCTAGGCTCATTGCCTTGACTTCTCCAAGTATACTGTTTTCATTTTAGTTGTTTAAAGAAGGTGTTTGCCACCATCAGGTCATTCTCTTGACAAAATTGTGTCACTCTCTCTGCTCTTTCATTTCTCGATCAAAGGCCAAATTTACTGACATGAGTTCCTGATGTTCCTTCATTGATTTCAGTGTTAAAGTTGCCCATTATAACTATCACAATGGTTGATTTGATTTAATCATAATATTTCAGGATGTCACCATAAATTGCCTCTACTTCCTGCTTGTTGTGATTTTGTGTCAGGGCATAAACCTGCATGACAACCAGATCAAAAGGCTTTCCTTCAATCTTAAACATGATTACTCTTTCTGAGATTGGCCAGTAACCTTAAACTCATCTCTTGTATCTTTTGTTTACTAAGATTCCTACTCCATTCCTGGGCTTCTCACCTCCTGAAAAGTAAAGCACATGATTCTTCTTTTCCACTGAACCATATTTTAACCATCTTTCTTCTGCAAGTCCGAATAAGTCAATACAAAGTCTGTCCATTTGCAGTTATCAAGCTTTCTTGCCTGATACAATGAGAACCAGAAACATCATGGACCAGAGCACTGTGCTCTTGAACTCTTGTCCACATCATGAGGCTGGTGTGGTTGGCTCGGCTTTTGTTCTTAGTTACCTGAAAGCAGAAAATCAAAAGGGGATTTTGAGGTAAGTGGGAAGAGCAAGTGGTCCATGGTCATACCCTCAGTAGCTTGCACTTGAAGCCAAATAGCAGGATGAGGCCGAGGTGGGATTTGGGAAAATCCATAAGGCAGGAAAGTACCATCATCCTGACTATTCTCGATAGCACTGGATCCAACAGCCTCTGTCAAAGCTGGCCCCCCATGACGCTGAGCACTGTCGCCTCCAATGGGCTTAACTGATGCAGGTGTGCCTGCCCCCTGTCTGGTTCTACACTGGTTATGGACCTGGGGAGGGCAGAATATGAGTGTGTTTCACTGTGTTTGTGTAATATGCCTGAATAGTTGGGGGTATGTGGAGGCTGTGAGAGGCAGGTGTGAGGCTGGTATCATTGATGGACGTTTGAGGGTGAGGTGGAGTAGTTAACTGTTAGGCCTGAGTCCTGATTATCAGGGGAATCTGATGGGTGAGTTACGGAGATGTGGTACATTGAGCAGTGATAGGTTAGTGATGCAGTGGGTAGGAGAAAATGAACACAAGAACACAAGAAATAGGAGCAGAAGTAGACCAAAAGGCCCATCGAGTCTGCTCCACCCTTCAATATGATCATAGTTGATCTTGGGCTTCAATTCCATTTTCCTGTCCGCTCCCCATATCCCTTAATTCCCTGAGACACCAAAATTCTGCCTATCACAGCCTTAAATGTATTCAATGGTGGAGGATCCACAACCCTCTGGGGGAGAGAATTCCTAGCCTCCCCACCGACTTCCCAGTCTCTGACCTGCTCTTGTAGCCGCAGCATTTATATAGCTGGTCCAGTTCAGTTCCTGGTTAATGGTAACTCTGAGGATGTTGATGATCACAAATCATGGCTCTCATGCCTGAAAATGGAAGCAATCGCATTTTTAGCCTCAAGGAAGAGATTGTGGTACTAACAGTTAAGTTTACGTGTTAAGAACGTTCAACTGCCTATTACCTATTATACATTAAATTTGGTGTGCTAGGTTCATGTTGGATTGAAAATGTTAGTATTAAACAGTCCTTGTCAGTGATGTCATTTGAAATGAGTTCATCCCTGTGGTGTCCTTTGCTTTGAGTTTTATTAAGTTCAGAATGAACAAGCTGAGAAAGAGAGAGAGAGAGAGGGAGGGAGAGTTCACTCGTGTTTGGAATATGGAGGAGTAGCTAGAAATGTGGGAAAGAGTGGCTTGACAACAGACAGGAACATGGGGAATTTTTTCAGGTGCTGCAGCTGTATTGCTGGCCCAATTTAAATAAACAAGCTGACAAGCTGGCTCTGAGGCTTCTATGCACTTGCATTGGGATTAGATTACTGGCATTATAGACTTTTATAAATCTTAATGGCAGTTTATAACTTTGTGTAAGTTATTTGTTTTCCCTCCACATATTTCCTCTGCTTAAAGCGCTGCTGGGATATTATTTCTTGAACATTGGTCGCCCTCTGGGTATCTCCACTGAGTGGCCATCGCTGATACACAAGCCCAAATGGTGGCTGTCAACAAATTATTCAAGTGTGGGATCTACCACAATTAAGCTATTCAGGTATCCTCTGCCACGATCTGCTTACACATTTCCAGCAGCAGTCACTGGACTGCCATAAGGAGTTGGAACCTGGCTGATTCTTGCCACCCTATTCTCACCAGCTAAATCACAAAGAGCACAATTGAACCTGGGACACCAGTGACTTAGTATCAGACTGGGGAATGTGGATACCAATTGTCAGGGGAGTACAGACTTGCTTGTTTTTTTGGCCAGTGCAATCCTTATTATTTTGATAATTGTGTGAGTCGTATGATTAACCTCATGAGTTAGGTTTAGAGATGAAGGAAAATTGAACAAAGCACAATTCTGGGAAAGCCATCGAGGTAATAGGAAGAAGATTGCTTGTCATGCACCACTACAGTTTTCATTTTTGTTTATAAACTCGAGCTGTGTGATGCAGATATTGGTCACCAAGCAGCACGTGACATGTTAATAACTGGCTTCAGGGGCTGTGTGAGGCTGATAAGGTAATGGCAAAGTAATTAAGTTGGGTAGGAGTAAACTGCTGCCATCCTCAATAGCGGCTCTGTGGAATCTGTAACAGGAGTCATTTATGAAGAGAATCATTGCACCTGTTTAATTACAGTGATAATTGTACACTTTAAGCTGTTCACCCAAGGGTATGGCAAACCAGATTTAAACTGCGAGCACAGCCTACCAGACAGTTAATAATCTTAATGGTTTTAACTGTGTCTAGATAATGTGGCGTGCGAGGCCAGCAGACACCTATATGATAGTGAATGGGTCGAAGCTTTGTCTCTCCACTCCTCCACCCCCTGCGCACCCCCCCCCATCTTTGTAATATGCTTCAATAATTGTTATGCACATAAATTATGCCAAATTGGTTTCAAATTACAGAAGATGTGTAATAACAGGTTGTGACACTAATGTGTTAATGTGTTTTATTGTCTCTGCATCTCTTTGATATCAAATTCAATGGCATATGTTCCTTTATGACAATGCAAGTTGGCAGCATGGTAATTAACCATTTAAAGTTTTTAAAAAGTTGTAATTTTTGGAAGACGGGTGTTATATAAAATTTAGATGCCAGACAATAACAATAGTATATTTCAGGAAAACTGCACGGATGTTGCTTTAGACCGAAAAATAAAGCTGGGGCACAATTTCAGCTTGGCACGTTGGCTGGTACCAACACTAAAGAGATTTTGGGCTTCTTAACATAAGACTCACCCCAGTGATGACTGGACTTTTGCCTGAATTATAGAGGTAATATCTGGGAGCAAATTGAACTTTGGTTGAATCTGTAGGAAATATAATCTTTAAGTGAGCACATTCATTTTCATCTTGCTTCTGTCAGTAGCACACTGTGTTCCTCATTTACAGCCAGGTGCAAGAATGTTGAGCAGTTACATTGACCTGGGCAGTGACTTCCCTCCATTGAACTGACAATAGCCTTCAGCCCAAACATGGCCACCCTCCATAGCTCCAACTCCAAGTATCAAAAAAGGCTATGCTGCCCTTCTTTCCACTTTCCTCAATCACCACCACCAGTTCCTCTGCTTTGGTGAATTGCAGCCCTTTAAAAGCTGTTCCCATTTCTGATTTTCTGATCCCCACCAAATATGCATTTCCAAGCTGTTTCAGCCAGCTTTTCCCTTCCCTGTAGTATAATCAAAGAAGGGGTTGGGGGCACACACTGTGTAACACGATGCTACCTGAGCTTCAGGCTCAGGCATGCTAAGATTTGGGTCAGCAGAACTCCATTTTTGGCAAAATTGAAGCTACACATCCCAGAGCAGTTTACATAGGGGAAAGGTGGACACTGAAAGAAAAGAAAGATTTCCATTTCAATAATGCCTTTCATGGCCTCAGGGTGCCCCAACGCACCTTATAGCAATGAATTTTTTTTTTACCTGTAATCACTGTTGTAACATAGAAAAAGTAGCAGCCAATTTGCTCACAGCATGCTCCCACAAATGCCAATAATGGCCAAAATATCTGTTTTTTGTGATGTTGGTTGAAGGATAAGTTCTGGCCACGACAGTGGGGGACAGCTCCCATGCTCTTCTTCAAAATAGTGCCATCGGGATCTTTTATATCCACCCGAGAGAGCAGGCAGGTCCTCAGTTTAATGGCTGATCTGAAAGATGGCACATCGAACGCTGCAGCCTTGATTTCGTCCTCAAGTCTTTGGAGTGGGTCTCAAACTCATGGCTTTCTGACTCAAAGGCTAGAGCCATGACTGATTTCATGGAGCAGGAAGCAAAGGAATTTACTGGAAAAGACGAGAAGTATGGTGGAAGACATGGAGGAAGATTCTTGTCTTCACTATCTGCAGTTCATGCCATTGATTTTAATGAAATGAAATGAAAAGCTGGTTCTACAAAGCGAGCTGCTCCTCAATGTTACCGCCCGTGCAGTGAAGGTGAAAATCTACCCCATGGTGTTTAGGGAGACTTTTAAAATCAGCGGGAGAAAGAGAAAGGCAGAAGAAAGGGACGTAACGAATAGTAGATCAGCACCTAATGACTGAGTGGAGAAAGGAGCAATAATCCAGAATCAAAAGAATGAATGGTGCTGGCTGAGACATATTTTTTATATTCGTTCATGGGTTGTGGGTGTCACTGGCTAGGCCAGCATTTTTTGACCATCCCCAGTTGCCCTTGTTCAGAGTGCAGTAAGAATAAACCACATTGCTAGAGAAGATTACTCAGGTAGACTATTATCATACTAGCTGCAACAATGAATGGTAGGAACCTGCCATTCACGACAAACACACTGAAACAATGTGATAAAAGCAAAATGTGGCCTGACACCTGGTAACTCCTAACACCTGGCTTGTCATGTTTTGGTCTCTCAGTGGCATCAGCTACAGAGACAGCAACAAATCAGAATGGCATATGGCGGCGCTGAATGCATTTGATTACAATGTTAAATGATGGACAACAGTGTAGCAAAACATTTAATGCAGAATGTTGTTTTTTTAAAAAAATGAAGCATGCTGTAATCATAATGATAAGCTGATGAGGTGGCCTGAAAAAATACTCACTTTTTTGAACTGCTTCAAAATAAACAGTGACTGTTGGCCATCTGTTAAGATTTACAAAATGTTATAGTCTGAGCAATTTTGAACAATTAAGGTTCATTGCATTTGTTAAAATGCATTGTACTTTTTTTTAAGTCCAGCTGCTGGTGACTGTTAAATTAAATGCATTTTATAAAGTAAATGGAAGGTAATCAAGGAAAAATAATGTCAAAATATTCTTTGTTTATATCAGGGGGCATAAGGATGCAAACTGATAAACATTTGTGGAAATATGACTGGCTCACTGCTTTGGCACTTTGATCCAAAGTGGTTACTGGATGATTTTCATTACAGTTTTGCACCTTTACCATCAGTTGCGAATATTAAAGAGATAAGCATAATGGGGTGAGTTTCTGTTTTGGGTGCAATTGGTGATCTGGGCACAAATTGTGCTCAAAATTGTACTGTTTTTCCAAAGCGAATGTATGCTGCATGTTTCCACTCATCTGCATAATCACAAAGATAACATTTTGTTTTACAGCAAGAGTATTTTTTGAACCGTAATATACACATTAGCCATAGAAACTTCTTAAAACCTACCCCTTTGATCAAGCTTTTGGTTACTTGTCCAAATATCGCCTTGTGATTTTCAATCTGTGACCTTTTGTTAATGATCCATTCACCAGAGGGAGTAGTTTCTCTCCTCTCTATTCTACCAAAATACTTCACCATCTTGAAAACCTCTATTAGATCACATCTTTACCTGCTCTGTTCCAAGGAGAACAGTCCTGACTTTTCCAAACCTCTCCTCATAGCTGAAGTTCTCATCCTTGGACAAATGCTCCTCTGTAACTTTTCAAAGGCCTTTACATATTTCTTGAAATGTGGTGCCCAGAATTGCCCACAATACTCCAGCTGAGGCCTAACCAGTGATTTATAAAGTTCTAGCAAGATCACTTTGCTTTTATTCATTTATTCATAAATCCAAATAACCCATGAACATTTATAACAACTGTATCAGCTTACCATCTCAACTTTAAGGATTTGTGTTTGTTGACTTGATCCAAGCTGATGTTACTCCTTGGACAAGCCAAATCCCAGGCTGGAACCCGGCTTGGTAGATCCTAACTTTTATTTTTTGTTTAAATACGTGGAGCGTGGTTACTGAACAGAGTCACATGACTCAGCTAATGAACCTTAAACAAAGGAATAAAACATTTATTAAACAAAAAAAAGATTAACTATATTACAACACTCCTTCGCCCACAATTATACCTTTACAGATATATACAGATTTGTAAGGATAACACAAGTTACAAAAGCTCTTATACTCTAATGTCCACAGCAAGTACACAGTCCATGTAAATCATTAGGCAACCTGTGATCGGACACAACACACTCTGAAACCAGGTGACAGATGTCACCTCAACCAGATACTATGGATCCTCATCAACTCCCCCCAGAAGCTTATCACACTGTGAGCCAATCGATCTCACTGAACTCCATCATTCACACGAGGGTTTCCGATCTCCACTCTCGAAGAGCTCGCTTTGGAATCTTCTCCCAAACAACAATTTCTCTCAGACACCTTCCACAAGAGTCCACCTCCAGGGTTTCAAACTCTCCTTCGGATGTTCCTTTCCCCTGGATTGCCATGTGCATTCAAGATTCTTTCCATGCACTCACTCACACTGACTCAGCCATCAACAGAACATTACTGCTTCACATGCCCAAAGTAAAGAGTTGCAGACCTTCAGCTGTCCCCTTGGATCTTTCAGCTTCTCATACGCCTATATTGCTTTAAATCTGCAACCTGCAGCTTTATTCTCTTTAAGCTTGAAGTTTGGAGCCTCCCTTTCTACCCTTTACTTTCACTTCCACAGAAAAGGACCTTTACCAGGTTCCTGTTCTTCCTTTGGCTAGAAGGTCTTCTTGGGACCCCTCCTTTCCGTCTCAGTCCTTGGCCTTGGAACCTTTCAGTTCTTTTGGGAAATCTACTCTCTCTGCAGTTCCCTCTCCCAGTATCCAGTCTCTTTGGAATCCTGGTTTTAGCTTCAGTTTGGGACTTGCTAGCTGTCCCTCTACTGTGCAGTCTGTCTGGCAGCTGCTTTGAACTGAACTCAAACTGCTTTCAGTTTTAGTTTTTATAGTCTGTATGTGTGTGGGTGGGACCTTCCTCTCTGGACCCCTGTTACTAAGCAACAGCGCAGTTTTTTTTCCTACTCTTGGTTTGCTTTAACTCTCTTTCAAGAGGATGATTTTGAGAAAGCACTCTCCAGTTCTTTTTATCCTCTTTCCTGCAGACTGAGCTCTTACAAGGATGCAGTTATTCTCCAGAACCTCTGGATCAGTGGCCATTGTTCACCTGTGCGACTTAACAAGCTACTTGGCATGGAGCACCCCTGAGTTCACTGGCCTCCAGTCTCATCCCTAGATGAGATGTTGATAATGGGGGATTCAGTAATGGTAATGCCGTTGAATGTCAAAGGACTGATGGTTAGATTCTCTCTTGTTGGAGATGGTCATTGCCTGACATTGTGTGGCTCGAATGTTACTTGCTACTTGTCAGCCCAAGCCTGAGTTATTGTCCAGGTCTTGCTGCATTTGGATTTGGGCTGCTTTATAATGCCACTTCCCCTTAATTCCATGGTTTCTATCTTCTTAATAAGCCTCTTGTGAGTTATTGACTTGTGCAATGTAGATGGTGGACAAGCTTTGGGGAGCCAGTATTACTCACCACAGGATTCCTAGCCCCTGACCTGCTCTTGCAGCCACAGTATTTGTATGGCTAGTCCAGTTCAGCTTCTGGTCAATGTTAACCCCCAGGATGTTGATAATGGGGGATTCAGTAATGGTAATGCCGTTGAATGTCAAAGGACTGATGGTTAGATTCTCTCTTGTTGGAGATGGTCATTGCCTGACATTGTGTGGCTCGAATGTTACTTGCTACTTGTCAGCCCAAGCCTGAGTTATTGTCCAGGTCTTGCTGCATTTGGATTTGGGCTGCTTTATAATGCCACTTCCCCTTAATTCCATGGTTTCTATCTTCTTAATAAGCCTCTTGTGAGTTATTTTGTCAAATGGCTTCCAAAGGTCCATATGTACAACATCCAATGCACTACCTTGATCAACCTTCTCCATTAACTTACCAAAGAATGAGGTCAGTAGCCTCACTGTGTTTATTGTAAATGAGTTGTGGATTCTTACGCAATTTCTGCCAGAGCTTCAAGATATATTTTATACTTACAAATTGTTGCGTGAACCGTTAATTTTAGATAACAACCATTTAATCGCAGAGTCCTTGAAGTCAAAACCGCAGGAGAGTGTCAACTGATGATGGAAGTAATCTCGCTGTTTCCTACTCCTCCACATGTATGCTAGGCAATGTACTTTGCTTTTTCTTCCCAGTATATGTTGTCCTTTTTTTGACTTGGTCATCCCCAAGGACCCATATTTGGAAACAAGGCAGCCTTCATTGACCTTGAGCTTATTCCTGTTATGTTTGCAAGGGCGGCTTGGCAATGGCCCTTCCTCTGCTCTTTTTTTCTCTTTAAAATGAAGCATCTGGTGTGTGCTCAGCAGTGACAATGACGACACACATGCTGGTCTTATGTGCAATTTAACCAGTTGCCTCCATATTCGCAACACCCGGCTGGAATTGAAATATTACAACCAATAATTAAATGAATTTGAAGAAAACAACAGCAACAACAACTTATAATTATATGGCACCTTTAATATAATTAAACTTTCCGAGGCGAGTCGCACGATCATTGTAAAACCAAGTATGATGATACCGAGCCACATAAGGAGATATTAGGTCAGATGACTAAAAGCTCGATTAAGAAGAGCAGTAAAGGAAGAAAGTGAGGTACAGAGGAAATTCCAGAGCTTGGGACCCAGGCAACCGATGGTCGAGGAATTACGATTGGGGATTTTAATTTTTTTTATTTGTTCATGGCCAGCATTTATTGCCCATCCCTAATTGCCCTTGTCCAGAGGGCATTTAAAAGTCAACCATATTGCTGCGGGTCTGGAGTCACATGTAGGCCAGACCAGGTAAAGACAGCAGATTTCCTTCCCTAAAGGACATTAATGAACTAGATGGGTTTTTTTTTTTCCTGACAATCAGTAATGGTTTCATGGTCATCATCAGACTTTTAATTCTATATTTTTATTGAATTCAAATTTCACCACCTGCCATGGTGGGACTTGAACCCAGATCCCCAGAGCATTACCCTGGGTCTCTGAAATAATAGTCCAGTGACAATACCACTACGCTACCATCTCCCCATAAGGCCAGAATCAGAGGAGCGCAGAGGGTTGTGGGGCTGGAGGAGATTACAGAGATAGAGACAGGGAAGGCCATGGAGGAATTTAAAAACAAGGATGCAAATTTTAAAAATCAAGATGTTGCATTACTGAGAGCCAATGTAGGTCAACGAGTGCAGAGGTGATAGGGAAAAGAGGCTTTTTTGCAAGTTAAGACATGAGCAGCAGTGCTTTGGATGACCTCAAGTTTACGGAGGGTAGAATGAAGGAGACCAACCAGGAGTGTATTGGAATAGTCAAGCCTAGAGGTAAGAAAGGCATGGATGAGGGTTTCAGCAGCAGCTGAGCTGAGACACATATGAAGTCAAGTGATGTTAACAAGGTGGAAATAAAGCACAAAATGGCTCATGTTTAGCAAGCGGCACGGTGTTAAACTGGTTGCTCACCAAGGTTATAAACAAGTCAGAGAAACCTATTGGCTTGCTCTAAACTGGCGAGTGATTGAAGTATTACAATGGAAAACTGAGCAAATTTCATTTTTTATTAGGAATTCCAACCCTAGTTTTGTCATTTGAATCACAACAATTTATTTGACAGGAGATGTAATTAATTTACACAAATGTTTTGTGGTTAACCTCTCTGAATGACCAGGGTTCAGATTTTACAGGCTGCAGTGGGTAAATACAAGTTCCATTAGTGCAAGCTGCCAGCAAGTAACTAAACAAAGATGATCTACAATCTGCACGCAGCCTCAATCCCCTGGTGGAAAGGATGCTGAGAGGCAAATAACCCTGAGGTGATGAACAGGATACAATATACAGGGAAAAACCTCAATGCTTTCTTTCACACAAAGTCAAGTTGATACTTTGGAGAGGAGGGGGTGGAGGCAGGATGATTTTGAGAAAGCACTCTCCAGTTCTTTTTATCCTCTTTCCTGCAGACTGAGCTCTTACAAGGATGCAGTTATTCTCCAGAACCTCTGGATCAGTGGCCATTGTTCACCTGTGCGACTTAACAAGCTACTTGGCATGGAGCACCCCTGAGTTCACTGGCCTCCAGTCTCATCCCTATTTCCAGGTCATTACACGAGTGATATGACTTTTCCCCTCATAACTTCCTCCAGCCCTGCAAACCACCCCCAACTCCACCAAAGGATTCCTGTGCTCTACCAATTCTGGTCTCTTTCACATCCCAAGTTTCATTGTTCCACCTTTAATGGCCATGCCATTAGCTGCCAAACCTAATCTCTCTGCTCCTCTTTCAGCCTCTACCACTTCCCCCAAGCTTTTGGTCATCTGCCCTCATATCTCCATAATGTAGCTTGCCGTCAAATATTGTTTGATAACTCACCCGTGAAGCGCCCTGGGATGCTTTACTATGTTAAAGGCATTATATATAAACACGAGTTGTTGTTGAGAACTTTATAGCTTAACCTGATCCTATTCCCACCTGACACTTTCCAGCAGGAACACAGAACAGCAGTCAGGAGTAGGGTATAGCAGAGTTTCATTAACTCGCCAAAATCAGGGGTCAAACTGGGAATCTTCCCTGTCTGCGTAGTTCGACTGCAGACTGGCCAGTGTGTTTACCACCTGAACCATCAGGGTAGCCAATCATTCTACAGCTCCACGCAAGTTATAATCCACCGTGCACAGGTTTGGTAGAATCCAATTTGTGTGTTTTTTACAAATACAAATTGACTCTGGCAATTACATTTCCGACATTAGATGCTATCATCAATTTCAATTTTTCAGCCCATTCGGATTGCTTTACACTCTGTGCACAGTATGCTAATTAAAAATAATTTCCCGTATGAGCACACAGTTGTCTAGTGTAGCGAAGAAAAGATTTGGATTTTTAATTTACTTTCTTCTTTGCTGATTGTAGATAATAGTGCGGAGTTTTTTTTTGTTCTGTGAAATGTAGAAATATTATTTGAGTCTTGAAGGCAGTTGTGCACTCCTGTGTTTCATATTTGTTGATCATAGGAAGCAGAAACATCAGGCTAACCCTTACTGCGGGCTATCGGACCCCGACACTGGGATGAGAAGTAGCTGCCTAGCCTACACTAACCGGCAGAGGTACTGGCTCAGCCATTTTACCTCTTAATCGGCTGCCTGTGGGCATCCAGTCCAGTTAAGTATGGCGGAGGGGCTCCTATCGCTGCCAGCCCAATCACAGAGCTGGCACCTCTGAAGCTTCAGTAACCCCACTGGGAGAGGAAGTCGCTGCTGAGGCAGGTTGAAAACCTTGAGCCTTTGACAGGTCAATAATTTAAAAATGAAAAATTCGGGGAGGAGCGGTCAGAGGGAAAGCCCCTCTGAGGGGATCATTGGTGCCCAGGATGTTGCCTAACCTGCCCACGACCCCCTCTTTAGGCCATGGAGCCTCTAGCTCCAATGCCACCACCACCCCAGGGTTGCAGCAGGGAGATCGCCTCCATTATGCAGCTAAACAAAATGGTTGCCCACCCCCTTGGAGCTTTGCAACCAGCCGTTGGAAAACTACTTTGAAGGTGGAGTGGCTTTGGGGAGCTGTCCAAACTTGGTTCCCTGCTATTTTGCAAGGCCCCCCTCTATCTCCCAGCCTGCCACCTGTGGAAGGGTAAAATTCTGCCCATGAGTAGACCAGTCAACCTCTGTACAACTGGGGCATGACTAATCTGTATTTAACTCCCATCTATCTGCTTTTGTCCTGTAATCCTCAATACCATCACTGAACAAATAAATTATCCCAGCTTTGAAGTTTCGATTGAATTAGCGTCCACAACTTTTCAAGAGGGAGAAGGATTGCAGATATCCACCACCCTTTGTGTGACATTGCCTTGAATGGCCTAACTCTCATTTTAAGATTATAAACTCTTGTTCTGGACTCCCCCACCAGAGGAGATAGTTTGTTTTTGACTACCTTTTCAAATCCTTTAATCTTCTTAGCCACCTCAAAACATTGAAAAAAAGTCACAGAGTAGAAATGTTTAGTAAATAACGATTCAGCAGCATTTATTTCATGCTGTATATTTGTTGATTTAGCCAAAGGCTAGAATCAATAGTTGAATTTTTTGAATCAAGGAATTGTCTGGAGCATCAGAACAGCTCTGTAATACTAAACTTTTCAACTGTTACATTTAAACCTGAGCAACTGAAATGTCATAAAGATGTTTGGTCGAGCAAGGAACAGAGAATAACTATTTACACAACCCCTTAACCTTTAGCATGGCAGCAGAGAAAGGAATGCTCAACCCTTTCAGGGGAAGATTTTTCCGGTCGGTGAGCGGGGCACATCATTTAGATTTTCAGTTCGGCGGGCGCGCAGCCAACTCGGCTGGGCACCCGCCGAACTGTCAAAGGCCTATTAAGGCCTGTTAAAAACTAATTGAAAGTTAAATGAGCTGCCCATCCAACCTTAAGGTTGGTGGGCGGGTGACTTGGCCAGGCAGCCTTTGCATTTCTCGTGAAACCTCATCCGCGGTCGGGATGAGGTTTCTTGAAGTGTTTTAAAATTCAATAAAAATTATTTTAAAAATTCATTGACGTGTCCCAGCTCGTGTGACACTGTCACATGAGGCAACATGTTTTAAAAGGTGTTTTTTCCCTTTATTTAAATTTTGAAGCCTTAAACTGATGTCCTTGAGGCACCTCTGCGGCCCGCCCCCACACAAAACCCCTCCAACTCTCCACCCCCCCACCCCCCCCACCCCCGGTGGGATAATTCAGCCCCAGGCCTCAGTTACACCATCAAAATGGGCGTGTTTCCCTGAAATGCATAATTAATGCAGTGGACTTGGGACAATACAGCATGAGAAGCCCCCATTGCGGCTGATGGGTAAAACATTGTTTTACCCACCTGCTACTGCACGTAGTGAAAATCTGGGATGATTCCTCCCTGGTAGTCCATGTGTTGATTCATAGTGAAGTAAAAGTTCCTGAAATCAATCTTCAGTTTTCATGTTATACTATTGACAATGTCACTTGTCCTTATTGAAATCACCTCCCAGTAAAACAGAGACCACATTTTTCTGACACTCCTTATAACTGAGAGCTCCATGACTGGGTTGGCTCATTTTTGTGTTGATGACCAGAACTGAACATGTCAGGTCACATTTTGAGTACCAAGGAAACTGCAGAATTCAATTATTTCTTACTCTGACTTGTACTCTACTGTTGTGGTTATACGCTAAAAGAGGCAGTGCATTCTTTTACCCTAAAAAGCTACCAATAAGTCAGTTAGGCTATATATGTTGCCTTGATACTGAGCTGTTTTGGCTTCACCTCAGTGCAAACTATTTAAAGCAATCTGGGCTTGCTGAATCTGAATTAAATCTATGCAGGTCCTGGATTCCACACTCAAAGGGAATTCTCACAGTTTACATCACCCAGTCCATCTACTTTGCTGTTTATTGAGTGATAGAGAAGACATGCAGAACTGGCTTTACATTGTCCTAGCAACACAATAGGGCTGGCAGCTGTTGAAGTATACTTGGGACTTGCACAGCTGGCGGTAATACTGTTACAATCCCAGCTGAGGTTACCCCTGGACAAGCCTGATCCCAGAGTAGAACCCAGCTTGATAGATCCTAACTTTTATTTGTTTGTGTTGATACGTGGAGAGTAGCTACTGAACAGAGGCACAGGGGTCAGCTGATGAACTTTTAACAAAAGAATAAAACATTTATTCAACAGGAAAAGATTAACTATATTACAACACTCCTTCACCCACAACTATACCTTTACATATGTATATAGATTTGCAAGGATAACACAAATTACAAATGCTATCTTATACTCTAATGTTCACAGTAAGTACACTGTCCACGGAAACCTATGGCACCCTGTGGTCAGACACACTGCACTCTGAAGCCAAGTGACAGATGCCACCTCAATCAGATCCTATGGATCTCTCTTCAACTCCCCCTAGATGCTTATCACACTGTGAGTCAACCAGTCTCACTGAATTCCGTCCTTCACACGAGGGTTTCCAATCTCCACTCTCCAAGACATTGTCTTGGAATCTTCTCCCAAACTGGCGCTTTCTCTCAGACGCCTTCCAAAAGGTTCACCTCCAGGGTTTCGAACTCTCCTTCTGATATTCCTCTCCCCGGTCACCACACGCATTCAAGTTGTCTTCCATGCATTCTCGCTCACCAACTCAGCCTTAACAGTACACCACAGCTTCACATGCCCATAGCAAAAAATTACAGACCTTCAGTTGTCTCTTTGAACCTTCATGCTTCTTGCAAGCTGTTCTCACTTTAAACCTGAAACTTGGAGCTTTTCTCTCTGCCCCTCACTCTTAACTTCATTTAACAGAGCCTTTTTACAGGTTCCTGTCCTCTCTTTGACTACAACGTCTCCTTTGGACTTTCCCCTCTTCCATTCTCCTGGACTTTTGGGATTTTTCTTCGCTTGGGACCTTTTTGTTCTTTTGGGAAATCTGCAGTTCCCCTCCCAGTGTCCAGTCTCTCTGGGTTCCTGGCTTCAATTGAACTTAATACAGCTGTTTCTTTAGTTCTGTACGTATATCTGTGGGAGGAACCTACGCATCTGGCCCCCCTGTTGCTAGGCCCCCCTGTTTCTACTTTTGTGTGTTTAGTTTTACTTTATCGGGATCGTAAACTTCTCATTAGAAATATAAGCAGCCTTTTAAAGTGAAACTAAAACTCCATTTGACCTTTCTTACCACACAGATACAGAAATACAAATCAAACTTAAACTTCAAAGCTAAAACTCATTCATAACACCCACAAATACAAATATAACTTACTTAAACTATCTCTATTTCCTAACAAACACCAAAGAAAAATGTCCAGATTTGCTGGGCTCGGTGGGCTGATCAGAGTTAGTAAAAAAAAATGCCACCCTAGTTTGCCAGCACTATGTGATCTGAGAAGTTTACTTGGGGAAGTTACTGACTGCATGAAACTTCAGAGCTAGCAACACAGGCAAGATATTGGTGCAATTAAAGGCATCTCAGGACTCTCTCCTCAAAAAAGCCCTGTACTCTGTATTAAAAGTTTTACTTAAAAAAGGGTATATGACAATTATACAGGATCTTGCTGAGACCACGCCAGAAGAACTGCATGTGGTCTTGGGCTCCTTCCCTCAAGGTAGTGCAGTAAAGGTTCACGAGACCGGTTTCTGGGATGAGGGGATTGTCCTATGAGAAGACTAGGCCAAAACCCCTGAAGTTTAGAAGAATGAGAGGTGATCTAATTGAAACATGTAAAATTCCTAGATGGCTCAACAGAATCATTGCTGGGAGGATAATTTCCCCGGCTGGTGGGTCTAAAGCATGGAGTCAGTCTCAGAATAGGGCCAGTTAGCAATGAAATAAGATGAAATTTCCTCACTCTTAAGTTTGTGAATTTTCAGAATTCTCTGCTACAGAAAACTGTGGATGCTCAGTTATTGAATATACCTAAGAAAGAGACTGATAGATTTTTAGGTACTAATAGGGAATTAAGTGATATGGGGATGGTGTGGGAAGAATGTGGTTGAGGTCAAAGATCAGCCATGATCTCATTGAATGATGCAGCAAGCTCAAAGGGTCAAATGGCCTGCCCCTGTTCCAATTTCTTAAGTTCTTTAATTTTATATCTAAGGGCATAAATGTAGATGAGGAAAGGACATGTGAGACCACAGCTCATGAGGAAGTCAGGAAATATAAGTACTGCTTGATGTAGTTGAATGGATATTTTGCTTTGGTTTCACTTAAATCACTATTTTTCTCACTTACCCCTCTTGAATTACCCTCTTTAAAAGAAAGATTCCCATTAACAAGACATCTTTTAACATTCTGCACTCTACATTACAGAATAAGTATGCTTGTAAGTGATTGCAGCAAATCACTTTAGTTGGCAATTAAAAGGAAGAATTACATTTCAGATGATCATTAGGCAGATTAAGCTATTAACACACACTTCTCATAGTCCCATGTCTCCTTAGCAAGGCAGTTCTAACTTGACCATTTGTCCCCACCAGATGGTGACGGAGGTATTTAACTCAGGATGTGAATATGTCTCAGGATGGTATTACACATTAGTCAGCATCAGCTGTGGATACTGCTCGCAGCATTTTGTTTCAATTGTTTGAGCTCATTTGAAACCCTGCTGGCTGTATCCTAACTTACACCACATCATGTTCACCCATCAACCCTGTGCTCATTGACCTACATTGGCTCAGGGTCTGGCAATACCTGAATTAAAAATTTTCATCCTTGTTTTCAAATCTTTCCAGGGCCCCATCCCTCCCTGTCTCTGTACTCCTCTCCTAGATCTCTGCGCTCCTCCAATGCTGGTTGCCTGCACATTTCCAATTTTCATAACTCCACCATTGATGGATGTGCCTTCAGCTGCCAAGGCCCTAAGCTTTGAAGTTCCCTCTGTAAACGTTTCTGTCTCTTTTTATATGCTGCTTCAACCCTATTGCTTTGACTAAGCCTTTGGTTACCTGCCTTAATATCTCCTCCTGTAGCTTGGTGTAAAATTTTGTTTGAAAATGCTCCCATGAAGCACCTTGGGCTGTTTCATCACGTTAAAGGCACTACATAAATGCAAGTTGTTGTTGCAGGTTCCACACAAGTTGATGTGTGTTGCAAAAAAGCAGGTAACACATTGAACTACACAGATAATGTCAAGAACTAGAGAAGGGAACAATAGCATAATGCTGCAGCCTAAATATGGCAGAGACTTTGAACAAATAATTTGCACCTGTCTTCACGGCATATAAAAAAAAGCATCCCAAGAATCGTCGACGATCAAGGGGATAAAAGGAGGTAGGCATTGGTGAGACCACACCTAGAGTACTGCGTACAGTTTTGGTCACCTTACTTAACGAGGAACATAGTTGCTTTGGAGGGAATTCAGAGAAGGTTCACTAAATGGATTACTGGGATGAAGGGATTGTCTTATGAGGAAAGGTTGAGCAGGTTGGGCTTCTAACTCATTGGGGTTTAAAAGAATGTGAGGTGATCTTAGTGAAACATATTCTATAGATGTTGGCGTATAGGCCAATGTTTGAAGCCTCCAAAAATCGTTCCAAGCACAAGGGTCAACTTATACGCCTAGTATAAAATGTGAGCTGCCAGTATGAGTGTGGATAGTCACCATTTTGAAATGTACGACAAAGCATAAAGCAAAACATAATAATATTGAAAGCATTTTAAAACCCATTAAATTCATTGCTTTCGGCATCCAACACAAAGAATTCATCGAATTCATTGTGAATCACTTTGGCTATGGCATCATTGTAAGGGTCCCATTCTGGATCAGATGTGGCACTTTTGGTTTCAGAATCATCCCTCCACATCAAATCATTTTTCTTTCCATCCAATGAATTGGACATTCCTCCTTTTTTGAATGATCTGATGACACTGCATGCACTAATACCATCCCACGATTTGATGCTAAAACCACACAAAACATCAGTGGGGCAGCACGCAAGTTTCCACTCTTTGTGAAGATTTTATCTCCATCAACCATCCACCTAGTCCATTTGGTGTGAACATGATCCTTGAATGGCTTGTTGATACGCACATCCAAAGGTTGAATTATGGATGGTTGCGCCCCTGATTTAACTGCAAGTTGGGTGTCATTTCTTCATAGGTGCCATTTGATCTCATAGGTCATATGGGACTTGAACACACCCCACACTAATAAGCTGAACTCTTTATGTAGACCACCAGGTCTATTCCATACATTATTGAAATAACTTCACTCCATCCTCACCCATCCAGCCATTGTCTTGGACACAAAAAAGAAGCCTGCAGTGAACTTGATTTTCAGCATTGTTTTATGTTTGAGAATTACCAGAGGCTTTAATTTCATTCCATCGAGCTGGCTAGTGCCATCATGAAGTGTGCCTTCTTTGGTCCTGTGGTTTTCACTGCAACTGGTTTGGAACTTTTCCACTCCATAGTTCAGCTGCTGGGTGTATAAAAACTCATGGGTGTTTCATCCATGTTGCCGATTTGACATAATGGGTACTCATGTCTTGGTTGCTGTCTGATGATGAATCACTGGAAACTGGTAAATTTGGCATCAAGGTCTTTTGATAGTTTCTGAGTAATCTTGGTCTTTTTCGCAACACTCAAAATTTTCATTCCATAAAGCAGCTACACCAACTAGCTATTGTTCCGAAATCTTTGCTGGTCTCAGGGTTTGATTTTGCCCACTTAAGTGCGTATATTGTTGGCTAACTCCCAAGCCTTGATGTGAAGGATACTAGGATGTTTAGGGAGAGACTGTTTATCACCTACTACAGAGCTGATTTCTCTCCTCTAACACACCAGACAGCCAGTGCTACTCTTTTGAGAAATCAATGCTGGCGGACTCTTCCTTATATACAATTGAGTATCATTAACAAATCAACACCCAGCACCTTATTACCTTCAGAACTGGGTATTTAACATTCATTAAACAGAGCCTATTAACTGCTAACAGATTCCCCTATTTTCTTTAAATTAAATTGATTTGCATAAAAAATCATACAAAATGAAAATATCATAATATCCTTTAATACCATCACTCTTTGACATAATCCAAATTTTCCTTTTTCTTAAATAAACCCAAAAATATTAATAAGATTATAACATGAAAATTTCCATGTTGTCACAATCTATTATTATACAAGGCACCCCTCTTCGAGTTTATTCAACAATTTCTTTGGGCAAGCAGTTCTTTTTGTGAAACAATCAGGTAACTGGTGACTTGTGTCAACCAACTTAATTTTGGAAATTTCCTTCCTTTCCAACATTTCTTTTATACTCGCAAGATCAATCCTCAATCTCTTTTCTGTGACTCTCTTTGTTGAATGGACATTGTCCCAGAGTGAGCGCTTATCTATATAATATCCTACAGGCACATTTATCCCCGGTTGCCCCTTATAAAGGAGTCCCTTTAAAATACTCGATAAATGCATAGCTATATCTGTCGCCTCTACCAGCACAAGTGTTTCTGCAGCTAAGCTGCTTTTAAATACTTTCTTTATTTTCTTTGATTCCCAAGCTAATGGACAACATTTATAGTTTCTTCTCACTAAACATATAATGGATCCTGCTGTACTTAAATAACCACTGGGAACGTTAGCACGTGAGATGTCACTAAAGATAACTAATTTTATCCCTTCCGGGTCACACAGCTCTGGAAACCTGAAGGTACATTCTTCTGTACTTAATTTCTTCAATGCCTTTTTTGCTTTTAGCACTTCCCCAACAGAGTAGCATATTTCAGCATGATGCTCAATTCTAATACATCATAACATGCATCTGGTCTGGTTTGTGTGCATAGCCAGTTTAATTGCCCAGTTAAGCTTCTTAACTGACCTGCTTTTTCCTTAGTTGCAGAGTCTTCCTTTTGCGAGGACCTAGCCCGATTTATCGGGATCCTATTACCATTCTCTAGATAATACTGATGAGTCAAGGTTATTTCCAACTTAGTCTGCCTAATATCCAACCATATGTACTTAAAAGCTCCAGAAACCTGACTTCCAATTTTGAATTCCTTCATAATTTTATCTATTACAAAATTCTCAAATGCCACAGATCCTCCCCACAGGAAGCCATCTACGTGCAATAAGAAAATGCTGCTAGTTTTCCTTCATAATATGCATAAAACATTACTGGATCTGCTTTTAGCTGTACACAACCAGCTTTTCATAGGATGGGCCCAACTGAAAAATACCAAACCTTGGATGCATTGTTTGGCCTGTAAACACACTTGTCCAACCTCCATAATTTCCCCTCTATGTCTTCAGCTTCTTCCGGAGGCTTTAAAAATGCTCCTCTTTGGAATTGCTCCCCTTGCAAAAATGCTGCTTTGACGTCAATGCATTTGCACTCCCAAGAGTATTTCAGTAGAAGTACTTTTCCTGCTGTTGGGGAATCTTCTCTGACCCCCTGGTTGACCAGTCGTTCTTCGAATCCTCGAGCCACCAGCTTTATGTGTCCCATCGGAATGTATTTTCTCTGTACATGCCAATCTAGGGACAGCACTGGTTGTCCTTTGCTTGGCACCCCTGTGTAAATGCCAAACTCTATCCAATTATCAAGTTCTTTTTGTTTTGCTTCCTTTACTAATTTACCATCTAACTTGTTAGTAGCCATTGGACCTTCTCTATCGTAGGTGCTCCTACTGTTTGTATCACTCCCCACCTGTTCCATGATCTTTTCTTTAGTTAAACTATGCCCCCTACTATATCTCTGCCCCTCTCTGGGCTACTACTACTTGATCTGTTCCTCCTGCGACTAGACTCCCCTTCACAAGTTCTTGATCTTTTCCTTGGGCTGTGATCACCATTAGGCCCATTGTCTGAACTAACACTACGTTTCCTGGCTTTCCACATTTTCACTTCCTTTTGCCAATCCATAGATCTGATGTGCTCTCTTGTACATTCAGGCAGGTTTTGTCTTTCACTGTGGCCTTTTCTCACCATCCTACTATGGTGACTTCCCTCCACTCACTAGCCCCTTCTGGCACCTCTGCCACCCTAGTTCCAACTTTTGATAGTTGAACTTTGTGACAAATTGCCCTAACCTGATCATCACTTTCACTCGGTCTACTCTGTTTGCCTGTTATCCACCACATTCTGCTGTTTGTTCAGGTCCGGCACATATGTGTGCGAGGTGCCTGGTGCATCTTCAGATTCCATCATCTGTTCAGGCTCCGTCAATGTGTAATCAGTGCCAGTACATTGCGTGGAATGTACTCTCACAGTTTGGTTACCATGTTGGTAAGATTATTGTTTTGCCATCGGTGCCTATAACTTTTCCTGGACCTCTCCATTCTTTCTGCCCTTCTCTTCTACAATACACCATATCCCTAGACCAAAAATTCATTTCTGACGGCCTGATTCATTACCACAAAGCTCTCCTGATTTTTTCTGAAAGCACCGCCTTAATTAATGCTCTCCTCCCTGCGTATGTGGCATTCAAATGCTCTGTAAAAATGGAACTAATGGAAGTCCCCTCCAAAGCCGGGAGGATGGTCCCACATTATTGAAGGTATCTTCGGATTCTTGCCATAAGCTAGTTGATAGGGGCTGTAGCCCCCAACCATCTGAAGCGTGGTTTTTTGCATGAACTGCCAACGCTAGAGCAGTTGACCATTTACAATTCGGTTGGTCTGCCAAAATTTTTCAGACCATTTTGTCAATCGCAGCGTGATTTCTCTTGCATATCCCATTATTAAATAAGCTTTCTGCTGCTGTATGCATTGCTATAATATTCAAATTTTCACATATACTCCTGGATTTCTCGTTGGCAAATGCTCCTCTATGGTCCATTAAGAATATAGCTGGTGCTCCCAGCTCTGTCCCAATCCATCTTTCCATTATTTTATTGAAAATTTTTTTTTGTCTTTGCTGTATATTGCCATTGGCAATCTAAATCCAGTCACTACGTCAACAAAATAGAGAAGAAAAATATTTCTTTCTTTATCCCATACTTTCAGGTCCATGACTGTGGTTTAATTAAAGTCTCTCGCCAATGAAAGACTTACTACTGGTCGTGATGGCGTGCTCCTGTACTTCTTACAAATATCACATTTTTCACTAATATCCTCGACAAATCTAGTATATCCCTCATCCAGTACCCCTGAATCCTTTAACAGAATCTTCAATCTATGGCCAGAGAGATGCGCAAATTGTCGATGCAGCTTGGTAATAATTTGCTTCTTCTCCCTTCAATACCTCTTTAACAATCTGTCTAAAGATGATAGGCCTTAAAGGAATACAATAATGCCCCGACTGCGTAATTTGCAAATCTACAGATTTTCCAAAGACAATGACTTTATCATGCTCCATATCTAACTTCATTTGGGCCTTTTTTATTGAAGGCTTACTTAACAGTAAAGGCATTTCACTCGATACAGCATCAGTACTGATAAAGTGATATAGACCTGCTATTTTACATGGAATTACTATTCATTTTAATGATTTCAACGTGTTACTATGGCTGAATCTGAAACAAGTAGAACTGTCATATTCTTTGACTTTACTCTGGTCTTCCATACTTAAAGAATCCATGTAACAGTTTTAGCCAGTCCACTCCACACACCTTGGGCATACACCCACTGCCCAGAACTGTGCAATTGAATGAATCTGCGACTAGGATACTCATTATCAGACTAAAGCTTTTGGTAACTGATATGATTCCTCTTGATTGGTCGGTATCATTCTCTTTGCCTTCAGTACCTTTGATGTCATGTGTTGTCTCAAAAACTCTGCCTTTCATTTTCGGGAAATTCAATGCATAATACTTAGATCTGCATCTGAAGCACTTGTTAACCACCCCTTGGTTATTTCTGGGTTTCATCCTCCTTCTATTATTGTCCAATTTCTGCCATCTGTTATAGCTCCCAAAAGGGTCCTCGTACCCATTGTTTGTAATTCTTTTGTCATATGGACATTTGGGCCCTACATTTGAATGCTCCATTTTTGGTATCATTGCCAAGGAGCCCATTGGCAGCATAAAAGTGGCCGGAAATGAATGCTTTTCCAAAAATCTAGCTAAGGCTTCGGACACTTGATCCATAAGGGTTTCTGTCTCTTTGGACCTACCTCTGGTTAGAACCAAGAGCCTATCCATGTTTGATTTCCTAACACAGTCCAATAATTTAAAGGCAAGTACTGATTTACGAATTTAGTCAGTTAAACGCCATGATATATTCATCTTTGGACGGATAATCCATTTTTCTAAATTTGTTGAAGTCCGACCAAGCTTCATAGGCATTAAATAAGTCAGCTTTCATATAAATTTTATCCATGAATTTGAAGAGATCCTCACTTTCAGGCAACCATCCTCTGCTACCAATATTGGCTAACACCCAAGCCTGGGTGTGAAGGATACAAGAAACTAGGATGCTTAGGTAGAGACTCTTTATTGCCCACTGCAGAGCTTCTTCTCCCCTCTAACGTCACAGACAGCCAATGCTGGTTGACTCTTCCTTATATACAAATCAACCCCCAACACATGTTCACCTTGTTACCTTCAAGTACTAGGCATTTATCATTCATTAAACAGAACCTATTAGATGCTAACACATTTTTGTGTTACATTTCGGGTGACGACGTAAACATTCTGATGATTTACGAGGACCCATTCCAATACATGCTGCTCAAAATCAGGCCAGAGGCTGGTGCCAGTTCTCATGGAGCATTTGGCCTTGGGCATATTCTTCAAGGCGGATCCCTCCTTGGTCCATTCTCAGAACAGTTTTTCACTAACACCGAATTCTCTTGCTGCAGCACAGTTAGTTGACAAGTTGGCAAATGTTACAACTTTTGGCTTGAAATCAGCTTCACGCTTCATTTGTTTTGTTGGAAGATTCATTTCTCTTTGTCATTCGCCATGTGAGGTCTGCTCTGTGTCTCTGTGTGTGTGTGTGTGTGTGTGTGTGTGTGTGTGTGTGTGTGTCTTAAATTCCCACACATCTTTGCAACACAGCCTGTATCACCTGCTTGATCCCTTGCACCCAGTGATAAGGTACCAGTAAATAAAACATGCATTTTTAGTGTGAAAAATTGAGGCTGATTGCTAATGCGAGCATAGCATGTTGTGGTTGAAAAGAGAGGGTCAACCTCTACTCTGAGTATATGCAAAAACACAATTTTTGGCTCCAGAAAATGGAGTCATCTTATATGCTTGGTTGACTTATATTCTGCAATCTACAGCTAGATTCTAAGGCAGCTTAACAGGTTAGATCCTGAGAGGATGTTTCCCCTCGCTGGGGAATCTAGAACTGGAAGGTACAATTTCAAAAGACGGGGTCCCTCATTTAAAACAGGGATGAGGAGGAATTTCTTTTCTCTCAGGGTCATTAATCTT
The DNA here is from genome assembly GCF_017639515.1 of Carcharodon carcharias. Taxonomy (NCBI): domain Eukaryota; kingdom Metazoa; phylum Chordata; class Chondrichthyes; order Lamniformes; family Lamnidae; genus Carcharodon; species Carcharodon carcharias. Next base: position 170,078,017 of record NC_054472.1, read on the forward strand.
TGAAATTCTCTACCCCAGAGAGAAGTGGAGACTGGTTCATTGAATATATTCAAGGTTGAGTTAGATAGGTTTTTGACCTGCATGGGACTCAAGGGTAAGAGGGCCAGCAGGAAAGTGGAGGCCACAATCAGTTCGGCCATGAATAGTGGAACAGCCTTGAGGGGTCAAATGGCCTACTCCTGCTCCTAATTCTTATGCCTCTGCACCAGTAATCCAGAGATGTAAGTTCAAATCTCACCAAAGTGGCTGATGGAATTTAAATTCAATGAATTATATGAATCTGGACTAAAAAGCCAGCCTCAGTAATGGTGAACAATGAAACTACCTGGTTGTTGCAAAAAAAACCTATCTGGTTCACTAATGTCCTTTAGGGAAGGAAATCTGCCATCTTTATTTGGCCTGGCCTACCTGTGACTCCAGATCCACAACAATGTGGTTGCCTCTGAATTTCCCCTTGAAATGGCCCAAAAAAACCACTTGGTCAAGGACAATCAGAGATGGGCAATAGATGCTGGCCTTGCCAGAGGCACGCACATCCTGCGAATTAATAAAGACAAGGGCCTTACAGTCGCACTTTATCATTGTCATCTGAACGTTGAGAGGTACATATATGTAGAAACATATCACAGCAGGACTTATTGAATGTGTTGTGCAAAAACTGAGCTACACAGACCAGCAAAATGTCAGGTTTGATCACCAGTATTGGTGAGTGAGCTGCTCTCAGTTGTGGTAGCGGCTCGAGAAAAGCGGAGCTGAATTAATCAGTGTTCTTGCTCCTGCTTGGAATCCACATGGAAAACACAAATGGATTGGCAAATGCCAGGATTGGTCTTGGTTATAATGTCCCAGTTGCTGCAGTAGTAAATGATGGTAAAATGGTCAGCATTTTCAGTCAAGTGAAACTGACAGCAACTCCTGGAGTCTGTACTTGAGCAGTTCAATGAAGGGACCCAGGAAGTGCCAGTGATTCTGCGCTTTTCCAAAGAGTGTGCCGATGAAGTCCCCCAGTTCCCAGTCAATTAAGAATCACTGAACTGAAGAGAGCTCCCACTTTTATGTTCTTAGTGTTGCTGTAAAAACCCTTGAGAAAGTTACAAGTTATTGAATGAGATGCAGCTGTTTTTTACGATGTATTAAGTTCATAATTATAGCTGAACAACCTCTCTGACACTGAAACACTAATTTTATACCTGTGGAATGTCAAATTTCCCCATTATGGAAAAATTATCTTAATTTATTTTTAAAGTTTGTTTATGATATTTCAGCTTCTACCTGACAAGAGTGCAGTGGTTCAAGAAGGTGACTCACCACCACCTTCTCAAGGGAAAATTAGGGAGGGCAAACAAATGCCGGCCTTGCCAGCAATGCCCACATCCCATGCAAGAATAAATAAAACCATAATCCAATGTATATACACCAGTCATTTATTTTGCACTCTGTAATTAAAAGTGAAACAATTAATTGCATTTTATTTCTGGTTTGCATTTTCTAAGAATATTTTGTGAGAATACTTCTGCTGCTTACCCTGCCTGATGACATCACTGTTTCTGGATGCCTAGACACCCTCTTGGATTGACTGCAGATTCAAATTGATATCAGGAAAGGGAACATACGTGCCACTGAGATCGCTAAATATTTGTGACCAGCTTTCTTCAAGCTCAGCGACAGGTGCTGACCATAACATCTGGGCTAAAATCTCTCCTGAGAGGCTATTTAATTTCCCCCTCAGGAGGGGTCTGGGAGGTGGGAACAGCCCATGTAACAGGGTGGAAAGCTTGGGGTGGAGAGACAGTCACCTCCCCAACTTCCCCCAATTAAGTCTAGGACAGGGAATGGTCAAGGACGGCCTTCTCGCGTGGAGGCTAATTGAGGCACTTAAGTGGTCATTTAAAAGCCTTAGCCCACAGCCACTGGTATTGTACCAGTGGCAGGGAGGGGCCACGCCAGGTATATCTTGCCTGCAGCCTGGTTGTGGGGAGTCCCTGCTGTTCGGGCACTCTCCCCAATGGATGAACCTGCGGGCAGCAAGAGTAAATTCTTCCCTTTTATTCCCCATAATATGATGGCCAGTTGGCACTGAAGTTCCTGGATTTTAAGGACATAAGTTAAGATTTGCACCTTTTGTGGGGACAGGAATTCGCAGTGGACCCTGGATCCATGGCGTTCTGCTCCAGAAATGGCCAGGAATTAAACTCTGGACGGTTTCATGGAGGTCAATAAAAGCTTATACCTACTGAGCGGGAACCATGAAGTTAGAGCAGAATGACAGCATCCGTCCAAAATTCCGTCACTTTCATCTTCCCATGTGCCCTCTGATTGAAATGCCACTGCTGCCATATTCACCACCTTCCACCTGACCCATCTGGTGGTTTTTGATGGCTGCTCACTCCAAATGGCAGCTTTATTTTCACCGGTTTCTGAAAGCAGATCTTTAACATCAGCCTCAGAAAAATATATAGGAGCAGGGGGACAGGGGTGTCCATCCAACCCTCAAATCTATTCCACCAAATGGAGTTGCCGACTGCCCCTACCTGCCTGCTGGATTAATATGAATGAAACCATATCAGCAGAATCATCCCACCTCCCTCCTGCAATCCATGCAGAAGCTTAGTCTAATTGGTCATGTGTTGACACAGTCTAAATGGTTATGTGTGTCCACATCCCAGACATTGCATCTTATGGATTTAACCTTCATTAAGCTTAATTTAATTTAATTTAGTTGTAATACTTCCAAGAAATCTTTCTAATTTAAATAATCAAAAAGCCTAGAAATTAGCCATGGGTAGACTGTCATTATAATATTAATTCACTTTCACAAATACGCCTTCCTTCACCTACTGAGTAAAATGTGTCTCTTATGGTTTCCTCATCTGACATGTGCTTACTCTGACCTGATTCTGTTTTACCTCTGTATAGTTCTGGTGTCCATCAAATTCCTTTTCCCCTTTTTGACTTTCCTTGCTTTATCTCAATAAACCACATCACTCTTGTGTACCTTCTGTGCCTCTTGTCCCTGTCTCCGTCTCCATCTCATGTGCTTGTGAACTTACAATTCAGCTGTAGGCCCATCCTTTTGGTGTCTCTTTCCTCTGACTCTGCCTTTGTTTACTGCCCGTATTTTCCATAAAGATGACCTGAATCTTACTTTCTGTGTTGAAATAAAATTTGGGGATAAGGTTAGAGGGCACTGACAAAAAAGGTCAGCTAAAGAATAGAGAGGATAATAATAACAAATTGCATTTATATAGCATCTTTTATGTAGTAAAATGTCCTAAGAGCGTTTTAAAACAAAATTATGCAGAAAGGGCGGAATCGTCCCAGATTTGCACTAAGTGCTGTAGCGGGTGGGTAAAAGAAGATTTTACTTGCTGGCTGCAATGGCAGCTTCTCACACCATATCATTTCAATCCTGCCTCATAAACCATGCATTCCTGAGAAACATGCCGTTTGAATGGCGGGCGGGCTCTCATTTGCCCACCACACCTTCACCTTGCCACTCCATCATGCCGAGTGCCATATTTAAAATGCAGCCAGGCGCACACCTCTCAGTGCTTCCAGCCCAGGACTGCTGCAGAGAAGACATGGCCCCGATGGGCAAGAAGATTTCAGACCCCCAGTTTAGTGATGCATCTCTTGAGTGCCTTTTGCACGCCATGGAGGCCCGCTGTGATGTCCTCTACCCCTGCTCTGGCTGCAGAAGGTCCAGCAACATCACCACTCCGGCTTGGTAGGTGATGGCAGTGGTGATCAGTGCCAGTGCTGCACAGCAAAGGTTAACCATCCAATGAAAAAGGAGGATCAATTATCACATCTGTATTGCCAGAATAAGGCGACCATCTCATTGCTCCAAACTCATTCTCACAGGCCTATCACACATTCACTGGCATCTCACTCACTGCCAGCTCAAGAGACATCAATACTCAATCTCTCACACACACCCTCACATCTCCATCTGGTCTCATCTCCTCTGGAGACTGCCTCCTCTTCTTGAGGCCACTTACACAGATCAACTCGTGCCCCCACACATCCTGGAATACTTCCCTTCTCCAAGCAAGCCCTCGCCCTGCAGCCTCTTCCCTTGCCTGAGGCTACTTCTTCCCCTTCCCCAAGCAAGCCCTAGCCCTGCAGCTGTTGAAAAGCCTTATGGCTGGTATATGGTATGGAGAGACCTGCCTGTGAGCCCCTCTAAAAATGATGTGGTGCTGTCTGCGAAGCTTGGCACTGATGACTGCGAGTGCTGCCCGAAGCAAGGTAGGCAAACAAACCTCAAAGTCCCAAGTGAAGTGCAGCTTGTTAGATGCACGTCGCTTATGTGCAGCTGTGAAACACATCGATGTGCAATCATGCTGACAGGCTCAGATAATTCCAGCGAGCTGGGCTTATAATTATATGTAGATGTGTGACAGTGAAGCTCCTGACGCCTGAAGGCCAGAAACGTGCCCTGCCATTGATGGGCAGAGCGGATGATTGCAAACTGGTTTCATGATGTTGTGAAACCAATTTTTGGCCTACTCGCTATATTGTCCGCTCACGCTGCCAAAAACACGCCAATGTGAAAATTCTGCCCAAAGCCACATTAGGATAGGTGATAAAAAGCTTGGTTAAAGGCATAAGTTGTATGGTGCTTTTTAAATGAGGACAGTGGGCTAGAGAGGAAGGAAGGGGCTACAAGTGCTTAGAAATTTACCTGGACGAGATTTGGCTAAATCCACGGCTGTGATACTATGATCACTGTCCCCCAAATGTTCCCCTCCAACACTTGATCCACAAGCCTAAAATCTCCATTCTCCAGTACATAAGATCAATATTAATGAGAAGAGCAAAATGATTAATGCTATTTACGTTTATCAAAGAATTGCTGCGATGGGGTGTAGCCCAGAAGCACCGAATTAACACACAATTTTGCAGTCACAAGACAAAATAATTCTAAGACTTTTCATCACGTTTGAAAGTATAAAGACTAAGCTAAGGTCATGTAACCAGTTGTCAAGGTGAAATGATTCCTGCATATTCTTATTATTAATTTTAAATGTCATTATAAGATTGTAAATATGTATGCGCTTGAATGCATGGAGTGTGTTGAATAAGATTGGAGAGCTGCAGGCGGAGATAGCCACACGAGAATATGATGTTGTGGCAATAATGGCTTAAAAGAGAACACGTCAAAGTATTAACCATTCCTAGATGGAAGGTGTTCAGGAGATATAGGAGAGAAAGAAGGGAGGAGGGATGGCAGTGTTGATTAAGGAGAACATTGCAGTGCTGGAGAGAGAGAGTATGTCCTAGAGAAGTCAAGGATAGGATCTATTTGATTCAAGTTAAGAAAGAATGGAGGTACCAGCAGACTGCTGGTGTATTCTATAGATCACCACTCATGGAAAGATATAGAGGAACAAATTTGCAAGGAAATTACTGAAAGGTGCAAAACCTATAGAGTTGTCATAGAGTCGGGACTTCAATTATTCTAATATAATCTGGGAGAACAATAGTGTAACGGACAGAAAGGAGCAATAGTTTTGAAGTGTGTGCAAGAGAATTTTCTACATCAGTATGTTCTTGACCCAACAAGGAAGGAGGCATTGCTGGATCAGCCTCTAGGGAATGAGGTGGGACATGTGAATCAAGTGTCAGTAGGAGACCATTTGGGGGACATTGATCATAGTATCATTGTCATGGAGTTAGCTATGGAAAAGGACAAGGAGCAATCCAAGTAAACAGGTGGGTCAATATCATTGAGTTGAGAGTGGATCTCATCCTGGTAAACTGGAATCAAAAATTATAATGGAACAATTGGCTCTTTTTTGAAGAGGAGATAATTCAGGTACTATATAGTCAAGGTATATTCGATGAAGGAGAAAGACAGAACAAAGCCAGAGCCCCTGGACTATGAAAGAGATATACAGTAAGATGAAGCAGAAAAAAGATGTGAATGACAGTTGACATATGTCAGGTTGATAATACAAGCAAGGACCAAGCTAAATAGAGAAAATTCAGAAGGGAATTGAGAAAAAAAATAAGAGAGAGCATGAGAAAAGACTGGGAGCTCATATAAAGGGGAGTCCAAAAGTTTTCTATAAACATATACATAGTAAACCGGTCATAAAAAGAGGTATGGACCTGATTAGGGACCAAAAAGGGGATTTATGCATGGAGCCTGAGTGCATGACTGAGTTACTAAATGTCCACTTTACATCTAAGGAAGTAACTGTCAAAGCTAAAGTGAAAAAAGCAGGTAGCAGAAACACTAGGTGGGTTTGCAGATTCACTCGTGGCTTTCAAAAGGGAATGGATAATTATCTGAGAGAGAAAATTTGCAGGGTTACGGGGAAAGGGCAGAGGAGTGTGATGAGCTGATTTGCTCGTGCAGAGAGCCAACACAGGCAAAAAGGTCTATCTGGCCTTTTCCTGTACTGTTACTGTTCTACGGTTCTTTAAGCATTTTCTGTGAATACAGTAAGTCATTATTGGGAGTGAGATAATTTCTTCAGTGCACTTTCAAGTGAAGATGCTCAAATAGTGAAATGTAACCAACATCCAGCAGTAGAGAAGTTTAGAATGAGGTGGTTACAGGTAGGGCATAATATCCTATAGCTGAAGATGAGTACCCTTACAGAGTTTTATATTAAATGGGATCCATGTTGTTGGTGTCAGCACCTGAAATGCAAGTTCCGAACAGCTGGCTGCAACCTGATAGTAAACCTACTGGGATATACTAATGATGGTAGCTGGGAATACTTAACAAATAACAGCAAATTGTAAATGTAGCCTGTCCTTTGATTCAGAATTTGGGAACCAGTGGCTTTCTCACACACAGCCTTAATGTATCCATAGAAGGGGAGAGGGGTCATCTCATATAGGAGGCACTATATGACAGCTCAGCGTTGTAGTAGGGAATGGTGGATGGGTAAATCTGTGTACAGGAAGACTTGGAATTGAAAAGTCAAAATGGGCAAACAGATGTGGGAACTAGAAGAGGGTGAGCTTGCTGGTGTGTGTTTTTTTTATTCATTCATGGGATGTCAGTGTGGCTGGCTGGGCCAGCATTTATTGCCTAACCCTAATTGCCCTTGAGAAGGTGGTGGTGAGCCTTCTTGAACTGTTGCAGCCCATGTGGTGTAGGTCCACTCACAGTGATATTAGGGAGGGAGCCCAAGAATTTTGACCCAGTGACAGTGAAGGTGATATATTTCCAAGTCAGGATGGTGAGTGGCTTGGAGGGAAACTTCCAGGTGATGGCGTTCCCATGTGTCTGCTGCCCTTGTCCTTCAGGGAGGCAGAGATTGTGGGTTTCGAAGGTACTGTCGAAGGAGCCTTGGTGAGTTGCTGCACAGCATCTTGCAGATAATACCACTGTGCGTCAGTGGTGGAGGGAGTGACGGTTTAATCAAATAGTTTGCTTTGTCCTGGATGGTGTCAAGCTTCCTGTGGCTATAGTTACACTCATCCAGGCAAGTGGAGAGTATCCCATCACATCACTGACTTGTACCTTGTAGCTAGTGGACAGGCTTTGGGGAGTCAGGAGGCAAGTCACTCGCTGCAGGATTCCCAGCTTCTGACCTGCTCTTGTAGCCACAGTATTTATATGGCTAGTCCAGTTCGGTTTCTGGTCAATGGTAACCCTGAGGATGCTGGTAGTGGGGGAATTCAACATTGAAAATGCCATTGAATGTCAAGGGGAGATGGTCAGATTCTCTTTATGTTGGAGATGGTCATTGCCTGGTACCTTAGTAGCATGAATGTTACTTGCCAATTATCAGTCCAAGCTTGGATATTGCCCAGGTCTTGCTGCATTTAGACATGGACTGCTTCAGTATTTGAATGGTGCTGAACAATGTGCAAACATCAGTGAACATCCCCATTTCTGACATTATGATGGAGGGAAGGTAATTGATGAAGCAGCTGAAGATATTTGTGCCTAGAATACTACCCTGAGCAATTCCTGCAGTGATGCCCTGGAGCTAAGAGGATTGATCTCTCCCTTTGTGTTATTTATGAGCCCAACCAGTGGAAAGTTTTCTCCAAATTCCCAGTTACTTCAATTTTGCCAGGTCCCTTGATGCCATATTGAGTCAAATGTTGCCTTGATGTCAAGGGCAGTCACTCTCACCTCACCTCGGGTTCAGCTCTTTTGTCTATGTTTGAACCTAGGTTGTGATGAGGTCAGGAGCTGAGTGACCCTGCCTGATCCCAAACTGAGTGCCAGCTGAATAAGTGCTGCTTATTAGCACTGTTGATGACTCTTTCCATCATTTTACTGGTGATCGAGAGTAGACTGATGGGGCGGTAGATGGCTGGGTTGGATTTCTCCTATTTTTTGAGTGCAGGACATACCTGGGCAATTTTTTTCGTATAGCTGGGTAGATGCCAGTGTTGTAGCTGTACTGGAACAGCTTGGCTAGGGGCGCGGCAAGTTCTGGAGCACAAGTCTTCAGTACCATTGCCGGAATATTGTCAGGACCCATAGCATTTGCAGTATCCAGTGCCTTCAGCATTTCTTGATATCACGTGGAGTGAATCGAATTGGCTGAAGACTGACATCTGTTACGCTGGGGACCTCTGGAGGAGGCTGAGATGGATCATCCATTCGGCACTTCTGGCTGAAGATTGTTCTGCAAATGCTTCAGCCTTAACTTTTGCACTGATGTGCTGGGCTCATACATCATTGAGGATGGGGATATTCATGGAGCCTCCTCCTCCAGTGAGTTGTTTAATTGTCCACCACCATTCATGACTGGACATGGCAGGACTGCAGAGCTGAGATCTGATCTGTTGGTTGTGGGATCACTTACCTCTTCCTATTGCTTGCAACTTTCATTGTTTGGCATGAAAATAGTCCTGTGTTGTAGCTTCACCAGATTGATACCTCATTTTTAGGTATGCCTGGTGCTGCTCCTGGCATGCCCTCTTGCACTCTTCATTGAACTAGAGTTGATCTGCTGGCTTGATGGTAATGGTAGAGTGGGGGATAACCTGGGCCATGAGGTTATAGATTGTGGTTGAATACAATTCTGCTGCTGCTGATGGCCCACAGTGCCTCATGGATGCCCAGCTTTGAACTGCTAGATCTGTTTGAAATCTGTCATATTTAACACGGTGGTAGTGCCACACAACACAATGGAGGGTATCCTCAATGTGAAGATGGGACTTTGTCTCCTCAAGGACCAGGAGGTGGTCACTCCTACTGATACTGTCATGTACAGATGCATCTGTGACAGGTAGATTAGTGAGGATGAGGTCATGTAGGTTTCTCTCTCTTGTTGGTTCCCTCACCATCTGCTGCAGAACCAGGCTAGCAGCTATGTCATTTAGGACTCGGCCAGCTTGGTCTGTGGTTGTGCTATCGAGCCATTCTTGGTGATGTACATTCTATGTACATTCTGTGCCCTGTGCCCTTGCCACCCTCCATGCTTCGATTGGTGTTCAACATGGAGGAGTACTTATTCATCAGCTGGGAGGCAATGGTAGGTGATAATGAACAGGAGGTTTCCTTGCCCATGTTTGACCTGATGCCATGAGATTTCATGGGTCCGGAGTCAATGTTGAGGACTCCCAGAGCAACTCCCTCCCGACTGTATACCACTGTGCCACCACCTCTGGTGGGTCTGTCCTGTCGGTGAAAGAGGACATACCCAGGGATGATGATTGTGGTATCTGGGACATTGCCTTTAAGATATGATTCTGTAAATGTGACTTTTTTAGGCTGTTGCTTACCTAGTCTGTGGGACTAATTTCCCCAATTTTGGCACAAGACCCCTACGTTAGTATGGAGGACTTTGTGGGGCTGATAGGGCTGAGTTTGATGTTGTTGTTTTCAGTGCCTAGGTCAATGCCCAGTGGTTGTCTAGTGTTATCCCTTTTAGACTTTGTAGTGGTGAAGCATGTGGCCAATCTGACTGATGGTATGATCGTCTATTCTCTTTAGTGGCTGAGGTTTTAGAATTGAAACTGGGGAAGTCACGACAATGACTACTGTTAAACATGTACAGCTTTTCCAAGCATAAAACTCTTAGCATGCCAAATTGTGTTACATTCACTGACTTCACATACGATTCTAATATACTACTTCACCTCCCATTCATTAACACTGTGAAAAATCCCCATGCAGGCTTCTAGTGTGCAACCTTCTTCTCAATTCCTTGACACTGTTCAGTCCTCACAGACTTACTTCATACCAAGCAACCACGCACTTACTGACACTCCACAGAATCAACGTACACTGATTTCTGGTCTGGGAGTGAAACAGTTCGAAACGCTGTTTAAATTAAATTAAGTTTAATTTATGTATGGTAAAGGTCTTGCAAAACCATTTATCATTAGCAATGCCCAACCCCCACCCTTCATCCCTCAGAAAGAAATCAAGCTGATGTATGATTTAACTGGACACGGTCACACATTTTGCAACTGCGAACCAAGCCTTGCGTGGTATATTTCTGCTGAGTGTTTACTGTTGTTTCTGTTTTGACTGAATTGTGAAATGAATGATTAAATTGGATGTTGTATAAAAAATTGCAAGTTGGCTATTTTTAATTCCCACTTTATAAAAATATACTGACGTTAGCAGAATACTGTGCTGGGCTTTGGCAAAGTGGTGCTGTCTGGAGCTATGATTCATGTTTAATAGTGTTAGGATAACCCCACAGCTTTCATTGACTGTCCAGTGGGACTTGGCCCATTAATGAAGTGTGGCAACTAGCAACGTGGTAATATGAGTCACTGATGTTCCAAACAAGATGGCAAGATGCAAGACCAAGAAACCTGGTCTCCATGAAGTGAGTCGCCCATTTCAGCTGTGCCATTTAGATTGTGGAAATGCCCAGTATTTCCATCTCATGGAGTTAGAAAAGCCAGATGGCAAGATGTCCTTGTGTGTACCACCCACGAGCCAGTTACAAACCAGACTGGCAGAGCTGGGGCTGGTTTTTAAATCATAAATCGGGAATGAAACAGGAGGCGGGGTGCTAGTTCTGTGTCCCAACCCCTTATGGGGTGCTTTTGATACGTTCACTGCGATTTTCAAGTCTTCGGCTAATTAAAGGCCAGGGCGTGGCTCGCTGTCCAATCGGGGAAGGAAGGAGGACTCCAAATGCTGGAGGGCCAAAGGGAGGCCCTCCCACTCAGAGACCGACAGCCCTAGCAACTGAGGTGGGAGCTGCCGACGTGAGGATGCAGACAGCAAGAGACAAGGGCAGGTAAGTTTATTTTATTTTTAAAAATGCTTCAGCAGTCTGACCACGATCCTTCATGGGGATGCACAGTGCCCGCATTGGTGGCACAGCTGGGATTAGAGTCCGTTGTGAGTGCGGGGTTTGGGCCAGGTCCATCGTGGTACCACCCCTCCCCAGCTTCCCAGCTTGAGTCCACCACTGTGACCTCAGTGTGGTGCAGGCCAGTGTGGGCAGCCCATATCACCTACTGTAAGTCCCATTCACTGCAGGACCAGGGTCTTAGTGCAGTCCTTAATCATCCCTAATCAACCTAAATTGACTACCCACTGCTTGCTGGTGGCAGCCTGGTGCGAGCCTGAGTGGCCTCTTCCAAAACGGCTTGGGGTTGGCTTTGTGGTGGGTATCAGCAAGAAGGTGGATGACAGACACCAAATTGCAAGCCCACCTGGCCACCTCTGGTTGAGACCCCAAGCTGTTTTACAAATCCAGTTCCTGGTGCATAAATTAGTTAAAGTCACTTGGAAAACAAAAAATGTTGGCCAACAACTTCAGAAGGTTGAGCGGTAGCTCAAATTGGTTCTGACATGTGAAAATTGCTTTGAAAAAGGGGTGAAACATGGGCAGGGCATGACTCAAGTTGCTAAGACAGCCAGCGTTTGATTTATTGCAAGGGGGAATGGACACAAAGGTGCAGCATTCAACAATGGTAAAGTCTGAAATGTCTGAAGTAGGACATGAATGTTGAAGATGCGATATTATTTTTGGGGTGATGCCTGGAGAGTTTAGATTTCAATGTACAGTTTGCATAATTTTTGCATGTCTATAATTCTGCTTTGCAAAGCAAAATAATTCATAGAAACCTAGAGAATTTACAACACTGAATGTGACTGTCTGGCCCATCAAGTCCATGCTGGCCGAAAAAGCTATCCAGCCTAACCCCAATTTCCACCTCTTGGCCCATAGCCCTTTAGTTTACAGCACTTTAAGCACTGAGTCACAATCCTGAAACTCCCTTCCTAACAGCACTGTGGGTGTACCTACACCACATGGACTGCAGCAGTTCAAGAAGGCAGCTCACCACCACCTTCTCAAGGGCAATTAGGGATGGGCAATAAATGTTGGCCCAGCTAGCGACACCCACATCCCATGAATGAATAAAAAAAAAATCAATATATTTTTTAATGCGATGAGGGTTTCTGCCTCTACCGCCCTTTAAGGCAGTGAATTCTAGATTCTTGGGGAATCTAGTGACATGGAGGACGCTAAATGAAGAGTTTGATCATTTTAAAAATTGGTAGCTGGTGGTTTTTGCAAAACAATTGAAGTGCATGAGTGATGGACAGTGCAGCATGACTTCCACTGAGGGTTGAAAGTGCAATTTTGGCAAGCTGGCCCAGTGCAGCAACATCCAAATATGTTTAGCCTTCATCTCAATCGATCTTTTGAAACAATCAGTTGAACAGAATAGGGTGCTATTGGCCAAAAGGGAGAGATTACAGGAAGTTGGCCATGAGCCATATGACGCGCTCGGAAATGGCAGGCAACAGACCATAAGCAAGGCAAGAGTCAGAGTGTAGAAGCCGATATGTCGAGATATGTTGATTTTTTTTCGCCCTCCCTGAGTTTTCTAATATTTCAATTCTGATTAAATCGAGACAGTTTACTCTAGGAGAAATTTGGTTTTAATAAAAGAGTGCACACAGTCAGAAACAGGACACATCAGTTAACAGATTGTCACCACCCTTTCAGATTGTATACAGCAGGCTTGCTTTGCAGAACAGCTTGATTGCAAAACACTTTTGAAGCCGTTCTTCTGGCTCTGGAAGTGAATGTATTGGTCTTGGTTGCTGACGGTTTAAAACCTGATGCCTATTTTCAGTAGATTAGGCATTACTTTTATTTGTATTGCATAGACCTTGTATCATGTGGCGAATACGGTAACCTGATCAACATAAGTTTGACAAGCATGGAAATCCCATTGGATAACACTACTCTTGACTACACTTTCAGTTCAGCATGGAAGGGTTGGAAATTTAAGAATGTGAAAGTGGAACCAGTTGTATGGACTTCAGTTTGAATTTGACTTTACAAGATAAACTTAAAACAAAGGTCCTTCCATTACAATATTATTAAGTAATTGCCCACTATTTCCACCAATACTAATTTCCAGCCTATTTGGTCCTTCAGAATATCATTGTACACTGCAATTATCCAAAAGGCGAAAGGCTTCAAATTTGGTTTCCAGGAAGAAGCACGGGGAGCTGAATTTTTTGTTCTCATTTGACGTGACTGATTTGCCTATGGTCTCAAGGTGGTAATTTAGTATCTTCTTTACTGATTTTTGCAATCAGTCCACACGCCTCCCAATGGATGTTGACTGTGTTAATTAGATGGTGTGAGCCCTCTCCCGTTACACCATAGTAATGAAGGGCCTGAAGCATGTTTACATAAACAATTTGACAATGGCAAAGTAACAGAACATAATCAGGTACAGAAAGTCACCAAAAAAAATCAATCGTTTGCATGACAATTTGCAGCAGTGCACTTTAGTAAAATTCTAAATATGGGAATTTCTGCATAAATTGTTTAACTAATTATTATTTCCAAACTCTGTCTCTAATGCAGTGACAGGAATACTTAATAAGGCTAATCACTGCATTTACACCAGGGGACATTTTCTTTATCCAAAAAAATGGGCAGCTACAGTTATTCTTGAAAATAAGCCTTCATTTAAGGCTGCACATATCCCACAAAAGCTCTTGAGGGGGAATTTATTTTTAAATACTTGCTATTTTACCTTATTTGTTATAAATGACTAAACGTCTGCAACAAACTCTCAGAAACTATCAACTCGGCTGAAAATTTTCAGCTTCAAGTTTGTGCGTGAACAAGAACAGAAGGAAAGGTTTGGCTGCATCAACCTTCAATTCCGGCCTCTTAGCTACGATTGGTTCTGACGCCCTCTGCTGTTCCTTTGAATTGTTCTGTTTGCTTCACGTTAACATATACATGCATACAAATGTATGAATTTGGAGCAGGAGTAGGCCATTCGGCCCCTCGAGCCTGCTCCACCATTTAATAAGATGGCTGACCTGATTGTAGTCTCCACTTTCCTGTCTACCCCCTTATACCCTTTAACAACCTCTAAACTAGGGAGAAAATTACTAATATCAGCTGCGAAGCTTCATCAGATGACACGTGGATTGAAAAGCTGCCTCTCAGTTTAAAAAAAATGATCAGCACATAAAAAAAAACAGAGGGAGAAATTATCAAAGGAAGAGTAAAGATATCATATACTCTGGGAATGAAGGGAAGATTTTCGACTGCCAATGGTAGTTGGGTTTTGGTGCACATGGGGAGTTAAATCCACTAAAAGTGTCTCGGAGTTGGGAATCTGAGATCATCCTTCCATGTTTCAGGTTTCACCTGGGTGAGTTTTAAGGTGAACGCCCATGCAACTGTCAACTAAAACATTTCTATATTATAATAATCAATTAACTGCTGTTATAACCCACTATTCTGGATTTAACAGGCAGCAAACTATTACCTGAGCTGCCAGCAACTCACCAAGGTCACCGAGGTAAATGCATGGCAGGGAATGCTACTTCAGTGAAACTGACAGGCTAGCAAGCCTTTGATCAGTTACACTGAAGATCTGCAGCCATGGCCAGGTGAGAGGCTGCTGCTTAGAGGACTACTTCCCCCAGTGTCTTACAGGTCATTGCCAAACTTCTTGGAAATCACTTCACCTGTCTTCTACTTCACTCACCTTCAACTTCATTTCCCTGCTGCCAGCCTTCACAATGGCCCCGGAACGGATTATGCAGCTCTACCTTGTACCTCTGATGAGGGACAGGAAGAGCAATAACACCAATGCCAAGAATACCAGTGGAAACAGGAAAAATATCAGCACCAGCTGCCTTCTCCTTGGCTACATGTACCTCCACAGGGCAGAGGGGATGCTCATGGAGATCTGGCAGGAAGCAGGCAAGACCTCAGCATAGGGTCCACAGGCAGAAAATGAGCTCCCTTGACAGGTCTGAGCGCCAGTTCATCAGGAGGCTCAGCTCTCATGGCAGGTCGTTGTTGGCATCTGCAGCAAAACCTCTGGAGCAAGACCTCTTTCCCAGTGCCCCAGGTGGGCACATATTGCCAATGGCTGACTAGGTACCTGTCACTAGCGGGCCAACCTCCTCTGCTGCCCCGCCCCGACCACACCATCCCTGTCCCCTGGGTTGTTGCCTCTTGCTGAGTTGTGTGTTGTCTCCTCCTACAAGGACAGAAAGCAGAGAGTGATGTGTTAGCAATGGTTTGTGTGCAGAAGAGGGAAGAATGACATTTGTGAATGGTGACTGTGAGACATGGATGCAAAAAGGCAATAGAACAGGTGAGTGTGAATATTAGTCACTCAGATGGGAATGTGAGGTGTCTGCAAAGAGGGGAGTGAGTGGAGCAGCACAACGTGTTAACCTGAGGAGTGCTGTGTGGGAGAATTCTGAGAAAAACAGAGTATGGGACTTGGCCCTGAAAGTCTTATGCCCCTCACCTGTCATGACCTCCTGAGATCCTGGATTCTTTTGCTGTATCCCTACCCACCCACCGCTGCATCATTCACCGCTTCTACCCACCCCGCTCCCTTCACTGTGTCCAACCCCACTGCTGCCCACCCACTCCCCTCGCTTTGTCCCCCCCCACTCCACCGCTGCCCACCCACTCCCTTCACTGATTCCCCCAATGCTATCGCCGATTCCTGATTCCCCCGCTTCCTTCACCATCTCCTCAATTCCTTTCACCGATTCCCCGTTTCCTTCACTGATTCCCCCAATGCTATCGCCGATTCCTGACTCCCCCGCTTCCTTCACCATCTCCTCAATTCCTTTCACTGATTCCCCCACTTCCTTCACCATTTCCCCTGCTTCTTTCGCCGATTCCCCCGCTTCCTTCACTGATTCCCCCACTTCCTTCACCAATTTTTCCACTTCTATTACCGATTTCCCCACTTCTATCACCAATTCCCCAGCTTCCTTAGCCACTTTATTCTGCTTCCTTCATCGATTTCCCCCTCTCCCTTCACGGGTTCCCCCACTTCTATCACAGATCCCCCTGCTTCCTTTGCTGCTTCCCATCCCGCTCATCATGCGGAATGGGTCTTCTGATGATGTCAGTGCTCAATTTCTGCATGTGCCAACTTCGAACACGCACAGACCATACTTCGTAGCATTGGAAGGAGTTACAGTGTAATTAGAAATCCTTCCTTTGACAGAATCGACACAGCATCCCGGTCACCCTTGTTGTTGGCTGTGGAACCCAGAGGCGGGATGCTAATACAATGGCTCAGTTAAAGAGATACAGCAAAGGCTGCGGAAGCTTCTAACAGGTTATTGAGCTGCTGCAGGTCCCACCGTTTCAGTTTTGCGATGCCTAAAGTGGATAGAGCAATAGAGAGATAAATGAGCGCTGGAATGCCACAAGCCACAAGGAATGTACACAAGCCTCTGGAATGGAGCCTGAACCCACAACCTTCTGATTCAGAGGTGAGAGGGCTACCAATTGAGCCATGACCGACAGCTAATGCAGAAGTTGTGAAGCTGTAGTGTTTTCAGTCAGTCATTGCCAGGTGGCCTCACAGCAATGTTGGCTTATGTATCCTTTGCCAAGATCAGAAAATCAATACTTAATTTTTGGCAGTCTGATAGGCTATAATACAGAGGGAAATATTATTAAGCTCTTGGATTCAGTCATTTATCATAGCGTCCTTTAAAAAAAAAGCTCACAGGAGAGATAAATACAAGAATCATACGGAGAGAGAATGTGAATCATTTTGAAAATGTCTCATCATTTGTGTTGATTTCTTAACTTAGAGGATTGACAGCCTCAAGAGAGTAAGATGAGAACCTTAACATGAACCACTTCATCCCTATCAGAGTATATGATGAGGCTCGACGTTCTGTTCTCCTGGATGGTTTACACGCCGTTTCACTTAATGCTTTAATGTGGCTGAAAATAAATATTCATTATTTTGATGCATTTTGTATCACTCAAGTCACACAGTTGGTCAATTTTACACCCACATTACCTCGCAAAATGTCATAACATCACTGTTAATCAAAGTCAATACATTAAAGAAGCATCCACAGTGGAGGCTTGATACCTGGGAAATCAAAAGACCGTATCAAGTGCTGACATCCTTGCGTTTATACTGGTATGAGATGGGTTTCCTGTTCATCAACACCCCTTTGTCCTTTTGTCTATGACATCTTTGGCAGTCTCTTCTTAGGCCTCCACCTATCACTGGCCTCCTATCGAGCTCTCCTGTCCCACCCCCTTCTCCCAGCTTATATTTCATCTCATTTCTATATTTGTTAGTTCTGATGAAGAGTCATACAGACTCGAAACGTCGACTATATCCCTCTCCGCAGATGCTGTCAGACCTACTGAGTTTTTCCAGGTATTTTTGTTTTTGTTCTAGATTTCCAGCGTCTGCAGTGTTTTGCTTTTATCTTCCTGTTCAATGGTTGGGGACCAAGGGTCAACTCCCCGTCTCAGCAGCACCGACCTTTCCCTGTGGGGTTGCCAGCCAGACATTGTATTGGGCCCTCTGATTTCCCCCCGACATCACTGACTCACCTGCCAATCCCTGACTGGATGGGGCTCCTGGAGACGGCTTCTTAACAGGCCCAAGATTATGAGCAATGACCTGCTCCGGCCACTTCCAGGTTCCTGACCCGGGATCAGGGCCTAAGTCAGGATTATGACCCAATGTGGGAAAACAAGCCCAAAGAGAGGGAGAGAAAGTTTTGGATGGAGAAAGCAAAAAAGGAGACGGAAAGGATAAGTTTTAAAAAATTAAGTTTAAAATTTTAGCATTTTTAAAACCTCCAACAGTGGTTAAATATTGAAGGAAAGAAACTCCCCACTTGTATCAGCTAATTCTCAGTGTCAGGGTGATTGTTTGATAGTAATTAACCCTTATCACATTGCTAAAGGCGCACTTGGACTTGACAAGACCCAACTCATGGGTTTATTTGATACCTGCAGTGCAAATACAGCAACTTTATGCCATTCAATCCATTTCAACAGTGAGGCAGACAGCGAGATGCCTTTTCTGCAAAGCTATTACTGGGTATTTAAGTTTAACCATGCATTTACCACTTGCCTGAAGTTACTGTACCATTAGTGCATAAATAGCAGGCCCCATTAGCCTCAACGTTATTTTGACAGAAAATTCTAGCCCATTAAGTCCAACAAATCATCATTAAGAAAATGTTTTATCCTTCTGAAGTAGAATTGCCAAGAGTTGTAATAATGGGCTGAATTTTATATTTCTCAATAGGGCGAGGGAAGCAGAATGGAAACTGAGGGGTCCGCTTGCCCCGTCATCAATTAGCAGCCACCCAGTGGGAAGGAGGCCAACTCTAGGTGCCTAGGAAACTTCTCCCCGACCACAAACCCTTCCCCTTACTCCCTTCCAACCCTGCAGTTCAAATCAGGGCCAGTTTCTCATGTGTGTTTTTAGATTCCACAATATAGTCAGCTCTTGTGACTTTGAATTAGTATTAAAAAAAAACCATACAGTGATGAGCTTTAGTTGTTCACAGAGAAATATGAGTCACATCTCGGTGTGAATGCATAACTTGCGAGTTCTGAAAATTGGCACTGTAGGCTGGAATGTCATATGGCAGAGGGGTAATGGCTAGAATTGTAAATGCCCCCTGCTCTCCAAATCAGTCTTTATTATTCATTGAAGGACACAAAACAGAGTAAAAAAATTACATTAAGAACCATACCCACCTTGCCACCTTCCCCAGCAGAATGTTCCGCTAAATTCAACCATGGTCCCAATGCCAGGTCTTTTCTACCGCCCTTGTGCTGCATCGTTTTAGATGGTGTAAAACACTCCCAAGCTTTTTTGGCGCCCAACAGCCGAACAATGCAGTAGGCAACAAAAAGTTGCGGATGATAGGGCTGGTAACAAGTTTAATATTTTGTTAATTAATAATTTCAAAATGGCGGGTGGGCCACCGATTTCGGTGCTCGCCCACCCTCCATGTTTTCAGAAACTGGTGTGAGGATGTCAGGCTGCCGATCCAACACCCTGGCACCAAAGTTTTCATCAACGCAGGGCGGCAGTGTGCCTGATTTGGGAATGTAAATTCCACCCCTACATTTTAAACAAAGTCCTGCATTTGAACACCAATGTTGCTGAGTGCTTATTTCATTTAAAATATTGCATCTGACCATGTGGCTGTAACTTGATTTTACTGCAGTTGCTGTGTCAGTGCTGGATGTTTCAGGAAGGTGCATCTTGGAACTTAGGTCCTGCTGCACTGCCCCCATACATTTTCTAGGCTCCAGATCTTCAACGATCCAATTCTTTGCAACCTGAACTCAGGCTCTGGAGAGAACCAAAATATTTAAGAAACCCTGAAATTCGGTTAAAGTTACGTGCTGTTTGCAGTAAATGCACTGCATGCTGTGGCACTGAACTGTACAGGTCATGAGGTCCCAAACATGGGACAGGATTTTCCTATTGGTGAGCGGTGGGCGGGGCCCGCTCGCCAACGCGCGGGATGATGTCAGGCGGAACTCCCGACGTCACCGCGCCCCATTTAAATTTGCTGGTAGGTGGAGGCTCAGCAAAATCAGCTGTGCACCCGCTGACCTGTCGATGGCCAATTGAGGCCATTGACAGAGTAATTAAAGTAATCAGTGGACCTGCCCGTCCAACCTTAAGGTTGGCAGACAGGCCAGCAGCCCCGGCGGGAACTAGAAAAAGCATCATTTACGGGCGGGATGAAGGTTCATGTAGATTTTTTAAAATTTTAATAAAGTTTTTGTAAAAATTGTGGACATGTCCCAACTCATGAGGGGACAGGTTAGGGAAATTTTATTATTCTATTTTTAGCTTTTTTACATTTAGAGCCGATCTCCCTGAGGCAGCACTTAGCCTCAGGGAGATGAGTGCGCTCTTTCGTGCACATGCGGACATCATGCTGGGTGGGCCTTAATAGGCCCGCCCATGTAAAATGGCGTTTCACCCCCGATTGCGGGCTCCGATTGGAAGCGCGCCTGTGCACACCTGCCCCTCAACTTCGCCCCCGGCATGGGGGAAATCCTGTCCCATGATAGTCTGTTTTGGGGCCAACACTCTTTTCTATTTTTAGTGATGATATCGATGTGCTGGGGCCACAATATGCATATATGCAGATGACAGTAAGATCTGTTTGAGCGTTAGGACTGTAGACTTTTCTCAACAGCTACAGGCAGATCTCAATGTGTTGGGAGTTTGGGCTCCTGAGTGGCAAATGAAGTTTAATTTAGACAAGGGCAGTGTTTTGCAGGGGACTCTACAAAGAGATGTGGGCAGGGTGGAATGCTCAACAGACGTACATCCTTCAGGGAAAAACATTAAAGAAGGAGCATCATATGTCTGAAAGTGCACAGTAATCCTGTGAAGTGAAGATAGAGCAAATAAGATGTTGGTGTTCATTCATAAGACAATTGATTATAAGACAAGGCATACTATTTTGTCCGTGTATAAGACCTTGGTCATACATCACTTGGAATACTGTGCCCCCTTTGAAATTCTCACATGATGGGTGGCATTGGGATTTTGGAAAGGGTGCAAAGGAGGGCCATGACTCATTCCAGTATAAAATATCTCAGCTATCAAGATAGGCTAAAAGAGTTGGAATTCTACATTTTAGAGAAGCGTAGGCCATGTTGTGATCTGAATAAGATAATGAAGAGAATAGATTGTGTTGGAGTTGAAAGTTGTTCTAATTCGACAGGCTAGGGAGGACCAATGGTCATGATTTAAACCTGTGTAAGACAGATCTAGGTTAGATGTCAAGCAATGGTTCTTTTGCCAAAGCACAGGTGAGCACAGGTGAGCTCTGGAGGAGGCTGCCATCTTAGTATAGTGGATGCTGACTCGCTGAATTCCTACAAGCAAGGGTTGGTCCTATTTCTGCTTGAGGCAGAGATCAGCCCTTAGAAAAAGCAAGTACTTTGGGGAATTAAGGTTAAGAGTGATCTCCTGGACTCAGAGAAATGTGCCAAATATTTTTTCCCCAAATTGGCCTGGAGTTTTTATTCTGCTTTATCATCTCTCACAGGAGAGCACTTTATTGTGATGTGCAAGGTACCACAATTGTCGGGGACAGGTTGGATGGAGCAGAGGTATTTTACCAGCCCATTATTGTTCATATGACCCCAGTGTAAGCTGATTATTTTTTATTTGTTCATGGGATGTGGCCATCACTGGCTGGGCCAGCATTTATTGCCCATCTCTAATTGCCCTTGAGAAGGTGGTGGTGAGCTGCCTTCTTGAGCCACTGCAGTCCGTATGGTGTAGGTACACCCACAGTGCTGTTAGGAAGGGAGTTCTAGGATTTTGACCCAGTGACAGTGAAGGAATGGCAACATATTTCCAAGTCAGGATGGTGTGTGGCTTGGAGAACTTGCAGGCGGTGGTGTCTCCATGCATCTGCTGCCCTTGTCCTTCGAGGTGGTAGAGGTCATGGGTTTGGAAGGGATTTAACTGGGGCAGTTTCTGTGAGTTGGCCTCGAGCATCTGGGCCTCTGTTGGAAGAAATTAGCTAAACTTTCTGTACCTGCTTGCTGACAGCTAAGGGCCAAGTTTGGGTTGGGATGTCTCCCACTCCATATTTCAATAGTTATTTATGATCACAATTATTCTTGCTAAACTGGAAACAGAAGATGCTGAAACAAGGCAGCCCACCATTTGGGTGAGGTCATGGAAGGCTGCTGACCTCATAAGAACAGGAGTAGGCCATTCAGCCCCTCAAACCGTTGCACCCTTCAATTAGATCATGGCTGCTCTGTGCCTTAAATCCATGTAGTTCCGTACTCCTTAATGCACTGCCTAACAAAAATGTCATCAACGTCCAAACAGGAGTGACAAAAATTGGGGAAACAGAAATGCACACGCCCATTTCCAAACGAAAGCTGGAATGTTCATCCCGAGTCAACTGGTTAACTTCATTTAATGTGATTTTGAGAAGGATTTGTCTGAAACAGGTTTCTTTTCTTTGAATATAGATATGGAAAATGGTACTGTGAGGATGACATTAGCTCAAAGCAGCTTAATCCATGGGCACTAACAGAAATCAATCGGCTGAGGAAAGCAAATGTCATGCGCTCTCTGACTATTTACCCCACATAAAATAATACTCATTTCTGTGCACTACAAATATGAAGCGATTATGTCCATTGCTAAGTCCATTTGAATGCTCCTGTAGTCTTTTATTTTGAGAATCATATTCCATCGACCCTCACTTTATTCGTGGGTTTCATCTCGAAAACTGGTTTTCATCAGTTCACTGAACAGCAAAGATTGTCTCCTCTCAGACATCATGTTGCAGATATTCTGTACATCAGCCAACTAACAGCCCAATCTGAAAGCCTAGAGGGTATAAAAATTCATTTGAGGCTCCTGGTATAGCCTGCAACAAAGTGACCCCAATCATTACATAAGGAATAATCCAATACTGACACAATAATGCTTTCAAACCAAATGAAAAAAAATCACAGCTCACTGGCCCAACATCCTTTTTATTTCTCTGTTTGAGTTTGCACCTTTTGAGAAAGGAAAGAGTGAGCGTGTGGCTAGTTATACAAATCCCTTTGTGGGTGTTGAAAGTGGTTCCTCGTTCTTTTATATCACCTGCAGAATGAAGTGTATTTCTCCCACAGGGGTAGTTAGCATGTGGGCTATTTCAAGGCTGTAGTGTGAATTGAAATTTTGAGTATAATGTTTACAAAAATGCGAGTGTCTTGAGTGACAGCTTTGCAATTTGCTGCAGTCATCGTGTTATATAAGTTGCAGTCTTTACAGCTCTGCACATATGGACAAAGTAGATATTGTTTTTGAATTTACCTGCTCCCCTTATTAGTCTCACTGGCAATTGCAGAGCCCAGTATGCAACTAGGAAACAGAAACCAGGAAAGTTCAGATTTGATGCCCAATCTGTGCAGCATTCCTGCCGGAATTTTCCCAATGGATTACTGATTAGCTTACTGTGCTGGAAAGTGGGCATTGTAGACATTGGGTGGACCAAATCCATCACATTCACAAGGGTAAAAAAGGAGTCTTGCATTCAAATTAGCACCTTACACAGCGTCTGGATAAGCCAATGCACTTTACAGCCAAAGAAGCACTTCTGAAAAATATTCACAGTTTTATTGTATTTTACGCGGCAACTAATTTGCACAAAGCAAGGTTCCACAAACAGAAATGTGATAATGACCAGATACACTTAATTACGTAGCCCACTAACAATTATAGCCAAAATGCTTGGTTAAGTTTTCGAATAGTAACAAGTATTCATGAAATCTTGTCTCATTAATTAGGGGGGTACTGCATTTTTAAACTTTCAGGCAACCATTTGGAAGAGCCCCCAGTTCTGTTCAGCAGAGGCCCAGCCCATTTTCGAGGGAAAGGAATGGAGGACAGAAAGGAACAAGTTGAACAAATGTTTAAAAGTGGAGCAATATGTTAATAAAGCCTTGGAGAGATATAGAGTACAAATGCTAAATAGGTGCAAATCGTTAGCCCTCTGTGGCTCCTCTCCCTGTCTCTGTGACTTTCTTCAGGTCCTACACACCTCCCAGATTCTGGTGCTCCTCTGGGTCTCTTCTGCATTCTTTGTTGTAATATGCCTTTAAGGGTTAGCAGCATGCCATCACAAGGGGGTGTAGTGTGTTACGTAATCCAGCCTCAGTTTCAATTCCGCCTGTGAGCAGAACACAGCATGCACAGCTCTGCTGCTGATGCCTGCAAGCTTTCTCTCCATGTAAATATGTTTGCATGCGCTTGGTGCCTTTTTACCATCATAAATCCCTGATTTTCATCCCTGCACCTTTATTGCCTTCAGCTGCAGGGCCCTAAGTTCTGGAAATACCTCCCTAAACTGCTCTACCTCTCTCTCCTCCTTTAAGTTGCTTCTTAAAACCTATCTCTGTGGTCATGATTTTGGCCACCCATCCTAATATGCAGCTCAGGATTAAATTTTGTCCGATAACCTGCCTATGAAGGCGTTGGAATATTTTATTGAGTTCAAGTCACAATATAAATGCAAGTTGTTATTGTTGGAGTATGATACAATAAAAAGAATATTAAAGCCATAGAGACGATACAGAAGACATTGACTTGAGGACAGATAAAAGAAACTGCTGCTTCACAGAACTCCATCCCTAACAGCACTGTGTGTGTACCTACATCACATGGACTGCAGCGGTTCAAGATGGCAGCTCACCACCACCTTCTCAAGGGCAATTAGAGATGGGCAATAAATGCTGACCTAGCCAGCGACGGCCACATCCCATGAATGAATAAAAAAAGAACAGCGGAGTTTAGGGTGAGTGATAGAACAAAGAACAAAGAAAAGTACAGCACAGGAACAGGCCCTCCAAGCCTGCGCCGATCATATTGCCCGTCAACTAAAACATTTTGCACTTTCGGGGTCCATATCCCTCTATTCCTATCCTATTCATGTATTTGTCAAGCTGCCTCTTAAACACCACGATCGTACCTGCTTCACCACCTCCTCTGGCAGCGAATTCCAGACACTCACTACCCTCTGCATAAAAAACTTGCCCTGCACATCTCCTCTGATGTTCACAACTGTTAAGGGGTTTTGAAAAGGTGCATATGGGAAAGTTATTTCTGCTGGGGCTATTGAGTTGGTAACTAAAGGTCATGAATTTAGATCATCACCAAAGGCAGGAAGGAAGGAGTTAAGGAAATATTTTTAGGCAAAGGATTGTTAGGAATACCCAAAGGTGGAAACAAAATCCATATTAACTTTGAAAGATAGTTGGATAAGTACTCAAAAAGGAATGTTGCAGGGAAAGTGGTGGGAATGACAAAGTAGATGAGCTAATAGAGGTGTGACGGGCCAAACAGCCAACATTTAAGACCAAAATGATGTAACATGCAAGTTAAGCACAGTGACTGCACAAAGGTTATAAAACAAGTTTCATTTATTCTGCTGGCATAAAAGCGGTATCAAACTTCAAGGGAAAGCAAATCCAAGAAACAAATTATTTACAGGGAATATTCACTGGCAAAACTCCAAATCTCTGTTCTATTCAGGGCCTTGGCTCCTGATACAGTCTCTTACTGTCATGTTGTTATAATGATATAAGTGTCAATCATAAAGAGTTGTGTAAGACGAGGAGGAATTTCTTCTCTCAGCGGGTAGTGAATCTATGGAATTCTTTACCGCAGAGGGCTGTAGAGGCTGGATTCGAGGCTGAGATTGACAGATTTTTAATCAGTAAGAGAATCAAGGGTTATGGGGAAAAGGCAGGAAAGTGGAGTTGAGGATTGTCAAATCAGCAATGATCTCATTGAATGGTGGAGCAGACTTGGTGGGCCAAATGAGCTGCTTTTGCTTCTTGGTCTTATGTCTTATAAACATGTTGGTTTATTTATTTAGGGTAGGTACATGAGAACAGTAATACATGGATAGAAAGCTTGAGGACACCAATAGCAGGGCTGAGTGTGTGTGTGTGCTCTGCTCAAAAGCAAAAGAAAAACTAAGACTGGATCACATGACACACTTCCCTTCTAGTGCCATGCTGCTCTCCCTTAAAGGCATATTACATCTTTTTGAAGATACTTTCCTCCCTTCCGAAGAAGTATAACTATTTACAGCGCATGTTCATGTTTAGTTACTATTACGTAAATGCATAGATCTGGTAAAACTATGAATCCCTAAAGCATAAAGGGATCTGCTGGTACACCTAGACCTTGTTATGGTAACCTTGTCTGGAGGTTTCTTTAAATTACTCATGGTGACCTGTTCCATTGTCATTCTTGGATGTTGTTCCTGTTTGCATTTTAGATCTTGGTCTGGATGCAGTAGGACCGTCTGGTGGTTGAGGAGCTGGAATGGATCTGATTTGTCCTCAGTTATGCCTCACCATTGTCCCTTTGTTTGTAATGAATTCATAGGATCTTGGCTCTAACAAACCTTTGTCACCCTTGGCTGGTTGCCACGTACCTTCTGTAGAACCCTGAATATGAATTTGTGGTTCCAACAATCAACTTGGCGTTTCTGTACCTGGATTTTTATCATACATCTGGGTCATCTCTTATATTTTTAAAGGTTGCTCTCTAGTTTCTGAGAGAGTAGCATGTAGGTAAATTGGTACCGATTGGTTTGCCAAACATGAGCTCGGTTGGTGATGGAATTGTTGCACTCTCAGATGTAACATTGCGATGTGTAGATCTTGCTTGGTGTGTTTACATTTGAGAACTAGGGGATTCACAATACGAATCATTCATTCAGCTAGGCCATTAGATCTAGGATGATGAGGAGAAGAAGTAGTGTGATCGATATTCCACTTTTCACACATATTCTGAAATGGCTTACTGCGGGCCATTATCATAATGATTTCCCTAGGCACACCAAATAAACTGAAAATAGCACTTAGAGTGTGCGTGACAGTTGTGCTTGACATATTGTACAATTGTCAAATAATGAGGCTCTTGTTAAAGTAGTCGACAATGATGATGAAGTCAGTGCCATGGACATGAAAGAGATTAGGTGTCGTTTTGGACTAAGGATGGGAAGGAACTTCATGTGGAATCAATGGTGCTTTGTGCTGATTTGGCATATGCTTTTGACATTGCTCACACTTTTTGACAACGACTTCAATGTCACAGTTCATATGCAACCAATGGACTACCTGTCTGGTGAGTCCTCTCAACTATGATAGTAGTAATTTGTAGCCATGTGTATATATATTTTAACCTATGCAAATTAATAAAATGTTTAGTTTAATGTAAAACCTCGAGAACTGGTGGTCTGATTCCTGAATTTAGAGTCACATCTCAAACAGAACACTTAAAATTATAGGTTATGACAGTTGTTTAAATCCCTCTAGGATTTTTAAATAACTCCACTTTTCTAACTGCGTCAGTCATAACAGTATAAAAAACATCAGAGTACATACCCTTTTCTCTGCATCTGCTGACAAAGTGGTTTATGGATTCTGTAGGCTGTTGTCAAAATGACATGAAGTCTAGCTGATGAATATGGAAGTTTAACCTGATCCTGAACCTGTTTTCCAAAGTAGCCCATATCTTTTGGGAGTCCTTTAGCTCTTCTGCTGTTAATCCTGATGTGTTCTGCTTGTGCTGACTTTCATTCCCAATTGCTAAGTGGATTTTTATGGCTTGACTCCAGACACACTTGAATCAAGGAACCATAGCTCTTTCCAGTGTTTCAACCTATTGGATTCGGATAGCAGGTCAGCTGCAGCCCAATTCAAACTGGGGAATTTTGTGGGCATTCTGACAATATCCCTTTAACTTGACTTCTCCTATAGTGACTGGATGAGTGTTGCTGGAGCCAATTTTGTGCACCTTTCTGAAGCTCCACCCATTATAATCACAACTTTCTCTGGCCCGATTTTTATGACCTTTTTTTGTTTGACTCTCTCTCGCTTACTATCGATCCAGCCCCCCAGCCTGGTCATGCATCTTTCCGGACTGAGCTAACCCAGTGCTTGTCCTCTCGATGCGCTGTCCCACTCACTGAACTGACAGGCTATGCACTGCAGTCTCACCATGAGAGATCCGTTTGCTTACCAGCTCTTTATTTGAGCACTATCCCACTGTGTCTTCAAAGCTTTTCTGCACAGCCACTACGCTGTGATTTCAACACTCTGATGCTGCAACTCCATTGCGGTCTGACCAAAACGTTGATGGTTGTCTTGTGTCATGTAGCACAAGCTAAGGCTATTCACCATTTAATACCTATTCTTAATCTTGCTGCCATGCTATTTGACCACTGTTGAGCAACATGTTGTGTTATTATAACGATATAGAGAACAATCACTCATAAAGGATCATGTAAATACCTTGTGGGTTCATTTATTTAAATTAGGCACATGAAAACAGTTATACATGGATAGAAAGCTTGAAGACATCAGTAGCAGAGCTGTGTTTATGTGTGTGCTCTGCAAAATCAAAAGTGAAACTAAGACTGCATCTCATGACATACTTCCTTTCCAGTGGTATCATGCTGCTGTCCTTTAAAGGCATATTACGACATTCACTAGGCTTGTTCAGGCTTGTTCTGCTGCCCAGCTCCTGGCTGCAGTCCTGTTCTGTCACTCTGTCTGTCATGTGGCTTCTAGGGCTCAGGGATGCTGCCAGTCGGTTTGACTAGGTTTCCAATTCCCTTTCTGGGGAGAGGCTTCAAGATGCCCTTGGCTCCTGCCACGCTGCCAATCACAAAGCCCTAGATTAGTCCTTGCTGCTTTCTCCCTTGCCTCGTGGCATCTGGCTCCACCTCTCAGTTTGTCAAAGACACTGCTCTCTGAAGAAAGGGGCCTGCAGGGGCCGACCATTCTCTGCTCGGTGCTCTCCCCCAATATCACCACCTGCTCCTGGAGACCCTGCTACACAAAAATGATGGGCAACAAAAAACCTGTTGGTCCATCAAGCTTACCCCACATCAGGATGAGTCATCCATAATAAATACCCTGTTAACCATTACTCATTAAGAACGTCTGTTTTGATAAGATTCTGGTTGTTGTGTTTTTTTTTTCCTCACTCTTTTGTTTTGGCACAATAAGAATTCATTTTTCAAAGTTCAGATTTGTTGGATATACTTATTTACCTTAAACTCGGTAAAAGTGCACGAATTTCATACTCATTTATGTAAAAAAAAAACTTACATAAGAAGGGAAGGATTTTACACTAGCTAATTGACATAACACAGGTAAACTGCTTTTCTATTCAAGCAGAAAATGCTGCAGCCCCCTCTGGATTTACAAAAATAACAATGGGTGAGAGCTGGATATGTACAATGAAATGGTACGGTTATTGGAGTGTGTCCTGCTGCATCTGTCTTGTGAATTGATTTCCACCCCCTTGCATTTCCTAACTGCTGATCTCATCCCAGAATTAAAATATTACTTTAACTGTTTGTCACTCATTCTTCACTTGTGCATGATTCCGGAGGGGGTTGAAGTTCAACTTGGGTGGTGGGGATGTGGCTGGCGTTGGGGATGGGGGTGTTGGAGGGGTGCAAAATGGAGGCAGTAGCAAATCAACTGTCCATCGACATTAATGGAAAGTAAACAACAAGTGAGGTGTGCGGCCAATTCACTGCTGCCCCTTTTATGTCTCCACGGAAATTGAATTGCATTGCCTCACCACGCCAGACCTTCCCACAATGTATGAATGTGAGAATGGACTCCAATTCAAAGTCCTATCTCCTTGCTAAGCATTAACACTATAAATTTTTTCTAATTCCCTTTCCTCCCCTCCTGACAGCACGGACACTTGCTGTGGTACAGTTCAATGGGAGCTGCAATCGCTCAGTATCGTGGGCAAGTAGGCATGTTGTTCCTAAACAATGAGTCAGTGGCCTTAGATTACTCGATTCAGGCCTCATCTGACATCTTGGTGCAAAAAGGGAAAATAAGGAAACCTCATATTGATAAAGATGCCTTTCACAACTGCAGGATGTCCCAAAATGCTTTCTAGTCAATCAAGTGTTGTAAAGTGTAGCCACTGTTGTAATGCAGGAAATGTGATAGTCAGTTTGCATGTGGCAAACTCCCACAGTCAGCAAAATAATATTAGCCATAGATAATCTGCTTTAGCCATGTTGGTTGACACCAGGGGGAACGCCCTGTCCTCTTCTTTGAAATAGTGCCATGGAATCTTTTACGTCCACCTGGGTGGGAAGATGGGCTCTTGGCTTGGTGTTTCATTTCAGCAAGGCTAATAGGACAATGAGCACAGCCCTTTCTCATTGTCCCCAATGCTGAAGGGCATTGAGGACCAGTTGTAAGGGCTCAGCTAACTCAGCAGAGGCTGGGCATTAGTTTTACAAGCCACAGTACCACAGCAGGCAGTCCTTTTTGCCACTATAGGCCATGAGTGGAGCTTCAGAATGGATTCCTGCTTTGAGATTCCCCTTTCCTCCTGCCTCTTTACTATGAGGTGTCAGTGAGAGCTAATTAGAGCTGTGAGCAAGCCCTGTATTAACAAAATCACAAGAATACACCCCCAGCCTTGCAAAAACCAGGATTAGATAAACTAAACTTCAACGACAGTATTGCCGTTCTTTTTAGAAGCTGGCACTCTGTATAATGACTGAAGTGTAATACAGAGATCTTGAATAGTTAATGACGACATATTTCTGTGTTTTTAAAAAAAGCAGCAAAAGCCATGGCAGTGGGTGGCACTGAGGAAGTGCTGGTTTGTTTTCTCTTTGTCACAGAACATTAAGCTTCCTTTGCTTGAGGCAGCTCCAGGCATCTGCTGCACTGAACTAGTTTGAGAAGGAGATACTAAGATACTGGGCTTAAAAGCCTTTTCTTAACACTTTATAAGTGTTGTGCTTTGTAAATCGCAGCACCTCTTCCTCAAATCCCTCCTGGGTACTTAAAAAAAGGCATTGCTTGTACTGTTGTCTACCATCGGGGTGATTCCCCTCTCTTACCCAACCTCCCAGGATTCAGTTGGTAATTTGACAGCTTGGCTGTAATATTTTAGGTGAAAGCTAGAGAAATTATCAGCCATCACAGCTGCCAGAGCACACAATGGGTGTCTTGGTGAAGGAGAAAACAGCTGACGCAGAAGAATTTTCTGTTATCTAATTACCTAATGTTGTTAACCAGCATGTATGTGATCATCTGGGTGTACAGAACATTTCTGATCTTGCAGTTTTTGCTTGCAGCCTACCACAGTCAAAACTGCTGTCGACGAAGCAAAAAGTTCAATCCGCTTCACGCTCGTTAGCTCTCGACTGATGCAGATACGCCCAATTTACTGTACCTCACACAAGACTAATGTCTCTCATCTCTTTCCCGCAACCTAGCCCATTTGAATTTATATTTCTCCCTGGTGGGCTGTAGAACCTCATTGAGTGCACAACATTCAACAATGGAGCTAGTCCAGTTATTATTGATCGTCGCAGTTGGGGTTTCTGTTGCGCTATTTGGGTGCTGCCTTCAGAAAAAAACAGGCCAGTGGCTGGAGTCTTTGTCTTTCTTTTATTCATTCTTAGGGTGTGAGTAGCCTTTGCAAGGCCAGCATTTATTATTCAACCAAATTGGCTTTTGAGAAGGTGAGACACCTTCTTGAGCAACTGCAGCCCATATAGTGTAGGTAAACCCATGGTGCACCCTGTAGCAGATTCACAGAATCACACAGTGCAGAAGAGACAAAAACAGAATTACCTGGAAAAACTCAGCGGGTCTGGCAGCATCAGCGGAGAAGAAAAGAGTTGACGTTTCAAGTCCTCATGACCCTTCAACAGTACAGAAGAGGGCCTTCGGCCCATTGAGTCTGCACCGACATGTGAGAAACACCCGACTTACCTACCTAACCCCATTTACCAGCACTTGGCCCATAGCCTTGAATGTTATGACGTGCCAAGTGCTCATCCAGGTACTTTTTAAAGGATGTGAGGCAACCCACCTCCACCACCCTCCCAGGCAGCGCATTCCAGACCGTCACCACCCTCTGGGTAAAAAAGATTTTCCTCACGTCCCCCCTAAACCTCCTGCCCCTCACGTTGAACTTATGTTCCCTTATGACTGACCCTTCAACTAAGGGGAACAGCTGCTCCCTATCCACCTTGTCCATTCCCCTCATAATTTTGTACACCATAATCAGTCAACCCTCATCTTCTCTGCTCCAATGAAAACAACCCAAGTCTATTCAACCTCTCTTCATAACGTAAATGTTTCATCCCAGGCAACATCCTGGTGAATCTCCTCTGCACCCCCTCCAGTGCAATCACATCCTTCCTATAATGTGGCGACCAGAACTGCAGACAGTACTCCAGCTGTGGCCTCACCAAGGTTCTATACAATTCCAACATGACCTCCCTACTTTTGTAACCTATGCCTCGATTGATAAAGGCAAGTGTTCCATATGCCTTTTTCACCACACCACTAACATGCCCCTCCGCCTTCAGAGATCTATGGATACACATGCTAAGGTCCTTTTGTTCCTCAGAACTTCCTAGTGTCATGACATTCATTGAATACTTCCTTGCCAAATTACTCCTTCCAAAGTGTATCACCTCATGCTTTTCAGGGTTAAATTCCATCTGCCACTTATCTGCCCATTTGACCATCTCATCTATATCTTCCTGTAGCCCAAGACACTCAACCTCACTATTAACCCGACCAATCTTTGTGTCATCTGCAAACTTAATAATCCTATCCCCCACATAGTCATCAATGGCGTTTATATAAATGACAAATAATAGGGGACCGAGCACAGATCCTGTGGTACGCCACTGGACATTGGCTTCCAGTGACTAAAGCAGCCTTCTGTCATCACTCTCTGTCTCCTACAACTAAACCAATTTTGAATCCACCTTATCAAATTACCCTGTATCCCATGTGCATTTGCTTTCTTTATAAGTCTCCCATGTGGGACCTTGTCAAAGGTTTTGCTGAAATCCATATAAACTACATCTGGTCATCACCTCAAAAAATTCAATCAAATTTGTTAGGCATGACCTCCCTCTGACAAAGCCATGCTGATTATCCCTGATCAAACCTTGCCTCTCCAAGTGGAGATAGATTCTCTCCTTCAGAATTTTCTCGAATAGTTTCCCTACCACTGAAGTGAGACCCACTGGCCTATAGTTCCCTGGCTTATCTCTACAACCCTTTTTAAATAGTGGAACCACATTAGCTGTTCTCCAGTCCTCTGGCACCTCCCCTGTGGCCAGAGAGGAATTAAAAATTTAGGTCAGAGTCTCTGCGATCTCCTCCCTTGCCTCCCTCAGCAGTCTGGGACACTAATCATCCGGACCTGGAGATTTGTCCACTTTTAAGCCTGCCAACACCTCCAATACCTTGTCACTCCCTATATCAATTTGCCCAAGAACCTCGCAGTCTCTCTCCCTGAGTTCAATACCTTCATCCTCATTCTCCTGGGTGAAGACAGAGGTGAAGTATTCATTCAGCACTCTAGCGATGTCCTCTGGCTCCACCCATAAGATTGCCCCCTTGGTCCCTAATGGGTTCTACTCTTTCCCTGTTTATCCTCTTCCCATTGATATACTTATAGAATATCTTGGGATTTTCCCTACTTTTACCAGCCAGAACTTTCTCATATCGCCTCTTTGCTCTCCTAATTGCTTTCTTAAGCTCCACCCTGCACTTTCTGTACTCCACTAATGCCTCTGTTGATTTGCTTCCCTTGTACCTGCTAAAAGCCTCTCTTTTCCTTCTCATCGTAACCTGAATATCTCTAGTCATCCAATGTTCTCTGGGATTATTACTCCTTCCTATCACCCGAGAGGGAACATGTTGAGTCTGTACCCTCCCCATTTCCTTTCTGAACACCTCCCACTGCTCCTCTGTAGATTTCCCCACAAGTAGCTGTTCCCAGTCTACCTTGGCCAGATCCTGCCTTATTTTACTAAAATCCACTCTCCCCCAATCCAAAACATTTTTTTTGCAACTTGTCTATTTCTTTGTCCGTAAAAAACTTAAATTGTGGTTGCTATCACTAAAATGCTCATGATACATCTGAGTGGCTTGCTAGGCCATTTCAGAAGGCAGTTAAGAGTCAACCACATTGTATGGGTCTGGCATTACATGTAAGCCAGACTAGTTAAGGAAAGCAGATTTCCTCTCCTGAAGGATTTAGTGAACCGAATACATTTTTACAATAACCCAGTAGTTTCATTAATTTTATTCGAGATTTATTATTTGAATATTTTAAAATTCCCTCAGCTGCTATGGTGGGAGTTGAACTGGTGGCCTGAGTTTTACGTGGGGGCAGTGGTTCTTCACCTCGCGTAAAAGTCAGGGCAAGCCCACCTCTGGTTGGCTGGCTCACCCCGCAGCCACTAAACGACTGATGGCCCTTTAAATGGTTTGAGGTGGAAGATCCGCCCCTCACCAAAAGGAAGTCCCACCTTTGAGAGCTGCTGCCCAATCAGAGGACTGAAAATTGTCATGTCCCACCAGTGCCACTGGGAGTGGTGGCCGCTGCTGGGACTGCAGCGAGGACAAGAGGAAGGTATTCAGAATTGGAGGCAGGGTGTAAAGTGAGCCAGCGGTCTCACCAGGGTCAGGTTGGCAGGCCCTGGTGAGAGCGTGAGGGAGGTGGGCATGATTGGAAACGGGATTGGGGAGGGAATTGGTGGAGGGGATGGGTGGTTTGCATGTTGGAGGGGGCTTCTGATGGGCCCTGGCTGCCCATCAAGGGGGCACCCCACCCCAGCCCGGCACAAAGGCTCACCTGGCTGCGTGGCAACCAGGCGTCTGCCCCTCCCACCAGGGTCCCTGCGGCAATGGGAGGAGGCCCTTAAATGGCCATTAATTGGTCACTTAAGGCCTCAATTGGCTGCCTGATGCCTCCCTTACTATGGATATAATATCTACAAGAATGGGGCCGATGCCCATCAGAGCTGTTACGTCATCAACCTGAAACGTAAACTCTATTTCTCTCTCGATGCTGCCTGACCTGCTGAGTATTTCAAGCATTTTCTGTTTCAGGTATTTTGCTTCTGTTCCCTGTGATGGACTATAGTGGTTCAAGGCTCACTACCACCTTTTCAAGGGCAATTAGGGATGGGAAATAAATGCTGGCCTAGCCAGCGATGTCCACATCCCATGAACAAATTTTTGAAGAAATGATAAGTCGCTCAAGAAGTTGTTCTTCATTTATAAAATTAAACAATATTCTCCCATAGGAAGCACTGGAGGCCAGGCTGATCTTGTTATCACCATAAGTATATGTGCAGACACGATCAGGAATAAAAATCCCGCTTAATTTTTTATTTCTTCAGCCCAGAGGGAATTGGGATCAATTCTACTACTGCTACCACAACCTTCTGCTGACCTCCGTAAGCTAGACACCAACTGAAACAAAACTGAACCTCTCCTGGTCTGTGTGCCCTCCTGTGACCCATCAGAGAGCTTGAGTCTTCCAGCACCTCCCTGACCACCTTAGTCCATTCTTGACCTTCAATCTTCTGTCGGAGGAACTACCCTGAGTTAGCTCATCTTACTCTGGTTCAAGTTTGGGTTAAGGGGCTCTTTTGTTTGCAATTATTTTCCTGGTGATTGCCAAAAATAATTAACTGCAAACCACAAAATAATAGAAATGTTTTTTAAAAGTCTTTGTTGGCTGCTGAATGGGTGTGGGGGAGGGGAAGGCGAAGTGGCACTTTCCTTTCTTCACTTGGCTAAGTGTGAAGTTGTTGCTGTGAAGCTGACTGAATGTGGTAAATTTACAGCATTTAGAGGGGGAGTGATTCAGAGATCTTATTGTCACGTTCTCACACTCAAGTGGGAGTCGTCTAATGGCACCAGTGTGATGGCTGGGAATTATTACACTGGAACCATCTAAAGCACTTTCTGTAAAAACCATTTCCCCCTTCGTCTTGGGGAACTAGTGATTCTTGTTGAAGTATTTTCACAGTCTTGAGCACCTTATCCAAGTGACCTTTCATCATGTGTGAGCCAAGACATAAGTTGATCTTAGAGCGAGAGCACAGATACAGGCCATTCGGCCCGCCTCTGGGCTTCTCCACATCAGCTGCCGCAGGACAATTCTATTCTCTTGATCATCTTCCATACCTTTAATATACCTCCTTATTACACAGTTTTCAAATTTCTTTTACAAAGAGCCTATTAATTGTACCTTGGCAATTATTAATGTGTTATCCACTGGAAGTCCAATCTGATTCTCACTTGATGTCTGCAATTCCTGTACTTTTCTGCTACAGGCATTGAATGATCGGGAGCGAGCGTGCTGGTTGATGTTACCCATTTCCCTCTTAGGTCAAGATGCTGTGACCAATTCTACTGCCTCAATCAAAGACCTGGTCTGATCAGCAAACTTAGTATCAGGCAGGGACTGGAGCTGAGCCATTCTTGGTGTGTGCAGCTTGGGATCACACTGAACAGTGCAGCTACCCACTGGTAGCCCTCTCCATTTTATCTCCCATCCGAATGTCTTCTCCTGAAACCACTGTCAATTCTGGGGACATAGCTTCACACTTGCAGACCTCCCTCTAACACCATGTCCAGGAGGCCATTCAACGTGTGTGAGCTTAGGCAATGAATGTCAACAGGATCTTTAGTGCATTTCAGTGAAGTTCGACCCTATGTTCCTTCCTGTTTATGCATGTGCGCTCAAGAACAGTAATTGCAGCCGATTTCTTTTCTTGCACCTCAGCCAAATAGTGCTAAAGTCACGTTTCAGTCATTATAACTGCCCTGGTGAGCTTGGCTAACTGCAGAGAGCAGCGATTGCACATCGCGCTTTCCTGGTCTGTATGGGTCAATATTACAGGTTGCTAGCCTGAGGTCTCCAGGAAATAAAGATTAACCTCTTAGATATCGCTGTGAGCAACACAAGAAAAACCATCGGGGTCATAAAAAAGTGATTTCTTCGTAAAACAAAGTTCTTTCAACACTTTCATTTATGACTGATAAAAACAGTGTTCGAGGGAAAATTGGTAATCGACTGGGCAGAGCAGTTGGGGATGAAACTGGGGTGACATTCCAGAAATATGTCCAAGAATTGGCAATCGTAATCAATACACTCTGCATCAAGAATTGTTCCTTCTCAGCTCTATGTCGAGGAGTCCACATTGCATTATTTTGCTCTGATTAAAAATGACGATATGGAAACCAAAGCAGTCTGTTTCCAACATAATTCCTGTTATCTTGAGAAGCCTTTGTTCAGTAGCTGGAATGTGTTAACAGGGCAAGCTTCCCCCTCCACAAACAACAGGATATATCGGAGGAAAATCAGGCTCCCAGGAAACACCTGCCCCTGTTGGATCAGTGTATCCGGTGCAAATGTGTCTCGATCCATTGTTTAAGGAAAATAAGCGAAAGAGTTTCTCAGCTGAAGTAAAAGCAGAAAATGCTGGATATATGTAACAGGTCTGGACTCAAAAGCGTTCACCTGCAATTTTTCTTTACTCTTTATCGATGTCAATAGGCTTGAAAGGGATTTCCAATGTTTTCTTGGTTTTCATTGTAGATTTTCCAGCTTTTTCTCATTGAAAGTTGCATACATTAAAGGGCAAGCTAGTACATAAGGAAGAAAAAATTAGAAAGCTGAATTGATAGGATTGGATGTAACATGGGAAGAATCTTCTATGGAATATGAACACCCCCACAGACTGGCTGAGCTGAATGGCTAATTTCTGTGCTGTAATTTCTATGTAAACCAATCTCTTATCTTTCATCATTTTCAGCAAAGAGGCTGATACAATCCCATAGGGGATTCTGCATTCCTGCTGATGATTATGATGCAGATATTTTGCTAATAGCTATGGATTTTTGTTAGATTTATAATCGTGTCAAACCTTAGCACCTAGTAATAATAAAGGCAATCATAATTCTGGACTAACAAGAAGCAGCAGACTGGAAAATAGACATCAAACAGTTGAGGAAGCATGAGTTGATAGATGGCTGTTCTTGGCCTAGAAATTCAGGCACGCTGCAGCTAAAGGACAGAAAATATTTTTAACACTGCCCAAATTAGAATAACCCAAGGCATCTATGTTGTCTTATTGGGAAACTTAAGCAGAAGGCTCGCAACTATTATATCGGCAAGAGTTGAAAGGAGTAACGGAAGATGAAGTAAATCAGGATGTTAGACAATGCCAAGTAGGTCAAAGAGTTAAAGGACAGAGGAAAGACGTGAGAAGGTGATAACAGTCCTCAGTTTTGAGGAAAAGGATGAGTTAGAGCAGGGGATTTTGCATTTAAATGACAATATCGCACAAGGTCTAGTTGGAACTACGAATGGAAAAGAGAGGAAAGCTCAGAGGACTAACAGGACATTGAAGTTTTAAGAGCTTGTAGATTGCTGTAGGAACAGCTGAGAAATTAAGGGAGAGGATGTAGAATGGCCAACCCTTAAGGATTACCTTCGAGTCTCCAGGAATTGAAGGTTATTTTCCTGGATGTTGCTGCAAGCAGCCTCAGGGAAAAATCATAGGGTCATTAAAAGAAGCTGTGTGTTGTATATGCCTTTAAGCGATAGCAGTGTGCCATTGTAGTGTAAAGGTCTTCGGCAGAGCAAGGGTTAATGTGGGCCTGGAGAACAGTACTGCTGTAGAGAGTCACATGATGGTACACTGATGGAGTAGTGTCTGGAAGGGGCCAGCATAGAGGCAGAACCCATGCATGGCAGTACCTGGGATATGTACATATTTATGGGTTAACAATAACCACTTTATGTTTAAACATACACATTTCAAGACCTTTCTATGAAACACCAAACAACCCTTACAACACTGTGTCCCATTTATTGGAGACTAGATAAAGGGCTGTTTTACTGAGCAAGATCAGCAGAGCTCATGTAATGAAATTAGCTTCCAAAAATGTGTTCAACCAGAGTTGGACAGCCCCGAGGTAAGAAGATCCTAGGGAGAACAGAAGATTGCAGGATAGACAAAGAGCTGAGGAATCAAGGGAATGATGCATAGGAGATGATAAGATAAAGTTCAGGAGTTTGATTATGAGAACATGTTCATTGCTATTGTGACACCGATTGCCACCAAACTCTAGGTAAATCAAGGGAAACATAGACGTCAGCGCTGTTCTAAATGGGGACTTTTCCCATAAAGGATCCCTCAGCTCAGATGCCCTGACACCATTCGAGACCGTACTGCTGAAGCTCGACGGTTCCTGGGCATATTGTTCAGCCGAAGTGTCACAGTAACAGCTAGCAAGTATAGTTCTCAACCTGAATCACAGCAATATGAGCCAAAGTGCAGCAAAGAGAATTCAAATGCACAACATCACTCAAACTTTTTATTTGGTCATGGCTCTTACCAGTAAATTTATCCAGCTTTTATACACACCAACGTCTGACAGCATTGCACCACAAACCCCTTGTGTCTCACATCAGTTTCTTATCTCCTGTTCAACTAGTTTTCTCTGCAATCTCCTCCAGCCCCAAGATTTCCTTATTCCTCTAATTGTGACCTCTTGTGCATCCTTGATTTTAATTGTTCCACTCTTGGTGGCCGTGCCTTCAGCTGCCTAGGCCCGAAACTCTGGTATTCACCCCTTAAAACCTTTATATTTATATGGTGTCATGCCACCTTTATGTTTTTCGGATGGGTTTAAATTGCATCTTGCCATCTCTGAATTTTGCTAGTTGGGCTTCTAACACATCATAACACCTGTAAATGTTGCCATTGGTGTCAAAAGACTGCAATGTTTTAACTTGGGAATCGTAACAGGGAAAGATAGTCCACAACAAAGATTTCTTTGCAGTGTACCCCAGCGTACTTTTTACACTCACTCCATCTATATTATTCTAATGTTTTATTGAGATGACTGGATTCTAGTTTACTCACACACACCCATTCTCCAATCCACATCTTTGGGCGTTTGATCATTTCAAATCATCGTTTCTGAACTTATTGTATTCCCACAAAAAACAGGCATTGAGATTTTCTTTGTGAGGGAGGTTATCATTCCCACCAGCTTTGCAATGTCAAGGAAGCAGGATGCGTGTTTTATTCCAAAGGTCCTTTGCCGTTACCCTGCTCAGTGTTATTGCTTTAAGTGGCCTGCATTTGAACTTAACATTTACATCACTCTGAGGGAATGTTGGCCTGATCGTCTGAAACTGATTAAAGACCTGGCGATTTCTGCCCTGCTCTGCGCACATGTGGAACTGTAATGTGGCAAACAGATGTTCAGGCAGCCAATAGTTAGTCACTAAAACGAACCCTTCTGTAAATCATGTGCTTCGGGATGAGGACTGAACATCACGATATTTGTCTCAGCTTATCTATTGTGCCAAACATCTGGAGCTGAGTTTATTTTTAATATCAGTGTCGGTGCCAGCACGTCTCAACACAATGACCAAAGCTTCTGGTTTTATGTATACAGGGTTTCAACTTTCATGGCACCAAACTACAGTAACAACTGTTGTTTATACAGCATCTTTAACATAGTAAAATGTCCCAAGCCTTGTCACAGGAACAATATAAAACATAGGTTGCCACTTAAGGGGCAGGATTTTCGGGTTGTTGGGCAGATGCGGTGGGTAGGCCCGTGAGTGGCCGGGAAAGGGCCCGCTGCCCACGATCAGCCCTTGACCGCGATTTCACGCTGGCTGGCCAGTTAACGGTCAGACAGCATGAAAGGAGTGCTGAGAGGCTCAGTGCTGCCGGGGTGGGGGCAGGAGGAGGGCAAGTGCAAAAGTCTGCACTTGTGCGGGGGGAGCGCGGAATGAAAACTCTCTGAAGGCAGGGAGCTGCCTCGCGGAGCTGAAGAATTTTAAAACCAAGAATAAAGATTTTGAAAATGTGAAGAAATGTTCCCACGTAAGACTCACTCACATGAGCAGAAACATAATAAAAATCATGTCAACGCATCTTTTGAAAATTAATGTCGGAAACCTCATCCCCGCGGATGAGGTTTCCTCAAAAATGCAAAGGCCACCTGGCCGATTTGCCCGCCCGCCAACCGTAAGTTTGGATGGGCAGGGAAAAATCGCTGTTAATTAATACTTTAATGGCCTTAACAGGCCTCTTAATTGTCAGTGGGCACGCGGCCAACTCTCACGCGCGCCAGCTGACCGAAATATCGCGTGCTATTTTACACCTGATCGGGTCGGGCACGCGCCCACCTGCATTTTTAAAACTCTGCCCAAGGAGATTTTAGGTCAGCTGATCAAAAGCTTTGTTTAAGAGGAGTGTTTTAAAGGAGGAGCGGCAGAGAGGTGTCGAGAAGGAATTCCAGAGCTTAGGGCCAAGGCAGCTGACGGCCTAGCTGCCAGTTGTGGGGCAATTAAAATTGGGGACGTTCAAGAGACCAGTATTAACCTTAAATTAATATTAAGAATGAATTAGTTGCCACTTTGTTTGAGGAATTACCTACCCATAAAAGTTAAAAAGGTGACTTGCTCCATGGTGTTCGAACTTGTCTTCTCAAGCTCAGGAACTTGTGATGAGGCCAGTTGTAGTAATCCCACCTTCACCCCTGCTGTGGATAGCTTTCAAGATGATAAATACCTAACACAAACATCCAGTCACAAAGTAACACTGGGCATCCCAGGAAAGCCAGCCAGATCGAAGGTTCATTGCATTTTCTCTTCCTCAGTTTTATTTTCTGATATTTCTTTCCTTCGCCCGTCCACTTCTATCTTCCTATCCTTTGTTTTTTTCTGCGTGATTTAACATTTCTTGGTCAAGCTGTTGGGCAGATGAACTGGCCTCTGGCAGTGTCCATCTGTAACCTTGGACAGGATAAGATGTTCCTGCCTTTCCATCTGGCTGAGTTTACCAACTTGCTTGGGGGACGAATTGCTTTAGTTGCTATGTATAGATGGTGAACTGAGAGAATCAGGAAATGAAAAAGACTTGTATTTATATGCTGCCTTTCACCAAAAACGGGCTGCCCCCAAATCACATTATAGCCAACGAAGTACTTTGAAGCGTAGTCATCATTGTGATGTAAACACAGCAACCAATTTGCACATAAACAGTGATGTTGATTGATGGAGAAATATTGAACAGGACACCAGGGATAATTCTGCTGCTCTTCTTCAAACTAGTGTCACGGAATATTTTATGTTGACTTGAGAGGGCAAACAGGGCATTGGTTTAGTTTTTCATCCTCAAGTCTGCACCTCTGACAGTGCAGCAAGGGTAGTGTCCTCGGCCCAACCATCTTCAGCTGCTTCATCAACGACCTTCCTTCCATCATAAGGTTAGAAGTGGGGATGTTCACTGATGGTTACACTATGTTCAGCACCATTCGCCTATCCTCAGATACTGAAGCAGTCCATGTCCAAATGCAGCAAGCGGCAGCCTTGAATTTTTGAGCTCAACTCCTGGAGTGGGGCTTTAAGCCACAACTCTCTGACTCAGAGGTGAGTGCACTACTGAGTGAGCTATGGCTGGTACCTCAGGAACACCTTCAGAGGTTAATTTTTTTTTAACATAGAGAAAGTGTTGGCCCCCAGATACAGGCAAGTGAAGCGTGTTTTTTTAAAATTCCTTCATGGGATGAGAGCGTCACTGGTAAGGTCAGCATTGTTACCCGTCTTGAATTTTCCTTGAGAAGGTGGTAATGAGCCACCTTCTAGAACTGTTGTAGGCCATGTGGTGTAGGTACATCCGCAGTGCTGTTAGGAAGGGAGTTCCAGTATTTTAATTCAGCAACAGTGAAGGAACGGCGATGTAGGTCCAAGTCAAGATGGTGTGTGACTTGCAGGAGAACTTGCAGGTGATGGTCCCATGCATCTGTTGTCCTTGTCCTTCTAGGTGATAGAGGTTGTAGGTTTGGAAGGTGCTGTTCAAGGAGCCTTGCTGAGTTGCTGCAGTGCACCTTGTAGATGATACACACTGCTGCCACTGTGCATGGGTGGTGAAGGGAGTGAATGTTTAGGTTGGTGGATGGGGGTGCTAATCAAGTGAACTACTTTGACCTGGATGGTATCAATCTTCTTGAGCTGCACTCATCCAGGAAGTGTAGAGTATTCCATCACACTCCTGACTTGTGCCTTGTTGATGTTGGATAGGCTTTGGGGAGTCTGGAGTTGAGTTACTTGCCTCAGAGTTCCCAGATCTAACTGCTTTTGAAACCTTAGTACTTATATGGATGGTCCAGTTAAATTTTGGGTCAACAGTAACCCTCAGTTTGTTGATAGTGAGGGATTCAGCAATAATAATGTCATTGAATGTCAAGGAGAGATGGTTAGATTCTCTGGTGTGGATGTCACTTACCGCTTGTCAGCCCAAGCCTGGATATTGTCCAGGTCATGCTGCATTTGGACATGGACTGCTTCAGTATCTGAGGAGTCGCAAATGGTGTTGAACATTGTGCAATCATCAGCAAACATCCCCACTTCTGACCTTATGATGGAAGGAAGGTCATTGATGAAGCAGCTGGAGATGGTTAGGCCTAGGACACTACCCTGAAGAACTCCTGCAGTGATCTCCTGGGACTTAGATGATTGACCTCCAACAACCACAACCTCTTTGTGCTCAGTATGACTTGTGATTTTCCCCCTGGTTCCCATTGATGTCAATTTTGCCAGGGCTCCTTGACACCACACTCTGTCAAATGCTACCTCGATGTCAAAGGACAGTCATTTGCACCTCCCATCGGGAGTTCAGCTCTTTTGTCCACGTTTGGACCAAGGTTGTAATGATGTCAGGAGCTGAGTGTTTTGGCAGAACCCAAGCTGAGTGCCAGTGAGCAGATTATTGCTGTGTAAGTGCCGCTTAATAGAACCATAGAACCACAGAAAAGTTATGCTGAAGAAAGAGGCCATTCAGGCCATTGTGTCTGTGCTGGCAAAAAAAGAGCAAAAAAAGAAACTAGCCACTCATTTTAATCTCACTTTCCAGCACCTGGCCCATAATAGCATAGTTTTGTTAGGGGAAGATCATGTCTTACTAACTTAATTGAATTTTTCGAGGGAGTAACCAGGAGGATTGATGTGGGTAGTGCAGTGGATGTTGTCTACATGGATTTCAATATGGCATTTAACAAGACCCCACATGGCACACTGGTCAGAAAAGTGAGT
Organism: Carcharodon carcharias; assembly: GCF_017639515.1. Taxonomy (NCBI): domain Eukaryota; kingdom Metazoa; phylum Chordata; class Chondrichthyes; order Lamniformes; family Lamnidae; genus Carcharodon; species Carcharodon carcharias. The sequence goes on from NC_054472.1 coordinate 170,121,736, forward strand.
TCCCATGGGATGCAGGGCAAGGTGGCGAGTTGGATGCAAAATTGGGTCAGCAACAGGAAACAAATGTTAACAGTCGATGGATGTTTTTGCAAATGGAAAGCGGTTTCCAGTGGCATTCCATAGGGTTCAGTGTTGGGGCCCTTGCTGTTTGTTGTATATATTAATGATTTGGACTTAAACATGGGAAGCATGATTGGGAAATCTGCAAATGACTCAAAAATTGGCCGTGTAGTTGATAGTGAAAAGCATCGCTGTTGTCTCTGGAGTGATATCAATGGTTTGGTTGAGTGGCCGGAAAAGTGGCAAATGGAATTAATTCCAGAAAATTGTGAGGTAATGTATATGGGGAGGGCAAACAAAGCAAGGGAATACTCGATGAATGGGAGGGCATTTAGATGGGTAGAGAAAGTGAGAGTCCTTGGAATGCATGTTCACAGGTCCCTGAGGTTGGCAGGACAGGTGGATAAGGTGGTTAAGAGAGCATATGGAATGTTCTCCTTTATTGGATGAGGTATTGAATACAAAAGCAGGGGTGCAATGCTGGAACTGTGGTTAGACCACAGCTGGAGGTTTGTGCACAGTTCTAGTCAGCACACTACAGGAAAGACATCATTTGTCTGGAGAGAGTACAGATGAGATTTACAAGAATTAAAAAAAATCATTTATGGGATGCAAATGTAGCTGGTTAGGCCAGCATTTATTACCCATCCCTAATTGCCCTTCAAAAGGTGATGGTGAGCTGCCGTCTTGAACTGCTGCAGTCCATGGGTGTAGGTACAACCACAGTGCTGTTAGGAAGGGAGTTCCAGGATTTTGACCCAGCGACTGTTATGGCGCAGCTGATGGTAAATGCTGAGCTGGTCAAATCCAAGTGAAACAACTGCCACACCTGTTTCTCAATTTGTATAAATTTTGAGGTGCGTGCCTTGAATTCAGTAGTAAGAATACCACCAAGTCTTATAGATATCTTACAAACCTAAATTAAACCTTTATTAATAGAAGAAATGATTTTAAGTGCATACCTAAATCTACAAATTACTACAATGATAACTTTGAAATCCCTTAGTTAATCTAACTCCCAGTTATACTTTCACTAAGGCAACAGTAAAACACATAGGGCTGAATTCTCCCCCTGCCGGGGCTAAGGTGGAGGTTTCCAGGAATGGGTGGGAGCGAGCACAAACCCGATTGGCGTCCCGATCGGGTCCGCGCCGCCATTTTAAGTGGGCTGGCCAATTAGGGCCTACCCAGCGTGATGCTCGCCCAGAAGCGCAGAGCGCTCCCTGTGCGGGGGGGGGTGGGGGAGTTGAGGGGAGGGGGGGTCAGTCTCAGAGGTGCCTCAGGGAGATTAGTTTAAGGTTTTAAAATTTAAATAAAAGAAAAAAAAACTTTTAAAACGTGTCCCCTCACGTGACAGTGTCACATGAGCTGGGGCATATCAATTCATTTTTAAAATAATTTTTATTGAATTTTAAAACACATCATGAAACCTCATCCCCCCCACCGTGGATGAGGTTTCGTGAGAAATGCGAAGGCCACCTGAGCTCTTCGCCTGCCCACCAACCTTAAGGTTGGGCAGGCAGCTCATTTAACTGTTTTAATTAGTTTTTGACAGGCCTTAATTGGCCTTTGACAGTGCAGGGGGCGGGCAGCCAAGTCGGCTACACGCCTGCTGAACTGAAAATCTAAATGACGTGCGGTGACATCGGGACACACGCTGATTCACACTGGCTGCCCGTTAATTAACCAGTCAGCATGAAATCGCGGCCGGGGCCCAATTGCAGTTGACGGCCGGCTTTGTGACGGCCCCTGGGCCACGTGCTGTGCCCACTCAATGAGGGAAAAGTCCTGCCAGCTGTTTCTTAATGTCTCCTGGTTAGGTGAAACATTTCACTCCCCCTTTTGACTTAAAGCTAGACTGGTTTATTTAAAATTGCAAATGTTCGCTTTACACCCATGTTTACCTACTTAACATTTCAAACCTAGCTTATCTTATATTACATCAAAGCCTTCAGACCAGCCGCCTTAATTCAATTAAGACACACACATGCACACACACACACACACACACACACACACACACGCACGCACGCACGCACGCACGCACGCACGCACGCACGCACACACACACACACACACACACACACGCACACACACGCACACACACATACACACACAGGCACCCCTTAACAATAAATTCCAATGACATTATAAGAATTATTTTACCTTCCTGACAGCGACAGTGAAGGAAGGGTGATATATTTCCAAGTCAGGTTGGTGAGTGGCTTGGAGGGGAACTTGTAGAGTGGTGTTCCCAGGTGTCTGCTGCCCTTGTCCTTCTAGATGGTGGCAGTTGTGGGTTTGGAAGGTGCTGCCGAATGAGCCTTGGCGAGTTGCTGCAGTGCATCTTGTAGATGGTACACACTGCTGCTACTGTTCGTCAGTGGTGGAGGGAGTGAATATTTGTAGATGAAGTGGGCTACTTTGTCCTGGATGGTGCCAAGCTCTTGAGTGTTGTTAGAGCTGCACTCATCCAGGCAAGTGGAGAGTATTACATCATACTCTTGTAGATGATGGACAGGTTTTGGGGAGTCAGGAGGTGAGTTAATCGCTGCAGGATTCTTAGCCTTTGACTTGCTCTTGTATCCATAGTATTTATATGGCTAGCGCAGTTCAGTTTCTGGCCAATGGTAACCCCAGGCTGTTGATAGTGGGGGATTCAGTGATGGTTATACCATTGAATGTCAAGGGGGTGGTGGTTAGAGTCTCTCTTGTTGGAGATGGTCATTGCCTGGCACTCATGTGGCGCAAATGTTAGTTGCCACTTGTCAGCCCAGGGCCTGGATATTGTCCAGGTCTTGCTGTGTGGATGCCCAGTTTGGAGTTTCTATATCTGTTCTGACACTATGCCATTTAGCACAGTGGTAGTGCCACACAACATGAAGGAGGGTATCCTCAGTGTGAAGATAAGACTTCAACTCCACAAGGACTGTGCTGTAGCCACTTCTACTTTTACTGTCATGGACAGATTTCGTCACCACCTGTTGCAGGCCCAACCTGGCAGAGACGTCCTTCGGGACTTGGCTGGCTCGGTCAGTAGTGGTGCTACTGAAGACACTTGGAAATGGACATTGAGATCCACAAACCAGAGTACCTTCTATGCCCTTGTCACTCTCAGTGCTTCCTCAAGTAGTGTTCAATTCTGCAGACTACATCAGCTGAGGGGTGGGAGGGGTGGTAGGTGGCGATCAGCTGGAAGCATCCTTGCCCATGTTTGCCTGAAGCCTTGAGACTTCATCTGGTGTGAAGTTGATGTTGAAGACTCCCAGGGCAAATCCCTCTCAACTCTATACCACAGTGTTGCTGCCTCTGCTGGCCTGGACCTGTCCTACCAGTGGAACAGGACACACCCAGGGATGGTGATGGTGGTGTCAGGGGCATTGGCCCAGACAAGTATCATTCTATGAATATGATGATGTCAGGATGTTGCTAGACTAGTCTGTGGGACCAGCTCCTCCAGTGTTAGCACAAGACCTCAGATGTTAGTAGAGAAGACTTTGCACGGTCAACAGGAGTTTGTATACATTATCATTGCCTAGGCCAAAGCCAGATGGTCCATCCAGTGTTATTTCTTTGTAACTTTTTTGCAGCAGTTTGTACACCAGAGTGCTTGCTAGGTCATTTCAGAGGGCAGTTAAGTGTCAACCACATTGCTGTGGGTCTGGAGCCACATGTAGGCCAGACCAGGTAAGGGCAGCAGATTTCCTTCCCTAAAGGAGATTAGTCATCCAGATGGGTTTTATAACAATCGACGCTAGTTTAATTGCATCATTACTGAGACTAGCTTTTGATTCCAGATTGTTTTTTCTTAATTAATTGAATGTATTAATTGGATTTAAATTCTGCCAGTTACCTTCGAGGGATATGAACCCAGGATGTAAGTCTGGGCCTTTGGATTACTAGTCCAGTGACATTACCGCAATGCCACCGTCTCCCTCTCTGCATGGCTTCCTTTCTTGAATTCTTCTGTCAATGATTAATCTGATAGCTTGTCCCAGACGTATTGCATATTGTACAGATCTCACGCTATTCCTTACATTCTGACAGCTGGCCCCATCTATATTCATTTGCTACATATGCGCTCAATTTCAGTTTTCCATTGCAACACTCAGAAGATGTGCTGAAATGATCCAGCAGATCTCGCCCTCAAAGAAAAGGCTGCCAAAGTAAATAACTGGAAAGAGGGTTGCTCTGAAATTATCTCCTCCCTCGATGTGATTAAGTTTAAGGTTACAACTTGAAATTAATTCAGCAAATGAATGCTTTGCGTGCAGAACACAGTAAGCACACTAACATCTCTGTGGAAAGGTAAATAAATTTGCTTTTAATCAGCAATAATTATTTTTCCCTTACTGTGACATAATTCGTTCCAAATGCAGACGTTGCACGCATAAGATTAGTGCAACAACATCAAGCATTTAACAAAAGAATATTTCTCGAAAGAACAGTCTTTTTCTGTGGAGTAAACTGAAGTGTTAGTTCCCACTCTGAACCTAGCTCCCACTGTCCAAACTATTTTCTTGTACTTTTTATTACTGGCAACTGGCATTGGAATGTCTGGTAGCCTTCCGCATAAACTTCAGGTCACCCAAAACTCTGCTGTGTTTGAACTCACACCAAGTCCCATTTCTCTATCACCCCATACTTGCTGACCCTGGCTCCCGGTCAAGCAACATCATGATTTTAAAACTCTTATTTTTGCTTTCAAATCCCTCCATGGCCTCATCCCTTCCTATCTCTGTAATCTCCTCCAAACCCCTAACCCTGGTCATCTCTGCCGCACCAAACTGGCCCAGGAGCTCTTGTGGAGCATGCTTTTGACACAGGTAGCTTCTCAGTAACATATGAATAAGGTCCAATTTGGATCTACCAACCTTGGCTTCCAGCATGCACCATGGGTCGACTACCGATATTATGCCTGTTTTGTGCTTGATTTAAAAATTTGCTCCCCAGCATCTCGAGCAGTCTTTGTTTGAGGAGCCTTTTTGTGGTGTATTTGGTTGCCTGTTTACATGATCAAAACCTTGTTATGACTAAGGCAACCAATCTAATAGATTAAAGCAATATAAAGTCTGACCTGGGAGTAAAACTGGATTTGTCATTTAACAATGTTTACATTCTGAAAATCTTTAAGATATTGTACATTATAAATATTTCAACCCTTGTTCTATATAACAGGCCTCTTGTAATCCCTCTGGGGATTTATTTATTTAAGGAAATCTTTTAGTTTCATACCTTTTGGATGAAGTGTCACTGACTGTCTCCGATGAAAGTAGAGAATACCATTTCCTATTCAGTATTTTCTGCACAATCTGGATCATTTGTGCCTTTGAAGAGTTTGTGAGGGATGCTAGGGGTTGCAATGATATAACTCAGAAAGAAACGTAATTGAAGCTGTTTTAAAATAACTAAAATCGCACCATCGAGCCTTCCATTTTGATTCAACATGAATCCTTGATTAGTGAGTGCCTTTCAATGGCAAAGGCCAATTTGCAGTAGGTAACCGTGGCAGCAATGACACCGCTAACCTTCTCTTCTGCTTCCTGCATCATTAAAATTTGATTTGAATTTCAAGGCAATGCCAGAAGAAGTCCCAACTCACCGGTGGCAATGCTGTGATATAAATCAAGTGCCTCCACCGCCACACAGACGTAGTCTGAGGGATGGTTTTTTCCTTGTAATGCTGGAGGTGCAATGCTGCCAGGCAGCAAATAAAAATTGTTACTGGGAGCTGCCATCTCAACTCACTGTACAAGTCATCGATGTGACATGAATGGCCTTTGTGAACCTGCTTCTCTTCCCAAACTCAATAGTAAGGACACATTAATTCTCAGTGGCTTCAGGAGATGGGGGTTCTACAAAAGAAAGGCACTGGCCAAGAGTTCCTGCTCTGTGTGCAGTCGGCAATCCAGGCACAAGTTGTGCCTGTTTTGAGAAGTGCTCTTGATGGGTTTTTGCTCAGATGTATTTGTATATTGTACCATGAACCAGTGCAAAGAGGCAACAATTTAGTATGTTTCTTTTTTTCCATTTTGCCTTTAGAAATGTTCCTTGATATACTTAAGATTAGAAATTGGTGCTGTTTGATTTATACAGCTCAAAATTGCTTTATTATAAAAAGAACCATTTTTATTCGCAGTGTCAATCTACCACCTTTGAGTAACCTGATTTTAAATGACTGAAAATAGCTTTTAAAGTAAAATACAGAACGATTTGTTGGATATATTGGGTACAATAGTCAGTTACTTAGTAATTTTTAAAAATGATATTGGAAAGCTTTTAAATCACTCCTGTTAGTATCCTTGCATCCAATAGTACTGAAGACTTGTGCTCCAGAACTTGCTACTCCCCCAGTCAAGCTGTTCCAATACAGCTACAACACTGGCATCTACCCGGCAATGTGGAAAATTGCCCAGGTGGGTCCTGTTCACTAAAAAAAAGGATGAATCCAAATCCAACCTGACCAATTAGCATAATCTTGATCATCAGCAAAGTGATGGAAGGGGTTATCAACAGTGCTATCAAGTGGCACCTACACACAATAACCTGTTCACTGATGCTCAGTTTGGATTCCTCCAGGGCCACTCAGCTCCTGACCCCATTAGAGCCTTTGTCCGAATATGGATCATCAACAGTGCTATCAAGTGGCACTTGCTTAGCAATAACCTGATCACTGATGCCCAGTTTGGGTTCCACCAGGGCCACTCAGCTCCTGACCCCATGAGAGCCTTTGTCCGAATATGGACAAAAGAACTGAACTCCCGAGGTGAGATGAGAGTGACTGCCTTTGACATCAAGGCCGCATTTGACAGAGTGTGGTATCAAGGAGCCCTAGCAAAACTGGAGTCAAAGGGTATCGGGGGGGAAAACCCTCCACTGGTTGGAGTCATACCTAGCACAAAGGGAGATGGTTGTAATTAAAAGGAAAATACTGTGGATGCTAGAAATCTGAAATAAAAATTTAAAATGCTGGAAAAATTCAGCAGGTCTGGCAGCATCTGTCGAGAGAGAAAAAATGTTAACGTTTTGAGTCCATATGACTCTTCTTCAGAGATGGTTGTAATTTTTAGATATCAATCATCTCAGTCCCACAGTAGCATTCTAGGCACAACCACCTTTAGCTGCTTCATCAAAGATCTTCCGTTCATGATAAAGTCAGAAGTGGGGATGTTCATTGATGATTGCACAATGTTCAGCACCAATCCTGACTTCTCAGATACCGAAGCAGTCTATGTCCATATGCAAGAAGACCTGGACAATATCCAGGCTTGGGCTGACAACTGGCAAGTAACATTCGTGCCACACAAGTGCCAGGCAAGACCATCCCCAACAAGAGAGAATCTAACCAGCTCCCTTGACATTCAATAGCATTACCATTGCTGAATCCTCCGCTATCAACATCCTGGGGGTTACCATTGACCAGAAACGTAATTGGACTAGCCATAAAAACACTGAGGCTACAAGAGCAGGTCAAAGGCTTGGAATTCTGAGGTGAGTAATTCACCTCTTGTCTCCTCAAAGCCTATCCACCATCTACAAGGCACAAATAAGGAATGTGATGGAATACTCTTCATTTGCCTGGATGAATGCAGCTCCAACAACACTCAAGAAGCTTGACACCATCCAGGACAAAGCAGCCTGCTTGATTGGCACCTCATCCACCACCTTCAACATTCACTCCTTCCACCACTGACGCACAGTGGCAGCAGTGTGTACCATTTACAAGATGCACTGCAGCAACTCACCGAAGCTCCTTTGACAGCACCTTCGAAACCCATGATCTCTACCACCTAGAAGGACAAGGGTAGCAGATGCATAGCAATGCCACCACTTGCAAGTTCCCCTCCAAGTAACACACCATCCTGACTTGGAACTATATCGCCGTTCCTTCACTGTTGCTGGTTCAAAATTCTGGAACTCCCTCCCTAACAGGACTGTGGGTGTAACTACACCACATGGACTGCAGCGGTTCAAGAAGGCAGCTCATCACCACCTTCTCAAGGGCAACTAGGAATGGGCAATAAACAGTAACAAAGCCAGCAGCGCCCACATCCTGTGAACAAGCAAATAAATAAATAGATTCCAGTTTCGCTTTTAGAGTTTCCTTGAAGGCCTTAAAATGAGGCCAATAAATGGTAATTCCCAATGATGATTAATTCATCCTAGGGACATGGCCAGTTTTGTGGCCATCTTCTAGCTAAGTGTTTCCAAACTAGCGCAAAGATCACAGAAACTTGATTTATGCTGAACACAACTTGAGCTTAAAATTCCATGATCTGTTGCACCAGCATTGCCAATTTTGGGGGAATTATGCTAAAATGCCAATGCAACTGAGTGGAAACTCTGCCTGATTGTACTTAAGCAGTGACCTTGCATCGACGCAAAAAAAATATATTTTTTTCTATTTCATAAGACTTCTTAAGACTATAGTGAAGTGGTCCAATCAAGCATTGGGCTTTAATAAGTGTCGGGTGGTCCTTGAAGTTAGGAGTTGGGTGGGGAGAGGAATGGCAGTGATATCATCACATTACATTTTGTATCCTTGGCCATCCTGCTATAGGAGGGGCTGCAGCAAACAGGAATGTTTTTTGGACTCAGGACCAGAGGAGGTGGGATTTTGATTGCTTGAAAGGGACAATGCAATCTCAGCAAGGCACTGATCCAGCGTACAGATTAATAACAAATTTTCTGGTCCTGGAAAGGTTGTCAAGGTTGTTTGGTGAATTTTACAATTTTGCTTTACAATGGCTAGAAGTTGGTCTGCATTTCAGGCTTAAAATGTGACAGCAGTTTAGCAATGCGGCCAATCTATACAGGCATTGGTCCCATGTGAAATTTATGGGGCCTGTAATTTAAATGAGGAAATTAACATCTGATGGGAACCCACTCAGGAATCTTCAGCAGCCCTGATGCCCACCAATCAAATGAGATTATAATCAGATAATCTGCTTCAGCATTGTTGGCGGAAGATAAATATTGGCCAGGACACCAGTAGCAACTCCCCTGCACTCCGAATAGCACTGCAGAATCTTTTTCACCCACCTGGTGAGGAAGACAGGGCCTTAGTTTAACATCTCATGCAAAAGGCACCTTCAGCTGTGCAGCTTTGCCTCAGCATCATAAACATCAGACTGTTTTGTGCTCAAGTCTTGACGTCATAACCTTCTGATTCAGAGGCAAGATTGCAACCTATATAGTCACAGCTGACACTAAATCGTGAAAATATTCTATAAAAAATAAACTTTCCTGTCAAACTGGAGGAACAGGAATGCTCCCCCGAATCTCTGGGAGTTATGATCATCCCGCTCCAACACACCACCCCATCCCCCCCCATGACCTATCTCAGGGGTTATATGGGACAGACAAACAGCTCAAAATTGGAGTCTTCGAGTGAGCTGCCTGTTCTGCTGATTAAGCATGAGGATCAATTTTTATCTATTGTTTGGCTTCTTGCTTTGGAATTGTGTAGCTATGTGTTCATGTGTGCCAGTGTGTGTGTGTGTGCGTGTCTGTGTCAAGATGTGTGTGTGTCTGTGTCAAGATGTGTGTGTGTGTGTCAGAGTGTGTGTGCCAGTGTGTGTCAGAGTATGTGTATGTGTGTGTCAGAGTGTGTGTGTGTGTGTGTGTGTGCTTGTGTGTGTCAGAATGTGTGTGTTGCCCTGCGCAAGCTGGTGGTGGCTGAGAAGTCCCTTCTTATCTGTGGCCCATTGGAGGGCTCCCCCAAGGTTTTACCCAACAATACCCCAGTCCCCCAGTTGACCTTCCCCCATGCCCTCTCAAACCCAGCCTCCCATCCCACCACCCACCAACTCTTGAGGTCTGCCAGCTTGGCACCCAGAGAAACCCCCAAACATATCCCTAAATCCTGATCCAACGTCACATGCCTCTGTCCTGAAGTGCTGGAGAGCTGCCAGACTCTGATTGGCTGGCAGCCTTCCTATTTCAGAAGAGTGGAAACTCCTCCCCCAATTTGGCCAATGGCCAAATTTAAAGGCCAATATGGAGTACGAGGGATCCGGCACCTTGTGTGATTCAGTCCTGTGTGATATATTTTATATATACAGCACAGCTGGCACTTACTGGCATTTAAGTGCTTATTAGCAAATTGAAAGATTCATCTTTCATCGGTTGAGGCAGTCAAGATTTTAATAGATAATTGCACTTTGAAAGATAACTTTTATTTACAGGGTAATGCCATTCTTTAGCCGTTTGCTGTGGTTTTTCTCTTCCACATTGGCTTGGAAAGTTTATCATGTGGAAAAATCAATCCTGAAATGTATTCCCACACGCTTTTGGCATCATCCATCTAAATCATCTTCTCTGCACCTTCTTCAGTGCCAGCATATTTTTTTTCTAACATGGAGACCAGAACTGCTCACGGCAAACGATGTTTAGTCTAACCAAGGTTCTATACAGGTCTAGCATAACTTCTCTACTTTTCAATTCTATCATATGTCATGTGTGCCTCGGTAAATAAAAGGTTGTAAATGGATAAAGTCAGGGCTCCAATTCTACCCTTCACTGCCTAGCTATCTCATTTATAGCACTGCTTGTCCTGCAGATGCCAGGAGCTAAACTGCTGCTATTTTAACCTGCTCCACTGTGGAAGTGGCAAGGACCCTTCATAACACCAACAGGTCCCTCTCTAGCATATGCACATCAGGTCCCAATGACATAGTTGGTATCCAACTGTTCCTCTGAGCCCCAATGAGGAAATCTTAGGCCATCTGGCAACAATATCAAGGGCAGAATTTTCCCCCCATTGGGGGGAGGGGGAAGTTGAAGAGCGAGCGAGCGGTGGTGTGCCTCTGATCAGTGCCCCCGAACTGGGTCGTGCCGCCATTTTACATGGGCGGGCCACGCGTGACGTCCGCACCGAAGCGCTATGCGTTCCCTGTGCAGGCGGGGATACCCTAAACCCGAGAGTGCGCTGTTTCAGACATGCGCACGAAAAAGCGCACTCATCTCCCTGAGGCTAAGTGCTGCCTCAGGGAGATCGGCTCTACTGTAAAAAGTATTAAAAATAGAAAAAAAAATCTCTGACATGTCCCCTCATGTGACACTGTCACATGAGTTGGGACATGTCCATAACTTTTGAAAACACTTTAATTAAATTTTTTAAAACCTACATGAGACCTCAGTTCACCCATTGATGAGGTTTCATGCTTTTTCTAATGCCCACCAGGGCTCCTGGCCTGTCTGCCAACCTTAAGGTTGGATGGGCAGATCCATTAATTACTTAAATGACCTTGTCAATGGCCTCAATTTTGCTGAGCACCTGCCGACCTGAAAATTTAAATGGGGTGCGGTGACATCGGGAGTTCTGCCCGATGTCACCGCGCACCATTTTACGTGTTGTCGAGTGGGCCCTGCCCCCCCACTCCCCCCGGTCACCGACGGGAAAATCCTGGCTCAACAGAAGGAGGCAGAACAGATGGCTAAATATCCGAAATATCCGTTTTTCCGGATGGCCTTTTTATGAATGTTTGGCTGAGCTCCAAGACTGAATAATGGATTCAGCTGGGCAGGGGTCTCTTAATACATTTGTAAAGGGGAGTGTTAGCTTTGTTTGATACTTTTATGAGGTTGTAATAAGTTATTCCTCCTTTGATATGTTTTCAATGTCAGGTTATTTAATTGGACATGATTAGGTAATGTTAAGTAGACTAAAGCTTTTGTCACTGATACTATGAATGGCCATGTTTAGCACATTGATACATGTATGAGGTTATAAATGGAACAGTTCTTTTCAAAGAAGATTTTCAAAGGGTGTTGGCTTGTTTTGTCAGTTTCTGGAGCATTTCAAAGACTTGCCACTATTATAATATGCTTTGTTGGTTCTGCACATAATGAATACTGGAAGAATGGGTATGGAGGATGCATGAGGGGCAGGGAAGGGGCAAGAGGATAATTGAAGGAGTATGGGAGGGGCATGGGGAATGGTGAATGAAGAATGAATGGAGTATCAGAGGACTGGCAGTGTCCCAGCAGGAGTAGATACCTTTAAGGGAGAAAGAAGGACAAAATTGGGGCAATATAATCATCTCCTTGAAGGGACTGAAGCCTTGGTAGATGTCCAAAACACAAACGTTTTAAGAATGGGAAAAGAACAGGCTTGTTAAGGAGGTGGCTTTTGAACATCTACCCATAAGGTTCGAATTAATGATGCTACACTTTCTATATTGACATCACCCCCCATAATAGGATTGGAAGCAATCTCAATAACATGAAATTCAGATGATTCAAAGCTTCTACATCAGTCCGCTCCTTTTCAAAACGAGCTCCCATTTTCTTAACTTTATGCTTTTCCATAGACTTCAGTCACCCTTGTAATAGTTTGAAAAATGAGCCATATACTTTCATATCACCTTCTACAACATGATGGAAAAGATTTACATTGATGCATTGTTGCATGCTGTCTACTGTGATCTGAATTTAGCAAACATATGCAGTTCATAAAATAAGAAGGCGTGCCTGGTGCTGGCATCATCTTTCACAGTCTAGCTACGCTCATAAAATGTGAGTTTGGTGGCTGTCCAAAAAGGCTCAAGCTGTGATTGTTTACAACATGTCTGAGCTAAACCCTGCAGTAACCTTTGGAATGGTGTCCATTTGCTATGTTTCTTTCTGATAATCCAAACATACGCTGCAGCACTGTACCATGAGGCATGTGGTGCATTTTGCTCATTGCGCCACATACATTTCGGGGATGAGGAATCATTTTGTGTTTGACTGAGATTGCAGGATGTGAAACAGTCTTTTGTACCTCCTAGAGTTGTAAAAATAATTTACAGCACAGAGTGAGGCCATTTGGCCTATCGCGTTTGTGTCAGTAATTTTGGTACTTTTCACTCCTAATGCAGCGATTGAAGCTGTTTGTAAAGCTATTGAGAGCAATGTGGAAACAGACCCTCACCTGAAAACCAGTTAAAAATTAGGGGTCAGCCTGACTTCTCTTGTTGATGCCCGAGGCCCTCGTAATGCAACTTCAGGTGAGCTCCCAACTGGGCAAGTGGCTGACCCACTCAAAACAGGCATAAGGCTGCCCAAGTATGCAAATCATGTTCGGGAGGGGTTGTAGGACCGGGATTGTAATTTTCAGGTACGAATGGGCAGAGTGTGTGTGAGTGTGCACGCTCTGCCCAGTGTCCCAGGCATTGGGTGACTTAACCAGCGATTTCTCAAGGGACCATTTGGAGTCTGCCCAAGTAAAGGCCCGGGAAAGGTTTAGTTTTTTGATCTTAAGGGACCACAAAAAAATTGTAGCCCACTGCCAGCCTCCCTGAGCTCCCCACCCTCCCCACCCCCACCAGGATCCCCTCCCTCTCCCAGGCTTAGCAAGAGAGCGGGCCGATCTCCCACCATCCCAGGTGACCTACTGCAGCTCACCGGCAGACTGCAGACGAGGTCTGGGTCCCAATATGGATCAGGCTTCAAGCTGACAACAGTGGGCAGGTGGAGAGTGGCAGCTTTGTCGAGTTCACACTCACTTTGGGTGGAAGTTGAAGATGGACCTCACTCACACTTGAGGAGGCATCGATCAACTTTTGATGTTACACCTCAATTGGCCACTTTGATTTGTGACAGTTGCATGTCATTAGGATATTTTTCATTAATTGCATTACGTTCAAATGCAATATCATCTTTATCTGAGGTTAGTGACACAATGATTTCCAGCGATTCCTCAGGAATCTCTCAATATTGAAATAGGGTGGTAGCCTTGGCTAATAGCCACGAAACACCAGGGCTAATTTATTTTTTTATTTATTTGCTGGCTAGTCCAGTATTTATTGCACATCCCTACCTGTCCTTGAGAAGGTGGTGGTGAGCTGGATTCTTGAACTGATGAAGTTCATGTGGTGTAGGTACACCCACAGTGCTGTTATATTTATTGAATAAAAAATAGGAATTTTATACCAGATATTACAATGCATCATTCAAGGAAGCTTAGAAATGATTCAATTCGCTTTCAACCATTGACCATGGTACTTTGAAATCAAGCCAATTGTTTACATGAAACCCTAAAATTGAGCTTCCAAAATAGCATTGATTGTTATAATGGAATTTAAAGTGTAAGGTTCCACAAGATTGTGCTGTGAATTGGACCTGAATCAGTAGTTTTAGTTCTTGTCTTATTTCATTCTCTTCTGATGAAACAAAGCTCAATCTACAACCGCACTGATTAAATGTGGAACGATAAATGCCAGGGGCTAGAAGCTAGGCTGAAAGGCTCCTTTGCGCCACAACAGTCACTGGCAGCATCTTAGAAACTAGGCTGACAATGATATCGAGGACACCATTAAAAGAGCTACAGGAACCATCGAGGGAATTCTGAACGGCAACCATCAAATATAAACAGGGTCACTTTTTGTGGGTTTGGCTAATGCGATATTCCTGAGAGAAGGCTCATGTTGCACTGGTGATAAGGCCTGCCGGAGCTGTCCTATATCCCTTAGCAATGTTAGCTTGTTGCAGTAGTTTCATTATTTTTTCAAGCCAGTAGGGAAGGTGAACGTAGAGGGCGGTTTGGTGGCAATTATCTTCTCGCTGTGCATTCCAGAGAAGTTAGAAAGTAAACTGGCAAAGAATTGTGCTTGTCACTGTGTTGATGCAATGATAAAATGGGCTCAAGCTAGGAGCTAGAGGGTGTGTTCTGCTCAATAAGCAGAATTATTGTTGGGGCTTGTTTACTTTTCTACTTCAGAAAACAGAAGCCATAAGACCATAAGACATAGGAGCAGAAATTAGGCCATTTGGCCCATCGAGTCTGCTCCGCCATTCAATCATGGCTGATAATTTTCTCAACCTCATTCCCTCGCCTTCTCCCCGTAATCTTTGATCCCCTTACCAATCAAAAACCTATCTATCTTGGTCTTAAATACACTCAATGACCTGGCCTCCACAGCCTTCTGTGGCAATGAATTCCATAGATTCACCACTTTCTGGCTAAAGAAGTTTCTCCTCATCTCTGTTCTAAAAGGTCTTCCCTTTACTCTGAGGCTGTGCCCTCGGGTCCTAGTCTCCCCTACATCTTCCCCACTCTATCCAGGCCTTTCAGTATTCTGTAAATTTCAATCAGATCCACCCTCATCCTTCTAAACTCCATCGAGTATAGACCCAGAGTCCTCAAACGTTCCTCATTTGTTAAGCCTTTCATTCCTGAGATCATTTTCGTGAACTTCCTTTGGACCCTCTCCAGGGCCAGCATGTCCTTCCTGAGATACGGGGTCCAAAAT
This sequence comes from Carcharodon carcharias, assembly GCF_017639515.1. Classification (NCBI taxonomy): domain Eukaryota; kingdom Metazoa; phylum Chordata; class Chondrichthyes; order Lamniformes; family Lamnidae; genus Carcharodon; species Carcharodon carcharias. Next base: position 170,137,032 of record NC_054472.1, read on the forward strand.
TGCTCCCAATATTTTAAATGTGGTCTGACCAGAGCCTTATAAAGCCTCAGCAGCATATCCCTGCTTTTATATTCTAGTCCTCTCGAAATAAATGCCAACATTGCATTTGCCTTCCTCACTACCAACTCAATCTGCGAATTAACCTTAAGAGAATCCTGGACTAGGACTCCCAAGTCCCTTTGCACTCCAGACTTCTGAATTCTCTCCCCATTTAGAAAATAGTCTATGCCTCTATTCTTCCTACCAATGTGCATGACCTCACACTTCCCCACGTTGTATTCCATCTGCCACTTCTTTGCCCATTCTCCTAACCTGTCCAAATCCTTCTACAGCCTCTCCGCGTCCTCAGTACTACCTGTCCCTCCACCTATCTTTGTATCATCTGCAAACTTAGCCAGGATGCCCTCAGTTCCTTCATCTAGATCATTAATGTATAAAGTGAAAAGCTGTTGTCCCAACCCTGACCCCTGTGGAACTTCACTAGTCACCGGCCGCCATCCTGAGAAGGACCCCCTTATCCCCACTCTCTGCCTCCTGCCAGATAGCTAATCTTCTATCCATGCTAGTACCTTGCCTCTAACACCATGGGCTCTTATCTTACTGAGCAGCCTCCTGTGCGGCACCTTGTCAAAGGCCTTCTGGAAGTCCAAGTAGATAACATCCATTGGCTCTCCTTTGTCTAACCTACTCGTTACCTCCTCAAAGAATTCTAACAGATTTGTCAGGCATGACCTCCCCTTGATGAAACCATGCTGACTTTGCCCGATTTTACCATGCACCTCCAAGTATTCTGAAATCTCATCCTTAATAATGGACTCTAAAATCTTACCAATGACTGAGGTCAGGCTAATCGGCCAGTAATTTCCCGTCTTTTGCCTCACTCCCTTCTTAAACGGGGGTTACATTAGCGATTTTCCAGTCCTCTGGGATCCTCCCTGACTCCAGTGATTCTTGAAAGATCACCAATACCATAAAGCCTTTTATGAGTTTGAGCTCTTTACATAGGTCTCTGATGTTAACCTTTAAAAGATGCTTCATTAACCCAACAATGTGAATTCATGTTTAAACCGACATTCACTTGCATTCATACCCGACCATTCATACCCAACCGTTCATACCTGACCATTCACACCTGACCATTCATATCTGACCATTCACACCTGACCATTCACACCTGACAATTCATATCTGACTATTCACACCTGACCATTCACACCTGACCATTCATATCTGACCATTCATACCCGACCATTCATACCTGACCGTTCACAGCTGACCATTCATATCTGACCATTCATACCCGACCATTCACACCTGACCATTCATATCTGACCATTCATACCCGACCATTCACACCTGACCATTCACACCTGACCATTCACACCTGACCATTCATACCTGACAATTCATATCTGACCATTCATATCTGACCATTCACACCTGACCATTCATATCTGACCATTCATACCCGACCATTCACACCTGACCATTCACACCTGACCATTCATATCTGACCATTCACACCTGACCATTCACACCTGACCGTTCATATCTGACCGTTCACACCTGACCATTCATACCTGACCGTTCATATCTGACTGTTCACACCTGACCATTCATACCTGACCTGTCATATCTGACCTGTCATATCTGACCATTCACACCTGACCATTCATATCTGACCATTCACACCTGACCATTCACACCTGACCTGTCATATCTGACCTGTCATATCTGACCATTCACACCTGACCATTCATACCCGACAATTCATACCTGACCATTCATACCTGACCATTCACACCTGACCATTCACACCTGACCATTCACACCTGACCATTCATATCTGACCATTCATACCTGACCATTCATATCTGACTATTCACACCTGACCATTCATATCTGACCATTCATACCTGACCATTCATATCTGACCATTCACACCTGACCATTCACACCTGACCATTCATACCTGACCATTCATATCTGACTATTCACACCTGACCATTCATATCTGACCATTCATACTTGACCAGTCATATCTGACCATTCACACCTGACCATTCACACCTGACCATTCACACCTGACCGTTCATAGCTGACCATTCAGATCTGACGATATTTCTATTAGCCAGCCTCCTTCAAACAATTCTGTTAACAAAAGTGTAATGCTCTTCTTAAACCTCAAGGAAATGATTCCTTTTCCATTCAAAGAATTCACAAAGAATACTGAATCTCTTGTGAAATTAGGACTTTATTGTGCAGGTCAGCCCTCGCATAGCTGAGATTGTCTGATTCATACTGAAATCCATGTGCTTTCACAGTGCAAGCTTAGATCTGGTAGAAGTGAGCAAGACAACTTGAAGCCACTTCACTCATAATTTTTCTTTCCTCCCTTGGTGTTATTAAAGCTTCAGTTCTCTAAAAATAAATGAAGGTTAATAACAGGCTGGATGGTTTGCTCCCACTGTGCTGGTGCCTTTTGCAAAACAATTTTGCCCAAACGTACTGAATAATGAACAAACATCATAAAACTATTTTTTAAAAATGGCCTGAACTTCCTCAGAGTAGCAATCAGTGTCAGACTGCCATTCCGCTCAGTGTTTTTCACTTTAATTTTTTTTGATCCTATCTTGTCTGTCCTTGCAACTCAGGCCAGGCAAGATCCATGCAGTGCAGTGTGTCCCCAGGGGCTAGCATCAAGGATGGCTCTGTTGGATGCAAGGGGGCCACACCCCCATGTTTAAGGCACTAGCTGCTTTTTGCCGTGGCAAACCTCCCAGAGCCCGGGAGGCTCTGACCTTGTGCCCATCTAACACCCCCACATGCATTAATGCCTGCAGGAATACAAAAGCCAGGAAGTTCTGCATAAAACATTAGTTTGGCCCCAGTTGAAGTATTGTGTCCAATTGTGGGCACCACACTTTTGGACAAATGTGAAGGATTTGGAGTGGTTACAGAAGAAATTTTCTGAATGGTTCCACGGATGAAGGATTATAGTTGCATGGATAGACTCAGAGAACATGGGTTGTTCACCTTAGAGCAGAGGAGCCCTACGAGAAGTTTTGATAGAGGTGTTCAAAATCATGAAGGGTTTAGATAGAGTAAATATAAAGAGAAATTGTTTCAAGTGACCTAAGGGTTGATAACCAAAGGGCGCAGATTGGCTAAAGAACCTGGGGCAACATGAGGAAAAACTATTTTGTCCAATGACTGGTTAGGCTTTGGAATGCAGTGGCTGATATAGTGGTGAAATCTGCTTCATTAAGTTTCCAAAAGGAAGTTGGATAACTACTTAAAGGAGAAATAATTGGAGGAATATGGGAAAAGAGCAGGGAATGGGAGTTTTGGCTTGCTCTTCAGAAGAGCTGTTACAGACTTGATGGGCTGAATGGCCTGTGTCTGTGCTGTACTATCCTATGGATCTATGGTAGAATCAGAAACAAGATTTTGATTGATTCCCCTTCCTTAGCCCAGGGCCACAAGGTCACTTGCAGTCTCTGGTTGGGACAGACAACACAACACAGACCAGGAATTAAAGCTGAGATCTTCCTCTTGCATACGACTGAGTTTGACAGGGCAGGATCTGAACTATTGCAAATTTAAATCACTGTAATTGTGCAACCTGAATATCATAAGTAGCCAGATAACAAACTACATTTTGGAACAAAAATTTATTTTCATCCAAATTTTCCTAGTGCCTTAACTTTCACAACTCTGTGATGGATGCATTTAATATGGCATTAGTTTTAAATTAGCTGACAAAGATATGATATTGAATGGTCTGAGCTGCCAGTCACGTGGTAAGAATGCATTTGTTAATATGTAATATTGGCACGCCACACCATCACACATGAGGCAGACTAATGACACAATTACCCAATGTTAATTGTGGCTTTACCTAGTGGGTATTTATGTAAAATACTTGGCAGGAAATATTCATTAGAAGCCATCACTTGCAAGTACATTCAAGTACTTGATTATCTATTAGCTCCCATGTGTCTTTTCATCATAACAGATGCAATGCATTGCCAGCTATCAATCACTGCACTGACATTGACAAGAAGGCCCAGTACATTTGAGCTTCCTTCAGCCATTGTCGTTATGATACAAAACAAACTATGAAGAGCACTTTGAAAACTTCAAAAGCATCTCGCCAAATACGTCTTAGTTTCAACTGAGGTGTGATGCCCAACAAACTATCTCTAAACAGCTAAAATGTTTTAATAATTTCCTCTCTGAAGTTGAAGTATTTTGTGACAGAAGCTGATCATTTTTTTTATTGCCTCATGAGAGCGGTTTAAATACTTGTGATGTTTGGAAAGCACCAAATTGATTGTTTAATTGATGCAAGCAAAACAATTAACCAAGCCATTAGCGAACATGTACTTGAGTTGACAATGCTGCAAGCAGCATTGGTTGAGGGCAGCAATATCTGAACATTGATGTAGTGCAGTAATAAAGAAGCACTACATTAGGGTATGCTTAATGTTTTAGAATTATCACAATATTAGTTCTCTAGTGCAGTTGTTTCTGATTATCTGAGTGCACATTACAATATCACTATGTTCTTCTAATCTCCTAGCCGTGGTAGTGGGCCACCATGATGTTGATGATTTTTTTTATTGAGCCATCTCCAAGGTGCAATAAAGATACTTTCTGAAATTCCTTTGCTTAACAAGCAGCTGCTTGCTGATGCTCGCTACTCCTTTATGTTGATGAACTAGACTTGAATATTTTGGAGAGCTCAGAGAAGATACCAGGATTGCATGGGTATACATATCAGCAAAGGATTGACAAGCTGGGTCTCTTAGCTGAGGGGTGACCTAATGGAGGTCTTTAAAATTATGAAAGGCTTTAACAGAGTGGATACAGAGAGAATGTTTCCTCTTGTGGCAGAAGAGCCAATATAAGGCAGTAACCAAGAAATCCAACAGGGAATTCAGAAGAAACTCTTTTACCCAGAGTGGTGAGAATGTGAAACTTGCTACCACAGGGATATTTGAAGTGAATAACTTAAAGGGGAAACTAGGCAATCATTTCAGGGAGAAGTAAATGGAGAGTTATGGTTGATTTAGATGAGGAAAGATTGGAGGAGGTTGGGGCATGAACACTGGCATGGGATGGCTGGGTGGAATGGCCTGTTCGTGTGCCTTATATCCTATGTGATCCTATGTAATGTGGGATCTAAATTCAGCAGTGCTGCATCAGGTGTGAAACAGGAACAATGGTGATGAGGTTAGCAGTGTAATGGCTACTATTTGCATTGTAATAGGTAGTGTTAGGTCCCATTGCCTTTACAGTGCTAACAATTTGGGGAAAATTGATGGTAAAGTATTTTACATTAGAACAGAAAAGATGTAGACAATTTAGTCCCAAAGTGAGAGGAAGTTGTGTGGAATATGAATACCAGCATAGATCTAATGGGCTGAATGGCTTGTTTTTGTATTACAAATAATCTGTAATTCTCTGCAATTTAATTCAATTGACGCAATTATTAGTTGTTCAGAGGTAACTCACAATGAGCACATTTTAGGAAAAATATGCATGGTAATTTAGGGGAACTAGAGACCAACTATTCTGGGGACCAGTTGGGATATATCCTAGGTGCTGAAGGAGACCTGGGAAGAAATTTCTGGAGCAGTGGCTATCATTATGGAAAGATCACTCAGTACCATAGAGCTGCTGCAAAACTGGGAACAGGTAAAAGGATGACAAAAACTAATCGTAACAATGTCTACAAACCTATTAATGTCAATAATAAATTAAGTGATACAATCTCTTACAAGGGAAAAGCTGGAAGAGAACTTGCTTAGGACTAAAAACATAATGGGAAGCAGCAGTTGTTGCATTGCCTGTGAATGGGTATGATCGCTTAGTGTTTATGTCGCTGGACTAGTCATCCAGAGATCAAGACTAATGATCCAGAGATCAAATTTGGCAGCTGGGGAAATTCAACTCAGTGAACTAACAAAAAATCTAGAATAAAAAGCTAGTATCGTTAATTGTGACCATGAATCAACAATTGTGACCCCTCCCTCCACCTCCCCCCACCCTCTCCCCCACTCACCTCACCACCCCTGCCCCACCCCCAGCTCACTAATGCTATTTAAAGACCTCTGGAGGGCACCTTCAGAGGAGTAGAAGAGGAGGAAGGAAGGCTGCATCTGCGCCATCTTCGCTGGGGATGAGCTGTCAGTGAGTGGATACTCAGGCTCCAGTTCCCCTGAAATCTCATCTCCACGTCACCTTAGCTGCACAAGTTCCCAGCTTTCAGTCCCTCTGTCATACACCAGCCTCAGCATCCTCTTAGCCAAAATTTTGAAATAAAAGCTGCCAGCAAAAATAAATTTCGTAACAACTTTATCCAACAACACTTCCAATAATACATGCAAAACTGAGCTATTCACCCTTGTACATCCCTTTTGTGCCTCCTGGCCTGGTGTTCCTGCACAACGTGATGCCAGTGGTTGCAGCATGGTGAATGGGAGGCTGCTGTCTTTCATTGGGGGGGGGCACTGCAGATGCCTTTGAAGGATGCCACCCAGTAGCTTCGAACTGCACCACCTCGGCATGGGAGGCAGTCGTGTGGGTTGCCTGGCTGGAGAGGCACCAGCAAGAACAGTAGCTGAGCAGCAGTGTTGGGGGCAGGAATGCTATCATTTTGAGAGAGGGCAGCAGATTTTTGCATCTTGGAGCCACTGCCACTTTACCCAGGCTGGCTCTTCAGCAACCCTAATAATCTGCTGGAGCACAGATTGTGGGACTGTTGCATGACTGTTAGGAGGCTATGCCACTTTATTTTTGAAAAAAATTATTTTTCTACTTTCTACTTACTGACTGAGACAGCAAACTGCTTTAAAATGCAAGGCTACATTCCAAGTTGAAGGTGAGAAACCAACAAATCACTCTCAGGGGAGGGTTAAGAGAGAGATATTTCCTATAATCCAGACACCCACTAAACTCGTAACTGTCTAAGGAAGAGATGTTAAAAATGCAAAGTACTGGAATGCAATGTATGGTAGCAATGTCTGCCACCCAAAACCTCTTGGAAATGCACAATGGGTGAAGTATTTCAAGGCAAGGCTGCCAGCCACTAGAGAGAGATTGCAAGTGACACAGGCGGTGTCAAGAAAGTCTTCAATGGAGGAAACAAGCTGAGGGCTCTCGCTCCCTCTCTCTCTTTGGAATAAGAATGTCACCTGATTTGAGCAGCCAACTCCACCAGTAACCTACCAGCGAACTGAGATCTTGTAACATCTACTACATCTTACCGCATCCAAGAAACCAGCTAACATAAATTGGCCACATCATTTAAAATCTACGCCTCAAGGACAATCAAAGGCCACTTAACCATGTGTGTGTGCATGTGTGTGTGTGTGTGTGCGCGTGTGTGTGTGTGTGTGTGTGTGTGTGTGTGTGTGTGTGTGTGTGTGTGTCCTAATGACTGCATGAGGACCAAATGCTTGATGTCGTGTTTTTATTATTTTTATCAGGCTTAATGGTTAATAAACTTGCTCTTTCTTTGACTAAAGTCAATCTTGTTTGATTGGCTCCTTATTGCTCATAGTTCTAAAAGTAAAATACATTTTTATTTGGAAAAGGCACATACTCATGAAAAAGAAACTTAAACCTTTGTGTGACCATCCGAAGAGGTTGAATAAAGGGGAGCCAGTTCACCCCTTTTCACCTGGTCACAAGAAGATTCTGTATACCCCTTCAAGCACTGATGCCCCCAGCTAGGTTGGCAGCAATTTGGGCCTGCATGGCACCAAGCTGGGCTTGTGTGGCAACTAGCAGACATCACAGAACTTCAGTCTGAGCTACCACTGCAGCACTGAGACATTGGATAGCTTCTGCCTCGACGTTGAGACATGACGCATCATGGCTGAGTCCACAAGTGCTGTCGGGGATTTAGCCATAGCTTCCAACTGGCAAGGATGGGCTCCAAGCTCTGCATGATGCCCTATGTCCAGTCGGAGTTGGAGTCCTCCATGCCCCATGACAGCGACAGCAGACCCTTTGGCAGGCTTGCCAATGCCCTGCTGCCTACCAAGCATCTCTGCATGCATGCCCATCTGTGCTCTCCTGTACACTGCCCCATTGAAATCCTTGCCTGAGTCCTCTGCAACAGAATTTTTCTGTAACCTTGACCTCTGTGGAACTGGTATAGGCGTGATTCATCCCCCCTTGCCCTGGTGCAGCCACATTCAGATCCCACCTCCAACAGACGCACAGTGCCAGTCTCAGAGTAGGTGGCTGTGAGTGTCAGATCAAATGACAATGTTCCTTGGCTGTTGCCCTTTACGGTGAGGTTGCACTGACAGACCAGGCAGCAATTCTTGGTGTTCTGAAAGCAAAAATGCAGAAAGGGAGGTTTGGGATGAGAAAACTTTGGGGGAAAGCAAAGATCCCACCCAGACTATCGGTACCTTGCACTTATTGCAAGTGACAGTGAAGCACAGGATTTGTGAAGGTGAATAAGGCAGGAATATATTGTAATTCCGAGTGTCCTCAGAAATGCTGGATGAAAATGGCTCCAGTCACTGTCAGCCCCGTGATGTGGAGCACCATCTCTTTCTCGGGGTTGAGTCAATGCAGGCCTGCCTGCTCCCTGCTGGTTTGCTACTGCTCCCTGTGACCTTGCCCTACCAGGGAGAGTGATAAATGCCCGTGAGTGTGCTGCATTGTGTTTGGGTGATGTGCCTGCCAGAGCTGAATAACTGGTGGTATATGGAAGATGTGAGAGTAGGTGTGAGGCAACATTGGCAAGTGTGTGAGGGTGAGGTGGGGCATATGAATGTCAGGGACAAGCTCTGATGGCTGATGGTTGAGTGAGGGAGATGTGATGCATTGAGTAGCTGGAGAGTTTGGTCTTGCGTCGAACAGAAGATATCAGTTGAAGATGTATTCGCTGACCTTGATCACTTGTGTGAGGTCATTGAACTTTTCTGGCACTGCTGCCAGGTCCTTGGTGCCAGACTCCTGTAATCCACCTCCCCTCCCTCTCTCTCTCTCTCTCTCTCTCCCTGGCTCCCTGGATTGAGAGGTCTTGATAGGGCGGATGTGGAGAGGATGTTTCCTCTTGTGGAAAACTCTAGAACTAGGGGCCACTGTTTAAAAATAAGGGGTCACCCATTTAAAATAGAGAAGAGGCAAAATCTTTTCACTCAGAGGGTCATGAGTCTTTGAAACTCTCCCCCTCCCTGAAAAGGTGGTGAAAGCAGAGTCCTTGAATATTTTTATGGCAGAGGTGAATAAATTCTTGGTAAGCAAGGGGAAAAAGGTGGTAGGCAGGATGCAGATTTAAGGTTACTATCAGATCAGCCATGATCTTATTAAATGGAGGAGCAGGCTCAAGGGGCCGAATGGCCTATTCCTGCTCCTTGTTCGTATGTCCATATGGCTACCTTCACACATTCTCTTCACAGGGTATACTTGATGTTCTCCTGGCCCCCGTTAGAAACATGGCCTCTCTTCTCCTCTTGACCTCTTGGACTAAAGACTCGAGCACCACATCTGAGAATCTGGGAGTCCTTTCTCTGACCCTGTTGCTGCACTTACAATCTTCTTCCTCCCATCGAAGCCTTGCTGAGAATGTTCTACCAGCTGCTGTAGCCTGAGTGTACCTCTTTAAGAGAGGCAGGCTGCCTTTAAGAAGTGCAGGTGAGCTGGACATTATGCTAGCAACACATGCAGCTGATGAGCATGCAGCAGCGTTGATTCATGCTGGGCTACATGCTTCAATCATATTCTTGAGCAGGTACAATGAAGCTTGGGTGTTGCCTACCTCCACAGAACCGAATGTAGGGTTAACACTCAACACAATTCCCATGCCCAAAATCAGGTCTAATCACACTTATCCCTGAGTGCATATCAGTGTTATTCGGCTTGACCCATTCTTCCTTACCTCCTTATTAGGAAGCATCCAGTCTTGTTTTGTGGCTCCATTTACAAACATGACAGAGAAGTGTATTATATAGGGAATGAACCTATTATTACTACGCTAGAGTCACCTTGTTGGTATGCTATCCCTATTGTATTCTCACAATACTTCACTGTTGGATAGATAACATCTTTCCTCTGTATCTCCTAAGACAACACCTGGGGCAGTCTTTACCTTTTATTTATTCTCTGGTTGGTTGCTTGGAGATACTGTTTAGTCCCAGCCTCAACTGCCATTCATAATAGAATTTATTGCACAAAGTGTGGACTTTACACTGTCTTCTATAAACTACACAATGATTAAGAACTGTGCCTAGGTTGTATGGGAGTACTGAGTGCTTAAAAATGGGATTTGTGTCATGCTGCACTGGCAAATTGGAATGATTTTATTTCAACCATCAAATCCCTCTCATCAGCTGGTGCTGTCTCAAACCTGATCAACTAGAGTGACAAACCTGATATTCCGTCTATTGTATTGGTCATGGTGTCATGCACTGCATGGCAAACAGGCAGACAGGTGGCAGATGGGAAGTCAGAAGACAGCTGAGGCCTGCACACAATGAAAGTAGCAATTCTGATTAGCACCTTTCATTTTCACCCCTGGGGCCTGGGTTCAAATCTCTGATGAGTGATTTTGATGCTGTTATGTGAATTGAGTCTGAGAAGTCCCAACCAAGGTCCGAATGAGCCTAAGGCCATTGCCTCAAACTGCCTAATTGGCACCAAATTGACAATCTCACTCAGACAGATCAAATAGGTTGCTGCTAAGACACATTTTTCTGGGGAGGCGCAGAGCATATGCCTGCCCTGCCTCTGGCTGTGCTACGTTTACCCAAGCAAGGGGTACTTAAAGCTGAAACAAAAACAGAATTACCTGGAAAAACTCAGCAGGTCTGGCAACATCGGCGGACACTGGTTGAAAACATGAACCAATTCCTTTGCTGGAAAGCCTGACTCTGATGAGCACTAGAAAGGGAATACAGTTGTTGTCTACTCTCGTGGCAATCCTCCTCTGCTGCTGTCAACCAAAAAAACAATTCGCTTTCCTTTTTCTTTTTTGTATTTCAAAATATTGTGGCTGATTATTTAAGGCAGGCAGCAAGAGGTTAGTTGTTCTGTCATTACTGCCCATTGCTCCAGGCAATTGGACAGTCATTGTTATTGGATACTGCACATTATAATTAAATTTGTGCTATGTCAGGATGAACAAATCAGCTTGTTTATTCATTTCAACACACCACAATTCCTCAAGTGTTCTAGAAAATCATGCCTTGATTCTACATATAACAGAACAGAAAAGGCAGGTTAACATGAAGGAAAGAAAATAATACTCAAAGTAATTAACTTTGAAGACTAAGCTCTACAAATGCGAGCAATAAGAACATAACTTTTAGGAACATTATGCTCAGAATCCCTTTGAATTGATCCACCTTCCTCCAAATCTCGCATTCCCTTCTCTTTCCAGAAATACATCTAACCTGTCTCTTGATTCCATCCATATTCCCTGTTTCCATTGCTTGTTCGACAACTTTGCGTATCCTATGGTTGGAAATGATTGACTTAACTTCCCTTTTTTATTCTTAGTTTATGACCTGTATTCTTTCGTATTTGAACCCTGCACCGACAGTGAAAAACTTACCGGCACCAAACTTATTAATCCTTTTCACAATCTTGAAAACTTCAGTGAGGCCACCTCCGAATTTCATTTTTTCTAAAGAAACCAAGTTATTTCTTTTTGATCTTTGCCCTTTCCATTCCGGACACCCAACATTATCTTCATTGTTTGCCTCTGTTTCTTCTCAAAGGCAATTACGTTGCTTCAAATGATTCAAAGGCCAGAACAGCTAGGATGTATTTCTGATAGGGAGGAAGGATTTAAATGAAAAATTTAGCACTGCTGGTGCAAAGCTGTGTGTGTTTGGAGCAGCTATTGGAAACTTGTTCATGGGTTGAGGGCATCCATAACATTGGCAAAGTTTATTGCCCATCCCTCACTGCACTTCAGAAGGTGGTGGTGAGCTGCCTTCTTGAACTGCTGCACTCTCTGTGGTGCAGGTACACCCACAGTGCTGTTAGAAAGGGAGTTCCAGGATATTGACCCAGCGACAGTGAAGGAATGGCCATATATTTACACGACAGGGTGGTGTGTGACCTGGAGGGATCTTGCAATTGGTAGTGTTCTCATGCATTGGTGCCCTTTGGAAGGTGCTGTCGAAGGATGCTTGCCGCAGTGCATCTTGTAGATGGTACATACTGCTGCTGTTGTGCACCAGTGGTGAATGTTAAAGCTGATGAAGGGAGTACCAATGCATGAAACAAAAACAAAAGTAGCTGGAAAAGCTCAGCAGTTCTGACAGCATCTGTGGAGAGGAATACAGTTAACGTTTCAAGTCCGTATGACTCTTCATCGTACAGACTCGCAACGTTAACTGTATTCCTCTCCACAGGTGCTGTTAGTCCTGCTGCACTTTTCCAGCAATTTTTATTTTTGTTTCAGATTTCCAGCATCTACAGTATTTTGCTTTTATCTTAGTACCAATGCATGCTTTCCCCTTCATTAATGAATGTGAAATACTCAAATGTAACTTGGATTTAAACAGTGAAAGAATACAACTTGTTTTGTTGAACACTGCCAATGCTGGATTGTCTACTGCTTCAATCAAATTATTTGCAGTGAGCAGAATAATTGTACGCATCAATTAAAATTGATTTTCAAAAAATTGTGATAAAAGTCTAAATAGATGTAATTCGCAAATTATATTTCTTCAGCAGTATGATTATTTTAATAATTGTTACAACAGTAAAGGTTTATATTTTACTTAGCCTCCAGTTTAATTCAGATGATATTTCTTACATAACTGTCACTAATTGTACAAGCAACAACAACAAGTTTACCAAAATGAAAAAGAAAGCCTTTTCTTTGTATTGTGTTTTGGGATTAATTTTTTTAAGTGATTTATCTTGAGAGGAAGATTTGGAAATGAATTCTCTTGAGCCCTAGTATTGAATGTATCTTAGAAAACAGCCAACAAAGTATTGCCTTTGTCAGTGTTTGTACGTGACATGAAAGTGCACAAAACCTTAATGCTGGTAATCTAGCGCAGCTCCCCTTGTCTAAGGAGTACAATTAGAAGTGCTCTTCTCACATAGAGTAGACCTTGCAAGGCCAAGATTTGTTCTTCTTTGGACAAATGGTCACATGCAGTATTAAACCCCACACAGTCTAGACTACTGAAAGAGCAAGTCAGTTCAACAAACTACAATACCTCTTTTTTTACGATTAATATCTCACTGAGCCATTTGGTTTACTCTCTCAATATAATTATCTTCATTCCAGCAAATGAGCACAATCTTAAACACTTCAGTGACTGACTTGTGTCCCTGTGCCTTTCAGTGGAGTTACGGGATTTTTAAAAAAAATTTCCCTTCAAATACACTTTGTCAACCTGGTCAATGAAAATGTAAAATACATTTGCACAAAGCCTGGTTGGTACATGCTTGAGTAGGACGGAGCATTGATCAAGACCATTTCATTGATGTATTCCCCTCACAAATATGTTCTTGATGCATGGTCTGTTGCAAATGATTATTGTATGTCGCTGTCACAGCAAAGAAATGATTTTGATGCCCTACAGCTGACTAACTCAAAATAAGACAAGGTTAAGATGTTTAAATTCACTTCTGCTTGCATTCTATATCTCCTCAGTTATGCAGCTGAAAGGAAAATATCTGTGTTATTTGGCATCTCTTTTTAGTTTGACTCTTCATTCTTGTAATACCAGAGTTTCAAAAATATGACTGTATATTAAATAAAGGTGTCTAAGATCAATGTCCTTCATGTCTGCAGCATTAATAAACAAAAACAATAAATCTCAAGTATGAAAATATGAAATGCTGTAATACTTTACCAGTACCGAACCTTGGTCGTTCTAGCCCAAGATCAAGTGCAGGGTAGAAAACACTGTTTATTCAGGATGTATATAAATTGAAATGTAATATAGTTAAATGATACTCACTGGGGTTGAAGTTCACACTAAACTCAATCACTCCCCCACCCCACCACAAACATTCAAAATATTGTTAGTCCTAATCCAGTTATTTGTCATCATTAGTTACTTTAGGATAACGATAAATCTTTTCCTCAATACTTTGTGCAAGACGTATTGATTTAATCATGTTGGGGTCGGGGGAAAAGCAGACAGATTGAGTCACATTTGGTTAAGGGATGACATCTCTTTTAGGTTGCTGCATTTATTACATGAGTTAGTCAATTAACTACATGATTGCTGGGCTGACTAGCTCCCAGTAAAGAGTAACATCGCATTTCATCACCTGTGTGAATCTGAGTGACAGGGGGAAGGTGGGAGTAAGTCATTGTTTAAAAATTGTCCTATACAGAGATGTATATCGAAATTAATAGCTGCAAAATTTTGGGTTTAAGCTAGTTTGCAGCAATATCTTTTTAATATACTTATGATTTCCACCTAATATTTTGTACTTAGTTTTATCCCCTTCCTTGGATTCGAAGCAGGTTCAAGGGGCTGAATGACCTACTCCTGCTCCTATTTTCTATGTTTCTATGTTTGGAGTAAAGGTGCAAGAGACACTATGAGGTTAAGCGATAATGCCTTTGGCTTGAGCGGTAGCTATCAGCCCTGAGTTCTGATCGATGTAAAGTCACCTCTGTTGAAAGCAAACATGTGGAAGTTGGAACCAGTTCTAAGGGCATCAGTTGCCACCTCCATCATTACCTCATCCAAGTGCCCGTTATTTACATGAGGTTTGACGGTGAGTGTTGGGAGAATATTCAAGTGTGGTGGCATCGCAGCCATGACAGCTCTGTTTCTTTTCCAACATGTTTGCTTTCAACAGGAGTGACTTTGCATCAATCAGAACTCGGGGCTGATAGCTACCTCTCTAGCCAAGGGCATTATTGCTTAACCTCATAGCGTCTCTTGCACCTTTACTCCAAACATAGAAACATAGAAAATAGGAGCAGGAGTAGGTCATTCGACCCTTCGAACCTGCTTCACCTTTCAATATGATCATAGCTGGTCCTCTATCTCAAAGCCATTCTCTTGCCCACTCCCCATACCCCTTGGCACCTTTAGAATCTAGAAATCTATCTATTTCCTTCTTAAATATATTCAGTGACTTGGCCTCCACAGCCTTTTGTAGTAGAGAATTCCACAGGTTCACCACCCTCTCAGTGAAGAAGTTTCTCCTCATCTCAGTCCTAAATGGCCTACCCCATATCCTGAGACTATGACCCCTTGTTTTATAGACCCCCCAGCCAGAGGAAACATCATCCTTACATTCAGTTTGTCCAGCCCTGTCAGAATTTTATATGTTTCAATGAGATACCTTCTCATTCTTCTAAACTCCAGTGAATACAGGCCTAGTCAACACAATCTCTCCTCATACGACAATTCTGCCATCCCTATACTCTTCTCCCTATACAGCTTGGCTCAAAAAACTTATGAGGAATTATGATTATTTATCAAAGAACATTACTCTATGAATGTTTAAAAATTGGCTGATGAGAATGATTTGATTAACTGTTCCACTTCCAAAGAAGAGTCATATTGGACACCAAACATTAACTATGGGCTGAATTTTGCTGTCGGTGAGCAGGGGGCGGGGCCTGCTCGCCAATGCGTAAAATGACGTGGAATGATGTCGGGTGGAAACCCCATTTAAATTTTCAGGAAGGCGGGGGCGCAGCAAAATCAGCTGCGGGCCCGCCGACCTGTCAATGGCCAATTGAGGCCATTGAAAGGATCATTGACATAATTAAAGGACCTGCCCGTCCAAACTTAAGCTTGGTGGGCAGGGCAGAAGCCCCAGCAGGGAGTAGAAAAAACATGAAACCTCATCCTCCTGCAGGATGAGGTTTCATGCAGGGTTGAAAAAAGTTTAATAAAGTTTTAGTGTAATTAATGAACATATCCCATCTCATGTGACATTGTTAAGGATTTTTTTTTTCTATTTTTCATATTTTTAAAACTGTCAGCGATCTCCCTGAGGCAGCACTCAGTCTCAGGAGATGTGCACTCTTTCGTGCGCATGCGTGAAAGAGTGCACTCACGCTTTTGGGGAATTCCCCCCCCCGACCCTGCAAAGGAAGAGCATAGGCCACACCCACGTAAAATGGGGGCGGGGCCTGCTTCTCCGTTAGGGATCAGCTCCCCGCCCGCCAGAGATTGCGTCGGGCCTGCCCATCCAGCAGACAGAAAATTCTGCCCTATGTTTCTCTCTCCACAGATGCTGCTCAACCTGCTGAGTTTTTACAACACTTTCTGTTTTTACTTCAGATCTCCAGCACCTGCAGTATTTTGTTTTTATTTTGATTACTGTTTTATTGTTTAGAAGACGAATTAAGTCTTCCAAACGTGACGGGAGGTTTTCCTCTTGCTCTCCGTTGAACAAAGTCATAAACGTGTTCCTTTTCACAGATTTACAGAGGAAACCATTCCCCAATGATGGATATTCTCAAACAGTGACAGATATTCTCTTTCTTTTTAAAAGATCCCATGCACGGACCGAGAAATATAGAAGTTGTGGAGATCAAGTCCAGACAAATCACAATCCGCTGGGAGCCATTCGGTTACAATGTGACCCGGTGCCACAGCTTCAACCTTACCGCCCAGTACCGGTATGCGGTAGGAGGCCAAGAGCATGTGGGTGAAGATGTCTGCCAGGAGACTGGGCACATTCAACCACAATATACCCTACGTGGTCTGTCACCTTACACCAATGTCAGCGTGAAACTGGTCCTGATGAACTCAGAGGGAAGAAAGGAAAGTGATGAGCTTATGATCCAGACAGATGAAGATGGTAAGTAATAAACGTTATGCATTATTTTGGAAGTTCGAGAGTCAACTGCTTTGTGGCAGCAACAGGCATATCCAAGTATTCAAAGTCGGGCATTTCGGGCTGAATTTTAACTCTACATGCCCAGTAACTTATCCTTTGATGTCTGGATTTTAAATCAACCTTAAACTGCTGTTCTGAGCAGGGGGTAAAGGCACCCTGAGGTGGGGGCAAACCTTCTTTAGATATTGGGATCCGATGTTGTTTTGGGCCCCTCGCATTATTTTAATTCTGACTTCAGCGGGGAAGACACCATGTCTTTACCAAGAGGCAAACTTAGATTAGCAGGTTCGAGGCAGATGAGGACAATGAGCATAAACAAAACCCCCGGAACCCCAGTCCCCACTCTTACTTGAGTGTCAACAGGCAGCCAAAAGCCAGGCATTTTTTGCTGTTGGCTGGCAGCCATTTTGCCCTGGCCTTTCCTTCTGAACCAAGTGGGAATCTAACTGAAACCAATGGTAGTTCCTGGCAGTTAAAATGTCCACCACGTTCTCAGGTGGGCCAAACTTTAGTTTCCTCACTGGTTTGAATCTTTGGAAGGATCTCTGTGGAGCATAAGAACAGACACTGAGCAGTTGGCCAAATGCCTTGTTTTTGTGCTGTACCTGCTGATTGACAGTTTTAAGAGGTCATTAAAGGATTAGCTGTCATTCATGTGGTTAGTGAAACATATGTTTGCGTGTTTTTACAACAAAATCACCACTTGAAGGAAGGCTTTTTTAGAAATAGAGTGTGTTTTTCAGTATGAGGTTTGAATGAGGTTAGATTGTTAGAAGTATGTTTGCTTTTAGTGTCCATTTCAAAGACATCCAGAAGGCTGCCCATAGTGGATACGTGGGGAGCACGGCTGGGGCATGAGGGATATGAGAAGCAAGGAGGCAGCATGGGGTGAGGAGGGCGTGGAGAATATGAGAGGGCATGGAGGGACCAAGGCGGTGTGCAGAGTGAGGGGTGAGAGTTTGAGGGCTATTCATCATTAAAACTGAACTGATGCATAATGAAGCTTGGTTGAGAGTCCAGGCTTCCATTAGATGGTTGAAACAGGTGCATACATGGGAAAATATTGCTTGATTAACAGTTTTTGTCCTTAGATCTATCTTGCCAATGGCTCAATGTTTATTCACACAAGATAAAGTGGTGCCAAGTGCTTATGGTTTCTGCTATTGATACTGTAAAGGCCTGGTTGATTGACAGTTTTATAGACTTGTGGTAACAGCAGTTTTTTTTTAAAGAACGTTCAGAATGGCTGTTTTTTAAGCTTTACCACAAATGCCATTATCACTATAGAGTTCATTGTGCTATGGGTTGGCATGGAGGATATGAGGGGCCTTCAAGGATGGGAGGGGACATGTGTTGGCATGTGGGCTATAAGTTAGCATAGGGGCTATAAGGAACCATGGGGATGAGTGAGAGGATCATGAGTTGGTATAGGGACTATAATGGGCCCTGGTGGTGAGTAGAGGGGCATGGGTTTGCATGGAGGGCTTGAGAGGCTTGAGAGGCTATTGGGGGTGGGCAGCAGGCATGGATTGACATGAGTTAGCATGTATGGACAAGGGGAGTAGGTGAGTGGTTGTGAGGAGTGAGGGTTAGAGGATCTAATAGTGAACAAAACTACTGGGATAAGGACCCAGAGAGCCTAGATGGGCCTTTTAAGCAGCTGTCTTGACAGTCAGCAGCCTCAGTTGCCACCTCCAATCTGTATTTGGGGTTGGTGGGCCTACAGGACGCATCTACCCCCGGTAATGGAAATGACGCCTTTCAAGACACTTTTTTCCTGAGGCGGGCACGCCAAGCCAGGATATTTCCCAGCTCCCGCACCAGCCTCTAACATGAAAATCTAGCCCAAAGAGTCAATGACTTACTGCATCCTGACTTTAATAGTCTCATGTTGTTTAATTGCCTTAATCGAATTAAATACCAAATACAATGTGACTGCACTAAGCAGGATATGTGATGGTTTTCATGGGTCCCTACAGATTTCATATATAAGTGGGAATATTCTAGTTGGCGATTTGAAAGGTAAATTAAAATGCAATTCAGGACTGGCGTACAAAAATTTTGAATGTTGTTTTACTTCTCTACAAACAATTTTCAACCCAGATCCTCTCAGCCTGCAGTATTTCTGAGCAGACATGTCAGGGCAGCAGTATATTTCACAGAGAGCCTGCACTCCTGCTCCTGCTCCTAAAAACCGTCTGTTTGTTATTAGCTCCACTGAACCCTGGTAGCAGATTTTTAAATTCTAGCCTGTCCAGAATTGAAGGAGGTGAAATAATGATCCAGTGGATTCAATAGTAACTTTTGAAAGGGAGTTGGAAAGATGCATGAAAATGAAAAAAAAAATTGCAGAGCTATCAGGAAAGAATAGGGGAGAGGGATTAATTGGATAGGTATTTGAAAGAGCCAGCACAGATACAATGGGCCAAATAGCCCCCTTTCGTGCTCTATAATTCAAGACTAAAAGGGTGAATTTTGAACAGCACCACTTCCAGAACAGAGCCTAGTTTGATGAGAGCAAGGATTGGAGAATGTACCTCTGGTGGAAGCTTTGGCAGATTCACTTCTGGTACCTGACTCTCTGATTCTGCAGGGCTTCATAAGATTTACGCAATATAGCCATGTGATGTAGGAATTCAACAACAGGAGCCACATGCAATTATAAATAACACAGCATGCTAGGATGCTTTGTGAAGGTAGTGGGGGGTGGGGGTACAGTCAGACACTGCAAGATTTTGGAAGGTGGGGCTGGGTGATGTTTGATGGGTCAGGTTTAGAGAAGGCCTTTGGTAGTTGCCAAGGAGGAAGGCAGCAGGATTTCCCATTTCCTGTATGTCTCGCAGCATGCCCTTTTGGAATTCTACCCGGAACGAACACCTGAAAAGCTTCATAGGTTTGCCATGCATAGCAAGCAGAAGAGCATTCAGCCCACAGGGAGTAATGATGAAAAGAGGGTGGGGGTGGAAATCACAGAAATACAAACAAATTACATGGGTAATGAAAGGTTCCCTGTCTCAAATGTTATGGCACCAAAATTTTGTAAGCGAGCGGAGTGGACTGTCATCATGGTTTTAGTGCCATGTTGTATTGACATATGGGCCTGTACTTGGATTTCCAAAAGGCAATTGATAAGGTGCCAGATAAAGGATTATTATGGAAAATAAAAGTCATGGTGTAAAGGGTAACATATTAGCATGGATAGAAGATTGGCTGTCTGACAGAAAACAGAGAGCAAGCATAAATGGGTCTTTCTCTGATTGGCAAGATATGATGAGTGGAGTCCCACTGGGGCCTCAACTTTTTACGATTTACATCAATGACTTAGATGAGGGGAGTGAAGGCATGGTAATTTACAGATGACGCAGGTGATGTAGATGATAGGTAGGAAAGTATGTTGTGAGGAGGACATGAGGAGGTTGCAGGATATAGGTAGGTTGAGTGAGTGGGCAAAGATCTGGCAAATGGAATTTAATGTGGGAAAATGTGAAGTTGTTCACTTTGGCGGGAAGAACTAAAAAGCAAAGTATTACTTAAATAGAGAACGGCTACATAATTCTGAGGTGTTCTAGTACATGAGTCACAAAAAGTTAGTATGCAGGTACAGCAAATAATTAAGAAGTCTAATGGAATGCTATCCTTTATTATGAGAGGGATTGGTCATAAAAGTAAGGGCGTTATGCTTCAGTTATACAGAGCATTGGTGAGACTGCGCCTCGAATACTGTGTGCAGTTTTGGTCTCCTTATTTAAGGAAGGATATAAATGCACTGGAGGTGGTTCAGAGGAGGTTTACTAGATTGATACCTGGAATGAGTGGGTTGTCTTATGAGGAAAGGCTGGACAGACTGGGCTTGTTCCACTGGAGTTTAGAAGAGTGAGGGGTGAATTGCTTGAAGTATAAAAGATCCTGAACGGCCTTGACAAGGTGGATGTTGAAAGGATGTTTCCTCTTGTGGGTGAGTCCAGAACTAGGGGGCACTGTTTTAAAATTAGGGGTTGCCATTTTAGGACAGAGATGAGGAGAAATCTTTTTTCTCTGAGGGTTGTGCGCCTTTGGAATTCTCTGTCTCAGAAGGTGGTGGAGGCGAGGTCATTGAATATTTTTAAGGCTGAGGTAGATAGATTCTTGTTAGGCAAGGGAATCAAAGGTTATCAAGGGGTAGATGGGAATGTGGAAATCGAAACACAAGAAGATCAGCCGTGATCTTATTGAATGGTGCAGCAGGCTCGAGGGGCCAAATGGTCTACTCTTGTTCCGATTTCTTATGTTCTTATGAATTTCATACTCCCCCCGCCGGCGGGTTTTTAGGTAGGGAGTTGTGGGGAGAGCGTGAAATTCAAGGAATGGGAAACCCTCTGGGTTTCCACCTGCCCCAACCTCCCAGTGATTTTACGTCAGGGCGGGCAAGGTCTTGGATGGTCTGTCCATCGTTGCCCCAGTTGAGGTCCTTAAGTTGCCCATTATTGGCCACTCAAGTGCCATTCCCCACCCAGCCTCAATTTTTAGGCTGGCAGGAGGATTTAGCTGTTGTAGGGGAAGCTCGAAAATGAGTGGGCCTCGGCCTCAGGGTGGTAAGGCGGAGTGGGGGCACCTGCATCAGAAGCCCCTTTCTGACTTCAAGCAACCCCCCCCTTTATGGTCTGGTGGCCACTGGAGCTCCCTCCTACTCCACTCCACCCCCCCCCACCTCCCAGCCTCTCCCCCGACACCCACTTTCCACACCCTGGGGCCTTCCCTACCCTCCTCGTCCTGGAACCCTGTAAGCTCAGCTCACCATCACCTTCTCAAGGGCAATTAGGGATGGACAATAAATGCTGGCCTAGTCAGCGACACCCACATCCCATAAAATGACAAGTTCCGGAACTTAGGCTCAGGCATCTTCCTGAACTTCCTCTTCTGTCCACTCCAGCTCCTGTCACTACAGGGACTAGAGAGCTGCTGGCTAATCATATTTACCAGCAGCTCTCTGAGGTGGGACTTCCTCCTGATTGAGGGGCGGAAGTCCTGCCTGCAGCTAATTGACACTCATTTGAGCATGAAATGGCTGCAGGGCAGTCAGACTCAGCGGGGACATGTTCCTGCTGACTCTACAGATGGCAGAAAGGGAAACCCCACCATCTGAAATATTCAGGTTATAAACTCAGCAGCTGATCCTGCCAAGACTTCAAGATTGTGGGGAGCCCCAAGCCTGCAGCACTAAGGGTATACCTAATTCTTCTCAAGGGTAGGGAAGCCTCATTATCCCTGAAGAGGGGTTGTTGGCTCCCTTCCCTAGTGGAACTTTTTGTTCAGCCCCCTTTATAAAGAGCACTGATTTGAAAGTAACCCCCGGCCTGGTCACAATCCCGGCCTGAAGCCCCAGGTGCATACCACTTCCTCCAAGTTGGCAGGCCAATCTCAGCAGACAGATTTTGGCTGCATCCGTGCCAAATTCCTCTGAGGATCAGGAAAGCAGGAACTGTCCACCTCTTCTTAGGTATTGTTTTAGGAGGGTAGAGACTGCAGCAAAACAGGCTGTCCTGCAATGGCTGGATGTGATGAACCTAGGCCCTTTCCCATTCCAATGTACTCCAATCGATGTCACGCCAGGACTGTGCTGGATGTTAAGTTCTCCCTCTTTAGGGGGATGACTGACACTCCTGGGCAATTCCAGGATTTCCCGCTCTCTATCCATGTATGTTATATGGAAGGAAGTTTAGATTAACTTCTGCAAACAGACACTTTGTACATAGTAATGAGTCAGCTCTTTTTGGTCCTCAGCTAATATTCAGCCATTGATAGTTGTTGATGTTTTGACAACTGAATCATTTTTCTTTGAGCAGTCTGATATAGTGGTAAATATAAAAATCATATTTACGCAGTTTTGTCATCATCAGCTACTGTTGCTGATGCCACTTCTCTATGAGACAGCTTGTCCCTGTGCACATCCCCCTGGAAATGGCCTGATTATGGTTTTAATACTGGAGGATTCTGCTTCACCTCCCACAATTGTATGACTACAGGTTTCCTAAATATCTGGTTGTGAAGGGCTTTTTACCCTGAAGTTACTTTGACCACTGCTTCCCTCCATAACAGAATCACAGAACTGTTACAGTGCACAAGGAGGCCATTCAGCCCATTGTATCTGCACCGGCTCTCTGAGCATTTTAAATTAATGCCAATCTCCAGCCTTTTCCCCGTAACCCTGCACATTGTTCCTATGTAGATAATCATCCAATGCCCTCTTGAATGCCTCAATTGAACCTGCCTCCACCACACTTCCAGGCAGTGCATTCCAAACCCTAACTACTCGCTGTGTGAAAAAGTTTTTTCTCACCTCACATTTGCTTCTTTCGCAAAACACTTTAAAACTGTGCCCTCTGGTTTTCGATCCATTTACGAGCAGGAACAGGTTCTCCCTATCTACCCTGTCCAGGCTCTTCATTATTTTGAAAACTTCTATCAAGTCTCCTCTCAGCCTTCTCCTCTCCAAGGAAAACAATCCCAACTTCTCCAATCTTTCCTCATAACTCAAGATGCTCATCCCTGGAACCATTCTCATAAACCTCTTCTGCACTGTCTCCATTGCATTCACATCCTTCCTATAGTGTGGCACCTAGAGCTGTACACAATACTCCTGCTGCAGTCTAACCAGTGTTGTATATAAGCTCATCAAAACCTCCCTGCTCTTGTATACTATGTCCCTATTAATGAAGCCGAGAATACTGTATGCTTTAGAAACAGCTCTCTCTACCTGTCCTGCCACCTTTTCATTCCTTATCAGCCAGAGGGCATGTAGATCACCAGTTCCCTTCATGACATTGCGTCTGCCAAGATCTCCTTCCAAGAAGCTACATGCAGTACATGCTCTTCCATGTAATCGCACTTGTCACCAATTATTTCTCTCTAAGACCATCTGAGCCAGAAATTATGTTTTAGGGACATCAGACCATGATGTTCCAGCTCAAGGTCACATAAACTACTGCCTTTCTCCTGCCCTTCCTTCACTCAAGAGGAATCTACAGTAAATTAAAAGGAACATTTCAACTTTAGTAATTCCTTGTAGACTCAAGATGGTGGCTTCCACTGGCAGCAATTCCCTTCTGATGTGAGTTTTGCATCACCAATTAAATTTAAATTACACTCATTGAAAGACAGACCACAGGAGGAGGCTATTGAGCCCATTGCACCTGTGCTGGCTCCTCAGTAGAGCTATCCAACTCATTTCACACCCCACTCTTTCCCCATAGCCCTGCAGATGTTATCCCTTCAAGTATTTATCCAACTGCCCTTTGAATGTTTCTACTGAGCTTGCTTCCACTTCACTTTCAGACAGTGCTTTCCAGATCACAACAACTCATCATATAAAAGGTGTTTCTGTGTGTTACCTTTGGTCCCATTTCTCCTAATCTTAAACCTGTGACCTCTGGTTACCTATCATTCTATCACTGGAAACAGTTTCTTATTATTTACTCCATCTAAACTATTCATGATTTGGACCTTGCTTTTCAAATCTCCTCATAAACCTTCTTTGATCTCCACATAACAGAAGTTCCTCATCCCTGGTATACTTTTATTCAGCCTCTTTTGCTCCATCACTAAGGCCTTGACATCCTTCCTATAGTGTGGTGCCCTGAATTGAACACAATACTCCAGCTGGGTAATGTACTGAGGAATCAATGCATTGTAATGATTTACCATGGCTTCCTTGCTTTTATATTCTCTAGCTCTATTGATAAAGCCAAGGATTCTGTCTGATTTTTTAAATTGCCTTAACTTGAAATCATAACATTTTACAGCACAAAAGGAGACATTTGGCCCATCATGTCAATATTATCCAATTTGGTCCCACAGCCCGCCTTCAACGATTTGGGTGCACACACCTCCAGGTCTTTCCACTCCCACACCCCCTTTAAAACTATAATATTTTGTTTATGTCACCTCTCCTCATTCTTCCTACCAAAATGCATCTCTCACGCTTTCCTGCATTAAATTTCATCTGCCATGTGCCTGCTAATTTCACCAGTTTGTTTATATCCTCTTGAAGTCTGTTACCATTCCCCTTTCGTGTCACCTGCAAATTTTGAAATCTTGCCCTGTATATCCAAGTCCAACCATCAATATGTATCAAAAAGAGCAGTGGCCCTAGTACCAACCTCTGGGGACAACACTCCAGCCTGAAAAACAGTCGTTCACCATTACCCTCTGATTCCTGTTCCTCAGCCAATTTTGTGCCCATCCTGCCACTAATCCTTTAATCGCATGGGCTTCCATTTTGCTAATAAGTTTATGATGTGGTATCTGATCAATTAAAATGGCTTCTGCAATTGGTCCACATCTGACTGTATCAAGAATGTCACAATGCACTGGTTCTCAATAAATACATCTGCTTCCTCCAGGTTAGAAAGAAAGAAAAAGATCAATTATTAAGAGGAACAAAAACTAGAAATGTTTATGTCCAAACCTTTCCAGGGAGAAACACAGAGTAAATTGACTTTTATCTAGCCTGAGGAAGTAGACCGTAACTCTCTTGTGACTGTCAGTCGTGAGTTGTCCAACCAGAGCCACAGTCTTCTGTACCTTTCCTTTGTAAAGGTTTGCTTCTGAAGTTCCTCAGCAGTCCACTACGCTATTAAGTATTTTGTGAATGCTAAGGTCATGAAAGTGTACTCTGCAGGTTGAGCTGTCAGTCACAATAATTGCAGATTACACACCATTACATGCCATTAGGGACGGGAAGCTGCAGCGTCCCTGTCATGTAGATAGAGAAAAACTATTGCTGTATTCTTTCTTTGACTTTTTACTTATTTCTGCCCATTAGTGCCTGGGGCAATCCCCATAGACTCAGTGCAAGGGAGCACCTTCGAGGAGAAGATATATCTGCAGTGGAAGGAGCCGATTGAAACATTTGGTATTATCACACTTTATGAGGTAAAAATATATAATATTTTATGGCTGTACAATTTTTCTGTTTCCAATTCTATATTTCACACAAAGTGAAAAACATTAGGTTTAGATGTGTTGGACTTGATTTTGCAACCTACAACCGTAACAATGTGTTTGAGATGGCCATTATGAAACAAGGTAAATATACTTATATGTTCTTTTAGTGCTGTTTCTGATTTTGAACGTGAGTTGTGCACAAGATGGACAATATCCTTCAAAAATGAATAATCTGCTGTTTCTTACTCTGAAATTTTCACCTCTTTAGAAGATGCCAACTCTTGTTGAAGATTGATTCTTTTTTTCATGGGTACTTGTGCCCCTTGGTACCTTGGCGAGTGGCCATCCTTCATGTGGGAGATTAGATAATGAGTGTTGGCAAGCTATTATCCAGAGGTAGTTAAAGTGCCACAACGGAGCCCATTCGCATCCTCCCTGACATCCACACAAATAATTTCTAGCAGGGGTCATGGGCTAATGATCAGGTACAGGAATACAGGCTGACTTTTCTTCCTATACCTACTCAAGGAAATTGTAATTCCCCACCTCCTAAGGAAGTTTGCACTCTCAATTGTTTTTGTTTAGTGAGAAATAAAATAAAGGGGGAAAAAAATAATAGGATTGCTTTCCACTCTGTTATTAACTTGTTGAAGGCATTGCTGCTTTGCCTCTATACCAAATTGGAGTAGCCTCAGGAAGTATCTAGCTTTGCAGACTGGGTGGAAATCCGGCATTATGGATCTTCATTACTCTTGCCTTGCATCACTGAGCATTGCCCCGTTCAAAACAGAGGAAAGCTCTTCAATGATTCAGAACATAGATTCCAATTTCCATCTTGTGTAAAGTGAATCTGGAAGTTTGTTAGCATTGCTGGCGAGGCTGTCTGTTTTGAATCAATGAGCCCAAATTTATCCTCACCCTATTTGAGGCCTTTACACTTAATTAGAAGCCTAAGGGGCTGTTACAGCATTAGGGTTAAAACACAGATATTCATCACCTCGCCTAACCTCTGGAATTGTCAGAGACTAGGATTACACTATTTGACAAGAACTGAAGTGAATGACCTGGCTAAAATAAAATTTATGGCCTAGAAATTCAACTAGGCCACACTCATATTTAAGAGATTAATACTGTAGGCAAGAAATGTTCACTCATTAAGAGCTAATGTTATGCTACCCAGCATGTTCCTAGAGGCAAAAAATATTGTTAAACATGGCTCAAACCTGAAACAGGTGTTAGTTCCTTCATGAATGAGGGGTTTGTCACATGTTTGAAACCCTTACTGCAAGACTAGATTGCCAAGAGGCAGCTGGGCACCGGATGCATTCAGGAAAACCAAGCCTACACACGGCACAACAGGTGTGCTTTAAAGGGACCACTGCAGGCCGCAACCAACAGGATCCGTATTTAAAATACACACACCTGAAAGAAAGCTCTGGCAAAGCACATAGGCTGCTGCTGACCAAAGCTGCTTAGCCCCACTTTTTGCTGCCGCCCTTCCTCAATATTTGCAGCCTTCCTGATCCTGACCTCTGCCCTCCTCGATTGCCACCAAACACTGCCCTCCCTTCTGAACTGATCACTCCATTTTCTGGTTGCCCTTCTTCCTGATTGACCCCTATCCTGGTTGACCACTGTCCTCTGCCCCCACTCCCATTTTTATACGAGTAAAAATAATAATTAGCCTTCTTGTCCTTTTGTAAGATTACTTCAATGTTGTGTTGGCTAAATAAGATGATGCCGGACAAGCAAAGTACAAGTTCCATCCTTTCATTTGTACTGTGCTCGCTGAACTTAGTTCATCTTGGTACTTGGTACTTGATAACGTTTCCCACCAATGAATTTTCACAGGAGGTACACAATGAGTGCAGTCGGTAGTCACATTATTTAAAAAATTTCAACAGATTTTCCTTCAGTGAATCCTTAGAGAGCATGCAGAGTAAGGTTTGTGCCTTTAATTGTTCCTGGGAAAAAGGTGTTAGGGAAAAGGTAGTAGGGTTGTTGGACTTGATGTCCCAGTCAGAAGGCTGCTGACGTTTACTCTCTTGGTTCACACTTGATGAACTACTGGAGAATATTTAACACTTAGGGAACCACAACCCAACATGAGTCAGTGCCTTCGGCTGAGAAGGAGAGGGAATTGAAAGAATAAATGAATAAATATTCTGTTGGTAATTTTATTTACCAAGTCTTGCTTTTTAGGAACATAACGCTTAATTTTATGCTCTTCGGAAGGCTGGTGGGGCATGTAAAATTGAATGCAATGCTATGGGTGCTGCGCCTGGTGCCTACCCACCTTCCCCCACCACAGTTTTACACGTGACAGGTGAGGTGCCGGGTGGTTCAACAACTCATGGGCCACTTGAGGCCCTTAAGTGGCCAATTAATGATCACTTAAGGACCTCTTCCCTCCCCCACTGCAATTTCTCCTGAGTCAGGTGGAGGCCAGTGCCAAGTGTGATACCTGGCAGCTTTTATTGCTCTAACTGGTGGAGGAGATAATACCTCCTTCAAAGGCTTCCTGACAGCAACCCCCCACCCCCATCCCCCCTTAAGGCCTTCTCCCACCCCTCTGTTTCCCTTCCTTACCTAGACTGTCCACCCCAGCACCCAACTCCCCCCTCACTCTCTCTTGCCAGGACCTGCAGCCAGCCTGGCCCCAGCAATAATCCCCACCTGTTTTGTGTCTGGCTCCATCAGCAGGCCATTTGGTTGGTCACTAGCTCTCAAAGGTGAGACTTCTTCCCCAGGTGGGGGCAGAAGTCTCGCCTCGAGCCCATCAGTGGCTCACCAACCCTTAATTGGCTGCGGTGTGGCCCGCCAGAGCTGGGCAGACTGGGCCCCAACATTTACACAGGGTTGGAGGCGAGGGTCCTGGCCGAGCATGAAATTACACCCTTAGGCAGTTACTTTTTGCACTCTTATCTATGATATATTAAAAAAATTATTAAATGTGTGAAGTTCCTTTTATTTTCCCCTGTTTATAATTGTCCCTCTTCTTACTTAAAACATAAGCTGCCAATTGGTAAACTGGCCATGCTGAAATTGCATCTACCATGAGTGAAGGCACTGCAGTGCCACCAGTGGCTGGAGGAGAAAATGACACTGTGGATATTCTAGAGATATGGGGCTGAATTATACGAGGTGCAGGATTCCCTGCCCCACCACCCCCGCACACCATCCCCCACCAGCTAAAAGAACCTGCCAAGGGAACACCAGCAACCACACAATTTAACGGCCAATTGCCCCTTCTGGATCAGGAGATCCCACCTTAAAGAACTGCCAGCCATGAGAGGTTTGCAGATCTCTCGTACTGGGCATGTGACACTGGATCATTTGGGTACTGTTGGGCTTCTTGCTGGGCGCCAAGCTGGCAGGTCCCAGTGAGGGGGCACGAGGGGCTGGCATTTGAGAGGCCATGGGGAGGGGCAACCTGTGGGAGCTAAAACTTTGAGGGGGCCCTCTGACAAGCTGGGGGCCCATTAAGAAGGGATCCCCGACCAACCATCAGCCCGTGCTGGGAAAACTCCTGGACTGGCCACTAGGGGTCCTTAAGTGAGCATTAATTGTCCACTAGGTTTCAAGTGGCCCACTAGCAAGCCGCTCCCTACTGCAGGTATAATTGCAGTGGGGGCAGGGGGCAGGAAGGCAGCAGGTAAGACACCTGATGAATTCAACGAGCAGCACACCCCCCATCCCCCCCACCCAACCGCCTGCTGCGTCCTTCACCAGCCTTCAAAACCACTCACAGTGCAGCAAAAAAATTCAACCCATGAGTTGAAATCCCGACACTGTAGCTGGGGAATTTAAGTTTAGTGAACAAATAAATTTGGAATAAAAAGCTCATGTCAGTGATGTGACCTTATAATAACTCGATTGTCATAAAAACTGGTCTGGTTCATGAATTTTCTTTAGGGAAGGAAATCTGCCATCCTTATCTATTCTGGTCTATATGTGAATCCGAACCCAAGGCATCTTGGTTTACTCTTAATTTGCTCTGTAATGGCCTAGCAAGTCCCTCAGCGATGGATAGTAAATGCTGGCCTTGTTTGTGATGAACACATCCAGTGAATAAATAAAATAAACCTCTTATCCCTACTAACCTGAAGATTGCAGCTGGCCACAGGCAGCTGAATAGTAATTGTTTAAGAATTATCCTTTGAAAATATGCTGTGCAATATATTTTATTTTATTCATTCATAGGATGTGCAATTAAAAAAAAACATCATTTATGGGATGTGGGCATCACTGCCAAAGCCAGGATTTATTTGCCCTTGAAAAGTAGTGATTTGCCTTCTTGAACCACTGCAGTTCATGTGGTATAGGTACATCCACAGTGCTGTCAGGGAGGGAGTTCCAGGATTTTGACCAAGTGACAGTGATGGAATGGCAATCTATATTTCCAAGTCAGGATGGTAAGTGGCTTGGAGGAGAACTTGCAGGTGCTGGTGTTCCCATTCATCTGCTGCCCATGTCCATCTAGACGGTAACGGTTGTGGATTTGGACGGTGCTGTCTAAGGAGCCATGGTGAGTTCCTGCTGTGCATCTTGTAGATGGTGCACACTGCTGCTACCGTGCGTCAGTGGTGGAGGGAGTGAATGTTTGTGGATGGCAATCCAATCACACGGGCTGCTTTGTCCTGGATGGTGTCAAGCTTCTTGAGTGTTGTTAGAGCTGCACCCATCCAGGCAAGTGGAGAGTATTCCAATTCTTGTGTCTTGCAGCTGGGGAGTCAGGAGATGAGTTACTTGCCACAGGATTCCTAGCCTCTGAGCTGCTCTTGTAGCTGCAGTATTTATATGGCTAGTTCAGTTCAGTTTCTGGTCAACGGTAACCCTGAGGATGTTTGATAGTCTAACAACTATGTTCAGCTCGGTCTGTAGTGGTACGACTGAGACACTCTTGGTGATGGAAATTGAAGTCCCCCACCCAGAGTACATTCTGCGCCTTGCCACCCTCAGTGCTTCCTCCTAGTGGTGTTCAACTGATTCATCAGCTGAGGGGGGGTGGTGTTATGTGGTAATCAGCAAGAGGTTTCCTTGCTGATGTTTGACCTGATGCCATGAGATGTCATGGGGTCCGGAGACGACGTTGAGGATTCCAGGGCAATTCCCTCCCGACTGTATACCACTGTGCTGCCACATCTGCTGGGTCTGTCCTGCAGTGGGGCAGGACATATCCAAGGATGGTGATAGTGATGTCTGGGACATTATTTATAAGGAAAGATCCCGTGAGAGTGACTATGTCAGGCTTGACTGGTCTGTGAGACAGCTCTCCCACTTGTGGCACAAGCCCCCAGATGTTAGTAAGGAGGAATTTGCAAGGTCACCAGGGCTGAGTTTGCCATTGTCATTTCCGATACCTAGCTCAATGCCAGGTGGTCCGTCCGGTGTCATTCCTTACTGACTTTGTAGCGGTTTGATACACCTGAGTGGCTTGCTGGGCCATTTCAGAGGGCATTTAAGAGTCAACCACATTGCTATGGGCCTGGAGTCACATGTAGGCTAGACTAGGTAAGGATGGCAGATTTTCTTCCCTAAAGGACATTAGTGAACCAGATGGGTTTTAATTCCAGATTTTTTATTGTTTAATTGATGGTTTGTTTGAATAATTCAAACCGGGGTCTGTGGCATTACCCTGGGTCTCTGGATTACAAGTCCAGTGACAGTTCCATTATGCCATTGCCTCTCCTATAATACTGGTTACACTGTATTAACGGTTGCTTGTGTAATCTGTCTATTATTTTAACAGTGGCATTGGCCCATTTAAGGTAAATGGGTTAACATTTTGTTATAATAAAGGATAGGGAATTGGATGCAAACCCACTTGCATACTCATTACTAATATCATAGAGGATGATTCGAAATCCTGAGAGGGTAATTGGCCAGGAAGAGCCTGATAGCCTGAGGAAATTGAATTAACAGATAAAGCAAAGCCGCGTGGGTTAATAGCCACATCTCTCCTGATGCTAATTCA
The DNA here is from genome assembly GCF_017639515.1 of Carcharodon carcharias. Classification (NCBI taxonomy): domain Eukaryota; kingdom Metazoa; phylum Chordata; class Chondrichthyes; order Lamniformes; family Lamnidae; genus Carcharodon; species Carcharodon carcharias. Next base: position 170,168,752 of record NC_054472.1, read on the forward strand.
GCTTCCTCACATTACCACACTCCTTGATGCCAATAGCTTTGATGTTACAGACTGTCATTTTGTTTTAATAAAAATATTCAACAACAGTAAACACTTGGAGGGGAAAAAAAACTGCAGTTGTTAAAGTTGGTGCTAATTTATGTCACTGTTAGTGAGACTTTGTCAGTATGTGGGCTCCTGATGACAGATGATTTATATTATGTATTGAGCTAACGCCTGATGTTCAGGAGTTACGTGGTCAGGACCAACATCCTAGTTAGCTTGCCGAGTTTGTTAATTCCAGCTCCTGTGACGACCCTGTTAAAAATGGGTCAAATCTTACTGCCAACCTAAGCAACAAGTGTATGTTGGGCATGTTCACCAACTGGGGAGAATGTCATGGCAAGAGCCAGTAGCACGACGAGTGGTGCTGAACTAATAAAGCTACAACTCAACTTGGCATAATTTCCCATTATTGTGTCAAGTATCTTCAATCAGATGCATGTTTCCTGCTGTCTAAAATACCTACGGGCCTCAGCTGGAGCACATTCATGTCTCAAAGCAATCATTTGATCTTGATTATAGATCACTCCAGATTGATTTGTTTTGAATAAACTATTAGAGCAATTTTACTTGGCCTCTGATCTCATCTTTTGTAACGTGGTCAAGCAACAAACACAGTAATTTAACAGGAGAGCAGTCCCGGTTAAAGGTCTCCTCTAGGACTGAATCATTCCGTTTGGAACGTCATTCGCTGTCAGTTGGGCAATTAGTGATTGTTATAGTTTTTTTAAAATCCCCTCAAGTGCTTCCTTTGCCCTCCTCAGACCTTGATGTTGCTGAGATACAGCATCATGGTACCAATGCCCTTTGGTATCAACTCAGTCAAGAATACATTCTTGATGTGTGAACCTCAACTATGAGAAGCTACTCAAATAGGAGGTGAGGAGGTAACCTCACATGGGCATCATCCTGTCCTTACTTGATGGCCCAGCCGCATGCTCATTCAGCAGGTGTTATGGTCATTGGAGAAGGAATGCTGGTTGGCTCTTTAGTCCTGTGGACTTTAGTGGTACAATAAGCAAGTATAGCATTTATACTGCCACCCCAGCTAACTCAGGCCTGTGTCCTTCATAGGCTGGATCTACAGCATGCAGTTTAGTAAATGTAGCCAACAGAATGCTGGAATGCACACTTTTATTCTAAACATGTATAACCTTAATTGGTAGTCCCATATACTGTCAATGATCACAGATCAGTAGGTTCTGTACATCAAACCCTTGTCTAACCTCACTGAAAAAACCAATAAAACATTCAAAGTACACAAGCTAAAATCTAACATCAGTAGTATGGAAAACATACGAGTCTATTATAAAGGATGTGATAACAGGATACTTAAAAAATCAAAGGGATTAGATAAAGGCAACATTGATTTATGAAGGGGAAGCCATGTTTGACAAACCTACTGGAGTTCTTTGAGGATGTCACTAGCAGAATAGGTAAGGGGGAACCAGTGGATGTGGTGTATTTGGCTTTTCAGAAAGCTTTTGATAAAACCCCACATAAGAGGTTAGTGTATAAAATTAAAGCGCATACGGTAATATATTGGCATGGATTGAGAATTGGTTAGCAGACAGGGAAGAGAGTAGGAATAAATGGGTCTTTTTTGGAATGTCAGGCAGTGACTAGTGGGGTACCGTAGGGATCAGTGCTTAGGCCCCAGCTATTCACAATATATATAACGACTTGGATGAGGGAACCAAATGCATTATTTCCAAGTTTGCTGATGACACAAAACTTGGTGGGAATGTAAGCGATGAGGAGGGTGTTAAGAGGCTTCAAGGTGATTTAGACAAGTGAGTGAGGGGGCAAATAAATGGCAGATGCAGTATAACATGGATAAGTGTGAAGTTATCTACTTTGGTAGGAAAAACAGAATGGCAGAGTATTATTTAAATGGTTTTAGGTTGGGAAATGTTGATGTACAAAGGGATCTGGGTGTCCTTGTACACCAATCACTGAAAGTAAGAATGCAGGTGCAGCAAGCAGTTAAGAAGGCAAATGCTGTACTGGCCTTTATTGTGAGAGGACTTGAGTACAAGAGCAAGAATGTCTTACTGCAGTTGTACAAGGCCTTGGTGAGACTGGAGTATTGTATGCAGTTTTGGTCTCCTTACCTAAGAAAGGATATACTTACCATAACACCTCCTATAATGATGAGGTAAAAGAACACATGACTAGAAGAGGCAGGGGAAGAATGTTCATGGCTTCAGCAGTGTAACACCTAGTCATGGATAGCTGTACATTTTTCAGTTGTATAAAATAGGCCAGTTGTTGTTTGAATATACCAACGTCTCAGTGATTATTCCAAAGCTAGATTAACCAACATACAACAATGACATTGCTTTATAATGCGCTCTTTTTGATCTTGAATGATAACTACAGCCTAACTTACCATTTTCAATTGTGACTCCTGTAGTTATAAGATTTTGGTCTTTTTTTTCAGGACCAGGTATAAAAAAGACAGAAGAAATTCTGATTAAAATCAATTCTTTATATCTGTTTTGAATAAATTAAATTTAATGTTTCATGTAGTTATGGAGACGGAGAGGAACTGTTGAGGTATGCAAGACCCTAAAAAGGTTAAATTCCTGCGACTGTTTAGCATTGCCCAAGAACGTAAGGACATGGAGTCGAGCTCACAGGAGGGAAAGTAAATGAATCGATCACACATGCAATTGGAATTGTGTTATAGGACTGTGGTACCCTGTCCCTTTAAGAGAATGCAAGTGTACTGATCATGTGACAGCACTGATGAATCACTGTACAGCGCAGGCAGCTGGGAACTGTCTGGATGTTCCTGAGTGAGCACACATGATCTGGTGCTCTGCCCTGTGTCTCAATAAACCAGCACTGTTTATTCCTACATCAATCTCTCCCTGTGATTGATTGCGAGCAGCAATTGAGGAGAACATAGGAAGGCATTTAGAGTTCAGCTGGCTAACAAACTCATTTACCAAGACATAAAAAAGACCATCTGTTCTGCTAAGAGTAAGCGACCTGTTAAAACTAGGGGTTCACCATTGGTGGGGTTCCCATGAAGTGACCCTGGAAATAAGCAACCCAAAATACAGAGTTACTACCTCTGAGGGTAGTGAAGATTTGGATGGGGCTGGTCAGAGAAAGGTTGAGGCTGATTCCAATTTTACAGTGGGGTTAGAGAGACAATTGGTGAGAAAAGCAATTGAGGAATATATCGACAGTGAATTATATACCCTGCTATTGAAGTCTGGCGGGCAGCCAGATGGCCTGAAATAAAAATAAAATTGATCCAGTACATTCCTATCAACTTATTGGATCAACTAACAGGGAGGAATTCCTGAGCCTGACAGATATTAATACCCTAATTGACTCACAGTGTTGCCTCTTGAGAGGCAGTAATGTAAACAAAGTGGCACTTGTGCTATCACAGGCACTATAACTGCACTCCACATGGGAGGGGGCGTTGTACTCTAGATTACTAACTACTGACTACAAACTACTAAGGTAGCCCACGCTACTCTGTCATTGGATAATAAGATCATGTGATCTTCTATTATAACATTCTTCTTAAAGCCATATTACACATCAGATACCACATTCCCCCCCCTTTTACTCAGAAATATATTTTACAGTTACAATTACAATTTTTCTCAAAATATCAAATTATTTACACAGATAAGTAATTTACAAATTCAGTCTTTCTGAGAGTTTCCTTATATGTGTTAAACGTCTCAGCTCTACAGCTTCAGATGTTTTGTCAGGATCCTGCATTTCTGGTTTTGTCTGAACATTAGGTTCTTCGGTTGGCACCTGCAAATTTGTTTCCTCAACTCTTGCAGGCACAGCCGAACCTTCAAACACACCTATTCTGAGTTGTGTTCTTTCAACAGGAGATGTTGATGCAGCCGTGAACACTGGAGGAGTCATTTCCTGATACTTTGGGAAGAATTTTCCCGTTGGCGAGCAGGGGTGGGGGTCCACTCACCGGCGCGTAAAATAACACGGGATGACCTCGGGTGGAACTCCTGACCTCACCCCGCGTCATTTTCATTTCCAGGCTGGCGGGGGCGCAGCCGAGTCAGCCTATTGAGGCCATTGAGAAACTAATTAAAATCACTAATGGACCTGCCCGTCCAACCTTAAGGTTAGCGGGCAAGCCGGGAGCCCTGGCGGGCTTCAGAAAAAGCATGAAATCTCATCCACGGGCAGGATAAGGTTTCATGAGGGTATTTAAATTTTTAATAAAGGTTTCAAAAAAAGTTATGGACATGCCCCAACTCATATGACAGTGTCACATGAGGGAACATGTCAGGGAAATTTTTCTATCATTTGTATTACAATTTTTAATTTGGAGCAGATCTCCCTGGGCAGCACTTAGCCTCAGAAAGATCAGTGTGCTCTTTCGTGCGCGTACACACTCCTGACTGAGGGAATCCCCCCCCCACCCCCCCAGCCCGCACAGGGAGCGCACAACACCTCCTGGCAGATGTCACGCTATGCGGGCCTTAATTGGCCCGCCCATGTAAAATGGCGCCCCCCCCCCCCAATTGGGGGCGCCAATCGGAGGCGCGTCTGCCCACGCCCGTTCCCGCATTCCCCCCCCCCCCCCCCCCCCCCCCAACTGGGGGAAAATTTTTCCCTTTATTTCTCTCCTCCTTATACGATCTATATGTTTCCATATGATTTAGTCTTCCACTTTCACGTGGTAAGAAAGAGGTTCAGTGACTTAATTTAATTCACCTGCTAACCACTTAGGCCCTTCACCAAAATTTTTCACATATACAGTCCCTCCTATGGTAACCTTTCTGTCATAAACAATTGTCATGTACAATTTTCTGACTTCCTTTTCCACCTTCCCCCTTAAATTTGACGTTACTAAGGTCAGTCTCATTCTGAGACCGTGTTTCATCAACAATTCTGCACCTGTTGTCGTGTGGTTCTATAATGGAAAATGTCGTGGGGTCGTTCTATACTGGAAAAGAAAACATGCTAACTTGGTCACTTTGGAGTCTCCACCTAATTTATTCATATTATTTTTGAATGTTTGAACTGGTCACATAGCCAGTCCATTGAGAAGGGTTGTATGGTGAAGTTTTTACATGAGTAATACCGTTGAGGCTGATAAACTGTTGAAACTCAGCACTCGTAAATACTGTGCTGTCGACTACTCTTCTGGTGAAACTTTGTCTTAGTTTGTCAATTGTAGCAGAAGATGTTGGTGACTTTACTTCATACATGTCCATCAATTTCGAGGGAGCATCAACAATAAGGAGAAACATTGTTCCCATAAAATGTTCTACATAGTCAATATGCAATCACTCCCATGGCCTTCCTGGCCATTCCCATGAGTGTAACGGAGCTGTTGAAGGTAACTTTTGCACTTGCTGACACTGCATACAACTTCTCACTGAGCTCTCTATTTGTCCATCCACTCCAGGCCACCATAGACAGCTGCTTCTTCATTCAGGAAATTCCTGGATGTGCGCGGTGTAGTTCAGTTAACAAAGGCTTTAGTCCTTTTGGAAGAACAATCACTCTAGCTCCCCACAATAAGATACCATCCTGGCTGGTTATCTCATATCTTCTGTGAAAACATGGTTTCATTTCATCAGATTCCTGTTCTTGTGGCCAGCCACAAAGAACTTGTTTTTGTACTTTGGATAAGACTGGGTCTTGACTTGTCCAACCGTTAATCTGTCTAGCACATACCGGTGATGAATCTAAGAAGTTCAATAATAAAACGATTTCTTGAGGAACTGGAACATCCTCATCGTTTTCTTTCAAAGGCAAATGACTAAGCACTTCAGCATTTGCAATCTGATTTCCAGGCCTGTGGATGAAAGTAAAATCATACTTACAATTTTTCTCAAAATATCAAATTATTTACACAGATAAGTAAGTTTCTGGGGATTTCTTTATGTGTTAAATGTCTCAGCTCTACAGCTACCAGAATCAACACCCATCTCTGTATTCTTGCTGAGGCTATGGGTGGTATAGCCTTGTCCTTGCTGAACAATCCTAGCAATGGCTTATGGTCTGAAACGATGGTAAAGTGACGACCGTGTACATACGGTGAAATTTCTTAGCACCAAAGATGATTGACAAGCCTTCTTTTTCTATCTGTGAGTATCCCTGTTCCGCTGTGTTGAGCATCTTTGATACATATCCAATAGGCCGTTCTGAGCCATCGTCCATTCGATGGGAGAGCACTGCTCCCATTCCATGAGGAGATGCATTACGTGTCAGAGCTAACTCTTTTTTTTTGGCCTAAATGTACTAATAGGGTGGATGAATGCAACAGCTGTTTCACTTCTTTGAAAGCTTATTCCTGTGGTGTTTGCCAAGACCAACGTTGGTTTTTGTTGAGTAAGTAATACAGGGGGAACCAATCCTGTCGATAAATTAGGCAACAAGTATCCATAGTAGTTGATCATCCCCAAGAATGATTTTAGTTCAGAGGTGTTCCGTGGTGCTGGTGCCTCTGTAATGACTCTCTTTTTCTTCAACTGGGTGGAGGCCCTATGCATCTACCCTGTGACCTAAATATACTATCTCTGTCGCTTGAAATGTACACTTTTCTTTTTTTAAACACACTCCCGCCTGTGAAAAACACATCAAACCTTCTTCCAAGTTTGCCAAATTCTCCTTTACAGTGAGTCCTGTCACTGGAATGTCATCAAAATAAACTACAACATGAGGCAATCCCTGCAGCAAACTTTCCATTGTTCTCTGGAATATGGCACATGCAGAGGATAAACCAAAAGGCAAACAGGTATATTGGTACAACCCTTTGTGTGTATTAATTGTGACAAACTTCTGGGAGGCTTCCCCTAACTCCAATTGTTGATAAGCATGGCTTCGTGTAAGTGGCTCCACCTGCCAGCTTAGCATACAAGTCTTCAATTTTTGGTATAGGGTGTCTGTCCAACGTCACCACTTCATTGACAGTCAATTTGTAGTCTCCACAAATTCGAACATTTTGGTCAGGCTTAAGTATGGGACTATTGATGCTGCCCATTCTGAGAACTGCACAGGTCATATCACTCCCAGTTTCTCTAATCTACCCAATTCAGTGCCTACCTTTTCCCATAAGGTACTGGTCTTGCCTTCATAAATCAGGTGGGTAGAGTCTGGATCAACATGAATTTTTGTTTGTAGCCCTTGAACCTTCCCGAGTTCATCTTGGAAAACCAAAGTTTATTTTTGTAGTAGCTTAGGTAACGCAATGGCTCTCAGTTGGAAGATCTCAGCCCAATCCAGTTTAATTTCTTTCAGCCAGTTTCATCTAAGGAGACTTGGCACCTCCCCTGCTACCACTATCAAGGGTAATTTCACTGATTGACTCCCGTACTGTACAGTAACCCTGCTTATGTCTTTGATTTTGATGTCTTCTCCCATTAAGTTTTCAATTTAGTATCCATTTCTTCCAAAATTAATTTATATTCCCCATGATTCAGGTATTTAAAGGTATGCTCATCTTTTACCATGGAGGAAACACCTCTACCCACCTCCATTCTGATGGGTCTATCATTCACCCTCACAGTTACATAGATTGGTTCTGTTCTTCCTACCTTTAAATTATACAATGAATAAATATCGGAATCTGTTATTCAGGGTCTTCTATGTTATGAATCTCACGGGGTATTTTCTTTTGATTGATAGTCTGCCTGACTCTATCCTTGCGATGTCTCATGAGGTATCCTATCAATGACAGTAAAAACATTTGTTTTTTTAAACTTTGATTCATTACAAGGTTGTCTGCTTCCACCTCTGTTACTATTATTCCACGTTTTCACCGCTAAGTCATTTCTTTCTATTTGTTTGTGAGTGGTGGCTGCTTCCCGCTTCTCATCAGAGCTGTACATTTTGGTGCCCTTTTTGGTGAGGCTCACTGTCTAACATGAAGACACCATTTTGCACTCCCTGTATGGCATTTGAGTCCCTCACTGTGTCTTCCATAGCCACTGCTATTTCCTGCGCCTTCTGAAAATGCAAATTTGTTTCAGACAGTAATCTCCAATGAATTAAATCTTCATTTATACCTCACACCAAACAATCTTAAAGCATTTCATTTATAGATGCACCATAGTCACAATATTCTGTTAACTCTTTCAGACTTGCAACATAACAAGTGACTGTCTCCACTGGAGCTCTATTTCTTGAGTTAAATTTGAACCATTGCATCATTACCAAGGGCTTGGGCTGGTAATGACTCTTCACAAGGTTCACTAAATGATCAAAACTTTTTGAATCTGGGACACTGGGTGCCATTAAACTTTGGATCAATCCATAAGTCTTATTCCCACCTGTGGATAAGAACACCTCTTCTCCTCCCCCACAATGTCATTAGCTTGGAAAAAGAACATGAGTCATTCAACATAATGAGACCAGTCGTCCGAGGCAGGTTTAAAAGGATCTATCCTTCCAAACTGTGTCAAGATTTAAGGGGACTGCTTCGATGATTAGAATGGAAATTCTACTTACAATTACCATGTGAGGTACACAGTTCACTTGATTTCCTTCCTCACTTTTTTGCTTTTTTTACCTCGTCGCCAGTTTGTTGGATCCTTGGTCGCTATTTTAGTTGGACTAATGGATCGAGGTTGCATGTTTGATTTGGGATAACCAAGTTGGTACCATAGACATAGCAGATCAGTAGACAATTCTCATGTAGAACACAGTCTATTTATTTACAAAGGAACTCAGCAGCTACACTTGTGTACTTACAACTAAAACCCTGTCTCTACATTACAGACTCTTACTCTAGACTACTCACTACTGACCACAGACTACAGACTACTAAGGTAGTCTGTGCTACTCTGTCATTGTATAATAAGATCATATGATCTTCTATTATAACATTCTTCTTAAAGGTATATTACACGTCAGATTACCACAGAGGCACTCCATGACAACAGTTTTGCCCAGCAGAAATCACTGGCTACGCGACACTGTTTTAGCCACTTAACTGGCTGAAAAGTGCTCTGAGATGGCTGGTGGTCATGAAAAGTGCGATAAAGGCAAGTCTTGCTTTCTTTTACTTGTACTAATTTTAATACATTCCCATACTAATATAATTCACATGTGTGGTTACTTGACAAGCATCTATCACCATTCAGTGTCAAACTTTAGTCTTTCTCTTTCATCGCAATTTGAAATTCTGCCATGAATTGCTAGACACAACAAACCTTCATGCATCTTCTTGGATTTAGTCTAACAGTCACGAGCGTCACTGTGGCTTCATCAGATTGATTGTTGAGAGTGTTGACTCGCACAGTGAGACCCGACAGCCCTCTCCCCACTCTCCAGCCAGAATGTGATTGGATGCTGCTGGTTCGTTGCCATACCATACCTTGTTGGAGCTGCTCTTTATTGGTTGTGCTGAATCATTCCGCAGGCCTGGAGTGATTACTCTAATTGGTCGAACCAACCAAACCCCTCTGCATACAACGTTGCTAGTGTTTTCGTGGTGTTTTTGTCCATGTTACAAATCATTTTAGCCAGTGGTCAATAACACACAACCAAAAGAAGCAAAGCACACAAGAGGATTAAAAAACATTTGTACACTGCGTTTTTCATCTTACCATTTTTCCAACGATCTCTCAAGACTAATCTGCACATGCATAGACAAGGCAAATATGAGTATTGAGCATGCACGCCTTATAATAGTGTCTTGTGCTGGTTTTGTTACTTACTAATCAAAAATACATTAGCCATTTCTGGATTCCCAATTTGCCACATAAGGGGAGTAACTTACTGAATAATACTGTACCATAACTCCATTTGGAAAGGGTTTTGTTTGCTGTCGCTGGCTCCTATTAGAGACAACAATAACTAGCCATTATCACTATTGCTTAAGTTTATTCTGCCATTTTAGGCCTAATCATGGATGGGTTGAACTGCCAGCCTTCCCCCACAGGCCTGCAATGTGTCCTCCCCATCTCTGGGCTTGCCCCAAGATTCCATAAATAAGCATATTCATGAAAACTGGATAATGCTCACAGATGAACCTGTCAGCAAGCAGTCAGAACCAATTAAGTCACTTCAGAGAAAGGCTTTGAGAGTCTTCTCATCATCCTGCTCCTGTTGCCATCCTCTAGAAGTAGACAGCAGATGCCTCAAACTGTTCAGCTCAGTAACTTCTCCAAACCAATCATGTCACTGTTTAGGCACATTATTTTTGAAAAAAAAATGACAGGTTGGATGAAGAAAGATGCCCACGGTAAGTTGAATTGATAAAATTGTGGTTTTGAAATGTTGTTCTGACAGTTCAAGTCCTTGTACCTCAAACCACAGATCTCTAATATACACAGCCAATTAGGAGCTGTAACTGTGAAATGATATACTTATTTATATGGATAATATTATACCCCCTTTATTTATATGAAATTTTTGTTACCAAGTCCCCTTAAATTGTTTTAAATTTATTCATTCATGGAACGTGCAGGTGTCGACATTAAGGCAGCATTTATTGCCCAATCCTCAATGGATTTTAGAAGGTGGTTGTGAGCTGTCTTCTTGAACCATTGCAGTCCATATGGTGTAGATACACCTACAGTGTGGTTAGGAAGGGAGTTGCAGGATTTTGGCCCAGTGATGGTGAAGGAATAGCGATATAGTTCAAGTCAGGATTATGTGTGTATGAGGACCTCTAGATAGAATGGAACACTGTACAATCATAGCAAACATCCCCACTTCTGACCTTATGCTATGGAAGGAAGTTCATTGATGAAGCAGTTGAAGATGGTTGGACCTAGAACACTGCCCTGAGGAACGCATGCATAAATGTCTTTGGGCTGAAATGTTTGACTTCCATCAACCATAACCATCTTCCTTTGTACTCAGTGGAAAATAATTTCCCACTCTTCAATTTTATTAGAGCTCCTTGATGCCACAGTTGGTCAAATGCTGCCTTGATGTCAAGGGTGGTCACTCTCTTGAGTTAGGCTCCTTTGCCCATATTTGGACCAAAGCTCTAATGAAGTCTTGAGCCAGGTGGCCCTAGCCAAATCCAAATTGAGCATTGGTGAGCAAGTTATTGCTGAGTAAGTGCTGCTTAGTAACACTGTCATGACAATTCTATCACTTTTCTGATGATTGAGAATTGACTGATGGGGTATTCATTGATTGATTTAAATTTGTCCGTTGTGTGTACATGACATACCGGGGAAATTTTCCACTTTGTCAGGTGGATGCCAGTGTTGTAGATGTGCTGAAAGCTTGGCTAGAGGTGTAGCTAGTTCTGGAGCACAAACCTTCAGCACTACAACCAAGATGTTGTTGAGGTCCATAGCCTTTGCTGTATCCAGTGTGCTCAGTTGTTTCTTGGTATCACATGGAGCGATTCAAATTGTCCGAAGTCTGATATTTGTGACAATGAGAACCTTGAGAAGAGGCTGAGTTGGATCATCAATTCAATATTTAAGGCTGAAAATGGTTCCAAACACTTCAGCTTTGTATTTTGCATTCAACTGCTGGGCTCAGCCATTATTGAGGATGGAGATATTCAGGGTGCCTCCTCCTCCTGTTAGCTGTTTAATTGTCCACCAGCATTCACGACTGGATTTGGCAGGGATGCAGAGATTTGATCTGATTTGTTAGTTGTGGGTTTGCTTAGCTCTCTCACATGCTGTTTCCACTGTTTAGCATGCACGTAGTCCTGCGTTGGAGCTTCACCAGGTTTATATCTCATCTTTATGTATGTCTACTGCTGCTCTTGGCATGCGTTTCTGCATTTCTTATTGAACTACAATTCGATCACTGGTTTGATGATGATGGTAGAGTGAGGGATATGCCAGGCCATGAGGTTACAGATTGTGTTTGATACAATTCTGCTGCTGCTGATAGCCTATGAATTCCAAGTTTTGAGCTGCCAGATCTGTTCTGAATCTATCCCATTTAGCACACTGGTGGTGCCACACAACATGATGGACAGTTTCTGCAATGTGAAGGCGGGTCTTTGCCTCCACAAGGGCTGTGCAGTGGTCAAGGACAAATATATCTGTGACAGGTAGTTTGGTGAGGACAAGGTCAGAGAATTTTTCTCTTTGTGTTAAGTCTCTCACCACCTGCCGCAGGGTCAGTCTGACAGATATGTCCTTTAGGACTCGGCCAGCTCAGTCAGTAGTGGTGCTACCAAGTCACTTTTGATGATGGTCATTGAGGGATGGCATCCAGAGCACATCTTGTTTCATTGCTACCCTCAGATCATATGCTGTGAGGAGGACAAAAAGAGGCTTCAAAGAGATATAGATAGGTTAAACGGATGGGCAGCAAGGTGGCAAATAGGGGATAATATAGGGAAGTGTGAGATTTCAATGGCTTGCCGGCCCTGCCACCGGGTGGGGATTTGGGGCGTTGGGGGTGGGGGGGAGGTGGGGTGGGGTGGGGGGGGGTCGGTGGTGGGGGGTTAGCTGTGGTTTGGGTGGGGGGGCGCGGTGCTGGAAAATTCTGGCCATTGTTTCCTCCTGGTTAGGGAATCTAGAACATGGGGGCACAGTTTCAGGGTAAAGGGTTGATCATTTAGAACTGAGGAGAAATTTCTTCTCTCTGAGAGTTCAAATCTTTGGAATTCTCTACCCCAGAGGATTATGGGTGCTCCATCATTTAAGGCTCAGAGAGACATATTTTTGGTTTTTCAGGAAATCAAGGAATAGGGGAAACAGGCAGGAAAATACGTTGAGGCAGAAGAGCAGAATGCAGAGCAGGCTCAAGGGATTATATCGTCTACCCCGCTTCTAATTTTCAAGTCTTTATGCTCTAATTTCCTTCCCTAATGGACATCAGTAAACTAGATGGGCTGTATGATTATTGGACAGCTGCGTGGTTACAGTTATTGACATTGGCCATATGGACAGCATAATGCCTCTTCAATGAGAAAATATAATGCTTCCTTTCTTTCCATGGACCATCATGATGTTTACTTATTTAGTGAGTTCTACTCATTTTTAAAACAAGTTTTTTAAATGTTTCTCTTAAATGACGGAGGTTGCTACTAAAATAGTTTGGAAAAGTTACTAGAGCATACAGGGAGGGTGTATCTGCTGACTAATTATAAGAGTAACATGATGAGGAGACTTTCAAAGCCTTATTTGAACTGATCGCATTGTTTCTGACTGCTCTCTGACAGACCCACCTGTTAAACTCATCTTTTAGATTCCACTCAAAGCTTAACAGTGGCCCCGTCATATGATATGTTCCAGTTAGAAAATCCCTCATGCTCCAGTACTGTCTGACATTTGTCTGCAAGGCTTAGTGGGTAGCACTTTTGCCTCGGGTTTTGAAGCTTGTGGGTTGTAGCTCTGCACAAGGACTTAAGCACGTAATCTAAGCTGGCACTTCAGTACAGTGTTGAGGGAGCTTTGGTATATCAGTGGTATGTCCTTCAAATGAGACATTAAGACAAGGTTCCCAACACCCTGCTCATGTTTTGAGGTGGGCAATAACGATCACAAAATGTGCAGAGTGCTCCCCGTGTTCTGCAACCAATACAGATCGAATTGACAGATAACCCTTTCCACTGCTATTTGAAGGAGCTTACCATTCTCTATTAGCAACTTTATTTATCTAAATAACAATAGTCACTGCACTTCAAAGTAATGACTTGTTTGTGAAGTTATTTGAGTCACTGCTGAGAAATCTCATAGGGTAGATAGAGAGGAACTATTTCCTCTGCGTGGGAGTTGGGGTGAGGGGAGCAGGCTAGTCCAGGACAATGGAGTATAACCTGAACATTAATGCTTGGCCATTCAAGAGGGATTTCTTCACAGGAAGGGTATTGGAGGTCTGAAATCCTTTCCCCCAAAAAGCTGTTGGTGTTAGGTCAGTTGAAAATTTCAAACTAAGATTGATACCTTTCATTTTAGTAAGAGTTATAGAATCAAGGTGGGTAATTAAAGTTAAGCTTCAGGTCAGTGATGATACTCGTGAATGGTGGAACAGGCTTGAAGGCCTAAATGTTCCTATGCTGCTCTTAATATAAGTCCAGTGCTGATGGAAGTAGCCATTTACTGTAAATTTGTACAGTGCATATTGGTCTTTCCAGATTTGATAGTTTATTTAATGGTACCATCTCTGAAGGTACTGTAATATAAAAGTGCTATGTGCATCCCTGCTAAGATCTTCCCGAGGTAATTAATTTGAAGTATTTTGTTGAGTTAATCTGACTGATAGCAGCATAAATTCACTTTACTTTGTGGAAAGCTAAAAAATCGTAAAGAATGATTGCCCACAAGTTCTCAAATAACCTAATTCCTTTAGAGAATAATAAATGCCTGGGTGACCACACACTAAGAACATATGGTGTCCACTGCTTCATCACCACTTTCCATCACGAGTGGGCACCGCAAAAGATCACCTACATGTTTGACCTAACCAACAAAGTACTCGTTGACCCGGAAATAATTATTCTCGTTCAGATAGGCCACACGTTATTTTATTAGTGGCACCCTTTCAACAGGTGACACCACATGCTCATGCTGTGTGGTCATCCCAGGCATTTACCAGGGGCAGAATTTTGCCCTTGTCGGGGCGGGCTCAGCGGGGCTGGACGGGGGCGGTCAGGGAGCCGATCTCTGCCAGCAATCAGGGCTGGACCGCAATTTCACACTGGCAGGCCAATTAAGGCCCACCCAGTGTGAAACGCGCGCTCAGCACTGCCTATGTGGATGGTGGAGGAGGGCGAGCGCAAACTTTGCACAGAGCTACCTCAGGGAGATGAACAGTTTTCAAAAACAAAAAATAAAGATTTAAAAAATATTATAAAACAGGTCCCCTCATGTCACATGAGCAGGGACATTTTATAAATGAAACGTGAACCGTCTCATTTTAATTTCATTTGCTGTTGGAAACCTCACCCCGCCCGCGGATGAGGTTTCCGAGAAAGTGCAAAGGACCCTTGGCCTTTTCGCCTGCCCACCAACCGTAAGGTTGGACTGGCAGCGAAAAATTTAGGTTAGTTATCTTTTTTAATGGGCTTAACAGGCCTTTTCATTGTCGGCGGGTGCGATGCCAATTCCTGTGCACACCTGCTGGCCGAAATATCGCACAACTGCATGTTGATGTCAGGGTGTTCACCCGATGTCAATGTGCATCAATTTACGCTTGAGCGGGTCGGGTGTGCACTTGCCCGCCGAATTTTCAAGCAGAGAAATCACTGCCAGCTGTTTTGGACTCTATAGTTTACAGATTTTACCAGAAGAACTCCCACCAGGAGGTCCTTTGATCCGTTTGCCCTGCCGACTGAGTAATCAAAGATGGGCAACATGGACAAAAACAGCCCCATCAAATAATGGCCACGGTTAAATGGACCACTTTAAGTAGGTCATTAGGGATGGTGTGGTCTTGTGGAATGTCACCAAACATGATTCACATACTGTCCTAGAACAGCGCAACGAATAGAATATTGTATGACCATATAACGATATGACTATGAGGAGAGATTGAGTACATTGGTCTTATATTCCCTAGAATTTAGAAGAATGAGAGATGATATTATTGAAACATATAACATTTTTAAGGGGCTTGAAGATGTTTCTTCATGCAGGGAAGGTGTTTCTTACTTTTAAAATGGACAGGCAGGCTGAAAACCGCTGCCAGTAACCCTACACATCCTTAACATTTATATTACTGCTTTTAACCAGCCGACAGTGTAGAAAAGTAAACAAAATTCAGGGAACAGCCATTTAATATAATGTTTGCATCCTGAAGCTGTTTACTAACAACACTCCCTTTTCTGCACACAGCACAAAACAGCAGGCCAGAATTTGCTGGCAAACTAACAGGGTGGATGCTGAACGGTTGTTCCCCCTTGTGGAAGAGACCAGAGGGCATAATCTCAGAGTAAGGGGTCGCCCATTTAAAACAGAGATAAGGAGGAATTTCTCCTCTCAGAGGGTACTTATTCTGTGGAATTCTTTACCGCAGAGGGCTGTAGAGGATGGGTCGTTAATTATATTCAAGACGGAGAGAGACAGGTCTTTAATCAATAGAGGAATCAAGGGTTATGGGGAAAAGGCAGGAAAGTGGAGTTAACAGGTCAGCCATGATCTCATTGAATGGCGAAGCAGACTCAATGGGCCGAATAGCCTATTTCTGTTCCTATGTCTTATGATCTTATGGCCTTAATGGCAAGTTTAAAGCTCAGGCTGTTGTTAGTGTGCAAATTGTCCAACAATTTGTGGCAGAGAGGGATATCCCATGAATTGTGAATCGTGACATATTGCTGGATGATTTGCACCACTCCATCATTAGCCCTTTGCAAACAACAGCTCAGTCCCAATATCGCTGTGAGAACCAAGAAATTGCTGCATTTGCGCATTAATTCCTAATGAAATTCTGTCATCGAATGTTAGGGCTGGTGCTTAACAGGCAGATTACCTTTTTAATGCTGTTTATTTTCCTGCATGTCACTTTTCCTGTCCCAAATGGGAACAATTAACACTGGAGCATCTCATTCCTCCAGGTAGTTAATTGTTCTTAGAGATTTTTTAAAATTTAAAATCTACATTTTTAATTTTTTCTCAATTCTGCTTCCTGTCTCCTTTCATTCTCTAACTCAATCTAGCCTTTTATTCTCACTCTATTTCTCTTTCTGCCCTTGATTTGACTCCAATTCATCTTGTATCCTTCACTGTCCTTCCTCTGTTTCTTTCTCAATCCTTAAATCTTATTGATTAAGGAGATAGAGTGGTTAATCCCATCATACACCAAGATCCCAGATGTCCTGCTGCCCTCACTGTACCCTTGACAGCTGCACTTCCAGCAGTTTGCAGTGCAAAAGGTTATTGAGTTGGAGGGTGAGGGAACAATCCTAACTAATGCAGAACATCCCTGGATGCCTCATTGCAGCTAATTCTGGGCCAAATGTTTCAAAGCAAAGCAAATCCTCCTCCAGCCATAACATTAGCTCAAAACTGTAAAGAGAAACATTTTCTATTAAATATACTTAATTCACAGAGGACATTAACTACCTTACATTTCGAATCTTGCACAGTGTTACACCTGTGGAAAGCAACTCGGTTGCAGCTGAGGTTGTGGGAGCTTCCATCAGGAAGACATCAGGTGATGTGGGGCAGAGGTTCTCCACCTTAAGAGGAGGCTAGATAAATCTTTAGTAAGGATAGAAATGGAATTACGTTGCAGCCAACTCAGACCAGCCACTACTAGGAAGAAAATAACAACATGCTAATTAGGAGGGCATTGGTAACATTGGGTCTGAGAGTACATGTACACTGCACCACATTCAGGTTCTCTCAGCATTGCACACGCTGAGGAAGTGCACCTCCATTACTTTACCAGTGTTAACTGTTCTACTTACTACGTGCAGCTGTCCTTGTGGACTCTGAGTGGGACGATCAGCTTCTTTATGAATTATGGCTTCATACCGTACACTTGCACTCACTAGGAACCATATTAAAACTATCCACATTTATTTCACACGATGCCCTCGCAGCTGAGAATGACACAGGAAATGTTTCATCCCACAAGTCTGACATTGATTGATTCCAGGTCCTCGAAGTGAAGGACACAGCCATAAACCACTGTATTAGGACTAGTTTTATAGTCGCTCAAAAGCCAAGGGCACATTTTAAATCTCTCTGGAATCTTCCACAGTTTTACAGGATGTAATAAGGCTGATTGTTTCAAAGTCGAGGAGGATTATTGTTTAGGGTTGGTTCATTTGAAATGCATGTGACATATGTTGCCACAAGTCTTGAACTGACATTTTATTGACTGCGGGCTAACCTCGATTCCCTGGGGTCCTTGGCTGGATGTTACCTGCTAGAGCTATGAACTGGGCAGCAGTCAGCACTTTCCTACAAGGATTAAACACACTTTACAAGGCTTCTTCAGACACAAGGGAAATATCAAAACTCTGGAGCCAGTGAAGAGGAGGTCACGTGGCTAATCCGTTGTTCAGGGGTCAAAGTGCTAAGGGCAGGTGGCTTTCTTGGACTTAAAAATGAGAGAATCTCATAGAGGTACAGAAATTATGAAGTGGAATAAAAAAATAAATATCTGGATTTGTATTTTAAAGGCTAAATTGGTTAAAAACAAGTTAAGGGCTGTTAGCAATTTTTCACCCTAAATTAATACCTGGAATGATCTGCTAGCAAAGGGTAGAATGTTCCCAATCCCACGGCGAGTTTGGTGGTGGGACCGGATGCAAAATTTAGAAATCTCGCATTGGGCTGGCTCCCTGATAGATCCCCACATCTGAGCGATCTTGCCAGGGGAAGGGCCTGTCCCGCTCCAGCTATCGACCTGGCAGCAGTAGGTAGCTAATTATAATCAATCACGTGCCCATTTAGGGGTGAATTGGTGATGCCTTTGAAATGGGCTCCCTCTGAGATCAAAGCCTAGCAGGTGCCTGGAGGTGGCCTGTTGGCAGCAGGTCAGGATGTGTTTGGGTGGTCGGGGGGGTGGTGGGGGGGGGGACTTCTTCCTCCAAACTGGTAGCCTTGCAGCTGTGGCCACACTCACTTTTAATAATTCAAGACACTTTCAGAGGCAGCCTCCATCCTGAGGTGCCCTCATCGTTTCCAGCCTACATTGGTAGCACCCTCCTCTCCTGGTGGGGCTGCCAGCTATCCACAGCCTTAGGCACTCCGATGAGCCTTCCCTCCCGCTGGCCCTAAATGGATTGGATCCAGGAAGAGGCCTGGGAAGGTTGCGCAGGCAGGCAGGCAGGTCTTGGGCACCGTCGGTATTGCCCACTTATGTTCCCGACACTCGAGAATCTTCTAAGAGGGGAAGATTCCACCCAAAGTCTCTGCGAGCCATTCGAGAGACCAACAAGGTGATCTGACAATCATAGCTTCTTTTTTTAGAAGGATAAAGTGAATTCGTTCCCTCATATGAAAAGGAATCTCAAATCTAAAATGAACTATTTCCGATAGGACAGTGAAAATACTGTCACTTAATTGCTGAGAACAAGTAACTGGTGGTGAGGGTGGAGAGACTGGGGTAATGGGGTCTCTGCTGATAGTTGTTGTTACAAATAAAATTTGACTCATTCCAGATTGAACTAGAAGCTGCAAGGTTACAACATCCACAGTATAAACACTGGCTGACACTCAGCTCTGCACAATCTGCGCTATAATTGTGCCAGTGTGACTCCAAGTTCACGTTTCGAGTCTGTGTGATTCTCCTTCAGAATTCTGAAGAAGAGTCATATGAGCTCAAAACCCTAACTCTGTTCCTCTCTCCATAACTGCTGCCAGACCTGCTGAGTTTTTCCAGCGTTTTATGTTTTTATTTCAGATTTCCAGCATCTTGCTTTCAGTATTTTGCTTTTACACCAATGTGATTCCAGCTGTAATCTTTCCATTCCTTCACAAAACTCAATAAATGGAGAAACAAGAAACGCTCTTTTGAATTACTTCATTCATCCTCTGGGTGGGGCACAGTAATCACATCATCCTTCCCTTCCTCAGCCCTGTACCTTTTTAAAAAAGACTAACACCTATAAATGGTTTGAAGACTTGTTAATTGATCGCAATTTTGACTAAAATGAAGCAAACTATGTAATTTATATTTTGCTCAAGTTCCTAAAATGTAAATTTGAAATTATGATAATAAAAACCTACGACACCATCACAATTAACAGTTTACCAACTGATTCGAATTTATTCAACTGATTTTTATTTATCTGATAGTGCAGAATCTTTATCATTACAACCACTCAGACTCAATCATCATTATATTAACATAATAGTACCCACATACTGAATAGGAACATAGACCAGGTGCCATACAACTAGCAAAGGATTAAAGCGTGGATACTGAGGTACTCAGATTATTGGTATGAGGAGTGGTGTTGGGTTTACAGCTCCAATAAAAAAGTAACACTTGTAACTGAGAATCATATTAAAAGGAGTTTCACCAGTTACACTTAAATTAGCTAACACAACACAGATAGGAATTGAACCTAAACTTTCCCTGATCAGTATAATGCAGTAATTTTCTGGATGGTACATTTGAACATTAACCTGTCAGAATAGTTGAATTCTCACTTTATTCAGGAAGCAGTTTCACCATTTTGAATGATTTAGCTGAAAAGAGTTACTGTAATGTTAAAAACAAAAAAACTGCGGATGCTGGAAATCCAAAACAAAAACAGAATTACCTGGACAAACTCAGCAGGTCTGGCAGCATCGGCGGAGAAGAAGAGTTGACATTTCGAGTCCTCATGACCCTTCAGCAGAACTGTTCTGAAGGGTCATGAGGACTCGAAACATCTACTCTTTTCTTCTCCGCCGATGCTGCCAGACCTGCTGAGTTTTTCCAGGTAATTCTGTTTTTGTACTGTAATGTTAACTCCCTTTCTCATTCTGTTGATCTTTGGATTTTTTTTAAAAATTAAACAGTGACTTCTGATGGCTTATTCAAGGGAACCGGTTGGAAGGACTTATTGAATCTGATAGCATAAAGGAGCCGAATTAACATCATTTTGGATAATCGTTAACCTAGAGAGCCTTAGTGACAATATAACAGCTGTGTTGTGTATCTTCACCCTGCTGAGCTGAGCAGCTCTTCTCAATAAGTCCTGTCCAAGCCAGTGCTTGTAATAACAATGAAAAAAACACAGCACAATTAACATCATTCTTTATAACTATTTCATTTTAATTGGGATCCTGAGTGTGTAGCTGGCTCTTTAATTCCTATTTCCAACATGGAATAATTCAGTAATAATGGGCAGGATTTTACATCCATCGGGCGGGTATGCGCCCAACCCCATCGGGCATAATCTCTCAAGTGATGACGTCAGACAAGTGTCCCTGACGCCATCGTACACTCGGCTGGTATTTCAGTCAGCGGACACGCGCCAGAGTCAGCAGCCTCCCTCCGACAATTAAGAGGCCTATTAAGGTCCTTAATCAAATAATTGACTGCTATTTTTCGCTACCCATCCAACCCTATGGATGGCGGTTGGCCAATTGCCCAGGCGGCTTTTGATTTTTTATGAAACCTCATCCACGGGCGGGATGAGGCTTCCAGCAGTAATTCTTTTTTAAAAAAGTCATCATTTTTAACATATCCCTCTTCATGTGACTGAGTCACATTTGGGGACATGGTTATATCATTTGTAAAATTTTTATTGGTCGGAGTCCAATTCTTCAGCTCCCTGGGGCAGCCCTGTGCCCACAGGGAGCTGCCAAGTGTGCTACCCCACGCATACGCAGATTTCTGTGTCCACCATCCTCCCCGCACCCCCCCCCCCCCACCCCGCCCACCCACCCTGGCAGTACTGAGCGTTTCAGTGCACCTTTCATGTTGGCTGGGCCGTTAATTGGTCAGCCAGCGTGAAATCGCGCTCGGGGCCCGATCACGGGCAGTGATCCCTTTCGCAATGTCTCCCAGGCCCACCTGCCTCGCCCACCCCACGCAGGGAAAATCCTGCCCGACATGTTTTGAACTTTGAGGACTGGTCAGTTAATTTTAGTTCATTCTGCTGTTGGGTGTAGGTTACAGTTCGGTAGGTCTGAAGAAGTCTTCCTAGACTTATGTAGGTTAACTGGAAGCCTTTATTTACTCTTTATTAACTATTTACAAATATACTGTAAAGGGTACAAGCCAGAAGCTGTCCCCATGCCTGCTGGTACACATGGCTCTGTCCTACACTAGACTGACCCAGGGTATGGGTCATGTGCTCTCTTACATCATTGTGTGGGTGCTGCTGTACTCAGTCCCACATTAACCCTGTATGTACCAGACCCTTATAATACATTTTATTTCATGGGATATGAGAGTCGCTGGCAAGCCCAGCATTTGTTGCCCATCCCTTTGCTAGGCCATTGCAAGAGGACAGTTAAGAGTCAACCACATTACAATGGATCTGGAGTCAAATGTAGGCCAAGCCAGTTAAGGATGGCAGATTTCCTTCCCAGAAAGGCATGAGTGAACCAGATGGGTTTTTACAACAATCGATGATGGTTTCATGGTCACCATTACTGAGATTAACTTTCAATTCTGGATTTTTTCTTAATTGAATTTAATTTTGAACCCATGCCCCCAGAACATTAGCCTGGATTTCTGGACTACTAGCCCAGTGACATTTCCATTACACCACCATCTTACTCTATTTGCATTTTTTCCCGCAGTCCTATAAACACTACTCTATTCAATATCCATGGCTGTCGATCGCTATGTCTACAGTTCATACCGTACAACGTAGGTTTAGTATCATGGAGCTCTTCCCCTACCTGGCTGTCCAGTGTGCATGCATGTCTTGCAACTGAGAAGATGGTCATGATCTGAGATCAGCCATCATAAGTTATGTAAAAGTGGTGATTCTCTGCTGCTTTTTCCTCTCTCTCTTTCATGGGGAAAGTTTTGCTTCACTTCAGCATATGTCAAAGGTCCAGAATGCAGCACGGCTGAAATAAGAAGCTCATTGTGAAGAAGCGGGGTAGTGGGAGGAGCATGAGAGGAGGTTGGTCAAATGGGACATCTGCTGTGCCATTTCATGCTGTTACATATTGATGCCCTAATGCTCTAGTTAACCACTGGGAGGCGTCAATTTGATTTTAATCTGTTGTATTTCTGCAGGATTCTCTTTCC
The DNA here is from genome assembly GCF_017639515.1 of Carcharodon carcharias. Lineage (NCBI taxonomy): Eukaryota > Metazoa > Chordata > Chondrichthyes > Lamniformes > Lamnidae > Carcharodon > Carcharodon carcharias. The sequence continues at coordinate 170,191,336 of NC_054472.1, forward strand.
TGCTGATTTCAAACTTGATGAACTCCTGCTGTTCTGTGACCTTGCTTTCACGTGTTTTCACTGTGATGGGGGTCTTGTGCTGTTTGTGAGTGAATTAGTCCCTAAGGAAGGCTCTGGTAGTATTCAAATCTGCCTTAGTACTCCATTTTGTAGGACAGTTGCATGGTCTTCATTTACCTTCATGCTGCTAGTTTATGCATGCATGTCATAATGTTTTTCTTTCACATGATGTCAGTATTTTGCATTTGTGTCTATATTTTCTGACTTCCAACCTTATATTTTGGAAAAATGAAATGAAGGGTCCCAAAATGGTAAACATGCAGAGTCATATATGGTACCATGTTGGTCTCTACCTTGCTTCCCTCTTTTAAGACTCCCTTTAAAGACACTCCTACACTCTTTGACCAAGCTGTTGGTCATCTGACCTAATACCTCCTTATGCGGCTTGGCATTATACTTTGTTTTATAATACTCCTGTGATACGGCTTACAATATTACATTATGTCAAAGGGGCTTTATAAATATAAGTTGTTGTTGTTGAAGTCAGCTGATTCTCTGAACAGGAGCACCTAGCTGCGGAACTGAGCCATAAAGACCCAAAACGCTCTTATGTCGGATATGAATAGCAACAGGGTCAGTCACATTGCTTCCCGTGACAAAAGAGACCTGCTGATACTCAATGTCACGACCTATACACGAAAAGTGAGCAACATGTACCCATGTTGCTAAAATGCTAACCCAGCAAAAATCACCAGGGGCCATGTTGACATTGGGTGATGGTGCAAAAACTGGGTGACATTGAATCAGCTGCCCATGATACATCTCCTCCCGTTTTCATTTCCATGGACAAAATTACCCCCAGGAGTGAAGAAGAAAATAGATGTGGGGAAAGTTGTAAAGACACTTTGTCAAGGCTCGAATACCCCCTTAACCAAGCTTACTTTCAGCAGATTTGCTTCAGTGTTCTGTGCAAACCTGGGTGAAAATATTCCGAAAGAATAAATATAGACAAAACATTTATGATCAGCACTTTCAGCAGAGGGCAAAAACTGAATCTACCAATTTTTTTTTAATATAAGGCACAAAATAGAATATTAGACTTAAATGGATTTAAAAAGAAATGCATTGAGATGGACCTGCTCTGGAAGTCTGCAGCTGATCCATTCTCTATGAAATGCCTTTGTTACTGTGGTGATAGTTATTTCTTCCACAACTGCAAATGTCTCAAAGAAGATCAATTTCTGATGGCTTGCTCATTATTTGCAGCCGAATAGATGTTAAACCAACCACTTGCTGCCCTGATTGATGAAATGACCTCTGCTGGTCATCATTTTACCTACACCTTCATTCTGGAAGAAGAATAAAAAACAGATTAGGAATTTGACACTGCAACATCAAATAACTACTAAGTTATTAGGGAAAACGCTGAACTGCTCTACTTACCTGAGGAAAGGGCCTGAATATGTATTAGTCATAATGCTGTAGGGTTTATTGCCTCGTTCTACGTTCTATACATCTGATTCCAGGTTTCACAAAAATGCAATATCTGAAGCGTGACAGTGCATAAATCAAGAGGGTTTACTGAATAATGATGCAATCTCTTTTCATCTGCACAGCCTTTTTATCACTTCGTTTCTCTTTTCACTCTCCAAATAGGTCTTCTACAATGGCATTGGTTCCTTTGACCCTGAGATTGACTTATCGAACCAAAGTGGACGAGTGTTCAAGTTAGGAAATGAGACCCACCACTTATTTGTTGGCTTGTACCCAGGGACCACCTACTCATTCACTATCAGGGCCAGCACTGTCAAAGGTTATGGACTCCCTGTCACCAAGCAGTTTACTACAAAGATATCAGGTATTGTTTTCCGACACATTCATCTTATGCTGTTTGGTAATCATCACTTCGGAAATATTTTTGTTTGAGGAAGGAGGAATAAACTTAAGGCTATTTCTCAAAATTGTATTTCGGAAAACATTATCCTTCTCAAACTTGAGAAGTGAAGCCCGCACAGGGAATCTATGCTCCATATTTTTAACACTTTCCACCTACTCTAATGCAGAGATGAAGAAACTGGCCGCACTTAGGTGTCTGGCTGGATGATGAATGTACAATTCAGATTGGAACAAACATAGTGCTTGAAAGCAGCTGATGTGAACTAGCCAAGGTGTTACCATGTACTGAATGGCAATGATAAGGATATAGAGGTATTTTGGTTCCCTCCCCTGAGGAGACCAAAATTAGATAGTCACTACTAAATCCAACAGGTAATTTAGGATAAAATTCTTTACACAAAGAATGGTTAGAATGTGGAAATTGCTACAAGAGATACTTGAAGCAAATAGCATGATACATATAAGGGGAAGTTAGATAAATATCTGAAGGAAAAAGGAAATAACAGGCTATACTCACAAGGTTGGACAAGGAGAGTTGAAGGGACGCATGTGTGGAGCCTAAACACTGGCATGGACCAGCTGGATGTGTTTCTGAACTGTAAGTTCTGTGCAATTGTGTGTAAAGAGAAATGGTAATCCCTGTCAAACTGGCTGATCCTTTTACACACACTGAACTGGTACTTAAAGCTGTAGAATCAAAGTGAGTTTGTTAACTGCATTTCCTTACATTACTTGAGATTAAGCATATTCAGATAGAGTTAGAGGCTCCTTATGTGTGTTAACACTGGAACCACACTCACCTCTGTGAGACAGAGCAGAATTTTCCCAGGCCCTGGGAGGTGGGTTTGGAGGTGGAATGGGGTGGGGGTGGTGGAGGGAAATATCAAAACTTTAAGATTTTAAAATATTTTTTTAAAGTGTGTCAGAAAACTTATTCCTGCCTCTGGGGCAGAATTTTGCCCTTGGCGGGGGTGCTCAGCGGGAGTGGGCGGGGGCAGTCGGGAAGCCAATCGCCGCCCGCGATCAACACTGCACCGCGATTTTACGCGGGCATGCCAATTAAGGCCCATCCAGTGTGGAACACAAGCAGCAGCGCTCAGCGCTCAGCGCTGTTTGTACGGGTAAGGGGAGGAGGGTCAGCGGGCCTAGTGCGAACTTCCTGCAAGTGCGCAAAAGAGCGCTTCAATCTCCCTGAGGCACGGAGCTGTTAAAAAAAAATGAAGAGAATAAAAATGTCATAAAACGTGCCACCTCGTGTGACTTTGTCACATGAGCAGGGACATGTTTTGAATTCAAACGTGAAATTTTTATTTGCTTTAGGAAAGCTCATCTCGCCTGTGAATGAGGTTTCCTAAAATGTGCAAAGGCCGCTTGGCATTTTTGCCTGCCCGCCACCGGTAAGGTTGGACGGGCAGCGTAAATTTGAAATTAATTACCTTTTTAATGGCCTTAATAGGCCTTTTAATTGTTGGCGGGTGCTCTGCCAACACTGCCGTGCGCCTGCCAAACGAAATATCGCGAGACTACACGATGATGTCGGGACGCTCGCCTGACGCCATTGCGCATCATTTTTCGCTTGGCTGGGTCGGGTGCACGTCCACTCACCGAGCTCAATATTCCGCCGCTGGTCACTTTTCCCTGGCATGGGCTTCATGCCCAGGTGGTAATCTGCCTTGTATTGGCAGAAAGCCAATTAAGGCTACTGTAGCACCAATTAACTGGCATTTTCCTAGGGCAATGAACGTTTGCCAGAGGCGCGTGGAAACCACGCTGAGCCTGCAGCTCATCTCCTCACAGGACATGAGAGCACTGCAAGAGGTCAAAGCGCCATGCAATGAATGTGTGGAATTAAAACAGAAAATGCTGGAAAAGTTCAGCAGGTCTGACTGCATCTGTGGAAAGGGAAACAGAGTTAACGTTTTGAGTCCGTATGACCCTTCTTTTCCAGCATTTTCTGTTTTTATTTCAGATTTCCAGCATCCACAGTATTTTGCTTTTATCTTACTGAATATGTGAAGTTATTTTTAAATGAGTGTGTGGGGTTAACTGGCCCTCTGGCTTAAAATGGCCCCCAATCGGGGGCGCCAATCGGAGGCGCACCTGCTCGTGCCTGCTCCCGCACCTCCCCCCCAACGGGGGTGGGGGGGGTGGGGGGGACCTTTCCCAGAGTTAGCGTTTTGAGTCTGTATGACTCTTCTTCAGAGCTAAAGAGATGTGGACATGATAGTTCTGGGCATTCGGATTTGTCTGCTGGCTCCAGCGTTAATAGCTTGTCTCCAAGTAGTGGGATCCTCTCCCCCTCTCTTTTCACCTCAGCATCATGCACCATTCTTCGTGTGGTTACTGGGCACCCTTCCCTATGGCTGCTCTGTTTGGCCCTTCCACATCCCGTGCCTACCCGACATCCTTAATTGGGTGGCTCTCCCCTTGGCAGCGCTGTAATTGGCTGCCCCTGGGAAGATCGCACTTGATGTCCTGCCACACACGCCTCTAGCTTCCTGACCTGGAATTCATCCTGACGTTGGGATTGGCACGCTCATATCAAAATTCAGCACATTATCTCCCAAACTCACAACTTCAAAAATCCATTCAAACAAATACAAATTATTAAAAATTCAAGGAGACAACAATTGAAAGATAACTGATTTATCAGTAGAAATGTACTTCTACTCCTATTCGTGGGATCAATTACAAATGAAAATATGTTGAGGAAAATGTTCAATTTAATAATTCTCTAATGGCATTAAGATGTGCAAAATTATGTGAAAATCTGGAGCAGATTAAATTCACTTCTGAGGCTATGTGTGAGTCCAGAATGGAAAATTTATAGAATTATACTCTACCTATCGCTAAATTAAAATCTCATGTACAAAATTGGAATGTCAGAGTAGAGAGTATTCTCCTGAGTTAAGGGTCATTGTTGGAACTTTACTGTATTGGGTATGGGGACCAGTTGGTCCAGTTGGCTAGTGTGTAGTTCAGAACAATGATTTGATTCCTGTTCTCACAGGGACAGATTTGGGACCTGCTTCCTTGCCCACCCCCTGAGGATGGAAAGCAATGGCAAACAACCACAGATAATAAAACTGCCAAGAAAATAACTCAGATGAAGCATTAGCAGACAATGAGCCAAGGACCTGCCTTCAGGCAGAGCACACATGACATGATTCTATTGGGTAGAAATTCCTCCATCTCTTGCATTTATCTAATTGTAGATCATGGCCTTTCAATGTCTTTGTCTGTGTGATAATTTTCAATGAATGCTAGGAGGAATTTCTAAGCATCAAACTGAATTCAGTTTCACAAAACTGCCGTGGAGGTGCGACTGCTTTTTCAAAGAGCCAACACAGGCAAGGCAGCCTGAATAGCCTCCTTCTGTGCTGGAAGTTTCTCTGATTCCATGGTGGGATTTTAACTTGTTCTACCAGATTGTTAGTCCGGAACAAAAGGTAATCACTACCATACTTGAACCTGACTTATGTGCAGCAATTCTTTTCAATCTTTGTGCAATACTCAATATTTATCAGTGATACAGTTGATTTACCACATGTCTGCACAATACATAACCAATCAAAACCCTGTTGCAAACCTTTTGCTTCATCTCTGTCTTTAATAGACTCTATTTTGTCGTTATCAACAAATTTGACAGGCTTACAATTGGTTTCAACATACAAGTCATCAAAGCAGATTACGTAGAAGCCTTGGATTTACGAGGGAGGGAAATGGTGTTCCCTATCTAGATTGCTGTTCAGTGATTCCTGCTGAAATTGTAAGCAAGTAGGGATTGAATTCAGGGTAGGAGCAGCCATGACTCCGAGCTGTCCCTGTTTAGCCTCACAAACGAAAAGTGGGCACTTGGACAAGATAGCATGGACACCTGGCACCCGTGGAATCTTAACCAGCACAACTCAAGAGGAGAGGTGTGGGAACTGGGGTGGCCTAGAAATAAAAGTTCTTTTAAAAATTTTCACAGCAAAGTCTTATTGAAAACCATTCTATCCGTGGCTCCTCCCAGTATGATGAAGGAGTTTCAAGTGCAGTCACCAGATATATTTACAGAAGGGCTGGAGTCACTGATAGTCCGTCATCTTGGCAAATTCACATCAGTCTTTTTCTTAAATGGTTTCTGGGGAGGACGTTTATGAAAAAAATTACATAACCTGGACAGTCCCTTAAACAATAGCGTGGATCGGTGATTAAGTGGGTGCAATTATTCATTCATTTGACACTTGCTATTTTGCAACTTGGATCCATGCTGAGATGTAGAATCTAGAGACTGTCAAGACAGCTTTGTTCCTGTGAAATATTTCAGCTGAAGTCATACAATGCATAGTAGTTAAGATGCAGAGGTGCGCAACCATAGTAGGTAATGATACGTTCCCTTAATCAAGAATTATACAATTACCGACTATAATGCAGCACATTTTTACTGATTAAACATCTTCAGTGTTGCAAATTAACAATTTTTAGTTAATCAGATGGATTTTCCTAACTGGACAAAAGTAGTCAAAAGGAAAAGCAACCTGAATATTGCAGTAAACTCAATTTTATGGAGAAGCAACAAAATACAGGGCGTGTGTTATGAGGAGAATAACAGAGGCTGAAGATCTCTTACCACTGGGAAAGTAGATGACTATGAGAATGTTACAGAGAATAGCAGTTGCTTTGAAGTGCATGTTACAGAGAATAGCCATTGGACTGGAACATGTTACAGAAAATATCCATTAGCTTGTAATGTGCTACAGAGAATAACAATTGGTTTTGGTGCCTGACATCGCGAATATTTAGCATGGAGTGCGTTTTTATGCTGCTGTGACAAATTACTGCAACCTGGCTTTAAATCACTAAGGCCCTTTCCACTTAAAGTTTATAATGGCATCTTCAAACTTGAATTCTGTCATTGAGCAGAAGGTTCCACCATTCAGCACTCTCTGAAGCATGCTTGTAGGGTTCAAATAATATTCCATCTTTTGCAGCTTATAGAATATTCCAAAGCCCAACAGCATGGAACAGCCTTCAATTGATGGTATCTCGTCTTTTAGTTTTTAATTTACTGTTTCCAGGTGTTTTCTGCTTTCCTGTTTCCTTTGTGTGAATGCTCATATATCCACTGTCACCGGTAAGGGAATTAGGATTGCAAAGTTACTGTATGCAGCTTTGCATTATGCTCAGTCCTGATCATACTGTATACTGGTGAAAATAATGAGAATGTTGATGAGCTGCTTTTAAATCCTGTATTTGAGAAAATTACATAGCAAAAAGACTTAACAATATCTTGTTGTCCCCTTTTGTAGCACCATCCATGCCAGCATATGACTATGATGCACCATTGAACCAGACTGACAGCACAGTGACTGTTCTGCTGAAGCCTGCCCAGAGCAGAGGAGCTCCCGTCAGGTAGTTTAACTGAGTTGAAAACGGCTGAGAATTGTCTCTGTTCCTTATCTTCAATACTGATAGCTGAACTGGGTATGAGTGGAGGGGGAAGGCATTTCATAAAATATTTTCAAGTAAACTAGTCTAATGAATACAATGGTTCAAAATGTTTGCGCCATGTATGCTGATGGCCAGCGCCTTCTTTGTGCTCCTGTTGGGTAGCTTGTCCTATAGTTTAACAAAGCTTTGAATCAAGCTTGCTGTTTTGGTTTCCAAAGTGGCAAATACTGAAAAGGTAAGAGGTTTGCACTGAAGCTTTGCGCCTGCAATATGGGGTACTGTAACGTCGTGGTGATGTTACTGGTAATCCAAAGGCCTGGACCAAATCTCCAGAGCCGTGGGGCAAAATTACATGGGCCCAGGCCAGCTTGTTTGCTGGTGGGGGATGGGGGATGGGGCATGAAATTCCCCGGGGAGCATTCCTGCTACCCTCCCAGCCGCCCCCAACCCATCTTCAATCTTATGAGGAGGGCAGCTGGAAAGGCTGAGAGAGGCCTGCCCTCGCCTCATTTGAGGCCCTCAAGTGGCCATCTAATGGCTTCCCATCTGGCCTCAAATTGAGACCAATAGGAGGAGGTGAGGGACTGGGCCAGGACAGGCCCGGAAGTTACCATGCTTGGGCCTCATGCAGGAAGGTGTGCAGGGGCACCCTTTCCATATTGGGCATACCCCCGTTGCCAGGTGCTTCCTGCCCTCCCTGGCCTTTCCATCAAGACATACCCCCACCCCATTCTCTTCCTGCTCCCAGAACCTCCCCTCCCGACTCTGCCGCGAGATCCTTACACTTGCCTCCACCCTAGCTCCAGGACTTATATTTGTGGGACTACCTGTAGTCCCCTGTCACTGCTCCCCATGGCACTGCTGGGACTGCCAGCCAATCAGATTGGAAAAATGCTGGAATCTAATATTCAGGAAGTCTTAACAATGCATTTCAAAAATCATAGTATGATCAGGCAAAGTCAACATGGTTTTCCAAAAGGGAAATTGTGTTTGACAAATTTATTAGAGCTTTGTGAGGATGTAGCTAGTAGGGTAGATAAAGGGGAGCCAGTTGATGTGCTATACTTGGATTTCCAAAAGGCTTTTGAGAAGAAGTCACACAAAAGACTAACACACAAGAATTAGTGACTGCTTTTCGTAAGCTTTTTAAACACATCCTATTGTCACAATAGAGTTCATTGATTCTATACAAAGTATGGAGTGGGTGAATGGAGGTGCCATAGTTATGTATGGGGGGGTGGGTGTTAGGCATAGCTTGGCATGGAGGGTATGAGGGGCCATGGGAGGTTGGTGCAGGGGCATAGTTTGGGAGGGTATGAAGATCCTAGAGTTTGGGGGTAGGGCATAGCTTGACATGGGGGCATTGGTAAGAGCTTTTGAAGTTACCTTTCAAAAGATTCTCTCATCCAGGCTCTGGTTCAGGACACTTCTGAAGTGCCATGAGGACTAAGAACTTTAAAAGCTGGCCCAATTCCATGAAAATATTGGAGGATGAGGACATGTCTATCCCCACTACGAAGCTGGCCAGGTTGGCAGTGCAGGGTGCGGGCCTGCAACCTGAACAAACCTGCACCCTTAAATGGCACTGGTGAAAATTGGAAACCTTGGGAATGGGGTTGGGAATCTCAGAATCAGCTCATGCCTGCCATTTTCACACCTCCATGGAGTCTCCCTGACTCTGAAAATCCAGCCCAGTAATTCTCGTAATTAGAGATCCAAAGCATCGTAGCTCCCTCTACAGGGAACAGGGTAAGCAACAGTGTGTCTCCTTAACCAATCAGGTTGAAGAATCCTTATTCTGACACAGTCTTAAATAGGAAATGTAAGTGACAATATTTCATTCAATGCCAAATTATGAATAGAAAGCGGAATAAAGGAAAGGAAAGAAAGATATGATTAAGAGAGGGAGATGAAAGAGACAAAGAAACATTTAGAAATGTTATTTAATACTTTAGTTTTTAAAAATCTTTAGCAATAATGACATTTTGAATGAATGAGACTCCACACTCCGGCAATTGTTGTAATTAAAATTACAGGTATGAAGGTTTTTACCTGAGAAAATAGCAAAAGAGCGTTTTGAGAGCTGCTGATGAAGGGACATCAATTTAAAGCTGTTATTGACAAAGTGAGGAGAGGTGTTAAGAGAAATGTTTTCATGGAGTGAGTTGCTCTGCCACAGGAAATGGTTGAGTCAGAGGCCATTACCTCTTTTTTGGGAAAATTGGATAAATATTTGAGACAGAGGACTGTACAGGGCTAATGAGGAAAATGTAGGACAGTGTGATTACTTTTGGTTTCCTCTAGTGAAAAGCTGGTGCATATTTTAGGCAATCACTTTGGTATGCATTTTGCTGCTTGATGTAACTTGCTTGCCTCTCAAGGAGCACATTATAATAATGTTAAAGTTTATTGCATTCCGGTACATAGAATGCACCATGTCAGCTACACGCGCTTGTGCCTTGCAATCAATGTTTCTGGCGAGGAAATAACAGGGCTGTCTTGCTCTTGTGCATCTCATTTCAAATCTTTACAGCCTTGCAGCTATTATCATTGAATGTATGGGTTTTACTCACCAAAAGAGAGTCTTCTCCTAAAGTTCATGGGGTCTGAACTCTGGTATTTCCTACAACTAAATTTGTTGTTGGCATCCTTCCGCTAACAAGAGGTGATGGATATGCAGCAAACAATTCATATATGTGGCATGTCTTCATTCGATGCACCTTTGCTGGTGGTTGTGAAGGCCAATCATTGAGAGGCAGATTTTGCTACAATTAAGCGCCGCACATGAAAATGTCATGTAGGTTGTTGTTTCCGGCATTGGCGCCTGTTGACTAAGTTTTCTTATATTTAATAATGTCCCTGGAGATGACTGAATTTGGGAAGTATGCTTTCCAATTGAACGTGCAGTAGGTAATTGGGCAGGAAGTAGACATTATCTAAAATAGCAGTCGGAGGCCACGTGACAGAATTCTATTTATTCATTTACAATATGGAAAGTAAACATTAGGTTGTCAGCAGCACTAACACTTTGCAAACTGAATTTGGAATTGATTTACATATTTTAGTGCTGCCTTCTATAATATACTGCTGAGAAAATGCACTTTTTAAGAAAAGTGTGCATAAATTATGTCTTTGCTTCAATATATTTCATGATATTGACATTCTTGGGAGTATAATTTTTAAGTCTGTAGTGTTCCATTATAGATTATTATTAATTCATGGTCTGATCACCTACTTCTTCATTCAGATATTAGGTCAAACTTGTATGTAAATTGAGCTATAACCATTAATGGTGTAACAATGAATCTGTAATCTTAGTAAATCTTGCTCACTTGTGTGACAAATTCCTCCACAGCCTTGACCCTCCTATCTCTGTAAGCTTCTCCTTGGAGGGAAGCTTGCAGGTGGTGTTCCCATTCATCTACTGTTCTTGCCCTTCTCAGGGTAGAGGTCATGGGCTTAGAAGGTGCTGTCGAAGGAATCTTGGTGAATTGCTGCAGTGCATCTCGTAGACAGTATGCACTGCTGCCACTGTGTCGGTAGTGAAGGGAGTGAATTTTTAAGTTGGTGGATGGGTTGCTGATCAAGCAGGCTCCTATGTCCTGGATGGTGTCGTGCATCTCAAGTGTTGTTGGAGTCACACTCATCCAGGCAAGTGTAGAGAATTTCATCATACTGCTGACTTGTGCCATCTAGAGGATGCACAGGTTTTGGGGAGTCAAGAGGTGAGTTACTCACCACAGAATTCCCAGCCTCTGATAATCTTTTAAATCTTTTAAATCTTGATAATCTTTTAAATTTCCCAGCCTCTGATCCTGTAGCCACAGTATGGCTGGTTCAATTAAGTTTCTGGTCAATGATGACCACTTGGATGTTGATGGTGGGAAATTCAACAATGGGAATGCCATTGAATGTCAAACATAGATGGTTAGATTCTCTCTTGTTGGAGAGAAGGACATTTCCTGGCACTTAAGTGGTGTGAATATTACTTTCAGCTTTTTATGTCTTGGGTAAATGAGTTTGTTGGCCAACCGAACTCTAACTGCACGCCTTCCTATGTTCTCCTCAATTGCTGCTTGCAAACAATAATGGGGAGAGACTGATGTCAGAATAAACAGTGTTGGTTTATTGAGACATAGGGAAGAGCTACAGATCATATGTGCTCACTCAGAAACCTCCAGAACTAGACTTCCAGTCCCCCATTGGTCCAGCCTCCGCTGCAGTTAGGTCTCCCACCTTCCACCCTACATAAATGCAAGCTCATCCAAAGCTTGCTGTCCATGCTCTAACTTACACCAAGCCCCATTCACGGTTCACCCTTATGTTCACTGACTTACATTTGCTCCAGGTCTGCCAAATGTCTTTACTTTAAAATTTTCACCCTTGCTGACAAATCCCTCTATGGGCTCACCCCTACTTATCCCTCAAACCTCCTCCAGCCTCATAGCTTTGCAAGATCTCAGCGCTTCTCCAATTCTGGCCTCTTACACATCTCCGATTTTGATTGCTCTGCCATTGACGGCCATGCCTTTAGCTGCCTAGGGCCTAAGCTCTCAGATTCCTTCCCTAAACCTTCCCATTTCTCCACCTTTCAGATACCCTTTAAAACCTACCTCTTTGACCAGGCTTTTGGTCATCTGTTCTTGTATCTCCTTATGTGGCTCAGTGTTAAATTTTGTTTGATTATGCCTCTGAGGGGCACCTTGGGATCTTTTACTACATTAAACGTGCTATATAAGCACAGTTGTCTTTGTTGTAGGTATCAAGTTCACACAGTGCCATATCCCATGAGGCCGCATTTTACTCCTCCAAAAAACAAATGCATGATGGTTGAATTCCTAACCTTAAACATCCAATTGCAATGTGCCCAAAAAAATAATCCAAGGACCTCTCTGAAAACAATCCATTCCTCGGTAGACTAGTAGTAATGTTACTGAACTCATAATTCTGACTAACGCTTCAGGGACATGAATTCAAATTCCACTATAACAGTTTGGGGAAATTTTAATTAATTTAATTAATAAATGTGGAATGAACTGCTAGCCTCATTAATAGTGATCATGAGACTACCATATTGTTGTAAAAACCCATCTGGTTCACTAATATCCTTCAGGGGACAAAAGCTGCCATCCTTTCCCGGTCTGGTCTACATATGCTTGCAGACCCACAGCAATGTGGTTAACTCTTAGCTGCCCTCTAAAATAGTCTAGCAAGGCATCAAGTTGTATCAAGCTCACCACCACCGTCTCAAGGGCAGTTAAGGATGGGCAATAAATGCTGGCCTTGAGTGACACTCAAGATGGAAAAAAGACTAAAACTTCAACCTCCAGCTCATCCCCCTAACCCCATCTGCACAATACAACTCTTCATATGCCATCAAAAACGCCCCTCAAGGCTATTGCATGGTGTGGGTCTAAAATCTTATTAAAACTTAACTCTTCTTGTCATCTTTCTGGGCTGTTTTACTACAGGCAATGCTAACAGGGATACTGACAATCGTATTCATTATGAATCTCGTCAGTAAATTGGTCCTTTTTAAAATCCATCTCTCCTCACGTTTAAAATTCATCTCATTTCGTTTTTATATCTCTCTTATGTGGGAACAGTTTTCTTAGCAACCTTATTCCATTCTTACAATGTGACTTTGGCTCTGCTGCTTAAGCAGCCAGAAGGAAATCATCACTGCCAATTTATTGATCAGCACTCCTCTTGAGGGAATAAATAAGGGGAAAGGTCAAATGCCTTGATGCAGTCATTGAAGGGATGAAGGTGCCAGTCTTGTCTCAGTCATCACAACCTCTCTTCTGAGACAGTAGACCATTAAGCACCACTCAGGTGAATTTACAAAGGAAACATCTCCTGCTTCTCCAACATAACTCAGAAGAGCCATGGAAATCTTGGAAAATGGCATAACTGATGTTCCTGCTGCTTTTCTGGAACTTCTATGATCTCCCCACCAGCTCTACAACCGACAAGCAGGAGAACCCTGATAATATAGATTAACCCTGATAATATAGGTTGGCCCCTCAATGCAGTACTGAGGAAGTGCTGTACTATTGGAGATGCCAACTTTCAGGTAAGACCCTAATCCAAAGTTTTTGCTAAATGCGCCGTAAAAATTTCACAACACTTAGCAGAAAACCAGCCTGCTAACATCCAGCCCTTCATTATTTAACTTACTACCATTTGTGAAGCCTTGCTGCGTGTATAGTTACCTGCCATGTTTCCCAATTCCAACAAGGCCCATAGTTCAGAAATACTTCAGTGGCTGTGAGGTCACGAAAGGTGCTATATTAATGCAAGTTTTTATTTCTTCTCACACTTGGATGCTGTGGAGTTATATCAATCAGGCATACTTTCGTCAACCATGAGCCAGTTTCCACTATTAAACCAGGAAATAGAGACTCTGTGCCTCGGACCCCCCCCCCCCTCTTCTTACAAAGTTGGTCAGGTTTGAGCTGGGAAAAGGCCAAGTTTCTTACCGTTCCCTTGGGCACCCATCAGTATTACAGCAAGAGAGCATTTGACTGGCAGTGGACTTTTTGGGACTATTATATTTAAGATCTCCCAAACTTCATTCATTTCCTGTTCCGCAGGTGGTTTATTTGCAGGTGACTTTGTTGGATTTTTTTTTAAAAAAGATACCTGAGTAGCTAACTTTGTAAATGCTCTGCTGAATGAGATAGACTTGCTTAAACAGGATGTCATGAAGGGGTTTGAATAGAAAGATGAGAATTTTAACGTCAAGGTCTTGCTGGCCCGGGAGCTAATGTAGATCAGTGGGCACAGGGGTGTTGGCAGACTGTTCAACTAAAGTGGGTGGCTTTTCCCGATAGATCCCTGATAGCAATCAGGGCCAATATGATTGATTTTCTTCATCGTAGGTCAGGTTGCTGAAGACATTTGTAGACTACAAATGCTACTTCAAGTTGGGATTAGCTACCCCAGCCCAGATTAAGAACCTTTGGCATCCTGGTTTGTATTGTTCAATTACTTGCTGACTTTACCACTGAATCATTGAGGGAGCTCAGCTTGCAGATGTTTGAGTTTCTCAGCTGTGTATTGTGCTTTGCTTTCTTTGTCACACCTATGCAAAGAGAACTGAGTGACAATTATTATGGTATGAATTGCTATGGCAACAGCTAACCTCAACAATGACGTTAAGTGTCAATATTCTGCTCTTCAACTTCTAATGGTTTGCGGAGGAATAGTCCTAGCTGGATGAAATAAATTCCACATCCTGTTAGATTCTTCTAGAAAGTCTATTCAAAACGTGAATATTCTTCCTATATCTGGGGAGGCTCTTTACTCCCACTCCTGGTAAAATATTTTGTTTGATAGACAATCCTTGCAGCTTCTCTAGCCTTTAAGCTCCTTCATTGTCAGCCATGGCTCAGATAATAGCACTTTTGCCTCTGAATCAGTGGGTTTAATATTTGAGTACAAAAATCAAGGCTAACACTCCAGCGCCAAACTGAGGGAGGCCTGCACTGTTGGTAGTGCAGTCTTTTGGATGAGAAATTATACTCAGGCCCTGCCTGCCCTCTCAAGTGGATATAAAAGATTGCAAGGCACTGTTTCAGGAAGAGCCGAGGGAGTTATCCCTGGAGTGCTGGACAATATTTATCCCTCGATCAACATCACATAATCAGATTATCTGGTCATTGCTACACTGTTGATTGTGGAATATTGTACACACATGAGCTGCCGCATCTCTTACATCGCAATGGTAACTACATTGAAAAGTATTTAATTGCCTGTAAAACCCATTGTGGTCATGAAAGGCACTATATAAATGTAAGTCCTTCATTTCCTTTCCTTCCCACATCTTTCTCTCTGTTTATTGATGCAATTATAGCTTTCACTCCATTGAACTTTCCTCTCTTCTTACTCCCTAAGCTCCAGTCTGGTGTTTTACGTATTTTCTTCCTCTTTTTACTCTCACCACATAAAGACTTCAAATGTTCTTGATATACTGTGGTAGCATATGCCATTCATTTATTTACACAATTAAGCAAAGCACGGAGTAAATATCTCTCTGCCACAAAATCATAAATTGTTTTGTTAAGGGTTTATAATCTTGTTACACATGTGATACGAAGGCATCTTCACTCGTGGGGAAGAATTTTTCCCCACTGGGGGGGAAGTGCAGGAGGGGGCGCGGGCAGGCGCCCCTCCGATCGGGCACACCGCCATTTTACATGGACAGGCCAATTAAGTCGCACCCAGTGTGACGTCGGCCAGGGAGTGCTCCCTGTGCGGGCAGGGGGGACTCCCTCAGCTGGGAGTGCGCTCTCTCGCGCATGCGCGTGTGGATGAGCGCACTCATCTCCCTGAGGCTAAGTGCTGCCTCAGGGAGATTGGTGCCAAATTTAAAAATGCTAAAGGTGGAAAAACAAAATATCCCTGATATGTCCCCTGATGTGACTCTGGTTGTGACATGTCCATCACTTTAACTCATACATTTATTAAATTTTTAATAACCCTCATGAAACCTCATTTTCTGATGCCCACCAGGGCTCCTGGCCTGCCCGCCTACCTTAAGGTTGGACGGGCAGGTCCATTAATGAGGTTAATGACTTTGCCAATGGCCTCAATTGGCCGTTGGTGCCCCCGTCGACCTGAAAATTGAAATGAGGCGGGGTGACATCATGAGTTCCACCCGCCGTCAACCCACGCCATTTTACACATTGGCGAGCGGGCCCTGCCCCCAACCGCCCCCCCCACCCCCTCACCAACTTAGAGATCCTGCCCATTGTGTTATTGGGAATGTAGTTTTTTTTTTAACTTGGTAGAAGTGCCCAGTTAAATTCTGATAGCTCTTACCAAGAGATTTTGCTCTACAGTTACAACTCCATTAAACAACACCTGAGAAAATCAGTTTGCAAGTCTTTGTACCTCACTAATTCAGCTACTCAATCAGGTCAAAATAAGAAAGAAAAACAGAAAATGTTGGAAATACTCAGCAGGTCAGGCAGTGTCTGCAGGGACAAACAGAGGTGGAGGCCTGGATTTTACAGCCCCCCACCCCCCCACCCCACCCCCCGCCCCACCCCCGCTGGGCTTGTTTTCAGTGGCCGGGATGGGTGACAGGGTCGGGTGGCGGTGGCATGTAAATTATGTCGGGTGGCTAGCCCATCACCCTCCTGCCCACCCCCAAGCTGACCCCCATAAAATGCTGGGTCAGCAGGTGCCAAAATTGGCAGCCCCCCCCCCCACCCCCCACCCCCACACACACACACACACACACATTTAAATGAATAATTAAAGGTCAGTTAAGCCTGTTGAGCAGGATAATACACTACCAGTGGTTTTATCACAACCGTGGGATATAACACAGTTGGTGTGGGCAGGCATTTTTTGTGGCCTAGATGAAAAGGACAGGAAGGAGGGGGCCACCCCATTTGGCGGTGCACTGTGCTCACCTGGGGCATTCTGTCCCAAGATGTCACTCCTTCCCTTCCTTGCTACCTGCCCTCCGAAACTCGGTTCTCCCCCCCCCGCAAACCCCCCACCCCACTCTCCCTCCTCCTTGGGCTCTCGGATCCTGCCCGTCCTAAAAGCCTGAGACTTTGAGACTTATCATTCTGCACAGCCACTGCTTGTCTTCCTGCAGCCCAGGCACTGCCCACTTTTACTGAATTCTGGCACCGTCAGGGCTGCTAATCAGACCCCCCCTCTTGAAAAGATTAGTCCTCCCCCAGCCTGTTATGGCTGTGGGGTGGGCTACTT
Organism: Carcharodon carcharias; assembly: GCF_017639515.1. Taxonomy (NCBI): domain Eukaryota; kingdom Metazoa; phylum Chordata; class Chondrichthyes; order Lamniformes; family Lamnidae; genus Carcharodon; species Carcharodon carcharias. The sequence continues at coordinate 170,208,400 of NC_054472.1, forward strand.
TATGGCGTGTCGGCTGCTGGCAGACCTCCATTCCGGGTGGGGGGTGGCGGGGAGTGGGGAGGGGGCAATCCATTCCCCCGTAACATCCAACCCAAACTTTCAGGTTGATGATGACCCTTCATCTTCAGTATTTTGCTTTTGGGTCAAACTCTGGAAGTTTGATGTCATATGGCAGTAAGCGGGGACCAGGTGATCACCATTGCATCCACACCTTGCCATCACCAAACCAATGCCACCATACGACCACCCTGCTTGTAACTGCCACAATCAGGCCTCCTGTCCATTGCTTGGAAAACACTCCAACTCTTTCCACACTGAAGTATCATTATATCAGGATACTCCTGTTCTTTTCCTGCAAGGCACAGCCACTCCCTGCCTTGAATAACGATGTCCTCCCTTAATGCTCGCATGTTCCGCAACTTCCTGTCCAGTTCTATCAGACCCTTGCACACCCGCTGCTCACATGTTTCCATGCTCCATGACCTGTGCTCGAAAACCCAAGGCCATCTTGCCAGTACCACTGCCTTCCCATCCTCCCCACCAACTACCCAGGATCATTCCAGGAACCTACCAACTGTCTATCCGCAATCCAGGTCATGTTCCTGACCATCTAAAAGGGATAAGAGATCAAGCCAACCAGTCATCAAACTAACGTGAGAAACAGCCAAGGCCACATGTTGAAAACTTCCACACAAATATGCAAGTGATTGCATAGTTTGAGCTCAAAAATATCAGGAGCACTTCTATCATATTTGCAGATGCATTTGAGCAGGAGCTGGATAAAAAGATGAGAGAGAGAGGAATACAAAATGAAGCTGACGGATGAAGAGGGATGGGCGGAAGCTCGTGTGGAGCATAACTACCAGCATGGACCTGCTGGGCTGAGTGGCTTATCTCTGTAATTCTAAGTCACCTGACTTATTCCATCACTGTGAATCGGCGATCTGATATGTCATTACTTGGAGTAAGACAAGATATCTCGCATTTACCATGAGCACAGGAGATCCCGTAGCATTGTAAAAGCTGAACAGGGAATCTGGAGTGATTCCCAAAGCTGTGATCCCATCACAGTGCTTAGGTGATGATCAGAACTTGCTCACACTTTGCTCCCGGAACATATGCTATCCTCTGCATTCCGACAGTTGCTATGGCGATTGCTCGTAATAAATACCATGCAATTTCGAAGGAACAGTAGATTGTAATGCCAGCGTGCGAGTGATGGCAAGAGATTCATTTTCTCACAGGCTCAGCTGCAATGATATAATAATCAGTCCCATGCACCCATTATCTTTGATTACTAAAGTGTGTTCTATAACAAAAGAAAATGCCTGATCTATTATGTTGTCATCTATTGGAGGATGAAAGATGTTTTATTGCCAGAGTGTGTCATGGCTGACATGGCAGCTAAGCAGCTTCATTCAGTTGATATGTGGTGACAAGTTATTGAAAGATTAACTATGTGATGTCACCTGAAATTATCGGAATTTAATCTACAGGAGATTGCTGGAAAATTGCAGTGTTCCACCGTTTATTAACATGTAAAAGTACTTTTTCTATATGTATATTTTTTTTTGGTAAACTCTAGTGGTCAGCAAGGAAAAAGTAAGAGCTGAGGGAGAGATTACTTTCCCACTTCACAGAGCTCAGGAAACACAACCCCTCAACCTTCACAGTATGTTTCAACCCCAGCAGCAGATTTTCTACACAAGCCATATCCCGCCTCTCTGAGGGATGTTGCCAATGAGTGAAATGTAGGCCTGCATTTTCCTTGTCGTTCCCTGAATTTTGGCCATAGCAGGAATTAGAAATGGGATGCCATTCCATTGGCTCCCAGGTCTGCATTAGCACATCTGAGATTGTTGACTGGAAGCGACAGGTGACCTCGTGAATACCTCATAACATTCGGAATGATAGGTTTCTTTAAAATTATTTATACTTTTGAGGGGTATGGGTGACACTGGCTAGGCCAGAATTTATTGCCCACCCCTAATTATCCTTGAGAGGAGGTGGTGGTGAGCTGCCTTCTTGAACTGCTGCACTCACAGTGCAGTTAGGGAGGGAGTGCCAGGATTTTGACCCAGCGACAGTGAAGGAACGGCGATGTATTTCCAAGTCCAGATGGTGTATGGCTTGGAAGGGAACTTCCAGATGGTTGTTTTCCCTGCACCTGCTGCCCTTGTCCTTCTAGGTAGTAAAGGTCATGGGTTTGGAAGGTGCTACTGAAGGAGCCTTGATGAATTGCTGCAGTGCATTTTGTAGATGGTACACACTGCTGCCACTATGCGCAGTGGTGGAGGGAATGAATGTTTAAGGTAGTGGATGGGGTACCAATCAAGCAGGTTGCTTTGTTCTGGATGGTGTTGAGCTTCTTGAGTGTTGTTGGAGCTGCACTCATCCAGGCAGGTGTTCCATCACACTCCTGACTTGAGCTTTGTAGATGAAAGACAGGTTTTGGAGTTGAGTTAATGACAAGAGTACCGCACCTGATATATTTGATCTTATTAATGCCTTAGTAATGCTGAACGCAACACCAGTGCATGCCTGCATCCAGTGTTGCTAAGGCAATGCAGGGGGGCTGTAAATATTTATGGGCAGCCAAGGCTAATGCAACCAATTGCAAACTGATCAAGTGGACTAGGAAAGAGATGGTCTATAAAAAAAGATCTGCAGCCATGCAGGCCACAGCATGGTGAATTTCCCCCCCCCCTCCCACCAAATTGTTTCACACAGCAGGGGCAGATGGCTTAGTGGCAGCACAGATTCCGCCAGCAGCCTGTTTAATAGATCTTAATGAACCCCAGCACAGGATATCCACAGGGCTCAGCAATTGGGGAACAAGCAAGTACAAATTTCAGAAGGGGCCCTGCTGCATTGGAATTGTTGGCTACACTTTATTAATTGATCTTAAATTGAAATTGCTCTAACCAATTTCAAATACAATTCTCCAACTTACAAATGGGACATTGTTTTCTTCTACAAATGATTGGAACTTGCCCTAACATCAGTTGGTAGCACTCTTACTTCTGAGTCCAGAAGTCATGAGTTCAGGCCCCTCTCTAGACCCTTGAGTCCATCATCAGGCCGACACTCCAATTCAGTACTGCACTGTTGAAGGTGCAACCTTTCGGAAGAGATGTTAAACTGAGGCCCCAATCTTTCAGGTAGATGTGAAAGGTCCTGTAGTACTACTTCAAAGAAGAGCTGGGGCGATTTCCCCCATGTTCTGGTCAATATTTATCCTTCAATCAACACCTCAGCACAGATTATCTAGTGGGAACTTGCTGTGTGCAAATTAGCTGTCATGCTTCATAATAACAGGACAAAATTGGCTTCAGAGTGCATTGGGTGTCTTGAAAGGCACTATATAAATGCAAGCCTTTCTTTCTTTCTAAACTCTTGTGTCTTTTCTAGGTTTTAAATGTTTTTGTTTCATATCGGTTTCATTAGCTTGATTGGTTATCACTACTTAATTCTAATCATCGTTTTCAATTTATTTGACAAAGCATTTAACTTTCATTACAGCAGCTTAATTACCAATGATAAGTTTAATTATCTCTAGTCCTTCTTTTGTATGCACCCAGATCACTCATTCATTGTGAAACTGAATTGGCAGCAGCAAAACAGTGCCACATCTTTAATCTGCTTACAGCTGGACAAATCTGAGAAGTACTTCATTGTCTGGTGGCGAGTTGAACACATAGGAGGGCTCATTTTAACTTTTGTCCATGGCGTAAAATAGGTGATATTGGATCAGCCGCCCATTGTACATCCCGTCCAGTTTGTTCTACTGTTGGAAGTGAATTCGGGCAGGGTGTATAATGAGTTTCACCCGTTTTATGCCATTGTTGAAAACTAAAATTACCTGGGATGGGCCATCATCTCACATTCCTCAAGATCTGAGCAACATCAATTACCACTTATCACTCATTCCACATCAGCACAGATAGTACATCGGGACATGTCCCTTCTGGCACCCACACTATTATCACACACCCATTGTTGGGCCACACATATCTTTGGAGCACACTTATATATGTTGGCAGGATGTCATCATCAATGATAATAGCAACAATAACAAGTCACTGTTGATGATTCCTTCCATCATTTGACTGATGATTGGGGGTAGGCTGGTGGGGGAGGGTACTTAGCTGGGCTGGATTTGTCCTACTTCTTTGTGGACCGGACATACCTGAGCAATTTCCTGCATTACCAGGCAGATGCTATAGTTGTAACTGTACTGGAACAGCTGAGTTAGAAACAGGTTCTGGATTACAGGCCTTCGACACTTACAGCTGAGATGTTGCCATAGCCTTTGCTGTGTCTAGTGCACTCATCTTAACATCATGTGGAGTGAAACAAATTGGCTGAAGGCTGGTTTCTGTGAGACATCAGGAGAAGTTGAGAATGATCATCAGCTCTGTGCCTCTGGCTAAAGATAATTGCAAACCCTTCAACCTTGTCTTTCATACCCCCATGCTGGGCTCCACCATCACTGAGGACTGGGATGTTCATGTAGCCTCTTGCCACATAAAACACAGGCACTATTAGATGCTCTTTGAATAGACAAAGTTAGGATTCTGAGCACATTGTTTAACAGAGACAGTCATCTCTTGTTCCATTTCCTGAAAATGGTGGTGATAGAATTAAAAAGAAATGTTTAAAGCTCTGCAAATCTTGACCTCAATTAAATCAAATCAAACATGAAATGTTCTATCAGTCCTTAGAGTGAGATTTGTGTGATAATGGAGAATTTTACTTCAGTGGTCTGTGTTGTATGATCTTCCCAATCCATTCACAACCCTAAAGAGACAATTATTACGCAATTCAGAAAGTGAACACGCAGGGTCAGGCAGTATCTGCCTGCTAAATCTTTTAGATTAACAAGACACAGGGGCCATAGAGATATTCTCTGGAGAGTTAATGCTCTGTGTTCTAGCGATCAATGGCACTGATATGCGAGAGGTGCAATGATTAACATTAGAGGCTCGTAAATGAGATTTAAATGCTTTTCTCCAACTGTCTAAATTGAAAGTAAGTTCGTTCCTGTCAAAGTGCATAAAAAATAAATCTGTTTTCCAGGTCACAATGCATTGAAGCCACGTCAAAACAAAATAATTGGTTGTCATCCTGTAGTCTCAATCGTGAAATATATCTGGCAGGGCACTATCGCGGGACCTAATTGGTGTCAGGTTGGGTCACAGGATCCCTCTTGAGAAATTAATTTGGTTTACCGTCCCCATTATCTATGAATGGTAATCTTTCTCATGCAAGAATATTACACTTTAGGAGGTGGCTGGAGAGATGGAGTGTTTAACATTTCAGATAGTTAAACTTTGGATTGGGGGAGGGAAGCGTGGAGGGCGAGTATAAATGCCAGGCAAGGTGCATCTCCTGGTGGCAGAACTGTACTGGAAGCAGGAAGGTAAGGTTCACAGGTAATGACGCTTCACTGTCAGCTCGCAGCAATCTCATCTTGGTGCAGCCAATTTACACGTTACTTTCTGGCATTTGGTATTTTGTGTAGTCAGTAAAATGTATACTGGATTTGACCAGGCAGTTTAATATTTATGGCAAATGAGGAGCCTACACCCTCTACAGCAAATTGCATTTATATACTGCCTTTAACTTGTTAAAACACGCTAAGCAGCTTCACAGGAACATTCTCAAAAATAATTTGGCATCAAGGAAAGTGAGGAGATATTAGGTCAGGTGACCAAAAGACTGGTCAAAGAGGTAAGTTTTAAGGAGTGTTGTGAAAGAGCAAAGAGAGCTAGAGAGGTGGAGAGGATTAGGGAAGGAATTTCATAGCTTAAGGGCCACAGGCAGATGAAGACACGGCCTACCACTGATGGAGTGAAAGAAATTGGGGCAGCGCAAACAGCCAGAATTGGACCAGCGCTGATATCTTGGAGAGTTGCAGTGCTGGAGGAGATTATGAAGATAAAGGAGCAAGGCTATGAAGGGACTTGAAAAGAAGGAAGATAATTTTAAAAATGAGGCACTGCCGGACTGGGAGCCAAAGTAAGTCAGTGAGCACAGAGATGATGGGTTAACGAGACTTGGTGCTAATTCAGATACGGGCAGCAGAGATTTGGATGAACTCAAGCAACTGCAGCCAAATGCTGGTGACCATTATTCTGCAGCTGATATTCAATCCACAACCCGAGGTAAATACCTCAGCCATGGAGGTGGCTTGGGTGGAGGAGAAGGGTGAGGGTGGAGCCTCTGTGTGAGGCCTTGGTTGATTTTCAAAGCTGGGCCTCACTTACACCCTGCTGATCTGCAGCTTGGCCTCCAGGAAGGAAGAGGCAGCTGGCCAGCATCGTGCGAGCACTAGTAACAGGCTTGGGACCTTGATAGGTTCACCGGGAACTTCAGCGGTTGGGGGGGGTCCGAGGTGCGGACAGAGATAGGTCAAGGTCACAGAGACCCAGACTTTATTTGTGGGGCCTTCCGACTCCACCAAGGAATGTTTTTTTACTTATCTCAGAGAGCCTTCTCTTCTCCCCCACCAGCTGAGCAAGGCATCCGCTATAGGCACCCCTCTCAGACCGCTTTTAAAATGCCACTGAGCTCCATGGGATCCCAGGGCTCTGAATATAATGTATTAATGATGGTCTCACCTGAGTCAAGCAAGTGACAGAGCCACCTATAAGGACTCAGCTAAGCTAGCGCTGGGCAGCCATCAAGCAGGAAAGAGGCAGAAATGCTTTGCAGTGGAATTTTAACTGTCTGTCTTGCTCACTTTTTTGATACTTGAATAAAATGAATAAGTTTGAAGTGTCGTCGCCCTCGCTCTGGTAAGCATATGAGGGAGCCATTTTAGCAAAATGTCACAGACAGCAATAAGATAAATGACTTCACTTAATTTTGGCAGTATTGCTTGAGGTACAAATGTTGGGCAGCATAATAGGAATTGTGGCTTGAACCCACTATCTATCTTCTGCTTCAGAGCCAAGAGTTGTACTAATTGTAATTGTACTAATTCAGAGAATTGGATACATCCTTGGCAACAAATGTTTAGGATTGAATCACTTCTTTAAGGAAGCTCAAGATGACTGTAGTAGGAAGCACAGAAAATGAAAGATAATCCATAGAACTGGTCACTTGCTCTGCACACAAACCTAATTTTCCTTCAACTTGCCCTTGTTTATTTGCACAAACTTAAAAGCTGTAAAATACTAGATGATGCCAAACACACGTAAGCTCTGAATAACCATGCACAAATTCATTACTTCTTGCTTGTCTTGTTTGGTGGGGGCGGCATTCATTGCAAAAGGCTTTTGTTTCTTTGTCACTGCAGAAGATTGTGATAAATGACAACCTTAAGACATTTTCTTTCTCTGCTGCACCATGTAGCTTTCTGCCCTACTCGTCAAACCAGTAAAGCCATGTCATATTCATAACTTTTAAAACATGAACTGTAATCAGTGTGAAATATTCTAGAACAAACGTTTTTAAAAATGGACATTAAAATGCTGGAAAAGACGGCTGCCGAGTCACTTTTTTTATGCTTATTTATGGGATGTGGGCATCGCTGGTTAGGCCAGCATTATTGCCCACCCCTAATTACCCTTGAGAAGATGGTGGTGAGCTGTAGACCATGTGGTGTAGGTACACCCACAGTGCTGTTAGGGAGGGAGTTCCAGGATTTTGACCCAGCGACGGTGAAGGAACGGCGATATGTTTCCAAGGAAGGTGAGTGGCTTGGAGGGGAACTGCCAGGTGGTGGTGTTCCCATGTGTCTGCTGCCCTTGTCGTTCCAGATGGTGGCAGTCGTCGGTTAGGAAAGTGCTGTCAGAGGAGATTGGTGAGTTCCTGCAGTGCTTCTTGTAGACGGTACACACTGGTGCCATTGTGCATCGGTGGTGGGGAGAGTGAATGTTTTTGGATGGGGTCCCAATCAATTGGACTGCTTTGTCATGGATGGTGTCAAGCTTCTTGAATGTTGTGGGAGCTGCACTCATCCAGGTAAGTGGAGAGTATTCCATCACACTCCTGGCTTGTGCCTTGAGGTGGTGGACAGGTTTTGGGGAGTCAAGAGGTGAGTTACTTGCCACAGGATTCCTAGCCTCTGACCTGCTCTTGTAGCCTTAGTAATTACATGGCTAGTCTAGTTCAATTTCTGGTCAATGTTAACCTCCAGGGTGTTAATAGAGGGTGATTCAGTGATGGTAATGCCATTGAATGTCAAGGGGTGATGGTTAGATTCACTTGGGCTGACAAGTGGCGAGAAAGTTACTTGCCACTTGTCAGCCCAAGCCTGGATATTGTCCAGGTCTTGCTGCATTTGGACATGGACTGCTTCAGTATCTGAAGAGGTGCAAATGGTGTTGAACATTGTGCAATCATCAGTGAACATCCCCATTTCTGATCTTATGATTGAAGGAAAGTCATTGATAAAGCAGCTGAAGATGGTTGGGCCTAGCACTTGTTTGACAAATTTGACGAATTTTTTGAGGAGGTAACCAGGAGTGTTGATGAGGGTAATGCATTTGATATGGTCTACATGGACTTTAGCAAGGCTTTTGATAAGGTCCCTCATGGTTGACTGGTCAAGAAAGTAAGAGCCCATGGGATCCAAGACAAAGTGGCAAGTTGGATCCAAAATTGGCTAAGAGGCAGGAGGCGGAGGGTAATGGTAGAGGGAAGTTTGTGTGACTGGAAGTCTGTTTCCAGTGGGGTTCCACAGGGCTCAGTGCTGGGGCCCTTGCTGTTTGTGGAGTACATAAATGATTTGGACTTAAATGTAGGGGGTATGATCAAGAAGTTCGCAGATGACATGAAAATTGGTGGGACGGTAAATAGTGAGGAGGATAGCCGTTAACTGCAGGAGGATATCAATGGATTGGTCAGGTGGGCAGAGCAGTGGCAAATGGAATTCAATCCGGAAAAGTGTGAAGTAATACACTTGGGGAGGGCTAACAAGACAAGCGATTACACTATGAATGGTAGGACCCTGGAAAATACAGAAGCTCAGAGGGATCTTGGTGTGCGTATCCATTGATCCCTGAAGGTAGCAGGGCAGTTAGATAAAGGGGGTTAAGAAGGCATATGGGATACTTGCTTTTATTAGCTGAGGCATAAAGTACAAGCACAGGGGGGTTATGCTGGAACTGTATAAAACGCTGGTTAGGCCACAACTGGAGTACTGCGAGCAGTTCTGGTCACCACATTATAGGAAGGATTTGATAGCACTGGAGAGGATCCAGAGGAGATTTACCAGGGCTGGAGGGTCTGAGCTATGAGGAAAGATTGGATAGGCTGGAGTTGTTTTCCTTGGAGCAGCAAAGGTTGAAAGGGACCTGATAGAGGTGTATAAGATTATGAGGGGCATAGATAGGGTGGATAGGAAGGCACTTTTCCCATTAGTAGAGGGGTCAATAACCAGGGGGTAAGATTTATGGTAATAGGCATGAGGGGAGTTGAGGAGAATTTTTTTCACCCAGAGGTTGGTGGGAGTCTGGAACTCACTGCCTGAAAGGGTGGTTAAGTTAGAAACTCTTGAAGCATTTAAGGAGTAATTAGATATTCACTTACATTGCCATAGCCTCCAGGGCTATTGGCCAAGCGCTGGAAAATGGGATTAGTGTAGTCAGACCTTTGTTGACCAGTGTGGACACAATGGGCCAAATGCCCTCCTTCTGTGCTGCAAATGTCCATGAGTCTGTGAGACACTACCTTGAGGAACTTCTGCAGTGATGTCCTGGAACTGAGTTGATTGACCTCCAATAAACACAACCATCTTCCTTTGTGCTAGGTATGACTCCAACCAGCAGAGAGTCATCTCCCTGATTTTCGATGACTCGTTTTGCTAGGACTCCTGATGCCACACTTGGTCAAATACTGTCTTGATGTCAAGGGCAGTCACTCTCATCTCACCTCTGGAGTTCAGCCCCTTTTTACATGTTTGAACCAAGGCTGTAATGAGGTCAGGAGCTGAGTGACCCAAACTGTGCATCAGTGAGCAGGTTATTGCTAAGCAAGTGCCACTTGATGGCGCTGTGGATGACGCCTTCCATTACTTTACTGATGATGGAGAATAGACTGATGAGACGATAATTGGTCAGGGTGGATTTGCCCTGCTTTTTTTGTACAGGACATACATGGGCAATCTTCCATATGCTCTCAAGAAGGGTCATACAGACTCGAAACGTGAACTCTGTTTCTCTCTCCACAGATGCTGCCAGAACTGCTGAGTTTTTCCAGAATTTTTAGTTATGCTTGGTGTTGCTCCTGGCATGCCTTCCTGCACCCTTCATTGAACTAGGATTGATCCCCCAGCTTGTTGTTAATGGTAGAATGGGGGATATGCCAGGCCATGAGGTTACAGATTTTGGTTGAGTACAATTCTGCTGCTGCTAATGACCAACAGCGCCTCATGGTTGCCCAGTCTTGAATTGCTAAATCTGTTCAAAATCTATCCCATTTCGCACGGTGGTATAGCCACACAACACAATGGAGGGTATCCTCAATGTGAAGACGAGACTTTGTCTCCACAAGGACTGTGTGGAGGTCACTCCTACCAATACTGTCATGGACAGATGCATCTGTGGCAGGCAGGTTGGCGTGGATGTGGCCAAGTATGTTTTTCCCTCTTGTTGGTTCCCTCACCACTTACTGCAGACCCAGTCTAGCAGCTATTTCTTTTAGGACTCAGCCAGCTCGGTCAGTATTGGTGCTACTGAGCCATTCTTGATGATGGACATTGAAGTCCCGCACCCAGAGCACATTCTGTGCCCTTGGCACCCTCAGTGCTTCCTTCATGAGGTGTTCAACATGGAGAAGCACTGATTCATCAGCTAGGGAGGGAGGGGGCGGGCGGCCGTAGGGGTGGGGGAGTTGGGGTGTGGAAGGTGGGTGGCAAGGGGCGGTACATCATAATCAGCAGGAGGTTTCCTTGCCCAGGTTTGACCTGATGCCATGAGACTTCATGCAGTCTGGAACTGATGTTAAGGACTCCCAGGGCAACTCCCTCCAACTGTATACCATTGTGCTGCTACCTCTGCTGGGTCTGTCCTGTCGGTGGGACAGGACATACCCAGCGATGGTGATGGTGGTGTCTAGGACATTGTCTGTAAGGTATGATTCCATGAGTATGACTATGTCAGGCCTTTGCTTGACTAGACTGTGAGGCAGCTCTCCCACTTTTGGCACTAGCCCCCAGATATTAGTAAGGAGGACTTTGCAGAGTCGAAGGGCTGAGATTGCAGTTGTCGTTTCCGGTGCCTAGGGCGATGCCAGGTGGTTTGTCCGGTTCCATTCCTTTTTGACCTTTTAGTGGATTGATACAACTGAGGGCTTGCTAAGCCATTTCAGAGGGCAGTTAAGAGTCAACCACAATGTCTCGAGTCACATGTAGGCCAGACCAGGTAAAGATGGCAGATTTCCTTCCCTAAAGGACACTAGTGAATCAGATGGATTTTTCCAACAATTGACAATGGTTTCATGGTCATCATTAGGCTTTTAATTCCAGATTTTTATTGAATTCAAATTTCACCAACTGCATGGTGGGATTCGAACCTGTGTCCCCAGGGCATTACCCTGGGTCTCTGGATTATTAGTCCAGCGGCAATACCACTACCACTGCCACACTATCTTGAAAGGACAGAAGGACACATTCCAAGCTACATTCCATCTCCTGAGACCGTCCAGAAGATAATTCCTGACCTGAATGGCTCTTTCGGAAACAAAGACATTAATTGTCTCAAACCCCTGGGGGTGAATATCTGTAAACAACAACCCAGGTTGTGGTCAATCAACTAAGCTTAACCCCATACTTGGAAAGGAGAACTGAGAAACCACGTGGTAAGGCAATCACGTTGGTCTCCAGTTTTAATGTTTAAACACTGACTGCTTGACACACCAGCAGGAGCAGAAAGGACAGCAACACCTCTGCCTTAAGGCCTGGAGACTGCAATGTTGTCAGGGCTCCAAACCCATTACTTTTCAAATCCACCAGCAAACTGACCTCTTGGTAACAAGACGACAAGTTTCCAAATTTGAAAACTACAGAAAGTCCACCTCGTCAAGAGACTCCAGCAACGACCCTGATGTATAACTGCAGCTATTGAATTCTCCTAACTACATTTGAGGTGTGAAAAACTCTCTTCATCAGGCCTCCACCATGTCTTTTCCAAGATGAGCCTATCATGTGGATTCCAAATTATTCATTTGTTTATAACTTGTAAAAGTGCACTATTCTCTCTAACCGCGTTTTGTGTGTGTGTGTGTGTGTGTGTGTGTGTGTATGTGTTTGTGTGCATGTGTGCGTGATATAGCATTAGATTTTTTGGGTGAACATGCGAATAAATAATCCTCTTTATTTAAACCCACAGAAAGCTTGCAGCTGGTTATTCAAATTGTCCACACAGTCAGGGTTTAAAAAACACACCTTTTCTAAAATCACACTGATTACAGAAGTAAGGGAAGGAACCAGGGGTTTCAATACTGTCTCATCCCTATCCGTAACAAAACTCAATCTAGATGATTTATTCATTTTGCTCCCTCACTTTCTCCTCTTCTGCAATATTTGAATGATCATAAAATGTTAAAAGTTAAGAGGTAGAACATTGCAAGTTTATTGAACCTAATATTGTGATCTCAGCCAATCTACATCATGATTCAGCCAATAATTATTTTATATAATCCCTTACAAGCTGATGTGTTTTGCAACAATAATAATGACAATAAACGAAACATGACTCTAGTGAGGTTGCTAAGATTTTGCCCTACAGATGTTGAGAACAGACAAACTGGCTTCTGTGACACAACAGAGTGAGTCAGACACCATAGAACTTACAGCACAAAACAAGGCTATTCAGCTCATTATACCTCTGCTGCCAATAGCTGTTCCCCTAAAGCTATCTGCTCAAGTCCTATTTTTCAACTGTGCAGCTTACCCTTGGATTTGTTGAGGAGAGGGGCAAGATAATGTGGCGGAGATTGTGGAGGTTGAAGGCAACAGGTTCTGCTGCATTGCTTGTCTGTTGCTCTCCTATTTGTCAGGCAGGGTGCTTAAAAGATTGTGTCTGACGTGGGAGAGAATATGTTAGAAATGATCAGTAGCACAGCTTATTAAAATCAACAGATTTGAATTTTCCACAGTGCCTGGTAGGAGCTGCTTGTTGAAGGAGTTGGAAATTTGAATTCAAACCCACAAACAGGGACAAGGAGGTCCAGACCAGAGGCAACCACTCCAGAAGAGACCCATTACAGATTGGTACTGTATATTAACAATGAGCAGCAGTTATTCCCCTAAACCACCACAGAGGGGGAATGAGAACTCAGTCTGCCATCGCAGTATGAATTACTGTCTCCAATGAAATGACTTTGGAAAAGAGTGGTGCTGGACATTCATAATTTTCCTTCTTTAGATCCCAATACACAAACAGGGATGGAATTGTACCATTACCATATTCACATTAAATTCTCACATCAGATCCCTCTCTGCACTATTTTTATGGTTAGCTTGTTTACCTCAAACAAATTAACTGCTGTGCTAAAGAAACCGCAGACCAGAATGGAACTCGAATGGGTTGAACCCTGCCCTCCTGGTAATGCAGAGGAATGAAACCCTCAAATGTTTTCACTGTAACAGTATTGGGAGCAGTTGGGTTACTCTGAAGCTCAGTGGCCTCTACAGTAGGACATGGATCTGTTGCCAAAAGCCTCACTTGATCTTATAAACCATGTATGCTCGTCCCTTGGGGATGAGGCCTTTTTTTGAGTTTATCCATTGGAAACAATTTTAGTGATTTCATTCGCTCTGCAGGAGACCGAAATGCAAAAAGAACTGAAATGAGACAGTTTCAGTCCAGTAGTGCTGCTATAATGACGATATCAGGTAATAGTTAATAGAAATGAATGAGCAAACTTGGTGCTAGATGACTTTCTTATTTTCTTCTATATACACTTGCCCAAAGCATAGACAAGGATTATTTCATTGTTGTTAGCGATTACCTGTCTGCCCCAGGGAACTGCAGAAGTTGTGACAAATTTATGATACCAGAGGAGCTGCAGTGTCAGGACAACCCCAAGCCAATTGTATGCTCTCACTTCAAAGGTTTTTTGTTTTACTGGTAGCTAAACATAGAAAGGCAAGAACGGATCATGTTTATGTAGAAACTTCCTAAATATTAATGTGGCAAAAAAAAGTAGCTTTGCACTAACATTCCATCACAACTGTTGTATGCTCTTAAATTCTTAAAAATGTAGATCACTCTAAATGTAATCTTCTCAGGCTCCTTTATATATTGAATCCTCTAAAAGCGTGAGGCTTTTTTTGCCCTGCCCTTCATTCACAATATGTGAGCCATAATTGAGTTCATACTTCCAATGCAGCCTTTCGGTCATAATTAATATTTTATTATATTAGATTTTATCACCATATCGTTGGCAGGGTATTGTGCTAAGCCAAAAGAGCAATGGTGAGTTATTGATGCAGTGAAAGTTCCCTGTAATGAGTTATGGTTGAAAGAACACAAAGCACATTTACAGTATCTAGGTAATATGCTACTGCAATTTATTACAGATCTAATCCCAATAGTGAAGGTACAGGACGGAGTTAAAGCCACAAATACTGAACACTAAAAGTGAGAGAAATTTAAACAGCCAAGTCTTGCATTCTGAGATATGGACAAATGGGCTACAAATTAACCAAGCAGTAAGTTCCCTGATGGTCAAGTTGCTTGTAAAATATTTCAAAGATCTAAATGACAAGGCCCTTTGAAAATGTGTCTAAGATCTCAGGAATATTCAGTGTTAATTGTAAACCATTTCATATATTGAGACCATGCAATTACTACTGATGCTGCTTATTTTCCTTTACAGGGGGGAATCTATAAAGTAGCAATTTTAAGCTATTATCATATTGACAATACTTAACCAGAATACAGTCAGATGCATATATATATTAGGATGCAGATAAGCAAGTGAAGTACTCAGGAGTGTTGCACTATCAGATACCCTACCTTTTGGATGAAACAAAATGAGACCCTAACTGGCTCTCAGTTGGATGTAAAAGACACCATTGCTGAATCCCCCACTATCAACATCCTGGGCATTACCATTGACCAGAAACTGAACTGGACGAGCCATATAAATACTGTGGCTACAAGAGCAAGTCAGAGGCTGGGAATTCTGCAGCGAGTAACTCACCTCCTCACCACCATATTGTGGCATAGTGGTATTGTCACTGGACTAGTATTTGAGAGACTCAGAGGGGCCTTGGGTTTGGATCCCATCATGGCAGATGGTGAAATTTGAATTCCATAAAAATCTGGGAATTCAAGTCTGTTGATGACCACAAAGCCATTGCTGATTGTTGTGAAAACCCATCTGGTTGACTAATGCCCTTTAGGGAAGGAAATCTGCTGTTCTTACCTTGTCTGGCCTAAACGCGACTCAGACCCACAGCAATGTGGTTGACTCTTAAAGGCTCTCTGAATAAGGGTAGTTAGGGATGGGCAATAAATGTTGGCCTAACCGGTGATGCCCACATCCCATGAATGAATAAATAAAATTAAGAAGCTCAACATCATCAAGGACAAAGCAGCCTGTTTGATTGGCACCCCATCCACCACCTACAACATTCACTCTCTCCACCACCGACGCACAGTAGCAGCAGTGTGTACCAGCTACAAGGTGCTAACTGCTTACCTTCAACAGAACCTTCTAAACCTGGGACCTCTCAACCACCTAGGAGGACAAGGGCAGCAGATGCATGGGAACACCACCACCTGCAAAGATAGATAGAAATGTAAAAATGGATAGCAAGAGTTTCTACTGGTATTTAAAAAGGAAAAGAGTAAGTAAAGTAAGTGTTGGTCCTCTAGAGAGTAACTGTGGGGAATTAATAGTGGATAATAAGGAAATGGCGGAAGAAATGAACAAATATTTTGATTCTGCATTCCCTATAGAGGATACAAAAAAAATTCCAGTGATAGCTGCAAATCAGGAGGTGAACGGGAGAAAGGAACTTGGTGAAATTGAAATCACTAGGGAAACGGTACTGAGAAAATTGATGGAGCTGCGGGCTGGCAAGTCTCTGAATACCGATGGACTACATCCTAGGGTCTTAAAAGAGGTGGCTAATGAGGTAGTCAATGCACTGGTGTTAATTTTCCAAAATTCACTCGAGTCTGGAAAGGTTCCATCAGACTGGAAAGTAACAAATATAACCCCTCTATTCAAGAAGGCAGGGAGACAGAAAACCGGAAACAATAGGCCAGTTAGCTTGATGTCTGCCGTGGGGAAGTTGTTAGAATCGATCATTAACGAAGTTACAGCTGGGCACTTAGAAGAGCTCAAGGCAATAGGGACGAGCCAGCATGGTTTTGTAAAACAAAAATCATGTTTAACCAATTTATTGGAGTTTTTTGAAGGAGTAACATGTATGGTGGATAAAGCCGAGCCTGTAGAGGTACTGTACTTGGATTTCCAGAAGGCATTTGATAAGATGCCATATAAAAGGTTATTACAGAAAATAAAAGCGCATGATGTATGTTAAATATTAGCATAGATTGAAGATTGACTGGCTGGCAGAAAGCAGAGAATATGCATTAATGTGTTTTTCGGATTGGCAGGATGTGTCGAGTGGAGTCCCACAGGGGTTTGTGCTAGGGCCTCAACTTTTTATGATTTATGTCAGTGACTTAGATGGGGAGGGCAAAGACATGTTAGCTAAATTTGCAGATGACACAAAGATAGGTAGGAAAGTATGTTGTGAAGAGGACATGAGGAGGTTGGAGATGGATATCGATGAGTGAGTGGGCAAAGATCTGGGGGAGAATATTCTCCCCCTAGGTGCGGTTGTACAGGGGCGGGTGCGGGCGGGCATGCCCTCGATCGGTGCCCCCGATCGGCTGGGCACCGTCATTTTATGTGAGAGGGCCAATTAAGGCCCGCCCAGCATGACGTGTGCCCGGAAGCGCTGAGCGCTATCTGTGCAGGTGGGGTTGGGAAGTGCCTGAGTCGGGCGTGTGCTCTTTCACGCATGCGTGCGAAAGGGCACAGAAATCTCCCTGAGGCACCTCTGCCTCAGGGAGATTGGTTTTAAGTTTAAACAGTTTAATGACGTGTTGAAATTTTTTTTTGTGACATGTCCCCTCATATGAAACTGTCACATGAGCTGGGACATGTGCATTAATTTTAATAAATATTTTTCTGAAAATTTTAAGTCATTCATGAAACCTCATCCCGCCCGTGGATGAGGTTCCATGAAAAATGCAAAGGCCGCCTGGACTCTCTGACTGCCCACCAACCTTAAGGCTGGATGGGCAGCTCAGCTGATTGCCTTAATTGCTTTTTAACAGGCCTTAATAGGCCTTTGACAGTTCGGCGGGTGCGCGCCTGCTGAACTAAAAATCTAAATGACGTGTGGTGACATTGGGATGGACGCCCGACATCATCCCGTGTCATTTTACGCCTGGGCGAGCAGGCTTCGCCCCAGCTCATCGAGCTGAAGATTCTGCCCCTGGCAAATGGAGTTTAATGTGGGAAAATGTGAAGGTCGTTCACTTTGGCAGGAAGAACAAAAAAGCAGAGTATTAATTAAGTGGAGAACAGCTGCATAAAATTCTGAGGTGCAGAAGGATCTAAGTGTTCTCGTACATGAGTCACAAAAAGTTAGTGTGCAGGTACAGCAAGTAATTAAGAAGGCTAATGGAATGCTATCCTTTATTACGAGAGGGATAGAACATAAAAGTAAGGATGTTATACTTCAGCTATACAGAGCATTGGTGAGACTGTACCTTGAATACTGTGTGCAGCTTTGGTCTCCTTATTTAAGGAAGGATGTCAATGCATTGGAGGTGGTTCAGATTTACTAGATTGATACCTGGAATGAGTGGGTTGTTTTAGGAAGAAAGGTTGGACAGGCTGGCCTTGTTTCCACTGGAGTTTAGAAGAGTGAGGGGTGATTTGATTGAAGTATACAAGATCCTGAACGGCCTTGGCAAGGTGGGCGTCGAAAGGATGTTTCCTCTTGTGGGTGAGTCCAGAACTAGGGGGCACAGTTTTAAAATTAGGGGTCACCCTTTTAGGACTGAGTTGAGGAGAATTTTTTTCTCTCTGAGGGTTGTGCGACTTTGGAATTCTCTGCCTCAGAAGGTGGTGGATGTGGGGTCACTGAATATTTTTAAGGCAAAGGTAGATGGATCCTTAACAAAAACAGAATTACCTGGAAAAACTCAGCAGGTCTGGCATCATCAGTGGAGAAGAAAAGAGTTGACGTTTCGAGTCCTCATGACCCTTCAACAGAACTAGGTGAATCCAAGGAAGGGGTGAAATATAAGCTGTAAGGTGTGTGTGGGGGTGGGGGGGGTTTGGGTGTGGGGAGAGAAGTGGAGGGGGGTGGTGTGGTTGTAAGGACAAACAAGCAGTGATAGAAGCAGATCATCAAAAGATGTCACAGACAACAGAACAAAAGAACACATAGGTGTTAAAGTTGGTGATATTATCTAAACGAATGTGCTAATTAAGAATGGATGGTAGGGCACTCAAGGTGTAGCTCTAGTGGGGGTGGGGGAGCATAAAAGATTTAAAAATATTTAAAAATAATGGAAATAGATGGGAAAAGAAAAATCTATATAATTTATTGGAAAAAACAAAAGGAAGGGGGAAGAAACAGAAAGGGGGTGGGGATGGAGGAGGGAGCTCAAGACCTAAAGTTGTTGAATTCAATATTCAGTCCGGAAGGCTGTAAAGTGCCTATTTGGAAGATGAGGTGTTGTTCCTCCAGTTTGCGTTGGGCTTCACTGGAACAATGCAGCAAGCCAAGGACAGACATGTGGGCAAGACAGCAGGGTGGAGTGTTAAAATGGCAAGCGACAGGGAGGTTTGGGTCATTCTTGCGGACAGACCGCAGGTGTTCTGCAAAGCGGTCGCCCAGTTTGCGTTTGGTCTCTCCAATGTAGATAGATCCTTGTTAGACAAGGGAATTAAAGGTTATCGGCGGTAGATGGGAATGTGGAAATCAAAACATAAGATGATCAGCTGTGATCTTTTTGAATGGCAGAGTAGGTCTACTCCGATCCCTATTTCATATGTTGCATATCATCTTTCGAACTCGCTCCATCACCTTCTACCATTCCCCCATCATCCACCAGCTTCCGCTCATCACCCTTGACCCATCCAATATCCCCATTCATCTCCTCTCAGTAACACTTGAACTTGTCCCCTTACCCTGTGGTCCCTATCATGATCCATCTCCACATGCCTTTTCTCCCCTTAGAATCAACAACTGTTACTGTCCCCAGGCCCCCTGACCCTGCCCCCTTCTGTTATCGGAGCCATCTGTCTTGTCTCCTCCATAACCCACCCAATGAGTCCTTCATCCACCATTTTCTCACCCTGGACCTGCCACCCAACTGCATTCCAATCCCCCCTCTAACTGTGACTGTTCCATCCTATCACCAGTACCCTGTGTTCTCCCCTCAGGACCCCGCTGCCGGCACCAGCGATCCCACCCCTTAAGGCATTCCCCACTGCCCCCTCCCCCACCAAACACTCATTCCACCCTTCTCCAGACACCCTCATCCCTCCACCTTCCCTGGACAGTCTCCCCCCAACCACTTCCCCTGGCATTGCCCCCTCCCCAACCCCACACCCAGACCAACCATTCCAAAGGCACTCTCTGCACCCTTCCGCTGTAAGCCTGCCTCTCCTGTCCAGCCTTCACTCCACTATTCCACCCGATAGCCCCAACCCCAACCCTTCTTCCAGCCTTAGCCTGCCTCCTGTGTCCAGCTTTGGCACAATTTTTTGTGCAGTGTGAGTGAGATGACGTGAGGTCCTCCAGAAGGTGAAGGACCTCCAAGTCATGGAAGAGATGAAGCTCGCCAGGTGCACGCTACTTATATACCATCGTAAAACTGAACATTCTAAATTCTCACAGGCGGGGAGCTTAATTTGGAAGGGGACCTTAATTCCGGTGAGGTGGCCTTTTAATGAGCAGGCATGAGATGCTAATGCTTATAAATGGAGTTCCTGACATTGTTCGTCAGGAAGCTCGAGCTGCCTTTAACCCGCCCTGAAAGTCGGGTGGTCAAAATTCCAACAGGTTATCCCGCCGTCGGGAAACAGGTTTTTTGCCCCTGCCCGCCATGATTCCCACTGCTGGTGGGAGCCCCCCGCCCCCCCACCCCCAACCACCAACTGGGGTCAGGGATAAGGAATGCAACCCCAACTCTGTCTTCTGATCCCTGGGCCAGGGATTGGACCCTTCTTGGGATTCGATGCCCCTCATGGTGAGGGATAGGACAGCCCCCCTTCCCAGTCCTTCCCCCCATACCCACCCCACCAACCTCCCGGTCATGGATTAGATACTTGCACCCCCACCCTGCCTAGATCCCATGACAACTGACCTGCAGACCTCCTGCATGACTCTGAATCAACACCATTCCCTGTGCATCAAAGTGTTAAAACTGCCCCCAATATGACAAAGCTTGAAAATCAACAGAGCCGCCCCTAACCTGACTCAGTATGAGGAACAAGACGTAGCAGCTGGAAGGAAACTCGCACCTGCAAACCTTTTACCCAAAGGTAAAAAGAGACTGCTAACCTTTGTTTGAGCTATTTTGTACAAGCTCCATTCTAAAGTGTATCACCTGCCTTTGGGTTCGGATGTCAATTTCCCCGAGCATTTCAACCGGATTAACTTTTTGGGTGAAAATGATTGCCCGTTGATATCAATCCAGGATTTAATGGAGTTGGCGGGGTTGTTTCCTTGCCAAGCATCAATGAACAACACTGGGCTCTTAAGCTTTTGTAATGTTAAACAGAAAAGCACTTTCAAAGCATGGATATTGGCTGAACATCTGTAGTTGTCAAAATCCAGTATTTTTTTAAATATATTTTAGTTTATATTAAGTGTATTGAATTTGTGGTTACCTCCATGAGCCAAAGGTGACCATGAAAATTAGTCGTTGAAAATACTTCACGTACATTGACTTCTTAATTGACAATTCTGAACAGTGAACAGCAAATATGCTTTATGGAATGCGGAATAAAAAAATGTAACCTAATGTAGAGCTTGTTTTCTCCCCCATAAGGGGCACTGAACATGACTAAAATAGGAGCTGTAAATGTAGGATTGAGTGTACTTAATTTCAAACATGGTCCACTTCGCTGTTTCCAGTTGAGACAATGACAAAATTGGATTCAGATTCTCAGCTCAACTGCAAGTGTTCATCAGAAGTTTGATTAATGGCATGTTGTTCCACATTTCCAAGTGGGTCAGCATCCAACTGGTGAAAAGGAATAGATTGATGTTCTCTGGCATCAGCTAGTCCACAACCTTTCAGTTCAAAGTATAGACAATACATTTTCTTTTCAAGTGTGGCAAAAGCATAGCACTGTGCCAGAAATTGGAAGGAAATACTCCTAACCATGCCAAAAAGCTTAAATCCAACCTATCCTCACTGATGGCAGACAGACATTTTTTCCCCCTTTGTTCTTCAATCAGAGCACATGCTGTGCTTCAGAACATCACTACCTAGGGCTTTCAAACAGCTGCTTTGGGGGAGCTCAAAGCTAAATACATGACTGATTTCAATCTAAACGGAAAGTGCAAAGATGAAGAAGATTACACGCAGACTTCAGAAATTTCAGAATGTTCTCTATTTTGAAATATTTTTTCAAAAAATTGTCATTGATTAATCTATCTGGTTGAAAATCAATGATATAAGAAGACATGGATGAGAAAAACATAATGAAGTGTCCCAAAGAGCTGCACAGGAATTAAAAAAATTAAAACCTTATCAATTGACCACAGAGTTCACCTTCTTCAGAGTTTTAAAAAAATTTATTCATGCGTTGTGAGCTTCGATGGCTGGGCCAGCATTCATTGCCCATCCCTAATTACCCTTGAGAAGGTGATGGTGAGCTGCCTTCTTGAACCGCTATAGTCCATGTGGTGTAGGTACACCCAGAGTGCTGTTAGGAAGGGAGTTCCAGGATTTTGATCCAGCGATGGTGAAGGAACAGTGATATATTTCCAAGTCAGGATTAGAGTCAATGGCTTGGAGGGGAAATTGCAGGTGGCGGTGTTCCCATGTGTCTGCTGCCCTTGCCCTTCTAGATGGCAATGGTTGTGAGTTTAGAAGGTGCTACCAAAGGAGCCTTAGTGAGTTCCTACAGTGCATCTTATAGCTGGCACATACTGGTGCCACTTTGTGTCGGTGGTAGAGGGAGTGAATGTTTGTGGACGGAGTGCCAATTAAGCGGGCTGCTGTCAAGCTTCTTGAGTGTTATGGGATCTGCACTCATCCAGGCGTGGAGAGTGTTCCATCGCACTCTTGACTTGTGCCTCATAGATGGTAGACAGGCTTTGGGGAGACAGGAGGTGAGTTACTCTCTGCAGAATTTCCAGCCTCTGACCTGCTCTTGTAGCCACAGTATTTATATGGCTAGTCCAGTTCAGTTTCTGGTCATGGTAACCCGTAGGATGTTGATAGTGGAAGATTCAGAGATGAGAAGGCCATTGAAAGTCAAGGGGCGATGGTTAGATTCTCTCTTGTTGGAGATGGTCATTGCCTGGCACTTGTGTTATGTAAATGTTATTGCCACTTGTCAGTCCAAGCTTGGATTGAACATTGTGCAATCATCAGTGAACATCCCCACTTCTGACCCTATGATGGAAGGAAGGTCATTGATGAAGCAGCTGAAAATGGTTGGGCCGAGGACACTACCCTGAGGAACTCCTGTAGTGATGTCCTGGGACTGAGATAATTGACCTCCAATAATCAAAACCATTTTCCAAGCCTGGTTGGTCATGCCGCTACCCATCCTGTGGCCAGAGCATTACAGCGAGCCTCCACTGCGTCCAAAAGGCACTCAAGGTTCATGTCATTGAATCTGGGGGCTGCAGTCTTTTTGCCTTTCGGGGCATATCTTCTTTGCAATAGTCGTGGGCTGGAAGCACTGAGGGATGTGTGCATCGCTGGACTTCAAATACGGCGCCTGGCATTCTGAAATGGTGAGATGATGGCGTGGTGGGCAAATGAGAGCCCGCTCGCTATGGAAACGACGTGTTTCCTGGGAATGCATAACTAATGTGGCAGGCTTGGGATGTTGCAACATGAAAAACTTTGTTTTACCTGCCTGCTACTGCACTTAGTGCAAATCTGGGATGATTCCGCCATGGCTACGGAAAGATTTGAAAACAAGGAATAAGGCAGAGAGGCCATATCGTGTAATTGGCAATGCTAATTTACCCCCAATGTGACTGAAATATTTCACCAGTCTTAAAGTGGCTTCCTCTTCTTTCTAAAATTTCTAGTACTGCCCTTAAACAGAGTGACATTGTAATCTAGCTCTACAGTATCCTTTTCCAAGCAAGTGTTTCTCTTTGTAGGCGAGGCAGCGAGAAGCATTTTTCTTATTGGATTTTATAACCATCTCATCCAGTGCAAAATTCAGCCGACTGAATTATCAGGACAGCGAGTTTATTTTATCAAGTTTTTCTCTAAATTTAATTTGTATCAATGGTCAGTGATAAATTATCAATGCTCTTCAACTCTTCTCAGTGCAAGCTTAATTGATTGGTAACATTCTCATCTTTAAGAAGGGTTTGGGTTCTATTCCACTCTGACATTGAAGTACCTGATCCAGGCTAACACCCCTGTGCCACATTGCTGGAGATACTGTCTGCTTATTCGGATGATATAAAATATGGCAATGGTAATAATGAATAAGTTGAGGAATTCACCAAGGCTCCTCAGACAGCATCTTCCAAACCCATGACCACTACCAACTAAAAGGACAAGGGCAGCAGATAGATGGGAACACCACCACCTAGAAGTTCCCCTCCAAGTCATTCACCATCCTTACTTGGAAATATATTGTTATTCCTTTACTGTCGCTGGGTCAAAATCCTGGAACTCCCCCCTACAGCACTGTGGGTGTACCTACAGCACAGGGAGTGCAGCGGTTCAAGAAGGCAGCTCACCACCAACCTCTCAAGGGCGACGAGGGATCAGCAATAAATGTTGGTCTAGCTAGCAAAGCCCACATCCCGCGAATGAATAAAAAATCAATAGTGTGCTGCTTTTGCTCTACCACCAGAAAAACAACCTGATTAATTTGTGATTCTTGGACATTGGTATTGGGAAATTGGCTTCTATGTTTTGCATAGATTGTATTCACTGGCTTTGAAACACTTTAGGGTGTGATTGGGCTCATATTTTTTAATTCATTCATGGGATATGGGTGTCACTGGCGCCGCCAGCATTTATTGCCCATCCCTAATTGCCCTTGTTCAGAGGCCATTTAAGAGTCAACTACATTGCTATGGGTCTGGAGTCATATGTGGGCCAGACCAGGTAAGGACAGCAGATTTCCCTACCTAAAGGATGTTAGCGAACTACTGGCTTTTTACAACAATTGGCAATGGATTCATGGTCATCACCAGACTTCTAATTCCAGATTTTTATGGAATTCAAATTTCACCATCTGCCAGGGTGAGATTTGAAACTGGGTTTGGAATTATCCTGGGCCTCTGGAATACTAATCCAGTGGCAATACTACTATGCCACAACCTCCCCATATAGAAATACAAATTCTGCCTTTCGTAGATCGAAGTAAAAAAAAATCTCAATGCACTAGCAGCTAGGAGAAAATAACAAAAAAACCTGGAACAATTCTTTTTCCAACATACTTTTCCGTTCTCTTTCCTTTAAGACCAATGATTGTATAGCAATAGTCATAGAATGGTTACAGCACAGACGGAAGCCATTCGATCTGTCATCTCCATGAAGGACAATTCACCTAGTCTCAACGCTCCTTCACTTCGCCGTAGCCCTGAAATTTTCTCTCCTCAGATAGTTGTCTGATTCTCTTTTTGAAAGCCACAATTGAATTTGCGTCCGCCACACCCCCAGGCAGTGCATTCCCAATCATGACTTCTGGCTGCATAAAAAATATTTTTTGAACATGGTACAGGCATCTCCACTGGTTTCCTAAAACTGGTGTTCATGCTAATAAGGGACCTATTATTTGCTTTAGGCTCCAAACTGGAAGCTAGTTTTCTCTGTAAGGTGCTAGAAATGGGCCGATGCATTCAGGATTACCAGGCCTACATGTGTCCTTCAAGGGACTGCAAACTAGTAAGGATTTATAAAGAACAATACTTAGCTGAATGTGGAGGGGTAGAAGTTCAGGATACTGGCCAACCTTCGCATACATCACCCCATCTCCCTTCTGGATTGTCTATTCCTCCCTCCAGGAATCAGCTGAGGTTTTGAGCTAATGTCTCAGCTAGACAAGTTAGTTCAATACCATCCCTCTTAACAACCAGTGAGTCAGTTGGGTCCCTATGTGTCACTGTGTGGGCATTATGCAACATTTCAATGACATAAAAGACTTGATTTAATATGAACATAGGACTTAGAAGCAGGAGTGGACCATTTGGTCAAGAACAAGGAAAAGTACAACACAGGAACAGGCCCTTCGGCCCTCCAAGCCTGTGCTGATCATATTGCCTGGCAACTAAAACATTTTGCACTTCCGGGGTCCGTATCCCTCTATTCCTATCCTATTCATGTGTTTGTTAAGCTGTCTCTTAAACACCACAATCGTACCTGCTTCCATCACCTCCTCTGGCAGCAAGTTCCAGACACTGACTACCCTCTGCGTAAAAAACTTGCCCGCACATCTCCTCTATAATTTTTGCCTCTCACCTTAAATTTATGCCCCCTAGTAATAGACTCTTCCACCCTGGGAAAAATCTTCTGACTATCTAGTCTGTCCATGCCACTCATAATTTTGTAAACTTCTATCAAGTCACCCCTCAACCTCCGTCGCTCTAGTGAGAACAATCCGAGTTTCTCCAACCTCTCCTCATAGCTAATAACCTCCAGACCAGGCAGCATCCCGGTAAACCTCCTCTGCACCTTCTCCAATGCCTCCATATCTTTCTGGTAATGTGGCAACCAGAATTGCACACAATATTCTAAGTGTGGCCTAACCAAGGTTCTATACAGCTGCAGCATGACTTCCCAGCTTTTATACTCAATACCCCTGCCAATGAAGGCAAGCATGCCATATGCCTTCCTGACTACCTTATCCAGCTGCGTTGCCACTTTCAGTGACCTGTGGACCTGTACACCCAGATCCCTCTGCCCATCAATGCACTTAAAGGTTCTGCCATTTACTGTATAATTCCTGCCTGTATTAGACCTTCCGAAATGCATTACCTCGTACTTGTCTGGATTAAACTCCATCTGCTATTTCTCCGCCCAAGTCTCCAACCAATCTATATCCTGTTGTATCCTTTGACAATCCTCTTCACTATCTGCAACTCTTCCAACCTTAGTGTCGTCTGCAAACTTACTAATCAGCCCAGTTACATTTTCCTCCAAATCATTTACATATACTACAAACAGCAAAGGTCCCAGCACTGATCCCTGTGGAACTCCACTAGTCACAGCTCTCCATTCAGAAAAGCACCCTTCCACTGCTACCCTCTGTTTTCTATGACCAAGCCAATTCTGTATCCATCTTACCAGCTCACCTCTGATCCCGTGTGACTTTACCTTCTGTACCAGTCTGCCATGAGGGACCTTGTCAAAGGCCTTACTGAAATCCATGTAGATAACATCCACTGCCCTTCCTTCGTCGATCATCTTTGTCACTTCCTCGAAAAACTCGATCAAGTTAGTGAGACACGACTTCCCCTTCACAAAACCATGCTGCCTCTCACAAATACGGCTATTTGCCTCCAAATGGTAATAAATCCTGTCACGAAGAATCTTCTCCAATAATTTCCCTACCACTGACGTAAGGCTCACCGGCCTGTAATTTACTGGATTATCCCTGCTACCCTCCTTAAACAATGGAATAACATTGGCCATTCTCCAGTTCTCTGGGACCTCACCTGTAGACAGTGAGGATACAAAGATTTCTGTCAAGGTCCCAGCAATCTCCTCCCTTGCCTCCCTCAGTACTCTGGGGTAGATCCCATCTGGCCCTGGGGACTTATCCACCTTAATATGCTTCAAGACGCCTAACACCTCCACTTTTTTGATCTCAACATGATCCAGGCTATCTACACACTCTTCCCTAGACAAATCGACCGCTAAGTCCTTCTCTTTGGTGAACACTGATGAGAAGTATTCATTTAGTATCTCTCCCATTTCTTCTGGCTCCACACACAGATTCCCACCTCTGTCCCTGAATGGGCCTACCCTTTCCCTGGTTACCTTCTTGCTTTTCACATATGTGTAAAAGGCCTTGGGCTTTTCCTTAATCCTGGTTGCCAGTGATTTTTCATGACCTCTTTTAGCCCTCCTGACTACTTGCTTAAGTTTCTTCCTACTTTCTTTATATTCTCCACGGGCTTCATCTGTTCCCAGCCTTCTCGCCCTTACAAATGCTTCCCTTTTCTTTTTGACTAATCTCACAATATCCTTCGCTTTCCAAGGTTCCTGAAACTTGCCATACTTATCCTTCATCCTAGCAGGAACATGCTGGTCCTGAATTCTTATCAACTGACGTTTGAAAGCCCCCCACATGTCAGTTATTGATTTGCCCTCAAACATCCGCCTCCAGTCTAGATTCCTTAGTTCCTGCCTACTATTGTTATAATTAGCCTTCCCCCAATTAAGCACCTTAACCCGAGGACTCCTGTTATCCTTATCCACCAGTACCTTCGAGCCTGCTCCGCCATTCAATAAGACCATGTCTGATCTGGTTGTGGTCAGATTTCCACTTTTCTGTCTGCCGCAATAACCCTTGACTCCCTTGTCTGTCAAATATCCATCTCACTTAACCTTGAATAAATTCAATGACCCAGCTTGCACTGCTCTCTGTGGAGGGATAATATCACAGTGGCAAAGATTAGTTGTAAGCCAGAGGATTGGGAAAGTTTTAAAACCAACAAAAGATGGCCAAAAAAATAGTAAAGAGGGAGAAAATAAATTTTGAGGATAAACTAGCAAGTAATATAAAAATGGACAGTAAGAGCTTCTTTAAATGTATAAAAAGGAAAAGAGAGGCCAAAGTCAATATAGGTCCCTTAGAGAATAAGGCTGGGGAAATAGGGGACCAGGATATGACAGAGGAGTTGAGTAAATACTTTACATCAGTCTTCATGGTAGAAGACACTAATAGCGTTCCAAAAAAAACTGAATAATCAAGGGGAAAAAGGTGGGGGAGGAAATAAATACAATAACTATCACATGAGAAAAAGTACTAGGGAAGTTAATGGAGCTAAATATCGATAAGTCACCTGGACCAGATGTGTTGCAGCATTAAAGGAAATAGCTGGGAAATAGAGTGGGCGGGGAAATTAAAACTTTAAAACTTTAAATAGTGGATACGGTGTAGGTCAGAATTTTGCCCTTGGTTGGCAGGTGGGCCCTACTGGCTCGGTGGCAGGTGGGCAGCTGAATTCCGCTGCTGAAACGGGGCCCGCCGCCATTTTGAGTGGGCAGGCCAATTAAGGCCCACCCAGCGGCCTGCTCGACGGGAAGCGCTATGCGCTTCCTGAGTGGGGGGGAGGGATTCCCCAACTGTCAAAGTGCGCTCTTTCACGCATGCGCACGAAAGAGTGCACATCTCCTTGAGACTAAGTGCTGTCTCAGGGAGTTTACTGACATTCTAAAAAACTTTAAAAATAGAAAAATAAAAAAATTAACATGTCCCCCTCATGTGAAAATGTCACACGAGATGGGACATGTTAATAAGAAGCACATAAACTTTATTAAAGTTTTTAAAAATGGACATGAAACCTCATCCCGCCAGTGGATGAGGTTTCATATATTATCAGAAGCCCGCTGGGGCTCCTGGCCTGTCCACCAGCCTTAAGGTTGGACGGGCAGGGCCTTTAACTACCTTAATTATCCTGTCAATGGCCTCAATTGGCCATTGACAGGTCGGCAGGTGGACAGCTGATTTCACTGTCCGCCCGCCTTCCTCAATATTTAAAACAAAAACAGAATTACCTGGAAAAACTCAGCAGGTCTGGCAGCATCGACGGAGAAGAAAAGAGTTGACGTTTCGAGTCCTCATGACCCTTCGACAGAACTTGAGTTCGAGTCCTTGGACTCGAACTCAAGTTCTGTCGAAGGGTCATGAGGACTCGAAACGTCAACTCTTTTCTTCTCCGTCGATGCTGCCAGACCTGCTGAGTTTTTCCAGGTAATTCTGTTTTTGTTTTGGATTTCCAGCATCCGCAGTTTTTTTTGTTTTTTTCCTCAATATTTAAATGGACCGGGATGACCTCGGGGGTTCTTCCCGATGTCATCCTGTGTCATTTTTCTGTCGGCGAACAAGCCCCGCCCCCAAATCGCCAACAGAAAAACTCAGGCCATATTAATTTTCCAAGAGTCCTTAGATTCTGGAAAGTTCCCAGAGGATTGGAAAACTTCCAATGTAACAACCTTATTCAAAAAGGGAGGGAGGCAAAAAAACAGGTAACTATAGGCCAGTTAGCTTAACATCTGTCATTGGGAAAATGGTAGAGTCTATTATAAAAGATGTAATAGCAGAGCATTTAGAAATGTATAATCTAGTCAAGCAGAGTCAGCATGGCTCATGAAGAGGAAATCATGCCTGACAAATTTATTAGCATTCTTTGAGGAGGTAACAAGCAGGAAAGAGAAAGGGGAACCAGCAGTTGTAATTTTTTTGGATTTCCAAAAGGCATTCGATAAGGTATCACAGATAAGACTACTTAATACGATAAGAGCCCATGGTGTTGGGGGTAGTATATTAGCATGGATAGAGGATTGGCTAACTAATAGAAGACAGAGAGTTGGTATACAGAGGGCATTTTCAGGATGGCAACCTGTAACTAGTGGAGTGCCACAGGGATCAGTGCTAGAGCCACAATTATTTATAATGTATATTAATGACTTGGATGTTGGAAATGAATGTACTATCACCAAGTTTGCAGATGACACAAAAATAGGTGGGAATGCAAGTGGTGACGATGACACAGAGAGTCTACAGAGGGATATAGACAGGTTAAGTGAGTGGGCAAAAATGTGGCAGATAGAATATAAGGTGAGAAAGGGTGAGGTTATTCACTTTGGCAGGAAGAATAGAGGAGATGAATATTATTTAAATGGAGAAAGGCTGAAGAAAGCTGCAGCACGGAGGGATTTGGGGTCCTCATGCATGAATCCCAAAAAGCTAGCATACAAGTTCAACAGGTAATAGATAAGGCAAATGGAAGTTGGCCTTTATTTCAAAGGGAATGGAGTATAAAAATAGGGAAGTCTTGCTAAAACATTACAAGGCACTAGTTAGATCACACCTAGAATACTGTGAACCGTTTTGGTTCCCTTATTGAAGGAAAAATATACTGGCCTTGGAGGCAGTTCAGAAAAGGCTCACAAGGTTAATCGTGGGTATGGAGGGATTTTCTTATGAGGAGAGGTTGAGTAGGTTGGGCCTGTACTCATTGAAGTTTAGAAGAATAACAGGTGACCTTATTAAAACATATAAGATTCTTAGGGGGCTTGACAGGTTAGATGCTGAGAAGCTGTTTCCCCATGTTGGAGAGCCTAGGACCAGAGCGCATAATCTCAGAGTAAGGACTCACCCATTTAAAACAGAGATAAGGAGGAATTTCTTCTCGCAGAGGATAGTGAATCTGTAGAATTCTTTACCGTGGAGGCTGTAGAGGCTGAGTCATTAAGCATATTCAAGGCTGAGATAGATTTTTAATCAGTGAGGGAATCAAGGGTTATGGGGAAAAGGCAGAAAAGTGGAGTTGAGGATTATCAGATCAGCCATGATGTCATCGAATGGCGGAGCAGACTTGATGGACCGAATGGCCTATTTCTGCTCCAATGTCTTATGGTCTCATGCTCTAATAGAATTCCACAGACTAATGACCCTCAGAGAAAAAAATATTCTGAAAATAAAATGCAAGTTTTTTTTTTGCTTTGAGTTTAAGCTGAGGAGCATCAGTTAGCTATGGTTGTGCATTGGTAAACTCGCCATTGAAACAAGTGGACTGAGCTTTGAGCATTGATCCAGGGTGCACAATGTTGAAGTCATTGTGTTATCCTCTGGCATGTAGAGGTGGGCATTAATTGTAACTTCAGAGGTTCAGATAGCTCATGGAGAATATGAGTTGATTTATAAATCATATCCACAAGGGAAGAAAATGAACACACACTTGTTAAACCACTGTTTGAAATGCTGAAGTTCAATTGAAATATCATACTCATTTTGGAATAAATTCTGCTTGGCAAGATTTCCAGTTTACAATAACATTTGCAAGTCCAAGAATTCTTTTCTGTGCATCACAGTTGGAGTGTTTTGAAAGATTTCCAAAGCTTTTCAAACAGTTGTCCTTTTGATGAGGAATTGTACTGAGCTTTTCTAGTTTGACTTGTACTACTTAGGCTTAAATCACTGAACCATTTTACCACTCATTCAAGTAACAATGCCCATCCCAACTAGGTCAGTGATCCTTGTCACTAGCCTTTTTATTACAAGAGAACCTCTCCAGCAGTGAGTTCCTAAGCTGCGTAGACCAGAAACTCCCAGGTTCAATTCAGAGTGACTATGGATCACATCATCAGAGAAACTGGTTCAAAAAAGGTACTGAACCCACCAAGCCCTGAGGAGTTGAACTAACAGCAATGGAGATCCAGGTCATTAATCTTTGCTTGTTCTTATTTGGCTGTTAAGTCAGTGCCTTATACCTGGAGTGCAGAGCATCGGAATGCTTGTTAATCTCAGTATCAGTTATCTAATAAACAGAAGCATGTCCTTTACCTTGTACAGTGAATCTCCAGATGTTTCATGGCACTTTATTCTATGCTTTTCACCCTGTGAAAAATGATAGTGATTCCTATGCTACATCTCTAAATGTTAATTTCCTTGATATATAATAGGACTGTTGCTGTCCCTTAATAGCTATGTTCCTTTTAATCCGTTTGTGGGATGTGAGCATTTCTGGCAAGGCTAGAATTTATTGCCTATTCTTAATTGTCCTTGAGAAGGCGGTGGTGAGCCGCCTTCTTGAGTGCATCTGGTGCAGGTACACCCACAGTGCTGTTAGAGAGAGAATTTCAGGATTTTGACCCAGCGACAGTGAAGGAACGGCAAAACAGTTCCAAGTCAGGAAGGTGTGTGGCTTGGAGGGGAACTTCCAGGAGGTGGTGTTCCCATGCATCTGCTGCCCTTGTCCTTCTAGTTGGTAGACATTGTGGTTTGGCAGGTGCTGTCAAAGGAGGCTTGGCCAGTTGTACACTGATCTGTTCTACTGGCGTTTTATTATTTTCCCCCCTGAGATGATAAAATCTGGAATGGAAAGTCTATAAAAAGGGACAGGAATGGAAAGCAAAGGCAAAATACTCTGAATGCAAGAAATCTGAAATAAGAAAAAGAAAATGCTGAAAAACAATCAGCAGGTCAAATAAAAATAGAAACCAGTTTGGTTTTCCCTCTCTACATACTATTCAATTAATCTGCAGATTATGTGGGTGTCAGGCATTCTAATTTTCTCTTTCAAAAAAAAGACTTCAAAACACTGAGGGAACCTCAGCAAAAGCCACCACTAAGGCCACTGCTTTGGAATTTTTTACAAAAGATAAAGGTAGAAAAAAGGGTGATTAGGTCGTGGAAACACACTGGCTTGAACTTTCACACTGACGGAGAGAGTCCCCAGCTTAGCCAAAATGCTGCCGGAGACCCGAATCTGGAAGTCTCACCCCTGAACCCGGCCTCCACCATTTCTTACCTGAGTACTGGGGTTGGGGTGTGGGGGGATGCATTTGGGGAGATGCGGAAATGGGGGCAGGTTCATCTTTGTATATCTGTGGTTCACAGAGGCAATACACATGTTAAAGTGCAGCTACCTTCAGTCAGACCCAACAGATCCAATTTTTGCTGGTGGTATGCCCTTTAGACCTACCAGGAGAAGGCCTAAAGTTAGTCAGGTTCTCTGGAGAAGTGATGTACCCTTTTGAAGAGGTTAGGTACCCTTTTGAATAGGTCCCAGGACACTTTGGAAGAGGTTAGGTGCCCTTTGGGAGAGGTCAGGTGATACTTGGGATGGTTAAAATTAAACATGAATGTGCGTATAAAGGGGATACACTTATTGGAATTGTCAAGGGAGCTGTGAAGGGAGCTGTCAAGCGGCCTGTCAGGGGAACTGGCTAGGGATTTAAACGCCATGAATGTTTTTCTTTAAATCAATGACAGTGTAATTTAAATAGTAAATTTATCAATAGACACTTTGAACTTTATTTTACTTCCAATCAGCATGGGTCCTGAGGTCTGCCCATCATGGACACTGGGTGAGTCAGTATGCAGGGTTTAAAGGCAGTGGGAGGTAGGGGGGAGCATGGGTTCACATAGGGGCTATAAAAGGCCATAGGTATGGGTAGAGGAACATATGTTGGTGTAGAGGTTATAAAGCACCATGGGTGTGGGTAGAGGGGCATAGGTTGGCATATGGACTATAAGGGGCAATGGGGCCTTGGGTTGGCACGGAGTGTATGTGGGCCATGGGGGATTGGTGGAGGGACATAGGTTGACATAGGGGCTATAAAGGGCCATGGGGTTAGGTGCAGAGGCATAAATAGGTTCCATGGAGGGTATGAGGGGCTGTGGGCTGTGGCTAGAGGTCATGAGGTGGCATGGGGACTGTGTGGGTGGTGAGTGGGTGAGGGCTAGCAGGCTGCTTTTTCTTTAATTGTCTTTTTTTGCAGCTGGGACAAAGTGCCGGATCATCCAGGCCGGCCTTTCACCCAGCCGCCTCTGCACCTGGCAGGCTCTGTGCTACTCTGAATTGTTTCCAGGGTCGGGGGCCTGACTCCCATTGTACCCCGCTCCCCTGGGTCCAAAATCAGAAATTCCGGGGCTGTTTTTCAGGAGTCGGGCTTGTGCAGCGACAACTTCTTCCAACTCAGTGCACCCAACCAAAAGCGAAAATTCAGGCCTGTGGGTAGAGTTGTGGAACAGCAAAGCATATAGTGCTCTGCTAAGAGCTTCTTCAGAATGTTAACCATAGTAATGTAGGAATGTTCAAATTTGGAGATCAAGGAAAAATGTGGCAACAGTATTGTGGTTATAATGACGGTTTTAATTACTTTATGGACTGGTAGAAGGAGACAGCCTAAGTAGTGAAGGCCATGGATCCCTTTAATGTAATGGAAACAGTTTTCTTGGTAAGGGAGTAGCCAGCAAATAGTGAGCATTATGTTAGTGACCTTGATATCAGTTTCAAGAAGGCATATCGCTGACCAATATTTTATATTTAGGTAAGGCAAACTTTAAAGTTTTGAACAATAAATTGTCCACATAAACTAGGCTGAACTGGGATTGGTAAACCTACTGACGGGCATTCAGTGAAGTATCTGGCACAATACAGAACTGTAACATACTCCCTAAAAGGGATAGTTTCACTTGTGTAGTTAAGCAACCATGGTGAACAAGTGAAGTAGGATTCAACATCAAGATAAGTCTTGCACAAGTGCAAGAAAAAGTGGGAATCTACCTGAGTATGAGAGCTATGAAAATAAACAGATTAAAATAAAGGTAGTGAGTTGAGGGAAAGAAATATGATATAAAAACTTGCAAAGGATACATAGCTAACAGCAAAAGTTCTTATACATGTGTTAAGAGAAAGGGAGTAGTTAAGGGCAACAAAACAGAAAGTGCTGGAAAAACTCTGCAGGTCTGGCAGCATCTGTGGAGAGAGAGAGAGAGACAGAGTTAATATTTCAAGTCTAAAATGACAATTCTTTGGAACCTTGAGTTCTGAAGAATAGTCATTTGGATTCAAAATATTAACTCTGTCTCTCTCCATAGCTGCTGAGTATTTCCCACATTTTCTATTTTTATTTCCAGCATTTGCAGTATTTTGATTTTATTTGAGAGGTAAAGCGCCTTGTGGCCCCTTTAAAGTCAGAGGCAGGAGAGCCATAATAAAGAAAGAAAAAGACAGACTTGCATTTGCGTAGTGCCTTTCACAGTCATCAGAAGTCCTAAAGTGCTTTACAGTCAATAAAGCACTTTTTAAAGTGCAGTCACCGTTGTAATGTAGGAAACGCAACAGCCAATTTGTGCACAGCAAGATCCCACAATTGGACAAGAGTCAATAAAAAGCAAATGGTAAACTTGTTAAATCCATACTTTGTAGCCATTCTCCCAATAGGAAAAGAGGACAAAATACTAACACTATAAGGGAACCTAAAAATACTTATCTAAAAATGTTATCTGAAAGGTAAGTCCAGGGGTAGAACTTAGTGGAATTAAAATGCATTTTAAAAATATTGCAAAATCTCATCTAATAAAAATCTAGTCAGTATAAACCAGTAACCTTGGCCACCGCCATCAGGAAAGGAGAGAAAAAGCAAATGACATCCAGTTTGTGAAGCTGATGCTAACTGTTTGGAACTGTTGGACTTTGTAGCAGGTTGCACTCTATATATTGCTAACAATGAATAGAAATGTATAGTTTTTTTTGGAATGCCAACCCTTTTTTCTGTTTGACAAAAAGAAAAAACGAGATGTTTGACCTTTACATGCCTAAATTATTAAAACAGTAAGCAGATATGAGATCTGAATGGTGATGAAACAAAATTTATAGGATGCAACTTAAACCTCTTGGACGTTTATCTATTTTTCTTTAAAAAGCTGGAAAGTATTGTTTCCAACTGAGTTCTGAAAACTGGATGCAATACCCAAGTGTCATCGTTTGAAAGAGCCATTCGGTATCATATGCTGCACACCACCACAGGAAATTGTATGTCATGTGCAATAGTCACTGATTGAAAACACTGATTAGTGTTACCAAGTTAAGAAATGTGGCATTTTATTGCCAGAAACTCATGTTTCACTATTTTCTAGATTGGATAAGCCAAATTTTTAAAAAATTTATTTTTGACATTTGACAGTGAAACACATGTGCATGATTGACCACTGTAAACCGACTGAACTGTTACTGGGTAAACCTAACGGCCTGAATTTTTGCTCCCATACTGTCATCACAGAATCGGAAGAACTCCCAGCTCCGTGAACCCAACTCCTGAAAGACTGCCCAGGAGGTTCTGGGGTGGCTTTGGGGGAGTGGTGTGTAATGGGAGTCGTGCCCTCTAGGCCCGGAAACAGTTCGGAGGCGGCACAGGAGCTGTTGGGTGCAGAGTCGGGCAGGGAAAAAGGCTGGCCGCAGTGATCCGGCACTTTATCTCGGCTGCAGAAAAAAACAGTTATACGGAAGAGAGCCCTCTAACCCTCACCCCCTCACACCTCACCCCTTCACACACTCCCCATCTCCCCATGGACCCATCCATGCCACCCCTTGCTGTCTCATGCCCCCACCCTTGACCATGGGCACTCATACCATCCATACCAACCTATGCCTCTCCACCCAACCCCCATGGCTCTTTATAGGCTGTGTGCCAACTTAGTGCCATCTCATGGTAACCCATGCCCCCTCAGCTACCACCCTTTGCCCTTACACCCTCCATGCCAATTCACCCAGTATCCATGGGCAGACCTCAGGACCCACGCTGAGAGGAAATAAAATAAAGTTCTAAGTGTCTGTTGATGAAGTCACTATTTAAAAACACACTCTTATTGAAAAAAACCCATTCGCTACCCTGGGTTGGAGCTTTTGAGCAAAGCTCAGGACAACCCCACAACATTCCTGTCAGAATTTATATGGGACAAAATCCCTAAGTAACTGGGTCCTCCTATAACCAAGTTCCTCCTGCACCGAAGGGCATGATGACGAGACAGCTTATTTCTGACATTGGCCAACAGTGTAAGATGGGCAGCAATGAATCGATAGTTTGTTTCACATCTCTCCAGAAAGTCAATGGGAACAAAAATCCCAAAAGATGAATAGAAAAAGAAGGTTCACTCACAGCATGCCTTACTCAACCTGTTCTGTAGCCTGGCTGATGGCTTCTCTTTCATTTGAGCAATCACTTCTACAATTGGATGTTCAATCAAAGTGCTTTCCTCATCAGTGAATAATGTGCTTCCTTACTAGATTGACATTTTAGTGTTGGTAGGAATTTTTTTTATTTTTATTTTTAAACAATGGGCAGAATTTAATTCCCCCCCTGAAGGCAAGTTCAGAGATAGGAGAGTGGGGTGGGGGAAGGGTCTGTGATCGGGTGAGAAGGTGCAGGTTGGAGATCCCACCACCTGCTTGCCTCCCTCCGATTCAGTCCAGGGTGGGAAGGCCTGAGGACCAGAATGGATGTGGCATTTCCGTATCCTACACTATACTACCTTTATGAGTGACACTCAGTTTAGTGATATCGATTGGAAACTATAAATTGAGTATCCTTGGAATTGGCAGAGTGATTATGTTTTCCAGCCAACCCTCAAACTCTTGGCCCAGGAGAAGTGAACAGTGTTTCAATCAACTGTGTTACCACTTGTTAATGAGCCCACAGAACTTTAATAGATTGAATGAACACGACTAGGTCGAAGTTGTGCCGTGTAGCATTAGTAACAAATGCATTATGCTATTCATATAACTTTCCTAGTTTACTATTTTAGCGAAGGCATGTTTTGACAAATGGTAGACAAAGGAATTCCATGCAATAATGCCCAGTACCCTGAGTCACAGGATCTTTTTGGCCCAGGGGACCTGTTTTGTTATTTCTGCTGGCCACGGCGGGTTTGTGCTTCTGATCTTGCTTATTCTCTTCATCCCTTGATGCAGTTTGTGACACAAATGAAGATTTTGTTTGTCTGTTGCTGATTATTTGTTGGATTCTGTCATGCTGCTAATGGTATGTTTAGGGCAAAAGCGAAAGCTTGGGTAAAGAAAAATAGCGAAGTTGTGAACTTAACTGTCAATCAAAGGTTAATTTTGTACAGTGCTTGATCCACTTCAGTAGATGGCTACACCAAATCCACTGGGAGTGAAAAGGGTGTGAACTGGTTTTTGTCATGGGCTCTCCTTTCAATACATGGCCAGCAGAGTGATCCTCACCCTATGGTTAACCTGTCTCTCTTCTACAATATTCCTGGGCCATGGCAACCTTCTCATTTACAGGGTTCCCTTCTTTCCTCATGCAGCCTCTACTATTCTGATGTAACCCTTTATGCCTGATCCATCTTTTGTTTCTATACTAGTTCCATTTACTTTGCACCTTCACTCTTTTATCGTGGGGGCAATGGTGGCATAGCGGTAATATAACTGACCTAATAATCAGGAGGCTCAGGCTAACACCTTGGGGGCACGTGTTCAAATCTCACCACAGCTGCTAGTAGAACCTGAATTCTAATATATTTGGTTGATTAAGGAAAAGCAAAATCCAGAATTGAAAGCTAGACTCAGTAATGGTGACCATGAAGCTATTATTGATTGTTGTAAAACTCCAACTGGTTCACTAATCTCCTTCAGGGGTGGAAATCTCTCAACTTTACCCAGTCTGGCCTGTCGACATGTGGTTAACTTTCAATTTCTCTCTTAAATGACCCAGTTAACCACTCAGTTAAAGGGCAATTAGGGATGGGTAACAAATGCTGGTCTTGTCACTGACACCCAGATCCCATGAAAGAATAAAAAAAAAATCCCTGCCCACTGCTCTTTCTCTTGCCCGTGCACCCTCGACCCCCCGCCCACCAACCCCCCCCCCGCCCCATTATCCTGAGTTTAGGGAACTCATTTGCTTGCTCTGCAGTGAGTAGTGCAGATTTTGGTGTCTTAGGGTGAGATACAAGATGGGTGAGAAGCATCAAGTAAATGCTCAGGAATTCACCAGAAAAAAGCTGTTTGCAACTATGCCAGTCCCAAGCGAGAAGCCTTTGTGTCAAGCTAGTGGTAACTCTTCACTGGTTTATGCGTCTGTAAAGATATTGCTTGGATAAAGAGATAGTGGGAATTTGAGTCGACTCCTTGTTTGTATTGAGATCTTTCAACTTTTTAGTCTAGTGTAATATAGCTCTTTTTTCTTCTTTTAATAAATATTCTGTTGTTTGTATTAAGAGTTCATCAGCAGACGCCAGTGAATTTGCTCAGTAATTTTCCTCCACTGTTTCAAAAGAAAAACAAAGTTAGGATCTATCAAGCCAGGTTTAACTGTGGGACCTGAACTGTCCAGTGTTATCAGCAATTGGGACCGTAACACGAATTCAAAGCTAACGTTTTGAATTTAAATCAGGCCAAAGTTCTTTTCATGGGAAAATGGATCAAAATCCCAACCAAATTGGCAATCCAAATTGAACACACCTTGACGTGGGAGGTGCTGTTGTCTACAAGAAGATATTCAGGATGTCATTGTTGCTACAATCAATTAATCTTGCTAATATTTTAGTTCATGTGTTTTATCTGTTTTATCATTAGTGCCTATCAGGTAATTGTGGAGGAAGAGCGTCCACGCAGGAGCAAGAAGGCCACTGATGTTCTGGATTGCTACTTTATTCCCATCACCTATCAGAATGCCTCCATTTCAGACTCCCCTCATTACTTTGCTGCTGAATTTCCACCAGATGCTCTTCAAGTAGCCCAACCATTCACAGTTGGAGATAACAAGACATACAGTGGCTACTGGAATGCCCCACTACTCCCTCATAAGAGTTACAGCATTTACTTTCAAGCAGTGAGCAAAGCCAATGGGGTAAGTGTC
Source organism: Carcharodon carcharias (assembly GCF_017639515.1). NCBI lineage: Eukaryota > Metazoa > Chordata > Chondrichthyes > Lamniformes > Lamnidae > Carcharodon > Carcharodon carcharias. Next base: position 170,247,960 of record NC_054472.1, read on the forward strand.
CACAGCTGTAACTGTTGAGTACAACCATAAAATGCCCAATGTTTATTTTGTTTCCTTATATTAGTCAATATACTGTCATCTGTTTGTCCGTATGCTTTATGAAAACTGAGAAACCATTGGCTTTCCCATTCGCTCCTCTTATGGCAGGTTATGGCCTGCTTCATGGCAGTTATGCCTGTACCGTTTTTAGTGAAAACCACATGGGCAAAGCCTGCAGTGCCACATACATAAAGGTATATTGCAATGCTGAAGCAACTAGCTCAAACATTGACTCAAAGAATAGAGAGCTATCTGAAACAAAGGCTTCTGTTATGGTACCTGGAAAGTAGTAAGTGATCCAGCAGCTTAGTTACTGTAAAGCAGGTTTGCTTGAAATATAAAACCCTCCACAAGAAGTACGCCTACTTTGATCAAATTGGTACATTTGGTTTCCTATAGCAACTGCCGACTATGAGATAACAAGTAACATTCATGTCTCACCAGTGCCAGGTGGTGACTATCTCCAGCAAAAGAGAATCTAACCACCTCCTTAAAATTGCTGCATTACTATTGTCAATTTCCCCCATTATCAACATCCTGGTGACAATCAACTGAGCCCTCTTTGACCAGAAATTTAATTGGACCAGCTATATAAATACCATGGCAACAAGCTTGGTTAGAGGCTGGGAATGGAGCAGCGAATAACTCCCCAAAGCCTTTCCACGATCTACGTCAGGAGTGTGATGGAATACTCTCCAGCTGCCTGGATGAGTGCAGTTCCAATAAAACTCAAGAAACCACCCAGGAACAAGCAGCCTGCTTGATTGGCACCGCAACCATTACCTTAAACATTCACTTCTTCACCATTGGTACATTATGAATGCAGTATATATATATATATATATATATATATCATCTACAAAATGCACTGCAGCAACTCCTCAAGGCTTCCTTCAAAACCATCTTCCAAACCATAACATCTACAACCTAGAACAACAAGGGCAGCAGACAGGTGGCAACACCAACTCCAAGTACCCTTCCAAGTCACACACCATCCTGACTTAGAACCATATTGCTGTTTCTTCATTGCCTCTGGGTCAAAATCTTGGAAATCCCTCCCTAACAGCACTGTAGGTGTAACCACACCACATGGACTGCAACAGTTCAAAAAGGCATCTCACTGCCTTCTTCTTAAAGGCAAATAGGTATGGGCAACAAATGTTGACCTAGCTAGCGGTGCTCATAGCCAATGAATAGACAAAAAAGATATCATGGCTCCTGAGAAAATTATTAATAGAGCACAGGAGTATTAGGTTGGCAAATTATAAACCTTTTATTGCACCTTTTCCATTCTTCTATTTCTTCTTACTCTATTCCTGAGGGTGCTAAATCATGGTAGGGTGGAGCCTTATAGAAATAGGCAATCCTATGGCACCTCACCCAAGTGGACAATCACCATGTATGATACTAGAAAGGTAATGTTGCTGGGAAGGCAATTATCTGGGTGCAGCTTAGCCAAACCTGACCCAGACTTTATCTATTGTCCACAGAGTTCACTTTCCTCAAAGTTTTTAAAAATTCATTCACGGGATGTGGGCTTCAATGGCTGGGTCAGCATTTATTGCCCATCCCTAGTTGCCCTTGAGAAGGTGGCGATGAGCTGCTTTCTTGAACCACTGCAGTCCATGTGGTGTAGGTACACCCACAGTGCTGTTGGGGAGGGAATTCCAGGTTCTGAGCCAGTGACAGTGAAGGAACGGCGATATATTTCCAAGTCAGGATGGTGAGTGACTTGGAGGGAAACCTCCAGGTGATGGTGTTCCCATCTATCTGCTGCCCTTGTCCTTCTAGATGGTAGTGGTTGTGTGTTTGGAAGGTGCTATTTCTGCAGTGCATCCTACAGTTCCATTGGAAATTAAGTAAGAAGAGATCTGCTGTGTTTCAAAAGGGCACCAAACCTCAACAACTAATTGAGTCAGCAGTTTTGGCTAAATTGGCTATATTATTCAAGGATAATTTCTGTGTTTTAAAGTTTAAGTTGGTATTGGCCTGGCAGTCCAGGGACATTGCTTGTTAGTACTATAATGTGCTTTAGCGCAAAGCAGAAAAGATGCATGACTATGCCCCTATTCAGCACTCTGCTAATTCATCAGAATTCCTATTAGTAGACATCAAGTGGAAGATGAGATTTCCCAATGGAGGAAATGGAAACTAGGATGCTGAGTCACCTCGGGTGTTTTGTTGTATAAGGTTGAGTGTTGGTGATGAGGCAGCACTGTGTGAGGCATGAGAGCAGATTAAGGGCATACCCTCTGAATCAGCGAAGCAGGGGGTTAGAAGAAAAAAGAATTAAAGTTAGATGAATTAACAATCTCTGCACCAAAGCAGTTTGAGCTGAATTAAGTGTATTATTCCTGCTTTCTTCTCCTCTTTAAGAAAGGTAAATATTCCTTGAAAAGTAGTCTAAATTTAAAAGCAATTGCCTATCAGCATTTAACAAATCTAAAGAGACACTGAAAGAAAATAATATTCCTTTTGATATGCTCGAATATAAATTGCAAAGATTTTTCACCTTTAGGAGATAATTAATGGGCAATATTAATTCATATTTATAATTGCATTTCTTTGGGGTGTTTTTGTTATGAACACCTTACAGTAACGCTGATCTTTTACAATGTTTTAACTGAGTGTCTAGTGTGCTTCTTGTCAGTTGGGAACTGTTACCCAAATTACTTAGAGCAAGATCGTAAGCAATGTCAGTTTGTTGTTCCTTTGAATGTTTAACCATCTTCAAGATTCAGTGCGCATCTATTTTTTTTACTTTGGCAAGTAATTGACCTTCATTATAAAATTACTAAGTGATTGAGGAGTTATTTTTCTTTTCATTTCAGTTTAGTTCAGTTGGTAGCCTTCTTTGGATCAGAAGGTTATGGGCCTGAGCCTTACCCACCAGAGCTTGTGCATGCTGTCTAAACACCTTGCTTTGTTAAAGCACTGACCTTTGCATAGGTTGCCCTATCTGTCTAATTGGCATGATGTTAAAGATCCCATAGCACTAGAATAATTGTCACTGCATTTTAAATATAATTTATCCTGTTAAGCACTTTGACACTTAATCGCTTGGTAGTACAGAACTTGAGTATTTCTGAATAAGAGACATGCTGTCAAAACTTTTTTGTCTTGCACTCATCAGGACAGGTGCAAGAATACCAAATTTCAAAGGAAGCAACAATTCATGCTGCATGAGAAAAGGGTATTGATTGGCTAACAAGTCATACAAAGTCGATGGTGATTAGTCGAGGCATTGCCATGGAGAATTTACCATGCTCACTGCGTATCACACTTACTCATGAATGGGCCTAAGAGCCAATTTTAGACCTGAAAAGTGCCTAGTCTACCTTATATTGTCCTGGAAGAGTAAGGTATTTCAAAACTTTGAGCAATAGGTAAAGCTAACTATGCAGTAGCAACGCAAGTAGTATTTCTAACTAGTGAGATGCTGCCATCTAGCCAAAATGATGTTCTTCCTACCATACAGATGAATAATGTGGAATATGAATTTCAGTGCAGGTGCAATGCCAGGTACATAGGCCAAATGCCCCATTGATGGTGGATTGTATCAAACAGCACGTCCCTTCAGCTGTTCGCAATAGGCAGAATGCTGACTATACTCAACCAGCTCCTGCTGCAAAACTCAGAACATAATGTCTAATGTTAGATGTGATTCTGCAATTGAACAACACTCACTGAACAATCCTGAGCATCCTAAGGATTACATTAACAACCAATTTAAGATTATTAGCCGGGCTTGTAATGTGGCTCACTTACATTTGCTAGAAGCTACATATATTCATATGCAGGGTCCAGTCCTCTGCAGGCAAAAGGAACATAAAAGTTGAACATAAGCGTGGCGGAAAGTACTTCTCTGGTGCGTTCTCCATGGCAATGCCTCAACTAATCAGTGTCGACTTGTCAACTAATCAGCACGTTTTTCTCATGTAGTACAAATTGTAACTCCCTTTGAAATTTGGAATTATTGTGTCTGTCCTGATGAGTGCAAAATGAAAAGCTTTGACAGCATATCTCTTTTTCAGCAGTGCTTTGACTTTTCAAAATGCTCTACAAATGTATTAATGTTGATTATTAGTATTAATACTTGACAAGGCTGTCAACTGGAAGTGTTCCATTTCTGTGCTTCTAAGTGCACATCCTTCCCCTCTTTACTCAACCATAACATGTTCCCTTTCACTCTCACCAGCTGATCCGCCAATCTCTGCAATCCCCAACGCATCTTTCTTCAATCCCAAAACCTGCAGCTTGTTCCAATCACCATCTATATGATCCCTCCACTTCCCTGTCTGCTTTCCTGAGGGACCCTAATTCACTCTCCCTGATTCACAACCTCCAGGTTGTAGTTTAGAAAGTGTGTTGTTCAGAAAGACCAACTAATCCAGAATGTGCAGTTACAGAAAAAATTGGAGGGTTTATCTCAGGTACCATTAGTTTTGAGGTAAAGGGGAAAGCTTTATAACCTTCCTCTGTAGATAAAGTGGGTTGGGTATGGCTCATGATGTAGCAGATTGTACATGTGATTTGGAAGTAACAAGTGCAATGTGTTAAATGACCTTTTCTAGTTCCTTGTACTCTCTTATGTTCTTAAGCGCTTCCTTAGTAATCAATCGTGAACATTGTTATATCATTCTACCCCAAAAATGTCATTGCATACACCTATTGAAATACTTCAAAAGAAGAATTGGTGTTTGTCTATTACATTGTGATTTCTGTTTAAATAAAGGAGACCTTATGAACTATAGTCAGACAGATCATATCCATCTTTATGGCTGTTCCCTGAATCTTTTTCAGGTTCCTGCAGCAATCATAAGTAAAATTAGCCTCTGATGAACTATGCTTATTTATAGAATTGTGTAAGTGTTTTGCCATGCAAAGCAATGGCTTCCTTTATACATTGCTATGCCAATGATCAAATAAAGCACAATTGATTTTTTAAAAAAATAATTGTCAGGTATGTCGCCGAGGCTTTCCCTCTACAGGCACTCAAGGTCAATGTATTGCTGAAGTGAAGGCTGTTTACTGCCTTTGCCAATTAATATCTTCGGTTGTTCAGATAAATGTTAACTGAAGTATTTATCTAAAATGCCAAGTACATTTCATTCCAATTGTCAACAGCTGGAGTACATGCTGAATTTGCTAAGAGCTATTGCTAATATGTGGCCAAACACATCACTGTTCCTCCAAGTCGCTCTTATCAATGGATTTTAAATAGAGTTGGTGGTAAGTTGTGTTTGCTTTTGCTAAAGCACCAGAAATGACAGTTTTCCTCTTCATTTGACACAGGAAACCAAAATTGACTGCGTCAGGGTGGCCACAAAAGGTATGTCTTAGTTCTTCCCTTTCTTTTACCACAGGCACCTGTCATAACATTCATCCATTTCTGATTGAAAAGGTATTTAAAATACATACCAACATGTATATTCTAGACAGTCAGAATTTTGATGAAAATGTTTTCTTTTTTCCATTCTTTGCTTTCATAAGTCTCCTACATGCTCTAGTAGTTCTTTGTAAACTGATTTGTCAAAATTAGTATGTTCTTTTTTGCTTCATCCGTTCATCTATGCAAGTGTTACTTATCTTTGGATGACTGAAAATTATTCTAATGATTAATTTTGTAGCTGTTTCTCCTTGTTTAACTGCGCTCTGCTCTAAATAAATGAAATTTCTTTTTACATACTTCAGAGTATGATTGTATGCTCATAAATCGATGAAATCTGTGACTCTTTTTCTGATTTTGTTACTTTCATGGTGCACTAAGGTATCCATTTATTGTGATTTTATTAACCCTCAAAGGACTGCTTTTAATTTGAAGGGAGCCGCCTCTGAATTCTGAAATGGTTTGCAATAGGACCATGAAACTGGTGTGTTAAAGCACGGCTCTCATGTTCACCCTTTCATCATCTGTTGTGCATATGTAAATTATATTTGTTAGCCCGTCTTTAGGTGTAGTGAGTCCAGACACTGGCTAGTGTAACACTGAATGAACAACCCAGGCAAGTTCCACATTTTTTTCCCAGCATTGTGCTGATTTACATGACCCCAGCACTGGCAACCAGTTGAGTAGCAGCGGTTAGTTTCAACCAGTGCCTGCATTTGCTTTTACAATTTAAGGACTGTGTGAATATCAGGTGCGAGGAACATTAGAGATAAAAACAAAAAAACTGCGGATGCTGGAAATCCAAATTACCTGAAAAAACTCAACAGGTCTGGCAGCATCGGCGGAGAAGAAAAGAGTTGACGTTTCGAGTCCTCATAACCCTTCAACAGAACTGAGTGAATATTAGGAAAGGGGTGAAATATAAACCGGTTTAAGGTGGTGGGGGGGGGGGGGTGGTGTGGTGGCAGTGGGGGGAGAGAAGTGGGGGGGTGTGGGTTGTAGGGACAAGCAAGCAGTAATAGGAGCAGATAATCAAAAGATGTCACAGACAAAGGAACAAAGAAGTGTTGAAGGTGGTGATATGATCTAAACAAATGTGCTAATTAAGAATTCATTTAGATCATTTCACCACATTCAACACTTCTTTGTTCCTTTGTCTGTGACATCTTTTGATTATCTGCTCCTATCACTGCTTGCTTGTCCCTACGTCCACACCCACCCCCACTTCTACCCCCCCCCCCCCCCACCTTAAAGCAGCTTATATTTCACCCCTTTCCTAATATTCAATCAGTTCTGTTGAAGGGTCATGAGGACTCGAAATGTCAACTCTTTTCTTCTCCGCTGATGCTGCCAGACCTGCTGAGTTTTTCCAGGTAATTCTGTTTTTGTTTTGGCGAGGAACATTAGGCTTAGTTTGAGTAAGCCTTAACTTCAATGGCAGAGCCGTGAAAACTCAGAAATCCAGAGTAAATGGTGTTTATGTCATTTTTCTTCAGCTGTTTGTGGTGAGTGGGAGGAATCCCAGTGGATATTGAACTGCTCCCTGTCTAGGGTTATGTATTAATAATAGAGATTTGGGTGAGGCCTGTTGGCAACCATGGAACCATATGGGAATTACACATTCCAGAAAGGATGGGAGAATTTGGAAAAAACCAAAAATTTAAGATTTATTTTTGCGGGCTTCCAATTGGAGCCAGTGATTCGTTGGACAACCATTGATTGCATCATCCAAAAATGAAGGTGGCCATTTTAAATAGACTTTGTGAATAATATTAAGAGTGAGTAGCTTGAGGGAACAGCGCTTTTAATCTGGAATAACCACTGTAACCATGATATATTACAAAAAAAGTGCCGATGAGCTTGCATGCTGTCACTTCAAAGTTGCCAGTCCTTACACGATGCCATAAAGCCTGCCAATTAACAATCCTAATTAGTGTTGTGTTGGTCCATGAAATGCAGAACGTCCATTGCAAATCGCCAAACTTTTCTCACAAAGTAACATTAACTCGGATGGAAAAGGAAATCACTCTCTAGACCTTTTGGTTTCTAGTACAGCGCCGTTTGAAGCAAAACAAAAGAAATGGTAATTGTCACTATGGAGACCATTTATACAATAGCATGTTTTAAAATGAGGTGATGAGGCAGCAGCACAGTAACATAAAATGATTATGTATCTCAGTGCTCATCAATCAATCCATCAGCAACATAATTAGAAAGAATCTTGTCACCACACTAGGCATTAAACTGCTGTTCACTACAACAAGCTCACCTCTTGAATTGCCAGTTAGAGTAATGGCAGCAGCTGTAAAAAGGCCAGTGACTTAGACCAGCCATCCTGCCAGGAGAAAAGGAGCTATTTTGAGGACCCAGTTTTCGGGAGGCAGCAAGAGGGAAAATCAGAGGATAACTTAAAATAAAATATAAGTCACAATAATAGTCGTTTTGGCTTAAGTAGCTTCCTATATTCAAGGTTGAAAAGATCTAGGAGTGCTGTCCATGATTCCCCATATAATCTGATCCCGATATCAATTGAGTTGCTGTGAGGAAGCCTCAGCAGAACAAGGTACTGAATAGGATGAAGAACATTTAATACAAGGACAGGGAGAGGGAGAAGTGAGGTGAGAGCCTGTGACCTCAGCCAAGATCTGAACAAGGAAAGGAAGGCAAAACATTATCCATGTTGAAGGAGGGAAAGAAATTGGATACCTGGTTAACATGAACCTCTCTTGCATGGTTTCTAGCTGAAATGCCAAGGTCTGGCACCTGTGCTCTCTGGTATAAGAATGGGAGGGAAAATATCTGGAAAAAAATTAGGAAAAAACCTGTAGTGTTTTGTTTTGCACAGTAGCTATATTAAGGTAAGTTATGAAGTAAATTCAACAATTATTTCTTCTGGCTTGAATGTCAATCAGGCAAAAATACAGTTCTTTAAGGGTTAATAAATTGATGCAAGAGTTTATGTTATTTTATATCCAAAAGAAACGGGTTTTCAACAGAATAAATTACGTTGTCACTTGACAGTAGAAAACTTGAATATTGCTGCAAAGAGAGACAGGTTGCCAAAGCTTTTCGTCTTGCAATCCACAGGACGAATAAAAGAATGTTTGGAAATTTGGCAAGCACAACAACTTATGTGACAGGAGAAAAAGTGCTGATTGGTTGGCAAGTCAATTCTGATTGGCCTGTTGCTTGCCCCGGCCAATCAGAGTCAACAATTTAGCACCTTTTCACCCGTCATATAAATTGTTGTGATCATTTGAAATTTGGCATTCTTGCATTTGCCCTGATGGGTGCAAGACTTGTGTTAGCCTTGATGAGTGCAAGATGAAAAGCTTCAGCAACATGTCTTTCTTTTCAGTAATTTTCAAGTTACATTGTCTGTAATGCTCTCTTTCTTAGATATATAGTAGCATATATATATATATATATGGTCGCTAAGTAATTCTTGTTGCTAGTCTAGCTTCAGTCTGGCTTTTTTCTCATGCATGCTGACCTGGAAAATCTTCCTTTGCCTTAGCTGCGATAATTGTGACTCAGCTTACAACACCATACATTCGCATCGCCCCTGCTGCAGGCGACAACCAACTAACAGGTCAGACGTTCAAGTACAGACCAAGTCATCGTTGCCATTCTTTTTGCCTCTTCTTCACTCACTTTCGTTCTCTCTCTGTTCAGTTTCAGAGGTTTTATTTTCTCTGTCACCTTCCACACAGCAAGCTCATTGTGTTCTCACTCCTGACATTCAGTCGAACCTTTTGTGTCTACTCTTGGAAGTTTGCAACTAACCCATGCACTTAGGATATCTCTGCACTGCATGATTTCATATTGCATTTTGTCTGTGAATGATTCATTGGGCTTAATGTGTGTAGATGTATGGCTACCCGACCTTACGCAAAATCTTGACTGGACAGAGAAATACTGTATTTGCTTGTATTTCCAAGGAAAAATTGCTAAACCGGCCTCCAGGACAATCAACAGGAGTACCGTTTGAATACTTTTGGCACAGTTAGAATTTGGAAACATGAATTTATCCAGATTTCCACGAACACATTTTGCATTGATGGATTCAGCAGAGACAATATTGTTTCCGGAATAATGTTCTGCCTCTAGATGTCTCTAGCACCTCAAAACAGTTCACAAATCTGATTCCTGGGATGAGAGGATTATCTAGTGAAGAGAGACTGAGTAGATTCAGTCTTTATTCCCAAAGTTTAGAAGAATGCAAGGTGATCTAATTGAAACATATAAAATTCATAAGAGGTTTGACAGGGTAGATACTGAGAGAATGTTTCTCCTAGTTGGGGAGTCTAGAACTGGGGATCACTGCCTCAGAATAAGGGGTTGGCCATTGAGAAGAGGAGTCATAGAGTCATTATGGCATAGAAAAGGCCATTCGGCTCATCGAGTCCATGTTGGCTCTCTATAGAGCAGTCCAGTGAGATTCTCTAGCTCCGTAGCCTTGCAAGTATATTTCCCTCAAGAGCCCGTCCAATTTCCTTTGGAAATCATTTCTCATCTCCGCTTCCACCACCGTATTTGCAGCAAGTTCCAGGTCATTACCACTCTCTGTGTAAAATGTTTTACCTCAAATTCTGCAGCCCCCCACCCCCACTCTGCATCTATTGTCAAAGCCTTAAATCTGTGCCCCCTTGCATTTGTACTGTTAGCCAATGGAAACAGTTTTTCTCTATCTGCCTCATCTAATCTGTCATAACCTTGTACACCTCTATCAAATCCCGCCTCAAAATCCTTGGCTCCAAGCAGAAAAACCCCAGCATCCAGGAGAAATGTCTTCACTCAAAGGATTGTGAATCTTTGGAATTGTCCTGCACGAGAAAGCTATGGATGCTCAGTTGTGTATATTCAAAACAGAGATCGATTGGATTTTGGATAGAATTAAGGAAAAGGGGGGAATAATGTGGGTGAGCAGGCTGTTCAGCTGTGAAAGTTTCACAGTTAAGCCCAAACCTTCTACCATTGAATGTCTGCAGGTACTCATCTTCCAGCAGGAATCAACCAAGTTTGCTCAAGATAGAGAATTCTGATTGATTTCGCATCTACCTATCTCAGTGGCAATATGAACAACTATAGTGCCTCCCATATAATACCAGCTAATCTCAGCTCATTCAGATGATTCAGCCTTGCTGGTGTTTATGACCACCCTAGTTACAAGTGAAGTTGACAGTTTAAAAATTGGAAATGTGATGTTGTCTTAGCATTTATCGAATTTGCTAGTGGCATCTTATGGCAGGATCTCTATATTTCACTGGCCTTTATTTGGACAGTTTAGATATTTTCCAAGGCCCCACTAGTGCTGCACATCTGGTGGTGTCATCTTTTGGATGAGATGTTAAATCAAGGCCTCTTCTGCCTTGTCAGGTGGACATAAAAGATCCTGTGGCACTAATTCAAAGAAGAGCTGGGGAATTCTCCTGTACATACTGACCAAGATTTATCCCTCAACCAACATAACTAAAAACAGATGGTCAGTTCATTATCACATTTCTGTTTGGATGATCTTACTGTGTGCAAATTGGCTGCTACATTTCTTCCATTACAACAATGACCACATTTCAAAGTAGTTCATTGGCTGTAAAGCACTTTGGGCTGCCTGGAGATCATGAAAGCAAGGAGGTACTAAGTGGTCTGGCAGGCTTAAAAGTAGATAAATCTCCAGGCCCGGATGAAATGTATCCCAGGCTATTGAGTGAGGCAAGGGGGGACATAGCAGGGGCACTGCCAATAATTTTCAATACCTCTCTGGCCGCAGGAGAGGTGCCGGAGGACTGGAAGACAGCTAATGTGGTACCATTCTTCAAGAAGGGAGAAAGGGATAAACCAGGGAACTACAGGCCAGTCAGTCTAACCTCAGTGGTGGGGAAACTATTGGAAGCAATTCTGAGGGACAGAATTAATCTACACTTGGAGAGGCAGGAATTAATCAAGGGCAGTCAGCATGGTTTTGTTAAGGGGAGGTCATGTCTGACCAATTTGATTGAATTTTTCGAAGGGGTGACCAGGTGTGTAGATGAGGGCAATGCATTTGACATAGTCTACTTGGACTTCAGCAAGGCTTCTGATAAGGTCCTGCATGGGAGACTGATAACAAAGGTAAAAGCCCATGGGATCCAAGGCAATTTGGCAAATTGGATCCAGAATTGGTTGAGTGGCAGGAAGCAGAGGGTGATGGTTGAAGGATGTTTTTGTGACTGGATGCCTGTGTTCAGTGGATCCCACAGTGTTGGGTCCCTTGCTGTTTGTGGCATATATAAATGATTAAGACTTGAATGTAAGAGGGTTGATCAGTAAATTCGCAGATGACACAAAAATTGTTGGGGTGGTAAATAGTGAGGAGGATAGCCTTAGATTATAGGAGGACACAGATGGGCTGGTCAGATGGGCTGATCAGTGGTGAATGGAATTTAATCCAGATAAGTGTGAGGTGATGCACTTGGGCAGGACAAACAATACATGGGAATACATGATGACAGGTGGGACCCTGGAAAGTACCGAGGATCAGAGGGACCTTGGTGTACATGTCCACCGGTCCCTTAAGGTAGCGGGACAGATAGATACGGTGGTTAAGAAGGCATATGGGATACTTACCTTTATTAACTGAGGCATATAATATAAGAGCAGGGGGGTTATGCTGGAACTGTATAAAACGCTGGTTAGGCCACAGCTAGAGTATTGCCTGCAGTTCTGGACTCGCATTATAGGAAGGATGTGATTGCACTAGAGAGAGTGCAGAGGAGATTTACCAGGATGTTGCCTGGGCTGGAGAGTTTTAGTTATGAAGAGAAATTGGATAGACTGAGGTTATTTTCCCTGGAGCAGAGGAGATTGAGGGGGAACATGATTGAGGTGTATAAAATTATGAGGGGCAGATAGGGTAGAGAGGAAAGAGCTTTTCCCCTTGGTGGAGGGATCAATAACCAGGGGGCATAGGTTTAAGATAAGGGGCAGGAGGTTTGGAGGGGTTGTGAGGAAGAATTTTTTCACCCAGAGGGTGGTGGGAATCTGGAACTCACTGCCTGAAAGGGTGGTAGAGGCAGAAACCCTCATAACATTTAACAAGTATTTGGATGCACACTTGCGATGCTGTGGCATACAAGGCTATGGGCCTAGTGCTGGAAAATGGGATTAGAATAGTTAGGTACTTGTTTTACCGGCTCAGACTTGATGGGCCAAAGGGCCTTTTTCTGTGCTGTAGACCTCTATAACTCTATGAAAGGCCTTTCTTTTTATTCTTTTTCATTGAAAGGTCTCAAGGATGCATCTCATTGGAATGTCAAAGAACCAACAGTCAAACAAACAGTTCTTTGTGAAAACAGTTATTGAAATAGCATCTTTTTGTGTTCACAATGTCCAGATGGAGTATTTATTTAGGAAAATGTCTACTCTGTTTGAAGAATGGGCTGTCCTTCAGGCCTTAAATCTGTCAGTACTTTACTCAAAACCAATTAGATGGCTGATAAAAAAAATAAAGTTATTCTGAACAGCAAGCAACAACTCCCTTCTCTTTCCAGGTCATTTCTGATTAAGTTAAGGTCGAGGTAAAAGGTACATTTACGTACACTGTATATATCCTTCAGTGAAAAGTATTCCGAGGACTGAGTATATTTGGTGACAGGTATGCCAGAATGGAGTTTGGTGGCGGCACAGTACAAACCAATGGCCTTGTGATAACATTTTGGTGAACGTACATGATTCATAGTTGCCATTCCACAAATATGGGCATGAAGGGATGCACGACTTAATGTCGCACCAAAATCAACATGTGAATGAGGCTTGAATAAAACAAAGCCAGGAATAGAACATGTAAAATGCAATTGTGTTTGCTTAACTATTAGTTATTCTGGTGATCTTACCAAACTGACAGCTCTGAAATTATTGTGCAGTAATTAGTGTACAAACCTATATAGCATCAGTTGACTACATTTGAAAGAAGTAGTAACTCATTTAAATATGAGTTTATGTTGTCCTATGCAAAACATTTTAGCAACTGTGATGATTTTTCTCTTCTATCCTGAGAGGCTGAACTGCTTTATATTTCAATCTTGTGCAATTCTGTGGGTACAGTTGCAGAGGGTCAGGGTTAACTGTCTCAAAGGAGCCTGACGTAAACTGAAACAGACTTTTGTGCCTTCTGCAACACAAAGCGAATGCATTTTAGTAGGCTCCAATGTTATTTATGATTTATTGCCCCTCTTTTTCTTGCATTTGTGAGATAAATTTGTCATTTCAGCCATGGTTATCCTAGCTATGATGCAGCACAATAATGTGAAAATATTAAGAGCTTCCATATTGTGTACCATGTAAGAATGTTCTATGATACTTTATTGAAACAAATGACTGGCAATATTCCTTTGTTTTCCATATATAAATTGATAATCAATTCAGTTCACTCCAAAAATACTATTTAAGGAAATTAACTCTAAATAGAAAATGCTTTCACTCTTGCAGTTTTCTTATGTTATATTGAAACCGTTGTGTGAATATAGTCACATCATTTTGCTCAGTTGATAATGCCAGTGGGTGTCGAAGCCATATATTTCAGAAGAATGGGTACAGGGAGGATGTTTCCCCTGGTTGGGGAGTCTAGAACCAGTGGCTGCAGTCTCAGGATATGGGGCAGGCCATTTAGGACTGAGATGAGGAAAGATTTCTTCACTCAGAGCGTGGTCAACCCATGGAATTATCTCCCACAAAATGCTGTGGAGGCCGGGTCACTGAGTGTATTTAAGAAAGAAATTGATAAATCTTTGGATATTAGGGGCATCAAGGGGTATGGAGTGAAAGTGGGAACATGGCGTGATCATATTGAATGGTGGAGCAGGCTCAAAGGGCCAAAAGGCCTACTTCTGCTCCAAGTTTCTATGTTTAAGATAATTTGACCCTAGCCGATCACTGTTGGGAGAATGGTGCAGGTGAAGTAAAACACTATGGTCAACCTCCTCCTATCTCTAGGTGAAGAAATGTAAAATCAGATTAGATTCCCATATCCTTGTTGGCACGTGGACATTGTGTGGGAACCGATTCCAATGGCATCTAGGCTTATTCTTGAACAAGGGTAGCAGGCTGAGCTGTATCCCAATTGAGGCAAGTGTCTGAAGGAAAGCATGAGAGAAAGATTGGAGGTTTTTTCCCCCTGGCTGATATATTGAAAGATGGGCAATAATGCCAGCAACTGGAAATTCAGGTCAAAATTCAGGACAATCAGTCAGTTTTCTAACGGTGAAATAAATTAGATGGTTAATGCTTTAATATTTTAACTGAAAAATAAATAAGGACAAAATTACCAGGTCTCTAGGCATTGACAAAAGAAACAGAGATGGCATGCGGAAAACTTTTCTTTAACACAGCAAGCTGTTATGATCGGAATGCACTGTCTGAATATTAAATTGTAACTTTGAAAGGGAAATTGAATAAATGCTTGATCAGGACAAAATTATAGGACTATGTGAGGAAAGAAAAGAGTGGGGTTAATAGGAGAGCTCTACTAAAGTATCAGCACAGGTACATTAAGCTGAGGTTTGAAAGATTGTTAGGTTTTTGGACTTTGTCTTTAATCTAAGGGTAAATCACAGAATCACACAGTGCAGAAGAGGCCCTTTGGCCCATCGAGTCCACACCGACACGTGAGAAACACCTGACCTATCTACCTAACCCGATTTACCAGCATTTGGCCCATAGCCTTGAATGTTATGACATGCCAAGTGCTCATCCAGGTACTTTTTAAAGGATGTGAGGCAATCCGCCTCCACCACCCTCCCAGGCAGTGCATTCCAGACCATCACCACCCTCTGGGTAAAAAAGATTTTCCTCATATCCCCTCTAAACCTCCTGCCCCTCAACTTGAACTTACGTTCCCTCGTGACTGACCCTTCAACTAAGGGGAACGGCTGCTCCCCATCCACCCTGTCCATGCCCCTCATAATCTTGTACACCTCTATCAGGTTGCCCCTCAGTCTTCTCTGCTCCAACGAAAACAACCCAAGTCTATCCAACCTCTCTTCATAACTTAAATGTTTCATCCCAGGCAACATCCTGGTGAACCTCCTCTGCACCCCCTCCAGTGCAATCACATCCTTCCTATAATGTGGTGACCAGAACTGCACACAGTACTCCAGCTGTGTCTTCACCAAGGTTCTATACAACTCTAACATGACCTCCCTACTTTTGTAATCTATGCCACGATTGATAAAGGCAGGTGTCCCGTATGCCTTTTTCACCACCCCACTAACATGCCCCTCCGCCTTCAGAGATCTATGGACACACACGCCAAGGTCCCTTTGTTCCTCAGAACTTCCTCATGTCATGCCGTTCTTTGAATACTTCCTTGTCAAATTACTCCTTCCAAAGTGTATCACCTCACGCTTTTCAGGGTTAAATTCCATCTGCCACTTATCTGCCCATTTCACCATTCCGTCTATATCTTCCTGTAGCCCAAGACACTCAACCTCACTGTTAACCACCCGGCCAATCTTTGTGTCATCTGCAAACTTACTAATCCTACTCCCCACATAGTCATCTATGTTGTTTATATAAATGACGAATAATAGGGGACCCAGCACAGATCCCTGTGGTACGCCACTGGACACTGGCTTCCAGTCACTAAAGCATCCTTCTGTCATCACCCTCATTCTCCTACAACTAAGCCAATTTTGAATCCAGCTTATCAAATTACCCTGTGCCCCATGTGCATTTGCCTTTATGTGTCTCCTTTGTGGGACCTTGTCAAAGGCTTTGCTGAAATCCATATAAACTACATCAACTGTGCTACCCTCATCTACACACCTGGTCACCTCCTCAAATAATTCAATCAAATTTGTTAGGCATGACCTCCCTCTGAGAAAGCCATGCTGACTATCCCTGATCAAACCTTGCCTCTCCAAGTGGAGACAGATTCTCTCCTTCAGAATTTTCTCCAATAGTTTCCCTACCACTGACGTGAGACTCACTGGCCTGTAGTTCCTTGGCTTATCTCTACAGCCCTTCTTATATAGCGGAACCACATTAGCTGTTCTCCAGTCCTCTGGCACCTCCCCCGTGGCCAGAGAGGAATTAAAAATTTGGGTCAAAACCCCTGCAATCGCCTCCCTTGCCTCCCTCAGCAGTCTGGAACACAAACCACCTGGACCTGGAGATTTGTCCACTTTTAAGCCTGCCAACATCTCCAATACCTTGTCACTCCCTATATCAATTTGCTCAAGAACCTCGCAGTCTCTCCCCGAGTTCCATACCTTCATCGTCATTCTCTTGGGTGAAGATGGATGTGAAATATTTATTCAACACTCTAGCAATGTCCTCTGGCTCCACCCATAGATTGACCCCTTGGTCTGTTATGGGCCCTAGTCTTTCCCTGGTTATCCTCTTCCCATTGATATACTTATGGAGTATCTTGGGATTTTCTCTACTTTCACCAGCCAGAGCTTTCTCATATCCCCTCTTTGCTCTCCTAATCGCTTTCTTAAGCTCCACCCTGCACTTTCTGTACTCCACTAATGCCTGTGCTGATTTGCTCCCCTTGTACCTGCTAAAAGCCTCTCTTTTCCTTCTCATCATATCCTGAATATCTCTGGTCATCCATGGTTCTCTGGGCCTGTTACTCCTTCCTATCACCCTAGAGGGAACATGTTGTGCCTGTACCCTCCCCATTTCCTTTTTGACCCCCCGCCCCACTCCAGCGCCGCACTGCTCTTCTGTAGATTTTCCCACAAGTAGCTGTTCCCAGTCTACCTTGGCCAGATCCTGCCTTATTTTACTAAAATCCGCTCTCCTCCAATCCAAAACAATGAAGGCGGGGGGGGGAGTCTGTTCTGAATTCTGCCTGACAGCAAGCGTCGGTGGTTTGATTGTTAGAGATTGAAGGGGACATAGGTTATTTTACTGGAAAGAAGATGCAAGGCGTTTGCACTTGAAGACAATGGCAGTAGCCTGTGTGCTGGCAGTAGATTAACAATAAGGCTCCAAAGATTCAGGAAAGTGTTGGGAATGTCAGACTGTAAATAATTGTGCTTTAAACTGCCCATTTACTTCCAAGATAAAAGGGAGTTGGGGGTCTCAAGAGTAGATAATCAGCATTTCTACCTGGATACAAGACCCATGTGATTCATGTTGCCTGGAAGATGGCCTTTGAGTGGGCAAGTATCTAAGATATCTCTGAAACCTCACAGACAAGGTTAGTTTGCCAGTATCCAGGAGATAGGGAGTGGCTATAGGCCAGAAAACACTGTGGTTCACCACGCAGGAATGCAAACGGGAGTTCATGGTCATATTGACAAGACCAAATTCATGAGGAGCTAAAATGAGACTGGAGGATTCTCTGGAAGTATCTCCAGGGAAAACCCTCACTGTAAAAGACAGTTCTGAGATTAAAAATTCCCAGGCTTAGAAAGGAAAAGAACAGAAATAAACCTTTGGTAGCTGAGAATCACCTTGGACTGGTTCCGGCTGCATTGAATGTCTACTTAATGGACAGTGTAAGGTCTATATGTGAGGTATGTTAAAAGGAAAAGGGGAATGTTCTGTTTTGTGGTTTAAAATATAAGTTGTTTACTAAGATAGTGTTTAGTCAATAGTGCTTTTAGTCTTTTGTTATAGTCAAAGTTTGAAAATGTGAAATCTTTTATCATTCTTTCAGCTATTAATTGGGAGTTTGGATTTCTTTTTCAAAGTTATCGGTTTCTGTGGAGATTGTAACAGGGCTGAATGGCCTCATGTGCTGTATGATACTATGATACAGTGGGGAGTGGATGTGTGAGGCATGAGGGATGGAACAGCAACAGTTACAAAATCAATTCTACGTCCCCTGCATTTTTCATTGCGAACTGATTTACAGGGAGAAAGGCTATTTCAACAAATGTAGTTTTGACATTCCATCACATTATACGGTAACAGTACAAATGGTAGTTGATAAAGAAAGCCTCCAAGCACCAAGGCACTCACTACTTGATGCTAGTTATCTCATTCAAACAGATATTAAATGTTTCTTCCAGGACTGTGATCATTCAGTAGTTGCCGGTTTGTGAATAAATTGGAAATAACAGTTTGCGTACGAGATGTAGCTATGATTTGGATCTCTCATAGGTGGCAAATACTGTACTGTTTTGAGAAAAACAATAGAGAGGGAATGCATGGCAAATGAGCTTATCTCACTCCTTCAGATACTGGAGCAACATGTGGAAGAATTATTGTCATTTAATGGAAAATATTTGAGGGTTAAGTCCTCGCTAATCAACAGTGGATGGAGGATTTGTTTCTCTCTCGGGCTAGAGTGTTAAGGTATAGAAATGACAGTTAATATGGAGCTATTGAAGGTTCACTGCTGTTTGTGCATTGATAACCATTTTATGCTTAAAAAGCCTTTGCAAAGAGCAAAATTGCATGATATATTTTTACTTTACGGTTTACCATGGTGCTATATTTCACAATAAAATATACCTAGAAGAAAGAAGTATTAAAAGAGTGATGTCTTTTGTCTTGTTCAAGGATCAATGGCCTTGAAATGATGTTGTTTAAAGATCAGCAAATGAACATATAACCCATGCATAATAAATTCCCGTGTCCGCTATTTTAATAGAGACACTGGACCTGATTTTAACTCTGTCTAAGTGAATGGGTTTTGAGTGAGTTAGCTAATTCATTTAAAATAAACCAGTCAGTACTTCCATTAATGTAGCACACAATTTTTTTTAATATGAGTGCCTTAAAGTGATGGCACGCAAATCTTCATACCATGTAATTTAAAGGCCAAAAACTTTCTCTTTGTGTCTTTGAGAGATAATGCTCAAGGTAGATTTTTATTCTCCCTACATAAGAGTGGAGAAAAACATGTGCTTCCTGTTTCTTTAAATTCCCCCCTATGTGAATTTACTGCCTTTCAGGAGGTGCGACGCGCAAACCAAGCGCTGAAGAGCCGGAAAAGCAGACGGACCACACTGTGAAAATCGCTGGGGTTATTGCTGGAATTCTTCTGTTTGTCATCATTTTCCTTGGCATAGTTTTGGTGATGAAGAAAAGGTAAGTGAGACAATCGGCAGGAAGTAGTGGGTGCAGCCACAGAAAAATTAATCCCTTTCCTTAACAGTCACCCCCTCTTTATGCAGCTCTGAGGATTGTGGTACCACAGTATATGTAAAGAAATGGTTTTGGATTTATTAACAGTATTTTCATTGAATGAGCCCATGTATTAAAAGGGAAACACATTTATTCCTCTTAGAAAGTAAATATGTGTGTTGCTAAGGCCACTGGTTTTCCACCTTCACAGAAAAATGCACAAAAGAACTGGAATACAATCCTTAAAATGTTGATAAAAACTCATAGGATCCTATGCAATAAGGAAAGAGTTTGACTTAAATGGGAACATGGAAATCAAAACACAAGATCAGCCATGATCTTATTGAATGGTGGAGCACGCTCGAGGGCCCGAATGGTCTACTCCTGTTCCTATTTCTTACTTCTTACAAGTCACTGTAAACTAGGGGCAGATTCAGTATAAAATGATACGCAAATGCGTTTTTTTAAAAGAAGAGAGAGTTATGCTGTAATCTGTGACGTTTATTATCCTTGAAAAGGTTCAAGGGGGTTGAAAATGTGGTTTCAGCACAGGTCCTTGGGCATTGCCTGGCGCAGTTCTGATGTCAGCTGACTATGCAGAATCAGTTTAATTCAATATTTCTGTGGTGCTCCTGGCATGGGGTGACACTCTGGGAACACCATATAAATCAGGAGCCCTAACATCAGGCACCCAAATTCTTGGGGCAAATTCTTGCCCGCTGCATTATGAGCCAGGCAATGTAATATGATCTTCATAGATGCACTTTTTATATGATATGTGATCCATACCCAGTAAATCATTGCAGAAGATAGCTTTGTTTTACCACTAATGAACTGAGATTTTACTGTCGGCCATTTTAGTCCTTTGTTAATGTCTCGTGGCCATTAGGATTCATAATGCAGTAGTAACATAATAACCCTAACTTCAGCATAGACCAGCATCTGAAGTAGCTCATGGTTAAGTATTATTTGGCTGGGTATCTATCCAATTAATTCTCACAAAAGCTAACCTGAAATGTTCTTATAGATGAAATAGAATGAAAAGACTTCAATTTTTGTTCTCCTCCTTGAGATTCACAAAGGACCCAGGATGCTATTCTAATTGAAAGCGGTGACATGCTACACATATCACCATAGCAATACAGCTGAGCTGAAACTGGTCTCAGTTACCGTGTCTGTGTTTCATAGGAAACACCTGTGAGTTGCAGAAGTAACCAGAACCATCCAGCAAATATCTAACGTATGAATTAAGATGCATGGGGAAAATGTGTGAGGTAAATGTTTCATGGATGGCTGTCCCTGATTGTGTCCTGGACACAGTCAGAGATTAGAGTGCTCCTTAAGAAAAATGCATTCATTGTTCCAGGCAAGCTCCATGTGACTGTGACATTAACACAGCTTTTCAGTGCAGTGCAGTGAAGTATATCACATATGGTTTCCAAACATGTTTCAAAGATAACACGATAGACATCATATAACAGACGCTGCTTCTGAGTCTCGTTACCTCAAGGCACCCACCATCCAGTTATGTCCCAGTGTATACATTGCTTTCTTTCAGTGATTTCATATAACATTTGCAATCCTTCATAGTTTGCAGATTCAACACGAATATTGAGCTGCAAAGACAAGCATAAAGAGGACCCAGATAGTTTCAGCTATCGTGCAGCACTCTGCATATTATCGAGTATTGAAAAGCTCCAAACTCCACTCTTGGGGCAAAACTCAGTCAGTTTGTGTAGCAACATAGAAAATGACATGTATGAATGTGTCCTTAGCATTCATGATAAAGAAAGATTAATCAAAAGAAAACTTTTAAAAGTGTTCTCAAATATTTTAAACCCTTTGGATTTTGTTTCTTGGTGCCAAGGCTGAATACAAATTAATTTTTTTTTATTGGGAGGCCTGAGCCTAAGGCCTCTTGGCACAAGAAACTACCAAGTTTGATAGGAGCAGTGAAAAAAAAGTTGAGCAATTCAAGTTGTCGTGATCAGATGTCAGAATCCAGCAGTTTGAGGTCTTCTGAATCTACGGCTGAGGTTTACTCATTAAGTGCCACAGATATTTATTCTGTTCCTTTCGAAAGATGTACAGTTTTCTTATAAGAGAATAACTGGCAGAGTGAGACTTACCTTGCTGCAATATAGCATTCCATTTTCAGACATGCAACAGAGAACTGACATGTAACAGAGACAGTACACACTGCTGCTACCAACACACAACGGCAGCAGTGTGTACCATCTACAAGATGCACAGCAGGAATTCACCAAGGCTCCTTAGACAGCACCTTCCAAACCTATGACCACTACCATCTAGATTGACAAGGGCAGCAGATAGATGGGAACACCACCAACTGGAAGTTACCCTCCAAGTCATTCACCATCCTGACTTGGAAATATATCACCGTTCCTTCACTGTCGCTGGGTCAAAATCCTGGAACTCCCTCCCTTGCAGCACTCTGGGTGTACCTACACCACATGGACTGCAGTGGTTCAAGAAGGCAGATCACCACCACCTTCTCAAGGCCAACTAGGGATCGGCAATAAATGCTGGCCCAGTCAGTGAAGCCCACATCGCGTGAATGAATAAAAAAAGCTAAATCTGTAAGTTTCACCACTATGTACAGTGGTCCACATTTCCTTGCTACCTTAGTGCATAGGAAGGGAATAAATGGAGCAGAAATTTTGATTTAGACAGAAGTATGGAATAAAAGCCCCTTTCTCTATTAAAATGCTTTTCTCAACTTCCCTGACACCTTTGAACCTTCACACAATCCAGCCACTAAGTTCAGACAGAGCAAATCTAAATGAAGCCCTGAAGAGGCACTGCAGGCCCCAATTTCCATATTTCGCTCTCCTAACACACTACGCATATGGTTATCAACCCTCCAGGATTACCCTGGAGTTTCCAGCAATTAAAGACTAACCTCCAAGGCACTGCTGCGATCATGCCCTGAACAAAAATCAATGTGCAATTGAGAAAAAAAAATGTTTCTTTAAAATGAATATCCTTTTGAAGACTTTTGTTTACTGGTTGTAAAATATTTGGATACGGAGGGGTAAAAAGGCACTTTGGCTGGAATTCTCCAGCCCCTCACGCCGGCGCGATCTTCCAGTCCTGCCAATGTGAACAGCGATTTCAATGGCTTGCCTGCCTCGTCATGGAGGAACCCGCCATGGGGGCCTGGAAAATGTTGGCCTTTGTCAGTCAATTGGGTGATGACAACAACTTGCTTTCCAATAGGGAAGGCTTGAGGATGGACGTGTCAGGAAACCAATGGTAGGAGTTTGGGGCTGGGGCATTTCACAGAATCCAAGAATGGGTTACCGCACAGAAGGAGGCCATTCAGCCCATTGCTTCAATTCTGGTTCCCTGATGGAGCAATCCAGCACACGCCACTGCCCTTGCCTCCCCTCTGTAGCCCTCCACATTCTTCCTTTTATGATAATGATCCAATACCCTCTTGAGTTCCTAGATTGAACCTCCCTCCACCATGTTTTCAATCAGTGCATTCCAGATTCCAACCACTCGCTGTGTGAAAAAGTATTTCCTCATGTTGCCGTTGCTTCTTATGCCAATTACCATAAATCTGTGGTGCCTGGTTCTCGATCCTTCCATGCAGGTGTACAGTTTCTACCTATCTATTCTGTCCAGGAGGCAGGAAGGCCATGTAATGATAGCTCCAGGAATATGTCCAACTGGAGTTGGGAACCCCACCTATGAGGGCGAGACTTGCAAGAGGCACAGTTTTTTCCAAGATAAAAACAAAAAACTGCGGATGCTGGAAATCCAAAACAAAAACAGAATTACCTGGAAAAACTCAGCAGGTCTGGCAGCATCAGCGGAGAAGAACAAATTTGAGTCCTCATGACAGTTCAACAGAACTAAGTAAAAATAGGAGAGGGGTGAAATATAAGCTGGTTTAAGGTGGGGGGAGAGAAGTGGGGTGTGGGGTAGGGGGGTTGTAGGGACAAGCAAGC
Organism: Carcharodon carcharias; assembly: GCF_017639515.1. Lineage (NCBI taxonomy): Eukaryota > Metazoa > Chordata > Chondrichthyes > Lamniformes > Lamnidae > Carcharodon > Carcharodon carcharias. The sequence continues at coordinate 170,271,426 of NC_054472.1, forward strand.
AGTGATAGGAGCAGATAATCAAAAGATGTCACAGACAAAAGAACAAAGAGGTGTTGAAGGTAGGGATATTATCTAAAAGAATGTGCTAATTAAGAATGGATGGCTGGACACACAAGGTATAGCTCTAGTGGGGGTGGGGTGAAATAAAACTAACAGGGCATAAAAGGTATAGATTTAAAAATAATGGAAATAGGTGGGAAAAGAAAAATCTATATAAATTATTGGAAAAAACAAATGGGAGGGGGAAGAAACAGAAAGGGGGTGGGGATGGGGGAGGGAGTTCAAGATCTAAAGTTGTTGAATTCAATATTCAGTCCGGAAGGCTGTAAAGTGCCTAGTCGGAAAATGAGGTGCTGTTCCTCCAGTTTGCGTTGAGCTTCACTGGAACAATGCAGCAAGCCAAGGACAGACATGTGGGCAAGAGAGCAGGGTGGAGTGTTAAAATGGCAAGCGACAGGAAAGTTTGGGTCATTCTTGCGGACAGACCACAGGTGTTCTGCAAAGCAGTTGCCCAGTTTGCATTTGGTCTCTCCAATGTAGAGGAGACCGCATTGGGAGCAATGAATGCAGTAGACTAAGTTGGGGGAAATGCAAGTAAAATGCTGCTTCAATTGATAGGAGTGTTTGGCCCCTTGGACGGTGAGGAGAGAGGAAGTGAAGAGGCAGGTGTTGCATCTTTTGCGTATGCATGGGGAGGTGCCGTAGGTGGGGACTGAGCAGTAGGGGTTGATGGAGGAGTGGACCAGGGTGTCCCAGAGGGAACAATCCCTACGGAATGCCGCCAGGGGGGCATTTATGAATTTATATAGATTTTTCTTTTCCCACCTATTTCTATTATTTTTAAATCTATAACTTTTATGCCCTTTTAGTCGTATTTCACCCCACCCCCACTAGAGCTGTACCTTGCGTGTCCTGCTATCCACTCTTAATTAGCACATTCTTTTAGATAATATCACCACCTTCAACACCTCTTTGTGACATCTTTTGATTATCTGCTCCTCTCACTGCTTGCTTGTCCCTACAACCCCCTGCCCCACCCCCACCCCCCCTGCCCCACCTTAAACCAGCTTATTTTTCACCCCTCTCCTATTTTTACTCAGTTCTGTTGAAGGGTCATGAGGACTCAAAACGAAAACTTTGTTCTTCTTCGCCGATGCTGCCAGACCTGCTGAGTTTTTCCAGGTAATTCTGTTTTTGTTTTACAGTTTCTCCCAAGTTCAACTGATACAGGTGGAAGTGTGGAATTCATGTCATGGAAAGTTCTGGAGATTTTGAATACAAATTTCTGCCGCTGGGAAACTATCTTTAGAACATTTTGGCATTCTGCGAGCAGATAACTGGACTTGCTCCCGACAGGATGGAAGATTTTCAAATACCTGCTGTGAGATTCAGGTTTGGCCTTCTCCCTTTGTCTGCTATCATTGTGGAGCTGGAACAAAGGAGAGTCAGGCAGCAATTAAGAAGGATGTACTCCACCCCCATCCACTAGATATTAACCCCACTTACAAAATACAACATATATCCCAGTAACATGGATCCAGTGAAAGACTTTACTGAGGAGTTTTCATAAGAAGAATGTGCTTCACCAAAGTGGCAATAGGGCAATTCTAGAAGGTGCTGCATGGTAACCTGCAGTCAAGCTCATATGTCTATACTGCCCTCATAGTGGGTTGACGGCGACCACGCTACTGCAACAGTACTGATGTGAATCTTTATAAATGGTGACCTCTGCAATATAAGCCATGCTGCATTAGGGCATACGTTTGTCAGATTGCTGCGCTTGACAGCAGAGTTAGCAAATTTCTCCATATTGGCATCACAGCAGGACAGCAGGAAGATAAGGCCATCCAGTTACAGGGCTGGATTATATACTGGGGTGCAAGGAGCCAGTACTGCAGCTAGGCCAAGGAGCAGGTGTTCAGCAATTGACCTGGACCTCCAAAGATCTAAGGGAGGCCTCGGAAAGGATGGGGTGGGGTGGTGGGGGTATGCGGAGAGAAGTGGGAATGATGGGTTATGTTGGGCAAGGTGGTGGGGGGAGGGATGGTGAATGTGGGAAGGGAAAACTATATGGTTAGGTGGCAGGGGCAGGCGGGGAGTGGAGGGGGGGACTCCGACTGCCACCGGGTCTCAGAAATTTTGCTCTTCACTGGCCAGCAACCAGCATGATCAATCCTGCTGGGTACACATTGGACTAAATATGGTGGCAGGATGAGGTTTTTAAGTGGATATTAGTTGTGCACATAAGGCTTCAACTGGGCCACAGGGGGACAGCCCACAAAACGCCTCCCCTGTCACTTGTAAAATCGCTGCTGGTGGGCACAGCACCCTATTTTAAGGGTCCACCCACCTGCTTTACCGTCCATGGGTGGCCCATAAAATCCAATCCGTTGCCTCTTTAGTTTCCATGCACACTATCCAATTAGACATGGGATTCACACCAGTGCGCATGCAAATAATGAACAAATAAATATAACATTGGAAACCCTGGGATAAATATTTCCTGTGTCACTAGCAGATGTAAATGTTTATTTCATTGGCATAATAATGGCACAGCTGTGGACATTTATGGCCTTCCCTTCATTAGGTTTTGCAAGATGCTATGAAATGGTTGATCTCTCCAATAACAGAATATATACAGTTCAAGTTATTCCACATTCCAGAATGTCAAAACCTCACCAGAAAGATAAGATTGAGAAGGAAATTGAACTCCACAAATCCCTGTCCAATAAACACATCGTGAAAGTCTACCATAACTTTGAAGATGATGAAAACAATTATATATTTCTAGAGCATTGCAGTCACAAGTCATTAGCACATATATTGAAAGCAAGATGTTAGGAACATAGGACTGAGGAGCATGAGTAGGCTATTCAGCTCTTCGAGCCTGCTCCGCCATTCAATAAGATGATGGCTAATGGCTGGGTATAGTCTCAACTCCATCTGTCCCCGCTGCCATAACCCTTGACCCCCTTGTCCTTTAAAAATCTAACTCAGCCTTGAATAGCTTCAAGGACCCAATCTCCACTGCTTTCTGTGGAAGAGAATTCCATGTACTAACAACTTCCTGATCTTCACATTAAATGGTAAATCCCTTATTCTTAAACTGTGTCCCCTAGTTCTAGTCTCTCCCACAAGTGGAAACACCATCCCAGTATCGCAGAATCAGAGTCTTTACAGTACTGAGAGAGGCCATTCAGCCCATCGAGTCTGCGCTGGCCTGCTGAAAGAGCATTCTCACTCCCCTGCCTTATTCCCGTAACCTTGCACATTCTTTCTTTTCAGATAGCAACCCAATTCCCTTGTGAATAACTCAATTGAACCTACCTCCACCACCCTCTCAGGAAATTCGTTCCAGACTCCAATCACCCTTTGGTTGAAAACATTTTTCCTCACATCCTTTCTACTCCTTATGCCCATTATTTTGAACCTCTGCCCTCTAGTTCTTGATGTATTCTTGAATGGATCAGTTTCTCACCATTTACCCTGTTCCTACCCCTCAGGATCTTGAATATCTCTATGAAGTTTCCTTTCAGTCTTCTTTTCTCCAAGGAAAACAAACCCAACCTCTCCTCATAACTACAGTTGTTTATCCCTGCTCTGGATTGCTCATGTCCTTCTCCATGGCCAACCTAAACCTTATGATACTATGGTTGCTGTCCCCTAAATGCTCTTCCACTGATATTTGATCCATTTGGACCAACTCATTCCTCGAAGCAGGTCCAACAGTACCTAACCTCTACAGAATTACCTGGAAAAACTCAGCAGGTCTGGCAGCATCGGCGGAGAAGAAAAGAGTTGACGTTTCGAGTCCTCATGACCCTTCGACAGAGCTTGAGTTCGAGTCCAGGAAAGAGCTGAAATATAAGCTGGTTTAAGCTTATATTTCAGCTCTTTCCTGGACTCGAACTCAAGTTCTGTCGAAGGGTCATGAGGACTCGAAACGTTAACTCTTTTCTTCTCCGCCGATGCTGCCAGACCTGCTGAGTTTTTCCAGGTAATTCTGTTTTTGTTTTGGATTTCCAGCATCCGCAGTTTTTTTGTTTTTATTTTTAGTACCTAACCTCTCGTTGGACCGGAAACACATTGCTGCAGAAAATTACCTTGAACACATTCCAGGAACTCTCGCCCCTCTTGTCCCTTTGCAATATTCCTATCCTGTCTATATTTGGATAATTGAAGTCCCCCATTATGATTGCTCTATATTTCTTGCACCTCTCTGTAATTCCTTTGCAAATTTGTTTCTCCACATCCCTTTCGCTAGTTGGTGGTCTATGTACTACACCAATCAATGTTATTGCACCTTTTTCATTCCTTACCTCTAGCCAGAGAGATTCTGTCCTTGACCCCTCTGGAACATCCTCTCTCTCCAGAACTGTAATTCCATCTGTAATCAATATTGCCACTCCCCCCACTTTTCTTCCTTTCCTGTCTCTCTTAAATACCTTGTACCAAGGAATATTTAATGCCCAGTCCTGTCCTTCTTTGAGCCAGGTCTCTGCTATAGCAATGATATCATAATTCCATTTGTCAATCTGTGCCTGCAGTTCACCAATCTTATTAACCACACTCCATGCATTCACATATGTGCACATTAATCCTGATTTAGGTTTTTCAACTTTCCCCATTACCCTGACCCCATCTAATGATGTACTATAGCCTACTCTAGTTCTGTCAAGCTCTCCAAATGTTCTATTTACCTTGATGCTACACTCTGATATATATTCCTTATCAGTTAATACTTCTCGACTTCCCTCTGCCAGTTTCTTTCCTCTTCTCTCTGAATTTCCTCTCAGGTTCCCATCTCCCTGCCGATCTAGTTTAAACCCTCCCCAACAGCACTAGAAAACCTCCCCGCCAGAACATTAGTGCCAGTCCTGTTAAGGTGTAATCCATCCTTCTTGTACAGGTCCCACCTGCCCCAGAACCAATCCCAATCCCTCAGAAATCTAAAGCCCTCCCTCCTATTCCATTTCTCCAGCCACGTATTGAACTGCTCAATCTTCCTATTCTTATGCTCACTAGCACATGGTACTGGGAGTAATCCTGAGATTCCTGCTCTTGAGGCCCTGCTTTTCCATTTCCTCCCTAAAGTATGCCTTCAGGACCTCGTCCCTTTTCCTGCCCATGTTTTTGGTCCTAAAGTGGACCAAGACCTCTGGCTGCTTGCTCTCCCCCAAAGAATGTCCTGCAGCTGCTTTGTGACACCCCTGCCCCTGGCACCAGGAAGGCAACAAAGCATCCTGGAGTCATGTCTATGGCCGCAAAAATGCCTGTCTGCTCCTCTAACTATGGAATCTCCTACCACTTTAGCGCTTCTACTACCCTCCTGTGCTGCTGAACCGCCCACGGTGCCACAAACTTAATTCTTGCTACAGTCCAATGAGGAACCATCTTGCTCACCAGTATCCAGAATGGAAAAACAGATACAGAGCGAGATAGCCTTGGGCCATTCCTGCAATAGCTGCCTGTTTCTCTTAGATATTCTGTTGGTCACCCATTTCCTTTCAGACTGTGTACTTCTTAACTGCAGAGTGACCACCTCTTTAACTGTGCTATCCATGTAATCCTCAGCCTTGCGGATACACCACAGTGACTCCAGCGCTGCTCAAGTTTCACAACCAGGAGCTCAGGTTTCTGCAGCTGGTGGCACTTCCTGCAGATGTAGCCATTGAGGGCACTTTGTGCCTGCATGATTTCCCACATCCCTCAGGATGCACATTTCATATAGCATCCACCTTATTAAGTCCTCTCAGGATCTTATATGTTTCAGTAAGATCACGTCTCATTCTTCTAAACTCCAATGGGTCTAGGTCCAGCCTGTTCAATCTTTCTTCGTAAGATAAGCCCCTCATCCCAGGAATGAATCAAGTGAACCTGCTGTAAACTGCTTTTACATCTTTAAAGTGCAATTATATCTTTTTTCAAATAAGGCGACCAAAACTGTACACTGTATTCCAGATTTGGGCACACCAAGGCCCTGTACAGGTGCAGTAAAACTTCCCTACTTTTATATTCCATCTCCCTTTCAATAAACATTGCATTTGCCTCCCTAATCACTTGCTGTACCTACATACTATTTTTTGTGGTTCATGTGCCAGGACATCCAGATCCCTCTGCAACACTGAATTTTGCAATTTCTCTCCATTAAAATAATATGCTGCTTTTCTATTCTTCCTGCCAAAATGGGCAAGCTCACATTATCACACATTATACTCCATCTGCCAAATTTTTGCCCACTTACTTAACCTGTCTATATCCCTTTACAGAGTCTCTCCCTCCCCTTGACAACTTACTTTCCTACTTATCTTAGTGTCATCAGCAAATTTAATTAATATACATTTTGGCCCTTTCATCCAAGTCATTGATGTAGATTGTAAATAACTGAGGCCCCAGCACTGATCCCTGTGGCACTCCATTTGTTACAGCTTGCCAACCCCCAAAAAACAATTTCCCTTACTCTCTGCTTCTTGTTAGCTAACTAATCCTTTATCCATGCTAATATGTTACCCTCTACACCATGTAATCTTATCTTGTGTAGTAACTTTTGTTGTGGCATTTTATCAAATGCTTTCTGGAAATCCAAGTTCAGTAAATCTACAGGTTCCCCTTTATCCACCTTGCTTGTTCCTGTCTGAGCAAATTATAATTTTCTAAGTGTCCAGCTATAACATCATTAATAATGAATTCTAGCAATTTCCCTATGATATGTGTTAGGCTAACTGGCTTGTAGTTTCCTGCTTTCTGTCTCCCTCTTCCATCTTGAATAAAGGTGTTACATTAGCTATTTCTCAATCTGCTGGGACCCTTCCAGAATTTGAGCAATTTTTGAAAGATTATAACCAATGCATCTTCTATCTCTGCAGCTGCTCCTTTTAAGTCCTGAGGATGCAGGTCATCTGGTCCTGAGGACTTGTCAGCCTTTAGGTCTAAAGGTCTTCCCAGCATCTTTTCCTTAGTGATGGTGATTGTTTTAAGTTCCTGCCTCCTGTTCATCTCTTGATTTTCAAGTATCTTTGGGAAGCTTTAGTCTTCTACAATGAAGACGGACACAGGCCTCTTCCATTTCCTTGTTTTCCATAATCAATTCCCCAAACTCACTCTCTAGAGTACCAACATTCGGGGCAAAATCTTTGGCTCGGTGAGGCATAAAATGATGCGCGGTGAGGTCAGGCATGTGTCCCGACATCACCACACATCATTCAGATTTTCAGTTCGGCAGGCGGGCACCTGAGTCGGCCAAGCGCCTGCCGAACTGTCAAAGGCCTATTAAGGCCAGTTAACTATCAATTAAAACAATAAGTTGAGCTGCGCGTTTAATCTTCAGGCTGGCAGGCAGGTGAAGAGCCCAGGTGGCCTTTTCATTTTTCATGGAACATCATCCGCAGCCGGATAAGGTTTCATGAAGGTTTTTAAAGGTTTGAAAAACTTTTAAATAAAAATTATAGACAAGTCCCAGCTCATGTGATAGTTTCACATGAGGGGACACGTCCTAAACATTTTTTTTTCCCTTTATTAACATTTTTAAAATTTAAATTAATCTTCCTGTGCCTCAGGAAGATTTCTGCACTCTTTCGCACACATGCGCAAAAAAGCACAGGCCCCAACTCAAGCAACACCCCCCTTGCCCGCGCACACAGGTAGCACTCAGCGCTTGTGGGCCCGTGTCATGCTGGGTGGGCCTTAATTGGCCTGCCCACATAAAATGGCAGTGCCTAGCCAATCGTGGGCAGCAATTGGCTGTGCACATGCCCGCTCCCACACAACCACCCCCCCGCCCCCGACAGGGAGAAAATTCTCCCCTAGCTGTTGTGATTATTTTAATTATGGAGTCACTTGAGTACAAATATTGGCCATCATGAAGCTGCATTTGTGTCCGAGCTCACTCAATCATCCCATGAGCACATTTATCCCACCCTACCCTCGCACAAAAGTCAAAGATTTTCAGTTTTTCTTTATAGATAATGGACAAACAAAAGGCACAGTAAAGCAGTACATTCCCAGCTCTTATTTTATTTTTGGAATTAGCAGATATACATCCAAGGAATTGTTGTTAACATATTCTGAAGTCGTTTTTCAATTTGGTTTTCACAGTATCTCTAGCTATCTGATTCTGAAACGATTACTGAATTGGGGTGATCTGGGTTGTTATTCATTAGCATTGAACGCCAACCTGACTACAACAGGACAAGAAAGCAATTTAGGATAATAAGAATTGAGTTGTAACCAGGTGATGGACTGGCAGTACAGATTGGTATGACACTGGTTATACCTCTGTGATGTTACACTAACATGTATCCATGTTATCAGTAGATGTGTCAAATGTTCCCTGTCAAGTGTTAGCTCCATGGTTGTACCTCTAGATGTATTAGGGAAAAATCCCAATTTGTATTGTTAGCTAGGGAGTGGAATGAAAATGTAATGGTGGACAATAATAGTAAAAGATGAAGATTATCCCTGAAATGATAAATGCAAGAAATTGAACAGGAAAAAGTTCCAGAATCTAGACCACAGTAATTCATTTGATGTTCATGAGTTAGCCACTCATAGAATAAAAGCCATAATCTCAATCCTAGCAACTTATTCAGATTTGTAGAATCTTTATGCACAACAGAATACAAAAGTTCACAAGAAGCCGGTAATATTCCATTTCTTCTGCATGATGTTCAGTGGCATGAGTATTAAAGTAAGGAAGTGAAACATCCAGGATAAAGGTTATTTTTCATAAATTTCTTCCAAATAATAAGTGGATTTCTCATGCCATTGGCCATGCTAATTTTTAGAGATTCTACTGTGGGTTACGATTGCAATTGTTACAGAAACGGGAGTAGACCATTCAGGCTCTCAAAGCAGTTTTATCATTCAGTTAGCTGATGTCTGTCACAACTCCATTTACCTGCCTTGGTCCCATAACGTTTAATATCCTCGCCTAACAAAAACCTATCAATGTTAGTTTTGAAATCTTCAATTGACTCCCACCCCCCACCCCACTCCACCAACCAGCCTCAACAGCGTTTTGAAGAGAGAGCACCAGATTACCTTTGTGTGAAGAAATGTTTCCTAACATTATCCTGATGTTGTATTCCCACATTTGCATGACCCTTAAACTGAAGCCACAGGGAATGACTGGGGCAACTCCTATGCAAATTCACACCCATGTTGGAAATACTGAGCAAAAACAAAGTTCATCTTTCAGGTCGTTGAATATTTCCAGCATTTTCTGTTTCTTTTTTTTAGATTTTTAGCATGCGATGTAATCTGCTTTTGTTCTGGGGATAGAATTAATCACTGTGTTACTAAATTCACCTGGATTTGTACTCCACCAGTCACTGACAGCTCTCAGGTTACTGGACATCTTGTGTCCTCATAGGACAACTGCCAGGAAGTGTAAGACTACCTCTATGTGATTGCTTCCCCCCTCCCACTCAAGAAGGTGCCACAACTTGGACCTGGTTTTGTTCATTCAGATCAGAGACTGAACACAAAATCACACCAACATCCTCTTTCATCCATGATGAGCATTATTGCTTGCTACCCAGTGACACTTCAATGTTTCATAAATTTAAAAAGAGCTTCCCATATTGATTCCTTCTACCTCAGTATTTCTTGGAAATACTCTTGACAAAACAAATCTGTTATAAATAGGATTATAATCTAATGCTGTCTTGTGCAAGTATTGACAAACTATTTTAGCGGAAAATAATTGGACTTCCCAAACCCATCCATCTCAGGCGCAGAATAAATTAAGTCATTTTTAATGCCTTTACAGCAGTCGCTTTTATGGTCACTGTTTAAATTCAGATTCTGCAATCTTGGGATTCATGAGCTGGCTCCCGATGTTTATGCCACTAAATCCAGCTCCTGTGCCCCATCAAGCTGCGTTGAAAAAATGAGTCTCACACATCTGTGTTTTGGAGAAGGGAATGAATTTAGTTGGGTGAAGCTCAGGGTTATTGATCTCCAGGAATCCAAATTAAGACAGCGCCATTAAAAGCAGCAATGACTCAATGCTGTGCCCTCCACTATGCAACCATCAAGGATATGCATAAGATATTAAACCCCATAGTTGGTTCAGGGCAATGGAATAAATATAGTATATTGCTTTGATTCTCCAATCATTCTTTTGTGCCTGTCATTAAATGTACCACAATGTATGATGCACTGCGTTTCCACTAGCTTCATTTAAGCTTCAACCACCACAGCTTTTGCTATTTTTTTATTAGGAAGGGAGTTAATTTTTACATTTTGTTTTGATCCATTAATATTTGCTTTTCTTTTCCTTCCATTCCATCCTTTCCACTGCCTAAATCCTTCAACCATCCCACCCGGCAGAAGAAGCTCTCAGTCCTACACTTATTACCTGTAAGTAACTGCTTTGAAAATGAACTCCATGCTTTTATCCATTCTTTTCCACGCACTGCATTTGTTTTATTCATGGTTTTTTTTTCAGGCTCCTGCAATTCTAGCAAGCATTCCAATATGCCTCCGAGATTTACTAGCTGTTATTTGTTTTAACCGTCCAATTTAACCTACTTCTAAGATCAGACACACAAACTGTCCTGGAATGTTTTAGACTAATCGTTTTCCAAATTCTGCAGAACAAGTTGCATTAATTAAAAATGTTATTGAATTCATATGGCTTTAAAGGAGAGACCCAGATGCACCTATGGTTTAGAGTGTAAACGTTCCATTGTCAAACTAAACCATGTCAATCAGGAACTTTCACTGTTTAATTCCTGGTTGGAGCTGATTTCATTGCCTGCCTTCAGTGTCTCTGGACTACACAATGTTCCCAAACTTGATCATGATTAAGTGGACAGTGGGTGAGAATAGAATGGGGCTCAGCTGCAATATCTTCACAATCTAATAGCCTACTGTCAAGATTTACACTTGGGATTAGATACCACAGAGTTATTGGCTCCCATGCAAGTGTATCATGGTGCAAGCCAAATAAAAAAATGTGAAAAACAAAAGAGAAACTCTACTTTTTTCTTTAAAGGAAGTGCGCAGCAGGAAAAACAAAACCCAAGGTTAGGACAATGAACCGAAGGTCTTTCCACATGTGACAAATGGTCTAGCCATATCAGCAATGTCAAAAAGTGCTAACTTTACTTCATGAACATGAGGAGGTTGTCACCATACACTATGTGGCTGCATGCTCACAAAAGTGATGTATTGAGCAAGGGAGTGAAGGGACAGTAATTGCAAATGGTTTAATAAATATTCACTGAGCTGTCACTACAATAAACATGAATTATTAAATAGGTCTTGCTGATTTAGGTTATTCTTTGTGCAATATAGAGGATTAAGAAAATGGTACTAAGATCGGAAAAGGGCAGTAGGGAGTGCTAAAGCAGAGAATTAAACAATAACACTAAAACTCTTGCTTTATCAGTCAGTTTAGAATCAAACGTCAAGTCCAGCATACAGGCAAATAAAATATAGCAGTGAGCAAACTGTGAGTGGCCAATGTGAATGGTGATACTCCTCTAGGCTTTGGTAGTAATGGGAAGTATTAGTAATAGAATGGGGCTCCCTAGGAACCACTTTATTGCCATGACCTGTACCTTCAGTAGGAATTAATTTGTCTTCAGCAGGGATAACGAACAATCAGTTTCGTTTTGTTGGTTTATTTATTGTTACTTTTTTTGGACAGAAAATTAAAAAGAATACTTTATTTAAAAAGCTGGCAGCATGTTTGACATATTATCAGATACCCAGCTTTACAGAGCGTGATTTGTGTAGCAGTTGGGTGTGGCACATAAAGGGTTAATGTGGGACCGAGTACAATACCACCCACATAGTGATGTAAGAAGACTCATGACCCAGAGCTAGGGTTAGTCTAGAGATGGGCAAAGTTGATGAAGACGTAAACTGAAGTCAGCTCCATACCTGTACTGTAAATAGATACATAGCTTTGAGCTATCAATAAAGACTTGCTGTTACATACCCAAGACTACGAAGTCTATTTCATGGTGTCTGAAGAAGGATTCTTCAATTTGTGTTAGTAATAAATATACCATGCAACTGCTAAGTTTTCAGTGCAGCTAAAATCTCTCCATTGACACTGTCAATTTATGTGACCAGACTGAATATAAGTTTTAATTAAAGAGACCGGAATGAGACACTAAAGATGTTTTGGTTACTTCAGGTAATTTTAAGCTTTATTTACTGCATTACCTATGTTCTTGGTGAGTTGCTAACTAATGCAATGAATCTCCATGGTTTATCATAGAAAGGCACTTTGACATGCAATACCTGTCACCTTCACCAAAAATACTTTACCCATCAGCAATATAGTCACTTACAGTGTTACCAGTGAGGACACGGGCTGCAAATAGAAACTGCTGAAACTGGCTTGAGTGTTGAATTGATAGTCAAGGTTGGAGTCATTTTATGATGTAAATTATAAATTGCATTCACAAACAAGCAACATAATATTGCATGAACATCTGCACTGGTAGTACTCTGGTGTCTTCAAATTACTGGAGGTAGATTGACCGCACCAGCTGGGAGGTAGCCTGGCTCAGTGGATTGCCAGCCCCTTTTTAGATCCCAACTCAAGTTTATCTCATTGAAATCAATGAATTAAAAGTCGATTGAGTTCCTCAATGGACAGGTAATCTGCTCCACCAGATTGTCATCCAGGCTGTGAAGGTGAAAAGTGATGATTTAAAGGCACACCATTGAGTATAGAAGATTAAAGGGTGATCTAATTGAGGTATAGAGAATGATGATGGGATTTGATAGGATATTTGGAGAAACTATTTCCTCTGGTGGGGCTGGAACAAGGGGACCTTAAAATGAGAGCTGGATGGGATGATGTCAGGAAGCACTTCTTCACACAAAGACTTGTGGAAATCTGCAACTCACTCCCCCAAAATGTGAAACTAGGTCAACTGATAATTTCAAAGTTGAGATTGATAGCCTTTTCTTTGTATGTTTATGGAATGCTGGCATCACCGGCTAGACCAGCATTTATTGCCCATCCTTGATTGTCCTTCAGAAAGTGGTGGTGAGCTGCCTTCTGGAACTGCTCTGCTACAGCCCCCATGTTGTAGGAACACCCACAGTGCTGTTGGGAAGGGAGTTCCAGGATTTTGACCCAGCGACAGTGAAGAAATGGTGGTATATTTCCAAGTCAGGATAGTGAGTAGCTTGGAGGGGAACTTCCAGGTGGTGGTGTCCCCAAGGATCTTGTTCTTCTAGGTGGTTGCGGTCGTGGGTTTGGAAGGTGCTGTCTAAGGAGCCTTGGTGAGTTACTGTAGTGCATCATGTAGATGGTACACACTGCTGCCACAGTGCATCAGTGGTGGAGGGAGTGAATGTAGAAGGTGGTGAATGGGATGTCAAAAAAGCAGGCTGCTTTGTCCTGGATGGTGTCAAGTTTCTTAAGTGTTGTGGGAGCTGCAATCATCCAGGTTAGTGGGGAGTATTCCATCACACTCCTGACTTGTGCCTTGTAGATGGTGAACAGGCTTTGGGGAGTCAGGTGAGTTACCCACCACAGGATTCCTAGCCCCTGATCTGCTCTTGTAGCTACAGTATAGCCGGTCCAGTTCAGTTTCTGTCAGTGGTAACCCCACGGGATGTTGATAGTGGGGGATTCCGCGATGGTAATTCCATTGAATGACAAAGGGAGATGGTTGGATTCTCTCTTGTTTAAGATGGTCATTGCCTGACATTTGTGTGGCGTGAATGTTACTTGCCACTTACCAACCCAAGCCTCAATATTGTCCAGGCAGGTCTTGCTGCATATGGACATGGATTGCTTCAGTATTGAGTGCCATGAATGGTGCTGAACATTGTTAGGCAAGTGTATTAAGGGCTACTGAACCAAGGTGGGTAGATGGGGTTCAGATATAGATCAGCTATGATTTAATTGAATGGGGAATAGGTTCGAGGTGATGATGCCCTGCCTCTGTTCCTATGTTCCATTTATTGATGTACTTTTTCTCCCTATTTGTTTAATGATCAAAGCTGCATCACTTGCATGTTTTTTTCACTGTGTTGAAAGCGATGCTTGATTTGAATTAGAATATCACCTTATCAATCCTATTTATAGCTGGCTGCCAGTAGTTGCCCTCTAATTTTCGCTTCTCCTTCTTGCAAGACCTCATTGACTCTGCTTGGTACTTCTCTATTCAACACAATTCCAATAGGGGACTGACTGGAGTACTACTTACTCCTGCTTCCATTTCCATCTCTATCCTCTGAACAATAGTACTTATAGAGTCATACAGTTATTATGTCATCCGCGGAGACGATGAATGATTTCAAAAGGGAATTGGATATGCACTTAAGGAAAATGAACTTGCATGGCTGTGCGGATAGAGCAGGGGAATGGAAATACCTGGATTGCTATTCAGAGAGCCGGCATGGTCTTGATGGGCTCAGTGACTTCCTTCTGTGACATCACGACTTTATGTCTCTGGAAGGGCTATTGTTCAGAGGACAGAAATGGAAAAGCAAGCAGGGTCTAGTCATATTCCTGTTAGTCCCCATATGGCATTGTGTTCTCATGGGCTACAAGATCCAGGTCAAAACAAATTCTTCCTCACATCCCCACATGTGTCTTGCCCAAAATCTTATATCTGCCTCTCCTAATTCTTTGTCCATCAGCTATTGGGAACAGCTGTTCTTTGTCTATCATATCTAAACCTGTAATAATCTTGTACACTTCTGTCAGATCTACGATCTCCCCCCACCTCCTTTGCTCCAAGGAGAACAACCCTAACTTCTCCAACCTAACCTTATAGCTAAATTCCTTCATCCTATGAACCATTCAGGTAACCCCACTGTGCAAGCACTCATGGACCCTCAGATCTTTCCTTAACTATGGTGGTTAAACCTGAACTTAATGCAATTGTGCTCCGGATATCACTGCTATTTGAAACATGAAGCACCCTGGGATTCTGATTCAAGACATGTTGTTTGAAACAGAGGTTAGAAGGTCAAAATGCCAATATGGTCTAATCTCAAAACCTTCAAATTAAACATCCTGTGACCTGCCCTCAGCATCTCAGTTTAACAGTGCACAATCATTATTTTAAATAGCTCCTTGGTTCTTCCTTTCTAATGTTCCTAACATATTTTCCAGATGGAGCAAGTGTGATTAATACATTTTTATTGGCCAGGTTCAAAGTACTTCCAACAACAACCCTTTAAAACATCACATAGTTACCAACGATTAATGTGAACAGGACAATGCTTCTTTGATGGTTTTTATTAACCAAATAACGGATAGTAGCTTAGATTTTATTGGTGATATTAGCGTTCAAAAGCTTAATATCTTTTTGATATATAAGGCCTTGTTGCACCCATTTTCCAGCAGTGAGGGCAAAAATAATTAATTTCATGGGTGCAACATCCTCTGTCCCATCTGTAACTGCATTACAGATACAACCATATGGGTAACGGTGGGTTTGCAGGCATCCAGAATGCCTACCTAAAATAGGTGTTGGGCTCCCGCCAGATGTTAATGAGGAGCTTAACCCTTATTTTAAGACTGCACTGATGGAGTAAATAGAGGTGTTCCCAGTGGCAAAGGGTTCAATAACCAGAGAATGAAGATTTAAGGTAATTGCCGGAAGAACCAGAGGCAACCTGAGGAATTTTTGTTTTACAAAGTGAGTTGTTATGATGTGGAGTGCACTGCCTGACACATTGTGGAAGCAGATCCAGCAAGTACTTTCAAAAGGGAATTAATTAATACTTGGGCCTGCAGTTTCTGCTCCATTGTGAAGGTTTTCTCATTGCAATTCACCCAAAATTGGCATAAATGGCACAAACAATCTTGAATTTTAAGCACAAACTACATCAATGCAATTTGCAATTCTGTGACCATTTGTGCTAGCTTTAAAAACATTGCATTAGAAGCAAGGCCCCACCCACTCAAAGGAGTTCTTCACTCAGAGAGTTTTAATTAACATTTGAAATGCTCCACCCCAGGAGAGCTGCGGATGCTCAGTTGTAAAGAGTGCGATTATCAGTATCCTAAGTGAATCAAGGTAGATGGGGATAGGGCAGGAAAGTGGAGTTTAGGTTGATGATCGGCCATGATCTTATTGAATGACAAAGCAGACTTGAGGGGCTGAATAGCCTGCTCCTATTTCCGATGATCTTATGCTCTCATTAGGATTTTCCACTAATTGTGCTCATTTACAGCCCAGCTAAGGAGCCTCTAAAAATTAACCTGATCTTTCAGGTGCAAGGACACCACTAGACATGTTTTAAAAGGTTTTAAATATTGTATTTTTTTAAAAAATGACTAAGAAACTGACTACTTTACCTCAATATAACTAGAAAATAGATTTTTATACTTGTTAAAAGTCAATTTCCATAATTTAACATCAGGTTACTCACATAGTGGTATGACATGGATTTAAAATGCTTTCTCTAAATGATAAACTCATTTTCACTGCATTAGCCAAACAACTTCAAGTTACCATTGAAAATATGTCCATATTCTTACAACCGCTGTTGAATAGGAATACTTTTATAGCATTTGAAAATAAAAACTATGCTTCAATACAATGCTGACCCATGAGGGATTTTGCAGCTGGCAAAGTGGAAACTCTATCTTTTGAAGTGGAAATATTTATAAGCCTTTGGGGAAAGAGCAGGGGAGTAGGACTAATTGGAACTCTTTCAATGAGCCAACACCACAGGATAGGCTGAAATAAATACAGAAAATACTGGAAAAACTCAGCAGGCCTGGCAGCATCTGAAGGTTCTGAAGAGGGGATACATAGGCTTATAAAGCAAAAGGATATGGCAGCATTGCAGGGCAGCTGCTTAGGTAATGATATCCAGATTGTCACAGGAAGGGACAGAGTGTACAAACATAAAAAAAATGCAGCAAATAGAGTCAATGGGAGAAAAAACACTAAATGGTTCTTTACTTAAATGCACATAGTATTCGGAACAAAATAATTGAATTAATGGCACAAATAGAGATTAATGGGTATGATCTTATATGGTTACAAGGAGATCAAAGCTGTGAACGAAATATTTAAGGCTACGTGACTTTTCGACAGGACGAGCAGGAAGGAAAGGGTGGTGGGGTAGTTTTGTTAACACCAGATGGAAAAAATACGATAGCAAGAAATGATCTTGGATTGAAAGATATAGAATCCATATGGGTGGAGGTAAGCAATAACAAGGGGAAGAAGACACTCGTGGGCATATTCTATAGGCCCCCTAACAGCAGCTATGCTGTTAGACAGGGAATAAATCAGGAAATATTGAGGGCATGTAAAAAAGGCAGCACATTAATCATGGGTTACTATAATCCATGTAGATTGAGAAAATCAAATTGGTAGAGGTAGCCACGAGCAAGAATTCATAGAGTTTATGTGGGACAGTTTCCTAGAACAATTTGTTGTGGATCCAACTGAGGATCAGGCTATTTTGGATCTAATAATGTGTATTGAGGTAGGTTTAATAAATGATCTCAGAGTAAAAGATCCCTTGGAAACAGTGACCATATTATGGTGGCACTTAGCATTCAGTTTGCAAGTCAGAAACTTAGTTCAAAAACACCTGTGCTAAATTTAAATAAGGGTAATTACAATGGAATGAGGGCAGAGTTGATTGGAGTGAACTAGGAAAGGAGTTTAGTAGAAAAGATGGTTGACGAACAATGGCAGGTGTTTAAGAAAATAGCTCATGACTTACAACAAAGATATATCACAGTGCGGAAGAAGAATTCTAGGAAGGGAATAACCCAACCATGGTTAACCAAGGAAGTTAAGGATAGCATCAAATTGAAAGTAAAAGCATACAATGAGAAAATAAACTTTGAGAGTAAACTAGCAAGTAATATAAAAACAGTCAGTAAAAGCTTCTTTAATTATATAAAAAGCAAGAGAGAGGCCAAAATGAACATAGGCCCCCTAGAGAATGAGGCTGGGGAAATAATAATGGGGAACCAGGAAATGGCACAAGAATTGAATAATTACTTTGCTTCAGTCTTCACCGTAGAAAGTACTAATAGCATTCCAAAAATACTAAATAATCAAGGGGCAAAAGGCAGGGGAGGAAATAAATGCAACAACTATCACTAGAGAAAAAGAACAAGAGAAACTAATTAGGCTAAAGGCCAATAAGTCCCCTGGACCTGGTGGGTTGCATCCTAGAATATTAAAAGAAATAACTGCAGATGCACTGGTAGTAATCTTCCAAGAGTCCTTATATTCTGGAAAAGCCCCAGAGAATTGGAAAACTGCCAATGTAACACTCTTATTCAAAAAGGGAGGAAGACATAAAATAGGTAACTATAGTTAGCTTAACATCTGTCATTGGAAAAATGTTAGAATCTATTATAAAGGATATAATAGCGTAGCATTTAGAAATGCATAATCTAATCAAGCAGAGTCAGCATGGCTTCATGAAGGGGAAATCATGTCTGACAAATTTATTAGAATTCCTTGAGGAGGTAACAAGCAGGGTAGAGAAAGGGGTACTAGTGGACGTAATATATTTGGATTTCCAAAAGCCATTCGATAATGTACTGCACATAAGGCTAGTTAATAAGATAAGAGCTGAGGGTAATATTTAAGCATAGATAGAGGACTGGCTAACTAATAGAAGACAGAGAGTTGGGATACAGAGGGCATTTTCAGAATGGCAACCTGTAACTAGTGAAGTGCCACAGGGATCAGTGCTGGGGCTACAATTATTTACAATGTATATCAATGACTTGGATGAGGGAAATGAATGTACTATCGACAAGTTTGCGGATGACTCAAAAATAGATGGGAAGGCAAGTGGTGAGGATGACACAAAGAGACTACAGAGGGATATAGACAGGTTAAGTGAGTGGGCAAAAAGGTAGCAGATGGAATATAATGTGGGGAAGTGTGAGGTTCTGCACTTTGGGAAGAAGAATAGAGGAGCTGAATATTATTTAAATGGAGAAGGACTGACGAAGGCTGCAGCACAGAGGGATTTGGGAGTCCTTGTGCATGAATCCCAAAAAGCTAACATACAAGTTCAACAGGTAATAGGTAAGGTAAATGGAATGTTGGCCTTTATTTCAAAGGGAATGGAGTATAAAAATAGGGAAGTCTTGCTAAAACTATACAAGGCACAAGTTGGACTTGAATTCTGTGAACAGTCTTGATTCGCTTATCTAAGGAAAGACATATTGGCATTAGAGGCAGTCCAGAGAAGGTTCACTAGTTTGATCTCAGGGATGGAGAGATTTTCTTATGAGGAGAGGTTGAGTCAGTTGGGCCTGCACTCATTGGAGTTTAGAAGAATGAGGGGCAACTTTATTGAAACATATAAGATTCTTAGGGGGCTTGGCAGGGTAGATGCTGAGAGGTTATTTCCCCTTGTGAAAGAGTCTAGGACCAGAGGGCATAATCTCAGAGTAAGTGGGCGCCCATTTAAAACAGATGAGGAAGAATTTCTTCTCTCAGAGGGTAGTCAATATGTGGAATTCTTTACTGTAGAGGGCTGTAGAGGCTGGGTTGTTAAGTATATTCAAGGCTGAGATAGACAGATTTTTAATCCAGTAAGGGAGTCAAGGGTTATGGGGAAAAGGCAAGAAAGTGGAGTTGAGGATTATCAGATCAGCCATGATCTCATTGAATGGTGGAGCAGACTTGGTGGGCCAAATGGCCTACTTCTGCTCCTGCATCTTATCTCCTCACTGACACTGCCATAACCTGCTAGTTTTTCCAGCATTTTTTTTTATTTCAGATTTCCAGCATCCGCAGTATTTTGCTTTTATCAGCATGATAGGCTGAATGGCCTCCTCATGTGCTGTAACATTCTAAAATTCAACAATCCCACAACCTCAGAGGCTTCAGTGGAACCAATGAAGTGACAACAGACACAAGCAGAAACTTACAATTTTAATATAGTTGGTAATTTTATTGTGATATATGTAATTCTTGATGTTTGATACTTTTCTAACCCTGTATCTTTGAAATCAAAATTATAGCTACTGAGGGGAAAATTATAGTTGTGAGCCCAAGGTTGATAAATGCACCATCTCGTGGCAAAGATAGGAACTATGGAATCACGGGCTGTCATATTAATGGGAAAATCCCATTACAAGCGTCAAATGTGGACATAATTAAAATGGAAAAATTCGCCAACACTGTCAACATGGAACCTTTGACTGAAAAGGTGACAGGTCATACAAGGGCCAATTTTAACTTGAGGTGTACAATCAGCGAGCAAAGGGTAGAATTCCTGTATTATTGCTACTGTAAGACAAGGATCATTTTGAGGCTCAGGCCTCATTTATGGGCAAATAGCAGACCAGCCATTTTGTTTTGTGTGTGGATTCAGCACCACAAAGGCCAAGGAGCTAGCACAGTTATAGATAGCCCATTGAGAAAGCTAGAGGATTTTGGCATTTTGCAGGTAATGGGGCAGGATATTATCTGGACACTTTCTAATGAAGAAGACTGTTAACATAGTAAAACATCCAAAACTGTTTCACAGGAGCATTATTAAATATAGTTTGACACTGAGCAACATAAAGCGATATCAGGACAGCGGCAATTGGTTGAAGAGGTGGGCTTTAAGGAAGAAAGGCTATATGTCATCTTTCACAACTTCCGCTTGTCCCTTAACAGCCAATGAAGTACTTTTTCAACTGTTGTCATTGTTGTGATGTAGGTAGGGCAGCAGTCAATTTACACACAGCAAGCTCCCACAGGCAGCAATATGGGGCTGGGTTTTATATCCAGCATGCAGGTCCCGTGGGCATTTGTGGAAGCAGGCATAATGTCCACTTCCGCCCAGTCCCGTAACCACACAGTGATTTAACGTCCGTTGGGACATTACTTACCTTGAGGCAAGGCTTCTGCCCTGATCTCGGGAGGAGTTCTCACCACCAAGAGCTGCTGGCCAATCGGATGGCCGGCAGTTTTTTGATTCCGGCAGCGCAACCAGGAGAGGTGGACGCTGCTGGGACTGTATCCAGCACCCAGCAAAGTTCATTGTCGAAGCTGATGCAAGGTAAGTGGAGGCTGATGGGGGTTTCATCACCTGCCTCTGGCAAGGTGTGCAAAGAGGATCGGGGGTCAGAGTGGAAAGGGTTGAAGGGAGGGGAAAAACACGGGGGGCTCACCCCCTGTTCCCACCTGAGATCTGGGCAGTCTTACCTGCCAGATTTGCACTCTGCCGCAGGCCTCAGCCAGCTGCCTGGGCTCAAGTCAAAACTTTTGCTTTACCAGCAACATCTCAACCCCCCACCACCCCCCCCCACCCCCGTGCAGGCCAGTGCACAGTGCTAACAGTCCGTATTCAAATGGGGAGGCCCGAGGAGATTCTGGCTTTCACCTCAGACCTCATCAAAATATGGATGGTGCTGCGGTTGGAGCCCGAACAGCTGACTGCTCCAATTTCCAAGTAAGTGATCCGATTGGATCATGGGGGTCTGAAGGAGGGAAGGGGTGGGCCTCGGATTCTGTGATCAAGGTTCGATGGGGAATTGGATATTGAGATCAGGAGCATTGTTGGGGATCAGCTAGGAAGGTTACAGGCCTCAGGAGTTCTGTCGGTGGCTCCGAAAGGAGATAGAGGTGTATGACGTTTGGACCCGAGTGTGGAGATGACTGGAGGGGTCCTGGGGGTCAGGGTTGTGAGGGAGAGGTTGGAGACCTTGCGACCAGGAATGACAGTGATTATGGTAAGTACTTTGTTTACTCATGTGTTGTGTGAAGTTGGTTTTCTTGAAGGTAACCAGCTTTGGCACTAGCTATCTCAGAGAAAAGTAAAAGTTACAGCAAGGTCAAGAAGCAGGCATTATGCCCCTTAATTTGCAAACTCAAATTGCCTGTTTCAGATATGTGTAAAGGACACCTCTTGTTTGTCCTTTCCCAATATAGCAGGTGGTACACTTCTCGTCAGAGGTGTTTGAATGTTTCCTGTCCATAATTTTGTATCTTAAGAGGCCCCTTTGCCCTTAAAATTGAGCATAACTATGTTTCCCCCCCACCTCAAGACTTTGAAGGTCGATATATGCCATTTTCCCCCTTGCTTACTTTATTTGTAAACTCACCATCCATATGAGCTTGGCAGCAAGTTAATGAATTCCTCTGGCAGACTAATTACACACAGACTTAATGTTGGTCTGCCTGGTATTAATATAACTGGCAAAATCAGAAAGGTAATTCCCGCTATGCTGTCAGATCATGAAGATGCTCTCAAAGCACTGCCATTTATGAAAAGGAAATCATATTTGACAAGCCTGTTGGAGTGTTTTAAGGATGTTACTGGCAGGATAGATAAGGAAGAACCAGTGGATATGATGGATTTTGATTTACAGAAGGCTTCGATAAGGTCGCACACAAGAGGTTAGTAATCAAAATTAGAGCACATGAGATTGAGGTAATACACTGGCTTGGTCTAAGGATTGATTAACAGACAGAAAACAGAGTGTAGGGATAAACAGGTCATTCTCAGGTTGGCAGTCTGGGGTACCACAAGGATCAGTGCTTGGGCCCCAGCTATTCACAATCTATATCAATGATTTGGATGCGGGGACCAAATGTAATATTTCCAAGTTTGCTGGTGGGACAAAACTAGGTGGGAATGTGTGTTGTGAGGAGGATGCAAAGGGGCTTCAAGGGGATTTAGACAGGCTAAGTGAGTGGGCAAGTGCATGACAAATAGAATATAATGTGGAAAAATGTCAAGTTACCCACTTTGGTAGGAAACATAGAAATGCAGAATATTTCTTAAATGGGGAAAGATTAAGGTGTGTTGATATCCGAAGGGACCTGGATGTTCTCGTTCATAAGTCACTGAAAGCTAACATGCAGGTACAACAAGCAATTAGGAAGATAAATGGTATGTTAGCCTTTATTGCAAGGGGATTTGAGTAGAGGTGTAAAGAAGTCTTGCTGCAATTGTACAGAGCCTTGGTGAGACCACATCTGAGATTGTGTACAGTTTTGGCCTCCTTAACTAAGGAAGGATTTACTGGCCACAGAGGCAATGCAGTGGAAGATCATCAGACTAATCCCTGGGATGGTGGGATTGTTCTATGAGGAGAAATTAAGGAGACTGGTTCTGTATTAAATAGGGTTTAGAAAAACAAAGGGGGACCTCATTGAAGCATACAAAATTCTTACAGGGCTCGACAGATGCAGGAAGGATGCTTCCCCTGGCTGGGGGTCTAGAACCAGGAGACACAGTCTCAGAATAAGAGGTAGGCCATTTAGGACTGAGATGAGGAGGAATTTCTTCACTCAGAGGGCAGTGAATCTCTGGAATTCTCTAACCCAGAGGGCTGTGGAGGCTCAGTCATTGAGCATATTCAAAGCAGAGGTCAATAGATTTCTAGATACCAGTGATATCAAGGGATATGGTGATAGTACGCTAAGATGGCGATGAGGTAGAGGATCAGTCATGATCTAGTTCAATGGCAGAGCAGGCTCAAGGGGCCGAATGGCCTACTCCTGCCCCAATGTTCCATCAAGACTGATCCCATTCATTTGGTTGGCTCATCGACTGCACAATACTTAAATAAACCATTGTACATTGTAAATGGAAAATAAATAAAATATGGAAGCTATATGCGGCAATTCCAGAAGAACTGGTTATATAAACTCTGCTTTGTGGTTGGTTTTGATTGATTGAAATGATAATATGATACAAGCAGCAGGCGGTTGTATCCACAGGCCACAATGAATGTCCTGATTCTGAAACCCTGCTGATGCCTCTGATTCGACAGAGCTCCTTGACATGGCATCCTAATTGGCTGCCTCCAGGGAGATCTACCCGACAGGCGTACCAGTGGCATTACATTCCATCAACTATGAGAATCAGCTCCCTGCATGCTACATTTTAAAATCAACCCTTTTAACTTCTGTAAATATTTTTTTCTTTATTGACCTGGGAAAGAAGTTGCTCAAGCTGTGTCACCTCCTGGGAATTGTACTTCTCTGGCCTTAGGCTGAACTGTAGGTTATTCTTGAAAACACTTCTCTTAAGGTCAACCACATAAAGCATGGCATTCCTTTTTGAATGGGAAATTGTTAGTCATGGCATTAGATACTACTTTTGAACACCCAGAGCAAGGCCAGTCCCCCTCCCCCCTCTTCTGTGTGCCGAGGCCACGAAAGCAGCTCAGATGAAGAGGACGCTTTGGGCCAATGCTACAATGATGCTGGCGAATTGGGTACATGGAAATTGCATGGCCATCACCTTGATTTACATGTGGGTGCAGCCGGTGGGTCACAAATTATGAACCCCCTCCTCCCCCACCCCACCCAAGAAAACCACAAAGCCACATTTTTAGCCCAATTTGTTGCAGGAATGAAATTGAGAAGAATTGATCAGCTTAAAACTGCCAAAAGGGAGAAAAAGCAGCTTGAATTTCCAAACAAGTATAGGTTAAATTAAGCTCCAAGAATGGGAAGAAGTTGAAATAATTGCTTCATCATTTATAAGTTATCTTGTGTGATAATAATGTTATTATAAGGCTGTGAAACATTAAAATAAACCTAAGCAGGTTCCTGCACAAACCACAAGCGAGGGTAGAAAAATCAGCCACATTCTTCTCAAAGCTTCCTGATGTTATAGATAGAATAGTTTCCAAGCCGCCAGTACTTTGAGTGGAGTCAGGACTTGAAATTGGTCCTGGCTCACAATTATTTTCTAAGTCCACAGGAGAGGAGGAAACCCCAGGCTGGGAGGCAACCCACGTCCGCCCCCCCCCACTTTCGTATGCGTATGAATTCTGCTGAGGTCAGCTCAGATTGTGGGGCACGAGGGGCAAATGCAAGGTAGATGCTGGTTAAACCCAACTCCTTAGCTCGCCCTGGGCCCCTCCCCCTTCCCTGGTGACCAGGGCTTGGGGCTTCCAGCTCTGCTTCTTAAACGAAAAGGCACAAAAAGGCTTTATTAGTTAGTTCTGCTGCCTGTGCGGGCGGTGGGTGGGGGGGGGGGTGGGGTGAGAGGAGAGAAAAGGGTGAGCCGGGTAAGCATAACCTTCTGAGGTAGGGATGAACATGTCCCCTCATGCAATTCTGTCTGTAACATGGGACATGTTATTAATGAAAAAAATAAAGTCTTTATTTGATTTTTATTTGCTTTTGGAAACCTCATCCCACCCGTGGATGAGGTTTCCAAAAAAAGTGCAAAGGCTGCTTGGCCTTTTCCCCTGCCCGCCAACAGGCAGTGAAAAATATCTTTTACTTAACCTTTCAATGGCCTTAATAGGCCTTTTAATTGTCGGCGGGCGCAATGCCGACCCCGGTGCGCACCCACCAACCGAAATATCGCGTGAGTGCACGAAGACCTCGAGACGCATGCCTGACATCATCGTGCATCATTTTACGCTCGGTCGGGTCGGGTGCGCACCTGCCCGACTTGCTAAAAATTTTACCCATTGTCTCATGAGTTGGTAACTGTTGGACCATCGACAGAATAGTGGAGATGAGGGCCAGAATTTTTGGCTCGGCGAGTGGGGGGACGGGGCCCGCTTGCCAAGGCGTAAAATGACAGGGGATGATGTCGGGCGTGGGTCATTTAGATTTTCAGTTTGGCGGGCATGCAGGCGGGTCAGCTACATGCCCGCCGAACTGTCAAAGGCCCATGAGGGCCATTTAAAAACTAATTAAACCAATAAACTTAGCTGCCCGTCCAACCTAAATGTTGGGGGGCAGGTGAAGAGCCCAGGCGGCCTTTGCATTTTTCACGGAGCCTCATCCACGGGCGGGATGAGGTTTCATGAAGTGTTTATAAATTGAACAAAAATAAAAATAAAAAATTCATTGACATGTCCCAGCTCATGTGACACCGCTACATGAGGATACATGTCTTAAATGTTTTTCTTTTCTTTATTCACCTTTTTAAAACTTAAACTAATCTACCTGAGGCACCTCTATACCTCAGGGAGAATCCCCCCTCAGCCCGCACCATGAGCGTTCAGCGCTTCTGGATGTGCGTCACGCTGGGTGGGCCTTAATTGGCCCGCCCACGTAAAATGGCAGCGCGGACTTGATCAGGGGTCCCGTTCAGGTTTGCGCCCACCCCCACCCGCCACTGCCCGCCCCCACACAACCCCCCCCCCCCCAATTGGGGGGAACATTCTGCCCGAGGAGTCACAAATAGCTCTGCCTTTGCCAACAGCTGGCAGATGCCTCATCTACTATCCTTTATGTCGGCTTGGCTGGAATGTTTATACAATGCAGGGAGCGTTACATTCCAGGGGTTTGGTGTGTTAGCATTTGCCCATTTTTAAATTGTTCAGAAACTTCCAGAGCTACCGTCATGTGGTCATTGGCGGCGATTTTAATTGTCTAGCCATCTGTACATTTTCAAATAAAACTTATAATTTTATAAAGTAGCCAGGGTGACTTAGATATATCTATATATTTTTCTTCATGTCTTCTGGACAGTATCATCAAGAGCTTCCCAGAGCAGTTGACCCCTCAGCTGAATCCAGTGCCACCAGAGGAGAGACAGCATGTGCAGGTATCGGAGATCTATCTCCATGGAATTTACATTGCTGTGCATTGCTTCAGGAACGGTGGTAGAGAAAGCAGCAAAGTGCACAAACAGCACTTTTCAGGAGCAGCATTGAAACATGATGACCTGTTTTCCCCCTCTAATTGCATCTGTTTATGCTTGAGGAAAATCACATGTGTGATCTTAGGCCAACTGGGGCAAAAGCAATTCACTGAAAAATGTTTTTAAAAAAAAAACATATTAAAACCCTTAAGCACAGATGGTATCATTCAAATAACCGAAAGGAGTAAATGAGCCTAACCTTCTGAAGGAGTTGGATTAACATGAATTGAATCCTTGGAATGGAACAATAATCTGAAGCAACATTTAAATATCAAAACTCAATTCAAATATTCTGCAGCAGTCAGCTTTAATTGGTGAATTTTAGCTATATATTCAGGATCAGGAAGGATGCAGTTCCCATTCACTTGAGTGACCATAAAGACACCCACTAGCTGTGCTACCTAACTGTTATTTTTTGAACAGCAAGCCTGGTATCGCAGATCTTCATTTTGGTGCATTTCGAGTATATTAAACTGAACTTCCCCTCCTGCGAGGTTTTTGGTTGTATTATTCTCCTTGTGTTTTCTAGGGATTGGATTTTAGATTTAAAGCACTTTGCCTTTGCAGTCCTGTTGCTCTTGTAAAGTCATTTATAGGGGAACGTGTTCAATAAACCTTTCTCATGTTTGCTGAATAACAAAATGCAGCTGTAAATCACAACAAAGCACATCACATTGTATAGTTTAAGTGATAATACTGCAACCAGAATGATGTGCGTTTCTTTTGTTCTTCTCAGAATGTCTCACCCTTGTTTTCAAATCGATCCATAGCCTCGACCCACCCTATTTCTATAATCCTTTCCATCGCTACAACCAATATTCCCTCTGGGCTGTGTGCAGCAACCTCCTGTGCAGGCTGCAAACAAGTTGGCCCTTTTAAGTTATCACATGTGTCTGGAGCTGCAAAGATACTTAAAAGGGCTGAGCATTGTATGAATCAGTCGATTACTTCAAAAAAATGACACTGTGCATTGTCTACAACCCTCTGAGATCTCCGCGCTCCTCAAATTCTGGCCTCTTGCGTGGCTGTGATTTTCATCATTGCATCTTTGACGACCCAGCTTTCAGTTGTCTTGCCCCTAAATTCTGTAATCCCCTTCCGAACTCTCTCTGCCTCATGGCCTCCCCCTCCTCTTTTAAAATGCTCTTTAAAACCAATCCCTTTGAGCAAACTTTTGTTCTCATGTCCCAGTGTCTCCTCTTACGTGACACAAAATCAAATGTTATCTGGTAACACTACTGGGAAGTGCTTTAGGGTGCTCTAAGGAATCCGGTGAGCTGAAAACCGATGCTGGTTAATTTACTTTTCTGATGGTGTTGACTTCACACAATGAGATAGGTGTGGCACAGATGGAATAGTCTTGTGGGCAATGGTACAGAATTTCTAGTGAAAGCGTTGCAAATAGGGCCAGAGATCCTTGCCTGTGATGCTGCTAATCAGATGGTAAAATAGCAGACGGAGACTGTGCATTACAATAAGGCAATATTACTGGTTCCACAAACCAGAGGTCCATGTCACATGACTCTCACCTCTTCACACTGTCTTTGACAAAGGGTGTGTATCCCTTGCCTAGGTCCCCGAGATTGTTAAATGTCTCAGCCAATAAGAATTGGAAGAAAGGTTGCAGGGCCCTTTGTCTTAGCAGACGAACAGACTCCAGTTGGCCGGCCTGGGTTATGAAATGCAGATGGCCCTTGTATAGCTCTCTCCCTGAATTTGGACTGTGCAGCCCAGGGGGGATTGTTAGCAGCTGTGCATGGATAATGAGGTGCGAGTTTCTTCGATACTGCCAGGTAGCTCCTTATGTTCAGGGTTACAGACAGACAGATTCAGCCATTTCAGGTCTTTTTGACCAGTTTGAATTTTTTAGAGATAGCAATGAGCATATCTCTATATATTTTATGATAAAAATATACAGGGTGAGTCCTTAGTCCTGCTCAACATGTTCACTTACACTGCCTTGGTGGTGCTCTGACAATACCATAGAATATCATTCCATTGTAGACAATGGACCAGGAATTCGGTAGGTTCTATAACAGTCAATCCATTTAGCAGACAACTCTAACAGAATTACCTAGAAAAACTCAGCAGGTCTGGCAGCATCGGCAGAGAAGAAAAGAGTTGACGTTTCGAGTCCTCATGACCCTTCAACAGAACATAGATTCAGCCATTTCAGGTCTTTGACCAGTTTGAATTTTTTAGAGATAGCAATGAGCATATCTCTATATATTTTATGATAAAAACATACAGGGTGAGTTCTGCTGAAGGGTCATGAGGACTCGAAACGTCAACTCTTTTCTTCTCCGCCGATGTTGCCAGACCTGCTGAGTTTTTCCAGGTAATTCTGTTTTTGGATTTCCAGCATCCGCAGTTTTTTGTTTTTATAGCAAACAACTGTCCTGATGTTGAAGGAAAAAAATTTATCCCAGCGCCACCTCTGGGCGGGCTTTTCTCTTCGTGCCATTAACATTCGGACCTTGGACAGAAATACTCATAAAAGCAACAGAAGCAAAGTGATTGTAAAATGAATGGTCAATTTTTGAAACTAATTATTTTGTTTTAACTGAAGGTGACCATGTGGCTGTGTGTTCCCTCAATAACTAAGGTTGCTACCTTGCCCGAAATGTCATTTGATTTGTGGTATGAATTCTTTCTAACAGCTTGTTATTGAGTAACGATTGTTATTAAAAGCAATGACATCAGAAGGTTCAATGTTGCCCATTACTTTTGTCCCTGCAATTATATTTGAGCTATAGTAGAATTTGTTTGCCAGGTTTATAGTTGCAGCATTTGGATTGCAGTGTATTTATATATAAAATCTTGGAGATTTTAACAGGACTGATGTCAGGCTTTCTGGAGACTTTTTAAATCCCCTCAGAATTCCTTGATACTCATTGTCAAATCCAGCTTGTTGTAAAACATAAGATGATGAGCTACGGGTGCCCAAGTGACAAATCACTCCTCCACCCCTCCCTGCTATCTGAGTCAGGCTAGCTCAGTTATTTATGGTGCTGTGAAAGAGCAGTTATAATTGGATTGAGCTTTTAGTTTTCAAGATGGTCTAATGCAATATTGAAGCAGTGCGTCAAGTCTTTCAGAGCTAATACCATCAGAAATGATAGAAAGAATTTTTTTTTGTAAATGGCTAGCTGATTAATATACCCACTAGATGCCTCAAATGGGAAGGGCATTTATCTGAATGAATGTCTGGTTATATTTAAAGATATTTTACCCCTTATGTTACCTGCGCAAGAAGGAATTTGAAGACTATTCAATTCTAAATGTTTTTGAAATGATAAAGAATGGTTTATCCACTAATTTGATTCTGCACCCATGTATTATGGAGACAGCAAATGCTGGAAATGCTCAGCAGGCCCAGCAGCATCTGTGGTGAGAGAGCAGGGTTACCGTTTCGGGTCGGTAGAGGAGTCTGGTTTGCAATGTTGAAGCTTTCTTTCATACGTAGACCAGAGACATTTAACATGGTCTCTCCCCACTAATCAAAATTATAGGGTGGAATTTTATGGCAGCGGGATTTTACCCTCCCGCGGAAGTCAATGGAGTTTAGAATGGCTCACCGCATTTTATGGCCTCTTCCCCACCGCGATGGGGCCTAAAAGCTCTGGCCATAAAGAACATAAAAAATAGGGGCAGGAGTAGACTGTATGACTGCCATTCAGAAAGATCATGGCTGATCCTCTACTTTCCTGCCTCACCCCAGATCCTTTGTTTCACTTAATTTTCAAAAAATCTATTGACCTCTGTCATGACTGTACTCATCAACTGAGCATCCACAGCCCTATCAGGTAGAAAATTCTAAAATTCCTGAGACTGTGAACCCCCTCGTTGTAAACTCTCCAGCCCAAGGGAAACAGCCTATCAATATGTACCCTGCCAAGACCCGCTGTGAATTTTATACATTTCACCTCTCATTCCTCTAAATCCTGGAAAGTACAGGCTCATTCTACTCTATCGCTCCTCATAGAACAACTCTCTCACCCTAGGAATCAGTCCAATGAATCTTTGTTGTATCCTCTCCCTAAGGCAAATATATCCTTCCTTAGGTAAGGAGAGCAAAACTGGATACAGTGGCAAACATTGCCACTAGAATGAATTGCAATATTAATTCACTTCCCCTTCCACAACTCCAAACTCTTTCTTTAATTGTGAGATTCAGATACTACTCAAAATTTTAGCATTAATAATAATGCTTCCCACAGCTTGTTC
The DNA here is from genome assembly GCF_017639515.1 of Carcharodon carcharias. Taxonomy (NCBI): domain Eukaryota; kingdom Metazoa; phylum Chordata; class Chondrichthyes; order Lamniformes; family Lamnidae; genus Carcharodon; species Carcharodon carcharias. The sequence goes on from NC_054472.1 coordinate 170,302,200, forward strand.
AATCAGATTAAGAAGATATGTAAGGAGTAGGGTTTTGGGGAGAAACTCACATAAAAAATGAACAAGTCTTGAGTGAAAATAGCGAGTCAGAGAATGCTGTCAGCAAAAATAAAGAGTGCTCTGTTGATTATTTTCTTCAGTAAAGAAGAACATCTTATCAGGAAAAGATGGAAGGTTAGAGGGAGAAGTATAGACAGAAAATGGTCAAGCGTTTCAATCAACAGAATAGTCCTTGACAGCTGAGAGCATTTAAATACCATCTGTGGAAAGTAAATAATTAGCGAGGAATATTGAAAGTACAAGCGGAGGTACTGTGGGGTTTAATTCAAGCGTCTTTGAAGAGCAGGTAGAAATTTTGGGAATCAACTTGAAAAGAATAAGTAAGTGATGTAGAATCCATAAGAAGATATCTCTTTATGTTAAAGATCTGCTTACTGTAAATTGTGCTATATAATCAACCTTTGAAGCCTTAAAAAATGGGTTTGATTTATAAGCTGAGTACAGAATGTGAAGTGTCAATTTTGGTGTTGGCCATTTTGAAATGTAAAAAAATTAGCCCCAGTAATTCAAATTACATTAATGAGACACCAGTTTTATTGAATGAATTACTTCAACAATCATATTTCAACCACAATCAAAACCTTTTTAAAACCAGCAAATTAATTGTCTTCGGCATCTGATGCAAGAAGTTCATCAAATTCATTCTGAGTCACTTTGGCTATGGCATAGAAACATAGAAAATAGGAGCAGGAGTAGGTCATTCGGCCCTTCGATCCTGCTCTGCCGTTCAATATGATCATGGCCAGTCCTCTATCTCAAAACCGTACTCCAGCTGTCTCTCCTTACCCACACGCACGCATAAAATGCCGCACAACAATGTCAGTCAAGCGTCCCGATGTCACCACGCGCCATCGCGATATTTCATTGTGTGGGCACATGTTGATCTCCAGTGTGCGCTCACCATTAATTAACCGGCCACTTAAGGCCCTTGAGGTGCAATACGATGGTGATTTTTCGGCGCCTGTGCAATTTTTGGGTCGATGCACAGGTGCAAGGGGCAGACAGGTAGGACACATTTGTATAAACCTCATCCACAGGCGGGATAAGAGGGCTCAGTGGGGTCTTGGGTGTGCTCTGTCAAATATTGATGTGATCCGCAATACTTCAAAACGCATACCAGCTGCTTGGTCTGGACTTGCAACATTCAGGTCAGCACTCTGCAGTGAGGAATCTTTTTTGGGCCTGCAGGCTTCAGGGAACCTTCACTTAGCCTGGGAATGGGAGCTGAACTCTCTACTGGAGGCACCTTCTCTGAGGAAGAAGGGAGGGCTAGAAGTGGGAGGAGGCCGGGGCTGCACATTCAGCCTCCAGGGGAACCAACTTTGAGAGGTCACGCACAGGGCACAAGGGGCACAGGGCCAAGAGGTAGCCCAAGGTGGAAGGGGCTGCAGAAGACATCACTATCCTGCTGCCAGGGTATTCAGGTGGCGAAGCAGTTACCTCAATATGTCTGAGGTGCAGTACCAAAGGAGGCTCCGTCTCTCAAGGGAGACAGTCAACTATATCTGTTAGATGATTGGGCTTGAGATCTCTGCGAACTGTGTGGGTGGACACCCCATGCCAGTGGCTCTGAAGGTCACAGCTGCCCTCAACTTCTATGCCTCTGACTCCTTCCAGGGCTCGGTGGGTGATCTTTGCAGTGTCTCCCAATCAGCTGTCCACATTTGTCAAGCAGGTTACAGATGCTCTGTTCAGGCATGCATTGACCTTCATCCACTTCCATTGGGACCAGGCAAGCCAGACACAGCAAGCCAGAGGCTTCGCGGCCATTGCTGGCTTCCCCCATGTCCAGGGTGCAATAGACTGTACACATGTGGCCTTCAAGGCACCAGCAGGTGAGCCCGGTGCATTTGTCAACAGAAAGGGCTTCCACTCCATGAACGTGCAGATAGTGTGTGATCACAGGATGCTGATTCTACAAGTCTGTGCAAGGTACCCAGGCAGCTCCCACGATGCCTACATCCTCAGACACTCCCAGGTGCCAGGACTCTTCAGTGCTCCAGCTCAGCTGGATGGATGGCTGCTGGGTGACAAGGGCTATCCCCTCAGATGGTGGCTTATGATGCCTCTCCACCATCCAAGAACAGAAGCTGAGCAGCGCTATAATAGGAGTCACACCTCCACAAGGGCTGTGGTGGAGAGAACCATTGGTCTTCTCAAGATGCGCTTCCGATGCCTGGACCGCTCAGGGGGCGCACTCCAGTAGCCCCCAGATCGTGTGTCGCTGATAGTGGTTGCATGCTGCGCTCTCCACAATCTTGCACTGGAAAGGGGGAACACGGTGGATGATGAAGACATAGGCGCAGTGGCTGTAGCTGCACACGATGACTCCAGTGAGTCCGAGGACAAGCATGCACTGGGAAATGCTGAGGGGTCGACACTGGCCCGGGACTCCTCCAGGGTGGCAGGGACATCCAGGAGGCTTTAATCCAATGAACCTTCAGCTAGCACACCACATACGGACCTCCAGGACAACCCTGGACTGCAGGCTCTATACTCGATACCTAAGTGCAAAATCTGCCTGGTTAGGAACATTAACTAAGGTCCTTGCTAATAAAGCTGAATGTCCCACAAAACACTCATTATATTATTGGAAACCATCCACCTGCAGAAGAAAAGAGGCAACCTCAGCCATGGTGACATGTGTGTATTTAATACTGCAATCAAAGTAACTTAATGAAACAGAATGACAGAGGTGTCCAAAATCACTGCAACTCATAAAGACCTCATTTCAGGCCAACACAAAAGCACCTGCGATAAACCCGTGGTGTGCCTAAGGTGCCCTATTTTTACGTTTTCAGGTACTACATCTTGGTGCTGACCCCTCGCTGGGAGTGGTATCTGAGACAGCCTGTATACTCTGCTGTCCTGTTGGCTTCGATGACCTTGGCAGTCATCCTCTGGCCCGTGGAGCCTGGGAGGGAGCTGCTAGTTCCTCTCCATGGAGGACGCATGGCGCTCGGACATGAGGCTCATTGCATCGGCGATCATCCACGTAGAGTCCTCCACCATGGAGACCAAGCCAAACATTGCCTCATGTCCCCCAGATGCTCCCATACACCCGGCCGCATTTCCTGTGTTTGCTATGTCGCAGACAACTCCAGTGGCACATCATCAGGCACCAATGCAACATGTGCCTGGTCCCCTGCAGTCCTCCAACTGCTGGCACCATGGGCACTCTCTGCGTCTGCCAGCTCGTCCAGCAAGTGTGAAGTGCCTTCACTGTTGTGCCGCGGGACACTAGCCGATGCTCTAATTCCCATAGAGGTGCTAGTATCTGTGCTGGTGCCTGCCTGGCAGATATGGTGTGATGCTGGTGAATCCGAGACTTCAGGGCCCTCAGGTATGAGAGGGGGGCTTCTGCTGCTCCTCCTCCTGTCCCTGATCCGATGATGCTGAAAGGAAGAACAAGGACATTGGATCAGTTAAAGTGGAGACAATGTCAATGTGCATCCCTGTCCCCCGGATCATTATGCGCTCATCCTTCCATAAGCAATGGTCAAGCCATGTTACTAACTTCAATCACTGAGCATTCAGCAGTGCCATGGCTATTGGGAGAACAATGGTGACCTCACTGCTGGGCACACATACCTGCTTGTGGCACCACAGCCTCACCAACACTGGTGGACCTGGGCGCATGGTGCCTTTCCAAGTCTAGGGCCTCCTGCTCGAAGCCTCTGAGAATCGTTAACTGTGCCGGCCCACCACCAGTCCTAACCCGCTCGGCTGCATTATGTGCATTCTTCTCCTGAAAAGGAGAGAAGAGCATTGATTAGTGTTACATGTATCTGGACTCTCTTTCTGTACGGCCCACCCCAACCAGAGTGGGCTATTGTAGGGCTCCAGTGTCTTCCCACCCCGCTGCTGCCAAACACTCTCACACAAAGATGTTCCCCCCCCACCCCCTTGGCCAAATGCTGCCTACATCACAAGAGGCACCACACGGTCAAACCTTCCATAGCAAGGAGGAGCAAGCATGTGGAGCGCAGAGGACAGCAGATTGATCAGTGCCACGCCACCTTGAATCTCCCCTCTCAGCATGTCATCACCCTGACTTTGACATGTCCTGGAGTTCCAGCACTGCGCCTAGGTGCAGCTCCTCCAGGCTGCCCCCAAAACAGTAACGTGCGTCTCAGTGTACCAAATGCTGCAGGGGCAGAACCCATCTCTTCACCACCCTCTCAGGGTGACATCGGCATGGGCAATATTGCTGGCCCACCCAGTGAAGGACACATGCCGTCAATGATTCAATACAGTCACTACACTCAGACTTGGATGGTGGGGGACAGGAGTGGGGGCACCAGGGGGCAAAGCCTACCTGCTGGCTACCAATGCCAACATGGTACTCACCATTCCTGAGTGCAACAGGTCCTTTAAGTGCTTGTAATACTAGATCCAGGTGCTTCGCACCAATTCGTGGGAGCTCACCACCTCCGCCACCTCCTCCCAGGCACGTTTGGTTATGTGGGGGTGGCCTCCTCCTCCTGTCCTGGGGAACGAGCACCTCCCACCATGCTGCCACCTCCCCGAGGTGGGAGCACGGCAATCATCCGGAAAACGAGGGGCACAGTGCCCCCCTGCCCTACCCTCCTGCCTGGCCTGCTCACCAGCAGCGCTCTGGGGAGCCCTTCCACTGGCCATGATTCACTGCCTTTGAAAGGCTGCAGCAGCTTTTTAAAATAGGCCGCCAGGTCGCCACCCACTGCCCGCCCACTCCCGCCGTCCTCGGGAGCCCCGATTCACGTTGGGTGGGCCTTAATTGGCCCGCCCGTGTAAAATGGCGGCGCGGACCCGATCGCAGGCGGCGATCAGGACTGCGCCCACCCGCACCCACTCCGCCCCCTCGCCAGCCAGAAAATTCTGCCCTAAGTCTCTTTCACCTCTCTACCTTCACTTCCTACTTTAAGATGCTCCTTAAAACCTACCTCTGACCAAGCTGATGGTCACGTGTCTTCATACCTCCTCATGTGATTCAGTACCAGATTTCATTTGATAATGCTCCTGTGAAGCAGATTGAGCCATTCTACTATTTTAAAGGAGCTATATAAATGTAAGCTGTTGTTACTTACTTAACCTTTCATTGCACAGCTGAGCTTGCTTTGCTATTTTCACAAATGATAAGAAATTTAATTTGGTGTCAACATACTTGCGCAAATGATCAGAGAATTAGATAATAGAAACCCTTCATTAGACAAAAAAACGTACCTCTCTGAATCTGAAAGCTTGTGACTTTTCAATCTCGTGTTCACCCAATAAATGATATTAAAACATTTTTTTCTGATGGTTGTCAAATAATTTTCTACGTAATTTTCTAAATCTCTCTTTATATTAAAATTTAGACGGTCCTAATGGTGTTCATCGCACTTAAAGCATGATTAATTTAGGAGGTTTAAGACAGAATTATATCAGAATTGCAATTGATATAAGAATAAGTGGCCTGAATGGGAAGCAATTGGCATGTTGGAATTCTAGATTTGGAAATATTTGTGGATGAATTACACATTTGAATGGAGGCATCTACATGGATATAGAGATTATTTAAACTGTAGTTATTTTTAATTGAACTAAAAGTAAATACAATAATCACACCTATATGAAATAATTATTGTGAGGAGAAACATTTTGTACACAAAAGAGGTCATAATAACCTGATCAAAGATAATATTATTTTAAAATTTATTCGTAGGTACACATTAAATTGTTAAAAAGGCTCAAAGAACATTAGATAATTCGTTACTTTTAAAGTGGGGTATGCATTCTGTGTCAGCTGTGGCTCAGAGGCAGAAGGTTGTGGTGCAAGTCTCACTTCAAGAGCTTGAACACAAAAACCAAGGCTGACACTCCCATGCAGTACTGAAGGAGTGCTGTGCTGTTGGAGGTGCCATCTTTCAGATGGGACATTAAACTGTGGCTCCGTCTGTCCAATCAGGTCGACGTAAGACATCATATGGTACTTCTTCGAAGAGCGGTTATTATCACGTTCCTTTTGTGGGAGTTTGCTGTGTACAAATTGGCTGATGTGTTTCATGCATTACAACAGTTCAGCGACAACAGTTCAAATATGCTTCACTGGCTGTAAAGTGTTTTGGGACATCCTGTGGTTGTGAAAGGTGCTATATAAATACCTCCCTTCACCATCATTGCAAGTGACCGATCTTGGTTCAATGTGGAATATCAAAGAACGTTCTGGCAGTATCACCAAGCTCTGAAAATAAGGTGCCAAAATGTTGAAGCTACAACTTGGGACTACATATAGTGTTCAACACTGAGAGCAGTATGCTAGAAATAGACCTTTGAGATCCCACAATAAATGGATCAGGTCAAAACTCAGCAGCTATTGTTCCATCTAGTTGTGAATAGTGGTGCATAATTAAAACAGCAGCATGAAAAGCTCTGTAAATGTTCTCAACATTAATGGTGTCAAAGCTCAGAATGTAATTTCCAAGGGCCATGCTGTAGTATTGCAACTGTCTTTAGTTAGAAATGCCTAGTAGATGATCCTCCTCAGCCTCTTCCTGAGATTATAACCATCACAAATGCTCAGCCTTCAACCATTTTCATTTATCCCACATGATATCAAGAAACAGCTGAGTGCATTGGACACAACCAAGGGAAATGGTCTTAACAACAAGTTAATTGGCACCTTATCCACTACACTAAACACCCACCTCCTCTATCACTAGTGTTCTGTCGCTGCATTGTGTCCTATCTAGAAGGTGCTGTATGTGCAAGAGGTTGAAAACTGCCATAGCTTCTTCTGGCAACACCCCCCAAAGGCCGATCTCCACATTGAGAAAGACAAAGGCAGCAGATGTAAGGGAGCACAACACCCCCAGTATCCCCTTCAAGTCACACACCATCCTGGTTTGGGCATTTATCCATCATTGCTGGGTCAAAATCCTGGGACTTCGTAGCAACGTTTTGGAGCATCCACACCACACAAACTACAATGGTTCAAAAAGACCCTTCACCTCAAGGAAACTAGGAATGGTCAATAAATAAAAACAGAAATGCTGTAAATAAACAGCAGGTCCATCAGCATCTGTGGAGGAAGAAGCCAAGCTAACAGTCCAGGTCAATGACCTGTCATCGGAACTAGGGGTGTTTAGAGATCTAACAGTTTTCAAACAAGAAAGGGAAAGGTTGGGAGGAGAGGAAAGAACAAAAGGCAATGTCTGTGAAAGGGTGGAAGGCAGGAGAGATTAATAAAAACAGAGGTGGCAGTGCAAGGCAGATAGAGATGGTAATAGAACAAGTAAAGAAACAAAAAATATGTCTAGAGGAGGTGTAAATGGGAAAAATAGAATTATTGCCAACAGCATTTTTTTATTCATTTATGGGATGTGGGAGTTGCTGGCTAGGCCAGCATTTATTGCCCATCCCAGTTGCCCTTGAGAAGGTGATGGTGAGTTGCCTTCTTGAACTGCAACAGTCATTGTGGTGTAGGAACACCGACAGTGCTGTCAGGGAGACAGTTCCAGAATTTTGACAGTAAAGGAATGGCAACATATTTCCAAGTCAGGAGGGTGTGTGACTCGGAGGGGAACCACATGTGGCGGTGCTCCCATTTATCTACTACCTTTGTCCTTTGAGTTGGTAAAGGTCACATGTTTGGAAGGCACTGCCGAAGGAGCCTTGGTGAGTTGTTGCAGTGCATCTTCTGGATAGTATATGCTTTTGCCACTATGCATTGATCATGGAGGGAGTGTAAGGTGGCACATGGGATGTCAATCAAGCGGGCTGCTTTGTCCTGGATGATGTCGAGCTTCTTGAGAGTTGTTGGGGCTACACTCATCCAGACAAGTGGAGAGTATTCCACCACACTCCTGACTTGTGTCTTGTAGATGGTGGACAATCTGTGCGGAGTTAGAAGGTGAGTTACTTGCTGCAGAAGTCCTAGCCTCTTATCTGCTTGTGTAGATATTGATGGTAATGGTTATGCCATTGAATGTTAAGGGGCAATTGTTAGATTTTCTCTTGTTGGAAACGGTCATTGTCTGGCACTTGTGAGGCATGAATGTTATTTGTCACTTATCAGCCTAAGCCTGAATATTGCCCACGCTGTGCTGTATAAGGACACAGACTGCTTTAGTACCTGAGGAGTTGTGCATGGTGCTGAACATTATGCAATCATCAGCGAACATACCCATTTCTGATCTTATGATGGAGGGAAGGCCATTGATGAAGAAGTTGGAGATGGTTGGGTCTAAGACACTACCCTGAGCAACAGAGAACTTACAACAGGTGATGCATTGAAGACGGAGGCTGGTGGGGTGGAAGGCGAGAACATGGGGAACCCTATCATGACTCTTGGTTTGAGAGGAAGGAGTGGGAATAGGAATACAGGAAAAGGAATTGAGAAGGTCAAGGGTTCCATTGACCATGATGGGAGCAAATTCTTAGTTGAAGAAGAAGGAAGGCAATTGGAAACACTGATATGGAAAGTTGGTTCAGCAGAACAGATGTGATGGAGGCAGAAAAACTTGGAAAATGGAATAGAGTCCTTACAGAAAGCAGGGTGAGTGTATTCAAGGCAGCTGTGGGAGTCTGTGGGCTTATAGTGAACATGGTAATAGCTTTCCCCAGAACTGGAGTCAGAGTAGTCGAGGAAGGGAGAGAAGAGTTGGATATGGACCATTGAAGGTGAGAGAAGGGCAAAAATTGACCATGTTAAGATAAGGTTGAAAAATAAATGCTAGTCTTGCCGGTGACGTCCATATCTTGAGAATTATTTGTTTAAATGGCCAACTTCCAGCGTGTATTGTCCATGGTTTGTTATTATTGTTCTTTTGGTAGGCAGATGAGGAAGTGCTCACCCAAAGCTCTCTAGGCCTCTGGATCTCTACCAGACACTTTAACTTATTTTCTCACTTTGTTGGCATTCATTGTATTGCTGTGTATTTGGAGAAATACTGGTTTTTGATGGGAACACAAATACACGCATTCCTGCAGAACATACACAATTTAGACAGGAAAGTTGTTTGTTGTGGGGCAAGTGGCAGACAATATAAAAACAGAATTAATCAGCAGAAGAAATTAATGAATGTCTTTATAGCAGAAAAAAGTTTTGGAAAAACCCATTAAAACAAGAAAGTGAAAGTAAATTAAAATCTTGTTGTAGATAATAACTACTTGCTTACTGTCAAGTTAGGTTAGTATCGGAATTGGTAACCTTCATTCTTCAGATACCCTGTTCACAGAAAGAAAGCAAAGCTATTACAATCCAGCAGATTCAAATGCACATACTGGGATGAAAGCATTAATTAAATTTTATTGGTATAGCTTGTACAGAAAAATTACATTAATTGCAACAAGGCACATGCATTTCTCTCTGTGACAAGCCTATAGATCTACATTGACAAGGTTAGCGGATCTGTGCATCCCTCTTGAAGATGCACCCCTACTCAAATTAACAGACTTGTATCATTTTGTATTCATGTAAAGATCACTGATGCCTTCTGTGTGATGTTATTTTTATGCTAATAACTTGACAAATAGGCTCTGTTGAGGATAGCTTTCTTGCTGGTAAGTTTTTGGATTGGAGCAAAGTAATGCTCACACCAGTTCATTTTCTGGGCTCTAATAAGATCTAAGAAAAGGGCAGTTTGTACTAAGCATCTACAGGAGATGACTTGCCTTAAAGTTATTTAATAATTTAATGAACAGCTTTTGACCTTTGAGTTGGAAAGTGGCTACAATGATGTTGTTTTTGGAAACTATACTCAAGAATATTTTGTCTCTGGTAATGGTTTTTTTCTTAGCAAAGAGACGGCTACATTTATTGCAGAAATAAAAGGAAGCAAATTTTGGAAATCTAAAGGGAAACATAACAGTTTGGAAATATATAGCAGGTCAGTTAACCTCTATAAACAGAAACAATAAGTTAACATTTCACATGTGGACCTTTCATATATATGAAGACACTTCAGCAAAGCGAGATAAAGACATTACAGTACTTTTCCAATGCACTTCTGCCTGGTCTCCCACATTCTACTCATTGTAACCTTGATGTCATCCTAAACTCTGCTGCCCGTGTCCAAACTCACGTCAAGCTCTGTTCACCTATCATCCCTTTGCTCGCTGACCTACATTGGCTCCTGATTAAGCAACTTCTAAATTTTAAAATTCCAATCCTTGTTTTCAAATTCCTCAAAGTGGCCTAAATCGCCCCTCCCTATCTTTGTAATCTCCTCCAGCCCCTTCACCCTCCATGATATTGCCACTCCTCTAATTCTGGCCTCTTGAGCATACTCAATTTTAATTACTACACCATTGCTGCCCATGCCTTCAGCCACCTAGGCCCCAAGCTCTGGAATTTCCTCCCTATACAACCCCACCTCTCTACCTCGCTTTCTTCCTTTTAGATGCTCCTTAAAGCTTACCTCTTTGAACAAGCTTTTGGCCATCTGACTTAATATCTCCTTTTGTGGCCAGGTGTCATATTTTGTTTTATAATCCACCTATGAAGTGCCTTGGGATGTTTTATGATGTTAAAGGTGCAAAATAAATATGTGTGTTGTTGAAAGAACAAAAAGATTAGCTTTTTTTTATATGGGACATGAGCATTGCTGGCAAGACCATCCCTAATTGCCCTTGAACTAAGTGGCTTGCTAGGCCATTGCAGAGGCCAGTTAAGAGTCAACCACATTGCTGTGGGTCTGGCATCATATGGAGGCCAGGCCAGGTAATGTCCCTAAAGGGTAGTGATTCAAATGGGTCCATACAACAGCTGGTGATAGATTCATGCTCACAATAACTGAGATGAGCTTTATATTCTAGATTTGTTATCTGAATTCAAATTCCACCAGCTACTGTGGTGGGATGTGAACCCATGTCCCTAAGGCATTAGCCTAGGCCTCTGAATTACTGGTCCAATGACATAAGCACTATGCCATCATCTCCCCACATGAATGAAAAAAGCTGATGGAGAAAGTTGGAAATCTGAAATCAAACCAGAAAATGGTGAAAATAGGACAAAAGGGGTACAAAGTGGGTACAGTAGCATAGCGGTTATATTACTAGACCAGTAATCCAGGGGCCTGGACTAATGAACCAAAGACAATAGTTTAAATCCCACCATGGGAGCTTAGTTAAATAAATCTGGAATTAAAAAACAAACAAGACAAGCGATGGTGACCATGAAACTACTGGATTGTCATTTGGTTCACTCATGTCTTTTAAGGAAGGAAAGCTGCCATACTATTCCAGTTACCTTTTAGGTGACTACAGATATGACACTGGTGTCTCATAGACTCATAGATGTCTACAGCACAGAATAAGGCCATTGAGCCCATCGTGCCCGTGCCAGTCAACAAAGATCTGACAACACTAATCTCATTTTCCAGCGCTTGGCCCATAGCTTTGCAAATGAATATCTAAATGCTTCTTAAATGCTTCAAGAGTTTCTGACTCCACCACCCTTTCAGGCAGTGAGTTCCAGATTCCCATTACCCTTTGGGTGAAAGAAATTCTCCTCAACTCCCCTCTTAGCCTTCTACCTCTTATCTTAAAACTATGCCCTCTAGTTATTGACCCCTCTACTAATGGAAAAAGTGCCTTCCTATCTACCCTACCTATGCCCCTCATAATCGTATACACCTCTATCAGGCACCCTTTCAACCTTTGCTGCTGGAAGGAAAACAACCCCAGCCTATCAAATCTTTCCTCATAGCTCAGACCCTCCAGCCCAGGTAGCATCCTGCTAAATCTCCTCTGGACCCTCTCCAGTGCAATCACATCCTTCCTATAATGTGGTGATCAGAACTGCACACAGTGCCCCAGTTGTGGCCTAACCAATGTTTATACCATTTCAGCATAACCTCCCTGCTCTTGTATTTTATTCCTCAGTTAATAAAAGCAAGTATCCAATATGCCTTCTTAATCACCTTATCCACCTGCCCTGCTACCTTCAGCGATCTGTGGATTAGTGTCTCCAAATGACACTGAGTCACAAAAGGTGATATTAGTTCAGATGACCAAAAGCTTAGTTAAAGAGGTAAGCTTTGGGCAGGCGGTGGCTTACATGTGACTCCAGACCCACAGCAATGGGGCTGACTCTTAACTGCCCTCTGAAATGGCCTAGCAAGCCACTCAATTGTATCAAACTGCTAAAAAGAAGTCAATAAGGAATGAAACTGGACAGACCACATGGCATCGACCGAGGCACTGGAAATGACAATGGCAAACTCAGCCCTATCAAACCTGCAAAGCCCTCCTTACTAACATCTGGGGACTAGTGCTAAAATTGGGAGAGCTGTCTCACAGACTAGTCAAGCAACAGCCTGGCATAGTCATCCTCACAGAATCATATCTTACAGATACGTCCCAGACACCACCATCAACATCCCTAAGTATGTCTTGTCCCACCGGCAGGAAAGACCCAGCAGAGGTGGCAGCACAGTGGTATACAACCGGGAGAGGGTTGCCCTGGGAGTCCTCAACATCGGCTCCGGACTCCATGAAGTCTCATGGCATGAGCACAAAGATCAACAAGGAAACCCCCTACTACTTACCACATACCGCACTTCCTGTACCCCTCCAACCATAAATACCTTTGTAGGCCTCAGTTTCAGTCAAGGCCCACAAAGCTGGCAGATTTGATCATCCAGGGCCATTCCTGTCTCAAAGCCCCTTGCTGCTTTTTCTGGTGCTACAACAGCAGGGCCATTGTAACATCAGCTCATTCCCTCCATTACCAACATTGAGTCTATTCTTGGTGGCAGAAGTCCTGCCAGGTGCCTATTGTGCATCCTAAACAACCCTGTTTGAGGAAAATGGATCAGGCAGTGTTAGTGGGTGTTCCCAATGTGCCATTACTCTTCCACAAACAGAAAACTCCAACCAACAGTGTTTTATAGTGGCTCCCAAATTGTGAAACTCAACTTCTGCATGGAATTTCATAAGCCCCCTCCCCTTGAATCTTGATTTCCTCCAGCTTTTTCACCAACACACTCACCCTGATCACCTTACGCCTCTGTGTAGATCTGCCACACTGATTGGCTCAATCGCCTGCATCCACCTACCCTCCCACTCCAATCACCTTGCGCCTTTGCATCACCATTCAGCCCAAACCTCCAACTCCCTGATCACCTGCTAATCCCTCGTCCCTCTCACTGATGAGTATTGTTCCCACGGATAAACCGGGCACTGAATTCATGTTCCTGCCCACCACTTGAGAGAGTGTTCTTTATATCTTGAAAGATACATGATCTATTGGTAGCATGAATCCTCAATTCAGCATTTGGGGGTTTTGCTCTTTGAAGACTTGAATGTTCCATCACCTCCATTGCATTTCTTATGCCTCCTCATTTTTTGAAGAATTTTGTTTCTCGGTGGTCTGAAGATAAAAATGAATGGTATTCTTCAATACAAAAGCCTTGACCTAACAATGAAGTTACAGGCTCCTTCTGTCCTACATAGTTTTTGAAACAGCAAGATTTCTCTCCTTGAATAGCATAATCAGACAAGCCTTTGCAAGCAATACTAGCTGTTTTATTTCAAGATGAATGAATATAGGAAATGTGTTGATTGAATCTCAATGAAAGGATTTGTTTTTATCTCAGGACTGCAGAAATTAGTAACTGGTAAGAGACATACTCCCCTAGTAGCAAGAGAGGTATTTGAAAAGGTCAGCCTGGCTGATAAGAGATCTAAAATGGATCTGCCTGGGTACCACAATTGGTTCTCTGTGTTGTTTATTCTAAGGATTATTGTTTGCCTTCTAGAGTGATAGCAGTGAGGGTCCATTGTGCAGCTTTCAATTGGCTTGTCAGTTAAAATCCTGGGCTCTTACAGTTCTCAGCTTTCTTGCATTTTACTGTGATCATTTTCACTTGCAGTGAGTCACAGAAAGCATTTATGGGGGTATAAATAGGCGACGTTCATATTCATTTGAGCGACTGAATTTTTTTTGGAATGTGAAAATAATCCATTGCTTGGGTGTAATAGAGAGGCTGCTACTTTCTGTTGTACCTTGCGTTCCAACCAACATTCACATTAGTTTTCTTACTGTTAGGACATTGGAACAATTGAGGAAGATTTGTTGCTTATTCGCTTAATACTTGAAATAAGTAAAAACATTTGTTGTGAGAGTTGCTGTTGTAAGAAAAGCTGCAGCTTATTGAAGTGTAAGTGCTTTATTCTCAGGTCACAGAAGTGAGAGATATTAAGGGAACTAAAGGATTTGGGAATATTGCAGGAAGGTCTAGCTGAACTAGAATAACTGCTGTGGTCTTACTGAATGATGAAGCAAGTTTGAGGGACTAAGTGGCCTTCTCCAGTTGCTATTCTTATGTTCTTATGCACTTATGTGAGAGTGAATCCTTCAATATTTGACTTCCATACAATAAAGTCCAATCCATATCATATAGGTAAGTATCTGTTATGCTAATTCTTATAGGCTTTCTGGCATCAACATGGACCAATTGTTTACATAAGAAGTTAAAAAAAGGAGCTCATGTTCTTCTGAGCAGCAGGAGACCATGTGGTCCCTTGAGCCTGGCCTCCATTTGATAAGATCAAGGCTGATCTTTGACATCACTTCCTGCTTTTCCACCCAATTCCCTTATCACTCAATTTTTTTGTTATATTTGTTTATGGGATGTAGGTGTTGCTGGCTAGGCCAGCATTAATTGCTCATCCCTAATTACCCTTGAGAAGGCCATGGTGAGCTGCTTTGTTGAACTGCTGCAGTCCCTGTGGTGTATAAGTTAGACCCACAATGCTGTTCGGGAGGCAGTTCCAGGATTATGATCCAGCCTTTAAGGTTATGGAATGTTCAACTCTTCAAAGCAAGGTTTTTCTAAAAAAGAGGATTCATATAATGGAATGACAAAATAGTTCCAAATCAGGGTGGTTTGTGATTTAGTGGAGAATTTGCAGTTGGTGATGTTCTCCTGCACCTATTGCCTTTGCCCTTCAGTTACAGGTTTGAAAGGTGCTGTTGAAGGAATTTAGTGAGTTGCTACAGTGCATGGGGTTGGTTAGCTCAGTTGGCTGAGTGGCTAGTTTGTGATGCAAAGTGAGACCAACAACGTGGGTTCAGTTCCCGAACTGACTGGGGTCATTCACGAAGGCCCTGCCTTCTCAATCTCGTCCCTTGCCTGAAGTGTTGTGACCCTCAGGTTAAACTCACCATCAGTAGTCTCTCTAATGAGAGAGCAGTGTTTGATCCTCTGGGACAACAGTGATTTTCACTTTCTTGTAGATGGTCCATGCTGCTTCCACTGTGTGCCAGTGGTGGAGGGAGCGAATGTTTAAGATAGTGGATGGAGTGCCAATCAAGCGGGTTGCTTTGTCCTGGATGATGTTGAGTTTCTTGAGGCAAGTGGAGAGTATCCCATCACACTTGTACTTTGCAGATGTTGGACAATCTTTGGGGAGTTTTCATTTATTCATTCACGAGATGTGGGCTTCATTGGCTGGGCCGGCATTTTTTGCCCTTCCCTAATTGCCCTTGAAGAGGTGGTGAGCAGCCTTCTTGAACCGCTGCAGCCCATGTAGTATAGGTACACTCACAGCGCTGTTAGGAAGGGAGTTCCAGGATTTTGACCCAACAACAGCGAAGGAACAGCAAAATATTTCCAAGTCAGGATGGTAAATGACTTGGAGGGGAACTTCTAGGTGGTAGTGTTCCCATATATCTGCTGCCTTTGTCCTTCTAGACGGTAGTGGTCGTAGGTTTGGAAGGTGCTGGAAGGCTAAATCCAGCCTTGGTGAATTCCTGCAGTGCATGTTGTAGATGGTACACACTGCTGCTACTGTGCGTCGTTGGTGGAGGGAATGAATGTTTTTGGGTGTGGTGCCAATCAATCGGGCTGCTATGTCCTGGATGGTGTTGAGTTTCTTGAGTGTTGTGAGAGCTGCACTCATCCAGGCAAGTGGGGAGTATTCCATCACACTCCTGACTTGTGCTTTGTAGAAGGTGGACAGGCTTTGGGGAGTCAGGAGGTGAGTTATTCATCACATGATTCCTAGCCACAGTATTTATATGGCTAGTCCAGTTCGGTTTCTGGTCAATGGTAACTCCCAGGATGTTGATAATGGGGGTTTCAGTGATGGTAATGCCATTGAACATCAAGGGATGATGGTTGGATTTTCTCTTGTTAGAGATGGTCATCACCTGACACTTGTGTGGCATGAATGTTACTTGCCACATGTCAGCTCAAGCCTGGATATTGTCCAGATCTTGCTGCATTTGGACATGGACTGCTTCATGAAGCAAGTTACTCACTGTGGAGTTCCCAGCCTCTCACCTGGTCTTTGTCACCACAGTATTTAGGTGATTTATCCAGGTAAGTTTCTGGTCAATGGTCATCCCAGCATCTTGATGGTGGGGGATTCAACAATGCATATGACATTGAGTGCCAAAAGCAGATGGTTAGATTCTCTTGTTGGAGCTGATCATTGTTTGGCACTTGTGTGGTCCAAATTTTACTTGTCACTTATCAGCTCAAGCCTATATTCACTGGAGTCCAAAAGTATATTGATCTCAACCTTGAACATATTCACCGAATGAGTATCCATAGCCATCTCGGTAGGCAATTCCAAAGATTCACAACCCCCCTGAATCTAAGTATAAGCACTCAAACATGAGTGCCATGTTGTGTCTGGCTCATTCAGGCTATTAGATGGGCATATAGATTAACAAACTGCCTCTCACTGCTGAAGCATGCATCTAAATCCAGCCCAGATTGAAGATGTGAAAGTGTCTTGTCAGGCTGGCTTTCAGAGCCCTCTGTAAAGTTTGTTTAGGCAATCTCACCCCAATTCTGACATATATTGATACCATGGCCTGGATTTTCATTGAGACTGGATGACTCCAGAGCCATTTAAAAATGGCAGACAGGGCTCAATGACAGGATTCCTGCTCCCATTCCCGACGCCACCAATTTTTACTGCCACAGGAAAAGAATGCAGTTAGTGAGCCCACACTTGCACTGCTGACATGACTGGCCTCATTGCTGGGGTAGGCACCTCCTAATCCCCCATAATTTTCGTGGAGTTGGGAGAAATGCTGATGACTCATGGTTCAAGGCCCCTCAGAGGTGAACCACAGTCTGGATTTTGGAACCTTTTGAAAGGTGATCTTACCCATGCACCAATGCCTTCTCCATGCCCTCCATGCCCCCACCATTCTAACTGAGTGGCAACTCATGCTGTCACCCACCCCCATGGCCCCTTATAACCCCCGTGCCAACTCAACCCACACCCGCCACCCCCCCCACCCACCCCCCCACCCCCCCTCTGCCCCCACCCACTCCCATGGTGGGCCCAACTCCATCCTGCACCCATTCCCCCAGAGCAAAGATTGCAACATTCAGGGGCCTTTCTATTGAGGAGGATTCCTGAGTTACCTGCCTCGGTAGCGAAAATCCAGCCTGTTGGCAAACCCACCTAGAGAACTGTGAAAATTGCTGTATGCAAATTGTAAAATGACATACTGGTGTTATTCAGAGTGGTGGTGTTATAGTATATAATTTGGAGTAAAATAAATGTTGTTATGTTCAGCTTGATGTTATGGTGTGTAGTTGATGAACAAATTGGAACAGGGAAGACTTCCTCTCTGTGTTATACATAATGAAATGGACAACCTATTTGTAAAGAACATCAGCTTGATGTTATGGTATGTAGTCGAGGTAACATAGGTGACAAGTAAAAGAGTAAGAAGTATTCCACTTCCTAGGACTGACCCTTTCATCATTACCTTGGTCTTCATGATGCAAATGCTGACTTCATTTAAAAAGGCGGGATGGAGGTGGGAGGCAGCAGATAAAAGGAGTTTGGAATATTTTTACTGCAGCAACTGATCTGTAGTTTCCTGATGAGAACTCAGTGAATTATTCAAAGATTTGGGACTGCTCACCTCAGGGGAACCATTCCCCTTACTGTGTCGCTGCTGTCTAAGAGCACCTCCTACCATTATTACAGGGAGCTGACTGTGGAGCTGGTGCATCAAATATAATGCTGTACTCCTGCTCCTGCACTGTTAAAGGACAATGGGGAGAGAGTTCCCAATATCTGAAACAGCGCCAGTCCAAAAGCCAATATTTCAGGAAGAGATTTAGCCTTTAAGAGGCAAATTGCTTCCTGAGCTACCATACAATATCTTTCTTGTCTCACAAGAAGATAAGAACTGTCAGCTGTACAGAGTGGTGGATGAGAACAACAGGACTGATTGCAATATTTAAATTTTTAAAAATGATCAGCTACAGGTATTTTGGAATGGATATTACAGGGATATTATTTGGAACCTCATTATCTTCCCTCGGAGTGAGGGAGCTTTTCTCTCTGCTGTGCGTAATGAAACCATAAATCTGCTCTTTACAAATAGATTGTCCATTTCATTATGCATAATGCAGAGAGGCAGTCTTCCCTGTTCCAAATTGTTCATTATCTTGAATTTTTTTTAGCTATTTTCTGTGGAATTTTTTGTCAGATCTGTTGTAATCACAGAACTTCTGTAATGTCAGCAGTAAAAGGCATTCATTATCCATTAGAAAACAAACGATCTGTGGAAAATTACAATGCTTATTTTGGCACCATATCCAGAAATGAAGGAAAAGCAGCTTGTTTATATTTTGCTTTTGAAATTCTGGTAAAATTTTGAGCACTATTTTGAAGGGAGCTGTATTAAGTGCTGCACATCAATAGCTTACAGCCCATGCAGGGCTGTCATCTCTCTTCAGTAGATGAGTCAGCATATGGTCAGGATGCTACCCTAATTCACAAAATAGAATGACCAATGGGCACAGTACATAAAAATCCTATACAAAGATCTTTCATTGACCAGTCAAAGAGCGCCACCACAGTCTCGATATCAATGGCCCTCCACAAAAGATTAGCTGTGGCGGTGATAGGGGTTTCATTTAGTTACCACTAATCTAAATGAATAGGCTCTCTTTGCTCTCTTGTCTTGCTGTACAACAGCTTCATATGATTAGCACCAAACAAATAGAATTAAAGATCAATATTTCATTTTTGAGTGCTAGGAATCTTGTTATTAAATGAACTCAAACCATGAATAGTTTTTTTTCATATATCCTCTGTGTCTTTTTCAGTGAGGCCTGTGAGGGATTTTGAAAGCATTTAGCTGATGTTCAAGTAACACTTTAAAGACTAAGTTGCTGTACAGTTAGATGAACATCACAACTTTTTGAAAGAGTGATTTTTACTGCTCATGCTACAGTAGCTGGGCCACATAATTTCATCTGATGGACTTTCATGGGTCCTTGTAAATTCCAGACAGTGATAACACATTCTGAGCCAAACAACAGCCCAGATTTTCATCCCCAGATCATGTTTGCTGTGTCGGGAGATTTCTCAGCTCAGTGAAACCGATCTTTAAAAATATCCACCCACTGGTAGGATTTTCAGCTGGCTGGGGGAGTGTTACAGGCTGGAAAATGAGTCAGGCAGGCAGCCCCAGAATGGATGTGCAGGATGCCGGGTGTGGAAGCAGGCTAGATGCAAGGCCTGCCTCTGCGCTCCGGCGCTGTGTTTAAATAAATGTTTAAAAAAAACAACAAAACAAAAAACATTCCTCCAGTCCTCATCCCCTCACCCTCCTCACCCCTCATACACTCCCTATGTCCCATCCATGCCAACCCATGCCCCCCACCTACCCCACATGGCCCCCGCACCCCCATACCAACTTAGTGCCGCACTACCCATTGTAGGAAAGTGTGAGGTCCTGCACTTTGGTAGGAAGAATCAAAAGGCAGACTATTATTTGAATGTAGAGAGACTCCAAAAAAGTGCAGTATAGAGGGATTTGGGTGTTCTTGTGCATGAAGCACAAAAAGTTAGCTTGCAGGTGCGGCAAGTAATTAATACGGCAAATGGAATTTCGGCCTGTATTGCTACGGGTTGGAATTTAAAAATAGGGACAACTGCACAGGGTGTTGGTGCGGCCACATCTGGAGTACCGTGTACAGTTTTGGTCCCAGTATTTAAGAAAGGGTGTACAGGCATTAGAGACAGTTCAAAAAAGATTCACTAAGCTGATTCCTGGAATGAAGGGGTTGACTTATCAAGAACGGCTAAACAGGTTAAGCCATTATTCATTAGAGTTTAGTAGAATGAGGGGTGATCTTATTGAACATACAGGATTCTGAGGGGGCTTGACAGAGTAGCTGTTGAGAAGATGTTTCCACAAGTGGGGGAATCTCAAACTAGGGGACATAGTTACAGAATAAGGGGATACTCATTTAAAACTGAGATGTGAAGAAATTTCTTCTCTCAGAGAGTAGTGAATGTCTGGAATTCTATACCCCAGAGAGTTGCGGAGGCTAGATCACTGAAAGTATTTAAAGAGGAGGTAGATTTTTGAAATATCAGGGAGTTAAGGGCAATGAGGAGCTGGCATGAAAGAGGAGTTGGGGCCTGGGGCATATCAGCCATGATCTTATTGAATGGCAGGGTAGGCTTGAGGGGCCGAATGATCTACTCCTGCTGCTATTTCTTATGTTCTTATGTACTCACCCCCATTGCCTCGTATCACTTATAACAACTTATTGCCAACTCATGCCAACCCATGCCCCCACCACTCTTTACCTTTACCTTTCCATGCCAATCATCTAGTATCCTTGGTTGGTTCCTTGATAGCTTTGACATTGCTTGAAGATTTTTTTACAGCTTTGACAACTTTAACAGCTTTGACACTTCCTGAACAGTTTCAACAGCCTTTTCACAGTTCCTTGACAGCTGGACAGCTCTTTGACAGTTCCAATGAGTTTAAGTAAAATGTGCATAATCATGTTCGCTTTTAACAATCCCAAAGGGTGCCTTACCTCTCCCGAAGGTGTGCCAGGACCCTATCCAAATGTGTACTGTGCCTCTCCAAGGTGGTACCCTGGCTATCCAAATGAATCCACCAAGTACACCAAGTCCTCTTACCTGTTCTATTCTACACAATCCGGATTCCACACTCCCATTCTTCCAAAATCGCACTTCAATGGAGGCAGCTGGTGATTTAAATGGCCAGCTGCCTCTAGTAATTGTGCATGTGTGAACACCAGCTCTACTCCAGTCCCTCTGCCATGAAGATGGGTTTGGAGGCAGGACATCAAATTTCTGGCCATTTCCAGGATTTTCGCCACAATGGAGAGCCTCTCGGTCATGGCGAAAACCCGGGCCAACATCAGCTATCATGTTTCCTTGCATTAGTTTTGTGAAGAATCAAACATGCAAGACAAAAGTGCATGGAATAGAACATCAAAGTTGAAAATTCTCCCTACTTAACAAGATTGAATTTCCACCTTAACAGCACTCTGCATGCACCCACACCACACAGACTGCAGCAGTTCAAGCAGGCAGCTCAGCAGCACCTTCTCATGGGCTATTTGGGATGGGCAGTAAAAAATAGCCTAGACAGTGACAGTCACATTCCATGAACCAATAAAAAAAAAATCAAGAAGTAATTGTTATGTGACTTCAAGCTTCGGTTTTCAAAGCATGTGAAAAGTAGAAGGAGGAGAAAGTTGAAGAAGTTTAAGAGTCTCATGGGTTAGAACTCCAGAGAAACAAAATAAGAATAACAAATAGTGCAAGGAGCCTTGATTTCTATACAGTGAGGGTCTGGGGGATATGGGGGGGTGGGGGGGGGGGGGGGGGGGGGGGGGGTGGGGGGGGGTGGGGGATGGGACTGTTGGCATTACATAGTGGCAGGCCCTTTCCGCAGCCTAAAAGACAAAAGAGTCCATGTTGCAAGAAAATGGGTCTAAGAAGTCTGATTGCAAAGAGGAGCCCTCTGCCCATGCTTTCTCACACTGATGTGGCAGGAAGCTTTGGCCAAAAAGAAAGGGAATGTGCAAATAACATGGCCAATGATTGCACCTTCCCATGAGAGAATGATTTGTAGCAGCAAGCCATTTGGTAATTGCTGTTCAAAAGGCTATATATTCCTGTGACTTTATTTTTGAACTCATTGTACTAAAATGGAGAATTTTATATCCAGTTATTTTTGCGGCCTGTACACTGTATAATGCATGTTGACAACATCCAGCCTCTCTGGATTCCTCCACTGTTGCTAAATTATCACACTGCTTATCCGGCATCCAGTCCTGGATGAGCAGAAATTTCCTCCAATTAAATATTGGGAATGTTGAGGCCATTGTTTTTGGTCCCCACTGCAAACACTGTTCCCTACCTACTGACGTCATCCGTCTCCCTGGCAAGAGATTAAGCCAGCCTGTTTGCAACCTTGGTGTCACATTTGATCCCGAGATGAACTTCTGACCTGATACTTGCTCCATCACTAAGGCCGCCTTTTTCCACCTCTGTAACAAGGCCCAACTTCACCGCTACCTCAGCTCATCTGCTGCTGAAACCCTCAATCATGCCCTTGTTACCTCTAGGTTCAACAATTCCAATGCACTGCCGGCTGATCTTCCACATTCTACACTCCATAAACTTGGGCCATCCAAAACCTGCTGCCTGCATCTTAAATCACACCAAGTCCAGCTCCCCTATCACCCCTGTGCTTGCTGACTCACATTGGCTCCTGGTGAAGCAACATCTTGGTTTTAAAATTCTCATCCTTGTTTTCAAATCCCTCCATGACCTTGCCCCTCCCTACCTTGGTAATCTCCTCCAGCCCCACAGCCCTCAGGTATCTGAGCTCCTCTAATTCTGACCACTTGTGCATCCCCAATTTTAATCACTCCACCTTTGGTGGCTGTGCTTTCAGTTTCCTAGGCCCTAGGCTCTGAAATACCCAGCTATGCCTATCTGCCTCTCTATCTTGCTTTCCTCCTTTAAGACACACCTTAAAACCTATCTTTTTAACCAACTTTTGATCATCTGACCTAATAACTTCTTATGCGGCCTGGTGTCATACTTTGTTTAGTAATGCTCCTGTGAAGGGCCTTTCATTGTGTTAAAGGTGCTATATAAATATGTTTTTGATATAAATATAAATTCTTAATGTTATTATCATGCTAATTAGTGACATTATTTTCACATTCCCACTCTCTGGGGTAAGTCTTACAGTAGCAATTCTTTCCTGCTGCTTTCTCTACTATTGGCATTTCAACCAACTGTTCAACTGTCAGTTTGAAATTCCCCTGCATTTAAATCAAATATGAAACCCAAAGACGTGTGCTGATCCACCAAATAGTTGTTCTCCATTCTTTCATGGGGCGTGGGCATCACTGGCTAGGCCAGCATTTGTTGCCCATCCCTAATTGCCCTTGAGAAGGTGGTGGTGAGCTGCCTTCTTGAACCGCTGCAGTCCATGTGGTGTAGGTACACCCACAGTGCTGTTAGGAGGAGTTCCAGGATTTTGACCCATCGACAGTGAAAGAACGGCGATATGGTTCAAAGTCAGGTTGTGTGATTTGGAGAGGAGCTTGCAGGTGGTGTTCCCATCTATCTGCTGTCCTTGTAGGTGGCAGAGGTCACAGGTTTGGAAGGTGCTGTTGAAGGGGCCTTGGTGAGTTGCTGCAGTGCATCTTGTAGATGGTACACCCTGCTTCCACTGTGCATCAGTGATGGGGGGAGTGGATGTTGGAGCTGGTGGATGGGGTGCCAATCAAGAGGGCTGTTTTGATTATTCTTTATTTGATTATCCTATTATTGATTGCATGGTTACATGTTCCAAGACAATAGTCGTTTGAAGTGAAAAATATTCACCCAAGCCGAACTTTGAATAGTATCAATAGAATAGACCAGTTTTGAATGGTGCATGCATACAATCATCATAAAAATAGCCAATGTTGCAGCATTTTTATTCATCGTAAAATGGTACATAAAATGTTCTGGAGCATGCAAGAGCTGTGAGGAGAAAAGGTTAATTTGACAGTTAAGACTGAATTGCTGAACATCCCATGCTAGGTGTCGCTTGAACCTCATTTCAGCTGAATGGAATTAAAGTCTGTGAAGCTCAAATATTGAAGGCAAAAAAACAATTAGAGTCTGAGCAGAGGAGAATTGTCCAGGGCAGACTTTGGTTTTCATGATTTAAATAGTAAGCCTGAGCATTAGCACTGTTATGAAAATAAGAAAGTTAAAAGGCTTCATTAAAATTTCAAAATCCTACTCCCCTTATTCCTCAGAACACAAACATGGTTGAGAAAATGAGGAAGGTTGGCTGGGATCAGATTTTAAGCCTGAAAGTGACGAAGATTAAAGGATTAATGGCTGGATAAAACAGTGGTTTCCCGCATAAAATCCCAGTCTGCTGGGGACATGGGTTCAAATCCCACCACGGCAATTAATAAATCTGGAATTGAAAGCTAGACCATGGGACTATCATCGATTGCCGTAAAAAACAGTCTGGGTCACTAATGTCCTTTAGGGAAGGAATTCTGCCATCCTTACTTGATCTGGCCTACACGTGACTCCAGTCTCACAGCACTGTGGTTGGCTCTTAACTGACCCTGGGGAAGACCATACTCAGAGTTCTTCAATATATTGATAGTCACCAAGAAATCCAATAGGAAAATTTGGAGAAGCGTCATTAGCCAAAGTGTGGTTGAAGCAAATAGTATAGATGCATTTAAGGGGAAGGTAGATAAGCATATGTGGGAGAAGGGATTCGAGGGTTATGATGGTAGATTTGGATGAGAAAATATGGGAGGACGATCACGTGGAGCATACACACCTGTATGAACTGCTTAAGAACATAAGAAATAGGAACAGGAGTAGACCACTCGGCCCTTTGAGCCTGCTCCGCCATTCAGAAGATCATGGCTGATCTTCTTGTGTTTTGATTTCCACATCCCCATCTATTCCCGATAATCTTTGCTTCCCTTGCGCAATAAGAATCTATCTATCTCTGCCTTAAAAATATTCAATGATCCCCCCCCCCACCACCTTCTGAGGCAGAGAATTCCAAAGTCGCACAACCCTCTGAGAGAAAAAATTTCTCCTCATCTCTGTCCTAAAAGAGTGTTCCCTAATTTTAAAACAGTGCCCCCTAGTTCTGGACTCACCCACAAGAGGAAACATCCTTTCGACGTTCAACTTGCCAAGGCCGTTCAGGATCTTGTGTACTTCAATCAAATCACCCCTCACTCTTCTAAACTCCAGTGGAAACAAGCCCAGTCTGTCCAACCTTTCCTCTTAAGACAACCCACTTATTCCAGCTATCAATCTAGTAAATCTCCTTTGAACCACCTCCAATGCATTTACATCTTTCCTTAAGTGAGAAGACCAAAACTGCACACAGTATTCAAGGTGCAGTTTCACCAATACACTGTATAACTGAAGCATAACATCCTTATTTTTATGTTCAATCCCTTTCGTAATAAAGGTTAGCATTCCATTAGCCTTCTTAATTACTTGCTGTACCTGCATACTAACTTTTTGTGAATCATGTACAAGAACACCTAGATCCCTCTGCACCTCAGAATTATATATCCGTTCTCCATTTAAGTAATACTCTACTTTTTTGTTCTTCCTGCCAAAGTGAACAACTTCACATTTTCCCACATTAAATTCCATTTGCCAGATCTTTGCCCCCACCCTCAACCTACCTATATCCATCTGCAACCTCCTCATGTCCTCTTCACAACATACTTTCCTACCTATCTTTGTGTCATCTGCAAATTGAGCTATCATGTCTTCACTCCCCTCATCTAAGTTATTGATGTAAATCGTAAAAAGTTGAGGTCCCAGTACAGACCCCTGTGGGACCCCACTCATCACATCCTGCCAATCAGAAAAAGACCCCTTTATGCACACTCTTTGCTTTCTGCCAGCCAGCCAATCTTCTATCCATGCTAATATGTTACCGCCTAAACCATGTGCTTTTATTTTCCGTAATAATATTTGATGTGGCATCTTATCAAATGCTTTCTGGAAATCCAAGTACAGTACATCCAGAGGCTCCACATGTTAATCCTTCAAAAAACTCCAATAAATAAGTTAAACATGATTTTCCTTTCACAAAACCATGCTGACTCTTTCTGATTCCCTTGAGCTCTTCTAAGCGCCCAGCTATAGCATCCTTAATGATCAATTCTAATAACTTCCCCACAACAGAAGTCAAGCTAACTGGTCTATAGCTTTCTGATTTCTGCCTCCCTCCCTTCTTGAATAGAGGGGTTATACTGTGTGCAGTTTTGGTTCCTACTTTCCGGTCTTTCCAGAATCTAGCGAATTTTGGAAAATTAACACCAGTGCATTGACTACCTCATTCGCCACCTCTTTTAAGACTTTTGGATGTAGTCCATCAGTACCCAGAGACTTGCTAACCCGCAGCTCCATCAATTTGCTCAGTATCGTTTCCCTAGTGATTTCAATATCACCAAGTTCCTTTCTCCCTTTCACCTCCTGACTTGCAGCTATTACTGGATTGTTTTTTGTATCCTCCAGAAGCAAAATATTTGTTCATTTCTTCTGCCATTTCCTTATTACCTACTATTAACTCCCCACTGTCACTCTCTAGAGGACCAAGACTCACTTTACTTACTCTTTTCTTTTTTAAATACCTGTAGAAACTCTTGCCAGCCATTTTCACATTTCTAGCTAGTTTCCTCTCATACCCTGATTTATTTCTTCTGATTAACCTATTAGTAATCCTCTGCTGTTCTTTATAATCTGTTCAATCATCTGTCCTGCCACTCATCTTTGCATGGTTGCATGCTTTTTCCTTAAGTTTGATGCTTCCCTTAACATCTTTTGTTAACCACGGATGGTGGGTCCTCCCCTTAGAATTTTTCTTTATAGTAGGAATGTACTTATTCTGAATACTCTGAAATATCCCCTTAAATATCTGCCACTGCTTCTCTGCTGATCTATCCTTTAGCCTAGTTTCCAAGTTCACTTCAGCTAGCTCAGCTTTCATCCCCACATAGTTGCCCTTATTTAAGTTTAAGATACTAGTCTTAGACCCGCTTTTCTCCCTTTCAAACTGGATGTTAAATTCAAAGAGATTGTGGTTGCTGCTACCTAAGGGTGCTTTACTCTGAGGTCATTAATTAATCCTGTCACGTTACACAATACCAAGTCTAATAACATCTGCTCTCCGGTTGGCTCCAGAACATGCTGTTCTAAGAAACTATCTCGAAAGTATTCTAAGAACTCCTCATCCAGACTACTACTATCTGATTTTTCCAGTTTATGTGCAGATTAAAATCACCTATGATTATTGCCATCCCTTTATCACAAGCACACAATATTTTCTCTTGAATACTTTATCCTAGACTGTGGCTACTGTTAGGGGCCCTGCAGACCACTGCCACTAATGATTTATTTCCCTGACTATTCCTCATCTCCACCCAAACCGATTCTACATCCTGATCTCCTGAACCAAGGTCATCTCTAACTGTTGCACCAATGCCCCCTTTGATTAACAGTGCTACACCTCCACCTTTACCTAGCTTCCTATTGATCTTGAATGTCATACGATTAAAATGGGCGGCTTCAGGAGTTGCTGAACAAAAAATTGAATAAAAAGCAAAGAAGACATTAGTCTGTGGTGTGTACCCACCACAACTTGCCTTCCTGAGTGGAGCTTCGGAAAAGCAGGCAAAAGCAGCTACAGCAGCACCCATCCCAGATACTACAGAAGAAGGAAGATCAAAGGGATATTGTTTGGGCCAAATGGCCTGTTTCTGTGTTGTATTTGCTATGTAATCCCAGCATGGAAGTATAAGAATTTGGGCTCAGTTATTAAAGAATCTATAAATGAAAAGCTTGTGTCAGTAGGGGTGATCATGAAGCTTTATTGGATTGTTGTAAAAACCCAATTGGTTTTGTTATAATATGCCTTTAAGGGATATCAGCATGATTCCATGAGAAGGAAAATGTGTCACGTGATCCAGTCTTAGTTTTACTATTGCTTTGAGCAGAGCACACACACACCAGATGTCTTCGAGCTTTATACCCATGTATATCTGTTCTCATGTGCCTAGTCTTAATAAATGAACCCATAACATGTTTACCCAATCACTTATGAGTGATTGGTGCCTTGTGTCTTGGGCAGTAGATAAGCCCAAAGGTTATATCATTATAATAATATGACATGGTGATCAGCAGCGGTAAGACAGGTGGCAGCAAGATTAAGTACAGGTATGACAGGGTGAACAGCCTTAGATCGTGCTGCATAGCATGAGACAACCCTCAACGTTTTGGCCAGACCGCAAAGATGTGGCGTGTGATTGTGAAGAAAAGCTTCGGAGGCAGTGCCAATCTAGGGCTCAAATAAAAAGCTAGTAAGTTTATGGATCCCTAGTGGTGAGATTGGAGCATATAGCCTGTCAGTTCAGTAAATGGGACAGCGCATTGAGAGCATCAGCACTGGGTTAGGTCAGTTGGGACAGGCAAGTGACTAGGGTGTGGGCTGGATTGATAGCGAGCAAGGGAGAGCCAAACAAAAAAAAAACTCATAAAATTCAGGCCAGAGAAGGTTGCGATTATAATGGGTGACTTCAGGAGTTGCTGAACAAAAATTGAATAAAAAGCAAAGAAGACGTTAGTTTGTAGTGTGTTCCCGCCACAACTAGTCTTCCTGGGTGGAGCTTCACAAAAGCAGGCGAAAGCAGCTACAGCAACACCCATCCCAGATGCTACAGAAGAAGGAAGATCAAAGGGATACTGTCAGAATGTCTACAAATTTCCCCAATTTGAATTTGGGCTGCAGCTGATCTACTATCCAAATTCAAAATATTTAAACAATGTACAGAGCTACACTTTCCTGATTCAGGTGTGCCTGAAACAGACAGACAAGTCATACAAATTTGTCTAGCATTTGGGAATGAAGTTCTACACAGGCTGAACACGTCAGGATTAACAGAAGAAGAGCTAAAGGATCCCCAGAAGATATGGACTACATTGGAAAATAGGTTCAGAATTAGTCTCCAGTCTTCATTGACTAGAGTTCATGCCATTTCGACACAGCCTACAGAATCCATTGACCATTTTATCAGCAGATGCAGAAAAAAGGGTATGTACCGTGATTTTTCAAACGCAGAGCTAGCAGACAGAATTGTGCAGTTGGTGATCGCATCTACTCCCATGGAAACAGTCCAGAAAGATCTGCTATTCAAGTCCAAAATGTATAGCATTGAAAAGATACTCAAGGATAGATGTAAGTGCAAATCGACCCTCGCAGGTTGGCAAAGCTTGCAGGCCCACAGTACAACCCCAATTAGTGATTCACTCACTAAAACAACCAAACCTAGCAAGGCATGAGGAAGATGTGGACCTCTACATGCACCAAGGAAATGCTCAGCTTTCCAGCAATTCTACAAAGCATGTGGCAGAAAGGGCCATTGGCAATGGCAGTGCACTAGAGCAAAGGCTGATGCAGCTACAAAGAGCCATGCACTGATCCAAACAGACCACACACTATGGGTACCTTCAAGCAATAAGAATGACCATCTGCTGTCCAGTCAGAAACATATACATGAAGTGATTGACTAACCAGAAAATGACGATGATGTGCACAACGAGACAAATGTCGATCTTGTGGAAAACATGGTGTTCAACTGTCTGAAATGTGACATCAATGTGCATCAGGTCAATGTTTTTGCTTCCATTTATTCCAGTGCTGGCATATGTCCTGATCCAGCTAAAATAGTGGATATTAAGGCCTTGCCAACCTCTCAACTTAAGGACAATCTTCGAAGATGTCTCGGTCTCTTTAATTTTTGTCTCCATATATTCCCAATCTCGTTCAAAAATCGTCATCATTAAGGGAATTGTTGAGAAAGAATGTGCTTTCCTGTAGCACAAAAGACCAGCAATAGCTCTGAAACAGTCATTGTCAGAAACATCAACATTATAATTTTACGATCTTAGGGAGACAACTACCCTGGAGATAGATGTCTCACAGAAAGACCTGGGAGCATTCATACTACAAAAAGGCAAACCGATTGCATTTGCTTCAAAATCTCTGTCCGTAATGCAATCCAACTACTCCAACATCGGGCAGCAAACATTAGCTTTAGTGTTTGTTATCATGCATTTTCATACCTATCTACTTGGCAAGAGATTTATGGTAGAGACCAGCCACAAGCCACTGGAGATAATTTGACAAAAACTATTGACCAGTGCACCGCCAAGTTTGCAATGTCTTTTGATAAAGGTTCAAGGTTATAACTGTGAGATTAGGTACAAGCCAGGTAACTTGATGGTCACATTGGATACACCTAGCAGATTGCCCAACCAAGTGAAAACAGAAGTTATATCCTTAGATCTACAAGTTGACTTCATTGACATTAAACTTGAAGATGTTCTCCAAATTGATCTATTACATTTTACACAATGCAAATGCCAGCAGCTATAAAATGAAACAGCGAGAGACTCTACATTATAGGAACTGTGGAAACCATCATCGAAGGATAGCCTGATGCAATTCAGCATGTCCACAAACACATGAGACCATTTTGGCCTTATCTGGATGAGTTTGGCATCTCCCGGGGAGCCATTTTTAAAAGCAGACAAATCTTCATAGTAGAATCTTTGCAACCGGATATTCTTCAACAACTTCATCACTCATACATTGCCATAGATAGGACAAGAAGACTTGCAAGAGAGAAAGTCTGATGGCCAGGTATGACCAGTGACATTGAAGTCGTCATCAAGACGTGCGAGGTATGTCAAGAGCATATGCTAATTGAGCACAAAGTACCATTGATTTCACATGAAGTTCATCCCCATCCTTGGTCCAAAATCGCATCCAACCTCTTTCATGTCCATGGCACTGACTTCATCATCATCATCAACAACTTTACCAAGCACCCCATTGTTCAACAATTGCACAATACATGGAAACTCCATGTGCTATTTTCTTATTTTGAGCGCTTAGAGAGATCATTATAGATGGTGGTCCCCACAAAAAAATTTGGTTAACCATTTCAGAAAATGTGTGAGAAATGGAATATCGATCACACCACTTCGTCTCCTTGTTACCCTAGATGTAACGGCTTAGTTGAATGAATGATTTGCATGGTGAAATCCATAATTCCCAAGCTATTGACAAACCAAGCAACATCTTCACATTGCAGTGTTACATATGAGAGTGATTACTATTCCATCACTGGCAGAGCTCATGTTTGGCAGACCAACTTACTCACTCTTACCCATTCTACTCTCTCAGAAACTAGAGAGCAGTTCTGAAAACTACAAAATATGATTACCAATGTACACAATAAAAATGCAGGTACAGAATTGCCAAGTTTTCAGTTGGGAGAACAAGTTCATCTCCAAGCTCCCACAGAAGGTAC
The DNA here is from genome assembly GCF_017639515.1 of Carcharodon carcharias. NCBI lineage: Eukaryota > Metazoa > Chordata > Chondrichthyes > Lamniformes > Lamnidae > Carcharodon > Carcharodon carcharias. Next base: position 170,333,432 of record NC_054472.1, read on the forward strand.
ATGGCAACCAGTCGAGGTGACAAGGATTTGTTCAAAATTAGGGTCCTGTGAAGTCATTGCACACAAGGACAAATCAGATCCATTCCAGCTCCTCAACCACCATACAGTCCTATTACATCCAGAACAAGATTCCAAATGAAGCCAGGAACAACATCAAAGAATGACAATCCCGCAGATCACTGCGAGCAATTAAGGAAACCCTCAGACAAGGTAACCATTACAGGATCTGGGCATACCAGCACTTACCTTTATGCATTAGAGACTTGTAGATTCATCAGTTCTATCCACTTATGTAATGGTAACTGAACACAAACATGTATTGTAAATAGTTATAGCTCTTTGGAAAGGGGGAAAGTATCTTTAAAAAGAAGTGGGACTGATATCAGCCTGACACCACGAGATGAGAAATGTGTCATGTGATCCAGTCTTAGTTTTACTATTGCTTTGAGCAGAGCACACACACAGCTCTGATGTCTTTGAGCTTTATACCCATGTATAACTGTTCTCATGTGCTTAGTCTTAATAAATAAACCCACCACACGTTTACTCAATCCCTTGGTGATTTGCATCTTGTACAGTAAATAATCCCAAGATGTTACTATAATAACAAGATGGTTTACACACGTTCTTTGGGGGAAAGAAACAAGCTGTCTTTCCCCGGCCTGGTCTATATGTGACTCCAGTCCCACACCAATGTGGTTGACACTTAGCTGTCCTCAGAAGTGACCCAGCAAGTCATGTAACAAATCAGGTGAACTTCGGATGTACAATAAACACTGATCTTGCCAGCAACATCCACATCCTGAAAATGATTTTTTTTAAAAAGTGCTTTGCAATACTTCTGAGAAATGTAGCACAGCACTGTACAAATGGAGGCTCCATTTTATCTTTTATTGTGCAGAGATATCACTTCTAATTCCCTATCCATTTAGCCTTTCTTTATCTATTTTATATATTATTCCTTTTCTCCTCGTCTATCTTACCTCCCTGGTGCTTTCTATATATACCTAATGATGTCTTTGTGTATGTACTTTGTATGTTTCTACATCTGAGGCTTATTCTGTCTGTAGACATGTATCACCCTATCTCCTTCTTTTCTGTAAAAAAGCATCTCTACTGCAGGAAACCAACAAGGCTCTAAGGATTACATTGGTTAAATCATAGATAGTCTTTCGACAAATGTGTAATAATATTGTTTCCACAATTTTCTGTCAAATATTCCATAACAAAAAAAATTACATGTCATTGAGTACATAACAGTTCTTCATTACTTGTCAGCAGCACTATGGGGTATTTTTGATAGGTACATTTATTTGTTTTATGGCTGTGCTGGAGTGATTTATTACACAACTTCCAGAAAATAGCAGGAGTGGGAGGTAATACAACTGCATTCTACTTCCACTGATGTGTTCCAGCTGTTCATACCAAACAAACAAATACTATCAATAGTATATTATATCTTTCTGCATCCTTGCTGGGTGAGAAACGGTTCTCCTTTCTTCATGCTGCTGCATATATAGCTGTTAATCCTATTTTTTACACTATTGTCATTTGTGACTTGGAAGATCTGTTGCCAATTCAAGCTACTTTGCCCAATTTGATAATTGTTTTTTTTAACTGGTTGTTCTAGTTATTTTCTGTCAACGTTCAGCAGAAAGGCTTTTATGTTTTACTCTATGGTTAAAGTTTTCAGCTCTTAGTGCTGCAGAAGATTTTTTTTAAATTAAATTGCCCCTCTGTTCTCGCCAATGTTCTCCCCAACCAAATAAGTGATGTTGGACTGAGGTACATGACAAGCCTTCACTACCTTGCCAAAGAAGCTGTTCCTCATGTTTGAGCTGGATGACAAATTTCAACAAGCATGGGAGGCATACAGCCTGAGACCAGTCCCTGAGCTGCCTGCACATTTGCGCACATACATCTTCTAGCAGCTGTCACCAGGCCACAGTTAGGAGCAGGAAAGCTGCCGAATTGTGTCCTCCTACCTAAGCCAGAAACATGAAGGTCAATTATACTACCGATGCCCAAAGTTCAAAAATCAAACCTTATGCACAGATTAAAGAAACATTGGTAAACAAATTGCTCTTGGGATATGGCAACATTTTATTTATTGTATATCCCTAGTTTTTTGAGAAGGTGGGCCATCTACTTGAACTGCTGCAGTTTTTGTGCTGATGATGCCCCCACAATGGTGCTAGATATGGTAACGAAAGAATGGCAGTGATGTTTATCTAAGTCAGGAAGCTGTGTAGCTTGGAAGGGAAATTGGAGGTGATGGTGTTCTCGTGACAGTGTTGCTGCTGTCATTCTCATTGCTTGAACACTTGTGATGTGCTGTTGAAATAAGCTTGGATAGTTGTTTGCAGTGCATCCTTTAGATAGTATATGCTGTACCCATTGGTGGTGAATATTGAGCTGAGACAACTGAACTGCGCTACCCTGGATGGTGTTGAGTTTCTTTGTGGCTTTCTCTGATGTCTCTTCCCACAATCTGATTTCTCTTCCCATGATCCAACCTCTCTTCCCTCGATCTGCACTCTCTTCCCACTATTCATTTACTCTGCTATGCTGTCATCTCTCGCTCCTCACTCTACAATCTCTCTCTTTCCCTTCAATCCAATCATGCTCTCCCTGTAATCCGATCTTGCTCCCTTCAGTTCAATCTCTCTCCCTTTGCAATCCCTCCCTCCATGGATCAATTAATCGGAGTTAGTTGAAGTGACTAGCTAAATTCAATTTGTGCAATGGACAAAGCGTGTCAGGTGAAAGTGTTACTAGACAGGCGTGCACTTTCAATATATGTTAGTTATGTACAGCTGTTGTTCAATTTGCAAAAGCCAATATACGGCAGACCTTTTTCTGGTTTGATCAATCTGCAGTGACCTTTTCAGGGAGTCATATATGTTCAAAACATTTATAACAACAAAATATGCCACAAGTACAGGTCATCCTGTTTCAATGAAAATCAATCAAAAGAAATGCTTTTCTTAACTTTTCCATTTAGCTGCTTTCCCGAGCCATTTAACTAGTGAATGTGCTTAAAAAAAGGAACCTTCAACAAAATATTTAACCTTTATGATCATTGTAGAAATGAAATTCAGACTGAAGTGACTGCTGTCAAGAACATCTTAATCTCACTCACTATGATTTATAGTTAGATGACTATTGATGCTCATCAATATAACACCTCATTGTATTTTGAATAATTCCAATATTTTAGCCCTATTGTCTTGCTTAGTATATCCCAAACATTCAGCACTCTTTGACGAAAGAGGTTTGTTTGCTCTCTAATCCAAATTTTCTTTCACTATTTTTCACTTTTGCCTTCTGATCCTTATTTATGGTTACGACAGAGCAGTGGATATGCTGACTGTTGCACCAGAAATTGTGTGTAAATCCTGAAACACGCAATTAATGAAATCGAATTCAGTAAATCAGCTGACTTGTGAGTGAACACTAAAATTGACCATGGAAGCTACCTTGTAAATATCTAACAGAGTAAATATCATAATTCGAGGAAGGTAACCTGACCATACTACACAGTTTAGTCCACTTGTAACTTCCTGTGTGACTTCACTCTTTGTGCTTAACTCTTGGGGCCCACAAGGCACTGGAGGTGGGCACCAAATGCTACCTTACCAAAATCGACTCAGAAAAAAAATTATCTAGATTTGCTTTTTGCAGACTATTTGACATTTATATGTTGATGAAATTGACTCAGCTGCTTTCCTTCTGGCTGATTTCTGTTTGGTCCATTTTCTTTACATTCGACTCAATCTTTTGTGTGCCTTTTCTACTGCAAATGAAGACTTATACTGCTGATGTGTAAAACTGAACATAGTATTAGCCAGTCTGTGATGCGAAAAGAACGTTCCTTTAAAAAAAAATCAGTCAAGAATGAATAATGTAGTATTGGACATGTTTATTTTTTGAGATTTGGCACTAATGTGAACAATTGAACAATGTATTATGACACCATTCAAACATGCTGCCTTGTTTTCGGAGGGTTAGCAATTTAATGTGCTGTGTTGTCTGCAGACTTTCCATTTGCTTTTATCTGAGTGTTGTTGTTGGTTTGTCTGCTCTGATGGCAGCCCGTAATTGTCCTTTCTTCTCCTGGTGGCAATGCAATAAACGCATCAATTTCACAGTCACAGCCGGCAACTGGATGTTCTGGCATCTATCTGAGTTTATATATCTATAACAATGTATATGTAATATATAGAGAGATTGATGGTCCCTTCCTGCACCAAAACACTAGCATTAATCCCTCTTAAATACCATCTGTTCAAATGGGAACAATGGTTTCACTGAACTGAAATACCTATTATTATAGTTGCAACTGGCAGCCAGGAATGTGCATTCTCTTTTTTTTTTGCGTGGTTTTATATGTGACATGAATTGAACAATGACAGTGTGTTGTTCTGAGGCCCCTTCTGCCCACACAGATGGATGGGAAAAACTCAACGGCACTATTTCAAAGAGCAGCAAGGGAGTTATCCTGGGTACAAAATTGAAACACTGGAAATCTGAAATCAGAACAAAAATGCTGGAAAAATCTCAGCAGGGCAGGCAGCATCCATGGAGAGAAACAGAGTCAATGGCTGGAATCTTCCAGCCCCTACCCAACCAGCAACCACCCCCCCCCACCCCACCCCACCACCACCCCTCCTTGTGGGGTGACAAGAGAGGCATTGAAACCTCTATTCACGTTGGCAGGACTGAAAGATCCCGCTGGCATGAGGGGCTGAGAAATTCCGGCCACATGTTTCAGGTCGGCGACCTTTCATCAGAATGTTCCGTTGAAGAGTTATCCCCGGTATCCTGGCCAATATTTAACCCTCTATCGACACCACAAAAAGCAGATTACATGATCTGTTTGTGGGAGCTTGCAGCATACAAACTGGCTCTGGCATTTCCTACATTACAACAGTGACTATACTTCAATAGTACTTCATTGTTTTCAGGAATTTGATGTCGTGGAAGGCACTGTTGATGCTCGTCTTTCTTTCATTTTTACTGCTAACCCGTTATACTTGTCATGAATGGCGTAAGCAGGAATTGGAAGGAACTTTGTCCTTCCCCATCTCTCAAATTCTACAGTTGAAATCAGTGGTGTGACCACCGCACAGTCATTGTGGAGACGAAGTCCCGGCATCACATTCATTGTGTTGTGTGGCACTACCACCATGCTAAATGGGATAGATTTCAAACAGATGTAGCAACTCAAGACTGGGTAAACATGAGGTGCTGTGGGCCATCAGCAGCAGCAGAATTGTACTCAAACACAATCTGTAACCTCATGGCCAGCTTATCCTCCACTCTACTATTACCATCAAGCCAGGGGATCAACCCAGGTTCAATGAAGAGTGCAGGAGGGCATACCCGGAGCAGCACCAGGCATACCTAAAAATGAGGTGTCAACCTGGTGAAGCTATAACACAGGGCCACTTGCATGCCAAACAGCATAAGTAGCAAGTGATAGACAGGGCTAAGTGATTCCACAACCAACGGATCAGATCTAAGCTCTGCAGTCTTACCACATCCAGTCGTGAATGGTGGTGGGCAACTAAACAATTCAATAGAGGAAGAGCTCCACAAATATTCCCATCCTCAGTGATGAAGGAGCCCAGCACATCAGTGCAAAAGAGAGGGCTGAAGCATTAGCTACAATCTTCAGCCAGAAGTGCCAAGTGGATGATCCATCTCGGCCTCCTGCAAAGGTCCCAAGCATCACACATGCCAGTCTTCAGCCAATTCGATTCACTCCACGTGGTATCATGAAATGGCTGAAGGCACTGGACAGTGCGTAGACAATGGGCCCTGACAATATTCCAGCAATAGTACTGAAGACTTGTGCTCTAGAACTTGCTGTGCTCCTGGACAAGCTGTTCCAGTACAGCTACAACACTGGCATCTACCCGGCTATGTGTAAAATTGCCCAGGTATGTCCTGCACACAAAAAGCAGGACAAATCCATCCCGGCCAATTCCACCCCGTCAGCCTACTCTCCATCATCAGTAAAGTAATGGAAGGGGTCATCAACAGTGCTATCAAGCGGCACTTGCTTAGCAATAACCTGCTCACTGACGCCCAGTTTGGGTTCCACCAGGGCCACTCAGCTCCTGACCTCATTACAGCCTTGGTTCAAACATGGACAAAAGAGCTGAATTCCCGAGTGACTGCCCTTGACATCAAGGTAGATTTTGACCGAATGTGGCATCAAGGAGCCCTAGCAAAACTTAAGTCAATAGGAATCAGGGGGAAAACTCCCCACTGGTTGGAGTCATACCTAGCACAAAGGAAGATGGTTGTTGGAAGTAAGTCATCTCACCTCGAGGACATCACTGCAGGAGTTCCTCAGGGTAGTGCCCTCGGCCCAACCATCTTCAGCTGCTTCATCAATGACCTTCCTTCCGTCATAAGGTCCGAAGTGGGGATGTTCACTGATGATTGCACAATGTTCAGCACTAATCGCAACTCCTCAGATATTGAAGCAGTCCATGTCCAAATGCAGCAAGATCTGGACAATATCCAGGCTTGGGTTGACAAATGGCAAGTAACATTTGCACCACACAAGTGTCAGAAAATAACCATCTCCAGCAAGAGAGAATCCAGTCATTGCCCCTTGATGTTCAATGGCATTACCATCACTGAATCCCCAACTATTAACATCCTGGGGGTTACCATTGACCAGAAACTGAACTGGACTAGTCATATAAATACTGTGGCCACAAGAGCAGGTCAGAGGCTAGGAATCCTGCGATGAGTAATTCACCTCCTGACACCCCAAACCCTGCCCATCATCTACAAGGCACAAGTCAGGAGTGTGATGGAATACTCCCCACTTGCCTGGATGAATGCAGCTCTCGCAACGCTCAAGAAGCTTGACACCATCCAGGACAAAGCAGCCCACTTGATTGGCACCACATCCACAATCACTCTGTCCACCACCGATGCACAGTAGCAGTAGTATGTACCATCTACAAGATGCACTGCAGGAACTCACCAAGACTCCTTCGACAGCACCTTCCAAACTCATGACCACTATCATCTCGAAGGACAAGGGCACCAGATAGATGGGAACACCACCACCTAGAAGGTCCCTTCCAAGTCACTCACCATCCTAACTTGGAAATATATCGACGTTCCTTCACTGTTGCTGGGTCAAAATCCTGGAACTCCCTCTCTAACAGCACTGTGGGTGTACCAACACCACATGGACTGTAGCAGTTCAAGAAGGCAGCTCACCACCACCTTCTCAAGGGCAATAAGTGCTGGCCCAGCCAGTGAAGCCCACATCCCATGAATGAATAAAAAAAAGTATTATATAAAACGCCAGCTATTTAGCTTCTGGGGGACAGATTTTCCTATTACCTGTATTTGGGGTCATTAGGTCACCAGGTGCCCCCTAATGATATCTGCCCAATCCTTCACTCATTCATGCAAATGGAAAGAATATCGGGGAGCTTGCTAACAGGCATGGCCCCCTTTCCAACTGATTCTCCTGTATACATTGCCCGTGGTGCAGAAGGAATAACCAGTAAAAACTGGAAAGTAGGAGCACTGGTCTGAACTGGCATTCCATTTAAGGGTATAGAAGACCAGTTTGAACCAGTACCCTTATTTCTCAGTATTCACTGTTTTTTTCCCTAGAGGAAAATCAGGAAGAATTACTTCCCTACATAACGTTAAGAAGCTCCATTCATTAGCAAGACAATAAAGTGATTTGTTTTTCTCAATAGTTTAAAGGATGGCAAGGTCTATTATATTCATGAAATTGTGCCTGCTACAACCCCAATGGGAACTGAGAGGCTGAGGTTTGATGTATTATAAAACAGGCTAGTTTATCTTTAGTTTAGCCTGCACTTCACAGGGGAGAGGATTCCTCCTCCCAGCCTTCAGCCTAACATAACTGAAACAGATTGGACTTGGCAGTGACAAATGGAGTCCTGTGAAGGAGTCAGGTGAGGCAATGAGTTAGCATACCACGGGGGTTAAGGTGTTGGAAACAAAAATGCAGGAGCTGCTGCATTCTGTTGTTTCCTTTTCAGAATGCAAAGTGGCACATTTTTCATGCTTGCCCTGCTTTAACCTGACACATACTAAGAGTTCCCAGAATTAATGAAACATCTGTCACTGTAGCACGCCAATCTGCAACTCTAACATGCAAGTCACTCTTACAAGAAGCCAGTTGAAGTGTTGGACGTCAGGGCTAAACCCCAGACTGAGAAGTGGCAGCTCATTACTTTAACTGTTGCCATACTGGTGTTACGCTACCCTCAGTGGTATCATCTTTATTTTTTTATCTTTGTTCTTTCACAGGATGTGGGTGTCGCTGGCAAGGCCAGCATTTGTTGCCCATCCCTAATTGCCCTTGAACTCACCTAGCTTGGTCATTTCAGAGGGCCATTAAGAGACAACCACATTGATGTGGGTCTGGAGTCACATATAGGCCATACCAGGAAGAATGTCAGATTTCCGTCCCTAAAGGTCCCCATCACTGTTAGCTACATGGACCCCCATCACTGAGATGAGATAAGATGGGGGACCTGCCAGTGGGGAGTGTAAAATCCTGGCCTATGTGTTTCAGTGAGATCACCTCTCATTCTTCTAAATTTAGGGGATATAGGCCTTCACTATCGCTGGGTCAAAATCCTGAGACTTCCTCCCTAGCAGCACTGTGGGTGCACCTACACCAATTAGACTGCAGCGGTTCAAGAAGGCAGCTCACCACCAACTTCTCAAGGGCAACTAGGGATGGATAATGCTGGCCCAGCCAGTGAAGCTCACTTCCTGTGAATGAGTTTTTTTTAAAAAAATCTATTCAATCTCTTCTCATAGGATGAGTTCTGTTGAATCTGTGGAAAGGCCCCAGAAGTTGGGATTGATTGTCTCCCTTGAGTCATACGAAAAGATTTGAGCACTTAATCCATGCTAACAATTCAGTGCAACACAAAGAGAGTGCTGCACTGTTTGAGGTGCCGTCATTCAGAAGTGACAGCACCTCTGACTCCTCAAATGGATGTAAAAAATTTCAGTACACTATTCAAGGAAGGACCGAAGAGTTCTCTCTGTGTTCTAGCCAATATTTTCCCCTTAATCAACACCTAAAGACAGAGGTAACTTGGTCTTTTATCTCAATCCATTTTTGGGTGCTTGCTGTATTCAAATTGGCTGCCACATTTCCTACATTACAACAGTGATTACACTTTGAAAGTAATTTATCAAATGTAAAATGCTTTGGGACATTCTGAGGTCATGAAGGGTGCTATATAAATGCATGTGCTCTCTTTCACTACCTCATTTAGGAAGGACTCTCCATCTTAAGCTATCATTGGATGTATGGTCCGGCCAGCTACAGACATAGCATAGCAAACTGATCAATGTTCAGGATTCTCACTGTATCTAGGAATGGCCACTTGATGAGAGGGGTTCCTAGGGACCCCAGAATGAGTCAGCGCATTCACAAACAGAGGAATAAGTAAAATGTTTGGCTTTGTGTTCACTGAGCTCAAAAGCAAGAAGCGATAACTTTCTCAAAGACGGACCACAGCAGGCTTTTAAGCCTGTTTTTATTCAAATTAAAATGACGCCTTTAATTGATCAAGAATTATTGATCAAAATAGCGAAGGAAGTGGATTGACTGAACAATTCCCCTGCAGGCAGTTGTAACTTATGCCATCATGTGAATTTACAACTAAAGTGAGGTCTTCCAGATAATGTCAAATTCGAAACAGGTGCTTCCATGTTAAAAGTGACTATCTTTGACAGCAAGGCTGGTTTTACCTGTGTCTGTTTGTGTGTATGTATATATATATGTGTGTGTGTATGAAACAGAACAAGGAGAGGAAGATAGCCGAGCTTGATGCCAGTTTTAACTACTTTCTATATTTCTTAAGCCTCTTATGATCCAGTTAGGAACGAATAATTCTTGCTTTAAAGTAGAAGAAGTTTGAATCCCAATTACCCACTAAAAGAATAAAGCTACAGGATTCCACTTTTTAAACAAACAAAATAAACTTTACTATACAAAATCAGAAAAGTAGAACATTCTATAATATCTATCTTATACTCTTAACATTCAGAAGTAACATGAGGAAAATATGAATTAACAGGCAAACTGTGGTTGGGCCATTTTTACATTTCTAGCTAGCTTCCTCTCATACTCTAATGTCTTTCTCCTGATTAACATTCTCTGCCATTCTTTATATTCTGACCTGCCACTTATCTTTGCCTACTTATATGCTTTTTCCTTAAGTTTGATACTTTTTAAAACTTCTTTAGTTAACCACAGATGGTAGGTGCACCCCTTAGAATTTTTCTTTATAGTAGGAATATAATTATTCTGAGTATTCTGAAATAGACCCTAAAAAGTCTGCCACTGCTACTCTATTCATCTGTCCTCTAGCCTTGTATCCCAGTTCACTTCAGCTAGTTCAGCTTTCGTGCCCACATAGTTGCCCTTATTTTAATTTAGAATGCTAGTCTTAGACCCACTCTTCTCCCTTTCAAACTGGATGTAAAATTCAATCATAATTTGGTCACTGCTACCTAGGGGTGCCTTTATTTAGAATTCTTTGAGGAGGTAACAAGCAGGATAGATAATGGGGAACCAGTAGATGTAATATAATTGGATTTCCAAAAGGCGTTCAATAAGGTACCACACATAAGGCTACTTAATAAGATAAGAGCCCATGGTGTTGGGGGTAGTATATTAGCATGGATAGAGGACTGGCTGACTAATAGGAGACAGAGTGTTGGGATACGGGGGTGGGGGGGGGAGGGGGAGGGGTGGAGAGGGGGGGCATTTTCAGGATAGCAACCTGTAACTAGTGGAGTGCCACAGGGATCAGTGCTGGAGCCACAATTATTTACAATATATATTAATGACTTGGATGAGAGAAATGAATGTACTATCGCCAAGTTTGCGAATGACACAAAAATAGGTGGGAAGGCAAGGATGACACAAAGAGTCTACAAAGGGATATAGACAGGTTAAGTGAGTAGGCAACAACATGGCAGATGGAATATAATGTGGGAAAGTGTGAGATTATGCACTTTGGCAGGAAGAATAGAGCTGAATATATTTAAATGAAGAAAGATGGAAGAAAGCACAGAGGGATTTGGGAGTTCTCATGCATGAATCCCAAAAAGCTACCATACAAGTTCAGCAGGTAATAGGGAAGACAATTGGAATGTTGGCCTTTATTTCAAATAGGGAAGTCTTCCTAAAACTATACAAGGCACTAGTGAGACCGCACCTAGAGTACTGTGAACAATTTTGGTCCCCTTATCTAAGGAAAGATATACTGGCAATGGAAGCAGTCCAAAGTGGGTTCATTAAGTTGATCCCAGGGATGGAGGGTTTTTCTTATGGGGAGATGTTGAGTCGGTTGGGCCTGTACTCATTGGGTTGGAATTTAGAAGAATGAGAGGCGACCTTATTGAAACATATAAGACTCTTAGGGGGCTTGACAGGGTAGATGCTGAAAGGTTATTTCCCCTTATGGGAGAGTGTATGACCAGAGGACATAATCTCAGAGTAAGGGGGCGCCCCTTTAAAACAGAGATGAGGGGGATTTCTTCACTCAGAGGGCAGTCAATCTGTGGAATTCTTTACTGCAGAGGTCTATAGAGGCTGGGCCGTTAAGTATATTCAAGGCTGAGATAGACAGATTTTTAATCAGTAAGGGAATCAAGGATTATGGGGAAAAGGCAGGAAAGTGGAGTTGAGGATTATCAGATCAGCCATGATCTCATTGAATGGTGGAGCAGACTCGATGGGCTGAATGGCCTACTTCTGCTCCTACATCTTATGGTTTTACTCTGAGATCATTGATTCATCTGTCACATTACACAATACCAAATCCAATATTACCTGCTCCCTGGTTGGTTCCAGAATGTGCTGCTCTAAGAAACTATCTCAACAGCATTCTATGAACTTCTCACCCAGGCTACTACAGCCAATCTGATTTTTCCAATTTATATGGAGGTTAAAATCACTCATTGTTATTGCTGTCCCTTTAGCACAAGGTCCCAATATTTCTTCTTGTATACTTTGTCCTACATTGTGATTACTGTTAGGGGGCCTGTAGACCATTCCCACTCGTGACTTCTTTCCCTGACTATTCCTCGTCTCCACCCAATTCCTAACTGTCATGTCCTTGCAAAACTGTAGTTATTAGGGCCTAAATAGTTACCCTCAGTCAGAGACAATCCAGAATGGCTCATGGATGAAATGGAACACTTGCAATAAGGGAGATTTTGAGGTTGGGACTGAGGCACATTTTTGGGTGAGAGTAAAAGGAACTTTTCTCTGTATCAACCTGGGTTATGTCAGGCCCAGCAGTGACTGGGTACTGGAAATGGAAAAGTGTCCCATTCCCCTCACCATAATAAGCACAAACTTTACCAAAACAAAAAAGAAAGGCTATGAGCTGGGGGTGCTGAGCTGATAACAGAACCTCTTTTCAGCACCATCTGTTCTGGTCTAAAGACACTCAAATCCCACTGTCCTTAGAACTCCCGAGTGGTGGACTTATCCACAACTTCTCACCAGAGAAATCAAGCAGATTTTATTATTGTAGACCTAGTGTGTATTGTTTAAATGAAAAGGCTAAGATCTAAAGATTTATAAAAGTGCTGGCGTCCTTTGTGAATATTTTGTTTTGTGCATATGTAGCTGTTTTATAACTTATAGGTTACGAACAGTCTCATGATCTCCATTGTTTACCTGAGTGTGTGGTGCCGCTTGACAATGTTAGGAGTGGCTGATAAAGAAGGACTGACTGCAATTCTTCATGAGGTTTTCTCAATCAACAAACCAATCAAAATTCTTGATCTAAGGCTCCAACCTGGCAATTTCCATGCCTGTTTCCACTCTGTCATCTGTCCACCTTGGCATGGAGGGCATGAGATGCCATGGGTGTAGGTAAAGGGGCAATGCTTGGCATGGGGGTATAGGTAAAGCCTTTTGAACTTAGCTTTCAAAATGTTCCCTCATCCAGGCTATGGTTCACAATACCTCTGAGGTGCTGTGAACGATGAGTCTTTTAAAAGCTGGCCCAACTCCTCGAAAATTACGGAGGGCTAGGAGATGGTTAACCCCACAATGGAGTGGGCCAGGCTGGGAGTGCAGGGTGTGGGCTAATGACCTGTACCAGCCTGCACCCTTAACCGCACTGGTGAAAATTTGGGGTTGTCAGCAATGGGGCTGGGAATCCCAGGATTGGGTCCAGGCTGCTATCTTTAAAGCTCCACTAATTCTCTCTGACTCCATGAGAACCCAGCCCTCTGTCTATGTTCCTATGATGTTGTGTTACTGCAATATCATAGTGAGCTTCCAAGAAAAGACCGTCTGAATCAATTGACACCACAGACCAGCCAAATTCCAATATTGATCGTAATATTTAGCCACCACCCCGCCCATTAATCCTCCAAGGAATTTTACCCATGCTAGCTATCCTCTGCTTTCCTTCCTTCAGTTCCAGCTGTACTGGTTCTGTTAACCAATACCTGCCCACGTATTTCAATTGTGATTTTTCTCCACTCCATCCTACAAAAGCCACCTTTTATTTCTTGTTCTGGCCACTCTGGCTGGGTCCACACTCCACTTCTGCTGTTCCCCCAAGCTCCCTGCCTCTCTTTATTGTCTATTTAGGTCAAAGCACCCATGTTGCGCTTCTTGGCTATCAGATACCTTTTCTTCAGTCCACTGTCGTCTCACATCCTGCCACCTTCAACCATGCACCACAGTACTCCCAGCCTCCAACCTGCTCTCGTAGCCATAGTATTTATATGGCTGGTCCAGTTCAGTTTCTGAATTGAAACTTATGCCCCTCCACCCACACAACTTCCTCCCCCTCCCCCCCCATCCCATGGCCCCTCATGATCCCCCATCACCAAATGTGCAAGAGACCAAAATAGGAGGAGCAAAGAGAGCTCAAAAGTAACAGAGATAGGGTGGAGGGACCAGTGATCAGCCGATATCTGCATTTTTAAAAAATTTCCCCTTTTCTGGATATTTCACTAAGATAAAATGGCCAGGAGAAAAAATGACAAATAAACCCTAAACAATCTTGGATAGGTTCCTGCTTTGGCAGCCTGGTAATTTATACACAAAAGCTCATTTTGAGTGCTGGGGCTCTTCTCTGTGCCTACTGAGAAGCAGAAAATATGTTTTCCAGATCATTAACTTAACATAGGAAATTAGTTTGCTGCATTCAACTAAAAATCTAAATTACGCCGCATAAGATCCTCATGCATCAAGGCATCTTGAAGACGTCTTACTTAATTGTTTGCCATTACAAGGAATTAAATGATTGTGTATATCAAAATTCCTCATCTTTGCATTGGAGCTAGAATATTAATTCTGCATTTAACTAAAAGAGGTAAATATGAATATTGTCACCCTTGGCGGTGTAATGTACTTTAAAGGCAGCATGATCCGACATAGTAAAAAACAGTTTTCTTAAACATAAATTATACATCGGTTAATCTATTAGCTTCCTGTTGCTTTTTTACATTAGGTGGCAATTTCAGACAACAGAAATTATGTACCATATTGAATGCTAATGCCGCTTAAATGAATAAATGAGCCTTAGAGTTGCAATACCACAGTATTAGTTATGAAGAGTCATCCATAATCGTCATCATTTACACAGGCAAATAAAGAATACTGCAGAGGATGAATATTCCATGTGCACTTTTGCTTAAGTACCTACCTGTTTTCATTGAAAAAACTGTGAAGGTTCAAGGTGCAGGACACCCCTGTGTCCTGTGAAAAGAGCAGGGGATGACAAGGTAAATTAGGACATGGTGATTTGCTGATACCCAACTTTGGTTGCAAGAGCCAGAGATCAAGGAGGATTGTAAGACTGAAGGAAGCGTGAGGTCCCTTGGGCTTAAAATCCTGGAAAGCAGAGTAGGAGCAGGAAAAAGTGTGATGATTTTCCTCTTCCCCACCTCACAGAGAACCCCCTCCCCCAAACTCCACCAGACCCTGGCCTTACTTGAGCTCCACTGTGCGATGGAATGGAATTGCCTGTTGTCCCAGTCCCAGTGGCCACTACTCCCGGCTGGTGCTGCCGGGACATCCAAGCTACCAACAGGCAGCTCTTGTAGGCGGACTTGCTCCCGAGATAAGGGTGGAAGTCTCACCTTAAAGCAATTAACACTGTTCCCGGCATTAAATTGCTATGGAGCAGCTGTCAGAATTGTGGACAAGCTCACCCTCGACTTTTTAGCTTGTGTGGGGAGACAGATCGTGGGGCCCGCAAAATCTAGTCCTCTGAGTTAGTGTGTGTTTGTGCATTGTGTGCATGTGTCCATATACATATGTGCCTGAGTCCATATCTACACCTGTGTGTTTCTATGTTTTATAAATTGTGAATGAGTGTATTCGTATTATGTAAGTCAAGCCTGCTATGGCCAGGAAAGCATCAATTCTAATATCTTAACTAGTAGAATTGATTTTGATCAGAGGATCAGCAAACATTACATATTCTTGTCAATCGTGACTATTATAGCAAAACAGCTATGGGGAAATGCAGTTTTTAAATGAATCATGCAGGTTAGACACTGCTATTTAGCTTAATCTCCTCTTAAATCACAATGTTAGAATATGACAAAAAATGACCCACGCCACTCAATTGCAATAGAACTAATTTGCAATGGAATATGCAGTTGAGGCTTAATATAAAAGAGATATATAATGGTTAGCATTGCCAATCAGCAATGTCTCATTTCTTAGGCAATCAGTGATTCAAACTGACTTTTCCATTTAAAGTAGAGGTTTGCTTTGGATTTACAAATAGACTGGAGGAAAAATCATTTTTTTTACAAAATGAAGCTTTATATAAAATTATTTATAGAATAACCTATAGAATATCCATAGAATATATACTATATATCTTTAGAATAATATGCTATTTGGTCTAGTATAATACTTCAAACACCAAACACCAGCTTATAAACCATGGCAGAAATCTGGAGTTAATCTGTGAGCCACTAGAGCTACTCATTTAGGGGAGAACATTATCAGCCGTACAGAGATGGCTTTGGAGGCAGAGGAGGGAGCTTTACTGAATGCTACACATCAGGCCGCCTACCCGACGCATTCCCACCTCCGAGCGATCTGGCCAAAAGCAGGGTCAGACTGGCACCGGCTACCAGTCCGGCAGTGGAGGGTAGCCAGTTAGGATTAATTAATTAGGGCACAAAGTGGGGACACGACCAGGATCTACCCAAAGGTGATGAACCCCCGGTGAGGCCGAAGCCCAGCAGGTGCCTGGAGGCAGCTTTCCAGCAGTAGTAGGAGGGCCTCTGGCACCTCCTTTAAGTCCTCCCCGCAGCCCCCCCCCCCCACCCGCCCCGGTATTGCAGGATCATATGGACACAGCTGCATCCACAGGCCGTCCTTGAACCATAGAAACGTTACGGTGTAGAAAGAGGCCATTTGGCCCATTGTGTCTGGCTAGCCAAAAAAAATAAACTAGCCACTTATTTTTAATCCTACTTTCCAGCACCTGGTCCGTAGCCTTGCAGGTTCCAGCACTTCAGGTGCAGATCCAGGTATCTTTTAAATGAGTTGAGCATTTCAGCTTCAACCGCCAATTCAGGCAATGAATTCCAGCCGCCCATCACCCTCTAGGTGACAAAGATTTCCCCCCCCCCTCTAATCCTTCTACAAATCACCTTAAATCTATGCCCCCTGGTAATTGACCCCTCAGCCTGAGGAAACAGGTCTTTCCTGTCTACCCTATCTAGGCCCCTCATAATTTTGTACACCTCAGATAGATCACTCCTCAGCCTCATCTGTTCTAAGGAAAACAACCCAAGCCTATCTAATTTTCAAGTCCAGGCAACATTCTTGTAAATTTCCCCTGTACCCTCTCCAGAGCAATTATGTCCTTCCTGTAATGTGGTGACCAGAACTGTACACAAAATTCCAGCTGTGGCCTAAGCAGCGTTTATACAGTTCCATCATTACATCATTGCTTTTGTATTCAATACCTCATCCAATTAAAGAAAGTATTCCATATGCTTTATTTACCACCTTATCCACCTGTCCTGCTATCTTCAGGAACCAGTAGACATGCAATCCAAAATCTCTCACTGCCTCAACCCCTCTCAATATCTTCCCATTTTTTGAGTATTCCCTTTCTTTGTTTATGCTCCCCAAATGCATTACTTCACATTTCTCTGGATTGAATTCCATTTGCTACTTTTCTGCCCATTTCTGTCTTATGGAGTGATTCACCCTCCACAATGATGGCCTGGCAGCCATGGGCACAGTTTATTTTTTTAAAAAAGTCTTCAGAGGGTGCCCTCATTTTGAGGTACCCTCCTGGTCTCCCTCCTACATCAGCAGCGCCCACCTCTCCCGTCATGGCCGCTCCCATTGGCCTTCCCAGCTGTGCAGCCCACCCACTGTCCATTTATTGGATAGGCCTCCTGTTAAGTAGCTGCCTGTGGGAAGATTGTGCAGATGGACGGAGCTCAGACACCATGAGGGTCGGGACCTGGAAATGGTCTTGGACCACATTTAAAAACACCGTCAGTAAGATTCCATCCTCCCAAAAAAAAGACAAAGCTTTGTTAATGAATTGGCAGCTTGTTCTCTTTTAGTTGTGTTCAGGCTGCATTTATTGTTGATCCTGAGTTATCCTGGGAGGGTAGCGATGTACTTTCTCCATGTACAGCTACAGTGCTTGAGCTGATGGTACTCCCACACTGTTGCCAGTGAGCTTGAGTATGTAACCCGATTGTGTTGAAGCAATTTTTCCATCTCAAAATGGTGTGTGACTTGAACAAATTGGCGAGGACTGGAGGAGAAATTGGTCATCGTTTCTGGGCAGAAAATGGAGACAGACAGGGCTAATTATAAAGCAGAATACTGCAGGTGCTAGAAATCTGAACTAAAAAGGGAAAATGCTGGAAATACTCAGCAGCATCCGTGGAATGAAGCATTGACGCTTCAGGTCGATGACCCTTCATCAGAACTGGGAAAAGGTAGAGATGTGATAGCTTTTGAGTAAGGAGTGGCCGGGACAAGGACAAAAGGGAGGTCTGTGTTAGGGTGGAATTAAGGAGAGATCGAATGGCAAAAACAGCTAATTTTGTAAAGCTTCAGTCTCTACCCAAAGGACACCTCAGAAACACTGTAGTGTGTTTAAGAACAAGCTTTACACTAAAAAGCAGAATTCCACACATGCAGGGCTGAATCTAATGGCTTCAGTTCCCAGTCATCAACTGCCTAGAAAGCCAGGTCAATCCCAACATGACCATTTTCAGAAGGCTTGACAGGAATTGAATGTTAATCAGGCAATTAACTGCCTGCCATTGATGTTCCCATGCCTTTAAAGGCAAAGATCCCATCTCCAAGAACTGCTGAACAATCAGAGGGCTGGCAGCAATTCAGTCCCAGCACCACAGGGTGCCTTGTTCATGAGGGCATCCCCCCCTCCCCTGAGACTGAAATGAGGCCTCCGGTTTTTACTGGGTGGCCTCCCCGCATGGAGTATGGCCGCAACCACACCCCCCGCATGCCACCTCTGTTGGAGTTGCAGCTTAAGGGCCTCAGTTGGCCTCTGAGTGGGTATAGGCTATCCTCGACTGTCCCCCAACTTAACCGGCCTTTCCTCCCAAAACTACCATAAATTCCAGCCACAGATTCAAGTGGCTGAATGGAATTATGCCAGCTGTGGTATGCATGCAGTCATTCACATATTGATGGAGAAGATAGTTGGCTTTCTCCAGCCTATGGAAATTGAAAGGCTGTCTCCTGTACCACCACAATCTTGATTTAGCAAAGCATTTTTTTATAAACTAGATTCCTCAACACATAGGACGTGGAACATTGGTCCCACCTGACTGCCATCTAGTGACCCTTTCTGGGAATTACACATGTGTAGATTCCCGATGAGGACCAGTATTAGACTTGGCTGTGATTAATAGCTTGTCAACCCTTGCTGTCCAGGATCATATATTGAGATAAAAGCAAAAAACTGCGGCTGCTGGAAATCCAAAACAAAAACAAAAATAAAGATACCTGGAAAAACTCAGCAGGTCTGGCAGCATCTGCGGAGAGGAACACAGTTAACGTTTCGGGTCCGTATGACTCTTCAACGGAACTAAGGAAAAATAGAAAAGAGGTGAAATATAAGCTGGTTTAAGGGGGGTGGGGCAGGTAGAGCTGGATAGAGGGCCAGTGATAGGTGGAGATTGCCAATAGATGTCATAGATAAAAGGACAAAGTGGTGTTGACGGTGGTGATATTAGCTAAGGAATGTGCTAATGGGGACATTAAGGGTAGAAAGCAGGACAAGCAAGGTACAGATATCCCTAATGGAGGTGGGGTTGGGGGGAAGGGATCGAAGTAGTCTAAAAGGTAGAGATAAAACAATGGATGGAAATACATTTAAAAATAATGGAAATAGATGGGAAAAGAAAAATCTATATAAATTATTGGAAAAAAGGGGGATCGGAAAGGGGATGGGGATGGAGGAGAGAGCTCATGATCTAAAATTGTTAAACTCAATATTCAGTCCGGAAGGCTGTAAAGTGCTAGTCATATATTGAGAGTTGCCATGAGCAAAGCAGCAATGGATGGTTGTCACTTGTAGAACCAGTGAACACCTTCAGAAAATATGGGAGTTTGCAAAAAGCTGGGTTTGCAACCTCCTGCTGTATTGTGAAGCAAAACTCACAGGAGTAAGTGCCGCTATGTAATCCTTCTTATTCCTATATAATAACTTTTGTCACCAGTTCAGGAAAAAATCCTAACAAGGCACTGATCTCAAACCTACAGAATACTCCATAATCCTTATTGTTAGAAAGGAAGAACCCTGTACACTCATAGGTACCTCTCTTGTTCCTATTATCATTTTGCTTTAGAGTTGTTTCCCGGTGGTAACCTACGTGTAGTGTGGATCCAAATTTCAGTATAACTATTAGCGGCGTATTGGACATTGAACAAAGGAATCTTGTTAGTAACTTTTAGAATTAGTTGCTAGCTCAGATAACTTCAACTTAAAAGACAAAGTATCTGGAATTCAAATGTTCTGTTTGTGTTTCATTAGAAGTTAATTGTGTCCTTTATTTTTCCCCTTAATTTCAAGAAAACTCGCAAAGAAAAGAAAGGATACCTTGAGCAGTACCCGGCAGGAGATGACTGTGATGGTCAATTCAATGGACAAGAGTTTTACCGAGCAAGGAACTAACTGTGATGAGGCTTTCTCCTTCATGGATACGCACAATCTGAACGGAAGAGGTGAGTTAGTAAGACATTCCATCATTTAAGGAGCCAGTTCCCAGACTCTGTTAGTCACTGATCCATTCTTTCCCATTTTCTCTCAGCCATGTCCTCACCATCTTCGTTTACTGTGAAGACAAATACACTGAAGAGCCCATCTATTCAGAATTCCTATTACCCAGGTAGTTGAGTTGCTTGCTCTTATAATGTTGTTTCATTGTCTTTTTGAGAAGAACATTATAGACTTAAGATTTAATGTTCTACTCTAGATTTTTTGAAGAATAATTTCTCCTGCAATACATGGGAACTGCTACTTGTAGGCAGGTCACATATTCCCACTCTGGTGGGCCTATGACTAATCAAGTGCTACCCAAGTTATTCCTGCAATTTAGCAGCCAATTAATTGTTTCCTTTTAGCTTTATGTGGGATTTGTCATGGCCAGCAGTGAAGCATGATCAACCAATCCAACATCAAATCTGCTCCAATAGCTGATGAGTAACCAAGTTGCTGATGAGTTATGTGTTACCTGTCTTACGGTTGGGGAGATCGATCATGTGTTACTGATGGGTTTAATATATTTACTTTATACCCACAGGTTTGAAAATCATTTTAGAGAAAATTTACAGTTTATCAGTTTCACGGGTGCAGAGCTAGTTACAAACATAACTCCAGAAATCCCCAGATCGCTCAAGTTGCATAAATGTAAAGTGCAACTCAGGACGATATGTAGTTACAGGATGGATTGATTCCACTTTGAAAATGGCACATTTGGCATCCTGTGACAAAATAAAAACAGGATTATTGCATTATTTAAAAGAGAAAATCTTCTCCAGTTCTCCCCCCCATCTTTACCGAAGACACTGACTCATACGGTTCCATGGTTCTTCCTTCAAGTGACCATTGTTCAGATGTGAATGCAGGTATTGTTCTTCATGTATGAAAAAAGATAGAATAGCTTTCTTACAACATCATTGCGATCCTCACAGGTGAGCTAAATCCTATCCTCATCTATTGTCCACATCTGCCAACAGTGAAACTGGATAGAAATCAGGAGCAGAGCCTTGGCTAATTCTCTTTTTGTCCTCCTCCCTGGATTCTGAGGTCAATTATAGGGCATTCACCATCTCACCAGCTGAGATCAGCTCAGAAGGAATTGAACTGGCC
Organism: Carcharodon carcharias; assembly: GCF_017639515.1. Taxonomy (NCBI): domain Eukaryota; kingdom Metazoa; phylum Chordata; class Chondrichthyes; order Lamniformes; family Lamnidae; genus Carcharodon; species Carcharodon carcharias. The sequence goes on from NC_054472.1 coordinate 170,354,854, forward strand.
CTTTCAGATTGATTTGATGAGGTCAAACCATCGAGGGAACCAAAATAGTTTATTGTTATTTAAAAAGCACAGAACAGAAGCTTCCTGGTGTTGATTTGAACTTTTGTGCAATAGAAATTCAGGAGCTCCTTTAATATCTCTCCTCAATTTTAACTCCACAATCGTTGCACCCACTTTACACTATTGCACAAAGTCAAGCTCTGCCCCATTGAGTGTTCATCCTTTATCAGTTGTCCATGTCAGCAAATACAGTTATTTTCCAATGGGAATTCCGCACTCATTTTTGGGCATATTGGATGGGAAAGAATGAAGTTATTCCTCAACATAGCCCTCTTTTTGAGGGAATTCAATGGGCTTGGGTGAGTTTAGCCAGTGAATTTATTCATTTAAAGAGAAACAGAATGCAGGACAGTTTGAACTTCTGAATAATGGCCTTCATTTTAAACTGTAAAGAGTATTTCTTGTCACCATCGACACTCTTTAAGAGCTGATGGTTTGAGTACTCATTTCCCCTTGATGTGTCCATTAACAACAAAAGCTTTTTTCCTGGATACGAGCCTGTTTCGGGATTACCTGCAGCACAAAGACTTGATTTCACCGCTCGCCAAGTTCTGCACAAATGAAAAGCTCCAGTTTTGTGTATTTCTTCCTATTTGTGCATAATGCCACGTCATTCTGTTTAGAATTGCACTTTTAAAGCTTTGCTTTGCTCCATGCTGACAATCTGTCCATTAGTGTAAGTGCCCCGAGAATAATGATGCAGTTTTCATCTATTATCGCATGCATCCAGGTAGTTACAAACAGTGATGAGCAAATAGCAAGAGTGCTCCCGGGCCCTGCTTTCTATATATAATCTGTACCAAAGGCAGGCAGTAGCAACCTGCTACCATAAATTATCTCCCACTCCAATTTTCCCTCCTCTACTCCTGAAAGCAACAATTTATCTTTGATACTGCGGCACAGGAGTGCAGGCATTTTTTTATAATCATTCGTAGGATGTGGTTGTTGCTGGTAAAGCCAGAATTTATTGCCCATCCCTAATTACCCTTGAGAAGTCTTTTCGAATACAGCTTCTTGAGTCAAAGGGCAGTTAAGAGTCAACCATATTGGTAAGGGTCTGGAGTCACATAAGGGGCAAAGACAACAGATTTTTTCCCCCAAAGTAAATTCATTGGGTTTTTGACAATCCAGTATTTCATGGTCACGAGTACTTTTTAATGCCAGATTTTCTGTAATTAATTGAATTTTAAGTTTTCTCAGTTGCTGTGGTGGGGTTTGAACTCATGGGCAGGATCTTCCGGTTGGCAAGCAGGGGCGGGGCCCGCTCGCTGACACGTAAAGTGATGCGAGATGACATTGGATGGAACTCGTCATTCCCATTTTCAGGTTGGCAGGGGCGCAGCCGAGTCAGCTGTGTACCTGCCGACCTGTCAACGGCCTATTGAGGCCATTGAGAAACTAATTAAAATCATTAATGGACCTGCCCGTCCAACCTTAAGGTTGGCGGGCAGACCGGGAGCCCTGGCGGGCTTCAGAACAAGCGTGAAACCTCATCCATGGGCGGGATGAGATTTCATGAGGGTATTTAAATTTTTGATAAAGGTTTCAGTTAAAGTTATGGACATGCCCCAACTCATGTGACACTGTCACATGAGGGGACATGTCAGGGAAATTTTTCCATCATTTTTATTGCAATTTTTAATTTGGAGCCGATCTTCCTGAGGCAGCACTTAGCCCCACGGAGTTCAGTGCGCTCTTTCATGCGCAGGCACAAAAGAGTGCACTCCCAGCTGAGGGATTCCCCCCCCACACCCGTCCGCACAGGGAGTGCATAGTCCTTCCTGGTGGACGTCACACCGGGTGGGCCTTAATTGTCCCGTCCACTTAAAATGGCAGTGCACCCCCAGTCGGGGGCACCAATCAGAGGCGCGCCCGCTCCCACACTTCCCCCCCCCCCCCCAACGAGGGGAAAATTTTTCCCCATGTCTCTGGAGCATCAGTCCAAATCTCTGCATTACTTGGCCCTTATTTTTATGATCTGAGCTCAGGCAGGGACTATTGGCATTAGACCACAGAAGGGAGGAGAGGGGAGTATCACAGCAAAGCCCAATCTTGCTGCTTCCTGGCATGGAATTTTAGTGAGGGGAGAGATGGAGTGACAGGAAGGTCACTGGACAACAATGAGGAATAGGAAGCCTGCTTGATTTTTTTTGGTCTTCCCATTTCCAGTGTTGCTGAAGTTGATTTTAGTGCTCTTGCTGGCATCCTAACTGAGATCAGCCAGCTGAGCATAAACTGTGACTTAGACCAGCTGGCCTATAAACATCAGTCAGGCAGTGGTAGTCCAACTACATAATTAACCATTGGAGTTTAGGAAGTGGTTATAATGAGCAATATGCACTGGCACAGTATTACAGTGGCATAATGGAGAATGGGTGAACCCCTGCTCTGTGCTAGGTTGCGGAGTCTGTGGGGCTAGGGTAGGGGAGAGATTACAACAACAAGGTTCATTTATACCACATCTTTAGCATAGGAAAACATCATTGGTGCATCACAGACAGCTAAGGAAGCGAAAATTTACATGGAGCCTAAGCATTAAGAAAGGGAATTAAAAGCTTGCTCAAAGGTTTACATTTTAAGCAGCATCTTCCTCACCTTTTTCTCCTCCTTTAAGTCCTGATTAGCACATACCACTTTGACCAAGCTTTTAGCTACCTTTCCTAATATTTTGGCTCAGTGTCAACTTTTGTCTGATTATGCTTCTGTGAAGTACCTTAAGATATTTTAATACTTTAAAGGCAGTATATAAATGCAACACGTTGCTATCAATGCATCTCCTGATTTCCATAGGGAACGGAACAAAACTCTGGAACGGTCATTTCCACATTCACAATATTACACACTCGGTTGTTGTATTCCACAGGAAACAACTGAGCTCCCATTTCCCCAGCACAGGAACTGTTGTGTCATGTCTCCATAATCCCTTATACAATAGACTGTTTGTTGTTATATAGATATCCTTTGGATTTGTTACAACAAAACATACAGTCAAGTCTGTGAGAAATGGTTTGAAAATCAAGCCAATGCTGCTATTAATGCGTCAATCGTTTTTTTGATTGGAAGTATGCAAATTCAAATCTGCGAGGCTGATCTATGGATCTATTTATGGGTGCTCCTTTCAGTCTCACTTCCTGCTTACTGTCCTTAATTCTTTTCAAAACATCCATCTCTCTTTTACCTTCCCCTTCAGCCCTATCACTTTTAATTACCAATTCCTACCTTGTGTCCTTGCTCCATATTACATTCCAGGTTTGAACTTCCAAAACCAATTCCTTGCCAGCCGGTGACCACATAAGAAGCTTAAGAACTTTCCTTCCTTGCTTCCCTCTGCTTTCTTTCCTTCTGTTGACTTTCATTAACCAAGCTGAGCATTGTCTGATCACCACTTCCTGATTTACCTCACACTCCTTGTTCTGCTTCTCAATCTTTGAGCTGTCGTGCACCATGGAAGTTAAACCTTCACCCGAGTTTCTCGATAAAGTCCATACCGCAGCAGGTCAGGGATAGTTAAGAGATGATTACGGATATGTTGACTTGAACGGTGCCCATTCCCAGTTTAGCTCTAGATATCAATTTATAGTTCACCCCTTGATTTATCAAGTGCAGATATTGGCGTCAGTGTAAAGCATTATTGGAATTGATAGAGGGGAGTGTGGCACAGCACTTGCACACTGCATGTATCCTTGATGTGACCAATGCTGCCGGTGTTCAAAAATGGTGCCCAAATGCTAAATCAAATGATGCTGAAAATAAGGGGTCGGATGATGTAGTTTAAGAGGGAACCGCCTAAATTGCTGAAGTAATGCACCACCGAGATGCTATACTCTCATTCACATGGATCAAGCTTTAAGGGAGAGGCTGAAAGCTAGAGTCTTCATTTAAAGGCAACTTACAATCATAGAATGGTTATAGCACAAAAGGAGGCGATCAACCCATTGCGTTTGTGTCTGTGCTCTGCAAGAGCAATTCATCTAGTTTCAATCCCCTGCCTTTTCTCATGGTCTGGCAATTGTTTTCACTTCAGTTAAGTATCCAATGAAGGCCTTGATTGAATATATCTCCACTATACTCTAAGGCAGTGCATTCCAGATCCTAACCACTCGCTGTGTGAAAACGTATCATGTTGCCATTACTTCTTTTACCAATGACCTTCAATCTGTGTTGTCTGGTTGTCAGTCACTCTGCCAATGGGAACAATTTCTCCCTGTCTACTCTGTCCAAAACCCCCATGATTTCGAATTCCTCTATCAAATCCCCTCCTAATCTCTTCTAGAAGAACAGTCTCAGCTTCTCCAATCTTTCTATGTAACTGAAGTTGCTCATCCCTAGAACCATTTCTGTAAATCTTTTCTGCACCCTCTCAAATGCCTTCATATCTTTCTCAAAGTGTGGTGCCCAGAATTAGACACAATGGGCGGATTTCAATGGAGACAACGGCGCCCTCACCCGCTGTCTCAAGAGCTGGCGAGAGCCATGCGATGCCTACTTTCAGGAAGGTCCACCAATCAGGCACTTAACTGGGGAGCGGTGAGCCTCCTTTGGGCTCAAGGGACCCAGGGGGAACTGCCAATCAACTAGAGACTGGCAGCTGGGCATTGCTCGGCAGGGCACCGGGAGGTGGTGGCTGCTGCCAGTAATGCACCTACTGAGGCACAGGATTGTCAAGGGAACGAGGACACAGGTGAGTAATAGCGGGAGTGGGATTATGGGTTGGGGGTCATGAGAGAAGGGGGGGTTGTGGTCAGCACTAAGGGCAGGGGAGTGGCTCTCAGAGGGCACCACCCTTCCTGATGCCAGGCCCCTCACTCAGGCACTGAGTGCTTTTGAAGGAGGGGCCTCCCTGGGAGCCCGCATGCAACCCTGACAGGTGTTTATTTTTTGGGCTTCCGGTATGGTTGGTGCAAATTTAACTGTGGTGTGTCATTCCCGACCACAAAAACATCACTGTGCACCACTTCTGTCCTCTTGCCCATTTTTCCCACGCAATTCCAAAAAAAATTCTTAGTTCTGGCGGTGTGCACGGGAAACAGGTGGAATTTGCAGCAGGGGAAGCTGTTAATTGGTGATACCCACCATCAGCTGACAATACTGCAGATACTGGCGGGTTCTAAAAGAGCCCTCTGGACAAATAGGGAGACTCTGCATCATGGCCACAACTTTGCCGCCAAACACCTGTACCCTCCCTGGACGGCTGCATCCTGACCATCTCCCCCTCTGGTGCTACCTGTTGCTGGCATTGCAGCTCTATTGTTGACCAGGAAGAGCCATCCTTTGTTGCACCCTCTCCTCCTCCTGCTCCCAATGTTGCAGGAATATTGGGCATATGAGACACATAGGTATTCCGGCCATTGAACTGTGTGAAGAAGGCAGGCAGTGAGATGAGAACATGTATCCCCATGAATTTCACCCATAGACCTAATGGGCATCGAGATTTTCAACTCATTGCATTGTCCACAACCAAAACTCCACCCACTTCACACCCAGGACGCTAGGTCATCTCCTCTTCCACTCCTCGATGCCCCACCCCATTCCACGGACCCTCCCCCACCCATGACTCACCTTTTCTGGTCCCGATCCTCCATGCAAGCTGCCGTTCTCCTGCTCCCCCACCCCCAGCCCCACCCCCACCCCCTCCCCCGCCCCATTATGCCGCAGGGCTCAGCAAAAGAAAACCTCTGACCTGAGACACGACTGCACAAAGCTGACTGTTACACGCCACCTTTAAATGAACGAGAACTGAGTGCCACGAGATTCTCGTGTGCCGTGGGCTTCAGCTTTAAAACAGGATGTAATTATAGAACGCTTCATGCTAATGAGCATTCATGGAATGCAAATGTGTTACAAGTAGGAGCCTGCCATAGGCCAGCGTGAGGCACGACACGTTTCAATCACGCTACTGACTTCATCTCAGCTACTGGGAAATCAAAGTTTCGGCTCCCGCCAAATTCAGTCGTCACCCTCCCCCGCCATGCCCTGTGGCCTTTCCCCCTCTTCGGGGCGGGGGGTGGGGGGGGCTTCCATAAAATCCAGCCCCTTCCCTGCCACCTGCAGCTGGGTGTATTCCAGCAGCAGTAGGATAAGGTCCTTAAGTAAGCGTTAAGGCATTAATAGTTCATTTACAGGCTTCAATTGATGACAGGGCATGAAGGCCGTCCATGATTCTTCCCACCCTGGCCTTAAGTGGGGCTGAGGTAGGAGGTGGCGAGGTCCCCAACCAGCATTCTCCTGCAGGGTGACCAAGTCCGGGCAAAGAAGAAAAGCGATATTTCACCGACGTGTGTTGGGGGGTGAGGGTTTGCTGGTGGAACCGCAGGAGTGGGGAAAGGGGGTTTTCTGATGAGACCACAGCCAGGAGCAGCCAGCCTCCCTCCCTCGCACACATGCCCAGATCCCACCCTCCCTTTCACACTTGGCTGGAACCACCCCTCTCCCTCAAGTCTGCCCAGTACCCCCTCAGGACTGCCCAAGCACCACCGCTCAGGCCTACTGGGACCCCCCTTCCCCCTCACGCTGCCCATGCACCCTCTCCCCCTCAAGTCTGCCTGGACTCCCCTCCCCACCCCTCCGCCCACCCCTGTCTGGACCACCCCTCCCATCCTCTAGGGGTGCCAGAACCCTCTGGACCAGTGTCTGACCCCTGCAATCGAGTCTGGCCTCAGAGTGCCACCGGCGCTGTCCCCAACTTTCACAATCAATCGGACCCCTCACCCGTGGTCCCAGGCCCCAAGTCAGGCCTGAGCGTTGCCATTGTTACCGCTGGCCCGGAATCTCCACCCCTCAATCACCAGAGTCCATCCCCACTGCCCCCCGAACCACCGCCGCCCCAACCCCAACCCCAACCACCCAGCCTCGAAGCCAGGCAGAGGAGAGCGCTGGCCAGTGCTGCTTCTCCTTCGTGGCTGAGTGTCTGCACAGTCACACTGTGATTGCTCTGGACTGAGCACGCACAGACACTCTGAGCGGTCTGTTCACATGCTGCAGGAAGATTCTGGGACAAATGGCATCCCAGGAAGCCCACTCCCGGGACACGGGACATCAGACCAAATTCTACAACCAGAATAACCATCAAATAGAAGTAATACATTGAAGTAATGCTTCAAGTGGACCAATCAAGATTAGCCTTGGTGTGGTCTATTCCTCAGGATTCCCAGCATACTTGTCACCTGTTCCATAACTTATCCCTGAAGAGATGCATTGGCATACAGCCCAATGCCCAGCCGGAAACAACTTTACATATGTGACCGTGTGACACCTTGAAGCATGACGAGCGTGTCTCGAAAGTCAAACATCTAGCACATGGAGAGTCAAGAAAGTGTAGGCTGCAACTAATGCAGGATTGGAGGATGAGGAAAAACTGGACCAGGGCATACAGCTTCAAATCATTTTCCATTTTAAAGTCATATAATCTTGTCCTCACTTTAATGTTTCAAATTCAAATTCATTATAATCGTGGACATAGAGATTTATAATGGAAAAAGATGACAGAAAGTACACTCATAATGTAAGCATTTAATGCAGAGAATGACAGAAGAACTTCCTGCATTATCACCAAATAATTCCCATATCCTGGCATGCAGCACTTTAATATTTGGCAAGTTCTGCAACTCCATCAGCTCCCTACAGAATTACTCTTATGGCAGTACTGGATCATTATGGGGATTATGATTATCTGATTGGATATCATATTTTGAGCAGCAATAGTTCACTTTACCAACTGAATACAAAGTCTAGTCTGTGTTGAGTTTTTTACATCAGCTGAAGGGGTTGAAGGCGCTTTGACACCAGTGGGTTGGGGTTGGTGGGGGGGGAAGAACAGCCTGGCTCTCTGCTCCTGATTGCTTTCTGGTGAACCCTGCATGTATCTCAATCCGAACATTGTAATTCAAGCTTCATGCTGATCATCCCCCCTAGGAAACTAACCTGTCGCCATTAATTCCCTAGACTTAAACATGAGCTATTATCACTTGGGTGAGAAAACAGGGGACAGCCAGTACTTGTGCAACTCAGGGCAAGAAGATTCAGTGAAGAGAAAAGGAGAAAATTGGAGGGAGGAACTAAAAAAAAATCAAAGTAATAAAACTCATTGTGTCATCACAGACTTAGAAGGAGAATACTGATGAGATTGGAGCATAGAAATAAATTCACAAGTGCTAAACTTTAGTTAAGCTGTCAGTGGCATCACCCTAAAGATTGCTGTAGGAATGTTACAATATGATTTCATTTATTATTGTGATAATCTTTTAGAATCAGATGAATGCTATTAACTTAGGTGGTCATAAAAGATCCCAGGGCATTATTTAAAGAATGGCAGCATAGCCGTTGTGTTACTGGACTAGTAATCCAGAGGCCTGGATCAATGATCTAGAAAATGGGTTCAAATTCCACCACCACAGTTGGGAATTTAAATTCAGATAGCTAAATCTGGAATAGAAAATACTATCAGTAATGGTGACCACAGGAAACCAGAAGACTCTACTAAAATTCCATCTGATTCACTAATGTCCTTTAGGAAAGCTCCTCAATTGTATGTAACTATTATGAAAATGTCTAAAAAGAGTAAACCTGGACTGACCACCCAGGCATCAGCACCTTAACTGTCACTGGGACAAGATCCTGTAACTCCCTCCCTAACAGCACTGTGGGTGTACCTACACCACATGGACTACAGTGGTTCAAGAAGGCAGCTCACCACCACCGTCTCAAGGGCAATTAGGATTGGGTGGTAATTGCTGGCCCAGCCAGAAACGCCGACATCCCATGAATGAATAAAAAAAATTAAAAGAGCAGGTGTTCACCCAGGTTCCTGGTCAACATTTCTCCCCGAACCAACAATAGATTTTTTCTCAGTTGCCATTTGAAGGCCCTTGGATTAATGTACAAAACAACAGCAAAACAACTGCACTTCAAAAATAATACATTGGCTGTGAAGCACTTCAGAATGTCCTCAATATATGAAAGACACAATAAAATTAAAGTTCTTTCTTTCCTAATCACTGGAACTCAAAGTTAATGCTTTCATGCCTGGTAAATGAGGGTTTTATTTTTGAACCTTTTACTTTATGTTACATATCCCATTCCTGATTTCTAACGATGTTAGTAAAGGCGCATCAGATGGCGCAAAAGGAACTGACATCTATGGTTACACACTCTACACACTCATTGCGTTACAAAGCCCCTCACAGCCAGTACTTTTGGAATGCAGTGAGTGTTGTTATGTAGGCAACAGAATATGCCTTTGGAGTAGAATTTCAGAATGATAAAGTGCAGATTATTTCTTAACAAAAGTAGCATAAAAACGTTACACTCCTTAATCTTTTTTGTGTGGAAGTCATCACACATGAAAACATGGGGCACGCTGTCAATCATTATTCTCTGTAGGCTACACATTACTGTTGGTGACTTTAGCCAATGAGCTATCCAGTATTTTAATGGTGCTGTCAATTTTTAATGGGGTAATTCTCCCATCAAAATACCAGACATTTATATGCATAAATATCACTAATACTGCCAACAATAATTTGTAGCTTTTAAGGATGTTTATTAAAAATGGACATACAGAAGGCCCTTGTACAATCTGATCTGTATTTGGTTTTACACATTTTGTTTTCCTGGCTCCGTGGCGTTTTTCCTATCTATCACCTCAGAAAAGTAAATCTAGGAAAACTCCAGAATACCTGACCTAACCTAAAGCCTAAAGAATGCAGGATTATGGCATTCCACAAGCCATCCTGTTCAAAACAGTATAAAGCCTTGATTATATTACTGCTTTGTGATCATGCATTATTACCCATTCTTTATGTAAATTGTAATAGATTAGATAAAGGTTAGATCCCTGCCTTGTTATTAATTCCACATGTTCATAATTTGGCATTTCAATATTCTGAAACCCTTAAATTAGTCCTTGCAGTCACTTCCAGGTGTCCATTACTTTCAGTGTTATGTATTTAATGTAAGTCTGGTGATGTGAAGGTTAACCGCTCTGTCACTAGCTTTAATTCATTAATAGTATTCTAATAAAGGTTTAAGATAAAAATGCTTATAGAAAATTAAGATGGAAACTAACTATAGTTTTTTCTCTGGTATGGTACCACCTTGTGCCTTGGTTCTACTTAATGGCTGGTCACCAGATCCATTCGTGCCAACTGCAATATTAGGTGAGGACCTTTCCTTCTCTTTTCCCAGTTTACTGCAATTCAAGGAGATGAAATAAACTAATACAGTGGCTTGTGTCTCATTTGTTACCTGGCAAAGAGGAAATTAACTTATCACACCTCTCTTAAATATTACTTCTCTGATGCATTGCCTGGCATGGTATTGGGACATAGTGCCCAGGAAGTTCCCACATTTGATCCCTGGTCTGTGTTGAGTGAGCTGGCGAAAGAAAGGGGTATGACAAATGGGCCAGGGAGGAGAACATCAACCGGGGTTCCTGCTCCTGTCCGCTCTCCAGTTATCAACCCACCCCTTCCCCCACCCCTCCTGAAAAATGCACATGTGTGGACGACACGTGAGGATAGGCTTTGCTGTGATGCTCGCCAACACTCACACATGGAGAATGGCCACTTTTTTGAGGTACCGGAGGGTTGCTGGCACCCATGGGACCGTACTCCAGGAACAGCCCGCACCTTCAGGAAAGGACAAGGGGGAATAAAGGGGAAGAAAGTCTGCAATAGAAATGCACAGAAATCGTCACATTGCAATTGATGTTATCTGGAAGTTGGCAATGCAGATTGCATGAAAAAAAGATTCCCTATCAGTTCCCATGAAATTGGGGATCTTATTTCTTTTATTTTGAACAGCCACTCTTTCTTTTTCCTTTTGTTTATTTCATCAAAACTGGAAATAATGGAATGATGGAACTGAAAATAAAGGAATCGAGCATGACTTGCTATTGGAATTGTGATGCAATGTCTCCCACACGATTAGTCTTGCACAGTTTCTAAGAATAGATATCATGGCCATAGATTTGCACTGAGATCCAGAGAGCATCATATTAGAGGATATTCCAGTCATCTGATAATTTGAGCATCCCTTAGCCTTCAAGCAAATTGACCAACCACTGCATAATTATTGTAGTGTTAAAGGCACCAGTGGGGTACTGGGTTTTAATCAGATGAAAAACTAAATCATTTATAATATAACTTTTCCATTAATATTTTACTGAGCTAGTTAAGAACTGTTCATTCGTTAAATTATATAAAATTAATTTTAAAATATTTTGAACGATGTTCACATTATTGTTGCTTATACCCTGTTTCCTTTTCTCCTCTTTTTTTTTCTCTCTCCACATTAACCTCTTATGTATCTTTTTTAAAAAAAAAAGTGCCAATAAATGGTAAGTTCCTTGCTTGCCCTGTACCAGAGGCGGCTTGTCCAGCTCACCCGATTCTGGCCAGTTCTGTTGTGTGTTGACTTGCATGGCAGTTGACATATAGCATTTCATGCCCTGTGTGACAATCCATAAAGCCATTCATTACATGGCATGCTAAGTAATTGTTCAAGATGTTATCCCTCTCTGCCCCTTTTCCCCCCTCCCCCCAAACCACCCCCCCCCCTTCCCCCACCCCCCTTGATGGACTCCCTCTTGCCATTTTATATTCCGTTGAATGTTTTATGCAGCCTGACCTTCTCATTGTAACTTTTTTTTTAAGCTAAGCTTGGAGTGCCATTGAACATTTCATCTTCATTTCTGATGTGCAGTAATTTGGCTTGCTGTGAATAATTTTTAATGAAATCAAGGCTGGAAATTAAAGCCAGTTTGTAAATTGTTCTTAACAAATGTAATAGGGCCTGTTGAAGCTGCTTGATTGATTTATTTGCAATTGAGAAAAAGAAGAAGCCTTGCCCAAAGCTCAGAAAATTTCCTCCACCGATCTGACTTGAGTATATTTTATTCCACAGAAGAACAATGCTGATTTACTTTTTTGCTTCTCAATCCTTTTAAATGAAAAGAACCGTAATAATTTCTGGACCTAGATTTCATTTGTAATTGATGAGCTTATCATTTACACAGCATTTTCTTGTACTTGGTATGAATATTGAACATTTATGCTTACCGGTGGTCATCTTGTCAATGAGTTGCAACTTAATGACATGACCATTGTGGGAGGGGGTGCATTTTATTTTCTTTCACAGAAACTTTACTATGGTTTGTAGTATTTTAAAGCTGTGGTATGTTATTAATGCCCAGGGAATGATGTAACCTAACTTCCTGAACATGAGAAAATGGTTTCTTTCAAATAAAAAGCTCACTTTCAGCACACTCTGGCTCACTTAAACACATTTTTTATTTCTGTTTTTTTTTTTGCAAGCGTCTACCCTCATTCCTCAAGGTGTTGATCCTTTTAGCTGGTACCAACAACCTCTCCAGAGCCTTTAAGCAATATCCATTATGAAGGTGGGTATAGGCAGTGAGCATTGGCAGGCTGATTGACTGCAAGCAGCATCACAGCTGACCTCAACTGCACCCTCAAACAACATCCATCCACTTGCACTTTCCAGCAGCAACCATTGGATAGCAATGTGCACTGAGTGGAATTCTAACACCCCAACTGATGCCCCTAGATGTGATTAAAATGTATGGAACTGAAACATAAGACACTGAAAGGCCAGAAAGCCATTCAGCCCATCAAAGGCTGCCCCTTCCCGATTCCATGTGTGATTGCTCTTTCATATATTCTACTTCTCTCCCCCCACTACTAATCCCCATTTAAGAAACACTAAAATTCTTCCCTTCCTTCAAGTTGTGCTGTTAATAGTTCTACAATCCTCTACCCCTTAACTCCCCAACTAACTTCTTACATAATGGAGTTAAACCATGATCTATGATTCTATAAACCTGAGACTACCTTGACCTATATGAGATTTTTTTTTACAGTAAGAAGTAGTAACTTGCTTTTATCAACATGTATAATTGGAGGAAATTGCCCTTCGACTATAAAATTTGAAACCTTTAGCAGACATACTATTTTTGCATTTATGCTAATTCTGCGCATGACTGTGTAAAACCACAGCTTTAAAATTACCATCCAAAGCAATACACAAAATGATATATTGATTCACATTGCCTGATTAATTAGAATTTGAAAGTAATTTACTTAGGGAATGAAGCATTTACAAACCAGTTGAGCTGAAGAAGAGCTAACATAGATGTCATTGTCTGCATGCAGATGAAAATCACACAGTTACCAGTGAGGCCAACAGCTTGGTGAAGCCGCATCCCTATAAGAAGCGAGAGCCTGTGGATGTACCATATCAAACAGGACAGCTCCATCCGGCCATACGAGTGGCAGACCTGCTGCAGCACATTACACAGATGAAGTGTGCCGAAGGCTATGGATTCAAAGAGGAATACGAGGTGAGTCAAGAGCCTTCAGAGTAAAGAATGCCTGTTGTCGTCTTGAGTGCACAACTCCTCCAACATATAGCAACAACTGGGGTATTTCTACAAAATGATCCTGGCACCCATCCCAAATTTCTCAAGGTCACATGAATGGCCTTAATTTCTATGTTGTGACATACAGTACTTTTTATATTTTGGGTGTCAGTATTCAGCAGATTCAGGACAAGTACATCATTGTTAAATGTAGAGTAAATCTCTCCCTCTCTCTTTCGGCTTTAGCACACTGTGTCAGTCCTTACTCAGAAGAAATGCAGTGTGGTATTTTTTTTCTATTTCCCACAACGTTGTGGTGTGGTTTCCTTAAGTGAGATTAGCGATTTCAAGCCACATTATAAGCAATTTTCAGGTGGCCTAGGTCAACAAAAAGCTTCAGTGTAGACTTGATTTCAAGCCAAGGCTCAAAGATACGAGACGGTGGTCAGCCCACTGCGCCAGACAGCCCCCTGTTGTTTACAGTCTTATGTTTTTGAGTCATGGAAAGAGTTTGTCAATGGGATTTGGTTGGGGAATTTTCCAGGGCTTGGTGCTGGAGGGGCCTCACATAAAGTTGGTGCATATCAGAAAATTGTTGCCGTGCTGTTCATGGATTTCCTTTCATTGATTTTTCAATATGCAGCAGCTGCATACAAGGCCCCTGGTTAGATATATTCCTGCAAGATTAATATCACATGATGTTCTCACAGCACTCCAACCTCCAATGAACCTGCACCACCCCCACATGCTAACCATTGACCTCCAAACATGCCCATCTTCATGGGGCACCAGCTTCCAATGCCAATCGGCAAATGAGTTGACTCTTCATTATCCGATTGATTGATTCTTGACTTTCGGTCAACCAACCTTCTTATCTATGTCCAGTATTTTCATAACTAGTAAACAAAAAACAAAAAACCTTCAAAAAAACATACTTTAAAAAACACTTTTTTATTACCCATATGGGTAGAATCTTACACCTCGCGGGCATCCAAACAGGTATGAAATCACGCAAGTTGAAGTTGGGCCGAGCATCCCACATCATCATGCACTCGCACGATATTTTGTTCAGTGCTGCACATAGAAGTCAGAGGCGCGCCCACCGACAATTAACAGGCCAATTAAGGCCATAAATAGCGCAATTGTCTGCGATTTTTCATTTCCTTTGCATTTTTCATCAAACCTCATCAAAGGGCGGGATGAAATCTTTGTTATGAAATAAAATGAAGGTAAATATCTGGGCACAGCATTTTTACGAGGTGTGCTTTCAGGTGCTTGATTATGACGTGTGGACCCTTTTGTTGGAGTTTTTTACGGCTTTATTTGCTGATTTTCAGGTCTGCAGCTCCCGGAGGCAGCTGTCTGCCTTCAGGGAGCTCCCTCGCAGCGCTCACCCACGCCCGCAGTGACGTCATCACCTGCCCTCTTCCCGCCCCCACCCCGGCAGTGCTGAGCATTTCAGCATGCGCTTCATGCTGGCTGTTAATTGGCCAGCCAGTGTGAAATCGCAGTCGGGGGCTGATCGCGGTTGGTGGTCCGTTTCCCGGCCACTCCTGGGCCCACCAATGGCGCGCGCCCGTCCAGGGTAACATTCTATGATTGTTGTCCTGGGCTGCTCACAGCAATCTCTTGGAGATTTGTCCTTCATTCCACCTGTCTGCAGGGCAACTCTGGAAGGCTGGCAATTCCCTAACAATGCCCCTGTGGTGCAGGAGCTATGTAAAATTTACTCTTTTGGAGTTGAAGGACAGCAAATCCAGCTTGACCTTGGATAAGTTTGCTTCTTTAGCCCCACCTCCCCCCAGGGCATTGGCAAATAGCCTCGTAATTAAATCGCTCAATTTGAGGTAAATTACTGTGATGTTGCGTAGCTTCAACTGATCTGCAGTGCAGTGATGTTACTTTTTATTTCACTCCTTCTTAACTGGACAGTAGGAGACCCTGCCTGCACTGCATTACTATAAGCAGGTGCTGAACTAATAAGGGCATGCAAAATAAGAGATATATCTTACTGACAGCCGCAGTTACGCTGCACATCAGTTACAAGTTACAACTCGATCTATACTCAGAGGGAGGCCATCCAAAGCAAAGAATAACGATTAGCTACACTAAACATGACACAGCTGTTACTCTGGCATTGAAAGATGATCTACATTTAGTAGACATGACAGGCCGGACATAGAAATCAATGAGTTTCCAAGTTCAGACTGACAGTGGCTTACCAGAAACGAAATGCAGTTTATTCAGTAATATGTCAGTGCATAGATCACATCTACTCAGACTAAAAGGAGGAAACTAGAGCTTCATGGTTAATCAGCAGAAGCATTGGCAATCTATTGCAAAGATGCATTAGTACATTATCCAACCTGTTGCTGTTAAACAGGAAGAAGGTCTCTTAAGTACACTGCAGATTTATTTTTGTCTAAAATATTTTCCTTTTCTCTGCTCAAAGTGCTGAGCCTTGCTGGCGGTGGCTTCAACAACAGGTAATTTTCTGGGACACATTCAAATTACCCTTCTTCATGTGTAAGGCTGGAAAGCAGGTAGTGAGGTATCATTGCAGGGTTACGTATGCAATTTTCCAATCTAAAGAAATGGTTCCCGAATCGAGTGAACATTTTAAGATTATAATTTGAGCATCCGCAATGTTCTCACTTCCTTCCTTTACATCCCTTGGATCAAAATCATCTGGTCCCGGGGGTTTGTCACTCTTTAGTGTGATTGTTTTCTTCAATACTGTTACTTTCGCCAACATTAATTTCAGTGAGTCCCCGTCCTTGATTCAATATTGGTCTCCTTGAGATGTCTTTCAAGCTATCATCTTCCCTCAGTATAAACTCTGACGCAAAGTAATTGTGCAGCATGTTCACCATTTCCTTATTTTCATTAACAATATCACGGTTATCACTTTTCACAGGGCCCACATTGCTCCTGACCATTTTCTTTTTCCGAGTGGAATTGTAAGAAGAATTTTGTGTTAGTTTTGATGCTCCTTGAAGTTTTCTTATTCTACTCTGTTGTAGCTCTTATTAGCCCAGATCTTCTGGTCTCCAGATTGTAGGAGGCTGGATGTACCCCCCGAAGATGTGCGTTGGGACGCTATGGAAATTTTGACATGCTGATCTCCATGGAGATTACCCAGGAGGTTTCAACTTCCGATGAGCAATACCCCTGCTCCCCAGGACACTCTGTGAATGTCTCCAATTCTGACAGCTCTGACTTACTTATCTGGATAGTTACCCAGGAAATGTTAGACAGATTAAAACCTAGTCTAACTCATGGGTAACAACACAACTGACCTCCCAATTACTCACACTAACCCACCCAACTCCCAATCAAACTCTCAACTCCCCCACTGACTACCACCTCACCCCCAACTACCCCCCCCCCCCCCCCCCCCCCCCCGCCAACCCCCTGTACACAAAAAGCGGACAAATTCAACCCGGCCAATTATCACTCCATCAGTCTACTCTTGATCATCAGTAAAGTGATGGAAGGAGCCATCAACAGTGCTATCAAGCGGCATTTGCTTAGCAATAACCTGCTCACTGACACCTAGTTTGGGTTCCACCAGGGCCATTCAAATCATGATCACTCAGTTCCTGACCTCATTACAGTATTGATTCAAACATGGACAAAAGAACTAAACTCCAGGTGCGAGGTGAGAGTTACTATCCTTCACATGAAGGCAGCATTTGACCAAGTGTGGCATCAGGGAGCCCTAGCAAAACTGGAGACAATGGGAATTGGGGAAAACTCTCTGCTAGTTGGAGTCATACCTAGCACAAAGGAAGATGGTTGTAGTTGTTGGAGGCCATGCATCTCAGCCCTAGGATATCACTGCAGGGGTTCCTTAGGGTCATGTCCTCGGCCAAACCATCTTCAGCTGCTTCATCAATGACTTTCCATCATAAGATTAGAAGTGGGGATGTTTGCTGATGATTGCACAATGTTCAGCACCATTCGTGTCTCCTCAGATACTGAAGCAGTCCATGTCCAAATGCAGCAAGACCTGGACAATATCCAGGCTTGGACTAACAAGTGGCAAGTAACATTGGCACCACACAAGTATCAGGCAATGACCACCTCCAACAAGAGAGAAACTAACCATAATCCAATGACATTCAATGGCATTACCATTGCTGAATCACATACTATCAACATTCTGGGGGTTAACATTGACCAGAAACTGAACTGAATTAGTCATAAAAATACTGTGGCTGCAAGAACCGTTCAGAGGCTAGGAATCCTGTGGTGAGTAACTCACCTCCTGACTATTGTCCACCATGTAGAAGGCACAGGTCAAGAGTGTGATGGAATACTCTCCACTTGCTTGGATGAGTGCCGCTCCAACAACACTCAAGGAGCTCAACACCATCTAGGACAAAGCAGCCCGCTTGATTGGCACCCTATCCACACATGTTCACTCCCTCCTCCACCGACACACAGCAGCAGTGTGTACCATCTACAAGATGCACGCAGGAACTCACCAAGGCTCCTTAGACAGCACCTTCCAAACCCATGACCACTACCATCTAGGAGGAAAAGGACAGCTGATGCTTGGGAACACCAGCACCTGGAATTTCCCTTCCAAGTCACTCACCATCCTGACTTGCAAATATATCGCCGTTCCTTCACCGTCGCTGGGTCAAAATCCTGGAATTCCTCCTTAAAAGTACTCAGGGTGTATCTACACCACAGGGACTGCAGCAGTTCAACAAGACAGCTCAACACCACCCTCTCAAGGGCAATTAACGATGGTCAATAAATGCTGGCCTAGCCAGCAACGCCCACATCCCATGAACAAATAAAAAAAGCTATCCTCCCTGACTTGATTATCCCTCCTGATCCCCCAACTACCTCTGAGCTGACAACCACCAACACAGTCCTGACAACTCCCCTGACCCAACCCGACTTGCCCTCCAAGTGACCTATCACCCTACGCACCTACCGCCTCACCCATGTACCACCCTGCCTACCTATCACCCTACTCCCTGCCACCCTAGTGACCTGCCACCCCACCCACCTGCCACCCTACCCACCTCCACCCTCACCTATGTGCCTTCTGCCCACCTACCGTCCTACACACTCTACCACCCTACCCATTTACTTATTCATCAACTCATCCATTCACCCATTCATCAACACTCACACTGGACCTTTAAACTTACTCTGTGACAGCTAGACAGGTAAAAAGAGGGTGTGTCCTGACTTCCCCCCAGCGCTACAGCGCTGTGATGGTGTTCTTCAATGGATGCTGTGCTCCGCAATTCTGAAGAAGCAGGCTTGGAAAGTCCAGCAAGAAATGCGAAGCAGCATCGAGGTGTGGAAAAATGTGAGCAGAATGGCAATCCGACAATGATGCCGCTCCTCAGAGGCTCCGAGCGATTATTTGTTTTGTCATCCTTTGCTGCTCTTTGTATCTCTCCCACTCACCAGGTTCTGTGCTATTTTTCTTCATTTTTGTTTGCTTTTTCTTTTTAACTTTGTTTCCCCTTACCTCTTTAGCTGCCCATAGCTGTTGCTTTTGACAATTAAGAGTCCTTGCATTTTCAGGATATAAACTGGTTCGCTATCACATTAACTTTCTTTTTGAAAACCTCCCACTGCCATTTTACCCATTAATAGATTTACCCAGTTTACTGTGGACTGGGTCTATTTCATCCCACTGAAGTCAGCCCTCCATAAATCTAGAATCTTAGTAGCTGTTTCATGTTTCTCTCTTTTGGACATTATGTTGAACTAGATCATATTATGATTACTATCAGATAAATTTTCATACATCATTAGGTTGTTAACTCAATATGGCTCAATATTCATTACTAAATCTAATAAGTGTAGCTGAGTCATGTGGAAGATCAGAAATTGATGAAGCCCAGATTTAGCATAGAGGTTGCTACTGATGTGTGATATCTAGTGTATAATTATCTGCAAGAACGGCTGCTCAATCAACATTCCTCTACCATTGAGAGTGAAGGTAATCCACAGCCTTCCAAGTTTATGCTGCATGGTCTGTGCAGCTGCATGAACTCCCCTGTATAACATCCTGTGTTCCATCAATGGGGTAATTGAAGTTTGACCTACATAACCACTACAAAACTGCAAATACTACAAAGGCTACTAAACCCCAAAAAAGTCAGTCAACCGTTGCTGACAAAGGAAGTTAAGGATGGTATAAGATCAAAAGAAAAGGCTTATAAAGTTGCTAGAAGTAGGAGTAAACCTAAGGATTGGGAGGTTTTTTAGAATACAACAAAGGAAGAGCAAGAAACTGGTAAAATAGGGAGAATAGAATATGAATGGAATCTAGCAAAAAACTTAAAACAGACTGTAAAAGCTTCTATAGGTATGTAAAAAAGTAGTGTTTGGCTAATACAGATGTGAGTCCATTACAGGCAGTCAGGAGAATATATAATGGGGAATAGAGAAATGGCAGAGAAGCTAAATGATTGCTTTGTGTCAATTTCAACTGAGGGAGATACAGCAAATCTCCTAGATTTAGAGATCCAAGAGATTAGAGAGAATGAGTAATTGAAAGAAATTAATATAAGTAAGAAGGCTGTATTGGAGAAATTAATGGGACTGAAAGTTGATAAGTCCCTGAGACCTGATATTATTCTGCATCCCAGAATGTTGAAAGAGGTTGCTATGGAGATAGTGGATGCATCGGTGATCATTTTCCAAAATTCTATAGATTCTGGAATGGTTCCTGAAGATTGGAAGGTAGCAAATGTCACCCCACTATTTAAGAAGGGAGGGAGAGAGAAAACAGGAAACTACGAACCTTTTAGCCTTACATCAGTAGTAGGGAAAATGCTAGAATCTATTATAAAGGATGTGATAAATGGATACTTGGATAATCATGATCTGATTAGGCATATTCAGCATGGATTTGCGAATGGGGAATCATGTTTGACAAACTTGTTGAAGTATTTTGAAGACATTACTAACAAAATTGATGAAGGAAAATTGATAGATGTAGTATACTTGGATTTTTAGAAGGCTTTTGATAAAGACCCCACAGGAGGCTGATTAGCAAAATAAAAGCACCTGGAATAGGAGGCAATATACTGGCATGGATTAAGGATTGGCTAAAAGGCAAAAAACAGGGAGTAAGAACAAACGGGTCATTCTCGCATTGGCAAGCTGTGACTAGTGGGATACCATAACGATCAGCATTTGGGCCCCAACTGTTCACAATATATATCAATGATTTGGATGTGGGCACCAAATGTAATATGTCCAAGTTCACGGATGATATAACGCTCGGTGGGAATGTGTGTTATGAGGAAGATGTAAAGTGGCTTAAGGAGGATTTGGATGGAGTTAGTGAGTGGGCAAGTACATGGCAAATGGAATAAAATGTGGAAAAATGTGAGGTTATCCACTTTGGTAGAAGGAACAGATGTGCAGAGTATTTCCTAAATGATAAGAGATTAGAAAGTGTAGATGTACAAAGGGACCTGGGTGTCCTTATTCTAAGTCATTGAAAGCTAATATGCAGGTGCAGCAGGCAATTAGGAATGCTAATAGAATGTTAGCCTTTATCGCAAGAGGATTTGATTACAGGATTAATAAAGTCTTGCTTCAATTGTATAGGAGCTTGGTTAGACCGCACCTGGAGTACTGTATGCAATTTTGATCTGCTTACCTCAGAAAGAATATTATTGCCATAGAGGGAGTGCAACAAAGGTTACCAGACTTGTTCTGGGGTTGTTCTGGGCAGGACTGTCTTTTGAAGAGAGATTGGGGAAACTGGGCCTGTATATTCTAGAGTTTTGAAGAATGAGAGTTGATCTTATTGAAACCTACAAAATACTTAAAGGAATAGACAAGGTGGATGCAGGTAGGTTGTTTCCCCTGGCTGGGGAGTCTAGAACCAGGGGACACAATTTAAAAATAAGGGGGAATTCACTTAGGACTGAGATGAGGAGAAATTTCTTTACTCAGAGGGTTGTGAATCTTTGGAATTCTCTACCCCAGAGGACCGTGGAAGCTCAGTCATTGAGTATGTTTAAAGTATACATACTCTATAGATAAATTTCTTAGATAGATAGATTAGCAATAATATAAAGGGTTATGGGGATAGCGTGGGGAAAAGGCATTGAAGTGTTCGATCAGCCATGATCATATTGAATGGTGGAGCAGGCTCGAGGGGCTGAAAGGCCTTCTCCAAGGATGAGGATCATCGCTGAAGCTCCAGAACTTAGGTAAGGGAGCAGGGTCACCAGGGACAATCAGGGAGGCACTGGAGAGTAGTGAAGGAGGTCACTGAAAAAGGCAGGTGTTGTCTTCCCATGAGTCCCTCCATTGCTGCCATTTGCTACTCCCTTTGGGCACAGGGTACCTGAGAGTGAGAGACTCTCCCACCAGGCTACAGTCATGCCCGCCAGAGTTGATCTGGTGGTTTGTTCACAGAGCATGGGTCCCATCCATGCTGGTTAAATACCAGCAGTGGTGGGATAAGGCCTGTAAGTGGATACTTTAAGGCCCCAATGGGTCTTTGAGTGGGAAGGTTGCTCTCAACCTTTCCTTCTCTGGGCTTAATTGGAGGAGCCGGGATGGTATTGGGCTCTCCAACCCAAGTCTTCTGGTCTCATTATACAACTGCTCCCACCCCCATCTCCAAGCTTCTCAGCCCACTCCTGGGAGCTGTGTGGGTTGAACCTTGCATGGGGAATGAAATGAAGGGACCTGCAAACACAGAGCCCATAAAAGGTTGCTGTTCATAAGCAAAAGTGAACGATTTTGTATATAACATTGATAAATTAATATCATAACTGATAAAAGCATTGAAACTTTTTAACAATGCTACAGATAATAGAAAAAATGATGATTTATAGTGAGAGGACAGAAAACACACAAAAGGCCCAATTTTGACTCCAGAGTTGGGTGCGCAGAGTTGCCCAAACCCGCCTCAGGAGAAACTTCCCCAAAAGGTTGGATTTTCAATCCGGGAGTGGTTCGGATGCTAACTGGACTAGGGCCCGTTGCCCACGGAAACAGTGCGGAGGCAGCCACAGGGGCTGCCGAGTGCCCATGTGGGCTGGTTAAAAGGCCCACCTTGGCGCCCTGGGACTTTGTCACAGTTAGAATAAGAACAATAACACAAAACAACAGTCCTCTATACCTCACCCCTCACACCCCCCACACACTGCCCATGCCCCATCCAAGGTCACTCATATCATCTCATGCCCCTCACCCACCTCCATGACCCCTCATATTCTCCATGCCAACCTATACCCCTCTACCCACTCCCTATGACCCTTCATACCCTCCATACCAATCTATCCCCCCACACCCCATGGCCCTTTATAACCCCTATGCCAACCCATGCTCAACTCATGCCAACCTATGTCCCCACCCCTGTGCCCTTTCATCCTCCATGCCAACTCACCATGGGCAGAGCTTAGGAGCCATGCTGAAATGAAATGAAGTTCTAAGCATCTATTACAGCCTTCACCGTATTAAAAAAGGCACTCTCATTGATAAAGTCCATTCAATACATTTAAATCTCTTCAAGAACTTAATCCCATATAAGAACAAACATTTGTATTCATAGCCCCACACCAAAGACAGCTAATCCAATGCAACTGCTGGAAGTTATCAATCAAACTGTGAATTTGCAAACACCACCCCCCTCCTTCCTGCCCACCTCATCCACCCCTCCTCCCAATTCCCCACTGTAATAATGAAAGGTTATGGAAGTAGTGAAGCAGGAATCACCCTATAATGATAACCCTCAGGCCTATGTCAACAAACTGTAATTGCAAACATTGTTTTTTTTTAACTGCAGGCTGGAATTTTTCAAAGTTTAAAGAGCAGGACATTTAAATGATTTGACAGTTTGACCATTCCACAGACCTTATCCACTTTTAATGCAATTCGGGACAAAATTAATAGTCACATGGACAAATGTAGGTTAATTAAGGAAAGCCAGCATAGAGTTCTTAAGGGGAAATCATGTTTAACTAACTTGCTGGAGGTTTTTGAAGTGGTAACAGAGAGGATTGATGAGGGCAATACTGTTGAAGTGGTGCACATCGACTTCCAAAAGGTGTTTAATACAGTGCTATACAACAGACTTGTGAGCAAAGTTAGAACTCATAGAATAAAAGGGACAGTAGCACCATGGATCTGAAATTGGCTGAGTGACAGGAAACAGAGAGCAGTGGTTAATGAATGTTTTTCATCCAGAGGAAGTAGAGTTCCCCAGGTGTTAGTATTAGGACCCTTGCTTTTCCTGATATATAATAATGAACTAAACCTTGGTGTACAAGGCACAATTTCAAAATCTGTAGACGATACAAAACTTAGAAACATTGTGAACTGGGAGGAGATTAGTGTAAACTTAGGCGGCAATTTTCCAGTCTTGCTCACGGCCGGAATTATTGCAGGCAGGAAAGAAAACTTGATGGACCAGCCAAAGGCCCGTTGACTTTGGGTAGGAATTTCTGGTCCTGTGGTGGGTGGAACCAGAAAATCTTGGTCACAGACAAGTTGGAGGAATGGGTGGACAGGTGGCAGATAGAGTTCAGTACAGAGAAATGTGAAGTGATTAATTTTTATAGGAGAATGTAGAGAGACAGTATAAAATAAAAGGTACAAGAGCATAGGGGCCTTCGTGTATATGTACATAAGTCATTGAAGGTGGCAGGTCAGGTTGAGAGTGTGGTTAATAAAGCATTCAGCATCTTAGGCTTTATTAATAGGGGCATAGAGTGCAAGAGCTAGGAGCTCATGTTGAACTTGCATAAGACACTAGTTTGGCCTCAGCTGGAGTATTGCATCCAGTGCTGGGCACCACATTTTAGGAGTTATGAGAAGATACTGGAGATGGTTGTAAAAAGATTTACAAGAATGGCTCCGGGGATAAGGAACTTCAATTATGAAGATAGATTGGAGAAGTTAAGACTCTTTTCCTTGGAGAAAAGAAGGTTGAGAGGAGATTAAATAGAGATATTCAAAATCATGAGGGATCTGAACAGAGTGGATAGGAAGAGCCGGTTGGGGTGATGGTAGTGTAGTGGAAATGTCACTGGACTAGTAATCCATAAACCCTCTGGCAACACGGGTCTAAATCTCACTATGGCAGCTGGTAGAATTTAAATTCAATTAATAAATCTGGAATATAAAGTTAGTTGCAGTAATGGTGTCTATCACAAGTATCATTGATTGTTGTAAAACCCCTTCTGGTTCACTAATGTCCTTCAGGGAAGGAAATCTGTCATCCATACCTGGCCTGACCTACACATGATTCCAGGACCACAGTAATGTGGTTGACTCTTAACTGCCCTCAGAAAAGGCCTAGCAAGCCACTCAGTTCAAGGGCAATTAGGGATGGTCAACAATCCTGGCTTTGCCAGTGACACCCTCATCCCATGAAAGAATAAAAAGAAAGGACACAGGTTTAAAATAATTGGACAAAAGAAGCAAAAGTGATTTGAGGGGGGAAAAAAATTTCACACAGTGAATGTTTACTTTATTTTATTCTTTCATAGGATGTGGGTGTCGCTGACTAGGCCAACATTTTTATTGCCCATCCCTAATTGGTGGTGGTGAGCTGCCTTGTTGAGGCACTGCAGTCTATGAACTGCCTGAGAGAGTGGTGGGGGCAGATTCAATTAAAGCAGTAAAACTGGAATTAGACTAATGGGAAGAATGACCAGGGAGTAGAATGGCACTAAGTGAATTGCTCATTCAGAGAGCCAGTTCAGACACAATGGGCCAAATGACCTTTCTTTTACACTGTAACAAATCTGTGATTCTGTGACATTCATGTCTTCTCTTAACAATCCCAAAGAGGTACCTTACCTTTCCGAAGGGGACCTGACCTCTCCAAAGAACTCTAGCAGGTTTAGACCTTTTCCTCAATTTGTAAATCCCACGAGCCATGTTTTAGAAATCCAGTGAAGAAAATTGCTTTTGAGTGTACCTCTGTGAACCAAGGATGTGTGAAGTACATCCCGCCCCAGTATTCCCCCCAACCTCTGACAAAAATGGTTCAGAGCTGGGCTCGGGGGTAGATTTGGGGCCCCAGCATCATTTTGGTTTAAGAGCCAGAGCTCCATCTGTCTTGGTGAAAATTCAGGCCAAAGTGTGTGAATTGTGTTGATCACTCTTTGTATGTAACAGCATGAAAAGCATCAAGGTTTGGAATCATTGAACAAAGGAAAACTGCAGGCTATTTATAAATTACTTCAAATGAAGAAAAAGCACGCGTTCGCACTTTAAATGCAGATGAAAAGGGCAATCTTCTCCCTGGACTTTTAATGCTTTGCCTTCCCTTTAAATATGGTGCCTTCTTCTGTTTGGCCATGAGGTAATGTGGGTTTCATGATGTCAGAGCCGCCCTACCCGCCATGTAATTGCCAGCAGGTCAGTATCACCTACAATAAGACCATAAAACCAGAAGACCATAAGACGTAGGAGCAGAAGTAAGCCATTCGGCCCATCGAGTTTGCTCCACCATTCAATAAGATCATGACTGACCTCAGCTGCACTTTCCTGTCTTTTCCCCATAAACCTGGATTCCCTTACTGATTAAAAATCTGTCTATCTCAGCCTTGAATATTCTGAATTACCCAGCCTCTACAGCCCTTTGCGGTAGAGAGTTCCACAGATTCACTACCCTCTGAGAGAAGAAATTCCTCCTCATCTCTGTTTTAAATGGGTGACCCCGTACTCTGAGATTATGCCCTAGGCTCTCCCAAAGGGGAAACAACCTATCAGCATCAACTCTGTCAAGTCCCCTAAGAATCTTATATCTTTCAATAAGGCCACCTCTCATTCTTCTAAACTCCAATGAGTACAGGCCCACCTTACTCAACCTCTCATAAGAAAACCCCTTCATACTCAGGATCAACCTAATGAACCTTCCCTGGATTGCCTCCAATACTGTATATCTTTCACAACAACAACAACAACAAAAACAGCTGGAAAAACTCAGTAGGTCTGACAGCATCTGCGGATAGGGATTTCGAATCTGTATGACCCTTCATCAGAACCATTATATCTTTCCTTAGTTAAGGGGACCAAAACTGTTCACAGTATTCTAGGTGTGGTCTAACTAGTGCCTTGCATAGTTTTAGCAAGACATCCTTATTTTTATAGTCTGTTCCCTTTGAAATAAAGGCCAACATTCCATTTGCGTTCCCTATTACCTGCTGAATCTGTATGTTAGCTTTTTGGGATTCATGCATGAGGATTCCCAAATCCCTCTGTGCTGTAGTTTTGTGCAGTTTTCTGGCCAGTTTACTGGGCAATAATTGGCAAGCTGCCATGGAATAGGGTTCAGCCAACTGCCACAAACCCAGTGACTTCTGGGCCCGCTGGTGGGTACAATAACAGTAGGATTAAATGTAGCCCCATGCGTCTGCTAAAGCAAATGTCCCTTTTTCAGTGTCAGGGTCTGAACACTGTCACTTGATTTGCAATAGGTTTCAGTTTGGGTTTCTTTCCCCATGACAACTAGCTCACATGTCTGGGCAGACATTTAGTATAGTCACCATCCCCCATTCAGAACATCCTATTTCATTTTAAACTAAAGGAAACATTTTAAAACTTAACTTAAAGTTCAACATTCATAACACTTGGAACTCGCTGTCTATGTAGTTGATAGCAGTAGAATCTATGAATGTTTTCAAAATAAATTGGATGGGCTTTTGAGGGAAATAAGTTTGCAGGGCTTAGGAATTGATCAAGGGGGTGGGACTGATACAATTGCTCTACAGAGAGCCAGCATGGGGTCGATAGGCCAAATGGCCTCCTTCTGAGCAGTATATAACGCTTTGATTTATTGGGTAGCTCTTTCAAAGAGCCAGCATTGACACAGTGGGCCGAATGGACTTCCTCTGTGCTGTGATTCTATTCCGGACTTTCAGTAACTGAAGTGAGTGGAGGAAACAGCCCAGATTTCCACTTCCCAACAGGTGAAGTTAATTTTCAGTGCATTACAGATGCTGACTTTCAACATTATAATCAACCCTTCATTCAAATTACTTTTTCTAAAACCATTTTCAGCTCAAAGTGAGAACATTCTGCACTATACCCAACAATACTTTCTATTTTTTGACTAATTCTAGCGAATAAACACATACAGTGAACAGTAAGTCCTTTCCTTGCAATGGAAGGAACATCACAAAGCATTCAACAGAACATTCAGAGTTAGGTTGTCACTGGCACACAGTAACATTGATATTTATCAACTAGAAACATTTATTTTGCCTTATCTGCTGACATGTATAAGATAACTGACATTTAACTCAAAGCAGTGATAGAAATCTAAAAGTAGAATTCTCCCTGCATGTAGTTTTTAATGTCATTAATGTAACCGATCAGTTCAGACTGTCTTCTCTATCCATAGCTTCAGCACAAATTCCACAGGCAGGGGAATTGGTGCAGCCACCATCCTAGCTATTCCAAAGGGCAAGAGAACAGAGTATTTAAAAAAAAAAATCTGCTCCCTTTCTTCTATTCTCACCCCTTTTTTTTACTTTAGGTCTCTTCTCTCTCATAATGTTATTGTCTTGTGCTGTAATATGTGTTCTATAGGATCTGGGAGCTCCCTGATATCATCACCGGGGATTTTCTCAGGGATCCTCCGATCAGTCACCATAACTTTGGGTGAATGGTGAATGGACACCCTGAATAGTTGTGTAAAAGTGGTTACTGCCAGTCTTCCACTGCATTTTCAGTAGCCAGTGGAGAACTCTCCTGCGGAAAAAGGCATTTGCCTTTGTGCCTTTGTACAGTTTACCTCAGAAAGGATATATTTGCCTTGTGCAACAAAAGTTCATGAGATTGATTCCTAGGATGGGAGGGTTTGGAGAGATTGAGCAGTATGAGCTTATGTTCTCTGGAGTTTAGAAGGATGAGAGGCAATCTCATATAAAATCTCAGAGGACTTGACATGGCTGATGGTTGTTTCCCTTGGCTGAAGGGGCTAGAACTAGTCATAATCTCAGAGTAAAGGACCTATGGCTTGGATGAAGAGAAACCAACAACATTGATGGGACTAGAAAGGAAGTTCTGCTGAAAGAATTTGAACAGTTAGGAGCTAAATTAAAAAACAGAACCTCCAAAATAATTATCTCACGATTGCTACCTGAGCCACGGGCAAACTGGCATAGAGTAAATAAAGTCAAGGAATTAAATGCGTGACTCAGAGACTGGTGTGGGAGGAGTGAGTTTCAGTTCATGGGCATTGGCATCAGTACTGAGGTAGAAGGGAGCTATTCCGGCGGGACGGGTTTCACTTGAACCGTGCTGGGACCAATATCCTGGTGAATTGAATAATTACTACGGCTGTAGAGAGGGCTTTTAACTAAATGGAGGGGTGGGGGGGGTGCGGGTGGAGGGTTCTGGAAAAGGGATATATAGGCTTACAAAGCAAAAGGTTATGGCAGCTTTGCAGGGCAGCTATTTAGGTAACGATACCCAGAATGTGACAGGAAGGAACAGGGTGTACAAACACAAAAAAACAGCAGCAAATAGGGTTGAAGGGGAAAAAATTGGTTAAAGGGCAAAATTAATGGATCTTTAATTAAATGCACGTAGTATTCGGAACAAAATAAATGAATTATCGGCATAATAGAGGTTATTGGGTATGATCTTATAGCCATTATAAAGGCATGGTTAAAAGGAGTTCAAAGCTGGGAACTAAATATTCAGGAGCATGCCACTTTTTGAAAGGACAGACAGGAAGGAAGGGGTGATGGGGTAGCTTTGATGGAAGAGATGGAATAAGTGAGAAGATAGAATAAGAAATGATTTTGGATTACCTGATGTAGAATCCATATTTGTGGAGGTAAGAAATGACAAGGGGAAGAAGACACTGGTGGGAGTAATGTATAGGCCCCCTTTTTTTATTATTTCATGGGAGGTGGGTATTGCTGGCTATCCCTAATTGCCCTTGTTCAGAGGGCATTTTTAAGAGTCAACCACATTGCTGTGTGTCTGGAGTCACATGTAGGTGGGCCAGACCAGGTGAGGACAGCAGATTCCCTTCCCTAAAGTACATTAATTTAGTACTGTGGGTGTACCTACACCACATGGACTGCAGCGGTTCGAGAAGGTAGCTCACCGCCACCTTTTCAAGGGCAACTAGGGATGGGCAACAAATGCTGGCCCAGCCAGCAAAGCCCACATCCTGTGAATGAATTTTTTAAAAATAATGAACCAGATGGGTTTTTACAGCAATAATTTCATGGTTATCACTGGATTTTAGTTCCAGATATTTATTGATTTCAAATTCCACCATTTGCCATGGTGGGATTTGAACCCAGGTTCCCAAAGCATTACCCTGGGTATCTGAATTACTAATCTAGTGGCAATACCACTACACTACTGCCTCCTCTTAACAGTAGTTATATTGTAGGACAGAGAATAAATCAGGAGATAATGAGGGCATGTAAAAAAGGCAGCACATTAACCATGGGTGACTTTAATCTTCATGTAGATTGGGAAAATCAAATTGGTAGAGGTAGCCATAAGCAAGAATTCATAGAGGGACAGTTTCTTAGAATAATACGCTATGGATCCAACCAGGGATCAGACTATTTTAGATCTGGTAATGTGTAATGAGGCAGGTTTAATAAATGATCTCAGGATAAAAGATCCCCAGGAAAACAGTGACAATAACATGGCAGAATTTAGCATTCAGTTTGAGAATAAGAAACGTGGGTCAGAAACAACTGTGATAAACTTAAAAAAGGGTAATCACAATGGAATGAGGACAGAGTTGGCTGGAGTGGACAGGGAAAGGAATTTAGCAGAAAAGACTGTTGATGAACAATGACAGATGTTTAAGAAAATAGTTCATGACTCAAAACAAAGATATATCCCAGTGAGGAAGGATTCTAGGAAGGGAATAATCCAAGGGTTAACCAAGGAGGTTAAGGATAGTATCAAATTGAAAGAAAAACATACAATGTGGCAAAGATTAGTGGTAAGCCAGAGGATTGGGAAAGTTTTAAAAACCAACAGAAGATGACCAAAAAATAATAACGAGGGAGAAAATAAACTTTGAGGGTAAATTAGGAAATAATATAAAAATGGACAGATAGAGCTTCTTTAATTATATAAAAAGGAAGAAAGAGACCAAAGTGAACATAAGCCCCTTAGAGAATGAGGCTGGGGAAATAATAATGGGGAACCAGGAAATGGTAGAGGAGTTGAATAAATACTTTGCATCAGTCTTCACAGTAGAAGACACTAATAGCATTCCAAAAATATTAAATAATCAAGAAGCAAAAGGGGAGCAGAAAATAAATACAATAACTATCATTAGAGAAAAAGTACGAGGGAAGCTAATAGGGCTAAAGGCCAATAAGTCCCCTGGACCTGATGGGTTGCACCCTAGGATATTAAAGGAAGTGATAGTGAATGCATTGGTAGTAATTGTCCAAGAATCCTTAGATTCTGGAAAAGTCCCAGTAGATTGGAAAACTGCCAATGTAGCACCCTTATTCAAAAAAGGAGGGAGACAAAAAAAACAGGTAACTATATTCCAGTTAGCTTAACATCCATCATTGGGAAAATGTTAGAGTCTATTATAAAGGATGTAATAGCACAGCATTTAGAAATGCATAATATAATCAAGCAGTGTCAGCATGGCTTCGTGAAGGGGAAATCATGCCTGACAAATTTATTAGAATTCTTTGTGGATGTAACAAGCAGGATAGATAAAGGGGAACCAGTAAATGTAATATATCTGGACTTCTAAAAGGTGTTCGATAAGGTGCCGCACATAAGGCTACATGATAAGACAAGAGCCCACAGTGTTGGGGGTAGTATATTAGCATGGGTAAAGGATTGGCTAACTAATAGATGACAGAGAGTTGGGATAAGGGGAGCATTTTTAGGATGGCAACCTTTAACTAGTGGAGTGCCACATGGATCAGTGCTGGGGCCACAATTATTTACAATATATATTAATGACTTAGATCAGGGAAGTGAATGTACCATCACCAAGTTTGCAGATGACAAAAAATAGGATGGAATGCAAATGGCGAGGATAACACAAAAAGTCTACAGAGCGATATAGACAGGTTAATTGAGTGGGAAAAAACTTGACTGGTGGAATATAATGTGGGAAAATGTGAGGTTATGCACTTTGGCAAGAAGAATAGAGGGGCTGAATATTATTTAAATGGAGAAACGCTGAAGAAAGTTACAGCACGGAGGGATTTGGAATCCTTGTGTATGAATCCCAAAAAGCTAATGTACAAGTTGAGCAGGTAATAGGGAAGGCAAATGGAATTCCATTTAAATAAATTCCCTTTATTTCAAAGGGAATGGAGTATAAAAATAGGGAAGCCTTGCTAAAACTATACAAGGCACTAGTTAGACCACACCTAGAATACTGTGAACAGTTTTGGTCCCCTTATCTTAGGAAAGATTTACTGGCTTTGGAGGCAGTCTAGGGAAGGTTCACTAGGTTGATCCCAGGTATGGAGGGATTTTCTTATGAGGAGAGGCTGAGTAAGTTGGGCCTGTACCCATTGGAGTTTAGAAGAATGAGAGGCAACCTTATTGAAACATGTAAGATTCTTAGGGGGCTTGACAGATGTTATGACACAACAGTTGGTAAAGGCTGAGTTGCTTAAATCCCAGAGGGAAACTTGAACAATTGCCATAACCTATATTTTCAATTGGTATGTTTGAGATGCAGCCCTGAATTCAGGAAAAAACTGCCAAGCCTCAAGAGGTTTTTTTTATATAAAACTAAATTAAATATTTATTAATTTAACAACTAATTAACCACCTATACATGTCTACAGATTATTACCATAGCAACTTTTAAACAAATCCCCAAATTAATCACTCGCAGATAAATCTTCACCAAGGCCACAGTGACCCACAGACTTTAAACAGACGCCAGACAAAGCACATTTGACCTTACAAATTCAAAATGAGGTTCATTTCAATTTTCAGACACAGTTGTAGGCTTATAGGCTGGTTAGACCTTACATGCCTCCACCTCACATGCACAAACACCCTTTGATTTATATCTAGCTTTCCCTTTGAATGTAAATTTTCTATTGTATAATTAGGTTTTTTAATTTTACCTCTTCTAACAATAATCCTTTCATTCCACCAATTTTATTAGTAATATAAACACATCGCTTGGTGTCTTCTAGCTAGGTGCAAGATTTTACCCATTCTTTTGAATGGTTTATTCAACAAATGCAAATTGCACTTTACCTTTTACTCCTTACATTTATCCAGTTAACACCTCAAACCACTATACATCAAAGCACCCAGACTAGCTGGCTTTAATCCAATTAAAACACACACAGACACACAAATAGACACACATATAGACACAGATATAGACACAGACCCTACTGCAAGTCCAATTTAAAAATAACTTCCAATAACATTATAAACATTAGTATCTCTTCATGACACAAGTTAAATGCTGAGAGATTGTTTTCCCTTGTGCGAGAGTCTAGGACCAAAGGGCGAAATCTCAGAGTAAAGGGTCACCCTTTAAAACTGAGATGAGGAGGAATTTCTTCTCTCAGAGGGTAGTTAAGCTGTGGAATTCTTTACCACAGAGGGCTGTAGAGGCTGGGTCATTAAGTATATTCAAGGCTGAGATGGACAGATTTTTAATCAATAAGGGGATCAAGAGTTATGGGGAAAAGGCAGGAAAGTGGAATTGAGGATTATCAGATCAGCCATGATCTCATTGAATAGTGAAGCAGACTCGATGGGCCAAATAGCCTACTTCAGCTCCTATGTCTCATGGTCTTATTAAGTTTCTTCACTCAGAATGTTGTGAACCTTTGAAATTCTCTACCTCAAAGGGCTGTGGATGCTCCATTTCATCAGGTACCACTCACCCATCTCCTCTCTGCTCGCTGACTTACATTGTCTGGCCTAATATTGCCTTTATGTGGCTCTGTATAAAATTTTGTTCCATACCGCACCTGTGAGGCACCTTAAGACATTTTTTTACATTAAAGATGCTATATAACGTGGTTGTTGTTATATTCACAGCTGAGAATATTAGAATTTTGGACAATAAGGGAACCAAGGAATATGGGGATAGGGCAGAAAAGTAGAGGTCAAGCAGATCAGCCATGGTCTTATTAAAAGACTTGCGGAGGTGTATGTTCTACTCCTGCCCCTATTTCCTATGTTCTTAAGTTCATTATGTATGAGCCTCCTGAGGCTAGATGACCATGGAGAGCATCATGGCTGAGCCTGAGTCTGAATTGAACTCAACTATAATCCACACATTTTTTTTAAAAAAAGGAAAGCGAAGGAATTCAGGAAGACCGCAGAAAGCCAGTGTTCAGAGAGGCATATTCAAGGAGCAGTGAAATTGAGTAAAATTTCTCAATGAGAAAAGGGAAGCTGTTTAAAGAGCGATTTCCTTCAGTCAATCAGAGGGATTGGGGAATGATTTCAAGTAGAAAGCACCAAGCCTGGCAATCAATCAGGATCACTATCTTATCAGCACCAATTAAAATAATTGCTGAAAATGGCTTTGGTTAAAAAGCAACATTATCATTTCAACATTAAGACTATAGGTAATTATTATCATTAATATGCCCTTAATAGACTTTAGAAAGCTAAGCTAGGGGAAATAATAAGCATAAATGAAGGAGAAAAACTCATTGAACAACATGACAATGCGGGTGAACTGTTCAGCAGCATAAGTGTTTTTGTTCTTTTTTTTTCCAGGAGATTAACCCTTTGTTGCTAATCAAACTATTTGCTGTTCAAAGCCAATTGTTTTAATTTCTGTTATGTAGTTTTGAGATGGAGAAATAGTGAAGTCACTGGAAATAAAAATCATGGGAGATACTTAACTGGTGGCTGAATTGATATTGCTCATTTCAAACAATTACCCAATGTTCAAGTACCCCCAATCTGCAAAAAAAATCAATGTCCAGTCTGTACCCTTTCCATGAGTTTCTCCTTAACAAGAAAAAATTGTTCTTATAAAACACCATTAATATATTACAGTTGTTTGGCAGTACAGAACTTGAACATTGCTGAAAAAAGAGACATGTTGCCAAAGCTTTTCATCTTGCACTCATCAGGACAAACACAAGAATGCCAAATTTCAAACGATCAAATAGGATCATATAGGAGAAAAGGATGCTGATTGGCTGACAAGTCAACTATGATGGGCCGTGCATTGCAATGGAGAATGCAATGGGGAACTATAGACTCTCCAAGCTCCTGGGTAGTTCAAAAAGGCAAAAGGCTTGAACATATTTCTTCTGTTTTCAGAGAATGGGTCCCTGTTTATGAATATATGTCACTTCCAGCAAGTGTAAAAGCCACTTTATAAGATCAACTGACTATCTTAAATTGGCTCTTAGTGTGGCTGTTAGCGCACTAAGATTTGTCCAGCTGCCCAATCATAGAATCACATCTAACTGTAGATGCTTTGTTTTTTAATTTGTTCTGCTAACCACACAATTGAGCAATGCCTTTTATGAATTTCAGTGCCAGTCCGATGCCAGGTACATAGGCTGTATATCCCAGCGACTGGTTGATCAAATCAAACAGCATGTTCCTTCAGTTGCTCATAATAGGCAGAGTACAGAGTATACTCAACCAGCTTGCACTTGCAAAGCGCAAAGCAAACAAAAAGAAATTCCTTATGGGGAGTGGCTAATTTATATTAAACAAAAAGGATGAGAGACTGATGGGTGAATTATGATAGCAGGAGATGGGTAATGTTCGATGCTAACTGCATTATTTCAGTTAAAGGGAGTTTTTTGCTCCTTATGGAGTTAGGCTCATTTAGTACCTGGTTTTATAATGCAGAGTGGAGAGTCAGAGGCCCACGCTCACAGGAGATCTTCCTTTTCCCATCACGATAAAGTTACAGTGCTTTCTGCAAAGATACAAGTATATTTTGATTAAAAAAACAAACTCAATCTCCACTCTAATATCACTCCCTCTCCTCTTAATTAGGCAGGGTGCAAACTGCTCCCACTGACTGAAATCAACTGATGCCCATCAGAAAAGCAATTTAAAAGCACTTGGAGGCATTTCGTATATGAAGAACCCCACATTTCCTGGTAGTTAATGCTTTAGTATCTGCAACTCAGATTCAGATTTTCTGAATTTCGGCACCTAAGCCTAGCCCTGGATTTGCCCTGACCTTATCAGGGACAGTAATCTTGTGGCTTTAGCATTGGGCTGACAGCTCTGCGGTTGTGAGTTCAAATCCCAGATTGTTATGGAGTTATTGTCTTTCAGACAAGGGAACCTACCACCCTTTATCTTGTCTGTCCAATATGTGGCTCATAAGGCCTTGTCAATGTTGTCCAAATTACAAGAGCAAATTTAAAATGTGTCTTAACGTGAGTAAAGAAATAGTTCATTTTATCATGTGATGTGGGACTGAGCCACATGATCCAAGTAAATCCCAGGCTGAATTTTATCAATGCTATGGAGACAGTTTGGGAGGCAGGAGGGCTGGTAGTACGGCAGGGGAAGGCATCGCAATGGGGACCCCACATCTTCCTGTCTCCATGGCATATTACCAGCAGCATGACCACTCACTGGGCAACCAGTAGAGCCAATTAAGGCCACTTCCAGCTGCTGCTGGCATTTTGCCCACATGTGGATGGCCAACCTCCCAGCAGGTATTGGGAAGGGTATTCTTCCTTTTGGCTGCTCTATGGCCCAGGGAGGGGCTCCCCAGTGGCAATGACCACTTGCAATTAAAGCTGGAATATGCATATGCCCCTCCCAACCCCTGGAATGCCAGGATCTGCCTCTCAGGCTCTGGCTAGCTCAAGGGTGCCTCGCCATGTGGTCAAGCTGCCACACCTCAGATTGGCTGGCAGCTCTAGGAGGCAGGCCTCTGCCCTCAGTTGGATGGTGATCCAGGCAAAGTCTTCTTAATTGGTGGCCGCCAGTAAAATATCACCCCTGGGTACTGTCATGTTTTTCTAATGATATAAAGGCACTAATCACTCATAAGGGGTTGGGTAAACGTATAGTGGTTCAATTTATTAAGACTAGGCACATGAGAACAGTAATATGTAGGTATAAAGCTTGAAGACATCAGAGCTGCAGAGCTGTACGTGCTGTGCTCTGCTGAAAGCAAAAGTGAAACTAAACTGGATTGCATGACAAACTTCCTTTTAGTGATGTCATGCTGCAATCCCTTAAAGGAGCATTACAACAGGTCCCCCACCCAATAGTAGGGGGATTGGACCCGCTTTCGGTCCCAACAGCTGGACTACCTAACACCTGAGAAAATTCAGCCCACCACAAGGTTAAATCTCCTGGGTTAGTTGATCTCAACCAAGAAACCAATTGGCCATTACAGCAAACCTGATCTAGTGAAGGTGAAATCATCTCAGATTCCTTAAGAGCATAAGAAGTAAGGACAGGAGTAGACCATTTGGTTCCTCAAACCTGCTCCACCACCCAATGTCTGATATGATTGCAACCTTAGCTTCCCTTTCCTGCCTGCCCCGCCCCACCATAACCTTTGACTCCCTTGTCCATCAAAAACCTGTCTAACTCAGCCTTGAATATATTTAATGAATAGGATTCCACTGCTCAGTGGGCTTGAGAATTCCAAAGATCAATGACCTTCTGAGAGGAGAAATTCCTCCTCATCTCTGCCTTAAGTGGGAGACCACCTTGGGCCAAATTTTTTTCTTTGAGGCAGGGATCATGAGTCAGGAGATTTCTCAACATTGCGATCCTGCCTCTGTCTCCTGCGCAGCAGTGCCCACATATCCTATTTTCATTGTGGCTATGGGCTGGAGTTAGGCCACCACCTCCCAAAGCAGGCTTGAGGTGGGAACGGAGGTGGGTGGATGCCAAGGTGGGCAAGTTATATCACCCGCCTCCATTTCCTGGGACATCAGCCCAGTTCTGTACATAAGCATTAGATAACTTAGCCTTCACTCCTCACGCTCCCTCACTGCCAACCTGCCTCCACCTACTCCTTCCCCTCAATAACCCCCAACCCCCATAACTCCCCGTGCCCCCATATTCCTTCCTGCCCCCTCAATGTCTCTCAATGCCCCCCCATATTCCCCCCATGCCCACTCACCTAGCATCCCCAATGGACAGAACTCATGAGCCCTAAAATGGCATTGGGAATTCTTTGAGGTGCTCATGTAACTGTCAAAATATACAAACAGGGTTCAAACTCCACTTGAAAAAACTTTAATCATCTTAGGAGCTCAGAAAACTGTCAATAAAACACATAGTCATTCAACTTCACTTTAAAAAAATCCTATTAAGTGGTCACAAACTGTCAAAATAAACTCAATAGCCACTCAAAAAACACTTCAGAAAAACATAATATTTTAAGAGTTCATAAAACTGCCAATCTAAACAAACTACCCTGTCAAGCCACTTCGGAACCGTATATGTTTCAATAAGATCACTTCTCATTCTTCTAAACTCCGAGGTGCATAGGCCCAACCTGCCCAGCCTTTCCTGATAAGACAACACCTTCATGCCAGGAATCAACCTTGTGAACTCTGAACTACCTCCAATGTAAGTATATCCCTCCTTAGGTAAGGTGGTCAAAACTGTAAGTAATACTCCAGCTGCAGTCTCACCAATGTCCTATGTAGTTGTAACAAGACTTCCCTACTTTTATACTCAATCCCACTTGCAATAAAGGTCACCATTCCATTTGCCTTCCTAATTACTTGCTGTACCTACATACTGACTTTTTCCCTTGATTGATGTCCAGTTACTGGAACTGACTTTGCTGAGTACCAACAGGGTCAGTCGAAACACTCCCACAGTCAATAATCTTGTGAGTGCTCACTGGTCAGGCCCACAAAAGGCAAAGAGTAAACAGAGGCTGCCACCATCTATGCAATTGTACCTGAGCTCAACTAATCCCCTGAGAGGAAATGAGAGATTAAACAGAATTAAAAGATACATAGACATTTTTAATTGAAAATTTCATTTAAACACCTTCCACCCGGTGCGAAATTGATCGTAGAAATCAGATTTTGATACCCAACCTGTACTGAGTTAAAAGCAAAATACTGCAGATGCTGGAAATCTGAAACAAAAACAAAAATAGCTGAAAAAACTCAGCAGGTCTGACAGCATCTGCGGAGAGGAACACAGTTAACATTTTGAGTCCGTATGACTCTTCATCAGAACTAAGAAATATAGAAATAATGTCAGCTAGAATGCCCAATGTCAGACAGAAGGCCTGTTTACCTGCGTTCCCAGTGGTATTAAAAAAATGTCAACTGGGAAATTGGACTGAAGAATTGTGGATCATGAAAGTTGCCCCGCCCAGTGGAGCTGTATAATAAACCAGCACCTTCAGAGAAATTTAGAAAACAGTAATAAAACAAAGGGGTGTACAATGTGCTGGTCATGTTAGACAAAGAATTAAAGGAGCAGGGGGTAATATTTATTGAATAGTCACCACAATGTATGTTGCAAGATATTCTAAATAGACAACAGTCAGCCATTAACACTTTGCCACCCTTCTACTCTGGATCGACCAATTTTACGTTCAACACTTGAACTTAACTACTTTTATTATTATTTGTAACTGAATGGTTTCGCTTGGACTCTTTTGAGGAATATTCAAATTGCATTCTAAAACGTAAACATCTCTTGTCAGGAATTGTGACTGAAGACCTGTCACTTGAAATCTTTAATTTCAGTCAACCATCTATTAATTTATATTTTAAAGATCAGGGCAAGAGATGCCAAGTGACTTTGTTGAGACCTTTGGTATGGTTATAAATAAAACCCAATGATTTGGAACTGCATTTTCATCTTTCCTGTTTAAACTGATCAGTGTCAGTGTTGTCAGCAGAGAAATGACAAACACAATAACATATCCCTTAACACCTTTCTACACCAATTATAATCCTATTAGTTTAAGCAACTGTGCATGAATTAACACTGACTTTTGCGATTCATTTGCCTTTATTCCTTTCTATATTTATAAAATCAATAGTTTAACAGGATTAGACCTTGTGAGCAAGGGGAGGCTTTTAGAATCCGGTGAGAGAGCAGGAGTGTATGAAAGGTGGAATGCTTGGCCTTGGAAAAATAAACCTCTTCTGTGCCATGTACAGTGGCAGGCTGATTGCAGGAGTCGCATTCATGCAGGAAATAATGAATGACCTCAAATGAACAGCACGAGTTAAATGGTTCTCACTTAAATGTGAATAAAAATCCTGCAGGCAGATCCCATGGTGTGATGGAGCTACTTTCAGTAATTTGCAGTGCATGGTTTCATAAGCTATTTCCAAAGAGATTTATTTTTTTTTGTTTACTTCAGCATGCTCCCACTGAATAAAAAGACCACCATCGGGGAAGCTTTCTCCAGAGTTACTTATCCAAAAGGTGCATTTTATTTCATTTTAGCTGACCTACCCCCAAAACCTACGAGATCCAATTGACTTTATTTGTTCTATCTTAATGGGCCAGCATGTTGTTTTGCGCCTTCTGTGATTTAAAGCACTGTCACTATAAATACTACATTAGAGTCAGGGAGGGTTCCCTTGGTGATGCATGGAGCGTGTGTTTCTGGGGGAGGGTGAGATAACATTTGGAAAGGTTGTGGAGGCCGTAATAGAATCTTGTAATGTTCATGGTCTGCTGTTTCTGTACAAGTGCACACCAGATTATAATTGCCAGAGTTACTGAGAAATGTTTGCAACAGTAACTTGTATTCGTTTCATGGCCTTTAGCATAGCAAACACTCCCAGGGAGTCAAACCCAAGCAGGAGCAAAAGAGAGTCAGAGGAAGTGCTCAAAGAGGTAAACTCTGATTTTAACCCTTCCTGTCCGGCAGGAACAGTGAGTAGAGCGGATTAAAATCATATTTTGATACTTACCACACCATTCCTGTCTGCCGCTGTTTTAACCATTTTGTAGTTTGTGAATGATGCTTTCCACAGTCTGTCAGGGGCCTCACTAACATTTAAATGATGGGGTTTGATGTGATCATTCAGACACTGGTGCAATTTTAACTCTGAATCCTGACTGTGATTCTCAGTGCTGGTCCCACTGTTGAAACCAGGCAACAGGTTGGGGAGATGGTAGCGTTGTGGTCATTTTACTGAGCTAGTAATCCAAAGTGCCAGGCTAATGCTCTGGGGACATGGGTTCAAATTCCAGGGAAGGCCCTAAAATGGCCACTTAAGCGTTCGAGAGTCACTTAATTCAGTTGGGCCTCCCCCTCAGAAGTGACACAGATTTTCCCACCTATTTTCTGAAGGCAGCACAGGGTAGGATCCACATCAGGAACATTAACTTCCACTCGACGACAGTAGATTAGAGAGGAGGATGCAGGCAGGGATATTTGGCTGGAGCTTGTAGCCAGAACCATGCTACTGGTGGAATTTGAATTCAATTAATGAATTTGGAATATAAAGCTATTCATAGTAATGGTAACCATGAAACTATCATTCATTGCCATAAAAACCCATCTGGTTCACTAATGTCCTTTAGACAATGCTGTGACATGGCCGGCGATGTTTGCCAGGCAGACCAATTCCAAAAGGGAAACTTGGCCACCCTATCGCAACGATTTTGCAATTTGCACTTATTATGAGAAGGTTTGGGTGCTGAATTCAGAAGTAATGAGTCCACCAACACCTTTAGAGATCTTAAAAACTAAATGAAAACATTTATTCACAAAAGAAAAGATTTCAAGCACATACATAAGATTACACTTACTTAATACTATAACAAATTCCAAAATTCCTAAATAAATTGACTCCCGACTACACACCCACTTTAAGGCAACAGTCCAAAATAGATTTTAAGTTTACATAGCAAGCTAGCAAATTTACACAGCACCAACTCGACAGTGGAAGCCCAAAAGCTTTCCTCTAACTTTAGTTACTGGACATAGCAGGCTTTTGCAAATATGGCTGGAGGCTTCCCCAAAGCTGTTTTACACACTCCTTTTAGTTCTTATATGGCTCCACAAAACCACCTTCCCTCCTTCTTTGTATATATTTAATCTGTAAATTCCATTGTTCTATATGTCTTTTGAAATATACTTTTTCCATACTATAAAAATGTGTCATGTTGCCAATATGGTCAGTACTTTTTGGGAAAAATAAAAGTAATAACCTTGCCCTATTTATCTTGTTAGCTGCAAACATCCTACCATCCCTTTGAAACCCAAACAACTGCTTCACGTATCTAAAAATTCAAATTTCTTTCACACCCTACATGTTAAGACCTCACCCATGTTTTCTCATTTGGCATTTCAAATGCCTTTTACCCCTAGCTTCTTTTGACAATTTCTGTCTGTCTGACTCTAATTTAATTAAATCACACAGACAGACCCATCTACGCTCACACCCATAAACCTACTTTACAACAAACCGCCCTCACCTGGCCAGCATGTGACCCCAGACCCACAGCAATGTGGTTGACTCTTAACTGCCCTCTGAAAGGGCCTAGCAAGCCACTCAGCTCAAGGGCAATTAGGGATGGGCAACAAATGCTGGCCTCGCCAGTGACACCCACATCCCATGAAAGACTTTTTAAAACCTGGCAAGACCATGGCTAGAAAAGGCCCAAGCAAGTTTTATTTGTCTTAAAAGTTTTCTTGTAGGCCAGCAGAAGCAAGGGGGTGTCCCTCTGGGCCCTGCAGGAATACATTAGCCTCTCCTGCCCCGGGCTTTCGTCTACGTCCCCTGACCGTACTTCCTATCAAGCCTCTCTCATTGGTGTCAGGGCACGTTCTCGTGGACTGCAGCTGAGGACTCCTGACACCCAAAATTCCATTCTTGTTCACCAACCTCCACGTCATTTTCTCCAGTTTTGGGTGGAAGTCAGCACTCAAACCAGGCACAAGACTTAAAACGGCCTGTGACTTGATCTGGCATTATCATGAACACTTCTGTCCCACACTGGTTCCCAAACACTGCACATTCTGTGCTAAATTCAGATCTGTAGTTTATCGTTGAGGCAAAATGAAGGGATGAGGAACACTCTTCCCAAACCTCTTTATGAGAGCAAGATGTCTAAAGGTCCTGCCATTGCTGCTAGAGAGACAGTGGGCTGGATTTAATGCAGCCTGTCTCGGTGGGAAACATGGCAGCCGGGCCCACTTAGTCACGGGCAAGGCTACACGTCATTCTCCCCCCGATTAAATTGGAGACTGGAAGGGACCCACAGGGAAAACTTGCCTGCTGGTGACAGGATGTCAGTTAGACTCATTACTGAGCAAATTGACACCAATTATCCCTGAGCCCACCAGAATGTAGTGATAACTCAGAGATTAATGCAAGTGGCGCAACTTTCCTGTGTTTCCCAAAGCAAACCTGCGGCTTTCTGGGGGGTTGGTCCTTCTTTTAAAAGCACTCTGCATGACTGAGGGACCCGGCTTTGGGAAGCCGAGGTGGGGTGGGAGGGGATAAGCAGCTGAATCCACCCCCTCCCTTTCCTCTGACACCCCTCTCCCTCCACCCCCTCCTCACTATCCCCATCCCATCCCATCCTCACTCACCTGAGCCTAGGGACTCACGTTGATCCCTGGTGAAGTTCCTGGAGCATTGCCAGCAGCAGGCACTGCCCACAGTGATGCTGCCAGCCATGGGAATTCACCAGCCTCTGACTGGGGCCAGAGGCTCTTGGCGGACGGGATTTCAAAAATCCCAGGGAAGGCCCGATGCTGGTCATTGAAGTGTCTAATGGTAACTTAATTCAGCCGGGCCTCCCCCTCAGAAGCCACGCAGATTTCCCACTGGTTCTCCAAAGGCAGGACTCACACCAGGAATATTAAATTCCACCCAGTGACATTAAATTAGAGAGCAGGATGCAGGCAGGGGTATTTGGCTGGAGCACGTAGCCAGAACTAAAGAAGAGTGAGGCCATGGATAAATTTATATGATGTTCAGAAAAGGTCAGGGTGGGATTTTGTGAGGGACAGTGAATAATAGAGCCCTGAAGGAGTTGGATTTTATGTAGGATGGATCTAACAAGGCAGACATTTGCAATGCATCTGTAGGGTGTGGATGAGAGTTTCAGTAACATTGTGGATGAGGAAGGGAGATGGGATCAGGCACTAGGAGCTGATTTTTCCCATGGGATATGAGAAACAGGAGCTGGGCCTGGGCTCAGGTGAGTGAGGATGGGATGGGATGGGAATAGTGAGAGGGTGGTGGATGGAGGGAGAGGAATGTTTCTCGTGTCAGAAACACGCCTCTGATAGGGGCTTGACTGAGTTTTGGATTTTCCCACGAGTGAGCCCTTAATGGATATGAGGACAGGTTCACTGTCCAGTTAAAACTGATGGGGCAGGAACGGAAGTGGGTTTCAGACACACAAGGCAGCCATCACTGAGGCTGCTGCTTGTCTTAAGGGAGAAAATTTGTGCCAAAGCCTGCCACTGCACCGCACTGCAGCAACCCGAGACGGCACAGGAGAGTCAGAGGTCTGGCACCCATTAGGAAAAGGAGGGAGGCCCTCTTCCCAGAGAGTGACAGGAGGAGACTGCCTTGTCATGCAACAGAGGCAGCTCCCTCTTTCGCATCATTTCCCTCTGCCTGAGGGTATTGCAGGAGACCACCTGACTACGCCACACTCTGAACCCAGTGCCCTCTGAGTCTGTGATGCCCCATCAGTTGTGATTCTGATGTGTTGTTCAGCACCAGTAAAGAGGGCATCAGTCACCTGGGTGATGGGCTGGTCTGCAACTGGCTGTGAGATGCCGCAGACATCTACAGTGATGAGGGCACTGACCATTCACCTAGAAAGTCTCCTTCCTCACTTCTTCTCAGTCGTCTACAGGTGTCTTCCCCCTGTCCATACATCTTATGCTCAAGGTAGAGTCTACTTTATGCCCCTCATCTTTCTCCTCTGGCCTCCTAATGTCCGGCCCACTGCCCTTCCTGTACAAGCTGCTGCTGCTCAGTGCCAATGGCCTTGATTTCTGAGGGTGCAGCACCCATTTCCAGCTGCAGCCTTCCTGGTGCTCATGTGGAGTCCAAACAGCTGTCCTCACAGCTCCAACACCTCGAGATGCCAGGAGGGCGACAACCCCCCCTGAACTGGCAAAGTTCTTAATTCTGGCTTCTCCCCGACCTGTAATTTAGCTTTAACTACAAAGGGCTACGCCCTTTAGACTTTAAAAACCGTTCCACCTACTTTGTAAAGCTCTCCCCGCGTCCATGACATGTCCTTGCCACTCAGTAGCCGGACTGACACAAGACAGATTGTGAACTCTGGCTGCCTT
This sequence comes from Carcharodon carcharias, assembly GCF_017639515.1. Classification (NCBI taxonomy): domain Eukaryota; kingdom Metazoa; phylum Chordata; class Chondrichthyes; order Lamniformes; family Lamnidae; genus Carcharodon; species Carcharodon carcharias. The sequence goes on from NC_054472.1 coordinate 170,399,484, forward strand.
GCTTGAAAATTAAAAAAACTTACTGGAGACGGGCTCTTAATGAGCCCTCAAGGATATAAATTACGACCTTAATATGAGCAGGCACAGTCCAAGGCCTACACCCTCCCCCACCCTCAGGAAAATGGGAGAGGGCAGAAACGAAGGTGGGATCCTGTGGCTCGATGGACTTTTTTTCTCGGTCCTGCCTCGGTTTCTGTCCGATCAGGGCCTGAAAAATCTGCCCTTAGGGGTCAAGTTTTTTGTTTATGGGCAAACAGCATATTTTCAGTATTGACAATATTAAACCACATGAAATTCTTCCTCATCTACAGTTTGATATTGGACAGAGAACTTGATGGCATGTGTCAGTCATATTGGAGCGAGGATGGTGCTGATGTGTAGCTGGGGATTGTTAGTATACCCAGGCAAATCGTCCCTATGTTTAGGGACCCTGTCACATGAGGAGTGCCACATAAAGGATTGGAATCATGGGACCTACCAGAAATGATTTTTGCAAGGAAGCAGGAAAAAATATCATGAGGTGTATTTTAGAGATAGTTAGGATTGGTATGTCACAGAAGAAAGCCAGTGGAGGTGGATGCTGTGGTTTACAACACTGGAGCTGATAGACAGAAATGACATGGGTAACATCAATATAAAAACAAAAAACTGCAGATGCTGGAAATCCAAAACAAAAACAGAATTACCTGGAAAAACTCAGCAGGTCTGGCAGCATCGGCGGAAAAGAAGAGTTGACGTTTCGAGAACAGAACTGTTCTGTCGAAGGGTCATGAGGACTCAAAACGTCAACTCTTTTCTTCTCCGCCAATGCTGCCAGACCTGCTGAGTTTTTCCAGGTAATTCTGTTTTTGTTATGGGTAACATCAACTTGGGCTGGCAAGTGGCAAGTAACATTTGTGCCATACAAATGCCAGGCAATCACCATCTGCAACAAGAGAGAATCTAACCATTGCCTGATGGCATTCAATGGCATTACCATCACTGAATCCCCCACTATCAACATCCTGGGGGTTACCGTTGACCAGAAACTGAGCTTGACTAGCCATATAAATACTGTGGCTACAAGAGCAGGTCAGAGGCTAGGAATCCTGCGATGAATAACCCACCTCCTGACTCCCCAAAGCCTGCCCACCATCTACAAGGCACAAGTCAGGAGTCTGATGGAATACTCTCCAATTGCCTGGATAAGTGCAGCTCCAACAACTTTCAAGAACCAACCAAGACAAAGCAACCCGCTTGTTTGGCACCACATCCACAAACACTTACTCCCTCCACCACCGACACACAGTAGCAGCTGTGCGTACCATCTACAAAATGCACTGCAGGAACTCACCAAGGCTCCTTCAACAGCACCTTCCAAACCCACGACCCTTACCATCTAGGAGGACAAAGCAGCAGACACATGGGAACACCTCCACCTAGAAGTTCCCTCCCAAGTTACTCACTATCCTGTCTTGGAAATATGTTGCCGTTCCTTCACTGTCGCTGGGTCAAAATCCTGGAATGGCCTCCCTAACAGTACTGTGGATGTACCTACACCTAAGGGATTGCAGCAGTTCAAGAGAGCAGCTCACCAGTACCTTCTCAATGGCTATAGGGATGGGAAATAAATGTTGGCCTAGCTAGCAATGCCCACACCCCATGAATAAATAAAAAAATGCACTGCAGCAACTTAACCAAGGCTCCTTCAACAGCACCTTCCAAACCCACAACATCTACCACCTAGAAGGTCAAGGGCAACAGATGCCCCAGGGAACACCACCACTTCAAGTTCCCCTCCAAGTCACTCACCATCCTAACTTGGAAATATATCACTGTTCCTTCACTGTCACTAGGTCAAAACCCTAGAACGCACTTCTTCCTAACAGCACTGTGGGTGTACCTACACCACATGGACTGCAGCTGTACAAGAAGGCAGATCACCACCACCTTCTCAAGGGAAATTAAGGATGGGCTATAAATGTCAGCCTTGTCAACAATGCCCCTATCTCATGAACAAATTACAAAAGCACATTGTGATCAAATGGTCATTAATATCTTTGGCCAGGGCAGTCTCCATGCTTTGGGCATTTGGAACCAGACTGACTCACCAGGCAGTGAATGGTGAGGGAACTAACTGCCAAGGCCATTGGTCAATCTAATTGATGGTCCTCGATTAAATTGGTTAACATAATGGAATTTACCAGACAGATCAATTTTGTCTGTGATTTCCCCTTACTCCCTTCAACATGAGTTACCAGTCTGCTAGTACTTTGCCTAGTCCACACATGGGCAAGTTGCTAGAGGGCACAATTGGAACTGTATCCCAGAAATAGTTAGATTTTATACTTGCCCCTCCCTATTAATTTTCCAATAGACCTTGGGCAAATGAAAACTTGCTTGGGAATGAGTTGTCTTCTTCTCACCTCTTCCCTATTTTCAGATGGAGAAGCCTAATGTAGCCTAAAAAGTGCAACTGCAAATTAACTTTAAAGAAGGGAAACATAAGCCATTGCTGTATTTCCTGCCACTTGCCCTGACTAATTCAGGGCCTGCCTGTTAGGGCTCGGTGTCCATCAATCAGTGAATTGGGTCTTGGAGATTTGAAGGAGGGGAGGCCTATGTAAGTATTCCACCGTGAACACCATGCACCAACTCCATCAGCACCAAGAACATCTCGTAATCATACTTTTTTCCAAACACTTCAACAGTGCCCTTCTTCTAACAGCTTCAGCAGGTGTACAAAACCTAATACAACAGGTCTTCTGCCACCAGTTGTGGCTCCCCAGTGGATGCTCATCTCATTTAAATGACCCCAGGCCAGAAATACAATCAGGAGCCTCTCCATGACAGGAGGTACTCCTGCCCTACCCTGCCATGCTAGATTGGAAGATAGTCCAATAAGCTCAGGGGAATGGATAAAAACAGGAGAGGATAAAAAACACTAGAGGGTGCAACTTCATTGAGGGCCCAGCAAACTCTCTACTGAATCTACTGAACTAAACATAACATTTATGCATGCTAGAAGCGAAATACATTCTTACGCAGAAACATGTGCTCATCAAACAAAAGGAATATGTTCAAGCCTTGTGCCTTTATAAATTACCCGGGAACTTGGAGAGCCTAGTGTTCCCCATTGCTTTCTCCGTGGCAAAGCCCTGGCCAATCAGAGTCGACTTGCCAACCAATCAGCACTCTTTTCTCCTTTAGTATGCATTGTTGTGATTATTTGAAATTTGGCATTCTTGCATTTGTCCTGATGAGTGCAAGATGAAAACCTTTGACAACACGCTTCTCCTTTAAGCAATATTCAGGCTCTGTACTACCAAGCGATTACTTTTGAAGTGTAACTTTTCAGGCAAACATGACAGCGAATTTGCAAACATCATAGTTCGACAGATAAAGCTAGGATGAATGACCAGTTAATCTGTTTTGGTAGTACTGGTTGAGGTATAAATGTTGATGAGGACATTGATAGTAAGTGAAACCCTCTCTTTAGGTACTGCAACCATAGAAAAATAAATGAGTCGCATTTGTTAGCACACTAGATTGAATTGCAAATTTTTTCGCTCTGAAATGGTACAAGATGCAAGAGAAAAGATGAATTCTCATAATTGATCTTATCTAAGTGCCCCGCTTCCTGATTGTGTGTGAGAGACAAGGTGTAGTACCCACAAAGCACAATTATTGCATTATGTTGATTGATGTGGGGTTATCCTGAGATAGTGCATGTCTGCACTAATGTTATAGCAACAAACAGGTAGACTGCTGTGTTGGAGTTATCAGGCTTCAGATGGTTTGCAGTTCATAGTGAAAGGCTTTTATGTTTTTTTTTATGCAAAACCAGGAATAAAGCTGCCTGCATGTCGAAAGCAATTGTGAAATTGTACAGTTGAACTATTGACCTAGGATCCTTTGTGGTTGCAGCAAGGCAGAAAATGCTTTGTCTTTTCATAGAAGGAAAATGAATAGGCCTTATTTAGTATCACCTGTGCTGTGCTCTCACCTACATTTATCAACTTTTTCAAATTATCTGTCAACCAGAGATATTAATCGATTAAGATAATCCTGAGTCATGCAGTACAGAAGGAAGCCATTCAATCCATCATACCCATGCTGGCTCTTTGATAGTGCAATTAGCCCCATTACCCCATTGCCTGGAATGTGTTTAATAGCAGGTGATTTGATGGGTCAGAGCACCTAAATTAAGGTCAATCCTTGTCTATACATGCTGTCCCTAATGGTCAGTAATTAGCAGTGGAAACTCTGACTTAGCTTTTCCTTTTCCCTCACCCTGAGACACTATCAATATCTGGGGGTTACCATTGACCAGAAGCTTATGGACCAACCTTTCTATATAATCTATTCATTTCAAAACAGATTAAAGCTATAAAAAGGTCATACCTAAAACTTAAGTGAGATATTTCCATCCTGTGAGAGAGCAGTAATACTAAAACAGTATTTATTTGATGCAAAATCAAACTTTGAGCTTTCATTGACTGATCAAAGGCAGGGCAGCCCAATTAAGATCAAGTTTTGAAGGTTCCTCTCATGCATAAATCATGCAAAGTTGCAACCACTCAGTCCACTTAGTCTATACCAGTGTTTTTCTCCACAAGCCATCTAGCTTAATCTCAATCTTGTGCTTGCTCTCCCTAATGTTTAATCGTATTTATGAAGTAAGTTGCTGAGCCAATTAAAGTCTGAGGTTCCAAAGTTGGCCAGTGTCCTTAGGACGATACTCCAGCATGAACCATTGCATGCTTGGGAGGAGATGGAAAAAGAACACTTTTAATCTTAGTTAATAGAAGGAAAAATAGATTGACATACTGTTATGATATAAAGCACCACAAAAAACCTGACAATGAATGTAATACAATATTCAGCCTACACACACATAACCCACTCAAGTACTACCCTGATTCAGTCAGTGTCATCCTTCATTGAGTCAGAAGAGTATGGGTCATGCCACATGGCAGGACTTATTGACACTTTCCAGTAGAGCAGAGGAACTGCTGTAGTGTTGGGGATTTCTTTCAGATGACATGTTAAACCCTGATCTCATGGCATTATCTAAAGAAGAGCAGAGTTCTCTCAGTGTCGGGAACAACATTAATCCATCAATTAACACCAGCAGAAACTGATGAACAGTTCATTCATCCCATTACAGAATGGCTGCCCACATAAGCAATCAACGAACTACAAAATAATTCAGTGAATGTGAAGCATTTTGGACCATATCAAAGAGAAAAAATGAGGCCTAACACAGTGTTCTTTCTTTCCATATCATTTAATCTGCATTCAGAATCATTCACCATGTCTCTTTGTTCACAAGACACAGCTTCTTTATTTCTAAAGATAATTAAGTATTATAGTTGAATCGGAAGAATAAGAGGTTTGCTAAGAGTATATCCTCCAGCATTGCCCAGCAATCCAGCTGAATCTAACACTATTGAGTAATAACCTGAGATTTGAAATGATTTGTATCTAAGAAACATTTCAATGAAGCATAGATAAAAGCAAAAAACTGCGAATGCTGGAAATCCAAAACAAAAACAAAAATACCTGGAAAATCTCAGCAAGTCTGGCAGCATCTGCAGAGAGGAACACAGTTAACGTTTTGAGTCCGCATGACTCTTCAACAGAACTAAGGAAAAATAGAAAAGGGGTGAAATATAAGCTGGTTTAAGGGGGGGGTGGGACAAGAAGAGCTGGATAGAGGGCCAGTGATAGGTGGAGATAACCAAAAGATGTCACAGACAAAAGGACAAAGAGGTGTTGAAGGTGGTGATATTATCTAAAGGAATGTGCTAATTAAGGGTAGAAATTAGGACGAGCAAGGTACAGATAGCCCTAGTGGGGGATAATATCACCACCTTCAACACCTCTTTGTCCTTTTGTCTGTGACACCTTTTGTTTAACTCCACCTATCACTGGCCCTCTATCCAGCTCTTCTTGTCCCATCCCCACCCCACCCCCCAAACCAGCTTATATTTCACCTCTTCTCTATTTTTCCTTAGTTCTGTTGAAGAGTCATATGGACTCAAAACGTTCACTGTGCTCCTCTCCACAGATGCTGCCAGACCTGCTGAGTTTTTCCAGGTATTTTTGTTTTTGTTTTCAATGAAGCTTGTTTTACTGTTATTTCAATCTGAATCTCTCACAGACTGTAATTAACTCTGAAATTTAGCAGCTTTAATCTTGTAAACATTTGACTTCACCGAAGGAAGGAAAACAGAAACAGTTGTTGCTTCAGCAGCTTTATCTTTTTATCCTGTGAGCTTTACTGCTAAAATCATAGCCTGAAGCATGGGGTGAGGGAGAGGTAGCTAAATAGTTTTAATTATTACTGAACTCTCCACACCTCATGTCACAGCCTAGAATACTCCTGAAAACCATGGACTAAGTAGTTCCTAGCATTGTCGAGGTGTTAGAGATTCAGAAATATCTTGACATATGGCTATTTCTCGTAAAATACTATCCTCAGGCTTTATCCCCCATCAATGTTGAGCTAACTAAAGGAGAGACGGAGAAGTTGGAGCTGGCTTCAGATACCCTAAACCTGAGAGGGACAGAAATTCAACCAGGATTTTATTTCGGAATGGTCCCCAGTAACCCCTGCTTTTGAGTCAGCAAAGGATGGGGTTATGTTGACCCTATGATTCCATAGTTGTTACTGGCCTCAATATGAGATAATGGAAAGTAACAGGCTCCTGTGGATCTGTATCTCATTAGGAGCCTGGAAGATAGAAACAAAATCTTTTCAAAATTGCATACTATCTACATGCTGCCCCTTGGCGACATCTTCTGAAGGCATGACATCAGGTTCCACTTGCGGCTGATGATACCCAGCTCTACTTCACTATCTTGACTTGTCCACTGCCTCTGACATTCAAAGCAAAAGAAAGACCTGTATTCTTATGGCACCTTTCACATTCTCAAGATGTCCCAAAGCGCTTTGCAACCAATGAGATACTTTTGAAGTGTAGTCACTGTTGTAATGTAGCAAACATGACAGGCAATTTGTAGACAACAAGATCCCACAAATGGGATGATCTGTTTTTAGTGATGTTGATTGCAGGATGAATATTGGTTAGGGCACCAGGGAAAACTTGCTTGGTCATCTTCAAAAGCATTCTATGGGACTTTTTGCATTGAGCTGAAATGGCAGGTGGTGGGGCTTCAGACTAACATCTCATCTTAAAGACCACAGCTCAGTACTGCACTGGAGCATCAACCTAGGCTTTTATGCTCAGGTTTCTAGAGTGGGACCTGAATCCACAGCCTTCTGACTCAGAAGCCAGGGTGCTATCAACTGATCCACTGCTGACAAAGTGCTGGATGAGATGAAATTTCCTCCAATTGAATATTGAAAAGAATGAAACCATTTTCTTTAACCTCCAACACAAACTCTGTTCTTCAGCTTCCATTCCAATCCTCTAACTGTCCAGTGTCTAGGTTGGGCCAGACTGTTCACAACCTCAGCACCCTTTTTGAGTGGAGGCAAGTTCGAAGGTGGAAGGTGTGGGGCCGTGTGATCAGGCAAGAGGATGCAGGGTGGAGATCCCACTGCCATCCCACCTCCCTCCAATTACTTAGACACCAACTGAGGCCTATAAGTGGCCACTTAAGGGCCTCATTCCACCCCCCTGGTACTCAGTCAGTGACAAACAGGAGACTCATCATCCAGGAAAACCACACATCAAACCTGTATCGTTCTGTGCCCAATTGAGGAGCCCAGCATTTCAAAGGCAGGCCTTGCAGTTAGCCAGCCCCAATTCCTGCTGTCAACCTTCCCACACACCACCGTCACTAGTGCCCCTCTTCCTTGGGACGTCCATCCCATCCCACTTACCTGACTCTGGAGGAAGCATCAGTAATCCTTTGAGTGGACCCCAGTGCAATACCAGCAATGGCCACCACTCTCGATGGCACTGCCAGTACTGGAAAGCTGCCAGCCTCTGATTAGGATCTCTCCAGGCAGGATCTCCATCCCACACTGCAGGGTTCCTCGATTTAGTGCCCCTGGTGGAGTTGGGAGTGCTGGTAGCAGGCCCCCCCCCCCCCGCCCTTGCCAATTAAGCACTTTATTCTCTCAGGGTTCCCGGAGATCAGGTCAGCGGAGGTGCCACCAGTTTCCATTGCAGAGATTGGGCACGCTGCCACCCATATTAAATTTACCCCATAATTTTTCCATTGTAATGGTTGTCCACACCTACCTGTATAACATTAACCCTCCCTGCCATTGCCTCAGCCCATCTTCTTCTGAAATCCTTATCCATGTCTTTATTACTTACAGGATCAACTATTCCAATGCTCTCCTGACTGATCACCCATTTCCATCCTCTGTAACTTTGAGCCTTACAAAACTCTGCTGTCCTGCTTCACATCCAGTCCAGTTCACCCACCACCCCTATGCTCACTTGATCTACATTGGCTCCTGGTCCACCAACATCTCAATTTTAAACTTCTCATCCTCATTGCAAAACCCTCTATGAATTCACTCTTCCCAACTCTGTAACCTCTCCAGTCATATATCCCTCTTTGAACTTAGGATCTACTTTGGATTTCAAAGGTTTTCGGCTCAATTAAAAGTCTTCCATGTGGAACTTTGTCAGAAGTTATCTTACAGTATGAATAAATTGCATAATAGAGTTCCACTGTCCTGCATTATAGAATTATAGAATGGTTACAGCACAGAAAGAGGCCATTCCTTCTGTCATGTCCAACCACAGAATGAAATCAGAACGATGACGATGAAGTTAAACTAGTGGATGTCAATGTTGACATTTTCCATTTCGGCACATGCTGTCAGCATCAGGAACTCTGAGATCAGATATAATATAGCCACATGCAGTGGAAATATGTAGTTGAATCCAGACCTCAGAAAAATACTTTATACTGCATCAGTGTGACTTCCCAACAGTAGCCATTCTGGCCTTCTATGTGGGACTGCCGAATTGTGCCAAGGCAATGGCATTGGAATTCTGCAAAGTGGAAGACAGTAGAGAGGAGGAAAGGTGAAGGGAGAGTGTTACAACTTCCCAATCCAGAAAAATAACCTTTTCATGAGTCTTTCTTTCAATGCAGTGAGGAGGAAGATTACAGCTTTGCAAAGTTATATAGTTTAAGAGGAATAGGAGATGGAGGTTCAGAGGACTAGGTGTTGATATAGAAAGTCAATCTACAGAGAAGTTGATTAGGTGAAGGGTGAGTGGGTAGGGGGGGGTGGGGAGGGGGGCGGCAGTGGGGTAACATCTTATATAAAATCTTAAAGATAAAGTGAACCAGGACTATTATTTAAAAGTGCGTCAGGCTGTTTAGACCAGAAAACATGTCTTTAACTGAGTGCATGCTTTCACTTGATAGAACAACTATTACAATTTGTTTGTAGCTAAAAAGCTCTGCCTTATGAGTCCGTTACGTGTAGTGTTATAACTCTGCTTCACTCCGTGTAACACATTGGGTCAGGAATCAGGGAAGCAGACTCTAACCTTGTTATAAATGGTGTGAAAGGGATGATGCAGTTCAGGGAGAGTTAATAACATCTTCAGAAAGAAATGTTTGTAGTTTTGCTGTAGTTTAAGATGGCAAAATATATTCCCCTGGTTCACTACATGGGAGACTCTGAATTATTTGTGAAAAATGTAAGATATTCAAGGATCTCCAACTAGGAATTTGACAGTTAAATACTGAGGGACGGAAGATAAAAGCTGAGTCTGATATAATTGGTTCTGATTTGTTTAGTATTAAATCAATGTAATTAGAATTAATTACCAGAATTTGCTACACAGGCTCTTTTGGGGCGAAAATGAATATTCACTTTGTGAAAAGTACAGTCTTAAGCCTTGGCGTAGCCTAAGGGCTTTTTGTTCATCATGTAGTTTGTTGAAAGGCTATCATATGGAGCCATCACAACACCTTTTGTTATGAATAAAGTGGAAACTTTGATCATGTTCAGCCAAAGGCAAGTTCCAATTCTGCAGCTCCATCTATAGACCAAAGCAACAAGGCATGGATACGTTTCATTTTTAATTTTTTTTTTGCCGTAACCATAAAACAGACTTTTTGCACTACAGAATAATTGGGGTCAGGTTTCTTCTGGTTACATCAAATACAATCAGACAGAATCGGCCAAATGAGCGCAAAAGTTTGGGGAATTTTAAACGTAATTGTATTCTCCCCAAAACCACAGCAACGTGGTTAACTACCAACTGCCCTCTGAAATGGCCTAGCAAGTCACTCAGTTCAAGGGCAGTTTGAAGTGGGCAACAAACACTGGCCTTGCCAGCAACGCCCACACCCCATGAAAGAATAAAGAAAAAAAATTGCACGTGTGCTTTCTTTGATCTTTTAACCTGGTTCAAGATTCAATTCTCCTGGATAAGGTCCCGCACAGGGACCAGGCCATGCCCCCAGTTTCGAGATTCTGCCAAGTTTGCTGGCTCAAGGAAAGCTGTTCAGATGAAGCTCATTTTCTTAGGCAGGCAGGCAGGCACAAGTACACGTGTTTCTGAAAGCTTTTTCCATCTCAAAAGTATTTAAATTCACTAAGAAAGCGACCTTTTAGTCAGGCGCTAATGAAACTATTAAATGGTTTAGTATAGTTTTTAACGTCATTTTCAATCATCTTAAACCAGGCTACGCGCCGATGGAGGACTGGGCATTATTAAAAATATTTATTTTTGGCGATAAACCCATTTTAAGATCTATTAATAAAACTGCACCAGCTTACCACTCTTAAATACATTGAGGAATACATTTCAATAGGAAAAAGAAAACAAAACACTCACTCGGATTGTGTTGGTTCATGAACCATTTTACATTTGTGATTTTTCAGTGACTTTTAGTGGAAATGCGAAGCCTAACATAACGAATATAATTTCAAGCACATTTTGGTTGTTATTTCCTGATTCCGCCCAAAGTGAAAACTCTACCTACTTATGTTTGTAAGTATCGTTATTTAATTTAGAAATGTATTTAAAAATCCAAACCATGTCAAAGACTAATGCTAGTAATTCTCTCGGGTGGGGGGGAATCTGGAGCTCAGGGACATCATTTCAAAATGAGGGGTCTTCCATTTAAGACGGAGATGAGGAGGAATTTCTTCTCTCAGAAGGTTGTTAGTGTTTGGAATTCTCTTCACAGCAAGCAGCAGAGGCTGGGTCAGTGAATATATTCAAAGCTGAGTTAGGCGGGTTTTTGGTTGACAAGGGAATCAAGGGTTTTGGGGACAGACATGATAGTGGAGTTAAAGCCACATCAGATCAACCACGATCTTATTGAATAGTGCAGCAGATTTGAGGGACTGAGCCACCTATTCCTGCTCCTATTTCTTATGTCCTCACAAATATCGGTGTTGTAAAATCCCAACTAATTGCAGCTGGCTCTGTGGCACATACTTCTTTTCTGCTATTTCACTATCTTCGATATATCTTTTCTTTTTTGCGCTCTTTCCTAACCACGCCCCTTGTATTGCGTGAGCTCAGTAAGGAAGTACAAGGAAGAAACATGGACAGGGTGAGATTGGCTGGAACGCAATGTCCAGGTATATACCTGGACAGTTGGCCAATTGGGATTAGAAGCATTCAGCTGCAAATTTTACCCACGAAGCATAATTTTTTGAATAGTTTTGAAATGATATTTCCCCAATTTTCTTCCTTTGCCTTCTTTCCTGTCGACTTTAACCCAGGTATCTTCCAATGCCTTTTCCAAGGCACCATTATTCACGTCTGAGTTTGACAGCGAGTAACAGTGTGATATTTGGCCATGGTGTGGCATCATTATTGAGCCTGATCTTCATTTGATCTTCACGTAGTATTTTCACCAGTGGTCATTTGATAGCTATCAGGAGTGGAAAATCTGTCTGACTTAATCTAGCCCAGGTACACTGGATCTAACTGCAATTACTGAGAGAGCGCTACATTGTCTGAGATGCTGTCTTTTGGATGAGATGTTAGACCAACACTAAACCTGCCCACTCAAGCGGACATAATAATCCCATGGCACTATTTTGAAGAAGGGCAGTGTCCTGGCCAATATTTATCACTCAGCCAACATCCTTTTAAACAGATTATCTGGTCATTGCTGCCATGGACAAATAAATTGCCGTGTTTCCTACATCTCAACAATGACTACACCTCAAAAGTACTTTAGTCATTTCAGAGTGCTTTGGGACTTCCTGAGACAGATCTTTTTTCACACAGAAAATGCACCAACTGCAATGCAGCTCAGTCTGTTAGGCCTGAAATGGGAAGGTCAATTAATGGTTCCAATGAAGGGTCAAAGCAGAAATATTATCTGACCTTTCCCTTGAAAATACAAAAAGGGGAATTTTCAATCTTGGATGATAACCAAGGAATGAAATCACCTAACCATTGTACAACTCATATGAGTGTTTGTGGGCTCTGTAAATGTAAGGTAATCATCCCTCCAGGTTGCCACATGGGATGAACCAAGTCGAAAGTTGCCCTGAATATTTAAAACGTTTTATGTTTTCTTGCTGGTTTCCAGGTTTTGTAATTCTTTTCCCTTTTATCCTAATCAACTGCACTGTGTAGTCACCACTCCCACCTTAACATGATTTCTTTTTAGGCTGTGCATCAAGCAAAAGAGAAACAAACTGACAACAAAAGATGTTGAAATAGCATGCTTCATGCAGAAATACTACACATTCCAGAGGAGAAATAAAACCATTTCATGCTTGAACAGCCTGTCAGCTTATGAAAGGCTCCCTCAGGAAAAAACACGTTGCTATAAACCTCAGTCACAAATATTTGACTCCGATGATGCATTATATAGAGTAAATTTAAGATGTTGTTTGCATTGGTTTCGGTGACTGTAAAGTGAGTACTTCAGCAATTGTTTTCAAACTACAATTTAGTAAGCTTTCAAAGTGCTACACTGAATTCATTCTGCTCAGATTACCAGTGGATTGGTATTGCCCAATGGGGAACTGAGCTCTTTAGGCTAGGACTATCCACACGCTTTACTCCTTGTTTTAGCTGAATTAGCTTGGGTTGCAGAACTGCTGCCATTGGGTTGAAGAACCAATTAAGAGTCATGTTATATATAAAGGGTGTAAAAGGAGGCAGTAACTTACAATGGGCATTAGTGAATGATACAGTACTCCTGACTCCCCTTCCCACTGACAGCTATTTCAATATTGCCCATTTTACAGCGTCATCCAAAAAATTAAAATTTCTACGAATCTGTACTAGTGACTGGGAACATCATCGACTTACTACATGTATGAGAAGCTACAGGCATATTCCCCAGGACTTCCCTTCCATTAAAATGGATGGGCAGAAAACCAGGAGCAATGCTGGAAGTCTCTTCACCTGTAGCACAGCTTTGTAAAATCAGATTTATAGAACTTTTACATTAGATTTAAAGAATGTGTGTCCATAACATAACAGGTTTAATTGCCATCACAGTGAACACTGAAGTCACTAAGGTGAGCAATTTCAGAAGAGAGGAGCGAGTTAACAGATCTAGTCCTGACATGAAGTCGATTTTATTTTTGTAATTCCTTTGTATACACAATGCTGCCCATGCACTAGTGGAGCACGATACTGTTATTGTGATCTATCTATTTACTTCTATCTCCCGTCCCAATTATGATCAACCATCCTTTGTGAATATTGTTGTTAATTGTAACATATGCTTCATTTTTTTGTCCAGAGTTTTTATGAAGGACAGTCTGCCCCATGGGATTCTGCCAAGAAAGATGAAAACAGGATGAAGAATAGATATGGGAATATCATTGCTTGTGAGTACTTCTCTTGAAAGATGATGCCAACTCGAGTTCAAGGTTGTATTATTTTATGAAATCAGCAACATGGCTGTAGCTTTGCTGACTGATCTTATTTCATAATGTTCCTCACGTAACACTTATATATAATAATTCTTCTCTTCTCTTTTGTTTCACTATTTACAATAGATACCTAGGGGCCATTCGCACCCTCTGTCTGTTATCTTTGGTAGATCTTTAGCTCCATTTGCCTCTGACCTACATTCATTTCCATCAACTGGGACTGAATGCAGCTTCTTCTTTGCAGGGGGCATGTTATTATGAGGCAGGGTTATCTGAGCTTTGATTACAGCAAGTGAAAGAAAGGATACTGTTAAAAGAGATCAGTTATTGGTTCTATAACATCTTGCTCCACTTCCTTGTGGAGCATTGGCTAGCTTTGATTGACAACTAACCACTGTCCATCCACGGCCATCACTGATTCTGCAGCATTTTGATGAATTCCACAGAATGACCCATCTGCAATGGACTTGTGTGGATTGTGGGCCTTAAACACTTGGTTCATCACACAGATGGTACTGAATGAAATGTGCATTTATCACTTCAGTTCCCAGTCTAGCTAACTCAGTGCCAAGGTTATATGTGATTCCACCCTAATTGCTCTCCCCCCACCACTGGCATTCTTTTTAATGCTTTTGTTACCTACACATACCATACCACTGTAAATTATGTATTTGTCCCATTTATATGGTATGAAGGACTGGTACTGATGAGAGAGAACTTGATGAGACTGGAACTCTATTCACCAGTAATGAGTAGAGGGGATTCAACAGAACTGATACAGATGAGATAGACTCAGTGGGGTCCATTCTTGACAGATTTTGTTAGAAAACGCTGTCTGTGAAGGAAGAGGTGATAAAAGGAGGAAGTGAGAGGGTTATGAAGATGACAGAATGCAGTGTAGGCTGTCAGGTAGCAAAAGGAAAGCTTAGGGACCGATTTTCACCATGAAGGGGGGAAGCTCAAGTCTGTAAATTTCCCAGTTCGACAGATCCGTCTCCATGGAAACATTTCTCGGATGCAGGATTTTTGCTCCACAGGGGAGGGGGGCAAGAGGTTAATTTTTATGTCTCTTTGCCAGGGCTGATCAAGCCAATCAAGCCCCCTGCTGGAGAGCAGGTGGGATCAGCAAATGAAATAACTGGCCTAATCTGCTTCTAAACTGCCTGATAGGAGAATCACCTGAATCTCAGTAGTATAAATAAGAGAGGTGAAGTGCCTTGTCACAGGGTGTAACTGGTACAGTGTGGAGGTTACTTTGGTCAGAAGGGAGTTTGGAGGGGAGGGGAGGGGAGGGGAGGGGAGGGGAGGGGAGGGCTAGGGCTAGGGCTAGGGCTAGGGCTAGGGCTAGGGCTAGGGCTAGGGCTAGGGCTAGGGCTGGGCTTTTTTCTCTATCTTTCTCAGCTTGCAGAGGATCAGGAGTTGAAAAGCTGCACGAGAGGGCTGGGTTTTGAAAGCATCCAAGAGTGACATCACAGGAGAAAAATAAGTTAATCGGTTAGGGAGAAACTGCTTTTGGCAAGGTCTTCAAGTCACTGAAAATTTAGAAAAACATATCCTTTTTAAAAGAAGGAGCTACTTAGATTTCACTTAGCGACACCAACAATAGGGGAGTAAAGTTAAGTCAAGGTTAGGTAAAATAAAGCATTGCAAGTAAGCCAGAGTAAAATTAAGTTAACCTAAGGGAGGTAAATTGAAGTCATGGAAGGACAGCTCAGCTGTGTGGAATGTGTGTCCTGTAATATATGGGAATTCATGGATGCTACTGGTGTCCTAGATGATCACATGTGCAGGGAGTGTTGCCAGCTGCAGAACCTTGAGCTCCAGGTTTCAGAGCTCACGTGGCGACTGGAGTCACTGTAGCACATCCACAAGGCTGAGAGCTACAAAGACAGCATGTTCAGAGAGGTGGTCACACTGCAGCTTGGGAGCCTGGAGGCATAAAGGGAATGGATAACTGCCAGGGAACCCAAGAGAACTAGGCAGGTAGTGCAGGGGTCCCCTGGGGTCCTGCTTGTCAATTAATATTCTGTTTTGGATACTGATGACAGCATTGGTTCCTTGGAGGAGCGCAGTCAGATTCAGGTTTGTGGCACCACAGATGGCTCTGCTGTACAAGAGGGGAAGAGCAGTAGTGATAGGAGATCTGTTAGCTAGGGGAACAGACAGGCATTTCTGTGGCTGTAGACCTGATTCTGGAATGGTATGTTGCCTCTGGTGCCAGGGTCAAGGATGTCATGGAGCAGCTGCAGGCCATTCTTCTGGGGGAGGGTGATCAGCCAGAGGTCTTGGTCCGTGTTGGTACCAATGACTTAGATAGGAAAGGGGATGAGGTCTTAAAAGCAGATTTTAGGGAGCCAGGAAGGAGATTGAAAAGCAGGGCCTCTAAAGCAATAATATCAGGATTACACCCAGTCCCATATGCAAGTGAGTATAGAAATAGCAGAATTGAGCGAATGAATGCCTGACTGAAAAGCTGGTGTAGGAGGGAGGACAACAGATTTCTGAGTCATTGGGACCGGTCCTGGGGAAGGTGGGATCTATACAAACCAGATGGTTTATACCTGAACAGGACTGGGACAAATATCCTCGCTAGTGATTTGGTAGTGTTGTTGGGGGTTGTTTAAACTAGATTGGCAGGGGGCTGGGAACCCGAGGGAAGATTCAGAGCAGGGAACGGGAGATGGAGAATTAGTGAGTGACTCTGAAAGACAGAAGCAGTACAGGTTAAAAATTGTACAGCACAGGAACTTTGAAGTGTTAAAAGGTACATATGTAAATGCAAGGAGTATAGCAAATAAAGCCAATGAACTGAGGGCACAGACGATACATGGCAACATGATATCACCGCTATGACAGAAACTTGGCTTAAAGAGGGGCATAAATTGCAGTTCAACGCCCCTAGATATAGAGCTTTCAGGCACCATAGAGAGGGGGATAAAAAGGTTGGCGCTATAGCATTATTGGTTAAAGAATCAATTACAGCTGTGAGGAGGGATGATATACTAAAGGAAGCATCAAATGAGGCCATATGGGTTGAGCTCAGAAATAAAAAAAGGGGCGGCCACACTGCTAGGAATGTTCTATAGACCCCCAAATACTGGAAGGGAGTTAGAAGATCAAATATGTAGTCAGATTTTTGAGTGCAAAAACAATAGAGCAGTAATCGTTGGGGATTTCAACTACCCTAATGTTAATTGGGATACGAACAGTGTGAAGGGTCAGAGGGCACAAAATTCTTGAACTGCACTCAAGGGAACTTTTTCAGCCAGCACATAAGTCCAATGAGAGGGGGTGCAATTCTAGATTTAGTCTTAGGAAATTAAGCTGGGCAGCTGGATGAAGTAGCAATGGGGGACCATTTTGGAGAAAGAGACCATAATGCAGTTAGATTTAACAGCATTATGGAAAAGGTAAAAGATAGAACAGGAGTAAAAGTTCTAACTGGGGGAAGACAAAGTTTATGAAGCCCAGAATTGAGCTGGCGATAGTGGATTGGATAAAGCTTCTGGAAGGAAAAATGGTATCAAATCAGTGGGAGGCATTCAATAGTGAGATTTTACAGGCACAATGTAGACATGCCCCAACAAAAAGAAAGGGGTGGCACTGCCAAATCTAGAGCCCCCTGGTTATCCAGAAGCATACAGGTCTTGATAAAGCAAAAGAAGAAAGCTTATGACAGTCACAAAAAGCTTAATACTGTGGACAGCCAAGAGGAGTATTGCAAGTAAAGGGGTGAAGTAAAAAAGGAAATTAGGAAAGCAAAGAGAGGATACAAAAAAATAATGGCTGGTAAAATCAAAGAAAACGCCAAGATGTTTTACCAGTACATTAAGAGCAATAGAATAACTCAGGAAAAGCTAGGGAGTATCAGCGATGCACATGGTAACTTGTATGTTGATGCTGAAGATGTGGGCAGGGTTCCCAATGAGTACTTTGTCTCCATCCTCACTAAGGAGAGGGATGATGCAGTCGTTCTAGTTAAAGAAACATAGAGACAGAAACATAGAAAATAGGAGCAGGAGTAGGCCCTTCGAGCTTGCTCCACCATTCATTATGATCATGGCTGATCATCCAACTCAATAGCCTGCTCCCGCTTTCTCCCCATATCCTTTGATTCCTTTCACCCCAAGAGCTATATCTAACTCCTTCTTGAAGACATACAATGTTTTGGCCTCAGCTACTTTCTGTGGTAGTGAATTCCACAAACTCACCACTCTCTGGGTGAAGAAATTTCTCCTCATCTCAGTCCTAAATGGTCTACCCCATATCCTCAGACTGTGACCCCTGGTTCTAGGCTCCTCGATCATCGGGAACATCCTTCCTGCTTCTACCCTGTCTAGTCCTGTTAGAATTTTATAGGTTTCTATGAGACTTTAGGCCTTATAAGATGGTTATGTTATAACCTGTCTCTTTTAACATAAGTTTAAACAGAAAGCCCTAGTATGGAGGATGTTGTGAAGCTGGCGGCCACCTGAAAAAGCATGAAACCTCATCCATGGGCAGAATGAGGTTTCATGACTAAATTGAGAAATTAAGATTCATTTTTATTTAAAGTTATGTCCATGTCCTAACTCATGTGACATCATCACATATGGGGACATGGATGGTAAATGAAATTCTTGACAGAATAACTTTTTCACTTTGGGAACTGATCTCCCTGAGGCAGCATTTAGTTTCAGGGAGAGCGGAGAGCACTCCCGCATTTGACATCCTCCCCGCCCGCACAGGAAGTGCATAGCGCTTCCGTGTGGACATCACGCTGGGCAGGCCTTAATTGGCCCGCCCATAAAAAATGGCAGCGCTGATCGGAGGGCCACCCGCCCGCCTGCCCATGCTCGCTCCTGCACTTTTCCCCCTAATGGAGGGTGGTGGGGGGGTGGGGGTGCGGGTGGGGTGGTGGGGTGGGAGGGGGGGGGGGCGGGGTGTGGGGTGCAGTGTTGGCGGGGGGGGGGGGAGGTGTTCGGGGGGGGTGGGGGTGGGTGGGTTGGGGGGGGTGGAAATTGTTGCTCCAGGTCACAAAGGACGAAGCAACTAACCTTGCCAAGTGCAGACTCACAGACTCGCAGTGGAAGGCAGGCTGAAGGTTTCGGGGAAGATGACCCACAACAGGTACTGCAATGCCAGGCAGAAGAAAAGGATTGTGTTTGGGATAAGCAGCAAGCAGAGGGCTAGTAAGGACAGAACCCATGTTTGAGGAAAAAAGAATTGTGAAAAGTTAGAGACCGTGGAATCATCAGAGGAAAACTTGCAATGGAAAGTCCATTCAATTATGCTCAAAGGATTAGGTGAAGGGAACTTTGTTTAAAAGGACATTGGAAGAGTTTTTTAATTCATTCATTTTATTCTTGTGGGCATCAGTAGCTAAGCCAGCATTCATTGCCCATCCCTAATTGCCCTTGAGAAGTGGTGGTGAGCTGCCTTCTTAAACCGCTGCAGTCGATGTGGTGTAGGTACACCCACAGTGCTGTTAGGAAGGGAGTTCCAGGATTTTGACCCAGCGACAGTGAAGGACCGGCGGTATATTTCCAATTTAGGATGGTGAGTGACTTGGAGGGAAGCTTCTAGGTGGTGGTGTTCCCAGGTATCTGCTGCCATTGTCCTTCTAGATGGTAGTGATTGTAGGCTTGGAAGGTGCTGTCAAGCAGCCTTGCTGAGTTACTGCAGTACATCTTGTAGATGATATACACTGCTGCCACTGTGTGTTGGTGGTGGTGAAGGGAGTTTGTGGATGTAGTGCCAATCAAGCGGTTGCTTTGTCCTTGATGGTGTCAAGCTTCTTGAGTGTTGTGGGAGCTGCACTCATCCAGGAAAGTGGCACCCCAACTTGTGCCTTGTAAATGGTGGACAGGCTTTGGGGAGTCAGGAGGGACCCCAAGCCCCTGACCCACTCTTGTAGCCACAGTATTTATATGGCTGGTCCAGTTCAGTTTCTGGTCAATGGTAACCCCCCAGGATGTTGATAGTGGGGGATTCAGTGATGGTAATGCCATTCAGTGTCAAGGGGTGATGGTTAGATTCTCTCTTGTTGGAGATGGTCATTGCCTGACACTTGTGTGGCATGAAATTTACTTGTCGCTTGTCAGCCCAAGCCTGGATATTATCCATGTCTCGCTGCATTTGGACATGGACTGATTGGGTATCTGAGGAGTCATGAATGGTGTTGAACATTGTGCAATCATCAGCAAATATCACCGCTTCTGACCTTATGATGGAGGGAAGGTCATTGATGAAGCAGCTGAAGATGGTTGGGCCGAGGACACTACCCTGAGGAACTCCTGCAGTTATGTCCTGGAACTGAGAAGCTCGACCTCCAATGAACACAACCATCTTCCTTTGTGCTAGGTATGACTCCAACCAGTGGAGAATTTTCCCTCTGATTCTCATTGACTCCAGTTTTGCTAGAACTCCTTGATGCCACAGTGGGTCAGATGCTGCCTTGATGTCCAGGGCAGTCACTCTCACCTGACCTCTGGAGTTCAGTTCTTTTGTCCATGTTTGAACCAAGGCTTACCTTTACCTTTGTGAAGCAAGGTGAAGGTATCCTGTTAGAGTTGGAAGGAGGTCTATAGGGAGTGTTGGGTAATGTATAATTGCGACCTGGGGATTTTAGTTGTGTTCAGAAGTGAATTAGGAATACCTTTTTGTAATGTATTGTATTAGATGCTGACTAAATACTGTTTATTCAATGTTGATTTTAGTTGGATTGTTATAGTAACATTTTTAAAATATGAAATCTTGTCATTCAATTCTTGTGTAGTCTGTAAAAAAATTCATATCTCTTTTTAAAAGTTATCAGTTTCTATGGGGATTGTAACAAAGGGATTTGAACCTATTCCTCCAAATTGGGAACCTAGCTCCACAGGACTGGAATTGCTATGTCACTCAAAATTCTTTCCTTTCAAAACACAGACAGCATATTCTTTAGTTACCTCTGAACTGAAACAGCTCTCATCTTCTGTCCTACATATTTTGTAGTCTCTATCAGCTTTGCGGATTTGGTCCATGGCACCTCGAGTTTGGAGGGTCTCTTGCTCTTCTCTGTGATCAGGGACTAGCTGCCAATCTGGCTGGTCCCTCAGTTTGGACTGGAAGTTGGTGATAGGGGAGGAGTGTGAAATATTAGATATAATGAACATAATGAGAGGAAGTACTGGAGGGACTGGCAACCTTGAAAATGGATAAATCATCAGGGTCAGATGGATTATATCCCAGGCTGTTAAAGGAAGCCAGGGAGCAACTAACAGATGCTCTGGGGATCATTTTCCAATCTTCACTGGATATAGGCAAGGTAGCAGAGGATTGGAGGTCCGTGAGCGTTGTACCAATACTTAAAAAGAGTGTGAGGGATAGGCCTGAAAATTATAGGCTGGTCAGTCTGACTGAGGTGGTGGGCAAATTATTGGAATCAACTCTGAGAGACAGAATAAATTGTCAGTTAGAAAGGTATGGATTGATCAGAGATAGTCAGCATAGTTTTGTTAGGGGAAGATCGTGTTTTACTAACTTAATAGAATTTTTGGGGGAAATAACAAGGAGGATGGATGAGGATAGTGCAGGGAATGTTGTCTACATGGATTTTAGTAAGGCATTTGACAAGGTCCCAAATGGCAGACTGGTCAGAAAAATGAGATCCCATGGGATACAGGGGAAAGTGGCAAGATGGATCCAAAATTGACTCAGCGACAGGAAACAAAGGGTAATGGTTGAAGGATGTTTTTGCAAATGGAAAGCTGTTTCCAGTGGTGTTCCACAGGGCCCAGTGTTGGGGCATTTGCTGTTTGTTGTATGAGTGATTCGGACTTAAATGTGGGAAGCATGATTAGGAAATTTGCAGATGACACAAAAATTGGCCATGTAGTTGATAGTGAAGAGGATAGTTCTTATCTCCAGAATGATGCCCATGGTTTGGTTGAATGGGCAGAAAAGTGGCAAATGAAATTCAATCCAGAAAAGTGAGGTGATGCATTTGGGGAGGGAAAACAAAACAAGGGAATACTCAATAAATGGAAAGATACTGAGGGGTTGAGGAAGTGAGTGACCTTGGAGTCCACAGGTCCCTGAAATTGGCACGACAGGTGGATAAGGTGGTAATGAAAGCATATGAATGATTTCCTTTATTGGACAGGCGTTGAATACAATAGCAGTGATGTAATGATGGAACTGTTGGTTAGGCCACATCTGGAATTTTATGTACTGTCCTGGCCACTAAATTACAGGAAGGACATATTTGCTCTGGAGTCAATGCAGGGGAGATTTATAAGAATGTTGCCAGGGCTTGAAAATTGCAGCTATAAGGAAAGATTGGATTGGCTAGGGTTGTTTTCCTTGGAACAGAGAAGGCTGAGGGGTGACATAATTGAGGTGTACAAGATTAAGGGGCCTAGATACGGTAGACAGGAAAGACCTGTTTCCCTGAGCTGAGGGGTCAATTAACAAGGGGCATAGATTTACAGTGATTGGTAGAAGGATTAGAGGGGTCATGACGAAAATCTTTTTACACCCAAAAGTTGGTGGGCATCTAGAATTCAGTGCCTTAATTGGTGGTTGAGGCTGAAACGCTCGACTCATTTGAAAGGGACCTGGATCTGCACCTGAAGTGCTGTAACCTGCAAGGCTATGGACCAGGTGCTGGAAAGTGGGATTAAAAATGTACGGCAAGTTTCTTTTTTCACTCTATTTTTGGCTGGTGCAGACACAATGGGCTGAAAGGCCTCTTTCTGCACCATAACTTTTCTATTGTTCGCGATCTGGCAGCATCTGTGGCAAGAGAAACAGAGTTAAAGTATGACTTATTCAGAGCTCTGAACAAGTCACATGGACTTGAAATATTAACTGTGTTTCTCTCTCCACAGATACTGCCAGACCTGCTGAATTTTTCCAGCATCTTCTGTTTATATTTCAGATTTCCAACATCAGCTGTACTTTGCTTTTAACAGAATCACAGAATTATTACGGTGTAGAAGGAGGCCATTGAGCCCATCATTTCTGCACCAGCTCTCTGAGCATTTTAACTTATTGCCAATCTCCTGCCTTTCCCTGTAACCCTGCACATTGTTTCTATTTAGATAATATCCAATGCCCTCTTGAATGCCTCAATTGAACCTGCCTCCACCACACTTCCAGGCAGTGCATTCCAAACCCTAACTACTTGCTGTGTGAATAAGTTTTTTCTCACCTCACATTTGCTTCTTTTGCAAACACTTTAAAACTGTGCCCTCTGGTTCTCAATCCATTTATGAGTGGAAACAATTTCTCCTTATCTACTCTGCCCAGACCCCTCATGATTTTGAAAACTTCTATCTAGTCTCCTCTTAGCCTTCTCCTCTCCAAGGAAAACAGTCCCAACTTCTCCAATCTTTCCTCATAACTGAAGTGCCTTATCCTGGAACCATTCTCGTAAACCTCTTCTGCACTCTCTCCAATGCGTTCACATCCTTCCTATAGTGTGGCACCCAGAACTGTACACAATACTCTGGCTGAAGTCTAACCAGTGTCTTATATAAGTTAACATAACCTCCCTGCTCTTGTACTCTTTGCCGCTATTAATGAAGCCTAGAATACTGTATGCTTTAGAAACAGCTCTCTCTACCTGCCACCTTTAATGACTTATGTACATATACACCCAGGTCTCTCTGCTCCTGCACACCACTTTGAATAGTATCCTTTATTTTATACTGTTTCTCCATGTTCTTTGTACCAAAGTGTATCACCTCATGCTTCTCCACACTGAACTTTATCTGTCGCCTATCTGCCCACTCCACCAATGTGTCAATGTCCTTTTGAAGTTTTATACTGTCCTCCTCACAGTTTACAATTCTCTCAAGTTTTGTGTCATGTGCAAACTTTGAATTTGTCCCCTGCACACCAAGATCTAGATCATTTATATATAGCAGGAAAAGCAAGGGTCCCTATACCAACCCCTGGGGAACTCCACTACAAACCTTCTTCCAGCCCAAAAAGTACCCATTAACCATTACTCTTTGTTTCCTATCCCTCAGCCAATTTTGCATCCACATTGCTACTGCCCCTTTTATCCCATGACCTATAACTTTCCTCACAAGTCTGTTATGTGGTGTTGTATCAAACGCCTTTTCGAAGTCCTTATACACCACGTCAATGGCCTTGCCCTCATGAACCATCTCTGTTACCTCTTCAAAAAAACTCCAGCAAGTTAGTTAGATACAATTTTCTTTTAACAAATCTACGCTGACTCTTCCAAATCAATCCACATTTTTCCATGCGACTATTAATTCTATACCAAATAATTGTTCCTAGAAGTCTCCCCAACACCGAAGTTAAACTGACTGGTCTGTAATTGCAGGGCAGACCTTTACAACCTTTTTTGAACAAGTGCGTAGTGTTTGCAATTCTCCAGCCCCCTGGCCCCTCCCCTGAATCCAGGAAACATTGAAAGATTATTGCCAGTGCTCTTGCAATTTCCACTCTCACTTCCTTCAATATTCTTGGATGCATCTCATCCGGTCCTGGTGCCTTATCAAATTTAAGTATGGACAGCTTATCCAATACCTCCTCCTTATCAATTTTAAACCTTTCTGGTGAGTTTTCAACTCTGTCACCATGGACATGTGTTCTGGAAGAATGAACAATATCACTGAAGTTTAGGTGTGCAATGGAATTCATTCTCAAGCCATATGATGCAATTGGGTAATTTGAGTGTTGCAGCCCTGACTCTATTGTGGTAATGTTACCTAAAATGGGCACAATGTGAAGCACTTTCAATCCAGATGAGTATCCTGCAACTAAGATCCCCAGTTGGTTAACTACATGTTTAATTATTTCAGCACTATTCGTAGAGGATTTTTGGAGACCATGGCCTGAATTTTCCCCTCATTGGGTGCACATGATCGGCCAATTAACAGTTAGCCAGCATGAAACGTGTGCACTGCAGCTCAGCACTGTCGAAATGGGGGCAGGAAGAGGGTGGGCGGGGGTGAGCGCTCTGAAAGAGCTCCCTGAAGGCAGATAGTTTCCTCAGAGAGCCACAGATCAGCAACTAATGAAATGAAGCACTAAAAAGCTGCAAAAAAAAATGTCCATGCATCACAATCAAGCACCTGAAAGCAACCCTCATAAAAATGCTGTCTCCAGATATTTCTTTTTGTTTTTTTTCCTAACTGAGATTTCATCCCACCTTTGGATGAGGTTTCATGAAAAATGTAAAGGCCGCCTGGGCGATTCACCTGTCCGTCAACCATAAGGTTGAACAGGCCAAGAAAAATCACACACAATTGTGCTGTTAATGGGATTAATTGCCTGCTTCATTGTCGGTAGCCTCGCTTCCTACTTTTGCACGCGCCCGCTGAGTGAAATATCGCACGAGTGCACAATGACATCGGGACGCTCACCCGTGGGGTGGAAAATTCTGCTCATTGTCTCCTTATGTGCAATATCGTACACTTAGCAGCATTAATTTTCACCTGCAATTCTTCTTTCCATTTCCATGTTTAATAGTTAATAATACAATATTTTGGGCTGGTTTTAATGGGCGTCGTGGTCCCGTTACCCCTGACTAAAATGTGCAGGAGGAGTTTTCCCACAACCCCAAGAACTGCCCCTGCAACAGTTTGGCACTGGGTGCAGTGTTAATTGCTTTAAGGCAAGATTTCCACAACTTTCTTGGGAGGAGAACCTGCCTTAGAGAGCTTCCGGCCAATCGGATTGGCCAGCAGCTCTGGAGTCTCGGCAGCACCACTGGGAGCCCATGCTGGGACTACACGCAGTCCCCAGTGCTGAGGAGCCCAGACTGACAGCTATGTCTGGGATTGGGTGTAACCGTGAAGGGGCAGGGGTCGGTTCAAGAGGCTGGGGGTGCCCGCTCACCACCTGCCCACACGGAACCTGGTGGGTTGGCCATTTGTCATGGGCTTCTCCCCAGCAGTTAGATGAGACCCTCAATGAACTTTAATTTCTTTATTCTTTCATGGTATGTGGTCATGCTGGCAGGCCAGCACTTGTTGCCCATCCTTACTTGAACTAAGTGGCTTGCTAGGCCATTGCAGAGGGCAGTTAGGAGTCAATCACATTGCTGTGGGTCTGGAGTCACATGTAGGCCAGACCAAGTAAGGATGGCAGATTTCCTTCCCTAAAGGGCATTAGTGAGCCAGGTGGGTTTTTACAACAATTGATGGGAGTTGCAATGGTAACCATTACTGAGACTAGCTTTATATCCCAGGTTTATTAACAGGATTCAAGTTCCACCAGCTGCCATGGTGAACTTTGAACCTGTGTCCCCTGAGCATTAGCCTAGGCCTCTGGATTACTAGTCCAGTGACATTACCACTGTGCCATCATCTACTCCATCACCCCCACCCCCACCACCACCTCTGCTGTTACCCAAATAAGAGCCTGAATTGGATCACAGGCAGACAGGCTACCCATCACCACCTGCCACTATTACAATTGCAGAGTCTTGGACAACCCACTGTAGGCTCCTCAAAGCACTGGAGAAGTATCATCAGCGATGCCTTCACAAGATCCTCCAAATTTAGTGTCAAGAAAGGCAGCCTAACAACTGTGTCCCTTCCCAAAACAACTTGACAAGAGTTGAGGTGTTAATCACTTGAAACCAGCTCTGCTGGGCAGGGCATGGCACTCGTATGCTTGAATCCAGAGTCCCAAAGCATCTGCTCTACTTAGAACTCAGGCATGGCAGGAGAATCCCAGGAGGACAGTGGAAATGCTTTAAGGGATGTCCTCAAGGCATCCCTGAAGAGGTCAAACATCCCCTCGGCCTCATTGAAGACCTTGGCTTGTGACTGACCAAAATTGAGAAGGTTCATCCGGGAAGGCACCAAACACATCGAGAGACTTCATCAGGAACATGCAGAGGTGAAGTCGAGACATCAGAGGGACCGCAAGTTCCCCCTGACAACCCAGGTACCCGACCCGTCAAGCACCATCTGCCCCATGTGTGGCAGAGGCTGCAGATAGCACATCGGACATATCTCAGAGCACATTGAACTGGAGTGACAGCAAGCCATCCCCAATCCCAAAGAACTGTATCAGTGGAAGCAGATAATTGCGGTGAGAGCAGTGATGAGCTCCACCACCTTCAAATCCACCTGCAAGGAAGTGTTAAATTCAGCCCCTTATGTTCATACTAAATTGGTACATTGGCAGCAGGATCTCACCAAGTTCTTTATACAGCATGACCACTATAATCTAGAAGGACAAGGGCAGCAGACACAAAGGAACACCACCACCTGGAAGTTCCCCTCCAAGCCACTCACCACCCTGACTTGGAAATATAACACCATAAGACGTAGGAGCAGAAGTAGGCCATTCAGCCCAGTGATTCTGCTCCACCATTCAATGAGATCATGGCTGATCTGATAATCCTCAACTCCACTTTCCTGCCTTTTCCCCATAACTCTTGATTCCCTTACTGATTAAAAATCTGTCGATCTCAGCCTTGAATATACTTAATGACCCGGCCTCCACAGCACTCTGTGGTAACGAATCCCGCAGATTGACTGAGAGAAGAAATTCCTCCTCATCTCTGTTTTAAATGGGCGCCCCCTCATCTGAGATTATGCCCTCTGGTCCTAGACTGTCCCACAAGGGGAAACAGCCTCTCAGCATCTACCCTGTCAAGCCCCCTAAAAACCTTATATGTTTCAATAAGTTTGCCTCCCCTTCTTCTAAACTCCAATGAGAACAGGCCCAACCTACTCAATCTCTCCTCATAAGAAAATCACTCCATACCCAGGATCAACTGAGTGAACCTTCCCTGGACTGCCTCCAAAACCAGTAAATCTTTCCTAACATAAGGGGACCAAAACTGTTCATAGTATTCTAGGTGTGGTCTAACCTTGTATAGTTTTAGCAAGGCTTCCCTATTTTTATACTCCATTCCCTTTGAAACAAAGACCAACATTCCATTTGCCTTCCCTATTACCTGTTGAACTTGTATGTTAGCTTTTTGGGATTTATGCACAAAGACTCCCAAATCCCTCTGTGCTGCAGCAATTATTCTCCATTTAAATAATATTCCGGTCCTCTATCCTTGCTGCCAAAGTGCATAACCTCACAGTTTCCCACATTATATTCCATCTGCCAAGGTTTTGCCCACTCACTTAACCTGTCTATATTCTTCTGTAGACCCCTTGTGTCATCCTCACCACTTGCCTTCCCACTTGTTTTTGTGCCATCTGCAAACTTGGTGATAGTACATTCACTTCTCTCATCCAAGTCATTAATATATATTGTAAATAATTGAGGCCCCAGCACTGATTCCTGTAGCACTCCCCTAGTTACAAGTTGCCATACCGAAAATGGCTCCCTTATCCCAACTCTCTGTCTTCTATTGGCTAGCTAATCCTCTATCCATGCTAACATACTACCCCCAACGCCATGGGCTCTTATCTTATTCAGTAGCCTTCTATGCGGTATCTTATTGAACGCCTTTTGGAAATCCAATTATATTACGTCTACTGGTTCGCCTTTACCTCTCTGCCCTCATTCCATTGTAATTACTCTTATTTAAGTTTAGTTTCCAACCCAAGTTTCTCACCCTCAAACTAAATGCTAAATTCTACCATATTATGATCACTGTTTCCTAGGGGATCCTTTGCTCTGAGATCATTTATTAAACCTGCCTCATTACACATTACCAGATCCAAAATAGCCTGATCCCTGGTTGGGTTCACAACATATTGTCCTAAGAAACTGTCCAGAATACAGTCTATGAATTGTTGCTCGCGGCTACCTCTGCCAATTTGATTTTCCCAATCTATATAAAGACTAAAGTCACCCATGATTAATGTACTGCCTTTTTTACATGCCCTCATTATCTCCTGATTTATTCTCTGTCCTACAGTATAGCTATAGTCAGAGGGCCTATAGACCAGTGTCTTCTTCCCCTTGTTATTTCTTACCTCCACCCATATGGATTCTACATCTTCCAATCCAAGTTCCTTTCTTGCTATTGTACTTATTCCATCTTGTACTAACAAAACTACTCCACCACACTTTCCTTCCTGCCTATCCTTTCGAAAAGACACATACCCCTGAATATTTAGTTCCCAGCTTTGATCTCCTTGTAACTGAGTCTCTGTAATGGCTATAAGTTCATACCCATTAACCTCTACTTGTGCCATTAATTCATTTATTTTGTTTGAATACTACGTACTTTTAAGTAAAGAGCCATTAATTTTGCCTTTTTACCATTTTTTCCCTTTTGACCCTATTTGCTGCTATTTTTTTATGTTTGTACACCCTGTCCCTTCCTGTCACACTCTGGGTATTTTTACCTAAATAGCTGCCCTGCAAGGTGGCCATGTCCTTTTGCTTTGTATGCCTACATATCCCCTTTTCCTGAACACTCCCCCCATCTATATATTGCCATTCCTTCACTGTCATTGGATCAAAATCCTGGAACTCCTTCCCTAACAGCGCTGTGGATATGCCTAAGCCACATGGACTGCAGAGGTTCAAGAAGGCAGCTCACCACCACCTTCTCAAGGGCAATTAGGGATGGGCAATAAATGCTAGCCTAGGCAGTACTGCCCACATCCCATGAATGAAAATAATTTGGCCACTTAAGGGCCTCAGTAGGCCCAAGGGCAGGTGTGCTGCCTAATGCCACCCTGCCCCTGTAGAATTTCAGACAGGTTGGAGCGGGGGGACAGGGGTGGTGGGGGTGTGGGTATGTGGGAAGTCCACCCTCTGGATATTACATCCCCCACCGGCCTTCAGACCTGTCGTTGGTGAAGCATAAAATCCAACCCCTTGCATCACGGGATCAGGTGTATTTGCTGAAATCTGAGACTTAGGTAGAACTAATACAATTATGTCGCCATTAATTCCCATTATATGAGGAGCTTTTAGAATTTTGAAGGCTGTCGTTGTGATAAAATAGGTTGGTGGGTTTCATTGCAGGCTCGCCCCTTTTATGATTTCTGCATTTGGCATGTGAATTAGTTAGTGCAACCACACTCCATTTCTCTTTGTCAGGACCAACCAGGTATCCCAAATTTAAACCGTTTGTTCTCCTATTAGCAATGTTGTCTATCTGTAAATGGAATTCAGAGTTTTGCAGCAACATTCAGTTACATTAGGTTTGTACAGTATCAGCATTGTCTCCTGATTAAAGTAGGAGCTAGTGACAGTGTCGCGTCTCTAATGGCTCAGCATGAAAATGCCAGGAGTGAGCAATTGCAGAACCCTTTGGGGTTGCAGCTCTATGGATGCTGGCCCATGTCTGGTTCCTTCACTAACTGGTTCTTCTTTCATGGGCCTGACAAATGAAGCCAGACAGTTTGACTGACATTAAGTCCAATTCTGTTCTCATTCAATGTTCTCACTCACATTCCAGCAGCAGTCACTGGATAGTAACCAGGAGAAGGAATCCTCAATCTAGCCCGAGTATGTTAATGCCAAATGCAACACCCAAGCATCGCCCAGCTACGATCAAGGGCTGAAAATGGAACTGAATAAACATTTGGGACAATAGCATGTTTAGAACAGATAGAACAGAAAAGGATGCAATGTATGTCAGCGGCACCTTGAAGGTAAATGAAGTTGCTCATGTGGCAGGTAGAAGCCGCAAAATGAGCTATTCAAGTTAGGTACCTCTGTAAAAAAAACCAGGCTAACCCTAGGGTTATGCTGTAGGTCATCTAGGTTGGAATAAGAAGGAGAATAGTTTGATCCATGAAGAATTAGGAAGAATATACGAAAAGAGAAAAATTACTGTGATGGTCAGCTTCAATCAATCAAACATAAACTTAAACATAAAAATAAACAAACTTGGGACCATTCAAGTAACATGCAGTCAGAGTTAGTAGATGTGGTACATGACTGTGGATAGAGAGCTCCCAGTCCCACAGAGACAGATCTGGGGGTAGGACCAGAAGCAACATGTGAAAACAACACATCTTCCTGGTGGGTTCTCAGAGTGATGTTGCTGGAAGCGGGTTCAAACCAGCAACTGGCTACCCACCCAGCAGCTATAGTTGCTGCACTCTTCCCGACGTCAGAGGTCACTCAGCGACCCCCATACCACCCCCCCCCCCCCCCCCCCCCCCCCCCCCCCCCCCCCCCACTCCACTGCCCCATGCTCTCCAACCACTTCCAAGGCCAAAACCCAGCAGGTACCTGGAGGCAGATTCCTGGCGGTGCCTGAGGACCCTGTCGGTGTCTCCCTTGTCACTGAACTGTGGGGTATCCCCCTCCACAATGGTGATCTGACAGCTGTGGTCATTCTTCATTTTTCTCTTTCCTGAACTGTTCTGAAAGTGCCTCCGTTTTAAGCCACCCTCACACTCCCCTATTGAACAGCACCGCCCACGTCCCCCAGTTGGGCTGCTGGCCATCTATAGCTTGGGGTCTCGGGAAGCCCTCAGGGCGGTAACTGCAGAGGTGGCCTGTTAATTAATTGTGCCCCTGTAAGATCACACCAGAGGATGAACTTGTGACCTGTGTGGTGTTAGGACCAAGAAATGGTCCTAACCCCTGAAATTTTTCGAAAGGCATAAGATTCCACCAAGGAAGCTAAATGAGGCAATTTTTGTCTTGATTTGGTGCTGAGTAACTGTTGTGATCATATACAATTGGTTAAATCAGTAACATTTCTTGTATATAATGATACAAAATAAAGAACATGCCACATTTCCCCATATCAGTGGGTTATCTTATCTGATATATACATTATATATATATATATATATACCATATACATTTATAATATATATGTATATAAATAAATTACCTCCTCTGCATTTTGTCTTGTGGCTGAGGTAGTGTAAATAGTGTCAAATTGGCAATATCAAATTGGTTACCCAATATAGACTACGCCCAAATTCCTCATTCATTGATCCCAGGATCAGTCAGAGCTTCAGTTTTACACTCGGCCCTGTATTACTCTCCAACAGATGCCAATAGAAAGTATGATCAAGTGGCGCATAAACCAACCTCAGCATGTTTCCTGCTGGGATGGTTAAGTTAAAATTACCCATAGGAGTCAGAAAAGCCTAAGACCAGGAGCAAGATACATAGCATGAAATGGCCTAAATTTCAATGAAGAGTAAAGGAGAGCATGCCAGGAGCAGCAACAGGCATACCTTAAAACCGGTCAACCTGGTGAAGCTACAGCACAGGGCTATTTTCATGACAAACAGCAGAAGCAGCATGCGATGGACAGGGCTAAGAGATCCTACAACCAATGGGTCAGATCTAAGCTCTGCAGTCCTGCTACATCCACTCATGAATGGTGGTGGACAATTAAACAACTCACTGGAGGAGGAGGCTCCACAAATATCCCCTCCTCAATGATTAGGGAGCCCAGCACAACAGTGCAAAGGACAAGGCTGAAGCATTTGCAACCTTCTTCAGCCAGAAGTGCTGAGTGGATGATCCATCTCGGCGCCTCCTCAAGCCCGCAACATCACAGATGTCAGTCTTCAGCGAATTCAACTCATTCCACACGATATCAAGTAATGGCTGAAGGAACTGGATACTGCAAAGGGTATGGGCCCTGACAACATTCTGGCAACAGAGCTGAAGGCTTGTGCTCCATAACTAGCTGCACCCCTAGCCAAGCCATTCCAGCAGGGCTACAACCATGGTATCTACTCACAATTTGGAAAATTGTCCAGATATGTCCTGTTCACAAAAAGTAGGACAATCTAACCCAGCCAATTACCATCCCTTCAGTCTACACTTGATCATCAGCAAAGTGATAGAAGGGGTCAGTGACCGTGCTACCAAGCAGCACTTACTCAGAAATAACCTGTTCACTGGTGCTCAGTTTGGGTCCTGCCTGGGCCATTCAAACCCTGATCTCATTACAGTGTTAGTCTAAACATGAACAAAAGAACTGAACCTCCAAGGTGAGGTGAGAGTGACTGCCCTTGACATCAAGGCAGCATTTGACCGAGTGTGGTATCAAGGAGCCCTAGCAAAACTGGAGTCAATGGGAATCAGGAGGAAAGCTCTGCTGGCTGGAGTCATACCTAACACAAAGGAAAATATTGAGATTGTTGAGGTCATTGGAGGTCAATGAGCTCAGTCCCCAGGCATCACTGTGGGAGTTCCTTAGGGTAATGTTCTAGGCCCAACCATCGCTGCTTCATCAATGACCTTCCCTCCATCATAAGGTCAGAAGTGGGAATGTTCACTGATGATTGTACAATGTTCAGCACCATTCATGACTCCTCAGATACTGAAGCAGTCCATGCCCATATGCAGCAAGACCTGGACAACATTCAGGTTTGGGATGATAAGTGACAATTAAAATTCAGGCCACACAAGTGCCAGACAATGACCATCTCCAACAAGAGTGAATCCAACAATCTCCCATTGACATTCAATGGCATTGCCATCACTGAATCCCCCATTATCAACATCCTGGAGGTTACCATTGACTAGAATCTGAACTGGACCATCCATATAAATACTGTGGCTACACGAGCAGGTCAGCGGCTGGGAATTCTACAGGATGTAACTCACCTCCTGACTCTCCAAAACCTGTGTACCATTAACAAGGCACAAGTCAGCCATGTGATGGAATACCCTCCACTTGCCTGAATGAGTGCAGCTCCAGCAACAATCAAGATGCTTGACACCATCTAAGTCAAAGCAGCCCGCTTGATTGGCACCCCATCTACCACCTTCAATGTTCACTCTCTCCAGCACCGATGCACAGTGGCTGCAACAACTCTCTAAGGCTCCTTCCACAGCAACTTCCAAACCCACAACCTCTATCACCTAGAAGGACAAGGGCAGCAGCTGCATGGGAACCACCTACATGTTCCCCTCCAAGCCACACATCATACTGAATTGCAACTATATCGCCGTTCCTTCACTGTCGCTTGATCAAAATCCTGGAACTCCCTTCCTAAAAGCACAGTGGGTGTACCTACACTACATGGGCTGCAGCGGTTCAAGAAGGCAGCTCACCACCACCTTCTGAAGGGCAATTAGGGACAGGCAAAAAAAAAGGCTGGCCTAGCCAGTAATGCCCATATCCCGTGAAAGAATTTTTTAAAATGTGATTAAATGACCAAATGAATAGAGAAAAGTTGTTCGTCAGCACTTCCTTAACAAGCAGGCAAAATGCATTTCAAAACCAACAAGATTTGATTAAGAAAATATAATGAACATGTAAATTAGAGTTAAATAAAGAGGAAAATGCCTCTTGATTTTGTTTAGATTCTAATTTTATTGTCAAACTGCTGCTAGAAAATTCCACTAATATGAATTATGAAGATGTGCCAAGGCCATTCAATTGCAAGCAGTCATGAATATGATTTTAACCAGGCTGAGAGCCCCTGGGAAGCTGCTTCATGGGCTGAATATATACCTGCATAGTGGTTTGTGATTGTGTCATTCCAGAGTGGCAGTGATACCAGCTTGAATTTGTTGGCCTCTTTTCTTCTGTACTTTTTTTTATTGTGTTTGCAATAAATTACATTTGCATTTCTTGAAGCTAAAATATATTGTTTTTATTCGTTCATGGGATGTGGGTGTCATTGGCTAGGCCAGCATTTATTGCCCATCCCTAATTGCCCTTGTTTGGAGGGCATTATGAAGCAGTTATACAATTGGTAGCATATTTACTTTTATCATTTATGAAGTCTTTACATACTAAGGTGTAAAAATACATGCATTTTATGAGTGTACATTCACATACGCAGCTTATGAAGTCATTGTGCATCCTACAGGAAGAACCTATCGCCTCATCCAAACTGCTGGCACTGGGACAATGGAGGTGAAAGGTTGAAATCGAGGAGAATGTAATTGTTGTAACATGTGGAATATATGATTTTTGAGCTGGTCTTAATGCAGTTTGCTGCAACTAGTGTTGTTCAGGGTCGAATCCCATATGCTTTGCCATCCTTCTCCCCTGTCTGTCTGCTTAGACCTTGTTACTATGCTGCCTTTAAGCTTCCTCTTCTGTGCTTACTTATGGAGGTAAGATTGGTCCACAAGGTGCAGATGTATCCACAAGAGGCTGTTAAGGGGTAGAAGGAACAATCCAAAGCAATTGATTCATGGTGGCCTATAAAGTATTGCAGGGCTCCTGAGGCAATGCTCCATAAAACTTCATAAATGTACAACATAGAAGGAGGTCATTAAGCCCAACATGCCTGTGCTAGGAAGATAATGTATTGGTCATGCTGGGCAAGGTGAAATTTGTAGTAACTGCTGGAAAACGCATTATGTGATATCTCCTGGAGTAGCTGGCTGAATCTGCTGATTCCTTTCTCATGCTCGGTTCTGTATCCAGTTAAAATGAATTCCTCTGTATTATGACCGAACAGTTGGTAAAGCTGAGTTATTTTTTGAAAATCCCAGAAGGAAACTTTAAACAACTGTCATAACCTATAAGTGTTATGTTTGAGATGCAACTTTAAATTCAGGAATCAGACCACTAGTTCTCGAGAGGTTTTATATTAAGTGAGATGAAACATTTTATTAATTTACACAAGTTAAATATATACACATGACTACAAATTAGTATGATCATAACTTTTAACAAATTCCCAAACTAATCTCCATTAAGGCAACAACAACCCACAGACATTTCCAGACACCAACCAAAGCATTTTCACCTTATGAATTCAAAATGAGCTTCTTTTCACTTTGGTTCCTGTGGAGACAGTTGGAGGCTTACAGCTGCTTTTGATCCCACATTGCTTCTCCCCTATACCCACAAAATGGTTGTCTTGTTATACCAAGCACAGCCCATTGAATATAAATTCTCATTTTATCACCAGCTACTTTGAACACCACCTCTCTAACAATAAAACCCCTTTCATTGTACCAATTTTATTAGTAATATAAACATATGGCTTGGTCTCTGCTAGCTAGGTGTCAGAAATCACCTCACTTCTTGAATGCTCTATTCAAAAAATGCAAATGCATTCTACCTCTCTGTTTACATCTCAAACTAGCACACATCAAAGCACCCAGACTAGCTGACTTTAATCCAATCAAGACACACCCACAGACTAAACCTCTATTTTAAAAGAAAAATACTTTCCAATAACATTATGTACATTAATAGCTTTATGACATTCTGGAAGATCCCCATTCTGCCATTCTGGGGAGAGAGCTGATGGACCATAAGAGATCCTTAAAGAAGTATGCAGCTCTCTCTAGGCTGAGAGAGCAGTAGTGACAATGACTGTCAACCAGTGATTCCTGCAGGTCTATGAATGATGTGTTGTGCACAGGAAAAGGCAGTGGGGAGAGAGGCTCTGGCTCCATTTCCAGCCATGTGTTTTGTTTGTAACTGATCAGTGGGTTGAAGGGAGGAGCTCGTGGGATGTGGTGGATGGGGTGCAGAGGGGCGGGGGAGGGGGAATTCACTGGGAAGGGGTTGGCAGGTTAGGATCAGGCCACAGTTGTTTGGGTCTGAGCTGCCAGTAATAATGTCTGAAATTTGGGAAACTCAATGTTCCACCACCTCTCCTCCTTTTAGTTTGAACATAAAGCAGACAATTGAGCTTTCTGTCCTCCTTTAAATCCCAAGCATCAATAATCAATGTTGATCGGTTTTTCTTTCAGATGATCATTCTCGGGTCAGACTGCAACCATTGGAAGGAGACTCAAATTCTGATTACATTAATGCAAACTATGTTGAAGTAAGTAACTAAATTAATCAATATAAACCTGAATGTGGCTTCTGTTGTGTTTTTCTTTCGTTGGCCAAGTGTCAGGGTTGGTGAATAGAGACCTCTTTTCCACTTTTTGTACCAGCTGCCGATATCGAATACTTTCAGGTCAGGTAGAACACAGAGCAGAGTCAGACTAAAGCTCCTTTATCTCTACCCAACAAATTGGCAATTTCAGAACAGCATGTCCTACTATACCAGCGTGGCATTAGCATTTCCCACACCAGTTATTGTACAGCTTCAAAAAGTGAAGCTGTCAGTTTGATGCTGATTATGGGCAGTTTTGTTCAGTAGGTTTGTGCCCATTAGGAACTGACTGTCACAAATTCATTTTCTCTTCTAACTGGCAGAGAGCAGATACTTTCATCTTTTTAGTCTGACCTGTGGATTGAATATTATACTGTAGGGGGTGCTTTTAGTGTTGTGGTTGAGCGCTTGTGGCAAAGAATACCTGTGATTGCTTTGTGTAAGAATATGAATGCATTTGTGAAGGTTTCAGTCCCACTATTTCTCATGGAATCAAGAGCACTTTCTAAAAGAACACAGTCATTGAAATGCTGAAATGTTCATAAATATAGTCACATTCTTAGCCACCGTAGGAGCACAGTAGATAGTCCCTTATTTTGCATCTAATCATGCTGCACCTACCCCAGGAGTGCTTGAAGCTGATGCTGAGTGAACAACATTTGAAAGAATGTCAATCACCAGCTATATGATAAGCCTTAACCAAACTTAGTGAGCACACATATAAAGCTGAAGAAGCAAATACCTTTACAAGAACAACTTATATTTTTATAGCACTCTTAGTGTACTAAAACATCCTCAAGGCACTTACCAGGTGCATTATGAAACAAGCAACCGAGCAACATAAGGAGATATTGGGTAAGATTACCAAAAGCTTGGTCAAAGAGATGGGTTTTAAATAGGGTCTTAAAGGAGGAAAGCAAGGTAGAGAGACAGAGGGAATTCCAGAGCTTAGGGTCTAGATGGCTGAAGGCACATCTGCCAATGATGGAGCGATTGGGGATGCTCAAGTGGTCAAAATTTGAGGAGCGCTGATATCTCAGAGGGTTATGAAGTTGGAGGAGGTTACAGAGATAGGGAGGACATGGAGGGATTTGAAAACAAGGATGAGAATCAAGACATTGCTTGACCGGGAGCCAGCATAGGTCAGCGAGCACAGGGCAATAGGGAAAAAGGATTTGTTGCAAGGTAAGACACAGGCAGCAGATTTTTGGATGACCTGAAGTTTACAGAAGGTAAAATATGAGATACCAGCCAGGACTGCGTTGGAATAGTCAAGTTTAGACGTAGGAAAGGCATAAATGAAGGTTTCAGCGGCAGATGAGCTGAGACAGGGGTGAAGTTGGGCGATGTTACTGAGGTGGAAATAGGCAGTCTTAGTGATGGCACAAATATGTGGCCAGAACCTCATCTTGGGGTCAAATATGACACCAAGACTGCGGACAATCTGTTTAAGTTCCAAACAGTTGCCAGGGAGAGGGATGGAGTCAGTAGCTAGGGAACGGAGTTTGGAGTGGGAATCGAAGACAGTGGCTTTAACATGAATCAAGAAAGAAAGGCAGTATCATCAATTTTTTTCCCTCTGTGGATAAGCTGCATTACATCTATCCTGTCTTCTGAAAAGTAATTATTTAGCTGGCTAAGTGTTTACCCATGCTTACCTCAAATTTTAAACATGTAACAGTACCCACTTAAGAGGAATTGATTTTCAGCCCTCTGTAATACAGCGTTGTTTATTTAAATATTAATGTTTCATATGGAAAGAATTCAAAGACAATATTATGTGAGACTTCAAGCATTCATTCTTGTTATTCTGATGGCAGTTGTATGATTACCAAAATTTATTGTGTGCAAGACTGCAATAGGCTGCCATGGAACTGAAGGCCCTTATATATTCAGACTTTTACAAAAAATAATACACAAGAGCTATTAAACAGTAAAGAATTAAAGGACTCAGAGTTGTTTTCAAGGCTGCATGCAATTGGAAATTCTCAGTTGGTGCACCATTACAAAAACAAAATGCTGCGGAATTTGGAAATGTGAAATGAAAACAGAAAATGCTGGAAATACTCAGCAATCTGGCAGCATCTGTGGATAGCACCATGGCTAACTTTTCATCCGAACTGGAAGATGCTAAGAGACGTAACAATTCAGAACCAGCATCATGAAAAGCCAAAGTCCCTAACTGGAAATGCTAGAAACTATGGAATATAATCTGTTAGGCACCTGTGAAACTCCTGCATCACCATGTAATCAAAACAGAATTTGATATATTTGCTCTATTAAAAAGAAACAATAGAAAAATAGAAGGGAGTAGAAATAAATTATGGAGATTTATTAACAAGAAAGAAAATGTCTGAAAGGTGCACAGCAGGTCAACCAGCATCTGAAAGAAAGGAAAGATAGGTTAACACTTTGAGTGGGATCAGGCATTAGAACTCATAAGAACTGGACGAACACACCCATCTTACAGATATTGATCAATTCCCTGTGAAGCCCCAGAACTTTCTTTATTTAATTTAAATTAATAAACTGTGTTAATAACTGTATTTAAAAGGAGGTGCTTACACTGACAGTCACACTTAAAACAGAATTTTAGTACAGGCAGTATAGTTGGTAACAATCTACCTCTGAAAAATTCTTCATTACTCCAAATAGTCCTCCTGCCTACCAACTCCCCCATATATTTCCATTCACTCAACTGCAGGCCAATAATGTTCGTGTTTTATACAGTATCCGATTTGCAGCCTGCTGAAAAGAGTACAAATTATGAAAGATTTTGAGTGGACATGGAGAGAGTGTATCCTCTTGTAGGGAAGAGCAAAGCTGGAGGCCATCAATAGAAGATAGTCACCAAGAAATTCAATAGAGAATTCAGCAGAAAATTCTTTACCCAGAGAGCGGTGGGAATGTGCAACTTGCTACCATGGGGAATGGTTGAGGCGAACAGACATTTAAGGGGAAGCTAGATAAGAGTATGTCAGAGAAGGAAAGAGAGAATTATGCTGATAGAGTTAGATGAGGAGAATGGGGGGAGCCTTGAGAGGAACATAAATTCCAGTTGGGCCAAATGGCCTATTTCTGAGCTGTATATGCAATTCTGTGAAATTCGATGTAATTGCCATGTATATTTTTGTTTGGCAAAGATGCACCATCACAATCTTCGAGCAGTTTACTGTTTCTGTTCTTTGACCCTCTTTAGACCACTTCACAAAAACCAGGTTAAGTAACATACTGTTGAGAGGAATTTTCTATTTCTGTATTATGTTGCTAAGGGAGTTCAAGGCTATTTTTTTCTCTTTTCAGGGCTACCACAGACCAAATCACTATATCGCCACACAAGGTAAGGAAGTGTATAAACCTCTTTAAGTGATATATATTTCACCATTTGTTGATATTAGTTTAAAAAGTCAGTATAAGGCATATTTGCCTGCTTTATCATTATGCTGTCTTTTCGTAAATCATTGCATTCGCTTGTGCTATGTTCATAGTACAGAAGCTGTTCATGTGAGTTAGGTTTTTTTTAAAGGCTGGCCTCCCTCTGCTCTGGAATTCTACTCCTATCCCCTTTACTTTATGGGACATCTCCACTGCACCAGAGGCAACAGACAACAACTGATGGCATGTCGGCTTGTTTAAAAGTTGTGATTGTAGCAGGTTTACTGTCTTCTCCTCCATCTCTGGCTCTTTTCCTAATGGCTATGGGTGATTCATACAGACTGCCAAAGAGGAAATGAACCGAAAACTCAGCCTGCACACAGCAAGAAAATAAAACCTTTACCTCGCTGTTCCAGCTTTGCCGCCTCCCAAAGAAGCAGGGAAAATTAACTTTTCAAATATGTTTCTGTATCCCGAAAGGTAACATAGAAACTGGAGTAGGCCATTCAACCCCTCGGGCCTGTTTCACCATTCAGTTAGGTTATTTGCATTAAATCTCTGTGATTGCCTATGTCCAATAACCCTTGCCTAACAAAAATCTTTCAAACTCAGCACTGAAATTTTATGTTGACATACATCATTTTGGGGGAGGAGAGTTCCAGGGGAGAGAGTTTCACTACCCCTTTTTTGTGAAGGAGTGTGCTGCCTGACATCAGCCATGAATGGCCTAGCTCAAATTTTAAGGTTGTGTCCCCTTGTTCTGGAATTACCTCACCAAAGAAAATAGTTTGTTTTCTTTGGACGCTATCAACTCTTTTAATCATCTTAAATACCCGAATTAGTTCACCCCTTAACTGTTTACACTCAAGCTAATAGAAGCCTTCATTTATGAAACCTGTCCTCATAAATTAACTCCTTTAGCCTTGATATCATTCTGATGAATCTGTACTGTATCTCTTCCATTAACCCCGTTACATCTTTTCTGAGGTGGCGGGGGGTGTGTGTGTGTGGGTGTGGGTGTGGGGGTTTGGGGGGGGGGGGGGTGGGGGGGTGGTGGGGGATTGCCCAGAACTGAATGCAATACTCTAATTGAGTTAACCAGAACTGTATCTAACATGTTATCCATTCATCTTGTACTCCAGTCGCTTTAGGCCATTAGCCTTTTAAATTATTTTTTTGCCCACTAGTTTTTAATGACATCTGTACTTGGACTCCTAAACCTCTCTGCTATTCAGCTGAGCCTAGCTTCTCACCATTTAGGAGCTACTTTGATCCATCAGTGTGAAAGACCTCACACATCCTTTTTTTAAAAAAACACTGCCACTGAACTTTGAGCTACCCTTTTTGTCAGCACTGTAAGACGATGGCAGCATCAAGCAGCAGAAATGTGCTTCATCCTCACTGTAGCCAGGGAGGGAGCGAATCCAGTGCTAGTCTGGATGGAACTGAACAAGTTACTGGAGAAATTATGATGGAAGCCAATTACATATCTGAGAATCGGATAGAGGAAAGGGACGTTGGAGATGGGACATTAGTGGAGAAGACAAAAACAAAAAACCTGCGGATGCTGGAAATCCAAAACAAAAACAGAATTACCTGGAAAAACTCAGCAGGTCCGGCAGCATCGGCGGAGAAGAAAAGAGTTCTGTCGAAGGGTCATGAGGACTCGAAACGTCGGCTCTTTTCTTCTCCGCCGATGCTGCCGGACCTGCTGAGTTTTTCCAGGTAATTCTGTTTTTGTAGTGGAGAAGACAGATTGATCAGCTGTCCTTTTATTTAAGATGGCGTAATGATAGTTTTGAAAGGAAGGAAATGCAATGACAGAAAGAAGGAAACCAGTGATAGTGTCAGCTAGCATGAGTGCCAGAAGCTGTGTGGGGTGGGGATTGAGAGAACAGAAGATGGGCAAGGAGAGAGACGCAGATTTGAATTCTGTGGAGTGGATGGGCTTTGAGTGTATTCAAATTGGGCCCAGGGTTGAAGGCAAAAAGAGGTTGGGAGACAGAACGTGATTGGATACTGGGAGCCGAAGGAACAGGGAGAAGTGGCAGAGACAGCTGAATGAATGCTCCAATCTTAGAAGCAAAGATGTGAACTCCTCATATGTGGTGTTTAAAGTGAGGATGATAGGATGGAGGAACGTGACTGAGGGAGTAATTGGTAGTTTTGGCCGAAGAAGGTGAGGGGCATTAATGTTTGACCATTCCCACCATTTCTGACAATTGATGGCTGAGGTGTGTGTGAGGTATATTCAAATCTAGGCTAGTAAGGCTGCATTACATAAGTTCTTTAAAATACTTGATGAAGTCTAAAATGTTGCCTGCAAAATAAAATCTGTACAATATAATTAAAGCTAAAAGCCTTTTCAGGAAGCTGAACAGATCTTAATACTTGAAGTCACATTAAATCACAGAGTAGACTTTATTTATCAATTTAGTAAAAATGCTTGAATGTCATAAGGGAATGGAGATGGGAAATGATGCAAGTAGGAGATAATGTTTGATACAGAGCCAAATTCATGCAGAGTGGGGGAAATGGACAGAAAATAATAGTACTTTGGTGACATTATCCGTCTTATATTATGCACAACTTTTGTTCGGCTCAACAACCAGATGGAAAACTAACAGAATATCAAGTAGAGCATCACTCTATAATTACTCTGAACTCACAAAGTTAACACAAACATATGAACTATGAGCAGGAGTAGGCCACTCGGCCCCTTGAGCCTCCTCCTCCATTCAATGAGATCATGGCTGATCTGAATGTAACTTCGACTCCACATTCCTGCCTACCCCCAATAAACTTTCACCCGCTTGTTTATCAAGAATCTATCTAGCTCTGCCTTAAAAATATTCAAAGATTCTACTTCCACCACCTTTTGAGGAAGAGAGTTCCAAAGCCTCACAACAGTCTGAGAGAAAAAAATTCTCCTCACCTCTGTCTTGATGAGCAATCCCTTATCTTTAAACAGTGATCCCCTGGTTCTAGATTCTCCCACAAGAGGAAACATCCTCTCCACATCCACCCTGTCAAGATGCCAAAGGATCTTAAAGGTTTCAATTAATTTACCTCTTACTCTTCTAAATTACAGTGGATACAAGCCTAACTTGTCCAACCTTTCCTCATAAGACAACCCACCCATTCCTGGTGTTAGCCTAGTAAACCTTCTCCGACCTGCTTCTAAAGCATTCACATCTTTCTTTAAAAATGAGACCAACACTGTACAAAATACTCCACATGTGTCTCACCATTGCCCTGTATAACTGAAGCATAACCCCCCTACTTTTGTAATCAATTCCCCTCACAATAAATGATAACATTCTAATATCTTTCCTAATTACTTGCTGTACCTGCATACTAACCTTTTGTGATTCATGCACTAGGACACCCAGATCTCTCTGAGTCTCAGAGCCCTTCATTCTCTCACCATTTAGATAATAAGCTTCTATTTTATTCTTCCTGCTAAAATGAATGATTTCACATTTGCCCACATTTTTTCCATTTGCCAGATCTTTGCCCACTCACTTAACCTTTCTATGTCACTTTGCCTCCTCACATCCTCTTCACAATTTATTTTCTACATATCTCAGTAAATTTAGCCACCATTCCTTCAATCCCTTCATCCAAGTCATTTATATAAATTGTAAAAAGTTGAGGCCCCAGTACTGATCCCTGTGGCACACCACTCATCACCTCCTGCCAACCAGAAAAAGGCTCATTTATGCCAACTCTCTGTTTCCTGTTAGCTAACCAATCTTCTATCCATGCCATGTTACCCCCTACACCATGA
The DNA here is from genome assembly GCF_017639515.1 of Carcharodon carcharias. Lineage (NCBI taxonomy): Eukaryota > Metazoa > Chordata > Chondrichthyes > Lamniformes > Lamnidae > Carcharodon > Carcharodon carcharias. Next base: position 170,443,111 of record NC_054472.1, read on the forward strand.
GCTTTAATTTTCTGCAATAACCTTTGATGTGGCACTTTATCAAATGCCTTCTGGAAATCTAAGTATATAGTACTGGTTCCCCTTTATCCACAGCACATGTGACTCCTTCAAATAAATTGGTTAAACATGCTTTCCCTTTTACAAAACCATGTAGATTCTGCCTGATTGCCTTGAATTTTTCTAAGTGCCCTGTTATAACATCTTAAATTATGGTTTCTAACATTTTCACTATGACAGATGTTAGGCTAACTAGCCTATAGGTTCCTGCTTTCTGTCTCCCTCCGTTTTTAGATTAAGGAGTTATATTTGCTCTTTTTCAATCTAATGGAACCTTCCCCGAATCTAGGAAATTTTGGAAAATTAAAACTTGTGCATAAACTATCTCATGAGCCACTTCTTTCAAGATCTTAAGGTGAAGTCCGTCTGGACCTGGGGATTTGTCAGCCTGCAGCCCCAATAATTTGCTCAATACCACTTCCCTGGTGATTGTAATTTTCCTGAGTTCCTCCCTCCCTTCCATTTCCTGATTTATAGCTATTTTCGGGATGTTAACTGTGTCCTCTATAGTGAAGACTGAAGCAAAATACCTGTTTAATTCATCCACCATATCTCTACTTTCCATTATCAATTGCCCAGACGCACTTTCTATAGGACCAATGCTCACTTTGTTAACTCTTTTCTTATTTAAATATCTATAGAAACTCTTAGTATCTGTTTTTTTATATTACTAGCCACCTTTCTCTCATACATTAATTTTTCCCTCCTTGTTAATCTTTTTGTCAATCTTTGTTGTACTTTATATTCTTTCCAACCTTCTGACCTGCCACATGTCTTTGCATAATTATATGCTTTTTCTTTAAGTTTGATACTGTCTAACTTTTTTAGTTAACCACGGATGGTGGGCCCTCCCCTTGGAACTTTCCTTTCTCATTGGTATGTATATATGTGGTGTATTCTGAAATATCCCTTTAAATATCTGCCACTGAATTTCTATTAACATATCCCTTAACCTCATTTGCCAGCTCATTTTAGCTAGCCCTGCTTTTCTGCCTTCATAATTGCCCTTCATTTAAGTTTAAAATGTTAATCTTGAACGCACTCATTTCTCCTTCAAAATGAATGTAAAATTCAATCATATTATGATCACTACTTCCTAGGGGTAACTTCACTAGGAGGTTATCAATTATCCCCTTCTCATCGCTCAATACCGGGTCTAGTATAGCCTGCTCCATGGTTGGCTCTAGAATGTGCTGTTCTAAGAAACTATCCTGAAAACATTCTATGAGCTCCTCATCTACACTACCTTTGCCCATGTGATTTTTCCAGTCTATATGTAGATTAAAATCCTCCATGATTATTGCTGTACCTTTCTGGCAAGCTCCCATTATCTCTTCTTTTATACTCTGTCCTACTGTGTAGTTACAATTAAGAGGCCTGTACACCACTCCCACAAATGACTTATTGCCTTTATCTCAACCTAAACTGCTTCTACATCCTGGTTTCCTGAACTTAGGTATCCCTCTCTAATGTGCTAATGCCATCATTAATTAATAGAGCCACCCCTCCACCTTTTCCTAGCTTCCTGTCCTGCCTAAATGTCACTTACCCTTCAATATTCAGGTCCCAATCTATGTCATCCTGTAGCCATGTCTCTGTAATGGCTATCAAACCGTACTTCTTTATTTCTATTTGTGCTCGCAGTTCATCTGTTTAGTTTTGAATGCTACATGCGTTTAGATACAGAGCCTTTAGTTCCGTCCTTTTATTATTTTTATAGTGTCTAGCCCAATCTGCTGATTTAATCTTAGAATTATACTTTCTGTCCCTTCCTGTCACGGTCTGTTTATCATTTCCCATATTAATACCTGTCTCTCTTGTCTTGTCTCTACTCTTTGGTTTATCACATCTTCCCAAATTTGATCCCTTGCCCCCACTATTCAGTTTAAAACCCTCTCTACTTCCCTAGTTAGGTGGCTCGCGAAGACACCAATCCCAGCACAGTTCAGAAGCAGACTGTCCCTATGGTACAGATCCCACTTTCCCCAATACTGATGCCAGAGCTCCACACACTGGAACCCACTTCCACACCGGGTTTTGAGCCACACATTCATTTCTCTAATATAAAATAAAAACAGAAAGTGTTGGAAAATCTCAGCAGGTCTGAGCAGCATCTGTGGAGAGAGAAACAGAGTTAATGTTTTGAGTCTGTATGTCTCTTCTTCAGAGCATTAATTTCTCTAACCTTGCTTGCCCTATGCCAATTTGCATGTGGCTCAGGAAATAATCCAAAAATTATTGCCTTTAAGGTTTTGCTTCTTGATTTGGTGCCTAGCTCATCGCACTGACTGTACAGAGCTTCCTTCCTCATCCTGCCTCTCTCACTGGTACCTACATGGACATGGATTGGTCACTGGACCCTCCCCATCCCAATGCAATTTCCTCTTCAGCCCTGAGCAGATGTTTCAAACCCTGGCACCGGGCAGGCAACACAGCTGTCTGGACTCTTACTCTTAGCTACAGAGAACAGTAGCAATTCCTCTTACTATACTTTCCCCTACTACCACTACATTCCTTTTTGCTCCCCCCATATGGATGGGCGCCTGCACCACGGTGCCATGGTTAGTTTGCTTATCCACCCTGCAGACCCCATTCTCATGCAAACAAGCTGAGAGCACCCCAAACCTGATGGGCAATTGCAGAGGCTCACACTCTTGCCCCCTGGATCCTTTTACCTGCCTCAGTCGCAGTCAAACCCTCCTGTTCCTGGCCACTGACCAAATCAGAAGACCCTATCCTAAATGGTGTGACTGCCTCCTGGTATAAAGCATCCAGGTAACTTTCCCCCTCCTTGATGTGTCGCAGAGTCTGCAGCTCAGCCTCCAGCTCAATGACTCTGAGCCGAAGTTCTTCAAGTTGCAAATACTTATTGCAGACGTGTTTGCCCTGGATCACAATGTTATCCAGGAGCTCCCACATGCTGCAACCTTGACCCATCACCTGACTTGCCATCCTTAATGTATTTTAATTAATTATATTGATCACATATTTAATGTTGCTTTCTTACATATTTAATTAACTTTACCACCAAAGTATGTACTATTTTAAACCTTAGGTATAGAATAGAACTTACCCACTTACCAGATACTCACCAAACTCTCTTTTCCCTGTAGTAAAGCTTGAACCAGTTTCCATGGGGTGAGAAAGATAGAAAGAGGAAACAAACAACTTCTTCTCCCAACTCCCCTCTCACCAAACTCCAAGTCTTCACTCAGTTAGTCATCAACACTCCTTCAAGGCAGATGGGGACTAAGATTTGAGAGACTATGGAGGGAGGGGTACCTGGGCAGGAGGAGGGTATTAACTTGGGGAGGTCCTCTGATGGGCCCAGGAGAAGGGAGTAGTTAAGAAGGAACACCGCTGCCCGCCACCAGCCTGCATAGGCTGCTTGGCATGGGCCTCTCTGTTGCTGGTTAAATCCTGGCAATGGCAGGATAAGACTTTTAAGTGGGCATTAATTGGCCCTCTGGCGGGCGGGCTGCCCAATGCCACCCCCACCAATGGTAAAATTGCAGTGAGGGCAAGGGCAGGTGTGTAGGTGGCAGGCAGGGCGTCCACTGGATTTAACATGCCACCACCACCCTCGCCACCCCACCAACTCACAATGGCTTCAAGCCCACCAGCAGAGGAGCATTAAAGCTAGCCCCATAAATCCAGTCACAGTGACCACTATTTAATAAGTTGAGCTGAGCATTGGTGTCACTCGAACAAATGTCAGTCCACCCACGGTGTCACTCTGTAATAGATCTGAACCTGGTCGCAGTACCACTCTATAATAGATCACAGCTTGGCCGTATTGGGTAATAAATCAGAGTGCAGCCACATCATCTCCCTCCACGTTCAACCAAAGCATCAGTGTCATAAATCTAAATCCAGAATTAATGTCTCACTTTGCAAATCTGCGCTTAACCATAGTATCACTCTATGATAAATCCAAGTCCATTCACAATGTTACTCTGTAAATAAATCCGGCAGAGCGATTCTGTGACACTCTAATAAATGTGAGCACTGTTACAGTGCATAAAATCAAAGCATTGTCAGAGTACCATTCTACAATAATTCTGATTCGGAGAGTCTACAAATTTCTTCACTTGCTGCATCAATGTGTGGAGCTAATAAAAATGAAAAACTATGAATGCTATAAATTTCAAATAAAAGTAGAGAATGATGGTAAGCACAGCAGCTCAAGCAACATCTGATCTGCTGCTGAAACCCCTATTCATGTCTTTGTCACCTCCAGACTTGACTATCCCAATGCAGCCCTGGCTGGCCTCCCACATTCTACCCTCTAAATTTGAGGCCATCCAAATCTCTGCTGCCTGTGTCCTAACTTGCACCAAAACCCTTTCACCCATCACCGCTGTGCTCCCGGTCAAGCAACGTCTCCATTTTAAAATTATCTGCTGTTTTCTAATCTCTCCATGGTCTTGCCCTTCCCTATCTCTGTAATCTTCTCCAGCCCCACAATCCTCACATGCTCGAGTTGATGCTTCTTGATCATCCATTATTTTAATCTCTCCACCATGGGAGGCCCTGAGCTCTGGAATTCCCTCCCTAAACCTCTGTACCTCACTTCCCTCCTTCAAGGCAGTCCTTAAAACCTAAAATCTTAGAGCAATCTTTTGCACATCTGGCTTAATATGTCCTTATGTTGCTCAGTGTCACATTTGGTTTTAGAATGTCCCGTGAAGCGCCCTGGGTTGTATCATTACATTCAGGGCCCGACGTAAATTTGGGTTGTTTTTCCCGCTGTTGAAAGAGGGGGTTTATTTGGGACCCTTCACAACTTTCTCTCTTTATACTTCAGTACTTTCTTTTTGTGATTCAAATTCCTTGTTGACAAGGTGTACTTGGAGATTTCTGAAAATGTGAGGGAGGGAATAATGTCAAAAACAGCACAAATGATACGGCCACACCATCGGTGTCTGAATAAAAGACTAAAGGGATAGAACTGCCAGCCTTGAAAGTTATTCAAACCACAGTTTAGATTAATTTGCTATCCCCACTGACACATGTCATTTGAAACAACTGTGCAGAATTCCCCCGGAGTTACACTCAATGACATCTAATTGTTTTGAAATTCTTAGTGAGTTCCTTCTAACACAAAGTGTTGATGCACAAATGTAAATGGATGCAGCTGAAATTGGCAAATGTAATCAGCAGTAATAGACTTGCAATCTGGTTTTAATAGACTGGGGAGCGACATAATTACCTGTTCATTAGTGTGTTGCCATTTCTGCAGTATGCTAGGATTTATTAAAGCCCCTGTGGGCTGTCTCAAGTGCTGGATAGCAAATCAACGGCAAGGTGAAGTTATAATTTAATCTGTGACCAAGGCATTTTTTTCTGTTGGGAACAAGCCACATCAATGTGACATTTGCACCTCTCTTTATCAGATCCACACAATGTTGACAATGTAATTATTTTATTAAAAGTGTGTCTTTGGAACACACAGGGGATCTCAAAAGGTCGGGTGCGATTTCAGGTCATAAAGTTGAGCTCAGTTGGCATGCTCACTGCTGGATCAAAAAAGCTGTGTTCAACTCCTACACCAGGACTTAAGCTGACACTCCAGTGCTGTACTATGGGATTGCTACCGTGTTGGAGGTGCCATCTTTTAGTTGAGATGTTAAACCAGGGCCTTTTTATGCCCGAAAAATATCACCGGAGTTCTATCCATAAAAGTGCTGAGAGCTCTCCTGTTATCCAAACCAACTTTCCTTCACTCACCACCACCTCTCTCAATGTTGCCACAGTCTCTAAATGATCAGACTGTTTGTCCGATATTCAGTGCCGGGGTGAGCAGAAATTTCCTCTAGTTGAATGTTAGGAAGACCAAAGCCATTGTCTGCTGTCCCTGCCATAGACTGTGTTTCTTTAGTCACTGACTCCATCCCTTCCTCTGGCAATGCCTAAACCTGAACCAGACTTTCACAACCTTGATGTCATTTTGACCCTAGGATGTATTCCTGACCACATATTCGCACCATAACCAAAATTGCCTTTTTCCACCTCCAAAAACATCGCCAGATTCCACTCCACCTTTACTCCTCTGCTGAAATCCACGTCCATGTCTTTGTTACCTCTAGACTTGACCACTCCAATATGCTCCTGGCTGGTCTCCCATGTTCTACCCTCAGTAGACTTGAGGTATCCAAAACTCTGCTGCCTGTTTCATAATTCACAGCAAATCCCATTCACCCATCATCCCTATGCTTGTTGATCTACATTGGCTCCTAGTTAAGCAATGCCTCGTTTTTAAAATTTGCATTGTTGTTTTCAAATTCCTCCAAATTCCTGCCTTTGCCCTATCTTACCTCTGCAACCTTCTCCAGCCCCACACACTCCAAGGTATCTATGCTCCTTTAATTCAGTCTTCTTAAGAAACCCTGATAATCACTCCACCTGGTGATCCTGCCTTCACCTGCCAGGGCACAGGAATTCCCACTCTAAGGGGGATTGCACTAAGTGCAATAGCAGGCCGGTAAAATGACGTTTTACCTGTTGGCCGTGATGACGGCTTTTCACGCCATATCGTCCCAAACCCGCCAGGTTAATTATGCATTCCCGGGATACACGGTGTTTCAATGGCAGGTGATTCGCCTACCACGCTATCACCTCACCGCGTCATCATGCCAGACACCACATTTAAAGTACAGCCGCGCTCGGTGCTTCCAGCCCAGGACTGCAACAAAGTAGACATGGCCCTGAAAGGCAAGAAGACAGCATGTCAGGAAAATTTTTCTATCATTTGTAGTGCAAATTTTAATTTGGAGCCAATCTCCTTGAGGCAGCACTTAGCCTGAGGGAGATCAGTGCATTCTTTCACGCCAATCGGAGGCGCACCTGCCTGCGCCCGCTCCCACTCTTCCTCCCCTAATGGGAGGAAAACCTTTCCCAGTAAAGTCATTCCAGGGAGGAGGGAGGGGCAGAGAGACAGAGTGGATTAGGGAGAAGGCAAGACGCCAATGGTGGAACGATGGGGATGTGCAAGAAGCCAGAATTAGTGTCTGTGTCTATCTGCAAGTGGCAGAAGAATGTGGCTCCAATCCCCTTTTTGAATGTTGACAAAGTGAATGTGCTAGTGTATGAAGTGGGTGTGAGGAGGCTTGCCCTGAGGAAACTTTCCCTGGATGACAGCACTACACCATGCCAGACAGGTGACCAGACTAAACACTGTCTACAGTACCTGAAAACATACAGAACATGATGGCACGCTTTAAAAAATCTGACAAGATAAGACTAACCAACCATACCATTTACCAGGCAAATGCTGAAAACTATTGCCTGTCAATCTGTTCTACATTTACCACTCACCCATTGCCAGCTTTCCTACACCATTATTTTGCATCTCCTGCATACCTGTACTTAAGCAAGGCAGACAGCAAAATAAAACATACAAAAAATCTTACCATCCTCACATCTTCCAAGGAGTTCAAGTTGCACACATGACAGGTGTCAGCGACACCTCTACTCCTGCTATTGCAGAAAGGCATATGTGCATCTAATTAGTAACACTGGGCATTTGTGCCATGGTGTTCATGCAGACCAAGACATCAATCAACATTCTGACCCCTACAGTATCTGATATTCTACTGGTAAGCTAGGAATGAGCAACAAGAACAACAGTTAAGGGTACTTGCCAACCATACATAGTGCTGCTACTCTGTTACAAATTTTCCACACATGTTTTTACAGCAGGTGATTAAGCTCTACTTTGTGCCCTGCACAATTGGCAGGAAGTGATTTGCTAATGTGCTTGGCATGTCTTCTTTCACGGAATTAATGTGCATTAAAATCAACCTACATTGGGGAGTGGACATGGCCCACAATCCTTTCCTCCCCTCATCAACATTTCCATTAAAACTTCACCAGTCTGGTAAAATTGTCCCACCAAGAGCATTGTACCAAATAAATACCGCAAACATTGCAATACAAACCTTTCAACCGTTATTTATGAACTCTTTCATCGATCGGACTTTCCTTGTGCCCATTCCAAATGAGTGCACCGAGAAAAAAAACCATAACTGGCATAAATCCCAGCATGACATGTTCATTTCAAATGCTTTTTACATCAAATCCAAATCTTAACGAGGTCCGTGCATGAAACGGGTGCCATCACTGCAGATCACTAATAGTAGAAGAGTGGAGAATTGCAAGCCTGAAAGGAATTGGCCTTGGGCCTCTGTTCCCAAATCCCAGTCCCTCAGTCCCTCGCTGCCATTTGCACATCTGCTCTCCCAGCATACGGGACCAGGGAACCAGTCCTATGATTTCAACACAGCCGAGAATTCTGTCAGACTTGGAAATTCTCGGTCTAAGCAGTCACATGGCTTAACATTGCGCCCAGGGGACGAAAAGAGACACGAGATAACCACAAAACAAGCTCAGCCCTTACATCACCTAAGAGTTTTGTTGACTTGGATCAATGCCAGGAAAAGCTATTTTAATGTCTCTCAGGCATTTGTCTTTCTGCGCCATAGCTGAGTGCTGCTTCTAGAGATTATTTTCCCATTGGTAACCCCATGGGGAGACTTGTGAAATGTATCTTATTATTCAGACATAGTTAATGATGGTGTTTTATTGAGACAACAGTCGCATTGCATTAGCACAGATTCTGAGAGTATGTCTACCTGCCTCAGCAAGCAGATGTTTTATTGGTTCAGTCAACTTTCTTATGAAACATCTGTTAAGTAAATAGCTCTTCTTAAAAGACAACGCCCTGGAACATGTGGATGTGAGTTCATGGCTGTATAGAAACAGGAGGCCAATGAAAGAAGGCACTATGGTGATCTAAAAAGCACGAAACAAGCACAGTACATATGTTTAATCTGCAACACTGTTTTTAATCGAATTACAATTGAAGACCATTGATACAATGTGGTAAAAGGCCAGGGTAAATAAACTGATGTTGATGCTTATACTTGCACAGAGTGATCGATGATATTGTGCTTAGGGTAAAAGAGTCAAAAAAACATTAGAATCTTTCAAATGCAGTTAGATGCTGACATTTAAACAATGATGATCATGAGAGCTGTTCTCAACTTGGCCAAGAAAGAGAGATTATCTGAATTTCATTTGCTGATATGTAGGAAAATACCCTAGCTAGTCTGCACGCAGCAATATCCCACAAAAATCAGTTAGATCAATGACGTTCATAGCGTTATTGCTTGAATTAGCAATATTCGCCAGCATTCTGGGAGAACACCCCTTCTCTTCTCTGAACAGCCCCATGGAATACTTAAACCACCACTGAACCAGATGATGATCAACCTTAAACATAAGGCTGGACATCATTAGTTCAGCAACAGTTGTAAAGTTTCAGAGTTGGTGAGGCTGAGAGCTTTGTTGTTTAGGGTACCTGCCTCTAACCTGTACCATTTGCTGTATTTACCTCAAATTGTTTTGCACTTCTCCCAGAGTTGCTTTATCCTGCTGGTCAAAAGAAATGGAATTAGTCAGCGCCTACTGAGAATAAATGTGCGCATGTGTGGATAGTCTTCATGTAGTGCTTATGCTGAGGGTGAGAAGAAGCAAATTGCAAGCAGGATGATGACATGTTTAATGGAAATAAAATGATCAGAGTGCCAGGGTGTAAAGTGAGGAAGGATTGTTGAGCAGAATCTTTAAATTAAGAAACGCATAACCTCAGCCTGTTCTGTTTCAAAGCCCTCACAATTCTACAAGTGCAACAGGAATACTCAAAGTTACTTTGTTTATTCTTTCATGGGAGATTTTTGCTGATTTCAAAAAATGTGGATACAACTAACCTTAGAGAAAAATACAACTGGTCATGCCTAAGATACTTCCTTTCAGGGAAATTAAAAGATTTAAATCTGCGTTTTAACAGCTTATATGGCATATATGACTTCTTTGCAGACAAGCACTAAATAAATCCCATCTGTAATTGTGACCCTCAGAAACCATCAAAACAATGTAAAACATTTTTACCTCAAGTTTGTGCACAACCAACAATGCGGGAGGAAGCTTCGTTCTAACAGTTTTCAGTTCCTTCCTCTGAAAGTGCAGACAACCTCCAATTCTACTGATAAACACTGATTATTCTCATGAAGTGCTGACAAGTTGACACATAGGCTGAAATACTGTCTGTTGGCACAAAAGAGTTGACAGTGTTTCGGATTTCATCTTTTTAGTCTGGGCTGAATTGAAATTCAGGTCCCTGAGGTAAAAGCCACAGTTGTCCCCAGTGCAATCCAGTATCTTCAGGTTATGTTTCGTTAATCTGTCTTTGTTTTGCTCCAATGATGGCCCTCTTAATTTGATGTTACCACGAAATGGCAATGTCAGCGTGCCACTAGGGCAAAATAAAAACATCTTTAATTAGATTTTATTGTGTACTTTACTGCATGTATTATTGTGTTGCTAATCAAGACAGCATTAATGTGTGTATGTAAGTTCTCTGTTCCACTAATTTAATGGAGGTATTAATGCATTCTTTACTTACAGTAAGTAAGATTATTTCAATTTAATTTTCTCCATAGGCCAAAGCAGTGGGAAATTGTAATCTGCTGGCTCCAATTCTGTGGAATTGATATTGCAAACTTGAAAACAAGCACAGTAGTCAGAATTGAACTCCAAAGTTGTTCCTTTCACACCCCAATTGCACAGGAGGTGGTTGCACAATATGTGTCGGTTGCAGTCACTGATTTCACACTGCAGAGTAGATTTACCAGTACTGAAACAATTAAGTAGTTCGTGGCCGTATTAGTTTGGCTTCAGACAACAACGTCAAGAAATCAGCCTGCCCATTGAATAAAATAGGAACCTAAGCAGAAGGATGAAAATTGAATTGTACATGTTAAAGTACTTCATTTACTATTAATATTGTTGAAGCACAGTTATGTAGTTAAATATTGCAGCCATTTTTCACAAAGGGAAGTCAATTTTGACTTCTATCACCTGCTGTTAATGGGGCAGTAATGACCTCAAAATGGAGTCAGTAGCTTTATCGCCCCATTAACCCTGGTGATAAGATTGGCAACATTTTCCAAAAAGCCTAATTAAAATCAACAGAGAACAATTGAAATTCCCTAATGATATAGTTGGGACCCTGATTGCAATTTTCAGGACCACAGGAGCTTGTGATGGTAACACACTGCCCAAAGATCACTGGCACTGCATCGTCAAACAGCCCTTGAAAAGTACTTTTGTTTGTGGAGTGGGAAGGAGCAACAATTCTAATTCTGGCTTCACAATATGTACTGCAGACCTCTGCTGGCCCAACCTTCTCCCCTTCCTCCCCTGCCGGTTCCTTGGTATTGCAGAGCCTCCACCTCAAGCACCTATCTGTAGCACCTCCCTGCTGCTGATCTGTCCTCTACCCACCACCCAGTACCTATCTGTGGGCCTTTGCCATCCTGGCATCACACCTTCCTTGGTATCACAGACTCTTCCCCCCCACTGCCAACCTACCAATGAGCCTCTGCCGACATCCCAGCTGTCCCACATTCCTAAGGCCAAAGAGTGGCGAACTGTATCAGGACCTGTTTGGTGTCCGCACCTCGCCTGGCACATTCGAGGTCTTTTAAATCATTGGCAGCTCTTCAATGCCAGAAGGGGCAGCCCACCTTAAGTAAACTCAACCCCAATATATCCCATGGACACTAATAAGATATACAACCTGGGAGTCTGTTTTCAGTTGTGTTGGTTATGAAGAAGATTGGCCAGGATACCAGCTGGGAGAACACCTAACTCTTTAAATAGTGGGATTCAGATTGTTCTGCAAAACCAGAACAGATAGATAGGACCTTGATTTAAAACAGCATCTCTGATAATGCAACACTTCCTCAGCACTGCGCTGCAATGTCAACCTAGAGTGGGGGGCTGCAAATCATGAAAATACAACCTTCTGACCTGGACACCTGAGTCAAGTTGATGCACAAAGCACCAAGTGGTCCCAGTGACTGTGCCAAATCCCCAGGGACTAAAGTTAACATCATTATGTGATGTGGTATTCCCTGACTCTAGAGGCACTACTGTAATATAAAGTGGGTATTAATGTATTTTTCTTTTCATTTTTAAGCATTATTCATTATCTGTTTATTACAGTGTTGGTTGAAAATAAGATCTTAAAAAATCAAACCAGATTGAGGCCTATCTGTAGAATTACACATAGAACTTACCACATAGAGCAGGCATTCAGCCCAACAGGTCTATGCCCGTAATTCAATCATTAATAATAAAGTTGATTGCAGTAGTGGTCAGTTAGTCTGGTTGCTCTGCCTTGTCCTGGTATTTACCATAGGTTATTAAAAGCCACTCAAACACAGCCATCCCTGTACACCACTGACCTGGATCCCAGATGTACTTCAATGTGGAGCTGATTGAGTTACAGTCTGTTTTGGTCTATCAGAAAACTTTTCAGAAGTGCTCTGCTATTTTAATAGAGGAAAATAAAGTAAATACAGACATTTATTTTGACGCTGGGAAACCAGGCTAATAAAAAGCAGGGAGTAATCAGAGCAAAAGGAATTCCTGCTAGACGTCCTTTTCCCTGTAAGTAACTCTTGTCAGGCACCAGCTATGTTCCAGGAATTACTATGGTACAAACTTTCCATTTGTAAATTTATCATCAGTAATGCCACTCATAAATATTTCTTTCTTAAATATTGCTTAAAGATCTAGCCTAAAATGTTCTGAACACTTACTACTTGTGCAAAATACAGGTTTTAAGAAGATGCGAGGCAAATGGGTGGCCCCTATATTTATGGGAACGGTATATAATGGAGGTTGGAAATGGTTGAAGACCCTAGCAAGGCTGGGGAATGGGTTCCCTGCAATTTATAAGTTGATCTGATTGAAGTTTTCAAGATATTGAAGAGGAATGGTGGTGATGTGTTGCAATTTACTCAGGGAGCCTAAGTTACTGTGGCAAGATGCACTTTTACGTACATATTGTAGTCTGGAGCTAGGAATAGTGATGGTAGAGGCTTCAAAATCCTTTCATTAAACATGGTGGACCAGGAATCACACCCACTCTTACTGGCTACCATTGGCTTGTATTGAGAGAATTTGCAGGTTGGTACTCAACTGTTTTGGCCACATTATGATTGAACTTTCCTTGACCATCATATCCTGAGGTGGGTCTTGAACCCAAAGCTTCTGGCTAAGAGCCAGGGATGCTATCCACTGTGCCATAAGGCCCCCTATGAAGGGGAAGGGATACGGTGGGTTGAGAGAACCTGGGGAGTTTAGGACTCGGGAGCATAGCCAAAAAATTAGAGCCAAACCTTTCAGGAATTAAGTTAGGAAACATTTCTTCACACAAAAGGGTGCTAAAGGTTTGGAATTCACTTCTGCAAATGGAGACTGATGCTAGGTCACTTGTTAATTTTAAAACTGAGTTTGCGCGATCTTTGTTAGCCAAAGATACTAAAAGATATGGGGCAAAGGTAGGTATATGGAGTTAGCCCCCAAATCAGCCATGATCTTATTGAACGGCAAAATAGGTTTGAGGGGCTAAATGGCCGACTCCTGTTCTTATGTCCACATGGAGGTCCTATCTGCCAACTCTAATGGCAGGACCACATTAACAATTTCCCTCAACACCCCTTTGTCCTTTTGTCTATGACATCTTTGGCAATCTCTTCTTTGCCTCCACCTACCACAGGCCCTCTATCCAGCTCAACATGTCCCACCCCCCTCAACCAGCTTATATTTCGCCTCATTTTTATATTTCCTTAGATCTGATGAAGAGTCAGACGGACTCGAAATTTAACTGTATTCCTCTCCGCAGATGCTGGCAGACCTGCTGAGTTTTTCCAGCTATTTTTTGTTTTTGCCTCGTTATCAATTTTTGGACAGCCTTACCAGCAAGCCTCAGGGAATACCAGCAGCAGGAGGCCACAGCTGGGGACGCTTGGAGACAGTCTCCAATGATTGAGAGGTCCAGAGATGCCTGCAATCGGGGATGGGGGAAAAGGCCTGCGATCAGGAGGCAGGAGGTCAAAGGCTTCCGTGACTAGCCAGGGGAGAGCAGTCCTGCTCCACCCGATCCACAAGGAGTGCTGCAAAAGCGACTGAACTTGTGGAGCCACAGCTCCCGCCTCCCCTTCCCAACCCCTGGGAAACCTACGCAGCAACAGTAAATTTTAAACTGGACATCCAATAATATTATAGGAGCCCAGTTTAAATATCTTAAGTTTCCAGTTGTAGAAAAATATAATAGACACTTATGCGGAGTGTTGGGGTGATGTTCAAACTCTCCCACCTTTTATGGGTGTTGGAGTTGGGAATGATGGCTAATATCAAGGTCCATGCATCAAAATATCATTTTATTCCTTTCATATAATATTTTATTGCATAGAATTTACAGCACAGAAACAAACCATTCAACTAGTCTATATGGCAGCAGTAGTTATACTTCGCAGTAGCCTTCTCGCACGCTATTTACTTGATCTCCCCATCAACATATCCTTCTCTCACAATTCCATTCTCATATTCCATTCTCTCACAAACCTGTCTGATCTTCCATTAAATGTATCTATGTTATTCAACTCAACTGCTCCTTGTGGTAATGAGTTCCACATTCTAACCAGTCCCTAGGTGAAGAAGTTTCTCCTTTCCTTATAGTGACAATCGTATATTTATGGCCATTAGGTTTATTCCGCCTGTCCCTGGCTTTTCTTCACGCAAGTGAGAAGGTAGTAACAACAGCCTGCTCCCGGACCACCTGTGTAAGATTCGGAAGGCACACAAACCAACCTGAGACTTTCTCTTCTCCCAGCACAAGTGACCAAGAAGCTATCAGATTGTCATAAAATCAACTGGTTCACTACGGTCCACTAGGGAAGGAATCTCCCTGTCCCACACCATTGCCATTGACTTTTAAGTGTCCTCAGAAGTAAGCTATTGAGCCATTTAGTTCTATCAGATTTGGGCAATAAAGGGAGTCGCAATAAATGCCAGCGATGTCCTAAGAATCAATGAAACTAAATATAGGTTCTGAGCCTGGTTCATTGTGAACCCCAGAAAGTGAGGTAATTATAAGGTCATATTCTGAAGCTGAAAAAATGTTTTTCTATTTAATTTCATTTTGTACAGCAGACAATTGTATTTGTCTGGCAGTATTCCCAGTTCCGAATCCCCTTCTGTTTCCTTTCTTCTCACATTTGAACACAACATAATGTCCCATAGATGCAGCTAATCAAAGTGTTCTTACCAGAATGGGAAATGTTTCAGTACATTTGCTTGCAAGGACATCAGGAACACTCTGATATAAAAGCAAAATACTGCGGATGCTGGAAATCTAGAACAAAAACAAAAATACCTGGAAAAACTCAGCAGGTCTGACAGCATCTGCAGAGAGGGATACAGTTGACGTTTCGAGTCCGAATGACCCTTAATCAGAACCGATGAAGTTCTGATGAAGAGTCATATGGACTCGAAAAGTCAACTGTATCCCTCTCTGCAGATGCTGTCAGACCTGCTGAGTTTTTCCAGGTATTTTTATTTTTGGTCAGGAACACTCTGTTCTGCTTTAACATGACTATGTCAACCTCTAGGGCTGTGCTTGAGCCTACAGGACTACACCTCTCTCATTATTGTTTAAACTGTAATGTAAAATTATTTTGCAACATCACACAATCAATTACCTCCATCATTGCATTATTAGTGAACTCTGATAAGCATTGAAACACGGTAATTTGTCTCATTAGGCATTTTTCCAGTAAATAACAATCTTGCTGAATCCAACAACCGCTTGTCCCTTTAAGACAAATTTTCCCTGGAACGTATATGAAACAAAATTTGACACCAAGCCACATAAGGGGATATCAGGACAGGTGACCAAAAATTTGGTCAAAGAGTTGGGTTTGAAGGAGTATCTTTTTATTCTTTCACGGGATGTGGGTGTTGCTGGCTAGGCCAACATTTATTGCCCATCCCTAATTGCCCTTAAGAAGCTGCTGGTGAGCCTTCTTCTTGAACCACTGCAATCCATGTGGTGTAGATACACCCACACTGCGGTTAGGAAGGGAGTTTTATGATTTCGACCCAGCCACAGTGAACGAATGACACTACAGTTCAAAGTCAGGATGGTGAGTAACTTGGAGAGGAACTTCTGGTGGTGGTGCTCCGATGCATCAACTGCCCTTCCTTCTCGATGGTTGAAGTTGTGGGTTTTGGAGGTGCTGCTGAGTTGCTGCAGTGTATTTTGTAGACAGTACACATTGCTGCCACTGTATGTCGGTGGTGGAGGGACTGAATATTTAAGGTGGTGGATAGGTTATCGATCAAGTTGGCTGCTTTGGTGTGATGAGCTTCTTCAGTGTTGTTGAAGCCGCACTCAGCTACTCAAGTGGAGAGTATTCCATCACACCCCTGACTTGTGCATTGTAGATGGTGGACAGGCTTTGGGAAGTCAGGAGATGAGTTACTTGCCACAGAATCCCAGCCTCTGACCTGCTCTTGTAACCACAGTATTTACACAGTTGGTCTAGTTCAGTTTCTGGCCAATGGTAACCCCCAGAATGCTGAGGGTGGGGAATTCTGTAACTAATGTTTAACATGAAAGGGGAGTTGACTAGACTGTCTCTTCTGGGAGATGGTCATTGCCTGGCACTTGTGTGTTATTGCCACTTATCAGTCAAAGCCTGAATTTTGCCCAGGCCTTGCTGCATATCAACACTGACTGCTTCAGTATCTGAGGAGGTGTGAATGGTACCAAACATCGTGCAATCATCAACGAACATCCCCACTTCTGACCTTATGATGGAAGGAAGGTTGGGCCTAGGACACTACCCTGAGGAACTCCTGCAGTGATGTCCTGGGGATGAGATGCAACAACCACAACCATCTTCCTTCGTGCTAGGCATGACCCGGACCAGAGTTTCCCCTCAATTCCCATTGACTTTAAATTTGCACAGGCTCCTTGATGCCACATTCATTCAAATGCTGCCTTGATGTCAAGTGCAGTTATTCTCACCTCACCTCTGGAATTCAGTTGTTTTGTCTATGTTTGGACTAAGGCTGTAATGAGGTCAGGAGCCGAGTGGCCCTGGCAGAACTCAAACTGAGCATCAGTGAGCAGGTTATTGCTGTGTAAGTCATGCTTGATAGCACTGTTGATGACCCCTTCCATCACTTTACTGATGATCAAGAGTAGGCTGATGGGGAGGTAATTGTCAGGTTTGGACTTGTCCTGCTATTTGTGGACAGGATATACTTTGAGTAATTTTCCACATTGCTGGGAAGATGCCTTAAAGGGAGGCTTGTATGCACTTTTAGGTAGTGCTTTAGGTGTGAAAAATACCATGAAGCATCTTTATGTCATTATCATTTGCTCTAGCCTCTCGGATTGCTAGCCAATCAAATGACCAATTGTTTTGAAGCTCTGACACAACATGAGTGACGAGCGAGGGAGGCTGAAGTAACAAGATCAATTCACCATTAGGAAACAGGAAAAGGGTTAGAATATTCCTGGCATGGACACAGTCTTAACATGATCAATTGCTCTCTTAAGGTGATACCTATGATTATAGGCATATAAATTAGTTAAAAAATACCAGTGAACAAAAAGTCAATCTAACACAAAAAGGTTAGAGGGTGGAAAGGGTATTGCAATAAAAAATGACGGAAAAGATGGAACTGAAGTATGAAAGGATTTTCACTTTATTTTTTTGTTTACAGTGTTTGGTGTTAATATGACAATAAAAAAAACCTGGAGGTTTGAGTAGCTTTATTACTGTAATTAGTGTTTGTTTCAGTCTCATAAAATGAAGTGACCTCGAGCAAGGAACTTTCCTGGACTGATATACCTGATGACAGTGTGTGCTAACTCCTACCGAGTCACCCTGCTGATTCAGAGTTTTGTGAGGGTGGTAGAGGGGGTTGGGGGCAGCATGGTTACAGTGGGGGTGGGGGGTCAGTGTTGGTCAAGACCTTCCATTAGCACCTGGGAATTGTCTCATTCACTCACGGGATGTGTGTATCACCAGCTAGGCCAGCATTTATTGCCCAAGCCTATTTGCCCTCATTCAGAGGGCATTTTTAAGAGTCAACCACATTGCTGTGGATCTGGACTCACATGTAGGCCAGACCAGGTAAAGGATATTTGTGAACCAGATGAGTTTTTACATCAATCAGCAAAGGTTTCATGATCATCATTAGACTTTTAATTCCAGATTTTTATTGAATTCAAATTTCGCCAGCTGCCGTGGGATTTGAACCCAGGTCCTGGGTCTCTGGAATACTAGTCCAGTGACAATACCACTATCCCACCGCCTTCCCA
Source organism: Carcharodon carcharias (assembly GCF_017639515.1). Lineage (NCBI taxonomy): Eukaryota > Metazoa > Chordata > Chondrichthyes > Lamniformes > Lamnidae > Carcharodon > Carcharodon carcharias. The sequence goes on from NC_054472.1 coordinate 170,461,418, forward strand.
GCATTGGCCACAGCAAACCAGAGCAAATGGCCAGAGGTGCCATTAGCCTGGTTGTCAGAAGCAACACATTCTGCTTGAGAATCTCTAATTACTTGCTTTTCAGAAATGTTCTGGCAGATTGTTGGGTGTATCTGTGGAAACATCTGACCTTTGAAGTTTTCTCCCTCTGCCACACCCTCACTGAGACAGACGGACCATACTTAGGTTAGGTAGAAGTTCAGACCCAAAAACACACACCTAAGGAAATTAGCAACAGAGGTCAACATCTGCTAGCTATACCAAGCTAATAATGTGCTTCATAAAACTGAGGTTCCTTTTTCTATACCTTGATGCACTCATCTCTCAACTAGGCTGTGAGCAAAGCATTGCAATGGCCATGAGTTGAAAGGAGTAGCATCTTTACAATTCTGGCCAAGACTTGGTCTAGTCTGGTGGACTTCAAACCAAAGTAATTCTGTTTATCTTGCTGTCATCATTCTGCACTCTGTACCCTTCTAATTGAGGGGAAAGTTGCACAGTATGGCCACAGATAAGCAAAGTGTTTCCTCAAAAGTCACAATTGTGACTGGGGACAGTGCATATATGCCAGAAATATGGAAACCATTTGATGGCCATTCCAAGCAGCAACTTGTGCCATGGTAACTCAGAGTAAAGCTGCCTTGAGGTACGGAAGGTGCCACAGCAGCAGAGCGGTTTTGATACCATCATAACAACAGCTTGCATTTATGTAAGCAGCTTTAATGAGGGAACAGATTCCAAGGCACTTCACAAGAGTGTCATGAGTCACAATGTTGACATGTAGACCAAGCGACTCTCACTATTAAAAGTGGTGCAACATCAATGCAGCATTAGCTTATTTTAAACAAAGTTATGGAGCAAGCCAGAAGCAACTCGCTTATCCTTAACAGAGGTTTTGGTGCAGTACTGAGGGAGTGCTGCACTGGCAGAGATGCTGTCTTTTGGATAAGGCATTAAACTGAGGTCCTGTCTGACCTCTTGGTGGATGTGCAAGATCCCAGGGCACTTTAGGAAGAAAAGCAGGGGTAAATTCTCCCTGTTTCCTGGCTGCTATCACAAAAACAGATTATCTGGACATTACCTCATCGTGTTTGTGGAACCTTGGTTGATGTTTTTTTCTACACTGCAGCAAGTAACTACACTTCAGAAGTATTTCATTGGCTGTAAAGCTCTTTGAGATTCCCTACGGTTGTGAAAGGCACTATATAAACGTAAGCCTGTCTTGTTTCTTATTGGACAGGAGCACATATGGCAATCATTAGTATAATTTACTGTAGGCTGTTATTATGTATCCCCAGGAAATGCATGAAATCAGGCATGCGTGACATTTAACAAGTAATACACTGCAGCATAATTTGTTTCCTGAAAGTAATTTAGTCATAATGATTCTTAATGAGGGTAAGAGTACCAGTACATCATAATACAAATGTGGTCACTTTGCATATGTAACTCAACCCTTGCAGTAACAAATCTAGAGATGAGGAATAAATGCAAATGTTGCAGAAAGGAATTTTTTTACTTTAATGCCTTTGTAGTGCTTGAAGTAATTAATGAGAAAAAGGGGAACGGTCACCTGCTGAGCGCTGAGTGCAAGCAGTGTCCTCAGTATCAAAGATTATACTGCATGAAATTCAGGTCTTCTTTCTTTCCCCTCAGTATAATTATAGTGTTTATTTCTATGCGATATGCTCATACAGGCTGAGCTCTAGCCTAGTGACATTTCTTACACAAGTTAATTTTTTTCACATGTAGTGTGTGAATGCAGCTTTTTATACATTTTTGCAACAACAGGGAAGGGGGGTGTACAAGTCCTCACCTACCCTATTTTAACATTGCAGAATTTGTAAACGTCGAGTGGACACAAGTAGTCCATCCTTTACTTTTTAACCATTTACCATCCACATATTCTGAAATTTATACAGTGCCTTTCACTGCAGGATGACCTACATGCTTCACAACAAATGAATTACTTTTTTGAAGTGTGGGCTCCTGTTGTTATGTGGCAAACAGTTTGGGTGCAGCAAGCTTCCACAGGCAGCCGTGATCAATTAACCTGTTTTTCTTGGTGGTGATTGAGGGATAAATGTTGAGCCGGACAATAAGGAAAACTCATCTGTTCTTCTTTGAATAGGTGGATCTTTTACATCCCATGGGAATCTCATTTTAATATTTCATTTGAAAGCTCCGACTGCGCAGCTCTGCCTCAGCATTGCAACTGGAGTGTCAGTCGAATGTAGGTGATTGTGTCCAAGGTGAGGCTTGAACCCACAGCCTTCCGACTCAAATAGGAGTGCTGCCCACTGCCCCACCATGTCCATTGAACCTTAATTGCTATAATTTTCATTGAATTTTCAACAACAACGATGTAAATATCAAACCATGATTCCTCCCAATTAAGCATCTGCCAAGCTGCTATCCATGCTCGTACTGCTCTTAAAGTCCAGCTCCCAGTGTAAATGGGAACATTTCATATTGATAACGACCTTGCATGTTACGGATACGTTCCCAAGGAGTGCAGCTATACAACATAATCAAAACTTGGAACGGCTGCCCCGGAATGGATCAAAGGAACAGGGATTGCATTAACGTCTATCTTAAGTTCAAATAACATGGAAAATGAATTCTAATGAAGGAACGCAGAGAAAACATGACAAAGAACCCGGATCACAGAACTTGTTAAAGATAACACTATGAAAGTAATTTCACAGGCAGCCTGGCTGGAACAGATTAACATGTTTTTTTTATGAAGAGCAACTTTAAAGGGAAAACGCTTTCAAAACCATTCATCTCCATCAGTTCTGGGAAGAAAGTAAAACATTAATATTTCAATAAGTAGTTCCCTCCAATTGAAAGCTAGGCAACAAGGAGTAAATTTACAGTACTTCAGTGTAAATCAGTTTGGGATCAAACAGTGACAGTGCAAAGATAGACAGTTAATGAGAGCTCAGGAGAGGCCTCAAACTTGCACAAGAATATTGTGGGGAGAGTAGAAAATGGCCCTTTCAGAATTCTTCTTTGATGAAATTCTGCAAAGTTTGAATATTTTCATGGATTGTCTCATATGTTATAGATAACATTTAATTCCAAGGGCATTTCGGTAGCATTAAAGGTTGTTAGGGCCTTTTGTTGGAACAGGTTGTGACCAGTGAGAAGATAGGTTTTGTTTTCCAGTCATTCATTGGTCGCCTCTGTTGAATAATTACACTGTTCGTGCAGTGACAGTCAATCCTCTCTTCACAGGTGTTTGGGAACCCCGCATAAATAATATTAGAGTGAGGAAGATATTGGACAGCATTTGTTTTAGGTTGGGAAGGGTGTCATAGCAATGTCAGACATTCTCAGCATTTTAAAGGAGATTGACCAGGTTTGTCCTGCAGGCTGTAATAACAGTTTTCCAATAGAAGGGGACACAAGTCAAGGTGAAGAAGTTGGGTGAATTATGTATTTCCCTTGTACAGATTTTCTAACTTGTTTGATGTGAGTTAAGTCTTTGACAGACGTTGTAAATGTAGAGATAGCAAAATCAGCACATAAGAATTTGCTTCCTTAATTTGTAAATCAGTTTGCTTTGTCCTCCAGTTGAGTACATTATATATAAAGTAACACTTTATCACAGGTACATATTATTCAAGAAAGGAAGGAGACCGAAAGCAGGAAACCATAGGCCAGTTCACTTAACATCTGTCATTGGCAAAATGTTGGAATCCATTATAAAAGAAGGAGTAGCAGGACATTTAGAAAATCATAATACAATCAAACAATTAGGGATGGGTAATAAATGCTGGCCCAGCCAGCAACACCCATATCCCATGAATGAATAAAAAAAAGTCAACATGGTTTTATAAAAGGGAAATTGTGTTTGGCAAATTTATTGGGGTTTTTTGAGGTTGTAACTAACAGGGCAGATAAAGGGAAACTAGTAGATACAGTGTATATGAATTTCCAAACAACATTCAAAAAGGTGCCACTTAAAAGGTTACTACACAAGATAAGAGCTTATGATGTTAGTGGCAATATACATAGAGGATTGGTAAACTAACAGGAAACAGAGTCAGAATAAATGGGTCATTTTCAGGTTTGCAAACTGTAACTGGTGCCACAGTGATCAGTGCTGGGGCCTCAACTATTTCTAGTCTATGTTCGCAGAATCGCAGAAGGAGGGCATCTTGGCCCATCATGTCTGCTCTTGCTCTCCGAATGAGCAACTCACCTAGTACCATTCCCCTGTCCTCTCCCTGTTACCTTGCACATTCTTCCTTTTCAGACAACAGTCCAGTTCCCTATTGACAGTGTCAACTGAACCTGCCTCCACCACACTCTCAGGCAGTACATTCCAAACCCTTACCACTTGCTGCATAAAAAAGTTTCTTCTGGTAGTACAGAACTTGAGTTTGATGATAAAAGAGACATGCTGTTGAAGTTAAAACTGAACTCAACTGCACAAGTTACTGAGTTCATAAGTTCAATGGATCTGACACCATGTAAGCCCAAATAGCTGGTATTACCATGAGACCTAACCTCCTACTGCTTGCATATTTCCAATACGCAGATGATACCTTTGCTGTATTTGAATCCGCAACTGCATGTAAGAATTTCCTTCCACGCTTTAATGGGCTCCATCCTGCGCACAAATTCACCTTTGAAATCGAGCAGTCAAATGAGCTTCCTTTTCTCGATGTGGTAGTTGAGAAATCTGCCAGTGGGTTCTCTACTACTGTCTACTGCAAGCCTACCTTCACTAGTCAATATACGTTTTGGGATTCCACAGTTCCACACGCTATAACATTGGCCTTATCGACAACCTTGTAAATTGGGCCCAAGCCATTTGCTCACCAAGCATGCTTGGTGCTGAAATAGAGCACATCAGAGCCACCCTGCGGGATAATGGCTAGCCTGATCTGATCATTTCATTGCTTGCTGAGTATCGCACAAACTCATGAATTAGCCTAGGGCCGCCATTTTTAGTCATGAAAAGCAACAGGAGAAGTTAACCAATGCAGTAGCAACATGAGTGGTATTTTCTACCAACAGGATGCTGCCAGCAAGCCAAAAAGACATTCTGCCTATCACACAAATGAGTAATGGGGTATATGAATTTCAGTGCCGGTGTGATTCCAGGTATGTAGGCCGTACATCCCAATGACTGGCAGATCGTATCAAACAGTATATCCTTTTGGCTGTTCGCAACAGGGAAAGTCCTGACCTTACCCAATCAACCTGTGCTTGCAAAATTCAAAACACAATGTCCAACATTAGATGTGATTCTGAGATTGGATAGCACTTGCTAAACAATCCTGATTGTGCTAAGAATCACACTGACAACCAATTTAAGATTATCAGTCAGGCTCACATTGTGGCTCACTTATGCATGCTAGAAGCTACATATATTCACACACAGGGCCTGTCCTTTGCAGACAGAAGGACTGCATGCATTGTGCTTTTTCAACTAAACAAATCTTAGGGAAAACTATTCCTTGGTTCATTCCCCATGGCAATGCCTTGATCCATCAGAGTCGGCCTGAATGGTTTGAATTTAAACAAAAGCTTGGTAGTTAACTGTTCTTTGGTGCATTCTCCATGGAAAAGCCTCTACCAATAGAGTCCACTTGCCAACCAATCAGCACTGTCTTCTCATGCAGTATAAATTATTGTTCCCTTTATAATTGGTATCCTTGTGAATCTGTCCTCATGAGTGCAAGATGAAAAATTTCAACAGCATGTCTCTTTTTTCAGCAATAAAAAAGTTTCTCATCATATCACTTTTGCTTCTTTTACTACTTACTTTAAAATAATGACTTGGATGAAGGGACAGAATATTATAGCCAAATTTGCTGATGATACAAAGATAGGTGGGAAAGTGAGTTGTAAGGACGACACAGAGGCCAAAATTTTCCAGCCCTCCCCCACGGCGGGTTCCCTTGCAGTGGGGCCAATGAGCCATTGAAATCTCCGTTCACATCGGTAGGACTGGAAGATCCCACCATCATGTAGGGCTGGAAAATTCAGGCCAAAGAGTATGCAAAATGAAATAAATAGGTTAAGTGAATGGGCAAAAATGTGGCAAATGGAGTATATTGTGAGAAAGTGTGAGGTTGTCCATTGGCAGGAAGAATTAAAAATCAAAATATTATTTAAATGGAGAGAAACTACAGAATGCTATGTTACAGATGAATCTGAATGTCTTCATACATGAATTGCAAAAAGCGAGCATGCAGATTAAGCAAGTAATTAGGAAAGCAAATGAAATGTTCACCTCCATTTTAAGGGGGTTGTATAAAAGTAGGGAAGTCTAACTATAACTGTACAAGGCATAGGTGAGACCATACCTCGAGCACTGTGTACAGTTTTGGTCTTTATTAAAAAGGGGATAAACTTGCATTGGAAGCAGTTCAGAGAAGGTTCACTAGGTTGACTCCTGGGGTGAAGAGGTTTTCTGGTGAGGAAAGGTTGAGCAGGTTGGGCCTATAAGCTAGAGTTTAGAAGAAAGAGAGGTGATCTTATTGAGCCATTAAGATTTTGAGGTGAAGGTGGCATGACAGGGTAGTTGTTGAGAGGATGTTTCCTCTCGTGACAGAATCTAGAACCATAGAACCATAGAAAAGTTACAGTGCAGAAGGAAGCAGTTCAGCCTATCATGTCCACGCTAGCCATAAAAGGATAAAAAAGAAGCTAGCTGTTCATTTTTAATTCCACTTTCCAGCACCTGGTCCATAGCCTTGCGCTAGATCTTACGGGCACATTTTAAAAATTAGGAGTCTTCCATTTAAGATGGAGATGAGGAGGAATTTCTTCTCTCAGAAGGTTGTTAGTTGTTAGAATTCTCTCCCCCAGAGAACAGCGGAGGCTGGTCATTTGATATGGTCAGGTCAGAGTTAGACAGATTTTTGATTGACAAGGGGGTTAAGGGCTATGGGGGAGCAGGCAGGAAAGCAGAGTTGAGGCCAAGATCAGATTAGCAATGATGCTATTGAATGGCGAAACAAGCTCAAGGGGCCAGACGGCCTAATCGTGCTCCTATTTCTTATGTTTTTACGTTAGTAGATTCTCAAGTTAAACTTTGATGGAATATTAAAAAAATGATAATACTGGGGGAAAAATTAACATAGACGTCCATTGAATCAGATATGATGGGGCCGATATGGCAATGATCTCCCATTATGTTGGGCTCTGATGTTTGCTCCATTGTGGCACCCTGTGTAAAATATCATTTTACATCCACGTTGGAAAGTACCTCAAAGCTGACTTATGAATTGTGATCAGTTGGGTAAGTGCCAGGGAACCAGGCCCAATCTTCAAATCACAGCCCACCAGCAGAGTTGACACATTCAGGAGAGGAGGGTAAAAGAAGAACACCATCTTTCTGTTTCCTTTTTGGAGGCTTGACGATTTGATATTTCAATATTATTTTGTGTTTCGCTGGAGAAATTCTTACCATTTAAGAACAAAAGCAGTCAAGCAGATTCCTTAATTCCTGTGATATTTTCTACAACATAAAGGAAATCCTCGCTGTAAAGTAATACGTTTTTAACCCTATTTTCTTTGAAGCCCAAGATTTTAAAACAAGAAATTGTTTAAAACAACTCTTTACCTCTGGTATTTTTCATAATGCAAGCCTTATCCCTTTGGAGTTTGGAACCTGATCAGAGAGCTTGCTGTTTAGTGCTGTTTTGGTCACTCTGAGTGTAGAATGGAAATTTAGAACGTTTTCCTGTCTCAATAGGTTATTAATTTTTTTGCTCATGTGGTAAAGCCTGGTCTCCTTTTATCCGTGTGCAGGACCAATGCAAGAGACCGTCTATGATTTTTGGAGGATGATCTGGCAAGAAAATTCTGCCACTATCGTCATGGTGACAAACCTGGTGGAAGTTGGAAGGGTAAGTGTATCCCACAGAGAAACGGTCTTTTCAAGAGGCCAGTTTCTCCTTCAGCTTTACAGGGATCTGGTTGAGCCAGTGCCGGACAGGATTATTTGTTGCTGTTCCAGTCTTGTTCCCACCTCTCCCTTGTGGTATCATTCCAGTATTGTTAGTCACCTTTCCATGTCTTCAAGGAACCATGAGTGTTTGACCGCAGGGTCCATTGCCCTCTGGTCTGATCCACTTCACTCTCAATATCCACATGTTCAGGAGTCATTAGATAGGAAACAGGAGGAGGAGATCTGACTTGTTGCTTTCATCCTTCCTAACTGGGCACCCTGGACCCTCAAAAAAGAAAGTTTACGCTTTTCCTGATTTAGCTCCTTGTCCAGAGATTTGATTGCCTTGTAGTGCTTTTGGAGGGGGAGGGGCTTGGAACATACAGGGTTGCGGCCCAAGTGCTGGAAAATGGGATTAGAATAGATAGGTGTTTGATGGCTAGCACAGACACAAGCTGTTAAACCTTAGATGTTCACTCCCTCTGCCACTGATGCACAATAGGAGCAGTATGTACCATCTACCAGATGCACTACAACAACTCAATAACACCTTCCAAACCCACGACCTCTGTCACCTAGAAGGACAAGGGCAGTAGATGCATGGGAGCACCAGCATCTGCAAGTTCACCTCCAAGCCACACACTATCCTGACTTGGAAATATATCGCCATTCCTTCACTGTCACTGGGTAAAACTCCATGAACTCACTTCCTAACATCACTGTGGGTGTTCCTACATCACATGAACTGCAACAGTTCACGAAGGCAGCTCATTCCCACCTTCCCAAGGCAATTAGGGATGGGCAATAAATGCTGGACTAGCCAACAATGCCCACATTCCATAAACTAATTTAAAAAAAGTGCTTTCACCAGCATAGGACAGATAAAATGAGAGAATTCAATATACATGGCAGCTTTCATGACCACAGAACTTCCCAAAGTGCTTTATAATCCACTGAAGTGCTTTTGAAGCGTACTCGCTTTGTATAGTAGGAGGCATGATAGTCAATTTTCACAACATGCTCCCACAAGCAGCAATGTGATAACAACCAGATAATCTGCTTTACTGATGTTGATTGAGGGATAAATATTGACGAGAATGCCAGGGATAACTCCCCTGCTCTTCTTGGAGATAGTTCCAGCACCTAAGATGGCAGACAGGGCCTTGCTTTAACATCTCATGTGTCAGACAGCACTTCTGGCAGTGCAGCACTGACGTTTCAGCCCTGACTTTTGTTCTCAAGTCCTGGAGTTGAACTTGAATCCATGGCCTTCTGAGCTCAAGGTCCATCAGCTGAGCCCTGGCTGACACGCTAGTCATCAAAGGAACATCCCAAACGACACCTCCACCCACAGTCCCAATGGAAATGAGTTGCTCTCCCACTGGCCCCACAAGCTCTGGCAGGGGTCAGTGTTGGAGGACGTAGGCAGGCCTGATCCCAGCACAACTGGCGGAATTACTGCCTTTGGAATTCCAAAGAGATAAATCGGGGAGTCAGTGGCAAGGTAACACTAAGTTTCAATTGTAAAAGCCTAAAAGCTCTGGACAGAAAGGAATACATAAGCGAGATGAGGGGGTGAATTTTCGTGGGGGTTTTCCATCTGTTCATTGCAACTTCAGAAGAGCCAAGATAAGAACCAGTGTTAGCGAAGTTTATGCCAGTTTTCTGGGCCTTCTGTGGATCTGGTGGACTCAACAAAATTAATCACCCAAAGGATTTTTAAGTTTTAAAGATCCTGAGAAAGGATTAGTTAACACAGGAAGTAATTTGATGAATCTTCATTTCAATCTAATGAGGATGCATCTTGTGGGGAAATAAGCATATATATTACATCTATTTAGTTACCTTGTTACCTCTGCTACTATAGGTGGGTGGAGGTACAGCTTTCTCCCGCTTGTTGGTCTGTTTGTAAACAGTATGGCCTAGGCCGTCCGATCTCCAGGTTGTTGGAGATTGGACTTATGGCCCAAGGTGCTTGCTGGGAGCCCTAGGTAGTCTCTGATTCTGAGTTAGAATCAGAGACTTCAGACAATTACTAACCTGGATAGTTACCGAGGAAGTTTCAGACAGGAAAATCCTAGTCTAACTCCTGGGTAACAACAGAACTGATCCCCCCACACCCCATCCCCACTCATTCACTCTGAAACCCCGACTTTACCCCTGGTGCCCTGACTACCCCCTGACCCGACCAGATGCCCCCCTACTACAACTGCCAAACAACACCCCCCAACCCGACTTGACTATTCCTCCTATCAAGACCTGACTAGCCCCACCACCTGACTACACCTTGACCTGACCTAAATAATCCTCGAGATAAAAACAAAAAACTGTGGATGCTGGAAATCCAAAACAAAAACAGAATTACCTGGAAAAACTCAGCAGGTCTGGCAGCATCGGCGGAGAAGAAAAGAGTTGACGTTTCGAGTCCTCATGACCCTTCAACAGAACTGACTGAATATTAGAAGAGGGGTGAAATATAAGCTGGTTTAAGGTTGGTGGGGGGTGCGGTGGGGGGGAGAGAAGTGGGGGGATGTGGTTGTAGGGACAAGCAAGCAGGGATAGGAGCAGATAATCAAAAGATGTCACAGACAAAGGAACAAAGAAGTGTTGAAGGTGGTGATATGATCTAAATGAATGTGCTAATTAAGAATGGATGGCAGGGCACTCAAGGTACAGCTCTAGTGGGGGTGGGGTGGAACGACTAGCAGGGCATACAAGATTTAAAAATAATGAAAATAGGTGGGAAAAGAAAAATCTATATAAATTATTGGAAAAAACAAAAGGAAGGGGGAAGAAACGGAAAGGGGGTGGGGATGGAGGAGGCGGTTTAAGATCTAAAGTTGTTGAATTCAATATTCAGTCCGGAAGGCTGTAAGGTGCCCAGTTGGAAGATGAGGTGCTGTTCCTCCAGTTTGCGTTAAGCTTCACCGGAACAATGCAGCAAGCCAAGGACAGATATAAGAGAGCAGGGTGGAGTGTTAAAATGGCAAGCGACAGGGAGGTTTGGGTCTTTCTTGCGGACAGACCGCAGGTGTTCTGCAAAGGGGTCGCCCAGTTTACGTTTGGTCTCTCCAATGTTGAGGAGACCGCATTGGGAGCAACGAATACAGTAGACTAAGTTGGGGGGAATGCAAGTGAAATGCTGCTTCACTTGAAAGGGAGTGTTTGGGCCCTTGGACGGTGAGGAGAGAGGAAGTGAAGGGGCAGGTGTTGTATCTTTTGCGTGGGCATGGGGAGGTACCATAGGTAGGGGTTGAGGAGCAGGGGGTGATGGAGGAGTGGACCAGGGTGTCCCGGAGGGAACGATCCCTACGGAATGCCGTGGGGGGGGTGGGGGGGCGGCGAAGGGAAGATGTGTTTGGTGGTGGCATCATGCTGGAGTTAGCAAAAATGGTGGAGGATGATCATTTGAAGACTACTCTCCTCCATCTGGCTGAATTTGTTCTCACACTGAACAATTTCTCCTTTAACTCCTCTCACTTCCTCCAAATAAAAGGTGTGGCTATGGGTACCCGGATGGGCCCCAGCTATGCCTGTCTCTTTACGGGGAATGTGGAACATTCCTTGTTCCAGTCCTACTCTGGCCCCCTCCCACAACTCTTTCTCCGGTACATCGATGATTACTTCAGTGCTGCTTCATGCTCTCGTTGGGACTTGGAAAAATTTATTAATTTTGCTTCCAATCTCCACCCCTCCATCATTTTCACATTTCCCATCTCTGACACTTCCTTTCCCTTCCTTGACCTCTCTGTCTCAATTTCTGGTGATAGACTGTCCACTGATATCCATTACAAGCCTACCGACTCCCACAGCTACCTCGACTACAGCTCCTCGCACCCCGCTTCATGTAAGAACTCCATCCCATTCTCTCAGTTCCTTCACCTCCATCGCATCTGTTCTGATGATGCTACCTTCAAAAACAGTTCCTCTGACATGTCCTCCTCCTTCCTTAACTGAAGTTTTCCACCCACGGTTGTTGACAGGGCCCTCAACCGTGTCCAGCCCATCTCCCACGCATCTGCCCTCACGCCTTCTCCTCCCTCCCAGAAACATGATAGGGTCCCCCTTGTCCTCACTTATCACCCCACCAGCCTCCGCATTCAAAGGATCATCCTCCGCCATTTCCGCCAACTCCAGCATGATGCCACCACCAAACACATCTTCCCTTCACCCCCCCGGCGGCATTCCATAGGGATCGTTCCCTCCGGGACACCCTGGTCCACTCCTCCATCACCCCCTACTCCTCAACCCCCACCTACTGCACCTCCCCATGCCCATGCAAAAGATGCAACACCTGCCCCTTCACTTCCTCTCTCCTTACCATCCAAGGACCCAAACACTCCTTTCAAGTGAAGCAGCATTTCACTTGCATTTCCCCCAACTTAGTCTATTGCATTCGTTGCTCCCAATGCGGTCTCCTCTACATTGGAGAGACCAGACGTAAACCGAGCGACCACTTTGCAGAACACCTGCGGTCTGTCCGCAAGAATGACCCAAACCTCCCTGTCGCTTGCCATTTTAACACTCCACCCTGCTCTCTTGCCCACATGTCTGTCCTTGGCTTGCTGCATTGTTCCAGTGAAACCCAACACAAACTGGAGGAACAGCACCTCATCTTCCGACTAGGCACTTTACAGCTTTCCGGACTGAATATTGAATTCAACAACTTTAGATCTTGAACTCCCTCCTCCATCCCCACCCCTTTTCTGTTTCTTCGCCCTTCCTTTTGCTTTTTCCAATAATTTATATAGATTTTTCTTTTCCCACCTATTTCCATTATTTTTAAATCTTGTATGCCCTGCTAGTCTTTCCACCCCACCCCCACTAGAGCTGTACCTTGAGTGCCCTGCCATCCACTCTTAATTAGCACATTCGTTTAGATAATATCACCACCTTCAACACTTCTTTGTTCCTTTGTCTGTGACATCTTTTGATTATCTGCTCCTACGACTGCTTGCTTGTCCCTACAACCCCCACCACTTCTCTCCCCCCACCTTAAACCAGCTTATATTTCACCCCTCTTCTAATATTCAATCAGTTCTGTCGAAGGGTCATGAGGACTCGAAACGTCAACTCTTTTCTTCTCCGCTGATGCTGCCAGACCTGCTGAGTTTTTCCAGGTAATTCTGTTTTTGTTTTGAATAATCCCCGACGTGACCATACCTCCTAACCCAGCCCGACTACCTCCCTGAGCAGATTTCACTACCCCCTTGACCCCCATCTAGCTACCTACCCGCATGAAACCCTACCCGCATGCCACCCTATCCACCTACCACCCTACCCCTTACCACCCTTACCCCGCTACCCTACCCACATGTTCCCAACCCACCTAATGGAGAAGTCAGTCTTGAGCCCACCAACTCCGAATCTGACTGTCCCAGTGATAACACGCTGGGAGCAGCCTGAATCGATTGAAAGTGGGACATCCATCTCCAAATGCGAGGAAGTCTCACCCTAGGGAGCAGCCCACCAATCTGATTGGCCAGCAGCTCTGTAGTCCTAACCGCCAGGATCGAGCAGCGGGTACTGTTGTGACTACAGGCAATCCCCAAGGAAGACGAGTCATGGGGGTGAATTTTACAGGGGGACATAGTCCCCAACCCCCAGTCAAAAAGTCGGTTGGCACCTCACCGGCTTTTAAATCTGGCTGCAGCGAAAATACGCTGGGGGTGGCCTTAATGATTCGAGAGTGGGACCTCCGCCCCTCAAGAGTAGTAAGTCCCGCCCTCGAGAGCTGCCAGCCAATCTGATTGCTTCTGTAGTCCCAGCAGCGCCAGAACACAGTAGAGGTTCTTGCTGAGACTACAATCCCGAGAAGAATTGAAGTTGTCTTCCAGACTTAAGGGAAGTCCGTGCTTTTTGGTCAGGCAGAGATTAGAGACCCCAGTGGAGGTTTGGGAGCTGGGTGGGAGGGTGTCATGTTTTAGAGGCTGGGGGGGAGGCACAAAGGAGAGAGGATTAGTGATACAATCTTGGGCGGGATGTCCTAAATGGGCAGCTGGGACCCACCATAGGTATCACCCCCCTTCCTGCCTTTAGCCTATGCAGTGAAACCTGATAGGCCGGTCACTTTCCTTTCATCGTCCCCAACGTACTATAGTGGCGGAGGCAGAATGAGTGGCCATCTTCACCCCATAATATGGGGAACAGGTCAGGGGTGGGCAGGAAGGTGATAGGCTGGCATCCCACTATATTTTACATACCCCCCGCCTCCCGCTTTCAAATAAGCCGTGGGAGGCTGTAAAATCCACCCCATGGCGCTCAGACTCAGAGGTAAGTCTGGGATTTGCAAGGGCCTGGCTGGGAGACCCCAGTGAGGGGGTCAGAGGGGGTGGGGTCCAAGTTAGACAGATCCAGGGGGGAGGGTTAAAGAGGGAATTCAAATCTTGTGGTGGGGTGGGTGTGCCTCTGATGGGCATAGGGAAGCTCCTAAAGGTATGGCGCCTTCTTGACGAACAGTAGCCCACCCAGTGAGAGCTGCCAGGCTACCAGCCTTCCCCTGCTGCAGGTAAAATAGCAGAGGAGGTGGAATGAGGCCACTTGACCATGCAAAGACATCAATAGGCCTAAGAAAGGACAGACTGCCTCATGTCTTCCCTGCCCACCATAAAATGGGAGACAGGTCAGAGGTGGCTGGGAAGATTGTGAGAAGACCACCTGCTTTTTTTTAATGAACACCCCAGCATCAAATACGCAATTAGGGGCCATAAAATCCAGCCCATCGGGTATGGTTTGAGGAAGAACTCATTAGTTTTTGGCAAAGATGCAAATCTGAATACTGGGCCCCGCTGTGGTGTCTCCCCCCAGCAGATGCAATTGGCCATTTAAATCTCCATTCAGTTCAGCGGGACAGTAATATCGTGCTGTCCAGGAGGGGCCATAAAATCCTGGCCCTGGAATTGTTTAAAGGATCTGTTAACAATGGGAGAGAGGGTGAATTGACCATTTTAAAAACATATTGTGGATTGTTTTATTTAGAATGTTATTGATTGTTTTAGAATGTTGTGGATTGCCTCAGCTGCTGTGGAGGAATTGGTCACAGCTGTCAAAAGCTGAGCAGAGTTTTCAGGGCAGGTTTTTGGATGTGGTTTGGCCTGAAGGCTCTTCGGTGAGATGGAAGCTCTTAATAAAAAGATTTGTTTTTTCAGTGTTGTAGTTACAGAACATCAACCAGGCAGCTTCAAGGAAGAGCTGAGTAATTAGTCATTTTGTAGTACAGAACTTGAGTATTGCTGAAAAAAGACATGTCGAAGCTTTTTGTTTTGCTCTCATCAGGACATTTCGCAACAGTATCAATATAAGGGGAATGCATCAATTTATACTGTATGAGAAGAGAGTGCTGATTCGTTGGCAATTGGACTCAATTGCTATGGAGAATGCTATGGAGAACCAATTGATGGCTGTTGACAGTTAACTGCCAAACATTGTTTGAAATTTGAAACAGGCAGCTTGATCCTGATTGGTCAAGGCAATGAGCTGAGGAATAAGTCATTGAATGGCTGTTACTTATTTTGTTTAGTTGAAACAGGCACAATGTGTGTACATATTCTTTCTGTCTAGAAAGAAAAGGGCCGTGTGTATTAATATATGTAGCTTCTAGTGCATGCAAATGTACCACACTGTGAGCCCAACTGACAATTTTAAATTGGTTGTCAACATAATTCTTAGCACACTGAGGCCAGAATTTTCCGGCCCCGTTGGCATTGGGCGTCATGGCAGGCGGTGAGGACAATATAGAGAGAAGGTCAAAAATCAGTTTCACGCTGCCATGAAAAAACAGTGGGATCATCCGGTTGTGTCCACCATGGCAGAACACCAATCCTTCTGGAAGCAGGTGTGAACCCGCTTTACATCCCGGTAATGGTATGCAAGGTAAGGCCCGACTGGAATTGTCCCCTCCGCCAAATTTACCGTTACACCAGCGGTAACGCTGGCCAAACCATGTCTGGACATGTGTGACATGTAGATGTCGAGATTTACCATTATGGCCTTGCTCAGATCACTGACATATGAGGAGCAGAAGATGCTGGAGCCTTACAGCTACCGAACCCTAGAGGAACATGGCATCGCATGCTGGGTGGATTCTCATGGACATGGCTCTGTCACAAAGCAGTTCACAGAAATTGGGAGGTCTCTGTTGATGTCCCTGGTCTGCTTCGGAACATCATGGTCTTGGATATGGGCTGCTCCGGAAGATCAGCGAGGCGGGGAGAGGAAGGTCCAGCTATGAGTGGGAGAGGAAAGTGTGCTCGGCACGGGGGTGGTGGGGGGTGGGGGGGTTGAGGTTGGAATTGGGGGAAGGAAGATGTTGGTGGAGGTGAGGTTGGCAGAGGGAATGAAATTGTTGGGGAATGAGGGTGTGGGGCAGGATGAAGGTGTCGGGGGGTGAGGTTGGAAGGGGGGGACAAAGGAGTCAGGGGGTGAGTTTGGGAGAGGAGGAGGGGATACGGAAGCACGCGGGTGTAATAGGGGAAAATGCGGCAAGTGGGGAGGTAGGTGTAATGGGTGAGGAAGGTGTAAGGGAAGGAGTTCAGAGAGGGGAAAAGAGTTTGGAGGGCGGAAGGGGTTTGGAAGGGAAGCAGTCCAAGGGGAGGAAGGATATTGGCGGGTGGGAAGAGGTTTGGAGGGGAGAAGGGGTTCGAAGAGGGGGGAAGGAGTTTGGAGGGGGGAAAGAGTCCGGGGGAGGAAGGTACCTTGGGGGGGGGGGGGGGTGGGGGTGGAGGTGAAGGAGTAAGTGTGAAGGAGGGAGTAAGGGTCAAGAAAGGACTAAAGGGAGGATTTCCAGGTGAACATGTAAGGGAGGGGTCTTTGGAGTCAATGACTGCCTCCGGGGAGCTAACTGAAGGTAGGTGTGGTAGGAGGGATTGGTGGGTATGAAAAGGGGCAGAGGGAGAAGTGTGGGAGGGTGAGGGTGTGACAGTGGCAGTAGAAGGGATGGTGAGGGTGGCAACTCAAAGACAGACACAGACCTTGGGGATGAGATTCTCGGAAGGTAGGGAACATGCATGTTCACCTGGACATCTTGGAAAGAAAAGAGTTTGGGTTGGTAGGTGACAGTGGGGAGGTGGAAGGTGGTGCCAGGGGGTCAACAGAGATGGGGGAAGGGACATAGATGACTGGGTTAGGGGAAAGAATAGGGGAGCTGAGGAAAAACTTAACAGCTACCATGGCTGTCTGAATCGACAGTGAGCGGAGCCTCGTGTCGAATGGGCACAGGTGCTGCATGGAAGTGTGATGAGCGGTCAGCTCAGATGGACAACTGAAAGAGAGCCTCAGCAGGCAGCATTGAAAATGCTCAGGACAGTGAGATGAGTATGATGGAGGAAGGATCCGCGTATATGGCAGAGAGCTTGCACATAGATCTGAAAGGCCCTGCTACACACACACTTCTCCCTCCAGAATTACTCAGCGTGCAAGTGAGCTGCTAGTGGGGTGTGGGGGCGGTAGGGGGTAGGGAGGCGGTGAATGCAGTGGGAGGACTCACAAAGCCTGTCAATGAAGCTGAAAGGCAACATTCCACATTACTCAGTGAAAGTGATGTAATTTTCAGATTATAAAGTGACAAAATGTGTTCACCCATGCAACCACATGTTATCAGAATTTCTTTACTTTCCTGGGCCATAAGACCATAAGACAAAGGCGCAGAAGTAGGCCTTTCGACCCATTGAGTCTGCTCTGCCATTCAATGAGATCATGGCTGATCTGATAATCCTCAACTCTATTTTCCTGCCTTTTCCCCGTTACCCTTGATTTCTTCACTGATTAAAAATCTGCCTATCTCAGCCTTGAATATACTTAATGACCCAGCCTCTACAGCTCTCTGCAGTAAACAATTCCACAGATTGACTACCCTCTGAGAGAAGAAACTCCCCCTCATCTCTGTTTTAAATGGGTGACTCCTTACTCTGAGATTATGCCCTCTGGTCCCAGAC
Organism: Carcharodon carcharias; assembly: GCF_017639515.1. Taxonomy (NCBI): domain Eukaryota; kingdom Metazoa; phylum Chordata; class Chondrichthyes; order Lamniformes; family Lamnidae; genus Carcharodon; species Carcharodon carcharias. The sequence goes on from NC_054472.1 coordinate 170,479,283, forward strand.
TCTCCCACAAGGGGAAACAACCTCTCAGCATCTACGCTGTCAAACCCCCTAAGAATTTTATATGTTTTAATAAGGTCACCTCTCATTCTCCTAAACTCCAATGCGTACAGGTCCAACCTACTCCACCCCTCCATACCCGGGATCAACCTAGTGAACCTTCTCTGGACAACTTCCAATGCCAGTATATCTTTCCTTAGATAAGGGGACCAAAGTATTCTAGGTGTGGTCTATCTAGTGCCTTGTGTCATTTTAGCAAGACTTCCCTATTTTTATACTCCATTCCCTTTGAAATAAAGGCCAACATTCCATTTGCCTTCCCATTACCTGTTGAACTTGTATGTTAGCTTTTTGGGATTCATGCAGGAGGACTCCCAAATCCCTCTGTGCTGCAACTTTCTGCAGTCTTTCTCCATTTAAATAATATTCAGCTCCTCTATTCTTCCTGCCAAAGTGCATAACCTCACATTTTCCCACATTATCTTCCATCTGCCATATTTTTGCCCACTCGCTTAACCTGTCTATATCCCTCTGTAGAGTCCTTATGTCATCCATACCTCTTGCCTTCCCACCTATTTTTGTTATTTTGGATGACCCCATCTTCTAGGTGCTGCCCTGAGATCCGCAGCACGGGTGGAGACATCCTGTGCAATGACTGGCCCTGTTGCCTCTATGACTTCAGCATGCATCCTCTGGAGAGCTGAGGCCTTGAGGACCCCAGGTTCTTTGGCTGTCCTCCTGTGGGCCAGCTGCTCCCTCTGCAGTGACAGGGGATGAGGTTGAAGGGGGCACAAGCAAAGGGGATTCAAAGGGAGCTAATTATCCCAGGGTGTCCAGTTGCTGTTCCTCCTGCCTTCGAGTGCCCGAGGGCCCTGGCATGACTGCTTGAGGGGCAGAAGCACCTAGAGGGATGTCAAGGTGCCCAGTTTCCCTCTTGCATTGCCACTGCAGGAACTCACCAATGGCTACCGCGATGGAGTACAGGTCTGCGTGCATCTCCCGGTTCTGCTGGACCAGGGTCTCCAAGGCGTTTGCCATCCTTCCCATGGAGACCTCCATCTGCACTAATGTGGGCACCACCTCATCAGAGAGCAGATGGACATACTCCTCCAACTCACATGTCACTCTGTTGAGGGCTTGCAACAGATCTGCATGCTGTTCCCCTTCTGCTGACTGTGATTCTGTGATTCTACACGATGAGTTGGAAGACCGAATCCAGAGGCTCATCATCTGACTTGAATCCAGAGGCTCATCATCAAATGCCTTTTCCCCAGCAATCCTCTGAGTGCTGGGGAGCTCGGCTGAACCTGCCTCTTCCCGCTGCGGACACGTGCCCGTGCAGTGGCCATTAGATTGTGAACCTGAGCCTGCTCTAGATCTAGGTCCTACCAAGGTGTGTGTATCTGCGCAGGTGGAGGGTGTGGGTAAGCTCATGAAGGGTCTTCCAGGCTGCTTATTTCCAGTTCTACAATGGAGGAGGTGTCCTCTTGGCTGGAGGTGAGGACCTGGATAGAGCTGAGGACCTGGCTGGCTGAGGGCATCGGTTGCTTGACAGAGCTCCCTGAGAACCAAAGTAGAGGCAATTAGCAGATGGCAGCAGAGTCAAAAGCAGCAGAGAGAATGCTCACAGTTGCATTGAGAGAGGGACGATGTGGTGCCAGATCCTCACATGGGTGTTCACTGCTGATCTCACCATCGATGCAGTCATGGTCCACATCATCACCAGTCAGCGTGATGGCACGCTCCTCAAAATGAATGAGGGGCCTAATGTGGGCAACTCCATCCCTGGTCTGGGACCTCTCCCTGCTGCTGTGAGCCAACTTCTCCTGCATGAAAACAGATGGAGAGAGTGTGAGAGGGACACATGGCACTATGTGGAATGTTTGTGTGGTGAGCAGAGCCATGGGTGGGGTGAGGATGTGAGCTCCAGAGTGTATGAGCCTCATGGAGATGTAAGGGTGTGCGTGAGAGTTAGTGGTGTTTCCCTTGAGGTGTGAGATCCATATGGATGTGTGGGTTTGTGGGCGTGTGAGTTGAGAGTGGTGAGCTGGTTGGCTTACCCTGGCGGAACGGATGAGAGCATTCATCCTCTTCCTCCACTGCTTGACTGACCTCTGTGCTCCAGCGATGCTGACTGCCACTGCCGTCACCTCCCAGGCCTGATTGGTGACTCTAGTGGACTTCCTGTGGCCAGAGCGGGGGCAGAGGACATCGTGGTGGCCTTCCACTCCACTCAGCTGGCGCCTCAGACAGGCATCGCTAAACTTGGGAGCTGCCGTCTTCTTTGCTTTCAGGGTCATCGGTCGCCTGGAGCATTCCTGGTCTGTAGACATGAAGTAATGCTCTGTTGTGCTTTAAGTATGGCACCCAGAGCGAGGAAGCACAGAGGTCAGGGTGGGCCAGGCAAATCCAAGCCCGTCCGCCAGTGATCCGGTGTGTTTCCGATGAATGCATTATTAACAAGGTGGGATACACCTGGAATGGGATGATACGGTGCGAAAACCCGCCATTGCAGCTGGCGGGTAAAACATCCTTTCTCATACGGCCTACATGTGGCCTCTGTACCTAGCATCACACTAGCATTGAAATTCATATGCCACATTACTCATTTGTGTGATAGACTGAATATCCTTTTGGCTTGATGGCAGCATTCTGTTAGCAAATACCACTCGTGTTGCTACTGCATAGTAGCAGCGTGTGAAACAGCTAGCTAGACCTGTTGCTCAAATTTTTGAGATTTCTTGCCCTTCCAGCGTAACCTGAGGTAGACTGGGCACTTTTCAGGGCCGAGCGTGACAGCCTTAGGCCTGTTCATGAGTTTGCGTGATATACAGCGCAAAACGACTTGGTTAGGATAGCCATCATCCCACAGGATGTCTTTAATGAGCCCTATTTCAGCATCACGCTTGTATGATGAACAAATAGCTTGGGCCTCTTTACAAGGTTTCTGATAAGACCAACCTTGTAGTGCATGGAACTGTAAGAATCCCAATGCGTATACTGACCAGCAAAGGGAGGCTTGCAGTAGATAGTGGTAGTGAAACCCCTGGCAGATTTCTTAACTAGTACGTCTAGTTTAATAACTGTACCATTTCAAAATTGAATTTGAGTGCAGAATGGATCCCATTAAGACATTTAAGGAAATTGTTACATGCAGCTGTGGATTTAAATACAGCAAACGTATCATCTACATATCGGAAATACACGAGGGGTAGGAGGTTAGGTACCGTTCCATCGAAGATACGTATCTCATGTTGCTGGGTCCACTTGTCAACTAATCAGCACTCTCTTCTCATACAGTATAAATTGTTGTTTTCTCCTTATATGGGAATTCTTGCGAAGTGTCCTGATGAGTGCAAGACAAAAAGCTCCGACATATCTCTTTTCTCAGCTGAGCAATTGCACTAAAGTTGAGTTAACACACCATGTGCACTACTGAATGCGCTCTTCGCCTGTTTTTAGTTTGTGTTTGCAAGAAACGTGTCAGTTAAGAAAAAAAAACTTTTTACCACACAACATGATCTAGCTCATCAATCGAATCGCAGCAACATAGTGAAAACAAAATGACAACAGCCAGAATAGTCCAAAACAAAATCTTTCCTACCAAGGGAATCTTACCTTCTTTGACATTTGAATTGTATCTGAGTTACCTTCTCTCTCCCCTGGCCCATCTACACTCCCAAAGCAATTTTTAAACATTATTAATGAAGCAATGCTCTGGCACGAGATTCCCAAAGGTGGGCGAGCACCTGCTGCCAATGATTCAGGATATTTAGGAGCCTCAGGCTGGGATTTGGCTCATCTGTCACTGCCTGTCATTTTCAAAATGTTGCTCATAGATATGAATGCAGCTCCTTGTTTGTACCCTATCAGTGAAGGGCTGTAGTCTGAGAGGTTTCTCGGCACCGACTGCCATGTTTGCTCTTGCTATTCAAGTCACACGAAAGCTGTGTTTTGGCTGTTTTCATCTAATGAACCCACACGAAATGCCATAAACCATTTATCCAACAACATATCATACAACTGCTCACATCTGCCCCACCTGTGCTGGGACTAAAACCTCTGATGTGCTGTTAACAAAGACCCATCTGCTGCCTTTGCCAACACTCCTATTACTATAAACTGCAAAAGCTCGAGTGGCAATTTTACTTAATGATTTTTCAATATGTTGAGCAGGAAAATATATTTAGTGTAATGGACAGCTCATCAGTAGACTGCTGTGTGCTCAGATGGTGAAGCGGCTTATTTCAGGTACCCAGCAAAAGCTACCGTATTATGACCTATTGAATCATCACTGTTGTACATCAGGTGCATTGAAATCTGAGGTACCAGCTGCCTAATAAAGACTTATTAGAATTTCTTTTTGCTTGTGCAGTTACTCAGGTATTTCCACACTGAGAGCATTTATGTATAATGACACTGATGTAACTAAATTTCCAGTTACCATAGTTTTACTCCTTATCCAGTGAAGATATCTTACACGTCGTGCAAGAGTAATGTTACTTTGGAATCAGGGGTGCTATTGCCAGGACTGCTAATCTGTGAAGGCACAATGGGGCCAATTTTCAAGAAACACACAAAATAAGGCAGTAAGTTGGAGGAGTGGTCAACCTGCCCACTTCTCAGTGCCAGTGTGAAGCCAGGACCATTTTGGATCATTGACTAGGAGATGCCAGTTTTGAGTGGCAAGAGGGTGAAAAGATTGAGGGAGACATGAAATTTCATAGATCCAATATCTGGCCAATGAATGAGTTTGAGTTAGGATGAGAGGAGGATAGATAACCCCCAGGCTCCTCTTTCTCAAATACCAACTACCTTTAAACCCCTCCCCACTCCCACCCCCACCTCCAAAGACATATGTGAGGAGATCAAAATTTCTTAATCACGAAGGTAAAACATCATTCCTTTAGCAGCTTCCTTGCTGCAGTTCCCCTTGCACAGAGAGACCTACCTCCTGTAAACTTGCCTTCCTGCATCTTGCCCTTCCTTATCACTATAAACAGCCTGTCTCCGAACTCCATTCCTTGGACTTTGTGGGCCACCCAGTGCCCACAGACTGGAATGTAGCAGCAGAATCTTCTCCACTTAGAAGATTTTTTGGGCTGTGGGGCCATATGTGGGTCTCCAGGAGCCTTGTCCGATTAGGGATGGTGGGCAAGCTCTGCAGGCGGGAGGGCCAATCAGAGCACCAAATGCCATGGACAACTGGCATCTGCACCAGGGGAGGTGGGTGCTGCTGATGTAGGAGTTTGAACAAGAGGATCTCTCACTATGTAGACACCCTCTGAAGATCTCTTGATTTGTTAAAAGTAAGTGTGGCCACAGCTGTCAGGTCATCAGTGTGAAGGGGCAACCCTGTAGCCTCAGCTCTGGTCCTCTGATCCATACAGCTCTAGGGACAGGAACTTAAGGGAGGTCTCGCTGGCCTTCTGGTCAGCTGCCTGGAGGCTGCGTCCTGGCACCTGCCAGGCTTCAGCCTCAGTGGGAACCAGTCACCAATTTTCCCCCGAATGTGCAGTTAACTGATGTGTTGCCAGTCAGATCCCACCTCTGTTGAGATCTCTCAGAAAATGCCCTCCCACCTCTAAAACCACCACTATGGGATTGATAAGATTCCACCCTGTATATCAGTCATGTAAGCGGCGATGGTGCAGTGGTACTGTCACTAGACCGGAAACCCAGAGGTAATGCTGCAGGGACCTGGGTTCAAATCCCACCTTGGCAGATGGTGGAATTTTAATCCAATAAAAATCTGGAATTAAGAGACTAATGACTGTGAAACCATTGCCGATTGTCATTAAAATCCCTCTGTTTTGCAAATGTCCATTAGTGAATGATCATCAATTAGGGAAGGAAACCTGCTGTCCTTACCTGGCCTCCCCTACATGTGACTTCAGACCCACAGCAATGTAGTTAACTCTTAAATGCCCTCTGAACAAGGGCAATTGGGGATGGGCCATAAATACTCTCTGAGCTGGTGATGCCCACATCCCATGAATGAATTTTTAAAAAAAAGGTGCTTCACTTTTGGCACCCAAATTTCCAATCAGAAAATCAAGACAGGCCCACAAATCAAATGTGCCATCTGTTATTTGGAAAATGTTACATTGCTGCAGATTTTTCTTTCTTCAATGCAGCAGGGATGCGGGGTGATCCTGCTGCTCCAACAGCCAAGCTTATCTGACAATTCCTTGTTATCACAATGACATGAAAAGCATTTGAAATCTGAATTTTCTCTTTTTTTAAAAAAGAAACTCATCAGCCAATGGAGATTAATCTTGCATGGCAGAATAAAATTCCATACACCCCAACAGATTTAAAGCTGCAGGGAAACCATTAGTAATTTTCTTTCAATAGATTGATAAGAGCCGGGGGAAGAATCCAAAATGAGGAATTGTCTGGGTAGTGTGATAAACTCAGTGCTGAAGGCTCGACCATTAGTTTGGTGGAAAAGTGTATACTTTATAGTGGCGTGTTTTTTGCTTCAAATCTATCAGAATTGCAGAAATCTTTTAAAATATATGGACCTTGAAAGTATGAATATTAATAGGTGTTCGGTAGTATAGCACTTGAGTATTGCTGAAAAAAGACATTTTGTCAAAGCTTTTCATCCTGCACTCATCAGGACAATCGCAAGAATACCAATGCCAGGGGAAGCAACAATTTTATACTGTATAAGAGAGTGTTGATTGGTTGGCAAGTGGACTCTGATTGATAGAGGTGTTACCATGGAGATTGCACCAGGGAACAGTTATCTGCCAAGCTTTTGTTTAAATTCAAACCAGACAGGTCGACTCTGATTCGTCAAGGCATTGCCCTGAGGAATGAACCAGCGAATGGCTATTACTTATTTTGTTTAATGAGATGCATTCACTGGTTCATTCCTCAGGGCAATGCCTTGATTAATCAGAGTCAAGCTACCTAGTTTAAAATACAAACAATGTTTGGCAGTTCATTGTCAGTCACCATTAACTCATGCATTCTCCATGGCAGCACCTGTACCAGAGTCCACTTGCCAACTAAGCAGCACTCTCTTCTCAGAATCACACAATTTTAATGGTACAGAAGGAGGCCTTTTGATCCATTGTGTCTGCACCAGTTCTCCAAATGAGCATCATGACCTGGTGCCATTGCCCTGCCTTTTCCCCTTATCCCTTCACATTGTTTCTATTCAAATAATAATCTAATGCCCTCTTGAATGCCTTGATTGAACCTGCCTCCACTACGCTTCCAGGCAGTGCATTCCAGACCTGAACCACTCATTGTGTGAGAAAGTTTCTTCTCACATCACATTTGCTTCTTTTGCAAATCAATTTAAATCTGTGCCCTCTCATTCTTGATCCTTTTACGAGTGGGAACAACTTCTCCCTCTCTACTCTGGCAGCCCCATCCTGATTTTGAACACCTCTATCAATTCTCCTCTTAGCCTCCTTCGCTCCAAGGAAAACAGTCCCAACCACTCCGATCTATCCTCATAGCTGAAGTTTCTCATCTCTGGAACCATTCTTGTAAACCTCTTCTGCACTTTCTCCAATGTGTTCACATCCTTCCTATCTGTCACCTCTCTGCCCACTCCACCAACTTGTCCAAGTCCTCGTGAAGTTCCGCACTGTCCTTCTCGAGTTCACAATACTCCCGAGCATCGTATCATCTGCAAACATTGAAATTGTCCCCTGCACACTAAGATCTAGAGTATTAATATATATAAGGAAAAGCAAGGGTCCCAATACCAGCCTCTGGGGAACTCCATTACAAACCTTCCTCCAGCCCAAAAAATATCCATTGACCATTATTCTCTGCTTCCTATTTTTCAGCCAACATTGCTACTGTCCATTTTGTTCCAAGCAATAACTTTTCTCACAAGTCAATTGTGTGGTACTATGTCAAACTCCTTTTGAAAGTCCATGTACACCACATCAACATCATTAGCCTCATCGACTTTTTCTGTTACCTCTTCAAAAAACTCTGAGTTAAGCTAGTTAAACGCGATTTTCCCTTTAGAAATCTCTACTGACTCTTCCTTGTCAACCCATATTTTTCCATGAGACTACTAATTCTATCCCGAATAATTGTTTCTAGAATCTTGCTCACCACTGAAGTTAAACTGACTGGTCTGTAATTGCTGGGTTTGTCATTACAACCTTTTTTGAAGAAGGGCATAATGTTTGCAATTCTCCAGTTTTCCGGCACCACCCCTGAGTCTAGGGAAGACTGAAAGATTATGGCCAGTGCCCCTGCAATTTCTACTTTCACTTCCTTCAGTTTCCTTGGATGCATCTCATCCGATTCCAATACCCTGACAGTCTATTCCTGAGTCTGGGAAGAGTGTTCTACAGTCAGCATCGTGATGAAGCAGTTTGGGAAGAGTGTCCTGCAATCAGCATTGCTGTGATCCAGTCTAGGAAGAGTGTCCTGCAGTCAGCATCATGATGAAGGAGTCTGGGAAGAGTGTCCTGCAGTCAGCATCATGATGAAGCAGTCTGGGAAGAGTGTCCTGCGGTCAGCATCGTGATGAAGCAGTCTGGGAAGAGTGTCCTGCGGTCAGCATCGTGATGAAGCAGTCTGGGAAGAGTGTCCTGCAGTCAGCATTGCTGTGAAGCTGTCTGGGAAGAGTATCCTGCAGTCAGCTTTTTGGTGAAGCAGTCTGGGAAGAGTGTCCTGCAGTCAGCTTTGCGGTGAAGCAGTCTGGGAAGAGTGTCCTGCAGTCAGCATTGCAGTGAAGCAATCACTTCAAAGAGTGACGTCAGCACAAAGGTGAGAGCTGATTGGTGAGTAGTGGGTAAGTGTTTTTCTCCAGTTTTTTTCTCCAGTTTAAAATTGATTAAGCTAAGGAAAGGTAAGGGTTCTAGTTTTTATTTAAAGTGCATAAATAATTTAACTGTTTTTTTACTGTATTTAACTTAAAGTAAGGGTTTTTTTTCAACTAGAGGTATGGCAGGACAGCTCAGTTCCCATGTTATGTACCACCTGCAACATGTGGGAAATCGTAGATGCTCCTTTCCCTCTGACCGACCATGTGTGCAGGAAGTGCCACCTGCTGCAGCTACTTCAGCTCCGAGTTTCGGAGCTTGAGCAGCAGCTGGAGGCACTGAGGTGCAGCCACGAGGCTGAGAGTTTCATGGATAGCACTTTCTTAGACATGGTCACCCCACAGCTTATGTAAGGGCAGACAGAGAGGGAATGGGTGACCATCTGTCAGAAGAAAGGTGTCAGGCAGGTAGTCAGGAAATCCCCAGAGTGCATCTCGCTTGGGAACCATTTTTCTGTGATGGAAAACAGTGAGAATGTTGGTTCCTCTGGGGAGTGCAGCCACGCTCATGGCACTGTGAGTGGCTCAGCTGCACAGGGGGGTGAGGAAAAAGAGGGGAAGAGCAATAGTAGTAGGAGACTCAATAGGAAGGGGAACAGGTAAGCGTTTCTGCAGCCGTAGATGTGACTCCATGTTGGTATGTTGCCTCCTTGGTGCCAGGGTCACTGAATGGCTGCCAGGCATTCTAAAGGGGGAGGGCAAACAGAAAGAGATTGTGGTACATATTGGCATCAATGACATAGGTAGAAAGAGGGATGAGGTCCTGCAAGCAGTATTTAGGGAGCTACGAAACAGATTAAAAAACAGGACCTCAAAGGTAGTAATCTCTGGATTATTTCCGGTGCCATGCGCTAGTGAGTATAGAAATAGGAGGTTAGTCCAGATCAATGCGTGGCTGGAGAGAAGGTGCAGGAGGGAGGGCTTTAGATTTCTGGGGGTTGTGGGACCTGTATATGGTGGACAGGTTGCACCTGAACGGCATGGGACCAACATCCTTGCAGGGAGGTTTGCTAGTATCTGGAATTTGCTGCCAGAGGAGGTGGTGGAAGCAGATACGATAGTGGTGTTTAAGAGGCAGCTTGACAATTACATGAATAGGATAGGAATAGAGGGATACGGACCCCGGAAGTACAAAATGTTTTAGTTGATGGGCAATAGGATTGGCGCAGGCTTGGAGGGCTGAAGGGCCTGTTCCTGTGCTGTACTTTTCTTTCTTTTCTTCTAATGCTGTTGGGGAAGGTTTAAAATAACTTGGCAGGGGAGTGAGATCCTGAGAGGAGGTTCAACAGGGGGGGATGCACAGCCAAAATTAGAAGAGAGAGCAAGTGAGCCTGGAAGGCATTGAAATTATAGGCCAGTTAAGGCACAAGGGAGTTTGACAAAGTTGGATGGTACTTATTTTAATGCAAGGAGTCTGACAAATAAGGCAGATGAGTTGAGCGCACAAATTAATTCATGGAAGTATGATGTCATTGCTGTCACAGAGACATGGTTGAGAGAGGGGCAGGATTGGCAGCTCAATATTCCAGGATATAGAGTCTTTAGACAGGACAGGGAAGGAGGTAAAAGAAGAGGGGGTATCGCAATATTGATCAAGGAATCAATTACAGCAGTAAGGAGAGATGACATCTTAGAAGGCTCCTCAAATGAAACCATATGGGTAGAACTGAAAAACAAAAAAGGAGCATTGCTGGGAGTGTACTATAGGCCCCCAAATAGTCAGAGAGAAAGAGAAGAGCAGATATGTAGGCAAATTTCAGAGAAGTGTAAAAATAATAGGGTAGTAATAGTGCGGGATTTTAACTTCCCCAACATTAACTGGGTTAGTCATAGTGTGATAGGTTTAGAGGGAGTGGAATTCTTAAAATGCATCCAGGAGAGCTTTTTAAGCCAGTACAAGAAGGCCGTACAAGGGAGGGAATGGTCCTGGACTTAATTTTAGGGAATGAAGCCTGGCAAGTGGTAGAGGTATCAGTGGGGGAGCATTTTGCAAATAGTGCTCATAACTCTGTTAGATTCAAGGTTGTTATGGAAAATGACAAGGATGGGCCAGAAATCTGAGTTCTAAATTGGGGGAAGGCCAATGTTACTAAGATAAGATATGATTTTGCCAGAGTGGACTGGGAGCAGCTACTTTTAGGTAAATCTGCGTCAGAGCAGTGGGACTCATTCAAGAAGGAAATAGGGAGAGTACAGGGCCAACATATTCCAGTAAAGACAAAGGGTGGGACCAACAAATCCAAGGAGCCCTGGATGTCGAGGGATATACAGGATTGAATAAAGAGAAAAAGTGAGGCATATGGCAGATACCGAGGGCTCAAAACAGCGGAAGCCCTAGAGGAGTATAGAATGTGTAGGGGGAGAACTTAAAAAGGAAATTAGGAGAGCAAAAAGGGGACATGAAAAAACATTGGCAGGTAAAATAAAGGAAAATCCAAAGTTATTTTACAAGTACATTAAGAGTAAGAGGATAACTAGGGAAGGAGTAGGGCCCATTAAGGACCATAGTGGTAATTTGTGTGTGGAGCCAGAAGACGTAGGTAGGGTTCTAAATGACTACTTTTTGTCAGTGTTCACAAGTGAGAGGGACGATGTGGGTATGGAAATCAGGCAGAAGGACTGTGATATAATTAAATAAATGAGCATAGTGAGGGAAGAGGTTCTAAACAAGCTTAAAAGTAGATAAATCTCCAGGCCCGGATGAAATGTATCCCAGGCTGTTGAGTGAGGCAAGGGTGGAGATAGCAGGGCCACTGGCAATAATTTTCAATACCTCTCTGGCCACAGGAGAGGTGCCAGAGGACTGGAGGACAGCCAATGTGGTACCATTATTCAAGAAGGGAGAAAGGGATAAACCAGGGAACTACAGGCCAATCAGCCTCACCTCAGTGGTGGGGAAGCTATTAGAAGCAATTCTGAGGGACAGAATTAATCTTTACTTGGAGAGGCATGGATTAATCAAGGACAGTCGGCATGGTTTTGTTAAGGGGAGGCCATGTCTGACCAATTTGATTGAATTTTTCGAAGAGGTGACCAGGTGTGTAGATGAGGGCAATGCACTTGACTGCTTGGACTTCAGCAAGGCTTTTGATAAGGTCCTGCATGGGATACTGATAACAAAGGTAAAAGCCCATGGGATCCAAGGCAATTTGGCAAATTGGATCCAGGATTGGCCGAGTGGCAGGAAGCAGAGGATGATGTTCAAGGGGTGTTTTTGTGACTGGTTGCCTGCATCCAGTGGGGTTCCACAGTGATCAGTGTTGGGTCCCTTACTGTTTGTGATATATATAAACAATTTAGGCTTGAATGTAGGAGCGTTGATCAGTAAATTCGTGGATGACACAAAAATTGGTAGGGTGATAAATAGTGAGGAAGATAGCTTCAGATTACTGAGGATATAGATGGGCTGGTCAGATGGGCTGATCAGTGGTGAATGGAATTTAAACTGGATAAGTATGAGGTGATGCACTTGGGCAGGACAAACAAAGCACAGGAATACACAATGTATGTTAGGACCCTGGGAAGTACTGAGGATCAGAGGGACCTTGGCGTGTGTGTCCAATGGTCCCTTAAGGTAGCGGGACAGGTAGATAAGATGGTTAAGAAAGTATATGGGACACTTGCCTTTATTAGCCGAGGCACATAATATAAGAGCAGGGAGGTTATGCTGGAACTGTATAAAACACTGGTTAGGCCATAGCTAGAGTATTGCGTACAGTTCTGGAATCTGCATTATAGGAAGGATGTGATTGCACTAGAGAGAGTGCAGAGGAGGTTTACCAGGATGTTGCCTGGGCTGGAGAGTTTTAGTTATGAGAAGAGATTGGATAGACTGGGGTTATTTTCCCTGGAGCAGAGGACATTGAGGGGGAGACATGATTGAGGTGTATAAAATTATGAGGGGCATAGATAGGGTAGACGGGAAGGAACATTTCCCCTTAGTGGAGGGATCAATAACCAGGGGGCATAGATTTAAGGTGAGGGGCAAGAGGTTTAGAGGGGATGTGAGGAAGAATTTTTTCACCAAGAGGGTGGCGGGAATCTGGAACTCACTATCTGAAAGGGTGGTGGAGGCAGAAACCCTCATGACATTTAAGAAGCATTTGGATGTGCACTTGTGATGCCATGACATACAAGGCTATGGGCCTAGTGCTGGAAAATGGGAATAAAATAGTTAGATACTTGTTTGACCGGCGCAGACCCGAAGAGCCAAACGCCCTTTTTCTGTGCTGTAGACCTCTATGACTCTATGGCTTCCTCCTTATCAATTTTGAACCCTTCTCGTGACAGAGATTCCTCATCTGTCACCATGGCCTGTGTAGCCTCTACCTCCTTGGTAAAGACAGATGCAAAGTGTTCATTTAAGACCTCAGCCATGGCCCCTTCATCCATGTGTAAATCCCCTTTAAGGTCCCTAATCAACCCTACTCCTCCTTTTACCACCCTTTTACTATTTGTATGTCTATAGAAGACTTTGGGATTCCCCTTTATGTTGGCTGCCAGTCTTTTTTCATAATCCCCCTTCACTTTTCTAATATGCTTTATCACATCCCCTCCGAACCTTCTGAATTCTCCTTCGTTCTCAATTGTATTTTCCACCTGTCGCCTGTCATAAGCACACTTATTCTTTTTTATCTTAATTTCTCTCTCCTTTTTCATCCAGAGAGCTCTGGATTTGTTTGCCCTACCTTTCCCTTTCAATGGAATATACCTTGACTGTGCCTGAACCAATCCTTTTTTGAAAGTAGCCCATTGGTCAGCTAGCTTTTCCCACGAATCTTTCATTCTAGTCTATCCGGTACAGTTCTTGCCCCATCGAAGTCGGCTCTTGCCCAGCTAATTATTCTTACTCTGGATTGCCTATTGCCCTTTTCTATCATCATCCTAAAACAGACAATACAATGATCACTGTCTCCTAGATGTTCCCCCACTGACACTTAATCTACTTGGCTCACCTCATTTCCAAGAACCAAGTCCAACAGTACATTTTTTCTTGTTGGATTAGACACATACTGCTGTAGAAAATTCTCCTGAATACAATCTAGGAACTTTTGCCCCTCTCCGCCCTTTACACTACCACTGTCCCATGTCCCAGTCTACATTCGGGTAATTAAAGTCACCCATTATAACTACTCTATAATGCTTGCATCTCTCTGTAATTTCCCTGCAGCTTTGTTCTTCTACACCCTTCTCACTATTTGGCAGTCTATACACTACACTGAGCAATGTGCTAATGAGTGCGAGACAAAAAGCTTCAACAAAATGTTCTTTTCAGCAATACTCAAGTATGACTATGAGTGAAATTAGCTTAATTGCAATGCCTTTGTCCACAGCTTTACTAGAAGTTATAACCCAAGGGTTAAGATGTAGGTTGAAATAATGGTCACTGGAATTCTATTTGGATAGTAGTATTAGCATAGTGCTACATTCAAAATCATGATCTATAAGGTGGACCAAGTGCATAGCTGCTGCAGAAGGAGCGCTGAAGTGGCAGAGGGAAGTCTGCACCAATTTCATTCTGGTTTGCAATTCCGCTCATTCCACCTTTGATGAGGTCGGATGCTTACTTTACTTTCCTGTGTAAATCTGATTCAGGCCCCAGAATTAATACAGAAGTACCTACATACTCATCTAGGAAAGCTCAATGGTATTGGTGTTGGGCTTTGTGGTTTTTCATTGTGTGTGCCCATTTGTTAAGGGAGTCCTGCAAACAGCTGCTCTTAAAGAGCCACTGGAATGTTATTATACTGGCCTCATTATTGTGAAGACATTTTCCACACATTTTGTATACTTCCGAAATTTTCATTCATGTTAATTTTTTTGGACTGAAGGCCAAGATTTTCATGCATTGTGCTGGAATTTCCCATCCTGTGGAGATGGCTTGAGGTGCAGTGGGAACTGGAAAATCGAGGGAACCATGTCAGGAAGGCTTGCTGTGCATTCCTGCTGCCGGGGAATATTCTGAGAGCTGGGCTGTTAAGAGGATTGACTGTCCACTCCACGGAAGCAGACGGCCATTTTGGTTCATTCAGGCCCCAGTTAAGTGCAATTTGACAGCACCTGCAGAACTTTCTCATGAGTGGAGCAGATCCCCACTACATGCGGAGACCGGCAGATCATCGGGCCTCCTCAGAGTAATGTGGTAGGCCCAACCATCTTCAGCTGTTTCATCTGACCTTCCCTTCACCATAAGTGGGGTTGTTGGTTGTTAATTGCACAATGTTCAGTACCATTCATGACTCCTCCAACCCTGGAGCAGTCCATGCCCACATGCATACGACCTGGACAATACTCAGGCTTCGGCCGATATTGTGGAAAATAATACCACAAGTGTCAGGTAATGTCCATCTCCTAAAAGAGAGAATCTAACCATCTCTCATTGACATTCAAAGACCTTATCGTTGCTGAATGCCCCACCTTCAACATTTTATGGGTTATCAATGACCAGAAACTGAACTGGACCAGCTATATAAATACTGTGGCTACAAGAGCAGGTCAGAGGCTGAGAATTCTGAGGCAAGTAACTCACTCTTGACTTCCCAAAGACTGTCCACCATAAGTCAAGAGTGTGATGAAATACTCTCCACTTGACTGGTTGAGTGCAGCTTCTAAAACATTCAAAAAGCTTGACACAATCCAGGAAAAAGCACCCTGGCCCATCCATCACCTTAAACATTCACTTCCTCCACCACTGGCGCATGGTGGCAGCACTGCATACTATGTACAAGATGCACTGCGGAAACTCATCAAACCACCTTTGACAACACTTTCAAAACCCAACGTCTACCACCTAGAAGGAAAACGGCAACAGATGCATGGGAACAGCATCAATGAAAGGTCCCCTCCAAGCCACACACCATCCTGACTTGGAACTATGTCGCCGTTCCTTCACTGTCGCTGGGTCAGAATCCTGGAACCCCCTTCCTAACAGTACTGTGGGTGTACCTACACCACATGGACTACTGCAGTTCAAGAAGATAGCCTATCATCTGTTTTTCAAGCTGTGATGTTTGTATTTGACCTTTATGCTTTTTTGTAAAAGGGCATTTTAATTAATAAGAATTGCTATATAAAAAAAAACCTGCCAGTAGGGTGTGCTAAATCCCAGATGTATTGCCCTTTGATGTAGAAAAAAAATAAAGGAACATTGAGCTCAACAGCTTCAGACCATGAACTCTCTCCTCCATCTTGACCCCTTTTTAATCCATCTTTTTCCTCCAACTGCCCCCCTTTCCACCACTGCCCCTCACCACCAACCCCCCCACCCACAGGGTCATCTGTCTCTTGTTCTTATGTTTTGCTTTCACAGAGCACTGCCCCTTGTTCTGCTATTAACACATTATTCTATCTTTCCTTTATGCCATTATCATCACCTTCTTTACTCTTTAAAACTGTCATTAATACTGCCTTTCTCCTGTGTCCATGACATCTTTGTCAAATCTCTCCTAAGCTCTCACCTATCCCTGATCTTCTATCTTGCTTCACCTGCTCCACTCCCTCTTAAACAGTATAAAATCCATTGCATTTCTACCTCTCTTCAGCTCTGAAGAAGAGTCATATGGATTCAAAATGGCGGAGCAAGCTTGAAGGGCTGAATGACCTACTCCTGTTCCTAATTCGTATGTTCATATGCAATTGTTTCCACTTGCCGATGAGCCTAAGGGAGCACAAGTACAAGATAGTCACTAAAGACCAAGAAGCGAATTGAGGAGGAATTTCTTTACACAGAGAGGGTGAGAACCTGGAAACCACTGCCACATGGAATGGTTGAAGCAGGTGTCAATGAAGCATTTAAGAGGAGGCTTAATACACACATGAGGGAGAAAGAGAGGGATATAGCAGAGGTAATTAGAGCAGGCTTGTGTGGGCTATATATATCAGTTGGGCCAAATGGCCTATTTCTGTACGCTGGTTTCTTTATTGTTCTGAGGAATAGTTGAAATTAAATTGTTCCCTTTTATGGCACTATGAGTGAAATATTGATTGTGGATCTTTTAAACCTGACTCATTATTTCTTTACTTTCTACATGGAAAAAAAATACTGAATTTCAAGCTATTTTTTTTTCCTCTTCAGTTATCAGTCTAATGGCTGACAGGTTCCTCAGTGAATTTAACCTGCATGTAAAATGTATCATTTGAAAGCAGCATTTTAAATAATATTACACATTTCTCTGTTTCTTTCTAAACACTGCAATTCTTTATGTGTGGTTTAGTTATTCTAATATGTGTTGAGGGATTGACTTTTAGGGATGTTAGGGCCTACTGGTCCTCTGCAATTTCTGACAGATATTTTTAACCCATATCCAACTCCTCAGTCTAATTAAAAAGTCAGAGAGGATTCCAGGTAAACCTGGTGGGTTTTATCAATCTCTTATATTTTTAATTTCTGCATTTGGCGATATCAAGGGGAGATCACCAGCACTGGGAAGTTATTGGGGTCTGATGTATAGCTTCTCTCAAATCTGCACCCACTTTTTATACAGTGCCTCAGAAGACACTTCACCGGCCCCTACCAGAGACGGAAGACTCACTGCGCCAGGAGGTTTTGTTTTAATTCATTCCTAGGCCAACCTTTGTTGCCCATCTCTAATTGCCCTTGAGAAGGTAGCGGTGAGTTGCTAGTGCTGTTGGGAAGGAAATTCTGTCCAACTTTATTTTATTCAACCTTTCTGTAGTAGTTTGATACAACTGAGTGGTTTGCTAGGCCATTTCCAAGGGCAGTTAAGAGTCAACCATGTTGTTTTGGGTCTGGAGTCACATGTAGGCCAGACCGGGTAAGAATGGCAGATTTTGTTCCCTACAGGCAATTAGTGAGCCAGAATGTGTTTTAAGACAATCCAGTAGGTCCATGGTCACCATTACTGAACATAGCTTTTTAATTCCTGATTTATTAATCAGATGAATTTAAATTGCACCATCTGCCGTGGTGGGTTTTGAATTCATGCCTTCGGAGCAGTAGTCTGGGCTTCTAGATGATTAGTCTAGTCAGATTACCACTACAACATTGTTCTGCTAACATGTTTGGTGTTGCGCCATCCCAGTATACGCAGTCTCAGCACTTGACACATCATAAAAAGGGCTGACTCCTTGAATGTGGCACTCCCAGCAAAGATGCCTGGTCAGGAAATCATGGACTGGCACACCTGGATTTTAAATGAATGTTTGAAAAATCATGGGGTGACCAATGCCCTTACCAGTGCCTCTCTTCATCTGGACTGTCCCATTCTACAACAGTCCCTTTAAAGAAACAATGCCTCTGAGTTTCTTTCTGCTGTGAGCAAGGTCAATCATGTGATGAGCGAAATTTCTCTTGACTTCTAAAGTGTCTTTTCCTTGTGTTTATAACAGGGATGTGCTTACTTGATAATCTATGCATTTTCCGATAGGGATGAGAAAGGGGATTACAGTAGATGGTTGCAATTGAAAAGCTAGCACAGGCACTGACTCAATGGCTAAATTGCCTCTTTCCGAGCTGTAATTTCTATGATTTCCTGACAGATTTTAAAATATTAACTTGTCTTTCTTTCTGATGCTCTTTCAACCTGCCATGCCTTTCCAGCGTATTCTGGGTTTTTTTAGTTCAGATTTCAAGCAGTTTCCTTTTTACCCGAGTACAATGTATTTTTTTTCCCCAGATTTTTATAGCGGAAGAATGTTGTTTTATAGATATAACCTAACTCGGAATGTACTCCTATTACTGCTCTGGAGTGAATGGTGATTGATGGACAAATCACCCAATTATGGAGCAAGATAATTAGGAACAGCAGTGAAAGTGGCCAATCTTTAGCAGGAGAGTGTGAGTGACAGCAAAGTCATTTAGGAACCATAATAGAACAAGGGTTTTCATTTTGTATTTTCATGGCTGTAATTTGTTTAAAAATTAACATGCAATCACCTAATTAATGAAGTCATCTTATTGGCTGGATCAGTGCAAGCTGCATTCTAATGACACATTAATGAAATCTTTTGTGGTAATCAATATGCTGTCGGCAGTTTGCTGCTTTTAAATGGCAGCAGGCTGGTGAAGAGTTTGTTGATTGCACTGCTGGCAGCAATGTGTCAGCCTGCAGGGTTTATAAGGGGTAAGTGCATTGAATTGTGATTTAAACCTTGCATGTAATAAAGGGAGGTAACTTATCAGGCTCTCTCAGCCACTGTTTATTGTTCCGTTTTATGTTCAAGAGTGATCAATTAGAGGTCGTTTGAAGTATTTTGAGAGTTTAAGAGGTACTTTGTATACTTATCCTAGCTTGTTTTGCCAACTGAAATAATTAAAGGGTAAATCAGTTTGTAGAACTGGATTTTATGGCTCCTGTAAGGCAGCAGGGACATGGTTTCAGCAGGGGGGGCATGTAAAATATGATGAGTACGTGTCCCATCGCCTACCCCCCACCCCCCCCCCCCCCCCCCCCCCCCCCCCCCCCCCCCCCCGCACCCTGCTGACCCGGTCCCCTTAATACAGAGGATAGCTAAGGCATCCACGGGCTTGCCCACCCTTACACCTATTAAGGCCCTCAACTGGCCAATTAAGGGCCACTTAAGGACTTTAATTCACTTCCACTGTTATGATACACTGGGTGGAGGAAGGCAGGTAAGAGTGGAAAGGCCGTTTTTTTTCACCAAAGTTGTTGAAAAGGCAGGGAGAAAGGGCAAATGGTATATTGGCCTTTATTGCAAGAGGATTTGAGTACAGGAGTAAAGAAGTGTTGCTGCAATTGTATAGAACTTTAGTGAGAACGCACCTGGAGTATTGTGAACTGTTTTGCTCTCCATTTCTACGCCATAAAGGGAGTACAACAAAGGTTCACCAGACTGAATCCTGCAATGGCGGGATTGTCTTATGAGGAAAAATTGAGGAGACTGGGGCTGTATTCTCTTCAGAAGAATGAGCGGCGATCTCATTGAAAAATACACAATTCTTATAGGGCTTGACAGGGTAGATGCAGGAAGGATGTTTGCCTTGGCTCACCTAGAACCAGGGGACACAGTCTCACAGTACGAGGTAAGCCATTTAGGACAGAGATGAGGAGGAGTTTCTTCACTGAGAGGGTGGGGAATTGTTGGAATTCTCTACCCCAGAGGACTGTGGAGGCTCAGTTTCCACAGAAATTGATAGATTTCTTGATAATATATAAAGACGATATAAGGATAGTGCAGGAAAATGGCATTAAGTTAGAAGATCAGCCATGATCTAGTTTAATGGTGGAGTAGGCTAGAGTAGCTGATTGGCCTCCTCCTGCTCCTGTTTCCTATATTCCTATTTGGGTATGCCCCATGCACCTCGGGGGCACCCCCCCTCCCTCCCTCCCTCCCCCCCAAATCAAGATCATAACCCCCTTTGTGCCTCCCAACTGGCCTCAAAAACCACTCCTGCTCTCCCTCCCCCCTCCCAAGGCTTCCTGACCACTCCCCGCCCAAAAGGCCCAGGGTTTGATCTTCCTAGGGCCACCTGGGACTCCCAGCAGCACCCACCACTGAGTTCTGGTGCTGTTGGAACTGCAAGAGCTGCTGGTCAATCAGGGAGGTGATGGTGTAGTGGTATTGTTACTGAACCAGTGATCTAGAGACCCAAGGTAATGCTCTGGGGAGCTGGATTCCAATCCCACCAGAGCAGATGGTGGAATTTGAATTTAATACAAATGTGGAATTCAAAGTCTAATGATGACTGTGAAACTATTGCTGATTGTCATAAAAAATGATGTAGTTCATTAATGTACTTTAGGGAAGGAAATCTGCTGGTCTGGCCTACATGTGACTTTGGACCCACAGCAGTGTGGCTGACTCTTAAATGGGATGGGATGTCCACTAGCCAGTGATGTCCACATCCCATGAAATAATATTTTAAAAGTCAGGATGGTGTGTGGCTTGGAGGGTAAATTGCAGCTGTTCCCATGCAGATGCTGGCCTTGTTCTTCTAGGTGGTAGAGATCACTGGTTGGAAGGTGCTGTTGAAGGAGCCTTAGTGGGTTGCTGCAGCGGTGGTGGAGGGAGTGAACACTTAAGGTTGTGGATGTGGTGCCAATCAAGCGGGCTGCTTTGTGATGGTTGGTGTCAAGCTTCTAGAGTTGTTCTAGAGCTGTTAGAGCTGCACTCATCCAAGCAAGTAAAGAATACTCTACCACACTCCAAACTGGTGCCTTGTAGATGGTGGACAGGCTTTGGGGTGTCAGGAGGTGAGTTACTGCAGGATTCCCAGCTGCTGACCTGTTCTTGTAGCCACAGTATTTATACGGCTGCTCCAGTTCAGTTTCTGGTCAGCGGTAACCACCAGGATGTTGATAGTGGGGTTTCAGTGATGGTAATGCCATTGAACATCAAGGGGTGATGGTTGAATTCTCTCTTGTTGAAGATGGTCATTTACTGGCATTTGTGTGGCATGAATGTTATTTGCCATTTATCAGCCCAAGCCTGAATATTGTCCAGGTCTTGCTGCATTTGGACATGGACTGCTTCGGTATCTGAGGAGTCACGGATGGTGCTGAACATTGTGCAATCATCAGCAAACACCCCCAACTTCTGACCTTATGATAGGGGAAAGTCATTGATGAAGCAGCTGAAGATAGTTTGGGCCGAGGACACTGCCCTGCGGAACTCCTGCAGTGGTGTCCTGGAACTGAGATGACTGACCTCCACCAAACACAACCATCTTCCTTTGTGCTAGGTATGACTCCAACCAGACTTTTTCCCCTGATACCCATTGACTTCAGTTTTGCTAGGACTCCTTGATGCCACACTCGGTCAAAATGCTGCCTTGATGTCAAGGGCAGCCATTCTTACCTCACCTCGTGAGTTCAGCTCTTTTGTCCATGTTTGAACCAAGGCTGAGTGGCCCTGGCAGAACCCAAACTGAGCATCAGCATTAATCATTAATCAGCATTAAGCGCCACTTGACAGCATTGTTGACCATCTCTTCTACCACTTTACTGATGATTGAGAGTAGACTGATAAGGCGTAATTGACTGGGTTGGATTTGTCCTGCTTTTTGTCTACAGGACATACCTGGGCAATTGTCCACATAGTCAGGTAGATGCCAGTGTTGTAGCTGTACTGGAACAGCTTGGTTAGGGGCGCAGCAAGTTCTGGAGCACAAGTCTTCAGTACTATTGCCGAAATGTTATCAGGACCCATAGCCTTTACAATATCCAGTGCCTTCAGCTGTTTCTTGATATCACGTGGAATGAATGGAATTGACTGAAGACTGGCATCTATGATGCTGGAGGCTGAGAATGATCATTCACTTCTGGCTGAAGATGTTTGCAAATGTTTCAACCTTGTCCTTTGCACTGATGTGCTGGGCTCCCCCATCATGGAGGATGGGGATATTTGTGGAGCTTCATCCTCCAATTATTTGTTGAATTTTCCACCACCATTCACGACTGGATGTGACAGAACTGCAGAGCTTAAGTCTGATCTGTTGGTTGTGGAACTGCTTATTTGTATCGCTTGCTGCTTTGGCACTTTGGCTGGCATGTAATCCTGTGTTGTAGCTTCACCAAATTGACTCCTCATTTTTAGGTATGCTTGATACAGCTCCTGGCATGCCCTCTTTATGCTTCATTGAACCAGGGTCGATCCCCTAGCTTGGTGGTAATGGTAAGTAGGGAATGCCAGACCATGAGGTTACAGATTGTGGTTGAGTACAATTCTGCTGCTGATGATGGCACACAGTGCCTCATGGATGCCGAGATTTGAGTTGCTAGATCTTTTTGAAATTTATCCTAATTAGCATGGTGGTAGTGCCACACAACATGATGGTAGGTGCCCTCAACGTGAACATGGGGCTTTGTCGCCTGTGTGTTGGTCACTCCTACCAATACTGCCATGGACAGATGCATCTGCAACAGGTAGATTGGTGAGGTGAAGTCAAATAGGTTTTTCCCTCTTTTTTGCTTCCCTCAGCACCTGCCACAGACAGGGTCTAGCAGCTATGTCCTTTCGGACTCGGCCAGCTCAGTCAGTAGTGGTGCAACCGAACCACTCTTGGTGATGGACATTGAAGTCTCCCAGAGTACCTTCCCTGCCCTTACCACTGTCAGTGCTTCTTCCAATTGGTGTTCAACATGTAGAAGCACTGATTCATCAGCTGAGGGGGGGGTGGGGTGGTATGTGGTAATCACCATGAGATTTCCTTGCCCGTGTTTGACCTAATGTCATGAGACTTCATGGAATCCAGAGTCAAGGTTGAGGGCTCCCAGGGCAACTCCCTCCCGACTGTATATCACTGTACTGCCACTTGGTGGTTCTATCCTGCCGATGGACATACCCAGGGATGGTGATGGTGGTGATTACCAGACCAACACAAACCATCAGTGGCTGAACATCCATCCAGGAACAGCTGAGGAGACATGATGGTTAACAGATTTAATGTTAACCTACTTATGCGACAACCATGACATCTTTTTTCTGTTATGGCCAGGTTGCCCTAGAACTGACTTTGTGCATTGAACTTCGACATGAGAAACATTCCTCTTGACCTGCTGTTACAGCTGTATTGCACCAGGAAACAAGGCACCAGGATGCCAAAAGAGAGCATGTCATGAGAAAATTGAACTCAGTGGTTTAGGGAGCTTAATGCCTCAGTTGGTGCCTGAAATGTAGTCAAGACAAAATAGAGATAGGTTCTTTTAAAAACTCAACGTTGATGACATCTAACTAAACTTGAGGGGTGTAGCAGAAACTTGTGTACTGCTCTAATGGTTGTTGTCTTTCAGTAAAATAGAAAGCAGAGTTTGACTTATAGCAGCGCCGAAATGAAGACCCTCTTAATCTTAAGGTAAAATCATTCATTAAGAACATAACTTTGTCGAATAAGGTTCATACAATCCTGCAAAAAGTGTTTGGAATTGAATATTTTCTTCTCACAGCACAGCACAACATGTGTTTGCTTTGCTGAGGTCCCTTACTTTGCTCTTACTTCAAGGAGGAAGGAGAGGAATGATGTGGCTTAAGAAAAGAAACCAGTTCCAATATAATGTGGTACTTAAACAGATTACAGGGTCAGTAATAAGGACTGTAAATGCCATCGACTGAAATCTCAGAAAACTGTCAATTTCCAGATCATTGAAGTTCAGTGAAAAGCACAAGAATACTAATATATAGGTCAATGTTCCCATATGAATGATATCAGGATCCTGCAAATTAGCAGCAGGATGCGTTTTCTATTCAGGTGCAATTTATGGATTCTCTGCAAATACTCTGAATGCAAAATCTTAGACAGTTGCTCTTGTGGAAAATTTGCAGGACAAAATACAATTTCATAAATCTGCAAAAGGCTTAGAGAATAGCAGCTTAAATCAGTCAAGAAATAAAATTCTGCTGCCGCAGAAAAATTCAAAGGAGATTGCCACGGTAATAGATAAATTCATCACCTAAGGCTGTATCTATATTAATAAAGGAAGCTGAATCAGTGACAACATGTTCTAACATTATCCCAGGGCTGATTGTTTTTATTTCTGGAGATAAATTTATTTTCTTCATCTGCAAGCTGTTCTAAGTAAGTCTTTAATATCAAAATATTTTTTAAAATTGTAATTGCTGATTATCTTAATATTGCTTTATGCCAACAGGTGAAGTGCTGCAAGTATTGGCCAGATGACACTGAAATCTATGGCGACATTAAAGTAACTCTCATTGAGACAGAACTGTTGGCTGAATATGTCATAAGAACATTTGCAGTAGAGAAGGTAAACTTCTTTAACGTCCCAAATTATAAATAAAGGACCCTAGCAAGCTCAAACTGGTGGCTGCCTCACGTTGGTGAAACCTATACACGGTCACAGATTTGAACCTATTTTATCTACTTTTTTTCTGTCCAAGCGCATATTTGAAGCATATGTTTGGGCAACTGCATTGTTTCTAAGCAATGGATTGAAAATGACATGACAGTTTGAAAGGCAGAGGCATGCTCATTTTTTATCATGTAATGAAGATATGAGTGGGAGTGGATGTGCGTTGTTGATTGTCAGAGTAGTGTTTGAACCTTTAGCACCTTATAAAGTTGTTTCTTTCCACATATAAATTTGCAGCTCACACAGAGACAAATGTAATTTTCCCTTCTTTTAAGAGAGAGTACATTTCTAGAAAATAGAACCTTAGAAACACAAAGCAAAGCGACTACATCTACATGGTTTGCACATGGTGTGAATTCCTATTTCAATTCCTCTTATCTAAATGTGAATTCCTAGTTTCTCTGTGTGAATTCTTGCCACCTCAGTGAAAATCCCTGTTATCTCAATATGAATTCCTGGTCTCTCTGTTTGAATTCTTGTCACCAGAAAGTAAATTCCTGCTATCTTAATTCTGTTATCTCTATACGAACTCCTATCTTGTAAATGCAACATTTCTTATAACAGGAGAGATAATTATAATTTGACTTTTTTTAAAAAGAATGTTTTAGATGATGTGAAATTTGCATGTGAAGAATGAAGGCTGCTCATCTTTATCTGCTATATTTATGTTTCACCTTATCATCCAAGTTATTGCTTCCCATCTATAATTATGTGGTTCTGAAAGAGACAATGCAACTTTTTTTCACTTTTTAACAGAGAGGTGCTCATGAGATCCGAGAGATCAGACAACTCCACTTCACTGGATGGCCAGACCATGGTGTTCCATACCATGCTACGGGGCTGCTGGGCTTTGTACGGCGAGTAAAGACAAAGAATCCAGCGGGTGCTGGGCCTATAGTGGTACATTGCAGGTAGATGAAACCTCTTTCGTAGGAATATAGGGTAAAGGCGTTGGCTATTCACCCTATTCCACTGGCTAATCTGTGTTTCAGTTCCATTTAACCCTGGTTCCATATTGTTACAATTATGAGGTTTGTAAGATTGCTACGTTTTGAGATTGTTATTTAAGGTGAAATGAAGGGCCCATGTGACCTGTTTTGAAGTTTGCCTAACGGTAAGCCTGGGTGGTTTTATTGCTAGAGATCAAAGGAAGGCTTATATTGTTTTTCTGGGAAGAAGGTGCAAGGTGTTTATGCTTGGAGCCATCGGCAGTGGCCTATGTGTTAACAGTGGAGAATGTGAACCTCCAAAGTCCCAGAAAGGTGTTGAAAATGTCAGATTTTTTTTTCATTCATGGGATGTGGGCATCACTGGCTAGGCCAGAATTTATTACCCATCCCTAATTGCCCTTGTTCAGGGGCATTTTTAAAAGTCAACCACATTGTTGTAGGCCAGACCAGGTAAGGGTAGCAGATTAACTTCCCTAAAGGACATTAGTGAACCAGTTGGGTTTTTATGACATTGGAAATGGTTTCACGATCAGACTTTTAATTCCAAATATTTACTGATTCAAGTTTCACCATCTTCCATGGACGGGATTTGAACCCAGGTCTACAGAGCATTGCCCTGGGTTGCTGGAATACTAGCCTAGTGATAATACCACCGCCTACCTGTAAGGCTGTAACCAGTTGGACTTCAAACTGTCCATTTAATTCTAAGATGAAAGTGAGTTGGGCTCTAAGGATAACTAATTAGCAATTCTACCTTGTTACAAGGCTCATTTGATTCATGTTGCCCTGGGGAAGGATGCAGAGGAAGCAATTATAAAGATTAGATTGTGGGCTTTCATAGAATGTCACTGAATATCACAGGCAGTGTATTTAGTTTGCATGGATCTGGAGGAGAGAGGGAGCTGCTGGAAACCCAATAAGTTGCTATGTTTTGCCATGCAGGAATGTGGGTGGGAACTCACCCTTGCACTGAAAAGACCAAATTCACGGGGAATTAAAAGGCAGCTGGAAGAGTCACCTACCTTGGGATAAAGAGAGAGTTTCAGGGAAAAGAAAGCCTCATTGTTCTAAGACAGCCCTAAGATTGCAAATTACCAAGAAAGGAAAATAATAGGAATAAATCCTTGGAAGCTAAGAATCACTTTGAATTGATTCTGGGAAAGTTGAATGTCCACATAATGGACATTATACTATGAAGTGTGTTTTTTCGGTTGGGCTAACATTAAGAAGGGGGTATTCTCTTCTGTGAGTTAAAGTATAAGTTGCCTACAAAGATAATGTTTAGTTAAGAGTGTTTTTAGTCATTTGTTACAGTAAATGTTTAAAACATGAAATCTTGACGTGTCATTCTTTCAGCTATTAACTGGAAGTTCGAATTTCTTTTCTAAAAGTCATTGGTCTCTATGAGGATGTAAAAAATATCCCTTCACACTTTTACCTAACAAAGATCTATCGATCTCACTTCTGAAATTTTCAAAAAGAATTTGGTGCAATAAATTGACCACTTTCCTATTATGACAGTCTGAAGTATCTTGGGTTTAGAGTTTCAACTTAATGCCTAGGCATAAAACTGGTGTTGTGCACAGCTTATTGTATAGATAGCACTCAGGTTTTACTTCCATTGATCCTATAAAACCAATTTCATGTCCATGCAGCAAGTTAAAAATCTTGCACTTGAATACTTTTTTTCACTTGGTAAATTTGTCTCAGCTCCTTTGCTACTCTGAAGGTATCAGCTTTGTCTCAGTCTTAGTATTCTAGCCTCTGAAAAAGGTGGTGATGGGTTCAATCCCCATTCCCAAGAGGATTGAATGCATACTCTAGTCCGACACTTCAGTTCAGTGCTGAGGAAGACAATCCACCAAAGGCCTATATGTCCTTTCAGGTGTATGTAAAAGATCCATTGGCACTTCTGGAAGAGCTGAGCAGTTCTGCTGGTGACCAAACAGGTATTGTTCCTGCAACTATCATTACTAAACAGATTTCCTTGTCATTATCATACTTCTGTTTGTGGGACCTCGTTGTATGCAAATTGCCTGTCCCCATTTCCTACATTATAACTACATTTCAAAAGTGCTTCATTGGCTGTAAATCATTCTATAATGTCCTGAGGTTATGGACAGCGCTATATAAATGCAAGACTTTATCTCTTTCATGTGATTGATTTGAGGCAATCTCACAGATTTAATTTTCCCAAGAAACATCTTGAGATGAGAGGAGAATAATGCAATGATAAATTCTGCCTATCTGACATTGTCCAAATTAATGAAGTCTATTAACAGATCCACGATGATTTAGTTTGACATAAATTGTAGTCATTTCATGGGCACTTCAGTGGCTAAAAAGAAGTAAAAGTTGATAATTCTATTACATTTAGAATATTCGCTATTTGAATGTTTCTGGCAGGATAGGAGCAGTCGGTAAGATAATATTAATTTTCTTTCTCTGTCTTTCAGTGCTGGAGCAGGAAGGACAGGCTGCTTCATGGTTATTGACATCATGTTGGACATGGCAGAAAGGGAAGGGGTTGTCGATATTTACAACTGTGTCAGAGAACTACGATCCCGCAGAGTCAACATGGTCCAGACAGAGGTACCAAGTCCAAATCTTCCTTAAAACAATGGTCACTCTTAATCAACATTAATATTCTTTGAGTCTAGGAGGACAACAACAACTGTGACCCCACCCCCACCCCGCCTGGTATTGGTATGTATTTACTCCACTTCCCACACCAGGGTTATATTTTCCTCTGCCATTAAAATAAGTGGAAACAGGTGGTGAGAGCATAAGATGAGAAAGCCCACTTTATGTTCACACTAGGTTTATCACCCAAGTCAGTGACCAAAGAATAGCATCTACATATGTGCCCTGACATCCTGTCTGAGTGAAATTGTTAGTGTTGTGTTAATTGAGGATAGGCTTTGAAAGGTAGCATGGAGCCTTGTTTGTAGCAGTCCTGTAAGGTTGCACCGTCAATTCTTCCTCAAGGCCAAAGATACTCGAGGTTACCCATCACTGCCATTGAAATGTCCTTAGTAGAAGTTCAGCAGCCTCCCACCTCCCACTGTAGCCACTGGGGGTACACTTCATAGGAGTACTACTGCAACAATAACATATTATATGGCACCTTTAAAGTAATGAAATGTCCAAAGGTGCTTCACAGGAGTATTATAAAATAAGGGATGACATCAAGCCACATATGGAGCTATAAAATCAGATGCCTGAAACCTTGGCCAAAAGAGGTAATTTTTAAGAATTGTTTTAAAGAAGGAATGCAAGATAGAGAGGTGTAGGGAGAGAATTCCAGAGCTTGGCACCTAGGCAACTGAAATTACAACCACCAATGGTGGAGCAATTATAATTGGAAATGAATAAGAGGCCAGAATTAGAGGAGTGGAGATATCCCGGAGGTTTGTGGGGCTGGAGGAAATTTCAGAGATAGGGAGGGGTGAGACCATGGAGGGATTTAAAAACAAGGATGAGTATTTTGAAGTCAAGACGTTGCTTGATCGGGAGCCAATGTAAGTTAGCACAGGGGTGGTAGGGGAACAGGACTTGCTGTGAGTTAATACACAGACAGCTGAGTTTTGGATGACCTCAAGTTTACGGAAGGTGGAATGTGAGGGACCAGCCAGGAGTGCATTGGCATAGTTGAGTCCAGAGGTAAAGTTGGCATGAGTGAGGGTTTCATCAGAGCTGAAGCAGGAACAAAGTCAGGTGACTTTGAAAATAGGTGGTCCTAGTAATGGCACTAATATAAGATTGGAGCTCATCTTAGATCAATATGAAATCAAGGCTGTGAACAGACTGGCTTGATCTTAGACTGTTTGCAGGAAGGGGGATGGAATGGTAGCTAGGGAATGAAGTTTGGAGTGAGGACTGAAAACAATGGTTTCAGTCTTCCCAGTATTTAATTGTAGGAAATTTCTGCTCATTTAGTACTGAGTGTTGAATAAATAATCTGATAATTTAACAACAGCGGAGGAATCGAGAGTGGCGGTGAGGTGGAGTTGAGTGTTGTCAGCTGTGCCTTCGCATATTGTGGCCGAGGGGCGGCATGTAGATGAGAATTAGACGGGAGCCAAGGATAGGTTCTTAGAGGACACCAGAGGTAATGGTGCAGGAGCAGGAAGAGAAGCTATTGCAAGGGTTAGCCTGGCTACAGTTAAATAGACAAGAATGGGGCCATATTGGGAATAGTTCAACCTAGCTGGACAACAGTGGAGAGGCATTGGAGCAGGATGGTGTGATCTACCATGTCAAGAGCTGCAGATAAGTTGAGAAGGGCAAGGAGGGAACATTTACCTTTGTCACAATCAGATAGCCATTTGCGACATTTCAGTACTGCAGCAAGGGGAAGAAACCTAATTGGAGGGATTCAAACATGGAGTTCCATGAAAGATGGGTATGGAGTTGGGAGGAGACAACACATTCAAAAACTTTAGAGAGAAAGGGAGGTTGGAGATGAGCTGATAGTTTGCAAGTAGGGTGGAATCTCTACAATAGCTAAACAAGCACATAAGACGGGCACTAAGGGTTTAATACAAATATGAAGTGAATTGTTGGTGTAAAGCTTTTTGTTCTGGCTTTGGTTAATATTTATAGTCAAACGAGGTCAAAACCCATGAAGCTGGGCTGCAAGAAAGAAATCAGATGGTGGTTGTGGGGGTGATGGTTAGAAGGTCGGAGGGACTGCTGGTGCACTGGGGAGGGGAGGGGAGGGTTCAGATGGAACACTCTAAAGTCATTCTGTAAGAGCTTTTGCAGCTGGGGGGGTTGAGATGGGGGAGATGCTGATGGTTAACACAGCAAAGTTTTAAGCAAAGATGAGATGCTTGCCCAACAGGTAAGTTGAGACAACTTGGGTTACCAGCAATCGGCCCTTGACTATATAGTTATAGAGCCACAAGTTCACCTGCATGACCCTTTCGCTGAGGAAAGATGACTGTTTCATGAGCATGAAGCAGGAGGGCTAGTTTTGTTCTTTTGTAGCCTGCATCTGAAACACAAATTATTCAGCAGTCAAATAGTTAAAGGATATGAAATTAGTATTGCAGTAAATGAATAATAAAAATCAGACAAGGTATGTTTGAGGATATTATTGTGCAGTGGTTTATTCCTTAATGTACATTGAAACCTTTCCAGATCATTTGCTGTGATATGAATTACACCTTACTCAGCAACAAATCATTAAACCTCGTGTTCAGAAAATGCAGCTGTGAAGAGCTTCTTGAATCATTAATTCCTGCACATAAAATGATTCCACTTTGATTGAAAATGGGCTGCATTCTCTCTTCTCAAACTCAACAGGAACAGTACGTGTTTATCCATGATGCCATCCTGGAGGCCTGTTTGTGTGGAGATACAGCAATTCCAGCCTCTCAGCTCAGGTCTGCGTATTATGAGATGAATAAACTGGAGCCACAGACTAACTCCTCTCAGATAAAGGAGGAGTATAGGGTAAGCGAAAACTCTTTCCAGTATGCACATTTCTAACGATGTAAAAGGGTTTTTGCAAAAGGCAATTGTATCTTCTTTGATTTATTCATTCACAGGATGTGAGCATCACTGGCCAAGACCAGTATTTATTTCCCATTCCTAATTGCCCGTGAGAAGGTGCTGGTGTCAAGTAACCTTCTTGAACTGCTGCAGTCCATATGGTGAAGATACATCCACAATGCTATTTTGTAGGGAGCTCCAGGTCTAGCTAAATATGGGCTGAAGTTCAAATCTGATGAAAACAATTCTACATCTTTAATGAACTTGCTTCAATATCTAAAAACCATTGCGGGGGTGGAGTGCCAGGAGACCTCTGTTTTGTTGCAGCAGGGGGAGGAGTGTTGGGATTGGGGCTTGGTGATGAACAGTGCTGTATTATTGATGCTTCTCAATCTCAGTTAATAGACAGAAGGAGTATATTTACATCTTCATCACCAAGCCAGAGGTCTTATTATGATTAAGAGGGGTGAGACAAGTCACAAACCCATTTAATCGTGAAGCTGGGGTCATTTATTAGAATCCAATACATCAGTATAGTTCAGACTTTTAGAACAAAAAATGGGTGACTCATTCCATGTTTTCATGCAGTGAATCACAATTTCATCCACTCTACCAATAGGCAAGGGAAGCAGGGTGATGGCGTAATCCGAACACCAATGGGCAATGTCATGTTATGGGAGAATGTAGGGAGAACCCCCAATCTGACAATGGCCTGCGAAGAGAGGAGGGTGAAGACAGGTATCTCCGTCCAAGAGGGAATAACTATCAAATTGGAAATATGATCACTGAATCTCTGGTTCATGCCTCTGAGCGACCTGGCAAAGAGGCTTTGGCATAAGTTATTCGCCATCTATTGAGCCATTGAAAGAGGGAGAACATGAAGATCTGTTTGTTTAGTTAAAATGGATGGAAAATTATGCTGGACAGGTGAAGTGGGGGTCAAGGAGTGGTGGTGGGTGAGGGTCAGTCGTCTTGGGCCTCTCACATGCGCCTCCCAGTGAACAATTATTGGTGGTGAAAATGTATGTTGTAGGGAAAGCTCAAGGTGGAAAAGTGGAAGGAAATTAAATAAGGCATTTTCAAATAAAGCACTAAATCTGTGGCAGCACTGGAGAAGTTGAGCAGTTGTACAGCCTGACGTGTGAGACCTGAATAAATGCACAGTTCAAATGCCATATTTGTGAAGCATCCTGAGATAATGAATTTGATGTTAATGATAAATTCAGTCAGTGCCCTGAAACAAGAGGCTTTACCCTTGAGTAGTTACTTGCCTTTTGAGTCAGCTGGATAGAGCTCATGACAAGACAAATTATGAACAAAAGGAACAAAATTAAATGAGCTCTTAGGCCATGTTATTATGTAAAATTAGGAACAGCCTTTTGTCATCTCTCTCTATCAGACTCTTAACATGGTGACCCCAACCCTACGAGTGGAGGACTGCAGTATAGCACTTCTACCTCGAAACCATGAGAAGAATCGCTGCATGGATGTCCTTCCACCAGACAGATGCCTCCCATTCCTGATTACAATAGATGGCGAAAGTAGCAATTACATCAATGCTGCCCTAATGGATGTGAGTACCTGTTGTTATTCCAGTAATGACTCTTATAAGAAGCCTCAAGACAGCACAATGGTGCATTTACTATTTCTGGATCCACTGAATATTTAATTGATTGGCTTTGAAGTAAAATATTACATTGTTCTCATGACTCATAATGTACAGAGGCTCAGTGGTTGTAATACAGGCATTATCAATCCAAAGGTCATGAGTGCAAATCCTATGTTTTAAAACAATGTGGTCCAGTGGAAATTGCTGATTTACCACAGGCATGGCTGGAGCAAAACCGTTTTAGTCACATGCATTGATTTCAGTAGAAACTGCCTTGCCCACAAAACAAGTGAGTGTACTTCACATAAACCTAGTTTCATTCAATGTAACATTTGTAGCTTTTATCACCAAAGTTTGGTTCTGGAGCATGAATTTATCAGAGTCAACACTTCTTAGTATAGCTTCTTGAATTTTGCCCAGCAATTGAACAATACTTTAGTTTGATCGCTGAGAATGTTGACTCACACAGTGGGGCCCAACAGATTTGTCCCCACTTTCCATCCAAACCATGGCTAGATGCTGCTAGTCCGCACTCATGAAGCCTTGTTGGAGCTGCTCTTTATTGGCTGGGCTTCCTTTTGCTGGCCTGGGGTGGTTATTGTTTTTTGTTCTTTCACAGGAGGTGGGCTTCCAGCAATTGTTGCCCATCCCTAATTTAGTGAACTGAGTGGTTTGTGAAGCCATTTCAGAGGGCAGTTAAAAGTCAGCCACAGTGTCAAGGGTCTGGGGTCACGTGTAGACCAGGTAAGGAGAGCATATTTCCTTCCCTAAAGGACATTAATGAATTAGATGGGTTTTTACAACAATCAATGATAGTTAAATGGCAACATGACTGAGGCTTGCTTTCTATTCCAGATTTTTAAAATTAATCAATGAATTTAAATTCCACCAGATGCCATAGTGGGATTTGAACCTATATCAGGCAGGAAAGTGGAATTAAAGCCACATCAGATCAGCCATGATCTTATGGGCTGGCAGAGCAGGCTCGAGGGGTTGCATGGCCTAAACCTGCTCCTATCTCTTATGTGTCCCCAGAGCATTAACCTAGGCCTTCGCATCATTAGTCCAGTGACATTACCACTAAGCCACCGTCTTCCTTCATTCTGATTGGTCAAGCTGACCAAAGTGACTGTCTCCCCACTTCAAGCAATGTTGCTGGTATTTATATGGTGCTAAAGGCTG
This sequence comes from Carcharodon carcharias, assembly GCF_017639515.1. Lineage (NCBI taxonomy): Eukaryota > Metazoa > Chordata > Chondrichthyes > Lamniformes > Lamnidae > Carcharodon > Carcharodon carcharias. The sequence continues at coordinate 170,513,117 of NC_054472.1, forward strand.
TGTTCTGAGGAGCGGCACTCATCGCCAGTTTGCTGCTGCGTTCGAACTTTCCCCTGCCTCAATGCTGCTCTGCATTACTTACTGGGTCTTACAAGCCCAACTTTACCCGAAATGCAGACTGCAGCTGTTCTCCGAGAGCTCCATCGCAGCATTGAAGAGTCAGAGGAAGACAAGACATGCCCCCTTTTTGTGACACTAGCTGCTATATGGTAAGTTTAAAGGTCCAGTGTGAATATTCATGAATGGATGAGTGAACAGATGAATGTGAATAAATGGGTGAATGGATGAATGAGTGAGTGAGTGGGGAAGGTGGCAGAGTGGGTAGGTGAATGTGGTATGTGAGTAAATGCGTAGGCTGGTGAGGTGATATGTGGGCAAGGTGGCAGTTGGATGAGGTGGTCAGTGGATGAATTGGTGGGTGGGTGAGGTGGCAGGTAGGTGAGATGTTAGGTGGGTAGGGTGGCATGTGGATAGTGTAGCAGGTGGTTGAGGTGATGGATAAGTGAGATGGTAGGTGGGTAGGCTGGTAGGTGGATGGGGTGGCAGATGGCTAAGTGGGCAGGGCAGGTAGGTAGGTGTATGGGTAGGGTGGTCGGGGGAGTCATGTCAGTAGGGGTAGTCAGGTCAGGTCGGGGGAGGTTATCAGGTGGTGGGGGGTGTAACGCAATCAAGAGGGGTTGTCAGGACAGAGGGAGTAGTCAGGGGGTTATTTGGATCAGGTCATGTTGAGACGTAGTCGGTGGGGTAGACAGATCAGGTTAGGTTGGGGTGGATAGTTGGATGGGCAAGAAGGGTGTTCAGGGTGGTAGTTGAGATGTCAATGGGATAGTTAAAGGATCAGTGTGAATGATTCGTGGGGGGGTGTCAGTTGTGTAGTTATCCAGATGAGCCTTTTTCTGTCTAACATTTCCTGGGTAACTATCCAGCTAAGTAAGTCAGAACTGTCTGAAGTCTCCGGCTCCAGCTCTGTGTCAAAGACAGTCATGGAGGGTCCCGGGGTGCTTGAGACTTGCCCATTGGAAGTTGAAACTTTCCGGGAAATTCACATGGAGGTCACTGAGGTCAGGACTTCCGTGGGGTCCCCATGACCTGGAGACTGAAGATTTGGGCCAATGTCTGGAGTTTTCACCTGTGTTAAACACCATTTTAATAGATAATGGAAAAGCCGGGGCTAATGAAGTAAAGCACGCACAACATTCAAATCGCATGCACATACTCATACTCTCTGCTTTAGGTAGAACTATTTTACCAACGTATGCACAAAAAGGTTATAATGTCCAACAATGATGTCTATTGCTCATTTTTTTATCTACCTATCAGCAATGCAGTTTATCACACCTGGATGTCCAATTAGCCACCTGTGGCTAATGTATTATCTTAAAAAAAATTTGTAATCTTAGATTAGTACCATGAAACATACCATGATGGTTCACTAGTATAATTCAGGGAAGAGAACATGCCATCCATTCCTGGACCGGCCAATACATAATTCCCTCCTACACTATGTTGTTGACTCATTGTGATTCCTTTTTGAGCTCCTCTGAATCAGCAAATAACCAGTGGCAAAAATTATTATCACAAAAAAGCCAACTAAGATGGTCAGTAAATGTGGCCTTGCCTAACTTCATCCACATCCTGAGAGAAAATTTGATTAAACAGTTACACAGTACTAAATGGTGTGGCCATAGTTCATGCAGCCTATTAAGCATCTGCCCTAGAATGGCATGTGATTGAGTTGGTTTGACTGGTCCTATAGCCTTGTGGAAAATGGGCATCACATCTTTGTGAAGAAGTTGAATAGAGACAATTATTAACTCAAAGTGCTTGCACAAAACCTGTGGCTGGCAAGTTGCCAGTGCTGGTATGACACAAGTTCACAATTATGATTCACCATGCAGGAAGTTGCTAATCTTGAGCAAGGATGTGTGCCATGTGAAAGTGCAGGAGGGGAGAGACAAATGGAAAAGCAGAGGAAGGGGATCAACTCAGGCTGATCTCACACACTTAGCAAGTGCACCGTTCAATTGGCAGTGACCTCAGGGTCTACTCCTCCTCTTGGCCTGTCATTTTAACTTCATGACCTTAAATGAGTGGGACTGTTCCAATAATACCTCCTGCCCAGCCAGAACTGGTACTGTCCTCATATCATATCCACATACTTGCACGGATGTCCATACAAATATGTAGGCATAATCATACATACAAACATACACACAGGCTACACACGTATGCACATGCACATGCACACAGGCTTAATGACAATCCCTAGTAGGCGGACTGGAATGGAAGCAGGAAATGTTTGGATTGCAGGAGTGAACCAATTCTGACATCCCAACTGTTGACTCAGCTGAGGCTAACAAGCATAACAGGGTTGAGGGCCAAAACTGAAACCTTCCTAGTTTGAGTGACTCAGTGCCACACCGCATGTGTCATTCACCCACTAAGCCACTTGGAAGTTTTTTCTTAGCAATACTGAATAATGGAAACATTTAAATGCTTGGATAGATTTTCTGAGGCTTTGCCAGGCTGCCAGCAGCTATTAGAAGGTTGAGAGTTATGCTAACAATTGGCTTCCCAATATATGCTGCTGGTAGATGAGGATTGGGAATGTATCTACCCTGTTGTGTCAGCCTAACTTTTTGCTTCCCTTTCACAGAGTTATAAGCAACCTTCAGCTTTCATTGTTACCCAGCATCCCTTACCGAATACTGTGAAGGACTTCTGGAGACTTGTGTTGGACTATCACTGTACATCAATCGTCATGCTCAATGATATGGATCCTGCACAGGTATGTGTAAACATGAAAAAAAAACAATAAGAAACACTCAGCAGGTCTGGCAGCATCGGTGGAGAGAGAAACATTTTGGGTTGATGGCCTTTCCAGTGTGTAAACATGGTTGATTCAAAGTCAGTTAATTTGCAGGAAGGAAGTGTGTAATGGATGGACGTTCAGGACAGGTTTCAACAAGAAATAGGTAAACTTTATTGCGGAGAGCTTTTTAGATGCTGCATGCTTGAACAGGATCCTCGACAGGAAGCCCCCCAACCCTGGATTACTCACGCCTAGGGCTTGTTGGTCAGAGCCTCCAAGAGTACCTGATAGACAGTAGGAGAGACTATACCTTCAGTTACTACAAAATTGCAGGGTTTTTTTTTACATGAAGTTTCTACTGGATTGTGAAGTTTATATGCTTTCCTATTTCATGGTACAAATTACATGGTAGCTGCAGATAAATACATTGAAGGTTTTACACAGTTGGTTCATGCTGTGTATTGATGGGAATAAGGCTAGGAACCTTAGACTGAATAAAGAAACTCTTGAATTTACATAGCAGCTTTCACAACCACAGGATATTCCAAAGTGCTTTCCAGCCAATGAAATTCTTTTGAATTGCAGTCGCTGTTGTAATGTAGGAAACGCAACAACTGTGTGAAAATCTTCAATGATCTTTTCTAGTGTTTCAGTGCAACTGAGCCAAGAACCCCTTTTCTTCATTATGAAACAAAAACCCTTGTTGCTGTGGCTCTTTGCCTCATTCTATTTCAGTGCCTATGAACTGTTTTTTTTAATGAAACATGGCATCTCCTGCAAGGCCAGTATTTGTTGCCCATCCTTAATTGCCCCTGAGAACAGCTAAGAGTCAACCACATTGCTGTGGGTCTGGAGTCACATGGAGGCTGGGCTTCCTTCCCTAAAGGGCATTAGTGACCTAGGTGGATTCCCACAACAACCATTGACTACCATTACTGAGACAAGCTTTCAATTCCAGGTTTATTTATTTATTATTAATTGAATTTACATTCCACCAGTAGCTGTGGTGGTATTTGAAGTTATATTCCCAGAGCATTAACCTAGGCTGCTGGATTACTGGCCCTGTAACATTACCACTGTGCCGTCATCTCCCCAAAGGGTGTTACTTTGATTTAAAGGGGAGGGGGGATAGGAACATTGTTATGAACTGAAATGGGGGGAGAGGCCTGTCAACATAAACTGGGAGGGGAGGAAGAGTATCATGAATTGGGCTGCAAAGAGTACTTACCTATTAATAATAGTATAAAGAAATTAAGCAATTTAGGAACAAAGAATGCCTATTCATATTGACACTAATCTAAAGCTGTTCTGAAAGAAATCAGGGGAAATTTTGCTCCAATTTTCCGTGACTAAGTATAATAGCCTTGGCTGTAATGGAATGTACATGTCTTCAGTGAATATTTGGTAGGTTTTTTATGAGTTGTTACCTCTCTTTAAGTTTTGTGGTAGCCTTTGTTCACTTTGCAGGCTGTCAGTATGGAGATATGTAGTGCAAAGATTAATGGGTGGACATTCAGGTAGAATCTCCCCATTTTTTTCCAATATACCTGTCCTCCAGAAACTCATTCAACCACTGCAGCAAAAGAAGGCCTTGGAAAGGGATTTAATTCCGCAAACTTCTGGAAAGTAGTGGAGAAAAAAAATAATTTCTCACATCTATTGAGTGCCTGACATTTTCTTTCTTGAAAGGAAATGAAAGCAATCATGGCAAAGCCTTCTGCAAGGTTTTCAGTAAGATATATAAAAAATAAATTGAAGTCAGTAACTGAAGAAATATAATGGACCTTCTTTAAGGGCACTTTGCTTAAACCCTCTATCGAAAATGTTTTTGACCTGGGCAATCAATTACTGAAATGAGGTCCAGGCATTCAGCTTGTCAGGTCTGAATGGGTGTGATTTTTTAAAGCAAATTATATCACAATTTTACCCTGTAATAGGTTAAACTCGCAGGAATTCTGAGAGTTTGATTTTCCCTTAAAATTTAGTCATGCTGTGCTTTTTAGTGGTGTCACTTCAGCTTGCCTGCTGATGGCAGGAAATGGTGGTGAGTAAGGTAGGCAGTGGGATAAACAGATGTGAGACAAAATGCCTCAGGTAAAATGAAGTGACAGATTTACTGACAGTTTAATCATTTTATAAGATCTCAATTAATTGGTTACTGACTATTGTCACAACTGTTGTCAGGTTTGTGAATTGGATATTTGGAGTAATGAACAAGCTAACAAGCTGTTAATCTAACAAACTTGATTGAATTTTTCAAGGAGGTGACTGGCTGTGCAGATGAGGGTAGTGCAGTTGATGTAGCCTACATGGACTTCAGTAAGGCTTTTGACAAGGTTCCGTATGGGAGAGTAGTCAAGAAGGTAAAAGCCCATGGGACCCAGGGCAATTTGCCAAATTGGATCCAAAATTGGCTTAGTGGCAGGAGGCAGAGGATGATGGTTGAAGGTTATCTTTGCAATTGGAAGCCTGTGACGAATGGTGCAGCGCAGGGATTGGTGCTGGGATCCGTGCTGCTTGTATTATACATTAATGATTTAGACATGAATATAGGAGGTGTGATCAGTAAGTTCGCAGATGACACAAAAATTGGTGGTGTCGTAAATAGTGAGGAGGAAAGCCTTATATTACAGGACGATATAGATGGGCTGGTAAGATGGGCAGAGCAGTGGCAAATGGAACTTAATCCTGAGAAGTGTGAGGTGATGCATTTTGGGAGGACTAATATGGCAAGGGAATACACAATGAATGGTAGGACCCTAGGAAGTACAGAGGATCAGAGGGACCTTGGTGTACATGTCCATAGATCCCTGAAAGCAACAGCACAGGTAGATAAGGTGGTTAAGAAGGCATATGGGATACTAGCTTTTATTAGCTGAGGCATAGGATATAAGAGCAGGGAGGTTATGTTGGAGTTGTATAAAACACTAGTTAGGCCACAGCTGGAGTACTGTGTCTAGTTCTGGTCACTATACTATAGGAAGGATGTGATTGCACTGGAGAGGGTGCAGAGGAGATTCACCAGGATGTTGCCTGGGCTGGAACGTTTCAGCTATGAAGAGAGACTGGATAGGCTAGAGTTGTTTTCCTTAGAGCAGAGAAGGCTGAGGGGGGACCTGATAGAGGTATACAAAACTTTGAGGGGCATAGATAGGGTAGATAGTAAAAAACTTTTCTCCTTAGAGGAGGTGTCAATAACCAGGGGGCATAAATTTAGGGTAAGAGGGTTTCGAGGGTATTTCAGACACGATGGGAAGAAGGACCTGTTTCTGTGCTTATAACTCTATGAACAAGCCCTTACCCTCCCATTCTAATTGAATATAGTGTAGCAGGTTATCAATCCACTGATCCTTTTAAGCAAACAAAGGAGATTGGGGTTTATATTTCTCTCCATCAATATTTTGTCCCATGTGAAACTACTTATTGTGATTGAGAGCTGCTAGTGCATAGAAGTCATAGATGAGCAGTATATTTGTTACAAAAGCAGAAAGAGCTGGAAATTCTTAGCGAGTCTGACAGGATCTGTGGACAAAGAAACAGGGATAACACAGGGAAGCCCTTAGAGAAGGGTTTGGAGGCCAGGTGTGAACAAAATCAGAGACAAATGCATCATATCAATTCCCTTACATGTTCACACCTTCTCCCACTTTTTCCACAAGCAGCGTGTATGTGGTGATTGCAAGCCACCCGCCAATTAAGCTTGGTAACTGGGCAAATCGTAGCAAGCTCCCAAGGGTAATTCAGTTATTATAGCGTCACATAGGCCCCAAGTCATGTCAGAACCTTGGCTACTAAGAAGAGGTGGCGGCAAAGCAGAAGATCATGGCAGCATGAAAATCAGATGCAATCTGATTTAATGGTGCACACGTGAGCCTGAGGCCATTCGTGGGCAGAGGCTCGCCATTGCAAGACCAGCTCCAGGGGACTGTTCTGACAGACAGTGCTCAGGGTACAAAGATGGTCACTGGTTCCCTCAGCCTTTTCTCACAGCCAAGGGGTGTGGGGAGAGAGCAGGAGTATGGTGTTGAGGTAAAGGAACAGCTATTAAATGGTGGAGGAGGCTCGAAGAGCTGAATGACCTACGCCTGCTCCTACTTTCTATGTTTCTATTTCGGTCCATCTTCCTTTGAGGCTTTCATCTCAGCAGCACACTGACACTCCAGCTGCTGTATAGGCTGGCATTGTACTGATTGACCCCCCCACCCCAATCATCCTCAACCCACCTATCATCCCTAATTAGATGGCAAACCCAGAGTCAGCCTGATAATTGGTGATATCCAGACAAGTGATCAGAAAGCGCATTGCTGGCGGCTAGGATATGGAGCCTTAAATGGCCCTGATGGCCAAAAATATTCTATGTGCAGAAAATCCAGCATAGTTTTTCAGGCTATTGATCTTTCATCAGAATTTCTTCTGTTCTTGCTTTCTCCTTTGAAGATGAATTAAAAATAATTAGCCTTGTCTCTTTGTTTCTGCCGCACCATCATCAAATTTCTTATTTTTTTTCAATATCACCCTTCCTTGCTTCAGTAGATTTATAAATATCATTAGGTTTGGCACACAGGTCACTGACCCACTATAGGTGCCCGTGATTGTTATGTCTTTAGGTATTTGTTATGCCCCCATATAGCAAAGAAGCGTTTATTCACTGTTGTGGGGAAGGAATTCTCAGAATACATAGGTAATCTGCTTTCCTGATGCAAAGCTTCACTTTCCTGATGTACATACCAGAAATTCTGACCGACCCCCATGCCACATCCCTCCCAAAACAGCTTGATCGTGCATTAAAAACAGAGGGGTAACATTTTTTTCAAGAATCGTTCAAATCCCTAATTTTAGGTTTGCCATTCATCTTGCACCAATGTTATGCCTGGAGAATGAAAGTATGCCTCAGGGAGTCCAGTGAAAGGCGATTGGACTGATCTCTTATTAGGAAGCTAACTGCTGGAGAAATGTGAGGGACAGATAAAAGAACAAACTTCAACAGGCCATAAACATCAATGAAAATACTACTTGTTCCTCAGTTAGTTGCAGAGGTAGCTATAATGATCTAAAAGCAGCCAGATTTTGCACTGTAATATAAAGAGTGATTTTAGATGTTTATTCATGAAACAGCCTTCACTTTCTTCTTTATCACTGTCAACAGACTATACTTATTGACTTAGCCTCTCCTAAAAATGAAGTCGAATAAATTATTTTTAGATCATTAACTTGTTAATTTGCAAACTACACTTTGAACTATTTTGAACACATGGACTAAGAACATAAGAACATAAGAAATAGGAGAATGAGTAGACAGTATGGCCTGTCAAGTCTGCTCCATCATTCAATACAAGCCTAGTTGATCTGCCTCAACTCTGCTTTCCCGCCTCCTCTCCATATCCCTGGATTCCCTCAGCCACAACAAAAATCTGTCTATACCAGCCTTAAATATATTTAACGATGGAGCATCCACAACCCTCTGGAATAAAAAATTCCAAAGATTCACAGCCTTTTGAGTAAAGAAGTTTCTCCTCATCTCAGTCTTAAATGATCAACCCCTTATCCTGAAACTGTGCCTTCCCCCAACCACCACCAGCCCCATGTTCTAGATTCCCCAGCCAGGAAAAACAAGCTCTCAGTTTCTATCCTGTCAGGCCTTCTCAGAATCTTATAGGTTTCAATGAGGCCATCTCTCTCTCTTCTAAAATCTAGAGGATATATACGTCCAGTGTACTCAGCCAGTACTCATAGGACAATCCTCTCATCCGAGAAACCAGTATTGTGAACCTTTGCTGTATCTCTTCCAATGCAAGTATAACCTACCTTAAATAGTGAAACCAAAACTTCACACAATATTCCAGATGTGGTCTCAACAAAGCCTGGGACAATTTTTCTTTAATTTATTCATTCACAGAATGTGGGAGTTGCTGGCTAGGCCAGCATTTGTTGTCATCCCTAATTACCCTTGAGAAGGTATCGTGAGCTTCCTTCTTGAACCACTGCAGTCCATGTGGTGTAGGTACCCACAGTGCTGTTAGGAAGGGAGTTCCAGAGCTTTTTTTTTAATTCATTCATGGGATGTGGACTTCGCTGGCTGGGCCAGCATTTATTGCCCATCCCTAGCTGTCCTTGGCAAGGTGGTGGTGAGCTGCCTTCTTGAACCGCTGCAGTTCATGTGGTGTAGGTACACCCACAGTGCTGTTCGGAAGGGACTCCCATGGTTTTGACCCAGTGACAGTGAAGGAACGACAATATATTTCCAAGTCAGGATGGTGAGTGACTAGGAGGGGAACTTCCAGGTGGTGGTGTTCCCATCCATCTGCTGCCCTTGTCCTTCTAGATGGTAGTGGTCATGGGTTTGGAGGGTGCTGCCGAAGGAGCCTCTGTGAATTTCTGCAGTGCATCTTGTAGATTGTACACACTGCTGCTACTGTGCATCAGTGGTGGAGGAAGTGAATGTTTGTAGATGTGGTGCCAATCAAGCAGGCTGCCTTGTCCTATATGGTGTCAACCTTCCTGAGTGTTGTGGGAGCTGCACTCATCCAGGCAAATGGTGAGTATCCCAACATACTCCTGACTTGTGCCTTGTAGATAGTGGACAGGCTTTGGGGTGTCAAAAGGTGAGTTACTCATCGCAGGATTCCTAGCCTCTGACCTGCTCTTGTAGCCACAGTATTTATATGGCTAGTACAGTTCAGTTTCTGGTTAATGGTAACCCCCAGGTTATTGATAATGGGGGATTCAGTGATGGTAATGCCATTGAACATCAAGGGGTGATGTTGGATTCTCTGTTGTTGGAGATGGTCATTGCCTGATACTTGTGTGGCGTGAATGTTACTTGCCATTTGTCAGCCCAAGCCTGGATATTGCCCAGGTCTTGCTACATTTGGACATGGACTGCTTCAGTATCTGGGGAGTCACAAATGGTTCCGAACATCGTGCAGCCATTAGCGAACATCCCCACATCTGACCTTATGATGGAACGAAGGTCACTGATGAAACAGCTGAAGATGGTTGGGCCGAGGCCACTACCCTGAGGAACTCCTGCAGTGATGTCCTGGAGCTAAGATGACTGACCTCCAACAACCACAACCATCTTCCTTTGTGCTAGGTATGACTCCAACCAGTGGAGAGTTTTCCCCCTGATTCCCATTGATTCCAGTTTTGCTAGGGTTCCTTGATACCACACTCTGTCAAATGCTGCCTTGATGTCAAGGGCAGTCACTCTCATCTCTCCTCAGGAGTTCAGCTCTTTTGTCCATGTTTGATCCAAGGCTATAATGAGGTCAGGAGCTGAGTGGCCCTGGTGGAACCCAAACTGGGCGTCAGTGAGTAGTTTTTTGCTCAGCAATTGACCCTTGATTGCACTGTTGATGACCCCTTCCTTTATTTTACTGATGATGGAGAGTAGACCGATGGGTCGGTAATTGGCCGGGTTCGATTTGTCCTGCTTTTTGTGTACAGGACATACCTGGGCAATTTTCTACAAAGCTGAGTAGATGCCAGTGTTGTAGCTGTACTGGAACAGCTTGGCCAGGGGTGTGGCAAGTTCTGGAGAATAAGTTTTCAGTACCATTGCCGGGATATTGTCAGGGCCCATAGCCTTTGCAGCATCCAGTGCCTTCAGCTGTTTCTAGATATATCATGGAGTGAATTGAATTGGCTGAAGGCTGGCCTCTATGATGCTGGGGACCTCTGGAGGAGGCCGAGATGGATCATCCATTCGGCACTTCTGGCTGAGGATTGTAGCAAATGCTTCAGCCTTGTCTTATGCACTGATGTGCTGCACTCCCCCATCATTGAGGAAGGGGCTATTTGTGGAGCCTCTTCCTCCAGTTAATCGTTTAATCGTCCACCACCATTCATGCTTGGGTGTGGCAGGACTTAAATCTTACCCTTTGGTTAGGGGAGCTCTTAGCTCTGTTGTGCTGTTTCCTCTGTTTGGCGTGCAAGTAGTCCTGTGTTGTAGCTTCAGCTCTTTTTTTTAGATATACCTGGTGCTGCTCCTGGCATGCCCTCCTGCACTCTTATAATAAAGGCCAATGTGCCATTTGCTTTCCGAATTGCTGGCTGTATCTGTATGCTAACTTTCTGTGTTCCTTGTATGAGTGCAGAACTAGCCCTGTCACTGAGAAACATCATTTTCATTCTAAAAGACATAGTTTTGCCTCGTTACAAATCTTTGGCCACCCCAAAGATATCAACCATTTTGCATCAGCACCTGCATAATATTTCTAACCCACCTCCACTGTTGCAGTCTATGACCAGTGATGACATTATTTATGCCATGCTTCTTGTCCTAGAATTACTACCACTGACCTCCAATGGATTTTGAAATATTAGACTAGAAATCTGATGGAGTAAAATGTTTCCTGACTTCAGGAAATTTTTCAGGTTGGAACCAGAACCATGAATGAATGGCAACAATTTGCTGTTCGCTAACAGCTCAGGCCACAACTAACCCGAGTTTCCTTGTGTGCTCTCGTTGTTATCGTGAGGCACCTCTTTGCCATGGGAGTTTAGTGTGTTGGATTACCTCTTATTTCAGGGACTGAGGACCAGGCAGATGGGACAAAGTTTTCCTGTCTAACTACAGCAGCTGCCATGGTTTTTAACTCGAAGAGTTTGTACATGAGTCAACACATGCACAGTCGAGACTAGCTAATTAAGTACACATTACAAACTACCCTTAATTCGGCAGTTCTAAAATACTGCTTTGTGTATGTGAAAGAGGAAATATCCAATTGCACAACATATGGTGAGTTCATATTGCTGAACCACTTCTAATGGAAGCAATATCCAGGGAATTCTGCTGCTCTGGAATCTGTCTCATTCATGCGGGAGTATGGAGTCTTGGCAGCAACCTTGAAACAGCTGTCAATGTCTATAAGTTTGCGTGTGTGCAATTGTTTAGATGTCACTTTTATGACTTTAACCTTTCACCCGGGGACCTTCCCTAAAGTCAGGTGGATGTCCTTACTAGCCAGCAATGCAAGAGCAAAATGACCCCAGAAAATGGTAGCTTGTCACCAGAGGTGGCTATTGACATTTAAATCTGGTGATGGTGTGCTTCTCTCAGTTGCCTCTTGAGGTGGGAAACATTTACCTTATTGCCTCATTTACCTTTCAACGCTGCTGTCAAAGTCACAGTAGCCTTCAGTGGCAACCTTGTTATGTGAATGTAACAGTAGCATAGGGACCAATGCAGGATTATTTAGTACAGGATAATATTCATTGTATTGTCAGTAACTCAACAATCATATTCAATTTATTTATGCTCACCCCAACTCTAGCCCAAGTTTTGTTCCAGGATCACTGCTGCATCATCCTGATGTGCTAAGCTGAGGTTCATCTATCCATGGCACTACTTGAAGAAAAGCAGGGACATCCCCCAGTGTTGTGTCCCATAGCCTCAAAAGCCACCACCAAAAGCAGAGTAATGACTATTCAACTTATTGCTATTTATTGGATCTTGTATGGAAAACAGTTACCGCACTTGCCTACATAGCTTCAGTAAAGGATATTTAAAGGAATTCATTTATATGAAGTATGTTGCCATGTTTCTGAGAGCAGTAATTGGACATGATACAAATGCAAGTCTTTCAATAGGTGCAAATGCCCGATATTAATAGTGTTTAGCAGAAATTTTCAAAATCATGAGGGGCCTGGAGAGTAGATAGGGAGAAACTGTTCCTGCTCGTAAATGGATCGAGAACCAGAGGGCAGAGTTTTAAAGCGTTTTGCAAAAGAAACAAATGCGAGGTGAGAAAAAACATTTTCACACAGCGAGTAGTAAGGGCTTGGAATGCACTGCCTGGAAGTGTGGTGGAGATAGGTTCAATTGATGCATTCAAGAGGGCATTGGATGATTATCTAAATAGAAGCAATGTGCAGAGTTATGAGGAAAAGGCAGGAGGTGTGTTCAGAGAGCCAGTGCAGAGACAATGGGCCGAATGGCCTCCTTCTACACCATAACAATTCTGTGATTCTGTGAGATTCAAATACCTGTTATCTTTCTCAAACTAGCTGTGTCCCCAGTACTGGCCAGAAAATGGTGTCCATCGACACGGACCCCTCCAGGTGGAGTTTGTGTCAGCCGACTTGGAGGAAGACATTATCAGCAGAATATTCCGAATTTACAATGCAGCCAGGGTAAGGACCTGTTCTGTGTCACTCTGAGGGCAATCAATATATTAAAATCCTCATATCCTCTTTCAAATTCAACTCCCCATAATGAAATAGGGAGCTTTCCTCGCTAGCACTCAACAATAGTTCATAATGGACATGATGCAGGATCTCTATGTATTAATGTGAAAAAGAATAAAAACCTTGACATTGCATTCAGCATATGAATCCAAACATATCAACAACAGCACTGAACAGTACTTATATCCTGAAAATTGCCCAATTTTAAGAAGTACTACAATCATACTTTAATCAGTAGCTATAAATCGAAAGATATATTAAAAATTCCATTAAAAGGATGAAATGGTTATTGTGAAGTGCTATCATTTTGCTACATGATTGTTAGCGACATTGAACACATTCATGTTAACACTAGTTTATTAAAATGTTTATAGACTGAGCATGAATTTAAACAGCATGCAACAGTGAACAAATGTTCTGCTGGTTTAATAAGGAAAGAATCTAAATGACAGTGGTATAAAGTACATTTTTAATCTCTTCACCATCACTGATGTGTTAAGGGTTGAACGGGTGGATCTAACCCACATCAGTCTCCCCCACCCCAATGTTTTCTTTTAATTTGACCAATATTTATTAAGTGGCGTTTAACTTATTTCTTTTAACCATAGCTTTTTGAGTGGAAAGGTAACTTCATAATTATCACTCATGACTCCATCAGCCTAGTGATTGGCTGCAGTAAAATAACAGAGTAAATTAGGTATTGCATTTAACTGGCCGAGGGACAGAATATAATTTTAAAATCGCGTGTTCCTGAGCACCGATCGTTGCCTTCAAGAGATAACAGTGTGGGGATGGGGGAGGAGTAGAACTGGAACATTCTGAGAATCAAAAGTTTACATTATCAGGAAAGTTAGGCTTGTTCACTTTGGGAAAGACAGATCATTTGATTATTTTTTAAAATTATAATGAAAGATCAATAACTGTTGCCAGTGTGGTTGGTCTGTCAACCTGTTAATCACATTATTACTAGGCCCAGTTATTACAGTCAGCCAGCCCTCACTCCGATGGAGCTGTCCACCGCAACTCTCCCTCACCATTCTGTTCTCCATTAAAATCTTCTGTTAGATATGAAACTCAGCCATATAATAAATACAGTCAAAGAGTTTAAATATATTAAACCTCCCTACAAACAGAATTAGTAAAATGGCAAATAGGTGCATTTTACTTGCGGAAAACATTGAAGCTTTTAATATTGTTCTAACCAACCAGTAGGATTGCCAACTGTGATTAAGTGTATTCTTGGAGGTTTCATCATATGACTTGCCCCCAAGCTCCAGCCATTTGTCGCCCGACACATCCATCCTATGCCAATTAGAAAGCAAAAAGACTCATTACCCAATTGGATAATGCTTGGCTGTCATCCAAACAGCATTTTATTTTCCCATTTTCAATATCTTTATATCTGGCAAAGTGAAATATTCAAAGAAAATGACAAAAAAGCAATTAATTTTGATGTTCCAATGACTTTTCCCCAGGGTTGCACAGAGCAGTCTGGGAGATTGACCATCAATTCCTAGAGACTCCAGGCCAAACCTGGAGGGTTGGCAACTCTCCTGACCAGGATTCACAGCTGTATCAAACAAAAGGCAGTAAAGTTGACCATTCTTAGCACGGCTATTTAGTGACATGTATTTCCCTTTATGTCTCCTTACCTGCTGATGTGCACGTGCCCAAGCAGCCACAGGATGGCTATCGAATGGTGCAGCAGTTCCAGTTTCTGGGCTGGCCTATGTACCGGGACAATCCCGTATCTAAACGTTCCTTCCTGAAACTCATCAGACAGGTGGAAAAGTGGCAGGAGGAGTATGACGGTGGAGAGGGACGCACAGTTGTACATTGTCTGTAAGTGCACTCTCTGTTCTCCAGTACAACTTTCATTTAGTTTATATTTTAATTAAATCATGAAAGCTGCCTCAAACAAATGGATTCCCATTTTGCGCACCTTAATTTTGATGTTATGAAAATGGTGGCTGTGTAAATGTGATACAAACAGGGATTGATGAACCTTATCTGGCATAGTTGTTACTATAGTTGTTGTTACACCTTTAGAATCTTCCTCTTGGAGTGGAAGGACTCACAGGCTGACTCACAGCCTGAACAAGTGAACACTCCATCCATGGCCACAACTATCTTTATATCAGCCGATAGAATAGATAGACCTGTACAGCAGCAGGTTTTCAATGGAATTCCATATGAAGGGCCAGGGGTGGGGAGCAAACCCACCCACCAGATTCTGGTTACCTGTTAGATGTGAACCCACAATTCAGAGTCAGAGCTCTGGATTACTGAGTTACTGAGACTGTCTGGAGTGAGGTTCAAAACCATCAACTCAGAGGTGGGAATGTTACCAGTGAAAAGAGAAGGGAGATCCAATTATTCCACACAATGGTTAGTAGACGTGCAGCAAAAGATACTGGGAAAAGCCTTTGCATTTACATAATCGTTAAAATTACTGAGTTTTGAGCACTTGAGGGGAATAGCAGGTTTGAATGTAAGTGCTGATTCCACGTGCAAGATTTTGTGCTTTGGATCAGGATGCCAACATCAGAGTCAACTATAAAAATAAAAACAAAAAAACTGCGGATGCTGGAAATCCAAAACAAAAACAGAATTACCTGGAAAAACTCAGCAGGTCTGGCAGCATCAGCGGAGAAGAAAAGAGTTGACGTTTCGAGTCCTCATGACCCTTCGACAGAACTTTAAGTCGAGTCCAAGAAAGAGTTGAAATATAAGCTGGTTTAGGTTGTGTGTGTGGGGGGGGGGGGGGGGGGGGGCATAGAGAGAGAGAGAAGTCCGCCTTCCGGACTGAATATTGAATTCAACAACTTTAGGTCTGGAGCTCCCTCCCCCATCCCCACCCCCTTTCTGTTTCCCCCTTCCTTTTTTCAATAAATTATATAGATTTTTCTTTTCCCACCTATTTCCATTATTTTTAAATATTTTAAAATCTTTTATGCTCTCCCCACCCCCACTAGAGCTATACCTTGAGTGCCCTACCATCCATTCTTAATTAGCACATTCGTTTAGATAATATCACCAACTTTAACACCTATGTGTTCTTTTGTTCTATTGTTGTTGACATCTTTTGATGATCTGCTTCTATCAATGCTTGTTTGTCCCTACAACCACACCAACCCCCTCCACTTCTCTCTCTCTCTCCGCCCCCCCCACCCCCACACACCTTAAACCAGCTTATATTTCAACTCTTTCTTGGACTTGAACTCAAATTCTGTCGAAGGGTCATGAGGACTCGAAACGTCAACTCTTTTCTTC
Organism: Carcharodon carcharias; assembly: GCF_017639515.1. Taxonomy (NCBI): domain Eukaryota; kingdom Metazoa; phylum Chordata; class Chondrichthyes; order Lamniformes; family Lamnidae; genus Carcharodon; species Carcharodon carcharias. Next base: position 170,529,390 of record NC_054472.1, read on the forward strand.
TCCGCTGATGCTGCCAGACCTGCTGAGTTTTTCCAGGTAATTCTGTTTTTGTTTCAGAGTCAACTATGGCGCCCGACATCAATTTTGCCAGGATTGGCCAATTACCTGATGGGCTCTGGATGCTAGAGGGCCAGTAGGAGACCCTCCAGCATGGAAGGAGCTTCAGCCTATCACTGCAGGTAAGGGAGAGAGCACTTCTGAAGCAAAAAAATGGCCACAGCTGCCAGGCCACCACTTTGAAGGGGGGAGGAAATTCCAATTGGCCTCAGAACGTGGCCTTAAGCGGCGTCTTAATGATCTTAAGAAGCTCCCCATCGCTGATGGACGTGTCGCCATTTTGCCTCGATCCAGCTTCCAGAGAAATGGCTCGGGGTGGGGGGTGGTAGGAGTCAGAATGGCATTGGCAAACCAGCATGCTGTCCACTGACACGAAATTACCTACCTGCCAGCCACTGTTCCTGCCCCCACATCGGGGCGAAAATGTTGCCCCATGATTGCCAGCTTCCAGCTGGGAACCAGGCTCACAAGGATCATGAGCCAAGAATCAGAGAAATATACTTCCCAACTGTGCTCAGATTTACCTTTGGAAGTGCAGGAGCATATTTTACTGTTCATATTTGGGCCTAGATGTGACTTCACTTTGATTGATGTGATGGAAGTCTACTCTCTCACTGCTGACTGTATGCAATTACTTTGTGCTATATCAATCCTGGTGCCAGTGAGTCATCAGCACAAGTCTGCTCAATAATTTGTCACAATTTAGCTCTACATAGTCAGCCTCACTCAAGCAACACAGAGTAATGGAAATGTCACATTGGAGAAGTCAGTCTTCCTGAGACTGGGTTCAAGTACAATTTGTATGAGTGTAGCAGGAGTTTTATCCTGTTATTACTTTCACTTTCCCTTTCTCACATAATCAGATTTTATTTCTTACTTTTCTGAGATTACTCAGACTGTTCTAAATCCCATTTCCTGTTGACCCCCAAACCTTCACACCTGATTTTCTGCCATCAATGGGCTACATTTGGTGCTATAGCTGATTGAAAACTATACAAGGAGGCTGGCATCAGAGGGCACCATCTGAGTGGCATTGATTAGCAGCCAGAATAGCTTTCCAGAATATTTCAGCTGTTTTTACTGCTGTTGCTGTATCCGCAACTTTGGAAGTATAAAATAGAACACTAACCCACCAACTGGAGTGAGTTTTTTCAAGAAGTATCAAGATGATTTTGGTAAGAATGGGAGTGAAGTCCTTGCCATTGTCTTAGGGTGGACTTTGAATTCAGGGTGACCAACCATCCCATGTTTTATGGGATTGTTCTATACCTTTAACATTTGTTGTGTGTCCCACAGGAAATCTCCTGGGATTCCATTTGCCCCATACAGTGTAACCTCACCAGTCCAGACCTCCAAATTCTGGGCACCATGGGCAGACCTCAGGAACCATGCAGGGATGAAAAAAATTATTTTTTTAACAATCTAAGAGAGCTGTCACTATACACTTGATTCTGAAAGAACTCTTATTCATCAAGCCAATTCAAAAAAATTAAATCCCCTCAAGTGGTCAATCTATTATAAAAACAATTACCTATCCACTTATAGCATTAAAGATGTTTAATCCTTGAATAGCCTCTTAAAACTGTCAATCAAAATGAAAACTCAGTCCCCTGCTCAGATGAATGGTTTTGGAGCTTTACAAACGCAGCTCAGCTATAAGAACAATCCTTGGAAAATGTCCATTGTGAAATCTATTGCAACTGCAGGAACAGATGGCTAATGTTTTTTTTTCCTAAGCTATATCAGATGCCCTGTCAATCAATGCACTCCAGCAGTGCATTGTATTTTTACCCTAACTGACACCTGCAGCCTATTTTTTTTCACACATTTTTAGAGGGCCGGGGATTTAAAACACTTCAGATCACGATACTTAAACAGACCTTATTCACACTTCAAGAGCATCTCTTCCATAAAATCATAGTTCCCACACTGTGGGTGAAGGCCCTTGGAACAGCAAAACTAGGGTCTGTTTGAACTTAGCACTAATTTCAAATAGCCCTGCTGAGTTTAGGATTCCGACCCGTATGATTAATGCCCCACCCTCCCGGGAAGAGTGGGATCTGCCAGAAATGGGAGCGGGACTTCCACGACTGGGTCCTGCCCACCATTTTCAAAGACCTCTGGAATCGGCCCAACTACACGGAAATCTGGCCCTAGGATCCACCTTACAATTCTCAGTGGCATGACAACAGCCCTAGGCCCAAAGGATCAATGTTGGGAGATGATGTGGCTGAGCGTGGAAGCTGAATGGTTGCTTCACTTTACCTTCCTGCACCTGCCTGCCTGTTGGACCCTGGATCACAGGTACTAGCAACTAGACCAAAAGGGGAGGGGGTGAGAGAGGGATGATTACTGTGGGAGTGGGGAGAGAAGGCTAATTACTGTGTGTGGGGGGTTGGTCAGAGTTGGGGAGAGAGGAATAATTACTGGGTATGTGGCGGACAGCAAGGAGAGAAGGTTAATTACAGTGTGGGGGAGGGGTGAGGGAGCTAATTATTCTATGTGGGTGAGAGGCGAAGAGGGGGCTAATTATTGTGTGTGGAAAGAGGGGGAGAGGCGGTAGAGGGGCTAATTACTGTGTTGAGGGAGGGGAGTGAGGACTAATTATTGTGTGGAGTGGGGAGGGGTTAATTATTGGTGTGTGGAGAGGGGATATTTACTGTGTATAGGGGAAAAGATAATTACTATGTGTGGGGAGAGGGGATAATTACTATGTGTTGGGGGGAGAGGGGACAATTATTGTGGGGGGGGGGGGGAAAGGAATAAATATTGTGTTGCCGGGAGAGAGGACAATTACTGCATGTGGGGGGAGAGGGGATAGTACTGTGTGGGGAGGAGAGGGGATAATTACTGTATGTAGGGGGAGAGGGTATAATTACTGTGTGTGTGTGGGGGGGTACTTATTATGTATGTGAGGGAGACCGGGGAGAGGAGGTTAATTACTGTGTGGGGGAGGTGAGAGGGGGCTAATTACTCTATATGGGTGAGAAGTCCTAATTACTGTGTGAGGGGAGAGAGTGCTAATTACTGTGTGTGGAGGGGGGGGCCAATTACTGTTTTTGGGGACAGTGGGATTGGTGTTAATTACTGTATGTGCAGGGGCAGAATGGGAGAAGTATTTGGGTCTTAGGGGAAGGGGGCTAATTACTGCATGTGTGAGGGAAAGGGGGCGAATTTCTGTGTAAGTGAGAGGGGTATAATTACTGTGTGTAGGTGGAGTCAGCTAATTGCTGTGTGTAGGGCAGCGGGGACTAATTACTGTAATTCAAAGCTTTTGAAACTCAAAACAAACCGCAGGCAATAGTATCTGTTGAAACCATTAAAGCAGATGGCTAGGTTTTTCTAAGCCACACCAGATAACCTGTCAATCAAGGCATTCCTGGAGCAGTTGGCTGTTTTTTTCCTTCTAAGTGAAAGCTGCCTACCACTTTTTTCCAAATTTAAAGCACTACGGATAGCTAAATCACTTCAGATCATGACACTAGAATTCCATTTTTTTAGTTTTGATTTCATAATAACACTTTTCCAAATGGGAAAAGTACTCTAATCCATCTCAACACTTAAGCAATGCTGTGCAATTGTTTAAGTGAATATTCAACCTACCTTGGCAGGACAGAGTCCTATGATCAATTACTGCAGTTAAAACACATCTACCTTATAGTACAGCATCCAATCATGACATTTACCTGTCCAAATGTTCCAAACTCCTCAGTAGGGTTCCCCCAAGGTCCCCAAGCTCACAAACAAAGCAGGTTTTCAGAAGCCTGATGAAAATACTGTGAGATATGGGAAACAGATTTCTCCTGGAGCTGCCAATGGTGACCCCGACGTCAGAAAGCATGCATATCGGTTCGTAGCCCAACCCTAACCCAAATTTCTCCCTGCCTATGAGAAATTTAAATTTGCTGCGAAAAAAAACAAAGTGTTGGCAATTCACGGCACCATTCCTGACTCCAGGAGGATGTGAAAATCCAGCCCAAAAAGTTGAAATGTTAACTCAATGATCACAATAATTAAATTGCAATTTGCTTTCTTCATCATTTGACACTTGAGGTCACCCTTATTGTCTCAAAAGGCAATCATTTATCATTTTAAGCGTGGTAGCTCTAATTTATTTAAATATAATTATCATGGAGTAAATTGTATTCAATGGGAAAAAAAGCTCAATGCTTTGTGATGTCAGCAATTGATAACCTCTATTTATTGCCCACGCCAATATCAATGACTTATATTATAGGATGCTTTCAACATGGAAAAATGTCCCCAAGTGCTTCACAGGAGGTCAATTAAACAGCAAGACTTGACACTGAGCCAAGGGAGTCATTAGGACTATTTACAAGAAGAACTCCCTTAAAAGAGTCCTAAAATTACATTTTACTGGATTGAACCCATAGGCTGAACTGGGCTTTGGGGACAGCCAGAGGTTAAAATCTAAACCCACCCCATCCCACCCACTTTCAGCTTTAACAGGGCAAAAAGATGACCAACCCGCATGCTCCTAAGAGATGGGTTAGCAACTTAAATATTTTAATGAGGGTATCAGCCTCTGATTTAACCTGTGCTTAAGATCTAACTGTGGCCCTGAGAAACCCAACAGCTGAAGGGAGATGAGGACAGCTACAGCGAGAAGGATTTTACTACACTGCTTGTGAGCCAAGAGAAGCAAGAGTTAGTGCTTCTGCCCCAACTCTTCCAAAACATTTCACCCATAAACAGGTACCCCACCCCCCTCACTCATTCCCCAGGGTCATGGATCAGACGTACCCGGATCCTACACCCTGTTCTAGAGTCCTCCCCACCCAACTGGGAGCTAAGGCAGGCACTCAGGCTGGCTATCAGGTGGGAAACCTGCCAATGACAAGGGGAATGCTGTGGAGTTAAAACTGGAGGTTGAGAAGTGGGTTTAACTATCCGAAACTCCACTACTACCCTCTACCACCCACCACCACCACCCCTTCCACCAACCCCCAAACTCCGCCAGTTTAGTTATCCAGCACCTGTTAATATCAAGGTCTAAGTCTTCTTCTAGTCATTGAATCAAACGGCACAGAAGGAGGCCATGTTACAATTCACTGCTCATTCACTAAGAAAAGGAGGAATCTGGAGAAAGTCTCTCCTTAACCCAGAGAACACAGGCACATACTCCCTTTTCCTCACCCCCACAGGTACAAACTGGTTTAAATATATACTTAATAATAATGTCCTAACCTTTCCTAAATTAATAACATCTGCTCTCACTTACAACTAAGCATGCTCTTCATTGTAACAGAATTGCAACATTAACAGTCCATTCATCCCACTGAGTCCATGCCGGCTCCCCGAGGGTCAATTTAGTCAGTCCCACTCCCTCATCCATTCCACGCGGCCATGCAAGTTTACTTCCTTCAAGTGCGCATCCAATTTACTTTTGAAATCATTGATTGTTTCCATGTCCACCACCCCTCATCGACAGCGAGTTTCAGGTCATTACCACTCACTGTGTAAAAAAGTTCTTTCTCATATTCCCCCCACACCTCTTGCCCAAAACCTTAAATTTGTGTCCCCTAGTCCTTGTACCATCAGCTAATGGGAAGAATATTCCCTTGTCTACCTTGCTTAAGCCTGTCATAATCTTGTCCACTTCTGTCAAATCTCACTTCAATCTCCCTTGTTCCAAGGAGAAAACTCCCAACTTCTCCAAGCTACCCTTGGAAAATACCCCAATCCCAGGGACCATTCTGGTAAATCTCCTCTGCACCATCTTCATCTTTCCTAAAGTGGGGTAACCAAAACTGGGCGCAATACTCTAGCTGGGACATAACCATAGCTTTATAAAAGTTCAGCATAACCACCCAGTGTTTGTACTCTGTATGAAACCTTAAGATCCTATGTGCTTTGCTAAACACTAAATCCAACATGACCTGCCACCTTCAAAGATTGTTACACATGCACCCCAAGGTCCCTCTGCTCCTGCACACTCTTTACAACTGTGCCATTAAGTCCATATAGCCTCTCCCCATCCCTTCTGCCAAATGCATCACCTCACAATTCTCTGCATCAAATTTCATCTGCCATTCGTCTGCCCATTCTGCTAGCCTATCTATGTCCTATTGCAAGCAATTCGTATCATCCTCACAATTTGTCACTCCTCCATGCTTGGTATTATTGGCAAACTTCAAAATATTACTCGGTATTCTGAGAAACAAGTCTTTTATATATTGCAAAAAAAGCAGTGGCCCATAGTCCTGACCCTCAGGGAACACCATTGTCTACCACTCTCCAGTCTGAAAAACAACCAGCTACCATGACTCACTGCTTTCTGTCCTTAAACCAAGTTTTTATCCAATTGCATACTGGCCTTCCTATTACATAAGCCTCAATTTTGTTAACCAGCCTTTTATGTGATACCTTATCAAACACTTCCTTCAAATGCACATAGACAACATCCACCATATTTATCAATCTTCTCTGTTACTTCATCAAAAAATTCAGTTAAATTAATCAAGCTTGATCTGCATTTCATAAATCCGAGCTGGCTCTCCTGAATTAACACAAACCTCTTGAAGTGCCTGTTGATTTTGTCCCCTAATTAATCCGCTAGTTGTCCACTAAAGCTAACTGGCCTGTAGTTGCTAGAACTGTCCTTGCACCCTTTCTTGAATAAGGGTCGCATTCGCCACTCTCCAATCCTATGACTCCTCCCAACTATCTAGGGAAGATTGAAAGATTAAGGCAAACCTTTTCACAATCTTCACCGCCCTTCCTTTAGAACCTGGGATGCAAACCAGTTGAACCAGGTGACTTATCTACCCTAAGCATAGCCAGCCTTTCCAGTACCTCCTACTTTTCAATTTTCACACTTTCCATGAGCTCCACTATCTCCGTTTCTCCCAACATTTTGTCAATTCTCCTTCCTTAGTAAACACTGATACAAAGAACTTATTCAGTATTCCAGCCCTGCCCTGTGCCTCTAAGCATGTATCACCCTCTTTGTCCCTAATAGGACCCACTCCAACTCTTACTACCCACTAACTATTTAATGATGGTGAACGATTTTTGGGTTTCCTTTTATATTAGCTGCCATTCTTTTCTCATACTCTTTCTTTGCTTGTCTTATTTTACTCTTCACCTCCTTCCTCACCCTATTGTATTTGGTTTGGTTCTCATTTGAAGAATTCACCCGACATGCATCAAACACCATCCCTTTTTGTTTCATCCAAAAGCCTATCTCCCTCACCTTTCAAGAATCCTGCTTATTGGCTCCCTTACCTTTTGCCCTTGTTAGAATGAAGCTAACCTGTACCTGAAGCATCTCTTCCTTAAAGATCATCCATTGTTCTGTTACAGTTTTCCATGTCAGTCTCTGGTTCCATTTTATCCTGGCTAGATCCCTTCTCATTGCATTGAGAGTAGCCCTCTTCCAATATAGAAGTTGTATTTAGACGTTGTATATTAGATTATATTAAGTTCATAAAAGCTTTAGGAAACCTCATCCCGCTCGTGGACGAGGCTTCCTAAAAAACGTGAAGGCTGCTTGGCCTTTTCGCCTGCCCGCCAACCTTAAGGTTAGATGGGCAGCATAAACAATGACCTTAATTACTTCCTTCATGGCCTTAATAGACAGTTTAAATATCGGTGGGCGAGCAGCTAACTCCGGTGCGTGCCCGCCAAATGAAACAATGCGAAACAGCGCACGTCATTTTACGTGCCAGCATGTCAGGCCCACCCCCGTACACTGACTGAAAAGTTCAGGCCTATTTTACAACAATCACCCTTACCCCAGTGTTCCCCACAGACACTTGGTCTGTTTGGCTCACCTCATTTTCCACCACCTGATCCAGCAATGCCTCCTTTCTAGTTGGGCCAAGAATGTCCTGATCAAGGAAGTTCTCCTGAACACATTTTAGAAATTTCTCCCCTCCTTACTCTTTACTCAAACATTATCCTAATTGACATTTGGGTAATTAAAGTGCCGCAGTATCCCCGCTCTATAGTCCTTGCGCATCTCTGTGATTTCCCTGAAAACTTGCTCCTCTATCTTTCTCACTATTTGGAGGCATATAGAATACCCCAAGCACATGATTTTCCCTTTCTTAAATAAAAACAGGAAATGCTGGAAAAACTCAGCAGGTCTGGCAGCATCTGTGGAGAGAGAAATAGAGTTAACATTTTGAGTCCGTATGATTCTTCATCAGGACACTTAACCTTCTTACCTTTCTTGTCCCACTTCTATCTTTCTATGCCATTTTCTATCTCTGACAGCACATTGCTGACAGTTTGGAGGAAATGCTTAACTTTGCTGACTGGGCTGTAACCTGGCACCCATTAATTATAGACTAGATCCAGTTTCCATTCTACTGATTGTTGGAAAGCTCAAGGCCAGGATTTTCTGGCCCCCTTGTGGTGGGACACATCGTGGGAGACTCGGCAGTCCAGCCAAAAACTTTCAGCGGGACTAGAAAATCCTGGTGGCGGGCAAGGCCAGAAAATCCTGCCCCAAGTCTCTCGGGCTGTTCCTTAAAATTCCGACCTCCTGACACTGGAGATCAACTTTGCTGCTCTTTTCTGCTGTGCCCCCAGCAGTTGAATACCTCCCTTGTTCCTTGGAAACCTGAAGTGGACGCAGGACTCAAGGATACAGTCTGACCAGAGCAATGTGCAGCTTAATCTGCACTTCAATTCACCCTGACTTGTGTTCTTCTTTTGCACTGGTTTATTCTATTTGCTGATTGCTGCTCTGCATTGTTGGAGCATTTTTAGCATTAAGGCTACCAATTTACCTGGCCTCCATCTGTAGCTATTTCAACATCACTGTTCTAGTAGGCACAGATAATAATGACACAATTCTCAGTAAATCTCACTGAGTGATGTGATCTGAATGGATAATAAACCTTTAATTTTAAAATCTCTCCTATTATTTTCTTGACTTTATATTCTCCTTTTCTACATGCACGTGGCCTGTTCCCAGGCTGTCAGTAGTGCTTCCCATAGCTGGCTGATAGGATTTGCATTATGTAACATCTTTTATAATCTCAGGACATCCCAATGGATTTCACAGCTATTGAATTATTTTTGAAGTGTTGTCCATGTTGTAATGTTGGAAATGCAGCAGTAAATTTGTGCACAGCAAACTCCCATATACACCAGTGCATTAATGATCAGATCATCAGTTTTACCGATCTAGGTTGAAGGAAACCTACTTGCTGGGATACCAGGAAGAACTATGCTGCTCTTTTTCATATCAGCACCATATTTACACACACCTGAGAGAGCAGATAGGTTCTCAGCTTACCTCACAACATTTAAGAGGTATTTAGATGAGCACTTGAAACGCCATAGCATACAGGGCTACAGACCAAGTGCTGGCCAGCATGGACACAATGGGCCAAAGGGCCTGTTTCTGTGCTGTATAACTCTATGACTTAATGTCTCATCTGAAGGACACCACCTCCAACAGTGCGACACTCCTCAGCACTGCACTCGAGTGTCAGCCTAGCTTCTGGAGTGGGGCTTGAACCCACAGCCTTCTAACTAAGAAGCAAGAGTGCTACCAACTGAACCATGACTGACACAGCCCAGCCAAGATCAACACCCAGCTTCATCTCCTTCCTAAGAGAAAATGCTAAAGTGAGCTGGGGAAATTAGGTTAAGGGATAAGTCAATAGAGATGCAGTGGCAGACATTTAAGGAGATATTTAAAAGCACTCACAAAGATACATTCCAGTAAGAAAGAAAGGCTCTAGGGGAAGGATACACCATCTGTGGCTAACTAAGAAAGTTAAAGATAGTATCAAGTTGAAAGAAAAAAGCATATAATTCCACAAAGGGTAATGGCAGGTCAGAAGATTGGACAGAATATAAAAAACAGCAAAAAATTAATAAAAGAATGAAAGAGATATTAGAGTACTAGAGAAAGCTAGCTAGAAATATATAAATAGAAAGTAAATTTAAAAAGGAAAAGAATAAGTAAAGTGGGAGTTGGTCCTCTGGAGAGTGAGAATGGGGAGTTAATAATGGGAATGAAGGAAATGGCGGATGAATTGAACCGATATTTTGCATCTGCCTTCACTGTAGAGGATACAAATAACATCCCAGAAATAATTGTGAATTGAGTGGAAGGGAGGGATGAATTTAAAACAGTTATAATCACCAGGGATTGAGTAATTAGAAAATTATTTGAACAAAGCTGACAAACCCCCAGATGCTGATGGGCTTCATCCGAGGGTCTTAAAAGAAGTGCATGCCGAGATAGTAGATGCATTAGTTTTGATTTTCCAAAATTCCCTAGACTCTGGACATGTCCCATCAGATTGGAAAAGACCAAGTGCAACTCCTCTATTCAAGAAAGAAAGGAGATACAAAGCAGTAAATTACAGGCCAGTTAATCTAAAATCTGTCATAGGGAAAATGTTGGAATCTATTACTAAGGAGGTTATAACAGGACACTTAGAATCTCAATACAATCAGGCAGAGTCAACATGGTTTTGTGAAAGGGAAATCACGTTTGACTAATTTATTGGAGTTCTTTGAGGAAATAGCAAGCAATGTGGATAAAGGGGAACCTGTGAATGTGCTATACTTAGATTTGTAGAAGGCATTTGACAAGGTGTCACATCAAAGGTTACAACACAAAATAAGAGCTCATCATGTAAGGGGTAACATGTTATTATGGATAGAGATTGGTTAGCTAACAAGAAACAGAGAGTAGGCATAAATGGGTCATTTCAGGTTGGGAAAATGTAACTAATGGAGTGCCACAAAGATCAGTGCTGGGGCCTCAACTTTTTACAATCTACATTAATGACTCTTCAAGGGGATATAGATAGGTTAAGTGATTGGGCAAAAATTTATCAGGTGGAGTATAATGTGGGAAAATGTGAACTTGTCCACTTTGGCAGGGAGAATAAAAAAGCTGCATAATATCTAAATTGAGAGAAACTGCAGAATCCTGAGGTACAGAGGGATCTGGGTGTCCTTGTACATGAATCACAGAAGTTAGTATTCAGTGCAGCAAGCGATTAGGAAGGCAAGTGGAATATTGTTGTTTATTGCAAAGGGAATGGAATATTAAAGTAGGGATGTTTTACTGCAGCTGTAAAGGGCATTGGTGGGACAACATCTGGAGTAAAATGTACAATTTTTATCTCCTTATTTATGAGGAAAGGTTGGACAGGTTGGGCCTGTACCATTAGAGTTTAGGAGAATAAGAGGTGATCTTATTGAAACATATAAGATCCTGAGGAGACTTGACAGACTGGATGCTGAGAGTTTGTTTCCCCTTAAGGGAGAAACTAGAAATAGGGAACACATTTTAAAACTAAGGTGTCTCCCAATTAAGACAGAGATGAGAAGTTTTCTCAGAGGGTTGTAAGTTGCGGAATGCTCTTCCCAGAGAGTAATTGAGGCAGGGTCATTGAGTATTTTTAAGGCAGAGTTAGATTCTTGATTGACAAAGGAGTGTATGGGGGAAGATTAGAAAGTAGAATTGAGGCCACAATCAGATCAGCCAAGATCTTATTGAATGGTGGAGCAGGCTCCAGGGGCCAAATGGCCTACTTCTGCTCCTAATTCGTATGCTCATATGGTCATATGTATGTTTGTAATTTGGAACAACTCAGATAAGGGACTGAACACACTTAGAAATGGGGCACTCGATGTTGACTCACATTTCTCAGGAGCTTTGAAAATATGGCTTCTGCCGCTTTGTGCATTAATGCAACAATGAATACCATTTGGCAATCACTTCACATTGTAAATTTGTTAAGGATGAATTAACCTTGGAGCTGTGTATGTACTGGTATCTGGATCTAATGACCTGAGCACAAAATCACATTCAAGCTTTGACACAATTACAGGAATGGCGGTGGGCGCAGTGGAGCTTTCTGTGCAATCAGCATCGTCTGTGAGATGCTGCGACACCAGCGGGCGGTCGATGTGTTCCATGCTGTGAAGACACTGAGAAACAACAAGCCCAATATGGTTGACCTGCTGGTAAGTGCAAACTCTTTACGCAGCTAAACTCCTGGAGTTTTTAATTATTCTTCATGGATAGTAAACATGCAGCTTTCATCCAACTAACATTTACAGCATGGTATCGAGAGAACCCCCACCACGCCCTGTGCAGAAATTACTGGCAATTTTCCTTATTACCAACTATGTTTCCTTCCCATCCAACTTTGGCACAGCTAGGATTAGGGGATTTTGTATGACGGTCAAAATTCTGTCCTCTTCCATTATGATAATCATCATTAAAAAGTGTAGCTTACTATTTTTAAAAAACGGTTCCCACCCCATTTTTCCCTTGCCTGGCTAAAGTCAGTAATTCATGCCAGAGGTGATTCTGTGGGCTCTGTTCTCCATGCATTGCCCAAGTGACTATTTGTTTTAAATGTGAGTCTAGGCATTGTCCTGCCAGTCTATTCAACTGTGCATAACGTCACAGGTTAGCCTGATCTGAAGATTAACATTCCTTTGCACAAATAGACATTAGACACATCAGCCAGTGCACTAAAAGTAGCACAAGAGGAATTGCAACTCTCTTATGTCTGTGCACACATGCTTTCTGCTAGAGAGCTCACTGTAATTCCCGGATTTTAATGTACTTCAAATTTTAATGTGAACAGACTTTTAATTTTCACAGCACTGGCTTTTTAATTTGCAAAAGCAAGATATACCAAACTAGGGAAAGGAAGGGAAAATTCAGCTAGGGGGTCACAGTACTAATGTCAATCTGCTAGAGAAGTTCACCTGTGCAGCCAGGACATGAGCTCGTCTGTGATTCCCACTATCAGACAGCTGAATGCTAAAGATTCTTTCCCGGGAGCAGAGCAGTTGTATGAGCACTCATGAGCAGAGCCTCTCTCACCAGAGCCTGAATGTTGCTCACCATTTAATGTTTGGAGGGAAACAACCAGCTCATTATCCCTCTTCCAACGCTAACACCAATTTTGCAAGGCTGGGCTCCCGACCTGCAACTCCATGCCCAATTCTCCGATCAGTATCAGGAACCTTAGCTCACTCTCATAAGTGAAATCATGTTACTTTGATGTAAACTGTGTGGTAAAATTAGCCTATTGTACTTATCCTTTTGACTGAACAATAGTCCACGATTTTGAAAGATTTAAAGGTGGATCCAATATAAAATGAGAAAAGGATCATGTCAAAATGTTAATTTGCGTTTCTCTTTCAGGATCAGTACAAGTTCTGCTATGAGGTGGCAATTGAGTGTTTGAATTCTGGTTGATGCAAGATCGTCTGCAACTGATGAGTCCCCCGTCCACACCCAGAGAACAACTCACAGGCTCCGCTGGTAAACTATGACAAGAGAGCTTCAAATCAGCGGCCATCAGTTGTACAAGCCAATGCTTCTCTTTTGTTTTTAATTCCACAAACTGGGTCCCTTCTGGGAGCCCAGAGAGAGACTGTAAAACTCTGCTTGCACTGCCAAACATTTACTTTAATCCAGCAGCTCTCTATACTGCAGCTGTTTGATATTTAAATTGAAATTGATATCCATACTAAATGTATACACATTATTCAGAGCATTGTTAGTTAGCTGGTGTAATTAAAGAGCACAATTTCTTTTAACACAAGATATCTTACTGGCAGTCCACAAAGGTTGACTAGTACCAAGAGTGAAAATTAGAAATAGGCCATTGACCCTACCTGACCTGCTTCCTTGGCGCTAAGTGCATTTTCTAATAGACTATTCCAGATTCCACCAGCACTGAGTCTGTATTCTGCCCCCATTCTCACTCTCTGATCAGGAGTCTTTCCATGTAAAACATAGCTGAAATATTCCACAGTCAGTGCACTTGGTGCCATTTTATGCAGTACATGACTGATCCCATGATAAGAGGAGTTGAGACATAAAATCACAATTTCTTCGCAATCACCATTTCTGGCTGTTTCTTTTTTGTTCCAATTTTCCTCCATAATTTTAAATAAGCCTTCATCTTCCCTCCTTCCGACCTTCATATTTTTTGATTATGTCTCTTTGAATCATTTTAGGATGCTTCACGGCATGAAAAGCACTTCCAGATTAGTGCAAATTTGGTGTTGCAGGGATTTAGGAATAGGATAAGGACATTCTTCCCCTCAAGCTTGTGACACCATGCAGTTAGGCCATGGCTGAACTGCACCTCAACTCCATTTAGCCATCTTTGTTCCACATTCCTTGATACTTTGATTTATCAAATCCTTATCAATCTCAGTCTCAAAAATTCCAATTGACCCAGCATTTGACAGTCTTTTGAAAGAATGAGTTTCAGATTTTTACTACCATTTGCATCCCGATTTCACTCTTAAATGGTGCAGCTCTAAATTTAAGGTTATACTCTATTTTTCCAGGATTCCCCAACCACAAGAAATAGTCTTTCTGCATCAGCCAGGCACAGGTACAATGGGCCAAATGGCCCATTCTATGCTGTTCATCCTAAAATAAATTCTTGAATTCTTTTAAAAATCTCAATTAGACCACCCATCAAGTTTTTAAACTCAAAAGAACATAAACCATGTTTATCAATTTGTTCTCATAATTTAACCCTTAAAGCCCTGGTATTAGCCTGGTGAATCTGTAATCCATTTAGGCCCAGGCTAATGTCCTGGGGACATGGGTTCAAATCCCACCATGGCAGCTGGTGAAATTTAAATTCAATTACTGGATTTTTTTAAAATCTGGAATTGAAAGCTATCCTCAGTAATGGTGACCATGCAACTATCATCGATTGTCTTAAAAACCCATCAGGTTCATTCATGTCCTTTCGGGAAGGAAATCTGCCATCTTTACCTGGTCTGGCCTACATGTGAGTCCAGACCCATAGAAACGTGGCTGACTCTTAATTGCCCTCTGAAATGGCCTAAAAGCCAATCAGTTCAAGGACAAGGCAATTAAGAATAGTCAACAAATGCTGGCCTTACCAGCGCCACCCACATCCCATGAAAGAATTTTTTAAAAAGATACGCAAGGCCTCAAAATTTTTCAAATTAAGTTGTCACCTATATATATAAAACCACCTAGAAAGCTAACAAAAAAGCCCTGCAGATCTAAAACAGCTCTGAACTTAGACCTTTGAAATGTGAGGGCAAGGAGCTGGATATTCCCTGCAGGCTTCAGAACCCCACTACTGGGCTCAAATAGGGATCAGAAGCTGGCCTGTGTAGCAAACAGTCACTCAATCTGATTTTCCCTGGGGCAGCCGATTAATAATTAGAGGGCAGGCTTGCCATTCAATTAAGGGCGACAAGCTGGCTCTCAAAGCTAGAGGGGCAATCAGAGGTCTTCCAGCTTGAAAGCAGCAGCAGGATGCAATTGAAGGTGAGTGAGGGAGAGGGTACTTCAGAACCTTTTAACCTCCTTTAACCTTTTTAAAGTTTAAATTAAAAAATGGCTTTTGTAGCTTGGCCACCACTTGGTGCAGGGGTATCCGCTTCACGGGAAAGCCTTGCGGCTGCTGCTGCACCCAGGCAGACACAGAGGCCATCTAGGCGTGCTTGGACTACTGATGCCCTAGTCTGCTGCCTGGAGGCCACTTCCAGACAGTAAAATTGGCCCCCGCCACCTGTGGGAATGTGGAGAGCAACTGGGAAACCCCAGTCAGCTTCCTTTAATTGTGTCCCCCCACCGTCCCCGCTCCACTGCTTTCCCCCCTGCCCGCAGCCCCCTCCCTCCAACTCCGCAAAAATGGTCCGGGGGCTGGATGGAGCTGGGGAACCGACATGCAGGCCGGCAGTCACTCCTGTCTCCATTACTAACCCCGCAGAGCCTGAATATTGGGCCCAGTAAGTTAGCCCATGTTTCAAGTATAAAGATAGCAGTCTTCTTTAATGTGTGTCTGTAAGAGGTATTTATTGAACTGATCTTAAGATGTCTGCTCCCAGAGCCAGAGTGCCTCATAGCAGAGTCACATGATTATGATAAGCCAGTTAGTTAATACAGCATTGCATTTCCAAAACCTAAACATTCCATGTAAACAAAGATATAAACATCCCCTTTTTGCCCAGTGAGCAAAAGACACATTTGCATGCATGATCCTGCGTGACTGCGAGTTGCCCAAGTTACCTGTCATATATACCCCCTGTTCTCATGCATTGACAACTGTTTGGTCTACTATTCAGTCTCTGCACATGCATCGCACACATAGTCTTTAAACCGTGCAGGTCTCTTAATAGAATGTGCGCACCTTGACATTGGCTGTCCATCTGGGTGGCGTCCTTGTCTGGAGAGCGTTGTTCCCATGGCACTTGTTGCCTTGGCGACTGTTGTTCCATTATGGCTGTTGGGGACTCATGGGCCTCCTGGATTCATGATAGTTCTGTACTCAGTACAGCCAGTGCGATCCCTTCTCCCTGACTATCCGATTGCTGTAAAGGAGCAGCATCGCTAGTTGAGCGCATATGGCTGCAGTTGTGCCTGTATAACTGGTTGCATTTTTTCCAACTCCCACTTTGAGTTGCCAACTGTGGAATTGTGGGTCATTCTTTCCTCCTGGTACCTTTGTGTTGTCCTTGAAGTTTGTTTGGTCAGATCTTGCATAGCTTGGTTCATGGAAGGCTTCAGTTTATTGTGAGTTTTCAAAGATATAGACTCAGCTGGAATCTTGCCCTTCAACTCTTCCAGTTCAGCTCTGATGTGAACATTTCCCTGTAGAACATTTACCTTCGGCTTGTGCATTTCATTGTACTGACGTGGTCAGCAACCATCTTGTGATTAATTGAATATTGTCTCCCTCTCTCTGGAGTCTTTTGTTTCCCTCCCACTGGTGTCTTTTTCTGCCCTTTCTCTTGGGTCTTTTGTTGCCCTTTCTCTGTTGGCACGTTCAGGGTTACCATCCAAAGCTTTAGACTTGCTCAGCTGAGATGAGCGGCCATTGCATCCCATCTATGATCTGGAACTCAAGATCTTCCTTCTTGCGATTGCAATGGGCTGTCAGCCTAATTTGTCATCTTGGTGTGATTCTTGTGCCATCATATAACCTCAGTCTTACTTTGGAGGACTTCATTTTCGGATTGCCATGTTGAGCCACTTGACCTGTGAATGTCATTATGTTGCATGTCGCACCTGGACCTATCTGACACTTCTTGTTCGCTTGATATTCCCCCTCTGTGATGATCATTGAAATAGTCACAGACCATTTGTCTCCTATAGACTTAACTGAACCAACCTGTTGTATCATGTATAATTCTTCATCAGAGTCATCTGCTGAACTCTCTCCATTGGTCACCTGTATAAGCTTGTTTTGCTTTTTTTCTGGCCAAGCACTTGTGTGAAAAATTATTTTGCTTCTTGCAGTTAAAACACTGCCTTCCCCATGCTGGACAATCCTTCTTTTACTGTGCATGCTGTCCTCTGTAATATTTTCATCCTGCCTTTTGTATGCAATTGCTCAGCTCTTTTGTCTTGGATTGTCTCTCAGCATAATGTATCTCCTTGTCTCCTCTGCTATGCATATGCTCTATGTTTCACAATGTCTGCATTTTGGCAGACGTTTATTGCTTTCTTAAGTGTCAGTTTCTCATCTTTCAGCAGACTTGCCCCCACAGGGGGGTGGGTGGGGGCGGGGGGGGGGGGGGGGGGGGGGGGGGGGGGGGGGTTTGGTGGGGGTGGGGATCTCACACCTAGGACCAATCTGTCTTTAATTATATCATTCTTTAGTTGTCCAAATTCACATGATTCTGCTAGCAGTGTCACATCACATATCTTTCACTGGTCTTATTTTCACTCTGAATCCTAGTGTTGAATACATAGCGTTCATATGTAACATTAATTTGGTGTTCAAAATGTGCATTCAAGGCTTTCAAAATTTCTGTCGTCTTTTTTTCTTTGCTTGTGTGTTAGATTTAGGGCGTTACTACTTTGTAGTAGTCCTTCCCCAATAGTGTTAATTGTGTGGCTACTATTATCGGTTCAGGCTTGTTCATTAATTCTGTAGCAATCTCATAGTTTTGCCATTGTGAGTGGAAAATTGCCAGTTTTTCCATGCATCATTTTTCAATGCTACTGGAGATGGGATTGGAAAATTTACTGCAGCCATTGTTTACTCACTCAGTATTCTTTTTACTTGCGACCTTTGTTTGTTTCCTTTGTCCTTTTCCCTGCAGTTAGTAATTTCACTTACAACCTGTGTAAGCTTTTCTTTTCAGCAGCTTTCTTTTTTTTTGCAACTTTGAACCTTTCTGTGTTCCTGGGTTCTCAATGCTCCTTTTTCAGGGTTCAAAAATCTATTTTTCTCTTCACCATGTTTCAAGTATAAGGACAACAGTCTCCTTTAGTGTGTGTCCGAGAGAGGCCTTTATTGAACTAATCCTAAGATGTCTGTCCCCAGAGGCAGACCACATCATAGTAGAGTCACATGACTATGCCAAGCCAGATAGTCAGTACAGCATTGCATTTCCAAAACCCAAACAGCCTGAGAGTATAGTGGGATATGGGCTTGTTATTACCTATAACCCGCCATTCCATTTATTGAGGTGCACTTAAACATCAGTGATTAAAACTCACAGAAGCCGAGCAGAATCTAAATCCCAAATGGCCTCTGGTTAATAGTGACAAACACCAATCCCATTGATAAAAGCCGTTTATTATCCTAAACTGCTAACAATCAGACACGTGTTTTGAAATGCTGACTATCAGCTTATAAATTGACAGCTGCCATGCATGGGCCTATAATCCATTTCGAATGCTTGAGTAGCTGAAATGTAAGCAGCATTTTAAAAGAACAGCTGGCACACTTACCCTATGTTACCCCAACCGTGTGCCCTGTACCCCGACCTTCCCATGGAGGAAGATTAGCTGGCACTAAACAGATAGCCAGCGGTCCTCCACAGGTTGCTGGTACTTGAAATTCTGGTTGTACTGTTGCTGCCAAATTGTAAGCAATGCTAATGGGATGCCAGGAATTTGTATAAATAGTTAACTCTTTTCCCCAGCCACCAATTCCTCTTCCTGGCCAATGAAACCCTCATCTAAGCTTTTGTCACTGCATGGGAGAGATGGCCATATGGTGGTCATGTCACTGAACTAATATTCCAGCAGTCTGGGCTAATGCTCTGGGGACATTGGTTCAAATCCCACCGTGGCAGCTGGTTGACTTTTAACTGCCCTCTGATATGGCCAAGCAACCCACTCAGTTCAAGGGCAATTAGGGATGGCCAACAAATGTTGGCCTTGCCAGTGACACCCACATCCCATGAATGAATAATAAAAAAAAGCTTAATTGTTCCAATGCTCTCGTGATTGGCCTTCCATCTTCCACCAACCATATACCTGAGCTCATCCAAAGCTCTGCTGCCTGTATCCTAACACAAACTGAGTCCCATCACTCCTGTGCTTGCTGACTCTCCTCTATTTGTAAGACCTACCAGTTTGACCTAATGGTTGGTCACCACTGCAGCGGTTCAAGAAGGCAGCTCACCACCACCTTCTCAAGGGCAATTAGGGATGGGCAATAAAAGCTGACCCAGCCAGTGACGCCCACATCCCATGAATGAATAAAAAAGATTCTACCACTCCTGAATAGCTTGCATCAATGTTTTCATTGTATGCTCCTGTGAAATGCCTTGAAATGTTTTACTACATTAAAGGAACAGTATTAAAGCAAGTTGTTGTTGCAAATTAGTTAATCTTGCTTTAATCAGCAAGATCAGCTCTTTCACATCCAGAATGCCCAAACAGCATCAATGGCACTCGATAGGGCTCATATTATGAGACCCCTAGTGTCCTTCAATCCTTCTCCTAACCATGCATTAAATGAGAAATCCAGTGAAAGGCATTGCTACTCCTGGCCTGTGGCAAATATACCTGAGCCCTGGCATGGAGCCCCAAGTTGGAAAGTAATTAAATGAAAGAGAAATGCCTAAAAATAAATAATTTAAACTAGAATTGTACCCATGCACAATTAGAACCTTAAGGTTGTGACTGATGACTCTTACTCATTATGGCCCATTCGTTAAATTCCCTGGACCTTCTATTGTATTTTAAGTATTCAAGGATCTATAACATGATTGCTCTATTCTGTGTATCCATCCATACCCAGTGACATCCTTGTGCGGTGTTGAAAAGTAGTGTCTATTCACCCTTCTGTGCCAATATTTAAGCTAAATTCATTCAAACTGTTGCTGTTACTGGCAGTAGGATTCTTTAGCATGTGAACTTGAGCTTCCACCATCAATGTTGTATATTAAACCTCTCGCCTCTGTCTGTGTTACTACCTGAGAAAGATTGTGCTACCAGGTAGTAGGTGAGTTAAGTCCATGATGAAGTAGATTGTACATGTCTGTGGAAAGGATCGATTTTGACTTTCCAAACAAGCTTTTTTCTCATTTCGTCCTTTCTTACATTCTTGTAAAATTATCAGCGTTTGGTGTTTCCCTGCTTTCAGGTTCTTTCTCATTGGAAGAAAGGGAAAGACTGAAATAATGGTGTGCCAGAGCTTTGGAAACCATTTCGAAGTATCTGAGGAAATTACTTTGAAGCAAAATAAAAAATTAAAAGTAGTGTTTTTAAAACGACAAATACATTGTAAAGCTCTAGTCCCTTAAAACAACTTAATGGATGCCATTGACTTTATATAAATAGATTCAAACGGAAATCAGTCTCTCAGTATCAGCTATTGAGAAGCCTTTATTTGTATCAGTATTATCAGTTAGCTCTGGTGTTAGTCAACTTCCAGTGATGAACTAGATTGCTTGTGGTACTGGGTCACTGAATGGATCTCTGTTCAAGGCACAGTATACATTTCCATTTTGTGGGGAATACAGTTCTTGGTTACCTTTATAATCCTTATATTCAAAAGAAAATAACATTTTAGTGTATGTGGCTAATATAGACTTAACGGACTACTTGTACATGTAAAGCTTTGTTACTTTTGTTCTATTGTGATTGTTACCCTAATTGTTTCATTTGCTTGTCAATTTAAACCTTATTGCTGACTGCAGCTATAACAACGACAAAAGCCAGAAGTTAGTCCGACCCTAAATGAATGAGCCAAAGCTTTTTTTTTGTTTTTTTTTCATTTGTTTATATTGTAAATATTTATGAATCATCTGATTATTTATTCATGAAGAAAACTCTTTATGTGAAGCACAGTGAGTGACAATCATTTTTCCAGAAATCTTAGTATTGTCCACAGAATGATATTGTCAACTTTTTGTTTATCTTGTATTTCCGTAATTGATTGTTCAATAAAGAATTATCAGACTAGCTTTCTGGATGTCAATCGCTGGTGCTACATCTTGCCTCTTCTGTTGCCTTCCTGCTACGACATTGTTACTGAAAATATATAATTCAAATCCAGGGTCCATTTCCTCAAAAAAAATGAATCATGACACAAAATGTTCACATCTCATCCAAAATGAATAGATTACAATGCTTTCAAGTAGCCTAACATCCTAAACAATGGTTGGATATTTTAAGAAGAAGACACATCCATATGAATTGGGAGCCTGAGAAAGCCACTCAGCCCCTTGAGCCTGCTCCACCATTCATTAAGATCATGGCTGATCTGATTTTAACCTCACATTCCTGCCTATCTCTGATAACCTTTCGCCCCCTTGCTTATCAAGAATCCATCTACCTCTACCTTAAAGGCATGTAAGAACTACTTTGAGGAAGAGAATTCCAAAGCCCTCTGAGAGAATTTTTTCCCTCCTTTCTGTCCTAAATGGGACCCCGTATTTTAAAACAGTGACCCCGAGTTCTAGATTCTGCCACAAGAGGAAGCATCCTCTCCACATCCACCTTGTCAAGGCCCCTCAGAATCTTATATGTTTCAATCAAGCCACCTCTTACCCTTCTAAGCTCCAGCAGGTACAAGCCTAGCCTGTCCAACCTTTCTATTCCAGGTATTAATCTAGTAAACTTTCCCTGAACTGTCTCTAATGAATTTACATCTTTCCTTAACTAAGGAGACCTATACTGTACGCAGATGATTGAGATATTGTACTGCTCAATAAATCTGTGGTGAAATTTCAGTTGCAATCATTTTATCAAATTTGGAGTCTTTATAGAATGTTGCAATTTTTTGTTTGTTTACAACCCTCCTTAAAGTAGTCGAATTTTGGGTTGATGTATCACAATCCAAAACTGTTCTAAAACATGTCTCCCCAGCTTCCTTCAGATGGATTTGTGAATAACTGCACTGCCTGGAGGAGCAGTGCCCAATACAGGCCAAAAAACCCCAAATTTGACAATGGTGGAAATGAGTGTCACAGGTCAAGGCTGGGAAACACTCAGGAATAGATCCACAAACTTGAGTGGAAAGCGTCTGTGCAGTCTGTGTTGCCCTCAACTTTGATGTCACTAGGACAAATATTTTGCCAAAGGCTCACTTTCTGGGGTATTTGTACAAACATGACTGCCCCATAGCTGGTCAAACTTTGGGAGATGAAGAGAAAAAGAGGTTTTTATAAAAATCAACGGCCTCAAAATTGGGCTCCATAGCATCTATACAAATATGCAGATTGTGACATCAGCCACTGTATAACGCTGATTTGATATCAGTACTGTCATTTTTGACACCACCACTCTAATTAATGACCTCTCTTAAACACACAGAGTTGAACATGCCTTCAGCAACAGGAAGGTAACCCCTCTGCCCCCCACCCATCTACCTTCACCAGTTTCATTTAAAGACATCACCAACCACTTTCAGGTTCATTGCTGCTTGACTTCTACTGGCTCTAAGTTTGTAGAAAGGCTGTGAGTTCTCTACTTGTAGTGTTCAATTGTTCTGTGTTTGATTATGTGAGTTAGATCTATGCTCACTGCTTTATTGCTTATTGCTTAAGCCTGGGGTGGACTCAGAGAAGTAAACAAGTTTAATAAAGAGCTGGAAACCTTTTAAAGCACTGTAAGTAAAACCTGTTACATAGAAACTGGTGTCACCTCTACATAGTTCTGAGATACAAAATATAATACACAGCTGCTGTTTAAAGCTGGTGAAGTCAGCAGGCAGCGATGCTGCACATGGGAAAAGTCCAAGTTCTAACTTCAAGGGTTCTGGTCAAACCGCTTTCTCCAGCCATGGGTGCTGTTGTTATAACCACCTTGGCTGCAGTATAATAGGGGCAATGATCAGGGATGGCACAGAAGAGGACAATCTGCTCACAGAGGGAGGAGGAAGGGAAAGGGAAAAGGGCTCTGAGCCGGAGGCCTTATCCACCTAGAGTCTTCAGGAAGTGTTTCTCTCATCTCAGCTTGTCAGGAATGATGTGTTTGTCGTCTGCATTTTGGGAAGGAGGTATTCAGAGAAACCTGCCACCTGTAGCCTCAGAGTGGAGTAGGGATGACAGTGCCAGTAGCTGTGAAGGTTTCTATGGCCCTGAACTGCTTTGGGTCAGATATTTCCAGACTGGAGCAGGTGACACCTCATCTCCCAGTTTGCCATCCACCACTGTATGAGGTGACTGACACTTTTTATGTCAGGAGATTACATTGTGTTCTGTAGCAGTTCATGAAGGCAGCTCACCACCACCTTCAGGATGGGCAATGAATGCTGGCCTAAGTCCATGAGCCCACAAAAAAAGGTTCTCTCTGATAAAGAGAAGCAAGAGTTGCACGTGACTTTTTGCAGGAGTGTGCTTCCCCCATGGTGCAGGTGCTATTGGCTGCACATGCCTGGCTTTGCAGAAATCTACCTCAACACTGAATGGGCATTGGCTCGTGATCATGTTCAGCACACCATGCAGGTGAATGATCGGTATCCTGGCAGCAGTCATGATGCCTTTATTCTGTATCTGTTGCCATTTCATTGTTGCCTCAGCTTTTGAGCCACTATGTCAAACCAGAGGGTGGCTGCTAGGAGACAAGGACAATCCACTGATCTACCTGGCTCATGACTCCAGTGTACAACCCAACCACATTTGGGCAGCCTACATATAATGAGAACACTGCTGCCACACAGAATGTCATCAAGCAAACTATCAGGTGCTCGAGCAATGCTTCCCCTGCCCAAACTACTCTGGAGGAGCTGTGCAGTGCTCACCTGAGCATGTTTCATGATTCACTGGGCAAAACCCTGCCATCAGGAGAACACAACCATTATCATGAGAGATAGAGCCAACAGTTAAGAGGAGGAGGAGAAGCAGGAGGAAGGAAGGAGGTGAACAACTTTCTGTGGTAATTGTAGCTTTAAGACTTATTGTGTTGTATAGTATCAAGTAACAGTGTGAACAAATCAGTTCTAAGTGCAGGGAACCTTAGAGTGGGAGTTATTCTTCTAGTTGTGGAGCTTGATAGAAGCATGTAACTGCTGCTACAGCCTGTAAATAAAGTTCAATATTTCTAATGAGAAACCTGTCTGGAAAATCAAATCCATAACAAACTGGTGAAGAGGGTAAATCAGGTCCAGTGTTGTCCCTTGCCCAGCAATTGTGAGTATCTTATCTAAATAGAAGAAAAGGAAGATATACTCACCAGATGTGCCACATTTTGGCAGGATTGACCCCTTCAAACCATCCACAAAGGATTGGTGTCAATATGTAGAATGCCTCCGGTCCTATTTCCAGATGAACAAAATAACAAGGCAGGAAAAGAGGAGAGCAATCCTTCTAAGCATTTGCAGGAGTAAAAGCTATAATTTAATTCAAGGTTTGACGGCCCCGAACGCACCCAATTCAAAGACCTTCGGTGAGTTGGTTAGGCCTTGTTAAGGGATCATTTTAACCCAAAACCTCAGTCATCAAGCAGATGTTCAGGTTTACTTTGAAGGCTAGTGCCCCGGGGGAGAACATTGCTACTTACATGGTGAAATTGAAGCAACTGACTGAACACTGTGATTTTGGGGAAACCCTAAGTGATATGCTCATGAATTGAAAAAATTGAAAAGAGAGCCCAGGAAAGGCTATTAAAGTCTCCAGAACACAAAGTAGGACAGAGTGTTTGGAAAGGGCTACGAATCTAACTTCAACCACATCAGATAAAGGGACGACGATGAGAAAGGGGACAGGAAATACAGGACTGAATGTTTTGTATCTGAATGCACACAGTATACGAAATAAGGTAAATGAGCTTGTGGCGCAGATTGAAATTAGCAGGTATGATGTGGTGGGCATCATGCAGACATGGCTGCAAGGGGATCAGGACTGGGAGCTAAATATCCAAGGATATACATCCTTTCGAAAAGATAGGCAGATTGGCAGAGGGGGTGGGGTTGCTTTGTTAGTAAGAAATGAAATTAGATCGATAGCAAGAAATGATGTTGGGTCAGATGATGCAGAATCTGTGTGGGTAGAGCTGAGGAACCACAAAGGTAAAAAAATCATAATGGGAGTTATGTACAGGCCTCCGAACAGTAGTCAGGATGTGGGGCACAAGATATTCCAGGAGATAGAAAAGGTGTGAAAGAAAGGCAAGGTTACAGTGATCATGGGGGATTTCAATATGCAGGTAGACTGGGAAAATCAGGTTGGTAGTGGATCCCAAGAAAAGGAATTTGTGGAACGTCTACAAGATGGCTTTTTGGAGCAGCTTGTGGTGGAGCGCACTAGGGAACAGGCAATTCTAGATTTAGTGATGTGTAATGAGGCAGATTTGATAAGGGGGCTTAAGGTGAAGGAACCCTTAGGAGGAAGTGACCATAATATGATAGAATTTACCCTGCAATTTGAGAGGAAAAAGCTGGAATCAGATGTAACGGTATTACAGTTAAATAAAGGCAACTACAGAGGCATGAGGGAGGAGCTGGCCAGAATTGACTGGGAGATGAGCCTAGCAGGAAAGACAGTGGAACAGCAATGCCAGGAGTTTCTGAGAATAATTTGGGAGACACAGCAAAAATTCATCCCAAGGAAGAAGAAGCATACTAAAGGGAGGACGAGGCAACCATGGCTGACAAGGGAAGTCAGGGACAGCATAAAAGCTAAAGAGAAAGCATACAATGCGGTGAAGAGCAGTGGGAAATCAGGGGATTGGGAAGCCTACAAAGACCAACAGAGGACACCTAAAAAAGAAATAAGGAGGGAGAAGATTAAATATGAGAGTAAACTAGCCAGTAATATAAAAGAAGATTGCAAGAGTTTTTTTAGATATATAAAGGGTAAGAGAGAGGCAAAAGTAAACATTGGGCCACTGGAAAATGACGCTGGAGAAGTAGTAGTGGGGAACAAAGAAATGGCAGAGGAACTGAATAGGTACTTTGCGTCAGTCTTCACGGTAGAAGACACAAGTAACATCCCCAAAGTTCAAGAGAGTCAGGGGGGCAGAGGTGAGTGTGGTGGCCATTACTGAGGAGAAAGTGCAAGGAAAACTGAAAGGTCTGAAGGTGGATAAATCACCTGGACCAGATGGATTACACCCCAGAGTTCTGAAGGAGATAGCTGAAGAGATAGTGGAGGTGTTAGTGGTGATCTTTCAGGAATCACTCGAGTCAGAGGACTGGAAAATCGCTAATGTAAAACCGCCGTTTAAGAAGGGAGTGAGGCAAAAGACGGGAAATTACAGGCCGATTAGCCTGACCTCGATCGTTGGTAAGATTAAGGATGAGATTTCAGTTGGAAGTGCATGATAAAATAGGGCAAAGTCAGCATGGTTTCATCAAGGGGAGGTCATGCCTGACAAATCTGTTAGAATTCTTTGAGGAGGTAACGAGTAGGTTAGACAAAGGAGAGCCAATGGATGTTATCTACTTGGACTTCCAGAAGGCCTTTGACAAGGTGCCGCACAGGAGGCTGCTCTCTAAGATAAGAGCCCATGGTGTTAGAGGCAAGGTACTAACATGGATAGAAGATTGGCTGTCTGGCAGGAGGCAGAGAGTGGGGATAAGGGGGTCCTTCTCAGGATGACAGCTGGTGGCTAGTGGAGTTCTGCAAGGGTCACTGTTGGGACCACAACTTTTCACTTTATACATTAATGATCTAGATGAAGGAACTGAGGGCATTCTGGCTAAGTTTGCAGATGATACAAAGATAGATGTTGGGACAAGTAGTATTGAGGAGGCGGGAAGGCTGCAGAAGGATTTGGACAGGTTAGGAGAATGGGCAAAGAAGTGGCAGATGGAATACAACTTGGGGAAGTGTGAGGTCATGCACTTTGGTAGGAAGAATAGAGGCATAGACTATTTTCTAAATGGGGAGAGAATTCAGAAATCTGGAGTGCAAAGGGACTTGGGAGTCCTAGTCCAGGATTCTCCTAAGGTTAATTTGCAGGTTGAGTCGGTAGTTAGAAAGGCAAATGCAATGTTGGCATTTATTTCAAGAGGACTAGAATATAAAGCAGGGATGTGCTGCTGAGGTTTTATAAGGCTCTGGTCAGACCACAATTAAAATATTGTGAGTAATTTTGGGCCTTGTATCTCAGGAAGGATGTTCTGGCCCTGGAGAGGGTCCGAGAGGGTTCACGAGAACAATCCCAGGAATGAAAGCCTTAACACGTGAGGAACATTTGAGGACTCTGGGTCTATGCTTGATGGAGTTTAGAAGGATGAGGGGGAATCTGATTGAAACTTACAGAATACTAAAAGGCCTGGATAGAGTGGACGTAGGGAAGATGTTTCCATTAGTAGGAGAGACTAGGACCCGAGGGCAAAGCCTCAGAGTAAAGGGAAGACCTTTTAGAACAGAGATGAGGAGAAACTTCTTTAGCCAGAGAGTGGTGAATCTATGGAATTCATTGCCACAGAAGGCTGTGGAGGCCAGGTCATTGAGTGTATTTAAGACTGAGATAGATAGGTTCTTGATTGGTAAGGGGATCAAAGGTTACGGGGAGAAGGCGGGAGAATGGGGTTGAGAAACTTATCAGCCATGATTGAATGGCAGAGCAGACTCGATGGGCCGAATGGCCTAATTTCTGCTCCTATGTCTTATGGTCTTATGGATCGTTTGATCTGCAGTGTACAAGGTGATGCCATTTATTGACGATTATTAGCTGAAGTGAACCTCAATTTTAAAAAAATGCATTGGAAATAGTGCTTGCTATGGAAGCGCCAAATGGGATGCGCCGGCTATACAAGGTGTGCACAATGGTGTCGTCTTCCAGTTGGTTTGGGAACAGACAGCTAAGTGTGGCATGAAAAGCCGGGACTCTGCAGCAAAGCAGGAGACAGTCCCCACTACCTGAAAATTTAAAATAAACACAGGAAACAGCTCAGCAGCAAATCTGAAAATGAATTGTTATCGATGTGGAAGTAATCATACTCCTGAAACTTGCTGTTTTAAAGAGGTGGAGTGCTATTTTGCCATAAAAGAGGGCACATACTGAAGCATTGTAAAACAAGATTGAGACAGGCTTCCAGGCAGAAACTAAATCAATCAAAGTACATAATGTGGAAGAACCAGAAACCACCAATTCTATTATTTCCTCCCTATTTAATGTAAAAGTGGGGAAAACAGAACCAATCACTGTTACTCTGCAGGTAAATGGAAAACCTGTAAGGATGGAAGTGGACACTGGTGCTTCAACTGCTGTAGTGAGAGAGCACACTTTCAAATATTTAAACAAGGGTACTCAACAATTGAATCTGGAGCAGACTTCAGCCAAATTGAAAACTTATACTGGTGAAGCTATCCACATGAAGGGTATTACTACTGTACCTGTTTATTATAAGCACCAAACAGCACAATTCCCAGTGATGGTAGTAGAAGGCAAAGGACCAAGCCTTCTAGGCCGTGATTGGTTGAAAGCAATTAAGCTAACTTGGTCTGAAATCTTTCAGCTACAAGTCGGAGGGACTGGCAGATCTGCTAAAGAAATATGACAAGGTTTTTCGAACTGGAGACAATCAAAGGCCTACAGACTAAGGCCCACGTTAATTCGGAAGCAACTCCTCATTTCTTTAAAGCAAGGCCGGTGCCATATGCTCTGAGGGAGAAGACTAATACCAAATTGAACTGTTTAGAGAGGCTGGGAGTCATACACCCAGTTCAGTTCTCAGTGGGCAGCACCTATAGTCCCTGCCTTAAAACCGGATCAGACCATCCAGATCTGTGGGGACTGTAAGCTAACAGTAAACAAAGCTTTCAAGTTGGACAAGTGCCCTATCCCCAAGTCTGAGGCTCTCTGTGCTAAATTAGCAGGAGGAACAACTTATGTTACGCTAGATATAAGTCACACGTATCAGCAGCTGGAACTGGATGTTACCTCCAGAGAGTTTGTGTCCATAAACACCCACAAAGTGTTATATCAATGCATGCATCTGCCCTTCAGTGCTTCTTTGGCCTGCGCAATTTTCCAGATGACGATAGAGAGTTTGCTACAAGGACTACCTCAAGTAGTGGCCTACCTGGATGATGCCCTAACAACGGGGTTTGTGGAAGCTGAACACTTGGCTAATTTGGAGGAAGTCTTGAAATGATTTTTGGAAGCAGGGGTGCACTTAAAAACAGAAAGGTGTACCTTTCAGGCAAGTGAAGTTGTTTATCTGGGCCACCAGGTGGATGCCCAAGGGCTACACCCAGTAGAAAAAAAAGTTAAAGCTATTAAGGAGGCGCCTTCACCTAAAAATATCTCTGAACTCAAGTCATTCTTAAATATGGTTAATTATTAAGGTCGATTCCTACTCAATTTATCAACAGAAGTTACCTGTTGGTGCCTCCCTACACCAGGGGGAATGGTCTGGTAGGCCCTGGGTGAAACTGCACATAGACTACATCGGATCCTTTTCTATGCATCATGTTCCTACTAATAATTGATGCACATTCCAAATGGCTATACGTTTAGGAAGTTAGGTCGCCAACTTCAGGAGCAACTATAGAAAAGTTATGCCAAAGCTTTTCTATACATGGATAGCCAGAAGTAATCATCTCAGACAATGGTACTGCTTTTACTAGTGCTGAATTTCAAAGATTTGTGATCCTAAATGGTATCAAACATGTAAAGATGGCACCATAAGATCCACTGCTTAACAGATTAGCCGAGAGAGCAGTACAGATGTTTAAAGCGGGGGATGAAAAAATTATCAGGAGGATCATTGGAGACTAAACTTCCACATTTCATGTTTCACTAGAGAACAGCCCCCCACATTACTACAGGTTCAACACCTTCACAGTTGCATAAGAAGCAACACCTTTAAATGTGATTAAGCCTGATACTTCCCAATTTGGAAGGGAAGGTGGAGAAAAGTCAAGGGAATCAAAAAGCAACTCATGACTTGCATAGTTGAGAGTGAGAATTTACTGTTGGTGAAGCAGGGTATGTACGAAACTTTGGCAGTGGATTGAGTTGGATACCTGGTGTAATAGTTCCTGTGACTGGACAAGGGTCAGATCACCTGCGAACACATGGATCATTTGAGAAGAAGGGAGAAACCCCAACAAAATGATATTCCACTTGTAACCATTATAGAACCCATGGTCCCTGTTGAAATTGTTCAACCAAGGGTAGACCATACCAGATGTATCTGACAGAGTAGATAACACTGAACTGCATGTGCCTAAAGAGATACCTGATGTTGCTGTGGTTCCAGATAAGGTGGATCCTGTAAGAGACTCGAAAGTCGTAGAGCTACGACTTTCCACCCAGATCAGGAAACCACCTCAGAGATTGAATTTATAATTCCATGAGCCATGTATATATTTGTAATGTTATGAAGGTAGATGTTCTTCTAAGTACAAATTTTACAAAAAAATTTAAAGGGGGTGGAATGTAGTAATTGTAGTTTTAAGGAATGTCGTGACTGTAGCTTCATGACTTATTGTGTTGTATAGTATCATGTGACAATGAGAATGAATCAGCTCTAAGCATGGGGAGCCTTAGAGTAGGGGTTCTTCTTCTAGTTGTGGAGCTTGATGGAAGCATGTAACTGCTGCTGCAGCCTGTAAATAAAGTTCAATGTTTCTAATGAGAAATGTGTCTGGAAAATCAAATCCATAACACTTCCCCCTACTGTCTGGGCTATTTGTGATCACCTCATCCAATTACAGTTCCAGTAAATATAATCCCAAATGCTCATTCTACAAAAGTCCCACACCATACCTTCCCTTTGTTACAGACCACCACTGTGGCTGCTTGAACACAATTCTGAAATAAAATCCAGCTCACAAACAATCATTTCAAATCAAATCTATCAAACAAACCATTCCATGCTAAACTCAACTAATAACTCTTGTGCATTCCCTTAGTGCCTATCCTTTGATGCCTTTGCCTGACCTAGTGCTCCTACACAGTGTTAGCCCAAAGGCTGCAACATGGCTGGTGGAAGACTGCTGACTTTGACTAGGGGAGAGTGCAGTTGACCTTGCAGGGCAAACACAAGCAGCTTTGGACCAAAAAGGCCCAGCTTCAGATTACACCTCCTCGACACATGGGGCAGCAGCCTGTGAGGCTGGCTGATGGACAAGCAACAGGAAAGCCATCGGTAGAATGGCAGTAGTGAGAGCCACGAATGTTGTCATCCTCAGAGAGCCCATGCAGCCTCTTCCACTCCTCTGGTGCAGAGCCTCAGCAATTCCAGTAATCTGATGGAGGACAGTTCACCAGGCTGCTGTGAGAACCTGCCAGCACCTTTGAGCATTGGTATCCACCCTTTGAGCATTGGAATCCATTATGGCAGTAGTCTGAGCCTGCATGGCAACAAGCTGACTTTGCCCTGAAAAAAACTGAGATTGTATGACTTCTGTCTGAGCTTCCACTTCTACAGTCAGCGTGGCTTCTGCTTGTGCTGCAATGGAATTTGAGACATCAACCATCTTCTACACCCCTTGGCAGGGACAGCAGGCTTTCCAGCATTCCTGCCAATGCACCAAGCGGTTCATCATGATGCTCATCAGCCTTTGTCTAAACATTACCTCACTGAGCCCTCTGAGCCAGAACACGTGTAGGCCCTCACCTTCTAGAGAGCTGGCAGCTCCCTTGTCTGCAGACTACTCATGATGGTGACTCACCAGGAGGAACCTTGCCGGACTAACCGGGGCGGGATTGAAGGTGGGACCAGGAGAAAACTTAGAGGCCGTTCTGTCGGTCAACGTGTTCCCGCCTTTGAGCAAACTTGTCCTCCAAGCAAGCAGATTCCCTCTCTCTCCCTCCCTCATGAAATAAGACAGCAGAACTGTGACTTGAAAGTTAAACAAATGACTTTATTTCAAACACTTGAAAGATATTTGAAGCAGTTACTGCCGAAGGAGGTAAACTTTAGCTGTTCAAGTAAAAGGTGACACAAAAAAATTGTGTTTTCAAGTATTTAAAATTTGTAACACTTTTCATTAGTTTCATGTGAATTTTTTTTTTTTCAGAACACTTTACAAAGATTTCTGGTAATGTGTGACATGGGCATCCGAAACAACAAACGCTTGAATATTTTAATAAATAGAACCATTGTTAACATATTCAAAAAAAAAACAATAAAGCTGAACTGAACAATGAATATTTAATAAAAGGCATAAACATATCAAAAATAACACGGACAACAAAACAATACATATCAAGTCAAATGGAACAGTACACAGTGTGCAGTCAAATATAGTGGTAAATATAACTAAATAAGGAACATAACACAAACCAATAAAAACAGCACCCTTATGATTAAAATAGTGGGGATGAGGGTGCATAATTAGGTAGAAGAGGGGGTAATGGAGGGAGGAACCCTAATTCCTTCTGCATCTCCCCCTTCCTTGTGAAATGGCCTCTCTCGTATCAGGGGCATCATAGCAGCAGGTGTTGCTGGCCAGAAGGTGCAGCCACTACGATTTGAGCCAGGACCTGTCTCATTTCAGTCAGTGTTTCATTGGTTCTTTGCAGATGCTGGCAAAGACCCATCTTTGAAATTATTACATGCTTCAAAATCCATGAAAGCCTGCAGCAGCAATTTAGCACTGCCCAGATGCCTCTCATTATTCACATGCTGGTCGTGACACAACCATTCAAGTTCATTTGCATTTTCTATACCATCAGCACGGACCTGGCGTTGCTCACTGCTTCTGCTTCCAAAGCCACTCCCGAGATTTCTGAATGACTTCCTTCTACATCAGCCATTACATCACAGGCCTCCCCTTCCTCAATAGCCAAAAGGTTTAACATTAATACAGACGTCTCAGCACCATTATGACTACCTTAAACTCAGGGATCTCATCCTCCTGCTCCATTGTTTGACACGCCTCTCCCTCCTCCTCTCTATGGATCACCAGCTTGACGTGGTGGAGAGGCTGTGTGCTCCAACGATCCCTTAAGCGATGCCATCGGGGGTTGCTTGCCTTTGATAGGGCCACCCATGGTGGCAAGGTCTGGGGGAGCTGGCAGAAAAAGTCTGGTCCAAAGGTCCTCAGAGTGTTGTGACGTAGCAGGTGATCCACAAGGGAAATTTGGCCACGCTGTCACAATGGCTTTGCGATTTGTATTTCTTACGAGAAGACTTGTGCACTGAATTCTGAAGTAATAAATCTACTAACACCATTAATGATTTTAACAATTAGATTAAAACATTTATTAACAAAAAAAAACAAAACAATAAACACACACAATTACATTAGATGGTTATTTAGTCTTAGCTGTTCCCAAAATTCTTAATTGAGCAGGCTCCCTTTAAGGCAACAGTCCAAATAGATTTTAAGTTTAAATAGGCAACCCAGCAAGGTTACCACATGCACCCACTCGATAGTGGAATTCCAAAGGCCTTTCAACACAAATGGACATAGCAGACTTCTGCAAAAGTGTCTGGAGGCTTTCCCCCAAGGCTGATTTACACGGTGTACCTTTCAAGATGTTACACAGCCACACCCCCCCCAAATAACCTTCCACCCTTCTTTATATATGTTTCTCTCTCTTTAATGTGTAAAGTCCTATTGTCCTACATGCCTTCGGAAATTTACATTTCCCATAATATAAAAATCCTTCATGTTGCCCTTCATGTAAACATCCTACCATCCCTTTAAAAATCAAAAACCCTTCACTTATCTAAAAATTCAAATTTCATTCACAACTTATCTGTGGAACCCTCATCCTCGCTTGTTCATCTCCATTTCAAAAGCCTGCTTTACACCTAACTCTTTTGATAATTTCAACCTTGCAGTCTATCTGACTCTAATTCAATTAAATCAGTCACACAGAAAGAGCCATCCACACTCATACCCATAGGCCAGAATTTTACAACCCGAACGGACGTGAAATAGCAAGATAACATCAGGCGAGGGCCATCCTGACATCATCCCACACGCGAGCAATCTTCAGGTCGGCGGGCATGCGCGGGTGTTGGAGCTGCGCCCGCCAACAATTAAAGGGCCACTTGGCCATTAAAAACCCTATTGATCCCAATTTTATATTGCCCATGTGATTTCGCGCTCATCACACGGGCAAAACGGGCAGATGGGCAGCCCACATTTATCGAAACCTCATCCAAGGGCGGGATAAAAAGGGTCAGCCGCATTGCCAGTATGAGTAGTGAAGAATTTAGGAGATAGTTTGCTGCTGGTTTCTTATTTGAACTTGATAACCTGATCTCTGTTCTGAGCTTCAGTCTTAGCATTTCCAGGCTTCATTTTCAGGACTCATTGGTGTCTCCAAGGCCCCCGGAGGATTCTGACTGTGTGGACCCTTCCAGGCGTGGTCTTCCATTACCATGGTAATGGGGATTGTGGTCTCCCCTGGTGGCACCTCCTCTGAGGAGGAAGAGAGCGGCAGAAGGGAGAGGCCAGGTGTTCCTGCGCAGCTTCCAGGGAGGGACCTATGGGAGGAGAGGCTCAGGCACAAGAGGTGCAGGCCCAGCTACCTCAATATGTCCTAGGTGCAATGCCGAAGGAGGCTCTGCCTCTCCAAGGAGGCCGTGACCCCCATTTGTCAGATGATTGGGCCTGAGATCAGCTCTGACTGTGTGGGTGGACACCCCATGCCAGTGGTTCTGAAGGTCACAGTGGCCCTCAAATTCTATGCCTCCAGCACTTTCCAGGGTTCAGTGAAGTGTCCCAATCAGCTAGTGACTTTGTTCTGTTCAGATGGGTAATGACATTTATTCATTTCCGTATGGACGAGACCAGCCTGGCTGAGTGAGCCAGAGGGTTTGCAGTGATTGCTGGGTTCCCCTGCATCCAGGGTGCCATCGACTGCACACATGTGGCCATCAAGGCACTGGCGGGTCAGTCGGGTGCTTTTGTCAACAGAAAGCGATTCCACTCCATGAAAGTCCAGATAGTTTGTGATCAAAGATGCAGATTCTACAATCCTGTGCAAGGTACCCTGGCAGCTCCTATGACGCTTATATCCTCAGGCACTCACAGGTGCTAAGGCTGTCCACTGCTCCAGCTTGACTGGACTGATGGCTGTTGGGTGACAAGGGCTACCTGTTGAAAATGTGGCTTATGACGTCTCTCCTTCACCCAAGAACAGAGGCACAGCAGCGTTATATTAGGAGTCATGTCTCCACGAGTGTGGTTATAGAGAGGACCATAGGTTTTCTGAAGATGCACTTGTGAGGTCTGGACCATTCAGGGGATCACTAAAATACCCTCCAGAGCAGGTATCACTGACAGTGGTTGCATGCTGCGCTTTTCACAATCTGGCTCTGGCAAGCGGGGACCCACTGGAGGAAGAGGATTTTGAGGCAGTTCCACAGGTCACAGATGAGAAATTGAATGGTGAGTCTGAAGAGGAGCCCGGTGAGGAGCACGATGAGGACATAGAGGCAGACCTCTGTATCCTTCAGGGAGGAGGGACACCAGGGACGCCTTGATCCAATGCTCCTTCGGCTAGGCTGCCAAAGATCTGCTTCCACCTCATGCCAGGGGCGCTGCCTCCATTCCGGATGTCCAAAATGGCCCTTTCCTTTGAACCCTAAGTCCACTCAGTGCCTGTATAATAAAATTTAGAGCCCCTCACGTCCAGCATGAGATACTGGTGTGCCGTGCACCTACAAAACAACTGAAGCATGCTTAGGCCATTAAGACAAAAGCAAAATTTATATCATGTTGGCACTCACATCAAATGAACATAACAAATGGTGTTAATGGTCACAGCATATTAGCCAAACATGGCAGAACAGAAGATCACCCGTGAACAGTCCCTCTTGTGTTCACGGTGCCTTAAACTTGTTTGTGAAAGCTGCGTCTTGTTGTGCCCCCTCCACCCACACGCCCCCGCCTCACTGGCACTGGCATTGGAGGCAGCTGCTGACTCCGCTGTCTTGTTGGCCTTGATGACCTTGGCGGTCGTCTTTTGGCCAGTGGAGCCTGTGCTGGCCCCACCTGGGAGGGAGCGGCCAGTGCTACGGCTGGCCCCTCCCCAGTCACTGCAGCCTCATCGGATGCCACGGTCACTGGCAGAGGGGCGGAGGAGCTGCTGCCGGCATCCAGAGCGTCCTGAGAGAAGCCTGCAAAGATGACAAGCAGCTCATGTACCAGCGTGAGGTCGGGCTGGACCTCCCTGATCGCCATTGATGGACAGGCACCTAGCTGGGACACTGGGTGCCTCATCCATCACCCACACTGGCACTGACCACCCGAGGTCATTGAGCCCGGCGCCCATCAGGTTCCCCTCCCCCACCAGGCCCTTCCCAACCATTGAGAAGGCAAGTTTCACACTGGGCAGACCTTAGTTGGCCATCCTGTGTGAAATCCGGGAGCAAGTTCCACATCAAGACTCCATGAAATCATTCTATGGATGTGAGAGGATCAAGAACTCCCTCCCCAACTTCAGGGATGTGACGATTGGAACTATCTTCTACATCAGTATTTCTCAGTCAACTACACTTCGAATCATTAAATAATGTAAAATGTTTTAATATTCTTCTAAATTAAAAAAATTATTGTAATGCATAAAAATGTTGCAGAAGTTTAAATCACTCACCTGTTTGAACTCCAGGGCAAGTTGCTGCCTGACCTGAGTGGGTGTTTCCAGCTCTTTGGGTGGGCATGGCCTCAGCTCCGCTATGCTGCTCTGCACTGCTTCCCAGAGCTGCACTGGAGGCTCCTGTTGGAGGGCCATGAGCGGAAGTGTGACCTGAAACAACCTGGACAGGTAAGCGGCCATTTTTTTTGCCTGGTCAGTGTCAGGACTAATGGTCCCCACACTGACCGGCAGGCAGGGCTGATGTGTGTAATTTTACAATATGAAATGGTTACCCGTACAGTATGTAGCAAGCTATTTGTTAAATATATTTAGGGTGATGAGGACTTGTTATATTTCAAAACTGGCGTAGAGAAAGCTTGAAAAAGAGTCATATGGACTCGAAACATTAACTCTGTTTTTCTCTCCACAGCTGTTAGACCTGCTGAGTTTTTCCAGTATTTTCTGTTTTTGTAAAGAAAACTTTACCACGGCAAAGCTTTCCTTGACCAAGGGGGAAGCGTGATGGTTTCCATAGTTTCAAAGCTTGTATTTTTTTTGAGATAGACCCTCATTGAAAAGGGAAACTCAGAAAGAAAACTGGCCCTCCCAGTTTCTAAGGAAACTAAGACCGAAACTGAGATTGGAAACCAAAACTTCTGGGAGACTGAAACTGGCTGAAACCATATGAAAGAACACGGTGCCACCAGAGCTCTGATGGTGATCCCAGTCGTGCAGCACAGGTAGGCTGAAAAAGATGGAGTCTAAATCAAGAAACCTAGAACAGGCACATATACAGCTACTGCAGTTGTTTCTATTATTTAAAGATAACATTGGTGGATCAGATCTTCGTAAGCGGAGTTGAGGAGGCACTGCAGACGTTTGCCGTTTTTGGTGAAGACTGTGCCTGTGGAAATTGGGTTCGGGATCAGACTAAATCCTAGAAGGAGGGGAGCTGAAAGTTCTTCTTGAGGAAGACAGAGTTCTGACAGACTTTGTGACAGACACTGATGATATAAATGCTGAGTGGTCTGCTGAGCCAATTCGTAAGACATGTCTTAATTGTATCTGCCATTTAAGGTGTAATCTGGAGTTTACAATCGACCACAATTTGCCTGTTGATTTACGTTTAACTTCTATTGACTCTGTGTTTTAGAGGCTAGGTGGTTACCAAGATAGTATTTAGTGTTTTCTTTGTTCGACAGTTGTTTGATCCTTTTGTTTTAAATCATGGAATCTTTTGGCTTCATCCTTTCAATAAATAACTGGGATTTTAGATTTCTTCTTTTTAAACAAATATAGTTAAGCGGTCTCAGCTGAGTTCATAAAGAAACTATTGGTTCATTATAGAATACAAGGGTAGAGAGGCTATGCTGGAATTGTATAAAATGCTGTTTAGGCCACAACTGGAGTACTGTGTGCAGTTCTAGTCGCCACATTATAGGAAGGATGTGATTGCATTTGAGAGGGTGAAGAGGAGATTTACCAGGTTGCTGCCTGGGCTGGAGGATCTGAGCTATGGGGAAAGATTGGATAGGCTGGGGTTATTTTCCTTGGAGCAGCAAAGGTTGAGAGGGGTCCTGATAGAGGTGTATACGATTATGAGGGGCACAGGTAGGTGGATAGGAAGGTGCTTTTTCCATTAGTAGAGGGGTCCATAACCAGGGGGCATAGATTTAAGGTAAGAAGTAGAAGGCCAAGGCTAAGAGGGGAGTTGAGAGGTTTTTTCACCCAGAGGGTGGTGGGAGTCTGGAACTCACTGCCTGAAAGGGTGATTAAGTTGAAACTCTCATAATATTTAAGAAGTATTTAGATATTCACTTGCATTGTCATAGCCTCCTGAGTTATGGCCAAGCTCTGGAAAATGGGGTTAGCGCAGTCAGATCTTTGTTGACTGGCACGGACATGATAGGCCAAATGGCCTCCTTCTGTGCTGTAAACGTCTATGAGTCTATTTGTAAGGATATGGCATGTGAAGAAGCATTCACTGACCTTGACCACTTGACCAATCTTGTAAGGTCATTAAACTTTTTCCTGCACTGCATCCAGATCCTCAAGGCTGGATAACAATGGTTATCTGCTCTTTCTACCTTCTCACTGTCTGTAGGGTCTCCTCATGGCCCCACCATGCACCCCCACCCACCACCACCCATCCCCCCGTGCCCCCCTCCCCCCATCATGGAAAGACCACATCTTTCCTTCGGTCACCTTTTATTCCATCACCTCCAGTGAGCCATCAAAGGACGTTGGAGCACATTCTCTGCTATGTTACGTAACAGCCCCTCTTCTTCCTGCTCAGAATGTTTTCTTCAAAACTTCCCGCACCTGTTGCCACCAGTTTGCACCTCCCATTTAAAAGGTGCACACTGGCTTTAAGCAGTGCAGGGTAGTCTAAAGTGGTGCCAGGCTTGCACAAACTTGGGCAACCACTCAGTAGCATGTTGGGCTGCATGCTACAAGCTCACAAAGTTTGCCTCCACTAGAACAAATGGATGCGCATTAATCACACGTCGCGATATCCATGCCTGCTTTTCTCCCATTAACTTTCATTCATATTGCACCTTTAGCATAGTAAAATGGCCCAAGGTGCTTCACAGGAGAATGACTGGACAAAATTTGGCACTGAGCCACACAAAGAGCTAGCAGGACAGAAGAAAGCTTGGTCAAAGAGGTGCCTTTAATTAGAAACATCTTTATGGAGGGGAGGGGTGAAAAGGAAGAAATGTTTAGAGAAGGAATTCCAGAGCTTAGGGCCTAGACAGCCAGAGGCATGGCCATAATGCGTTGAATGTCTTTAATCAATTTTAAACAGAAATGTGATAAAGTAACATTTTACTAATTTACAGAGCTTAAATTTGTTCCGGTTGACATAGCGACCCGGTAACATACAAGACAAATAAGCTCTAACTGATTTGCATGTGTAGGCATTATTTTTACAGATGGACTCGCAGTATTAAATCAGGATAGATTCGATTTCATAAAATCCACAACATTGAGGATTTTACAATCCTGACAGTGACAGGGCAGCTAAATACCAATAAGATTACCTCCGTCACAATAAAGAGGTTGTTGCTATGAAATCTTCTTCTCTCTGTCTTCCAACACAACCTTTCTGTCACTAAACCACCACATCTCTATTTATCTCATCCTCTTTCCTGGTCTTTTCAGCATGAATGACATTCTACTTCGGGGCCATTTTGTCCCCACCTGAGGTTTCTCAATGGATTTCTAGTGCTTGACACCACCATCACCATCCCTGGGTATGTCCTGTTCTACAGGCAGGATAGACTCAGCAGAGGTGGCAGCACAGTGGTACACAGTCGGGAGGGAGTTGCCTTGGGAGTCCTCAACATGAAGTCTCATGGCATCGGGTCAAACAATGTTTATCACCAAGAGTAGCTTCACTACTAGTGGCACCACTACAGACCAAGCTGGCCGAGTCCTAAATGACATAGCTACTAGACTGGGTGTGCAGCAGGTGGTGAGGGAACCAACAAGAGGGAAAAAAATACTTGACCTCATTCTCACCAACTTGCTTACCACAGATGCATCTGTCCATGACAGTATCGGTAGGAGTCACCACTGCACAGTCATTGTGGAGACAAAGTCCTGCCTTCACATTGAGGATACCCTCCATCATGTTGTGTGGCACTACCACCATGCTAAATGGGATAGGTTTCGAACACATCTAACAACTCAAGACTGGGCATCCATGAGGTGTTGTGGGCCATCAGCAGCAGCAGAATTGTACTCAAACAATCTGTAACCTCATAGCCCAGCATATCCCCAACTCTACCATTACCATCAAGCCAGGGGATCAACCCAGGTTCAATGAAGGGTGCAGGAGGGCATGCCAGGAGCAGCACCAGGCATACCTAAAAATGAGGTGAAGTTGAAACAGAGATTGCTTATGGAGATTTTCAGTCATATATGTCTTGGGGCTCGCTGGAGGAAGCCGCATATATGCTTCAATATTTCAATCCCTTGTTCACCAGCAGAATCGAAGATCATGTTTTTGTTGTGAATACAGATTTTCTACCCTCTGGTTCATGACCTTAAATCTGTGTTCTCTGGTTACTGACCCTGCTGCCAAGAAAAACAGTTCCTCCTTATTTACTTAGTCAGTACAGTTCATGATTTCAAACACCTCTATCAAATCTACCCTTAACCTTCTTTGCTCTAAGGAAAACAATCCCAACTTCTCTCATCTCCCTCCATATCCATAAATACGGCTATTGGAATATATAATGTAAAAAGTTGATAGGGCGTTTACACAGATGCAACTTTTTTTTAGTAGGTATATAGCCATTCTAATGGGTGAAGACATTCTTCCTTTGCCAGTGCAAAGCTAAAGATTCCAGGCACCCATGGCACCAGACATCAACAAGAATCAACCCCTTCTGTGAGGGATTGGGAAAAATGGGGAAACAAAACAATATAAGAGTTAATTTGACTTTTCATAAAGAGTATTGAAACCTATGGGTAAAATAAGTTGAAGTTTTGAAATTTCTGAGTATATATTTGCGAAATCAAAAAGCAAATCAAAACTGCAGAAATCTAATAAATACTCTTGAAATGTATACTTAACTATGTGCAGCTTTCACTGTTCCCCTATGTGCACTCATCTCTAACACTCCCCAAATAGAGTCTAGATCCAGCTTTCAATCTGCTTTTATTGGCCTTGAAGCACTTCCCTGGAAATACTTTCCTTGAAGCTTTTGGCCATCCACATTTTATTTTCACCGCTCCCGATGCCAATCGGCCAGTCACTAGGAGCAATTGCGCATGCACAAACAGTGCCAGAGAAACATAGAAAATATGAGCAGGAGTAGGTCAATCGGCCCTTCAAGCTTGCTCCACCATTCAACGTGACCATGGCTGATCCTCTATCTTAACACCATGCTCTCGCACTCTCTCCATACCCCTTGACACCTTTACAGTCTAGAAATCTATTCCCTTCTTAAATATATTCAGTAACTTGGCTTCCACAGCCTTCTGTGGTAGAGAATTCAGCAGGTTCAACACCTTCTGAATGAAGAATCTTTTCCTCATCTCAGTCCTAAATAGCCTACCCCATATCCTGAGACTGTGACCCCTTCTTCTAGACTCCCTAGCCATAGGAAATATCATCCCTGCATCCAGTCCGTCCAGCCCTCTCAGAATGTTATACATTTCAATGAGATCGCCTCTCATTCTTCTAAACTCCAATGAATACAGGCCTAGTCAACCCAATTGCTCCTCAACTGACAATCCTGCCATCCCAGGAATCAAGCCTGGTGAGCCTACGCTGCAGTCCCTCCATGGCAAGTACATCCTGTCTTAGGTAAGGATACCAAATCTGCACACAATACTCAAAATGTGGACTTACCAAGGCACAGTACAGCTGCAGTAAAACATTGTTGCTACTATACTCAAGCCCTCTCGCAATGAAGGCCAACATACCATTTGCCACCTTAACTGCTTGCTGTACCTGCATGCTTGCTTTCAGTGATTGGTGTACAAGGACACCCAGGTCCCTTAATATATCAACATTTCCCAATCTATCACCATTTAATTAATGTTCTGCCATTCTGTTTTTCCCAATGAAGTGGATATCTTCACACTTATCCATGTTATATTGCAGCTTCCATGTATTTGCCCACTCATTCAAACACATTCTGTAGCCTCATGGCCTGACATATCTCCCACTCTATCATTACCATCAAGCCAGGGCATCAACATTGGTTCAATGAAGAATGCAGGAGAGCATGCCAGGGGCAACACAAAGCATACCTAAAAATGAGATGTCAATCTGGTGAATCTATACCACAGGACTACTTGTGTGCCAACAGCATAAGCAGCAAGTAATAGACAGAGCGAAGCGATCCCGCAACCAACAGATCAGATCTAAGCTCTACAGTCCTGCCACATCCAGTTGTGAATGGTGGTGGACAATTAAACAACTCACTGGAGGAGGTGGCTCCACAAATATCCCTATCCTCAATGATGGAGGAGCCCGGTACATCAGTGCAAAGGATAAGGCTGAAGCATTTGCAATAACCTTCAGCCAGAAGTGCGAAGTGGATGATCCATCTCAGCCTCCTCCAGAGGTCCCCAGCATCACAAATGCCAGCCTTCAGCCAATTTGATTCACTCCACGTGATATCACAAAATGGCTGAAGGCATTGGATGGCGCAAAGGCTATGGGCCCTGACAATATTCCAGTAATAGTACTGAAGACTTGTGCTCCAGAACTTGTCACTGTTCCAGTACAACTACAACACTGGCTTTTACCCAGCCATGTGGAAAATTGCCCAGGTATGTCCAATATAGAAAAAGCAGGACAAATCCAATCCCGCCAATTTACCGTTCCATCAGTCTACTCTCGATCATCAGTAAATTAATGGAAGGGGTCATCAACAGTGCCATCAAGCGGCAATTGCTTATCGATAACCTGCTCACTGGCTCCCAGCTTGGGTTCAGCCAGGGCCACTCAGCTCCTGACCTCATTACAGTCTTGGTTCAAACGTGGACAAAAGAGCTGAAGTCCCGAGGTGAGGTGAGAGTGACTACCCTTGACATCAAGGCAGCATTTGACCAAGTGTGGCGTCAAAGAGTCTCAGCAAAACTAGGGTCAATGGGAATCAGGGGAAAACTCTCCGCTGGTTGGGGTCATACCTAGCACAAAGGAAAACAGTTGTGGTTGTTAGAAGTCAGTTATCCCAGCTCCAGGACATCACTGCAGGAGTTCCTCAGGATTATGTCCTAGGCACAACCATCTTCAGCTGCTTCATCAATGACCTCCTTACATCATAAGGTCAGAAGTGGGGATGTTCCCTGATGATTGAACAATGCTCAGCACCATTCACAACTCCACAGATACTGAAGCAGTCTATGTTTTTTTTTCAATTCATATATGGAATGTGGGAATCACTGGCCAGGCCAGCATTTATTGCCTATCCCTAACTGCCCTTGTTCAGAGGGCATTTAAGAGTCAACCACATTGCTGTAGTTCTGGAGCCACATGTACGCCCGATCAGACCAGGTAACGACAGCAGATTAGTGAACCAGATGGGACTTTACAACAATTGACAATAGTTTCATGGTCATCATTAGACTTCCATTTCCAGATTTTTATTGAATTCAAATTCTGCCATCCAACATGACAGGATTTGAAATAGGGTCCCCAATTACCCTGGGTCTCTGGAGTACTAGTCCAGCGATAATACCACTACACCATCACCTCCCCACATGCAGCAAGACCTGGACAATATCCAGGCTTGGACTGACTAGTTGCAAGTAACATTCGTGCCACACAAGTATCAGGCAATGTCCATCTCCAACAAGAGAGAATCCAGCCATCGAGGCTTGAAATTCAATGTCATTACCATCACTGAATCCCCTACTATCAACATCCTAGGGTTTACCATTGTGCAGCTCCCACAACACTCAAGAAGTCTGACACCGTCCAGGACAAAGCAGCTCGCTTGATTGGCACCACATCCACAAACGTTCACTCCCTCCACCACCGACGCACAGTAGCAGCAGTGTGTGCCACTTACAAGATGCACTCAAGGAATTCACCAAGGAACCTTAGCCAGCATGTCCAAACCCACAACCACTACCATCTAGAAGGACAAGGGCAGCAGATAAATTGGAACACCACCACCTGGAAGTTCCCCTCCAAGTCACTCGCCATCCTGACTTGGAAATATATCACCGTTCCTTCACTGTCGCTGGGTCAAAATCCTGGAACTCCCTTCTTAACATCACTGTGGGTGTACCTACACAACATGGACTGTAGCTGTTCAAGAAGGCAGCTCACCACCACCTTCTCAAGGGCAACAAGGGATGGGCAAAAGATGCTGGCC
This sequence comes from Carcharodon carcharias, assembly GCF_017639515.1. Lineage (NCBI taxonomy): Eukaryota > Metazoa > Chordata > Chondrichthyes > Lamniformes > Lamnidae > Carcharodon > Carcharodon carcharias. Next base: position 170,573,952 of record NC_054472.1, read on the forward strand.
CAGCCAGTGATGCTCACGTCCCATGGAAGAATTTTTAAAAAGCACATAGCTTTTACCCTGAATTGTAGAGAGTGTGAGGCTTAGCTGGGCTCCGAGGGGTAATGCAAGCTTTTAAAGCAATGATGTAGATTTTAACTTTCAGCCCTTGTTTTACACTCCACCTCCCCATGGATCCGCTAAAGCTAGTTTATCACCCAGGCACGAAAGAGGGAAAGAAAGAAAACAAACATTTATATAGCAAGGCAAACAGCAATGGGGTCATAACCACTGCAACAGGCACACAGAGACATGCACTTTGCATGAAAGACATATTTATATAGCGCTTTTCATGACCACCAGACATCTCAAAGCACTTTTGAAGTTTATCTAGAACATAACTTAAGAACATAAGAAATAGGAGCAGGAGTAGGCCATTCGACCCCTCAAGCCTGCCCCACCATTCATGAAGATCATGGCTGATCTGGCCCAGGCCTTAACTCCTGTGTCGTGCCAGCTCTTCATAGCCCTCAACTCCCAATATTTCAAAAATCTATCTACCTCCTCCTTAAATACTTTCAGTGATCTAGCCTCCACAACTCTCTGGAGTATAGAATTCCAGACATTCACTACCCTCTGAGAGAAGAAATTCCTTCGCATCTCAGTTTTAAATGAGTGTCCCCTTATTCTGTAACTATGTCCCCTAGTTCGAGATTCCCCCGCTACTGGAAACATCTTCTCAACATCTACCCTGTTAAGCCCCCTCAGAATCTTGTACGTTTCAATAAGATCACCCCTCATTCTAATAAACTCTAATGAATAAAACCCTAACCTGTTTAGCCGTTCTTGATAAGTCAACTCCTTCATCCCAGGAATCAGTCCAGTGAATCTCTTTTGAACTGTCTCCAATGCCAGTGTATTCTTTCTTAAATATGGGGACCAAAACTGTACACAGTGCTCCAGGTGTGGCCTCACCAATGCTCTGTACAGTTGTAACAAGACTTCCCTATTTTTAAACTCCAAGCCCCTAGCAATACAGGCCAAAATTCCTTTTGCCTTCTTAATTACTTGCTGCACCTGCTTGCTAACTTTTTGTGCTACATGTACAAGAACACCCAGGTCCCCCTCTCTCTCTCCATTTAAATAATAATCTGCCTTTCTTCCTACCAAAATGCATGACCTCACACGTTCATACATTAAACTCTATCTGCCAAGTCTCTGTGTAATGTAGGGAACGTGGCAGCCAATTTGTGCACAGCAAGTTCCCACAAATAGCAATGTGATAATGGCCAGATAATCTATTTTTTGTGATGTTGAATGCGGGATTAATATTGGCCAGGTCATCGGGATAACTCTCCTGCTCTTTTTTGAAATACTGCCATGAGATCTTTTACATCCATCCGAGCAAGCAGATGGAACGTCAGTCTAACATCTCACCTAAAAGACAACATCTTTGGCTGTGCAGCACTCCCTCAGTGCTGCACTGGAGTGTCAGTTTTGAATTTTGTACTTAAGCCTTGGAGTGGAAATTGAACCTGGAACTTAGTTGCAAATATAATATCTTTTTGCAAAATCAAAGAGTTAAAAAATTTATTAGCAGCTTTGTAGAAGTTAAACCATTCCATTTAGCAGAAAAGACAGTTAATGAACAATGGCAGACGTTTAAAGAAATAGTTCATGACTCACAACGAAGATATATCCCAGTGAGGGAGAAGGATTGTAGGAGCGGGATAACTTTGGTTAACCAAGGAAGTTAAGGATAGTGTCAAAGTGAAAGCAAAAGCATACAATGTGGCAAAGATTAGTGGTAAACCAGGGGATTGAGAAAGTTTTAAAAACCTAAAGAAGATGACCAAAAAAAATAAAAAGGGAGAAAATAAACATTGAGGGTAAACTAGTAAGTAATATAAAAATTGACAATAAGAGCTTCTTTAAATATATAAAAAGGAAGAGAAAGGCCATAGTCAACATAGGCCCCTTAGAGAATGAAGCCGGGGAAATAATATTGGGGAACTAGGAAATGGCAGAGGAGTTGAATAAATACTTTGCATCAGTCTTTATGGTAGAAGACACTATTAGCATACCAAAAATAATATATAATCACAGGGCAAAAGGGGGCGGAGGAAATAAATACAATAACGAGAGAAAAAGTACTAGGGAAACTAATGGAGCTAAAGGTCGATAAGTCCCCTGGATCTGATGGGTTGCATCCTAGGATATTAAAGGAAATAGCTGCAGAGATAGTGGATGCACAGGTGATAATCTTCCAAGAGTCCTTAGATTCTGGAAAAATCCCAGAGGATGGAAAACTGCCAATGTTACATCCTTATTCAAAAAGGGAGGGAGACAAATAACAGGTAACTATAGGCCAGTTAGCTTAACATCTGTCATTGGGAAAATGTTGGAGTCTATTATTAAAGGATGTAATTGCAGAGCATTTAGAAATACATAATCTAATCAAGCAGAGTCAGCATGGCTTCATGAAGGGGAAGTCATGCCTAACAAATTTATTAGAATTCTTTGAGGAGGTAACAAGCTGGATAGATAAAGGGGAACCAGTAGATGTAATATATTTGGATTTCCAAAAGGTGTTTGATAAGGTACCATACATAAGGCTACTTAATAAGAAAAGAGTCCATGGTGTTGGGGGCAGTATATAAGCATGGAAAGAGGACTGGCTAACTAATAGACAACAGAGAGTTGGGATATGGGAGGCATTTTCAGGATGGCAACCTGCAACTAGCAGAGTGCCACAGGGATCAGTGTTGTGGTCTCAATTATTTACAATATATATTAATGACTTGGATGAGGGAAATGAATGTACTAGCGCCAAGTTTGAAAAAGACAGAAAAATAGGTGGAACGCAAGCGGTAAGGATGACACAAAGAGTCTACAGAGGGATATAGACAGACTAAGTGAGTGGGCAAAAATGTGGCAGATGGAATATAATGTGTGAAAGTGTGAGATTATGCACTTTGGGAAGAAGAATAGAGCAGCTGAATATTATTTAAATGGAGAAAGACTGAAGAAAGCTGCAAGACAGAGGGATTTGGGGGTTCTTGTGCATGAATCCCAAAAAGCTAGCATTGGTAAAGCAAATGGAATATTGGTCTTTATTTCAAAGGGAATGGAGTATAAAAATAGGGAAGTCTTGGCACTAGTTAGACCACACCTAGAGTACTGTGAACAATTTCTTATCTAAGGCAAGATATACTGGCATTGGGGGCAGTCCAGAGAAGGTTCATTAGGTTGATCCCGGGGATGGAGGGATTTCCTTATGAGGAGAGGTTGAGTCAGCTGGGCCTGAATCATTGGAGTTTAGAAGAATGAGAGGCGACCTTATTGAAACATATAAGATTCTTAGGGGACTTGACAGGGGAGATGCTGAGAGGTTATCTCCCCTTGTGGGAAAGTCTAGGACCAGAGGGCATAATCTCAGAGAAAGGGGGCGCCCATTTAAAACAGAGATGAGGAGGAATTTCTTCTCTCAGAGGGTAGGCAACCTGTGAAATTCTTTACCGCAGAGGCCTGTAGAGGCTGGGTTGTTAAATATATTCAAGGCTGAGATAGACAGATTTTTAATCAGTGAGGAAATCAAGGGTTATGGGGAAAAGGCAGGAAAGTGGAGTTGAGGATAATCAGATCAGCCATGATCTCATTGAATGGCAGAGCAGGCTCAATGGGCCAAATGGCCTACTTCTGCTCCTACATCCAATGGTCTCATGGTCTTATTTATGATTGCCATTTCCTGGATTTGGAACTGCAGAGGCAAAGGAACAGTAATCTCGCACCTGGTACCATTCTCAGAAACAATGCAGTGAAGTGGATGGAAAGCACAGAACTGCAGTAATGTGCTGCATCCTGCAGCAGGAAGTAAGAACACAAGAGGCTTCAAGGTGCACAGCTCAGATTAACAATAGCCCAGGGAGGAAAATGCTCTTCAGTTTCCTGATGTTTGATTTTTGAGCAGAAACTGGTGCAGATAAGGGGGCAGCATAAACAGAAGCAGATCAGAGAGAGTAGAAATGGAAACAGTTCAGGAAGAGTAGAAATAAAAGCAGGATGAGGGGAATAATGGGAGCAAATCAATGGAGGGTAGAGGAACAACAGATATTAAAATCAATTCATAATTTCTCAGTCTAATCAAGATTTTTTCAAATAGTCAGAGACTATTAATTGTGTTTTGTTAAAATATATTGATTGAGTTAGTTGTAGCAGCAGGTTAGAAATATAAAAAGGAAAGTTTAAGCATTTACTTGACTCTTTAAATAAATATTTTGATTTTTAGAAACAGCCGAACCAATCAAAAAGTAAATGTTTCACATTTTAAACACCACCATCAATCTTTGCATCTTATTCCTGTTTCTGCTGATCAGGACACGAACAATGTTCAACCTTTCTCTGAAAAACTAAAATATCACTGCTCAAGTGCAGTATTACAGGTATTACTGGGTATTATAGGATGTGAGGATCGTTTAGCAGTCAAAGGATTTGACTAAAGATCAAATAATTTATGATGATTATCGGAACAATGAGATGAGATAATTATTATTAGAAAAGCAGAATACTATGGATGCTGGAAATCGGAATTAAAAACAAAAAATGCCAGAAATATTCAGCAGGTTAGGCATCAACTGTGGAGAGAGAATCAGGGTGAAATAATACGGGGGCGGGGGAGAGGGGTTGGGGGGGTGGGTGATGTGGATGGCACCACGGAAACAAAGTCGGCGTGGAGCCAACTTGCTCCACGCCAACCCACCCCGCAGCCATAAAGCGGATTGATGAGGGCCGAGTGGGACTTCTGCCCCTCACTAGGGAGGACGCCCGGCCCTCTGGAGCTTCCGGCCAATCCAATTGGCTGGCAGCTCCATCAGTCCCAGCAACCCAAGAAGGTGCCAGTGGCTGCTGCAGGGACCACAGAAGAAGAAGAAGAAGAAAGGCCAAGCCCCAGGGGTCTCCAGAGCAACTATTTCCGGGGTCTTAGGCCGGAAGGGTTTTGGTAGGTTAGAGAGAGGGGATGGGGGTGGGTTTAAGGGAGAGAGTGAGTAGGAAGGAAGGGGGTGTTTCTCCCTTAGGGGGGCTGCTCCATGATTGGCAAAGGGCAGCACCTAAAGAGCGATCCCCCTTCATTCCCGCCCTTTAAACATTTAGGTGGAAAAAATCAGGCTGCCTGCTCCTGCCTGGTTGCCCATGCCAAATGTGTTATGATGTGGGTGGCATATTATCAGGGTCAATTGGCTTGATAACAAGCCTAACTGACCCTTAATTATTCATTTAAATATGGCAGCCAGACCGCTGATTTCGATGCCCGCCCGCTGCCCCCACCATGGGGATGAGCTCAGGGGTGGGAGGGAAGATGGTGGAGTGGGCACCTGCCGTATTTAACGTGCCCTCCCAAGGGAAACACACCCGCCGGGAGCATGTAAAATTCAGCCCAGAATTAATCATCAGAACTGCGTTTAATTCACTGCCATTCCTCTTCCAGGATTACCCACCTTAAAGAAGTTTCTGCTTTCTCTCTGTTGGGACTTCCATTTGTCTTTTTCATCTAGTTCATCTTCATTGCTTTCCATTTCTCTTTTTGCGCTCGATCATTATCTCCCAAGGCTCACACTCGCAGCCCCATCTCTTTCCTCAGCAACTGTCTCCAGATCCAAATCATTCTATATGGATTCCAATTAAAATTCCACCCTTCATGATTCCAATCCACCTATGACTGGAGATATCACCAAGATATTCAGCATTCCTTGAACTCCCGCTGCTGTAGCATTGTGAGATACACCATGCACCCGTGCTAATGAAAGGCCATCAACCCGAAATGTTAACTGTTTCTCCGTCCATGGATGCTGCCATACTTGATAAGTATTTCCAGCAGTTTCTGTTTTTACTTCAGATTTCCAGCATTTTCGATGTTTTGCTTATGCACTTTTGTTCGGAGGGTAGAGGCCAATCAACCTAATTTGAAGGCGTGGATTTGTTGCCAAAGATGAGAATTAATGCCAGGGAGCTTCATTTAATAAACCTTGTACATTAACCACGAGGATTAAACATTTCAATGTGACCTATTTGCTCATCCAGTCATTCTGCACGGTTGATTATCAGGTAAAGGAGCTATATGCCGTAGAATACATTGCTCAACCTTTGCAGAAAAATTAAATTAAAATGTCTCTGTAGTCAGGTTTAGGGCATGGTGGAACTGTGTAATTAGGCTGCTTGCTGCTCTACCTGCAGGGGATGTATGGAGGTGTGAATTGATATAAAAATAGCCTAAAAGGGTGGAACTCTCAGGAAGCAACATCCTTCATTCTCTTGTACAGCACACATCCACTTGATTTACACCCGGCAGGTGAGAAAAAGCATAGAATTAGCATATTGGATATACAGGAATTAATCTTGTAAGATCCAACAGCTCCAGTAGCATCTTATTACACTTTCATGGGATGTAGTCATCACTGACAAGGCCAGCATGTGTTTCCCATTCTTAACTGCCCTTGAACTGAGTGGCTTGCTAGGACAGTTAAGAGTCAACTACATTGCTCTGGGTCTGCAGTAGGCCAGGCCAGAAACGGATGAGAGATTTCCTTCCCTAAAGTGCATTAGTGAACCAGATGGGTTTTTACAACAATCAAAACTATCATTATGGTCATCATTACTGAGGCCAGCTTTTTCGCCTGCCCACCAACCGTTAGGCTGGATGGGCAGCATAAATTTGAATTTAATTAGCTTCTTAATGGCCTTAATAGGCCTTTTAATTGTTGGCGGGCACGCAGCTGACTCCGGTGTGCACCCGCTGAACGAAATATCACGAGACTGCGTGTTGACGTTGGGACATTCGCCCGACGTCATCATGCATCATTTTACGCTCAGGTGTGTCTGGCGCCCGCCTGCACACTGTGCATAATAATCTGCTTGGAGATAGTACAGCAAATGCTCACTAGGTTTGTTCCTGGGATGAAAGGGTTGTCCTATGATAAGAGGCTGAGTAAATTAGAGCTAACTGGAGTTTAAAGAAAGCAAAGTGATCTCATTGAAACATACAAGACAGGGTAAACACTGAGAGGTTGCTTCCCTTGGCCGGGGAATCTAGGACACAGGGGTTCTAGAGGACAAGGTGTCGGTCATTTAGGACTGAGATGAGGAGAAAGCTCTTCACTCAAAGGGTTGCTGATCTTTGGAATTCCGCCATCCCAGAGGATTGTGGATGCTCCACTGTTTTTAGGCTAGGTTTATTGGCTACATATTTAAGGCTTAAGCACATTCCCTGATCTCGCAGGGAATTAAGGGACATGAGGAATAGGCAGGAAAGTGGGGTTGAGGCAGAAGATCAGCCATGATTGCATTGAATAGCAGAGCAGGGTCAAGGCGCCTTACGATCTATGCTTGTTCCTATTTCTTATGTTCTTAAAATGTATGGTGAGCATTCTTGCCAAGGAGCCAGAAAATGGCCTTCTCCTGTGTAATAAATTTCTACATTCTTTTATTTTTCTTCAGAGTTTCAGCATTTGCACCAAAAAGCATATCTGTCACATTCCAATTGCAGTTTTCTGAGTTTCCAGTCAACCATTCCAAACATGATGCCAATCAGCTTTATGCCATTTCTACTTGTGAGAAGGTGACCCGTGCCAAATTCAGGGATCACTCATGAGTTCTTCCTGTGAGGCTTTCTTTTTACCTTGCTGGCTTTCATTCCTCCCCAATTTATACTCTCATGTCCCAAGACAATTCATAGTTATCAAGTTGCTTCCTGGCAAGAACAAGTCAAATTGGATAATGTTAGCAGTTTCCTGCCACATCATCATCTGCAGATTCAGTCACATCTGTTCATCCTGTATTGGCCTTCTTTCATCTTATTTATGCCTCACTTCCTCTTCCCTACCTAAACCAGCATTTTCATTCAGTAAAAAACTTTCTGGAAGGGCAACCCATTTAATTTGTTCAAATCTGCTCTTTATAAACCACTTCTCCCATGAGAGATGCCCATGCGTTTTCAAAATTTTCCCTGAAGTGCCTGTTTGTGCAGTCAAAATCATTAAAGAAAACACATTTTTAATTTTAATTTCAGAAATACAATTAAGGAAGCATTTCCAACAAGACAGTAGACTCCTTGAGCTAGATAGATGATGCTTCTGCCATTTGATTTCTTCAGTGCAGTGTACTCTGATCACCAATATTCCCTCCACTGTTTGATTCAGATCTGAATGTAGGCCACAAATTATTGAGTTCACATCATGCATAATTGATAATTTTCCTTCCTTTGTGGACCGTGGATTCGCTCCCAGACATTCCTGAATTTCCTGTGAAAATCTGCAACAATTTATGCATTAGATCCTTTCTACAGTTAATTTCTGGATTGCTTATTCCATCAGTAAGGCATAATTGTAATCCTCCCTGTAGGCACTTGAACTGGAAATAATTCTCCCCCTGTGTGTATGTAAATCCCATGCTTCTCCAGATGAAAAATACTAAAGGAAGCCAGAATTAATTTATTTAATTATTGCAATACACACCCATTTTATCATCAATGAGTTCCAACAGCTGAGGGGAAACAAACACTTCAATTAATTGAGATAGCTGTACATCTGCTCCTATGAATTGAATCTGGCCCTGAAAGCACGACTCCGACTCACCGCGTTTAACCTTGTACACCTCTACCTTTTCTCTTTTATATTTATTTACAGAGTTACGCATTACAACCAGATACCCCCTAAACCAGCAAACACAATTTCAGCCTGGGTCCACTTATATTTATTGAGGCAACCTTTTAGTCAGGAGGAACTAAGTGCCCCATATGAAAGGTGCACCACTAATCCACTGTAACAAAAAGCCAAAGCTTTCAAGGAAGCTTAACCAATCAAATGAAAATAACATTCTAAGGGGTGGTGTTGCACTCTGGTCACCCCTTTGCCCTCCCCGCCACCCCAGGTATTCACCAGTCACGGATGGTCTCAAGTACACCCATACCATGTACTCCCTCTCCAGGGGGATACAGGCACCGATGTAGCAAGTCAGCCAGGCCGAACGACTCCCTTGGCTGCATGCTTCTTCAACCTGGTGATGGTCACCTTGACACCTGAAACCTCATCAGGAGCAGTTGTGCATCTCTTGAAGCAATGTTGTATTGCCAGGTTTAATGGTATCAGTTGCTACAGGTGAAGATTAAAGGATAACAAATGTTATCCCACAAGTCAAAACAGGACCAATTATAGAACTTGATATTAATTGATGATAAAAATTCTCAAGATTTTTTGATGGGATGCTATCTATACTTATCCAGTCACCTAAAGACCTCAGCAAATATGTGCAATAATCAGCATGGATTTAACAGCAAAGATTGTAAGGGATTCTTTAACGAGATAACAATTTTGCATGATTAGATTATGGAATTAATTTTAAACAGCAGTAAGTAAAGCTGAACTGAGCTACTAATTTAGTGGGTGGGCCAGTCGGGAGCGGGTGCTGGAGCCAATCACCACCCGCGATTGGCTGCGCACTGCCATTTGACGGGCCTTAATTGGCCTGCCCAACCTGATGTGCACCCGGAAGCACTCAGCGCTACCAGTGTGGGCGAGGGAAGGAGGGAGAGCCGGGGCCTGCGCTGTTTCGCGCATATGCAAAAGAGCGCAGAAATCTCCCTGAGGCAGTTCCGTTTAAGATTAAGTTCAGTGCAAAAAATGCTTGAAAATAAAAAAAACATATTCAGACATGTCCCCTCATGTGACAATGTCACATGAGCTGGGACATATTTATGAATTCTAATTAAAAAATTTAATTAATTAATAAACCCTCATGAAACCTCATCCCGCCCACGGATGAGGTTTCATGAGAAATGCGAAGGCCGCCTGGGCTCTTCACCTGCCGCCAACCTTAAAGTTGGACGGGCAGCTTTCTCAATAGGGTTAGTTGTATAATGAATGGCCTTAACAGGCCTTTGACAGTTCAGCGGACGCACAGCTGGCTCCGGTGCATGTGCGCCGAATGGAAGATCAGAATGACGCATGGCGACATCGGGACGCACACTCGACATCACCGTGCGTCATTTTACGCGTCGGCGAGCGGGGGCGGGTCCAGCATGCCAAGCAGAAGATTCTGGCCAGTGAGTTTGTGGCCAGCGTGTTCCACTCTGGTTACTGCATTTTGTTCTAATTAATATAAACATGATATATTTATAATAGACAAGTGATTGTTATGATGCAGTTTGTCTTTTGATTGCTGCACCATTAGAAGGCTGTATTCAATGGGTATAACACAGCAGGATTAGAAGACACAAAGGCTCATAACTGACTGAGATAAAAGTGGATGGTAATTCCAATTCAAATTCCGACCGGAAAACCTCTGACAGGAAATGCATCTGTGGCAATACTGGTCACAAATTAAACTCTTCAAATGAAACACAAATGATAAATTAGACATGTCATCCCACTGCTGTTCCTTCTGTCCTTTACTGGTTTCCTTTTAAAAGCTTACTGAGCTTTCGCTGACATTCTTGTGATTTTGAAGGGATCATTTTAGACATGCCAACTGGCTTCAGTACCCATTCACTGTTGACAAACAACTGAATTGCCAGCTCCATGCGTGAATGGGGTTTGAGAATGCAGATGTCTGTAAGAGAAGCAGGTGATTCATGTGTGATTATTTGAAGTTGCACCTCAACAAGGAGATCTAGGTGAACTGTTAAAAGGCAAATTCAAACTAATGTCAGGAAGGGCTTCCTCACACGGACCAATTAATAGCCAAGGTCTGAAATTCTTCAAAAGTGCTGCCAATCTCCTGCTGGAGTCTATTAGAATTTGGAATGTCATGGCTGTGGTCTTCTAGCTAAAGTACTGCAAGGAAAAATGCAGAAATTGTTTAAGAGACAGGTATGATGCAGTGAGGGGAAACCATAGTTTTCTGCGTGAAGATAAGCTAGATGGGCTGAATGACCTCCCTCAACTCTGTGCTATTCCTAAACTTTAGAATGTTCTGAAATATCCTGAAGTTTTGCTTGATTTCTGCTTTTTTAGTTACGGAGCAGGAAACAAAATTGTGAAAGGTCAAAGGAGTTGAGAGAGTTTGCACGGAAGAAGGATCTTGTATTTAAATGATGATGGCAGCCTTCTGTCTTGTGAGATGATAAGGTTTGTGCCATGGTGGACAACGCTTTATGGGGAGGTGATGGCGTAGTGCTATTGTCACTAGACTAGTAATCCAGAGATCCAGGGTAATGCTCCGGTAAACTGGGGAATCTGGGGACCCGGGTTTCAATCCCACCACAGCAGATGGTGGAATTTGAAATCGATAAAAATTTGGAAGTCTAATGATGACCATGAAATCATTGTTGGTTGTTGTAAAAACCCATTTGGTTCACTAATGTCCTTTAGGGAAGGAAATCTGCTATACTTACCTGGTCTGGCCTGCATGTGGCTCCAGACTCACAGCAATGTGGCTGACTCCTAACTGCCCTCTGCAATGGCCTAGCAGACCACTCAGTTGTATCAAATCCCTACAAAACCTCAAAAAAGGAATGAAGCCAGGCGGACCACCTGACATTGACCTAGGCACCGACAATAGCAAACTCAGCCCCATCAACCCTGCAAAGTCCTCCTTACTAACATCTGGAGGTGAGTGCCAAAATTGGGAGAGCTGTCTCACAGACTAGTCAAGCAACAGCCTGGCATAGTCATCCTCACGGAATCATATCTTACAGATAATGTCCCATCATCACCATCACCATCCCTGGGTATGTCCTGCCCCACGGGCAGGACAGACCCAGCAGGGGCAGCGGCACAGTGGTATACAGTTGGGAGGGAGTTGCCCTGAGAGTCCTCAACACCAACTCTGGACCCAATGGAGTCTCATGGCATCAGGTGAAACATGGGCAAGGAAACCTCCTGCTGATAACTGCGTACCGGCCTCCCTCAGCTGACGAATCAGTGCTCCTCCATGTTGAACACCACTTGGAGGAAGCAAAGGGTGGCAAGGACACTGACTGTGCTTTGGCTGGGGGGACTTCAGTGTTCATCATTAAGAGTGGTTCAGTAGCACCAATACTGACCGAGCTGGCCAAGTCCAAAATGACATAGCTGCTAGGTTGTGAGGGAACCAACAAGAGGGAAAAACATACTTGGCCTCATCCTCACCAACCTGCCTACCACAGATGCATCTGTCCATGACAGTATCAGTCGGAGTGACTGCAACACAGTCGTTGTGGAGATGATTTCTTGCCTTCACATTGAGGATACCTTCCAACGTGTTGTGTGGCATTACCACCGTGCTAAACGGGATAGATTTCAAACAGATCCAGCAACTCAAGACTGGGCATCCACAAGGCGCTGTGGGCCATCAGCAGCAGCAGAACTGTACTCGAACACAATCTGTAACCTCATGGCTCGGCATATTCCCCACTCTACCATTACTAGCAAGTCAGGGGTTCAATGAAGAGTGCAGGAGGGCTTGCCAGGAGCAGCACCAGGCATACCTAAAAATGAGGGGAAACTACAACACAGAACTACTTGCGTGTCAAACAGCATAAGTAGCAAATGATAGACAGAGCTAAGCGATCCCACAACCAACGGATCAGGTCTACGCTCAGCAGTCCTGCCACATCCAGTCGTGGTGGATAATTAAGTAACTCACTGGAGAAGGAGACTCCACAAATATCCCCATCCTCAATGCTGAAGCATTTGGTACAATATTAAGCCAGAAGTGCCGAGTGGATGATTTGTCTCAGCCTCCTCTGGAGGTTCCAGCATCACAGATGCCAGCCTTCACCTAATTCAATTCATTCCATGTGATATGACGAAATGGCTGAAGGCACTGGAAACTGCGAAGGCGATGGGCCCTGACAATATTTCGGCAATAGTACTGAAGACCTGCGTTCCTTAATTTGCTGCGCCCCTAGTCAAGCTGTTCCAGTACAGCTACAACACCGGCAGCTACCCAGCTATGTGCAAAATTGCCCAGGTATGTCCTGTACATAAAAAGCAGGACAAATCCAACCCGGTCAATTATCGCCCCATCAGTCTACTCTTGATCATCAGTAAAGTAATGGAAGGGGTCATCAACAGTGCTATCAAGCAGCACTTGCATAGCAATAACCTGCTCATTGACACCCAGTTTGGGTTCCGTCAGGGCCACTCAGCTCCTGACCTCATTACAGCTGAACTCCCGAGGTGAGGTGAGAGTGACTGCCCTTGACATCAAGGCTGCATTTGATCGAGTGTGGCATCAAGGAGCTCATTGACAGGAATCAGGGGAAAATGCTCCACTGGTTAGAGCCATGCCTCGTACAAAGGAAGATGGTTATAGTTGTTGGAGGTCAATCATCTCAGCTCCAGGACATCACTGCAGGAGTTCCTCAGGGTAGTGTCCTCCACCCAACCATCTTCAGCTGCTTCATCAATGACCTTCCTTCCATCATAAGGTCAGAAGTGGGGGATGTTTATTGATGATTGCACAATGTTCAGCACCATTCACTATTCCTCAGATTCAGTATCTTCATGCTTCGGTAGCAGTCCATGGCCAAATGCAGCAAGACTTGGGCAATATTCAGGCTTATGCTGACAAGTGGCAAGTAACATTCGTGCAACACAAATGCCAGGCAATAACCATCTCCAACAAGAGAGAATCCAACCCTCACCACTTAATGTTCAATGGCATTACCTTAACAGAATCCCCCACTGTCAACATCCTGTGGATTACCATTGACCAGAAATGGAACTGGACTAGCCATATAAATACTATGGCTACAAGAGCAGGTCAGAGTGTAGGAATCCTGCGACAAGTAACTCACCTCCTGACACCCGAAAGCCTATCCACCATCTACAAGGCACAAGTCAGCATTGTGATGGAATACTCCACAATTGCCTGGATGAGTGCAGCTCCCACAACACTCAAGACATCCAGGACAAAGCAACCTACTTGATTGGTACCACATCAACAAACGTTCATTCCCTCTACCACTGATGCACAATAGCAGCAGTGTATACCATCTACAAGGTGCACTGCAGAAACTCATCAAGGCTCCTTCAACAGCACCTTCCAAACCCATGACCACTACCATCTAGAAGGACGAGGGCAGCAGATTGATGGGAACACCACCACCTGGAAGTTCCCCTCCAAGTCATTCACCATCCTGACTTGGAAATATATCGCCGTTCCTTCACTGTCACTGATTCAAAATCCTGGAAATGCCATCTCAACAGCCCATGTGGGTGTACCTACACCACATGGGCTGCAGTGGTTCAAGAAAGCAGCTCACCACCACCTTCTCAAGGGCGGCTAGGGATGGGCAATAAATGCTGGCTCAGCCAGCGAAGCCCATACCCCATGGATGAATATTAAAAAATGCCAAACCAGCTGGAAGCAAGTCCTATACGAAATTGGATATCAACCACACTTTCTAGCAACTAGAGCTCGATAGCAAATCAAGGGTGTATGTAGCCATTAACATACACAAGGTTCTCTATCAGTACACCCGTCTACCCTTCGGGGTCTTGTCGGGCTGTGCTTTCTTCCAGAGAACAATGGAGAGCCTTTTGCAAGGCCTCCCACGAGTAATTGTATATCTAGATGATGTTCTCATCACAGAGTTAACTGCATCTGAACAGTTGGCTGAACTAGAGGAAGTGCTAAGGAGATTGCTGGAAGCCAACGTATGGTTCAAGAAGGAAAAGTACATATTTCAGGCACCAGAAGTGACTTATCTAGGCCACAGGGTGGATGCCATGGGACTGCATCTGGTAGAAGACAAAGTTCAGGCAACAAGAGATGCATCATCACCATCCAATCTTACAAAACTCAAGTACTTTCTGGGCATGATCAATTACTATAGCCGCTTCTTACCAAATCTATCAACTGCGTTGGCACTGTTACAGTCATTACTAAAAAAGAACCACCTCTGGCTTTGGGGGACCCAACAGGAAGACACCTGTGTGAAAGCAAAGGAATTGTTGCATCTGTCATGTCTATTGGTACAACCTGTCAGAAGAGCTGGTATTAACATGTGATGCCTCTCCATACAGAGTGGGAGCTGTGTTATCCCATGACATGGACAATGGATCAGAAAGGTCCATTGGCTATGTCTTGAGAACACACTCCACAGCCGAGAAGGGCTATTCCCAGCTAGAAAAGGAAGGTTTATCGGTGGTATTCGGGGTTAAGAAATTTCACCAGTACCTGTCATAGAGATATGCAGCACAGAAACAGGCCCTTTGGCCCATCGTGTCTGTGTCGGCCATCAAGCACCTATCTATTCTAATCACATTTTCCAGTACTTGGCCCATAGTCCTGTATGCTATGGCATTTCAAGTGCTCACCTTAATACTTCTTATATGTTGTGAGGGTTTCTGCCTCTAACACCCCCTCAGGCAGTGTGTTCCAGATTCCAACCACCCTCTGGATGAAAAGATTTTTCTTCAAATCCCCTCTAAACCTCCTGCCCCTTACCTTAAATCTATGCCCCCTGGTTATTGACACCTCAGCTAAGAGGAAAAGTTTCTTCCGATCTACCCTATAATTTTGCATACCTCTATCAGGCACCACCCCACCCCCAACTCAGCCTTCTCTGCTCTAAGGAAAACAACCCTAGCCTATCCAGTCTCTCTTCATAGCTGAAACGCTCCAGCTGAGGCCGAACCAGCATTTTATACAGCTCCAACATAACCTCCCTGCTCTTATATTCTATGCCTTGGCTAATAAGGGCCAGTATCCCATATGCCTTCTTAACCACCTTATCTACCTGTGCTGCTGCCTTCAGGGATCTATGGACATGTACATCAAGGCCCCCCTGATCCTCTGTACTTCCTAGGGTCCTACCATTCGTTGTGTATTCCCTTGCCATGTTAGTCCTCCCAAAATGCATCACCTCACACTTCTCAGGATTAAATTCCATTTGCCACTGCTCTGCTCATCTTACCAGTCCATTTATATCATCCTGTAATCTCAGGCTTTCCTCTTCACTATTTACAACATCACCAATTTTCGTGTCATCAGTGAACCTACTGATCATACTATATTCATGTCTAAATCATTAATATGCACTACAAGAAGCAAGGGTCCCAGCACTGATCTCTGTGCTACAACACTCGTCACAGGCTTCCAATCACAAAAACAACCTTCGACTATCATCCTCTGCCTCCTGCCATTAAGCCAATTTTAGATCCAATTTGCCAAATAGCCCTGGGTCCCATGGGCTCCTACCTCCTTGCCCATTCTCACATGCGGGACCTTGTCAAAAGCCTTACTGAAGTCCATGTAGACTACATCAACTGCATTACCCTCATCTACACGACTAGTCACCTCTTTGAAAAATTCAATCAAATTTGTTAGACATGATCTTCCCTTGACAAAGCCATGCTGACCATCCCTGATTAATCCCTGTCTCTCCAAGTGGAGATTAATCCTGTCCCTCAGAATTTTTTCCAATAGTTTCCCTACTACTGATGTTAAACTCACTGGCTTGTAAATGCTTGGTTTATCCCTACTACCCTTCTTGAATAATGGTATCATATTCGCTCTCCTTCTGGCACCTCTCCTGTGGCCAGAGAGGATTTGAAAATTAGTGTCAGAACCCCTGCAATCCTTGCCTCACATAGCAGCCTGGGATTCACCTCACCTGGGCTGGGGAATTTATCCACTTTTAAGCCTGCTAAAACCACTAATACCTCCTCCCTTTCAATGCTAATTTGTTCAAGTATATCACCGTCCCCCTCCCTGATTTCTACACCTACATCATCCTTCTCCATTGTGAACACAGATGAAAAGTAATCATTTAAAACCTCACCTACGTCCTCCAGCTCCACGCACAGATTGCCACTTTGGTCCCTAATGGGCCCCACTCTTTCCCTGGTTATCCTCTTGCCCTCAATATATTTATAAAATGCCTTGGGATTTTCCATTATCTTGCCCAGCAGTGTTTTTTCATGCCCCTTCTTCGCTCTCCTAAGCACCCCTTTCTGTACTCCTCTAGGGCTTCTGCTGTTTTCAGCCCTCTGTATCTGCTATAAGCCTCCTTTTTTACCTTATCCAATCATCTATATCCCTTGACATCCAGGGCTTTCTGAACTTGTTGGTCCTACCCTATACCTTTACGGGAACAGGTTGGCCCAGAACTCTCACTATTTCCTTTTTGAATGACTCCTACTGGTCTGATGTAGACTTTCCTACAAGTAGCTGCTCCCAGCTCACTTTGGCCAGATCCTGTCTTATCATATTGAAATTGGCCTTCCCCCAATTCAGGGCCTTTATTTCCAGTCCTTCTTTTAGTCCAGGGAGGGAATGGTGTAGTGGTATTGTCGCTGGACTAGTAATCCAGGATCATGCTCTGGGGACCTGGGTTTGAATCCTGCCATGGCAGATGGTGGAATTTGAATTCAATAACAAAATCTGGAATTCAGTGATGACCATGAAACCACTGCCAATTGTTGCAAAAACCCATTTGGTTTGCTAATGTCCTTTAAGGAAGGAAATCTGCTGGTTTGGTCTACATAAGACTCCAGGCCACAGCAATGTGAAACTCTTAAATGTCCTCTGAACAAGGTCAGTTAGGGATGGGCAATAAACATTGGCCTAGTCAGTGACACCCACACCCCATGAATAAAAGAAATCTTTGTCCTTTCTCATATTTACATTAAACCTTAGAGTTCCCCCACTGATACTTCTACCACTTGCCTGGCTTCATTTCCTAAGATTAGGTCCAGTACCGCCCCTCCTCTTGTAGGACTTTCTACGTCCGGGCTCAAAAAGCTCCCCTGGATGTACTTTAAAATTCCACCCCCTCTAAGCCTTTCACACTAAGACTATCCCAGTTAATATTAGGGAAGTTGAAATCTCCTGCTGTTATTACCCTATTATTTTTACACTTCTCTGAGATTTGCCTACATATCTGCTCCTCTATCACCCCCTGACTGTTTGGAGGCCTATAGTACACTCCCAGCAAAGTGATTGCGCACTTCTTGTTTTTAAGTTGTACCCATATGGCCTCGTTTGAGGGACCTTCTAAGATACCATCTCTCCTTACTGCAGTAATTGACTCCTTGATCAATAGTGCAATGCTACCTCCTCTTTTACAACACATCCCCGCACCCCCCCCCCCCCCCCCCCCCCCCCCCCCCCCCCCAAACCACCCCCCTGGGCCTTATGTCACATCTGCAGATTTTATACTCTGGAATATTGAGCTGCCAGTCCTGTCTTTCCCTCAACCATGTCTCTGTGATAGCAACAATATCATATTCCCATGTGTTAATCAATGCCCTCAATTCATTTGCTTCACTTGTAAGGCTTCTTGCGTTAAAATAGATGCAATCCAACTTTGCATTATCCCCTTATGCCTCAACAGGTCTATATTTGCTCTGTCTTCCAGGCTGACTTAGTTTCTCTTATATATTTGGCTGCATGGTCACTATTTCACCATTGTGTCAGACCATAAATCATTATTGAGTTTATTCAGCGAGGATAAGGCCATTCCGCCAATAGCAAGGATACAGCGATGGGCTCTGACATTATCTGCATGCGAGTATACTTTTATGTACTGTTCCAGGCCTGCGTGTTGCAAATGCAGATGCACTCAGTTGTCTCCCATTGCCAGACAGTATGGTGCATACTTCAATTCCACAGGAATTAGTGCTATTATTGAATTTCTTGGATTCTTCGCCTATGTGTGCGAAACAAATTAGAAATTGGACAGTGATCCAACATTAACGAAAGTCAGAGACTTTGTCTTAAAAGGATGGCCAAACTTGCCTGTATCTGAAGAATTGAGACCATTCCATGTTGGACAGATGGAATTGAGCTGCCAAGGTGGGATTTTGTGTCGGGGTCAAAAGTGGTGGTCCCACCACAAAGCAGGGAGCCGCTCTTGACAGAACTCCATAGTACCCATTCGGGCATATCAAAAATAGAAATGCTTGCGCAAAGCTATTTATGGTGGCCAGGCAATGATAGAGATACTGAAAACTTGATTATGCACTGTCTCCACTGTCAGCAACAGGAGTTGCCTGTTCTGGCTCCCCTGCATCCATGGGAGTGGCCTGGTTGACCCTGGGTTCAATTACATATCGATTACATAGGACCATATATGGGTACCATGTTCTTATTAATTGTAGACGCACATTCCAAATGGATGGATGTATGTGAAGTCAAATCGCCAACCCTGGATGCACAGATGAGATCATTCATTCTCTACCAAACTCTCCTGTGCAGCATTGTTCTCTACCCTGCGCTGGCCGCAGGAGGGGCAGCTACATTACCACTCTGGCTTGGTAGGCATGGCAGGGGCGGTCAGTGCCAATGCTGCACAGGAGATTTTGGCTGTCCAGGGTTCAATTACATATCGATTACATAGGACCATATATGGGTGACTTCTTTGCTGCAGTTCTGGGGGTGGAAGCACTGAGCGCGGCTGTAACTTAAATGTGATGCCTGGGGTATTGAAGCGGCGAGGTAATGGTGTGGTGGGCAAATGAAAGCTCACTTGCCATGGAAACAGCGTGTTTCCAAGGAATGCATAAATAATGTGGCGGGTTTGAGACGATACGGCGTAAAAACCCATCATTGCAGCCGGTAGATAAAACGTCATTTCACCCGCCCGCTACCGCACTTAGTGCAACTCTGGGATGATTCTGCCCTTCTGTTCAAATATTTCCCTATTAATGGAATTTGTAAAAAAACTAAAGAGGGAGGAAATGTGGTAACTGAGGCTACAGCCCCTCCTGTTGTCTGTCAGGTGTCACATGATGTTCTGTTAAGGCACCGACCAGTGAGCCCTAAGCGCAGGCAATCTGGGGGGTGGGGTTTCCTAATGAGAGTCCTGATGGAGCACGTAGCAACTAAAAATCTCTCTGTAATAAAGTTTAGCTGCTTCTTGTTGAAATCTGCCTGCTCTGTCGAGTCATTACAAGTACTAACATAAGAAATAGGAAAAGGTGTAGGCCATTTGACCCCTAAATGATCTCTTAAGTGGCTTCTCAACAACCTTAACTACTTTTAAATGACTTACCCACTGGACACATGCAAAGACAGGAGAGGGCAGGATCACATCGAGGTCCCAACCCAACGTCATTTTCCTGAATTTTCCCACTCGTGCAATCACCTCCAACGGCCTGGAAACATTCCACCCAAAGACTTTGAAAGCACACTGAAACTATTAATCACAATGATTACAAGGCTACTCAAGATGCTGCACAGAGAAAGGTGCTTCTCTATGGAGAAATCTGGTAAACGTGAAATCCAACAGCCTAGGATTGGCTGTGTGGTATTTTGAACAGCTTAAAATAGCATCAATGGAATATGATACAAATACATTAAGCATTTGTATGCAAATGTCACAGACAGTAACTTCTAACAATCTGTCAAAGCACTAAAAGTAGCTGGAAAGCAATGTGGATGTGTTTGGCATCAGCTTACTGGTGTCATTTTGTAAAACACATAACCCAAATGCTTTACTGTACTTAAACAATTAGTATTTTAAAGCCTAGAATTTGCTGTTGAGGCTATTTAGGGGTAACGGTTGATTACCAAAAAGTTTACGGATAATTTACATCTATGGTTGCATACATAACTTTGGTGTTTAAGCCTATGGACTAAAATATAAGCTGTATCTCCCAAACAAAGGCCAGCCAATAATGGAATGTACTAATCCTCTTAATCATTTGCAAAGAACAATTAGAAGGAAATAAAGCATCTGAAACAGCCAAGCAGCCCACTCAGTGAAATCAATATCGAGCTGAGCATTGCAGTGTGGAAATTCAGCTTTATAGGCCCTCCATGACACACTAGGCTTTGGAAGGGATGGTTAAAAGTAACACTGTGCCTCCTGCCAATGCGGTATGGCCGTCTGCACATGTCACTGGTCTGCACAGACATCACTCTGCTGCGCCCAAAACATAGGTTTTGTAGGCAGGAAATCTATGCAGGTCTCAATAGCTGCACTATCACCACAACTGGAGGGCTCCCAATTATATTGAATAATTGTCAAAGAGCCATCATTAACAAGTTACAAAAGGGACAAGAAAAATATTGCTGAGGCTGCAACTCTGAAACAAAACTCTGGAGGCATTCAACACAAGGTGCTGCCTGAGTTTCTCCAAGATTTTCTGTTTGTTAGTTTGCTGCTTTAAGTTATCCACTTTACTTCTGCATTAAAATGATGCAAAAGTTTTTTTCTTTTGACATTGAATGAATTTCAATCTTGTAGCATTGGGAGGTGATGGTAGAGTGCTATTGTCACTGGACCAGTAATCCAGAGACCTAGGGTAATACTCTGGGGACCTGGGTTCAAATCGCCACCCTGGAGGAATTTGAATTCAATAAAAATCTGGAAGTAAATGAAATCATTGCTGATTGTTGTAAAAACCCCTCTGGTTCACTAATGCCCTTTGGAGAAGCAAATCTCTTATCCTGACCTGTGACTCCAGACCCACAGCAAGGGCACTTAGGGATGGGCAATAAATGCTGGCCTAGCCAGTGATGCCCCACATCCCATGAGTGAACAAATTTAAAAAAAATGAAATCCTGTCTGCTGCCAGTTTGATACAATGTGCTCACGGCTGTGTATGCATGAGTCTGTAAAACAGCAAACATGAACTGTGCATGTGTGGTGTTGGCAGCAAATGCAGCCTAAAAGTAAATAATCTGAGTCAGTCCACTACACTCAAAAGAAATCTGAGCCCCCAGAATCCCAGTAGACTGCTGCTGGTCAACACTGCAGCCCAATACGCTTAACACTTTCTGTAAAGGAATCATGTAGAATGAAGTTGCAGATTACGGAGAACATACCAGCATTAAAAAGAGTTGGAGTGGATTATAACTCTAGACCCATTGGGGTCTACCCTAAATTGGGAGTACTCCCTTAACAATCATCCTCACTTGAGTTCAAAGCAGCCAACCCACAGACACTTATTTTGCATCTGAGAAAGTGAACAATGTCTTCCCCAAGGAAGATGGCTGTCAAGAGATCTACCTTCTTCCAGATAGCCTGTCAGCAAAGTTATAATTACCCAGATATTATACGAGTTTTGGGGGGGGGGGGGGTCTCGCTTCAAAAAATTATCTCTTCCCACTTTCAGAAAATACAAGAGGTGGGTTCTTAAACTGCATACAGAAGATTACAAGAGGTGTACTCTACTAACTTATTTATAAATTTATCAAAGACCTATTTAAAATGCAATACACTTTAAAATGGATAAGTACAGCACAAAGTTAATGAAGATAAGAAGATAAAAAACGTAGTCTTAGTTCCAATAGAGAATCCAGTGAAAAAGACTTTAAAATACAATGCTACAGGTAAAATTAGTTATAGATAGCCATCGAATATTCAAAGTAATGTGTTTCCTTAAATCCTTGAGTGATTCAGTTGATGAGCAGTTGGACACAAAAGCTGTCCGCTTTAAGATATCCAACCCCCTGACAATTGGAGAAATATTGGAGGGTTCTCGACACCTTTCTGTAATATCTCTGATTTTTTCAAGGGAAGCTTGAACATTTATACCCTTATAAAACCAGGTTACATCATCTTTAGCAGCTATGGATGCTGCCCCCTTGATTAAACTCCTCCTTCTTGATTAGTCCTTAAAATTCACTGTTATTTAATTGTTAAAATGGTTTTATTATATCAACACTGTGAGCCGATATGCGGTCAATGTGTACTTATAATATGTTCCAATATCCCTCCTAATTTCTTCCAACTGCATCTATTTCTTCATAAAGCAATTTCAAACTTTTAATGGAAAACTAGAGATTTTTAAAAGTTTTTTTTTGTCCTCCAGCTTGGATAGACAGAACTGCATTCCTATAATATTTATTTTTGTGTTCAGTGTCTGATCATGTCCAATTCTGATTCACTTTTAAGCTAGGTTTTAGGGATGACTTCTTAATAGATAATGGGAATAGTACTAGACTATGTCATCATTAATCTTGTCTAAATTTCCTTTGCTAGTGAGTAAGGCAATTAAGCCTTTCTCTATTTCCAAGAAAGGAGAGGCGGCCCAGTGATACCTCGTGGATGGTACGCATGAGGTAACATCTGTTTCTAGTTTGAAGCAGAGCTGTAGGGCTAATGTTGCCCATGTCTATGTTTAAGGGCTTCTGGGTAAAAATGACCATCCACAAATCTGTCCATTTTCTCAATTCTAAAGTATAATGCCCTAAATATATATATGAATTCTACCTATTTATTCATATATTTCCTTCACAGAGTATATTGACATCATTCACACATCACACAGTAGAGGTACTTTATACATGTTTACAAGGGGGTTCCTGAAAGGAAACAAGCAATTAGTCATACGTATCAGTCTCTGACTACACTGTTGCCTCAGGAGATAGATCCCTGTGGCCAGTTTCTGTCCTTAGCTTTGGCATTTCCAGAATTTCTCTTCCTTTTCCAGGGTGAAGAACTCTGGACAGATTTGGAGACATAAATAAATTGAGAACCATGGTTTCCTTGGTGATCAGTGGCAATGCTGGCACAATGCGTGAAGTGCTTTACAGGTTGTCCTGAAGCAGAAAGCACTGCTCTTTACCTGCTGCTAAGCCTCAGCATTTGGAAGTAATGCTCTTTAGTCATTGCCAAGTTAGCATACCAGCAACAAATTGCATTTATGGAACATCTTTAACATAATAAAATGCCCCAAGGCACTTCAAAGCAGTGATGTACAGAATGTCATCCCTACTGTGATGATCATTTTGTCATCAGAAACTCCGTTAAACAGTGGTTTCCTTGCAGAATCACATACGAGTTCCATGAAGACTAGAGTTTACTGGCTAGTATGGCACATTTCCTTTATGACAAGTCTGTTTCAAATCTAATTTCTCCCTCATATCTACAGCTGCCGTTCACCATTTCAAAACACATTAAACATTAAATAATTCCACGGAAGAAGAAAGATTGAACACCTTGTGTGGACCTCACCCTTCCACTTTGTTTACCAGTTTCTACACGGAATTAGATTCATTAGATTCAGAATTTGGGAAAATGGATAGCAAAGTATATTAGACACAGCCATTTCACTTCTCAAGTATGATTCAAGCCCAGCCTGGACTCTTGGGGTGGGTTTTTGATTGCTGGGTGTAAAAATTGTGCAAGAGGTGACTTTGGATAGCGTCAGTCCAGTTTCTCAGCATTAATGGAGCGAGAAAAAACAGTTAATGTGTCAAATGGAAACACTGGCCTGGATTTTCACCAAGTCAGGATGACTCAGGAGCCCTTTAAAAATGGTGGGCGGGTTCTGATTCCGGGATTTCATACACCATTCCGGGGCTTCTTCGGGAGCTTCTTCAAGGGGTGCAGGCTGGTTCCTGTCAAAAGTTTGCATCGGGCACTCCCAACCTGGCTGACTCCATTGCGGAGATAAGTATCTCCTTCTCCTCTGCAATTTTCATGGAGTTGGGTCAGGTTGTTAAAGAGTCATAGCTCAGACAGTCAAAGGGGTCGTGAACCCTAGTCTGCATGGAAGCCTTTTGAAAGCTAAGTTCACAATGTCCCTCTCATGCCCCCTATGCCAAGTTACACACCCCCCATCCACCCCCATAGCCCCTCATATTCCCTATGCCAAGCTCCACCTTCCCACCCATCCCCTATGGCCCCTCATGCCTCCATGCCAAGCTCTGGCACCTCCATCCCTATTGACTCACTGTACACTTTCTAGAGCCAATGAACCCTATAATGTACAGTGGTAAGTGTAAAGAAAAGCTTTGAAAGAAGTAATTCATTGATATCTTTCTCCTACATTTGAACAAAATGTCTGCAGTACAAGCTAATAAAAGTGACTACAAACCCTTGAAATCACTTACACTTGTGTAAACAAACATCATGAAATTGACAGCAGAGATCAGAGAACTTGAGCTGTTAATCAAACAATGTTTCCTCTGGGGAACAGGTGTTCTAGTTGTCTGGGCTCTCAGTCAAGCATACATACAGAATCCAAAAAGCTATTAGAATAACAGAACACCTGCTCTTAGAGCTTTTTGCTCATGGAAGAACTAAAGGATGGATATAGGGACTGCAGAGCAGTGTCCAGGTGCTCATACTTGTTGGTAATTGTGAAGGTAAGAGGCTGGCATGCAAACAGTAAAACACTCTTTCTAGGAACATGCAAAAATCACAGGAATTATAGGATAGGAAGAGGCCATTCAGCCTGTCATGGTTGCATTGTTGCTCGCTCTTCAACTGGTGCTACATATCTACATATTTTTATTCCATTTCCCTACCTTGGGTGGAATCTTCTTCTCTCGCTGGTGATGAGCTTGGAGGTGGGAAGGGTATTTACTTGCCAGGGGTTGGGGTGGGGGGGAGGTTGCAGCTGCACACCTGAACCCTGCCACCTTTCCACTTCCACCAGAATTAAATTGGAAGGCCAATGGTTGACTTTCCTGCCTTGCCACCAATTGAGGCCCTTAAGTAGCCAATTAATAACCACTTATGGGCTTTACCTCGTGCTGCTGGTATTAACCGAGCTCCAAGAGGGCCTGCAGCCATGTGGTGTGCACGGCTGTGAACCTGTGCTTGTCACCTAAGGGATGGTGTGTGGTGGGGGGTAAAGGGCCGCTCCCTTTATCATATACATTCAGTGCTTGATTGAAGGACTGGACATCGCGCAGGAGGGAGCCTGCTGATAACCACCCTCTGGCTTTGCTTTTGATGCCCCCTGCCACCTCTCTCTGTGATGCCCCCATCCAGCGAAACCTACACTGCCCATCACTTTACTTACCTGTAGCCTGGGTCCTCTGCGATTAGCTGCGGCCTCTGATTGCCAGTAGCTCTTGTTAAGCCTCCCCTGGGCTCTTGGTTCCAGAGGAAGGCCCCCCCCCCACCACCCCCCCCCTGCTGGCCTCACCACTGCCTGATTGGCAAGTGGTTTGGCGGGCCTTCCCAAAAAGAGGCAGCTTGGGCCTCTTGCCGACTTTCCAGACAGCAGACGAGACCCCCTGGTGCCATAACAAGATTCTGTTCCTTTTCTCAATTGTGTTGTAATTCTTCCTTTTCAAACACTGTTCAATTCTTGTTTGAAAGACGTTATAGCTTCTGCCTTAATTAGCACTAGTCGTAATGTTATAATAGCCTTTTGAGTGACAACTAGTGCTAGTGGGAAGGGAATTTCAAGGTTTTGGCTCAGTGACAGGTGAAGGTATGGTGATATAGTTCCAAGTCACGATGGTGTGTGGCTTGGAGAGCAACTGCAGGTGGTGGTGTTCTTGCACATCTGCTGCCCTTGTCCTTCTAGGTGCTAAGGTCATGGGTTTGGGGGGTGCTGTTGAAGGAGCCTTAAATAGTGGCAGTTAATCCAATAATTATTTCCTTTACATTAATGTTGAATTTGCTTTCCTGTTCAATGAGGTTATTGGATGGAGCACATTCAGTGTTTCTTTATCAACACCCACCTCATATCAATAGCAGAGATGTCTTCCTCCAAAAATACTGCATCCTTTTGATCCACAAAGACATCGTCATTTTGGAGAAGTAGGCTTGCTGAGGTGCAACTGCAATTGTTTCTGAAATGATCAGTCACATTTGGTGCTGCTTTATCTGGGAAGGAGCTCTGCCAACAATGCATTTCTATGGACAGCATCTTTGTGAGATACCCATTGTAAAACAACAATTATTTATTTTATTTATAAATGTAGCATTTACTTCCATGATCAATGAACGGATTCAGAAAATTGCATTTAATAAAATTTGATACTGAGAAGGCTTGTTGGAAATATACTCATCAACACATGATGCCTTCGCATACATCAGAATGGTAGCTACACATATTGGACTGAATTTTACACTGGGGGCGGGATTGCCCCATAGCCGTTTAACAGCTTTCAGACTATTAACTGGTTTGATGCAGACCCGCTGCCTGCACTGGGGAGGAAGTCCTGCCTCTGAGGTCTGCTGACAATTATCTGGCCCTAGCAGTGCCCTGGAAGTGGTTCCCACTGCTGGGACTGGAGCAGTGCCAGAAGGAAGTGTGCTGCAATGGAGCCAGACTTCAAGGTCTTGCCAGGGCCATTGGGGGGGGTGGGGGGGGAATGAGGGACCTAGGTCAAGGGTGTATAGGGCAGGTAGGGAGGAGTACCACAGGGTGAGGGGTGGGGGGGGTGGAGTACAGGGACCCAAAAAGGAGTCACTCAAGGATGTTACTTTCAGACATGCATTGATGCAAGCACGCATTCTGAACACTACTGCATGTCTTGAAAAATAATTTTATGCTCACATCTCCTTGTGGAATGTGCCTTTGCAAAGAAGGTCTGGAGACAGGTGCAGTGGTTTTTGTCGAGGATCATCCCAAGCAGTGCTGTGACGCAGGACTCTGTGCTCTACGGGCTATTCCCAGGGACACTCACTGAGAATAACATCGACTGCAGCTGGAGGACCATCAACTCGGTGAATGACGCTCTTTGGTCTGCCCGAAATTTGTTGGTCTTCCAGCGCAAAGAGTTGTCCCCGATTGAGTGTTGCAGACTGGCACATCCCAAGGTCCAGGCTACATGCTGAGGGACGCACTAAAGCTTGGGGCAGCCACTGCAAAGGCACAATGGAGAGAGGTCACTCTATAAAACCTTTCTGCTATAGTGCACCGAGGGGCTGGGTATTGTATAGACCCCTCGGGCTGTACTACTCACAAAGATTGTATGTAA
The DNA here is from genome assembly GCF_017639515.1 of Carcharodon carcharias. Classification (NCBI taxonomy): domain Eukaryota; kingdom Metazoa; phylum Chordata; class Chondrichthyes; order Lamniformes; family Lamnidae; genus Carcharodon; species Carcharodon carcharias. The sequence goes on from NC_054472.1 coordinate 170,601,528, forward strand.
TGAATACTAAATGCATTATAATTGTATTGAAGCACCTCACAGTGGAACATGATGTATGTTGATAACTCCAATTTCATTACACTGTTTGACTGTCTGTAATGACCATATTGAAATGACTAATATTCATTGATTGTATTGAAGCACCTCATGAATCATGTGTAAATGTTGAATATGATTGCGCTTTTTGTGATGGCCATTTAGAAATGTTTTGTAATGTTCTTTCAGATATTTTATGAATAAAGTATATTTTTCCCCCCAAAAAAATTATGCTCTCACATTCTCCAGGTCCCTAATCACAACTCAATTTTAATAATCTGCTCACATCAATATTATCCAGCCCTCTGAAATTCAGTGATTAGTGGTGAATTCGTGTTAGCGTCAATACGTGTCTGAAAGGAGCCTCTCCGGTTTTTAACTTCACATGGTAACTGATAGATATCTAGACAAAAGTCGATTCTTTGAAGCTTTGCAAAAGTTTGTATGTTAGGCAAGTGAGGCTCCACGTCAAACGAGAATTTCTGCATTCAAGATTGGTTGGGGTTCTTGTTCTGAGCAAGTTTAGCCAGTATTGTTTTACTTATGACCTGTGTATAAGAAACTGTAAATCATTAAGCACACAAGTAGCTCTTTGTAAATGTTCTCATTGTATCTAAGTTTACATGATCAAGATAACAATGCGCTGTATGGTCTGAATAAATAGTTGGAATCAACCCAAAATTCCATGCTTAAGACACATCCAAGCATGAAGGATGATTGCAAAGCAGTAGGCAATCATTAACTGCAATCGTTATGCCAATTACCAGTTTTTAAGAGTATCTTGATTTTGCTTGGAGGATCATGAACATAAGGCACCTTGCCACTTTGAGTGTATTCAGATTTTTTCTGGTTCTAATAGGGTGTTAGTTCAGTAAACGTGAGAAAGAAAGAATATGGATCCATACAGTGAACAGAAAGTACAAGTCTGGCGCTCCTTCATCCACTCTCTGAATCCGAACAACCTGAGCCGGACCGTGAAGGTGATCAGTGGAACTTACTTACAAGGTAAAACAAGTTACAAAACCTTTTCGAATATCCCGTACCATGTCTGTTTTTGCTATTGAGAAATGTAATGTCCACTTGTGATGGGCTCCGCTGCGGGAGATTCGGCAGCCCAGCCATAAGCCTGTGGACTTTCGGCGGGGCCGGAAAATCTCGCCCCATTTGATTTTAGCCATTTGGGACTATTAGGGTAATTGGACGTTTGCGATGGAAAATAGTAAGTATTATCAAGGTACACGGTTGTTTTCCAAAGGATTACTGATTCTTGTCAAGCAGTACTTACATCTAAAGATGTTAAAATACCACAAGGAGGTTTGGACTATCACAGCAGATCAAAACAGCAATGTTCCTAACAAGTACGCGGGATTACTGTAGCAAACCAGTTGGTAAGAAGGAAAGTAGGTTGCAATAAGTGTTAGTCATGCCAAAGCAGTCATGAAGTGTCAAAAAGAGACTCATTAGAATGTATGATTGCCAAATACTTCAAGCTAGTGTGAGGGGCTAAGGCCTCACCCTGTATATTTTATTTCATAAAATACATAGAGATATGCTCATTGCTAGCTCTAAAAATGTAGAACAGGACAAAGACCCAAGGATCTATGTCTGTCTGTGACCCTCAAATGAAAGGAGCTACCTGGCAGTATCGGTGAAACTCGCACATCATTATCTGTGAAGAGACTACAAGGCTAATTCAACTCTGCATGCCTATTTCATCGTGTGAAGTCAAAATCACTGGAAAAGTGAATTATTCAGCATCAGCTTTCAACCTGTCAACCTCCATGAAGGAATACCTTATTGAACTCTGATTCTAGACTCTGGAACATATGTGAATCAGTATTACTTATCTCTGTGTTTAGGCCACAGCAAGACCATTGTGTGCAATTCTAAAGTCCACATTATAGGAAGGATGTGATTGCACTAGAGAGAGTGCTGAGGAGATTTAGAGGATGTTGCCTGGGCTGGAGAGTTTTAGTTATAAGGAGAGATTAGATAGACTGGGGTTATTTTCCCTGGAGCAGAGGAGATTGAGAGGGGCCATGATTGAGGTGTATAAAACTGAGGGACATAGACAGGAAGGAACTTTTCCCCTTGGTGGAGGGATCAATAACTAGGGGGCATAGATTTAAGGTAAGGGGCAGGAAATTTAGAGGGATGTGAGGAAGAATTTTTTTCATCCAGAGGCTGGGAACTCAATGCCTGAAAGGGTGGTAGAGGCAGAAACCTTCATAACATTTAATAAGTAATTGGATGTGCACTTGTGATGCTATGGTATACAAGACTATGGGCCTTGTGCTAGAAAATGGGATTTGAATAGTTAGTTACTTATTGACTGGCGCAGACTTGATGGGCCGAAGGGCTTTTTTTTCTCTGCTGTAGACCTCTATGACTCTGTGTTCTCTGCAGGTTATTGCAGAAAATGAAAGCTTATGGCATAGGGTAATATATTGGAATGGATAGAAGATTGGTCAGCTAACAAGAAACAGAGGGTAGCATAAATGGGTCTTTTCCTGATTGGTGGGATGTAATGAGTGGTGTGTTACAGGGGTGAGTGCTGGGGCCTCAGCTTTTTACAATTTATATAAACGACTTGGATAAAGGGAAAGATGGTATTGTTGCTAAATTTACAGCACAAAGATAAGTAGGGAAGTAAGTTGTGAGGAGGATATAAGGAAGTTACAAAGAGACATAGGTTAAGTGAGTAGGCAAAGACCTGGCAAATGGAGTATAATGTGGGCAAATGTGAAATTGTCCATTTTGGCAGGAAGAATTTTAAAAAAGCATATTATTTAAATAGTGAGAGATTGCAGAGCTCTGAGATTCTGAGGGATCTGGGTGTCCTAGTGCATGAATCTCAAAAAAAGGCTAGCATGCAGGTACAGCGAGTAATTAGGAAAGCTAATAGAATATTATCATTTGTTGTGAGGGGAATTGAATACACAAGTAGGGAGGTTATGCTTCAGTTGTACAGGGCCCTAGTGAGACCACATCTGGAGTATTGTGTACAGTGTTGTTCACCTTGTTTAAAGAAAGTTGTAAAAGCATTGGAAGCAGGTTAGGGAAGCTTTACTAAGCTAATACCAGGAATGGGTGCGTTGTCTTATAAGGAAAGGTTGGACAGGTTACGCTTTATCCACGAGTTCAGAAGAGTAAGAGGCAATTTGATTGAAACCTTTAAGATCCTGAGGGGTCTTGACAGAGTGGATGTGGAGAGGATGTTCCTCGGGGGGCCAAGGTTTAAAAATACATTCATTTAAGACAGAGATGAGGAGAAATATTTTCTCTCAGAGGGTCGTGAGTCTTTGGAACTCTCTTCTCAAAAGGCAGTGGAAGTAGAATCTTTGAATATTTTTAAGACAGTGCTAGATAGATCCTTGATTAACAAGTGGGTGAAAGGTTATTGGGGGGTAGGTAGGAGGGTACAATCAGATCAACCATGATCTTATTGAATGACGGAGCAGGCTTGAAGGGCCGAGTGGCCTACTCCTGCCCTTAGTTCATACGGTCGTATGTTTTCAGTGACTTGAGCAGATAATCTAAGATGACATTGCAGCACATTACCCCTGAGACATTAAACTGGCTGCTCTTTAAGGTGGATGTAAAAGTTCTAATGGCAATATTCAAAGACGAACATGGATTTCTCTCTGGTCTCCTGGCCAATATTTATCTGTTGACCAATATGACTAGAACAGATTACCTGCTCACTATCTTACCTCTGTTAATGTGACCAAGCTGTGCACAACTTGGATTTAATTTATTCTTTCATGGAATATAAGCATCGTTGGCAAGGTCAGTGTTTGTTTGTTGGAACCTTCAAGAAGGTTCACCTTCTTGAACCACTACAGTCCATGTGGTATAGGTACACCCACAGTGCTGTTGGAGAGGGAGCTTCAGAATATTGACTGAGTGACAGCGAAGAAGTGGCGATATAGTTCCAATCTGGGATGGTGAGTGACTTGGAAGGGAACTTTCAGATGGTGGTGTTGCCCTGCATCTGCTGCACTTGTCCTTCTAGATGGTAGAGGTCATCACTTTGGAAGGCATTTTTGAAGGAGGCTTTGTGAGTTGCCGCAGTGCATCCTTTATCTGGTGTACACTGCTGCCACCATGTTTAAGGTGGTGGATGGGGTCCCAATCAAGCAGGTTCTTTGCTCTGGATGGTGTCAAGCTTCTTGAGTGTTCTTGGAGGCACACTCATTTGGGCTAGTGGAGAATATTCCATCATATTCCTGATTTGTGCATTATAGATGGTGGACAGGCTTTGCGGAGTCAGAAAGTGAGTTATTTACAATAGAATTTCCAGCCTCTGACCTCTTGTTTCTGGTCAATGGTAACCAGCAGGATGTTGATAGTGGGGGAATTCAGTGACGATCATGCCACTGAATGTCAAGGGGAGATGGTTAGGTTCTCTTTTGTTGGAGATGGTCATTGCCACTTGTATGGTGTGAATATTATTTGCCACTTATCAGCCCAAGATGGAAGTTATCCAGGTCTTGCTGCCTTTGGGTGTGGACTGCTTCAATATCTGAGGAATTGTGAATGATCCTGAACACTATGCAGCTGAAGATGGTAGGGCCTAGGATGCTATCCTGATGAACTCCTGCAGTGATGTCCTGGGACTGAGGTGATTTCCCTCCAACAACCACAACCATCTTCCTCTGTAATAGGTATGACTCCAACCAGTGGAGAGTTTTCCCCTGATTCCCATTGACTCCAGTATTGCTAGGGCTTCTTGATGCCGCACTCAGTCAAATGTTGCCTTGATGTCAAAGACAGTCACTCTTACCTCACCTCCTTGAGCGCAGCTCTTTTGTCCATGTTTGGACCAAGAAAGTGGTTGTGTCGAGTAAGGGCATGTTTAATGTTAAGATAGGAAATGGACTGCAGCATTTAGTTAGTGTCCATTTTTAAATAAAATGGAGTTCTAACGAGTTGAGTAAGATGGCTGACAAGGGTCAGGTGACTTTTGAAATTTCTGCACAAAGGATTAACTCATCTGAAAATGCCTCTAGAAAGTTCTGAAATGCAAATGGATTTCTCAGGTGGAAAGTGACCATCCTTACCAGCTCAATGGGAGAGATCTAACAAACAACGGCTGTTGGGTGTGTTGGAGCTGCAAGGATGGAATATCAAATAAGGTTTTCACGTGAGCTAATTGTAGCTGGTATATTGATGGGTCATCAATCATTCCCTCATTGTGTATCAATCACCTTGGCATCAACCCATTATGTGGAGAATAGCAGTTTATCATGTGACTGAAACTGTCTTCAGATAACAAATCTATTATTCCAAGAACTAGAGAGAAACCTAGATAGTCTGCAGAGAACATCATCAGAAGCCTAAGGCAGTTAAATTCATGACTTTTTAAAACTCTGAAGACTGTTACACCTAAAAGGTCTCCCAGCCTGATTCCTATTCCAAGCCCACCTGTAAAGAAACTTGATCTCTTGGTAAGAAGAAACAATAAGTGACTAACTTTGATCTTCTGAGCAGCCATCTTTTCAAGGGAATCCTATAATTAATATCTGATATATAACTACAGGTCATGAAACCACCTAAACTATCCTTTTGGAATGTAAATGCCATCTTCACCAGCCTGCAACAACTGTTTTTCAAATGGCAAGCCAAACATATTAATGATTAACTATTCCTTCATTTACAACTTTTAAAAGTGCATTATTCTCTTGGACTGTATCTTTCTCATGTGCACGGCTGCATGAGTGACGTAGCAAACTCTCAAGGCGAATACATGGGTAAATAATCCTCTTAAATTAAACCCACGAAAGGTTTCTGCTGTTATTTAAATTGTCTGCACACGTTCAGGGGAGATAAGAAACATATACACCTTCCTTTCCAAAAACACACTGATTATGAACAGTAAGCGAAACAAGGGTTTCAGTTTTCTCCCAAACTGTTCATAACACTGTTATGAGGTTTGGAGCTGAGAGGCCATTGTGGAACGCAAACTGAACATCGGTGAAAAGGTTATTACTGAGTAGGTGCCACTTGATAACACTGTTAACAATACCTTCCATCAGATTGCTGATGTTTGAGACTAGATTGATGGGGCAGAAATTGTTCAGATTTCATTTGTACTGCTTTTTATGAATAGGACGTAACATGTGCAATGTTCCAGCATTCGCAGTGCTGTTCTAAAAGAGAATTCCAGGATTTTGACCCAGCGACAGTGAAGGAACGGTGATATATTTCTAAGTCAGGATGGTGTGTGTGGTTTGGAGAGGAACTTGCAGCTGGTGGTGTTCCTATGCATCTGCTGCCCTTGTCCTTCTAGGTGGTAGAGATCACAAAGATATACCAACTGCTGCATTCATTCTATGTTAATATCTTAGCAGCAGGAGGATTCTTGATCTGTTATTGGCTAACGCACAATATTCTCTGGCTACTCTGTACAACCTGCTGTGGAGGAGTTCAGCAAAACCATCTACTTCCACCCCTGTAGTGCCACCTGACTCCACCACTGCCTCACCTCATCTGCTGCTGAAACCCTCATCCACGTCTTTGCTACATAAGCTCATCGAAACTCTACTGCCCATACCTTTAAATTGCACCAAGTCAGATTCACTCGACTCCAGTGTTTGCTGGCCTGTTTGACTTCCAGCACTGCAATAGCTCAATTTTAAAATTCTCACCCTTCTTTTCAAATCCTTCCCTGGCTTCAGCCCTCCTTATGTCTAACCTCTTCCAGCCCTACAACCCTTGGAAATCTCTGCCATTGATAACCATATCTTCAACTACCAAGACCCCAAGTTCTGAAATTTTCTCCCTAAACCTCTTCACTTCTCTACTTCTCTCTCTTCCTTTAAGATATTCCTTAAAGCCTATGTCTTTGACCATGCATTTGGTCACTTGCCCTGATGGCTTGGTGTCAAATTGTGTTGGATGACGCTCCTGTGAAGTGCCTCGATATTTTACTACATTAGCGGCACTATAGTTGTCAATGGCACTAAGTTGTTACATCTTTAATTACAAATGAGTTTACAATATATACACAGAATGACCTGTTTATCACCTCAGCAGTTCTGGAGGAATTTGTAAATCAATTACATAGTGACCTGACCTTAAGCACACAATAGTTCGCTCCAAAACATAAACTTTGCTTATTTATCCTGACATTTTGCTGCTGTGCCTAGTCATCTGCATATCTCAGCTTGACCCCGAGGTCAAGCTATCGGTTTATTAGTTTAATTCCTAGACCATTCGGCAACTTATTTATCCTGACCCCAAAGGCCACATTCCTTCAGCTTTATCATGGACTAACCCAAAAGGCCAGTCTGGCTAAAAGGTCATATTAATTCTAGTCTTTTTTTTTAACTACAAGCACTTTATAAAACATGACCACAACTTGGACAAGCCTGGCTAATCCTATGATACATCCTGATATGCCACTTCATTGACAATGATGAGGTCAAGTAGGTTTTTCTCCCTCTTGTTAGTTTCCTAACCATGCACCTTCTTCAGGCCCAGTCTTCCAGATAAGTCCTTTAGGAGCCGGCCAGCTCAGTCAGTAGTGATGCTACTGAGCCACTCTTGTGATGGACCATTGAAGTCCACCACCCACAGTGCATTCTGTGCCCTTGCCACCCTCAGTGCTTCTTCCAAGTAGTTTTCAACATGGAGGAGCACTGATTCATCAGGTGAAGGAGGCTGGTAGGTGGTATTGTGCAGGTTTCCTTGCCCACATTTGACCTGGTGGCATGAGACTTTCTGATTCTTTCATGGGATGTTGGCATTGCTGGCAAGGTCTGCATTTGTTGCCTATCCCTATTGCCCTTAAGCTGGTGAGCCACTGCAGTCCATCTGGTGCAGGGTACATTTACAGTGCTGTTCCAAAAGGGAGTTCCAGGATTCTAACGTAGTGACAGTGAAGGAACAGTGGTACAATTCCAAGTCAGGATAGTGTTTGGCTTGAAGGGGAACTTGCAGCTGGTGGTGTTCCCATGCATCTGCTCTGCTGCCCTTGTCCTTCTAGGTGGTAGAAATCACCAAAGATATACTGAACACCCCATTCTTTCAATGTTAATATCTGAGCAGCAGGGGATCCTTGGTCTGTTATTAGCTAAAGCACAGTGTTCTCTCTGGGTACTTAGTACAACCTGCGGGTGGAGGAATCCCGGTCATCAAAACCACCTACATCCACCCCTGTAGCACCATCTGACTCCATCATCGCCTCCCCTCATCTGCTGCTGAAACCCTCATCCACATCTTTGCTACATAAGCTCATCGAAACCCTACTGTCCATACCTTAAATTTCACCAAGTCCGATTCACCCAACTCCAGTGTTTGCTGGCCTGTTCGACTTCCAGCCCAGCAACAGCTCAATTTTAAAATTCTCACCCTTCTTTTCAAATCCTTCCCTGGCTTCACCCCTCTTTATTTCTAACCTCCTCCAGCCCTACAACCCTCAGAAATCTCTGCATCTCTTGTGTATCTTTTTATTTAATTAATTCACAGGATGTGGGCTTCACTGGCTGGGCCAGCATTTATTACCCATCCCCAGTTGCCCTTGAGAAGGGGTGGTGAGCTGCCTTCTTGAACCGCTGCAGTCCATGTGGTGTAGATACACCCACAGTGCTGTTATGGAGAGAATTCCAGGATTTTGACCCAGTGACAGTGTAGGTGAGCTGAGATGACTGACCTCCAACAAGCACAGCTATCTTCCTTTGTGCTAGGTATAACTCTAGCCAGTGGAGAGTTTTCCCCCTGATTCCCATTGACTCTAGTTTTGCTAGGGCTCCTTGATGCCACACTCGGTCAAATGCAGCCTTGATGACAAGGGCAGTCACTCTCATCTCACCTCTTTTGTCCATATTTGAACCATGGCTGTAATGAGGGCAGGAGCTGAGTGGCCCTGGTGGAACCCAAACTGGGCATCAGTGATCAGGTTATTGCTAAGCAAGTGCCACTTGATAGCACTGTTGATGATCCTTTCCATTACTATCTCCTATGATGGAGAGTAGACTGATGGGGCAGTAATTGGCTGGGTTGGATTTGTCCTTTTTTGTATACAGGACATATGTAGCAATTTTCCACATAGCTGGGTAGATGCCAGTGTTGTAGCTGTACTGGAACAGCTTGACTAGGGGCACAGCAAGTTCTGGAGCACAAGTCTTCAGTACTAATGTTGGAATGTTGTCAGGGCCCATACCCTTTGCAGTGTCCAGTACCTTCAGCCGTTTCTTGATATCACGTGGAGTGAATCAAATTGACTGAATACTGCCGGGGACCTCCGGAGGAGTTCAAGATGGATCATCCACTTGGCACTTCTGGCTGAAGATTGTAGCAAATGCTTCAGTCTTATCTTTTGCACTGATGTGCTGGGCTCTTCCATCATTGAGGATGGGATATTTGTGGATCCTCCTCCTCCAGTGAGTTGTTTAATTGTCCACCATCATTTACGACTAGATGTGGAAGGACTTCTTTAGAGCTTAGATTTTAGGTTGCTTAGCCCTATCTATCAATTGCTGCTTATAGCTTTACCAGGTTGATACCTTATTTTTAGGTATGCCTGGTGCTGCTCCCGGCATGCCCTTCTGCACTCTTCATTGAGCCAGGGTTGATCCCCTTGCTTGATGGTAATGGTAGAGTCGGGTATATGCTGGGTCATGAGATTACAGATTGTGTTCAAATTCAATTCTGCTGCTGCTGATCGCCCATAGCACCTCATGGACGCCCAGTCTTGAGTTTCTAGATCTGTTCAAAATCTATCCCATTTAGCACAGTGGTACTGCCATTCAACATAGTGGAGGGTATCCTCAATGTGAAGGCAGGACTTTGTCTCCACAATGACTGCAGTACGTCAATACTGTCATGGACAGATGTATCTGTAGCAGGCAGGTTGGTAAGGATGAGGTTATGTATGTTTTTCCCTCTCCGCCTGCCACAGACCCAGCCTAGCAGCTATGTCATTTAGGGCTCAGTCTGTAGTGGTGCTACTGAGCCACTCTTGGTGATGGATATTGAAGTCTCCCACCCAGAGTACATTCTGCACCCTTGCCACCTCAGTGCTTCCTCCAAATGGCGTTCAACATGGAGCACAGATTCATCAGCTGAGGGAGGGTGGTATGTGATAATCAGCAGGAGGTTCCCATGCCCATGTTTGACCTGCTGCCATGAGACTTCATGGGGTCCGGATTCAATGTTGAGGACTCCCAGGGCAACTCCCTGCTGATTGTACACCTCTGCTGGTGGGACAGGACATACCCAGGGATTGTGCTGGTGGTGACATTATCTGAAAGGTATGATTCTGTGAGTATGACTGTCAGGCTGTTGCTTAACTCATCTGTGAGACAGCTCTCCCAATTTCGGCACTAGCTTCAAGATGTTAGCAAGGGGGACTTTGCAGGGTCAAGGGGGCTGAGATTGCTCTTGTCATTTCCTGTGCCTAGGTTGATTACCAGATGGTACATCCAGTTTTATTCTTTTTTTTGTGGCTTTGTTACAATTGGGTGGCTTGCTAGGCCATTCCAGAGTCGGCCGCGTTCGAGAGTCACATGTAGGCCAGACCAGGTAAAGACAACAGATTTCCTCCCGTAAAGGGGCATTAGTGAACCAGATGGATTTTTATAACAATGGTTCCATGGTCACCATTAGACTTGTGATTCCAGATTTTTAGTGAATTCAAATGCCATGGCAGGATTCAAACCCAGGTCCCCAGAGCATTACCCTGAGTCTCTGGATTACTAGTCCAATGACAATAGTACTATGCCATCACCTCCCCTCACCTCACTCTGTCACTGGTGACTGTGTGTTCAGCTATCAATGCACCAAGTTCTGAAATTTCCCCGCTAAACCTCTTCGCTTCTCTACCTCTTTCTTTCTTTCATCCTTTAAAATACTCCTTTAAAACCTGTCTCTTTGACCATGCCTTTGGTCACCTGTCCTGATAGCTCATTATGTAACTTGGTGTCAAATTGTGTTTGATAATGCTCCTGTGAGGCAGTGGCATAGTGGTATTGTCACTGGACTAGTATTCTAGCTACCCAGGGTCATGCTCTGGGGACCTGGGTTTGAATCCCACCACAGCAGATGGTAAAATTTCAATTCAACATAACAGTCTGGAATTCAAAGTCTGATGATAACTGTGAAACCATCGCTAATTGTAAAAACTCATCTGGTTCACTAATGTCCTTTTTTAAGGGAAGGAAATCTGCCGTCCTTACCTGGTCTGGCCTACATGAGACTCCAGACCCACAGCAATGTGATTGAAATAAATGGCCTCTGAACAAAGGCAATTAGGGATGGGTAATAAATGCTGGCCTAGCCAGCGATGCCCACATCCCATGAACGATTAAAAAAGGGGGAAAAAAAATTAGTGGGTAGTAGTAGTACTGGTAGTGGTGGTAATAGTAGTAGTAATGATGTATGCTGGCTCTTTGTACTGTCACCATTGACAAAACCCAAGCTGGTGTTTAATCTGTTAATACTAAAAATGGACCACGACATTGACCTCATACAAAATGTTACCCAACTGAGCTGTGCACAGTTAGAACAACTGATTGTCTTCACCTTCAACCTATTGACTACAATGCTACTGTATCACTATGCTTAAACACCTTCATGGACTAATTGGACCAAATGTCGTCTGCTCCAGTGCTGCACAATATATGTAATCTATGTTGCCATTCAGAATTGCCTTGAGCATCCAAAAATCATGCAGAAACATTGCAGCAAGTAGCTGTAGTGGAGTTTGTCTCCTTTGCTGTACCACCCTATGAAGAATCCTCCAGATGGCAGATTCTAACACAGCCTGCAGCTAATTATTTAATAGGTACTTTATTTTGGAACACGATTGTGACAAAATATAATTTCAACAACTGTGCTTGTTTAATTATTCACACACTATCAGCCATATTAATAAAGTAGTATGGTGGCATTGCAAATATTTCACAAGAGAAACTGTGTATTTATTATTCTTTTCCTATTTATTTACTATTGGTCAACGAGCTTGTAATGATAGGATCTGCACTAATGCATTTTACATGGAGCTAGGCTTTTGACAAAAGCTGATAGAGCTATGAAAGCAGCCAGGTAGCATAAGAGAATCACCAAAGCAAAGGAGGGAGAAAAATAATCTGATCATATTCTATAAAATAAGGAGTGGACTGGTGGGAATTGACAGAAACCTGGTGCCCTTCGGCAATGATAAAGCATGAGGTAGCCACATCCGCACAAACTACAAAGACCGTTTGTTTCCAGGACAATATATCAACAATCTTTCTTCCCAAGGACAATCCCACAATGGAACAAGCTGCTAAAGAAAATAGTCAGAGCCCCATCACTTGAAATCTTCAAAACTTACCTTTAGATTATTTCCATTTAAGTTTTCATTATCAGGGTGCCCATCTCAGCAGGCCATGCCTCGTTTAGCTAGCATTACCCATATAAATGTTGGAGGAATATGGACGTTAGCCTGTGATGCCGATACAACGAAAGCAGAAGTAGTGCTGCCAAAAAAATAGAAAAGACAGGATACTACAGAGAGAGGAGAGTCTTCCCTGGATTATTGGGCAGAATTGATTGGAGCTATTGACTTTAAGGGCGGAATTGTCCCAGATTTGCACTAAGTGCCGTAGCAGGTGTGAAAAAGGACGTCCTACCCGCCGGTCACAATGGTGGGTTTTTGCACCATATCGACCCCTTCCCGCTGTGTCCAGCCTCATTAAAAATGCATTCACGGGAAACACGCCAGATTACTGGCAGGCGGGTTCATGCTTGCCCACCATACTGTGACCTCAGCGCTGCCTCACTCCGGGCGCCACATTTAAAGTGCACCAGAGCGCAGCCTGCTTCATGTCAATAGGCCAGGACTGCTCCAGGCCACAGATGCCTCCAAAATCCAGGGAAACGGCAACCCTCAAATTTAGTGACACCTTCTGCCATGATGTCTTCTACTCCTTCTCTAGCCACTTGAGGTCCACCAGAGACCCCAATCCAGCCTGGGAGGCAATGGCAGTGGCAGTCAGTGCCATCAGAGCATCGAGGAAATCAGCCATCCAGTGCAGGAAGAGAATGAATGCTCTCATCTGTTCTGCCAGGGTAAGTTAACCAACTCATCACTCTCAACACACTCCTAAACCTATCTGACATTCATAACAATCTCACATCTCAAGGGACAACACCCCAGAATCACAGAATTGTTACGGTGTAGGAGGCCATTTGGCCCATCGTGTCTGACCGGCTCTCAAGCATTTTAACTTAGTGCCAATCTCCTGCCTTTTCCCCTTAACCCTACACATTGTAACTCTCTCTCACACCACATCAGGCTCATATCATCTGTAGCCAGTGCCCTCACCCAGTCCATGGCTCCATTCACCAGACAAATATTCCACGCAGTGCCATGCATCCTGCCCACACCCCCTCCATCTGTTTTCATGCAGGAGAACTTGGCTCACAACAGCAGGGAGACAACCCAGTCTGGGGGGTGGGGAGTGGTCCACATTAGGCCCCTCACTCAGTTTGAGGCATGTGCCAACGCACTGACTGGTGAGGACATGGACCGTGCCTGTGGTGACGGTGAGGTCGGCGACGAACACCCACGTGAGGAGCCTGCACCACATCATCCCTCTCTCAATGCAACTGTGAGTGCTCTCTCTCCTGCTTTTGGCTCTGCTGACACACTAATTATCTCTACTTTGGTTCACAGGGAGCTCTGCCAAGCGACTAACGTCCTCATTTAGCCAGTCTCTCGGCTCCATCCACATCCTCACCTCCAGCCAAGAGGACACCTCCATTGGAGAGCTGGAAATAAGCAGCCTGGACGACCCATCACAGCGCTTACCCACACCCTCCATCAGTGCAGAGACACGCACCTTGGTGGGACCTAGATCTAGAGCAGGCTTGGGTCAAAATCTGTGGTCACCGCACAGCCACGTGTCTACAGCAGGAGACAGTTTCAGCTGAGCTCCCTGGCACTCCGAGGACTGCTGGGGAAGAGTCATTTGTGAGGTCGGAAGCAGATGAGCCTCTGGATTCAGCCTTCCAACTCATCATGGAGAGTCAGCAGAAGGCAGGGGACATCACTCAACAGAGTGGCACATGAGTCGGAGGAGTGCCTGCTCTCTGATGAAGAGTTGCCTATGCATGTGTGTATGGAGGTCTCCACGGGAAGGATGGTGGATGCCATGGAATCCTGGTCCAGCAGATTGCGGAGATGTGTACAGACCAGCACTCCATCGTGGTGCCACTGCAGGAATGCACCCATGGCTAATGCAAGGGGGATGTGGGACACCTCAAAGTCCCTCGAGGGGCTCCTTCCCCTCAAGGAGTCAAGCAGGCGTTCTTGGGCACTGAAGGGAGCAAGAGCGGCAGCTGGACACCCCTGGGTCATCCACTCAGGAATCTGAGGCTATCTGCTTCCTCCAAGTCCTCTTGCTGTGACCGCCTCATACTTGTTCTCTGTCACCACAGAGGCTTTGGCTGTCCTCCTGTGGGCCAGCTGCTCCAAGAGCCCCTCAAGGCGTCAGCTCTCGAGAGGGGACACGCTGGGGGCAACAGGGCCAACCATTGCACAGGCTTTCTGCACACCCCTGCTGTGGATGTCAGGGCAGCACCTAGAAGAAGTGGTAGGCTTATAAAAGTTAAGAAATTCTGATTACAAGTGGTTGAACAGGTGAACACATTTTGTCACTTTACAATCTGAAAATATATTCACTTTCACTGAATAATATGTAATTTTGTCTTTCAGCTTCATTGACAGGCTTTGTGTGTCCTCTCCTGCATTCCAACCCACTTTTTAAAAAATTCATTTAAAGGGTGTGGCCTTCGCTGGCTGGGACAGCATTTATTGCCCATCCCTAGTTGTCCTGGAGAAGGTAGTGGTGGTGGTGGGCTGCCTTCTTGAACCGCTGTAGTCCACGTGGTGTAGGTACACCCACAGTGCTGTTAGGAAGGGAGTTCCATGATTTTGACCCAGCGACAGTGAAGGAACGGTGATATATTTCCAAGTCAGGATGGTGAGTGTCTTGGAAGGGAACTTCCAGGTGGTGGTGTTCCCATATATCAGCTGCCCTTATCCTTCTAGGTGGCAGTGGTTGTGGGTTTGGAAGCTGCTGTCTAAAGTGCCTTGGTGAATTTCTGCGCTGGATTTCAGCTGCACACAGCCGGAGCCTGAGTGATTCTGGAGGGAGAAGTGTGTGTATGACAGGGCCTGCCAGAGCCTCGTGCAAGCACTCTCCCACACACACGGAGCCTTCATCCATCACACTCATCTCACTGTCCTGAGCATTTTCAATGCTGCCTGCTGGGGTCTCTTTCAGTTGCCCATCTGAGCCGACCTGCATCTCCGCCCACCCACTCATCACACTCCCATGCAGCACCTGCACCTGTCCAACGAGAGGCTCTGCTCACTTTCAATTTGACAAACATGGTTGTGGTAAAGGTTTTTATTTATTTATTTATTTATTTATTTTGGATTAATTCTCCTGTCCTTTCCTCTCCCCATGTCCTTTCTTCCCCATCACTGTTTTCTCCCCTTTGCATCACCTTCCACCTCTCCAATGTCACCTCCTGATCCAAACCTTTCTGATTTCCAGGATGTTCAGGCGAATGCGCACATTCCTACCTCATGGAGAACTCCACCCCCATTCACATTGACTTCCCGAACTCCTCCTTACCACCCCGAGGATCCATGTTGCCTCCGTGTCTCCACCAACCGTCTTCACTGCCCCTTTTTTTACTATTACTGACACACCCTCACCCTCCCGACACTATCGGCTCCCATTGCCGCCTTTCTCACACTTGCCATTGACTCCACAAACCCCTCTTGCACATTCACCTGGACATCTGCCTCCTTACTCCCCTCCTTCCCCTCTCCAAACTCCGCCTCTTACGCCTGCCTCCCCACTTGCAGCATCCTTCCCCCTCCCCCGTTACACACTCCCTCCTCCCCAACACCTTCTGCTTTCCGAACGCCCTCCTCCCTGAGACACTCTTCCCCTCTCCGAACTCCCCCTCCGCTCGGACATATTCTCTCCGCACCCCTCCCCCCCGCCCCACTCCAAACTCTCTTCTCCACCCAGACACCTTCTGCCCCTCTGAACTCCCTCCTTCCCCAACTTGCACACCTTCCCCCTTTACACCATTCTCCCCATTACAGCCACCTCTGCTGTAGCCCCTCCTTCCCCATTACACCCACCTCCCCACATGTAGCATTCTCCCCCGTTACAACCTCCACCCCCCCCAAAACCTTCATTTCCCTGCCCCCCCCCAACCTCACTGCCCCTGACATCAGTGTCTCTCCACGCCACCCCCCCCACCCCGCCCCCCTTCCCACTCTCATCCCCACCTGACACCTTTGTTCCTGTCCACCTCCCAAACTCATTCCACCCCCAGTACACCATTCTCTCCCACTCAGACCGAGACCAACCTCTCCACCAAAGCCCTCCCCCCTACACCTCATCGATTATCCATAGCAGCCCATGGCCAAGACTCTGATGTTCCGAAGCAGACCCATCGCACCATCTTCCATTATTACTGTTGATGCTATCTCATGGTGAAGCCCATGATGTTCACCTGAAGCAACAAGGGAGACCTCCCACCTTCTGAGAGCTTCTTTGTGGTGGAGCCGTGTCCAAGAGGATCCACCCAGCATATGATGCACATGTTCCCTCATGGGTCTGGTAGCTGTAGAGCTCCGGCATCATCATCTCCTGGGATGTCTGCGATCTGAGCAAGATCCTAAAGCTAAGTCCCGATTTCTGCATGTCATACTTGTCCAGACTGGGCAGACTTGTTTTCCCACTGGCGTAACGGTAAATTGGGTGTGGGGGGGGTCGGGGTGGGGGGTGGTGGGTGTGATTCCAACCGGGCCTTATTCTGCGTCCCATTAGTGAGATGCAATTCGTGTTCATGCCAGCCTCCAGCGGGTTTTGCGTTCCACCACGGCGGACACTTGCTGTGATTTCACACCGGTGTGAAACTAATTTCTGCCTCTCACACTGAATCTCTCTGCAACATCTCCCTACCGTCATGATGCCTGCTGCCAATGGGCCCAACATGATTCTGCCCTAAGTTAGAGGTCAATAGACTAAAGTTGGATAGTGATATTTTCGTTGTTTTTATATAATTATATCAAGTTAATTTTTACTTATTGAAATAATTGTGTCTCTGTACTGTGGAACAAAGCAAATTAATGATTCAAACTGCACACCACCTCATCTCGTATTAATTAAGACCACATTGAAAAAATACATATGTAAAAAATGTGAACTTCGTCCAGGTCACAAAGGAATGCTGCTGTTTTTCATGGATTACACTATCATACAAGTAGAATTAAGACAGTGTGAGTTAATTCCCATAAATTGAGACACTCAGAATCCCTCATTTGTACCAGAGCAGCACTGGTACATAAGGGGCATCTATTTGTCCCTGGTGTTTATTGTTGCTATGGTTTACAGGGACCAGCTGAAAATTTAAACATCAGCGTGATCAATTACAAGGTCATTTTTGAGCATTTGCTTTTTAAATGCATTTTCAGTGGCTCCTACCATATACCTTCAAGGCACACCCCAAGCAAACTCCACATCCACCCCAAACCCTCCAAAACAGACTCACCTACTAAAATTAAATACATGACCATAAACAAAATGAGCCAGAGTTAGAGAATATTTATTTGACCTATTGACTGAGTGAAAGCTCACAACTCTAGGGTCTATATTATGTGATAAAGTATTAAGGAATTAGAAAAGCATGAGTTACGTAAAGCAACTGTTTTCATATTTACTGTGTATATATAAATGGTCTGGGGTTTAGAGTGGAAATGGTAGCTTAGGACATAAAGCCCCATAAGTCACAGGGAGCAAAATTGGTTAATATCATGAAATAGGTCCCTGACAAACAAGCAGCCCATTTTTCACTGCTCCCAATTTGATTTTCCAATCTGCCAATTCACTACAAGCAAGACTGCCGCTACTGGTGAAAACAGATTCCACTGCAACCATACCAGGAAGCCAAAGAGTGAGATAAATATATGCTGAGTTGATGATGTGAATAGTATTGTGAAGTGTAATGGCTATGGAAATAATCTAAAGGGCAGAGTGTGGTATTGTACCAGTAGTGGTATTACAAATGCGAACAGAAAATCTGAATAAAGAACTTCCATTTACCTAGAACATTCTCACATCCTCCATGTCCTAAAGCATTTAAGAGCCAGTGAAGTTTGAAATGCATCTCATAAAATAGCTGTATATATTGGGAAGCGTTAGCTGTATAGATTGGGAAGCGTTATCACTCAAAGTAGAAATACGCAGATATGAAGTGACTATTCTGCATTTTTCCTGATCCTATCAATCTCAAAATTCCTAATCTTCCAAATAGAACAACTTCACGCTAAATTTAGTCACACCATCTTGAAGTCACTGCAACTCAGATATTAGTGAATGATCTGAATACTCACATCAAGGTGCTCAGTACAAATGATTCAAGCTTTTGCTGACTATAGGCCAGATTTTACTGCCGCTGTGCTGAGCAAACCTGCAGCAGGCAGCTGAAAATGGAGGAGAGGGGGAATGTAAATTCAAATTTCCCACCTGATTCCTGCCAGTTGTCACGTCAAAATATGATGGGTCACAACCTAACACCACATTTAAATGCCTACCTCAATTTTGAGTTTCCCTGAGTTTGAGGTCTTCAGCAAGATGAGTGAGTTCCTGAAGCCTGTGTGAAACATGTCAGGTCAGTCAGTGCATGAACCTTGGGGGAAGCCTGTTATGGATTTGGGAACCCCTTGACAGGTAAGTTTAAAAGGTCTTGCAAATGTCACATGTCATAATTAGATGTTGTATGATAAGCTAATTATGCTTTTAATGCAATTAATGTGATTGCTCATAGTGCTCTGAACTCTAGAGATAAATGGCCATTAAATTGACCAGTAATGTGAAAATGTTCAGATGCATTAGAGTACTTTCTTCAGGGGATAAAGTGCTCTTCTGAATTCAACAGTATTGAGAATTAGATAGGTTTTTGAATGGCAGTTTGTTTATTTTGCATATTTGTGAGCACTTAAAAGGAACAAGTTATTTCAGGGGAGTTTGAATGGCTCTGTGTTTGACAGTTTTATGAGCTTCTAAGTGGATGCATGGGGCATGCAAGGTATGAAAGTGCATGGTGGATGGAGGATGCATGAAGGGCATAGAGGTGGCTTTTGGGGGTATGGAGGGGGAATGCAGTATGGGAGATTAGAGGGAGGGTAAACACTGAGGGTGGTGGGGCCTAGCAGTCACCCACATAAGTGCCCAGTGAACGAAGGCAGGCAACCTAACCTGCCAGCCTTGTCATATGCCTGTCTCTGTTCCCATCTCAGGCCAATTTTAGGACGTGGCAGCCCCAACTCCAGCCCATTCAGAACTAGGGAACACATCAGGAAATGGCTTGACTTGCAATTTCTATGTCTATCATGAAAATCTACCATAGCCAACTGGCAAATTTGGCAATTTTCAACATGCCCAGCGGAAGGTCAAAGGTGGTGCAGCTGCAGGCATCCCCAAGCACCAATAATGACAACATGAACTGCCAGTGCTGTGGATGTCCATGCCCATCTTGCATTGGATTCTTCAGTCGTGAGAGGATTCACAGAAGATGATGATGATGATGTCACTTAGTTTCATTCTCAAAAAACAGGGGGTGTACCACCACTACACCATTCAGGTCCAAGGAACACACCATCCTGACTTGTGATTTTATACCTACACCACATGGACTGCAGCGGTTGAAGAAAGCGACTTACCACCACCTTCTCAAGAGCAATTAGGGATGGGCAATAAAAATGCTGGTCTTGCCAGTGATACTCATGTCCTGTGAAAGAGTACGTTTTAAAAAAAAAATTAAAACACTGAATATTAATAGCTTTCAAAAATAGTGGAGAGATTTTTTAAAAAACATCATAAACATTCATACTGTGACACCCCATGCATAATGGTCAAAAAACCATGAGCAATCTATGTCTGAATTGGTGATGAAATGGTTTGACCCTCAAGCTCTTATATTGACTCTGAAGAGGAAAATTTGTACACCCACCCATCTCCAACTTCTCCCAGATAAAGTTCCAAACACAGGTATAAATACAAAATAAAATGTATTTAATAATACTTGGTACAAGGATACAAGATAGCAACCAGAACACCACTTTGCCTTCTCTCTGTCCCAGAGCTTTCTGAATTTTGCTTTATGTATCCAAACTCTACTCCCCTTTCCCCAAGGATAGTAAGGGCCACAATTCCACCTTCTGAAGCTCAATAGCATTAATCACAGTAAGTTCTCGTTGTATGTTGGAAAGCACATTAAAAAAATGTCACCCTACAATTACACTATCCACCTGGAGTTATTTTTGCACTCATCTGCCTCTGTATATGAAACTGACACAAGAATATTTTCATCTTTCATTGACAAGTTTGACCACAATTCTTCACCATTAGATTTTCTTTTTATTTCTTAAAATGGCAATCTCTGACAGATCACAAAGTTGGAACAGATGCTATTATTAACGTGGGCAACTCATGGCACATACAACCTGATTACATTACACAAAATGAAATGCTTTTACATCAGAACCCTACAAACCACAGGACCAAGATACAAGCCGCTCTATTAAGTTAGCTATTGTTAGCTACCATGACAATTGAGTCGAGCCTCAGCACTGATGGGCTGGGAAATTAAACGATGTCAGTTTGGTTTGTACTTTTGATCATTGAGTTTTGATAGAGTACATAAGGAGAAATAGTTTCCACTGGCAGAAGGGCCAGTAACCAAAGGGCATAGATTTAAGATAATTAGCAAAAGAGCTAGAGATAAGATGATTTTTTTCTCACACAGCAAGTGTGATCTAGATTGTGCTGCCTGAAAGGATGGAGGATACAGAGCCAATAATAAATTCAAGAACGGAGTTATTATTGATGGGCTGAATAGCCTCCTCGTGTTGTAATGTTGTATGATGCAATGACTTGTGTGGGGAAAAAAATTAATGTGGCCCATCAGATGAGAATGGGATCAGGTTCAACCATGATGCCTCAATGGTAGAATACTTGCCAACATGGAGAATTTCCATTTGAGTTAGGAACCAGAGAGCTATCCACCGCCCACGAACTGCATCCCAGACAGCCTTCAGGAAAAGAGGCCAGAAAATTAATGAAATATTCTTGCAGTTTGAATGGACAAATTAATGTGTTATTTGTTTCATAAATCTAGAATTTATTTGACAATTGCTTTTTTTCATTGATTTGCTTTTGTACAGGATCCTTGTACAATTTCTCCTTTTCTCCGGGAGAGGTTATTAGGATCACGGGCTTAATTCCAACTGAACTCAAAGCAGTGGTGTTGGAAAGAGACAAATTGGCAGAGACAATTTTGGATGTGCCACTTTTCTATAAAGGTAAGCAATTTGCTTGACATTTGTTTGAAATGATTATAGTTTCTTAATTCTTAATTGTGCTTAAACAGGCTTTTTCATTGACATTCTCCTATTGTTGGTTGAAGTAAATAATAACAGCTGATGAATCACACACTGTTCACCTACTAATTGAATCCTCAATTGAAAGGTCTCATCAGTTTGTTACAGCTTTTCCCTTTCAAAGCTCCCTATGAAGTTTTAACACCTTTCTGTCACACACACATGATTCAACATTTGCCAGTTCCTTTTAAGTCCCTTTTATGGTTAAGCCGTCAAATAGTTGTGAGCTCAAGAGGATACACCATGCCCATTGCACACTGGGCTCAGACCAGTGTGTAACTGCACTCTACAAGGGATTAGCTGCATGTCAGTATTGATTTGGGGTGTTGAATTACACACTTGAACTGAAGTTTGTCTCTGGAGCCTGTTTTTTTTTCTGTAGTTCCCTTCAACATTATAGCTCCATAAGATAGCCTGGAAAATATATCCATTCCTTCCATCATTGCCTTTTTCTGCTTCTGCTGGAGCTTTTCCCAATTATATTTGTTTGTGACTAGTTTATCCCAGTCTCAAATTGGTTCATAAATGCTTTGAGAAAGTGGAAAGCTTTGGCAGATGGTTCCACAGCAGATAGATATGCTACCTCTGTTTTTCAAAGTTGACAAATGAAGCTATTTTTAGAAAGTCATCGCAGAAAGAAAACTTCATTTTGAGATGCATCAATTCCCATGTGAAACTGCCAAGCAGCAAAAAGAAGAAAGCACTGGTGTTCTCTCCTGGATATATCTATATAGTCGTTTGGTAGTACAGAACTTGAATATTGCTGGAAAAAATACATTTTGTTGAAGCTTTTCAACTTGCACTCATCAGGACAATCACAAGAATACCAATGTCGGGGGAAGCAACAACTTTATACTGCATGAGAAGAGAGTGTTATTTGGTTAGCAAGTGGACTCTTATTGGTAGAGGCATTGCCATAGGGAATGAACCAATTAATGGTGACTGACCATCATCCCAGCTACTTCAGCATTACTCTTGTTTTCAACCTTAAGAACAGTTGATCATTAAACAGATGGTCACTGCTCTCTTCCAAATTAATCTTTTTGGACTCCAATATAACTAGCTTGATAGATTGAACTGTCAAAAAACATGTTAGCCAATCTCGCAACAGTGTGCTCATTTGGGCCAAAAACAGGCACGCAACTGGTGTTTCTTGCTGCAGAAATGTAATTAGTGTAAAGGTTTCAATGTCCTTTTGAGATGGATAAGTTGACATCAGACTTAACAATGAGGGATGGTCTCCTGAATCTTGCCTCCTATCGTGTATCTGAGATTGAAGAAACATTGGATCCCCACTTTACTCCCGATATTGCTTCAGCTAATGATAAACCATATTATGTAATGTCAGAAAAAAACGGAGACATTATATCACTTGCAAGAGGTTTTGCAAGAAGTGACAAATTGTAGAAGGTCATCTATATGCTTCATCAATTTGTCAAATCAGCAGCATAATTTGATGACCATATTGCAAATTCCACTACAGGTACCTCTTCCACTCTCTCAGGCATTGCACACCAGAGGGTAAGGGGCCCTATAAAATAAATGCTTCTGTTTCCATGCTGTAGTTCTTCTACTTTTGAGCACAATATGATGCTCCTTGCTTTATGCTCATTGCAACTATATTTCTAAAATTACCAGACATTCATTGTGCTCTAGAGAGGAATTTAACCCTCCTGCATTTGATTTTACATCATATCAAGTCACTAGTAAACTATAATAGAGAACTTTAATCTACAGTAATAGAGATACTGAACATGTTTTCTCAACTGTGGATTAGCATTCAATGAACTTGCTATAATTACACCGGAATCATTTGGTGAACATTGGCTTGAAATTAGGCTCTTCTGGTATTCGAGTATACTTAATACATTCATGTGAAATCATTGGTCTACCATTTTAACAGAAATGTTAACCAATTTATTTTAAATGAGCTATTGTCTCTATTAAAACCGCAAACAGAGGAATTTCATGGAGGCATGTTTTTCTTTCATATTGCTCAAGCTTGTTTTCACGATGTAGCTAATCTGAATGGAGCTGACTGCCAGCTGGCCTTCACCACAACTATCAATGTCAGCAAAACACAGACATAAATTAAATCCACCTAAACCTTTCGGATTCAAATGACAGCTATAAACCACTCAAGGTTCACTCTCACGGTTTACCAAGTCAGTCAAAACCATCAATCAGTTATTACTTTATAGCAACAAACCACTGATATTCTAAGATTAGGACCTTTTGACTCAATATTGATTTCCCAATTACATGCAGCATAATGGTTCAAGACATAGTTCAGCCTTCTCTGCATTCACCTCCCATTTACAGCTACAGGTTGTCAGCCTTACGGAACCAAATTAGAAGTAGCAAAAATGTCACTGGTGAGTACAGGAGCTGAAAGAGCTAGCAAAAAGTAAGCAAATAGGCTAGTATACCTTCAAGACCTTGTCAAATTATGAACTCGTGCAGTATTCCAGCTGCAGTCAGGTCAAACAGTAGCTTTTCTTTAAATCTCAAATGAAAACAGAATATGTTGAAAACACTCAGCCTGTCTGGCGGCATCTATGGAAAGAGAAGCTGAGTTAATATTTTAGATTGATGACCTAGCGACAGAACTGATGAGGAGTCATACGGACTCAAAGTTAATTGTATTCCTCTCCGCAGATGCTGTCAGACCTGCTGAGTTTTTCCACCTATTTTTGTTTTTGTATCGACAGAGCTGTTTTATTTAAGATCAGACCTGGCGTTAGTGAATTTAATGAAAGCAAATTTATGCAACAGGAATTCTAAGGTATTTGGAGAGAAATGGGGAATGATCCACTTAGTCCCGTATTGCTCCTACAAAGAAATATTTGAAGCTCTGTATTCCCCCACACATCCCATTACGTACACTGCAAGAAGAATCAGGCAGATAGTTAGTTGCATGGGTTCTCGTGAGTTGCGCATTCTTTTCTTTTGGATATGTTTACGATTATATCACTACCAAACACTCAATTTAAAGGATCAGAGGAGATTTAATAGAATGGCAAAAGGAATGAAATACTTCAGTTATGTGAGGGTCGAGAGAAACTGGAGTTGTTCCTCTAAGAGCAGAGGAGGTTAAGGGAAAATTTAATAGAGATGTTTAAAAGCATGAAGATTTTGATTGAGTAAGTAAGAATAATTTGTTTCCCATGGCAGGAGGGTTGGTAAACAGTAGTGGGCATAGATTTAAGGTAATTGACAAAAGAAACTGAGACAACATGAGGAAAATAAAAAAAATGCAACAAGTTGCTATGATCTGGAATGAATTGCCTGAACCAGTACTGATAGGAGATTCAACAATAACTTTCAAAATGGAAATAGATAAATACTTGAAATGGAAAAAAAAAATTAGAGCAGGGGATTGGGTCTGATTGAAAGCCTCTTTCAAAGAGCCAGCACAGACACAATGGGCAAAATGACCTCTTCCTGATGAGGTGCTTGCACCTGGCTATATTACTTGTCAAATCAGCAGCAAAACATGATGGCCATATTGCAAATTCCACCACAGGCACTCCTTCCACTCTCATAGATATTGTAAGGGGCCCTATAGAATAAACACTTCTGCTTTCGTGCTGAAGTTCTCATGTTTTTGAGCATAATATGATGCTCCTTGGTTTATGCTCACGGCATCTTTATTTCTAAAATTACCAGACAGTAATAGTACTGAAGATTTGTGCTCCAGAACTTGCTGCGCCCCTAGCCAAGCTGTTCTAGTACAACTACAACTGGTATCCACCTGGCTATGTGGAAAACTGCCCAGCTATGTACAGCACACAAAAAGCAGGACAAATCGAACCCAGCCCATTACCATCCTATCAATCTCCATCATCCATAAAGTAATGGAAGGGGTCATCAACAGTGCTATCAAGCAGCTCTTTCTTGGCAGTAAACTGCTCACTGGCACTCAGTTTGGGTTCCGCCAGGGCCAGTCAGCTCCTGACCTCATTACAGCCTTGGTTTAAACATGGACAAAAGAGCTGAACTCCTGAGGTGAGGTGAGAATGAGTGCCCTTGACATCAAGGTCATATTTGACTGTGTGTGGCATCAAGGAGCCCTAGCAAAAGTGGAGTCAATGGGAATCAGGGGGAAAACTCTCTGCTATTGGAGTGATACCTAGCACAAAGAAGGATGGTTGTATTTGTTGGAGGTCAATCATCTCAGCTCCAGGTCATCACTGCAGGAATTCCTCAAGGTAGCGTCCTTGGCCCAACCATCTTCAGCAGCTTCAATGACCTTCCCTCCATCATTAGGTCAGAAATGGGGATGTTCACTGATGATTGCACAGTGTTCAGCACCATTCGTGGCTCTTCGATACTGAAGCAGTCCATGTCCAAATGCAGCAAGACCTGGACAATATCCGGGCTTGGGCTGCCAAGTGGCAAGTAACATTTGCGCCACACAAGTGCCAGGCAAGACCATCTTAAACAAGAGAGAATCTAACCATTGCCCATTGATGTTCAATGACATTACCATCATTAAATCCCCCACTATCAACCTCCTGTGGGTCACTACTGACCAGAAACTAAACTGGACTAGCAATATAAATACTGTGGATACAAGAGCAGTTCAGAGACCAGGAATCGTGTGATGAGGAACTCACCTTGTCCACCACTGACAAGGCACAAGTCAGGAGTGTGATGGAATACTCCCCACTTGCCTGGATGAATGCAGCTCCCACAACACTCTAGAAGCTTGACACTGTCCAAGCCAAAGCAGCCTGCTTGATTGGCACCACATCCACAAACATTCACTCCCTCCATCACTGACGCACAGCAGTGTGTACCACCTACAAGATGCACAGTAGGACTTCACCAAGGCCCCTTCAACAGCACCTTCCAAACCCATGATCACTACTATCTAGAAGGACAAGGGCAGCAGATAGATGGGAACAGCATCACCTGGAAGTTCCCCTCCAAGTCACTCACCACCCTGACTTGGAAATATATCATCGTTCCTTTACTGTCGCTGAGTCCACATCCTGGAACTGCCCTGCTAACAGCACTGAGTGTACCTACACCACATGGACTTCAGCAGCTCAAGAAGGCAGCTTACCACCACCTTCTCAGGGGCAACTTGGCATAGGCAATAAATGCTGGCCCAGCCAATGAAGCTCACATCCCTTGAATGAATTTTAAAAAACACATATACACACAGACGCTTAGCATTTCAGCAGCCTTCACTGCACCATTAGTTATTCTCTCTTGCTTTATTGTAATGAACTAGCTCTCTTTATTATTCCCATATCTGTGCACAGTTCACTTTTGTTGTAGAATATTGAATTCCCCTGGGGCAATTGCCAACTGTACAGTTGCCAACATCATGACAGAAGATTGAAGCAGTTCAGGAAAAGTGCATTAAGATGAAGTGTGACAAGCCTGATGAAATTTCTATTTTAGCAGGATCCCTCTTTGGGGCAATCACATTTAATATTGCCCATATCCTAAAAACAATATCTGAATGCCGAGATGATTGAAACATATCATTGTGCATTACTTTCTTGTAATAATATGTTTTCATATCTGATTGTATCAGCATAACCTGTTACTGCACAGGGTCATTTCATGGTCAAATTTAAAAGTGGGTGAAGCCTTGACTTGCTGGTAGCAGTGATGTGCAAATTAGACTGAACCTTTGTTCCTGATAAACACAGAAATACTGTAGTAAAGCCAGTTGACAAATTAATAACATAATACATTATAACGAGGTAGCTGTTTATTACGCAACCCAGCAAAACTCAAGGAAGCAAATCAGCCTTCATAAATTAAAGGGACTTTTGTACTCTAATCTGATTTTCTCCCCTGCTCTGCTTCCTGCTGGAGCATTGTTCCACAATTGGCATAATCTCCAGTACTTGTCCCTATGAACCACAGGTAAGAGGACGCAGCGATTGTCAACAGTTTGTTTGAACAAAGAGCACATCACAACTGAATCCAACATCGTGTTCATAGAGAGTAGGGAGGAAGATTTCAAACAAATTTATTGATGTTCCTGTAGAACACTTTAATGTATCAGTCATGTTTACTTCTTTGCTAATGCAGTGAGTAGAGAAATATGTTCATACACAAGTATGTGACAGCTGAATCACTGGAAGGCAATGAAGAGTGGCAATACAGTTGATTCCTACACCCCAATACTCGACCAGACTACAATCATTTACCTCAGCAATAAAGGGGAATGTATTTGTTGTATGATGCACCTGCATGCCATTGTAATGTAAAGGTGCTCGACAGAGCAAGGGTTAATGTGGGGCTGGAGAACAGCATCGTCCATGGTATGATGCATAGTCACATGGTAATAGACTGAGATAAAAGCTTAGAGAGAACACGCTGCATGGGGGTAACAGCACCTTGCATGACAGTAACCTGAAATCTGTAAATAGTTAAACGCTATCAATAAAAAGTTCATTTCATGTTTAAATATAAAAATCTCAAGATCTCATCATTGAGACCTCTAAAGAACCATATTACAACAGTATTGTACCCTCATTATCTAACTGTTAGAATTGTTAACAGTTCCTGTTGAGACACAACTGTTCACTTTAAGTATAACACTTCCAACAGACTAGTTCATGTGTCATCCTTTACATGGTTTTTGAAAAATGGCGGAGACACAGTGGAGCACGTCATGAGTCATCTTTGATTTACACCAACTTTTTAATCTGTCCCGATGCCTTTAAAACAATTCCATTTCCAATAGAGTCACATGTTTCCTTGATTTTAGTTCCTGATTTACAACCTGCCATGAAATTATTGTGCAGTTTTCCTGGATTTGGTAGAGACAGAATTTGATTGTTAGGATGGACTGGGAATCAGAAAGCAGTGCAGCTCAGAAAGTCACTGCCACTAGATGCAGCATAGTCTGCAGAGACTTGACATAATGACATTAGAAGCTTCACATTCCAGTCTGCTGCAGGTAAATGTTGAAACCTGGGGTCTGGTAATTGCACTTCATCCAGAAAGCTTCGTGATAATTTTATATTAATGTCAAGTGTGTCTTTTTCATTGTGTTGTGAACAAAGAATGTCAATGTACCAGTATAGAAGCTGGAACAGCACCACCTCTATCTCTCATTCAGACAGGTTACCCGCTATTTCTTGTAGCTCTGTAAAGTATTAATCTGAACCTGCCCAGGAAGCCGCCATAGCTGTACTTCCATTATCGTCAGGAATAATCCCGTTTTTAGTACAATAAGTAAATTCCGTACCATTAGTTTAACTTTGTTAAAAGTTGGTCACCAAGTTCTATTAAAAATAATAAATCTGAACAATGATAACAATGATCTGTGAGATCAGGAAATGGAAAATGGTGATTCTTATCAACCTTTATCATAATCCTTACTTGCTGCATAAATAGAGGCCAAAAAGATTATTGCAACAAGCATTTAGATTGGCATTTTAGAAACGCATTATGATTGGAAATTCCAGCATGCTCTGTCTGGTTGAAGGTTGCTGAAAAATCTGACCCATGTTGCATTTCTGAATTGCTCCGAATTGCAGTATGTTGGGCTTGCATTATGGTGGAATCTACCCTACTGAGTTCCAAAACAGACTCCAGAGCAATAATGGCAACAGTGACAAAAATGCATCTGCATAAAGGTCGGGCAAATGGCCGATTTCTGTGCTGGTGATTCTTGAACCTGATGTCATATTTGACCCTGAGATAAGCTTCCACATATTTGTGCCTTCAGTAAGACTACTTACTTCCACCTCCATAACATCACTCGACTTCACCCCTGTCTCAGATCCTCTGCTGCTGAAACTCTCATTCAAGCTTTTTTTACCTCCTGGCTTGATGATACCAGAGCACTCCTTGCTGGTCTCTCATATTCTACCCTCCATAAACTTGAAGTCATCCCAAACTCTGCTGCCTATGTCTTAACCCACACAAAGTCCAATTCACATAACATGCCTGTGCTCGCTAACCTACTGGCTCCAGGACAAGCAACATCTAGATTTTAAAATTCTCGTACTTGTTTTCAAATCCTTCCATGATCTCACCCTCACCCCGTTGCTGTAAACCCCACAACCCTCCGAGATATCTCTGCTCATCTAATTTTGGCCTCTTGAGCATTCTCAATTTTAATCGCTCCACCATTGGCGGCTGTGGAGCTCTGGAGCGCCCTCCTTACATCCGTCTACCTTGCTTTCTTCCTTTTAAGATACTCCTTAAAACCTACTTCTTTGACCAAGCTTTTGGTCATCTGACTTGTTGGGTGGAATTTTATTCTGCCACTGAAGAGAACCGTTTATCAGACAAAATGGTGTGGGGTGGATGACCTGTCGCCTTCCCAACTCACCATGATTAAGGGAGGCTAATTGAGGCCTTCAAATGGCCAACTAAGGGCCATTTAAGGGTTTCATATACCAATGGCAGGCAAGGGCCATGATTGGTGAGCAGGTATGTCTGTGGCCTGTTAGACAGGGGATGTTTCCTGCTACTTAGGAAACCCTTGCCTAACAGATATACCCTCTAGAGGCATGAGCTGCCCATGCTGAAGAACCCTGCCTTCCCTAGGTATTAAACCCCTACCACCCTCACACACCCCCCGTGACAGGGCCTCCATGTTGGCTCCAGCCCTGCCCCACTTACCTTATTCCTGGGGCTCCACGCAAATCTTCTGCCAACAACTACAGTGGTGCTGTCGGCACTGAGGAGTTGTCAAACTCTGACTGGCTGGCAGCTCCTGGGGGCAGGATATCTGCCCCACGCTAAACGGAGTGCTGATTTAAAGTCCCCTGACGGCAGGGTTCCCTTTGCCAATTATGCACTTTATTCTGTCAGGGATCTACCCACCACCACCCCCCCCCCCCCCAAGATCAGTTCACAGGGGTGCCACCAGTTTTTGTTCCGGAGGTCGGGAACCCCACCGCCCATGTTAAATTCCACCAGTATCTCCTTGTGTGGCTCAGTGCCAAATTTTTCCTACATATCGCTCCTGTGAAGTGCTTTGGAATGTTTTATTCAGTTAAAGAGGCCATAAGTTGTTGTTGCATTTAAAAGCCTGTTTGAAAGCCACATATCTGATTTTCTGAATTTCAATGTGTATAGAACCCTCCCCACCCACCCCCTCCCCATAATTGCTGACCAGCAGCGTGACAGTTGCCTTGTTGACCTGAGGTCAGGGAAAATGGTGGCTATGACATTAGGCTTACCAAACATCCAGGATTGTCCTGGAGTCTCCTGAAATTAAAGATTAATCTCCTGGACACTGTTGAGAAAAAAAAATCTTAAAGATCATTTAAAAAAAAACATGTTTTGTTCACTTTCTGACTGGGTGAAGCAGTTGGAGATGGGAGGTCATGTGATGAAACCTCACAGAATATGCCCAACCAGCTTTGCCAACCCTAATGAGGCATCTTGGCAAACCATTTCCTGAGACGATTAGGATGATACCAAGGATGAGAAGAGATAATTATGATTGATTTGAAAAGAATTAGGGGTTGACTCACTAAATAGAAGGATTAAGAGGGAATCTACCATAAGTGTTCAAAATTATAAAAGATTTTGAGGGTAGATAATGGAAGATTATTTCTGCTGGTTGGTGAGTCCTCTAGAAACAACGGGCCTGATTCTCATCATAGAGTTGAAAATCATGAGCCAGCCCATTCCCTAATGTCATGTTCCCTCCTCCTACATAAACATTCATGTACATGTTATTTTTCTCCCCAGGGAGTCAGGCTCAGGCTGGAGTTGGGGCTGCCATCTCTCAAACCGAGGTAGGAACTGAGGGAGGTGGATGCCAAAGCCAGCAGATTGGTTCAATGGGATATCAGCCAAGTTCTATTCATGACTGGTAGACTTCTGGCCTCCACCACCCCCCATGCAACCCCCATATCACCACGACACCAGTGTTTCCCTTGCTCACTCCCTCACTCCATGCCTGCCACAACCCCTCCATACTCTCATGCATCCTCCAAACCCACTCACCTAGTATCTGCTATGGACAGAAATCATAACACTTGGTAATCTTTGAAGTGCTCATGAAGCCATCAAATAAACAATCAAGCTTTAAGACTTCACTTGGAAAAAAAATTGTTGCTCTTCAGAGCTCATAGAGCTGTGAACCTAACACATATCCATTCAAACACCATGTGAAAAAAAACTTACTCCTCTTGTGCTCATAAGTCTGTCAAAATACATAAAAGGCATTCCAAAACAACTTCAAAGAGACATAATCCTATTTAAATTGTCATAAACTGTCAATCAAACAAATCTCACAATACCCTTCACTGCTGTGTAAACAATCCCCTGTTGAGTTAAATCCATTAGTGGGTTTTGGAACTTAGCCAAGCATTCATAATATTCCATTGCACCCACCAAAGTTGAATGCAATAGACTTTGAAGTTGACTGACAGATGCCAAGCCATCTGTCAGTTTCCCAAAGGCCCAACAGATGCGCCTTCAATCAAAGAATTCAAGCATATGTTCAGTTATTTCAAAGGCTCAGCAAATATCCAGACTTTAAATCAATATAAAAATCAAAGCACAAGGTCCAGGTAATACAATCATATCTGTTTCTCAATACTGTTGAATGTATAAGAGTCCTTTATTCACTGGAGAAAATACTCTAATGCATCTGAACACATATAATGCTGGTAATTTTTTTCTTTTGTGGGACATGGATGTCACTGACTAGGCCAGTATTTTATTGCCCATCCCTAATTGCCCTTGAGAAGGTGGTGCTGAGCCACCTCCTTGAACTGCTGAAGTCCATGTGGTTTAGGTACACCCGCTGTGCTATTTGGAAGGGAGCTCCAGGGTTTTGACCCAATGACAGTGAAGGAACAGCTGTCAAATTTTGATATGGTTCGAGGTCAGGATGGTATGTGGCTGGCAGGGGATCTTGCAGGTGTTGTGCCCATGCATCTGCTGCCCTTGTCCTTCTAGGTTGTAGAGGTTATGGGTTTGGAAGCTTAAACTTCCCAGGCAATTCCCATGCAGTTGTTGAGTGGGGACTTCTAGGGGGTCCCCCAGCACATGCTGGGGGGTCCTCAGTATCATGATCCAGCGAACAGAAGATCTGGGCCTTTGTATTTACATATTGCTGTTAACAAAGGAAAGTGTCCCAAGGTGTTGCACAGGAGTGTTATTAAACAAAATTTGACACCAAGCCACATGAGATATTAGGGCAAGATGATCAAAAGCATAGTTAAAGATATAGACCATAGAACATAGGGGCAGAAGTAGGTCATTTGGCTCATCGAGTCTGCTCCACCATTCAATGAGATCATGGCTGATCTGATAATCTTCAATTCCACTTTCCTGCCTTTTCCCCCTAACCTTTGATTCCCTTACTGATTAAAAATCTGTCTATCTCAGCCTTGAAAACACTTAATGACCCAAGCCTCTACAGCACTGTGCAGTAAAGAATTCACAGATTAACTACCCTCTGAGAAAAGAAATTCCTTCTCATCTCTGTCTTAAATGGGCCACCCTCACTTTGAGATTATGCCCTCTAATCCTAGACTCTCCCACAAGGGGAAACAACCTGTCAGCATCTACATTGTCAAGCCCTAAGAATCTTATATGTTTCAATAAGGTCACCTCTCATTCTTCTAAACTCCAATAAGTTCAGGCCCAACCTACTCAACCTCTCCTCATACAAAAATCCCTCCATACCAGGGTCAATTTAGTGAACCTTCTCTGGACTACCTCCAATGCCAGTATATCTTTCCTTAGATAAGGGGACCAAAACTGTTCACAGTATTCTTTGTGTGGTCTAACTAGTACCTTGTATAGTTTTAGCAAGAATTTCCTATTTTTATACTCCATTCCCTTTAAAATAAAGGCCAACGTTCAATTTGCCGTTCAACTTGTATGCTAGCTTTTTGCGATTCATGCATGAGGACCCCGAATCCCTCTGTGCTGCATCTCTCTTGTGGTCTTTCTCCATTTAAATAATATTCAGCTCCTCTATTCTTCCTGCCAAAGCGCATAACCTCACATTTTCCCACATTATATTCCATTTGCCAAGTTTTTGCCCACTCACTTAACCTGTCTATATCCCTTCATAGACTTCTTGTGTCATCCTCACCACTTGCCTTCCCACTTATTTTGGTGTCATCCACAAATTTGGCGATAGTATATTCACTTTCCTCGTCCAAGTCATTAATATATATTGTAAATAATTTTGGCCCAAGCACTGATTCCTGTGGCACTCCACTGGTTACGGGTTGCCATCCTGAAAATGCCCTTATTCGAACTCTCTGTCTTCTATTAGTTTAGCCAATCCTCTATCCATGCTAATATACTAACCCCAACACCATGGGCTCTTATCTTATTAAGTAGCCTTATGTACAGCAACTTATTGAACGCCTTTTGGAAATCCAAATATATTACATTCATATCTGCTATATCTATCCAGCTTATTACCTCCTCAAAGAATTCTAATAAATTTGTCAGGCATGATTTCCCCTTCATGAAGCTGTGCTGACTCTACCTGATTAGATTATGTATTTCTAAATGCTCTGCTTTACATCTTTTAGATTCTAATATTTTCCCAATGACCGATGTTAAGCTAACTGGCCTATAGTTACCTGTTTTTTGTCTCCCTCCCTTTTTGAATAAGAATGTTACATTGGAAGCTTTCAAATCCTCTGGGACTTTTCCAGAATCTAAGGATTCTTGGGAGATTACTACCAGCGTATCCACTATCTCTGTAGCTACTTCATTTAATATCCTAGGATGTAATGCATCAAGTCCAGGGGACCTTTCGGCCTTTAGCCTCATTAGTTTCCCTAGCAATTTTTCTCTAGTGTTGGTTGTTGTATTTATTTCCACCCACACTTTGTCCCCTTGATTATTTAGTATTTTGGAATGCTATTAGTGTCTTCTACCGTGAAGACTGATGCAAAGTATCTATTCAACTCCTCTGCCATTTCCTGGTTCCCTATTATTATTTCCCCAGCCTCATTCTCTAAGGGGCATATGTTCACTTTGGCCTCTCTCTTCCTTTTTGTATATTTAAAGAAGCTCTTGCTGTCTGTTTTTATATTACTTGCTAGTTTACCCTCAAAGTTTATTTTCTCCCTCTTTATTATTTTTTGGTCATCTTTTGTTGGTTCTTAAAACTTTCCAAATCCTCTGGCTTACCACTAATCTTTGCCACATTGTATGTTTTTTGTTTCACTTTGACACTATCCTTAACTTCCTTGGTTAACCATGGTTGGTTTATCTCTTTCCTAGAGTCCTTCTTCCTCACCGGGATATATCTTTGTTGTGAGTCATGAACTATTTTCTTAAACATCTGCCATTGTTCACCAACTGTCTTTTCTACTAAACTCCTTTCCGAATCCACTCCAGCCAACTCTGCCCTCATTCCTTTGTAATTACCCTTATTTAAGTTTAGCACAGTTGTTTCCGACCCAAGTTTCTCACTCTCAAACCGAATCCTAAATTCTACCATTTTATGGGCACTGTTTACTGGGGGATCCTTTGCACTGAGATCATTTATTAAACTTGCCTCATTACACATTACCAGATCCAAAATAGCTTGCTCCCTGATTGGATCCACAATATACTGTTCCAGGAAACTGTCCCGAATACAGTCTATGAATTCTAGCTTGTGTCTACCTCTGCCAATTTGATTTTCCCAAGCTACATGAAGATTAAAGTCACCCATGATTAATGTGCTGCCTTTTTTACATGCCCTCATTATCTCCTGATTTATTATCTCCTGATTTATTCTCTGTCCTACCATATATCTATTGTTAAGATGCCTATACACTACTCCCACCTGTGTCGTCTTCCTCTTATTATTTCTTACCTCCATCCATATGGATTTTACATCTTCTGATCCAAGATCATTGCTATCATACTTATTCCATCTTGTACTAACAAAGCTACCCCATCAACCTTTCCTTCCTGCCTGTCCTTTCGAAAAGTCACATATCCCTATATATTTAGTTCCTAGCTTTGACCTCCTTGTAACTATTTCTCCATAAAGGCTATAAGATCATACCCATGTTAGGGGGAAATTAAAATACTAAAAGAGAATACAGTGAGAATTTGCTGAAAATACCTAAAATCTCCAGGCAGACATGGCTACTAAACATATTAAGAGTTGAAGATTACCAGATAAACATTGCGCAGCCTTGAGAGTCAGGCTGGAGACAAAAGTATGACATAAATTAGGTTAATTGTACTCCTCTCTCAGATAGGGAAGGGGCAGATAGTTTTAGCTTAGATATAGGAAGATGAACAATGGACAAAGAGGAGGCTTTGATGAAACACAAACAGTCTTGAGTTGCAAGAATCAAGGTCCGTGTATACCTGCCTTAATTCTGATTGGATAGTATAACTATGTATATATGCTTTAGAATAATTGGGTAGCAAAATCATGTGTTTATGTACTCAATAGGATAGAGATAGTATGGAACCGGTGTGTCAGTTACCAGTTGGATGTATTCAAATATACTCAAATGTATTATGATAAGAAAAAGCACAAAAGTAATGAAATGTAATCAATCTGGGAGCTGGGTGTCCATTCCTAGGAATGGTTGCGTCTCCCTGGCATATGCTTGAATGAAACTGGTTAAAAGGAAACTTGAGCCTCATGTGGTCATTGCGGGATCGGAGAGTGTAAGACCTCCTTTTCAGTGGCGTAGTCAGCAGGATTTGCCCGGACCTCTGTGAAGGCGGAACAATGATCTGGTAAGTATTTTCATTTGAAAGATACTCTCCGGTCATTTGTGTCAGACTAGAATGGAGGTCTAATAGGGCGAACCCGAACGTTCAGCCAGGGAGACTCAGGTGGACAGTTGAGGCAATTGAGCCTTGGTAGATGGAGTGTCTCAGGAGATGGAGTGTCTCGGGGGAACTGTGGGTCCCTTTTTAATGTGTGAATGTGAGTATGACTGAGAAAATTGAACTCGTGTGGCCGTTGGGGCATCGGAGAGTGTAAGACCTCCTCTTCACCCATTAACCTCTATTTGTGTCGTTAATTCATTTATTTTGTTTCAAATGATACCTGCATTTAAGTAAAGAGCCAATAATTTTGCCTTTTTCCCATTTTTTTCCTCCTTTGACCTTATTTGCTGCTTTTTTTTGTGTTTGCACACGCTGTCCCTTCCTGGTCACATTCTGGATATCATTACCTAAAAAGCTGCCCTGCAATGCTGTCATATCCTTTTGTTTGTAAGCCAATGTATCCCGTCTTCAGAACCCTCCCCCATTATTTAATTTAAAGCCCTTTCTACAGCCCTAGTTATCTGATTCGCCAGGACACTGTTCCCAGCACGGTTCAAGTGAAGCCCACCCCACAGGAACAGCTCCCTTCTACCCCAGTACTGGTGCCAGTGCCCCATGAACTAAAACCCATTCCTCACACACAATCTCTGAGCCACACATTTAACTCCTTGACTTTATTTACCCTATGCCAGTTTGCCCGTGGCTCAGACAGCAACCCCAACCTTGGGGGTTCTGCTTTTTAATTTAGCTCCTAATTGTTCAAATTTCTTTCAGCAGGACCTCCTTTCTAGTCCCATCAATGTCGTTGGTACCAACGTGGATGACGACAACTAGATCCCCTCTCTCCCACTCCAAGTTCCTCTCCAGCCCTGAGGAGATGTCCTAAACCGTGGCACCAGGCGGGCAACACAGCCTGTGGGACTCACGCTAATGGCTGCAGAGAACAGTATCTATCTTCCTAGTTATACTGCCCCCTACCACTACTACGTTCCAATTTCCTCCCCCAACTTGAATGGCTCCCTGTACCATGGTGCCATGGTCAGTTCGCTCATCCTCCCTGCAGTCCCCACTCTCGTTCACACAGCTTGTAAGAACCTCGTAAATGTTGGACAATTTCAGGGGCTGAGGCTCCTGGAACACTGCCCCCTGGGTCCCCAAACCTGTCTCACCTGCAGTCACACCCTCCTGTCCCTGATCACAGACCAAATTTGAAATGCCTAATCTGAGGGGTATGATTGCCTGGAGCAAAGTGTCCAGGTAACTTACCCCCTCCCTGATGTGGCGCAATGTCTGCAGCCCGGACTCCAGCTCCTTAACTCGGATCCGAAGTCCTTCAAGCTGCAGACACTTAATACAGATGTGTTCTGGATCTCCTTGGCGTCCAGCAGCTCCCACATGCTGCAGCAGCAACACATCACCCATCCTGCCATCACTATCGTATTTTATTTACTTTATTAATTAATTACACTAGTATCCCTGCTCTTTACACTTGAAGAATCCCCTGCTCTTTACACTTTATTGTAATTAATTTTTTATACCAGTATTGATCTTATACTTAACAAGCTATTTTTAAGAAAAAGAGAAAAAAAAAGACTAGAGACCTAAACACAAGCTAAAGCCCTTAGTTTTACTTTAAGGACTAGAAATACTCACTGATCTTATTCACCAATCAGCCGTTTTCCCTGCACTCACGTCATGTTGTGGTTCATGATGTCACTCCGCCGCTGGTCTCACTGCAGGTAGGCCTCTCGATCCACACCTTTTAACCTCTCCCGCTCACCTTTTGTTCAAAATATACTATTTTGAGCCTTGGAATAGAATAAACCTTGAACACTTACCAGATACTCACCATTTAACCAGCTCCTTCTCCTGTAGCGCAGCAAGAATCAATTCCTGGAGGTTGAAAAAGTTTAGGTGAAAGCAACCAAATATCTCTTTCCCTTCCTCTGCTTACCTCCCTGAACCGCACAGCTCTAGCACTCTATTGAAAGTTGCACTCAAAGTTAGGTTTTAAGGAGAAACTTAAAGGAGGAAAGGTATAGTCTTTAAGTAGCAACTCAAAGGAGGAAAGGGAGGTGCAGTCATTTTAGAAAGGGAATTCCACAGCTTAGGGTTTTGGCAAGTCAATGGTAGATCAATCAATTACTATTGGGGAATGCAAAAGGCCAGATTTGGAGATGCGTAGATTCATGATCTCGGGTATAAGATTACAGAGATGTGGTGGGTCAAGCAGATGATGTGGAGGCAAGCCATGAAGGGATTTGAAAGCAAGAAAGAGAATTTTAAAAAGATGGCATTGCTTGACTGGGAGCTAGTGTAGGTTCAGTGAAGACATGGTGGTGGGTGAATGGGGCTAGGTAGGAGTTTGGGATGGCATGAAATTTAGAAAGGGTAGAATGCGAGTGGCCGGTCAGGAGTGTGTTAAAATAGCCATGTCTAGAGGTGACAAAGGCATGTTTGAGGGTTTCACCAGAAGATGACCGGAGGCAGGGATGGAGTCAGGCAATGTTGCAGACTTGGAAACAGGCGCTTTACGTGATTATGTGGATATGTGGTCAGAAGCTCATCTCGGGGTCAAATATGACACTAAGGTTGCGAACAGTCTGATTCTACTGTGAAGCAGTGAGTGACTTCTATCAGCTACTGATGATGCTGTTTATGAACTATAACAGTGGCCTTGTAGCTTTAACTGTGAGCGTGCCCAATCATTGCTGGGTGAAGCAGCAGTCCATCATTGGAGCATATTTCAAAATGAAATGCAAAAGTAGATTTCAAATGAGAAATGATGAAAGTGAAGCAATACCAGGAAGTCAGACAAGAACGTGATTCTTTTGGTTTGAATCCTCATCACTAAGAGAGCTTTATACCCCTAGCTGATCCCAGTTTCAGTTTTAAAGGAGAAGGAACGTCAATTGGGAATGCATTCTCCTCAAAGTGACTAACACAACAATTTAGTAGCATGTTATTCAAGGGTTAAACAGTCCCTGGTTGCCTCAAAAACATCTGGGTCCCATTAAAATAAATAAATTCACGTAAACCCATCTCATTAGTAATGATACCAATATGATGCAGAGGGAAAGAGATGCAAAATACAAGGGGTGCTGTTGTTTTGTTGAACTAAGAAAAGTTTAGCGAATTATAGTTTTGTTTTTCTAACAGTACTTCGATCAAAGTCTCTGGGTTTTGTTTATCTTTTCAATGAGCTGGCATTATTGTGTAGGGTTTCAGTTTATTTCAGGATCATTTATTTATTTGCTATTTCTCTCTGCACCACACCCTTTCTCCCACTGTCTATAACTTCCTTGTTTTGTTCTATTTATATTTCTTTACAATTCCCTGCATATTAAAACTTCCTTCTGACAGGTCTAAAGGGAAAACTGTGCCTTAGGTTGCTCATGAGCTCTTAAAGCTGAGCGCGCAGTAAATCTAACAATCTCTCAGTGCCCACCATCATCTCCTCCTTACACATCTCACCTTCCTGGGGTTACAGATCTATCTAGGTTCATCTTCAATAGTTAAGACAGCAAATTGACACTTCTTCATTAGTTATATTTTGTAATGACTTGACATACCGGACAGGTCCCTACTTGAAACAGAACTTCATTGCAGAGCTCTTTTAGAAGCTACATGCTTGAACCGGTCCACAACTGGAAAGCTCCTCATCTCCCCCCACCCCCACTGATTACCTGCTTAGGGCTCATTCATCAAGAACAGTCATGTGAACCCTAATAAGCAGTGGGAAAAGCTACACTTTCAATCATTACACATCTTCTCCCCTTTAGTTTTTTTTTCCTATTTACAAAGAATATTTTAATCCGCAACATATACATATATACAGGTCAGGTGATTAAAGATTAAGGCTCTGAGGTGGTTTTCTTATTTGGTTCAAGCAGCGTAGCTCTACCACTTGAGATTCTTTCACTGGATCAACATGATCAGGATCTGCAGCATCAGGTACAACAATAGAAAGAGGCAGTGGGTTAGGCAATTCTGCAGAGACATCAGGTATGAAAATTGTCATTGATCTGTCACCTCAGGGATTAATGGTTCGACAGTAATCACAAGGGAAATAGCTGGTTGTTAGAATGTCTCTCTACTCCTTAGATGCTCCACATGTTTTCTGATTCTTCTCTACCTTCCCTCTAAGTTTGGAAACACCAGACTTAACCTTGTATGTAGGTGACATTTTATCAATAATTCAGATGGTGTTGAACTTGTAGTTGAATGAGGCATCGTACGATAATTGAGAAGAAAACGGGAAAGTCGAGTTTCTAGCGTACCTTTGGATAACATCTTCATTCTAGATTTGAAAGTTTGCACAGCTCTTTCAGTTAAACTGTTTGATTTCATTTAAACCCATGAATCTCTAAAATTCTGTACTAGTGAAGACTGTACTGTTATCCAAAACAAAGACTTCCGGTAGGCCATGTTTACCAAAAGATT
The DNA here is from genome assembly GCF_017639515.1 of Carcharodon carcharias. Taxonomy (NCBI): domain Eukaryota; kingdom Metazoa; phylum Chordata; class Chondrichthyes; order Lamniformes; family Lamnidae; genus Carcharodon; species Carcharodon carcharias. Next base: position 170,642,173 of record NC_054472.1, read on the forward strand.
GGTGCAGCTTTTCAATAATTGCACTCGATGTCAATCATCTGACTTCATACACGGCTATAATAATTAATCATGCCCAAAAAAAGACTTGAGTTCAGCTACACTTGTTGGTGAGGGCACCTCTTTGATTGCCCTATCTTTCTCCTCTACTGGATGCAACCCCATAGAATCTACCCAGTGACCCAGGTAAGTAACTTCTGGCGCTTGGAATGTACATTTCTCTTTCTTTAATCGTGTATCGGCTTCCAAAAGTCTTCTTAAAACCTTTACCAGGTTGGCTTCCGTTGACCCTGCGATCAGATCATCATCTAGATATACTACTACTACTCGGAGAAGTCCTCGCAAAAGACACTCTATTGTCCTTTGGAAGATTGCACATGCAGATGATACTCGAAAGAGTAGGTGGGTATATTGATAACAGACCCTTGTGCCTGTTGATGGTTACATACCCTCTAGATGGCTATCCAGCTCTAGCTGTTGCTATGCATAGCTTACATCCAGTTTGGTTTAGAATTTGCCTCCAGTTGGCTTTGCAAACAAGTCATCTATCCTTGGGATAGGATATTTATTTGGTTTAGCTGCCTTGTTCACGGTCAATTTATAGTCCCCGCAAGTGCAAATACTTTGATCAGGTTTCACCACAGGGACTAAGGGCACTGCCTATTCTGAAAATTGGACTGGCTGGGTGATGCCTAGCTTTTCTAACTGGAACAATTCTGCACCCATCTTCTCCTTTAGTGCATAAGGCACCACATCTGACCCTAAAGAACTGAGGTGTTGCCTCCGAATGTACATATATTTTTGCTTGCAAGCCTTTTAACTTTCCCAACTCATCACAAAATGTACTGTTGTATTTCCTTAGCAGTTCAGGAACTTCTCCTGTTCTCACTTGAAATACTTCAGACCAGTTGAGCTTAATTTTTTTTGACAAGCCGTGGCCCAGAAGATGAGATCCTTCCCTTGTTACAATGATCACTGGAAGCTGGGCTGTCTGTTGCCTATAGGACGTAGGTACTGCGGCAATGCCTTTTACCTGTATGGACTCTCCAGTGTATGTCATCGATTGTGCCTTGACCTGCTCCAGATTCAGTGGCTGGGTACCTTCATTTAGGTATTTAAACGTGTGCTCTCCCACCACTGTTGTTGAGGCTCCCATGTCTACCTCCATTATTAGTGGATTCCCATTCACTTGAATGATGATGGCTATTGGTTCAGTTTTTGCTGCTGTGACATTGTGCAGGGAATAGATATCGGTATCAGCAGCTTCAGCTTCTGTTATATTATTCACTTCAATCATTTTGGTCTGCTGTCTGGTGGGCTGTCTCAATTTCGCCCTGCATTGCTTTATTACGTGCCCTTTCTTGTGGCAGTAATGGCATTCTGCCTCCTTGGATCTTCAGGTGTCCAATACGTGGTCACCCCCACATCTGTAACAGATTCACTTCGGAGTCGCTACTGAAATGCTTCCACTAGGCCTTTTTGTTTTTCAAGCAGCAGAGACTGTCCCCCGCTCTAGTTTTCGCACCACACCGGGTGGTAGGCTCCTGCCCCATGTGAAGAACACATTCTGTAAAGCCTGCAAGTCTCTCACAGCACTTTCCATTTCTAGCACTATTCCCATGGCACGCTTCAAATCGATGTTGATTTCTGCAAGTAAACGGCGCTGATTGGGGCCGTCATGAGCTCCACAAACTATCGGTCCTGCAACATGTCATTGAGTGTGTCTCCAAAGTTGTCAGTCAACTACTTCAACTTCTCTATATAGGTTGCGATGGACTCTCCCAGGGCCCTTAATCTGGAGTTGAACTTAAACCTCTGCATAATTACCAATGGTTTCAGCTGAAAATGCATCTTCACAAGGTCTACCAATTCGTTAAAAGATTTAGAATTGGGCGTGTGGGGGGCCGTCAAACTGCGGATGAGATTATGTGTCTTGCTACCACAGACACTCAAAAAGGATTGCTTTCTGCTCATCCTGTGCGGTAATTTTGTTCGCCATGAAATAAAAACCAAGACGCTCTGTATATTGGCTCCAGTCTTCCATAGACGCATCATAAGGATTGATTCTGTTGAAGAGTGGCATGACTGGTGAGTATACTTTCCTTTCTTAAGAACTGATGTACTCACATTCACAAGGCAAGGTGCAGCATCGGAGCTATTTGTCTTGTTGCCAAATACAATGACTTGACATACTGGACAGGTTCCTACTTGAAACAGATAACTTTATTTCAGAGCTCATTTAGAAGCTACATGCTTGAACTAGGTCCACAACTAGAAACACAGAGATAAAAACTCTTTCTCCGGTACATCGATGATTACTTCGGTGCCGCTTCATGCTCTCGTCGGGACTTGGAAAAATTTATTAATTTTGCTTCCAATCTCCACCCCTCCATCATTTTCACGTAGTCCATCTCTGACACTTCCCTTCCCTTCCTTGACCTCTGTCTCAATCTCTGGTGATAGACTGTCCACCGATATCCATTACAAACCCACCGACTCCCACAGCTATCTCGACTACAGCTCCTCACACCCCGCTTCCTGTAAGGACTCCATCCCATTCTCTCAATTCCTTCGCCTCCGTCGCATCTATTCCGATGATGCTACCTTCAAAAACAGTTCCTCTGACATGTCCTCCTTCTTCCTTAACCGAGGTTTTCCATCCACGGTCGTTGACAGGGCCCTCAACCGTGTCCGGCCCATCTCCCGCGCATCCGCCCTCACGCCTTCTCCTCCCTCCCAGAAACATGATAGGGTCCCCCTTGTCCTCACTTATCACCCCACCAGCCTCCGCATTCAAAGGATCATCCTCCGCCATTTCCGCCAACTCCAGCATGATGCCGCCACCAAACACATCTTCCTTTCACCCCCCTTATCGGCATTCCGTAGGGATCGCTCCCTCCAGGACACCCTGGTCCACTCCTCCATCACCCCTTACTCCTCAACCCCCTTCTATGGCACCACCCCATGCCCATGCAAAAGATGCAACACCTGCCCCTTCACTTCCTCTCTCCTCACCGTCCAAGGACCCAAACACTCCTTTCAAGTGAAGCAGCATTTCACTTGCATTTCCCCCAACTTAGTCTACTGCATTCGTTGCTCCCAATGTGGTCTCCTCTACATTGGAGAGACCAAACGTAAACTGGGCGACCGCTTTGCAGAACACCTGCGGTCTGTCCGCAAGAATGACCCAAACCTCCCTGTCGCTTGCCATTTTAACACTCCACCCTGCTCTCTTGCCCACATGTCTGTCCTTGGCTTGCTGCATTGTTCCAGTGAAGCCCAACCCAAACTGGAGGAACAACACCTCATCTTCCGACTAGGCACTTTACAGCCTTCCGGACTGAATATTGAATTCAACAACTTTAGGTCGTGAGCTCCCTCCCCCATCCCCACCCCCTTTCTGTTTCCCCCTTCCTTTTTTTTCCAATAAATTATAAAGATTTTCCTTTTCCCACCTATTTCCATTATATAAAAAAAAAACAAAAAAAAACACCCCCATTAGAGCTATACCTTGAGTGCCCTACCATCCATTCTTAATTAGCACATTCATTTAGATAATATCACCAACTTTAACTTTAACACCTATGTGTTCTATTGTACTATTGTCGTTGACATCTTTTGATGATCTGCTTCTATCACTGCTTGTTTGTCCCTACAACCACACCCCCCCCACCTCTCTCTCTCCCTATCTCTCCGCCCCCCCACACACACACCTTAAACCAGCTTATATTTCAACTCTTTCTTGGACTCGAACTCAAGTTCTGTCGAAGGGTCATGAGGACTCGAAATGTCAACTCTTTTCTTCTCCGCCGATGCTGCCAGACCTGCTGAGTTTTTCCAGGTAATTCTGTTTTTGTTTTCCACAACTAGAAAGCTCCATCACCGCCTCCCTCCACCCCCAGAATAAGCCACGCTTAAGGCTCATTTGTCAAGAACAGTCACATGACCCCCTAATAGGCAGTAGGAAAACCTATATCTTCAATGACTACACATTTCCTCTTGCCTCTAGAGCCATTTCCCCAACTCAACTTAAAACGACAGCTGGATTAAAATTGCTCAGTTGTGCTAAGTCAGTGAAGGCAAAATTTCAGGGTAGATTTTCTGAGCCTGCACTAGAAGTGAAGTAGTTTGCTCATCCTCTCCTGGTTGTTTTCCTCCACAGCTCGTTCTCCACTTTAGCAGGCAACAGGAAGCAGGCCCAGCCATTAAATATTCATACCACCTTGGTGCAGAAGAATCACAAGCACATTGTTTAATTTTAGCAGCCAAATACAACTCAAAATTTACACTGAGAATAGATGCTAGAAATAAAACCCTAAATTATATCCATTGTCCAGTTGTAAAGTCGAGCAAAAGTGCTGCTGGTTTTACACTGGAACCTACGATATTCCACATATGGATTTGACAGTCCTAAGGTAAATGTTTTGAGTTAAAATGTGATGTGTGTGTTTGCTGTTTTTTCAAGAAGGTTGGTTCTGACTGGCAGACTGCCGTTAGTAAAGGGATATATTTCAGAGCAGCAAGGCTAAAGCTACTGCAGGTTCAAGTGAAATGCACAATTGTAGTCAATGTTAATATGGCAATAGTTTAATCCATCAAGGTAGTGTTAAATGACCTGACCTATTGCTGAGCTTACACATTACTGAGTATGGCCTAAACATTCTTAAAGGAAAAATGCTATTTTCAAAACTAAGATAATATAGTCTTGCCAGTTTGTGAAAAGATAAGAGTAATTGTTAACCCTAGGGCTCAGATATGGTTGCTGGCTGTGAGCATTAGATGGATTTAAATTAGTCATTATAATTATAGTTCTTCAAAAAGATTATGGACCTTATTGGAATGCATTGATACAAATATTCCCCATTCAATCTGTAAGAAGAAGAATAATTACAGAAAAAGACAATTTGTCTCACTAAACTCATGCCAGTTCTCTTGCTCTTTCCATGTAAACAGTAAGGACTTGTTCAATCCCATGTGGAGAAGGGAAAAGTGATAATCAGTCAGTGCAGCTCAGTCTGACTGGAGCTTAGTTTCTGATGCTCTCTTCAGCCCTCCTCTTGCCCCAGTGCTTAGCCACATTCCCCCTGAGCTCCTGGCCGGTATTTATCCCTTAACCAGCATCACTAAAACTGATTATCTGGTCATTACCTCATTACAGCTTGTGGGACTTGCTGTGTGCAAATCGCTGTCATTTTTCAATTGGCTGCCATGTTTTCTACACTGCAACAGTCACTACATTCGAAAATACTCATTGACTGTAAAGCGCTTTGAGACGTCCTGAAGTCATGAAGAGCGCCACATAAATACAAGTGATGTACCCACTAATATTTTCTTTGGAGTACATGGGTGATTTGTTTCAGGGTGTGGGCCCTTTTAAAATTTTTTTCATGGCCACATATGCACAGTAGCTTTCAAGTCATCTTGGGGGGAACATTGAATGTGAGATTTTCATTTTCTCTGTCATCAGGAGCCTGTCTGCTTCCTTTGAAAAGATTCTAAAGACTGGGCCATCAGCGTACTCGGTGATATATTTTGCTTATGCCTCAGGCCCCAGAAGGGCTTTCACTGCAACATAGACCCATAGAAGGTACATTAAAGAAAGGGGTCATTTGACCCAACTAGAACAGAGTTGTGTTAGCTCTTCAACAGTAGCTAAATAATGTAACTTCATTTTATAGCCCATTGTCTATTTTCATCATTTTCAAATATTTATCCAAATATTTTTATATATGGTGTTATATCTTCTGCTTCATTAGCTGTTTATGTTAAAGCATTTCATGCCCTAATAATAGTAAAAATGAAGAAACTTCTTCAAACCCTCTTTGTTCTTCTCGTGATAAGGCTGATTTGGCAACCAATTATAGCAATCTTTCCTATTTACTCTCTCCAAACCTTTCAGAATCTAATTTTCTATCATGTTCCTGGCTAACCATCTCTGAGTGAAAAAAGCTCGAATTTTTTGAGCGCGTCTTCGTTCCCATAACCGATCATTCCTGGTTTAATTTTAGTCAATCTGCACTATACCTTTTTCATGACTTTAGGGCTACATTTCCCAGACCTGCCACCCGATCTCCCCCAGCTATTCAACAGGCTCCCAGCTATTCAACAGGCTCTCCTCTCCCTGCCGCACTACACCAGGGCAGTACCTTCCAGTATCCCATTTGAAGGTCCCTTCACTCAATCTCTTGAGTATCATTGAACTGACTTCCAGTGGCAAGGCACCCTCTAGCCACTCCTTGGTCTTCAAATTTCCAGAAACCTCATCTCTTCAGAAGGTTTGCACTGGAGTGCTACTTTGGGTGCTTAAGCTGGAGTTTGGTGAGTGAGGGAGTTTTAAGGGTTAATTTAATTTGAGGGTTAATTTCTACCTAATTTCTATCTAAAGTCTAGTCTTTAATTTGGCAATTAAGTAAAAGTTGCTCTTTGGGCTAAGAGAAGTTGAGTTCTTTTCCAGCTTCAAACAGGGATTAACAGGCTCTTCTTGGGGCTGCAGCTAGTTAATTAGATAAGTGGCTCAGAATGGTTTTCAGAAGCTTGAATCAGGGAGCTTAAGAACAGGCTTTCTTCAGTGTTGTTCGTCTGCATTGGAGTGCTGCTTTTGCATTAGAGTGCTTAAGTTGGAGTTTGGTGAGTGAGGGAGTTCAGTGAAAAGGGGAAGGATGCACTCCCCTTTTTCTACCTTTCCTCTGCCTCCAGTAGCTGGTCTTACTTTGCTACAGGGGAAGAAGCTGATTGAATGTCATAGGTACCTGTAAAGCAATGGAGAGAGTGAGCTGGGAGTTTACAGATAAATCTGAAAGTGAAGTTCAATGCAGAGAAGTGAGAGGTGATTCAATTCAGCAGAAAGAATATGGTGAGACAGTATAAAATAAAGGGAGAAACTCTAAAGGAAGTGCAGGAACAGAGGGACCTCCGTGTATATGTAAATAAGTCATTAAAGGTGGCAGGATATGTTGCGAGAACAGTTGATAAAGCATAGAGTATCTTAGGCTTTATTAATAGGGGCATTGAGTACAAGAATAAGGAGGCCATGTTGAATTTGTATAAGAATTTGTATCAAAAACAAAAACAAAAATACCTGGAAAAACTCAGCAGGTCTGGCAGCATCTGCGGAGAGGAGCACAGTTAACGTTTTGAGTCCGAATGACCCTTCAACAGAACTTGTATAATTGGTTAGTTCTCATCTGGAGTACTGCATCTAGTTCTGGGCGCCATACTTGAGGAAGGATGTGAAGGCATTGGAGAGAGTACAGAAGAGATTCACAAGAATGACTCCAGGGATAAAGAACTGTAGCTATGAGGATAGATTGGAGAGGTTGGGATTGTTTTCCTTGGAGAAAAGAAAGCTGAAAGGAGACTTGATAGAGGTAATCAAGATCCTGAGGGGTATGGACAGGGTAAATAGTGACAAACTGTTCCCACTGAAGGGAGCATCAAGAACTAGAGGGCACAGATTCAGAATAGTTTGGCGAAAGGAGTAAAAGGGAGGTGAGGAAACTTTTTCTCACTCAAAGGGTGATTGGATTCTGGAATAAACTCCCTGAAAGAGTGTTGGAGGCAGGTTTAATCAAGGTATTCAAAAGGGAATTGGATTGCTATCTGAAAAGAATGTGCAGGGTTACAGGGATAAGGCAGGGGTGTGAGACTAGGTAGAATGCTGTTTTCAGTGCAGACTCAATGTGCCAAATGGCCTCTTTTTGCATTGTAAAGTTTCTGTGATTTCTTTAAATCTGTTCTCACCAGACTTCTGTTTGGTGGTTCACATTAAAAACAGTTTTTTCCTCTGCTTAACACAGCAGCCACTGCTTTCGATCTTCCTCTCCAAGTCTCTCTGTCTGTTTGAGTCTGAGAATCTGTGTCCAGCATGACCAGCTGCCCCTCTTTTGTGTCAAAGTGTGAAAACTAGCACTTGAGCTTCTCTAGGTTTCAGCCTGGACCTCTGATACCATGATAGCCAAATCACATGAGCCTGTCTCTGGGCAGAGTTCAGTATGATTATCATTCTCCCATTCCAGGATATTGTTTTACCTTTAACTAAAAGAGACAGTTTAAAACATATAAAGTCTCACATTCGTAACAAGCTTATTAGAAAACCGTAGGCACTGAACCTTCAATTGTCTGAGAAACTGCACAATGTATATGAAGACAGTAATGTTACTCGGCTTGTAATCCTGAGGCCTGGACTGATACTCTGGAGTTATGAGTTCAAATCCCACCATGGCTGCTGCAGGACTTTACATTCAATTGGTAAATCTGGAATAAAATTCTAGCCTCATTAATAATGATCTTGAAGCTACTGGATTGTCATAAAAACCCATCTGGTTCATTAATAACTTCCTGGGCAGGAAATCTGCCATCCTTACTGAGCTTGGCCTACATGTGACTCCAGATCCACAGCATGTGGTTTACTCTGAAATAGCCTGGCAAACATCTGTCATGAAGCTATTAATGTATATAATATTTTGGAAAATATTTTTCTTCTAAAACATGTCTATGGGCATGTCTTAACTGGATTGAAGCCAGCTGGTCAGGGTGCTTTGATATGTACTAGTTTTGACATGTAAGGGAGATAATGTGCATTTGCATTTTTTGAATAGAGCATTCAAGAGGTGGGGTGAAAACTTGATGCCTTTCTAACAGCTTCCAAGCCGTATGTTTATATTACTAATAAAATTGGTACTTGAAAGAGGTTTCATTGTCAAAATGTGAAGTTCAAAGAGACTGGTGAGACAATGAGAATTTGAATTCAGTCAGTGGTGGTAGGTATAATTTCAGTAGTTTTTGGGTGTGCAGGCAGGGGCAATGTAAGATCAAAAGGCAGCTTGAAGCCTCCATCTGGCTCCACAGTGAAAAGAACCTCATTTTGAATTTGTAAGGTGAAAATGCTTTGCCTGGTGTTTGGTTAAGTCTATGGGTTGTTGTTGCCTTAATGGAGATTCGTTTGGGAATTTGTTAAAAGTTATGATAGCAGTAATTTGTAGCCATGTGTATATATATTTTAACCTGTGTAATTAATAAAATGTTTCATTTAGTTTAAAGTGAAGCCTCGAGAACTGGTGGTGTGATTCCTGAGTTTAGAGTCGCATCTCAAACATAACACTTAAAATTATGGGTTATGACAGTTGTTTAATGTTTCCCTCTGGGACTTTTAAATAACTCAGCTGTACCAACTGCCTCGGTCATAACAGGTACTCAGTTGCACTAAACTGTTACAGAAAAAAAACACTATGGGTATACTCACACCATATGGACTGCAGTGGTTCTCAAGGGCAATAAATGCTGGCTTTGCCTGTGATGCCATTTATCATTAAAAAAAAATAGCCTCAAATATAATTTCTATAATGAAATCATCAAAGTTACATGAAATATTCCAACCGTGTCCGAACAGGTGTTATCCAACTTCAATAGCCCTTATTTTGTTTTAAAAAGACTGCCCCACGATCACTGTTTTTATTTCATGTTTTTTTTAAATCCCTGACCATCACTCACGTCTTAAAGATCCATGTATCTACACTCCACATCTCATTATTCCTGTACTCTATTAACATGTACAATCTATTAATATGAAGAACTTTATAGCCCTGTCAGTGTTTTAAGTTCTGTAATGGTTTAAAGGCAATGAGTTACAACAGGGACAAAGGAAATTGGTACAGTTTCATTAATTTGACAGTGATTTCCAACACTAAATAACGGGGTAGAGTTCAAGGTTTCTTTTCCGATTGAAGTTATAAATCAGGCATTTAATGTGCTTGCTTTTGTTCATAATATTTTAAAAGGCATTTTTATTGTTGCTTGTATCACTCGGCATAAATAGTTCTATTTTCATCCCAGTCGGTGAATTAGCTAACTCAGTGAACAGTCTCTTTTGGATAGATCTTAAAATAAATCCAGTAAAAGATAAGCAAAGTGAGAGCTCCTTATTGTGTGTGTTGAGGGCCTGTGCATTGCTCAACCATTCTGGTGGTCACACATAAGTTACAGCTTATTAAGTAAAAAAAGACCTTCTCAAGCAGAAGAAATAAAATTTTGAGAAATTTTTTTTTTAGAGAAAAGCAATTTTGGTTAAACATTTATTCACAAGTGTTCTTTCAGTTTTGCATAATTATTTGTACGTTGATTTGGTTTTTACTTTGAATTATTCGAAATATCTCAATTATGCATGTCAATGAAAGCTAATTAAAAGTGCAGTGCTGCTGATGGTAGCTATCTTGCAGGGTTTATGTAAATTCTTTTACTATCACCTGAAATACTCCTGTTAAAAATTTATTGTCAATTTTGTCAGAAAGATAAAGAGCTTGCATTTACGGAGTGTCTTTACTACCTCTCAGAAACCTTTCAAAACACTTCACGTGCCGAGCAAGATTTTACGAATTGGCTTCTCAATACAGAGCTTTGCAGGATCACAAATTAGGAAATCGGCTGTGGAGGCCAGAATACTTTGCATGTTAAAATTGCCAATGTGTGTTTCCATTGTGTGGAGCTCAGTGCAGGGAGTTTTAATGCATAGTATTTATCCAATGGTGATTATAATATTAGCTGTGGCTCAGTTGGTTGCGCTTTCACCTCTTAAGTCAGAAGACTGTGGGTTCAAGTCCCAATCCAGAGGTTTGAGCAGGAATCTAGGCTAACATTCTGATGCAGTATTGAGGGAGTACTGCAGTGTTGAAGATGCCACCTTTTGGATGAAAAGTTAAACCCTGGCCCTGTTGCCCTCCCTGGTTGATGTAAAATATCCCACGGTACTGCATTGAAGTACAAAGGTGAAGAATCTCAGGTGTCCTGGCCAATATATATCCCTCATCCAACCACACTAAAACAGATTATCTGGTCGTTATCACAATGCTGACGATGGGATCTTGCTGTGCTTCCTGTAATTATAACAGTGAGTCAGAAGCACTTCATCGAATGAAAAAATTTAGGAATTCCTGAGGTTGTGAAAGGTTCTATTAACTTCATGATGCGAAGAAAAGTGACAGTGGGCCATTCAGTCAGTGCATCTCACTCTGATTGGAGATAATTTCCTGATGCCCTCTTCAGTCCTCATCCTACCCCCATGCCTAGCCACATTCTTCCCCTATGCCCTGGCTAATACTTATCCATCAACCAATATTTCTAAAACAGGTTACTGTTCCATTATCACACTTCTGTTTGTGGGACCTTGCTTTGTACAAATTGGCTGCCACATTTCCTATATTAAAATAGTAACTATACTTCATAAATACAAGTGTTTTCTTTCTTTGCTTTAAAATACAGTCACTGTTGTTCTGTGGCTTCTAATATACAAGGGAATATAAAGTACAGCATTTCCTTTGTACTTCTTAATTAGACTGTTGATAAAGCGCCTATTGGTTATACAGCAGCATCAAAGCCATGCTAGACTCCCAATGCATTGCTTTGTACAATCTCTGGCCTGTGATCTTCTGCTGCCACCTACTGGAATTCTGCAGCAATATCAATATTCCAGTGTTAACAGTTGTTGTAATGCTTTAACGTGATCTATTAATACCAGATACACCCTATCCATTGCTGTAGGAAACAGACGTTCCAAAGAAAATTATTCTGTCCACTGCACCAGTACTTCATGAAAAGTTAAGCCCAACTAAAAAGGAATAACAATACTTCAAATAGTACAAACACTTCTATAGATTCTGTACTTCAATCCAAAAAAAACCTCTCAAAGCAACAATTAACCCTTTAGCCATAGGGCTTTCTGAAAAGGGCAACTTTCCTGTGGTACGACCAGTCCCAATAATATGAACAACTTGCACTTATATAGCGCCTTTAAAGTAGCAAAATGTCCCAAGGTGCTTCAGCGTTACCAAGCAAAATGTGACACTGAACCACACAAACAGATAATAGGGCAGAAGACTGAAAGCTTGGCCAAACAGTTAGGTTTTAAGGACCATCTTAAAGCAGAAAGATTGGTGAAGAGGCAGAGAGATCTAAGGAAGGAACTCCAGAGCTTAGGGGCCTTGGCAGCTGAAGGCACGGCCACCAAAGATGGAAAGATTAAAATCAGGGATGCGCAAAGAGCCAGAATTGGAAGAGTGCAAGAGGCGTAGGGCTGGAGGAGGTAACAGAGATGGAGAGGGTCATGTCATGAGGGATTTGAAAGCAAGGATGAGAATTTTAACATTGAGGCGTAGATCAACCAGAAACTAATATAGGTGAGTAAGCACATGGTGAATGGATGACTGAGGCTTGCTGCGAGTTAGGATACAAGCAACAGAGTTTTGGATGAGCTTGAGTTTATGGAGGGCAGAATGTGGGAGGGCGTCCAGGACTATGTTGCAATAGTAAAGCCTAGAGGTCACAGAGGTGCAGTTAGGGGTTTCAGCAGCAGGCGAGTTGAGGCAGGGACAGATTTGGATGTTTGAACTGATGTGGAAGTAGGCGATCTTGTTGATGGCATGGATATCTGGTCGGAAGCTTATCTCAGGTTTAAAATGTGTGATCAGGGTCGTGAATGATCTGGTTAAACCTCAGGTGCTTGCCAAGGTGAGGGATGGAGCTGACGACTGGGGAGCAGAATTTATGGCGGGGACCAAAGACAATGGCTTCGGTCTTCTGAATATTCAGTTAGTATTGGGTGTCAGATGGGCAGTCTGACCACTTAGGGACAGTGGAAGCGATGGAGAGATGGCAGTGACATGTCAGGTGGAATCTGACATTCTGTTTTCCAACAATGTTGCCACAGTAATCATCAACTCAAAGACACATGTCACTTTTTTTTTCTTGTTTACTGTGAACCTGTCAAGGTCAACACGTAAGGTTTAGTCTAGAATAAAAAAAGCTTAAAATACTGGAAACACCCAGTCAGTCAGGTAGCATCTGTAGAGAGAGGATGGTAGTTTTAGGGTTTCAGTTTGAAGATCATGGCCTGGATTTTTGTCTTGGGCTCGGGAAACACGAGTCGGGCTCATTCCTGACTTCCAAAACCCGAGCTCACCTCCGAACCCCTTTCCTGCTATATTTTTGTCCCTGAGGGATGTGGGCAGGGAGGGGTTGGGTTTTGTGAGCCGTGATGCAGCGCAGGAGGAGTGTGTGATGAGTGTGGGTGCAGAGGCGAGCTGCTTAGGGACAGCAGCCCAGCTCCCACTCTTATGCCCCCTAAACCTCACCCCTCACCACTCTCCATGCTCCTTCATACTCCTAAACCCCTCCAAGCTCCCTCATATTCCCATACTCCCTCAATGCTCTTTAATACTCCCCCATGCCCCCTCATACTCCCTATGCCCCCCTCTGTAGGGCCCTCTAACTAGCCTAAAAGTTCTAGTCTGTACTCTGGATATCAATGGCAAATAACAACTTGGACATTGTTCCACTAAATGTGATACACCTTTATTAAACCACTAAACAATAGTACACACTCACAATGATGTCAGTTATTTAGTTTCCCTGCATGCACGAGTTCTGGGAAACTGATCAGGTCACTAACCATTGCAGCAAAGCTGTCTTTGTGTGCCCTTTCTTATACAGTTTATGGCACTGGCCTTATGCCATGTAAGGCAATACCTGTTATTAGCCCATTGAATTGCTTTTCAATTACATCACTGTCCTTTACCATACCTTCTCCAGATGTCCAAAACAAAAACAGAATTACCTGGAAAAACTCAGCAGGTCTGGCAGCATCGGCGGAGAAGAAAAGAGTTGACGTTTCGAGTCCTCATGACCCTTCGACAGAACTGAGGACTCGAAACGTCAACTCTTTTCTTCTCCGCCGATGCTGCCAGACCTGCTGAGTTTTTCCAGGTAATTCTGTTTTTGTTTTGGATTTCCAGCATCCGCAGTTTTTTTGTTTTTTTCTTCTCCAGATGTCTCCTGTTTAGGCCCTCTTTGAAGAAATTTCAAGGTTCACATCTGAGGTACCACAGCCAGGTTGACTCTGCTTTGTTATTTCTAACATCGCTATCAATCTCCAAAGCCTGGGAGAAGGAGGCATGCTTATTATCACTTAATGAGGCACAGTCTGTCTCTCTTCCCTGGTACGAGCACTCCTGCAGTTTAATTCATTTTGCTGAATTTGCTAATTCTAGCAAGGCCTTGTCTTGACTAAATGAACCATCCCACCATGCGTCTTCTGGCCCACAGTGCACTTCAGTACAGTTCTCTGGATATCTTCAGTCTGGGTTCTCCTCTCGCCTCCATGTTCCACATTTCCCACCATGAGACTCGGCACACAAGGTTACGCCACAACAAGTCTACATTTATTAGTATCAAAGAAATAAAGAGACAGTTGCGTAGATAAAAAAATAAGTGATTGTATATTAAAAAGGTAAATAAGACGATGGGCGGAATCATCCCAAATTTGCACTAAGTGCAGCAGTTTTACCCGCCGCCGCAATGGCGGGTTTTCACACCGTTATTGTCCCAAACCCACTGCATTAATTATGTATAAGGCCATGGCGGGCGGGGTCTCATTCATCACTTCACCGCTTCATCACGCCGGGCACCATATTTAAAGCGCAGCTGTGCACACACCTCTCAGCGCTTCCAGCCCACGACTGCTGCATGGAAGACACCGCCCCGAAAGGCAAGAAGACAGCAGTCCCCCGATTCAGTGGCGCATCCCTCAAGCGCCTTTTAGATGCAGTGGAGGCTCGTTGTAATGTCCTCTGTCTCTGCTCTGGCTGCAGGATGGGCAGCAACATCACCAGTCCGGCTTGGGAAGTGGTGGCAAGCGGTGGTCAGTGCCAATGCCCTGCAAAAGAGGACAGCCACCCAGTGCCACAAGAGGATGAATGATGATCCCCGTTCCGCCAGGGTAAGTCACTCTTCTCATCACTCTCAACTCACACTCACAAACCCATCACACATCCACAGGACCCTCACTCACTGCCAGTTCAGGGGACATCACCATTTACTCTTTACACACACCTTCATTATCCTCATCCCATCCATGGCACCACTCACCACCCACACATGCCAGGCAGACTTATCATCTAAAACAAAAATAAAAATACCTGGAAAACTCAGCAGGTCTGACAGCATCTGCAGAGAGGAACACAGTTAACGTTTCTAGTCCGTATGACTCTTCAACAGTCATACGGACTCGAAACGTTAACTGTGTTCCTCTCTGCAGATGCTGTCAGACCTGCTGAGTTTTCCAGGGACTTTTATTTTTGTTTTGGATTTCCAGCATCCGCAGTTTATTGCTTTTTATACTTATCATCTGACCTGGCAGGCACTCTCTCCATCTCTATTCATGCAGGACAAGCTGGCACACAACAAAAGGGCGAAGTCACAGACTGGTGGAGGAACGCCTGAAATCAAGATCCTCACGGACTTTGAAAACAGAGCCATCCAGTTGGTCAGTGAGGATCTGGATGGTTCCTCTGCTGATGGTGAGGTTGGCAGTGCTCTACCAAGTGAGGATCCAGCAGTGTAACATTCGTCAAAAAGCCATGCTGCGAGTGATGTGCCCTCTTTCACAGGCCACTGCCATGCACTAATTATCTCCCCTTGCTTCCGCAGGCACAGCTGAGAAACTGCCAAGAGAATCCACACCCCAGGGCCTGCAAACAAGCCCAGAGGGAAATTCGGAAGAGGAATTTGCTGAAACCTTCCTTAAAGTCCCATCACAGCGCTCACCCACACCTTCCACCAGCACAGAGACACACACCTCAGTGGGACCAAGCTTTAGAGTACCCTCAGGATCACAATCTGGTGAGCACATAGCACTTTCTGATCCACAGCAGGTGGCCGCACGGACTTCCCAGGCTTCCAGCACTCGGAGGTCGGAGGACTGCTGGAGGCCAGAAATTTGCTGAGTCCGAGTCAGATGATTAGCTTCTGGACTCGGTCATGTTACAGTTGCTGGAGCTGCAAAGGCAAGCTCGGGAATGTCAGGAAGGGATGTCCGCTGCACTCCTCAGATTGCAAGGCACAATGGATGAGTCCGTCAGCCTTCAGGTGAGGTGAGGGTGCATTGGCATGACCACACACCGAGGTCAACACTGGCAGGATGGCGGCTGCCATGGAGATCATGGTCCAGGATGTCGCTCCTGCACTGCTGCGTGGACTGAACTCCATCACCAACGCCATTGTTGGCCTCCAAAAGTGTGTACGTGAGGGGAGTGCAGGACAGCTCAATCCCACTCCAGCTACCCCTTCTCAAGGAGTCAGCCTGGGGCACTTGGGCACCCATAGGGAGGAGGATCAGCAGGTGCATCCTCCCCCCAGGGCTATTCATCCATGTGACTCCGGGAATGTCCGGCCCATCAGAATCCCCTCTTCCTGCGACCCCAGCAGCTCCAGCTTCATAGGCCGTGGAGGATTCCACTGCCACCCAACAGGATCTGGAAGCGGACTGGGACCCTCCAGGTCTCGGCCTTCCAGAGGACATCACAAACAGGCTGTAGCAGTCAGCAACTGCCTCCACCTCTGCTGTGGATGTCCAGGGAGCAACAAGACAGGATTAGGAAGGTTAAGAAGATGTAACTCTTTTGAGTCAAAGCAATTAAAATAAATTAACAAAATCAGGGACAAAGTTAAAAGCAGCCCCTTAAAGGGAAACTGCAAAAACAAAAGACAAAATGCAAAGAAAACTTAACCATATTTTGATTTGATGTTGGTAAGAGGGTCGATAAAGCACCCCAGTCCCCGCGGTGCCCACCAGACGGTGCCGGCAGACACCGCGTGCTCCCTCTCCAGGGACACCCGGCCGCAAACGTAGCCATGGAAGAGGGGAAGACAGTCGGGTCAGATGACCCCCTCGATCGCCCGCTGCCTGGACCTGTTAATGGACAACTCGGCCAGGCCCAGGAGCAGGTTCATGAGGAGGTCCTCCTCCTTCCCAGACCCCCCGGGTACCTGTAGATCAGGAGCTTGGGACTTGGAGTGCAAACAAAACAACAGTAAAACTTCTTCAAAAAACTAAAAAGGGGGTGCAGCCTACAACAATTAACATATAGATAGTCCACGGACTCCACAAGGCCGCAAAAGACACAGGTATCTTGGGAGTCCTATGGTTGTATGGGACTGCTCCACCCCAGGTCCCCGATGGAAAGGGGGAGGAATTAAGAAGATGTAGTTTCACAGCCTGAGCGCAGGTGTTAATCACTTGTACATAATGTTCACTATTGTCAATAAACTCTTAAGAATGTCTCCCTGCCGATGGCTCCTTGTTCTGATGAGCAGTGTTTGTGTCACTCAGGTGTGAAACCTTCCTGCACAAGATAAAGGCAGGCGTCTCAGTCCAGGGCTCCTTCCCTGTTCTGTGTGCAGCCTTCAGACCAAAGTTATGGTCCAGCCTCACATTCCCTGGACACATTACTGATGCCTGCACCTCGGCTGTGCTGGTCTTTGCTGCCAGAATGTAGTGGGCAGGCCAAGTTTCATCTTTCTCTCTGTGTTCTCCCAGCAACTTTAAAGTGGGGCTGGCCCCCAACTTGTCAGCATCTATGACCAGTGACCCTGTGCTCCTGAAGGGATCAGGGGCTGAAGGCGGACAAAAGGTCAGGTGTTTTTAGTTTCACGGCTACGTCTCTATGGTATGACCCCGGTCACAGAACGCAAGCGAGTTGCCCTCGGCCAGACAGGAGTCAGACATTCTCAGGGGCTATATGAAGATCTATGGAGTGTCCTCACTGCATGTTGTCATCATCCTCCTGCAATCGAGCGACTATTAGGGCCTCCACTACGTCTCCATGATAGGAGCATTCTCATAGATGGTATGTGCTTTGCCATAAGCCAGACTGGAGCAACACATTCAGAGACGCAATGTGAGGATCTATGGTGTCTCC
This sequence comes from Carcharodon carcharias, assembly GCF_017639515.1. Classification (NCBI taxonomy): domain Eukaryota; kingdom Metazoa; phylum Chordata; class Chondrichthyes; order Lamniformes; family Lamnidae; genus Carcharodon; species Carcharodon carcharias. The sequence goes on from NC_054472.1 coordinate 170,659,914, forward strand.
TCACTGCATGTCATCATCATCCTCCACAAACCTAGCAGCTATGAGGGCCTCCTGAGCGTGCTTGCTTTGTCTAGCCAGTGTGAGGGCCTCATCGCTGTCATTGTGGCCTTTGAGGACCTCCTCACCCTCATCACCATTGACGTTCTCCTGATCCGAGTAGTCCTCCAGCTCCTGCATCTCTGCATCAACCAGCTCCTCTCTCCATAGCAGCGCCAGGTTAAAAAGGGCGCAGCAGGTGATGATGATGCGTGACACCCTCTGTAGATTATATTGCAGGGCTCCAACAGACCGGTCTAGGTACTGGAACCTCATTTTCAGCATCCTGATGGTTTGCTCCACCAAGTTGTGAGCTGCTACATGAGCCTCATTATAGCGTCGCTCTGCTGCAGTTTGAGGCTGCCGCACGGGTGTCATCAGCTACGGCCTCTGTGGGTAGCCCTTGACCCCATGGAGCCATCCCTGCAGCTTCTGTGGACCCTGGGAGACGTCAGGGATCTGTGACCGACTGAGAATGTAGGGCAACCCCTGGAAACTGTGCAGATTGCATTTGGTGGTTGCACACCAGCTTCACAATCAGCGAATGGAAGCCCTTGTGGTTGACATAGTTGACCCCTTGTTGTGATGGAGATCTGAGGATAATTGTGGATCCTCCTCTTTCTCAATTATCAGTCACCATTTGTGATTGGATGTGGCAACACTGCAGAGCTTTGATCTGATCTGTTGGTTGTGGGGTCGCTTAGCTCTGTCTATCACATGCTGCATCCGCTGTTTTGCATGCAAGCAATCCAGTGTTGTAGCTTCACCAGGTTGACACCTCATTTTTAGGTACGCCTGGTGCTGCTCCTGACATGCTCGTTTGAACTCTTCAAATGAACCAAGGATAGATCCTGCCTTGATGCAAAAGTAGAATGAGAGATAGGCTAGGCCATGAGGTTACAGATTGTGGCAGAATACAGTTCTGCTGCTACAGATTTCCCACAGCACCTCATTAATGCCTAGTTTTAGATCCAATGCCTGGATCTGTTCTGAACTTATCCCATTTTAAGGTTGTGATGATGCCGTAGTGGTAATATCGCTGAACTAGTAACCCAGAGGCCTAGACAAATGCTCTGGGGACATGGGTTCATAATCCCACCATGGCAGCTGGTGGAATTTAAATTCAATTAATAAATCTAGAATTAAAAACTAGTCTCAGTAATTATGACCATGAAAAGACCATTGATTGTCATTAAAAACCCATCTAGATCACAAAGGAAGGCAGGAAATCCTCTGTCCTTACCCAGTCTGGCCTACATGTGACCCCAGACCCACAGCAATGTGGTTGATTCTTAACTGCTTTCTGAAATGGCCTAGCAAGCAACTCTGTTCAAGGGCAATTAGGAATGGGCACCAAATATTGGCCTTGCCAGTGATGTCCACATCCCATGAAAGAATAAAGGATTTAACATGATGGTAGTGCCACACAGCATGATGGATGGTGTGAAGAGATGGACTTTGTCTTCCCAAGGACTGTATGGTTGTCACTCCTACAAATACTGTCATGGACAGATGTGTCTGTGACAGGTAGATTGGTGAGGAAGAGGCCTAGTAGGTTTTTCCGTCTTGTTGGTTCCCTCAACACCTGTTGCAGGCCCAGTCTGGCAGATATATCCTTCAGGGCTCGGCCAGCTTGGTCAGTACTGGTGCTACCAAGCTTCTCTTAGTGATGGACATTGAAGTCCTCCACCCAGAGTACATTTTGTGCCCTTGCACACTTCTGGTGGGACTGTCCTGCCATTGGGACAGGATATACCCAGGGATGGTGACAACCAAAACATCATTTGATGGTCTGACTTAACCATATATTTGAATCTACATCTCACTTGAAAAAAGGCATCTCTGGCAGTGTAGCATTCCTTTGGTAGTAGACTGGAGCATCAGCCTTGATCTTTGTGCTCAAGTCCTAGAGGAGGACCTGAAGCCAGAAATGTCTGACTCAGTGGCATGAGTGCCATCAACTGAGCCACAGCTGTCACATGATTTCTGCTTTCCATCTATCCCTGAAAATGCATCTGTGTTTAAAGTGCAGAGCTTGCCATGATCCATTCATCCATCAAGGAGAAAGGATTTGTTGAAAGGTCATGGAGATTCCTTTTGGAGACCTTCAGTCATGTGTATCTTTGGATTTGCTGCAGGCATTGCAGCATTTATGCCTCTACGTTTCAATCCCTTATCCACCAGCAGAATTTTGGTGATTCTACAAATCCACTACCCTCTGGCTCTTTCACCAATTTGGCCCCCTTCCATCTTCAAGAGATGATGGGAATGCAGCCTCAGAACTTCGGGGAGGACAGATGAGATCATCTGCTGGACTTCTTTTGTTGACTGAACAAGCTGATTCCGGAAAAGTAAAATCAGCCTAAAGTGCCACACCTGACATTGCCCCCTGCTGGTGATGCGGGATAGCTCCGATGGTGCCTTGTTTCAGGGCTGGCATCTGCTTTGAAGCTTCTGAAACCACATGCGGTCATGGTGGCGAATTCCTGTCCACAGCTGATATCACCATTTGTATTGATCGTCAACTAGAATTTCCCATTTGTCGTGATTGATGTTGAAGGTTTTCATGTCTCTTTTCATAGCATCCTTGAATTGGAGTTTTGATTGACATGACTACTTCCCCATAAAGCATGTCCTTGGAGATGTGGCCATCTTCCAATCTGTGCAGGTGCCCATGCCAGAAAAAGCCACCTTTATTTGATTAATGCTTGCATGCCTGGCATGTTTGCCCGAGGAAGAACTGCTTCACTGGTGACTTTATCTTTTGATGTGAAGCTGAGGATCCACCATAGACAATGGAGATGGAAGTTATGAGCTGCTTTTCTTAGAAGGAATAAGTAGTCCAGGCTTTTCTACCACAGCAATGTTCAGCGAATTCAGGCCTTATAGATAAGCGGCTTGAACCTGTGGGTAAGTTTGATGCTTTGTTAATCTGCTTGATTTGGTAGCCGTCTTTCCAATGTTTGTGAGCTCTTTGTCAAGAGCCAGGTTGCCTGCCACCATGGATCCAAGATACCAGCATTTGCTGTTTCCAGTGGTGTGTTGTTGAGTCTGATCACAGGTGAAGACACAACACGCTTGTCCCATAACTACAGTTTTCTTGACACTGAGGGTGAGGGAAAACATCACACAGGCATGGGAGAGACACTCCATGAGCCTTTGGATTTGGTCTTCTGTCTGGGTGACTGGTGCAGCATCATCAGCATACAGAAGGTCTCTGATCAGGACATGCGACACCTTTGTCTTGGCTTTCAGTCTTGATTGGTTGAGGGTTTCCCATCTGAATGTGTGTGGAGGCACACTCCCACCATGTCGGCAGTGAAAGCAAAGGTCAGGAGGACAGAGGTAAAGATACAAAGCAGAGTAGGGGCTAAGATAGCCCTGTTCACTCCATTCTTGATCTCAAAACTGTCAAAGGTGGATCAATGAAACTAAATGATGCCGTGGGGCGGAATTTTCTATTCCCGGCCTAAGTCCCATGACAGTGGCAGAAACTGGGAGTGCTTCCTGCCGTGGAGGGAATTGGTGCCTAATTGCACCATGCTGGCTGAATTAGTTATGCAGCCTGTGGTTTCCTGGCACTTTGTGCGTTGGGGTGGGCTGGATGACGCATGCCCTGCTGTCATATCCAGGCACCATATTTAAATAGTGCCTGGACATCAACTTACCCACCACTGAAGGAGGAGATGGCCCATCGATCAGAGGGAGCTCCAGTCCCCAGATTCAGTGATACATCCCTCAATGTGCTGCTCAATGCAGTGGAGGCCAGGAGGACAGAAGGAGGAGGGTTGAGCTGTCGCACCAACCCTGCGTGGGTGGAAATCTCCAGGGTGGTCAGTGCCCAAGGCCTCCACCAGAGGACTGCCCTGCAATGACTCAAACGGATGAAGGACCTCTTCCGCGCTGGCAGAACATGTAAACTCCCAACTGCTCACATTCACCTCACTGAATGGTAGAGGGGACAAGGGCCTGAGTGCCAAGGGCACCATCTGTGCAGCGCATGCATAAAACAGCTACTCAACGTGATAAGGTGATGCCTCATAGCCCCACTGCAGTCCATCTAGTCTGCAGGTAGAGAGGCTAATGTAGGTCCCTGACCCTTCCACACAGAGTTCAGATGCTGTCAGGGACAGGTTGGGGGGGTGGGGACGAGAGGTGGCGGGTGAAGGGGCTTGGGCATTGGGGGCAACAGCAAGCACTGCTATTGACATGCCTTTGCAAGCCATATCCTTCTATCTGCATGGGCTCACTACTTTGGAAAGTGCGTCCCCAGAACCCTTGTGGACAACCTGCAGTGCATCAATCACGCGGCACACAATCCAGTGGGTTATTTGTAATACTGGAAGCATGAAAAGATACACAAAACCCAATAGCTCTCAACCCCTCTTCTTTCTTTGCGCATTAAAAGTTGAGGTGCAACAGGAGATAGAGAGAAAGACGGATGAGGGCTGGCCTGACCTCAAGAACCTCACTGAATTCGAGGAGTGGGCAAGGGAGGAACTGGACCGAGCCGGTGAGGATGGAGATGTCGGCAGGAGTCCTCCATCCATTAAGGATCTATGCATAATGTAGTCACATAGAAACCTAAGCATCATGCATTCCTCCAGCAGCTCATGTAGTCACTTGCGCTTTCTTCTCTTACTTACAGGTGCCAGCAGGAAGAGGGCAAGGGGTGAAGAGGAAACCTTCTCCAGAAGTTTCCCCAGCCCAAAGAGGATGGAGGACATTGGATAGGAGGAAGAAAGTGCACCTGTAGTGGTGTCATAGCAGTCATCTTCACCCTCTACCAGCACAGACACACACGCCTCAGTGGCACTAGATCTAAATCGGGCAGGGTCTCACATTCTGGTGGTCACCGCGCAGACATATGTCTGCAGCAGGAGGAGGCGGGGTCAGTCAAGCTCACTGGCACTTGGAGGATTGCTGGGGAAGAGGCATCTGCGACGTCCAAGTCAGGCAATGAGCATCTGAGATTGGCCCTGCACAAGATACTGGGGAAGCTGCAAGAGCTGGGTGATCATCAAGCAGAGGTGCCGGAGGCCCTTAACAGAGTGGCACGTGAGGCAGAGGAGTCTGTCCACCTGCTGGTTGATGAAGTGGTACTAACATGTGCGTGCATCGAGGTCTCCGTGGGGAGGGTGGCAGACACCATGGAGAACCTGGTCCGTCAGAATACCTAGTTTCTGCCCGAGATGCGCGCAGACCTGCATTCCATTACTGTAGCCATGGGTGAGCTTTTGCAGTGGCTACACAAGATAGAGCCGGGCAGCTTGACCCTCCTATACGTGCCCCTTCCCCTCAAGGAGTCAGATGGGGCCCTTGGGTACCCAAAGGGAGGAAGAGCTGTTGGTTACCCCCAGGACTCTGAGGGTGAGCAGCCCGTCTGAATCCCCTGGCCTATGACGCCTTCAGCTTCATCCAGTATGGCCGCAGAGGGAACAGCTGCCCCACAGCAGGACAGCCAAAGAAAGCCGGGGCCCTCCAGGCCTCAGGTCTCCAGAGGACAGCAGCCAAGGTCACCCAAGACAGCAGGGCAATCTGGTCAGCAGGCTGCCTCCACCCCTGCTGTGGATGTTGGGGGAGAACCTAGAAGAAGTAGTAGGGAACACAAGATTAAGAATTTCTGATTTTACATGTGATTGCATGAGTGAACTATGATTGTTAATGTTATGACACTTTTATCGAGTACACTTGCATTTTAATGAGGTCTGAAGTGGTTTATTTGTGATTCATAGTCCTTAGGCCTGTGCACCTCCAACCACCCTTCCCCACCCCATCATCTCCAGAGGGGCACCCCAAGCTGGGTCTATGTCCCCCGCAATCATGCTGGGGCGGGGGGGGGTGTGGGGCAAAGGTCGTTGCCAGGCCCCTTCGAGCCATGTGCAAGAGGTCCCCCACACACGCTGACCCTTTGTCCTTCAGATGCTCATCAGTCCCAACGCCCTAGCATTGTAAGTACTACTTGCTGGGGTTCCCCTTCAATTGTCCAGTTGAGATGACCTGCATCTCCGCCCACCCCCAATAAGCCAAATCCCATGCAGCATCTCATGATCTCCAGTATGAGGCTCTGGATAGTTGTGAATGGCCATGGTTCATGTTACCTTCAACGTGCAGACCAATACATTTACCCTTCCCCCTCCTCCCCCGCAACTGTGACCTACACCCTCCCCCATAACCTTTGACACCCAGGGGTAACATTTGACCTTCCCAATTTACCCTTCAACTACCCGCCACCCCATCACCCTGTCTTGTGCACATGAATATCCACGTCCCCTACCTTCCTGAGGAGCCCACCCCGTTACAATAGACATGCCCCTCGATCCTGCCTACCCTCAGAACCCGCTTTTACTTGCATATCCCCTCCAACAACCCTCAGCGCCCCTTCACCCGTCATTGCCAAACCCACACCCTTCCACCCTAATGGCTCCCACTGCCCCCTTTTAACCTTCACCATATTTTCCTTTCAACAATTCCCTCAGTATGCCCCCCAGGACATATCAGTCAACTCCATGGACCCCTCCATCTGAACCCCTTTCCCCTCATGGTCCCCCCAATGCCCGTTCACACCTGCACACCCCGCCAACACCACCCCCTCCCCCATACTCCACCACAGCCATGCGCACCCTGCCGCTCCATGCCAATTCACCCATTCCACAGCCCTGCAGCATCTCTCTTTCCTCTACCATCCCACCTCTACCCCACCTTTCCAATCCTCTCCTCCCCATCTAATCCTGCACACCCCCAACCCCTGCCTCAAGCACGGACTTGCCGCCCAACAATATCTCATGCAGCTGTCTACCTTGCAACTAAAAGACCAACCTCCTGGAAGTAAGCCGCTGGAGCGGGAAGATCCACGTGGTGTTCCAGCGTCCACGGTTGCCAGAGGCCTCCATCTTCCAATCTCCACAATCTGTCCCAGGCCTCCTTCCAAGTGAGTCTGGACATATCCACACCACGTTGGTCCGGACGTGTTCTGGACTAGCATGATGTTCAGCTGGCAGCATGAATGATTGGATGGGGTGGAGGGAGACAATTCCGGTTGGACCTTCATCTGCATCCCATTAACAGGAAGCAAAACGGTTTCATGCTGACCTCTGGCAGGAACGACGAAATGCCATGACGGGCGGATGTACAGATTCCTGCCAGCATTTCACGCCGGCAGGGTATCGATTTTATTTTCAGCTCCTGCTGCATTGTCCCACCCCCGCCCGCCGTTAAACCCACCATCCTGCCCTTGACATATTATCATGGAAGGATAGTATGAGACGGCGAAGCTTGGGACGACAGCCGATTTTCTCCAGTGCCTGGCGGTGTCTTGCTCAGTGGCAGATGTTTTTGTGAGATCCACAAAAGCAAGGTAGAGTGGTGTTCGCTGCTCTCTGCACTTCTCTTGAATCTGATGTATGGAGAAGATCATGTCTACTATGTATCTCCCTGATCTGAAGCCACATTGTGCCTCTGCGTATATTCTGTTGGATAGTCGATGAACCCTGGTTAGAATGATTCTGACAAAGGCCTTCTAAGTGACGCTGAGGTGTGAGATCCTTCAGTAGTTGTAGCAATCCCCTCGACCACCTTTGTTCTTATATTGACAATTATTGACAATTACCATAAATCTGTGTCCTCTGGTCACTGACCCTTCTGTCATCAGAAACAGTTTCTCACTATTTACTGAATCAACAACCTTCATGATTTTAAACATCTTTATTATATCTACACTTAACTCTCTCAGGTCTAAGGAGACAACCCCAGCTTCTCTCATCTCCCCATGTAACTGAAGCTCCTCCGTTCCTGGTACCATTATAAATTTGGCTACAGGAATTTATAAAGTAAAAAGTTAACCGGACTTACACACAGCTGCAAGTCTTGTTTTTTAACAGGTTTTAGATTTTTGACCATTCTGATGGGTAAAGGACCAGTAGTTCGTGCTGTACAGCTTTCTGATCATCACCAAAGAGAGGCAGGGAAGGTTGCACCTGCTCGAAAGTGTGCATCAGTTCTGGATAGGACAGATGCTGGCTACAATGCCAAACAGCCTGCTAACATTCACTATGTCAACCTGCATATGATATGTGGCTGCATGGAAAGGTACTGAAGGGTTGCCAGCATCCATGGTACCAAGAATCAGCACTTAGAGGTGAGCAAATGAGAAAAATGGGGAAACTAAACTGTATGAGAGTTGACTTGACTTTTCAAAAAGAGTTTTGAAACCTAAGCGAAAAATAAATTGAAGTTTAGAAATTCCAGTGTATATACTTGCAGAACCACAGGGGAATCCAAACTGCCGTATTTTAGTAAGTAATCTTGAGTGCACAATTACCTTGTGCTGCTCCCTGTGCTCCTCCACATGTGCACTCCTATTCTGCATGGTAAATGTAGTGGCAGGCTGGACGTTACCTGCTTTCTTTTGCTCCTCCTCTTACCTTAAAGTCTGTCAGGAAGACTAGTTTTGGAAATGTGGCAGAGAAGTGGTTGAGGATGAGTGCTATGCTTTTCACCATGCACTCAATGCTTGAACTCCCACAGTGTGTGTGTGTGTGTGTGTGTGTGTGTGTGTCTGTGTGTCAATTACTAAGCTTATTTTCCTGGTATAACCCTGGGCAGGTTCAGATGTTGCCTGAGGGCTGTAGTTTGACCAGGTCTGCTCTAGAAGCTTCCACTGTAAAGCAGTTGATTGACAACCCATCTACCACATTAAACATCTGCACAATTTACCATAGGCACGTATGGCCGCAATGTGTATAATACAGCAACTTGCAAGACTTCTCTGACAGCACTTCCCAAACCCACAACCTCCACCATCTAGAAGGACAAAACCGGCAGGTACATGGGAACACCATCATCTACTAGGTTCTCTGCAAGGCACACACCATCTCTTCTTGGACATATATTGTCATTCCTTCATCATCACTGGATCAAGATCCTAGAACACCCTACCTAACAACACTGTGGGAGCACCTTCGCCGCACAGACTGCAAACGTTCAAGCTGAAGGCTCACCCCCACCTTCCCCATGCTAGCTTTACTAGAGTAGCTCATATCAGTGAATGAAACAACAGATTATCTGTTGATCATCTCCACACAAGTAAAATGGACCCTTAGTAAAATAGAATGGGATTATTGAAACTACCAGCTGTCACTATCTTCAGAAAAGGAGAGGTAAGGGGTGAGGGGTGCTGAGGGGAACGGGGGGAGGGGGGGAATTGGAGAGAGATTTCTTTAAGTACCTTTCCTACTTTTTTAAAATGAATCTAAATGACACTAGTTGGTTTTAATTGCTTTGTTTTCCAATTTAGGGGAATTTCTGCTCATTCCGGATCCAGACACTTATGAGACTGTGGGCCATTTGGTAAACTGCGTCAAGATAGGAGAGAAGAGGGATGAACAGCCAAGATTCCAGAACAAAGTTAAAATTCCCTTGGCTGAAGGCAGCTTTCTTAACAAAGGTGAAAAGTTAGCATTACTTGGAATTAAGGAAGGAGTCAGTGGAAAGATGCTGAAATGCCAGCTTGTTAAAAGAAAGAAGAGTCCAGTCATATATCTCCCAATGAATTGTAGAGGAATATTCCAAGAATGTCGTGATGACAATTACTACACACTTGATAAAATACTAGCATGGAAGATTCCAGTAGGCCGAAGCCGAATTGTAAAGCCTGTGATGGTAAACCCTGCATTCAAACAAAGCTGCTTCAGGTTTCCGAAAAATTTCAATGGCCAATTGGTCCTTCAACCCAGTTACAGTGTCAAAGCATTACTAGCAGGTAAGTGGTTGTGTGTCTTTTTCCATGTGCAGCCTAGATTTTCTGATGTAGTTTATACCTCAAATACTCTCCTTCAGAATCATTTGACTTGAAACGTTAACTCTGTTTCTCTCTCCACAGATGCTGCAAGAACTGCTGAGTACTTCCAACACTTTCTGTTTTTATTTCCCATGTTAGTGTTTTTTTTTTGCTGTTTACCCTCGAATAAATGAAAAGAAGTAATTTTCAAACAGCTTCCAAATGTAGAGAGTAAAACTGCTAATAAATAGACTTAGACAGTGACAAAGTGGATGGCGATTTTTGAAACAAACTTCTTCACTTTCAGAATCACACACAGGACAAACCCAGAAGAGAGTAAATACCAAGTTAAAGATTATCATTCTTAACAAAAAAGATAACTGATTCTGTTCAACCTTGTTGGCTGTTAACTGAACTCTAATTGTTGTATAGATCAGATCTCACTCCAAGGTTCTCAAGGCAATTCTTGAAACGATTTGGCACTGAAAATCAGGCCCAAGGTGCTTTGGCATCACAAAAGTTGATTGCAATCTTCATTTCAAGATTGAAATCTTGGTCCCTTCAGGATACAATTTTTAGCACAAAAGACTAGTGGAAATTTGAGATTTTGTAACTGTAAAATCAAGAGAGAATCATTTTAACCAATTCAACAAAATGAAAAAAAATCCAGAAATTTATGGTGGAATTCAGAACCAAATAACTTTAATGATATGAACATGTGAGCATACGAATTAGGAGCAAGAGTTAGCTATTTGGCTCCTCCAGCCTGCACCGCCATTCAATAACATTATGGCTGATCTAATTGTGTCTTTTCATGTCTTGGGTAAATGAGTTCATTGGCCAACCAAACTCTTAACTACATGCCTTCCAACGTTCTCCTCAATTGCTGCTTGCAGTCAATAATGGGAAGAAACTGATGTAAGAATAAACAGTGATGGTTTATTGAGACATTGGACAGAGCAGCAGATCATACATGCTCATTCAGAAACCTCCAGAACTAGGCTTGCAGTTCTCAGTTGCCCGTGCTGTTCAGTGATTCATCAGTGCTATCACGTGATCTTGCATTCTCTTAAAGGGACAGGGTACCTCACTTTACCACAAGCCTCAATTCCACATTCCACCTGCCCCCATAACCTCTGACTCCCTTGTTAGTCGAGAATCTATCTACCTCTGCCTTAAAAATATTCATTGACCCTGCCTCTGTCGATCTCCAAAGATTCACGACCCTCAGAGAAAAAAAATTCTTCTCATCTCCATCTTAAATGAGAGATCCCTTATTTTTAAACTGTGTCCCCTAGTTCTAGTCTCTCCCACGAGAACAAACATCCTCTCAGCATCCACCCTGAGAAGTTCCCTCAGAATCTTCTAGGTTTCAATAAGATCACCTTTCAATCTTCTAAACTACAGTGGAAACAGGCCAAGCCTGTCCAACCTTTCCTCGTAAGATAACCCCTCCCATTTCAGGTATCAGTCAAATAAACCTTATCTGCACTGCTTCTAACACAACTTATATTATTTCTTAAATAAGGAGACTAAAGCCATGTGCAGTACTTTGGATGTGGTCTCACCAACATCCTGTGCAATTGTAGCAAAACTTCCCTACTTTTATATTCCATTCCCCTTGCAATAAACAACAGCATTGCATTTGCCTTCCTAATTATTTGCTGTACCTGCACACTAACTTTTCTTGATTCACTTATCAGGACACCCAGTTCCCTCTGAAACTCAGGCTGGAATTTTCCAGCCTCATTGGCGTTGGGCGTCATTAGGGGCGTGAGCAGACAATATGGCAAGATGGCCAAAAAGTGGTTTCATGCCATTGTGAAACCAGTTTGCGATCGTCCATTCCACCAGTCAATGGCAGGCCGCTTTTCCTCCCATCCAACATTGGGAATCTAATTTCAATGCATTTGCATCTCATCATCTTGCCTGCTTGCCATTATCATCCCCACCAAGTCAAATTTACCTCCCATATGGGCGGGAAAAGCATGCCGGCTCAGAACACGTCTTGACAGGTGTGATATGCGGAAGTTGGGACTTACCATTAGGGCCTTGCTCACATCGCAGACATCCGGGGAGGAAAAGATGATAGAGCCCTACAGCTACTGGACCCTAGAGGAACATGTGCATCGCATGCTGGGTGGATATTCATGGACATGGCTCTGCCATGAAGAAACTCATGTTGATGTCTGGTGTCTGCTTTGGGACATCATGGCCTTGGCTATGGGCTGCTATGGGTGATTGTCAAGGGTGGAAGGTCCAGCTGTGAGTGGGAGAGGAAGGTGCACCAGGGAGGGGGGGCAGGGGGCGTGGTTGGGTACTTGTTTGACTGGCGCAGGCTCGATGGGCCGAAGGGCCTTTTTCTGTGCTGTAGACCTCTATGACTCTCAGACTCTATTAACGTAAGGAAAGTAGAGTAAAGACATGGCACTGCAGCTCAGTCAAGTGGAATGCTTGTCCTGTAATATGTGCATGGTCCTAGATGTTCACATGTGCAGGGAAGTGCTGTCGGCTGCAGAAACTTGAGCTCCAGATTTCGGAGCTCGAGCAGCGGCTGGAGTCACTATGGCACATCCGTGAGGCTGACAGCTATGTGGATAGTATGTTCAGAGAGGTCATATCGCAGCTTAAGGGCCTGGAGACAGAGAGGGACTGGGTGACCACCAGGCAGTCCAAGAAAAGTAGGCAGGTAGTGCAGGAGTCCCCTGGGATCCCGCTCACAAAGCGGTTTTCCATTTTGGAAGCTGGTGAGGGCACTGGTTCCTCAGAGGAGTGCAGTCAGAGCCAAGTTTGTGGCACCACAAGTGGCTCGGCTGTACAGGAGGGGAGGAAGAAGAAAAGAAGAGCAATAATGGTAGGGGATTCATTGTTTAGGGAAACTGAGAGGTATCTCTGTGGCCGTAGACGTGATCCAGGATGCTATGTTGCCCCCTGGTGCCAGGGTCAAGGAGGTCACCGAGCAGCTGCAGGGCATTCTTCCGGGGGAGGCTGATCAGCCAGAGGTCATGGTCCCCATTGGTGCCAATGACTTAGGTAGGAAGGGGGATGTGGTCCTGCAATGCGAATTTAGGGAGCTAGATAGAAAAGTAGCAAGCAGAACCTCTACAGTAGTACTCTCTGGATTATTCCCAATGCCATGTGCAAGTGAGTACAGCAACAGGAAGATAAGACGGATGAATGCATGGCTGGAAAGATAATGCAGGAGGGAGGGCTTCAGATTCCTGGAACACTGTGACTGGCTGTGGGGGAGATGGCACATGTACAAGCCGAATGGGTTGCATCTGAACAGAGCCTGGACTGAGTTCCTTGCGGGGCACTTTGCTAGTGCTGTTGGAGAGGGTTTAAACTAGTTCAGCAGGAGAGAATATCAGAAAGTAATACCAGGGTGCATGGAATGCTGGGAGAGGCAGATAGCACTAAAATAGAGAATAGTAAGCTAATAGATGGAGTCGGAGTAAGGGAGCAAGTAATGAAGTCTAAATGATGGTCACACTGCATGTATGTGAACACATGGAGTATAGTTATTAAAACTGAGGAGTTACAGGCACAGATTGCCTTGTGGGATTATGATGTTGTGGTGATAATGGAAACCTGGCTTAACGAAGAGCAGATCTTGGTGTTAAATATTCCCAGTTGCAAGGTGTTCAGTAAAGATAGGAAAGGGAAAAAAGGAGGGTGGCGTTTTTGGTTAAGGGAAGTACTGCAGTACTGGAGAAAGAGGACGTGCCAGAGGATTCGAGGACAAAATCAATTTGACTAGGGTTAGGGAATAAGAAGGGTGCAATTACATTGCTCAGTGTAATATACAGACCACCAGTTAGTGGGAAGGATGTAGAAGAACAAATCTGCAAGGAAATTACAGAGAGGTGTAAACATCATAGAGTAGTTATAATGGAGGACTTTAATTACCCATATACAGGCTGGGATAGTGGTGGTGTAAGGGGCAGTGAGGAATAAGCGTTCCTAGATAGTACTCAGGAGAATTTCCTACAGCAGTATGTGTCTGGTTCAACAAGAAAGGAGGCACTGCTAGGCCTGGCTCTTGGAAATGAGGTGGGCCAATTAGATCAAGTGACAGTGGAGTAACATTTAGGAGACAGTGATCATTACCACATAAGGTTTAGGATGATAGTGGAAAATGACGTGGGTCAATCCAGAGTAAGAATAATCAACTGGCGGAAAGCAGACTTCAATGGGGCAAGAACGGAGCTGGGCCGCATACACTGGAACTGAAGGTTGATAGGAGACACAGTAGCTTAACAGTGGGCTACCTACAAAGAGGAGATGGTTTGGGCACAGTCAAGGTGTGTTCCCTCAAAAGGGAAGGGTAGGGCAGACAAATCCAGAGCTCCCTGGATGACAAAGGAGATAGAAATTAAGTTAAAGAAGAAAAAGTGTGCATACGACAGGTGTCAAGTAGCAAATACAGTTGAGAACCAAGCTGAAAACAGAAGGTTCAGAAGGGATGTGAAAAAGCAAATATGGGAAGCAAAGAGGGATTATGAGAAAAGACTGGCAGCTAACATAAAAAGAAATCCCAAAGTATTCTATAAGCCCATCAATAGTAAAAGGGCGATAAAAGGAGGAGTAGGGCCCATTAGGGACCAAAAAGGAGATTTACACATAGAGGCAAGAGGCTTGTTTGAGGTGTTAAATGAATACATTGCATCTGTCTTTACCTATAAGGCATATGTTGACCAGGCCATGGTAACAAAGGAGGAAACTCAGTCACTAGAAGGGTTTAAAATTAATAAGGAGGTGGTATTAGCTAAGCTGTCAGTACTTAAAATTGATAAGGCACCAGGACCGGATGAGATGCATCCAAGAATATTGAAGGAAGTGAGAGTGGAAATTGCAGAAGAACTGGCAATAATCTTCAATGTTCCCTGGATTCAGGGGAGGTGCCCGAGGACTGGAGAATTGCAAACGTTACACCCTTGTTCAAAATAGGTTGTAAAGATCTGCCCTGCAATTATAGACCAGTCAGTTTAACTTCGGTGTTGGGGAAACTTTTAGAAACAATTATTCAGGATAGAATTAATAGTTGCTTGGAAAAATGTAGATTGATTCAGAAGAGTCAACATGGATTTGTTAAAAGAAAATTGTGTCTAACTAACTTGCTGGAGTTTTTTGAAGAGGTAACAGAGATGGTTGATGAGGGCAAGGCTGTTGTTGTGGTGTATATGGACTTCTAAAAGGCGTTTGATAAAGTGCCACACAACAGACTTGTGAGGAAAGTTATAGGTTATGGAATAAAAGGGGCAGTAGCAATAAGAATACAAAATTGGCTGAGGGATAGGAAACAAAGAGTAATGGTTAATGGGTATTTTCTGGGCTGGAAGAAGGTTTGTAATGGAGTTCCCCAAGAGTCGGTATTGGGCACCTTGCTTTTCCTGATATATATAAATGATCTGGATCTTGGTGTGCAGGGGACAATTTCAAAGTTTGAAAATGACATAAAACTAGGGAGAACAGCAAACTGTGAGGAGGATAGTGTAGAACTTCAAAAGGACATTGACACATTGGTAGAGTGGGCAGATAGGTGGCAGATGAAGTTCAATGCGGAGAAGTGTGAGGTAATACACTTTGGTACAAGGAACATGGAGAAACAATATAAAATAAAGGATACTATTCTGAAGGGTGTGCAGGAGCAGAGAGACCTGGGTGTATATTTATATAAGTCTTTAAGGGTGGCAGGACAGGTAGAGAGAGCTGTTTCTAAAGCATACAGTATTCCAGGCTTCATTAATAGGGCCATAGAGTAGAAGAGCAGGGAGGTTATGATGAACTTATATAACTCACTGTTAGAGCTCAGCTGGAGTATTGTGTACAGCTCTAGGTGCCACACTATAGGAAGGATGTGAATGCATTGGAGAGAGTGCAGAAGAGGTTTACGAGAATGGTTCCAGGGATGAGACACTTCAGTTATGAGGAAAGATTGGAGAAGTTGGGACTGTTTGCCTTGGAGAGGAGAAGGCTAAGAGGAGACTTGATAGAAGTTTTCAAAATCATGAGGGGTCTGGACAGAGTAGATAAGGAGAAACTGTTCCTGCTTGTAAACGGGTCAAGAACCATGGGCACAGTTTTAAAGTGTTTTGCAAAAGAAGCAAATGTAAGGTGAGAAAAAACTTTTTCATATAGCAAGTAGTTAGGGTTTGGAATGCAATCCCTGGAAGTGTGGGAGAGACAGGTACAACTGAGGCATTAAAGAAGGTATTGGATGATTATCTAAATAGAAACAATGTGCAGGGTTATGGGGAAAAGGCTGGAGATTGGCACTAAGTTAAAATTATGAGAGCTAGTGCAGACATGATGGGCCGAATGGCCTCTTTCTACACCATAACAATTCTGTGATTCTGTGAACCGCTGTAGTCCATGTGGTGTAGGTACACTTACAGTGCTGTCAGGGAGGAAGCTCCAGGATTTTGACCCAGCAACAGTGAGGGAACAGCGATATGTTTCCAAGTTAGGATGGTGAGTGGCTTAGAGAAGGAATTTCCAAATGGTGGTGTTCCCATTTATCTGCTGCCATTATCCTTTTAGATAGTAGTGGTCGTGGGTTTGAAAGGTGCTGCCGAAGGAGCCTTGGTGAGTTTCTGCAGTGCACCTTGTAGATGGTACACACTGCTGCCACTGTTCATCAGTGGTGTAGGGAGTGAATATTTGTGGGAAGGGTGCCGATCAAGCGGGCTGCTTTGTCTTGGATGGTGTCAAGCTTCTTGAGTGTTGTTGGAGCTGCACTCATCCAGACAAGTGGAGAATATTCCATCACACTCCTGACTTGTGCCTCGTAGATGGTGAACAGGCTTTGGAGAGTCAGGAGGTGAGTTACTCGCTGCAGAATTCCTGGCCTCTGGCCTGCTTATGTAGCCAAAGTACTTATGTGGCTAGTCCAGTTTCTGGTCAATGGTAACTCCCAGAATGTTGGTAGTGCGGGAATTTAGCAATGGTAATGCCGTTGAGTGTCATGGCATGGTGGTTAGATCTCTCTTGTTGGAGATAGTCATTGCCTGGCGCTTGTGTGGAGCGAATGTTACTTGCCAATTCTCAGCCCAAGCCTGGATATGGTCCAGGTCTTGCTGCATTTGGACATGGACTGCTTTATAAAAGATTGGTTTGGCCTCAACTGGAGTATTGTAACCAATTCTGAATGTGAAAGCATTAGAGAGGGTGCAGAAAAGATTCGCTAGAATGGTTCCAGGGATTAGGAACTTCAGGTACATGGCTAGATTAAAGAAGCGATGGCTGTACCCCTTGGAGAAGAGAAGATTAAGAGGAAATTTGTTAGAGGTATTGAGGGGTCTGGACAGTGTAGATAAGGAGAAACTGTTCCAAGTGGTGGTAGGATCCAGAGCCACTGATTCTGATTGGCAAAAGAAAAGATAGCGGCATGCGGAGAACATTTCTGTGCAGCATGTGATGAGGATCTGGAATGCTCTGCCTGAGATTGTGGAGGAGGCAGATTCAATCGAGACCTTCAAAAGGGAGTTAGGTAATGATCTGAAGAGAGAAAATTTACAAGGCTATGAGGAAAAGAAAGGGGAGTAGGACTAGGTGAGCTGCTCTTGGAGACAGCCAGCATGGACACGATAGGCTGAATGGATTCCTTTCATGCTGAACCACTTTATGACTCTATGGCCTGAATTTCACTCTTGGCATGCGTGCCAAGTTGGCGGGAGCAGAAGTGGATGTGAAATCTGCTCACAGCTGCGGTTGCGTTACAAATGCAATTTCACAGTTAGGGTCCGCCCAGCGTGAAACGCGCCTTCTCAATGGTCGGGAAGGGCCGGGTGGGACTTGTCAGGCACCGGGTCCAATGGTGACCCAGTGGGTGCTTCAAAACTGGCGGAGGCAGCTCCCTGAAGGCTGCCAGGGAAGAATCTTTGGAGTCTGTCCAGGAAACCATTTTATTCGAACAATGGCTTTACCAGCATCTGGATTCGTTAGACAGGAGGGCAAACCGGTGGGCATTCAGCCCCTTGTTTCTTGGACAAGTGCCTTGCAGTCCTTGTGGAGGAGGTTGGCGTCAGACTTGACACCCTAGTACCCAGGGATGGCAGGAGGAGGCCACCGCACCTGGCCAAAAAAGCCTGAGAGGAGGTGGCAGCCGAGGCCAGTGGCCACGATGTTGTGCAGCATACATGGGTGCAGTGCCGCAAAAGGTTCAACGATCTGCTGTGCTCGGCAAGGATGAGTTGGCATAGATCAGTGGGGGGGAGCATTAAGGGCTGGTTGCGCACCCCCCCCCCCCCCCACCCCGTGGAGCTCAGGGGTGTTGGAGCCTGAGTGCCGACTATCACTGACACCAGCGCCGGCCAAGGGGGTGAGCCCTGGCTGTCTGATCTGAGTGTCTTGCGGGTCGAGGGTCATGACTCGGACGTGCCCTGCAAGTTATTTCAGATCAGGATTTGCCAGGTTGCAATGGCGATGCAGGTAGACAGTGGGCAAGTCAATGCTCATCTGTCATTTCAGAAGAGAAGCCATTTCCCCAATGAAAGAACTAAGACAAGCATAGGCCCCCCCCCAAACCTCCTCATTCTGATGAGATATGAGATGGACGCCTTGGAGCTGGAGTGCCACCACCCACCTCGGTCAGCCAGCTGTGAAGAGGCAGGGGTCTCTGACGAAGGTAAGAGTGCAGTGCACAGAGGTGAGAGTGTTGGATTGTGCAAACATTCCTGTGTAGTCTCATCATTAATGGGAGCCTCAAACCTGGAGGCCCCATTCATCATTGAAAGACAATGGCACCGTGATGTAGAACTCCATTGTCTCACCAGAGCACCTGGCATGCACAGTGACAGTGTGATGAATTAAACAATGACATGTCATTGGTCTTCCCTAGAATCGCCAGCTCGCCCACGAACACAGGACCCCGAAGAGTCACCCTTGACATCAGAGGACCACTGGGCTTTAACTGTAACTGCATCACACCCCCTCTTTCTGAACCAGGCACCAGCGCAGATGCCAGCACCTTGGTGAGAATTAGATGGTCGACTAAAATGTTGGTGCATAGAGGTGAGGGCACTTCACACTCGCTTGAGGAGCAGGAGGAGGCAGAGAGTGCCTCGGGTGTCAGCAGTCAGAGGACTGCTCGGGACCAGGACTATAGTGATTCGAAGGCAGATGATGAGCCTCTGGATGCATCCATTAGGTGGCAGGTGCTGGATGTCTGGCGGGATGTGCGGGAGGATCTGGCAGAGATCCATGAGGATAACGTACGCCATGGTCTCTGTTGTGGAGGAGTCCATGTGGAACATTAACCCTCATCGCCGGGCACACTGCCTCCTCCATTAAGAGACTGGAGACAGAATTAGGGGTTCCTGGGGTTGTACTGAGACCTGCAAGCTCTCACTCGGCAATGACCTCAGAAGGTCAGTGTCAGTGTGGGGGATGGATATGGCACCCAGTATACCAGCTAGGTGCCCATCCATCAATGGTGAGCAGGGAGGCCCAGGGCAACCTCACATTGGCTTACGAGCTGCTTGTCCCTGCGGGCACCTCTCAGGATGCTCTGGATGACAGCAGCAGCTCCTCCACCTCTTTTCCATTGACTGTAGCATCTGATGAGGCTGCAATGACTGGGGAGAGGTCAACTGTGGCACTGGCCGCTCACTCCCCGGTGGGCCAGTACAGGCTCCACTGACCAGAGGACGGCCGTCAAGGCCAACAAAACATCAGAGCCAGCAGGCTGCCTCCAATGTCACTGCCGGCAACGGTGAGGGGGGGGTGGTGTTGGGTGGACAAGACGCAGCACTCGCAAACGTAAGTTTAAGGCATCTCCTGAGCACACATAGGACTGTTCACGGGTGATCTTCTGTTCTGCCATGTTTTGGTAATATGTTTACTGCTGTGACCATTAACACCATTTGTTATGTTCATCTGATATCAGTGCCAACATGATATAAATTTTGCTTTTGTCTTAATGGCTTGAGTATGCTTCACTTGTTTTGTAAGTGTAGGGCACACCGGTATCTCATGCTGGACATGAGTGGCTCTAATAGTTATTACACAGGCACTGTGTGGACTTTGGGTTCAAAGGAAAGGGCCATTTTGGACATCCGGGATGGAGGCAGCACCCCTGGCATGAGGTGGAAGCAGGTCTTTGGCAGCCTTGCTGAAGGTGCATCAGATCAAGGCATCCCCGGTGTCCCTGCCTCCCTGGAGGATCCAGAGGTCTGCCTCCACGTCTTCATCATGCTCCTCACCAGGCTCTTCTTCTGACTCACTACTGGACTCATCATCTGTGGCCTGTGGAGCTGTCTCAAGATCCTTTTACTCCAGTGGGTACCCCCTTGCCAGAGCCAGATTGTGGAAAGCGCAGCATGCAACCATTATTAGTGACACCCTGAATGGTCCATGCATCGGAACTGAATCTTCAGAAGACCTATGGTCCTCTCTATCCCCGCCCTTGTGGAGGCATGACTCCTATTATACCGCTTCTCTGCCTCTGTTCTTGAGTGGCAGAGAGGTGTTAAAAGTCACAGTTTCAATGGATAGCCCCTGTCACCCAGTAGCCATCGGTCCAGCAGAGCTGGAGCAGTGAACAGCCTTGGCAGTTGTGGGTATCTGAGGATGTAAGCGTCATGGGAGCTGCCAGGGTTCCTTGCACCGACTTGCAGAATCTTGTGGTCACAAATTATCTGGACATTCCTGTTGACGAAGGCTCCCGACTGACCCGCTGGTGCCTTGATGGCCACATGTGTGCAGTCGATTGCACCCTGAATGCAGGGGAACCCAGCAATCACAGCAAACCCTCTGGCTCGCTCAGCTTGGCTGCCTCGTCCATATGGAAATGAATAAGTGTCATTATCCACCTGAATAGAGCTTCTATCACCAGCCTGTCGCAACTGTGGACAACTGAATAGGACACTTCACAAAGATCCCCCACTGACCCCTGGAAAGAGCCGAAGAAATTGAGGGCCACTGTGACCTTCAGAGCAACTGGCATGGGGTGTCCACCCACATAGTTGGAGGTGATCTCCAGCCCAATCATCTGACAAATGGAGGTCACAGTCTCCCTGGAGAGATGGAACCTCCTTCGGCATTGCACCTTGGACATATTGAGGTAGCTCCATCGCTGTTTGTAAACACTGGCAGCAGGATAGTGGTATCTTCTGCGGCCCTTCTACCTTGGACTACCTGCTGGGTCTGCGCCTCTTGTGCCTGTGCCTCTCCTCCTCCACAGGTTGCTCCCCTGGAAGCTACATAGGGACATCTGGCCTCCTCTCCCTTCTGCCCCTCTCTTCCTTCTCAGAGGAGATACCACCAGCGGAGACCACAATCCCCATTCCCTGGGTAACAGAAGGCTGCCTGGCGCCTGGAAGGATCCACGTGGTCAAAATCCTCCGGGGGCCTTGGAGACACCAGTGAGTGCTGAAATGAAGCCTGGAAATGCTCAGACTGAAGCTCAGAACAGTGATGAAGTTATCAAGTTAAAGTAAGCAACCAGATGCAAACTATCTCCTAAACTCCTCACTGCTCACACTGGCAATGCTGCTGACCCTTTTTATCCCACCCTTGGATGAGGTTTTGTTAAATGTGGGCTGCCCATTTTGCCCGTGCGACGAGCATGAAATCGCATGGACAATGTAAAATAGGGATCAATAGGGTTCTTAATGGCCTTAAGTGGCCCTTTAATTGTTGACGGGCACGGCTCCGACACTCGTGCACGCCCGCCGACCTGAAGATTGCTCGCGTGCGGGTTGATATTGGAACACTTGCCCGATGTCATCTCACGCTATTTCATGTCTGTTTGGGTCAGGCACGCATCCACCCAGGAGATGTAAAATTCAGGCCTGTGATTCTATACTTCCCTACCATACCATTGCTGAGTGTAAAAAGACTCTATGATATAATTTATTTTACTGGGGAATGCTTTGGACTAGTTCAAAATGTGGAACTCGAAAAACAGATCAGCCATGATATTATTAAATGGCAGAGCAGGCTCGAGGGGCCGAATGGCCTACTTCTGCTCCTATTTTGTATGTTCGTAAAACAAAACAAAACTGATGGAGCATAAGTCCTCCCTATGGTCTCAGTTTTAAGTTCTACCTGAAATAAGATTGACCGATCTCAAAGCAGGTCCTTGTGAAAAAAACCCCAGACCACAAAATTATCCGTTATTTGGCATTAAATTGGAAATTATACTTCTCCTTTCGCTTCTGTCTTTCGCTGCTCACAATATTTTAATGAAATTTTTATATGTTTACTAGTCAGAATGTTTTGTCATTTGTAGTGACCCTATCCTTTATTGCTCCTGAATTTTTCCCAGTTTTTCTCAAAGAAAACATCAGCTGGGAATTTCCTCGGGCTTGCTCTCACTCTGTTGCCGTAATTTTGTTGGAAGTGCAGCAGAAATCCTGTTTACGTGCAAAGTGGAAGTAGCTCAAAGGAAATTTCCAACCATAGACATAACCACAATACTTTATACTGAAATCGCTGAGCACAATGGGTATTCCAGGTGAATGAATTGGCCCATTGACAGGATTCTCAATGCATTAGGATATGTGCGTAGCATGTTTCCAGAGGTGGTGACCCCTTTCTCCGTCCCATGCGTCTCCAAAGTTGGACACTCTGGCCACATACAGCCCCCGCTCCTCGAATTAGGTCATTATCATGAGTTGGGCCAGCCTACCATCCAGACGTGCCATCTCAGCCTCTTGAGTATTTATCTCCCTTTATGTCTGCAAGGTGAACAATGCCATTAGCACAATGCATCCCTCCCTGTCCACTTGCAGCCTTTCATTCATATACAACATTGTAGTCTGCACTCCAGCCTCCTAAACAGCAGCATTAGGGTTCTGACCTGTGTTGATGTATCAGGTGAGGCACCACAGCACACCCCTCTCCCATGGTGGGAAGCCCACTATGTGCCCTTGGGATGCCCCTCTTCTTGACACTTTGGTGCAGCTGACCAGAAGGTATGCCATTTGGATTTCTCTCATCACTCAGCTGGCCAATTCTAGTAAGGTAAATGAAGTGTTTTCGGCACTGCATCCAGTTCCTCCTCACCAGTCCCCTATCCAGCCATGCCATCTTTGTCAGTCTTGGGGGGGCTCCTGTTACCACTGTCAGGGTTTCTACATGCACTTACCACCTCCAGCAGGACCTCCAGCAAATAGGCTGAAAAATGGAGGAGGGGAGCATTGCTCTGTCACAGGGATCCTCCCTTCCCCACTGCCATCTAATCTGCCTGTGCCTCCATTTTGTGGCCAAACAGCAAGCTCAGCAATGGCTGCCACAAGGCCTTTATATTGGACCCATTCCATTGGCACAAGGTCAGGACCTGTAAATCATCACAACGGAAGGCTCCCATCTTGGGATTTGAAATCCTGCCCTATGACTGTATAACAGTCTGCTTTCCTGGCTAGCTGTAATGAATGTGTACATTTCTGAAATGTATAAGATACAACACAAACTATCAAACTATTCCTAACTTGGTACTAATTGGAGCAAAATTAATAACTTCACCCAGAAAAGACATGGGGACTACTGGTGCAGGAAATAAAAATGCAGTCGAGCAACCATCTGAGATTGGAATTAAGACTCACCACAGTGGATAAAGTATAGGGAGACCTGTGTTTTGCATGTGACCTGTACTACACCTGATATGAATGTATTTGATGCAGATACTGGTGACCAAAGTGGAAAATTGTTCCACTGCCTAATAATAACATCCCTCAGCTTCAAGAGCACAAATATTCTTTAAAAAGAATGTGTCATTACTATTATAAAAGCAAAATACTGCAGATGCTGGAAATCTGAAATAAAAACAAAAAGCACTGGAAAAACTCTGGAGTTGGCAGCATCTGTGGAGAGGGAAACAGAGTCAATGTTTTGAGTCCAATATGAGTCTTCTGAACAGTATGACAATCCTTCCTAGACCAGTCACATTGTATTCGAAACATTAACTCTATTTCTTTGTCCACAAATGCTGCCAGACCTGCTGAGTTTTTCCAGCATTTTCCACCATTTATTCCATCATTAATATAAATAGTAATTGAAATTAAAATATTATGATGACTTTGCATTTCTGGCAAACTTCCTTATTTTGCAAAGTAACTCGAATGCCAACTTGTTAACATTAGCTCTACTAAAGCTCTTAACAACTTTCACACCCTCGCTGTGAATCATGTAAATTGAAACTGTTTTCTTTTGTAATTTGAATCTTTTTCCTGACTAGGTGGAGTAGAAACTACAATCCCAACTCAACTGGATTTCGAGATAGTTGATATCACTGACGCAGCGACAAGGAACCCTTCTGTTGCACCGATTTATTTGGAAGATGTTTACGCCATGCCAAATGATAAGTTTCCTTTGACTGTTCGAATTGCAGACGGCATCGACAAAAACAGCCTCATTGCCATGAGTCACAGATTTAACCCAACATATTTTGAAGTTGGAAAGTGCCTCACAATCTTGACAAGAGTAGAAGTGAAAAAATACCTTGTCACCGAAATCTCTCAGCACTCTGCCAAGAGACGTTTTCTTGTTCCTTGGAGCTACCATGGTATATTTCAGAGGACCCCTAGAACATTTCAATCAGTTTATGATTTAGACCTTGCAAGGGACACAGCTGGAGTGATCGAAGTTATTGCTACACAATGCTATGCTGCAGAGATGGAAGGATTATCTTCTTTTACAACAGGGGATCGATTCCGTACAGTTGAGCGTGTAAATATTTTTACATTTGATGGGATACAACCGCAAACCATATCCGTTCTGGAATGTGAGAACATTGCCACACATGATATAGTCTGGCTCCCAATGCATGCAATAGGGACATTTTTGGAAGTTTTAAAAGACGGAGGGAAGTTCACCATCAAGGAACTCCTTTCCCACCACAAACCTCCATGTCATGTAAAAGTGATTGCTAAAGACCGGTCCCTTCCAAGTGATCTTCTATTTGGCATAAATGAACTGAAGGTTGATGGCGAAGTTAACATGAAATATGTTGTTGCTAAATGTACCCATGCTTCAGCTGAACCCTTCGAAATACCTGTTGAGATTATGAAAGTTATGGTGTTGATAATGAGCGAAGAGTCACCTTCGACTGGCGAGCAAGCCATGAACCTGTTATCATCCGAAACTGTTGAACTTTTATCAGCTGATAACTATGAGTTGCTTAAAGGGTGTGATGTTCATCCTACACCTCCTCCGCTCCCTCCCAAATCTAGAAGTCGTATTTTGTCATGTGGCCAAATTCAAATCCCTCCAATTCCACCCAGAGTAACAAAGAAAAATACCCACACTGATCCTTTTCTTCATGATGACGCTTGTGCGTTAAAGACCCAAAGTGTTCTAGGAATGTTGTAGTATGCTACATCTGTAGTGAATGAGAGTTTCATTTATAATTTGTGATAAATGTGTTTAAAACACTTTGTGGTAGTGAAAGCTTAGTCTTTTGAGAATGGTGGAACCTTCCCTATCTATGCTCTAGTGGAAACTTAATTGGTCGATAGGGTTTGGTGTATAATTGAAAATCCCAAATTTTGTTCTTATATAAATTGATACAATAAGCATGAGAATGAAGTTGTCACAATGTTGTGAGGTTGATTTATTTCAAACAGGAAGCTGGCAGGATGTGCAATGAGGTAATGTCTTGTTTTGCTTCATTCAAAGTCTGATGGAGAACAAGAAGAAGTTATATTTATATAGTGCCTTCAACATAATGAAATATCACAAGGCATTTCACAGGAGCATTTTAAAACAAAATATGACACCAAGCCACATAAGGAGATTTTGGGTCAAAAGACCAAGAGGTAGGTTTTAAGGATTGTCTTAAAGGAGGAAAGTGAAAAATGGAGGCAGAGGTTTAGGGAGGGGATACCAGAGCTTGGGGCCAAGGCAACTGAAGGCACAGTCACCAATGATGGAGCAATTAAAATTGAGAATGCAGAAGAGTTCAGAATTAGAGGAATGCAGATATCTTGGAGATTGTGTAGCTGGAGATTGTGTAGCTGGAAGAGATTACAAAGTTAAGGGGCAAGGCCATGGAGGAATTTGAAAACAAAGATGAGAATTTTAAAATCAAGAATTTGCTTGACTGGGAGCTGATATAGGTCAGTGAACACAGGGGTGATGGGGGAATTGGACTTCCATAAGCTGAGAGATGGGCTGTAAAGTTTTGAATGACCTCTCAAGTTTGTGGAGGGTAGAATGTGAGAGACCAGCCAGGAGTGCATTGGAATAGTCGAGTCTAAAGGTAATGAAAGCATGAAGGGGGGTTTCAGCAACAGATGAGCTGAGACAGTGGTGAAGTCCGGCGATGTTACAGAGGAGGAAGTAGGCGGTCTTAGAGATAGCACAAATATGTCAATCAAAAAGATAAAAAAACAGAGGAATAACAGCAAAATACTGCAGATTCTGGAAATGAAATAAAAGCAGAAAATGCTGAAAAAACTCAGCAGGTCTGGCAGCATCTGGGGAGAGATAAACAGGAGTTAACGTTTTTGAGTCCGTATGACTCTTCTTCAGAGCTTCTTCAAAGACAGGAACATGGCTTCTGTAGGTTCCATCTCAATTCAGACAGGTCAATATGGCAGGAAGTGGAAGCATGCTGCAAACTCTCTCCCCCACCCCCTGCCCCATTTGGACCATTCCTGCCAAGTGGAGGAGAGGTTTTATTATCCTTTCATGGGATGTGGGTGTCACTGGCTAGGCCAGCTTTTGTTGCCCATCCCTAATTGCCCTTGGACTGAGTGACTTACTTTCAGAGGAGTTGGGGAATCAAAAATGACCCTAAAGTTTCTATTGTATGGATTTGGTATTAGTGTTCATATTTGCAAGCAGTTGAGGCCCAGACCTGTGAGGCTGGACTGAAGGAAGGCAATCAGATACTTAAGGTTCACATGGTGATGATAAAAATTGTGTGACTGTTGAGCTATTGGGAATTGGAGAGATGGTTCAGCTGAAGAGTTCTTGGATTATTTGCTGTCCAAGAGCTCTGGCATCTCAGGATCCTAGTGGTTCTGTAGAAGGGTCATGAGGACTCAAAACATCAACTCTTTTCTTCTCCACCGATGCTGCCAGACCTGCTGAGTTTTTCCAGGTAATTCTGTTTTTGTTTTGGATTTCCAGCATCCGCAGTTTTTTGTTTTTATCCTAGTGGTCAATGTTGTTCTTCCTTCTTCTCCTCCTCTTCCTCCTCCTACTGTTCTTCCTCCACCTTTTCTGCCTTCTCCTCCCCTCCTCCTTTTCTTCCTCTTCCTCCTCCTCAGGTAAGGGCTGGTCCTTCAATATAGCAAAATTATGCAATGTTCTGTCATGAAGCTAGAAACATGGTGTTATGACACAGCAGTTGGTAAAGGCTGAGTTGTTTAAATCTTAGAAGGAAATTTGAACAACTGTCACAACCTATATTTTCAATTGGTATGTTTGAGATGCAGTTCTGAATTCAGAAATAAAACCCACCAAGCCGCAAGAGGATTTTTATATAAAACTAAATTAAACATTTATTAATTTAACAACTAATTTAAACATATACACATGTCTACAAATTACTACCAGAGTAACTTTTAAAAAAATCCCCAAATTAATTACTCCCAGGTAAATCTTCACCAAGTCAACAATAACCCATAGACTCTAAACAGACACCAGGTAAAGCACATTTGTCCTTATAAATTCAAAATGAGGTTCCTTTCAATTTGGTTCCTTTGCAGAGTCCTAGGCTTACAGGCTGGTTAGACTTTAAATGCCTCTGACTCACACTCTCAAACTCCTTTCAGTTTATACCTAGCCTTCCCTTTGAATGTAAATTTTCAATTGTATTACTAAGTTTTTTAAATTTTACCTCTCCTGATGATAATGCTTTCATTCCACCAATTTTATTAGTAATATAAACACACTGCTTAGTGTCTGCCAGCTAGGTGCAAGATTTTACCCATTCTTTTAAATGGTTTATTCAACAAATGCAAATTGCACTTTACCTTTTACTCCTTACGTTTATCTAATTAACATCTCAAACTACTATTCATCAAAGCACCCACACTAGCTGGCTTTAATCCAATTCAGAGACACACAGACACAGACCCTACTACAATTCCAATTTAAAAATCATTTCAAATAACGTTATAGACAATAATCTCTTCATGACAAAGGTCTGGGGTGGATTGCGAGGCTTCTCACGAATGATCCAGGCAACAGAACTGTGACTTGAGTGTGCTGACAGTCTGTTCAATAATATTCCTGGTGGCAGCATAGATCTCATAGTAGGCTTGCATTGCATCTGTAACTGGAATCCTGACGAGTCACAGGCTCTGTCTGGGGGAGATAAGCCTTGCTGCCAAGTAGCCAGGCTGTGACCTGGTTGCTTGACTGGAATAAAGGCGGCACAGAGAATGAATTCGGACACAACTCCATAATGTTCCACCTGTGATTTCAAACAAGATGCACATTAAAGAATTGGTGCCCCTTTCCAATGAGAAGGGGCCCAGTCTGCTTGCTAATGGAGATCATGCAGGGCAATGTGATTGCAGTCCATGGCACGTTGGACACTGCGGGAGAAGAGGCAAAGCCTAATCCTCTTTCTCACCCTCCTTCGCTCTGTCCAATGGAAAAGACATGGTGTTCCTTCTGACGTAGAGAACCTTAGTCACTTCTCTGATACAGTGATGCACAACAAATAGAGGTGTCACCGATGCCATCTGAAGGCTCCAGCCTGAATAACCCATCAAAATGAAATGAATAGAAGTTAAAAGCCACAGTGATCTTATCAGCCACAGGCAGTGCTATCCATGACCTAGTTTGAGGTTCGAGCTGCAGCAGGTAGCATGACTCGGTGATGGGCTTCTTGGTGAAGCGATGACACCTGACACACAATTTCTCAGCGAAGTTAAGGTGGGAGCGATGCTACCTGAAGACCCACTCTGGATATGGCCTCTAGCTCTCCTCTTCCCCACAGCCGCCACCCATCCCACCGCCCTGTCCTTTTTACTGTTCCCCTTTCTATACCAACCCAAAAGGCAGATCTACCACTCCGCCCATGACTAGGTAAGCTCATTTCAGACAAAAGCAATCCAGCACCGGCACAAAGTTGTTACTAGATGGCAGCACTGACTTGTGCAACACAGAAAAGAAACATGTCCAGAAGGTAATTAACCTGAGAAGTCATAATTAGCCTGAGAAAACAAACCAGCAACAAACCCTTATAGATAGGAATAGCCCTTTAAATAGCATTGCTGCAGGGTCCTTCCTGATTGTTAGCACCATCAGAGGAGGTTCACCAGATTGATTCCAGAGATGCGGGGCTTGTCTTATGAGGAGAGATTGAGCAGTTTAGGCCTATATTTGCTAGAGTTTAGAAGGATGAGAGGAGATCTAATTGAGGTATATAAGATGCTAAAGGGGATAGACAAAGTAGATGTGGAACGGATTTTTCTCCTTGTGGGGCATTCTAGAACGACAGGCTAAGGGATGGTAGATTTAAATCAGAGCTGAGAAGGAATTACTTTTCTCAAAGAGTTGTGAATCTGTGAAAATTCACTACCTCAGAGTGCAGTGGATGCTGGGATGCTGAATACATTTAAGGAGATAGACAGATTTTTAATTAGTAACGGGTTGAAAGGTTATGGGGAGAGGGCGAGAAATTGGAGTTGAGGCCGAAATGAGATCAGCCATGATTGTATTGAATGGCGGGGCAGGCTCGAGGGACTGAATTGCTTACTCCTGCTCCTAGTTCGTATGTTCCATGTTCTAGGAGTTGTTGGGTAAGTTTATCACTGGTGCTAAGGCAGACTAATTTCGTAGTACAATCAAATATCTAGGTCAAGGGCAGCGGTAGCAGAGTGTTCAAATGACTTCATTTATTTCAAATTCCCTTTTTATCATTTATTTTTGTAGCCTATGTCTAATATTGCTTCTGAATGGCTTCATTTATCTGTGCATGACCTGTGTCAGTGTAGCTGGTTCCTGAAGGTCAAACCATGCTCAGATGAGACTCATTAAGGCCTTGCTGAGAAAGGATTTTCTGAGTGAATTACAAAAGTTTTTTTTCATTCAGTTTGCAGCTGACTATGCAAGACCTGTACCACATGAACCAGTTGCACTAGAACAGGTGTCAGACAATGTAAAAGCATCTCAACATTAAGTATATTAGCATCAGTGTTCCTGAGCTGATGTTTTTTTAAAAGGACTGGCATAAGGAGTCTGGAATTTTCTAGTATCTGTCAGCTGTCCAAAGATTAATAATCCATTCAGAGATGATTCATATGTGAATATTTTGAAAGCATTGGATCTCCTGACACCAAACTGGAACAGAAAGTCACCACCCACTACATCTGGCAGTGGCTGTACAGTTTCTCCCACCACTGGCGTCATTGTTGTGTGTCTGTTGTCTGTTTAAATGCCTACCACCCAGTGGCTGCCTCCCACTCACCATCCTGCTCCTGACCCCTCACTGCCTCCCATTCATTTGCCGCCCTTCTTCGCACTTTGCTCGCTAGTTCGCTCGCCACCTCATTTGCTGCCTCACTTGCCACGCCACTTCCAGCCCTGCTTGCTGCCTCACTGGTCGCCCTGCTCTCGATGCCTCACTGCCTCCCAGTTGCCACCCTGTTACCTCGCTGCTCCCCTGCTCTCAAACCCTCTCACCAACCCTCTCGCAATCTCACGTGCCACAAGTGAGGTAGCGAGGGTTCAGGAGAGGAGCAACAAGTGAGACAGCCCAGGGTTGGGAGCAGGGCAGCAAGAGGGGTGGCGAGCCAGTTGGGGCAGTGAATGGGAGAGGAGTGAAGCAGTGACTAGAAGGGGAGCGAGGCAGCAAGCAAAGCGGCAAGAGTGGCAGCGAGTGAGGCGGCAAAGGGTTGGGAGTGGGGCAGTAATCAGGAGGGAGCCAAAATGGCGTCCGAGATCTCGGAGGCCGAATGTACCTGGAAGATGCACTATGGGAAGCTTCGGAAGTCCCAATACAAGGACTCCATGGGAGTTTTCTGTGGAGTTTGAACTCTGATGGGAACTTCCCCTGCTCCCTGGGACCCTCTGGAAAAAAATCTATGTTAGCATCGGAGACCTCAGACAGTTCCAACCTACTTACCTGAATAGTTATTCAAAAAATGTTAGACAAAATAATTCTAGTCCAACTCCTGGGTAACTATACAACTGATGCCCCAATCACTCATACTGATTCCTCCCTCCACACTCTCCTCTGACCCTCCTGACTCCCTCCCCAGACCCTACCTGACTAACTCCTCCACTCAACTCCCCCTGACTAGCCCCTGCCCTGACAACCCCTCCCAGCCCGACCAACTAACCCCTGACCCACCTACCCACTCACACACCTGCCACCCTACCGCTTCACCCACCTGCCATCCTACCCATCCACCATATTATCCAGCAGCCACCATGCCACCCTACCCACCTGCCATCTATCCCTTTACTCATTTACCTCACCCACCCTATCCCCTTACCCACCATAACCCCTTACCAACTTACCTTAGCCACCCCTCTAGCTTACCCACCATGCTCCCTTATCTACCCCCATTCCCAGTTACCTTCTCTCCGTCGCTTTTCAAAGAAGCTTTGGGATATGAAGGTAATGAGTTATTCTAAAATTGACAATAGTGAGCATTTAGTTGTGATTTGTGTCATTAATGAGACCAAATGTGAAGGCAAATTTCGAATTGGGAATTGCAGATAGCAGAAAAATGATAAAACTTTATCTGAATAATTTCTGGAAAAGATAGAAAAATTGGACTAAAAGATTTGTGTTTTTCTCATACAAATAACTTGCAGAATAAATATGACAGTGATATTTTGGGATAAGCTATTAACACCTATACTGGGCTAAAGTCTTTAATACTATAATTACCACTCCATTTCTCTTGTATTCCACGACATCTTTGTCATTTAATTTCTTCTGCCTTCCAACCTATCCCTTCTATTCTGGTCCACCTGCCCCTCCCCCCTGTACTCAACAGCATAAAAGCTGTTGTATTTCTACCTCCCTCTGGTTCCAAAGAAGAGTCATATTGGATTCAAAATGTTAATTCTGTTTCTCTCTCCACAGATGCTGCCAAATCTGCTGAGTTTTTCCAACATCTGCAGTATTTTGTTTTTGTTTTGGGATAAGTACTGAGTACAGATTTTACGCTTAGTGTTTTTTTCAGTAACACGTGAGGGAGATGGAGAGCACCTGAAACGTAACAAGAGATTGCCAGAGATTCCTTCCATTATATGGGCAGAAGTGGGGATGTTAGTTAATGATTGCACTATGTTCAGCACCATTTGCAGCTGAAGCAGTCCAGGTCTAAATACAAGAAGACTTATAAAATCCAGACTTGGGCTGGCAGTGTCAGGCAATGACCATCTCCAACAAGAGAGAATCTAACCATCGTTCCTTGACATTCAATGACATTACCAACACTGAATCCCCCACCATCAACATCCTAAGATAGATACTGGTGTTTAAAAAATTAATTTCAATAAAGTGTAAAGAGCAGGGATACGAGAGTAATTAATGAATAAATTAAATAAAATACGATAGTGATGGCAAGATGGTGATGTGTTGCTGCTGCAGCATGTGGGACCTAGCTCACCTAGGGCGAACACACCTGTAGTGATCCTGGGTGTGGAAGGATTATGAGAAAAGGATGAATAGGTTGGGCCTGTACTCACTGGAGATTAGAAGAATGAGAGGTGACCTTACTGAAACACATAAGATCCTTAGGGGGCTTGACAAGGTAGATGCTGAGAGGTTGTTTCCTCTTGTGGGAGAGTCTAGGACCAGAGGGCATAATCTCAGAGTAAGGGGTCACTCATTTAAGACAGAGATGAGAAATTTCTTCTCTCAGAGGGTAGTGAATCTGTGGAATTCTTTACCACAGAGGGCTGTAGAGGCTGGGTCGTTAAGTATATTCAAGGCTGAGATAGACAGATTTTTAATCAGTAAGGGAATCAAAGGTTACGGGGAAAAGGCAGGAAAGTGGAGTTGAGGATTATCAGATCAGCCATGATCTCATTGAATGGCAGAGCAGACTTGGCCTACTTCTGCTCTTACGTCTTATCATTTTACGGGGATCCCACTGACCAGAAACTGAACTGGACTAGCCACATAAATACTATGGTTACACGACCCGGTCAGAGGCTAGGAATCCTGTGATGAGTAACTCACCACCTGACTCCCCAAAGCCTGTCCACAATCTACAAAGCACAAGTCAGGAGTGCGATTGAATACTCTGCACTTGGCTGGACGAGTGCAGCTCCATCAACATTCAAGATGCTTGACACCATCCAGGAAAAAGCAGCCCGCTTGACTGTCACCACATCCACAAACATTCACTCCAACTAACGCACAGTGGCAGCAGTGTGTGCCATCTACAAGGTACAATGTAGGGACTTACCACAGCTTGTCAGACAGCACCTTTCAAGCCCAGGACCACTACCATCTAGAAGGACAAAGGCAGCAGACACATGGGAACACCACCACCTGCAAGCTCCCCTCCAAGCCACTCACCATCCTGACCTGAAAATATATCGCTGTTCCTTCACTGTCGCTGGGTCAAAATCATGGAATTCCCTCGCAAACAGCTCTGTGGGTGTACCTACAATACAAGGACTGCAGCGGTTCCAGAAGGCAGCTCACCACCACCACCTCAAGGGCATTTAGGGATGGGCAATAAATGCTGGCCTAGCCAGCAACGCTCACATCCCATAAATAAAAAAAAACACAGCACAAGGGTCAAACAGTGAGAAATGGCACTTCAGAACTTTTTCATGTCATGTCCTGACCTTGTCGTAACTGCAGTCTTTATGTTGCTAAGTACACCGGCAGCCATTAATCATTACTGTACTGGAGATTTTCACACTGTTTAATTAAATAAGTCAGTTCAGGAAACTGCAATGCCCATTTCATCAGGACCTTTCCTCAAAATTAAAGGAAAACTGACTGGTTAATATTGTTATTCAGTATGTGACAAGAAAGAAAGTGCATTGCATGTGAAATACAACATCCCCAGTAACATGTTGGAGAATTAAAAACCAATTATTCTAAATTGTGGCTGCTTCCTTTTCTGAACATCACCAGTTGAACCAAGCTGTCTTTCGGTCAGGATGGAGGGTGGTGATGGGGGTGTTTGGGCTTTTTCCCTGTTCTGTAGCACGGGCCAACTTATATGCATATTACATGTATGTACATATTTTCTATTGAAATCTCAATTTGGCTGTGTTGTGAGTGCACTTGTAGGCAGAATTTTATATCCCCTGGGCAGGTGGGTGCGCAACCGACCCGATCAGTGGTAAAATAGCGCGCGACAACGTCAGGTGAGCGTCCCGACATCATCGCTCACTCGCACTCGTGGCATTTCAGTCGGCGGGCAGGCGCGAGAGTGGGCAACGTGCCTGCCGACAATAAAGAGGCCTATTAAGGCCATTCAAGTTTCAATTAGCAGTGATTGTTCACCGCCCATCCAACACTTACGGCTTGGCGAATCGGCCAGGAGGTCATCGTATTTTTAGTTCTCTGCCTTCAGGGAGCGTGAATTGCGCGCTCCCCCTGCGCCTGCGCAGGCTTCAGCGCTCACCCTCCTCCCGCCCCCCCCACCTCGGCAGCACTGAGCCTTTCCGCGCGCGATTCACGCTGGCTGCCCGTTAACTGGCCAGCCAGCGTGAATTCGAGGGCGGGGCCCGATTACAGGCCAGGTTTCCCGGCCGCTCCCGGGCCCTCTCACCACACCCACCCGAAAATCCTACCTCGTGAGGCAGCAAAACATCATTTAAACCTGAAAAACTCCCACTTGCAACTTGCAGCGATTCACAACTGTCACTTATTAAGGGCTTTCACCAAATGCTATCGTACAATAAAAATAAATTATAAGTAAAGAAGCAGTCTCTCATTCACAAACACCTACACGGCTCGCTTACCTCGGTTGCTGTGGATTGCTATCAGACGTCGCTACCAGCAACCTGGCTCCTGACTATTTCTCTTCTTCAGCCTGTCTCCAGCTCACAGAAAATTACGGTGTGACATCCCAAAGAACCAGCTCCAAAGTAGCCAACCCTACGAATGACCTCATCAAACTAGTTCAAGTCATCAGCGGAAACACACCATTTGTTCCTTTAAAGCCATTTTTAAAGTTTGTTTTGATGGGGTTTTGTAAGGAAGCCTGTGCTCTGGGATCTATTTGGCAGATTACGTTCTCTCGTTTCTATGTTGGATGAAGCTATGAGGCCTCCTGGCCCAAGCGTGGGGGCCACTCATCTGTCAGTTTCCGTCAGCTGCGTGGGAAACAGTTGAAATGAGGTGACTCCAATTAAAAATTGGAAGGTTTCACATCGTTGAAGTCATCCAGTTCATACAAAAGGAGGGGGCGATAGGGATTTCTCCCACAGAAAGCCAAAGTAAATCTGTAGCCCTAATAATCAAGTTGTTGGAAAAGACTGAAGCAGAAACTTCGTTCAAAGTTGGAATTACGTCCTCTATATTTTCTATTTGATGCAAGTACTTAAAAGTCTGAATTGTATCCACTAGGTGAGGAAAACTTTGCCATGTGAATTTTATGTTACTTTCTAATGTAATACACTTAACATAATTCACACATTTTCTGAAGAACTGAAGGAATTTACATGCAGCCTGAAGACTGACTTTTGCTGTACCAAAATATGGCAGCTAGTGCCGTAAAAGGGGATGTGACTTGTCTTCCCTCAACGGTCCAGTGCTACGATGAAGATTTTTGACGGACTGCACACTCTGCATTTCCGGAGAAGCCGGCATCGTAAGTCCTGGCCAGGAATGCAGCCCTGCGGCATGGTGGAGAAAACTCAAAGCTGAGTGACATTCTGAGGGTGATTGCCAATCCTTGGACGAAAGCGGGCCTTTGTTCTTTGATGCAGGCCACAATGTGTGGCGGCACAGGTGATGTCACAGGCACTCCGACTCCATGTGCAGTGAATGCATCCTTTGTAGCTCCACTGTCGGCAAACGCAGCCATTTTAAGCTGGAGGCTTGCTAGAGCAAGATTTGTTTATTTCTCTGGACATAGCTTGAATGCTAATTCCGTGCATAAACCGAAGTTATACTGGAACATTTATGGCTCCACGGGGAATACGCTGCAAATAAACATTTTAATATTTAAGCATTGCTTAAATTAACTGAAATAAATCAATGAGGTTAATGCTCTGACCCAATCCTTATTCATGCTAATAAGCACACTTGTACTATTTATCTTTTAAACTGCTGAGCTGCTATCAAAAACACGCTTACATGACTGCAGAAGACTGCAGAAAATTGCAGAACATTTATCTTGAGCCACCTGTGTGAAAGAGATGGTGCTTCACGAAAACCAAACGTATCATCAGTTTTAAATTCCCTTGACTGTTCAAAACAAATATTAAAGATCGTATTTTCCCTCCCAGTGTTAAAAATTAGGACAATTAATTTTTCTTCTCCAGGTTGCAGTTCTCCAGGCACCACAGACCAGAACAACAACGGAATTGGAATGTGTACATTTTATAGTGCAATAGAATTGTAGAACTAAATGACATTTATTTCATATTGCATGCTTGGTTTAAATACATCAATAATTCAATACAGTGTTTGGTAGTTGTGTGAAATGTTTTTGATAACAGTAAATTAAAGTCTGCTGGAGCT
Source organism: Carcharodon carcharias (assembly GCF_017639515.1). Lineage (NCBI taxonomy): Eukaryota > Metazoa > Chordata > Chondrichthyes > Lamniformes > Lamnidae > Carcharodon > Carcharodon carcharias. The sequence goes on from NC_054472.1 coordinate 170,696,309, forward strand.
TTCTTGTTTCATCAACAAAGTGAAACAATTCGTAGAAAACAAGTGACAAGCCTTAAAAGACAACAACTGTGTAAGAAGCAGGCTTGTGAAAGTGGGATTTCTGAGTTATTTAGAATTTGCTTCATTGCTTTCATTGTTGGCATGCTGCAATAAGTTATTTCACCTGTCTGTTTTTAGACCAGACATTTAATTTTTCGGCTACCTGTTCAAAATCTCCTCAACGCCAGGCTCACTGCGGAGTTCTTCAGAGCAGAATTTTAGGCCCAATTACCTTCAGCTGCTTCGTCAATGACCTTCCCTCCAACACAAGGACATTCATGATTGCACAATGTTCAGCTACATTTGTAATTCCTCAGATGAAGCAGTCCATGCCCATGCAGCACACAGCAAGACCTGGACAACATCCAAGCTTGGGCCGATAAGCGACAAGTAACTTTCACACCACACAAGTGTCAGGCAATGTCCATCGCCAACAAGAGAGAGATTCTAACCACCTCCAAGCAGACAAGGGCCTCTGAGTAGGTGTCTCATTACATCGTTTAACCCTGATAAAATTTTAACACTGCATGGGCAGGCACATTTTGCAGTTGGTTCCCAGCTCACTCGGCACACTGAGCCTCAAGAAGAAACAAAGGACCAGAAGAAAATCATAAAAGGTACATAGGGCAGAATCATCCGTGCCGGTGGCATCGGGCATGTTCAGTGGCGTGAGCAGGCAATATGGCTAGGTGGCCAAAAATCGGTTTCACGACATCATGAAACCAGTTTGCAATCGTCCACTCAGCCCATCAGTGGCGGGCCACGTTTCCCGCCAGCGCAAGTCGGGAACCTCATTGCAATACATCAGCGTATCAATAAGAGGCTAGCCCGCCGGACTCATCCCCCTGCCCTGCTGGATCACACACCCACGCCGACGTGTTTCACAACAGCATAGAAAAGGCGTGAACTTGGCGGCTGCACTTTGAGGGGAACTCGGAGCTGAGCACACAGTAACGTTGTGGAGCACTGGCAAGGGACGCCTGTTGGGCTTCAAGGTTGAGGCGTGTTTGGAGGAGGGGGTGTATAGGCTACCGGGCGGTTGAGGTAACTTTGGGGAGGGAGGGAGGAGGGGCAAAGGCTGCCCTGCAGTTCAAGCTACTTTGCGGGGGGGCTGGGCTGCCCCGTGGTTGGGGGGGGGTGCGTGGGGTGGCAAAGGCTGCCCTGCGGTTGAAGGTAGCGCACAAGCACATGTGGGGTAGGGGGTTGGATGGGCAAGGGAAGCATTACGCACTAGGAAACCTTGTATAAAGTGACCATTCCTCTGCATCTGAGACAGAGTTCAGGTGCAGCCACGTTGATATAATTCGAGTCGGGTCTCTAACTTCTCTGCCCACTCAAGCAACACAGAGGCATCAAAGTGCTACCAAGTGCTCCAGAAATTTTCAGCCCTCGGGCACAGACTGCAAAGCAATGAGTGTTTTTGTGGACTGCAGAACATCTGGACTTCTGGGCAAGTTGTACAATCTCCTCGCTAAAGCTGGCCAGGAAGCAGTCACTGGTGGAGGTGCTCACAGCCCCTTGCAATGTCATCATCCCAGCTTGGACCGGTCTCCCCAATGGTTCAAGCTAACAGTGCAGCCTTGCAGTGAGGGTTAGGAGAATGACTGTGCCTGAGCTGAGAGCACAACATGCAGTCCAATGGGCAAAGCTGCTGCCAATAGGTCAGGGTGGAGTGGGGCAGAGGAAGGAGGGGTTTCGGTCAGCGGCCATGCAGCGCACTTTTCTCTGGCCATCCAAGTGGTGGCCAGCATTCTTCGGGATGCGTGAAGGAGCCTTCAGACTTAACCAAACGAGGTTCTTAGTGCACCCATGCTAGCCCACGTGTCTCTCTCTTTCAGCATACAGGAGGAGTGCGTCAGGATCATGGAGCCTGGTGAACTAGCTGTATGCCTCATGCGGACAGAGAGCAAAGATGATAGGGAAGAGAGTGACTGAGGCGCCTGGCTGCGCATAGGGAGGAGCAGCACCCTCTAGAAGAAGGGGCGGCTGGGGCTTCCAGACGCACCACAGATGAGCCACAGTGAGCTGTCACTGGTCGGTGCCTAGCAACACCCAGGGTCTATTGATACCATCTTTCATTCCTGCAGATGACCAAGAACTAGTGTCACTGAAGGCTGCACATGTCTAGAGTACTGGTTGGTCACATCTGCCAGCTACTGTGGGATTTGGCGCCTCAGGGACATGGAGGGCATCACTGCCAGTGGCTGCTAAAGTGACCACAACGCTCAATTTCTACGCCAGTGGCTCCTTTTAGGGCTCCACAGGTGACCTCTGTGGGATTTCACAAGCCTCCACCCACAAATGCATCCATGAGGTCACGGATGCCATTTTCATGAGGGGAAACAAATTTTTGCTTTTCACCCAGGACCAGGAGAGCCAGGATGCAAGAGCGATTGGATTTCTCCAGATCTCGGGTTTCCCACAGGTGCAGGATGCCATCGACTGCACTCATGTGGCGGTCAGAATCTCTGATGCAACAATCGATCAACTGTGTCAACGGCAAAGCATTCTATTCGCTGAATGTGCAGCTGGTGTGGGACTACCACAAATGTATCCCGCAGGTCTGTGCACGGTTTCCAGGGATTGTGCACGGCTCCTACATTCTCAGTTAGTCACAGATCCCTGACATCTTCCAGGGTCCACAGAGGCTGCAGGGATGGCTCCTCGGGGTCAAGGGCTACCCACAGAGGACATGGCTGGTGCAGCAGCCTCAGACTGCAGCAGAGCAAAGGTATAAATTGCTCTCCCAATTTTGTGGAGTAAACCATAGGGATGCTGAAAATGAGGTTCCGGTGCCTGGACTGGTCTGGTGGAGCCCTGCAATATAGTCCACAGAGGGTGTCATGTATCATCATTGCCTGCTGTGCACTTTACAACCTGGCATTGCAACGGGGAGAGGAGCTGTCTGGGGAGGAGATGCAGGAGCTGGAGGTCCCTTCTGATGAGGAGGATGTCAATGGTGATGAGGGTGAGGAAGTCCATGAAGGCGATGCTAATGGCGGTGAGGCCCTTGCACTGGCCAGACAGGGTAGGCTCGCTAGGGAGGCCCCCGTAGCGGCTAATTTGTGGAGGATGATGACATGCAGTGAGGAGACACCACAATCTCATTGCATCTATGAACATTTGACTCCAGCCTGGCTTATGGCAGGGCACATACCCTCCTGTCATGGAGACGCAGTGGAGGCCCTAATAGTCGCTCGATTCCAGGAGGATGATGATGATATGCAGTGAGCACTCCATTGATCTTCACACAGCTTTTGAGAATGTCTGATCCCTGTCTGGCCAAGGGCAGCTCACTTGCATTCTGCGATCAGGGTCATATCATAGAGACACAGCCATGAAACTTTAAAAACATCTGATCCTTTGTCCGCCTTCAGCACCTGACCCCTTCAGGAGCACAGCGTCACTGGTCACAGATGCTGAAGAGATGGGGGCCAGTCCCATTGGTCCCTGAACCATCCTGAAAAGTGCACAATGTGCCAGCCTGCTCTCTCCACACCTTCAATAAACTCCAGGTCAATCTGAACTCTGCTGCACCAAGTCCCATTCATCCATTCACCCCTGCGCTCACTGACCAACATTGGCTCCCAGTGTGGCAACGCCTTGATTTTAAAATTCTCAGCCCTGTTTTCAAATCCCTCCATGGCCTCGCCCCTCCCAGTTCAATAATCTCCTGCAGCCTCACAATCTTCTGAGAAATTGTTGGGCAGGTTAGGCCAGTATCCATTAGAGCTCAGAAAAATGAGAGGTGATCTTATTGAAACCTATACTAAGGGGTCTAAGGGTGGGTGCTGAGAGCATGTTTCTCTTTGTGGGAGAGACAAGAACTAGGGGACAGTTTAAAAGTAAGGGGTTTCTCGTTTAAGATGCGGATGTGGAGAACATTTTTCCCTCGGAGGGTCATTTGTCTGTGGAATTCTTTTAAGGTTGAGTTCGATAGATTTTTCACTGATAAGGAAGTCAAGGAATATAGAAGGTAGGCACGAAAGTAGAGTTGAGGCCACAATCAGATCAGCCATGATCTTACGAAATGGCAGAGCAAGCTCGAGGGGCCAAATGGCCTGCTCCAAATTGTACGTTTCTATATCTGTACTGCTCCAATTCTGACCTCCCGAGCATCCCCGGTTTTAATTGCTCCACTATTGGCGCCAGTACCTTCAGTTATCAAGGCCCTAAGCTCTGGAATTCCCTCTCCACACTTCACCTCTTTCCTCCCTTAAGATGCTCCTTAAAACCTACCTCTTTGACCATGTTTTTGGCCACCGTGCCTGATATTGAGGTATGTCGCGCCAAATTTCACTTTATAACTCTCCAGCTTGGGATGTTTAACTACATCAGAGGCACTTACTTAAAAATAACGAACCCACATGGGATGAAAATCGCATGCAATCAGCGCCCTGGATGCTGCTCCCCACCAAGTGCCTGTTTCAGCGCCCCCTGACGGGTTGTGGCAGTGTTGCATCTCATTACTATTAATGAGCCGTGGGCCGGAGCGTCAGACGGCCCTCGCGGTGCCATGTGGGATATTGGAGGAGTCAGGTCGGGTCCTCCGGGCGCTGGATTGTTGTTGGCGGAAGGGAAGAGGCGGCGACAGGGGACAGCGAGGCCGATGGATCGGACAGCCGGACCCAAGAGGCGAGGGCCCGGAGGCGGTGGCGGAGGCGGAGGCGGCGGCGGCCTGAGCTCCAACTCCCGGTCGCTTTCGGCCAACAGTTTGTCGGCCGGCGGGGCCTCGCCGAAGCCGAGCCCCGCTAGCTCTCGCCGCAGGAGGCAGCCGCCCCGGCCGGCCGACTACAAGCTGCAGGTCATCATCATCGGCAGCCGCGGAGTGGGAAAGACCAGCCTGATGGAGCGCTTCACGGACGACACCTTCAGCGAGGCCTGCAAATCCACCGTGGGTAGGTGTGGTTGTGGTTTTGGTTTGGGGGGGGGGGGGGGAGAGGAGAGAGAAGGAGGCGGCTCCCTGGGGCACCCGGCGCCCAGGGTCTCCCACACCCTGGGGCACCCAGTGTCTCCCACACCCTGGGGCACCCAGTGTCCAGGCCCCCACCCCCAACACCCCTCCTGGCACCCAGTGCCCAGGGCTGCCTGGGGCACCTGGTGTTCATGAACCCCCCCCCCACTCCCCCCTCCTGCCCCCTACCCTGGAAGGTGGGTGTTCTGTTTACCCTTGTTACATTGAGTCAGTACAACAACCCCGCATTTCACCCTGCCTGGGTCTGCAAAAGAGCATTTTTAGCTCCAGCAGCAGTGATGTGACACGGGAGAGGGACCAACACTTTTTCCTTTTGGTTTGAATTCTTTTCTTCTCTGAAGTGCCAATGCTAAAGGTTTTGTAGGGATATGGTAGTGGCATCTTTGCCTTACTTCTCTCCAAGTTGATTTTAATCACTCTGCCATTGCTGATGCCCTAAACTCTGGATTTCCTTGCTAAAGCTTTCTACTTTCCCTCCTTTAAGACACTCCTTAAATCCTACCTCTTTGATTCAGATACCTCCTTATGTAACTTGGTGTCAAATTTTATTTGGTAAAGCTCCTGTAAAGTGCCTTGGGGTGTTTTATTTCGTTAAAAATGTGAGATGACTGATAACTGTTGGTGACTCTATTTCCTAACACCCACGTGTAATAAGTATCTATCCACATTATTGTGAAGTTATAAACATGTTTGCATTCCAGTAATCTGGAATGGGGATTATTGCCCTGATTTTGTTGCATTTAATTCACGAACTCTTGGATTTATTTTGATAAATGTCTTTGAGTCAATGACCTATTCTGAGATATGGAAGTTCTGTTGCTTCTATATTCCCCAATTCTCTACAATAAAGAATTAAAGGATAACCACAGAGCTGACTGGGAATTGATTATCTTTGACTACTTGGTGAAAAATTCTAAAGCAAAATACTGCAAGTACTGGAAATCTGAGCCAAAAAACAGAAAATGCTGGAAATACTCAACTGGTTTGATAGCATCTGTGAAGAGAAATGAATTAGTGTTTTAGATGGATGACCCTTCTGATCATTGACCCAAATTAACATTGGTGAAAAGTTCAGTTGGAGTAATCAAACCAATGAGACTAGAATGAGGATAGTGAATTAGATTTGGAAACAATACTTGTCTCTCAACAGTTTAGACATGTTAACGTAGATTTATTTTACACTTCTGGAACCTCAAGAATAGGGGACATATATAGTTGAAGGGAAGGAGTGAGAGAGAGAATGAGGAATTAATGGTTAAGTGAAATTTTAGTTTTATAAGCTTGAAGTTGTTAGACGGTTATCAGATCTGTTAAAAATTAATTTATCTAAATGTAGTTAGGGTGTCAGACTCTCCTTGTGGACTAAAGATGCTTCTTATTGACAACAGTTGTATTCCCTGTAAAGAACTCATGGAGTGGGATCTGAAGCTGGATTGGGTATATGGAAGCAACATGGACTGACTTACACAGTGCAATTTATTGAGCCCCTCTCTGAATGTCACGAGTTACGATGTGGCAGCTGTTTATTCCACACAAGTAGCTTAAGTTAAGGCTGCAATTCCAACGATTGATAGGTCCATCTGTATGATTGAAGTGGTTTATCAGCTCAGGGTCCCTTTGTTTTGTATTAATAGTGGGTCAGATTTAGATTGCCTTGTCAGTCACCATCCAGAGCCATCTGAACTTCAGCTTCTCAGATCATCTGAATTCCAGGGCTGGCTGAAACTCAGGAAACCAGCTAAGCTACTGCTTAAGACATGGAGTAAGGCCAGATACCAACTTCAAACTCTACCTTTTGAAATAGCAACAGTGGCACTCCACTGACCACTGCTGCTATATCTGATTAGCAGCACAGAGACTTTATTGAAGAAAAGTCTTTGTCAGGGTATTGCACAGAGCTGGAGTTCAGCAGTTATGTAGAAATTGAAACCTGTCGAATCCCTAACCTCCCACCCGCCCCTACTTACTGACGTTAGTCTGAAGCCCAGTGAATCAAATGTAGGAAAATTATTTGACCATCTCATCAGTAGCCAATGAGATTGCTCAAAAATGGACTCTCCAACAGAGTAGGTTAATTCTGAGTCAACAAGGGCCTAATGAAAGCAGCCTCATGTTTAATATAAGATGGTTATATTAGAATGTTTTGCAGCTGCCACCTACAATATCTCAATGTGTAATTAAAATCTAAAAAGTGAAGAAGCACATCTGCTATTCAGAATAACAGATTGAATGGCACTGATGTATCCTGAAAAATGAGGTACACTGGATCTGCTCAGACTACACAATTTAAATTCTGCCCACACTGTCATGACACTTCACAATAATATGAGCTTCAAGTCCAGAATTTTGGGAGAGGCTGAAGCCTTTGAAGCATTGTAAACATTAGAAACATGGGAGAATTCAATGGTTAAATATAATCATCTTATTGTGAAAGATGTATTTTTAAAAACTTGGCTAATACATTTGGACATTAGATATTTGATTTGCCTGGCTGTGGAATAGGATGGATATTGTGGAGGTGGATACATATTTCCCTCCATAAGGATTGTGAAATAAAAATATGTGAAATACTCAGCAGGTCAGACGGCATCTTTGGAGAGAGAGACAGAGTTAATGTTTCAGGTCGATGACCTTTCATCACATCTAGCAGATATTGTGGTAGCTGGCAGGGAGGGTGCAGAGAAGAATTGGGTAGATATCTTAGGGTGGAAAACAAGAGTGATTAAGTGACAAAAGGGTTGGTGGTGTGAACAAAAGGGAATAGTGATGGGACAAATAAAGAAACAAAAGATGAGTCTAGACAAAGTGTAAATGGTACAGCAGAACCATGACTAACACCTGCTGTCTGATGAAATGGGAACAGTTGTTATAACGTGAAGTTGTTGAACTCTGAGTAATTGTGGAAACTCAAGTGTTCAGATTGGCGGCAACCTGATTGTCAGATTGTGTATAATCAGGTGACTTCTTCACCTTGGCATTTCTATTATGTGAACACAGAAATACTGATGGAAGAGGTTGACACTGAAAGTATGGGAACATCTACGATGTCCCAAGGTGCTTCACAGGACTGTAATCAGACAAAAACTGAGGCACAGCCAAAGGAGATATTAGTACAAAAATAAAAATACCTGGAAAAACTCAGCAAGTCTGACAGCATCTGCGGAGAGGAATACAGTTAACATTTCGAGTCCATATGACTCTTCAACAGAACTAAGGAAAAATAGAAAAGAGCTGAAATATAAGCTGGTTTAAGGGGAGTGGGACAGGTAGAGCTGGATAGAGGGCCAGTGATAGGTGGAGATAACCAAAAGATGTCATAGACAAAAGGACAAAGAGGTGTTGAAGGTGGTGATATTATCTAAGGAATGTGCTAATAAGTGACATTAAGGGTAGAAAGCAGGACAAGCAAGGTACAGATAGCCCTAGTGGGGGTGGGGTAGGGGGAAGGGATCGAAATAGGCTAAAAGGTAGAGATAAAATAATGGATGGAAATACATTTAAAAATAATGGAAATAGGTGAGAAAAGAAAAATCTATATAAATTATTGGAAAAGGGGGGGATCGGAAAGTGGGTGGGGATGGAGGAGAGAGTTCATGATCTAAAATTGTTGAACTCAGTTTTCAGTGCGGAAGGCTGTAAAGTGCCTAGTCGGAAGATGAGGTGCTGTTCCTCTAGTTTGCGTTGAGCTTCACTGGAACAATGCAGCAGGCCAAGGACGGACATGTGGGCATGAGAGCAGGGTGGAGTGTTGAAATGGCAAGCGACAGGGAGGTCTGGGTCATGCTTGCGGACAGACCGAAGGTGTTCTGCAAAGCGGTCACTCAGTCTGCGTTTGGTCTCTCCAATGTAGAGGAAACAGCATTGGGAGCAGCGAATGCAGTAGACTAAATTGAGGGAAGTGCAAGTGAAATGCTGCTTCACTTGAAAGGAGCGTTTGGGCCCTTGGACGATGAGGAGAGGGGGAAGTAAAGGGGCAGGTGTTGCGCCTTCTGCGGTTGCATGGGAAGGTGCCGTGGGAGGGGGTTGAGGTGTACTTTTTAAAAAGCCAAGTGTATCCAAAAGAAAAACTCCAAATATTCTGATTTACTCTTTATCCTTTTCATGGGATTTCAGCATCACTATGAAGGCCAGCATTTGTTGTCCATCCCGATTGCCCTTGAACTGAGGGCAATTAAGAGTCAACCACATTGCTGTGGATCTGGAATCACATGTAGGTCAGGCCAGGTAAGGATGGCAGATTTCCAGTCGTAAAGGGCATTAGTGAGCCAGATGGATTTTTACAACAATCGATGATAGTTTCACGGTTGCCATTATTGAGACTAGCTTTATATTCCAGATTTATTAATTGAACTTAAATGCTGCCAACTGTCATGGTGGGATTTGACCCCATGTCCCCAGAGCATTCGGTTGGGTCTCTGGATTACAAGTCCAGTAACATTGCCACTACCCCGCCATCTGTCCCAAATGAATGAATATGAATTTGGTTATGTTTGGTTTTTGTTGCCCCAAATTCTTAACTGTAACAAGATTCCACTGTAAGTACAAATTCATTGCTTCATATTTCAGCACAAACTTCAGTGCTTCAATAAACCCTTTACACGCAATGGAATTAAGTATACAGACTAATTGTAACTTAATGTGTAAACAGTCGATCTTCGTCTTGAAAATTTCATTTATTTAAGACTGTGCTTCCTTCTTCTGAATTTCCTCAACAACGGAAGTAATTTAGCTTGTCTAATCCCTTTATCATTTTAAGCACCTCCATTAAATCTTCTAAACTCAAGAGAATACAAGCCAGGTTTATGACACCTGTCCCCATAAGGTCAGCCTTTAAGCCCTCGGATAATCTGGTGAATTTGCCAAGGCCAACATACCTTTCCTGAGGTTCAGTGCCCAAAAGATGGGGTTTCAGCAAGGATCTGTGCAACTAAGCTTTACTTCCTCACTTTGGTGTTCCTTAACTCTATCCATAGTGTTTCACTGCCTGGCCGCATTTACTGAAATCCCTCTTCTGATGTAAGTGTTGCCTTTTTGACCCTGGTAAACTGTTTCCTGCTAGGCATGACGCTCCCCCTGACCCCCTCCGCCAGCTGATTAAGGTTGAGTCTGCAACAATTTCCATTTTTCTGGAATATTTGGAATTTTTCTTTTGGATACACTTGACTTTTTAAAAAGTAACCACTTTCTCAGTGATAATTGGAACAGAATGAAAATAACTTTATAATTTTTAGTTTATATTGAGTTGTAAACATTTATAATGCCCCATTTTTCTCTTTGCTTGCAAACCTACTTTTTGTTTTAAGAATGGGCTGCAATTCCAATGATTTGAAGTGCTTTATCAGCTCAAGGTCCCTTTGTTTTGTAGCATTAGTGGGTCAGATTCACTTGTCAGTCACCATCTTGTTTTATTTGTCTACTTGTTTTAATACTTTACAAAGAATATTTTCAATGTTCCCAAAACCCACTCTCTGTTGTCTTTAATAAAATTTGCTCCATAGTTCACAGCCTTGATCTGATGGTGCATTGTTCTCCTATCTAAAGACCAAGAGAACAGGAATTGGGTTATACTAACTTGGTAAGCAATGCTATATGTAAAATACTGCGCATATAAAATGATTCTCTAGGTCGTGCTGTGCAAGGAACATTGACAAATTTTAACAAGTTTAATTCCATTCCTTTCATTGCGCCTGTGCCCTCCAAACTCAATCATTGATTTTTGCTACTCCCTGCATCCCTTGAAGCTAGCAGGCTTTAACAACAGGATGAGGATGGGGGAGGGGAAAAATAAGTGAGGATGTGTTAATGGGATGGAAAGAAGCATTTTTTGCTGAGTGTGCAGTCAGTGTCAGATGTTTCTTCCCATTGGTGGCATTCTCCAAGGGGGTCTTCAGGCACTTAACATTGGAGACCCACATTTTTGGAGATTTCATAACCTGCAGTTGAGCCTACATACCTACAGATGAATAACACTGAAATGGGAGTAGCACTGCTGGGTCTCTGCTTGAGTGCCAGCCTACTTGGACCAAAAACCGATCAGCTCAGGCTGAAGTAATGCAGACTATATAAAACAGTGAGTACAGCAATGCTATTGATGAAATAAAATTAATGAAAGAAAATGTGACTTTGACAACCAAATATAGTGTTGGGGAAATAGATGTCTGTGTGTGCAGTAGCGAGTACATTTATACTAATGAAAGGAGCAAATCTGACATCCTGAAATTGGCTGAGTATTGGTGAGATTTAAAGGAGCTTTAACTTTCAAACCACCTTTTTGGGAGGAGAGGTAGTTGGGGGAGAAAGAGAAGACGCTTTTCACTGTCCATTCTCCAAACTGATGGTGATTACTGCCACAGGGTAGTGTGCAAGTTGGTGTTATCACTTGGGTAGATTTATTTCACTGCTAGAAATTTTGACCTCAGTGCCAATCGGCTATGCCATATAAGACACTTAAGTATTTTTAATAACCTTTGGTTCTCAGTGATTTGCTTTCTTAGATGAGGTACTTTAAAAATATTTTTGGAATGTGGGTAATGCTAACCAAGCTGTATTTATTGCTCAACCCTATTTTCTCTGAGAAGGTGGTGGTGGACCTTCTGAGCTGCCCACAATCCTTATGATGCTCCCACAGCGGTGTTTGCTGGGGAATTTCAGAATTTTGACTCTAACAACAAAGGAATTACGTTATATTTTCATTAAGACAGTATATAAATTAGAAAAGAGCTTGTGGGTCATGGTATTCCCATGACGTTGACCCTTAGCATTCGAGGTGTTGGAGGTTCGATATGCTGTTGAAGTAATCTTGGCGAGTTGCCACAGTGCATCCTGGAGATTGGTTGTGTATGTACTTTTTTGTGCACCAGCACCAGTGCGGGTGAGGTATTAGGTTCAATGCCAGAGGAGTTGATCGAACAGTCTGTTTTATTTTGGATGATATTACAGCTGTACCTGTTTATCAGATTATTGATTTGAGCCTTGTTGGCAAAGTATAGCAAGGTCAGGCAGTGAGCCACTTGTGAGAGTACCCAGCCTCTGCCCTGCTCTTGATATTACTGGTATTATTGAAGCTCAGGATATTGATGTTGGTTTAGTGCTGGTGATACTATCTTCAGGAATTCCTGCAGAAATATTCTGATGATTGGCTTCTAATAACCACAGCCATCATCCTGTGTCTTGGTTTGATTCTGATCACTTCTGGGTTTTCTCATGAACCTCAATTTCTCTAGGATTCCAGGTGCTCTAGCCATTTGGTTGAATTTGATGTTCTTTTTTACTCTTTCATGGGATGGCAAGGCCAGCATTTGTTGCCCTAAATGCTCTTGAATTGAGTGGCTTGGTAGGCCATTTCAGTGGACAGTTAAGAGTGAACCACATTGCTGTGGGTCTGGAATCACATGTAGGCCAGACCAGGTAAGGAAAGCAGATTTCCTTCCCTAACAGACATTAGTGAACCGGATGGGTTTTTATAACAAAATGATGGTTTCATGGGGCAGAATTTTACGCTGATTGAGCGGGCACGCGAGATGGCATTGGGCGAGCATCCCAGCATCATCCTGCGCTCTTGCGATATTTCGGATGGCGACATAGCGTGCCTGCTGACTATTAACAGGGCAGTTCAGCCCATTAACGGAGCAGTTGACACTGATTTTTCGTGGTCCGTCCAACCTCATAGTTGGCAGACGGGCAAATCGGCCAGGTGGCTGTTACATTTTTCATGAAACCTCTTCCAAGAGCGGGATGAGGTTTTTCCTGATTTTAAAAACTTTATTTAATGCTTTTTAGGTCTTGAGCTCCCTGAGGCAGCTCTCTGCCTTCAGGGAGTTTTCTGTCAGTACTTGCCCGTGCCCGCACTGATGTCAGCGCCCACCCTCCTCCTGTCTCCACCCCGACAGCACTGAGCTTCTCAACACGTGCTGCCGTGAAATCACAGTCGGCAGACCATTTCCCAGCCGATCGACATAAAATTCCTGCTCATGATCACCATTACTGAGACCAGCTTTATATTCCAGATTTATTAATTGAATTCAAATTCTACTAGTTGTCATGGTGGGATTTGAACCCATGTCTCCAGAGCATTAGTCTGGGCCTGTGGATTACTCATCCAGTGACATTACCACTATGCCACTTTCTTCCCTATGATGATATGTTAAGCATAGCTAGTACAAAGAAGTGCTTTAATTTGTAAAGTATTACTTTCAACAACTTGCTTGCATTGCTGATGCACCCTTACTTTAAATAGTGCTGGGCCATTATTTAGGTATTTTCCTTCCCTATTTTGTCCCATTGACCCAAGTAAACGTTCTAAGTATAGTTAAATATCTTGTGTAATATAAAGTTAGCACTTTTTTTCCCAAAATGACTACTACATTTAAACCATAACACTTTGATACATAGTCCATTTTGTTTCTAGCTAAACTTAATTCTGAGTAGCCTAACAGCTACATGTCATTCTGTTCTGGGTTTCTGGCGGTTGTGAAGCTCTCCAGTGTTCATTTACCTCTGAGGGATGCTGTAATTAATTTCCACAGAGCATGCACCATTTTTCAATTGCATCCGAAGTTCTAAAACATATTAACAGCTAAGCATCTACTACATACCAGCTATTTTCTCTAAAGCGGACATGCAGGTGTTATTGCATTTGGTATCTTTGTGATGTGAGCATCATTGGCAAGTCCAGCATTTGCTGCCCATCCCAAATTTCCCTTGAGCTGAATGGTTTACTAGGCCATTTCAGAGAGCAGTTAAGAGTCAACCACGTTGTTGTGGGTATGAAGTCACATGTAGGCCAGGCCAGGTGAGGATGGTAGATTTCCTTCCCTCAGTGACTTTAGTGAACCAGATGCATTTTTACGATATGGGTTTTTTACCGTGGACATAAAATTTAGATTCTGTGCAACATGTTCTATACGTTAAAATTTAAAATGAATGCCGAGATCTTTGGTAAATCATCCGATAGTCAGCAGCGGGTCATGCAGTGCCATGTGAGAAGTTTATTCCAGTCAAAAGGTGATGGAGTTCCCTGGTTTCAGCCCTAACAAGTGACTTTTGTAAAATATCCTGATCTGTTGAGGCTCTATGTATTTTAATTTACGGCACTAGTATTTCACTTATACATTTAAGGTGTCATAACTGATAGTGCTGATAAAAGTTACTAAAATATTTATTATGTAACATCATGCTCTAAATTAGAGTGCATGCATTTCATCCGCCTGTACAGCGTATGTGCAGAAAGTTATAGTATCTCTCCTAATGTGTTGGGCAGCCTAACCTTTTCCATCCTTCCCTATTGTACAGTTATTTGCTTTCACAAAGTGCTATGTATCCTGTTGGAAATGATAATTTGTTTGCCTTTTTGCTTTTGAATTCAACCTTGTATTTGCTTTTGCTTCTTATTCCTCCTTTTCCTTTTACTATATTTTGTCTGTAGGTGTTGATTTTAAAATCAAAACAGTAGAACTAAGAGGAAAGAAAATTAGATTACAAATCTGGTAAGTGACCTACATGTCTCCAGCCATTGACTTGTTCACATTCCTCTTCCATTACTCCTCACTGATGAAATTTCTCTTACTAGCTCATTCTTGGCATTGGCTGGTTTTCTACTCTTGAGAGCTTGTGCAGTAATGTTTTGTGGCAATATACTATCTGATACAGCCCTAAAAATTTTGAGACCAACTGGGATATCAGCATATTGTACACCAACTTTATTTTTTTTAAAAAAAACACTGACTGAAGATGGATTTTTACTTATTTTATCTGTTGTAAATTGCTTCCGTAGCTATAGTAAATAGTTTGAGGATTAACCTAGATTTTCAAACTGAGGTTTTATTTCCACCTCTTCCTTATGCAGTGTGCTTCACATTGGTTATGTTTACGTCACCTTAAAAGATCTGAGGCAAGGAATATCAACAGCGTCCTGGACAGAGTGTTATGTTCTGTTTACATTCTTAACATTCTTTTAGCATGCGCCCTCAGCAGTCATTTCATATTGTCCCTCTGCCTCAACACTCTCATCTTTAGACCGGGTGCCTTGTTTTCAAGCCCCCTTAGCTGCATCTCAAATCAGCCAGTGTGAAGCCAGACCACTAGACTGCCCCTTGTTCTGGTCCCTAGGTCACTCATGTAACATTTCCTATTTTGTGTCCCAATGTTGTGGAAGAAAGAGAAAAGGTTATCTTGACTTGCCTTTAGAAGCAGAAACTGTGCTTTCTGTTTGTGAAAGATATGGTATTTCTACCTGGACAGTAAAAGCAGAAACCAATAGCGTGAAAACATGAGAGAGCACCTTAAAGTTTAAAATAACCTGTGTTCTGTTAGAATCAGTTCTTCCTGCTAATTCAGGTAATGTCTTTATTCCTTTTTTTGAGCTGTAGCAGTCCTAATTAAAAGTCACATAACTCAAATTATCGAATAATCCAATTCTTGTGGGCAAAGAAATACTTCTGTTTGTCAGGGGTAAACAATATTCAAAAGTTAAGAATTTGCAAACAATAGAAAACAAGAACTGCCTTGTCTGTCTCTGAAGAGTATAAACCACCTGTGCCAATGTTGAGTGTTCTTTGGTCTTATTTAACACAAAGCATCTAATAACCTTGCAGGGCCACTGCTGCTGTATGCACTAATATATGGTGCGTAGGATTCCAGTCTTCCTAAATGACATCTGGCTACCATACTGCCCCATCAGTGAGAATGAGTAATGCAGATATTCTGACAGATAAAGTCTGTGTGACACATGGTTTGTTGTCAGTTGTCTTTGTTGTCATGCACTCTTTTGAACGGTTATAAAAAGATTACTAACACCCCTCACCCCCCCCCCAACCCTGCCACCCTCCCACATCTCCTCCTCCTCCTCCTCCTCCTCCTCCCCCCCCCCGACTTCCCAGCAGGACCTTGGCTTCAGATTGCTGCGTCACTCTTGAGATTCCTTATTCATCCATAGTCTTCAGTTAACAGTAGTCTAATTTCTAACTGTCTGTGTGTTCTCATCCCTCATCTGTGTGACTCTTAAGATCTGGCTGCAAGAGGCTGGCAAATAATAGCACTGTATCTACGGGAGCTTATGGAGGTAAAATGTACTACTTTATTCAAGCTGTGTTGTGTATTTGATAATACTGACCACTTGTGTTTATCCTTCTGCACCATCCAGGTCAAAATAAAGTTATTGAACTTAATAAAACTCTTTGGATTCTTTACCTGTCAAGCTAAACAAAATTAAATTCATGAACAACATTGAAGCCCTTTTTCTAATAATTTTTAAAGTTAAATGGTATTGGCCATCAATGCTGTAATGATTCATCCAAAGAAACCTTGTGCTCCTAATAATCTGTGGCAATATTTTATATATTCACTTAGCCTTTAACAAACTGATATTTATCAGCTGCTGAATATCTGGATGAATACTGTTCTGACCAAAATACTTTAATAAACCAGACATCTTATGGATCTTAATAGTAAGAGGATTACAAGAATCTCTATTGCAGAGTTCTGGACTCTGCAGTAGACTGCAGAACTCAATGTTTTGATTAGGGTGGTGGCAGGGAGAAATGAACCAACTGGATAATGTACAAGAATGGATGTACTTCTTTGATATACCCAACAGTAAATATTCTTGATTTTTTTTTTAAATCACTTTTTTCTTCAGGGACACTGCAGGACAGGAGAGGTTCAACAGCATTACTTCAGCATACTACAGGAGCGCCAAGGGAATTATCTTAGTGTATGACATTACTAAAAAAGAAACTTTTGAAGATGTACCAAAGTGGATGAAAATGATTGACAAGGTAATGAAGATGTAGTTTTGCACATTCTTTGTAGTGTTAGTCCAAATTATTTAAACGAATGAAAAGTGTTTTAAGGATCTTAAAATTTCTATAGTTTGTAGTAGTAAGTCAGTAGATGGGAATTTTCCAAATAAGTTATAAAATTTCAAGACCTATAATGTTTGAGTCAGGCAATATATTTTCCTTTGATTTTAGTTGGTATTTAAAGAAAAAAATAGCTGGGCAGGAGTGCCTTTTAAGTCTGGACTGATGAAAATTTCCACTTTACAAGTGGACCAGCAAAATCTATTGGTTAATTGCATCTTTACCCATGTTTTATGATGGAACCTCAGTTTGCATTTGCCTAGTGGTTTAAGTAACAATTGCAGCCTGATGTAATATCTCTTTTTATAACACAATGACTGGCACAGTAATAGCCCTCACCATCATAACCATAAAGGATTTCTAAATTAAGGGCACTGCTGATAAGTGGCCAAGGAGGATGGCTTGTGTGTAACTTTTGACTTAAGTCTTGTGTGTGTAGAAATTGTCAAGCTTGGAGTCCTCGTTCTCATTTTCCCCCGCCTTCCCCTCCCAACAGTCTTCAAAAAAAACTTGCTGGTCACACTTATCAGCATAATGAGAGAAAGAGCAACGAATGATTCAAGTTCAAATGCAACAACTCTAAATAATTGTTTTTTAAGTAACATCAGAATGTTGTTAGAATGGTATTGTATCGCTTGCAGAACTGAAATTGTTTTCTCTGCACAATGCCAGGCATCCCTTCTCTGTTTTCATCTGCAGGGTAATTGTTCACTCAACCTTCATGGTGCAACTTTGTATTGGAAAAATTATATCTTTATTTGCCATAATAACCATCAATGTGCGCTTGAGCCGAGTGAAATTGCTGTTAAAAACAAAAAACTGCGGATGCTGGAAATCCAAAACAAAAACAGAATTACCTGGAAAAACTCAACAGGCCTAGCAGCATCGGTGGAGAAGAACAAAGTTGACATTTCGAGTCCTCATGACCCTTCAACAGAACTGAGTAAAAATAGGAGAGGGGTGAAGTATAAGCTGGTTTAAGGTGGAGGGCTGGGTGGGGGGAGAGAAGTGGGGGTGGGGGGTGGGGTGGTTGGTTGTATGGACAAGCAAGCAGTGATAGGAGCAGATAATCAAAAGATGTCACAGACAAAAGAACAAAGAGGTGTTGAAGGTGGTGATATTATCTAAAAGAATGTGCTAATTAAGAATGGATGGCAAGACACACAAGGTACAGCTCTAGTGGGGGTGGGGTGAAATAAGACTAACAGGGCATAAAAGGTATAGATTTAAAAATAATGGAAATAGGTGGGAAAAGAAAAATCTATATAAATTATTGGAAAAAACAAAAGGGAGGGGGAAGAAACGGAAAGGGGGTGGAGATGGAGGAGGGAGTTCAAGATCTAAAGTTGTTGAATTCAATATTCCAGTCCGGAAGGCTGTAAAGTGCCTAGTCGGAAGATGAGGTGCTGTTCCTCCAGTTTGCGTTGAGCTTCACTGGAACAATGCAGCAAGCCAAGGACAGACATGTGGGCAAGAGAGCAGGGTGGAGTGTTAAAATGGCAAGCAACAGGGAGTTTTGGGTCATTCTTGCGGACAGACCGCAGGTGTTCTGCAAAGCGGTTTCCCAGTTTGCGTTTGGTCTCTCCAATGTAGAGGAGACCGCATTGGGAGCAATGAATGCAGTAGACTAAGTTGGGGGAAATGCAAGTAAAATGCTGCTTCACTAGAAAGGAGTGTTTGAGCCCTTGGACGGTGAGGAGAGAGGAAGTGAAGGGGCAGGTGTTGCATCTCTTGCGTATGCATGGGGAGGTGCAGTAGGTGGCGGTTGAGGAGTAGGGGTGATGGAGGAGTGGACCAGATTGTCCCGGAGGGAATGATCCCTACGGAATGCCGCCAGGGGTTTGAAGGGAAGATGTGTTTGGTGGTGGCATCATGCTGGAGTTGGTGGAAATGGCGGAGGATGATCCTTTGAATGCGGAGACTGGTGGGGTGATAAGTGAGGACAAGGGAGACCTTATCATGTTTCTGGGAGGGAGGAGAAGGCGTGAGGGCGGATGCGTGGGAGATGGGCTGGACCCGGTTGAGGGCCGTGTCACCGACCATGGGTGGAAAACCTCGGTTAAGGAAGAGGAGGACATATCAGAGGAACTGTTTTTGAAGGTAGCATTATCAGAACAGATGAGACGGAGGCGAAGGAACTGAGAGAATGGGATGGAGTCCTTACAGGAAGCGTGGTGTGAGAAGCTGTAGTCGAGGTAGCTGTGGGAGTTGGTAGGCTTGTAATGGATATCGGTGGACAGTCTATCACCAGAAATTGAGACAGAGAGGTCAAGGAAGGGAAGGGGCGTGTCAGAGATGGACCATGTGAAAATGATGGAGGGGTGGAGATTGGAAGCAAAATTAATAAATTTTTCCAAGTCCCGACGAGAGCATGAAGAAGCACCGAAGTAATCATCGATGTACCGGAGAAAGAGTTGTGGGAGGGGGCCGGAGTAGGACTGGAACAAGGTATGTTCCACATATCCCATAAAGAGACAGGCATAGCTGGGGCCCATGCGGGTACCCATAGCCACACCTTTTATTTGGAGGAAGTGAGAGGAGTTGAAGGAGAAATTGTTCAGTGTGAGAACAAGTTCAGCCAGACGGAGGAGAGTAGTGGTGGATGGGGATTGTACGGGCCTCTGTTCGAGGAAGAAGCTAAGGGCCCTCAGACCATCCTGGTGGGGGATGGAGGTGTAGATTGATTGGACGTCCATGGTGAAGAGGAGGCGGATGGGGCCAGGGAACTGGAAATTGTTGATGTGACGTAAGGTTTCAGAGGAATCACGGATGTAGGTGGGAAGGGACTGGACAAGGGGAGAGAGAAGGGAGTCAAGATAACGAGAAATGAGTTCCGTGGGGCAGGAACAGGCTGACACGATCGGTCTGCCGGGACAGTCCTGTTTGTGGATTTTGCACACCCCCCCCACCGGCAGCATTCCGTAGGGATCATTCCCTCCGGGACACCCTGGTCCACTCCTCCATCACCCCTACTCCTCAACCCCCACCTACTGCACCTCCCCATGCATACGCAAGAGATGCAACACCTGCCCCTTCACTTCCTCTCTCCTCACTGTCCAAGGGCCCAAACACTCCTTTCTAGTGAAGCAGCATTTTACTTGCATTTCCCCCAACTTAGTCTACTGCATTCATTGCTCCCAATGCGGTCTCCTCTACATTGGAGAGACCAAACGCAAACTGGGCAACCGCTTTGCAGAACACCTGCGGTCTGTCCGCAAGAATGACCCAAAACTCCCTGTTGCTTGCCATTTTAACACTCCACCCTGCTCTCTTGCCCACATGTCTGTCCTTGGCTTGCTGCATTGTTCCAGTGAAGCTCAACGCAAACTGGAGGAACAGCACCTCATTTTCCGACTAGGCACTTTACAGCCTTCCGGACTGGAATATTGAATTCAACAACTTTAGATCTTGAACTCCCTCCTCCATCCCCACCCCCTTTCCGTTTCTTCCCCCTCCCTTTTGTTTTTTCCAATAATTTATATAGATTTTTCTTTTCCCACCTATTTCCATTATTTTTAAATCTATACCTTTTATGCCCTGTTAGTCTTATTTCACCCCACCCCCACTAGAGCTGTACCTTGTGTGTCCTGCCATCCATTCTTAATTAGCACATTCTTTTAGATAATATCACCACCTTCAATACCTCTTTGTTCTTTTGTCTGTGACATCTTTTGATTATCTGCTCCTTTCACTGCTTGCTTGTCCCTACAACCACTACCCCTTCCCCCCACCTTAAACCAGCTTATACTTCACCCCTTTCCTATTTTTACTTAGTTCTGTTGAAGGGTCATGAGGACTCGAAACGTCAACTTTGTTCTTCTCCGCCGATGCTGCCAGACCTGCTGAGTTTTTCCAGGTAATTCTGTTTTTGTTTTGAAATTGCTCTTAGTTCAGGAGTAATTGGCAGTTTTATATGGTAGAATTACTGCTACAACAAATATTTATATAGTACCTTTAATGAAACATCCCAAGCACTTCACAGGAACATTATCAAACAATACACCATTGAGCCACATGAGATATTAAATCAGATGACCAAATTGGTCGGAGATAGGGGCTTTAAATAGTATCTTAAAAGAGGAAAGATGAGATGAAGAGCTATTGGGAGGGTATTTTAAGCTTGGGGCCTGGGCAGCTGAAGGCGAAGCCACCAAAGGTAGAACAATTAAAATTGGGGATGTACAAGAAGCCAAAATTGGGGGACCACAGATAGCCCAAAGGGTTGTGGGGCTGGAGGAGATTAGAGATAGAGAGAGGCGAGACTGTGGAAGGATTTGAAAATAAGGAAGAGAATTTTAAAACCCAAATTTTGATTGACCGTCATTCAGTCCCAGTCAGAGAGCACAGGGGTCATGGGGAACAGAACTTTCTGGAAGTTAATACACAGGCAGTGTCTTAACAGATGACCTCCAGTTTACTGAAGGTACAATGTGGGGACCAGCAAGGAGTGCACTGGAATAGTTAAATATAAAGGTAACATAGACATGAATGAGGGTTTCAGCAGCAGATGAGCTGAGATGGGTGCAGTCAGGCGATGTTAGAGGTGAAATATGTGTTCTCGTTGAAGGCATGAAGATGAGGTTGGAAGCTTGTCTCGAGACCAACTGTGAGACCAAGATTGTGAACAGATTGGTTTAATCTCGGACTGCTGCCAGGGAGAGGAATGGAGACAGTAGCGAAGGAATGGACAAAGGCAAAATACTGCGGATGCTGGAAATCTGAAATAAAAGCAAAAATGCTGGAAAAGTTCAGCAGATCTGATAGCATCTGTGGAGAGAAAGACAGAGTGAACGTTTCGTGTCCGTATGACTCTTCTTCAGAGTTAAAGGGAAATAGAAATGTGGTGAGATGTATACAGTTTAAGGGAGGTGGAACAGGTGAAGGTGGATAGAAGGCCAGTGATAGGTGGAGGCAAAGGAGAGATTGTGAAAGATGCCATAAACAAAAGGTCAACGTGTTGTTAATAGTGGTGGTACTGGCTAAAGGAGTTGCTAATGGTGACGTTAAGAGTGGAAAGCAGAATGTGATAATGGCAGGACTCTGGAAAGTGACAGATGGCCCTCGTGGGGTGAGGTGGGGAGAGGAGACGGTTTTAGGGAAAATAGATCGAAAAGACTAGAAGTTGGGGATAAAACAATGAATAAAAATGGAAATAAATTTTTAAAATAATAATGAAAATAAGTGGGCGGAAATACATAAATAAATCATTTTAGGACATTGGAAGATCTCTTGATCAAAGTCATCCAAACAGTATAACTGGTCATTTATGTTTTGCTGTAGAGAAATTTTGTTTTTGCCTATGGTTTTGCCTACAATGTCATTTGTTGAAATGAAATAACTTGAATGTGGCAGCATAGAGACAATGTTACTGGACTAGTAATCCAGAGGCCTGGACAAATGGTCCAGTGACATGAGTTCAAATCTCACCATGGCAGCTGGGAAATGTAAATTTAGTTAGTTAAAAATAAATCTGGAATAGAAAGGGAAACTACCAGATTGCCCCAGAAGCCTATCTGGTTCACCTTTAGGGAAGGAAATCTGCTGTCCTTACCTTGGGTATGATTTTAGACTCTCAGCAATGTGGTTGACCCTTAACTGCCCTCTGAAATAGACTGGCAAGCCATTCAGTTGTCTCAAGTGATGGGCAGTAAATGCTCAGCTTGCCAGGGAAGCCCAGATCACACGAATGAATAAAAAATGAACAAATAATGAATAGGATGCAAGGTGTTTTGGGATTTCCTCAGAATAGGTACACTGTAAGTATAAGTCCTTATTTTGTTTTTTCATGGGATGTGGGTGTTGCTGAATAGGCCAGTGTTTTTTGCTTGCCCATCCCTAATTGCTTTCGAGGAGGTGTTGGTGAGCTCCGACTCATAGACATATACAGCTCAGAAGGAGGCCATTTGGCCCATTGTGTCTGTGCCGGTCAACAAAGATTTGACTATACCAATCCCATTTTCCAGCACTTGGCCTACAGCCCTGGAGGCTATGGCAACACAAGTGAATATCTAAATACTTCTTAAATGTTATGAGAGTCTCTAACTCAGCCACCTTTTCAGGCAGTGAGTTCCAGACTCCCACCAACCTCTGGGTGAAAAAAATTCTCCTCAATGCCCTCTTAGCCTTCTACTTGTTACCTTAAATCTATGCCCCTGGTTATTGACCCCTCTACCAATAGAAAAAGTGCCTTCCTATCCATCCTATCTATGCCCCTCATAATCTTATACACTTCTATTAGGTCCTCTCTCAACCTTCGCTGCTCCAAGGAAACCAACTCCAGCCTACCAATCTTTCCTCATAGCTCAGACCCTTCAGCCCAGATAGCATCCTGGTAAATCTCTTCTGCACCCTCTCCAGTGCAATCACATCCTTCCTAGAACGTGGTGACCAGAACTGCGCACAGTATTCCAGTTGTGGCTTAACCAGCATTTTATGTAGTTTCAGCATAATCTCCCTGCTCTTGTAATCCTACCTCAGCTAATAAAGGCAAGTATCCCATATGCTTTCTTAACCACCTTATTTACCTGCCCTGCTACCTTCAGGGATCTGTGGATATACATACCGAGGTCCCTCTGATCTTCAGTACTTTCCAAGGTCCTACCATTTGTTGTGTAATCCCTTGCCTTGTTAGCCCTCCCCAAGTGCATTACCTCACACTTTTCTGGGTTGAATTCCATTTGCCACTGCTTTGCCCACCTGACCAATCCATTGATATCCTCCTGCAGTTTATAAGACTATACTCCTCACTATTTACCACCCTACTAATTTTCATGTCATCTGCAAATTTCTTGGCCATACCTCTACATTTAAGTCCAAATCGTTTATGTACACCACAAACAACAAGGGCCCCAGCAACGAGCCCTGCGGAACCCCACTGGAAACAGACTTCCAGTCACGGAAACATCTCTCTACCATCACCCTCTGCTTTCTGCCTTTCAGCCAATTTTGGATCCAACATGCCACTTTGCCTTGGATCCCATGGGTTCTTAATTTCTTGACCAGTCTGCCATGAGGGACCTTATCAAAAGCTTTGCTAAAGCCCATGTAGACCACATCAAATGCATTACCCTCACCAACACTGCCATCTTGAATTGCTGTAGTCCATGTGGTGTAGGTACACCCATAGTGCTGTTTAGGGAGTTCCAGGATTTGACCTAGCCACACTGAAGGAATGGCAACTATAGTTCCATGTCTGGATGATGTGTAGATTGGAGGGAATTTACAGATGGTGGTGTCCCCATACATTTGCTGCCCTTGTCCTACAAAGTGGTAGATGTTGTGGGTTTGGAAGGTGCTGTTGAAGGAGCCTTGGTGTGTTGCTGCAGTGCATCTTGTAGATGGAACACACTGCTGCCACTATGTGTTGGCAGTGGAGGGAGTGGATGTTGGAGGTGGTGGATGGCGTGCCAATCAAGTTGGCTGCTTTGTCCTGGATGGCTTTCTTTAGGATAACTTTAAGGAAATTAAATTGGGAGGAACAAAACAAGGTTATGTTTAGCTGACTGGGGAATGGCCACTGATGGTTTTTGAGTGCCCAAGTAGATGTGCCAACTAGAAGTTGGTGACTTTCATTCTCTCGTTTGTTTGACTTGTACTCATTTTACACACACCCAGTGTCAGTAAGGTCCTAATGTTGCTAATTTTGCAGGTTACTGAAGCTGCAACAAAATGTCCTGAGTCTTTCTACCCATTCTGATTAATTTTGTTTTACTCGCTCATGAGATGTGGGTGTTGCTGGCTAGAACAGAATTTATTGCCCATCCCTAATTGCCCTTGCTCATAGGGCATTTAAGAGTCAACCACATTGCTGTGGGTTTGGAGTCGC
Source organism: Carcharodon carcharias (assembly GCF_017639515.1). Classification (NCBI taxonomy): domain Eukaryota; kingdom Metazoa; phylum Chordata; class Chondrichthyes; order Lamniformes; family Lamnidae; genus Carcharodon; species Carcharodon carcharias. The sequence continues at coordinate 170,721,006 of NC_054472.1, forward strand.
ATGTCGGCCAGACCAGATAAGAATGGCAGATTTCCTTCTCTAAAGGACATTAGCGAACCAGATGGGATTTTACGACAATCAGCAATGGTTTCATGGTGATTGTTGAACTTTTTTAAATTCCAGGTTTATACAGTCCTTGTATATATTCTACCACACTTTATTCATTTACTTGTTTTGTGATACACAGTATGCTTCAGAAGATGCAGAGCTACTATTAGTGGGAAATAAGTTAGATTGTGAAGTTGACCGAGCGATCTCTCGACAGCAGGGAGAAAAGGTAAGAAACAATCCTAAAATATGACTCAGTTATGATGTAGGACTTCCCAGAGTAACTCTGGTCGGTAAGTTCTTTGTTTAAAATCTTGCTCAAACTGTAACCCCAAGGAGTTAATGCTAGTGTTTACCAATGTCTTAGAAAATGAGATACTCTGGCAAGAGTACGTACAGAGATCACAAGATAATTAAGATGAGGAAGGCTACTTGGCCTTTTTCCTTGCAGAGACATTCAGTTGTAAAAACATGTTTGGATTTTCAATTTTGTTACAATCCCTGCATGTCTGTCTTGTATATTGGTCACACACACTGAAGTAGAATTTCCAAACCTCAGTCCTAAATCTATCTTTATCTTGATTCTGTGTACTCTTCTCCTATGATCAGATTTTAATCTTAATATTCTTAATATGAACCTTTTTCATTCGTTTACTTATTTTGTATGTCTCGGTGCTGTGCTGTCACTCCTGGTATGCATTATGAATTTGATCATTACTGCTTCTGACTTGTATTCTACTGTTCTGACCATCTTTAGCCAAAGTGCCAAGTGGTTTCCTACTGAGGTCCCCGGAATCATAGATGCCAGTCTTCAGCCAATTCGAGTTACTCCACGTGATGTCAAGAAACAGCTGAAGGCATTGGATACTGCAAAGGCTATGAGCACTGTACTACTGTACTCCCAACAGTACTGCTGAAGACTTGTCCTCCAGAACTAGGTACCCTTCTAGCCAAGCTGTTCCAATACAGCCGTAACACTGGCATCTACCCAATAATGTCCTGTGTACAAAAAGCAGGGCAACTCCAATCCAGCCAATTGCCACCCTATCAGTCTACTGTTGATCATTGGCAAAGTGATGGGAAATGTTGATGTTTATACCCAATGGCACTTATTCACCAATAACCTGCTCACTGATGCTCAGTTTGAGATCTGTCTGGATCAAACGGCTCTGGGCCACTTTACAGTATTGATCCAAGTATGGATAAAAGAGCCGACTTCCAGAGGTGAGAGTGTGTGCCCTTGACATCAAGGCAGCATTTGACGAAGCGAAATTGAAGTAAATGAAAATCAAGGAGAAACTCTCCATATTTGGAGCTATGCCCAGCACAAAAGATGATGTTTGTGGGTGTTGGAGGTCAACCATCTCAGCCCCAGGACATTGCAGCAGGAGTTCCTCAGGACAGTGAACTATGTTAGAACTTGGATAGCTGGCCAGTGAAGGATAGAATCATGGAGCCTAATTTTTATACACTTATGCCTGTACATTTATTTCCAGAGAGAGAATTGCACGTTGTATGCCTCCAACTAACAAACAAACTTTCTGTTTGTGCTTATAGGTGAGTTCCCAATTATTGCCCACCAACTAAATACATTTGACTGTCAATTAAGATATGATTAACACCCTAGGTCCAACCACCTTCAGCTGTTTCATTGATGTCTTTTCTTCCATCGTACGGTCAGAAGTGGGGAGCTTCACTGATTGCACAATGTTCAGTTTCATTCGCAATTCCTCGGATGACAAGTTGTGGGGAGGCAGCAATGAACTGGTAATGTCACCGGACAAGTAATCCAGAGGCCTAGGCTACTGCTCTGGGGACACGGGTTCGAAGCACACCATGGCAGCTAGTGGAATTTAAATTCAATTTATAATCTGGAATTAAAAAGCTTATCTTTGTAACAATGACCATGAAATCATTGTCAATTGTCATAAAAACACATCTGGCTCACCTATGCCCTTCAGGGAAGAAAATCTGCTGTCTTTACCTGGTCTGGCCTATGTGTGACTCCAAATCCACAACAATGTTGTTGACTCTTAAATGCCTGTTGAAATGGCCCAGCAAGTCACTCACTTGTATCCAACTGCAACATAGTCTACAAAAGGGAATGAAAACTGGACGGATCACCCGGTATCAACTAAGGCACTGGAAATGACAAAGGCAAACCCAGCCCTGTCAACCCTGCAAGGTCCTCTTTACTAACACCTGGGGGCTTGTGACAAAATTGGGAAGGTAACAGCCTGACATAGTCATACCCACAGAATCATACCTTGCAATGTCCCAGACACCACCATCACCATTCTTGGGTACATCCTGTCCCAACAACAGGACAGACCTACCAGAGGTGGCAGACAGTGCTATACAGTCGGCAGGGAGTTGCCCTGGGAGTTCTCATCATCAACGCTGGACACCATGAATTCTGATGGCATCAGTTCAAAACGGGCAAGCAAACCTCTTGCAGGTTATGACCTACTGCCACCGCCCTCACCCTTCAGCTGATGAATCAGTACTCTTGCATGTCGAACACCACTTGGAGGGAGCACAGAGGCTTGCTAGGGCACAGAATGTACTCTGGCTGGGGGACTTCAATGTCCGTCAGCAAGAGTGACTTGGTAGTGCAACTACTGACTGAGCTGGCTGAGTACTAAAGGACATAGCTGCTACACTGGGTCTGTGGCAGGTGGTGAGGGAACCAACAAGAAGGAAAAAGCCAGTTGACCTCATCCTCACCAATCTACCTGTCACAGATGCATCTGTCCATGACTATATTGGTAGCAGACAAAGTCCTGTCTTCACATTGAGGATGCTGTCCATTGTGTTGTGTGGCACTAACTGCTAAATGGGATAGATTTTGAACAGGCCTAATAACTCAACACTGGGTAGCTGAGGCGCTGTGGGCTATCAGCAGTAGCAGAATTGTACTCAACTACAAGCTGTAACCTCGTGGTCCAACATATCCCCCATTCTACTGTTGCCACCAAGCTGGGGTATCAACCCTGGTTCAATGAAGAGTTAAGGTAGGCATCCCAGGAGCAACACCAGGCACACCAAAAAATGAGGTGTCAACCTGGTGAAGCTACAGCACAGGGCTACTTGCATGCCAAATCGTGAAAGCAGCATGCAGAAAACAGAGTTAAGCAATCCCACAACCAATGGATCAGATCTAAACGATCCCACAATCAGCGCATCAGATCTAAGCCCTGCAGCTGCCACATCCAGTCGTGAAGGATAGTGGACAATTACACAACTCCCTGCACAAATCTTCCCTCAATGATGGGGGACCCCAGTACAACAGGAAAAGCCAAGACTGAAGCAATTTTAGCCAGATGTGCCAAGTGGATGATCCATCTCGGCCTCCTCCAGAGGTTGCCAACATTGCTGATGCTAGTCTTCAGCCAGTTCCATTCACTCTGTGATATCAAACAACTGAAGGCAATGGATATTGCAAAGGTTATGGGCCCATGGCAAAAATCTGACAACAGTACTGAAGACTTGTGCTCCAGAACCAGCCATGCCATTCCACACCCAGAATTGCCCAGGTATGTCCTGCCCACAAAAAGCAGGACAAATCCAACCCGGCCAATTACTGCCCCATTCTCCTCTCGATCATCAGCACAGTGATGGATGAGGTTATCGACAGTGCTATCAAGCAGCACTTACTTAGCAATAACCTGCTCACTGACCCTCTGGGTTCTGCCAGGGCCTCTCAGCTTCTGACCTCATTACAGCCTTAGTCCAAGCATGGACAAAGAGCTGAACTGGAGGTGAAGTAAGAGTGACTGCCCTTGACATCAAGGCAGCATTTGACTGAGTGTGGCGTCAAGGAACCTAACATGATTAGAGTCGAGGGGAATCGCAGGGAGAAAACTCTCCACTGGTTAGTCATCCCTAGCACAAAGGAAGATGGTTGCTGGCTAGATGCCAGTGTTGTAGCTGTAGTTGAACAGCTTGGCTAAGGGCACAGCTAGTTCTGGAACACGAAGTCTTCAGTAGTAATGCTGAAATGTTGTCAGGGTTCGTTAGTCTTTGCAATATCCAGTGCCTTCAGTCATTTCTTGGTATCATGATTAGCAAATTGAATTGGCTGAAGACTGGCATCTCTGATGCTGGGGTCCTCAGGAGGAGGCTGAGATAGATCATCCACTCAGCACTTCTGGCTGAAGATTGTTGCAAATGCTTCAGCCTTGTTGTTTGCACTGATTTACTGGGCTCCCTCTTCTTTGAGGATGGGGATATTTGTGGATCCGATTCCTCCTCCGGTTATTTGTTTAATTGTCCACCACCATTCATGACTGGATGTGGCAGGGATATAGAGCTTATGTCTGATCCCTCCAACAAGAGAGAATCTAGCCACCTACCTTTAACATTCAATGGTATTATTATAGCTGAATCCTCCTCCATCAACATTCTGGATGTCACCATTGACTTAACTGGACCAGCCACGTAAATACAGTGGATACAAGAGTAGGTCAGAGACTGTATTCTGCAGCAAGTAACTCATCTCTTGACCTTCCATAGTCATTCCACTACAAGGTGTTGATTGAATATTCTCCACTTGCCTGGGTGATTGCAGCTCCATCAATGCTCAAGAAGCTCACTATCGCCAAGACAAAGCCTTCTTGATCTGCACTCCATCTACCATCTAAACATTCACTCCTTCTACCCCAGCAGATAGTGCACATTATCTACAAGATCCACCATAGCAACTCACCAAAGCTTCTGCAAAAGCACCTTCCAACTCGTGCCCTTGACCAAATAGAACAAGGGCAACAGCTCTATGAGAACAGTACCTCTTCCAAGTATCCCTTGAGTCAAACATCATCCTGATTGGAACTATATTGCCATTCCTTCACTATTACTGGGTAAAATTCTGGAACTTCCAATCAGACAGCATTGAGTGTACATACTCCACATAGACAGCAGCGGCTCATGCATGCGGCTCACCACTGCCTTCTCTGGCTGCACGTTTGCAGAACAAGATGCGAGAGAGGATTCAATTATTTTCAATGCCTTTGTTGCCTTAACCTGTTCTCAGTAAAGTATAATAAACTTGGGCAGAGACTCTTCTGTGACTCATTCTTTCGTCTTGATTTTTGTGAGAATAGATTTGTATGTATTTCTTAACAAGTTGCCTATGTAGTGCCTTTTATAATTAAAATGGACTTGTTGGCCCTTTTAATGACATTTTTAATTTAAAATAAAAATGAAATTCTGGCTACAGGTTCTGTGTTAAATATCTTTAATGCTTTGTTTCCTTAGTTTGCCCTGCAGGTTACTGGGATGCGTTTCTGTGAAGCCAGTGCAAAGGACAACTATAATGTCAGTGAGATTTTTTTGAAGCTTGTGGATGACATCTTAAATAAGGCAAGTTCATTTAATTGAAGAATAAAGATTTAGAACATCAGGGTCTACTGTAACACTTCTGTGATCTTTATGTATGATTGAGGCAATTGAGTTCAAGTTACTCTGGAAGCTCAGAATGCTACATTGTAAAGATCAGTCCAAAAGTGGTGTATGAATTTGAATTGATTCTAATATGGTTTTAAAGCACTGTCTTATCACATGGATGGTGTTCCTATACATGGCAGCAACTTCAAAACATTCATGCAAAAGCAAAATACTGTGGAATGAAAACAGAGAATGCTGTTAATTCTCAGCAGGTCAAGGCAACATCAGTGGAGAGAGAAACTGAGTTAACATTTCAGGTTGACCGTCTTTCACCAGAATTGGAAAAAGAAAAGTAACAGGTTTTAAATAAGTAGAGGCAGGAAATGGGGGAAGAGGAGAAAAGAACAAAAGGGAAAGTCGGTGATGGGGTGCAGGCAGGGTCAATGAAAGACAAAAGGGATGACAATACAAGGCAAAAGAGGGTGATAATGGGATAAGTAAAGAAACAAAAGATGATTCCAGAGCAGAAGTGGATTGCCATTTTGGCCAGAGGACCACAGCTGGGTATGGGGACTGGCCATAAATGCTCAAGAAACTAACATAATGAAGATAAACTTTGGTATAATTAAGCACATAAGCTTTATTATCATGATAATATGCCATCATAACGATGCATTAAATACAATAGCAAAACCAAATGCGTCCCGTTTTTTTGCGCCCTTTTGGCTGAATGTGAACAATGCAGTTGGTCACCCCTCTTACAATGGTATCAAAGAACAAAGAAAAGTACAGCACAGGCCCTTCGGCCCTCCAAGCCTGCGCTGATCATATTGCCCGTCGACTAAAACATTTTGCACTTCCAGGCTCTGTATTCCTCTATTCCCATCCTATTCATGTATTTGTCAAGCTGCCTCTTAAACACCAGTATCATACCTGCTTCCACCACCCTAACAAATTCCAGACATTCACTACCCCCTGCGTAAAAAAACTTGCCCCGCACATCTCCTCTATAGTTTTCTCCTCTCACCTTTAAATCTATGTCCCCTAGTAATTGACGCTTCTATCTACTCTGTCCATGCCACTCATAATTTTGTAAACTTCTACCAAGTCGCCCCTCAATCTCCGTCTCTCTAGTGAGAACAATCCGAGTTTCTCCAACCTCTCCTCATAGCTAATAACCTCCAGACCAGGCAGCATCCTGGTAGACCTCCTCTGCACCCTCTCCAATGCCTCCATGTTCTGGTAATGTGGCGACCAGAATTGCACGCAATATTCCAAGTGTGGCCTAACCAAGGTTCTATACAGCTGCAGCATGACTTCCCAGCTTTTGTACTCAATACCCCTGCCAATGAAGGCAAGCATGCCATATGCCTTCCTGACTACCTTATTCACCTGCGTTGCCACTTTCATTGACCTGTGGACCTGTACACCAGATCCCTCTGCCTGTCATTGCACCTAAGGGTTCTGCCATTTACTGTATAATTCCTGCCTGTATTAGACCTTCCAAAATGCATTACCACGCATTTGTACGGATTAAACTCCATCTGCCATTTCTCCGCCCAAGTCTCCAACTGATCTATATCCCATTGCATCCTTTGACAATCCTCTTCACTATCTGCAACTCCTCCAACCTTAGTGTCGTCTGCAAACTTACTAATTAGCCCGGTTATATTTTCCTCCAAATCATTTATGTATACTACAAACAGCAAAGGTCCCAGCACTGATCCCTGCGGAACTCCACTAGTCACAGCTCTCCATTCAGAAAAGCACCTTCCACTGCTACCCTCTGTCTTCTATGACCAAGCCAATTCTTTATCCATCTTGCCAGCTCACCTCTGATCCCGTGCGATTTTACCTTCTGTACCAGTCTTCCATGAGGGACCTTGTCAAAGGCCTTACTGATGAGGAACCTTGTCAAAGGCCTTACAAGTTCGGTACCTTGCTTTTTCTCTCCACAAGTGCTGTCTGACCTGCTGAGTACTTCCAGCATTTTCTGTTTTTATTTCAGATTTCCAGTATTTGCAATCTTTTTTTTTCTCTTGCCAATACAAATATTATTTTACTGTGATCTACAGTATGGTGTTACAAGAACCACCAAGGGGAAAACGACAAAGAAAGGAGAGAGAAAATGTGGAGACCAAAAAGCATCTCAAGGCAGTCAGCATATCATGTGGGAGGGTACAGTGACCTGCACCCATCTCTTACCCCTCATTCCTAGAGCTGGGATTTAATAACTTCACAGCACATTTTTAAGAGGTGCTACCAAGTGCATCTGTAGCCACGAACTTGGTGGACCCCTTGTTGTTCGAGTATGTTCCTAATTTTCAGTTTTCTCAAAACGCAAAATCCAAACCTAAGCTCACAAGCTCTTCATTTTCTATTGCATTCGTCATCTTTCTTCTAAAAATCTAAACCTTAGCTGCAGACCTAGCAGGAACCAAAAATACTTTTCCAATTTTTATTTTCAGAAGTGCAGAAACAACTAACCTGTGAAATGTCTATCTCAAAATATTGAAACAGAGATTGCTTGTGGAGATTTTCAGTCATATGTCTTGGGACTTGGAGCAGGTAGCAGCATTTATACTTCAATATTTCAATCCCTTGTTCACCAGCAGAATCGAAAGTCATGTTTTTGTTGCAAATACAAATTTTTTACCCTCTGGTTCATTTGCCAATTACCTTACATCTGTGTTCTCTGGTTACTGACCCTGCTGCCAAGAGAAACAGTTCCTCCTTATTTACTTAATCAATACAGTTTATGATTTCAAACACCTCTATCAAATCTACCCTCAACCTTCTTTGGTCTAAGGAGAACAATTCCAACTTCTCTCATCTCCCTCCACGTCTTTAATACCATAAATACGGCTATTGGAATGTATAGTGTAAAAAGTTGATAGAGTGTGTACACAGATGCAAATTTTTTTTAATAGGTATATAGCCATTCTAGTGGGTGAAGACATTCTTCCTTTGCCAGTGCAAACCTAAAGATCCCTGGCACCCATGGCACCAGACCTCAACAAGAATCAACCCCTTCAATGAGGGATTGGGAAAAATGGGGAAACAAAACAATATAAAAGTTAACTTGACTTTTCATAAGAGTATTGAAACCTATGGGTAAAATAAGTTGAAGTTTTGAAATTTCTGTGTATATACTTGCAAAATCAAAAAGCTAATCTAATAAATGCTTTTGAAATGTATACTTAATTATGTGCAGCTTTCACTGTTTCCCCCATGCGCACTCATCCCTAACATGGCAGCCGCTCTCCCCAAATAGATTCTAGCTCCAGCCTTTGATCTGCTTCTATTGGCCTTGAAGCACTTTCCTTGAAGCTCTTGGGCATCTATGTTTTACTTTCACAGCTCCCAATGCCAATCGACCAGTCACCAGGAGCAATTGCGCATGCACACACAGTGCCATAAAAACAGAAAATATGAGCAGGTCGAGGTCATTCGGCCCTTCGAGCTTGCTCCACCATTCAAAATGATCATGGCTGATCCTCTGTATTAATGCCATGCTCCCGTTCTTTCTCCATACCCCTTGACGCCTTTACAGTCTAGAAATCTATTCCCTCCTTCAATATATTCAGTGACATGGCCTCCACATTGGCCTTCTCTGTGGTAGACAATTCTGCAGGTTCACCACCTTCTGAATGAAGAAATTCCTCCTCATCTCAGTCCCAAATGGCCTACCCAGTATCCTGAGATTGTGATCCCTTGTTCTAGACTCCACAGCCAGAGGAAATATCATCCTTGCATTCAACTGTCCAGCCCTGTCAGAATTTTAAAAGTTTCAATGAGATCGCCTCTTACTGTTCTAAACTCCAGTGAATACAAGCTTAGTCAACCCAGTCTCTCCTCATATATGACAATCCTGCCACCCCAGGAATCAGTCTGGTGAACCTTCACTGCACTCCCACTATGGCAAGCATACTCTTTTTCAGGTAAGGGTACCAAAACTGCGCACAATACTCCACGTGTGGTCCAACAAAGGCCCAGTACAGCTGCAGTAAAACATTGTTGCTTCTATACTCAAGCCCTCTCGCAATGAAGGCCAACATACCATTTGCCACCTTAACTGCTTACTGCACCTGCACGCTTGTTTTCAGTGATTGGTGTGCAAGGACACCCAGGTCCCTTTGTATATTTACATTTCCCAATCTATCACCATTTAAAGAATACTCTGCCATTCTGTTTTTTCCACCAAAGCGGATACCTTCACACTTATCCATGTTATATTGCATCTGCCATGTATTTGCCCACTCATTTGAATGCAATCTGTAATCTCATGGCCTGGCATAATTCCCATTCTACCATTGCCATCAAGCTAGGGCATCTACCCTGGTTCAATGAAGAGTGCAGGAGGGCATGCCAGGAGCAGCACAGGCATATCTAAAAATGAGGTGTCAACCTGGTGAAGCTATACCACAGGACTACTTGTTTGCCAAACAGCATAAGCAGCAAGTGATAGACAGAACTAAGCGATCCCACAACCGATGGATCAGATCTAAGCTCTGCAGTCCTGCCACATTCAGTCTTAAATGGTGGTGGACAATTAAACAACTCTCTGGAGGAGGAGGCTCCACAAATATCCCCATCCTCAATGATGGAGGAGCCCAGCATATCAGTGCAAAAGGTAAGGCTAAAACATTTGCAACAATCTTCAGCCAGAAGTGCCGAGTGGATGATCCATCTCGGCCTCCTGCAGATGTCCCCCGCATCACAGATGCCAGCCTTCAGCCAATTCGATTCACTCCACGTGATATCAAGAAATGGCTGAAGGCACTGGATACTGCAAGGGTTATGACAATATTCCAGAAATAGCACTGAAAACTTGTGCTCCAGAACTTGCCGCTGTTCCAGTACGACTACAACACTGGCATCTACCAGACTATGTGGAAAATTGCCCAGGTATGTCCTGTAGACAAAAAGCGGGACAAATCCAATCCGGCCAATTACCGCCCCATCAGTCTACTCTCGATTATCAGTAATGGAAGGGGTCATCAACCATGCCATCAAGCGGCACTTTCCTAGTGATAACCTTACTGACGCCCAGTTTGGGTTCAGCCAGGGCCATTCAGCTCCTGACCTCATTACAGCCTTGGTTCAAACATGGACAAAAGAGCTGAACTCCTGAGATGAGGTGAGAGTGACTGCCCTTGACATTGAGGCAGCATTTGACCGAGTGTGGAATCAAGGAGACCTAGCAAAACTAGAATCAGGGGGAAAACTCCACTGGTTAGAGTCATACCTCACACAAAGGAAGATAGTTGTGGATGTTGGAGGTCAGTTATCTCAGCTCCAGGACATCACTGCAGGAGTTCCTCAGGGTAGTGTCCTCGGCCCAACCATTTTCAACTGCTTCATCAATGAGCTTTCTTCCACCATAAGGTCAGAAGTGGGGATGTTCGCTAATGATTGAACAATGTTCAGCACCATTTGTGTTCCCTCAGATACTGAAGCAGTCCATGTCCGAATGCAGCAAGATCTGGACGATATCCAGGCTTGGGCTGACAAGTGGCAAGTAACATTTGCACCACACAAGTATCAGGCAATGACCATCTCCAACAAGAGAGAATCCAACTATCATCCCTTGATATGCTGTGGCATTACATCAATAAATCCCCCACCATCAACATCCTGGGGGATTACCATTGATCAGAAACTGAACTGGACTAGCCATATAAATATTGTGGCTACAAGAGCAGGTCAGAGGCTAGGATCCGTGCGATGAGTAACTCCACTTCCTGGCTCCTCAAAGCCTGTCCATCATCTACAAGGCAAAAGTCGGGGGTGTGATGGAATACTCTTCACTTGCCTGGATGAGTGCAGCTCCCACAACACTGAAGAAGCTTGACACTGCCCAGGACAAAGCATCCCGCCTGATTGGCACCATATCCAGAAACATTCACTCCCTCCACCACCGATGCACAGTAACAGCAGTGTGTACCATCTACAAGATGCACTGCAGGAATTCACCAAGGCTCCTTCGACAGCACCTTTCAAGCCCACGACCACTATCATTGAGGTGGATAGTTGCAAATAGATGGCAACACCACCACCTGGAAGTTTCCATCCAACTCACCATCCTGCCTTGGAAATATATCGCCGTTCCTTTACTGTTGCTGAGTCAAAATCCTGGAACTACCTTCTTAACAGCATTTGATGTACCGATACCCCATGTACTGCAGCGGTTCAATAAGGCAGCTCACCACCACCGCACCAGGGATGGACAATAAATGCTGGCCCAGCCAGGAAGCCCACACCCCATGAATGAATTATTTTTTTTTTAAAAATCACTCAACTTGTCTAAATTGCCTTGAAGCTTCTTAACATCCTCCTCACCACTCTCACATTCCCACCAAGTTTTGTGTCATCAGCAAACTTGGAAATATTACATTTGGTTCCCTCATCCAAATCAACCCCACTAGTCACTGCCAGCCACTCTGAAAAAAGACCCATTTTTTCCTACTCATTGTTTCCTGTCTGCTAGCTGATTCTCAATCCATACCAAAATAATACCTCCAATCCCATGTGCTTTAATTTTACATATTAACCTCTTATGTGGGACTTTATCAAAATCTTTCTGAAAATCCAAATACACCACATCCAGTGGTTCTCCCTTATCTCCTCTGCTAGTCATATCCTCAAAAAACTCCAGTAGGTTTGTCAAATATGATTTCCCTTTCGTAAATCCATGTTGAGTTTGTCTATTCCCGTTGATATTTTCTAAGTGTCCTGTTATCATACTGATGTTAGGTTAATTGGTCTGCAATTCCCTGTTTTCTCCCTTCCTCCTTTTTTAAATAGTGGGGTTAAATTTGTCAGCCTCCAATCTGCCAGGTCTGTTCCAGAATCTACAGAAGTTTGGAAGATGACAACTGCATCCATGGCCGCCTCCTTTAGTACCCTGGGATGTAGATGTTCATGTCTTGGGGATTTAACGGCTTTCAGTCCCATTAATTTTTCCAGCAGTTTCTTTTCAGTAATACTAATTTCCTTCAATCTCCCCTTCTCACTAAACCCTTGGCTCCCTTGCATTTCTGGGAAGTTTTTTGTGTCTTCCTCTGTGAAGTTGGATCTAAAGTAGTTGTTTAATTATTCTGCCATTTCTCTGTTCTCTCTTATAAATTGTTCCATTTTGGACTGTAAGGACTGTTGGATTTGTCATCACTAATTTTTTTTTAACATTTTTAGAAACTTTTGCAGTCCACTTTTATGTTCCTTGCAAGTTTACTCTCATAATCTATTATTTCTCTCTTAATCAAACTCTTGGTCCTCCTTTGCTGAGTTATAAACTGCTCCTAATCCTCAGGCTTGCTACTTTTTCTAGCAAATGTGTATGACTGCTCCCTGAATCTAATACTATCCTTAATTCCTTTTCCTGTTGTGTTTTTGTGCCAGAAAGGAATGTATAACTGTTGCAATACATACATTCGTTCCTTAACTATTAGCCATTGCCTATCCACAGTCATGCCTTTTAATTAAGTTTTCCAATCTATTAGCCAATTCAATCTTCATGCATTCGTAGTTTCCTTTGTTTAAATTTAGGATCCTAATTTCAGAATGGATTACTTTACCTTCTATCCTAATGAAGAATTCTATCATGTTATGGTCACTCTTCCCTAAAGGACCCTGCACAACAAGATTATTAATTAACCCCTTCTCATTGCACAATACTAAATCTAGGATAGTCTGTTCCCTCGTTGGTTCCTCCACATACTGGTCTAAAAAACCACCTCGTACACACTCCAGGAATTCATCCTCCGCAGTTTGCCCAGTCTTTATGTAGATTAAATTCATCCATGATTATTGTGGCACCCTTGTTACATGCATCTCTAATTTCCTGTTTAATACAGTCCTCTACCTTACCACTACTGTTTGGAGGCCTATGGACAGCTCTCACTAATGTTTTCCATGCCTTGTTGCTTCTTAGCTTTACCCAGACTGATTCTACATCTAGATTTTCTGAGCCGATATCCTCTCACTATTGCACTGGTTTCATCCTTAACAAACAATGCCACATCACCTCCTTTTCATTTTTGCTTGCCCTTGCTAAATATTGAGTACCCAGTCTTGGTCACCCTGCAGCCATGTCTCTGTAACCACAATCATGTCGTACCCATTTACATCTATTTGCACTGTTAATTGATCTACCTTATTGCAAATGCTCCATGCCTTCAGAGATACAGTGCCTTTAGACTTGTCTTTTTAACATTTTTACACATAGAATGCGGCGCCTGGACAAGGCCTGTGCACCTTATGTATCCTTCCCTGCTGCAGCTGCTGACTAGATTGGAAGCTCTTGTGGCCTCATTTGCCCAGGTCTGGTCTAGAGAAGGTGTAAATGGGAATAGCAGGACCATTACCAACAATTGCTGTCTGAAAAAATGGGGGCTGTGGCTATGATCTGAAATTATTGAACTCTTTGTTGAGTCTAGTAAGCAGTAAAGTGCCTAATCAAAAGAAGAAGTTCTGTTCCTCAAACTTCCATTAGGATGTTCAGCAAAGCAATCACCCAATCGGCGTTTGGTGTCTCCAGTGTAGAGGAGATCGCATAGTCAGCTGTGAATATAATATACTAAATTGAAAGGAGTACAAGTAAATTGGAAAGTGTGTTTCTGGCCTTTGGACGTTGGGATGCAAAGAAGTAAAAGGCCAAGTATTACATCTCCTATACTTGTGTGGGAACTTTCAATGGAAACGGGAGAGGATGTTGGAGGTGATTGAGGAGAGAACCAGGATTTCACAGAGGGAGCAGTCCGTTTGGAATGCTGAAAGGAGAGGGGAAGGTGGCATTGGTGACATCAAGCAGGACTTGGTGCCATTTTGAAGGAGGATGATCTGTTGCATGTGGAAGGTGAGGCCAAGGGGAACTCTGTCATGGGTCTGGGAGGAGTGAGAGCAGTGGTGTGAAAAATGGGTTGGGTGTGATCAAGGGCCCTGCTCACCATTGTGGAGGGAAATCACAGTTGAAGAAAAAGGACTTTGTTGGTCTGCTCTTGGTTTCATCTCATTCTTTATCCTTCTTACTTTTCCTTCCACTTTCAAAGAAATATGATCTCGTGGATGAGTGCTCGTGGCTGTCATGCATTCCCCAGTGATTTGTAGTGCTAGCAATTTATTTCATAGCAAACTGAGCAGATGAACACACAAATCATAGCCTTCAAGAAATATTGAGTGCTACTTTTAACACCACACCCAATTTCAGGGCTGCCTCTCTTGAAGATTTAGCATAAATGCTACCAGTGGAGCAAGTGGCTGTTCTCACTTGCTGGTCTAGGTGGACATCCTCCAGCACTGGGGGATGGTCAGTGGCCAAGATTGTTGCAACACAACAGACTGTGTGTAATCTTATCCAAGTTGTTTATCAATATATTCCGCAACTTTAGAAGCCTTGCTGCCAGTGTTTATGTTTCACATGAACCTCCTCCCAATCCCCTCCTTTAGTCCTACCAGTAAAGCCTTCTATTTTTTTCTTCTGTATTTGTCCAACTTCTCTATAAATGTGCTGTGCTGGAACGTTATATAATACTGAACTGTGTTGGAAATTTACAATGAATGATTAAACATTATAGCAATGTTTATTATTCTATAAAGTTTGTTTTCTTTTCTGAAGTGTGCTTGAATCGTTAGCCTGGATTTTCTTGAAATTAATTTTGAAACTCAGAAATGTAATATTTTATTTCCACCCTAATTTTCAGATGCCCGATGTACCCAGACGTGAATTATCAAACAGCATCCTGTCGCTGCAACCGGAGCCTGAAATTCCTCCGGAACTCCCGCCACCTCGACCGCATGTTCGCTGCTGCTGACCAGTACTTTTCTGCTCCCACGCCATACTATGCTCGTACCCATGTCTCTGCGTTGCTGTAATACAATCAGCCTCGCCGTTGTCATCGTTGCACTTTGTAGGAATGATCAAAGAGGAGCTCAGACTAACTTTGTCTATGTGTGAGATTTTAAAATGGTATAGGATCAAATGACACTTCAGAATAACTGCACATGGTTTTTTTAAAAAAAAAATCCTCTGATCTCTGGCAAAGTTGATGTTTTCTATTCTAGTACTGTATTTATTGTTGGCGTGCAGTACCACGTGTTTCTAATGAGTTCGAAAGGACAGTTTTTTGGTACTCTAAAGAAAATCAGTCTGCTGAAAATGGCTGTCTAATAACTAGTGCAAAGCTGCCGTTTCCCCACAGTTCGGCACTTTAATGCTACCTTCCTTTCATGAATAGTGCCAAGATATGCACATTACAGCAGAACTAATAAAGCAAATTTGGAATATATTTTAGGAGGAACGAATCCCATTAGGTACACGGTTTTAGTCTAGTGCATTTGTATGTCGATGCAGAGACTGCTATATGTACTTCTTCCTCCCTCAACCTTCAAGTGTTGGGAACTAAAAGGTAACGTTAAATTGCGATTTCAGTCACTTAGAAAAGCACAGTGTATACCATTTGTAGCATAAAGGAATTGTCCCGAATCTGTTGCAAAGAATAATCAATGCACAGTGGCAGAAAAGGGTCATGCAATTTGGATCTTAATTTACTTTGTTTCAAAGACATAACACTATATAGTGGAAAGAGCAAAACTAAGATCCTTCTGCTTCAGTTCTCATCAGAAAGCTGACTGTTAAGAAAAGACACTTTGTGCTCACTTTGGAAGCACATATACTAAAAGCTAGGGGTGGTGTGGGCTAAGATTTTAGGTGGGTATTTTATAATGTATATGAAATTTCAAGTGGGCATTTTATAGAAGTTGCCTTATTAAGATCAAATATTTAAATTTTGGTCTGTTCAGAACCGTTTTGATTGTGCAAATGACTGCACCTCACACTTGCATCATAACAGTGAGCAGCACTCCCTTATAATATTGTTGAGTTTCAATTTCAGGTGCCAAGCACATTGTCAAATGGGTGCATTTTTACTTACAGAAAACCCACTTCAGACAAGGCTCGTAATACGAGCAACAAAGTAGCTTCCGTACCCAGTATTGCAGATTATTGTAGAAATATGTCAAATAAGAGTACAGTATTCATTTTGTTTATATTAATGGTCAAGGAAGTAATTTTGATAACTTAAAGAACATTATGTATCATGGAACCCACAACAGGACAGATTCACTTTACACCTATACAGCTGTTGATTCCAGATTGTGCTCGAAGACATTGCTTTACATGGAGTATGAAGTAGGTCTTCCAACCCATTAGTGCATGTGTTATTTAAAAAGTGAAGTCTGTCTCTTTTGTTGGTGTAGCTAAATTTTTTTTTTGATGGATTAAAATGTAAGCATGGTATGTAAAATTGTGACCTATTAAAACTATATATGCCTAAACTACTGAGCTGTTAACATTTTCATTTCCTAAGCAAAGCAATATTGACAATGGTCAAATCCAAAGGGGAATATATAAGGATGCGACTCTTGTCCATGTTTGGAATGGCAGTACAGGTGAGCATTGTTCAAGATCATTCCTTGGCTCTTTTAAAGACAGCTGCAACTTGTTGCCATTCACACAAATTTAAAGTTACTACACATGATTAACAACTATACTGTATACGATTATGTACTTTCTCAAAAAAAAGCTTCAGCAAAGACTTGGAAGAATTTTTATTGGCCTTAATGCTGCTTAAAATTAATGTTGGCTTGGAGTATGGCATATGTTTGTGGGCCTATTTTTATCGATTTAGGGCCTTCAGGGCCCATCATAAGGTTATTCCAAACCTTCAAAGAATATTTGCCATGCTTTACAAAATGTAGCAACTCTTTTGAGGCTACGGGTTTTATTTAAGTGAATTGGGCAAGCTTACTGATGCTGCGCATGGTTACTATTTTTGCCCTTGTACCTCAAAAGTTACCTTCATTAATTCAGCTTCAATACTGACTAGTTTGTTAATTACTGCACCCATAATTTGTATGCTTCGGGCCTCAAAAGACAGAAATATACTTCAAGTATGGATCTTCCTTTCCCTGTGTAACTATCACTGCACATCAGAGGAGATCAGTCCTCATGTCATGCTAAGACATTTGAGAAACAAAGTGCTATATGTAATATTGATTTTCCTTCAATCAAGTATTACATTGTCTGCAAATCTTCCAAGTCTTTACTGTGGCTTCAGAGCCTTAAGCAGATTGTTTATAGAGTCTCCTCTTAAAGGGAAAGGTAGAAGTCAAATATAATGCTTTATAATTGTTTCATTGCAGCAAAATAAAATTAAACTTTAAACATGTATTTTTTAAAACCACTGAGTGAGGACCCCAGCCCCCCACTTCAGCTGTAGACTATCTTTATTGATACATTTTTAAATAGTTTGTACTAAGTAACCATGGAAAAGGGCAGTGGAATATTCTGATCACTTGGACTGTAAATTTTCTTCAGGTACAGGGTACTTAGGAGTCTATGCTCTCTTTATAACTAGAGCAGACATACGTTCTTTTTCCAATCTCCAACCAATCATACAAACCTCAAAAAGGTGTTCTTGACTTGAATTCTACACTACTACACATTGTCTAATACAGAGGAAGGTAAATAGTCATTTAGTACAGAACTTGAGTATTGCTGAAAGAAGAGACATTTTGTCAAAGTTTTTTGTCTTGGAGTCATCAGGACTATTTGCAAAAATACCAATGTAAGGGAAAACAATTTACACCATGTGAAGAGAGTATATTGGTTGGCAAGTGGACTCTGATTGGTAGAGGTGTTGCTTTGGAGAATGCATCAGTTAATGGTGACTGACAGTTAACTGCTGAGCATTGTTTGAAATTTAAAGCAGGCAGCTTGATTCTGTTTAAAGCATTGCCCTGAGGAATGAACCAGCGAATGGCTGTCACTTATTTTGTTTAGCTGAAATAGGTGCAATGTGTGTACATGTTCTTTCTGTCTGCAAAGAACAGAGCCTGTGTATTAAAATATGTAGCTTCTAGTACACACAAATGCGCAACACCATGAGTCTGACTGACAATCTTAAATTGGTTGTCGGTGTAAATCTTAGCATGCAGGATTATTTAGCAAATGCTGTACAGTCACGGAATCACATCTAATGTTGGATACTTGTGTTTTGAATGCATGCTATTCTTAATGACAGGTCTGAATTTGTATTCCTTGGACCTGCTGCTCAATATAACCAGACAGCTCAAAAGTAAGTTTTAAAAAACGCTTATTGGACTTGGGTAAGAACGATAAGCTGCCACGTGTTCTTCCTCACGGCTCACTGCATCTGCATACGTTTGGGCTGCCCAAGACACAAAATTGATGTCCCTTTACGCACTATTATCTGTGACTATTTTTGCACAACATGAATTGGTCAAATGGTTGGGCAAATTGTTACATTGCCCATTTGACATTGCCAGCCTATTCACTAATTTTCTGCTTTGGGAAGCCATAGATATTTGTGCTGCAGCACTATGTCATGGCGATTTTGACTGACCGACCAATTGTCTGAATCGGTACTCAATGAAATTATGAACTCGACAACTCGTGCAGCTGAGTTCAGTTTTAATGACACCATGTGCTCCCAAACCGATGGAGCTGCCATGGGATTCACTGCGGCCCAGCTCTTGCAAACATCTTTGTTGGATTCCATGAGAAACGTGTCTTTAATGGATTGACACCCCACTCCTTGTATATTTCCGATATGTGGATAATGCGTTTGCCATATTGAAATCTGCAGCTGCATGTAATAATTTCTATGCATGATTTAATGGGCTTCATCCTGCGCTCAAATTCACCTTTGAAATGGAGCAGTCAAATGAACTCCCCTTCCTTGGTGTACTAGTTAAGAGGTCTGCCAGTGGATTCTCTACCACGGCCTACAGAAGCCTTCCCTCACTGGTCAATATAGGCATTGGGATTCTTACAGTTCTATGCGCTATAAGATTGGCCTTATCGGCAGCTTCGTAAATAGGGCCTGAGCCATTTGCTCACCATGCAAGCTTGATGCTGAAATAGGGCACATCAAAGGCATCCTGCAGAACAATGTCAACCTTGATCAGATCATTTTGTGCTGTAAATTGAGCAAACCCAGTCTACCTCAGATTACCCTGGAAGGGCAAGGTATCTCAAAAGTTTGAGCAATGGGTGAAGCTAGCTGTTTCGCGCTGCTAATATGGAGTAGCGACATGATTGGTATTCACCACAATAGCATGCTGCCATCAAGCCAAAAAAACATTCAACCTGTCACACATATGTATAATGCAGTATATGAATTTCAGTGCCAGTGTGATGCTAGGCAGGATCGTTCAAACAGCATGTCCCTTTCGTTGTTTGCAATTGGCAGGGTGCAGACTGTACCCAACCAGCCCGTACTTGTGTAACTCAAAACACAGTGTTCAACATTGGATATGATTCTGTGATTGGACAACATTTGCTGATGCTGACAACCAATTTAAGATTGTCAGTCAGGCTTGCAGTGTGGTGTGTTTGCATGTACTGAAAGCTACATATATTAATGGAAACATAGAAAAATAGAAGCAGCAATAGGTCATTTGGCCCTTCGAGTCTGCTCCGCCATTCAATATAATCATGGCTGATCCTCTATCATACTCACGCTCTCCCCATACCCCTTGATGTCTAGAAATCTATTTCCTTCTGAAATATATTCAGTGACTTGACCTCCACACCCCTCTGAGGTAGAGAAATCCACAGGTTCACCGCCCTCTGAGTGATGAAGTTTCCTCATCTCAGTCCTAAATGGTCTACCCTATATCCTGAGACTGTGACCCCTTGTTCGAGATCCCCAGCCAAACCCTGTACCCAGTCTGTCCAGCCCTGTCAGAATTTTATGGGCTGAATTTTCCCCATTGGGGGGGTTGTGTGGGGGCAGGCGAGAGCAAGCGAGAACCCGATCAGGTCCGCGCCGCCATTTTAGGTGCGGGCGGTGATGGGGGGAGATTCCCAGAGTTGGGGCCTGCACTGCTGCATGCAGAAATCTCCCTGAGGCACAGAGGTTTTAAAATTTAAATACAGGGATAAAAAAAACTTAAAACATGTCTCCTCATGACAGTGTCACATGAGCTGGGACATGTCAATGAATTTTTTAAATAATTTTTATTGAATTTTAAAACACTTCATGAAACCTCATCCTATCCGTGGATGACGTTTCATGAAAAATGCGAAGGCCGCCTGGGCTCTTCGCCTGCCCACCAACCTTAAGGTTGGACGGGCAGCTTATTTAACTATTTTAATTAGTCTTTAGCAGGCCTTAATAGACCACTGACAGTTCGGCGGGTACACAGCCAACTCGGCTGCGCGCTCGCCAAACTGAAAATCTAAGTGACACCCACCCGGTGTCACCGTGCATCATTTTATGTGTCAGCGAGCGGGCCACGCCCCCGCTCATCGACCGGAAAATTCTTTCCTATATGTTTCAATGAGATCTTCTCTCATTCTTCTAAACTCCAGTCAATATGGGCCTAGTTGGCCCAAAATCTCCAATCTCCCAATCTTAATACACAGGGACCTGTTCTTTGCCGATAGTAAGAACATATACATATATTGTACCTGTTTCAGCTAAACAAAATAAGCGACAGCCATTCTCTGGATGGTTCATTCCTCAGGGCAATGCCTTGACCAATCAAAGTCAAGCTGCCTGGTTTAAAATTCAAACAATGTTTGGCAGTTAACTGTAAGTCACCATCAACTGGTGCATTCTCCATGGCAACCTCTCTTCCAATCAGAGTCCACTTACCAACCAATCAGGACTCTCTTCTCGTATAGTATAAATTTTTTGTTTTCCCTTACATCAGTTTTCTTGTGATTTGTCATGATGAGTGCAAGACGAAAAGCTTCAACAAAATGTCTCTCTTTTTCAGCAATACAGAGGAAGGTACTTGATACTCCTGTATAGGTACTCCTGTGACAGCACAATTGTAATTGGGAACTCTAAGGCAAAATGTATATGAAACCTTTGTTTTCTATCATTGCAGCAGTACTTAGTGATATTCTAATGAACAGTATACATGGCCAAGTTCCAAACAGGAAATGTGTATTTTTAGTTTTGTCTGAAGAAAGATAAGCTGAGGATCTATGAATAAAAACAAGTTGGATGCAGACGTAAGAAAGGGAAATGTCTGCTGCATTGGGTTCCTGTATCACATTTTGTTAGATAAAACACATTTATTTGAAGCTCTCCTGGTTAAATCAGTGTAGGTCAGGTGTGCACATGTCCCCTGACTGAATTTGGAAAGAAACATGAGATGTGATCAGAGTTCAGTTAAGTTGTATTGTTTCTTGGACGTTGGTTACAGTAAGGATTTTTTTTGTTGACGTGCAGTTGATATATGACAAACATGTATTTATTTTGTATTACTTGATATTAAATTATGTACAGTGTTTTCCTTGGCCATTGAATGTAGTTAAATAAATAAATTGGTTTCCTTCCCATACCAGTTACATAAATAAAATCTGCATGTAAAATACTGTGGTTGCAATCTCTTGGATATAGTTAGTTTTTCCCTAAATCCAAGTGAGCTCAAAAATCAAAAACATGTTTTGCATTTTAATATTTTCATACAAAAAATCTGTATTGCCTTGATCATCTGACAATGGCTTTCTACCTTATTGTGGTATCTGTGCTCAATCCTTTATTCACCTGATGGGGAAGAGTTGCAGACAGACTTATAAAAATCAATTAGAATGTGCATTGAGAATAACCAACCATCAAGTCAATCATTGGAAAAGAAAATTGTAATGTGATACATATATTCCACTTCCCACCATTGCATGCTCAAAATCCAAAATGTTGTAGCAACAGATTCAGAAGAAAGCAAGCCAGCAAATGTTTGAGTATACTGTTGCAGATAGCAGGCCATGAATATTGGTGTACTTTGAGAATTACATTCTGCTACTTGGTTGAGTTTCTTAATGTAGCAGTGATGGCTCTTAAAAATTAGAGAGAGGGAAAGACCCATGAAATAAACCATGTTTAATATTCAATCCTATAGGTAGGTACCTCTTATGCAATAATATATGATATGACATCGTGATCCCTGTGGGGAAGCCGTACACCAAAATAATCAAATTTATTGAATAACCCCCAAATGAAGAGATTACCAACAAGATTCCACTTTTTGTAGCTTTTACTTTAAAACAAATCAGAACCAGCACAAATTACACATGAATTAATAGGTAAATTATACTTCAAATAGAGGTAAATTTTACTTTAAATAGTCAACACAACAAAGAAAAGTCTTATACAGCCACGAACATCTGCATCACTCTGCACAAATGTGGCACTGAATTTATACACAATTCCACAATATGCCAATCTTTATTCATGCAGGGTAGATCATGATACCTATCCAACAGCACCTTTCACGGTCAAGTTTCACGGGTATAATTATCCTTAGCAAGGTACACTTCTATAACCCTCTCTTCCAGGGTCCCTTTTCAACTGACCGACCAATAGCACCCAGTTCATGGATTGGCTACATCAGGGAAAACACCCTGTTCTTTAGCGCCTTCGGACTATTCATAGAGCTTTCCAAGTTTTATACCTTTTTTAGCCAGCTCACATAGTACCATCAAGAGCTACTGTCTCCTTTTCTGCCAAACAGAAAAACTGACTTCTTGCTGAGAGTGATTTGCCGCTTCCCCTCAAAAGAATAATTATGTTCCTCTTTCTGCCTTTCCCTCTTTTTTTGTATCTGCATCTGTGCACTGATCGCCCTCACCCCCCAGCTCCTCTGCTTGTAGCTCCATGTCTTAACGTTCTTCCTGTTGGCACTGCCTCCAGGCCAAGGGTCACCAGGTCACATGGACCAATATTGCTTACAATCCAAGAAAATTACAATTGATCCCTTTACAACAGATGCAAGCTTTTAAAAGTCCTTTTCAAACATTCTTAAAAACAATTGCAGATTCCGTAGACATTTTAAAGAAATTACAGATTCTTTTTACTGCTCCTGGGTCAAAGCTTGTCATAATAGTGATTGGAGACATTTAGGGTGTGATCAATGCATGCTATATAATATAATAGATCTCTCATATCATAGCTCATGAATAATTCAGGGGAAATGGTAGCATTATGGTTCTGTTACTGGACTAATAATTCTGAGGCCTGGATTAATGATCCGAGATGCAAGTTCAAGTACCACTATGTCAATTAGGGAATTTAAATTCAATAAATAAATCTGGACCATACAACTACGGGATTCGTGAAAAAGTCATCTAGTTCGCAATCATCCTTTGAAAAAGGAAATCTGCTGTCCTTACTTGATCTTGTCTGTATATGACTCCAGAACCACAGCAATATGGTGACTCTTAACTGCCCTCTGAATTGGCATAGCATGCCACTCAGTTTTATAGGGATAGGCAGTGATGCTGACAGACCGTGAATAAATAAATAAAAGATGGAGATTGAACATTATGGGGTAGAGTTAGGGAGGATGTTCAGGTCAGCAGTGCAGGCCATAAGGCTTAATTTTGGAGTCATTTTTTGGAGCAAGACCAGGAGTAGAAACATTTCTGGGACTGTGGCCAGGATGCAGTGGATCCAGGAGCTGGGACCAGACATGCAGTCATCCCTAAGGTGGAGCCTATGTACGGGTTTGTGTCCATGGATACAAAGTTCCTGGCAATGAGGCTGGAGGGAGCAATAGGTTCAATTCTCTAATTATAAAGAACATTTATGCACCATTATTGATACGTTGGGAAATTTCACATACACATGCTCATAAATGCTGCTTTTAGCTGAGATCACAAACATTTGCATATTTTTTATCTTAAGTATAGTTACCTACATTTATTTTAAAGGAAATAAAAGAAAGATTTGCATTTCTGTTGTGCCTTTCTTGATCGCAGGACTTCTTAATGCACTTACAGCCAATGAAGTTCCCTTGAAGTATAGTCACTGTTGTAGGAAATGTGTCAGCCAGTTTGTGCACAGCAAACTTCAACAATGACCTGTTTTTGCTCTGTTGATTAAGAGATAAATGTTGCTCAGGACACAATGCCATTGCTCTTTGAAATAGTACCCTGAGGTTTCTTACATCCACCTCTGTGGGCTGACAGTGTCTCACTTTATCATCTCATCTGAAAGACATCACCTCTGACAGTGCAGCACTCCCTCAGTACTGCACTGAAGTGCTGGCCTGGATCTTGCACTCCAATCATTGGAGTGGGTTGTGAAACCCCCACCCCCGAACCTTCTGCCTCAGAGGTGAAAGTGCTACCACTGTGCCGCAGCTGATAACTTTTACTGTCCATTGTGAAGTAAAGTTTATAAATTGATGCTTTACTATGTTCTTATTTTTTATGCAAAAGAAATTCAGTTACCTTCAAGCATTCGTAACCAACAGTTGCTTCCATGGTTTCAGTGCAGTGAGTTTTGTTTTTCTACAACTCAAGTAGATGAGGCATAGAAACAGCAAGCTATTGTGCGTTGTGAATAGCCGGCGTAACTGTCTGATTAAAATATTGTACCCTTTAAGTTTGAAATGTGGCCTTGTTACTTTCAGGAGAGGAGCTGAATTCTGGGAATTGAAATGGCCAGATTGCTCGCACACTGACTTGTACTTTCTTGGAGTTGGCAGTCAGGTTGAGCTTTGGGAAGCATGTGAAGCCAAGCATTGGGTCTCTTGTAGAGAAGCAGATGAAAAATATGTTTTTAATGTTGCAAGCACACAATTGGTAGCTCTAGATATTTGACGGTGTTATGAAACAATGGGCAGAATTTTCTGCCTTTTGGGCAGCCGGAGCTGGAGCGAGCGGGCGTGGACCCGATTGGCGCCCGCGATTGGGTCTGCGCTGCCATTTTATGCAGGTGGGCCAATTAAGGCCCGTGAATAGGAGGAGTGTGCGGGCTGCGGCGGGCGTGCACAGACCTCCGGGTCCAATGGCAACCTAGCAGTCTGTTTAAAGGAAGGCCTGGCAGCCTCCTGTAGGCTGCTCACAATGTACTGTTGCCTTGTTGAAGGTATAATTTTTTGGAGGAAATATTCTACTATCTGCCTACTTTGGTGCCATTTAAGATCCTGCGTGCTGCTCAGAGTAGAGAGACCTCCTGGTCAACATTCATTCTTCAGACAACATTAAACCTGTGATTTGATTTACCGCATTAAACCTGTGATTTGCCTTTGTCAGGAATTTGCAATGTGCACACTGGCTGCCACATATACATTTCAAAAAAAAATCTGTTGATTGACAGGATGTCTCAAAGTGCTTTACAATATGAGGAGATTTTATGCAATGTATGTCATTCTCTAAATTAGTTTAATTAATTTCTCTAAATTAATTTAAATTAATTAAGTAATCTCTCCTGTAATGATATTAGAGATCATATTTCACTGCCATGTCCTCAGTTTACAGATTGCAGCTGAAATTACTTTCAAAATGTATTTTAAATGAATTTATTGGTTACCTATTTATTGGTGGCTATTTGCTTACTGATTCCTAAATTGGTCTCTCTTTTGCTAGTTTACTATTTGCTGATTTAATAGATTCTATACAATGCACTTATAATTTGTTTGGTTGAAATGACATCTATATATTTTTTTAAAATACAGCCAGGTGTAGGTTTAATGTGCACTTTCATAGGTGACATAAAATCATAAGAAATAGGAGCAATGTCAATATTTTCCTAATATTACTGTGGGACACTTAAAAGCAGCTTATTGTTGGTGTGTGTGTATAGTTCTGTGTGTGTGGTTAATTTAATTAAACTAGAGATTATTAGACTGCAAGGTTTAAATTATCAAAGGAGCTAAGTGTAAAACAGGCATTTAAAGAGGAGATGAGTAAAGCTAGGGTGAGGTCAGCAGATTCAGTGTGAATGAAATTTGCATTTTTAGATAAGTGGAGAAGTGCTTGATTTTCAAAGGGACATGGAAAATATTTACAACTGGCAAGATAAATAAGGCAAGTTTATTATTATGTTGATTTTTCCAGAAAGTGCTGGCCATAATGATAACATGAAAGATTGTTATATTCTGGGAAAAGTAACTTCTAAAGGCAAGTTGAAACAATGGGATTTTCAGATCAAAAAGGGAGAAATATATTTAAAGAGGGTTAGAATGCTGTGTGAGGTGTGGGATCTTGAAAGGTAACTGGGTGAAACAGATTTGGGGAACAGCCTTTAGCCATCCTGAAGAAGTTTGCTATCCCAGTAACCAAAGCTGTGTTAAAAGTTTTTGGAATTCCATTGTCCAGTGGGTGCTTGTGGTAATATTGCTGGATGACTTTATAAATTTGGAATCTATTTGGACTGTTGCCTTAAAGGACACCTCCTTGGGAGTCTGGTTAAGTAGAAATTTTGGGAACTGTTATAACTGTATAACTGCGTAACTGTAATCTTGGGCATGTTTAAGTTTTTCCTTCTTTTGTTAATAATTGTTTTGATTTAATCTTTAAAATCTCTAAAGGTGGTAGTGGACTCATTACTTCTGAATTCAGTGCACCAGCCATCTCATAATAAATACAACTTGCAAAATGGTTGTGATAGCGTGGCCAAGTTTCCCTTGTGGATTTGGTCAGCCTGGTAAACACCACCTGCTATATCATAACAGCAGGAGTGGGCCCTCAGCCTATTGAGCCTGCTCCACCATTAAATAAGATCATGGCTGAAATAAAAAAGCAGAAAGTGCTAGAAAAACTCAGCAGGCTGGCAGCATCTGTGGAGAGGGAAACGGAGGCAATGTTTTGAGTCCACTATGACTTCTTCATGTTCTGTTGAAGTATCATACGGACTTGAAACGTTAACTGTGCTCCTTTCTGCAGATGCTGCCAGACCTGCTGAGTTTTTCCAGGTATTTTTATTTTTGTTTTGGATTTCCAGCATCTGCAATTTTTTGCTTTTATGACTTCTTCATGGCTGACCTGATTGTGGCCTCAACTCTACTTTCCCCCAATAATCCGTGACTCCCTTGTTGATCAAAGATCTGTCTAACTCAGCCTTAAATATGTCCAATGACCCAGCCTCCGCTGCTCACTGGGAAGAGAACCCCAAATACTAAGAACCCTTTGAAAGAAGAAATTCCTCCCCATCTCCATGTTATTTTTAAACTGTACCCCCTAATTCTAGATTCCCCATGAGGAAAACATCCTCTAAGCATTTACTCTGTCAAGTCTCCAAAGAATCTTATGTTTCAATAAAATCATCTCTCATTCTTCTAAAGTCTAGTGAGTACAGGCCCAACCTGCTCAACCTTTCATCATAAGACAAACCCCTCATCCCAGGAATCAGCCTAGTGAACCATTTCTGAACTGCTTTTAAGGCAAGTATATCTCTCAAGAAAGGAGACCAAAACTGCACACTGTACTCTAGGTGCAACCTCAGCAATGTATTGTAGCAAGACTTCCCTACTTTTATACTCCATTCACTAAAGACCAACATTCCATTTGCTTTCCTAATCATTTGCTGTACATGAAGGTTAACTTTTTGTGATTCATGTACAAGGACACCCAGATCTCTCTGTACCACAGCATTCTGCAATCTCTCTCAATTTCAATAATATTTTGCTTTTCTATTCTTCCCACCAAAGTAGACAACCTCACATTTTTCCACTGTTTACTCCATTTGCCAAAGCACTGCACATTCATAATATCTATATTCCTTTCCAGACTATTTGTATCCCCTTCACAACTTGCTTTCCTACTTATCTTAGTATCATCAGCAAATTTGGCTACAATACAGTTGGTCCTTTCATCCAAGAAATTAATATAGATTGTAAGTAGCTGAATACATACTCGGATGTCTCAATTTTAGCTGCTGTGGACAATCTGGACAGAAAACTTTATATTCAAGAAGCTTAAATGACTGCAACTTGTATCTTGCTGCAACTTAATGACTGGAAAAGGAATCTCTTTTAATAACACTCTTTTTTAAAAAATAGTAAATTCAGGCCCAAACTGATCTAAAAGTTTTATTGTTCAGGAATAACAATTCTGATTCTCAAACTTAACTAAAATGTTTTAAATCAGTTTATTAGTTCCTCATTTGTTGGCAGCTGACTGATTCCCAAATTAGTAGCTCTCTTTCTAGCTAATTAATTTAACTAATTAAAATGATGCTGTGAGTTCAGTGAAATGACCTTTGCAGAGTTAGAAAACAATGATTTAGTAAATTCCTTTGAAAGTTATAGTAGAAATTTGATGTGAAATTGTGTAGCTAGTGAAGTAGGAGGGTTTCTTTTGTTCCATACGCTTCGTAATTGGCATTTTAACTAAGAATTAAATTGGTAATGACAAAATAATTTGCAAGTGTAATTTCTATGGGCTCATGTCTGAGAAGTTGCAGAAATACAGAATAGCCACCAGGAGTCACTAGACGATAACTGTTACTCAGCCATAGCTCGGGGCTAAGTAGCAGAAGTTAGATTTAAGAGCATCAGGCTATTTTGTTAATCTCCACAATTGTTTTGTGGGTGGCTTTTTTTTTTGTGTTTCTGAAGGCAAAGGTTATTCATGTTGGGGAACAACAGTGTTATAATTAGTCATTCTCATTTAAAGTAGTGCCAGCAATAGTACTGAAGACTTATGCTCCAGAACTAGCCAAGCCGTTCCAGTACAGCTACAATACTGGCATCTACCCGGCAATGTGAAAAAATGCCCAGGTATGTCCTGTCCACAAAAAACAGGACAAATCCAACCCGGCCAATTAACGTCCCCATCAATCTTCTCCCAATCATCAACAAAGGGGTCATCAACAGTGCTATCAAGTGGCATTTACCAGCAATAACCTGCCCACTGACACTCATTTTGAGTTCTGCCAGGGCCACTAAGCTCCTAACCTCATTGCAGCCTTGGTCCAAACATGGGCAAAAAAAATCTAAACTCAAGAGGTAAGATGAGAGTGACTGCCCTTGACAACAAGACAGCATTGACCGAGTGTGGCATCAAGAAGCCCTAGCAAAGCTGGAGTCAATGAGAATCCACTGGTTGGAGTCATACCAAGCACAAAGGAAGATGGTTGTGGTTGTTGGAGGTCATCCATTTCAGTCCCTGCATCACTACAGGAATCCCTCAGGGTAGTGTCCTAGGTTCAACTATCTTCAGCTGCTTCATAATTGACCTTCCCTCTATCATAAGGTCAGAAGTGGGGATATTTGCTGATGATCGCACAATGTTCAGCACCATTCACAACTCCTCAGAAACTGAAGCAATCCATGTAAAAATGCAGCAGGACCTGGACAATATCCAGGCTTGGGCTGACATGTGGCAAGTAACATTCGCACCACACAAGTGTCAAGCAATGACCATTTCCAGCAAGAGAGAATCTAACCATCTGCCTTGATCTTCAGTAGCGTTACCATCGCTGAATCTCCCACTATCAACGGCCTGGGCATTACCATTGATCAGAAACTGAACTAGATTAGCCATACTGTGGCTACAAGAGCAGGTCAGAAGCTAGGAATCCTGCAGCAAGTAACTCACCTCCTGACTCCCCAAGACCTGTCCATCATCTCTAAGGCACAAGTCAGGAGTTTGTTGGATTACTCTCCACTTGCTTGGATGAGTGCAGCTCCAACAACACAAGAAGCTTGACACCATCCAGGACAAAGCAGATTGGCGCCACATCCACAAACATTCACTCTGTCCACCACTGATGCACAGTGGCAGCAGTGTGTACCATCTACAAGGTACACTGCAGCAACTCACCTGGGGTTCTTTGACAGCATCTTCCA
This sequence comes from Carcharodon carcharias, assembly GCF_017639515.1. Taxonomy (NCBI): domain Eukaryota; kingdom Metazoa; phylum Chordata; class Chondrichthyes; order Lamniformes; family Lamnidae; genus Carcharodon; species Carcharodon carcharias. The sequence goes on from NC_054472.1 coordinate 170,751,054, forward strand.
AACCCATGACCTCTACCACCCAGAAGGACCTTGTAGATGGTACACAGTGCAGGCCTATGCATAGGTAGTGGAGGGATTGAATGTTTAAGGTGGTGGAAGGGGTGCCAATCAAACAGACTGCTTTGTCCTCGATTATGTCAAGCTTCTTGTTTTGCTGAAGCTGCAGTTATCCAGGCAAGTGGAGTGTATTCCAGCACACTCCTGACTTTTGCTTTGTAGATGGTGGACAGGTTTAGGGGAGTCAGGAGATGAGTTACCCAACGCAGAATTCCCAGCCCCTGGCCTACTCCCGTAACTGCAGGGTTTACATGGCTGGTCCAATTCAGTTTCTGGTCAATGGTGACCCACAGGATGTTGATGGTGGCGCATTGAGTGATGGTCATGCCATTGGACATCAAGGGGGAATGGTGAGATTGTTGGAGATCAATATTGCCTGGCACTTGTGTGATGCAAATATTACTTGCCACTTATCGGCCCAAGACCGAATGTTGTCCAGGTCACAGGTTGTTTCAATGCATGAAGAGTTACAACTGGAAATGAACAATTTGCAATAATTCGTGAACATTCCCACTTTTAATCTTATGATGGAGGGAGGGTCATTGATGAAGACACTGAAATGATTGGGCTGAGGACAGCATCTGATGGCTTTGCAGCATCTGTTTGTTCTAGTTTATAGGACCTACTGTATATTTCCAGCAGCCCAAGGACAGATATGGGGCAGGATTTTCTCTTCATTAGACGGGATGTAGGGTTCCTACAGGAGCAGCCGGGAAATGGACCGACACGCGCAACCAGGCCCCGACCGTGATTTCACATTGGCTGGCCAATCAACGAACAGCCAGCGTGAAACAGGGGGTGCTGAGAACTCAATGCTGTTGGGTGGGGGCAGGAGGTGGCTGCCTCAGGGAGCTGAAGAATTTTACAATGAAAAATAAAGATTTTAAAAATAAGGGAAACATGTCCCTACATGTGTCTCAGTCACATAAATAGGGACATATTAAAAATTATGTTTAAAATTTTTTATTTTTTAAATTACTGTTGTAAACCTCATCCTGCCCGTGGATGAGGTTTCCTAAAATATCCAAAGGCCGCTTGGCCGATTCACCCACCTGCCAGCCTTAAGGTTGGACGGGCAGGAAAATATACTTCTTAATTAATTGATTGATGGGCTTAATAGCCCTCTTAATTGTCGGCAGGCGCGCGCTGCTGACACACGCACCCACTGACCGAAATATCACACGAATGCACAATGACGTTGGGACAGCCACCAGATATCATTGCGCACTATCTTATGCTCGATCGGGTCAGGCACGCGCCTGCCTGCGGGATGTAAAATTCTGCTCATTGTAAAGTTAGCTCAGTGTGTTCTGAGATGTGTCCTTCTACCTTGGACTGTAGGCATGGGATTTGGTTCTTAGATAGACTGTAGACATAGTCTGGTATCTGTGTAACACCTGTTTATTAGTACCACATCTAAACAGGTTACAGAGTAGGCATGTTGCTCCGAGGCATGATTCCAATCTCTCTCTCTCTCTATAGAGTCTAACAAATGACCTACCGATGTTAGTGGTACATCATCATCTGCGTCACACATTAGCATATCTCATCTGTTAACCCTTTATACTATACCTCCCTCAAGTATACTGTCCTATTTTCAACAACAACCTGAAACTTATGTCTTTAACTATTTACATTACATTTCTGTATCTTGTTTTTTACAACTACAGATTGTACCCAACTCCAACTCCTACTCTTCCCCTCCCCTAGTCACAGTCCTTGGAGATTCAATCACCCACAGCATTCTTGGTCCTTAGGAAAGATGTCTTCAAGACATGAGGGCTTTCTTCTGTATCTGGTAGGACATCGTCATCTACAGAATAGGACCACAATTCAGTAACATTGCTGTCAGTAGAGTCGAGTATTGGCTGCAGGATGACTGAACTGCTAAGGCAATAAAGACTTTTCAATGAAAGACTGATCCAAAAGAGAGGACTGAAGAGAATCGACATTGGGACCCTCTGGGACTAGAAGAGAAGAACTCAGGGTATTCTGAGGAACTTGTTGCTCCCTCGATGGACTCTAGGAAGAAGCTTCAGAAGAAGAATGATCTTCAGCTCCAGGGAAGACCGTCACAGCTGTGTCAAAGATTGAAAAGGCATTGAAGATCAGAGATTTCAAGAGATGACGAAGGAAAAAAAAACAACCAACTTCCTGTAAGACTCTCAGTAAAAGAAGAAGAGATGATTTCCCAAGGAAATTTTGGGAGTACTGTCTACTTTCTGTGAGCAGTGGTAAGAGAGCCACACTTCTCTCTGTGTGAGGTTACCCCACTATGGGCAATGGGAAGAATTGCTGGGGATATGGAGACAAGACAGCCTCACCTTCGGTAATGAGACAACTTTTCTGCAGATAATCAACCAGGGGACAAGATTGCTGTACAGGATTCTGCAGCTTCAGAAGTGCTGAAAATGCTGCTGCAGGTTCTGTGCTGACATACACCTCTGGAGGGAAGAAGACTTTCAGCTGGGACTGAAGTATGGGTGGCAATTGACTTTCACCCTTGGAAGGTTAGCTCTTTAGCAGCATGATCCTCTATGGACTGTAACCTGGACTCAGGCAAAGCATTCTCTGTGGAAGATTCTTAGGCAAGATAAAGTGGGCAATACATTGGTAGATTCAGTGGAACTAAGATCTGAATGCTGCTCAGCCACTAAAAACACAGCTGAATCACTTAAGGAGAAACAGAGACTTCATATGGTGTGTCCATCAACTGGAAAGACAAACCATTCTCTTGGACCTCCACTTCCAAGGGGTCACTCGGTACAGCAAGGGATTCTTCCCCGTCACTTTCTAGGAAGAGCCAATTCAGGTCCAGCAGGCCTTCGTGGGGCTGCAGTGCCTTCTCTATCTGCTACCTCTGGCTTTACTTCATGAAGAACTGAGTGATTCATAACCTCAATATCTGCCCTGGGTCTAGTGGATGGTGTCTCTGTGAAAGAAAGGAACTTACTGCTGAGTGTGTAAACTTCCTCAGCTCCTGAAGGCTGAATTTTCACTGCTTCTAAATAAAAGATTGAAGATTGTAGCATAAAAGACAGTGAGTCATTCAAATGATCAGCATCATCTGGGCTTTCTAGGATTCCTGGAAGTATGCCAACATCGCCATTTAATAAGGATGTTGATTGTGAAGAGCATAGAGAGAATCAATGATCTCTCACCCCTTGTAGCTGAGAGGAGTAATCATCCTGCCTTTAATTAGAAGGTCTATGCCGCCTGGAACTTGTAAGTTGATGTCTGATAGATAAAGGGTCATTGGCTGAAGCCTGTCGAGGTCATCTGCTAATATGTTATCCAGTATCAATTTTATAAGTAGTATTGAAGCCTTGAACTTGGACTGTATCCAACAGTCTGGATTAATACCATCTACTTCTCCTAGAAACTCTGTAATTTCATCTTTTTCTTGACTCTCATTTCCTGGATAGAACTTTCAATTAAAATTGTTGGATTTGCAAAAACGCTTACAAAGTCCAGTTTTGCCACACTGGAAGCATTCCACACCCCCTGCTGGGCAATCCTGGCGTCTGTGCTGGATTTTCATACCACAACACAAAATGCCTGCCAGCATGTAGTTTCCCGCCCTTCTGCTGGTTTGGGTGGGGCTTCTGCCTCTGGGTCTAAGTAATCTATGGAGCAATGTGAAGCCTTGGAGTTGTCCCGAATCATAACCCAATAATGCTCTAAGCTCGGCCTTGTCTCGCATACTGGACTGCTTGATCCAAAGTAAGGTCATCTTTGGTCTGCAGAAATTCGTTTTCCATCCTGGGTACCTACGACTATGAAGAACAGATTAGCTCACTCCTCAGTGCCCTGTATCTGTAAGAAGATATAGGTCAGTTAGAAATAATTCAATCACTTTCCCAGGTCATTGTGACAACTGGTTAAAATGTGATTGTTCAATTTATAAGTTTTGCTTCAGGTTAAAATAAGCATCAGGGACTTTAACTCCAAACTTGGAACAGCACCCCTCACTGTACCAGTATGATATCCCCATTTCACAGATCAAATATCCTTATGTCCATTACCTCCCCCCTGACCTTTATCACCAAACTGTTCAAAAGCAACTTTGTGTGGAAACACTGTCTCTTTCATGACCATGCCCAAATGGAGCAAGACCTGGACAATATTCAGGCTTGGGCTGACAAGTGGCAAGTAACATTTATGCCACACAAGTGCAAGGCAATGACGATTTCCAACAAGAGAGAATCTAACCATTGCTTCTTGACTATCAATGGCATTACCATCACTGAATCCCCCACTATCAATATCCTGGGAGTTACCATTGAGCAGAAACAGAACTGGACCAGCCATATGAATACTGTGGCTACAACAGCAGATCAGAGACTAGGAATCCTGAGGTGAGTAACTCACCTTCTGACTCCCCAAAGCCTTTCCACTATCTACAAGGCACAAGTCAGGAGTGTATTGGAATGCTCCCACTGGCCTGGATAAATGCACGCCCAAAAACACCCAAGAACCTTCACATTATTCAGGGCAAAGCAGCCCGCTTGATTGGCACCCCTTCCACAAACGTTCACTCCCTCCACCACTGATGAACAGTGGCAGCAGTGTGTACCATCTACAACATGCACTGCAGAGCTCACCAAGGCTCCTTAGGCAGTACCTTTCAAACCCACAACCGCCACCATCTAAAAGGACAAGAGCAGCAGGCACATGTGAACACTACCATCATTCCCCTCCAAGCCGCTCACTATTCTGACTTGGAAATATATCACCATTCCTTCGCTGTCGCTGGGTGAAAATCCTGGAACTCACGCCCTAATAGCACTATGGGTGTACCTACACTGCATGGACTGCAGTGGTTCAAGAAGGCAGCTCACCACCACCTTCTCAAGAGCAAATAGGGATAGGCAATAAATGCTGGTCTAGCCAGTGACACCCACATCCGTAAATGAATTTTTAAAAAATGTCCACGCCACTGTTCACAAAGGTAGGGTACAGACAGTACCTAACCAGCTCCTGCTTGCAAATCTCAAAACCCAGTGTTCAACATCAGATATGATACTGCGATTGGACATTTGCTAAATAATCCTCAGTGTGCTAAGGGTCATAGAGCCATAGAGGTCTGCAGCATAGAAAAAGGCCCTTTGGCCCATCAAGTCTGCACCGGTCAAACAAGGACCTAATTATTCTAATACCATTTTCCAGCACTAGGCCCCATCACTGGTGCATTCTCCATGGCAATGCCAACTGAAGGGGAGCTACTACACTCTCCGATTACACAACAACCCCACGAGACTCAGGCTTCTTTTAACCGGTTTATTCGAGCATATGCAAGGGAGCTGCTACCATTCCGTAATATGGCAACACAGCTCCCCAATCGATTACATTCCATTATTTTTGTATTATTTTCTTTTCATAATACATTTGAGTACATTTAAATACATCCAATTGATAACTGACACAACGGTTCCATGCTACCTCTATCCTATTCAGTACATAAACATGTGATTTTGGTACCCAATTATTCTAAAGCATGTATACATAATTATACTATCCAATCAGAATTAAGGCACGTATACATGGACCTTGATTCTTGCAACTCAAGAGTGTTTGTGTTTCATCAAAGCCCCCTCTTTGCCTATTGTTCATTTTCCCATATCTCAGCTAAGATCATCTGTCAAAGAGCCACTTAATCTATTCTTGATGTCATGCTTTTTGTCTCCAGACTGACTCTCAAGGCTGTGCAAGGTTCATCTGGCAATCTTCAGCTGCTAATATGCTTAGCTGCCATGCCTGCCTGGGAGATTTTAAGTATTTCCAATGAGTTCTTACTATACTTTTCTTCCAATAAATTTAATTCCCCCTAACACAACCAACCAGCACTCACTTCACATATAGTTTCAATTGTTGTTTTCCCCCTTATATTGGTATTCTTGCATGTGCCCTGATGAGTGCAAGACAAAAAACTTAGAGATGTCTCTTTTTTTCAGCAATGTGTGTGTGTGTGTTTATACATACATTTGCATAAAGGAATAACATTAATTTTCCATTGACCCAGCCTAGAGAGCTTTTAAGGGAAGAGCTCCATATTTTCACGATTCTTTCTGTGAAAATGAGCTTATTGATGTTCTGCCGCAATGCAGCAAAGCATAGCAAGTCACTCAGAATGAAAAGACAGTACCATATGATTCAATCAAAGGAGATTATTACTCAATTTCACTCTTTGACACCAGGATGTACCATATCCACCAATCTCAGTATTACAAATTTTCAATTGGTCTAACATCCACAGGGCAGTGGAAATCTAGAACTCTTAATACACTTCTCTAATGAACTTCTACCAATGTCAGTTTTGAAATTTTCTATGGAACTCACCTCAGCAGCTTCTGAAAGGGAGGAGAGGGGATGGTGGGTTGGGGGAGGGTGGCGGGGGGTGGTGGGGGGGGGGTGTGCGGAAAGAGCTCCAGGTTTCCATGACACTTTCTGTGACAATGAGCTTCCTGATTTTACTCCTAAATGGACTAGCTCCAACTTTTAGGTTATGCCTTCTTGCTCTGAATTCTCGCACCAGAAGAAATGATTTTCCTTTATTCACCTGAATGAGTACCTTTTTTTATTTTAAACCCCTCATTTAAATACCCCCCCCCCCACCACCACCTTCTCAATTAGATTGGTTTGCCTGACAATGAGGTGATGCAATAGATCACAAGAATAATACTTCGTCTTTTTTTTATTCGAACCCCTGGAACACCGGATGTATTGCTTACAATGTATTTTAAAGACAATCCTTTGTGGCAGATGAAGTTCAATGTGGACCATAAGACCATAAGACACAGGAGCAGAAATTAGGTCATTCGGCCCATCGAGTCTGCTCCGCCATTCAATCATGGCTGATATGTTCCTCAACCCCATTCTCCCGCCTTCTCCCGTAACCTTTGATCCCCTTACCAGTCAAGAACCTATCTATCTCGGTCTTAAATACACTCAATGACCTGGCCTCCACAGCCTTCTGTGGCAATGAATTCCATAGATTCACCACTCTCTGGCTAAAGAAGTTTCTCCTCATTTCTGTTCTAAAAGATCTTCCCTTTACTCTGAGGCTGTGCCCTCGGGTCCTAGTCTCTCCTACTAGTGGAAACATCTTCCCCACGTCCACTCTATCCAGGCCTTTCAGTATTCTGTAAGTTTCAATCAGATTGCCCCTCATCCTTCTAAACTCCATCGAGTAAAGACCCAGAGTTCTCAAACGTTCCTCATATGTTAAGCCTTTCATTCCTGGGATCATTCTCGTGAACCTCCTCTGGACCCTCTCCAGGGCCAGCACATCCTTCCTGAGATATGGGGCCCAAAATTGCTCACAATATTCTAAATGTGGTCTGACCAAAGCCTTATAAAGCCTCAGCAGCACATCCCTGTTTTTATATTCTAGTCCTCTTGAAATAAATGCCAACATTGCATTTGCCTTCCTAACTACTGACTCAACCTGCAAGTTAACCTTAAGAGAATCCTGGACTAGGACTCTCAAGTCCCTTTGCACTGCATATTTCTGAATTCTCTCCCCATTTAGAAAATAGTCTATGCCTCTATTCTTCCTCCAAAGTGCATGACCTCACACTTCCCCACGTTGTATTCCATCTGCCACTTCTTTGCCCATTCTCCTAACCTGTCCAAATCCTTCTGCAGCCTCCCGCCTCCTCAATACTACCTGTCCCTCCACCTATCTTTGTATCATCTGCAAACTTAGCCAGGATGCCCTCAGTTCCTTCATCTAGATCATTAATGTATAAAGTGAAAAGTTGTGGGCCAACCCTGACCCCTGCGGAACTCCACTAGTCACCGGTCACCATCCTGAGAAGGACCCCCTTATCCCCACTCTCTGCCTCCTGCCAGACAGCCAATCTTCTATCCATGTTAGTACCTTGCCTCTAACACCATGGGCTCTTATCTTACTGAGCAGCCTCATGTGCGGCACCTTGTCAAAGGCCTTCTGGAAGTCCAAGTAGATAACATCCATTGGCTCTCCTTTGTCTAACCTACTCGTTACCTCCTCAAAGAATTCTAACAGATTTGTCAGACGTGACCTCTCCTTGATGAAACCATGCTGACTTTGCCCTATTTTATCATGCACTTCCAAGTATTCTGAAATCTCATCCTTAATAATGGACTCTAAAATCTTACCAATGACCGAGGTCAGGCTAATCGGCCTGTAATTTCCCGTCTTTTGCCTCACTCCCTTCTTAAACAGGGGGGTTACATTAGTGATTTTCCAGTCCTCTGGGACCCTCCAGTGATTCCTGAAAGATCACAACTAATGCCTCCATTATCTCTTCAGCTATCTCCTTCAGAACTCTGGGGTGTAATCCATCTGGCCCAGGTGATTTATCCACCTTCAGACCTTTTAGTTTTCCTTGCACCTTCTCCTTGGTATTGGCCACTTTACTCACCTCTGCCCCACGACTCTCTTGAACTTTGGGGATGTCACTTGTGTCTTATACCGTGAAGACTGACGCAAAGTACCTATTCAGTTCCTCCGCCATTTCTTTGTTCCCCACTACTACTTCTCCAGCTTCATTTTCCAGTGGCCCAATGTCTACTTTTGCCTCTCTCTTACCCTCTATATATCTAAAGAAAACTCTTGCAATCTTCTTTTATATTACTGGCTAGCTTACCCTCATATTTATTCTTCTCCCTCCTTATTTCTTTTTTAGTTGTCCTCTGTTGATCTTTGTAGGCTTCCCAATCCCCTGGTTTCCCACTGCTCTTCGCCGCATTGTATGCTTTCTCTTTAGCTTTTATGCTGTCCCTGACTTCCCTTGTCAGCCATGGTTGCCTCGTCCTCCCTTTAGTATGCTTCTTCTTCCTAGGGATGAATTTTTACTGTGTCTCCCAAATTACTCCCAGAAACTCCTGCCATTGCTGTTCCACTGTCTTTCCTGCTAGTCTCATCTCCCAGTCAATTCTGGCCAGCTCCTCCCTCATGCCTCTGTAGTTGCCTTTATTCAACTGTAAAACCATTACATCTGATTCCAGCTTTTCCTCTCAAATTGCAGGGTAAATTCTATCATATTATGGTCACTTCTTCCTAAGGGTTCCTTCACCTTAAGCTCCCTTATCAAATCTGCCTCATTACACATCACTAAATCTAGAATTGCCTGTTCCCTAGTGCGCTCCACCACAAGCTGCTCCAAAAAGCCATCTCACAGACATTCCACAAATTCCTTTTCTTGGGATCCACTACCAACCTGATTTTCCCAGTCTACCTGCATATTGAAATCCCCCATGATCACTGTAACCTTGCCTTTCTTACACGCCTTTTCTATCTCCTGGTGTCTCTTGTGCCCCACATCCTGACTACTGTTCCGAGGCCTGTACATAACTCCCATTATGGTTTTTTTACCTTTGCGATTCCTCAACTCTACCCACACAGATTCTGCATCATCTGACCCTACATCATTTCTTGCTATCAATTTAATTTCATTTCTTACTAAAAAAGCAACCCCACCCCCTCTGCCAACCTGCCTATCTTTTCGATATTTAGCTCCCAGTCCTGATCCCCTTGCAGCCATGTCTCCGTAATGCCCACCACATCATACCTGTCAATTTCAATCTGCGCCACAAGCTCATTTACCTTATTTTGTATACTGCGTGCATTCAGATACAACACATTCAGTCCTGTATTTCCCGTCCCCTTTCTCACTGTCGTCCCTTTAACTGATGTGCTTGAAGTTAGATTCCTAGCCCTTTCCAAACACTCAGTCCTATTTTGTGTTCTGGGGACTTTAATAGCCTCTCCTGGGTTCTCCTTTCTTTTCAGTTTTTTCATAATTTTCCATGAAGTTGAATCCATCCCCCCACACGCTAACCTGCTGCTTTGTTTCCCATTAGTCATACTTCTTGGAGTTTTACCCTTCCGTCCACCTCCCACTTCTTAGTTTAAAGTCCTGTTGAGCACCCTATTTACCCTTTTCGCTAGAACATTGTTCCCAGAGCGGTTCAGGTGGAGACCGTCCCAACGGTACAGTATGTTCCAATACTGATGCCAGTGCCCCACGAAATGGAGCCGCTCTTTTTCACACCACTCCTTTAGCCATGTGTTTACTTCCCTTATTCTCGTGTCCCTATGCCAATTTGCATGTGGCTCAGATAGTAATCCGGAGATTATAACCCTTGAGGACCTGTTCTTTAATTTAGTTCCTAGTTCCTGATAATCCCCAAACAGGTCCTCTTTCCTAGTCTTATCTATGTTATTTGTCCCGACGTGGACCACAACAACTGGATCCTCCCCCTCCCTCTCCAATATCCTTTCAAGCCGGTCAGAGATGTCCCTCACCCTGGCACTGGGCAGGCAACATACCTTGCGGGACTCTCGATCCTGCTTATGAAGGATACTATCAATTTCCCTAATTATAGAATACCCTACAACTACCACTTGTCTTTTTGCTCCCCCCTCTTGAATGGCCTCCTGTGCCACCGTGCCGTGGTCAGCTGGCTCATCTTCCCTACAGCCCTCTTCCTCATCCACACAGAGAGCAAGTACCTCGTAACCGTTGGACAAGGTCAAGAGCTGAGACTCCTCTGTTCCTGAACACAGGATCCCTCTACTTGCCTCACTTGCAGTCACACCCTGCTGACCCTGACCACTGACCGGACTTGAGGTACTTAATCTACCGCATGTGACCGCCTCCTGATACAAAGCATCCAGGTAACTCTCCCCCTCCCCAGTGTGCCACAGCGTCTGGAGCTCGGACTCCAGCCCATCAATTCTGAGCCGGAGTTCCTCCAGCAACCAACACTTGCTGCAGATGTGGTCACTGCGGCTCACAATGGGATCTGCCAGCTCCCACATCATGGAGAAGTGTGAAGTGATGCATTTTGGCAGGAAGAATATGGACAGACTATATAAAATTTATGAAATGGGTCAAATTTTGAAGGGAGTGCAGGAGCAGAAAGATTTGGGTATATATGTGCATAGATCATTGAAGGTGGCAGGGCAGGTGGAGGGAGCAGGTAATAAAGTATATAGTATCCTGGGCTTTATTAATAGGGGCATAGAGTACAAAAGAAGGGAGATTATGCTGAATTTATATAAGATACTAATAAGCTGGAATATTGTGTGCAGTTCTGGGCGCTATTTTATTGGAAGGATGTGAACACATTGGAGAGAGTGCAGAAGAGGTTTACAAGAATGGTTCCAGGGATGAGAAACTTCAGCTATGAGGATAGATTGGAGAGGTTGGGACAGTTCTCCTTGGAGAGAAGAAGGCTAAGCGGAGATATATGTAGAGATGTTCAAAATTATGAGGGGGCTGGACAGAGTAGAAAGGGAGAAGCTGTTCCCACTCGTAAAAGGATCAAGAACGAGAGGGCACAGATTTAAAGTGATTTACAAAAGAAGCAAATGTGATGTGAGAAAAAACTTTTTCACAAAAGGTGTGGTTCGGGTCTGGAATGCACTGCCTGTAAATGTGGTGGAGTCAGGTTCAACTGAGGCAATCAAGAGGGCAGTGGATGATTATTTGAATAGAAACAATGTGCAGGGGTATAGGGAAAAGACAGGGCAATGGCAGTTGGTCATAATGCTCGTTTGGAGAGCTGGTGCAGACATGATGGGCTGAATGGCCTCCTTGTGCCGTTAAAATTCTGTGATTCTCTTCACCAGTTTTCTCCCCCCGCCCCTCAACTTCTGAAGCTATTAGCTGCCTGTTAATGTAGAGTTCTGTGAGTGGTAAACTATCACTCTCTCCCCTTCATGGCTATTATCACGTTTAATCCTTGATGGTGAATTTGAACCTTTGGTGGGGTGTTAGGGGAGGGCTACATGCTGGGGGTGGCATTGAAGGGTATCATAGTCAGATTTAAATCTCTCATCACACAAAGGTTCAGTAGACATCAATGCAAAGTGATCTGGGAGGAGAACATTTGCTGATTTCCCCCTTTCCAACCCAGAAACACCAATTTCCTATTAGTGAGTGTGCTGATATCTGTTAGCTGGACTCAGAATGAGGGCTGGACCTGAAAAAGGGTGCTAATGGTTCTTTTTAAAAATTCATCCATGGGATGTGGGTGTTGCTGGCAAGATAGTATTTATTGCCCATCCCTAATTGCCTTTGAGAAGGTGCGGGTGGGGTGCCTTCTTAAACTGCTGCAGTCCATGTGCTTTATCTAACATCCACTGTATAAAAAATGCATAATTTTTAGTTCAATATATATATCTGTGTGTTAAGTAATTTACAAAGGGTTACAGTTTCATTTAGGTTCTGTTTGTGAAACTTGGTGCCTGGAAATCTGAATGGAATCCTGACTGAAAGGTCAGGGCTTTTGGGTTTGTTTGTATATATACATTCTTAATGAGGGTTTCTAACTCCTGAAGATAAAGAGATGGATTAAAAGTTTAGTGATTGAGGGGAGAAATAAACACACAGTAGAAAAAAACTTTACTGTTGCCTAGCGACAATGGTCAAGTGACCCAGACACACAAGAAACAGGAGTAGAGAAAAGAGTTTGGTGTGTGCCAGAGAGAGAAGACAGGGATTTTGTAATCTCTCTGAACGGCTAGTGGGGCAGTAATTAACTGAATAATCAATTGTAGGACTCAGTAAAGTGATCAGTTTAGCAGTGGTACTACTGGAAGACTGAGTTTAGGGGATGCATTTGTTTGCTCTGCAGTTGAAGAAACTACGAGTTTAGAGTGAGGGTTTTTTGGGTGTCCCAGGGAGGGATATGAATTGGGTGAAAAGCATTGAATAAATGCTCAGGAATTCACCATAAGAAACCGCTTGCAACTATGCCAGTCCCAAGCGAGAAGACTTTGTGCCAAGCTAGTGGTAACTCTTTGCTGGTTTATGATTATTTTTTATTCATTCACGGGAATGTGGGCTTCATTGGCTGTGCCAGCATTTATTGTCCATCCCTAGTTGCCCCTGAGAAGGTGGTGATGAACTGCCTTCTTGAACTACTGCAGTCCATGTGTTGTAGGTACACCCACAGTGTTATTTGGAAGGGAGTTCCTGGATTTTGACCCAGCGACAGTGTGTCGGTGGTGGGGGGAGTGATTGTTTGTGGATGTGGTGCCAATCAAATGGGTTGCTTTGTCCTCGATGGTGTCAAGCTTCTTGAGTGTTGTGGGAGCTGCACTCATCCAGGCAAGTGGGAGTATTCCATCACACTCCTGACTTGTGCCTTGTAGATGGTGGACAGACTTTCGGGAGTCAGGTGAGTTACTCATCACACAATTTCTAGCCTCAGACCTCCTCTTGTAGTAGTATTTATATGGCTTGTCCAGTTCATTTTCTGCTCAATGGTAACCCCGAGGATGTTGATAGTGGGGGATTCAATGATGGTAATGCCATTGAACATCAATGGGCAATGGTTGGATTCTCTCTTGTAGGAGATGGTCATTGCCTGACATTTGTGTGGTATGAATGTTACTCGCCACTTGTCAGCCCAAGTCTAGATATTGTCTAAGTCTTGATGCATTTGGACATGGACTGCTTCAGTATCTGAGGAGTTAAGAATGGTGCTGAAGATTGTGTAATCATCAGTGAACAACCCCACTTCTGACCTTATGGTGGAAGGAAGATCATTGATGAAGCAGCTGAAGGTGGTTGGACCATCTGTAAAGATATTGCTGGGGTAAAGGATTAGTGGGAATTTGAATTGCCTTCTTGTGTTTGCATTGAGATCTTTCCAACCTTTTTGTCTGGTGTAATATAGCTAATTTTTCTTGTTTAACAAATATTTTATTCTTTGTGTTAAAAGTTCAGCAACAGACTCCTATGAATTTGTTCAGTAACTTTCCTCCATAGTTTCTTTAAAAAAAACGTTAGGATCGATCAAGCCAGGTTTCACTCTGGGATCTAACTTGTTCAGTATTAACAGCAGCTGGGATTGCAGCACCACAGTGCTGTTAAGAGAGGGAGTTCTAGGATTTTGACCCACTGTCAGTGAAGGAATGGCAATATAGATCCAAGTCAGGATGATGTGTTAACATCATGAAAGCAATTCTGCATAATGCAACACCTCATAAACTATGAGCTTAAAGATACAGGCACTTTCAAGTTATTTTTAACAGTGAGTTAGGCAAATGCGCTCTCCTGCATAAAATAAATTTATGAAGCGTTTCCACTGAACGTTTATGTTTGTTGATTTTCGAATGAAACAAGATTTCAGAGACATCATAAATCATTTACTTGTTTTATTTTCCCAGTAGGTGAGTCTTCTTGATCAAATGACTATGATTAATAAAATTTGCTTATTAATTCTCAGCATACTCTGAGGATTCACTTTCTCTTCAAGGTATTTCTGGCCTGCTGGTTAATATTTATGCTGTTTGACATCGAGATGGTAAATTGAGAAAAGTTGTTTCCACTGGTTAGTGATTCAGTAACTGGAGGATGTAAACTTAAAGTCCTCACCAAAACAACAAAGGTGAATTTGGAAGAATTTTTTCAACATAGAGAGTTGCAAGGACATAGAAGACCCTGCTAGAGATAATGATGTTAGCAGAACACATAGTCATTTTTGAAAGGGAAGTAGTTAAGAATCGGAAAAGGAAAATATTGGCAGGTTATGGATGGAGGCCAGGGGAATGGTACTAATTGGATACTTTCTTCAGAGAGCTAGCACATGCATGATGTACTCAATGTCCTCCTTCCGTATTGTACAAATCAATGACCTCACAATGCAGTTGTTAGCTTGTTCATGTTAACATCAGTGAGGGTCATTTTGACTTTGTGTGATAATAAAATGGACATTAGCAAATCAGCAGCCTGTTTCACATTTTTCTTGATTGTCATTCCAATTGGCTTCAAACAAAATGGTGAGCAGAGATAAATAGCTCTTAAGTATAAAGCAAGCCACCGCATAACATTTTTATAACATACTCCATGGCTTGTTATGCTAAACATTAAAAGATTGTGGAAAAATAAAAGCCCATAATTGATTCCTGTCCTTCCGGCTTAGGTTTATGGTCTAATTTCAGATTCTTTGTGACACTAATGATTTCCAGCATTGCTGCTACTTCACAGCTTAATCAAATAGCAATGAGCAGTAGGGGGTGCTGATAGACAAGACAAATGCCATTATGTTTCCACACATTAGCCTCCGGAACATCAAGAAAATGGTTGCAAGAGTTCCGATTGTAAGGATAACCACCTTGTCAGGTGAAAATAATTATTTTACATTTATAAATAACATCAGTATATTAACAAACTTAAGATTGTACTGTGCACACAAACATTCAAACATCCAGCATTCTAAGACCTCTTCCAGGTCAGTAAATTGGGAATTAGAGAAGAGCACTTATTAATGGATAACACAAGAGGGTACTGCAACTCACACCTTGGAGTCTGAACCACCTGTAAGCTTTCTACACTAGGTACCGGATGATACTGAATGCTTCAAAGAACAGTTTGAATCCAAGATTACATTGTGTTCATGATAGTTCTATGAATTCATACATCAATATCTGTCCCTACAACCCTTTGAGATATCTAAGCTCCTCCAATTCTGGCTTCTTGAGCATCCATGATTTTAACTGCTCCACCATTGATGGCTGAGCCTTCAGCTGCCATGGCCCTAAGCTCTGGAATTCCCTCCCTAAAACTTTCTGCCTCTCTCGCTTTCGTCCTTTAAGACACCCCTTAAAACCTACCTCTGTGACTCAACGTTTAACCATCTGCCCCAATGTTTTCCCTTATAAGGGAGCCAAGGTCACAATCCGATCAGTCATGACCTTATTAAATGGCTGAACAGACTAGAGGAGCCAAATTGGCCTACACCTGCTCCTATTTCTTGTGTTCCTTTATTGCTGCGTGTCAAATTTTATTTCATAATGCTCTTGGGATATTTTACCACGTTAAACTGCTACATCAATGCAAGTTGTTGTTGTTTTAATACACTCTCTGATATAACCCTGAGTAGGTCAGCTTCATCATCAAATCATTTTCATTGAAGATGGACTTTCATCAATATCCTTCCATCTACGTAAGATGATGGTGTGAAGGCCTATGTGGTTTTGGGGAAGAAACCTATATTTTATGTTGGAGTGATGGTCCCCTAAAGAGCCAGGTTCCTCTGAAATGGCATTTCTGGTGAAGCACATGGCTTCCAGTCGCTGATCATATGACCAAGTTGTCTGGGAGATAACTAATAGAAATAGCATCCACCGAAAGTTAATTATAGTAGGTTCCTGGACATAATTATGTTTTGCAAGCAGTTTGAGCTTAATTAGTTTTACAATGAGCATCTCATTCCAGCAGAGTTCAGTTGAAATTCTGTGTGCTGCCAAAAGATCCTTTCAAAAAAACCCTTGATGACTGAGGGAACACAAAAGCAAAATTCTACACATATTATAATTCTGAAAAAAAATTGCTGGAAAAACTCAGCAGGTCAAGCAGCATCTGTGGAGTGAGAAACAGAGGCAAGCTGAGAGCATTCCATCGCACTCCTGACTTGCACCTTGTAGATGGTGGGCAGGATTTGGGGAGACAGGGGGTGAGTTACTCATCACAGAATTCCCAGGGTGGAATTTTACGGCCCCATCCACCACCAGAATCATCAGGTTTCACTGAAAGTCAATGAACTTTTGCCTGGGTTGCCACAACCCCTGTGGCAGGACCTGCCACAGCACGGTTGAAAAATCCCGGCCTCTGTCTATGACCTGCACTTGTAGCCACAGTATTTATATGACTGGTCCAGTTCAGTTCCTGGTCAATGGTAACCCCCAGGATGTTGATTGTGGGGGATTCAGCAATGGAACATCAAGGAGAGACAGTTAAATTCTTTTTTGTTGGAGGTGGTCATTGCCTGGCACTTATGTTGTGCAAATATCTCTCACCGCTTCTCAGCCCAAACCTGAATATTGCCCAGGTCTCATTGCACGTGGACACGGACTGCTTCAGTATTTGAGAAGTCATGAATGATACTGAACATTGTGCAATCATCAGTGAACATCGACACTTCTGATTTCATGATAGAGAGATGGTCATCAATAAAGCAGCTGGTAGTTAGACCTAGAACACTCTCCTGAGGAACTCCTGCAGCAATGTCCTGGGGCTGAGATAATTGGCCTCTAAAAGCCACACCCATCTTTCTTTGTGCTAGGTATGATTCTAACCAGTGGAGAGTTTTCCCTGATTCCCATTGACTTCAATTTTGTTAGGGCTCCTCGATGCCACACTCGGTCAAATGCTGCCTTGATATCAACGGCAGAGACTCTCACATCTACTCTTGAATTCAGCTCTTTTGTCCATATTTGGAGCAAGGCTGTAATGAAATCTGGAGCCAAATGGCCCTGATGGAACCAAGCTGAGCAACAGTGAGCAATTTATTGCTGTGTGAGTGCTGCTTCGTAGTACTGTCGGTGACACCTTCCATCACCTTGCTGATGATAGAGAGTGATGGCGCAATAATTAATTGGTTTGGATTTGTCCTGCTTTCTGTGGACAGGACATACCTGGATGATTTTCCACATTGCTGGGTATTTCCAGTGTTGTAGCCAGATTGGAACAGCTTCGCTCGGGGCATGACCACCTCGGGAGTGCAAGACCTGAGCACTACAGCTGAGATATTGTCAGGGCCCATAGCCTTTGCTGTATCCAATGCCTTCAGCTGTTTCTTGATATCATGGGGAGTGAATTGAATTTACTGAAGACTGATATCTACAAACCCAGCTTCATATTGCGCTATCTCAGCATCTGGGTTGACTCATTGACAGGCAACAACATGGGCACTGGAAGAGTGGCAGGGGTCAGAGGACGAAAACTGTCTTCCTGAGAAAGGACATCAGATTTGTGTTCCATGGGGCCACTGCATCCCCCCAACCCCCACACCCTGCTCCACGTCCCTGGGCAGAGCATCAGTGATGCTGGCTATCTGCCGGAGGGAAGATTGCTGGAATGCTAGGATGCCCTCCAAGACCCTTTGAAAACTGAAACCCACAGCCATTGAAGCAGCAATCCGAGCTTGCATAGCAGCAAGCTGACCTTGCATGACATCAATCTCAGTTTCCATTCCAGCATTCAGACTTTTGGTGGAAGCTGCTTGTGCTGCAATGGAAGCTAAGACATCAGCTATCAGAAGTTGAATCTTGTTTGGGTCCAGGAGTATATTGTCAGAGTTGATTACCAGTTCCATATTGAAAATAGACTCTAAACTCTGCACAGGGTCCTGTGTCAAGTTGGTGCTGGTCACCTCCGGGCTCCTTGGCATTGAACAAAGGCATCCAGGCAGTCTTCCCAATGCACTTTGTTGTGTAAACCCATCAGAATTTTTCTGCAGTCTGGCCCTCCGGTGAGGTAGTACCTGTCCTATCCTTGCTCCCTGCCCTGACTGCAGTACGCTTCTGCCCAGCATCTCACCAAGTGCAGATCCAGCCTCCACTATCCTCTAAGATACCCGCAGTGCCGGTATGTGAACTGGTGGCTGAGGGTGTGAAATCAAGTGATGGTGCTGTATCTTCATCATCATTCTTTTCTAGCTCTCCATCCACTGCTTGGGCAGGTTGCACTTCTTGAATAGCTGAAACACCTCAAGAGTAAGATTGTTGTGAGGGGAGGGGGAAAAGTAAAATGTCTATTCTTACTCCATCTGTAGTTTTTAAGTCAGAAGAGACTGTGTATGAGGTGGAAGTGTGATGTGAGAAGAAGGATTAGGTATGAGGATAATGTCATCTTCCATGGATTCAGCCACACTGTTGTCCTCTATGATAATATCCAGTCCACCTGAAAGGAGTTTGAATATGCAGGCATACTTTGCCCCTCCAAGTAGTTCCTGCTCCCTCTGTTTGTGCAGCATCTTGGTCTGCAAGGGAGAGAAAAGTGCATGATGATTGTCATACAATTTGGGTGGTACAGTTGTCATGGTTGAATAGTTGGCAATGTATGCATGATCTGTAAGATTTGAATGTGAGGGTGTGGTGGACCATGTGAATGTCAGGTATAAGTCCCAATTGCTTGAGATTGTTGGTAATTAAGTGATGGGGATGTGGCAAATTGAGCATTGGCTAGGATATAACATTTGAAGATTCAGTGACTGACCTTAACCACTTGTGTAAGGTCATTAAGCTTCTTGTGGCATGCATACAGGTCCGTGGAGCTAAATGCCTGGCATTCTGGCTACCTCTTTCCACTATATTCTAACCATGTGGCTGGAAGCTATCCTGCAGATACAGGTATCTCTCCTGTCAAGGAATTATTATATTTTTCCTAATATTTTTGCAGGATTCTTTAAAGCAGACTTATGTGTGTGTGTGTGTGTGTGTGTCTCTGTGTGTGTGTGGCTAACTTAATTAAATTAAAGATGGTTAGACTGCAAAGTTTAAATTATCAAAGAAGTGAGGTGTAAAACAGGCATTTGAAATGGAGATGAGTAAACTAGAGTGAGGTCAGAAGATACGGTGTGAATGAAATTTGCATTTTTAGATAAGTGGAGAAGTGTTTGATTTTCAAAGGGATGTTGAAAATATTTTAAACTGGCAGAATAAATAAGGCAAGGTTATTATGTTGATTTTTTCCAAAAATGCTGGTCATAATGATAACAGGAAAGATTTTTATATTCTGGGAAAAGTTACTTTTAATGACAAGTTGAAACAATGGGATTTATAGATCAAAAGGGATAAAATATATTAAAAGAGGGATAGAAGGCTATGTGAGATCTTGAAAGGTGACTGTGTGAAACAGACTTGGTGAAAAGGCCTCTAGCCACCCAGCAAAACTTTACTGTTCTGGTAAACAAGGTTGTGTTAAAGCCTTTGGAATTCTGTTGTCCAGTTTGTGGTAACGTTGCTGGCTGACTTTATAAATTTGGAATCTATTTGGCCTGTTGCCCTAAAGGGATTGTATAGTTGGGAGTCTGGTTAAGTAGATATTTTGAGGAACTGTTATAACTGTGTAACTGTTACCTTGTGTGTGGGTTTAAGTCTTTTCTTCTTTTGTTAATAAATGTTTTAATTTAATCTTTAAAACCTCTAAAGATGGCAGTAGGCTCATTACTTCTGACTCCAGTGCACAGGCCTTCTCATAAAAAATACAAATAGTAAAATCGTTGTGATAGCGTGGCCAAGTTTCCCTTGTAAATTTGGTCAGCCTGGCAAATACCACCTGCCATATCATAACACTCCTCCTTTATAACTCCTCCATCAAAACCACCAGTTCAGCATTGAAAAATCTTGGTGCCCCCTCTCTCCCATAATGAGCCAGTCTTCTTTGTTGTACAGCACTGTTCTGAATGATGTCAGCAGCTCTATCAGCCAAACAGGTAAGAGGTACAGACTAGCTTTATTCTGTGTGGGCTAGATTTTAAGTAGCCCTAACAGGTAGTAATATTGCTGATGTGTGCAGCCAATGAACAATGTGAATATCGCTGACTGCACACGGCAATCAGAATTATGAGCAGACAACATGAAGTTGGCATGATGCCAGTGTTGTGTTGAAAGGGTGTGGGCAATGGTGCATTGCAATACCCGCGCCTGTTTTGGAGGCTATCCAATTCAGCACCTGTCTCATTGTACCAAATTGGATTACCCGTTTACTCATTGAGGTAACTCATCACTGCCAATTTCTTAAGAAACAATTTGTTGGGAAATCTTTTACTTATGTATGTTAAATATAAATAGATATTCCTTGATACTCTAGTATGTAAAATCATACCTAGGTCATGAAATCATGCCATATTACTAAGTCAGAAGAACAGAAGGCCTCAGTTTCATTTGTAGTCTGTGGCCAGAATTTTATGTACCTGGGGAATGGGCTGATAGGCGAGGAGGGAGCATAAAATTGGGTGGCATGGCAGGGGGAATGCCATACCCATCACCTATCCACCTCTTCTGGAATGCCCTGTGGCGTCCATCTTTGGGCCAATTGAGGCCCTTAAATGACCAAATAATGGACACTTAATGGCCTCCTTCTGTTGCCCTGGTATTCACCTGGTGAACCCTGGTGATGGCCTTGTTGGCGGCTGTGGGGGTGCACCCCTTTTCGGGCACCTTGTGCCCAAACAGAAGCCTCCTCCATGGTTCTCCCTGCCCACACTTGTTCTCCCCCTCCACTACCCCCCTTTTCCGGGGACCGCCTCACTAGGCCTGACGCTACTGGGACTGGAGAGCTGCTAGCCATATAATTGGAAGCAAGTGAAAGAGGATGCTTTAATAAAAATGGTGGGATATATCACCGAACTGCAATGTTATCACATACTGTACTATCTGAGTACTATTAACTGGTCCTCTTCTTCTGGTCTCTAACCTCCTCTCCTGCTGTTCCTCCTCCAGCTTAGCCCATGTCTCATGAAATAATAAGAAAAGACAGGGTCTGAAGTCTCTCCCTGAGCCAATTAACAGCCCAATGGCTGTAAAATCAGGTCAGGGCTTCCTGGCCATGAGGAGGGAGCATTCACTCCCCCGCTTTTCGGCCAGGCGAGAGAGGGAAGGGCTACTACCCCAGAGTAAAGTTCCTGTCTGTGTTGAGTTTGCTGATAGCGGATAGCTATCAGGTTGCTACAATTGATTGAGAGAGGGAAAGAAAATCAACCAGGATGCTAACTCCTGACCCATGCTGGACATTGGGTAGCAACAGAACTGGAGATGTTTCTGATGACATTGGGGTTGACTCATCTGCCAACACTCACGTTCAATTCTTGGACATGGAGAACAGGTATTTGTGGGACACCAGCTATGTGTGGGACCATAACCCAGTAGCACTAAACTGTTTAAGAAAAAACATATAGAGGAAGAAATGTTCTGGTCGCTAAATGCAGCAAAAGGTTTTAATTTTCAATGCATTGATGGTTTAAAGTAACAATCACAGCAATTGTTTCCTTCCCTATAATATCTATTAATAAATGAAGAAAACCTGCTGCCACTTTGAGGCATCCCATACAATTTGGTTCTAGATTGGGCATTATTTACTGTGATTGCAGAAGCACGTTTTGCTGATGTTTCAAACTTACATGGGACTGGTGATGTGTACTGTCAATCTCAGAGCATTCTTGACATTTGTATGACTCAAAGGGATGGGAACAGGCATCAGTGAAATCAAGATGAGTCTGTTCACTGGTTACAGTCTAAAGTAGAGGACTGGATCTCAATGAGGCAGTTATGTGTTTGGCTCCAAAGTATATTTCATCTGGGACCAAAATTTTCTCCAGTGCTCAATTT
This sequence comes from Carcharodon carcharias, assembly GCF_017639515.1. Classification (NCBI taxonomy): domain Eukaryota; kingdom Metazoa; phylum Chordata; class Chondrichthyes; order Lamniformes; family Lamnidae; genus Carcharodon; species Carcharodon carcharias. Next base: position 170,773,225 of record NC_054472.1, read on the forward strand.
TTGTTCCTAGGCAATTGGAAAGTTAAAATTCCGAATTATAGTCTTAAAATAAATTATTTTGTGCATTTTTTTTTAATTGAAATGCTACTTATGAGTATTAAATGGGCATTAGTGTAGAGAAAAATTATGAATCGGCCCCACAGTAAACGTGCTGCTGCACAAACTAGAATGGAAACTGCCTGTTTATAAACCATCCCACCACTCCTGAACTTACTCAAAGCACCAAGCTTACAACTAATAAAATTAAATGCAAAATAAAATCTCAGTCAAATTGGGTCTTCCAGAATTAGGATTTCTTGCATGAATCATTTGCAGATTTGATGATGGTTCCAAATTGGCACAGTTGACACAATAGGTATCCTTATGCCTGGCAAAGGTCCCCTTAAAGATCTACTGATCTACTACCTTCATTGATTCAGGAATACTTGTCCTTCTATCTAAGTACATATGATCCAAGGAATTTTACCTATTACCTTTTCTCTTTTTGTTGCCACTATCTTCCAATACAGCTGTTTGTCTTTTACAGTGATAATATGTTATTTTGTGCGGGTGCATTGCATTTTTCAATATATAGTTCTTCTCATTCCTGTAGCGGAGCTGAAAGAGCGAATGGATTCCATGTGTGTTAACCACACATCTGCTGCTTATTATTCATCACCTTGTAGGGTCTGTGCAGCCTTAAAACAAGTCAACTGGGGACAGTCATCTGCAATGTTTCTGAAATGTTTAATCTGAAGCTGACCTTTATGCTTAACTGCTATTTCCACAATCTCCAATGAGAACATGAATTGCCATCAGCACTTAGGTTTTCAAATTATGTGCAAGTCATTTTACTAGTAAAGGATTAATGGGGACAACTTCTTCAGTACATTAGGGCTGTGTTTAATTTAACTGTGCATTTAGCGGTAGTAATTTTATATATTAACACTAATAGTGAGATACCGACTGTTACCCCTGAAACTCTTCCCGTGCATAAACAATTTGGAAAAACATTGACATACAAACCCGTCATTAACAGGGGTTTTTATTTTCACTTGTTAAGGATCTGTAATTTAGCAATGAATTTGGTTCTTGCAATCTTACTCAGGCTACACTACACATACATATCGTGTCGTTGACACCAGTAAAACTCGGCAAAATTAAACAGAGGGAGCAGGCAAGAGTTTAGTAAGGATCAAAGTAAGAGACATGTACGGAGCTAGTGAACTAGTTGCATTGCAGAATGGGAGCAACAGTGTCCTATCTGGCTTGCTGTAGTCATGTGACCTCTGCCATGAGGGTCTCTCTGCAGGCACCCATCTTATATTCAGTTCAATAAAGACACTACATGAGAAAGTCTGTAGTCTTTGAGCTTGTAACATGGTGTCAGGAGTGGTGCTGAAATTGAATTTAGAAAAGCTGGAAGAGAAGCCACAGCTACTGAAAGTGGGACACTGAAATGTTCCAACCTGCTAAATTACTGCAAACAAACACAGACAAGGAAAAGCTAACACAAGCTGAAGGCTGCAAGCAAAATACTTACTATCTGCTCCGAAGTGTCTGCAAGGGTTACTTCATTTACAGAGATATCATCTGGACAAAATGTACAAGCAAGGGAAAGAGACGTACATTGCTGACATGCTGTCGAGAGCAGATGAAGAAAGTTGAAGATACTACAATAGAATGTGAAATCTTCCAGATTCAAAATGAAGCAGCAGCTTGGCATGCTCTGGAAGTCATCAACGCAGCAGAGAAAGAATCTGACCAAAGCACCTTGCTTAAATCAAGCAACTACCCAACAAGATGCAACTCTCTAAGTGCTGCAAGAAGTTGTTATGAAAAGATGGCCTGAGAGCATCAAGGACACGCCTGTGGTCACAAGAGCATATTGGGCATACCGAGATGAAGTGACAGCCCAATTGGCATCTTGAACAAAGGAAATTGAGTCATCATTCCTAAGGAGGTGAGAGGAGAGATACTGAAGTGCTTCCATGCAAGCCATCAAGGAATTGAATCGAGTCTGAGGAAGACAAGAGGAGTGCTTTACTGGCCAAACATGAGCAATGAACTTAAAGACCATATCGGCCAGTGCGGTGCTTGTAACTAATACCAAGCTAAACAAGCTAGAGAGCCGTTGATGACGCATGACTTCCCAGGCAGACCATGGATGAAGCTGGGAGTAGACATCTTCACTATATTTTATCACCACAGACTGCTATTCTAACTACTGGGAGGTAGACCAACTGACTTCAACAATGAGAGGAGGGATAGTAGAATGTTTGAAAGCACACTTCAGTCGTTACGGCATTCCAGACATTGTGATGAGTGACGATGGCCCTCAGTTCCTGAGTGAAGAATTCAGCTGCTTCACAAAGCATTGGGAAATACAACACTATATATCATCTCCACAATATCCCAATCGAATGGAAAGGCTGAGATGGCAGTGAAAATCATCAAAGGAAACGTCAAGAAAATCCAGCACAGATGTAAACAAGGCAATCCTTGAGTGGAGAAACACACCAACTGAAGGCATGGAAAGTGGCCCAGTCCAAAGACTAATGTCACAATGCTTCCAATAGCAACAAAAGCTACTGAAGCCAGAAGTAGTAACATGCGTGAGTGAAAAAATCAAGGTGAAACGGCAGAAAGCCAAATTCCATTTTGGCGAGGCTGCCAAACCTTTACCAGAGTTGAGCATTGGAGAACCAGTCAGGGTACAAACCTTCAACGCTCTCAACTGTCAGCCCACGTGGCAACTTGGGACATGTGTAGAGCAGTTATCACTTTGATTGGACGTGGTGGTAGTGAACGACCAAAGATAATGGTGCAACTGCAGGGGAGGTGATGGTGTAGTGGTATTGTCGTGGCCCAGTAATCCAAGATAATGCTCTGGGAAGCCGGGTTTGAATCCCACCGTGGCAGATGGTGGAATTTGAATTCGATAAAAAATAGTAATTAAAAGTCTAATGAAGGCCATGAAACCATTGTTGATTGTTGTAAAAACTCACCTGGTTCACTAATGCCCTTTAGGGAAGGAAATCTGTTATCCTTACTTGGTCTGGCCTACATGTGATTCCAGACCCACAGCAATGTGGTTAACTCTTAAATGCCCTCTGAAATGGCCTAGCAAGCCATTCAGTTGTGTCAAACCCCTATAAATTCACAAAAAAGGACCACCCGGCATCGACTTAGGCAATGTGGTGCACCTAAACTATATGGACTGCAGCGGTTCAAGAAGGCAGCTCGCTGCCACCTTCTCACCTGGCATCTAGGGATGGGCAATAAATGCTGGCCCAGCCAGCAAAGCCCACATTCCATGAATGAATGAATAAAAAAAATACAAACAACTAGAGAAGCTGTACCCTAACAATGGGAATGGAACAACAGCAATAGTTTCCATGGCAACAACAAGTGCCATGGGAACAATACTCCATGGAGAGGGAACATTACCCAGTCGAACAGCCAATGACAATGCACAGGTGTGCCATTAACAGACCTGCACGATTTAATGTCTATGTATGCAATGCATGTGCAGTGAATGACAAGAATAGCGAGCAGCTTGTTAATGCATGAAATTGGTTGTGGTATAGTGGGTGACTTGGGTAACTCACAGGTACACATGATAGTGCACACAAACTTGTCTTTTGTTCTTAGGAAAATGGGATGTTTGTGTCTTTTGTTCATTATGAAAAGGGAGATGTTTGGGTTTTGAAATGCAATCACTACGGCACGTCTTATCTGACTTCCTGTAATCACAAGACCTCTGCCATGAAGGGCTCCCTGCAGGCAGCCATCTTACAGTCAGTTCAATAAGGACACTATAGTTTGAACTTTTAACAAACAGTAAGTCTCACTTTGCTAAGCTGAGGAAGGAGTAGCAGGAGATGTGGTTAGAGACAGGGGAAGAGAACCACCACCGCATACTAGTACCCAGATAGATACAGTATGTCTATCGTATGTAACAGAGGTAACCCAAGCTCAGTAAGAAATTCTGTACAAGGAGACTACACTTTACCTGAGATAGCATTTGAGAACTCTGTCATCTCATAGAATCACACCTACACTTAAGTAGCAACGCCGGCATGATATTTGCTGTTGTTGCTAAACTTTTATTTTAGTGGGTCCACCAGGCATGTGCAGTAGACTTCAAATGAACCAGCCAGTTTGCAAATCAGCACCACATTGCAGAGACCACAGTGCCCCTGTTTTGATATGCCTGTGATTACATTAAGCTCAGCATTAGAATGAAGCAGCAACTGGGAGAAGCAGACACAGCCCTAGCCAAGCTGTGGATTGCCTTCGTATAGGGCCTATTGTATGCATGTACCCATACAAAATCCATGATGTTCATTAAGAGGACAGTTTGTAATCATGGGTAAAAATGGTTGCCTATTAGAGTCTCCTTGAACTGTGTACAACCCACTTTCCTGAGGCTTCATCCACTACTGAGTACCATCTACTTCTGCAAGGAGAAGGGCAATAACCATTGAATGAGTCACCATTATTGAGCAAGAAGCTAAGATTGTAACAGGATGGTTGGCCTCTTGCACAGTAACTTCCCAAAGCACCAACCATTTCATTGTGCATATCCACCTCCTGTCGGCTGCTCCATTGAAGTCATCATCTGAGTCCTCTGCAGCGGAACCCATGTGCGGTCTTACCCACCTCCGAGCTGGAAGCTGTCATATCCCTGCCTGCTCAGTAGCGCACTCATTCCCTGTGTCTCACCACATGCAGATCCTGCCTCTGATCTATCCTCTAAGAGCTATGCGCAGTGTCAGTGTCTGAGCTGGTGGCTGCGAATGTGAAATCAAATGGCAGAGCTGTGACTTCATCATCACTCTTGTCTCACTGTTTCTCCATTGCCCGGTCAGACTGCACTTCTTGGGTGTCTCGAAAGGAAAAGGCACAAGGTTAAGGTTACAGTGAGGGGAATGGGGGAAAGTAAGAGGTGCATGTTTACACCATTGCAACTTGTAATCGAAAGAGATTGTGGGATGAGGGGGTTGTGAGATGTGAGAGGGGAGGATTAGGTATGAGGGTAATGTGATCTTCGATGGTTTCAGCACCTCCGCTGGCCACATCCTCAGACAAACACTGATAGGTACAACAAAATGTTTTAAAGGACATTATCAATCAAACCACTAAGAGCTCAATGACTAACTATACTTCTGTCCCTAAGTTCCTATGGGGATGAAACGTGCAACTTGGGCGAATGGGTAACAGGGCCAGATTTTGGGAGTCCACCCAGTTCCGAGTACCACTTTAAATTTGGGTAGGAAGGATTAAGTCGGTCTTATTCCCCTACTGCATAAAGTGGGTGAGTCTGGGGGATTTTCCAGGCTACACAAGGAATTCCACCAGTATACCCTTATAGAAGCTTAACAGCACTTACACCAGCTTACAGCTTGTATTGAATTTCATGGAGGACCCATCAAAAACCTTGTGCAGATAGGAAGAATGCTTCCTTGAGAGCTGAATATACCCTTGTTTATTTTTACCTTTGGCTTGGCAAGGGCGTTGGTCTTCCTAGTTATGCTTACCAAATCAGTTAAGGGTGAATGCCACTAAAGTGTCCATACAGCAAAAGCCACTTATCCTAACTATGTTAGGCTTCCACAGTTCCCCGGGTTTTTAAAAATTTTTTCATGGGATGTAGAAGTTGCTGGCTAGGCCAGCATTAATTGCCCATCCCTAATTGCTCTTTAAGTGGCGGCGAGTTGCCTTCTTGAACTGTTGCAGTCCATGTGTTGTAGGTGCATCCACAATGCTGTTAGGAAGGGAGTTCCAGGATTTTGACCCAGTGACAGTGAAGGAACGACAATATAGTTCCAAGTCAGGATGGTGTGTGGCTTGGAGGGGAACTTTCAGGTGGTGGCATTCCCATGTGTCTGATGCCTTTGTCCTTCTAGATGGTAGAGGTAGCAGGTTTGGAAAGTGCTGTTGAAGGAGATTTGGTGAGTTGCTGCAGCACATCTTGTAAATTGTACACATTGCTGCTACTGTGCATTGATGGTGGAGGGATTGAATGTTGAAGGTGGTGGATGGGGTGCCAATCAAGCGGGCTGCTTTGTCCTGGATGGTGTTGAGCTTCTTGAGTGTTGTTGGCGCTACACTCATCCAGGCAAGTGGGGAGTATTCCATCACAGTCCTGACTTGTGCCTTGTAGATGGTGGACAGGCTTTGGTAAGTCAGGAGTTGAGCTACTCACTGCAGAATTCTCTGCCTCTGATCTGCTCTTGTAGCTACAATATTTATATGGCTAGTCCAGTTCAGCTTCTGTTCAATGGTAACCCCCAGGATGTTGACAGTGGGGGATTCAGTGATGGTAATGCAGTTGACTGTCAAGGGGAGATGGTTAGATTCTGTTTTGTTGCAGATGGTCATTGCCTGGCACTTATTTGGTGCGAATGTTACTTGTCACTTATCATCCCAAGCCTGAATATTATCCAGGTCTTGCTTCATTTAGACATGGACTGCTTCAGTGTGTGAGGAGTCACAAATGGTGCTGAACATAGTGCAATCATCAGCGAACACCCCCACATCTGATCTTATGGGAAGGAAGGTCATTGATGAAGTAGCTGAAGATGGTTGGGCCTAGGGCACTATCCTGAGGAACTCCTGCAGCAATGTCCCAGAACTGAGATGATTGATCTCCAGCAATTACAACCATCTAGGTATGACTCCAACTAGTGGAGAGCTTTCCTCCTGACTCCCATTGACTTCAGTTTTGCTAGGGCTCCTTGATGCCATACTCGGTCAAATACTGCTTTGATATCAAGGGCAGTCACTTTCACCTCACCCCTGAAATTCAGCTCTTTTCTCCATGTTTGAACCAAGGCTGTAATGATGTCAGGTGCTGAGAGGTCCTGGCGGAATGTAAGTTGAGCGTCAGTGAGCTGGTTATTGCTAAGTAAGAGCCGCTTGATAGTCCTGTTGGCAACATTTCCCATCACTTTACTGATAGAGAGTAAAATGATGGGGTGGTAATTGGCCAGGTTGGATTTGTCCTACTTTTTGTGTACAGGACATACCTGGGCAATTTTCCACATAGCCGGGTATATGCCAGTGTTGTGGCTGTACTGGAACAGCTTGGCTAGGGATGCAACAAGTTCTAGAGCACAAGTCTTCAGTACTATTGATGGAATATTGTCAGGGCCCATGGCCTTTGCAGTAACTAGTGCCTCCGGCCATTTCTTGGTTTCACATGGAGTGAATCGAATTGGCTGAAGACTGGTATGTGTGATGCTTGGACTTCCAGAGGAGGCCAAGTTGGATCTTCCACTTGGCATTTCTGGCTGAAGATGGCTGCAAATGCTTCAGCCTTGCCTTTTGCACTAATGTGTTGTGCTCCCCCATCATTGAGGATGGGGATATTTGTGCAGCATCCTCCTCCAGTGAATTGTTTAATTATCCACCACCATTCATGACCGGATGTGACAGGACTGCAGAGCATAGATCTGAACTGTTGGTTGTGGGATTGCTTAGCTCTGTCTATTGCATTCTTCTTCCGCTGTTTAGCATGCAGGTAGTCCTGTGTTGTAGCTTCACCAGGTTGACACCTCAATTTTAGGTATGCCCAGTGCTTCTCCTGGTATGCCCTCCTGCACTCTTCATTGAACCAGGGTTGATCACTTGGCTTAATAGTAATGGTGGTGTGGGGGATATGCTGGGCCATGAGGCTACAGGTTGCAGTTGTATACAATTCTGCTGCTGCTGATGGCCCACAGCACCTCATGGATGCTCAGTTTTGAGTTGCTAGATCTGTTCAAAACGTATCCCATTTAGCACGGTGGTAGTGCCACACAACACGATGGAGGGTATCCTCAATGTGAAGATGGGACTTTGCCTGCATAAGGACTACGGGTGGTCATTCCTACCAATACTGACATGGACAGATGCATTGGCAAAAGGTAGATTGGTGAGGACGAGGTCAAATATGTTTTTCCCTTTGGTTGGCTCCCTCACCACCTGCTGTAGACCCAGTGTAGCAGCTATGTCCTTTAGGACTCAGCCAGCTTGCTCAGTAGTGGTGCTACTGAGCCAATTGAAGACCCCACTCAGAATACATTCCGTGCCATAACAACCCATTTCAGAGGGCATTTAAGAATCAACCACATTGCTGTGGGTCTCGAGTCACATGTAGGCCAGACCAGGTAAGAACGGCAGATTTAATTTAGTGAACCAAATGGTTTTTAAGACAATCGAAAATGGTTTCATGGCCATCATTATTGAGACTAGCCTTTAGTTCCAAATTTTTATTAATTGAATTCAAATTCCACCAGCAGCTCTCCCCAGAGCATTAGCCTGGACCCCTGGATTTCTATTTGTGTGATGTTATGACAATGCCACCACCTCCCCCAGGTTACCTGACATCAGCAGGCTTCTTGCTCGGAACTGCTTCCACTAGTGGAGTGCAGCATCAGGATTATGTGTGTGTGTGTGCGTATGTGTGTGTAATGACAGTTGTCAGCTTGGCTTAACAGTAGCACTCTCACCTCTGAGTCAGAATGTTGTGGATTTAGGGTTTAAGCACATAATCCAGGCTTACACTTCAATGCAACTCTGAGGGGGTACTGCGATGCTGTCTTTCAGATGAGATATTAATCTGTGGCTGTGTCTGCTCTTTCAGGTCAATGTAAAAGATCCCTTGGCATTATATGAGGGAGATCTTCACCCTGACCCAGAACAGACACTGATGCCCTAGAGAAATTGGGAATCCTCCCTTCTACAGCATGGGGATGAATTACCTTGGGTTCCCCTGATTTCATGCTGTAGTTTGGCAGAGCAGCAGAAACTCCAATGAAATGGTAGCAATGCCCATTTTTAGTCATTTGTACCATTTCCCAGGCCTTCTTTGATCTCCCACTGGAGAACCCCAGCAAAAATTCAAGTTGTACCTATTAAGCCTCATATTTGTGTTTGCTCTGCCCCTTCCTAACTGGCCTAGTGTGTAGAACCAGGAGACATCCTAAGACTATTCTCCCAGACTAACATCTAATTAACTAATCAAACCTGATTTTCTCTACTTCATTGTTTCTAAGGCCATAAGACCATAAGACATAGGAGCAGGAGTAGGCCATTGGGCCCATCGAGTCTGCTCCGCCATTCAATGAGATCATGGCCGATCTGATAATCCTCAGCTCCACTTTCCTGCCTTTTTCACCCATGACCCTGAATCATGATTTTAGGTAATAAATAAAAGCAAAATACTGCGGATGCTGGAGATCTGAAATAAAAGCTGAAAGTGCTGGAAAAACTCAACAGGTCTGGCAGCATCCGTGGAGAGAGAGAGTTAACGTTTTGGGTCGAATATGACTCTGCTGAAGAAACGGTCATATTTGGCTCAAAATGTTAACCCTGTTTCTCTCTCCACAGATGTTGCCAGACTGGCTGAGTATTTCCAGCACTTTCTGTTTTTATTTCGTGATTTTAAGTGGATCACCCATTCTTTCCGGAATGTTCTGTACTTTTCCCTGTCATGTCCATTGGCCTGGCACCTGGACGGAACAAACAGTTTTGGATTCCTCGCCACTTTCTACCACAATGACATCTGCCTTTTTTTTTGGCATGAACAATTTTTTCTCATTGGGTATCCATTTCTCTGTTTGTTTGAGAATTCCCTCTTTTGTGTAACTGTCCTTGTCTGCGTGATAGTTAACTAAACATTGTATATCTATCAAACAATTTCAGACTCCCAGCAATTGCCTGCCAGAATTCTCCTTCTTCCCTGATGAATCGCGAGCCACTTCCCTCCCTCTGCCTCACTACTGCTCCCTAGCTATGAGTGAGCGCTGCTGCAACGTACGTTCTTGATGATGGAGCACATAGCAAGCATGGATCAGATCGTAGGAGAAGGGAGCCCCTTTCGGTGTGTGAAATGCAAGTTCCCCAATAGCAAGTTTGAACTTGTGAAAGACTTGTCCATTTTTAGGCATCTTCAGGCCTCCATGTCACTGAGCACATTAACATCCCCCCAATGAGGGCGGAATCGTCCCAGATTTGCATTAAGTGCAGTAGCGGGCATGAAAAAGGAGGTTTCACCCGCCGGCCGCAATGGTGGATTTTCCCACCGTATCCTCCCCTTCCCACCTCAAATTGTGAGTCACAGGAAACACGCTGGATTGCTGGCAGGCGGCCTCTGACTTGCCACTTCCCCACACCAGCCACCATATTTAAACTGCAGCTGCATGCACAGTTCTCAACGCTTGTAGCAGAGGACTGCTCTTGTGAAGACATGGCCTCAAAAGCAAGGACGAACGCAGGCCTCCAATCCAATGACACATCCCTGGAACATCTTCTGGACGCTGTGGAGACTTGCCGCGATGTCCTCTACCCCAACTCTGGCTACAGGAGGCCCACCAGTCTCACCATTCCAGCTTGGGAGGCAATGGCAAAGGTGGTCAGTGCCAATGCTGCACACAAGAGGTCGGCCATCCAGTGGAGAAAATGGATGAATGATCTCATCCGTGCCGCCAGGGTAAGGCAACCATCTTATCAACCTCAACTCACTCACTCACAAGCCCATCACACATTCACTGGCATCTCAGTCACTGCCAGCTCAAGGGACATCACCACTCACTCTCTCGTACACACCCTCTCATCTCCATCTGGCTTCATCTCCTCTGGAGATGAGCTCCTCATCCTGTCCATGGATCCACTCAGCACATAAGCATGGCATCCTTTTCATTTGGCCTGGCATGTGCCTTGTTCACACCCTGTCCATCTGTCAGGACAATTTCATGCACAATTAATGGGAGAGGTCCCAGACTGGGAGTGGAGGTCCTCACTCTGTTTGAGAGTTGTGCTTTGGAGCTGGCTGGTTAGGACATCAACTGTTCCTGCCCCAGTGCCGAGGTCGGCAGTGAACACCCACATGAAAATCCTGCACCATCATCCCTCTCTCAAAGCTACTTCAAGTCCACTGTTCTGTGTTCAACGCAGATCCCAAGCACTAATAATCTCCACTTTCTGTCCTAGGCACATTGACACATTCCCTCAGACAACCTTGACCCCGGCCCCACAACTGAGAGCACCTTGGGTGAGGACCCACTGAAGACCTGTCACGCCGCTCACCCACACCCTCCACCAGCACAGCGACACACACCTCAGTGGGACCTAGTTGTAGAGTAGCCTCGGGATCACAACCTGGTGAGCACAGCACACAATCTGTCCCACAGTAGGCAGAGGCAGGGACATCTTTGGTCACTGGCACGCAAAGGACTGCTGGAAGCAAGGAATCTGCTGAGTCTGAGTCAGATGATAAGACTCTGGATTCAGTCCTCTAATCAGTTGGTGGAGCAGCAAAGACAATCACAGGAACGTCAGAAAGGGATGTCTGGTGCATTCCTCAGATTGCAACCGTCAATGAAGGAGTCCATCTGCCTTCAGTCCAAGGTGATAGCACTGGCATGCCGACGCACAGAGGTCAGCACTGGCAGGATGGTGGCCACCTTGGAGACCTTGGTCCAGGACATTGGTCCTGCGCTGCTGCGTGGGCTGAACTCTATCGCTGATGCCCTAGTTGGCCTCCAACAGTGTCTACATGAGAGGAGTGCCGGGTAGCTCAATCTCACTCCAGCTACCCCTTCTCCTCAAGGGGTCAGCCAGGGGCCATCGGGCTCCCAGAGAGAGGAGGACCAGCAGCTCAACAACTGGGGCTATCCACCCAGGTGACTCCAGGAATGTCCGGCTGATCCAAATCCCCTCTTCCTGTGACCCCCGCACCTCCAGTTCCACAGGCTGAGGAGGATGCAGCTGGTCCACAACAAGGCATGCAAAGCAGACCAGGGCCCTCCAAGTCTCTGCCCTGCAGAAGACACCCACCAAGGTCATCCCAAACAGGGCCTAGCAGTCAGCAGGCTGCCTCCAACTCCACTATGGATGTTGGGGAGCACCAAGATGTAGCAGCAGGGTTAGGAAGGTTGAGAAGATGTAGTTGCACAGCCTGGGCACGGGTGTTACTCACTTGTACATAATGTTCTCTATTGTCAATAAACTCCAAAGAATGTCTCCTTGCTTATGGCTCCTTGTTATGATGAGCAGTGTTCGTGTCACTCAGATGTGAAACCTTGGTTGCCGCACAAGACAAAGGCCGGTGTCCCAGGCCAGGGCCTCTTCCCTGTGTAGTATGTAACCTTCAGACCAAAGGGATGGTCCAGCCTCACACTCACTGGACACATTACTGATGCCTGCACCTCGGTGGTGCTGGTTATTGCTGCCAGAATGGCGTGGGCAGGTGTCACAGAGTTCCATCATTCTCTCTATGTGCTCTCAGCATCTTTGTGGTGGGGCTGACAAAGGATCAGGTATATTTAAAGTTTGACGGCTGTGTCTCCATGATATGACCCTGATTACAGAGCACACGTGAGCTGCCCTCAACCAGACAGGAGTCAGACATTCACAGAGGTTTTGTGAAGATCTATGGAGTGCCCCATTGCATGTTGTCATCATCCTCCTGGAATCTAGAGACTATTAAAGCCTCCATGACATGAGCCTGAACACTGAGTGTATGTGCACTGCCATCAGCCGCACAGGAGCCAAACGTTCACAGGTGCAAGGTGAGGATGTCAGGACTGCCCTCACTGAATCTCGTCATCGTCCTTCATGAAACTTGCAGCATGAGGGCCTCCAGACAGGCCTCGTCTGGCCAGTACAATGTCTCACGCTGACATCCTCGCCTTTCAGGACCTCATCACCGTCATCCCCTTGAATGTTCTCCTCATCGGAGGAGATGTGCAACTCTTCCATCTCCTCCTCAGCAAGCTCCTCCCCCCGTTGCAGCGCCAGGTTGTGGAGCACACAGCAAGTGACGATGATGCGCGACACCCTCTGGGGACTGTATTACTGTGCTCCACTGGAACTGTTGAGGCACCGGAACCTCATTTTCAAAATGCCTATCATTTGCTCCACCAAGGTTTGGGTCGCGGCATGAGCCTCGTTACACCATCGCATTGCTGCAGTCTGACTCAGCTGCATGGACATCATCTGCCACTTCCTCCATGGGCAGCACTTGTCCCCAAGGAGGCAACCCTGCAGCCTCTCTGGACCCTGGAAGACGTCAGGGATCTGAGGCCTGCTAAGGATCTAGGAGTCATGGGGCTTCCTGTGCGCAGACTTGTAGGGTGCGTTTGTGGTGGTCATACACCAGTTGACCATTCAGCGAATGAAAGCCTTTGTGGTTGACGTAGTTGATTGCTTGTTGCCATGGAGACCTAAGCGCCTTTTGAGTGCAGTCAACGGCACCCAGCACCTGTGGAAAACCAGAGATCTGCACAAATCCCAGCGTTCATGCTTCTGAACTTTCCTGATCCCAGTCGAAGTGCACAATGTTGTGTACCTTCGCGAAGATGGCATCCGTGACCTCCTGGATACACTTGTGTGTAGAGGCTTGTGAGATCCTGCACAGGTCACCTGTGGAGCCCTGGAAGGAGCCACTGGCATAAATATTGATCATTGTGGTCACTTTCACAGCTTCTCCATGTCCGCGTAGTGTCAAATCCTGCAGCAGGTGGCAAATGTGACCGACCAGTTTCCCAGACATGCGCAGTCTTCGGCGATTCTGGTTCTCAGTCATCTGCAGGAATAACAGGTGGCGTCTATAGGCCCTGGGCCCAGCAAGGCAACTATAAGCAATGGCTCTCTGTGGATTTTCAGCTGTGTACACAGCAGACCTGCCACCCCTTCACTTTGAGGGGGTGCTCCTCCCTTCGCTGACACAGGCGCCTCCGCTGCTCTCTTCTTCTTCTCTGCTCCCTGTAAGCCATGAGGCATACCGCTAAATCACCAGGCTCCATGATCCTGATGTTCTCCTCCTGCAAGCTCAGGGAGAGAGATGCGTGGGTTAGCATTGTGTTCTAAGAACCTCTCTTGGTTAAATTTGAAGGCTCCTTCATGCATTCCGGAGAGTGCTGGCCACCACTTGGATGGCCAGTGTGTATTGTGCTTATTGGCTGTCTGAAACACCACTCACCTCCACCCCACTCCACTTAATCAATTGGCGGCAGCTTCGTCCACTGGGCTGTATACTGTGCTCTCAGCTCAGGTGCAGGCATGCTCCTAACCTGCATGAAAGGGAAAGAATAGGACCAATTAAGGACTATCGAGGTAATTTGTGCTTGGACTTGGAAGATGTGGGTACAGTCCTCGATGAATACTTTGCGTCGGTCTTCACAATGGAAAAGGACATCAGGGTGGAGGACTGTGAAATATTAGAGGAAATTAATACAGAGAGGAGGTACTAGCGGGTTTAGCGGCCTTAAAAGTGGATAAATCTGTAGGCCCGGATGAGGTCCATCCCAGGCTGTTGAGAAGAGATTTCAGGGGCCCTGACAGTAATTTTCAAATCCTCTCTGGCCAGAGGTGAGGTGGCAGAGGACTGGAGGACTGGTAACATTGTGCCATTATTAAAAAAAGGGGGAAAGGATAGACCAGCAAATTACAGGCCACTCAGTCTAAACTCGGTGGTGGGGAAGTTATTAGAAAGGATTCTGAGGGTCCGAATATATCTGCACTTGGAGAGACACGGATTAATCAGGGATAATCAGCATGGGTTTGTTAAGGGAAGGTTATGTTTGACAAATTTGATCGAGTTTTTGAGGAGGTAACCTGGAGTGTTGATGAGGGTAATGCATTTGATGTGGTTGACGTGAACTTTAGCAAGGCTTTTGATAAGATTCCTCATGGTAGACTGGTCAAGAAAGTAAGAGCCCATGGGATCCAAGACAAAGTGGTACATTGGATGCAAAATTGGCCGAGAGGCAGGAAGCCGAGGGTGATGGTAGAGGGATGTTTCTGTGACTGGAAGTCTGTTTCCAGTGGGGTTCCGCAGGGCTCGGTGCTGGGGCCCTTGTTGTTGTGGTGTACATAAATGATTTGGACTTAAATGTAGGGGGTATGATCAAGAGGTTTGCAGATGACACGAAAATTGGTAGGTGGTAAATAGTGAGAAGGATAGCCGTAAACTACAGGAGGATATCAATGGACTGGTCTGGTGGGCAGAGCAGTGGCAAATGGAATTCAACCCGGAAAAATGTGAGGTAATACACTTGGGCTAACAAGGGAAGGGATTACACGATGAATGGTAGGACCCTGGAAAGTACTGAAGATCAGAGGGACCTTGGTGTGCATATCCATAGATCACTGAAGGTAGCAGGGCAAGTAGAAAAAGTGGTTAAGAAGACTTTATTAGCCGAGGTTTAGAATTCAAGAGCAGGGATGTAAGGCTGGAACTGTATAAAACACTGGTTAGGCCACAACTGGAGTACTGCATGCAGTTCTGGTTGCCACATTATAGGAAGGATGTGATTGCACTGGAGAGAGTGCAGAGATTTATCAGGATGCTGGCTGGGCTGGAGGGTCTGAACTATGAGGAAAGATGGGATAGGCTGGGGTTGTTTTCCTTGGACCAAGGAAGATTGAGAGGGGACCTGATAGAAATGTATAAGATTATGATAAGGTGTTTGAAGGAAGGCACTTTTTCCATTCATAAAGGGGTCAATAACCAGGGGGCATATATTTAAGGTAAGAGGTAGAAGGCTAAGAGGGGAGTTGAGGAGAAATTATTTCACCCAGAGGGTGGCTGAGTCAGAAATTCTCAAAACATTTCAGAAGTATTTAGATATTCACTTACGTTGCCATAGCCTCCAGGGCTATGAGCCAACTGCTGAAGAATGGGATTAATGTAGTCAAATCCTTGTTGATGGGCATGGACATGATGGGCCGAATGGCCTCCATCTGTGTTGTAGACATCTATTAGTCTATAAGACTGCTGTTAACTTGAACCATAATGGGATACTAGTCCAAACTTTAATAAAAACATTGCAAGAGGCTGTGTACGCCTCCACCAGTAACTTCACCATGGCCACCTTTCACAAGGGGATTCTACAACTTGACCAGTCGTCCAATTGTTCTGCTGCCCCATAAAATGCACATTAATTTGCAGTCTCTGCCCGTTCTGGAGCATTTGGTGGGATTTTCTTGCTTTTGTGTTGTTTGAGTGGGCAGAAAAGCTTCAGAGGCCCGACTCCGAGCATATCAATGGAGCGGCAGCTGAACAGTCTCAGCTGCAAAAGAATGCTGACTTTGCTGACTTTTGACAAGCTTTTCCACATTCGTGGCCACTTCCCTCTCCCTCCCCCGGCATGTGGTTGTGTAATTCCTTCAGTCTGTGCTGCCCTGCAAAACCCCACACCCCAGCCCCCACCCCCCCAACACTGGAGCCCTTGCCCCAACACCACACTGAAAGCCAGCCAGAAAAAAAGTGACTTGCCTGTGCCCCCTGCAAATGTGTGTTGCCTCTTCCTGGATGCCTTATGGGCGATGCTCGCGAGTGCACAGTGGTAAACAGTCAGGAGGGAGTTGCACTGGGAGTCCTCAACATTGATTCTGGACCCCATGAAGTCACATGACATCAGGTTAAACATGGACAAGGAAACCTCCTGCTGATTACCACATACCGCCCTCCCTCAGCTGATGAGTCAGTGCTCCTCCATGTTGAACACCACTTGGAGGAAGTGCTGAGGTTGGCAAAGGCACAGTATGTACCTGGGTGGGGGACTTCAATGTCCATCACCAAGAGTGGCTCAGTAACACCACTACTGACCGAGCTGGCCAAGTCCTAAATGACATAGCTGCTAGATTGGGTCTGCAGCAGGTGGTGAGGGATCCAACAAGAGGGAAAAACATACTTGACCTCTTACTCACCAGCCCACCTGCCGCAAGTGCATCTGTCCATGACAGTATCGGTAGGAGTGACCACCTCAGAGTCATTGTGAAGAGGATACCTCTCTATCATGTTGTGTGGCACTACCACCATGCTAAATGGGATAGATTTCAAACAGATCTAGCAACTCAAGACTGGGCATCCATGAGGCACTGTGGGCTATCAGCAGCAGCAGAATTGTACTCAAGCACAATCTGCAACGTCATGGCCCAGCATATCCCCCACTCCACCATTACCATCAAGTCTGGGGATCAACCCTGGTTCAATGAAGAGTGCAGGAGGGCATGCCAGGAGCAGCACCAGGCACACCTAAAAATGAGGTGTCAACCTGGTGAAGCTATAACACAGGACTACTCGTGTGCCAAACAGCATAAGCAGCAAGGGATAAACAGAGCTAAGCGATCCCACACGTGACGGATCAGATCTAAGCTCTGCAGTCCTGCCACATCCAGTTGTGAACGGTGGTGGACAATTAAACAACTCAACTCACTGGAAGAGAAGGCTCCACAAATATTCCCATCCTCAGTGATGGAGGAGCCCAGCACATCAGTGAAAATGGTAAGGCTGAAGCATTTGCAACAATCTTCAGCCAGAAGTGCCGAGTGGATGATCCATCTCAGCCTCCTCCGGAGGTTCCCAGCAACACAGATGCCAGTCTTCAGCCAATTTGATTCACTCCATGTGATATCAAGAAATGGCTGAAGGCACTGGATACTGCAAAGGATATGGGCCCAGATAATACACCAGCAATAGTGCTGAAGACTTGTGCTCCAGAACTTGCCACATCCCTAGCCAAGCTGTTCCAGTACAGCTACAACACTGGCATCTACCCAGCTATGTGGAAAATTGCCCAGGTATGTCCTGTACACAAAAAGCAGGACAAATCCAACCTGGCTAATTTTTTTTCCAATAAATTATAAAGATTTTCCTTTTCCCACCTATTTCCATTATATAAAAAAAAAAACCCACTAGAGCTATACCTTGAGTGCCCTACCATCCATTCTTAATTAGCACATTCGTTTAGATAATATCACCAACTTTAATTTTAACACCTATGTGTTCTATTGTACTATTGTCATCTTTTTGATGATCTGCTTCTATCACTGCTTGTTTGTCCCTACAACCACACCCCCCCACCACCCCCCCCCCCCACCTCTTTGTCTCTCTATCTCTCCGACCCCCACACACACACCTTAAACCAGCTTATATTTCAACTCTTTCTTGGACTCGAACGCAAGTTCTGTCGAAGGGTCATGAGGACTCGAAACGTCAACTCTTTTCTTCTCCGCCGATGCTGCCAGACCTGCTGAGTTTTTCCAGGTAATTCTGTTTTTGTTTCTGGCTAATTACCACCCTATCAGTCTACTCTCAATCTTCAGTAAAGTAACGGAAGGTGTCATTAACAGTGCTACCAAGTGGCACTTGCTTAGCAATAACCTGCTCACTGGCGCCCAGTTTGGGTTCTGCCAGAGCCACTTAGCTCCTGACCTCATTACAGACTTGGTTCAAACATGGACAAAAGAGCTGAATTCCTGAGGTGAGGTGAGAGTGACTGCCCTTGACATCAAGGCCGCATTTGACAGAGTGTGGCATCAAGGAGACCTAGCAAAACTGGAGTCAATGGGAATCAGGGGGAAAACTCTCCACTGATTGGAGTCAAACCCAGCACAAAAGGAAGATGGTTATGGTTGTTGGAGGTCAGTCATCTCAGCTCCAGGACATCACCGCCGGGGTTCCTCAGGGTAGTGTCCTCGGGCCAACCAAGCCTTCCTTCCATCATAAGGTCAAAAGCGGGGATGTTCGCTGATGATTGTACGATGTCCATTTACCATTCGCGACTCCTCAGATACTGAAGCCGTCCATGTCCAAATGCAGCAAGACCTGGACCATATCCAGGCTTGTGCTGGCAACTGGCAAGTAACATTCGCGCCACACAAGTGTCAGGCATTGACCATCTCCAACAAGAGAAAATCCAACCATCGCCCCTTGATGTTCAATGACATTACCATCACTGAATCCCACACTATCAACATCCTGGGGGTTACCATTAACCAGAAACAGAACTGGACTAGCCATATAAATACTGTGGCTACAGGAGCAGGTCAGAGGCTAACTCACCTCCTGACTCCCCAAAGCCTGTCCACCATCTACAAGGCACAAGTCAGGAGTGTGATGGAATACTCCCCACTTGCCTGGATGAGTGCGGCTCCAATAACACTCAAGACGCTTGACACCGTCTAAGACAAAGCAGCCCACTTGATTGGCACCACATCACAAACAATCACATCCTCCACCACCGTCGCACAGTAGCAGCGGTGTGTTGCATCTACAAGATGCTGTGCAGAAATTCACCAAAGCTCCTTCGATAGCACCTTCCAAACCCACGACCACTGCCATCTAAAACAACAAGGGCAGCAGGTAGATGGGAACACCACCACCTGGAAGTTCCCCTCCAAGTCACTCACCATCCTGAATTGGAAATATATCGCTGTTCCTTCACTGTTGCTGGGTCAAAATCCTGGAACTCCCTTCCTAACAGCACTGTGGGTATACCTACATCACATGGACTGCAGCGGTTCATGAAGGCAGCTCACCACCAACTTCTCAAGGGCAATTAGGGATGGGCAATAAATGCTGGTCCAGCCACGCTGCCCACATCCCGTGAATGAATAAAAATAAGGTGTGCATTTACCCCTGAGTTCCCTTTGAAGTTCAGGTCACCATTTACATGCCTTTTAAGGGCATTCATGAAGCATGCTGACATGGGCGGTAAATTTGACGTGGGGGGATGATTCCAGTGAGCAGGGCTTATAATGAGATGCTAAAGTATTGAAATTAGGTTCTTGACATGCGATGGTGGGAATCACAGCCCGTCATTGACGGGTGCAGCGGACGAATGCAAACTGGTTTCATGACAACATAAAACTGATTTTTGGATTTCTCGCTATATAGTCTGCTCACGCCCACCATGATGCCTGCCGCGAATGGGACCGGATGCTTCCGCGCTGAGACTAAGCATCGCAGTAGCACCAAAGCTAGTGCAAAGGTCCAGGATCAGAGACATTTCAGAAAGCTTCTGGAAATCTCTCCTCACAGCCATTGCAGCTTATAAGAATGTTTTAAAAATTCACTTACAGGATGTGGGCATCGCTGGCTAGACCAGCATTTATTGCCCATCCCTAATAGCCCTTGAGAAGGTGGTGGTGAGCTGCCTTCTTGAACTGCAGCAGTCCCTGTGGTAGAGGTACACCCACAGTGCTGTTGCTAGCCTCTTAGGCCTAAAACTGTAGTCTCAAGGGATAGAACCCAACATTTTTTGCAGAATTTTAAAGGCACAGAAGGAGGCCATCCAGCTCTCCAAATGAGCATTATGGCCTAGTGCCATTGCCCTGCCTTTTCCCCATACCCCTGCACATTATTTCTATTCAAATAATCATCTAAAGCCCCGATTTTAACCTGGAATGTATGTGCAGTGCACCAGGAATGAGACCTGGGTCATTTTAACTCCTGGGCCTGATTATAATTTCTCGAGCCTGACTTCACTCTGAAACCGGTGGGAATGATATAAGAGGTCCTGGAAATCGAGTAGCTGCAGGCTGCCACTGGGAGCCATTGGAAATGATCCTTGGCAAGAGAAATAAAAAGGAGGAGGCGCCATCACGATTGCAATTGAGATTGGAGGAACCCAGGGCACAGGAGGCTCAAGGTTTGCTTGTGTGGCCAGGAGGAGCAGTTTTTGATCACAGAATCACAAAATCTTTACAGAGCAGAAGGAGGCCATTTGGCTCATGGAGTCTGTGCTGGCTCCCGGAAAGAGCATTCCATCTAGTCCCACTCTTCTGTCTTATCCCCGTAACCTTGCACTTTATTTCTTTTCAGGTAGCAATCCAATTCCCTTTTGAATACCTCAATTGAACCTGCCTCCACCACCCTTTCAGGTAGTGCATTCCAGGCTCCAACCACTCCCTGGGTGAAAAAAAATGTCCTCACATCACATTTACTCCTTTTGCCAATTATTTTGAATCTTTGCCATTTAGTTCTTGATGCTCTCTTGAATGGGAACAATCTTTCACTATTTACCTTGTTCATACCCCTCATGATCTTGAATACCTCTATCAAGTCTTCTCTCAGCCTTCTTTTCTCCAAGGAAAAGAGCCTCAACCTCTCCAATCTATCCTCATAACAGTTCTTTATCCCTGGAATCATTTTTGTGAACCTCTCTGTACTCTCTCCAATGCCTTCACATCCTTACTCAAGTATAGCGCCTAGAACTGGATGCAGTGCTCCAAATGAAGCCTAACTAGTGTCTTATATAAGTTTAACATGACCTCCTTACTCTTGTACTCAATGTCCCTATTAATAAAGCCTAAGATACTATATGCTTTATTAACTTCCCTCTCAACATGCCCTGCCATCTTCAATGACCTATGTACTTTTATACCGAGGTTTCTCTGTTTCTGTACCTCCTTTAGAGCCTCTCTTTATTTTATACTGTCTCACCATATTCTTCCTACCAAAATTGATCGCCTCACACTTCTCTGCATTGAACTTCATCCACCAATGTGTCTATGCTCTTTTGAAGTTCAAGGCTATCCTCATCACAGTTGACAACATTTCCAATCTTTGTACCATCTGCAATTTTTGAAATCATGCCCAACACACCACAGTCTAGGTCATTAATACATATCAGGAAGAGCAAGGATCCCAACACTGACTCTTGGGGAACTCCACTACATAGCTTCCTCCAATCTGAAAGACAACCATTTATCACTAGTCTACTCCTGTCATTCAGCCAATTTCTTATTCCTTCATAAAAGGACATCAGGTGATCCCTTGAAGAAAAGTCTGAGAAGTAGTATATATGATAGATATAGGAAATATGATGAATGTCATGTATGAGACTTGTTATAAAAATTAAGGCACGTTGTTTAATAAGAATGTGGCTGCCAGGATGGAGAGATGGTGAGGAGGCAATCAAAAAAAGAGTAGGAGTAAATGGAGGCTTTTTGGATTAGTGGAATGCAGTGTCCCAAGGATCTGTAGTGAGTCATCCTTTCACTTACAGAAAGGGCAAGTGGCAACTCTACAAACCTTAGCCTCTCATTCTGTACGAGCAACAAGCAATAGAAATGCTGGGGAGTTCTACTGAAGCTCTGGTGATGTCAGTTCTTGCTTCATGAAGAATTTCTGCTTTTCTTCCTTCTTATCTTAAACATACATCTTAGAGAACATCAATGTTCCTCCTGCTCTGTATGTTAGCTGTGATGTCTACTCCCCACCTTAGCAATGTAACCACTTCTCCTTTGCTTTATCTGTATGTGCTGATTGAAGATCCAGCTTCGATACATCTGTTTAATACAGAATCTTACAGAAAGAGGCCTGTGAGCCAGGGTGGCTCTTTGAAAGAACTATCCAATTTTCAGACTACCCTTTCATCCATAGTCCTGAAATATTTCCTTTTTAACCAGCATTTTACACCATACTCTGGCACTCACCCAACGTCTCACAAACAACTGCTGACAGATATTCCTACCAGTGATGTAGATTGTGCTTACATTGGATAAGATACTCAACACCACTGAGCAGGAATAACCACTGGTGCTTTTCCTTTCCTCTGCAAAATTCTTGAAAATGTTGCCACTTCCCAAATCCATGTCCATCTTTCTTGGAACTCCATCCCTTCAATCAGGTTTCCGCCCCACCACACGGAACAGCTCTTATCAAAGTCATAAATAACACCCAACAAAGGTAAACTGTCTCACCTCGTCCTTGTCAAAATGTCTATAGCCTTTGACACAGTTGACCACACCATTCTCCTCCAATGCCTCTCCATCATCATCCAGCTGGGTGGGACTGCACTTGTCTAGTTTATCAACCAAAATGTAATCAGATGTAGTCAAATCTGCAATGGTTTCTCTTTCTGCTCCTGCACTGTTACCTCTGGTGTCCCCCAGGGACATTCTGTTATGAATACTCAGATGGCTGCCATAGAGCCTCAAGTTCCAGAGTGGCAAGCGTTTTTTCCTCCTACAGTTTTGGACATCATTTAGGGAGAGTGCTTCACTAACTTGGTGTCAATAAGCAGTGGTCATGGTGAAGAGGTGGCCAGTAGAAGAGATAAGGCTAAAATGACACAGGTGATCATGCTGTTTCTCAGTCTAACAATCCTCCCTCAAGCCTCTTCCAATGCCTGCTCAGGTAATTAAAAGAAAGCAGGACTAGGCTGTTCACACAATAGCAGAAGTATTGCAGCCTACAGTACGTCCACCTCAAGACTCAGCTTTCCCGAAGTGAGGCCATCTCAATTTTAATAACACAGAGCTGGCGGTAATCTCATGCACCCCTACACTGAGGTAGTATCTAGCTGCCGCATCAGGTTAGGGTTATCTGGACTCACTTTCCACAATAAGAAGCCAAGTGGCAGAAAAGAGACATGCACACACAGTGTTCAGAGACTAAAATTACTTGCATTATATTTGATGTTTGTGCAGAGGGTGACTTTCATCAAGTGGCATGAAGAACAGATTGGTGAGTTGCATTGAAAATGGAATGAATTGCAGGTGAAAGCATTTGTGCAGAGGGAATAGGGAAGTTGTAACATTTGCAATTCAATTCTTCTTTATGAGAGTTGAATGAATTACTCTTGCAGGTAGAAAAATGTTCAGTTCCATGGGTTTGTGCTGTTGCTGCAATTCCTCTTGATAGTTCCATTGCTGCATTTGGGGACTTCTTCATAAGTCTCATGGCATCAGGTTAAATGCTTCAACATGTGGTAAAGGGGTAAAAAAGAATCCTTAAAATTCTTATTGAGTTGTTTTACAGGACGCCCAGATATTAGAGATGCTACTTCAGCATGTCAATGGCATACTCAATAATAACTATGGAAGACAAGCACTTCATTATGTCTGTATTTAGCTGATGTTCTGAGTTACCACTTAGGTGTTATGCACCATGTCTGCACGGAGAATAAACCGAGGAACCTTGCTAAAATGAGGGCATTGTGGCAGTTTCCGGGGAAGTGAACATTAACTTGCAGAATGTGCTGATGGTTGCAGACAAGCTGAATATCTTTTGTGATTCATCTAGTGAAAATTTGCCTCTGAATTGCTTAGCAACTTGGTTTAAACATTCTGAAATGATGAAGATGACAGACTTCCATCTGCGTCATACTTCTGCTTGACCCAAATATGTTCCCAGCCTCCACAGATCTACTGTGTGGGCTTTCTGTTAAATGTCGATGCTCTCCGTGCCTTTCAAAAGGCATTGTTTCCTACAATGCTTCAAAGATATGCAAGAGAAAGCGGATCCCTTTCAAACTAAGTTCTTGCCATTGCATGCTCCTTCCTATTTTGGTGGTAACACTATGATCATTGGCCCACTATTAATTCCCCTTTTGTTCTTGTCAGCTTTAAATGTATCCTATACCCTTTCCTCCATTGAACATCCTCAGGCTGTCAAAATTAAACATTGTCAGTTTCCTAAGTAATCCTTTCCCAAGGCCTCAAAATTGTGCAGTTCCTTCAGACTCCCTTCCCTCCCATTGGGCTTTTAAAATGTAAGCCATTTGATCAATATTTCCTCTTTTGGCCCATCTCTATTTTACTAATTCTAACCACAGTGCTGGACTGCACAATGGAGCTTGATTCTATGCTTTAATTTAATAAAAAATGTTATAGTATGTGGTGTAGTTACTGTTTCTTCACTTTAAGAAGTGGATTACAACATTTTCCATTCACCTCTTGTACTTGCCTTCCAAGTTGAGACCAAAATGGACTCATGAAAGTCCTCCTTTGGCTGGTTACGAGAGGCAGTGGTACAGTGGTAGTGTCACTGGACTAGCAATCCAGAAGCCCAGGCTAATGCTCTGGATTCTCACCATGACAACTGAAGGAAGTTGAATTCAATTAAGAAACCTGGAATTAGTCTTGGTAATAATGACCATGAAATGATTGTTGTGAAAACCCATCTGGTTGTGTGCTCCGAAATTCAATTTCAAGCGAGTTGTTCTACAGCATAATTATAATTTGGCCCTACTTATCAGTTGCACTCAAAACAAAATATAAGGCCGTGCAGGAACAAGTTTACTGATGTCGACAAGGCTGCAATTCTGATGCTAAGGTTAAATTGTATTGGGGCGGTTTAGTTTATACTAATCTTGGCTAATCCATCTTCTCCCTAGCTTGGGAACACTAAAAGAGTAGGTTAATAAATTTATACTCCCAGTTTAGGAATTTAGGTTCTCTCCCTATGATTTGCTGTACAATTGTGCGGAACCATGATATGTGCCTTCAACAGACAAACCTCCAGGAATGCCTCCAACCAGAGTTACCAGCTTCCAGTGGAAGGAGATGTCAACTGGACAGAAGGCACAGCTTTAACCTTGTAGAAGGGATCTCTACATAGTAGAGAGTCACACATGGTGTCAAATCAGGTTCTACATAGCAGCTCCGTTGTCATAATGAGTAGAAACAGTTTTCATTCAATTAATGTTCATGTTCATATATTACCTGACTAGATAAACATCATAATGTATATCCAGAATACAACTGACATGCCTCATCCCAATTGGAAGAAGAAACACAAAGGATTACTGTAAAGAGAACAGTGTTACATATCTTTCTGCTGGTTCATTGTGAACAATTTGTACAGTATCATTTTATCATCACAACTTCCCTTCAACTGCAACCCTTTAACAGCTGCCTCACTTCGTTTTTTTCTCCTGAGCCATGTATTTTTTTTCTTTCATGAGATGTGGGCCATAAGATGTAAGAGCAAAAGTATGCCATTCGGCCCATCGAGTCTGCTCTGCCATTCAATAAGATCATGGCTAATCTGATAATCCTCAACTCCACTTTCCTGCCTTTTCCCCATAACCCTTGATTCCCTTACTGATTAAAAATCTGAATATACTTGAATATATTTAATGACCCAGCCTTTACAGCCCTCTGTAGTAAAGAATTCCACAGATTGACTACTGTCTGAAAGAAGAAATTCCTCTTCATCTCTGTTTTAAATGGATGACCCCTTACTCTGAAATTATGCCATCTGGTCCTAGACTCTCCCACAAGGGGAAACAACATCTCAGCATCTACCATGTCAAGCCCCGGGAGAATCTTATGTTTCAATAAGGATGCCTCTCATTCTTCTAAACTCCAATGAGTACAGGCCCAACCTACTCAACCACTCCTTATAAGAAAATCCCTCCATGCCCGGGAACAACCTAATGAACCTTCTCTAGACTACCTCCATTGCCAGTATATATTTCCTTAGATAAGGGGACCAAAATTATTTACAGTATTCTAGGTGTGGTGCCTTGTATAGTTTTAGCAAGACTTCCCTATTTTTATACTCCATTCCCTTTGAAATAAAGGTCAACATTCCATTTGCCTTCCCTATTACCTGTTGAACTTGTATGTTAGCATTTTGGGATTCATGCACAAGGACCCCCAAATCCCTCTGTGCTGCAGCCTTCTGCAGTCTTTCTCCATTTAAATAATATTCAGCTCCTCTATTCTTCCTGCCAAAGTGCATAATCTCACATTTTCCCACATTATATGCCATCTGCCAAGTTTTTGCCCAATCACTTAACCCTGTCTATATCCCTCTGTAAACTCCATGTGCCATCCTCACCACTTGCCTTCCCATCTATTTTTGTGTCATCCGCAAACTTGACGATAGTACACTCACTTCTCTCATCTAAGTCATTAATATATATTGTAAATAATTGAGGCCCCAGCACTGATCCCTGTGGTACTCCACTAATTACAGGTTGCCCTCCCGAAAATGCCCCCCTTATCCCAACTCTCTGTTTTCAATTAGTTAGCCAATCTATCCATGCTAATATACTACCCCCAACACCATGGGATCTTATTAAGTAGCCTTATGTGTGGTACCGTATCGAATGCCTTTTGGAAATCCAAATATATGTCTACTGGTTCCCCTTTATCTATCCTGCTTGTTACCTCCTCAAAGAATTCTAATAAATTTGTTAGGCATTATTTCCCCTTCATGAAGCCATGCTGACTCTGCTTGATTAGATTATGTATTTCTAAATGCTCTGCTATTACATCATTTATAATAGATTCCAATATTTTCCCAATGACAGATGTTAAGCTAACTGGCATATAGTTACCTGTTTTTTTGTCTCTCTCCCTTTTTGAATAATGATGTTACATTGGCCGTTCTCCAATCCTCTAGGAGTTTTCCAGGATCGAAGGATTCTTGGAAAATTCCTACCAATGCATCCACCATTTCTGTAGCTAATTCCTTGAATATATTCACCAAGGCTCCTTCGACAGCACCTCCCAAACCCATGATCACTACCATCTAGAAGGACAAGGGTAGCAGATACCTGGGAACACCACCACCTAGAAGTTCCCCTCCAAGTCACTTACCATCCTGACTTGGAAATATATCGCTGTTCCTTCACTGTTGCTGGGTCAAAATCTTGGAACTCCCTTCCTAACATCACTGTGGGTGTCTCCACACCACATGGACTGCAGTGGTTCAAGAAGGCATCTCACCACCACCTTCTCAAGGACAACTAGGGATGGGCAATAAATGCTGGCCCAGCCATCCCATGAATGAATAAAAAATCCTAGGATGAAACCCATCGGGTCCAGAGGGCTTATCAGACTTTAGCCCCATTAGTTTCCCTAGCAATTTTTCCCTAGTGATAAATATTGTATTTATTTCCTCCCACCTACCACTCCCCACCCCCCCCCCCCACCTTTGTCCTTTGAATATTTAGTATTTTTGGAATGCTATTGGAGTGAAGACTGAAGCAAAGTATTTATTCAACTCCTCTGCCATTTCCTGGTTCCCCATTATTATTTCCCCATCTTCATTCTCTAAGGGACCTATGCTCACTTTGGCTGCTCTCTTCCTTTTTATTTATTTAAAGAAGCTCTTATTGTCTGTTTTTATATTACTTGCTAGTTTACCCTCAAAGTTTAATTTCTCCTCCTTTTTTTGGTCATATTTTGTTGGTTTTTTAAACTTTCCCAATCCTCTGGCTTACTACTAATCTTTGCCATGTTGTATGTTTTTTATTTCAATTTAATACTGTCCTTAACTTCCTTGGTTAACCATGGTTGGTTTATCCCCTTCCTTGAATCCTTCTTCCTCACTGGGATATATCTTTGTTAAGAGTCATGAACTATTTTCTTAAACGTCTGCCATTTTCAACAATCGTCTTTTCTGCTAAACTGCTTTCCCAGTCCACTCCAGCCAAATCTGCCCTCATTCCTTTGTAATTACCCTTATTTACGTTTAGCACAGTTGCTTCCGACCCAAGTCTCTAACTCTGAAACAGAATGCTAAATTCTACCATATTATGGTCACTGTTTCCGAAGGGATTCTTTACTCTGAGATCATTTATTAAACCTGCCTCATTTCACATAACCAGGTCCAAATTAGCCTGATCCCTGGTTGGATTCACAACACATTTTTCTAAGAAACTATCCCGATTACACTTTAAGAATTCTTGCTCGTGTCTACCTCTGCCAATTTGATTTTCCCAATCTACATGAAGATTAGAGCCACCCATGACTAATGTACTGTGTTTTTTACATGCCCTCATTATCTCCTGATTTATTCTCTGTCTTACAGTATAGCTACTGTCAGGGGGCCTATAGACTACTCCCACCAGTGTCTTCTGCCCCTTGTTATTTCTTACCTCCACCCATATGGATTCCTCATTTTCCGATCCAAGTTCCTTTCTCGCTATCGTACTTATTCCATCTTGTACTAACAAAGCTACCCCATCGACCTTTCCTTCCTGCCTATCCTTTTGAAAAGTCACATCCCCCTGAATATTTAATTCCCAGCTTTGATTTCCTTGTATCCATGTCTCTGTAATGGCTCTAAGATCATACCCATTAATCACTATTTGTGCTGTTAATTCATTTATTTTGTTCTGAATACTACGTGTATTTAAGTAAAGAGCCATTAATTTTACCTTTTTACCATTTTTTCCCCTTTTGACCCTATTTGCTGCTGTTTTTTTATGTTTGTACACTCTATCCCTTCCTGTCACACTGAGTATCATTACCTAAATAGCTGCTCTGCAAGGCCGCCATGTCCTTTTGCTTTGTAAGCCTACATATCCCCCTTCCAGAGCCCTACCCCACCCCCCCTATTTACTTTAAAGACCTCTCTATAGCCCTAATTATTCAGTTCGCCAGGATATGGTTCAAGTGAAGCCCGCCCCACAGGAACAGCTTCCTTCTATCCCAGTACTGGTACCAGTGCCCCATGAACTGAAACCCGTTCCTCCCACACCCATCTCTGAGCCACACATTTAACTCCTTGACTTTATTTACCCTATGCCAGTTTGCCCGTGGCTCAGACAGCAACCCCAAGATTGTTAGCTTGGGGGTTCTGCTTTTTAATTTAGCTCTTAACTGTTCAAATTCTTTCAGCAGAACCTCCATTCTAGTCCTATCAATGTTGTTGATACCAACATGGACGACGACAAATAGATCCCCTCTCTCCCACTCCAAGTTCCTCTCCAGCCCTGAGGAGTTGTCCTAAACCCTGGCACTGCGCAGGCAACACAGCCTGTGGGACTCATGTTCATGGCTGTAGGGAACAGTATCTATCCCCCTAATTATACTGTTCCCTGCCACTACTTCATTCCCTTTCCTCCCCCCACTTGAATGGCTCCCTGCCCCATGGTGCTGTGGTGAGTTCGCTCACCCTCCCTGCAGTCCCCAATTCGTATCCATACAAACTTCCCTTGTTGGACAGTTGCAGGGGCCGAGGCACCTCAAACGCTACCCCGTGGATCCCCATACCTGCTTCATCTGCAGTCACACTCTCCTGTCCCTGATCACAGACCAAATTTGAATTACCTAATCTGAGGGGTGTGACCGCCTCCTGGAGCAAAGTGTCCAGGAAACGTCCCCCCTCCATGATGTGGCGCAATGTCTGCAGCTCGGAATCCAGCTCCTTAACTCGGGTCCGAAGTTCATCGAGATGCAAACACTTGGTACAGATGTGTTTGCTCCGGCTTACCTTGGTGTCCAGCAGCGCCCACATGCTGCAGCAGCAACACATCACCCGTCCTGCCATCGCTATCGTATTTTATTCAATTATCTTATACTTAACAAACTATATTTAACAAAAAGAGAGAAAAAAAGGCCAGAGATCTAAACACAAACTAAAGACCTTACTTTACTTTAAAAGCTAGAAATACTCACAAATCAGCTGCTCTCCACGCTCTTTTCCCTCTCACGCTCTTTAATTGTCTCATACTCTCTCACTGTGAATGGCCCTGCTGTTTTTCACACTCTAAATTACCATGCTGTTTCTCTCTCACTGTAACTGCCGTTGTTTGCAAGGCCAGCATTTATTGCCCATCCGTAATTCCCCTTGAACTGAGTGGCTTGTTAGGTCATTTCAGAGTGCAATTAAGAGTTAACCACATTGCTGTGGATCTGGAGTCTAGTCAATGGATGGCAGATTTCCTTCCCTAAAGAGAATTAGTGAACCAGATGGGTTTTTACAACAACTGTCAATAGCTTATGGTCACTATTACTGAGACTAGGTTTCAATTCCAGGTTTTATTAATTGAATTCAAATTCCTCCAGCTGCTGTGGTTGGATTTGAACCCATGTCCCCTGAGCATTAGCTTGGGTCTGCTAGATTACTTATCCAGTGATATTACCACTATTCCGCCATCTATTACAAGATAAATTGTGTGGGTTATTTATTTGAAGTATGGAATAGGAATCCATTATGAAATTTGTCATGGCCATGTTGCTGCTGCAAGCGTAGATACAAGAATGCACAACCCCAATTTTGCTGGGATTACAAAGCTGGCTAGCCATCCTGAAATCCAATCACAGAGTGCTGCTATTGATGAGGACGCAGTACATCAATGATCATTACTCTTTTAAAGGTGATTTGTATATATGTTAGTATTTCTTAATGCATATGCTGGTGAATGGGGTTTCCAAATTGTCTCTGTCAATACAGCGCAAAATTCTTCCAGGAGTTCAGACTTACTCCTTATGACCTTAAAAGGGCCTCAAAATATACAGGGTGTTTATATTGGGAAGTAAACACAGGGTATGATCTTCAGTTCTAGTCAGTTTTACAATCAGAACATAAATATGCACAAGTGCAGCAATAATACTATCTTAGTTACATAGAGTTTTAAATCTACTTTTTCTGTGAAGATATATGTTAGCTGAGCCAGGATTGTCAAATGTTACCAAGTATAAGGCAGAGGATGGATAGGATTTAGGAAAATAACTTTTCAAAAACGATATTTGGGCAAATGAGTTTGACAGCTGTGTGCTCTCATCCTTCAACTACCCATGCTCCTGATCTCCATTTCGAGGTCCTGCGGCTTTTGCAGACATTTTGTCCGGTTTTGATATTTTGAGGGTAAACCACAAAATAAAGTCTGCTGAAAAATAAACCAAAAGGAAAAAACATTCACAAGCCTGGAGATCTGCGGCTTGAAATTTGGATGGATACGGCCTGTTGTTTTGGTTGTATTGATGCCTATTGAAGTAGCCAAGGCGTGTGCACACTTCTGGGATGAGTTGCATCAGATGCCATATTAGTGAGTGTGTTTCCGTGGGTGTAGTGAATGTCTGCTGGAAGTATGCAGAGAAGGTGCAATGCCCCAGCTAATGTCCTCTCTTAACCATGCACAGCTCAGCATGCATTTAGCTTCAGGAATGATCCTCCCCATTAGTGTTATTTATAGGAATCATCTGATACTTACAGTTTAGTTGCTGGATAATTACTTGTGGCTGTTACTTCGATTCTGCAAGTGTTTGGTGCTTTCCAGAGTTGATTAAAGTTATAAAATTCTACAGGGAGTGGCGTGGCAGGTGATGAAGGAGTTTTTATTGACTTCAAGACTTCTGTACAAACTCCATTGGAGTATGAGCAGAGGTCACACAGAATAGGGCAAGCTGCTAGAAAAGGGAGGAGAAGCAATGGGGAAAAGGACTCTCAGTGGGAGATCATAATCACCCAGCATGCTCAGGGAGCAATTTCTCTACCTGTACTTCTGCAAGATACAAAATATGCAGAATTTTCATGCCAATGTAAAGGCAGGTTTGGAGGTGGGCAGTTTCTCACTGCCAGCTAGCATGACGGTTCCTGCCTTTTCAGGAAGGCGGCTTCTTGGGGCTGATAGCTATCTGCCAGTGGCAGGTAGACAATTTGATCTATTAAAGATTTTCCCGAGAGTGGATAAACCCCCCACCCACCACAATGTGGAGTGCATAGATGGAATGATGGCCTCCTGCAGCAGGGCATAGGTGGCTGGGGTGGGGGTGAATAGAGAGGTGCATCCTGCAAAGCAACAAGCATGGATCTCCTGCAATTGTGGCCTGCCAGCTGCGGCCACAGTATCTTTTGTTTCAGGTACAAGTCTTTAGAGATACCTTTCCCTGATGGGCCAGCTGCCCAAAGCCTCAGATTTTCCGATTGGCTTTCCTGAGCCCGTTTGGCATCCTTAATTGGATGGGGCTCCTGAAGGTGGCCGCTTAATTGGCTGCCTCCTTAAAATCTTCTCCAGGATCTTACCATGGCTACTCTGGGTTCCTGACTGTGGAGGCAACAGCACAGTGGTAATGTTATCAGAGGACCAGCCTAATGCTTTGGAGACATGAGTTCAAATCCCACCACAGCATCTAGGGGAAATTCAATTCAATTAATTAATAAGCCTGGAATAAAATGTTACATCTTATTAATAATGACTATAAAACTATCGGATTACCGTAAAAGCTATCTGGTTCATTAATGCCTATGAGTGGAGGAAATTCGCTATCCTTACCCAGTCTGACCTACAATTGACTGCACTCTGAAATGACCAAGCAAGCCAATCAGTTAAAGGTGGTTCACCACTACCTACTCAAGGGCATCAAATGCTGGCCTTCACAGTGATGCATAAACATCCCAAGAATAAAATAAAACAAATGCAGCCCAATGTTGGGATCAGGACTCTGGAACTATAGTTCAGCCCGATGAGTGATGCCTGTGCTTCAGCAAGGATGTCCTCACTGAAATCTGCCATGTGCTGCAGTCACAACTGCAACCTGGAGCAGAGCGAGGACCATGTTGTCCAGTGGCTGTGAAGTTGACCATGGAGATGTGTTGGTTTCCTTCCAGGGTGGAGCTGGAAATATCTCACAGTTTGTCATTCACTGTTGTGCCTATGGACACTCTTTCATTGAGAGCTAACTACATTTCATTTTCCCTTGCATGAGAGAAGCAGGGAGATTGAGTATATAGCTTCGCCATGATTACAGGCTTCGCCAGAATGCAATGTGATGTTGACTGCATGCAAATCACTTTGCAGGTACTGTATGTCAACTCTGTCCTATATGTTGAGCAACTCAGCAGCAGAAGCATGAAGGGGGAGCAGGTGTGGTTCATGCTGGCTGCACATTGCAATCATGTTAATTAGCAAGTACCATGAAGTTGGTGTGCTGCCTGCATCTGTATTGAAAGGGTGTGGCTTAATCATGCATCATGGTCCCCACCCATTTAACCCCAACCCCATCCTTTGGCTAGAGTTAGCAACTCTAGTTGGATGTACAACCCCCATATCCCTGTTGTGGGTGTGCCAGGTATGTTGAGTCGGCTGGAAACAGCGCAGAAGTCAAGGACCCATTCAACATTTGGAGTAGCAAATGACAGATCAGGGTGACCTTGAAGGCGAACAGCAATGGAGCCATCCTCCACCCTCCCTCCAGCTTCACCCTTGGAGGAAGTCAAGGTTGTTTGGTGTATGGGGGGGCAGTCCTGAGTATGTTGTATCAGCGGCAAGACTGGACATGTGCCCAGTAACTGCAGTGCCACCTTCTGTTGGAACTGCAGGCAGAAGGACATGTAATAAAAGACAGTAAAGAGATCAAGTGCTGCAACCTGTGTGGGGAGGTCAGCCATCTCTACAAGGCCTGCCCAAAACGCAGCGCTAGCTACACTCAATTAATCAAAGGAGGAGCAACAAGCAATGCCGTCTCAAGCGAGGTTCATGCCCAACAAGAACAAGGAACTTGGTGTACAAGGCAGTGCAAAGGAGGACAAGGCTTGTGAGGGGATGGTGGAAAACACAACAGAAA
This sequence comes from Carcharodon carcharias, assembly GCF_017639515.1. NCBI lineage: Eukaryota > Metazoa > Chordata > Chondrichthyes > Lamniformes > Lamnidae > Carcharodon > Carcharodon carcharias. The sequence continues at coordinate 170,807,020 of NC_054472.1, forward strand.
TTGACCAAATCCTTCCTCCTCCCCTCGAGAGGGAAAAGTCAATGGAAGAGGAGGCAGCAGAACAAGAAGGGTGCTGGCAAACTATGAAAAGAAAAAAACCTGAAGAAAAAATACAAAAGAAGGAAAAGCCACTGTCCACGTGAGTAGCAAGAAGAGGCTGATGTCCTAAACTGACACCAGTGCTTGCTCCTCTTCAGGTGATGAAGGACAAGGAAGCTGCCATGACAGAAAAAGCGGCAAAGCACCTAGGCAGGAACAGAGTCGAAGGGCCACCAGCCGACAAACAGTGGAGGTGACCAAGGGCCCTGGGAGCACCAGCTGTGGGTTGATGGGAGCAGCGACGTGAACAACACACTCCAGTCCCGGGAAAATGAGAGCTATGATGCATCCCAGGCCTGGGGATACCGGGAACTGCAACACAACCAACACACCCAGTCCCGGGAAAATTAGAGCAATGGTGCAGGAGCAGCAATTTCCTAGATGAGGGACAGAGTGCAACAACAACCTACTGAGGATCATCCAGACCTCGCTGGGTGCACAACTCCTCTGATATCACCCAGTCGATACAATGCTCCCAAGATAGAGCAGGACTGTTATCTCAAACCTGCGATTGTGCAAGAGTTTGCAAATGCCACAGGTATGCAGGAACACACCCTGGAATTTGAACTTGGATTTGAATAGACATTTCAACTTTGGGATGGGTAATCTAAAATCTTAAAATGGGTTTAAGAATTGCCTCTATTAACGTGCAAAACATTAAAACCACTTTGCCTTGTATTGCCACCTTTGGTTACCTGGCTAACATCAAATCTGACATGGAGTGTGGGATACCGCACCTCAGCAGCTACAGATGGTGGTCGAGCTGGTGGTCCCATGGGCTATCGATCTGGTCAGAAGAGAACAATTGTCATTCCTCTGGCCTGGGTATCCTGCTGTGGGGAGGCAACTTCACCATTGCTGGGCGGTCGCCTCCTCATAGCACATGTAATGTACAAAAATGCTTCCCTAAGACAATTAATGTGTACACCCTGGTTCTGAAGAACGAATGGCTGGCTGTCCTTCAGCAGCTCCCACTGCTGCTGGCCACATTTCCACAGCGGGAAATGTCCCAATTCCAGAAAAACATGCAAAATCTGCTCCAGCTGCATTCAATGGGTGTTGATGTCAAGGAGGATCTCCAAGAGGTGTACATGGATGTGGCATTTTCTGCTCGGATCCACTGTCGATGCACAAACTGATGAGCATCTGTAACCAGTTCAAGCTGGCCTCTGGGGCCAAGGCAAATCACGGCAAGAGCGGGGCCATGTTCTTTGGGAACTAAAAGCAAAAAACTGCGGATACTGGAAATCCAAAACAAAAACAGAAACAGAAATACCTGGAAAAACTCAGCAGATCTGGCAGCATTGGCAGAGGAGAGCACAGTTGACATTTCGAGTCCTTTGTTGAGGGGTCAGGAGGACTCGAAACGTCAACTGTGCTCTCCTCTGGTGATGCTGCCAGACCTGCTGAGTTTTTCCAGGTATTTCTGTTTCTGTTTTTCTTTGGGAACTGGGCTGACTGATCCTTTGTCTCTTTCACTGTCAGGTCTGACTACCTGAAGGTGCTAGGGATAAGGTTCGGAGAGGCTGGGTGTGTGCCAAAAACTGGGAGGAGTGCACAGCCAAGGTGAGGCAGAAACTGGAAATGTGTGAGCGATGGCCCCTCTCCATTTCAGGTAAGAACTCAGCCATCAGGTGTGAGGTGTTCTTGATGTTGCTGTATGTGGCGTAGGTGTGGCCCATACCCCGATTCTGTGCTGTGGCGGTCACTCGAGCCATCGTCTACTTCATCTGGAGATCAAAGAGGGATTGTGTCCGTAAGGACAACATGTCCAAACCTCCAGATAGAGGGGGGAGAAACATAACCAACATCGCCCTCATCCTGATGGCCACCTCTGTGTGTGGCTGCATCAAGCTGTATGTAGTCCTTCGGTACGTAAACACCAAGTGTCACTGCATGCTGGGGTTCTACCTGACCCCAGTGTTGCAGAGATGAGTCTGGCCATGCTGCCGCGGAATGCTCCAAGTAGTTGGACCACCTGCCCCTTGTGGAAGGATTTATACAGAGAAACATCTTTGGTCAAAAGCTCATCAGGCAGTTGTCTGCATGTAACGTCCTCGAGGCCCTGAGGGAAAAGGAGATGGTAGATCCTGTCAGATGGTTCCCTGAGCAGACTGTCAAAGTCATTTGGCAGAATGCTTCATCGCCAGAGCTTTCAACCAAGACCTAGCTTAGCTGGTGGTGAGAAGGGCACTCCCTGTCAGATCCTTCATGCATGCCCAAAGCCTCTGCATCATGTCACACTGCCCTTGAAGCGGCTGCCAGGAGTGGGGCGGGCGAGAGAGACAGGCCACACCTCTTTGTGGGATGTGCCTTTGCAAAGAAGGTCTGGAGAGAGATGCAGTGGTGTTTGTTGAGGTTCATCCCGAGCAGCTCCGTGACGCAGGACTCTGTGCTCTACAGGCTGTTCCCTGGGATGCACACTGAGATAAACATCAACTGCAGCTGGAGGATCACTAAATTCATTGGTCTTCCAGTGCAAAGAGTTGTCCATGACCAAGTGTTGCAGACTGGCACATTTCAATGTCCAGGACTATGAGCTGAGGGACAAACTAAAGCTTGGGGCAGGGGCCACAAAGGCACAATGGGGAAAGGCCAGCACATATCAACTATGGAACACCTTTCAGCTCCAGAACCCCTTGGATTTAAGCATGTTCATCACCGTATACAGTAAATACAGCTGTTATGAAACACCTCAGACTGCAACATGACCTATGTATATAATTTGAATATCATTGCACTTCCTCTAATGATCATTTTGAAATGTTTGTGATGTTATTTTGTTGTAATGAAGCCCCTCAGAGTGCAACATGATCTATCATTGCACTTTCCTGTTATCACAGTTTGAAATGTTTTATAATGTTCTTTTAGATATTTTATGAATAAAGTATATTTTTTCAAAAAAATCCTCTGGTTGGATGTCTTCCCAGAGGTTGCATTTTGTTATTTTCTACCTTTAAACATAAAAAGAAAGAATTTCATTTAAATAGTGCTTTTCATGACCACAGGACATCTCAAAGTGTCTTACAGCCAGTGAAGTACTTTTGAAAAAACAAAAACAGAATTACCTGGAAAAACTCAGCAGGTCTGGCAGCATCGGCGGAGAAGAAAAGAGTTGACGTTTCGAGTCCTCATGACCCTTCGACAGAACTTGAGTTCGAGTCCAAGAAAGAGTTGAAATATAAGTACTTTTGAAGTGTCCTCACGGTTGTAATATAGCTGATTTACACACAGCAAACTCCCACAAACAGCAATGGTCAGATAATCTGTCATTGTGATGGTGACTGAGGGATAAGTATTGGCTAGGACAGCAGGAATAATAAACCAGTGTTCAAAGAAAATTATTATTTTTTTAAAATTGGCCTTTAATTCCTAGAAACTCCAGGATAATCCTGGAGGATTGGCAAGCATGGTTCACTTCAAATTAAGGCCAGAAGTCATTCCTGCCCCCCCCAAAAAGACTAAATATTCAATTTTACGCATATAAACCCTATGCACGTATTTTTTTTATGGTTTACACGTACGCATAAGGCTACAACCTGCTGGCTGCATTTACTACACCAATGCTGGCTCCCAGTGCCTGGTTTACAGTGGGGCTGGCTGAGTACACACGCATGCGTTCAGCTACTGGCGTCAGGCGAGGTTGCAGCTTTTTATCTTTTCTCAATCAGGTCGGGAGCAGAGGGAGAGAGAGAGAGAGAGACAGACAGAGAGAGAAGGACAGGCATGGAGGAAACCTAACCCACAGCAGAGCAGGGAGGGTGGGAGGCAGAGAATTGCCACATCACAGGCTGGATTGGTGTAAATAAAGAGGATTAAAAGCAAAGGAGATGGCCACCCATTTGCATTTGCAATTTTCCGGGCAAGTGTGTGCTGGGTTTTAAATACAACTGGATCTGGACGGCCAGCAGACTACTTGGAGAAAGACAGGGAGAGAGAGAGAGGGAGAGGGAGAGAAATAATCATCATATCTAAGGGAGAAGTGATGCACACAAAACGGGAGAGAGAGGTTGCTGGTGTGTTTTGCAAGGCTGCTCGGTGGGGATTGCAGATTCTTGAGCTGCTCTGCAGGGATGGAGACGGTGAATGGGAGCTCGGAGATTAAGCAGCAGCAGCAGCAGCAACAATATGTGGAGAAGAAGCGGCTGAACCGGGCTCCCTCCCCGGCCAGACCTTTGAAGGATCTTCACTGCCGGGCTTCTGCTGCCAAGCCCTGCCTGCCATCCAAGTCGGGGGGATTGTCTTCGTCGTCCTCATCTTCCTCGCCGACCCTCTCTCTCTCCAAGCACCATCAGCAGCAGCAACAGGTCCCCGGGGTGCTGGCTCCTCAGAACCGGCCGTCCAGACGGAGCAGCGCCCTGGGAGCCAAGGACAAAGCCTCGTCCGCCGGCAAAGCGGGCTCCCCCTCGGCCAAGTCGCCGCTGTCCGCCTCCCACTTCACCAAAAGGGCTTCTTCCAAAGTGCACCAGGATAAAGGCAAACATCAGCACCACCACCACCACCAGCAGCAGCAGCAGCAGCAGCAGGGAGGCGAGCATCACCACCACCACCACCACCACAAGAGCCAGGTGAGGAAAGCCAAGAAATGCCTCCTGATCGAGGCCAGCCCCGGGGCAGCTCCTTCCTCACTGGCCGGCATGGGGCTGGCCAAGATCAGCCACACCGACAGCAGCTCCGACCTGTCGGACTGCGCCTCCGAGCCGCTGTCGGACGAGCAGCGCCTGGCCCCGGAGCTGGCCACCACCAGCGACGCCGAGTCCTGCACCGGCTCCAGCGACGCCGAGAGCGGGAGGAAGGGCCGGGAGAACCGGGAGCAGCAGGCGGCCGGAGCGCACCTCAGCCCCGAGCAGCAGGAGGAGCAGGAGCGGCAGCAGCAGCAGCAGCGCCGGTCCCCGGTCAAAGCCGGCAATCCCGCCGACGGGGAACAAGGGCTGAGAACGGGGAAGGCGAGGCACGAGCAGCCGGCTGGCAAAGCCTCCAGCCCGGCTGAGCTGCTGGAAAGCGGAGGGAGGTTGCTGCAGCAGGAACTGCTGAGAGAGATCGAAGAACTCCGGTCAGAAAATGACTACCTGAAGGTGAGGAGAGATCGTCTGCCCCTCAGACATTGTTGTTGTTTTTCCCCCCACTGCTCGTTATCTCCGACAGGGACTAACTAACTCGTCTTATTTCTCGTCCCCTCAAGATTGGTCCCCATTTTATTTTCCTGCTAATTTTTTTTTATGTCACTCAGAATCCCTCATTTATCATTCCCTTCAGTAGACTCTAAATTCTGTCACTAACATCCCCTAGTTGATGATTTCCCCCACCCCCTCGCGATTTGATTATGATTTTAATTTTAGCCCCATAATTTATTGAAGATCACCCTCATCGATGATCTCCAATTATGATTTCCATGTTAGTCCCTTCATTATTTTGTCACTAACATTTATGATTAGCACCAACACCCCCCCCCCCCCAAAATTTGATTTAAATATGGGTGCCCCGTCCCTCCACCACCATTATTTTACAATAATGTGTTAGTGCATGACTTGCCATCTGTAAAATAAATGTCAGGAAAGTATTTCTTATCGGCTCAGTTGTAGCTCGGGTTGAAGTAGAGTTTGCGGCAGCGTGCAGCGCACCCCAGTGCCTTTCTAGTCGGCGCTTCTGGACACTGTTTATTTTTAACGCTGTGGGATCTTGTTTCAAACAGTCCCATCCATCCTGTCACATTGCACAGATTCAAAATTAGCCAACGGGAGATGTCTGGCGGAGGGGTTGGGGAGGTGGGGTTGCTGACTGAGAAGAGGGCGTCAGGGAGCTCTGGTTGGATAGCGCTGCCGTTTAGTTTTGTGACTGGCTTCTTGAAAAGATGCTGGTTACCAGATGGATAAATAAGCGTTTCGTTTTTGGTTGGCGGGTTTTGGTGGGGGTGGGAAGTAGTTTAGTTTTATGTGATGAGCATTTTTTGAATGTTGGAATGAGTGTGCGCGCACACATGCGTTAGCAGAGCATCCACTGTGTAAACAGCAAAGGATGGCTTTGATTGTTGGGCGCAAGGAAAGTAACCCAACGTGCGCGCGCGCGCGCGCACACACACACGAACCCAGCCATTATAACGGGCCCGGGGCAGAAACGGGGTTTAACTCAAAAATCCAAATGTTGTTCCCCAGATTGTACCCCTGTGCCGTGAGCCTCACGGAAAAGGCAGCTCAATGTCTGCCTCAACATTGAAATGCATTGAATGGCGTGAAGTTGCTCAATTTGCATGGTCAGTCTGAACAGAAAGTTGTCAAATCTTTTTCAAATCTACGTGCCTTTTAGTGATTACTCATTATTGCCAGTCATGTTAACTACTACCAGTATGGGATCTCATTCCTTCAACTTTTAATTGTAGTTAGAGTTGCTTTTAAAAATGATTTTAAAAAAAATTACTTTCTGTCTTTCCTCTCCCTCTTGCAGTCATTCTTTCTCTCTCTATGTTTCGTTAGTACCTGGTTTGCTATTGCATTCACCAATTCTCATTTACATTTCCATCTCAGTCTTTCCACTTTTTTTTCTCAATGCTTTAATCTGATTGGCCCAGGAGATACACAGTTATTAGCTCTGGTCACTCAGATTGCAAATGTCCAGTTTCTCTCACTGTGATGTTATCAGCTCACAAAAAATTTAAAAATCTAAACGTGCAAAGATAGGTCTAACTAGTGGCAGGAGCCATTAGATGCCCTGCTGCAGCAAGATTTGACCCTGTAATGATAAAAAAGAAAATTACATGGAATGTCTGGATGATGTATATCATTGCTGACAAAGTGACAGTTTGCTACAAGTCAGTTAATGTCCTAAGTCTGTGTTCCTTATTAGCCAGCTGGGGCCGTGGTAATAACACACTCACATTGCCAGATAATAACAACTGCCTTCACATTATCTGTACGTATTGCCGTACAATGGACTCAGCCTGCAGGTCCTTTCTAATAGTATTCTGGCTAGATGACTGATCCCCCCACAAAGCTGTTACAACAAAAGCTTATTCATATTCCGCTAGGATCATTTACATATTCTTTGTTATAGAGATGGCAGGAGATATTGCTCCCCATTTTTACACTGGAACGTGAAACCACCATTTGCGGACACACTGCATGTATCAAACTAAATCAGGCTTGTTCAGAACAGACCCAGTTCATAATCAGCATTGCATTGTTTAAATTTCTTGTATATAAACAAATTTCAAATGGTCAGTTGAGTAGCGCTATTAAAACCAGACCACTTAATTCTTGTTTGCTTGCAGTATTGGTTTGCAGTACTAGATTGGGATCTAAAAATAACTTTCAAATACATTTTCAAAAAGTAACTTTTCTGTTGCCAGTGACTGGATTCCAAATTTTGCTGGAGTGATGTATTCAGCATAGAGTTTTGCTGCACACACACTTTGTGTGTTTAACTACATATGCTGAATGTTTATTTATGCACTATAATATGTACCAGAATTTGTCTATGTAACTGCATAGGCAAATAGATAGCATAGCTAGACACATAATTACATGTATAATGGATATAATTGCATAAAGTATGATTCTTGATTCCTGAATCAAGTGCGTAGGCCACAATACATACTTTCACCGAATGACTACCCAGTTGCCTGAAGACTGTGTAATATATATATATAATAAATAGTGCGGCGATATCATTAGGTTTATATAGTGCATCAGTGCCAGTACTCTATGAAAAGATTGAATTTTGACAATATGCTTTAATGTTGCACCAGTAATCTTGTGTGATACTTTCAATTTATCACCTCAAATTATACCCGTTATGAATGACTGACCTACAATCAGCAAACTTTATCACGCTATTTTTCACTGTTCAAGTGGGCATTTCCCTCCCCCATCATTTCTCTTATCTGAAATCATGACAACATTGAGGAGGACTGTATATGGATAGTTGTTCAATGTGAGCTTTATTCCAGAAGGAAAATATAGTGGATAATTTTAGGGAACTCTTCATGATTATTCTATCAATTAATTTTGTTGCTGGTTTCTGAACAATATAAAGTTCACTTATGTTTTAGCAATGAAGCTGATGTAGCACAAGCAATTTATATTAATTACTTAGATGAAGAGACCAAGAGTTTTGAATCTAGGTTTACTGACAACAGAAAGCTAGGTGAGAATGTAAGTTGTGAGGAGGACACAAAGAGGCTGCAAAAAAAATGTGGACAGGTTAAGTGAATGGGTGACAAAGTGGCAGATGGGGTATAATATGGAGAAGTGTGAGATTATTTATTTTGGTAGTAAGAAGAGAAAGTATATTTTTTAAAAGGCATCAGACTTCTAAATGTTGATGTTCAGAGAGACTTGGGTGTAGCCATGCAAGGGACGCAGAAAGTTAGCATAGAGATAGAGCAAACAATTAGGAAAGCAAATGTCATGCTGACCTTTATTACAAGACAATTGAAGTACAGAAGTGAAGAAGTCTTGCTACAAGCGTACAGGGCTTTGATGAGATCACATTTGGAATACTATGTGCAGCTTTGGTCTCCATATTTAAAGAAAGAAGAGATTTACCAGGATGCTGCCTGGGTGGGAGGGTCTGAGCTATGGGGAAAGATTGGACAGGCTGAGGTTTTTCTCCTTGGAGTAACGAACGTTGGGAGGGGACCTGATAGAGGTGCATAAGATTACGAGGGGCATAGATAGAGTGGATATGAAGGCACTTTTTCCATTAGTAGAGGGGTCAATAACTAGGCGGTATAGATTTAAGGTAAGAGGTAGAAGGAGAAAATGGGAGTTGAGGAGAAATTTTTTCACCTAGAGGGTGGTAGGAGTCTGGAACTCACTACCTGAAAGGGTGGTTGAGTCAGAAACTCTAATAACATTTAAAAAGTATTTAGATAGTCATTTGCGTTACCATAGCCTCCATGGATATGAGCCAAGCACTGAAAAATGGGATTAGTGTAGCCAGACCTTAGTTGATGGTGCAGACATGATGGGCTGAATGGCCTCCTTCTGTGCTGTAAACATCTATGACTCTATGAAAGAAATATTTGCACTGGGTATTACAGTGAAGGTGCACTAAATTGGTTTCTGTGATTAGAGAGTTGTCCTATAATGAGAGGCTTTTTAAAAAATTCATTCATGGTACGTGGGCTTCATTGGCTGGGCCAGCATTTATTGCCCATCCCTAGTTGCCCTTGAGAAGGTGGTGGTGAGCTGCCTCCTCAGAATAAAAAACAGTCTCTCATCACAGAGAAACCAATATGGTGAACCTTCGCTGTAACACCTTCAATGCAAATATTTCTTTCTTATATGGGCCTATATTCTCTGGCATTCAGAAGAATGAGAGGTATCTCATTGGGACATAGAAGATTCTGAAAGGGCTTGACAGCATAGATACTGAGAGGTTCAGAAGCTTGACACCATCCAGGACAGAGCAGCCTGCTTGATTGGCACCACATCCACAAACATTCATTCCTTCCACCACTAACGCACAGTAGCAGCAATGTGTACCATCTACAAGATGCACCGCAGGAATTTACCGAGACTCCTTCGACATCACCTTCCAGACCCACGACCACTACCATTTAGAAGGACAAGGGCAGCAGACTGATGGGAACACCACCACTGGAAGTTCCCCTCCAAGTCACTCAATATCATGATTTGGAAATATATCACTGTTCCTTCACTGTCGCTGGGTCAAAATCCTGGAATTCCCTCCCTAACAGCACTGTGGATGTACCTACACCACATGGACTGCAGAGGTTCAAGAAGGCAGCTCACCACCACCTTCTCAAGGGCCACTAGGGATGAGCAATAAATGCTGACCCAGCCAGCGAAGCCCACATCCCAGCAATGAATAAAAGAAAAGGTTGATTCCCCTGGTTGGGAATCTGGAACACAGATGGCATGGCCTCAGGATTAGGTCAGTTGATCAGTTAGGCCTGAGATGAGGAGAAACCTCTTCATTAAAAGGGTTGTGAATCTTTGGAATTCTCTACCCCAGAGGGCTGTGGATGCTCCATCGATAAATTTTTAATTAAAGCTAAGATAGGCAGATTTTTGGTCTCTCAGGAAATCAAGGGATATGGGGAGCAGACAGGAAAGTGGAGTTGAGGCAGACCATCAGCTGTGATTGTATTGAATGGTGAAGCAGGCTCGAGGAACAGTATGGTCTACTCCTGTTGCTGTTTCTTATGTTCTTATATCCTAGGCCAGCCTACTGTGCACATTAGTTAACTGGCAGTCATTAATGGGGATTGGTGATGGAGTGTTTGTGACTGTTTATTATGGAGGAACTGGAGAGATTTGTTTCATTTGGCTACTTTGGCGGTTTTACACTTTTGCCATGGAGTTAATTAAAAATACAAGGACAAACAGTTCCCTTGTGCAAGCATGAGAATGTTTGGTTTTCATTTGGGGTCAGTTACAGAGCAAAATGTTTGGTGTTTGTGGTATTGAGACACCAGAATAAGTTTATGTGGTTACAACTGATGCATGTATAATGCCGACATGTCCAGTGGACAACTGTTTGGTTCTCTTTTCCCCCCAGCTGCTGACTATTTTTGGGGAAGTTATTCCAGTCAGGTTGCTAATTTCGTATTGGAGCAATAAATTCTGCAATGTCACATGAGCCACATAGGTTGTGTGAAGAGAGTTGAGTTTGCAAATGGTTAATATACTTAAACTACATTACTATATGTGCTACTTTTGCAAAGGTGTTAATGGTAATAAATTGAACTGGTCAATGTATGTGCAACAAAAAACTCACCGAGGAATGTAGTATGAGCAAGTTGAGAATTTCTGTATGAAGTTCACTGATTGGAATTTCTACCTTTCTAAGTGAATCAGTTCCTTTCTGCTACTGTATTTATGCACAAATTAATTTCATATTTTTATTCTGACCTTTAAATTCATGGAAGCGCTTTGACTTTCCTGTCTCTATATGCTTAACAGTGCTTGGAAAGTTGCTGGCTTTATTCTTCACTATCCCACAGTTCCAGCTGTGTTTTATACGCACTCCCACTGGACTATGCAGCAACCCCCCTGTAAATCCCCTACACCTATCAGGGAATAATTTCACAAGATCATTGAAGTGATATAGCACGAAAGGAGGCCATTCAGCCCATCCACCCCTGCAGCGACTCTCAGCTGTTCCATTAGTCCCATTCCTCTGCCCTCTCCTCATAGTCCTGCAATGTATTTTCCCTCCAAGTATTTATCCAATTCCCTTTGAAAGTTACTATTGAATCTGCTTCCACAACCCTTTTGGGTACTGCATTCCAGGTTATAATTCGCTGTCTAAAAAAGATTCTCCATATTTCACCTCTGATTCTTTTGGTATTTGCCTTAAAGCTGTGTCCTTAGGCGACTGACCTGACTGGCAGTGGATACAGTTTTTTTTAATACTATAATTTGTACTATAAACTTCAGAATTGACAAAATAATTAGAAAGCAGGTGCAGAATTTGAAATAAAACTTTTTATTTAGGTCAGTTGGCCACATTTTCATACAGTATTCCAAACAGAGTTTAAGTAACATTTTGTACAGGTTTAAAATGACCCATTCTAATTTACAGTCTATAAGATGAAACCCAGAACCAGGGCTAGGATTTTAGGGTCCCTCCCACCCGAAAGGATATTATGGTCCTACAGAACTGAATGGAAATTTAAATGGCTCGTCGCACCCGTCACCAAGGTGGGGGGGAGACACGCCATAGCGGGGCCATGAAATCCTCGTCCAGATCAGCCTTTTTGATAATAGCTGCAGATTCACCCGATGCCCATAATCACACCCATATCTGTTTCTCATTGGTTGTGGTATAGTTGAGAAAGAGTAAGTTTAAAGGGCTCACTCTTTGATTGCGGGATTGTGACAAATCGAAAGTTCACCAGCCATTTTGAAAAAAATGATCAGTAGGCTGCTGAGCTTGTTAAAGAGGCAATTGACTGCAATTTTATGTTGCCCAGTCTACTTTTTGGTACTTGCGTAGGAAAAATGCATAAGAGTGATTTACACTAGGTATTAGGGGGCGGCACCTGCCTGGACCACAGGGTGCACCTGTCCCTGGACAGCTGGCCTCCTCTGTCTCCTCCTCATTTCCTCCTCACTGGAGGAGCCTCCTCCATGGAGATTGTGCAGGCAGGTCCAGGCAGGTGATGGACCTGCCGCTGAATAAGGACCTGCAGAAGAAAGACAACAGCGGCAAGTCTGCGGTAGGTGAAGACACTATCCTGCAGAGAGAGACTACAGGTAAAAGGATGAATTACCTTCAGCTCGCAGAAGGCCAGTGTCTTTGCACAAGCCGGAGAAGTTTGCGTCATATCTCAAGCTTCAGGTCACCATTGCATAAAGGAAGTAATGGATGCGATGTTTAGGTGAGCAAATGACTTAATCTCACTCACTACCAATGATGTTAATCAAACTGAGAGAGCCAGATACTCCCCATGCATGGCTGGATATGCCAAAGATAGATTGCATGCATGTGGCTATCAATGCTTCATCGGGCCAGCCAAGGATATTTGTCAATCATAAAGATTTTCATTCCAGTGTTCAAGGTATGTGTGACCATCATCATGCAGCTGTGTGCCCACTATCCTGAGAGTAGTTCAAATTGTGAACACTGAGATAGGTAGATCATTGTTAGATAAGGGCATAAAGGGTAGAAGACAAAGGTGTATACATGGAAGTGATCAAAATTAATTAACAGAACAGGCTCAAGAGACTGAATGGCCTACACCTGTATTTTTATTACCTAAATATTCTTTTATTCCCATTCCCAATATGCAAAACCTAGCCTTCATCTACTGTTATGATTTCCATGGAGACCAATACTTTAAAAAAGATTAAAACTTGCAGTTAATTTCTGAAAGAATGACATACAAAAAATACACATTTAAAATTTTTTACTGTAACAAATGACTAAAAAAAATTGATCAAACCCTATTTTCCTTTTGTAGGCACCTAATCCCTTCAGCTACAGAAGGGAATGTTTCCCTTTTAAACTTAATCACCCACAGCACTCTCCACAGAATTACATTCTTTGTAGCAAACAGTCCACAGTTGCTCCTGGCTTACAATGGGCTGGCATTTCTCAATTTCGCCAAGTAGTAACTTCAAGTGACTGCCTCCAGGCACTTCACTTAGTTTCTGGAGAGTTTCCTAAATCCACTACTCAGAGTAAAGCCTGTCCCAATGATTCTTCCCCACTGGTCATGCCAGGATGAATCTCCTGGAATCCTTAGATAGCTGTGGGGTGCATCTTTTGAAGCAGACAGCATCTCCCTCCCACATCTGGCTGTGGTAGCTCACAAAGCCAAGCAAGCTTTTCTCTCAGCTGACACCCAGAATAGCTGTCTGTCTGTGATATTCATTGATTTGTGAGAAAGTCTGTAACCTGATCTCCAAAATGGCTCCCTCTACATCCTTCCCCAAGGTGACATGAATCTTATGGGCCTTATATCTAGGTAGAATTGCTAATTAGCTATTCTTGACCCCCAACTATCTTTCGTCTTAGAAGTAAATGGACAATTTACAGCACAACTGTTTACAACCCAGTGTTTCCAACACTTTTCTGAGATTTCAGGAGACTTAAAGTCTGCCAGTTGTGAACTCAGAGACTGCTGTCATTGTTTCCAACTGTAAATACCATGTGCTGCCTTCTCAGCTTTTTAAAATTTGTCCATGTGATGTGGGCATCACTGGCTAGGCCAACGTTTATTGCAAATCCCCAATTGCCCTTGAGAAGGTGGTGGTGAGTTGCTTTCTTGAACCACTTGCAATAAAAAAAACTAAGCCTTCCTTTGATCTCTAACAGTCAAACTACCTAGGCTTACTGTTAGGCAGTCATACACCATCCTGACTTGGAACTGTATTTCTATTCCTTCCCTGTTGCTGGGTCATGACCCTAGAACTCTCTTCCTAACAGCACTGTGGTGTATCGCCACCACATGGACCCCAGTAGTTCAAGAAGGTAGCTCTCAAGGGCAATTAGGGATGTGCAATAGCAATACCCATATCCCATGAAAGAATAAAAAAAAATGGGCATTGCTGCCTCACAAACTGCCCTGGGGTACTACAAACAACAATGGAATAGTGCCCAGTTGAGGGGGTTGTTGGCGCATCTCCCAGAGAGTAGGAAGTTCCATCCCTTAGCTCTAATTTCTGTGTCCGGATTGGCTGAGAGCTAATGGAGTGTTTTTAGTAGGTGCAGTCAGATTTATGGCAGATTTAGCTGTTGATGTGTTATACTGGGGATCCTTACGCTGTTGGATCAGCGAGTCCAGCAGCTGCTGATCTTAGGAGCAAGACCAGTGGAGGTTAGTGATTCAGAAAGGAATGATGGGGGATGTAAAAGCGCATGTATTCAGAACTCAAGAGTATCAATCAACAGCAGCGTAATTTGCATCATCTGTTTGCTTCCATTACCCTCTGGGTTGTTGGGGGATGGGCCTGTTTTATGGTGAAGAATTGAGGACCCACTCTGTAACACAAGAGAAACCCTTTCTTTATATAACATTTCTGAAATGGAAAATTACTTGACAAATATCTCATAAACTGAAGCAAACATATTGCACAATAATTTCCCTGTGGATGGGAAGTGACCTTGTGAAGAATATTGTGTTTTGAGACTGCAGCACAAATTCCATAGTTAGTTAGTGACTGATATGGGAGGTCTGCAGCTGGTTGCTTTATCCCCGAGAAAATGGGCAGTTTATCTTCTTGATTTCTTCTACTGTGTATGACGAGCGTTACTTTAGGTTCAGATTATTTCCCCTCCCACACCTCTGCCACATAATAGTGCTCCCTTTTAAAGAGAATCCTGGAGAAAACAACATTTAATGGACTCAATGTTCAATGGTTCAAACCCTAAATCTAGCCATCAGCTTTACTGTTGAACTGACGGTGGTTCCTCACGTCAAATAAAACACTTATGGATCACTTATAAATAGGAGGGTGTGGCTGAGATTCAGCCCCTAACATCTTATTAGCAGTGGGGGAGTAACATAAATCTGGCAAGAACACAAAAGAAAAATAGCCAGAGTTTAACTTTTTAAACGAAAACATTAGAAGTTACTAAGGAGTCCCGCACTGTCTGGAATTGTAAGAGGCTACTTCAGTCATGTAGCCTTGCAGTCTCACAAATGGTGTCCCCTGAATGAACACACATGTCAGGAACATCACCAAGGAGCAAAAATAGTTTGGAAGAGTATTAATTTGTTTGAAATAAAGGTACAACTAACAATCGTAACAATAGAATAGAAAGCTGGGACAGAAGTTTAATCGAATCAAAAAGATTTCGCCTCAGACAGCTGTTTTATTGGTATCGGAGAAACAATGTTGGGACACGCTCAGCAGGCCAGGTGGCATTTGAGAGAAACCTCTTGTGCTTCTCGATCTACAGGTGCTGCTTTAGCTGCTGAGCTTTTTCAGCATCTTCTGTTTTTATTTCAATTCTCAGCGTCTGCAGTGTTTTGTCAACTGACTACTCTCAATCTAAATTCCTTGCCCTTTCTTCGCATCTGCAAATGTTTTTTTCTCTTTAATCAAGTGTTTACCTGGGGAAAAAAATTGTAACTGTGTAATGGAATACTCTCCACTTGAGTGCAGCTCCAACATCACTTAAGGAGCTTGACACTATCCAGGACAAAGCAGCTTGCTTGCTCCTGTCCACCACCTTAAATGTTCACTCCCTCCACCACCGGTGCACAGTGGCAGCAGCCTGTGCCAACTACAAGATGCACTGCTGCAACTTGTCAAGGTTCCTTCGATACCACCTTCTAAACCTGCGACCTTTACCACCTAGAAGGATAATGGCAGTAGACACATGGGAACACCATCATCTGGAAGTTCCCCTTCAGCCACACTCCATCCTGATTTGAAAATATATCACCGTTCTTTCACTGTCTCTGAGTCAAAATCCTGGAACTCCCTCCCTAACAGCACTGTGGATGTACCTACACCACGTGGACTGTAGCAATTCAAGAAGAGGGTGAGGTGCTCACCATCACCTTCTCCAGGGCAGCTAGGGAGGGACAATAAATGTTTGCATTGCAAGTAAGTGGGATTAGGTAGGTAGGTCAGGTGTTTCTCATGTGGCAGTGTAGACTTGATGGGCCAAAGGGCCTCTTCTACACTGTGATTCTGTGAAGTGATGCTCAGATCCCATGAAGGATAACATTTTGTATAAATTCCTGTGAATGTGCAGGTGAGGAACTTTCCCTGCTATCTGAGCATATCGGAAAACCATAGGTTTGCTGCCCGCACTTTTCTTTCCATTAATGTCTTATATTTCCGATATGTGTGCTGGTAGTGGGAGAGATTCCTTCATCTATGGCTCATGTTGGAAAACTCTCACATTGATTACCTCTTACAAATGTTTGTGTCCGATTCATACGTTGCAAGTTCTTAATTTCAGATATGAGTGAAGATGGGTAATATTTTACCAAGCACAGGTAGTGATTTGTGAAAGTGCAAAACATAGATTTAAAGTAACCCCTGTTAAACTACTTTGAAGAGAGATATTAAAGGCTTAGTCCACAGACTGGAATGGAACAGTTCAATTGAAGAACTGTCCATTCACCTTTGAAGCCTGGATTGCTATTTAAAGTGCTCTAAAGTAATGAAGTTTGGTCATCATCTGTGTTGGCCAAAATGCTCAAATTTAAAACTCAATAACTTTGGCCCACATGGTTGCCAAATTAGGAATCCTACACCATACGAGCATGACTGGTGTGTGAGATGGTAACGGCACATTGATGAAGTGATGGCTGTTCCTTTGGGGTTGAGATTAATACAGGAACTGTTGGGACAGAATAGAGAGCGCTTAACTCTGCAGCTGGCCCCTGCAGATGTGTGTAAAGAGAGAAAAAAAAACTTCCGTCATTCTCCCAGCACTGAAACCGCTCATGTTAACAAGGTTCACTCAAAACAAAATTAAACCAGAAACTAAGTATCTTTTGCTAAAAAAAGATTTTTTACAATACAAGTGGAAAATGTGAGATTTGTGAAATCAAACCTTTATTTTCACATTGTTTTGTCTCCTCAAGAGAGTAAATTTTCCTCTATTCCTCACTTTTCTTTTTCTTTGTCAGGCCTGAAGCTTGTATTCTTGACGGTAGTGCCCCGTCTGCTTTCAATGTCCCAGCTACCAGGAGATGCCAGCTGTGACTCTCTTCCAATTATTCCTCAGCTGGAAGACATTGCAGCATTCCCACATTAGATGATTCAGATCAGAAATGGGGGAAGAGTGAGGCTCAACTCAACATCCTACCCCTCTCAGGTCACCCCCTCCCCTCCCAATCCCAACTGCCCCCACCCACTTATTGAGGTTGCCACACCAGCACTCGTGCCATCCCACTGCGCACAGGAATCAATTATCTTAATCGCACATGTGCAGGCTGTGTGCAGCTCTTTCACATTTTGTTCATTGTTAATGAGACATTAGAAAGAAGACTACAGTGAATGTTGTGGCTAAACGGCTGTTAATTAGTGCTGTATGCATGTTTAATGCCCAGGATGAGCTGGATGAGCTCCGGTCAGAAATGGAAGAAATGCGGGACAGCTATCTGGAGGAGGATGTATATCAACTGCAGGAACTCCGCAGAGAATTGGATCGTGCCAACAAAAACTGTCGGATACTGCAGTACCGACTCAGGAAAGCTGAACAAAAGAGCTTGAAAGTTGCTCAGACTGGCCAGGTTGACGGCGAGCTGATAAGAAATCTGGAACAAGATTTGAAGGTAGGGTGGATCCCTTGATATGCTGTGCCTTGTTCTAATGTTACGATCCCTAATGGGAACCATAAACCAAAAATAACCACATTTATCAAACAACCCCCAAATGAAGAAATGATCAAGAAAATTTCACTTTTTGTAACTTTTACTTTAACATGAATCAGAACCGGAAATTAAATATGAATTAACAGCAAATTATACTTGGATAATTAAAAAAAAGAATAAATTTCACTTTAAATAGTTGATACAACAAATATACATCTCATGCAACCACAAGCATCCAAATCACTCCCCGCAAAATGTGGCACCATCTGCAATCTCAGAGTCTTGCCAACTTAGCCTCTAGTACATAGGATCTCTTGCTTTTCCTGTCAATCAATTTGGCCCTCAAGTCATGTTCACCGGCATCTGTATTCCATTCGAGATCTTCAGATATGGTTAACACCAACAAAGCACATGTCTATGAATCTTCTCTCACTGGGGTCACATTAATCCTGATGGCATAGCTTTCCAGAGTTCCTCAACCGACAAACCAATAACACCCTTGTTCATGTTTGGCTATAAAACACCCAGCTCTTTAGCATCTCCAAGCTTTACAGTTTTCCAGGTTTTAGAACTTTTTAGCCAGCTCACACAGTACTTCAAAGAGCACCTTCTCCTTTTTTGCCAAACAGGAAAACTGACCTCTTCCTGAGAGAGATTTGCTTTCTCTCCTCACCACAATTTGGTGTGTGCTTCTTTCTGTCTCTGCCCGTCACTCATCACACTCTCTTTGTGTCTTCATCTGTGTGCTGATTACTTTCACCCTCCATTTCCTGTCTGTCTTCTCTGTGTCTGGCCACACAGCCTTTTTGTATTCTAATCTCCTGTTGGTACTGCTTCCAGGTCAAGGGTTGCCAGGTCACATGGACCAGTATTTCTTATTATCCAAGAATAAAACCCTTTACAATTGATGCAAACTCTTAAAAGTCCCTTTGAAGCATTCTTAAAAATAATACAGATTCCCTAGACATTTTAAAAGAAATGACAAATTTTCCTCACTGCTTCCAGGTCAAATACCCACGTGAACAAAATGCAGACTTATACTAGATATTGGTGCAGTGCTGGATAAGCTAACACCACAATGTACTTTTGTGAAAAAAAAGGAGCTTTACCCAAGTGCAATTTCTAATTTCTAATTGCCTCTGCCTGTGTCATTTATATGGCAGCTTTGTACCTATCCACAAACCAGTTAACTGTGGACTCACAAAATCATGTAGTCTCCCTCACTGGATCCCTGACTTACAAACTGTTGTACTCTTGCCAGGTTCATTCATGCTCAGTCACATACACCGTCATTTATTCATCCATACCCGCATATTCATATGAGTCATTCATAAACAATCATCTTCAAATGAATTGCCACAGCCATTAATGCACATATACATCATCAAAATAGAAAATGTTGGAAATGCACAACAATTTTGCGCACATAATTAAAGAGAAAGATACAATAATGTTTTTGCTGTGAACTGTATCTTTCAGCATTTGCAAGGTTTTCTTTTTGTGCCTGTCTGTTATTTCTGCATAGACCTGTTCTCACAAGATGGTGCAGAACAATATCAGTGAATTATTTCTGATCCCAATTCTACTCCTCAAGATAGCAAAACAGAAAATGCTGGAGACGCTCAGCAGCATATTTAGAGTGAACTGACTAGTGGGTGTTTTGAGTGTGCGACTCCTTCATTAGAATTGAACTGGTTTACAACTTTACTCACCCACTATTTGACCCTGTATTTGGTTTCTGACTGTTCAAGAGAGAAGCAAATAACACATTCCTCACAATTTCTACCACCGCAGGAAAAGTGAAAATCTGTCACTCATCAAATTTCCCCCTAAGATGCATGCATGCACAGCCATGGAGCAATCTGGAATGTTCCGCACATTCACAATTAAAATTCTGCTCACAACTTTGTAAGTGTGTCAAGAGAAACTTCCAGCATCATAAAGGTCATGACTTTTAAAATGTAAATATCCCATGGTCAAAAAGTAGTGCTCAGAGGAACTTGTAGATGTCCCCTCGTATAAAGAAAATTTAGAGGGAACATTGTCACTCATCCCAACTTGGCAGGGGCAGGGCCATAAAATGCAGCGAGCCATTCAAAATTCCATTGACTTCAGTGGGATTGGAAGATCCCACTGGCAGGAGGGGTCATAAAATTCTGCCCAATGTCTTCTTAAGTTCTGCCTTTCTGTACAGCATCTCTTTTCCCACTGAGCCCACTTTTGTTTCCTATCTCTAGTCTGTTGCCTCCCTTGACTTCTTCATGGCCCTGTGTCCTTCCATCATTGATTCATTACTTGGTTTCCCCTACTGTCCCTCTACTGTCCAATATCAATTCTTCTTGTCCCCTATCTGCATTCCTGCCTGTAGCCCTTACCAGAGCCTGGTGATTTTCTGTAGTTGCATTAGTGCACAGCCCTTCAAACCTCTGTGTTCCTCAGGTGTACGCAGGCTGCTGAAATAAAAGAAACTATGTGTGTTATTTAAAAATTTTCCACTATCCCTTGGTACAACATACACATGACACAAGATGCAGCACAGATTTGGAAGGAGGGAGTTGCACTTAATAAACAGCTAATGAGCAGTACCTTCACTGGGTTATGTGCATCAACTAGTGGTTCACCTTACATTGAGTCACCTATTGCCATTACTCTATCTGCACATGCACATACTTATTTGTATACAAAAAATTAATGCTTATTACATACATATTCATCTTTAATCTCCATCATACTTGCATTAAACAATTGGCATTAAAATTGTTTTTGTATTTTCGAAATTGGCTGACAATCTGGTTTTAAATTATTATTATTCCACTATTACTCCAGGTACTAACAGATTGGAAAAATATCACATTTCCTCCAGCATGCTCTACTATTAAGGTTACAGTAAAACATGGACGCCATGAGTTCAAAAGGCTTTTGCTGAAGTGTGAAAATGCTCAGCAATTTTTATGAATGGAATGAAACAGATGAGAGCAATAGTAATGCAAGTGAAATATTGGATGACAGAAAGGTGCACACACATCTGTGGACCATTGAGGACCCAATTATGTAATTGGAACTGCTCTGTAAATGTAGTGGTGTGAACGACATCACTTCACAGAAGGTGAAGTTTGTATTGTTTGATTTTGAAGCCAACGGTAGGGCCTAACTATAAATCCTGTTGCTGACCATTTCATTAGCTGTTGAAGTATAATAACTCTATAGAATGACTTGGCATCTGAAGTGACAACTTCCTTTCTGCACTGAGGAGCCTGTGATTATGGGGATCCTTTAGCTTCTTCGTCTAATAAGAAAGAAAGACTCACTGGACATCGCAAAGTTCATTACAGCCATTAAAGTAATTTCGAAATATTGTCACTGTTATAATGTAGGAAAAGTGGCAGCCAATTTGCACACAACAAACAGCAACATGATAAAGACCAGATAACCTGGTTTTTGCACTGTTGGTTGAGGGTTAAATATTGGCCAGGACATCAGAGTTAACTTGCTGCTTTTCTTTGAAATACTACTGGGATCTTTTACGTCCACGTTAAAGGGCAGGCAAGGCCTTGGTTTAACGCCTCACCCACAAGATGGTACCTCTGACAATCTAGCATTGCATCAGTGCTGCACTGGAGTGTCAACTCTTGATATTTGCATTTGAGTCCTGTAGTGGGACTTGACTCAGAGGCAAGAGTTATGCCAGCTGAGCCACAGAGGTATGCTAAAGAAAATTGACTTTCAATGGACCAATGTTGGGCTGAATTGCTTTTATCCATTGTTAACTTTTCTTACATTCTTTTCAAATTTTAAATTAGAAATTGTCAAAATTATTACTGTGTTTACATGTGTGTGTAGAATTTTTGGGGTGCTCCAACAGAGTGGAGGAAACAAATCCCAGCCATTGTGTCAAAGACTGAAACATAAATGAAAATCAAGTTGCAGAAATTTTCCTCTCACTAAATAAACACACCTCGAGGAACCCAAAAGGGTTACTCACTGTGAAACAAGTACTTGTTTTCCACAACAAAAATATTTAGCTTCAAAATTTTTCCACTTGCTGTAGGCACTGATCCTTACAGGGATAAGATTCCACATGCATTGTCTTCATATAATTCAACTAAGTGATAATTCTTTCTGTCTGAATCCAGTCAGTAATTTAGCTAAGGAATACTGAGGATACCTGTAATGCCATTACCATTGACAGTGAACTTAGAATTGAGCAAGGATTGAAGTCTGGTTTATATGGTGCAGTATCAAGTTATGCATTTCATTTATTTTCAGAGCCTTGAGGGATTATTTTGAAGGATGTTTTTCCAGAGTACACCAACAATTTGAACTGCATTGACTTCGTTGTTCTGCTGTTGCTCTCAGGTTGCCAAAGATGTGTCCGTGCGCCTGCACCATGAGCTGGAGAGCGTTGAGGAAAAACGTGTCAATGTGGAGGATGAAAACGAGTCCCTTCGGCAGAGACTGATTGAAGTAGAAATCTCAAAGCAAACACTGCAGAATGAGCTGGACAGGATCAAAGAGGTAAGCTGAGGGATTCAGGCATCCCTCATATTGTACAGTGTTATTTCATGTCGAAGCCACCCTGTTTGTTCTAACTGTTGACATTTGGAAACCCACCAGGTTCATGTTGTATAACGGAGTCAAAACCTTTGACAGTGACGCAAAAACAACTTTTCATGCACAAGCCTTTATGCGGTGAAACCATGACTTTTGTTTTGTGCCTGGGGATCTTTCCTCGTGTCAGTGGGGTAGTCTGTACAAATCGGCAATGTGCAAAGCAGACTGCTAGCCTTTACTGGCTGAGTGAACCATCCCACCCTGAATGAGGAAAGTGCTGCCATATGGCAGCGCTTTACATTTTGATGCAAGTGGAGCCATGTACCTGGTGTCATGAGAGAAAGGAGCATATCTGAAGCTGATACCATCAGAAACACGTGTGTCATCTCAGTGATACCATAGCGTTATCATTAAAG
Organism: Carcharodon carcharias; assembly: GCF_017639515.1. NCBI lineage: Eukaryota > Metazoa > Chordata > Chondrichthyes > Lamniformes > Lamnidae > Carcharodon > Carcharodon carcharias. The sequence continues at coordinate 170,829,835 of NC_054472.1, forward strand.
TCACATCGCCCCGCTAGCTGTTTTGCAAGATAAATGTAATGTAGTGTTATAGTGTGTTTCAGCATTCCACATAAGAGCACTCTACTGTGCAGCTCATCAATATGTTTGCAGTGCTTAATCCATGCAGTGTTGTACAAGTCATATTTTAGGCTTGATAATGTTTGGCAACCAAAGAGTAACTTAATGATCAATTATCATTATTTCTTCACAAATGTTAATGTTACGGAGAGTTATTGTTGCCTTTTGCACGTATTTTGGCTTTGTTTGCTGTCTTTTTGTTTGTTTTTATATTTAAATGGTAAGCCCTAGCATTATCAAGAGGGACTACCTTGGAGGAGTTACTGAGCCCTACACTGAAGGAGTTGAATTATGGGAGCACTTATTGTTAAAGCACCTGAGGTCAATGCCTGTAATTCAACTCCCTCACACTGTAAAGGCTCAGTAAAAAAAAAGTCAGGGAAGACATACAAAAACATATTAATGATAGTGATTCTTTGCAATATTTCAATTCTTAAAAGAAGGTATTGGGGATGTTTGTTCCTTACAATGCTTATCTCTCATCTGCTCTTACAGAATTTAACATCATGATTGAATGGGATAGCTGTTACTTTGTTTGCTTTCATGATTGAAAAGCCTTGGTAAAGGACAAAGACAATCATCTACTGATACTGTTATGAAAATAACAATTGAAGACTTTGGTCTAGTATATTGATTGTGTTTCTATTTTTTTTCCATGAGACTTTCATGGGATATGGGCATCATTGGCAAGGACAGCATTTGTTGCTCATCCCTAATTACCCTTGAATTGAATGGCTTGCTAGGCCATTTCAGAGGGCAGTTAAGAGTTAACCACATTGCTATTGGTCTGTTTCTGGAGTCACATGAACGTGAGGATGGCAGATTTCCTTTCCTAAAGGACATGGAATTTTAACGACAAGTATGAGACCCGCTTATATTCCAGATTCATTAACTGAATTCAAATTCCACTAGCTGCCATGGCAGGATTTGAACCCACGTCCCCAAAGCCAGGGCCTCAGGATTGCTAGTTTAGTGACATTACCACTATGCCATTAATTCCCCTAATTGTAACTGTGCTCCCAGCTCACTACACAAACTGTACTGTCTCTCCTGCACCACAGGATCAAATTCCTTCTACCCATTCATAAGGAGAACTTAAAGTGACCTAACCCAAGTTTTCACAGCTATGAAGGAAATTGTCAAAACTAATCCAGGCTAAATTTCTACCCTACTGAAGGGTTTGCATGCCAGGGACTCGGGTTTAAACAACCACATGTATTTATGTAGCACCTTCAACATGGTAAATCATCCCAAGGTTCTTCACAGGAGTGGTGTCAAACAAATTTTGGCTCTGAGCCACGTAAGCAGATATTAGACAGGTAACCAAAAGCTTCGTCAAAGAAGTAGGTTTGAAGGAGTGTCTCATAGGAGGAGCCAGAGGTAGAGAGGTGAAGAGGTTTAGGGTGGGAACTCCAGGGCTTAGGGTTTCAACAGCTGAAGTTAAAAGGCAATTAAGATAGGAAACAAAATAAGAAAGGAAAGCTTTGCAACCAAAAGGAATGAGTTACCAGGGACCTCAGTGGATTGCAGAACAGGCTTGAGGGGCTAAATGACATACTCCTGTTCCTTTGTTCCCCTGGGAGACTATCGAATTGGACAGTATAACTGGGCTGCACAATTGGATATGTTTCTAGAAAGAAACAGGATTGAAAAGGGAAGTAGGTGTTGACATCAATCAAAATGGGATAGATGTGAATCTAAGGTCAAATGGTCATTTCCAGTCACTAAATTTCATGTAGTATGTACTTATGTTACATGATAAAGGAACATTAATAGATATTTCTACTTGACTTTGGTAATGTGAGAACATAGTAGCGATTGTCTTCCAGCCATCCTGAGTGGAGTAGAGCACAGTGCCTCAGTTGGTTTCAGTCAGCGAGGAGCTTGACGCTTTCAGGAATCCATCACCTTGCTAAGGAATCTCCAGATAAAGATAGTAATAAGTCCATGTAGGCAGAGTCTCTGGCCGGGATTTTCCGTGCCCGCTGGCGTCGGGCATGTTCGGTAGCATGAGTGGACGATATGGTGAGAAGGCCAAAAATTGGTTTCACGACATCTTGAAACCAGTTTACAATCGCCCACTCGGCCCACTGGTGGCAGGCTGCGTTCCCCGCCATCGGACGGAGTCGGGACCCTCATTATAATGCATCAACAAATCTTATAAAGCCAGCCCGCCAGAATCATTCCAATATCCGCCTCCCCCCCCCCCCCCAAAAACCATCAAATTGGATCATCCACCCACATCGGCGGGAAAACATGCCGGTTGCAGAACACGTCTTGACAACGGTAACGTGCAAAAGTCGGGACTTACCACCAGGGCGTTGCTCACATCGTGGGCATCCAAGGAGCAGATGCTGCTGGAGCTCGGGATCCTGGAGGAACGCCCATGGCCTGCTGGGTGGATTTTCATGGACATGGCTCTGCTTGGAAAGTCACCGTTAATGCTCATGACGGATGATGGGTGGGAGAGTAATATGTAGGGTCGACTGGGAGAGGAAGAGGTGCTGGGGGCTGAGGTTGGAAGTGGGGGATTGACGGTTTCAGGAGGGTGAGGTTGGAAGTGGGGGATTGACGGTGTCAGGAGGGTGAGGTTAGAAGTGGGGGATTGAAGGTGTCAGAGGGGGTGAGGTTGGGAGGGGGGAATGAAGGTGTCAGAGGTTGAGGTTGGGAGAGGGAGGGAGTATGGGGAGGAGGTGGTAACATGGAAGAAATGGCAACTGGAGAGGTAGGTTTATGGGCGGCGGAAGATGTAAGAGAAGGAATTCGGAGGGGTGAAGGAGTGCAGAGAGGGGAAGGAGTCCAGTGGGAGGAAGGAATGCGGAGAATGGACGGAGTCAGTGGAGGGAGGAAGGAGTGCAGAGGGGGGAAGAAGTCCAGGGAGATGAAGGAATACAGGGAGGGGAGGGAGTAAGGGCGGAGGAAGAAGTAAGGGTAGAGGAAGGAGTCGGGAAGGGGTAAGGAGTAAAGCTGTAGGAAGAAGTAAGGGGTCTGAGGGAGTCAGGAAGGGGGAAGGAGTAAGGCTGGAGCAAGAAGTAAGACTGGAGCAAGAGGTAAGGCTGGAGGAAGGAGTCAGGTGGGGGTGGGGAAGGACTAAGGGCGCTGGAAGAAGTAGGGGCGTCTGAGGGAGTCAGGAAGCGGGAGGGACTTAGCTGGGGGGAGAGTCCGTTGGTGGGGGTGGGGGGGCGGGGGGCGTGGGTTGGGGTGGGAGGACTAAGCTAGGGGGGGGAAGGGCTAACTGGGGGTGGAAGGGGTTCCAGGGTGGAAGGGGTCCATAGGGAGGAAAGCGTTCGGGTGGGGAAGAGGTCTGGAGGGGGGATGTCCAGGTGAATGTGCAAGGGTGGGGTCTGATGAGACCATAGCTGCCTCCTTGGGAGTGAACTGAGGGTGGGCGTGGGAATGAGGGAATGGTGAGAATGACCGAGGGCAGAGTGAGGCGGTTGGGTAGGAGGGTGAGGGTTCGATGATAGCAGTAGAAGGGACATTGAGGGTGTTTAGTGGGGACTCAGAGGCAGACATGGATTCTGGGGGTGGGAAGGAGGAGGTTGGGAAGGTGAGTGCGGATGGTGGTGGGATTTTCGGGATGGAAGGGAATGTGCGCGTTTACCTGGACATCCATGAAGGAAAAGGGTTGTGGCTGTTAGGTCACGGGTTGGGGGGTGGGGCGGGGGGGGGAGGAGGTTGGTGGTGGTGGAAGGTGATGTTGCGGAGTCAACTGTGATGGGGGAAAGGAAATGGGCGACTGGGGGAGGGGAAAAGATGGGGGAGCACACGAAAAACCGAATCCAGACCATGCTGTCCAACTTAAAACAGTCATGGTGGGCGAGATCATGTGATGCATGGGAGTGTGATCAGTGGGTGGGTGGAGATGCAGGTCAGCTCAGATGGACAACTGAAAGAGAGCCCCAGCAGGCAGCATTGAAAACGCTGAGGTAATTGAGGTGTGTATGTGAAGGACCCGCGTGCGTGGGAGAGCGCTTGCACAGACTCTGAAAGGCCCTGCCCCACATACACACACACACCTCTCCCTCCAGAATCACTTGTGGGCTGGCTGCTCCCTCTGCGGTGACAGAGGATGAGGTTGAGGGGCTCATAGGCAAAGGGGACTCGGAGGGAGAGGACAGCCTCTGAGATTCATGAGTGGATGACCAAGGGGTGTCCAGCTGCTGCTCCTCCTCCCCTCGGGGGCCCCAGCCTGACTCCTTGAGGGGAAGGAGCAGCTGGAAGAACGTCGAGGTGTCCCTCTCGCATTGCCACTGCAGGAACTTACCCATGACTCCCACAATGGGGTGCAGGTCTGCACACATCTCTGCGTTCTGCAGGATCAGGGTTTCCATGGCATCCACCATCCTCCCTGTGGAGACCTCCATACAGGCACATGAGGGCATCACTTCATCAGAGAGCAGCTGGACACGCCTCTCCAACTCGTGTGCCACTCTGCCGAGGGCTTCCAACAGCTCTGCGTGATGCTCCCACTCCTTCAGTTGACTCTCCAGGATGAGTTGGAAGGCTGAATCCAGAGGCTCGTCTTCTGAATCAGACCTCACAGATGCTCGATTCCCAGCAGTCCTTTGTGTGCTGGGGAGCTTGGCTGAACCTGCCTCCTGCTGCTGCGGACACGTGCCCATGCAGTGACCACCAGATTGTGAACCTGAGCCTGTTCTAGATCTAGCTCCCACCAAGGTGTGTGTCCCTGTGCTGGTGGAGGGCTTTGGTAAGCGCTGTGATGGGTATTCCCGGCTGCTTATTTCCAGCTCTTCAATGGAGGAGGTGTCCTCTTGGCTGGAGATGAGGACATGGATGGAGCTGAGGGACTGGCTAGCTGAGGGTGTTGGTCGCTTGGCAGAGCTCCCTGTGAACCAAAGTAGAGAGAAGTAGTGGAAGGCAGCAGAGTCCAAAGCAGGAGAGAGAGAGCACTCACGTTTGCGTTGAGAGAGGGATGATGTGGCGCAGGATCCTTACGAGGGTCTTCTCCGCCAAGCTCACCGTCACCACAGGCACGGTCCATGTCACCAGCCAGTGCGATGGCACATTCCTCAAGGTGAGTGAGGGGCCAAGTGTGGGCCCGGCCTGGGACCTCTTCCTGCTGTTGTGAGCCAGCTTCTCCTGCATGAAACCAGATGGAGAGAGTGTGAGCAGGAACATGGCACTGCGTGGAATCTTTGTATGGTGAGCAGAGCCATGGACAGGGTGAGGTTGCGAGCTCGATAGGGTATGAGCCTGATGGAGATGTGAGGGTATGTGTGGGAGTTAGTGGTATTGCCTCTTGAGGGTTTGTGAATATGTGAGTTGAGAGTGATGAGAACAGTGAATTACCTTAGCAGAACAGATGAGACCATTCATCCTGTAGCGGCACTGGGTGGCTGTCCTCTTTTGCAGGGCATTGGTGCCGACCACCACTGCCCGTGCCTCCCATGCTGGATTAGTGAGGTTGCTGCCCATCCTGTGGCCAGAGCGGGGGTAGAGGACATCATGGCGAAACCTCCTCTGCTTCCAAAAGGCATTCAAGGGGCGTGCCATTGAACCTGGGGGCTGCAGTCTTTTTGCCTTTCAGGATGTTTTCCATGCTGCAGTCGCGGACTGAAGCACTGGGAGGTTTGTGCATGACCGGACTCTAAATATGGTGTCCAGCATGCTGGTGCAGCGAGTTGATGGCGTGGCGGGCGAATGAGAGCCCGTTTGCCATGGGAACAGCGGGTTTCCTGGGAATACATAATTAATGTGGCGGGTTTGGGGTGAAACGGTGTGAAAAGCCACAAAACGCCCTTTTCCCCACTCACTACTGCACTTAGAAATCGTCCCAGATTTGCACTGTTTGCTTGATGAAATATCTGCCCTTTCCGTAGGCGCCTTGCTTATCTAAGTCTAGACAGCTCAGGCACAGATTGACTACAGAGATCCCTAAGCGTGCAAAGGTGCAATGCTGAATTTTTAAGCAGGTTCAATATTGCAACTTGCCAGCAGGGGCCACCCATAAGTTTTATGCTGGTTGTCCAGTTTGATCCCCTCACCAAATCCATTACAGTGTTGGACTGCAGTTTCATCTGATGCCAAGTGGGAAGAACCCCAGTCCCCTGTGGCAGGTCCAGCCCTCCAGACTGGTGGCCTTTCACCAGCAGCTTCCAAGACTTCTGTGGACCTGTTGGAATCAAGCTTTGGATTACTTTGGTTACCATGAAGGGTTAACTTGATTTGCCTTCCATCAGCAAGTATTTAATTTCAAAGCCACCTGAATGCAGTAGACACCTACCTATTTTCTCACCTTCGCTCCCCTGGCAAGGAAGATAGCCACTAGCTGACCCTCAGGCAACTAACAAGCACAGGTTTGAGCCTTTGCTAGTTCAGACAGCAGATGCAGAGAGCTCGTCCTGCTTAACAAATTTTGCCAGGCACCACTATTTATTCTTCTAACCAGAGACACCCTCTTGGACACAAACTGTATCCCGTTGCATGCTGGTTCCATCTGTTCAGCAGCAATTTTCCCCCTGTATGTGATAAGCTGTGATCTCTGGATGTGCAAGTACATTGCCTTGTAGCCAGTTTTGAGTCACATGCTCAGGTACCTTTTGCTTTTAATGTGACACTGCTGTTTTTGCCACTTCACTTCTGCTGTCATTGATTGTTTTTGCATTTAACGTTCAGACTTTATTCTAAGTATTCTGTCACCAAAATCTGCTGAGTGCTTTAATGGAAAATGACAGATTGGAGTGCATTCCTGCAACTATCAAGTGCTTTTCCAGACCTTCAAACCTGCTATGCGTTGATAGGGAACATTTCAGCTCTGAAGGTGGAGAGGCAAGCGATACATTTTCTGTGGATCCAGCAAATAAGCCTCTTGTATTGGTCTGAGACTCTTGTGCCGCTGCTATTAATACTGCTGTTTCATGCCAGGACATAAAATAAGGCTGCTAAGCAGAATGTGTTGTTCAGCTGTATCATTTTACAACACAATACCATAAGAAATGTGCTGATAAGAAATTTAGTGTCAATTTTTCACACTACTCCATTGCTTTTAGACTTTAAGGTGCCCAAATGGACTATTATAGACTCCAATATCTCTGTTTCTCAAGCCTGAATTCTTGAAATGTGTTTATCAAAAAACAGCTATGGGTTTTATCACTTTGTTTTATTGTCCTGGTAAGATGCTAATAGGAAACTAATTTTTCCCAACAAAGGTAATTCTTAAGAATGTTATTCATCCTGAAGATTTTAGTTTTCAGGTGTGTGCGTCTGTATTCACATGCCACAGTCTGGTCTGTGGTGAGAAGGACTTATGTTGACCATTGTGGTATTTGTAACATGCTGTGTGAATAATAGAGGTTGGGCTCAGATATTTGGAATTTTTTGAAATCTTGTATTGATTACTTAGTTAACTCGGACAGAGGGCTTAAAGAAACCATTGATGTATAATGAGATATTCACCATCCACCCAATCCAATATTTGTAATGTTTGTTTAAATTTGTAGCTATTGTATTTTTTATCGCTGTAACAGGATATTTACTTCTCATTTCTTTTCACCCGTCGTTCCCTTCCATGATATTATTGAGCTGTGCAATATTAATGGTATGTCAATTTTATTGTTAGGATGCACAGGTGAGGGGCATTGTTTAATTAAGTGCTTTGAGCCCATATAAATAGGGGATATCTGGGACACTGGGAGTGTGGGAGGAGAGCTGTGAGGCTGAACAAAGTCAATAAACTCTCTTTTTAAAGAAAAACTCTGTGTCTTGGTTTCAACTTCACCAACCGGCTTGGATCCCATTAACATGCAGCACCATTGCTGCGCAGCAATTGAGCAAATTGTCTCTAGCCATCTGCCAATGCTACTCTACATAGTTTGTCATTGGCATAGGCATGAACAGATTTTGATCTCCTCCATCCTATGATCATGCTTGTAACTTTAAAATCAGATTTATGCATTTATGATTTTTCCAATCAGATTTCTAAACAATATGATAATACCTGTGACTTTAAGCCAATTAACCTCTGCTTTTAAGAACATAAGAAGTAGGAACAAGAGACCATACAGTCCATCGAGCCTGCTCCGCCATTCAACACCACCATGGCTGATCTTTGGCTCCAACACCTGTTTCCTGCCAGCTCCCCTTATCCATTGATTCCCTGAGAGACCAAAAATCTGTTTGTCTCAGCCTTGCATATATTCAATGATGGAGCATCCGCAACCCTCTGGGGCACAGAATTCCAAAGATTCACAACCCCTTGAGCGAAGAAAATTCTCCTCATCGCAGTCCTAAATGATTGGCGCCTTATTCTGAGACTGTATTCCTGTGTTCTAGATTTCCCAGCCAGGGGAAATAACCTCTCAGTATCTACCCGGTCAAGCCCCTTCAGAATCTTGTATGTTTCATTTCGATCACCTCTCATCCTTCTAAATTCCAAAGAATATAGATCCAATTTATTCAGCCTTTCATCACAACCCCCTCATCCTAGGGACCAACTTAGTTGAGGATACTTGATGACATTTAATTAGATAACTTGACAATGTGATGATATCTGGTGACTTTAATTTTGATATCACTATTGCGATGATACCCGATAGTATTATTGCATTTTTTTTTAAATGAGCAAGATTAATTTTAAAAGCATTGATATGGAAAAATTCCCTTTTCGTTTGGGTCAGAGGTGCAAAAATTAATTGTTTGCTGTAACATATCCTTTCCCCTTCTCCCTCTATCTGGGGCAAATGCTCGTCTCTTAACTTGCCCAAAGGGACATTCTTCACATGAACTTAGGTAGGCACATTGACCTAGAGTATCGTAGCTTGGCGTAGTCCTCCACACATGCGTAGCATAAATTACTGGCTCCCAGTGTTGGAACAATAAAATAATCTAAGAATTTAGGCTTCAAACAAGGTCAAACTGAAAGCATTTAACCTACTAAATGATAATTTCCTGGAACTTTTCCCCAGAGAAGGCAAGACTTCCAAGCCAACCATCACAGTCTACCTATAATTAAACTTAATGAGTTTGACATAATGTGCATAGTGGTCCTGGTTAGGATTAAAGAGCTAAAATAGATTAATCTCCAGTGACGGAGACTATAGTTCCAATGGTGCCAAGTGAGACCAATATGGAACCTGCAATGATCATTTTAGGAAGAGAATGAATATAAAAGAGGACCCACTGAATTTTTCAAAAAAGGCAATGAAATATACACAGACATATTGGTCTTGAATTGATAACCACCTAGAAGGACAAGGTCAGCAGGCATATGGGAACAACACCACTTGAAAATTACCCTCCAAGTCACACACCGTCCTGTTTATATTACTGTTCCTTCAATGTTGCTGAGTAATATCCTGGAACTGCCTCCCTAACAGCACCACAAGGACTGCAGCGGTTCAAAAAAGTAGCTCACACGTCCTGCTTAAGGGCAGCTGGGGATAAGCAACAAATGCTGGCCTTACCAATGACTCATCTCCCATGAAAAATAAAACAAATCTACAGATCCAGTTAAGGTCAGTTAAGTCAACATAGAGTAGGGATCAAAACCAAGATCCTCTTGGAGCATATGGCTTATTGGCACATCAGGCAATTCATTTTCTCACTGAGCTATTAGGGGAACCATGGAAATGTTGTCCGATTGTTAGGAAAGGATATTATTAAACCAAGCTAAATTAATTCTTTCGTTCACCTGAAACTGTCACACTACATCGGTTAGTTGAATTAGTTGGTGGGTGAGTAGCTGTTCAACGAAGCAGGAAGGGCTAGAGCAGATAAGAGTAAAACCAGGCCCAACCATCTTCAACTGCTTCATCAATCACCTTCGCTTCATGATAAGGTCAGAAGTAGGGATGTTCGCTGATGATTAAAGCATTCAGTGCCATTTGCGACTTCTCAGATACTGAAACAGCCCGTGTCTCATGCAGCAAGACCTCTACAATTCAGGCTTGGGCTGCCACACATAAAATCCATCTCTAATTAAGAGAGCATCTAACCACCTCCCCTTGACATTCGGTACCATTGATGAATTCCCTGAGCAGTGACAGGCGCATCCTGTGAATGCATAAATTAAAAGAAAAGTTTTTTTTTAATGTTCTCATGGAACTATCCCATTTTAATCCAAATTAGTTCAACAAGCTGACAGGGATGGAAGAAAAACTGGCTGTTACAATTGCACATATTCACTGATTTTCCCCAGGACCTTCCTCTGTTAGAAATATTCCTGCTTCGACCTGGCCTCCCACTGCTGGTAAATGTGTACAAAGCAGACATACTCATCCCTATACTTGCACAGCTGGATGTATTATGTCTCCTGTTGATTTTCCTGACAGAATGGAGAGTGAGCAATGGCAACCAAAGGATTCTTTTTTTTTTTATATAAGTAGTACCTACTGGTGGATTATCGGATGAGATATTCAATTTCTGATAGGGTTATGGGATAGAATTTTTCGTCCCGTGGGTGTGTGCCTGACCTGAACAGGAGTGGAATAGTGCATGATGACATCAGGCGAGCGTCCGATGTCATCGCACACTCTTGCGATCTTTTGGTTGGTGGGCGCACGCTGGAGGCAGCAGCATGCCCACTGACCTTTAAGAGGCCAATTAAGGCCCTTAAGTAATTAATTCAGCTGCATTTTTCACTGCCCGCTCAACCATTCAGTTGGCGGGTATGCGAATTGTCCAGGCGGCCTTTGCATTTTTAACAAAACCTCATCCACAGGTGGGATGAAGTTCTGATGAAGAGTCATTCAGACTCAAAACGTTAACGATGTCTTCCTCTCCGCAGATGATGTCGGAACTGCTGAGTTTTTCCAGTTATTTTTGTTTTTTTTATGAGGTTTCCAACGCTTAATTAAAAAAAAACAGTAAAAATTTGTTCACATCCTTTTTCACATGTCCCTATTCATGTAACTGAGTCACATGTGGGGACATGTTTATCTCATATGTTAAAAGTTTATTTTTGTATTTAAAATCCGTCGGACCCTTGAGGCAGCTCTGCGCCTTCCGGCAGCTGTCAGTGCGCGCTCCCCCATGCACACGCACACCTCAGGGCGCGCACTCCTCCCACCCCGGCAGTGCTGAGGCTCCCAGCGTGCGTTTATTGGCCAGCCAGCGTGAAAGTGGCTGGAACCTGATCACGGGCGGCACCTGCCCAACGAGGGAAAAATTCTGCCCATGGTTCCTTGATTTAGTTTTTTTTGGGAGTTGGAGTAGAGAAACACTCAAAATGGCGGGTGGTTCTTATCTGTCCTAGGTGAAGGTATTCTATAAGACAATACAGCGTCCAAACAAAGAATGGGACTGTCAGCATCTTGTGTTGCATGCCTTGCTTTTAGTAACTTTACTGATACTAGGAAGTGGACTTTCAAGACCTGATTTAAACTTGGAGTTGGAGAAGATTCAAAGTTTGTCAGTGACCAGGATCTAACTATGATGCATCCCAGCTGTGAATCTTTTATATCTAAACTTCTCTAACATCTGCTAGTCATCACTAGCACAATAAAACTATGTCAGATAGAATAAAGGCCAACATTCTTTCAATAGTAGTATTCCTTTGAATAAATACCCCTTAGCAGTTTTTCAGAATATGGTGCATGTCCATGTGGAAAACCTGCTGGATTAGCCAAAATGTGCATTCGGTGCTGCCATTCTATGTTGACTGAGGGCTTGTACTGGCCTTCCCCAGTTGACCATTATTGCAAGCCGAACTCTAGGGCAACTGCACATGTGCTGATCTCCCAGTTGTTGCAGTCAAACTGTACACAATGAATCAGATGAATTTGCAACACACAATCACTATGCGTGGTTTCATGAAAAAAATGGAGTGTAAAAACTGAAGAAGAGGAAACTAAGTGCCTGCACTTGGGGGAATAAAGTGGAAATACTTGTCAATTTTTTTAATGAGATGCAAGTTGTATCTTTATTAATGTGCAGCTGTCAGCTATGCTTCTGTTCTCCAGTAGGTAAGTTCATTCTATAAGAAGAAAGAAGGATGCATTAATGGGTTAGAAAGAAGCATAGAATTCATATTGTGTGGAGACGTACAATTGAACTGCATGGAACTGTGCTATCCCTGATAAGGGGAGAATTGTGAAGTATCATCTTTTTCTGATTCTCGGTGTCATTGTTGTGCAGACAAATTAGTTCAGTTTGGTCATGAATGAAGGCTTTTGTGCAGTGACCTGATGCGTAAAATACACATTGATTTCAGTGGCCGTGTATTATGCAGAGCTATCAACACAGTTAACATGGGGGCAAAGGCATCAGTTTGTATGCAGGCCCTGTCCTTCAACCAATACTGTCAAGCCAATGATATTAAACTGAAAAAAAATGTGTAATCGTGTATTGAATACTAATTTGTTCAGCACGGAAATGTTTTCCTTTCTCTTAGGATAAGAGTGAAATAGTACAATTGCTCAAATTATAGACAGGAGCAAAACTACAGTACCCAAGGAGTTGGAGTTTATAGTTAATTTGGTCACTCAGTGCTAAGGAGGGTAATATTTAAGCTTCAGCATTTTAATTTAAAAGAGTTTAAATATATTCCCCTGCCCAGGGTCGTGCTAACCAATCTTTCAGCTGCATTCCATCCTCTTGTTGCTTCCACTGTTAATATTCCTTCACTCATTGTTCCATTTTCTGTGTCATTGCAGAAAAATAGCAGGAAAGCACAATTTAAATACAATTATTCGAAGCAATCAGCCAAATTGTGAACCTGCAGCTAGCAATATAGCAAGAAACAGCAGACAGCCAGGTGGAGTGGGGTGAGGGGGGTGGTGGGTAGGGCTGCTCACTTCTTATCAGTGCCTAGCACAGAACAGTATCAACGATCACTGCAGTCCAGCTCTGTAGATATTTGGTGTGCTTTATACAAATCTTGACTTCAGCTGTCAAGAAACCAGAACTCTGCGTCCCGATGAAAGTAAACATCTGGCCAAGTGGCTCCGTTTATGGAGTTCTGCTGTAAGGTGGTAGCCAGTCAACCAAAAGGAGCACAGAGCAATGGTTTGTTTATACCTGGAGAGCAGTCAAATTGTTATGATCTATGTTCATTTGCAATGGAGTGTTTGCATGATACTTTACCTGATCAAGATTAGATCTCTTTTACTGTGATTGTGATACGTCACCTGTGGAATGCCTTCTGCTAACAAGCACTGCCAGTCTCATCTTGTCAACCATGATAATGTTCTGCTGTAATATTGACAAAAAATATTACATGGAAACACATTTAAGATTTTTATGTTACCTCATCTCAGTGACCTGCAACACAATCTGGGCAAAGAATCTTGTGTCAATGCCTTTTGCCACCATGAGACACTTGATAACCGATCCTATGACCCACTTTCCCTCTCTTTTGTTCTTTCCCTCCATGAGAAAAAAAATTCCTATCCTCTTAGCTGTTTACATCACATTGATGTCCCTTTTCCATATTAACAGCTACCCCTTAACCCTCACTATCTCCCATGGCCTTGAAACCCCTGAAGATGACCACCCATCTCCAATTATTCTTTTGTTTCCTTCACCACATGTTCTCCTGCCATCATTCAATCCCACTTCCTTCTGCATCCAAACCAGAAAAAAAGTCAGAATCACACTCTCAAATTCCCATTTATCACAATAACTCTGCAACTGTTATCTTGCTTAGTCACTCCTTCACATTCATCCCGGCCTTTTGATATCATCAGCAAAGCTTTCTCTGTCTTCCATCCCTATGGTTCCCACTCTGGTACTGCAATAATCTTTACTTCCTCAAGTCCAAAGGTGCAAGCCATTGGTCAGCAGATCTGACTGGACCACATCAAGCTCTAGTGGGCCTTGTTCTCCTCTGCTACACCTTGGAGAGCGGAAGTAGCCCCTGGCTCTTTTTTTGCACCATCTCCTAATCCCGTCCCTGCTGCTCCCTCCAACATCGCATTTCTCAAGCGGGAGCTGCTGATGAAATTTTTGGTAACAAATATAGAGAATGCCTTTTCCCCTGCCTCTCTTTTCACATTCCCCACGACCATGAACCTTCCCCTAGCTCTGAACTCCTACCCCTCAAGTTCTTCTCCCCATGCCCTCTCACAGCTCAACGTGTCCATGAGTCCCAACTCCTCTTTTATCAATCGCATGTTCATGGAACTCCTGATTACCCATCCTGGGTTCCATGCACCTGATATTGTAAATGATTTGTGTGCTGGTTAGACCTCAACTGGAGTACTGCATGCAGTTCTGGTCACCATATTATAGGAAGGATGTGATTGCACTGGAGAGGGTGCAGAGGAGATTTTCTTGGTCTGAGTTATGAGGAAAGTTTGGATAGACTGGGGTTGTTTTCCTCGGAGCAGCGAAAGTTGAGAGAGGACCTGAGAGAGGTGTATAAGATTATGTGGGGTATAGATAGGGTGGATAGGAAGGCACTTTTTCCATTAGTAGTGGAGTCAATAACCAGGGGGCATAGCCCTCCAGGGTTTTGGGCCAACCGCTGCAAAATGGGATTAGTGTAGTCAGATCTTTGTTGACCGGCGTGGACATGATGGACCGAATGGCCTCCTTTCTGTGCTATAAACATCTCTGAGTCTATTTATTCTTGCTAGGTATTGACCCTTTTGAAACTGTCATTGTCACCCCCATGACATAGGTGTTACAAACAGATCATTTGATTTAAGTCTTCAACCAATCCCTTGGTCGCCTCTTTTAACTCTTATGCTAACTTCTGCTGAATTTCCTTATCCTTTCGTGAAGCACCTCACGATATTTTTCATTGTGTTAAAGGCTTCACAAGACTGCATGAGTACAAGTTATTATGACCTATGCTTGATTTCTCTATATTTCCAAACTATCACCCATCCCTAGTTTCTCTTTCCTCTCCACACCTCTTGACCTGTTGTCACCTCTCAGATCCATAACCATCTTTTCCTGCAGCTCCCTGTTTAAGTTCCACAAATCAGATTTCCGCTCTTTTCAACCACCATTAACAAAGTAAAAAACAACATTTTCCGTGACTGTGACCTTTGTGTATTATGCCCCTTGGCCTCTCTGCAGTCTTTGACACAGCTGACCACATCGTCCTCTTGCAACATTATTCAACTGTGTGTAACGCTGTTCCTGATATCAGACTGAGCAGTATCTCACCTGCATGGATAGGGGGTCATTTCATGGAACAACTACGTGGGTTGAGATAGTTCCCTGAATTTCTAGCAGTTGCTTTTTAGCTCTCTAGCAATTTGACTGCCAACTTAAATGTTGTCGCATGTTGAAGTTAGTTTGAAAGTAAACAGGATCCATCTAGGATCTGTTTCCTGTGATTGCATGCCTTTCTGATAGCACAGTCATGCCCTCCTTACAATGTGGTGGTTAAGCCCACTTTCAGACCAGTTCCGTAGGCAGAGGCTACGTTGGGCCGAATGGCCTCCTTTCTGTGCTATAAACATCTCTGAGTCTATTTATTCTTGCTAGGTATTGACCCTTTTGAAACTGTCATCGTCACCCCTGTCACAGAGCCTGTTCAGCTCTAATGGTTTGAAAGAAGAATCGTGAATATGAAACACCAGAATCAGTTGCAGTTTCAAACAACAGCAAGTTGCTCAGTGTCATAAATAGAAATAAGAATCAGAGTAGACAGTCAAATGACCTGATCTTACCTATAATGAAATAAAAATAGAAAATGTTGGAAATGCACAACAGTTCAGTCAGCACCTAAAAGATACATTACATATGAAGACAGTCCTGTGCCCCTAGCACGGCTGCTCCTATCTGCCTAGTCCCCATTACCTCCCAGTTACGGATTCCCTCAAATATCTATCCAGTTTCCCTTTGAAGTTTCCACACTATGTTTGTCTCAAGTACCTTAATGGACAGTGCAGTGCACACATTCACCACCTTCTGTCTAAAGTAATTAAGTATATGCATTCCTGTCTTCTGAGCCTTTGCTTTCTGTTCTGGAGTTTGTGGCTGTTGCAACCATATTTTTGAAGTTGAATTTATCTATCCCCTTAAGAAACTTGCATGCTTCAATAACATCTTTTTCCTGAGTTTTATCTTCTGTTTTTCTCCTGACCAATTTTTATAACTTCCGTTCCCTTGTTTATTTTTAATTTCATCTATGCTACTAGTCAGAATGGATTAATTTTCCTTTTCTCATTCAGATACTGACTGAACTGCTGTTTTTTAACTCGCGTTTCCGGCATTCCAATTTGTCTTTTCATCCCTGAATTATTATTAAGGTTTTATTCTGCCTTTATGAACATTATTAACATTGAAGAGTAAGCTGTTGTTTTATTGTGCCACCATGAATGTGAAATGTCAATCTTATTCTATAGCTTTGATATCACACAATTTTCTGTGTAGAGTCAAGGGATAGTACAAGTGGGAATAATCGAGTTGTAATTTAATCCAAGAGTTTAGATAGGCCCTCAGCTTGAAATAAAATGGTTTATCAACATTGCTTATTCTTCACTCTTAAATTGTATTTTATAATGCCCGTTTACATCTTTGTAAAGTAAGGACAATGTGATTGACAGTGAAAAGTGACACTGAGATTACTTGGACTGAGAGGGTTTGTAATGTCATTGGTGTAGATTGGTGGGCCTAGATTTTGCTGGTGGGCCAGATGTTTCTCCCCATCCATGTCATGGCATCCTGTCTCCAGTGTACCTGCGAAGGGTCACAATCAGGTCAACTTTGGTGGAGGGCTCCTGGCAGTAGATTTGGTGGCTTTTAAATGTTAAAGCACCCTTCTGTGACCTTGGCATTACTGGATGCCAGTAGCCCAATGCTGAGGCAGGAAATATGTTCACAGGCTCTGAATTTCAACAAGAGGCCCATTAAGAAAGGAACATCAACCAAAGCCATGGGACATTAGGTGCCCGCATTTAAATTTCGATAAGTTTACACCAGGTCAGCAACCATGTGAATTAGAAACCCACCCACTAATGCAGAATGAGGCACAGAAATTGAAAAAAAAAATACAGGAGATATAATTTGAAGAAGGTGAACCTTGCCTGGATTGCTCAGAATTTCTGTTTGCAGTTACTAAACCAAATTGAAAAGGTTACTGAGTCCGGAGACTATGTTATCAATGAGTTTGCTTTTATTTTGTCGTTTGGTTAATGTTCTGGTGGGGAGACAGCTTAGCAATTAAATGTTGACGTAACTAGCAACAAGGCCTGGGTTTGCCTAACTGCAGATCACACGGGAATAAATAGCATGAATATAGACAGACTGTAATTGAGGGGTTCCTATGATAGAAGCCAAGCAAATGCAGTTCAAGCAATGTTGTAGGCAGCATAATGTTAAATTATAGCCTTGAATTCACTCAGAACCATTTGTTATTTGCATTTATGTAGAAACATTCACTTGTGTTACTGTATTTTTGTTATCAAGCGCAACTTGGCAATGCCAGCAGGTCTATTAAATATAAGTACAGTAGTCCTGTGGTTATGGCACTGCACCGACAACCCGGAGTTGGGTTTGAATCTCACAGTGGCAAACTTTGAAATTGATTTCAATATATCAGATTAGTTTGTGGACCAGCATAAGGAACCAAAAAGGCAATTGGATTGCCTTAAAGATATAAATTGTTCACTAAAGTCTTTCAGAGAAGAGACCCTGCTACTTTTACCAATTCTGCCCTTCACATTCTAGTCCCATACTATGTAGTTAACTCTTAATGCACTCTGAAGTGCCCTGGCAGGTCACTCAGTTATCAACCACTGCTAGTGGTTCACAGAATCACAGAATCACAGTACAGAAGAGGCCCTTCGGCCCATCGAGTCTGCACTGACAGTAGAAAGTTCACCATATCCTCAGGGAAATTAAGGGCGGATACGAAATGCAACCTTGCCAGCATTGCCTACATTCCAAGAGCAAGTAAAACAAAGAGGAGATGCTCTTTGTGGTCTAGCATGTAACATCCAACCACTCAAACTGCATCTAGCGATTGTTACTGACCTTGTTTCTGCTGCAGTCCATATGTTGTATATACTCCCTAACAGCACTGTGGGTGTACTTACGCCACATGGATTGCAGCAGCTCAAGAAGGAACTCACCACCACCTTCTCAAGGGCAACTAAGGATGGGCAATAAATGCTGGTCCAGCCAGCCAACCCCACATCCCGTGAATGAATTTAAAAAAAATCACAACTTGTCTAAATTGCCTTGAAGCCTCTTAACATCCTCCACACATTCCCACCACGTTATGTGTTGTCAGCAAACTTGGAAATATTACAGCGAAGCCCACATCCTGTGAATGAATTTTTTAAAAAAAATAGTTAAAACAGAAAAATATAAACCATGAGAAAAATATTCAGCTTTATAAAGGATAGTAAGGAAGACTTGCTTTTATATGGTGCTTTTCATGACCACCAGACATCTGGTGTTGTTAGAGTAAAGAGACTGTATTCAACAGAACGTTAATGCAGGAGAAAGGAAAAGTGACAAATGATGACAAATGGTTTTGAGTTTAGGAGTTTAATACTTGGGAAGCTTGTGTGAATCAGCTCTCCACACTAACTGCAGTAGAGTCCTGAGGCAACCCGAGGTAACCAGGTTATGCCAAGGGATTTAAACGAGATAAGACACAAATTATGAGCAGAGTGGAGCTAGTGTGAGATCAGAGCAATTATTACTTTTTAAAAAGTCATCAGGTCCCAGTGATTATTCTAAATGCACCTTATGCGTAAACGGTAATGTAGTAGTAATATCACCGACTGGGAATCTAGGTTCAAATCCCATCATGGCAGCTGATGGATTTTAAATTCAATTAATTAATAAAAAAAAATCTGGCATTGAAAGTAATGGCCATAAAACAATTGTTAATTGTTGTTAACAACCCATTTTGTTTTGTTCATTAATGTCCTTCAGAAAAGGAAATCTGCCATCCTTAGCTGGTCAGGCCTACATGTGACCCTAGACCCACAGCAATGTTGTTGACTCTTAACTGGTCAAAATCTTGGAACAGCACTGTGGGTGTGTTGACACTATGCAGACTGCAGCAATCCAAGAAGTTGGCTCACCACCAACTTGCCAAGTGCAATTAGTGATGGGCATAATGCTGGTCTTGCCAACAATGCCCACATTCTATGAAGAAATTTTTAAAAAGTGATGCTGGGAATTGCACCAGAAGGGTGTTTGATTTTTGGCCTCATTATCTCTGTTTCCCTAGTCTGGGGCAAATGCTGAACCACGCAGAACAAGGGGGTCCTCGTGCTGATCCCTGGCCAAAGCTGAGTGAATGTCAGCCTGGGGTCAGGTGCAGTAGAGTCCCTAAAATTTCCTTTTAGCAGACCCGGAAGCAGAGAGGATAAAGGCAACTTTTAGAAGTTACTAAGCTCTGAAGAAGGGTCATACAGCCTTGTAAGGTCAACTCTGTTTCTCTCTCCACAGATGCTGTCAGACCTGCTAAGTTTTTCCAGCATTTTCTGTTTTTGTTTCAGATTTCCAGCATCCGCAGTATTTTGCTTTTATTTTAGAAGTTATTATTGGTTTTCTGGGTGTCACCCCCTAGGCCAGCATTTATTGCCCATTCCTACTTGTCAATGGCGGCTAAGTAGCTTGCTCGACCACTTCAAAGGGTAGTTAAGGGTCATCCACTGGAATTGCGCATGGGCCAGCAGGAGTAAAGATGGCAGCTGGGAATGAGCCACCTTGTCTGAGGGAGTTGTAACTATCCAGGAATGCACAATACAATTGTACAATTTTTACCGAAGGCTTGTTGCTAAATTTGCTGACAACACAAAGATGGTAGGAAAGTAAGCTGTGACCAGGACACAAGGATGCTACAAAGGAATATAAATAGGTTAAGTGAGTGGGCAAAGATCTGGCTAATGGAGTACAGTGTGGACAAATGTGAAATTGTCCATTTTGGTGGGAAGAATAAAAAAAGAAGCATATTATCTAAATGGTGAGAGATTGCAGAGCTCTGAGATGCAGAGGGATCTGGGTGCCTGAGTGCATGGATTACAAAAGGTTAGTATTCAGGTACAGCAAGTAATTAGGAAAGCTAATAGAATGTCATTGTTTATTGTGAGGGGAATTGAATACAAAAGTAGGGAGGTTATGCTTCAGTTATACAGAGAACTGGTGAGACCACATCTGGCATACTGTGTATAGTATTGGTCTCCTCATTTAAGGAAGGATGTAAATGCATTAGAAGCAGTTTAGAGAAGGTTTACTGGACTAATATCTGGAACGGAAGGGTTGTCTTATGAGGAAAGGCTGGTTAGGCTAGGCTTATATCTGCTGGAGTTTAGAAGAGTAAGAGAAGAGTTGATTGAAACATATAAGATCCTGAGGGGTCTTGACAGGGTGGTTATGGAAAGGTGTCTCCTATTGTGGGTGAACCTAGAACTAGGGGTCACTGATTAAAAATAAAGGGCCAGCCATTTAATGCCAATCCATGCTCCTCTACTCCCCACATGGCCCCTCATACCCCCATGTGCCCAGATCCTCATGGCCTTTTATAGCCCCTATGCCAACTTAGTTCCAACTCAAGCCAACACATACACCTCACCCAGCACCTTTTGCCCTTATCCCATCCATGCCAACTCACCCAGTATCCTTTGACTGTTCTTTGACAGCATTGATAATCCTTTGATAGCTTTGCAGTTCATTGATAGCTTTGACAGTTGTTTGACAGTTTGACAGTTCTTTGACAGCTTTGACAGTCCCAAAGAGCTTTTGCACTTTTTACACACAATCATGTTTACTTTAACAATCCCACGGTGTGCCTTACTTCTTCCAAAGGGTGCCCTACTTTTCTAAAGTGTGCCTTACCTCTGCTAAGAATGCCCTGTGACCATATTCAAAGGGGTGCCTTACCTCTTCAAGGGCGTGTCTTGGCAATCCGACTGAATCTGCCAGGTGCAGACCAGCTCTTACCTGGTCTAATCTGCACACTCTGGGTTTCACAGTCTTGGTCTACCAAAATATCACTTCAATGGAGGCTGCTGCTGATTCAAACTATCAGCTCTTTAAACCATGCATGCGCGAACTGTAGTTCAACTCCAGTCCTCTGAAAGTAGGAAGTGTCATGTTTGGGGGCGGGACTTAGGATTTGTGGGCTCATCACCATTTTTGCTTTAACAGAGAGGCTTTGCCATGGTGAAAATTTGGGCCAATCATTAGAATTCATCCCACATCAAAGAGTCCATAACCACTTGTAGCTGTCAATCAAACAGTGAAATGGTAGGCAACCTACTATGATAATGGATGGTTGTGAAATCAGTCATTCAGCACTAATTCAATCATGAAAGCCCTTAGGCTTATTGCAACAGACAGAGTGTAATAGCAAGCAATCTTTTTGGGGACATTTTCCCAAAGATGTAAAGGGCTGGACTTTTAAATGCCTTCACAGCTTGGCAACTTCCTTTACCAGGTGCTTCTGATATTTTGACAGCAACGTTTGACAGGCACCTCTGACAGTTTTGATAGTTGATTTTGACAGGTCTGATGACAGTTGCGATGAGCTTAACTGTAATGAGCTTTTGCACATTTTACACATAGTTACATCTGCTTTTAACAATTTCAAAGGGCACTCGACCGCCACCAAAGGGCACTGTAACTCCCCCAAAGATTTCTCAGAGCCAAATCCAAAGCAGTACCTCATCTGTCCAAAGGGGTATCCGGGCTTTCCAAATGAATCCACAAAGGTCAGATACCTGCTGTCACCAGGCCGAATCTGCAAACTTCCATTTTTGTATTCCAAGGCTACGAAATCCCACTTGAGTAGAGGTAGCTGATGATTTAAATGGCCAGCTGTCTCCCTAAAAACATGCATACCCGAAATGCGCCTGTCCCAATTCCTGCCCCTGCGACAGTGTTTGGGGTCAGGACTTTTTTCGGCCACTTCCACTATTTTCGCCGTGACAGAGATGCTCTCTGTTGAAGGCTTTTTGGCCTTAATTTATCAGTAACGCCAAATATCAAAATGGTGCTAATGGCTTAATTTGATGATGCAGAGCAGAATAGCAGGATCAGATGTGAGAATGGAGAGTGTGAGCGGGGGAGGGGTGAGGGAGGGGGGTCCCGAGCATCACAATTTGATTAAAGCAGGATAGATATTCAAAATTTCTATTGGGATCATTAACCTTCCTTAAATTTTACTGTTTTGTTTCCACAAAAGAAAGGTTTTTTGCTTCAAGGACTGTGACAGAAGTTGATAAACTATGTCTCACCTTGTGCTCAGACACTCACTGGCAATGCTCTTAGTGGATAGAGTTGCATCATGCTTAGTCCTTCACCTGAGACAGAATTTAATAGACTCTAAATACATGCCCTGTTTCAAATGAAATTACACTGCACGATGTGAAAGCTTTACAGAGTACTTACACTTTATATGGCCAATCTTGGGGACCCTGTGTTCAGTCAAAGAGAAGGATCTGGCTCCAATTGCACTCTATCAGTTAAGTCCTGCCTTTCAATGCCCCTTTGCCTTCTGTCACTGCAGAGCCAGAGAAAACAAGAAGTGCTGTGGAGGAAGAGCTTTTCCAAGGATTGATGGTGCTAGAAGTGTTTCCTTATTCAGCCTTTCCCCAAAGTGTTCTTTTTCCTTCACTGTTTCGCCTGTATTTATGCATGCTTATTCAGCATCAGCTGTTGCCTCAGTGGGTAGTATCCTCACGTCTACGTCAGTAGCTTGTGGGTTGAAATCTCATTCTGGAGACTAAGGCACAAAATATTGGCCGATGCTACAGAATAATACTGATGGACCGCTGCAACGTTGGAGGTGCTGTTCCTCAGTTGAGAAGTTAAAGTGACCCAGTCTCCCATCTCAGGTGGATGTAAAAAAAAATGTAACTATTTTGAGGAAGAATAGGGGAGTTCTCTCTGGTGTCGTGATCCATATTTATCTGTCAATCAACATCGCCAAATTGAGAAATCTGTCTCACAGACTAGCCAAGCAATAGCCTGACATAGTCATACACACAGAATCATACCTTACAGATAACGTCCCAGACACCACCATCAACATCCCTGGGTATGTCGAGTCCCACCGGCAGGACCGACCTAGCAGAGGTGGTGGTGCAGTGGTATACAGTCGGGAGGGAGTTGCCCTGGGAGTCCTCAACATCCAGTCTCATGGCATCAGGTTAAACATGGGCAAGGAAACCTCTTGCTGGTTACAATGTAATGTGCTCCCTCAGCTGATGAGTTAGTGCTCCTCCATGTTGAACACCACTTGGAGGAAGCGCTGAGGGTGGCCAGCTTGCAGAATGTTCTCTGGGTGGGGAACTTTAACGTCCATCACCACTAGTAGCACCACCACAGACTGAGTTGGCCGAGTCCTAAAAGACATAGCTGTCAAACTGGGTCTGTGACAGGTGGTGAGGGAACCAACAAGAGGGAAAAAAACGTACTTGACCTCATCCTCGCCAACCCACCTGCCGCAGATGCACCTGCCCATGACAGTATCAGTAGGAGTGACCACCGTACAGTCCTTGTAGAGATGAAGTCCCCCGTCTTCACATTGAGGATACCCTCCATCATGCCAAATGGGATAGATTTCGAACAGATCTAGCAACTCAAGACCTGGCAACCATGAGGCACTGTGGGCCATCAGCAGCAGCAGAATTGTACTCAACCACAATCTGTAACCTCATGGCCTGGCATATCCCCCACTCTACCATTACCACCAAGCCAGGGGATCAACATTGATTCAATGATGAGTACAGGAGGGCATGCCAGGAGCAGCGCCAGGCATACCTAAAAGTGAGGTGTCAAACTGGTGGCACTACAACACAGGACTAACTGCGTGCCAAACAGCATAAGCAACAAGAGATAGACAGTGCTAAGTGATTCCACAACCAATGGATCAGATCTAAGCTCTGCAGTTCTGACACACCCAGTCATGAATGGTGGTGGACAATTAAACAACTCACTGGAGGAGGAGATTCCACAAATATCCCCAACCTCAATGATGGAGGAGCCCAGGACATCAGTGCAATAGATAAAGCTGAAGCATTCGCAGCAATCTTCAGCCAGAATTGCCAAGTGGATGATCCACCTCAGCCTCCTCCAGAGGTCCCCAGCATCACAGATGCCAGTCTTCAGCCAATTCGATTCACTCCATGTGATATCAAGAAACGGCTGAAGGTACTGGATACTGCAAAGGCTATGGGCCCTGACAATGTTCTGGCAATTGTACTGAAGATTTATGCTCCAGAGCTTGCTGCGCCCCTAGCCAAGCTGTTCCAGTACAGCTATCACACTGGCATCTACTTGACAATGTGGAAAATTGCCCATGTCCTGTACGCAAAAAGCAGGACAAATCCAACCTGGCTAATTACCGCCCCGTCAGTCTACTCTCGATCAGCAGTAAAGTGATAGGGGAAATCAACAGTGCTAATGGGTATTTTTCGGAAGAAGGTTTGTCATGGAGTTCCCCAGAGGTTGGTATTGGGACCTTTGCTTTTCCTGATATATATTTATAAAAGATCTAGATCTTGATGTGCAGGGGACATTTCAAAGTTTACAAATGACACAAAACTAGGGAGAACAACAAACTGTGAGAAGGACAGTGTAGAACTTCAAAAGGACATTGACACATTGGTGGAGTGGGCAGATAGATAGCAGATGAAGTTCAGTGCAGAGAAGTGTAAGGTGATACATTTTGGTACAAACAACATGAAGAGACAGTATGAAATAAAGGGCACTATTCTAAAGGGTGTGCAGGAGCAGAGAGACCTGGGTGTATATGTACATAAGTCATTAAAGGTGGCAGGACAGGTAGAGAGAGCTGTTTCTAAAGCATACAGTATTCTAGGCTTCATTAATAGGGGCATAGAGTACAAGAGCAGGGAGGCTATGATGAACATATATAAGACTCTGGTTAGACCTCACCTGGAGTACTGTATACAGTTCTGGGCGCCACAGTATAGGAAGGATGTGAACGCATTGGAGATAGTGCAGAAGAGATTTATGAGAATGGTTTCAGAGATGAGACACTTCAGTTATGAAGAAAAATTGAAGAAACTGGGACTGTTTTCCTTGGAGAGGGGAAGGTATGAGGAGACTTGATAGAAGTTTTCAAACTCATGAGTGATCTAGACAGAGTAAATAGGGAGAAACTGTTCCTGCTTGTAAACAGGTCAAGAACCAGAGGGCACAGTTTTAAACTGTTTTGTAAAAGAAGCAAATGTGAGGTGGAAA
This sequence comes from Carcharodon carcharias, assembly GCF_017639515.1. Lineage (NCBI taxonomy): Eukaryota > Metazoa > Chordata > Chondrichthyes > Lamniformes > Lamnidae > Carcharodon > Carcharodon carcharias. The sequence goes on from NC_054472.1 coordinate 170,855,002, forward strand.
AAACTTTTTCACATAGCAAGTAGTTAGGGTTTGGAATGCACTGCCTGGAAGTGTGGTGGAGGCATGTTCAATTGAGGCATTCAAGAGGCCATTGGATGTTATCTAAAAAGAAACAATATGCAGGGTTACGGGGAAAAAGGCAGGAGATTGGCACTAAGTTAAGAGAGCCAGTGCAGACATGATGGGCCGATTGGCCTCCTTCTACACCGTAACAATTCTGAGGCTCTGTGATTCTATCAAACAGCACTTACTTAGAAACAACCTACTCAGTGACATAAAAGCAGAGTGCTGCGGATGTTGGAAATCTGAAATAAAAACTCGCTGGCCACAAAGGCAGCTTTTCACACCGTATTGTCCCAAACCCGCCACATTAATTATACTTTCCCGGGTTGCATGCTATTTCGATGACGGGCAGGTGGGTGGGCTCCGATTTGCCTGCCACACCGTCACCTCATTGCTTTATCATGCCAGGCGCCACATTTAGCCGCGCTCAGTGCTTCCAGCCCGAGACTACAGCAAAGAAGACATGGCCCCAAAAGGCAAGAAGACTGCAGCCCTTGAGTGCCTTTTGGACACTGGAGGACCGCTGTGATATCCCCTACCTTGCTCTGGCCACAGGAGGGGCAGCTACATTACCACCCCGGCTTGGTAGGCGCTGGCCATGGTGGTCAGTGTCAATGTTGCACAGAAGAGTTTGGCCTTCAAATACAGATAGAGGATGAATGATCGCACCTGGCAACCATCTCATCATGCTAAACTCACACACTTAAGCCCATCACACATTCACTGGCCTCTCACTCATTGTCAGCTCAAGGAACATCACCATCCATTCTTACACACACCCTCATGTCCAACCGGCCTCATCTCCTCTGGAGACTGCCTCCTCAGCCCTCACCATCTTGAGGCCACTTGCACTGATCAACATGTGCCCCCACACATATGAACACACTCGACCTCTCTGTCCAGCAGCACCGACTCACCCTATTTCAAAGCTGTCTTTGTCCCCAGTTTCATTTTATTTTTCATCTCATCTGACGCCTTTACAAGAAACTTTTCCTCTTTTCAGGTGCTAAGGAACGCAAGCTCCAACAACTTATTGATACCAACACCCATCTAGGACCCTCCGTCCCTTCCCGTCCCTCTGACCCCATCCCGTCTTCTAATCCCAACCCTTCACGTGTATACACCATACTCTTTAACCTTCCCCTCTCTGTTGCTGGACGTTCTGTACTCAGTGAAGGACACAGTTTCATACCCTTACGCCCTCACCTCAATGAATCCCGGGCTCGGCACGATGCTGAACTCTTCTTCTGCCGCCTTCGTCCCGGTGCTCACTTCTTGGGCAGGAGTCCGCTCCCCGTTCAACGGATCCTTTCACCCATCTCCAGTATTCTCCCTCCACCTGGACCCCTTCCTCTGGCCTCTTACCTGCCCTTGATCTTTTCACTAAGAACTGTTGGCGTGACATCGGCTGTCTCAATTTCTCTGCTCATCTCACCCACTCTAACCTGTCTCCTTCTGAATTTGCTGCACTCTGTTCTCTTAGCTCCAACCCTCACTTTGTTATCATACCTGCCGACAAGGGTGTCTGGCATACTGACCTCTACCTCACAGAGGCTCAGACACTTCCTCCCACCTCCCCCGGACTATGACCCCACCACCGAACATCAAGCCATTCTTTCCAGGACTGTCACTAACCTCATCTCCTCTGGAGATCTTCCCTCCACAGCTTCCAATCTCACAGTCTCCCAACCCCAGACAGCCCACTTCTACCTCTCCCCAAAATCCCCAAACAGGACTGTCCTGGTAGATCGATTGTGTCAACCTGTTCCTGCCCCACAGAATTCATTTCTTCCTATGTTGACTCCGTTCTCTCTCCCCTTGTCCAGTCTCTTCCCACTTACATCCTCATTCCTTCTGATGCCCTATGCCATATCAACAATTTCCAGTTCCCTGGCCCTAACTCCTCTTCACTATGGATGTCCCATTTGTCTATACCTCCATCCTCCACCAGGATAGTCTGAGGGCTTAACCGAGATTCCCCCACACTGTGGTTGACAGGGCCCTCAACCATGTCCAGTCTATCTCCTGCGTCTCTGACTCACAGCTTCCCCTCCCTCCTAGAACCATAATAGGGTCTCCCTTGTCCTCACTTTTCATGCCACCAGCCTCCACACTCAAAGGATCATCCTGCGCCATTTCTGCCAACTCCAGCATGATGCCACCACCAAACACATCTTCCCTTCTGTGAGCATTCCAAAGGGACCTTTCCTTCCAGGACACTCCTCCATAACCCCCAACGCCTTAATTCCTTCCCATTGGCACCTTCCCATGCAATCGCAGAAGGTGGAACACTTGCCTCTTTACCTCCTCCCGCCTCACTGTCCAAGGCCCAAACAGTCCTTTCAGGCAAAACAGCTCTTCACTTGCACCTCCTTCAATATGGCCTACTGTATTCGCTGCTCCCAATGTGGTCTCCCCTACATTGGAGAGACCAAACGCAGACTGGGTGACCGCTTTGCAGGACACCTTCGGTCTGTCCGCAAGCATAACTCAGACCTCCCTGTCACTTGCCATTTCAACACACCACCCTGCTCTCATGCCCACATGTCCGTCCTTGGCCTGCTGCAATCTTCCAGTGAAGCTCAACGCAAACTGGAGGAACAGCACCTCATCTTCCAACTAAGCACTTTACAGCCTTCCAGACTTAACATTGAGTTCAACAACTTCAGACCATGTACTCTCTTCCCTGTCCCCACCCCTTTTTTAATCCCCTTTTTTCTACATTTTTATTTTTTATTCAGTTAATCTTATTTTTATTTTCATTCATTTATTCATGGTTTTACTTTTTTTTTATCCCCCCTTCTATCCCATTTTCTATCCTTTCTATCCAAGAAGTGGTCTTTTCCCTTGCCTGAGGCCAGCTTCTCCCCTTCCCCAAGCAAGTCCTAGCCCTGCAGCCATTAAAAGCCACCTCCACTTTACGGCTGGTCTGGTAGGCAGAGACCTGCCTGTGAGCCCCCCCTAAAAGTGATGTGGTGCTATCAGTGAAGCCTGACGCTGATGACTGTGAGTGCTGCCCGAAGCAAGCTAGACAAACAAACCCTGAAGTCCTGAGCGAAGTGCAGCACAGCAATGCAGCGCTGTTGTGAAACATGCCGGCGTGTTTTCCCTCTGACGTGGGCAGACGATCCAGCAGGGAGGGGGGGATGAGTCCGGCTGGCTGGCCTTATAATGATACGCTGATGTGTTAGGATGAGGTTCCCAATGTCCAATGGTGGGGAATGAGGCCCTCCATTGGCGGGCAAAGCGGATTCATGAAACTGATTTTTGGCCTTTTTGTCATATTGTCCGCTTACACCACCGAACATGCCTAGTGCCAGCAGGCCCAGAAAATCCTGGCCCGTTTCTTGCTCCACTGATGCTGCCAGACCTGCTGAGCTTTTCCAGCATTTTCTGTGTTTATAGCTGCTGACTGATGCTTAGTTTGGGTTCAACCAAGCCCGCTCAGCTCCTGACCTCATTACAGCTGTATAAATACTGTGGCTACAAGAGCAGGTCAGAGGCTAGGAATTATGCGATGAGTAACTCACCTCCTGACACCCCAAAGCCTGTCCACCATCTACAAGACACAAGTTATGAATACCTTGCCTGGATGAGTGCAGCTCCCACAACACTGAAGAAGCTGGACACCGTCCAGGACAAAGCAGTCCGCTTGATTGGCATCACATCCACAAACGTTCACTCCCTCCACCACCGCCACACAGTAGCAGCAGTGTGTACCATCTACAAGATACACTGCAGGGATTCACCAAGGCTCCTTAGCACCTTCCAAACCCATGACCACTACCATTTAGAAGGACATGGGCACTCAGATAGATGGGAACACCACCACCTGGGAGTTCCCCTCTAAGTCACTCACCATGCTGACTTGGAAATATATCGCCGTTCCTTCACTGTCACTGGGTCAAAATCCTGGAATTCCCTTCCTAACAGCACTGTGGGTGTACCTACACTACATGGACTGTGGCAGTTCAAGAAGGCAGCTCAACACCACCTTCTCAAGGGCAACTAGGGATGGGCAATAAATGCTGGCCCAGCTAGCGAAGCCCACGTTCCATGAATGAATAAAAAAATTCAAACATGGACAAAAGAGCTGAATTCACAAGGTGAGGTGGGAGTGACTGCCCTTGACATCAAGGCTGCATACTGTTGCTCGGTCACAATCCTGGAACACTCTCCCTAACAGCACTGTGGTTGTACCTATACCACATGGATTGCAGTGGTTCAAGAAGGCAGCTCACTACCACCTTCTCAAGGGCTTATATGGATGGGCAATAAAAGCTGGCATAGGCAGCGACACTCACATCCCATGAATTAATTAAAAAGCAGACAGACAGTGTAAAATAGCAAGCACTGATTTCTTTCTACACTGCAGACAGTTTTTTCAAATATTTAGGGGTAGTTCCCTTGACAGTTCCCTTGATAGTTTCTTTGACAATTCCAATGAGCTTTAGAATTTCAATTAGTTTGTCTACTTTTTATACACATTCATGTCTACTTTTAACAATCCCAAAGGGCTCTTTAAGTCTCGTAAAGAGACACCTTACCTCTCCCAAAGGCCACCTTACCTCTCCCAAAGGTATTCCGGAATCATATCCAAAAGGGTACCTTAGCTCTGCAAAAGTGTACCCTACTTCTCCAAGTAACTCTGCTAACTTTAGATCTTCTCCTGACAGGTCCAAAGTGCACAAGTCATGTTTTGGAAGTCCTACTAATGAAAATTGAATCCAACTGAGGCAACTGGCATTTTAACATGGTGCAGTTGCCTCCATGAACCATGGATGTTCAAAGTACAACCCACCCTTCCTGCCCCCCCCCCCCCCCCGCTTCCCCCTTGACCATAGGTGCCATGTTTAGGGGGTGGGCCTTCCAGATTGAAATTCCCAGTGCCATTTTGGCTAAGCCAGGATGCGCTCCATCTGCATGAAAATTCAGGCTGTGGTGTCCGATTCGGGGAACTGCACTTTAGGGAGGATTTGGAGCTACTGTAGAAGGTACAGAAACTTGGAAGTGTGGCAAAAAATGAAGATGAGGAGAATTACCTGCAGCAGAACATAGATAGGTTCCTGGAAATGGCAGACGGAATTTGATACAGCGAGGTGTGAGGTGATGCATTTTGGCAAAAGGGACAGGGTGAAGCAATATAGATTTAATAGCACAATCCTAAGGGGTCGGCAGAAGCAGAAGGACCTGGGGCTGCATGTACGTCAATCTTTGTAGGTGACAGGACATATTGAGAGAGTGGTTAAGTATAGCATATGAGATATTGGGCTTCATAAATAGAAGCAGTGAGTACAAAAGCTGGATAGTTATGCTGAACTTATCTAAAGCTATGGTTAGGTCCCAACTATAGTATTGTGTCCAGTTCTGGTCACCACATCACCACACTTTAAGAAAGATGTGAAGGTCTTTGAGAGGGTGCAGAGGAGATTTACCAGAATAGTTCCAGGGATTTAGAGGATTTTAGTTACAAGGCTGGATTGGAAAGGCTGGGGTTGTTTTCCTTGGAGCAAGGAGATTGAGACGAGATTTGATAGAGGTGGATAGGATTATGACAGGCTTAGATAAGGGAGACAAGGAAAAGCTCTTCCCTTTAGCTTATGATACAAGGACTAGGGGACACAGGCTTAAGATTTTGGACAATAAACGTAGGGGGAATGTGAGGAAGAACATTTTTACACAGTGAGTGGTCGCTGTCCATGGGGGGATGATGGAAGTGGAAACAATCAATGATTTCAAAAGGAAATTGGATGGACACTTAAAGGAAATAAACTTGCAGGGCTTTGGGGATCAAGTGGGATTGACCAGATTGCTGTATGGGAAGCTGGCATAGACCCGATGGGCTGAATGGTCTTCTTCTGTGCTGTAATTAAGTCTATGATTCTATAAATTACTCCATGAAAAGATTTACGAGAATGGTTCAAGGAATGACAGACTTCAGTTTTGTGAATAGATTGGAGAAGCTTGGCCTGTTCTCTTGGAGAAAAGAATGTTGAGCGGAGATCTGGCAGAGGTTTTCAAAATCATGATATGTCTGGGCAGAGTGGGTAGGGAGAAATTGTTCCCACTGACACCAGGGTCGACAGCCAGAGAGTACCAATTTAAGGGAATTGTCAAAAGAACCAGAGGCGACATGAGGAAACACCTCATCTTCCGACTAGGGACTTTACAGCCTTCTGGACTGAATATTGAATTCAACAACTTTAGGTCGTAAGCTCCCTCCCCCATCCCCACCCCCTTTCTGTTTCCCCCTTCCCTTTTTTTTTTCCAATAAATTATAAAGATTTTCCTTTTCCCACCTATTTCCATTATATATAAAAAAAAACCCACTAGAGCTATACCTTGAGTGCCCTACCATCCATTCTTAATTAGCACATTCGTTTAGATAATATCACCAACTTTAATTTTAACACCTATGTGTTCTATTGTACTATTGTCGTTGACATCTTTTGATGATCTGCTTCTATCACTGATATAAAAACAAAAAAACTGCGGATGCTGGAAATCCAAAACAAAAACAGAATTACCTGGAAAAACTCAGCAGGTCTGGCAGCATCGGCGGAGAAGAAAAGAGTTGACGTTTCGAGTCCTCATGACCCTTCGACAGAACTTGCGTGCGAGTCCAAGAAAGAGTTGAAATATAAGCTGGTTTAAGGTGTGTGTGTGGGGGGCGGAGAGATAGAGAGACAAAGAGGTGGAGGGGGGTGGTGTGGTTGTAGGGACAAACAAGCAGTGATAGAAGCAGATCATCAAAAGATGTCAACGACAATAGTACAATAGAACACATAGGTGTTAAAATTAAAGTTGGTGATATTATCTAAACGAATGTGCTAATTAAGAATGGATGGTAGGGCACTCAAGGTATAGCTCTAGTGGGGGTTTTTTTAATATAATGGAAATAGGTGGGAAAAGGAAAATCTTTATCATTTATTGGAAAAAAAAGGGAAGGGGGAAACAGAAAGGGGGTGGGGATGGGGGAGGGAGCTTACGACTAGGGACTTTACAGCCTTCCGGACTGAATATTGAATTCAACAACTTTAGGTCGTAAGCTCCCTCCCCCATCCCCACCCCCTTTCTGTTTCCCCCTTCCCTTTTTTTTTCCAATAAATTATAAAGATTTTCCTTTTCCCACCTATTTCCATTATATTAAAAAAAAGCCCCACTAGAGCTATACCTTGAGTGCCCTACCATCCATTCTTAATTAGCACATTCGTTTAGATAATATCACCAACTTTAATTTTAACACCTATGTGTTCTATTGTACTATTGTCGTTGACATCTTTTGATGATCTGCTTCTATCACTGCTTGTTTGTCCCTACAACCACACCACCCCCCTCCACCTCTTTGTCTCTCTATCTCTCCGCCCCCCACACACACACCTTAAACCAGCTTATATTTCAACTCTTTCTTGGACTCGAACGCAAGTTCTGTCGAAGGGTCATGAGGACTCGAAACGTCAACTCTTTTCTTCTCCGCCGATGCTGCCAGACCTGCTGAGTTTTTCCAGGTAATTCTGTTTTTGATGAGGAAACATATTTTATGCAGTGAGTGGTTAGGACCTGGAATGCACTACCTGAGAGGGTGGTGGAAGTACATGCAATCTTGGCATTCAAAAGAGAATTGGATAATTATCTGAAGAGAAAAAAAAATTGCAGGACTTTGGGGAAAATGCGGGGGAGTGGAACCTGCTGGGCTCTTACAGAGAGACAGCAGAGACACAATGACTGAATAGTCTCTTCTGTGCCGTAACCATGCTATGATTCTCTGGTTCACTGTTGACTTTATTTCACAACAATGGAAGCAGCAGGAGCAATTTCCCCACTGTTTGTTCAGCGCTTTGTGAAGTGAGAAAGGCAGGGCCCCATAAATGTGCGATTGAGGTATAGCAGTTAATTTGGGGGAGGTGCGGGGGTGCGATCTTTTGATACAATGGTTTTTCTTTGAAAGTGCTGATGAGTGTGTGATTGAATAATACCCTCACTGAGATACAGTAAAGCTTCACTTTTTAAATGTAACACTGTCAAAGGTCTTTCATTGCTCACAGTGAGTCAGAGGATATGCTGCCTTCTAACAATGGGGTATTGTCATTAAAGAGCGATGAACAAAATGTGATGAAGGCAGTGATACAGGAAATGGATTTGACACTTACGGCAAGTATGAGTTATAAACCAGGATTGTTAATTGCTTAATAGACAACCGGGGACTGATAAATCTAGTACCAGATTTTTATTTTGCGTTACTGCAGGAAGTAATTTTGTTTTGCCAATTCTTCCTTGCTGCAACAAACAAGGTTATTCACAGGCACACTGACAGAAATAGGTCAGTGGTGAGTCTTTTCAGGTTTTGCTAATTAAAACAGAAGATTAAAGTGTGTGATATTTATGAGGATATGAATTTCTCAGAGGAATAATGAAATCAGGGAGTTTAGAGAACTTGTTGCACTGAAGTAGGTTGCTGCTTAATCTGCAGCAGAACTGGCCCTTGTCCCCTCTGAAGCTTTAAATATCGGGCTTGTCCGCAGAAGATCCAAATCAATAGTTACATTATGGGTGGCATTTATATTATCTAAGAAAAACACAAAATGCTGGAAATACTCAGCAGTTCAGGCAGTTTCTGAAAACAGCCTTTCAGAATGAGAGGCTCTGACATGTGTTGCTGACCTGCAATGTTAACTTTTGTTTTTCTCTCTCCACAAATGTTGCCTAACCTGTTGGCTATTCCCAGCATTTTCTGTTTTTATTTTGGATTTCTGGCACCCTCAGTATTTTGCTTTTGTCTTGGCTTTTTGTATTGTTTCTCTACAAGCTGCAAAGCTGCTATGTGAAATGAGTTTGCATAGTCTCAGGCAATTCCTAGTAGGCTCACAGGCCTACAACAAAACAGTCCAGAATTTGGCAGTGAACTGGACATTTCTAGATTAATGTAGAATTATAGAGGATTTTACAGTACAGAAACATGTCATTAAATCCAATATGTCTACAACTGTGTTTATGCTGTACATGAGCCTTTTCCTAATTTACTTCATCTAACCCTAAAGTATCCTATTCTTTCTCCCTCATGTACTTATCTAGATTCTCTTTAAATGCCTCTATGCCAATGGCTTTAACTATTCCCCGTATTAGCGGATTCCACATTCTCAGCACTCTCTGAGCAAAGAAGTTTCTCCTGAATTTCTTTTTGGATTTATTACTGACTCTCTTAGATTTAGGACCCCAAGTTCTGGGATTATCTGAGAATCAAAACATCTTCAAACTATCAAACTCCCTTTGCAATTTTAAAGAGCTATATCAAGTCATCTCTCTTCTCTTTTCTAGAGAAAAGAGCACTAGCCTTTTAAGTCTTTCCTGCTGGTTATAAGCTCTCAGTTCTGGTATCATAACTTGTAATTTTTTTGCACTATCCTTTTGTTATGTAGAGACTAGAACTTTGCACAGTACTCTAAGTGTGGCCTGCATGGTCAAGCTTCCATACAAGTTAAACATAACCTTCACTTTTGAACCCTGTTCCTGTAGAAATGAACCCCAGTGCTATCTCTGCATTTTGATGGCTTTGTTAACTGCTCCACTATCTTTAATGATCTGCATTCTCAGATGCTTTGCAACTCTGCCCCATTTAGACTCTCTTTTTCCAAAGAGTAGATTGGTCCTCTTACACTTGCTACCAAAATGCACCATCTTATACTTGCAAGTTTCATCCCTCCTGTGATTTTGCTATGGGTCGATCATGAGGGTGTAAAGAGTTGCATTCACCACCCTGCTTTGGAGAAAAAGAAACCCTTCTTCCGTTACATCCAAAAAAGAAAAAAAATCGGAGTGATATTTGTATTCAGACGTATCATACGCCAGAAAAGTTGCTTTGCTTTCCTTGCTGAAAACTTCATCCATTTCAATGAGACCAGGTTTGGCTGATGAGACAAGGTGGCAGGGGGTTGGATTACTAATACCAGGGATAGAACAAGTAAGTTTCAAAAGCTAGTTTACTTGGATTTCAATTTTCTGCAGAGAGAGACAGAACAGTGGTGAACATGTTTTTCTGACTGCAGAGAAGTATGCAGTGGAGTGCCCTAAGGGTCAATAATAGGACCATTGTTTTTTCCATTGTTATATATGAATGACCTGGACTTTAGTATAGGGAGCACAATTTCAAGGTTTGCAGATGTTAGAAAACATGGCAACATGGTAAACAGTGATGAGGGTTGGACTTCAGGAGGACATGGACTGGTTTAATGGTAGACAGATGGCAGGTGCAGTTTAATGTGGCTTAGTGCGACGTGATGCATTTTGGGAGGAACAGCATGGAGTGTGCCAAATGGTACTATTTTGAAGGAGGCGGGATGGGTGGTGCAAAAGCAGAGGGACCTGGGCGAACATATTGCCAAACCCTTGAAGGTGGCAGGACAAGTTGATTAAGAAAGCACACGGTATGCCTCAATATTTAAATACAAGCGTTGAATGCAAAAACTAGGAAGTCATGATGAACCGTTGCAAATTACTGATTAGATGTCAACTGGGGTACAACTTTGGACACCACTGTTAAGGAAAGATGTTATCTGGGAATTTGGGATTGATCTTTTTAAAGCAGAAGAGGCTAAGGAGAGATTTAGGGGGATTCAAAATTATGAGGTGTTTTGATAGAGCAAGTGAGGAGAAACTGATTCTGCTGAAAGTGGGTCCTTGACCAAAGGCCTTAAATAGAATGTAATCGGCAAGAGAACCAGAGGGGGAAGGAGGAGAAATATTTTCCACACTGTGAGTTAGAGTCATAGAGTCAGAGAAGTATACAGCACAGAAAAAGGCCCTTCAACCCATCGAGTCTGCACCAGTCAAACAAGTACCTCACTATTCTAATCCCATTTTCCAGCACTAGGCCCATAGCCTTGTATGCCATGGCATCACAAGTGTGCATCCAAATACTTTTCAAACGTTATGAGGGTTTATGTCTCTACCTTCCTTTCAGGCAATGAATTCCAGATTTCCACCACCCTCTGGGTGAAAAAATTCTTCCTCATATCCCGTCTAAACCTCCTGCCCCTTACCTTAAATCTATGCCCTCTGGTTATTGATCCCTCCAACAAGGGGAAAAGTGCCTTCCTGTCTATCCTATCTATGCCCCCTATAATTTTGTACACCTCAATCATGTCCCCCCTCAATCTCCTCTGCCCAGGGAAAATAACCCCAGTCTATCCAACCTCTCCCCATAACTAAAACTCTCCAACCCAAGCAACATCCTGGTAAATCCTCTGCACTCTCTCTAGTGCAATCACATCCTTTCTATAATGCAGATTCCAGAACTGCACACAGTACAATACTCTAGCTGTGGGCTAGCCAGCGTTTTATACAGTTCCAGCATAACCTCCCTGCTCTTATATTCTATGCCTAGGCTAATAAAGGCAAGTATCCCATATGCATTCTTAACCATTTTATCTACCTGTCCCGCTATCTTAAGGGACCAGTGGATATGCACACCAAGGTCCCTCTGATCCTCGGTACTTCCCAGGGCCCTACCAGTCATCATGTATTCCCGTGCCTTGTTTGTCCTGCCCATCACCTCACACTTATCCGGATTAAATTCCATTTGCCACTGATCAGCCCATCTGACCAGTCCCTCTATATCCTCCTGTAATCTAAGGCTATCTTCCTCACTATTTTCCACCCCACCAATTTTCGTGTCATCCGCAAACTTACTGATCAACCCTCCTACATTCAAGTCTAAATTGTTTATATATACCACAAACAGCAAGGGACCCAACACCATTCCCTGTGGAACCCCTCTGGACACAGGCGTCCAGTCAGAAAAACACACCTCGACCATCACCCTCTGCTTCCTGCCACTCAGCCAATTCTGGATCCAATTTGCCAAATTGCCTTGGATCCCATGGGCTCTTACCTTTGTTATCAGTCTGCCATGTGGGACCTTATCAAAAGCCTTGCTGAAGTCCAAGTAGATCACATCAAATGCATTGCCCTCCTCTACACACCTGGTCACCTCATCGAAAAATTAAAGAAATTAGCACAGAAAGGGAGGAGGTTCTAAGTGGTCTGGCGGGTTTAAAAGTAGATAAATCTCCAGGCCCAGATGAAATATATCCCAGGCTGTTGAGAGAGGCAAGGGAGGAGATAGCAGGGATGCTGGCAATAATTTTCAATACCTCTCTGGCCACAGGAGAGGTGCCAGAGGACTGGAGGACAGCCAATGTGGTACCATTATTCAAGAAGGGAGGATGGGATAAACCAGGGAACTACAGGCCAGTCAATCTAACCTCAGTGGTGGGGAAACTATTGGAAGCAATTCTGAGGGACAGAATTAGTCTACACTTGGAGAGGCAGGGATTAATCAAGGACAGTCAGCATGGTGTTGTTAAGGGTGGTTGGGGGGGGGGCATGCCTGACCAATTTGACCAAATTTTTCGAAGAGGTAACCAGGTGTTTAGATGAGGGCAATGCATTTGACGTAATCCACTTTAACTTCAGCAAGGCTTTTGATAAGATCCCGCATGAGAGACTGACAACAAAGGTAAGAGCCCAAAGTTGTTAAGATTTGGAACACACCACCTGAAAGGATGGTGGAAGCAGATTCCATTGGAATTTTCAAATGGCAATGGGGCAGGTACGTGATGAGGTTTAAGGAGTTTGGGAAAAGTTTGGGAATGGGAAAATATGGTATGGGAAATTGGACACTCTTTCAAAGAACCAGCAAGGGCATGATGGGCTGAATGGCTCCCTGTGCTGGCCGCTTCAATATTAGAAGAAAACAGTTGCTTCTCATGACTTAAGGATATTCCAAATTGCTTTACAGGCAATGAAGTGCTTTTAAAATGTCGTCACTGTTGTAATGTTGGAAACAAAACCAAACAAGACCAAACCAAAATATGTTGAGAAGTCTATTCTCGCAGTGGCAGTTGTGCTTCTTACTGTCAGCTGTATTGCCTATATTAAGGCATAGAGAATGGCTACAGTCTTCACTGTTTAAATTAATTTTGATTTATGTGTTCAACTTTGCCAGGAAATCACAACAATTGCTTAAGAGGGAAAAATGCCATTTTAACATGTCTTCTTGTGTGTTATATTACATGGATCTTTTGTCAGTCACATTTAAAGAGGAGAGTAAGGATTAAGCAGAATTAAATCTGTTCTTCAAGCTGAGCTGAGAAGAAATGAAACTGTCCAGTGTAAAAGAAAATGAAGTTACAGGGGAAAACACATTCTCTTAAATTGAACCATAAACCCTAAATGTTATATAAGCAGATAAATTGTATACTTACCCGCCAAGGCAAGTGATACACTCCAATAACAATTCAAGGTGCGAGGACACTCCTTTAACCCACCTTTTTGACTAAGCTTTTGCTCATCTGCCCTAACATTTCTTCATGTGACTCAGTGTCAGCTTTTGACTGATAACACTCCTGTTGTGCGACATGGGATATCTTACTATGTTAAACGCATGTTGTCACTGTTGTTGTTGTAAAGTCCTTCGATGACATGGTTAAGCTTCATATAAATTTCAGCCTTTTTGTCATGTAACTGTAAGTGTTTTTATTATAGAAATGTAAGCTATTATTTTCTTATTCATCTGTTTTATGCTTTGGAACTCCAGGGGGTCAGAGACATCTGCTGTGCAGAACCTTATCCCATTTGATGCCATAAAAAAGGGCAGTGTATTGTGGGTAGATTTCCCCTTCCTTAATGCCAAGTTGGGAACTAGAGCAACAAATGTTGTCCGACATAAGTCACTGAGCATCATCATCATATATGGCAAAAAAAAGCTTTTCTCTTTCACACACAAAAGAAGAGAAAATATAAACACCTTTTATTACACTGATATTTATGGACAGTTTAGTGGACTGCATTTTCTTGGAAAGACTCCCTTTTTTTAGCTTGCACTTTTGTTGCTCAGCAGCCTTCAAAGTGTCAGTGAGCATCAGCATCATATGTGCCCAAGAAACCCTTTATCTTTACACTCAAAAAAAGAGAAAAAGAGCCATGACTGAAGTGCAAGTCTGTAGAGCATCTTTTCACTCTGGAGGCTGTGGACACTCAGAATTTTAAAATGGAGGCAAGACCTCACTTAAATAAAGTCCTCGGAGTCCCGCCCGACCCGCCAATCAGATTCACTACCTGGCCGGCAAGAGGCTTCATTCTGAGGCCTGTGGGAAGAAGCCTTTGTCTTGCTGAGTGAAAAACTAAGCCTTCCCTTAACCTGTAATACAGAATATAAGTTTTCCAGGTGGTGGTGTTCCTGTTGTTTATTTCTTCCTTCCTGAATTGCTAATGAAACTCATGGGGCAGAATTTCTAGTTCGGCGGGCGGGCACGCGCCCAACCCAATCGGATGCAAATCACGCGAGATGACGTCGGGTGAGTGTCCCACTGTCACCCTGTGCTTGCTCAATTTTCTGGTCGGTGGGCGCGCACAAAAGCCGGAAGCGCAACAGTCGACAATTAAGACGCCAATTAAGGTAATTAAAGGTGCAAATGTCTCAGATTTTTTGTGGTCCTTTCAACCTTACAGTCGCTTCCACTCACTTCCAGCAAGGCCTTTTGGCTTCTGCTTGTGCCACAATGGAAGCGGAGACATCAGCCATCAGAAGCTGCAACGTGGTTGGGTCCGCAAGTGCTCCCATGGAGTTTGCTACAGCTTGCATGCTGGAAAGGATGGGCTGCAAGCTCTGCATGAAGCCCTGTGCCAAGTTGGAGCAGGACTCCTCCATTCTTCTCTACAGTGACAGCAGGCTTTCTGGCAAGTCTGCCGATGCACCAATCATTTCTGTATGTGTGCCAGTCCTATTTAGCCCACTTACAAATACAGACATTTGTGATGTAGGAAAACATTGCAGCTATTTTGCACACAAATACACCTGAAAACAGCAATAAGAACAATGACCAATTGTATCTTATGGTGATATTACTTTTGTTGGGGAGGAGGGGTGTCGGGTTGGGGGCGAGTGCAGTATTGAGACCGAGGGATCCCCCTTCCTTGAGCGAGAGACATTGGCTGGCTGGGACAAAACAAGGCCTGGCTGTATGTGAGATTAACAACTCTCAATTCTGATCACCAGACAACATACATTGGCAAGAGCATAGAAAAGAGCAACAAACTCTGACCCCCAGTGTAAATGGAATGAGCTGTGAAGAAAGATTAGATGAATGCAGACTATACAGTGAAAACCATCAAGAGCAGATTAATTAGTCAGTGCTGTTTGTTGGGAATTTGTGTGCAGATTGTCACATTTGCCTCTATAATGGTGACTACAACAACAGCTTGCATTTATGCAGCACCTTCAACATAGTAAAACATCTCAAGATGCTTCACAGGAGCATTATCAAACAGAAGTTGAAATTGAGCCACATTAGCAGATAATTAGAACCAAGATCAAATGCTTAGTCAAAGAGGGAGATTTTAAGGAGCGTCTTAAACAAGGAGAAGGAGAGAAGTAGAAAGGTGCAGAGGTTTAGGGAGGGATTCCCAGAGCTTAGAACCATGGCAACTGAAAGCACGGTTACCAATGATGGAGCAATTAAATCAGGGCTGGTGCAAGAGGCTAGAATTGGAGGAGCACAGAGATCCTGGAGGGCCGTGGGGCTAGAGGAGATTAGAGAGTTAGGGAGAGATAGGTAACACCATGGAGGGATTTGAAAATAAGGATGAAAATTTTAAAATTGAAGCTCTGCTGGACTGGGAGCCAATGTAAATCAGCGAGTACAAGGGTGATGGGTGAGTGGGACTTGGTGTGAGTTAAGACACTTCAAAAAAGTATCTGTGAAGCAGTTTAGGTTGTTCTGATGATATGACAGATGCTAATTATAAATACAGTAGTATGATGATTTGACCCGCAACTCCAGGGCCAAGAGTTCATAATACCACTCTAGCAAATTGAGGAATTACATTCAATAAATAATAATCATTTATAGATTTGCATCAGAAACAAATTACCTCAAAAACTGCCAGATTGTTGTAAGAACCCAACTGATTAATTCATGTCCTTCTGGGAAGAGTCCTGCCCAGTCTAGTCTGCTTGCAACTCCAGCCCCACACTGTGTGGGTGACTCTTAAATATGTCCTCTGAAGTGGTCTAACAGGTCGTTCCATACTAAAGCTGGAAGGGCAACGAATGCAGTCCTTCAAGTGTCACCCACATCCTGGGAACAAATGAGAAAAGTTCTTTCTTTATAGCAGGGATCTCGCTGAGATCCATAAACTATTAAATGACAGAGAAGATAATCCCTTTGAAGTAAGAGTGGTGGAGTGAGTCCAGATAACATGACTTTAAAGCTTTGAGAAGTATATTTAAAACAGATACTCTTAAGAGTGATAAATGATTGAAGTAATCTGCCAGGGTAAGAGAAACAAAAAACTGTTCAAAATGCAGCTGGTTGCTATCTTTGGAGAATCAGGTAAAGACAGAGATGTTCTTAAGTGGTCCATATGGCCCGTACTTTTCCTATTTTTATGTGGCGAGTTCTTAAGCTTCCGGTTCTGCAGTGACCAAAATGGTCAAATCAGTTCTCTCTGTCCTGTTTTTAAAGCACTTCTCCCATTTGTGCCTTCAGTACATCACTGTGTATAAAACCTACTGGATATCGGACAGTGTGTGATTTAATATACCCTCTATTCCCTCTTGGGAATTGATTTCAAATCTAGTGCAGACAGCCGCGATAGGAAATAGGACTATTCTCTTTGCTGGCTGGTGGGTCCTTCTAAGTGCAGTAAACTTTGTGCTATCCAGCAATGGACAAACAGAATTCCTAACAGCGCAATTTATTTTAAAGCCGGTCACTTTCAGTATTCAGGTAATGCATTCTTTAAAAGAAAGCTAATAACCATAACAGTAGATTGCAAATGTGCAGAAGTTGTTCTTTGGCTTTACATTGGAATTATTAAATTGTTGGGTAAGCTTTGGTTATTGTACCTGAACAAAGATATACTGCTCAAAGCAACTGTCAGTCAAACTGACAGTTCAATTTTTTTTAAAGCTGGACTGAGGGTTGTGGTGTCAGCCGCGGTGTCAGCTTGGTCTTCAGTTGTGGTGGCTTTACTGTGATGCCCTGCTGTGCTGGGGCCCTTGACTGCGCAACTGCTTCCCCTCTTCCCTGAACTCCTCAAAGACAGAGAGACAACTTGCCTTGTGTCCAGAGTAATGTAACTCCTCATTAACCAGCATTTTTGATTAACTGGCATGACTCATTCCCGGAGCATCCTGGATAATAAAGATTTTCCTGTAAGACAGAAAGAAAGAACTTGCATTTGTATATTACATTTCAGGACCTCAATGTCCCAAAGTGCTTCAGAACCAATGATATATTTCTGAAAAGCAGTTACAGTTGTAGTGTCAGAAAATGTTGCAGACAATTTGCACAGAGCAAGGCACCACAAGGAGCAATGGGATAAATGACCAAATAATCTGTATTTTTTATATACTGATGCTGATTGAGGGGGATACATATTGGCCAGAACATTGGGAGAACTCTGCTTTGCTTCTAAAATGGTACCCATGGGATACTGTGAGAGAACAGAAGGGGCCTTGGTTTACTGTTTCATCCAAATGATAGCACCTCTGACAATGCAGCACCCCTACAGTGCTGTACTAAGTACATTAAAGTTGCCCATTGTTAGCTCTGTTCCTAATCAGCAACACAAAATAGACCATAATTTGACACTAGATTGATCCTCTCACTCAAAGAAGCCTAAAGGATAGCTGATGGGAGTTGATAGCTGATAGATGATGGCCTATATTGTTAGGCCATTGTAGACACATCTTTACGTTAGATCCAAATGACTTTTTTGTTAACTTTGAAAGGGTAAATATGCTGTATTTTTCTTTTGATTCTTAATCTTTTCTGGTACCTCCAGGCCCTACATCAAGTGCCAATGAAAGGGTAAATAGACCATCAGAAGTGTTAACACTAAGAGACCAAATTTAACCCTTTAATTTTCTTTCCTCCATGTGGGTTTTGCATAATGGCCATCACCATCATTTGTGTCTGAACGTTCTGTAATATCAAGAAAAGCCTTGCCTAGTCAGTCCCCAAGGCATTGCTGGTAGAAGAGACCATAGCAGTCTATCACGTAATGTTGAGGAGTCTTAATGAAGTTAATGAGTCATGTAATGTTAAGCTGAATATGTCAACTACAGGTGCATGAGCAATACTATTTTTACACATCATTTCTAATATATGATAAACATGTTTTATTGGATTGGTTTTCTCTACAGGTATACCAGGCTGAAACCCTCAGAATGTATGATTTTGTCTATAATAATTGAGATTGCAGTCAACACTCAACAGTAAAGTAGATTTATACTTCTCCCCCTGCTCTGATATACCATGAAAACTGACATTGCACTGGCTCATGAAAGTGATAAATTGTTCGGCACATCGAAAGTAGTGATTGATGTGGGACGCGATGTAGGGCAGTCAGTGAATTGATGCAACATCTATGAACTTTATTAGCCTCTTAAGGTTTTAAATTACAGTGTGTATCTCCATCCACATTTATGTTACTTTAAGTGATTATATATTTTCAATACTTTCAAAGTAAATATTGGGAACACATTCATTTAGAAGCTGGACACCAAGAAGCGCAACATTTTGAAAACTATATTCAGGAAAGTGGTATCAGCTTGTGCGTGGCATCAGTAAAATAGAAAAGTACCATCACAGGTGAATGCACTTTGATTTTCTACCCACATTATTTTACTAAGCATAAGGCAGTTAATGTATATTACAGAGACTAACACACAGGAATAGATTTTTAGCCCCCTTTGGGGGGCGGGCAGGCATGGAATTTTGCGTTGCCTGCCTGCATGCCAGTTGCCCAGCTCTGTCCCACCCCTGAGCCATTCTCCCTGAGGTGAACTGGGGGCAAGGAGCAGATAGCAATTGAGCCCGTTAATGGCCACATAAGTCCAATTGTCAGAGGACAACTCGGATTTTCCAGTCAGCCTCCAGGTCCCCACAGGTGGCAGCTGCCTGGAGCCTCTCGGGGTGGGAGGGTGGTGGTGTGGGGGCAGCTTCCCAGGCAGGCTTAGAGGCCCCCTCTGCCAGTATTGGTTCAACGGCAGCCACAAGCTGCATTGTAGAGGGCCGGCACAACTCCACCCCTCCCCCGCTACTGTGGTGGCCCAGCTGCAAAGGTGTTTTTTTTTTTTTATATTTCAGATTTGAAAAAGTTGGAGAGAGGGTGCCTCCATTTTGGAGCTGCCTCTACCTCATTTACCAGTGAGGGCACCCTGCTGCTGTTTTCATGCTGTGGGGCCTCCTTTTGGCCCTCCAGCACCAAGAGTCTGCTCGATGTCCTAAATTTGACAGTGAGCCTGCCCTCTGGCCACTAATTGGACAACTCAGGGAAAATCACAGGCGAGTGACTGTTTCCCACAAAGTGCAGGCTTCTGTCCACCATTCAAACCTGATGGCGGTCAGAAGCCCGCAGTCTGCAGACTGTTGCATGGCCACAATTCGGTGAGGGGTTGAAATGAAAGCTCCAGGTGTGTTGCTGCCCTACGACATAACACAGATCGTATTATTACTATTAAGTAAACCAACGCCTGTTAGCAAAGCAAATACATAGCAGTTTTGCTGGATAAAGAGACATGCTTTTTGAACTGCACTCATCAGGACAGAATTCGCAAGACTACCAACTGTAAAGAGAATGTCAATTTGTACTGCATTAGAAGAGCGTGCTGATTGGTTGACAAGCAGACCCTGATTAGGAGAGGCGTTGCCATGTAGAATGCACCAGAGAGCAGTTAACTGCCAAGCTTTAGTTTAAATTTAAACCAGGTCGACTCTGATTGGTCAAGGTATTGCTATGGGGAATGAACCAGGGAATGGCTGGTTCCCAAGCTTTCGTTTAGTTGAAAAATTCTCCTTCTGGGCCTCCTTGCCTTCTCTTTCTTTGCTCCCTCACTGTACAGACTTCTAAAACTCAAACTCTGTACTGCAGAAAGATTGCACTGCATATTAAATGATAGGAATTTTAACCATGGTTTGTCGCAAAGGCCTATAAAATACAAGAGAAGAAGATATGCCAGTCTCAATGAGAAAGAATGTGAGCAAATGCAGTCCAGACAAAGAGGACAATTTTTCTGCAAATGCAATAGAGCACTGCCAAAAATCTTGTGTAATTAAGAAAACCAGCATCTTAATTTGATTTGAAATGTAGTTTGGGCCAGTTTTTGTCAGTGAGTTAGGCCACTGTCCTTTTTGAGCTTATGTAATGAATAGTAAAATAATAAAAGAACCCTGTTGTCAGGAATACAGGGCAGAGGCTGCCAGAATTATGCCTTGAATGGGAACATAGATGGTTACATAGTCTGGCCTGTGGATACACGGAAAATAATCACAGTATTCTGCAGGGGGTCCACACCGCTAGCTTTTTTGCAAGTCACTGTGACATTGGGAAGGTCTGGAACAAGCGGATATAATCTTAAAATTAGAGCTAGCCATTCAGGGATGAGATGGGAAAGCTCTCCTTCAACAAAGACTTGTGGAAATCTGCAACTCTCTTCCCCAAAAAGCTGGGGTGGTCAGTTAAATTTGCAAAACTGAGCTTGATAGATTTTTTGTTAGGCAAGTTTATTAAGGGCAGAATGTTTCGTTCCGCGGGCGGGCATGCTCCCAACCCGAACAGGAGTAAAATAGTGTACGATGATGTCGGGTGAGCATCCCAACGTCATCGCCTGCTAAGGCGACATTTCACTCAGCGGGCCCACGCGGGTGCCAGAGTGACCTGCCATTAATTAACAGGCCACTTAAGGCCATTAACAGTCCAATTGTCTGTGATTTTTCCTTGCCTGTGCGATTTTCTGCTCATTGCACAGGCAAAACGGGCAGGCAGCCAGCCTGATATTTTCACAAACCTCATCCAAGGGCAGGATAAAAAGGGTCAGCAGCATTGCCAGTGTGAGTAGTGGGGAGTTTGGGAGATAGTTTGCAGCTGGTTGCTTATTGGTACTTGGCAGCTTCATCTCTGTTTGGGGCTTCATTTCAGGACTCATTGCTGTCAGGCCCCCAGGGGATTCAGACTGTGTTGACCCTTCCAGGTATTGGACAGCCTTCCCTTGCCCTGATAATGGGGATTGTGGTCTCTGCTGGAGGTGCCTCCTCTGAGGAGGAAGAGAGAGAGAAGGGAGAGGAGGCCAGGTGTCCCTATGAAGCTTCCAGGAGATGCACTGGTGGGATGAGAGGTGCAGGCACAAGGGGCGCTGGGCCAACAGGTGGTCCAAGGTGGAAGGGGCTGCTGAAGACGTCAGTATCCTGCTGCCAATGTTTACAGGCAGTGATACTGCTACCTCAATATGTCTGAGGTACGATGCCGAAGGAGGCTCCGACTCTCAAAGGGAAACGTGATCTCCATTTGCTAGATGATTGGGCCTGAGATCAGCTCCGACTGTGTGGGTGGACAACCCATGCCAGTAGCTCTGAAGGTCACAGTGGCCCTCAACCTCTATGCCTCCAGCTCTTTCCAGTGGTCAGTGTGCGATCTGTGTGAAGTTTCCCAACCAGCTGTCCACAGTTGCATCAAGCTGCTGACAGAAGCTCTGTTCAGGCGGGTGCTGCCTTTTATTCTTTACCGTACGGACTCCAGCCAGGCTGAGCGAGCCAGAAGCTTTGCAGCGAATGCCGGATTCCCTCACATCCATCGACTGCACACATGTGCCCATCAAGGCGCCAGTGGGTCAGCCGGGTGCCTTTGTCAACAGGAAGGGATCCACTCCATGAACATGCAGATAATGTGTGACCACAGGATGCAGATTCTGCAAGTCTGCACAAGGTACCCTGGCAGCTCCCATGCCGCTTACATCCTGAGACACTCCCAGGTCATAGAGTTATACAGCACAGAACCAGGCCCTTTGGTCCATTGTGGCCGTGCCGGCCATCAAGCATTTATCTATTCTAATCCCATTTTCCAGCACTTGCCCCATTGCCCTGTATGCTATGGCGTTTCAAGTGCTCATCTAAATACTTCTTAAATGTTGTGAGGGTTCCTCTACCACCCCCTCAGGCAGTGTGTTCCAGATTCCAGCCACCCTCTGGGTGAAAACAATTTTCCTCAAATCCCGTCTAAACCTCTGCCTCTTACCTTAAATCTATGCCCCCTGGTTATTGACACCTCCGCTAAGGGGAAAAATTTCTTCCTATCTACCTTATCTATGCCCCTCATAATTTTGTATACCTCTATCAGGTCCCCCCTCAGCTCTCTCTGCTCTAAGGAAAACAACCCTAGCCTATCCAGTCTCTCTTCACAGTTGAAACGCTCCAGCCCAGGCAACATCCTGGTGAATCTCCTCTGCACCCTCTCCAGTGCAATCACATCCTTCCTATAGTGTGGTGACCAGAACTGCACACAGTATTCCAGCTGTGGCCTAACTAGCATTTTATTCGGCTCCAACATAACCTTCCTGCTGTTATATTCTATGCCTCGCCTAATAAAGGCAAGTATCCCATATCCCTTCTTAACTACCTTATGTACCTGTGCCGCTGCCTTCAAGGATCTATGGACATGTACACCAAGGTCCCTCTGATCCTAGGGTCCTACCATTCCCTTGCAGTGTTAGTCCTCCCAAGATGCATCACCTCACACTTCTCAGGGTTACATTCAATTTGCCACTGCTCTGCCCATCTTACCAGCCCATCTATATCATCCTGTAATCTAAGGCTTTCCTCCTCACTATTTACAATATCATCAATTTGCAAACTTACTGATCATACCTCCTATATTCACATCTAAATCATTAGCATACACTACAAACAACAAGGGTCCCAGCACCAATCCCTGCGGTACGCCACTCATCGCAGGCTTCCAATTGCAAAAACAACCTTCGACCATCACCCTCTGCCTCCTGCCACTAAGCCAATTTTGGATCCAATTTGCCAAATTACCCTGGATCCCATGGGCTCTTACCTTCTTGACCATTCTCCCATGTGGGACCTTGTCAAAAGCCTCACTGAAGTCCATGTAGACTACATCAATTGCACTACCCTCATCTACACAATAAGTCATCTCCTCGAAAAATTCAATCAAATTTGTTAGACATGATTTCCCCCTGAAAAAGTCATGCTGACTATCTTTGATTAATCCCTGCCTTTCCAGGTGCCTGTCCCTTAGAATTTTTTTCAGTAGTTTCCCTACCACTGATGTTAGACTCACTGGCCTGTAGTTACCTGGTTTATCCCTACTACCCTTCTTGAATAATGGTACCACATTCGCTGTCCTCCAGTCCTCTGGCACCTCTCCTGTGGCCAGGGAGGATTTGAAAATTAGTGTCAGAGCTCCTGCAACCTCCTCCCTTGCCTCACATAGCAGCTTGGGATACATCTTATATGGGCTGGAGGATTTATCTGCTTTTAAGCCCACTAAAATCGCTAATACCTCCTCCCTTTCAATGCTAATTTATTCAAGTATATTACAGTCCCCCTCCCTGATTTCTACAACTACACCATCCTTCTCCATCGTGAAAACAGATGAAAAGTAATCATTTAAAACCTCACCTACATCCTCCAGCTCCACGACAGATTGCCACTTTGGTCCCTAATGGGCCCCACTCTTTTCCTGATTATCCTCTTGCCCTCAATATATTTATAAAATGCCTTGGGATTTTCCTTTGCCCGCCAGTGTTTTTTCATGCCCACCAGTGTTTTCTCATGCCTCCTCTTTACTCTCCTATTTACTTTTTTAAGTAGCACCCCCCCCCCCCCCCACACACTTTCTATACTCCTCTTGGGCTTCTGCTGTTTTCAGCTCTCTATCTGCCATAAGCCTCCTTTTTTTTTCCTTATCCAATTCTCTATATCCTTTGACATCCAAGGTCCCCTGGACTTGTTGATCCTACCCTTCATCTTTACGGGAACATGTTGACCCTGAACTCTCACTATTTACTTTTTGAATGACTCCCACTGGCCTGATGTAAGCTTTTCTACAAATAGCTGCTCCCAGTCCACTTTGGCCAGACCCTGTCTTATCATATTGAAATCAGCCTTCCCCCAGTTCAGGACCTTTATTTCTGATCCATCTTTGTCCTTTTCCATAACAACCTTAAATCTTACAGAGTTATGGTCACTATCCCCGAAATGCTCCCCCACTGACACTTCTACCACTTGCCCAGCTTCATTCCTTAAGATTAGGTCCAGTACCGCCCCTTCTCTCGTAGGACTTTCTAAATGCTGGCTCAAAACGCTCTCCTGGATGCATTTTCAGAATTCCACCTCCTCTAAGCCTTTCATGCTAAGACAATCCCAATTAATGTTGGGGAAGTTGAAATCCCCTACTGTTATTACCCTATTATTTTTACACTTCTCTGAGATATGCCTACCTGTCTGATCCTCTATCTCCCCCTGACTGTTTGGCGGTCGATAGTACACTCCCAGCAAAGTGATTGCCCCCTTTTTGTTTTTAAGTTCTACCCATATGTCCTCATTTGAGGAAACTTCTAAGATACCATCCCTCTTACTGCAGTAATTGACTCCTTGATCAATAGTGCAATGCCACCTCCCCTTTTACACATCCTCCTCCCCCCCACCCCGCCCCCTGTCATGCCTGAGGATTCTATACCCTGGAATATTGAGCTGCCAGTCCTGCCCTTCCCTCAACTATGTGTCTGTGATAGCAACAATACCATATTCCCATGTGTAAATCAACGCCCTCAATTCATCTGCTTTACTTGTAAGACACCTTGCATTAAAATAGATGCAACCCAACCTTGCATTATTGCCTTGTGCCTTAACAGGTCTATATTTGCTCTGCCTCCCAGACTGATTTAGTTTCCTATATTTGGCTGTGCATCATCCCCTCCTGTAACTCCAAAGATGCCGAGGCTCTTCAGTGTCCTAGCCCGACTGGATGGATGGCTGCTGGGTGACAAGGGCTGTCCGTTGAAGAGGTGGCTCATGACCTGAGAACAGAGGCAGAGCAGCGTTCCAATATGAGTCATGCCTCCACAAGGGCGGTGGTAGAGAGGACCATAGGTCTTCTCAAGATGCGTTCCGATGCCTGAACTGTTCACTATAATACTCCCAGAGTGGGTGTCACTGATCGTGGTTGCATGTTGCACTCTCCAAAATCTGGCACTGCCAAGGGGGGGGACCCACTGGAGGAAGGAGATCTTGACAGAGCTGTACAGGCCACAGATGATGAGTCCAGTAGTGAGTCCGAAGCTGAGTACAGTGAGGAGAATGCTGAGGGCATGGAGGATGACCTCGGCAACCTCCAGGGAGGGAGGGACACCAGGGACGCCTTGATCCAATGCTCCTTCAGCTAGGCTACCAAAGATCAGCTTCAAACGCATGCCAGGGCTGCCTCCTCCATTCCAGATGTCTGAAAGGACCCTTTTATTTGCACACAAAGAACACTCAGTGCCTGTGTAATAAACTTCAGAGACACTTATGCCCAACATTACAGACTGGTGTGCCCTGCACCAATAAAACAAAAAGGTGAAACATACTCAGGCCATGACGACAAAAACAAAATTGATCTATTTTGACAATTCCAAACTATTTACATAAAATTATCTGCTCTTCATTCCCAGACCAGTATAGATAAAGTAACATAACTAAACACAAAATCACTTGTGACCTGACCCTTTTATGCTCATGGTGCCTTTAACTTATGTTTGTAAGTGCTACATCTAGGTGCTCCCCCTGGCTGGCACCGGCATTGGAGACAGCCTGCTGACTCTGCTGTGTTGTTGGCATTGAGGACCTTGGCCATTGTCCTCTGGCCAGTGGAGCTTGTGCTGGCCCCACCTGGGAGCTGCTGCCATCATCCAGAGTGCCCTGAGAAGAGCCCACAGAGCTCACAGGCTGCTCGTGCACCAACGTGAGGTCACTGTGGGCCTCCCTGCACACAATTGATGGACGGGCACCTAGCTGGGGTATTGGGTGCCTCATCCATCTCCCACACTGACACTGACCACCTGAGGTCAATGCCTGCGTGAGGGCTTGCAGGTCCAAGTGCAACTGCAGGAATGCCTGATTCTGTCCCTAGAGCTACCTCTCCATAAGAGTTGCCACTCTCTCAATGGAGGAGGCATTGCGCTCTCCCATGACAGTCAACGCAGTTCTCATGCTCCGCATGGACTCCTCCATCATGGAGACCATGGCACGCAGACCCTCGGGGATCTCCGCCAGATCCTCCCACAGAGCTCGGTGGACATCCAGCATCTGCTGCCTAATGGACAACTCCAGAGGCCCATCATCAGCCTTTGACTGAGCATCGCCCTGGTCCTCAGCAGTCCTCTGACTGCCGGCGCCCTGGGCACTCTCTGCCTCCACTTGCACCTCAAGCGAGTGTGAAGTGCCCTCAACAATGTTCACTAGTATATTAACCACCACTGTAATGCCCACTGAGGCACTGGTATCTGTGCTGGTGTCTGCTTCAGAGACCTGGTGTGATGCAGGTGCAAATGACGCCTAGTGGTGCTCCGGTGTCAGGGGTGGCCCCTCGGGTTCTGCAGATCAGACGCCTGCTGGTGAACCTAAAAGTGAGAAGAAGGACATGTCATTAGTTAAAGTCATCAGACTGTCACTGTGCAAGCCAGGCACCCTGGTGAGACAATGGAGATCTGCATCGTGGTGCCCTCGTCTTTCAGTGATCGATGGGGGCTCCAGGTTCAAGGCTCACATCAATGAGCAACCTACACTAGAGTGGTTGCACAATCCGAAAGCCTTACCTCTGTGCACTGCACTCTTACCTTTGTCTGACACTTCTGCCTCTCCTCGCCCAGTAACATGGGAGTGTGCTGGCTCTCCAGCTCGAAACAGGAGAGCAGCAGCAGGTTGGGAGGGCCTTCACCTGGACGTGCCCTCTTGGCTTGGTTATGGCTCGTCTTCTCCTGAAAGGACAGAGGAACATTGATTAGTCCCCTCTCTACCTGCAGCGCCATTGCAGCCTGGCCTACCCCACCTGAGGAACACCTCGCAGGGCACATCTGAGTCGTGGTCCTCAAGCTACAAGGCACTCAGTCCAAACAGCCAGGGCTCACCCCTTTTGCCAGCTCCGGCATCATTGACAGTTGGCACTCGGACTCTAGCACCCCTGAGGTCCATGGGGGGATGGCCACACCCTAATACATCTGCACACTGACCCATGACAACACGGTATTCATCCTTCCTGCGCATGGCAAGTCATTGAAGCGCTTCTGGCATTGCACCCATATGCACTGCACCACGTCATGGCTGCTCACCAGGGCTTCCATCTCCACCCATGCCCTCTTGGTGAGGTGCGGTGGCCTCCTCCAACCATTTCTGGGGACAAAGATGTCCCTCCGGGCAGCCACCTCCTCCAGGAGTACCGTGAGGCACTCATCAGAAAAGCGGCTGCCCGAGTGCCCTCCTGCCTGGTGTTTGCAGCCGCAGTAGGCTCCATTGCTACAAAGGCAGACAGGCGTCCTTCCCTGGCAGCCATTCTGGGGCTGTCTGGGCCATTTTTAAACCGGCCGCCGGGTCACCATTGGACCTGGCAGCCCCCACACCCCACTCGGGCCTTCCCAGCCAGTGCGGAGCCGCATTTCACGCTGCGTGAAATCGCGGTCGAAGCCTGATTGCAGATCAGTTTCATGGCCATTCTCGAGCTTGCCCATTGTGCCCACCAGATGAGGGGAAAATGCTGCCTAAGGGTTAGGGCTGATCTGTATTTTCGCTCCATGTACCTG
Source organism: Carcharodon carcharias (assembly GCF_017639515.1). Lineage (NCBI taxonomy): Eukaryota > Metazoa > Chordata > Chondrichthyes > Lamniformes > Lamnidae > Carcharodon > Carcharodon carcharias. The sequence goes on from NC_054472.1 coordinate 170,882,708, forward strand.
CCTTGGTTCCTTAACATCCGCTTGTTCTGGATTTTCCCAATGTCACAACAACTTGCAAAAATCTAGAGGTGGAGACCCCTTGCAGAATACTGTGATTATTTTCTGTGTAACCACAGGCCAGACAAATGTAGCCATGCAATGTTCCCATCAAAGGCATAGTCCTGGGAGCCCCTGCCCCGTATTCAAATTAAATGTCGGAAGTGCTTGAATGGCCTATTCATGTTCCTATGCTCTTGTTCTACAGTAGAAAGGGTTGACTTGCCTTAGCCTCCATGGCCTCTATCGCTGGAGCTGTAGTGCTGGCTGCCGCTACCTTTCTCTCCCTCCACTGTGGGAAAAGCACCAAGCTGGTTTGCTTCCAGTCTGATCACAGCTTTTTCTTTTAGTATTTCCTTGACACACACAACACACACATACTCTGTCAAATCTAAAAGAAAGCTCGGTGATCAGATTCTATTAAAAACAAACAGCTCCCACTGACGTCAATGCCATGCAGCATCCAAATAGCCACAGAATACAACTTCTCTCCAGAACGTCGGAGTGGTTGCCTCAAATGCTTCAAGAAAGAGTTTCTCTGTCCTAATTTTGCAATGGCCGCTCAGAAAAAATATCAGCAGTTTTTTTTCTCAAAGGGAATCAGAATCATTGAAGGTAATTATCAAGCACGTGCGGGTGTGGAAAGCTGACGGTAACAGGTGGGTGATCTGCTGAACCTGTTGTTCCTTTCTGTTGAAGTCAGTTTTCTCCCCAAATGAAGTTGAAAATTACCACCATGAAAATATCAGAACAACAACAACTTGCATTTGTACAGCTCCTTTAATGCAGTAAAACATCCCAAATTGGATAATTAGACAATACTTACCCCAAAGTAGGTGAATTAGAAAATAGCTCTTCCTCCTAATTTTTTCATTGCCCATGGGATACAATTAGGTCACAAAACTAGTGGGAGAGATCATAAGCATTGTCCTTTGAATATCTTTCTACTTTCATCCTTTTTTCATCTTTTGTATTGGATAAAGGTGGACAAAAGGCTGCAGACTGGTGGAAACCAGCTGGACAGCCAGAGGAAGGTGCAGTTTTGTCCACATATCCAGTAACATACTTCCTGGCTGATATTCCCTTCCACTTACTTTAATGGAACTGAATAAATATCAAGCAGGGCGTATAACAGGCTGCTGATGTGATAGCGCTATTTAGCTCTACCACCCAGACCAAATTCTATCCCAGGGTGTTCTTAAATGTACATATGCAACCATCCATGTGGTGGAAAACTTCCTGTGACACCCTTAACTAGGCAGGCATTAGTATCTCCTGAATGTTCATTAAAAAATCATTGGAAAGTGATAACAGAACTTTCCTTTATTATTAAAAGCAAAATACTGCAGATGCGGGAAATCTGAAATAAAAACAGACATGCAGAATCAGACATGCTTAATATGGAAATGAAGGACACACATCTTGAAGTGCATCATTCTTTCATTGTACAGAAGATAGTCATTTTGTTCCAGAAAGAAGTCAAACTGAACATATTTATCTCTTAGCTAGAAGTAAACAGGAAAAGCAATTAGCAGTTACCTGACTGAAAATACATCTGATGGAAAGCCATGGTACATGCACGCTCTTAAAAAAAATGTTCTGAGTTGATAGGTATTTGTTAACAGTTAAGATGTTAATGGAGCAATGTTGGTTGTTACCTCATGGACTATAAATAACTGCAACAGCAATCAAAAAACACCTCAAACCAATTGTGTTGAAAAGTTTTGCATCCTTTTCGGGTTGTGAACAAACAGTATGGGATAAAACACAAGCAGTTAAGTTGCTGATGCAGAATACTTTGAGGTAATCAGGCTGTGAAAGGCTTGAGAAAGTACAGGAGAGACCGTAGTGCTTTGAGAAGAAGTCTCAGGTTCACCTTCCCAAGGGCAACTAGAAAAACAATGAAACAGAAACAGAATGCAGAATGCAGAAGAGTCATACAGACTCGAAATGTTAACTCGGTCTTTCTTCTCCACGGATGCTGTCAGACCTGCTGAGTTTTTCCAGCAATTTTTGTTTTTGTTTCAGATTTCCAACATCCACAGTATTTTGCTTTTATGTTAGAAAAACTTGGCACGGACCGCTGGCCAGGGAATTTAATTTTAAGAAAGTTCCATTGCCAAGTGTATTTTTTTGGGGGGTGGGGGTGGGTGCAGGGCTGGGGAGGGTGGATCCACATGCCGTTTTGCAAAAGTTTTGCATGTTCAACAGCTGGATGAACAAAATAGTCGTCATTAAACCTGTCAAAGGCAATTCAGTTGTGTTGGAAGGAGTATTATTACAGGTGCATCGTGATTGGTTTATAGAGCACAAAGTCACATGGCCCACCGTTTTCATTTCGAATATTAACCTACATAGCATGCAGAAGATTTATCCTTTGATCCTTTAAAATTAATCCTTAAAAAAAATCTTCCGGTCCCGCCAGCCATGGGAATTGTGGCGAGCAGGGGAGCTTAATTTGACAAAAATCAGTTTCCTAACATCAGGATGAATTCTGTTCTCGGGACTCCAAAGGCAACAAACAATGTCGGGAAGCCCGTGTGCCAGCATTAGTATCTCCTGAATGTTCATTAAAAGGCCACGTCGCCGGGATTAAGTTCCCCATCAGCGAGAATTTAGAATGTTCAGTTTTATGACTGTATATAAATGGCGTGCCCCAGGCCAGCTTCACTTCTCCCACAACTGTTACATCAGTAGGCGCTGCTTTCGCCTTCTTGGGTACTGCTCATTACGTCACTCATATCGGCTGCTGGTATCACAAGTCGTGCTAAGGCTGGAAGGGGGTGGGTAGGGTGGAGCAGAGGCTGGACCCGTGAGACAGGCTAAGTGGGGAAGAAAGGGAGGCTGTCTGGGTGCCTTTAAATATGGCGCCCAGGCCTTTGAGCCCATGAGGGAACAGCGGGGGGAGTGAATTCCTGTCCACTCCCCCCACCATGCGATTTGCCGTGCTCCGCTGGACGCAAGATTGCCCGTGTTCAGCCATCCCGCTCTCCCAGTGGAAATCCCTCGCACTTCGGCGCCCACCACAGAACTTAGACCTCAGAGTGGAACATTTTGAATGAGAGGCTCCGTCCGCCTGCTCTGGTGGATGTAAAGGGTCCCTTGGTACTGTTTTAAAGAGGTGCAGTGGAGTTGGCCCCGGGTGCCCTGGCCAATTATCTGTCTGTGGGAGATTATTGTGTGCAAAATTAGCTGCTACAATTCGTACAGTACAAACGTGCCCCCACTTGAAAAGTAGTTCATTACCTGTAAAGAGCTTTGAGATGCCCGCTGGTGATGAAAAGTGCTATATGAATGCAGTTAGATTTTCAGAAGGCATTTGATAAGATGCCACATCAAAGGTTATTGCAGAAAATAAAAGTTTATGATGTAGGGAGTAACATATTGGCATGGATAGAAGATTGGCTAGCTAACAGGAAACAGAGGGTAGCCATAAATGGTTCCTTTCCAGGTAGGCAGGATGTGATGAGTGGTGTGCCAGAGGGAAATGGGCTGGGACCTCAACTTTTTACAATTTATATGAATGACTTGGATGAAGGGACTGAAGGTATTGCTGCTAAATTTGCTGGTGACACCAAAGATAGGTAGAAGAGTAAGTTGTGAGAAGGACGTAAGGAGGCTTACATAGGTAGGTTAAGTGAGCAGACTAAGATCTGGCAAATGGAGTATAACGTGGGTAAATGTGAAATTGTCCAGTTTAGCAGGAAGAATAAAAAAGCTCATTATCTAAATGGTGAGAGTTTGCAGAGCTCTGAGATTCCAAGGGATCTGGGTGCATGAATCACAAAGGGCTGGTATGCAGATACAGCAGGTAATAAGGAAAGCTAATGGAATGTTATTGTTTACTGTGAGGGGAATTGAATACAAAAGTAGGAAGGTTAAGCTTCAATTGTACAGGTCGCTGGTGAGACCACAACTGGAGTACTGTGTACGTATTGGTCCTCTTATTTAAGGAAAGACGTAAGTGTGTTAGAAGCAATTCAGAGATGGTTTACTAGACTAATACCAGGAATGGTTGTGTTGCCTTATGAGGAAAGGTTGGACTGGTTAGGCTTGTATCCATTGGAGTTTAGAAGAGTAAGAGGCGACTTGATTGAAACCTTTAAGATTGTGAGGGGTCTTGACAGGATGGATGTGGAGAGGATGTTGCCCTTTGTGGAAGAATCTAGAACTAGGGGTCATGGTTTAATAATAAGGGGTTGCTCATTTAAGACCGAGATGAGGAGAATTTTTTCTCTCAGTGGGTCGTGAATCTTTGGAACTCTCTTCCTCAAAAGGCAGAGGAAGCAAGTTCTTTGAATATCTTTAAGGCAGAGTATGATAGATTCTTGATTAACAAGGGGTGAAAGGTTATTGGGGGTACGCGGGAGGTTACAATCAGATCAACCACGATCTAATTGAATGGTGGAGCAGGCTTGAAGGGCCAAGTGGCCTATTCCTGCTCTTACTCGTATGTAAGTCATTTTTAAATGTAATTTCAGGGAGCAATTTTCCCCATATACTCCAAAGAGCAATCAGAAATGGCCAAGGTAAGGTCTTGAGCTGCAAAGTCAGTTTAGCCTGTCATCTTGGTAAAGGTTTTGAAACGCTTGCGCTAGGAATGGCCACCCCCAAGGATCATTAAGACTGTGATTGACAATGAACTTGCCAACTCATTCATGAGGCTGTACATCATTTTGGTGGCTCGTGCTTAAACTAACAACCTCTCCTTGCAGTGACCAGCTGAACAGGAGTAAACAAGTTGTTGCTGAGGGTCTTGAGCACTACTTTTGAAGCTTTCAATGTTTGCTTGCTGCTAGTGATGAATTGCGTTTGAAGAGGATTTTTGAGATGCATCGGGAGACTTTCTGGGACATTGTTGAGACCTCATTAATGCCCTATTAACATTTTTCCCAAAAGTTCTCTGAAGACCTCATCTAAAGAGAGATTTTTGTTATTCATTCACGGGATGTGGACTTCACTTTATTGCCCATCCCTAGTTGCCATTGAGAAGGTGGTTGTGAGCTGCCTTCTTGAACTGTTGCAGTCCATGTGGTGTAGGTACACTCACAGTGCTATTAGGATTTTGACCTAGCGACAGTGAAGGAATGGTGATATATTTCCAAGTCAGGGTGGTGAGTGGCTTGGAGGGGAACTTCCAGGTGGTTGTGTTCCCATTTATCTGCTGCCCTTGTCCTTCTAGATAGTAGCGGTCGTGGGTTTGGAAGGTGCTGTCTAAGGAGCCTTAGTGAATTCCTACAGTGCATCTTGTAGGATTCCTAGTTTCTGACCTGTCTTGTAGCCACAGTATTTATATAGCTAGTCCAGTTCACTTTCTGGTCAATGGTAACCTCAGGATGTTGATAGTGGGGGATTCAGCGATGGTAATGCCATTGAACGTCAAGCGGCAATGGTTGGATTCTGTCCTGTTGGAGACGGTCATTGCCTGGCGCTTGTGTGGCACGAATGTTACTTGCTACTTGTCAGCCCAAGCCTGGATATTGTCCAGGTCTGGCTATACTACTCTATCTCATTGAAGACGTTAGAGGAGTCACTATGAGGAAAGGAGTGCTTAGTTATCATGATCTTACAAGGTATCCCCCTTGATTGGGAGGAGGAGATGAGGCTAAGCTTGGTTTTGTATTACCAGCACACTCTGCACCTTCAGTGGAGTTATATGTCTAGAAGTTACATATACAGCTCCATAAAAGTTGCTTCCAAACAGCGCTGCCAGCCATGTTTAAATTATAGTAATCATCAATTATCTTTAATATTGTGGGCTAAAACCAGACTTTCAAACAGACTGTCCTATTAGCACAGCAGTCAGTTAGCATCTGTTTGCACCCTTTCACCAAAATAACTCCCTTACTTCTTTTTGTTATTATCTGCCTTTAATGATGTCCCATGGTAGCAAAGTTCTTCAACAGCCATTTATGCTGTCCTTTCTTGTCATTAATCATGTTATTAGTTTGTTGAATACCTGACTTCTGCCCCAATTCTATGATTGAAAGTGGAACACTGGCAATTGCTTATCTTAATAAGGATGGTGCCAAGTCTCTCTGTAATAAACTGAAGTGTGTTCTTGCATAGAAATTACAGAAATTACCGCACAGAATACAGGCCATTCGGCCCAACCTTAGCCTCTGCATGACCATGGGTTTGTAAATTCAGCCCTGGGTACCACCACATGTGTGAAACTTTGAGATGAAATTTACGGGCCACCCACAGAAAAACAGGTGGGTGAACTCATAAATTAGGGCCCCACGCCATCAGCTGGCCCACCCATCCCTGCCCCCACTACAATTTTAAGGGCAGTTGGGGAGGTGTGGATAGGTCAGCCACCTGTGCTCCAATCGAGGTCCTTAAGTGAACAATCAGGGCCTCTTCCTGCTGCTGTTCTGATATAACAGGAAGCAGGAGAGGCCTTTGCCCAGCGTGTAACCCTGTGAGCTGTTGGTCACAAAAGCGGGGTGGGGGTGCCTTCTTCCGAGGCCTCCGTGTCAATTGGAGACCCACCTACCACAGTTTTGGCCCCACATCCACCCTCCCCAACATGGCCCCACCCTGCCCATGCTGGGGCGTGTCAGCCTGGCCCCCAACGAGACCTAGGACTTAGCTGAATGCCTGGGTCCATCACCACCTGCAGGAGCCGCAGTGGCCTGCTTGGCACTGCCGGTGTGCAGAGCTGCCGGCCTCCGATTGGCTGACAGCTCTGTGAGGCGGGACATCCCCCTGGAGATGTAGAAGCCCCGCCTCCTACTAATTAAAGGGCCGTCACCTGAAAAATTAAAGTGTGGCAAGCTGACTAAGCCAAGGCAGGCTCGCCCCCAAAACCTACGCTGGGGTGCGGGGAGCCCTTCCTCAGCATGAAATGCAGCCCAGGATTTCTAAGATCCACCCAGGCCTGGGAGCAGTAAAAAAGACCGTTAACATTCTTGGGATTTTTGTGGAGGATTATTTTCCCCCTATTGATGTTCCAGTTTGTAAAGTCGATGCTGAAAGGCTCCAGTAGAATTTTAAATTTCCACATTTGAGACCTGTTTTCAAAATGTGTGTGAATGAGCACCATTACTGCGATACCAGTTATAACACTTCACATCCTGTCAGAGAGTCCTTTCAGCAGTGCACAGTGACATGCTGCCTTTTCATAGTGCAGGGCCTGTTCCAAACTATCAAAGAAGGGCTTATTGTGAGATGGTGGAAAATGATCCTGAAAGAAAGGATGTCAAGCAGTCTTCCACATTCCACAGCTAAGGCCTTGAAATCTAGTTATCCAAAGAGCAAGAAACACAAACATTGAGTGCTCAGACTGAGAATCAGTTTCCTTTTATTCTTGGGGTATAGGCGTCTCTGACAAGGCCGACGTTCATTGCCCATGAGGAGGTGATGGTGAGCCGCCTTCTTGAATCTCCTTCATCAGTCCCTTGGGATCAAGGTTGAATCTGGTTTTATGGATTCTGAGATGCCTGATAAGCCCAACACTTGATCTGCAGTCTCTGCCACATGCAGGGTGGGTGGTGCTTGAAGGGTTTGGTAGGTGAGGTGCTTGGAGGTCTGTTCGCTTTCTCTGACGCCTGGACTTCATCTCTGCGTGCTCCCGATGGAGTCTCTCAATGCCTTCCTGAACACACCTTCTACATTTTGATCGGTCACAAGCCGGGGACTCTCATGAGTCAGCAGGGATGTTTGACCCCTTTCAGGGATGTTTTGAGGACAGCTCTAAAGCATTTCCGCTGTCCTCCTGGGATCCTTCTGCCATGATTCAGTTCCACGTAGAGCAGTTGCTTTGGGAATCTGGTGTCAGGTACACGAACAACATGTACTGCCCAGTGGAGCTGGATTTGAGTGATTAATGCATGGATGGTGGGCATGCTGGCTTGGAGAAGGATGCCACTATTGGACCAAGATTCTTTCCACGTTCTTAAATACAATGGAGGGCTTGCAAGTGCATTTCAGAGGGCTGTGGGTCTGGAGTCACAAATAGGCCAGATTGGGTAAAGATGACAGATCTAGTTCCCTAAAAGATATTAAATGAATCTGACAACAACCCAGTAGCTTCATGATCACGACTGATACTAGCTTTTTATTCCCAGATTTAATTTAAATAATTGAGTTTAAATTTTCCAATTGACTTGGTGGGATTTGAACTCATGTCTCTGGATCATTAGTCCAGACTCTAGATTAATAGTTTATGGGATTTCAAGTCTAGTAACTATCTGACTTGGATCAGCAGCAATTTGGACCTCTTCCATCCATGGAGACCTTCAAGACACCCCAACTCGCCACTCACCACGTGGCTCTATCAAACCCCCTCTGGACATGAATCAAACATCTCCAACTCCAAAACATTGATGAAATTCTGGAGGAAATCTTTGCCAGAAAACACCCTTCCAAATGAACATGAAGGGTGGAATCTTCCGGCTCTGCAGGTGGTGAGGGAGGGGGCGGGGGGGCCTGAAAATTTGGTGGGTTGGCATCAGGTCCGATACCCGACGACTTCCTGTCTCCACCAATGGTCGATCTTCCTGCCTCACCTCCCTTTCAGACCCTTAAGTGGCCAATTAATGACCACTTAAGGGCCTCTTACAGCCTCCATTGCAATTTTTGCAGCTCTGGGCAGGCCCATGCGGCCTACATGATTTGGTAAATAGTGTGGCTGCATGTCAACTGGCGTTGAGGGGGTAGGTTGCTTACCTGTGCATGATTGAGAACATGGGCATTAGGCAGGGGGTTGGCTGCTCCCCCATTCCCCTGCCTTTGCTTCCAATTCCCCTGCCCTCCACCCCCTGTGACACCCACCCCAAGAAACACCCCTCTCCCATTACTTACCTTTCTTCTGGGTCCTGGGATTCAGAAGAGTGCTGTTTTAGCAGCAGCCGCAGCCTCCTCCTCGGCACTGTCGATCACAAGAGCCACCAGCCTTTGATTGGCCGACAGCTCTTGGTGGGTGGGACTTCTAACTCAAGGGACTTGATTCTGGAGGAAGGCCCGCTGGTATCCCTGAATCTATCTGATTGACATAAGATCCAGCAGGCCTTCTAAAGAAGGGGGAGTGAGGATTTCACACCAGTCCCCGACCAGCAGGTGAGTCCCTCGCTACCAACAGAATATCCTGCTCATTGTCTCAGCCTCAACATCTCAATAACCAGGCTCAAATCTCCCCTACAGCTGTAGACAGCCCTCAGTAGGATACAGACAGGACATGGCCACCTGATGTACATGTGGCACCCCAAAACATCACCCGGCTGCAACTGAGGAAACCCTGACCAAACCATGGAGCACATAATGTCTTACCCTCGACTCATGTTTGAGGGCATCATCCTGGAGTTACACTTATTCACCAGGACTGGTTAGGAAAATTGACATTAAAACTGTGACAACAGCTTTTGCTCCTAAAGCCACCTTCCAAACCCATGACCATCTAGAAGGACAAGGGCAGCAGATAGATGGGAACACCACCACCTGGAAGTTCCCCTCCAAGTCAATCACCATCCTGACTTGGAAATATATCGCCTTCACTGTCGCTGGGTCAAAATCCTGGAACTCCCTTCCTAACAGTGCCATGGGTGTACCTACATCGCATGGACTGCAGCGATTCAAGAAGGCGGCTCACCACCACCTTCTCAAGGGCAACTAGGGGTGGGCAATAAATGCTGGCCCAGCCCACATTGAATGAATGAATGAATAAAAAAAAATTGAAAGAAAGAAAGAATACCAGAATTCTGCAGTAGCCAACAGTTATCAAACACTGCGAGCAAGCCGGCAGTACCTGGAAAGCAATGTCTGAAACAAATTCTGCATTAATTTGTAATGCTGGGGAGAAAGCATCATGCCCTGTGTGACCGTTGCAATCTTTTTCTTGTCCTTCAACATCAGCAACATTTGACACCCAAGCAGAGATCACTTCACCCTTGCGGGAATTGCAATCTGTATTGGGTCAATTTTCCTGTAAAGGAGCATTGACTGTCACTCCACCAAAGGATAAATCCACACTCTTTACCTCAGATGAATCCGTGAATCAATAGCTGAAATTACTGCTCAAGTTCAGAAAAAAAGCTTTTCTCTTGTCAACACAACTCCAGACAGTGATGATGTCGTGGAAATTTCACTTCTTGGCTACAGAGTGTACAATGGTTTTAAATATTATTGAATCTCTTTAAAAATATTCCTAAGGAAAGGCTTCAAGTTGATGATTAATTAACAGGGAGTCTCCTTTCCAAATTGTTTTTTCAGTTCAGCCTATCCACTTCTTCCTGCCTATTTTGACATTACCTTTGTCCAAAGTATCTTTACGTCAACAGGTGTTAGACCATTCACCCTTCAAAGACTTATACTGCTCAAAACAACAGATCCTATATCCAGTGGGATAAGATTCTTTTTGGTCCTTCTTGGTGGTTCTTATTCCCCTTGATTCAAGGGTCCATAACCAGGGGACATAGATTCCGAGTAAGATGTCGCAGGTTTAGAGGGGATTCAAAGGGAAATTTTTTAACCCAGAGATGGTGGCAATCTGGAACTCACTGCTTGAAAGGGTGGTAGAGGCAGAAATCCTCTCAACATTTAAAAAACTTCTTGGATATGCACTTGAAATGCCGCAGTTTCCAAGCCTGCAGACCCAAGGGCTGGAAAGTGGTATTAGGCCAAATGGCTACTGGCCAGCTAGCCTGGACAATGATGGGCCAAATGACCTTTTCACATGCTGTAAATTTCTATTATTCTGTGATTCTGTGACTAAGTTTCTTTCGATGAATATATTGCCACTGTGCCTGTAAACATTTCCATGTCTAGTGTTGGAACTCCTTTCTTCTATGGGGTTCATTGCCATGTGAAACTCTGGTAAAATGGGTGTAGTAAATCCTCGAGAGGTATGCTATAGTTTTCTGTGGTGTTAGTTTTGACAAAAATGCTCCTTATGTACATGTTTTGTTTAGTTTTAAACCCCACACTGCAAGGTCCATTTTTTATTTAATAAAAGCAAAATACTGCAGATGCTGCAAATTTGAAATAAAAACAGAAAATGCTGGAAAAACTCAGCAGGTCTGACAGCATTTTTAGAGAGAAAGACAGAGTTAACTTTTTGAGTCTGTATACTCTTCCTCAGAGCTTTTAACCTATAGGCTTGAAACATTAACTCTGTTTCTCTCTCCACAGGTGCTGTCAGACCTGCTGAGCTTTTCCAGCATTTTTTGTTTTTATTTCAGATTTGCAGCATCCACAGTAATTTGCTTTTATTAAAGAAAAAATGGACCTCGCAGTGTGGGGTTTAAAACTAAACAAAACATGTACATTTTCTGTTTTTATTTGCATTTTTTCTTCATTTATGTCTTTTTTTCTTCTATTGGTTTTCCTTTGTCATGTATTGCACCATTTCAAAGGTCTCGCTTGATGTGCAGTGGTGGCTAAGGGTAATTTATTCTGTCACCTTTTCTCCCGTGCGTTCCTCTTGGGAATTCTTGGTTTTTTGCATGGAATGCCTGAGGTTGGCACAATATTGTACAATGTCTATTGGCATTACTGTGTTAGCTAATGAGTTGCACTGTATCAGTCATTGAGTTGGAGGTGGGTTGGGACTTAGGACAGAGCTTACAGCCAACAGCCCATTTTACAGCCTACAAAATCTTATTTAAACTAGCACAAAGTCTAGAGAGTTTATTTTTTTTAAAAAAGGGCCACTTGGAACTAGAGGAAACAGAACTCAAAACAGGAATTACATTAACTTCTCCTGATAAAAACAGGGCAATTTATTCAGCAACATGCAATGATTGAGCGGCAGTTACACACTACAATTTAATTGTTTCTCCAGATTGCAAACTCAAAGTACTGCAGATGCTGAAAATCTGAAATAAAAACAGAAAATGTTGGAAATACTCCACAGGTTAGTCATCATCTGTGGAGAGAAAAACAGAATTAAAATTCCATGTCTGTCTTTCATCTGTTTTTCATTTATCGTTTATGATGATGATTTATGATAATTATTTATGAAACTTCTGTAATAAAAAAAACACACAAGCAACAAAGTACATTATTTTTCTTCAGATTTTATTTGATCCACTCTCTCTACTTCCTTAGGTAGATTCCCCTAGTAAAGCTCATCATGCATGTCCCATTGTGCTTGTAGCTAGAAGTAAAAACAGGAGCAGCCTTGTCAGAGGTGATGTAGTGCGCTGGATAGGGATAGTATGACCATGACATGTAAACAGCATTGCAAGCAAATGTTGGAAAGGCGTTTAATTTGTGAGGAGTGCGACTGGTTATACACAGTCGGGACCTCCATAGCACATCTGGTACACGGTTGCATCAGTGCAGGGATTAATGCATCTGAGCTGAATCTGGTGAGAGAGACATGCATACGGTTGGGATTTCTTTCCATCTGAGATGCGCGCAGGTTGATTTGGCCGAATTCACTCTGTTGAGTGCTGCATGTGTTTGTCAGTGGTCCATCCTGTCATGAAAGTAAGCTTTGGGCTGCCTATTTTTCATACATAGAGTGCAGCTAGAGTTATAAACATCGGATAGAAATCTTAAATCCAAGCAAGATGTATTGTAAAGGCCTCACTCCGAAATGGCTGAGCAAGCCACTCAGTTCAAGGACAATTACGGATGGGCATAGCAAGCTGTGACAGGCAGGAGATTATCTATAGAAGGGATTTGTTATAGTTTCTAATGGTAATGTAGTCTTAACAGTTTCATATTGCTTCTTTGTGAGAAGATTGTACTTTGTGCTTTATTGGCTGCAAAGTACTTTGAGATGTCCAGTGCTTGTGCAAGGTGCTATAGGAATGAAAGTCTCATTTTTTAATGATTCCAAAAATTCTAAGCGATTAAAGGCTGGAATTCTGAGAGACAGCACAGTAATTTGCTGCTACATGTTTTGCGTAACATAGTATTTCAGTGGAATGAGAATAAAATCTCCTGCTTTAGATTACAACGCACAACACCAGATTTGTTGGTTGCCTCGAAAATCCATGGGCAGGATTTTTAGGTCGGCGTGTGGGCGTGATTGGCGGGCCTGGGAGTGGCCGGGGAAATGGGCCGTGGCCCGCGATCGGCCCTCGGCCGCGATTTCACACTGGCTGGCCAACGAAGTGGATAGGCTGAACTGAGAAAACAATTTGGAAAGGAGACTCCCTGTTAATTAATCATCAACTTGAAGCTTTTCCTTCAGAAGATTTTTAAAGAGGAATACGTCCCTCGTGTGACACTGCGCCCAAAGAGATTCAATAACATTTAAAACCATTGTACACTCTGTAGCCAAGAAGTGAAACTTCCACGACAGCATCACCGTCTGGAATTGTGTTGACAAGAGAAAAGCTTTTTTTTCCTGAACTTGAGCAGTAATTTCAGCTATTGATTCACGAATTCATCTGAGGTAAAGAGTGTGGATTTATCCTTTGGTGGAGTCACAGTCACAGATTTCTTTCCCTAAAGGGCATTAGTGAACTAGATGGGTTTATGACAATTGACAATGGTTTCACGGTGAGCATTAGACTTTTAATTCCCGATTTTTAAATTGGAATCAAATTTCACCATTTGCTTGTTATTCACAATAAGAGGTTGTGGTGGAAGAGTTAATCCGGGCTGGTCTTTTTGGTTCAAGCTGGTATATTTTCAAGATAACTTCTTGGTGCTACTGACTTCCAAATAGCTTCCCCACAAAGTGTTCCAGCTGTATCTTTTTATTCTGTTAAGATGGGATAATCAATACCCATCACCTGTTTAGCTAGCAATTATCTTTAACAAGGTGATTGCCATACTGACATTGCTGTGGTGAGATTTGAACCCAGGTTGCCAAAGGATTACCCTGGGTATCTTAAGTACTAGCCCAGTGACAATACCACTACACCCCTTTGCTTTTAGCATTGCTTTTATTAGGAAAATCTGATTCGCTTAAAGATTTTACACTTAAAGTTGCACTATTCCAGAACACAACAATACTTTAAGTGAGGAAGCACTGTGTTTAATTCCTTATTTAACAGCACATACAGTTACATTCTGGTTTGAGGAAGTCTAGATTAGCATTGGGGTTTCTTGCTCCAGACAGGGATATGTTCAAGCTGGCCACTTTGGAGAGGCAGTAATTCAATTGTGTCATGTTTAGCCGTGATTAGAATTGGCCACCGCAGTGGCTACCATAGATAAAAACAAAAAAACTGCGGATGCTGGAAATCCAAAACAAAAACAAAAACAGAATTACCTGGAAAAACTCAGCAGGTCTGGCAGCATCGGCGGTGAAGAAAAGAGTTGACGTTTCGAGTCCTCATGACCCTTCGACAGAACTTGAGTTCGAGTCCAAGAAAGAGTTGAAATATAAGCTGGTTTAAGGTGTGTGTGTGCGGGGGCGGAGAGAGAGAGAGAGAGAGAAGTGGAGTGGGGGTGTGGTTGTAGGGACAAACAAGCAGTGATAGAAGCATATCATCAAAAGATGTCAACAACAATAGTACAAAAGAACACATAGGTGTTAAAGTTAAAGTTGGTGATATTATCTAAACGAATGTGCTAATTAAGAATGGATGGTAGGGCACTCAAGGTATAGCTCTAGTGGGGGTGGGGAGAGCATAAAAGATGTAAAAAAATTTTTTTTAAAAAATAATGGAAATAGGTGGGAAAAGGAAAATCTTTATAATTTATTGGGAAAAAAAAGGAAGGGGGAAACAGAAAGGGGGTGGGGATGGGGGAGGGAGCTCATGACCTAAAGTTGTTGAATTCAATATTCAGTCCGGAAGGCTGTAAAGTGCCTAGTCGGAAGTTGAGGTGTTGTTCCTCCAGTTTGCGTTGGGCTTCACTGGAACAATGCAGCAAGCCAAGGACAGACTCTCTGTGTTTAATTGACTGCCACTGCTCTTCAAGAAATGCCTACCTCCTTGAAGAAGTTCTGTTCTTTTCTGCGACAAGATTTCCGTTCCTCTCTTTTGCCCTGCTCACCTTCCTTGCTTTCCATTTCCCTCCTGGTGTTTGACAAGGTGTTTACTAAAACCCGCTTTCACAGCCATATCTCCTTTCTCAGTGACTGTCTCCATCTCCGACTTACCCCACTTGGATTTCAACTGAAATTCCACCCCTCATGTTTCGAACCCACCCAGGATTACAGGTATCTCCGGGACATAAAACGTTTCTCGGACTGCTGTTCCCATCACATTCTGAAATCCACACTCAGTGCCATGCGCCGCCATATGAACACACTCGACCTCTCCCTCCAGCAGCACCGCCGTACCCTTTTTCAAAGCTGCGCGTGCCCCCAGTTTCATTTTATCCTTCGGCTCATCCGACGCCTCAACAAGAAACTTTTTCTCTTTCTCTCAAGTGCTAAGGAACGCAAGCTCCAACAACTCATCGACACCAACACCCATCTAGGACCCTCCACCCCTGCCTGTCCCTCCGTCCCCACCCCATCTTCCAATCCCAACCCCAGCCGTGTATTCACTATACCCCCTGACCTTCCCCTCTCTGATGCTGAACGTTCAGTGCTCAGCAAAGGACTTAGTTTCATACCCTTACGCCCTCACCTCAATGAATTTCGGGCTGGGCATGATGCTGAACTCTTCTTCCGCCGTCTTCGTCTCCGGGCTCACTTCTTTTGGCAGGAGTCCTCTCCCAGTTCAACGGATCCTTTTACCCATCTCCAATATTCTCCCTCCACCTGGACACCTCCCTCTGGATTCTTATCTTCTCTTGATCTTTTCGTTGAGAACTGTCGGCGCGACATTAGTCATCTCAATTTCTCTGCTCCTCTCACCCATTTTAACCTGTCTCTCTCTGAACTTACTGCACTCCATTCTCTCAGGTCCAACCCTGACATTGTCATCAAACCCGCTGACAAGGGTGGTGCTGTTGTTGTCTGGCGCACTGACCTCCACCTCGCGGAGGCTGAGCGTCAACTCGCAGACACTTCCTCCTACCTTTCCCTGGACCATGACCCTACCACTGAACATCAAGCCATTGTTTCCAGGACTGTCACTGACCTCATCTCCTCTGGGGATCTCCCTCCCACAGCTTCCAACCTGATAGTCGCCCAACCTCGGACGGCCCGCTTCTATCTCCTACCCAAAATCCACAAACAGAACTGCCCCGGTAGACCGATCGTCTCAGCTTGCTCCTGCCCCACAGAACTCATTTCTCGTTATCTTGACTCCCTTCTCTCTCCCCTTGTCCAGTCCCTTCCCACCTACATCCGTGATTCCTCTGACACCTTACGTCACATCAACAATTTCCAGTTCCCTGGCCCCAACCGCTTCCTCTTCACCATGAACGTCCAATCCCTCTACACCTCCATCCCCCATGAGGATGGTCTGAGGGCCCTTAGCTTCTTCCTCGAACAGAGGCCCGAACAATCCCCATCCACCACTACTCTCCTCCGTCTGGCTGAACTTGTTCTCACACTGAACAATTTCTCCTTCAACTCCTCGCACTTCCTCCAAATAAAAGGTGTGGCTATGGGTACCCGCATGGGCCCCAGCTATGCCTGTCTCTTTATGGGGTATGTGGAACATTCCTTGTTGCAATCCTACTCCGGCCCCCTTCCACAACTCTTTCTCCGGTACATCGATGATTACTTCGGTGCCGCTTCATGCTCTCGTCGGGACTTGGAAAAATTTATTAATTTTGCTTCCAATCTCCACCCCTCCATCATTTTCACGTGGTCCATCTCTGACACTTCCCTTCCCTTCCTTGACCTCTCTGTCTCAATCTGTGGTGATAGTCTGTCCACCAATATCCATTACAAACCCACCGACTCCCACAGCTATCTCGACTACAGCTCCTCACACCCGCTTCCTGTAAGGACTCCATCCCATTCTCTCAGTTCCTTCGCCTCCGTCGCATCTATTCCGATGATGCTACCTTCAAAAACAGTTCCTCTGACATGTCCTCCTTCTTCCTTAACCGAGGTTTTCCACCCACGGTCGTTGACAGGGCCCTCAACCGTGTCCAGCCCATCTCCCGCGCATCTGCCCTCACGCCTTCTCCTCCCTCCCAGAAACATGATAGGGTCCCCCTTGTCCTCACTTATCACCCACCAGCCTCCGCATTCAAAGGATCATCCTCCGCCATTTCCGCCAACTCCAGCATGATGCCACCACCAAACACATCTTCCCTTCACCCCCCCTATCGGCATTCCGTAGGGATCGCTCCCTCCGGGACACCCTGGTCCACTCCTCCATCACCCCCTACTCCTCAATCCCCTCCTATGGCACCACCCCATGCCCACGCAAAAGATGCAACACGTGCCCCTTCACTTCCTCTCTCCTCACCGTCCAAGGACCCAAACACTCCTTTCAAGTGAAGCAGCATTTCACTTGCATTTCCCCAAACTTAGTCTACTGCATTCGTTGCTCCCAATGTGGTCTCCTCTACATTGGAGAGACCAAACGTAAACTGGGCGACCGCTTTGCAGAACACCTGCGGTCTGTCCGCAGGAATGACCCAAACCTCCCTGTGGCTTGCCATTTTAACACTCCACCCTGCTCTCTTGCCCACATGTCTGTCCTTGGCTTGCTGCATTGTTCCAGTGAAGCCCAACGCAAACTGGAGGAACAACACCTCATCTTCCGACTAGGCACTTTACAGCCTTCCGGACTGAATATTGAATTCAACAACTTTAGGTCGTGAGCTCCCTCCCCCATCCCCACCCCCTTTCTGTTTCCCCCTTCCTTTTTTTCCCAATAAATTATAAAGATTTTCCTTTTCCCACCTATTTCCATTATTTTTAAAAAAAAAAATTTTTTTTTAATTTTTAAAACAAATTTTTAAAAATATTTTATGCTCTCCCCACCCCCACTAGAGCTATACCTTGAGTGCCCTACCATCCATTCTTAATTAGCACATTCGTTTAGATAATATCACCAACTTTAACTTTAACACCTATGTGTTCTATTGTACTATTGTTGTTGACATCTTTTGATGATCTGCTTCTATCACTGCTTGTTTGTCCCTACAACCACACCCGCCCCCCTCCACCTCTCTGTCTCTCTATCTCTCCGCACCCCACACACACACCTTAAACCAGCTTATATTTCAACTCTTTCTTGGACTCGAACTCAAGTTCTGTCGAAGGGTCATGAGGACTCGAAACGTCAACTCTTTTCTTCTCCGCCGATGCTGCCAGACCTGCTGAGTTTTTCCAGGTAATTCTGTTTTTGTTTTTGCAGTGGCTACCATGCCTGTTCCCAGCAGCTCACCACTGGAGCAGCACTCATCAGAATTAAAGGATTATTGAAAACAAAAACAGAATTACCTGGAAAAACTCAGCAGTTTTAATTTTTATTAAAGGATTATTGAGTGGATAACACTGGAAGTAATCTGCCCACCAGACTGTGATGGCCCCAGTGTCAGATTCAGGGAGGTGACAAGGATTCACCCTAACTTGTCAAAGAAACAGATGGATGTTTATTCCAATAAATGTCTTGTGACAGTTGATAGACGACTATATTGTGCACCTTGACGGATAATCTTATTTTTTTCCATCCAAGATTAAATTGAAACTGTCCAGATGTCTCAAGAGCTCCCAAAGTTATATTCCAGATTGAAGTCACAACAGTGTTTTGCTCTTGTTGTTGGTGACGATGATCAGGACGAAAACTTGGCCTTATCTCAAGCAGCCAACAAATTAATTGCAGTTTGTAAATAAAATAGTGCCCATGTACAGTCCACAACAATATCTTGCATTTATGTGGCATCGTTAACAGAGTAAAAAGTCTCAAGGTGCTTCATAAGAGAGTTATCAAAAAAAAAATTGACTCCAGGTCATATAAGGAGGTCTGACAAAAAGCTAGGTTGAAGAGGTAGGTTTTGAGGAGAATCTTAAATTGAAGAGAGAGGGGGGATTAGGGAGAGCTTTCATGGTTTATGGCCCAGACAGCGGAAAGCAAAGCTCCTGGTGATGGAGCAATTCAAATCAGGGCTGCACAAGAGGGTCAAATTGGAGGAGTGCTAAAGTCTTGGAGGTTTGTAGGGTTGGAGGAGATTACAGAAAAAGGGAGGCGCAAGGCCCATGGAGGGATTTGAAGATAAGGGCTGAATTTTGTCAGCTCCAAATAAATCCCGCCACCGAGGCCAAAACTCCAGTGGGCCAATAGCACCCTTGACAGCACTTTGCCAGAACCGACCAATTAGGAGGGTACAGCTGGGGCCACCATCCAGTTGAGGAGGATGGCCCACCTTCCCGAGCTGCCAGTCCAATCAGAGGACGGCTGCAGATCAGGTCGCAGCATATGGAAGAGGACACTTGATGCTGAGACGCCTCTTAAAACATGTGAGTGTCTGTGAGGGGTCCGGAGCTAGGCAGTCAGCGTGATTGGGGGAGGGGTTGTTATCGGAGTGGTGTGGCGTGTTGGGCACAGGGGCAACCATTGCAGTTGGAGGGTATGGAGTATCCATAAGTAGGCCCACCACCACCACCAACCACCCCCCCCCACCCCCCCCACTCCCATTCCACCTCCCCCTAGCCCCCAGGAATGGGCTGAGAGGCCACTAGTGTTTACCTGATGGTCTCCCCATGTGGCAGTGGAGCCTTCAGGCATGGAAGAAATGCCTACAGAGGTGGGGAGTGGCCCTTTAAGTGACCATGCGGTGAGAAGACATTGAGCTCCCCCCCTGACGCTGTCACCCACCACATTGCCAGCCTTCCCGCCTCCCAGCCTGCATCCAAAGGGGTGGGAAAATTCAGCCCAAAGACAAGAATTTTAAAATTGAGGTGTTGCCAGATCGGGAGCCAATGAAGGGGTCAGTGAGGAGAAGATGATGGGCGAATGGGGTGGATGCTACTGTGAGCTCCTTCTGTATCAAAAATAGGCCACTGCAACCTGAATAACACTGTTTGGTTAGACTCAAACCAAAAATCAAACAAAATTTGACTAAATGAAGAAAATCTGCAGGACTATATTTCATCCTGAACTCCTCTTACAACATGGAGAGAATTGCGGGCCTGATTACAAGGCTAGCGGCCAGTGAAGGGATTCCTGCTGGTTGTTTGTGTGCTGCACATTTTCCCAGAGGGCTTGTGGAGGTGCTTGGGTCGAAGGTCAGAGGGAGCATTGTAAGCACCAGGTTTGGGTCCAAGGGGCGGGATGGGGGAGAAACAAATAGTAAAAAACCATGTCTTTTTTTAAAAGAATATTAAAGTTGGCCTCTCTACTGCAACTCCCTCCACCTCTGACACACAGTAGCAGCAGTGTGCACCATCTATAAGGTGCACAGCAGGAATTCGCCAAGGCTCCTCAACAGCACCTTCCAAATCCACAACACTATCATCTAGAAGGACAAGGTCAGCAGACACCTGGGAACACCATCACCTGGAATTTCCCCTCCAAGCCTCTCACCATCCTGACTTGGAAATATATCGCCGTTCCTTCACTGTCGCTGGGTCAAAAGCCTATAGAACTCCCTCCCTAACAGCACTGTGGGTGTACCTACACCAGTTCAAGAAGGCAGCTCACCACCAACTTCTCAAGGTCAACTAGGGATGGGCAATAAATGCTGGCCCAGCCAGCGAAGCCCACACCCCATGGATGAATAAAACAAAAATCATTCAAAATGGATGCTGTGCAACTTGAAGCATTGCCTAACATTTAATTTAAATAGAAGCCAGCAGTCGCACCAGCCTAGCACAGGGTTGTGTGACCTCACCAAACTACATTCACCAACCTTGTTGGGATGTGCTGAGCACCTGAAGGACTGCAGACCTCTGTGGCCTATGCTCTAGGTAATGGGCACTCAAGGCACTGACAATATTGGTTAATGGTCTCATCCTGTATGCATGAGTTTGACTTAATAATCCCTGAAATGCATCAAGTTCCCGCTATCACACACCAGTTTTATTCAGTGAAGATTGATCCCTGGATTTCTATCCATGAATGGCCCAGCAGAGAAGATTGAATTCTTCTCTCAATTTTCTTCCATTCTTATCAAATTATTAATGTTTTGCCCACCACTGTGATGGGATAAGCAAATCTTCTAAAAACAGTGGTAAAATCTAGAAAAGTGTATATCTTACTCTTAATTTTCCTCTCTCTTTCTCTGTCTTGTGTCTGTGTCTCTCTCAGCTTAAAACCATAAAAGCACGCGAGTACAGTAGTCCATTTGGTCCACCACATCTGTACCGGCACATTGTTGGAGCAATAATCCCACTCCTCACTGTTTTACCATAGTTCTGTATCTTCCCTGATTAAAGTATTCAATCAACTTTCACTTAAAAGAAGCCATAGTTTCTGTCTGAACCAGCCCCTTTGGTGAAACATTCTGTACTCCCGCATCTCTCTGTCGACAAAAATTTTCTAATGTCTCTTAGTGATAATTTTAAAATGATATCCCTTTATACTGACTTTCCAATCAGACAAATGAACATTTCCCTGAGCACTCCATCAAAATCCTTCATAATTTTCGAAAAATCTGTTAAACCACTTTTAACCTTCTGTGTTTCATTGAAACTAATCCCGAACTTCAACACTCTTCTCATAACAATTTCCAAATCCTAGCATCATTCTGATGAATCTCCTCTGCATGCTCTCTGTGGTTATAATATGCTGTTACAATCTCCGTAAAGACTGATACCTTTTAAAAAGAGGTTTGAATTCCCAGTGACTGACTCTAAGGATCACCCAACAAAATTTCATGATTTTACTGTAACAAACTAAAATCCACATGACTAAACATTACTTGGTAGGCGACCAATACACAAAACAACTGAAAAGTTATCCACTGTGCCAAAACTTACTCACACGACAAAAACCCCCCTCTGTGTTCATACGTATTTCCACACTCTCTGCAGAACTATAACCTTTACAGGAACCAGTCCAAAGTTACTCCAAGCTTCCAACGAGCTTGCTTCTCCCTATTTTGCTAAGTTATAACATGCAGGGACTGTCGAAAGTCATTTCCCTCAGCCTTCTGAGAATTCCCGAAACGACTTCCAGCAGGAAGGCCCACTCCAGCGACTATCAGGGTGAATCTTCCGGTGTATTTAAAAGGACATAAGGACAAAAGGACTCTATAAGGGCATAAGAATATAAGAACATAAGAAATAGGAGTAGGTCATTCGGCCCCTCATGCCAGTCCATCATTCAATAAGATCATGGCTGATCTGCCCCAGGCCTCAACTCCTCTTTCGTGCCAACTTCTCAAAACCCTCACCTCACCAATATTGTAAAAACCTTTCTATCTCCTCTTTAAATACTTTCAGTGATCTAGCCTTCATAACTCTCTGAGGTAGAGAATTCCAGACATTCATTACCCTCTGAGAGAAGAAATTCCTTCACATCTCAGTTTTAAATGAGCATCCCCTTATTCTGTAACTATGTCCCCTAGTTCGAGACTCCCCCACTAGTGGAAACACCTTCTCAACATCTACCCTGTCAAGGCTCCACAGAATCAATAAGGTTCTTCTAAACTCTAATGAATAAAGGCCTAACGTGTTTAGCCGTTCTTCATAGGTCAACCCCTTCATCCCAGGAATCAGCCTAGTGAATCTCTTTTGAACTGCCTCCAATGCCAGTATATCCTTTCTTAAATGTGGGGACCAGAACTGTACACAGTACTCCAGGTACGGTCTCACCTATACCCTGTACAGTTGTAACAAGACTTCCTTATTTTTAAACTCCAACCCCCTCGCATTACAGACCAAAATTCCATTTGCCTTCTTAATTACCTGCTGCACCTGCATGCTAACGTTTTGTGTTTCTTGTACAAGAACACCCAGATCCCTCTGTGCTGCACTTTTTTGGAGTCTCTCTCCATTTAACTAATAGTCTGCCTTTTGATTTTTCCTACCAAAGTGCATGACCTCACACTTTCCTACATTAAACTCCATCTGCCAAGTTTTTGCCCATTCACTCAACCTATCTAAAGGCTCTATCTCTTCAGCTAGAGAATGATCTTCCACCTGCATTTTGCCTGGTGGCCAACAGAGAACAACCTTTCCCCCTGCTGTTCACAACAGCTAATATTTCCCTGTCTCTCTGTTTGGGACTCTCCCTCTCTCTCTGTCTCTCTCTGTCCAGGCTCTTTGAGTCAGACTGCCTGACAGTCTGTAAGTCTGCCCATAAAGCCAGCTGCTAATTTCTTTATGTCCAAGAGTGAAGGCTGTTAGGTCTTAATAGGAATTGACCTGGGCCCCCTAGCCCCCATGGCAACCAGGTCACATAGATTCATCATAAGTACAAGGTCACATGTCCCTCTCCATTACTCCATTTTACTTTTAATTTAAGAGACAGTTTAAAACATAACCATTTCATAGAACCCAAATATAACCATCTCATAAGAACTCACACTTGTAACAGCACCTTCTATTATGGGCTATCAAAAAATTGTATATAGCCTAACTCTGTAGCCTAACCACTTTTTCTACATATTTGTCATTACTTTGATGCTCTTACACTTTGTACTTTATGTTACAAATTCAAATGTTCGTTGTGTTTTTGGGATTATTTAATTTAAGGCTAAATGTAATGAAGGGGGGTTCATATGACTTGCTCCAAACCTTGCTTAACACAAGCCTGGATAGCTTGATTGTTATGGGGACAGTGAGGCTGAGGCTCAGACTATTTTACTGGGAAGAAGATGCAAGATATTCTGCAAACACCTGCAAACGATGTCAAGAGCATCTGTGCTGACTCTGGGTAGACTGTTGGTTTCTAATTCTCACAGGGAGGTGTTAGGAATGTCAGGTTTTATAAATTGTTATGCTTTAAACTGGGTATTTCATTCCAAGATCGAACTGAGTTGGCGATATAGAACGTAGTTAATCAGCATTTCTCTCCCGATACAAGGTCTGTGTGATTCATGTTGCCATGGAGATGGGTTTCAGGATGGGAGGTGGTGGCAAAGTGGTATTCTCACTGACTAGTATTAAGAGACCCATGGCAATTCCCTGGGGACCTGGGTTCACATCCCTTTGTGGAAGATGGTAAAATTTGAATTCAATAAAAATCTGGAATTAAAAGCCCGATGACATGCTTGAAATCATTGCTGATTGTTATAAAATCCAACTGGTTCACTCAAGTCCTTGAGGGAAGGAAAACTGCTGTCCTGACCTGGTCTGGCCTACATGTGGCTCCAGACCCACAGCAATGTGGTTCACTTTTAAATGCCCTCTGAACAGGGGCAATTAGGCATGGGCGATAAATACGGGCCTAGCCAGTGATGCCCACACCCCATGAATGAATTTTTTAAAATGCCACAGAAAGCCATTGTAGTAACGACGTATTGTTTTCTTAAGATGTCCCTTATGCTCACAGACCTGTCAGCCTGCAAGAATTTGGGAGAGAGTGAGAGCAGAGACATAGGGCAGAATTTTGCCCTCGGATGGCATGCGGGCCCCACCGGCTCAGCGGCGGGCGGCCAGGCGACCCCCGCCACTGAAACGGGGCCTGCCGCCATTTTGAGTGGGCGGGCCAATTAAGGCCCACCCAGTGACCTGCCCGACAGGAAGTGCTATGCGCTTCCTGTTCCGGGTTGGGGGGGAGAGATTCCCCGTCTGTCAAAGTGCACTCTTTTGCGAATGCGCACGAAAGAGCACACTGCTCCCTGAGACCAAGTACTGCCTCAGGGAGATTCGTGACAGGTAAGTTAAGTGTAAAAATAGAAACATTAAAAAATTATTAACATGTCCCCCTCATGTGACAATGTCACACGAGATGGGACATGTTAATAAAAAACACATAAGCTTTATTACTTTTTTACAAAACGGACATGAAACTTCATCCCGCCAGTGGATGAAGTTTCATGAATAATCTGGAGCCCCCTTGGACTCCCGGCCTGCCCGCCAGCCTTAAGGTTGGCCAGGCAGGTCTTTATTTACTTTAATTGGCCTCTCAATGGCCTCAATTGGCCATTGACAGGTCGGCGGGTGGACAGCTGATTTCGCTGTCCGCCCGCCTCCCTAAAAATTTAAAGGGACCAGGATGACGTCGGAGATTCCTCCCAACGTCATCCCGCGTCATTTTCTCCTCGACGAGCGGGCCCCGCCCCCAAACCGCCAAGGGGAAAATCCTGGCCATAGAGGTGACCAGTCTCTATTGTCCACAGATTGCAGGTAGGAGCTTGCGCTCAGATAAGAGAGCAAGTTCATGAGGATTTAAACAAGGCTGGAAAATTCACCTAGCTTTGGCTAGAGAGAGGGATCTCCAGGGTAACCCTCACCGTGTAAGTTAGTTCAGGGGTTAGAAGCTATCCAGCTGGAAAAAGAAAGAAGAGGCAAGCCATTGGGAGCTGAGAATAGCTTTGGACTATTTCCTGGAGAATGAAGTATCCACTTAAAGGAGAGATTAAGTATAACCATGGAGGGGGATTTTCAGTTGTTTTAAAAGTTAAATGGGGAAAACGTTTCTGTAGTTTAAAGTATAAGTTGGCTACTGAAAAGGTGTTTAGAAAATGTTGCTTTTAGTTTGGTTGTTGCAGCAATAGTCTTAAATTTGCAGGCATCTGGCTCAATTAGGTCAAACCCCTTACCCTCAATGTCAAGGTCAACTCCTTCCAACCCTCCCCAACCACCACTGTAGGGGGCCAAGATCAGCTTGTTTTCTAGGGAGTTCAGGGGAGGGGGCTCAGAGGTCAGGAGGGTCTTGGCAGTCAGAGAGAAAAGGGAAAACTGGAGAATGGGGCCAGGCAAAAGGGGGAGAATGGGGTTAAGGGATAGATGTTAGGGAGGAAGAACTGGGAATGGGATAGCTGTCAGGGTGGGGGGATGGAGGAAGATTATGAATGGGGGTTGGAAAAAGAGATTGGGGAAATGGAGTTAGAGGGGTGAGCAAAGAGGGAAAATGGGGAATGGTCGTTGGAAGAGTGGACAGAAAGGGAGACTGGGGAAACCTGCCTCAGGGATATAAGGCAACTGGAGAATGGGGATTGGAGGATGGAATTTTATGGGTGGGGAGAAAGGGAGACTGGGGATTGGGTTCAAGGGAGTGGGTGACGGCAGGGGTGGTGGTGGGATTGGAGAATTGCAGCTTGAGTGAGATGTAGAGAGGAAGACTGAGGAAGAGGGATGGTGTGGGGGCCAGCATTTTCTGCAGAGCTGGGTGTAGCAGCAGCAATGTTATGAGTGGGAATGGCTCAATGAGAGGAATTACCAATGAAATTTGAGTGAAATCAAGAGATTTTACTGTGAGCTGACAGTGAAAGATAATTTCCACTGTTGGGTGAATGGAGAACAGGGGGATGGAAATCGAGGATTCCCACTGGAACCGAGGGTTATGAGACCTTGTGATTCTTCATCGTAAGTGGTTCTTGAGAAAGAGAAGTGAACATCATTTAAAAGAGTACAATCTCATAAAAAAATTCAACTCATGTCACACAACTTCCTTTCCTCATTCTTTCATGGGATGTGGGTGTCACTGACAAGGCCAGCATTTGTTGCCCGTCCCTAATTGCCCTTGACCTGAGGGGCTTCCTAGGCCATTTCAGAGGGCAATTAAGAATCAACTACATTGTTGTGTGCTTGTGAGTCACAAGTAGGCCAGACCTAAGGTTGGCCTTCGCTAAAGGACATTAGTGAACCAGATAGGTTTTTACAGCAATGGTTTTCATGACACCATTACTGAAACTAGCTTTCAATTCCAGATTGTTTTATGAACTAACTGAATTTATTAATTAAGTTTAAATTCTACTAGCTACCATGATGGGATTTGAGCCCATGTACCAAGGATATAAGCCTGGGTCTTTGGATTACCACCATGCCACCCTCTCCCCTATGTTCCTTGAATATATATTCTGTATATTCCTTGCAGGTTATTGAACTGAGGTTAGTTAATACAATGGTTTGGACATTTGCTGGAGCCATTTGGGGTCCCAACGAAATAATTTGTTCATTTTTAAAATTATTAATAACATCAACTCCAGCATCCCAAATGTTGAGAGGGTGGACCAAAATTCCTTGTAAACCTTGAGTTGTAACCCAGATCAAATGTGAATTTTTTCTCAAGATGATGAGACCACTCACCATGTTTGCTTTGCTGTGTTAATCCAAGCTGCCGAATGCTACTAAACCCAATTTGAAGCCAGTTAGGAACTAGACCAAAACAAATTCAATCAGGCGTAACAGCTGAATACACTAACAAAACCTGACTAGATTTTTATTACTTTTTAAAATCTCAGTTGAAAAAGACCTCAGGGATGAAAGGAGTTTAACATCTTCGAAGCGTTTGTTCTGTTTTTGAAACTCAATAATCCGCACCCAGAGTTGGTTGCCAACTTTCACA
Organism: Carcharodon carcharias; assembly: GCF_017639515.1. Classification (NCBI taxonomy): domain Eukaryota; kingdom Metazoa; phylum Chordata; class Chondrichthyes; order Lamniformes; family Lamnidae; genus Carcharodon; species Carcharodon carcharias. The sequence continues at coordinate 170,909,908 of NC_054472.1, forward strand.
TTTGGATACTGATATTAATAACAAACTGGCAGCTCGAACATATCTCAGAAGTATATGTGGTTGAAGTCAATTCATTGCTTCAGGTTAGCACAGAACAGACCTTCAGGCTGCAAAATTGGGCTCAGTGGGCCCATTGTTTGGGCACTATGGATACTTAATAGTGTTCAAAACATGTGTGGAGACACTTTTTCCACAAGTCACAACAGGCACCATATTGGTAAGGGGGGTTGAAACATGTGAAACCTAATAAAGAGATGATCAACTACTTACAGGTGCATTGCTGGTTCATTTCTTCTGGCTGTTGTTTCAATTCTACAAGTGTTTGTGCTTTCTAGAATTCTTTCAAGTTGCAAAAGTCTACAGGGAGTGGCGTGACAGTTGCTGACTTCAAGGCTTCAGCATAAACAAGCATGACTGGGAGAATGAATAGAGGTCACACAGAGTAGGACAAGTTGTTAGAAAGGGGAGGAAGAGAAAGGGGAGAAAGGATCTTAGCAGGAAGCCACATCTGCACAGTATGTTCAGGAAACAATTCTTCTACTTGAACCTAAGTGAATGTGTGAGACATCTGCACTTCAAAAAGCTCATCCTCACTGAAATCTCCCACCAGTTGTAAGTCACAACTCCAACTTCAAAGGAGGGAAAGGACCGCATTGCCAGTGACTCTGAAAGCAGTGGTGGAGATGAACCTTTATACACCTGACTCCTACCAGGGTGGAGCTGGAGATATTTCTAACATATCACAGCTTATTATTGACTGATGCTTAAGGGAGGTCTCTGAGACCCTCTATTCATATTACATTGCATTTCATTCTTTCTTGTCAGAGACCAGCAGGCTAAGTGAGCACATGTCTTTTCTAGCATTGCAGAGACTTCCCCATGGTGCAGGGTGCCCTTGACTGCACACATCACATTGTGGGCATCATGTGTCAATGCCTCATAGCAGAACGGAAAGGGATTCCACTCCCTTACTGTCCAGCTGATGTGTGCCACAGGCAGCAAATCATGCAGTTCAGTGCCCAGTAATCTGGCAACAGTCACAATGCCTTCATGTGCCAACTGCACTTGAATCACCAAGGCCAATCAAAGGTTGGCTACAGGGCAACAAGGGCTAATGACTCCATTGGACAGCCCATGCACACACCCACAGTATCCATGCAATAAAAGCCATGCTACCATACTAAATGCGATAGAGCAGACCATTGAGTTGATCCATTGCGCTTGCCGCCTGGACTGCTCTGGAGAAGCCTTGCAGTACTTGGCAAAGCAGGTGTCAAGACTCATGGTGCTCTGCTGCACACTACACAACTTCACCAACCTGAGAGCCAGCAAATGGCGAGCATGCGGAGGAGGAAGAAACATGGAGGGAGCAATCGGGACTACCCCTTTGTTCTTGGGCTGTCCGTGAAGAATTATTTTGAGTGCGATACCAGTAACCGCTATTTCAATTCTCCATTCAGTCCTACATCTGACCTTCCCTCTGTCTCTGACCTTCCCTCTGTCACTGACCATCACAAAATCCACTTGGCCACGATGCAAAGATAAAAAACCACTGCAAAATAAACATTCTAAACCAAATTTAGAAATGAAATTATTCCCTATTTCACACACAAATCAACTAAACTTTGTGCCTGTCTCCTGTGTGCCTTTGCCTGTCCTAGTGCTCCTACATAGTGCTAGCCCAGTGGCTGCAGCATGGCTGGTGGAAGGCTGCTGATTCTCAGTGCAGCAGACTGCGGAGGACCTTGGAGGATGCCCTCGAGCAGCTCAGTGCCCAGTCGGCTCGGTTTCAGGCTGTACCATCTCAACATGGGTGACAGCAGCCTGGGCTGCTTGGCTGATGGGCACTGTTGGAGTGGCCGAATGGGAGAACAAGTGCCATCATCCGAGGGAGGACGTGGAGCTGCTGTCACTCCCCCAGGGCAGCACCTCAGCAATCCTAGTAACCTGCTGGAGGACGGATTGCTGGGCTGCTGTCACACTCTGCAAGGCTACAGGCATGATACCAGCTTTCTGAGCTTCCATTGCAGCAATCAGATTTCTGGTGGAAGATGTTTGTGCTGTAATGGAAGCTGAGACATTGACCAGCAGGCACTGCATCATAGTTGAGTCCACAAGTGTGTTGATAGGGTTAGTTACCATGTCTAAGCTGGAAAAGCTGGGCTCCAAGCTCTGTACAAAGCCCTGTGCATGTTGTTGCTAGATTCCTCCATACTCCTTGACATTGACTGCAGGCTTTCTGGTAAACATTCCAAAGCATCAGCCATTTTGTTGTGCATTTTTTTATTTGCTCATAGGATGTGGGTGGCGTTGGCTAGGTCAGCACTTATTACGCATCCCTAACTGTCCTTGAGAAGGTGGTGGTGAGCTGCCTTCTTGAACTGTTGCAGTCCATGTAGTGTGTGGGTACATCCACAGTGCTGTTAGGAAGGGAGTTCCAGGATTCTGACCCAGCGACAGTGAAAGCATAAGCATACTAGGTCGCCCTATTGAAGATCTCATCTGAGTACTCTGCAATAGAACCCATGTACAACCTTGCCCTTCTCCAAGCTGGGAACCTATGCTATCCATGCCCACAGCCCTGTTTGCAATGCACTCATGCCCAGTGACTCACCACATGCAGACTCTGCCTCTAATCTATTCTCTAATGTGGAGTGGCAATATCTGAGCTGCTAATGTGAAATCACGTAACAGTGTTGTATCTTCATCATCGCTCTTTCCTGGCCAGATTACACTTCTTGGGCACAAGAGTAAGTTGGTAGTGAGGAGAGCAGGGGAAAGTAAGAGGTGCATGCTTACATCATCTACAGCTTGTTAGCAAAAGAGATTATGGGATGAAGTAGGAAGTAAGATGTGAGGAGGGGGATTAGGTTTGAGGACACTGGCATCTTCAATGGATTCAGCCCACCTCTGGCTGTGGCCTTATCAATAGTCATTCCAAATATGGCCAATACTGTCTCTTCTGTGGGAGTTAGGATATGCAAGCAGCGCCTGTCCCCTTCTGGTTAGCTCCTGCAGCCTCAGGTTGTGCACAACTTTTGTCCTGCAAGATTGTGTCAGTGAGTTCTGTGTAATCTGTCTGGATGTTGTGGTCCTCATGGTTGAATAACTGGAAGTGTGCATGCAACCTTGAGATGTTGCTGTGAGGCTTGTAGCTGTGCTAAGTATGTGAGAGTGCAATGAAGTGTATGGAAGTCAGGTACGAGTCCTGATTGATAGAGATTGTTGGTAGGTGAGTGATGGGAGTGTGAATTAAACAGTGTCTGAGACTAGTGGTGCAGTTGGTATGATATGAGGTTTGAACATGCATTCTCTGACCTTGACCACCTAAGCACGGCTAGTGAACTTCTTGAGGCATTGTATCCAGCACCTCAAGACTTTACTCCATGGCCCTCTGCTCCTAGTGCCTTTTTATTGTGTCCTTGGAGAGCCTTCTGCTGCTACAGGACATCTCTCCTCTTTTCAACAACCTTCACTAAGGTCCCCAGTGCAGCATCCAAAAACGCTGGAGCCTTTGCTCTCTCCCATACTCTGCCATTCTTCACTATTTCTCAGGACAGATTCACATCCATCCTGATTCCCAGCATCTGGTCTAGTCATAATGCATTTCCCCTTTAAGAGGTGCAGGCTTGCTTTAAATGGTGCTAGGAAGTTACAGTTTCAGGACCCCCTGCTGATGTGCACAGCCAATGAACAGCACGGTTAGAGTTGGTTGTTCACAGCAATCATCATGATGAGCAGGCAGCACAAAGTTGGTATACTTACTGCAGTTCATTCAGCAGGCACCAGTTAACCATGCATCCTGCTCCCTGCGGCTGTTTTTGCAGCTATCCAACTTAGTTCCTTCAGCCTTTACTTCAATAGCATTACACCTTTCCTTATTGTTTTTTTACGACATGTTCACACCCTACAGTCACTTTCTGACCTTGCATATTGCTGGGTAACATGGGGTCATTTTCTGAACTTGCAGTGTTGGCAGGGAACCTTGAGGTCAGGGATCTGTTTGGGTAAGCGCTATTCAAATTTTCCACCTGTAATTTTTGCATGCTGAAATTCCCAATGTGTATGTGTTCCAGTGGGCAAATCTCCTTGCTGGCAAAAAAAAAATTGGAAAAGTCCCGAAGAGAGAGTCACATTGGACATGAAACATTAACTCTATTTCTCTCTTCACAGATGCTGCCAGACCTGCTGAGCTTTTTCCAGCACTTTGTGTTTTTATTGTAAAAGTTACCCTGCTGTCTCAGATCATAATTTCATACAGTACATGCTATGTTACAGATTACACTGTTACATACATAGAGGGCATGTAAAATACTGAATAACTGTATGGCCATGCTTGATACTGGTGTTATAGACAGGAGAGAGGGGCAAAACTGAACTCCTTTATTCTCTCGCCATCGTCCGTAAGCAGAGGATTTTTTTTTTTTAAAAATAGGCTGAGGTGCTTATTCCAAAAACCATTTGTTTGTGTAGTCAATTTTTAAAGTGACCCACTCCAAACTCTTAGGAATGAAACAGAAGTTTAGTTTATTCACACATTCAAACCAGGGAGGATGATCATAACTTCACACACACACACAAGTATACAGTAAGGGGATAGGATAGAGGAGTTTTACAACTAGGACTAACTTAACAGTAAGAAGAACCACAGAAATGGATATCAGTTCACGTTCCAGAGTCAGAAAACCCAAATTCAGAGAGGGTTCGCTCAGAGAATTTCTAGTTCAGATGAGTTCCTGGCTGAAGGCAGGAGTGCAGAATTCCTATAAGATGATGGCGCCGCAGTCAAATGTGGTTGATATTCAAAGACTTGGTCTGCTTGGCAGGTGGTGCCAGTGGCTTCTAGATAAACAAGCTTTGAGAAGGACTTGCTGCAGGCTGCTTGGTCATTCTAGAGTCCTGCTGGTGGATGCTTGAAGATGGGAGATAAATTACCAGACTATCCTGCTTCTGGGTTTTCAACTGTATGTCGAGATTTTGAAGTGGTCACGGGTCATGTGACCTTCCTCCACAATTATTTCATAAGGGGGTGTTTATCTGTTGTTTGGCGGCTCATAATGTCCTGGCCATTACCCTCGGAAAGAGTCATTTCTAATATTGATGACCCTGTTCCAGGTAGCTATTGTTTTGGTAGACCCTCCACTAGAGGGGTAAGCTTATAAAGGTGCAAATGATGTCCATTTCCTTTCAATAGTTCTTTTTGAAATGGACCTCGTCAGTCCCAGGTATGTGATTCTATGAGAAACATGTCAGGGCATGTCTCTAGCTCAATCCATATAATGCCTTAGTGGTCACTTTACAATTCCAGACATCAGGTGACTTGTGGCATCCACCTTTTGGTTCAGGACAGTTCCTTTTTAAATAAGCAAAATAGAATAGTTTGACTTGTATAGTTTATGATTTCTTTCATTCTTAAGGACATGTCACTGGATCCAATGTTATTACTACTGAGGGGAATTGGTGGCTCAATCTAGCTGAGATGGCTAGGGTCATAGGAGTCCTTAGCAAGGGGCCCCTATCTCCTGTGATTTGTTCAGTTGCGTATACAGCCTGTGCATTACTTGCTTTCTTTTTGTTCACTCCCCTGTATTTTTAGCTGCCTGTCTCCTGCAGGCAGCTGGCTGGAAATTTGAGAGTGGCACGGGCTCTTTGATTACCAGCCCTGGCTCTTTTCCTTGCTGGAACCATCAGGAGGTGGAATTACCTCAGTTGGAGATAGCTCATGTATAGTATTTGACCCAGGCTGGGATGCCTTGCTGTGTCTGCCAGCTTAGCTGAGCATCAGATGCTCAGTGGGCCTGTGGCATCTTCAAAAGGCATAAACGTATGCAATAGAATCAACCACTATAAGGAATAAAGCTACAGAAATGCTGGGAAAGTGAGTTACAAGGTATTTTGTGGCTCCCATATCACATTCTTCGGTTTTACAAAAGTCTTTTTCATGTTCTTCACTGAAGATTAGTCAACTTGTCTGCAGTTTTAGTACCACAGCCTCCTCAGTACATTACACTCTAATGCTGAATACTTTTTTTTTAAACAGTTCCCTCATTAACAGACACTTCTCAATTCACCCTCTCTGTACACCAATTTGTAAAGCATATGTTTCATATAAAATGTCTCTCTTTGTGATGTATTTCCACTGTTAAGCTTTCTAAGTAATCCACCCTTCTCCGTAATGTAGATCTCCAATAAAAGACTGCTTGCTGCAGAGCCAATTCTCAATAAAACACATCTATCTGTAACGTGCTTCCCTCCGTAATTCATGCACCCTATAAAAAAGCCCTTGCTGCACTGTATGTGCCCCATAAAATCTATTAGCACATCCTTCAACAAATCCCAATAAAATTCTCATTTGTAAGATGCCAAGTAAAAGCTCTTGTTGTACTGTTTTGAGTTCCAGAGCGTGATATAAATCACATTCTTCATGGTTTTTTCCACCAAGAGAGAAACCTACTTCCAGTCTGCAAAATGTGAAAAGGGCAGCTGCAAAATAACCTGTATAAAATATCAATCATGTGTGTCACTGGCTCGCTAATGTAAATACGGGTAACAACATTGATTTGCGTTAAAGCCTGTCCTTATCATTCTATGAGACTTACTATTAATTCTATTTTCTAGGGATATAATAAATAAATACTTTATAGAAATAATATCATATTCCAACCTTAAAGAAGCAGTCAACACCAAAAAGGCCATTGTAATTCACTCATCTCCTGTTCTTATCCTTTGCTGTTACAAAGAAACTCTTAGAACGCGACGTCAGCGACAAGGAATTCTCTGATTTTCAATTAGCTAAACAACACAATCCTGTTTTTGTGTAAATATTTTTGATTTATCAACAGTAGACATTACAAATGTGAAGGCAAGAACTGGCTGTGGGCATTGCTGGAGATCAAGGTCTGCCACAGTACAAAGGAAGATTAAGCACAGTGCTGCTCTGTGAAGTTGGAGATTGGAGTCTCCTCCTACGTACTCACATGAGACAAAAAGGATTCAGAGGAATGCAATGAAAGCACCACAAGATTCACAGTGTCTATGCTGTGCACTTTCACCCACATCCATGGACAATCACACAGAGTGCAGTTCAGGATAGAGCATCATTCAGTGTTGTGACCTTGACCTTGTGCTGGTGAAGTTATTGGTTTCACCTGTGAGGGTGAAGTGTATGACATGCTCGTCTTAAGTTTATTTATAATCTTGGGGATGGTATTTGTTTCATATGTGGCTAGGATCCTAAGAATAGTTAAATATAAGGTCATAATATTCAGTTTATGGTATTATCCAATGCTGCACAAAGCTGTAAATTTAATATGGGCTTTGCTTAGCTTCTGTGTCAGTAAAGCTCTGAATTGTCTAAGCCTTTATCATGTTGACATCCCTGAGATCTCTATCCATAAAGGGCATTTGCATTCAAAATCTATGGGCAGAATTTTCCGGTTGGTCTGTGGGACACGTCAATGTGTAAAATGACGTGCAATAATGTCGGATGTGCGTCCCGACGCCATCGCGATATTTCATTCAGCGGGTGTGTACTGGAGTCGGCTGCGCGCCCGCCATGATGTTAACGGCCTATTAAGAAATTAATTGAACCACTTGTGAACGTTGCCAGTCCAACCTTACGGTTGGCGGGCAGACGAAAAGCCCAAGCAGCCTTGGCGTTTTTCAGGAAACTGCACCCACGAGCGGGATGAGGTTTCCTGAAGCTTTTATTAAACAACTTTTCATAAATATAAAAACATTGTCCCCACTCATGTGACACAGTCACAGGAGGGGATATGTTTAAATAAATTTTTAAATCATTTCTTTAATTATTTTAATATCCCTTCAATCTTCCTGAGGTAGCTCCGTGCCTCTGGGAGATTGCTGCGTGCATGCGTGAAAGAGTGCTGGCCCTGAACTCCCTCCTCCCCCACCCACACAGGTAGCAGTGAATGCTACCGGTCGTGTTTTCCGCTGGGCGGGCCTTAATTGGCCGGCCCGCGTAAAATGGCGGCGCGGGGCTTATTGCGGGCGGCAATCAGCTCTGTGCCTGCTCCCATCTGAAGAAAAAGAAAGGTTTGCATTTATATATCACCTTTCATAACCACCAGATGTTTCAAAGTGCTATACAGCCAATGAAGTACATTTTTTTTTAGTGTAGCCGTGTAATTGTAATGTAGGAAATGCAGTAGCTAATGTGTACACAGCAAACTTCACAAACCCACAGTGTGATAATCTGTTTATGTGATGCTGATTGAGGGATGAGTATTGACCAGAGCGTCTGGGATAACTCCCCTGCTCTTCAGTGCCATGGGATCGTTTTTGTCCATCTGACAGGGCTTTAGTTTAACATCTCATTGAAAAGGCAGCACCTGCAGCAGTGTGGCACTCCCTTAGTCTTGCACTGAAGTGTCATATTTTTTGAGGTCAAGTTCTGGAGTGGGACTTGAACCCCAAAGGCTACCCAGTGCTACCAACTGAGCCACAGCTGTCACTACTAGGGGAAAGGCAAAGTAAACTAGGAGGAACTATGTAAAAATTGGGGTTTAAAGGCCTGTAGATAGCAGGAGAGAAGGGAAGACCGAGGGAGCTAAGGATATATTAGGTTGTGACAACCTGTTAGAGTTTAATTGGTTTTGAGCATGGGACTCTCATTTCGGCATGTGTGCTGGCAGACAGTGAAAGGAATCCTGAGCATTCTCCACATGTCAAGTTCATGATCTCAGCCCGACTGCCAGGGCAGTGCTGAGTGTAAACCACACGGAACTGCCTAGCAACAGAAGGGAAAACTGAAATCAACACAGGCTGTTCTGGCATATCCCTTAGAGGTCAGCTGCAGAGTGGACTCTGCACTCTTCCTGGAGTGGGTTGACTGACCGCCTTCTCAGCCCCAGTGTATTATATCAGTGAGGAAAACCTAAAGGGGACGTGAAAGAGGGGAACAGCTATCATTAAAATTCTGCACTTGCGAGCCCTGTTCCTGTTCTGGGGCCTTAAAACTGTCTCTACTTTCCAGTGTGGAGGTTTGAATTGAACAAATCTCTCTAATGCTGTGGGTTGTACCAGTTAAACAGATCAATTGCTTGGAAAAAGGCAAGGTGATGCATTACCACACTTGCAAGTTCTAAAGGTTTTCTTCCTAAATTAGTGCAGCATCGAGTGTTGAATATCTCCAAACCAGCTGCCTTAAGTTTGTCGAAAGATCTGCGGAGAATGTGAAGGAACAGTGCAGATGGGGAGCTGAGGTGAAATTTAGTGCCATTGATATTTTACATAATGTGTCATAATCAGAACATGACAGAGGCCAACTATTCTCTGCATCACCATGTGGTTTGAAACCTGAATATACTGTAACAATAAAGATACTTTGGAGGGCCAAGTATCAGTGATGCTCTCTAACTGAGAGAACAGAATGACTGAAAACTTGATAACGTAAAAATAAAGAAGGGTTAAAAAAATACTAGGCACAGATTTTTACGAAGTGCAATGCTTTAAATAGGATTGGACAGAAAGGCAAGCTTGCATTTTATCTAGTGCCCTACCATAACTGTTACAGTCTCCCAGTAACCCCCAGACATGGAATGTTAAAATCCCATTCTTGCCAGCAGGACACTCCATGGCCTCACTCCACTCTACCTTGCAACGTTCTCACCCCAGTTTCTTCTGGTGCTCTCACTGTTGCATTATTTGCTCCTCAACCTGCTACCTCCACTGTGGCAAAACCTACTGTTAGTCCATTCTGTGGAACTCCCTTCCAAAGTGTCTCTGTCTTTCCTCATCATTTTCCACATTTAAAAGCTTCCTGAAATAATCTCTATGGCTTGAGTGTCTGGGTCACCTTAACTGCCCCACAAAGACCCGGCTTCTCTTGCTGCTTGCCCTTGTCAAGTTGCCATTGTTATTCCAACACACATGGTAGAGAGTGAAACACTTTAAAGTGCTGTTGTTTTATATGTAAGGGCAATTGTTTATTATCCTGGAGAGGGAAAGAATCTTTGTGTTACCATTTAGTATATACAGCACAGAAACAGACCATTCAGTCCAACAGATCCATGCCAGTACTTATGCTCCACACGAGCCTCCTCACACCCATGTTCATCTAACCCCATCAGCATTTCTTTCTATTCCTTTCTCATTCATGTGTTTATGTAGCTTCCCTTAAAGTGTATCTATATTTACCTCAACTACTCCTTGTGGTGGCATGTTCCAGGTTCTAACTATTCTCTTGGTAATGAAGTTTCTCTTGAATTCGCTATTGGATTTATTCGTGACTGTCTTTCATTTGTGGTCCCCTAGTTCTTGTCTTCCCCAGGGCCAGGATTTTACAGCCTTTCCCGCCTGGTGCGATATTACGGTCCCACCGAACTGAATGGAGGTTTAAAAGGCAGGCCACATCCACCAGGGGGGAGACAAGTTGCAGCAGTAATAGAATTGGAACAGGTTTTAGCCAGAGCACATCTTGAATGTGACTGGTGGGCTCACCCTTGCTTGCTTGGGGTAGGTGGGTGGAGGAGGGAGTGGCAGTGGTGGTGGAGCTTGCAGTGGAGGGTTGGGGGGGCCTATTGACTCTCCATGAATAGCCGAGCCCCACCCATCAGGATTGGAGCGGGCATACAGATAAAATTGCGTCTAAAATCTGACCTGCTGCTTCTTGGCAGCCCATTGTCATGTCAACCTTATTTGAAAGGGCACTTTAAAAAAAAACTTACTTGAGGCAGCTGATGAAGAAATAAGCTTTAAAAGTTAAGGAGAGCCCAACTAAAAGCTGCTCCCAGTAAAACAAATTCCCCCCATTAGGTCCCAATGCCCATGAAAATTAACCAAGGTCATGCTGTGGTCAAGCAGGCAGGTGGACATCCTGTCCGACCCTGTAGGAAATGGAAAATCCATCACAAAATGTGCAGAAAAAGTTGATTCATTAAAATTGGAAGGACTCCCCCAAAGACTCAGCCATGTGAACCAGCAAGTAACTGAGTCTCAGCTAGGAAGGTTCCTTATTTGACTGGCTTATTTCTGAGGAGTTAGCAGATTTTGACTGATTTTCCTCTCCCTACCTCAGAGAGGAACCACTGTCTCTGCTGTTCTCCACCATTATCCCGCCTGATTGGGATCAGGATAGCACAGGAAATTGCGGGCAAATACGCTGATTTGAAGTGTAAATGCCTGAAACGGATGATGATTCTGCAGCTAGCTCCCAAAAATTTTCCTGTACCTGATTGGTGAATGAAGGTTCCTGAAAATGTGTGTCTAAGATCTCCAGCGGTGGACACATTTGGGCTTGGTCGACTGTAATTAAAAACCCATCAACGTTGGCAGTTGAGACTGACACCTGAGGAATGGTGATTGGGAATTGGAAGGAGTCATCAGTCCCCAAGGGGGAGGAGGAAGGAGAGAAGATTGGTGGGAAATTATGCAAATAAAATCCTTCCAGAATGCCACCACTTTGTGTTTTTTTAATAGCCTCAGTAAATGTGCTATTTCAAAATTTTAGAACTATTTTCCTGTTATAGCACTTGTGAGTATTTGACTTCCAGGATGCAGGTATTGTGCAAAATCATGTGAGCAAGAATGCACATCCATACCATTGCCTGAGCATTTAATTTAAATGAATAGTAAATCAGGTTGGCTTCATTACTCACATACATTCCACCCCATCCAATTTTACTCAAGAGCAACTTCCCAGGCAGCCCAGTGCAAGCTAAGTTATAGGAAAACCTATCTGTAAGTGTTGGATCTGTATCATTATATCTTATTGGTATATTACTTCCGTCAACCTGCTATTTTAGCAATGATTCACGGGAACTCACTTCCCAATGACTCTGCACCAAAAAGGGAAAAAATAATATTTAGCACAGTGGAAGCTTTTCCTTCTTAATTCTGTCAAGGGATGTGGGCATCGCTGGCAAAGCCAGCATTTATTGCCCATCCCTCGTTGCCCTTGAACTGAGTTGCTTGTTAGGCCATTTCAGAGGGCAGTTAAAAAGTCAACCACAGTGCTGGGGGCCTGGAGTCACATGTAGGCCAGGTCAGGTGAACCAGATGGGTATTTTCAACAATTCATTACACTTATCATGATCATCATTACTGAGATGAGCTTTATATTCCAGATTTCATTTGAATTTAAATTCCAGCTCCCATGGTGAGATTTTGAACCTGGAATCTATGGGTTTGCCCCAAAATCAAGGCTACTGTCCTCTGTCCCGGGTTGAAGCTTTATACATATTTCAGGCCTTTAAAGTTAATACTTGCTCAGTACACAGACATGCACCTGCACTGCTCCCAGCTGTGCCTCCCGCAGAGCTATACCAGAAGCCCCCACCCCCCAGTTTCTGACGGCCTGATAGCCCTTCCCCCTCCTCTCATAGGTCTGCAAACCACCTCCGCCCTCCCCTCTCTAACAGGTCCCCTAGAGCCACCCCTCCCCCGCCCACTCATATGGTCCCCCACATCAAAGTGTTCCTTAATTTCTTTCCCTGAGAGTTGGTCAGTGGCTCTGCCACTGTCTCCTCCATAAGGCTAATGCACTAAAAGAATTAACTGTTTAAAACAGAGGAGGACTGTGATTAATGGCAGCTTTTAAAAAGGAATGGAGTCTTTTCACAAAGGTCATCTGAGCAGTATCAGCCTTCAACAGCTAACCTGCCTGAGGGCAGCAGATGTATTTCTGCACCCAGAAAAGCTGAGGACTAGTGAAGGCGTAGACTTAAGTAGAAAATAATTCGGCAGCCATGGTAGGAAGACTATTTAAAGGGAAGGGTTTCAGCACTCAAATCATTACAAATTAAACAACATTTCCAGTTGTTGTATAAGGGCTGAAATGACCGTGGTGATAACCATATAAATGTACTTCATTGGCTATAAAGCACTTTGAAAGGTCAGTGGTCATGATAAGGATGAGATAACTGCAAGCCTTTTCAGATAAAACAGTGAAAATATTGTCACATCATTGTTCACTGGTGCAATTATTATACAAGTTTAAAAATAAATTGTTAGATTGCAAATACGTCAAAGTGTTCTTCTGCCACTTGCCTACCATATTAACTGAGGTGTTAAGCTGTTTATTTTAAATCTTTTTATAAGTGGGTGGTGATTTTGTTTTTTCTCCACTTGCCCCCGATGTGAATGTTAATGTTATCTCTTATCTTTTTTTCACGATACTCTTTGGCCTTTGTGTCTTACAGAGCTCTTTGAAGAGAAGAGGAAGCCGAGAGCTTTACAAAGATAAGAAAAGTGCTACTCAGGTAATGCATCAGCACTGGGGGGATCCCCATTCCACAGTAATGAGTTCCCTGACCCTCCATGTTTGATTCAATTCCTGCTTCTTTTGGGGCCAGATACCTTTCGGCTGACTTGTCAATGTGATGATTTAATACAATGGTCCTTCATTTTTTCTGAAGAGTCACTGACTTAAGTCGATAAATAAAAGAAGCAATAAACTCATTTTGTTACTTTAACCTTTTTATTCCAAGGTCTATTACGTGACTTCCTGGTATGTATTTTTGTGTGAATGGTGAGTGCTGACGAATCACTGAAGGAGTGGCAGGGGGGTGCTGGGGAGGAAGGAGGCAAGGGGGATGAAGCAGTTATTGTCCCAACCATAGGAGGAAAATTAATTAGAGAAATATTTTACAAAGGTAAATGGCAGCAATTAAGAAACTCACTTAAACCACATTAGTGAAGCCACCAAAGTGAAGGGACCACCCATTCTGGTAAATAATAGAAATCGGAAGAGTAGTGAGAACTTGAGGGTGGTGGGGGGGCTGTGGTGGGGGCATGTGTGCAGGGTGCAAGCCCCTGGTTACAATGTCCTAAGATGAATGTGGAGAAGGAAAGCCATTCTGCCCATCTTATTTGTTCCATCCTGAAAGACCATGTCATCCAGTTGTTGTTTAAATATTTCCAGGGTTTTTGCCACTATACCACCTTACCATAAAGTGCATTTTGGTCACTTTTTATGTGTAAAAAAATTTGCTGGTATCTGTCCTAAATCAGCCATTAATCAGTTTGAGGCAGTGCTCCCCGGTCCTCGTCATTAGGTTTCAATTCATTTATCGGATACACCTTCGCCAGGCATGATGTGCTGGGGTCTCCTGTGGGATTGCGGATGACTCTCAGTTATTGTGGGGAAATGATGGGAAAGGAACCTGGTCCTAGATGAACAATATCACTGAAAGCCCATTGAGGTGGGTAGATCAATTGCCTTGAGCACCAGGCACTTGGCACTGGATCTCACAACCTTGCATTCATTAACAGACAACCTGTGAGACACCATGCCATTGTGATCCCAGTTAATGTTGCAAGATTTTACAATGGCCTTCGTTGTATTTTTAAAGCTTTTTGCCTGCCCCCTCTGTTGTGATATCCAGACTGCAGATCACCATGGAAAATGGTGTTGAGAATCCTACAATCACTCACATGAATGACATGGCCAGACCAACATAAGATCTTCTCACATGTGGCCTCGATTCCAGTTGCTGCATTTCAGATTATCTGCGCTAGGCCTCCTGTCCTGTCACTTGATGCCTGTGATACTTTGTAGATAGCGCAACTAGAAATGGCCAAGTTGATTGATGTCAAGGTGATTGCAAATTCACAACCCCAATCCCTGTGAGGGTAATGCTTGTTATATAAGTGACGTTTGTTGGCAGGCTGTCTCATTCTGAGAATGTCTCCACTCGAGCCTGCCAAAGATGGAGCTGGTTTTGCCAACCCAGTGAGTGACACCATGGTTGATTTGTGGCGTCCCATGAAAGAAAGTAACCAAGGCCACAGAATTTGACTGTGATTTCAAGTGGAAAGTTACTGCTTGAAGCCACAGTGGTTGTGGCTGATGGTCTGGTATGATTTGTGCCATGACTTCACTCCTTTGCTAAATGAACTTCAAGGGCAAAGCGCTGTGCCACCCGAGCAAAGCAATCAGAGAGCAATTGGATGTCCTCAGGAGCTTAGGCAAGTAACACACAGACATGGGGAAGAACATGTCGTGAGTGATTATATGCATTACTTCAGTTTGAAGATGCGACCCCCATTATGATATCAGGTACAGATTCCTGTCAGTTCTTGAACCCCGCAAGCCATTCTACAGTAAACAGTGCCTGAAACAAACTAGGGCTAGAACACAAACTCATTTGATGGTATTAGTGCCTGCAAACAGTAATGGCATGTGGCCATGTGCTGTTACCAGAACTATCATACCAGCATGGAAGTGGCCATGCTCGAAGGGCACCAGAAGATCACAGAGAACAGAGTTGAATGCCTTTGATAAGTCAACAAAAAGCACAGAAATCCTGATGCTCTTTACATTTTTCCTCGATTTGGCGGGGCTGATGTGTGGCCAGTCTAATACCTCATTGGATTTCTGGAAGAAATATTTTCTGTTAGTTGCTTGTTCAGTCAGCAGAGGATGATGGAGGTGAGAATTATGCCAGCTATTGATAAACGCAACAGCCCGCACTTGTAGGAATGCACATTGTTTGCATCTTTGAAACTTTGTGTCCGTTCCACGTTCCCAGTCTTGATCCTAGAGGGCACGGAGTCTGCTCTTAACATTCCGCTGCCTTGCGCAGAATGTGGTTGATGAGTCGTGTCTTTTTTAACATTCTAAAGTTACTGGATATTCACAAGTCCCCAAATTGCTATGCATTGCTGGTAAGCTGTGCCTCTTCCCACCTGCTCATCTCAATCCTCACTACCAGCTGATCTGCTGGCTTGCTGCTCCCCCCTCAAATCCACCTACAGCTGCCTGACCTCCCTTGGAGCAGAGAGAGCTCACTCAGAAATGCCTCTCCTGTGCCGAGTAAAGCTCCTCACTACAGATTAGAGCACTAGCAGCAGCAAGCGTTCACCTCCAGTGATCCTGTTGGTCACACTTCAGCAAGCTGATCTTAGTAGAACAGCCAACATTAAAATCAGTGGAGCTGTACATTTTTTTTAACGTTCTTCTGCTCAGAAACAAAGTAAAATGCTGACAGCCCCAGTCACGTTGAGCTCCCATTTCAGGCAAAAAGTGTAGCAGGTAATCGATAAAACAGATCATTACACTGCACAAAGTATTTTTGTGTCAAGAAATGCTGAGATAATAATAAAAGTATTGAATTCTTGGGAATTTTTTTTGACCAATAACCAAAATTTACATGCAAACACTAAAATTTATCTCTACATTGGAAGAATTTTCGTTGATTTATTGTTGGTTACCTGATGTATTTTTTTATTCATCCATGTGATGTGGGTGTCACTGCCTAGGCCATGCATTTATTGCCCATCCCTAATTGCCCTTGAGAAGGTGGTGGTGAGTTGCCTTCTTGAACCGCTGCAGCCCATGTGTTGCAGGTACACCCACGGTGCTATTAAGAAGGGAGTTCCAGGATTTTGACCCAGTGACAGTGAAGGAACGGCAATATGTTTCCAAGTCAGGATGGTAGCGACTTGGAAGGGAACTTGCAGGTGGTGGTGTCCCCATCTATCTGCTGCCCTTGTTGTTCTAGATGGCATTGGTCACAGATTTGGAAGGTGCTGCCAAAGGAGCCTTGGGGAGTGGCTGCAGTGCACCTTGTAGATGGTGCACACTGCTGCCTTTGTGCTTTGGTAATGGAGGGAATGAATGAAAGGTGGTGGATGGGGTGCCAAACAAACAGCCTGCTTTGTCCTAGATGGTGTTGAGTTTCTTGAATGGTGTTTGAGCTTCACTCACCCAGGGAAATGGAGAGTATTCCATCACACTCCTGACTTGTGCCTTGTAGATGGTGGCTTTAGATGGAGGTGATTTACTCTCTGCAGACTTACCAGCCTCTAATCTACTCTTGTAAACACAGTATTTACATGGCTGGTCCAATTCAGTTTCTGGTTAATGGTAACCCCCAGGACTTTGCTAGTGAGGGATTCAGCGATGGTAATGAAATTGAATGTGGAGGGAAAATGGTCAGATTCCTTCTTGTTGGAGATGGTCATTGTCTGGCGCTTCTGTGGCACAAATATTACTTGCCATTTATCAGCTCAACCCTGAATACTGTCCAGGCCTTGCTGCATATGAACACGGAATACTTCAGTATCTGAGGAGTCACGCGTGGCACTGAACATTGTACAATCAGCGAACATCCCCACCTCTGACTTATGATGGAAGGAAGGTCATTGATGAAACAGCTGAAGATGGCTGGGCTTAGGACACTATCCTGAGGAACTCCTGCAGAAATGTCCCGGGACTGAGATGACTGATCTCCAACAACTATAACCATCCTTCTTTGTGCTAGGTATGATTCCAACCGGCAGAGAATTTTTCCCCTGATTCCCATTGACTTCAGTTTTACTAGGGCTCCTTGATGCCACACTCGATCATATGCTGTTTTGATGTCAAGGGCAGTCACTCTCACCTCACCTCGAGAGTTCAGCTTTTTTGTCCATGTTTGAACCAAGGCTGTGATGAGGTCAGGAGCTGAGTGGCCCTGGAGGAACCAAAACTGAGCAGGTTGTTGCTGAGTAAGTGCGGCCTGATTGCTCTGTCGATAGCACGTTCCATCGCTTTGCTGATTATCGAGAGTAGATTGACGGAGCAGCAATTGGCCGGGTTGGATTTATCCTGCTTTTCGTGTACAGGACATACCTGGGCAATTTTCCACAGAGCCAGGTAAATGCCTGTGTTCTAGATGTACTGGAACAGCTTGGCTAGGGGGCATGGCAAGTGCTGGACCACAAGTTTTCAGTCTTATTGCCAGAATATTGTCAGGGCCCATAGCCTTTGCAGCATCCGGTGCCTTTAGCAATTTCTTAATATCTTGCAGAATGAATCAAATTGGCTGAAGACTGACATCTGTGATGCTGGGGACCTCCGGAGAAGGCCGAGATGGATCATCCACTTGGCACTCCTGGCTGAAGATTGTTGCAAATGCTTCAGCCTTATCATTCACACTAATGTGCTGGGCTCCCCCATCATTGAGGATGGGGATATTTGTCAAGCCTCCTCCTCCAGTTAGTCGTTTAATTGTCCACCACCATTCACAACTGGATGTGGCAGTACTTCAGAGCTTAGATCTGATCCATTGGTTGTGGATTCATTTAGCTCCATCTATCACTTGCTGCTTCCCCTGTTTGGCACTCAAGTAGTCCTGTGTTGTAGTTTCACCAGGTTGGTACCTTATTTTTAGGTATGCCTTGTGCTGCTTCTGGGATGCCCTCCTGCACTTTTCATTGAACCAGGGCTCATTCCCTGGCTTGATGGTACTGGTAGAGTGGGGGATATGCCAGGCCATGAGGTTATAGATTGTGAATGAGTACAATTCTGCTGTTGCTTATGGCCCATAGCGCCTCATGGATGACCAGTTTTGAGTTGGTAGATTTGTTCAAAATCCATTTAGCAGAGCGGAGGATATCCTCAATGTGCAGACAATCTCCACAAGGTCGCTCCTACCAATACCATCATGGACAGATCTACGATAGTTAGATTTGTGGGGACGAGGTCAAGTAGGTTGTTCCCTCTTGTCGGTTCCCTCATCACCTGCCGAAGACCCAGTCTGGATTTGGCCAACCTGGTTAGTAGCGGTGCTACCGAACCACTCTTGTTGATGGAAATTGAAGTCTCCCACCTAGAGTACATTCTGTGCCCTTACCTCCCTCAGTGCTTCCTCCAAGCAGTGTTCAACATGGATGATTCATCAGTAGACATGGTAACCAGGCCCAGGAGTTAAAATGGCCCTTAACTCACATGGGTGACATTATTGATGCTTCCCACTACCACCTTCGAATCAAGATTGTGCGCATATCCTAGGATTATTGTATTTAATATTACAAATAAGTACTTGTTGCCAATTGGTGACACTGTGGTGAATATAGCTGCTACATGGAGACAATTCTCAATCTGTTCCCCCTAAACTCATGATGGGAAACCCAGCTATGGGAACATTAAGAAATATCAGATAGCGAATCTCAGCACAAATTCACTGGATTAGGCAGGAAAACTTAACACCCCTGTAATATGTATCATCATGATTATGTCACGGAATTAATTGGCAGTAGGGACCCGCCCCTGACATAGATTAATTTTAATGAGGTAACTATGTTTTGTCATACTTTTGTTCAATGTTTTGAAGACACCAAGGCTAACATTAATTAGATCAGTAATTTGGAAGGTGCTGGTTTCCTGTTCCCTTCTGCTTTTCTTTAAGTAATAGGACATGGTTCGGCAACCTCGATTTGCCTGTATAGATGAGGTTACACCAGAGTCAGGTGGGCACCTTGTCTGCCTGAAAAAATGACCCATTGAAAGTGGCAGTGGGTGGGAACAGGACAGTAATTTTTCTGAAGTGATTTTGACCACTTAGACCCTCCATTCCTACTGGGCATGGTGGGTTAAAAGTGCCCACTCCTACCCACCCCCTGCCCTCCTTGTCAGCATATGATGTTCCAAGTTCAAAGATCAGGCACAGTTTGACTTTCTTGAAAAGATAATATAATGTTGTTTTTCCTGTATGTTTTCATATGTGATTGAGACCAAAAATTTCTCTAGCACTGTAGCTGTGTAATGCTGCAGTGCTGGTTTCTCATTTTTGAGACGCTTTAAAGATATTTGATGGGTCAGCCTCCCCAACAATCTGAACAGAATTCCAGCAGCTCTTACCCTGTGTAATGTTCTCTAATTCAATTTGATAATGTTTACACAGGCATAAATTTGTCAAATCTCACCAATCAGTATAGCGTGTGTCAATTCCTTTGTTGCTCCTCCCAAAATAAAAGATTCCATTGAGCCACAGGAGGAGGCCATTCGGCCCATTGAGCCTATATCAGCTCTCTGTAGAGCAAGTCAGTCCCACTCCCATGTAGACTAATTGATCAACCGGTACCATAATTCACCTTTCAGTTTGAATTTATGGATTAATGGTTTCGGCATGGTAATGTTCAAATTTTTCCACAGGAGAATTATCCACCCTGCAAAGACACACATTCCTCTCATTGATTTGCCCTGAGACATGTCTGACAGGAATGGAACATGCTGCTAGGCCGGCACCAACATTACTCTCAGTGAGCTGCCAGCAGGTGCATCAAAACTGTCCTGATGAAGACCCAATATACAGGCTTCCATTGTCCATTACACGGAATGAAAGATAGACCCATCTCATTAAAACCTGCTCTCGGGCTTTTGCGAACATTAGCCCTCAGATTGGGCTTTGACTGATTGGCTTGTGGTACAATTTCCACTCGCTCCCTCTGCGGAGACACCAGCCCTCCATGTCAAATTAAAATTTGCTTTGGCTTCAACCTGCAGGCTGGGAAGGGAGGGGAAAAATGTCAGGCAGATTTGTCATACTTGCTGACCATCCAGTGATCCCTCAAGCTGTGCTGTGATGCCCCGCATGGTTACATAGCCTGCAGTTAGTCCATGTGTAAAGATATGCATGAAGAATCGAAGCTGTGAAACAGTGCTGGAGAAACGATCAGCATCTCCTACAGAGCTAATTAAACTTTTTTTAAAAAAAAAGCTGAGCACTGATATTTTTCAAAGATCAGACTTTGATAATTAAATTGAAAATGAAACAATTCCTTTAGCGAGGCATTGCAGCCTTCCATTAGAAAAATAAGCTTCATGTGGCTACCCTTTATTGGTTTATTTTTTGCCTCATTAGTTTGTGTTCAGTCTCCTTTAATGGCACTATTAACCTGATACAAGTGTAGCCTAGAGCTTTTTATCCTATAACACTCCTTTAAAACCCCTTAAGACATTCCACTATATTCGAGGTGCCATGTAAATGTAATTATCTGATTGTTTGAGGGCAATCTGCCTCTTGGTCACACCCCCTCCATCTCCCTTGGGGAGATGCTTGGTATGTACTTCACAGCAGTTTACTCATCCTTAAAAGTTGATCTAAATGGAATATGATATAAAAAATTGATTTAAGTTGTCCACATCAAAGTTTTACTTGCACGGTATTCACCAGCAATCAAAGCTTGAAATGGGAATGCATTCATTCCACACCCACAGGTTGACCTGCACAGCATGTGAATTTGCTGTGAAGTGCTTAGGCACATCCTATGGTCATGAAAGGTGCTATATAACTGCAAGCCTTTCTTGCTTTTGTGGTTCAGCGATCCAAATCGGACATCCCAGTTAAAGAAAACCCTAGCAGTGAGATGAACGTTGAAGAAACTTGCTTATGTGTCTCCCTAGGTATAATTTGGAAAGGCTGTCGAGCTGTATGTGTGGGATACTTGGGTTACAACATAGAAAGACTTGCCTGTGTTCAGTCCTTTGATCTGTGTGCAAATTGAATTCTTGGGTCTATGACGGAAAGAATTTAGTGTGATCATTCCTCTTCCTGTGTTGTGTCAATGAGTGATGACTTGGCAATTCCAAGCCTTTAAAGTGTATTAGGAATCCACAGTTGTGCTTTCCAGATGTGATGTGGTACTTTCAGGGAGCTCTGGCCAATTGGCATTATCTAGTTTTCCTTCTGTTTAAATCAATGGAAAGTCAGGTAGAGTGAGTGTTCAACTTCCTGCATGTGTCGTTCTGCACCATAAGTGCCTGACCTTATATACATTTAGATCCTTAAATTAATCACTGATAAACCTCATTAAACTCAGTTTTCAAAAGTGTGCATACTGAATTATTGAGTAAATGATTGGAAGACTTTGGTAACTGGTCCTTCTAATCACAGTAATCATTTTAAGGTTGACTTCTGTAGAGCTCATTGACCTGTTAATCTTTCTAAATTCAGGAAGATAGTGCTGACCTCAGGTGCCAGCTCCAGTTTGCAAAGGAGGAAGGCTCTTTGATGCGCAAGAAAATGGCAAAACTGGGGAGGGAGAAGGATGAATTGGAGCATGAACTACAGAAGTACAAGTCCATCTACGGGGATGTGGACAGTCCACTTCCCACCGGAGAGGCCGGAGGACCCCCCAGTACCAGAGAGGCTGAGCTAAAACTGCGCCTGAAACTTGTGGAGGAAGAGGCCAACATTCTGGGCAGGAAGATCGTTGAGCTGGAGGTGGAAAATAGGGGGCTCAAGGCCGAGATGGACGACATGAAGTGTCAGCACGATAAGGACTGCCTTAACCGGGAATACGTTTCAAGCATTCCTACCTCACCGCATGGCGACTCAGTTGAGTCCGCCACGGAACTGCGACGGCACCTGCAGTTCGTGGAGGAAGAGGCTGAGCTGCTGCGGCGCTCCATCAGTGAGATTGAAGACCACAACAAGCAGCTCACCAACGAGCTCAACATATTGAAGTGTGGACCCGGCCAGGAGCCCACTTGGATCGAGGACGGTGCACTGAAATCCGGCGGATCCCTTCAGGAAGAGCTGAAAGCGGCTCGGCTCCAGATTAATGAGCTGAGTGGCAAAGTGATGAAGCTCCAGTACGAGAACCGGGTGCTGATTTCCAACGTGCAGCGCTACGATCTGGCGTCGCACCTCGGCCTCCGCACTGCCAGCCCCAGGGACAGCGACGCTGAGAGCGACCCGGGGAAGAAGGAGAGCGATGGCGAGGAGAGCAGGGGTCCGCCCCAGCCCAAAAGAGAGGGGCCCATCGGCGGTGAGAGCGACTCGGAAGAGGTCTGTGAGAAAACATCTGGCTGTGGGAGCAGCAAGCCCTCCGACATCGCCGACATTTGCACCTTGGAACTGCTGAGGAAGAGAGAAGATACGGAGTCTCTCATCAACATCAAACGCGAAGCCGAGCGTCTGGGCAGGACTGTAGACCGCCTTATTACAGACACCGACAGCCTGATCTACGATGCCAAGCTGCTGGTGACGAGCGCTGCCTCGGACCAGGGGTTCAATGAAGACGGGGAGAGAAGTGAAAGCAGAAACGAGGCTGAGCTTTTGGATACAATCAACACCAGGATGAAGGCATTTCGCTCGGAGTTACACACCTTCATGGAAAATGTTGACCATCTCGGGGAAGGGCTCAGGGAACAAATGGATGACCTGTCGCCAATGCCAAATCTGACAGAGTCTGCCAGCTTCCTTTCCTCGGTGACGTCCATGTCTCGAGACTCTCCTGTTGGCACACTGGGGAAGGAGCTTATCACCGACTTCCAGGTAAGCAAGCGGGCCTGTCCGCTTTTAGATACACGCTGCTGTTGCTTCTGCTACTGCCTTTAAACTAAATAACACTTTGCTTCTTTACTAAGCATAAACCAAACTACACTAAAACACGTACTAAATACATTCTGTACTCAGCTCATGGATCTTGATGTGAAGCCTCAAACATACTTGGAAAAATTGTAAGACCAACAATTAGGCAGATCTGTTAGACTCTAATGAGTAGCGTTCATTTACATCCAAGTGTCAAAAGCTCATAGAGACTGGCTCACATATAATCAGGCTACTTAAAGTATGGCAGTATTCAAAGTTCTAGATTTTCAAAAAAATTATAAAACCCCCTTTTACTTTAAAATGCTTTTTTTTACAGTAGAACTGCCATTCATTAAAAAAATACACAGGGAAAATTAGGAGCTGATGGACACAGAAACAGAAATTCTACCCTCTGTAGGTTTAAGGGCAGTGTGCCATCAAGTCTGCTCTCACTCTGCTGTTCCTGGGCCATCACAGATCAGGTGCAGTGGCAAATTCAGTGGTGCAAAATGTCATGTTTATCACACATTGTCTTGGTGATAGTCAGACGAAGGGATTGGGGGAAGGGAAGCAGCTGCTTCGTCCCTGAACTCGAGCAACCCAAAACAGCTGACCTAAGGCAGGAAAAGGAAGTGCCCCCCCTCTTTCAGAACAGATTTTCCCAAAATATTGGTATATGCACCTTTAGAGTACTGGTCAGGAGCTGTGAAGCTGCTATGCAACTGAAATAGTAGCATGAACTGTGCTTTAATTGCTTGTTTTGTGAAGCAAAATAGGGTTTGCACTTGTTTGGTGCAGACCAGACAGGCCAGTTTTACTGTCAGCTGACTGGACATTTCCAAAATTCCTGACCCTTGAAGTAAAAGCCCAGCTCTTTTCCCACTGGACAAGGATGAATTGATTATTTAGGTTATGAAAGCTTTCAATAAGTTTCCAATGGCTTCACCTCAGATTTAAAGCCATGATTAATCCCTTTCTGACCTTTCTGTCATCGGACCCTTTGCTGTCCTACCCTCCCCTGTTTGATTTTGAACTTTGCAAAATATGACAACTTTGTTTAGACCATTTGAATGTGTTCATGTTGGTGTTACAGAATTAGATTTCTAAACCTGACAAAGCTGACATCCTGATAGCTCAGTGGTTAAGTGCACTATGTAATGCAGCACTGACCCAAACAAACAGGATCAACAATTGCTTTGTGCCGAGTTAGTTCAACACAGCAGGGAAAGTAGTGGGGGCACTATGACCGACCTCAGGCTTTTTAAGCTGGCACATACCATTGGCAGACAGGTATATTTTACGAAGCTATAGGTTGCCCTGTGAATTGTCCCTGCTCATTTCTTTGTTGTGCTGCAATTCGTTTAGCCCATCACAATGGAGTGTTAAATTAAACTAGTAAAACTTTCCACATAATGTGCAGATTTTTGTTATTCAAGGCTATTGAGGGATAGGGATCAAAGTGAGTAAATGGAATTAGGATTCACATCAATCAAGGTTTAATTGAAAAGCGGAATAGCTCGAGAGGCTGAATGGCCTGCTGCTGATTCTATGTATATCTACTGAAGCAGTTAGAAGCCATGATTTCATTGTACCTGACCGCTGAGTAAAATTTATATAAAACTTTAATTAATATTCTTAATTTCTTTTTATATATAAATGGTAAGGAGTTTTATCCATTTCATTGATAGGCCTGAGAAATCTGTAAATGTTGAGCTGTCAGACTCCATCAGTCAAACAGCCAATCTCACTGGTTACAATTCAGTTTGTGCCTTCCCAATATGGCCTTGCTTGGGTAGAAAATGGCAGCAAGCTTGGCAGGAGAAATCAGTTTGGAAAGTGCATGTACAAACTTCAAATTGCAAGCCTCAGCCCCACCTCTCCTCTGCCGTAGACACCTCCAGATCACTAATCACTGACAAACGTTGTATTGATTGTGGCTAGTTTGGAGTTTATCTCCAGTGCTTTCCATGGTTGGAACAGTTTGCTGGCAACCACTGTCCAATCCCATATGTCAAAAATAGCCACTTTGGCAAGTTGCTAGAGGCCTGATGACATTCAATGAAATGCTATCTCAGTATGAGCTATTAACTTCAAAGAGGAAATGGAAACAGAAAACATTAACCTCTTCAACACTGCACATAACACATTGAAAGGCTGTTATGATTAACTAAAGAGTAGTTTATAAAAGTCACTAGACTTCCTAAACATTACTATTGGTGATGTTAGCAGATAAATGTTTAATACATTTGTCTGGAAATGTAGTGAGGTAATACCTTATTTAAAATAAACAGGTTAATAATACCCATGTTAAAATAGTGACCAAAGCAATATAATTTCTCCATTGTCATCATCAACAGGAATGAGTAGGCTTAGCTGTTCATTAGTTCATTCATTCTAATCACTAAGAGTTTCTCGGGTCCCTTGGATCCCATTCCATGAGCTGAATTACAGAATATCAGAGGCGGTTCAAGATTCACAATTCGCTTAATGATCCATGGAAAGACACAAGGTGCACATGCCATGAAATCAAGCATCCCGCCTTCCTCCATGCAAGGGAGTGCGTGGTGTCCTCGGACGCAGCACAATGATTAATGGATGGTACTTGCCATTGGCTGAGGAACCACCCCTGGATGATGCTTTATGCATGGCTCCTGTGAGGATAGGCAAACCTTGTACCAAAATTCTTTCATGATCTGTAAGCTTACCGTTGGTTTGATTCATGCATCCTTCATTGCATGCGCCTCATAACCAGTGTTTGCATTCTTTTTTCCTCTCTTTCTCTTTTTTCTTTTCAGATGTTTCAGCCCATCATTTTGCTTATACTCATTTTGGTTCTGTTTTCATCACTCTCTTATGCCACTGTGTTTAAGTTGGTTTTTCTTTTCACGCTTTTCTTTGTCTTGTAGTTTTTTAGTCGTCTACTATACCCATTTTTGTTTTTTTTATTTCCCCCCTGTCCTTTGTTGTTTTTGTTAAATCGCCCATGCACTCAACAGTCCAAACTGAGGGACCAGCCAGATTGGCAGCTAGTCCCTGATCACAGAGAAGAGCAAGAGACCCTCCAGACTCGAGGCGCCATGGACCAAATCCGCAAAGCTGATGGAGACTACAAAATATGTAGGACAGAAGATGAGAGCTGTTTCCATTCAGAGGTAACTAAAGAACATGCTGTCTGTGTTTTGAAGGGAAAGAATTTTGAGTGACATAGCAATTCCAGTTCTGTGGAGCTAGGTTCCCAATTTGGAGGAATAGATTCAAATCCCTTTGTTACGATCCCCATAGAAACCGATAACTTTTAAAAAGAGATTAATTTTTTACAGACTATACAAAGGATTGAATGACAAGATTTCACATTTTAAAAATGTTACTATAACAATCCAACTAAAATCAACATTGAATAAACAGTATTTAGTCGGCATCTAATACACTACATTACAAAAAGGTATTCCTAATTCACTTCTGAACACAACTAAAATCCCCAGGCCGCAATTATACATTACCCAACACTCCCTATAGACCTACAGCCTTGGACCTAAAGCCAAACTCCTTCCAACTCTAACAGGATACCTTCACCCTGCTTCACAAAGGTAAAAGTAAGCCTTGATTCAAACATGGACAAAAGAACTAAACTCCAGAGGTCAGGTGAGAGTGACTGCCCTGGACATCAAGGCAGCATCTATCCCAATGTGGCATCAAGGAGTTCTAGCAAAACTGGAGTCAATGGGAATCAGAGGGAAAATTCTCCACTGGTTGGAGTCATACCTAGCACAAAGGAAGATGGTTGAGTTCATTGGAGGTCAAACATCTCAGTTCCAGGACATAACTGCAGCAGTTCCTCAGGTAGTGTCCTCGGCCCAACCATCTTCAGCTGCTTCATCAATGACCTTCCCTCCATCATAAGGTCAGAAGTGGTGATGTTCACTGATGATTGAACAATGTTCAGCACCATTCATGACTCCTCAGATACCCAAGCAGTCCATGTCCAAATGCAGCAAGACCTGGACAATATCCAGGCTTGGGCTGACAAGCGACAAGTAACATTCATGCCACACAAGTGTCAGGCAATGACCATCTCCAACAAGAGAGAATCTAACCATCACCCCTTGACACTGACTGGCATTACCATCACTGAATCCCCCACTATCAAGATCCTGGAGGGGTTACCATTGACCAGAAACTGAACTGGACCAGCCATATAAATACTGTGGCTACAAGAGCAAGTCAGGGGCTAGAGGTCCCTCCTGACTCCCCAAAGCCTGTCCACCATTTACAAGGCACAAGTTGGGGTGCCACTTGCTGGATGAGTGCAGCTCCCACAACACTCAAGAAGCTTGACACCATCAAGGACAAAGCAACCACATCCACAATTGACACCACATCCACAAACTCCCTTCACCACCACCGACACACAGTGGCAGCAGTGTATATCATCTACAAGATGTACTGCAGCAACTCAGCAAGGCTTGTTGACAGCACCTTCTAAGTCTACAATCACTACCATCTAGAAGGACAATGGCAGCAGATACCTGGGAACACCACCACCTGGAAGTTTCCCTCCAAGTCACTCACCATCCTAACTTGGAAATATACCGCCGTTCCTTCATTGTCTCTGGGTCAAAATCCTGGAACTCACTCCCTAACAGCACTGTGGGTGTACCTACACCACATGGACTGCAGCGGTTTAAGAAGGCAGCTCACCACCACCTTCTCAAGGGCAATTAGGGATGGGCAATGAATGCTGGCTTAGCTACTGATGCCCACGTGAATAAAATGAATGAATTAAAAAACTCTTCCAATGTCCTTTTAAGCAAAGTTCCCTTCACCTAATCCTTTGAGCATAATTGAATGGAATGCCCATTGCAAGTTTCCCTCTGATGATTCCACGATCTCTAACTTTTCACAATTCTTTTTTCCTCAAACGCGGGTTCTGTCCTTACCAGCCCTCTGCTTGCTGCTTATCCCAAACACAATCCTTTTCTTCTGCCTGGCATTGCAGTACCTGTTGTGGGTCATCTTCCCCGAAACCTTCAGCCTGCCTTCCACTGCGAGTCTGTGAGTCTGCACTTGGCAAGGTTAGTTGCTTCGTCCTTTGTGACCTGGAGCAACAATTCCACACCCCCCCCCCCCCCCCCATTAGTGGGGAAAGTGCGGGAGCGAGCATGGGCAGGCGGGCGGGCGACCCTCCAATTGGCGCCCCCAATTGGGGGCACGCTGCCATATTTTATGGGCGGGCCAATTAAGGCCTGCCCAGCGTGATGTCCACACGGAAGCGCTATGCACTTCCTGTGCGGGCGGGGAGGATGTCAAATGCGGGCGTGCTTTCCGCTCTCCCTGAGACTAAATGCTGCCTCAGGGAGATCAGTTCCCAAAGTAAAAAAGTTATTCTGTCAAAAATTTAATTTACATCCATGTCCCCATATGTGATGATGTCACATGAGTTGGGACATGGACATAACTCTGAATTGAGAAATTAAGATTCAGTTTTATTTAAAGTTATGTCCATGTCCCAACTGAACTGAGAAATTAAGATTCACTTTTATTTAGTCATGAAACCTCATTCTGGATGAGGTTTCATGCTTTTTAAGGTGGCCGCCAGCTTCACAACATCCTCCATACTAGGGCTTTCTGTTTAAACTTATGTTAGAAGAGACAGGTTAAAACATAACCATCCTATAAAGCCTTAAGTCTCATAGAAACCTATAAAATTCTAACAGGACTAGACAGGGTAGAAGCAGGAACGATGTTCCCGATGGTGGAGGAGTCCAGAACCAGGGGTCACAGTCTGAGGATATGGGGTAGACCATTTAGTACTGAGATGATGAGAAATTTCTTCACCCAGAGAGTGGTGGGTTTGTGGAATTCGCTACCACAGAAAGTAGCTGAGGCCAAAACATTGTATGTTTTCAAGAAGGAGTTAGATATAGCTCTTGGGGCGAAAGGAATCAAAGGATATGGGGAGAAAGCGGGAGCAGGCTATTGAGTTAGATGATCAGCCATGATCATAAGGAATGGTGGAGCAAGCTCGAAGGGCTGAATGGCCTACTCCTGCTCCTATTTTCTATGTTTCTTTGTAATGCTTGGCTTGAATATTTGGGATTGCCCGTGCGGGTTAGCTGTGCCTTTGATCACCGATAAATAGGAGGATTGTAAAGGAGACAAAAAGAAGGGCATTCTCGAGTTGCAGAGATCATAATGTTGTCTATGTAGTTCAGCAGATCATGACTGAAGGCGTGAACATTTATCAATATCCTGGAGTTTTGTTTACCTAACGCATAGGATCAGTGAGTATAAATGCAAAACTTTCTCTTAGAAATGCAAATGGGTGGGGTAGAGCCTGATGAACTGTACATAAGGGGGAGTTTTACAATCCCTGGCTGGTAAATTTGCAGGTGGTGGGTGGACATGTAAAATAGAATGGGTGGCTAGACCAAAACCCCAGGCTCACCTTTCAGTGCAGCACCCATGTTCCTTCTCCTCGGGACAGCTTGTAGCCTCAGCAGCGGCCAACACTGAGTTCTGGCATTGCTGGGATTGCTCACCTGCCGATCAATCCGATTGGCCGGTAGCTCCCAAGGTTGGAACTTCCTTTCCCTGAAGGACACAAGTCCCATTCTCAGCTCATTAAGGCTGCATCACAGCCCTTTTTAAAGTTGATTGGCTCAAGGCTGACTTTTCTACTGGCTGCAGGGGCAATACATTCCCCTCACCAACCCCACAACCTCCCACCCCTGTAAAATTCACTCCGTGATCTCTGGAAGGATTGGCTATGATGAGGTGAATTATTGGTTAGTCATTGTCTGAGGGTTAACTAAGGACCAGCTCTGAACACCAATGGAAGTACCCCCTCTCTCTATCTCTCCCTCTCTCTTTCCCTCTTTCCCTCGAGGAAATTATCAATTTAAAAACAAGAAAAATGCAGATAGACCAGAAACAGTCCAAAGTGAAGACAGAGGCCTATGTAAGAAAAATAGAGCCTTTCCCTGGAGTGGAATCTGACCACACTGTGTTTTTGCAACAGGAACAGTCTACATTCCAAGTTACACCTAAGCATTGGAGCGGTGAATCATACAATCATGACCTTACGTTTTAGAATTGTGTGGTTTTTTTTCAGTTTCTGGCATCGTCGGTTTTGACAACTTTCTGTCCTTCCAGTGTACTCCATTTCTTATCAGTAAGACAGTGTTCAACAAAACCATCCACACACCACAATTGTAGGGAAGCTTCTCATTAGAAAATATCTTTATTTAGAATGTATTTGTGATGGTAGTTGCAAGAGAAAGATGATTTGGAAAGCTTGTGCTGTGTACAATGTTTCCCAACAGTAGTTGGAAAATCAGCTCTCGTGTTTGCACTTGATAGACGGGTGTGGGACATGGGGAGTGCCGGAAATTGTTCTAGAAATAGCTTGCCACATTTTTTTTGTGGAAGTGTTTGTAGAGCCAGGATAAGTAGGAATGCAGGGGTAGCCCCACAAATGCACTGTGGCCCACTGCCAACTGCTCAGCATCTCTCTTCCCAACGCTTTCATTCTTCACTTTTAGTGGCCGATCTTGACTGGCTCGCTCATGGAGTTGCCAGATTTTCAGACCTCTGCGTGGAAAAAAGTGCCTGCTGACGTTCATTGAGCACTCGGCAGTTGGCACAAATGATGTTGATGAGACCTGAATCTATCAATGACTAGGCCCTTCGATGCTGACCTTGGGTAGATGTGATGGTAGATCCACCAATTTTGGGTAAAAGTTCAAAAACCACTCCTGAGAGCTTGAGTTTTGCTGACATTTTGACACACCTAAGGAAGGAGAAAACAGAATTTACAACATTTTAGTTAGTGGAAAACAACTTTTAAATAAATATATCAGGAAGAACATTTTTACCTGAAGAGCAACAACTGTTCAGAATAATATTTGAAGTACAGTAATGAAGACAAAAGCAATATTTGCAGTTAGATCCCTAGAGGGACAACCTTTACGGACTAAATGACCATAGCTTATACATGACTGTTCTCGTGTTCATATAATCGTAGGTTATTTCATTTTTTTTTAAAAAGAAAGTTAAATTAAGTTGATTTTGCTTATTACTGTACTTTTAGAATTCTATGTCATGTCAGTACACGTTAATGAGATGTTGTAGGCCTTAGGTTTGTTTGCACTGAGAGTGGTGATGAATACTTTCAACTTGCTCAATATTAATAGATGTATATTAGTAACCTGGATTTGAGTATACAGAGCATAATTTCAAAGATTGCAGACGATACGTAACTCTGAAATGTAGCAACAAAAAAAAAAATGAGGTAAATAGTAACCGACTTTAGGAAGACATTAACAGATTGGTGAAATGGGAAGACATTGGAGGTTAAGTCTAATGTGGAGAAGTGAAGTGATGCATGTTGGTAGGAAGAATGAGGAAAGACAATATGTACAATTTTAAAGGGGGTATAGGAACAGGGAGACCTGCAAGTGTATATCCTCAAATCTTTGATGGTTGCAGGACCATTTTAACAAAGAAATAGAGTACAAAAGAAAGGACGCTAAGCTTTTTTAAAGTACTTATTATGTTCATTTCTGGGCACTGCACGGTGGGAAGGATCCAAGGCCTTAGAGAGGATGCAGAAGAGATTTACTAGAAGTGCAGCAGGCATGAGGGGCTTCGAGTGTATGGAGAGACTGGAGAAGATGTTCTCCTTAAAGCAGAGAAGGCGATTTACTAGAGGCGTTCAAAATCATGAATATGAATCAAGAGTGAAAAAGAAGGAACTGTTTCCAGGGTCAGGAATCAGAGGGCACATATTTAAGGTGCTGACAAAAGAACCTGAGACGACATGAGGGAACTTTTTTTAGTACATTAACTCTGGAATGCACTATCTGAAAGGGTGATGAAGCAGATTCAACAGTAACATTCGAAAAATTTGGAGAAATACGGGAAAAGGGGAAAAAAATGAGTCAAGGGAAAAGGACAGGGGAGTAGGTTTAATTGGATAGCTTTTCCAAAGAGCTGGTACAAGCATGATGGACAGAATGGCCTCCTCCTGTGCTGTGTCATTCTATGATTCTAAGAGGAAGAGGGAAAACACAGGAAAGAATACAGGAGGCTTCAGAAACCTCAATAATAGGAAAAGATAAAGGTGGAAAGATTATGAGAACACAAAACATGTGGAGATTGAGGAGAAACAGGTCGATGTTGTGGACATACGATTTAATTTTGGTCTTTTTTATGAAACTGTTCAGCCAGGAAAAACATTAATCACTTCTGTTCTCCCATTCTGTTCTACTGAATCCTTTTGAGGTTAAGGTTAGACCATGATGCTGCTTTTGGTATCTGGTGGCGTGCAAAGGTTTAAATAGCTCCAAGTAAAACTGCATGTGTGGTTTTAATACATCGCAGGTGTAGGTTTTCCTTAAGGTCAGATCTCCTGTTGTTTATTAGTGGGGAGCTCCTTAACGAGTAATAGTAACTAGAAACACCACAATCCAATATTCAGAGACAGCAGGTAATGATAAAAGGCCACATTTGGAGAATCAGTTGGACTAGCACATCTCAATACTGATATCACTGTTTGTCAATAAATATTTTAGCATCTTTAATCCTGAAACAGAGAGCTGGAGGGCAATTAAATACGAGGGGTGAAATTCCTCCTATTGGTAATTTTACTATTAAAAAGTCCCATTTTGTTGCCACCTGCCCTTTCCTGTAAAATTACTGACAGGAGGGAGTTCATTGCAGCTCAGGCATACAAGTGGTGCACTATTGCTGCTGTGGTTTTCATCTGCATTAACAATGTGCACAGTTTTAGATTTCACAGTCAGACAGTGGGTAATATCCAAGATTCAAGAGTAGAAGCTTCATTATCACTTCTGTAATAACTCAGAAATTCTTGAGGAAGAATTCTGGAAAATTGTCAGGATATTTATTTATATGGCTTCAACTGAACATGTTCCTTTGTCTCAAAATGCACAGCTCAGGGAATCCCGTGTTTTACCGGAACAGGACCTATCCGTTCAAGAGCTACAGGTTCGTCTGGAACAGGAAAGACAGCTTCGGGAGGATGAAAACGAAAAATTCACCAGCAAGATCATCCAGGTGGGTGCAGGCAATTGCTGAGGCAAACTATCCAAGTAGGTTAATGCAAGATCCTCAGAGAAAGTTACACTTTAAAAAAGAATGGTATCCTTGCTAATTGAAGTGCTGCAGAATCATTAAATCCCAAGTTTAATCCCTTGGTCTCTGCTCAATCAGCTTTTTCTTACTCAGGTCTTTATTTGGATCGCTACAGTTTGTCTCGGTGCCTTTAGGTGAGGGAGAGGTTCTTGCACCTGATTCTTATCCAGTGAACTCAGACCATGAACTCTGTCTTTGAATTTTTTCCCCCAGCCTTTATCTTGTCCCCATGTTTTTCTTTTCAGACAGTGTTGATCTTTATTCTGCCATTAATACTTACTCTGGACCAATGCTTTGTTTCTTTAACATTATCATTACTAGTCCATTTGCTTTGTGTTCTATGACATCTTTGTCATTTAATCACCCCTGCCCTCTAACCTATCCCTGAACCCTTTTGCTCCACCTGCCTCTCCCCACCTTTTCAACAGTATAAAACCCATTACCTCTCTACCTCCCCAGTTCCGAAGAAGAATCATATTGGACTCAAAACATTAACCCTGTTTCTCTCTCCACAGATGCTGCCAGACTGCCTGAGTTTTTCCAGCACTTTCTGTTTTTATTGCTATCCCAGTGGAAAGTATACGTGTGGGTATTAGGTGAGGGTGATGGAACTACTCACATAGTTTAGGTTCGCAGCTCAAGAAAGGCAATTTGACTAAAAACCAGAGGATGGGCAGCAACTATGGAACCAGAAACCAGAAGGAGCCGTTTCTTTTTCAGAACAAGTGGGTTAAAAGTCAGGATAGATTTGATGGATGAGTGTTCAGCAAGGAGGCCAATTTTTCGCTGTTTAGGTTGGTGTCATCTCATATGTGATTAGAAACCAAATCTTGATTTGCAGTTCCATTTGCAAGAAGGGATAATGGAACAACAGTACAGTATTCTATGACACTGATGTCCAGGACACAGCCCCAAAATCCAGCCAGTAAAAGAAGAATTAGAAATTGTATCTTCTTTTAAAAAAAGAAAGCACGTCCTCGTAACACTTGGGAATAAGAGGTGATTTTGGACCTGAGTCCCAAAGTTCTCCTCTATTGGGATTTTTCTGGGGTCAAATCTGTTGTCTTTTGTAGACTAATTGATAGAAGCTGATCTGCTACACAGACTGACCTGCTATGTAGACTTATTGACAGAGATTGATTTACTATGGTTAGATAACAGCTCTATTATTTTTATCGTGTGCGACTACCAGGGTGGTAGAAGGTAAACTTGATGGATCTTGGTCATTTCTCATCTAGTCATTCTTAAGTTCCTAACAGGAGTCTCTTATGGTCTTATGTGTATGGGGAGTCAATGTGTGAGCGTTATGTCTGACTCCCAACTCCAAAGAGTTGAACATTCCTGTTTCCATGACGGTGGTGTTATGATTTGCTGGTCTTGGCATTAGTGCTGTGGGTAGGTACCAAGCAGAAACCCTGGTGTGGAAGAGCATGCCTCCTGACAGCTTATTCTTTATGGTAGAAATGGGGCCTTGGAGCAGGTGACTTGCCATTTTGTGCATAGGTAATTCATGACCCTGACAAAAGTATATTGTTCGTGAACATTCAGAATGACTTTGCTATCCTAATGAAGTAATGCAATTAGCATTCAAAGCAAAGCATTCTGCTCTTTTTGATATTTCAGGAAAGAGAAAGGGCAGAAAGTCAGGGAGGCCATGAAGAGGTTCTTTTTTAACTCAGCAACTTGGATGTAAACTTAAAAGGGAAACAGTTGCAGGGGTATGGGGAGAGAACAGTGGAGTGGGGCTAAGTGGAAAGCTTTTACAAAGACCTGAAAACAGGCGTAATGGGCTGAATGGCCTTCTCTGCTGTATGACGCTGTGTATGAAAGACAGCGATTACCTCAGACCAGGTTCTTTCCAAAGCCTTCTGAATGAGGTGCTGCTGTGCTGTGCAGAAATCTACAACTGCATTTGATTTTATTCTCTCGGCTGGGGTGTAGCAATTGCTTGTCTTCCATGCTGCGTATTCGAGGAAGGAGAATATCATTGCAGCTCGTGCTTTTTGCTAGGCTTACTGTAAACCTTTCCAGGGAATTTCGGCTCCAAGACAAAAGGGGATAAATGCAATGTTGCTCCAAGCCAAGTTTCTGTGCAGAGTTTTACAGCCACGATGATGTCATCCTTCCCACAAGCACACCACGTGAAGAAGCAGCAATAGTTTCCGCCAATCATGAGAAAATGAAAAGGGGGACAAAGAGAATTCCCTCACAAAGTTATACTGAGGTTAAGAAACATTGGCAGGGGATTGTGTTCATGTGGAAAATATAGAGTC
The DNA here is from genome assembly GCF_017639515.1 of Carcharodon carcharias. NCBI lineage: Eukaryota > Metazoa > Chordata > Chondrichthyes > Lamniformes > Lamnidae > Carcharodon > Carcharodon carcharias. The sequence continues at coordinate 170,945,378 of NC_054472.1, forward strand.
AGATTTGTCATGAGACTTATTGAATCGCCTGGAAAACAAATAGGCTGCTTTGGTAAAATGTAATAATCATTTCGCGTAGCAAATGTTGTTTAGTTTCTAGAATGTAATGTTACTGGCCTAATACCTCCTTTTCCAACGCAGATCTTTTAAGTCCTGCCAGTTGAGGTCATTGAACCAGGGATGGCTACAGGCTTTTTATTATGGTTCCAGTTGAGTTGGTGATTAAAAACATACCGTAACATCTTGCACACTGGGGTTTCTAATTATATACAGCACTTTATTCAAGATTTGATTATTAGTGGGTGGTGCAATGGGTTAGAATCAGGACCTGAATCCTACCCAAATTGATAAGGAGCTTCATGTGTCTGCATGTGTCTGAGGGAAATCAGGCAATACAGATTTGCACCAAGTGCGGTAGTGGGCGGGAAAAAGGACATTTTAACCGCCGGCTGCAATGATGACTTTTCACTAAGTGCGGTAGTGGGCGGGAAAAAGGACATTTTAACCGCCGGCTGCAATGATGACTTTTCGCACCGTTTCATCCCATTCCCGATGCCTTATTAATTATGCATTCACGGGGAACACACCGGATGGCTGCCGGGCAGGCTCGGATTTGTCTGCCACGCTGTGACCTCAGCGCTTCCTTGCTCCAGGCACCACATTTAAAGTGCACCAGAGTGCAGCCTACTTCATGTCTTCAGATCAGGACTGCTCCAGGCGACTGATGGCCCCGAAAGAAAAGGTGTCAGCAGGCCCAAATTTAGTGATGCCACTCTGGGTGCCTGCTGCACACAGTGGAAGGCCGCCATAATGTTCTCTACCCATGCTCCAGCCGCAGGAGGTCCATCAGAGTCACCATTCCGTCCTGGGAAGTGGTGACAGCAGCGGTCAGCACCACCTCAGCACAGAGGAGGTCAGCAATCCAGTGCAGGAAGAGGGTGAATGCTCTCATCCATTCCACCAGGGCTAGTTAACCACCTCATCACTCTCAACTCACACACTCACAAACCCATCACACATCCACATGGATCTCACACCTCGAGGGACAGCACCACCAACCCACACACACACACACACACCCACACACTCACATCTCCATCAGGCTCATATCCTCTGGAGCTCGCAACCTCATCCTGTCCATCCCACTCACCACACAAACATTCCAGGCAGTGCCATGTGTCCTGCTCACACTCGCTGCATCTGTTTTCATGCAGGAGAAGCCTGCTCACATCAGCAGGGAGAGGTCCCAGACTGGGGGTGGAGTGGCTCACATTAGGCCCCTCACTCACTTTGAGGAGCGCGCCATCACGCTGACTGGGGAGGACATGGACCATGCCTGCAGCGACAGTGAGGTCGGCTGCGAACACCCACGTGAGGATCCTGCGGCCCATCTTCCCTCTCTCAACACAACTGTGATGTTCTCTCTCCTGCTTTTGACTCTGCTGCCATGCATTAATTATCTCTACTTTGGTTCACAGGGAGCTCTGCCAACTGACCAATACCCTCAGCCAGCCAGTCCCTCAGCTCCATCCAAGAGGACACCTCCTCCATTGTAGAGCTGGAAATAAGCAGCCTGGAAGACCCATCACAGCGCTTAACCACACCCTCCATCAGTGCAGAGACACACACCTCAGTGGGACCTAGATCTCGAGCAGGCTCAGATTCACAATCTGTTGGTCACCACACGGATACATGACCGGAGCAAGGGTAGAGGGGGGTGCAGGTTTAGCCCAGCTCCCCGGCACTTGGAGGACTGCTGGGGAAGAGACATCTTTGAGGTCTGAGTCAGATGTCGAGCCTTTGGATTTGGCCTTCCGATTCATTGTGGAGTGTCAGCAGAAGGCGGGGGAACGTCACGCAGAGCTGTTGGAAGCCCTTAACAGAATGGCACCCGAGTCAGAGGGGTATGTCCGCCTGCTCTCTGATGAAATGGTGCCCACATGTACGCGATGGAGGCCTCCAGGAAAAGGATGGCGGAGACCTGGTCCAGCAGAACATGGAGATGTCTGCAGGCCTGCACTCCAGCACCGTAGCCATAGGTGAGTTCCTGCAGTGGCAATGCGAGACGAAAATAGGATACCTCAACATGACTCCAGGGGCTCCTTCCCCTCAAGGAGCCATCGGGCATCTGAAGGGAGGAGGAGCAGCAGTTGGACTCCCCGGGGTCATCCACTCAGGAATATCAGTGGCTGTCCTCTACCTCTGAGTCTTTGCCTCCTTGAGTCTGAAATTGTGCTGAATTTGCTCAGAAAATGGTTAGGACCAAGCAGACAGCGCACAAATCCACTGGAGGGAAAGCTCCTCACAAACAGCTGGTACCAAACCGGTCCGGAAGAGTGCTCCTGCCGCAGGTAGAATAAAGTAACCTCAACACAACAGACCCGGCACTATGACTCTGAGGGAGATCTGCTGCTACCAGAAATTCACCAAGCTGCTCATCCACAAACTGCCCTTCCAGTGCCTGGGTGCGAAAGATCGCTCAGGACTTCGAGACAGATGCCTTCAACCTCGTCCTCTGTCACTGCAGAGGGAGCATCCAGTTCACAGGAGGTCAGCCAAAGCAAGCCGGGACCCTCAAGGGTCCTCTCCAGAGGACCCATGCCAAATTCATCAGAGGCAACAGAGCCAACCATTGTACAGGTTGTCTCCACCCCCGCTGTGGATGTCAGGGCAGCACTTAGCCTAGAAAAGTTAAGAATTTCTGATCACAAGTGGTTGCACGGACGAACACATTTTGTCACTTTATAATCTGAAAATAAATTAAATTTCACTGAATAATGAGTAATGGTGCCTTTCAACTTCATTTACAGGCTTCACGAGTCCTCCCCCTGTATCCCCCCGCACCCACGAGCAGTTCAGCTACACGCAGCCAGACCACGACTGATTCTGGAGGGAGACGTGTGTGTCTGTGGCAGGGCCTTTTGTGCAAGCACTATCCCACGCACACTGAGCCTTCCTCCATCACACTCATCTCACTGTCCTGAGCATTTTCAATGCTGCCTGCTGGGGTCTCTTTCAGTTGTCCATCTGAGCCGACCTGCATCTCCGCCCACCCACTGATCACACTCCCATGCAGCACCTGCACCTGTCCAACAAGAGGCTCTGCTCACTTTCAATGTGAGAAAAATTGTAGTCATCATGTTCCTGCTCAACACCACTGTCCTTTCCCCTCCTCCATTCACACATGCCCTTTCCCCCCATCACTGCTGACCCCTCCCTGACGTCACCTTCCACCTCCCCACCATCACCTACCAACTAGAACCCTTCTCTTTGCAGATGTCCAGATGAACATACAGGTTCCCTGCCTTCCTGATAATCCCACCCTCATCCACATTGACCTCCTCGGTCCCACCTCCAGGGTCCGTGTCTGCCTCTGAGTCCCCACCAATCCCCTCGCTGTGCCTTGTACCGCTTTCGTCGCAGTCTCACCCTTCCACCCTTACAGCTCACTCTGCTTTCTCTAATACTCACCATTCCCTCCTACCACACACACACCCTCGTTCGATCCCCAGGAGGCAGTCATTGACTCCACAGACCCCTGCCTTGCACATTCATCTGGACATTCTCCCCTTAATCCCCCCTCCACCCTTACTGCCCCCTCCATCCTTATTCCATCCTCCAGCCTTACTCCTTCCCCCCTCCGAACTCCTTCCCCCTCCAAACTCCTTCCTACCACAAAGTCCTTCCCCTCTCCAAACTCCTTCCCTTACATTTTCCCCCCCTTTTACACCTACCTCCCAACTTGCTGCATTCTCCCCATTACAAGAGCAAGGCTCTAACGGTAAGTCACACTTGCCCAGAAGTGTTTTTTTCCCACTGGCATAATGGTAGATCTGGATGGGGGGGGTGATTCCGGCCAGGCCTTACTCTGCATCCCATTAGCGGGTTCGTGCTGGCCTCTAGCAGGATTGGCCTTCTGCTATGGTGGACACCATCAGATGATCCCACTGTGCTTTCACGCTGGCATGAAACCGATTTTTGGCCTTCTCGCCATATTGTCATTCCCCCCCCTGCCTACCCTGTGCCAATGGGGTCGGAAAATTCAAGTCAATGCGTTAGTTTTCTGCACTTCCACATGTTGAGTTGGATTCAACTCCAAGTCAAACTGGTGAGAAGGAGCTCTTTTGCTTTAGGTGAATTTTGGCAGTGTTTCACTTGGCTCTAATTGGGAATAAGTTCACAAATTACACAAAAGCATATTGTTCAGCGACAGTTGGCACTGGATCGGCACAGAGGGATCTGAGTGTTGGTGTAGCAGATGTAAGTGCCCCTCAGATAGAACATGGTGCTGGAATAGTACAAAGCTCAATGTGGCCTGAAAGTGCTTGATTTTAGATGTAAAAGTTTTTAAAATTGCTCCATTTTTCAGTGCTTGATGAGTCAAAATTTATTTCTCCCAGGACGTCAAAATTGGCGTACACTCAGTATTCAAAGACCTTTAAACTTGCATGTGTTAATAGTGCTTCTCCTGTATGTGTGAGGTGAAGATTGGAGTAGAAGGATGTAGAGCAGGTACCAGGATCTCATTTTTTTTTAACCTCTAAGTAAATGCTGGGGTGATTTGTTCTCCTGGAATCTTTAGCTTCATTTTTTGGTAAACCTACAGTGCTGTTAATAATATTTTGTTTGCCACTAATTGTTGTGCCACAGATTGAAGAAGAGAACCAGAAGAACCTGCTGAGGAAAGACTTTGAAGTACAGAGTCTAAACTTGCAGAACAGACTGGAGCAGAAGTCATGGAGCCATGAGAGGACCCTGCTGCTGCAGGAGATGAGAATGTTCAAACAGAGCACGTTCCTGTTCTACGTCAAACTTAAATGGCTGCTCAAACACTGGAGGCAAGGCAGGAAGAGAGAATATGGTGGGGAGGACATATTGGAGGTAGGTCAAACTCAGTGTCATCAACTCTGCACAGCTATTTTTCAGCCTTCAATGTTTACTTATTGGAAGTGACATTTGGTGAATAGTTGAAAACAGTGTGGGCAAGGCCTGTACAGCAAATGGTCGGATGCTGAGAAGTGTAAGGGACCAAAGAGACCTTGGAGTGCATTGTCTGAAGATCCCTGAAGGGAGCAGGGCAGGTTGATGAGTTTGTCAATGAGGCATCCAGGATATTTTCCTTCATAGAATTTAAGAGCAGGGATCTTTTGCTGGAACTTTATGTAACACTAATTAAGCCACAGCTAGAGTATTGCATACAGCTTTGGTCACCTCGTGACAGGAAGAATGTGATTGCATTAAAAAGGGTATAGAGGAGATTTACAAGGACGTTGCCAGGAATGGAGAAATTTAGCAATGAGGAAAGATTGGATAGGATGTTTCTTTGGAACAGGGGAGGCTTGCTACCAGCTGAAACAGGGCTTAGAGATTTTGATAGAGCTATTACATATCTATTACAGAAAAGGATGCCTTGTGTTAAAACTATAGATTGTGCCAATGTTGTAAAGTCTGTTCCCCTCTGATTTCTTCAGGTTTTGTGTTTGGATACAGCTTTTTCACCCCAGGCTAGGAACAATGTAGAATGAAATGTAGAGATCATGTTGTTATTCACAGTCAAATCAAACAGAATGGAGAGAGAACCAGTCAGAGGTCTGGATTTCCTCACAGATGTGAAAGAATTAATTGCAAAGTTACTTGAATCCTGAGTGCTGCAGACTTGGCCTGGTTGGCATGAACAATTGGTGCCACCATGTTAAATAGGTCGGTTGAATTAAAGAACACTGCTGACAGCAGTTTCCTGTGCATACGTACTTGAGCTTTATATGCAGCAACACGATTAATGTGGACAGGTTCCAATGAAAATTCTGTTGCTACATCAAATCTGTTTCTTTTTGTCGAACTTGAATGACCTTTGTTAAAGGGACTGCACAGACCTGTTAGCGTCGAAGAACAGAGGAGGGAGACTGTTAACATTTGCAGTGGAGTTACTTTGTTGAAGCATTGGCAGAGATCTGGGCGCTAGGTGTGGACCTGTCCTTTATCTTTTCTCGCAGTTGGTGGGCCCATGTTTCATTCTTTTTCCTCTTTAATGTTTCTTTATTTCTCATGCTCTTGTGACACCCCTCCTGTGCCTTCAGCTTGCAGCAAGCACCCTCCCAGCTCACTCCACTATTTCCACTTTCTAAAAGTCATCATTATTTCACTTATGGCCTTTTATTTCATCTGTTTTCTATTTAGCAGAACGAAAGTCATTGAACACATGAACTCCCTCTCTGTGGTCTGTTGGTTCTGTCATCTTTTTCACCATCCTTCGCCCCTTTTCTCACTATTTTCTCAACCACACTGAAACACCTGTGAACCTTTTAGCTGGCCACCTAATGAGGGTCTGGTCAGAATGTTAAAACATGTCTTTTGTTGTTTTGATGTTGAATTGGCCTATTGTGTATGCTCAGTATCTTGTATCTTTATATCAGTCATAGTTTTAATTTGACTGAAGCTGCTGCTGTATGAACAGGGAGGCACCATTGTGAGATGAACTAGTTTTACTGACAGGAAACCAAGGCTACAATACAGGGCATCAAGAAAGGACAAGGTATATTGACCGAATGACTAGGTGATGACCAACATGGGTTTTAAAAGCTGCAGTTGGTGAGGATTGAAAATGCTAAGAGAGGGAGAGAGATATGAGGGTTGAGAAAGGATAAGTTTGGATAGGAGATAATACGGATGAAATTTGACATGGACAGGGACGCCCCTTATATATTCTGGTGATATTCATGGTTCTGATGTCAGTGGAACTGAATCTTAGGTGAGTGGTATCACGGGCAATAGGTGTGATAGATTCTATCCACTTGGTGTCCCTACCCATGTCCGATCTTGTCCTTGAGTTCTGGGGTGTAACTTCTTGAGAACATGCTGCCAGTAGAGAACCTTACCCATGGGCAACAGACAGCCGACAATCATGGGCAGACTGCCCAGGCTTTTCTGATCATTCAGACTTTCCTAGTTCATCTCCACCACCCCCCCCACCCCCCTTTCAGCTTCACAGGACTAAAACCAGAGGTTGTAGGGAGCAGGAACAGCATCTGGGGTGTCATATATGGAGTTTAGGGGGATGGCAAGAGAAGAATACAGGTGTAAATTCTTCTCAATGAGGAGGGAGCATAATAAAACTGTTTATTTCTAATAGATTATATTTTAAAATACAGATTTTATAATGACTTGTTTTTATGGTCTACAACATTTGCGGCTGGATAAGTGAATGACGTAGGGGGCTAGTGACAATCAATCTGGAGCAATTGTCCAGTTTTAACACTGGACAGGTGTTTCAGTCCATCTTGAGACTGCGAAAGCTGGTTGAAGTAACAAGGTGGCAAGACAAAGCAGTTTAGAATGAACAGCTAAATCCTAAACTGAGAATAATACAGGATTAGTATTCTGGAGGCATGCAATCAATTAGGCAGAAGGATTATTTTCAACTGAATTGAATTCTGTAAAAGTACTCATCTCTCTTGTAGCCACTTTACATCACCATTTCTTTTGAGCCACTAGATGCTGACACCTGAGTGATGTGCAAAAAGCATCAGACCACTGAAGATCTGGATTAAGCAGAAGAAAGATGTTAGCTTCTAGTTGTGAACGTCCCAAATAATTAAAGATTTTTTGCATTAAAAAGATGGAACCCACATCACTAGGGGAAAACTTGAGATAAATTAATGTTTATTCCAGAAATACTGACTGAACTTGCATGGTTAAAATTTCAACAGCTTCTTTAATATACAATGATATGTTTTCAGTTTGAACAGATTGAAAACTTGCCTGAACTGAACCTGCTTCTTGAACAGAAAGAGCTAGACCCTGACCAAGAGGATAGTGGCTGTGTGCTGACTGAATACTCCCAACTTTCCTCTGCAGAGAGTGATGACCATAGACCACAACTACAAACAAAAGAGTTACTTCAACACCAAAAGCAGGTGTGTATCACCTTTTCAAGCACACCGCACACTGTACATTATTCTCCTCCCATCCTCTCCTGCTTCAATTAGTTAGAATTTATAGATTGATCTTGAAAAAGAACCAGCTGATGAGGCTGGGTGTCTCCCATTATCAGATCAGCAGGTGGATCTTCAATGAATAAAACTATACCAGCCCCTTTCTGTAAGATAAGAAGCCTGATGCTTTCTTAAAATTAAGTTGTTTATCTTGAACATGATTGTTGGCATAATCTTACCGGAGGTTCCATGATCGCCCTGGGACTTGATCCTCTTATCTAAGAGTGCTAACAGTCTGCAATAATTTGTCTTCACTCATTAGGGCCATCTTTCAGTGATTTGGTCATTTACTGTTCAGCTCAGTCCAAATTTCTTGCTTATTGGGCTGTTTCTAAAGTCTCCTGATGATTGCACTCTAAAAGTAGTTCATTGTTGTTCGAAACAGTTCCACAAAATGGAAGACACAGGAGTTGATTTGGGATGCAGTATACGAGTAATTTGTGATGTGATATGTGGTAAACGTAACATTGTTTGGGAAGATTTTAGGCCTATGGTTGCCTTAGCACTCCACCAACGGGGTTTTCCTCACGTCATGTCTAGTTCTGTTGTAGACTAATTAATAGGGATTGATTGCATTAACTAGCAATGCATGTAAATGCATAGCTAGTTTTTTTGGACCCTAGAAATACCAAGAATACCGTTCAAATAAGCCTTTTCAACCGCTAAACATTTTTGTTCACGTTCTGCCATCTCACAACCATTGAACCAAAACCTCATATCACGTCACAAGTTATTCTCTTTGCATAATCTTCCATTTGCAACAAGTGGCAACTCCCCTGTGGTTCTTCTCTACAAAAGCTGCTTTAAAATTGACTGTTACAAGGCAGTCCAGAAATGTTTGTTCCTCCACTTTCCCTCCCTCCATATAAGCAAAGGCCTAGCCTACACTTTGCACCTCTCAGTAGCGCACTTTAGATTGAGAGCTTGATCATGTGGGAAATTCAGATATAGTTACGTATCATATTTGGAATACAGTATTGGAGTAATTTGAGACTTGACATGTGGTAAGGATGGCATTGATTAGGAGGAACAGGTGGTTTTTTGATATATGGTTCACAAAGCTCTCCACCTCAGGTCATGGGGTTTTACTGTCTGGGATCTGATTGGAATATGTAATTAATAAGGATTGACTGCTATGATTAGTCAACAATTCCATGAACATTGGATCATGCAATTCCATGGTGGTAGAAGGTGATCTAGTTGCACCTTGACGAATGTGGAAGAGCAGCAGCAGGTGAACCTGAAAATGAGGTGCCAACCTGATGAAGCTACATGCATGCTAAACAATGGAAGAAGCATGCGATAGTCAGAGCTATCAATGGATCTGATTAAAGCTCTGAAGTCCAGCAACATTCAGCCATGAATGATAGTAAGCAATTAAACAGCTAATAGGAGGAGGAGGGTGACCATCCCTTCCTCAACAATGGTGGAGCCCAACTTGTAAATGCAAAAGACAAGGCCGAAACGTTTCAGACATGTTCCAGCCAGATATGTCAAGTAAATGATCCATCTCAGCCTCCTCCTGAGGTCCCCAGCATCACAGAGGCCAGTCTTTAACCAATTTGATCCACCAAACATGATATTAATAAACAGCAAAGTGCACTGGATACAGCAAAAGCTATGGGCCCAGACAACATCCCAGCTGTAGTTCTGAAGACTGGTGCTTATGACCTAGCTGCATCCCTAGTCCAGCCTTTGCAGTACATCTGCAACACTGATTTCTGCTCAACAATGTGGAAAATTGCCCAGGTACGTCCTGTCCACAAAAAGCTGGACAAATACAATCCAACCAATTACTAGCCCATCAGGTTATTATTAATCATCAGCGAAGTGATGGAAGGGGTCATTGACAGTGCCACGAAGCTCCGTTTGGGATCCCCCGGGACCACTCAATCCTGACCTCATTACAGCCATGGTCTAGACGTGAACAAAAGAGCTGTTGTCAAGAGGTGAGATGACAGTGACTGCTCTTGACATAAAGGCAGCATTTGACTGAGGAAGGCATCAATAAACCAATGGGAAAACAGGGGGGAGGTCTCCACTAGCTAGAATCCTTTGAAGCACTTAGGAAGGTGGTTGTGTTTGTTGGAGACCAATAACCTCAGTCCCAGGACATCACTGCAGGGGTTTCTCAGGTTAATTTCCTAGGCCCAACCATCTTCAGTTGTTTCATCAATAACTTTCCCTCCATTATGAGGTCAGAATGGGTATCTTCACTGATGATTGCACAATGTTCAGTAGCATTCACAACTCCTCAGATACTGAAGCAGCCCATTTCTATATGCAAGAATTGGACAACATTCAAGCTTGGGCTTGATAAGTGACAAGGTAACATTCATGCCACACAAGTGCCAGGCAATGACCATCTCCAGCAAATGAGAGTCAAATCATCTCCCCTTAACATTCAGCTGCATTTCTGTCACTGAATCCCCCATCTTCAATATTCAGAGGGTTACCATTGACCAGAAATTTAACCAGACCAGCCATATAAATACTGTGGCTAATAAAGCAGGTCAGAACTAGGTATTTTTTGGCACATGACTGACCTCCTGACTCCACAAAGTCTGTCCACCATCTACAAGGTATAAATCAGGGTTGTGATTGAATACCCTCCACTTACCTGTAAGAGTACAACTCTAATAATACTTAAGGAGCTCGACTTCATCCTGGACAAAGCACCCCACTTGATAGGCACCTAATCCACCACCTTAAACATTGACCTCCTCCACCACCAGCACATTACAGCAACAGCATATAGTATGTACAAGATACACAGCAGCATCCCCACAACCACCCACCCCCCACCCCCAAGAAGTCTTTGACAGTAAACCTGCAACCTCTACCACCTAGGACAATGGTAGCATTGGGAACACTGCCATCTACAAGTTTCTCTCCAACTCATAATGCGATCCTGACTTGAAGCTATATCCCTTTCACTATCGCTGGGTCAAAATCCTGGACCGGTCTCCCTAATAGCACTGTTGGAGTACCTTTAGCATAAGAATGCAGTGATTCAGGAAGGAGACTCACCACACCACCTTCTCAAGGCCAATTAGGGATGGGTAATAAATGCTGGCCTTAGCAGCGATGCTATGAATGAATACTAAAAAGCTTTGTGATGGAGTACTTTGGTCATTCAGTGATTAGCACTAAAGAACCATCCTAGCAAACATCAGAAAAGGGCAATTAACATTACAAGAAGTTTCAAAGGCAAAGTTAATAGACACTTTATTTTTCCTTGGGAGGCATTTTTACCTTGTAACCTTGCCTCAGTCAGAAGGGAGGCAGTTGGGTTACAAATTCCAGCAATCAGTCCCGCTATATAATAGGAGGGTGTACTGTAGTTAGAGGAAAACTGCGGCAAAATACAAGAAGACATTTATAAATTTGCACAATAGGCATGTTATTCTTAATTTCAATATAGATCACAACAACAATTTAAGCTTGTGCATGAAAACCAAGCCTGACACTCCAGGGTAGTGCTGAGGGAGTGCTGCACTGTCAGAAGTGACATCTTTCAGATGAGACATTGAACCAGGTGCCATCTGTTTCCTTGGGTGGATGTAATAGATCCCATGCCACTATTTTGAAGAAGAGCAGAGGAATTAACCCTGGTGTCCTTTCCAATATTTATCCCTCAATAAACATCACACAAAAAAAGATTATCTAGCCATTATCATATTGCTGTTTGTGGGAGTTTGTTGTGAATATATTGGCTGTTGTATTTTCTACCTTGCAATGGTGACTACACTTGTCATTAGCTGTAAAGAGCTTTGAAGTGTCTGGTGGCCCTGAAAAGCACCATATAAATGCAAGCCTTTTGGGATTTTTATATTTCTATAGTACCTTTATCATAATGAAACATTCCAAGGTGCTTCACAGGAGCACTACCAAACAAAATATGAAACCAAACCACATAAGGAGATGTTAGGGCAGATGACCAAAAGCTTGGACAAAGAGATATGTTTAAGGAGTGTTTTTCAGAAGGAAAGTGAAATTAAGAGGCAGAGAAGTATAGTGAGGGAAATCCAGAGCTTGGGGCCTAGGCAACTTAAGGCATGGCCACCATTGCTGGAGCAATTAAAATAGTGAGTACTCAAGTGGCCAGAATTAGATGAGTGCATATAGCTCGGAGAGTTCTGGGGTTGGAGGAGCTTACAGAGACAGGAAGGGGTGAAGCCATGGAGGGATTTGAAAGGGAGGATGAGAATATAAAAATCAACCATCCCTGACCGGGAGATACCGTAAGTCAGCGAGTACAGGGGTAATAGGGAATCAGGGCTTGCTTCAAGTTAAGACACAGGCAGCAGGGTTTTCGATGACCATAATTTTACAGAGGGTAGAATGTGGGAGACCAGCCAGGAATGCATTGGAATAGTCAAATCTAGAGGTAACAAAATCACGAAGAGGGTTTCAGCAGCAGTTTAGTTCAGGCAGGGACAAAGTCGGGCGATGTTGCGCAGGTGGAAATAAGTGGTCTTAGTGACAACACGAATATGAGGTTGGGAGCTCATTGCAGGATCAATTGTGACACCAAGGTGCAAATAAACTGGTTTAGTCTCAGGCTGCTGCCTGGGCGAGGCATGGAGTCAATAGCCAGGGAACGGAGTTTAGAATGGGGACTGAAAACAATGGCCTCAGTATTTTAATTGAAGGAAATTTCTACTCATCCAGTACTGGGTGTCAGATAAATAGTCTGATAGTTTAGCATCAGTGGAGGAGTTGAGCAAGGTGGTGGTAATGTAGAGCTGGGTGTTGAAGCTTGCATGTGAAAACTAACATTGTGCTTTTGGATGATATTGCCAAGGTGCCGCATGTAGATGAGAAATAGGAGGGGCCAAGGATAGGTGTTTGCGGGACATCCAGAGGTAATGTTACAGGAGCAGCAGGAGAAGCCATTGCAAGTGATACTTTACCTACAATTAGATAAGAATGAAACCAGGTGATAGCAGTCCCACTCAGCTGGATATTAGTGGAAAGACATTGGTGAAGAATGGTGTGGTCAATCATATCAAAGGCTGCAGGGCAATCGAAACGGGCAAGGAGGGAAAGTTTACCTTTGTCACAGTCACACAGAATACCATTTGTGATTTTGCTATGAGTTGTTTTGGTACTGTGGCAGAAACCTGATTGGAGAGATTCAAACACAGAGTTCGGGGAAAGATGGGCATGGATTTGGGACATGGCAACAGGTTCAAGGTCTTTGGAGTGGAAAGGAACTTTGGAAGTGGGTGGGTAGCTTGCAAGGAAGGTGGCATCAAGGGTATTTTTGAGGAGAAAGGTGGTGGCGACATATTTAAAAAAGAGAGGAACAACACCTGAAGGATGAGAACTGTTAACAATATCGGCTAACATGGGAGTATAAATGTGCCATTTGATAGGGAGAATAAGGAGGTCACATACTCCTTGGAAAATAAATGTCTAAATGGAATAGGGGGGCAGGGGGATCGACGGTACAGATATACAAGTCACAAAAGATAGTGACATAGGTTAATAAGGCCATAACAAAGAGAAACAAACCACTGGGGTTCATTGCTACAGGGATAGACTTGAAAAGCAGAGAAAACAAAAGCAGAATTACCTGGAAAAACTCAGCAGGTCTGGCAACATCGGCGAAGAAGAAAAGAGTTGACGTTTCGAGTCCTCATGACTCTTCGACAGAACTTGAGTGAATCTAAGAAAGGGATGAAATATAAGCTGGTTTAAGGTGTGTGTTGGGGGGGGTGTGGTTTGGGTGGGGGGAGAGAAGTGGAGGGGGTTGGTGTGGTTGTAGGGTTGTAGGTCCCTACAACCACACCAACCCCCTCCACTTCTCTCCCCCCACCCAAACCACCCCCCCCCCACCCCCACACACACACACACACACACACACCTTAACCAGCTTATATTTCACCCCTTTCTTGGATTCACTCAAGTTCTGTCGAAGGGTCATGAGGACTCAAAACGTCAACTCTTTTCTTCTCTGCCGATGCTGCCAGACCTGCTGAGTTTTTCCAGGTAATTCTGTTTTTGTTTTGGATTTCCAGCTTCAGCAGTTTTTTTGTTTTTATTTTTGAAAAGCAGAGAGTTATGTTAAACTTGTACCAAACCTTGGTTAGACCACATTTGGAGTACCGTAAACAGTTCTGGTCTCCATATTGTGACAATGATATACAATGAGAAGGTGGAGAAAAGATTTACATTAAATCAAATCATGTCATTTATTTTATCATCAGAGTGTGTCTTATCTAACGTCATGTGTCACTTCAAAAATGTGAGTAATGACAGACAGGACTTATCAGCTAGTAAGGTTGGTGGCAGTCAGTGAATACGCTTCACCACTAGGGTTCCGATTTATTAAGGAGTATAGAGCACAGTGGATTTGGTTAATGGTGACTGAAATAGATGACAAGGGTTACAGAGTGCCCATTCCTCTTCCACAATCAATTATTGAATAGTTAGTGTTTTTTTAATGCTGTGTACGGGTTGCAGTGTGGAGGCCACAGAGTCATAGGTGGAGTCACTGTATAAGTATTCAGATCAACAATATTACTAGCATAAACCATTTAAAAGACAGATTTTGAGCCATGGACATTTAATTAACATCAGTGTTAGGGGTATTATTTGCAAGCTTGTTTTAAAGTCAAAAAGGGGAGAAGCTAAATCTGTATCTTAAACCAGTCTCCCGACACCCGCCGCCTCCTTCACCACTAAACCTCAGTCCCAACCCAGAAATTGTACGATTGTAATCGTACAATTCAGAGGTATTCTGAAAAAAACATTATATCCAGAAGCTAGGTTTATTTTTAACATTATTTGTATTACAGCATTAAGCTATAGATGTAGCTTTTTGTGTCTCTGCCCATTGGTCTGCATTTTTAACATTAATTCTCCCTGGGGCCAAAGGGACTAAAGCAAAACCTGCCAAACTCTCCAGGCAAGGGAGCTAGGAAACAAGCACTAAGTTTGTCTATGTTTCCATTGTCATCAAATATGGGGGGAGGGGCAGGTATCCTTTTCTGGGCAGAATATTTCAATAGGTGTCTGCTAATGTTGGCCCATTAGCTACATAAGTCAACTCAGTTGTATAAAACTCTTCGTATTGGAACCTACATACTGAGGAACTTTTAAGAAAATGAAGGCTGATCACTTTTGTTTAGAGGCTTTGAGGTGGCCAGATTTCAATTTTGAAGATCATGAAGGAAGTTCAAGTCAATTTTATCAATGTAGTTGTTCACCATAACAAAGGATTCAAATACTAGCAGGCCTTAATAGTAAGAAAAGAAACCTTATTACACTAAATATATAACTTTTGGAAAAGCCAACTATAGAAAAATCATCAAATAATATGTGAGTATGCAAAGGAAGTCCTGATGAAGACTCGAAACGTTAACTGTATTCCTCTCCACAGATGCTGTCAGACCTGCTGAGCTTTTCCAGCTATTTTTGATTTTGTTTCAGATTTCCAGCATCTGCAGTATTTTGCTTTTATGCAAAGGAATTAGATGTGTGTCTGGCCTCTCCCTGCTGGCCTCCCAACTTCCACCCTCCATAAGGTCATTCAGAATTCCGCAAACTCGCTCACCTATTACCCCTGTACTTACTGAGTAATGCTGGCTCCTGGTTAAGCAATGCCATGCCCCTCCCTATCTCTGTAACACCCTCCAGCTCTACAACCCTCTGGGAAGTCTGTGCTCCTCCAATTCTGAGCACTTATGCATCTTTGATTTTAATTGCGCCACCATTGATGGCTGTGCTTTCAGCTACTGAGACCCTAAGCTCTGGTCTCTAGCCTTTCTTTCCTCTTTTTAAGGTTGTCTTTAAAACCTACCTCTTTGACCAAACTCTTCCCTAATGTGGCTCAGTATCAAATTTTGTTTGATAATATTTCTGTGAAGTGCCTTGGGACCTTATGTTAAAACTATATAAAAGGAAGTTGTGTTCTGGAAAGGTGTGAGGACAAGCCAGAAAGGTAGGATTTAGATCAATCCAAAAGGGACACACTTGGCCTCGATATTTAAGGGGGTGCAGGGGCAGTCAAAAATTACCAAAAACTCTGACAAGGCTGGGGACACAGAGTTCCTGCCGATCTTGTACTTCATTATAATTATTTGGATCCTTTTCCTGCTTAGCACTTGGCTGGCAGGTAAAAGCAATGGCAGGAGTTGACAGTCAGGGACCCTTTGGGCTGTCTCCTGACGTTCGGGAGGGGGTAAGTTGGTGGTGGTGGGAAAAGGGGTGGGAGGGCAGAGGATTGGGCGACTGTGGCAAGGGACAGAGTAATCTGACATCAGGAACAGAGAGATAGGCTGCAATCAGAAGGGAGAGGCCAGAGGGTTCCTTGAGGGGCCAGGGGGCACCCCAGTTCCTTCTGATGTGCAAGCACAGCAGCACTGAATTTTAAACGGTGCTCACAATTACACGGTGGGGGGCCTGATTTAAATGTCAGTGAAGTGTCCCACCTCTCTGTTTCGGGACACTCAGACAGCACGATATCCATGCTTGTAAAGAGAGTTAGGATCGTTTTGTTGTCCAGGGGAGAGGCTGAGGTGGGGAGTGGTGGGGATAAATAGATTAATGTCCTCAAATCCAAAAATGTCTTTTCTTGACAGAAGTTTCGAATTTTTGAGAAGGTACAGTAATGGAGGACCATGTTCTCATTACAGAGCAATGTTGCCTTGTTAAAAGACATCTGGAGTAATTTGGGAAGCTGCTTTCTTAGTAACTATAGTGCTGTGTAATAATGAATGAATAGAATTCCTCATTCCTGTAGGCCACAGCTTATTAGCACAGTATGAGGGGAGGTTGCTTCCACCCTGCATGAAAGAGTGGTTTCCTTCCCCCATTTCCATTTTAATTGGTGCCCAAGAGACAATCAGGGCAATCAGAGCAGGCAAACTGCTCTTCCGACCTTTAGAAACCTTCCATATAAGCTTTATTTACATGACAACGATTGTTGTTGTGTTGCTGCCTGTTTCTAAACATACCCTGATGAGTCACAGGACTCAGTTCATAACAGTTTGTGCTGACAGGGAACACATGAAAGTTGTCCTAACTTGTACTGTACAGGCTGGGTAATGTTGCTACCAAATGATTGACAGGTTGTTCGAAGTAAAGTCACATTAGATTCCTTGAAAGCATTTTGCTTTGCTTGCACTTCCCAGGGTTAACTTGTGATTGATAGCTTCTCCTATGACCTACTCATAGTAATAATGATTGTGCTGACACTCATTCTACACTGATTGCAGCCAAGTTGAATAACACATTGCTATAGATCACTCTCTGAACAGCAAGGTCATAAAATATAGGACTTTCTGGTGGCAAGCTTTGCACTTCCACACACTGGCTGACCGCCCCTCCCCCCAGCCTCTCTGAAGGAGTTGGCACTTCAACCTCTGACTATCACCCTAGGTAGGTGAGGTATTCTAAACGAATTTTTAAACGGTTTGGATTTAGACAAGCTGAGTGAATGGGCAAATGCATGGCAGATGCAGTATAATGTGGATAAATGTGAGGTTATCCATTTTGATAGCAAAAACAGGAAGGCAGATTATTATCTGAATGGCTATAAATTGAGAGAGGGGAATGTGCAACGAGACCCAGGTGTCCTTGTACACCAGTCGTGGAAGGTAAGCATGCAGGTGCAGCAGGCGGTAAAGAAGGCAAATGGTATGTTGGCCTTCATTGCCAGAGGATTCGAGTACAGGAACAGGGATATCTTGTTGCAATTATACAGGGCCTTGGTGAGACCACACCTGGAATATTGTGTGCAGTTTTGGTCTCCTTATCTGAGGAAGGATGTACTTGCTATAGAGGGAGTGTAGTGAAGGTTTACCCGACTGATTCCTGGGATGGCGGGACTGACATATGAGGAGAGATTGAGTCGATTAGGATTATATTTGCTGGAGTTCAGAAGAATGAGGGGGGATCTCATAGAAATCTATAAAATTCTAACAGGACTAGACAGGGTAGATGCAGGAAGGATGTTCCCGATGGTGGGGGAGCCCAGAACCAGGGGTCACAGACTGGGGATATGTGGTAGCCATTTAGGACTGAGATGAGGAGAAATTTCTTCATCCAGAGAGTGGTGAGCCTGTGGAATTCACTACTACAGAAAGTAGTTGAGACCAAAACATTGTATGCTTTCAAGAAGGAGTTAGATATAGCTGTAGGGGCGAAAGGGATCAAAGGGTGTGGGGAGAAAGCGGGAGCAGGCTATTGAGTTGGATGATCAGCCATGATCATAATGAACGGTGGAGCAGGCTCGAAGGGCCGAATGGCCTACTCCTGCTCCTATTTTCTATGTTTCTATGTAAATCACCATTACTGATGCAAAAGAAAAATGTTGCAGATGCTGTAAATCTGAAATTAAAACAAAGAATGCTGGAAATACTTAGCAGGTCAGGCAGCGTGTGTGGAGAGAGAAACAGAGTTAATTTTAGGGGTAAGATCATTAACCTGGAACATTAACTCTTGTTTCTCTGCCGGAGGGGCTGGCTGACTTGCTGAGTATTTCCAGCAGTCTCTGATTTCTTTTAATCACCATTACTTATGTTAACAGTGAATGTTAACTAGGGGTTGCATCGCAGCCAAGCTTGGTTTCACCCATGGTGGGCCTGCACACGGATGTACTGACATTACTGAACAGCAAGAGTAGAATCCCTTGAGCGCCCTTTCCCTAACTCAGAGGCACTGAGACCAATTGCCATTGTTAAATGTCAGACAACTTAGCACAAGCCAAGAAAGGACCTTCTACTGGCTGGATAAATCCTCCCCCATTGGGGGAGCTTATGAATGGGATCCTCACTTATTGGTGGAAAGGAAAATGCGCTTTCCATTTTCTCCAATCCCCACCTGACTGTTTACAGCACAGAAGGGGGTCATTTGGTTCATGATATCTAAGAATATAAGTAGTAGGAGCAGGCCATACGGCCCCTCGAGCCAGCTCTGCAATTCAGTAAAATCGTGGCTGAACAGCTATGTCAGCTCCACCTTCCAGCCCTATTACCATAATCTCCTGGTTTCCTTAGTATCCAAAACTCTATCAGTCTCAGCACTGAATATGCCCAAAGGCTGAGCATCCACAGATCTCCAAAGATTCACAATCCTTTGAGTGAAGAAATTGCTCTTCCTTTTAGTCTTCAATGGTTGACCCCTTATTCTGAAACTATGGCTAGAATTTTTGCGCAACCAGAGAGGCTCTGCAAAAATGGCAGAGGACTGGATCTAGAAGTCCCACCCCAAATCGCCATTTGGTAGAAGGCGGAATGTTCTAATGTTCAAATCCATGGCTCATGGAGACAGCTACACATGTTAAACTGCAGCTGCATCAGTCAGATCTGATTTTGGCTACTGGGATGTTCAAAACACAACTTGTGCACTTTACACCTGGTAGGGAAAAGTCTAAAGCTACCAGGGTTCTTTGGAGAGGTGAGGTACCATTTTGGAGAGATAAAGTACCCTTTTAATTATGGCCCTGGGGTATATTTGAGAAAAGTCAGATGCCTCTTGGGAGAATTAAGGTCTCCTTTGGGAGAGGAAAATTGCCCTTTGGGATTGTTAAAAGTTGAATGGACGTAAAAAAGTTAAAAAGTGCATTAATTCATTAGAACTGTCAAGCTCATTGGAACTATCAAGAGAACTGTCAAGCTAGCAAGGCATTTAAATGTGCAGCTCTTTAAATATTAGGGGAAAAAACTATCCACAGTGTTAAAAAAAAAATCAGTGTTTGCCATTAAAAAAAATCAGTGTTTGCCATTTCACCTGTTGTCTGTTGACATAAGCCTGGGGGGTTATAGTTCCAACCTATCATTGTCACAGTAGGGTGCCTGTCAGTTCACAGTTAGATTGACAGTTCTAAGTGGTTATAATGTCTTTGAAATGAGACTATGAATACACAAGCTTGTTTCTATAAGGGATTAAGGGAATTTAAATGTAGTGAATGGGTTTTTATCAACTAGAGTTTCTTTTAAATAGTGAATTCACCAATTGGCACTTAAGAACTTTATTTAATCTCAGCATGGGTCCTGAGGTCTGCCCATGGTGGACTCTGGGTAAGTTGGCATGGAAGGTATAAGGGCAAAGAGTGGTGGGTGGAGGGCATGAGTTGGCACTAAGTTGACTTAGGGGCTACAAAGGGCCATGGCGGAGGGGCATAGGTTGGCTTTGAAGGTATGAGGAGCCCTGGTGGTAACTGGAGGGTAATAGGTTGCCATGGACAGTTTGGGGGCCACGAGGATGGGTGGGATCATGAGGTGGCATGGGTTGGCATGGATAGGGAATGAGAAGTGTGTGGGTGGTGATGGGGTGTGAGGGTTGAGGGCTGGAGGGCAGTTTTTTTGCTTTATTCATTTTTTGATACCTTCGACAAAGTGGCGGAGCACCGAGGCCGGCCTTCCTACCAGCCAGCCAGCCTGGCAGCCTCTGAACTCTTTCCGGGGACACCCGCCACGACTCCCGTTATTACCTGCCAATGCCACCCACCCCCACTCCCACCCCCAACCAAAAATCAGCACTTCCAAGACACTTTTTCCCAGGTCAGCTTTGCGGAGCCAGGAATTTTCTCGACTCTGCACTCTGCACTCACCCAAGAGCGAAAATTCAAGCCTGTGGGTTGAACTTTCAGGGGTGGGAATGGAGGTGGGCGGGACCCAAAAATATCAGCGCCGGCCAGTGTGCCAGTTTCCCACACCAGTCCTGGTGCTGACCGTTTTTGATGGGGGCAGGATTGGGGTTGGCAAGGGCTACCCGTCCAGGTACAGCGAGCAGCCAATTAGAGTTGTTTAGGGCCTAATTAAAGCCAATTAAAGAAGGCCGACTTGGATTTTCTCACACTAGTGGGGGCCAGTTTAGGTGCACCAGCAGTGGGAGGGGGGTGGGGGCTGGCGGTGTAGGAAGCATTAGTTGGGCCTGGTTCTGGATCCCGAACCTACCCCCCAGTGGAAAATGTAGCTGTATCGCTCCTAGACATTGCAGCCAGGGGGAACAACCTCTCAGCACCTACACTGCCAAGCCCTCTCAGTACGTTATGTTTCAAGAGCGTGCTCTTTGTTAGAACAATACATAAACTAACCTCACTGCTCTGCATTTTCCCCATTATCTTGCATTTCTTCTAAATATTTATCCGATTTTCTCTTCACAGGCACGATGGTCATAGCTCCAACATCATTCTGCAGAAATACATTTCTCCTGAATTGCATGCACATTCTCAATGACAGATTTTAATTGTTCAGTCCAATCTCCTGCAGGACAGAGCTTGCCTTTTTGTCTGAAATTTGGAAGAATGTTGTGTCGATTTCCCTTTTCCTGTAGCTCTTACCTCCAGTACTTCCACTTACAGAGCTTCTCCCGGCTTGGCTTGTCCTTGTCTCTACCTTCCTTTGATTCCGCTCCCATTGTCTGATTCCAGGCGGTCTCAGTGCCTGTGATACTCAGCACTTCCTGTGGTATAGCAGCGGTTTGCTAAAGTCACAGAGGACAAATAAAACTGATCGAGTCATGGCAGCAGTAAAGTGAAGATTTTTTCAGCCAATGATAACATTCAACCTTTCCCCCCTCTGCTGCAGTTGCTCCATTCTTGGCTGATCCTAAGGGCACCTGATGCTCTTTGGTATTTCCACATGGCCTTTCCTGGTTTTTGAGAAACAAGGTTGCAGCTACTACCAGGGAATGCTCCCGACCACATCCACAGTTTGTGCATTTGGTGTGGGGATTAGTTGTAACCTGGCCTGCCCATTGGGGTAACAGATGAAATTGGGTGCAACACTGGAATGACATCCCGCACTTTTCCTGGATGTAAACCCTGCGTTTCACCTGACCTCATAAGTTTCCCACCCAGTGAGTTAGATTCAAATTAATTCCATTGGCTCTAATTTGTCCTGTAATCCATACTTAATTTTAACTGTAAGTACCAGTACTTACAAGAAATAAAGAATTTCAGTGCATAATATGCAAAGGGAAGGGCTTACCAACTGAGGTAAAATCTTCCCATCCCGTCAACCTATACTGATAATGTAGAACATGAACCTTTTTATTAACCAACAGCTGTGTCTCTGTTCCAAGGGATGTTTCATCTTATGCTTAACACATATTATTGCCTGTGGCAGCAGCTAATTCAAATACAATTTTACTTCAGATTTATGCCCCTGAATGTTTCTAAATACCGAGGGTGGTATGTCTTTCCCAGACTCCGTGCTGTATAACCAAGCCAAGAATTTCCTTATGGGTATTGAGAAAATAACAAATTCAGCTGTAGAATTAAGCTGATACTCCATTCTAACATTGCAGTACACAGGGGACATAGTGGGGAGAGAAATGGGTTTTAACTACCATAAGTCAAAAATAATGCTGAGCATTCTCCAGGGTGGCATTGGCTTGTGGATAGGCTCCATGATTTCCTGAAAAACTATTTCCTGCTTGGAATGGCTACAGCCAAATCGTCAGAAACAATCAACAACCAGCTCATAATTATGGATTTCTTTAAAAACCCATATTGTTCTGCTTTATCACAACTGCCACATTTTAAAACTACAACTTTGCTTCCGAATTGTTATTCTGAAGTTTGTGGTAGCGCTGATATACTTGATGTCAACAGTATCAGTAACTTGGGCAGCCTGATACACATTGTGTATCCTGGCCATGAGGAGACCAGGACTAGGAAATCATTAGGTGAGAGGGGCTTGTGAAAATTATTTATCCAAGGTGAATGTGCAAACTCCCTTTCCCTCGGTCAAACAGTTTTAACCTCTTAATAAATTGGATCCAGACAAAGGAAACATGATTCAATTGAATCTATGGGAGTCTTATGCCAGTTGGCTGGCTTCCCCGGATTAGCAGCGGTTATTCTGACTCACCGCTCCCCATTGTTTATGAGCAGTTTTAACTGCATCTTTAGACATGATTGGGACCAAGGAGATAAGGTAGCGTGTTTGCCATCGGTTTTCAAACTGGGGTTTGAAGGAGAACCGCATGATATCATCAGTTCCGTTCTGTCGGTCTCACTTCATCTCTAAACTTGTCGGCTTGATAATGCATTATTTCTGTGGCTGTAAACGGATAAAGAGAAACATTCTCCACATAGATAAAGATGTTTTTCCTCTGGTGAGGCAACAGTTGTCTTTCAGAAGTCAGAACAGGAATGCATCAGCATTTACGACTGGTTCATTCAATAGAAGCAACAACGGCCAACAAACTCTATTGTTTTGTCAGCAACCATAGTAGCATTGCATTGTATTGCTATACCTCTGTACCTCTACCTTGGAATTGGTAGATCGTGCGGTCACGTCTCACTCCAAGGCAACAAGCACACAATACGAGGGGACATGCAAGTGTAAGTCTGGGGAGATGCTGAATTATTGCAGGGGCAGTCCTCCAGCAGAAATAATCTGAAATGCTATCTCTCAGTTCCAGGAGGTGTTAAAGATCCATTGGTACTATTCAAAAAAGTGCAAGGCATGCACCTGGTTTCCTGGCCAACATTTATCCCTCAAACAACACCATCAGAAACCAAGCAAGTGATCATTCGTTTCACTGCCACTGGGGATGTTAGCAAAGTGGTAATGTTACTGGACCAGTAATCCAGAGGCCTGGACTAAAGCTCCATAGATATGACTTCATAATCCCATGGCAGCTACAGAATGTAAATTTAATTAATTAATAAAATCTGGAATAAAATGCTAGCCTCATTAAAAATGATCACAAGCCTACTAGAATGTCATAAAAACCAATCTGGTTCACCAGTGTCCTTTAGGGAAAGAAATGTGTCAACCTTACCTGGTCTGGCCTACATGTAGCTAACTCTTAAATGCCCACTGAAGTGGCCTAGTAAGCCATTCAGTTGTAGGTGGCTCACCATCACCTTCTCAACAACAGCTCTCTCTCTCTCTCTCTTCAGGCACTATGCCTTAAGAGTGTGTTGGCCACCATGAGTCTTCATGTTAATCTTGCTCCGGAGGTGTGGATCATCTTCGTCGGTGGTATATTCATCCAGTTTGCCAGGCTCTTTAAAAAGGATCTTTCTTTGTTTATCTTGATCTCTTTTACCATTGACCTTTCCCATTAGTATCAGACTTTCTAAATCATGATTTTGCATTACATGCCCAAGAAATTTCAATTGTTTCAACTGATTTTGCATTACATGCCCAAGAAATTTCAACTGTTTCTTCTGACTTTGGATAGCCCAGTTCTTTTGGTCTCTGACTTTATTAGAATCTCTTCGTTGGGAGTGTGACTTGTCCAAGATATCTTCATTATTCACCTCAAAAACCAAAACTCTGCAGCCTCAATTCTTCTCTGCAGCCTCAATTCTTCTCTGCCGTGCAACACTTACTTCCATATGTCAAAATTGGTGCGATGTAGCATTCCAGGATTCTCAGCTCTTTTTTTGTGGCTAATTTTGAGTTGATCATAATCTTTTTCATGTTTTGAAATGCAACTTTGACCATTCCAATCCTTCATCTTATTTCTTAGTCGCACTTTCCGTCCAATGTTAACATACTTTCTAGGTAACAAAATGTGTCTACCTGTGTGACCTTTTCATTCTTCACTGTGACCTTACATTCTGACATGTTTTTTTTCTGGACACCACTAGACATTTTGTTTCTTTCCATCTTTGCCCAGCCCTTTCTTCTCACTTTCACTCATTCTTTTGCAGTTTCTCTTCAGAGTCGGCAATAAGGACAGCATCATCGGTGTATCTTATATTATCAAAGTAGTAACCTCCAACTAATCCAGGAAGGTCTTCAATCTCTCTTTAAATATTTCCACTATGCAAACTGAATAAGTCCATGAGAAAACAAACCCCCTGTCTGACCCCTCTTTTAATCTTCACAAAATCGCTTAGATCATTCTCAAATTTTAAGGCTGGAGTTTGTTGCCAGTAAAGATTTCTTTTCACTCAAAGGTCTCTGCCTTCAAGGTTAGGACACTCTAACTTGATCATCAGTTCTCCATACTTAGAAATGCTGGTCTTTCCAGCGATGCTCACACCGCAAGAATTATCTTATTTTTAAAGTAGAGTTTTAATGGTTGCAGAATGCCTGCTACATTTTATTACGCAAGTCAAGGGGAGTGTTTAAATGCAAATTTTTCATAAGTTGCAGCGTTGAAATTCTATGCCCCCTCCTTCCCTAAGAGGAATTGTATTTTAATCACTAGTGCTTGCAGGGCTCTTTTATTATTTTCCGATTTTCTCCTGACTCATGCTGAGGTACGTTTCCATGGAAACAGGCAGCCCTCCATTCCTTCCCCTGAATTGCCATTCTTAATGAAGAGGGTAGACAGGTTTGGGTCAGTGAGCCTTTTTCTATGGAAGTTATCACAGCCAAATCTGATCTTGTGAGCTCTATCTTCAACAAAGCTTCAGACCTTCTTCTGAATGTTATCAAGGTTACACAGAAATTTGCTGATTTACGCTAATTTGTAGCATTGCATTAAACATGGATAAAATGCCTCTAATTGACTTTAGGCTTTAGGATTGTATTTTGACACGAAAAGAGTTATACTTATTGCAAAACAAGGGTTACTGTAAGTTTTGTGTTAAAACAGTTGCATGATGGCAGAGTTAGTGCCTCTGGTCAGGAGAGAGGAATGTCTTCCTGGCTTGCCACTCCCAGTTGTGGTGTGGTGATCCATGCTGGGAAGTAGATGTGGGTGTTGGGGTTAGGTCAGGGTCAAACTTTGGACACAGTGCTCTCTGTGATTAAAAAGTCTGCTTAATAAAGAATGAGCACGTGGGCCTATTATTGTCCATGGAGCGGTGGTCCATCAAGAGTTACCATCTTCAGGAGAAAAAGGTATAAAATTAAGGACACAGAAAATTGGGGAAAGGGGCTGGAGAAATCCTTGACCCATTTTAGAAACACATTTAAAAATGTGGCGAATAGCGGGCAGTAGTTGCATTTAAGGGGAAGCTAGCTAACACATGAAGGACAAAGGAATGGAAGAAAACACCAGCAGATAAAGAGGTGGCTCCTGTGTGGTCATAAACATAAATGTGGGCCAGTTAGGCCAAATGGCCTGTCCCTGTGCAATACATTTGGTGCAATTCTAAGTGAGTTCCTCATTTCCACAGGCCAGAGAAAACCGAAGGATTCTGATTGCTCTGAAGTCTATTTTGGAGGAGTTTGGTGCTGAGCTCAGCGACGAGGAGAAGCGTCGCTACGAACTACAGCAGCAGTATGCTAATGAAAAAGCTGCCTGGGAAATGGAATACACCGAGCAAAAATGTCAACTTGCCCAGGTACTGGCAACACTTACCTTGCCCAGTATGTGAGCAGTGAATGACAACCTCCAGAACTGGGTAAAGATAGGTTCAAGTTCACTGCTCTCATTCCCTGTTGTGTGCAGTTTAGCTTCCGATACTTGCTGTGTTCTTTGAAGAAGTAACATACAAAAGGACAGTGCCAATCAACCATAACTTTAAAAATTAATTGTTAAAAACCATTACTTGGTATAAAATGACATTTCTCTATGTTAGTTAACATTATTGCTGTACTGAGTGCGACAGTGACCCTGTGAAGGGGTAGATACATGAAAACGAAGGTCCAACATGCATTCATATTTTGCCTACTCACTTTCTTCCTTCCTAACTTAAAGCTCAGACTTTCTTGCTGGGGTACAGTTGCCTAGATGCCAGCAACCTTCAGGGTACTGGTCGTTCATCACCGACAATGAGCGAGGACTATTAATTCCTCCCCTCCCACACCCCTCCCCCAACTCCGTTCACTTGGCAGAAACCAGGCTGGTGAGAGGTGGTGGGGAAAACAGGAGGTGGGCAGTTTAATGGGAGTTAAATTTCAACCGTTCGCTTCCCAACCGTGCCGACAGCAATTTAAAATTGCAGGTGGCAAAGACATCCATTTGAAGTCTTTAAAAATGGCCTCATCAAAGCCTGACTGCTAATTTTATCTGAGGGCTGAGCAGTGATTGTTTCTCCACCAGCCCACGGCAACCAGGAGCTCCAACCAGGGCCAGAAGATGCCCAGGAAAGTGAAGTTTTAAAAATTTATTAGAAACTTTAACGTGAGCTGAAAGAAACAGGATTGCTTCTCCAGGTCTCACAAGGGCACCTCAGGCCTTCCCTATCCTGGACCTCTGCCCCCTCCCCCAACCATTGTGGTCAGGATGTTGCCATGTGACATGCTAATACAGCCCAAGTCGATTCTGTTCCCAAATGGGTCAATGCTGCTCCTAGCTGGACCTGATGCTCACTGGACCCGATTCTCACCCATGTTAAAATGCACCCCTGGGTGCCACTAGACTGTGTGACCATCGGAGTGCCCCTCGCTCACTGCCCAAGCATGATTGCAATGAAAAGAAGGAACCCTGGCTGAATTTATTTTCTGTGACATGAAGGGTCAAACGTGACACTTGTACAGCTGCATTCACTGAAGTCAGCTAACTCAACATCACTTGCTGTGTGTGGTGGTGGTAGAATTGGTGGAAACAGGGCTGTGACGTGAACGCTTCTACCTTGGTCCCTAACGATTAAGAGCTTCATGAACAGTGTTGTTCCGTTACAATCAACCCCATCTGAAGCCTGCATCGCCTTGTGGAAAGACCGGCTCGCCAGTCTCGAACAACCCCCAGCGATGGAAATTCTACCAGATGAAAGCCTTCCCCCAGGAGCTAATTGAAACTGGGCAACCTGGAAGTGCCTTAACAGACTTAGGACTGGTGTAGGTCGTTCAAATGTGTCACTAAGCAAATGGGGATATACAACCTGCCCGACAACTTGTGAATGTGGACCTGAGCCACAGACTATGCAATGTTTATTGCAAGAGGAACCCTGCATTGTTACAGATCTTGCCGAATTCAACAACAAGGCGCAAAAATGTGTCCAGTTCTGGCTGGGCCATGTATAGACTGTCCGTGGACACGATAAAAAGAAGCTATCTCAACAACAAGCTGTATTAATGTAACACTGTTTGAGGATCGCACCTGGAAACCTTCCTGATCCATCTCACTCAGTTGGAGCATCTAGCTATTTTTTTTATATTTGTTTGTGGGATGTGGGCATCACACGTTTATTGCCCCATCCCTAATTGCCCTCATTCAGAGGGCATTTTAAGAGTCAACCAGAGTCACATGTAGCAGATTTCCTTCCCTAAAGGGCATTAGTGAACCAGATGGGTGTCTACTGATATTCATCATCAGATTTTTAATTCCAGATTTTTTATTGAATTTAGATGTCACCATCTGCTATGGTGAGATTTGAACTCCGGTCCCTACAGTATTACCCTGGGTCTCTGAAATACCAGTCCAGTGACTATGCCACTGCCTCCCCCAATTTGCTGCAACTAAGCCTGTCAAGCTGTTATGAGATTTCGAATTTCTTTGTAGAGCTCCTGATGTTAGAATTGAATAAATACTTCAGCATTAACAATTAATTTTGGTATTTGGAAACTACATTTTTTTTGGCAGTTTGAAGAGCGGGTCGGGAAGCAGTCTGCCAAGAAGGGCTCCATTGATCCCAAAGAAGTGTTCAAGCGGGAGAGGGAGGAGCACCGGAAGCTGTTGGCCGACAGTCACAGTCAGGTGATGGATCTCCACTGGCAGCTGCAGCACTCTGAAAAGAACTGGAAACATGAGAAGGTGGAGCTGCTGGACAGGTTTGACCGAGAGCGACGAGAGTGGGAATGGCAGATGAAGGAGCTACAGAGCAAACTGGAGCAGGTGGGTACCAAGGAGGAGCTTGTCAGGGGAAAAGGAATCACATTGTTACTGAAGAGGCTGTCATTGGTTGAAGCTGGTTACTTAAAGTTGGGCTCCATCGCCTACTGAAGTCTGATTTTACATCCATTGCTACAGTGTGTTTATTCGAAGTGGATGTGTGGTACTGCAGATGTAGCTTGCATTGAAAGAGTTGCCAAAATAATATCTCTCATCAGTAGGGTCAAGTGAGTCGGGGAAGAGGGAATGTGAGATACTGTTCTTCATAATAAATAAAATGTAATCTTTACCATTCAGAACAAAAGGTGCATTTAGCAGGAATTGACTGAGAAAAATAGTGTGCTGCTGAGATTTTGTACTCAATAAGGAAATCTTCCCTCTGATCACTGTTTGTTAGTGAAGTCAGAAACCAGTTCTCTTAAGGACATTAAAGGCTTCGCAGGAAATAACAAACATTGGTCGGAGAGAGCGAATTTCCTCACCATTTTCAGCATATTTCCAGTACAACAGTCCTACTCTTCACAAAATGGTTTCATTGGCTGTAAAGCACTTCAGGATGTCCTGAGGCTGTGAAAGACGCTGTAAGAAATGCAAGTGCATTTTTGTGGCAGAAAGATCAGGCACAAGATGTGGCAGCCAGTGTTCTTCTATAAAAAATCACACCCCCGGCACTGCCTCATGTTTCCGGTTCCTTTTCATAATGTGACCTTTTATATTAATGTGAGGGGTTTCTGACTCTGAAGATTCTAAGTTAATGACCTTCATTGACAGGTTCTTCTGTTGGGAAACATATTTTGGGCCAGTTTATTTCTTGCCATTCTGCATAAACGCCTGGACTTGCTTCACAATGCTTATAATAGAGTCAGCCCACCAGCAGATCATACCCCCCTTCCCCCTCCCGCACCGCTTATCATAGTCTGGGCTTCTCAGCAGCAGGTATGGCATTACCTAGGGGAACATGCTTGTTCTCCATTATCATGGAGGAAGAAGAGCAGCAGAGGAGATTCAGGCAGCCTGTGAGGAGAACGGTGTGGAACTTCAAGAGGACTTAGACAAGTTGGTGGGGTGGGCAGATAGGTGGCAGATGAAGTTGAATGTGGAGGAGTATGAGGTGATGCATTTTGGTAGCAAGATCATGGACAGATAATATAAAATAAGGGGTGAAATTTTATAGGGGGTGCAGGAGTAGAAAGACTTGGGTGTATATGCGCATAGATCATTGAAGCTGGCAGGACAGGTGGAGAGAGCATTTAATAAAGCTTATAGTATCCTGGGCTTTACTAATAGGGGCATAGAGTACAAGAGCAGGAAGGTTATGCTGATTTTATATATGACACTCGTTAGACTTCAGCTGGAATATTGTGTACAGTTCTGGGCACCATATTATAGGAAGGATGTGAACACATTGGAGAGAGTGCAGAAGAGGTTTACAAGAATGATTCCAGGGATGAGAAACTTCAGTTATGAGGATAGATTGGAGAGGTTGGGACTGTTCTCCTTGGAGAGATGATGGCTGAGAGGAGATTTGATAGAGATGCTCAAAATCATGAGGGGGCTGGACAGTGTAGATAGGGAGAAGCTGTTCCCACTCGTAAAAGGATCAAGAACGAGAGGGCACAGATTTAAAGTGATTTGCAAAAGAAGCAAATGTGACGTGAGAAAAAACTTTTTCACAGAAGGAGTGGTTCAGGTC
The DNA here is from genome assembly GCF_017639515.1 of Carcharodon carcharias. Classification (NCBI taxonomy): domain Eukaryota; kingdom Metazoa; phylum Chordata; class Chondrichthyes; order Lamniformes; family Lamnidae; genus Carcharodon; species Carcharodon carcharias. The sequence continues at coordinate 170,975,711 of NC_054472.1, forward strand.
TGGAATGTACTACAAGTAAGTGTGGCTCAATCAAGGCATTCAAGAGGACATTAGATGATTATTTGAATGGAAACAATTTGCAAGGGTACGGGGAAAAGGCAGGGCAATGGCACTAAGTCATAATGCTCATTTGGAGAGCCGGTGCAGACATGATGGGCCAAATGGCCTCCTGTGCCATTACGATTCTGCGTTTTTTTTTCTGTGGCTCTGTGATTTCTAAGGAGGCTGCACCTCACACGATATTATCCTCATCGTGGAATGCACAGGCAGTGTACAATGAGATGTGCGTGTGAACTGTGAGCTTCATCAAAGAGACAGTAGGGCAACACTGTCACCTGCATGAGGAGCTGCAGCCAGCCTCTTTTGCCTGCATTGCTTTCTCTGTGGCTATGAGAACAAGAACACAAGAAATAGGAGCAGGAGTAGACCACAAGGCCCCATCGAGCCTGCTCTGCCATTCAGTACGATCTTGGCTGATCTTGGGCTTCAACCCCATTCTCCAGCCCGCTCCCCATTTCCCCAATTCTCTGAGAGACCAAAAATCTGTCTATCCCAGCCTTAAATATATTCAACAATAGAGCACCCACAATCTTCTGGGGTAGAGAATTCCAAAGATTTACAACCATATGAGTGAAGTAAATGAATGCAACCACAGGACTCAATAGTAATGGCTCATCAGACAACCACAGGGGATCCCAACATGAAGTCAGCCCATCAGCACTCTAATTTCCATGTGCTAACACCAGATTTATCACATCCTACATCGATTTTATGCCTATCATTACCCCAGTGAAAATGAAAATTCATCCTCAGGAAGTGTTCCCACTATATTTATGACGTCACTAGCAGACAGTGATCAGAGCAAATCTTCCCTAAAAAGTGGGTGAAATGACAACCTTGAAATTAGGTACAAGGAAATTAACTATAGTCCTCAAGGTAATGTTGGCATCGATCTCTATTAGAGAGAGAGAGAGGGGGAGAGACAATGGTTATATAACTTGAGGGGCACCACTCTACATCAAGCATGGGGCAGGATGAGGAGGCAGATCCCAAGTCTACCTCAGCCGGAATGGGACTTGAATGCTTACATTGGAGGCAGTTCAGAGGAGGTTTACCAGATTAATACCTGGAATGAGCAGGTTGTCTTATGAGGAAAGGGTAGAACAGTTGTTTCTACTGGAGTTTAGAAGAGTGAGAGGTGACCTGATTGAAATATACAAGATCCTGAATGGTGTTGACAAGGTGGACGTGGAAGGGATGTTTCCTCTTGTGGGTGAGTCCAGAACTAGGGGGACATTGTTTTAAAATTAGAGGTTGCCCTTTTAGGACAGAGAAGAGGAGAATTTTTTTCTCTCAGGCGGTTGTGAGACTTTGGAATACTGCCTCAGAAGGCAGTAGAGGCAGAGTCATTGAATATTTTTAAGGCAGAGGTAGTTAGATTCTTCTTAGGCAAGGGAATCAAAGGTTATCGGGGGCAGATGGAAATGTGGAATTCGAAACACAAACAGATCAGCCATGATCTTAATGAATGGCAGAGCAGGCTTGAGAGGCCGAATGGCCTACTTCTGTTCCATTTCGTATGTTCATATGTTGGTGTTATTCTGAACCACATGTTAGCCATCCAGGTTAACTGGCCCATTAGTCTTGGAATTATGCTTGAAATGCTCTTTTTCCAGAGGCTGTTTCAAATCTTAGGTTGGAATTGCCATTTCTGAACATTTTGATCAGATACAGTAGTTGGTTGGCAGTACAGGACCTGAGTTATGCTAAAAAAAAATCATATTGAAGATTTTCATCTTGCACCCATCAGGCCACTTCATAAGAATACCAATGTAAGGGGAAAACAACAATTTATACTGCATGAGGAGAGAGTGCTGATTGGTTGTCATGTGGGCTCTGGTTGGTAGAGGCATTGCCATGGAGAATGTACCAGTGATGATGACTGACAGTTAACTGCCAAGCATAGGAACCATAGAGGTCATATGGGGCCATAGGGGTTTTTGGGGCCACATCTTGGCATGGGGGCATGAGGGGCCATGGGGTTTGTCTTGGGAGCATACCTTGGCATGGGAAGCAGGAGGAGGACCTTTTAAACTGGTCCCCTCATGCAGACTGTGGTTCACGACATCTCAGCTACTATAAACTACGTCTCATTGAAAACCTGGCTCGATTCCCTGAAAATTGCGGAGGACTAGGATATGCCTATCCTTTCAATGGAGTCGACCAGGTCATACAAACATATGAGCTACAAGTAGGAGTAGGCCACTCAGCCCTTCAAGCCTGCCCCACCATTCAATAAGATCGTAGCTGATCTGACTGTAACCTCCTGCCTACCCCTGGTAATCTTTCACCGCCTTGTTTATCAAAAATCTATCTACCTCTGCTTTGAAAACATTCAAAGACCCTGCTTCCACTGCCTTTTGAGGAAGGGAGTTCTAAAGATTCACTACCCTCTGAGAGAAAAAATATTCTCCTGATCAGGTCAGGAGTGCAGGGTGCAGGCTTTTGACCCAAACCAGCCTACATCCTTAAAAGATGCTACCAAAAGTTGGAAACCCTGGGAATGGGGTCAGGAATACTGGAATCAGGTCCCAGCTGCTGCTTTTACAGGGCTCCTGAGTCATCCTGACTCAGTGGAAATCCAGGCCATGGTGAGCAATAGGGCCCCTTGTTGTTTATATATCCAATTATTGTCCTGGTTTGTACGCTCTCAGCTTCAACTTGACAATTCTGAAAATCTTCTGATTGAAACATCAGAAAGAAAATCCACAAGTTATGGGAGAATGTTGCATTGAATCAGGGGTTTTGGCTGAGCATATGGGCCTGCTTACTAAACCACAGTGCACAAGTATTCACATTTGATGCAACTGAAAATGGATATCAAACACAACCCTCCAACCTCATACTGCTTCTGTGGCACCCCGCGCCTACAGGATAGCAAAACCACCAATAAACCGGACCCTAGGAAACCATGAGCAGATCCAGAACTAGGACACCAATGAGCTAAAATCTGTCTGTGCAATATTAGTAACCAGCGGGTTTTCACAGCCATCTAGTAATGCCTCAGTTTGATATTTTACCGCAAATAATATCTTGTTTTAAATAATAATTGGTGGGTAAAATAAATTTCATAAATTCAACATTATTAACACATTTGTTGCTGATATTTGTGATTACAGCCCACAGGAATGTTGCACACAAGCCAGAGAAAGGGAAAAGCAAGCATTCATATCTGAATATCAAAATGGGAATGGTAGGGTCGTGGTTATGGGCAGAATTTTACTTCCTGTGGGCAGAATTTTACTTCCTGTGGGCAGGCGCGAGCCCGACACGATCGGGCCTAAAATCACGCAAGGAGACATCAGGCGAGCATCCCGACATCATCATGCACTCGCGTGATATTTCGCATAAGTCCGAAGCGCGCCTGCCAACAATTGAGAGGGCTATCAAGCCCATTAACGGCGCAGTTGTCTCCAGTTTTCCGTGGCCCGGCCAGCCTTACAGTTGGCGAATTGGCCAGGCGGCCTTTGCACTTTTCATCGAGCCTCACCCAAGGGCGGGATGAAATTTCCGTTATGAAATAAAATGAAAATAAATATCCGTGGAGAGCATTTTTAATCAGCTCTATTTCCAGGTGCTTGATTGTGGTACGTAGGCATTTTTTTTTAATGCAGCTTTTTAAACCCTTCTTTGATTATTTTCAGGTCTGCCGCTCCCTGAGGCAGCTGCCTGCCTCTGGGGAGCTCTCTCGCGGCACTCACCCGCCAACGGCCATCGCCCGCCCCCACCCCGCAGTGCCGAGGTTTTCCGTGTGCGGTTCACGCTTGCTGGCCGTTAATTGGCCAGCCAGCGGGAAACTGCGGTCAGGGGTCGATCACCGGTCGGGGGCCCATTTCCCAACCGCTCCCGGGCCCGCTGATTGCGCACGCCCGCCAAAGGTAAAATTCAGGCCTGTGTTACCGGACTAATAATTTAGACAATGCAAATTCAAATCCCACTGTGGGTCTTTGAAAATTTAAATTCAGTTTTAAAACAGTTTGGTGCTAAAAGCTGGTCTCAGTAGATGGTATTTTCAGATTTTTCCTGGTATTTTGCCTTGCGTTGTATCTCTCCTAACCTTATTCTATTATAAGCCTTTCATGTGTAACAGAAGGAACCTTAGTGTTACCATCTTTTTGGACACATTTTTCTGTCGACTTTTCAATATTGTTAATTCTTATGGGCACATTTATCATGTAAACTTGTCAAACTATAACTCTCACCACTAGATGTCGCCCTTCTGCACAAATTTTTAAAAGTGCATTTTGGAAATTTTTCAAGCAGCAATTTCTTCTCAGTAATTGAAATTTCTAATGTCCAAAATAAGAGTTTAAACATACTTCAAAATGGCGTGATTAAACTAAAACACTGATTTTATTTTTATCCCATTCAATGCCTTCATTAAAGGTTTTCCTTGAAAGCATCAATCATTCCTCAAACATTTGCCGTGATATTTTTTGCCCAGAGCTGTGATGCCATGAGATGAATTTGGATTGTACCATGTGACTGAATTATCATTATATCTTTTGACTAGCAAGATGGCAGAAGAAGAACTAGATAGACCTTGGTCTTGTTTCGGCCAGCAATTCCTATATTTCTATATGGGATATGGGGTAGACCATTTAGGACTGAGATGAGGAGAAATTTCTTCACCCAGAGAGTGGTGAGCCTGTGGAATTTGTTACCACAGAAAGCAGTTGAGACCAAAACATTGTATGCTTTCAAGAAGAAGTTAGATATAGTTCTTGGGGTGAAAGGGATCAAAGGGTGTGGGGAGAAAGCGGGAGTAGGCTATTGAGTTGGATGATCAGCCATGATCATAATGAATGGCGGAACAGGCTTGAAGGGTCCATTGGCCTACTCCTGCTCCTATTTTCTATTTTTCTATATCCTGTCTAAGCATTTGCATTGTGCCTGATGTCCTAGGATGCATTAATATCATTCTGGTTTTCAAGATTGCTGGAAACCTTGGAGAAATTGCTGTTTACTCTATTTTTGAATTCTTTCTCAGGAAGTGGTGGTTACTGGCAAAGCTAACATTCATTGCCTGTTCCTATCAGTCCTGAGAAGATGGTGGACTCCCTCCTTCAGTCACTGAAAGGAGTTTGATAAAATTTAGTAGCTTGTTTTGCTGCTTCAGGGAGCAGTTAGTGTGGGACTGATATTACATGTAGGTAAGGGTAATATGTACAGAGTATGGCAGTGCAGTGGTGGGTTCAAATCCTACCGCAGGTATTGTTAAATTCAGTTAATTAAATAAATGTGGAATTAAAAAACTACTATTAGCAGGTGGTGATCATGAGATCACTGGGGATTGTTGTTAAAGAGCAATTGAGTTCAATAATGTCCTTCAGAGAAGTAAATGTTCTGTTGTTACCTGGACTGGTCGCCATCTGACTCCAAACCCCCCAGCAATGTAATTTACTCTTAACTGCCCCCTGAAATGGCCTAACAAGCCATTCAGTTTTATCAAACTGCTACAAAAAAACTGGAATCCACACAGGCTACAGTGGCTCAAGAAGGCAGCTCACTTTTCCCGGGCATTTAGGGTTGGGTAATAATTGCTGCCCTTGCCAGAATCTCATGATCAAATAAAAACGTTTTCTTCATTAGTGAACCGGTTAGATTTTTAGAATAATCTGACAGCTTCCTGGTCACTTTCACTTTTCAAACTCTCCGACTTTTAGGGTGGAATTTTCTGGATTATTCGTCGTGTATGTGAGGTTGGGTCTCACAGCCCTTTCAGCCTGTGGGTAGTCCTGACAGATCACCAGTTTTATTTTAATGAGGCTCAATGGTGAAATTAGGCGCGGGGAATGCAAAGCAGGGAGGGAACTCCATTCGTCTCTTCCTTGGAGCCGAGCCACCCATTGTGATCTAAACAGGAGGGCCAGTCAATCAAAATGAGCTCAAAATTCTTAACAATATCATCTATGGTAATTTCATAGCTGGCTTCAGCCATCCCTTTGAGGACTGCTGACCTGACTGCTTTGTCTACAGTTCCAGTGGGCCAATTCACATTTCGTCAGGGCCATATCTATGTCTTGGAGGCATTACACATTAATGACGTTCTAGCGGGAGCCCAAGGTGCCTATTTTCCCGCATGCGCCAAGATAGGGGAAAGCCGCATGTCAGGTGCAACAGAATGTTAAGTCCTCCAGTTTCACCTTCGACCCCCTACAACAGTATCACAGAATCTTTACAGTGCAGAAGGAAGCCATTCGGCCCACCGAGTCTGCACTAGCTCTCTGAAAGGGCATTCCACCTAGTCCCACTCCTTTGCCTTATCCCCTTAACCTTGACCATTCTCTCTTTTCAGGTAGCAATCCAATTCCCTTTTGAATACCTCAATCGAACCTACCTCCACCACGCTTTCAGGGAGTTCGTTCCAGACTCCAACCACCGTCTGGGTGAAAAATGTTTCCTCACGTCACTTGTACTCCTTTTGCCAATTATTTTGAATCTGTGCCCTCTAGTTCTTGATGTTCCCTTGAGTGGGAACAGCTTCTCACTATTTACCCTGTCCGTGCTCCTCAGGACCTTGAATACCTCGATCAAGTCTCCTGTCAGCCTTCTTTTTTCCAAGGAAAACAGTCCCAACCTCTCCAATCTATCCTCATAGCTACAGGTCTTCATCCCTGCAATCGTTCTTTTGAATTTCCTCTGTATTCTGTCCAATGAATGACATTATAGGAAAAAACAGGGCACGAAACAGGTTATAATTGGCCCATTTCGATTACTTTACAAAAATCTGTGCCTGTATGAAACCTTTTCTGTTGAAAATGACAAAATAGATTTTGGTCATTGCTGAAAAGAGAGAGATGTTGCCGAAGCTTTTTGTCTTGCGCTCATCAGGATAAATGGAAGAATTCCAAATTTCTAATGATCACAGCAATTTAGACTACAGGAGAAAATGATCTTATTGTTCTTTCCACAGCAATGGCTCATCCAATCAGTCAACTCGGCATCCAATCAGCACCATTTTGTCCTGTGGCATAAATTGTTGTAATCATTTGAAACTTGGCATTCTTGCATTTGTTCTGGTGAGTGCAAGATGAAAAACTTCAGCAACATGTCTCTCTTTTTGGCAATATTCAAACTCTGTACTACCAATGACTGTAAAATAGATTTTGTTAAAGAGTCAGTGCAAGAAATTCTACCTTTTGACCAGGTGAAATATTACTTGTGCATCTTGGAAAATGGTGCACATTCCATATGTTCAGTCTACAGCGTTGATCTTTAGCTAGCAACACTTCAAAAATAATTCAGTTGATAAACTTAAACAAGTTGTCATGAAATGGGTAATGTTCCGGTGCTTTTAACTTCTTTCTAAATTTTACTTTGGGAGTTAAAAATTTCAGCTTTTGTTTATTCATCCATGGGATGTGGGCTTCGCTGGCTGGGCCAGCATTTATTGCTCATCCCTGGTTGCCCTTGGGAAGGTGGTGGTGAGCTGCCTCCTTGAACAGCTGCAGTCCATGTGGTGTAGATACACCCACAGTGCTGTTAGGAAGGGAGTTCAAAGATTTTGACCCAGCGACAGTGAAGGAACTACGATATATTTCCAAGTCAGGATGGTGAGTGACTTGGAGGGGAACTTCAGTTGGTGGTGTTCCCATCTATCTGCTGCCCTTGTCTTTCTAGATGGTAGTGGTCGTGGGGTTGGAAGATGCTGTCGAAGGAGCCTTGGTGAATTCCTGCAATGCACCTTGTAGATGGTACACACTGCTGCCACTGTGCGTCAGTGGTGGAGGGAGTGAATGTGGATGTTGTGCTAATCAAGCGGTCTGCTTTGCCCTGGACGGCGTCAAGCTTCTTGAGTTACTGAGAAAAAAACTGGACAAAGGTTTTTTGAAAAAGTATAATGAATGAACCAATTGGCTCATCAACCTACCGTGATGGCAAAGTTCACATGTGAAATGTGTACTTAGCAATTTACAGTGGGAAAAATGGACATAAAAGTGTGAGCAAAATATGTTAGATTTGTGGACAGTAGTTGGATTCAGACATAAGGGGAGGGATTCTAAATGCCTATGAGTTTCTGCTTAGGAAGCTATTGGTTTCAGTTAGATACCTGCCCAACTGCAGCAGAATAACATTTATATATTACAGTAAAACTCTTGACGTCAATTTTAACCATACTTTCCCAGGGGAAACTGGTTGTGCAGGCAGTTAAAATCAACCAGGTGACTAACTCACCCTCTCTAGATTCTGCCGTCTTTAATTTTAACCTGATCTTTTGAACAGTCAGCGAAAGCTCCCAGTTATAACCAGTGCCCTCCTTCTTCAAGCATGCACATTGGCATCAGGTGATGTCATCGCCCCCCCCCCCCCCCCCCCCCCCCCCCCCCCCCCCCCCCCGCCGCCCCCAGCCATCTTAATTCTGACCTGAGTGGGGAAGCTTACTCTTTTCCTGCTGGTTAAGGTCAAGTGAGACGAGGATCAAAAGCAAAAGAGGCAATGTTAACCGCTGGAACTCATCAACGTGTCACTGACTGACTTGCCACCTGGAATGAGTAAGAACAGGGCAGGAGGTGACTGCTGGCCTCCAGAGATCTGTGTAGTTGTTGGCTGCCCGCTGATACTCAGGTATGTGTAAGGTGGCGGGGAGGGTGTCTCGCGATAAAGAAGCAGGGAGGCCTAAACATTCCTTGTGGGGACAGGAGGAGCATTCCTGCTCCTCTGGACCCCACAGAGGCAAGTAAAATCTTATCGTGAGTGACCAGTTTTGCTTCCAATAATCTTCTCACTTCACTTACCTGACGGGGAAGCCACAATGGCTCCCCAGCTCAGAATGGAACCTAAATTGCGATTGGAGCTGATGGCTTGGTCAGATCATCTAATTATTTTTAAAAGGACGCTACTGGTTTCTGGCAGTTGCCTTTGCTCCCTGCTCAGGAGAACAGGTTAAAACTGAAGACAGTGGGACATGATGGGTAAGCAACCCAGTCGATATTACTTGACGACCCGGCCTGTTTTCAAAACTGTCAAAACCCCTTCAAGGCCTCAGATACTATCCAGCTCAGCATTTAAAAGGTTTAGTCTGGACTCAGCATAGGAAGGGGGCCAGAGGGCCCAACCATAGCCCCAGCAGTCAGGAGATATAACTGACGTGATGTATTTCACACCCTCAAGACAGCAGAGCTGGAAGTGGCCTGGAGACAAAGACAGAGGAACAACAGATGGAAGATGACAACAAAGCCTAACACAAGATAAAAGCTAACGGAGAACCAGATGGTTTCCTGAGCTATTTGCTAATGGAACAGAAGCACACCTGACAGTGCGCTCACACCTGTTTACACTTGGAAATGCATATCCATCACGAGGAGGTGACAAAAAACATGCAAAATAGCCTGCCACCAAAAACCAATGTTCCAGAACCTTGATATCAGGACTGGCCTCATCCATATTAAGCTATTAAAAAATTACAATCAAAATCAATACAGAAACAAAATCAGAACATGTCTGAAACACATACAGTCACATAGTTTTAAACTACATCAAGATCTCAGCACCTCTGATCTGTGATTTATGACGAAATTGTTGGCTTGGTTTGCAACATGTACTTCACAAAGGCCTGGATTTTCACTCCTGGGTTGGGAGTGCAGGGGCATTTCTCAGCTCTGCAAACCTGACCTGGGAAAATGTGCCCCAGAAGTTGGGATTTTTGTTCCAGGGTGGTGGGGTTCTCTGGGAGTCGGGTGCCTCACCCTTGGGAACTAGTGCCAGGCGCGAAGGCAGGCTAGGAGGAAGGCCTGCCTCTGTGCTCCAGCACTGTGCCCAAGCTTTTAAAAAAAACCCTCCAACCCTCACCCCCTCATCCTGCAACACTGCTCATGCCCATCCATGCCAAACCCGTGCCCCTTTACCCACTCCGATGGCCCCTCATACTCTCCATGCCAACTTATGCCCCTATAACCACCCCATGGCCCTTCCTAGCCCCGATGCCAATTTAGCTTAAATTTATGCCAACAAATGCCCCCCACCTTTGCCCTTACACCTACCATACCAACTCACCCAGCATCCATCATGGGCAGACCTCAGGACCCATGCTGAGATTAAATAAAATAAAGTTCTAGGAATCTGTTACAGACTTTATTTAAAAATCTCTCATTCATAAAAACCCATTCACTACATTTACATTCCTTCAAGTACATCCTTAGAAAAGCAAACATTTCATTCATGTTTAACCACTTATCAAAGCAAACATTGGAATTGATAGTCCCACTTCAAAGAGTCTATAACTACTTGGAGCTGTCTATCAAATAGAAGGCACCCTACTATGATAATGAAATTTATGAAATCAATCATGCATCACTAATCCAGTAATGGTAGTCCTCAGGCTTATGTCAGCAGAGTGAAATAGAAAGCAGTGATATTTTGAAAAACTGCAGACATTTTTCAAAGATTTAAAGGGAAGTAGTTTTAAATGCTTTGTCAGCTTGACAATTGCTTCTTGCAGTTCATTTTGACACTTTGACAATTGCTTCTGACAGTTCATTTTGACATTTTTGACAGTTCCAATGAAATTGACAATGAATGAGTTTATGCAATTTTTTACACACATTCATGCCTACTTTTAGAATCCCAAGGGGTACCCTACCTCTCCCGCAAAGGGCACCTGACCTCCCCCAAAGTTGTCCCAGACCATATCCAAAAGGGTACCCTACCTCTCCAAATACCCCACCTCTCCACAGGACTCCATAAAGTTTAGACCTTCTCCTACCAGATCTAATCCATGCACGTCGTGTTTCACACACAAAAGCTACACATAAGTGGTGGCAGCTGCTGATTTATATGGGCAGCTGCCTCTGCAAAATGCTCAAGCGCAAATCCCGACTGGGGCCAATTCCTGCCGTCGAGAAAATGGGAAGTGCCGTTTTCGGGTTGGGGTGGGTGGGTGCAGGACTTCCTCGGATTTCGGCCTCTTCTGCCATTTCCGCAATTATGGAGAGCCTCTCTGTTATTGCGAAATCCAGGCCAAAATGGCTGATTCATTTTAGAAACAGAAAACACTAGAACGCCACAGTTGATGGAGGCCACTGTCACGTTAGCCTTTCTTGTCTCAGAAGCTGACGACTAACCTGTTATTCCATTCCAATTTTTCAACATCCACACGGTTCATTCTGACTTTGATATTTGATTCATCTCCGAATCTATTGACTCTAGCTAATGCCTCATGGAGAGTGAAAGTGCTGGTGCAGAGGCAGGTTCATTTGACAGTCAGGAATGTGAAAAATGTCACTTTTTAGAAGCTCAGCACTATTGTAGAATGTGGCTGGAAATATCTGTCGGGGGCTGTTTCCACAGTTGATGAAGTATCAGATAGAAACTTCTAGAAGCACAAGATCTTGCAGTAAGAAATTGAATTGAAATGAAATGTATTGATAAACAATACAATAGACAATATTCTGGTTTCTAGTATCTAGCTTGTAATATATAGAAAGGGAGCTGTGGTGTAATTATGTGCAGTCAGCTTCCTGCACGATTAGTCTTTGAGGATTAAAGGATGTTTGACATGGATCAGTACTGTGCCTGCCCCTGTTTGATAATGAAATTTTAAAATATTTTCGACCACTACACCCTTTATTACTTTACAGAACCACTGACAGCTGGGAGATTTGTGTATGGAAAAAGCCAATTATTTTTAATAGTAGGGATTATGCTTCAGCAATGGAGGAGGGAAGGGATTGTTTTGAGGATAACCCAACAGTAGTTGTAGGATAAAGATTAAAGGGGGCTTCCTTATGGAAAAATTTATGAAGCTTCTTAAACTCTTAACTATCTCAGTCAGTGATTGTGTCATATCATAGCCATTTAACACAGTGAGTAGCCTCGTGGGAAGTGACACAGGGTTGGCCCTTTGAATGAGGCCTGCTGTATTTAACTGTGAATCCTGTGTCACAACCCGTGTTCTTAGCAGCTGGGAGCTGTTCAGAGCCATATAATGGTGCCACTGTCTGCGGTGTTCAGTCTATGGAGATTTTAAGGTCTGTCGGTTTTCTCTAAAGGCAGCTTGCTTCAGTCAGTGTCTCAGAACTTCGACAGGAGTTGGGCACTCTCATATGTTGTTTAAAACCTTCCCATCAGCCCATTAATGTTGCATATGAAACTAATGCTTTTGTAAACATTTTTGGCTCATTTCTCTTAAGAAATTTGTGCCGGCCATCTCAGTGCTTTACATGGTATTGTTAGTATGCTGTGCTCTGTCTAGAGCAGCAATGCTGGGCTATGAAAAGCAGTGCCACAAGTAGATTGTATGGTCTCTTCTTCATGACCATCCACTCCCGATTCTGGACCTGTTGTGGAAGAGATATTGATTCAGAAACATAAGCAAGCATTCGTCTCCCTGAGAGCAAAGAGGGGAGTGGTGAACCCAGTACTTAGCTGATTGCTCCACAAGGAAACTCTTCCCAATCCTGTTTCCTTCAGGGCCTCACTGCATCAGAGTCATGAGCTGCCTGATTAGGTTTATTTGTGATAGAGAGAACAGTAATTATAACCATCTGAACTTTTCGGATGAGGAAGATAATATTGATTTAAACTAAGCTGATTTTTTTCAGCCTTTTATTATTTTGCACGTCTGATTTGGCCACTTGCCTTTGCCAGTCTAAAGCTTAACGAATGGTTGCACATTCCAACAGCAATGCAACATGGATATATAAAGAACTCTATCACAGTTTCCAGCATGTAAGACACATTTCTAGCACTGCAGACAAAGTTGGCAGGATTTTACTTTTCACAACAATACCCAAGCAAAACCTGTGGGAAGGAGATGTACACTGGCGTTTCAAAAGAAGAAAGACTTGCATTTGTATAGCGCTTTTCATGACCACCAGATGTCTCAGCCCAATGACGTACTCTTTAAAATGTAGTCACTGTTGTACTGTAGGAAACGCAGCAGCTAATTTGTGCACTGCAAGTTCCCACAAACAGTAATACGATAGTGACCAGATATTCAGTTTTTGCAATGTTGATTGAGAGATAAATATTGGCCAGGACGCTGGAGATAATAACTCCCTTGCTCTTCTTTGAAATAGTGCCCATGGGAGCTTTTGCACTCACCTGAGCAGGCAGATGGGGTCTCTGATTGGCATCTTACCTGAGAGATGGCACCTCCAACAGTGCAGCACTCCCTCAGTACTGATTGGAGTGTCTAGCTAAGCTTTCGACTTCTTGTGCTGTCTAGCTGTAAATTTGCAGTATAAGGTCAGGCCATGAAAGGAAGGTTTGAAGGATCAGCTGGTCCTTTCCTATCCTTCAAATTTGTGCTTGTTTTGTATATTTTTTCTCTTGAGACACAAAATGCAAAGCTTTAACAGTGGTTGCTCTTTCCACAATGATCATTAGCAAAAGAGCCAGGCTGACAAAATGTAATTGGCGACATGATAGCGACTTACCAACAAGGTTCAGTGAGAGGGCAGAAAAGAATGGGATTGCAACAATGATGGTGAGTTGAAGCAAAGGTTGCAGTGGTTAAAAAGTACCTACCAGCAGGATTCAGAGCAGAGAACCCCATAATCAAGATGAAGTTGGTGGGATGTATAAGTAACTACAAAGGTTCAGGCAAGGGATTGGTTAAAGACTGGGACTCATCAGGGAAGAGTGGCTGGTAAACTGAAGAGTGAAGAATTGCATTTGCTTAGCACAACCAGGAAAGGAATTTGGGCAACACATAAGGTGACGATAGACACCTACTTACCGACTAAGCATGACGGGCAGGATTCAACAGAAACAGTGCTGATAGACTTCACACAACTTTCCCTGTGTGTTTTTTAGCATTGCACTCATGCAATTGAGGTCAAAGGTAACGTTACCTCATCACTGCTCTGACCCACCAATCCGTGCTGCCTGATTTTCTGCAAAAATAATTTCTTATTGAAAATCTAAGGCCTGGATCGGGAGCCCTTTAAAAATAGAGTGGGATCCGATTCTGGGATCCCTGCTCCCGTTCCTGTTTCTGGCAATTTTTGCCAGCAAGGGCTAAGGGTGTGGGTTGCCCACCCACATGCACCATCCCACACTTGCCAGCTCTTCCATCGCATGTTGGGCAGTTCAAACCCCCGGCATAAGTAAGTATGGTTCACGGCACCTCAGAGGAGTGGTGAACCATAGGAAAACCCCAGTCCCAATATAAAAGGAACCTGTCCCTCCAGTTTCAATAGTTAGATGCTATAGTATAAATGAGATAGTATTTTTACAGCAGCGAGTAATGATAGGGCTCTGTCCTGTAAATGAAACTTGACCATTATGTTGATCAGCATTGTGTAAGTGTTGAGATACACTACAGCACTTTTCCAATTGGAAAACGTGCTATTATGCATTCAAAACTGAAGAAATCAGTGCTTGCGAACTCTGGGGTTATTGGAAGTGATTTAAATGTCTGCAGTGCTTTAAATTTGAAAAAAAACTGGTCTGCAGCTTTCACTTTCTATCTTTGAACAGCAGAGTACTTCACTTGTATGTGAATGTTAAACTACTTAGATAGAATGAGAATAATACACTTAAATTATAGGGGGCAGAATCTTGTTGAGGCTTTGGGGAGGGTCTCATCTGCCAGCCGGAGAGCTGGCGAGAGACTCTCGCTGCCTCTTTTTAGGAAGGTCCACTGAACCACACGTCAATGAGGCAGTGGCAAGGCCAGCAGTGGGACTTCCCCTGGAATTGAGACCCCGCCTACCAAGAGCTGCTGGCCAATCGAAGGCTGGCAGCTCTCATGCTCAGCAGCACCACAGGGGAGTCTGTAGACACTGCTGGCAGGACGTACACCGGAGTCCCAGGATTGCGGAGCTACCCAAGTCACTGGTAAGCAATGTGGGGGGTTGGTGTTTGTGGGGTGGGGTGGGTAAGGGGGAGAGGGCATGGGTGGTCAGCAACTAGGACTGGGGTGTGGCTCTCAGCGGGCCCCCCTTCCCAATGCCCTGTCCCTCAATAGGGCGCTGATTGCCTTCGATCGAGGGACCACCCCCACCCTACTGGGAGCTGACAGGCCCATCTGCAGCTGAGTTAATCCCAGCAGCGGGGGATTATGCCCTTAAGTGGTCATTAATTGACCACTTAAGGATCTCCATAGGCCACAGGATGGGAAGGTCAACATGGGCCTTCCCATCCAGAACTTAAAGCTGGTGGAGGCAGGAAGGCAACAGGGTTCCAGGACACCACCAATCCAACTAATTAAATGTCCTACCCACCTCCAAGCTCATCACCAGTGACAGCAGAATATTCCAGGGTTGGGACTACAAATTGGCCAGACTAGTTTTTGGTTATGGAAATTTCTAAATGTAAAAGTGTGGTATAGAATAAGGTCTATTATTTCTGGTTACTTCTGTAGCTTGTGATGCAGAGGCTTTCATTATTACATTTACCAAGGCACTCATTTTCATCGGCAACGAAGCAAACATCAGACCTTGAACTATGATCGCATGTCCTCCCCTGCCTTTCATCTGGTTTCGGTGAAGCATAGCAATCTTAAATCTAGCTTTTGCTACAAACAGTGATCATATTTGGGCAGTGACTTTGACCATGAGAGATAGCCCATGTAACATTCTGCCAGCCTCTGTGTACTGGGCCTCTGTGAAGTTAACTCACGCGTCTGCTCCAGTACTGCTGCCTGGAACAGAGGAGACAAGCACCAGAGGTCAGTGCATGGATACCAAGCTTGTGAACACCCTAACCACTATGCTCTGAGGCAATGGAGCAGTGGTGATTCATATGCAGACCATTACAACATAATGCCACATTCTCAACAGCTGCTTCCATTCCATTTTCAGCTGTTAAAACAATTGCCTGTTAGAAACCACCCTCTTGTGTTCCTAATGCAGCTTCAGACCAAGCCCTGGAAAGGAGAGGGCCATTTCACTGACCAACAGGAGCCAGTCCTGGAGGCCATTGGACAATGTCCGGCACGAGAGAGCCTTCACAGTCGTCGCTCACAAGGCCACAGGCCTTTCTTGGAATCAGAGAAACAGCCGTGCATAGAACATGCTGCATCCTTTACTCTGAAGGAAGGTAACAGGTTCCACACGCCTCCAAATTTGTTCCTTGATGCCTTGTCACTTGACTCATTAAGTGATACCGAGGGCCCTCAGCCTTTTGGCTTGGAAAGCAAGAAGAAAACGTTTGCAATCTGCCTTAGCGAGGTTAGTCCTAACTGCAGCATGATCCAGTCTGCTGTCAAACAACATAAACGTCGAGGCATGTGGCTGTACTAACTGATGCACCATTTCCTTCACAGGGATTTGATATCATTTACAGGAACCTCCTGGTAAAATTCAGGCCATGTCATTTTACCCAGTTTGTAAACTGAAGTTGTGCAGTGACATATTTGGTAATATGAAGATGTTGAGTCATAAGCTGTATGTTTCTGCTCATCCTTTTCCTGACAGCATGAACTGAGCTTCTCCGAAACTCCAGAAAGTATGACCATGTTTCCGAATGAGTTAGCTGTGATCTTTAAAACTTCATAGGAGCTTTTACTTTGTGCACTGGATGGAACGAATGGTAAACACAGTTTACAAATAGCAGTTTAACAGTTTTGCTACACTCGACATTGAAAGAGCATCCTTTCCCACATGCTTTTCAGTGTAGGCCAGTTCAATTAGACTCTACTAGGTTTCTGTGCTTACGTCAACCAATTGAAGGGTAAATCAGCTCCTCCAAAGTGACCAACGCAAAACTTTTTATAGTTTAAAAAACTCTTGACATTTTTTGTGTTAACAAAACGCCATCGGAACAATGCACTTTTCATTAACATGAAATGTCTCCGGCATTTAAACAGCAGTGAACAAAGCTGTTTTGTCTTCCGAGTGTGCAGAGAGAGAGACCCATATTGCCTGAGCACAGAGTGCTGCATGAAAGCACTACTGTCAGAGGAGACACCTGGCTGGGAATGCTGAAGCTTTGCGGCTGACAGTTCATTTTTAATTTGAGGAAAAAGTCGCATTTTTTTCTGCAAAGAAGCACAAATTGTCTTTCCCCAAAGAAGAGGATGATTGCTCTATCTACATTGAACCACAAAAGGCCACTTGTCCCACAGTGTCTACTCTTGAATTCTAATACGCTGAAGTCAATTATGTGATTTTTTAAAATGAATATGAATCAGGGTTTTGCATTGTGAAGTAAAATTGGGAAAGCTCACTGTAAAGAGGGCATAGTGTCACCCCATTCCTATAATCAAGTTTGTTTATTGGGCACAAACTACAGCTCGGTGGCACCAATTCCTGGGCATGATCAGCATTGTCCAGTAATCCCCTCATGGTTTATCATCCGCCTAATTGATAGCTTCTGCTTCCAAACACTCAAGGTGCCTGCATAAAACAGATGTTTGGCCCCCTTGAATATGCTAATCAGGGGGTATCACCTGCTTCAAAACCTCAATGCCAAATTTGACAAAAGCTACACACACCTCACTCAGTTTTTCCCAATCTATAGTGTTCAAACAAGTGTCCTTAAATGGTCACTGGAGGCTGCTGGTGAAGGAGCAAGTCTCTCCTTTTCTCATTTAATTCAACCTGGAGCACTCCTGCTCTGCCTGGTTTTACAGCAGTACTACAGGCCAGTGATGGCCCATGTTCACCTCCTCCCATTTGCCTGCCTCCCCTCCTAGGATTAACCTGCAGGCCATCCCACTGGCTAAGCCAGCCTTTTCATGAAGATCCCAACCAATTGGGATGTCAGAGTGGCATATGCAGCTGGTTTGGTATCACAGAGATGAGGTCCAAGGGCCAGTCTGGAGGAAGCCTTGGGCTCCCATCATCAGGCACAGATTGCAGAGGCATCAGCAATTGGGAAATGATTCACAGAGATTCTTGTATTTTGATCAGAAACAAATTCTCTTATTTTGTGGTCAGTGTTTGCTGTTCAAAGAAATTGCCTCCCTGAGATCATTTCTCATTTTAACGCTTATTTTACAAGGATATTTACTGTAAATTCCATGCAAAAGAAAATGGAGGCTGCTTTCTAACTTCACACAACCAGCTTTTGTTGAATTAACTAAGAACAGAGGGGCAAACATAAGATGAAATACTTCTCTGTTGCAAGCTGTCCCTGGTGTAGCCTAGGCAAGGAATGGTAAAACGCTTTACAACTGTAGCTCTCAGACAACGGGATCTGCTGCTTCCTGTGAGCTGCAGTAGTAATGGACTGGGATGCTGAGCTGCATTTTAATCAGGGTCTCAACTAGAACTCAGACATGGTACATTCTGCAAGTGTGTTCACTATATCTCAATGCGGTGCCTCATATTGACAGCTGCTCCATCTATCGAGTGGGTCAAGAGATAACAGGATACTCCATCCATATTTAGCTAAACTTCAAACAGTTTTTTTTTCAAATTTGCCTCGCCAAATAGAGATGTATTTCTATGCCAGTCATGTTCTTGTGCCTTCATGCCATGTGCAATTTGTCTTTTTTAATCCAATATGCCCAGGTACAGTAGCAAAAGTATATTTTTTTCAGCACAAATCTTTGCACCCTGTCAATGCAGAGCTTCAGAACTAAGTTTCAGGCAAATCTTTCACTCTTTCAGGATGACGATATAGGAGATTGGGAACACAAGTTAGGGATCCAAATTTAGCAGGTTTCAGTAATTTTCTTTTGAGCATTAAGGTTGAATTTACCATATTACAATATTATGACATACCTTGGAAAATTGGTTCCATCCTTGGGCTCCTCCTGTTTCGCATCAGAATGTCATCCCTCAGCAACATCACCCAAAAACATTGCATCTGCATTGGATGTGGCGATGATGCGTAGTTTTTGCCTGCCCACTTCCATGACTGTCTTTCACACATTACGCTGTGAATGAACTAATATCTAACAGTGAGCAAAGGCACCCTGTTTGGTTGCCATCAGAAATTCAGCAGATCCCATCCCCTTTACAGGATTCCCTGTCAAGTTCGAGCCAACAGTGCACATCCTCGATGTCCACATTCCTGAGCTGAGTTTCAGCACACAAATCCAATTAGTTACTAAGACTGCCTATGTCCACCTCTGACGTGTCACCCATCCCTTTATCTACTTCAACCCATATCTGCTGAAACCTTCAACCAAACCTTCGTCACCCTCAGATAACTTTTCAAATGCCCTCTTTGCTGGCCTTTTGAGTTCCATCTTACATAAACTCCAAATCATCCAGAGCTCCACTGTCCATATTCTGTTCTGCAAAAATCCTTCTCATGTATTGACCTTATCTTTGCCTCCGTTATCAGCCTCCATTGGTTCATTGTCCATCTGCATCTTGATTTTAAAAACGTGCAATCACTCCATGATTTTGCCCAGTCTTAAATTTTCAACAATTTCAACACTATCTCCCTGTCCACCATTTCCATACTGTAAATTTTCCCCTCCCACTAATTCAACATTAGCGTCAATGCCTTCCACTATACCATAAGGGTCTGGCATAGAAAAGGTTAACGTGGGACTGGGTAATGTACTTCCCGTATTGTGATGTAAGGGAACATATGACCCGAGTCTAGAGGGCAGTTTTGTACTGGATAGAAACGTGTGTAGAGGCAAGCATGGAGACAGGTCCAAGTTTAGAATGTATTCTGTATATATTTATAGTTATGAGTAGTTAATAAACATCTACTATTAAACTGTACAAAACTCAGAATCTCATCATGAGACCTACTGAACCACACACATCTTATAACATGGTGGCAGCTATTGGAACAACCCAAAATCTCACAGAAGCTGAAGGAGAAGTTTAAAACCTGGAAGATTGAAAAAGCAGCATTCTGACCGGACCAAAAGCACCAGAAGCAAAGGCACAGAATGAGATCACCAGAGAAAAGCTCAAAAAAGCAAGATTGGCAACTGAAGGCAGAAATAAAACTCCGCACTACAGCAGAAGACACCATTGAGCCCCGTGCTGCCAGACCTGATAAGTTTTTCCAGCATTTTCTGATTTTATTTCAGATTTCCAGCATCCACAGTATTTTAGTTTTAATTGGGGATGTTGGAGAAGGAGTTTCCTTAGATGTATGATTGCATCAGACCTAGGCAAAGAAACAGAAGCTGAACTGGTTAACACACTATTTTATTTGGTAGGTCCAATGGCCGACCATTTAATAGCTAGACAAGGAATCAATGAATCTTCAGCAAAATTTGACAAAGTTTTAAAATCATTTGACACATATTTTAACAGTAAAAAGATGCTTAAAATAGCAAAGTGTAACAAACTTGTCCAACAGCCAGGAGAACCTGTTAACTCCTTCATTAATGAGCTGCACAGAATAGCTGAAGATTGTGACTACGGTTACCTGAAATCAGAGCTAATCAGGGACAGAATTATTATATGAGTGGCAAACAATGCGCTCTCAGCCATGTTCCAAGCTAAGATTTGACCCTTGAAAAGGCCATTCAGATTGTCAGGCAATCCAAAATCCATTTTCAGCACAGATCCATCTTAAGGGGCAAAAGGAAATGATGGTCCAGAGCAACCCCCACTGTCTAACTAGTAAAACAGCAGAGGAGCAGGGACACTCTCGGCCAAGGGAAGCAATACCTTAACTGACCGCTAGAGAATGAACGACCATGCCAGCTGTGGAGCCAAGCGACCCCACAGGCTTGATCAATGTCTGCCAGCCTCAGCACAGTGTTTTAATTGCAACTGCATAGGACACTTTGGAAAGCTATGCAAAGCTAACACAAGCAGAAGTACAGGTGATCCCAAGACTATTCACAAAGTCGAGGTACCACACTAAGAGGAAATACAATCATGCTACTTGGGTCACTGATGGGTTCAGAGATTTCTGTTCTGGAACACGGAGATCTCAGTTAATGGTGGTCTCAGGAACTTTAAATTGGACACAGGAGCCAGTGTTACGATCCTCTCAGACCAGGAACCATAGCTGAGAGACCTCTGGCTATAAGCAACAGACACACAACCTTATGGGCCTGGAGGAATTTGATTTCCAGTCATAGGCATGATTCTGGAACTATTAATGTATAGTGGCAAACAAACCTTTGAAGTCATGTACGTCATCTGTACCTAGTCTTTTTCTCTTCTGAGCAGAGATGCCTGTGTTGCTCTGAACCTTCGTCAAATGGCAGAAGATGTCAAAACAACCTCTGGTCGTCAATTACACAAAACAGGAAATTCCCATGAGCCCCAACAGAAAATATGCTCTCAACGAGGACTTCAGCTCTGAATTGTCCTCATTCTTTGCAGAACTGGTTTGTCCTCGTTCTTTGCAGGTCCCAGAAGATTCTCGTTGGTCAGACCAGCCAACCACTCAAATGGTTAGCATGATGTCTCGAGTGAAAGACAGTCAAGAGATGAACCAGCAGCCAGAAGAACCTCTGGCTCTGACATCTGTTGGTAAGATACCTCAAGACACCGTGACACAGACGCTGCAAATGTCTGACCAGGCAACCGTTAGCCAGATGATGCTGAAACAGAGAAGCAGCCATCGACTGACCACAGCGCACCTCAGTGAGAAGCAAACCAATGTGAACATTATTACACAGAAAGCTAAACTGCAAGATGAGCCCATTAATAGATCACACCCACACAACAAGCATCACGCCAAACCACACGTAGAAAGAAAAACAGAATGAGCACTATAGATTAGTTGCTCCCCCCATAAGGAATGGGATAAACCAATGACCATCGATAACACCAGATGGGAGTTGAGAAGGAGAGGTTCAACTCCAAATGAAAAAAGAGAATTACGCTAGAACGACCACATCCAAAGTAACCTCCTATTCGTCAAGGTTTACCCAATACAGCAGAGTCTACCACTCCTTCGACTGTTGTAAAGAAATGATCTGGAAGAATTATAAACCCTCCAGACCACCCGAGCCTGTAAACACGGAGACTTTAGAGGGGGGAAGAAAGGGCAGTAGAAGTAACATAAACATGTTGAGTAAACAGGAATGTATTTATAACCATGTTGGATAAAGACTTAGGGGGTGTAGTATAAGGGTCTGGCATAGAAAGTGTCAGCATAGGACTGGGTACTATACCACCCATATTGTGATGTAAAAGAACACATGACCCGAGTCTAGAGGGCAGTTTTGTACTTTGATAGAGACGTGTAGAGGCAAGTATGGAGTCAGCTCCGAGCTTAGACCTTCTTCTGTGTTAGGTATATATTTATGAGTAGTTAATAAACACTTAATGTTAAACTATACAAGACCCAGAACCTCTTTGTGAGACCTACCAAACTACACACAACATCTTACAACATCCACCATCTCACTCCCATGCTCTGAAGTCACTCCTCAACCTGTTTTTTCATGGTGTATCTTGCCCCCTCTTCAGATATTCCCTTAAAATCTATCTCGTACATCACATGCCCTTCATCCCATCTAATCCTGTTTAGGCCTGACACCCAACTCCAGGGCGCCTTGAACAACCTTGCGACAGTAAAGTCACTTTACAAGTTGTTGAATGACATTTGCCTATGGTGAAGAGCTAAAACTTGTGAAGCGAGGAAGTCAGACTTCTCCAGCACTAATTATATCATCAAAGTAACCAAGTTGAACTGACCCAATAATAAATTAAAGATGCCTTTCAGCTGTTCTGATTATAGTATTTAAAGCAGTGTGATTGAGCTGGTAATATAGGCCGGAATTTTCTGGCCCCGTCATGGCGGAATGCGCCACGGGAGATTCGGCAGCCCAGCCAAAAGTCCATTGGCTTTTGGCAGGACCAGACAATTCTGGCGGTGGGTGGGCATCAAAGACCTCTTGGACTGGAAAATCCCACCAATTTTCTTTAAAGACATACAGTGTATTGCATGGTAATGCTGCATTCCTTTGTTCCTAAATGAACATGAAAGATCAACAGCTCAAGGGCATTTGCAGGTCACCCACGGAGCCGTTTCATAAGCAGAAGAACATTTGGAACTCACCATCATTTGTTAAAATATACCATTTGACACATTGCTATTGAGGCAGGTTGAAACTTCTCTGGAGTGTGCTTAGTGACTTTTTTTTATATTAGGAAGCGTAACAATAGGGTGTAAATATCAACACTGTGTCACAGAATAGAGCTCTGTGTAACATGCAAAGTGCTTCTTTCCATTTTACAGGCTCTGAATGAAATATGTGAGACCAAGGACACGGCTGAGTTCCAAGAAAAAGAAACTCGGAAAGCAAATCTTCAGAGGTACAAGATCAGATTTTGTTGTAATGTTCAGTCGGTGCTTGCTGGTTCTCCGAGCAATATTTAACTCGGCCCCTCGAGCCTGTGCCACCATTCATTAAGATCATGGCTGATCTGGTGGTGTTTTGAGTTCAACATTCCCATCTACCCCTGATAACCTTAGATTCTTGTTAAGCAAAGGAATTAATCTACCTCTGCCTTAAAAATATTCAGCGACCCTGCTTCCACTGCCTTTGGAGGCAGAGTTCCAGTCCCCTGAGGGAAAAAAAATTGCCCTCAACTGTCCTAAAAGGACGACCCCTAATTTTAAGATCATGCCCCCTAGTTCTGGACTCATCCACAGGAGGAAACACTTCTTCTACAGCCACATTGTCAAGACCATTCAGGATCTTGTATACTTCAAACAAGTCACCCCTCATTCTTCTAAACTCCAGTGCAAACAAGTCCAGCCTGTCCAATCTATCCTCATAAAACAACCTGCTCATTCCAGGTATCAATCTGGTAAACATCCTCTGAACCACCTACAAAACATTTGAATCCTTAAACTCAAAGCCGACAAAACCCCAGGACCTGATGGCTTACATCCTAGAGTTCTAAAAGAGGTCGCTTCAGAGGTAGTGAATGTGTTGGTTATGATTTCCCTAGTCTTTAGGTTCCAGTGCAGTCTCAAATGATTGGAAGTTAGCAACTGTAACACTGCTATTCAAGAAAGGAGGGAAAGAGAAAATAGAAAACAGCAGGACAGTTACCCCAATCAGCTGTCGGGAAAATGTGGAATCTATTAGTAAAGACATCTTAGTAATGCACTGAGAAAATCATGATATGATCAGATAAAGCCAACATGGTTTTACAAAAGGGAAATCATGTTTACAAAGTTATTAGGGTTCAGAATCTCATAATTGTTTTAAGGATGTAACTAGTAGGGTAGATAAAGGGGAGCCAGTGGATGTTATATACGCAGAGTTCCAAAAGGCATTCAATAAGGTGCCATGCACAAGGTTAGCATGCAAGATAGGGCACATAGAGTTGGGGTAATATATCAGAGTGGATATGGGATTGGTTAACAGGCAGGAGGCAGAGAGTAAGGATAAATGGGGCATATTCAAGTTGTTAGGCTGACAATGGAGTGCTGCAAGGATCAGTGCTAGGGCCTCAACTCGCTACAATCTATATTTATGACTTGAATGAAGAGGCAAGAGAGTAATGTATCTAAGCTAGGTGGGAATGTAAGAGAGCATGAAGGAACACATGCATTTATATAGTGCCTTTCACAGCACCAGGCATCCCTCCTTTAGAGGCAGTGACATGCTTTTTGAAGTTTAGTTCCTGTTGAAATGTAGGAAATTTGGAAACCAGTTTACACACAGCAAGTTGCCACAAACGGCATTGTGATAATGGCCAGATTATCCATTTGTGTGATGTTGATTGAGGGATAAATATTGGCCAAGACAATGTTCTTGTGTAATATAATGGAAACAACTCCCCTACTCTTTGAAATGGTTCCAAGGGATCTTTAGGGACCTGAGAGGCAGACAGGACATCAGTTTAAGCTCTCATCCAAAACTTGGTAAACTGTAAGGAGTTTGCAAAGAGGCTGCAAAGATGGATGGACAGATTAAGCAAGTGGGCAACAAGTTGGCAGATGGCATCTAATGTGGGGCATTGTGAGGTTATCTACATCAGTAGTAGAAATAGAATAGAAAAACAAAGTTTTGTAAGTGTGTGAAATTTCTAAAATGTTGATGTTCAGAGAGACTTGGGTGAACTTGTGCAAAGAACACATAATGTTAGCATGCAGGTGTGGCAAGCAATTAGGAAAGCAAGTGACATGTTGCCAAGAAGATTGGAGTAGAAGAATAAGGATGTCTTGCTACAATTGTCCAGGGCTTTGGTGAGAATACACCTCGATTACTGTGCGCAGTATTAATAGAGTGTATTCGGGACAGTTTCCTAGAAGAATATGTTGTGGATCCAACCATGGATCAGGCTATTTTGGATCTGGTCTTGAAGAATGAAGCAGCTTTAATAAATGATCTCAAAGTGAAAGATTCCCTAGGAAACAGTGACCATAACATAGTAGGATTTAGCATTCAGTGAGAAACTTGGGTCGGAAACTGTGCTAAACTTAAATAAGGGTAATTACAAAGGAATAAGGACAGAGTTGGCTGGAGTGGACTGGGAAAGCAGTTTAGCAGAAAAGACAGTTGATGGGCAATGGCAGACATTTAAGAAAATAGTACATGACTTACAACAAAGGCATATCCCAGTGAGGAAGAAGGATTCTAGGAAAGGGATAAACCCATCATGGTTAACCAAGGAAATTAAGGATAGTATCAAATTGAAAGAAAAAACATACAATGTGGCAAAGATTAGTGGTAAGCCAGAGGATTGGGAAAGTTTTAAAAAACAACAAAGGATGACCAAAAAAATAATAGAGGGAGAAAATAAAACTTTGAGGGTAAACTAGCGAATAATATAAAAATGGACAGTAAGAGCTTCTTTAAATATATAAAAAGGAAGAGAGAGGCCAAAGTGAACATAGGCCCCTTAGAGAATGAGGCTGGGGAATTAATAATGGGGAACCAGGAAATGGCAGAGGAGTTGAATAAATACTTTGCATCAGTCTTCACAGTAGAAGACACTTATAGCATTCCAAAAATACTAAATAATCAAGGGGCAAAAGAGGGGGGAGGAAATAAATGCAAAAACTATCACTGGAGAAAAGTACTGGGGAAACTAATGGGGCTAAAGACTGGTAAGTCCCCTAGACCTGATGGGTTGCATCCTAGGATATTAAAGGAAGTAGCCACAGAGATAGTGGATGCACTGGTAGTAATTGCCCAGGTATTTCCTGTACAGAAAAAGCAGGACACATCCAACCCAGTCAATCACTGCTCCATCAGTTTACTCTCGATCATCAGTAAAGTAATGGAAGGGGCCATTTATAGTGCTATAAAGCAGTACTTGCTTAGCAATAGCCTGCTCACTGATGCCCAATTTGGGTTCTGCCAAAGCCACTCAGCTCCTGACCTCATTACAACCTTGGTTCAAACATGGACAAAAGAACTGAATTCCTGTGGTGAGATGAGAGTGACTGCCCTTGACATTAAGGCAGCATTTGACTGAGTGCGGCATCAAGGAGCCCTAGCAAAACTGGAGTCAGTGAGAATCAGGGGGAAAACTCACCACTGGTTGGAGTCATACCTAGCACAAAGGAAGATGGTTGTGGTTGTTGGAGATCAGTCATCTCAGGCCCAGGACATCACTGCAGGAGCTGCTCAGGGTAGTGTCCTTGGCCCAACCATCTTCAGCTGCTTCATCAGTGTCCTTCGTTCCATCATAAGGTCAGAAGTGAGGATGTTCGCTGATGATTGCACAATGTTAATTTGCAACTCTTCAGACACTGAAGCAGTCCATGTCCAAATACAGCAAGACCTGGACAATATCCAGGCTTGGGCTGACAAGTGGCAAGTAACATTCAGGCCATACAAGTGTCAGGCAATGACCATTTCCAACAAGAGAGAATCCAACCATTGCCTCTTGATGTTCAATGGCATTACCATCACTGAATCCCCCACTTTCAACATCCTGGGGGTTACCATTGACCAGAAAGTGAACTGGACTAGCAATTTAAATACAGTGGCTAAAGAGCAGGTCAGAGGCTAGGAATTGTGCGATGAGTAACTCACCTCCTGACTGCCCAAAGCCTATCTACCATCTACAAGGCACAAGTCAGGAGTGTGATGGAATATTCCCCACTTGCCTGGATGAGTGCAGCTCCCACAACACCAAAGAAGCTGCTTGATTGGCACCACATCCTCAAACATTCACTCTCTCCACCACCAATGCACAGTAGCAACAGTGTGTACCATCTACAAGATGCACTGCAGGAATTCACCAAGGCTCCTTCGACAGCACCTTTCAAACCCAAGACCACTATCACCTAGAAGGATAAGGGCAGCAGATAGATGGGAACATCACCATCTAGAAGTTCCGCTCCAAGTAACTCACCATCCTGATTTAGAAATATAACGCCGTTCCTTCACTGTCAAAATCCTGGAACTCCCAAACAGCACTGTGGGTGTACCTACACCGCATGGACTGCAGTGATTCAAGAAGGCAGCTCACCACCACCTTCTCAAGGGCAACTAGGGATGGGCAATAAATGCTGGCCCAGCCAACGAAGCCCACATCCCGTGAATGAATAAAAATAAAATCTTACCAGAAACCTTAGATTCTGGATAAGTCCCAGAGGATTGGAAAACTGTCATTGCAGAACCCTAATTCAAAAAGGGAGGGAGACCAAAACAGCTAACTTTAGGCTTGGCAGCTTAACATCCGTCACTGGGAAAATGTTAGAGTCTGTTATAAAGGATGTAATAGCAGAGCATTTAGAAGTGCATAATATAATCAAGCAGAGTCAGCATGGCTTCATGAAGGGGAAATCATGCCTGACAAATTGATTAGAACTCTTTGAGCAGGATAGATAAAGGGGAACCAGTAGATGTAATACATTTGGATTTCCAAAAGGCATTCGATAAGGTACCGCACATAGGGCTTCTTACTAGGATAAGAACCCCTGGTGTTGGGGGTAGTATATTAACATGGATGGAAGACTGGCTAACTAATAGAAGATAGAGAGTTGGGATACGTGGGGGTGCATTTTCAGGGTGGCTGTAAACTGTAACTAGTGGAATGCCACAGGGATCAGTGCTGGGACCACAGTTATTTACAACTTATATTAATGACTTGGATGAGAGATGTGAACGTATATCGTCAAGTTTGTGGATGACACAAAAATAGGTGGGAAAGCAAACAGTGAGGATGACAGAAAGAGCGGGATTCTCTGCACCTGCCCACCGCTGGGATCTTCCGGTCCCGCCACAAGCCAATGGATCTCTGAGTGGGGCACTGCCTCACCCGCGGCGAGGCCCGCCCACAATGGGGCCGGAAAATCCCGGCCAAAGAGGATATAGACAGGTTAAGTGAGTGAGGAAAAACTTGGCAGATGGAATATAATGTGGGAAAACGTGAGGCTCTGCACATTGGCAGGAAGGATAGAGGAGCTGAATATTATTTAAATGGAGAAAGACTGAAGAAAGCTGCAGCTCCGAGGGATTTGGGGTCCTCGTGCATGAATCACAAAAAGCTAACATACAAGTTCAGCAGGTAATAGGGAAGGCAAATGGAATGTTGGCCTTTATTTCAAAGGGAATGGAGTATAAAAATAGGAAAGTCTTGCTAAAACTATACAAAATTATACAAGGCACTGGTTAGACTACATCTAGAATACTGTGAACAGTTTTGGTCTCCTTATCCAAGGAAAGATACACTGGCATTGGGGGCAGTCCAGAGAAGGTTCACTAGGTTGATCCCTGGTATGGAGGGATTTTCTTATAAGGAGAGGTTGAGTAGGTTGGGCCTGTTCTCATTGGCGTTTAGAAGAATGAGAGGCAACCTTATTGAAACATATAAGATTCTTAGGGGGCTTAACAGGGTAGATGCTGAGAGGTAATTTCCCCTTGTGGGAGAGTCTAGGACCAGAGGGCATAATCCAGCAATGGCTGGAAAATGCGTTGACTGTGACTCCCACAGGAAAGTATTCATCTGTGGGCATGAGGTGAGGATAGGGCTAGGGTCAGCTGTGATGCTCTATTTGGTAAAATAAAACACCAGCACTCACTAGGTCATATATTGATTCCTCTACCATTCTGTCAAATGGGGCAGTAGCAGGATTAAGAACACTGAAAAAAAATGAATTACCGCCTCACTGCCGCTTACGTCTGTCCTGTTTTCCACTTTGGGTCCCAGCTGGGAAATGGTCAACCACAGTTGCCACTACAAACAACAGGGCAAAAAGAAAAAAGAAGTAGCCTTTACATCGTGCCTTTCCCAACTGCAGGGTGCCCCAAAGTGCTTTACAGCCAATGGACGACTTTTGAAGTGTAGTCACTGTTGCAATGTAGGGCATGATGCACTTAGGAGCTCAATGCCATTTTAAAACTCCCAAAAGGTGACATATGCTGGGCAAGCCTTATTTATATTCCTTCATGGAATGTGGGCATCACTGGCAAGGCCAGCATTTGTCTAATTGTCCTTGAACTGAGTGGCTTGCTAGGCCATTTCAGAGGTCAGTTAAGAGTCAACCACTTTGCTGCTGACCTGGAGTCACTTGTAGGCCGGACCAGGTAAATATGACAGATTTCCTTCCCTAAAGGACATTAGTGAAGCAGATGGGTTTTCGTGACAATCGACAATGATTTCATGGCCACCATTACTGAGACTGGCTTTTCAATTCCAGGGCCAGGATTTTACTTACGGCGGGTGGGCTGGGCGGGGGTGGGCGCGGAGCCAATCGCTGCCTGTGATCGGCTGTGCGCTGCCATTTTACTCTGGCACCCTAATTAAGGCAAGCCCAGCGTAAAACGCGGCCAGTAGCGCTCAGTGCTACCCGTGCAGGTGAGGGGAGGAGGGAGAGTCGGGGCCTGCACTCTTTCGCACATGCAGCTCCGTGCCTCAGGGAGATTGAATAGACAATAAAAAACTTCAATGAATGATGTAAAAGTTTATTCAAATATGTCACCTTATGAGGCCGTGTCACATGAGTTCGGACATGTCTGTAAAGGTGGGGAAATTTATTTAATTGTTTTATAAAAGATTCAGGAAACCTCACCCTGGCCACTTGGTGTTTTTGCCTGTCTGCCAACCTTAAGGCTGGACAGGCAGCATTCTTAAATACTTTAATTACTTTTTTAATGGCCTTAATAGGCAGTTGACATTTCGGCAGACGCGCACCCGCCGAATGAAATTTCGAGATGATGCGCAATGATGTCAGGACGCACACCCGATGTCATCACGCGTCATTTTAAGCGTCAGCATGTCGGGCCCACCCCCGCATGCCAATCGGAAGGTTCAGCCCCAGATTATTAATTGAATTTAAATTCCAGCAGCTGCAATGGTGGGATTTGAACTCCTGATCCCAGAATATTATCCTGGATCGCACGCCATCGTCTCCCCCACCCACTGCAAGCTATGCCCAGTGGAACTCAATGCAAAGTAGTCTAATTCACGGAACATAAAGGGATCACTGGAGGCTGCTTCTAAATTGTCGCGCAGCTGAGTGGTTTCATGAATTTTGGTAGAACCAAGAGGAGCATAAAGGCACTTCAAATATTTTGTCACTTGATGTTTGAGATTCTGAAGGGTCCCATTCCCCCTCCGCACCTGGCACAATCACCTGCCCCCCCCCCCCAAGTTGAAATGGCGATCTCAGCTCTGCCGAGGAATTGCAGGATTTACGACCCCATCCCATCTCTGTCAGCGAGTTGGAAATGCACCAGTAGCTTGTCCATCCAGTTTATATCAGGCCTGACCATATCAAAACGGCTCTTGGTAATCTTCCCAAGAAGCATCACATGTTAAAATCTACTGCAGTCTCTCGACTCAATTATGAATGATGGTCACATGGATAAGCTGCTGGAGGCCACCATGAATGCCATTATGAATCAGTTCCTTCCTGAAGACAGGTGAACAGATTAGTGTAAAAGAGACAGGCTTGACAGACTAATTAGTCTTTTCCTGTCCACCAATATTGAAAATAAAGTTCATTTGTGATGAATGTATTTTTGGGACTGTCTCATTTTTTTGACAGCGGCTGAAACAAAAGTTGGCTCTTCCATCTCAAGTGTTCCTATCATCAAAATCATTGCCTTTCAGCCCATTGTGACGATATCGGGCAGATGATATTTAAAACAGCTATATTTCAGATTTGAAATATGAGCCAAAATGTGAACTCAGCTGATAACCTTGCGCTGAATTATCTGCACTCATTTTAGGATAAATTGGAAAGAAGATGTCACCTTTTTTGGGTTGTCTTAGGCTGGTTGTTCTAATCTGTTTAGAAATAAGTGGAAGTTCTCAACAACCATCACACTCCCTAGTTCCCCCAACCAGTGTTCAGTTGGTAAATGTTCAGCCCAATATAGGCCAGCAAGATCTTAGGTTCGATCACTAAAGTGTGGTGACTTAGCTGGTGGGGTAGCTGCAGGAATGCTTGAATCAGAACCTTAACCTCTGGGTTAGAAAAAGGGAAGAAAAAAATTTGCTCAATGTCTGTTCACAGCAATCCCACGAAAAATGCATGTGGATGTTTGATGAGGACACAATTGATCCCATTATTTTCTCTAGAAAAGAGAAGGGTTAAGGATGATGTGACAGAATCTTTAAGATTATGAAATGTTTCAATAGGACAGATGGAGAGAAGATGTTTCCACTTGTGGAAATCTGACCAAAACTAAGGGCCTTTAAAAAAAAGATAGTTATCAATAAATCCAATAGGAAATTAAGGAGAAACATTTTTACCCAAGGAGTGGTAAAAATGTGGAAGTGGCTACCACAAGGGGTAATTGAGGCAAATAGCATAGCTGTACTTTAGGAGAAGCTAGACAAGCACATGAGGGAGAAAGGACTGGAAGGATATGTTGATAGGATTAGATGAAGAAAAGTGGTGGGAGGCTCTTGTGGAACATCAGGATTGGCTTGTTTCTGTGCATCTCTATGTAAGTCAATGAAGATTAAGGTTTGAGTAGTTCTGAAGAGGTTACAGCACCTATGGGTAGCCTGCAGGGTGCTGATACAATGTATTCCACTGTCACCTTGGGTCAGTTAGAAGGTTGTGGATTTGGGACCCACATCAGGAATTAGAGACAATATCACCAATGCAGTAATGCTGCCCTGTCAGAGGAGGTGCAATCCTTTGGATTTTTAAAATTCATTCATGGGATGATGGACAGAATTCCCTAATTGCCCTTGTTCAGAGAGCCACATTGCTGTGGGCCTTGGGCCACATGTAGGCCAGACCAGGTAAGGACAGCAGATTTCCTTCCCTAAAAGGCATTATTGGATTCAAATTCCACATCTGCCCTGGATGGGATTTGAACCTGGGTCCCCAGAGCATTACCCTGGGGTCTCAGGATCACTAGTCCAGTGACAATACACCATTGAGAAGCTGAAGTCTTTACTATCTTTTCCTTTGGCTCAGGTGAACAGTAATGATCAAGTAACAAGATTCAGAGCAGGGATCTTCTCCCAAGTATTGGCCAACATTCCTATTTCAATTGCAAAATAAAACAGATTAAGAATCTTTCACCTTATTCTTGCTTCTACAGAATAGCAGATACTTTTGTACACATAGCCTGGAGACTCAATGAAATTGATAGTGTGAAGTGGTGCAAGCACTGTCTGAGTTATTGTTTGATAGTACAGTAATTTTCAATTCTTAAGCCACAACTAAAAATGTTCTTGTTTTATTCAAAGGGCAAAGTCGGTTTCCTCCATGTCAGAGTTCCAACGCTTGATGGATAGCTCCCCTTTCCTCCCTGAGAAGCACTTACCTGGTAGTCCTGAGCTACAGATAGGCATCACTAAGGATGAGACGACCCCACCTTTGTCTCCAGATGACCTGAAGTACATTGAAGAGTTCAACAGAAAAAACTGGGAGTACACCAACAGGGATAAACCAAAAGAAGCCTGGACAGAAAAGACTGAAAGTGAGAAAATGGTTAGCAGTTTACCCCCGGAACCTTTCCAAGCTGCCTCATGGTACCTCACAACTAGCGCCACTATGACAACGAACACAACGAGCAGCCAAGATTACAATCAAAAGCAGCTACAATGGAGCAGCATGGTTCCAGATAAAATTGGAGTGCGACTCTATCACAGCCCACCACTCATCCGCAGGTTTGATGAGTCAGCACATCCTAATAAAGATGGGACAAAAGTAGTTGATTCAGATTATGCCTTTCCCAAGATCAAATCAAATGGGAATGTAGTTGAGCCAAAGGGAGGATCGCCTGATGTATTTGGAAGATGGCCATGTGACATTGGCAAGCACCACAAAGATCTACTAGAGGGTGGGCTCCGCCCCATGGAGCACCCAATCTGTAGTACTGTTGGCTTTGCTTCATCCCTCCATGACCTTAAAATATCTGGTAATATGAGTGATGACATGAAGGAAGTAGCTCATTCAGTCATAAGCCGAATACGTTCTAACTCAATGGAGCCCCAGTTCAAAGACATTGCATGTCAGACTAATGGTGTCACGAGTACAGGAACACAGACCACCCAGACCATCAGTGTAGGTCTGCAGACAGAGTGCCTTAGGAGCATCAGCAGCAGTCCACACAAGTGTTTGACACCAAAGGGAGGCTCAACTCCAGTGTCATCGCCCTCGCGAAGTTTGCGGAACAAACAGGTGGCTCCTGGAGTTGAGAAAATGCAGGCAAAATTTGAACGTGCATGCTGTTCACCAAAATACGGCTCGCCAAAGCTGCAAAGAAAAATTCCAACAAAACCTGATCAGCCTAAAGATCGAATTTTGCCCAACAATCCACAGAAGGGATTTACTGAATCAGCCTGGGCCAGATCGACTACCACCCGAGACAGTCCAGTTCACACTACCATTAATGATGGCCTTTCGAGTTTGTTCAATATCATAGATCACACGCCTATAGTTTGTGACACTGTACAGAGGTTGTCCAGGACCATAAGTAGGTCTAAGCCCGCAGAACCCAGGTCAAATTATGTCTTAGTTC
This sequence comes from Carcharodon carcharias, assembly GCF_017639515.1. Lineage (NCBI taxonomy): Eukaryota > Metazoa > Chordata > Chondrichthyes > Lamniformes > Lamnidae > Carcharodon > Carcharodon carcharias. The sequence goes on from NC_054472.1 coordinate 171,009,453, forward strand.
AAGAGTTTTTGAAGAGTGTCCGAGGCAGATCGCCAAGTCCTGTCATGGCCATAGAATCAGAGATGGAAGGAGATGGTGAGGATCTCATTGCAAGGCAGGGACTGTCTCTTTCTCCAGGATACACGCTTACTGAAAACTCTGCCAGGATTTTAAACAAACAACTTATTGAACAGGCCTTTAATGAGGAACAAAGTCCAGCTAAGAACAACCAGAAACCTGCCAATGATGATACGAAGGCAGAAGATGCAGATGGAGCTTCCCCAGGCTCCCTTGAGGTAATTCTTTATCCTTAGCCTGCCTGACATTGTTTAGAATGTTGTTAAACTAAAACTTTAATCATTAAAAAACTACATATTTCTGTGTACTTTGCAAAGGACCTGTGGCTGCAAGCTGTTACAAGTGAAGGGTCTAGAGTTTTATTTTGGACTTTATATTCAACTAAATCCTAACACTATGAGTGATGGGGGATTGGGTTCACCGAATTATGGGCTCACACAGTGAGATGAAAGTTAGTTTTTGCCTTGTTCATGAGGAGCGTGTGCCCAAAGTCCCAAAGCTGCTCTGAATTTTAAATGAGTGTCAGGATTGATCTTAGAGCTTGAAAATTTGCTAAACACCAAACAAAGCAAGCGGCTTTTACACCTTGTAAATATCTACAAGTCTCCTTTCAAACCAAAGTGTTGCATTAACAAAGTGAAAACTAAATCGTATTGTCTCTGGTCACCACTTCCAAGGACTTAATGACAATGTCATAACTTTGGAACCTATCCTGGACTTGTTCAGCTTTGTGGTGCAGTTGCTGATTAATGGTGCAAATGTTTGGTTCACACTGAAATCAGTGGGGAACCCATGAAATGACTAAATTTATAACTCCTATTTTAGATCTCACTTAGGTGCTTGGCTGATCCTAAGAGGCAGTGCTTTACCCTGTGTCCATACTTGTACTGAGTCATTATTATACTGCATGGCAAGTGCCACTCCAGTGGGTAGAAAATTGTGCCGGTGCTGCTGACGTTCACCATTCCCGTTCTCTATCCCTGTTACCATGTCCTTTGTCCGCTGTCACATCTCACCTTGGACTTTAAAGTGATTTTTCTCCCTTTCTATCATGAAAGCCCCACTCTTTTAGGATAGATTTCCACTGGCATCATTTGTCCTTTGGTCCTTCATTCACTGGTACATTGGCCAGTGATTTAACCCTTTGGGACCTTACAGTGAAACCTTACAGTACATACACCAGTTGGGGGGTGTTTTCCAACAAGGGTGACTGGATAGGGATTAGGACCCTGAATGATTTTGCCTGCATGACCCAAGAGCCACTGATGCCGAGCATAGCACTGTCCAGGCTGAGATCAGTTGCCTCAGCACTGACCAATAACTGGATACAGGACTTCTAATCTTCAGTGCTCAACAATTCACAGAGTGAAATCACTGAGTATCAGAGAGCCTTGGGGAAAAAAAAAGCTAAAATGCTTTATTTTTATTCTCAAATTCCTTTGGAAGCAGTGGAGGTAGGAGCAAAAAGTGCCAGTAAAGGAGAGCAAGAAATAGCTGCAATAGAGTGAGAGCTGCAAGGACTGAGGTGGCAAATTTGGCAGCTGTCAGCAGGAATTAAAATGAGCTGTCGAGTGAAGCCTCGCAACTGAGATCTGGTCACATTTATTGGAGGAATAAGTCAGTCAGAAATGAAATCTTTTGTCCCCTATGAAGAAATGTTTTGACATTATTTTATTTTAGACTGTGAATCCCCCAGGACTGAAACAGAACAAGCCATCAAATAGATCACCTGTAATTAGGAACCTTTTAGAACTTAGAATGGAATTGATAAAGTAGATAGAGAGAGAGAGAGAAACTTTTTACCACTGGGCTGAGGAGTCCAAGGAAACTTAACCTTAAAATTGGAGGCAGACCATTCAGGAGCGCAGTTAGCAGCATTTCACCCCATAAAGGGTGGGAGAAGTGTAAAATGTGCTCTCACAAGAAACAATCGATGCCAGCTCCATTAATGATTTTAAATCTAAATCTGAGATCACTAGATTTTTGCTAGCCAAGGGCTAAATGGATATAGATCAGGCTAAGGCAAGTAAATAGAATCAGGTGCAGATCAACTCTGGTCTCATTGAATGACAGAACAAGCTCGAGAGGCTGAATGGCCCACTTCTATACCCATGTTCCTACAACACTGAAGCTAATTTACAATTCAAACTTCTTGCTGTAGTTGGTTTTGAAAATGCTGGAGCAAACCAAGCAGTGTGAGCCTCAAAGCCCCTCCAGTGACATGAGAGCCAGTCCTCTACCTTTGGAGTTACAGAATAAGCCAATGCTTGTAGTAACACCACAAGCTAATATTTGGTATAACTGGAGTCAATGGGAATCAGGGGGAAAACTCTCCACTGGTTGGAGTCATACCTAGCACAAAGGAAGATGGCTGTGGTTGTTGGAGGTCAGTCATCTCAGCTCCAAGACATCACTGCAGGAGTTGCTCAAGGTAGTTCCTAAGCCCAACCATCTTCAGCTGCTTCATCAATGACCTTCCTTCCAAAATGAGGTCAGAAGTAGGGATGTTCACAGATGATTGCACAATATTCAACACCGTTCACAACTCCTCAGATACTGAAGCAGTCAGTGCCCATATGCAGCAAAACCTGGGCAATATCCAGGCTTGGGCTGACAAGTGCCAAGTAACATTTGCACCACACAAGTGCCAGGCAATGACCATCTCCAACAAAAAAGAATCTAACCATCACCCCTTGACATTCAATGGCATTACCATGACTGAATCCCCCACTATCAACATCTTCGGGGTTACCATTAGCCAGAAATTGAACTGGGGCAGCCACATAAATACTGTGGCTACAAGAGCAAGTCAGAGGCTGGGAATCCTGCAACGAGTAGCTTACCTCCTGACTCCCCAAAGCCTGTCCACCATCTTCAAGGCCCAAGTCGGGAGTGTGATGGAATACTCTCCACTTGCCTGGATGAGCGCAGCTCCAGCAACACTCAGGAAGCTTGACACTGTCCAGGACAAAGCAGCCTGCTTGATTTGCACCACATCCATCACCTTCAACATCCACTCTGCCCACCACTGACGCACAGTAGCAGCAGTGTGTACCATCTACTAGACGCACTGCAGGAACTCAGCAAGCCCCCTTAGACAGCAGCTTCCAAACACATGACCACTACCATCTGGAAGAACAAGGGCAGCAGACAGATGGGAACACCACTGCCTGAAAGATCCCCTCCTAGCTACTCAATGATCTTGACTTGGAAATATATCACCATTCCTTCACTGTTACTGGGTTAAAGTCTTGGAACTCCCTTCCTAACAGCACTGTGGGTGTACCTACACCACATGGACTGCAGCGGTTCAAGAAGGCAGCTCACCACCACCTTCTCAAGAGCAATTAGGGATGGGCAATAAATGCTGGCCTAGCTAGTGAAGCCCACACCCCCTGAATGAATGAAGAAAAATTCACCAAGGGTCCTTCAACAGCACCTTCCAAACCCATGATCTGTACCAACTAGACAGGTAAGGACAGTAGATGCGTGGGAACACCACCACCTGCAAGTTCCCCTCCAAGCCACACACCATCCTTACTCAGAATTATATCACTATTCCTTCATTGTCACTGGGTCAAAATCCTGGAACTCCATCCCTAACAGCACTGTGTGTGTGTACCTTCACCACATGGACTGCAGTGGTTCAAGAAGGCAGTTCACCACCACATTCTCTAGGACAATTAGGGATAGGCATTAAAAATGCTTGCCTCGCAAGTGAGGCCCATCCTGACATGGAACTATATCACTATTCCTTCACTGTCGCCAGGTCAAGTTCCTGGAACTCCATCCCTAACAGCACTGTGTGTGTGTATCTTCACCACATGGACTGCAGTGGTTCAAGAAAGCGGTTCACCACCACATTCTCTAGGACAATTAGGGATAGGCATTAAAAATGCATGCCTCGCAAGCGAGGCCCATCCTGACATGGAACTATATCACTATTCCTTCACTGTCGCCAGGTCAAATTCCTGGAACTCCCTCCCTAACAGCACTGTGGATTTGCTACTCCACATGGACTGCAGCGGTTCAAGAAGGCAGCTCACCACCACCTTCTCAAGGACAATTAGGGATGGGGAATAAAAGTGCTGGCCTAGCCAGCGACGCTCACATCCCATAAAAGACTTTTAAAAAAAGATCTCCCCAAGACCTTTGACTCAGTACTCTGGGAAGCTCCATCTTCCCATTTGAAGAATTGTGAAGGTGCCAGGGATTCACTCTGGGGGCGAATGGAGAAGCTATTTTAACATAAAACATGAAAATAGAAACCATCATCAAACTATCAATGCAGCTCTTACCCTGCCAAGCAGCAGCTTCGTAAAGTGTGCTAAACCCACAGAACCCAGGCCATTAGAGTTAGCTTCATTATCTTCTCTTTGGCACTAATGGACCCAGGAAAAGGAGAGAAGGACAAGGGATAGGTTGTCCTTGCAAGGCGAATGACTAGCGCTCAGAATTATAAATATAAGAAAGGCTTCCATTCACGGGGTAGTCAAATAAATCCAATACAGAAAGTTGTTGGAATTTGGAACTCGCTACCACAAGGAGTAGTAGATGCAAATTTAATAGGTAGAGAAAGCAAGTTAAGCACTTGAGGGGGAAAGAATTCGAAGGATCTGTTAATGTTAGATGAAGAGGAGTAGGAGGCTTGAGTGGAGCATAAACAATGGATGGACCATTCGGGCCAGATGGCCTGTTTCTTGCTGTAACTCTTTCTATATAAGATACAAACACACTCTGCCATGCCAAGCCTCAGACTCGGCATCTCCGATGTTGACTGCTCTGTTTTTTATGGTGACCTTTTCCTTAGGGATCAGTGTTTGCCATGAAGTGGATGCTCTTGTTTTGCTAGTTGTTGCCTTAGACACGGCTTTTCAACATGATTGAGCCAGTCTACTGTAGTGAGCACAATAACAGGTAAAAGCGTAGAAATAAAGGGTATATCCAAAACAGGGACAAGTTCCCCACTGACTTCTCCAGAGAGCCTTTGCACTCTGGACTGAAACATCTTAAATAAGTTATTTTCTCATTAACAATGAAGACAAGAAAATCTTTAAAATGATTTATCTTACTATATTTGCAATGTACAAGCTATTTATATGCATAATCCTATTTCAAATTAATATTTTTCAGCTGTTTCTTTTTGATTTATAATCTTTGGTATATAATCTGTGGGTTTATATTGCTTGTGATTAGATCAATGAGATCTTTCGTATTAACTCAATGGCCTATGCACAGTCATCATTGAGACCTTCAATTCTATTTTGATACCAAGATCCACAGTAAATTTGTTAAATCTCATTATATCTAAAGCAGGAGATCGGAGACAATTCGCTCAAACCAGATGCTTCATTTATCAATTGATTTTCGGTTAGTGAACAACTCGTAGAAACCACAACGGAATTACAAATGAGCTAAAACCAATAGGTTGCTCGTGTTGGAAATTCCCAGTTTGTAACTGAGTCATTGGGGAGAATATGCAAGCCCTGACATCTTGTACGAGTATCTTGTTTCTTCATCTGTGACTGATCTATTTGGAGAAGGTCCTGTAATACTATTAATTACTGCCTTCAAGAACCTGATTGTTTATCATTGTCCCAGTTGACAGCTGTGGCTCAGTTCCACTCACTTTTGAGTCAGAAGGTTGTGAGTTCAAGTCCCACTCCAGGCACTTGAGCACATAAATCTAGGCTGGTACTTCAGTGCAGTACTGAGGGAATGCTGTAGTGTCAGAAGTATCATTTTTTTTGGATGAGGCCAAAACTGCCCCCTCAGTTGGATGTAAAAGATCCAATGGCACTATTCCATTCAAGAGCTGAGGAGCTTTCCCAGTGTCCTGGCCAGTATTTATCCCTCAATCAAGGCCACACAAAAACAGATTATCTGGTCATTATCACATTTCTCTTTGTAGGAGTTTGTTGTTGCAAATTGGCTGCTGCATTTCCTACATTCCAACAGTAACTACATTTCAAAAGTACTTCATTAGCTGTAAAATGCTTTGGGACGTCATGAAGACGCTATATAAAAATGCAAGGCTTTCTGTTTAATAACAACTGTGTCAATGTGTAACTTTACTCTTTATTTTGTCTTATTTATCTTCTCCTGTCTGTTCTGCCCAGAGCCAAACTCTCTTACTAACAACCCCCTGGGGACTCTAACCCTGCCTGCCTCACTGCTGTAAGTTCCTTGTTAACAACCTTAGTGACGTTTGATCTATCCGGTTCATAAATATTGGCGGAGAGATGCTTGATTTTAGTTTAAAAACGAGTTACCTGTGTTATTACATTGAGACTGGATCTTTCATTCTTTGGTCAATTTTATCACTATAAAACCTTCTGAGCTATACAATTTTAGATGAGATTTGAGTGGCTCTGACTGAAGTTGGAGTGAAGAGGAAGGCTAGGTGGTACGGTGTCTTGCCTTTAACATTTGTCTTCAATTAAGCGTATCAGGCATCTTCATATTAAACCTAGAGCATCTGAGGTGAAGCATGTAGTTTCTCTCAAGTTAACATGTACCAAATATATTTAGTATCTAAGGGTAGAGTATGGGGTATGGAAATGTAACTCTGGTGTAATATAAGATGATTTCATCGGCCCCAAAAATTCTATTCGCCCCACTGTGGCAGAGTGAGCCCTCTAAATCCGCAAAATCTGGGAAACCTCAGACCCTGTTCCAAATTATGGAGACTAGTATCTCAGACCTGTAAAGATGCCTCAATGGCATCATGTCACTCAATAGCTGAGAACAGGCTTGGGCCACTGCTCAGATTGTCAGGGCACTCAATGACCTCCAGTATCATTTACCTATGGCTTCTAGTCTTCTGGAGCCTTTACTTTGCCTTATTAGGGCTTAACCCAGCTCTCAGCTGGCATTACTTCCTTTTAGGCCTACCTAAAGGATTGCAATGGGTCAAACCCCAGCATTGCATGGGGAGTCTTCCAGACATGTCTGCTTGTTGTGGCAGGGGTCCAAGCAGAAGAAGTGTGTTTTCCTCCCCTACGTGGGAAATTAGAGTTCACCAGTAGGGGGGGGTGCCCAGCACAATTGCTTTCTGCCTAGTATTCTGGCTTCCCTGAAGATGGATCTGCCACGTTAACACCCACAACTAATTTAAAATTTTGGACTCCGAGTTTAAGGATTGATGTTCATTGTTGGACCAATACGCAACAGTGTGTTTCCATCTCACATGTACCTACTCCTACAGAACAGCAGAAACAGCTTTCAACCTTCACTTCAGAGCAGCATGCAATCATGACAGATCTTAGATGTGAGGTAAAATGCTCCTGCTGAGGAACTGGCTGAAGTGCAGTTTGATATGATATTCAATAGACAAAGTTCTGTTTATAAAGGTGCCTATACATTTGAAGTTTGCTATCACATTATATGGGGAGATGGTGCTGTACTGGTAATGTCACTGGACTAGCAATCCAGAGGTCCAGGTTAATGCTGTAGGGGACATGAGGTTCTAATCCCACAGCAGCTGGTGGAATTTAAAATTCAATTAATAAATCTGGAATATAAAGCAAATCTCAGTTATAGTGACCATGACAACTATCATTAAAGTTGTAAAAACCCATCTGGTTCACTAATGTCCTTTAGGGAAGGAAATCTGCCTGGTCTGGCCTACATGTGACTCCAGATCCTCCACAGTAATGTGGTTGACTCTTAACTGCCTTCTGAAATAGCCTACAAGCCATTCAATTAAAGGGCAATTAGGGATGGGCAACATCGTATGAAAGAATAAAGAAACATATCACTGGATAAGACTGGTGTCGTCCAAGTCCAATCAGGTGGTTGAAGTTCATATTTTAAAGTTGTGAGTTCATGATGGATTTGAGCTAATAAACTAGACTGGCACTTCAGTGCAGTACTAAGGGAGTGCTGCATTGCCAGAGATGCCATGATATATGGGAGACCGCTGTCTATCTGCTAAAATTGGACATAATAAACTGTATGGCACTGTTTGAAGACCAGCAGAGGAGTTTTTCTTGGTGCCCCGGCTAAACACTCTTCCCTCAGCCATCATTATCAAAAACAGGTCATCGATTCATTTACTGTTTATGGAACTTTGCCTGCATTTAGATTAAATGTCTATATACCGCGCAACAACAGTGACTACTGTAGAAATGAATAGCCTGTGAAACTTCCTCACCTGCACACTAGCCCACTCCAATTGCCCCCTCCTCAGAATTACCAAAGGGTCATTGCTGGTGAGATGGGAGCCTGGCATTGATGTCTATTTGGTCAGCTGACAGATGTGAGCCAGGATAGTGTTAGACTTCAAGAGACATAAATAGGTTGGTGGAGTGACCGGCACATGACAAATTTAATTTGATGCAGAGAAGTGTGAATTGATACATTTTGGTAAGAAGAGAAAGGAGAGGCAGTATAAAATAAAGGGTACAGTTCTAAAGATTGTGCAAGAGCAGAGAGACCCGACGGGGGATGGAGTGGGGGGGTGGGGGTTATGCATAGGAGGTGGCAGGCCAGGTTGAGATAGTGGTTAAAAAGGCAAATAGAATCCTGGAATTTATAAATAGTGGCATTGAGTACAAAAGCAAGGAAGTTATGGCAAACCTTTATAAAATACTGGTCCAGCCTCAACTGGAGCATTGCGTCCAGTTCTGAGAACTGCACTTCCAGAATGATGTGAGGGCTTTGTGAGGGGTGCAGATTTATGAGCATGGTTCCAGGGATGAAAGGCTTTAGTTACGTGGATAGGTTGGAGAAGGTGCGGTTGTTCTCCTGCGAGAAAAGAAGGTTGAAGGGAGATTTGATGGAGGCGTTCAAAATCATGGAGGGTCCAAACAGAGTAGAAAAGGATAAACTGTTTCTTTACTTGTACCATTACCACTCCTTTTGGCCTTGCACCATCAAAAGTGGTTTGTACATGAAAATCAGGGTCCAGTGGCAATGAAAGGATGGTCTAAATCTTTAAGTACAAATAATCACTAACTAACTCTCTGTAGGTCAGTAACACATTAACTCCCTCTCCGTGATTGGTCCTTCCATTTTTCTTCCCCCTCTTTGCATTCGTCCTCACCGCTTTTTCTTTAAGTTTCCAACCTCATTAAATCGTCAATTTATCTGTTAGCTGTCATAACCAGTCATTTCTCTTTACAATTGTTCACTGGCCTGATGTGTTCTCCTTTTATTTTAAATATCAGTATCCACCTTCAATTGTCAATTGTGATTCTCCTTCCGGCCAACTCGTTTGGAATTGTTACTGGTTACCTCTCTTGTTCTGCAAAACTTCCATTCTTTCAACACTCCTTTCTCTTTGGCCCACTCCACGGGCGAGATTTTCTGGCCCTGCCCACTGCTGTGACCATCCGGTCCTGCTGAAAGTCAGTGGACTTTTGGCTGGGCCACTGAATCTCCCACCATGACAGTTCCAGAGAACCCCAGCCCCCATGCTTCTCCAATGCTTGTCCTTTTTATTTCATTGTGTTTTCAATACTTTTTCTCAGTGGTCAAGAGATTATGAATATTAATTATTATTATATAGTATATGAAAACTAGTATTAAAAAGTTATTTCAATAGCGGTATTGGATGCAGATTTTTAAAATTTCCATATTTTGCCACAGGTATTGCAGCCGTTCACAAGTAAAAACTACAATGAGATTGAACAGGATGTGGGCATCGTTGGCTGGGCCAGCATTTATTGCCCATCCCTAATTGCCCTTGAGAAGGTGGTGGTGAGCTGCCTTCCTGAACTGCTGCAGTCCATGTGGTGTAGGTACACCTACAGTGCTGTTAGGAAGGAAGTTCCAGGATTTTGACCCAGCGACGGTGATATAGTTCTAAGTCAGGATGGTTTGTGACTTGGAGGGGAACTTGTAGATGGTGGTGTTCCCATGTGTCTGTTGCCCTTGTCCTTCTAGCTTCACAGCAATATTCAGTTCAGGCTTGAGGATTTTGAAATTATTGTTTAATTGTTGGATAGCACTGCTTCCCAGTTCAATAGCAGGTTCTATCATCTAAATTAAGAGACAAGCAGGAGCACGAAGGATGTGTAAATTTTAGGACACGATTGTTAAAATAGATTAGCTGGCCATTTTTGGCATTGCTTTTTGTGTGAGACCTTGCGGTTTACAAATTGGATGCCACATTTGCTCACATTATAAAACTGACTATACTGGTCATCTCAAGAGACCTCTCTGTTCCCATTATCACATCATCAGTCACAGCCAAGTCCATATTTGATGCCACCTTATTTCCCTCATCACTCACATCCTGCTTCCAACTTCCATTCCATTTCCTTCTCTGCCACCCTGGGAAATAAATCCTCTCACAAATCAATTACAATAACAATTTCAAACTCCCATATATCAAGCCTTTGGCCCTCCTTAGGTCAGGATAATTCTACATCTTAGCCCAGTAGAACCCTTACTCTTTCCTACCCTGCTCATTCATCCTAGTGGTGACCCTCCCATTGGCACTCCCTTACATCCTAGGGGCACAGACTTGGAACAAATATGGTGCACAAGTGGTTCAAACCAGATCTGGCTGAATAACATCAAGCGCTTTTGAGCCCTGCTCTCCTCTACTCAAAGTAGCTCCCAAAATGGTAATGCCTCACTTTTAAAACTCCAGGACCATCCTGGAATGTTTTTTAGATATCATCACACTCTGTGCATTTTGTGCACTGATCCATTGGTCACCCATCAGTTGATGGTGACCTCAAGGGCACACTTTACTTTTGCATCCAGTTGCTTTACTCCAGTATAATCAGTGAGAAAGATGATGGTGAGACCAGCATTAAGCAATTTCACTAGCAATATCAACAAGTGAGCTTAGCTAAACTGGCTTCGTCTCCAGAATCTGGCACTTTAAGTCAGTCCCAGGAAGTGCACAAATCAAGCTAGTAATGTCATTGGCCAGCATTTTCCCGTTGGCATGTGGGGGCGGGCCCTGCACGTCCACCCATAAAATGACGCGTGGTGACGTCGGGCGAGCGGAGGAGCTGCCGCCCTCATCCGGAGCGCCCTGAGAGGAGCCCGCAGAGAAGCCAGGCAGCTGCTGCGCCGACGTGAGGTGGCTTCGGACCTCCCTGCTCACCGTGGATGCTTGGGCACCAAGCTGGGAAACTTGGAAGCCAGACCATCTCCCACATTGGCAATGACCAGCTGAGGTCAATGACGATGTGAGGGCTTGCTGGTCTGAGCGCATCCCAAGGAAGCCCTGATTGGTCTCCTGGAGGAGCCTCTCCACAAGAGTCGCCACTCTCTCCGTGAAGGGCACATGGTGCTCGGCCATGAGGCTCATTGCTTCGGCAATAGTGCACGTAGACTCCTCCGCCACGGACGCCAAGCCGAGCATAGCCTCATGTATCTCCCCCAGATGCTCCTGCATGCCCGGCCGCATTTCCTGCACCTGTTGCATTGCGGGCGACTCCAGAGGTACATCATCAGTCCTCCGACTGCTGGCACCACGGGCTCTCTCTGTCTCTGCCAGTTCCTCCAGCGACTGTGAAGTGCCCTCACCGCTGTGCCCCAGGACACTAGCTAATGTTCTAATTCCTACTGAGGTGCTAGAATCTGCGCTGATGCCTGCCTGAAACAGATGGTGTGACGCTGGTGAGTCCTTGACTTCAGGGCCCTCAGGTGTGGGAGGGGGCCCTGCTGCTCCTCCTCCTGTCCCTGCTCCGCTGATACTGAAGGGAAGAACAAGGACATTGGATCAGTTAACGTGGAGACAAGTCAATGCATCCCTGTCCCCGGATCATTATGCGCTCATCCTTCCATAAGCAGTGGTCAAGCCATGTTGCAAATTTCAATCACTGAGCATTCAGCAGTGCCATGGCTATTGGGAGAACAATGGTGACCTCACTGCTGGGCACACATACCTGCCTGTGGCACCCCACCAACACTGGTGGACCTGGGCGCATGGCGCCTCTCCAAATCTAGGACCTCCTGCTTGAAGTGGCTGAGGATTGCCAGCTGGGCAGGCCCACCACCAGTCCTCACCCGCTCGGCGGCATTATATGCTTTCTTCTCCGGAAAAGGAGAGAAGAGCACTGATTAGTGCTAATTGTACCTGGATTCTCTTCACAGACAGCCCACCCCAACCAGAGTGGGACATTGCAGGGCTCCAGTGCCTTCTCACCCTGCTGCTGCCGAACACTCACACAAAGATGCCTGTCCCCCCCCCCCAACACCCCCTTGGCCAAATGCTGCCTACATCACATGAGGCACCACACGATTTAACCTTCCATAGCAAGGAGGAGCAAGCACGTGGAGCGCAGAGGACAGCAGATTGATCAGTGCCACACCACCTTGAAGCTCCCCTCCCAGCATGTCATCGCCCTGACTTTGACATGTCCTGGAGTTCCAGCACTGCGCCTAGGTGCAGCTCCTCCAGGTTGCCCCCAAAACAGTAACGTGGGTCTCAGTGCACCAAATGCTGCAGGGGCAGAACCCATCTCTTCACCACCCTCTCAGGGTGGCCTCGGCATGGACAACATCTGCTGGCCCACCCAGTGAAGGACACATGCCACCAATGATTCAATACAGTCACTACACTCAGACTTGGAGGGGGGATGTGGGGTGGGGGAGGGTGCAACAGGCGGGAAAGCCTATCTGCTGGGTTAAGTGAGCAATGCCAACATGGTACTCACCATTCCTGAGTGCAACAGATCGTTTAAGCGCTTGTGACACTCGATCCGGGTGCGCCGCACCACGTCGTGAGAGCTCACCACCTCCGCCACCTCCTCCCAGGGGCGTTTGGTTATGTGTGGGGGGGGGGGGCCTCCTCCTCCCGTCCTGGGGTACGATGACCTCCCGCCGTGCTGCCACCTCCTGGAGGAGGGCAGCAAGACAATCATCAGAAAAACAAGGGCACAGTGCCCCCCTGCCCTACCCTCCTGCCTGGCCTGCTCACCAGCGGCGCTCCGGGGAGCCCTTCCACTGGCCATGATTCACTGCCTTTGAAAGGCTGCAGCAACTTTTTGAAACAGGCCACCGAGTCGCCACCCACCGCCCGCCCACTCCCGCCATCCTCGGGAGACCCGATTCATGCTGGGTGGGCCTTAATTGGCCCGCCGCGTAAAATGGCGGCGCGGACCCAATAGCAGGTGGCGATCAGGTCTGCGCTCGCCCGTACCCACTCCCACACTGTCCGCCCAACAGGCAGAAAATCCTGCCCATTGAGTTTATTGTGTGTACGTGTTGACATCATTGGCGTGTGTCACAAGCCAGGAACCACACAGAGCTGAAGAATTTACGCTTTGAAAGGTAAAAATTAGTTTAAAAAATTGCTCTTTTGATATTCCAGCAAGCCACAAGCACCCAAGAACATTGCTGAAAATTATTTAAAAAGTCACGGCATAGTTGACTATTCATTTGCTGTGCCATCTACTGTTCAATTCAGAAGCTCTGAATAAGTAATAAAAGGTAATAAGTAACTCCCATATTACAGTACTGTTGCCAAGACCTTAACGGAGCCCCTTATTCAATGAATAGCACATTATTGAGAGTTTAGACAGAAAAACACGCAGAAATTATACCATTTTTCACTTTGGGTTTCATATTTCCATCCATTCTAATTGATAAACTGCAGCTGTTTTATCTTGCAAGAAACATGTAGAAACCAATGAGCCTAAACATCATGATTATTTAGGATCTAATAATAAACCTTAATTTTTATGATTGTAATTCTGCAAACTTACAGGGATAACACCATTTTAAAATATTACATTATTTGCTTCCAAGCACAAGAGATGATGCTACCTAAGTTCAAACTCATCGTCCCGTGACTCTGATAGCGGCATCATGACAAAAATCTTACATGTTTCTTCACCTCATCAAACAAAGGAAGTTCAATGAGGCACTTTCGTAGGAAGGCAGTGCCATTTTGCATCTTATTGGCAAGCGTTTGTAAAGCAAAGTTCACCGTATCACATTGCATTGAGAATGAAAAGTGTTGGCATTAAGTGTAATAGTGGACCTGTGTCTCAGATTACAGCACAGCTGCAGAAAGTATTTAAACCTGTGTTGCTGTGTGATGTACCTCCCACACAGCCAGATTGTGGTCTATTGCGAAAATTAAGTTTTAAAAGGCAACTTGTCAATTTGATAAAGGACTGTTTCACAGACAAATTTAGGATCTCGGACAACTGGTTTTCATCCGTAGTTTAGCCCGTTGATTTTGGCCAATGGCCGAGGAGATAATGTTCGAGAAGGAGCACTGAATCCAGAATGGCCTGACATAGACCAAGTTACACTTGTTTCAGAAAAATGTGAATTTGGCACAGTTCAGACATTTGGAGAGTCAGTTCTTATGTCTCTTATGAGAGACAGGCATGTTGATAGTCCCTCTGCACACTGTTGTACAGTTTATCTTGCCCAAGGTTGGCTCCTGCACTGGAATGGCTGTTGACAACTGTTGGTGATTACAAGAGCTTTTGTATTTCGTTCCAATCTTCACACCTTCAATATGTTTCCAGCATTTTATGTTTTCTTTATATCTTTTATATTTTGCGCTGGTTTAATGATATGCATCAATTTTTCACAGAAATAAAGCAATCAGTACCCACACGCTCTCTGTTCTTTTTCTGAATTGGTATCTGATGCCTTTTGGTTGAGCAATTTTATTTTGATTTGAAGAACCAAAGTGAAGGGCCAGAGTTCACAATATGGGACACACCAAAATTGAAAGGAGTATAGGTGAAATAAAGGTAGAGAAATAAAGGGTTGGATTGGGTTTCAATGGGGGTGATTTTTTATTGTGGGTGATGGTGAAAAACAGGTGATGATGATTCAGGTGTTATACCTCCCCCCATTTTCATTTCCATTGACTTCACCAATGCATCCTGTTCCAAGCACCTAAGGGTGCCTGATACAACATGATCTGCTTTACACTTACCACCCGAAAGCAAAATTACCCCCAATAAGTGAGGCCTACAGGAGGAGGATGAGCTGGTAGGGTGAATTCTGCATTAGTATTCAATCTCAGAATCACCAGCAAGACCAGTATTTATTGCCCGATCCTGATTGCTTTGACAAGGTGGTGGTGTGCCATTTTCCTGAAACTCTGCAGTCCGTGTGGTGAATGTGCTCCCGCAATGCTGCTAGGTAGGGAGGTCCAGGGTATATACATACATGTATATCCATGTCCATATGCGCATAAACTGAAGGAGAACTTAGTGTTCCTATGCATCTGCTGCATTTGTCCTTCTAGATGATTGAGTTTGTGGGTATGAGAGGCACTACCAGAACAGCCTTGGTAAGTTGCTCCTTTCTAGTAGGTTGTCCTACTAGAAAAGCCCAAGTACCTGGCTGGATTTTATGAACTTTCATTAGATACAATCTAAAGGCACGCCAAAATCTTTCAACAGCTGGTGAAACACCGAATGCCCTGCCTCTGGCAACACATGGGGTATTTGGAAGTGGCACCGTTACTGTTCATCACCACTTGGTTCCTGACCCTTTTTACATCCTTACCGTGCGGGGATTCTCTGTTGGCCATCTGGGATCTAATCATTCTAGATGGTATCAATGTAATTTTGGTGTGCTGATAAAACAGACTGCTTTGTCCTAGACAGTGTCAAGCTTCTTGAGTTTGGTTTGCAGTCACCTAAAATGAGTGCAAGCTTCATTTCAATATTTAATGAGAATCATGCATTCATTTTCCACTCAGATGCCTAAATTTGTTTAGACCAGTCAGAGCTCATGCTTAGTAAGCTAAGATTTCTGGGTCTTGAGAAGCATAACAAACCATCCTCAAAGGGACTGCTAGAAGCTACACAAAAAAAGTCCCCAAAACTTTCAGAAATATTAATTTTTGTAGAGTCAGAAGGAACAGGAGCGCTTCTAATGACTATAGAAAACAACTGCCGGTCTAGCTTCACCCTGCTCCTGAGTGCCTCCCATTTCCTACTGCCACCCTCCTCCCACCCCCAACCAATCACCCTCCTCCCACCCCCAACCAATCACCCTCCTTCCACCCCCAGCCAATCACCCTCCTCCCACCCCCAACCAATCACCCTCCTTCCAACCCCAACCAATCTTTGATCAGCTGAAATTGGCTGATCTCCATTAAGCGACCTGTATCAGAGCATCTTATATTTTTGTCCCCCATTGATTTTCAGATGGTTCCAGTGACAGCATCCCATGTTATCCACATGATTCCAGGCCACTGACTGACATTCTACTTACAGAAGCAAATTAACAAACAATTGCTAAAATGCCTGGCCAGACCATGGCTAATCTGCATACTAGGTGAGACATGACAGCAAAAATTGGTGTATAATCTCACCTGGTATCAGGACAAAGGTTTATCTTGTCAGTCTAGTTTAGGATTTGCGGTTGAATGGTTCAGGTATCCTTATGACTCATAACCAGTCTTAGCTTAGAGTAAATCTAGGATTTACCTAATTACCTTCCAATGCAGTTACTATCTGCTTCACCTGGCAGTGCCATCATTGTACAAGGTAGAAGGTAGTTAAAAGAAATTACTATATCAAGTGATTAGCTCTTTACAGATTTTAATGATTTTGGTGCTTCTATATTTACTTCAGTTTACAAAATTAAGCTCTTCTGAGAGGAGTTCAGTCATTTAGTCGACTGAATAATATACTGTTTGTTTTTATACTGCTGCTAAAATCCATTTTACCTCAGTCACCTTGTGTTCAATATATTTAACGTTCCATCCACACTGCCTCTGCTATTGGTGAAAGGATGAGGGAGAGAACAATCTTGACCTATTAGGCCTTATCCATTTTGTATGTGGTTAAGAGCTCCATCAACAATGTCATCGGCCTTCGAACTGAAGATTACATACTTGTTTCCTGACCCTACCCTGCTACGCCAGATATGTCCATATGTTATCAGGGTCCCCTGCAAAAGTTAACACATTAACAAGGAGCCTGCAAATGTTGACACATCACCAGAGACCCTGACAGTAGTAATTCTGATAACATACTGTCAGGGTTGTCTGCAAATATTGACACACTCCCGCTTCTCTACACCCTCTCCCACCGCAGCCCCCCCTGCACCCTAGCTCGATCCTAACGTCAATTGCCCAAAGGAAAACGGTGTTTTAAAAAGGTTTATTAGAATGCAGAAAGTGGGCAGTGTGGCAGCGGAGTGGTTGGCGCTGCTGCCTCACAGCTCCAGGGACCCAGGTTTGATCCTGACCTCAGGGGGAGAATTTTCTCGCCATCGGGCGGCTGGTCAGGAGGGGGTGCGAGCGGGCGCCGAGCCAATAGCTACCCGCGATCGGCTGCGCGCCGCCATTTTGCGTGGGCGGGCCGAGTAAGGCCCACCCAGTGTGACGCGCACTCAGAAGCGCTCAGGGCTACCTGCGTGGGTCGTGGGGGGCGGGGGGGGAAGAGGGAGAGTTGGGGCCTGCTCTGCGCACGATAGAGCGCAGAAATCTCCCTGAGGCACGGAGATTAGTTTCATAATGAAACATTGAAAGAAAGAAAAAATGAAATTATTTAGACAAGTCCCCTCATGTCACATGAGCTGGGACATGTTTATGAATTGTTATGAAAATTTTTATTGAATTAATAAAATCTTCACAAAACCTCATCCCGCCTGTGGATGAAGTTTCACGAAAAATGTGAAGGCCGCCTGGGCTCTTCGCCTGCCGGACAACCTTAAGGTCGGACAGGCAGCCCTGTCGAGTACTTCAATTAGCTTATTAATGGTTTTAATGGGCCTATCACAGTTCGGTGGGCACGCAGCCGACTCCGGTGCTCGCCCGCCGACCTAAAGATCGGAATTACACGCTTTGATGTCGGGACGCACGCCCGACGTTACCGCGCAACATTTTACCCGTCGGCGAGCGGGGCCCATCCCCGCAGGCCGACCAGAAGATTCTGCCCCAGGTGTCTGTCTGTGTGCAGTTTGCGTGTTCTTTCTCCCTGTGTCTGCGTGGGTGTCCGCTAGGTGCTCTCGTTTCTTCCCACCATCCGAAGATGTGCTGGTTAGGTGGATTGGCTATGGTAAATTGTCCCCCAGTGTGTGTGCCCTGTGATGGACTGGCATCCCATCCTGGGTGTACCCCACCTCATGCCCATTGCGTGGTGAGATAGGCTCCAACTCCCTGTGACCCTGAATTGGATGAAACAGTTCTGGAAAAGTGAGTGAGAATGTAGAAGGTGCATAAAAGTACACAAATCTAATGGTAGGAGGAAATCTCTAATATTGGGAACCTTGTTCTAAAATCTGACATAGAGAAACATCCTCACTGCTACCACAAGCCAATAAGATGTAGGAGCAGAAGTAGGCCATTCAGCCCATCGAATCTGCTCTGCCATTTAATGAGATCATGGCTGCTCTGATAATCCTCAACTCCACTTTCCTGCCTTCTCCCCATAACCCTTGATTCCCTTACTGATTAAAAATCTATCTCAGCCTCAAATATACTTAACAACCCAGCCTCTACAGGCCTCTGCAGTAAAGAATTCCACAGATTGACTACCCTCCGAGAGAAGAAATTCCTCCTCATCTCTGTTTTAAATGGGCGTTCCCTGACTCTGAGATTATGCCGTATGGTCCTCAACTCTCTCACAAGGGGAAGTAACCTCAGCATCTACCCTGTCAAGCCCCCCAAGAATCTTATATGTTTCAATGAGATCACCTCTCATTCTTCTAAATTCCAATGAGTACAGGCCCAACCTACTCAACCTCTCCTCATAAGAAAATCCCTCCATACCCGGGATCATCCTAATGAACCTTCTCCAGACTGCCTCCAATGCCAGTATATCTTTCCTTAGATAAGGTCACCAAACCTGTTCACAGAATTCTAGGTGAGGTCTAACTAGTGCATTTTATTGTTTTAGCAAGACTTCCCTATTTTTATATTCCATTCCCTTTGAAATAAAGGCCAACATTCCAATTGCCTTCCTTATTACCTGCTGAACTTTTTTGTTAGCTTTTTATGATTCATGCACGAGGACCCCCAAATCCCTATTCTTCTTGCCAAAGTGCATAAGCTCACATTTCCCACATATTCCAAGTTTTTGCCCACTCATTTAACCTGTTTATATCCCTCTGTAGACTCCTTGTGTCATCCTCACCGCTTACCATCCCACTTATTTTTCTATCATCCGTAAACTTGGTGTTGGTACATTCACTTCCCTCTTCCAATTAATATATATTGTAAATAATTGTGGTCCCAGCACTGATTCCTGTGGCACTCCACTGGTTACAGGTTGCCATCCTGAAAATGTCCCCCTTATCCCAACTTTCTGTTTTCTATTAGTTAGCCAATCCTCTATCCATGCTAATATGCTACCCCCAACAACATGGACTCTTACCTTATTAAGTAGCCTTATATGCGGTACCTCAAATGACTTTTAGAAATCCAAATATTATTTCTACTGGTTCCCCTTTATCTATCCTGCTGTTACCTCCTCAAATAATTCTAATAAATTTGTTAGGCATGATTTCCCTCTATGATGCCATGCTGACTTTGCTTGATTATATTATGCATTTCTAAATGCTCTGCTATTACATCCTTTATAATAGACTCCAACATTTTTCCAATGACAGATGTTAAGCTAACTGGCCTATAGTTATGTTTTTTTTATCTCCCTCCCTTTTTGAATAAGGGTGTTACATTGACAGTTTTCCAATCCTCTGGGACTTTTCCAGAATCTAAGGATTATTGGAAGATTACTACCAGTGCATCCACTATCTCTGTAGCTACTTCCTTTAATATCCTAGGACACAACTCATCAGGTCCAGGGACCTTATAGGCCTTTAGCCCCATTAGTTTTCCTAGTACTTTTTCTCTGGTGATAGTTATTGTATTTATTTCCTCCCCACCTGTGCCCCTTGAATATTTAGTATTGAAATACTATTGGTGTCTTCTACCGTGAAGACTGATGCAAAGTACTTATTCAACTCCTCTGCCATTTCCTGGTTTCCCATTATTATTTCCCCAGTCTCATTCTCTCAGGGGGCTATGTTCATTTTGGCCTCTCTCTTTTTATATATTTAAAGAATCTCTTACTGTCTTTTTTATATTATTTGCTAATTTAACCTCAAAGTTTATTTTCTCCCTCTTTATTATTTTTTTGGTCATCTCTTGTTGGTTTTTAAAACTTTCCCAATCCTCTGGCTTACCACTAATCTTTGCCACATTGTATACGTTTGCTTCTAATTTGATATTATCCTTAACTTCCTTGGTTAGCCATGGTTGGTTTACCCCCTTCCTAGAATCCTTCTTCCTCACAGGGATATATCTTTGTTGTGAGTCATGAACTATTTTCTTAAATGTCTGCCATTGTTCATCAACTGTCTTTTCTATAGAACTCCTTTCCCAGTCCATTCCAGCCAACTCTGCCCTCATTCCTTTGTAATTACCCTTATTTAAGTTTAGCACAGTTGTTTCCGACCCAAGTTTCTCACTCTCAAGCTGAATGCTGAGTTCTACCATGTTATGGTCACTGTTTCCTAGGGGATCTTTTACTCTGAAATCACTTATTAAACCTGCCTCATTCCACAATACCAGATCCAAGATAGCCTGATCCCTGGTTGGATCCATAACATATTGTACCAGGAAACTATCCCGAATGCACTCTACGAATTCTTGCTCGTGGCTACCTCTGCCCATTTGAGTTTCCCAATCTACATGAAGATTAATGCACTGTGTTTTTTACATGCCCTCATTATCTCCTGATTTATTCTCTGTCTTACAGTATAGCTACTGTTAGGAGCTTATAGACTACTCGCACCAGTGTCTTCTCCCCCTTGTTATTTTTTACCTCCACCCATATGGATTCTACATCTTCCGATCCAAGATCATTTCTTGCTATCATACTTATTCCATCTCGTACTAACAAAGCTACCCCACCACCCTTTCCTTCCTACCTGTCTTTTCGAAAGGTCACATACCTCTGAATATTTAGTTCCCAGCTTTGATCTCCTTGTAGCAACACCTCCATAATGGCTCTAAGATCATACCCATTAACCTCTATTGTGTCATTAATTCAGTTATTTTGTTCTGAGTACTACATGCACTTTAAGTAAAGAGCCATTCATTTTGCCTTTTTACCATTTTCCCCCCTTTGACCCTATTTGCTGCTTTTTTTTTTATCTTTGTACACCCTGTCCCTTCCTGTCACACTCAGGGCATCATTACCTAAATAGCGACCCTGCAATGCTGCCATACCCATTTGCTTTGTAAGCCTCCAGAACCCTCCCCCACTCTATTTGATTTAAATCCCTCTCTATAGCCCTTGTTATTTGATTCGCCAAGATACTGGTCCCAGCACAGTTCAAGTGAAGCTTGACTCACCGGAACAGCTCCCTTCTACCCCAGTATTGGTGTTAGTGCCCCATAAACTGAAACTCATTCCTCCAACACCAATCTTTGAGCCACGCATTTAAGTCTTTACTTTATTTAACCTATGCCAATTTTCCTGTGGCTCAGGTAGTAATCCCAAGATTATTACCTTGGAGGTTCTGCTTTTTAATTTAGCTCCTAAGCATTCAAATTCTTTCAGCAGAACCTCCTTTCTAGTCCTATCGATGTCGTTGGTACCAACGTGGATCACGATAACTGGATCTGTCCCTTCCCACTCCAAGTTCCTCTACAGCCCTGAGGAGATATCCTTAACCCTGTCACTGGGCAAACAACACAGCCTTCAGGGCTCACGCTCATGGCTGCAGAGAACAACACCTATCCCCCTAATTATGCTGTCCCCTGCCACTACTACGTTCCTATTTCCTCCCCCCATTTGAATGGTTCCCCATACCACGGTGCTGTGGTCAGTTCACTCTTCCTCCCTGCAGTCCCCGTTCTCACCC
Source organism: Carcharodon carcharias (assembly GCF_017639515.1). Taxonomy (NCBI): domain Eukaryota; kingdom Metazoa; phylum Chordata; class Chondrichthyes; order Lamniformes; family Lamnidae; genus Carcharodon; species Carcharodon carcharias. The sequence goes on from NC_054472.1 coordinate 171,031,278, forward strand.
ACACAGCTTACAAGAACCTCGTAACTGTTGGAACAGTTGCAGAGGCTGAGGATCCTTGAACACTACCCCGTGGGTCCCCACACCTGCTTCACCTGCATTCACACCCTCCTGTCGCTGATCACAGACCAAATTTGAATTACCTAATCTGAGGGGTGTGATCAATTCCTGGAGTAAAGTGTCCAGGTAACTTATCCCCTCCCTGATGTGGTGCAATGTCTACTGCTCGTCTCCAGCTCCTCAAATCAGACCTGAAGTTCATTGGGCTGCAGACACTTACTACAGATGTGTTCACTCTGGATCACCATGGTGTCCAGAAGCGCCCACATGCTGCAGCAGCAACACATTACTCATCCTGCCACCACTATCGTATTTAATTTAATTAATTAATTACTCTAGTATCCCTGCTGTTTACACTTGAAGAATCCCCTGCTGTTAACACTTTATTGTAATTATTTTTTTATGCCAGTATCAATCTTATACTTAACAAACTATTTTGGAGAGAGAAAAAGGACTAGAGATCTAAACACAAACTAAAGACCTTACTTTTACTTTAAAGACTAGAAATACTTACCAATCCTATTCACCAATCAGTTGCTTTCCCTGCATGCGCGTCATGTTGTGGTTCATGACATTACTCCGCCGCTGGTCTCACATGAACTCTCCCCATTCTCTGCACCCTTTTAAAAATGAACTCTCCCCACTCTCCCCGCCCTTTTAAAAATGAAGTCTCCCCACTCTCCCCGCGCTTTTTAAAATGAAGTCTCCCCACTCTCCCCGTCCTTTTTAAAATTAAGTCTCCTCGCTCTCCGCACCCTTTTTAAAATGAACCCTCCTCGCTCCTTTTCAAATGAGCTCCCCCAACTCTGCCTGTTCTTTTTTAAACTGAAGCCTCCTCGTTCTCCCAGCTCATTTTTTAAATGAAGTCTCCCTGCTCGACGCGCTCTTTGTAAAATGAACTCTCCTTGCTCTCCCCGTTCTTTTTAAATAAACTCTCCCTGCTCTCTGCGCTCTTTTTAAAATGAAGTCTCCCTGCTCTCTGCGCTCTTTATAAAATGAAGTCTCCCTGCTCTCTGCGCTCTTTTTAAAATGAAGTCTCCCTGCTCTCTGCGCTCTTTATAAAACGAAGCCTCCCTGCTCCTTGCACTCTTTTTAAAATGGAGTCTCCTCACTCTCCCCACTCTTTTTAAAATGAAGTCTCCCTGCTCTCTGCACGCTTTTTAAGATGAAGCCACCTCGCTCTCCACGCTCTTGGTAAAATGAAGTTTCCCTGCACTCCCCGTTCTTTTTAAAATGAACTCTCCCTACTCTCCGCGCTTTTTGTAAAATTAAGTCACCTTGTTCTCCCAGCTCTTTTTAAAAATGACGTCTCCTTGCTCTCCACGCTCTTCTTAAAATGAAGTCTCTCCACTCTTTTTAAAATGAAACCTCCTCACTTTCCCCGGTCTCCTTAAGATAAGGTCCCTCCATTCTCTGTGCTCTTTTTAAAATGAAGTCTCTCCATTCTATCTGCTCTTTTTTAAAATGAAGTCTCCTCGCTCTCTGTGCTCTTTTTAAAATGAAGTCTCCCCACTCTCTGTGCTCTTTTTAAAACGTCATCTCCTTGCCCTCCGTGCTCTTTTTAAAATGAAGTCTGCCTTATCTCCCCACTTTTTTAAATGAAGTTTCCTCGCTCTGCGCTCTTTTTTAAAATGAAGTCTCCTTGTTCTTTTTAAAAAAACCCACAGCTCGGTCTTCCTGGCTGGAGATTTTTACTCATGGACAGCGCACTCCCAATAGCGCTCCCTACAGGTGCCCCACAGCCAAGAAATAGATCTTCTGATGTACTCCAGTAAGGATGATACAAGTGAGATCTTAAAAGAGCAGAACAGCCCTGTAGATAGCAGGCGAAGCAGCCTTGGAGACCTTCCAGAGACTGAGGCCTAAGCAAGGAAGTAAGTAGAGGCCAAATTAAAGAGAGAGGAAGCATCAGCTAGGGCCTTTCCTTCCTTTACTGCAACTTGGAGTTATTATTCCATTACCCCAGGCCTGTCATCGCCTTCTCCTAGGTGATTATGGGATCCAGCAGTAGCAAGGTTGTGCGAGAGGGAATTAGAATAAGAGGCTAGGCTCTGCCCAACCCTGTTGGCATTTACATGCAACAGATGGGCAAAGGGCTGGCAAACGCCAAACCTAGCAGGGGGGGTATGGGGAGAAAAAAATTAAGGTCAGAAGGGGGAGCAGGTGATAAACCATGTCACCTTATTCCTGTGTCATTTCCACCACTAAGGGTGGGTTAGCTGAGGAAATTTCAGTTATACAAATACCGACAACCTCAGGCCAAGGCTGTGCCGGATTTCAGATCTTGCCAGGTTTCAAATCCTGCCGTATTTCGGGTTGGGCGTTTCGGGTCAAGCCAGGCTGGGAGTGGTCAAGGCTCACTCAGAGTGCGGGAATAGACCAGGGGAGAACTGATGGGCTGCACACCGTGCCGGTGCAGCACCCAGCTGAATTGTCCAGATAAGTTGTTTTTTTAACTCCATTAAAATTGATGCGTGGCACATTTCTAAAGATGTCCGGGTTTCAGTCATCTCTGGTTTTTGCTCAACCAGATTCGAGACACTGTACCGTACTGTTATGTGGTTCTACTGCAGTCAAGTGCACAAATGTGCGGGAGTCACTTAGTGGGATCACGTAACAGGGCGTGAACATTGTGGTACGACTTCTAAGGTCAGATGAAGCTTCAAGTTTTACCGTCCTCATTGCTTTGATATTTCCCAGTAGTTTCTGTGGTGGCCTCTTCAGAACCAGTCAATGCTAAGTTACTTGGGACCAGTATGTGGCTGTTCCCATCAATTATATACCAACTTGCCCTGCAAGCAAAAATTATTGCAGAGGTAATGAAAATACATAGGCTCATGATTATGCTGTGCAGCTGCACAGTTTCGGTCCCATACAGTAAATGAATTTTATGATGAGAATGAATTTTATTTGTGTGAATTCCCTTTTAGATTTATTCAGTTAGACATATCATGCCTTTTACCTTGCATCCTTTCATGTCTTCGTTCAAGCTAAGCATTCTTTGCCCTGGATCTACTTTGGCAGTATGCAGCCAGGCACCATACTGTTAGGATCGTTAAGCATGAAAGGATTCATCTGTTAGAAATCGTTTGTATGAGTAGCTGAGGAAGGTGCTTATCATATCAGAAAATATTGTTGCCCTGCCTACATTCACTGAGGTCCGACATATTTTTCCTGCGGCAGAATCTTCGGATTGGTATGCAGGGGTGAGCCCCACTCACCGACACGTAAAATGATGCACGGTGATTGTCAGGCGTGCGTCCCGACATCACCACGCGTCATTCAGATATTTAGTTCGGCGAGCGCGCACCGGAGTTGGCTGTGCGCCCGCCGAACTGTCAAAGGCCTATTAAGGCCATTTGAATATCAATTAAAAAACTTAACTGAGCTGCCCGTCCAACTTTAAGGTCGGCGGGGGGCAGGCAAAGAGCCCAGGCGGCCTTCGCCTTTATCATGAAACCTCATCCACGGGCAGGATGAGGTTTCATGAAGGTTTTAAAAATGTAATAAAATTTTTAAATAAAATTCATTGACATGTCCCAGCTCTTGTGACACTGCCACATGAGGGGACATGACTTTAAATTTTTTTTTTTGTCTTTATTAAAATTTTTAAAAATCAAACTGATCTTCCTGAGGCACCTCTGTGCCTCAGGGAGATTTCTGCACTCTTTCGCAGCTCTTACAGGTCCCAAGTTCCGCATGCAACCTTATCTGCAACTTCCTCCCTTCCTTGCTGCATGAGGTGCTTGAGTAAAGGCAGCACAGGCCCCATACTAAATGTCCTGAATTACTGCCTGATTTCACCGGGATCCTACAGAAATCTCAAAACTTCTGTGTCAAATTGAGGTTTCTATTCAGACCCATTTGATAAATGAGTAATTAAGGAGCTACATTACAAATTGGTTAGCTCTATCTGATAAATAGAGAAGCAGAGTTGGCGTTTCGAGTCTGTAAGACCCTTCCTCAAGGGACTCAAAATGTCAACTCTGTTTCTCTCTCCACAGATGCTGTCAGACCTGCTGAGTTTTTCCAGCATTTTCTATTTTCGTTTCAGATTTCCAGCATCCGCAACATTTTGCTTTTATCTGAATCTTTTACTTAGTGTGTTAAATTTCTTTAAACATATTTTATTGACCTTGTCTGGAACAGTTTGATCAAGATTATTTTTAATTATTTTTCTATTTATCAAATAAAGCTAACCAATTTGTAATGTAGCTCCTTGTTTATCAAATGGGTCTGAATAGAAACCTCAATTTGATACAGAAGTTTTCAGATTTCTGTTGGGTTTTGGTGAAACCAGGCGGTAAGTTAGGCCTAGATTTTGGCCCACAGATCAAGTGCACACAGTTGGGAGAATTCCCAGCTCCATGAAGCCGACATCTAACAATGTCTGATCGAGCATCAGATATTCATAGCACAGTTCGCTGAAAGTTAGGCCCGGCGCCCCCGGAACGAGTGCGGAGAATGTGGGCTGTGGAGGCGGCTGGGTGGAAGCCTTGTCTCGGTGCAATGGCACTGTATCAAAGTTTTTTAAAACACAGAACAAACATAAAACAGCCCTCACCCCTCAAATCCCCTCAACCACACACACACACACCCCATGGCTCATCCATACCAACCCCTAGCACCTCATCCTCCCCCAAGCCATTCCTCATGGCTCCTTATACTTTCCATGCTAACCTATGACCCTCTGTCCGTTGGCTCCTTAGACCTTCTATTCTAAACTATGACCTTCTGCCCACCACCCCCCCCCCCCCCCATGGCCCCTCAGACCCTCCATGCCAACCTAGGCTTCCCCAACACCCCACATGGGCCCCTTTATAGCCCATGCCAACTTAGTGCCAATGCATGCCAACCCATGATCCCCACCCACCACTCTTGACCCTTACACTAACATGCCAACTCACCCGCAATGAGCAGACCTCAGGACCCATGCTGAGATTGAATAAAATAAGGTTCCTCAGTGTCAGTTGCAGACTTTATCTTATAAAAAAAACACTTCCATTAATAAAAACCCATTCACTACATTTGCACTCTTACAGCTACATTACCCAAACCAGAACCTGAATGGGAAGAGGACCAACACTCTTACTGTCAGTGGGGCTTTAAACTAATTTGGCAGTGGTTACAGAGTGGAAGTAGAAGGGGGTGATGCACAGACAAGTATAGAAGAAAAACTAAGTCAGTCTGGAAGGCAGAGCGTATGCAGTCAAGATAAAGCACAAGGGAGCATGGCAAGGCTGGATGGCATTTATTTTAATGCAAGGAGTCTAGCAAGTAAGGCAGATGAGTTGAGGGTGTTGATTAACACATGTGGATATGATATCATTGCTATCTTGGAGACATGGTTGAGCGAGGGGCAGGACTGGCAGCTCAATATTCCGATTTTTAATATGATTAGACAGGATCTGGCCAAAGTGGATTTGGAGCTGCTACTTGTAAGAAAATCTACATCAGAGTAGTCATTCAAAAAGGAAATAGTGAGAGTGCAGGGCCAACATGTCCCCGTAAAGGTGAAGGGTAGGACCAACAAGTCCAGAGAACCCTGGATGTCAAGGAATGTATAGGGTTGGATAAGGAAAAATAGGGAAGCTTATGGTAGATACCAAGGGCTCAAAACAGCGGAAACCCTAGAGGAGTATAGAAAGTGCAGGGGGTTACTTAAAAATAAATTAGGAGAGCGAAGAGGGGGCATGAAAAAACACTTCCATTAATAAAAACCCATTCACTACATTTGCACTCTTACAGCTACAATAAAGGAAGTAAAGGAAAATCCAATGTCTTTTATAAGTATATTAAGGGCAAGAGGATAACCAGGGAAAGTGTAGGGCCCATTAGGGACCAAAACATCAATCTGTGTGAGGAGCCGGAAGATGTAGGTGAGGTTTTAGATGAGTACTTCGTATCTGTATTCACTATAGAGAAGGACGATGTAGGTATAGAAATTGGGGAGGGGGACTGTGATATACTTGAAAAAATTAGCATTGAGAGGGAGGAGGTATTAGCGGTGTTTGTGGGCTTAAAAGTAGATAAATCCCCAGGCCCAGGTGAGATGTATCCCACACCCCTGTGGGAGGCAAGGGAGGAGATTGCAGGGGCTCTGACACTAATTTTCAAATCCTTTCTGACCACAGGAGAGGTACCAGAGGACTGGAGGATAACGAATGTGGTGCCATTATTCAAGAAGGGTGGTAGAGATAAACCAGGGAACTATAGGCCAATGAGTCTAACATCGGTGGTAGGGAAACTTTTGGAAAAATTTCTGAAGCACAGAATTAATCTCCAGTCGGAGAGGCAAGGATTAATCAAGGATAGCCAGTATGGCTTTGTCAGGGGGAGATCATGTCTAACAAATTTGATTGAATTTTTCCAGGAGGTGACTAGGTGTGTAGATGAGGGTAGTGCAGTTGATGTAGCCTACATGGACTTCAGTAAGGCTTGTGACAAGGCCTCGCATGGAAAACTGGTCAAGAAGGTGAGAGCCCATGGGATCCAAGGCAATTTGGCAAATTGGATCCAAAATTGGCTTAGTGGCAGGAGGCAGAGGTTGACAGTTGAAGTGTGTTTTTGTGACTGGAAGCCTGTGTCCAGTAGCATACCGCAGGGTTGAATGCTGGGACCCTCGCTGTTTGTACTGTATATTAATGATCTAGACATGAATGTAGGAGATATGATCAGTAAGTTCGCAGATGACATGAAAATTGCTGGTCTGGTAAATAACGAAGAGGAAAACCTTAGACTACAGGACAATATAGACGGGCAGGTCAGGTAGGCAGAACAGCGGCAAATGAAATTTAATCCTGAAAAGTGTAAGGTGATACATTTTGGAGGACTAACATGGCAAGGGAATACACAATGAATGGTAGGACCCTCGGAAGTACAGAGGATCACAGGGACCTTGGTGTGCATGTCCATAGATCCTTGGAGGCAACAGGAGAGGTAGATAAGGTGGTTAAGAAGGCATATGGGATACTTGCCTTTATTCATCAAGGCATTGAATATAAGAGCAGGGAGTTTATGAAGGAGCTGTATAAAACGCTAGTTGGAGTACTGTGTGCACTATAGGAAGGATGTGATTGCACTGGAGAGGGTGCAGTGGAGATTCACCAGGGTGTTGCATGGGCTGGAGAATTTCAGCTATGAAGAGAGACTAGATAGGCTGAGGCTGTTTTCCTTAGAGCATAGAAGAATAAGGGGGGACCTGATAGAGGTATACAAAATTACGAGCAGCATAGATAGGGGAGATGGAAATAAACTTTTCCCCTTTGTGGAGGGGTCAATAACCTGGGGGGCATTGATTTAAGGTAAGGGCCAGGAGGTTTAGAGGGGATTTGAGGAAAAATGTTTTCACCAAGAGGGTGGAGGGTATCTGGAACTCACTATCTGAAAGGGTGGTTGAGGCAGGAACCCTCACAACATTTAAGAAGTAGTTAGATGAACACTTGGAATGCCATAGCATACAGGGCTTCAGGCCAAGTGCTGGAAAATGGGATTAGAGTAGATAAGGGTTTGATGACCAGCGTGGACATGATTGGCTGAAGGGCCTCTTTCATGCTGTAAAATTCTATATGTCTCTATGACATTGTCCCTTATTAAAACAAATATTTCATTCAATTGCATAATCCATTATAAAAACGAGTATTGGAATTCAAAGAGTCCATAACCACTTAGAACTGTCAATCAAACAGTGAAGTGGCAGGCATCTTACTGTAGTAATGGACTGTTGTGAACCAGTCATGTAGCACTAATCCAGTGATAGTAACCCTAAGACTTAAGTCAATAGACAGAGTGAAATAGCAAGCACTGATTTGGAATATTGGTTCAGCAGTGGGATGGTTGTGCTGAGGAGCCCTTCCCTTCCTCAGCTCCACTGGAGGTTTAGATTAACTTTCACTATCCTCCTGCATGACTCCAAGGTCTGGATTTTCATTACAGCAGAGCAGGATATGGTGGTTGCAACTTGGCAGGGAAGGGAGGTGAAATACAGAGAGCATCTGTAAAAAGCTAAAACAGCAGGAGTGTGAAGGGAGAGAACAGGGCTCAACTCATCCACTGAACATCATCAGTAACCAGGGCTCATAGGTTTTTTTTTCTTTATTCGTTTATGGGATGTGGGCATCGCTGGCTGGGCAAGCACTTATTGCCCATCCCTTGTTGCCCTTGAGAAGGTGGTGGTGAGCTGCCTTCTTGAACCGCTGCAGTCCATGTAGTATAGGTACACCCACAGTGCTGTTAGGAAGGGAGTTCCAGGATTTTGACCCAGCGACAGTGAAGGAACAGAGATATAGTTCCAAACTAGAATGGTGAGTGAATTGGAGGGGAACTTCCAGATGGTGGTGTTTCCATGAGCCTGCTGCCCTTTGCTGTAAATGTTTCCTTAGAAAAAGTGACATTGGCCATAACCACAAACCCAGGCCGCTAATAAGAGAAGAAAGAATGGGGTCACAGCCATGGTGTGGGGACAAGAGGGGCAATTGTGCAGGGTGAAGGGAGGGTTCCTAAAAGCTTGGGTCATTATCGCAGACCCAGAGAAACTGCTAAACTGAAAAATGGAGAACTTAAAATAAGGCATAGGTCGTTTTCAAAAGATAGGGAAGGAAATAAGCAGTTAGTTCGGAAGTTGCTCTGTTATGAATAGGACACCGAAACCTTACATCCATTACCTTCATTCCAATTTTTCACTTTGGCAATAAAACTTGTCACAGTTCACTTAGAACCTAAATATACTGGGGCAGATCCACCCAGAGGCCAGGGTATGGACCGCCACGAGGACTCGCAGCTTTCAGATTACAGCCCCTGCTTTTCAACATAAAGTTACCTGGCATATTTAATATGGAAATTGCATATTACAGCATCATTTCAGATGCTGTATGCAAATGTTGACATTGTCAAATGGATTTTCCTATGGGCGGAGTCTGATATTGGGCTTTCAATACAATTTGAATTGGAATGTAGGGGCCTATTCTTTTATTTTGATATACAATAGGTCTTAATTAGGATAACCTCCCCCCCAAATAAGCTGCATATCTTCATCTATTTAGAATCAACTGCATCCTCCCTTTTGTATTTTTTTGGTCATTTGACTAAGGATGTAAGTGGCACTTTTTTAAAAATTTGAAGCTCAGAATTTTCTGGCCTGTGAAAACAGCCTGCGCCTTATTTTAAACCCTTGATATTGATCTTGCAGCTTATCAGTTGTCAGCTTCTCTGGGCCTGTTTAGTGTTGGTCACACTGAACAATAGGTACTCCATTGTTATAACAAGGATTGGCTAATGGTTAAGTCTAACCTCACACGAATCACAAAGAACAGGTCATCTCTGTATTTCATTACTTCATTGGGCAGGATTGTCCCAGATTTGCACTAAGTGCGGTACAGGGCGGGTAAAACACAATGGCTGCTTTTCACACCATGTCGTCCAAAACCCGCCTCATTAATATGCATTCCTGGGAAACGCACCGTTTCCATGATGGGTGGGCTCTCATTCGCCCGCCATGCCACCACCTCATCGCTTCGCCATGCTGGGTGCCATACTTAAAGTGCAACCGCACGCAAACCTCTCAGTGTTTCCAGCCCGGGACTGGACAGGACAGCCCCGAAAGGCAAAAAGACTGCAGCACGCCAACCCCCCACACCACCACCCCCACCCCGGTTTAGTGACACATCCATCAAGTGCCTTTTGGATGCCGTGGAGGCCCGCCATGATGTCCTCTACCCCCACTCTGGCCACAGGAGGGGCAGCAACATTACCATTCCAGCATGGAAGGCGATGGCAGTTATGATCAGTGCCAATGCACTGAAGAGGTTGACCATCCAATGCAGATAGAGGACGAATGACCTAATCCGTGCTGCCAGGGTATGGCAACCATCTCATCACTCTAAACTCATACATTCAAGCCCATCATACATGCATTGGCATCTCACTCACTGCCAGCTCAAGGGACATCAGCACTCATTCTTTCACACACATTCTCACATCTCCATCTGGCCTCATCTCCTCTGGAGACTGCCTCCTCAGCCCTCACCATCTTAAGGCCACTTGCACAGATTAACTTGTGCCCCCCACACACCCTGAGATACCCCCCTTCCCCAGTATAGCCCCCACCCTGCAGCCTCTTCCCTTGTCTGAGGTCATTTCTCCCCCTTCCCTAAGCAAGCCCTAGATTTGCAGCCGTACAAAGCCACCCCCACCTTATGGCTGGTCTGGTAGGCAGAGACCTGCCCAGGAGCCCCCTAACTGTGATGTGCTGCTGGCTGCGAAGCCTGGAGCTGATGACTGCGAGTGCTGCCCGAAACAAGATGAGCAAACAAACCTCAAGGTCCCAAGTGAAGTACAGCTCGCCAGGTGCACGTCACTTATGTGCAGCTGTGAAATACGTCGCCATGATTGCACAATGTAGGTGGACAATCCAGCCGGTGGGGGGGGGGGGGGGGGGGGGGGGGGGGGGGGGTGGTTGGGGGAGGGGAACGAGTCCAGCGGGCCGACCTTATAATGATATGCTGATGTATTACAATACGGTCCCCAACATGCAATGGCGGGGAACGCGGCTCGCTGAGGGGACGATTGCAAACTGGTTTCACAATGTTGTGAAACCAATTTTTGGTCTTCTTGCCATATTGTCCACTCACGCCACCGAACACACCCAACGCCAGCGGGCACGCTCACTCCCTGAAGTAATCCTGTTGCATTCATCTTCCCCGGCCTAAGCAACAAAGTAGGTCTCAGGCCACTGTGAATGGCACTGTATAGCTAGCCACTGAGAGCATTGTGATGATGCCATAGATAGGGAGCGCCACATCACTTCCTCACCCTTTTCTGATTGGGAACTACCTGGATTACACTTCCTTATGATCACTTAACTGAGATAGGGAGCCTACACTGGGGGAGGGGTAAATATGGATCCCTCACACACCTTTCTAAGCCATTAGCCAATTTGCTGTCCCATTATGCTGCATCTCAACTTTCCATTTAATTATACACAATTACTTCCATTTGTCAATACTTACATAGTATAAATGTGTGATGTATTGCAAAAAGAAACTTTGCTTATGACCCAGCCAACATAGCCCATGGGTAGGGGTGTATCGCTCCCAAAAATTTTTTTTCCTGGAGACTCAACTAAGTTGGAAAAGCTCAGAATATTTCCTGGAGGTGTTCTACATAGAGAAGAATTTTACAATCAATGGACATTTGAATGGCTCGCTGTATTTTATGGCCCCGCTCTACTGCAATGGGGCCCAAAAAATTCTGCCCATAGACTGTAGAAGTCTATGAAGTGCACTGGACCATTTTTTTGAATGTATTCTTGGGTTCTGAGCATTACTGGCAAGGCCAGCATTTGTTGCCCATCCCTGATTGCTCTTGAGAAAGAGGTGGTGAACTGCTGCAATCCATGTGGTCTACTTCCTCATTGTTGCTAAGGAGGGAAATTCAGGATTTTAACCCAGTGACAATAAAGGAACAGCGATATAGTTCTAAATCAGGATGGTGTGTGGCTTGGAGGGGAACCTGCAGATGGTGGTGTTCCCTGGAGGTGCTCTAAAAACAATCAACCTGCTATCCTTGTTCTTCTAGGTGCTAGAGATCGCAGGTTTGGAAGGTACTGTTGAAGGAGTGTTGGCGAGTTGCTGCATTGAACCTTGTACATGGTGCGCAATTCTCTCACTGTGCACCAGTGGTGAAGAGAGTGAAAGTTTAAGGTGTTGGATGGTATGCCAATCAAGCAGGCTCCTTGGCTTCACAGAGTTCAGGGGCTCCAAAGAGAATGCTCTCCATTGCAACAAACAACCAAATCACTATGGCAACCAGCCGGATATCTTTCAGATTCCAAGTATTTCTACCTGTCACCTATCAGTGTTTGGACTTTGTCTCTCCTCTCACCCTGAAGGTACTTACTGTAGCTGCATTATGGTCTCATGGGCAGCCATGCAGCACTATTCCCAAATGGCCAGCCTTCATGTTTAAACATGGAAAGCCAGTGTTGGGATGCGCTGCATAATATTTGCACACTGATACTTTCCAGCAAAGGTTTTTTTGAAGAAGTGCTGTGCTAATTACATAGTTCTCTAGTCACTGCTTGCTGCTCAGCAAAATGATCCTTCATACCAAGGTCTTACCCAGGTTACTTGAATCAATTTCAACCGTCTTCTGTCCAGGATATTTTTTCATCCATCATCTTTCAGGATAAAGAGCAATTGAATATTATGGCTGTCAAATCTCATAAGAAGAGATGAATTCTCTGTGGTTCAGCTGTAGTTAAAAAAGGTATTCAGTTATTGGACACTGGGAATGATTTGTCACCTAGACTACTGAAACTCAATTTCTGTGAAAAACTAAGGATTGGATTAATTGTTAATAAAAATGTCTATGATACATGACACTGACATTGCAGGAAGTATTGGCCTGATTGCAATAAGTGAGATTAAGTAAGTAGTTATCATTGAACAATGCTCAGATGATCATTCCATGAGTTTGAAATCTACTCCTTATCACAGTGCCAGAATAATTCTTCATCACTCCTACCATTATTTGTTTAATCAACTGGAATTGTTGACATCATGGGCCCAGTTTTAACTCTGTAAGCGGAGGGTTTGAGTGAGTTAAAATCTCACCCAGTGAATCCATTTATATGTGTGAAGTTCAGTCTAGATGAGGAGTAATGGTCAGTGGTAAACATGTTCCTTACAAAACTTCAGTGAGAATCCATTGAGGTGAAAGGGACAATGAAAGCTGACTTGAGCTGATGGTAGAGCTGATCGATAAGACTTGTGATTGTCTTTCCACCATTGCAATGTTCTAATCTCACCTTTTTCTTCTGTTTCCTGGTTGTAAGGAGTTACCTTGGTCCTCAGTAGCTCCACCACTAGAACCCTGCTTCTCACGCCCTGCCAGACCAGCCAACCAACGTCCACCGTCACGATGGGCTTCACGCTCCCCCTCTGCTTCCCGGTCTCCGTCCTCTGGGGATTTAGCTTGCGCCGGGCAACCCAGAAGCAGTGAAGCACATGCAACAGAGTCACGTCATGACACAGAGCACAAGAGTGCATGATCCACGGGTCAATAATAAGAAGCACTGAAATTCACAGTCACAGCAACTCTACAAAGTGGCCGATCCCAGTCAGCAGTTGAAGTTCTAAGGATTCAACAGATCAGAAATGGAGAAGTAAATGTTGTGTAGCAGAACTATCAAACAATGGATATGCCTGTACTGCAAATTGAGACCAGCCAGCATCCATTGGCTGTAAAGATGGAGATTTCTTTGCTTGCAGTTTAGGAGTCTCTGTTATTTTTTTCTTTAGCCATTGTGGAGAGTAGACAAAGTGGTTTGAAATGTATGCAGAAAAGACCATGAAGGGCCCCCTCCCGCTTCCCTGTCTTCCACCATTTAAAATGTTCAGTGAGGATTTGTTCTTTCACTGCTGCTTACAGGAAGAAGCCAAGTTAAATTTTTAATCCATGTGATGTGTATTCAGTGTGGTTTTCCTGGCAGCTGGAAACCCAATGGTAACAGCGCTGAGCCCCTTGTTGAGGTGGAGAACACAAGTTTAACGCACACAGGGCTACTTGTTAGCCAGATCTGTGGTGGCAGTTGGGATGAGTTTCTTGGACCAGACTGTTGGCTATAGGATCTTACGTTCCACCAGTGGGCAAGGGGGAGAGATGGCAACCCACGTGGTTGGTCCCGTCCAGTCAAAGTTGCGCCTTCTGTTTTGCTGACCACTGAGCAGCGGTGGATGTAATGGTGGCTGTGGAGATGTCTACAGCTCAGGTTGCTCTGCCACCCTTGAAGGTTGCATGGAGACATTAGGTCAAGTCAAATGGGGGAATTTTCTTCCCGGTGAAAACTTCCAATAAATGCAAAAAAAACGTTAAAAAGTATTATCTACAATAAAATTTGTAACTATTATATCAACAAAGTCTTGTAATTCATTGCTTACATTAGTATCCACAGTGTTACCATACAGCGTTGCACACCTCAATATGACGGTTATAGTGTCCAGGTATTTGCCCGTAAAATGTAGACTCCATATAACAGGAAGAAGAGAAAGAAATCAGAATCCTGAGAGGTTGAAAGGGTTGGAGTGGTCTCTCAGTAATTTGGGCTGCCTTTTTTTTACATTGCACTGTATTGTTTTTCATGTAAAATAGTCCTAATACTATTCTTTTACAAAGCATTAATTTTATTCTACATTTGATGCCAGTGAAACTTTGTAAAGTGCTTTATATTGATTGAAGCATTAGTTATATTGTTGCAAAGAGCCGCCAGTGCACTCGATGAAAGCGAGCTGCAGCGTACATATGTAGGGACAAGAAAAAGAAGTTATATCGAATAGAGTTTTTTATTTTCTTTTGCTAGAGCAAAAGGCAGAAAAAAAGAGATACAGACAGTCTTAATAAGTTAGATGTAAGATGGTACAATACTTGACTTGCATGCCATTGGGTCCATAGCACTTTAGTGCATGTATATAGCTACTGTACCCCAACATCACTCATAAATATGAGGAACAAAAGGACAAAGAATCCACTGTAATGAAGTTGTGAGGTTAATCATGTACTGTATTTTAATTATTGGTGTTTCTTGCATTAACTAGGGAGAAAGCATTTTTAACTAAATTATTGTAACTGTCTGTGTACAGCATTGATAATTTTTGGAAAATATTGAAATATTGTTCAAACTGAATATTGTCATGGATGTCTTTAGGGTTCAGTGTAAGAGATAACTTACCCGTAAATAAAAGTCCGAATTTCCAACATCTGATGTTGCCTTTCAAATTCATTTGGAGTGGAAGTGTTATCAATATAATGCCTCAGGCCCATCATTGTGAGCGTATGCATGACCAGGACTGCTAGCAACCACACATTAGGATAGTAAATTGTTAGAAGAATGTATACATTTGAACGATTAAAATTATTTCAACTCCCAACTTTTCTGTTCCTTTTCAGGGCAGGGGATTTAGGGAAGGAGTTTTATGAAACAGCTAAAGAACTACCCCAATAGTGAACTGGAACAGAAAATGCCCAGCCAGCCACATTTATAGGAAATGAAGGATTTGGGACAGAGGCTAAAGGTAAAGAAGGCCAAAGTGTTTGGTAGGCAAAACATTAGAGGGAATTTGAAATCAATACAAATACAAGTGGGGCCCAGTGAATATCAATGAGGATTTGAATAATAACTGAGTAGGACATAGAGTGAGGCACAATGTGGGGAAGGGGTGGAGTACTGAATGAGTTGGACTTCATGAGAGGTGAAAGTTTGGAGGTCAGAGTTGAAGAAATCTAGAACGGAATCATCCTGGATTTGCAGTAAGTGCAGTAGCAGACGGGAAAAAGGATGTTTTACCCGTCGGCCGCAATAGCGGCTTTTCACACCGTATCATCCCATTCCCACCTCATTACTAATTTGTTCCTGGGAAACACGTCAGGTCGCTGGCAGGGCGCCCACCGTCACTTCAGGCCTTCAGTAATCCGGGCACCATATTTAAAAAGCACTCCTGCACAGAGCTAGCTCTCTTCAACAGATAGGAAGCTGCTGGGTACTGATGGCTGCCAAAGGGAGGAAACATGCTGCCCCCAGATTCAGCGATGTCTCCCTTAAGCATCTACTGGACATAGTGAAGACTCACGGCAAAGACCTCTACCCCTGCTCTGGGCAAAGATCAGCAAGCAAGGTCACCAATCCAGCGTGGGAGGCAGTGGCAGTGGTGGTCAGCGCCAACGCCCTGCAAAAGAGGGCAGCCATCCAGTGCAGAAAGAGGATAAATGTATTCATCCGTTTGCCAGGGTAAGTCAATCTTCTCATCACTCAACTCACAAACCCAGCACACATCCACAGGGATCTCACACCTCAAGGGACAACACCACTAACTGTCACACACACCCTCACTTCTCCATCAGGCTCGTACCCTCTCCATCTCGCATCCTCACCACACAAACATTCCATGCAGCGCCATGCTTCCTGCTCACACTCTCTCCATCTGTTTTCATGAAGGAGAAGCTGGCTCACAACAGCAGGGAGAGGTCCCAGACTGGGGGTGGAGTGGCTCACATTAGGGCCCTCACTCACTTTGAGGAATGTGCCATCACGCTGACTGGGGAGGACGTGGACCATGCCTGCAGCAACAGTGAAGTTGGTGGTGAACACCCATGTGAGGATCCTGCATCACGTCATCCCTCTCTCAATGCAACTGAGTGCTCTCTCTCCTGCTTTTGACTCTGATGCCATGCACTAATCATCTCTACTTGGGTTCACGAGGAGCTCTGTCAAGTGACCAACACCCTCAACCAGCCAGTCCCTCAGCTCCATCCATGTCCTCATCTCCAGCCAAGAGGACACCTCCTCCATTGAAGAGCTGGAAATAAGCACCCGGAAGACCCATCACAGCGCTTACCCACACCCTCCACCAGTGCAGAGTCACACACATCTGTGGGCCCTAGATCTAGGAGTCTCAGGTTCACAATCTGATGATCACCACACAGCCACATGTCCGCAACAGGAGGAAGCAGGTCCTGCTGAGCTCCCCGGCACTTGGAGGAGTGTTGGGGAAGAGGCATCTGTGAGGTCCGAGTCAGATGTCGGGTTTCTGGATTCGGCCTTCCAACTCATTGTGAAGAGTGCAGAAGGTGGGGGAACGTCGCACAGAGCTGTTGGAAACCCTCAACAGAATGGCACATGAGTCAGAGGATTGCGTCCGCCTGCTCTCTGATGAAGTGGTACTCACATGTACGCTTATGGAAGCCTCCATAGGAAGGATGATGGACGCCATGGAGACCCTGGTCCAGCAGAACACGGAGATGCATGCAGATCTGCACTCAATTGTGGTAGCCATGGGTGAGTTCCTGCAGTGGAATTGTGACAGGGAAACAGGGCACCTCAACCTCCCTCCAATGGCTCCTTCCCCTTACGGAGTCTGGCTGGGGCCCTCGGGCACCCAAAGGGAGGAGGAGCAGCAGCTGGACACCCCTGAGCCATCCACCCAGGCATCTCAGAGGCTGTCATCTCCCTCTGAGCCCCCTTTGTGACCCGCTCAGCCTCATCCACTGTCACTACCAAGGAAGCAGCTGGCCGACAGGAGGACATCTGCAAGCCGGGGCTCTCAAGGCTTCAGCTCTCCAGAGGATGCACGGCCAAGTCATCAGAGGTGACAAGGGCAACTATTGCGCAGTCTGTCTCCACCCCTACTGTGGATGTCAGGGCAGCACCTAGAAGTAGTGGTAGACCTAGAAAAGTTAAGAATTTTAGATCACAAGTGGTTGCATGGGTGAACATCAGGCTGGGGAGGGGAAGGTGTCGGGGGAGTGGTGAGGTTGAGAGGTGTGGAACAAAGGTGTTGGGGGATGAGGTTGGGAGGGCAGAGTGGGAATATGGGGGAGGAGGAGGAGGGTGTAACAGGTGAGAATGCAGCAACTGGTGAGGTAGGTTTAAGGCGGGAGGAAGGAGTAAGGGAAGGAGTCGGAGGGGCCAGGACATTGCAGGGGAGGGAACAGTTTGGGGAGGCAGAGATTCCGGGGGAGGAAAGAATTCGGATGGGGGAAGGAGTGCGGGGACAGGAAGGAGTCTGCTGGGAGGAGGGACTTTTTAATCTGAAAATATATTCACTTTAAACTGAGTAATATGTAATGTTGTCTTTCAGCTTCATTTACAGACTTTGTGGGTCCTCCCCCTGCATCTCCTACCGCGACTAGCAGTTCAGCTGAAAAAAGCCGGATCACAAGTGATTCAGGAGGGAGAAGTGTGTGTGTGGGGCAGAGCCTTTCGGAGCCTCGTGCAAGCACTCTCTCCCACACACGCAGAGCCTTCATCCATCTCACTCATCTCACTGTCCCGACCATTTTCAATGCTGCCTGCTGGGGGTCTCTTTCAGTTGTCCATCTGAGCTGACCTGCATCTCAGCCCACCCACTGATCACACTCCCATGCAGCACCTGTGTCCGTCCAACACGAGGCTCCGCTCACCTCCAATTTCAGAAGCATGGTTGTTGTAAGGTTTGTTTTTAGCTCCCCCATCCTTTCCCCCATCACTGTTGATGCCACCCCTTCACCCCCGGCATCACCTTCCAACTCCTCATCATCACCCACCAACCAGAACCCTTTTCTTTCCAGGATATCCAGGTGAATGTGCACGTTCCCCATCTACCCGAGTATCCCAACTCCATCCACATTGACCTCCCTGACCTCCTCCTTCCCACTCCCAGGGTCTGTGTCTACCTCCGAGTCCCCACCCACCACCTGCACCATCCGTTCTACCGCTACCGCTGTACCCTCACCCTCCCACCCTACCTGCTCCCTCTGCACCCCCCCTAACCCCCCCAATTCCTTCCTACCCATGCCTACCCTCAGTTCACTCCCAGGAGGCAGTCATCGGCTCCACATACCCATCCCTTGCACATTCATCTGACATCCCCCTCACTCCCTTACTCCCTACTCCATCCTTACTCCCTCCTCCCAGCAGACTCCTTCTTGTCTCCGCACTCCTACCCACTTCCGAACTCTTTCCTCCCCCGGAATCCCTGCCTCCCGAAACTGTTCCTTTCCCTGCAACGTCCCGGCCCCTCCGAACTCCTTCCTCCCGCCTTAAACCTACCTCCTCAGTGCTGCATTCTCCCCTGTTACACCCTCCTCCTCCTCCCCCATATTCCCACCCTGCCCTCCCAACCTCATCCCCCAACACCTTTGTTCCACACCTCTCAACCTCACCACTCCCCCGACACCTTCCCCTCCCCCGCCCAATTCCAACCACACAAACCAACCACCCCCCCCCCCCCCCCCCACCCCACCAGTACACCTTCCTCCTCCCCTCACAGCTGGACCTCCCTCTCCCCACCTCGACGATCATCCCGTAGCAGCCCATGGCCAAGACCCCGGTGTCCCGAAGCAGAAGCCAGACATCAACATTGACCTCCCACCTTCGGAAAGCTGCTCTGCAGCAGAGCCACGTCCATGAGAATCCACCCGGCATGCGATGCGTGTGTTCCCCTAGGGTCCGGCAGCTGTAGGGCCCCAGCATCTTCTGCTCCCCGGATGCCTGCGATCTGAGCAAGGCCACAACGGTAAGACCCAGGTTCTGCACATCACGCTTGTCAAGGTGCTTTCCACTGACATGCCCAGATGATCCAGCTTGGCAGCTGGTGGGGGGGGAAAGACGGGGGACGGTAGGGGGGGCGGGGAGTGGGGGGAGGGGGTGGCGGGGGTACGGTTCCGGTGAGCAGGGCCAATAATGACATGCAGATATATTAAAGTGACGGGCCCGCACCCCACGCACATGAGTGTGAAATAGCACGGGATGATGTCAGGCGAGCATCCCGACGTCACCTCACACTCGCGTGATACTCGGGTCGGCGGGCAGGCACAGGAGTCGGCATCGAGCCCGCCAACAATTAGGAGGGCTGCTGAGCCCGTCAATCTGTTAACTAAAGTGAACCGATCCCCGCCCATCCAACCTCACAGTCGGCGGACAGGCAGCCTTTGGATTTTTGAGGAAACCTAACCCGTGGGCGGGATGAGGTACCCAATGTTAATTAAAAATAAAATAAAAGGTTTTTAGAACTCATTTTCAACATGTCCCTACTCATGTGACAGAGCCACATGGAGGGACGTGTTTTCCTATTTTTTTTAAAACGTTCACGCTTCATGTGAAAATCTTCCACTCCCTGAGGCAGCTCTGTGCCTTCAGGGAGCTTTCGCTGAGGGCACCTGCGTACAGACGCTGACTTCCGTGCTGGCCCTGTTCCCCAACCCCACCCAGGCAGCGCTGATTGATGCTGGTTGACCATTAACTGGCCATGAAATCGTGGTCAGGGCCCGATCGTGGGTGGCAGGCCTTTGCGCAGCCACTCCCAGGCCCACCAATCGGTCCTGCATGGCGAGGGGAAAATCTTCACCCATGGTCCCGACGCGCGGCAGCGGGAGAGGCGGCCCGCCATTGACGGGCAGAGTGGGCGATGGCAAATTGGTTTCACGGCCTCATGAAACCGGTTTTTGGCCTTCTCACCATATTGCCTGCTCACGCCCACCATGCCATCCAACGCCAACAGGTTGGAAAATTCCAGCCACAGTCTGGAGGTGACAATAACATTGATTCAAGATTTTTATGTGACCATAGAATGATACATGCACAGAAGGAGGCCATTTGGCCCATTGTGCCTGTGTGAGCTCTGCGGTGGAGATATCCAACTAGTCCCAGTCTCCCCACTCTTTCCCCGTAGGCTTGCAATTTTTTCCCTTCAAGTATTTATTCAATTCCCTTCTAAACCTTACTATTTGAATCTGTTTGTGTCATCCTTTCAGGCGGTGCTGTAATGTGACAGAGGATGAGGAAAGACCACCAGGGCCCACCAATACTCACCCCATCCTCTAGATGGTGAAGGCATTCTGGTCAAAGTGTAATTCTCACCTACACATTAAATGCTGCTACCTTGTGATAGATAATTTTTGGTGGTTGAAACAAGATTTTAAATCTTGGTCAAGCAAGACACCAAGATTGCCAACAATCTAATATACCCCAAAGAGTAACTGCAAAAGGATGGAGTAAGTGGCAAGACTCCAAAATTTTTGGCATGGGGAAGAATATGATGACTGCTTTTTTTTCGAGTGTTCCATTGGAGGAAATTCTGACTCATTGACAACTTGCTATAGCACAATCTGGTCACACAGGAATAGCTGTAGAGATGAGGAAAGAGGTGTAGTGGTATATTGAATTTTCTTGCATTCAGATAAGGCTCTAGCCTTGGAGTAGGCTAATACTTTATTTGCCCTGTACTTTATTTGCAACAGCAGCATAACATCTGCAAGCAATACATCGACACACACACACAAATAGGAAACCTCTCAGGAGTTTCCAGGGAGTAACCAAAAAACACTTGGGAACAGAGTACCCAAAGCCATCAGTGCAGTTTGCACACTTATACCAGAACAAAGATATACTCATTAGCATCCATCATCATGACACAACATGCATGTTAAATGTCTTCCCTTCAGAAAACCGGATTATTCCAGTTCTGTCACCAGGATCTCTCATACGCAACAAGTTACCTCCTGTCGTTCACTTACTTAACCCTTTCCTGTTGTTTCTGACTTCTTCATTCCTTTGATATGTTCTCGTCCCTATTAGAAAAAAAGAGTTAGCGATTTCTAGACAATATTGGTTAACAGCATTCAGTGCTTTTTCAATATGTGCCCTGCATGAGAACACTGCATGCACTCGGTGCAATAAACCAAACATTGATTGAAACTATTCACTGCAAACAAGGTAGATCTGGGCACCATCCGCACAGAGAAACTGATTCCATGGCTAGAGATGATTAAAGAAGCAACATCCAAATGAGGAAAAGGAGGCGGCTAAGGAAGAAAACTTGAGGTGAATATGCAGGAATATGAGGAGAAACCTTAACCAGGCTGCATTGGGATAGGTTGAATTGGAATGAAACAGAAGGGGTACCATGGAGGTAAACCATAGAGATTAGATGGTGGAGGAGGACAGCATATTCAACCCTACAAAGAGATTGAGGATAAGAAATCACCAAATGTACTTAACTAACTGAGTTGCCCCTTCCATCACTTCCGCTGTCATGTGATCATAGAATCATTGAATAGTTTTAGCGCAGAGGAGGTTATTCAGTCTCTTGTGTCCGTGCTGGCTCTCTGCAAGCTCTTCCTACCAAAATGAATCACTTCACACCTCTCTGCATTAAATTTCATCGGTAACATGTCCACCTATTCCACCAGACTGCCTATGTCCTTTTGAAGTTCATCACTATCATCCTTACAGTTCACAATACTTCCAACTTCTGTGTTATCTGCAGATTTTGAAATTGTCCCATGTACACACATATTGTACAGCATCTAATTATGACCGTTGAAGTTGACAAGATCTTTTAAACTTCACTGTTAATAGGTTCACAGTTCCGCAACAAACTTACCCCCAGGTTCACAACTCCTCTGAGATGCTCCAAATCATGTCAAAGAATCACAGAATTGTTACAGCACTGAAGGAGGCCATTTGGCCTTCGGTGTCTGCACCAAGTCTCCGAATGAACAATGTACCTAGTACTAGAATCCCATGTTCTCCCCTTAACCCTGAGCATTCTTCCTTTTCAGATAATAATCCATTCCCCATTGAATGCTTTGATTGATTCTGACTCCATCCCACTCCCTGGCAGTGCATTCCAGATTTTAACCACTCGCCGCATGAAAAAAATTTCTCCTCGTGATGCCATTGCTTTTTTTGCCGATTATCTGAAATCAGTGCCCTCTCGTTTTCAATCCTTCCACCAATGTTTCTCCCTATCTACTCTGTCACAACCCCTCATAATTTTGAATTCCTCTATCAAGTCTGCTCTCAACCTTCTCTTCTCCAAGGAAAACAGTCCCAACTTTTCCAATCTATCTGCGTAACTGAAGTTCCTGGAACTGTTCTCGTGAATAGTTTCTACACTGTCTCTAATGCATTCGCATCTTTCCTAATGTATGATGCCCAGAACTGGATGTAATTTTCCAGTCGAGATCAAACCAGTGCTTTATACAAGTTCAAAATAACTTCCTTACTCTTGTACTCTCTGCCCCACTAATAAAGCCTAAGATACGGTATGCTTTATTAACCCCGCTCTCAACCTATCCTGCCAATTTCAATGACATATGCACATACACACCCAGGTCCCTCTGATCCTGCATCCCCTTTAGAAGTCTCCTCGTAAAATGGGCCAAACTCCACGGAACTGCCCAATTCCCCGCAATGGAGCAGTCGCTATCCACACCCTTATTCCAGGCCATAGAAATCCTACAGGCCGGGAATGGGGACAGGAATCCCGGAATTGAGTCCTGCCTTACGTTTTTAAATCCCCCGCCTCCATTCTGACACATATGGAGGCATGAAAATCTGGGCATCAGTCTTTGTACAGAATAAATGACCCACATTTATAAAGATGGGGATCCCAGCACCATGCATCCAACTATTTTTTTAAGTATTGCTGAAAGAAGAGACATGTCTAAGCTTTTTGTCTTGCACTCATCAGGACACTCTGAGGAATACCAATATAAGGGGGAAAACAACAATTTATTCTGTATGTGTAGAGAGTGCTGATTGGTTGGCAAGTATCATTGCCTTGGAGAATGCACCAGTAATGGTGACTGACCGTTAACTGCCAAACATTTAAACCAGGCAGCTTGACCCTGATTGGTCAGTCTGATTGGTCAGGCATTATCCTAAGGAATGAGTCAGCGAATGGCTTCACTTATTTTGTTTAGCTGAAACAGGCACAATGTGCATACATGTTCTTTGTGTCTGCAAAGAACAGGCCCCTGTGTATTAATATATGTAGCTGCCAGTACATGCAAACGTGCCACACTGTGAACCCAACTGACAATCTTAAATTCACCCCTTTCCTAAGATTCACTCAGTTCTGTTGAAGGGTCATGAGGACACGAAACGTCAACTCTTTTCTTCTCCGCCGATGCTGCCAGACCTGCTGAGTTTTTCCAGGTATTTCTGTTTTTGTTTTGGATTTCCAACATCTGCAGTTTTTTGTTTTTATATATATTTTTAAATCTTAAATTGGTTGCCAGCGTAATTCTTAGCACATTTAGGATTATTTAGCAAATGCTGTCCAATCGCGAAATCAAATCTAATGTTGGACACTGTGTTTTGAGTTTGGCAAACACGGGCTAGTTGACTACGATCTGTACCTTGCCCATTGCAAACAGTGACTGAGATGTGCTGTTTGAAATAGTCTGCCAGCCTTTGGGACGTACGGCCTACATACCTAGCATCACACTGGCACTGAAATTCATACACCTCATTACTCATTTGTGTGATAGGCAAATTGTCTTTTTGGCTTGACGGCAGCATCCTGCTAGTGGCAAATACCACTTGTGTCGCTACTGCATTGTAGCAGTGTGAAACAGCTAGCTTCATCTGTTGCTCAAATTTTTGAGACACCTTGCCCATCCAGGCTAATCTGAGGTAGACTGGGCACTTTTCAGGGCCAAAGATGATGACCTTAGACCTGTTCATGAGCTTGCGTGATATACAAAGAGAAATGATCTCATCAGGGTAGCCATTATCCTGCAAGATACCTTTGATGCAACCTATTTCAGCATCAAGCTTCCATGCTGAGCAAATGACTCGGGCCTACTTACAAGGTTGCTGATAAGACCAATCTTATAGCGTGTGGAACTGTAAGAACCCCAACGTGTATATTGACCAGTGAAGGTAGGCTTGCGGTGGACCGTGGTAGATCATTTCGTGTTGTATATCATGCAAATTCAGAGACTAACTGCCTGCAGAGAAGAAGGGGCTTTACAAGACGACACAAGTGGAACTGGTTTGGATTCTAACAGCAACAACAACTTACAGGTTATATAGCACAATCAACATAATGAAATGTCCCAAGATGTTTCACAGGCACTTCATGAAACAAATTATGACATTGAGCCACATAAGAAAATATTAGGTTAGATGGCCAAAAGTTTGGTTAAAGAAGTAGTTGTTGAAGAGTGATTTTTTTTTTTAAAAAAAGGGGGAAAGCGAGGTAGAAAGGCAGAGGAGTGTAGAGAGGGAATTCCAGAGATTAGGGCCTTGGGAATGGAAGGCACAGCCACCAATGGTGGAGCAATTAAAATCAGAAACGCTCAATAAGTCGGAATTAGATGAGCACGGATATCTGGGAGGATTATGGGATTGGAGGACATTACAAAGATCGGGAGGGGTGAGGCCATGGAGGGATCTGAAAACAAGGATGAGAATTTTAAAATCAAGATGTTGTTTTACTGCAGCCAATGCAGGTCGGTGATAGGAGATCATGTGATAGGGTGATAGGAGAATGGGACATGGTGCGAGTTCAGACACTGGCAGCAGAGCTTTGGTTGAACTCAAATTTACAGAAGCTAGAGCGTGAGAGAACAGCAACCAGGGGTGCAATGGAATATTCGAGCCTAGGGGAAACAAAGGCATGGATAAGGGTTTCAGCAGGAGAAGAGCTGAGACAGGGACAAAGTCGGGTGATTTTACAGAGGTGGAAAAGGTGGCACAAGTATGTGGTCAGAAGCTCATCTTGGGGTCAAATATGACCTCAAGGTTGCAAAGAGACTGACTTAATCTCAGACTGTTACCAAGGAAAGAAATGGAGTCAATAGCTGGGATGAGGTTTGGAGCAGGCACTGAAAATAATGGCTGCAGTCTCCCCAATATTTAATTGGAGGAAATTTCTGCTCATCTGGTACTGGATGTCAGGTAAGTAAATTGATAATTTAGCATCAGTGGAGTCGTCGCGAGAGATGGTGTGGAGTTAAACTTTGTCATCAGCGTACATGTGAAAACTAACACTGTGCTTTTGGATTAAGTTGTTGAGGGGCAGCATGCAGGTGAAAAATAGAAGGAATCCAAGGATAGGTCCTGGAGGGACACCAGAAGTAATGCTGCAGAGTGAGAAGAGAAGCCATTGGAAGTGATTCTCTGGTTATGGTTAGATAGATAAGAATGGAATCAGGTGACAGAAGTCCCACCCTGCTGGATGGCATTGGTAAGGCATTGGAGGAGGACGATGTGGTCAACTAATTTGAAGGCTGCAGACAGGTTGAGAAGGACGAGGGGGGATAGTTTACCTTTGTCATAGTCACATTGGATGCCATATGTGTCTTTGCTAAGAGCCATTTAGGTATTCAGGGTCAGAAACCTGATTGGAGGGATTGAAATATAGAGCTCTGGGGAAGAATGGTCAGAGTTGGGAGGTGACAACATGCTCAAGCACTGTGGAGATGACTGGGAGGTTGCAGGTGGGGCTGTAGTTTGCAAAGACGGTGGGTAAAGGGTCGATTTTTTGAGAAGAGGGTCATGATGGCAGATTTGAAGGAGAGAGAAGGAGAATACCTGAAGAGAGAGAACCATTAACCAAGCAAGAGCAAAATACTGTGGATGCTGGAAATCCTAAGTAAACACACAAAATGCTGGAAAGACACAACAGATCAGGCAGCATCGGTAAGAGAAACAGAGCATTTCAAGCCTGTGATCTTTCATCAGAACAATATCAGCTAACATGGGAGCCAGGAGGGGGTCAGCAGTTCATTGAAAATGGGGTCAAGGAGCAGGATATGGCTCACTTGGACAAGGTGAGCTCAGAGAGGGCGTGATGGGAGAAAGGAGAGAAACTAGAGAAAGATGTGAGTTCAGGGCTAGAGTAGCAGGGAAGTTTTGAGAAACTTTGGCCCTGTGGGTTTGTGGAAGGGACAGACACAGCAGAGGTAGCTGATTGGATGGCTTTAATCTTAGTGACAAAGAAGTCCATGAGTTCACGCATATACTGTTGGAGGTGAGGGTGAGAGCGACAGGAAAGAGTGGTTTAAGAAGATGATTTTCAGTAGAAGAAAGAAGCTGAGGGTTTATTTATTCATTCCAGTGTGATCCTAGAATAGTGAGCAGCGTTAACAGATGAGAGCAGGACCGGGTAATACTTTCTGTCACCCAGATAGATCTGGCAGTGGATGGCTAAACCAGTTGTCCACCATATTCTTTTAAGTCTACTTCTCTTGGACTTAAGGGAGTAGAGATGAAGGGTGTACAAGGGGAACTACCAAGGTGTGAGAGAGTGATGGTTTTACTGGAGACCAGTGCATTAAAGGTGGAGGTGAGAGTGCAGTTTAGCCAATCAGGAGCCGCAGAAATATCATGTCAAATGCAAAGGCTGGATAGTTGGGATTTTGAAAATGTAGTTGCAAGTGAATTGGAGGATAGTTTATTCCAGGGGCAGATGCAGAAAGAGGAAGTTGGAAGGGGGGATGCGGATGGTGAATGATACAGGGAAATGATTAGAGATGGTATAATCTGTGATTGATACAATGGTACTAGTAAGACCACGTGAGATGGCAAGGTAATAGGATTAGCCAAAAATATGGGTTGGGGAGTTTACATGGAGGGAGAGATTTTGAGAGGATAAGAGGGCAGTGAGCTCAGAGCAGAGAAAACACGATGAGTTGATTTAGATATTGAAATCACTGAGGATGAGAAGTCATTCAGTACAGAGACTGAGGGAGGAAAGCAGTGAAAATATCTCACTGATAAAATTTTTACTTGGGAAGACAGTACCAAACAACTATTTTGAAAGAGAGGTGAGAGAGATAGAAGATGGTGAAATTCTCAAAGCAAGGGAAAGTGCCAGAGGAGTAGGGGGTCAGGCCAAGGTGTGATCTGCTAATAAGTATCATACTGACACCACAATGGTCTTGATAGGGCAAATGATATAAGATGTACCAGGTAGGAAGACTTCCTCAAGGGGCAAGGTGTCATCGCCCCTCAGCTAGGTTTCCATTAAAGCCATGATGCAATCATCCACAATAAATGAATGGATGGCAAGGATCGTATTAGCGAATGATGGGACATTCTGCAGCGAGATGCGAGGAGGGGCGTTGAAAGATGATCTGCTAATGAAGTTCACAGAATGAGTGGTGGGAGCGGTAAGTTGTACAGGAAGGAGATTGGCAATGTTAGTTCCCAGCGGGCGAACCAGGTGGCAAGATCAATGAAGGATTGGGATTGGGCAGTTGGGATTGCTGCTGATAATGAGCCAGCACTGAGAGCCTCGATGAGCCCTTCAGAGGGTGTGACAGAGGCACAGAGGGAAGCTATAGTATTATCTAGAATCAAGCCTGGTTGGCAGAAAGAGAGCAGGGAGGTTGAGGAGTACTGAAAGGTTTGGGTAGGAGATTGGGAGGACAGTGCACCTGAGAGTGGAGAAGTGAAAGGAAACATGATGACAGAAAAGAGCGATAAAGGGAAATGAAGTAAAAAACGAGCAGAAGTGGAAATAGAGTAATGGGCTCAGACCAAAATATCTATGAGGTAGCATCCTCCGATTTTGACAAAGGCATTTATTTTTTCTGTCAGTGTGTGGATTCTAACTTTTTTAGAACAGTCACAGTTATTCCTTAAAGGTGAGTTAATCCCTTTTCTGTGACGTTTTTAATAACTTTTATAATTGAGTTCTTAAGGTGTACTTTCATATATATTAAAACTATTGTCCATTTTCATACATGGTCCTTACTGGAGGAGTATAGCAGGGGCAGAATAATTCTGTTGGCGTGGGGGGGTGGGCCCGATACACCGACGGGTAAAGTGACGATGTTGGGCCAACAGGAAGTGCAGGTGGAAGGGGCAGCAGAAGACACCACTATCCTGCTGCCAGGGTTTCCAGGCGGCAAAGCAGCTACTTCAATATGTCTGAGATGCAGTACCAAAGGAGGCTCCGTCTCTCAAGGGAGAAAATCAACTATATCTGTCAGATGATTGGCCCTAAGATCAGCTGCAACTATGTGGGTGGACGCCCCATGCCAGCAGCTCTGAAGGTCACAGTTGCCCTCAACTTCTATGCCTCCAGCTCTTTCCAGGGGTTGGTGGGTGATATTTATGGAGTCTCCCATTCAGCTGTCCACAGTTGTGTTAAGCTGGTGACAGACGCTCTGTTCAGGCATGCATTGACTTTCATTCACTACCACACGGACAAGGCCAGCCAGGCAGAGCGAGCCAGAGGCTTCGCGGCCATTGCTGGCTTCCCCCGCATCCAGGGTGCAATAGACTGGACACATGTGGCCATCTAGGCACCAGCGTGAGCCCAGTGCCTTTGTCAACAAGAAGGGCTTCCACTCCATGAACGTGCAGATAGCGTGTGATCACAGGATGCTGATCCTGCAAGTCTGTGCAAGGTACCCAGGCAGTTCCCTTGATACTTACATCCTGAGACACTCCCAGGTGCCGGGGCTGGTCAGTGCTCCAGCCCAGCTGGATAGATGGTTGCTGGGTGATAAGGGCTATGCCCTCAGAAGGCGGCTCTTGATGCCTCTCCGCCATCCAAGAACAGAGGCAGAGCAGCAGTACAATAGGAGCCATGCCTTCACAAGGGCGGTGGTAGAGTGAACCATCGGTGGTCTTAAGATGCATTTCCGAAGCCTGGGCTGTTCAGGGGGCGCACTGCAATATGCCCCAGGTTGTGGTTGCATGGTGCACTCTTCACAATCTGGCTCCGGAAAGGGGGGATGCAGTGGAGGAAGAAGATGTTGATACAGATGCTCTGGTTGCAGATGATGAGTCCAGTAGTGAGTCCAAGGACGAGTACGCACAGGAGAACACTGAAGGGATATGCTAACCCGGGCAACCTCCAGGGAGGCAGGGACACCCAAGAGGCTTTGATCCAACGCTCCTTCAGCTAGTCTACCAAAGATGAACCACCAACACGTGCCAAGGCTGCAGGCTCCATACTCGATACCTGAGAGCAACATTTACCTGGTCAGCACCATGCACTATGTGCCTTTTCAATAAAGCTCAATGACAAACAAGTCACTCATAACATCATAGGTTCCCCTTGACTTGCAGAACTAATGAAGCACCCAGAGGCTTGTTGAGAACCGAAACATTTAATGATTGCTAACTTGCATACAGAAATCAAAGTCCATTAAAAGGTGTTGAACAGCACATGTACTTAAAAACAACTGAAATGGGGGGGGGGGCGCCCGGTGGTGTGCGGGGAGGGGGCCAACCTAACCACTATGATAAGTGAGCTATACCAACATGGTACTCACCTTTCCCAACGGCGAGAGGTCATTAAACCACTTGTGGCACTGCACCCAGATGCATCGTGGGAGCTGACCCTTTCTGCCACCTCCTCTCAGGCATGCTTTGTAGTGGGGGTGGGGCCTCCTCCTCCTGTCCCTTAGCACAAGGATCTCACGACATGCTGCCACCTCCTCAAGGAGGGCAGCAAGGCACTCATCCGAAAACCTCGGGGCCAATTGCCCTGCTCCTGCCCAGCCTGCCCGCCATAAGTAAAATCCTGGCCCAGGTCTTGGTCTGATTGTGTTACACTGAGAGGTTGAAGCAATTAATCCTCAAGTGGTGCCACATGAGAGACTATTGGAAAAGACTGAAGGATTTGAAATTAGAGTAAGGTAGAACATTAAAGACCAGTTAGAAGAAAGAAACAGAGGGAGAGATTGTTATTGGATTCTAGTCACCAGTTTGTTGGATCCTGCTCGTATGCTTGTTGTAAGAGGTGGCCGATTTGGTATTAATGATAGAGTTAAGTAGCAGACACTTCATAGGTAGAAACTCTGTTTATTTATAAAGTTAATCAGCAGCAACTAAACATGCACTTACACTTCAAATTCTATCTCTATACTACACTACTACTAACTACTGACCACTAACTACAGAGGTAGCCCGCGCTACTCTGCTATTGGATGCTAAGATCATGTGATCTTTCATTATAACATTCTTCTTAAAGGTATATTACACATTAGATTACCACAATTTCAATACTGCACAGGTGTCAAACTAGCATAAACAGAATTACCTGGAAAAACTCAGCCGGTCTGGCAGCATCGGCGGAGAAGAAAAGAGTTGACGTTTCGAGTCCTCATGACCCTTCGACAGAACTTGAGTTCGAGTCCAAGAAAGAGTTGAAATATAAGCTGGTTTAAGGTGTGTGTGTGGGGGTCGGAGAGATAGAGAGACAGAGCGGTGGAGGGGGGGCGGTGTGGTTGTAGGGACAAACAAGCAGTGATAGAAGCAGATCATCAAAAGATGTCAACGACATCGACAACGACAATAGTACAATAGAACACGTAGGTGTTAAAGTTAAAGTTGGTGATATTATCTAAACGAATGTGCTGATTAAGAATGGATGGTAGGGCACTCAAGGTATAGCTCTAGTGGGGTTTTTTTTTATATAATGGAAATAGGTGGGAAAAGGAAAATCTTTATAATTTATTGGAAGAAAAAAAAAAGGGAAGGGGGAAACAGAAAGAGGGTGGGGATGGGGGAGGGAGCTCACGACCTAAAGTTGTTGAATTCAATATTCAGTCCTGAAGGCTGTAAAGTCCCTAGTCGGAAAATGAGGTGTTGTTCCTCCAGATTGCGTTGGGCTTCACTGGAACAATGCAGCAAGCCAAGGACAGACATGTGGGCAAGAGAGCAGGGTGGAGTGTTAAAATGGCAAGCGACAGGGAGGTTTGGGTCATTCTTGCGGACAGATAGTCCTGATAGTCGCCCAACCTCGGACGGCCTGCTTCTATCTCCTACCCAAAATCCACAAACAGAACTGCCCCGGTAGACCGATCGTCTCAGCTTGCTCCTGCCCCACAGAACTCATTTCTCATTATCTCGACTCCCCTCTCTCTCCCCTTGTCCAGTCCCTTCCCACCTACATCCATGATTCCTCTGACACCTTACGCCACATCAACAATTTCCAGTTCCCTGGCCCCAACCGCTTCCTCTTCACCATGGACGTCCAATCGCTCTACACCTCCATCCCCCACCAGGATGGTCTGAGGGCCCTTAGCTTCTTCCTCGAACAGAGGCCCGAACAATCCCCATCCACCACTACTCTCCTCTGTCTGGCTGAACTTGTTCTCACGCTGAACAATTTCTCCTTCAACTCCTCTCACTTCTTCCAAATAAAAGGTGTGGCTATGGGTACCCACATGGGCCCCAGCTATGCCTGTCTCTTTATGGGGTATGTGGAACATTCCTTGTTGCAGTCCTACTCCGGCCCCTTTCCACAACTCTTTCTCCGGTACATCAATGATTACTTCGGTGCCGCTTCATGCTCTCGTCGGGACTTGGAAAAATTTATTAATTTTGCTTCCAATCTCCACCCCTCCATCATTTTCACGTGGTCCATCTCTGACACTTCCCTTCCCTTCCTTGACCTCTCTGTCTCAATCTCTGGTGATAGACTGTCCACCAATATCCATTACAAACCCACCGACTCCCACAGCTACCTCGACAACAGCTCCTCACACCCCGCTTCCTGTAAGGACTCCATCCCATTCTCTCAGTTCCTTCGCCTCCGTCACATCTGTTCCGATGATGCTACATTCAAAAACAGTTCCTCTGACATGTCCTCCTTCTTCCTTAACCAAGGTTTTCCACCCACGGTCGTTGACAGGGCCCTCAACCGTGTCCGGCCCATCTCCCGCGCATCTGCCCTCACGCCTTCTCCTCCCTCCCAGAAACATGATAGGGTCCCCCTTGTCCTCATTTATCACCCCACCAGCCTCCGCATTCAAAGGATCATCCTCCGCCATTTCCGCCAACTCCAGCATGATGCCACCACCAAACACATCTTCCCTTCACCCCCCTTATCGGCATTCCGTAGGGATCGCTCCCTCTGGGACACCCTGGTCCACTCCTCCATCACCCCCTACTCCTCAACCCCCTCCTATGGCACCACCCCATGCCCACGCAAAAGATGCAACACCTGCCCCTTCACTTCCTCTCTCCTCACCGTCCAAGGACCCAAACACTCCTTTCAAGTGAAGCAGCATTTCACTTGCATTTCCCCCAACTTAGTCTACTGCATTCGTTGCTCCCAATGTGGTCTCCTCTACATTGGAGAGACCAAACGTAAACTGGGCGACCGCTTTGCAGAACACCTGCGGTCTGTCCGCAAGAATGACCCAAACCTCCCTGTCACTTGCCATTTTAACACTCCACCCTGCTCTCTTGCCCACATGTCTGTCCTTGGCTTGCTGCATTGTTCCAGTGAAGCCCAACGCAAACTGGAGGAACAACACCTCATTTTCCGACTAGGGACTTTACAGCCTTCCGGACTGAATATTGAATTCAACAACTTTAGGTCGTGAGCTCCCTCCCCCATCCCCACCCCCTTTCTGTTTCCCCCTTCCCTTTTTTTTTTCTTCCAATAAATTATAAAGATTTTCCTTTTCCCACCTATTTCCATTATATAAAAAAAACCCCCACTAGAGCTATACCTTGAGTGCCCTACCATCCATTCTTAATTAGCACATTCGTTTAGATAATATCACCAACTTTAACTTTAACACCTATGTGTTCTATTGTATTATTGTCGTTGACATCTTTTGATGATCTGCTTCTATCACTGCTTGTTTGTCCCTACAACCACACCGCCCCCCCCTCCACCTCTCTGTCTGTCTATCTCTCCGCCCCCCACACACACACCTTAAACCAGCTTATATTTCAAAACAAAAACAGAATTACCTGGAAAAACTCAGCAGGTCTGGCAGCATCGGCGGAGAAGAAAAGAGTTGACGTTTCGAGTCCTCATGACCCTTCGACAGAACAAAACTATTTCAACTCTTTCTTGGACTCGAACTCAAGTTCTGTCGAAGGGTCATGAGGACTTGAAACGTCAACTCTTTTCTTCTCCGCCGATGCTGCCAGACCTGCTGAGTTTTTCCAGGTAATTCTGTTTTTGTTTTGGATTTCCAGCATCCGCAGTTTTTTTGTTTTTGTCAAACTAGCATTGTTGTCCAGCGTAGAAGCTGCCTGATTTTCATCTCTCTTGATTTGCCCTCCTGTGGACAGTACTGTACAGTTGTCTGCATTAGATTTTATCTGTCACTGTTCAGCCCACACACAAACTTTGTTTGACTCACTCTGTAATTTCTGGGCTGCTTCTGTTCCTGGGGGCCTCGTGCAAATTCTAAAACAGGGCAGCCTGTGAAGTCCAGGCACCTCTCCAAACAATGGAAGACACAGGGGGATCCCTGCAAACATTCACACGCTCCAAGGGACCTCCTGTCCTAATATCCAAAGTCTAATGCCAGCTACCCAAAGCAAACAGTGTTATCATTACAGAACATATTTATTAGCATGTATAGGATTATAAAACTAACATACGAATAGGTCAATAAAGGCAAAAAGATAGAGAAATCTAATGTTGCAGATAGAGTTGATGGCCTTATGGATACTGCCATATATCTGAAGGTCCTAGGGCCCCAGCTGGAAAAGTGTGTCACTTGAGGTTCATTCAGCTGGATATTGACACATGTCAGATGCACAACACAAAATTAACTGAGTCCAGTTCTCATTTTATGATAGCCTAACAAAAACCGGGAATATGATTAATAAATTTAATTAGCAACTAAGAAGTTATCACAATCACCTAAAGAAAGGAAAATGAATGGGTCAACTCAGTTAATGAAACTTCTACGCAATTTGAAAGGGCTTTCCCTTTTCTTAGATTGTCATGTGTGTCCTTAAAGCGACATTAAGATGGGATAGCTTAAGACAGTGCAATGTTCCAGTGTACCTCCTTCATGTTATAAAATGTAATGTAGACTGTTGGGTAAAAAGTCAGGCTGCTTGCAAGAGCATAGCTTTAGGCAAGTTTTACTCTGGCCAATCTCTTAACACTGCATTGAATATCAGCTCTTTTCCAATTAATGTACTGCCAGGGGAAAGATTCTTTCAACACAAAGGGAAGTCATAAATCATTTCATTTCAGAGCAAGCCGACACAGAGGTCAGAGAAAGTGCAACTGTCTAACTTTGATACGTCAGCATGGCTCATTAATTAGATCATTATGAGACACCTTTGATTTGAGCAGACAGATTAAGATAGGACAGTTTAAAGAGACAGACAGTGGTTCTGTTTAAGATAAATCTTTGGGAATGCGATTGGTAGATGTTTTTGCCTATTGGTGGTCAATGGATAGAAAATGGAAAATGAAAAATTTAATGTATAACGTGTTGGGATTTTAAATGAGAACATTCTAACTGTTTTCTGCAGACCACTGCAGATAACATAATAATCCATGTCAGACTATCAGCCCATAGCTTGGATATTTGATACTAAACCAATCAAGTGCTTTATTTCTTTTTTTAAATGCGCATTAGATGTCAAAACGACAGGATAAAGCCAGAAAAACCACAACAAGCATGGATGTCTCATTAATGTAATCTTTGTTGGTTGATGGTTGTATGGAGAGGCATGAAGATATTTGAACAGAGTAAGACCTGATCTTTCACCTGTTATTTTCTTTGGTGAAGGTCAGGCACAGCCTGCAGCCAGGGACTAAATGTTCAACATCGCTACTTTCAACAATTTGTATGGACCTTTCCGAAATATTGGACCCTATTAATATGATACCATCTAAGTTATACCATGTTGACAGAACTGACACACTTAAATGCCAAATGCATTATATTTGTGCCAGAGGGGAAAAAAAACTTAAGCAAGAGAAGATATGCTGTTTCCCAAGTTTCTACAGCTCTTTCGACAAAGTTCTGACGGACTCCCGTCAGTTTCCTCTGTGCGCCCGTCCTTACTTTCCTCATGGCTCCTCCCTCAGTACACCCTCCTCTTCCACAGAAACTTGCGCCCACTATTTATTTCTTCATTCTAATAAATGATTTGCGAATCAGCATTGGACTCCTAGTCCTTTTAAGCTTTACCTGTTCACAGAATCACAGAATCACACAGTGCAGAAGAGGCCCTTCAGCCCATCGAGTCTGCAGCGATATGTGAGAAACACCTGACCTACTTACCTAATCCCATTTACCAGCACTTGGCCCATAGCCTTGAATATTATGACGTGCCAAGTGCTCATCCAGGTACTTATTAAAGGATGTGAGGCAACCTGCCTCCACCACCCTCCCAAGCACCACATTCCAGACCATCACCACCCTCTGGGTAAAGAAGTTTTTCCTCACATCCCCCCTAAACCTCCTGCCCCTCACCTTGAACTCATGTCCCCTCATGACTGACCATTCAACTAAGGGGAACAGCTGCTCCCTATCCACCCTGTCCATGCCCCTCATAATCTTGTACACCTCGATCAGGTCGCCCCTCAGTCTTCTCTGCTCCAACGAAAGCAACCCAAGTCTATCCAACCTCTCCTCATAACTGAAATGTTTCATCCCAGGCAACATCCTGGTGAATTTCCTCTGCACCCCCTCCAGTCCAATCACATCCTTCCTATAATGTGGCGACCAGAACTGCACACAGTACTCCAGCTGTGGCCTCACTAAGGTTCTATACAACTCCAAAATGACCTCCCTACTTTTGTAATCTATGCGTCGATTGATAAAGGCAAGTGTCCCATATGCCTTTTTCACCACCCAACTAACATGCCCCTCCACCTTCAGGGATCTATGGACACATACACCAAGGTCCCTTTGTTCCTCAGAATTTCCTAATGTCACTGATGGTTTGCTTCTAGAGTTAACTTTCCTTTATTGTAACAAAAAATGACATTGAGATTTTCTCAGGTGCCCCATCGTTGCCATCATGAACACTTATGATTCGGACAAATCTTCACCTTGGCATTTTTATAGGATCAAAGCAGTTATTGTGCCATAGTACTTTCCCGAATCTGCTTGTGTCCTCATGTACCATTGATGGTGTTGTTCCTGGATTTCTGAGGCTCTGCCACTCATTATAGTGGACAGTCAGTCAAACTGCCAGAGAAATTCAACCCCCTTACTCTGTGATAAAAACAAAAAACTGCGGAGATAAAAACAAAAAACTGCGGATGCTGGAGATCCATGAGGACTCGAAACGTCAACTCTTTTCTTCTCCGTTGATGCTGCCGGACCTGCTGAGTTTTTCCAAAAAACTGCGGATGCTGGAAATCCAAAACAAAACCAGAATTACCTGGAAAATCTCAGCAGGTCTGGCAGCATCAGCGGAGAAGAAAAGAGAAGTGGGGGTGTGGGGGGTGGTGTGGTTGTAGGGACAAGCAAGCAGTGATAGGAGCAGATAATCAAAAGATGTCACAGACAAAAGAACAAAAGAACTCAGAGGCGTTGAAGGTGGTGATATTATCTAAACGAATGTGCTAATTAAGAAGGGATGGTAGGGCACTCAAGGTACAGCTCTAGTGGAGGTGGGGTGGAAAGACTAGCAGGGCATAAAAGATTTAAAAATAACGGAAATAGGTGGGAAAAGAAAAATCTATATAAATTATTGGAAAAAACAAAAGGACGGGGGAAGAAACACAAAGGGGGTGGGGATGGAGGAGGGAGTTCAAGATCTAAAGTTGTTGAATTCAATATTCAGTCCGGAAGGCTGTAAAGTGCCTAGTCGGAAGATGAGGTGCTGTTCCTCCTGTTTGCGTTGGGTTTCACTGGAACAATGCAGCAAGCCAAGGACAGACATGTGGGCAAGAGAGCAGGTTGGAGTGTTAAAATGGCAAGAACAGGGAGGTTTGGGTCATTCTAGCGGACAGACCGCAGGTGTTCTGCAAAGCGGTCACCCAGTTTACGTTTGGTCTCTCCAATGTAGGGGAGACCGCACTGGGAGCAATGAATGCAGTAGACTAAGTTGGGGGAAATGCAAGTGAAATCCTGCGTCACTTGAAAGGAGTGTTTGGGCCCTTGGACGGTGAGGAGAGAGGAAGTGAAGGGGCAGGTGTTGCATCTTCTGCGTGGGCATAGGGAGGTGCCATAGGTGGGGGTTGAGGAGTAGGGGGTGATGGAGGAGTGGACCAGGGTGTCCCAGAGGGAACGATCCCTATGGAATGCCACCAGGGGGGGTGAAGGGAAGATGTGTTTGGTGGTGGCATCATGCTGGAGTTGGCGGAAATGGCGGAGGATGATCCTTTGAATGCGGAGGCTGGTGGGGTGATAAGTGAGGACAAGGGGGACCCTATCATGTTTCTGGGAGGGAGAAGAAGGCGTGAGGGCGGGTGCGCGGGAGATGGGCCGGACACGGTTGAGGGTCCTGTCACTGACCGTGGGTGGAAAACCTTGGTTAAGGAAGAAGGAGGACATGTCAGAGGAACTGTTTTTGAAGGTAGCATCATCAGAACAGATGCGACGGAGGTGAAGGAACTGAGAGAATGGGATGGAGTCCTTACAGGAAGTGGGGTGTGAGGAGCTGTAGTCGAGATAGCTGTGGGGGTCGGTAGGCTTGTAATGGATATTGGTGGACAGTCTATCACCAGAGATTGAGACAGGGAGGTCAAGGAAGGGAAGGGAAGTGTCAGAGATGGACCATGTGAAAATGATGGAGGGGTGGAGATTGGAAGCAAAATTAATAAATTTTTCCAAGTCCCAACGAGAGCATGAAGCAGCACCGAAGTAATCATCGATGTACTGGAGAAAGAGTTGTGGAAGGGGGACGGAGGAGGACTGGAACAAGGAATGTTCCACATACCCCATAAAGAGACAGGCATAGCCGGGGCCCATGCGGGTACCCATAGCCACACCTTTTATTTGGAAGAAGTGAGAGGAGTTGAAGGAGAAATTGTTCAGTGTGAGAACAAGTTCAGCCAAACGGAGGAGAGTAGTGGTGGATGGGGATTGTTTGGGCCTCTGTTCGAGGAAGAAGCTAAGGGCCCTCAGACCATCCTCGTGGGGGATGGAGGTGTAGAGGGATTGGACGTCCATGGTGAAGAGGAAGTGGTTGGGGCCAGGGAACTGGAAATTGTTGATGTGACGTAAGGTGTCAGAGGAATCACGGATGTAGGTGGGAAGGGACTGGACAAGGGGAGAGAGAAGAGAGTCAAGATAATGAGAAATGAGTTCCATGGGGCAGGAGCAAGCTGACAAGATCGGTCTACCGGGACAGTTCTGTTTGTGGATTTTGGGTAGGAGGTAGAAGCAGGCCGTCCAAGGTTGGGCGACTATCAGGGTGGAAGCTGTGGGAGGAAGATCTCCAGAGGAGATGAGGTCAGTGACAGTCCTGGAAACAATGGCTTGATGTTCAGTGGTGGGGTCATAGCCCAGGGAGAGGTAGGAGGAAGTGTCTGTGAGTTGACGCTCAGCCTCCGTGAGGTAGAGGTCAGTGCGCCAGACAACAACAGCACCACCCTTGTCAGTGAGTTTGATGACAATGTTGGGTTTGGACCTGAGAGAACGGAGTGCAGTAAGTTCAGAGAGCGACAGATTAGAATGGGTGAGAGGAGCAGAGAAATTGAGACGACTAATGTCGCGCCGACAGTTCTCAATGAAAAGATCAAGAGAAGGTAAGAATCCAGAGGGAGGGATCCAGGTGGAGGGGGAATATTGGAGGTGGGTAAAAGGATCCGTTGAACGGGTAGAGGACTCCTGCCCAAAGAAGTGAGCACGGAGACGAAGACAGCGGAAGAAGAGTTCAGCATTGTGCCAAGCCCGAAATTCATTGAGATGAGTGCGTAAGGGTATGAAACTAAATCCTTTGCTGAGCACTGAACGTTCAGCGTTGGAGAGGGGAAGGTCAGGGGTATAGTGAATACACGGCCGGGGCTGGGATTGGAAGATGGGGTGGGGACAGAGGGACTGGCAGGGGTGGAGGGTCCTAGATGGGTGTTGGTGTCGATGAGTTGTTGGAGCTTGCGTTCTTTGGCACTTAAGAGAAAGAGAAGAAGTTTCTTGTTGAGGCATCGGATGGGACGTTTACTCTGTGCTTTGCCTTTCAAGATGCACATTAGACAAGTTCAGAAATTGATAGCCAAACCTGGTTACATATTTTTTCGGCAGGTTGAGTACAGAGGAATATAATATGAACTACTGAGCTCCTAGGTAAATTGCTTCACCGATTCATGGCAAACTGATAACATTTTCCCCATTAGCTTTTCAATTATCCCTGCTCTTGCTTCTAGCATTTCAAAACTATGAATCCATTATCCCTACATTCAATTTACAGAAGGTTATCTCGACCTGAAACATCAACTGTTTCGCTCCACAGATGCTGCCCAACCTGTTGAGATTTTCCAGCATTTTTTGTTTTTATTTCATGTTTTCAGCAGGCACCTGAGTGACCAATTAGAGGCCACATAAGGGCCTCATTCTGCTGCCACGGGTATATTACCTGTGCCGGTGGATGCCCATGCCATGCTGGAAGCCTGGTAGTTTTAGGTGGGTCAGCAAGAATGGGGGGCCCTCTTTTGGAGTCCCCCTGGTCCCATTGGAGGAACCCCACCCACTCCCCCCAATAAGGTCTTTTTTTAAAATGCATTCATGGGATGTGGGCTTCGTTGGCTGGGCCAGCATTTATCGCCCATCCCTAGTTGCCCTTGAGAAGATGGTGGTGAGCTGCCTTCTTGAACTGCTGCAGTCTACGTGGTGTAGGTACACCCACAGTGCTGTTAGGAGGGGAGTTCCAGGATTTTCACCCAGCGACAGTGAAGGAATGGCAATATATTTCCCCCCTTTAAGCCTCCTCC
The DNA here is from genome assembly GCF_017639515.1 of Carcharodon carcharias. NCBI lineage: Eukaryota > Metazoa > Chordata > Chondrichthyes > Lamniformes > Lamnidae > Carcharodon > Carcharodon carcharias. The sequence continues at coordinate 171,071,222 of NC_054472.1, forward strand.
TTGATCTCTTAAACTTTGCCCTCCACTCCTCTCCGAGGCCCTGGGCTTTCTGAGCTCCTAGGCCTAGTAGCTGTGGTCCCAGTAGTGGCTACCTCTCTTCTGAAACAGCTGGGACTACAGAGCTGTCGGCCAATCAGAACATCAATATTAAACTAAGGTTGTAAAAAGACAATATCAATGAAAGTCTTTCCTTTTCATTTAACTGTAAATTAAGGGGAAAACTGAAAAATGTTGAACAGCTAAAATAAAAACAGAAAATGCTGGAAATATGCTGTAGACCAGTCAACATCTGTAAAGTGTTAGAATCATAATTCTCAAGACTGAAGTTTTTTCTATAAAATGGAAGGACCTGGCATGACCTGGTCATCTGGATGCTAACCTGGGATTTTTTTAAAAAGGTCAAAAATTCAACTTGGAACTGTAAACAAGTAGGCCTCTTCTAAGAAATCACCTGACCGAGATGGAACTTGAGAAGGAGCTGTTTGTTTGGTTGAACTGCAAAGAATTTTACTTAATGAAAAGCTGGGAGACAAAAAAGGCAATCATGGGAGAGAGGGAAAAAACTTAAGTTGTGAACCTGCTTGTTGTGAAGGCGGTCTCATTGGAGAACAAGCTGAGGGAAGAAGGCTACCTTGACTGGCCCCCTTTCTCTACCTTGTCTATAATTGTGTGTGGCTATCTATCAACCTGTAACCAGAGAACGCTTATCTGAGTGTAACTAGTCTGCATTGTACCTGAAAAGCTGAGAGTTGGTGAGAACTTCCAGGCATCCACTGGGACCAGCATGAGAGAACTCCAGGTCGACAGATTCGAGACCCTGCAGACTTTATCCTTTACTTTATAACACTCATCCTCCAAAGCCCACCTCTGCAGAGAGATGCTATCTGTTTGTCCTTTGTTTATCTATGTGTGTGTATGTGTCTGTGTGTGTGTGCTGGAGGAGTTCTTTAGGAAGCGATGGATAGTTATACTTCCCAATTACAATTGTGTGTGAACCAGTATTTGCAACTTGTTAAAAGGAGTTTTGTTTTAAAATAAATAAATCATTCTGAGTTTTTGAAAGAAGCCTGATCAGGGTCTCTTTTCTTCTACAGTTATAAGTAAACGACTGGCCATTTTGGTGAGAAAATTAAACATTTAAATTAATGGTACAGCCTGCGGAGTAGTGGGGCTTAACAATTCACACACTCCTCCCATCCTGATCATAACAAAAGAGAAACAATAAGTTATGGTATGGGAAATGGGTACGGGGAGATGGGGTGAAACTCTCACCTTCAATCAATTAATGCCACTTCCAACGTTAAATTGCGGCAGGGCAGCCGTGGACAGGCACCACCCCACCCCCCACCCCGCCCAACCACCTTCAACCTTTTAGCCAGCAAGGGGTGGGAACACCTACATCACCCTGTAAAATGCAGCCTACAGTTTTCACTTTCATTCATGGACACCCTCCAGCGATTCCCTTAAGGAATGCTAGTTAAGCTGCTGAAGTCCCAAGACAACTGGACAGATTGTGCATGGTTTACACTTGATCCATTTGAGGACCAATTTTGCATAGGGGTCCTACAACTTGTATTAAGACCTTAATTAACATATGCCAGATGCCGAATGCCTGTTTCAAGCAGCACCCTGCACACCTAGAGGTCACTGCTTATAAAACTTAGCTGGCCAGGTGGTGAAGGATAGAATACTGGAGCCAAATCTTGATTCACTTATAAGCTTTTAATTAAAGAGACACACATTACATATCATGCAATTCTCTTTCATACATATGAGCATAGGTGAGGTCCTACTTAATACCCACTACCTAAATATGACTAACACTCAATTGATATACAGTTAACAACTGCATCCCAATTTGGCAGAGATCACTGTTACAAATTTGGATCTGCTGTAGATTCAGTGTTTTCACACAAAAGCTTCTTCAATCTCCCTGAAGCCAAACTGAAAAGAACACTGGCCACTACAGGGATTGATACAAATACGTTGTCAGCTTTATTTCATGGCACATGAACATACAGAGCAGCACATATAATCGATATAATGGGTCTTTGTGTAATGGTACAAAATAATGAGTCATTACTCAAAGACAAGGTGCACTGTCTCCCCGCATCAATTTATTTGGCTTAAACAAATGTGCTGGGAATTTCCTTAGGGCTCACCCTACTGACTGGCCTGGTTTAATTGGAAGATCGGCAGAAACCCTGTTTACCTGTCGATCTATGTTTCTACCGATCTTACGCAGAAGTTAGTGTCTGATCAAAAAAAAAACCCCAAGGAAATTCTTGGTGATTAACCCTTCTACATTCCTTCAGGTTAGAACAAGACTTACTTTCCACCATTTTCTGTTTTTATTCCAAGGCTCTCCTTCCCCCCTCCGTATCCCTTCTATTTTTTTTAACTATTCCCCACCCCCATCACACCAGCGGAACACGATCTATTAGCCTAGTGTGGCAATGATTCCTGCTGAGGTTAAACAAATAGAGTTGTCACAGCAGCAATAATTGTGAATGATTGTTAGAAAATTAAACTATCCTTCACTGTCCCACCCTATGCTACCCTTTGAATTTAACCCCCAAAAGTTGCACTTGGTTCTAAGTACTATTTTTAACATATTACACTGCAGAAGCACAGTCAGAATCTTCAAAACGTGATATTTTCACATGAACAATTTTGTGAGTCAGTGTCTTCAGGAGAGGCAAGAAGAAGACAGCTGAGGTAAAAATCGAACTACAAAACCATGTTTTCCACCACTGGATCTCTTGAAAATATGAGTAGGAGGGGGAAAAATGCAGGTCTATCAGAGCTATTGTCTAAATGACCAAATTTCTGTTGTTATGAACAATGTGTAAATCTTAAGTTGAACACATATATGTGTGTGTGTGTGTGTGTGTGTGTGTGTGTGTTAAAATGGCTTCAGTTTCATTTTAGGTTGATTGTGAGTCTTGGTGCCTGAGAGTCTGAATAGATTCCTGACTAGAAGGTCATGTCTTTTGGGTTTGTTGGTATACATACATTCTTAATGAGGTTTTACAATCCCTGAAGTTAAAGAGATGGGTTAAGAGTTTTGAGATTCTGGGGAAAATAAAAACACTAAGTAGAAAAAAAAATTTACTGTTGCCTAGTGACAGTGGTCAAGTGACACAGTCACAGAAAAAAGACAGGAAGAAGGGAGAGTTCAATGTGTGTCAGACAGTGAAGACAGGGATTTTCAGCTCTCCGAGAGCAAAACACGACCAGGCTGTCAGGACAGTAGTTGATTGAATAGTCAGTGATAGAACTCGGTAAAGCGATCAGTTTAGCAGAGGTGCTACTGGAAGATTGAGTTTAATGTGTGGTTTTTTTGGGTGTCTAGGGGAAAGTTATGAGATGGATGAAAATCATCAAGTGAATGCTCAGAAATTCACCAGAAGAAAACCATTTGCAACTGTGCCAACCCCAGAGAGAAGCCTATGGGCGGAATTTTCCCAGAATTGCACTAAGTGCGGGGGTAGTAGGCGAGTAAAATGGAGTCCTACCCGCTGACAAAAATGGCGGGTTTTCACGCCATATCATCCTGAGCCTGCCTCATTATTTATTCACTCCCACAAAACACACTGTTTCAATGGCGAGCGGACTCTTATTCACCGGCCTGCCATCATCCCACTGTTGCAATACTCCGGCTGCCATCTTTAAGAGGCAGCTGTCAGCAAAATGCTCATCGCCAGCAGCTCATCACCACTACCCAGGAGACATGGCCAGCAAAGGGAAAAAGAAACAGCCCCCCTGCTTCAATGACGGGTCCCTCGAGCAACTGCTGGATGCCGGGGAGGCCCGCCGGAATGTGCTCTACCCCCACTCTGGCCGCAGGATGGGCAGCAAAGTCACCAAGCCGGTTTGGGAGGCGGTGGCAAAGGTGGTCAGCACAAATGTCCTGCAGAGGAGGACAGCCACCCAGTGCTACAAAAGGATGAATGATCTCCTCTGTTCCACCAGGATAAGTTACTCTTTTCATCACTCTCAACTCACACACTGACAAACCCATCACACATCCACAGGGCCCTCACTCACTGCCAGTTCAAGGGAGATAACCATTCACTCTTTCATACACACCTTCATTGTCCTCATTCTGTCCATGGGACCACTCGCCACCCACACAGGCCAGGCATACTTATCATCTGGCCTGGCAGGCATTGTGATACACTTTCCCCATCTCTATCCATGCAGGACAAACTGGCACACAACAGGAGGGAAAGGTCGCAAACAGACACAGGGATGCCGGAGATCAAAGTTCTGTCAGAGTTTGAAAACAGAGCCATCCAGCTGGCCGGCGATGAACGGGACTGGTCCTGTGCTGACAGTGAGGTCAGCACTGCTCTACCAAGTGAGGATCCAGCAGTGCAATATCCATCAGATAACCATGCTGTGAGAAATGTGTCCTGTTTCACAGGCCACTGCTATGCATTAATTATCTCCCCTTGCTTTCTCAGGCACATCTGCCAAACAGCTGACAGAGTCCATGACCCAGAGCCTCCAAGCAAGCTCTGAAGAAACCTCTGAAGGGAAATCTGAAGGCACTCTCCCTGAAGTCCCGTCACAGTGCTCACCCACACCCTCCACCAGCGCAGAGACACACACCTCGATGGGACCTAGCTTTAGAGTAGCCTCGGGATCACATTCTGGTGAGCACATCACACTTTCTGATCCACAGCAGGCGGAGACAGGGGACTTCCCAGGTCCCTGGCACTTGGAGGACTGCTGGAGGCCAAAACGTTGCTGAGTCCGAGTCAGATGATGAGCCTCTGGACTTGGTCATGTCACAGTTGCCGGAGCTGCAAAGACAAGCTCGGGAACATTGGGAAGGATGTCCGCTGCACTCATCAGATTGTAAGGCGCGATGGAGGAGTCCGTCCGTCTTCAGGCTGAGATGATAGTGCTGGCATGCGAACGCACGGAGGTCAACACTAGTGGGACGGCAGCCGCCAAGGAGACCTTGGTCCAGGACGTTGCTCCTGCACTACCGCAGATGCCATAGTTGGCCTCCAACAGAGTGTATATGAGAGGGGCGCTGGGCAGCTCAATCTCACTCCAGCTACCTCTTCTGCTCACGCAGTCAGCCAGGGGGCCTCGGGCACCCATAGGGTGGAGGATCAGCAGATGCAAACTCCAGGGCCATCCACCTAGGTGACTCTGGGAGTGACCGGCCCATCTGACTCCCCTCTTACTGTGACCTCCACAGATCCAGCTTCACAGGCCAAGGATGGTGCCACGGCCAGCAGGACCCCAAAAGCAGACCAGGGCCCTCCAAATCTCAGTGTTCCAGAGGACACCCACCAAAGTAATCACAGACAGGGTGTCACAGTCAGCAGGCTGCCTCCACCTCGGCTATGGATGTCCGGGGAGCACTAAGATGTAGCGGCAAGGTTAGGAAAGTTAAGGAGAATTAGTTGCACAGCCTGGGCTCGGGTGTTTTAATCACTTATACATAATGTTCACTATTATCAATAAACTCCCAAGAATTTCTCCCTCCCTATGGCTCCTTGTTCTGATGAGCAGTGTTCGTGTCACTCAGATATGAAACCTTACTGCACAAGAAAAAGGCAGGCGTCTCAGTCCAGGGCCTCTTCCCTGTGCTCTGTGCAGCCTTCATAACACTGTGATGGTCCAGCCTCACACTCCCTGGAAACATTACTGATGCCTGCACCTCGGCGGTGTTAGTCATTGCTGCCAGGATGTAATGGGCAGGTGCGACAGAGTTCTCTCATACTCTCTGTGTGCTCTCAACACCTTTAAGGTGGGGCTGGCCCCAAATACACCAGCATCTGTGACCAGTGATGCTGTACACCAGCTCCCGAAGGGCTGAGGTGCTGAAAGTGGACACAGCATCGGATGTTTCTAAAGTTTCATGGCTGCATCTCTGATATGGCCTTGATCGTGGAGCGCAAGCGAGCTGCCCTCGGCCAGACAGGAGTCAAACATTCTCAGAGGCTATGTGAAGGTCTATGGAGTGTCCTCACTGCACGTTGTCATCATCTTCATGCGATCAAGCGACTATTCGGGCCTCCACTGCATCAAAAGCATTCTCACAGAGAGTTTTTGCACATCCAGGAGCCTCTTCTTAGTCTTCTACAGTCTCTGTAGGTCATCAGGCACACACCTAGGTCTGCAGAATCCATGATCTTGACGTGGTCCTCCTGCAGCATGAAAGAGAGAGAGACGTGTTTATCATGGCTGTACTTAGCACCTTTCCTGGCCCTGTGTGACCGCCCCTTAACGCTTCCCGGAGAGTGCTGGTCACCCCTCGGATGGCCAGAGATGAGTGCGCTGCATGGCTTCCCTGTCAACCTGGACTGGTCACTGGTACAAACCAGGATGCTGAGATTGCAAGGGGCTGTGAGTGCCTCCAGCAGTGACTGCTACAGGGCCAGTGTTGGCAAGGAGATTATACAAAGTGTGCAGCCCAACTGCTCCACGGTCCAATAAAGTAGTGGCGGACTCGAAGCCTGTGCCAGGGGTTTGGGGGTAAGGTATGGAGCGCTTGGTGGCTCTGTGGTGCCTCCTCGTTGCTTGCATGGGTGGGCAGGCCTGGAGCCTGACTCCAATCATATCACTCTGGCTGCGCCTGATCTGTCTCAGTTGCAGAGGCATGGCCAGTTTGACTGACCATGTCGGTGATGCATGGCCACTTCCCTCGCTTACCCTGCCCCCCTCACCTCGATTGCCTGTGCGCGGGATGCAGTGCCAGGGCAGCACCTGACACCTCCCTCACACCCCCATCCCCACCGACAACGGTCGCCTCCGAGGCTGACCAGCCCTACCCCCCACCTCCTGGCGCCTCTGAGGCCTGTAAACAACAGGTGAGCTGTGGAGAACGCTGCTGCTCACTCACCTCAGTTCCTCCAAAGTGAAGGCCGCCAAGTGCACGTCGCCTTTGTGCTGTTGTGAAACACGTCGGTGTGATTTCCCGCTGACATAGGCGGACGATACGGCGGGGTTCCAGGAGCCTGGTGACCGACTGATGGCGAGAAATGTGGCCCATCATCGGCAGGCTGAGCAGACGATCGCCACCTGCCTTCACGCCATCATGAAGCAGATCTTGCCATATTTTCCACATATGCCACATATCACGCCTGCCAGCAGCAGGCTCAGAAAATTCTGCCTTTCGTGTTAAGCTAGTGGTAGCTCTTCACTGGTTTATGTGCCTGTAAAGATATTGCTGGAAATTTGAAGTGCCTTCTTGTGTTTGTATTGACATCTTTCCAACATATTTGCCCAATGAACTATAGTTCATTGTTACCTGGAAAAACTCAGCAGGTCTGGCAGCATCGGCGGCGAAGAAAAGAGTTGACGTTTCGAGTCCTCATGACCCTTCGACAGATCTGTCGAAGGGTCATGAGGACTCGAAACGTCAACTCTTTTCTTCGCCGCCGATGCTGCCAGACCTGCTGAGTTTTTCCAGGTAATTCTGTTTTTGTTTTGGATTTCCAGCATCCGCAGTTTTTTGTTTTTATCTTTTTGTTTTTATTATTGTAGTTCATTGTTGTTTCATAAACATTTTATTCTTGGTGTTACAAGTTCACCGGCATTTGCTCAGTAACTTTCCTCCACAGTTTCTAAAAAAAAGTTGGGTTCTATCAAAACAGGTTTCGCTTGGATCTGACTTGTCCAATATTAGCATCAACTGGGATTGTAACACTGTCAGAACAACTTTGCACCATATTCTGTACAGTTTTGTTTTCTTCATATAATTCTGTATATGCCTTCATTTTTTATAGTTGTGTAACCTGAACTTCAACTAAATGCAACAAATACCTCCACTCAACCTGCCCGAGTTGAATGTTGATCTAAATCATTGCTAGCCTCTTACTAGCAAAGTATCTCATCTCTGTTCAGCATTGTACCCAATTGCCCAGAATTTGCTTGCTAGTCAAGATTGGAATTTTAAAATAGCTTGCTATTACCAAGCCACAAAATATTATAAAAGTAAATATATATATACTTTACAATACCATACATTTAGAAATGAAATGGTCTTGAAATCTCTTTGGTTTTTCTCATCAGTTAACATTGAAGCATTAGGGTATTTTGTAAATATGGTTGTGTGTATTATTGTGTGTGCATATTGATCCCCTACTGCATTAACCATCAAACACCAGAGTAACAAAATAACACCTTTAATTCTATCAGAATATGACTCATTTCCCATCTTCCTAACCTGCCTAAATTCTTGCTGAAATTTGACATTGATCCAGATTGTTAATCGATTAGAAATGAAATTATGGCTTGATCTCTGATTGCATTCAGAATGTATCCTCTTAATTACAGTGATTCATGGTCTTAGCTGTGATTCTTTTGTCATTCTGCATAAATGCATAATTTAGCTAAATCTGAGGTTTCGGGTAATGCTTCAATTCTTTTTGTAACCTGCATGGCTCATTTGTTATTCATTCATTTAAATTTTCTACTTGTTCTAGTATGACTAATTTGAAAATAAATATTAATCAAGGACCTTCCTTTTATTTGAATTTGTATTTGATTTAATTGCTGATCATGCTAAAAATGAAAGCCATCAGGTTTTAGCAGTAGGGGAAGAGGTTGGTGTGATGGTTGCTCAGTGCATTTATATAGCACCTTTCCCAAATGCTTTGAAGCCAATGAATCACTTTTGTCATTGTTGCGACTTATATGAGCGTGGCAGCCAATTTGCATATGGCAAGATCCTACAAACATCAATATAATAATGACTAGGGTCAATTTCCTCGAACTTACTCCTGTTCTGATGCCTTATCTAGAACCATAGAATGCTTACAGTACAGAGGGAGGCTATTTGGAGGAGCAATAGACCTACCGGCACTCCTCTGCCTTTCCCCCATTAGCCCTGCACATTTTTCCTTTTCAGATAATGAATTCCTCGATTGAACCTGTCTCCACCACACTTTCAGGCAGTGCATTCCAGATCCTAACTACTCACCAGGCCAGAAGTGTGAAAGAAAGCCCCGCTTAACTGGATAAAAGGGGTTTCTGTCACTCTTTCATCAAAAATGCACCTCTACTCTATTTAGACCCTTATTTTCCAATGGGTAAATAGCCTCCCCTTTTATCTTCTGTCAGCACGCCACCTCACACTTTATAGTATTGAAGTGTAGTTGCCATTACAGTGATTCATAGTATTATCTGCGATTATGGTGTCATTCTGCATGAATGCATAACTAAGCTAAATCTGAGATTCAGGGTAATCCTTTAAATTTTTTGTAACCTGCTTGGTTCATTTCTTATTCATTCAAACCCGCTCTGCAGGCATGTTAACCTCTTATATTCTGTTGCAGTCCTTCTCAGTATTATCTATACCTCCCTTTCAGCTGCAAATCTGGTTTTGTGCTTTGGGCTTTTGAGTCCAAATCATTTATGTAAATGGTGAGCAACAGTGTTCCAGCACGATCCATGTGGAACACCATTTAGGACTGAATGACGGAACAGGCTCAAGGGGGTGAATGGCCTACTCTTGTTCCTGTGTTCCTAATGTACCAAAGCCATACTGACTGACTCAAAAACCAAGTGGGTGCAGCCAAGATCTAGCACAGCCAGAAACAGAAGGTAGATCAGATGTGACCAGATTATTGACTATCCACAATTCTCAGAGGTGATTATAGTTAGCAACCAAAGTATAACTGTGTAAGGAAGAGGTAGCTGATTGGAGTGAAAGAGCAAAAAGGTCAAGTACACAAGGCAGCACCTCCAATTAGACTGGTCAGCTTTTTTATTGTGCAGTATTGCTTTTGGAGGTGATTAATGAGCTTATTAGAACTACACTAATGAACATGTTACATCAGTTTGTTAGAGCTTATGTCTGCCACTGATAGAGTTTTGGTTAAATTGTGGCTTTATCTGGTATCTGGCAGATAGGAAGCTCATTAATTTGAAAGCAAAGCTAGGTAGGAGAAACTGAAAGTGAAAATCACTTGCAAACTTTTTAGAAATGAGAACCTCTTTTCAATTATGTAAAATGGTGCTTCAGAAAACATCCCAGACCAGACTTATGAACTTTTACAATGGCTGAACCTCATAGAGAGAGTGCAATGAGCATGAGATAGAACTATAACAGGGGCTTTTCTAAAGAGAGAGAACAAATATGAACTGACTGTCAAGTCCTATTAAAGTACTCCGAAATTATGCTTCATCTACCTAAATGATAATGAGTAATCACAGCGGTTAATAAAGCATACAGTATCCTGGGCTTTATAGATAGGGTCATAGAGTACTAAAGCAAGGAAGCTGAACCTTTATAAAACACTGCTTCGGCCTCAACTGGAGTATTGTGCCTGATTCTGTGAACCACCTTTAGGAAGGATGTGAGGGCATTATAAAAGGTGCAGAAAAATTCAAGAGAATGGTTTCAGGGATGAAGAACTTCAGTTATGTGGATAGATTGAAGAAACTGCATGGACCTGTTTTCCTTGGAGCAAGGGCAATTAAGGATGTGCAACAAATGCTGGCTTTTCCAGTGACATGAAATAATAAAAAAAGAGTATTGCTGAAAAAAGATACATGCTTTCGAAGCTTTTCATCTTGTACTCATCAGGACAGTTCATAAGAATTCCTATTGGTATAGGAAAGGGAACAACAATTTATACTGCATGAGAAGAGAGTGCCGATTGGTTGGCAAATAGATTCTGGTTCATAGAGTTATTGCCATACAGAATGGGCCAGGGAACAATTAACTGCCAAGCTTTTGTTCAACTTCAAGCCAGGCAGGTCTACTCTGATTATTCAAAACATTGCCATGAGGAAAACAACCAGGGAATGGCTGTCCCTCAAACTGTTACTATGCAGTAGCAATACGAGTGGCATTATCCACCAACAGGATGGTGCCATCAAGCCAAAAAGATGTTCTGCCTATCATGCAAATGAGTAATGTTGTATATGAATTTTAGTGCTGGTGTGATGCCAGGTATGGCTATGCATCCCAGCTACTGACGGATCATATCAAGTAGCATGTCCCTTTGGCTGTTCGCAACAGGCAAAGTACTGACCATACCCAACCAGCCTGTGCTTGCAAAAATCAAAACATAGTTCCCAACATTAGATGTAATTCTGTGATTAGGCAAGGCTTCTTAAACAATCCTGATTGTGCTAATTACACTGAAATACAATTTAAGATTATCAGTTGGGCTTGCAGTGTGTCTCACTCCTGCATGCTAGAAGCTACATATATTCACTCACAGGGTCCTGTCCTTGGCAGACAGAAGGAGCATGTCCATGCATAGTACTATTTCCAACTAAACAAAAGCTTGGGTGACAGCCATTCCCTGGTTCATTCCCAATGGAAATGCTTTGGCCAATCAGAGTCGACCTGCCTGTTTTGAATTTGAACAAAAACTTGTTGTTAATTGTTCTCCATGGCAATGCGTCTATAAATCAGTCTATTTGCCAACCAATCAGCACTCTCTTCTCATGCAATATAAATTGTGGTTCCCTTTACTATTGGTATTCTTGTTAGCTGTTCTGATGAGTGCGGAATGAAAGCTTTATTTTCCTTTGCCCAAAGCTTCAGCTTCCTGTCCCAGCTCCCCCGCGCATGCACAGACTTCCACACTCACCCTCCTCCGGCCCCATCCCCAGCAGCGCTGAATGTTTCAGCATGCCTTTCAAGCTGGCTGGTTGTTAATTTATCAGCCAGCATGAAATCACGGTTGGGGCCCAATTGTGGGCAGTGGTCCCGTTTCATGGCCACTCCCAGGCCCGCCCACCGCGCCCACCTGACAAAGGGAAAATCCTGCCCCATGGGATCGGGTGGAACTTTGATTTCACAACGTGCGCAATAATTTACATAAGCATGTTCCCCGCATGTGATTCAGTCACATGAAGAGAGACATGTTTAAAATGAAGTGGAAAAAGTTTTTCGCTAACCATTGGAAAACTCATCCCGCCCGTGGATGAGGTTTCGTTAAAAATGCAAAGGCCGCCTGGCCAATTCGCCTGCCTGCCAACTGAACAGTTGAGTGGGCAGCGAAAAATACAACCTAATGAACATTTTAAGGGCCTTAATGGGCCTCTTCATTGTCGGTGGGCGCACTGCCGACTCTCGCGCGCGCCCACCAATCGAAAGATCGTGAGAGTGCATGATGACATTGGTATGTTCACCCGACATCATCGCGTGAGATTTTATGCCCAATCGGGTCGGGTGCCCGCCCGCCCAACGGACGTAAAATCCTGCCCAAGGGCATGTTAGGTTAAAGTTACTCCCAAAGTTTCAATCAGTTTCTAGTCTAAAGCACTTCAGTCAGCTTCATCACTGCATCCAACAAGTGAACCTAAGTCAAAACTGAATACCCAAGTGGTTGGCTTTATTTATCTGTACCATGACTATACTAAATTTTGAAGAGCTCTGAATTTAGAAGTAGTTCTTTACTCCACTCTCCCTGCTTTGAAACGTTTAAAGATGACACTGACACACAATAAAATGAACCTATAAAGGATCACCATGCCCCTTCTGGAACATATTTCTTATACTGGGGCCAAAATTAACTGGCTAGATGTAAAAGTTGCCTGTATGATCTTCATTTCTTTAAATGATGTCTCCAACAGACGTGTGCAGTTTTATAGCCAAGCAGCAAGAATGTGAAAAACACAAAGGTGAGGGGATGTCTTCTTTGTGCATTTGGAAATAGCAGGAAATATTTAACAAAAAGGTACTGACCAAGTTAGCTTAAAGAAGCAGGATCAAGCTTTTTATACCTTCAAAGCTGTTCCTTTTTGAGTGAGCTAACATGGATCAAATACTCACAGCAATTTGTAATGATCTTGAAATGTGCTATAAGACCATAAAACCATAAGACGTAGGAGCAGAAGTAAGCCATTCAGCCCATCGAGTCTGCTCCGACATTCAGTGAGATCATGGCTGATCTGACAATCCTTTAACTCTACTTTCCTGCCTCTTCCTCATAACTCTTGATTCCCTTACTGATTAAAAACCTGTCTATCTCAGCCTTGAATATTCTTTATAACCCAGCCTCTACAGCCCTCTGTAGTAAAGAATGCCACAGATTGACTACCCTCTGAGAGAAGAGGTTCCTCCTCAACTCTGTTTTAAATGGGTGCCTCCTTACTCTGAGATTATGTCCTCTGGTCCTAGACTCTCCCACAAGGGAAAACAACCTCTCAGCATTTACCCTGTCAAGCCCTGTAAGAATTTTATATGTTTCAATAAGGTTACCTCTCATTCTTCTAAACTCCAATGAGTGCAAGCCCAACCTACTCAACCTCTACTCCCTATTACCTGCTGATGTCGTATGTTAGTTTTTTGAGATTCATGCACAAGGACTCCCAAATCTCTCTGTGGCTTTCTGCAGTCTTTCTCCATGTAAGTAATATTCAGCTCCTCTATTCTTCCTGCCAAGATGCATAACCTCACATTATATTCCATCTGCCAAGTTTTTGCCCATTCACTTAACCTGTCTATATCCCTCTGTACACTCTTTGTGTCATCCTCACCACTTACCTTCCCACCTATTTTTGTATCATCCGCAAACTTGGCGATAGTACATTCACTTCGCTCATTTAAGGCATTAATATATGTTGTAAATTATTGTGGCCCCAGCACTGATCCCTGTGGCACTCCACTAGTTACAGGTTGCCACCCTGAAAGTGCCCCCCTTATCCCAACTCTATCTTCTATTAGTTAGCCAATCCTCTATCCATGCTTATATACTACCCCCAACAACATAGGCTCTTATTTTATTAAGTAGCCTTACGTGCGGTACCTTATCGACCCCTTTTGGAAATCCAAATATGTTGCATCTACCTTATCTATCCTGCTTGTTACCTCCTCAAAGAATTATAATAAATTTGTCAGACATGATTTCCCCTTCATGAAGCCACGCTGACCCATTCTAACCCCCATCCTACCCCTCGATCTATTCTACCCTCTTTCCTAGCCTTTCAACCAATCCTACCCCCCCTCCTATCCTACCCCCCTATCCCATCCTAACCTCCCCATCCTATTCCCCGATCCATCCTAATACACCCCTCCCACAACCCCATCCAACTCACTTACCTTCTCCTTGGCTTCTCAAAGTGGCTGGGACCTTTAAACTTACCTGGTTTACAGCAGCTAGTGCCGTAGAAAAGGGGCATGGCTTCACTTCCCCCACTGCTGCTGCCCTGCACAGAAGGCCTCAGGGACCCACTACACAGCATTTTCCCTACCAGGCCCAAGTTGGAATGTCAGGTGAGAAATGTGCAGCTCCCAACTAAGGTAAGTAAAAAGGAGGGGAGTTAAGTGTAAATCCGACTGTGATTGCCGCTCCTTGGAAGTTCTGATCCATTATGTTGCTCTGTGATGATTTCTCTGTGTTTAATATGCTGAGTCTCGGGCAATACGGTTTCAAGCTCCCGGGGTGCCTGGAATCTGCACGTCAACTTACATAAGGGCACAGAAACCACGATGTCAGCTGTGGCTCAGTTGGGTTCAAGTTCTGGCTCCAGGCCATGAGAACAAAAATCAAGGCTGACACTCTAGTGCAGTACTGAGGGAGTGATGCATTTTCAGAGGTGCTATCTGACACACTCTTCCCCTCTCTCACTCTCCCACACTCACTCACTCTCTCACTCTCCCACACTCACACACTCATGCTCTCACTCCCATACATGCTCTCTCACTCCCACACTCCCACACTCACTGTCTCATTCCACACACATTGGAGGCTGATGGCGTAGTGGTATTGTCAGTGAACCAGTATTCTGGGGACCTGGGTTCAAATCCCACCACAGCTGATGGTGAAATTTAAATTCAATAAAAATCTGGAATTAATAATCTGATGATGACTATGGAACCATTGTTGATGGTTGTTAAAAACCCATTTGGTTCACTAATGTCCTTTAGAGGAGGAAATCTGCATTCCTTACCTGGTTTGGCCTACATGTGACTCCAGCCCCTCAACAATGTTGTTGACTCTTAATTGTGGCTGAACAAGGGGATGGGCAATAAGTGCTGGCCTAGCATACACACTCTCTCACTCCCACACCCACATACTGACCATCATCCCCTCCCTGGGATTTCTGCAACTTTGCCCACACCAACCCCCCTGCAACTTTGGCCTTCCTGGAGTTCCCTGTGGCTTTGCACTCACCAGGCCTGTCAGAGGACATCCAGCCCCCGCCCCTACCATGGAGTAAATTAAACTAGAGGCCCCCTTGGACCTGACAATCCACTCCTCCCTGGACTTCTCTCACACTGGACCTGCCTCTGCCCTTCCTTCTTCCCTGCTTCCCCCAAGCCTGCCTGACCCCATGACCCCCCTTTCGATTCCCCAATCCTTAAAAGCATTTTTCAAAATTCTGTCCATAAGTTCTTCAATGGTTGAGTTCAAAGACATGGCGGGCTAGAACAATATGGGCGCCGCATCAGGCCTGTGGACTGGCTGTTGGGCAAGTCTGGCCTTGACGGGCAAGGGCAGCAGCTGCGTTGGAACACCATCACCTACAATTTCCCCTCCTAGCCTCACAACGTCATGTCATGGAAATATATCGCTGTTCCTTCACTGTCACTGGGTCAAAACCCTGGAACTCCCTCCCTAACAGCACTGTGGGTGTACCTACACCACCTGGACTGCAGCTGTTCAAGAAGGCAGCTCACCACCTCCAACTCGAGGGCAATAGGGGATGGGCAATTAACATTGGTCCTGTCAGTGATGCTCACGTCCTATGAAAGTATTTTAAAAAACACCTGTCAGGGTTGAACAGCAGAGGTGGGAGGACAGATAAATGTTCCAGATTTCTAGCTAATAAGAGGGAAGTTCATTTTTATATATATTTCCCTCAAGAGATTAAATGATATAGAGAATTCCCTATCAGCACTCACGAAACAGCATTTTCTTATAATCCAATTAGGGACCAGTAACTTCTTGTTTAAAGTAGCCAAAGTTTGAAATCTCAGTTACTTACTAGGGGATAATGCCACAAGATTCCACAATTTTAAACAAATAGAAGAAATTTTACTATACAAGAATCAATAAAACAAACAGTCAATACTATTCATCTTATATTCTAATATGCAGAATTAACATGGGTTAAAAATAAATTAACAGGAAAATTGCAGTTGAACGCATCACAAACTGCACATTGAATGACAGACACAACATGACAGATCCCACAAATTTTCTCAGCATCCACCCAGATGTCAGTGATCACTTTGAGTCACAAAATCTTTTAAAATCTGTCAACCCCACAAGGGTTTTCAACTCCTGTCCTGCAAGGTTAGAGCTTCTGTTTTCCCTCAACTGCAGCCCTAGCTTAGCTTGGAAGTCCCCTTGCTTCTTCTGGCTGAAATGTGTTGTCAGGCAACAGGACTTAAACGTAGAATGCCCCGACGGCTACTCACCTCCCAGCTGCTCAATCTCTTCTCCCAAGACTTCAACCCACTGGGCTTACAAGGCTGTACCCCAACATCTAATCATCGGAATGATCACAGCTTTTTAGCTGAGCTGAGTAGACAGCTCCACTTCAGCTTCAGTGAGCTGACACTTCTCCAGCTTCCTGGAGCAGCCAACCACTTCAGCTTCACTGAATTAACCACTACGCCTCATGGACTTTCTGTGCCTTAATCCCAACTGAGCTACTGCCAATCTTCTTCTTTGCCTCAGCTCTCAGCTGCACCGAGCAAGTGCTGCTCTTGGGTTTTCCTGAGCCTCAACTCTCAGCTTTGCGGATAAATTTTACAACAACTGCAATTTGCATTTATATAGCACCTTTAATGTCTCAAAATGCTTCACAGATACATAGGGAGGGATTTTCTGGCCCCATCCGCCACCAGGATCATCTGGTCCCACCGAAAGTCAATGGACTTCTGGCTGGACTGCCGAATCTCCTGTGATGGGTCCCACCACAACAGGGCTGGAAAATCCTGGCATGAATTGGAAGTGGTTCAGAGGAGCTTTGCTGGATTGATACCTGGAATGAGCAGGCTGTCTTATGAGGAAAGGTTAGACAGACTGGGCTGGTTTCCACTGGAGTTTAGATGTGTGAGGAGTGACTTGATTGATGTATACAAGATCCTGAACAGTGTTGACAAGGTAGACATGGAAAGGACGTTTCCTCTTGTGGGGTGAGTCCAGAACTAGGGAGCACTGTTTTAAAATTAGGGGTTGCCCTTTTAGGACAGAGATGAGGAGAAGTATTTTTCTCAGAGGATTGTGTGACTTTGGAACTCTCTGCCTCCAAAGACAGTGGCCATTGAATATTTTTAAGCCAGAGGTAAGCAGATTCTTGTTAGGCAAGGGAATCAAAGGCTTTGGGTTAGATGGGAATGTGGAAATCAAAGTGCAAACATATCAGCCATGATCTTATTGAATGGCGGAGCAGACTCGAGGGGTCGAATGGCCTATTTCTGCTCATATTTCGCATTTTTATATTTTCGTATAATCAGAAAAAAGTTGACACACAAGCCAAAAAAGGAGACATTAAAATAAGAGAATAAAAGCATGGGCAAAGAGGTGGGTTTAATTTTTTTACTTTTTAGCAAATGTACGGCGGGATTTTCTGCACCCGCCCGTTACCACAATCTTCCAGTCCCGCAGCAAGTCAATGGACTTCTGGCTGGGGCACTGCCTTGCCCGTGGCGGGTCCCACCCGCGATGGGAGCCGGAAAATCCCAGCCATAGTGTCTTAAAAAGAGAGAAAGGTCATTGGTCTTTCACAGACAATGTGAAGATTTGATCCATTGCCCAATAAGGATAAAAGCCGGATTCGTCACTGTTCTAAGTTGAAGAAGTTACTGTTTTAGGAGACATTTGAAGAAACCTTGGCTCCTCGCTGCGTTACATGCTGTATATAGTGCACACTGCAGTCACAGTGCTGGTGGGGGGAGTGGATGTTTAATAGCTCTGAAAGTGAATTTAGATCGGGGATTCATCATCATACATTTGAAGAATTCGCATGATAATGTCACTGGCCTACAAATACATCAGCAATCCCAAAAGCCATTTTCTGATGTATTGGTGAAAGCCATATAAAGGCAGAACAGTTCCATCTCCACAGATTTAATTTAAAGGATGAGAAAATGAAAGAACATCCCTGAGAAAAAAGAAATAGTGAAGAACATAAATTACAATGCGAAGGAATGGCAGCAGCATAGTCTCACAGGAGACATGACTGCAGTTCTGGAAGCTTTTCATTAGAATAATGGAGTGCAACTAAATATGTTTGGAAAAGAAAATAATCAGGAATAATCTCTACAAACATCGATCACTTAGGAAGAAATACGAATTTGACTTGCCTTTGTCAATCTGGTAGAATTTATAATTAATTGCAAAAATAAATTCAGGTCCCAAACCAAGATAAATGCTTGCAAAGGTACAGGAACTATGAATATATTTTCACAAGTCTTACCACAATAAAGGAGTAGAATCACCACAGGATGTCTTTAATGTTCCATACAAAGAAAATCTAAATAAATTATGCTTCATGCTTAATGGAATCCGAGAACAAGTTACAAGGGTCAATACCTAAACAATTCGAGCAGCTGCCACTTCAGCTCGTGGCTGGCTGTACCTCAATTAAAGAATTACAAATCAATTTTGTTATTCTTTCATGGGATGTGGGCTTCGTTGGCTGGGCCAGCATTTATTGCCCATCTGTAGTCGTCCTTGAAAAGGTAGTGGTGAGCTGCCTTCTTGAACCGCTGCAGTCCATGTCGTGTAGGTATACCCACAGTGCATTGGGGAGGGAGTTCCAGGATTTTGATCCAGTGACAATGAAGGAATGGTGATATATTTCCAAGTCAGGATGGTGAGAGTCTTGGAGGGGAACTTGCAAGTGGTGGTGCCCCCGTGCATCTGCTGTCCTTGTCCTTCTAAGTGGGAGAGTTCACAAATTTGGAAGGTGCTGTTGAAGGAGCCTTGTTGAGGTGCTGCAGGGCATCTTGTTAATGCTGCTGACACTGCTGCTGCTGTGAATCAGTAGTGAAGGATGTGAGTGTTGAAAGTGATGGATGTGGTGCCAATCAAGCAGGCTGATTTGTCTTGGATGTTGTCAAGCTTCTTGAGTGTTGTCGGTGCTGCATTCATCCTGGCAAGTGGAGAGTATTCCATCGCACTCCTTGTGCCTTGTAGATGGTGGACAGGCTTTGGGGAGTCAGGAGGTGAGTTACTCACCGCAGGATTCATAGCCTTTGACCTGCTCTCATAGCCACAGTATTTATATGGCTAGTCCAGTTAAGCTTTTAGCCAATGGCAACACCCAGGGTGTTGATAGTGGGGGGATTCAGTGATGGTAATGCCATTGAATGTCAAGGGGAGACAGTTAGATTCTCTTTTGTTGGAGATGGTCATTGCCTGGTATTTGTGTGGCATGATTGTTACTTGCCACTTGACAGCCCAAGCCTGGATATTGTCCAGCTCTTGCTGCATTTGGACATGGACTCCTACTGTATCCGAGGAGTCGTGAATGGTGCTGAACATTATGCAATCACCAGTGAATGTCCCCAGTTCTGACATTGTTGGAGGTGGTCATTGGCTGGCACTTGCATGGCACAAATGTTACTTTCCACTTATCTGCCCAAGGGTCTTACTGAATTTCGCAAACATCCCCAATTCTGACCTTATGATTGAAGGAAGGTCATTGATGGAACAGCTGAAGATGGCTTCCCTGAGCAACACCTGTAGTGATGTCCCGAGACTGAGATGATTGACTTCCAACAGCCACAACCGTCTTTCTTTGGGATGGTTTGACTTCAACCAGCGGAGAGTTTTTCCCCTGATTCCCATTGACTTCAGTTTTGCTAGGGCTCCTTGATGCCACACTCGGTCAAAATGCTGCCTTGATGTCAAGGGCAGTCACTCACACCTCACCTCAGGAGTTCAGCTTTTTTGTCCATGTTTGAACTAAAACTGTAATGAGGTCAGGAGCTGAGTGGCCCTGGTGGAACCTGCCAGCCTGAAAATGATCCAAATACACCACCTCCACCAGTTTCCCCTCTGTTAGTTATATCCTCAAAAACTCAAATAGGGTGTCCATTTCATAAATCCATGTTGACCCTCCCTAATCCTGCAGTTTTTTTCTCGGCCAGCTCGGTCAGTATTTGTGCCACTCTTGGTGATGGACATTGAAGTCCCCCACCCAGAGTACATTCTGCACACTTGCCATCCTCAGTGCTTCCTCGAAGTGGTATTCAACGTGGAGGAGTACTGATTCATCAGCTGAGGCGGGGGTGGTACATGGTAACCAGCAGGAGGTTTCCTTGCCCATGTTTGACCTGATACCATGAGATTTCATGGGGTCTGGAGTTGATGTTGAGGACTCCCAGGGCAACTCCCTCCAGGCTGTATGCCACTGTGCCACCACCTCTGCTGGGTCTGTCCTGCCCGTGGGACAGGGCATACCCTGGGATAGTGATGGTGGTATCTGGGACATTATCTGTAAGCTATGACTCTGTGAGGATGTTTCTGTCAGGCTGTTGCTTGCCTAGTCTGTGAGACAGCTCTCCCAATTTTGGCACTAGCCCCCAGATGTTAGTAAGGAGGACTTTGCAGGGTCGACAGGGCTGAGTTTGCCATTGTCATTTCTGCTACCTCATTCAACGCCAGGTGGTCCGTCCGGTTTCATTCCTTTTTTGAAACTTTTTAGCGGATTGACACAGCCAAGTGGCTTGTTAGGTCACTTCAGAGGGCATTTAAGAGTCAACCACATTGCTGTGGGTCTAGAGTCACATGTAGGCCAGACCAGGTAAGGACGGCAGATTTCCTTCCCTAACAATTTACAAGAATTGACAATGGTTTCATGGTCACCTTTAGACTCTTAATTCCAGACTCTTTTTATTGAATTAAAATTCCACCATCTGCCATGGTGGGGTTCAAACCTGGGTCCACAGAGCATTACCCTGGGTCCCTGGATTACTAGTCCAGCGAGAATACCACTTCGTCATCGCAGGTGCAGTGGCCAGCCGCAATGACCTCCCAGGCCAAAGAGGTGAGGCTGGTATTCTTTCCATGGCTGTCCCTGGAATAATCACACCCTTACACCCCCCGCACTCCTCATTTCAACGCCTTGAGAGCATCAGGGCAGAAACGGGGTACAGCCTTCCTCTTGTGGGCTTGTTGCCTTCTTGCTGTAGTCACCAGACATCTCGACATCTGAAAACAGGTGGGCTGAAGAGAGTGAGGTGTGTATGCTTGGCTGGCATTTAAATAATGCAGGTAGACCTTTGACCCCATCAGGTAACAGTGGGCGAATGAATCAGCTCCTGACATGTCAGGTCATTCGGAGAGATACTCGCCTTTGCATAATTAATGACCTTCCAAGCGCTGTATTGGCACGATTTCCCACCATTCCAAGCAGCGGGAAACACACCATGGAACCTGCCCGCCACCACATTTAGTTTCAAAACTGGAAAATTCTGCCCTGAGTCTGTTTATATCAAGGAAATGAATATAGCAGGAATAAATCTGACTCTGGTTACTTAGCGTCAGGCCTGGTGGGATCTGCAACTATGAATAAATTGGAATTTGAAATCCAGCGTATGTAAGTGAAGTTTATTCCGTAGTGTTGGGGGTTGGTGGGAGAATCAGGCAGAGTCAACAGCCTGATTGTCAACGGGTAACAATAATTTGCTGTATGACTAAGACACAAATAGAGACCCAATCAGAAAATCTACCTCAATATCTTAGAGTAACATAGTCATATAGAGCCATTTACGACACAGAAGGAAGCCATTCAGTCCATTGGGTCTATGCCAGTATAGCTTGGGTTCTGTTCATTTTTTGACAAAGTAATTTAGCCTATATGCATTGGTCCTCAAGTGTGATGTCTCTCCCGAAAGGTAGAATATAAGGGAATGTAGTGGGCTTCTCAGCGAACATCTCCAGCAAACATATTCCCCACTTAGGGTTACTTCTTAAAACTGGTCATGCTAAACCATGCACAGCATTGATAAGATGCAGGTTTCGGTTCATTAAGGCTCTGCCTGCTAACGGAGGCTATTTTTCCTGGGAAAATAGCTAGGATCATGACAGTGGATCTTCTGTATCTCTTGCAATCATTAGAGTTGCTCCCTCAACTAAGGGCACATCCTCAACCAACAAAAAGTTAGGACATAAATGAAGAAATGCAACACCTAGGCATATGAAGCATGTGACACCAGTGTCATTTGCTTTCTACCACTTAAAAGCACCTAGTCAAAGCTATCAATGATCTCTTTTGTAATGACAGCTGAGTTTGCTCTCTCTCCTTACTCTCTTCAATTTCCCCATCAATTCGCCGTTGCTGCCCATTCCATTCTCTGCCATCACCATCTCCTTCACTGTTTCCCTCTGTGTCTCTCCTTCTACTCATCCCAATGCAGTGACTACATCCCCTCAAACAGCTTTTCTTTCCATCTCCACAAGATCACCTCTGGTGAGGCCCAGTGCTTCATCCTTGGTCACCAATCTTCATCTACAGATGAGATCACAGTGCCATCCACAGATTTAAGGACAGCTTCTGTATGTACAGTGATGACACTGCCACAATGCCACCTCCAGTTCTCATCAGCAATTCATCGATTATAAACTGATATGTGCACCAACACTTAATTCATAGCAGGCAAGTCCAAGCAATGGCTGGGGTGTTTTAAATGAAGGCACCTGGAATGATCTACAGAGTGATAGAAAGTGGAATGGCCAATGGCTGTGCCCTCTATTGATTCGCTACCATGCTCGCTGCGGTGCATTCTAACTAGATGTGTAAGAAACATACGCGCCCTGATTTTAATTCCATCTCCCACCCTGGATATCAAACTGTGGGAGGGAGAGGTCCAAGAAGCATAGGGGACTTGCTCACCTCTTTCTTGCCCCTGTTTTTGTTCTGGTTTTTGCTGTTGTTGACTAATCCCATTCAGAAGTATGAGATCTTCCCTTTATCCCCTCTGTATATCCTACTTTATTCAATCAAAAACCTTGATGCTGCCTTCAGAACCTCTTCCTGCTATTTGAAAAATCACAGTTAATGTGATTTTCCTCCATCTTGGCATGATTTGACCCTCCATGCTCCACCCCCTCCTATATAATGGCCCTCTGGAGCAACTATTTGATTGGTAATAGAGTCTTCACATGGATGTTATCTCTAGAAATGACTTTTCAAGCAATGAACGTATTACAAGTCAGATGGTATCACCAAGACAATCATTTGCAAATACAGAGGCCAAGTCTTCATCATCAGCTTTACTGTGTGGTCCAAATTCATAATTTCTGAGTAAAGTTGTTAGCTTCTTTAGTTAAAACCTGGTTAACTGAACAAAGTGATATTGCATCTTTTATAATAATTTCCTTACAATTCAAATGTTCTGAAGAAACACAACATTGTACTTAGCAATTTTGATTCATAACACTCTGCTTGACTGCCAAAATGGATTATTTCAATATAATTATCAAACACACACTAATGATACACTGCAGTGATATCAAATGAAATGAGTTTCCTTGCAAGAATGCTTTTCCACTTTATTTTGAGTGAGTGAACATTTAATAAACATGGTCTGAAACTGTAAAAAGAAATGTTTTAGCTAATACTCTTGGAATGAGTAGGTTTTAACCTCTTTTGCCTCACTAGCTTTCTCGCTGCACTTTTACAATTCATAATTTCTGTGTGCTGAAATGAACTTCTTGATGATAAATATTCAAAATGTAGGTACACACATTAAACATTTAATTTCAACCTTAATTAAACATCTGGGCCAGGATTTTACCTTTGGCATGTGGGCGAGCGAACGTAATGTGACGGGCGGTGACATCGGGTGTATGTCTCAACATCATCGCGCACTCGTGTTATATTTCGTTCGACAGGCGTGCGCTGGAGTTAGCTGCATGCTCACCGATAATTGAAAGGCCTATTAAGGCCATTAACAGGGTAATTAAGTTGAAGTTTATGCAGCCCATCCAACCCTACGGTTGGCTGCCAGGTGAAAAGGCCATACAGCCTCTGCGTTTTTCAGGAAACCTTATCCACAAGTGGGATGAGGTTTCCTAAAGCTGGTACAAATTAAATAAAAACTTTATTTTTAAATTAAAGACATGACACAGTCACATGATGGGACATGTTTCATTAAATTTTAGTATTTTTTTTAAAAAGCGCTTCAGTCTTCCTGAGGCAGCTCTGTGCCTCAGGGAGATTGAAGCACTGTTTCGTGCGCATGTGCTAACTGCGCATCAGGCTTGCTCTCCCTGCTCCCCCCTCCCCCCCGCCTGCACAGGTAAGGCCCAGCGCTGCCACTCGCGATCCACTCCTGCCAAGGCCAGCCGACGAGGGAAAAATTCTGGATCTGGCAGTGCACATTGAAATGAGTAACCTTCTCATGGGCACAATGTGGCATGACACCGAGTCAGACAAGAAGATCCTAGATGCTTCCTGGCCCTTAAGTTGGCAAATCTGAATTGGCTGCAGTCACCCCTGGCTATGAAAAGGAAAAATCAGTCCGCTTTCCACTTAGGATAACTAGTCACCGATACTGATTAGAATCAGAGAATCATGCAGTATAAAAGACCATTCAGCTCACCGTGCCTGTGCTGATTCTTTGAAAGAGCAAGACGGATCATCCGCTTCCCAGCTCCTTCATCGTAGCCCTGAAAATATTTCCTATTGGAAGGTGCTTACATGTTCAGTTTAAGATGAATTAGGCACTTGGCTGCAACGTGACTCACAGCAGACAAGAATAAACAGGGCCAGAATTTACATGTCCCCGCCGGGCATGTTTTTGGCCATGGATGGAGGGGTTGGGGTGGGGGGGGGGGGTGGGGGGGCTGCTGGGCAGCACATAAAATAGGGCGTGTGCCCAACTCACCACCTTCCCACCCACCCTAAAGCTCGCCCCACAACGCAGAAGATGGGCACGCTAAAACTGGCAGCCCACCCGCCATATTTAAGTAAATAATTAGGGGTCAATTGAGCTTGTTAACAAGTCAATTGACCCCAATACTATGCCGCCCATGCCAAAATATGGGTGGTATGGTCAGTCGGATGGGAGTGGGCAGGCCATTATTTCCCAAAAGTTTTTAAAAGGCCAGGAAGGACAAGGAGTACTATATTTGGGGGGGGTGGGGGGGAGTGGTGGGGTCAGGGTACCCTTTGCACACTGGGGGCAGCCCACATTGATAGTACGCCCCCTTTCTTCCTATCCGCCTGCTCTCTAAAACCCACCATCCCCCATCCCCCTCCCCACCCCCACCATCCCCCATCCCCCTCCCCATCCCCACCATCCCCCCTCCCCCTCCTCACCCCCACTATCCCCCTCCCTAACCTTGCCAAGACGCCTCCTGCCCAATATCCAGAGCTTAACTTACTCCAGGATCCATTGGCCTTCTTCTTCAGACTATTTGCAGCCTCAGCAGCGCCCACTAATGAAATATTGATGCTGCCGTGACTGTTGGAGCTGCTGGTCGATCTGATCGGCCAGCAGCTTCCGAGGGCGGAACATCCTCCCAAGCGAGGGGGTGGAAGCCCCACCCTCTGACAATTCAGCCCGCCTGCAGCATATTATGGCTATGGGGAGGGCTGGCATGGAGTGAGTCAGGTTCCGGCTGACTTTACTCCTGGTGGGGTGGCGGGGGAGGGGATGAGCTATCCGAGCCCCACCCTCCCCCTAAACATGTAGCCCATAATCTAGACCCACACTCCAATGCATTACTGAAGGAATGCTGCAATATGGCAAATGCAATCGTCCACATAGGATGTTAATTCAACCTCTCCCTGTGTCCTTGTCAACATTCAACTCTCTCACAACATCACAAAAACAGAAGAACTAGTGATGCATTCATATATTATTTATGGGACATTGCAGTGCACAAATTGCTGGCTATGTCTTCTGACATAACAGCAACTAAATTTCAGAAGTAATCCATCATTTGTAAGGTGCATTTAGACATCCTCAGGAACAATAATGCGATTTATAAATGCAAGTTTGTCCTTATTCTTAACATCATTATCATGTCACAAACCTTTTCAAATCCCATTCCTTCAAACAAAAATCCTCGCAGTTTGCACACAATCCATGTGTTCTATTTAACGTATCCTATTTTTGAAGAGTCAATTTCTAAATAACAGTGAGATATGTTTTGATATATGGTTCAATCTACAGGAATTTGCAGTTGCAGGACAATGTTTCAGTGTAATGTGAATTTCAAAGTGTATTCTGGCAAATCTATAGTTAGTCTGAAAATGTTTAAAACATTTTCAGAACTGGTACTCACCACAGTGAGCAGACTACTCGCCAAGAGAGAATGTTTATGGACTCCATACACGCGTGCTGAAAGCAATGCTTCCAAAGTAAGCTTCATGCACTCACTGTCCATGTTTTTTCTGAACATTTCACAATAATCATCATATCCCAGAAGGGAAAACCAATTTAAACTAGCATTCTTATTTCCCAGTTTTTACTGGTGTTCCATTTTAAGGTGTACAAGACCGGTTGGGATCAGTATTCTTATTTCCCAGTTTTTACTGGTGTTCCATTTTAATGTGTACAAGACCGGTTGGGATCAGTATTCTTATTTCCCAGTTTTTACTGTTTTTTTCATTCTGGGTATAAATCTAATTTCTGTGCGAGTTGCTCCCCCCAAATTAAACAAATATGAAAACACGTACCAGAATGCAATTTTCACTGCAGCTACCAGTATGTGAATGGTGCTGAAACACTTTTTTAATAACTGGAAATGGGGCTACTGTGGGAAAAAGCACTTTTCATTAAGCTAAAGTGCATGGCATGACAAGTAAAGGTGGAGCTCTGCTTGTGCACTACTGTATTATTAGTCATAAAGTCATAGTTAGTTATGGCACAGAAGGAGACCATTTGGCCCAGCGAGCCCATGCGTGCTCTCTTTCCCATCTACTGTATTGTGGGGCGATCTTTGGGGTGTGAGATTAAGGAAGGCGAGTAAAAAGCAGGACCTCAAGAGCAGTAATCTCGGATTACTCCCAGTGCCAAATGCTGGTGAGCATAGGAATAGGAGGATTAATTGATTGAACATGTGGCTAGAGAATTGGTGTAGGGGGATTGGGTGGGGGGGGGGGGGCATCAAATTTCTGAGGCATTAGGACCTGTTCTGGGGCAGGTGGGACCTGTACAAGATGGACGGGGACTAATATCTTTGTAGGAAGATTTGATAGTGCTGTTGGGGAGGGTTTAAACTAGCTTGTTGGGGGGGTGGGAACCTAAGGGGTAGGTAAATTGGAAGGAAGTAAAGCTGGTAACACGAAGTAGAAAAGTAGCAAACAAAATTAGATGGCAGCTGATACAAAGGCGAGTATCAACTAGGCTTAGAATTCAGAAGAATGTAAAAAGGATGAAGTTAAGGGCACTCTGTCAGAATGCACACAGCATCCACAACAAGGTAGATGTTTTAAAGGCACAAATAGAGGTAAATGAGTACGATCTAATTGCCACTATGGAAATGAGGCTGCAGGGTGACCAAAACTGGGAACTGAATATTCAAGGATATTCGTCGTTTAGGAAGGACAAGCAGAAAGGAAAAGGAGGTGGTGTTGCGCTGATAATAAGGGCTGAGCTTGGTACATTAGTAAGGGAGGATCTCAGATCGGAAGGACAAAATGTGGAATCTGTTTGGGTGGAGCTAAGAAACAGCAAGGGGCACCAAGCATTGGTAAGGGTTGGCTATCAGCCACCAAACAGTAGTGGTTGTGTGGGGCATGGTATTGATCAGGAGATTAGAGAAGCATGTAGCAGGGGTAATGCAGTAATCGTGGGTGACTTCAATCTGCATATAGACTAAACCTGATAGGCACTAATGCTGTGGAAGATGAGTTTCTGGAGTGTGTTAGGGATCATTTTCAAGAGCAGTATGTTGAGGAACTGACTAGAGAGCAGACTATTTAAGATCTAGTATTATGTTACGAGAAAGGGCTAATTAATAATCTTGTTGTAAAAGAAATTTTAGGGATGAGTGACCATAATATGATAGAATTTTACATTGGGCAGAATCTTCTGCCTGTTAGGCGGGCGGGTCCGACACAATCTCTGGCAGACAGGGAGACGATCCCTGCCGGAGAACCGGGCCCCACCGCCATTTTACGTGGGCGGGCCAATTATGCACTATGCGCTTCTTGTGCGGGTTGGGGGGATTCCCCAAAAGCAAGAGTGCACTCTTCCGCGCATATGCACGAAAGAGCGCACATTTCCCTGAGGCTAAGTGCTGCCTCAGGGAGATCGCTTCCTGTTGAAAAATATTAAAAATTTAGGAAAAAAAATTCCCTAACATGTCCCCCTCATGTGACAATGTCACATGAGATGGGACATAATAACTTTATTAAAAATTTTAAAACGCTGCATGAAACCTCACGGGCAGGTCCTTTAATTGTATAAATGATCCTGTCAATGGCCTCAAGGCTTAGAGACCCTATGATCTTACAGTCTCCAGTCTTGTGGCATAGATGTTGCTACTACTGTTTTTGCTGTGCCGTTTGAAGATCGACTGTTTCTCCCTGATTCTTGGGCTAAGATTCGTTATCTGTAGTCAGTTTTAGTTATGTGACCACATGATCGATACTTATATTGAAATTAGAAGCCATTGCTATACAACAGGGAATGGTTGTTACCATTCATACCTACTTATGATAAATTGGATCATAAATCTACAGTTCCCTTTGTTAAGCTTCAAGTTTGGAGACAGTGGGCTGAATTCTCATTGAGTTGGGATAACTTAGGAGCTATTCAAAAATGCTAGGCATTCCCAATTCTAGGGTCTGAATTCTACCCTGGGGGTCAGCCTGAAGTCAGCATAGCCGGAAGCGGATGTAAAACTCACTCGCTGCGCTGTGAATGTGATCTTATGCTGGGCAGCCAATTAAGGCCCGCCCAGCGTGAACTGTGACTGCTGGATGTGTTTTCTGTGAGCGGGGGTGAGAGTGCATTGGGCGCTGGCTCCAATGGGGACGCATCGGGGTGTTAAAAAAATGGAAGAGGCACCCTTCTGAAGGTTTACAGGAGCTGTGAGGGAGGCTGAGGGAACTGTTTTGAAGCAATCCAAGAAGTGTCCAGGTGTGCAGTCATGGCCTCATCATGAAAGGTCATGGAAGGTGGGACGGCAAGTCGGGCAGGCACTCTGCCACCTGGGAATGCTGGTCAAGGAGGTCAGTGCCAGGCGACATATCTTAATGCCTAGCAATGGCAAGAGAAGGCCACCCCACCTGACCAAGAAGGCCTGGATAGAAGTTGCCGCCCAGGTTAGTGGGCATGACATGGTGCACCACAAGTGGCTTCAGTGCTGCAAAAGGTTCAATGATCTTCTGCAGTCAGCAAGGGTAAGTGCAGAGGTGGCATGGACCTGTGCGGAGAAGCTTATTCGGGTGCCTATTGCTTGGAACTTTCAGGGATCTAAGAGTGTGTACGCCAACTGGCACTGAAGCTCTGACCTGTCAAGGCTGGGATGTCAACACAACTGGCCTCAGTGCATTACAGGATGAGATGTGCCACAGTGACATGGCCCACCTAATGCCCGGGTGGGAGCCAGGAAAGGACCTTCAGGGAGACGGAGCAATAATGAGGCTTTCAGGAGAAGAGCTGTCATGACGCTGCGGAACACCACAGAACGGGTGAAGGAGTGCCAAATCTGTACATCCTCACAAAGCATGAAAGCGATGCACTGGAGCTGGAATGCCAGCTCGTTCCTCCGGTTACAGTGAGGTGGGGGTCTCGGATGAAGGTAAGAGTGTAGGTGACAGATGTGTGTGCGCTGGGTACTGGAAACATAACGTGCTCCTCTCATCAGAAACTGAACTGTCATAGCCAAAGACCCCACTGAAGCTCCAATACAGATGGCACCATGCAGCAGGTCTGCACTGTCTCCTCAGCCCGCCTAGCATGCATAGTGACTTTGATGATTGAATGTACTGACCTTTTGCCTTCCTCCCACGGATGTGCCATCTGCAGGAGCTGCCGGCAACCTCGAGGACACCCCATTGAGCTCCGAGGAAGACATCGCACCTGCACCAGCATCACACTGTCTCTGAACCAGGCACCAGCTCAGATTCTCACACGTTGTGAAAAGAGCCGGGGACATAGAAATTGAGGGCCACTGTGACCTTCAAAGTTACCGGCATGGGGTGTCCACCCATGCAGTTGGAGGCGATTTACAGACCTACGATGAGACATATTGCTGTCACTGTGTCCCTGGAAAGGCAGAGTCTCCTGCGGCACTGGACCTCGGACATCTGGAGGTAGTTGGAGCGCTGCCTGAACACTCTAGATGCCGGGTAGTGGTGTCTTCGGTGTACCCTCCCTCCTTGGCCTCCCTGCTGGCCCTGCACCAACTGAGCCCGTGCCTTTTCCTTAAAGGTCTGTCCCTGGGTTGCTGCCCATGCCCACCTGGCCTCCTCTCCCTCCTGCCCCCTCTCTTCCTCTTCAGAAGAGGTTCCACCAGTGGAATACACTATCCCATTGGATGGGGTGCCGAGGAGCAGTGCCTTGAAAATGAAGGAGCGCTGTGCTGCGATACTCAGAGGAACCTTCCAGGGAAGATGAGGACCTGAGATGCTGAAAGGCAGGCTTGACAATCAAACAAGATGCCAAGAAACTCTAGGACAACTTTGTACTCACACAGCAAAGAACTGGCAATGGCAGAGAAATTACTGCTGCTCTGGAGGCCTTTTATCCCTCCTGTGGATGAGGAAATGATTAAAATGTGATTTCTGCCCACAAGGGCAGCCCTGCCGTTGAATATGGTGCCCAAGTTTTTGGGGTAGAGGGGTAGGGTGGGTGAGGGAAGTGGCCATGCATTCAGGAAATCTGTATAAAGTGACCATTCCTCTGCAACAGAGGCAGTTCAGGCACAGGCACATTGTATGATTGGGGTCAGGCTCCTAGCTTCTCTGCCCACTCAGAAGCATCAAAGTGCCACCAAGTTCTGTAGAGTTCCCCACTGCCTGCACCCAGGGGTGTCCATCACCCCTCCACCTCCCCTGGCACAGACTGCAAATTCATGAGCATTTTAGTGGACTGCAGAACAGTTGGATGACTGCACATGCTGTACAATCTCCCCGCTAAAGCTGGCCATGTAGCACTGCTGGAGGCGCTTACAGCCTCTTGCAATGTCATGGTCCCAGTTTGGACTAGTCTCCCCCATGGTTCAAGCTAACAGCGCAGCTTTGCTGGGCACTAATCTCTGGTCATCCAAGTGGTGACAAGCACTCTCTGGGAAGTGTTAAGGGGCCGTCACACTTAACCAGGACAGGCACTCAGTACACCCAGGCTAACCACGTGTTTCTCTCTTTCATCCTGCAGGAGGAGTACATCAGGATCATGGAGCCCGATGACCTACAGAGCACGAAGAAGATGGAGGAGAGAGCGATTGAGGCTCCTGGTTGTGCAGAGGCTGGAAGAAGGGGCAGCTGGGGCTCCAGCACACGCCACCCCCAAGACGCAGCGAGCAGTTGCTGATCGGCGCCTAGTGTCACCCAGGGTCTATGGCCGCTGCCTTTCATTCCTGCAGATGACTGAGAACTAGTGTTGCCGAAGACTGCATGTGTCTAGGGTTCTGGTCACTCATATCTGGCATTCACTGCAGGATTTGGGGCCACAGGGACATGGAGGCCAGTGGCTGTGAAAGTGATCATGATGCTCAATTTCTATGGCAGTGGCTCCTTTCAGGGCTCAACAGGTGACCTCTGTGGGATATCACAACCCCCCCACCCACAAATACATCCATGAGGTCACAGATGACATCTTCAGGGGGGCACAACATTTTGTGCATTTCACCCGGGACCAGGGCAGCCAGGGTGCAAGAGCGATTGGATTTGCCCAGATTTGGGTTTCCCACAGGTTCAGGGTGCGATTGACTGCACTCACATGGCGCTCAGATCTCCATCACAACACACAGCGGGCTACAACAACTGCAAGGGCTTCCACTCGCTGAATGTGCAGCTAGTGTGTGACAACCACAAACACGTCATGCAGGTGTGCGCATGGTTTCCAGGGAAGGTCCAAGACGTCTACATCCTCAGTCAGTCACAGGCCCCTGGAGCCTCCCAGGGTCCACAGAGGCTGCAGTGATAGCTCCTCAGGGACAAGGGCTACCTGCAGAGGATGTGGCTGAAGATACCCTCTGAAGATGAGGTTCCAGTGCCTGGACCAGCCTGGCGGTGCCCTGCAATATGGGTGATGTGTGTCACGCATCGTTGTCATCTGCTGCACGCTTTACAACCTAGTGCTGCAACAGGGAGGCGAGCTGGCTGAGGAGGAGATGGTAGAGCTGCACCTTTCCTCCGATGAGCACGCTGATGGGGATGAGTCTGAGGAGGCCCTTGGAGGCAACGATGACAGGGATGAGGCCCTCGCACTGGCCAGATGAGGCAGGCATGCTCGGGAGGCCCTCATAGCTGCCAGATTTGTGGAGGATGATGATATCATGCAGTGAGGAGACACCATAACATCCTCACATCGCATTTGTGAATGTTTGACCCAGTCTGGCTTATGGCAGCGTGAATACCCTCTGTGAGAATGCTCTTGTCATGGAGACACTGTGGAGGCCCTAACAGTCGTTTGATTACAGGAGGATGATGACAACGTGCAGTGAGGACACTCCATAGATCTTCACATAGCCCCTGAGAATGCCTGACTCCTGTCTGGCCGAGGGCAGCTCGCTCGCACTCTGTGATCAGGGTCATATCATAGAGACGCAGCTGTGAAACTTTAGAAACATCTGATGCTTTGTCCGTCTTCAGCACCTGAGCCCTTCAGGAGCTGGAGCACAGCATCACGGGTCACAGATGCTGAAGAGATGGGGGCCAGCCCTTCCTTATGGTGCTGAGAGCACACAGAGAGAATGAGAGAACTCTGTGGTGCCTGCCCACAACATTCTGGCAACAATGACAAGTACCATCGAGGCGCAGGCATCGGTAATGTGTCCAAGGAGTGCGAAGTTGGACCATCACTTCGGGCTGAAGGTTGCACAAAGCACAGGGAAGAGGCCCTGGACTGAGTCACCTGCCTTTTATCTTATGCAAAAAGGTTTCACATCTGAGTGAACACTGCTCATCAGAACAAGGAGCCATAGGCAGTGAGACATTCTTGAGAGTTTATTGATAATAGTGAACAGTATGAACAAATGAGTAACACACATGTCCAGGTTGTGAACTAACTCTCCTTAACCCTATCCTAACCCTGCCATTACATCTTGGTGCTCCCTGGACATCTGGACATCCACAGTGGAGTTGGAGGCGGCTTGATGACTGTGATGCGCTGTCTGTGATGACTTTGGTGGGCATCCTTTGTAGGGCCGAGACTTGGAGGGCTCCAGCCTGTTTTCGGGGTCCTGCTGTGTGGCAGTGGCACCCTCCTCGGCCTGTGAACTGGAGCTGCTGAGATCACAGGAAGAGGGGATTCAGGTGGGCCGGTCACTCCAAGAGTCACCTGGATGGGTGGGCCCGGAGTGATCTTCCTGCGGATCCTCCTCCCTATGGGTGTCCAGGGGCCCCAGGCTGACTCCTTGAGGAGAAGGGGCAGCTGGAGTAAGATTGAGCTGCCCCGCGCCCCTCTTGAGTACGCATTATTGGAGGCCAACTATGGCCTCAGCGATGGAGTTCAGCCCACGTAGCAGTGCAGGAAGGACGTCTTGGACCAAGGTCTCCATGGCGGCCGCAATCCTCCCAGTGTTGACCTCATTGCATTGCAATGCCGGTGCTATCACCTCAGGCCGAAGGCAGATGGACTCCTCCATCGCGCCTTGCAATCTGAGGAGTGCAGTGGACATCACTTCCTGATATTGCCGATCTTGCCTTTGCAGCTCGGGAACATCAGGGGGAGGCAGTGGCATGGTGGTATTGTCACCAGACTGATAATCTGGAAACCAAGGGGTAATGTTCTGGGGACCCAGGTTCGAACTCCATCACGGCAGATGCTGGAATTTGAGCCCAATAAAAATTTGGGATTAAAAGTCTAATGATGACCACGAAACAATTGCCGATTGTCATTAAAACTCATCTGGTTCACTAATGTCCATTCGGGAAGGAAATCTGTTGTTCTTACCTGGTCTGGCCTACATGTGACTCCAGACCCACAGCAATGGGGTTGACTCTTAAATGCCCTCTGATCAAGGGCAATTAGGGATGGGCAATAAATGCTGGCCTAGCCAGCAATGCCCACATCCCATGAACAAATAAATAAAAAGCTCCAGCAACTATGACATACCCAACTCCAGAGGCTCATCATCTGACTTGGTTCAGCAAAGTTCTGATCTCCAGCAGTCCTCTGCATACCGGAGATCTGGGAAGTCCCTGCCACTGCCTGCTGTGGATCAGACAGTGCAATGTGCTCACCAGATTGTGATCCCGAGGCTACTCTAAAGCTAGGTCCCAATGAAGTGTGTGGTGGAGGGTGTGGGTGATTGCTGTGACGGGACTTCAGGGAGGGTGCCTCCAGATTCCTCCTCAGAGGCTCTTCCTTCTCACCACTCTGTCTTGGAAGAGGTGGTCAGTGCCAGTGCTGCACACAAGAGATTGGCCATCCAGTGTATAAAATAGGTGAATGATCTCATCCGTGCTGCCAGGGTAAGGCAACCATCTCATCATTC
The DNA here is from genome assembly GCF_017639515.1 of Carcharodon carcharias. Lineage (NCBI taxonomy): Eukaryota > Metazoa > Chordata > Chondrichthyes > Lamniformes > Lamnidae > Carcharodon > Carcharodon carcharias. Next base: position 171,105,742 of record NC_054472.1, read on the forward strand.
TAAACTCTCACTCACAAGGCCATCACACATTCACTGCCAGCTTAAGGGAAAACATCACTCACTTTCTCACACACACACCCTCACACCTCCGTCTGGCATCATCCCCTCTGAAGACTGCCTCTCAGCCCTCACCATCTTGAGGCCACTTGCACAGAACAACATGTGCCCCCCACACACACCCTGGTTTACCCCCCTTCCCAGTACAGCCCTCGCCCTGCATCCTCTTCCCTTGCCTGAGGCCACTTCTCCCCCTTCCCCAAGCAAGCCCTAGCCCCTGCAGCTATTGAAAAGCCAACCCCCCCCTATGGCTGGTCTGGTAGGTAGAGACCTGCCCGTGACTCCCCCCTTAAAGTGATGTGGTGCTGCCTGTGAAGCCGGGGCTGATGACGGTGAGCACTGCCCGAAACAAGGTAGACAAACAAACATCGAAGCCCCCAGCGAAGTGCAGCCCGCCAGGTGCACGTGGCTCGAGTACAGCTGTGAAACACATTGGCATTGCGCGCCAACGTGCCCAGATGATCAGGCGTAGGAGGATGATTCCAGTGAGCAGGGCTAATAATTAGATGCAAATCAATAAAAACAATGTTCCCGACATGCGGTGGTGGGAAGTGCGGTCTGCTATTGATGGGTGGAGCGGACAATCGCAAACTGCTTTCACGATGTGAAACCAATTTTTTGCCTTCTCACCATATTATACACCCACCACTCGCCATGACAGCTGATGCCAAAGGGGCTGGAAAACTCCAGCTATTAACTCTTTCACTCTCCGCAGATGCTGCCAGACTGCTGAGTTTTTCCAGCATTTTCCGTTTTTATTTCAGAAAAAGATGTTCATTTTCCACACCTACCATCTCTATTCACGATCCATAATAAGTTAGGTTGCAGGCATTATAAGAAGGATGGAGTGCATAACAAAGTGATGTTAAAATGTACCTTTGGTTATCCCAATGGAATATCATTTAGCTCTTTCAGTCAATCATTTCCCAATGTAATGGGGGCCAGCATTGGGACCGGTGATTTTCTTGTTACATATAAATATCCTGGACTTGGGTACAGGGAGTACAATTTAAAGTTTGCATATGATACAAAACTTGGCAAGCAGATTTCAGGAGGACATAGGCTGCTGAAACGGGCAAACGGATGGCAAATGTAATTTAAAACGGATAAATGGGAAATAATGTACTTTGGGAGAACAACATGGAGAGGAAGTAGAATCTAAATAGGACTATTCTGAGGTGGGTGTAAGAGCAGAGAGTCCTGGGGGTGCATAATTCCCAAATCATTGAAGGTGGCAGGGCATGTTGATAGGTTGGTTAGGAAAGCATATAGGATACTTGACTTAGTAAACGGAGGCATTGAATACAAAAACAAAGGTGTCATGCTAAACCTTTCCAAATCACTGGTTAGGCCTCAACTGAGTATTGTGTACAGTTTGAGACTTCACAGCTTAGAAAAAAAAGTCAAGGTCTTGGAGGGGTACAGAAACAGGATAATATGAAAGATGAGGGGCTTTTGTTATGAGAGTAGAAAAGCTGGGGTTGTGCTCCTTAAAGCAGAGAAAGTTTGGTGGAGACCTAATACAGGTATTCAAAATTACAAAGGGCCTTGATAGTTCAGGTAGTGAGAAACTATTTACAAAGGAAAGTGAGTCGGTAACCAGGAATTGTATATTTAAAATAATTGTAAAAGAACTAGAGGGGAAGTGATGAGAAATGTCTTCACACTGAGGATTGTCATGAGCTGGAATACATTACCTGAAAGTGCGGTGGAAGCAGATTCCGGGAACTTTCAAAAGCCAATTGGGTATGTACTTGAAGAGATTAATTTGCGGGTTTGTGAGGGGAAGGTTCAGTTGAAGGATTAATTGAATAGTTCTTTCAAAGAGCCAACACATGCACAATGGGCCAAATGGCCTTGGTTTGTGTTGTAAGATTCTATGAGCAGATTTCTCATTGCCATGAGGAGATGGGATTGGATATAGGCATTGCCATCGAGGGAGGGCTACGCTTTTCACATGATTCAAAAGCTTTGCTGCCCTTCCGTACAGAAAATAACGAACCTGCCACACTGGCTACCCACCGCCCCCCCCACCGCCCCCCCCCCGCCCCCATTGCTGTGCTGGCTGTCCTGTATTTCCAAAGTGATCTTTCTTTTCATACGACTGCTTGCTATAGGAAACTGGAAGCCCTGCATTTTGGCTTTAAGCCCAGGACAGAAACGTCCACTTTCCTCAGTATGTTGTTTCCTCCAGACAGCCTGACTCCAGTGATCTTTAGTCAAGCTGACGGCCCCCTCCCCACCCAAAAGAAGGATCCACCAGCCTAACTTGGCAATGACCTCGGCTGAGTTCAAATGAAGTAGCAGAGGCGACTGTGAACAAGCAATGGGAAATGAAAGTACTTTGCAATGTCTTCACTTCACTGGTTTAGACATATCGCCTGCATTTGAATCTATGTTACACCTCGGATTTAGCCCCTTGAGGCCTAAGTTTAGCTTAGCAATAACATTAATATTGTACATTACACCCATCAGCTGAAATATGGTCATGAATATAACTATTTTTATTGCAGTTGAGTTTGTGGAGCAAAGACCCATTCAGCACCACCAAGGTCAAAGCCAGTAGGTAAGATAATGGAGTAAATCAAGAAGTGATTGCAGGCAATGACATGTTTACATTCTGCAGGTGAAGGTAAGCTTTCAGGCCCTGCAAAGCAATGAGTTTTCATTTCAACACAATAAGAGCACAGATTATTGTATTTTTAAAAAAACTTTATATCAAAAAGGATAACTATCTATCCAGAGACTGTGGGCAGTACCTCAGCTGGTAAGTTAATGCCTCATACACAGAGATTAAAAGTAGGTCAGCTTGTCTCGGAGTGCATTCAAATAAAAATGACCTGCCTGCAATCGCTACTGACGATAAAAATAATCCACGCACTGAAGTCATGCATTTGCACTTTGTCAGAAATCAGGATAGCTTCAATGATGAGGATAATGTTCAGATATATATATATGTGGCAGTGAATAAAACATTACACAGCACAGCCTATTTCAAATGATTTCTATGTATGGCTTCTTTGTGCACATTGACTTAATATAGAATCAAAGAATGTTACAGCACAGAAGGGAGATCATTCGGTCCATCATACCAATGTCAGCTCTCTGAGCTATCAATTATTCTCACTTTCTGTATTCTTTCCCTGTAGCCCTGCAATTGTTTTCCTTTACAAACATGAATCCAATTCCCTTCTGAATCTCTGGAATCTCCTTCCACCACCCTTTCACGCCGCTCATTCTCGATCATAACAATTAACTGAGCAAAACAAAAAAATTCCCCTTGTCTCCCATCTGGCCCTTTTGCCAATTATTTTAAATTTGCATTCTTTAGTTTCCGACCATGTCGCCAGTGGAAACAGTTTCTCCCTATCTACACTATCAAAGCCCCTCATCATTTTAACCAGGTCTATTAAATCTCCCTATAGCCTTCTTTGGAGAACAATCCCAGCTTCCCTAGTCTCTCCAGCTATCTGAAACCCCTCATCCTTGATACCATTCCAAAATGCCTCACTTCCCGTTCCTCTATGTAAAATTTCACCTGTCATGTCTCTGCTCATCTCATCAGTCCATGTCCTCCTGAGGTCTGCTACTATCTTCCTTATTGCTTATTACACTCCCAAGCTTTCTGTTATCTGAAAACATGAAAATTGTGTCGCCTACGCCCTGGTCTAGGTGAGTAAGATATTTGAGAAAGATCAGTGGTACCCATACCGCCAAGAGAGCTATCCAGGCTAATGCAGGGATAACTCCTCAGTCTTCTTCGAAATAGTGCCATGGGATCTTTTACATCTGCCTGAAAGCAGACCGTGCCTCAGTTTAACATTTCACCTGAAAAACTGCTTGGGAGTGTAGCCTAGATTTTGTGCTCAAGAATGGGACTTGAACCCACTACCTTCCAACACAGATGAGAGAGCTACCAACTTAGTCACAGCTGATATTGTTACAAAACTACTAACCAACCACTTTTAAAAATAACCACAGAGGGTGGAGTTTGAGCTGGAAGTGGGATTCAGGCAAGCAGGGGCAACAAACATTCCCAAAGAGTAATAAAAGGCTCAGACTATTGGAATTACTGGGCCTCATTATAATATGATCAGCAGACTGGGTTCCGAATTGTGTCAGTAGAGGGCCACCCACCCAGGTGCAGTGCAAGATTATGGTCAGCGTCCGAAGGCCCATTAAAGTGTGAATGCACCTCTTAAAAAGAGGATACATTCAATTCTACCAGATTGCTAACTAATACTGTTGATTTTTGCAAATGCATCACAGAGCAGCCCCCACCACCCCAGTTCTATGATGCCGCCCTAGAGGTCCTGGTGGAACAGATTTAGGCAAGAAGGGAGCCTCACTTTTCTAGGGATAAAAGAAGATCTGTACAGCAGGCCTGGAATGAGGTGGCCGAGTCTCTGAGTTAGAGGAGCATCACCATCAGGCCCTGGATTCGGTGCACAAAACACCCCCAAGAGTTGACAAAGGCAATACGGAGTGAGCACCGTTTCTCATCTCTCCGTCTCTCTGCATTGTACCTGCCAACAGTCCTTGCCCCCTCCCTTTGTCTCTGAACACTTCCTTCCCTTGCTTCACAAGGGAACATTATATCGCCTCCCATTCTCATTCCAAAGACACATTCACCTCACGTTTGCTGCCTTCACAGCAAGTATTGGCAGCATTCCACTCTCACATGCTAGTAATCGCAGAACCACAAACTTCTCCCATGCCTTCTTTGCATTCCAACAATTGCTTTCTGCTGAATGCCCTCCCACCCGGGACCTTGCTTCTCCTCATCAGTCTTTTAGTATGGACTAAGTATGCCTCTTAGTACATTACTTTCAGAAGCCCCTAGACGTGTGCATTTCCCTTTGCCCTAGCCGCTCATTAGTTCTCGTCCTCTCTTGCTGCAGGTGCACACAGCACAGGGGAGAAGATGAGTAAAACCCAGGGTGGGACACCCTGTATTCTGGCCCTCACCCAGATGAAACAGGAAGCACTGGAAATCAGTGGTCCATTCAAGAACAAAGATCATTGAAGCTGTCCTCAATCATCCCACACAGGGAGAAAAGAAAGAGAGATATGGGAGAAAGCATCTCTACGAGAATTTTATGCACCTCCAAGCAGTGAGTACAAAGACAGCAGTGGCAATGGCCTGGCAGCAAGTCACTGGTGGAGTGATGGATCGTGCAAAAAACGTGAGGCTGAAAGAAGGAGAACAATAATTTGCTAGCCAGCTCAGGTTTACTAAAGTTGCTGCCATGCTCCATTGCTGTGCTGAATTTTCTTTGTACACCATGTACAGTACATGATTTTTTTTAAAAAACACAGCCACCTCCGCTAGTCAATCATAGAGTCATAGTCATAGAAGCCTGCAGCACAGAAAAAAGCCCTGATCTCAGTGGTCAGTGTCAATGTGGGAGATGGATGAGGCACCCAGTATCCCAGCTAGGTGCCTGTCCATCAAAGGTGAGCAGGGAGGTCCAGAGCGACCTCACGTTGGGGCAAGTGCTGCTTGTCATCTCTGCGGGCTCCTCTCGGGACGCTCTGGATGATGGCAGCAGCTCCTCCGCCAGTGACCGTCACATTTGATGAGGCTGAGATGACTGGAGAGATGCCAGCTTGGTCGCTCACTCCCAGGTGGGGCCCGCACAGGCTTCACAGGCCAGAGGATGACCACCAAGATCATCAAGGCCAACAAGACAGCAGAGTCAGCAGGCTGTCTCCAATGCTGGTGCCAGTGAGGGAAGAGCACCTAGATGTGGTGGCCCTGCCTCCCTGGAGGTTACCAAGATCTGATTCCACGCCCTCAACATTCTCCTCACCATGCTCATCTTCGGACACACTACTGGACTCATCATCTGTGGCCTGTGCAGCTCTGTCAAGATCCCGTTTCTCCTGTGGGTCTCCTCTTGCCAGTGCCAGATTGTGCGGAGTGCAGCACGCAACCACTATCAGTGATACCCGATCTGGGGGGTATTGTAGTGCTCCCCCTGAATGGGGTCCAGGTATCGGAAACACATCTTCAGAAGACCTATGGTCCTCTCTACCACCGCCTTTGTGGAGGCATGACTTGCATTGTAACTGCTCTGCCTCTGTTCTTGGTTGGTGGAGAGGCGCCATGAGCCACTTCTTCAACGGATAGTCCTTGTCACCCAGCAACCATCCATCCAGTCAGGCTGGAGTATTGAAGAGCCTCGGCACCTGGGAGTGTTTCAGGATGTAAGCATCATGGGAGCTGCCAGGGTACCTTGCATAGACTTGTAGAAACTGCATCCTGTGGTCACATACTACCTGCACGTTCATGGAGTGGAAGCCCTTCCTGTTGATGGAGGCACCGGACTCACCTGCTGGCGCCTTGATGGCCACATGTGTACAGTCTATTGCACCCTGGACAAGGGGGAAGCCAGCAATGGCTGCGAAGCCTCTGGCTCGCTCTGTCTGGCTGGCAATACAATAAAGAATAAAGGTCAGTACCGACCTGAACAGAGCTTTTGTCACTAGCTTGACGCAACTGTGGACAACTGATTAGAAGATTCAACAAAGATCCCCCACTGACCCCTGGAAAGAGCCAGAGACATAGAAGTTGAGGGCCACTGTGACCTTCAGAGCCACTGGCATGGGATGTCCACCCTCACAGTTGGAGCAGATCTCAGGCCCTTCATCTGACAGTTGGAGGTCATTATCCCCCTTGATAAACATAGCCTTCTTCAGCACTGCACCTTGGACATATTAGGGTAGCTACATCGCCGCCTGTCAATCCTGGCAGCAGGAGAGTGGCGTCTATTGCAGCCCCTTCCACATTGAACTACCCGCTGACCCTGCGCCCCTTGTGCCTGCACCTCTCCTCCCACAGGTCCCTCCCCTAAAAGCTGCATAGGGACTCGTGGCCTCCTCTCCCTTCTGCCCCTCTCTTCCTCCTCAGAGGAGCTGCCTCCAGCAGAGAGCACAATCCCCATTATGAGGGTAAAAGAAAGCTGTCTGATACCTGGAAGGGTCCACACTGCCTGAATCCTCCAGGGTCCTGGCAGACAGCAATGAGTCCTGAAATGAAGCCTGGAAATGCTGAGAATGAAGCCCCAAACAGAGATGAAGCTGCCAAATACCAATAAACAACCAGCTGCAAACTGTCTCCAAAACTCCCCCCTACTCACACTGGCAATGCTTTGCTGACACTTTTTATCCTGCCCTTGGATGAGGTTTGTGAAAATGTCAGGCTGGCCGCCTGCCCGTTTTGCCCGTGTGATGAACAGAATATCGTACAGGCAAGGAAAAATTACAGACAATTGGACTGTTAAGGGCCTTTAGTGGCTGAATAATTAATGGCGGGCACACGCGCCCACCGAGCGAAACATTGTGCGAGTGCGCGATGATGTCAGGACGCTTGCCCAACGCCATCACGCACTATTTTACTACTGCTCGGGTTAGGCGCACACCCGCCCGGAGGCGAAAAATTCTGCCCCACGAGTCACTGACACTTGCGTCCAGCATACACCATGAATCAGAGCTCACTGCAGTAGCACGGAAACAACAGATGACACAGCCTGTAGAGCAGGAGTAAAACTAGAAGGTAAAGTTTAACACTAAGTTAAAAGGATGAGTTTGGCTTTGAGGTAGGAGATTAGCAAGATAGCTATTATTTATTTTCGGGACGTCTCTTCATTTTAAATGCCAATCTAGCTCTTTCGGATCTCTTTAAATTATTAAAATTACAACGGATACTTCCTCAGCTTAAAAAGCTAAACCTCTTCAGCAGCTGCTAATGGGGCAGCAATTTAATGTCAAGAAATGAACCAAAGAATAATCCAGAAAATTAAATACAGACCAGTTAGTCTTACTTTCCAATGAACATTTTGCAATCTTCTGCTGATATTGGAAAATTGTGCCTGCTAGCAGCCCTTATCACTGTGGGTTTAATTTGGGCCAGTGATGAGAAGGAAAACACCCTGGCAGCAGTGCAAGGCAGGATTATTAACCCTCTGGACAGTATAACATGGAACAAATTTCCAAGCACCCGGAGCAACATTCCCATTTGGCATAAAACAAAAACAGAATTACCTGGAAAAACTCAGCAGGTCTGGCAGCATTGGCAGAGAAGAAAAGAGTTGACGTTTCGAGTCCTCATGACCCTTCGACAGAACTTGAGTGAGTCCAAGAAAGGGACTCACTCAAGTTCTGTCGAAGGGTCGTGAGGACTCGAAACGTCAACTCTTTTCTTCTCCGCCAATGCTGCCAGACCTGCTGAGTTTTTCCAGGTAATTCTGTTTTTGTTTTGGATTTCCAGCGTCCGCAGTTTTTTTGTTTTTATTTTTGTTTTTATTCCCATTTGGCATAGACTTCTGGGAGGCAGATCACTCGATCAGCCACATGGAATTTCTTTGTAGAAATATCAGAGACGATGCATAAAGAAACCACAGTGATGCGGTTTAGAAATTTTCTTTTAAAAAGGAAGTATTTGAAAAGGTACCACATGAGAGACCCATTGTGAAGCCAGTGGGATCTGCTATATGGATAGACACAAAGCAAGGTATAGGGGTAAAGGAATTTTCCAGACTGCAAAGAGATGCTGAGTTGTTTTCCACCAGGGTCTGCGCTGGGGTCACTCTTATACTTACTACATACATTGATCTTGAAATTGAAGGAATGGTAGAGACTTTCACCACAGAAAACCATTCAGCCCATCTCGCCTGTGGGAGCTCTTTGCTAATAGAAGGCAAAACTAACCCCACTGCCTTTAGACCATTAGTTGCATTTGTGCCTCCGCTTCAAATGTGTTTCTCATCTTCCTTTCATAGATACAATGGCCTCTCTCTCAAACACTCACTATGGTAAAATACGCCACGCTCTAATATCTCTTTATGCAAAGAAATTTGTCCTCGTCTCTCTCCCTACTCTCAGTGATCATTTTAAATTCAGGATACCTCATCACTGAATCCCCATCCAGAGGATGTAATCCCTATTCACTCTATCAAAACCTTACCCGTAATTTTAAAAAAGATCTACTCAATCTCCTCTTAGCCCACACTGGCCTGGATTTTTGCCACAATGGAGAGGCTCTCTGTTGTGGTGAAAATCCTGGATATGGCCAAAAATTCTAACTGTACCCCCTCCAAACCCCCCACTCCCCACCAAACCTAGCATTTCCCATCTCTGTGGGGATCTCAGTCAGGCCAGGGTTTGCACATGCTCAATTCACGGAGGCAGCTGGATATTTAAATCACCAGTTGTCTCCACTGAAGTGGGGTTTTGGAAGAACAGGAGTGTGAAATCTGGAGTGTGCAGGTTAGACCAGATAACAGGAGCTCTGAACTTGGTGGATTCTTATGGATAGCCAGGTTACTCCTTTGGGAAGGTAAGCCATGCTTTGGGAGAGGTTAGGCACTCTTTGGGATTGTTAAAAGTGAACACGACTATATACTTTTTATGCACAAACTCATCAGAACAGTCAAGCTGTAAAAGCTGTCAATGCTATGCAGAAAGAGTTAAACTTGTCAAAGCTATCCAGGAAGTGTCAAAGCTGTCAAGGAACTGTCCAAGGATACTAGGTGAGTTGGCATGGAGGGATAAGGTAAAGAGTGATGGGTGGGGGGGGCATGGGTTGGCATGAGTTGGCATACAGTCGACTTGGGGGTATGGGGGACAAGGGGTGGTGGGGGCATGGGCTGGCATAGGTTGGCATGGGTAGGATATAGGGAGTGTATGTGGAATGAGGGGTGAGGGCTGCAGGAATGCATTTTGTTTCATTTATTTAAACACAATACTGAAGCGCAAAGGCAGGCCTTGCGTTCAGCCAGCCTCTGCACCCTGTAGCCTCTGCACTCGTTTCTGTGTCGCCCGCTCCAACTCTTATTTTAGCTCCTCCACACCGCCCCCCCCACCCCGATCCCACCTCCCCCCATCTCTCTCTCTCTCTCTCCCTCCCCCCCCCACCACCCCTCCAACTCACAAACGGAAATCTGATATTTAAGGGTTGGATTGGCTGAGCCATGAAATCTCCCGACTCTGTGCAACCGACCCAGGGACGAAAATCTGGGCCACTGTTTCAGTGCATTATAACATTGCGTAGCAGTTCAGAAAATGAATGAACTTAACCATCAATCCCCCTGACTGCCACTTGCAACGCCCTCCATGCCAGATCCTGATGGATAAAGGCAGGACTTCCGCACAGGGAGCCTCCGACCGGCAGGCCCCTGCCTCCACCAGATGGAAGGACAGAATGTCACGGCATATTTGTATGGTGGATAAGGCCGAGGAAGTGGAGGGTGTGCAAGACCAGCCCACACAGGAAACCCCTCCACGCAGAGTGGAATGGCACAGAGCGACTTTCTGAGTGATGGCTCAGGTTGTGGGGCCAAGGCTGCCAAGGAATGTTTCAGGGCCTTTCAAGAAATTCTATCAGCTCAGATGGGAGTGCTGAACACACACCTCACCACCATGAGTTCAGTTGGGGTTGAGCACCACATTTTTAAACGTCTTGATGGCTTTGGAAATTGGCGTGGTGCCAGCTCTACAAGCCACATCCAGCCCGCTCCTCCACCATCCAATAAGTCCCCGAGTCTGGTCACCTTGGCAGTTCGTGTCTTCTCCTCTGCCAGCCACGTGAACACCTACTGGTGGAGGTGCGGATTGCTAAGTAGCTGCTTCTGGATGATAGCCACCACACCTGAGAGGAGAGAACTACGGCAGGAGGGTCCAGACCCTGACCAGTTCCTGGTAAAGGACAGGCAGTGCCTGAAAGGAGGCACAGAGAACCCTCCACACTGAGTGACTCTTTATATCTGCTCAAGTGAAACCCCAATTAATGTCCCCCACCTGTATATAATTAAATCCAGTTAATATACAATTAACAATGAGAACAAATAACAGGCAAAGGAAAGATTTACATTTATGTAGTGTCTTATGTGACTTCAGGATACTAGGTTTTCACAGCCAATGAGGTACATTTAAAGCGTAGTCGCTGTTGTAATGTAGGAAACAGAGAGGCCAATTTAGGCATAGTAAGTTCCCCCAATAATGACCAGATACATGTGGAAAAACATCAGGGTAGGCTTGATGGGTTAAATTGCTACATTCTGTACAGAAACAATCTATGTATGATTGTATATGTATCAATGCAAATTGTTTCGCAGATGATAGCCATATGAGCATACATAATAGGAGCAGAAATAGGTCATTCGGCCCCTTGAGACTGCTCCACTATTTATTAAGATCATGCCTGATCCGCTTATGTTTCAAGTTCCACATTTCCATCTACCCCCAACAACCTTTGATTCCCTTGCCTAGCAAGAATTTATCTAAAAATATTGACCTTAATAATATTCAACACATTTGGAGGCTGAGAGTTCCAAAATCTCACAACTCTGAGAGAAAAATTTCTCTTAATCTCTGCCCTAAAAGGTGACCCCTAATTTTAAAACAGTGACCCCTAGTTCTGGACTCACCCAAAAGAGGAAACATCCTTTCCATGTCCACCTTGTCAAGGCCGTTCAGGATCTTATATACTTCAACCAAGTCACCTCTCACTCTTCTAAACTCCAGTGGAAGCAAGCCCAGTCTGTCCAACCTATCCTCCAGGCATCTCCTCTGAACCACCTCCAACACATTTACATCCTTTTTAAATAAGGAGATCAAAACTGCGCACAGTATTTGAGATGTGGTTGCACCAATGCCCTGTGTAACTGAAGCATAACATCCTTACTTTTATAAAAACAAAAAACTGTGGATGCTGGAAATCCAAAACAAAAATTAGACTTCTTTTCCCACCTATTTCCATTATTTTTAAATCTATACCTCTTATGCCCTGTTAGTCTTATTTCACCCCACCCCAACTCGAGCTGTACCTTGTGTGACTTGCCATCCATTCTTAATTAGCACATTCTCTTAGATAATATCACCACCTTCAACACCTCTTTGTTCTTTTGTCTGTGACATCTTTTGATTATTTGTTCCTATCACTGCTTGCTTGTCCCTGCAACCACCCCACCCCCACTTCTCTCCCCCCACCACCCCCCACCCCCCACCTTAAACCAGCTTATATTTCACCCCTCTCCTAATTTTACTCAGTTCTGTTGAAGGGTCATGAGGACTCGAAACGTCAACTTTGCTCTTCTCCGCCGATGCTGCCAAACCTGCTGAGTTTTTCCAAGTAATTCTATCCTTACTTTTATGTTCAATTCCTCTCGTCATAAAGAATAACATTCCATTAGCCTTCTTGATACGCTGTACCTGCATACTAACTTTGTGTGACTCATGTCCTAGAACGCTTAGATCCTTTTGTACCTCAGAATTACTCTGCTTTTTCATTCTTCATGCCAAAGTGAACAACTTCACATTTTCCCACATTATATTCCATCTGCCAGACCTTTGTCCACTCACTCAACCTATCTATATCTATTCACAACCTCCTTATGTCCTCTTCACAGCATACTTTCCTACCTATCTTTGTGTCTTCTGCAAATTTAGCTACCATGCCTTCACTCCCCTCATCCAAGTCATTGATGTAAATTGTAAAAAGTTCAGGCCCCAGCACAGACCCCCGCGGGACTCTATTCATCACATCGTACCAATCAGACAATGACCCATTTATTCATACACTCTGTTTTATGTCGGCCAGACAATCTTCTATCCAAGCTAATATGTTACGTCCTGCACCATGATCTTTATTTTCCACAATAACCTTTGATGAAACACCTTATCAAATGCCTTCTGGAATCCTATGTATGTCTACAGGCTCACCTTTATCCACTGCACATGTTATTCCTTCAAAGGACTCTCATAAATGGGTTAAACTTGATTTCCCTTTCACAAAACCATGCTAACTCTTCCCGATTACCTTGAGTTTTTCTAAGTGCCCAGCTATAACCTCTTTAATGATCGATTCTAATACCTTCCCCATGACAGATGTCAAGCTAACTGGCCTACAGTTTCCTGTTTTCTGCCACTCTCCCTTTTTGAATAGAGGGGTTACATTTGATACTTTCCAGTCAGATAAAACCTTTCCAGAATCTAGGGAATTTTGGACAATTAACACCAATGCATCTACCACCTTATTAGTCACCTCTTTTAAGACTCTAGGATGAAGTCCATCAGGACCCAGAGACTCGTCAGCCCCCAGCTCCATCAGTTTGCTCAGTATCATTTCCCTAGTGATTGTAATTTCACCAAGTTCCTCTCTCCCTTCCATTTCTTGATTTACAGCTATTACTGGAATGTTTTTTGTATCCTCTGTAGTGAAGATAGAAGCAAAATATTTGTTCATTTAATCCACCCTTTTCTTATTACCAACTATTAACTCTCCATGCTCACACTCTAGAGGACCAACATTCACTTTACTTACTCTTTCCCTCTTTAAATACTTGTGGAAACTCTTGCTGTCTGTTTTTACATTTCTAGATAGCTTCATCACATTACTCTAATTGCTTTCTCCTGATTTACCTCCTAGTCATCCTCTGTCGTTCTTTATCTTCTGACTGATCATCTGATCTACCTCTCATCTTTGCGCAGCTATAGCTTTTTCCTTAAGTTTGATGGTGGGTCCTCACTTTAGAATTTTTCTTTGTAGTAGGAATATATTTATTCTGAGTATCCTGAAATATCCCCTGAAACACCTGTGACTGCTTTTCTATTGACCTATCTCCTAGCCTAGTATTCCAATTCCCTTCAGCTAGCTCAGCTTTAATGTCCGCATAGTTGCCCTTTTTAAGTTTAAAATACTAATCTTAGAACCACTCTACTCCCTTTCAAACTGGATGTAAAATTCAATCATATTGTGGTTGCTGCTACCACAGGGTGCTTTCACTCTCAGATCATTAACTAATCCTGTCACATTACACAATACCAAATCTAATATAACCTACCCTCTGGTTTGTTCCAGAATGTGCTGCTAGAAAAAACTATCTTGAAAGCATGTTACTTCCAATATTGGTGTGGCCTTTGAACTATTGGCTAGAGCAACACATGCCAGGCACCCAACTTACAGCTTTCCCTTTTCAGTTCACCCTTTCTCTTTTATTTCACAAAACTTATTACCAAGGCTTGGGCAGTAGGCTAATTGGTTCAAACAGGACGAAGATGATGGAATGGATCAGCGATGCTATTTATATAGTTTGAGCTGTCAATTTGTTTGCAGTGGCCAATGATAATGGGGCCAAAAATCTGACAATTGGACATTTATATCAAGCAACACATGTGTTAACAGTGAGACCTGGGGGCAATAGTCTTCACTTTTAGCTTTTATACCTTAACATGGTCATAGACCCCTCTTAATATTTTACTACTTTTGCAAGGGTGTGAGTATAGCTGTTAATATATTTCTTCATTTTAAGCACAGTGTGCTGTTCCATTGCTTCACTTGTTTACTAAGCATGGAAAATATATTAAAAATATCCTCTGAGTGGGTTAATGAATATAAATGAAACTATCAGAGAAGGATGACAGTAACTGTTTACTAGGAATTCATTACGTGCCGGGAGTGACTTTGCTCAGCCAATCAGGTAACCCCACTTGTGAATGATTTTCCTGGAATTGTTTTAATTTACTGTTTGCAGTGGATTACATTAATGCATTATATTGTCATGCGTGTAAATACACATTTAAGTGTTTGGTTATTCAGCTGCTTGTGAATTGCAATTTAAGATGATTTAAAGGACATTGATAGTGTAGATAGAGTGAAATTATTTCCTCTGGTGGAAATGCCCAGAACAAAAAGGCATGACCTTCAAATTAGAGTTAGATCATTCAGAAGTGATTTCAGGAAGCGCTTCTTCACACAAAGGTTACCGGAGGTCTGGAGCTCTCAAGTTAAATCTAGGCTAATTAAAAATATCCAGACTGGGAGTGATAGGTTTTTTGCTAGGTAAGCATATTGTTAGGAACTAGAGATAGTTTTAAGCAAATTATATGAGTATTTGTGGGTGTCAGGAATGAATTTTAGCTTTAATTTTAAGCTGAATCTGTATTTCTGTACGTGTGTTAAGAAAGGGAGAATTTGAACTTTAGTTTCACTTTAAAAGAGGCCTACATTCTAATTTGGTTTTACAACCCTTGAAGGGGAATTAAGACAAATACAAGGTAGAAAAAAACTGTGCTGTTGCCTAGCAACAGGGGACCAAGGAGAGAGGCCCCACATAGGCACAAAGAAACCGAAAACAGCTTGAGTTCATTTGATCATTCTGCTCTAAGGTGAAGCGAACAGTTTAAGTCTCCCTCTAGCTGTCATACTAGCAGACTGCTGAGGAGAAAAAGTTTAAGGATCTTAGAAGAGTTGCTCTAAAGTTAAAGTAACAGTGAATGTCAAATGAGTTCTGGGTCTCAAGGGAGATACCAAGTTATCAACAGTCTACTGGAAGAGGAAACTGCAGGGATCAGGTCCTAAAGGAAGAAGCAAAAGGCCCAAGAAGTCCTTTAAGTTTAGTCAAAGGACAAGGACAGGAATCTGGAAAAGATCCTGTTAAGTAAAATTAAGAGTGAGGAGCAGAGAAAGGCTTCAAGCTTAAAGGGAGAAGGCTGCAGGATGCAGATTTGAAGCAAAATAGGCCTGAGAGAAGCCAGAAGATCCAAGGAGACAGCTGAAGGTCTGTAACTCTTTACTATGGGACCTGATGATGCAGTGGTGTTCTGTTGGCACAGCTGAGCATTTAAGAGAGAGTGTGTGGAAGGCAAAGCTTGAATTCATGTGGCAATCCAGGAGGCGGGGCAAGAATTTCGGAAGGAGAGTTTGAAACCCAGGAGGTGGATCCTTGTGGAAGGCATCCGAGACTGCTTGGGGACTGCATGGGGACTGCTTGTGGCCAATCAGATTGGCCAGCAGCTCTCTGAGGAGGGATTTACTCCCAGGTGAGGGGTGGAAGAGCCACCTCTACGCAATTAATGCTCATTGGAGCATGAAATCGCTGATGGGCAGGCAGTATCGGCGGGGAACGCTCCTGGTGGTGGGAAGGGAAACCCTGCCTTCTTAAAAATCCTGACCCTGGTTTCTGACTCCATTATCACTATTTACTCTATCGAGGCTCCTCATGATTTTAAATACCTCAATCAAGTCAGTTCCGAGGAAAACAACACCAGTCTATCCAATCTTTCCTCAGAGCTAAAATTTTCCAGTTCTAGGAACATCCTTGTAAATCTGTACGCTCTCTAGTGCAGTCACATGCTTCCTGTAATGTGGTGACAAGAGCTATGCGCAGTACTCAAGCTGTGGTCTAACTAGTGTTGATTACAGCATAACTTTGCTGCTCTTATAATCTATGCCCTGGCAAATAAGTCAGTGGCCACATGCCTTCATCGTCATCTTATCAATCTGTCCTGCTTTCTTTAAAGATCTGTGGAGGGACCCCCCATTCCTCCACACTGGTCTGTATCCTCCCACTTATTGTGAATATTATTGCCTTGTTGCGCCTTCCAAAATGCATTACCTCACTCTTCTCTGGAACATCATAACTTGCCTTTTTTCCTGACAGGTTCCAAATAACCTGCTGCGTATTTCCAGAATTTCCTGTTTGCCTTTAGATTCCCAGCATTTGCTGTTTTTCTCTTCCTATTTTAAACTAATGTCTTTTCTGAACTAATTAAGCTACTGAAATTTAACTGAGGGAATTCTTAATACCCATTCTCACCTTCAACAATGTTTTAACACCAAATTACACTTGTATGGCACGCCTCAAGCAAATCAGACTCACAGAACTTACAAGAGGTAATCTCGTACACACACCTGGGTGGGGGGGTGGGGGGATTTTCCCCTCGCTGGGCGGGCACAGCTGCCCGCGCTTGGGCCTTGACTGTGATTTCATGCTGGCTGGCCAGTTAATGGCCTGTGCGAAATGAGCGCTGACAGTTGCCGGGGGTGGGGGCAGGAAGAACATGAGCTCTGCAGTTTGCACATGTGTGGGGGTGCACTCAATGAAAGCTCCCTGAAGATTTCGCAAAAAATGCAAAGGCCGCCTGGCCTATTTGTCCGCCCGCCAATCAAATGGTTGGACAGGCAGCAAAAAATTCAAATTAATTAATTGATTAATGGGCTTAATAGCCCTCTTACTTGTCGGCGGGCACGCTGCCGACTCTCATGCGCACCCACTGACTGAAATATCGTGCGAATGCGCGATGATGTCGGGACTTGCGCTATTTCACGCTCGGGCATGTCAGGAGCACCCCCGCAGGCCCAGCTGAAAATCCTGCCCTTGGGCTTTTTGGATAAGTATTAACTGAAAAATATTTTCTTTTAACAAGAATAGGGTTGTCAAGGATACTGTAGCCCTTTAAAAAGATGGGGGGCATTACATTGTAAATGAATATAAGAAAACGACAGACTTGTTGAAAAATTATATTGGGTGGATTTTATGGGCATGGATGGATTACCTGCACCCCTTGCAGCTGAAAAGTCCATCTCCATCATGCCGACCAGAAACCCTGCTGGCCCACAGTGATAATCCACCGGGAGCTGTTTTAAATGTGATCAAAGCTATCACGCCCATACCTGTCAATGAAGAACTACCCAGCCCAATCTCACCATCCTGCACTACGTTCACACCCCTGCAGGTCACAACACTTCAAGTTGACACCCACCTACTTTTTAAATGCAGTGAGAGTTTCTGCCTCCACCACCCTTCCAGGCAGTGAGTTCAAGGTCGCCCTCTGAGTGAAAAAATAAAAAGCGTTGATCAGAGTGGGGCTTCTGCCCCCATCTGGGAGGAAGTCCCACCCTAGAAAGCCGCTAGCAAATCTGATTGGCCAGCGGCTGAGGAGTCCCAACAACACCAAGATTGAGTTGTAGCCACTGTTGGGACTATTCCCAGTCCGTGGAAAAGAAGTGTCATGGATGCTGGAATTCAGGTAAGTCTAGGAATTTTGGATGAGCTTGCCTGGCAGGGGGAAGGAAGAGGTGGGGGCCATGGTTTACAGGCTGACGGGGGTGGGGGGGCGGTGCGGGGAATTGGCGGGTACAGTACAATCTTGGGAAAGGGGGTGCCTCCGATGGGCACAGGGTGGTAACCCTCCTTCCTACCTGAGAGCAGCCCATGCAGTGAAAACTTCTAGGCTGCTCGCCTTGCATCTGCCTTCCCCTGTCACAC
This sequence comes from Carcharodon carcharias, assembly GCF_017639515.1. Classification (NCBI taxonomy): domain Eukaryota; kingdom Metazoa; phylum Chordata; class Chondrichthyes; order Lamniformes; family Lamnidae; genus Carcharodon; species Carcharodon carcharias. Next base: position 171,123,849 of record NC_054472.1, read on the forward strand.
ATATTACAGCGGTGCAGGCAGAATGAGGCCCTTAAATTGCCATTAATTGGCCACTTAAGGACCTCAATAGGCCCAAGGACAAGCTTGCTACCTGACGTCTTACCACCATAATATGGGAGACAGCTCAGGGGTGGGTGGGAAGGCAGGGGCAGGCTACCTGTTTTATTTTACAAGCCCCCCCAATCCCCACCTGCAAAAATGCTAGAGGGGGCTGTAAAATTCACCCCATTGTGTCAGTCTTCACACAGAGGAAGACGTTATTATACCTGACATTCCCAGCCAAGTAATAGGGAATCAAGCACTGGAACTCACTAAAGTTAATGTAAGCAGGAAAACAGCATTAGAAAAAATAACAGCATTAAAAATTGACAAATCCCTAAGACCTGATGGTTTTCACCCCAGGGCTTTTCAGGAATTGGTGAGGAAATTGCAGATGCTTTAGCCAATAACTTCCAAAGCTCCGTTGATTCAGGAATTGTGGCTTTAGATTGGCAAATTGGAAATGTAACTCTACTAATTAAGAAAGGTGGTAAAGAGAGACCAGGAAACTATAGAACTGTCCAGCATCTGCTGTGGAAAACTTGTAGGTATCTATAATTAAGGATAAATTGACTGAGCATTTAAAGAAATTTGGGCTGATTAGAGAGAGGCAACATGGATTTGTAATGAGCAGGTCATGTCCAATGAACATAAGAACATAAGAAATGGGAGCAGGAGTAGGCCATTCGGGCCCTCAAGTCTGTCCCGCCATTCAATAAGATCATTGCTAATCTGCCCCAATCCTCAACTCCTCTTTCATGCCAGCTCCTCACAACCCTCAACTCCCCGATATTTCAAAAATCTATCTACCTCCTCTTTAAGTACTTTCAGTGATCTAGCCTCCACAACTCTCTGGGGTAGAGAATTCCAGACATTCACTGCCCTCTGAGAGAAGAAATTCCTTCACACCTCAGTTTTAAATGAGTGTCCTCTTATTCTCTATCTATGTTCCTAGTTTGAGATTTCCCCACTAGTGGAAACATCTTCTCAACATCTACCCTGTCAAGCCCCCTCAGAATCTTCTATGTTTCAATAAGATCACCCCTCGTTCTTCTAAACTCCAATGAATAAAGGCCTCACCTGTTTAGGCGTTCTTGATAAGTCAGCCCCTTCATCCCAAGAATCAGCTTAGTGAATCTTCTTTGAACTGTCCTCAAAGCCAGTATAGCATTTCTTAAATACGGGAACCAAAACTGTACACTGTACTCCAGGTGCAGCCTCACCTACACCCTGAACAGTTGTAACAAGACTTCCCTATTTTTAAACTCCAATCCCCTCGCAAAACAGACCAAAATTCCATTTGCCTTCTTAATTACTTGCTACACCTGCATGCTAACCTTTTGTGTTTCATGTACAAGATCGCCCAGATCCCTCTGTGCTGCACTTTTTCGGAGCCTCTCTCCATTTAACTATTAGTCTGCCTTTTGATTCTTCCTATCAAAGTGCATGACCTCTCACTTTGCTACATTAAACTCCATCTGGCAAGTTTTTGCCCACCAACTCAACCTATCTATATTGCCTTGCAGGTTTCATATGGCCTCATCACAACATGCCCTCCCATCAATTTTTGTATCATCAGCAAATTTGGATACATTACACTCTGCCCCCTCCTCCAAGTCCTTAATATAGATAGTAAGTAATTGAGGCCTTAGGAATGGTCCTTGTGGCGCTCCACCAGCTATGTCCTTCCAACCTGAAAAAGACCCATTAATCCAGACTCTCTGTCTTCTGTGTGTTAACCAATCCTCAATCCATGCTAATACATTATCCCTAATACCATGAGCTCCTATCTTGTGCAATAACCTTTTATGTGGCACCTTATTGAATGCCTTCTGGAAATCCAAATACACTACATCTACCTGTTCCCCTTTATCAACTCTGCTTGTTAAATCCTCAAGGAACTCTAGCAAATTTTGTTAAACATGATTTCCCTTTCACAAAAGGGTCCCATGCTCACTTTAGCCACTCTCTTTCTAACTGAATGCTTGAGGAAGTAACCAAAATGGGAAGCATGGGAATATAATTTATATATAATATAATATGTGGTTTATATGGACTTCATATTGACATGCGATAAGTTTCACATAAAAGCCTGTTAATTCAAATTACAGATGATGGAATTGAAGACAAATTATTGACCTGGTTAGGAGATTGGTGACGCAGTAGAAAAGAGCAGGGATAATGAAGGGGTATTTGCTTGAACTGGTGGTTAGTGATGCCCTTCAAGGATCTGTGCTGGTGCCTCAACTATTCACCATATTTATTAATTACTTAGATAACACAATAGAGAGCCATATATCCAAGTTGGCCAATGACACAAAAATTGCCGGTGTAGTAAGTAGAGTATATGGGAACATAAAATTACAAAGGTGCATTGATAGTTTAAATGAAACTATGGCAATGGATTTCAATGTTAATAAGTGTGAGGTCATCCGCTTTCGGCAAAAATGAAAAGATCTAAGTACCCCTTTAATGGTGATTATGTAGGAACATTGGAGGCCCAAATAGATTTAGGTGCCCGTGTACACGGATCACCAAAATGTAGTAGTTGGTCACAAAAAATAATCAAGAAGTCAAATGGATTGTTAGCCTTTAGGGGGCTACATTTAAATGGGATAATGTACAGTGTACAGTTCTAGGCATTGCACCTTACAAAGGATCTATTGGAGTGCAGTACAAATTAACCAGAATGTTATCAGGGATCAAAAAGTTAAATTATGAAGAGAAATGCAAATTAGGTTTGTATTCTCTCCAACTGAAAAGGTTAAAGAGTGATTTGATTGACAATTCTAGGATTTTGAGAGGGATTACTAGTGTCGATAGGGAGAAACATTTTCCCTAGTGATGAGTCTAGGACGAGGAAACGACCTCAGCACCATCGCTAGACCATTCAGGACAGCATTTAAAAAATACCTCTTTTACACAAAGGGTGACGGAAGTGTGGAGCTCTGTCCCACAAAAAGAACAATAGGTTCTAGTTCAATAAATGATTTAAAATCTAAGATCGATAAATTTTTGCTAAACGTAAAGGTAATAATGGATATGGGGCAGAATTTTGCCCTTGGCAGGCGGGCTCAGTGGGGGCGGGCGGGGCGGTTGGGAAGCCGCCCGCGATCAGCACCGCACCGCGATTCCACCCTGGCGGGCCAGTTAAGGCCTGCCCAGCGTGAAACGCGAGCAGCAGCGCTGAGCGCCGTCTGTGCAGGAGGGGGGGAGCAGAGCGAGCAGGCCGAGCACGAACTTCACACATGCTCGCGAGTGAACGCTGCATAACCCCCCCTCCGAGGCACCGAGCTGCTTCAGGGAAATGAAGAGATAATTTTAAAAATAATTTTAAAAATAATGTCCCATGAGGCAGGGACATGTTATTAATGAAAAATTAAACTTTTTATTTTATTTTTATTTGCTTTTGGAAACCTCATTCTGCCCGTGGATGAGGTTTCTGAAAAAATGCAAAGGCCGCTTGGCCTTTCCGCCTGCCCGACAGCTGTTAGGTTGGGCGGACAGCGAAAAATGTATGTTAATTGATCACTTAATGACCTTAATGGGCCTTTTCATTATCGGCGGGTGCACTGCCAACTCCGGCGTCCACCCGCTGGCCAAACTATTGCGCGACTGCATGTTGACTTCAGCACGCTTCAGCCGAAGTCAACATGTGTCATTTGACGCTCAATTGAGTCCGCCAAGCAAAAATTTCTGCCCTTGGAGCTACTGTGTGTAGATGAATTTAGATCGCAGATCAGCCATGATTTTGTTGAATGACCAAACAGGCTCGAGGGACTGAATGGCCTACTCCTGTTCCTATAAATTGATATCTTTTAACTTTGTTAATTTAAAAAAAAAATTCGATAATCATTTTGATAGTATATGTTGGTCATGTGACCTCACAATTTGGCTTTCCCGAAGCGGGACCTGAGACTCAAGCTCTTATGATTAAGATGGGCCAATATTAGCTTGAGAATGCCTAATGCTTTAGCATGGAATTCACTTCTCTGTGATGCTAATTTTATCAGAATAATTAATAGTTATTCAGGATAATTACAATGGAAGAGTTGGCCCATCCTGTATCCAACACAGGTTACAGGCCTATTTTCGGTGGCTTAGGTGGTTTAGATAGTTCCTTTTTCCCTTTGCTTGTCATGCGAAAACCCTTTCTCTCCATCCTCTTGAAGTTTTTCACATTTCTTTATATCTTTATACCTTTGTATCTTCAGCAAATTTTTCACCAGGGATTTCGATAGTGTGATGAAATTTAAATTTCAGTTGGATACTTTATAAACCCTCTTGGTGTCAGGTTTACTCTGTAATGAAGAAGTTATTCACATTGCATGACCTATGACTTGCTTCGCAGCGTAGATTTATTTGTCATTCTCTCTTCCTTGCTGCTAGTAAGTCAAGGTCAGTTGGCTCAATTTTTATTTTAAGCTTGGAAAATTAACAAAATTCCCTCTCATTTACTACTGGTGGCAAATTGCCTTAGAGAGATCTGGACACAGCTGGAAAGGACAAGATTAAATATCTGCTGCTTTTGAATGTCTATTGCTGAAAGCTTTTTTAATGACTTCACAAAGAATAAATCCTCACACTGTCAACCCTTCATTGCATGTCGAGTAGTCCAACAGGCAGTGTCTACAGTGAAAACCAATGCTGCTGAAAGAATGGACTGCAGACAAAATGAAAGAACCTCACAAAATCAGATGTGTCAGATGCAGAGAAGCCAGAAAAAAACGGAATCAGAATAGTTGATTTTGGGTTGCCAACTCTGATTGGACATATTCCTGGAGGTTTCATCACATGAACTGCTGCACCCCTAAATCCCAGCCATTGCTTATCCAACCTGTCCATCATCACAGTGCAGCACCTTCCTCTGCCAAGCGGAAAGTGAATAAACTCTTCATTAACCAATGTAATGAGTCTTCAGTATCAGTGTGACTCGCATGTTTGATATTTTTATAACTAATGAATAAAACTATTCAAAGTGGGTTTTTTTGAGTATTGCTGAAAAAAAAGACATGTCGAAGCTTTTCATCTTGCACTCATCAGGACACTTTGCAAGAATACCAATATAAGGGGAAAACAACAATTTAACAATTTATACTGTATAAGAGAAACTGCGGATTATTTGGCAAGTGGACTCTGATTGGTAGAGGCGTTGCCATTAAAAATGCACCAGTGATGGTGACTGATAGTTAACTGCCAAGCATTGTTTGAAATTTAAACCAGGCAGCTTGACCCTGATTAATCAAGGCATTGCCCTGGGGAATGAGTCAGTGAATGGCTGTCACCTATTTTGTTCAGCTGAAACAGGCACAATGTGTGTACATGTCCTTTCTGTCTGCAAAAAACAGGGCCCTGTGTATTAATAAGTGTAGCTTCTGGTACACATTAAGCTCCAACACTTTTTCTCTTGAGTTATTCAAGGGCAATCCTGCAGGGTTGGCAACTGTAAATTATCTTATGAAATTCCCTCTGGCTGCTGCTAATGGTTTGAAACTATTGTGGAAATGAGAAACAGATTGCGAGTATATTGTGGATACCTCACCAAGTTTGCAGTTGACCATCACTTTGGACTGAACTAAGCCAAAGAGCTTTTTTTTTATTCATTATAGGATGTGGACATTGCTGGCTGGGCGAGCATTTATTGCCCATCCTTAGTTGCCCTTGAGAAGGTGGTGATGAGCTGCCTTCTTGAACTGCTGCAGCCCAAATGATGTAGGTACATCTACAGTGCTGTTAAGGAGGGCATTCCAGGATTTTGGCACAGCGATAGTGAAGGAATGGCGACATATTTCCAAGTCAGGATGGTGAGTGACTTGGAGGGGAACTTCCTGACTGGAACACAGAGGTTACCACTGGGGAGAAGGATAACTAAGATTTCTTGATGGCTCCCATTCTTTAATCAGTGATTTTCACCATCATTTTCCCCACTTCAGGATTTAAAAACCCCAACAAATCTAGAGGGAAAAATTCATCAGACAAACTTTATCAAGCCACACTACTGACTACAGCTAAGGGCCCAACATCTTCCATTCACCTTGGGGTTAACAGCAGGGTCAAAGACGGAATGGAAGACAACCACCCTCAAAGTGTCTGGTAGACAGTTTCCTCAATGCAGGCCTCGAAGTATTATTGAAGTCATAATCTAACCTAAAAAGTAAATGAATATGAGTTCAAAACTCAGCATGGCAGTCTGAGAATTTTGAATTTAGTTAAAAATCTGGAAATTAAGAAGCTGGTATCAGTAAACATGACTGTGAAGCTATTGGAATGTAATAAATCTCCAACTGCAAGGTTTATTGATGTTGTTTAAGGAAGGAAATCTGTGGTCCTTATGTGGTTTAACCTACATGTGCTTGCAGTCCCACACCAACTACCCACTAATGTGGTTTAGCGAGCTGCTCGATTGTTTCAAACTACTGCAAAGAATAATAATCAGACTGTGGTTCAAGTTCTCAGGACAACCCGGGAAGGGCAACAAATGTCAGCCCTGCCAGTGACACCCACGTCCTGAGAATGAATACATTTTGAAAAAAAAAGTGAGTCCTCTTGGAGCACAGGAGAATGTTTGGAGTGTGTGGGAAGAAGTCATTAGCCTCTATGACACAAGTCATGCGGGTGATGGTGGCAGTGGAACTATATCTGTGGAAGAATATAAGAAGCTAAGAAATAGGAGCAGGAGTAGGCCATTCAGCCCTTTCAGCCCGCTCTGCCATTCAATGAGATCATGGCTGATCTTCAGCTTCAACACTATTTTCCTCCACAGTCCCCATATCCCTTTATGTTTTCCTCATTTCAGTCCTAAATGGCCTGACCCTTGTTCTAAAACCGTGTCCCCTGGTTCTAGAGCCCCCTAGCCAGGGGAAGCACCCTTCCTGCATCTACCCTGTCGAGCCCTTTAAGTATTTTACATAACAAAAACAGAATTACCTGGAAAAACTCAGCAGGTCTGGCAACATCGGCGGAGAAGAAAAGAGTTGACGTTTCGAGTCCTCATGACCCTTCGAGTATTTGACATGTTTGAATGAGATTACCTCTCAGCCTTCAAAACTCCAGAGAATACAGGCCCAGTCCCACATAGGGCAATCCCACCATCCCAGGAATTAGTTTGGTGAACCTTTGCTGCGCTACCTCTGTGGCAAGTATATCTTCCCTTAGGTAAGAAGACCAAAATTGCACACATTACTCCAGGTGCTCTATATAATTGCAACCAGCCACCTTTACTCCTACACTCAAATCCTCTTGCAACAAAGGCCAAAATACCATTTGTCCTCTTAATTGCTTGCTGAACCTGGACGTTAGCTTTCAGTGATTCATGAACAAGGCCACCCAAATCCTTTTGAAGTTCAACACTTCCCAGCCTCCCAGCATTTCTGTTTTCTGTTTTTCCTACCAAAGTGGATAACCACACATGTCTCCACTTTGCATTCCATCTACCAAATTTTTGCCCGCTCGATTAGTCTCTCCTTGAAGTGTCTTTGTATCCTCCTCACAACTCACACCGCAACTCACACCTCATCTGCAAATTTGGAAGAATTACCTTTAATCCCCACATCCAAATCATTGATATGTATTTTGAACAGCTGGGGACCAGACATTGATTCTTGTGGTCACAGCCACAGCCTGACAACCTGAAAGTGACTCAATTATTCCCACTCTCTGTTTTCTGTCTGTTAATCAATCCTCAGACCAAGCCAGTATATTACCCCAATCCCATGTGCTTTAATTTTGTTTACTAACCTCTTGGGCAGGATTTTCCCCTCATCAGGCGGGCATCACGGGCAGGCCCGGGAGCGGCCACGAAACTGACCGCTGCCCACAGTCAGGCCCCGACATCAATTTCACACTGGCTGGCCAATTTCACGCCAACATAAAACGCGCACTGCAGCGCTCAGTGCTGCCAGTGACGGGGTGGGGGTGGGGGGGGGGCGTGAGTGGGGGGGTGGTGTTGGGGGCAAGCGCTGAAGTTTGCACATGTGCGCAAGTGCAGACAACGAAAGCTCTCTGAGGCACAGAGCTGCCTCAGGGAGTTGAAGATTTTTAAAAATCAGAAATAAAAAACTTAGCAAAGTTAAAACCGTGTCCCCTCATATGACTCTGGACAGGCAGCGAAAAATGTTATTCAATTATAACTTTAATGGCCTTAATAGGCCTGTTAATTGTCGGCAGGCACGCTGCCAACTCTCGCGTGCACCCACCAACTGAAATATCGCACAAGTGTGTGATGACCTTGGGACGCTTGCCCTGGCAAATTTCTGCCCCTTGTGTGGGACTTTATTAAATGCTTTCTGAAAATCTAAATATACCACATCCACTGTTTCCCCCTTATCTATTCTACTAGCTACATCCTCAAAACTCCAACAGCTTTGTTAAACATAGTTTCCCTTTCATATATCTATGTTGACTCTGCCCAACTCTACGATTATTTTCTAAGTGTCAAGTTATCACATGCTTTATTATCAATTCCAGCATTTTCCCTACTGTTGATATTGGGCTAACAGGTCTGTAGTTCCCAGTTTTCTTTCTCCCTCTTTTCTTAAATAGTGGAGTTATATTTGCCACCTTCCAATCTGCAGGAAATGTTCCAGAGTCTGTAGAATTTTGAAGGGTGGTTATTGGAAGCCAGGATGACAGTAAAATGCCACAAGAAGTTTAATAATTTGATGTAAACAGGCAAGGGAAGAGTAGGATGAACTGAGAGCGCACATAGAAATAAATAAATATGATTTGATCGCCATTACAGAAACATGGCTGCAGGAGGACATGTGTTGGAACCTGAATGTTAAAGGGTACAGGATATTTAGGAAGGACAGGAAGTGAGGAGAAGGCTGAGGGGTGGCTCTGTTAGTTAATGATGTTATAAACACAATAGAGAGGGATGACCTAAGTTCAGGAAACCAGGATGTGGAAACAGTTTGGATAGAGATGAGAAATGTGAAAGGCAAGAAGTCATTTGTGGGAGTCTGTATGGGCTTCCTAATAGAAATCACATGGTAGGATGGCGCATAAAGGAAGAAAAAACGGGAGCTTGTCAAAAAGGCACGGCAATAATCATGGGAGATTTTAATCTACATATAGACTGGAAAGGTCAGATGGACAAAGGTAGCCTAGATGAGGAGTTCATAGAATGTTTCTGGGATAGTTTCTTAAAACAGCACATTCTGGAGCCAACCAGAGAGCAGGCTATACTAGAACTGGTATTGTGAAACGAGATGGGATTAATTAATGACCTCAGAGTGAAGGCACTCCCAAGTATCAGAGACCATAATATGATTGAATTTTACATTCAGTTTGGGGGAGAGAGGAGTGGGTCTGAGACTATGTTTTTAAACTTAAATAAGGGAAAAAAAAATTATGAGGGCTTGAAAGCAGAGCTGGCTAAAGTGAATTGACAAATTAATTTAAGGAAATTATCAATAGGGATGCAATGGCAAACATTTAAGGGAAATCTCAGGATACACAGTATTTATACATTCCAATAAGTAGGGAAAAGTCCAAGGGACGGACACACCATCCGTGGTTAACTAAAAAGAGTAAAGATAGTTTCAAAGTTAAAGAAAAAGTATATAATTGTGCAAAGATAGGTGAAAGGCCAGAAGATTGGACAGAATATAAGGAACAGCAAAGGATGACTAAAGATTAATAAGGAGGGGAGGATTACAGTACAAGAGAAAGCTAGCCAGAAATATAAAAACAAAGAGTGAGAGTTTCTATAAATGTTTAAAGAAGAAACTAGTTAACAAAGGTAGCGTTGGCCCTATAGAAAGTGAGTCTGGAGAACTGATAATAGAAAAAATGAAATGGCAGGTGGATTGAATGGGTATTTTGCACCAGTCTTTCCTGTAGAGGAGCCAAGTAACTTACCAGAGGCAGTTGTAAATCAGGAAATGGAAGGCAGGGAGGAACTCAGAAAAATTATAACCAACAGAGAATTGGCACTGAGTACATACGAACATGCGAATTAGGAGCAGGAGTAGGCCACTCGGCCCCTCGAGCCTGCTCCGCTGTTCAATAAAATCATGGCTAATCTGAACTGCTACCTGAGCCACGGGCAAACTGGCATAGGATAAATAAAGTCAAGGAGTTAAATGCGTGACTCAGAGATGGATGTGGGAGGAATGGGTTTCAGTTCATGGGGCAATGGGACCAGTACTGGGATAGAAGGGAGCTGTTCCAGCGAACCATGCTGGGTGAGTATCCTGGCAAATCAAATAACTAGGGTAGTTGAGAGGGCTTTAAACTAACCAGACGGGGGAGGGTTCTGGAAAGGGATAGGTAGGCTTACAAAGCGAAAGGACATGGCAGCCTTGCAGGGCAGCTATTTAGGTAATGATACCCAAAGTGTGACAGGAAGGGACAGAGTGTACAAAGATAAAAAAAAGCAGCAAATTGAGTCAAAGGGGGAACAAATGGTAGGAAGTCAAAATTAATGGCTCTTTACTTAAATGCACGTTGTATTCGGAGCAAAATAATTGAATTAACAGCACAAATAGAGGTTAATGGGTATGATCTTACAGCCATTACGGAGACGTGGTTACAAGGAGATCAAAGCTGGGAACTAAATATTCAGGGGGATGTGACTTTTCGAAAGGACAGGCAGGAAGGAAAGGGTGGTGGGGTAGCTTTGTTAGTACGAGATGGAGTGAGTACAATAGCAAGAAAGGATCTTGGATCGGAAGATGTAGAATCCAAATGGGAGAAGGTAAGAAATAACAAGGGGAAGAAAACACTGGTGGGAGTAGTTTATAGACCCCCTGACAAAAGCTATACTGTAGGACAGAGAATAAATCAGGAGACAATGAGCATATGTTAAAAAGACAGTACATTAATCATAGGTGACTTTAATCTTCATGTAGATTGGGAAAATCAAATTGGCAGAGGGAGACACGAGCAAGAATTCATGGGGCTGAACTTTCTGGTTGGTGGGGGGGGTGCAGAGCAGGCACGGGCGGGCATGGAACTGATCACCGCTCGCGATTGAGTCCGCTCCGCTATTTTATGCGAGTGGGCCAATTAAGGTTCGCCCAGCGTACTTCACGACTCCCTTGCACAGCAGGAGTGGGCGGGCAGTGGCAGGTGTGCTCAGGCCACCAGGTCCAATGGCGACCTGGCGGCCTTTATAAAGGAAGGCCCTGGCAGCCTTGGAAAGGCTGCTGTCAATGGCTGGGCGAAGGGCTGTGCTGAGGGGCAATGAAGTTCATGCAAGTCCAGAGGGTAGGCCATCAGAGCAGGCCAGGCCGGAGGGTAGGCCAGGCCGGAGCGTAGGCCAGGCCGGAGGGTAGGCCATCGGGACAGGCCAGGCTGGAGCGTAGGCCAGGCCGGAGAGTAGGTCATCAGGGCAGGCCAGGCCGGAGGGTAGGCCATCGGGGCAGGCTAGGCCAGAGGGTAGGCCAGGCCGGAGGGTAGGCCATCGGGGCAGGCTAGGCCAGAGGGTAGGCCAGGCCGGAGGGTAGGGCTAGTGTGCCCCTCATTTTTCAGATGACCACCTTGCTGCCCTCCTCAAGGAGGTGGCAGCACGGCAGGAGGTGCTGGCTCCCCAGAACGGGAGGAGGAGGCCCCCCCACATGATGAAACATGCCTGGGAGGAGGTGGCGGAGGCGGTGAGCTCCCGTGATGTGGTGCGGCGCACCTGGATACAGTGTCGCAAGAGCTTCAGTGACTTTTACCATGTCGGCATTGGTCATGTAACTCAGCAAGTCGGCTTACCCCCCCTGCTGTTCCCGCCTCCCCCCCACCCCCCATTGCTTGACATATTAAATTCAGATATGTCACCGTGGCTGACACTGCCTCTTTTCTTCTGCATGTGGATGGTTTCCTAAAATGTAATGAGTGCTTACTTTATTAACAAGGCCCTTCGTGACTGTTCCTAACCTGGCAGATTTTACACTTAGGTGTTGAATATGGAGCCTACAGCCCAGGCTTGTCCTGGAGGTCTATCTGTGTTGTGCTAGCTGAAGGTTCATTGGATTAAAGCCTCCCGGGTGTCCCTGCCTCCCTAGAGCAGTTCCGGGTCTGCGTCTACCCCCTCAGCGTTTTCCTGTGCGTGCTCATCCTCGAACTCACTGCTGGACTCATCGTGTGCAGCTGCAGACATTGCGTCAACGTCTTCATCGTCCACCGCATCCCCCCTTTCCAGTGCCAGATTGTGGAGAGCGCCCCATGCAACCACTATCAGCGACACACCAATTGGGGGGTACTGCAGTGCGCCCCCTGAGCGGTCCAGTAATTGGAAGCACATCGAGAAGACCGATGGTTCTCTCCACCACAGCCCTTGTGGAGACGTGGCTCCTATTGTAGCGCTGCTCAGCTTCTATTCTTGGATGTTGGAGAGGCGTCATGAGCCACCTTCTGAGGAGATAGCCCTTGTCACCCAGCAGCCATCCATCCAGCTGTGCTGGAGCACTGAGGAGCCCCGGCACCTGGGAGTGTCTGAGGATGCAGGCGTCATGGGAGCTGCCTGGGTACCTTGCACAGACTTGCAGAATCAGCATCCTGTGATCACACACTATCTGCACGTTCATGGAATGGAAGCCCTTCCTGTTGACAAAGGCACTGGGCTCACCTGCTGGTGCCTTGATGGCCACATGTGTGCACTCTATTGCACCCTGGACGTGGGGGAAACCAGCAATAGCTGCAAAACCTCTGGCTCACTGTGTCTGGCTTGCCTGGTCCCAACGGTAGTGGATGAAGGTCAATGCACGGCTGAGCAGAGCATCTGCAACCTGCCTGACACAAGTGTGGACAGCTGATTGGGAGACACTGCAAAGATCACCCACCGAGCCCTGGAAGGAGCCAGAGGCATACAATTTGAGGGCAGCTGTGACCTATAGAGCCACTGGCGTGGGGTTTCCCCCCACACAGTTAGGGGAGATCTCAGGCCCAATCATCTGACAGATATAGTTGACTGTCTCCCTTGAGAGTCGGAGCCTCCTGTGGCATTGCACCTCAGTCATATTGAGGTAATTGCTTCACTGCCTGTATACCCTGGCAGCAGGATAGCGGCGTCTTCTACGGCCCCTTCCACCTTGGACTACCTCTTGGCCCTGCACCCATTATGCCTGTGCCTGTCCTCCCAAAGATGGCACCCCCTGGAGGCTGAATGTGCACTCCTGGCCTCCTCCCCCTTCTAGCCCTCCCTTCCTCCTCAGAGGAGCTGCCTCCAGTGGAGAGAACAGATCCCATTCTCAGGGTAAGTGAAGGCTTCCTGAAACCTGCAGGCCCAGAAAAGATTACTCACTGCAATTTGCTGACCTGAAGGTTAAAAGTCCAGACAAAGCAGCTGGAAGTACTGCAGATCACACAGGCAAGTTTCAATAACTTTGAAAAATAAATATTTTACAGTGCACAGTCGCAGGGCAGAGCCCTCTTATCCCGCCCGTGGATGAGGTTTATACAAATCTCTTCTACCCACCTGCCCGTTGTGCCTGTGCACCGACCCGATGATTGCACGGGCGCTGAAAAATCGGCATTGATTGGTGAGTCAAGGGCCTTAAGTTAATTAATGGCCTATTAATTAATGGTGGGCACTCATCGGACATCATCGCACACCAGCCCAATGAAATATCATGATGGCCAACAGTGACAGCGGGACGTTCCCCCGCACGGCAATGGGAAAATTCTGCCCATAGAGGGAATCCAATCAGGGATCCGGCTATTTTGGTAATGTGTAACTAGGCAGGTTTAATAAATTATCTCAGAGTAAAGGATCCCCGAGGAAACAGTGACCATGATATGGTAGAATATAGCATTCGGTTTGAAAGTGAGAAACTTGGGTCGGAAACAACTGTGCTAAACTTAAATAAGGGTGATTACAAAGGAATGAGGGCAGAGTTGGCTGGAGTGGACTGGGAAAGGAATTTAGCAGAAAAGATAGTTGGTGAACAATGGCAGATGTTTAATAAGATAGTTCATGACTCACAACAAAGATATATCCCAGTGAGGAAGAAGGATTCAAGGAAGGAGATAAACCAACTATTAATATCAAATTGAAAGAAAAATATACAACGTGGCAAAGGTTAGTGGTAAGTGAGAGGCTTGGGAAAGTTTTAAAAAAACAACAAAAGATGAACAAAAAAATAATAAAGAGGGAGAAAATAAACCTTACGGATAAACTAGCAAGTAATATAAAAATGGACAGTAAGAGCTTCTTTAAATATATAAAAAGGAAGAGAGAGGCCAAAGTGAACATAGGCCCCTTAGAGAATGAGGCTGGGAAAATAATAATGGGGAACCAGGAAATGGCAGAGGAGTTGAATAAATACTTTGCACCAGTCTTCATGGTAGAAGGCACTAATAGCATTCCAAAAATACTAAATAATCAAGGGGCAAAAGAGAGGGAGGAAATAAATACAATAACTATCAATGAGGAAAAGTACTAGAGAAACTAATGGGGCTAAAGGCCGTTAAGTCTCCTGGACCTGAGGGGTAACATTCTAGAATATTAAAGGAAATAGCTGCAGAGATAACGGATGCACTGGTAGTAATCTTCCAAGAATCCTTAGATTCTGGAAAAGTACCAGAAGGTTGGAGAACGGCCAATGTAACACACTTATTCAAAAATGGAGAGAAACAAAAAAAGAGGTAACTATAGGCAAGTTAACTTAACATGTGTCATTGGGAAAATGTTGGAGTCTATTATAAAGGATGTAATAGCAGAGCATTTAGAAATACATAATCTAATCAAGCAGAGTCAGCATGGCTTCATGAAGGAGAAATCATGCCTGACAAATTTATTAGGGGGCTTGACAGGGTAGATGCTGAGATGTTGTTTCCCCTTGTGGGAGAGTCTAGGACCAGAGGGCACAATTTCAGAGTAAGGGGTCACCCATTTAAAACAGAGATGAGGAGGAATTTCTTCTCTCAGAGGGTAGTCAATCTGTGGAATTCTTTACTGCGGAGGCCTGTAGAGGCTGGGTCATTAAGTATATTCAAGGCTGAGATGGATAGATTTTTAATCAGTAAGGGCATCAAGGGTTATGGAGAAAAGGCAGGAAAGTGGAGTTGAGGATGATCAGATCAGCCATGATCTTATTGAATGGCGGAGTAGACACGATGGGCTGAATGGCCTAATTCTGCTCCTACATCTTATGGTTTTATGGTCTTAATATAACCTCAATCCCACATTCCTGCCTACCCCTGATAACCTTTCATCCGCTCATTTATCAAGAATCTATCTAGGTCTGCCTTAAAAATATTCAAAGACTCTGCTTCCACTGCCTTTTGAGGAAGAGAGTTCTCTGAGAGAAAAAAATTATCCTCATCTCTGTCTTAAATGAGCAACTCCTTATTCTTAAACAGTGACCCTAGTTCTAGATTCTCCCACAAGAGGAAACATCCTCTCCACATCCATCCTGTCAAGACCCCTCAGGATCTGAAAGGTTTCAATGAAGTCGCCTCTTGCTCTTCTGAATTCCAGTGGATACAAGCCTAACCTGTTCAGCCTTTCCTCATAAGGCAACCCACCCATTACTGGTATTAGTCTAATAAATCGTCTCTGAACTGCTTCTAACACATTTACATCTTTTTTTAAATAAGGAGACCAGCACTGTACACAATATTCTAGATCTGGTGTCACCAATGCCCTGTACAATTGAAACATAACCTCCCTACTTTTGTAGTCAATTCCTCTCACTGTAAATGATAACATTCTATTCGCTTTCCTAATTACCTGCTGTACCTGCATATTAACCTTTTGTGATTCATGCACTAGGACAGCCAGATCCCTCTGAATCTTAGAGCTCTGCAATATCTCAACATTTAGATAATCAGCTTCTTTTTTATTCTTCCTGCCAAAATGAACAATTTCACATTTTCCCACATTATACTCCATTTGCCAGAACTTTGTCCACTTACTTAGCCTATCTATGTCACTTTGTAGCCTCCTTATGTCCTCTTCACAATTTACTTTCCTAGCTACCTTTGTGTCATCAGCAAATTTAGCAACCATTCCTTAGGTCCCTTCATCCAAGTCATTTATATCAATTGTAAAAGACTGATGCCCCAACATTGATCCCTGTGGCACAGCACTCGTCACATCTTGCCAACCAGAAAAGACCCATTTATGCCAACTCTCTGCTTCCGTTAGCTGGCCAATCATCTATCCATGCCAATATGTTACCCCTACACCATGAGCTTTTATTTCCTGCAATAACCTTTGATGTGGCACTTTATCAAATGCATTCTGGAAACCTAGCGCAGAAAATTGCCGTTGGCATGCGGGGGTGGGCCTGACACGCCAAAGTGTAAAATGACGTGAGATGACATTGGGCATGTCATTTCGATATTTCATTCAGCGGACATGCACTGGAGGCGGCTGCACACCCGTCAACGGCCTATTAAGGCCATTAAAAAAGTAATTCCCCTTATTAACAATGCTGCCTGTCCAACGTTAAGGTTGGCGGGCAGGCAAAGAGTCCAAGCGGCCTTCACATTTTTCAGGAAACATCATCCACGGGCAGGATGAGGTTTCCTGATAGTTTTATAAATTAATTACACAAATTTTGCTACATTCACATACATGTGCCAGCTCATGTGACACTGTTACTTTGGGGACATGTTTAAATAATTTTTTACTTTATTCATAAAAATGTTTTATTATCAACTTAATCTCCCTGAGGCAGCTCCGTGCCCTGACTCTCCCTCCTCCCCCTTCCCACACAGGTAACACTGAGCACTACTGGCCACGCGTTACACTGGGCATAAAATGGCAGCGCGCAGCTGATCACGGGTGCTGATCGGCTCCACATCTGCCCACGGCCGCACCTAAACAGCCTGCCCGCCCTAGGAAAGATTCTACCTCCAAGTACAGTATGTCCACTGGTTCCCCTTTATCCACAGAGCATGACTCCTTCAAAGAACTCCAAAAAATTGGTTAAACATGATTTACCTTTTACAAAACCATGTTGGCTCCTCCTGATTGCCTTGAACTTTTCTAAATTGATGGAGCTGCAGGTTGACAAGTGCTCGGCTCCTGATGGACTTTATCCTAGGGTCTTAAAGGAAGTGGCTAGTGAGATAGGTGATGCATTGGTTTTAATTTTCCAAACCTTCCTCAGGGCAGGTCCCATTAGATTGGAAGATAGCAAATGTAACTCCATTATACAACAAGGGAAGGAGTCAGAAAGCAGGAAACTAAAGACCAGTTAGCTTAACATCTGTTATGGGAAAAATGTTGGAAGCTGTTATTAAAGAAACTATAGTAGGGCATTTGGATAAGTTCAAGGTAATCAGGCAGAGTCAACATGGTTTTGTGAAAGGGAAATCATGCTTAACCAACTTATTGGAGTTCTTTGAGGAAGTAACATGTGCTGTGGATAAAAGGGAACCGGTGGATGTGCTGTACTTAGTTTTCCAGAAGGTGTTTGATAAAATGCCACATCAAATGTTATTGCTGAAAATAAAAGCTCACTCTATCGGGGGTAACATTGGCATGGTTAGAAGATTAGCTGGCTAACATAAATGGGTCTTTTTCAGACTGGCAAGATGTCACGAGTGGTGTTCCACAGGGATCAGTGCTGGGACCTCAACTGTTTACCATTTATATAAATGACTTGGATAAAGGGACGGTTGGGATGGTAGCTAAATTTGCCGATGACACAAAGATAGGTAGGAAAGTAAATTGTGAAGAAGACATAAGGAGGCTCCAAAATGATCTAGATAGGTTAAATGAGTGGGCAAAGATCTTGCACATGGAGTATAATGTCAGAAAATGTGAAGTTGTCCATTTTGACAGGAAGAATAAAAGAAAAGCATATTATCTAAATGGTGAGAGGTTGCAGAGTCCTGAGATGCAGAGGGACCTGGGTGTCTTAGTACATGAGTTGCAAATGGCTGGTATGCAGGTACAGCAAGTAATTAGGAAAGCTAATAGAATGTTAATATTTATTGCAAGGGGAATTGAATATACAAGTAGGGAGGTTATGCTTCAGTTATACGGAACACTAGTGAGACCACATCTGGGGAACTGTGTAAAGTATTGGTCACCTTATTTAAGGAAGGATGTAAATGCATTGGAAGCAGTTCAGAGAAGGTTTACCAGACTAGTACCAGGAATGGGCAGGTTGTCTTTTGAGGATAGATGGGACTGACTCGGCTTGTACCGCTGGAGTTTGGAGGAGTAAGAAGCAATTTGATTGAAGCTTTTCAGATCCTGAGGAGTCTTGACAGGGTGGATGGGGAGAGGATGTTTCCTCTTCTGGGAGAATCGAGAACTAGGGGTCACTGTTTAAAAATAAGGGGTCACCCAGTTAAAACAGAGGTGAGGCAAAAATATTTCTCTCAGAGGGTCGTGGGTCTTTGGAACTTTCATTGAATATTTTTAAGGTAGAGGTTGATAGATTCTTAGTTAGCAAGGGAGTGATAGGTTATTGGGGATAGGCGGGATGCAGATTTCAGGTTACTATCAGATCAGCCATGATCTTATTAAATGGCGGAGCAGGCTCGAGGGGCTGAATGGCCTATTCCTGCTCCTTGCTCATATGTTCGTACGTAGTCCCTCCATCACCCCTAATGCACTGTTCTACCGTGCATGCCAGTCCATTTTTCACATTGTTCATGGGTTCAAATAGAGGACTTTAATGTTGTGCCCTTGCATTATTACTCTCCTAACTGTCACCTGTGCATGGATCGCCCTTCACAGCCTCACATGTATGATGACTCATCCAGCATTCACCTCCCATAACTGGGCTTCCTTCCAGCACAAGTCGTGTCTGTAACACTTCGCATCTGCCGCCACCTGGGTCCTTGCATGAAAAGATGGCACGTAACATTCTTGAGAATCAGACAATGGAGATTGGATTTTTTTATTCATTCATGAAATGTGGGCATCACTGGCAATATCAGTATTTATTGACCTAGTTGCCCTTGAGAAGGTGGTGGTGAGCTGCCTTCTTGAACTGCTGCAGCCCATGTGGTGTAGGTACACCCACAGTGCTGTTAGGGAGGAGGTTCCAGGATTTTGATCCAATGACACCGAAGGAATAGCGATATATTTCCAATTCAGGATGGTGTGTGCCTTTGAGGGGAACCTGCAGGCGGTGGTGTTCCCATGCGTCCACTAGCTTTGACCTTCTAGGTGGTAGCGGTCACTGGCTCGGAAGGTGATGTCAAATTTGGGCCCTGAGCCTTACACTTGATCTCTGAGGAACTCCTGGGGAAGCACCTAGAGGAGACTGTTTGGTCAGTTATCTAAACAACTTTAGCTTAAAGAAGACAACTAAAGCAGGTCAGACCTGCTCCCTGTTCCAATGATGGCACCCGCCAGCTTGGCTTTCTGAACTGTTGGAATTCCTGCTGGGTCAAGTCTAGGTCAATTGTTATATTTGTGGCGATTTCTTAGTGATATTTCCAGTCCCACCAGGGCTGGGCATCTCAGGCAGGACAGAGATTAATGGTTCTGGAACTAGCAGCCATCTCTCCAGGCTGGCAGGGCCAGCTGAAGGTAAATAATGTAAACAGTTTTGCCATTCTTTACATTTGATTGCATCAACCCATGCTGCTTTTAAATTTCAAGTCACCCTCAGCTGCCTTTGCACCCCGCACCACCCCCACCCCCTCACCTGCATTGGATCCCCCCATCAGTTGGACTGACACACACTCATCAGCTTTGGCACCCCTTCTGCTGCCTTGGCACCGCTATCAGCTTGATTGACACCCTCCTGGGCTGCCTTGACACCCTGCAAAACTGCACTGGAGTGTCGACCTCGATTTGTTTGCTAATCTTGGAATCAGCTGAGCCACGCTGTCACAAGGTTGGTCCTGGACAAATCTGTGGGAAAAAAAAAAGAATGAATTGAAATATTAAAGGCAGTTTCTCCAGAAGGTTTGGACGTTTTTTTTTCCACTTAGAGCTGGTTTATTGATATTTATTCATTGTAAGAAAAGTCGCACCGAGCACTGTTAAAAATGAGATGTGAGAGGAGTGTGCAGTTCACTGTAAGACTGTGGAACTACATTGCAACATATGGTATTGGAAAAACAGCAGAACAGACGCAGGTAGCGTTTACAGTGGCTTACAACCGAATCCCCAGGGCTTGTAGTGAATCGATAATTCAACCAGCTCCATGAAACAGAATACATCAACTCAGCCAAAAATAGTAACGGAGTCAAGAACTTGAACCAAGCTGTCTGCTGCATGCTGCATTTTTCACATTAGCAATGACTGATATGTATCTCTTGCCTGCTCCCTAAACAGTGGAGCCAAAAGCACTGCCTTCCCAACTGCTACTTCTCATCCACTGTCAGATTTGAAAATAAAACCCTAATTATTTACTGCCAGGGCCCATTCATTTTTGATGTATTAATATCTATTATTTATTTACTGACATTAATATAAAGTCAAGTTCTTGTTATCATCTCCTTGTTAAATCCTGCCTGAGGTATTTTGTAACATGATATTTCCATGCATGTGTGCACATGTTGTCATTTCAGATTATCATGCATCAAGAAGCATAGACAAATGAGAATCTGGGATGTCTGTCCTCATTTCACCCTTGGGGGAGTGTCATGATGTTGTCAAATATCTATTCTCTCCACAATGTGGGTCAAAACTGTCCAGTGAAACACAGTGGTGGAAGTTAGTGAAGGAAAGAGCAGGTATAAGCACCAGCAAGAAAACCCCAAATAAACTCTAGGCTGCACATTATAGAAGAACATGGTCAATTTATGGGACTGTGTAAACGGAGCCTTTAGGCTTCAAGTCAGTGGGTAAATTCTGTGAACTTTGCTTTCACGGTTTCGAACGCAAGCTGTGCCTCTCGTTGTGGTACCGCATTGTTGCACATTGCCAACCTTTGTTTTCACCAGTCATAACATAACCATAGTTCTAGGCTGAACCTGTAACAGTGGAACTGCCTTTCTAAATGTACAGTGTATTGTGGCTCACAGTTCAAACCCCAAGGCCGGTCTAATAAAGAATTCAACCACAGCAAATTGCATTTATATAGTGCCTTTAATGTAGTGAAACATGCCAAGGGGCTTCACAGGAGCTTTATGGCATAGAATTTAACACCAAACCACATTAGGAGACATTAGGACAGGTGACCCAAAAGCATGGTCAAATGGATAAGCTTTAAGGGGTGTCTTAAGGGAGGAAAGAGGCAGAGGTTGAGGGAGGGTCTTCTAGAGTTTAAGGATTAGACAGCCGTCAGTGGTGAGACAAGGGAAGTCGAGGGTGCACAGCAGGCCAGAACTGAAGGAATACCATGTTCTCAGAGGGTAAGGCTGGAGGAGGTTACAGAGATAGAGAAAGGTGAGGAGGCCTGCTATCTGAAGCTGAACCAGACTGCTTTCAACTTTGATGTCCTACTTGACCCTGAGTTGGGCTTCCGACCTCACATCCTCTTCATCAGGAAGATCATCTACTTCTACCTGCATAACCTCGACTCACTCCTCAGCTCATTTGCTGCTGTAACCTTCATCCATGTTTTGTTGCCTCTAGTCTCAACTATTCTAACGTTGCCCTGGCAAGCCTCAAGGATACGCAGTAGGCTTGAATTGAAGGAGTGAAGAGATCTTAGAAGGATTGTGGGGCTGGAGGAGGTTACAGAGTTTGGAAAGGGCGAGGTCGTCAAGATATTTGTAAACGTGGATGAGAGGAACTAATGTAGGTTAGCAACGCAGAGGTGAGGGGTGAATCTGACTTGGCGAGATTTTGGAAATCAGCAGGAGAGTTTCGGATGAGCTGAAGTTTATGGAGGGTGCAAGATCAGAGGTCACCTGTGGTTCATGACTGAAATGCTAAAAAGCCTCTTTTACTCTAGGATGTGGTTGAGGATTTACAGTGAATTTTCCTTCACCTCACTGCTGGTTTATTCTCCAAATCAGACCCTATCGACGATTCTAATACCAATCAGGCACATAAAAAATAAATCACCAAAAAATGGCTTATCAGCACATTATTTATTTATTTTATTGTTTAATTTGCAATGTTCTAACCTGCTGTGCCCTGGAGTGAAGTGTTTCTTGTTAATTCTGCCTGATTTAACATTATTCTTCTACTGTTCCTTAACAATGTACTATGACCCAAATTCAGACCATCATCCAGCACCCCTGCTGCCCCGTTGGACTTTTCTTCCCATCCCTCACATTAACCTCCCCATGGCTTATTACTGTAGGATTAATTTTAACTTTTGGTGCAACCGATTGATAGAGCATGCTGGCTGATCACCCACGAGGGGCGGTCATGATTTTGAGGCCACAGCCTCCGTTACATTGGTCCAGCTAGATGTGAGTCACCATACTGGTGTCCCAATGCAGCTCGCCAATCAAGGGCTGCCAATATTGGGCCACCCTAGCTATTAGCAAGGTATGTACAGGGGCAGCATTATGACGGCAGTGGGAGGCTTCAGGGTCAGCAATTAATTATGCCTGCATAAGCATTTGGGCCCCACTAAAATAATTCCAAATTTACTTTGTCTGAGCATTTTTGGCTTCATCATCCATGGATCCGATGCAGCACACATGTTCCAACCAGTTCCAACCTAAAGTACTATGTGGGTCTCCTTGGCTTCATGCTGTTCCTCCTCAGGATGAGGCTAAAAGGGCTAAATTATGAGGGTAGGTTGCACAGAATAAGCTTGTATTCCCTTGAGTAAGACTAAGGTGATGTAGTTAAGGTGTTTAAGATGACTGAAGGATCTGATAGGATAGATACAAGAACACAAGAAATAGGAGCAGGAGTAGACCACATGGCCTATTGAGCCTGTTCCACCATTCAAAATAATCATAGCTGATCTTGGGCTTCAACTCAATTTTCCTGCCTGTTCCCCATACCCTTTAATTCCCTGAGAGACTGTCACGACTCACTGGGGATAGTGGGCTGTATTATCAAGCCCCACTGTTCCCCGAGCCACCACAAACAAGAACATAAGAAATAGGAACAGGAGTAGACCATTCGGCCCCTCAAGCCTGCTCTGCCATTCAATAAGATCACGGCTGATGTTCTTGTGTTTTGATTTCCACATTCCCATCTACCCCCGATAACCTTTGTTTCCCTTGCCTAACAAGAATCTATCTACCTCTGCCTTAAAAATATTCAATGACTCCGCCTCCACCACCTTCTGAGGCAGAGAATTCCAAAGTCGCACAAACCTCTGAGAGAAAAAAATTCTCCTCATCTCTGTCCTAAAAAGGCAACCCATAATTTTAAAAAAGTGCCCCCTAGTTCTGGGCTCACCCACAAGAGGAAACATCCTTTCAACATCCACCTTGTCAATACTGTTCAGGATCTTATATACTTCAGTCAAATCACCCCTCACTCTTCTAAACTCCAGTGGAAACAAGCCCAGTCTGCCTAATCTTTCCTCATAAGACAACCCGCTCATTCCAGGTATCAATCTAGTAAACCTCCTCTGAACTGCTTCAAATGCATTTACATCCTTCCTTAAATAAAGAAGCCGACACTGCACACAGTATTCGAGGTACAGTCTCACCCATGCCCTATATAACTGAAGCATAACATTCTTACTTTTATGTTCAATCCCTCTCATAATAAAGGATAGCATTCCATTAGCCTTCTTAATTACTTACAGTACCTGCATACTAACTTTTTGTGACTCATGTACTAGAACACCTAGATCCCTCTGCACCTCAGAATTATGCAGCTGTTCTCCATTTAAGTAATACTCTGCTTTTTTGTTTTGTTCTCTTTTGTGAAAAGTTTAACCAAACTACCAGATTGCCCCAATTCTACTCAACTGTTTAACTTAGATTAACAGAATATATGTACCAGGTTTGTAAACTTAATAATAAATAACTGTTTATTGAAAAAACTGCCGTTAACCAGTGGCAAAAGAAAGAATTATGAACTACTAATTTCTAACTCTATAACTTAAACTCTCCCCCTTCTAAGATTCCTATACGCACACACACACACACACACACACACACGACACACAAAAACATAGGTTTTAAGGGTGAGATAAAACCATTCAATAGCACCAATTCTGGAGTACATAATTCAATGGGTTGATTTTGATCGATGTCTTCCAAATTCCTTTCAGTTCTTGTTGATGACACGAGGTGCTTTTCCAGCACTTTCAGTATCTATTTCACTGGTTGAGCACTTATAGAGGCATATAGAAATCCAGCTAACTATTTTGTGGAATGACTGGAATCTTCCACACACAGGTGAATGAGGCTTTAGGTCTTGTTCCTTTCAGGCTAGGAGCTATTCTGCTTCACTGCCCTCACACAAAAACCTAGTCAGCAGCCAATTAAAATGTTGTTTCCAGGCAGCTCCCTTGGTCCAGGACTCCTTTCCAGCACCAGCCTGTCTTTCATGGCACACTCTATTCCAGGACTGCAACATTGTATATATCTCTCATCCTGTTCCAGTGGACATGTCTTTCAAACTACAGCCATTGTAATTTTAATCTACAGTCCAACAGAAAATAAAAAGATATGTTCCTTACAAGACCAAAAATCTGTCTATCCCAGTCTTAAGTATATTCAACAATGGAGCATTCACAACACTCTGGGGTAGAGAATTCCAAAGATTCGCAAGTAATTTCTCCTCATTTCAGTCTTAAATGATCGCCCCTCATCCTGAGACTGTGGCTCCATGTTTTAGACTCCCAGGCCAGTGGGAACAATCTCTCAGCATTCACCCTATCTAACCCCTTCAGAATTTTGTAGTTTCAATGAGGTCGCCTCTCATTCTTGTAAACTCTAGAGAATCCAAGTCCAATTTACTCAGCCTGTCATCATATGGCAACACCCTCATCCCAGAGACTAATTTAGTGAAACTTCACTGTACCAACTTCAATGCATGTATATCCGTTCTTAAACATGGAGACTAAAACTGCACAGAGTATTCCAGATGTGTTCTCACTAAAACCCTGTACACTGTAGCAATAGGGTAATTGTAGATAGAGGGTGATTATTTCTTCTGGAAGGAAAGTCCAAAGCCAAGGGGGCATAGAGACAGGTCATTCGGGCCTGATGTCAGGAAACACTTCTTGGACCAGATTTTCGTCAAGTCTGGACCATTCCAGAGACCTTTAAAAACAGGGGGCAGATGCAGAAGTCCCACTCCTGTTTCTAGTCGATACCATTTTTGCAGGTAGTGGAAAGGGGGAAGGGCATGAATCACGCAGACATGAAACACAAACTTGCTGGGCCATTTGGAAATAGTTGTGAGTTTAAACAGGCACAATTTTCACAGCTCCAAGTGCCTTAACCCACAGTGTGGGAGTAACAAATTTATGGTGGTGTAAATTCTTCTGAAGGCCTCAGGAAAATCCCTTGTGCAGAGCTCTGCAAAGTAACATTTGAAACACAGAAGCCTTACTACAGAGAAAGAGGTTGGCGGTAGGCCATAAAGGAGGAAGTGAAGGGGGGAGGGGGGAGAGGCCTGTGAAAGAGGAAGGCCAGATCTGTGTGTTCCCCCACCCAGGATTATTCCTTGCTTCGGGCAGCCAAGCGGGAGACAGGACAAAGCACCAGGCTCACTCGGTGAAGGGTGTGTAGTGAAGGAAGGAAGCTGAAAAAAAATGGCTGCAGGAGCTTCCCACATATGGATGATGGAGGAAGGACAGCTGCAGTAATGTGCGGCCAGAGCCAGGCTTCCCGGCCAGGAGTTGGCAGAGCCGCCACAGAGAGCAGCAGGAAGGAGGAGGAGGTGGAGATCAGTGTTACCCTGAGTGGAGGGCATACCATTTCCAAAGAAGATTTCTCATCATGACTGAGAGGCAGTGTAAGTGAAGGCTGCAAGAGAAAGGGTGAGAGAAATCTGTGCAGTGGCGAAGGAAGATCTCGCACCCCATGATTAACTGACCCCCATGTCCTGCTTGTTGCACCCAAGGTTAACATGGCCCTCAATTTCTATGTAGTTGGCTGCTTCCATGGGTCTGCCATAGACCTCTGTGGCATCTCTCTATCAGCCACCCAGGATGCATCACCACCATCACCGATGCACTTTTTGCATGGCTGGGAGAACACATCAACTTCCCACAGATGTGGCTCTGTAGACAGAGAGGGTACCGGGCTTTGATTCCAAGTCCACGGAGTGGTAAGCTATACCCACATCACTATATGGACACCTGTGCAATAGCCAGAGACATTTGTGAACAAACAATTGTTCCACTTATCAATGTGCAAGTTGTGTGGCCATAATAAGGCCTTCCTGCTCTTTAGTGCATAGTTCCCCTGCAGCTGCCATGACTAAATTATTCTGAGGCATTCACATCTGCCACAACTTTTCCATCCCAGGCCCTAGTGTTGTGGTTGGTTTTTGAGGGACAAAGGGTACCCATTAAGGAGGTGGCTGCTTACCCCCTTGAGATGGCCAGAAACAGGATCCCAAGTCACTACAACAGCCACTCACAAATGAGGACCACGATCGAGCAAGCTATTGTCAAAAAGCACAAAAGGAACCTGGGGAAAACATTTAAAGGGCGAGAGCAAGGTGGAATTTTGTTTTCTCTTTGTTTTGTTTATACCCTGCTAATGTACTAACATGCAAGTCAATTCACCCCCAAATTTTCAGCTCAGAACAGCCTTAACTAATTTCCTTTGGTCCTAACAAGAAAATTGAGGAATTTGTATTTATATAGCATCTTTAATATAATACAATGTCTCAAAGCACTCATTAAAGTTTATTATTTTCAGTTAAAAAATCTACCGCAAGTGCCTTAAATGGAACGTGATATAATAACTGCCATCACTTAATAACCTTTATTTCATCTCTAGATACAATGCCAGTGAAAGATTAAAAGTAGAAGGAACACAGAATACTTATTTTCCCCCCACAAACGTATTCCTAAAGGAATAGTTTAAAAAGGATTACTTTGTTAGAACTTGCAGGTCTCCCAAAAAGCAAATGTCAGATATTGTGCAAACCTGGGAAGATTCCATCCTAAGTGCGGTACTGGGTGGGAAAAGGGGGATTTTACCCGCCGGCCGCTATGGCGGTTTTCATGCCGTATCGTCCCATTCTCATTCGTAATGTATTCCTGGGAAACACGCCGGGTCACTGGCGGGGCGGCTTCTGATTCGCCGCTCCACCGTAACCTCAGGCCTTCGGTAATCCGGGCACCATATTTAAAGGCTGCCCCTGCACAGGGTCATCACTCTCAAAGGGATTGGAAGCTGCTGCGAACTCATAGCTGCCAATGGGAGGAAACATGCTGCCTCCAAATTTAGCGATACCTCCCTTGGGCACCTACTGGGAGCAGTGGAGGTCAGCCATGAAGCCCTCTACCCCAGCAAGCAAGGTGGCAAATCCAGCATGAGAGGCAGTGGCAGTGATGGTCAGCACCAACGCCCTGCAAAAGAGGACAGCCACCCAGTGCCAAAAGAGGATGAATGGTCTCCTCCGTTCTGCCAAGTTAAGTCACTCTTCTCCTCACTCTCAACTCACACCCTCACAAACCCATCACATATCCACAGGGATCTCACTCACTGCCAGTTCAAGGGGCATCACCATTCACTCTCTCACACACACCTTCATTGTCCTCAGCCCATCCATGGAACAGCTCACCACCCACACATGCCAGGCATCCCTCTCATCTGGCCTGGCAGGCACCCTGCTTACACTCCATCTCTATTCATGCAGGACAAACTGGCACACAACAAAAGGGAGAGGTCACAGACTAGTGGAGGAATGCCTGACATCAAGGTCCTCATGGACTTTGAAAATAGAGCTTCCAGCTGGCTGGTGATGATCTGGACCACTCCAGTGCTAATGGTGAGGTCGGCTGTGCTCAACCAAGTGAAGCTCCAGCAGTGCAACATCCATCAGACAACAATGCTGTGAGTGAGTTCTCCTGTTCTGCAGTCCCCTGCCATGCACTAATTATCTCTCCTTGCTTTTGCAGGCATATTTGGAAAGCAGCCGAGGGGTCCATGACCCAGACCCTCGACTCAAGCCTCAAAGACACCTCGAAGAAGAATCTGATGACACCCTAATTGAAGACCCATCACAGCGCTCACCCACACCCTCCACCAGCACAGAGACACACACCTCAGTGGGACCTAGTTCTAGAGTAGCTTTTCTGGGTTACAACCTGAAGAGCACATAGCACTGTCTGATCCACAGCAGGTGACGGCAGGGACTTCCCAGGCTTCCAGCACTCAGAGGACTGCTGGAGGCAAGAAATCTGCTGAGTTCAAGTCAGGTGATGAGCCTCCGGACTCAGTCAAACCTCAGTTGCTGGAGCTGCAAAGACAAGCCCGGGAACATCAGGAAGGAATGTCCACTGCATTCCTCAGATTGCAAGGCATGATGGAGCAGTCCATCCATCTTCAGTCTGAGGTGATAGCGCCAGCATGCCATCATTATACCAGCATAACACTGGTAGGATGGCAGCTGCCATAGAGACCTTGGTCCAGGACATCGGGCTTGTATCCTTCGCTGACGCCATTGTTGGCCTCCAACAGTGTCAATACGAGAGGTGTGCAGGGCAGCTCAATCTCACTCCAGCTACCCCTTCTCCTCAAGGAGTCAGCCAGGGGCTCTTGGGCACCCATAGGGAGAAGGATTAGCAGGTGCACACTCCAGTGCCATCCAGCCAGATGACTCCGGGAGTGTCCGGCCCATCCGAATCTCCGCTCCCTGTAACCCCAGCAGCTCCAACTCCATAAGGAGGGTGTCACTGCCACACAGCAGGACCCTGAAAGCAGGCCGGGGCCCTCCAGGTCTCGGATCTCCCAAGGATGCCCATCAAGGTCAACACAGACAGGGCGTAGCAGTCAGCAGGCTGCCTCCACCTCTGCTGTGGATGTCGGGGGAGCACCAAGATGTAGCGGCAGGGTTAGGAAGGTTAAGAAGATGTAGTTGCACAGCCTGGGCATGGGTGTTAACCACTTGTAAGTAATATTCACTATTGTAAATAAACTCCCAAGAATGTCTCCTTGCTTATGGCTCCTTGTTATGATAAGCAGTGTCCGAGTCACTCAGATGTGAAACATTGGTTGCCGCACTAGATACAGACAGGTGTCCCAGGCCAGGGCCTCTTCCCTGTGCAGTGTGTAACCTTCAGACCAAAGGGATGGTCCAGCCTCACACTCACTGGACACATTAGTGACTCCTGCACCTCAGTGCTGGTCACCTGGCTGCCAGAATGTCGTGGGCAGGTGTCACAGAGTTCCCTCAATCTCTCTGTGTACTCTCAGCACCTTTGAGGTGGGGCTGGCCCCCCATCTCTTCAGTATCTGTGTCCAGTGACGGTGTGCTCCTGAAGGAGACAGGTACTGAAGGTTGACAAAGGATCAGGTGTATTTAAAGTTTCACAGCTGTTGGAAGAGAGTGTACTGAAATCTAAAGCCAAATGGTGATCTGCCATGTAGTCCTGGTGATCTTCAGAAGTTTAATACATTTTTGTTTGAATACACACCTCAGGTCATCAATCTGAAGTATTAACTCTGTTTCTCTCCGCAGTTGTTGCCAGACATGCCGAGTATTTCCAGCATTTTTCCTTTCAATCGTATGAAAGGTCAGACTGTACTCACTGCCAATTTAAACATGGAAACATTTGATCAGAAGGATTTAGTCAGTCAGGTGCATCAATTTTTCTGCAAAAATATTTGTATTGGCATTTGGCATGGGAAAATAAAGCGCTGGCAACTGCATTTTTTACATTTTCAAGGCTGTTTCCTTGATATTAAAAAGAACAGTAGACAATCATCCTAACACTGACAGTCATAAAGAAATGGAAAATTACCTTTTTCTTCATAGGGAATGCATTTCAAATAACCTAGAATCGCAGCACAATTTAGTTCAATGAAAAACAATGTATGACTTTCGGTTGATAAACCCACAGCCCTGACAGATTTAGCACAGTGGCTCAGATTCAAACAGCTCCAGGCAAACAAGCAACGTCAGTCAAATTCCAACACCGAACTATTCAACCATGAAATGCTGCTTCTTAGGCGCGCAGTATTCATTTTAACGCTGATGCGATTCAAAATAATTAGGGGGCAGACATGGGCTGATAAAGGTCAGACGCTTTCACAGAAATAGCTGTGTTTTTTCAGCAAATTAGAAGTGTAATGTAAAAACAAATCCATTTGTTTTGTCTTAGTTCTGTTGAAGGGTCATAGGGACTCGAAACGTCACCTGTATCCCTCTCCGCAGATGCTGTCAGACCTGCTGAGTTTTTCCAGGTGTTTTTGTTTTTGTTCTAGATTTCCAGCATCCGCAGTATTTTGCTTTTATCCATTTGATAGTTATCTGTTTTATGATCAACTTTGGCACTTGATCCTTTTGGGAAAATTGATTTTGCTGTGCTGAAGCTAAATGGTAATAATTGTCCATACGTCCGCATTCCAAGAACACAGAGCGCTAAGCATTCGTAGGATACCTCTTGCAGAGCAGTCAGTGGGCCCACTTGATAAAGTTCCTTCTGCTGGCCAGAGTAAATTTGAATGATTAATTATGGCTAAAATTTGATTTTTCCAATACCTAGAGTACACGTGAAGCCAGCACTAACAAGAAAGACGTGCATTTATACAATATTTATGACAACTACCTCGAAGCCATTTTCATGCAATGAGCTACTTCAAAATGCACTGTTAGAATAGTAGTACAACCATTTAACACAGCAAGACCCCAAGCTCTAAAATACCCTCCCTACACCTCTCTGCCTCTTTACCTCGCTTTCCTCCTTTAAGACACTTTTAAAACCTATCTTTTTGACCAAACATTTGGTTACCTAATCTAATATCTCCTTATGCGGTTGGTTTTGTTTTATAATGCTGCTGTGAAATACCTTGGGATGTTTTATTACATTAAAGGCACCATGTAAATATAAGTTGCTTTTGTTAATTGAGGGATGGATATTGTTCAGGACATTGGGAAAGCTCCAAACAATTTTTTGAGAAATGTCATGGGATCTTATTGTGTGCCTCAAGCAAAATATCTTTCCTAGTTTAGCGAACAGTTCCCATAAGTTGTAAATGTTCTGTGAATACAAACAGACATTTTTGGTCAACTCTTTTATTGAATAGTTTTCAGGATGTTTTGAAAGATTTCCTAATCTGGGCAACCAAGCACAGCATAAACCGCCCTCTGGCATCAATGTCATATCATTCAGGAACTAACTTTAAAACACCACAAATAGTTCAGAGCAATTCTGTGGCTATGTAAATCAGGTCAGCCTGTCTGATTCAGCAACAAGCAGCCTCAGTGGTCCAGAACAAAATGCTTTCCTTGTTAACCTTCTCTAACCCTACAATTCTCTGAGATCTCTGCGTTCCTCCAAATCTGTCCAATTATCCCCAATTTTCATTGCTCCACCGTTGCTTTCAGCTACCTGGCCCTAAGCTCTGGAGTTGCCTTCCTAAACATTTCTCCCTTCTACTTTTCTCTTTCCTCCTTTAAGACGCTCTTTAATACTTAACTCTTTGACCAAACTGAAAAGAGAGACAATTTACCAAAGCGTTTCATCTTGCACCCCTCAGGACAAACGCAAGAATGCCAAATTTCAAACAATCAATTTGAAATCGCAACACGTCTCTCCTTTCAGCAATATTCAAGTTCTGTACTACCAAGCGACTCTTTGGCCAAGGCTTTGGTCCCCTGTCCTAATATCTCTTCATGTGGCTCAGTCACAAATTTAGTTTGATAGCCCATCTGTAAAGGTCCTTGGGGCATTTTATTACTTGATAGACATTATATAAATGCCAGCTATATTTAAAAGTCTCAATCAATATCTGTTTGCTGTTGTTGGAAAGCTTGATCTGGGGTCTCCATTGTTTTGCCTTGTGTTTCCCCTGCAGGCTTCAAGATGTGCTCAGATAGCGCAGAGGGTGGCAAATGTCCAATTCATTCTACAACTCCTTACCCGCCTGAGAGCATGTCATAAATAAAGAGCTGAGTGGAAAACAAGCTTGTTAAATGGCAATCAAGCCCCAACGTTCAACGCATTCAGTGAAGCATTCATGTACATTACCACGGTGATGTTAAGCGAATAACTTCAATTGGTTTTCAAAAAGCAGCCGAGCTTTTAATCAGGACTGCTGCTACTATTCATTCTAGCCCACAAACTGATGTCTGCCAATTGCTTTTGAAAGCCAATTGCTCTTTATAGATTTGTCATTAAACCAAGAAACCTGCCATAGTTATGACCGTAAGGTAATTTAAAGGGCAAAAAATTGCTTTTGGTGTTTTTTTTGGCTAGCCATATAGTTACATTGGAGTGGTACTTTATGGTTATTCATGTTCCACTTGCTGTTATTTCCTGCTGTTAACAGAGGATGAGGGACGCACTAAATGCAGGCAAAGAATTTCATCTCAAAAGGGCGATAATATCACAAGGAGGAGCCGACAACTGTCCCACGCCTCTTCATTCAACTACAAATGTACTGGAACAGACAGGTCTGCTATGATCTTACCTAAAGAATGGTACACAAAGGACATGAAGTTAAAAAAAACCAATAAAATAAATCAAAATTATATTTCATAGAATCAGAGAATGGTTACGGTGCAGAATGAAGCTATTCTGTCCATCATGTCTGTGCAGGCCCTCTGAAGGATATTTCAAACAGAGACATTTTCTAGTAACTGAATGAAGCGCTCAACATAAGAATTGCACAGCCCAAGAAGAATGCTTTATGTTAATACAGCATTTATCAGAATCTCAGGATATTCCAAACCTCTTTACAGCCAAGGAAACATTTCTGAAGTGTAGCTATTGCTGAAATATGGGGAACATGGCAGCCAATTTGCCCACAGCAGGTTCTCACGAACAGCCACTTGATAATGACCAGATAATTTGTATATTTAGCAATGTTGGTTGAAGGATAAACATTGTCCAAAACACCAGTGGGGTGGGGGGCAGGGTAATACCCCTACTCCTTTTCGAAATAGCGCTGTAGGATAGTGCTACATGGTCACAGTCTCAGAATAAGAGGTTGATCATTTAGGACGGAGATGAGCAGAAGTTTTCTCACTCAAAGAGTTGTGAACCTTTGAAATTCTGTGCCCCAGATTACTGTGAATGCTCAGTTGCTGAATACATTCAAGACATAGATCAACAGATTTTTGGATACTAAAGAAATTAAGGGATATGTGGATAGTATAGGCATGCGGAGTTAAGGTAGAAGATTAGGAATGCTCTTATTGAATATTAGAGAAGGTTCAGAGGGCTAAATGGCTGACTCCAACTCCTAATTCTTATGTTCTTATGATCTTTTACATGGACCTGAGTGGACAGATGGGCCTTGGTTTAGCATTTCATCAGAAGAGGACAAGACTCAATACAACTTATACTGATTAATGCTTCTAATCTATCTACTTATTTATTTATATTGTTTCAAAATTCATGAGACTGAGTGGACAATCTGTCCTATTTCTTGAATAATCTAGATTAGCCTTAGACAGTGGCTAGGGAGAGGGACCGAGCCAATGGTTAGGAAACAGAGATTACGGCTGGGATTTTACGTCTGCAAATCGGGACCGATGCTGTCCCACGCATGTGTAAAATCCAACTCCATGACATTCGGTTGTGGGCCCAACATCAACTTGCCATTTTCCCATTAAATTTACAATTCACCCTCCATTTTAAAAAAAATTATTAATGGGCAATTAAACTTGTTAACAAACCAATGGATTCCAATATTACACTGCCCATGCCATAATGCAGTTGTGGTGGGCAAGTGGGCAAGAACAGGGTAAAAAAATGGGAAGGAACGGGCTTACATCCTTTGAAGGGTGCCCTGTGTACATTGGGTGCAGTCCCCCCAGATGATAGCCTCCCTGTGTGCCTCCCCACCAGGCCTCCAAAGCCCAACTCCCCCCATCCTCCTCACCTCCTCCCTAATATATCCAATCCCTCCCTGCCCAAAAATCCCAGACTTAGCTGAGTCTGGGATCCATTACTCTCTTCATCATGGGACTAGTTCCAATTGTAATGGGTTAACATCAAAAGCATCTGATGTTCATATAACTATGACATAATGACACGTGACTAAGTAAAGAGATCTGGAAGGAGGAGAAGTCCAACCTCATGCAGAGTTCCTAAGATATACATAGCACTGTAAATAAATAATAATGGTTTTAACAGCCTACAGTCTTGAGTCGCTTACTTAGGGAAAATAAACAAAGAACCCCATCTGGGCCCCAAATACATGATGAAACATGATGGCAGAGGACAGAAAATAAAAGACCCAATAAAATTCCAATGAAAGGTTACAGATCTGACAAATATATAGATCCTTGAAAGAAGGATGAAAGGAGCAGATTAAAGACTCACCAAAAAAACTGGAGCATCACAGGTGCAGCAGATGCAAGCTAAGACACAGACCCAGATACTGGATTGCAGTGAACACAGGCCAGATTCAATGAAACAACAACAGGTCCAGAGCTTGATTCAAGCATGGAGCCTACACTGCTACTCCTAGAGCCTTTCTGAAGCGCTGACGGCATGCTACATGCTCAGTACTGGGAGAACCAGGGAAAGAGGTTTTCCAGATTTGGACCATTTCTGGTTTGCACCTAAAGGAGCAAAAATATCAGGTCAGTACTTTACTCTATGAGGTTGGAGCTATTGCTGATGACTTGGTAGTGAGACAGGGGGCCATTGAGGCTTCAAGCTCTTATAAGCAAGTCCTCCAGTCATTTGATTTGCATTTCAGCATTTGCAAAAATTTAATGATGGAATGGGCAAAAGTTAACAAGTGAAAACAAAGACCAGGTGAAAGTGTGGGTTTGTCCATCAGTGATCTATACAAGCTGTCAGAAAATTGTGATTACAAAATGCTGAGGAGAGATGAATTGATTCGTGATTGCATAATAGCTGGGGTCCTAAATGAAGTTCTATCAGATCTTTTGCAAATGAGAGCTGACCTACCTCTAATTAAGGCAGTGCAAATCCTGAGGCAAACTGAGCTCAGAAAGCAAAATAGAATGTTTGTTCATGGGGAAAAGAAGGTCCCAAGGAAACAAATGAGTGAGGCCATTCAATATGTACATCAGAAAAGGGAAAATGCACCAAAACAGATGCCCGCAAAAATGGGGAGAAGCACACCAACTGCCATCTTGAGATGCTCTTGGTGTGCAGGAGAAACCTACATAAGGAAGAATGTCCTGCAGAGGGAGCAGAGTTCCATAACTGTGGGAAGTTAGGGCATTTTAAAATTGTCTGTCGATCTAAAACACAGATAGCCTGCAAATAGAAAGACAAAATATTAAGGCCAAACCACATACTAGAGTGAAAAAGACACAGAGAAAGGAAATAACTTTCCTAGAAAAAGTATATGAAACGAGAGCATTAAACTTGAAATGGAAGGACACCCCACAGAGTTTGAATTGGATATGGGACAGGTGTTTCAGATGAATTATCTGATGAATTAAAGTGGCTTAAACACATTATTCTACAGCCATTATCCATCCAGTTACAAGGTCCAGGTGGGACTACACTGAAAGTCATAGGACAACACCTGGCAAAATTAAAATACAAGGATAGAGAAAACATTGGACCTCTGTAAACGTACAGAACGAAGAATCATTGTTATTAAGCAGGAAGGCATGCTTACAATTGAAGCTAATCTACAAAGTTGATGAAGTTACTAATGAGCAGGACAGTAGCACATTCAGGACTGAATTTCCAAGATTATTTATAGGCTTAGAAGAACTGAAGGTCGAATGCCATAAGTGCTGATGCTAAGCCAATTTGCCTCTTCAGAGCGAGGAAGGTCCCTCACCTACTCTTGCACAAAGTCAAGACTGAATTGAGCACATGTTATAGTGGGGGGTTATCTCTCCAGTTCTAGTATAAGGGTCTGGCACATACAGGGTTAATGTTGAACTGAGTAGAGTAATGCTCACAGAGTGATGTAAGAAGGCACATGACCCAGACTCAAGAGTCAGTGTGGTGTTGAGCAGAGACGTGTACAGGCCTAGACATGGAGATAGCTCCTTGCCTGTACCCTTTACTGTATATATATATATATATATATATATATAGTTATAAGTAGTTAAAAAAGACTTGCTGTTGACCCACTGAAGACTGTGAAGACTTCTTTAAGAGGCACCGTTCTGTAACCAACACCCTCCCAAAGCCAGTAACCACAATAACAAAGTGGTGTTCTAGAAAGTCAAATGGCTCAATTAGAATCTGCATGGGCTTGACTAAACTAAACAAATCAGTAGAATGTGAGATCCCGCTGATGACATCACTGGATGAGAGTCTTGCCAAACTAGCTAAAAGTACCCTATTCAGCAAATTAGATGCAAACAGCGGATTTTGGCAGCTGCGTCTGGGCAAAGAATCCAGACTGCTGACCATTTTTATAAGATTATTCAGTTCTTATTGCTTTTAATAGATTACCATTTGGAATCGCATCTGCTCCAGAAATATTCCAGAGGAACAATGTCTCAGTCCCTAGAAGGCAAGGAAGGATCAAAATGCCAAATGCACAACATACTGGTAGATGGCTCCACAAGGGAAGAGCACGACCATAGGGTGAGAGCAGTCCTGAAAGTTCTAGAGGATTCAAGTTTGATATTGAACGAGAAAAGTGTATTTGCAAAACCTATGATTAAATTTTAGGGCACATTGTGCAAATCTCAGGAATAACAGCTGACCCACAGAAAACAAAGGTGATTAAAGAGTTTCCACAACCCAGGAACATTACAGAGCATAGAGATTCCTAGGAATGTTTAACCAGCCAGGCAAGTTCTCACCAAATTTGGCAGATACCAATGAGCCATTGAGAGAGCAGTTGGGACAAGGTCAACAGTGGTGCTGGAATGTGGACCAGCAAAATGCTTTTGAGAAGATCAAAAATATTCTAATTTCTCCTTAAATTTTTGATCACTACGATACAGAACTGCCGACCATAAGAGCAGCAGATGCATCATCTACAGGCCTGGGTGTAGTTTAATTCCAGGCACAAAGAGATGATAAATGCAGATTTGTTTATCCTCAAGATCACTGACAGACACAGAAAAAAGATATGTGACAATTGAGAAGGAAGCACTGGCAGCAACATGTACATGTGACAAGTTCTCAGTCTAGGTGATGGGACTGTGGTTTAAAATTGGAACCAATCATAAGTCATTAGTCAGCTCTCTCAATATGATGGAGATTACGAGGATGCTGCCTACAATTCAATGCTTCAGACTGAAACTAATGAGGTACGATTCAGTAACTGAGCACAGTCAGGGGATGTATCAGATGACAGCAGATGCACTATCAAGAATATTAGTTGAAGGAACCAAAATAGAGGATTTAAATTTCACCGAGGGGGTGGAAATGTATACATCATTCATTACCAAACACCTACTTGGTACTGCAAAGGACTTGCAGGAGCTCCTCAGGGTAATGTGCCAGGCCCAATTATCCTCAGCTGCTTCATCAATGGCCTTCCTTCCATCATAATGTCAGAAGTGGGGATGTTCACTGATGATTGCACAATGTTCAGCACCATTTGTGACTCCTCAGATACTCAAACAGTCCATGTCCAAATGCAGCAAGACCTGAACAATATCCAGGCTTGGGCTGACAAGTGGCAAGTAACATTTATGCCACACAAGTGCCAGGCAAATCCATCGCCAACAAGAGAGAATCTAACTATCACCCCTTGACAGTCAAGGGCATTGCCATCACTGAATCCTCCACTATCAACATCCTCGGGGTTACTATTGATCAGGAACTGAACTGGACTAGCCATATAAATACTGTGGCTACAAGAGCGGGTCAGAGGCTAGGAATCCTGTGATGAGTAATTTGCCTCCTGACTCCCCAAAGTCTGTCCCCATCCACGTCACAAGTCAGGAGTGTGTTAGAATACTCTCCACTTGCCTGGATGAGTGCAGCCCCAACAACACTCAAAAAACTTCACATCAACCAGGACAATGCAGCCTGTTTGATGGCACCCCATCCACAAACATTCACTCCATTCACCCCAACGCACAGAGGCAGAGTGTGTACCATCTACAAGATGGACTGCAGGAAATCACCAGCCTCCTGAGACAGCACCTTCCAAACCCACGACCACTACCATCTAGAAGGACAAGGGCAGCACACACATGGGAAGACCACCGCCTGGAAGTTCCCCTCCAAGCCACACATCATCCTGACTTGGAACTATCCTGCTGTTCCTTCACTGTCGCTGGATCAAAATTCTGGAACTCCCTCCCTAACAGCACTGTGGGTGCACATACATTACATGGACTGCAGCTGTTCACGAAGGCAGCTCACCACCACCTTCTCAAGGGCAATTAGGGATGGGCAGTAAATGGTGGCCTAGCCAGCAAAACCACATCCCATGAATGAAAAACATATATAATAAACAAGAACAACAGCAAGATGACAAATATGTCCAGATGAAGGAATATTGTGTGATAGGATGGCCAGGCAGTACCCCTAACAACCCAGTACTATGACAGGACTTTAAACAAAGAAAGCACCTCACAATATTTGATGACAGATTAGTCATTCAGAGAACACTTCACCTTCATATTCTCCAAAAAATTCAAGGTCACTTAGGGATAGCAGAATATTGAACAAGAGTCCACTAATCAGTCTGGTGGTCAGGCATTACTCGTTCTTTCGAAGAGTTAATTATGAATTGCCTTACCTGTGCAGTGAAGAGCTAAGTGCAAATAGAACCTTCACTCTTCCATGGGAGTGCCTGGGAATAGATGTATTTGATTTTAAAAGCAAGGTATTTCTTATTGTCATTAATTGCTACTCCAGATGGATTGAAGTGAACAGATTGCACAGCATCACGGCAGAAGCAGTCATTCATTTACTAATGACAATCCCGAACATTGTAGTGTCAGATAATGGACCACAAATTGTTAATGAATTATTCCACAATTTTACCAAGGTATGTGGATTCATTCATGTGATGAGCTCACTTCGATATCCTCAAGCGAGTGGAGAAGCTGAGAGAGATGTTCGAACTATCAAAGACTTGATAAGGAAGAATAGAGTTCTCAACTTAGCCTCTCTTAGTTATTGAACCAAAATGGGTTCTCACCATCAGAGTTGTTAATGGGATGATGGCGGAGAACATGACTTCCAGCTCTGCAGCAGAAACGAGAACCAAATATCACCTTGGAATGACCATGAGGGAGTTACAAAGCATGAGGAGAAACAAGGAAAGAAATAAGCTCATAACTCCAAGGCACAGAGCACAAGACCTATCAGTGCTACAGCCCAGGGAGAGAGTATGGATATGAGACCAACAGAAAGGAAGTATCATAACAGAAAGAGTTCCACAACAGAGATACTACAGGTTTGAGACAGACCAGGGAAATACAGGGGGGGTGGGGGGGGGGGGTGGGGTTTGGATTTCTAGCATCCGCAGTTTTTTGTATTTAATTCAAAAATATCAGGCCTGCACCAAATATGGACTAAACTGATCCAATTTTTATAAGTATCATTTTATCTTCATCTGTAACTGTAAATTGTGTGCATGTGTTTATAATTTTATCTTTTCCTAAGTGACTTCCAGAGCAATAGAGTGAAAAGAACTAAACTTTTTTTAGTAAAAAGGCTTTGCTGCTGGGTTATTTTAAATTGAATTTCTCATTCCACAGATAAGAAAAGACACCCACACATACAAATACATTGCCTGCAGACAACTTTAGGGAAACACCTTCTAAAGAATCCGTGACATCTTCAAGGCTGTAGACAGGCTGTTAAAAGCGAGAAAGCTCAGGGCCATATTGGATGTCATTTGTGACCATGATAAGGGTCATATCAATACCATGGAAGGGGCAGAAACCTGATTGGAAAGTTCTAATAACGGATTTGCAGGAAAGATGGGAATGAATTTGAGACTTGAAACACATTCAATCAGTGTGAGGAGGAAAGGGGGCTGGAGATGGTTGATATCAAATCATATCCCATTGTAACTAACCTTCAACTGCACAACCGTTACTGAACAAGATGTAGGAAGCTACACACACTCATTGGGGTCTGAAGTTCCCATTTCCTACAGATTGTTGAGGCTACAAAACATTTTTTTTTAATATTACCGGTCATTTCAACAACTCGACCTCTGCTGCAACTGTTATAAGAGTCTTAAGCTCATTAATCCCAGGCACACATATATTCGGAAACGAAAGCTGAAACCTTCACTGTGTCTTATTTTTCCCACTTAGTCCTCCGTGTCATCTACTTTTGCACCTCCTACTTACACTAAGCTGAACTTGAAAAATGTCAAGTTATTTTTTAAAAGGAAGTCATTGGGCAGGAATGGCGGAGTGCAAGGATTTTGTGATTTCTTAAGACCAATAACTTTCTTGAAAGGTAGGACCAGAAGATATGGGATAGCACAAATAATGAGCAAACAACAATCTTGCTGCACACATCAGAAGTCCAATGGATAACACATCAGAGGTTCCAGATCACAAAAAGGCCTTTCTGCCCATCAAACTCATTTCACTTAATGATATTAAGAACAGCATTTCAGTGTATGTTGGTTCATTTTTTTTTGTGTTAGAGAAGACATTTCGAAGTCTGTTTGTAACTGGGGAGTGACTTCCTTCTATTATCCTTACTGACCTGTTACATCTTTAAGCAGACCTCTTCAAGGGAGCAATGTATGATTTTGTAAGGAGTTTGGTGTTTATCCTATACCGCACTTGTTTCCTGTTCCTTCTGGTCCTGTTCTGCTCTACCATAAGGATATATGTGAGACATAAGGTAGGAGTAAAGGACATCATTTCCTGGGGAAGCCTGGAAACTCTGGAAGGATGTGCCCCCTTGACACAGGGAAGGAGCACCTAAAAGAACCATCCATGCCACCAACGCCTCAGGGTCTGTCTTAATCTCTACTCTTCCAATGCACTCCCACAGTGTCCTAAAAGGGTTGCATCATTTCAACCATTGGTCTGTACTGGATAAAATCACCAAGCACTTGGAGCAAAGCAACCAGGTAGAGGCCAAGAATCGCTGAGGGATCCAGACCACAGATAAATGAGGGCAGGATAATGGACGTGGCACGGAGGGAGGAGGTCGCAGCATGGAGGGGAGGGTGGTCATGGGGCAGGCAGGGTCAGCAACGAGGGCAGCAGGGTGACTCTCGGTAGGCCTCTGCTCTTTCTGATGTCAGTTCCCTTGATCAGGCACTGAAGGCCTTTGAATGAGGACTCCCCCTCAGCTCCTTGAAAGGTTACATGGGTTTGCTTTTCAGGCTTCCTGTGTGATGAGTCCCCTGCCCGCCCCTGGGCTGAATACCAGCAGCGTTGGAATGAGGCCTATTAGTCCACTTAAGGGCCTTAATTAATGGCAATGCGGGAGGGGTGAATATAAGCCTTCCTCCCCAAGACTTAATTGGGGTGGGAAGGCAGTGGGGCCCCAGCCTCCACCCTCCACCCCTCCCTACCCCTGATTAAATTTCCCCCCGCCTCTAAACTCACCTCAGGGAAAGGCATTAAAATCCACCCGTTGTTTTAAAATACTCAACAGGGAATAATTAGTAATAATTATTTAAACAGCCCTTTCATCTTTGTGTATTTCCACCTTCCTAATGTAGCTTCAAAGTCAACACCAGATTAATTGTTGGTATAACTGCTCACTAACATTTATCTATAGACGTTATTGAAAATACCTACGTCGTCCCTCTCACTTGTGAACACCGACACAAAGTATTCATTTAGAACCTTACCTACGTCTTCTGGCTCCACACACAAATTATCATTATGGTCCTTAATGGGCCCTACTCTTTCCCTCGTTATCCTCTTACACTTAATGTACTTGTAAAATAACTTTGGATTTTCCTTTATTTTACCTGCCAATGTTTTTTTCACGCCCCCTTTTTGCACTCCTAATTTCCTTTTCAAGTTCCCCCCTACACATTCTGTGCTCTTCTAGGGCTTCCGCTGTTTTGAGCCTCGGTATCTGCCATAAGCATCCCTTTTTCTCTTTAGCCAATTCTGTATATCCCTTGACATCCAGGGTTCCCTGGGTTTGTTGGTCCCACCCTTTGTCTTTACTGAAATATGTTGGCCCTGTACTCTCCCTATTTCCTTCTTGAATGAGTCCCATTGCTCTGACACAGATTTACCTAAAAGTAGCTGCTCCCAGTCCGCTCTGGCCAAATCATATCTGATCTTATTAAAATCAGCCTTCCCCCAATTTAGAACACTGTTTTCTGGCCCATCCTTGTCCTTTTCCATAACAACCTTGAATCTAACGGAGTTGTGATCACTATCTGTAAAATGCTCCCCCACTGTTACCTCTACCACTTGCCCAGTTTAATTCCCTAAAATTAAGTCCAGGACTGCCCCTCTCTTGTAGGACCTTCTACATACTGGCTTAAAAAGCTCTCCTGGATGCATTTTAAGAATTCCGCTCCCTCTAAACCGATCACACTATGACTAACCCAGTTAATGTTGGGGAAGTTGAAATCCCCCACTATTACTACCCTATTCTTTTTAGACTTCTCTGAAATTTGCCTCCATAGCTGCTCTTCTATTTCTCTGACTGTTTGGGGGCCTATAGTACACTCCCAGCAATGTGATTGCTCCTGATATAAAAGCAAAGAACTGTGGATGCTGGAAATCCAAAATAAAAACAAAAACAAAAATACCTGGAAACACTCAGCAGGCCTGGCAGCCTCAGTGGAGTGAAGCACAGTTGACATTTCGAGTCCTCATGACCCTTCTACAGAACTAAGTAAAAATAGGAAAGGGGTGAAATATAAGCTGGTTTAAAGGGACAAGAAGAGCTAGGTAGAGGGCTAGCGATAGGTGGAGATAACCAAGAGATGTCATAGACAAAAGGACAAAGAGGTGTTGAAGGTGGTGATATTCTCTAAAGGAATGTGCTAATTAAGGGTAGAAAGCAGGACAAGCAAGGTACAGATAGCCCTAGTGGGGGTGGGGTGGGGTGAAGGAATCTAAAAAGGCTAAAAGGTAGAGATAAAACAATGGATGGAAATACATTTAAAAATAATGGAAATAGGTGGGAAAAGAAAAATCTATATAAATTATTGGAAAAAAAAAGGAGGGGGAAAAAAATAGAAAGGGGGTGGGGATGGAGGAGGGAGTTCATGATCTAAAATTGTTGAACTCAATATTCAGTCCGGAAGGC
Source organism: Carcharodon carcharias (assembly GCF_017639515.1). NCBI lineage: Eukaryota > Metazoa > Chordata > Chondrichthyes > Lamniformes > Lamnidae > Carcharodon > Carcharodon carcharias. The sequence goes on from NC_054472.1 coordinate 171,166,874, forward strand.
TGTAAAGTGCCTAGTCGGAAGATGAGGTGCTGTTCCTCCAGTTTGCGTTGAGCTTCACTGGAACAATGCAGCAAGCCAAGGACGGACAGGTGGGCATGAGAGCAGGGTGGAGTGTGGAAATGGCAAGCGACAGGGAGGTCTGGGTCATGCTTGCAGACAGACCGAAGGTGTTCTGCAAAGCGGTCACCCAGTCTGCGTTTGGTCTCTCCAATGCAGAGGAAACCTCATTGGGAGCAACAATTGCACTGGACTACGTTAAGCTGGTGGGGTGATAAGTGAGGACATCGGGGACCCTATCATGTTTCCCTTCCCTTCCTTGACCTCTCTGTCTCAATTTCTGGTGATAGACTGTCCACCAATATCCATTACAAGCCTAATGACTCCCACAGCTACTTCGACTACAACTCCTCACACCCTACTTCCTGTAAGGACTCCATCCCATTCTCTCAGTTCCTTCACCTCCGTCGCATCTGTTCTGATGGTGCCACTTTTAAAAACAGTCCCTCTGACATGTCCTCCTTCTTCCTTAACCGAGGTTTTCCACCCACGGTTGGTGACAGTGCCCTCAAACGTGTCCGGCCCATCTCCCGCGCATCCGCCCTCAAGCCTTCTCCTCCCTCCCAGAAACATGATCGGGTCCCTCTTGTCCTCACTTATCACCCCACCAGCCTCCGCATTCAAAGGATCATCCTCCGCCATTTTCGCCAACTCCAGTATGATGCCACCACCAAACACATCTTCCCTTCAGACCCCCTGCGGCATTCTGTAGGGATAATTCCCTCTGTGACACCCTGGTCCACTCTTCCATCACCCCCTATTCCTCAACCCCCTCCCACGGCACCTTCCCATGCAACCGCAGAAGATGCAACACCTGCCCCTTCATTTCCCCTCTCCTCACTGTCCAAGGGCCCAAACACTCTTTTCAAGTGAAGCAGCATTTCACTTGCACTTCCCTTAACTTAGTCTACTGCATTCATTGCTCCCAATGCGGTTTCCTCTACATTGGAGAGACCAAACGCAGACTGGGTGACCACTTTGCAGAACACCTTCGGTCTGTCCGCAAGCATGACCCAGCCCTCCCTGTCGCTTGCCATTTCAACACTCCACCCTGCTCTCGTGCCCACATGTCTGTCCTTAGCCTGCTGCATTGTTCCAGTGAAGCTCAACGCAAACTGGAGGAACAGCACCTCATCTTCCGACTAGGCACTTTACAGCCTTCCGGACTGAATATTGAGTTCAACAATTTTAGATCATGAACTCCCTCCTCCATCCCCACCCCCTTTCTATTTTTCCCCCCTCCTTTTTGTTTTTTCCCATAATTTATATAGATTTTTCTTTTTCTACCTATTTCCATTATTTTTAAATGTATTTCCATCCATTGTTTTATCTGTATCTTTTAGCCTTTTTATATTCCTTCACCCCACCCCACCCCACTAGGGCTATATGTACCTTGCTTGTCCTGCTTTCTACCCTTTAGATAATATCACCACCTTCAACACCTCTTTGTCCTTTTGTCCATGACATCTTTTGATTATCTCCACCTATCACTGGCCCTCTATCCAGCTCTTCTTGTCCCACCCCCCACCCCCTTAAACCAGCTTATATTTCACCCCTTTCCTATTTTTACTTAGTTCTGTTGAAGGGTCATGAGGACTCGAAACGTCAACTGTGCTTCTCTCCACTGATGCTGCCAGACCTGCTGAGTTTTTCCAGGTATTTTTGCTTTTGTTTTTGTTATGTGATTGCTCCTTTTTTATTTTTCAGTTCTGCCCACATGGCCTGCTGTGGGAACTAATATAGCTCCGCCTCCTCTCTCGAGCCGGCCATCTTTGACACTTGTTTCTTGCTGCAGCCACTCCTCTACATTGTTGAAGACGTGTTCTTGGGCCCCTTAACTACTCAGGTTGTCCATCCAATGGAGATTACAATTCTCCATTTTTTTTCTGCAGACTTGCTTGTTTTATTTTAAACTCAGGCTGACTTCAAATTGGCAAAAACTGGAATTTCAAACCACCTAACCCTGGTAATTCCATCCCATCCTTAAACAAAAATGAAAGAAAACCTGCAGTGGTACCGCAATGTTCAATGTTTCAAGCCTCAATGTATTTAACACTTCTTTGGCTACAGAGACACTAGGGCAGGATTCTATTCCAATTATAGCTCTACTAAATAAGATAAATGTCATAATGTATGATGGGAACAAGGGATCTGGCAAAAACAGGGCATCATCTAAAGAATGCTCAAAATGTGCCAGCAGTGTACCAGTCGAAATATCACATGGCGAAGAATGCTTTGGAGGCAGGGTGCCAACATTTTCAATTTATTCCCTCCAAAGGATACAACAAGAATGGTATTTATGATTATTGCAGCAATTTCATATCTAAAGGCTATCTGTACCTTGCTTGTCCTGCTTTCTACCCTTTAGATAATATCACCACCTTCAACACCTCTTTGTCCTTTTGTCTATGACATCTTTTGATTATCTCCACCTATCACTGGCCCTCTATCCAGCTTTTCTTGTCCCACCCCCCACCCCCTTAAACCAGCTTATATTTCACCCCTTTCCTATTTTTACTTAGTTCTGTTGAAGGGTCACGAGGACTCGAAACGTCAACTGTGCTTCTCTCCACTGATGCTGCCAGACCTGCTGAGTTTTTCCAGGTATTTTTGCTTTTGTTTTTGTTATGTGATTGCTCCTTTTTGTTTTTCAGTTCTGCCCACATGGCCTGCTGTGGGAACTAATATAGCTCCGCCTCCTCTCTCGAGCCGGCCATCCTTGACACTTGTTTCTTGCTGCAGCCACTCCTCTACATTGCTGAAGACGTGTTCTTGGGGATCACTCCCCTTAACTACTCAGGTTGTCCATCCAATGGAGGTTACAATTCTCCATTTTTTTCTGCAGACTTGCTTGTTTTATTTTAAACTCAGGCTGACTTCAAATTGGCAAAAACTGGAATTTCAAACCACCTAACCCTGGTAATTCCATCCCATCCTTAAACAAAAATGAAAGAAAACCTGCAGTGGTACCGCAATGTTCAATGTTTCAAGCCTCAATGTATTTAACACTTCTTTGGCTACAGAGACACTAGGGCAGGATTCTATTCCAATTATAGCTCTACTAAATAAGATAAATGTCATAATGTATGATGGGAACAAGGGATCTGGCAAAAACAGGGCATCATCTAAAGAATGCTCAAAATGTGCCAGCAGTGTACCAGTCGAAATATCACATGGCGAAGAATGCTTTGGAGGCAGGGTGCCAACATTTTCAATTTATTCCCTCCAAAGGATACAACAAGAATGGTATTTATGATTATTGCAGCAATTTCATATCTAATTTTGTTTACCAAAGAACTGAGTGGAGACTGAGTTACAGGGACTACCAGTCGGGTATGAGCACTGTGAAAGCACCTTAGACAGATCAAAATTCACCTGGCAGTGTACAACACCACATATAGTCTTTTGCAATCAAGTTTCACAAGATGACTAGTTGATACAGTAGCTAGATGAAAATTTTCACCCGAAGTTCTGAAGAGCAGAAAATACACCTTAAAATGTTGAACTAATACCAAATAGTTTTCTGTTTCAATGTGGTCTGTTACTATAAGAGACCTTTATTTAACTTCACCAGGAAAATGTGCCCCTAATATTGAATTCTATTTGACTATACTTTTGCTGCAGTGCAATGAGAAAAAAATTAATTAATGGCTTCAATTCAAGGACTATTATTTGTCACGATCATTTTTAACTGTCACTTTCTGTTATGTAACAGGCAAGATACAAACATTGCTTGAAGCACTGGGTTGATTTTATTTTTGTAGCTGTTTGTACAATCAATCCTTTAGCATTTAATCCTGTTACATTTTCAAATTCCTGGGGAGACATGCTGTTAAAATATTAATGGGAAGGCAATTGAATCGACCAACAGGACTTCCTGGAAACTGATCGGAAACGTGATTTCTCGCCAAGTGCACTCCTATATCCTAAATTATAGTAAAGTGAGTACAAGATTTTTGGAGGGTATGTTACATGATGCCAAACACCAATGGAAGCCTGAGAGGTAAACACATTAAAAGCTATAAGGCCAGACCAAAGCGGTCAGATTGAATTCTCTGAGCTTTCACATAACCACCATATAAATATTGATTTTACTGTAAAGCAGGAGATGTTTGTGCATCATGTCTAGAGGTCTTCAATTAGCAATCACAGGAAGAAATCATGGGGAATTTGAAAAGAAAATCCCACTGTTTCATTTCCCATTTGGACATATGCATACATAGATTTCCCTAGTTACTTCTTGCTATTTCTTCATGCCGCTGGTTTGGCAATGAGTTTGATAACAGCCAAATACATTTCGGAATTATGAACCAATTTTCAGTATAAATAACTGTCAGGAAATCACTCCAAAGAATTCATGTCTTAACTCGCAATGGAGGTCACTTAGACACGCACCTGCTCCAGATTCCACTTTTTGTCATGTGCTATCATTTGGTACCACAGTTACCACTCCGTCAGCTGTGGCTCAGTTGGTAGCATTCTTGTCGCTGAGTCAGAAGATTGTGGGTTTATAGTCCTGCTCCAGAGACTTGAGCACACAAGGATGGCGGACAGGCTAGGAAAGCCTGAAACCCAGTAGGAGAGCCCGCATGTCCGGATAGAGATCCACCGGGAGAGGTGAAAGCTGCTGGAGATGAGGGAGATCCAAGGGGTGCCACAAAAGACCCCCTCTTCAGTGGTGGCAAAGTACTGTGAGCTGCCTCAGGGTGGAGGGTTGACTCTTCCAGAAGTATGTCTGTGCCAACTATTCAATGGTGCCCTTGTGGAGGCACGAGCGGAATTGTATCTCTCCTCGGTGGCAGTGTGTGGATTCTGATTGGTATCATCAACCAGGTCTTCTTCTAGCAGTAACCCTCACCTCCAATGAGCCAGCCCTGTAATCGATGCGATGGGTCTAAGACCCATGGCACTTGGGAGTGGTTGAGAATATAGACATGGTGAGCTCTCCTTGGGTAGCGTGCACAAACTGAAGGATTTCATATCAGCTGAGCATTCAAAGAGTGAAAAACTTTCCTGTTGATGAATGCAGCTGGCTGCTCCCAGGGAGCTCAACACCACCTGTATTCAGTCTATAATCCCATGCATTTGTGGGAATCCCGTGAGTGCTACAAAACCCAATGCTCTGGCTGCCTGGCTCTTGGGATCCAAACAGAATTTCACAAATTCATGTGCTCTTCTGAAGAGAGCATCTATCACCTCCTGGATGCATGTGCTTTGCAAACTGGGATATCCCGCAAAGGCCCCCAGTGGGGCCCTGGAAGGAGTGCAAGATGAAAAGCTTCGACAAAATGTCTTCTCAGCAATAGTAAGAAACAAAAAGTGACTGAGCATTTGTTCAAATACAGTTCACCCCAAACCAACGAATAAACTGAGAATTTGCAAGTCTTTCAGGGCATATTATTTTCCAGAGCTAAATTTTGCAACAAAAATTCTGGATAAAAAGAAATTCTTCCGCATTGTTTTCAAATCAATCCTCATTGTTACAACTCCTTTTCTAAATTATGCTTTCTCAAAACTCTGGAAACTTTTCACATGCTGGCTTTGATATCTTGATATTTCTTAATAACAAATCCATTTGTTTTGATTCTTTCAGACACCCTTGCATCATCCGTAAACTTAACATGATCGAAAACTCTGTTGCCCGTAGCCTGACTCAGGCTACCATCTCTGTGCTCACTAACCTACGTTGGTTCCCGGTCCTGCAATGCCGTGTTTTCACATTAAGTTCTCGGTCTTGTTTTCAAAACCCTCTATGGTCTCACTCTTACATGACTCCGTAACCTCCTCCAGCCCTACAACCCACCAAGATTTCTGCACTTTTCTAATTCAGGCCCCTTGAGTGTCACTGACTTGCATCTCTCCATCTTTAACGGCTGTGCTTTCAGCTGCCTAAGCCCTGTCAGTTCGTCCCTGAACTTGTCTGCTCCTCTTTCCGTTATTAAGACCCTTTTTAAAACCTACCCCTTTGACCAAGCATTTACTCACCTGCCCTCATGTCTTTTATGTGGCCGGTGACAAATTTTGTTTTATAATGCTCCCATGAGGTTCCTTGGGATGATTTACTACTTTAAAGGTGCTATATAAATGCAAGTTGTTGATATCATTGTTAGTCTATTGAATATAGCCCATTGTCAGTTTGTTATCTTGTTGGTTGATGAGATTCTGGGAGAACCTTCCATGCTTTTGAACCCACAGTGGTGGACAGCTACATTTGGGTGTGCAAAATGTCTCACTGATTATCCTCTCTCTCATTCCAATTTTCACAGCAGAGGAAAGGTGGTACAAGTCTTTAGACGCATTTAGAGGGATGGGCTTGAATGCTTTAAAATTCAATCTGAGCTAATGATAAATGGACAATCTTCCTCAGTTATTCTATGTTCACAGAGTTGGGGGGCTTATTGTCCCAGACTGGACAACAACCTAGGCCGGGATTTTCCGATCCCGTTGTGGGAGGACCTGCAGCGGGAGATTCAGCTTCCCAGCCAAAAACCCATTGACATTCGGTGGGACCAGATGATCCTGGCGGGGGATGGGGGGTGGGGGGTGGGGGCGCAGGAAGACAGGAAAATCACGCCCACGGTCAAATTTCACAATGTTTTCATCATTTTTGCACAGAAAGGATCTGGGAAATAAGGAGTTACTTTTAAAATATTTGATTGTTAAAGCAAAGTAAAGCAAAGGCTGGCTAGGCCTTGCCCGTCCCACCATAAAATTGTGGATAGATTGGAGCTATGGGGTGGTGGCGGGGGGTGGCGGTGGGGGGGGCTGATGTGGGACGGAAGTCCATGTGGGGAATTTGACAGGTCCCCCTGTATAGAAACCCACCAGTGGGGAAGTGTAAAATTCAGCCCCAGAAATGGGAGTTATGGTTAGTCGATAAGCACTCACTGAAAGATTGCCGAACTTTTGCTGTCTCACCATGGCAACACCCACAAATGTGGGGAGCGAGAATATAACTTACACCCTGTTCATGTCTTCCATTAAACTTAATGGACCCCAGAGTGTGCATAAACCATCATTATCTAATTCTGAAGTAGATCACACGGTCTTAAGAATCAAAGTTTAAGAATTGCTCCCAAATAATACAGATTCAACTTCTCATCTCATAGTGAGGACAGCAATGGTAAGGAGATGGGCCATTGGCTGGTGCCCAGGATACTTTACTAATATATTGTTGGAATAAACCAGTTTAGTGCAAATCATCAAATACCTTTGCAGCACGTCTGGCAAGCAAAGCTGATTTCAAATATTTTGAAAAATGCAAGAATTCAAGAAAGCCAATATTCCTTGGAGATGGAGCTGGACAATTGTTCCCTTTTTCTGCTCACTGCCAAACAGTCATTAAGTTGATGTCAGTCAGCCCAGAGTTTTACAGGTTTGAAGTCCTTTCCAAATATAATCAGCACCCCAGAGAGTAAACCATACAAGTGGACAAAAAACTCCAATTATGTGAAATGACGAAAAAAAAAAATTCTGGGAACAAATAGTGATTTGGACGGAACCGGCAAGATAAAGCTAGGTTAATATTTAGGACAAAACCCTTCAAAGAGGGCTTTACAGAATAGTTGCAGTAAGGGTGTTTCCCTTGGCTGGGGGGGGTCTTAAGATCCAGGGGACTAGGTTTCAGAATAAGGGATAGGCCATTTAGGACTGAGATGAGGAGGAATTTCTTCACTCAGGGTGGTGGTGAATCTTTGGAATTCTCTGCTGCAGAGAGCTGTGGAGGTTCAGTATGTTCAAGACTGAATTTCTACGTGTTAAAAACATCAAGGGATACGTGGATAGTGCAGGAAAAGGAAAAGATCCGCTACGATCTCACTGCATGGCAGAGTCGGCTCAAAGGGCTGAATGGCCTACTCCTTCTTATGTTCTTAATCCAATAGATTGCCTTATCCTGAAAGAGTGTTTCACCCACGCACAAGATAGCAAATAAAATTAATATGGAATCTGACATGGAGATGTATTAGGCCTGTATTAGATATGGAAAAGTCACTGCCTGGAATTAAGTTCATTCTTTATTTTGCAGTCTTCCAAAGAAATCGCAGCTCCACACTCTTAAATTTGAAGCTAACCCTCCGGCACAAATGGGGAGGGGACAGAACAGGCTGGCGTTTCACAATCCGCCTGAATTTCCTCTTGTTGGAAGTCGCAAAATGGGATTTAAACTCATTTTAAAACTCAGCCGCTTACCCAGAGTTACTGGACCCGGGATTTAACGTGGACATGGGGGCCCAACCCGGCCCACCGGCTGGAAAATCGCCGTCCCTTGAAGCACCGGGAGTGGTGAGCACCCCCGGGACTGCAGTCAGTCCTGGACCAGGAGCAGTGATGGAGACCAGAACACAAGTTAACTGGAGTGGAGTGGCCTCACTGGGACCAACCAGGTGCACCAGGTGCACCAGGTGAGGGGACAGGGTGGTAATCGGGTTCAAGCGGAGGGCGGGGGGGGGTAGCTTTTCAGATGGGGTGGTCTATAGGGGGTACATAGGAGGTAGTCCCCATCCCATACCAGTCAGCCTCGTGACGTGCTGTGAACCACCACTGTAGTATAACAGCCCGGCACATACAGGACTAACGTAGGACTGAATACAGCACCGCACACACAGTGATGTAAGGAGGCACGTGACCCAGACCCAGGGGTCAGTCTAGTGTTGAACAGAGATGTGTAAAGACCTAAACATGGAGGTAGTCCTAGTCTGTACCCTCTACTGTACATGTGTAAATAGTCTACTTGTTAATAAAGACTTACAGTTAACCGACTAATGACTATGAAGACTTCTTTAAGACTTCTTTAATCAGTACCCTCCCAAAAACCGCAACTGCTGATATTTTACCTGTGGCGCTCAGAAGAGGCCATTTAATAGCCATTAGCTGGCACAGTGCGTCCAGCCAACCAACCCAATTTTATGCCCCCTCCCACCAACACCTGTCAGCCTGCTCCTGGGGTGGAGAGGGTAAAATTCCAGCCAAATTCTCACCCATAGGCCTGAATTTTGCCCTCAGCGGGTGGGTGCTGCGGACGCCCATGGACCAGGGGGGTGTGCTAGAGGCTGAGTGCCAACTGTCAATGACACCGGAGCTGGCCAAGGGGGTGAGCCCTGGCTAATTGGACTGATTGCCTTGCAGCTCAAGGGCCACAACTTGGATGTGCCCTGCGAGGTGGTCCTCAGCTGGGGTTGGCCAGGCTGCAATGGCGCTGCAGGTAGAGAGTGGACCAATCAATGCTCCTCTGTCCTTTCAGGAGAAGACAAGCCATAACCAAGCAGAGAGGGCACGTACAGGCGGAGGTCCACCCAACCTGCTGCTGCTCTCCCGGTTCGTGCAGGACGCCCCAGAGCTGGAGAGCCAGCAAGCTCCCCATGGAGAGGCGGGGGTGCCAGACGAAAGTAAGAGTGCAGTATGCAGACATGAGACTATCAGACTGTGCAACCATTCTAGTGTTCTCACTATTCTCACTGATGGGAGCCTCAAACCTGGAGCCCCCATTGATCGTTGGATGCAGATCTCCATTGTCTGACCAGGGTGCCTGATATGCACAGTGACAGTGTGATGACTTAAACTAATGACATGTCCTTCTCCCTTTTAGGTTCACCAGCAGACAATCGATCTCTGGACCTCAAAGGACCACCCCCAACATTGGAGAACCACCAGGCGTCATTTGCATCTGCGTCACACTTGCTCTCTGAAGGAGGCATCAGCGCAGATACCAGCACCTCAGTGGTTAGAGCAATGGCTAGTATTTTGGTGCACATTAGTGAGGGCACTTCACAATCGCTTGAGGTGCAGGTGGAGGTAGGGAGTGCCAGGACACTGACAGTCGGAGGACTGCCGGGGACCAGGATGATGCTCAGTCGAAGGCTGATGATAAGCCTCTGGATCTCCATTAGGTGGTAGATGCTGGATGTCCAGTGAGATGTGTGGGAGGATATTGGGGAGGTCCATGAGGATATGCCTGCCTTGGGGTCCGAGATGGAGGAGTCCATGTGGAGCATAAGCACTGTGTTGACCCTCATGCCGAGTGCACTGCCTCTTCCATTGAGAGAGTGGCAACTGACGTGGAGAGGCATCTCCAGGGGCAGAATGAAGGGTTCCTGGGGTTACACTCGGACCTGCAAGCCCTCACACATGCACTGACCTCAGGGGGTCAATGCCAGTGTGGGAGATGGATGAGGCACCCAATATCCCAGCTAGGTGCCCGTCCATCAATGGTGATTAGCGAGGTCCACAGAGACCTTGTGTTGACACATGAGCTGCCTGTCATCTCTGCGAGCTCCTCTCAGAGCGCTCTGGGTGACGGCAGCAGCTCCTTCGCCCCTCTGCCAGTGACTGTTGCATCTAATGAGGTTGAGGCAACTGGGGAGATGCCAGCCATGGCACTGGCTGCTCCCTTCCAGGTGGGGCCAGTACAGGCTCTGTTGTCCAGAGAATGACCACCAAGATCATCAAGACCACCAAGATCATCAAGGCCAACAAGACACCAGAGTCAGCAGGCTGCCTCCAATGCCGGTGCCAGAGAGGGGGGAGCACCTAGATGTAGTACTCACAAGCTAAGTTAAAGGCACCATGAGAACAAGAGGGGCAGATCTCGGGCAGTTTTATATTAATTTATGTTTAGTTAATGTATACTGGTCTGGGACTTAAGACATGAGAGGTTGATGTAAATAGCCTGTACCTGTCAAAATGATATAAATCTGGTTTTGTCATCATAGCCTGAGTATGCTTCACCTTTTTATTTTATTGGTGCTGGGTATGCTGTAATGCTGGACATAAGTAGCTCTGAATTTTATTGCACAGGTAATGAGTGCTCATTATATTCAAATGAAAGGATCCTTTCAGACATCCGGGATGGAGGAGGCAGCCTGGCATGCGTTTGAAGCTGATCTCTGGTAGCCTAGCTGAAGGAGCATTGGATCAAGGCATTGGATCAAGGAAGATCCTCTTCTTCCAGTGGGTCCGCCCTTGCTAGTGCCAGATTGTGCAGAGTGCAGCATGCAACCACAATCAGTGACACACACTCTGGGGGGTATTGTAGTGCACCCCCTGAACAGTCCAGGCATCGGAAGCACATCTTGAGGAGACCTATCGTCCTCTCTATCACCTCCCTTGTGGAGCCAAGAATCGCAACGTAACGCTGTTCCGCCTATGTTCTTGGGTGGTGGAGAGGTATCATGAGCCACTTCCTCAACGGATAGCCCTCGTCACCCAGCAGCCACCCATCCAGTCGAGCTGGAGCACTGAAGAGCCTTGGCACCTGGGAATGTCTCAGGATGTAAGCATCATGGGAGCTGCCAGGGTACCTTGCATAGACTTGTAGAAACTGCATCTTGTGATCACACACTATCTGCACGTTCATGGAGTGGAAGCCCTTCCTGTTGACCAAGGCACCCGGCTGACCTGCTGGCGCCTTGATGGCCACATGTGTGCAGTGAATGGCACTCTGGATACAGGGGGGCCCAGCAATCGCTGCAAAGCCTCTGGCTTGCACAGGCTGGCTGGCCTCGTCCTTACGGTAAAGAGTAAAGGTCAGTATCCACCTGAACAGAGCTCCTGTCACCAGCTTGACACAACTATGGACAGCTGATTGGGAGACTCCACACAGATCTGTCAGTGACCCCTGGAAAGAGCCAGGGGCATAGAAGTTGAGGGCCGCTGTGACCTGCAGAGCCACTGTGTCCATCCACACAGTCAGAGCTGATCTTAGGGCCGATCCTCTGGTAAATCGTGATGACAGTCTCTCTTGAGAGGCAGAGTCTCCTTTGGCTTTGCACCTCGGACATATTGGGGTAGCTGCATCGCTGCCTGTAAACCCTGGCAGTGGGATACTAGTGTCATCTGTGGCCCCTTCCACCTTGGACTACCTGTTGGCCCTGCGCCCATTGTGCCTGCACCTCTCCTTCCACAGGTCCCTCCCCTGGAAGTGGCATAAGGACACGTGGCCTCCTCTCCCTTCTGCCCCTCTCTTCCTCCTCAGAGGAGGTGCCTCCAACGGAGACCACAATCCCCATTGCCAGGGTAAGGGAAGGCTGTCTGATACCTGGAAGGGTCCACACTGCCTGAATCCTCCAGGGGCCTGGCAGACAGCAACGAGTCCTGAAATGAAGCCTGGAAATGCTGAGAATGAAGCCCCAAACAGAGATGAAGCTGCCAAATACCAATAAACAACCAGCTGCAAACTGTCTCCAAAACTCCCCCCTACTCACACTGGCAATGCTTTGCTGACACTTTTTATCCTGCCCTTGGATGAGGTTTGAGGAAATGTTGGCTGGCCGCCTGCCCGTTTTGTCTGCATGACAAGCGAAAAATCGCACAGGCAACGAAAAATCTCAGACAATTGAGTGACCTGCTAATTAACAGTGGGCGCCGCTCCAGCACCAGCACCCACACCCGCACGCGCTCGCTGAGCAAAATATCGTGCAAGGGCACGTTGATGTTGGGACGTTCGCCCGACGTCATTGCACACTATTTTACTCTCGTTCTGGTCAGGCACGCACCTACCCGACAAGGGAAAAATTCTTCCCATAGAATCAGATGATGTGCAAAGCGATTATCTGATCCGAGCCTGCCCATTCCCGTCAGTTGGTCAAGAGTCACGTTTTGCATTTGTATTTTGTTTTATTTTTCATTTCCTTCTATGGAAAGATTCCTTTACCTCCTGAGACTTACACCCGTAATAGAATTAACAGACAACTAGAAATCTGTGGGGGAATTTTTCCATTTCCTTGTTTCTTCAGCTTCCCCCTCCTTTCAATCCGCAAAGGCACACTTGACCTCTGCTGCAGAGTTGTTTCCAGTGAAGACGGTTTGGCACAAGTGAGGAAGGTACAGATTATTTTTTATTCATTCACGGGTTGTGGGTGTCGCTGGATGGGCCAGCCTTTATTGCCCATCCCTATTAAAACCCCATTAAATGAGCAGATGAGAGAGGAGTATTTATTCCGAGAAAAGTGCAATTATTTTTCCTCAAAGTGCAAATGTGTTCCAGGCTACAAAATAAAAACAGATGGAGTTAAATCTTCTTTGCATGGAAGAAGGAGAGGTCCATGATCAAAACATTTAGGTCCATGGTCGTTTGTCTCCATCAATCAGTATTTCCTTCAAAAATAGTAAAAATAAAAAACATTTTTTTTTAAACAGCTGGAGATTAATTAGCAAAGGGAAAGTGCATCTCAACTATTTTATTGTATATACTTCCTGGCCCCAGTCAGTCAGAATCCAAAAGCTTCTTGCAATTTTTCCCATGTGATTATTTAGTATGGACACACTTTTGAAATTTCTTTAAACCCAGCAAATCTCACAGGAAGAACAACCTTGTAATTTTTCCTTTAAAAGTCCACCTGCAGTGTCAAGTCTTTCAGGATACAACCAGGAAACCTAATCTACATCAGTAAATTAGCACTGCCTGAGGGACTGGGCCACATTTGACCCCTCAGTGAAGTCAGCGTAAATTGGAGAGGTTCCAATTCTAGACATGCTCATTCTAGTTTACAGGGGAAACAGTAAATGCAGACAAACTTATCTGCAGAGCAGGATGCATTCTCCTGGACCAGCGATCAGCAGCGGACTGTAGAATTATTATTGGCAACATTCCAGATCCTTCTACTGCCTGGCTGCAGAATAAAGGAAATGGAAGGCGGACAGTGAATACCTCCTAGAGAAGCATCATGATGCTTTTTTGGGAGTTTCCAGTTAAAACAATTGGACTGGCATTTGCATTGACAGAGTAGACATAGGGATGTTGGATAAATGCATTAAATGTTCATTCATTGATCTGAATAAGTGTAATTATTCATCTTACATTTCAGAGATACTAAGCAGGATACAGTTTGTGTGGAAGCTTATTAAAAGTACACGTTCAATCATTTTTAATGTAGTTGTGATCTGTGATAAAATCAATTCATTTTACATCTCTTTTCCAACCCTGTTACAGTGACAAAGAGCCACTTAAATGCAGCAGAAGGTGAGAAGATTTCTAGTTTTCTGTTTAATGGAGGAGAAGTGGGCTTCTCTTCTTCTGCGCTGGAATACTTATTAATTCAAATTGCATTGTGGTCCCTAACACAGTTTTGACAATCCAACAATGGGAGGGCTGTTTATAATTTGTTCGTTAGCACAAATTCAAAATTAGTTGAAATGCCTCATTCCTTTCAGAACTGTAATGCATTAATGTATAAGAGGCCTTGCTAAGTGTATGCGGCAAATTGATGCAATCTCCGGCAAAGAGACTTTGGCAAATTACCATTCTGTATTTCAACGCTGGTAACACGACAGCCTACCCCTGGTTAGATGCCTTGATTTTGACTAGGTCTGGACAGCTTTTTGTTTTTTTGGACAAATTTCAAGCATCTTAGAAAGATGATGACGCAGTCTGTTGGAACCACGATGTGTTGCCCTGTTGAGCGGCAGGATGTAGATTCATGGCCGGAACCATCCATGTGTTTACTGCTGCTAGACACTGATGTGTTCCTGACAGAGGTGTTTGGTGGAAAGTAAACCCAAGTCCCCTGTATACACCCCAAGTACCTGGTATCAATCAGAGTGGCATCGGTGGGCTGAGGTTGCTCAATCAGCAGTGGAATAGGAGGGGGTGCGGGGTGGGGGAATCTCAAGAAAAGGGACCTTAACAAAAAGGACTCACTCACTCAAAAATACTTTGGTACATTAAGATCCTTTTTTAAATTTTTGTAAATATAAAGATGGCATCAGTGACGTCAGAAAATTAGTATTTATAAATAGATTCAGGTGTGTTCTGTATATAAACATCACCTTTGAGCACCGAATGAACAAGATCATAGCTCAAGTGTTTGGTAAGTAAACAGGCTCTGCCAGCTTGGACTCTGTCTCAAGAAACTACAATAAATAGATAGATACTCCAACTTGCCTTTCTCCAACCCTTTTACCGAATTTCAAATTATAATAACAAAGAGGACAGTTTTTATTTCTACCAGTTTCCAAATTTGAAAAGGAAGAACTTAATCCCTGATTCAATTTTGTAAATTTGAACACAGGGCAGCTTAGAACACCTGTAAAATCATAGAGTAAAGGTGAAAACAGCGGGGAAATGACATTTCTTTCAAATCACTGCCATAAGAAAACTAATCCACACATCAGGTCGGTTTCACCAAACACATTTTAGACATTGTTTTGGTGAATCATTTGTTAAAGGACATTGGTCTTGGGGATGGATGATGCAATGATTATAGTTTTTCATTTTCTGGGACCTGAGTATAATTCTGATAAGAGGATTTTGTAAAGTATTTAAGCACTCTCATGCCAATCCACATCATACAACTCTGCCCAAATGATAAGCTCCATTAAGGAAGCTGCAGGATGGCTGGTGTGTGAAATGGAAAAGGTTTTACTGCAGGAGAATGTTCTCTGAGGCTGGGGATGGGACATGATGTTGCGACACTGTAGAAGGATCCAGTGTGTTTTTATAATTCTTTCATGGGATGTGAGTGTTGCTGGCAAGGCCAGCATTCCTTGCTCATCCCTAACTGTCCTTGAGAAGGTGGTAATGAGCTGCCTTTTTGAACCTCTGCAGTCCATCTGGTGCTGTTAGGAAGGGAGTTACAGGATTTTTGATCCAGCAGCAAAGGATGTAGTTCCAAGTCAGGATGGTATGTGTTTTGGAGAGGAACATGTAGGTGGCAGTGTTCCAATGAGCCAGCTGCCCTTGTCATTCTAGGTGGTAGAGGTTGCAGATTTGGAAGGCGCTGTCGAAGGAGCTTTGGCAAGTTGCTGCAGTGCTTCAGTGATGGTGCAGGGAGTGAATTTTTAAGGTGGTGGCCTGGATGCCGATTGTACAAGCTGCTTTTTCCTCGAAAGTGTCCAGCTTCTTGAGTGTTATGGGAGCTGCACTCATCCAGGCAAGCGGGGAGTATTCCATCACACTCCTGACTTGTGTCTTGTAGGTGGTGGACAGGCTTTGGGGAGTCAGGTGGTGAGTTACTCGTCACCAAACTTGCAGCCTCCAACTTGCTCTTGTAGCCACAGTATTTATATGGCTGGTCCAGTTCTGTTCCCGGTCAATGGTAACTCCCAGAATGTTAATGGTGGGGCATTCAGTGATGGCGCTATACCTGAGTGCTTAATGCTGACGGTGGGTCCCTGAAATGAGAAAGTAGTATTCCCCAATGATAATATCCCTTACCTTGGAAAAGCCTAATAAAAACATAGGGTTAACTCCACATCCTTGGAGGGCCACACAGGTGAATTTGTCTCATGGTGGAATACAGTGTGGTTCCAGTTACCCAGCAATTGTTCAGTCTAACTGAGCTCAGAATTAAGTTGGATTCTTTATTTGGCTATGTATGCTGTACTATAACTTTATCTGCAGGGAGGTAACGGTGAAAAATGGGCAGCTGGCCAAAGACAGATAGCATTAAGAAGAACACAAAGTAATGAGAGTCAAAGTAATGAGATTTATCTTGCCAGTATCAGTAAACTTGCTTAAATCACTAATGAGACAATGACTACTGACATATCATGCAAATCTCAGCCTGCAAAGCAAAACGCTGACACGAGACATAAAAAAGGATTTATGTCAAACGGATCTAAATATGATTTTAAAAAGTACATCAAAATGGGATTTTCCTATTACCCCAAACAAATAACCTCAACTGTCACATTAGTGACAAGTAGTGCTAAAGTTAAATATGCATATTGTAGTTTGTTGATTTTGTACAATACCTGGGCTTTAAAGAGGTTAAAATATTAAACAATTTGCTGGTAAGAGTCCACAGTCAGCTGGTAGATCTGGAAGGGGTACACAATAAGTAAGGTTTGGGAACTTCTGGGCTAAGCAAATGAGTATTAATTAAAAATGTAAAAGTATGATCTTGTAAACTACCCCATAAATAAACTGTGTGATGAATGAATACATTGGTTCTTGGCTTTAATTTTTGCTTGCCCATTTTGTTTGCTTGTCAGATCTTGCAACATGACGTCAAGGTAAGTCCGGATAACAGCAATGATGTACAGCTGTTCTCCCGCAGGCTAACATAGCACTGGCTTAATTAATATTAGCAGCATTTGTTAATGTTGTCAGCTCAACCCAATTTGTGCTTAAATTGCAATTCACTCTTCACTTAAAGGCATCAGTGTAAGTGTTGAAAACATTTTAAATGGACTATTCATCTGGCATCTATTAATCTGATAAAGGCCAGGGCCTTATTCTGATCCTTTTTAATTTGTGCAAAGAATAAGCATAGAGGTCCACTTGAAGCAGGCACGGTTTGTGAGGATCCAAGGAGAGTGGGACTCTCCCGGCTGAAGCTGGGACTGAATTGTTCGCACCCAGTTAGAGTAGCAGCAGCAGCATTCCTCTATCAAGAGCTTTCAACTTTCCAAAGACAACAATTACCAGAATCTTCGGGGATCACCAGAATTTATACAAATCTCGGAGAATTAAGTTACAGTGGAGTTTCCGGTCAGCTGCTCCATCCATCAAAGGGGGAAGGGGAGAGAGAGAAACTCAGTACAGTTCACAGCTACCGATAGCTGGGGCAGAGACAATTAATGGAGCACAAGTGACAACAGCGTGAAAGGTTCCTCTTTCTGCCCGAGGCGGCTAGCTAATGCCCACATCACAGTGCTGCCTCGCAATGCTTGTTTTTAATATAGACACCACTGTTTTTATCTATGCAGCAACACTTATAATACATGCAATACTTGTAATATGTGCGACTGTTTTTAATATATACAACACTGCTGTAATACATGCATCACAGCATTTGATATAAGGAAGACTGTTTTTCATCCATTTGACATTCATATCTATCAATGATCAGCATTTAACACTGACCACGCTCATTTGTCTGCCTTTGTTCATATGAGAGTGTTACTGATAGAAACCAGTAGTTTTAACTATCTGAGACACGTTTGACTAACTCATTAATCAACCCTTTCGCCTGCACTCATCCCCCAGCTCTGGTTTTCTTTCGATTGTTACGAACCAGCTTCTCCTGCAAGAAAGCTGGGGATGGGGGGAGGGCGGGAAGTTTGTGGTTCCTGGTCAGGGCTGTGGAGAAGTGTAGAGCAGCTTCATACAATCTGCATGCCGAGAAGGAGAAACAGCAAGCTGTGAGCAGGATGGGAGACGGGTCATGTGCAGAGAGAAAAAAAAAGCAATGTCAGAGTAAAATTCTTTAAATGTGTCACAAAATAAACGATGATTGTGTCGGAGCTGAGGGTGACAGCGTTTGAGTATGTTAACATAAATTAGGAGGTTCGGTGCAGTGTCTCCTTGTGATTGGAGGAGATTTTCTAGAGTCCTATTGGAGAACTGGGTCAGAAACTAACCCCCATTCCATGTCGGGTTTTAATGTTCTGAAGCTTCCTGCTTTTCAATTTTCGGGAAAAAAAATGGTTTCCGGTCTCTTTTAAAGCTTCAGCCAGATTTTAAATCCTGCAGTAAGGCACAGGGGCGTCCATCCCACAGTGAGTGAGCTGTCAATGAGACATGTTTTCTCATGACTGGACAGGGACTCAGCCAACATTTCAAATCAGACTGGCTCTGAAATTCACTTGGGGCTGGTCAGGTGTGATTTGTGTAGTGCATAGCAAGCAATGGTTTTGAAAATGGCCACTCATACCAACTAACTATAAGGAGTAATTGAGACATTGAACATATATGCATTTATGGGGAAGCTAGATAAATACGAGGGAGAAAGTAATAGAAGAACGTTAATGGGATTAGTTTGTGAGGCTGGGAGGGGTTCTCGTGTGTAACATAAATACCAGTATGGACCAGTTAGGCTAAATGGCCTCGTTCTCTGTTGTAAATTCTGTGAAATTCCTTGCAATCATGGGGCTAGGACATAAACAGCTCTGAATGGCAGAGTTTTGTCTGAGTGCAAAGGCTAATGACGAAGGTTACCAATTTCTGTCATCTCTGGAACAATCAATTCCAGGGGCAGTTTTCAGTCAGCGATGCCCTTGCTAATGCCAGGCAACATAATGGCTGTCGTTGTTGTATTATGCCTTTAAGGGATTGCAGCATGACATCACTAGAAAGGAAGTGTGTCATATGATCCAGTCTTGGTTTTGCTTTTGGTGTCTTTATTGCAACATAAGAACACAACAGTCATTATTTTTTATTTAGCTGACAGCACCCAAGCCACAAAAGTCAGCATTACAATGATGAGCTCTTAGGAAACCAATGTACAGTTTGGCCATTCCCAAAAGAGCACCAACTTTCCCCTGGCAGGGAGTATAAGTTGCTATCCAAAAGACTGTGGGCTTTGGACCAGCTGGTGATATTCCATCAAATTCTGGTAATCCCCCATTGTACCTGTGTTGCGACTTATGCACCATGACGACCTGCAGGGCACAAGTAAATTGAAAGGCCTTTCATGCCTAAATTGTCCAGATGGTACGGGACCACCAAGTTCGAAGTGTGTGTGTTAATATCTGCTTCTACAGGAATCTCTGTGACTCTCACACCTTGCACCAGTCTGACGTTTACCAAATTCTTCCAAGAGGTGAGAATTCTAGATGATTGGTGCCTGGAAGATGCAGACCACTCGTCATAAAAGAGCATGTGATTTAAAATCCACCATGGCAGTTTAATTATATTTGTGCATTCATATTCATGCTGAATCCAGGTTTTTCTCATATAAAAATCTTGCCACCTGTACATAGTAAAAGAAGTAACAAAGTGAATTCCAGAGTCTTCATACTCGTAACTCCAACCATGTGTCAGCTATGGTAGCACTCTGAGTTACAAGATCCTGGGTTCAAGACACACTCAAGCTTGAGCACAAAAATCAAGGCTGACACTCCAGGACAGTACTCAGGATGAGACGTTACTCCCATGCCCTATCTGCCTGCTTAGATGGATTTAAAAGATCCCATGCCACTATATTGAAGAAAAGCAGGGGAATTAACCCAGTGTCCTGGCCAATATTTATCCCTCAATCAACATCACAATAAACAAGTTATCTGGTCATTATCACATTGCTATTTGTAGGAGCTTGCTTGTGCAAATGGCTTCCACGTTTCTGACATTACAGCAGTGACTTCACTTCAAAAGTACTTCATTGACTATAATGCGCTTTGAGTCATCTGGTAGTCACGAAAAGCCTCATATAAATGCAAGTCTTTCAAGTTATTCTTACGATTCAACCCTGGCTTATTGCTCTACAGAGACCATGCTCCAGCCACATAAGAACCAACATAATCTGTGGAACACTTCAGCAGGGAGCCTCTTCAGAGCTGTCCCTGCTCTGCCATTGTAATCTTGCCCAAAGCATTTCGGTCTGAACAGGATTTCTGCCAATCTTCCAATGAGGATATGGTGATGGAGTGGGAGAAATTCCTGGCCATGATCATCTTAATCATGTGACAAATCTCATTGCGAAACATAGAAATTAGGAGGAGGAGGCCATTCGGCCCTTCAAGCCTGCTCCGCCATTCAACATGATCATGGCTGATCCTATATCTCAACACCATATTCCCGCTTTCTCTCCATATCCCTTGATACCCCTAATATCCAAAAATGTAACTTCTTTCTTGAATATACTCAGTGACCCGGCCCCCACAGCGTTCTGTGGTAGAGAATTCCACAAGTTGACCACCCTCGGAGTGAAGAAATTTTTCCTCATCTCAGTCCTAACTGGCCTGCCCCATATTCTGAGACTGTGGCCCCTGGTTCTAGACTCCCCAACCAGGGGAAATATCCTTCCTGCATCCAGTTCGTCTAGCCCTGTTGAAATTTTATATGTTTCAATCCAATCCCCTCTCATTCTTCTAAACTCGAGTGAATACAGGACCAGCTGAATCAATCTCTCTTCATATGACAGTCCTGCCATCCCTGGTATCAGCCTAGTGAACCTTCGCTGCACTCCATCTATGGCAAGCATATCCTTTCTTGGTAGGGAGACCAAAACTGCATGCAGTACTCTAGGTGTGGTCTCACCAAGGCCCTGTATAACAGCAGTAAGATTTCCCTACTTCTGAACTCAAATCCTTTTGCAATGAAGGCCAACATACCATTTGCCTTCCTAATTGCTTGCTGCGCCTGCCTATTTACTTTCATTGACTGGTGTACAAGGACACCCAGATCCCTTTAATGTACATCCACCTTACTCAATATATCACCATTTAAATAATACCCTGCCTGTTTTTCACACTGAAGCGTATAACTTCACATGTATCCACGCTATACGGCATCTGCCATGTGTTTGCCCACACACACAACTTGTCTAAATTGCCCTGAAGCCTCCTTGCATCCTCCTTACAACTGACAACCCCACCCAGTTTTGTGTTATCAGCAAACTTGGAAATATTGCATTTAGTTTCCTCATCCAAGTCATTTATATATATCGTGAATAGCTGAGGCCCAAGCATTGATCCCTGCAGTGCACTATTAATCACCACTTGCCACTCAGAAAAAGACCCATTTATTCCCACTCTATGTTTCTAGTGTGTCAACCAATTCGCAATCCATGCCAGTATATTACCTCCAATCCCATGTGCTTTAATTTTGACCACTAGCCTCTTATGTGGGACCTTATCAAAAGCCTTCTTGAAATCCAAAGACACCACATCCACTGGTTCTCCCTTATCTATTTTACTAGTTACATCCTCAAAAAATCTCCAGTTGATTAGTTAAGCATGATTTCCCTTTTATAATTAGACTGTCTAATCCTGTTAATGCTTTCCAAGTATTCTGTTACCATGCCTTTTATAATTGACTCTAGCATTTTCCCCGCCAGTGATGTTAGGCTAACTGATATTTAATTCTCTGTTTTTTTTCTCTCCCTCCTTTTTTAAATAGTGGGGTTATATTTGCCACACTCCAATATGTAGGAACTGCTCCAGAGTCTATAGAATTTTGGAAGATGACCACCAATGCATCCAGTATTTCCAGGGCCACTTCTTTTAGTACTCTGGGGTGTAGATTATCAGGCCCTGGGAAGTTTTCAACCTTTAACCCCATTAATTTCTCTAGCACCATTTTTTTACTAATACTGATTTTCTTCAATTCCTCCCCTTGGTTCCCTAACATTTCTGGGAAATTATTTGTGTCCTCTTTTGTGAAGACAGAACCAAAATATTTGTTCAATTCTTCTCCCATTTCTTTGTTCCCCATTATAATTTCCCCCATTTCTGACTGTAAGGGACCTATATTTGTCTTTGCTAATCTTTATCTCTTCACATATTACCAGAAACTTTTACAGTCAGTTTTTATGTTTCTTGCAAGTTTACTCTCATACTCCATTTTCCCCTTCTTGATCAATTTTTTTGTCCACTTTTGCTGAATTCTAAACTGCTCCCAATCCTCAAGCTTGCTGTTTTTTCTGGCAGTTGTATATGTCTCCTCTTTGGATCTAATACTATCCCTAATTTCTTTTGTAAGCCAAGGTTGAGTCACCATTCCTATTTTATTTTTGCACCAGACAGGAATGAATAATTGTTGTTAAATATTAGCCATTGCCTATCGACTCTCAACATTTTTAGTGTGAGGCTCCCCAACCCATCATTGCTAACTCGAGCTTCATACCCTCGTAGATCCCTTTATTTAGAATCAGGACCCTAGTTTCAGATTCAGCTTCTTCATTCTCCACCCGAATGATCAATTCTATCATTTTATGGTTGCTCTTCCCCAAGGAAGGCACATCAAGATTGTTAATTAATACTCTCATTGCACAATACCCAGTCTAGGATAGCCTGCTCTCTAGTTGGTTCCTCAACGTATTAGTCTAAAAAACCATCACACACACACTCCAGGAAATCCTCCTCCACAGTATTATTGATAGTTTGGTTTGTCCAATCAAATGTAGATTAAAGTTACCCATGATTACAGTTTCCACATCATGATTTTTCAAGCCAATATCCTTCCTCACTATCGCATTGATTTCTTCCTTTACTAAAGTGCTACCCCATCTCCTTTCCCTATTTATCCATCCTTCCTAAATATTGAATACCCCAGGATGTTCAGTTCCCATCCTTGATCACCCTGTAACCATGTCGCCATAATTGCAACTATTTCATAACCATTTATATCTATTTGCGCTGTTAATTCATCTACCTTATTACAAATTCTCTGCGTATTAAGATACAAGGCTTGTCTTTCTAACCTTGTTAGTCATGTTAGCTTTATTTTGCACTATGACCTTATTTGTTTTTCACCCTTATTTTTTCTGCCTTCCACTTTTGCTTCTTACTTTTCTGTCTTTTATTTGTGTCCTTGTTCCCCCTCCTCTGCCTCCCTGCTCAGGTTCCCATCTCCCTGCCATTCTAGTTTAAACCCTCCCCAACCGCACTAGCAAACACCCCCTTGAATATATTGGTCCCGGTCCTGCCCAGATGCAACCAGCCCTGTTTGTACTGGTCCCATGTTCCCCAGAACAGGGCCCAATGTCCCAGGAATCTGAATCGCTCTCCCCTACACCATTTCTTCAGCCACATATTCTTCTGATATATCCTGTTATTTCTACTCTCGCTAGCACATGGCACTGGTAGGAATCCTGAGATTACAACCTTTGAGGTCCTACCTTTTAATTTACTTCCTAACTCACTATATTCAGCTTGTAGGGCCTCATTCTTTTTTTTTACCTATATCGTTGGTACCAATATGTACCATGACCACTGGCTGTTCGCCCTCCCCCTTCAGAATGCCCTGCAGCCTCTCTGAGACATCCTTGGCCCTGGGGAGGCAACATACCATCCTGGAGTGTCTTTTGCAGCCGCAGAAACCCCTGTCTGTTCCCCTTATTTGAATCCCCTATTACTATAGCCCTACCACTCTTCTTCCTCCCCTCTTGTGCAGCAGAGCCACCCTTGGTGCTATGAACTTGGCTTCTGCTGCTTTCCCCTAGAAGTTGTCTCCCCCAACAGTATCCGAAACGGTATATCTGTTAGAGAGGGGGCCGGCCACAGGGTCTCCTGTACTACCTGCCTTCCTCTACTTTGCCTGGATGTATAAATTAGTTAGCACACCATCATCTGCTTTTTTGTTGAGAATCCCAAACCCAAATTGTGCAAGGGAACAGAATTTAATCTCTGCTCCCACTTAAAAGTTGTTAATTGTGTGTCTGGGTTCTCTCACTCTCTGCTAACAGCTCAAGATAAACAGTCTACTTACCTGCATCATGCACATTTCCAAATTTTTGTTTTAAGATTTGGACCATGGCCCATTTCACTTCCTTTTCTCCAGTAAAAGTGACTACAGCCTTGGTTCTTTTACCACACGGACAGGAGCATGGAATACCATCAAGTTCATCAACCCAACACTGTAACCTCATTCACCCATCCTCTAACCAAGTGAATTCCTCTGTTAAGAGCCAGTTGGAGATGATTAACATTTCAAAAGAATTCTGAATGCCCCATTTTAACCAATCTTACTATGCCACAAGATTTTACTTTTTTAAAAAAGCAAATCAAAAACTTTATTGTACTCAGAAAAAATTAAACAAAACAAGCATCATTAACTTAATAATATTCTTTATGACCTCTAAGATAAGGGCAAAATACTGCAGATGCTGGAAATCTGAAATAAAAACGCTACGGACTTGGAACGTTAACTCTCTCCTTCTCTCCACAGATGCTGTCAGGCCTGCTGAGTTTTTCCAGCATTTTTTTGTTTTTGGTTCTTTATAACCTCATATATTATGCTCAGGTTTACTTCTTACTTGCCCCCAAGAATTGTCTTGTAAGGCAAATAAAAATTTAAAAGTTATTAACTTCTGTAGGGACCACCCATAAGTATGCCACGGTCCGCTGGAGAATTCTCCTCAGCTCCAGCTATTCTCAGAGGTAATGCCAAAACTTTCAAACAAGCACCAAGATGTAGCTTGGCTGGTGGTGAGAAGGCCAGTCTCCATCAGATCCTTCATGCACACCCAAAGGCCGGGATTTTCCAGCCCTGTCGCAGGTGGGACCCGCTGCGGGCGAGGCGGCGCCCCAGCTAGAAGTCCATTGACTTGTAGCAGGACCAGACGATCCTGGTGGTGGATGGGTGCGGAAAATCCCACCCAAAGTCTCTTCGCCACTGTATACTGCCCTCAAGGCGACTGCGGTGGGGAAGAGACAGTCACACACCTCCTAGTGGAATGTGCCTTTGCAAGGAAGGTCTGGAAAGAGATGCCGTGGTTTTTGCCGAGGTTCATCCCGAGCAGCTTCATGACTCGAAACTCTGTGCTCTACGGGCTGTTCTCAGGGATGAACACCGAGACAAACATCAACTGCAGCTGGAGGATCATCAACTCGGTGAAAGACGCTCTTTATCTGCCTGAATCCTGCTGGTCTTCCAGTGCAAAGAGTTGTCCGCAACCAAGTAGACTGGCACATTCCAAGATCCAGCACTACATGCTGAGTGATGGGCTAAAGCTTGGGGAAGGAGCCGTAAAGGCATAATGAGGAAAGGCCAGTGTATAGGACCTTTCAGCCATGGTACACCGAGGGGCTGGTAACCGTGTAGAACGCCTCATGTTGTAAGCTTGTTCTTGAATGTACACATAAATGCAATTGTATTGAGGCACCTGAAAGTGCAACATGTTCTATGGAAAAAAGTTGAATGTTATTGCACTTTCTGTAAAAACCCTTTTGAAATGTTTTGTAATGCCCTTTTAGATATTTTATGAATAAAGTAAATTTTTGCGAAAAAATTCATTTACCCTCTCTTGCCCTCTCTCTCAGTCCCTTGTCCTTGTTACTTTCAAATACTTCCAAGCTAATCTGCTGGTTATTTTCTTTTGCAATGAGACACTATAGATTCTCCCACTAGCTTCAAATGATAATCTTCCAGCTTCTGTTCCACACAAGATTGAAAGTGAGAGTAAGCTTTACCTACCCTCCACATGGTCAATGGTGAAATTAGTGTTTTACTTGGCTTACAGTGTATGTCTGTCTAACTTTAATATATTTTGGTTAACTTCTCTCAGTGTGCTGCAAACCACATGAGGTCCAAACAACCTCTCCCAGCAAACACCCAGCTAAATTGAAACCGGGAGGCTCCCTAAGCTCCATTCATCTCCATGACAACATAGCCTGCTCTGGGCTATCCTCAAATTGACCAATAAGCTAATTATCTCTAATTTACAATTTCTCCAGCTAAGTAAGCCCACCTGCTATTTTAGAGCTCCACCTCTTCTATTCTGCACCTATTAAGCAAACATGGGTAACCTTCTGAACTGCCATTTCTTAGGTGTTCAGGTAATCACTAAAGTCCAGCATTTTAATTACCTTACTTTTGCAACAATAATCCTCAAGGAACTAAACATTACCTCTAAAATATTAACATGAACCATAAACTATTGTAGATATTTGCAATACAGAGAGGGAAATCTGGAAAATTCAGACAACATATTGCCTACAAGGAGGTGGAAACGGACATGATAAATTTCAAAAGGAAATTGGATGGGTTCTTGAAGGAAATAAACTTGTAGACCTACAGGGATAGAGACTAATTGGATTGCACTTTAGAGAGCCGGCATAGACTCAATAGGCTGAATGGCCATCTTCTGTGCCATAATTCTTTTCCAATTCTACTTCATACTTCCCCATCATCACAGCTAGCTAATAATCCAGAGAATGTGATTTAATTTTCTTGACGGCATTTTAACAATGTGAATTCAATTATTCAAAATTGGAAACATATAAAAAAGTGACCATGAAACCTCTGCATTGTTGTAAAAACCCAATTAATATTCTTTAGGGAAGGAAACCCATCTTCCTTACCCAATCTGGGCAATATGTGACTCCAGTCTAACACTAGCGTAATTGACCCTTAACTGTCCTCTGGAGAGGACTGCAAGCCACTCAGCTGTATTAATTACTGACTTTCACCTCCACCATACAGACTGCAGTGGTTTAAGAAGGTGGCTCACCACCACTTTCTGAGGTCAACTAGGGTTGGACAATAAATAGCGGACTTATCACCTGCATCCTGAATAAAAAGAACTCTCTGGAGCTGAAAAGATGTGTGTCAAATTTCCTTTTAAAGGACTCAGTGGCCACTTGCTCACCATGTATGTCAGGAGTTCCCAAACTGTGGGTCGTGACCCGTGAGCTCCAGGGTCGTAATAGTGGCCATGGAGTGGAGAGTCTGTCGGGAAAGTCCTGGGATCAGCTCAAAGGCCCCAGTGATACACACGCCCAACTTTTTTTTCTCTGGCTCGCAGTTTTCTGGGAGGGGAGGGGAGGGGCGGGGAGTGAATGAGCTCACACAGGAAGCTTCAGTGTCTGCCGTGAGCGTGCCCAATTTTTTTTTGTCTGACTTGTGGTTCGCTGGGAGGGGAGGGGAGTGAACTTTCAAGTGACCCCATGCATGACAGGGTCACATCAATCAATGTGAATCCCAAATTGGAAAATCGGGGGGAGGCAGTGGCATAGTGGTATTGCCTCTGGACTGGTATTCCAGAGACCCAGGGTTTGAATCCCAACATGCCATATAGTGAAATTTGAATTCAGTAAAAATCTGGAATTAAAAGTCTGATGAAACCAGTGTTGTAAAAACCCACCTGGTTTACTAAAATCCTTTAGGGAAGGAAATCTGTTGTCCGTATCTGGTCTGCATGTGACTCCAGAGCCACAGCAATATGGTTGACTCTTAAATGCCCTCTGAACAAGGGCAGTTAAGGATGGGCAATAAATGCTGGCCTAGCCAGCAATGCCCACATCCCATTAATAAATAAAAAATGGTAGTGGGGGAGGGAGGTCACAGTAACTGGAGGGTTGGGGTGAGGGGTGGGGCCAGCCAGGGAGTGGCCTCTTGTGTGCAGAAAGTTCCCAAATTCCTCATTGGCATGGTGGAACAGGCTGAGAGTCATTTTGATCATTAGCAGCAACTTGCAGCTCACACCATGGACAAATTTTTATGCAGATAACATTTTCACTAAATAGTTTGAATTTAAAACACAGGTTTTCATATACTTAAAGTTTAATGCATGA
Organism: Carcharodon carcharias; assembly: GCF_017639515.1. Classification (NCBI taxonomy): domain Eukaryota; kingdom Metazoa; phylum Chordata; class Chondrichthyes; order Lamniformes; family Lamnidae; genus Carcharodon; species Carcharodon carcharias. The sequence goes on from NC_054472.1 coordinate 171,194,825, forward strand.
ACATTAATAATTAAATATTGAAGGTTACTATCCTGCTGTTTTCCTTTATTTAGGGCCCCACCCTACTGAACAACCGAAGGCTACCCACCACCCCCACCCTGCTCAACACTCTCTACCCACCACTCGCCCATCCCCCATGCACAGAAATCTCATGAGAGGTTGAGCCAGTAAAATGGGGTCACAATGGGAAAAGGTTTGCGGAGCACTGATATAAGAACATCAGAAACAGCAGCAGGAGTAGGCCATATCACCCCTCAAGCCTGCTTCACCATTCAATAAGGTCATGACTGATCTTTGACCTCAGTTCCATTTATGTTCCAGAGGCTGCTAATTCTTTGAAAATAATTTTTCTTGGCCTTTAACGTAACTCTTTGTTTATACTTAAAGGAAGATTCAAAATCATGAAGGGTTTTGATTTGACGCATAAGGATAAACTGTTTTCAGTGGCAGAAGGGTCAGTAACCAAAGGACCTGTTTTTAGGAAAATTGGTTAGAGAAACAGGGGTAACATGAGGCAACATTTCTTTTTACACAGCAAGTTATTGTGATCTGGAATACACTGCCTAGAAAGGTGGTAGAGCAGCTTGAATATCTCGTTAAAAATGAATTGAAAATACTTAAAAGGAAAAATCTGCAGGACTGTGGGGAAGAACAGGGGAGCGAGATTACGTGGATAGCTCTACCAACAAAGCTGGAACAGGCAGCTGAATGGGCTTCTTCTGTGCTGTAGTACTCCACGATTCATAGAGTCATAGAATTTTACAGCACAGAAAAAGGCCCTTCGGCCCATTGTGTTTGCACCAGTCATCAAGCACCTACCTACTCTAATCCCATTTTCCAGCCCTTGGCCTGTGGCCCTGAATGCTATGGCATTTCAAGCGTTCATCTCAATACTTCTTAAATGTTGTGAGGGTTCCCACCTCTATCACCCTTTCAGGCAGTGGGTTCCAGATACCCCTCACCCTCTGGGTGAATTTTTTTTCCTCAAATCCCCTCTAAACCTCCTGCCTCTTACCTTAAACCTATGCCCCCTGGTTATTGACCCCTCGATAAGGGGAAAAGCTTCTTCCTATCTACCCTATTGTTGTAGTGTGACCTTGTCGCCTATTTGTAATAGAGTTGACCTGCAGACAACTTTCTAAGTGGAAACATTAGGTTTATTTACAATACAGCCAGCAGCAACTACACATGTGCTTTCAACTCCATCTCTATCACTACACTGACTGTGGAGGTAGCCTGTGCTGCTAACACAATGGTTTACACAGATCATGTGAATGATCATCTGTGAATCTGTGAAACAAGTAACATTGTCAGTTCTTGGTATGTGATCTTACATCAAAGGACTACTGTTAAAGATATAGTCCAACATTTAACAAAACCATAATTACTCCACCTATCTATGCCCCTCATAATTTTGTACACCTCAATTAAGTCCTCCCTCAGCCTTCTCTGCTTCTCTGACTATGCAAGCACATCTCCCAGTGCAGATTGTACACTCAACTCCTGGATTTGGGCTTGATCCCACAACCTTCTGATTCAAAGGTTACTGTGCTAATAACTGAGTTCCTTTGATATATCACTGATAAAGACATACCCAGAAATTACCTCCTGCTATTTACTTCTTTTAAAGGTGAGTATTCCAGTATGCTGCTATTTCCAAATTTCACCACCTTTTATGTCGAGCCAAAGCCAAAAATGGAATCTGACATAGACAGACAGCTTTTTCCCCTGATAGAATTGGTGGGTCTTTACACAATCAATCCTTCTTCATGAAGTTGTTTACTTGATACACAAGATAATTAAAACATTTTCACCTCCTATCCAATCAATTTATGGTAAATAGGTCGTGTATGGTTCTCAAATCCTCCTTTTCTGGCTGCCCCACTCTGGCATGGCAGATTCTGCTGCATTTGCTGCAGATGAAGACAGTGGGCAGGGAAGATTTAGGATTTGCTGGTGTTTTATCTGGGCTCTCAGCGGCCAGCTGAGCTATTCGTTTCACCTCGCCTCTTCCAATGCCCCTCCAGTCAGCCTCCAGACGTCACAGCCACAGGGTCTGTGATTTGTGTCAATGTCCACCATCTTCATATCTCGTTTGGTGCTCTCATAGTGAAGACATGGATGTCCAGCAGGTTATGACCCAGTAGTCAATTCATTGTACAGGTCTCTGGATGTACAGCCGTCATCTATCCGATGAACATGGCAGAGCGAACACAAACGTCCTTGACTTAAAAATGGGTTTATGCTGAAAGAATTAACACCAGGACCTCAGGGTTGGTGATCTTGTCCTACCAGAAGATGTTGAGAATACGTCTGAGACAGCAGAAGTAAAAGCTATTCAGCCTTTTCTCCTGCCTAGCGTATGTTGTCCAGGTCTCACCAAGTGTAGGATTCCACTGAGGATGCGGACTTGGTAGAAGTTATGCAGTTATATGTTGTCTCATGAAGAGGTCTAGAGGCTTGTATGGTTGAACAATAATTGTTTATTAATAACAAATAACTATTTTGGATACAGTTCTGCTTAGGTGGGTGCCATCTTCATGTTGACTTCTACCAGGTTTACTGCTACACTTTACTACTCCCATGTGACACACTATGTCATAATGTGGGTGGTCCTGTTTTTCCAGTCAGATTGCTGTTGTTCCACACTTCCTTACTCAGCTTGGACATAAGACCCTGCGAAAGCTGCAACTGTTAAGTGGAAAAACCAATTGTATAGACCCTGACCCAACTTCTGAACATTCCTATTGTAACTTTAACCCTGGGATGCAGAGTGCTACAGAACTTAGTGTATTTGTAACACTTTGTAGATATTTTGGCCACATGTTTGTTTTGGAGCAAGGATAAGACAACCTTCCACGTTTAGATAGGGTGGATAGGAAGGCACCTTTTCCATTAGTAGAGGAGTCAATAACCAGGTGGCATAGATTTAAGGTAAGAGGTAGAAGGCTAAGAGGGGAGTTGAGGAGAAAGCTTTTTGCCCAGAGATGGTAGGAGTCTGGAACTCACTGCCTGAAAGGGTGGTTAAGTCAGAAACTCTCATGACATTTAAGAAGTATTTAAATATTCACTTGCATTGCCATAGCCTCCAGAGCTATAGGCCAAGCGCTGGAAAATGGGGTTAGTGTAGTCAGATCGTTGTTGACCAGCTCAGACACAATGGGCTGAATGGCCTCCTTCTGTGCTGTAAACATCTATGAGTCTATGGGCAGAACCTTCGGCTCGGCGAGCAGTGGCGGGGCCTGTTCGCCAAGGCCAAGGCGTGCACCCCAATGTCACGGCGTGTCATTCAGATTTTCAGTTCAGTGGGCGCCCACCCGAGTGAGCTGTGTGCCCACTGAACTGTCAAAGGCCTATTAAGGCCAGTTAACTATCAATTAAAACAATAAACTGAGCTGCCCGTCCAATCTTAAGGTTGGCAGGCAGGCGAAGAGCCCAGGCGGCCTTCGCATTTTTCATGGAATCTCATGCACAGGCGATTTTAAAGGTTTGAAATAAATTTTAATAAAATTCATAGACATGTCCCAGCTCATGTGACAGTTTCACATGAGGGGACATGTCCTTTTATCCCTTTATTAAAATTTTTTAAACTTAAACTAATCTCCCTGATGCAGCTTTGTGCCTCAGGGAGATTTCTGCACTCTTTCACACACACGTGACTCAGGCAACCCCCCCACCCTCCTGCTCGCACAGGGAGCGCTCAGCACTTCCGGCTGCGCACACGCCCGTGCCTGCTCCTGCACAATCCCCCCCACCCGACAGAGAGAAAATTCTCCCCTTTGGGTCTATGAGGTTACTTGCAGTGCCAGAGGCTGCAGCCTCTTTTTACAGACTAAAGACTTGCTTCTCAAGTTTTGGTTACAATTCTCCACAACATTGTTTATCTGTGATCATAAGGCAAACAAGTTGGAGGAAAAAAACAAAAAACTGCGGATGCTGGAAATCCAAAACAAAGACAGAATTACCTGGAAAAACTCAGCAGGTCTGGCAGCATCGGCGGAGAAGAAAAGAGTTGACGTTTCTTATGAGGACTCGAAACGTCAACTCTTTTCTTCTCCGCCAATGCTGCCAGACCTGCTGAGTTTTTCCAGGTAAGTTGGAGGAAATCCTGCTCCTGGTGAAAAAATCCATAAGTACTTCAGATCATCTGAGAGGATCTCTCCAATTGTTTAGAACACATTCAGGAATGCAACCACAACATGTCTTCTGTTTCCTTGGAAGCTCATGTCAGCTATCCCTCAATCCGAGGATGATGTCCATTAAGAACTCCAAGTTTCGCCCATGTGTCTTTGAGTGGCTGAGGAGGCCAATTCCCATAGCCCGGCAGTCATCTCTCTCAAAAGGCCATCGTGATGAGAAGTTCCAACACAACATCAGCTGCATCAATTCAGGCTTCATTGGAAGCTACTGAATGTTTTACTTACCATAAGTTTACAAATATCATTTAGTAATTTAACATTACAGATTTCATCAGCTTCCTTCAGTATTAGTATCCTTATCTAAGAGTTAAAAGGTCATGGGTTCAAATCCTACTCTAGGCTGTGAGCACATGATTTAGGATGATCATTCAGCACAATGCTGAGGGAGCGCTGTACTGTTGGAGGTACTGTCTCAGTTGAAATTGATACAGATTACCTGTCTGCCTGTGCAGTTAAATGTCAAAGCTTTCATACAAACATACAAATTAGGAGCAGGAGTAGGCCACTCAGCCTCTCGAGCCTGCTCTGCCATTCAATGGCTGACCTGAATGTAACCTCAACCCCTCATCCCTGCCTACCCCAATAACCTTTCATCCCCTTAATCAAGAATCTATCAATCATCACAGTACTCAAGGAACAGCTATGACAATATGTTTTAGTGATATTGGTTGAGGGATAAATGTTGATGAAGAGACCAAACACTTCCTATTTTTCATTGAAGTAATACTATGGGAATTTTACATCCACCTGAGATAGCAGTTTAATATCTCATCCAAAAGATGGCAACAGCAACAGTGCAGCATTCTCTCAGTACTGCAGTAAATAATCAGTCTATGTTTTCAAGTCTCTTAATGGGACTTGAAGTCTCAATCTTCAGTCTCAGAGACGAGTGTTCTACCACTGAGCAATAGCTAACACTCAACATTGATCTGAATTCATTAATTGTCATTAAAAAAAAAACCCATCTGGTTCACTAAATGTCCTTTAGTGAAGGAAATCTGCTGTCCTTGCCTGGTCTGGCCTACACGTGACTCCAGACCCACAGCATTGTGGCTGATTCCTAATTGCCCTTTGGAATGGCCTAGCAAGCCACGCAGCTGTACCAAACTGCTACAGAAAAGTCAAAAGGAATAGAACCGGATTGACTTGGGCACCAGAAACAACAACAGCACAACAAGCCTTATCAACCCTGTAAAGTCCTCCTTACTAATATTTGGGGGTTTCTGGCAAAATTGGGAGAGCTGTCTCACAGACTAGTCAAGCAATAGCCTGAAATATTCATACTCACAGAATCGTACCTTACAGACGATGTCCAAGACACCACTATCTCCATCCCTGAATATGTCCTGTCCCAATGGCAGGACAGACCCAACAGAGGTGGAGGCATGGTGGTTTATAGACGGGAGGGAGTTTCTCTGGGAGTCCTCAACATTGACACCACATCCAATGAAGCCTCATGGCATCAGCTCAAACATGGGCAAGGAAACTTCTTGCTGATTATCATCCACCATTCTCCCTAAGCTGATGAATCAATGTTGAGCTCCACTTGGAAGAAGCACTGAGAGTGGCAAGGGTGCAGAATGTGCTCTGGGTGGGGGAATTCAATGTCCATCACCAAGAGTGGCTTGTAGTACCACTGCTGAATAAGCTGGCCGATTTCTGAAGGACACATCTGCCAGTCTGGGCCTGCGGCAGGTGGTGAAGGGACTAACGGGAGGAGGTGGCATAGTGGTATTATCACTGGACTAGTACTCCAGAAGACCCAGGGTGATCCTCTGGGGACCTGGGGATCAAATCCCACCACAACAGGTGGAGAAATTTGATTTCAATAAAAATCTGGAATTAAAAGCCTGATGATGACCACAAAACCATTGCTGATTATTATAAAAACCCATTTGGTTCACTAGTGTCCTATAGGGAAGGAGATCTGCTGTCCTTACCTGGTCTAGCCTACATGTGACTCCAGGCCCACAGCAATGTGGTTGACTCTTAAATGTCCTCCAAACAGGTCAGTTAGGGATGGGCAATAAATGCTGGCCTAATCCCAATGCCCAATCCCATGAATGAATAAAAAAAAGAGGGAAAATTCTACTAGACGTTGTCCTCTCTATTGCAGATGCATCTGTCCATGACAGTAAAAGTAGGAGTGACCACCATACAGTCCTTGTGGAGATGGAGTCCTGTCTTTACCTAAGCATAACCTCCATCGTATTGTTTTGGCACAACCACCATGCTAAGCAGGGTAGATTTCGAACAGATGCAGCAACTCAAAAGTGGACATTCATGAGCCACTGTGGGACATCAGCTGCATCAGAATTGGATTTAACCACAATCTGTAACCTCATGGTCTGGCAATTCCCAACTCTGCCATTACCATCAAGCCAGGAGATCACCCCTGGTTCAATGAAGAGTGCAGAAGGGAATGCCGGGAGCCACACCAGGCATACCTGGTGTCAACCTGGTGAAGCTGCAAATGCCAAACAGCAGAAGCAGCATCCAATAGACAGGGCTAAGTGATCCCACAACCAACGGATCAGATCAAAGCTCTGCAGCCCTGCCACATCCAGTCATGAAAGGTGGTGGACAATTAAACAACTCACTGAAGGAGGAGTCTCCACAAATATCCCCATCCTCAATGATGGGTAGCCCAGCAAAACAATGCAAAAGATAAGACTGAAGCATTTGCAACAATCTGCGGTGGATGATCCACCTCGGCCTCCTCCTGAGATCCCCAGCATCACGTTTGCCAGTCTTCAGCCATTTCATTTCACTTCGCATGAAATCAAGAAATGGCTGGAGGCATTGAACACTGAAAAGGCTATGGGCTCTGACGACATCCTGGCAATAGTACTGAAGACTTGTTTCCAAGAATTACTCATGCCCCAAGTCAAGCTGAGCTCAGATACAACACTGGCACCTATCCCGCAATGTGGAAAATTGCCCAGGTATGTGTTTCCTGGCCACAAAATGCAGGACAAATCCCACCCGGCCAATTACTGCCCCATCAGCCTCCTCTCCACCACCAGAAAAGTGATGGAAGGGATCGTGCACAGTGCTATCAAGTGGCACCTACCCAGCAAAAATCTGCTCACTGATGCCCTGTTTGAGTGCCACCAGGGCCACTCAGCTCATGACTTCATTACATCCTTGGTCCAAAGATGGACAAAAGAGCTTAACCCAAGAAAGGAGGTGAGAGTGACTGCCCTTGATATCAAGGCAGCAGTTGACTGATTGTGGCATCAAGGAGCCCTAGCAAAACTAGAGTCAATGGGAACCAGGGGGAAAACTCTCCGCTGGTTGGAGCACAAAGGAAGATGGTTGTGGTTGTTGGAGATCAATTATCTCAGCTCCAGGGCATCACTGCAGGAGCTGCTCAGGGTAGTGTCCTCGGCCCAACCACCTTCAGCTACTTCATCAATCACCTTCCCTCCATCATGCAGTCAGAAGTGGGGACATTTGCTGATGGTTGTGCAACATTCAGCACCATTCGCAACTCCACAGATACAAAGCTTAAAATGCATTGGTAAATTATGATTTGGAATCAGGTGGAATCTTGGGTAGAATGGCAGCATCACTTTGGTATATCGTGGCTTCCATCCACCCAGTGCTTGTGGCCCCTGACCCTTGATCTCGCCTGCACCTCATGTTCATTAAAATAATTTTGGCCAGCTGCCTGAGGGCTGGTAAAGGAAGAGGAATTTTTTTTTTTTTAATGAATGTAAACGTTGCAAAGTTAGGGAGGTGAATTAATTTTCCCACAAACACTTCAATTCCCTCGGCCAGTGTGTTCCGTCATCGGGCCGGCTGGGCTGAGGCGAGCAGGACCCACTGCGAAACGGACCGCCGCTCGTGATTGGACCCCGGACCGCAATTTCATGCTGGCTGGCCAATTAACTACCAGCCAGCGTGAATCGCCCGCTGCAGCGCTCAGCGTTGCCGGGGGGAGGTGGTGGGGGCAGGGCGGAAGTTTGCGCATGCGCGTGGGTACACGCGCAGAGCTGCCTCGGGGAGCCGAGGCTCTTTAAAATAAAAAGTAACAAATTTAAGAGCGTTGAAAACACGTCCCCTCCGCATGAGCAAGCGCATGTTAGAAACGTGTCCGAAAATGTTTTATTTTTTTCCACTCACTGCTCGAAACCTCATCCCACCCGTGGATGAGGATTCGCAGAACATCCCAAGGCCGTCTGGCCAATTCGCCTGCCCGCCAACCGTAAGCGAAGAACTTCTTTTAATTAGTTAATTAGGGGCCTTAATAGGCCGCTTCATTATCAGCTGGCACACTGCCGACTCCAGTGTGCGCCCGCCGACCGAAATATCACGTGAGTGCGTAATGATGTCGCGTCAGTTTAGTCTTGTTTAGTCGAGTGTGATATTCTGTCTCTTCAGCCTATTTAAAATGTTAAGCTCCCCTTTCCCTATTGGCATAGCAATACTTTATGTCAAAAATCTGCTGCTGTTCCCAGTGTCCAGCACTCCCACAACACGGCAACAAGAAGTAAAATCTATTCCCCTCATTTGCATACCATTTCAATATGTCCTCCCCTACTTGGATGGATGGTCAATATTACTGGCAGCAGAAAATCCCAGAAGATGAATCAGGTAGTAGCATCCTGCCTGATTTTCCATCCTCATTCAATGAAATTATTGAGGAACAGTGTAACTCAAGAGGAAAATCGAGTCCACTTTAGAAAGTCTAAAGGGATAAACAGTTGGGGCACTAAAGGAATTCCCAGAACTGTACTATATTAGGGAGTTTATCTTGGTTGTGTTTTACTTTTCTGGGGGGGCACATTATCTCCTTTTCACCAAATACCTGGTAATGGCATGACCCTCAGCTTTATGTAAAGCATGTATCATACCACATTTGAATGGTAGCAGTAAGGTGGGGAACAAGCACCCGGTGGATTTCCCTCATATCTGTGGTGTCATTATAATGATATAATAGGCACCAATCGTTCATAAGAGATTGGGTGAACATGCTGTGGGTTCATTTAAGTCTAGGCACATGAGAGCAGTTAAACATAGGTATAAAGCTTGAAGGTATCAGAGCTGTGTGTGTGCTCTGCTCAAAGAAAAAGTGAAACTAAGACTGGATCATGTGAAATATTTCCCTTCTAGTGATATCATGTTGATATCCCTTAAAGGCACATTACAACAGTGTCTGCCCTATTTGCGGATGCGTCCCTGGACCACCATGTGGAAGGTGCTGGTAGACTTCAAATGTGGCCGTAAAGGCCCAGGGTTCTGTCAATGTAGGGAGAGAACATTGTGGTGGCCTCCTCTCTCTCCAGTTGACTCCAGTGAATTCCCCAGTGAAAGTGTCAGTCGCCCTGAGGTCTTCAGCAAGTCTTCATTTAGATATTTGGGATTTAAGATCTCTTGCCAGGTGTTCTGGAGCTGTAGAAACATCCCTGATGTAGCACCAGGGGCTTTGACATCCTTGCATTGCTGGGCTCCTCCTGGACGCCATGAATCCCAGTTGAATAACATACGTACAAAGCTTTGATCTAGAAGAATGAATTGGAGCTGGAGCATATATTGATGGCTGGTCGGAGTTTTCACAATTTTCCACCTTTGGAAACCTAGATTCGTTCAGGTGACAGGGCATCCCTCAAAAGCACAATGTCCAAGTTTGCGCTTCCATTTAATTTCACATTAAGCTAAAGTGGAGCCAAAGTATATTTGTTAACTTTATTCCTTTGAAAGTCGGGATCCAAGTTTTTTTTTACAGGAATGGGGAAGCTGGACAGCCTTTTAATGAATTCTGGACATATTTTACCAACTGCTGAGGAAGTGTCAGTTCCCATCATTCAACCATCAATTCCCTAAGAAACTTAAATCAGTGCTCTGCCACTTAGTGCTGGCATCTTGTATGCTGTCAACCTACTGTATTAGAGGGCAAGATGGCTCATCTGACAAGACGAAAACAGAAAGCTTCACTCTCTTCTACTCAGGACAGAGAAGTTCTGGGCTTCCCCTCTCCCCTGTGGCATCCATTCAGATATAAGTTGCTGATTTAGCTGCTCTCAGTCTGCAGTGTGTAAATCATTGTTCATTTCAGCCTTTGATGCACTGACTGTAAGCCAAGGCCATAGTTCTTCCCCGCTGATGAGGCAGAATTGAAGCATAATTAAACAAAGATGTACTTGTCCATCCTGTCAGCCATGCCCCTTGTGTCAATGGGCACTTTTTATCACAATTACAAAATGTTACAGTTTGTGTTAATTGCCAGGACAGTGTGCAGTACCAATTGAAACACTGTTGAATAATAATGGACTGTTGGCATGGAAGTGCTCATGGCTGTTGTAGCAAGGAATGCTAGAGTACATAATCAGTTTGTTGAATGGCCAACACTGCTCAAGCTCGGGTTCCACATGGTCGAGGGGAAGCTAACTATGAACACAATCAGGGTACAATCATTTGAGAGAGATCACAGAGAAACAGAAGGGAAAAGGGCATCATGCCATGAAGCCTTTGTTACAGTCTACATAGCCTGTATCTGTTACTAGAATGCCTGCAATGGCTAAATGTTGGTAAACTCTAATAAGACCATAAGACGGAGGAGCAGAAATAGGCCATCTGGCCCATCGAGTCTGGTCCAATATTCAATAAGATCATGGCTGATCTGATAATCCTCAACTCCACTTTCCTGCCTTTTCCCCATAACCCTTGATTCCCTTACTGATTAAAAATCTGTCTATCTCCGCCTTGAATATACTTAATGACCCAGCCTCTACAGCCCTCTGCGGTAAACAATTCCACAGATTGATTACCCTCTGAGAGAAGAAATTCCTCCTCATCTCTGTTTTAAATGGGCGACACATTACTCTGAGATTATGAGCCATGTAACACTGAAATCAACGCATTAGCATGAATTTCACATTCCTTGCAGCAAGGGGCCAAAAATTGTAAGATTTTAAAACGTAAACGTTTTGGCTATCTTTACTTTTATTGACAAAAGTCATGAGAAAAGTGCAATTGTGAAGAAAAGGAACATGCAACACTGTCAGCTCCCTAATTAAAAGTTGGATGGTTTTGAAGCAAATCAAGGCCTGGATTTTCACGAAGTCATGTAATGAAACTATCATATTTTTCATATTATTGTGGTTTATTGTAAAGTAGGTTTATGAGTGTGATTGTGTAATGTTCTGTCTGTGTGATTTCATTGAATTTGAGTCAGATAGACTGCAAGGTTGAAATTATCAAAGGAAGTTAGGGGTGAAAGGCATTTGAAATGCTGAACAGTAAACATAGCTGAGGGCTTAGCATCTAGGGTGTGAAGGAAATTTGCATTTTTAGATAAGTGAAGGGGTTGTTTAGGTTTCAAAGGGATGATAGGATGTTTACAGCTAACAAGATAAGCAAGGCCAAGCAGTATATTTATTTTTCCCACAAGTTACTGACCATGTTGGCAACATGAGTGATTTTTATATTATGGGAAAAGTAAATTTCCAAAGACTTATAGAACAATGAAATCTACAGATTAAAGAGAGAGAAACATATATAAAGAAGGATGGAAGGCCATGTTGTGTGTGGTGGGGGAGGGGGGAGCATGTAATATCTAAAAGAACCATGTAAAACAGCCTCAGAGGAAAAAGCCTCCAGCCAATTTTGCAGAAGTCCAGTAACCAAAGTTGGAGAAAACTTTATAATTCCACTGGTGAGTGGGTGCTGTGGTAAACTTGCTGGATTGCCGATTTAAAGTTAAAATCTATTTTGGATTGTTGCCTTAAAGAGGATGGGTAGCTGGGAGTCGGGTTAATTAAGAATTCTGGGATTTGTTATAATATTAAGTAACTGTAATCTTATGTATGTGCTCGAAATCTTTTCTTTGGTTAATAAATGTTTTAGTTTAATTTTTAAAATCTCTAACAGAGTTAGTGGGCTCATTGCTTCTGAATTCAGTGCACAAATCTTATCATAATAAATACAAAACCATTGCGATAGCATGGCCAAGTTTCCCTTGTGGATTTGGTCCACCTGGCATACATCACCTGCCATGTCATAACAGTCGGAATGACTCCAGAGCCCTTTAAAAATGGCAGGCGGCTTCGAATCCAGGATTCCCAACCCCATTCCTGGGCTGTTTTCCAATTTCACGATTGCCTTTAAAGGGTGCAAGCTGGTCCTTGCCAAAAGCTCATACCTGGCGGTCCTGACCTCACCAACTCCATTGTGAAGATAGGCATCTTCTATTCCTCTGCAATTTTCATGGAGTTGGGCCAAGTTTTTAAAGAGTTGTGGTTCACAGCCCCTCTGAGGAGTTGTGATACTAGTCTGCATGAGAGGCCCCTTTAAAAGGTAAGTTCAAAAGTCCTCCCCATACCACCTATGCCAAGTTACATCCCACTGACACCCATGTCCTCTCATGGCCCCCATGCCGAACTCTACCTGCTTTTATTTCTACCTTCACTTTACGTGCTAACTTTCTCAGTTTAGCCTTAGTTGAGGATGTCAAATTATCTACTATTACATCTTCTACTCCCAGGAAAGTCTTAGCAACTTACAAAGCCATTTTGTTTTACTAATGTATAAGAAACCTTGTATCTGTCCTTTCATCCTTTGCTAATTAGTATTAATCTGTGTCCAATCACCCATTGTCCACATTTCAAAATCCTGCAAGAGCCCCCAATCTATGTTATGACCAGGATAGGAGGAGTGCACAGTTTCTTTTGCCCCGCCTCTCTGCTAGTCACATTATAAGTGTAAATGTTTAAATCACTCACCAAAATGGGCAAATGTTTACCTTCATTGCTGCTAGATCCAGAAGAGGACACTTTAGCGAGGCTTCTTTCAATAAACTCAGAATGATTGATTTATTATGAAATGAAACTTTTTTAAAACAAGTCGTAAAATTGGTTAACATATAATTTGTAATCCAGAAGTGTAATGATTTATCCCTTTTAAAATCCCAGCACACACAAAAAACAAAGGATGAGATAAATAAGGCCTCTGCAGAGGGTGGCATAAGGGAATACATCATGAAAAAAGTTAAAGTTTCAAAAGGTCTTAATGTTGTTGATTTGGTGCCTCTGCATGTGAAGGCGGAGTGCTGGTCACAGTAGTTGGCTGGAAGTCCTTTCCAAAGGATCTTTGATGAAACACTGTCTTTGTTAACTCTTTCTCATATAGATGAGTTATTCTGAGATGATGGGTTATTCTGACCGAAGGTGAACATCCACTCTGGACTACAGGCAATATACAGGGAGAGAGAAAGGAGTAATCTTCCTTTACAATTTCCTCCCAAGACACACACTAATTTTAAAAAACATGTTCAACTGCAGTATTTAATTTTAACTCAAGTAAACAGAATAACTATTATCTTCCCAGGTGTCTTGCTGGCAACTTATCTGAGGTCATGTGATTTCTTAGAAAAAGCAACTTGCCTGCAGACCAAAGTGAGCTTGTAACCTTTTAGAAAAAAAAACTCAGGAGAGTGTCAAAATGATTCAATGCCCTTCGAAATTTTTATGGAGCATATAGTTCTTGGAGATATGGATTTCTAACAGTGAGAGTTGCTATGAGTAGGAATGCAAGAAACAGAGATTTGTATGACCTCAAGTTTACAGAAGGTAAATGTGAGGTGACATCCAGGCGTGTGTAGGAATAATCAAGTTGCACAGCATCAAAGTCATGGGTGAGGATAAATTTCGAGCCTTCAATATTAGTATCCTTTAAATAGTTAATTTTCATTTTATCCCTCTAGACCTGGTGACCTGAAGTCACTTTTACAGATTCTCCCCTGTGTCACAGTGAGTTTACTTCTCACTGTTCCTCTCATGATTAGGCCTCTCCACACAGCTTTTGGCATGGCATATGAAATAGCAGAAGTCAGTCACACAGCAATTTGCTGGATTCTCCACACCATATTAATAGCTTACGCTGTGATTTTCAACGCATTCAGGCCCCACCATATAAATAATTTGGGAGAACTTATCTTTGACCCTACTCCTTAAAAGTGCTTTGCAGATTTATAACTAAATCTCTTCATTTTTTGGGAAGCCTACTGGAGCTGAGAGCCAAGATCAGCTCTGCTATTAAACATTTCCCTGACTGCAGACATTTAAAGACAGAAATGTGTACATGAACTGTAGAAAATGTCTAAAAGAACTGCCTGTGATGAATTCCATACTTTACTGAAGGACCAGGAGAATTAAAGTGGGGCATTTACGGTTCTGTGGAATGCCAAAAAATTCTTTTATAGAATGTGAATTCTAATATACTGTTTAGTTTTGTCACCTTTTTTTTATTAAAAGCTGTTTATGAATGCTGGACTTTGGCCATCCACATTTTGAATTTCTTCCTTTGTTTTCTCCCTCTTCCACGAAACAAGTTGAGTCGTGTTGGGTTACAGCTCTATAGGTACTCAGTCATTTATGAGTGAGAATGGATGTTATTGTCTAAATAGTTTCGGGGAACATTGTGTCGTTGTGTGAGGAAGGCCGTGGGCGGGATTTTCCCATCCTGTCCACGGAGGGTTTTGTGGCGGGCGGGAGGGGAGGATCCAGCGGCAGGCAAAAAAGTCACAAATCCGTGGTGCTAAAAATAGGTTTGCAGTTCTCCCGATGGCAGGGTCACGGTGGGGAGGGAGGGGTCGGTTATCCTGCTGATTAATGGTGCGAGTGCCATTTGCATTCATTAACAAGTCATGAAGCCTCGATAAAAGATCTGCTCGCCGGAATCTTGCCCGAACTGCCGATCTTGCGTCACGCCAGCAGGAATTTACGTCGCCCTCAAGCCCGATTGAAAAGGGGCAGAAGTCAGACCTCAGTTCACCTGCAACTTCGAGGTGAGTGCAACATACGTAGCCTACCTGTCATAGCGCTGCACCGGTCTCGTTGTGATGAACGCCACTCTGCTGGGGCTGGAGGGTTGGTCTGCTCCCGCTCTCTGCCTACATTGGCCCAAGGAACACCGCTTGTGCTGCAGCACTCATGCAGGGCTCCACTTTCTGAAAATAGCATTTCAGCCGGGGGTGGGCTGTGAGGCGAGAGTGGGGTTGATGAAGACGAAGTGGGCTATGGGGAGGGAGGGCTGTGGAATGGCAGTGAGGGGGAAGGGCGAACATGAGGGGGGCAATGGGGAGGAAAGGCTGTGGAATGGGGGTAGGGGGAACGCTAGGATGTCCTTTCTAGGGTCACCCTCTAACCTCTTGCTGCCTCAAGAGTGATCAGGAGTCTGCTTAAAAAGGAAGGAGGAAGACCTCCTTGTGATGAAGGCCACTGAAAGCCAATGGCTTCATTAGTGCTGTTAAAGGGTTACTCAGTATTCAGTGGCTTCACATCACAGTCACTGCAGCTCAAGAGGAACACACAGGAATGTAGAATTTGGGAATGCAGGCAATAGTGAAGGAGGCACAGCTGTAACATATATGGCATTCCATCAATGAAGGCCTGTCACGTGTTCACCAGAATTGACACTCCTAATGGGCCAAAGGGCATCCACTCATTGACGATGAGAAACCGATTGGTCATTAACATGCCACATCAGAGGTTGGAGCACAGAGCTAGGTTGGGTCACTCATCTACCTCACTGAAACTTTATCATCCCACGCAGGGCTCAAGATGTTACATTTCTGCGATGCCATCTTGGTCACCTCAATGTGTGCGCTAGAGGCTCAGGGGCAATGCAGCATCAGCCACCATGCAAGTAGGGCAGGTAAAACTATGGACTTTTACAATCTCCAAACATGTCATCCTCTGAGCTTCACCTTCTTGCCCCTTGAATCATTAATGGGCTGTAACCTCAGACTAGCGTCAGAAAGTGCTGGCCTTCAGGAATTAGAAGAAATAAATACCTACTTACCTGGTCTTGAAAATTACGTTGCTACTTCCATTCACCAGAGCTGCTTGGGGCCTGCATCGAAAGGCTCCTCGGAGGCCCCAGTGAAGTGCAGCTTCAGATTCAGCATATTCATTGAGGCCACGCCCCCTTTTTTTACAGCACTTGCTGCTGTAAAGCAGGTAAGTTTAAAGGGCCAGGGGAATTGACAGGCCGGGGAGAAGGTAAGTGTCTAAGGTAAGTAGATAGGATTTGTGTGGTGGGGGTGTCCATGGGCATTCCTGGGGAGGTGGGGGTGGGATGTGTCAGAGGTTGGGACAATGGGGAGGAAAGGCTGTGGAATGGGGGGTGTCAGAGGTTGCGGGTGGAGGTTGCCCTGTGTGAAGGGGGGTTCAGGGTGTTGGGGAGTCCCATGGGGTCGTTCTGGGTCTTTACAATAGTTACTCAGAAGTTAGAAGAGGTTTAAATCTTTCTAACTTTTTCTGGGTAAATATCGGTATAACCCCGGTTATCCAAAGTTTGCAATTTAAATCGCATGTTCGGATGGTTCCCAGTGCAGAACAATGATCCAGAGGAAGTGTGCACTTCTGGACAATTGCCATGCAAACCCTTACCTGGGAACTTCCAGACAGAAACCCCAGCACATCTTTGGGGTACCCCCCCAAATCCGATGCTGGGGAGCACGGAAGTTATGGGCCTTTGTCTTCAAAGTTTCCATTCAGGGAGAAGGCCAAAGCAGATATGGATCCAGGGCTCAATGCTGCCTTTATCGGGGTCTTAATGCAATGGAGAAGGCAAAGGAGGGAGATGCGACTCTACACGCAGCTCCAGCAGGAGGGACAAGGTCAATCAGTGCCACAGGAGGGCCAGGAGGAGAGACCCAGAAAGCAGGGGTGACTCGTCAGACCTAGGGGTTATCGTAGAAGAGCCTCCTATTTACAAATGAGTGAGAGGCAATGCTGTGCACAACTGCACTTGCCCCGAGCTCTGGTTCATCACATAACCCACATTCTTCATGAAGACCTGATGCCAAGTGGAGTTGGAGGGTAGCTCCTGCCAGTGGCTTTGAAGGTGACCACTGCACTCAATTTCTTGGCCTCTGGTTCTTTCCAAGGATCAACAAGCGACGTGTGTGCCGTCTCTCGGTCCACAACACATCGATGCATAAAGAAAGTTACAGATGCCCTTTACAGGAAGGCCCATCATTATGTCAGGTTTGCTCTGGATGAGGATAGCCAAGCTTCGAGATTCACCAGCTTTGCCACCATCTCAGGCTTCCCAAAATGCAGGGTGCAATAGACTGCGCCCATGTGCACTCTTCTACAATAACCGCTAGGTCTGATGAGTCGCCCCTGTAGTCTGGGTCTCTCCTCCTGGCCCTCCTGCTCATGCTGTGGCTCTGATTGACCTTGTCCCTCCTATTGGAGCTGTGTGCGGAGTCGCATCTCCCTCCTTTGCCTCCTCTCTTGTTATACAGGCTCCAAGGCAGCAGCCCCTAATATTTATAAACCACAAGGGCTATCAGTCCATCAATGTACAGCTGGTGAGTGATCAGCAGAAGCACATACTGCATGTTTGTGCACGGCACCCTGGGAGTTGTCATGACTCCTACATCCTGAGTTACTCCCAGGTGCCTGAGATTTTCGAGGGACCAGTACATCTGCAGGGATGGCTGTTTGGGGATAAGGGGTACACACTGAAACCCTGACTGAAGACACCAGTGCATTGCCCTTAGAGTCATTTCGAGGAGAGGTACAACGCTACTCACAGCTCCACACGCTCCCTTATACAGCAGATCATAGGGCTTCTGAAGATGTGTTTCAGATATGTGGACTGTTCAGGTGGTTCACCACAATATACTCCCGACAGGGTTTCCCACATCATAAAAGTGTGTTCCACCCTTCACAATCTGACTATGCAAAGAGGTGAACCCCTGCCAGAGGATGAACTGGAGGAGGATGAGAGCTCAGAGGGTGAAGTTCCAAAGACCCAGGAACCTCAGGAGTCTGCTGAGGGTCAGTATGAGCACAATCACGCCATGGAGGAAGGAAGACGTGGGAGACGTGCCCGTGATACATTAATTGTTGACAAGTTCCAGGAAGAGTAAAGTTAAGTGAGGGAATATGGCCATGTCTCTCCTCGCCCTCAATGCCATTTTCTTTCCACTCAGAGGATGTCCATTCACTTGCAGCGAGAATGAGTCCTGCATTCGCAATTGCACATTCTGGCCTCATGAATCACCAGGTCATGATCTCCACTTTGGTCTGCGGTGCCCTGTGAGCGAGCTCACTCTGGGAACTGAGAGTTCACTTAGGAGCAAGAGCAATGTGAGAGAAGACTTGAAACTTTTGCCGCCATCTAATGATGCAAAAACTGCTGTGACTGAGATGTGGACATGCCTAGGTATCGCCTCCTCCCGGGCATGTCTTTTCTTCTGCCACTACCACTGAGGAGACACAAATGCCGCTAGATTATCAATGCTGATGAGCTGCCCTCACTCAATGGTGGGTTCCTTGAGGAAGAAGGGTTAGAAACGCTAACGTCCTCACACATTTCCACTAAAGATTTAAACACATCTCCCTGACATTACAGAAGAGTGCGAAGACTAATTCAACTGAGGTTAACATCACAGGAATGTTAATCTCACAGTGAGACACTAGCACTGAGTGGGAGGAAAGCTAAATCTCAAAATAAGAGGACTTCAAAGTACAAAATCACAATGTCTTCAGTCGACAGGAACAGTCACATAACCATCAAATGTACTAACAAAAGTGTAATTTATTTACATGTCTAGCACACCCAAAAGCGACATTAATTTTTCTTAACTTTCCTAACTCTGGCACTATGCCTTGGTACAGCCCTGACATTCACAGCAGAGTTGGAGGCAGCCTGCTGACTGCTACATCCTGATGTCTGTGCTGGCCTTGACGGAGGTCCTCTGGTGGCCTGAGGCCTGCTCAGCGGCAGAAGCGCCCTCGGTGGCCTGAGAAGCTAGAGTGGATGGGTTCATAGGCAGAGGGGCTGTGAGTGGCTGCACGTCCTTGGAGTGCCCTGAGGGGAGACCCCCAAGCTGTCTGGCTGACGCTCATCCCCGCTGTGGGTGCCTGAGGACCCCGCCCTGACTCCTGCAGGAGATGATGCACCTGGAGGGAGGTCAAGGTGCCTCGACCCCATGTCACCTACATCTTAACGCTGCCCACCAGGGTATGTGGTCATGGGCCAAGGTCTCCATGGTGGTCGCCAGCCTTCCCATGATAACCTGGAGGCACTCGCATGTCAGAGCCATGACATCAGACGGAACATGGACAGACTCCTCCACCAATCGCTCTAATCTGCTGAGTGACTGCCGAATCTCTGTCTGATGTTCCGCCGCCTGCCCTTGCATCCCTGGCACTGCTTTGGCAGCCACATCCAGAGGATCATCATCTGACTCGGACTGAGCAGGTGGTTGGTCTCCAGCAGCCCTCCGAGTGCCGGGGTCCTCGGCTGCCCCTGCCTCTGACTGCTGCTGGGATGTGTCAGTGAGGTGTTCCCCAGAAAGTGAGTCCGAGCCTAATCTACATCTGTGCCCCACTGACGTGTGTGTCTCTGAGATGGTGGAGGGTGTATGTGAGCGCCATGGCTGTTCTCCTGGAGCTTCCACTTCAGATGTAGTTTGGGGCTCGCACTGGTGGGGCTGGACTGGCTTGGGGGCCTTGATCTGCTGGTGCCTAGAAAATAGAAAATAGAGTTTCAGTTATTGAGCATGAGCTAGATAAGACTGCATGTGACTCTCTGTGAGTGTCAGTATTTGATGAAGTGATTGAGGTGTGATCCCTACTAGGTTGGTGGGAGAGACCGATTCCCATTCCCCACAGGGGCAATCTCTGTCCTCCTCAGCCAGCTCGGCTGCAGCCTCCTCAAACTCAGTGAGGGCAATGATGTCGGCTGTCCCTCCCCAGGTCTGCAACCTTTCACACCTGTTGTGCACCAGTTTGACCTGTATGAAGAAGGAAAAACAGGCATGTGATGAGAAGGGATGGAGCAGAGGCTGCGTGAGATGCATGTCCCCTGTGTGTGGTGAGCCCTCCTCAGAAGGGCCAGAGGATGGAGTGTGAGCAACATGTTAGATGGGTTGGTGGTGATGTGAAAGTCTCGGTGAGAGAACGAGTGTTGATCTGTGTCCCCCACTAATGGTTGTGTGAGATTCCTGAAGAGTAGCCGTTTGAGTGCATGATGCCATGATGAGAGTTTGATATTGGAGGGAGTTGAAGGATAACTTACCCTGGCAGAGCGGATGAGATCATTAATCCTCTTCCTGCACTGGGTGGTATTTCGGGTGCAGTTGGAAGCCACGCTGACCTTCCTTGGAGAAGCGAAGGCTGAGGTATTTAAAATCCTGATGGGCCTCAGCAGCGTAGATAGGGAAAACTGTTCCAATGCGGAGATTAAGAGGAGATTTGATAGAGGTATTCAAAATCACGAAGAGTCTAGACAGAGCAGATAGTAGTAGTGGAAACTGTTCTCACTGGTGGAAGGATCGAAATCGAGAGGGCACAGATTTAAAGAAATTTGCAAAAGTAACAATAGAGACATGAGAATTTTTTTCATGCAGTGAGTGTTTAAGATCTGTAATATGCTGCCTGAAGGTGTGGTGGAGGTAAGTTTAATTGAGGCATTCAAGTGGCAATTGGATTATGATCTGGAAAGGAAGAATATGCAAGGTTGTGGGGAGAAGCCAGGGGAATGACATTAGAAGCACTGCTGATTCGGAGAGCCAGAGCAGATAGAATGGGCTGAATGGCCTCTTTCGGTGTTGTAACAATTCTGTCATTCTGTGAACTGGGGCAAGTTGGAAACAGCAGCCCATTTTGTTTTTGATTACTGTCCAATTTCCTGCTGCAGGTGACAGGTGATAAGTAATTTGTCTCTATATATGGATGAGCATATTTTACTGATATGCAAATGATAAAAATGCATCATCCAACATATTTTCCATTATTTGTGCCACAGCAAAACTCGACACCAGAACCTACACATCCCAGATTTCCAATGTTGCCTTGGCAGCAAGGACGAGTATGTAAAGTTTGTTGACCGTAGTTGCTTAACATCACAAGTGAAACCTTTGCCCTTTAGAGTTATGATCTGGTTTTCTATTGTACAGAATAGCTTTTTGCCATTATTATTCATTTTTAAAATTTCCTGTCTGCTCCTTTCAAAGCTTCAATCAGTTGGTCTAAAATTGGGATCTGATCACTACAATCCCATCACCAGCAGTAGTTCTTCCTCAGCAACAAATGCAGTGGTGCCAGAACAATGGATAGATTAGGTAAAAAGCGACTATAGTAATTAATCATACCTAGGAAAGATTTAAGCTCTGTCACATTAGAGGGTGATGGCACATCTTTAATTTCTTGGACTTTGTCTTCACCAGGATGCAATCCCATAGAGTCCACTCTGTGACCCAGGTAGGTTATCTCTGGTGTTGGAACGTTCATTTTTCTCACTTCAAACGCACACCTGCTTCCATAAATCTTCTCAACACTTCCTCAATGTTGGGTAAATGTTCAGCTTCGGTCAGTCCAGTGATGAGGACGTCATCTAAGTAAACGACCCCATGTGGAAGTCCCTGCAGGAGACTTTCCATGATTCGCTGAAAAATAGCACATGCTGATGAAACTCTCAAAAGGTAATTGGGTGTACTGGTAGAGGCTTTTATGAGTATTAATTGTCACGTGTTCTCTTGACATGCTATCCAATTCCAATTGCTGATAGGCATGACACATGTCTAGTTTTGTATACGACCTGCCTCCTGCTAACTTGCCATACAAGTCATCAATTCTAAGAATGGGGTATTTGTCCAACTTTGTTGCTTTGTTGACTGTCAGTTTGTAATCACCTCATATACATATAGTCTGGTCTGGCTTGACAAATGGGACTGTGGATGCAGCCCACGCAGAAAACCAGACAAGCTGAATTGTTCCCAGGTTTTCCAACCTGCGGAACTCTGCTTCCACTTTTTCTTTTAGTGAGTAAGGCACTGGTCTGGCCTTGAAGAAATGTGGTGTTGCCTGGGGATCGGCATGCTTTTTAGCTTGTATGCCCTTCAGTTTTCCCAATTCATCTTGAAAAACAGTGTCATATTTCTTCATGAGCTCTGGAATTTCATTGGACATCAAATGGAATAGTTCTGACCAGTCAAGTTTTATTTTCTGCAGCCAATCACGAACCAAAAGACTGGGCCTCTCCCTCTTTACAATTATCACAGGCAGTTGGGCTATCTGTTGTTTGTAGCAGACTGGGACAGCCTGAATGGATTCTCCAGTGTAAGTTCTCAGTTTGGTAGATGTCTGCTCCAATGTCAATGGCTGACTCTCTTCACTGAGGTACTTGAACATGTGCTCCCCAACAATAGTAGTTGAAGCACCGGTATCCAGCTCCATCTGCAATTGCTGCTATTCACTTGTACTGTCACTGTAATGAGCTCAGATTTAACAGCAGTCACATGATACAGAGAGTATACATCAGTAGTAGCAGCCTCAGCCTCTGCTGTATCAGTTAGCTCAATTAGATTCATTTGCTGTTTTGCTGTTTACCTATCCTTTGTTCACCACTGCCTGTGTCCTTTCTTGTGGCGACAACTGCATTCTGCCTCTTTGAATCTACATACGTTTGTTCCATGACTTCCTCCACATCTGTAGCAAATGCGTATCTTATTAGCTGACAGTTACCATTAGGCTTCCTAAGTCTTCATGTATGGGCATAGAATTGTGTTTAAAATCTGCTGTTCTGTTTTTTGTGCCATGCTCAGCGGTGGGTTCTTGCCCAACATGGAGTACAGCGCTATTATTCCCGTGCTGCAAAGCCTGCAAGTCTTTCGGAGCACTTTCCATAGCGAGAGAAAGTTCAGGGCGTGCTTGAAATCGTGGTCAGATTCGGCTAGCAAGCAGTGCTGCATGTCGTCGTCCTTGATTCCGCATACAAGTCAGTCTTGCAGTATATCATTCAAGGTATCCCCAAACTCACAGCATTCAGTTAACAGTTTCAGATTCGCCACAAAGGTAACAATGGACCGGGGCACGAACTCTTGAATTAAACTTGTAGCGCTGCAAGATCACAGCTGCTTTGGGCTAAAAGTGCGATTTCATGAGTTCCTCAATGAAATAGAACCCAAGTCACTCGACATACTGACTCCAATCTTCAACGTTAGCATCATATGAATCGATTCCTCCAAACAGCGACACGATTGGTAAATTGTTCAACTTCGTTTTACTCACATCAACCAGGGTGAAGTACGCAGCAGAGGTTGGTTTTATCCTCATCGCCAAATGTAATAACTTGATGGAGCAGCAGGTTTGGTGAAGAAAAGGCTAAAATTTATTTGGGAGACATGTAGAGGTGCTCGCACATTAGACATGATCTCTCCCATCCGAAGCCCCACTCACAGGACTAGCCGTACAATTCGCTTATTTGTCGAAGCCTCCATAATCACATCACATGATGAGCAATTAACAGGAGGCGGGGGGGACAATACATCTAGTTATTACAATGGACAAAAAAACTGAATGTTAGAGGTGAGGTGAGAGTTATTGCCCTTGACATCAAGGCAGCAGTTGACAGTGTGGCATCAAGGAGCCCTAGCAAAACTGAAGTCAGTTCAAATCAGGGGGAAAACACTCTACTGGTTGGAGTCATACCTAAAGCAAAGGAAGCTGGTTGTGGCCTTTGGTCATCTCAGCTCCAGGACATCACTGCAGGAGTTCCTCAGGGTTGTGTCCTGGGCCCAACCATCTTCAGCTGCTTCATCAATGACCTTCCTTCCATCATAAGGTTAGAATTGGGGATGTTTGCTGAAAATTGTACAATATTCAGCACCATTTGCAACTCCTCAGATATTGAAGCAGTCCATATCCAATTGCAGCAAGTCCTAGATAATGCCCAGGCTTGGGCTGACAAGTGGCAAGTAACATTCATGCCACACAAGTGCCAGGCAATGATCATCTCCAACAAGAGAGAATCTAACCATCTCCCCTTGACATTCAATGGCATTACCATCACTGAATCCCCCACTATCAACTTTCTGGGTGTTACCATTGACAAGAAACTGAACTGGACTAGCCATATAAATACTGTGGCTACAAGAGCAGGTCAGAGGCTAGGAATCCTGTGGCGAGTAACTCACCTCCTGACTCCCCAAAGCCTGTCCACCATCTACAAGGCACAAGTCAGGAGTGTGCTGGAATAATCTCCACTTGCCTGGATGAGTGCAGCTCCCACAACACTGAAGAAGCTTGAGACCATCCAGGGCAAATTGCCTGTTTGATCTGCACCCCATCCACAAACATTCACTCCCTCTGCCGCTGACTCACAGTAGCAGCAGTGTGTACCATCTACAAGATTCACTGCAGGAACTCACAAAGGCTCCTTAGCACCATCCAACCCACGACAGCTACCATCTAGAAGGACGAGGGCAGCAGATAGATGGGAACACCTCCATCTGGAAGTTCCCCTCCAAGCCACTCACCATCCTGACTTGGAAATATATCGCTGTTCCGTTACTGTCACTGGATCAAAATCCTGGAACCCCCTTCCTAACAGCACTGTGGGCATACCTATGCACATGGACTGCAGTTGTTCAAGAAGGCAGCTCACCACTACCTTCTCAAGGGAAATTAGTGACAGGCAATAAATGCTGAGCCAGCCAGCAAAGCCCACATCCCATAAATGAATTAAAGGAAAGAAAAATGCATGTTACTTTTGGAGTATTTAATTAGTCTTCTGTTCCAGCAATTGCATCGCTCATAGAACTCTTAATGTGAATGAGATCCAATAACTCAAAAGCTACATCAGATCAGCAGGACATAAAGCACAGCACCACAGCTCAAAACATTCATTGAGAGATAAGCTTGGGCCCAATTTTAACTCTGTGCAAGCAGGTGGGTTTTGAGTAGATTAACAATCGAACCTAAGGCCAGTAAAGACAAGAAATGTTAGGAATCCACTTCCTTTGGTGTTCAAACTGCCTTCACCTAACATGTACAGAACCTTAAACATTAAAAATAACTTCCACAGGTCACTTTATACAGGAGAGAAGCAAGCGAATTGGGGATATTGGCCGGAGGCGTTATATGTTGGTTAGTTTAGCTTCAGAATGATTACTGCAACGTTGGTATACCTAAACGATAACTCATCTATTATATTGAACTAAACTATGTACAGCTACCAATGGCTAGGTGTTACACTGCTGAAGCCATGAACATTCTCCCTCTCGACTCCAGGTAATGTTCTCTCTCGTATCATCATAATGGGAGATACTTCCACACATTAACCCTTACAAAGCCTAATACTAAATTGGAACAGTCAGAAAGGGGGATTGAACACATTTGTAAATGTTCTGGGGTAGTAGAAAAGCAAATAGGGAGTTACAGATATTGGGACAAAGGGGGTCATGGTTTACACGTTGTGTAGTGCAGCTGGACAAGGCAGCTGATCAGGGAGACAGAGTCAGGATTAAAGATAGGAAATGTTTAGCAGCAACCAAATAGAATGTCTCTGGTTTTCTTCATGTTTGACTGTACACAACGTTTTAGAATACGGGCTTTTATATTACATTCCTGATCTTGGATCCGATGCCTCTGTCTGAAGGAGTTACCGATCTCCGACTTTTTCCTTTTCCAATACAACGCTCTTTGATACCAATACAAGCCTGGGTTTCAATCGATAATATTCAGCAAAACATTTGTGTTTAATTACAAGCATTTCTATATTTAGTTTCGTTATTTTAAAAAAAACCTTCATAAATTAAAATTATTTAGCTTCTGGTATCCCTGCTATATAGACCAAAAAAAAAATTTACAAATTGCACGCTTGAGCATTACAATGCTGGAATTGTTAAAAATGCCACCTGCCATGTTACCAATGGATTAAACCAGGAAAAATGTTATATAACTGTGCTGAGGCAGTAGGCTTGCTAGGCAAAATAATTCGGTTAGGTGGTACCACCACACCTGTTGAAAATTGTGTGTGTATGGAAGCTGAGTGAAAGGAGGATAAGGTTTCACTGTGATGCCTTCCACAGTCAAATACCCCACTGTTATTATTCTTTTCTCAAATATGGGTATATCAGG
Organism: Carcharodon carcharias; assembly: GCF_017639515.1. Taxonomy (NCBI): domain Eukaryota; kingdom Metazoa; phylum Chordata; class Chondrichthyes; order Lamniformes; family Lamnidae; genus Carcharodon; species Carcharodon carcharias. The sequence continues at coordinate 171,220,911 of NC_054472.1, forward strand.
CAGGATTTTCAATCACTTGTGTGGGCGAACTCAGAAAATGGCGCTTGGATATCAGTTTTCCAAAGCCTCTTTGACTCACTAGGCCAGGATTTATTGGATGGCAGAGTTTCCCTCCTCACCATCTGAGGAGTCAGTGTTGAACACATTGGCCACTGATACTTGCTGCCCTATAGCCATTTGATGTTCCAAGAAACGTTAGTTGACCGGAGATGGGAAGTCCCGTCTCAGAGAGCTGGCAGCAACCTAATTGGCTGGTAGCTCTCTAGTCCCAGCAGCGCCAGAAGCTGCAGCGGACAGGACTGAGACAGCAAACAGTCCCCACAGTCTAAGTCCCGGGGTCCAGGGCCAGCTCAGTTTTGGGGTCTCAGGGCAGGGAGGGGAGGTGAGGGCCAGGTTGGGAGGAGAGTGGGGGGGACGGCAGTGCAGATGGGGTTGGGGGTGCTGATGGAGAGGCCTGGGGGATGTGGGAGCACCCGCAGCAGTGGAGGAGGGGATGCCCAATGTTGATAGGAGGCTGCTGATGAAGGCATCCTTCCACCCCACTTCCCTTTTCAAGCTTCCCCTTTATTCCTGAACCGCTCTGGCCAGCCTGAAAATTGAGGCTGGGTCGGAAATGGGCCTTAAATGATCATTAATTCAGCACTTCAGGGCCTCAACTGGGGCAAGGGTGAGCAGGCTGGCCTTGGCCTCGGCCTTGCCATTGTAAAATTGAAGAGAGGTCGGGGAGGGTGGGTGCCCGGTGAGAAGGCCATCCGAGAAATTTTACAGCCCCCACCCCTGCCTACAAACCCGCCAGTGGAGTCTTTAAAGGGAGTGTGGAGGGCGGGAGCCAGGAACCTGCAAGCCCCCAATTAACTTGCTGTTAAGCTTGTTGAAGAGCTTCTCAACAGGCTGGAGAAAGACAGAATAAAATTTTCAAAGTTAGTAACAGAAAGAGCGAACAGGCTGGGGCAGACAGTGCACAGCTGTCGGGAGCACCCTGGGGCGTGATTACTGTGACCGCTGATGAAAATCTTGTATGAGAAAGGAAAGTCAAACTGAGTTCTCATGCAGTAGCACGAAGTTACAATCGATTTGAGTACGTGAGGAGTGTGTTCGGACACTTGCAAGCACGGCAAAGTTGCTGGCTCCCCCTGCCCTCCTGCCCTGTCCCATTCTTTCAGGCAACAGGGAGACCAGTGATGGCTGCTGCTCGCCTTTTAAAGTCGCCTTCGAGGCCTGCCACTGAACACAACTCTGGGACAAAAACAGAATTACCTGGAAAAACTTCAGCAGGTCTGGCAGCATCAGCGGAGAAGAAATGAGTTGACGTTTCGAGTCCTCATGACCCTTCGACAGAACTCACAACTCTGGGCTAGTTCGTGCCAATTTCATTGAAAATTGCATTGATTGAGTGTGGGTTCAGGACTCACAAATAATCCCAGTATTGGGTTCCCTACCCTGGACTGAAAATTCAGGTCCTAGAATTTATAGTATAGGAACAGGCCATTCAGCCCGGCAGCTTCATGCTAGTGTTTATACTTCACAGAAGCCACCTCTCTTCATCTAACCCCATCAAGCGATGGAGAAGCCCAGGACATCAGTGCAAAAGATAAGGCCGAAGCATTTTCCACAATCTTCAGCCAGGAGTGCAAAGTGGATGATCCATCTCGGCCTCCTCCAGTGGTTCCCAGAATCACAGATGCCAGTCTTCAGCCAATTCAATTCACTCCATGTGATATCAAGAAACAGCTGAAGGCACTGGATACTGCAAAGGCTATGGGCCCTGACAATATTCCGGCAATAGTACTGAAGACTTGTGCTCCAGAGCTTGCCGCGCCCCTAGCCAAGCTGTTCCAGTACAGCTACAACACTGGCATTTACCCAACTATGTGGAAAATTGCCCAGGTATGTCCTGTACATAAAAAGCAGGACAAATCCAACCCAGCCAATCACCACCCCATCAATCTAATCTCGATCATCAGTAAAATAATGGAAGGGGTCAGCAATATCAAGTGGCACTTGCTTAGCCATAACCTGCTCACTGATGGCCAGTTTGAGTTCCGCCAGGGCCACTCAGCTCCTAAACTCATTACAGCTTTGGTTCAAACATGGACAAAAGAGCTGAACTCCCGAGGTGAGGTGAGAGTGACTGTTCTTGACATCAAGGCAGCATTTGACAGAATGTGGCATCAAGGGGCCCTAGCAAAACTGGAGTCAATGGGAATTGGGGGGAAAACTCTCTGCTGGTTGGAATCATACCTAGCACAAAGGAAGATGGTTGTGGTTGTTGGATATCAGTCATCTCAACTCCAGGACATCACTACAGGAGGTCCTCAGGGTCGTGTCCTCTGCCCAACCATCTACAGCTGCTTCATCAATGACTTTCCAGCCATCATAAGGTCAGAAGTGGAGATGTTCGCTAATGGTTGCACAATGTTCAGCGCCATTTGCAACTCCTCGGATATTGAAGCAGTCTATGTCCAAATGCGGTAAGATGTGGACAATATCCAGGCTTGGGCTGACAAGTGGCAAGTAACATTCTCGCCACACAAGTGTCCGGCAATGACCATCTCTAACAAGAGAGAATCCAACCATCACCCCTTGATGTTCAATGGCATTACCATCACTGAATCCCCCACTATCAACATCCTGAGGGTTACCATTGACCAGAAACTGAACTGGACTATCCATATAAATACTGTGGCTACAATAGCAGGTCAGAGGCTAGGAATCTTGCAATGAGTAACTCACCTCCTGACTCTCCAAATGCTGTCCACCATCTACAAGGCACAAGTCAGGAGTGTGATTGAATACTCCCCACTTGCCTGGATGAGTGCAGCCCACTTGATTGGCACCATATCCACAAACATTCACTCCCTCCACCACCAACGCACAGTAACAGCAGTGTATACCATCTACAAGATGCACTACAGGAATTCACCAAGGCTCCATCGACAGCACCTTCCAAACCCACGACCGCAACCATCTAGAAGGACAAGGGCAGCAGATAGATGGGATCACCACCACCTGGAAGTTCCCCTTCAAGTCACCCACCATCCTGACTTGGAAATATATCACCGTTCCTTCACTATCACTGGATCAAAATCCTGGAACTCCCTTCCTAATAGCCTACACCACATAGACTGCAGAGATTCAAGAAGGCAACTCACCACCACCTTCTCAAGGTCAACTAGGGATGGGCAATAAATGCTGGCCCAGCCAGTGAAGCTCACATCCCGTGAATGAATAAAAAAAAATCAACATATCCTTCTATTGCTCTCTCCCACATACTAATCTTGCTTCCCCTTAAACGCATCTATAATATTCACCTCAACTATTCACTGAGTTAGTGAGTTCCACATTCTCACCACTCTCTGGGCTAAGACGTTTTTCCTCATTCTCCTATTGGAATTATTAGTGACAATCTGATATTGATAGTCTCCAGGTCTACACTTCCCAGCAACTGCAAGCATCTTTTTTAGGTTAACCCTATCAATATATATCATGGTGAGTTGGGGGGAGGGGCTTCTTCTCCTCTATGGCTTATTTGGCCCAGGTCTGGACCCCCAGATGGGCTCGATTCTACCATTGAATCAGCCAGTACATCTGGCCCAAGCAATGTATTGACTCCACATTCTGTCCCTGTAACCTCAGCCAGTGCCATGGAAATTTATGGGCAGAGAATCTATGCCTCTAGCTAACCTTTCCAATACAGCCACTCAGGGCAGGGTCTTTAATGTGGTCGGAGTTAGCGAAAGCAAAGCAGTTTGTATATCTGCACATTGGCTTTTCAAATGCCTGCTTGACTGCCCCTTTCCCCACTAACCCCAGAAAGCCGCCTGTGGCCCCTCCATACCTGCCTGCATAAGTTGCAGACATTGAACTGTGCTTGCACTGAACGTCTGTACATTGTTAGCTCCTAGAGTTCCATGGGATTCAATGGAGCATATTACACAGAAATTGTACTCTGCTTTGTTCAATGAAGGATTTTCAATCCACCTTAACTGATTCTGTGCTCCTTTTGGATTTTTACTTGGCAGGAATTCAGGCAACAATTCAGCCTTTGGCAGTCAGTACAAGCACAGTATCACAGTCAGCTGCACTGGCGAATGTAAGCAACATGACGGCTGGTTTACAATCTGGTCTCAGTTTGAAAAGCCAATGTGCAGATATACAAACTGCTTTGCTTTTGCTAACTCTGACCACATTAAAGATTCTGCCCTGAGTGGCTGTTTGGCTGAGATTGGGCACATTTTTTTTAAATTCATAACCTAAAGGACATATCACACATGGGCATGGAAGGAATTTCAAATAACAATATTTATTGTCATTTTTTTTACTTAGATATAGCCCCATGGGCATCTTAATTGGCCTTCCAGTCAACATGTGATATATAACCATGGCCTTGACCCTCTCTATCAATGTAGCCTCCTCCAGCCCCACAGAGACCCCACTGAGGTCTCCACGCTCCTCCAATTCTAGCCTGTTATGTATTTCTGAAAACCCATTGGCAGCCAGGCATCTTTGTAACTCTTTCGAGTACAAACCCGTTTCCATCTGTTTCAGATGAAGTTACATTGTTTCATAGTTTGTCATTGTGAGATTTGAACTCTTGATCTTGGGGTTACAAACCCAGTACCATAACCACTTGGCTATTTAGGCCAAGCCTCATGTGCACTTGTATCAGGACTCTAAGGCAGCGTTGGCTAATACGCCAGCCTCTCACCACATGCGGGTGAATCAACCACAAGCATGTGGTAAACTGATGCTATTCATCGGGCAGAATGTTTTGTCCCGCAAGCGAGCACGCACCCGACCAGGGCAGGAGTAAAATAGTGCGTGATGATGTCAGGTGAGCATCCCAATGTCATCCCGCACGCCAATGATATTTCGCTCAGTGGCTGTGCGCGGGTGCTGGAGCGGTGTCCGCCATTAATTAATCGGCCACTTAAGGCCCTTAACAGTCCAATTGTCTGTGATTTTTCCTTGCCTGAGCGATATTCTGCTCATTGCACGGGCAAAATGGGCAGGCGGCCAGCCAACATTTCCTCAAACCTCATCCAAGGACAGGATAAAAAGTGTCAGCAAAGCATTGCCAGTGTGAGTAGGGGGGAGTTTTGGAGACAGTTTGCAGCTGGTTGTTTATTGGTATTTGGCAGCTTCATCTCTGTTTGGGGCTTCATTCTCAGCATTTCCAGGCTTCATTTCAGGACTCATTGCTGTCTGCCAGGCCCCTGGAGGATTCAGGCAGTGTGGACCCTTCCAGGTATCAGACAGCTTTCTTTTACCCTCATAATGGGGATTATGCTCTCTGCTAGAGGCAGCTCCTCTGAGGAGGAAGAGAGGGGCAGAAGGGAGAGGAGGCCACGTGTCCCTATGCAGCTTCCAGGGGAGGGACCTCTGGGAGGAGAGGTGCGGGCACAAGGGGAGTAGGGCCAGCAGGTAGTCCAAGGCCGCAGAAGACGCCATTAACCTGCTGCCAGGGTTTACAGGCAGTGATGCAGCTACCTCAACATGTCTGAGGTGCAATGCTGAAGGAGGGTCAGATGATTGGGCCTGAGATCAGCTCGAACTGTATGGGTGGACACCCCATGCCAGTGGCTCTGAAGGTCACAGTGGCCCTCAACTTCTATGCCTCCAGCTTTTTCCAGGTGTCAGTGAGGGATCTGTGTGGAGTCTCCTAATCAGCTGTCCATAGTTGTGTCAAGCTGGATACAGAAGCTCTGTTCAGTCAGGTACTCTACTTTACCGTACGGACCAGGTCAGCCAGGCTGAGTGAGCCAGAGGCTTCACGACGATTGCTGGCTTCCCCCACACCCAGGGTGCAATCGACTGCGCACATGTGGCCATCAAGGCACCAGCAGGTGAGCCTGGTGCCTTTGTCAACAGGAAGGGCTTCCACTCCATGAATGTGCAGATAGTGTGTGATCACAGGATGCAGATTCTGTGGGGAACATTATCCCCCGTCAGGGGGAGGTGCGGGAGTGGGCGCTGGTGGTCAGCTTTCCAGGTTGGGGGGGTGGGGGCACTGTCATTTTACGTGGGTGGGCCAATTAAGACCCACCCAGCGTGACGTCCGCCAGGAAGCGCTATGCACTCCCTGTGCAGGCGGAGGGGGAGGGTTGGGGGGGAATTCCCTCAGCCAGGGGTGCGCTCTTCCACGCATGCATGCGAAAGAGCCCACAGGTCTCCCTGAGGCTCAGTGCTGCCTCAGGGAGATCGGCTCCGATTCAAAAGTTGACAGAAAGGTAATAAAAAAATTTCCCTGACATGTGCCCTCACTGTCACATGGGTTGGGACATGCCCTTAACTTTTATTTAAACATTTGATAAACCTTTAAAAGCCCTTATGAAACCTCATCCCACCCGTGGATGAGGTTTCAAGCTTTATCTGAGGCCCGCCTGGGCTCCTGGCCTACCTGCCAACCCTAAGGGCAGGTCCATCAATCAAGTTAATGAGCTTTTTAATGGCCTTAATAGGCCATTGAAAGTTCGGCAGTGTGCAGCCAAATCGGCTGCGTGCCTGCCCAACTGAAAGTCTAAATGATGTGGGGTGACGTTGGGACGCACGCCCGACATATCCCTGTGACATTTGACATGTTGGCAAGCAGGCCCCGCCCCCGCTCGCCGATCGGAAAAACCTGCCCTGTAATTCTGTACAAGGTACCCTGGCATTTCCCGTGAGGCTTATATCCTGAGACACACCCAGGTGCCAAGGCTCTTCAGTGCTCCAGCCTGACTGGATGGATGGCTGCTGGGCGACAAGGGCTAACCATTGAAGAGGTGCCTCATGACGTCTCTCCGCCATCCAAGAACAGAGGCAGAGCAGCATTATAATGCGAGTCATGGCTCCATAAGGGCGGTGATAGACAGGACCAGAGATCTCCTCAAGATGCACTTCTGATGACTGGACCATTCAGGGGAAGCACTACAATAGCCCCCAGAGGGGGAATCACTGATTGTGGTTGCACGCTGCGCCCTCCAAAATTTGGCACTGGCAAGGTGGGATCCATTGGAGGAAAAGGATCTTGACGTAGCTCCACAGGCTACAGACGATGAGTTTGGTACTGAGTCCAAAGAGGAACATGGTGAGGAGAATGCAGAGGGCATGGAGCCAGGCGTCAGTAACCTGCAGGGAGGCAGGGAAACCAGGGATGTCTTGATCCAATGTTTCTTCAACTAGGCTACCAAAGCTCAGCTTCAAACGTGCGCCAGGGCTGCCGCCTCCATCCCAGATGTCTGAAAGGACCCTTTCATGTGAACCTAAAGAACAGTCAGTGCCTGTGCAATAAAGTTCAGAGCCACCTATGTCCAGTGTTACATACAGCCATTCCCTGCACCAATAAAATAAAAAAAGTGAAGCATACTCAGGCCATGACGACAAAAACACAATTTATGTCATTCAGACAGTTCAATAATCTTAATAGAAATGTTTCTGGTATTAAACATCAGACCATTATACATAAAGTAAACAAAAATGAACATAAAATTACCCGTGCACTGTCCCTCTTGTGCTCATGGTGCCCTTAACTTATGTTTGTCAATGCTATATCTTGGTGCCCCCCGCCCCCCTCGCTGGCCGCGGCATTGGAGGCAGCTGCTGACTCTGCTGTCTTGTTGGCCTTGATGACCTTGAAGATCGTCCTCTGACCAGTGAAGCCTGTTCTTGGCCATGATGGTAAACACAGTGCTCTCACTCCACATGGACTCCTCCATCATGGAGACCATGGCACACACATCCTCGTGGATCTCCATCACATCCTCCTGAACATCTCGCTGGACATCCAGCATCTGCTGCCTAATGGACGACTCCAGAGGCCCATCAACAGCCTTCGACTGAGCATCGTCCTGGTCCCCAGCAGTCTAACTGCCGGCGCCCTGGGCACTCTCTGCCTCCACCTGCACCTCAAGCGATTGTGAAGTGCCTTCACCAATGTGCACCGAGATACTAACTGCTGCTCTAATGCCCACTGAGGTGCTGGTATCTGCACTGGTGCCTGCTTCAGAGACCGGATGCAGTGCAGATGCAAATGATGCCTGGTGGTCCTCCGGTATCAGGGGTGGCCCTTCAGGGTCTGGAGATCGAACGCCTGCTGGTGAACCTAAAAGGGGGAAGAAGGACATGTTAAAGTTCAGCTAGGCTACCAAAGATCAGCTTCAAACGCGCGCCAGGGCTGCCGCCTCCATCCCAGATGTCTGAAAGGACCCTTTCATGTGAACCCAAAGAACAGTCAGTGCCTGTGCAATAAAATTTGGAGCCACCTACGTCCAGACATATTAGTTAAAGTCATCACGCTGTCACTGTGCATGCCAAGCACCCTGGTGAGACAATGGAGATCAGCATCATGGTGCCCTTGTCTTCCAATGATCAATGGGGACTCCAGGTTCGAGGCTCCCATCAATGAAGAGACTACACTAGAATGGCTGCACAAGCTGAAATTTTCACCTCTGTGCACTGCAATCTTACCTTCGTCTGGCACCCCTGCCTCTCTGCGCCCAGTTCCATGTGGGTACTGCCAGCTCTCGAGCTCCAGGACATCTTGCACATACCTCGAAAGGATTAGGAGGCTAGCTGGGCCTCCACTGGTCTGAGACCTTTCTACATTGTTGTGGGCTGTGTTCTCCTGAAACAACAGAAGAGCATTAATTAGTCAATTCTGTACCTGCAGCGACCTTGCATCCTGGTCAACCCCAGCTGAGGAGCACCTGGCGTGGCCCTCGAGCCGCAAGGCACTCAGTCCAATAACCCTACAGGGCTCATCCCCTTGGCCAGCTCCAGCATCATTGACAGTTGACACTCAGACTCTAGCACCCCTGAGGTCCATAGTGGGACAGCCACACCTTGACACATCTGCACACTGACCCATGCCAACACGGTGCTCACCCTTCCTGAGTGCAGCAGGTCATTGAAGTGCTTCCGGCACTGCATCCAGGAGCACCGCACCACGTTGTGGATGCTCACCAGCGCTGCCACCCCCTCCATGCTCCCTTGGTGAGGTGCGGCGGCCTGCTCCTCCCATCCCTGAGGACAAGGGTGCCCCTTCTGGCAGCCGCCTCCTCCAGGAGGACGACAAGGCACTCAGAGAAGCGGGGGGGCCAAGTGCCCACCCGACCTGCCCTTCTGCCCACCGTGTCCAGCTGCACTCGGGTCCATTGTGTCAGTCCAGGGGAGCGTCCTCCATGGCAGCCTTCCAGGGGCTGCCTGGGCTGCTTTTAAACCGGCCGCCGGGTCACCATTGGTCCTGGTGGCCGACAAGCCCCTGCCCCCGCTCGGCCCTCCCTGGCCAGGGCGGAGTCACTTTTCACATTGGGCGGGCCTTAATTGGTGGGCCTGACCGTGGGCGGCGATCTGTTTCGCGGCCGATCCCGCACCCACCTGACGAGAGGAAAATCCTGCCCATCAGGTGATGGATTTCGATCAGATAGACATTAGCCCCCCCCATGGCAGCCCATTCGACTGAGGACCAGAATCCAGACTCTGGCTCAATCTGTGGCCGTCTCAAAATTAAGCAGAAAATCCTGCAGGGAAAACAATCTTTAACGTTAACATTTAGCTCCATTAAGACATGTGGTTAAAGAGACGCCCACTGAAGGAAGTAAAGCAAGTTGAAATATTTTAGCTGTTACACCAAAATTGGATGCTGTGTTGTGAATAAATGCTGCTGCTATAGAAATATTCTTTGACAAAGCTGCTGTCACAGTGCAGTGCCTTAATATATTGCTCACCTTTAGACCTGTCCTTCAATCCCAGTTCATCCCTGGGAGATTGTTACAAGATTCACCCCATCCTTTGTATCATGTGGCTCCTAGGGTGACCAGCTCATTACAAATTTGATGATCACCAAAATCCAATTAGGTAACACTGCTCCAAGATGCTGAATTCTCTCTCCAAATCTCACCACCTTTCCACATCTCTCCTTTTAAGATGCTTCTAAAAACATTTGTCAAAGCTTTTAGTCACTTGCCCTAATATCTCCTTCTGCGTCTCACTATCAGATTAGGTCAGACAACATTCCTGTGAAGCGACTTGGGCGTTTTACAATGTTAAAAGGTGCTATATAGATGCAAGCCATTTTTACATTGTTTAAAAGCTCAAGGAAAGTGAATGTGGATATTGCAGAGTTGCAGGAATGAGCCATCAATATCAACATTCCACAATCAGCATTAAATGCAGATTAACACGGCATTCACAAGATGTTCTAATGTCAGACAAGAAAAGACAAGGGAACAGAGGGGCTTCTAGCCTCCAGCGAAACACAGACTAAGTGGGAATTGTACGTATAAGAATACCTGATGGAATTTTAATTGAGCGTACAGCTCTGGCCAGACTAAATCAGAAAACAAATCACCAGTTCTGAAAAAGGGTTTATTTTTGTCGTTCATTGGATGTTAGCATTGCAAGCAAGACCAACATTTGTTGTTCATCCCTAATTGTCACCTTCTTGAACCACTGCAGTCCAACTGTGAAGATGGGAATTCCAGGATTTTGATCCAGCAACAGTGAAGGAATGGCAACATAGTTCCAAGTGAAGGAACGGTGATATAGTTCCAAGTCAGGATGATGTGTGGCTTGGGCGGGAACTTGCTGCTGGTGGTGATCTGCTGCTCTTGTCCTTCTAGGTGGTAGAGGTCACATCGGAGGTGCTGTCAAAGGAGTCTTGGTGAGTTGTTGCAAAGCATTTTGTTGATGGTACACACAGCTGCCACTGTGCATCGGTGGTTGAGGGGGTGAATATTTAAAGCAGTGGATGGGGTGCCAATCAGGCAGCTGCTTTGTCCTGGAAGGTGTGGAGCTTCTTGAGTGATGTTGGAGCTGCACTCATCCAGGTAAATGGGGAGTATTCCATTACATTCCTGACTTGTGCTTTGTAGATGGTGGACAGGATTTGAGGAGTCAGGAGGTAATTACTTGCTACAGAATTCAAAGTCTCTGACTTGCTCTTGTAGCCACAGTATTTATATGGCTAGTCCACTTCAGTTTCTGGTCAATGTTAACTCCCAGGATGTTGATAATGGGGGATTCAGCAATGGTCATGCCTTTAAATGTCAAGGGGAGATGGTTAGATTCTGTCCTGTTGGAGATAGTCATTGCCTGGTACTTGCCACTTATCAGCCCAATCCTGAATGTTGTCCAGGTCTTGCTGCTTGGGTATCTGAGGAGTCACGAATAGTGCTGAACATTGTACAATCATCAGCAAACATCCCCATTTCTGACCTTATGATGGGGGGAAGGTCACCACATTACCAGAAGGATATGGAGGCATAGGAGAGGGTGCAGAGGAGGTTTACCAGGATGCTGCATGGTCTGGAGATTATTAGCTATGAGGAGAGTTTGGAGAAACTCGGATTGTTCTCATTAGAGCGATGGAGATTGAGGGGCGACTTGATAGAAGTTTACAAAATTATGAGTGGCATGGACAGAGTAGATAGTCAGAAGCTTTTTCCCAGGGTGGAATAATCAATTACTAGGGGACATAGATTTAAGGTGATAGGATAAAACTTTAGAGGAGATGTGCGCATTAAGTTTTTTACGCAGAGGGTAGTGAGTGTTTGGAATTCGCTGCCAGAAGAGGTGGTGGAAGCAGGTACGATAGTGGTGTTTAAGAGGCAGCTTGACAAATACATGAATAGGATGGGAATAGAGGGATACAGACCCCGGAAGTGCAAAATGTTTTAGTTTGACAGGCAATATGATCGCCGCAGGCTTGGAGAGCTGAAGGGCCTGTCCCTGTGCTGTACTTTTCTTTATTCTTTGTTCTTTGTTCTTTGTTATTGATGAAGCAGCTGAACATGGTTGGGCTGAGGACACAACCCTGAGGAACTCCTGTCCTGGACCTGAGATGACTGACCTCCAACAACCACGGCCATCTTCCTTCATACTAGGTATGACTCCAACTAATGGAGGGAAATTGGAACTGAGATCTAATACTACCAACTTGCCCTTCATTAATCTATCACATTCACCATCAGGAAAATAATTTCACCTGGAAGAGACTGTAACCACCAGCTAAAACTACTGGAAAATAAGACAATAGGGCATATACATAACAGAGTCCCTGCTTTTGTGTAAGAACAGCCTTAACAAGTCCCGAGTTAGGAAGGTGGGAAGTGTGTGTAGGGCACAGGCTGCAAGTAAGTAAGGGGAAGATGTGTAGAAGACTCAGAGGGAGAAATCTCTGCAGGGGTCTCTGCAGGTTACAGGAGGACAGTGGGAGAGATGCACAAAGGATGGGCTGCAGGGGTTGAGGGCTGCAAGCTATTCGTCAACCCCACCTCATTGTTCAACAGCACCTTCCAAATCTGCGACCTCTGACACCTAAAAGAATAAGGAAAGCAGGCACATAAGAACACCACCAGCATGTTCCCCTCCAAGCCACACGTCGTCCTGTCTTAGAACCATGGGTGGAATCGTCCGGTCCCATTAGCAGCAGGCGTCATGGCGGGCAGTGGGGGGCAGAATTTGGCGTGAGGGGCAGAAATCGGTTTCACGTTGTTGTGAAATCACAGCGGGATCATCCGATGGTGTCCGTCATGGCGGAACATGAATCCTGCTGGAGGTCGGTGTGAACCCACTTTGAACCCCGCTAATGGGATGCAAAGTAAGGCCCAGCTGGAATCATTCCCCCCTCCCCCCCCACCCCCCAACGCCAGATTTACCATTTCCCCAGTGGGAAAACATGCTGACCCAGAACACGGCTGGACAAGTGTGATGTGCAGAAGTTGCTCAGATCAAAGATGTCTGAGGAGAAGATGCTGGAGCCGCACAGCTACTGGACCCTGGAGGAACATATGCATCGCGTGCTGGGTGGATTCTCATGGACATGGCTCCGCCGCGAAGCAGCTCACGGAAGTTGGGAGGTCTCCGTTGATGCATCAGCCCTGCTTTGGAACATCACAGCCATGGGGGCTGCTATGGATGATCAGTGAGGGGGGTGTGGGGAGAGGAAGGTCCAGTTGTGGGTGGGAAAGGAAGGTGTACCGGGGGGTGGCGGGTGGGGAAGTGGGGACGGGGTGTGGGTGAGGTTGGGAGGGGGTGTGGACAAAGGTATCAGGGGGGTGAGTTTGGGAGGGATGAGAACGAAGGCGTCGGTGGGTGGGGAGGGTGGTGAGGTTGTGGTGGAGGCAAAGCTGTCAGAGGACTGAAGTTGGGAGGGGTTAGGAGGGAGTATGGGAGGAGGGGGGTGTAATGGGGGAGAATGCTGTAAGTGGGGAGGTAGGTCTAATGAGGCAGGAAGGTGTATGGGAGGGAGTTCTGAGGGGGGAACGTGTCCATGTGGAGGAAAAGATGTCCAAGGGTAGGAGGGGGTCCAGAGGGGGGACGGTGTACAGGTGAAGGAGGGAATTCAGAGGGTCAAGCTGTCCAGGGGGAGGAGAGAGTTCGGAGACAATAAGGTGTCTGGGGGGAGGGGGAAGTAAGGGTGGAGGAGAGAATGATGGTGGAGGATGTTGTAAGGGATGAGGTAGATGTCCAGGTGAACGTCCACGGGAGGATTCTGCGGAGTCATTGACTGCCTTCTGGGGAGTAAACTGAGGGTGGGCATGGTAGGAGTAAATGGTGAGTATGAGAGGGGGTAGATTGAGCCAGAATGGTAGGAGGATGGGGGTGCATCAGTAGAAATGGCAGTGAGGGTGGTCAGCGGGGACACGGAGGCAGACATAGGTCCTGGGGCTTGGCAGGAGGAGCTCTGGTAGGTCAATGTGGCCAGGGGTGGTGTTCTCCAGGAGGTGGGAATGTGCACATTCACCTGGACATCCCGGAATGACAAGGGTTCAGATTGGTAGGTAATGGTGGGGAGGTGGAAGGTGATGCTGGGGTTATGGGGGAAAGGACATGGGTCTCTGGAGGAAGGGAAAAGACAGGGGGGCTTACAAGAAACTTGACTACAACCATGTTTTTCAAATCAAAAGTGAGCAGAGCCTCATGTTGGACTGGCGCAGGTGCTGCATGGGAGTGTGATCAGTGGCTGGGCGGAGATGCAGGTCAGCTCAGATGGACAACTGAAAGAAACCCCAGCAGGCAGCATTGAAAATGCTCGGGACTTGAGATGAGTGTGATGGATGAAGGCTCCGTGTGCATGGGAGAGTGCTTGCATGAGGCTCTGAAAAGCCCTGTCACATACACACTTCTCCTTCCAGAATCACTTGTGGCCTGGCTGCGTGCAGCTGAATTGCTAATTTGGGGCGGGGTTGGGGGTGGTATGGAAGGGGGGGACACGTAAAGCCTGTCAATGAAACTGAATTATGCATTATGCATTATTCAGTGAAAGTGAAAATATTTTCAGATTATAAGGTGACAAAATGTGTGACACCAACCCATGTGACCACTTGTGGTCAAAATTTTTTTAACTTTTCTAGGCTTACCACTTCTTCTAGGTGCTGCCCTGACATCCGCAGCAAGGGTGGAGACAATCTGTGCAATGATTGGCCCTGTGGCCTCTGATGACTTTGGCATGCGCCCTCTGGACAGCCAAGGCCTTGAGGGCCTCGGCTTGCTTTGACTGTCCTCCTGTGGGCCAGCTGCTCTCTCTGAGGTGACAGAGGACAAGGTTAAGGAGGTCACAGGCAAAGGAGACTCTGAGGTTCCTGAGTGGATGACCCAGAGGTGTCCAACTGCCTCTCCTCCATCCTTTGGGTGCCCGAGGGCCCTGGCCTGACTCTTTGAGGGGAAGTAGTATCTGAAGGGATGGCGAGGTGCCCCATTACCTTCTCGCATTACCACTGCAGGAACTCACCCCCAGCTACCACAATGGAGTAGGCATCTTCTACTCCTCTCCAATTTTCATAGAGTCAGGCCAGTTTTTAAAGAGTTATAGTTCACAGCCCCTTAGAGGGGTCATGAACCCTTGTCTGCAAGGGGCTGACCTTTTAAATGGTAAGTTAAAAAGGTCCTCCTCATGCTCCCTCTGCCAAGTTACGCTCCATTCCTCCCATGGACCCACATGCCTATGTCCCCCTATCTACCCCCTGTCCCTTCACGCCTCCTATGCCAACCTCTGCCCTTCTACCCACCTCCATGTCTCCTCATGCCCCCCTATGCCACTCACAATCTGCTCCCTGTGAAATGAGTGAATGGTTAACAGATTCAGGCAAATAATCCCCCCCTCATTGTTAGCGAGAAGCAGTGACTCAACAATATGTTCTGGCATAAAAACTGATGACATCTCTGCCCAAGGAAATACATTATTCTGGCTGGAGTCAAAGGGTTTGCTGTTCACATGCTGACACGAACACTCATACAGCCACAAGAACATACATAAATACTCATACAAGTATTTACACACAAAGAACCTTCAAGAGTGAGTCACAGCACATTAAACAATATGAAGGCTGAATCCAAGGGACTTTATATTTAAAGTCAATTTAACAGCTGATAAGAACAGCAATTACACCACTCTGAGGTCAAGGAAAGTCTTTCCAGGAAGAATCTGTTGACAAAACACTTCTAAGGAAAGAGAGCGATAGACGTGCAACAATACATTTTTAATCACTACAACTTATCTCAAAT
This sequence comes from Carcharodon carcharias, assembly GCF_017639515.1. Lineage (NCBI taxonomy): Eukaryota > Metazoa > Chordata > Chondrichthyes > Lamniformes > Lamnidae > Carcharodon > Carcharodon carcharias. The sequence goes on from NC_054472.1 coordinate 171,236,397, forward strand.
GTTAGTTAAGTCCATTTCTAAACCTATACTTCATTTGTCAATTGAACTGCTTTGTGTTTTTTTACTGTGATTTCAAAGGTTAAACGGAGAGGCTATGCTATTAAATGTTACCTACACTTAAACCATTTGGCTCACAATACATAAATATTATTTTAATATTGACTGCAACTGAGGGCTGTTGAATCAACAACCCTTTCTCCTTTGAGATTTTGAATGGAGTCGGCAGGGCTTTTTACAATGGCCTCAGCTCTAACGCTATTTCTGTAAATACTTGAGAGAAGATTGGACAGCAATAAATGGACTGTGAGAACATTTGTTGAACCAGAACTTCAACTCAGTCGCAATTCCGTTCACACACTGTGATAGGGAATAAAAGCTGCTGCTTTACAATAACAGTTTAGACTTGGCATTGTTGCTTCATAGATAGACCTCAGACTGTTACGAGTGGAAAATACACAAATGTTTTGAATGACTTAAATATAATTAGGCAATTGGGTCAATTTAGCATAATTGTGCAGTATTGATATGCATCCGAAATTGCCCCAAGGGTGTGAGTGAGCCCTCCTCTATCACAAGCTTTGGCTTACATCAGTGTTGGAGAAATGAGCATTTTTCCATGCAGAAACAATGCCTGTTATTCTTGGGTCAGGTAAACACACAACAAAACTGCCACCCTGCTCCAAAACTGTAGCTCAATCCAATCAGAGAGGGCTGGGTCACTCTAAATCCATGTGACATTTCCATTTCTACACCATCCATCTCCACAGCCTATTCCAGTAATATGGCTGCTCTCTAATGTAGGATGTAGGAAGATTTATGCTGTATTATTATTCCCTTCGGAATTAGTTTCAGTGTGCTTAAACTATGACTTCAAAATCACCTTCTGGCATCCTGTTTCATAGAATCAGGGAATGTAACAGCACAGAAACAGGCCGTTTTGCATATCAAGGCTGCTCAATGTAATTCACCGACAGTAATGCTCCTGCATGCTCCCATATTATTAATATTCTTTTGTTACTGATCAATTCCCTTTGAAACTTACGTGTGAAATTTGCTTCAATAACAACTTGTGACAGAGATTTCTACATTCTTGCCATTGTCGGTGCAGATTTGTTTTCTAATTCTACCACTTTCGAATCATGGAATGGCTACAGCACGGATAGAGGCCATTTGGCCCATTGTGCCCATGTTGGCCTTCTACAAGAGTAACTCAGATAGTCCCACTCCTCCAACCCTTTTCCTGTAGCCCTGCTATTTATTTTTCTTCCGGTGCTTATCCAATTCCCTTTTGGAATCCATGACTGAATCTGCCTCCAGCTCACTCTCAGACAGTGCATTCTAGATCCTAACCACTCATTGCATAAAAAGGTTTTTACTCATGTCTCCTTTGGTTCTTTCACCAATCACCTTAAATTGGTGTTCTCTGATACACAACCCTTCCACTAATGGGGATAATTTATCTCTATCTACTCTGTCCAAACCCCTCAAGATTTTGAACCCCTCTATCAAATCTCCTCTCAAACTTCTCTTCCCTAAGGAGCACAACCCCAACTTCTCCAGTCTACCCTCAACCATATTTGTAAACCTTTTCTGCACCCTCTCTAAAGAATTCATTTCTGCCTAAAATATGATGCCCACAATTGGACACATTACACCATTTGAGTCCAACCTTTAAACAGAACCTTGCCTAGTGCATCTGGCCCTTCACGTCTTACACAATATGGAGGAATACAGGGAAAGTATTCCAACCATGATTCACCATGGGCATTCATGATAAGGCCCCTTTAATATGGTAATCAGAGGCCAAATGCCTATTGTAATCGTTAGTAGCTACTGCTCAATTCAAGGATGACATCTACTCAGGGTCATGAGTTTCTCCATGGACCTCCACATGTGAACAGGCTGATTCTTGACCCCCGCTAATGTCAAAGCTATTATACTTCAAGGAGAACTTTGAAGTGTCTTTGTAGCATTTTCTTTGCCCTCCCCTGGAACACTAACCATCTGAGAGTTGAGAAACAGGACGTGGTGGGAAAGATGGTTTTCACCAATCCTTGCACAGCGCTCACTCCATCAAAGTTGATTTTGTAGGAGTTTTGTCTGAATGCTTGTGGAACTGACTCTAAAAAGGACACGAATGTTTGTTCAACAGTCTTCTCATTGAATCTGGAGGATGTGGCAGAAGCATAGTGTATGAGATTGACCTTAAACCTGTAACATGGCCTTAATGCCACACTGGGCAAAAACTGAATGAAGCATGCACTGACTTTGCTCCACTATGGTTTTCCAGGTTGGCAACAGCCAAGCCAGGGAGTCCTTAAAGGGACAGTGAAAGCTGCCAACAAAGTAGTGAGTTCTCCAGTTTGCAATTACCTCAATGAAGCAAGACTAGTCATAATCAAGTTAACATCAACAAGAATATGGGCCCCTGCTGGCCTACCACTTATATTCCTACCCAGGCCTTATCTATAGGATTTTGGATAAATAGCCAATATTTGGAAGTCTGGGACATATAAAAAATCCAACTTTTTCCCCCACATACACATATCGTATTTTGAATTTCTTCAGTTGTTCAATTCTTCCTTTTGCCTTTCTGTATATTGAGTTCCTTTTCACAATTTTGAAATTTGAGTTCGAAATCTTTCTCAAAACAACTTCAGAATGGCTGGTGCGGGAAATGGAAGAAAAATGGCACTGAAGCAGGAGGGGCTGCTCTTCAAACGCTGGAGCCGAGGTACATTGTTGGGGCCGAGTAGAGGGAAGTTTACTTTGCTTCTGCCTGTGCTTTACCAGAACTTTGCTTTTTTACTTCATTTGTTTGTGGGATGTGGGCGGAGCTGGCAGTTCTACTGCCCAATCCAAGTTGCCCTGTGAAGGTAGTGTTTGATCACCTCCTCGAGTCATAGCAGTTCCTGTGGTGATGATGTTCCTGCACACTGTGAGGTAGGGAATTCCAGCATATTCAGCCAGCTATCACGAAGCAATGATGACCTATGTCCAACTTAGCACAGTGTGTGACTTGGAGTGCAGTTTGGAAGTGAAAGTGTTCTCCATATGATGGTCCAAATCTTCCGTTCAGGGTCGGAACCTTTATTTCCCACCCTAATCAGACCTCAAAATACAAACTCAACTTCCGATGGAGGATCCTGCAGATCTCAGTCAGCGCAGGAAACCTCGGAAGGAGCACCGGAAAGAACCCACACAGAAACCGCACCCCTTTTTTTTTACGGCACTAGCTGCCATATTCTATAAGTAAAGAGTTTCTTTGAAATGCTACAGAGAGAAGGTGGATGAAGGGATAGGGTGGGTGAGAGGGTAGGGTGGTCAGGTAAGTTAGTAGGGAGTGTAGGGTGGCAGCTGGATAGGTTGGTGAGGTCGGGTCAGGTTGGATCAGCAGGAGTCGAGGGTCAGGAGGGAGTCTGGGGGACTCGGGGATATCGGGTGATGGGGGCTAGTCAGGTCATGTTGGGGGTAGTCAGAGGGTCAGGGGGATGTTGGGGGATATTTGGGCTGGTCAGAAGGGGGTCAGAAGGTCAGGGGGTAGTCAGGTGGCAGGGGCTCACCAGTTCGGGTCGCTAGGGGGAGTCGTGGGTCAGGAGCTAGCAGTTGGAGGGTCAGGGGATAGTTGAGTGGGTCAGTGGGGGACCTGGGTGGTGGGGGCTAGTCAAGTTGGGCGGTGAGGGGTGTTCAGGGTCAGGGGGATAGTCAGAGGATCAAGGGGGGAGCCGGGGATCAAGCGGGGGAGTCGAGAGTGGTCAGTGTGAATGACTGGGGGTGTCAGTTGTATAGTTATCCAGGCACTAGGCCATTATTCCTGGGTACGTAAATCAGAACCATCCAAAATCTTTGATACTGCCCCAGAGTTGGAGACTTTTTTGGTGGGTCCCAGCAAGCAGGGGAATTTCCTGTCGGAAATTCAAACTTCCCAGGCAATTCCCTTGCATTGGAACTTCTAAGGGATCCTGTAGCATATCTTGGGAGGGGTATGTCCAGTCTCCAACACTCCAGAGACAGGAAGATCTGGGCTAATATTGCTAGTGTACTCCTCAGAGGTAGCGGTCTCAAGGCATGAAAATGGTATTGTAATATACGTGATGAGCTGTTACAGTGCACCACGTAAATCATGTATACTGCAGTCACTGTGAACTGATGGATGGGATACATAATGAGCTCAGGGGCAGCAATCGAGTAACCAAGTGGTTGCTTAGAAAGATAAGGGCACAAGATGCATGGGAATATCACAACCTGCAAGTGTTGAATAAGTGCAAGAACTGAATAATTAGGGCTGTAGAGAGGGCTTTAAGCTAAATAGAGGGGGAGTGGGAATACCTAGGCTTACAAAACAAAAGGACATGGCAGTTGGCAGGGCAGCTATTTAGGTAATGATCGCCAGAGTGTGACAGGAAGGGATAGAGTGTACAAACGTAAAACAGCAAATAGGGCCAAAGGGGCAAAAAATGATAAAAAGGCAAAATAATGGCTCTTTACTTAAATACATGTAGTGTTCGGAACAAACTAAATGAATTAATGACACAAATAGAGGCTAATGGTATGATCATATAGCCATTACAGAGACATGGTTACAGGTAGATCAAAGCAGGAACTAAATATTCAGGAGTATGTGACTTTTCGAAAGGACAGGCAGGAAGGAAAGGGAGGTGGGGTAGCTTTGTTAGTACAAGATGGAATAAGTACAATAGCAAGAAATGATCTTGGATTGGAAGGTGTAGAATCCATATGGGCGGAGGTAAGAAATAACAAGGGGAAGAAAACACTGGTGGGAGTAGTCTATAGGCCCCCAATCAGTAGCTATGCAGTTGGTGAGGGAATAAAACAGGAGATAATGAAGGCATGTAAAAAAGGCAGCACATTAACCATGGGTTACTAGAATCTTCATGTTGACTTGGAAAATCAAATTGACAGAGGTAGCCATGAGCTAGCTACCTAGCTATAAGCTAGAGTATATTCGGGACAGTTTCCTAGAATAATATGTTGTGGATCCAACCAGGGATCAAGCTCTTTTGGATCTGGTAATGTGTAATGAGGCAGGTTTAATGAATGATCTCAGAGTAAAAGATCCCCTAGAAACCAGTAACCATAACATGGTAGAATTTAGCATTCAGTTTGAGAGTGAGGAATTTGGGTTTGAAACAACTGTGCTAAATTTAAAAAAGGGTAATTACAAAGGAATGAGGGCAGAGTTGGCTGGAATGGACTGGGAAAGGAATTTAGCAGAAAAGACAGTTGATGAACAAGGACAGACATTTAAAAAAATAGTTCATGACTCACAACAAAGATATATCACAGTGAGGAAGAAGGATTCTAGGCAGGGGATAAACCAGCCATGATTAACCAAGGAAATTAAGGAGTGTATCAGATTGAAAGAAAAACATACAATGTGGCAAAGATTAGTGGTAAGCCAGGGGATTGGGACAGTTATAAAAACCAACAAAAGATGACCAAAAAAAATAAAGAGAGAGAAAATAAACTTTGAGGGTAAACTAGCAAGTAATATAAAAACAGACAGTAAGAGCTTCTTTAAATATATATAAAAAGAAGAGAAAGGCCAGAGTAAACATAGGTCCCTTAGAGGCTGGGTAAATAATAATGGGGGACCAGGAAATGGCAGAGGAGTTGAATAAATACTTTGCATCAGTCTTCACAGTAGAGGACACTAATAGCATTCCAAAATACTAAATAATCAAGGGGAAAAAGAGAGGGAGGAAATAAATACAATAACTATCACTAGAGAAAAAGTACTAGGGAAACTAATGGGGCTAAAGGCTGATAAGTCCCTTGATGGGTTGCATCCTAGGATATTAAAGGAAGTAGCTACAGAGATAATGGATGCACTGGTCGTAATCTTCCAAGAACCCTTAGATTCTGGAAAAGTCCCAGGGGATTGGAAAACTGCTAATGCAACACCCTTATTCAAAAAGGGAGATAAAAAAAACAGGTAACTATAGGACTGTTAGTTTAATATCAGTCATTGGGAAAATGTTAGAGTCTACTCTAAAGGATGTAATAGCAGAGCATTTAGAAATGCATAATATAATCAAGCAAAGTTAGCATAGCTTAATGAAGGGGAAATCATGCCTGACAAATTTATTAGAATTCTTTGAGGTTGTAACAAGCAAGATAGATAAAGGGGAACCATTAGATGTAATATATTTGGATTTCCAAAAAGGATCGGTAAGGTACTGCACATAAAGCTACTTAAGAAGGTAAGAACCCGTGGTGTTGGGGGTAGTATATTAGCATGGATAGAGGATTGGCTAACTAATAGAAGACGGAGAGCTGGAATAAGGGGGGCATTTCCAGGATCACAACGTGTAACTAGTGAAGTCACAGGGACCAGTGCTGGAGCCTCAATTATTTATAATATATATTAATGACTTGGATGAGGGAAGCAAATGTACTATCGCCAAGTTTGTGGATGACAAAACGTAGGTGGGAAGGCAAGTGGTGAGGATGATACAAAGAGTGTACAAAGGGATATAGGCAGGTTAAGTGAGTGAGCAAAAACTTGGCAGATGGAAGACAATGTGGGAAAATGTGAGGTTATGCACTTTGGCAGGAAAAATAGAAGAGCTGAATATTATTTAAGTGGAGAAAGATTGCAGAAAGCTGCAGCACAGAGAGATTTGGGGGTCCTTGTGGAATCACAAAAAGCTAACATACAAGTTCAACAGGTAATAGGGAAGGCAAAATTGAATGTTGGCCTTCATTTCAAAGAGACTGGAGTATAAAAATAGGGAAGTCTTGCTAAAACTGTACAAGGCACAAGTTAGACCACACCTAGAATACTGTGAACAGTTTTGGTTCCTTTATCTAAGGAAAGATATATTGGCATTGGAGGCAGTCCAGAGAAGGTCACTGGGTTGATCCTGGGTAAGGAGGGATTTTCTTATGAGGGGAAGTTGAGTAGGTTGGGCCTGTACTCATTGGAGTTTAGAAGAATGAGAGGTAACTTTATTGAAACATATAAGCTTCTTAGAGGGCTTGACAGGGTAAATGCTGAGAGGTTGTTTTCTCTTGTGGGAGAGTCTAGGATGAGAGGGCATAATCTCAGAGTAAGAGCTCGCTCATTTAAGACAGAGATGAGGAGGAATTTCTTCTCTTAGAGGGTAGTCAATCTGTGGAATTCTTTACCACAGAGGGCTGTAGAGGCAGGGTCATTAAGTATATTCAAGGCTGAGATAGACAGATTTTTAATCAGTAAGGGAATCAAAGGTTATGGGGAAAAGGCAGGAAAGTGGAGTTGAGGATTATCAGATCAGCCATGATCTCATTGAATGGCAGAGCAGACTCAAGGGGCCAAATGGCCTATTTCTGCTCCTACTTCATCATTCTTTGGTCAAAATCCTGGAACTCCCTCCCTAACAGCAGAGTGAATGTTCCTACAGCACATAGCCTACAGCAGTTCAAGAAGGTTGCTCACTACTTCCTTCTCAAGAGCAATAATTATCAGCCAGCGATGCCCACTTTTCCTGAGTAATTGAGGGAAAAAAGGCTCTTTGCCAAGCTTCTTAACTGCTGTTGCGGCAATCCTCATCCAGGCATCTGATGACTATTCCAACCTAATACTGACTTGAGCTGTGTGGATAATTGAGAGGTTTTGAGAGATCAGGAGATGAGCCATTCATTACAGAGAACGCTATCTGTGGCCTGCCTTAGGCTTGACATTGCAATAGTTTGTTCAGTTAATGTTCTCATTGGTTTGTTATCAGGGTTTTGTCTCAGGATTTGTTAGCTTCTTATTCTAGAAGAGATCTCACAGGTGGCGCTGGTCTTTGTTCAAAAATCACTTATTAACATGTTAACTATTTACAAAGCTAGAGTTGCCCTCTGATGTACGACTCAGACATCCTCAATCAGTGAGTGACATCACTGCGATGTAGCTTCTTTTCAGATGCTCAGTGTGCTCTTATTCTAGTTAACCCTTTACTCCACACCTCCCATCACCTCCCACCGCAACCCCCCCCACCAACAACCCCCCCCCCCACCGCGTCTTTATCCCCCATACTATTTTATACACATTCCCATAAACCTCCCCCCAAAAGTCTCTTCTCTTAAAGGGAAAGTCTCTTTGGTGGTTTCACCAATCTCCCTGAACGAGTGCAGAGCTTATAGAAACATAGAAAATAGGAGCAGAGTAATTCATTCAGCCCTTTGAGCCTGTGCCACCATTCAACATGATTATGACAGATCCTCCATCTCAATGTCGTACTCCCACGCTCTCCCCATACCCCTTGACGCCTTTAGAGTCCAGAAATCTATCTATTTCCTTCTTAAATATATTCAGTGACTTGGCCTCCACAGCCCTCTGTGGTAGAGAATTCCACAGGTTCACCACCTTCTGAGTGAAGAAGTTTCTTCTCATCTCAGTCCTAATTGGCCTACCCTGTATCCTGAGATGGTAACCCCTTGTTCTAGACCACCCAGAAGAGGACACATCATCGCTGCACCCGATCTGTCCAGCCATGTCAGAATTTTATACGTTTCAGTGGGTTCTCCTCTCATTCTTCTAAACTCCAATGAATACAGGCCTAGTCAACCCAATCTCCCTCATCCAAATCCAAGCACTGATCCTTGCAATATCCCACTAGTCACTGCCTACCACTCTGAAAAAGACCCGTTTATTCCTACTCTCTGTTTCCTGTCTGCTAACCAATTCTCAATCCATGTTCTGGAGTGGATGGGAAGTCTGCTGCCCTGAAGTTAATTTGAGAAGGCTGTCATTCCTGGTTTCCTTTGTTTATGGTGTAATAGGTATGACACTCTGTTCTCTTCAGGGAACTCTGTCCATGCTGTTAATGGTTTTCTGTCCATTGACACTCGGGTTGATCTGTTCTGCTGAATGATGCCTGGCTATGATCCGACCAGGTACGATCTTGATTGTAGTAGTTTTTCAATGATCATTCCTGCACGGCCCTGGACTCTGGTTCATAACCCCCCTCCTCTTCCCAGAATCAAAAGGTCTTGAGTTCTATGCTGCTGGTTGATCCTACAAGCCTGACTTGTTTAGTAGGCTTCTTCCTTCTTCCTGGCTCAATCATGGTCTTCCCCCTTGATACTCAGCAACAAGTTGTGGGGCAGGAAGGGAAGTTGAGTCTTCAGCCTGTGGCCCATCAGGAACTCACATGGGAAAAACCCATTATGTAATTAAGTGATAGCTAAGCAGAGTGAGCTCAAAGTCAGCATTCTTCTTCAAGAGGTCTTTGACAGTGCTCAGCTTCTCTATTAGCCTGGGGCATGTTGGGGAACTCACGGCCTGTACAAATCCATGTGATTTTGCGAAGGAATGAAAGCACTCAATGGCGAACTGTGGTCCATTATCAGGGATGACAATGTTCGGAATGCCATGTGTAGAGAGTAGTTTCTTTAAGGAGGTAACAATGGCTTCGGAGGTGAAGCCATGAACTTTTGCACCTCCATCCACTGGGAATGATAGTCGATCACCAGAAGAAAGATTTTCCTTTTATAGTTAAACAAATCCATGCCAAGGTATTCCCAAGGTCTTGATGGGGAGGAGGAGGGCAGGAGTGGTTCATTCTGCTCCTGCCTCTGGATGGCACAGCTGGAGACCACCTCTTCAGCTGAAGGCCGCAGACAAGCAGAAATCCCTGGCCACCATACAGACTGCCGTGCCCTGACTTGACACTTGGTTGTGCTAAGATGCCCTCTATGGATCTTCTGAAGGACTTCCAGGTGGAGAGCTTGTAGTGCCACCACTCTTGTATCGTATACCAGGAGGTCATCTACGACATTGGAGTGGTGCCACTGTTCGAAATATTGTCACAGAACAGGTTGTTTGGGATGTACTGTGGTTATCAGTCCAGGCAGTACCTACAAATCTGGATTAGTCACAATCTTAAAGTGGAAGTGCGATATATAGTCCGGAAACCATAGCGCTATTCAACTTGATGCACAGTAAATAGGTCTTCTTTTGCTATCACTTTGGACCTGCATTAGAACTGCTCCCAGTCCCATTGCAGAAGCACCATCTACCACTATCTTGGGAAGTTCAGGGATGTAATAGGCTGGGACCTCTGAGGCTGTTAGCATCGTTTTAATTTGCTCGAATGATCACTGTTGGCATGAATAGACAAAGGGGCTTAGCATCAGTCTTGAATGTAATGTGATACACAGTCTTCAGCTTACCAAGCCTGTAAAGAGTGTAGGGAATCCCCTCCGAAATTCATTTTCTGGTGGCTTTACATTGACCTCACCAACTTTTTGAAGCAGGTTTAGAGCTGTGCAGGCTTTTCCGCTCAATTGAGACTATGTTTGCTTCTTAATGGCATACAATGTTTCAGGAATTACCCTATCTTTCTATTTTAGTGTCGTCTCCAGCTGGTCTTGAACATTTAACTTGATCCCCGGACCTTAGAGCTGAATAGAGGACAGTTGCAGTGTCATGTTATTCAGCCATGAGACTCTGTCAGATAACACTGAGACAGCATTTCCTGTGTCTAGCTTGAATTTGATCGGATGCCCATTTACCTCAAAGTCAGCAATCCAAAACTGGTTTTGATCTTCCTTGATTTCTCCCAGGAAGGTGCTTCCCTGATTGTTAAGGTCTGGAATTTCTTGAATGGAGTTTCTTTTAGTAGATTTCTCCTTCTGCCTTGTAAACTCAGATTTCCTGGAATGACAGGCCATTTTAAAATGGCCTAACTGGCCGTACCCATGGCACTGTGTAATCTGGGCAGGGCATTCTTCCCACTTGTGGACCTTCTCCTCATCACAGCGAGGAAAGTGGCAGTTGGCACCTTCTCAGGGCGTTTCATTAGCTGCTGCCTCGCTACCCCTTCGGTTTTACAACCCACAAATTGAACAACTTCATCGGGCTGTTCTTGAGAAATTTCCCTCGCATCTTGAGAGAAAGCCTTATTCTGCCTCTGCTCTTCAGCCTGTCTGGCCAGTTGTACATCTTTGCTTAGACTTAAATCTTCTGAAGGTTGTAAGGAGCCAGAGGGACGCTCATCTAAAACGCCAACGAATACTCGATGTCCGATCAGGTCATCTTCTAGTGTTCCATACTCACAATTTGTGGCTAGGCTGAACAAGTCATTGATGAATGGGTCAATCGCTTCACCCTGTATTTGACTACTCCAGTTCCACTTCGACCTCATAAGAACAATATTTTACAAAGACTGATGTATGAGTCAAAGGCTCCAATGACATCCTCATAGGAGGCTGTCTCTGCGTTTACCCCTAATTGGGCAAGCTGTGCTCCCAACAGCGTATAACAAAACACTAACTTGATCTTTGTTCTCTGGAGAGATAAGGCCTGAGGTTTTGGGATATCAGGTAAAATGTTTTCCCCAATTTTGCCATTGCTCAGCCTGTCTGGGCCCATCAATCTTTTGAAAGGATTCTGGTAGAGGCAAAGTAGTAGCCATTGCTCACCAAGATCCGAAGTTGATTTTTTTCTACTTCTTGTCCTGCCAGATGCTGGGCTGATATTGTTACTTGATGGTCATCAGGGTGGCTGCTGGGTTGGCCTTGAAGTCCTCCATCACATTTTCAGGCAGTGCATTCCAGATCCTATACACTCACCGCTTAAAAAATATTTTCTCATGTCGCTGTTGCTTCTTTCACCAATCACCTTAAAATGGTGTCCTCTGATTCTCAATCCTTCAGCCAATGGGAAGAGTTTATCTCTACCTACTCTACCTAGACACCTCATGATTTTGAACACCTCTATCAAATCTTCTCTCAGCTTTTTCCTCTCTAATGAGATCAATCCCACCTTCTCTAATCTATCTTTTCAACTGAAGGGTGCAGAATGTTCTCTGGTGGGGAGACTTCAATGTCCATCGCCAAGAGTGGCTCGGTAGCACCACTACAGACTGAGCTGGCCGAGTCTTAAAGGATATAGCTGCTAGACTGGGTCTGTGGCAGCTGGTGAGGGAACCAACAGGAGGGAAAAACATACTTGACCTCATCCTCACCAACCTGCCTGCCACAGGTGCATCTGTCCATGACAGTATTGGCAGGAGTGACCGCCACACGATCCTTGTGGAGACAAAGTCCTCTATCATGTTATGTGCCACTACCATCGTGCTAAATGGGAGAGATTTCAAGCAGATCTAGCAATTCATGACTGGACACCATGAGGCGCTGTGGGCCATCAGCAGCAGCAGAATCATACTCAACCACAATCTGCAACCTCATGGCCCAGCAGATCTCCCACTCTACCATTACCATCAAGCCAGGGGATCAATCCTGGTTCAATGAAGAGTGTAGGAGGGCATGCCAGGAGCAGCACCAGGCAAATCTAAAAATGAGGTATCAACCTGGTGAAGATTTAACACAGGACTACTTACGTGCCAAACAGCATAAGCAGCAAGTGATAGACAGAGCTAAGTGATCCCACAACTAACGGATCAGATCTAGGCTCTGCAGTCACGGAATCACAGAATCACAGAATCTCACGGTGCAGAAGAGGCCCTTCGGCCCATCGCGCTTGCACCAACTCGTGAGAAACACCTGACCTACCTACCTAATCCCATTCACCAGCATTTGGCCCATAGCCTTGAATGTTATGACGTGCCAAGTGCTCATCCAGGTACTTTTTAAAGGATGTGAGGCAACCCGCCTCCACCACCCTCCCAGGCAGCGAATTCCAGACCGTCAACACCTTCTGGGTAAAAAAGTTTTTCCTCACATCCCCCCTAAATCTCCTGCCCCTCACCTTGAACTTGTGCCCCCTCGTGACTAACCCTTTAACTAAGGGGAACAGCTGCTCCCTATCCACCCTGTCCATGCCCCTCATAATCTTGTACACCTCGATCAGGTCGCCCCTCAGTCTTCTCTGCTCCAACAAAAACAATCAAAGTCTATCTAACCTCTCTTCATAACCTAAATGTTTGATCCAGGCAACATCCTGGTAAATCCCCTCTGCACCCCCTCCAGTGCAATTGCATTCTTCCTATAATGTGGCGACCAAAACTGCACACAGTACTCCAGCTGTGGCCTCACCAAGGTTCTATACAACTCCAACACGACCTCCCTACTTTTGTAATCTATGTCTAGATTGATAAAGGCAAGTGTCCCATATGCCTTTTTCATCACCCCACTAACATGCCCCTCCACCTTCAGAGATCTATGGACACACATGCCAAGGCCCCTTTGTTCCTGAGAACTTCTTACTGTCATGTCATTCATTGAATACTTCCTTGTCAAATTACTCCTTCCAAAGTGTATCACCTCACACTTTTCAGGGTTAAATTCCATCTGCCACTTATCTGCCCATTTGACCACCCCGTTTATATCTTCCTGCAGCCAAGACACTCAACCTCACTGTTAACCACCCGGCCAATCTTTGTGTCATCGCAAACCTACTAATCCTACCCCCCACATAGTCATCTATGTCATTTATATAAATGATGAATAGTAGGGGACCCAGCACAGATCCCTGTGGTACGCCACTGGACACAGGCTTCCAGTCACTAAAACAGCCTTCTGTTATCACCCTCATTCTCCTACAACTAAGCCAATTTTGAATCCACCTTATCAAATTACCTTGTATCCCATGTGCATTTGCCTTCTTTATAAGTCTCCCATGTGAGACCTTGTCAAAGGCTTTGCTGAAATCCATATAAACTACATCAACTGCATTACCCTCATCTACACACCTGGTCACCTCCTCAAATAATTCAATCAAATTTGTTAGGCATGACCTCCCTCTGACAAAGCCATGCTGACTATCCCTGATCAAACCTTGCCTCTCCAAGTGGAGATAGATTCTCTCCTTCAGAATTTTTTCCAATAGTTTCCCTACCACTGACGTGAGACTCACTGACCTGTAGTTCCCTGGCTTATCTCTACAACACTTCCTAAATAGCGGAACCACATTAGCTGTTCTCCAATCCTCTGGCACCTCCCCCATGGCCAGAGAGGAATTAAAAATTTGGGTCAGAGCCCCTGCGATCTCCTCCCTTGCCTCCCTCAGCAGTCTGGGACACAAAACACCTGGACCTGGAGATTTGTCCACTTTTAAGCCTGCCAACACCTCCAATACCTTGTCACTCCCTATATCAATTTGCTTAAGAACCTCGCAGTCTCTCTCCCCGCATTTGATACCTTCATCGTCATTCTCTTGGGTGAAGACAGGTGTGAAGTATTTGTTCAACACTCTAGCAATGTCCTCTGGCTCCACCCATAGATTGCCTCCTTGGTCCCTAATGGGCCCTACTCTTTCCCTGGTTACCCTCTTCCCATTGATATACTTATAGAATATCTTGGGATTTTCCCTACTTTTACCAGCCAGAGATTTCTCATATCCCCTCTTTGCTCTCCTAATTGCTTTCTTAAGCTCCACCCTGCATTTTCCATACTCCACTAATGCCTCTGCTGATTTGCTCCCCTTGTACCTGCTAAAAGCCTCTCTTTCCCTTCTCATCATATCCTGAATATCTCTGGTCATCCATGGTTCTCTGGGCTTGTTACTCCTTCCTATCACCCTAGAGGGAACATGTTGAGCCTGTACCCTCCCCATTTCCTTTTTGAATGCCCCCCCATCACTGCTCTTCTATAGATTTCCCCACAAGTAGCTGTTCCCAGTCTATGTTGGCCAGATCCTGCCTTATTTTACCAAAATCCACTCTCCACCAATCCAAAACATTTTTTGCAGCTTGTCGATTTCTTTGTCCATAACAAACTTAAATTGTACCATGTTGTGGTCGCTATCACTAAAATGCTCCCCTATCACCACCTCAGCCATCTGTCCGGCTTCATTCCGCAGAATTAGGTCCAGCAATGCGCCGTCCCTTGTTGGACCCTCTACATATTGACCTAAAGAGTTCACCTGTACACATTTCAAGGAATGTACTCCATCTAAGCCCTTAACACAATGTCTATCCCAATTAATGTTGGGAAAGTTGAAATCACCTAATATAATTACCCTATTGTTATTGTTTTTACACACCTCCATGAATAGTGCACATATTTGCTCCTCAATTTCCCGTTGACTATCTGGGGGTCTCTAATAAACACCTAACAATGTGGCTGCCCCTTTTTTATTCCTAAGCTCGGCCCACAAAGCTTAATTCAATGCCCCCTCCAAGATATCATCTCTCCTTACTGCAGTAACTGCCTCCTCCTCTTTTACCCCCTCCCCTGTCTCGCCTGAAGATTCTATATCCCAGAATGTTGAGACCTGCCACATCCAGTCATGAATGGTGGTGAACAATTAAAAACTCACTGGAGGAGGAGGCTCCACAAATATCCCCATCCTCAATGATGGAGGAGCCCAGCACATCAGTGCAAAAGGCAAGGCTGAAGCATCAGCAACAATCTTCAGCCAGAAGTGTGAAGCAAGTGATCCATCTTGGCCTCCTCCGGCCAGTCTTCAGCCAATTCGATTCACTCCACATGATGTCAAGAAATCGCTGAAGGGTATGGATACCACAGGCTATGTGCCCTGAAAATAGTAATGAAGACATGTGCTCCAGAACTTGCCGCCCCCCTAGCCAAGCTGTTCCAGTACAGCTACAACACTGGCATCTACCCAGCAATGTGGAAAACTGCCCGGTTATGTCCTGTACACAGAAAGCAGGACAAATCCAACTCGACCAATTGCCACCCATAAGTCTACTCTATATCATCAGTAAAATGATGGAACAGGTCATCAACAGTGCTATCAAGTGGCACTTGCTTAGCAATAACCTTCTCACTGATGCTCAGTTTGGGTTCTGCCAGGGTCACTCAGTTTCTGACCTCATTACAGCCTTGATTCAAACATAGAGAAAAGAGCCGAACTCCAGAGGTGAGGCGAGACTGACTGCCGTTGACATCAAGGTGGCATTTGACCAAGTGCGGCATCAAGGAGTCCTAGCAAAACTGGAGTCAATGGGAATCAAGGGGGAAACTCTCTGGTTTGAGAGAAAACTGGTTCGAGTCATACCTAGCTCAAAGGAAGATGGTTGTGGCTGTTGGAGACCAATCATCTCAGTTCCAGGACAGGAGTTCTTCAGGGTAGTATCCTAGGCCCAACAATTTTCAGCTGCTTCATTAATGACCTTCCTTCCATTGTAAGGTCAGAAATAGGGATGTTCGCTGATGGTTGCACAATGTTCAGTACCATTCGTGACTTCTCAGATACTGAAGCAGCCCATGTCCAAATGCAGCAAGGCGTTGTCATGGTAGGCAGATGGTGAATGCAAGCTGCTCAAATCCCAGAGGGGAACTTGAAACAGCTGCCACAACTATTTGCAATTTGTATTTATTTCATGATGCGGGCTTTGAACTCAGTAAAAAGGCCACCAAGGCTTAGAGGTTTCTTACAAAATTAAATGAAACCCTTATTAACAAAAAAAATGATCTTAAGCACATACATAGGCCTACAAATTACTACTATGATAACTCCTAGCTCCCCTAATTAATGTAACTCCTAATTACACCTCCATTAAGGCAGCAGTAAACATAACTTTAAACAGACCTAGACAAAGCACATACCCTGGACAGTCAAATTCAAAGTGAGTTTTTCTTCACCTTCAGTTCCTTGTAGACAGCAACTTGAGGCTTTTCACCTTTGTGTTAGATCATAAAAATGGCTGCCCCTCACATATAACTTCACCTCCTTTATACAGATTTCTTTCTTTTCAATGTAAATCTCATTGTTTTGACATATCTTTTCAACTCTACTTTTCTAATAATAAAAATCTATCATAGTACTAATTTTATCAGTAAGCTTTGGGAAAAATAAACATACTGTTTGACTTTGCCTCTGTTGGCTAGGTGTATCACCTTACTGCCTCTTTGAAATTCACTACTCTAATTGATCTAAAAATGCAAATGTTCCCTTTACACCTCACATTCTAAAACTCCAGCCATGTTTACCTATTTAACATTTCAAACCTAGCTCCTCTTCTTGATACATCAAAGCCTTCATACCAGTTGTCTTTAATTCAATTAAGTCACACACACACACACATACATATACACACATGCACACACACAATATTACTTAACCAATAAATTCCAATAACATTATGAAAATTATTATATTTTCCTGATGCCTGAACAATACCCAGGCTTGGGTTGACAACAGGCAAGTAACATTTGCACCAAAGAAGTGTCAGGCAATGACCAACTCCAACAAAAGATAACCTAACCATCTCCCTTTGACATTCAATGGCATTACCATCACTGAATCCCCCACTATCAACATTCTGAGGGTTACCATTGACCAGAAACTGAACTGGACTAGCCATATAAATACTGTGGCTACAAGAGCAGATCAGAGGCTAGGAATCCAATAGCAAATAACTCACCTCATGACTCCCCAAAGCCTGTCCACCATCGACAAGGCACAAGTCAGGACTGTGATGGAACACTCTCCACTTGACTGGATAAGTGCAACTCCAACAACACTCAAGAGGTTTGACACCATGTAGGACAAAGCAGCCACTTGATTGGCATCCCATCCACAAAAATTCACTCCCCACCCCACTGACGCACAGTAGCAGCAGTGTGTACCATTTACAAGATGCACTGCAGAAACTCCCCAGGCTCCTTAGGCAGCACCCTTCCAAACCTACAACTGCTACCATCTAGAAGGACAAATGCAACAGCTAGATGGGAACACCACTACCTGGAAGTTCCCCTCCAGGCCACTCACCATTCTGACCTGGAAATATATCACCGTTCCTCCACTGTTGCCGGGCTAAAATCCTGGAACTCCCTCGCTAACAGCACTGTGGGTGTACCTATACCACCAGAACTGCAGCGGTTCAAGAAGACAGCTCACCACTGCCTTATCAAGGACAATTTGGGATGGGCAACAAATGATGGCCTAATGGCTAATTCCTAAAATTTTAACAACTTGGCAAAGAGCCTCTTTAAAATGGCTGACGCTATATCTGTCTGTGACCCTTGAACAATAAGAGCTATTGGGCAGTATCGAAGAATTTTGCACCTCATTATCTCTGAAGAGATCCTGATGACCCCCTGTGGTCTACAGAGACCAAATTCAAAGGGAACTATACAGAGGTTATCTACATTTCATAAGCCACGCCTGGCAAGCTGGAGCCAATGCATCTGCTAGGACAAAAGACCTGCAACCACCCTTTAAGACTTAATGGTTGGAACATTAACAATCTCAGGGACCCAGACAAAGGGATACACCCCCTTTGTCAAAGCCAAGGTGGAGAGATGGGAGTCATGTGACATGAGCCCCTAGCTGGTGAACCAGTAATATTGCCTTGTGCAGCTACAAAGCTGTCTGCCATCTTTCCATCTACCACGCAGCAGCACAGAAAAGGGGCTCTGTCCAGGTTTGAATGCCTGGCCCCATCTAAACTGTTTCGACTGGAACCTCTGAACTATTGCCTACAAGACTAATTCATCTCCGCATGCCTATCTCATCATGGAGGTCATCCTTATTGGAAAAGTGAATTATCCAGCATCAATTCAGCCTGCCGACCTCAGTGTAGGAGTGCACCATTGGACTTTGATTCTGGACTCTGGACACCTGTGAAACAATAATTCATTTTTCTGTGGTCTTTGTCCTGTAAATCTTTCTTTCTCTATCCCTCTTTTACAGTATAAATTCACAGGGGGCTATGTAGTGACCCCCCTCCCCAACTTCCCCCCACCATTACATCTTGAGTGTGTGCAGATAAACTGACCTTCTGAGTTCATCTCAAATCGAGTTTGCTATGGGGTTACTAATAGAAATTGGATCATATTAAAACCAAGGGGTTGGAAAATACGCCACTGCTTATGAAGGGGGAAGTAAAGCAAAACACCTTTCTATTTACAGACAAGTGGTGAGCGGAGAAATCAGGGCTTTTAAATTAAACCCTCTCAAATTTGTAACGCAATTAAAATAAAACTCTTCTCTGCATTAAATTCCATCTGCCTCTTGTTCAACTATTCTACTATTCTATTCAACTATCTTCTTGAATTTTTTCACTATCCTCCTCATAGTTCACAATACTTCCAAGTTTTGTCTTCTGCGAATTTTTAAATTGTGCACTTGTACACCTAAATCTAAGTCATTAGTATATGTATGTCAGGAAAAGCAGTGGTACAAGTACTGACCCCTGTCGAACACCTCCATATCTCCTTCTCCAGATCAAACAACAACCATTTATCATTCAGTCCAGAAGTATGAGAAGAGAAAATGCACCATCCTCACCATCAAAGAGATTGTCATTCTTAACTTTCATTAGGGTCATTTCTATTTTGTTGAAGAGGCAGAAACTTGATTGTAGGAAACAAAACAGAGATGGACAGGGACCTGGACCTGGGTGGTAGCAATACATTCCAAGACTTTTTGAGAGGGAAAGATATTGAATTTGGAATGATAGTATGGAAAGAGAAGAGTCAGGACACCAGTTTTGAAAGGTTTGGGAGTAGAACCTGAACAGATAGAACTACTTATAAGTTTGTCTAAAGCTGGGATTGGGAAGAAGAGTTGTGTTTTCAAGTTTAGTAAGAATGGGGTTGAGGGAGCAGAAGGTAGTTATCATATGTAAGATAATATTGAAGAGACCGGGGTGGGTGCTTGAAGTAGCCATGGCACAAATTGGAAAGAAGGAGAGGAAGAGAAAGAGAGAGAGGCGGGGAGAGAAGGTTTCAAGGCTGGAAGGGGGGCATAACTGAGTGAGAGGGCTGGGGGACTTGACTCAAAATGGAGAGGAAGCAGAAGAGGTAGCTAAATAGATTGTCTCTTTTTGGAGACCAACAAATCTATCATCTCATATTTGTTGTTAGAGGTGAGGGTGGAGCGGGCAAGTGAGACGATTTTAAGGAGGTAGTAGTAGAGAAAAGGAACCTGGGTTATCATTGCCATGTGGCCAAGGGACACTCACTCAGGGATGGACTTCCAAGAATTTGATGCAGTGCCCGTGAAGGAATGGTGATATAGTTCCAAGTCAGAATTGCTGGGAGAGGAACTGCAGATGGTGGTGTTCCCATGCGTCTTCTGTCCTTGTCCTTCCAGATGGGTGTCACAGGTTTGGAATGTAATGTGGAAGGAACCTTGGCCAATTGCTGATTCTAGAATGGTGGGGCTTTTTAGTCAGATGAGAATAAGACCCAATAGGGCTTAATGCAGTCAAACCGACTCTACTAGCTGTAGGCTGGACTTTATTACTTCATAATCAGAGGAACTGTGAATGAAACAGCGTAATTGTCAGTGAACAAGGTCATTAATGAAGCAGTTAAGGATGGTTGGGCTGAGGACATTTCTCTGAGGAACTCTTGCTGTAATGACCTGATGACTGGCCTCCACAATAATTTGCCTTTGCTTCCAGAAGCTTTTCCCTTTGACCCCCATCAACCTTAGTTTTGCTCGTAAGTGCTTGATGTTGACATTGAATGCTGAAAATGAAAAGATTTCCATTCCTAATGCTATCATTCCTTACCTTGCTGAGCACCATAAAAAGTATTTAGGGTTCCTCATTTAAACATGCATATTGGCTATACTGTAATTCAGGTTGGACTAGTTAAAGTGTGGACAACCACGTAATCCTGAAGAATGTCAGTTGTGCAATGTAAGGATGGCAGTAATTTAATTTGTATCTTTTGATTGTAGACCATAATAGCTTCAATGCTAGACCTGTATATTTCCAGACCACATAAACTCTGGCCTTCTATATATAGATTGTATCTTTCTATCAAAATGTTCATTTTTGGTCAATGACTGCATGTTAATACAGCATATATAAAGTTGTTACTATTAGGGGTGTTTTGATGTGAAATGTAAACTATATATGACTGCAGTGGGTAGAGTTTCCACATTAAGACATGTATGTGCATGGTCTGAGTAAAAGGTGGTAGCAACCTGGTACTTATCTGTCAATCCTTCTTCTTCAAACTGCATAACAAAAACTCAGAGTGCTTCTGAAATTAAAAAGTTTGAGTTTTAATTTTTCTGTTCTGTCATTTTGGGGTATATTTTCACCTTCAAGTCAAATTTCACCATCTGCCATGGTGGGATTCAAACCCACGTCCCCAAAACATTACCCTGGATCTCTGAAGTACTAGTCAAAAACAATACCACTGTGCCACTGCCTCCCCTGTTGATTGGGGGATGAATATTAGCCAGGACACTGGGGATAATTGCCCTGTTCTTCTTCAAAATAGTGTTATAACATATTTTACACCCACCTGAGCAGCAGGCAGGACCTCAATTCACCATTTCTTCTAGGAGACAGCACTTCATCATTGGAACACAGGGGTATCAATCTAGATTATTGAGCTGATGTTTCCACTGTGGGCCTTGAACCTACTGACTCAGAAGTAAGAGTGCAACCCACTGAGCTGCACTTGTACTGCTGAGGTAGAGCCAGAATAAATTGCCACCTTTCTACAAGAGCCCCACTGAAACATGAATGCACTGTTTTCTTTGAGATGCTGGCCAAACTGCTGTGCATTTCCAATGTTATTTACTTTTACTTAAGCTTCATTGTTTATGGTCCAACAAGGCTAAAATATTAAAATACTAAAATCAATTTTATTCATGCAATAACATTTACCTTAACTCCTTGTTACCATTAAATCTGCAGTACCACTACTTTAAGCACAGAATCCAATTGTGGAAAATATATTTACTGTAATTGACATGAGCAGTGACAATTGCTCAGGTCAGGTAGCTTCCAGTAACTACAACAGAGATATATTTTAGCCAAACCACAATGTATGGGCATTATGCAGTATGACATTGTTATTAAATAGTACAATAGCTGCTTATTGGGATTATTTTTAGGAAAGTTAATGAAACCAATTTTGAACCACATTTGTAATTGAAATGCACATGAATTAATTCACTTCCTGGACAGCCCAATGAATGATTCGATCTGATTAACAGAAATTACAACTGTGAAGTGGAAGAGGTACTAATAAACCTGACTCTGCACTGGATGAACTTGATCTTTGGCTGCACTGTGAACCTGCTGATAGCGAATCAGTCATCAATTTTACATCCTAACCCAATATTCATTTTCCATTGAATCGTTCTAGTGCCTAATTCTATTTCTTTAATTAATTCCCTGGATATAAGCATCACTGAAAAGGTCAGTTTCTATTGCCCATCTCTAATGTCCATGTACAACTGAGTGGTTTGCTAGACCATTTCACAGGGCAATTAAGAATCATTCCACAGCTAGGCCAGACCAGACCAGACCAGGCAAGGGCAACAGATTTATATCCCTAAAGGCTAATGGTGATCAAGTTGGGGTTTTACTGCCATCTGCATCTTAATGGTCACTTTTACTTTACATTTCCTGATTTTTTGCAAGAAAAATTTTTGAAAGTAAATTCAAATTCTCATGGCAGGATTTCAGCTCATATTCTCAGGATTATGAGCCCAACTGCATTATTCATCTAGCTGCATAGCGATGACACTCCATTACTTATGTAGTAACTGGCTATCTGTCCCTGTACTCCAATTGTGGATGGCAGATGCTTGCCTGTCACATACAGGACAATGGAAAATAAATATGCAGGGCAGATAAATTACCATATGCAACCACAGATGGACGTCTGTTCTGCATTGCCCCTTTAACAGAGATTGATACAACTTAATGTAAAGATTCAAATTAAGTTAACTTTGAATGACCATGAATGAACCCAAAACATTTCAAATCACTCCATATTCAATAATAATTGTCTAACTTTATATTTGACCAGTTGCTATTAAAAACACAGAAAATGTAATACACAGTCATATACATTTGATGTGCTGATTTCACAGAACTGCCTAGAACTGGCTTGAACTCTGCATCTCGAAAAAAACGTCATCAATCTGATAATCCTAAAGTCAAACTGGTGTCCACATGAATCAGCTGCTGTAAAACTTTCTGCTTTCCAGCTTTCTCAGCCTTCAGCAAGTGGTCATACTCTGCTACAGGAGAAGAAGCTAGCTATTTGGTGAGTATCTGGCAAGTGACTAAGGTTTATTCTATGCCTAAGGTTCAAAATAGCCTAGCAACTGGTGGTAAGGTTAATAAAATATATAAAAACAAAATTAAAATATATAATTGAATAAAATAATTAAATAGTTAATTAGAACACATTAAGGTGTCAGGAAAGGGTGTGTCACAACTGCAGCATGTGGGAGCTCCTGGATGCCGGTTTGATCCAGGGCAAACATGTCTGCAGTAAGTGTTTGAAGTTTCAGCAGCTTCAGCTCAGCGTTTATGAGCTGGAGGCTGAACTACAGACACTAGGATGCATCAGGGAAGGGGAAAGTTACCTGGATTCGTTGTACCAGGAGGCAGTCACACCTCTTAGGACAGGTCTTCTGATTTGGTCAGTGGTCAGGGACAGGAGAATTGACTGCAAGTGAAGCAAGTAAGGGGGCTCAGAGGGCAGGAGTACAGGAGCCTCAGCCCTTGCAATTGTCCAACAGGCTTGAGGTTTCTTCAGCTTGTTTGGATGAGATTGGGGGCTGCAGGGTGGATGAGTTGACTGGCCCTGGCACCGAGGCACAGGAAGCCGTTCAGGTGGGGGGGAGCAAAAAGGAATGTAGTGGTAATAGGGGACTGTATAGTCAGAGTGATTGACACTGTTCTCTGCAGAAAAAGCATGATTCCAGAGGGATCAGCGCTGGGACCTCAACTGTTTACAATTTATATAAATTACTTGGATGAAGGGATGGATGGGATGGTTGCCAAATATGCTGATGACAAAAGATAGGTAGGGAAAGTAAGTTGTGAACAGGACATAAGGAGACTACAAAAAGATATAGATAGGTTTAGTGAGTGGGCAAAGATCTGGCAAATGGAGTATAATGTGGGAAACTGTGAAATTGTCCATTTTGGCAGGAAGAATAAAAGAGAAGCATATTATCTAAATGGTGAGAGATTGCAGAGGGTGCAGAGGGATCTGGGTGTCCTAGTGCAAGAATCACAAAAGGTTAGTATGCAGGTACAGCAAGTAATTAGGAAAGCTAATAGAATGTTATCATTTATTGCGAGGGGAATTGAATACAAAAGTGGAGAGGTTATGCTTCAGCTGTACAGGGCATTAGTGAGACCACGCTTGGAGTACTGTGTACAGCATTGATCACCTTATTTAAGGAAGGATGTAAATGCATTGGAAACAGTTCAGAGAAGGTTTACCAGACTAATACCTGGGATGGGTGGGTTGTCTTATGAGGAAAGGTTGGACAAACTAGGCTCGTATCCGCTGAAGTTTAAAAGAGTAAGAGGTGACCTGATTGAAACATGTAAGATCCTCAGGATCACAGAATCTTAATTGCACAAAAGAAGGCCATTCGGCCCATCATTTCTGCACTGTCTTATCAAATGAGCATTATGACCTAGTGCCATTGCTCTGCCTTTTCCCCCTACCCTTGCACATGCCTTCTTGAATGCTGCGATTGAGTCTGCTTCCACCACACTTCCAGGCAGTGCAGTCCAGGTCCGAACCACTCGTTGTATGAAAAAGCTTTTTCTCATAATATTTGCTTATTTTGCAAATCACTTTAAATCTGTGCCCTCTCGTTCTTGATCCTTTTACGAGTGATACCAACTTTTCCCTATCCACTCTGTCCAGTCCCCTTATGATTTCGAACATCTCTATCATATCTCCTCTCAGCCTTCTTCTCTCCAAGGAGAACAGTCCTAACCTCTCCAATCTATCCTCATAGCTGAAGTTTCTCATCCCTGGAACCATTCTTGTAAAACTTTGCTGCACTCTCTCCAATGTGTTCACATCCTTCCTATAACGTAGTGCCCAGAACTGTACACAATATTCCAGCTGAGGTCTAATGAGTGTCTTATATAAATTCAGCATAACCTCCTTGCTTTCATACACTATGTCCCTATTAATAAAATCCAGGATACTATATGTTTTATTAACTGCTCTCTCCACCTGTCCTGCCAGCTTCAATGATCTATGCACATATACACCCAAGTCTTTCTGCTGCTGTACCCCCTTCAAAATTTCACCCCTTATTTTATATTGTCTTTCCATGTTCATCCTACCAAAATGCATCACCTCATACTCCTCTGCATTGAACTTCATCTGCCACTTATCTGCCCACTCCACCTACTTCTTTATGTCTTCTTGAAGTTCCACATCGTCTCCTCGCAGTTCACAACACTCCCAAGCTTTGTATCATCTGCAAATTTTGAAATTGTCCCCTTCACACCAAGATCTAGATCATTAATATATATCAGGAAAAACAAGGGTCCCAATATCGAACCCTGGGGACCTCCACTACAAGCCTTCCTCCAGCTTGAAAAATATCCATTGACCATTACTTTCTGCTTCTCATTTTTCAGCTAATTTTGTATCCATGTTGCAATTGTCCCTTTTATTCCATGGCCAAAAACTTTTCTCACAAGTTGGGTGTGTGGTACTGTGTCAAATGCCTTTTCAAAGTCCATGTACACCATATCAACAGCATTATCCTCATTGTCCTTTTCTGTTACCTCTTCAAAAAACTCGAGCAAGTTAGTTAAACATGGTTTCCCCTTTAGAAATCCATGCTGGCTCTTCCTTATCAATCCATATCCTGAGGGGCTTTGACAGGGTGGTTGTGGAGAGGATGTTTCCTCATGTGGGAGAATCTAGAACTAGGGCTCATTGTTTAAAAATAAGGGGCTGCCCATTTAAAACAGAGATGGAGGTGAAATTTTTTCACTGAGAGGTTCGTGAGTCTTTGGAACTCTCTCCCTGAAATGGTGGTGGAAGCAGAGTCTTTGAATATTTTTAAGGCTGAGACAGATAGATTCTTAGTAAGCAAGGGGTTGATAGGTTATTGGGGTTACGTGCGATGCAGATATCTGGTTATTATCAGATCAACCATGGTCTTGTTGAATGGCGGAGCAAGCTCGAGGAGCTGAATGGTCCATTCCTGCTCTCCATTCGTATGTTCATATCTTCGTAACATGCATAGATGAATTTGTTAGAAATTGCAAACAGCCACTTAGTTAAGTCTAATTCATGCCTCAGTACAAATGACCCAAAGATCAGGCATCACTCTGTACTTCAATCACTTCTTTGTACCTTAGGCCTTCCATTCTAGCAGTGCAACAGCCTTGTGGAGTAAGCCATGCTGTGGTATGATATCACTCATCACCATCACAGTCCCTGTTAAAGTAGTAGTGTCAGAGCACAAATAATTTCAAAGGCCAGTGAACAGTGCATTGGACTATAAGCAAATGATATGCAAAATGATACCAGGACTCAAAGGACTACGTTATGAAGGTAGGTTGCACACAGTAGGCTTGAATTCACTTGAATATAGAAGATTAATCGGTGATGCGATTGAGGCAGTTAAAGGATTTGTCAGGATAGATAGAGAGAAATTATTCTCTCTGGTGGGGGAGTCCAGAACAAGGTTCAGCACCTTAAAATCAAACTCAGAAATTATGTCAGGAAACAATTCTTCACACACAGGGTAGTGAAAATTTGGAACACCCTCCCCAAAAAAAGCTGTCGGGGCTAGGTCAATGAACATTTCAAAACTGGCATTGCAACCGGGGGGAACTAAGGAAGCAAGGTGAGTAGGTAGAGACCAGCCAGTATCTGATTGAATGGCGGAACAGGCTCAGGGATCTGAATGGCCGGCATCTGTTATGTTCTAGGACAGGAGGAGCACCAACGAAGTTCTGGTTCTGGATGGAACTTTATCTAGCCCCATTATGTTTTATGGCAGAGTATTTAAGGATGACACTGATGCCAAAATGATCCCATTTTTCACTTTTAAAACTTACAAAATGTCCCATAAATAACAAAAATCATTTTAATTAGCATTTAATTCTATTGTAAGGAATCAAAAATTTTTAAGAAGTTAAACATAACACAAGAAACTGTATTGTGCCAACAATGGCCAGTTTTCCTAGAAAACGAACATCGGGCTGGCTTTGGGCAGAGCAATCACACCACCTACCCGACAGCACTAGTAAGGGCCCCAACCATTGTTAATGTGCCTCCTCTGAATGGGATTGGCGAGCTGCCAGCACTTGATGCTTTTCAGCCATGATAAAGGCAGCAGCCCCCACACCCCCCCACCCCCCCACACCCCCCCACACCCCCACACTACCCCACAACACAATTCTTTCTTCTGACGGAACTAAACAGCTCCTCTTGCATATAGACACAATACTTGTCAAGAGGGAACTTGAGAGCTTATTTATGAATAAATTAACAAGGTTATTTTATATGGGATGAAAAATTGGTTTGAACGTGTGACATTGGTAAATAAATCCACAAATGTTCAATGCTTTGGTTAATAAAGTCTTGGGACTAATTTCTCCTCAAAGTGGTGCTGTGTGAAGTCTGGTCAGAATTCATTATCATGCCAATCATTGCTGGGAAGGAGAGTTGGAGCAAGGCACCAGCTGTATGCGAATGAGAGGCTCTGCTGTGCTCAAATAGAGGGGAAAGAAAATATCGACATGACCCCTCGTATTATCCACAACAGCAGTCAGGAAGCCTTGCAGATGATCCGGCCTTCTGCAGATCATTTCAATGAAGTTGTTATAGCAACATGTCTGTATGACAGACCAGACAATTGCTTTCTCCTTTTTATTTATACATACACATTTCCCAATTCTCAATTTCCCAATTCTCCTTTCTTGGTCAGCAGTCACCTCAGGTAACAAGAGAAGGGAAATAGATTAATGGGGACATTAGCTATAATAAAGTTTCAGCAGTAGTCATTTCTAATGATCTGCTATGGCTTCAGGGCAATAAGAAGGGCAACAGTGTGGAATTGACAAACCAGTTTAACAAAATCAATGGACCTGGCTAATGCAGCCGAGCCCTCTCAGATCTGGAACCTGGCGGAACTCGGATAAAACACAATACTCCCAAAGGCAGGACTAAGTAGGAGCCACTACAGCTGATCTATTAAAGGAACAAAATGCTTACTACAGGAGGGGATGTAAACCACACGTTCTTTAAGCCTTTAGGAGCCAAATATTTCTCACTGTGTTTTGTAGACTGGTTAAAATATGTTGAGAATTGAACAAAACCTTGCTTCCATCGTTTTGAACACAAGCAGTGGCCTTGTATCTCATCATTTCATATTTAGTCTAAAAAGATCTTTAAAATTAATTGTGGAGATGGTTATGCAGAAAATTGCTATAAATGGGATAAATCCAAAGACAGGTCAATACTACAAATCAGACTAAGATGTTAGATATGTAGGTCTATCAGCACTCGAAGTATTAATTTGTCTTTCCTCCTCTACAAATGCTGACTGATCCATTGTGTGTTCTCAGTATTATCTGCATTTATTACTGATGGTAGAGGGATGGGCTACTGTGTACTGCTTGTCCAGTATCAGGCCTGAAGTGCTGATCCCTTTGGCAGTAATATAAACTGATACCAGTGGAGGCATACTTAAACAGGAATCACAACTGTGACTATGACTGTGACATATTATCCCCTTTCATCCTCCTCAATCTGTCTGCAACCTTTGACACAGTTGTCCACACTTTCCTGCAATGTCTCTTCCATTGTCCAGCTGTGTGGGGCTGCTCTTGTCTGGTTTCAATACCCAGTCACAGCCAGAGCATTTCCAGCAGTGGTTTCTCTTCCTGCTCCTTCCATGAGCAAGTTCCCCTCCAGGTCATCGATCATCTGAATTGTGTTATGATCCCAGCTGATGTTACTACTGGCCAAGTCGGATGCCAGGGTGGAACCCAGCTCGATAGATCCTAACTTTTATTTTTTGCTTAGATACGTGGAGAGTAGCTACTGAACGGTGTCACAGGTGTTAGGAAATACAGATAGTTTAAGTAAGTTATATTGGTATTTGTGGGTGTTAGGAATGAGTTATAGCTTTAATGTTTAAGTTTGATTTGTATTTCTGTATTGGTGGGCTAAGAAAAGGATAAGTTGAGTTTTGGTTTTACTTTAAAAGATGCCTTTAATTCTAATGAGAGTTTATGACCCTAAGAGAAGTTAAGCAAACACAAGAGTAGAAATAAAAACAGAAAATGCTGGGAAAACTCAGCATGTCTGACAGCATCTGTGGAGAGAGAAACAGAGTTAATGTTTTGAGTCTGTATGACTCTTCTTCAGAGGTAAAGAGAAGTGGAAATGTGAGGGAATTTATACTGTTTGAGGGGATGGAGCAGGTAAAGTAGGATAGAAGGTCAGCGATAGGTAGTGCTAAGGAGAGATTGACAAAGATGTCATGGACTAGACAAGGGCGTATTAATGGTAGTGGTGAAGATAAAAGAAGGTGCTAATAGTGGTATAAAGGTAAGAAAGCAGAATGTGTTGATAGCAGAACAAGGGTCAGCACTCAGTGAAAGAACATCATAGAACAAGTGACAGATAGCCCTTTTGGGAGGGTGGTGAGGGAAGGGGGCAGTGGTTGGGGATAAAAAAAGAATTTAAAAAGGAATAAAAGGGGGGATAAAAAAGGGATAAACAATGAATAAATGAATAAAAATGAAAATTAGTAAATAAAAAATAAAGATAAAAATAAAGAAATGTCATACGGACTCGAAACTTTAACTCTGTGCCTCTGTTCAGTTGCCACTCTTCACATATGTAAACAAACAAATAAAAGTTAGGATCTATCAAGCCAGGTTCCACCCTGGGATCAGTCTTGTTCAGTTGTAACATCATCTGGGATCATAACACAGGGGTCAGCTGATGAACTTTTAAGAAAAGAATAAAATGTTTATTAAAAAGGAAAAGACAAACTATATCACAATACTCCTTCACCCTCAACTATACCTCTACAGGTATATATAGATTTGTAAGGATAACACAAGTTGTAAAAGCTATCTTATAGTCTATGTTCATAGTAAGTACAGAGTCCATATCAACTAATAAGTGACTTGTGGTCAGACATACCACACTCTGAAACCAAGTGACAAATGCCACCCCAGCCGGATGCTATGCATCTCTCATCAACTCTCCCCAGACACTTGTCACACTGTGAGCCAACCAGTCTCACTGAACTCCATCTTTCACATGAGGGTTCCCAATCTCCACTCTCCAAGAACTTGCTTCGGAATCTTCCCCCAAATGCCGCTTTCTCTCAGATCTCTTCTGCAAGGTTCTACCTCCAGGGTTTCGAACTCTCCTTCCGATGTTCCTCTCCTCACATGCATCACCCTGTGTATTCAAGCTTTGCCTTCCATGCACTCTCTCTCATATGCTCAGCCATGCCAACAAGACACCACTGCTTCACATGCCCATAGTAAAGAATTACAGACCTTAAGCTGTTTACTTGAATCTTCTGGTTTCTTGTGAGCCTATATTGCTTTAGGTCTACATCCTGTAACTTCTCCCTTTAAGTTTGGAGTCTTTCTCTGCTCCTAGTTCTTAACTTCACTTAGCAGGACATTTTCCAGGTTCCTGTCCTTGTCCTTTGACTTAGCTGTCCTCTTGGGGCCTTTCCTGTTCCACTCCCTAGCTTTGGGGGCTTTCTTCTTTGGTTTTTGGAACCTGCTCCTTACAGTTCCCTCTCCTGTCCAGCCTCTCTGGAATTCTGGCTTCAACTGAACTAAAATTGCTTTTCTAGTTTTCTCTGTCTCTGTGGCTCCCTCTCTCTGGAGCCCTGGTGCTTTGCAATAGCAGTCTTTTTTCTACCTTGTGTTTGATTTAACTTCCCTTCAAGAGTCATAAAATCTCATTAGAATGCAGGCACACAAACAAAGCCTTAGACCTGCTGTTTCCACTCTAAAATGAAACGAGATCCCAGGATTCATCTTTTCAACCCACAAATGCAAATACAACTTACTTAAACTATCTGTATTGCCTAACACTTGGAAACATATTGCCATTTTGCTAGGTGAAAATCCTAACAGTATTGTAAGTGTACTTACACCACAAGGACTACAACAAGAAGAGGCCTCACCACCACACTTCCATGGGCAATTAGGACTAAGTGCTGGCCTTACCAGCAATGGCCACATCCCACGAACAAATATAAACAAATACTTCTTGATTTCCGAAATCACCTCTTAGTTTCTTTGCCATCACACCCCCTCTTCCTAATCTACATGTTGCCCTTTGGTAACATTATCAGCAGACACATGATCTGCTCCACATGTTCACACAGCCCGACCTCTCCACAACCTTGGCCCTTCCACTGCTTTAGTGTTGTCCCTCTGCTTGTCTGACATACAGATTTGGATGAATTGTAACTAATTCCAGCTAAGCATTGGGAAAAGTAAAGCCATCAAACTCCATAATTTTGCAATCAATTCTAACCCCTTATTATTGAAGATTGAGCCAAATTATTTGCAACACGATAATTATCCATTCACAACCATCACTGGCTGGTTTATATGTTCTTTTGGATATGCCCTTAAACTGATGCTTTGATCCTCTCCACCACCAAGACCACTTTCTTCCACTTATAAAGAATTCTCCACCTCTGCCCCATTGGCTGCTGCATTCCTCATCCATGCCTTTGTCACTTCCAGACTCCATGTTCCAATGCTCTCCCAGCACGTCTTCTTATCCTCCACTTTGTGTAAACTTTAATTCATCCAAAGCATTGCTTGCCTGTGTCCTATCCTGCCCTGAACTGTTATTGCCATTGGGCGTCTCAGAGTTTGAATCATTTCAATCAATAGTGACATCAACTGCATAAGAACTATCATGTATCTCCAGTTGACAACACTCCATCAAGATAAAACATATGGTAGGTCCTGGACTAGCAATCCTCGAACAGATTTTCATCTGGTGCTGGAGGCAGGAATGGGGCCGGGAAAGAAAAAGCCTTAGAATTTTTTGGCTGCATTGTCAAAATTCCAATGCCTTTGTGACCCTCCCCCCGCCCCCACCTATTTTCATGTGGCCTTTTTGTGGCTCAGGAAGGCCTTGGGTCACAACCCCACACAAACATCTTCTGAGATTGGAGGCGCCCTATGGCAAATTTGAATTTCTTCCTTCCCACAGCACCACCACACTATTGTCGTGTGTTGGTGCAGGTTTTGTATACTCTAAAACAAACCCGCCTCATTCAAGAGTTCATGACCACTGGGGGAAGCATGTTGAGGAGTCGGGAACAATCTGACAGGTAAGTCTTAAATGTTTTGACACCTTAAAATATCACTATTAGATGCTGTGTTTTAAAGTAGATGTGTTTTAACTGTAGTAATTCATCATAGGGCTCTGTCCTGAAAAGAGAAGTTGACCATACATTGACGATCATTGTTTAAGCGTGGAGATGCAATAAAGCACTTTTCCATTGGAGAAAGGGCCATAATAAGATCATAAGATGTAGGAGCAGAAGTAGTCCATTTGGCCCATCACGTCTGCTCCGCCATTCAATGAGATCAAGGCTGATCTGGTAATCCTCAACTCCTCGTTCCTGCCTTTTCTCCATAACCCTTGATTCCCTTACTGATTAAATATCTGTCTATCTCAGCCTTGAATATACTTAATGACCCAGCCTCTATAGCCCTCTACGGTAAAGAATTCCACAGATTCACTACCGTCTGAGAGGAGAAATTCCCCCTCATCTCTGTCTTAAATAGATGATCTCTCAACCTCTCACTCTGAGATTATGCCTTCTGGTCCTAGACTCCCACAAGGGGAAACAACCTCTCAGCATCTACCCTATCAAGCCCCCTAAGAATCTTATATGTTTCAGTAAGGTCACCCCTCATTCTTCTAAATTCCAATGAGTACAGGCCCAACCTACTCAACCTCTCCCTCATAAGAAAATCCCTCCATATCTGGGATCAACCTAGTGAACCTTCTCTGGACTACCTCGAATGCCAGTATATCTTTCCTTAGATAAGGGGGCCAAAACTGTTCACAGTATTCTAGGTGTGGTCTAACTAGTGCCTTGTATAGTTTTAGCAAGACTTCCCTATTCTGATACTCCATTCCCTTTGAAATAAAGGCCAACATTCCATTTGCCTTACCTATTACCTGCTGAACTTGTATGTTAGCTTTTTGGGATCCGTGGATGAGGACCTCCAAATCCCTCTGTAATGCAACTTTCTTCAGCCTTTCTCCATTTAAGTAATATACAGCTCCTCTATTCTTCCCGCCAAAGTGCTTAACCTCACATTTTCCCACATTATATTCCATCTGCCACATTTTTGTCCACTCATTTAACCTGTCTGTATCCCTCTGTAGATTCTTTGTGTCATCCTCACCACTTGCCTTCCCACCTATTTTTGTGTCATCTGCAAACTTCCCTCATCCAAGTCATTAATATATATTGTAAATAATTGTGGCCCCAGCCCTGATCCCTGTGGCACTCCATTAGTTTTGTATTCAAAACTGTAGAAAGATGTGCTAGAAAAACTCCAATTTGAAAAAGAAATTGCCCTGCTATTGAAATTTTAAAATCAATCAAACCACCTGATCCACTCCATTGATTGATAGGCAATCTGCTTCGAAAGGGAAATGAAATACCATCTGATCTTCTAGTATCATTGTCTATGAGCTTCAATGATTTGTTTTGAGAGCTGTGGCCACTATCAATGCTCGGCTGAGTTTCAAAAGCTTAAGAACCACCTATCTCAGCAGGGGGTTGTGTTCATGTTTTGATTGACAGTTCTAAAACATAATTAAACTATTACCTTTCTTTCAAGTGATAAGTGAATAAGTTTTTTTTACAACAAATTGACCACTTGAGCATATTTATATTTTCTGAATGGCTTTTATGAATGAGACCATTTTTTCAGTATGAAGTGTGTTTGAATGAAGTTCTATTAAATCAGTAGAAGTTTATTTTAATATCCATTTCAAAGACATCTTGAAGTCTGACCATAGAGGATACTGGATGAGTGGCTATGAAGGATAGACGGAGGACATGAAGGAAGCATGGAATGAACATGGAGAGTATGATGGGAATGGAAGGGCATGAGGTGTGCATGGGGTGTCTGAAAGAGCGTGGAGCAGTCATGAGGTGGCTTAGGGTGCATGGAATTAACATGGGGAATATGGAGAGGGCATGGGTATCGGGGGCATGGAGGGAGGATGGGGTGTATGAGGGGAAATGGAGGGAGCATAGAGTGGCACAGAGAGTGTGAGGGGCATGGGGGAGGCACAGGGGTTATTTGGGGCTGAGTGGTGATGTTTAGGGGGCATAAGAACAATATAGAGAGCTAGTCTACTGTTGCTGAGAGCCGAGGTGGACCTTTCAAACAGCCCATTCCCACGCACTCACACTCCTCCCCCATAGCATCACAGCTCTTAAAACCCGATGCACGCTGGCCGCAACTCTCAGAGACAAAAACATAGCGGGAACAGGTTTGGAGGTGGGCTCAGGTTATGAAAGTTGGGAAGGGACCCAACTCACATTTTGCTGGCCAGAGACGAAAGTCTGAGGCCATGAGTTTAAATCCCAGCATGGGAAATTGTGATCTTGAGCTCTGTAAATCTGGCAATTTATTGCCAGCCCACAAAAAAAATGCTGATAGGTTGGAAAACCCTCACGATTCACCAATGTCCCTTAGGAAGAGATTTTACCACCCCTACCCAGTGGTGTTACACATTGTTAACTTTTAAAATCCTCTGATGGGGCCAGGCAAGCCAATCAGTTCTAAAAACAATCCTAACACCCAAGTTCAGAGCGCAAACCCTACAGAGAGTGCAGCAATTCATAAAAAGGCCAACCAATATCTCAGTCAGCAAATATAGCCCAGGCATTCGCCCAGAACTTCAAACTAACACAGGAAAAGGAAAACAAAGAACTCATTTCATAATAGCAAACAGTTTGTTCACAAATCATCGAAATAATTTTATCTCATTAAGGAAATTACAAACAGAGGGAACGTATTTTAATTATTTACAAGCACTCAATAGGACTCTTACAGAGCTTCCATTAACAGTAAAGTTAAGCATCTCTGTCACCTGGTTAACACCCATCAATAAAGATTGCTGCAATCTCAGTTTCCCATTTTATGTCTTCTCCTGAGGGCAAATTTAAGACTCTCGATTCCAATCAGTGTTTAATGCCATTAGCATTTGGGACTCATTTCATTTGTTCTTGTTCTTGTTCTCAAATGAGTCTCTTTAATTATTCTGCTTGGGATTATCCTTGGGTAATGTGCCCCCTGAGAAGACATGTTATCTGAAGGTAGCCTTTGGAGGAACGTTTGAGGACTGTGGGTCTATACTCGATGGAGTTTAGAAGGATGAGGGGGGACCTGATTGAAACTTACAGAATACTGAAAGGCCTGGATAGAGTGGATGTGGGGAAGATGTTTCCATTAGTAGGAGAGACTAGGACCCGAGGGCACAGCCTCAAAGTAAAGGGAAGACCTTTTAGAACAGAGATGAGGAGAAACTTCTTTAGCCAGAGAGTGGTGAATCTATGGAATTCATTGCCACAGAAGGCTGTAGAGGCCAGGTCATTGAGTGTATTTAAGACCGAGATAGATAGGTTCTTGATTGGTAAGGGGATCAAAGGTTACGGGGAGAAGGCGGGAGAATGGGGTTGAGAAACTTATCAGCCATGATTGAATGGCAGAGCAGACTCGATGGGCTGAATGGCCTAATTTCTGCTCCTATGTCTTATGGTCTTATGGTCTTTGAGTAGCGCTCTGATGAGAGTAAAAGGGGTGTTAGTTGTTCATGTCAGAAGACATGGACCCTCACTTTAGAGTCTCCTTTTCAGAGACTGGCTCACTGCTCACAAGCCCACCAGTCAGCTGCATCCTCCCATCTGTTAAGGACTTTACCTTTGACCGACTGCGGGCAATTTGAATAATGTGCGTAATCAATGTGCTTGAGCCACACAGGATTCCAACTGCAGGATAAGGAGGTCATTAATACCCAGGCAAACAGCCAACCTAAAAAATACAGAAAAAATTGAAAAAAACACAGCTTCATAAAAGCTGACCCTGCCTTGGAAAATCTGAAAGCTCAAAAATGACCTTCAATATGAGCCCTGAAGAGCAGGAAATTGCAGGACTATAGGGAAATACACGGGAGTCAAGCTAATTGGATAGCTCTTTCCAAGAACAGTCACAGGCATGATGGGTCGAATGGCCTCATCCTTTGCTATAAGATTCTATGATTGTAATGCATGAAGGTGAGGAATTACACTGAGAGTGTAGTGGGATATGTCCAGGCAATAATTCATTCTGTCAATGTACCCAATAGCGATCACTTTAATCTTAATGAAACAAATGCTAAAGTGTTTAAAGCACAGTTTGCTGCAATGGTGAAGTTTAAAATGGTGAAGGGGGCTGTGAGTGCTGCCAGTTTCAGGATTATTTTCTACGAGGATCTGGAGACTTGACCAAGAAAGTTTAGCTTTGTGACAAATTATTTTGCAATCGATTAGAATTCTGACTTTCAGGCCAAAAATAATTTCTCCTGGCTGCGTTACAGGTAAAATATGGAAAGAAAAGTAATTGTATGGTCTGCAGTAAATCAAAGTAAATATGTTAACACCATCTGTTATAGTAAAGCATAGAGGAATGTCATATGAACATATTAATTATCCATACACTACCATCACCAGCTGGTCCTTTGAATGTGTCAGACGGATTTATTTTCTTCCAACATGAATAGAAAATGATTACCCACTCTGGTTAAAAAAGTAAAGCAGGAGCAGGTACTAGAAGCTGGGTCTTATGTCCATCTTGCTGGAGCCCATTGAAATACATGGGTGGCATATTATAGCCATATCGGGTATCCTTACTGGGCTAGTTTTCATATCGTGGGTGTTATGTGGGCAATAGATTTCCAGTTGGATTCCGACATGAGGTGACAAGAAATTTAAGCATTGTTGCAAGCCTTTGAGGGCTTTGTCTGCTGAAAAGACCTGCACGGGATTATCCTTAGATAATGTGCCCCCTGAGAAGACATGTTATCTGAAGGTAGCCTATGAATGGTGCTCTGATGAGAGTAAAAGGGGTGTTAGTTGTTCATGTCAGAAGACATGGAGCCTCACTATGGATTCTCCTATCCAGAGACTAGCTCACTGCTCACAAGCCCACCAGTCAGCTGCATCCTCCCATCTGTTCAGGACTTTACCTTTGACCGAGTGCGGGCAATTTGAGTAATGTGCGTAATCAATGTGCATGAGCCACACAGGATTCAATTGCAAGATAAGGAGGTCATTAATACCCAGGCAAACAGCCAACCTAAAAAAACACAGAAAAAGCTGAAAAACAGCTTCATAAAAGCTGACCCCGTCTTAGAAAATCCAACAGCTCAAAAATGCCCCTATGTGCCCTGAAGGGCAGGAAATTGCAGGGCTATGGGGAAAGCACAGGGGAGTCAGGGGCATCAAAGGCCCAGGTAAGAGCCTGTGATCACCCATAACTTGCAGATAAGGGAAAGTTTGGGGTGATCCTATTAAAGGTCGTTAAAATTTAGAGGGGTTTTATGGAGTAAAAAAAGAAAATACTTCTGCTTGTGGGGTACAAAAACTAGAGGCCATGAATATAAGAAAGCCACTCATCAATCTAATAGGAAACTCAGGAGAAATTTCTTTACCCAGGGAGTGGTCAGAATGTGGAACTTGCTAACTTGTTGAGGTGAATAGCGTGTGGATGTATTTAAGGGAAAGCTAGGTACATACATGAGGAATAAAGGATTAGAAGGCTGTGCTGACGAGTTGGATAAACTAGGGTGAGAGGAGGTATGGAGCATAAACATCAGCATAAACCAGCTGGGCCAAATTTCCCATTCCTGAGCTATAAATTCTACGTAATAAATATTCTGTTGTGCTTTTGGAGAAGAGCGTTTATTTTGCCAGGTGATGATCGTCAAAGAGGCCATTCAAAGGAAGCAAGATTATGTGGCAGAACTATGGGTAATCGAGCAGCATCACTATGAAGACAGCTGGTTGCATAAAGACAGGCCGCTGTGATGGCAAAGAGGGCAGCTACTGCTGGAGTAGAGCAGAAGGGAGATGTCCTAGTTCCCTACCATTGAAGGAAGGGCTTGAAGATGAAGTATTGCAAGAGGTGGCTGAGTCCCCTCAACAACAGCAGCGTGGTGCCAGGTTTTGCAAGCTCACCAGGAGGGAGAAAGCAACTATGAACCTTTACACAGATTTAAAAGTGCATTTGAGCCAGACAGCAGCTGCCTGGCGTTTCCTATTACTCAATATAATAATACAGCTAAAAGCAGCTGGGAAGGCTGCACAATAAGGATTGACTCTCCTGTCACAAATCACTCTCACTCCACATAACAAAGTTTTTTTAATTCTTTCACAGGATGTGAACATCACTGGCAAGGCCCATCCCAAACCACTCTTCAGAAGGCAGTGGTGAGCTTCCTTCTTAAATTGCTGTCGTCTGTGTGGTGAAGATACTTCCAAAGTGGTGTTAGGTAGGTCATTCCAGGACTTAATCTGCAAAGATCAAATCAGCAAGAACACCTTCGCAGTGCTTGTAACTCCCTTTGAATTCCAACGTAAATGGAGTTTTAATGATGTATACAGTGTTACAGTGGGTGATGAAAGTTTTATATGTCTGTGCGTGGGAAGGCAATATTTAACAGGAGGCGGGACACAGCTACTGAGAAGAGGACCTGGTCCAGTTCAGGAGGTCTACAGCTCCAACAACGCAATTGAGGAAAATGGCAGGAGATGGTAAAGCATGTCCTCATTGAGGGATTCTTGTTCTCTTTCCACCCTGATCAATATGTCTGAAAGGGCCAACCTTCAGGACTCTTCCATCTAGAAGAGAGCAACGATGATGAGTACAGCTGACCTACATCTTCAGAGGAACGGCAAGTTTACTCATCAACATCATTGCTCTTTTCTACTTGGAAAAGCCCTGAACGTTGACCTGGATGGAAAGAGAATGTGAACCCCTCAGTGAAGACATCATTAGATGGGACCACGATGATATAGTTAACCATGGCAACAGTCAGTAGCAAAGGTCTTTGAGCAGCCAGCCTTTTCACTCTTGCCCTTCTGCAAGCATAGTGAAATGATGGCTTGTTGGAGGATGGTTCAAGCTGCTCGAGAAGCGAATGCATTTTCCTGCTAAAAGTTGCACCAGTGGGCCAATGCCCCAGTGTTGCACAAACTAGCTGGACATCGAAGGGAGTGTCCCGGGGGGGATTTTTCAACCTCAAAGCCAACGGGCATCGTCGTTGGCAGGACGGGAAAACTTGAAGAGCCGCAACGACCCTCCAAGTCTTCCCGTCCTGCCTGCGATGATGCCCGCTGGTGTGAGGACTGGATAATCCCACCCTCAGATGGCAGACCCATGTGAGTTCTGTCAGTCACTCCTTATACTGTGGACAAGTCAATGGAAGCCAGGAGTATGTATTTGCTGCTCCCCAATTTCCGTAGAGAAAATAGTGTATTCCTTTGGTCAAGAAGACAAGCCATGGCCTGAAAGATGTGCCTGTGACTGGCTGATGTAGCAAAGCTCCCCCCGCAATGGCATAGAAATTGAGTGCTGTGGAAATATCGATTAATACAAAGAGTGAAGTAGAAACTTTAAACGGCAGTTATAGGTCCTTTTCCAGGCGGTGACTTTCAGTCTGAAAGAATCCTCATTAGACCAGAGCCTTCACAGGCACTGCTCCCAATGGTGGACCAAGGATATTCATCAGGGCTTAAAAATCCAATCAGTTAGATAGTTCAAAAACTGATGCTCGCCTCCCCTAGGTGCAGACTAACTACTGCTGCTTCCAAATAGAACTTCCTGTGATCCTCCTCTTTAGGTAGCAAAGACAAAGGGAACCTGGGCTGTATCCTGCTTTCAACAGAATTCAGAATCACAGAATTGTTACAATACCATTCGGCCCATCATGTACGCTCTCAGAATGAACAACTTACACAATGCCATTTTCCCACCTGCTCCCCCTAGCCCTGCACATTCTTCCTTTTCAAATAACAGTCTAATCCCCTTTTGAATGCCTCAGTTGAACCTGCCTCCATCCACACTCTTAGGCGGTGCATTCCAGACCTTAACCACCTACTGTGTGAAAAAGCTTTTCCTCATGTAATAAGTTTTTTCTCATATGCTTTGCAGTAGCCAGAGGTTTGAGAAATGTTACCCCTTTAAGATCCAGAAAAGCAACAAAGAGAGAGTGTTTTACGCAGTTACTAAATTTCCTGTACCTCAGGATTCCTGCTGACTCTTCTGAAGAAACTTTTCATTTCTTGGCTGGCACCCCATTTGTAAATGAGCACCTAGAACAGGGTCTTTTACTGGTGCTGGGACAGAGAATTACAGCTCTGGTTGTTTCAACATCAAAAACATGGCGAAAAGGATTCACTCGAATGCCTGTGCCTTTTTTTTAATTCATTCATGTGATGTGAGTGTCACTGGCAAGGTCAGCATTTGTCCCCATTCATCATTGCCCTTGAGAAGGTGGTGGTGAGCTGTTTTCTTGAAGTTCTGTAGTCCATGTACACTTTTTCAAATTTTCTGTTCAACACAACTGAGTGTCTTGCTAGGCCATTTCAGAGGGTAGTTTAAGAGTCGACCATTTTGCTGTGGGCCTGGAGTCATATATCAGCCAGACCAGGTAAGGACTGCATGATTTCCTTCCCTAAAGGATATTAATGAACCACATAGGTTTTTACAACAATCTGGTAGTTTCATAGCCACCAGCATTTTATTCCAGATTTATTAATTAATCCAATTTAAATGCCACCAGCTACCAAGGTGGACTTTGAACTCAGATCCCCAGAGCATCAGTCCAGGCTTCTAGATTTCTAGTTTAGTAGCTTTACCACAATGCTACCATTCAGAGGCAGTGCTGTGAAAGCCTTCTCGAATGAGGGCAGGGTGCTTGTGGGGCAGTTCCATAGGTTCAGAGGCCTAGCACAACAGGTCTCCACCCATTCTCCTGGTTGGCTGGGCCTCCTGTTCAGATTCTCCTCGGGCACTACACCTAGGAAATGTGGCTCTATTACTGTGCCAGCTGGCGGCAACGGAGAATGAAGGATTCCCACGACCATTGCTTCGGATGGAAAACATGTTGAAAATGAATCAGGAACATGCCTGAAACTTTGTCTACTCCAGTTCCTCCTTACGTGGACAAATTAAAAAGGTTCTCAAGCAAATTCCCGGTCGCATGCTGCACGAGCACCTGCCTCAGGCACCAGTCTCCTCTCCTCCTTTTGTTCAGTAAAAGAAAGTTTCTTCTGTCACAGATGGTGGGGCAGCTGTCACAGGCTGCTTGCCACTGAGTGCAGCCACATGTCAGAATAACTTGAAGATCCCCAGCAGACCCCAAGCTGGGAGCGGAAGAAAATGAAGCCCTGTCCTCCCCACGTAAATAGCACCCACCAGCTGCCACTGACACAGGCAGGCAGCAAATGGAGCAGACTCCAGAACATGTGGGAACTCCTGATAACCTTTTCAATCATAAAAAGGGACCAGCCTACTCATGAAATGAATTTTCAGTTTTGCACTCATGTCAAGCAGGGAGGAATAACTAGGTCCCCCGAAGGGGAGAGTTATGATATTAAAATCATAAGATCACTAATTATCTTCTTTTAATAGAGCACTGGTGAACCCTCTTTTGGTCGGTTTACAAATGCACTGCACAATGTCAGGCTGTTTTGAAAACACTTACCTGTGTGTCGTACTGTGTGACCAAAAAAAAAGACACCTGACTGTTTTGTCTCTTCCTTTCCTCACCCCTCCCCAACACTAAAGGAGATTTGCCAAAGGGTTTTTAATGAGGATGGCACTCATTTAATAAACTCATCTGTAGCTAAAAATTTCTTTTGCGTAGAGGAAGCATTTTGCATCTCAAAAGGAGCAAATCAATTTGTTATACCCCAAGGCTATACTTCAGACCGTGACCACCTATGATACTATTGGGAGGCTGAGCGAATTTGAACTTCTGTTCCAAGACGTTCATTGAAGTTCATATAGAAATTAATTCTCAGTCTGTTTGCATGATTGATTATAGCCTTGTGATGACTGGCTGTTTCAGCAGTCAGTGTCACACCACAGCAAATTAAGTACATATTCATAACAAAATAAACATGTTGAACTAAAAACATGAATTTCAGGCAATGATGTTAAACAGCAGTGACCTCTAGCGTGCAAGAATATATTACTGAGTGTTATACTTGCTGTTCTCTGTAACAAACTGGGTCCAATTCTCCACTTACAATATTCAATACAA
Organism: Carcharodon carcharias; assembly: GCF_017639515.1. Classification (NCBI taxonomy): domain Eukaryota; kingdom Metazoa; phylum Chordata; class Chondrichthyes; order Lamniformes; family Lamnidae; genus Carcharodon; species Carcharodon carcharias. Next base: position 171,278,376 of record NC_054472.1, read on the forward strand.
CAGGCGTCAAGACTTCCGAATTTTGAATACCCTCTGGTATTTTAGTTGTAGAGAATAAATGAGTTTTAAATCCAAAACTTACTGCTAATAACATGAATAAGCCAACACCAAAGGCACCAAAGGGTTGTACCTCAAAAAGACGGGAACCACTGTCCCCGCAGGGAGGTTCAGTAGTGCGATTGGAGGCCGGGAAATATCGGGTGACGTGGTGGGAGGGGGAAACGATGACAATATGGCGAGAAGGTCAAAATTCAGTTTCACGCCGTCGTGAAACCAGTTTGCAATCGTCCGCTCCGCCCGTCAGTGGTGGGACGTGTTTCCCGCCACTGCATTCGGGAACCTAGGGGAGGAATTTGAGCTCAGCGGGCGGGTACGCCAAAGTCGTCCTGACGTCATCGTGCACACGGGCGATATTTCAGTCGGTGGGTGCGCGCCGGAGTCGGCATCGCGCCCGCCAGCAATTAAAAGGCCTATTGAGGCCATTAAAAAGTGAGTTGGAAGAAATTTTTCGCTTACGGTTGGTGGGCAGGCAAAAAGGCCAAGCGGCCTTTGCATTTTTTAGGAAACCTCATCCGCGGGGCAGGATGAGCTTTCTAACAGCAAATATAAATAAAATTAAAATTTTAAAATTTAATTAGTAACGTGACCCTGTTCATGTGACAGAGTCACATGAGGGGACGTGTTTAACAATGTTTTTAAAATCTTTTATTCTGATGTTTTAAACTGTTCATCTCCGTGAGGCAGCTCTGTGCCTTGGGGAGGTTTTCAAGCCTGCACACCACGTGTATGCCCGAACTTGCGCACCCGCCCTCCTCCCCACCCCCCCACCCCACCTCCCCAGGCCACCTCCACCCCGCCCCCAACCACACAGGCAGCGCTGAAAGCTGCCACTCACACTTCACGCTGAGTGGGCCGTAATTGGCCCTCCAGCACGAAAGCGCAGTGCGGCCCCGCTCATAGGCCACTCACCCCCGCCAACCCCACCCGATGAGGGGAAAATCCTCCCCCTAATTTCAACACCTTAGCGCCTCAATATAAGCCCTGCTCACTGAAATCAGCAGCCCCCCCCCGGCCACCCCCCCACTCCCCTCCCCACGCTGGATCATCCAGGTCACACCGACATGTTTCACAGCAAGAAATGTGCCCCTGGATGGACTGCGCTTTGCTTAGGGCTTCGAGGTTTGTTTACCAATCTTGCTTCACAGTCATCAGCGCCAGGCTTCACAGGCAGCACCACATCACTTTTAGGGGGCCCTCACGGGCAGGTCTCTACCAACCCGACCAGCCGTAAGGCAGGGGTTAGCTTTTCAATGTCAGCGGGGCTAGTGCTTGCTTGGGGAAGCAGGGGGTGGCCTCAGGCGAGGGAAGAGACTGCAGGGCCAGGGCTGTACTGGGGAAGAGGGGTATCCCAGGGTGTGTGTGGGTGGCACAAGTTGATCTGTGCAAGTGGCCTCAAGATAGTGAGGGCTGAGGAGGCAGTCTCCAGAGGAGATGAGGCCAAGTGGAGATGTGAGAGTTTGTGTGAGAGAATGAGTGATGATGCCCCTTGAGCTGGCAGTGAGTGAGATGCCAGTGAATGTGTGAATTTAGAGTGATGAGATGGTTGCCTTACCCTGGCAGCACAGATGAGATCATTCATCTGTTTTCTGCACTGGATGGCCGACCTCTGTTTTACAGCATTGGCACTGACCACCTCTGCCACCTCCTCCCAAACCAGACTGGCGAAACTGACGGGCCTCCTGTGGCCATAGCGGGGGGTAGAGGACATCACTGCAGACCTCCACGGTGTGCAGAAGACGTCCCAGGGATGCACCACTGAATTGGAGGCCTGCAGTATTCTTGGCTTTTGGGGCCATATCTTCACCGGTGCCCCCCTGGGCTGCAAGCATTCAGAAGTCTACACCCAGCTGCAGTTTAAATTTGGTGCCCTGCATGAGGAAGCAGGAAGGTAATGGCGAGATGGTGTGTTTCCTGCAGCTGCATAATTAATGAGACGGGGATGGGATGATACAGCGTGAAAATCCACCATTGCGGCCGCCGATTAAAATGACTTCGTTCTCGCCCACTACTGCACTTTGTGCAAATCTGGGATGATTCCACCCACGGAGGGTTAAAACTAAATTGACAGGGGGAGTGGGTACCAGCATATAAAAGTAGAAAAGAGAAATAAGGTGCATGAAGTGAGAGTGCTGGAGAATACTAGAGAAGAAAGTACCACATTAGATGGGCTACAGGAAAGCAAAGACAGGTCTATAATGCATATATGTAAACCTACATAAAAGATTGGTGAGCTACAAGCACAAATAGCGGTGTGGGAAGATGATGTAGTGGCAATAAAGAAACAAGGCTTAACAAAGATGAGGACTGGGCTCTTAATATACAAGGATATAAATGTTCAGAAAAGATGGAGAAGCAAAAAAGGGAGGTAGGGTGACAGGACTGATTAGGGAAGACAGTGAAGTGTTGGAAAGAGAGGGTGTCCTTGAGGGGGTCAGGACAGAGCCCATTTGACTACAGTTGAGAAGATGAGTGATCACGTTACTTGGGGTATTATACAGGTCTCCAAATAGTGAGAGAGACAGAAAGAGATAGAGGAACAAATCTGCAGGGAAATCACAAAGGTATGCAAGAACAATAGAGTGGGGATATTGTTGGGGTGGGGTGGGTGGGTAACAATTTAATTACCCAAATATCGACTGGATAATGTTCGAGGAAAGGGTAAGGAGGGGGAGGAATTTCTGAAATGTGTTCAGGAGAACTTCAGTGGTGGGTAAGGTTTTGGAATCAATATTCAGGGAAAAAAATCATCAGGCACTTGGAGAAATTTAAGTAATTAAGGAGAGCTAGCATTGATTTATAAAAGGCAGATCATGTTTGACTAATCTTATTGACTTTTTTGATGAAGTAACAGAGAAGGTTGATGAAGGGAATGTGGTGGATGTTGTCTATGCGGATTTTCAGGAAGTGTTTGACAAAGTACAACTTAAAAGGCTGGCTAACAAAATTGAGGCTTATGGAATAGAATGCCTAGTGTCTAATTGGATAACAAAATTGTCTTAAGGACAATGTAAGATTTAAGGGATCTAAGAAAAACAGGCTAATGCCACAATTAAAGTGATAGAGAAATGTCAGACACATGTATGAAGCACTGACTCATTAATATTGTTGACCTTCATTTCTAGGTTATAGTAACATAGCAAAGAGCCATGGCAACAAAGCTTCTCTTGGAATTACGGTTCATTCTTAGAAAAGGCAGCTGATGGGTGACCTAACAGAGGTCTCTAAAATTATGAAAGATTTTGATAGAGTGGTTACAGAGCGAATGTTTCCTCTTGTGGGGAAGAGCATAACCAGAGGCCATCAATATAAGACAGTGCTCACAAAATCCAATAGGGAATTCAAAAGGGAACTATTCACCTAGAGAGTAGTGAGAATGTGGAACTCACCTCCACACGGAAAGGTTGATGCGAATAGTATAGATGTACTTGAGGGGAAGCTAAACAAGCACATGGGGGAGAAGAGAATAGAGGGTAATGACGGTAGATTTAGATGAGAAAAGATGGAAGAAGTTTCAAATGGATCATAAACAGCAGTATGGGCAGTTTGGGCTGAATGGCCTGTTTCTATGCCAAAAATCCAATGTAATCCCAGTTATTCTATATACAAGAAGCATTCATCAGTTTCATCTGCAATTCTGTTTGAGGCCAAACCTGTGCATCCTATTCTGGGATTTTTTTCCCCCTAAACCTGTCCTTTCTAAACTCTAAATGAAGCAAATCCATTCAGGACGTTAAAAAAAATCAGGCTTAAGAAGAGGCCTGTGTGCACTTGTCTGCAAACAGCTGCCAAGAAAATCCAATGCAGAAACATATCCTTTCCACTCTAACAGCCGAAGCTCTACTGTAATAGAGGTGGTGGTGTAGTGGCACTGCCACTGACCCAGTAACCCAGAGACATGGGGAAATGCTCTGGGGTCCTCGGTTTGAACCCCACCATGGCAGATGGTAGAATTTGAATTCAATAAAAATCTGTTATTAAAAGTCTAATGATGATTGATGTAAAAGCCCATCTGGTTCACCAATAAAGGAAAATCTGCTGGTCTTACCTGGTCTGGCCTACTTGAGACTGACAGCAATATGACTAACTCTTAGATGGCTTGACAAGTGGGGTTGTAGGATCTTATGGGAAGTGGGGTTTGCAGGCTAGGCCAGCATTTATTGCCCTTGAGAAGGTGGTGGTGAGCTGCCTTCTTGAACCGTAGCAGTCCATGTGGTGTAGATACACCCACAGTGCTGTTAGGAAGGGAGTTCCAGGAGTTTGACTCAGCAACAGTGAAGGAACGGCGCTATATTTCCAAGTCAGCATGGTGTGTGTCTTGGAGGGAAATTTCCAGGTGGCAGTGATCCCATGTATCTGCTGCCCTTCTCCTTCTAGGTGGTAGTAGTCGTGGGTTTGGAAGGTGAGGAATGAAACCAAACGAATTACTCGGCATCACTGAGGCGCTGGAGATGGCAACAGCAAACTCAACCCTGTTGACACAGCAAAGTCCTCCTTACTAACATCTGGGGGCTAGTGCCAAAATTGGGAGAGCTGTCTCACGGACTAGTCAAGCAACAGTCTGACATAGACATCCTCACGGAATCATATCTTACGGACAATGTCCCAGACACCACCATCACCATCCCTGGGTATGTCCTGTCCCACTGGTAGTGATGCAGTGGTATATGTTCGGGAGAGAGTTGCTCCTGGAGTCCTCAACATTGACTCCAGGCCTCATGAGATCTCATGGCATCAGATCAAACATGGGCAAGGAAATCTCCTGCTGATTACCACGTACCACCCTCCCTCATCTGATGAATCATTACTCTTCCATGTTGAACACCACTTGGGGGAAGCACTGAGGGCGGCAAGGGCGCGGAATGTACTCTGGGTGGGGGACTTCAATATCCATCACCAAGAGTGTCTCGGTAGCACCACTACTGATCGAGTTGGCCAAGTCCTAAATGACATAGCTGCTAGACTGGGTCTGCAGCAGGTTGTGAGGGAACCAACAAGAGAGAAAAACATACTTGACCTTATCCTCACCAACCTGCCTGTCGCAGATGCATCTGTCCATGACAGTATCGGTCAGAGTGACCACCACACGGTCCTTGTGGAGAGAAAGTCCCATCTTCACACTGAGGATACCCTCCATCATGTTGTGTGACACTACGATCGTACTAAGTGGGATATATATCAAACAGATCTAGCAACTCAAGACTGGACATCCATGAGGCGCTGTTGGCCAAGAGCAGCAGCAGGATTGTACTCAAACACAATCTGTAACCTCATGGCCTGGCATAATCCCCAATCTATCATTACCATCAAGCCAGGGGATCAACCCTAGTTCAATGAAGAGTGTGGGAGGGCATGCCAGGAGTTCCAGAAGACACCAGGGCAATCCTGAAGGCTAACCTACTGGCCAATGACGTCTTCCTCTAGTTGTGTCATCAGCAGCCACTGCTGCTCATTCCTGCTCTGTATGTCACCCAATGTATTCCCCTCACCCTCACTCTCTAATTCCCCCAGAATGGACATTCAATGCGTTGAATGGTTTGGAGTGTCTGAGGGGGTGTGCTGACATTTTTGGATACCAAGAGGCCTGTCCCTTGGTTCACTTCACATAGGCAAGAGAGATGTGCCTTTCCTGGTACTTACTCCATGCAAATTAGGTGCCCTCCCCTCCCCCAACCACTGAGCCTGCGAATTCTGTCTGGCACAATCCTGGCATAACTGATGGGAACCTATCCTGTAGAATTACCAGCTCCCCATATTCCTCATAGATTTCTTTAATTCTGTTAATCCTAATTTATTCACATGTATTCCTTTTAAGATTAAGTGTAGCTTCAAATTCTCTACTCGCCTGTGGTAGACATGGAAGAAACCCCTTTTCTTCTTCAAGGAATATCAATGTGCACTCCACACATTTCCCGCTCTGATCTATGGTCCAGTTTACTGACGTTTCTACCCAGTAACTTGACAACAAGATGTCACTTATCTAGAGAGATTTTACTGCGGGTTGGAAGAACAAAAGCTGAGGACCACTGTGCCCACCCCACCCACCCACCCCCCTTCCCCATGGGGAATGTACAGGACCTGGATTCCTCTATACAATTTTGGTCTCCTTACTTAAGGAAGGATATAGTTCCATTGAGAGCAGTTGAGAGAAGGTTCACTTGGATAATTACTGGGATGAAGGGGTTGTCTTATGAAGAAAGTTTGAGCAGGTTTGACCAGTACTCACTGGAGTTTAGAAGAATGAGAGGTGATCTTACTGAAAAATATAAGATTCTGAGGAGGCTTGACAAGGCAGATGTTGAGAGGATGTTTTCTCTCTTGGGGAAATCTGTAACTAGAGGCACAGTTTAAAGATAAGGGGAGGGATTTTCCAGCCCCACCCACCACCCGGGATGGCCAGAGCCCCCAAAAGTCAATGAATATTTGGCTGGGCCACCGAATCTCCCACGGCGGGTCCCTCCACAACAGAGACAGAAAATCCCCATCAAGGAGTCTCCCATTTAAGACGGAGATGAGAGGGAATTTCTTTTCACAAAGGGTCACTAGTCTTTGGAATTCTCTTCCAAAGAAAGCAGTGAAGTTACGGTCATTGAATAGATTCAAGGCCAATTTAGACAGATTTTTGATTGACAATGGAGTCACGGAATATTGTTTAGTCTTGCTGCTTGCGGGTGTGGACTGCTTCAGTATCTGAGGAGCCGTGAACATGCTGAACATTGTGCAATCATCAGCGAGCATCCTCACTTCTGACCTTATGTTTGAAGGAAGGTCATTGATGAAGCAGCTGAATATGATTGGGTCTAAGACACTACCCTGAGGAACTCCTGCAGTGATGTCCTGCGACTGAGATGATTGACCTCCAACAACCACAATCATCTTCCTTCGTGCTAGGTATGATTTCAGCAGTGGAGGGTCTTCCCCAGTTTTGCCAGATCTCCATGATTCCACACTCGGTTAAATGCTGCCTTGATGTCAACGGCAGTCACTCTCATTTCACCTCTTGAGTTCAGCTCTTTTGTCCATGTTTGGGCTGAGGCTGTAATGAGGTCAGGAGCTAAGTGGCCCTGGTGGAACCCAAACTGACCATTAGTGAGCAGGCTATTGCTAAGTAAGTGCTGTTTGACAGCACTATAGACAAAACTTTCCATCACTTTGCTGATGGGGCGGTAATTGGCCGGGTTGGATTTATCCTGCTTTTTGCGTACAGGACATATCTGGGCAATTTTCCACATTGCTGGGTAGATGCCAGTGTTGTAGCTGTACTGGAACAGCTTGGCTAGGACACAGCTAGTTCTAGAGCACAAGTCTTCAGTGCTATTGCCAAAATATTGTCAGGGCCCATAGCCTTTGCAGTATTCAGTGTCTTCAGCTGTTACTTGACATTAAAGACTTCACCAGGACAAGCATCATAGTTTGCCAAGATTTGAACTCTTGATTCATAGTTTGCCATTGTAAGATTTGAACTCTTGATTCATAGTTTGCCATTGTGAGATTTGAACTCTTGATCTTACAAACCCAGTACCATAACCACTTGGCTATTTAGGCCAAGCTTGTTACTTAACATTACGTGGAGAGAATTGAATTGGCTGAAGATGCTGTGGACCTCTGGAAAAGGCCGAGATGGATCATTAACTCAGCACTTCTGGCTAAAGAAGTAAGCAAATGTTTCAGCCTTGCCTTTTGCACTGATGTGCTAGGCACTCCCATCATTGAGGATGGGGATATTTGTAAATCCTCCTCCTCCAGTTAATTGTTTAATTGTCAGCCACCATTCACAACAGATGTGGCAGGACTGCAGAATTTAGATGTGATCCATTGGTTGTGGGTGCACTTAACCTGTCTATCGCATGCTGTTTCCGTTGTTTGGCACGCAAGTAGTCCTGTGTTGCAGCTTCACCAGGTATGCCTGGTGCTGCTCGAGAATGCCTTCCTGCACTCTTCATTGAACAAGGGCCGAGCTCCCGGACTAATGGTAATGATAGAGTGGGGGATATGCCAGGCCATGAGGTTACACATTGTGGTTGTATACAATTCTACTGCTGCTAATGACCCACAGCGCCTCATGGATGCCCAGTCTTGAGCTGCTCAATCTGTTCAAAATCTATCCTATTTAGCACAGTGGTAGTGCCACACAACACAATGTGAAGGCTGAACTTCGTCTCCACGAGGACTATGCGGTGGTCACTCCTACCAATATTGTCATGGGCAGATGCATCTGCAACAGGTTGATTGATGAGGACAAGGCCAAGTATTTGTTCTCTCACTGCCTGCTGCCATCTATTTAAAATAATTAGCAAAAGAATGAGAAGAAGGAAATGAAGAAAACTTTTATCGCACAGAGGGTTGTTAAGATCTGGAATGCTCTGTCTGAGAGAGTGGTGAGAGAAGATTCTATGAGAACTTTCAAAAGGCAATTGGAGGTGCTATTGAAGAGATCTACTAATTAGCACTGTTATAGGAAAAGTGCTGGGTGGTGGGTCTGAATGTGACAGCTCTTTCAAACAACGAGCACAGACACAACAAATCAAAGAGCCGCCTTCTGTGCTGTAAGATTCCAATTCCATGGGGTCATACTATGTGACTAGAAATTAAGAACTGAGGCTTTGTGAGGATTGTTTGGCAGACAGGTAACATTAACCATGAATAGTCATAATTATGCTTGAAGTAACATTAAAGATCAACATTTTGCTCCTCACCAGTCCAATCTATCAAGGAGTTACTGCGTGAAAAGACAAGCTAAAAACAAGCACATTGCACAAATCTGGGCTTTTTTTTTCGCACTGAACTATTCATTTTGATTTGTTAAGTGAGATGTCGCCATCTAGTGTCCTGGCAAATCATATAATTCGGGGCCCTGGATAGAGCTTTTAAACTAAGGTGGATGAGAGTTTGAGTGAAGGGAAAGTTAGAAAACAAAAGAGAAAAGTTGAGACAATAGGGCAGTGTAATAATATAGGTAAGGACAAGCAGAGTAGGACAGGAAAGGACAGAGAATAGTGCATTAATAAAGTCCAAGCAGGGAATAGCAGTAAGAAAATAAAATTAAATCCTCTTTACCTGAATGCATGGAGCATTCACAATGGATGAACTAGTGATACAAATAGAGATAAAAGATTTGGACCTAATTGTCAATACAGAGATGTTGGTACAAGGTGGCCAAGGTTGGGAAATAAATATTTCAGCATACACAATATTTTGAAAGGACAAGCAGAATGGAAAAGGAGCCCTGATAGTGAAGGATGGCATAAGGACAGGAGTGAGAAAGGCTCTTGGCTCAAAAGATCAGGGAATAAAATCAGTATGGTTGGAAAATAGGAATAGTAATGGTCTGATATGCTGGTAGGAGTAGTTTATAGGCCCCCTATCAGTAGTTGCAACATTGGACAGTGCATTAAACAAGAAATTATTGGAGCTTGTAGCAAAGGCAATAATTGTGAGGCACTTTAATCTTCAACTGGACTGGATCAATCAAATTGGCAAAGGTGGCCTGAAGGTGATTTTGTAGAATGATATTGTGACAGTTTCCAGGAGCAATACGTTTTGGAACCAACTAAGGATAAAGCTCTTTTAAGTCTAGAATTGTGTAATGAATCAGTGTTAATTAGTAATGTTGTAGTAAAAGATTCACTGGGAAATAGAGATTATAATACAACTGAATTCCATATTCAGTTTGAAAGCAACATACTCCAATCACAAAGAAGAATGTTAAACTTAAAACAAAGTCAGTTGCATAGGTATGAGGGGAGAACTGGCTAAAGTTGGCTGGGTAAATAGTCTAAAAGGTATAGCAGTAAATAAACAGTAAGAAACATTTAAGGAAACAATTCAAAACACTCAACAAAAATACATTCCACTGAAAACAAAAAACTCAGCAAGAAAGATTCATTCATGTCTTACTAAAGAGGTTAAGGATAGTATTAGATTAAAAGAAGAAGCCTATAATGTTGCAAAGAATAGTAGCAAGTCTGAGGACTGGGATTCCTTTGGAAATTAGCAAAGGGCCACATAAATTTGATAAAAAAGGAAAAATACCATATGAATGCGAACTAGCCATGAATATAATAACAGATTGTAAGAGCTTTTGCAAATACAGAAAAAGGAGAGTAGCTAAAGTAAATGTTGGTCCCTTAGAAGCAGAGACAGGAGAAATTATCATGAGGAAATGGCAGAGCCACTGAATAAGTATTTTGTGTCTGTCTTCACAGTATGCCTGGGCTGGAGGAGTGTGGGAATGAAATCAGTGTACAGACCAAGTTCTGATTGTTGCTCAAGTGACTGAAATTCAAGCTGGGCTGGATCACCTTCTTGTAAATATGTATCTAGCCCCAATTATCATTTTGTAATTTAGTGTGAATTTGATGTTATTTTTAAACTTGGGTATAATTTGTCACACACTCGTGGCACTGAATACAAGCAGTTAATCAAAATACCTGTTCATTATGTTGTTCTACATTTCATTAAGAGAGAGAGAGAGAGCACTTCAATCCAAGAAGTATTACCAACAAATTCAAGCTACAACTATCTCATGGAGTTGCACTGAATCAATTCAGAGCCAAAATGCAAAATTAAACAGGTTAACAAAACAGTTACTGCAGTCATTAGGAGTGAAGAGTTCATCCAGCATAGCATTGTTAACAGATTCAATTTGTTTTGAATTTTTTAGCTTCCTACAGCAGATTTTTTTCTGAGGTCACAAACTATATATCAAGGAAGAGACATGTATAGGGATGTGTTGAAAGCATAAACCACAAAGTAGATCAGACAATAATGCACCATTCACTTTGTCATATCTGTGCTGCACTTGAATGCAATCCACTGGATCTCCATTTCTGCTTTACTATATTTTCTTTCATGGACATTAGTTATTTTACAAATGTTCCTATTTTCTGCAACTAGTTCTGTGTAAATTTACCACACAATGTCATTCTCTATGTTGCTCAGTTTAAACCTTTGACTCATTAAAGCTTATGAGGGGCAATGCCATGGAGATGTCAGTCTTCGCAGGGTGCATGTATGGGCACCCACCTAGACTTGCCAATTCCAGTTGGGAGTAGTCCTGGAGGTGTCATCACATGGCCTCCGGCCTGCAACGTCCCTGTGTCAATGCTCCCACCATTGGTCCACCTTTAATATAAGACATAAAGTAAAACATCCATCTTTGTGTCGCATTGCTTTCCCACCCCAATTGGAAAGCAGTTCAACTCTTCAACATCGGAATGAATGAACCTTGACCCCATCTAAACACACTTCCGGTCACGTCCAATGTTTTTATAACCAAGAAACGAAAGTTTCCAAAGAAAATGTATAAAGAAACACATTTCTTTAAAAGCTCCTAATATTTCTTTCACGCAGCAGTGTCACAGAGATTAATCTTTAATTACTGGAAACTCCAAGGCACTGCTGGAGCATTGGCAGCTCTACACCCTGCCCCTGGTATTCAGTCCATTCATTTACCTGGATAGGAAAATTGCAGGATTGATACACGCAATTCCCCTCTATATCCACTGGAGCTGTACAGAATAAAATCCCCTGCAAATACTTACCATTTGAAACCTTAACACAGTGGTCAGCAAACATTTTTTTATCCAAAGAGCCTTTTTTGCAGAAATTTGCCTAAAGTACAAACTGTTTGGAACCGCAAAACAAAAAAAGGGATTAAAATTAGAAAAACATACATTTTCTACTTGGAATAAAACACAAATAGCAAATTTGCTAATAAAAATGAAAGAATACGAATTAGGAGCAGGAGTAGGCTATTCGGCCCCTCAAGCTTGTTCTGCCATTCAATAAGATCATGACTGATCTGATTGTGGCCTCAACTCCACATTCAGCCTACCCTCAATAACCTTTCACCCCTTGTTAGTCAAGAATTTTTCTATCTCTACAAATATTAATTGACCCTGCCTCTGCTGCTGTCTGGGGAAGAGAGTTCCAAAGTTTCATGACCCTCCGAGAGAAAAAAATTTCTTCTCAACTCCATTTTAATTGGGGGACCCCTCTTTTTTAAACTGTGTCCCCCAGTTCTAGTCTCTCCCACAAGGGGAAATATCCTTTCAGCACCCTGTCAAGTCCCCTCAGAGTCTTATATGTTCCAGCAAGATCACCTCTAAATCTTCTAAGCTCCAATGGATACAGGCCCAGCCTGTCCAACCTTTTCTCACAGGATAACCCCTCCCATCCTTCGTATCAGTCAAATGAACCTTCTCCGAACTGCTTCTAATGCATTTGTATCCTTTCTTAAATAAGGACGCCAAAACTGTACGGAGCACTGGAGATGTACGGAGATGTGGTCTCGCCACCGCCCGGTACGACTGTTTTGTTTTCCTGTTTTTATAAAAGACTTTGCAATAAATGAAATTATGCTTTGTTTTGAATTTGTCAGTAAAGTCATCTTTAAAACAGAATTTTTGGCTCAAAATGTTCAGAACAAAGACAATTTTCCAGCCCGTGGATTCTTATGCTATTAAAATATAATATAATAGCATTCAGTATAATTTATTATTTTCAACTAGTTTAGAAATATTAATGTGGCAATCCTAAAACCTGATCTTCAAATCCAAGGACTTATTTATAACCGATGAGTAGATGTATAACCCAGCATGATGCCATTTTTGTTAAGAAAATCATTTGGAAACAGTGAAATGCATCATAATTAGGTTCCCATAGAAGAATTGAGCTAGCTTTTAGTTCCTTGAGTTGACATTCTCTAGACTTAATATTTTAGAATTTTTTCATGAAAGTGAGAGCTGGCTAATAAAGCTGTGGAGCCGCAAATGAGAATAACGAATATTGTGGACCTGAGCTTTGAGGAAGTAATAATCTTCACTCCAGTAATGAGAGCACTGAAAAATTTACCATTGTCCAAAATCCCTGTCCACCTTCCCACGCGTAAAGCTCCACTGAAAACTTCTTCTGATGATCACCTTCCGATCTATGTAACTTTAACTAGCGCAGCCCATTTCAGACAAGCAGTGTACTGGCAGGATGTAAGAGAAGCCTGGAAATGAAATAGCCCAGGCCAAACGCCAAGGTAGAGTGGTTAATACTTGTTTCAGTACCCCCCACAATTCCAGCCCACTAGAAACCTGCTCCTATAATTATGAACCTTAAATGAAAATCTTAATTTGGGGGGGGCGGGGGAAGACTGTTGACTATTTTTACTTACCCCTTAAAGCAAACTTGCCTTTAAAGCATCTCAACTTTATGGTAAAGGAGGTATCAGATAAAAGACTGAGGGCTGGGAAAGTAGGAAGACCCCAGACCTTTCTGTTGACTTTAGGAAGACCAAAACCACTGTCTCTGGCCCCACTACAAAGCTTATCTGCTTGTCACCAATTCCATCCCATTGCCCAGCCAATGAATCAAATTGAACCAGACAGTTTGCAACCTTGGCATTCTATCTGATCCTTAGTTGAGCTTCTGACCCCATTCCTCCATATCACAAATACTGTTTACTCCAAGTCCACAGCATTACTTGTTTCTGCTCCTGCCTTAGCCAATGTGAAAGCACCAAATGTTCTTCTCTCAATAACAGTAATCCCTAGACTGAAGAATATTTTTTTAAACTTGTAAAAGACTTTTGTTTTACTGCTGCAATTCTGATAAGTGCATCATGTGTTTCACACCACTGGCTAGTAGTATTCTGTAGTAAGCATGTTTCTCAAACCTATTAGTTTTTTTGAGGGTGTTACTAGCAGGGTAGATAAAGGAAAACCAGTAGATGTAGTATATCCAGATTTCTAAAAGGCATTTGATAAAGTACCAAAGGAAAAGCTGCCACACAGATAAGGGCTCCTGGGCTTGGAGATAATATATCAGCATAGATGGAGGATTGGTTAAAGGAATATACAGTTAATAGGAATATACAAGATATTTCCATGTTGGCAGACTTTTCCTAGTGAGGTCCACAAAGATCAATGCTGTGACCTCAGCTATTTACAATCTATGTCAATGATTAGATGATGGGACCAAGCTTAATGTATCCAAAGTTACAGATATGACAAAGCTTGGTGGGGAAGTAAGCTCTGGGGAGGGCATAATGGCCAAAATTTTCTGGTCTCATTGACATTGAGTGTCATGGCGGGTGGGGTGGGGAAATATGGCGCGAAGGCATGGGAGCACTGCAGGATTATTCAATAGCGTGTAAAACCAATTTGCGTCCCGGTAATGGGATGCAAAGTAAGGCCCGACCGGAATTTTCCCCTCCACGCCAGATTTACTGTTAAGCCAGCAGGGTTGGAAAGGAGGAGGCCAGGGAGGTCAATGTGGATGGGGGTGGGATTCGCAGGGAGATAGGTAACATGCACCTTCACCTGGACATCCTGGAAAGAAAAGGGTTCTGGTTGGTAGGTGACAGAGTGGAAGTGGAAGGTGATTCCTGGGGGTCGACAGTGATTGGAGAAAGGAAATGAGTGACTGGTGGGGGGAAAGGACAGGGGAGCTGAGAAGAAACTTAATGACTACTGTCAGTGTCAAAATCAAGAGTGAGTGGAGCCTCATGTTACATGGGTACAGTGGGTGCATGGGAGTGTGATCAGTGGGTCGGCTTAGATGGACAACTGAAAGAGACCCCCAGCAGGCAGCATTGAAAATGCTCAGGATAGTTAGATGAGTGTGAATGGATGAAGGCTTCGTGTGTGTGGGAGAGTGCTTGCACGAGGCTCTGAAAGGCCCTATCACACACACGCTTCTCCCTCCAGAATCACCTGTGGTCCGGCTGTGTGCAGATGAACTGCTAATGGGCGGGGACGGATGCAATGGCAGGACTCACAAAGCCTGTTAATGAAGCTGAAAGACAACATCACACATTATTCAGTGAAAGTGAAAAATATTTTCAGATTATAAAGTGACAAAATGTGTTCATCCATGCAACCTCCTGTGATCAGAAATGTTTAAATTTTCTAGGCCTACTATTTCTTCCAGGTGCTGCCCTGATATCCAAAGCCGGGATGGAGACAGACTATGCAATGGTTGGCCCTGTTGCCTTTGATGACTTGGACTAGCATTCTCTGGAGTTCTGAGGCCTTGAGGGCTCTGGCTTGCTTTGGTTGTCCTCCTGTGGGCCAGCTGCTCCCTCTGCGGTGACAGGGGACAAGGTGGACAGGGTCACGGACAAAGGGAACTCGGAGCCTGTGAGATTCCTGAGTGGATGACCTAGGGTTGTCCAGCTCCACTCTTCAGGTGCCCAAGTGCCCTGGCCTGACCCCTTGAGGGGAAGGAGCACCTAGAGGGACATCAAGTGGCCCATTTCCCTCTCACGTTACTACTGCAGGGATGCACCCATGGCTAACGTGATGGAGTGCAAGTCTATGCGCATCTCCATGTTCTGCTGGCCCAGAGTCTCTGTGGCATCTGTCATCCTTCCCAAAGAGTCCTCCATGTGCACACATGTGGGCACCACTTTATCAGACAGCAGGCAGACGCACTCCTCCAACTCATGTGGCACTCGGTTAAGGGCTTCCAACAGCTCTGCATGATGCTCCCCCGCCTTCTGCTGACTCTCCAGGATGAGTTGGAAGGCTGAATCCAAAGGCTCGTCTTCTGTCTTGGACGTCACAGGTGCCTCTTCTGCAGCAGTCCTCTGAGTGCCAGGGAGCTCAGCAGAACCTGCCTCCTCCTGCTGCAGGCAAGTGTTCATGCAGTGACCACCAGGTTGTGAACCCGAGCCTCGTCTAGATCTAGGTCCCAACAAGGTGTGTGTCTCTGCGCTGGTGGAGCGTGTGGGTAAGTATTGTTACAGGTCTTCCAGGCTACTTATTTCCAGCTCTTCGATGGAGGAGGTGTCCTCTTGGCTGGAGATGAGGACCTGGATGGAGCTGAGGGACTGGCTGGCTGAGGGCATCGGTCACTTGGCAGAGCTCCCTGTGAACCAAAGTAGAGATAATTAATGCATGGCAGCAAAGTCAAAAGCAAGAGAGAGAGCACTCACAGTTGCGTTGATAGAGGGGTGATGTGGTGCAGGAACATCACCTGGGTGTTCGCCACCACCTCATAGGCATGGTCCATGTCCCCACCAGTCAGTGTGATGGCATATTCCTCAAAGAATGTGTGGGGTCTAATGTGGGCCACTGCACTGCAGTCTAGGATCTCTCCCTGCTTTTGTGAGGCAGCTTCTCCTGCATGGAAACAGATGGAGAGAATGTGAGCAGGATGCATGGCACTACGTGGAATATCTGTGTGGTAAGCGGAGCCATGAACAGGATCAGAACAAGAGCTCAAGAGGGTATGAGCCTGATGGAGGTGTCAGGGTGTGCGTGAGATATAGTGGTGTTGTCCTTTGAGGTGTGAGGTGGACGTGTGATTGGTTTTTGAGCCTGTGAGTTGAGAGTGACGAGCTGGTTGACTTACCCTGGCAGAAGGGATGAGAGCATTCATCCTGCATCGGATGTCTGCCCTCCTCTGTGCTCCGGTGGAGCTTACCGCTGCCACTGCCTCCCAGGCCAGATTGCTGGCTCTGGCGGACCTCCTGCAGCCAGAACATGGGGAGAGGACATCACGGCGGCTTTCCACTGCATCCAGCAGGCGCGCCAGAGAGGCACCACGAAACATGAGGGCTGACGCCTGCTTTGCTTTCGGAGCCATTTGTCGCCAGGAGCAGTCCTGGTCTGAAGGCATGAAGTAAGCTTCACTCTGCTGCGCTTTAATGTTTTTTTTCATTCTTTCAGGGATGTGGGCTTTGCTGGCTGGGCCAGCATTTATTACCCAGCCCTAATTGCCCTTGAGAAGGTGGTGGTGAGCTGCCTTCTTGAACCGCTGCAGTCCATGTGGTGTAGATACATCCAGAGTGCAGTTAGGGAGGGAGTTCCAGAATTTTTGACGATGTGATAGTGAAGGAATGGTGATATATTTCCAAATCAGGATGGTGAGTGACTTGGAGGGGAACTTCTAGGTGGGGGTGTTCCCATGTGTCTGCTGCTCTTGTCCTTCTAGATGGCAGTGGTCACAGGTTTGGAAGGTGCTGTCTAAGGAGCCTTGGTGAATGCGTTTAGTGCATCTTGTAGATGGTACACACTGCTGCCACTGTGCGTCGGAGGTGGAGGGAGTTAATGTTTGTGGATGTGATGCCAATCAAGCGGGCTGCTTTGTCCTGGATAGTGTCGAGCTTCTGGAATGTTGTTGGAGCCACACTCATCCAGGCAAGTAGGGAATATTCCATCAACCTCCTGACTTGTGTCTTGTAAATGGTGGACAGGCTTTGGGGAATCAGGAGGTGAGTTACTCGTCACAGGATTCCTAGCCTCTGACCTACTCTTGTAGCCATAGTATGTATATGACTAGTCCAGTTCAGTTTCTGGTAGATGGTAATCCCCAGGATGTTGATAGTGGAGGATTCCGTGATGGTAATGCCATTGAACATCAAGGGGTGATGGTTATATTCTCTCTTGTTGGAGATGGTCATTGCCTGACACTTGCGTGGCACAAATATTACTTGCCATTTGTCAGCCCAAGACTGGATATTGTCCAGCTCTTGCTGCATTTGCACATGGACTGCTTCAGTATCTGAGGAGTCGCAAATGGTGCTGAACATTGTGCAATCATCAGCGAACATCCTCGCGTCTGACCTTATGATGGAAGGAAGGTCATTGATGAAGCAGCTGAAGTGGTTGGGCCTAGGACACTACCCTGAGGAACTCCTGAAGTGATGTCCTGGAACTGAGATGACTGACCTCCAACAACCACAACCATCTTCCTTTGTGCTAGGTATGACACTAACCAGTGGAGAGTTTTCCCCCTGATTCCTATGGACTCCAGTTTTGCTAGAGCTCCTTGATTCCACCTTTGGTCAAATGCGGCCTTGATGACAAGAACAGTCACTCTCACCTCACCTCGGGAGTTCAGCTCTTTTGTCCATGTTTGAACCAAGGCTGTAATGAGGTCAGGAGCTGAGTGGCCGTTGCAGAACCCAACTGGGTGTCCATGAGCAGGTTATTGCTAAGCAAGTGCTACTTGATAGCACTGTTAATGACCCCTTCCATTACTTTACTGCTGATCGAGAGTAGGCTAATGGGGCAGTAATTGGCTGGGTTGGATTTTTCTTGCTTTTTGTGTACAGGACATAGCTGGGCAATTTTCCACATAGCCAGGTAGATGCCAATGTTGTAGCTGTACTGGAACAGCTCGGCTAGGGGTGCGGCAAGTTCTGGAGCACAAGTCGGTCAGTAGTGGTGCTATCGAGCCACTCCCCCTAAATATGGCACCTGGAGCGGGGAAGCGCTAAGGTCATGGCATGGTGGGAAAGTCTGAGCCCGCCTGCCAGAAATCCAGGGTGTTTCCTGTAACTGAATTATTAATGAGGCAGGACCTGCCAGGAATGGGGCGATACATCGTGGAAACCTGCCATTGCGGCCAGCGGGTAAAATTACTTTTTTCACATCTGCTACCACACTTAGCCAAAACTGGGATGATTCTGCCCAAAGAGGCTGCAACGGGATATAGGAAGATTAAAAAAGTCAGCAAGAGGGTGACAGATGGAGTACAATGTGGGAAATAGGAGATTATTCACCTTGATAGGAAGAATAGAAAAACAGATTGATATGTTGGCCTTTATTGTAAGGGGTTTGGAATACAAGGGATAGGAATTGTTGACACAATTCTAGTCTTTGACGAGACCATACCTGTACAGCTTTGGTCTCCATAGCTAAGGAAGGATATATTTGCCTTGAGAGAGTTTGCAATGAAAGTTCTCTAGACTGATCCCTAGGATTGAGGGGGTTATCCATGAGGGGGAAAGATTAAGTAGAATAGGTCTATACTCTCCGGAATTTAGGAGAATAAGAGTTGCTCTCATTGAATCATACAAGAATCTGAGAGAACATGCTAGAGCAAATCCTGAGAAGCAGTTTCCCTAGCTGGAGAGTCTCGAACACAGGGACACAATCTTAGGATAAGGGGTCAACCATTTAGAACTAGGATGAGGAGAAATTTCATCACTGAAAGGGTTATGAATCTTTGGAATTCTCTATCGCACAAGGGGTGGATGCTCAGTCATTGTGTATGGTCAAGGCAGAGATTTATAGATTATCATGCTCTAGGGAAATGGGGATTTGGTGGGAAAGTAGAGTTGAGGTCCTAGATCAGCCATAATCTTATTGAATGATGGAGCAGGCTCGCGAAGCCATATACCCTATTCCTGCTCTTATATCTTAGGTTGTCAGACCCAGAGAACACAATTGACAGCTTGGTTTGACAAGTAACTCCCCAAACTTAACTCCAGGATCACAGTGTGCTGCAAAAAACACATTCTTTTTGTCTCAAAATTATTGCATTCCATCAAGATCGATTGCTGACCAGGGAAACCACCTGAAAAATCACATGTGAGTAATCCAATCACTAGCATTGGTGAATCCAATACTGAATATCAGAGAGGAAATAAATCAGAACCCTGCCTCAGCTGTTTGGGAGATCCCTAGCCATATTTCCGGTGCATCTGGCAGCTAATTCACTGGTTTCGGGAACCCCATCCCTTTATAGTCCACCTCCAAGAGCTGCCAGCCATTCAGAAGTCGGAGAGCTGGAGCGGAGTCGGAGAGTTAAAAGTGCCCGAGAAGGGGCAAGACTGAGAGAGGAGCCAGAGAGTTAAAAGAGCGCGAGAAGTGCAAGACTGAGAGTGGAGTTGGGAGTTAAAAGAATGCAAGTAGGGGAGAGACTGAGAGTGGAACCGGGAGTTAAAAGAGTACAAGAAGGGGCAAGACCAGAGGTATGCACTTGAAGTGCTCCTTTGGGCTGCATTAGAGTCCTTCAGTTAGAGATTGGTGAGAGAGAAACTTTTAAGGATTAATTTAGATCTAAAGTCTAATCTTTCTTTAATTTAGCAACTACCTAAAGGTTGCTCTTTGTGTTGAGAGAAGGTGAGTTTTATTCCAGCTTTCAAACAGGGTCTGCTTGTAGCTGCCGCTAGTAGATTAGTTAACTGGCATAAAAAAGTTTTCAGAAGCTAGATTCAGACAGCACAAAAGCCAGCGATCTACAGTGCTGCATTGGGCTGCATTAGAGTGCTTCAGTTGGAGTTTGGTGAAGAGAAAAGGAGGTGATCCTTTCATTTTCTATCTTTCCTCAGTAAGATAGGATTCATATTTCTTCTGTCCTTAATATTCTTTAAACTAGGGGAAGTAAAAGCAAAGTGAGTAATTTAAGGGTAAGTAAGGGCAGCTCAACCAAGTGGAATGCTCCTCCTGTGTGATGTGGGAAGTCAGGAACACTTCCAGTGTCCAGAGCGACCAAGTGTACAGGAAGTGTCTCCAGCTGCAGCTACTTGAAATAAGTATTTCAGAGGTGGAGCTGCATCTGCTGTGGAGCATCCGCAAGGATGAGATCTTCATTGTAGCATGTACAGTGAGGTGGTCATACCACAGGTAAAGAGCGCACAGGCAGAATGGGAATGGGTGACGGCCAGACAGAGTAAAAGCACCAGGCAGGTAGTGTAGTAGTCCCCAGGGTCCATCTCCCTCTCAACTGGTTTTCTGTTTTGGATACTGCTGGGGGAAATAGTTTCTCAGAGGAATGCAGCAAGAGCCAAGTCAGTGGCATCACGAGCGGCTCAGCTGCACAGAGATGGGGAGAAAAGAATGGGACAGAAGGGGACTCTATCATAAGAGGAACAGATAGATGTTTCTTCAGCTGCAGACGCGACACCAAGATGGTATCTTGCCACCCTGGTGCCAGGGTCAAGGGTGTCACAGAGGGGATGCAGGACATTCTGAAGGGGGAGGGTGAACAGTCAAAGGGTGTGGTCCATATCAGTATCAATGACATAGGTAAAAAGAGGGATGAGATCATGAAAGCGGGTGGGGGCGATCACGGAGCCAACCACCACCCGCAATCAGCTCCGCACAGTGATTTCACGTGGCCGGGCCAATTAAGGCCCACCCTGTGTGGATCACGAGTGGAGCGCTACCTGTGCAGGCGGGGGAAGGAAGGAGAGTCGGGTCCAGCGCTCTTTCACACTCTTTCAGGGAGATTGACGCGCTTTTTAAAAGAATAAATGAGTACAATAAAAATTTAATGAAACATGTCCCCTCATGTGACTGTTTTTATTCTTCAAAAAAAGTTTTCATTTAATTAGTATTAGCTTTAGGAAACCTCATCCCACTCCTGGATGAGGTTTCCTAAAAAAACGTAAAGGCCGCTTGGCCTTTCTGCCTGCTCGCCAACTGTAAGGTTGGACAGGCAGCATAAAATTCATGTTAATTACCTGTTTAATGGCCTTAATAGGCTTATCAACTGTCAGCAGGTGCGCAGCCGATCCCAGCGCACGCCCGCCAAACGGAATATCACACAACTTCGCAATGACCTCGGGGCGCACACTCGACATCATCACGCATCATTTAGCATTCTGGCGTGTCAGGTGCGCATCCGCACACCGAATGGAAAATTCTGCCCTTGGTGGGAATTTGAGCGATGAGGAGGGTGTTAAGAGGTTTCAAGGCGATTTAGACAGGTTGAGGAGTGGGCAAATACATGGAAGATGCAGTATAACATAGATAAGTGTGGAGTTATCTACTTTTGTAGGAAAAACAGAGTGGCAGAGTATTATTTAAATGGTGATAGATTGGGAAATGTTGATGTACAAAGGGACTTGTGTTGGTCTTGAGTACTGGAGCAAGGATGTCTTACTCAATTGTACAGGGCCTTGGTGAGACAGCACCTGGAGTATTGTGTACAGTTTTGGTCTCCTTACCTAAGAAAGGATATACTTGCCATAGGGAGAGTGTAGCGAAGGTTCACCAGACTGATTCCTGGGATGGCAGGGTTATCGTATGAGGAGAGATTGGGTTGACTAGGCTTGTATTCACTGGGGTTTAGAAGAATGAGAGGGGATCTCATTGAAACATATAAAATTCTGACAGGGATGGGCAGACTGGATGCAGCGATGATATTTGCCCTGGCTGGGGAGTCTAGAAGAAGGGGTCACAGTCTCAGGATATGGATTAGATCCCTTAAGACTGAGATGAGGAGAAACTTCTTCATTCAGTGGGTGGGGAACATGTGAAATTCTCTATCACAGAGGGCAGTGGAGGCCAAGTCACTGAATATATTTAAGAAGGAAATAGATAGATTTCTGGACTCTAAATACATCAAGGGTATGGGGAGAACGCGGGAGTATGGCATTGAGATGGAGGATCAGCCATGATCATATTGAATGATGAAGCAGGCTCGAAGGGCCGAATGACTTATGCCTGCTCCTATTTTCTATGTTTCTATGCCCTATCGGCAGATCCACCAGTGACACTGAGAGTAATGGCCGCTGCTGGGACTGCAACCAGCTGAGATGTCGCAAAGTGAGTGGGGTCGAGGGTTACAAGGGCCAGCCAGGCATGCCCTGGCGAAGAGAGATTGCTATGGGCAGGGGAGACATTGCCACCTGGAGCCCCTACCTGGGCCACAGTCTCTGATTAGGAGCATACCACCACCACCCCCACCCCAACCGTCCCCACCACCCCCCCCCCCCCCCCCCCCCCCCCCACCCCCCCACCCCAACGTCTCAAGCCGGCTGGACAGTTCCCCCTTTGTGGCAGATGGTCCATCTGCGCCAGTGGCAGTGGGAAGGGTCCTTAATTGATCATTTAAGTGATTCAATTAGCCTCTGGGCAGGAAGGCCGGCCCCCAGCTTCCCCGGTACTGGCAGAATGCCATGGTGGTGGGAAGGCAGCGAGCCCAGCTTCCCTCGCCGTTTTACAGGCTGGTAAAATTCAGCCAAGTAAGTTTAGTCTAATTCACCCCACGCCCGACCACAGCTCACTGCAACAGGTTGGAACACTAAAAGCCACAGATGGAAATTTCATCACACGTTGAGATTCCTAATCTCAGTCAAAGGTACCCAAGGTCAAACTGGACAGAGGAAATTCATAAAGGTGAAACAACTTGGACCAATCTGTCTGCAGAGTAGGCTTGGCAAGACCCAGTGATTGTACATCAATCCATGCGGTGCTCCACAGGGAAGGAAATATTTTCAATTTTAGGATGGGGAGGAAAGAAAGATTTAATTTCCAAAATTGCTCTGTGTTTGATGATTGTTAAGTTTGCTTCAATGCTGTGACTGATTGATGTGTCACTCTGCTGATTGCCATCGTTCACAGGGAGTTAGGAAGGTAGTTTTATGCATGAGATACCATTGGTCCTGCAGCGAACATTGTGTCACCATTTGTCAGAGCTTTATGGAGATGACCCAAAAAAAACAGGAGATTCTTCAATTATTCATCTCTGCATTCTAGGCTATGAACATTGTAAGAATAATATACTCTTTCTTCGTCACTTCTTCCTCTTTGCTTAACATTGTTCTGTTGCGTATTTTGACAAAATGCCATCACCTGAGTTCCTCCTTGGATGCTTACAACGTGTGGACGACTGCCAACTCCAGTGCAAATCAGATGGGCATGAGAACAAGGTGTCCGATTCATTTACCCAACAGCACTTGCCAGAGGAACAAATCATTTTTGTAGTCAACTTCATTTGCGTCAAACTCCAAGCACTCAATCTAAAGTTGGCATCAAGCTTGGCATTCTGACAGTACTTTCACAACTAATGCTGACATCAGAGCCAAGCAATGTTGGCCTCAGCCTATGCCTCCTAGTGATCATCATTGCCGCCTAGCCAGTGCAAAAAAACCAACAATTCCAGCATCTTGGAATACTATTCTGATGTCAGGGGCTACCCCGCTGAGGGTATGAGCCCTGATCCCATTCAGTCCGATGTTAAAATAGGGACAGGCGTAGGGACAAATTTACCAAGAAAACATGACCTGGATTCTTCCTGAAATTAGAAATAAAAAGAAAAGGAAGACTTGCATTAATATAGCATCTTTCATGACCTCAGGATGCTCCAAAGCACTCTAAAGTCAATTAAATATTTTTGAGGTGTAGTAACTGTTGGAATGGAGGACACATGGTGGCCAATTAACACACAGCAAGCTCTCACAGTGATGAATATTGGCCAGGACATCACAGATAATACCCCTGCTCTTCTTCAAAATAGTGCCTTGCATCCACCTGTGAAAGCTGATAGGGCCTCAGCTGATCATTTCATTTAAAAGAGAGAACATCTGGCAGTGTGGCACTCCTTTAGAATTGCATTGAGCTGTCAAACTAGATGTTTGTGCCCAAATCTCCAAGTGGGTCTTGAACTCACAACAGCCTAACTCAGGGTGAATAGTGGTCCTGCTTGACTCAGGGTCAATAGGGTCCCTACTGAGCCATGGCTGACACATGAATTGGCCAGGATGGTGCAGATTGAAGGAAAAAGCTGTCAGTGAAACTAACCAGCACCTCATTATCTAATGATTATTTCCTTTACCTGACAGGACCGTCAATAGCCTCTCCTTCCCTATGCAGCAGATTTCACTCCTATCTATTACATTACACTGTTCCCTGGGCCATGAAATATTATGTAATAATATACCGAAAATTTTGATAAAATTGCCCTATTAAATTCTAGGGAATACAACTCTAGTTTATGTTACCTCTCCTAGTAGCTTGACCCTTGGAGTCCAGGTATCATTTTAGTAGATTTATGCTGCACTCCCTCCAAGGCCAGTACATCCTTCCTAAGGTGTGGTGCTTCATGTTTCGCACGGTAGTGCAGTATGGTCTAACCAGGACTTTGCATAGCTCAAACATGACTTCTACTCCTTTGTACTCTATTCCTCTAAATATAAAGGAAATAGTTTTCCTGCAATATAGACCAGGTTTGGTAATTGCAGTCTCTCTAATTGAACCATTTATCTTTATATGGAGGGTCTAAAGGAACCCAAGTGCGGCAGCGGGCACGAAAAATGTTGCTTTCCCCACCGGCCGCAAAGGTGGGTTTTTGGGCCATATCGTCCCATTCCTGCCTCATTAATTATGCAGCCACAGGAAACACGGTGTCTCACTGGCTGGCGGCTTCTGATTTGCATGCCGTGCCGTTACCTCGCCCCTTCCTCACACGAGGCATCATATTTAAACTTCTCAATGCTTGCAGCACAAGACTGCTCCAGTGAAGATATGGCCCCGAGAGCCAAGAAGAGTGCAGCTCCCTGATTCAGTGACACATCCCTGTGATGCCTTCTCAATACCGCGGAAGCCCGCCCGATGTCCTCTACCCCTGCTCTGGCTGCAGGAGACCCATCAGCCTCACCACTCTGGTTTGGGAGGAGGTGGCAGAGGTGGTCAGTGCCAATGCTGCACACAAGAGGTTGGCCATCCATTGCAGAAAATGGATGAACAATCTCATCTGTGCTGCCAGGGTAAGGCAACCATCTCATCACTTTAAATTCGCACATTCACAAGACCATCACACATTGACTGGCAACTCAGTCACTGCCAGCTCAAGGGACATTACCTCTCACTCTCTCACACACGCCCTCACATCACCATCTGGCCTCATCTCCCCTGGAGACTGCTTCCTTAGCCACACCATCTTGAGGCCACTTGCACAGATCAATATCTGCCCCCACATACACCCTGGGATACCCCCCTTCCCCAGTACAGCCCTCATTCTGCAGCCTCTTCCCTTGCGTGAGGCCACTTCTCTCCCTTCCCCAAGCAAGCCCTAGCTCTGCAGCCATTGAAAAGCTACCCCCGCCTTATGGCTGGTCTGTTAGGTAGAGCCCTGCCCATGAGCCCCCATAAAAGTGATGTGGTGCTGCCTGCGAAGCCTGGCGCTGATGATCGTGAGTCCTGCCCGAAGCAAAGTGGGCAAACAAACCTCAAAGTCCTGAGTGAAGTGCAGCCCACCAGGTGCACGTCACTTATGCACAGTTATGAAACGCTGTGGTGTGCAATCACACTGACGTGCCCGGAGGATCCAGCCTGGGGGCTGATTTTGGAGATCAGGGCTTATAATGAGATGCTAAACATTGAAATTAAGCACCTGTTGTGCAATGGTGGGAAATGCAGCCCACTATTGAAGGGTGGAGCAGACGATCAGGAACTGCTTTGACAACAGCGTGAAACCAATTTTTGGCCATATTGTCCCCCCCCACCCACCAGCCCACATGCCAGGATGATGTCCGAAAATTCCAGTACAAGTATAATTTCTTCATTACAGGTGACAGCTGATAAGAAAGATGCTTGATGAGAATTGGAATATGAATTGCATGTATTTTATGTTGCTTTCATTTTACAATATCCATATGTATGTCAGAAAATTCTGATTACTATAACATCAGTGAAGAGTATTTTTACTGAGACTAATATTTTTATGAATCGCAATAGGAAGGGGAATAAAACGATGACAATGAGTTATGGTTGTAGCCCAGTGAAAGTAAAAAAGACCTTCTTAGAATCCAGTCAGCATTAAGAGTCAGCTGCATAATGTGAGGCTGAAATCACATGTAGCCCAGACCAGGTTGGAATGGAATAATAGCACCCATGACTCCTTTGGTAGCAGGAAAATGCTGAAGTAAACAGCAGTAGTTTACGATTTTTTTTTAAAGCTGGTCTGGCACTGACATCAATCTTGTAAACCTAAACAAGATTAATAGCTGATGTTCCGAGCCATGGGCTGAATGCACAGAGATTAAATCAATGTTACTGCCAGCAGTAAGATTTCAGGATATATTCAGAATGAAGGTTCAAGTTTTACAGCTTTGGCTTCAGGAGGCCAAAAATATCTACTCCCTGTAAAATAGTCAGCTAAGGCCACTCAGGGGAAAATGTAATGTTGATTAAGGAGTAAATCTGAGCATCTGTTTCAGTTCTAACTTCGGAGTTTGACATTTTGATTCTACCAAACAGGACTAAAGAATAGAGCCCTACTGTCATGAATCTATCAATATGAATGCATCTAACATTTTGAGACTTTTACCTATTTGACCTGGAAGGCATTTTGTTCTAATTCATGTTATGCTATTATTCTAAAGGTTGATTCAGATTACAAAGGGATATCTCACAAGGTGAAAAAAACCATTTAGTAATTAGGAATAATGGGAAGTGGTTGAGCACATCATAGAGCAGTTTGTACCTGATACTAGAATAGACCTTCACACAATACACCGTGGCCAGCATTTTCAGCTCGGCATGCGGGCACGTGCCCGACACACCCTAGCATGAAATAACGCGCCATGACATTGGGCGAGCGCAATATGTCAGTCAGCGGGTGCACGCAAGGATCAGCTGCGTGCCCGCCAACAATTAAGAGACAGTGAATTTAAAAAAATGAAAATTTGTTAAACTGTGAAATGCTGCCTCAAAATGCAATGGTGTCTAGGGACATCATGAGGTTATAAAGTATTTGGTATCAATGCAATCTTCCTTTAAACAACTGGGAGAGACAATGTGGTGCATTAAAAGTATGAAGAGCAACATTGGAGCACTGCAAAATGGCTTCATGATGGAATTGCTGATTGGGGAGAGGAGGGGTAGAAAGGAAAGGTGTTAAGAGTGAAGGAAATCAGGGATTTTAGAACCTCAAAAGGAAAAGAAGGCATGTCATGTACACTCAAACTCTCAATCTATATCAATAACTTGGATGAAGGGACCAAATACATGCTTGTTGATGACATAAAGATAGGTGGGAGGGTAAGTTGTGAAGAGGGCATACGGAGTCTGCAAGAGATATAGATGGGTTAAGTGAGTGCGCAAAAATTTGGTAGATGGAGTATAATGTGGGCAAATGTGAGATTGTTCACTTTAGCAGGAAGAATGAAAATAAGCTTGTTATCTAAGTGAAGAGAGATTACAGAACTCTGCAGTACAGTGGGATCATATGAATCACAAGAGGTTAGTATCCAGGTACAGCAAGTCATTAGGAAGGCAAATGCAATGTTATAATTTATTGCAAGGGGAATGGAATATAATAGTAGGAGAGTTTTGCTACAGTTGTACAGGATGTTGATGAGATCTGGAGTACTGTATACAGTTTTGGTCTCCTTATTTAGGAAAGGACATAATTGCAACTGAAGCAGTTCAGTGAAGGTTCTCTCAAATGATTCCTGAGATAAAGAGGTTATATTATGAGGAAAGGTTGGACAGGTTGGGCCTGTATCCATTGGAGTTTAGGAGAATAAGAGGTGATCTTTTTGAATGATAAGATTCTGTGGGGATTTGACAGGGTGGAATCTGAGAGGGTGTTTTCCCTTGTGGGAGATACTAGAGCTAGAGGACACAGTTTAAAAATAAGGGGTCTCCCATTTAAGACAGAGACGAGAAGAATTTTTTTTTTCTCAGAGGGTCGTTAGTCTCTGGAATTCTCTTTCTCAGAAAGCAGTGGAGATGGGATCATTGAATATTTTTAAGGCTGAGTTAGACTCTTGACTGACAATGAAGTCAAAGAGTATAGGGGTAGGCAGGAAAATAGAGTTAAGATCACAATCAGATCAGCCATTGTAGTAATTATAGTTTTGGTGAACATAGGACTGTAGCTTGAAGAATAATCCTGTGTTGTAAGATCACATGATCTGTGTAAACCAATGTGTGAGCAACACGGGGAACCTCTACAAGGGAGAGTTCTTTTTTAGTTATAGAGTTTGATGCACATGTGTAGTTGCTGCTGTTATCTTGTAAATAAAGTAAAATGTTTCCACAAAGAAAAGTTGTCTGAAGATCACCTCTAAAACAAACTGGCAGTGAGGATAAATCAGGTTTAGTGCTGTAGCTTGCCCAGCGATTGTGAGTATCTACGTTTATTAAAAATAAAAGAAGATATACTCATCTGAAATGCCACAGTTTGGAAGGATTGATCCCTTTGAGCCAGCCACAGATGATTGGTCTCAACATATAGAAAGTCTTGCATTCTTCTTTCAAGCAAACAAAATCACGGGGGAGGAAAAGAGGAGAGCGATTCTCCTGGGTATTTGTGAGAGCAAGACCGATAGTTTAGATTGAAGCTTGATGGTCCCCAGTACCCCAGATTCAAAAACTTTCAGTTAATTAGTAGACCTCATTAAGGGACATTTTCAACCCAAGCCCTCAGTCACAATGCAGAGGTTCAGGTTCAATTCACAGAATAGAGCCCCAGGGAAGATCATTGCTACCTACACGGCGAAATTAAAACAACTAATGGAATATTGTGATTTCAGTGAAACCCTGAATGACATGCTCAGAGATTGTTTAGTATGCGTCATGCAGGAAGACAGTATTCAGGGAAGATTGTCGGCTGAAGTGAGCCTTGGTTTTAATGAAGGGTTAGAAACAGCGCAGGTGATGGAAAGCACTATAAGAGATTCACAAGCAATTCAAGGGCGCAAGATGGTGCCGGTATCCTAGTCAGGCGGGAACAGTCAGCCGAAAGTGGTGTGAAAAGCCAGGACTCCGCCGCGAAGTGGGAAACAGCCTCCACTAACTGAAAAGTGAGAGGAAACAGCTTAGCAACTAAACCAAAAAATAGCTTTCATCAACATGGAAACAATCAATCTTCTAGCGAATGGCAATTTAAAAAAATAGAATGATACTTTTGTCACAGAAGTGGAGACATAATTAGACAGTGCAAAGTGAGATTTAGACAGGCATCCAAAAAACAAACAAAGTCCAATGAAGTCTATAGTTTAGAAGAGCCAGAAACAACCAATTTTGACATTTATTCATTATTCAACATGGAATTTGGGAAGGAGGAGCCTATATTGTTTGTTACAGTGTAAGTGAATGGTAAACCATTAAAAATGGAAGTAGACATGGGTGCTTCTAATACTGTAATAGGAGAACACACTTGCAGATATTTAAATAATGGTAATCAACAATTAAATTTGGAACAAACATTTACCAAGTTAAAAACTAACACAGGTGAAGAAATCCAAGTAAAGGGTATCACCAGAGCAACTGTTCATTATTGACACCAATCGGCTCAGCTACCTTTGATGGTATTAGAAAGCAGGATGTCAAGCCTTCTAGGTTGAAATTGGTGAGGGAAATTAACCTTCATTGGCCAGTGAGATTTCAAAATGAAGCTGGAAGAGTTCCTGTCTTGAAAAGGGAGCAAGGCAAGATACCTTGTAAAGAGACTGGAGAGTCCAAGGACCGCACCAGGATGAAAAAGAAAAACCTGTTGAAAGACCTTCACACGTTACAAGGATCCCTCCAGTCAAAGATTGAGCCTCTAAAAAACTACGAAGAGAAACAGGAAGAATTTAATGCCTCTCTGAACAAACTGAAGAATCAGTTGACAGAGAAGGCGCAGCAATGTTTAAGTTTCCAGGAGGAAGCCAACTGATATAAGGAGCCAGAAGAACTGAAGAATCAGCTAATTGAAGCTAAAGAGGCTTTAAAAGCAAAAGTTGAAGAACTTTCCAAGATGTGAGTAGGTAATGAAATCATGGATAGCTCAGCTACTGAACCAAGACAGGTTGAGATTGCATCTGAGAAAAGTCTGGCCGACAGTGAAATCAGAAAGGCCGAGATTAAATTCTGTGGTAAAAAGAAGATGACACAAAGAGGATGCAGAATTACTGATGAGGCACCATATTCGGACAAGACTAAACCTAATACTTCCCAATTTGGAGGGGAACCCGGAGAAAATTCAAGGGAACCAAAAAGCAACTAATGATTTGCATGGTTGTGAGCGACAATTTGCTGCTGGAGAAGCAGTATATGTAAAGAATTTTGGTGGAGGACCGAGGAGGTTGCCTGGTAAAGTGAGCTCTATGACCAGACCATTGTCGTACCACGTGGAAGTAGAGGGCTGGATCACCCGTAAGCATGTGGGCCATTTAACAAACAGAGAGATACCCAAACAAAATGATGTTCCACCTGTAACCATTACTGAACCAGTGGTTCCTGTTGAAGTTGCTCAACCAAGGACAGACAAGCATGATGTCTCTGTCGGAGTGGAAAACACTGAACTGTAAGCGCCTAATGAGGTACCTGATGTTAATGCAGTTCCAGAGAATGTGTTTCCTAGAAAAGAATCTGAAGTCATAGAGCTCTGACATTCCACATCAATCAGAAAGTCACCTGAAAGAATGAGGAATGTAGTAATTATAGTTTTGGGAAACATAGGACTGTAGCTTTAAGAATAATCCTGTGTTGTAAGATCACATGATCTGTGTAAACCAATGTGTGAGCAGTGCGGGGAACCTTTACAAGGGAGAGTTCATTTTTAGTTGCGGAGTTTGATGCACACGTGTAGTTGCTGCTGTTGTCTTGTAAATAAAGTTAAATGTTTCCACGAAGAAAAGTTGTCTGAAGATCAACTCTAGGACAGCCATGATCTTATCAAATGGCTGAGCAAGCTTGAGGCGTCAAATGGCTACTCCTGTTCCTAATTTGCATGTTTATAAGTAGATTGCAGGCTCAAAGTTGCATCCAACTTGTATTTTGCAAAGATGTTGACACTTGCTTTTCATTAACTACAAGCAAACTGGAATAATTTGTGACTCAGTACCTGAGCCCTCAAAAGATACAACAGCAAAACTAGCTGGAAAAGCTCAGCTGGTCTGACAGCATCTGCAGAGAGGAAGACAGTTAATATTTCGAGTCCATATGACTCTGATGAAGTCATACGGTCTCAAAATGTTAACTGTATTCCTCTCTGCAGACGCTGACAGACCTGCTGAGATTTTCCAGCTATTTTTGTTTTTGTTTCAGATTTCCAGCATCCGCAGTATTTTGCTTTTATCTTCAAAAGATACTTTAGTTACAACATTGAGGTTCACTTTTTTAATAGCACATGGTGCCAAGTGGACACAAATCAACTCTCAAATATCATCATTTATGCACCCATAAAAGATCAATAATCCAGCTGTGTGAAGGTCTCAGTTGTGTAGTTCATATACCATGTGCTGACATATTCATAACTAACAGCATTCTCACTGCAACACAGGGCTCACAGCGACATTCAAAATCACTACTTAGCCATTGCAATCATATTCATATTACCAGCCCTGACATGGTTGAAGATTAACCACTTGCAATACAGCCTGCCTCTGTGTTGGCCCGTTTTGTTTTGCAGTGTTTATGTCCATGAAGCGAGGCCTTTGGGGTTTTTATACTTAATAAAGTCCAGTCAGAGGGGATTCTGATCCTACAGGGGATCATCTTCTGCTCAATTTCCAGCTGCACATACTGCATGTGCACATGTGCAGTTAATGGAGGGAGATAAGACACGTCTCCCTTGTGCCTCCTCTCCTTCCCCCTCGCCTGCCAACACCAACGTTCAAGGTTCACAGATAAACAATTTCTACTTAGACAAGGTAACAGAGGATGTTTAAATATTAAGTAAACAACTTAATATTTAAAGTAAAGATTCATTTCAGTTCCCATTTTAATCTAATCAATTTAATAGGTTTTTTTTTAAAATTGAGGACCCACCTCAGCTTGTGGCCCCATTCTGTATAGTTTTATACACAAAACTTACTCCCCATTCAACAATGTGCTGCATGTCCATATTTTGTGCTGGCATAGTTTTAGCATTTTTTCTAGGTGTTGGTGCAGTTCCAAACTCAGTTTTGCAGGAACTGCCAGCACAGACTTACAGCCTCCTGTCCTAGAGTGTGTTTGAGCATTTCTGTTAGTGACCTCTGATGAATAGTACTCAGGGTTGTGACCCTCAACAAGTATTAGTGAATAACCTAATACAGGAAGAGATATTACAGCAGTAAGCAATACAGTATAATTGTAACTAGGCCCTAATATCTTAATGTTGTTAGCTTTATTCTGGCCATACCATCATGGTGTGGGCTGAACGATTGATGACCAGGTGTTCATCCATTTTTAAGCTTCCCAGTTGGTGGATCCCTTGAAAGTTTAAGTCAATGATTTGTCAAGCTGCACACATTAGGAAAACAGTGAATTCAATTCCGAGAATGTGATAAATGGTTAGTGGATCTCTGCCAGAATTAACGCATGTGGCAAGGGTGGTGGAGTGCAAGGGCATGGTGGGAGTGGAGGAGAAGAGAAAGGGGTGTAAGGGGTTCAATCAGTGCTCGTTTTCCCTTACTGTTGGTTTTTGACTTTAGGATTTTATAAAGGACAAACTCACAGGGACACAAGGGTTTAGGCTCAACCACAAACCTATTTATTGACAGAAAGCCTCCATTGCCCCTAACACAAGAGCTCTAAACTAGTGTAATGACGTCGCACAACACTCGAAACCACAAACTAATTTGTAAAACTCCACTGAAAAGTAGAACCACAGGCAAAACCCCACATTTCTGCCCCAAAACTTACTCGGTCCAACTCAAACCCCCTTTCAGGATTTAGTTATTACCCTTAAAGCTATCTTTAATTCTCAGCCCCAAAATCAATGGATCTGGCTGAGGCTTACAACTCCCCACATGGCTGGTCATTCCGGTCTGAGCTGTAGGTCCATGAATCAGGTTGACAGTTCCTGATCGTCCTCAGTGACTGCAGTGCCAGACCTCATGGCCTTGGCCTTTTTATTATAAATCTTGTTTATAGTATCAAAGTACATTTACTGGAGCACATTCTGTTTGGATGGTTGGTGCTTAGCACCCCTTAATCTCTTTAGCCTGGTTCCTGCATTTGTTCAGACAACCCATTCATTGCGATGTTGCTTCCACGGCTGAAACAATGGACCCCATCCCAGTTGATGTCTCTGGATCTCAAGTTAATGTGTATGTGGCAAGCTCCATTTCTCCTTAGCTGTTGTCGATATTTTTGTTTGTGTGATGGCTGTTATCTAGGGCCATTTACTGTGATGGTCTCCTAGTTTCTTCAGTTGGATTGTCTGATGACACCTGTTTTGTCTCATTGAGATGATAATATCCCAGTATCTTTACACAGTATTGATTTGGTTTCAGTATTGACATGGTTGAAGATTAACCACTTGCAATACAGCCTGCCTCTGTGTTGGCCTGTTTTGTTTTGCAGTGTTTATGTCCATGAAGCGAAGCCTTTGGGGTTTTTATGTTTAATAAAGTCCAGTCAGAGGGGATTCCAATCCTACAGGCTTCCTCTTCTGCTCAATTTCCAGCCACACATACTGCATGTGCACATGTGCAGTCAATGGAAGGAAATAAGACACGTCTCCCTTGTGCCTCCTCTCCTTCCCCCTCGCCTGCCAACACCAACGTTCAAGGTTCACAGATCAACAATTTCTACTTAGACAAGGTAACAGAGGATGGCCGTCACTAATGGAACCTTACAGGACATGGTAGCAGTTATGTTACAGGAGTAGTAATCCAGAGACAGGGGGCTGAACTTTAACGCTCCGATGGCAGTGGGCATGTATGGAATTTCATGCACTGGCTGGTTCCCTGGCTCCATCTTGCTCCCTGGACCATTTGCTCGGTGGCAGGGTGGCAGGGTGTGACAGGGTTATAACCCAAGCTGACTCAGCTAATTAAAGACCTATTGTTGGAGGCAGAGGGAAACAGTGCAGTTGCCTGGAGATAGCCACCCAGTGGCAGACCAGGAGGCCAGCACTCCAAGCAGGTTTAGAGGTTGTCTGTGCCTGCCCGGCTTCAGCTGCCACAGGTCAGCTTGTGGAGGATTTCTCGATCTTGCTTGATTTTTTACTTTAAATTTGGAAAAGTTGGAGCGAGAGAGGTCACCTCCATTTTGGGGTGCCCTCTCCCTCGCTCACCTTGAATGGCATCCTGCTGCTGCTTCCAAGCTGGACCTCCTATTTGCCCTACACCGTTGTCCTTAATTGGCTGACAGGCCTGCCCTCCGGCCACTAATTGGCCAATTTGGGGGAATAACAGATGAGTGACTGTTTTCCGCACATTGCCAGCCTCTGACCCCCATTTGAGCCTGATGGTGGATTCCAGAATCTCGCAGGGGAAATCTTGCCCATGAATTCAAATCCCACAGCTGCAGATGGGGAATTTAAATTCAATTAAATAAATCTGGAATTAAAAAGCTAGTCTCAGTAATGGTGACCATGAAACTGCCGGATTGTCATAAAAAACCCATCTGGCTCACTAACAGCCTTTATGGAATCTGACCTGATCTGACCTCTGTGTGATTGCAGGTTCACAACAATGTAGTTGTCTCTTAACTGCCCTCTGAAATGGCCCACAAGCCACTTGGTTGTTTTCAAGAAAGCAGCTCATCACCACATTCAAGGTCAGCTGGCAATAAATACTGACCTTGCCAGCAACACACACATCCTGTGAGTGAATAAGAGAGGAAAAGATGTTGAGGAAGGAAGGAAGAGAGAGAAAAAAATCTACTTGGGGTTGCCTTTGCTGCATATAGGCTTAAATCTCTAAGGATGTTTATCTCCAGACAACCCAATGTCATTTGAAATATTACCAATACTGGTGCATTCTCCATGGTAACACTTCTACCAATCAGTACTCTCTTCTCATGAAGTATAAATTGTTGTTCCTTTTATATTTGATATTCTTGCAAATTGTCCCTGATGAGTGCAAAGTGAAAAGCTTTGACAATGTGTATCTTTTTTCAGTAATACTCAATATTACTAATACTTGTTGATTTTTTTGAGGTCTTATATTCAAGACTTACTATCAGCTGTCAATCAATCTTATCATGGTCTTTGGGACAATTTCTATTAATATCATAATAGCCTACATGAGGATAAAACTAGACGTTTGTTATTTTTACATTACTTATCATGATTTAAAAATAGTGATCAATTATTGAAATAACTATATAGGAATTTCTTTAAAATACAAGTAGGGTGAGACAAAGTGTTACAATCATTAATTAATAGGATGTCAACTTTAGGTCTGTGTAATATGATAATGGAGACTACAGGCAGTAGGAAATTAGTTATCCTGTGATCTCCACCTCAACCAGGAAAGTCAATATAATGTGATTTTTAAGTACTAAATGGGCCTAATCACTTGCTGAATCAAAACCAGAAATTAAAACTGACTCATCATCATGTCTACCTCCTACTCGCTGCTTGTGTAATTGAAGCCTTTCTCTGTCCAGTTCAAATTTTCTATCTTCCCTTTCTCTCTGGAATACATGGTTTTCCTTTTCCTTTTCTCTTTGAAACATAAGGCTTTCCTACTCTCTTGCTTTTTGGAATTCTAATTCAACTTTTTGCAGATCCTTTTCTTTCATCTCTCTTTGAAATTCAAGTCTTATCATTTCTCCTTCTTTCTTGAATTCCATCTCCTTCATTTGCAACTGAATCCTAACTATCTCAACCTGTGTTTTATCTGGATTAGTCTTTTCTTTCTCAAGGTTCCGGTATTG
This sequence comes from Carcharodon carcharias, assembly GCF_017639515.1. Classification (NCBI taxonomy): domain Eukaryota; kingdom Metazoa; phylum Chordata; class Chondrichthyes; order Lamniformes; family Lamnidae; genus Carcharodon; species Carcharodon carcharias. The sequence continues at coordinate 171,314,474 of NC_054472.1, forward strand.
GTCCAATACTTCAACTATCTCTGCTTCCCACTTTAAATCTATTTCCAACTTCTCTGCTATCACCTTCACATTAACCTTTGTTAACTGTTGCAAGGCACTCAAAGACAGGTCCTCTCTCTCTGTCTCTCCTCCAATCAATGAATACAACAAAAGTCACTGTGAAATGTTACTTGTTTAAACATCTCAGCCTGTGTATTCAACATCTTCAAGAGCCCCCAATCTTTTACAATCCCCGTAGAGACTAATAATCTTTTAAAAAGAAATGTGAATTTCCAGTGGTTGACTGAAAAGATCGTGTGATAAGATTTCAAGTTTTAATACTTTTACTGTAAAAAGAAAACTCAAAGCAACATTGGCTAAACAAACCTTCAGTAGTTAATTTATACGCTAAACTACAGAAAAGGTTCAGATGAACTTTTAAAACGATGAAAATTCCCTTCCAAGGTTAGCTTTACACTGTCCTCTAAGTGGACACTTCATTCTCCAGGAACCAGTCCAAGGTGATACTTCATTCCTGAAGGCTCGCCTCCTTTCTATTCCCTTCCCAGGTTGGTAACTCCTAATCACAGAACTGATTTTCACAGTGAAGAGTTAATTGGTGACTCTTCCCTCTAGCAAAGCTAGATGAATACTCCAGCCTCCTTTAAACTCTCGTGAACTTGGTCTCTTCAATCTGAGAATCAGCTGGCACCTGCATTCTCTGTGGTGAACAATAGAGACTTGCTGCCTTTATCTCTCTGCTCTCTCTCTCTCTCTTAGATTCTTGCAGACTGATCCTGTTTGTGAGGTTCAATGATATTTTAAGAAAACTTGTAACCCAATCCTATAATAGCTTCTGATGAAATTTTCCCCTCTTAAAGCCTACCTTCATAGCAATTAGAATCACATGGGCCATGTATCCAGGTAGAAATGCTAATTAGCTATCCTCTGGACCTCCAACTTCATTCTATCTTCGAATTAAATAGACAATTTAAAGTATAACTGTTTACAAAATCTGATATTCCTAACAGTTCCCTGGGACTTGAAACCAAACAATCTATCCATTATCAGCCAGCTGTTTTGGTCATTGTTTACAGGTGTGAACATCTTGCATCTTCTTCACAGTAAAATAACCTGGGCTTTCAGACTTTCTTCAACTTAATTTTCTCTTTCTGAACCTCTTTAGAATGCCTATCAAGGATACACTTCTAATCTCCATCGGACTCTTCTAAGCTCCCAGGATATCTCTCACTCCAGGTGCACCTATTTTTTCAATCAGATTCTCTACCAGTTATTCCCTAGCATATGCCAATGTAATTGTGACTCCTGGTATCACTTAAGAACTATTCCATGCACATTTAATTGAGACTTATAACTGTTGCTTTTCAAGTCTGAAACCTATGATATCCCTACCTTTGTGATTCCACTTCTGACATCAATTTGTAAGATTCAGGGTTCGGGAGTCACAGATTATCCAAAACAGGCAGTTGAGAATTCATGATTGATTCCAAGGTAGTTTATTAAATTTATTAAGAAACACAGTTTAGATATGATACCTAATCTAAATAAGCAGAAAAGACATACAACCCATAATAGATCAGAATGGTTTAATGGCTCAGAATTAGTCAAATGGTTGGGAAAGCAGGAAGATGCTGATTACCATGGTCAACAGGTCGCCTCAGAATGGTTCACTGGTCCTGGATTAGAAAAATGCATGGATGAAGCTGATCTACATACCTGGAAGTTACAATATCTTGTCTGTTTGCTAACAGCAGCCTTCTTCCCTCTTTGTCTTTTGCCTCCTCCAGTTAGCCGAGAAAATGAAAAATTGCCCATTTTGGCAGTAAGAATAAAAGAGAAATATATATGTTGAGAGATTGCAGAGGTGCAGAGGAATCTGGGTGTCCTAGTGTATGAATCACAAAAGGCTAGTATGCAAATACAGCAAGTAATTAGGAAAGCTAATAGAATGTTATCATTTATAGTGAGGGGAATTGAATACAAAAGCAGGGAGGTTATGCTCCAGTTATACAGGGCACGAGTGACACCACATTTGGAGTACAGTGTACAATATTGGTCACCTTATTTAAGGAAGGTTGTAAATGCATTGGAAGCAGTTCAGAGAAGGATTACCAGACTAATACCTGGAATGGGCGGGTTGTCATATGAGATAAGGCTAGGCAGACTAGGCTTGTATCCACTGGAGTTTAGAAGAGTGAGAGGCGACTTGATTGAAACATATAAGACCCTGAGGGGTCTTGACAGGGTGGATGTGGAGTGGATGTTTTCTCTTGTGGAAGAATCTAGAACTAGGGGGTCACTGTTTGAAAATAAGGGTCGCCCATTTAAAAGAGATATGAGGCATTTTTTTTCACTCAGAGGGTCGTGAGTCTTTCTGAAAAGGTGGTGGAAGCAGAGTCTTTGAATATATTTAAGGCAGAGGTGGATAGATTCTTGGTAAGCAAGGAGGTGATAGGTTATGAGAGGTAGGTGGGATGCAGATTTCAGATTACTATCAGATCAGCCATGATCTTATTAAATGGCGGAGCAGGCTCGAGGGGCTGAATGGCCTACTCCTGCTCCTTGTTTGTATGTCCATATGTTTGTATATCAGGAGGTTCTTTGTCTTCTCCAAGGTGAGGTTTGGAAGTGGCAGTTTGTTCTGTCCTTCAGTCCTCCTGAGCTAACCAAGGTGTTTGGCTGGAGGAAGCATTGGTCGGCCTCAAGAAGTTCTCTTCCATTCGAAGTGTTGCTTTTCCCTCTTGAAAGTCCATTTCTGGGAGGCTTATGCCAATCATTTATTCAACTGTCCATTAGCAAGGGACAGATATTCAAGATAATCTCTCCTATTTCCTTTGGAAGTCCATAAAGTCATCTTGTGGCTCTTCCTGTTTATCCTTCGGACAGTTGGTTCACATATGACTCATGAGGTCAATTCCCAACCCCCATCAGGATTACCAATGCCTTGTTTCAGTCTGTTTGTGCTTGAGACATGTCCTTGACAGAGATAATGGCCTTTGCTTTCTTGTGTTTGTCAGCCCTGGAAGCTAGGATAGGAGCTTTCTTTATAGGGAAGAGAGAGAGCTACTGCTATAATATTCAATACATTTCTTATTTTATAAAATTATGCAGTGATTTCTTACAGGCAGACGCAGAGTTAAACACAAAAATCCAATAGATGCTGTTCAAGGTGTGCCTCTCTGTCATTATTTTTGTGAAAATGGCAAACTTTCGGGCACTGAAATGTAACTATTACAAATGTGGAATCTCATTCTTTCAGGTTTTAACTGCTGGAGATTTTAAAAAGTATAAAACAAAAAAAACTTATTAAAAACTAAAATTTTCTGTAACTTCTTTTCCCTCTGTCTTAATCCAGTCCCTTTTTCTCTTCGTTTCTCTTTCTGTACCTGACTTGACATTGAACTAACCCACTTTAATCTACATTTCCATCTCGGTTCTTGTTCTGCTAATTTCACAATCCTTCAATCTGGTTGTTTGCCCAGTTCGTTCAGATCTAGATGCCTTATATCCCTCACTGAGATGTTATCAGCTCATTCAGCAACTTGCCATGCAAAAAATTTAAAATCCTAAATGTGAAAAGACAAGTCTAACTAAATGGCAGGTACTATTAGTGTTAGGTCACCTGCTAGAAATTGGTACTAGATTAGTAAAATCACTGAGAAAGAACATGAGACAGATGGCCTGACGTATGCAAACACTCACCATGGTTCAGTAGAGGGTGTTATTGTGACGTTAAAACTTTGCTATAACCTGACCAACAACAGGGGACTACATGATGCTGATATTCATTGACAGATGAAAAATTAGCTATTTTAACTGAGATATTAAATAGAAGCAAAGGAATTTTGTACAAAGATTGATACAGCATGCACCCTTCATTTTGCTGAGCACTAGAAATTAATTTTATATTTCAGTGATTCCAACTGATGTGCCACAGAGAGTTCTGCAGGCAGAGTACTAGAGAAATCTAAACAGATCAGATGACTATACAACAATAGAAACTGCAGTGAAAATCTTTCCTTGGCTGGAGTTTATAGAAAGCTGTCACTTCCATTCCATAGGTTCATAGAATGGTTGCAGCACAGTAGGCCATTCTGCCCATTGGTGTCCATGCCAGCTCTCTGCAAGAGCAACACAATTAGTCCCACTCCCTGCCCTTTCCCTGTAGTCCTGCAAATTGTTTGTCTTCAGTCGCTTAACCAGTTTCCTTTTAAAAGGCACCACTCTCAGACAGTATATTCCACTTGCTAAGTAAAAAACTATTTCCTGGTGTCGCCTTTGGTTCTTTCGATTTGAAAATAAATGCAAGGGGCTCTAGATTTTAATCCATAATTATATGGGTTGTCAGCAAAGAACTTAACACAGTTTCCTGTTAATGAACATGTTCACTTTTTCCCCACTTGTAAAGATTCATTAAACACTGTTCAGCCATTATTCAGCACTGACCTTCAGCTTGTCTTCATCCCTTGATAACTCTGGGTACACAATGGAAAGGTATAAAAGGAAAAAGGTTTGGGTGTTTATCAGCCATACACCAAGAGACTGAAATTACCCAATCAATCTGAGGTTGTCATTGGCAATGTGATTTCAGTACGGTGATGCATCTCAAGGGCATTTAAGTGCAAAGCAAACATTTGAATTAGCACATTAACAGCAACATCCCCCATATTGTTAGAGAAGTCAAGCATTTCTTCGTACCTACTCACAGAGAAAGTAATGGTGGCATCAGTGCTAATCTCCTGGATGCAATGGCCTGGCGCAAATGTATCATCCAAAGCTGGACTCCAGCATTGAACATTGGGAAGGAAGATAGGATCAGCAACATTCAGTCGCTTAACCAGTTTCCTTTTAAAAGGCACCACTCTCAGACAGTATATTCCACTTGCTAAGTAAAAAATTATTTCCTGGTGTCGCCTTTGGTTCTTTCAATTTGAAAATTAATGCAAGGGGCTCTACATTTTAATCCATAATTATATGGGTTGTCAGCAAAGAACTTAACACAATTTCCTGTTAATGAACATGTTCACTTTTTCCCCACTAGTAAAGAGGAATATGGAGTGCTGCTTGCCTTCTGATGGGACACCAGAACAGAGTAGTCAAGGCAGTATGACATGAAGGTCAAGCTGCTTCTACATGTTTCAAAGTCTGTGGCTCTCTCCTTAAGGCCCTGATGGTGGGCATCTTTCCATGCATCCTAAGGCACGGTGGGTGGAATTTCTGTGCCCACTGGCGTCGGGCATGTTCAGTGTTGTGAGCGGACAACATGGCAAAAAGGCCAAAAATCAGCTTCACAACATCATGAAACCAGTTTGTAATCGTCTGCTCAGCCCATTGATGGGGGGTCGCGTTCACCGCTATCGGATGTCGTGAACCTCATTGTAATACATCAGCATATCATTATAAGGTCAGCCCTCCACCCCACTGGATCATCTGTGCAAATTGACAGGATTGCAAACCAGTGCAGAACACATCTCAACAACTGTGACGTGCAGAAGTCGGGACTTACCGCCAGGGCCTTGCTCACATCGTGGACATTGAAAGAGCAGAAGGTGCTGGAGCTTGACAGCAACAGCACATTGGAGGAATGTCCATGGCATGCTGGGTAGATTCTCATGGACATGGCTCTGCTGTGAAGTAGCTCACGGAATTTGGAAAGTCACCATTGATGCTCACAGTGGATGATGTTCGAGGGGATGGTAGAGGAAGTTCCAGAATCGACTGGGAGAGGAAGAGGTGTCGAGGGGGAGGGGAAGGTTGAGAGGAGGGGTACTGAAGGTGTCAAGGATGTGAGGTTGGGAGGGGGGGGACTGAAGGTATCAGGGAGAATGAGGTTGGGAGGGGGTGAATGAAGGTTTCAGGGGGAGGTTGTGGGGGGAAGGGAGTACTGGGCGGAGGAGGAGTAAGGGGAGGAAGATGGTAACAGGGAAGGTCGATGTAAGGAGGTTGAAAGGCATAAGGGAAGGAGTTCGGAAGGGGGAAGGAATGCAGAGAGGGGAGGGAGTAAGAGAGGAGGAAGGAGTGCAAGGAGGGGAGAGAGTCCGGGGAAGAAGGACAGGAGGGAGTCTGGCGGGAGGAAGCAGTGCAGAGAAGGGAGGGAGTCCAGGGAGAGGAAGGAATGCGGAGAGGGGAGGGAGTCCAGGGTGCAGGACAGAGTGCAGAGAGGAGAGGGAATAAGCGTGGAGGAAGGAGGAAGGGTGGAGGAAGGAGTCTGGAAGAAGGAAGGGGTAAAGCTGGAGGAAGAAGTAAGTGTGTCTGAGGGAGTCAGGAAGGGGGGAGGAATAAGGCTGGAGGAAGAAGTAAGGGTGTCTGAAGGAGTTAGAAAGGGGGAGTGGGGTCAGGGGGGTAGATCCAGGGTGGTGGGAGGATTAAGTGAGGGGAAAGGGTTCTGATGGGGGGAGGGGTCTGGAGGTGGGAGTGTCCAGGTGAAAATGGAGGGGAGGGGTCTGATGGGTCCATGATGGCCTCCTGGGGAGCGAATTGAGGGTGGGCGTGGTATGAGGGAATGGTGAGAATGACCGAGGGCAAACTGAGCCGGTAGGTTGGGAGGGTGAATGTTCAATGGTAGCAGTAGAAGGGACAGTGAGGGTGTTTGGTGGGGGACTCTAACGCAGACACAGAGCCTGGGGGTGGGAAGGAGGAGGTTGGGGAGGTTTAAGTGGATGGTGGTGGGATTTTCAGGAGGGAAGACATCCCCAAAGGAAAAGGGTTGCAGCTGGTAGGTCATTAGGGGGAGGTGGTAGGTGATGTCAGGTGGTCAACTGTGATGGGGGAAAGGAAAATGGGTGACTCGGGGAGGGGAAAGGACGCGGGGGGGATAAAGTAAAACTGAATTAACATAATGCTGTCCAAATCGAAAGTGAAATGAACGGGCGAGATCAGGTGCTGCATGGGAGTGTGATCAGTGGGTGGGTGGAGATGCAGGTCAGCTCAGATGGACAACTGAAAGAGAATCCCAGCAGGCAGCATTGAGATGAGTTTCATACAGGAAGGATCTGCCAGTGTGGGAGAATTCTTATATGAATCTCCGAAAGGCCCTGCCACACACACACTTCTCCCTCCAGGATCACTCATGGGCCAGCTGCTCCCTCTGCGGTGACAGACGAGGTTGAGGGGGTCACAGGCAAAGGGGGCTCAGAGAGAGAGGACAGCCTCTGAGATTCCTGAGTGGATGACCCAGGGCCAGCTGCTGCTCCTCGTCCCTTTGCGTGCCTGAGGGCCCCAGGCTTACTCATTGAGGGGAAGGAGCAGCGGGAGGAACATTGAGGTGCCCTGTTTCCCTATCACATTGCTACTGCAGGAACTCACTTATGGCTCCCGCGATGGAGTGCAGGTCTGCACACATCTCCGCATTCTGCTGGACCATGGTGTCAAATGGAGACCTCCATATGCACACATGGGGGCACCACTGCATCAGAGAGCAAGTGGACGCACTCCTCCGACTCATGTGGCACTCTGTTGAGGGCTTCCAACAGCTCTGCATGATGTTTCTCCACCTTCTGCTGACTCTACAGCATGAGTTGAAAGGCCAAATCCAGGGGCTCATCATTTGACTTGGAAATTATGCCTTTTCCCAGCAGTTGTGCAAGTGCTGGGGAGCTTGGCTGAACCTGCCTCCTCGTTCATGGGTCCGAGCAGTGACCACTAGGTTATGAACCTAAGCCTGTTCTAGATCTAGGTCCCAGCGAGGTGTGTGTCCCTGTGCTGGTGGAGGGTGTGGGTAAGCGCTGTGATGGGTCTTCCAGGCTGCTTATTTCCACCTTTTCAATGGAGGAGGTGTCCTCTTGGCTGGAGGTGAGGACCTGGTTGGAACTGAGGGACTGGCTGGCTGAGGGTGTTGGTCGCTTGACAGAGCTCCCTGTGAACAAAAGTAGAGATGATTAGTGCATGGCAGCAGAATCAAAAGCAGGAGAACGCTCACAGTTGTGTTGAGAGAAGGATGATATGGTGCTGGATCCTCACAAGGGTGTTCACCACCGACCTCACCATCACCGCAGGTAGGGTCCACATCCTCGCCTGTCAGCGTGATGGCACGCTCTTCAAAGTGAGTGAGGGGCCTAATGTCGGCCACTCCAACCCCGATCTGGAACCTCTCTCTACTGATGTGAGCAGGCTTTTCCTGCATGAAAACAGATGGAGAGAGTGTCAACAGGACACATGATAATGCATGGAATGTTTGTGCAGTGAGCGGAGAGGTGGATGGGATGAGGACACAAGCTCGAGAGGGTATCAGCCTGATGGAGGTGTTAAGGGTGTGTGAGAGAGTTAGTGTTGTTGTCCCTTGAGATATGAGATCCCTGTGGATGTGTGATGGATTTATGAGTGTGTGAGTCGAGAGTGATGAGAAGATTGACTTACCCTGGCGGAACGGAGGGGGTCATTCATCCTGTTGTGGTACTGGGTGGTTGCCCTCTTTTGCAGGGCTTTGGTGCTGACCACCACTGCCACTGACTCCCAAGCCAGATTGGTGATGTTGCTGCCCATCTTGCAACCAGAGCAGGGGTTGAGGACACCACGGTGGGCCTCCACTACATCCAAAAGGTGCTTGAGGGACACATCATTAAACCTGGGTGCTGCAGTCTTTTTGCTTTTCGGGGCCATGTCTTCTTTGCAGCAGTCATAAAAGCACTGAGAGGTGTGTGCATCACTGCACCTTAAGTATGGCGCCTGGCGTGATGGAACAGTGAGGTGATGGTGTGGCGGGCAAATGAGAGCCTACCCGCCATGGAAACATCATTTTAAACACCCAGTACAGCACTTAGTGCAAATCTGGAACAATTCTGCCCTGTGTGTCTAGGAGATGGCCATTCCCTGCCTTATATTGCCACCTCAGCCAGCCATTGTCCTATCACAAGAAATGAAAATGCATGTCTCTGAAATGAATGAAGACATGGAGGTCTCTGAAATGGGTTTCTCTATCTTGGCCAATTTTTCATCGTTTTTAGTGATCCTTATAATGTCTTGCATTAGAGTCCCAGTATGCTCATCAGTAAGAGCTCACTGATGTCTGTAGTGCTCTAAACTTCCTTTACCTAACTGTATTCTGTGGATGCTCCTATTTTGATGGAGCGTCAGTTTTTGAAGACCTGCCTCGGTGCTGTTGTTTAACAGTAGCAATGGTTGTCTCAGTCTGATTAGTCTCATGTAGCGGTGTTTATGAAGTCTGGATTTTTCCAAGAGTACATAGTGTGGGAAACTTGCTCTGCATTCTGTGCAATGAAATTAACATGGCACATGAAAAAAATTGCCCATATATAGCCATCATAATGCAAGAGTTTAAAATATTGTTCCAGTTTGTACTAATTCAGGCAGCATTTCTCATACAATGATTTCAGTTCCCACAGCTACTTATAACATATCCCAAGAATTTCCTACTTAGGTCTCACACCAAAACATACTTTGGTGCTAAGTGTTTGATGTAACTTCTTCTTGTGGTTAACATGCACATTCCACCCAGGATTCAGTTCTTCAATGTCAGTTTTGTGTGCTTATATAATAGTACTTCACACACAACCAAATTCTTCATAACACAGTGAAAACATACCTTTCTGGTCAGTTTTTCTAACCCTGTATTAAAAGTTCCAATTTCTCACATCTGTGTTGTTCAAAAAATCATTTTTCTAGGGATCAGGAGCATCATTTTCTTCCTCTTAAGGTATAAGCCATGATAATCACTGCCCAGCTGTTATTGGTTCAAATCACTTGATGAAAGGTGAGAATGGGGATGGTGAGTGGAACGTCAGCATTCCCACCTATGAATAGATTTTCCACATCAGATTTATTTTAATTCATTAATGCTGGCTACGCCAGGATTGCTCATCCCTAATTGCCCTTGTTCAGAGGGCATTTTTTTTTTAAGAATCAGCCACATTGCTGTGGCTCTGGAGTCATATGAAGGCCAGACAAGGTAAAGATGGCAGATTTCCTTTGCTAAAGGGGGAATGTCCCTAAAGGACATTAGTCAACCAGATGGGTTTTTACAACAATCAGCAGCGGCTTCAAGGTCATCATCAAACTGCCATGGTTGGATTCAAACCCAGGTCCCCAGAGCACCTGAGTCTCTGGAATACTAGCCCAGTGATAATACCACTATATCACCACCTCCCTTCTGAAAGCTCTTATTTCCAGTACTTGGATGCTCTTTTATGGGGCTTTTATTCCTTCTGGTAAAAATTTACTGTGGCACATTTAATAAATGCTAAATTACATTCTCATCTTGTTGTGCAGAGCATCTAAAAGTATTATTGATCCCATCTCTTTTTAAATTGACTGACTGAAAAATCCAATATAACAAATTTATGGTTTAAAGATATGCAAACAGGAATCTGGAAATCAAGTATTGTCCAATTTAAGCAATCCTATCACTCAGCATTGAACAGTCCTGTACAGATTAATTTGAGTGAAGGCCCATACATTCCACTTCACATCCTTGGTAATTATTTGTAAATAGTGGTCTCTTACAATCCAGTATAAATTTTACTAGAGAAAATGAGATCCTTAAAACGTGGCACATTCTCCACAGAGAAAAACACATTTCTGTTATAACACATTCAGGTGTTAAGTGGGAGGGGTAGAGAGGCAAGAGGTGAGCACAAGGCCGATGGGTACCCTGTGTTAACAGTAACTTAGTTTATTTTGATGGTGGTTTTTGAGGGAGGAATGATGCCTAGGATACATAGGATACTCACTCCACTCCTTTGACTAATGCCAGGGTCTATTAGGGCCATCTTAACAGAGAGAGGAACAATGTTATTTTATGAACTGGAGGTTCAATGCAAGTGCTTCCCACAATAAAGATAGTGCAGACAACTGAATGGATGATAGGAAACCATTGTGCCTACGTTTATAGATTTAGTATAAGCTTATAATAAAGGTCATGGCTGGAACACTGCAGAAAAGCATCTTTATGATTGAACAAAACAGCAAGGAGGGCTGTAGTATTAATCATCAGTAAATGGGATAGGTGTGAAATCTATGATTGAAAAAGATATATCCATCACCATTATTGATTGATAGCTGATTAATTTGGATTTCTACCTTGTTCTTTCGACATACACAAATCACTTCATATTTATTCATTTATGTGTGCTTTGCCTGAAGACAGCCCCTCGGCTCATTGTCTGCTGATGCTTCATCCTGAGCTGTTTCCTTGGCTGTTTTTGTCCATGGTGGTTTGTCATTGCCTTTCACTCTCAAGGGCAGGGGGTGGAGGCAGGTCCCAAATCTACCTCAACCGGAACAGGAAACAAGCCAATGCCTTGGGCCACCTGCTAACCATCTAGCCAACTAACTGCACCCCCCACCCCCCCAACCCCGCATCATATCATTTATCCACAGAGTTGTGCCAACAACTGGTCCACTCTTATCTTATCAACATTTTCTTATTTAACATAGGAACAAAGGAATATACATTGCGATCTTTCTGGGCTTAGTTATATTCAACTTTTTTTTATTTATTCATGGGATGTGGACGTCACTGACTAGGCCAGCATTTGTTGCCCATCCTTAATTGCTCTTGAGAAGCTGGTGGTGAGCTGCCTTCTTGAACCGCTGCAGTCCAAGGTGCAGGTACACCCATAGTGCTGTTAGGGAGGGAGTTCCAGGATTTTGACCCAGCAAGAGTGAAGGAATGGTGATATATTTCCAGATCACGTGGTCTGGAGGACAGTTTTGCAGCAACGAATGTAGTAATATCACCGGGCCAGTAATCCAGAGACCCAGGGGACATGGGTTCAAATGGCAGCTGCTGGAATTTAAATTCAATTTATAAAAATCTGGAATATAAAAGCTAGTCTCAATAATGATGACGATGAAACCATTGTCGATCGTTCTAAAATCCCGTCTGGTTCACTAATGTCCTTTCAGGAAGGAAATCTGCTGTCTTTGCCTGGCCTGGCTATATGTGACTCCCGGTCCACGATAATGTGGTTGACTCTTAACTGCCCTCCAAAATGGGCTAGTACCAACTCAGTTCAAGGGCAATAAGGAATGGTCAACAAATGCTGGACTTGCCAGTGGCGTCCACATCCCAAGAAAGAATAAAGTGTGAAGTAATTTGGATAAATCTGAGGCTATATGTGACATTTTATAAATGAAACTTTTCTGCTTTGGCAATGTACTGTACAATGGGCCTTGGCCCTTCACTTAAGTTTAATAAATACTTCTAAAAAGGCCCCTGTCAGTGCTATGATATTCATCAGGAAATGAGTTATAACATTCAATTTTGAAAATTCACTCCAGCTAAGCATCTTAAAAATGGTACAGACTATGTTACACCCGTAGCAGCAGGCATTGGTAAGAAATTTTAAAGTAAATTTTACGATTATTAAATCCCAGTTATACAGTAACTATTTTGGCAAATAAATGAGAATATAATGATTAGGAACAAGAGTAGGCCAGATGGTCCCTAGAGCCTACTCTGTCATTTAATAAGCTCGTGGCTGATTCTTGATACACGGCTTTTCATTAATGTTTTCAACACCACTTCAGATTTAAAGACTTGTTTTTCTTTATTCATTCATGGGATGTGGTCTTCGTTGGCTGGGCCAGCATTTATTGCCCATCCTTAATTGCCCTTGAGAAGGTGATGGTGAGCTGCCTTCTTGAACCGCTGCAGTCCATGTGGTATAGGTACACCCACAGTGCTGTTAGGAAGGGAGTTCCAGGATTTTGACCCAGTGACAGTGAAGGAACGGCGATATATTTCCAAGTCAGGATGGTGAGTGACTTGGAGGGGAACTTCCAGGTGGTGACGTTCCCATGGGCAGAATTTTACGGCCCCGTTTCCGCGGGGACAGGGCTGTAAAATGCGGCGAGACAATATAAACCCCATTGACTTCAGTGGGAACGTAAAGTCCCGCTGCCATAAAATTCTGCCCCATGTGTCTGCTGCCCTTGCCCTTCTAGGTGGTAGTGGTTATGGATTTGGAAGATGCTGTTGAAGGAGCCTTGTGAATTCCTGCAGTGCATCTTTGAGATGGTACACACTGCTGCTACTGTGTGTCGGTGGTGGAGAAAGTGAATGTTTGTGGATGTGGTGCCAATCAAGTGCGCTGCTTTGTCTTGGATGGTGTTGAGCTTCTTGAGTGTTCTGGGAGCTGCACTCATCCAGGCAAGTGAGGAGTATTCCAGCATACTCCTGACCGGTGCCTTGTAGATGGTGACAGGATTTGGGGAATCAGGAGGTGAGTTACTTGTCGCATGACTCCCAGCCTCTGAGCTGCTCTCGTAGCCACAGTATTTATATGGCTCATTCAGTTCAGTTTCTGGTCAATGGTAACCCCTAAGATGTTGATAGTGAGGGATTCAATGATGGTAATGCCATTGAACATCAAGGCACAATGGTTGGATTCTCTTTTGTTGGAGATGGTCATTGCTTGGCACTTGTATGGCCCGAATGTTACTTGCCAGTTGCCAGCACAAGCCTGGATATTGTTCAGGTCTTGCTGCATTTGGACATGGACTGCTTCAGTATCTGAGGAGTCGCGAATGGTGCTGAACATTGTTCAGTCATCAGCGGATATCCCCACTTCTGAACTTATGATGGAAGGAAGGTCATTGATGAAGCAGCTGGGCTGAGGACACTATCCTGAGGAACTCCTGCAGTGATGTCCTGGAGCTGAGATGACTGACCTCCAATAACCACAACCATCCTCCTTTGTGCTAGGTATGATTCCAATAACCAGCGGAGAGTTTTCCCCCTCATTTCCATTGACTCCAATTTTGCTAGGGCTCCTTGATGCCACACTCAGTCAAATGCTGCCTTGATGTCACGGGCAGTCACTCTCACCTCACCTCGGGGGTTCAGCTCTTTTGTCCATGTTTGAACCAAGGCTATAGTGAGGTCAGGAGCTGAGTGGCCCTGGTGTAACCCAAGCTGGACATCAGCGAGCACGTTATTGCTAAGCAAGTGCCATTTGATAGAACTGTTGCTGACCCCTTCCACTACTTCACTGATGATCAAGAGTAGACTGATGGGGCAGTAATTGGCTGGGTTGGATTTGTCTTGGTTTTTATGGACAGGACATACGTGGGCAATTTTCCACATAGCCAGGTAGATGCCATTGTTGTAGCTGTACTGGAACAGCTTGGCTAGCGGCAAGCTCTGGAGCATCAATCTTCAGTACCACTGCCGGAATATTGTCACAGACAGGTGGTGGCTTAGTGTTATTGTCACTGGGCTAGTATTCCAGAGACCCAGGGTAATGCTCTGGGGACCTGGGTTTGAATCCCCCCTCCCCCCACCCCTGCCATGGCAGATGGTGGAATTTAAATTCAATGAAGATCTGGAATTAGAAGTCTAATTATGACCATGAAATCATTGTTGATTTTTGTAAAATCTCATCTGGTTCACTAATGTGCTTTAGGGAAGGAGATTTGTCGTCCTTACCTAGTCTGACCTACATGTGACTCCAGGCCCACAGCAGTGTGGTTGACTCTCAAATTCCCTCTGAACAAGGGCAATTAGGGATGGGCAATAAATGCTGGCCTAGTCAGCGATGCCCACATTCTATGAATGAATGAAAAAATAGGCCCTTAGCCTTTGCAGTATCCAGTGTCTTCAGCTGTTTCTTGATATCATGTGGAGTGAATTGAATTGGCCAGAGACTGGCATCTGTGATGCTGGGGACCTCCAGAGGAGGCTGAGATGGATCATCCACTCAGCACTTCTGGCTGAAGATTGTAGCAAATATAGCCTTATCTTTTGCACTGTTGTGCTGAGCTCCTCCATCATTGAGGATGTGGATATTTGTGGAGGCTCCTCCTCCAGTGAGCTGTTTAATTGTCAACCACCATTCATGACTGAATGCGGCAGGACTACAGAGCTTAGATCTACTCCATTGGTTGTGGGATCACTTAGCTCTGTTTATCCCTTGCTGCTTATGCTGTTTGGCATGAAAGTAGTCCAGTGTTATAGCTTCACCAGGTTGACGCCTCATTTTTAGGTATGCCTGGTGTTGCTCCTGGCATGCCCTCCTGCACTCTTCATTGAACCAGGGTTGATCCCATGGTTTGATGGTAATGGTAGAGTGGGGGATATGCCAGACCATGAGGTTACAGATTGTGGTTGAGTACAATTGTGCTGCTACTGATGGCCCACAATGCCTCATGGATGCTCAGTCTTGAGTTGCTAGATCTGTTCAAAATTTATCCTATTTAGCATCATGGTCGTGCCACACAACATGATGGAGGGTATCCACATTGTGAAAGCAGGACTTCATTTACACAACAACTGTGCAATGGTCACTTCTACCGATACGATGCATCTGTGGCAGTCTGGTTGGTGAGGATGAGGTCAAGTATGATTTTCCCTCTTGTTAGTTCCCTCACCACCTGCTGAAGACTGTTTAGTAGCTATGTCCTTTAGGAATCAGCCAGCTCGGTCAGTTGTGGTGCTACCTAGCCACTCTTGGTGATGGATATTGAAGTCCCCACCGAGAGTACATTCTGCACCCTTGCCACCCTCAGTGCTTCCTCCAAGTGGTGTTCAACATGGAGGAGCACTGATTCATCAGCTGATGGAGGGCGGTATGTGGTAATCAGCAGGAGATTTCCTTGCTCATGTTTGACCTGATGCCATGTGACTTCATGAGGTCCGAAGACAATGTTGAGGAATCCCAGGGCAACTCCCTCCTGACTGTATACCACTGTGCTGCCACCTCTGCTGAGTCTGTCCTACAGACAGACATACCCAGGGGTAATGATGGTGATGTCTGGGACATTATATGTAAGGTGTGATTCCGTGAGGATGACTATGTCAGGCTGTTGCTGACTAGTCTGTGAGACTAGTAAGGAGGGCTTTGCAGGGTTGACAGGGCAGAGATTGCCATTGTTGTTTCCAGTGCCTAGGTCAATGCCAGGTGGTCCATCCGGTTTCATTCCTTTCTTGTGAATTTGTAGTGACACAACTGAGTGGCTTGCTCAGCCATTTCAGAGGGCGTTTAAGAGTCAACTAGATTGCTGTGGGTCTGGAGTCACATGTAGGCCAGACCGGGTAAGGACGACAGATTCCGTTCCCTAAAGGACATTAGTGAACCAGATGGGTATTTACAAAAATCAACAATGGTTTCATGGTCATATTTAAACCTTTAATTCCAGATTTTTATTGAATTCAAATTCCACCATCTGCCATGGTGGGGGGGTTGGGATGGGGGTGGGGGAGGGGGGGGGGGTGGTGGGGGGGGGTGTGATTCAGGGGAGCATTACCCTAGGTCTCTGGATTACTAGTCCAGCAAGAATACCACTGCTCGACCACCTCCCCAGGGAGTACAGTGCAACAACTAGCTTTCAACATGACCTGGCATTGGGAAGTGATCCAGGCAAACTGCAGGA
Source organism: Carcharodon carcharias (assembly GCF_017639515.1). NCBI lineage: Eukaryota > Metazoa > Chordata > Chondrichthyes > Lamniformes > Lamnidae > Carcharodon > Carcharodon carcharias. The sequence continues at coordinate 171,330,803 of NC_054472.1, forward strand.
AATGAAAGTCTAGTACCACAGGTAATACTGACTCCAGGATGAGCAAGTTTATTATGAGTTGTCACCCATTGAATCTTAAGACCGTGAGCAAGGTTCATAACTTTGAAAGGGCAGAATTCCAAGGGTGATGGAAAATTGAAACAAATGTTTGGGGGGAGGATTTTTAACAAGACTTCAGTAGAAGACAGATGGAATACCTTTGAATGAATAAGGTTACATGTGAGCAAACAAGTCAGGAATATAAAAACAGATCATAAAAGTTTTTACAAGTATGTAAAAAGGAAGAGGGTAGCTAAAGTAAATGTTACTGTGTTGATCCAGGCAACATTGGTAACATTAGCATTTATCGCTCACCCTTAATTGCTCTTGAGGGGGTAGTGGTGAGCTGCCTTCCATAGCTGTAGTCACTGTCCAGTAAGGACACCCACAGTGCTGTTAGAGAGGAAGTTCCAGGTTTTGACCCAGCGACAGTGACGGAAAAGCGATTTCCAAGACAGGTTGGTAAGTGAAGGGTTCTTGCAGGTGGTGGTGCTTGGGGACACATATAAGACACCTTGAACATCAGTGATTTAGAGGACAGTAAGCTTAGTGGAGGCAAAGTCATTTCCTGGTTGAAAGCCAGGACGCACACTTGACAGGACTTCTGGTGCAATCTTCAGGAAGGCATCCAAGTAGGAACCTTCCTCTGGGATTTAGAGAAGTGAATGCTACAGGACATGGAAGCAAGATAGAAAAAGGGTGCACCACATTTCCCTGACATACTCAGCACCACATTTCCCTGACATACTCAGCACCGCACCCACCCACCTCCGACCCCCATTAGACCATGAGACATAAGAGCAGAAGTAGGCCATTCGGCCCATCAAGTCTGCTCCATCATTCAATGAGATCATGGCTGATTCGATAATCCTCAACTCCACTTTCCTGCCTTTTCCCCATAACCCTTAATGCCCTTACTGATTAAAAATCTGTCTATCTCAGCCTTGAATATACTTAATGACAAGTCCTCTACAGCCCTCTGTGGTAAAGAATTCCACAGGTTAACTACCCTCTGAGAGAAGAAATTCCCCCTCATCTCTGTTTTAAATGGGCGCCCCCTTACTCTGAGATTAGCCCTCTGGTCCTCGACTCTCCCACAAGGGGAAACAACCTCTCAGCATCTACCCTGTCAAGCCCCCTAAGAATCTTATATGTTTCAATAAAGTCTCCTCTCATTCTTCTAAACTCCAATGAGTACAGGGACAACTGACTCAACCACCCCTCACAAGAAAATCCCTCCATCCCTGGGATCAACCTAGTGAACCTTCTCTGGACTGCTTCCAATGCCAGTATATCTTTCCTTAGATAAGGGGACCAAAATTGTTCATAGTATTCTAGGTGTGGTCTAACTGTATAATTTGGCAAGACTTCCTTATTTTTACACAGAGATAAAAACAAAAAAAACTGCGGATGCTGGAAATCCAAAACAAAAACAGAATTACTTGGAAAAACTCAGCAGGTCTGGCAGCATCGGCGGAGAAGAAAAGAGTTGACGTTTCGAGTCCTCATGACCCTTCGACAGAACTTGAGTTCGAGTCCAAGAAAGAGTTGAAATATAAGCTGGTTTAAGGTGTGTGGGGGGATGGAGAGAGAGAGAGAGAGAAGTGGAAGGGGTTGGTGTGGTTGTAGGGACAAACAAGCAGTGATAGAAGCAGATCATCAAAAGATGTCACCAACAATAGAACAAAAGAACACATAGGTGTTAAAGTTGGTGATATCATCTAAACGAATGTGCTAATTAAGAATGGATGGTAGGGCACTCAAGGTATAGCTCTAATGGGGGTGGGGAGAGCATAAAAGATTTTAAAATATTTAAAAATAATGGAAATAGGTGGGAAAAGAAAAATCTATATAATTTATTGGAAAAAAACAAAAGGAAGGGGGAAGCAGAAAGGGGGTGGGGATGGGGGAGGGAGCTCAAGACCTAAAGTTGTTGAATTCAATATTCAGTCCAGAAGGCTGTAAAGTGCCTAGTCGGAAGATGAGGTGTTGTTCCTCCAGTTTGCGTTGGGCTTCACTGGAACAATGCAGCAAGCCAAGGACAGACATGTGGGCAAAAGAGCAGGGTGGAGTGTTAAAATGGCAAGCGACAGGGAGGTTTGGGTCATTCTTGCGGACAGACCGCAGGTGTTCTGCAAAGCGGTCGCCCAGTTTACGTTTGGTCTCTCCAATGTAGAGGAGACCACATTGGGAGCAACGAATGCAGTAGACTAAGTTGGGGGAAATGCAAGTGAAATGCTGCTTCACTTGAAAGGAGTGTTTGGGCCCTTGGACGGTGAGGAGAGAGGAAGTGAAGGGGCAGGTGTTGCATCTTTTGCGTGGGCATGGGGTGGTGCCATAGGAGGGGGTTGAGGAGTAGGGAGTGATGGAGGAGTGGACCAGGGTGTCCCGGAGGGAGCGATCCCTACGGAATGCTGATAGGGGGGGTGGAGGGAAGATGTGTTTGGTGGTGGCATCATGCTGGAGTTGGCAGAAATGGCGGAGGATGATCCTTTGAATGCGGAGGCTGGTAGGGTGATAAGTGAAGACCCAGAAACATGATAGGGTCTTTTTCCAATAAATTATATGGATTTTTCTTTTCCCACCTATTTCCATTATTTTTAAATATTTTAAAATCTTTTATGCTCTCCCCACCCCCACTAGAGCTATACCTTGAGTGCCCTACCATCCATTCTTAATTAGCACATTCGTTTAGATAATATCACCAACTTTAACACCTATGTGTTCTTTTGTTCTATTGTTGGTGACATCTTTTGATGATCTGCTTCTATCACTGCTTGTTTGTCCCTACAACCACACCAACCCCCTCCACTTCTCTCTCTCTCTCTCTCTCTCTCTCCGCCCCCCCCACCCCACACACCTTAAACCAACTTATATTTCAACTCTTTCTTGGACTCGAACTCAAGTTCTGTCGAAGGGTCATGAGGACTAGAAACGTCAACTCTTTTCTTCTCTGCCCGTGCTGCCAGACCTGTTGAGTTTTTCCAGGTAATTCTGTTTTTGTTCCTTATTTTTATACTCCATTCCCTTCGAAATAAAAGCCAAACATTCCATTTGCCTTCGCTGTTACCTGTTGAACATGTATGCTAGCTTTTTGTCATTCACGCACAAGGACCCCCAAATCCCTCTGTGCTACAGCTTTCTGCAGTCTTTCTCCAATTAAACAATATTCAGCTCCTTTATTCTTCCTGCCAAAGTGCAACCCCCCTCCCCCCACCGATGTTACATTGGAGGCGGTGAGAGCAACGAGGTAGGTGCTGTTTCTAAAGGACCTGGAAGAAGGACGCCAGATGGTATGACAAAAGCAGGCATGTTTGGAGGGAGCGGAGGTCAGCAGCCACAGTGATATGAAGAGGAACTAGATACAGTGCAGGAAGTGTTTCAATGACCTCTTGAGGGATGCTACAATTATGAGCTGGGGGCCATCACTCTCACACTTTGATAGCTGTCCTCTGTAAAGGAAGGCAGGAAGGCACACAATTTGTAGCAACGGAGAGGAATGTCTCCCAAGCTCCCCTTGTCAGATATGCAGACAGCCCTAAAGTGATGACCTTGTGCACAACGTTCCACAGTGAAGTCCATCAAGTGTCGCAGTGCCTTATAATCCACACACTGCTCCCCTCTTTTTCCTAACACTCTTCCTTTTCTCACTACAGGAGAAGAGGGGGTATCACTCTCAGGAGTCCCGTTACTGGCAATTTTGATGACAATGGAGATGATTGGTAAGGCAGCAGGCGCCAGCAGCAGAATCTGCCGTTCTGGAGTCTAAGTCCAATGGGAGGTGGGAAAGTCGGCATGATTCCTGCTGGGAGGGATGGGACAGCAGAGCACGTGCAATCTTCCGCTGTTCAGCTTATTAATTACACATCCGCAAGGAGCTCAGCCAATGTCACGGTGGGGCGGACAGGAAGTTGTCCACCCCACCATTACCTCATGGGGTCGAAGGTCCTGACACCATACTTAAAAGGCACCTGGACATTCACTCAATGCAGGCCAGGAGTTCCTCACTACTCCTCCAGAGTTCTTGCAGCCACAGCTCATACTGGAGCAGCTGGTAGGTGTGAGCAATCACATCCCAGGTCATAGGAAGGCACGTCCAGCGTTGTATTTCGCTGATTTTTAGATAAGAACATTGCCTGCGATACACCCATGACTGGGCCAAGGCTCGCCATTGCAGTGCACCCTGTTCACCAGCATCTTGACCTTCCTGAGGCCCCACTGCCTCTTGCTGCTCAGGCCCTTGCTCCCTCTGGCCCTGTGCCAACCTGCATTGGGGCCTCCTTCTTCTCATCTGGATGAGAGCCATTACCAAGACAGGGTTGTTTGCAGCCTGCATCATCAATGCCTCAATGGATCTATGAACAAATTGAAGTGAGACATTTAGTGAACATGCCCTTTACAGGTTTCCTGCCATCTCAAAGCCAGCAGACCAGTGTTAAGTCCTTCTCCTGGCCCCCATCTAAACATGGCATTTCCAGCCCTTCCCACCCGAAAAGACCCTCCTTCCACTTCAAAGGATCTCACTGTCTGACTAACTGCATGGTCAAGGTCACCTTCCAGACTCGGTGCACTAACTTCTACCCTCCCCCTGTCACCCACCAACACCCCCCATTATACTTGACCCACCCAATATCCCCATTCCTTTCCCCTCTGTCATCCTTAATATCCTCCCATTACCCTGGACCCAGTCACGATCCACCTCCACATGCTTTCCCTCCCCTCAGAGCTGACAGCTGTTACTCACCCCGCCATGACCCCTCCCATCATTCAAGCTACCTGTCTAGTCATCCTCCGTGACCTCCCACCCCCCACTCCCCCACACCAATGAGACCTTCACCTACCAAACTCTCACCCTGGACCTGCCACCTTACTGCATCCCACTTCACCCTCTGAATGTGACTGTTCCCTCCTATTACCAGTGCCCTGAATTTACCCACTGGGCCCCACCATCGACACCACCTACCCAGCCGTCTAAGAAACTATCACCCACCCCCCCCACCCCCCACCCCCAACTTCCCCAGCTACTCTTCCTCCCATCTTCCCTGAACACTCTCCCCCTCCCACTTCCCTGGACACTCTAGACCCCCTCCTTCCCCACTTAGCCTGCCTCCTTTGTCCAGCCTTGGCGCAATTTTTTGTTACCAATGAGCGATATGAGTGAGGTGACGTGAGGTCCTCTAGAAGGTGAAAGCAGCATCTACTGACCTCCAATTCATGGGAGAGATGAAGCTCGCCAGGTGCACGCTACTTACACACCGTGGTAAAACTGAACATTCTAAATTCTCACTGGCGGGGAGCTTAATTTGGAAGGCGAGATAATTCCAGCAAGGTGGCCTTTTAATGAGCATGCATGAGATGCTAGTGCATACAAATGGAGTTCCTGACATTGTTCTTTGGGAAGCTCGTCCTGCCTTTAACCTGCCTTGAAATTCGGGAAAGCAAAATTCCAACAGTTTATCCCGCAGTAGGGAAATAGGTTTTTTGCCTCCCTCCATATTAAGTGCCTCCTGCCGGCCACGATTCCCACTGGCAGGAGTGGAAAATTCTACCCTAGGCTGTTGCCGAACGAGAGATCAGGGTGCAGCAGAAAGTGGGTGAATGCATTATGTCATAATCATGGAACTGGATCTGAGCAGATTCGTCAATTGTGCATTTTTACCCATAAATATACATTTCTAGCTCAGCAACATGTGAGAGCTTGAAAGGTTTATTACTGACAGTCTCACTAAATCTCAGTTTGGATTTCAGCAGGACCACTCAGCTCCAGACCTCATTGCAGCCTTAGTCCAAACATGGTCAAAAGAGCATTTGGACAGTTGACCAAAAGCTTGGTTAAAGATGTAGGTTTTAAGTAGCATCTTAAAGTGAGAGAGAGGTGGGGGGGAGAGGTGAAGGAATTGCAGAGCTTGGGGGTGGGACAGCTCAAGGCATGGCCAACAAGTGGGGTGAAGGAAGTTGGAAATGCTCAGGAGGCCAGTATTGGAGGAACACAGGGTTCTTAGCTGGTTGCTGAGCAGCAGGAGGCTAAAGAGATAGGGAGGGGTGAGGCGAGGGGAAGGGATTTGAAAATAAGGATAAAATATTTCTAAGCATCTATTTGAAAACTATTAACTTTATTTTTACAGAAGATTGATTGCTGTGGTAGTTTATTATCTGTTACTAATCCTCAGAAGCAGTTCTACACAATTATCAATCTTATCTTTGATGAAGCTGCCTCTCATTCAAAAAAAATAGGCTACAAAGTGTCTGTAAGAGAAGAGAGTGTTGTCAGTTCAAGTTTACTGTTCCCAACATAAAATAACAAAGGAATCCAATGTTAGATTAATTGCCTAGAGCACAACATTTATAGGTTGCTCATTAGTTTTTAGGGCTGAACTTATTCTTGAAATGATATACTTATGTATCATGGATAGCACATAAAGAGAGGTGGTCACACCGCTAGCTAAGAATCCACAAGCAGGAAGGGAATGGGTGACCACCAGGCAAAGCAAGAGGACTAGGCAGGCAGTGCAGGAGTCTCCTGTAGCTATTCCCCTGCAAAACAGATATACTGCTTTGGATACTATTGAGGGGAATGGCCTCTCAGGGGAAAGCAGCAACAGCCAAATTTGTTGCACCGCAGTTGGCTCTGCTGCACAGGGGAGGAGTAAAAAGTGTGGGAATGCAGTAGTTATAGGGGATTCAATTGTAAGGGGAACAGATAGGCATTTCAGTGGCTGCAAACAAGACTCCAGGATGAAATGTTGCCTCCCTGGTGCTAGGATCAAGGATGTCTCAGAGCAGCTAGAGGACATTCTGAAGGGAGAGGGTGAACCAGTGGTCGTGGTACACATTGGTACAAACGATATAGGTGAAAAAAGGGATGAGGTCCTAAAAGTAGAATATAGGGAGTTAGGAATTAAGTTGAAAAGTCGGACCTCAAAGGTAGTGATCTCAGGATTACTACCAGTGCCACTTGCCAGTCAGAGTAGAAATAGCAGGATGTATCGGATAAATACACAGCAGAAGAGATGGTGTGAAGGGGAGGGTTTCAGATTCCTGGGACATTGGGGCCGGTTTTGGGGGAGGTGGGACCAGTACAAGCTGGATGGGTTACACCTGGGCAGGACTGGGACTGATGTCCTGGGGGAATATTTGCTCGAGTGGTTGGGGAGGGTTTAAACTAAAATGGCAGGGGGGATGGGAACCGATGCAAAGAGTCAGAGGAAGCAAAATCAAAGACAAGAACAAAAGACAGAAAGCGGAATAAGAAAAGTGATCGTCAGAGAAATCAAGGGCAAGAATCAAACAGGGCCTCAGTGAAAAATAGTGGGAACGGGACATGTAATGTTAAAAAGACAAGTCTTAAGACTTTGTGCCTTAACGCAAGGAGCATTCACAATAATGTGGATGAATTAACCGCGCAAATACATGTAAACAAGAATGATATAACTGGGATTACGGAGACATGGCTACAGGGTGACCAGGGATGGGAACTGAACAGCCAGGGGTATTCAGTACTTAGGAAGGACAGATAAAAAGGAAAAGGCCGTGGATTTGCATTGCTGGTTAAAGAGGAAATTAACACAATAGTGAGGAAAGATATTAGCTCTGCCGATCTGGAATCTGTACGGGCAGAGCTGAGAAGCACTAAGGGGCAAAAAATGTTAGTGGGGGTTGTATATAGACCCCCAAACTGTAGTGGTGATGTTGGGAATGGCATTAAACAGGAAATTAGAGACGCATGTAATAAAAGAACATCTGTAATTATGGGTGACTTTAATGTGCATATAGATGGGGCAAATCAAATTAGTAACAGTACCATAGAGGAATTCCTGGAATGCATACGGGATAGTTTTCTGGACCAATACGTTGAAGAACCAATGAGAGAACAGGCCATCCTCAACTGCATTGTGCATAATGAGAAAGGAATAATTGGTAATCTAGTTGTGCGAGGCCCCTTGGGGATGAGCGACCATAATATGATAGAATTCTTCATCAAGATGGAGAGTGATGCAGTTGATTCTGAGACTTGGGGCTGAATTTTGCGGGCGGGCCTGACCGATTCAGCGGCAGGCGGGCAGCCGATCGCTGCCACCGCCGAAATGGGCCCCGCCACCATTTTGAGTGGGTGGGCCAATTAGGGCCCGCCCAGCAGGCCGCCTGACGGGAAGCGCTATGCGTACGAAAGAGCACACATCTCCCTGAGGCTAAGTGCTGCCTCAGGGAGATCGTTGAAATGTTCTCAAAGTTTAAAAATAGATAAATAAAAAAATCATTAACATGTCCCCCTCATGTGACAATGTCACATGAGATGGGACATGTTAATAAAGTGCACAAAAACTTTATTAAACATTTTTAAAGCTGACATGAAGCCTCATCCCACCGGTGGATGAGGTTTCATGTTTTCTCAGTAGCCCGCCGGGGCTTCTGGTCTGACCACCAACCTTAAGGTTGGATGGGCAGAGGGCCTTTAATTGTTTTAATTATCCTGTCAATGGCCTCAATTGGCCCTTGACAGGTCGGCGGGCCCGCAGCTGATTTTGCTGCGCCCCTGCCTTCCTGAATATTTAAATGGGGCGGGATGACATCCGGGGTTCCGCCCGACATCATCCTGCGTCGGCGAGTGGGCCCCGCCCCCCCCATTCACCGACGGAAAAATTTAGCTCTTGGGTCCTGAATCTTAAGAAATGAAACTATGATGGTATGAGGCACGAGTTGGCTATGGTGGATTTGGAAACGTTACTTAAAGGGATGATGGTGGATAGGCAACGGCAAACATTCACAAAGCGCATGGATGAACTGCAACAATTGTTTATTCCTGTCTGGCGCAAAAGCAAAACAGCCAAACCAAGGCTTACAAGGGAAATGAGAGATAGTATTAGATGCAAGGAAGAGGCATACAAATTGGCCAGAGAAAATAACAGACCTGAGGATTGGGAGCAGTTTAGAATTCAGCAAATGAGGACCAAGGGATTGATTAAGAAGGGGAAAATAGAGTACAAGAGCAGAGAACATAAAAACTGACTGTAAAAGTTTCTATAGGTATGTGAAGAGAAAAAGATTTGTGAAGACAAATGTAAGTCGCTTACAGTCAGAAACAGGGGAATTTATAATGGGGAACAAAGAAATGGCTGACCAACTAAATACATACTTTGGTTCTGTCTTCACAAAGGGGGACACTAATAACATACCAGAAATGTTGGGGAACACAGTGTTTAGTGAGAGGGAGGAACTGAAAGAAATCAGTATTAGTAGAGAAATGGTGTTGGGGAAATTGATGGGATTGAAGGCCAATAAATCCCTGGGGCCTGATAATCTACATCCCATAGTACTTAAGGAAGTGGCCCTAGAAATAGTGGATGCATTGGTGGTCATCTTCCAAATTTCTATAGACTCTGGAACAATTCCTACAGATTGGAGGGTAGCTAATGTAACCCCACTATTTAAAAAGGAGGCAGAGAGAAAACAGGGCATTAGAGACCAGTCAGCCTGACGTCGGTAGTAGGGAAAATTCTCGAGTCCATTATAAAAGATTTAATAGCTGAGCACGTGGAAAACAGTGGCAGAATCGGACAGAGTCAGCATGGATTTATGAAAGGGAAATCATGCTTGACAAATCTACTGGAATTTTTCAAGGATGTAACTAGTAGAGTTGATGAGGGGGAGTCAGTGGATGTGGTTTATTTGGACTTTCAGAAGGCTTCCGACAAAGTCCCACATAAGAGATTGGCATGTAAAATTAAAGCACATGGGATTGGGGGTAGTGTATTGAGATGTATAGAAAACTGGTTGGCAGACAGGAAACAAAGAGTAGGAATAAACGGGTTTTTTTCCGAATGGCAGGCGGTGACTAATGGGGTACCGCAGGGATCGGTGCTGGGACCCATTATTCACAAAACATATTAATGATTTAGATGAGGGAATTAAATGTAATATCTCCAAATTTGCAGATGACACAATGCTGGGTGGGAGGGTGAGCTGTGAGGAGGATGCAGAGGTGCTTCAGTGTGATTTGGACAAGCTGAGTGAATGGGCAAATGCATAGCAGATACAGTATAATGTGGATAAATGTGAGCTTATTCATTTTGGTAGCAAAAACAGGAAGGCAGATTATTATCTGAATGGCTATAAATTGAGAGAGGGGAATGTGGAATGAGACCTGGGTGTCCTTGTACACCAATCACGGGAGGTAAGCATGCAGGTGCAGCAGGTGGTAAAGAAGGCAAATGTATGTTGGCCAGAAGATTCGAGTACAGGAACAGGGATATCTTGCTGCAATTGTACATGGCCTTAGTTAGACCACACTGGAATATTGTGTGCAGATTTGGTCTCCTTATCTGAGGAAGGATGTTCTTGCTATAGAGGGAGTGCAACGAAGGTTTACCCGACTGATTCCTGGGATGGCGGGACTGACATATGAGGAGAGATTGAGTGGATTAGGGTTATATTCGCTGGTGTTCTGAAGAATGAGGGGGGATCTCATAGAAACCTATAAAATTCTAACAGGACTAGGCAGGGTAGATGCAGGAAGGATGTTCCTGATGGTGATGTGATGCCCTGGATCTTACATAGGCAACGCTGGTAAAAGACATCCAATTTACGTGTCACCTTTGCTGTTCTCTTCCACGTGTCCCTGACATAGATTATGCGGGGTATGTAAATACCAAACAAAACAACTCTGCCTCTGTATAAACCTTGGCCAGTTGGCCAGTGATCATCAACCTTATTGTGTTCAGTTGTGGTCTCCTGTCATGGTGATGGTAAAGAGTCTGGCAAAGGTTCACAGGGTCACTAAGCTTGTTCCTATTAGAAAGGCCATGGTTTTCACAGTAGGCTTAGAGATCTCAGGTTTTTGTCTCTGGAAAAGTGCACGCTCTAAGGAGATTTCTTTGAGGTTTCAGAAAATAATAGCCCAAATATTCTGTTCAGTGTCAGAACCCATATTCCTGAGCCTGATCAGACAAAAATATAGACCCTTACCTTCCTCTGATTTTTCTGGGCAATCTTCCAATGGAGGATCTTTCCAAAATGACTCAGCGCAGGAAACCACGGAAACATCATTGAAGGGGATCCCTGTAGAAGCCATGCACACCCCCCCCCCCCCCCACCCATTTTTTTACAGCACTAGCTGCTGTATTCTGGTAAATAGAGAGTTTAAATCCCCCATTGCTTCTTTGAAAAGCTACGGAGAGAAGGTAAGTGGGTAAAGGGGTAGGGCTGATAAGGCAAGTGGATAAGTTGGTAGAATGGGTAAGGGGGTAGGGTGGAAGCTGAGTAGGTTGGGAGGAGGGTAGGGTGGTGAGATCAGAACGGGGGAGTTGGGGGGTCAGCGGGCAGTCGGGGGAATCAGGTGTGCAGTCTGGTGGGTTGGGGGGAGTCAGGTGGTGGGGGATAGTCAGGTCAGGTCGAGGGGGAGTCAGGGCCCAGGTGGGCAGTCATTGGGTCAGGGAGGGCATAGTTGGGCCATGCGCGTTATTCAGGTTGGGTCAGAGGGCAAAAGCAAAATACTGCAGATGCTGGAAGTCTGAAACAAAAAGCAGAAAATGCTGGAAAACTCAGCAGGTCTAACAACATCTGTGGAGAAAAAAAACAAGAGTTAACGTTTTGAGTCCTTATGGCCCTTTTTCAGCTCTGGGTGAGTCAGAGGTTGGTGGAGGATGAGGAGTGGTGTCAGGTATTGGGGGCTAGTCAGGTTGGATCGAGAAGAGGATTGGGGGGAGTCGGGTGATGAGGTCATATCAGATCAGTTAGGGGGAGTCGGAGGAGGGTGTCGGGTGGTCAGGTCGGATCAATGGTGGAGTCAGGGTGTTAGGGTGTTGGGGAAGAGTTGGGAGGGCGTCAGGAGGGGTTTGGGATGTTGAGGATGACATCACTGTGAGTGATTGAGGAGACAGTTATGTAATTACCCAGGAGTTAGACTAGGTTTTAATCTGTCTAACATTTCCTGAGTAACTATCCAGGTAATTCAGAGCCGTTTGAAGTCTCTGACTCTAACTCAGAGTTGGAGACTTTTTGGATGGTCCTGGGAAAATGAGTAATTGCCCATCGGTAGTTCAAACTTCCCAGGCAATTCCCACAGAATCATTGCATTGGAATTCCAACAGGTCCCGTAGCGCATCTTCCAGTGTACATCCAATCTCTGACTATCCGGAGACAGGAAAATCTGAGCCATTATAATGATTAAATATAATAACATAATAATTTGACGCAGTCTATATGGATAGGCTACTCAAGCTAGATTGTTTAGAGAGAACTGGGGATCTAACTGTAAATGTTAGATGTTAGGAGATAGCTTCTTTCACAGAGGCACTGACCTCAAGATCAAGTTGAGGGCTCAAGCATTAAACTGTACGAGTTCCCTTAAGTAACCAACATAACTGCAGACAGAAGGTAGGTGGGTCACTGAAGGATATGAAGCACTTCCTCCATGGTTTCCTGCAATTGTTTGTTCCTAAAATTTCCTGAGGTTTCTCTGCCTCCTTGGGTGATTGCATAACTGGTGACACTAGGGTGGGGGAGAGAAGGAGTTTGGACGGGATGATACTATACAGCATGACAGTATAGGACAGGCTTGACGATCCAGCTGGCCTTTACCTGCCCTTTATGATAGGTCTGTAGGCTGCAATTATGGAGTCAGAGTGGGTCCTTCCGGACCACTTTGTGCATTGAAACTCCCTAATGAGGTAAGAATGCTCCTGCAAAGCAGAACAAGACCTAAGAAAGTGGAAATGTTAATTAGTGTGAGACTGGTACTTCATTCTCCTGAATTGTTTTAATTCTTCATTCTACATGAATGTTGGCCCAATATTTCATAACGGGAAATCATGAAATAAAGTTCCTATTAATAACTTGTAATTCTGCTTATTTATATAATGGCTTTGTTGCACTCCAATTAGTTTTAGTAGCAGAGCAGATTACTTTCATTAGTGATTGTGGAAGCAAATCCAGTCATTAAGTGCTATTTCACTCACCCGAGACTATTTGCCCTGGTTCAGAACCAACTTATGGTGAAATGAACCCATTGTTCTGAGAGTTAAATATCACCCTGACAAATAGCAGGAGTCAGGCACAGCTGGTACAACAAATACTGCAGCAGGAGGTTTCAGAGCCGATAACTTACTGGGCCTGTACAGTGATGTTGAAAAGTTCACCAGCGCTCACAGCCGGAGGGGAAACAGTAGTCCAGAACAGGAAGCAAACCATGTATAATTGTACTGAGGGAAATGTCATTTAGTTTAACAATTCCATATTTCCAGTATATTGAAACAGGCTTTTATTACCCTTAATCACAAGCAGCTAAATAAATACAATCACAATATAATATTACTGCTTGAAGCACCTTTAATTATTTAAATGCACAATTCAGCGGGCTGTTCTGAGGGTCTACTGGGTAAAAGATCCTGAGCCTTATAGACCAGGCATATTTGTGCTAAGTCAGCTGAGGTGGCAGTAGAGACATTAGAATTGGTTTCAATGAGGCTGAAGTCACATCTTGTGATATTAGTAACAAGTGCATTAACATAATCATGATATATTTAAACCAAATTAACTTCTTTGATATGAAACACCCCACGCATGGACTTTCAAAGTGTGGGAATATTAGTAGGATGATAGACTGTTACTGATAATCTAGTTTCAAGGATTATGTACACAATGTTATCAGTCACAGAGCCAGGGAAGAGAGATCCCTCCTTGGTTTAGTTCTGTTGCTTGCTATAACAAAAAACAGGGATAGTGGAAATGATACACTGTACATTGAAATTATTTAGAAACAGGAAAATGCCGTTATGTCCAACAAGCTGACACTTGACAGATTAACCTTACTGACGTGTCCCCTCACCATACTCAGTCCTTTCTTTCAGAGGAATACATCACTCAGTAAGAATTTAAGAAGCAAGAGGTACTAATAACACTGTTGTCAATGATAAGTCTTGATCTTGACATCAAGCTGACATTCTAACATGTTTTCATTAAAATTCATTAAATAGTGCAGCTTTTTAAGTATCAGTAACTGCAATGCTTCACCCATAATATAAAAGCAATTTAAGGTGACAGGTGCTAATTGTTCATTTCATCACAAATATTAAGATTACTACCTGATAGCTCAGTTGACAAATTCACAACATTATGTAATACATTTTTTCTTCATTTGTGGGGCGTGGGTGTTGCTGGCTAGGCCAGCATTTATTGCCCATCCCTAATTGCCCTTGAGGAGGTGGTGATGAGCTGCCTTCTTAAACCACTATAGGCCATGTGGTGTAGGTACACCCACAGTGCTGTTAGCGAGGGAGTTCCAGGATTTTGATTCGGGGCAGTGAAGAACGGTGATGTTGTTCCAAGTCAGGATGGTATGTAGCTTGGAGGGGAACTGCAGGTGATGGTGTTCCCATGCACCTGCTGCCCTTGTTCTTCCACGTAGTGGATGTTGTTGATTTGGAAGGTGCTGTCAAAGGAGTCTTGGTGAGTTGCTGCAGTGTATCTTACAGGTGATACAAACTGCTGCCACTATGCACTGGTGATGGAGGGAGTGAATGTTTAAGGTGCTAGATGAGGTGTCAACCTGGAAGTCCCTGGTATATTCTTTTGTTCTCATGGGATCATACAGCACAGAAGGAAGCCATTGGGCCCATCATGCCAGTGTCTGGTTTATACTGAGTTAACTAACCTCAGCTAGGAACAATGGCACTACAATAGTTTCAGTGCCCCAGCAGAGATGGGGAAAAGTTCGGCCCAATCCGCTATCAGTGTTGGAGAGTTTGTAATCGTGACCATCGAGTGTGGATGGGATTAGATTAGGGGCAGGATTTTCCAGCCCCGTTCACTGCTGGGATGGTCCAATTGAGCCAAATGGACTTTTGGCTTGGCAGTTGAATCTCCTGGTGCTATGATGGAGCCGGAAAATCCCAGCCTCGGTCTTGTGACCATCCCTCCCAAAATGAATTTGTCACCTGAAGGAGAGAAGTGGAAGTGGGAAAACGCAAATATTCACGTGCTATTTTTAATCACAATTATTATTTTATTAAGACACTGCATAATAAAACCTCCATTTGAAGAAAGGCTTGAGAAATTGTGGCTGTTTTTGTTGGAACAGAAGATAATGGGACGATTTGAAATTTGAAAAGATGGGACAGAGTAGATAGGAATAGGCTGTGTTCAGTGATTGAGGGATCTAGAATTGAGGGGATAATGATATAAGGTGAAATGTAAGGATTATGATCGGGCGCATGAGACAGCTTTTTACACAGAGAGTTGTGGGACTGCAGAACGCATTACTAGGGTTACTAATTGAAACAGGTACCATGAAAACATTTAAGAATAATTTAGATAGGTGGCTAAGGGAAAGGGAACTAAAGAGATAAGGAAAGAGGATGGGCAGCTGGGAATAGGGTTCTTGCTCCTGCAGAGGCTAAATGCCAACACAAGCTGGTTGGGATGAATGGCATGTTTCAGTTTTGTTAAATTATATGCAATGCTACATAAAAGGGCGTAATGCTGAGCATCCAATATGTTCCCAAAATGTACAATCTCAGACTAAACAAATGTGACCCTAAAAAGATTAAGAAACAAATTAAAAGTGAGACTCAGAGGACCTGCAGGGAGAAAAGAGAAGGGGCTGTCTGGGATGAAGGCAGGAAAATGCTGAGTGACTTGGGGGAAAAGAAGCACAGCAGCTCAGGCCATGTGTAATATTAAAAAGCTCTTTCTACACCCACAACCACAAGAAGGCAGTCAGAGAAGCGGTGAAAACCATAAAAGATGCAAACGGATTTGAAACTGAAGATGAACATAAGTGTTCTCAAGGGAAACGTGAGAAGCATACCCTCTCCAAGCTGTGATATTGCAAGTGAAATCAATGTCTTAAATGTAAATGAGATGAACGGTGAGAAACAGGGACGACATTCATACACTGGAGTCAGTGCAGAAAAGAGAATGAAAGCTGATCCCCATTGTCACAGGTCTGAAACTCTGAGGAGGAGCTGGGGAAACTTGAGTTTTTCAACTGGGAAAGGAAGGAGTGGAGAAATTAATTTAAAAAGGTTGTGAATATTGTTCGTGGTATAAAGCTAATGGATTTAAATTGTGCAAATAGAAACAGGAGACATAAATTCAAGCCAGTAATAGGTAACATGAGGATTGATAGTAGAGAATTCTTCTTCACATAAGGATCAATTTGTGGAATAAACTTCCAGCTAGAGTAGAGGAGGCTTAAAAACCTGGAATTATTTAAGAAACAATTAGACGTTGTAAAGCGGTTTATATAAAGAAATTCCTTAACGAGACAGGTTATTAAGTATTTGGAATGATTTTTTTTTTCAACAGCAAGCACATAGCTAGAATATCTGTGCAGTGCAATTACTGGCCCCTATTTGGACCAATTTGTTCAAGGCACCCTGCTGAATTCGGGATCTGATCGGAACAGACCATTCATTGTATTATTTTAAGCAGCTGCTTGACATCGCTGGCTGAACAGGACTTCCACCACGGTTGGGTCTATGAGGGTGGAAATATCCCCCAAATCTTTTTCATTGCAAGCAATACGCCTCAGGATGCGCCTCATTATTTTACCTTTGGAGAAGAAAGAAATCATTGATTAAAAATTTGTTCTGTTTTTAGTTGGACGCTTTTTACAACTGGTCTTAGTTTCACGTGCTGCAGTCTCAATACTTCATGGTGACACATGGTTTACCTGAACGGGTTTTTGGGAGCCCAGGTGCATTTTGTATGAAGTCAGGCGTTGCTATTGGTCCAATCTTTTGTCGTACTACAAATTTAAAAAGATATAATAAGAGATTTTAGTAAGTTTAACAACATTATTTTCTAGTGATTTTGTTTTGTTGTTTGTCTAGGTGAAGAGCATCAAATGAGTTCGGGCATCAAATGCTTCCAGAGCAGATGCAATACTATTTTTTTATAGCAAAAAAATCGTGAAGGTCATAAAGTGCCACCCAATGTACCAGTGCAAAGTTTCTCACATCTGCATCCTTGTGGCATGACTAATAAGTGCCACAAAGTGGGTAACTGAGGTTTAGTTGGTAGCACACCCACTTCCGAGTCAGAAGGTTGAGGGGCCCAGTTCCAGAGCCCAGAGCACAAGAAGTAGGCTGATCCTCCAATGCAATTCTGAGAGTGTCAGGGGCGCTGTCTTTCAAATGAAACATTAAACCAAGCAGATTAGCTATTACCCCATTGCTGCTTGTGGGACCTTGCTTTGTGCAAATTGGTTGTGTTTTCTACATTTTTTTATTCATTCATTCATGGCATGCGGACTTCGTTGGCTAGGCCAACATTTATTGCCCATCCCTAATTGCCCTTAAGAAGTTGATGGTGAGCTGCCTTCTTGAACTGTTGCAATCCACGTGGTGTAGCTACACTCAGGAGTTTCAGGATTTTGACCCAGCGACAGGAAAGGAACAGTGATGTAGTTCCAAGTCCGGACGGTGTGTTCCTTGGAGGGGAACTTGCACATGGTGGTGTTCCCATACACCTGCTGCCCTTGTCCTTCTAAATGGTAAAGGTTCACATTTGGAAGGTGCTGTCAAAGGAGCCTTGGTGAGTTGCTGCAGTGCATCTTGTAGATGGTACACACTGCTGCTACTGTGTGTCGGTGGTGGAGGGAGTGAATGTTTGTGGATGGGGTGCCAATCAAGCGGGCTGCTTTGTCATGGACAGTGTCAAATTTCTTGAGTGTTGTTGGAGCTGCACTCAGCCTGGAAAGTAAAAAGTATTCCATCACACTCCTGACCTGTGCTTTATAGATGATGGACAGGCTTTGGGGAGTTAGAAGGTGAGTTACATGCCACAGAATTCCTAGCCTCTGATCTGCTCTTGCAGCCATTGTATTTACATGGCTGGCCATGACTTTTTTGGTCAAGAGTAACCCTCAGGATGTTGAATGGTTGGGATTCAGTAATGGTAATGCCATTGAACATCAAGGGCAGATGGTTAGATTCTTTCTTGTTGGAGATAGTCATTGCCTGGCGTGAACGTTACTTGCCACTTATCAACCCAAAGCTGATGTTGTCCAGGTCTTGCTTTATATGGACACAGTCTGCTTCAGTATCTCAGGAGTTGTGAATGGTGAACATTTTGCGAACATCCTCACTTCTGACCTTGCGTTGGAGGGCAAGTCATTGATGAAGCAGTTGAAGATGGTTGGGCCCTGGGTACTACCCTGAGGTACTTCTGCAACAATGCCCTGGGACTGAGGTGATTGAACACCAAAATCCACAACCATCTTCCTTTGTGCCCGGTATAACTACAACTAGTGAAGAGTTTTCCCCTGATTTCCATTGACTCCAGTTTTGCTAAGGTTCCTTGATGCCATGCTGGATCAAATGCAGCCTTGATGTCAAGGGCAGTCACTCTCACCTCACCTCTTGAGTTTAGCTCTTATATCCATGTTTGGACCAAGGCTCTAATGAGGTCAAGAGCTGAGTGACACTGGCAGTATCCAACCCAAGCATCCATGAGCAGGTTATTGCTGAGTAAGTGCCGCTTGATAGCACTGTTGATGGCACCTTCCATCACTTTGCTGACGATCGAGAGTAGGCTGGTGGGGCGGTAATTGGCCAGGTTGAATTTGTCCTGCTTTTTATGGACATTACAACAATGGCTACAGTTCATTGACTGTAAAGTGCTTTGGAATGTCTTGAGTTCATGAACTGTGCTATATGTACTTTGTTTTTTTTCAGTACGTAGCTGAGTTTAAGTAGCAGATCTGAACAGCTTGTCACATGAAGTAGACAACATTCATAGTCTCAAGACTTTAGGAGTTATCCAATCTTGGAACATGTCACAGATCCATTGCTGCCATGAATGGTATCAAGAACTTTCAGCTAGGAATTTTAAATCAGTGAAGAAGAAATCTAATCACAGAAAATACTGGACATAACTGGCGCAGTCTGTCAGCAATTGGAAAAGTTCATCACAACACCCAGTGATCTCTTTTACAACTGATGGCTGACCTGCTGCATATTTCATGATTCAACTGCCTTTCTTCTACAAATTTTAATTTCCGTTCACATAAATTTTCAGCAGCCGACTCTGTTTTTCTTTCCCATTTGTCAGCACTTTCTCTCTGCCTGGTGATGCACTGTAGTCTCATTGTGAGTCTGCTGTAATGTATTTCCATTCCTCACTTCTACCCCACTCTTAATGGCATTGACAGCAGCTCCTTGATTTGTAGATGACATTAACCATCATTAAGTGGCAGTTTCACAACACAAACGTGCTGCACTCAATGCTCTCAGTAAAAGCACTGTAATTCAAGAAGGAAACATCAGAGAACGTGTTGCAAGGGGAGTGGAAGTAGAAGTGAAAGCTCCACACCATGGGTGGGGTTCTCCGGCCCCGCCCATCCCCAGGATCATCCAGTCCCATTGAAAGTCAATGGGCTTTTGGCTGAGCATCCGAATGTCCAGCGACGGGTCCCGCCATGCCAGGGCTCAAAAATCCCGGCCCATGACTCAGTCATCCCCTGGCTTTGCTGAATCAGCATGTTGCAGTGAGAGAGGCCTCCAGCTCTCCTGGACTATGAAACACATCAGCCACAGCTTCTGCCTGATCACTCTCCAGTAGCTCTTGATGTAAAGTGTACACATGTGACAAGCTTATGGACAGAATTGGCTCAGCTGTAAGGACGCTATGGCCTAATAGCCCACCATGAGCAATGCCCATGTTCATTTATGAAGAATGGCTAATTGTACGCCAATATGAGCTTGAACCTGTAGGTCGGTGTGTGTGTGGGGTTGGGGGGGTTGGGGGGGGGCGGGGGGGGGGGGGGGTGGCGGTGGTAGTGCAGGAAAGGGGGAAAAAATGGAAAAACAGAGACATTTGAAAAGGCACTGCAATAAAAGCAACTCATTGGATGAAATGCTTCCAAGTTATATCATGGCTTATCAGATTGAAACAAACACAAGCTTTTTGTTGACATATGTTTAGAGGTCTGCCTCATCAAATTTCCTCCCCCTTCATGACTAATTGATCAGAGTTCATTCAGGAAGTAACAAGCAACGTGGATAAAGGGGAACCTGTGGATTTGGTATACTTAGATTTCCAGAAAGCATTTGACAAGATGCCACGTCAAAGTTTACTACACAAAATAAGAGGTCAAGGGTGTAGGGGGTAACATATTAGCCTGGGTAGAGGGTTGGCTAGCTAACAGGAAACAAAGAGCAGGCATAAATGGGCATTTTCACATTGGTAAGATGCGACAATTGGAGTGCCACAGGGATCGGTGTTGGGCCTTCAACTATTTACAATCTATATTTATGATTTGAGTGGAGGGACTAAATGTGCGGTTATGAAATTTGCTGATGACATAAAGATAGGCAGGAAAGTAAGTTGTCAAGAAATTGCAGAACTCTGCTGTACAGAGGAGTCTGGGTGTCCTGGTACGTGAGCCATAAAAAGTTAATATACAAGTACAGCAAGTAGGAAGGCAAATGGATTGTTGTCATTTATTGCAAGGGGAATGGAATATAAAAGTAGAGAAGTTTTGCTATAGTTGTATAGGGCATTGGTGAGACCACATCTAGAATACTGTATACAGCTTTTGTCTCCTTATTTAAGAAAGGACATAATTGTATTAGAAGCAGTGCAAAGAAGATTCCTGGAATTAAGGGGTTATCCTATGAAGAAAGGTTGGACAAGTTGGGCTTGTATCCATTGGAGTTGAGGAGAATGAGAGCTGACCTTATTGAAACATATAAGATCCTGGGGGGTCATGACAATGTGGATGCTGAGAGGATGTTTCCCCTTGTGGGAGAGACTAGAACTAGGGGACACAGTATAAAAATAAAGGGTCTCCCATTGATAATGGAGATGGCGCGAATTTTTTTCTCTCAGAGGGTCATTAATCTGTGGATTTCTCTTCGCCAGAGAGTGGTGGAGGAAGGGTCATTGAATATTTTTAAGGCTGAGTTAGACAGATTCCGACTGACAAAGGAGTCAAAGGGTATAGGGTGTAGACAGGAAGCAGAGGCCACATTCAGATCAGCCATGATCTTATCAAATGTTGGAGCAGGCTCAAGAGGCCTAATGGCCTACTGCTGCTCCTAATTCGTATGTTCATGCTCAAATTTTCAGGCAGAAAGCCTCTTCACCACTGAAAGCTTAATAAGTGTATTAGTAAAATCAGATAGAAAAGCAAAGATTCTCCATCACAGGAATTTAAGGAGCTTAATGACATATTACCAGCTTTTGTACACACACTTAGGAGGGAGAAACTAGATCATCTTGCAGTGACTTGTAAAGTTGAAGGTAGCTGAGCAAGAGGGAGGCAAAGGAGGAATAACAGTTTAAGAAGCAGAACGGATTTGAGAACAACACCAAGATGTTGGCTGTTCTCAAGGACCATGAAAACTGGAGAGCCATGATTGCAGACTTTGTCAAAAATGGCACCTGAAGAAGAGAAGAACCAGCTTAAAAGAAAAGGACAAGTTTGTTAAATGATGTAAAAGCTCATCTCAATCATGAAGGTATTACAGAGAACCATACAGCTGAACCCTGGGCTTCCATCTTGTGGCTCCTGCTCGTTCTCCATCTACCTGAGCCACATCTTTCCCAGTGGGGCAGCCAGCAGGCCCTTCCCATGGCCCCTTCGATTGGCCCTCCCTCGTCCATGTGCCGCTATCCATCCCTAATTCAATGGCAAACTCAGAGGCAGCGTGGCTCCCTCCTGTAAAGTAAAGCCGACAGACTGCATGGGTGTCGGACCCTGATTTGGTCCTGACCACGGGGCCCCCAGAAAATTCAGCCCGTTGTCACTGACTCCCCAACTATTGTGGAAGTAGCCCCATTCTGCCAAGCAGCTATTCGTTACTATTGTTTCTAATCCCTGCTATCATCCTGATGCAACATTCAAACACACTGGGCTATCAGCCAAGATTTTATCCACCCAAGGATCCTTAAAGAAGTGGGAAGTGCTTTGTGAGGCTCTTACCCATATCTTTAATAGTTTTCTGAAGCCAGGACCTTTCCTTGGACTTTAAGAAAGTTAACATAATTGCAATTTTTAAAAAGGATGATAAGGCAGTAACTATAGACCCATTAGCTTGACATGAATAATAGGTAAGTTACTTGAAGAAATTATTAGGGTTGATAGAGAAAGCCTTATCAGAGCCTTATCAGCACAAGTGGCAGAATAGTAGATCATGTTTTATGACCTTTATGTTTTCTGTCCTTTCCCCCTCCCCCACCCCACCACCACAAGGGCCATCTGCTACTTGTTCATGTTGTTCTTTCACAGAGTGCTGACCCTTGTTCTGCTATTACCACATTCTGTTTCTTATCTTTATGCCACCATCAGCACCTTTTTTAGCCCTTACCACTCCATTAACACTCCCTTTGTCTTTTTACACATGACATCTTTGTCAATCTCTCCTTTGCCCCCACCTATCACTAGCCTTCTATTCAGCTTCACCTGCTCCATCCCCCTTAAAGAGTATAAATTTAATCACATTTCTACTTCTCTTTAGCTTTGAAGAAGGGTCATACAGACTCGAAGTGTCAACTCTGTTTCTCTCTCTACAGATGCTGTTAGACCTGCTGAGTTTTTCCAGCATTTTCTGTTTTTGTTTCAGATTTCCAGAAACTGCAGTATTTTGCTTTTATTGTCACGTTTTGTGAACTTGATTGAATTTTCTTAAGGGATCTCCAGATTAGTGGATAAGGATAAGCCAGCAGTTGTTTGCCTGGTCCTTTGGGGAGATTTTGACAAGGTGCCTCACAGGAAGCTTCTCTATCTGAGGTTGACTCTTGTGGAAGCAACGGCAACCTCTTGCAGAGGACTGAGAATTGGCTGAACTCCCTTCAGCAGAAAACTACAATCAGCGCATTTGGTTCCACTCAAAGACTGATTACCAATAGTGTTCCCCAGGTTTTGGTGCAGAATGTCTACTATTCACTATTGTTATGAACAATCTCAATGTTGGCATTGGTGGAATGATCCACAAGTTTGCAGATTATACCAATGTGCACATGTTGGGGCAGTAGAGGATGTTTAAATACTTTAAGCAAATCTTTATGTATTGGAAGAAGGAGTCCAGATTTGGCAAATGATGTTTAAGCCTGGAAACGTAGTGTTGTGCTTGTAGGCAGATCAAAAATGTTAGCGATCAGGGCTCACACTAACAAAGTTATGCAAGGCCAGAACTAGGTTGGATGCTCAGCTGCCCTTCTTTTCTAAGAGAATAGTGACTTGTGGGACAGGTTGCCAGCTCAATCAGTGAATGCTGACTTGCT
Organism: Carcharodon carcharias; assembly: GCF_017639515.1. Taxonomy (NCBI): domain Eukaryota; kingdom Metazoa; phylum Chordata; class Chondrichthyes; order Lamniformes; family Lamnidae; genus Carcharodon; species Carcharodon carcharias. Next base: position 171,354,068 of record NC_054472.1, read on the forward strand.
GTCTTTTTCTAGACCTGTTTCTGGCTTTGGGGGAGGCCACATTGTACAAGAGGTTGGTATCCTTATAATATAAATGGTACGTATATGTGATCTCCTGGACCTGATATGATTGCCTAATGGGATCAGAGAAAAATATTCTATATTTGCTTTTTCCCTACTTATCTGGTTTGCTGCCTCACCCAGGAGATTAAATGGCCCCAGGTGGGTGGGGAGTGTCCATATTGTCAGGTATTACAATTAGATGAAAGAAGTTATATAGGCCAATGGGTCTTTCCCTGTCCTTATGCCCTGTTGTCTTCTGCTATCCCTATGAGCAGCATCTCTTTTTTGTTGCCTCTGCTCCATCTCTCTCTAATGCTGCAGCCCATAGGTGAACTGCAACTATGGCCCCCATGACCGGGAGTGCATGATGTACCCAGAAGCCTTATGTCCAGCACTCCTCCCTGCAGACTTTACCAAATTCTCTGAGCTCTTCCAGCGATCCAGTACTCTGCAAACTCTGCAAAGAGCTGGTTAATAGTAATAAGCAACTAGTTGGATGAATCCCTTTAAATAGCACAGATGAGCAATCTGTCATGCAGCCGAACACAAGTTCAGCTGTGTATATGTTAACTAGAGCAGCAAGTTTGAAAATGGTAGTGCCGGTTCAAATCAACATTAGACTGTGACAGACAAAGCAATCTGCCTACTCTACATTCTTCTTAACACCACTCTATCTCTTGCAGCAGTGTGCGCAACCCAACACTCCACTATTTTTCATTTCAACTGACTCCAGTAGCACCAAAACCGCTCCCGTTATGGTGCTGCATTTTCTGTCCTATGTATTTTCAGTCTCAAGTTTCTCCACCCTCTTCACCTCTTTCCATTGAGTGTAGATTCCCATTCCTTGCTTTTTCACCCTAAACACATCAACACTTCAGGAAGGACTGAAAAATATTAATAGGTAAGCAACTATATGACTAGCATCAGGAAAACAGGTGGAGTGGTGGGAAAAAAACATGGATTAGACAAGCTTAAGATCATTTAGATATCTAAGACCTATCTAAGACAGGCCTATCAAAGAATACAGTCCAAAAGATGGGAATGTTAGGAAAAGTTTACGCTTGTTAATCTAAAATGAAACATGAACTCTGGGAACACACAAAGGACAACAAATCAATAACAGAGGTGTAGGGCCAGCCTCCTCCCTGCCACCATCGCCCCACCCCCCAACTCAACAGGCACTATGCTCTGTCAAGGAAACTATACCCAGAATATCAGCTTGCCTCCCCTGACACTTCACTTAAGACGGAGATGTGGAGTGATTTCTTCCCTCAGAGAGCCATCAGAGCCTGGAATTCTCTTCCCCAGAGAGCAGTGGGGGCAGGGTCATTGAATATGTTCAAGAGTAAATTAGACTGATTTTTGATCAATAAGGGTTATGGGTTAAGAGTTATGGTGGTGGGGGCAAGCAGGAAACTGAGTCAAGGCCACAATCAAATCAACCATGATCTTATTGAAGTGTGGAGCAGGCTTGAGGGGCCAAACTGCCTACTCCTCATATTCCTTATGTTCTTATGTCCAGCAGGCCCACCCCTATCCAAACCTCCCTTATCGTAAAGAAAATGTTGGATAAAGCTAGAGGTTCTAAGCTTATATTGAAGTGTGTTTTTGCTAATGGGTTCCCCCCTTTGGAGCCTCATGTCCAGTGCAACCTAAGCCCTGTCCTGCTAGGCAAAGTTACCTTTGTTTTTCAGTTCATCTGTAATGGACTGAGTCAATTCTCTTCCATCCTTTAGGGTGACAAAACAGTAGATACATTCTCCCTTCACAGGGTGTGGATGGCTCACCACAGCAACTTCTGCTACTGCATTGTGCTCTGCCAGGGCTGATTCCACCTCAGCGCTGCTCAGCAGGTGACCTGTTGGTGCAAAAACAAAGATGTCAAAACACACATTGATGTGGTGAGTAGGACAAGTCATTTGCCGCAGCAGGATGATGTCCCCGACAACATTCCCTGGGACCTGGTTTCGAATCCCACCATGGCAGATGGCGAAATTTGAATTCAATAAAAATCTGGAATTAAAAGCCTGATGACGACCACAAAACCATTGGCCATCTGGTTCACCAATGTCCTTTAGGGAAGGAAATCTGCCGCCCTTACCTGGTCTGGCCTACATGTGATGCCAGGCCCACAGCTTTGTGGCTGACTCTTAAATGCGCTCTGAACAAGGGCAGTTAGGGATGGGCAATAAATGCTGGCCTTGCCAGCAATGCCCACATCCCATGAATGAATAAAAACAAACGAGCACTATTTTAACTGGGATCTGAGTAAAGAAGCCTTCCCACCAACTAAACTCCAGTCAGAGGAAGAGAAACAGAAAATGCTGGAAAAACTCAGCAGGTCTGACAGCATCTGTGGAGAGAAAATAAGAGTCGAGTCCGTATGATCCTTCTTCAGAATTTTTCCAGCAATTTCTGTTTTTCTTTCAGATTCCCAGCATCCGCAGTATTTTGCTTTTATTCAGTCGGAGTAAGATCTGTTAGGGCCTCTCAAGGAGGTTTTAGGTCTCTCCTACCTCGATCATCTGCTCCCCTCACTTCCCTAACAGGAGACGCCCTCCTGGAGCCATACACTTATCTGAGTGCAAGAGGGAAGCCAATGGTCATCAAAATATGGAGCATGTTAATGAGGTTTAGGGGTTAACATTGCTATAGGTCCAATCTGACATGGGCGGAGAAGCAAGAAGCCAGTGGGTTTCCTCTGAAAATCTGTTGGTTGTTAAAGTCTGGTAATTGCTTAAGCATTCTTCAATATAATTTTTACTTAATCATTTTTCAGAATGTGTGCATACCTGGCCAGGCCAACATTTGTTGCCCATTCCCTATTGCCCTTGAGAAGGTAGCGGTAAGGTACCTTGTTGAACCATTGCAGTCTGTGTGGTGTAGGTATGGTGCTGTTATGGGGGTGGGGGGGACAGTCCAGTGAAGGAACGGTGATATAATTCCAAGTCCAGATGGTGTGTTGCTTGGAGGAAACTTGCAAGTTATGGTGTCCTTGCTCACTTCTCCCTCCATGGAGGTTCTGCCAATGAAGCTTTGGCAACTTGCCACAGCACATCCTGTAGATGGTAAACAGTGCAGCTATGGCACACTGGTGGCAGAATGAGTGAATGTTTGAATTGCTGAATGCAATGTCAAGTTCCCTTTCAAGTCACGTACCATCCTGACTTTATGATATTGTTGCTGGATTGTCCCCATCCAGGCAAGTGCAGGGTATATCATCATACTCCTGACATGTGCCTTGTAGATGATGGAAAGGCTTTGAGGCTTCGTCACAGAATTCCCGGCCTCTAGTCTGTTTTAACAGAAGCAGTAATTATGTAGCTGTTGCAGTTGAGTTTCTGGTCAATGTTGATGGTGGGGGGATTTGGCAATGATAATGCCACTGAACGTCAAGAGGAGGTGGTTAAGTTCACTCTCATTGGAGATGGTCATTGTCTGGCAATTGCATGGTACCAAACATTACTTGCAATTATCAGCCCAAGTCTGAATGATGTCCCTTCTTGCTGAGGAGTTACAAAAGAGGCTGAACACTGCAATCATGCAATGGTTTTATGATTGTGGGAAGATCATTAAGGAAGCAGTTGAAGATAGTAGGACACATTCAGTCATGTGATGAGAGAGCTGGGAGTTAGCCAATGAGAATTCACAAAGTTTATTCTTGTCTGTGTCACTATTGTTTTGGTTACGTAGCCATGGTGTCCTCACACCTTCCCTCTCTTCCAGCCTGACCCTCCTCCTGGGGTATTGTGAAGTTGGCGAAGGCCATGCATCACTAACTATGGCTGCCAGATAATCAATAATAATAATCAATCAATACACTTTAATTGTCCTAATGTGCTTACAATAGCTTATACATAACCAAAATAAAAAGAGAGAATTACATCAGCAATACCACACCCCATGTCGCCGCAGTGCAGCACCAATATCACAGCCAAAAAATGGAATAAAGAGAGGGGCAAATAGAGAAAGAGTCTGAGATCTTCATACTCCCTTCCCGGCATAGATACAATGGATAAGAATGTGGCAATTTCCTCCTAAATTGCTCCTGCATAAGGTATTGGTGGTGCATTGGGAATGGAGATGAGGCAAAATGCAGAGTTTTGGGAAGCTCTCCTATCCCAGGTGGACATAGTTGTCAACAGACACTTGGCCAACCTAGAAATCCTGATATTCCACTGCTCTGAAAAGCTCCAAGCCAAGGAGACTGCCCACTTTAGCTGGCCCAGCCTACCCTTGTACAAAGGAGTTCTGGCCCAAAAGCCCCCTGTTGAGCAGCAATGTGCCAGCACAGCAACATTCATCTCCCAGTCCACGCAGTCGCAGATCTAGCGCTGACCGAAGAACTGAACCATAGAAGTGGGGGTGGGTAGGTGCCCAATGCACTGGACAGCTGAGTTCCAGCTGATATAGCTACACTGAGCCAGGCCACTCCCGCACTACAAATTGCTGCCCCAGGGGCTTCATCTCCCAGCCCACGTGGAGCCTTCTCTCAACCCACCACCACTTTAAAAACGTTCCAGAAAAAAACATGATGCATGACACAGGGAATAGGAAAAGAAACTGCCATACCAGTAGATTGCAGCCCCTGTGGCCCTTGTGGTATCCAGAATTAACAGGTATCTTTAATCCAAAGACCTAAATCCTAGAAATATGGCATAATATTGGAATATTACATTTCCAGGCTGACTAAAGACTTCCTAAAGGGACACAAGTGCAATCCACACTATCCACAGGCAATAAGTGATGAATTTCAACAACATTCTCTGGGATACACAGTGACGGCATGCTGTAATGTAGGAAGAAATCCATGGAAATAACATTTCAGTAGATATCAGGCGTGACTCAGTGGTAATACTCTGGCCGCTGAGTCAGAAGTTTATGGGTTTGTGTCTTGCCCCAGAAACTTGAGTACGTAATCTAGGCTGACAATGCAGTGCAGTACAGAAGGAGTGTTGCAGTATCAGAGATACTGTCTTTTGGATAAGATGTTAAACTGATATTCTGTCTGCCCTCTCAAGTGTAAAAGACCCCATGGCACTATTTGAAGAAGAGCATGGGAGTTCCCTCCAGCATCCTGGCCAAAATGTATCTCTCAACCTACATCACTCAAGCAGATTATCTGGCCATATCACCTGCTATTTGTGGGAGCTTTGTGGTGTTGTGTTTGCCATACTATAACAGTGACTACACTTTGAAAGTGCTTCATTGGCTGTAAAGCACTTTGGAATATTCTAAAGTTGTGAAAGGCACTTTCTAAATGAACATTTTTTTCAATTTGTATATACACACAGACATTCCTATGCTGGTCAGAAATAACATTTGACTGTTTTTGTTTCAATTACAACCAGGTCTGAACAAACTGATAATCTAGTAATGAAAAGCTATTAAAATTCCTACCTGAGACATTCAGCATATCATCTATCCGTCCAGTGATCCAGTAATAGCCATCTCCATCTCGCCTGCAACCTGGACAATAAATCTTTCTGTGAGAAACAGTGACAGTCACTTAGCTGCAAAAGATGCTCTTTAATTATTTATCCATTTTGACAGATTGTAAAAGAAACTATAAGGAATATACTTAAATGTCGCTTTAAGTCACATTCATGCTTCAAAAATGAATCACACCGGATGCTGTTGCTGCTTTTCAGATCAGTCTGAAACATTATTTCAGTTCAATCTGATTCATTAATAACACTGAAAGAAAAGCCAGGAATATACCTTGGACCCCCACCCACTATGTGTTCCCCCACCAGCTCCTCACACAATAAGGGAAAGCAAAGTCTGGAAAATTCCACTCCAAGCCCCTCAGACAATCAAATTCAGGTGCTTGAATTCAATCCAGGGGATCACAATGACCATGTGTATGTTAACTTTGAAACCAATTACCTTCTACACAAGCCAGGAGCCGACACTGCACAATCCAGCAATGTGTTCTGGAGGGTCACTACTCTCTCGGGAAAAGGAATACCATCTGATATGTAAGTTATTCCTACCATGTTTTAAATTCATGCCCTGCTCCTCACCAATCTGTCCAATTAAACTGCTTCAATAGCTATGCAATCCAGTCTTCTCATTACTTTGTATAACTCTATCAAGTCTCCATATCGCTATAAAGTAAATAGGCCCAACTCTTCAAACATTCTTGCAGCCCTCCTCTGAACCTTTTCTAAGGCCATTATGTCATGTGTCGGAGTACCAAAACTGAGCCAAAAAGATGTGGTCCAACCAAGGATCTGTTTGAGGATAGAATTACACTTCACAAATGACTTGTATTAAATGGCTCAAACTAAATTTGCATGGTGCATTCTGGATTCCCCCCTCCAACTATTTTATCCCTTTGAGCCTATTTCCCTGCAGCCAGAGTGGACCTCCTGTTTACGAGTTTTTGACTGCCTTTAAGTAGCATCAATCAAGTGTGGCTTCCTATCCCCATAAACAGATGCAGCTAAAATAAGCAGCGCAGGGAGTACGGGTTGATTCATTGTAATGATCCGACAGCACGTGGTCCCTGGTCCAGCCCCGCTCTCAGGCACAGTCAAATTTCCAGATCTATATCTTGTCCTCTGCTTATCTTCTCCCTGCTTTAAAGTTTGATGAATGTTTTTAAAAGTCAATAATTGTAAGCAAGGGATTGTGTAGCCCAGGTTTTGAACTTTTCGTATCCACCATTAGATAATACTTGAATACATTAGTTATTGTCAATCTTGCTTGCACCAATAAAGTATTATTGGGGAAGAAAAAAATTTAAAAATAAAAATTTAAAACAATTCCCTAAAGGTAAACAGGTCATTCAAATCAGAATATAAGTCCAAACATGCATCATTGAACACTGATGCCTTACACTGGCATATGTTGTACCAGCAGAATACATCCCAGTATTGACGCCAACATTTCTTCAGGATTGTGATTTCTTGATATTAAGGAATCAGAAAAAGCATTTTCAGTCACTCAACTTTGAACTGAACACCTGTCACCCACCCAACAAATACGGGCTCAGCAAAACATAAGTTCATTCAGCTTCACATGGAAACAAAGGCCTACGTTTAATGTTAAAAGTCATTGAAAGTGAAATAGTCATTTACTGTCTCCAGTCAGGTAAAACCCTGGGAACTGCTTGAAGTACGTTGTCTCAAAGCGCTCATTATCTCCATACACAGTACGCAGTATGGACGGCCAAGGTTGTTTGAACACCTGAAACAAAAATGAAACAGGATGATCACACCAGTTAAAGAAAATTATCTTCATAGCACTCCAGAAGCATTGACACATTGTGCAGTGTGTTTCTTGCTTACATTATTATTCTTATAACTGTATTACATCACCACATCAGTACAGTATCAGCCCATGACTCACTCTTGTCTCTGAAGGTTGTGTGTTCAAATCCCACCCCAGAGACTTGAAGACAAAAATCTACATGATGCAGTGCTGAGGGAATGCTGCACCGTCAGAGATTCCATCTTTCACATGAGATAGGATTCAGACTATCAACATCCTGGCGCTTACTATTGACCAGAAACTGAACTGGACTAGCCATATAAATACTGTGGGTGGAATCATCCCAGATTTGCACCAAGTGCAGTAGCAGGCAGGAAAAAGAACCTTCTTCCCGCCGGCTGCAATGGCGGGTTTTCACATCGTGTCATCCCAATCCCACAGCATTAATTATGCATTCCTGGGAAATATGCCGTTTCCATGGCGTGTGGGCTCTCATCCACCCACCACGCCACCACCTTGCCGCTTCATCATGCTGGACACCATTTTTAAAGTGCAGCCGCGCGCACACCTCTCAGTGCTTCCAGCCCAAGACTGCTGCACAGAAGACATGACCCCGAAAGGCAAGACGTCTGCAGCCTGCCCCGGTTTAATGACTTATCCCTCGAGCACCTTTTGGACAGAGTAGAGGCCCACTGTGATGTCCTTTACCCCGGCTCTGGACACAGGCAGGACAGCAACATCATTAATCCAGCATGGGAGGCAGTGGCAGCGGTGGTCAGCGCCAATGCCCTGCAAAAGAGGACAGTCACCCAGTGCTGCAATGGGATGAATGGTCTCATCCATTCTGCCAGGGTAAGTCACTCTTCCCTTCATTCTCAACTCATAAAGTCACAAACTCAGGTGAATATTTTGCTAAAATTTCTATACTTATTTCAGTGCATTCCATTGTTTATTCCCAAGTGTTTTTTTGTTGCAATTGACCAATTAATTTCTTCCTTTATTTGGAATAAGAAAACGCCTAGAATCCGTAAAGTTTTTCTACAAATCCCAAGCCTTTGGGTGGTTTGGCACTACCAAATTTTCAGTTTTATCATTGGTCTGCTAATATCCGTAATATTTCTTTTTGGCTTCATTCACACTCGGCTAGTTTAGCGTGGGTGCAATTGGAGGCAGCTTCCTGCCAATCCACATCTCTGTGCTCCTCCATTCCTTTCTCAACCAGTCACTTTTCTTCAAACCCCATCGTTAGACAGTCACTTAAGATTTGGACCCTGTTCAGAACACACTTTGGGCTGCAATCTCTCCCTTTATACAGCCCTATTAATGCAAATCATTTATTTCCACCTTCATTAGGAGATTCTGCCTCCCAAGTCTGGCACGCAAAGAGGCGTTAAAACCCTTGCTAACTTGATAATATTTTTGTTTCTTTTGACTCTCTGTCTCTCAGAAATATGATCCGACCCACACACACTTCTTTCACTATTTACAAATCAGGTTTCGCGCACAAAAACATCGCCCAGTTTCCTTTATTGCCCCCTAAATCACCGACATATTATGTTAGAATTAAATCCTTTTGTTAGGGGGTTCAGTTCCAAATCGTATTCTCTAAATTTTTTCACTACACTGCCCTTTGCTTTCTACCTTAAAAACTCTTTGGGAGCAAAATTTTGACTCAGACTTATCAGAAGATAACTGGAAGCCTATTCTCTCTCGTGTACATCCCTCATCTGTATGTGCAAGACATGGGCTGCTGCAGTTTAAAACCTAATATCGTATCCGTCTATCCAAGGTGAAATTATCTAAGATTTATCCAAATTTTGACCCAACCTGTGATAAATGTCATACTGTCCCAGCCTCTCTAATTCATATGTACTGGTTGTGTCCTAAATTGGCTTTGTTTTGGACAAAGATTTTTAGATCTCTCTCACATATTTTCAGTAGTGACATTGAACCTTCTCTAATTATATCACTCTCTGGAGTGGAACCAAATGACATCCCTCTTACAAAAATTCAGACTGATGCGCTTGCCTTTTCAACTTTATTGGCGAGACACACTATTCTATTAAAATGAAACCAGTCTGCCCCACCTTCGTTTACTAATTGGATACGTGATCTTAAGCAGAATCTTAAACTTAGGAAAATAAAGTATACTATAAGAGGTTCCTCTGGTGGATTTTATGTAGCTTGGCAATCTTTCTTAGATTACTTTGGGGAACTGCAGCTCTCTACTTTCATATAACTGCCCCTAATTAGGTGTTATGTATTATATCAGGTGAAACTATACCTGTTCTATGATTGTTGTTGATTTTACTATTTAGTTTCTGGGAGGTTGGGGAGGGTTTTTTGTGCTTTCTTCCTTTTTCTTCTTCTTCTTCCTCCTTCTTCTCTATTCCTTAAGAAAGTCACTCACAAACCCATCACACATCCACAGGGATCTTACATCTGAAGGGATAACACCACTAACTCTCTCACACACCCTTAAATCTCCATCAGACTCATGTCCTTTGGAGCTTGTGTCCTCACCCCGCCCATGGCTCCACTCACCACAAAAGCATTGCCATGTGTCCTGCTCACATTGTCTCCATCTGTTTTCATGCAGGAGAAGCTGGCTCACAACAGCAGGGAGAGGTCCCAGATAAGGGATGGAGTCGCCCACATTAGGCCCCTCACTTACTTTGAGGAGCGTGCCATCGCACTAACTGATGAGGATGTGGACAATGCCTATGGTAACAACGAGGTCAGCAGCAAACAACCACGTGAGGATCCTGCACCACATCATCCCTCTCTCAACATAACTGTGAGTGCTCTCACTCCTGTTTTTTGACTCTGCTGCCATGCAATACTTATCACTACTTTTGTTCACAGGAAGTTCTGCCAAGCGACCAACACCCTTAGCCAGACAGTCCCTCAGCTCCATCTAAGTCCTCACCTCCAGCCAAGAGGATTCCTCATCCATTGAAGAGCTGGAAATAAGCAGCCTGGAAGACTCATCACAGCGCTTACCCACACCTTCCACCAGTGCAGAGACACACAACTTGGTGGGACCCAGATCTAGAGCAGGCTCAGGTTCACAATCTGGTGGTAACTGAACAGACATGTGTCTGCAGCAGGAGGAGGCAGGTTCAGCCAAGCTCCCTGGCACTCAGAGGACTGCTGGGAAAGAGGCATCTTTGAGGGCCAAGTCAGTCTCTGGATTTGGCCTGTCAATTCATCCTGAAGAGCCAGGAAAAGGGAGAGGAACATCACGCAGAGCTGTTGGAAGCCCTCAGTAGAGTGGCCGCAAGCCAGAGGAGTGTGCCTGATGAAGTGGTGCCCAAATGTGTATGCATGGAGGTCTCCGTGGGAAGGATGGAGATCCTGGCCCAGCAGAACTCAGATTTGCATGCAGACCTGCAGTGGCAACCCAAGTGGGAAATGGGGCACCTTAATGTCCAGCTGCTCCTTCCCCTCAAGGAGTCAGGCTGGAGCCCTCAGGCACCCGAAGGGAGGAGGAGCAGCAGCTGGACACCCCTGGGTTATCCACACAGGAATCTCAGAGGCTGTCCGCTCCCTCCATGTTCCCTTTGCCTGTGACACCCTCAACCTCACCCTCTGTCACCACAGAGGGAACAGCTGGCCCATAGGAGGACAGCCAAAGCAAGCCAGGCCCCCAAGGCATCGGCTCTTCAGAGGATCCACACCAAAAGCATCAGAGGTAACAGGGACAACCAATGCACAGGCTGTCTCCACCCCTGCTGTGGATGTCAGAGCAGCAACTAGAAGTCTAAGGCATTCAAAAGTTAAGAAATTCTGATCACAGTTGGTTGCATGGGTGAACACATTTTTGTCACTTTACAATCTGGAAATATTTTCACTTTCACTGAATAATGTGTGAAATTGTCTTTCAGCTTCATTGACAGGCTTCGTGAGTCCTCCCCCTGCATCCCCCCCACCCCCAAACCCCCACTAGCAGCTCACCTGCATGCAGAGTGATTCTGGAGGGAGAAGTGTGTGTGTGTGTGGCAGGGCCTTTCGGTGCCTCGTACAAGCACTTTCTCCCATACACGCGGAGCCTTCATCCCTCACACTCATCTCACTGTCCTGAGCATTTTCAATGCTGCCTGCTGGGGTTCTCTTTCATTTGTCCATCTGAGCTCATCTTCATCTCCGCCCAGCCACTGACTGCTCTCCCATGCAGCACCTGATGTTGCCCACCAAAACCCCCATTTCACTTTCAATTTGGACACCATGATGCATCTAACATTATTCTTCAGGTCTCCTGTCCTTTCTCCTCCCACAGGCACCCATTTCCTTTCCCCAATCACTGTCGACTCCACCCCTGGCATCACCTTCCATCTCCCCTCCGTGACCTACCAGCCACAACACTTGTCTTCCGGGGATGTCCAGGTGAATGTGCACATTCCCTTCCTTCCTGAAAATCCCACCCCCATCCACATTCACCTCTCCGATCTCCTCCTTTCCACTCCAGGGTCCATGTCTGCCTCCAAGTCCCCACCAGCCACCCTTACCATCCCTTCTACTGATACCGCCACATCCTCACCCTCCCACACTACCGCCTCACTCTGCCCTCGGGCATTCTAACCATTCCCTCGTACCATAACCACCCTCAGTTCGGTCCCCAGGAGGCAATCATGAGTTCATCAGACCCCCTCAGTGACACAATCAACTGGATATTTCCCCCTCCGGACTCCTTCCCCACACCCCCCACCCCCCCACCCCCCCACCCCACGCCGCCTCAAGACTACCCCCCGACCATCAGAACCTTTTCCGCCCCAGACTCCAACCCCCTTAATCTTTCCTGATGCCCCCTCCGAGCTCCCCCACCCACAGACTTCTCCTCTTAGTCCTTCACCCTTCTGACTCCTTCAGACACCCTTACTTCTTCCTCCAGCCTTACCCCTTCCCCCTTCCTGACTCCTTCTTCCACCCTCACTTCTTCCTATACTCTTACTCCTTCCTCCTCCCGGACTCTATCCTCCCCGCAGACTCCTTCCTCCCCCAGACTCCTTCCCTTAGACCTTCCACTCCCCTTACACCTATCTTCCCAGTTGCCGTCTTCTCCCCTGTTACTCCTTCCTCCCCCATAGTCCCTCTCCCTTCCCAACCTCCCCCCGACACCTTCATTTCCCCCCTCCAACCCCAAGTCCCCCCAACGCCTTCATTCCTCCATATTCCTCTACGTCTCCACCACCCACCGGCACCTATTCCTCTCCCAGTCGACTCCTTGACCTTCCTCTCCCACCCCCAGATACACCTTCTTCTCCCAAACACAGCTGGACCTTCCTCTACACCCCCTCGACCATCATCTATTGTGAACAGACCCTCAACAGTGACTTTCCATCTTCTGTGAGCTGCTTTGCGATGGAGCCATGTCCATAACATGGACATTCCTCCTTCGACAGCACCTTCCAAACCCACAACTACAACCATCTAGAAAGACAAGGGCAGCAGATAGATGGGTACACCACCACCTGGAAGTTCCCCTCCAAGCTACTCACTATCCTGACTTGCAAATATATCGCCATTCCTTCACTGTCGCTGGGTCAAAATCCTGGAATTCCCTTCCTAACAGCACTGTGGGTGTACCTACACCACATGGAGCGGTTCAAGAAGGAATATTACAGGGTGCATGAATACATCGCACCAGCAGAATATGCCCAATATTGACACAAAAATTTCTTCAGGATTGTGATTTCTTGGTGTAAAACAAATGGGAAAAACATTTTCAGTCACTCAGTTTTGACCTTCTCAAGCACAATTAGGAATGGGCAATAAATGCCAGCAACACCCACATCCCATGAACAAACAAAAGAACAACATAACTATTTTGAAGAAGAACAATGGATTCTCTCTGGCGAATACTTATTCCTCAATCAACATTACTCAAAAAAAAAGTATTTATTTCTATTCTATCATGGGATGTGGCCATCACTGGCTGGGCCAGCATTTATTGCCCATCTCTAACTGCCCTTGAGAAGGTGGTGGTGAGCTGCCTTCTTGAATTGCTGCAGCCCATGTGGTGTAGGTACACCCACAGTGCTGTTAGGAAGGGAGTTCTAGGATTTTGACCCAGCAACAGTGAAGGAACGGCGATATATTTCCAAGTCAGGATGGTGAGTGACTTGGAGGGGAACTTCCAGGCGGTGGTGTTCCCATCTATCTGCTGCCCTTGTCCTTCCAGTTGGTTGAGGTTGCAGGTTTGGAAGGTGGGCATCAAATTCGACCCCATGGGTGCTGGAAATCTGAAATAAAAACAGGAAATGCAAGCAGCATCTGCAGTGAGGGAAACATTTCAGGTTGATGACCTTTCATCAGAAACTGAAACATTGTGCTGGATTTTTCGCAGAGTCAGGGAGACACTGGGGACCGTTGAAAATGGCAGCCAGGACCAGATTCCTGGCACCCACAATTTTCGGCAGCGTGGGCTAAGGGTGCGGGCTGGTGCGGGTCGCACGTCTGCACCAAGTACTTCAACCTGGCTACCCCATCACGGGGATAGGTATCCCCTAGCCCTCCGCAAATCTCATGGAGTTGGGCCAGGTTTTCGATGAGCCTCACAGGTGTCAGGAACCAAAGGGTGGAATTGTCCCAGATTGGCCCTAAGTGCAATAGCGGACGGGAAAAAAGTCGTTTTACCCGCCGCCCGCAATGGTAGGTTTTCACGCTGTATCGTCCCACTCCCACCTCAGTGATTATACAGCCGCAGGAAACACGTTGTCTCGCTAGCAGGTGGCCTCTGATTTCCTGCCACTCTGTTATTGTGCCACTTCCTCACATAGGGCGCCACATTTAAACTGCAGCCGCACATACACTTCTCAATCCCTACAGCACAGGACTGCGCTGATGAAGACATGGCCCCAGAAGCCAAGAAGGGTGCACCCTCTGATTCAGTGAAGCATTCCCGGAACACCTTCTGGATGCTGTGGAGGTCCGCTGTGATGTCCTGTATCCCCAATTTGACCACAGGAGGCCTATCAGTCTCACCACTCTGGTTTGGGAGGATGTGGCAGAGGTGGTCAGTGCCAGTGCTGCACACAAGAGGTCGGCCATCCAGTGCAGAAAACAGATGAATGATCTCATCTGTGCTGCCAGGGTACGGCAACCATCTCATCACTTTAAATTCGCATATTCACAAGGTCATCACACATTCACTGGCATCTCATTCACTGTCAGCTCAAGAGGCATCACCACTCACTCTCTCACACACACCCTCACATCTCCATCTGGTCTCATCTCCCCTGGTGACTTCCTCCTCAGCCCTCACCATCTTGAGGCCACTTGCAAAGATCAACTTGTACCCCCACACACACCCTGGGATTCCCCCCTTCCCCAGTACAGCCCTTGCCCTGCAGCCTCTTCCCTTGCCTGAGGTCACTTCTCCCTATTCCCCAAGCAAGCCCTAACCCTGCAGCTGTTGAAAATCCACCCCCGCCTTATGGCTGGTCTGGTAGGTGGGGACCTGCCCGTGAGCCCCTGTAAAAGTGATGTGGTTCTGTCTGCAAAGCCTGGCGCTGATGATTGTGAGTGCTGCCCAGAGCAAGGTAGGCAAACAAACCTCGAAGTCCTATGTACAAACGTACAAGTTAGGAAAAAGAGTAGGCCATTCGGCCTCTCGAGCCTGCTCTGCCATTCAATAAGATCATGGCTAAGCTGAATGTAACCTCAACCTCACATTCCTGCCTACCCCCAATAACCTTTCACTCCCTTGTTTATCAAGAATCTATCTAGCTCTGCCTTAAAAACATTCAAAGACTCTGCTTCCACTACCTTTTGAGGACAAGAGTTCCAAAGACCAAAACCCTCTGAGAGAAAACATTTTCCTTATCTCTGACTTAAATGAGTGACCCCTTAATTTTAAACAGTGATCCCTAGTTTTAGATTCTCCCACAGTAGGAAACATCCTCTCCACATCCGCCTTGTCAATACCCCTCAGGATCTTAAAGGTTTCAATTACTCTTCTAAACTCCAGTCTTGAGCAAAGTGCAGCTTGCCAGGTATACATCGCTTAAGCACATTTGTGAAACATGTTGGTGTGCATTCACGCTGACATGCCCAGATGATCTAGCGTGGGGGGTGGGGGGTGGTGGGTGGGATGATTCCGGTGAACAGGGCTTATAATGAGATGCTAAAGTATCGAAATTAGGTTCCCGGTGTGTGATGGCAGGAAATGCAGCCCACCATTGACGGGTGGAGTAGATAATTGCAAACTGGTTCCACGATTTTTGGCCTTCTCGGCATATTGCCATGATGTCCAACGCCAACAGGGCCGGAAGGTTCTGGCCATAGTCTGGATGAGGGAACCTTCTGAAAGTTAAATTGAAAAGCTTTTACCCATACCCTCCATGCCAATTTATGACTCTTCACCCACCCCAATAGCCACTCATTTCCCCCCCATGCAAACCTGGAGAAAGCTGTCAATCAAGAGGTCTGTTGAAACAGCTGTGCCCAAAGGAAAACATTGCTTGATTGACAGCTTTCTGTCTTGGATCTATTTCTAAATTGCTCAATGTTTATTTACACAGAATAAAGAGCTATCGAGTGTTTGCAGTTTCTGCTCGTTATACTTTAAGTTTGGTTGATTGACACTTTTGTAGGGCAATCGTAAAATGAGCTTTTTGTAAGAAAAGTAAGAATGAATGACTGTTTTTAAAAATTTTTTTCACATATACTATTGTTACTATAGGGTTCGGTACAGAGTGCATACTGGGTACATGGACATTGAAGCGCCATAGGTTGGCATGGAGGGTATGAGGGGTCATTGGGGGTGGGTGGAGGGGCACAGGTTTGCCTGAAGTGTATGAGGGGCCTTTGGGGGGTAGGTGGGGGGCAGGAGGTGGCATGGAGAGGGCATGGTAATTGGGCTTTAGGAATGAGGGCCAAAGAGCGGTTTCCTGTTTTATTGTTTTTACTGTTACTAGGATGAAGTCCCAGAGCACTGAGGCAGGCCTTTTAAACAGCCCTTGTGGCTGCCTCTGCACTGTTTCTGGGAACGGCAGGCCCAATTCCAGTTAGCACCCACCCTCCCCCAGGGATGAAAATCCCAGCTTTGCGGGCACTTCCTCCTGAGGCAGGCGCACTGAGCCAGGGAATTTCTCGACTCCCATGACCCACCTCTAGGATGATAATCCAGCCCATTAACTTTGTTTCTCCCTCTGTACTCCCTGAGTATTTCTAGCATTTTGTTTTTATTTTATATTAACATCAAAATGATGTAACCCTACATTTACAGCACACTATCAGCAGCAAAGAATTTCGTGCAACTTGCAGATCTTTTTCCAAGTGCGTTAAGAATCATGATTTTTCTAGTGTACAGAACTATCTTGAACCTTACTGTTGTGCAATATGTTTTGCAATCAGTTCACAGATTTAAGGAAGTCATGGCTGAGATGAACTGAGCACCTACCAAGTAACCTTCAGCTTCTCCTTCCAGTTCCTCGCCATGTTCATTGAGAATTGCAGGGAGGACCCCGAAGAATGGAAATGTCTGGAGGAAAAAGAAAAAAATGCAATTGATAGAATGTGTTTGTGCAGGAAGAAGGTGGCTCACACCATGTGAAGGAGAAGATTGAGGCAATTCATTGAGGTAAAGCTTACAGTCGATCCTGGTTTCAATGGTGTAGCAGCTGGCAAAGGAGTCATCATTGGGCCACCCTGTACAGAAATACGAGACAATAAAGGCTCAGATTAGAGTTCATTTAGCAATATTCTGATCATTGGACTTCTGTTCAATGCTAAACCTAGAATAGAGACATTCTCAGCTGGTCAACACAATTCATCAGTGCTATTCCACGTTCAATCTACCTATGGGATACTCAAAGCCTTAAGAAACTGTGATGATTTAGAGATGAGAGAGCACACCTTTCTATGTTCAATATCTAAGCAGCAGTTTACTGATGTAGCAGTGCCGTGACCTCATCAGAAATGCTGTTTTAACAGGTGCTGCAGCATCAACTAGTGGTGGCAAAAGCGGTGAATGCTGGGTTTGCACCTAGTGTTATCCACACACGGAATGCCTAACCTTGGCCTAGCTACTGGAGGAGGCAGGGAGGTAAATTAATGTACACGGGGGGGGCGGGGGGCATTTATCGCTCGATCTCATACAAGCCCAACTTCAAAGTGGCAAAGTCCCTCAAACGCTCCAAGTGCTGACTGATTTTTTTCCACCTAATTATTGTTTTTAACTCCTTACTCCGATGTTAAACTAACTGACCTGTCGTTACTAGGAACGCCTTAACACCCTTTTCTGGAATAAGGATGTCCCATTTTCCATCTTCCAATCTTTTGGCATGCTTTGCTTAACTAGGGAAGATTGAAAGATTGTGGCAAGCCCTTCTGCTATCTCCAAAACCTGGGAACAAAGTCAGCTTTATAATAATGTGAAAGATGGGAAATAAATACTTTAGAACCTGAAAAATCGTTTTCACTATTTCCACACTTTATGTTCTGTGTATTATGCATCAACCCTCCAATTTTCTCCATGTGGCTTCAGAAAAGCCTGATCCTTTCAAAGAAATGAGCGTTAGTCACTCTCCACTGCTTCACCAATCAAGAGTCCGGTGCCATCAAACCAAGCCAGCTGTAACGTCCCATCTTTACAACAATCACTTTACATCACTTAATAGCAAGCCTCCAACCAAGGAATCCCAGGTAAATTGCCCTTCCCCACCTTAAGGTGCCAAAGGCTAGTGCACTCAAAATACGTAAGCTCGCTCAGTGTAGACCAGGAATCAAACTTGGATCTTGCTTGTCTTCTTAGCTCAGTGCCAGACTGAGTGCAGACCAAAGAAGACTTTTGAAAAGGTAATATTCAGACAATGAATTGTGTCTAATCTATTTCTTGTATTGTACTTTGGGATCCTCAAAAGGGGCATCAACACCCCAATGACAACCTTTAAATATTGGTGATGTACCAGGAATCTGATGCTACCCACAGTATTGCATTAATTCATTGCCAGTGAGCCACGAAGTCCAGCCCACTAAGTCAACTTAATCCACAACAGTTTCAAATTCAGAATACGTAATCATGTTACAAAGAAATATCCTGGCTTTCCTTGTATGTCACATCACTGGGATGAAAATACTATGCCACTCTCTTGAGTTCTTTCCCTCTTAAAGAAAACTCTGAGGATGCTTCTTTAATAGGAATGTTTACCGTTTCAGTCTGCCAAAAGGTATCCACAATGGGACACTGCCCATTACCGATGATGTTATAATACCATGTCCAAGCTTCTGGGTTAATGGGCTCTCCAGCACAGCCCAGAATCCTCAAAGACTTGAGATTGAACCTGAAGCAGTCAAGTGAAAAAGGTCAGCTGACGGGGTGGGAAAGGAGGATTTTTAAATCATGTACAACACCCAAAATGATAAGTTGCAATATAACAGAAATTTGGTATTGAGAAGAGGAGAAAAAAATCGCTTAAGCTGGGAACTAAAATAAAACGTGAAAATGTCGGTAATCCAAAGGTCCATCTGAAACTGAAAGAGAAAAGACAAGTTAATGATTTAAGTTCCCTTTCACCAGCTATTTAGATATTTTTGAAATATTTGCAATAGAGAGAAAAGGAGATATTGGGCATTAAACACAAAGAATTCTCGGAATGCACAGTAAGTCAGTTAGCCAGTGTTGAAATGGAAAGGTACGATTCACTTTTTAGCTGTAACTTCTCAGCAAAACTTTTACAATTATTTTAATGTGACAGAATGGTTATTTTTTCAAACACACTTCACAAATAATAAATATTAGGCACTAAACTTTATGTACTGCTGATCTTAATATTATACAAAATCACTGTGGGCAGAGTCAAACAAGTTTTTGATGTTAGAGTTTGTTAACAAATGGAAATTATGATAAAATAGAATTGCAGTATAAGTGTTACAAAATTATCTTTCTCCTTACTGGAAGGTCTTTATCCTCTCTTGTACACAAACTGCACATGTGAAATTGTTAGCCAGTGACAGCCTGACGAAAAACATTGTTGAAGAATTTCTCAGGGTTGACATAAGGATTCTCACAGCTCATTACCATCCAGCGATTTCTACTGGAAAAATGCGTGTATGGACATTTGTGTGAGTTCACTGAGTTGCCCTCTTAGTGGGGCAGCCTGTTGACACTCACGGTTTCAGCTCACTTGGATGAGCTGCTGGTGAGTTGCTGGCAACCATAGTATCACCGCGAGGAGAGGGAGGAGAAAGATTGGGGGGAAAGGGAGGAAGAGTAGGCAAAAAGGAGAAAAAGATGAAGAGGAGCTAAAAGAAGAGAGGAAGATTGAAAAAAGCAGCAACTTTTCTTAATTGCAGACAAATAATTGAGAAAGAAGTAGAGACGGTCACTACAATAGAGACTGTAAGTGGGGAGCACAGATGTAGACCTTGTTATGGCCTGACGTGACTCCAGCTTGTTCTCAGAAAGTGTCACTGTTTCCGAACCACCCCCACCCCGCCCACACTGAAACCAAAGCCGGGAAAAGCAGCATCATCATGAACAGTTTTAAATGCTTATGGAAACTGCAATGGTTATTTAAATTAAATGTAATTTAAAGGTTTTAGGATAAGCTGGACTGTTTCAGTGACCCAATACAAATATCCAGTTTTGAATAACAGAAATTACAATATTGAAACTAGATGTTTGGTTCAGCCAGTCCATCTTAGTGTTTATCCTCCATGCAAGCAGTAAAGGGAGAGAACAAAAGCCCTTCACTTCATTTGATCAGTCCACAAAATGCTCTAAAACATTAAAATTGCAATAACTAAGGGCATGGTTCCTTAGCATGTTTTAGCCCGATGACACTTCATACCCTTGGATACTTTATTTTACTGTTCATATAGTATCATACATTCAAATGGATACATCAAATCCCATTCCTAACTTTCTTACTTTCTCACAGGTTCCTCTCCAAACTTCATTAGCATCCTAATGACTGTGGGCGCTGTGTAAAGCTTTGTCACTTTGTATTTTTCAATCATTTCATACAGTCTCCCAACGTGTGGATACAGCAGCAGACCTTCAAACTAAAATGGAGAGAAATATACTGAAAATGTATCCATTGGAAAATCATCCAATTCATGCATGTGCATTTTTATGTTTCTCAAATCTGGCAGCTCTGTCCTTGGGTTTTGTTGCTAGGCCTCTGGCCTAACTCTAGCTTCTAGGCAGTGAGGGCGATCCTGTGATTTGGTGAGTTGAGAATTTCAGCCGAACCATGTGGCAACGTACCAATCAGCCACCTCAGGTACTCTCACAGGTTTGGAGGGAAAACTGTAGGTGAGTCGCCACCTCCCTTTACCAGCACATCTTCTCACATAGCTCCGGATAGAGCTTTGGAAGATGATTTGCAGAACACTGGGATCAGGCTGGCTGCCTGCTCTCTCTCTCTGTCTCTTAAACAATCGGGCCTGGCACAGGAAGATCCAAGGAGAGGAAGAAGTACTATACTGTTACTGACTCTTTTATTTGGCTATATGTTCTTGTCTAATGTAAACAAAAAGTGCTGGAAAAAATCAGCAGGTCTGACAGCATCTGTGGAGAGAGAAAAACAGAGTTGACATTTTGAGTCAATGATTATATTCACTGGAGTTCAGAAGAATGAGGGGGGATCTCATAGAAACCTATAAAATTCTAACAGGACTAGACAGGATGGATGCAGGAAGGATGTTCCCGATGGTGGGGAGTCCAGGGGTCACAGTCTGAGGGTACGGGGTAGACCATTTAGGACTGAGATGAGGAGAAATTTCTTCACCCAGAGAGTGGTGAGCCTGTGGAATTCGCTACCACAGAAAGTAGTTGAAGCCAAAACATTGTATGTTTTCAAGAAGGAGTTAGATATAGCTCTTGGGACGAAAGGGATCAAAGTATACGAGGAGAAAATGGGAGCAGGCTATTGAGTTGGATGATCAGCCATGATCATGATGAATGGCGGAGCAGGCTCGAAGGATCGAATGGCCTACTCCTGCTTCTAGTTTCTATGTTTCTCTGTCCAATATGACCCTTCTTCAGAACCAAAGAAGTCACATTCGACTTGAGATGTTTACTCTGTTTCTCTCCACAGATGCTTCCAGATCTACTGAGTTTTTCCAGCACTTTCTGTTTTTATTTCAGATCTCCAGCATCTGCAGTATTTTGCTTTTATATTATATATTCTTATACGTTCCCCTGTTTCTTTTTGTTTTAAGGTAGGAAGGTGCGAAAAGGTAGTTAATGAATCTGTTTCTATTATTTAAAAAAGCTAAGATTTTTTTACAAAACATAGAAATAAATTTAGAGGATACAACACTCATTGAGGATGTTGCCTCAGACCTCCTCAACAGTACGTCTGAATTGTGGGGACCGTTTTAAATCTCACCTGAAACACAGGCAGCCAGCAGTTGAAAACTGGGGATTGGGGGAAGGGTACCTTGGCTGCTCCCATTGACATCCAGGGCCCAGTGGTTGCACTTTTCAGGCAGCCTTAGAAGTAGTCTGTGCATGCTTCACACCAGATGTCATGCACCTCTTTACAAACTGCTGGAGGACACTTGGGGAATAAAAGGGAAAACTTGGTACCAGTAATACTTGTCCAAACTGGTCTTGCATACCTGAAAATGGGACTCCAGTTGTACTGGTGCCAGTGGTACTGGTTTTTAGCAATCGAAGAAGTTTTTAATTTTATTTTTATGGGATCGGTAGAGGCAGAGTGCTACCTCCATCTCTGCTTTAACATTCTATAATTCTACAAGTCTATGAGCTGCACAATGATCACCAGAGCGCAAGAAGGCAATTTAACTGACCCCACAGCATAGCTACAGCTTCTTTCAAATGTGCTTCTCACTCATCGTCTCACAGTGAGTGACATCACTATGACATATTGTTATGCACATGCTCAGTAGCTATTGTTAGAGCTTAACCCTTTCCAACAACCACCTCCAAAAGCTTACCACTCCATTCCTGCCTGGCACCACTTTATCTGGGCCCTTTGTTTAGGCAGCTGCAGCATTTATCTGATTTTGCAAATCAGGGTCTTTGTTTTCATTCTTTCAAGGGATGCGGGTGTCACTGGCAAGGCCAGCATTTGTTGCCCATCCCTAATTGCCCTTGAACTGAGCAGCTTGCTAGGGCCATTTCAGAGGGTAGTTGAGAATCAACCACATTGCCGTGGGTCTGGCATCACATGTAGGCCAGACTGGGTAATGACAGCAGATTTCCTTTCCTAAAGAACACTGGTGAACCAGATGAGTTTTTACAACAACTGATAGCAGCTGTCATGGTCACCATTAGCTTTTTATTCCAGATTTATTAATTGAATTTAAATTCCACCAGCTGCTGTGGTGGGATTTGAACCCATGTCCCCAGAGCATTCAGCTGGGTCACTGGATTAGTAGTCCAGTGACATTGCTACTGTCTCCCCCATATGATGCCATTACGACTTGAAAGGTATTGCAATTGACAATTGAGGGGCTGTCTTTAAACATTTAAACTAATATTTTTGGGCCAGGAGTAAAAGTAGTGCTCCTCCAAGCCCCACAAGGAAAATCTGGGCCTCAGCTCTGCCAGGATACCCCCTTCCCAACCCACACCCACCCTGATTGAACCAATCCGGCAGCCCCATTTTACAAGAAGCTGCTAAATACCATCATTAAATATTCCTCAAATTCTGAATCAGTGAGGCCATCAGTAATGGCCCAAGTGAAGATACCACCAATATACTGTAGTGCTCCTGTCAGTCTGCCCCAGCCTCCTCTCAGGCACCTTACAGCATAGCTGATAAATGTATATTTTTTAAATTGTGTAAGGTCAAGTACACGCAATTGTAAAGCTAAAGCCACAGAGAAGTAACAGTGCTGTAATAATTTGAATAGTTTACAGAGCTATGCCGAGGAAATCATATTTAACCAATTTATTGGAGTTCTTTGAAGGAATCACGTGCTGTAGATAAAAGGGAACCAGTGGATGTACTGTACTTAGATTTCTAGAAGGTAGTTGACAAGTTGCCATATCAATTGCGGAAAGTAAAAGCTTGTGGTGTAGGGGGTAACATATTGGCATGGAGAGGAGATTGGCTTGCTAACAGGAAACAGATTTGCTGATGCAACAAAGATAGGTAGGAAAGTAAATTGTGAAGAGGACATAAGGACACTACAAAGTGAGTGAGTGGGCAAAGATCTGGCAAATGGAGTATATTGTGGGAAAATGTGAAATTGTCCATTTTGGCAAGAAGAATAAAAAAGAAGCATATTATCTAAATGGTGAGAGATTGCAGAGCTCTGGGATTTAGAGGGATCTGGTACATGAATGACAAAAGGCTAGTATGCAGGTACAATAAGTAATTGCGAAAGCTAGTAGAATATTATTGTTTATTGTGAGGGGATTTGAATATAAAAATGAAGAGGCTATGCTTCAGTTGTACGGGATACCAGTGAAACCACAGCTCTGTACTGGTATTGGTCTCCATATTTAAGGAAGGATGTAAATGTTTTGGAAGCAGTTCAGAGAAGGTTTACTAGACTAATACCAGGAATGGATGGGCTGTCTTATGCGGAAAGGTTGGACAGTTTAGCGTTCTAAACATGGAGTTTAGAAGAATAAGAGGCGACTTGATTGAAACCTTTAAGATTCTGAGGGATCTTGACAGAGTGGATGTGGAGAAGACGTTTCCTGTTGTGAGAAAACCTAGAACTAGGGGTCACTGTTTAAAAATAAGCGGTCATCCTTATGAGGAGAATTTTTTTCTCTCAGAGGGTAGTTAATCTTTAGAATTCCCTTACTCAAAAGGCAGTGGAAGCAGTGTCTTTGAATATTTTTAAGGCAAAGGTAAACAGATTCTTGATAAACAAGGAGGTGAAAGATTATTGGGAGCAGGCGAGAGAATACAATCAGATCAGCCATTATCTTATTAAAAGGTGGAGCAGGCTCGAAGAGCTGAATGGCTTACTCCTGCTTCTAATTCGTATGTTTATATATAGCTATGGGGAAAGAGCAGGGGAGTGGGACTAACTGAATAGCTCTTTCATGATAGGCCGAATGGCCTTCTTCTGTGTGCCATAATTCTAGGATTTTCCCAAGAAATTCGGGACCTCAACATTGGGACCAAATAGGGGTCCTGAGTCCACAGCTGCTGGGAGCCAAACTAGCAAGAGTTACTTTCCCAGAGGGACCCTTCTATTTTACTGTTCTGTTAAAGCCAGTGGATGGACTCCTGATGCTGCTGGTCCAACAATAGGGCTGGCATCTCTAGAGTCTATAGCCCCAGCAAGAGAGGTGGGCACTGCTGCGGCAGATCTGAGAACATGAGGGCACCTGAAGGTGGAGATACCCTCAGAGGGATAAAAAAAATTAAATATTTTAGATGGGGGATTAAGGCAGGGGGCCCAAAGAATGGAGTGAAAAGACCTCCAAGGGGATTATCGGGGCCACAGGTTTGGTATTTCCCTCTTGCAACCCCGTCAATGGGGTATGGAGTCTCTGACTCCAATGCCCCCTTGCCGGTGTGCCGTGGGGAGGCCGTTTACATTGAGCTGGTGGCCTACCCATACACCAGAGGTGTGGTTTGGTGTGGTGGGGAGACCCAATAACCCTTAACTGGGGGCTTAGTTAATTAAATTGGCTGCCTGCCTCTATTTATTGGACAGCTGATCCATATCCTGGTTCCCCCAAACCCAGAAAACGTGTCCGATAGCAGGAATGCATCGGGGATCCCTCCAAACTCCTCCCCTCCACCCCCCCAGACTCAGCTGCTTCTAACCCCATCTCCACAGAGCCAGGAAAAAGCTGGCCCATAACTCTAACTCTCCAGTTGTATCCCCTTACACTTTTAGTGCTACTTACATCCCTAAATAAATTAATTAATATCACAGGCATGACATTGGCTAGAGGCATGGGAGTGAATTGTCTCTTAGGTCAGAAAGGGACAATATCATCGAGACCCTCAAATGGAAAACATTACCTTTACAAGATGCAGACTTTTAGCTTCTATACATGAACTATATTTCCTGCTCCAGAAGTTGAACAGAATACTATCTCTACTCACTAGAACGCATGTCGCACCATTTGCCAGTGGACCATAGATAACATATGAGTGTCCAGTAATCCATCCGATATCAGCCGTGCACCAGTACACATCATCATCATGGTAGTCAAAAACATATTTAAAACTGATTGCAGTGTAAATCAGATAGCCCGCAACAGTGTGCAGCACGCCCTAGAGTAAAAACAAAAATAAAAGCAAATGTCAGTAACATTCATCTTGTGGTGACTTGATGAGTAATAATCATGTTATTGCCCTGTGGCAAGCTGTGAATTATCACTGGTTCCATGTGCAGTCAGTCATTCTTCACTATGGAGATTATAGCTCAATCGCTGCAGGAATTGATGCAAGCATGGCAAAATGACAGTAAATATGCCAGATCACAAGCCTCCCAACCCCCACCCTCCTGTGTTTACCTTGTTTGGCAACCTCACGGAATTGGGTCTGAGGGTTTAGTTATAGACTGCAACAATTTGACATCTTTGCAATTCGCAAACATCAGCTTAAATGTTACGTTGATCTAAATAAGGTATTTACTGTCATTGAGGTAATTCAGGTACAGAAAAAGAAGAAAACTGCAAATGTATAAATCATTTAGTACTTTTATTTATTAAAACGTATTAAATTGCACTAACAGAAGCGCTTTGCTGACAAACTGTTTTTATTCATTTGCAGAATGTGAGCGTCATTGGCCGGGCCAGTATTTAATGCCCACGCCTAATTGCCCTTAGGAAGGTGGTGGTGAGCCTGCTTGGTCAACCACATTGTTGTTGGTCTGAAGCCACATGTAGCCCAGACCAGGTAAGGATAGCAGATTTCCTTCCCTAAGTGACATTAGTGAACTCTTTGAGTTTTCATGATAATCCAATAGTTACATGTGGTTGCCATTACTGATATTGACCTTTAATTGCAGATTTATTTGATTAATTTAAGTTCCCCAGCTGAGGTGGTGGGTTTTAAACTCATGCCCTCCAACTCATTAGTCCAGGCCTCAAGATTATTAATCCAGTAATAGAACCACCATACTACTATTCCCATACAAGGGCTAAGGATTGCAACACAGAGAACAACCATGGTGAAAATGAGCAGTGAGGAAGAGGTAAATTAGGAAGTAATGATAAGGTGAATTAGATTTTAAAAGCTTGTAAGAGGAATGAAAGTCTGACGAAGTAAAACATTCGACTATTGCTGTGGGAAAGAATGCATTAAATTAAGAGATGCTATACAGTAATCAGTCTTGATTTCAGTATAGTAACAATGTAAGAAAAAGGTTAGATGTTATTGATTGGCATCCCGTAGCCCCCAACAGGGAAAGGTCATATGCAGATAGAAAGCTTGCCTTGGGTTTCCCAGTAGACCCACTTGTATAGAGGATGAAGAGTGGATGTTCAGCATCAACCCATTCTGGCTCACACTGCTCACTGGCATCCTTCATTAGCACATCCCAGCATATATCAGTGTCACAGTTCCAGAATAACTATGAGGAAACCACAAAAAAAAAGAGCATTAACGTATTTCAGAACTTACCATTTTGCTGCTAGCTAAAATGCAGAATGAGAATTGTCATTTTATCTATCAAGCCCATTTCTTAACCCCTGGGCATTAAGCACTACCTGGGCAAAGCACAGACAGGAAAATCTGACAGGGAGGAGTGCACACCCTTTATAGATCCTGCAAGACTTTCCTTCCATTAATTTCAGTAATCAGGCAGGCACTGAATTCTTCTCAAACTTCACAACGGCTCCTCCAAAACTAGGAGGTTAAGAGATATCATTCAAGACTCTGCAATGTTCCTTCTTTAGTGCTGTGAATACAAGATGCCTCAGTGTGATAACACAGCTAAGAGTGGTAAATAGCCATGTAGGGAAGTCACCTCCTCACACTCTATCTGTTGGTGCTCCTTGAGTGCTGGTTGATCCTATGAGGTGTGAGTGAACACACAGCTGAAATGTGTGTTCTGTCCTCAGTAAAAATGGTGCAGCTGTAAAAAGGAGTTGGTAAGAAGGACTTAAGCTCATTACCCCGTGTGTGCCAGGTTAACTGATCACCATAACACAATGATTAGGTTACAGGATTAGAAATGGGGAATTTGATCTGAACACCTACTCCTCATCATAATACAATAAAATGTCCTCCCAATTATGTACTGTAGAAGCCAGTCAAGAGCAGGATCAGATCTGGTTACCACATCCTGCAACAGTTGGATAACCAAGGCCTGAATTTTTGCAGAGATGGAAAGGGTCTCTGGTTTAGCCAAAATGGCGCTACAGGCCTGATTCTGGGAGTCCCTACCAAACTTGAACCATGCTGGGACCAGTGTCCTGGCAAACCCAATAACTAGGGCTGTAGAGAGGGCTTTAAATTAAATAGAGGAGGGGGAGGGTTCTGGAAAGTGGATATGTAGACTTATGTAGGACCTGACAGCCTGCAGGGCAGTTACTTAGGTAATGATACCCAGGTTGTCACAGGAAGGGACAGAGTGTACAAACATAAAAAAGGCAGCAAATAGGGACAAAGAGGGAAAAAATGGGTAAAAGGCAAAATTAATGGCCCTTTACTTAAATGCACGTAGCATTCGGAACAAAATAAATGAATTAACGGCATAGATAGAGGTTAATGGGTATAATCTTATGGTCATTACGGACACATGGTTACAAGGAGATCAAAGCTGGGAACTAAATATTCAGAGGTATGTGACCTTTCAAAAGGACAGACAGGAAGGAAAGGTTGATGGGGTAACTTTGTTAGTACAAGATGGAATAAGTATGATAGCAAGAGATTATCTTAGATCAGAAGATGTAGAATCCATTTGGGTGGAGGTAAGAAATAATAAGGGGAAGAAGACACTGATGGGAGTAGTCCATAGGCCCCCTGACAGTAACTATACTGTTAAACAGAGAATAAATCAGGAGATAATGAGGGCATGTAAAAAAGGCAGTACATTAATCATGGGTGACTTTAATCTTCATGTAGCTTGGGAAAATCAAATTGGCAAAGGTAGCAACAATTCATAAAGTGTATTCTGGACAGTTTCCTAGAACAATATATTGTGAATCCAACCAGGGATCAGGCTATTTTGGATCTGGTAATGTGTAATGAGGCAGGTTTAATAAATGATCTCAGGGCAAAGGATCCACTAGGAAACAGTGACCATGATATGGTAGATTATAACATTCAGCTTGAGAGTGAGAAACTTGGATCGGAAACAACTGTGCTAAACTTAAATAAGGGTGATTACAAAGGAACGAGTGCAGAGTTGGCTGGAGTGGACTGAGAAAGCAGTTTGGCAGAAAAGACAGTCGATGAACAATGGCAGACATTTAAGAAAATAGTTCATGACTCACAATAAAGATATATCCCTGTGAAGAAGAAGGATTCAAGGAAGAGGATAAACCAACCATGGTTAACTAAGGAAGTTAAGGATATTATCAAATTGAAAGAAAAAACATACAATGTGGCAAAGATTAGTGGTAAACCAGGGGATTGGGAAAGTTTTAAAAACCAACAAAAGATGACCAAAAAAATAAAGAGAGAGAAAATAAACTTTGAGGGTAAACTAGCAAGTAATATAGAAATGGACAGTAAGAGCTTCTTTAAATATACAAAAAGGAAGAGAGAGGCCAAAGTGAACATAGGCCCCTTAGAGAATGAGACTAGGGAAATACTAATGGGGAACCAGAAAATAGCGAAGGACTTGAATAAATACTTTGCTTGAGACTTCACGATAGAAGATACTAACAGCATTCCACAAATATAAATAATAGGGAGAAAAAGGAGGAGGGAAAATAAATACAATAACTATCACTAGAAACAAAGTACTAGGGAAACTAATGGGGCTAAAGGCTGGTAAGTCCCCTAGAATTGATAGGTTGCACCCTAGGATATTAAAGGGAATAGCGACAGGGAAAGTGGATGCACAGGTAGTAATCTTCCAAGAGTCCTTAGATTCTGGAAAAGTTCCAGAGGATTGGAGAACAGCCAATGTAACACCCTTATTCAAAAAGGGAAGGAGACAAAACAGGTAACTGTAGGCAGTTAGCTTAACACCTGTCATTGGGAAAATGTTGGAATCTATTATAAAGGATGCAATAGCAGAGCATTTAGAAATACATAATCTAATCAGAGTCAGCATGGCTTCATGAAGGGGAAATCATGCCTAACAAGTTTATTAGAATTCTTTGAGGGGATAACAAGCAGGATAGATAAAGAGAACTTGGATTTCGAAAAGGGATTCGATAAGGTACCACACATAAGGCTACTTAATAAGAAAAGAGCCCATATGTTGGGGATAGTATATTAGCATGGATAGAGGATTTGCTAACTAACAGAAGACAGAGAATTGGGATAAGGGGGGCATTTTCGGGATGGCAATCTGTAACTAGTGGAGTGCTACAGGGATCAGTGCTGGGGCCTCAATTATTTACAATATATATTAATGACTTAGATGAGGAAAGTGAGTGTACTATCACCAAGTTTGCAGATGAGGCAAAAATAGGTGGGAAGGCAAGTGGTGAGGATGACACAAGAATCTACAAAGGGATATACAGGTTAAGAGAGTGGGAACAACCTGGAAGATGGAATATAAGGTGGGAAAATGTGAGGTAATGCTCTTTGGCAGGAAGAATAGAGGAGCTGAATATTATTTAAATAGAGAAAGACTGCAGAAGGCTGTAGCACATGGGATTTGGGAGTCCTTGCATATGAATCCCAAAAAGCTAACATACAAGTTCAACAGGCAATAGGGAAAGCAAATGGAATGTTGGCCATTATTTCAAAGGGAATGGAGTATAAAAATAGGGAAGTTTTGCTAAAACTATATAAGGCACTAGTTAGACCACACCTAGAATATTGTGAGTAATTTTGGTCCCCTTATCTAAGGAAAGATGTGCTAGCATTGGAGGCAGTCCAGAGAAGGTTCAATAGGTTGATCCCGGGTATGGAGGGATTTTCTTATGAGGAGAGGTTGAGTAGGTTGGGCCTGTATTCACTGGAGTTTAGCAGAATGAGAGGAGACCTTATTGAAACATACAAAATTCTTAGGGGTCTTGACAGGGTAGATGCTGAGAGGTTGTTTCCCCTTGTGGGAGAGTCGAGGACCAGAGGGCATAATCTCAGAGTAAAACAGAGATGAGGAGGAATTTCTTCTCTCAGAGGGTAGTGAATCTGTGGAATTCTTTAACAAAGAGAGCTATAGAAGCTGGGTCATTAAGTATTTTCAGGCTGAGATAGACAGATTTTTAATCAGTAAGGGAATCAAGGGTTATGGGGAAAAGGCAGGCAAGTGCAGTTGAGGATTATCAGATCAGCCTTGATCTCATTGAATAATGGAGCAGACTTGATGAGCTGAATGGCCAACTTCTGCTCCTACGTCTTATGGTCTAATGGGGGTTGGAGACAGGTGGGTGCGGTGGTGAGTATGTCAGGGAAATGTGTGTTGAGTGTGTCAGGGAAACGTGGTGCACCCTTTTTCCATCTCACTTCCATGTCCTGTAGCATTCACTTCTCTAAATCCCTGAAGAGGTTCCTACTTGGATGCCTTCCTGAAAATAGCACCAGAAATCCTAGCAAGCGTGTGTCCTAGCTTTCAACCAGGAAATGACTTTGCCTCCACTGAGTTTGCCGTCCTCTAAACCAGTGATGTTCGATGTGTCTTATATGTGCCCCCAAGCACCAGCACCTACAAGATCTCTTCACCCAATTTTGGTAAGTGGTCTGTCCGAAACACAACTTGTGCACTTTAGACCTATCAGGATAAAGTGTGAAGTTAGTGAAGTTCCTTGGAGGGGTAGGGCACCCTTTTGGATAGGTCAAGGGACATCTTTGGAGAGGTCAGGTATGCTTTGGAAGAGGTAAGTTGCCCTTTAGGACTGTTAAAATTAGATATGAATGTGCGTAAAAAATGCATAAACTCAGTGGAATTGTCAAGCTCATTGTAACTGTCAAGAGAATTCTCAAGGGACCTGTCAAGCTGTCAAAGGAACTGTCAAAGCTCATTGGAGCTGTCAAGTTGTCAAGGGATTTAAATCTCCTGGCCTTTTTTTTAAAAAAAGCAGTCCAGAAGTTTAAAAAAATCAGTGCTTGCTATTTCACTCTGCTTGTTGACATTAACCTGAGGGTTATTGTTATAGGATTTGTGCTACAAAACTGATTTCACAACCTATCATTATCACATTGGGTGCTTGTCAGTTCACAGTTTGACTGACAGCTCTAAATGCTGACAAAGTTTTTGAAGTGGGTTTATGAATACAAATGCTTGTTAAAAGAGACTAAGCAGTTGAAAAAAAATAAATATAGTGAATGGGTTTTTATCAGGTTGTTTTTTTTTTTGTTAACTAGTGAATTCATCAATAGACACTTAAAACTGTATTTTATTTTCTCTCAGAATGAGTCCTGAGGTCTGCCCGTGGTGTATGGAGGGTAAGGGCAAAGGGTGGTTGCTAAGTGCATGGGTTGGCTTGAGTTGGCACTAAGTTGGTATAGAGGGTATAATGGACCATAATAGGTTGGCAGAGAGGCATATGTTGGCATAGAGGGTCTGAGGATCCATGAAGGTAGGTAGAGAGGCATAGGTTGGCACAGAAGATATGAGAGGCCATGGGGGGGTGGGAGGAGGGGTATAGGTTGGCATGGAGGGTATAAGAGACCATAGGGTGGGTGTGGGGCATGAGGTGGCATGGGTTGGCATGGATGGGGCATGTAAAGTGTGTGAGGCTGAGGTGATACACAAGTAAATGCCAGCCACTAAAGCCACTAGCAACTATTAGCTATGAAATCATACTCCAGTAACAGAATCAACAACTTACAGACAAATGGGGACTGGAGAAAAGTGATTAGAAAAATAATAATTGAGTCTGAGTGGGCAAAAGAAATAAAACTGGTTATTCATTTGCCTGGAATCCAGATCAAAGACAACAAAAATATTCACTGTTCTGTAGGATTTCAAAAGGTGGACTGGATTCTTGAATGGGGTAGGGAGCGTGAAGGGTGGGGTTGTTTACAAACAAACATGGTCATACAGAACTGTGGGTTGGGCAAACTTGAGGGACCAAATGATTTTTTTCGCTCTCCAAGATTTCTTGTATTATTATTCAGCATATCAACCACTAATCATCACATAGTTTTTTTTATTAATTTCAGCATTTACCTGCAGGATGTTACAGCAAGTTTGTCCATGGTTGTTTTTCACGTTGTCACCAAGGTGTTGCACCACAACACACTTTTTCACAACAAAATCCTCTCTGAAATAAATGACAATTCAAATTGTAAAGAGTGTTCCATTTTTTAAAAAATAGTTATAAGTGCAATATATTCTACTCATAGCAGGACTTCCTTTTCATATTATGAGATAATGCCCCTCAAATACCATATTTTGGTTGGTGGGGTGGATTTTATTTTTTTTTAACTGCTCCTTTTTATTTAATAGTTATTTTGATTTTTGTCAGAATCACTGCTTTTCCCACAGTGCCATCATTGGCACTCTCTTTACTGGCCATGATTTCAATGTCATATTCCTTTCCCCATCATCTCCCAATGATGTGGACATGTTGTCTCCTTTTGATTTCTCTCCATCTCTGATCTTTTCCCAGTCTGTCAGCACAACTGAGTAAGCATTACTCATTTAAATTGGAAAGCATCAAACATAAATACCCTGTCATACAAGCTGATCAGAACAAGACAGCCAGTGTAACTCACAAAGTAATGTTCAGGAGTGAGTGTGATAAATGTGCTGGGGGAGACATAAGACCATAAAATCATCAGAAATAGCAGAAGGAGTAGGCTATTCAGACCATCAAGCCTGCTTCACAATTCAATAAGATCAAGGTTGATCTGATTATGGCCTTAACTCCACTTTCCTGTCTGCCCCTCATAACCCTTGACTTCCATGTAGATCAAAAATCTGTCTAACAAACATGATGACTACATTGACAGGGAGTGATGTGCAGCAGTCACCATGGCTCACTGCGTGATGCAGTGAAATACACAGAATTTGACATGATACAAATTTAATGCCAGTCATAAGGGTAGCCACTGTGCAACTGCGCAATCAAATCCATTTCTTATGCAGCATCTTCATCTATTGCAGAGTTCTTCTCTGTAATGGAAGTTACATTACAAACAACCAGAAGTATTTGTCCAAAACAAAAACAGAATTACCTGGAAAAACTCAGCAGGTCTGGCAGCATCGGCGGAGAAGAAAAGAGCTGACGTTTCGAGTCCTCATGACCCTTCGACAGAACTTACTTAAGTACCTGCTGAGTTTTTCCAGGTAATTCTGTTTTTGTTTTGGATTTCCAGCATCTGCAGTTTTTTTGTTTTTATCAGAAGTATTTGTCCTTCTTTTGAATAAAAAAAGGGGAGAGAAGGATTTGGGAAGAAGTTTTTGCTCAAAGTAACCTTGCAATTTATAAAATAAACTGTTAAGATTACATGTTAGAATTTAAGACAATTTTTGTTTACAGTGTGTTAAACATACAAAATGGAATAGAACATTAAGAAATTCTTGAACTGAATGTTTATTCCATTTGAAGAGATCTGTTTAACTCCATGACTCATACTTGGAGCCTCCTACATGCATGAAATTAATTATTCAATAATGCCCTCGGTAATATCCTCTCTTCATCAGCTACAATTCAGTATGGACTGAGTGTGGGGGTCTTACGGAGCGTTGTCTCCCTCAAAAAGGTAATTTGACATGCTTAGGCCCGAAAAGATGCTATGGCAGAAATCTCACTTGTCTTTGCACTTTTCCAAAGCATCGTCTGCAATCATCTTTAGGTTTACAAGCTTTTCTCCTCTGTAGAAACCATCTGAATGACAGAAAAATCAAAGGGTGAAGTATCACGACTTTCTAATACTGATTCTCAAAGCTTTCTGGCATGACAGGTACAGCTACTCACTACAATAAGTCACAGCACACTGTGAATTACTTGACAGGAATGACAGGGTCCTTACCTGCAGTAATCAGTAATATACATTGGGAGTCTAATATTCTCTCACATAGAGACTCAGCTGAGAAACCTGCAAACTAAATGATAAACACATAAAACAGTTGTAATGACTTCCATTGTTTAATCAGCACAAGGGACAAAGTGTTTTGTTGAGTATATTGCCCATGGTAGCCAATGAGCATAAGTAGTGTGGCTGAGGCAATGTCTGAATTCATATCTTCTGGTCTAAGGTCTTTGCCCTGATTTGTTAACTGTTTCTCTCACCACAGACCTGCTGAGTATTCCCTGAGATTAGGGAATGTGTTAAATGGGAG
This sequence comes from Carcharodon carcharias, assembly GCF_017639515.1. Taxonomy (NCBI): domain Eukaryota; kingdom Metazoa; phylum Chordata; class Chondrichthyes; order Lamniformes; family Lamnidae; genus Carcharodon; species Carcharodon carcharias. Next base: position 171,388,586 of record NC_054472.1, read on the forward strand.
CCTCACTTCATAACATTTTGTAAAATTTCTACAAGATGCGGGCTCCACAGTGCACAACTAAAGAGCCAATTAGAACATCCCAGCAGCAATGCTAAGTCGCTTGTTAAGCTATTAACCATGCACTTCCTGACTTGAAAGCTATAAGACTTAACTCTTGTATTAGCGCATTACATGCACAACACAGCTGAAAATCCAGAATTCATGTCAGAAAATAGTTCTTCACTATTAAGAAGAACTTATAGCACCCTTCTTAACCTCACGATGTCATGAGCAGGAACATCATCTTTCTTTCAGGATCCCCATGTTAAAGCTTGGATTCGGATTCCAATAATTTATTAGACAATGATACTTAGTACTGTAGAATTAATTTGTTTCCAGTTTCACAGGTATAAGATCATGAAAACCATGTTTGCAATAGGTAATATTAGAATAGTTGACAATATAATCGCCCTTTCATTGTACCCGCTCACAACCCCTGACCGGCTCATGACCCCTGACTGGCTCTTAATGACCCCTGACTGGCTCATGATCCCATGAAATTGCATTGGATGCAAGGGTCACTGGGTCACAAAATGCTTTGCAGTCAATGAAATACATAACTAAATGTAGTCAGCCATATCAGCCAACCTTGTTTCCATAAAAAAATCAATGAGTTGAATGACCAGATAATCTGTTTTTAGTGGTGTTGTTTGAGGATTAACCAGGACATATCAGGAGAGCTTTTGTCATGAGCTCGTTTATGCCAACCTGATTGGGTGCATGGGGCTTCACTTCATAACTCCCTGCCCTCCATGTTTCATATGTTCCTTGACTTCCTTTCCACTCTTTTAACCTTGGTGGCGTATCTTAGTAACTTACAGTAACCCTGCACCGGGGTTTATTTATTTAAAAACAAAGTGTTCATTGAGCAGTTGGATATTCCATACGTACCACCACTGAGTGTACTGCTCCTATTCTCGCACACGCCAGCATTGCATATATCAGCTCTGGGATCACTGGCAAGTATATGGCAACCCTGTCTCCTTTCTGCACCCCTATAAAGAGAATAAGATGTTCTGCAGTTTATTTAGGATTGACTGAAAGATTTTGGATGTCACATATTTGGAATTAAATCGAAAAGGCATAAGAAACTTGTCAAGAGTTCTGCCCATCAGTCAGTTTCCTGAATGACTGTCCCAAGCAGTGGAAAATTCTGTCTCTGTGTTCTGGCGTGGCAGATGATGTGTGCCAGGTGGATCAAATCCACAAGGGAAACTTAATCGTGCAGTCACAACTGTTTTGCAATTTGTATTTTATTTTGAGATGCGTGCCCTGAATTCAAAAGTAATAAGACTACCGCTACATCAGGGGTTTTTAAAAAACTAAATTAAACATTTATTAACAAAAGAAAAGATTTCAAGCACATGCATAGGAATACAAATTACTATATATTAATACAAATTGCTACTATAATAACTCCTAAAACCCCTAATTAATCTGGCTTCCAGTTACACCCCTGTTAAGACAACAGTGAAAACAAATAGATTTAAATAGACCCGGGCAAAGCAACACAACACCCTGGAAGGAGAATTCAAAGTGAGTTTTCTCAGTTTTAGTTCCTGTAGACAGCAAATTGATGCACAGAGGCTGGAGGCTTTTCGTTCTTGTTAGATTTTAGAATGACACACAGCCTCACCTCCTTTATACATATTTCTCATTTTTTAATGCAAATTCCCTTGATCTGATATGCCTTTGGAACTTTACCTTCCTCATAATATAAATCTTTTCATAGTATTCATATCATCAGTAACCTTTGGGAAAAATAAATACTGTTTGGCTTAGCTCCTTCCAACTAGGTGTAATATCTTTCCATCTCTTTGAAATACAAACTACCCCAATTTATCTAAAAATGCAAATTTTACTCACACCTCACAATAACATTATGAGAATTATTATATTTTCATAACACTCTGTCTTTTTGTTCCAGTTATGGCCATTCCTCTAGGAATTTCTAGTTTATTTTCTCTCCAAATACATACATACTTAGATTTACACAAGGCGATTGTTGTGTAGGAGGTACAGTGCAGAAACAGGCCATTTGACACATCTGGTCATTCCAGTGTTTACATTTCACATGAGCCTCCTCTCACCCATTTCATCTAACCCCATTAATATCCCTTTTCCCTCACGTATTTATCTAGTTTCCTCCTTGAAATACATACATGTCATCTGCCTCAACTGCTCCTTTTGGTAGCAACTTTCACATTCTCACCATTCTCTAGATAAAGAGGTGACAGCAACCCATTTGAGTGCCATCAATGGCTTCACCACCAGCCATCAGCTTTTCAAGCCGACCACAGCTTTTAGTCCCATGTGGCAACTTGTCGGCTCTCACAAGGAAAGAACTGCCTTTTTTCTCACTAGTAAGATCAACAGCAACAAGAACCTATAGTGTAGAAAAGTATCCCAAAGCACCTCACAGAGACATACTGAGATAAATAGGAACACAGAGGCAAAGGGGATGTAAGGAGGGGTGAGCAAAAGTTTGGTCAAAGAGGTTTTTAAGAATAATCTTATAGGAGGAGGCGTAGAGACAGGGAGAGAACCTTAGGGTTTATGCCAATGCAGGGACAAGGGACAGGAGAAAGCCCAAATGTTCAGAGTCAAGGAAAGTTTAAGAAAGGGCTGGAGGCAGTTATAGAGATAGAGAGAGAGTGAGGCCACAAATGAATTTAAGCATAAAGATGAGAATGTTAAATTTGAGAGTTGGGGGACAGGATGACAATGACTGAAGCTTACAGAGTGTGGAGGATACAGGACCAGCTGGACAAGCATTGCAACAGGCTTGAGGCCATAAAGACATAGATGAGATTGTCAGCAGCAGATGTGCTGAGGCAAGGGCAGCAATAGCACAGAGATCCATGTAGACTATCTTTGTGATATTAAGTGCACAGGGTCAGAAATCCAGCATGGCTTCGAATTGGTTATCAAGCATGCAAACAGCCTGACTCAACAACAACATCAACTTGTATTTATATGGTGCCTTTAACATAGTAAAACAACTCAAGGTGCTTCACATGAGTGTTATGAAACAATATTTGATATCAAGCAATTTAGGAGACATTAGGGTATGTAACCAGGAGCTTGGAAAAAGAGTTAGGTTCTAAGGAGGAGAGGCAGCTGGTGGGGTGCAAAGGTTTAAGGAAGAAACTTCAGAGCTGAGGGCCCAAGACAATGGCCCGGGAGGGGGATGGAATTGGTGAAGAGGGTTCAGAGTTTCTAGTATGACCTAATCAACCGATCAGATCATGAGCTGTTCAACTGGAATAGACCATATGGCCCCTCAAGGTACTCCACTATTCAATACTCAACTCCACTTTCTCACCCATGCCCCAAATTCCTTAGTTCCCCGACAGACCAAAAATCTGTCTATCTCAGCCTTCAATATATTCAATGATGGAGCATCCACCATCATCTGGGGCAGAGAATACCAAAGGTTCACAGCCCTCTGAGTGAAGAAATGTCTCCCCATCTCAGTCCTAAACCGTTTATCCTAAGACTGCGTTCCCATGTTCTAGGTTCTCAGCCAGGGGAAAACAACCCTGTTAAGACCCTTCAGAAACTCAGAAATGGAAGGGGATGGGCACTAGAAATAGCACCAGCAGCCTGCCATCCCACTCCATTCCACACCTGAACCATTCCCCTGGAAGTGGGAGGGCGAGGCAGTGGCTGGATGACCCTCCTGCACACGCTGGGTAGTCAATCAGGCTCATCAAAAAACTCTTAAGACCAATTGAAGGAATTCAGATGGGATTATCTATTCAGCCTCCTGGCAATGAAACCTTCAGAACTTCCAGTTGCAGATGCAGAGAATAGTATCCTTCCCCTGATTATATTGTCCTCTGTCGCTACCACATTCCTTTTCATTCCCCCCACTTGACTGGCATCCTGCACCGTGGTGCTCAGGTCACTTTATACAATAACGCTGTAGACCTTGTTCTCATCCACATAGGTAGCAAATACCTTGTAACTGTTCATCAAAGTTAAGGCCTGAAGCTCCTCCATCACTACATTTTAATTATTCTTTCATGGGATATGAGTGCTGCTGGCAAGGCCAGCATTTGTTGCCCATCCCTACTTGCCCTTGAACAGAGTGGCTTGCTCAGCCATTTCAAAGGGCAGTTAAGAGTCAACCACATTGCTGTGGATCTAGAGTCACATGTAGGATAGACCAGGAAATCACCAGAGCTCCTTAGACAGCATCTTCCAAACCCATGACCACTGCCATCTAGAAGGACAAGGGCAGCAGATAGATGGGAACATCACCACCTGGAAGTTCCCCTCCAAGTCACTCATCAACCTGACTTGGAAATATATCGCTGTTCCTTCACAGTCGCTGGATCAAAATCCTGGAACTCCCTCCCTAACAGTACTGTGAGTGTACCTACACCACATGGACTGCAGCTGTTCAAGAAGGCAGCTCACCACCACCTTCTCAAGGGCAACTAGGGAGGGGCAATAAATGCTGGCCCAGCCAGCGAAGCCCACATCCCAAGAATGAATTAAAAAAAGTTAAGGATGGCAGGTTTCCTTCCCTAAAGGACATTAGTGAACAAAATGGGTTTTTATGACAATCGATGATAGTTTCATGGTCACCATTACTGGGATTAACTTTCAATTCCAAATCTATTAATTGACTTTAAATGCCATGAACTGCCATGGTGCATGTTGGATCCTGATATCTGCCTGATTCGCAGCCACACTCCCATCCATGACCATTTACTAACTTGAAAGTTCTATTAAGCTATGAGGTATGACTGCCTCTCAGAACAAAATGTCCAGAATTTAGTGAATAAGGGAGTTCAGTATGGTAGGGGAAGAGGGAAGCAGGTATCTGACTGGTTGGTGAGTATTTTGCTCATCTATCTTTCAAAACTCAGGTAATTTATCAGTAATTGTAAGGTTTTTTAGTATTCTTAAAGTTTACTAGCAGTATTAGAGGCCATTAAGAATAGTAGGGTTTATTAATTATAAATTAATTGAGAAAATAATAAATTAATTAAAACATAATAAAGATGGCAAGATAAGTGATGTGTTGCAACTGCAGAATGTGGGAGCTCCTTACTACCAGTATGATCAGGGGAAAAACAAGTCTGTAGTAAGTGTCAGCTGCTTGAGGAACTTTGGCTCAAAGTCATTGATCTGGAGGCTGAGCTGCAGACACTGCAGTACATCTGGAAGAGGCAAGGTTACCTGGTATGTAAGATCCTGATCTGACTTGACAAGGTGGATGTGGAAAGGACATTTCCTCTTGTGGATGAGTCCAGAACTAGGGGGCATTGTTTTAAAATTAGGGGTCACCCTTTTAGGACAGAGATTCGAAGATTTTTTTCTCTCAGAGGGTTGTGCGACTTTGGAACTCCCTGCCTCAGAAGGGGTCATTAAATATTTTTAAGGCAGAGGTAGATAGATTCTTGTTAGGCAAGGGAATCAAAGGTTATCAGGGGTGGATGGGAATGTGGAATTTGTAACACAAACAGATCAGCCATGATCTTATTGAGTGGCAAAGCAGACTCAAGGGGCTGAATGGCCCTACTTCTATTCCTATTTTGTATGTTCTTATGACTTAGTTCAGGGGGCAGTCACACTCCTTAGGTTAGGGTCTTCTGATTTGGTCAGTGGTCAGGGGCAACCAGGGTTTCACTGCCAGTGAAGAAAGTAAGGGGATTAAAAAGATGGATGTGGAGGACCCTCAGACCTTGCAAATGTCCAACAGGTTGAGGTCCTTGCAGCTTGTGGGGACAAAAGCAGGAGCTGCAGGGTGGATGAGCAAACTGACCATGGCACCTTAGTACTGGAAGCCATTCAAGTAAATAGGAAAGTAGTGGGAGTAAGGGACAGTATAGTGAGAGGAATTATCGGATTTCTCTGCAATCAAGAGTGAGAAGCAAAAGACAGCTGCTTTGCTTGCCTGGTGCTCGAGGCTGGAGAGGAACTTGCAGTGGGAATGGGAGGATCCAGTGGTCATGGTCCATGTAGCGACCAACAACATAGAGGTGAGGTGAGAGTGCCTGCCCTTGACATCAAGGCAGCATTTGACTGAGTGTGGCATCAAGGAGCTCTAGCAAAACTGGAGTCAATGGGAATCAGGGGGAAAACTCTTCGCTGGTTGGAGTCATACCTAGCACAAAGGAAGATGGTTGTAGTTGTTGGAAGTCAATCATCTCAGTTCCACGGCATCACTGCAGGAGTTCCTCAGGGCAGTTTCCTCAGCCTAACCATCTTTAGCTGCTTAATCAATGACCTTCCTTCCATCATAAAGTCAGAAGTGGGGGTGTTCGCTGATGATTGCATAATGTTCAGCACCATTTGTGACTCCTCAGATACTGAAGCAGTCCATGTACAAATGCAGTAAGACCTGGACAATATCCAGGCATGGGCTGACAAGCAACAAGTAACAATCGAGCCACACAAATGTCAGGCAATGACCATCTTCAACCAGAGAGAATCCAATCATCATCCCTTAATGTTCAATGGCATTACTATCACTGAATTCACCACTATCAACATCCTGGGGGTTACCATTGACCAGAAACCGAACTGGACTAGCTAAATAAGTACTGTGGCTACAAGAGCAGCTCAGAGATTAGGAATCGTGCGACGAGTAGCTCAACTCCTGACTCCCCAAAGCCTGTCCACCATCTACAAGGTACAAGTCAGGAGTATGATGAAATACTCCCCATTTGCCTGAATGAGTGCAGCTCCAACAACACTCAAGAAGCTCGACACCATCCAGGAAAAAGCAGCCCTTTTGATTGACACCACATTCACAAACATTCACTCCCTCCTGCAGCGAAGCACAATAGCGGCAGTGTGTACCATCTACAAGATGGCATTGCAGGAACTCACCAGGCTCCTTCAACAGCACCTTTCAAACCCACAACCATTAATTATCATCTAGAAGGACAAGGGCAGCAGATAGATGGGAGCACCATCACCTGCAAGTTCTCCTCCAAGTCATTCACCATCCTGTCTTGGAAATATACCGCTGTTTCTTCACTGTCGCTGGGTCAAAATTCTGGATCTCTCTTCCTAACAGCACTGTGGGTGTACCAACACCACATGGACTTCAAGAAGGCAGCTCACCACCACCTTCTCAAGGGCAACTAGGGAGGGGCAATAAATGCTGGCCCAGCATGCGAAGCCCACATTCCGTGAATGAATAAAAAAAAAATTCCAAGTTAACTCTGTTTCTCTCCACAGATGCTGCCATAACCTGCTGAGTGTTTCTAGCATTTTCTGTTTTCATTTCTGGCCTCCTCCTAACTCTGATGGGGTATATAGGAGAGATCTCCAGTGTAAACAATCACAGCTGAGATTATGTCAAATCTGCAATGTGATAAATAACAATTAAATTGCTAATATACAGATTAAATTTTAATTTATTTGGCAGAATTTTCTGGGGCATGAATAGCTGTTGATTTTTACAAAGTTTTTATTTTGTCTTGTACACATAAATGCAACTGCTTTCTTGAGATAGGGTGACTTTTTAAAAATCATATATGAGATATCGGCATCAAGACCAGCATTTGTCATGCTTGACAAGATGGTGATGAGTCACCTTCTTGAACCACTGCAGTCCATGTGACATGGTTACATTCACAGTGCTGTCAGGCATCCGGAGGACAGCTTTCTCCTCAGTCTCAGAATTCAATTTTGTGAGCTCTTCCTTTTGGTCAAATGTTGCCTTGATGTCAAAGGCAGTCACTCTCTCCTCACCCCTGGAATTCAGCTCTTTTATCCATGTTTGGAACAGGGCTGTAAAGGGGTCTGGAACTGAGTGAAGTGGAGCGGGAAGGAGCTACTTGGCAGCACTGTCAACGATATCTTCCGTCGTTTTGCTGATGATCGAGAGTAGGCTGGTGGGGCTGTAATTGGCAGGATTGGATTTGCTTTCTGTGGACAGGACATGGGCAATTTTCCGCTTTGCTGGGATGGTGCCAGTGTTATAGCTTTACTGGAAAAGCTTGGCTAGAGACATGGCTAGCTCTGGCTCACCACTTCAGCACCACCACCGGGATGGTGTTGGGGCCCATGCTCTTTGATGCACTTGGACCGTTCCTTGATACCATGTGGAGTGAACTAAATTGGCTGGAGATTGGAATCTGTGACACTGTGGACCTCAGGAGGAGGCTGAGCAGGTCAGTCTGGTTTTATTTTTATTATCATTTTTCGTAGCGGTTTGACATAACATGAGTTGCTTGCTGGGACCATTTCAGGGCGCAATGAAAGTCTGGAATCACAGAAAAGCAAATTTCCTTCCCTAAAGGACATGAGTGAACCAGCTGAGTTTCCATGACAATCCAATCGTTTTATGGTCAACATTGCTGAATTTAGCTTTTTATCCCAGGTCCATTTAATTGAATTTAAATTCCCCCAGCTTCTATGGGGGGATTTGAACCTATGGGGCAGAATTTTATGTTCTCCTGCTGTCGACTTTGCAGGCAGGGAGGATCTGTAAAACTCCCCAGGTGGCCTTCCCACCTGCCCCGGCCTACTGTAGTTACACGGTGCCCACTCACCCCCACCCCAATTGAGGCCCTTAAGTGACTTATTATTGACCACTTAAGGGCCAGCTCCCACCTGACCTCAAGTTTGAGGTTAGCAAGAGGAGATCAGGGGCCGGAGGTCGGGGGTGGGGTGGTGGGGATGGTAAGCTCGGCAGGTCACCCTGTTCGGGTCTTAAGCAGGAAAGGTGGAGGCACCACCCTCAAGGGCCCCTTTCCACATTGTGCAACTCCCCCCCACCACCACAACAAAGTCTGCCCTGCAGGTGCACCCTCCCCACTCTGAACTCTCTGTCAAGACACCCCACCACCATCCCCCTCTCCTTAACACTTCAGGCCTCACCTCTCCTGCCTGTCGTGTGACCCTCCGCACTTACCTGGTCCTGGATGCTGGAATTTAGAATCTGCGGACTGGCTGTAATCCCAGGCCTGGTGACTGCTGCCACTGGAGCTGCCGGCCAATCAGATTGACTGGCACCTCCTCCCGAGTGACAGGCACAAGTCCCGTCTCCAGCCAAGTAACATTCCTCATAGCGTCAAATGGCTGCAAAGCTGCCCTGGTCGGCAGAGATGCATCCCTCACCGACTCCCTCTGGAGCATTAATCTAGGCCCTTGGATAATTAGTCCAGTAACGTAACCACCAAGCTACTGTACCATCTCCGTTAAGTGTAACCCGATATAGAACCATTGAAACATAGAAAAGTTACAGCACATTGTGTCTGCGCTAGCCTAAATTGAAAAAATAATTTAAAAAACTAGCTGCCCATTTTAATTCCACCTTCCAGCACCTGGTCCATAGCTTTGCAGGTTACAGCACTTTAGGTGCAGATGCCTTTTAAATGACAGAATTACCTGGAAAAACTCAGCAGGTCTGGCAGCATCGGCAGAGAAGAAAAGAGTTGACGTTTCGAGTCCTCATGACCCTTCAACGGAGGACTCGAAACGTCAACTCTTTTCTTCTCCGCCGATGCTGCCAGACCTGCTGAGTTTTTCCAGGTAATTCTGTTTTTGTTTTGGATTTCCAGCATCCGCAGTTTTTTTTGTTCTTATGCCTTTTAAATGAGTTGCGGGTTTGGGTCTCCATCACCAAACCAGGCTTATCAGATTTAATTTGACAAATTTTGTCACTGCAGAGAATTATTATGAAATAAAACTGGGAATGAGTTAGTGATAATCATATTACTTTCTCCTCCTCCACCTGGCATCATGCCCTAAAGTGATGGAAGGGGTCATCAACAGTGCTATCAAGCGGCACTTGCTTAGCCGTAACCTGCTCACTGCTGCTCAGTTTGAATTCTGCCAGGGCCACCCAGATTCTGACCTCATTACAGCCTTGGTTCAAACATGAACAAAAGAGCTGAACTCCCGAGGTGAGGTGAGAGTGACTGCCCTTGACATCAAGGCAGCATTTGACCAAGTGTGGCATCAAGGAACCCTAGCAAAACCGGAGTCAATGGGAATCAGGGGAAAAACTCTCCATTGGTTGGAGTCATACCTAGCACAATGGAAGATGGTTGTGATTGTTGGAGGTCAGTTATCTCTGTTCTAGGACATCACTGCAGGAGTTTCTCACTGTAGTATCCTAGGCACAACCATCTTTAACTGCTTCATCAATAAGCTTCCTTCCATCCTAAGGTGAGAAGTGAGGATGTTCGCTGATGATTGCACAATGTTCAGCACCATTCACAACTCCTTAGATACTGAAGCAGTCCATGTCCAAATGCAGTAAGACCTGGACAATATCCAGGCTTGGGCTGACAAGTAGTGAGTAACATTCGCACCACACAAGTGCCAGGCAATGACCATCTCCAACAAGGGAGAATTTAACCATCTCCCCTTGACATTCAATGGCATTACTGTCGCTGAATCCCCCACTGTCAACATCCTGGGGGTTACCATTGACCAGAAACTGAATTGGACTAGCCATATAAATACTGTGGCTACAAGGGCAGGTCAGAGGCTAGGAATCATGCGGCAAATAACTCACCTCCTTACTCTCTAAAGCCTGTCCACCATCTACAAGGCACAAGTCCGGAGTGTGATGGAATACTCTCCATTTGCCTGGATGAGTGCAGCTCCGACAACACTCAAGAACCTCGACATCATTCAGGACAAAGCAGTCCACTTGATTAGCACACCTTTCACAAATATTCACTCCCTCCATCACCAACGCACTGTGGCAACAGTGTGTACCATCTACAATATGCACTGCAGGAACTCACCAAGGCTCCTTAGACAGCATCTTTTAAACCAACTACTGCTACCATCTAGAAGGAGAAGGGCAGCAGACACATGGGTACACCATCACCTGAAAGTTCCCCTCAAAGCCACTCACCATCCTGACTTTGAAATATATCACCGTTCCTTCACTGTTGCTGGGTCAAAATCCTGGAACTTCCTGCCTAACGGTACTGTGGGTGTACCTACACCACAGGGAATGTAACAGTTCAAGAAGGCAGCTCACCATCACCTTCTCAAGGGCAATTAGGGATGGGCAATAAATGCTGGCCTAGCCAGCGATGCCCACATCCCATAAATGCATAAAAAAAGGGTCTTGGCTGTTGAAGTATGCCTTTAAGGGAAACTAGAAGGATGTGTGTCATGCAATCTAGTCTTAGTTTCACTTTTGCCTTTGAGCAGAGCACACACACACACACACACACTCACAGTTCTGCTGCTGATGTCATCAAGTTTTATACCTACATATAAATGTTCTCATGAGCCTATTCTAAATGTATGAACCCACAATGTGTTTACACAATCCCTTATGAGCAATTGGTGTTTATACCATTACAACAACACAACATGGCGCTCAGCGGTGGTCAAACAGCCTGGCAGCAAGATTAAGTAGAGGTATGACATGGTGAGCAGTCTTAGATCATGCTACATGGCATGAGACAACCCTCAACATTCTGGTCAGGCCATAACGAAGTTGCACTGCCAGAGAGTGTTGAAACCACAGCGTGGTGACTGCACAGAAAAACTTTGAAGACACAGTGCTGAGATAGTGCTCAAATAAAGAGCTGGTAGGCAGATGGATCCCTCACAGTGAGATTGCAATGCATAGCCTGCCAGTTCAGTGAGTGGGACAGCACGTCAAGAGGACTAGTAATGGGTTAGCTCAGTCAGGACAGGCAAGTGACCGGGTGATATCAAGCGTGGGAAAGTCAAACAAAACAAAACCAGAAGCAAAGGTCATAAAAATTGGACCAGAGAATGTTGTAACTATAGTGGGTGGAGCTTTGGAAAAGCACGCGCGAGAGGCTACTGAGACACTCATCCCAGAAGGAATATTCTCAAAATGTCTACAAAATTCCCCAGTTACAGTTGAGATACAGCTGACCTGCTATCCAAATTCAAAATATTTAAACAGCTGCTACAGAGTAATGGTTTCTTGATTCAGGTGTGTCTAAGCCAGACAAGCAAGCCACAAAAATTTACCAAGCAATTGGGAATGAGGGTGTACCTGTGCACATCAGGATTAACAGCATAAGAGCTAAAGGATCCCCAAAAGATATGGACAACATTGGAACGCTGGTTCAGAACAGCTACAGAATCCACAGACCACTTCATCAAATGGTGCAGAGAAAAGGCTATGTAATTTTTAAAAATGCAGAACTAACAGACAGAATTGTTGAGTTGGTGATCACATCCACTCTCATGGAAGCATTCCAGGATGATCTGCTAGACAAGCCCAAAACATATTGCATCGAAGAACTACTCAAGGATGGACGTAAGTACAAAGCGATCCTCACAGGTTGTTGAAGCTTACAGGTCTTAAGTATTACCCAAATTGTTGCCGTACTCACTAGCACACCCAAACCTAACAAGACATGTGGAAGGTGTGGTCTTCTACATGCACCAAGGAAATGCTCCGCTTTCCAGCAATTCTGCAAAGCATGTGGCAGAAAGGGCCATTGGCAGTGGCAGTGCACTAGAGCAAAGGCTGATGCAGCTACAAAGAGCCATGCCCTGATCCAAACAGACTGTACACAACAGGTACCTTCAAGCAATAACAATGACCATCTGGTGTCCTTTCAGAAACTTATACATGATGTGGTTGACAAACGAGAGAATTACAATGATGTACACAACGGGACAGAGTGGTGAACACACGTTTCACACCACCAATCTCATGAAAATCATAGATGCCATCACATCACCCCAATTGTTTACCAAGATTCGAACTACCTGTCCTAAAAAAGTTGGTAGCTTTTCACTATTGGCCAAGATTGACATAGAGGCAACTGCCAACACACTACCTCTGCGGATTCTAAAAGACCTGTATCCACAGACATGGAAGGCCATGGTGAAACTTACTACTGTGAAACTAATTCCTTGTGCAGGATCCATAGTCCTGGAGTCTAAGCAAAGTCAATCCTCCTGGGTGTCACATGTGTTCTACATCATAGAGACTAAAAGCCCAGCAATCACAGGTCTACTGTGACTTTGCACTAGTAACAATCCATAGAATCAGTCAGAACTCATATGGCAGATCAACCTCAAAAACTACTCCTATCACCTCAGTTCATGACCTAACACCAAAATATCCTAATATCCAGAATGTTTCAACAAAATTTGGCAACCATGGACTTCCACTGGATTGCACCATGGCTATGCTTAACAAAGTGCTGCAGTGGTTTTCCATTGCCTTCTGCAATATGGATGACCAGGAAACTCACCCACTCTTAGTCTGCCATCAGATGTATTGGAAGGATTGGCCACATTATGAACACACCTTCCATGGCCATCAAGTCCTGAAGTGGATCTTGAACCTAGAGCTCCTGGCCCAGGGGTAGGGACTCTATTGCTACACCACCAAACTTCCTCTGTGTTTCTTCACTAAACTAAAATAGGCATTCAGAATTACAATTCAAAAATGTCAATCTCTTCACCAAATCATGCCACCAGTACTCACATGCCCCTTCACTCATTTCTGAACTATCACCACTGCTAACTCAGCATGTGTGAACTGCAACAAAAGTGATAAAATGTTGGGTATATCTGCATGGAATGGTATGCCAAGACTTAACTCCTTGTGTTCTACTACCTACATCAATATAGGTCTGTCTGAGTTGTAACCAAGGATTGGTATCTTCAGTGATAGCTTCTCTATAATTGCCCTTGAAAAGTCTAACATTTTCTGTTCTTGATTGTGGTTTTGATGTCTGATGTTGTGACCTTACTCCTGAAGTGGTGCATGTTTACTTTAATGGCACCAGATTCTTAAAATTAACAACAAGGAAGTGAATGCTGCTAGTTGTGGGAGAATTCAAAACATAGGGGCCAAAAATACAAGATAGATACTAATAAATCCAATTAGGAAATCAGGAGAAATTCCTTTACTTAAAAAGTCATTAAAATGTGGAAGCCCCTATCAGAGACAGTAATTGAGCAAATAGCTTACATGCTTTCAAAAGGAAGCTAGACGAATACAAAAGGGAAAAGAGAATAGAAGGATATGCTGAAAGCCTGTAATGATGCAGATGGAATGCGAGGAGACTTGGTTCTTCTGTTTCTGCTTTCGTTGTGTCGGCATCACAGACTAACATCCGTATTCTGCCAACATCCGTATGGTTTGCATTAGCTACGTCGGGCATGATCTGGCGAAGGAAGAAATCTAGACGTGACCCTACAATTGCTGCCCAGCTTGGTGCAAACACGCGACCAGTATGTTCTTATTCTTGCTTTGAGGCCTCCACAGGGTGTTTATGAAACTTTCCCAGTCACTCTGCAGCCTCCATCACCCACCTTGAGATTGAAAACAGCGCAAGTAGAGAGACAGTCGGGGGATTGAAAGCAGTGTGAGAGGAGAGGCAGTTGGTAGATTGATAATATTGCAAGAGGAGAGGCAGTCTTATCTTTCGGGGACGAGCGGAGTCAGACCTGCATGGGAGCACCCTTCCTGAGCTGCTAGGTGAATTTGAAAAAAGGTGTGAGTGACATCACAGGAAAGTTGTGAGTTGATTGGTTCTTGAGCAGCTGCTGTTTGGGACCATGTTTCAACCCCAGTAATTTTGAAAAATGTAAATTTCTAAACTAGCACAGGGAAAGTAAGAATTTATAGGGACAGGAGAGGGAGCTGATTTGTGAGCAAGGGCAAAGAATTTCTACTTTCTATTAATCTCCAGTTTATAGTTAATAGTACAAGAGTAAGGTTAAAGCAAGTTAAAATAACTAAAGGTAACTAAAAGTTAAAGTAAACAAAGTGATTTAAAAGTTTAAGATTTAGGCATGGCAGGACATCTCAACCAAGCGGAATGCCCATCCTGTGGCATGTGGGAAGTCGTGGACACTTCTAATGACACTGGTAAGCCCATGTGCAGAAAATGTCACCTGCTGCATAAGCTTGAGCTCCACGTTTCAGAGCTTGAGCAGTGGCTGGAGTCACTGAGGTGCATCCGAGAGGCAGAGAACAACGTGGATAGCACGTTCAGAGAGGTGGTCACACTGAAAGTTGGGGGCAAGCAGGCAGATAGGGAATGGGTGATTGTCAGGCAGTCCAAGAGTATCAGGCAGGTAGGTAAGGAGTCCCCACTAACTAGTTTTCCATTCTGGACATCGGTGAGGGCGATGAATCCTTGGAGTAGTGCAGCAAGAGCCAAGCCCGTAGCAGCACGGGTGGCTCAGCTGTACAGGAGGGGAGATAGAAGAGTGAAAGGGCAGTACTGATATGGGATTCTTTAGTTAGGGGATCGGACAGGCGTTTCTGTGGTCGTCAATGTGGCTCCAGGATGGTTTGTTGCCTCCCTGGTGCTGGGGTCAAGGATGTCACAGAACGGCTACAGGACATTCTTGTCGGGGGGGCGAACAGCCAGAGGTCATGGTCCACATTGGTACTAATGGTATAGGTAGGAAAGGGGATGTGGTCCTGCAATCCAAATTTAGGGAGCTAGGTAGAAAATTAGCAAGCAGGACCTCTAAAGTAGTACTCTCCGGATTACTCCCAATGCCATGTGCAAGTGAGTACAGAAGTAGGAAGATAAGATAATTGAATGTGTGGCTGGAAAGATGGTGCAGGAAAGGGGGCTTTAGATTCCTGGGACACTGGGACTGGATCTGGGGAAGATAGCACATGTACAAGCCAGACGGGTTGCATCTGAACAGAGCTGGGACTGAGTTCCTTTTGGCACATTTTGCTAGTGCTGTTGGGGAGGGTTTAAACTAACTCAGCAGAGGTATGGGAACCAGGAGGGAATATCAGAAAGTAATACCAGGGTGCATGGAATGCTGGGAGAGGCAGAGAGCGCTAAGAAGAGAATAGTAAGGTAATAGATGGAGTCGGAGTAAAGGAGCGAGTAATGAAGTATAAATCTGGATTACACTTCATGTATGTGAATGCACAGAGTATAGTTAATAAAATTGGGGAGTTACAGCCACAGATTGCCTGTTGGGATTATGATGATGTGGTGATAACGAAGACCTGGGGCAGGATTGTCCCCCGTTCTGGGGTGAAGTTTAAGTGCGAGCACACGGAGGTGGGCCTCCAATCGGCATCCCCAATTGGGGGCGCACCACCATTTTACGCCTTAATTGGTCTGCCCAGTGTGACATCCGCACAGAAGCACTATGCGCTCCCTGTGCGGGCGGGGGGAATCACTAAACCTGAGAGTGCGCTCTTTCACGTATGCACATGAAAGAGTCCACTCATCTCCCTGAGGCTAAGTGCTGCCTCAAGGGGATCGTCTCTACAGTGACAAATATTAAAAATAGAAAACAAAAGATTCCCTGACATGTCCCCTCATGTGACACTGTCACATGAGTTGGGACATATCCATAACTTTTTTTAAAACTTTAATTAAATTTTTAAAAACCTACATGAAACCTCATCCCGCCCGTGGATGAGGTTTCATGCTTTTTCTAATTCCTGCCTGGACTCCAGGCCTGCCCGCCAACCTTAAGGCTGGACGGGCAGGTCCATTAATTAGCTAAATGATTCTGTCAATGGCCTCAGTTGGCGGGCGCACAGCTGATTTTGCTGTGCCCCACCAACCTGAAAATTTAAATGGGGCGCGGTGACATCGGGAGTTCCGCCCGATGTCACCGCGCGCCATTTTACGCGTCGGCGAGCAGGCCCCGCCCCTTGCTCGCCGACAGGAAAATCCTGGTTTGAAGAAGGCCAGATCTGAGTGTTAAATATTGTTGATTACAAAATGTTCGGAAAAGACAGGAAAGGGAAAAAAGGACGAGGGTGGCATTTTTGGTTAAGGGGAGTATTGCAGTACAGGAGAAAGAAGGTGTGTCAGAGGATTTAAGGACAGAATTGATTTGGCTAGAGCTAAGAAATAAGAATGGTACAATTACATTGCTCAGTGTAATATACAGACCACCAGCTAGTGGGAAGGATGTAGAGGAACAAATCTGCAAGGGAATTACAGAGAGGTGTAAACATCATAGAGTAGTTGTAATAGGGGACTTTAATTACCCATATACAGATTGGGATAGTGGTAGTGTAAGGGGCAGTGAGGGACAAGCATTCCTAGGTTGTGTTCAGGAGAATTTCCTACAGCAGTATGTGTCCAGTCCAACAAGAAAGGAGGCACTGCTAGGTTTTTGGGTATGTGGTGGGCCAAGTAGATCAAGTGACAGTGGGGGAACATTTAAGGGACAGAGATGATTGTATCATAAGGTTTAGGATGACGATGGAAAATTACAATGGCAATCCAGAGTAAGAATAATCAACTGGCGGAGAGCAGACTTCAATGGGGCAAGAACGGAGCTGGGCCGCATACACTGGAACCAAAGGTTGATAGGAAAAACAGTAGCTTAACAGTGGTCTACCTTCAAAGAAGAGATGGTTTGGGCACAGTCAAGGTGTGTTCCCACAAAAGGGAAGGGTAGGACAAACAAATCCAGAGCTCCCTGGATGACAAAGGAGATAGAAATTAAGTTAAAGAAGAAAAAGTGTGCATACAACAGGTGTCAAGTAGCAAATACAATTGAGCATCAAGCTGAATACAGAAGGTTCAGAAGGGATGTGAAAAAGCAAATACGAGAAGCAAAGAGGGATTACGAAAACAGACTGGCAACTAACAGGAAAGGAAGTCCCAAAGTATCCTATAAGCACATCAGTAGTAAGAGGGTGGTAAAAGGAGGAGTAGGACCGATTAAGGACCAAAAAGTGGATTTACACATAGAGGCAAGAGGCATGTCTGAGGTGTTAATGCATCTGCCTTTACTTACAAGGCAGATTCTGGCCATGGTGACAGAGGAAGAAACTCAGTCATTAGAACGGTTTAAAATTGATAAGGTGGAGGGTTTCTTTTATTATTCATTGGATGTGGGTGTCGCTGGCTAGGCCAGCATTTATTGTCCATTACTAATTGCCCTTGTTTAGGGGGCATTTTAGAGCCAACCACATTGCTGTGGGTCTGGAGTCACATGTAGGCTAGACGATTTCCTTCCCTAAAGGGCATTAGTGAACCAGATGGGTTTTTACAACAATCGGCAATGGTTTCATGGTCATCATTAGACTTTTAATTCCAGATTTTCATTGAATTCAAATTCCACCATGGCAGAACTCAAACCTGGGTTCCCAGAGTATTGCCCTGGGTCTCTGGATTACTATTCCAGCGACAATACCACTATGCCATTGCCTCCCTGGTACTTAAAGTTGATAAGGCACCAGGACCGAATGAGATGCATTCAAGAATATTGAAGCAAGTGAGAGTGGAAATTGCAGAAGCACTGGCAATAATCTTTCAATGTTCCCTGGATTCGGGGGAGGGGCCAGGGGACTGGAGAATTGCAAACATTACACCTTTGTTCAAAAAAGGTTGTAAAGATCTGCCCTAGAATTACTGACTGCAGACCAGTCAGTTTAACTTCGGTGGTGGGGAAACTTCTAGGAACGGTTATTCGGGATAGAATAATAGTCACATGGAAAAATGTGGGTTGATTCGTAAGAGCCAGCATGCATTTTTTAAAGGAAAATTGTGTCTAACTAACTTGCTGGAGTTTTTTGAAGTGGTAACAGAAATGGTTGATGAGGGCAAGGTTGTTGATGTGGTGCATTTGGACTTCCAAAATGCGTTCAATACAGTGCCAACAGACTTGTGAGGAAATTTATAGGTAATGGAATAAAAGGGACAGTATCAACATGGATACAAAATTGGCTGAGGGGTAGGAAATGGAGAGTAATGGTTAATGGGTATTTTTCAGGCTGGAAGAAGGTTTGTAGTGGAGTTCCCCAGAGGTTGGCATTGGGACCCTTGCTTTTCCTGATATATATAAATGATCTAAATCTTGGTGTGCAGTGGACAATTTCAAAGTTTGCAGATGAGACAAAACTTGGGAGAATTGTAAACTGTGAGGAAGACAGTGTAGAACTTCCAAAGGACATTGACACATTGGTGGAGTGGGCAGATAGGTGGCAGATGAACTTCAGTATGGAGAAATGTACGGTGATACATTTTGATACAAAGAACATGAAGAGACAGTATAAAATAAAGGATACTATTCTAAAGGGTGTGCAGGGAGCAGAGAGACCTGGGTATATATGTACATAAGTCATTAAAGGTGGCAGGACAGGTAGAGAGAGCTCTTTCTAAGCATACAGTATTCTAGGCTTCATTAATAGGGGCATAGAGTGCAAGAGCAGGGAGGTTATGATGAACCTATATAAGACACTGGTTAGACCTCAGCTAGAGTATTGGCTACAGTTCTAGGCGCCACACTATAGGAAGAATATGAACGCATTGGAGGGAGAACAGAAGAGGTTTATGAGAATGGTTCCAGGATGAGACACTTCAACTATGAGGAAAGATTGGAGAAATTGGGACTGTTTTCCTTGGAGAGGAGGAGACTAAGAGGAGACTTGATAGAAGTTTTCAAAATCATGAGGGGTCTGGACGGATAGGGAGAAACTGTTCCTGCTCGTAAATGGATCTAGAACCAGAGGGCACAGTTTTAAAGTGTTTTGCAAAAGAAGAAAATGCAAGGTGAGAAAAAACTTTTCACACAGCGAGTAGTTAGGATTTGGAATTCGCTGCCTGGAAGTGTGGTGGAGGCAGGTTCAATTGAGACATTCAAGAGGACATTGGAGATTATTTAAATAGAAACAATGTGCAGGGTTATGGGGAAAAGGCAGAAGATTGGCACTAAGTTTAAATGCTCAGAGCCAGTACAGACACGATGGGCTGAATGGCCTCCTTCTACACTTAACAATTCTGTGATTCTGTGATGATCTGCCGCTATAGTAGTCCTGATAATGAAAACTTTGGCAATGTAAACTCCAGCACAGACTAGATGGAATGAATGGCCTGTATATGTGCTGTATATTCTACCTAATTCTATGTAAGGAAAATCCAGACAAAAAAGGTTTAACATAGACACCATAAACAGTACATTTTAATTACTTTGACTTAATGTAAGATGAAAGTGAAAATTTTCTATTTGATATTGCAAACACTCGAATATTTTTTTAAAAAATCAAGTTGGGATGTTTTTCCTTTCCTCTTTAGGACCCTGAATTCTTTCAGGAAATTATTATCAATCACTTGGAGCTGTATAGTAGCAAGCCAAGTTTGATTTTCTCCTTTTTCTTCCCTTCATTTCTGTTCCTGTGAGAAATATTTCCCAATATCCTCATATGGCCTGGTTCACACCAGAAACAAACTGTGGAGAGCTGTGATCTCAGATACATCCTGCCAACACATTGCATATACAGTCACTAGCTGGAACTACAGAGCTCGCTACTCACTAAATACCAGAGCTCTATTGAAATAACAGAGCTCTACTCACTGGAACAACTGAACTCTCTTCCCACTAAAATAACAGATCTCTCTTCCCACTGGAGGAACAGTGTTCTCTTCTCACTGAAATGACAAAAATTTTCTTACAAGGTTGAGGAAAATTTACTCAGTGGATTAACGGAGCTCCCTACTCACTGCTTCCTATACATGGCACCCCATCCACCAACTCAGACATTCGTTCCCTCCATCACTGTCACAGAGTGGTAGGAGTGTGTACCATATAAAAGATGCACTGCAGCAACTCAACAAGCCTTCTTCAACAGCACATTCCAAACCCAAGGCCTCTACCATCTTAAAGGACAAGGGTAGCAGATAGATGGGAACACCACCACCTGCAAGTTCCCCTCCAAGTCACTCACCATCCTGACTTGGAAATATATCACCGTTCCTTTACTGTTGTTGGGTCAAAATAAAAAAACAGCACTGTGGGTGTACATGCAACACATAGACTGTAGCAGTTCAAGAAAGTGGCTCACCACTACCTTCTCAAGGGCAATTAGGGATGGGCAATAAATGCTGGTCTTGCCAGCAATGAACACACCCATGAATACATAAAAAAATAAACAAATAACAATGATTTACTCCCTGGAATAACACAGTGCTCTAGTCACTGGATTAACAGAGCTCTCTACTTACATGGACAAGATAAGACCTCTCTACTGCTGCCTGGAAAAAGGGATTATTCACCTAAAGTCCGTAGGACATTGGCAAACTTGCAGACTTCCTTTAAGAGCTGAGAGTAGGTGATGGTGGTGCAGTCATCGGGCTCATTCCCTTCCCTGAAAAAGAAGTCAAAAATCATCCTGATTAAGAAAAAGTTACACCTCCAATATCATCCATCCATCTCTGTCCTGAATTCAATTAAATGCTTCAATTTATTATTTTTACTTCAATTCTCTGCATAGATTTTCTTCCCGCACCGCTTTCCTTTAAGTTAGTGAACCAATCTCATTATGTGTGCTTGGCTGAGAGCCCAGGCAGCTATTAGAATACAAGAACATCTGCTCTCCAGAGGAACTATTGTTTGATTGACAGCTCAGGCTCTCTGATCCCTGCTGTCAATTTCACAATATTTGTTGACACAAGTATTTTCAAGGGTTTGTGGTTTGTGGTGCCAAAGGGTCTAGATGATTGTCACTTCTATTAGCTTGCTGTCAGGCTATTTTTTTCAAGTACAGGAGAAAGTTATCAATGAATTACATTTGCTCAAAGCTGGTTTTTTTTACACATTCCACCATACACTATGGTGTTCATTGGCTCTAGAAAGTGTACAGTGGGATAATGGGCATGGATGTGCCAGAGCTTGGCATAGGGAGCCTGAGGGACATGTGGGGTTGCATGGAGGGGCGGAGTTTGACATGGTGGACAGGAAGAGCCTGATAGGGTGGGTGAAGGGACATAGCATCACATTGGGGGGGGGGCATACGGAGCATGAGAGTCCTAAGGGGGGGTGGGTGGAGGGGCAATGCTTGGCATAGGGGGCATGAGGGGCCCGAAGGGGAGGGGTGGAGGCATGAGGTGGTATGGATGGGGCACAGGGAGTGTTTGGAGGATGAAGGGGGTGAGGGCTAGGAGGCCTTTGTACTTTTATTTTACCTGGAATAATGTCCCCTCCACCAAGATGCACCTTTTAAACAGCTCACCTTGGCACACAGCAGCCCCTGTGGCTTCTGCCACACTTCTTCCTGGGTCGGCTGGCCCAACTCCAGTCCCCAGCAATGAAGATCCCATCTTTGTGGGCACTTCCTCCCAAAGCGAGAGACTTGGATGTTGGAACAAAGAGTAAAACTTCAAAATTTGTGATGATACCAAAGTTGGAGGGATGGCAGACAATAAGGATGACACCAATTGATTACAAGAGGACTTTGAAAGGCTAACAGAATGGGCAGAAAAGTGGCAGATGGAATTTAATACAGAGGAGGGTGAGGCGATGCTTTTTGACAGAAAGGATATGGAAAGACAATATAAACTTAATGGCACAGTTCTAAGTTGTGCAGGGACATAGGGACCTGGGGTTTCGCATGCATAGACCTTTGAAGGTGGCAGGACATATTGAGAGATTAATTAGCAAAGAATATGGGGTCTTGTGCTTCCTAAATAGAACTATTGAGTACAAAAGCAGGGAAGTGACCACAGCTGAAGTATTGTGCCCAGTTCTGAAGAAAAGATGTGAAGGTCCTTATGAGGAGATTTACCAAAATGGTTCCAGGGATGAGGTATTTTAACTAAAAGGTTAGTTTGGTGAAGATTACAGCCTTGGTCAAAACATGAACAAAAGAGCTGAACTCAAGAGGTGAGGTGAGAGCGACTGCTCTTGATCAAGAATGGCAAAAAGAAGTCCTAACAAAATGGGAGTCAGTGGGAATCTGGGAGAAAACTCTTCACTGGCTGGAGTCATACCTAGCACAAAG
Source organism: Carcharodon carcharias (assembly GCF_017639515.1). Taxonomy (NCBI): domain Eukaryota; kingdom Metazoa; phylum Chordata; class Chondrichthyes; order Lamniformes; family Lamnidae; genus Carcharodon; species Carcharodon carcharias. Next base: position 171,411,297 of record NC_054472.1, read on the forward strand.
GAAGATGGTCGGTGGTTGCTAGAGGTCAATGTCTCAGTCCCAGGGTAGCGTCCTAGGCCCAACCAACTTCAGCTGCTTCATTGATGACCTTCCCTCCAATCTAAGGTCAGGATTGGGGATGTTTGCTGATGATTGCACAATGTTTAGCACCATTCGCGACCCCTCAGATACTGAACCAGCTGTGTCCATAAGCAGCAAGATCTGGACAATATCCAGGCTTAGGCTTGAAAAGCCAAATCAGGATGCATAATGGGATTACCTAGGCTTGGCCAAGTTGTGGATATAGGTTTTAAGTGTTTGCAGTTTAGAAAAATGATGTTTTGGCCAGACCGGAAGCTGATGACTAGCCTATGAGTCAGTCCATGATAAAGCTAAAGGAATCTGACCGTTGGGTCAGGATAGAATAGGTTGATGAATGGTCTATGAATTATACTGGAATAAACTGACCTCAGGGTCAAGCTGAGATATGCAGACAAATTGGCACAGCAGCAAAATACAGAATAGATAAGCAAAGATTATCTTTTGGAGTGAACTATGAGCATTGTTTGTGCTAAAGGTCAGGTCATTCTGTGATTGTTTTACAAATTCCATCTGAACTGAGAGGTGATAAACAGGTCACTCCATGTTTATGTTGTAAACTCATTTGTAGTTAAGGATATAGAGAAGGAGGAACTTAGAACAATCACTATCACTAGAGAAAAAGTACTGAGCAAACTATTGGGATTAAAGGGTGACAAGTCCCCAGGACCTGATGGCCTACATCCCAGGGTCTTAAAGGAAGTGGCAGGGGAGATAGTGGATGCATTGGCTGTCATATTCCAAAATTCCCTGGATTCTGGAAAAGTTCCAGTGGATTGGAAAAATGCTAATATAACACCCTTATTCAAAAAGGAGGGGAGGCAGAAGGTAGGAAAGTATAGACCAGTCAGTTTAACGTCTGTCGTTGGGAAATTGTTGGAATCCATTATTAAGGAAGCAGTAATGGTTCATTCGGAAAGTCAAAATGCAATCCATCAGAGTCAGCATGGTTTTATGAAGAGTAAATTGTGTTTGACTAATTTGCTAGAGTTCTTTGAAGATGTGACAAGCAAAGTGGATAATGGGGATCCTGTAGTTGTAGTATATCTGGACTTCCAGAAGGCCACACAAAAGATTAATACACAAGATAAGATCACACGGAGTTAGGGATAATATATTAGCTTGGATAGAGGATTGGCTCACCAACAGAAAGCAGAGAGTCGGGATAAATGGGTATTTTTCTGGAAGGCAAGCTGTAACTAGTGGAGTGCCACAGGGTTCGATCCTTGGGCCCCAACTATTTACAATCTATATTAATGACTTGGATTCAGGTTTCTATAGCTAAATTTGCAGATGACACCAAAATAGATGGGAAAGTAAATTGCAAGGAAGAAATAAGAAATTTATAAATTGATATGGACAGGTTAGGTGAATGGGCCAAAATTTGGGCAGATGGAATTTAACGTGGATAAGTGTGAGGTTATCCATTTTGGTCGGAAGAATAAAAAGGTGGCTTATTATTTAAATGGAGAGAAACTTCAGAATGCTTCAGTGCAGAGGGATCTGGGTGTCCTCGTGCATGAATCGCTAAAAGCTAGTATGCAGGTACAGCAAGTAATAAGGAAGGCAAATGGAATTTTGGCATTTATTGCTAAATGAGCAGAGTATAAAAATAGGGAAGTGTTGTTGCAACTGTACAAGGCATTAGTGAGACCGCAACTGGAGTACTGTGCACAGTTTTGGTCCCCTTACTTGAGGAAGGACGTAGTTGCACTGGATGCGGTTCAGAGGAGGTTCACTAGATTGATTCCAGAGATGAGCAGTTTAGGCCTATACTCACTAGAGTTTAGAAGGATGAGAGGAGATCTAATTGAGGTATATAAGATGGTAAAGGGGATAGACAAAGTAGACATGAAGCAGATATTTCCCCTTGTGGGGCATTCTAGAATGAGAGGCCATAGTTTTAGGCTAAGGGGTGGTAGATTTAAATCAGGGGTGAGGAGGAATTACTTTTCTCAAAGGGTCGTGAATCTGTGGAATTCACTACCTCAAAGTGCAGTGGATGCCGGGACGCTGAATAAAGTTAAGGAGGAGATAGACAAATTTTTAATTAGTAATGGGTTGAAAGGTTATGGGGAGAGGGCAGGAAATTGGAGTTGTGGCCAAAATGAGATCAGCTATGATTGCAATGAATGACGGGGCCGGCTCAAGGAGCTGAATTGCCTACTCCTGCTCCTAGTTCTTATGTAACAATTAGACATGCAAGATAAGAACATTGCGAGTTAATGATGAGTTATCCTGAAGATGATAAGTATAATCAATAGAAGGTGCATAACTTCAACTTGCCTCTTAGAGCATTCCAAAGGAGCATTTCCCATGTGTACATACGTACTGAATAAAGAAATAGTGCTGAATCGACCTATAGTCGACGCTATGTCAAGTGTCTTTTAGACTCCACAACAGGCTGATAAGAGGCAAGTCACATTCATGCCACATAAGTGTCAGGCAATTACCATCTCCAACAAGAGAGAATCTAACCATCTCCCCTTGACATTCAATGACATTACGATCACTGGATTCTCCACTATCAATATCCTATGGGTTACCATTGAATGGAAACTGAACTGGACCAGCCATATGAATACTGTGACTACAAGAGCAGGTCAGAAGCTGGAAATTCGACAGAAAGTTACTCACCTCCTGACTTCCCAAAACCTGCCCACCAACTACAAGGTACAAGTCCAGAGTGTGATGGAACACTTTCCATTTGCCTGGATGAGTGCAGCTCCGTCAACAGTCAGGAAACTCAACATCATCCAGGACAAAGCACCCCATTCAATACCTTATATATTCACTCCCTTCACCACCAATGTATAGTGGCAGCAGTGTGTACCATTTACAATATGCACTGCAGCAACTCACCAAGGCTCCTTCGACAGCACCTTCCAAACCTGTGACCTCTATCACCTAGAAGGACATGGGCAGCAGATGCATGGAACAGCGCCATCTGCAAGTTCCCCCCCCCCCCCCCCCCCCCCCCCCCCCCCCCCCCCCCCCCCCTCCCCCCCCAAGCCACCCTGACTTGGAACTATATATTTTCATTTATTCATTCACGGGATGTGGGCTTCACTGGCTGGGCCAGCATTTATTGCCCATTCCTACTTGCCCTTGAGAAGTTGGTGGTGAGCTGCCTTCTTGAACTGCTGCAGTCCATGTGGTGCATGTAAACCCACAGTGCTGTTAGGAAGGGAGTTCCAGGGTTTGACCTAGCGACAGTGAAGGAACGGTGATATATTTCCAAGCCAGGATGGTGAGTGACTTGGAGGGGAATTTCCAGGTGGTGGTTTTCCCATCTATCTGCTGCACTTGTCCTTCTAGATGGTAGCGGTCATGGGTTTGGAAGGTGCAACCGACGGAGCCTTGGTGAATTCCTGCAGTACATCTTGTAGATGGTACACACTGCTGCTACTGTGTGTCAGTGGTGGAGGGAGTGAATGTTTGTGAATGGGGTGCCAATCAAGTGGGCTGCTTTGTCTTGAATGATGTCAAGCTTCTTGAGTGCTATGGGAGCTGCACTCATCCAGGCAATCAGGGAATATTCCATCACATTCCTGACTTGTGCCTTGTAGATGGTGGAAAGGCTTTGGGGAGTCAGGAGGTGAGTTACTCATTACATGATTCCTAGCCTCTGACCTGCTCTTGTAGCCATAGTATTTATATGGCTAGTCCAGTTCAGTTACTGGTCAATGGTAATCCCCAAGATGTTGGATGTTGATAGTGGGAGATTCAGTGATGGTAATGCCATTGAACATCAAGCGGCAATGGTCTGACTCTCTCTTGTTGGAGATGGTCATTGCCTGACACTTGTGTGGCATGAATGTCACTTGCCACTTGGCAGCTCAAGCTTGGATGTTGTCCAGGTCTTGCTGAAGTTTGACATGGACAACTTCAGCATTTGAGGAGTCGTGAATGGTGCTGAGCATTGTGCAATCATTAGTGAACAACCTCATGTCTAACCTATGCTGGAAGGAAGGTCATTGATGAGGCGGCTGAAGATGGTTGTGCCGAGGACACTACCCTGAGGAACGCCTGCAGTGATGCCCTGGAGCTGAGATGACTGACCTCCAACAACCACAACCATCTTTCTCTCTGCTAGGTATGACTCCAACCAGTGGAGGGTTTTCCTCCGACTCCCAGTGAGTCCAGTTTTGTGAGGGTTCCTTGATGCCACACCTGGTCAAATGCAGCCTTGATATCAAGGGCAGTCACTCTCACCTCACCTCGGGAGTTCAGCTCTTCTGTCCATATCCATGAGTGTCAGTGAGCAAGTTATTGCTAAGCGAGTGCCACTTGGTAGCACTGTTAATTATACCTTCCATTACTTTACTGATGATCAAGAGTAGACTGATGGGGTGATAATTGGCCAGTTTGGATTTGTCTTGCTTTTTGTGTACAGGGCATAGCTGGGCAATTTTCCACATAGCTGGATAGATGCCAGTGTTGTAGCTGTACTGGAACAGCTTGGCCAGGGGCATGGCAAGTTCTGGAGCACAAGTCTTCAGTACTATTGCTGGAATATTGTCAGGGCCCATAATCTTTGCACTATCCAGTGCCTTCAGCATTTCTTGATATCACGTGGAGTGAATGTAATTGGCTGAAGACTGGCATCTGCGATGCTGGAGACCTCCATAGGAGGCCGAGATAGATCATCGACTTTGCACTTCTGGCTGAAGATTGTAGCAAATGCTTTAGCCTTATCTTTTGCACTGATGTGCTGGGCTCCTCCATCACTGAGGATGGGGATATTTGTGGAGCTTCCTCTTCCAGTGAGTTGTTTAGTCATCCACCAACATTCACGACTGGATGTGGCAGGACTGCAGAGCTTAGATCTGATCCATTGGTTATGGGATCACTTAGCTCTGTCTATCACTTACTGCTTATGCTGTTTGGCACGCAAATAGTCCTGTGTTATAGCTTCACCAGGTTGACGCCTCATTTTTAGGTGTGCCTTGGTGCTGCTCCTGGCATGCCCTCCTGCACTCTTCATTGAACCAGGATTGATCCCCTCACTTGGTGGTAATGGTAGAGTGGGGGATATGCTGTGCCATGAGGTTACAGATTGTGTTTGAGTACAATTCTGCTGCTGCTGATGGCCCACAACACTTCATGGATGCCCAGTCTTTAGGTGCTAGGTCTGTCTGAATCCCAGTTAGCATCATGGTAGTGCCACACAACACGATGGAATGCTTCCTCAATATCAAGGCGGACTTCGTCTCCACAACGATTGTGCAGTGGTCACTCCTTCTGAAAATCGGGCAAAGTCAGCATGGTTTCATCAAGGGGAGGTCATGGCTGACAAACCTGTTAGAATTCTTTGAGGAGGTAACGAGTAGGTTAGACAAAGGAGAGCCAATGGATGTTATCTACTTAGACTTCCAGAAGGCCTTTGACAAGGTGCCGCACAGGTGGATAAGATAAGAGCCCATGGTGTTAAAGGCAAGGTACTAGCATGGATAGAAGATTGGCTGTCTGCCAGGAGGCAGAGAGTTGGGATAAGGGGGTCCTTCTCAGGATGCCGGCTGGTAACTAGTGGAGTTCCACAGGGGTCAATGTTGGGACCATAACTTTTCACTTTATACATTAATGATCTAGATGAAAGAACTGAGGGCATCCTGGCTAAGTTTGCAGATGATACAAAGATAGGTGGAGGGACAGGTAGTATTGAGGAGGCGAGGAGGCTGCAGAAGGATTTGGACAGGTTATGAGAATGGGCAAAGAAGTGGCAGATGGAATACAACGTGGGGAAGTGTGAGGTCATGCACTTTGGTAGGAAGAATAGAGGCATAGACTATTTTCTAAATGGGGAGAGAATTCAGAAATCTGGAGTGCAAAGGGACTTGGGAGTCCTAGTCCAGGATTCTCTTAAGGTTAACTTGCAGGTTGAGTCGGTAGTTAGGAAGACAAATGCAATGTTGGCATTTATTTCAAGAGGGCTAGAATATAAAAGCAGGGATGTGCTGCTGAGGCTTTATAAGGCTCTGATCAGACCACATTTAGAATCTTGTGAGCAATTTTGGGCCCCATATCTCAGGAAGGATGTGCTGGCCCTGGAGAGGGTCCAGAGGAGGTTCACGAGAATGATCCCAGGAATGAAAGGCTTAACATATGAGGAAAGTTTGAGAACTCTGGGTCTATACTCGATGGAGTTTAGAAGGATGAAGGAGGATCTGATTGAAACTTACAGAATATTGAAAGGCCTGGATAGAGTGGATGTGGGGAAGATGTTTCCATTAGTAGGAGAGACTAGGACCCGAGGGCACAGCCTCAGAATAAAGGGAAGACCTTTTAGAACAGAGATGAGGAGAAACTTCTTTAGCCAGAGAGTGGTGAATCTATGGAATTCATTGCCACAGAAGGCTGTGGAGGCCAGGTCATTGAGTGTGTTTAAGACCAAGATAGATAGGTTCTTGATTGGTGAGGGGATCAAAGGTTACGGGGAGAAGGCGGGAGAATGGGGTTGAAAAACTTATCAGCCATGATTGAATGGCGGAGCAGACTCGATGGCCGAAGGGCCTAATTTCTGCTCCTATGTCTTATGGTCTTATGGTCTGATACTGTCATGGACAGATGCATCTGCGGCAGGCAGGTTGGTGAGGATGAGATCAAGTATGTTTTCCCCTCTTGTTGGTTCCCTCAGCACCTGCCACAGACCCTGTCTAGCAGCTATGTCCTTTAGGACTCAGCCAGCTCAGTCAGTAGTGGTGTTACCAAGCCACTCCTGGACATTGAAGTCTCCCATCCAGATTACATTCTGCACCCTTGCCACCCTCAGTGCTTCCTTCGAGTGGTGTTCAACATGGAGGCGCACTGATTCATCAACTGAGGGAGGTTGGTACATGGTAATTAGCAGGAGGTATCCTTCCCCATGTTTGACCTGATGCCATGAGATTTCATGGGGTCCGGAGTCAAAGTTGAGGTCTCCCAGGGCAATTCCCTCCTGACTGTATACCATTGCTGGCTCTGTCCTGCTGGTGGGACAGGACATATGGTGGTCATGGTGTCTGGGACATTATCTGCAAAGTACGAATGCGTGAGGATGACTGTGTCAGGCTGTTGCTTGACTAGTCAATGAGACAGCTCTCCCAATTTTGGAACCCTTATGTTAGTATGGAGGACTTTGCAGGCTCAGTTGAGATTGCCATTGTCATTTCTGGCACCTAGGTCAATGCCTGGTGGCCCGTCCAATTACATTCATTTTTTGTTACAACTGAGTAGGCCATTTCAGAGTCAACCACATTGCTGTGGGCCTGGAGTCACATGTAGGCCAGACCAGCAGATTTCCTTCCCTAAAGGACATCAGTGAATGAGATGGGTTTTTATAACAATCGACAATGTTTCATGGTCATCATTAGACTTTTAATTCCAGATTCTAATTGAATTTAAGTTCCACCATCTGTCATGGCAGTATTTGAACACGGGTCCCTCTGGGTCTCTGGGTTACTAGTCCAGCAACAGTACCACTATGCCTGTGTTACCCTTTCTTCTGTATGTAATGTCTCTGTGACTCTGTGAATTCACTCAGACACTCAGTAAATCCATCTTGATGGTTTTCTTTGCATAAGATTCGAAGCAGACAAGTAAATTTATAGTCCATTGTGTAGGTTAATTTGCTGCATGCTGCTCAACATTGTAGACATTCATTTTGTGATCAAAATTGTTATAAACATGATATAGAATAAAATGCAAGACTGAAACATCTAGTTTGGCTGTTAACGGTTGAAAATATCTTTTACAATGAAAGACCTTGATTAGCTCACGTTATCAAGGACTTGCTGAAACTGTAAAAGTGATACAGTTCTTTGTTCAATAACAACAGATAAAGCCAATCAGTGATCAACAGCCAGTTTGCAATAAGTAAGGGTTCTGCATTGCTGTATTTTATCTGGCTCTTCAGCTAAGTTTCCACGGTCTTATAGTTCAAGCACAGCGTACTGCTCTCAAATGACTACAAATGCATTAATCGTGCTGTAGACGATGATCCATTTTCAAACTTGCTTTCAAATTAATAATTGTTTATCAATTTTAGTGAAGGTTGATTGTTTCTGTAGGTTCTAGCACACTGCATGGTTCTAAAAAATGTATAGATTTGTGAATGGTAGCACAGTGCATTGAAAACTGATTATGTCATTCCTTGATAGTATTGGGCTTAGATCAAGTCGGGGAGTTCACTTGACATGAAGATTAGTTCAAGAAGAGGCTCAAGGAGCATTAATGTGGAGAGTGAAGAGTAGGATCCCTTCCTTAGAATGGAAATAGCTCTGGCGGGGTCATTCATGGATCACAAACCATTCCATGTGCACCACAAGCAGACAGTTGAAGGGTGTAGATGAGGCTTGTCCAGCCAATGGCCCGCGGGCCACCTGTGGTCTGTGAAGCCCCTCTATGTGACCCCTGGAGCTACTGATCGAAATGTCAGTAAGACAGGTAAGTAAAATTAAAGATTTTGCAAAGGGCTGTGCACTAGTGAGCCTATCAGCAGCAAATGAGGGAGAGAAACAGCCTCTGATTGGAGAAGCAATGAACACCAGTGGCTGTGAGTGTGCTGAGGGCAGCCAGAGCCCGTGGAGAGCAAAGGTGCAGCGAGTCCGGAGCGGGGAGAAGGTGCAGCAGGCCCAGGGAGGGAAAGGTGCGACAGGCTCAGGGGAGCAAAGGTGTGTAGTTTTGTAAGAAACCTATAAACTCTGTTGTCTTATTACTACTGAATTCTAGGCACGCTTCTTGGAATAAACACAAATTGTAAAATAGTTGTGGCAGTTGTTTCAAATTTCCCTCTGGGATTTGAACAGCTCAGCATTTACCATCTGCTATGCCATAACAAAACTGGAGGCTCTTTGGGGGATAAATTTGATGTTCCTTGATTAGTTTGGAGTTGGTGAATCCTAAAGTTAAGAGCATGAGTAGCACTTTGAATTCATGAGTTTGTGAGAGGTTTTTATTTTTAAGTGGTGAGACTGCAATATGGCTTTGGCAGTTGCTAAGATTTGGCTGGGAGTTGAAGTTATAACTTTGGTTGGGTTACAAAAGGCAAATAAAACAAAGTTAATGGAATTGGCAGTTAAGTTACAATTTGTGTTACCTGCAGGTGCAAGGTAATTAGACATAATTGAAGATATGACGCAGCATTTGAAATTGGAAGGAACCTGAGAGACTGAGTTCTCCAAGGGGTGGTTAATTGGAATGGGCTCAAATTCAGTTGCAAATGAAAAAATTGGAACTGGAAGCTGCAGAAAAAGAAAGGGGAGAGAAAGAAAAGGAAAGAGAAAGGGCATTCCAAAGGGAACAGGCAGAAAGGCAAGAGAGAGAAAGAAAACAGGAAAGGGAATTAGAAATGGTGAGATCAGAAAAGGAGGGAAGAGAAAAAGAGAGCGGGGGAGAGAATTCCAGCTTAAACTGCTGGCAATTAAAAAAATGAAGCTCTAGCAGGTGCGGAAGGATTTAATTCCAGACCAGAACACAGTGGGGAGATGTTTAAATTTATACAAGCTCTTCCAAAGACTGAGGAAATAGATGTTGAAGCATTCTTTATTTTATTTGAGAAGATAGCTAAACAGATGAAATGGCCGCAGGAAAACTGGACATTGTTGTTACAACCCAGGTTTGTGGGTAGAGCATATGAGGCTTATGTTTCATTGTCAGAAGAAATGTTGGTGAACTATGATGTGGTTAAAAAAGGCTATTTTGAGTGCACATGAATTGGTTGCTGAGGCACACAGGCAGAAATTTAGGAATATGAGAAAACAGCCTGGGCTTACTTATATTGAGTTTGAAAGAGTAAAACAAAGTAAGTTGACTGGTGGATATTAACTTTAAAGATAGAGATGACATATGCAGCTCTTAGAGAAGTAATTTTTTTGGAAGAATTTAAAGATTCTTTAATAGATAGACTTGGGTTGTTTTCGTTGGAGCAGAGAAGACTGAGGGCCAACCTGATCGAGGTGTACAAAATTATGAGGGGCATGGACAGGTGGCAGCTATTCCCCTTAGTTGAAGGGTCAGTCACAAGGGGACATAAGTTCAAGGTGAGGGGCAGGAGGTTTAGAGGGGATGTGAGGAAAAACATTTTTACCCAGAGGGTGGTGACAGTCTGGAATGCACTGCCTGAGAGGGTGGTGGAGGCGGGTTGCCTCACATCCTTTAAAAAATACCTGGATGAGCACTTGGCACGTCATAACATTCAAGGCTATGGGCCAAGTACTGGTAAATGGGATTAGGTAGGTATGTCAGGTGTTTCTCACATGTCGGTGCAGACTCAATGGGCCAAAGGGCCTCTTCTGCACTGAGAGATCCTGTGATTCTGTGATTCTGTGGCAGGCCCAGGGAGGAGAAGGTGCATGGGGCCCAGGGGGGAGGAAGTGTGATGGGCCCGGGGAAAAGGAGAGGCTGCGAGGCCCGGGGAGAGAAGGTGCCATGGTGAATGTGTGTGAGCAAGAGTGTGTGCGTGTAAGAGAGTGAGTGTATGTATGTGTGTGTGTGTTTGTGTGTGCACGCGCACGCATGTGTGGAAGAGAGGAAGTGTATGTGTCAAGGGGGAAGAGAGTGTGTGTGTGTGTGTGTGTGTGTGTGTGTGTGTGTGTGTGTGTGTCTGACTCACTCCCAGTCTCAGGATTCTCAGTTACCCTCATGCCCGCACACCTCATACTCTCACAGTGTGTGAATGTGAGTAAGCACTTTGAGACTGGGAGTGAGATGGACACACACACATTCTCACCCTCTTAAAGTCCATTGGTTATTTTTATCAAGTTTTTTTTAAAATATCAATTTATTGCTTTATTTTTGCTCAGCAAGTCATTTCTTTTCTTCATACCCAACTTTTTATGAAATTTATATATCATTCCAAAATCTGCTCATTGGCCCCTTGAGTAAGTCAAAAATGGAAATGTGGCCTCCCCCCACACAAAAAGGTTGGATAAGGGACAAGCCTGGTGTAGATCTTCTGTTCACCCACTATCATTGGGTGTAATGTCTAACCCAAATCTTAATCTAGTAACACTCGCCAAGATGATGCTCATCAACTAAACACTGGACCAGTTTGTTTCTTATTATTCATATCCTCCTGCAGTTCTCTTCCCTTATTCCTTCTTGTCTACCTATAACTACAGTATCAGATACACAGCTACATTAATGACCATGTTCAACCAAATATGCCAGCATTGTTACATTCAATTCTGTCTTCACTATTTCCAACAGTGTCAATTGGATAGTTTTATGAGCAGAAACATTTCTAATGTTCTTATGTTCGTTTTTATGAGTAGTGTCCAGTTATTTCAGCGAGTGAGTTCTGTCATTTCAGCGAGTAGAGTTCCATTATTCCAATAAATATAGCTGTTACCTCAATTAGTCGAGCTCTATTATTCCAGTGACTAGAATTCTGTTATTGTGCTGAGTAGAGCTCTGTAATTCCAGTGACTACAGTTCTGTAGTTCAAACCAAAAGAGTTATATCCTTCCAGTTAAAGTAATACTGTTATTCCAGTGAATAGAGCTCTGTTATTCCAGTGAATAGAGAGTTCTGGTATTCCAGTGAATAGAGTTCTGTTATTCTACTAAGCAGAGAACCCTGTTATTCGAATTGTCCTGATGCATGAAAGACAAACAGCTTTGACATGTATTTTTTCTATCAGCAGGACTCAAGTTCTGTACTATAAAACAATGATTTGAATAGTCTGTTATGGCAGTGAGTAGAGAGTTCTGTCATTCCAGTACGCAGAGAGTTCTGTTATTCCAGTGAGTAGAGAGTTCTGTTATTCCAGTGAGTAGAGAGTTCTGTTATTGCAGTGAGCAGGGAGTTTGGTTATTCCAGTGAGCAGGGAGTTTGGTTATTCCAGTGAGCAGGGAGTTTGGTTATTCCAGTGAGTAGGGAGCTCTGTTATTACAGTGAGTAGAGAGTTCTGTTATTCCAGTGAGCAGGGAGTTTGGTTATTCCAATGAGTAGTGAGCTCTGTTATTCCAGTGAGTAGAGTGTTCTGTTATTCCAGTGAACATAGAGTTATGTCATCCAGTGAGTAGAGGGTTCTGTTATTCCAATGAACCGAGTTCTGTCGTCCAGTGAGTAGAGAGTTCTGTCATTCCAGTAAGTAGAGTTCTGTTATTCCAGTGTGTAGAAAGTTCTGTTATTCAGTGAGTAGAGAGTTCTATTATTTCAGTGAGTTCAGAGCAGTGTTATTCCAGTGAGCAGAGAGCTCTGAGATTCCAGTGAACCAAGAGTTCTGTTATTCCAATGAATAGAGAGTTCTGACACTCCAGTGAGTAGAGGACTCTGACATACCAGTGAGCAGAGAGCTCTGTTATTCCAGTGAGTATAGAGCTCTGAGATTCCAGTGAGTAGAGAGTTCTGTTATTTCAATGAATAGAGAGTTCTGACACTCCAGTGAGTAATGGAATCTGACATACAAGTGAGCAGAGAGCTCTGATATAAAAACAGAAAAAACTGCGGATGCTGGAAATCCAAAACAAAAACAGAATTACCTGGAAAACCTCAGCAGGTCTGGCAGCATCGGCGGAGAAGAAAAGAGTTGATGTTTCGAGTCCTCATGACCCTTCGACAGATCTTGAGTGAGTCCAAGAAAAGGGTGAAATATAAGCTGGTTTAAGGTGTGTGTGGGGGGTGAGGGCGGGGGGATTTGGGTGGGGGGAGAGAGAGAGAAGTGGAGGGGGTTGGTGTGGTTGTAGGGACAAACAAGCAGTAATAGGAATTACTATTACTGCTTGTTTGTCCCTACAACCACACCAATGCCCTCCACTTCTCTCTCTCTCCCCCCACCCAAACCCCCCCCAACACACCTTAAACCAGCTTATATTTCACCCCTTTCTTGGACTCACTCAAGTTCTGTCGATGGGTCATAAGAACTCGAAACATCAACTCTTTTCTTCTCCGCCGATGCTGCCAGACCTGCTGACGTTTTCCAGTTAATTCTGTTTTTGTTTTAGAGAGCTCTGATATTCCAGTGAGCAGAGAGCTCTGTTATTCCAATGAATAGAGAGCTCTGTCACTCTTGTGAGTAGGGTGTTCTGTTATTCCAGTGAGTATAGAGTTTTATTATTCCAGCAGGTGCAGAGCTCTGTTCTTCCAGTGAATAGAGAGTTCTATTATTCCAGTCAATTGATTTCTGTTATTTCACTGAGCAGAGAACCCTGTTATTTGAATGCATGCAAGACAAAAAGCTTTGACATGTATTTTTTTTATCAGCACAACTCAAGTTCTGTACTATAAAACAACTATTTGAATACTCTGTTATGGCAGTGAGTAGAGAGTTCTGTTATTCCAGTGAGCAGAGAGTTCTGTTATTCAGTGAGTAGAGAGTTCTATTATTCCAGTGAGTTCAGGGCAGTGTTATTCCAGTAAGTAGAGAGTTCTGTTATTCCAGTGAACAAAGAGTTTTGTTACTCCAGCGAATAGAGAGCTCTGTTAGTCCCACAACTAAAGAGCTCTGTTATTCCAGTGAGTAGAAATTTCTGTTTTTCCACTGAGCAAAGAGCTCTGTTATTCCAATGGATAGAGAATTCTGACATTTCAGCGAGTAGAGAGTTCTGTTATTTCAGTGAACAGAGAGTTCTGTAATTCCAGTGATTAGGGAGTTCTATTATTCCAGTGAGTAGAAAGCTCTGTTATTCCAGTGAGTAAATAGCTCTGTTATTCCAATGCATAGAGAGCTCTGTCATTCCTGTGAGTAGGGAGTTCCGTTATTCCAGAGAACAGAGGGTTCTGTCATTCCAGTGAGTTGAGAGCTCTGTTACTCCAGTGAGTAGAGAGTTCTATTATTCCAGTGAGTTCAGCACTGTGTTATTCCAATGAGTAGAGAGTTCTGTTATTCCACTGAGCAGAGAACCCTGTTATTTGAATTGTCCTGATGCGTGCAAGACAAAAAGCTTTGACATGTATTTGTTTTATCAGCAGGACTCAATTTCTGTATTATAAAACAACTATTTGAAAACTGATTATTCCACTGAATAGTTGTGAAGCCTGATTAAGGTCTGAATAGGTGTTGATTACTATTTGAAGCTTAAATACGTGAGTCATCTCAGCTCACCTCAGCCTATTTAAGAAAGGGTCAGTTAGAAGCACATTATCAGTGTACTTGCACATGAGCAGGGTAGAGACTTCATCCTGAGTGAGACACAGCCAGAGTGAGTGTGCATATTGGCAATTTGGTGAACAGTGGGAATTCGGTGCAGAAGGGAAGAGGTGCTCTTTGCATTTTTTTCTTTGCTTTCAAAATTCTTAAATCTTCAGAGAGCGGTCTTGCCCTGCTGCAGAAGTAGAGGTTATAAGGGAGAGGAATGACTAGTAAGTAGTGGGTAAGGTTGGGTAAGGATTTACTACTTTTATCGCTTATAGTTTAAGGTCTTTTTGTGGTTTATAGTTTGTATATTCCGTAGTAACGAGGATCAGGAAAGAAGGGCCCTAGAGTAATTGATTTAAAAGGTTTAATTTAAAGGGATAAGTCATGGCAGATGAGATCAAAGCCATGGTGTGCTCCTCGTGCTCCATTTGAGAACATTTCCAGTGCCCGGGATCAGCATGTGTACAGGAAGTGTGTCCAGCTGTAGCTCATGGAAGCTCGGGTTTCAAAGCTGGAGCGGCGGCTGGGGACACTATGGAGCATCTGCGAGTGTGAGAGCATCGTGGATAGCACTTTTAAAGAGATAAAAACAAAAAAACTGTGGGTGCTGGAAATCCAAAACAAAAACAGAATTACCTGGAAAAACTCAGCAGGTCTGGCAGCATCAGCGGAGAAGAAAAGAGTTGACGTTTCGAGTCCTCATGACCCTTCGACAGCACTTTTAAAGAGGTGGTCACACCACAGCTGAAGGGACTTGAGGAAGGAAGGGAATGGGTGACAACCAGGCAGTCCAAGAGAAACAGGCAGCTAGTTCAGGAGTCCCCTGGGGTCCCACTCACAAATTGGTATTCCAATTTGGTGGCTGGTGAGGGCATTGGTTCCTCCTGGGAGTGAGGACAGAGCCAAGCTTCTGGCACCACAAGCAGCCTGTCTGTACAGGAGGAGAGGAAGGGAGGAAGACCAATAGTAATAGGGGATTCTATAGTCATGGGAACAGATAGGCACTACTATGGCCATCAATGTGACTCCAGGATGGTGTGTTGCCTCTCTGGTGCCAGGCTCCGGGATGTCACTGAACGGCTGAAGGGCATCCTGAAGGGGGAGGGTGATAAGGCAGAGGTCATGGTACATGTTGGTACCAATGACATAGGTAGAAAGAAGGATGAGGTCTTACATCAAGAATTCCGGGAGTTAGGCAGTAGACTAAAAAGCAGGACCTTTCGGGTTGTGATCACTGGATTACACCCAATGCCATGTGCTAGTGAGCACAGAAATAGGAGAATAGCACAGATGAATACGTGGCTTAAGAATTGGTGCAGGAGGAAGTGTTTTAGACTCCTGGATCACTGGGACCGTTTCTGGGGAAGATGGGACCTGTACAAGCGGGACAGTCTACATCTGACCCAGACTAATATCCTTGGGGGTGCGTTTGCTAGTGCTGTTGGGAGGAGTTTAAACTAAATTGGCAGGGGGAGGGGACGCAGAATGTTAGCAGAATAGGGACACATCGTAATCCAGTAAAACAATCAAGTCAGAGAGAGTACAGCTGCATTAAGTTTCAAGGGAGTAAGACAAGGCTGGATGGCCTCTACTATAATGCCAGGAGTAATTCAGGTAAAACAGATGAGTTAAGGGTGAGGATTGACACGTGGAATTGTGATGCAGTAGCCATCACAGAGACGTGGTGGAGGAAGGGGCAGAATTGGCAGCACAACATCCCGGGATATAGAACCTTCAGGTGAGACAGGGGAGGGAGTAAAAAAGGAGGAGACATTGCATTATCAGTTAAGGAGTCAGTTACTGCAGTAAGGTGAGATGATATATTGAAGCGGGCATCAAATGAAGCTTTGTGGGCAGAGCTTAGGAATAAAAAATGGGCAGTCACATTGTTAGATGTTTATTCTAGGCCCCCAGATAGTCAGCGGGAAATTAAGGAGCAAATATGTGCACAATTTGCAGAGGTGTGTAAAAACAATAACAATAGGGTAATTATATTAGGTGATTTCAACTTTCCCAAAATTAATTGGGATAGACATTGTGTTAAGGGCTTGGATGGAGTGGATTTCTTGAAATGTGTACAGGAGAACTTTTTAGGTAAATCTGTAGAGGGTCCAACAAGGGACGGCGCATTGCTGGACCTAATTCTGGGGAATGAAGCCGGACAGGTGGCTGAGGTGGTGGTGGGGGAGCATTTTAGTGATAGCGACCACAACATGGTACAATTTAAGCTTGTTATGGACAAAGAAATAGACAAGCTGCAAAAAAATGTTTTGGATTGGGGGAGAGCAGATTTTAGTAAAATAAGGCAGGATCTGGCCAAGGTAGACTGGGAACAGCTACTTGTGGGGGAATCTACAGAAGATCAATGGGGGTGGGGCATTCAAAAAGGAAATGGGGAGGGTACAGGTTCAACATGTTTCCTCTAGGGTGATAGGAAGGAGTAACAAGCCCAGAGCCATGGATGACCAGAGATATTCAGGATACAATGAGAAGAAAAAGAGAGGCTTTTAACAGGTACAAGGGGAGCAAATCAGCGGAGGCATTAGTGGAGTACAGAAAGTGCAGGGTGGAGCTTAAGAAAGCAATTAGGAGAGCAAAGAGGGGATATGAGAAAGCTCTGGCTGGTAAAAGTAGGGAAAATCCCAAGATATTCTATAAGTATATCAATGGGAAGAGGATAACCAGTGAAAGAGTAGGGCCCATTAGGTCCTCTGGGTGGAGCCAGAGGACATTGGTAGAGTGTTGAATGAATACTTCACATCTGTCTTCACCCAAGAGAATGAGGATGAAGGTATGGAACTCAGGGAGAGAGACTGTGAAGTTCCTGAGCAAATTGGTATAGGGAGTGACAATGTATTGTAAGTGTTGGAAGGCTTAAAAGTGGACAAATCTCCAGGCCTGGATGATTTGTGTCCCATACTGCTGAGGGAGTCAAGGGAGGAGATCGCAGGGGCTCTGACTCAAATTCTTAATTCCTCTCTGGCCCGGGGGAGGTGCCAGAGGACTGCAGAACAGCTAATGACGCTATTTAAGAAGGGTTGTAGAAATAAGCCAGGGAACTACAGACCAGCAAATCTCACGTCAGTGATAGGGTAACTATTGGAGAAAATCCTGAAGGAGAGAATCTATCTCCACTTGGAGAGGCAAGGTTTGATCAGGGATAGTCAGCATGGCTTTGTCAAAGGGAGGTCATGACTAACAAATTTGATTGAATTTTTCGAGGAGGTGACCAGGTGTGTAGATGAGGGTAGTGCAGTTGATGTAGTTTATATGGATTTCAGCAAAGCCTTTGACAAGGTCCCACATGAGAGATTATAAAGAAGGCAAATGCATATGGGATACAGGGTAATTTGATAAGGTGGGTTCAAAATTGGCTTAGTTGTAGGAGAATGAGGGTGATGACAGAAGGCTGCTTTTGTGACTGGAAGCCAGTGTCCAGTGGCGTACCACAGGGATCTGTGCTGGGTCCCCTATTATTCGTCATTTATATAAATGACACAGATGATTTTGTGGGGAGGAGGATTAGTAAGTTTGCAGATAACACAAAGATTGGCCGGTGGTTAACAGTGAGGTTGAGTGTCTTGGGCTACAGGAAGATATGGACAGGATGGTCAAATGGGCAAATAAGTGGCAGATGAAATTTAACCCTGAAAAGTGTGAGGTGATACACTTTGGAAGGAGTAATTTGACAAGGAAGTATTCAATGAACGGCATGACACTAGGAAGTTCTGAGGAACAAAGGAACCTTGGCGTGTATGTCCATAGTTCTCTGAAGACGGAGGGGCATGTTAGTGGGGTGGTGAAAAAGACATATTGGACACTTGCCTTTATCAATCGAGGCATAGATTACCAAAGTAGGGAGGTCATGTTGGAGTTGTATAGAACCTTGGTGAGGCCACAGCTGGAGTACTGTGTGCAGTTCTGGTTGCCACATTATAGGAAGGATGTGATTGCACTGGAGCAGGTGCAGAGGGGATTCACCAGGATGTTGCCTGGGATGGAACATTTAAGTTATGAAGAGAGGTTGGATAGAATTGGGTTGCTTTGGAGCAGGGAAGACTGAGGGGTGACCTGATCGAGGTGTACAAGATTATGAGGGGCATGGACAGGGTGGATAGGGAGCAGTTGTTCCCCTTAGTTGAAGGGTCAGTCACAAGGGTACACAAGTTCAAGGCGAGGGTCAGGAGGTTTAGGGGGGATGTGAGGAAAAGCTTTTTCACCCAAAGAATGATGACAGTCTAGAATGCGCTGCCCCTGGGAGGGTGGTGGAGGCAGGTTGCCTCACAACCTTTAAAAAGTACGTGGATAAGCACTTGGCACATCATAAAATTAAAGGCTATGGGCCAAGTGCTGGTAAATGGGATTAGGTAGGTAGGTCAGGTATTTCTCACATGTCGGTGCAGATTTGATGGGCCAATGGGCCTTTTCTGCCCTGTGTGATTCTGTGAATACTCTGTGAGTCGAAAGTCCTATTATTCCAGTGAGCAGAGAGTTCTATTATTCCAGTGAGTAGAGAGCTCTGATATACCAGTTAGCAGAGAGCTCTGTTATTCCAGTGAGTCGAGAGTTCTGTTATTCCAGTGAGCAGGGAGTTTGGTGATTCCAGAGAGTAGTGAACTCTGTTAGTCTAGCAACTGGAGAGCTCTGCCATACTAGTGAATAGAGAGCTCTGTCATTCCAGTGAGTAGAGAGTTCGGGAATTCCAGTGAGTAGAGATCTCTGTCATTCCAGTATACAGAGAGTTCCGTCGTTCCAGTGAGTAGAGTTCTGTTATTCCAGTGAGTGAAGAATTCTGTTATTCAGTGAGTAGGGAGTTCTATTATTCCAGTGAGCACAGAGCAGTGTTATTCCAGTGAACAAAGATTTCTGTTATTCCAGTGAATAAAAAGTTCTGCTATTCCAGTGAACAGAGAGTTCTGTTATTCCAGCGAGTAGAGAGTTCTCTTGTTCCAGTTAGCAGAGAGTTCTGTTATTCCAGTGAGCAGAGAGTTCTGTTATTCCAGTGAGTAGAGAGCTCTGTAATTCCAGAGGGTAGAGAGCTCTGTAATTCCAGAGGGTAGAGAGCTCTGTAATTCCAGAGGGTAGAGAGCTCTGTAATTCCAGAGGGTAGAGAGCTCTGTAATTCCAGAGGGTAGAGAGCTCTGTAATTCCAGTGAGTAGAGAGCTCTCTTATTCCAATGAATAATGACCTCTGCCATTCCAGTGAGTAGAGTGTTCGGTTATTCCAGTGAACAAAGAGTTTGGTTATTCCAGTGAGTCAAGAATTCTATTATTCCAGTGAGTACAAAACTGTGTTATTCCAGTGAACAAAGAGTTCTGTTATTCCAGTGAATAGAGAGCTTTGTTAGTCCAGCAACTAAAGAGCTCTGTTATTCCAGTGAGTAGAAATTTCTGTTATTCCACTGAGCAGAGAGTTCTGTTATTCCAATGATTGGAGAGTTCTGACACTCCAGTGAGAGAGAACTCTGACATTCCAGTGAGTAGAGAGCTCTGCTATTTCATTGAGTAGAAAGTTCTATTATTCCAGTGAATAGAGAGCTCTGTTATTCCAATGAACCGAGAGCTCTGTCACTCCTGTGAGTAGAGAGATCAGATTTTCTAGAGAACAGAGAGTTCTGTCATCCCAGTGAGTAGAGAGCTCTGTTATTCCATTGAGCAGAGCGTTCTATTATTCAGTGAGTAGAGAGCTCTGCTATTCCAATGAATAGAGAGCTCTGCCACTCCTGTGTGTAGGGAGATCTGTTATTCCAGTGAACAGAGAGTTGTGTAGTTCCAGTGAGTAGAGAACTCTGTTATTCCAGTGAGTAGATAGTTGTATTATTCAATGAGTAGGGAATTCTATTATTCCAGTGAGCACAGAGCAGTATTATTCCAGTGAGTAGAGATTCTGTTATTCCAGTGAACAAAGAGTTCTGTTATTCCAGTGAGTAGAGAGCTCTCTTATTCCGGTGAGTAGAGAGCTCTCTTATTCCAATGAATAAAGACGCCTGTTATTCCAGTGAGTAGCATGTTCAGTTATTCCAGTGAACAGAGAGTTCTGTCATTCATATGAGCAGAGAGTTCTGCTATTCCAGTGAACAGAGAGTTCAGTTATTGCAGTGAGTAGTGTGTTCTGTTATTTAGTGAGTAGAGAGTTCTAGCATTCCAGTGAGTACAGAGCTGTCTTAGTCCAGTGAGTAGAGATATCTGTTATTCCAGTGAAGAAGAGTTCTGTTATCCTGTGAATAGAGATCCCTGTAAGTCCAGCAAGAGAGCTCTGTTCCAGTGAACAGAGAGTTCTGTTATTCCAATGAATGGAGAGTTCTGACACTCCAGTGAGTAGAGAACTCTGACATTCCAGTGAGTAGAGAGTTCTGCTATTTCAGTGAGCAGAGAGTTCTGTTATTCCAGTGAGTAGAGAGCTCTGTTGTTCCAATGAATAGAGAGTTCTGTCATTCCAGTGAATAGAGAGCTCTGTCATTCCAGTGAGTAGAGAGTTATATTATTCAGTGAGTAGGGAGCTCTATCATGCCAGTCAGCACAAAGCAGTGTTATTCCAGTGAGTAGAGAGTTCTGTTATTCAACTGAACAAAGAGTTCTGTTATTCCAGTGAACAGAGAGTTCTGCTATTCCAGTGAACAGAGAGTTCTGGTGTTTCCAGTGAGTAGAGAGTTCTGTTATTCCAGTGAGTATAGAGCTCTGTAATTCCAGTGAGTAGAGTGTTCGGTTATTCCACTGAAGAGAGAGTTCTGCTATTGCAGTGAATAGAGAGCTCTGTTAGTCCAGCAACTAGAGAGCTCTGTTATTCCAGTGAGTAGAAATTTCTGTTATTTCACTGAGCAGAGAGCTCTGTTATTCCAAAGAATGGAGAGTTCTGACACTCCAGTAAGTAGAGAACTCTGACATTCCAGGGAGTACACAGCTCTGTTATTCCAGTGAATAGAGAGTTCTGGTATTCCAGTGAATAGAGAGTACTGTTATTCCAGTGAATAGGGAGTTCTGTTATTCCAGTGAGTAAGGGGTTTGTTTTTCCAGTGAATAGAGAGTTCTGTTATTCCAGTGAATAGAGAGTTCTGTTATTCCAGTGAGCTGAGAGTTCTGTTATTCCAGTGAATAGAGAGTTCTGTTATTCCAGTGAATAGAGAGTTCTGTTATTCCAGTGAATAGAGAGTTCTGTTATTCCAGTGAATAGAGAGTTCTGTTATTCCAGTGAATTGAGAGTATTGTTATTCCAGTGAGTAGGGGGCTTGTTTTTCCAGTGAATAGAGAGTTCTATTATTCCAGTGATTAGGGAGCTCTGTTATTCCAAGGAGTAGAGACCTCCGGTATTTCAGTGAGTAGAGGGCTCTGTTATCCCAGTGAGTGAGGAGCTCTGTTATTCAAGTAAATAGAGTTCTGTTATTCCAGTGAATAGGCAGCATTGCTTCCAGTGAGTAGGGAGATCTGTTACTCCAGTGAGTAGAGAGATCTTTTATTCCAGTGACAAGAGAGCTCTGTTATTTCAATGAATAGTGAGCTCTGTTATTCCAGTGAGTGGGAAGCTGTCATTCCAGTTTGTAAGAAGCTGTTGTTCCAGTGAGTAGAGTGCTTTGTTAATCCAGTGAGTAGAGAGTTATGTTATTCGAGTGAGTACAGAACTCTGTTAGTCCAGTGATTAGGGAGCTCTAATATTCCAGTGAGTAGGGAGCTCTGATATCCCAGTGAGTAGGGAGCTCCGTTATTCTAGTGAGTAGGGAACTCTATTATTCCAGTGAATTGAGAGTTCTGTTATTCCAGTGAGCTGAGAGCTCGGCTACTCCAGTGAGTTGGGAGCTCTCGTAATTCCCACCAGTGGAGAGCTCTGTTATTCAAGTTAGGAGGAAGCTGTTGTTCCAGTGAGTAGGGAGCTCTGTTATTCCAGTGAGTTCAGAGCGCTGTTATTCCAGTGAGTAGAGAATTCTATTATTCCAGTGAGTTGTTATGGCACAGCTGATGATAAATGCTGAGTTGTTCAAATCCCAAAGGGAAACATAAAACAACTGCCACAACCTGTTTTGCAATTTGTATAAATTTCGGGATGTGTGCCTTGATTTCAGTAGTAATAAGACCACCAAGTCTTAAAGATTTTTACAAAACTAGATTAAACATTTATTAAAAGGACAATTGATTTTAAACACATGCATATTTCTACAAATTACAACTATAGTAACTTCTAAATCCCTGAATTAATTTGACTCCCAGTTACACTTTCATTAAGGCAACAGAAAGACAATAGGACAAAATATTACTTTTGGCTTGCGAGCACACGCCCGAAGCTCTGGAACATTAAATGACACATGATGACGTCGGGCATGTGCCCCGATATCATCGCGAAGTCACGCGATATTTCATTCGGCGGGTGCATGCCAGATTCGGCTGCTCAACCGCCGATAATTGATAAGCCTATTAAGGCCATTAACCAGGTAATTAACCTGAATTTTATGCTGCCCTACCAACGTTATGGTTGGCAGGCAGGTGAAATGGCCAAGTAGCCTTTTCCTTTTTTTTAGGAAACCTCATCCACGAGTGGGATGAGGTTTCCTAAAGCTAATACTAATTGAATAAAAACCTTCTTTGAAAAATAAAAACTTGTCCCATCTCATGTGACACAGTCACGGAGCTGCCTCTGGGAGATTGAAGTGCTCTGTTGCACGTGAAATTGCAGTGCGGAGCTGATAGTGGATGGCAGTTGGCTCCATGACTGCCCCCACCCACTTGTGTCAAGCCCGCCCGACAAATGGAAAATCCTGGTCACAGATTTTAAAAGACCCAGGCAAGGTGACACAATAGAATTCAAAGTGAGTTTTCTTAACTTTAGTTCTTTGAAGACAGCAGCTTGAGGCATGAATGCTGAAGGCTTTTCACACTAGTTAGAGTTAAAATGTCTACCCTTACCAATGCTCCTTTATACATACGTTCCCCATTGAATGCAAATTCCCATTGTTTCACTATGTCTTTGGACTTTACCTTTCTGATAATAAAAATTTCTCATAGTACTAAGTTATACCAGTAATCTTTGGGAAAAATAAACAGGCAGTTCCTGAACTTCACCTGGCTAAGTGATACATTTCACTCCCTCTTTTCAAAACAATCTAGCCTGGTTTATTTAAAATGCAAATGCTTCCTTTACCTCTGTGTTTACCTACTTAACTTTTCAGCCCGTGCTTCTCTTCCAATACATCAAAGCCTTCAGACCAGCTGCCTTTAATCCATTAAGTTACACACACACGCGCGCACACACACACACACACACACATATATATAGACACAGGTACCACTATTTTACAATAAATTCCAATAACATTACTACATCTTCCTGACAGAGTATTCTGTTATTCCAGTGAGTAGAGAGTTCTGTCATTCCAGTGAGTAGAGAGTTCTGTTATTCCAGTGAGTAGAGAGTTCTGTTATTCCAGTGAGTAGAGAGTTCTGTTATTCCAGTGAGTAGAGAGTTCTGTTATTCCAGTGAGCAGAGAGTTCTGTTATTCCAGTGAGCAGAGAGTTCTGTTATTCCAGTGAGCAGAGAGTTCTGTTATTCCAGTGAGTAGGAAGATCTGTTTTTCCAGTGAGTAGAGAGCTCTGTTATTCCAGCGAATAAACATTTCTGTTATTCCAGTGAGTAGAAAGATCTGTTGGTCCAGTGAGTAGAGAGCTCTGATATTCCAGTGAACAGACAGTTCTGTTATTCCAGTGAGCAGAGAGTTCTGTTATTCCAGTGAGTAGAGAGCTCTGTTATTCCAGTGAATGGGGAGCTTTGTTTTTCCCATGAGTCCAGAGCTCTGGTATTCCAGTGAGTAGGGAGCTCTGTTATTCCAGTGAGTAGAGACTTCTGTTATTCCAGTGAGTAGAGACTTCTGTTATTCCAGTGAGTAGAGACTTCTGTTATTCCAGTGAGTAGAGACTTCTGTTATTCCAATGAGTAGAGACTTCTGTTATTCCAATGAGTAGAGAGTACTGTTACTCCAGTGAGTAGAGGGCTCTGTTACTCCAGTGAGTAGAGGGCTCTGTTACTCCAGTGAGTAGAGGGCTCTGTTAGTCCAGTGAGTAGAGGGCTCTGTTAGTCCAGTGAGTAGAGGGCTCTGTTAGTCCAGTGAGTAGAGGGCTCTGTTAGTCCAGTGAGTAGAGGGCTCTGTTAGTCCAGTGAGTAGAGGGCTCTGTTAGTCCAGTGAGTAGAGGGCTCTGTTAGTCCAGTGAGTAGAGGGCTCTGTTAGTCCAGTGAGTAGAGGGCTCTGTTAGTCCAGTGAGTAGAGGGCTCTGTTAGTCCAGTGAGTAGAGGGCTCTGTTAGTCCAGTGAGTAGAGGGCTCTGTTAGTCCAGTGAGTAGAGGGCTCTGTTAGTCCAGTGAGTAGAGGGCTCTGTTAGTCCAGTGAGTAGAGGGCTCTGTTAGTCCAGTGAGTAGAGGGCTCTGTTAGTCCAGTGGATAGATGGCTCTGTTAGTCCAGTGAGTAGAGAGCTCTGTTATTCCAGTGAATAGAGAGTTCTGTTATTCCAGTGAATAGAGAGTTCTGTTATTCCAGTGAATAGAGAGTTCTGTTATTCCAGTGAGTAGAGAGCTCTGTTAGTCCAGTGAGCAGAGAGCTCTGTAATTCCAGTCAGTGGGAAGCTGTTGTTCCAGTGAGTGGGGACCTTCATTATTCCCGTGAGTGAAGAGCTCCATTATTCCAGTGAATAGGGAACGTTGTTCTTCCAGTGAGTAGGGAGCTCTGTTAGTCCAGTGCAAAGAGAGCTCTGTTAGTCCGGAGAGTAGGGAGCTCTGTTATTCCAGTGAGTACAGAGTTCGATTATTCCAGTAAGCAGAGAGTTCTGTTATTCCAGCGAGCAGAGAGTTCTGTTATTCCAGCGAGCAGAGAGTTCTGTTATTCCAGCGAGCAGAGAGTTCTGTTATTCCAGTGAGCAGAGAGTTCGATTATTCCAGTGAGTAGAGAGTTCTGTTATTCCAACAAGCAGAGAGTTCTGTTATTCCAACAAGCAGAGAGTTCTGTTATTCCAATAAGCAGAGAGTTCTGTTATTCCAATAAGCAGAGAGTTCTGTTATTCCAATAAGCAGAGAGTTCTGTTATTCCAATAAGCAGAGAGTTCTGTTATTCCAATAAGCAGAGAGTTCTGTTATTCCAATAAGCAGACAGTTCTGTTATTCCAATAAGCAGACAGTTCTGTTATTCCAATAAGCAGACAGTTCTGTTATTCCAATAAGCAGACAGTTCTGTTATTCCAATAAGCAGACAGTTCTGTTATTCCAATAAGCAGACAGTTCTGTTATTCCAATAAGCAGACAGTTCTGTTATTCCAATAAGCAGACAGTTCTGTTATTCCAATAAGCAGACAGTTCTGTTATTCCAATGAGTATAGAGTTGTGTTTTTTCAATATGCAGAGAGTTCAGTTATTCCAGCGAGCAGAGAGTTCGGTTATTACAGTAAGCAGAGAGTTTGGTTATTCCAGCGAGCAGGGAGTTCTGTTATTCCAGTGAGCAGAGAGTTCTGTTATTCCAATGAGTATAGAGTTGTGTTCTTCCAGTAAGCAGAGAGTTCAGTTTTTCCAGCGAGTAGAGAGTTCTGGTATTCCAGTGAGTACAGAGTTCTGTTATTCCAATAAGCAGAGAGTTCTGTTATTCCAATAAGCAGAGAGTTCTGTTATTCCAATAAGCAGAGAGTTCTGTTATTCCAATAAGCAGAGAGTTCTGTTATTCCAGTGAGTAGAGAGTTGTGTTCTTCCAATAAGCAGAGAGTTCAGCTATTCCAGTGAGCAGAGATTTCTGTTATTCCAGCGAACAGAGAGTTCTGTTATTCCAGTGCAAAGAGAGCTCTGTTATTCCAGTGAGTAGGGAGCTCTGTTATTCCAGTGAGTAGAGAGTTCTGTTATTCCAGTGCAAAGAGAGCTCTGTTAGTCCGGAGAGTAGGGAGCTCTGTTATTCCAGTGAGTACAGAGCTCTGTTATTCCAGTAAGCAGAGAGTTCTGTTATTCCAGCGAACAGAGAGTTCTGTTATTCCAGCGAACAGAGAGTTCTGTTATTCCAGCGAACAGAGAGTTCTGTTATTCCAGTGAGTAGAGAGTTCTGTTATTCCAGTGAGTAGAGAGTTCTGTTATTCCAGTGAGTAGAGAGTTCTGTTATTCCAGTGAGTAGAGAGTTCTGTTATTCCAGTGAGTAGAGAGTTCTGTTATTCCAGTAAGCAGAGAGTTCTGTTATTCCAGTGAGTAGGGAGATCCGTTATTCCAGTGAGTAGAGAGTTCTGTTATTCCAGTGAGTAGGAAGATCTGTTTTTCCAGTGAGTAGAGAGCTCCGTTATTCCAGTGAATAAACATTTCTGTTATTCCAGTGAGTAGAAAGATCTGTTGGTCCAGTGATTAGAGAGTTCTGTTATTCCAGTGAGTAGAGAGCTCTGTTATTCCAGTGAGTAGGGAGCTTTGTTCTTCCCATGAGTCCAGAGCTCTCGTATTCCAGTGAGTAGGGAGCTCTGTTATTCCAGTGAGTAGAGACTTCTATTATTCCAATGAGTAGAGAGTACTGTTAGTCCATTGAGTAGAGGGCTCTGTTAGTCCAGTGAGTAGAGGGCTCTGTTAGTCCAGTGAGTAGAGGGCTCTGTTAGTCCAGTAGGTAGAGGGCTCTGTTAGTCCAGTGAGTAGAGAGCTCTGTTATTCCAGTGAATAGAGAGTTCTGTTATTCCAGTGAGCAGAGAGCTCTGTTAGTCCAGTGAGTAGAGAGCTCTGTAATTCCAATTAGTAGGAAGCTGTTGTTCCAGTGCATGGGGACCTTCATTATTCCCGTGAGTGGAAATCTCCATTATTCCAGAGAATAGGGAGCTTTGTTCTTCCAGTGAGTGGGGAGCTTTGTTCTTCCAGCCAGTAGATAGCTCCATTATTCCAGTGAGTAGGGAGCTCTGTTCTTCCAGTGATTTCAGAGCTCTGTTATTCAACTGAGTAGAGAGCTCTGTTATTCCAGTGCAAAGAAAGCTCTGTTATTCCAGTAAGCAGAGAGTTCTGTTATTTCAGCGAGCAGAGAGTTCTGTTATTCCAATAAGCAGCGAGTTCTGTTATTCCAGCGAGCAGAGAGTTCTGTTATTCCAGTGTAAAGAGTTCTGTTATTCCAGTGAGTACAGAGTTCTGTTATTCCAACAAGCAGATAGTTCTGTTATTCCAATAAGCAGAGAGTTCAGTTATTCAAATAAGCAGAGAGTTCTGTTATTCCAGTGAGTAGGAAGATCTGTTTTTCCAGTGAGTAGAGAGCTCCGTTATTCCAGTGAATAAACATTTCTGTTATTCCAGTGAGTAGAAAGATCTGTTGGTCCAGTGATTAGAGAGTTCTGTTATTCCAGTGAGTAGAGAGCTCTGTTATTCCAGTGAGTAGGGAGCTTTGTTCTTCCCATGAGTCCAGAGCTCTGGTATTCCAGTGAGTAGGGAGCTCTGTTATTCCAGTGAGTAGAGACTTCTATTATTCCAATGAGTAGAGAGTACTGTTAGTCCATTGAGTAGAGGGCTCTGTTAGTCCAGTGAGTAGAGGGCTCTGTTAGTCCAGTGAGTAGAGGGCTCTGTTAGTCCAGTAGGTAGAGGGCTCTGTTAGTCCAGTGAGTAGAGAGCTCTGTTATTCCAGTGAATAGAGAGTTCTGTTATTCCAGTGAGCAGAGAGCTCTGTTAGTCCAGTGAGTAGAGAGCTCTGTAATTCCAATTAGTAGGAAGCTGTTGTTCCAGTGCGTGGGGACCTTCATTATTCCCGTGAGTGGAAATCTCCATTATTCCAGAGAATAGGGAGCTTTGTTCTTCCAGTGAGTGGGGAGCTTTGTTCTTCCAGCCAGTAGATAGCTCCATTATTCCAGTGAGTAGGGAGCTCTGTTCTTCCAGTGATTTCAGAGCTCTGTTATTCAACTGAGTAGAGAGCTCTGTTATTCCAGTGCAAAGAAAGCTCTGTTATTCCAGTAAGCAGAGAGTTCTGTTATTTCAGCGAGCAGAGAGTTCTGTTATTCCAATAAGCAGCGAGTTCTGTTATTCCAGCGAGCAGAGAGTTCTGTTATTCCAGTGTAAAGAGTTCTGTTATTCCAGTGAGTACAGAGTTCTGTTATTCCAACAAGCAGATAGTTCTGTTATTCCAATAAGCAGAGAGTTCAGTTATTCAAATAAGCAGAGAGTTCTGTTATTCCAGTGAGCTGAAAGTTCTGTTATTCCAGTAAGCAAAGAGTTTGGTTATTCCAATAAGCAGACAGTTCTGTTATTCCAATGAGTATAGAGTTGTGTTCTTCCAATAAGCAGAGAGTTCAGTTATTCCAGCGAGCAGAGAGTTCAGTTATTACAGTAAGCAGAGGGTTTGGTTATTCCAGTGAGTAGAGAGTTCGGGTATTCCAATAAGGAGAAGGTTCGGTTATTCCAGTAAGCAGAGAGTTTGGTTATTCCAGTAAGCAGACAGTTCTGTTATTCCAGTGAGCAGAGAGTTCTGTTATTGCCATGAGTATAGAGTTGTGTTCTTCCAATAAGCAGAGAGTTCAGTTTTTCCAGCGAGCAGAGAGTTCTGGTATTCCAGTGAGTTCAGAGTTCTGTTATTCCAATAATCAGAGAGTTCTGTTATTCCAATAATCAGAGAGTTCTGTTATTCCAGCGAGCAGAGAGTTCTGTTATTCCAGTGAGCAAAGAGTTTTGTTATTCCAGTGAGTAGAGAGTTCTGTTATTCCAGTGAGCAGAAAGTTCTGTTATTCCAGTGAGCAGAAAGTTCTGTTATTCCAATAAGCAGAAAGTTCTGTTATTCCAGTGAGTAGAATTCGGTTATTCCACTGAGCAGAGAGTTCTGTTAATCCAATAAGCAGAGAGTTCTGTTATTCCAATAAGCAGAAAGTTCTGTTATTCCAGTGAGTATAGAGTTGTGTTATTCCAATAAGCAGATAGTTCTGTTATTTCAGTGAGCAGAGAGTTCTGTTTTTCCGGCGTATAGGGAGCTCTGTTATTCTGGTGCGTAAGGAGCCCTGTTATTCCAGTGAGAAGAGAGCTCTGTTATTTTGCGAGTAGGACTCTGTTATTTCAATCACTAGACCTGTTATTCCAGTGAGTAGGGAGCATTGCTATTTCAGTGAATAGAGTTCTGTTATTGCACTGAGTACAGCTCTGTTATTCCAATAACTAAAGCCCTGTTATTCCGGCGACTAGAGATATTGTAACTCAGCTGAGTAGAGAGTAGAGAGTTCCAGTGAACAGTGCTCCGCTATTCCAGTGGTCGAGCAATCTGTTATCTAAGCAACTTAAGAGCTCTGTTATTTCAATGAGTAAATCTCTGTTATTCCACTAACTAGAGAGTTCTGTCATTCCAGTGGGTGGTGCTCTGTTATTCCACTGAACAGAGAACCCTGTTATACAAAGTGCCCTGATGAGTGCAAGACAAAAGCTTCGAAGTGTCTCTTTTGTCAGCGGTACTCAAGTTCTGTACTACCAAATAGCTATTTGAATACTCTGTTATTCCAGTGAGCAGAGAGGTGTCTTATTCCAATAAGCAGAGAGTTCTGTTATTCCAGCAAGCAGAAAGTTATGTTATTCCAATAAGCAGACAGCTCTGTTATTTCAGTGAGTAGAGAGTTTTGTTATTCCAGTGAGTAGGGAACTCTGTTGTTCCATGAGTAGGAAGCTCTGTTGTTCCATGAGTAGGGAGTGCTGTTATTCCACTGAGTGGAGAGTTCTTGTAATTCAAGGGAGTAGGGAGCTCTGTCATTCCAGTGAGTAGGGAGCTCTGTCATTCCAGTGAGTAGGGAGCTCTGTCATTCCAGTGAGTAGAGAGCTCTGTTATTCCAGTGAGTGGGGAGTTTCATATTCCAGTGAGTAGAGAGCTCTGTTATTCTAGCAACTGGAGAGCTCTGTTATTCCAGTGAGTAGAGAGTACTGTTATTCCGTGAGTAGGGAGTTCTGGAATTCCAGTGAGTAGAGAGCTCTGTTATTCCAGTGAGTGGGGAGTTTCATTATTCCAGTGAGTAGAGAGCTCTGTTATTCTAGCAACTGGAGAGCTCTGTTATTCCAGTGAGTAGAGAGCACTGTTATTCCAATGAATAGAGCATTCTGTTATTCCAATGAGTAGAGAGCTCTGTTATTTCAGTGCGTAGTGAGCTCTGTTATTCCAGCGAGTAGGGGACTCTTTCATTGTAGTGAGTAGAGAGCTCTGTTATTCCAGTGAGCAGAGAGTTCTGTTATTCCAATTATTCTAATGAGTAGGGAGCTCTGTATTCCAGTGAGTAGGGAGCTCTGTTAGTCCAGCAACTAGAAAGCCCTGTTATTCCTGTGATAGAGAGTTTGGTTATTCCACTGAGTAAATCTATTATTCCAGTGGTAGGGAGCTCTGTTAATTCAGTGAGGAGTTTGAATTATATAGGTGGATGAAGGAAAAGCATATGATGGTATATGGGAATATTATGAGTAAAAATGAAATGCAGGAAAGTGGAGTTGAAGCCATAGGTCATCCATGATTTTATTGAATGGCAGACCTGGCTCAATGTCCCGCATGATCTACTTCTACTATTTCTGTTTTTATGTTATTATGGAACATATATGGGGGAAAAAGTGGGGAACTGAGAAGGAAGTGGGTAGGAATTAGTAATAAGAGTAGGTTTGGATGTTGGCTGGAAGTCCTTACAGGTGATGGGGTCCTGGTGTCTTGGGTTTGGCACCTGAGTGCACTTAGTGATAGTTTGCTGCGCTAGGTGGAAAGCGACATCTGGGACTATCCAGCACATGGAGATGAAGGAAGGTGTAGTGAAAGTATGTCATCACCCATAAAGGAAGGTCAGATAAGTGCTGAAGTTTAAGCACTAGATCATTCAGACTGAGGCATCCAGAGAAATACAAATAGAGGTCCCTTTACTTCACTTCATTTGACAGTATGAACCCCAGAAAGAACATCAACTCAAATCTTCGGCTGTTCTGGGCTAATGTGATGTCCATTAATGATGGTACTCAAAAATTCAAGAGAATTTGCAGTTCATTTTATTCATGTTACTGTGAAATGCAGATTTTATGCCTTTCCCGCCATGTAACACTACTCAGGCTGTATGCAGCAGAGAATGTTTTGACATGAAATGTAAATGTACATAGTAAAAATAGCATGTAATTTTAAGTGTAGTGAGGAAGCTCAGAGTGCCACATACTTTGTTGAAAGAAACTGAACTGCATTGCATTTTATGTAATATCAAATTTGAACCGTTATGTGATATATTTTTACACATTTTACAATAAACAAGTACGTGAAAATCAAGGGTGCATAGGGTGTATAAGGCTGCATTTGAACCTGATTTTCCTAAATGCAGCTGGTGTCAGTGCAGGCTGCCTCAGGGCAAAGCATTTCCATAGAGGGAACCTCATATAGGCACTGTATCACATCATTAATATTCAGAGGACCTAACACCAATAGTGCCTAGACCAACATGGTAGAGGGTGCAATCCCAGTCCATAAAGAGTGGGCAATTTCTACCTGTTGTATTAGGTGTCGGTTAGTAGCAAAACAATGTTGCACCATTGAATTTCAAATCTCTGTTTGTTACAATGGGTATGCTGTGGAATGTGATGTGCAAGGTATCATTATAAAGGTCACTATTTTACAATGCTGCTGAATAAGTTTACTAATTTCATATGGATCTGATTTCCTGATTCAGTCCTTATTTCCTGGGAAAATCAGCGGCCCGGTTTTTTAGGCCTGCCCAGCGTGAAACGCGAGCAGCAGCGCTCAGCACTGCCTGTGCAGGCGGGGGTGGGGGGTGAGGGGGGAATCGGCAGTGCAAGCCGGGCAAGTGCAACCTTCGCGCACGAGCTTCATAATCTCCCTGAGGCACAGAGCTGTGTCAGGGAGATCATTTGTTTTAAAAAGAAATTTTTTTAACATCATAAAACATGTCCCCTCAGGTGGCTCTGCCACATGAACAGGAGCATGTTATTAATTAAGTTTTAAAATTTTTATTTTATTTTTATTTGCTTTAGGAAACCTCAACCGCGGGCGCCCGCGGTTGAGGTTTCCTAAAACGTGCAAAGGCCGCTTGGTCTTTTCACCTGCCCACCAACCGTAAGGTTGGACAGGCAGCTAAAAATTCTATTTAATTGATCATTTAATGGCCTCGATAGGCCTTTTAATTGTCAGCGGGGACGCTGCCGACTCCGGTGCGTGCCCGCTGAACGAAATATCACGCGACTATGCGTTGACGTCAGGATGCACACCCAACATCAACGCACGTCATTTTATGTTCGAGTGGGTGGGTGTGCCCACCCGCCTGAGGTAAAAATTTTACCCTGCTCATCCTCTGTTTGTCTGTGAGTGTGTATGTGTGTGTGCTGGGGGAATTCTTTAGGAAGAGACAGATAGTTATACTTCCTGATTACAATTGTGTGTTAACCAGTACTTGCGACTCGTTAAAAGAAGTTCTGTTTTAAAATAAATTAATCATTCTGAGTTTTTGAAAGAAGAAGTCTCTTTTCTTCTGGGTGATACAGGTATGGGTACACAACTGGCCATTTTGGTGAGAAAATTAAACATTTAAATTAATAGTACGGCCTGTGGAGTAGTGGGGCTTGATAATTCGCGCACTCCTCCCATCCCAGTCATAACAAAACATCTAAACCTGCGTGCCTCACATTAAATATAACTCCATTACTCATGTGCAATGCAGGGGCGGTTGCATGACCCGTTAGCACAATCCAATAAAAAGTAATGGAACTGGAAACAAATAATTTGTATGGGGTGAAATGTCAGGTAAATGCAGAAGAGAAGTAAAAATTATATAAATGCAGATACCTCAATCTAAATTCTTAGTTACTTGCACATGAGTGATTGAGAGGAGGTCACATGCATGCAGCACAATAAAAATTCATGAGATGGTAGAAAATCAATTTCAAGGGTCCGGTGCAGGCCAGTGATCAGGGCACAGAATGAAAAAGTAAAATAATCATCAAATGAAAAGCTTTCACCAATATGACATCCGGCGCAATTCACCCCACAATTGTGTGCCCCAAAGGTGGCGCTAATGAGCCCAACTTTTCATCCAATGTGATTAATCAAATTTGAAGGGCCAGACAAGGGTCATAATATGGAATCCCTTTTTAACCTTCCATCGTTTTTCTACTAGTCCATATCACCCACTACCAGGCTCACACATGCTTGTTGTAGCTACAATGCCATCTAGATAACGCATTCCCCTGCTTCAACAAGAACCATACAAGGGAAAATAGTAATACCAGGCAATCCAGTAGCCACTGTCAGATACTTTTCCCTTCTCCTGATACATAGAGTCATTGAAAATCTTGATATTACTTCATGGAGGCCATTTAGCCCATTCACCTGATGCTGATGCTAACTCTCCAAATTAAACCATTTACTTTAGTTCCACTTCTCTGCATTTACCCTTCATTTCTTTTTCTTTCACATTATTCTTTCGTGAGTTACCATCAGGTAGCTGGCTGCAATAGTGTCATACTCCAATATTAGCCAGTGTCTTTAACAGAAAACTGGAGTTTTCACCTTCTTGGGGAATTTCCTGGATCAATAAAGTGACCACTTTGTCTAACAAGTCTTGTTAAGCTATAAGCAAAAGTTACGTTTAGAATATTTATCATCTACTAGATCCAAAGATATTTTTGACAAGTATTTTTTTAAGATGAAACAATATATACAAGAACAAAAATATAAAGTCTTGATTACCAGTAATAAGCTATTTTCTCTCCCTGGCCATTCTCTTGTATGTTTCTGTCCAGTAGGTTGTAACAGATATTTGTGGTTGCTCCTTCCATGAACTTCACATACACGTTCCCCTTTGTCAGATCAAAATTGTAATCTAGAATTGTTCCTGTCGGAGGGCTGTCCCAGTAAAACTCTTTAGCAAGTTCACCCCAGAATTCTGTTCAGAAAAAGATTGAATTATGTGAATCTATAAATAATAAAACAGACTTTTACAAAAAGGCTGAAACATACAAGCATGATCGTTTCCCAGTAATTCATCACAGGTTAAAATCCTTTTATCCTTGACTAGTTATGAAGATATTAATAACTATTACAACTTTCTCTTCATTCATCCTGAGGATATGAGCTTTTCCAGCACAGTGAACATTCATTCTCCATTCCTCATTGCTCTTGAGATGGTGATGGTGTGCTGTTTTCTTGAAACACTGCAATGTTTTGTGAAAGAACTCCCACAGTGTTGTTAGCTAGAAAATTTTAGGATTTTGATCCAGCAACAATGAGGGAAAAGCAATTCAGGTTCAAGACAGGATGGTGTGTGCCTCGGAGAGAAACTTGGAGAAGATGATATTCCTATGCACCTTCCAAACCCATGATCACTACCACCTAGGACAGATGCATGGGATCACCACCATGTTCCCCTCCAAGCCACTTACCATCCTGACTTGGAAATATATCGCCGTTCCTTTACTGTCGTTGGATCAAAATCCTGGAACTCCCTCCCGAACAGCACTGCTGGTGTGTCCACACTACATGGACTGCAGTGGTTCAAGAAGGCGGCTCACCACCCCCTTCTCAAGGGCAATTAGGATGGGCAATAAATACTAGCCTGGCCATCGATGCCCACATCTCATAGGAACATAGGAGCAAGAGTAGGTCATTCAGCCCATCTAGCCTGCTCCACCATTCAATGTGATATGATTGATCATCCACTTCAATGACTTTTTCCCACACTATCCCCTTATCCCTTTACATCATTGACAGATTTCTAAATGCCAATCTCTACTTTAAATATACGTGATGACTGAGCTTCCTCAGGCCCTCTGTGGTAGAGAATTCCAAAGATTCACAACCCCCTGAGTTAGAAGATTTTTTCCTCACCTTAGTCGTATGTGGCTTCCTCCTTATTTTGAAATAGTGTCCTCTGGGTCTAGACTCCACAGGAAACATCTGACCTGCATTTACACTGTCTATCCCTTTAAGTATTTTGTAGGTTTCAATGAGATCACCTCTCATTCTTCAATACGCTAGAGAATACAGGCCCAGTTACCCCAATCTCTCTTCGTAGGACAGTCCCGCTATTCCAGGAACAAGTCTGGTGAACTTTCGTTGCACTCTCTCTATGGCAATTATTTCCTTCCTGAGATAAGAGGACACAGTATTCCAGGGTGGTCTAATCAAGGTTCTATGCAACTGAAGCAAGACTTCGCTACTCCTGTACTCAAAATCCTCTTGCAATAAAGGCCAACTCGGCATCAAGAGGTGAACAGGAGGGAGGAACTTCAAACAATTGCCATCACCAGGGAAAAGGTGCTGGGAAAACCATTAGACCAAAAGGCTGACAAGTCCCCAGAACCAGATGGCCTGCATCCTAGGGTATTAAAAGAATTGACTGCAGAGATAGTAGATGCGTTGGTTATAATCATCCAAAATTCCTTAGGGTGGAAACATCCCAGATTTGCACTAAGTGCGGTAGTGGGTGTGAAAAATGATGTTTTACCCACTGGCTGCAATGGCGACTTTTCACACCATATTGTCCTCTTCCCAATGCATCCTGCCTCATTAATAATTCATTCATGGGAAACATGCTGGCGGGAGGGCTCACATTTGCCCACCACGCCATGACTTCAGTGCTTCGTCCCTCCGGGCGCCATATTTAAAGCACATAGGGCTCAGCCTACTTCATGTCTTCAGACCAGGACTGCTCCAGGTGACTAATGGCCCCAAAAGCAAAGAAGACAGCAGCTCCCAAATTTAGTGACACCTCTCTGGGGCACCTGCTAGACACAGTGGACCATCTTCCATCCCCGCAGAATTACCAATCCGGCCTGCGAGGTGGTGGCAGCAATGGTCAGCACCACTGGAGCACAGAGGAGGTCAGCAGTCCAGTGCAGGAAGAGGGTGAATGCTCTCATCCACTCCAACAGGGTAAGTCAACCACCTTATCACTCTCAACTCACACACTCACAAACCCACAGGGATCTCATACCTCAAGGGACAACACCACTAACTCTCATACACACACACTCACATCTCCATCCTGCTCATTACATCTGGAACCCATGTCCTCATCCTGCCCATGGCTCCACTCACCACACAAACATTCCATGCAGTGCCATGCATCCTGCTCACACTCTCCCCATCTGTTTTCATGCAGGAGAAGCCTGTTCACAACAGCAGGGAGAGGTCCCAGACCTGTGCGGGGCAGAGGGGGTGGAGTGGCCCACATTAGGCCCCTGACTCACTTTGAGGGGCATGCCATCGCACTGACACGTGAGAACATGGACTGTGCCTGCGGCAACAGTGAGGTCGGCAGCAGACACCCACATGAGGATCCAGCACCACGTCATTGTTCTCTCAATGCAACTGTGAGTGCTCTCTCTCCTGCTTTTTTGACTCTGCTGCCATGCACTAATTATCTCTACTTTGGTTCACAGGGAGTCTGCCAAGTGACCAATAACCTCAGCCAGCCATTCACTCAGCTCCATCCAGACCCTCACCTCCAGCCAAGAGGACACCTCCTCCATTGAAGAACTTGAAATAAGCAGCCGGGAATACCCCTCACAGCACTTATCCACACCCTCCACCAGAGCACAGAGACACATACCTCGGTGGGACCTAACAGGCTCGGGTTCACAATCTGGTAATGAAACACCCTTATTCAAAAAGGGAGGGAGACAAAAAACTGGTAACTATAGGCCAGTTAGCTTAATATCTCTCATTGGGAATATGTTGGAGTCTATTATAAAGGATGTAATAGCAGAGCATTTAGAAATACTTAAGAACATACATAAAAACATAAGAACTAGGAGCAGGAGTAGGCAATTCAGCCCCTCGAGCCTGCCCCACCATTCATTACGATCATGACTGACCTCATTTCGGCCTCAACTCCAATTTCCCACCCTCTCCCCATAACCTTTCAACCCATTACTAATTAAAAATCTGTCTATCTCCTCCTTAAATTTATTCAACATCCCGGCATCCACTACGCTCTGAGGTAGTGAATTCCACAGATTCACAAACCTTTGAGAAAAGTAATTCCTACTCATCTCTGGAGTTAAATCTACCATCCCTTAGCCTAAAACTATGGCCTCTCATTCTAGAATGCCCCACAAGGGGAAATATCTGCTCCATGTCTACTTTGTCTATCCCCTTTACCATCTTATATACCTCACTCTCATCCTTCTAAACTCTAGTGAGTATAGGCCTAAACTGCTTAATCTCTCCTCAAAAGACAAGCCCTGCATCTCTGGAATCAATCTAGTGAACCTCCTCTGAACCGCCTCCAATGCAACTACATCCTTCCTCAAGTAAGGGAACCAAAACTGTGCACAGTACTCCAGGTGCAGTCTCACCAATGCCTTGTACAGTTGCACCAACACTTCCCTATTTTTATACTCTACTCCTTTAGCAATAAATGCCAAAATTCCATTTGCCTTCCTTTTTACCTGCATACTAGCTTTCAGTGATTCATGCACAAGGACACCCAGATCCCTCTGCACTGAAGCATTCTAAAGTTTCTCTCCTTTTAAATAATAAGTCGCCTTTTTATTCTTCTGACCAAAATGGATAACTTGACATTTATCCACGTTAAACTCCATCTGCCAAATTTTGACCCATTCACCTAACCTGTCCATATCCATTTGTAAATTTCTTATTTCTTCATTGCTTTGAAGAAATTTACTTTCCCACCTATTTTGGTGTCATCTGCAAATTTAGCTAGAATCTAATCAAGCAGAGTCAGCATGGCTTTATGAAAGGGAAATCATGCCTGACAAAGTTATTAGAATTATTTAAGGAGGTAACAAGCAAGATAGATAAAGGGGAATCAGTTAATGTAATATATTTGGATTTTCAAAAGGCATTCGATAAGGTACCACACATAAGGCTACTTAATAAGATAAGAGCCCAAGGTGTTTGGGGTAGTATATTAGCATGGATAGAAGACTAGCTAATTAATAGATGACAGAGTGTTGGGATACAGGGGAGAGCATTTTCAGGATGGAAACCTGTAACTAGTGGAGTGCCAAAGGGATCAGTGCTGGGGCCACAATTATTTACAATATATATTAATGACTTGGATGTGGGAAATGGAAGTACCATCGACAAATTTGCGGGTGACAAAAACAGGTGTGAAGGCAAGTGGTGACGATGACGCAGAGAGTCCAAAGAGGGATATAGACAGGTTAAATGAGTGGGCAAAAATATGGCAGATGGAAGATAATGTGGGAAAGTGTGAAGTTATGCCATTTGGCAGGAAGAATAGAGGAGCTGAATATTATTTAAATGGGGAAAGACTGAAGAAAGCTGCAGCACAGAGGGATTTGGGATTCCTCGTGCATTAATCACAAAAAGCTAACATACAGGTTCAACAGGTAATAGGTAAAGTAAATGGAATGTTGGCCTTTATTTTAAAGGGAATTAAGAATAAAGATAGGGAAGTCTTGCTAAAACTATATAAGGCACCAATTAGACCACATCTAGAGTATTGTGAACAGTTTTGATCCCTTTATCTAAGATATACTGGCATTGGAGGCAGTCCAGAGAAGATTCATTAGGTTGGTCCTGGGGATGGAGGGATTTTCTTATGAGGAGAGGTTGAATAGGTTGGGCCTGTTCTCATTGGAGTTTAGAAGAATGAGAGGCAACCTTATAGAAACATGCAAGATTCTTAGGGGGCTTGACAGGGTAGATGCTGAGAGGTTGTTCCCCTTGAGGGAGAGTCTAGGAGCAGAGGGCATAATCTCAGAGTAAGGGGATGCCCATTTGGAACAGAGATGAGGAGCAACTTCTACTCTCAGAGGGTAGTCAATCTGTGGAATTCTTTACCACAGAGGGCTGTAGAGGCTTGGTCATTAAGTATATTCAAGGCTGTGATAGGCAGATTTTTAATCAGTAAGGGAATCAAGGGTTATGGGGAAAAGGCAGGAAAGTGAAGTTGAGGATTATTACATCAGCCATGATCTTATTGAATGGCAGAACAGACTTGATGGGCCAAATGGCCTACTTCTGCTCCTATGTCTTATGGTCTTATGGTAGTCACCAAACTGGCACCTGTCCACAGCAGGAGGGGGAAGGTTCAGCCAAGCTCCCCAGCACTTGGAGGATTGCTGGGGAAGAGGCATCTGTGCGGTCTGAGTCAGATGTCGAGCCTCTGGGCCTTCCAACTCATCGTGGACAGTTAGCAGAAGGTGGAGGAGCATCACACAGAGTGGCACATGAGTCACAGGAGTGTGTCCGCCTAATCTCTATTGAAATCATGCCCACATGTGCACGTATGGAGGTCTCCATGAAAAAAATAGCGCACATCATGGAGACCCTGGTCTAGCAGAATGTGGAGATGCACGCAGACCTACACTTCATCACAGTAACAGTGGCAACACGAGAAGGAAATGGGGCACCTTGACACCCTTCCAAGTGCTCCTTCCACTTAAGGAGTGAGGCCAGGGCCCTCAGGCACCCGAAGGGAAAGGAGCGGCAGTTGGACACCCCTGGGTCATCCACTCAGGAATCTCAGGGGCTGTCCGCTCCCTCCAAGACCCTTTGCCTCTGACACCATCGTCCTCTGTCAACACGGAGGGAATAGCTGCCTCACAGAAGCTTCGGCTCTCCAGAGTTCACACACTGAAGTCATCAGAGGCAATAGGGCTGACCATTGCACAGTCTGTCTCCATCCCTGCTGCAGATGTCAGGGCAGCACCTAACAGAAGTTGTCAGCCTAGAAAAGCTAAGCATTTCTGATCACAAATGGTTGCATGGGTGAACACATTGTATCACTTTATAATCTGAAAATATATTCACTTTCACTGAATAATGTGTAATGTTGTCTTTCAGCTTCATTGACAGGCTTTGCGAGTCCTCCCACTGTGTCAACCACCCCCAACCCAACCCAACCCAACAAGCAGTTCAGCTGCACGCAGCCAGAGCATGAGTGATTCTGGAGGGAGAAGTGTGTGTGTGACTGGGCCTTTCAGAGTCTTGTGCAAGCACTCTCCCATACACACGGAGCTTTCATCCATCTCACTTATCTCACTGCCCTGAGCATTTTAAATGCTGCCTGCTGGGGTTCTCTTTCAGTTGTCCATCTGAGCTGACCTGCATCTCTGCCCACCCACTGATCACACTCCCATGCAGCACCTGCACCTGTGCAACAAGAGGCTCTGCTCACTTATAATTTCAACAACCATGGTCATGGTCAAGTATATTGTCAGCTCCCCCATCCTTTCCCCTCCACCACTCATCCATGCTCTTTCCCCCATCACTGTCCCTGGTAACACCTTCCACCTCCCCACCATCACTCACCAACCCAAAACCCTTGTCATTCCAGAATGTCCAGGCGAAAGTCCATATTCCCTACCTTGCTGAAAATCCCATCCCCATCCACATTAACTTCCCCAACATCCTCCTACCCCCACTCCCACCCCGCCAGGGTCCATATCTGCTACTATCTCTTCTACCATTACTGATGCACCTTCACCCTCCCACCCTACCGGCTCCCTCTGTCCCCTCTCATGCTCATTATTCCCTCCCACCATGCCCGCCCTCAGTATGCTCACCAGGAGGCAGTCATTGACTCTACAGACCCCTCCCTTGCACATTCACCTAGACATCCCCCCTTACTCCCTCCTCTCCCCAAATACCTTCCCCTCTCCACACTCCCTCCCTTACACCTACCTCCCCAGTTGCAGCATTCTCCCTGTTACACCCTCCTTCCCCCATACTCCCTCCTCCTCCCTTCCAACCTCACCCCCTGTCAACTTCGTCCTGCCCCTCCCAACCTCAACCTCCCCATCGCCATCTCTCCCCCCCCCCACCGCCCCTGGTACACCTTCCTCTCCCACTCACAGCAGGACCTTCCTCTCCACACACACCACCTACCCCCCTCCCCCCCCCGACAATCATCCATAGCAGCCCATGACCAAGATCAGGATGTTCTGAAGCAGACCCAAAGAATCGATGGAGACCTCCCACCTTCCATGTGCTGCTTCGTGGCAGTGCCATATCCATGAAAATCCACGCAACATATGATGTATGTATTTCTCCAGGGTCCGGTAGCTGTAGGGCTCCAGTATCTTCTGCTCCCAGATGTCACGATCTGAGCAAGGTCCTAAAGGTGAGTCCCGACTTCTCCACATCTTGCTTGTCTAGACACGTTCTGGGCCAGCATGTTTTTCCATTGTCATAACGGTAAATTGGGCAGGAGGGGGATGATTCCGGTCAGGCCTTACTTTGCAATCCATTGCCGTGATTTGAATCTGGTTCATGCCAGGCTCCAGCGAGATTCGTGTTCTCCATGGCGGACACCATCGGATGATCCCGGTGTGGTTTCACATCAGTGTGAAACCGATTTCTGCCCCCACCCCCACCATGACACCCGCTGTCAATAGAATCGGATGATTCTGCCCTTAGATCCTGGAAGGGTAGCAGTGGATTTGAAAATAGCTAATGTAACACCTTTATTCAAGATAGGAGAGAGACCAAAAGCAAAAAACTGCAGGCAAGTTAGCCTAATGATCTGTCATAGGGAAATTGCTAGAGATTATTATTATTAAAGAGATTATAGCTAGACACTTGAAAAATTATAATGTGATCAGGCATAGTCAACATGGCTTTGTGAAAGGGAAATTGTGGTTGACTAATTTATTAGAGTTTCATGAGAAAGTGACAAGCAAGGTGATAAATGTAGATATATAGATATGGTGTACCTGGATTTCCAGAAAGCATTTGATAAGACGCCACATCAAAAGTTACTACACAAGATAAGATTTCATGGTGTAGGGGGTAACATATTAGCATGGATAAAGGGTTGGTTAGCTAACAGGAAGCAGGGAGTAGGAAAGATGGGTCTTTTTCAGGTTGGCAAGCTGTAACAAGTGGAGTGCCACAGGGATCCGTGCTGGGCCTTCAGCTATTTACAATCTACATCAGTTCTTTGGGTGAAAGGAATGAATTTATGGTAACCAAATTTGCCAGTGACACCAAGATAAGTAGGAAAGCAAGTTGTTACGAAGAGGTAGAGAATCTGCAAAAGGATATAGACAGGTTAAGTGAGTGGGCAAAAATTTGGCAGGTGGAGTATAATGTGGGAAAACGTGAACTTGTCCTCTTTAACAGGAAGAATAGGAAAGCAATATACGATTTAAATGGAGAGAGATTGCAATATTTGGTGTTACAGAGAGATCTGGGTGTCCTGGTGCATGAACTATAAAATGTTAGTATGCTGGTCCAGCAAGTGATTAGGAAGGCAAATGCATGGAGAAGTTTTGCTGCAGCTGTACAGGGCCTTGGTGAGACCACATCCGACAAACAGTTTTGGTCTCCTTATTTCAAAAAAGATATAATTGCTTTAGAAGCAGTTCAGAGAAAGCTCGCTCAACTCATTCCTGGGATGAGGGGTTTATCTTATGAGGGAAAGTTGAACAGGTTGGGTCTGTACCCATTGGAGTTT
Source organism: Carcharodon carcharias (assembly GCF_017639515.1). Lineage (NCBI taxonomy): Eukaryota > Metazoa > Chordata > Chondrichthyes > Lamniformes > Lamnidae > Carcharodon > Carcharodon carcharias. Next base: position 171,453,774 of record NC_054472.1, read on the forward strand.
AATAGACTGAGAAATGATCTTATTGAAACATATAAGATCCTGAGGGGACTTGTTAAGGGTAGATACCAGGAAAGTGTTTCCACTTGTGGGAGAGACTAGAAATAGGGACACAGTTTAAGGTCTACCGTTTAAGATGGTGATGAGGAGAATTTTTTTCTCTCAGAAGGTCTTAATTCTCTTCCCCAGAAAGAAGTGCAGGCTGGGTTATTGAATTTCTTCATGGTAGAGTTAAACAGATTTTTGATAGTCAAGGGCTATGAGGGGCAGATGGCAAAGTGGAGCTGAGACCACAGCAGATAAGCCATGATTTTATTGAATGGCAGAGTAGGCTCAAAGGGCTGAATGGCCTACTCTTGCTCCTAAGTTCTATATTCCTATGCAGCTGGCCTAGTTTAACTAACTCAGGTCAGATCAGGGATTGAAATTGACTCTACAGACATATGTACCACACTGAGCTCATTTTTACCCACTTAGCTATCATAGAGATTTTACTATTATCCCACATCTAATAACTGTGTAGTTGCTTCATATTGAATTATAATTTAAAGATCAGTAAAGTTGTACTGAGTACATCACAATCATTCATCCTTAAATCAGAATGTCATCAGAGTGCAGTTCAAAAATTACAGAATGAATTGGACAAAATAGCATAGACAAGCACTAAGGGAAACAAAAATGAGCAACACTTATTCAATAAATCTTGAACTAGCTCAATGTTAAAGTTCAAACAAACCTAGAGGGAGAAATTCAACTTTTTCCAGTTTCCAGAACAAAATCAGTAGCCCAATTCCAATGCACACCTGAAGACTTTAGGAAAATTGGGTCCGGAAAAAATTGGGCCTCGAGCTTTGTTTGCAATGAATCAGTGATTTTCTGACACCAACTGGGCATCCTTATGTAGCTCACTATTGGAGCCAGGCCAATCTGACTGGTTCTGATGATGAGCAAGAACACAGGTAGGGCCTGGAGGAGAAAAAGTGGAAGGGATGGGTTATCAGTAGCCGATGGTATTGTTTTGGAACCAGATGGGGCAATGCTACTTTTTGGAGTGGCCTCCAACAGTTCCTTTGAGGACTTCTGACTAGGCCGCTGAAGCTGGAGGTAGCAGTTTTGATTGGATTCCTACAACTTACATTAGGACCATCAATTGAATATCTGTAGTGCCTAACACCTGTTTCAGGTGGGCACTCTTTACACCTCAAAGTCATAGAGATTGGGTAATGATCCAAAATTAGTTCCCTCCCTGTGGTGATTTAATGCCCATAAAAGCAGACACAGAGAGGGTCAATTTCTCTGTACTCAAGTCTTAATAGATTCTACACTAAATATGTCCAGTCAATAGGAAGCTTCAATCAAAGCTAATACAATGTTAATCAACATAGTTAAAAGGGTAGAATACAAGTCAGAGGATTCTTGATCACACTTTACTGTGCCCCCACCTTTAGTACAGTGTATAGTTCTAATCTATTAACCACAAAGGAGACATTCAATACTTGAAGGCAGTGTGAATAAGAACTGAGACAGATCCTTAATGTCAAGGTTCTGAGTTATGAGAAAAAAACTGGAACAACCTAGCCTTTTTGCTCTTGAAATGGGGGATCTGAGAGGTGATATTGCAAAAGTAAATAAAATTGAAGGTGTTATGGAAAAGGTAAATCAGAAATTATGTTAAAATAAATTGCATGGGTAGAATAAGAAGACATAAGCCAGAATTTTCCATGTCCGTCGACATTGAGCATGTTCGAAGGCGTGAGCGGACAATATGGCACGATTGTTTTCACAACGGCATGAAACCAGTTTGCAATCGTCTGCTCAGCCCGCCAAACACCTGGGAAGCTCCTGCCTCCGCCTGCTGTAGATCAGAAGGTGCAATGTGCTCACCAGATTGTGACCCCGAGGCTATTCTAAAGCTAAGGTTCACTGAGCTGTGTGTCTCTGCGCTGGTGGAGGATGTGGGTGAGCGCTGTGATGGGACTTCAAGCAGGGTGCCTTCAGGTTCCTATTCAGGGGTTTCTTCGGGGTTTGATTGAGGCCTTGGGTCATCGACTCTGTCGGCTGTTTCCCAGATGTGCCTGCAAAAGCAAGGGGAGATAATTAGTGCATGGCAGTGGCCTATGAAACAGGACACATCACTCACAGCGTTGTTGTCTGATGGATGTTACACTGCTGGACCCTCACTTGGTTGATCTCTGTCGACCTCACCATCAGCACAGGACCAGTCCAGATCATTGCCGGCCAGTTGAATGGCTCTGTTTTCAAAGTCAGTGAGGACCTTGATTTCAGGCATTCCTCCACCAGTCTGTGACCTCTCCCTCTTGTTGCGTGTCAGCTTGTCCTGCATGAATAGAAATGGAGACAGTGCAAGCAGGATGCCTGCCAGTCCAGATGATAAGTGTGCGTGGCATATGTGGGTGGTGATTAGTCCCATGGATGGGATGAGGACAATGAAGGTGTGTGTGAGAGAGTGAATGGTGATGTCCCTTGAACTGTTGGTGAGTGAGATCCCTATGAATGTGTGATGGGTTTGTGAGTGTGTGAGTTAAGAGTGAGAAGAGTGACTTACCCTGGTGGAATGGAGGAGATCATTCATCCTCTTGTGGTGCTGGGTGGCTGTCGTCTTTTGAAGGGCATTGGCACTGACCACAGCTACCACCGCCTCCCAAACCTGGTTGGTCATGCCGCTGCCTATCCTGCAGCTTGAATGGGGGTAGAAGACATCCCAGTGGGACTCCACGGCATCCAAAAGTAACACGTTGTTAAACCTGGGGGCTGCAGTCTTTTTGCCTTTTGGGGAAATCTTCCCTGAAGCGGCCATGGCCTGGAAACACTGAGATGTGTGCGCACAGCTGGATTTTAAATATGGCGCCCAGTGTGATGATGAAGCGGCGAGGTGATGGCATGGCAGGCGAATCAGAGCCCGCCCACCATGGAAACGACGTGTTTCCCAGGAATGCATAAGTAATGCGGCAGGTTTAGAACGATACAGCTTGAAAACCTGCCATCGTGGCCGGAGGGTAAAACATCGTTTTATCCACCCACTGCCACCCTTAGTGCAAATCTGGGACGATTCTGCCCATAGATTCTAACCAATAAAAAGCTAAATTAAAGGAAAAACATTGCAACCTTTTGTGACCTCAAGGTATCCCAAAGTGCTTCACAGCCAATGAAGTACTTTTGAAATATAGTTACTGCTGTCATTTAGAGAAAATCAACACTCAATTTGTGCATAGCAAGATCTCACAAACAGCAATGAGATACATGTTCAAATAATTTGTTTTAAATTATATTAATTGACGGATAAATATTGGCCAGGACACCCAGAAAAGCTCTGATATGCTTCAAACTAGTGTCATGGGATCTATTACATTCACCTGACAGGGTCAGTAGGTCTGAATCAGAAATATGGCATCGTCAACAGTGCAACACTCCATTTAAGTTTCAGCCTGGATTATAAGGTCAAGTCTGGAGTAAGATTTGAACTCACAATTTTCTGTCTTAGGGTGAGGGAGCTACCACTGAACCAAGGGAGAGAACATTTTGGCACTAATTCAACTTTATACAATGAGTGATCAACACTTGGATTAAATTCCCAGATGGAGTCATAGAGGCAAAAATTCTGCAAGAATTAAGAAAGTATTTGTGGGTTAATTAAGGAAAGCCAACTTGGATTTGTAATCAGCAAATCATGTTTAATTAACTTGCTGGAGCTTTTTGATGTGATAACAGAGAAAATTGATGAGAGTGACACTGATTATGTGGTAGATGGGCTTCCAAAAGGCATTTGATAAAGTGCCACAAAACAGACTTGTGAGCAAAGTTAGAGCTCATTGAATAAAAGGGACAGTAGCAAAAATACAAAATTGGCTGAGTGACAGGAATCAGATGTTAGTGGCGAGCAAGAACAGAAAATGCTGGAAAAACACAGCAGGTCTAACAGCATCTGTGGAGAGAAAAACAGAGTTAACATTTCGAGTCCGAATGATGCTTCTTCAGAGCTAAAGAGAGAGAAGTAAAAATGTGATGCAAGTTATACTTTTTAAGAGGGGTGGAGTAGGTGAAGCTGGATAGAAGGCCAATGATAAGTGGGGGGGAAAGGAGAGATTGACAAAGATGTCATGAACAAAAGGACAAAGGGAGCATTAATGGTGAGCAGTTGTTTTTCGGACTGTGGGGAAGGTCTGGAGTGGAGTTCCTCAGGGACTGGTGTTTGGGCCACTGCTCTTCATGTTATATATTAATGACCTAGGCCTTGGCACACAGGGAACAATTTCAAAATCTGCAGATGATGCAAATCTTGAAAGTATTGTTAAAAATGTGTGGATAGTGTAGAACTTCAAAAGGACCGTGGGCAGTTTGGTGGAATGGGCAGACAAGTGGCAAATGAAATTTAATGCAGAGAAGTGTGAAGTGATTCATTTTGGTAGAATGCATCGAGACAATATAAAATAAAGAGTATAATTCTAAAAGGGTGCAGGAGCAGAGAGACCTGGGTGTAGATGCACTTAAACCATTGAAGGTGATGGGACCAGTTGAGAGCACAGTTAGCAAAGCACACAGCATCCTGAGCTTGGTCATTAGGAGCAAAGAGTACAAAAGCAAGGAGGGCATGTTAAACCTACATAAAACACAGATTCACCCTCAACTGGAGTATTGTGTCCAATTCTGAGCATCACACTTTAGGAAAGATGTGGAAGAGAGGGCGCAGAAAAGATTCAGGAGAATGGTTCCAGGGATGAGAAACATCAGTTAGATAGATTGGAGAAGCTGGGGTTGTTCTTCTAAGAGAAGGTTGAGACGAGATTTGATTATTCAAAATTTGATTATTCATATTCAAGATTATGAGGGGTCTTGACAGAATAATAGGGAGAAATTACTCACGTTGGTGAAAGGATCGAGAACGAGGGGGCACAGATAAGGTAATTGGCAAAAGAAGTAATGACATGAGGAAATACAGCAAATGCCTGACAGTGTGATGAATGCAGTCGAATGAGGCTATCCAAAGGGAATTGGATCATTATCTGAAAAGGAAAAAATTGCTGGGTTACTGGGAAAAGGCAGGGGGAGTGGCACTAGGAGAATTGCTCCTTCAGAGGGCCGGCACAGAAAGGACATGCTGAATGGCCTCCTTCTATGCTGTAATCATTCTATGATTCTATGGATTGGATCCTGCAACAGGGGAGGGGAATTTAAGGCCACTCTGAATGGTCTGAATGGTCTTCATCATCTGTAACTACCCAGTGACGTTGCATAGAATGACATTGATCAGAAATGTCATTCCTGAGGTTAAATGGCAAAAAGACAGCAGCTAAATACTATAACAACTTCCATTTATATGGCAGCTTTAATGTAAGGTGGCAGGACAGATTGAGAGCGTGGTTAATAAAGCATACGGCATCCTGGGCTTTATCAATAGGGGCACAGAGTATAAAAGCAAGGAGGGTATGTTAAACCTGCACAAAACACAGATTCACCCTCAAGTCATATGTCTCAATGTGGCTTTACGGCAGTGTTTAAATAAATTTGATGAAAAGCCAGTTGATGAAAAGCTTAGTGAAAGAGGTTTGAGGTGGGTTTTGAGAAGCATTTTACAGGAGGAAAGCGACAAAGGAGTTTGGGAAGGGAATTCCAGAGCTTCCAGGATTCCTGGCAGTTGAAAGCATTAAGAAGATGTTGCAAGAAGTCTTCCAGACATTGAGAAAATTGCTTTGCCTGTTGGCCCCAGCTCAGGATTTCGGCTGTGTAAAAGAGTCGCACTCTGCGCGGAGTAATGAACTAACTGAAGTTTGAACCAAGTTTGTTTATTTATACCACAAACAAGAACACAAAAACATCAACCGAAATAGCCGAAGTTAACAAAAACCTCAGTGTTATGGTAGATAGATAGTTAAATATTTATGCCCAAATTGGATTTCGTCAGCTCGTTTTTGAATTCTTAAAAATACTATACCTTCTGGGTTTTCAACAGATTTCTTGTGCAGCTTTGTGTACGTTTCAAAGTCTGGCACATGAGCGTTTGGTGGAATAATTCGGTCGGGGTGGTACACCAACTTTCTCACAGAAACTCTTTCGGAAGTCATGATGATCTCCTGAAAGTGAACCACTCCAGCAAAGATTGCACTCAGCACGACTGGGAGTAAAATACCCGAAACCTCCGCCAGGCTCCGCCCCCATGTACCTGCCACAGGCTAGCCCACCCCCTTGGCAATGTCAAAGGATTGGTTTATATTGAAACAAAAGGTCTGTCGTATTACACAAATGCATTGATCATATCTTCAGATACATTTTAATACAGGTATCGCAATGCGTAATATTGCTAAATGCAAAATGAGTACATGCCAGCCCCTTTACTTTCTGGTTACGTTGCTAGTGCTCCCAATGCCTTCTCTGGGGTGTGTTGGTGCCACCCACCATGCAGTTATAAGGTGATGTGGTCGGAAGATTGGGCTATCCAATCGCAAACTTACAAAGCCTCACCTCCCGCTGTTAAGCAATCAAATTGCAATATCGGGGAAACAAGGACATCAGCATGTTGGCTTTATTTATCTTTGGCACTGGTTGTAGCTCTAGGCAGGTTTCTTCTGTCATTTCCAAGTAGGCGTGTCTTGACTTGTACACACGGCTAATTCCGATATAATTGCCTAAAACTTGTAGATTCTCATGTTTTGGGCTGCTCCTGTCCCAGAATCTTCATTATTATTATTTGTTGATGAGATGTGGCCAGACCAGCATTTATTGCCCATCCCTTGTTGCTCTAGTTCAGAGGGCATTTAAGAGTAAACCACATTGTTGTGGGTCTGGAGTCACATGTAGGCCAGACCAGGTAAGGGCAGCAGATTTCCTTCCCTAAAGGAAGGAACCAGATGGGTTTTTAGGACAATGGTCGTCATTAGACTTTTAATTCCAGATTTTTATTGAATTCAAATTCTACCATCTGCCATGGTGCGGGGGGATTCAAACCCAGGACCCCAGAGCATTACCCTGGGTCTCTGGGTTATTAGTCCAGTGACTATACCATTGCATTCATGCAAAGGGGGAAGGGGCGACAGCTCTCTCTGACAAAACATGCAGAGACAAAAGAATAGTGACAACTTTAAGAGGTGAAGGAAGGTCAATGTTTAAGAAACAGAATGAGAGCAGCAAAGAAATGTGGACACTGATGGAAACAATCACCACAGTTGCTTGCAACAAATAATATTAAAAAAAGATGGGTCCAAGTTAAAGGAAAGGAATTTAAATTTAAACAGATAGTGGGCTCCATCAGAAGAAATATCTCAATTGCTATGAGGGGAAATATATGGATTTATTCAGGAGCGAGAAGACGTTGAGACTGTAGGAGTTGTAGTGACTTAAAAATCAAGTAATTTATACCATATTAATCTTATTTTAAATAGTCGTTTGGTAGTATAAAACTTGAGTATCGCTAAAAAAACATTTTGTTGAAACTTTTCATCTTGCAGTCAACAGGACAATCGCAAGAATACTAATGTCATGGGAAGCAACAACTTTATACTGTATGAGAAGAAAGTGCTGATTGGTTGGCAAGTGGACTCTGATTGGTAGAGGTGTGACAATTCCACAGCATACCATGATAGAACTTGACAATCAATTTAAGATGGTCAGTCAGGCTTGCAGTGTGGTTCATTTGCATGTACTGGCAGCTACATATATTAATACTCAGGGCCCTGTTCTTTGCAGACAGAAAGAGCATGGACACACATTGTGCTTGTTTCAGCTAAGTAAAATCAGTGACAACTATTTGCTGGTTTATTCCTCAGCACAATGCCTTGACCAATCAGAGTCAAACTGCCTGGTTTAAATTTCAAACAATGCTTGGCAGCTGTCAGTCACCATTATCTGGTGCAATCTCCATGGCAACACTTCTACCAATCAGAGTCTACTTGTCAACCAATCAGCACTCTCTTCTCATACAGTATAAATTTGTTACTTCCCCTGACATTGGTATTCTTGCAATTGTGCTGATGAGTGCAAGACAAAAAGCTTTGACAAAATATCTTTTTTCAGCAAAACTTAATCTTATTTTCCCAAGATTCACAGAATATGGTGCATTACTTTTTTAAGGAAAATTTATTCTCAATAAGTGGTCAACATTGGCATGGCCATATTTATTGTTCACTCATAATTTCCCTGATTAACAATTGTTTTTACAAATTGCAAGGCCACTTCAGAGGGTTTAAAGAATCAACTACTTGTTGTGGGGTTGGAATCACAGGTGGTCTAGACCAGATAAGTGTGGAAAGTTGTGTTGTTATGATAATTTGGCAGTTATCATTTTTTTCTCTGGAGCTAGCCCACAAAGTGATATATTGATCGTGTTCAATTCCACAGGATACCAGGATGGAACTTGAACTCAACCTCTCTGAGCTGCTAACCCAGTCTTAACCACTACTCTACCCTGCTAATTGTCCCATTCCCCATCTTCTGACCTGAAGCATTCAGTGCTTACACATTTATAGTTCCAAGAGTATCAGTTACCCTCTGATGCATTTTCATCCAAGTAATAATTCTTGCTGTGAACCCAGAGGATTAATTGCAGAGGTTATCACTGCCAAATTCAATCCTGTTCTAATCTAACATCCGTACATATGCATTTCCAGGAGGAAGCCTTGGAGCTCCCTACTGCTTGAAGTCTTTACTCAGTATTGGACTAAAGGCAGACAATAGTGCTTCGGGAGGGAAAGAATTACTTGAGAAATGTTATTTTTGAGCAGCTTTAATAAAAATGGGCCTTTGCAGAAATTTGCACTCAGCTCTAGTGGTACCTCAGCCTAATAGGACCCATGGGCATGAGAACAAATCTAGCACCTCAGCTGCGTGATGTGTGAGCCTAGATTATTCAATTTGGGAGAGGCTTCAAGGTTAAGCCCAACCTTGTTTTGACCGATATCAACATTCATATTTACAGTAGACAAACACACGCACAGTTCTTCCATCTAGTTCATGGAAAGGAAGACACATTTAGTCCACATACGTTTTGCTGATTTTGATCTAGGCCATGCAGGTGGTATGACTGCTATGGGTAAGTTGTGCATCTGCTCTCATGGCTTTACTAGCAAGTGTCACTGGGGTGGGGTCATTTTATATTTTCACTCCTTAATCCAGATTGTTCATAAGATCAGAAGAAATAGGAGCAAGAGTAAACCATTCAGCCTCTGATCCTTCTCCACCTTTCATGACTGATTTGATTGTGGCCGTAACTGCATTTTCCTGTCTGCCCCATTAGCCTTCACTCCCTTGTAGGTCCGTCTAACTCAGCCTTGAATGTATTCAATGACCCAGCCTCCACTACTCTCTGAAGAAGAGAATTCCAAAGATTAATGACCCTCTGAGAGAAGAAATTCCTCCTCATCTTCATCTTAAATGTGAGACCCCTTATTTTTAAACTGTGCCCCCTAGTTCTAGATTCCTCTATGAGAGAAAACATCCTCTCAGCATCTACCCTGTCAAGCACCCTCAAAATCTTATATGTTTCAATAAGATCACCTCTCATTAATTAGTACAGGCCCAACCTGTTCACCTTTCCCCATAGGACAACTCTTTCATCCTAGGAATCAGCCTAGTGAACTTTCTCTGAACTGCCTGCAATGCAAGTATATCCTTGCTTAAGTGAGGAGACTAAGATTGCACACAATACATTACATGCAATTTTGAGCTTAATTGTTGCCTTTGCAATGCTGTTTTTTTTTAATTCATTTATAGGCATGGGCATCATTGGCTAGGCCAACATTTATTGCCCATTCCTAATTGCCCTTGAGAAGGTGATGATGAGCTGCCTTTTTGAACCGCTGCAGTCCATGTGATGAAGTTACACCCACAATGCTGTTTGGCAGAGAGTTCCAGGATGTTGATCCAGCAACAGTGAAGGAACGACGATATAGTTTCAAGCCAGGATGGCGTGTGGTTTGGAGGGGAACTTGGAGTGGTGGAGTTCTCATGCATCTGCTGCCCTTTTTTTATTCATTCACAGGATGTGGGCTTTGCTGGCTGGGCCAGCATTTATTGCCCATCCCTTGTCCTTCTAGATGGTGGAGGTCTTGGGTTTAAAGGAGCCTTGGTGAGTTGCTGCAATGCATCTTGTAGGTGGCACATTCTGCTGCCACTGTGTGTCCGTGGTGGAGATAGTAGATGTTGGAGGTGGTGGATGAGGTGCCAATCAAGCAGGCTGCTTTGTCCTTTATGGTGTCAAGCTTAAGTGTTGATGAAGCTGCACTCATCCAGGCAAGTGGAGAGTATTCCATCACATTCCTGACTGGTGCCTTGTAGATGGTGGACAGGCTTTGGGGAGTTAGGAGGTGAGTTACTCACCACAGAATTCCTAGCCTCTGACCTGCTCTTATAGCCACAGTATTTATATGGCTGGTCTAATTCAGGTTCTGGTCAATGGTAATCCCCCCAAGGATGTTGATAATGAGGGATTCAGTGATGGTAATGCCATTGAATGTCAAGGGGAGATGATTAGATTCTCTTTTGTTGGAGATGGTCATTGCCTGATACTTGTGTGGCATGGATTTAGCAGCCTAAGCCTGTATGTTGTCCAGGTCTTGCTGCATATGGGCACGGGCAACTTCAGTGTCTGAGGAGTCACTGAACATTGTGCAATAGAACCAGAGAACCATAGAAAAGTTACAGCGCAGAAAAAGATCATTCAGCCCATTGTGTCTGCACCAGCCAAAAAAAAAACTAGCTGCTCATTTTAAGACCATATTCCAGCACCTGGTCCGTAGCCTTGCAGGTTACAGCAGTTCAGGTGCAGATCCAGGTACCTCTTAAGTGAGTTGAGTGCTTCAGCCTCAACCACCAATTTAAGGCAATGATTTCCAGATGCCCACCGCCCTCTGGGTGTAAACCAATTTTCCTCATGTCCCCACTAATCCTTCTACCAATCACCTTAAATCTATGCCCCTTGGTAATTGACCCCTCATCTAGGGGAAGCAGGTCTTTTCTGTCTACCCTATCTAGGCCCCTCATAATTTTGCACAGCTCAATTATGTCACCCCTCAGCCTCTTCTGTTCTAAGGAAAACAACCCTAGCCAATCCAATCTTTCCTCATAGCTGCAATTTTCAAGCCCTGGCAATATTCTTGTAAATTTCCTCTGTAGTCTCTCCAGAGCAATTATAAACTTCCTGATTTATGGTGACCAGAACTGTACACAATACCTTGTCCAATAAAGGAAAGCATTCCATATGCTTCCTTTACCATCTTATCCACCTGTCCTGCCACATTCAAGGACCTGTGGACATGCACTCCAAGGTCTCACTTCCTCAATCCCTCTCATTTATTGAGTATTCCCTGGCTTTGTTTGCCCTCCCCAAATGCATTACCTCACATATATTTCTGGATTGAATTCCTTTTGCCACTTTTCTGCCTACTCAACCAAACCATTGATATAATTCTGGAGACAATAGCTATCCTCTTCACTATCAACAATACGGCCAATTTTTGTGTCATCTGCAAATTTCCCAATCATGCCTCCAACATTTAACTCCAAATTATTTATATATATGACAAACAACAAGGGTCCCAGAACTGAGCCCTGTGGAACACCACTGGAAACTACTTTTTATTCACAAAAAACATCCATTGAACATTACCCTTTGTTCCCTGTCCTGAGCAATTTTGGATCCAACTCACCACCTTCCCTTTATCCCATGGGATCTCACTTTTCCGACTGGACTACCATGTGGGACCTTGTCAAATGCCTTACCAAAATCCATGTAGACAACATTCACTGCACTATTCTCATCAATACTCCTTGTTACTTCCTAAAAAATTCAATTAAGTTAGTAAAACACGATATTCCCCTAACAAAATCATTGTGACTATCCCTGATCAATCCATATCTTTCTAAGTGAGTTTTTTTCTGCCTCTCAGAATTGATTCCTATAATTTGCCCACTACCGAAGTAAGACTGACTGGCCTATAATTTTCTGGCTTATCCCTCAAATCCTTTTTAAATAATGATACAACATTCACAGACCTCAATCCTCTGGTACCTCACCTGTATCTAGTGAAGATTGGAAAATGATTGTCAGAGCATCTGCTATTTCCTCCCTGCCTTCCTTTAACAGCCTGGTGTACAATCCATCTGGCCCTAGTGATTTATCCACTTTCAAGGATGCTTGTCCCTCCAGTACTTCCTCTCTCATTATGTTCATTGTATCTAATATTTCATACTCCTCCTCTTTAACTAGAATGTCTGCATCATCCCTCTCCTTAGCGAAGACAGAGACAAAGTACTCATTGAGAACCCTGCCCACATCTTCAGTATCAACGCACACAAGTTACCATGGACATCTCTGATAGGCCCTATCCTTTCCTTAGTTATTTTCTTGCTCTTATTGTACTGCTAAAATATCTTTGGATTTTAAAATTTATTTTACCTGCCAAGACTTTGTCGTATCCTCTATTTGCTTTCTTAATTTCCTTTTTTTACTTCGCCCCACAGTATTAAGTTTTTTGTGACTGTCATAAGCTTTCTTTTTCTGCTTTATCTTACCCTGTATGCTTCTGGATGTGGCAGTAACACTGTTTTTCTTTGTGGGGACATGTCTACATTGAGCCCGTAAAATCTCGCTTTAGAATGCCTCCCACTGATTTGACACCGTTTTCCCTTCTAGTGACTGTATCCAGTCCACTATCTCCAGTTCACCTCTCAGCTTTGTAAAATTTGTCTTCCCCCAATTAGAACTTTTACTCCAGTTCTATCTTCATCCTTTTCCATAATGATGCTAAATCTAACTGTATTATGGTCACTATCTCCAAAATGGTGCCCTATTGCTACTTCATCTAATTGCCCAGCTTCATTTCCTAAGACTAAATCTAGAATTGTGCCTTCTCTTGTTCGGCTTGTTACGTGCTGGCTGAAAAAGTTCTCTTGAATCATCCGCAAACACCCCCACTTCTGACCTTATGATGGAGGGAAGGTCATTGATGAAACAGCTGAAGATGTTTGGGCCTAGGACACTAACTACCCTGAGAAACTCTTACAATGATGTCCTGGGACGGAGATAATTGACTTCCAACATTCACAACCATCTTCCTTTGATGCTAGATATGACTCCAACTAGTGGAGAGTTTCCCCGATTCCCATTGACTCCAGTTTTGCTAGGGCCCCTTAATGCCACACTTGGTCAAATGTGGCCTTGATGTCAAGGACAGTCACTCTCACCTCACCTCTTGAGTTCAGCTCTTTTTTCCATGTTTGAACTAAGGCTGCATTGAGGTCAGGAGCTGAGTGGTCCTGGCGAAACAGTGTGAGCAGATTTTTTTTCTGAGTAAGTGCCACTTGATAGAATTGTTGACAACCCCTTCCATCACTTTACTGATGATTGAGAGTACACTGATGGGATGACAATTGGCTAGGTTGTATTTGTCCTGCTTTTGTGAATAGGACATACCTGGGCAATTTTCCACGTTGCTGGGTAGATACCAGTGTTGTAGCTGTACTGGCTAAGGGCGCAGCTAGTTCTGGAACAACAGCCTTCAGTACTATTGCCGGAATGTTGTCAGGACCCACAGCTTTTGCGATAGCCAGTGCCTTCAGCCATTTCTTGATATCAGAAGACTAGCATCTGTGATGCTGGGGGCCTCAGGAAGAGGCTGAGATCCACTCAGCATATCTGGCTGAAGATTGTTGCCTTGTCATTTGCACTGATGTGCTGAGCTCCTCCAACATGTGGATGTCAGGACTCAGAGCTTACATCCGTTGGTTGTGGAATCACTTAGCTCTGACTTTCGCGTGCTGCTTTCGCTGTTTGACAGCAAGTAGTCCTGTACCTTTACCAAGTTTCCACCTTATTTTCAGATGTGCCTGGTGCAGGTGCTGCTCCTGGCAACCCTCCTGCAATCTTCACTGAACCAGTGTCAATCCCCTGGATTGATGGTAATGGTAGAGTGGGGGAAACATAGGTTACAGATTATGGTTGTGTACAATTTTGCTGCTGCTGCAGTCTGGAACCACATGTAGGGGCCAGATCAGATAAGGACAGCAGAATTCCTTCTCTAAAGGGCATTAGTGAACCAGATGGGTTTTTATGACAATCGACAATGGTGTTGTGGTTACTATTACCAAGACTAAGTTTTTACTTCCAGATTTATTAACTGATTTTAAATCCCACCTGCTGCCATAATGGGATTTAAACCTGTGTCCCCAGAACATTAGCCTGGGTCTCTGGATTACTAGCCCAGTGATATTACCACTATGCCACTGCCTCTCCTCAACTAAAGTCTGTTAATAAAGCGCAGATGTGGGATCAAACTTGGGACCTTGCTGGCGTGTGCAACTTTGTAGCATACAAGTGATCTATGTGCCTATGGAGGAATTGGGAGAGCTGCTTTACTGGACTTAAGAAAATACTCTTCATTGTTTTGGAAACAAATCAAGAACGACAAGGACATTCTAATTAGTCTATTTAAAAGAGCAATATCACAAAAATCTGTGCTTAAAATTTATTGCGAGCACTCATTGCTCCTCAAGATATGTTGACAGGAATGCTTAAATGCAATTTAAAATATTATTGTAGCAAGAGCTCTATTAGGACAAGTCTCTCTGACATCTGTGTATTCAAGGCCAATTACAGTTGTGGATGGGATAATGATTCAGTTGTGCCTCTTCACATATGACTTAGTAGCATGGAAATGAGAGTTGGAAACAAGGGTCAGAAATGTATAGTTGTTCACACTCTCTGAACAGCCAAATGGTCAGAATGGTAAGAGCATCAAGGCAGTTCCAACAATATGTATTATTCCACCTTAACAAGGCAAGCGATGATAAGTTTTCACATTGAAAATGTAATATATGAACCACCCCTACACTGACTTAGTTGCTATATATTCCCCATTGTGGAACACCTCAGGAAAACCCAGTTCGAACCTCTGGCTTGTACAGAGTTGTAACTGACCTCAGCTTGGACCCACAGTTAAGATCAGTACTTCCGGGGAGAGAGGAAGAGTGGTAATCAGTCAGGTTTCCCATTCCTGATTGTCGTCCTGTAACTATGTCTGGTAAGCAACATAGGCAGACTTTGGTGCGGCAAGATGGGGTTCAACCGTGATGCTCTCACAGTTAAGTAACTTCCTGGTACTCATTTGTATGGGCTTTCATATGAATTATGGAAGTTTTGGCAAGGTGCTGACTGGAGCACAAAATGTGCCCATGGCACTTCATCCCTGAAAGGGGAGGGGAAGATAAATTATAAGCAACATTGCTTATAGTAGCTGCCACTATTACTGTAAAAATGTATTACTATAACATTACAGTTCCTCTGGTTATTTTTGCCTCTTCCTTTCAGCTTTGTAATCTGCATTTCCAAATTTGTCAACAGGGGACACTAGAGACTGCTTCCTAATTTGAGGTGCTAAATTGAAAGATTTTCTGTTTGAAAAAAACAAAAGTGCTTCTTTTCACTAAAAATATTTCATTTGTTTCTTTTATAAATATTTAAACCTCATTACTTGGCCAATGGGTTGAATATTACTGAAGAACATGTTAACAAGGTTTGTTAAAATCTTTTTGTCTGCAAATTTATCAAGAGAGAGCCATTTATTTTGAACCCTCAGCAAATAGCCTGCCTGCCAGCGTTCATTGTGAATAACTCCGTCAGCAGAATTCTGAATTGCTTTGCTTTTTTCTAAATTTTAAAGGAATTTCATACAACTACAGTACTGCACTTGTTATCTGATATCCAGCACTAGATGAGCATAAATTTCCTCCAATTAAATATTGGGAAGTCTGAAGTAATTGTTTTTGGTCCCTGCTCCAAACTCTTTCCCTAGCTACCAGCTCCATCCATCTCTCTGGAAACAATCTGAGATTAAACGAGTCTGTTCATAACCTTGGTGTCACATTTGAACCATGTCAAATTTGCAGCACATGTTCTGTCTCACACCAAGTCTCGTTCACCTATCACCCCTGTACTCGCTAATCTACATTGGTTTCCTGTCAAGTAACGCCTTGATTTTAAAATTCTCATCCGTTTTCAAATCTTTCCATGGCCTCACCCTTCACTATCTCTGTAATCTCCTCCAGCCCCACAGCCCTCTGCCATATCTGAGCTTCTCTGATTCAGGTCCCATGAACATCTCTGATTTTAAAGGTTCCACTATTGGTGGCCGTACCCTCAGTTGCCTAAGGCCTAAGCTCTGGAATACTCTCCCTGCACCTCTCCACCTCTCTAACCTCACCTTTCTTCTTTAAAGACATTCCTTAAACCTATCTCTTTAACTAAGCTTTTGGTCACCTGACCTAATATCTCCTTATGTGTCTTGGTGTAACATTTTGTTTTATACCGCTCCTGTGAAGTGCCTTGGGATGTTTTATTATGTTAAAAGTGCTATAGTTGTTGTTGGTAGTAATATTGCACTGCACCATTTCACAAAAGTTTGTTGCTACTGCTGACTAGTTTCAGAAACTCAGCTGGACTGCTGGGAAGAGGAAGAGTAAGAATGAAAGATTTATTTAACACCTTTCTTGACCTTATCACGCCCCAAACGTTTGAAGTGTCTTCACAGTTGTTTTGTAGGCTAACATAGCAGCCAGTCAACACATAGTAAGGTGTGATCAATGAATACTTAATGTGTTGTTTAGCGTTGGTAAAAGATGAATGTAGATGAGGACAGAAGGAAAATTCTCTGCACTCTTAAAGAGTGCTTTCATGTTCAACTGAACAGACAACAGAATCCCACAATTGTTATATTCCATAAGGCCATTTGATAAAGGATAGAACGGTGGCCAACTTTATACGTTTTCATAAGTATTTATTTGCAGAGTTACATGTTACAAGCTTATACCTCCTAACCCAATCACCACAGTTTCAGTCTGTTTCTATTTACAGGATTCAAGTGAATCGCCAGCTAATGAACACCACCTGAATACGATTAAACACAATCAATAAACAATTAAGAAGAATATTTCATCGGAAAAAAGCCACTTACAACAACAGCACTGCCTCAAAACTGAAGTGTCAATCTAGTTATGTATTCAACTTCTGACAAGACCATCAACCTACAACCACTGAGCCAAGCTGACATGTAGTTCAATAGGGAACAATCTAATTGCGCACATGCTGATTATAGAGATGTAGGTGTCAAATAGTGTCCAAACACTTTTAAACCAGCAACCTCCTGTGCATTTAGGCATGGCTACTTAGCTTCAGAGCACCTGAAATTTGAGTACTTATTAGGGTATGATGCATAATTTAATAGAAGTTTCTGCACAGACCCCTTAGCATAAGTAAAGTTACCCCCCGCCCCCCCCCCCCCCCCCAACAGGTCATAAAGGCGTTTCAATGGCACTGACCATAACAATTAAAAGGAAAATATCTTAAGGAATAACAATCTCTGAAGGTTCACTCTTGAGATCTGATGCTAACCTAGCTATGTCACCTGAGATGACTCAATTACTGAATCTAAAATTACCCACTCACCCTCAAAAATCTAATTCTGTCTGCCCTTGTTAAGCTCCTGCAATTGACTCTCTAAATTCATAACTACTTGTTTAAGCAGACGCGCATTAGGAATTCTTGGGATCCTGGATACCCAGAATGTTGTTCATTCAACAAACTGAACAGTTCTGCGGAAGGGTCATGAGGACTCGAAATGTCAACACTTCTCTTCTCCGCCGATGCTGCCAGACCTGCTGAGTTTTTCCAGGTAATTCTGTTTTTGTTTTGGATTTCCAGCATCCGCAGTTTTTTGTTTTTATCTCAGGTTTATGTTGATGTTTATGCTTCAACCACCTCATTTCATCTCACTCTGTCAGTGTGTCCTTCTATTCTTTCCTCCTTTTTGTACTTACCTAGCTTCCCCTTAAATACACCTATTCAATTCACCTCTCTATGTGAATTCCACATTATCACCATTCTTCACTTGCAGGCACTGATGGTGGTAGAGAGGCTTTGGAGAGTCAGGAGGTGAGCCAATTGCTGCAGAATAGCCTCTAACTTGCGCTAGTAGCTCTCTCTACATAAAGTCATATGAAAATATATATATATATAAATACTTTTGATATGGCTATATCAACATGCAATGCAATATATAAGTAGACAGTTTATTAAATGCTGTTTTACATAGTACATATATACCAGATGTGGTTAATTATACATTAAATACATGGGTTGGTTGTAAAAGCTTGTATATCAGATACAGCTAGTTGTACATTAAATGTATGGACTGGCTTTCGAAGTCAGTATAAACCAGTATATCAGATGCAGCTAGTTAGTGATAGATTAAACGTATGGACTGGCTGTATAAACTAATTTGTCAGACACAAAATTACAAGAATGTTACAGTGCAGAAGAAGACCATTCAGCCCATCGTGTTTGCGCTGGACATATATCTAGTTATAGATTAAATGCATTGACTGGCTGTAGAAATGAGTATAAAACAGTATATCACATACAGCTAGTTAGTAAAAGATTAAATGTATGAAATAGCTGCTAGCTAATATATCAGAAACAGCTAGTTACAGATTAAATGTATGGACTGGCTGTAAATACTAATATATCAGATACAATTAGTAATGTATAAAATCTATGGACTGGCTGTATAAACTAATATATCAGATACAGCTAGCTATAAATAAAATGTATGGGCTGGCTGTATCAGGTAAAACTAGTTATAGATAAAATTTATGGATTAGCTGTATAAACTAAGATATCAGATACAGCTCTAGGTTAAATGTATGGGCTGTAGAAAGCAGTATATCAGATACAGATGGTTAGCTATGGATGAAATGCATGGGCTGATTTTAGAAGTCAGTAACATATATAAACCAGTATCTCATAAGACCATAAGACATAGGAGCAGAAATTAGGCCATTCAGCCCATCGAGTCTGCTCCGCCATTCATTCATGGCTGATAAGTTTCTCAACCCCATTCTCCCGCCTTTTCCCCGTAACCTTTGATCCCCTTACCAATCAAAAACCTATCTATCTCAGTCTTAAATATATTCAATGACCTGGCGTCCACAGCCTTCAGTGGCAATGAATTCCATAGATTCACTACTCTCTGGCTAAAGAAGTTTCTCCTCATTTCTGTTCTAAAAAGTCTTCCCTTTACTCTGAGGCTGTGCCCTCGGGTCCTAGTCTCTCATACTAATGGAAACATCTTCCCCACATCCACTCTATCCAGGCCTTTCAGTATTCTGTAAATTTCAAATCAGGTCCCCCTCATCCTTCTAAACTCCATCGAGTATAGACCCAGAGTCCTCAAACGTTCCTCATATGTTAAGCCTTTCATTCCTGGGATCATTCTCGTGAACCTCCTCTGGACCCTCTCCAGGGCCACCACATCCTTCCTGAGATATGGGGCCCAAAATTGCTCATAATATTCTAAATGTGGTCTGACCAGAGCCTAATAAAGCCTCAGCAGCACATCTCTGCTTTTATATTCTAGTCCTCTCGAAATAAATGCCAACATTGCATTTGCCTTCCTAACTACCTGCAAGTTAACCTTAAGAGAATCCTGGACTAGGACTCCCAAGTCCCTTTGCACTCCAGATTTCTGAATTCTCTCCCCATTTAGAAAATAGTCTATGCCTCTATTCTTCCTACCAAAGTGCATGACCTCACACTTCCCCACGTTGTATTCCATCTGCCACTTCTTTGCTCATTCTCCTAACCTGTCCAAATCCTTCTGCAGCCTCCCCGCCTCCTCAATACTACCTGTCCCTCCACCTATCTTTGTATCATCTGCAAACTTAGCCAGAATGCCCTCAGTTCTTTCATCTAGATCATTAATGTATAAAGTGAAAAGTTGTGGTCCCAAACCTGACCCCTGTGGAACTCCACTAGTCACCGGCCGCCATCCTGAGAAGGACCCCCTTATCCCAACTCTCTGCCTCCTGCCAGACAACCAATCTTTTATCCATGCTAGTACCTTGCCTCTAACACCATGGGCTCTTATCTTACTGAGCAGCCTCCTGTGCGGCACCTTGTCAAAGGCCTTCTGGAAGTCCAAGTAGATAACATCCATTGGCTCTCCTTTGTCTAACCTACTCGTTACCTCCTCAAAGAATTCTAACAGATTTGTCAGGCATGACCTCCCCTTGATGAAACCATGCTGACTTTGCCCTATTTTATCATGCACTTCCAAGTATTCTGAAATCTCATCCTTAATAATGGACTCTAAACTCTTACCAACATCTGAGGTCAGGCTAATCGGCGTGTAATTTCTCATCTTTTGCCTCACTCCCTTCTTAAACAGCGGGGTTGCATTAGCAATTTTCCAGTCCTCTGGGTCCCTCTCTGACTCCAGTGATTCCTGAAAGATCACCACTAACGCCTCCACTATCTCTTCAGCTATCTCCTTCAGAACTCTGGGGTGTAATCCATCTGGTCCAGGTGATTTATCCACCTTCAGACCTTTCAGTTTTCCTAGCACCTTCTCCTTGGTAATGGCCACCATACTCACCTCTGCCCCACAACTCTCTTGAACTTTGGGGATGTTACTCGTGTTTTCCACCGTGAAGACTGACGCATAGTACCTGTTCAGTTCCTCCGCCATTTCTTTGTTCCACATTACTACTTCTCCAGCATCATTTTCCAGCAGTCCAATGTCCACTTTTGCCTCTCTCTTACCCTTTTATATATCTAAAATATAACTCTTGCAATCTTCTTTTATGTTACTGGCTAGTTTACCGTCATATTTAATCTTCTCCCTCCTTATTTCTTTTTTAGTTGTCCTCTGTTGGTCTTTGTAGGCTTCCCAATCCCCTGGTTTCCCACTGCTCTTCGCCGCACTGTATGTTTTCTCTTTAGCTTTTATGCTGTCCCTGACTTCCCTTGTCAGCCATGGTTGCCCCGTCCTCCTTTTAGTATGCTTCTTCTTCCTAGGGATGAATTTTTGCTGCGTCTCCCAAATTACTCCCAGAAACTCCTGCCATTGCTGTTCCACTGTCTTTCCTGCTAGGCTCATCTCCCAGTCAATTCTGACCAGCTTCTCCCTCATGTCTCTATAATTGCCTTTATTCAACTGTAATACCGTTACATCTGATTCCAGCTTTTTCCCCTCAAATTGCAGGGTAAATTCTATCATATTATGGTCACTTCCTCCTAAGGGTTCCCTCACTCTATAAGAGCTACTGGACTCTATAAGAGCTAAGGGTTCCTTCACCTTAAACTCCCTGATCAAATCTGCCTCATTACACATCACTAAATCTAGAATTGCCTGTTCCCTAGTGGGGTCCACCACAAGCTGCTCCAAAAAGCCATCTCGTAGACATTCCACAAATTCCCTTCCTTGGGATCCACTACCAACCTGATCTATCAGATCGAACTGGATAGACATTGAATGCATGGACTGGCTCTGGAGGCCGCTCTGAGTTTGATTGCAGGTGCTGTGCGCTAGGCTGTGCAGCGGCTGAGTGATTATATCGATTGCTCAGCTGACGGTTGGCGGGCGCCGCGCCGCCATGTTACTGTCTGGCCTGTTCCGCACTGCTTTCTCACACTCGGTAAGGATCGACTCAGATTGTTAAATCATTCCCGGGTATTTCAAGCCGAGTGATATTGTGTATTTCTTTTCTTGCTTTGGGGTAGGGTGGGGGGAGTGTGGAGCCTGGTCTGAAAAGGGGGATGAGTGAGTTAATGCCGCCTGCGGGCCCAGGCCCGATTGAGAATTAACATGGCGGCGGCGATGGTTCGACCTTCACAGAGAAGCCGGCTTCACCCTGAGCTCTGCAGCTTTTCATCAATCATCCACTGATCCTCACCGCGCTTCGTTGCTTTAGCTTCATTTCATTTCACCCTATTTATTTCAAACTGTTTCACTTTTTAATTGATTCTCTGTTTAATTGAGTGAGATTACACTATATGATTTGTTTAGTAACCCCAGGGACTGAATCCCCGTACCCCCTCCTCCCCCCATTTGTTTTTCATTTCATTGTAATTTAAGAATTTCAAATGAATATTCATGTGTTGGCACTCAGTATCTCCACCTTGTTCAGCCCTGTATCCCCTTCCTCCTTTGATTTAGTATCCACTTTTGTCTAAGTATATTTCTGTTGAAATATGTAAGGTACTAAATACAGTAAGTGCTTCCAAGTTTTGTTGTCAGTTGGTTTTTTTTTATGTAAGCAGTAAGGACCACAAATTACTTTTTGCTCCAGTTTGTGAATAATGGACTGCCCTCTAATTCTATAAAATATTCAGTGTATTAAGATGTCATTTATTGGTTCTAGAATTCTCCAGTGATTTTGTTTTTTTTAACTGTGATAATTGGTAATTAGTGTTGTTACTTAGTGTTTTTATGTTTAATCTTAGTTTAGGGAGAGCCAATGATGAATTGACCTATGCACCCTCCTTTCACTCCATTCTTCTGAAGGCCTGTTGGTAAATACTTCTGGTTTACAAAAGTCTGTTTTCCAAATTGGATCCCATTGTTGCTACAGGATAGCAAGTATATAATTGGAAAAATTAGCATTTTGATTTCTAGATGGTAGTGATGCTGGTGAGGCCTAACTTTTTGCCAACCCTGATACACACTGAAGAGATGGTAGTGGACCTTCTTGAACTATTGCAGTTCTTGTGGGGATGGATCTCTCATAAGTGTCAGGTGGTGAAGCAGTGATCATTTATTCTTAGGTTGAGAATAGTTTATGGATAGGGGGAGGGAAATATCAACTGTGAAGTAAATTGGAATCAAAGATTGGCAGGTAAAACAGTAAATGAGCAACAGGAGTCCTTTTAAAGGGGAAATAATTTGGGTACAGCCTAGACAGATTCTTGTGAGGTGAAAAGAATGGGTATCAAAGACTGAAGATACAGAGATTAAAGTGGTTCATAATTAGTAGAGAACTAAACTGAATAAAAAACTTGCAAAGAACTGAAAAAAAGGAAATAATAGGGGCAAAAGAGTCTCAACCTGTTGTTAGTCTGTGAAACCCCAGAGAGCACTGGAAACTGGGCCATTGGATGTATTCATTGCTGAGTTAGACAAATTTTTTGATCGGCAAGGGAGTCAAGTTTATGGGGAATTGACAAGAAAGTGGAGTTGAGTCCACAATGTGATCAGCCATGATCTTATCTAATGGCGGAGCAGGCTTGAAGGCTGAATGCTTAGTCCTGCTGCTCATTCTAGAATTCTTGTGCTCATATGAGAATGGTCTAGCAAGTAATATAAAAGAGAACCCAAAAGTCTTCTATAAACCTATAAGAGGATGTTTGGGGCTGATTAGGGACCAAAAATGATCATCTTAGGGGGACAGAGAGTGTGTCTGAGGTGATAAATGAGTACGTTGCACCTGTCTTCACTAAAGCAGAGGATACTGCCAATGTCACAACAAAGGAAGGGGTAGTAGAAAAAGAATCCAGTCATCTCCCATTGACATTTAATGGCATTGCCATCACTGAGCCCCCAGGATGTTGATAGTGGGGCATTATCATTGATTAGAATCTGAACTGCACCAGCCATATAAATAGTGTGGCTGCAAAAACAGGTCAGAGGCTAGGAATCCTGTTGCGAATAACTTATCTCCTAACTCTCCTAAGTCTGTCCATCACCTGCAAGGCACAAGTCAGGAGTGTGATGGAATATCCTCTGTTTGCCTGGATGAGTGCAGCTCCAACAGGACTCTAGAAGCTAGACACCATCCAAGACAAAGCAGCCCGCTTGATTGGCATCCCATCCACCACCTTCAACATTTACTCTCCACCACTGACACACGGTGGCAGCAATGTGTACTATCTACAAGATGCACTGCAACAACTCATCAAGGCTCCTTTGAGAGTACTTTCCAAACCCATGACCTCTAACATCTAGAAAGACAAGTACAGCAGATGCGTGGGAACACCACCACCAGGAAGTTCCCCTCCAAGGCACACAATATCCTGACTTTGAAATATATTGCCATTCCTTCACTCTTGCTGGGACAAAATCCTGTACAATCCCCCTAACAGGCACTGTGGGTGTAGCTACACCACGTGGACTGCAACAGTGCAAGAAGGTGTCCCACCACCACTTTTTCAAAGGCAATTTGGGATTAGCAATAAATGCTGCCCTAGCCAGTAATATTCACATCCTGTGAAAGAATACAAAGGAAGTGAATATGGTAGAAATAAGTAACGAGGGAAGTAAAGGTGGAAATTGCGGAGCCCTCAAACTTCCAACCCACTTTAAATGTGAGAAAGATGCCATATGACTGGAGGATTGCAAATGTTATATTATGCTTTAAAAAAGGGTAGAAGGATAAAATGAGAAAATGAGTTAATAACTCAAAGCAAATATGGATTTGTTAAAGGTGAATTCTGTTTGGCTGATTTGATTTGAGTTCTTTGATGAAGTAATAGAGAAGGTTAATAAGGATAGTGAAGTTGATGTTTTGGCAAAGTACCAAATAGAATGGAATATCATGGGATTAAAGGGGCAGTGAATGTGAATATGAAATTAGCGAAGGGATAGAGAATAGTGGTACAGATTTTTGTCAGACTTGAAATAGAGTGCAGTCCTAGTGATTGGTGCTGGGACTTTGCTCCTTTTGATGTTTGTCAGTGACTTGGACTTGGGTTTACAAGGCATAATTTCAAAGCTTACATGAAACTCAAATGTAAACAGAGAGGAAGAATAATAACAGACTTCAGGAAAACATAGACTGGTGAAATGGACACATGCAGATGAAATGTAGCATAATAGAAGTTGAAGTGATTCATTTTGTAGGAAAAGTGAAGAGGGGCAATATAAACTAAATGTTATGACTTTGAAGAAGGTATCGGGACAGAGACAGGTTGTAAGTATTTGAAGGTGGTAGAATGAGTTAAGGCTGATAAAATGGATATGGGATCCTGAGTTTTACAAATAGAGGTTCATTGTACAAAAACAGGGAAGTTATGCTCAACATTTATAAAACATTGCTTAGGCCTCAACTGGAGTATTGTGGTCCCCAGAGTTGACCACACTTTAGGAATGATGTCAAGGCCTTAGGGAGGGTACAGAGGGGAATCACAAAAAGTTAACATGCAGATACAGCAAGTAATTAGCAAGGCAAATGGAATATTGGTCTTTATTGCAAGTCTTGCTACAACTGTACAGGGTATTTGTGAGACCACAGGATCTTGACAGTGTAGGAGGCCATTCGGCCCATTGAGTCTGCACTGGTTCACTGAAAGAGCCTTTGAACTAATGACACACCCCTGCCTTATCCCTGTAACCTTACACATTCTTTCTTTTCAGATAGCAACCCAATTCCCTTTTGAATACCTCGATCGAACCTGTCTCCACCACCCTTTCAGGAAATTCGTTCCTGGCTCCAACCACCCTTTGGGTAAAAAATGTTTTCCTCACATCATTTCTACTCATTGTGCCCATTATTTTGCACCTGTGTCTTCTACTTCTTGATGTACTCTTGAGTGGGAACAGTTTCTCACTATTTACTATGTCCCTGGCCCTCAGCATCTTGAATACCTCTATCAAGTTTCCTCTCAGCTTTCTTTTGTCCAAGGAAAACAGATCCAACCTCTCCAATCTATCCTCGTAGCTACAGTTGTTTATCCCTGGAATTATTCTTGTGAATCTCCTCTGTACTCTCTCCAATGCCTTCACAGCCTTCCTCAAGTATGGTGCCCAGAACTGGACGCAGTACTCCAAATGAGGCCTAACTGGTGTCTTATACAAGTGTAATATGGTGTCCTTACTCTTGTATTCGGTGCCTCAATTAATAAAACTTAGGATACCATATACTTTATTAACTGCTTTCTCAACATGCTCTGCCACCTTAAATGACTTATTTACATATACACCGAGGTCCCTTTGCTCCTGCACCTTCTTTGGTTTCTCCCTTTATTTTCTACTGTCTCTACATATTCTTCTTGCCAAAATGAATCACTTCACACTTCTCTGTATTGAACTTCATGTGCCATTTGCCTGCCGAATCCACCAATATGTCTATGTCCTTTTGAAGTTCAAAGCTATCCTCATCGCAGTTGATAATGCTTCCAGTCTTTATATCATCCGCAAATTTTGAAATCATGCCCTGCACACCACAGTCTAGGTCATTAATATCTATCAAGAGGAGCAAGGGGGGGTTCCAACATTGACCCCTGAGGAACTCCACTCCAAACCTTCCTCCAATCTAAAAAAAAACAACCATTTATCACTATTCTCTGTTTCCTGTCACTCTTATCCAAGTGCCTACTTTCCCTTTTATTCCATGAGCTAGAATTTTGCTCAACTCTATTGCGTAGCACTGTATTAAATGCCTTTTGAAAATCCATATACATCACAGCAACAGCATTGTCCTTATCAGCCTTCTCTGTTAACTCCTCAAGAAACTCCAGCAAGTTAATTAAACATGACTTGCCCTTAATGAATCTATGCTGGCTTTCCTTAATTATCCCACACCTGCCAAAGTGACTATTTTTGTCCTGAACTATAGTTCCCAGAAGTTTCCCTACCACTGAAGTAAAACTGACTGGTCTGTAGTTGCTGGCAGTGTCCTTGCACCCCTTTTTGAACAATGGTGTAACATTCACAATTCTCCAGTCCTCCGGCACCGCCCCTATGTCTAAGGAAGACTGGAAGATTATCACCAGTGCCTCTATGTCCTCCCTCAGTGTCCTTGGATGCATCTCATCCAGTCCTGGTACCTTATCAATTTTAAGTAAAGATAGTCTTTAATACCTCCTCCTCCTAAATTGTAAATTCATTGAGTGTACCAGTTACTTCCTCTCTCACCTCGGCCTGGGTAGTATCCTTTTCCTTTGTAAAGACAGGTACAAAGTTACTCCTTTAACACCTCCACTACTTCTGCCTCCACATCCAAGTCTCCTCTTTTATCCCTAATTGGCTCTACCCTTTCTTTTACCACCCTTTTATTATTTACATGCTTTTGGAAGAACTTGGGACTCCCTTTTATGTTAGCTGCCAGTCTCTTTTCATGCTCCCTCCTTGCTTATCTGATCAGTTTTTTCACTTCCTCTCTGGTCCTTCTATATTCAGCCTGATTCCTTATTGTATTTTCTACCTGACATCTCTTGTACGCACACCCACGGTGCTGGGATTTCCAGGATTTTGATCTAGCAACATTGAAGGAATGGCGATATATTTTGAAGTCAGGATGTTGAGTGACTTGGAGGGGAACTTCCAAGTGGTGGTGATCCCATCTTCACCTCTATCTCTCTCAATTTCCAGGATGTTCTATATTTATTTGTCCTACCTTTCCCCTTCAAGGGAATATACCTTGACATTGCTTGCAATACTATCTCTTTGGAGGTGGCCTATTGTTCAGCCACCGTCTTTTCTGCCAACATTTGATTCCAACTCACTCGACTCAGATGCATTCTCATCCCATCAAAGTTGGCTTTCCCCTAATTATCCCTGCTCTGGGTTGCTCCATGTCGTTCTCCGTGGCCAACCTAAACCTTATGGCCCAATGGTCACTGTCCCCTAAATGCTCTCCCTCTGTTATTTGGTCCACTTGGGCTAACTCAAGACCTAGAGTACTGTGCACACTCTTGATCTCCTTATTTAAGGAAGAATATACTTGGATTGGAGGCAGTTTAGAGCAGGTTCACTCGGTTGATTCCTAGGATGAAGGGGTTATCTCATGAGGAAAGGTTGGGCAGATACTCCTTGGAGTTTAGGTGATTTTATTGAATTATGTAAGATCCTGAGCGGCCAGTTAGGATAGATACTGAGAGCGTGTTTCTGCTTCTGAGGGAATCTAGAATGAAGGGACACAGTTTCAAAATAAGGGGTTTCCCATTTAATATGGTGATGAGGAAGAATTGTTAGTCTTTGGAATTAACGACCCCAGGTAGCAGCGGAGGATGGGTCATTGAGGTTATTCAAGGCTGTCAGATTTTTGATCGACAAAGGAGCCGAGGGTTATTTGGGAGGGGGGGGTGCAAGCAGGAATGAGGAGTTGAGGCCTTGATCATATCAGCTATGCTACTGAATGGTGGAGCAGACACGAGGGGCCGAATGGTCTACCCTTCCTAATTCTTAAGTTCTTATTTAATAGAATAGCAGCAAGAATGCATTTACATGAATGCATGTAAATAGGGTTGGTGAAATGAAGACACAGGTAGCATTGTAGGAGCCTGGTGTTGAGGCAGTAATGGAGACCTGGTTCAAAAAAGGGCAGGACTGGGTGCTAAATATTCCTGGATACAAGGTGTTCAGGAAAGATAGGGAAGGAAAGAAAGGAGGAGGGGTGGCTGTAATGATTAAGGATAAAATTAGTGTTGGAGAGAGAGGATGTACGAGAGAAGTCAAAGACAGAATCTATTTGCGTAGAGATAAGAAACAACTGCCATTACACCAGTGGGTGAATTCTATAGACGATCAACTAGTGGGAAAGATGGAGAGGAACAAATTTGCGAGGAAACTACAGAGATGTGCAAAAACTATAGGGTAGTTTTTTTTATTCATTCACGGGATGTGGGCTTCGCTGGCTGGTTCAGCACTTATTACCCATCCCTGTTTACCCTTGAGAAGGTGGTGGTGAGCTGCCTTCTTGAACCGCTGCAGTCCATGTGGTGCAGATACACCCACGGTGCTGGGATTTCCAGGATTTTGATCTAGCAACATTGAAGGAATGGCGATATATTTTGAAGTCAGGATGGTGAGTGACTTGGAGGGGAACTTCCAAGTGGTGGTGATCCCATCTGTCTGCTGCCCTTGTTCTTCTAGATGGTAGTGGACTGTGGGTTTGGATGGTGCTGTTGAAGGAGCCTTGGCGAATTTCTGCAGTGCATCTTATAGATGGTACACACTGCTGCTAGTGTGCATCGGTGGTGGAAGGAGTGAATGTTTGTGGATGTGGCGCCAATCAAGCGAGCTGTTTTGTCCTGGATGGTGTCAAACTTCTTGAGTGTTGTGGGAGCTGCACTCATCCAGGCAAGTGGAGAATATTCCATCACAATCCTGACTTGTGCCTTGTGGATGGTGGACAGGCTTTAGGGAGTCAGGAGGTGAGTTACTCATCGCATGGTTCCTAGCCTCTGACCTCTTGTAACCACAGTATTTATATGGCTAGTCCAGTTCAGTTTCTGATCAATAGTAACCCCCAGGATGTTGATAGTGGGGGATTCAGTGATCGTAATGCCATTGAACATCAAGTGGCAATGTTGGATTCTCTCTTGTTGGAGATGGTCATTGCCTGACAATTATGTGGCGGGAATGTTACTTGCCACTTGTCAGCCCAAGCCTGGATATTGTTCCGGTCTTGCTACATTTGGACACGGACTGCTTCAGTATCTGGGGAGTTGCAAATGGTGTGGAACATTATGCGAACATCCACACTTCCAACCTTATGCTGGAAGGAAGGTAATTGATGAAGCAGCTGAAGATGGTTGGACCGAGGACACGACCTGAGGAACTTCTGCAGTGATGCCCTGGAACTGAGATGATTGACCTCCAGCAACCACAACCATTTTCCTTTGTGCTAGGTCTGACTCCAGCCAGCGGAGAGCTTTCCCCCGATTCCCATTGACTCCAGTCTTGCTCGGGCTCCTTGATACCACATTCGGTTCAATGCTGCCTTGATGTCAAGGGCAGTCACACTCACCTCACCTCAGGACTTCAGCTCTTTTGTCCATGTTTTAACCAAGGCTGTAATGAGGTCGGGAGCTGCGTGGCCCTGGCAGAACCCAAACTGGGCGTCAGCAAGCAGGTTATTGCTAAGTAAGTGCAACTTGATAGCACTGTTGTTGACCCCTTCCAATACTTTACTGGTGATGGAGAGTAGACTGATGGGGTAGTAATTGGCCGGATTTGTCCTTTTTGTGTAGAGAACATATCTGGACAATTTTCCACATAGATAGATGCCAGTGTTGTAGCTGTACTGGAAAAACTTGTTGTAATGAGGCGTCTTTAAATATCTGAATATAGACCTGGAGAGTCGTAGTATTGGAAAGGGCAGAGAGGGGGATGTGCTTCTGAAACGTATTCAGGAGAACTTTTTACATGGATACGTTTCTGGTCCAAAGAGAAAGAAGGCATTGCTGGATCTGGTTCTGGGGAATGAGATGGGCCATGTGGATCAAGTGTCAGTAAGGGAACATTTAGGAGACAGTGATCATTGTTTCATAAGGTTTAAGTTAGCCATGGAAAAGGACAAAGAGCAATGCAGAGTAAAAATAATTCATTGACAGAGGGCCAATTTCAATGGGGTGAGATTGGATCTGACCCAGATAAATGGAAATAAGAGATTGGCAGGCATGGACTGAAAGGGACAGTGGCAGCATGGATACAAAGTTGGCTGAGTGATACGAATGGAGAGTAGTGGTGAATGGGTTGATTTTTGGACTAGAGGAAGATAAATAGTGAGGCTCCCAGAGGTTGGTCTTGGGCAAATAGACTTGGGTATGCAAGGCACAATTTCAAAATTTGCAGATGACGTTAAACTTGAAGGTGTTGTGAGGATGGTAGTGATAGGCTTCAAAAGGACACAGTGGTAACAGATGAAATTTAATGTGGAGAAGTTTGGAGGGAGAACAAGGAAAGGCAATACAAAATAAAAGGTACAATTCTAAAGGAAGTGCAGGAGCAAAGGGACCTGGGGATATATATGCATGAATTGAAGGTTGCAGGTCAAGTTGAGAAAACGGTTAATAAAGCACACTGGATCTTAGACAAGAACAAAAATTGCTGGAAAAATTCAGCAGCTCTGACAGCATCAGTGGAGAGAAAGACAGAGTTAACGTTTCGAGTCCGTATGACTCTTCTTCAGAACTTTTTTTTTGGAGGCAAAGGAGAGATTGCAAAAGATGTCATAAACTAAAGGTCAAAGGGGCGTTGATGGTGGTGATACTGGCTAAAGGAGGTTCTAATGGTGACATTAAGAGTAGAAAGCAGGATGAGCAAGCGGCAGATGGCCCGGGTTGGGTGTGGGGGAAAAAGATCGAAATAGGCTATCAGATGGGGATAAAACAACGAATGAAAATAAATTTAAAAATAGGTGGTGAAAAAATATATATAGATATAAATTAAAAAATAAATATTTTTAAAAAGGGGATCAAAAAGGGATGAAGATGGAGGAGAGAGTTAATGATCTGAAGTTGTTGAACTCAATGTTAAGTCCGGAAGTGCCTAATCGGAAGATGATGTGCTGTTCCTCCAGTTTGCGTTGAGCTTCACTGGAACGTTGCAGCAAGCCACGGACAGACATGTGGGCATGAGAACACGATGGTGTTGAAATGGCAAGCGACAGGAAGATCTTGGTCGTGCTTGCAGACAGACCGAAGGTGTTTCACAAAGCGGTCACCCAGTCTGCGTTTAGCCTCTCCAATGTAGAGGAGACCGCATTGGGAGCAGTGAATGCAGTAGACCAAGTTGAGGGAAGTGCAAGTGAAGCGCTGCTTTACTTGAAAGGAGTGTTTGGGCCTTTTTACGGTGAGGAAGGGAGAAGTAAAGGGGCAGGTGTTGCACCTTCTGCGATTGCATGGGAAGGTTCCTTGGGAGGGAGTTGAGGTGATGGAGGAGTGGACCAGGGTATCTCGGAGGGAATGGTCCCTATGGAATGCCAGCCGGGGTGAAAAATGAGAACAAGGGGGACCCTATCATGGTTCTGGGAGGGAGAGGAAGGTGTGAGGGCAGAGGTGCGGGAGATGGGTCGGGCACAGTTGAGGGCCCTGTCAACCACCATGGGTGGGAAACCTCGTTTAAAGAAGAAGGAAGACATGTCAGAAGCACAGCTTTGGAAAGTAGCATCATCGGAATAGATGCGACTGAGAGAATGGGATGGAGTTCTTGCAGGAAGCGGGGTGTGAGGAGCTGTAGTTGAGGTAGCTGTGGGAATTGATGGGCTTGTAATGAATATTGGTGAACAGTCTATCATGAGAAATTTTGAGACAGAGAGGTCAAGGAAGGGAAGTGTCAGTGATGCAGGGGTGGAAATTGGAAGCAAAGTTGAAAAATTTTTCCAGGTCCAGACAAGAGCATGAAGCACCACTGAAATAGTCATCGATATACTGGAGAAAGAGTTGTCGGAGGGGGTCTGAGTAGGACTGGAACAAGGAATGTTCCACATACCCCATAAAGAGATAGGCATAACTGGGGCCCATATGGGTACCCATAGCCACACCTTTTATTTGGAGGAAATGAGACGATTTTAAGGAGAAATTGTTCAGTGAGAGAACAAGTTCAGCAAAACAGAGAGTGGTGGTGGAACGGGAATTGTTTGGGCCTCTGTTCAAGGAAGAAGCGGAGAGCCCTTAGACCATCCTGGTGGAGGATGGAGATGTAGGGGGATTGGATGTCTATGGTGAAGAGGAGGTGCTTGGGGCCAGGGAACTGGAAATTCTTGATATGACGTAAGGCATCAGAGGAATCATGGATGTACAAGGGATGAGACTGGACAAGGGGAGAGAGAACGGAGTCAAGAAAGGAAGAAATGAGTTCCGTGGGGCAGGAACAGGCTGACACGATCGGCCTACTGGGACAGTCCTGTTTGTGGATTTTGGGGAGGAGGTAGAAGTGGGCTATCCGAGGTTGGAAGCTGTGGAGGGACAATCTCCAGAGGAGATTAGGTTAGCAACAGTCCTGGAAACAATGGCTTGATGTTTGGTGGTGGGGCCATGGTCCAGGGGAGGTAGGAGGAAGTGTCTGCGAGTCGATGCTCTGCCTCTGCGAGATAGAGGTCAGTATGCCAGACAACAACATCACCACCCTTGTTGGCAGGCTTGATAAAGTCAGGGCTGGACCTGAGAGAACGGAGTGCGGCAAGCTCAGAAGAAGACAGGTTAGAGTGAATGAGAGGAGCAGAGAAATTGAGATGGCTGATGTCAGGCCAACAGTTCTCAATGAAAAGATCAAGAGCAGGTAATAGGCCAGAGGAAGGGGTCCAGGTGGAGGGACAATACTGGAGATGGGTGAAAGGATCCGTTGAACGGAGGGAGGACTCCTGCCCAAATAAGTGAGCACGGAGACGAAGGCGGCAGAAGAGGAGTTCAGCATCGTGCCGAGCCCGGAATTCATTGAGGTGAGGGCGTAACGGTATGAAACTGAATCCTTTGCTGAGTACTGAACGCTTAGCATCAGAGAGGGGAAGGGAAGAGGGTTTGGTGTATACACGGACGGGGCTCGAATTAGAAGACTGGATGGGGTCAGAGGGACGGGAAGGGGTGGAGGGCCCTAGAGGGGCATTGGTATCAGCGAGTTGTTGGAGCATGCGTTCCTTAGCACCTGAAAGAAAGAGACAAAGTTTCTTGTTAAGGTGTCGGATGAGACAAAGAATAAAATGAAACTGGGGCCAAGGATAGCTTTGAGATAGGGTGAGTTGGTGCTGCTGGAGGGAGAGGTTGAGTGTGTTTATATGGTGGCGCATGGCACTGAGTGTGGATCTCAGGATGCAGTGAGAACAGCAGCCCGTGGAGCGTTGTATGTCCCGGAGATACCTGTAATCCTGGGTGGATTCAAAACATGAGGGATGGAACTTCAGTTGGAATCCATGTGGAGTAAATCGGAGATGGAGACAGTCACTGAGGAAGGAAATATGGCTGTGAAAGCGAGTTTTGGCAAACATCTTGTCAAACACCGGGAGGAAAATGGAAAGCAATGAAGGTGAACAGGACAAAAGAGACAAGCGGAAATCTTGTCGTAGAAGAGCAGTACTTCTTCAAGGTGTGCATTCCTGGAAGAGAAATGGCAGTCAATTAAACACTAAGATAAAAGCAAAATACTGCAGATACTGGAAATCTGAAACAAAAATAAAAATTGCTGGAAAAACTCAGGTCTGACAGCATCTGTGGAGCGAAAGACAGAGTTAACGTTTCGAGTCCGTATGACTGTTCTTCATCATAGGATCTTGGATTTTATAAAAAGGGACATAGAAAACAAAAGGCATTGGTAATCCTTTATAAAACGCTGGTTTGGCCTCAACTGGATTATGATGTCCAAATGTGCATTTATTCAATTCTGTTATGAAAGTCATTATTGAATCTGGTTCCACAACCTTTCAGGCAGTGCATTGCAAATCCTAACCACTCGCTGTGCAGGAAGGATATGAAGGCATTGGTGGGGCTGTACAAAGGTCTACAAGAATGGTTCTAGGGATAAGGGACTTCAGTAATGGGGACAGATTAGAGAAACTGGGCCTTTTCTCCACAGAGGAGATTTCATACAGGTGTTCAGTCATGAGAGGTCTGCATAGAGTAATTAGGGAGAAACTGTTCTTGTTGGTGGAAGGGTCGCAAGCCAGAGGACACTGAATTAAGTTGATAAGCAAAAGAACTGGAGGTGACATGAGGAAAAACCTTTTTATGCAGTGAGTGGTTATGACCTGAATGCACTGCCTGAGAGCTTGGTGGAGGCAGATTCAGTGATGGCTTTCAAAAGGGCATCGGCTGATTATCTGAAGAGAAAAAAATTGCAGCCCTTTGGGGAAAAGGCAGGGGCGTGGGATTAGCAGAGTAGTTTTTACAGAGAGCCAGCACGGCCATAACAGGCTGAATGGCCTCCATTGCTGTAACCATTTTATCAGGAACTTCAGTTATGTGGAAAGGCTGGAGAAGCTAGGGTTGCAGAGGAGATTAAAGGGAGATTTGATAGAGCATTCAAAATAATTTTGATACAATAATTGAGAAACTGTTTCCAGTGGTAGAGGTAAAGCAATGGGGAAAAAGGACCAGAGGCACAAAATAAAATGCAGTGAGTTGTTAAGATCTGGAGTGCACTGTCTGAAAAGGTGATGGATGCAAATTCAGAAATGACTTCAAGAACGAAATTTGATAAATACTTAAAAGGAAAAATATTGTAGTGCAGGGAGAGTGGGACTATTTGACTAGTTCTTTCAAAGAGCTGGCACAGACAGCTGATAGACTGGCTCTCTCTGCTGTATCATTCTGAGAATATTTCTAACAGAATTGTGATTGTTGTAGATCAGTTATGGTGTGTAAATAAAACCTAGTTTGGCATTTGTATCTCCTCCATCAGGACTGCAGAGCTTAGATCTGATCCATTGGTTGTGGGATCGCTTAGCTCTATCACTTGCTGCTTATGCTGTTTGACACGCAAATGGTCCTGTTATAGCTTCACCAGGTTGACACCTTATTTTTAGGTATGCCTGGTGCTGCTCCTGGCATGTCCTCCTTTCTTTAGAACTGAGGAGGGTGAGGGAAGATTGAATTTTTTTTTATATTTGTTCATGGAATATGGGCCAGCATTTATTGCCCATCCCTTGTGCCCTTATTCAGTGGGCATTTAAGAGTCAGCCACATTGCTGTGGGTCTGGAGTCACATGTAGGCCAGACCAGTTAAGGACAGCAGATTTTCTTCCCTAAAGGACATTAGTGAACCAGATGGGTTTTTATGACAATCAGCAATGATTTTGTGGTTATCATCAGACTTCTAATTCCAGGTATTTTTGATTGAATTCAGATTTCACCATCTGCCGTGGTGGGATTTGAACCCAGGTCCCCAGAGCATTACAAAAACAGAAAATGCTGGAAAAACTGTGTTACATTCATATATAGCCTAACAGCATCTGTGGAGAGAAAAATACCAGAGTTAACGTTTCGAGTCCTTATGACTCTTCAGATGTGATGGATATGATGTTGTCAGTGTTCACAAGATCTTGCCAACTAGTTGGAGTTTTATAGTTTTAATTAAAAAAAATAGACTCTGAAACTGAAGTGCTCTTGTAGACACTCACAGCAGTTTTTATCATCATAAGTAACTGCATAATAATGTAAAACTGTATAATATCTTGAAAAGTAAAACAAATGTCTGCCATGACTAAATTGGACTTGAGTTACAATCAAATAATCCTGAGCCTTTGGTAGTGTCACCATTCTTTATTGTGAGAGGATTTTCAAAGATGCACTTTTTGAAAATCCATTTCAGGAACTAGTTGTCACAAGTTGAGTGTGAGCAGCTGTTTTATGACTGAAGGCGATAAATGGAAGAATTTAATTCAAAGACAGTCCTCTTCTTCTCCACCACCTGCCGCATCAGGTTCTTAATGTTCCATTAGTTTTTTTAAAAATTGTAAACTTAGTCATTCCACTGACTGCACAGAAATACACTATCCCTTCAACTGCTTAACTCATTTTTCTTTCTGTTCATTCTCTTACCTCGAGACTTGTAATTTAATGAGGGAACTGTTCCCATACCTTCACTAGTGCTTCTTCAAAAATCGAGGCTACAAATCCTACTTATGGAAGATTAAGAATGTAACCAGTGCCCTGTCACTCCATGATGTACAAAGCAAGAATCCAATGTGCTGTCCTGTCCTCCTTACTCTGCTACCTGTTTTTATTGTTATATTTTATTTACATAGATTTGTTATTGTCTTACCATCATGTCTTGTCACTCTAGTTGCATAATAAATGAGAGGACCTGACTAATCGCCTTGGCCTTTGAAAGGTTGAGTATTTCTCTATATATTTTGCAATGTTATTTGCAAATTACAGGTAGAATTACAGCACTACCCTCCCCCACCCCACAAATGGTAACCTGAACAACGTAATCTCTTTTGAATGCTTGCTAATGTTTGAATTATTAAATGATCTGTGGATTTGTATTATCTACAATATGAAACATTTTCAAACTTCATCATTGTGGCACTTACTAATTGCTTTAATTATGTCAACAAGTGACACCTGAGAACAGACCATTCGTCTTTAGTTCTGGATCAGCTACTTATAAAAATGATCTAAAATGACATTACATTTTGATATTGACCACAATAGAACAGTATTTCCATGATATTGGTCTGAGAATTTTAACCTTTTTATTTTTACATTCTAGGTGAGACAGATACGTTATGTACAAAGGACAGCTCAATGTGCAGGAGGAAGTGGTGCAGCCTCATTTGTGGTAAGCAATTGGTGCACAGTACAGGGACATGCATTTTTAGATACATGTCTTATAAGTTTTTAATTTAGTTAGGATATTTTTTAGTTGGATTAATCTGATGCTGCAGTGGTTAAAACTCTACTTTCACTTCTGGTGTCAGTGTTTGACCTCAGGTACTTGAGTTAATAGGTTGAAAGTCTTAAGAATCTTGTAGCCAAAGAGAGTAGAGTAAAAGCAGTTAAGGTATGCTCAACCCACATCCTAGTGAGTACAAAGGAGCAGCACTATTACCATGTCAAGCATAATTGGCACTAAAATGACAATATTTGGTGTTACATTTATATAGTGCAATGTGTACTGGAGCTGGCTTTGAAGCATTGTACTGGATTGCATTTAAAATAGTAAATTGAAGTATCGTATCCTCAATTAACCCTACTTGTTGCAATAAATGACACAATTTTGCACAATAATTGTGCACAAACTTATCAAACTCAGCATTACAATAGAGTTTGAAGAGGTAAAGATAAAAACATAACCCCTTACTACTTTTGTTTCTCTGTGGCACTGCAAAAGCAGGCATTGATAAATAGTTGGTTCATTGCTAGCTTCTCTCTCTCTCTCTCTCTCTTTGTATTTAATATTTATATATACACACACACAGCGGGACTACTAATTGGGTGAATTTGTGAGGAGAGTTCATGTGTCATTGACATCACTGATTTGACCTTCCACTCAACATTGTTTTGGGAAATTTTGTGTTTATTAAATACAGTATTATTAATTCTGCAATGTCTGCCCTATGGTTCAATTTACCACATGTAAAGCATGATTATTGTAAATGTGTCAGTAGGATACAACAAAGAGTTCTTGTTAAAAGTCATTCAGCAAATGCATGGTATCTGAGGCCACTTGGGAGACCTTTTAACTGTTTGTTACACATGGGTTGAAAGGGTTTTTCAATATGCTTTGGTATAATGCATAAATATTAGCACTATGAACGATGATGTAACTGAAATATTTCAGCTGTTGTCTGGAGTAGTCACTTTGCATGTGATTTCATGTAAAGAAAAATGTAATATTTCAATAGCATGGAAAAATATTTTTCAAATTCTTGCAAAGTGCCTGTAAGAATTGTACCTAAGATAGAATGATCTGTGAACTTGCATTATTGTGACTTTCAGGATATTTCTGAGAATAGCATGCATCTTGGCAAAGAAATGTAAGATCTGGGTTAGAATCATAATCACTGTCAAATTAACTAAAGTATGCAACCGTACAGTCTGAAAATCATTACTGATGAGTATAAAGACTGTTTATATTGTCAGACTGCTAAATAGAAATGCATTGTTTTAAGTTGTAGTCTTGAGCTAAGATGTAGATGAGATGAAATCCTAAGAGTAACTATGCTGCAGTTTTATGATGGTACCTTAAGTAAATACAACATTAAGTTCAGTCTGCGGGAAAACGGAGTACTCATCTCCAGATAAAGAGGGAGGGAAAGTCACCCTCAACTTCATGGCCACTTTGTGTGTGCAGTTGCACCAAGCTGTGGGTAGACCCTCAGTATGCAAACACCAGAATCTACCTCTCCCTGTTGTTGTGGAGGATGGGTCTGGCCACCTTACTGTGGAATGCTCTGTTCACTTGGACTGTGCCATACCACCTGTCTCTTGTAGAAAAGTTTGTGCACAAAAACACAAGTCCATCAGGCAGGAGTCCACACAACATCCTCCAGGAGGAATGCAGATGGTGCATCTTGTCGAATGGTTCCCCAAGTGGACTCAAAAATTCCTTTGGTAAAATGCTTCATTGCCAGAACTTTCATACAAGCATCCAGACGTAGCTTGCCTGGTGTTGAGAAGGGCCCTCCCCGTCAGATCCTTCATGCACATCTGGGGTCTCAGTGCTGCTGCACAATGTTCCTCAGGCAGCTGCAATAGGGAACAGACAGTCGCCCTCCTGTTGGAATGTGCCTTTGCAAATCAGGTCTGTGAGAGATGCAGTGGTTCCTGTTGCGGTTCAGCCAGAGCAGCTCCATAACGAAGGATTCATTCAGGGATGCACACCAAGTTAAACATCAGCTGTTGCAGTAGGACCATCAGCTTGGTGAAAGACACTCTTTGGTCTGCCTAAAACTTGGTCTTTCAGTGCAAAGAGCTGCACGACTGAGTGTTTGCCGATTAGCATACCCAAGGTCCAGGACTACTTGCTGAATGACACTAAAGCTTTAGATAGCTGCTGCAAAGACTCAATAAGGAAATGCCAAAGTTTAAGGCCCTTCCACCTTAGTACACCAAGGGTCTGGACCCATGTAAAACCCCTTGGGTTGTATTGCAACAGTTTGACATGAAATGTAATTGATAAATATAACTTGTTAACCATAGTTAGGCACCTCATTGTGCCACCATACTGTAATGAAAGAAACAGAACTGTACTGCACTTTATGTAATGTCAAATTTGAACTGTTACTACATTTATTAAAGTACATTATGTAAAGTACATTTTTGAAAGAAAAAGCTCTGGTCCAGAACTTGCACACTCCATAACCTCTTCTCATCAATATTAATTGCCTCCTGTCATAATGCATAATTTCTAAAATCCTTGTCCTCATCAGCATTCTTCCATGACGTTGCCCTTCACTACCTTAGCAACCTCCTTGCTATGTTCATGCATGCATCTACACTTTTCTGATTAGCCTCCTTTGCAATCCTCTCCCTCTGCTCCAAAGTCTTCAGCGATATCCTGCTGCATTGTAGAATGCTCTCCCTAAACCCCTCCATATTGCTACTTCTCTTCACTCCATCAAAAGCCTTATCAAAATCTGCTTCTTTGTGCTTGTTTTCACCACTCCAACCCTTCTTTAACCAGTGCTTGGTCTGATTATTTTTGCTTCACTGTAGATCCTTTGAAACGTTAAATGGCACTTTAAGAGTATGAATTGTTGTTGTACAGTGAAGTGAGCTGCTTTCTATTACCAGTGTGCATTAAAATTTATTTTTCCATTTAAGCATAGGGATACACCTGATAACAATCCAGATACACCATTTGATTTCACACCAGAAAATTATAAGGTAAGAGCACCATGACATTTGTATTCTTTAAGTTTTCTTTTGGACGTTTTCCTAAGAAGTAATTCTTTGAGAATTCAATGAAATATTTGCAATGTTAAGTATTCTTAAAATAGCCAGAATGGAGATTGAACCCCACACTGGCATTACTCTGAACTACATGCCAATCACAGTGAGCAACCGATACCCCCACATTGTGGATGGAATTTGATGCCCTTTCCCGTGGCGAGTTTGTTGGGGGACATTTAATCAGGTGGAGGGTAGCGGTGGAGATCTCGTTGCCTTCCTGCCACTGCCCTGTTTATGTCCATAGCAGGAATTAATACCCACTTAAGGACTGCTCCCGCTGCCGCTGGTATTCAGCAAGTGGCAGGGAAGGTTCTTGCCATATGGAAATCCTGAAAAGCAACCTCTCAAGGTTGCTTGTGGGCTGCTTGCACCCCCTATGGGGGTGAGGAGTCCCTCATTCAAAGGACTGAACGGGGGATCCAGCATCAGAAATGGGTTGTAGCCTGCTGAGACCTCCCTAAACCTATGGGCCCAGGTCCCTCATTGATCCATGGTCTTGGATGGGTGTAGTGTCAGCAGCAGCCATTGCCTTCCCAGTGGCACTGCCAGGCTGGCCTCTGATTGGCCAGAAACTCTGGGTGAGTGGGACCTGCCTCCGGAATCCTTGATCTTTGGAAGAGCCACTGCTGCCAACTTCAAGCCTTCCTGGAAAGAGGTGACGCGGTGCTCTCGCCAGCTCTCCAGCTGGCATTTGACACCCCTGTAGCCTTCATTAAATACTGTCCACTGTATTACATGTAAAATTGATATGCCTTTTTGATAAATTTCCATTGTAAAATTGAAAGTCCAAACCAGCCTTCAGCTGGATCTGGCCTATTTATCTTATGGGCAGAATTTTTGCGTTGACATGCGGGGCCGCGTAAAATGGCGTGCGGTGACGTCGGGCAAGCATCCCAACGTCACCGTGTGCCATCGCAATACTTAGGTAGTTGGGCGGGCGGGCGATATTCTCTGATGCACGCCCGCCGTTAATTAATCACCAAGTTAAAGCCCTTGAGGCAGCAATTGTCTGCTATTTTTCGGGGCCTGTGCGATTTTCAGGACGTCGCACAGGCGTAACAGGCAGGCGGGTAGGACACATTTATGTAAACCTCATCCACGGGAGGGATAAGAGGAGTGAGTGGGGTGGCGAGTGGTATCTGTTAGATGTTTCATTGTGAAAGTTACTGATTCTTGCCTGTGTGAGCAGGAATACTTCAAAACTCATAACAGCTGCTTGGACAGGAGTCTTCAGTCAGGACTCTACAGTAAAGATCATTTTTGGGGCCTGCAGGTTTCAGGAAGCCCTCCCTTAGCCTGAGAATGGGAGTTGTGATATCCACTGGAGGCACCTCCTCTGAGGAGGAAGGGGGGGCCAGAAGGGGGAGGAGGCCAGGAGTCCACATTCAGCCTCCAGGAGAGGCGCAGGGCCAACAGAAAGCCCAAGGCGGAAGAGGCTGCAGAAGATGCCGCTATCCTGCTGCCAGGGTATACAGGCGGCGAAGCAGCTACCTCAATATGTCTGAGGTGCAGTGCCAAAGAAGGCTCCATCTCTCAAGGGAGACAGTCACCTCCATCTGTCAGATGATAGGGTCTGAGATCTGTGTCAACTGTGTTGGTGGGCACCCCATTGCCAGTAGTGCTGAAGGTCACAGCTGCCCTCCACGTCTATGCCTCTGGCTCTTTCCAGAAGTTGGTGGGTGATCTTTGTGGAGTCTCCCAGTCAGCTGTCCACACTGTGTCAAGCAGTTGACAGATGCTTTGTTCAGGCATGCATTGACTTTCATCCACTACTGCTGGGATGGGGCCAGCCAGACACAGTGAGCCAGAAGCTCTGCAGCGATTGCTGGCTTCCCCCAAGTCCAGGGTGCAATCAACTGCACACATGCAGCTGTCAAGGTGCCAGTGGGTGAGCTCGGTGACAGCAGGAAGGGATTCCTCTCCTTGAACATGCAGATAGTGTGAGATCACAAGATGCAGATTCTGCAAGTCTGTGCAAGGTACCCAGGCAGCTCCCAATACAATTCCATCCTCAGACACTCCCAGGTGCCAAGGCACTTCAGTGCTCCAGCATGGCTGGATGGATGGCTGCTGGGTGATAAGGGCTATCCCCTCAAAAGGTGGCTCATGACGCCTCTCCACCATCCAAGAACAGAGACTGAGCAGCAATGCAATTGGAGCCATGCCTCCACAAGGGCTGTGGTAGAGAGAACCATCGGTCTTCTCAAGATGTGCTTCTGATGTCTGAACCATTCAGGGGGTGCACTCCAACACCCCTCAGATTTTGTCACTGATTGTGGTTGCATGCCGCACTTTCCACAATCTTGCACTGGAAAGGGATGACGCAGTGGACGAAGATGATGTTGACGCAGTTGCTCCGGCTGCACACGATGAGTCCAGCAGTGAGTCTAAGGATGAGCACGCGCAGGTGAATGCTGAGGGGGTAGACGCTGACCCAGGTATACTCCAGGGAGGCAGGGAGACCCGGGAGGCTTTAATCCAACAAACCTTCAGCTAGCCCACCACAGATGGACCTCCAACACACACGCCAGGGCTACAGACTCCATACTCGATACCTGAGTGCAAAATCTGCCTGGAAAGGAACATTAACTAAGGGCCTTGTCAATAAAGTTCAATGTCACACAACTCACTCATAACATCATGGGTAATTGTCCACCTGCAGAAGAAAGGAGTCACCTTGAGCCATGCCTACATGTGGAGCCATGCTTACATGTGGAGAGTATCGTGGTTAGCATGTATATAGAGGTGGTCACACCACAGGCAGGAAGGGAATGGGTGACCACCAGGCAAAGCAAGAGGAATAGGCAGGCAATGCAGGAATCTCCTGTGGCTATTCCCCTGCAAAACAGATATACCACTTTGGATACTATTGGGCGGAATGGAGAAAGCAGCAACAGCCAAATTTGTTGCACCGCGGTTGGCTCTGCTGCACAGGGGAGGAGTAAAAATTCTGGGAATGCATTAGTTATAGGGGATTCAATTGTAAGGGGAATATATAGGCGTTTCTGTGGCTGCAAACGAGACTCCAGGATGGTATGTTGCCTCCCTGGTGCTAGGATCAAGGATGTCTCAGAGCAGCTAGAGGACATTCTGAAGGGGGAGGGTGAAGAGCCAGTGGTACAAAGAACATAGGTGAAAAAAAAGGGATGAGGTCCTAAAAGCAGAATATAGGGAGTTAGGAAGTAAGTTGAAAAGTAGGACCTCAAAGGTAGTGATCTCAGGATTACTACCAGTGCCACGTGCCAGTCAGAGTAGAAATAGCACAATATGTCGGATGAATACGTGGCTGAAGAGATGGTGTGAAGGGGAGGGTTTCAGATTCCTGCGGCATTGGGACCAGTTCTGGGGAAGATGGGACCAGTACAAACTGGAGGGGTTGCACCTGGGCAGGACTGGGACTGATGTCCTAGGGGAATCATTTGTGAGTGGTTGTGGAGGATTTAAACTAAAATGGCTGGGGAATGGGAACCTATGCAAGGAGTCAGGAAGGGGAATCAAAGACCAGAACAGAAGACAGAAAGCTGAATAAGAAAAGTCATAGAGAAATCAAGGGCAAGAATCAAACAGGACCTCAGTGAAAAATAGTGGGAACGGGACAAGTAATGTTAAAAAGACAAGCCTTAAGACTTTGTGCCTTAACGCAAGGAGCATTCACAATAATGTGGATGAATTAACTGCGCAAACAGACGTAAACAAGTATGATAGTTGGGATTACGGAGACATGGCTGCAGGGTGGCCAGGGACGGGAATGAACATCTAGGGGTATTCAGTATTTAGGAAGGATAGACAAAAAGGAAAAGGCGGTGGAGTTGCATTGCTGGTTAAAGAGGAAATTAATGCAATAGTGAGGAAAGATATTAGCTCCGACGATGTGGAATCTGTATGGGCAGAGCTGAGAAACACTAAGGGGCAGAAAACGTTAGTGGGGGTTGTATATAGACCCCCAAACTGTAGTGGTGATGTTGGGAATGACATTGAACAGGAAATTAGAGATGCATGTAATAAAGGAACATCTGTAATTATGGATGACTTTAATATGCATATAGATTGGGCAAATCAAATTGGTAACAAAACTGTAGAGGAGGAATTCCTGGAGTGTATACGGGATGTTTTTCAGGACCAATGCATTGAGGAACCAATGAGAGAACAGGCCATCCTCGACTGAGTATTGTGTAATGAGAAAGGAATAATTGGTAATCTAGTTGGAGATGAGCGACTGTAATATTATAGAATTCTTCATCAAGATGGAGTGACGTAGTTGATTCTGAGACTTGGGTCCTCAATCTTAATAAAGGAAACTACGATGGTATGAGGTGT
The DNA here is from genome assembly GCF_017639515.1 of Carcharodon carcharias. Classification (NCBI taxonomy): domain Eukaryota; kingdom Metazoa; phylum Chordata; class Chondrichthyes; order Lamniformes; family Lamnidae; genus Carcharodon; species Carcharodon carcharias. Next base: position 171,497,977 of record NC_054472.1, read on the forward strand.
GAGTTGGCTATGATGGATTGAGAAACATTACTTAAAGGGATGATAGTGGATAGGCAATGGCAAACATTCAAAGTGTGCATGGGTGAACTGTTACAATTGTTTATTCCTGTCTGGCGCAAATGTGAAACAGGAAAGGTGGTCAAACCATGCCTTACAAGGGAAATGAGAGATAGTATTAGATGCAAGGAAGAGGCATACAAATTGACCAGAAAAGACAACACACCTGAGGATTGGGAACAGTTTAGAATTTAGCAAAGGAGGACCAAGGGATTGATTAAGAAGGGGAAAATAGAGTACGAGAGTAAGCTTGCAGGGAACATAGAAACTTTTACAGTCAGTTTTTATAGGTATGTGAAGAGAAAACGATTGGTGAAGACAAATGTAGGTCCCTTACAGTCAGAAACAGGGGAATTTATAATGGGGAACAAAGAAATGGCTGACCAACTAAATACATACTTTGGTTCTGTCTTCACAAAGGAGGACACTAATAACATACCAGAAATGTTGGGGAACACAGGGTTTAGTGAAAGGGAGGAACTGAAAGAAATCAGTATTAGTAGGGAAATGGTGTTGGGGAAATTGATGGGATTGAAGGCCGATAAATCCCCGGGGCCTGATAATCTACATCCCAGAGTACTTACGGAAGTGGCCCTAGAAATAGTGGATGCATTGGCGGTCATCTTCCGAGTTTCTATAGACTCTGGAAGAGTTCCTACAGATTGGAGGGTAGCTAATGTAACCCTACTATTTAAAAAGGGAGGCAGAGAGAAAACAGGGAATTATAGACCAGTCAGCCTGACGTCGGTAGTGGGGAAAATTCTCGAGTCCATTATAAAAGATTTAATAGCTCAGCACGTGGAAAACAGTGGCAGAATTGGACAGAGTCAGCATGGATTTATGAAAGGGAAATCATGCTTGACAAATCTTCTGGAATTTTTTTGAGGATGTAACTAGTAGAGTTGATGAGGGGGAGCCAGTGGATGTGGTTTATTTGGATTTTCAGAAGGCTTTCGACAAAGTCCCACATAAGAGATTGGCGTGTAAAATTAAAGCGCACGGGATTGGGGGTAGTGTATTGAGATAGTTAGAAAACTGGTTGGCAGACAGGAAACAAAGTAGGAATAAACGGGTCTTTTTCTGAATGGCAGGCAGTGACTAGTGGGGTACCGCAGGGATCGGTGCTGGGACCCCAGTTATTCACAATGTATATTAATGATTTAGATGAGGGAATTAAATGTAATATCTCCAAATTTGCAGATGACACAAAGCTGGATGGGCGGGTGAGCTGTGGGGAGGATGCAGAGATGCTTCGGTGTGATTTGGACAAGCTGAGTGAGTGGGCAAATGCATGGCAGATGCAGTATAATGTGGATAAATGTGAACTCCATTTTGGTAGCAAAAACAAGAAGACAGATTATTATCTGAATGACTATAAATTGAGAGAGGGTAATGTGCAACGAGACCTGGGTGTCCTTGTATACCAGTCGCTGAAGGTGAGCATGCAGGTGCAGCAGATGGTAAAAGAAGGCAAATGGTATGTTAGCCTTCATAGCCAGAGAATTCGAGTACAGGAACAGGGATGTCTTACTACAGTTGTAAGGACCTTGGTGAGACCACACCTGGAATATTGTGTGCAGTTTTGGTCTCCTTATCTGAGGAAGAATGTACTTGCTATAAAGGGAGTGCAGCGAAGGTTTACCCGACTGATTCCTGGGAAAGCAGGACTGATATATGAGGAGAGATTGAGTGGATTAGGATTATATTTGCAGGAGTTCAGAAGAATGAGGGGGGATCTCATAGAAACCTATAAAATTCTAACAGGACTAGACAGGATGGATGCAGGAAGGATGTTCCCGATGGTAGGGGAGACCAGTACCATGGTTCACAGTCTGAGGATATGGAGTAGACCATTTAAGACGGAGATGAGGAGAAATTTCTTCACCCAGAGAGTGGTGAGCCTGTGGAATTCATTACCACAGAAAGTAGTTGAGACCAAAACATTGTATGCTTTCAAGAAGGAATTAGATATAGCTCTTGGGGCAAAAGGGATCAAAGGGTACGGGGAGAAAGCGGGAACAGGCTGTTGAGTTGGATGATCAGCCATGGTCATAATGAATGGCGGAGCAAGTTCGAAGCGCCGAATGGTCTACGCATGCTCCTAGTTTCTCTGTTTCTATATCAAAATTTAATGATATAACAAAATGAAGTTCAGAAAAAAAAATTACAAAGGTGTTGCACATCACACCAAGCAGTCATCAACTAATAGTGGGGCAACATAAAAGCACCAGTGAGAAACCCGTGGTGTGCCTAAGGTGCCTTAAATTTACGCTCCATCGCTGGCACTGGCATCTGAGACAGCCTGCTCACTGTGCTGTCCTGTTTGCCTCGATGACCTTGGCAGTCGTCCTCTGGCCTGTGGAGCCTTTGATGGCCCTGCTTGGGCCAGTTCTCCAGCTGGCACCTCCCCAGCCTCATCGGATGCCACAGTCACTGCCAGAGGGGTGGAGGAGCTGCTGCCCTCATCCAGAGCATCCTGAGAGGAGCCTGCAGAGATATCAGGCAGCTGCTGCGTCAACGTGAGGTCACTTTGGACCTCCCTACTCACCATAGATGGATGGGCACCGAGCTGGGATACTTGGTGCCCAAACCATCTCCCATACTGGTACTGACCAGCTGAGGTCAGTGCCGCTGTGAGGGCTTGCAGGTTCGAGCGCAACCCCAGGAGGTCTTGATTGGCCTCCTGGATGAGCCTCTTCATGAGAGTCGCCACACTCTCCATGGAGGAAGCATGGTGCTGGGCCGTGAGGCTCATTGTATCAGGAGGTTCCATGTGGACTCCTCCAGCATAGGCACCATGTCACACATTGCCTCATGCATCTCAGCCAGATCCTCCTGCATACCCTGTTGCACTTCCACAGTTTGCTGCCTCATGGGTGACTCCAGAGACACATCATCAGCCACCGACCGAGCATGTGCCTGGTTCCCTGCAGTCCTCTGACTGCTGGCGCCATGGGCACTCTGTCTCTGCCCACACCTCAAGCGACTGTGAAGTGCCCTCACTGCTGTGCCCCAGGACACTAGCTGAAGATCTAATTCCCACCGAGGTGCTAGTATCTGTGCTGGTGCCTGTCTGGCAGAGATGGTGTGATGCTGGTGAGTCAAAATTTTCAGAGCCCTCCAGTGTGAGAGTGGGCCTTCTGTCTCCTCCTCCCCGCCCTGCTTCGATGATGATGAAAGGAAGAACAAGGACATTTGATTAGTTAAAGTGGAGACAATGTCAATGTGTATGCCGCTCCCCAGGATCATTACGCGTTCATCCTTCCATAATCATTGCTCAAGCCATGTTGCAAATTTCAATCACTGAGCATTCAGCAGTGCCATGGCTGCTTGGACACACGTGACCTGAGTGCTCAGCAAACATACCTCCCTGTGCACCCCAGTCTCACTGCCACCAGTGGACCTGGGCGCATGGCGCCTCTCCAGATCCTTGGCCTGCTGCTCTAATCGAGTCATGATGGCCAACCAGGACTGGCCTCCGCCAGTGCACATCCGCTCAGCGGAATTGTGTGCAGTCTTCTGCTGAAAAGGAGAGACGAGCATTGATTAGTCCAGCCTGTACCTGGATTCCCATCGCATCCCTGCCACCCCAACCAGAGTGGGACATTGCAGAGCTCCAGTGCTTTGTCACCCCGCAGCTGCTGTACACTCACGCAAAGAAGCCAGGGCTGACACCCGCTCCCCCCACCCTCCCAAATGCTGCCTCCATCACATTTGGCACTACCCTATCTACCCTGGCAAAGCAAGGAGGCACAAGCGCATGGAACGCAAAGGCCAGCAGATGGATTCGTGCCCCGCCACCTGGAAGCTCCCCTCCCAGCATGTTAGCACCCTGACTTGGACATGCTTTGCAGTGCCAGCACTAAGCCCAGGTGCAGATCCCCAAATCTATACTCTGGGTGTCAGTGTCTCACATGCTGCGGGTGTAGAACCCATCTCAGCACTACCCTCTCAGGGTGAACTGGGCATGGGCAATATCTGCTGGCCCACCTCGTGAGGGAAACATGCCGTGGAAGATTCAATGCTGTAATTGCACTCGGTTGTTTTGGGGGGGGTGCCTTGTGGGGAAAGGCTGACGGCTGCGTTAAGTGACCTCTGCCAACATAGTACTCGCCCTTCCCAAGTGCAGGAGGTTGTTGAATTCCTTGCGGCACTGGACGCACATGTGTTGCACCATATCATGGGAGCTCACAGTCTCGGCCACCTCATCCCAGGCACGTTTGGTCAGGTGGGGGGCCTCCGCCTCCCGTCCCTCAAGCAAGGCCTCCTACCATGCTGCCACCTCCTCCAGGAGGACAGCTAGACACGCATCCGAAAACAGGGGCACACTGCTCCGCTGCCCTGTCCTCCGGCCTGGCCTGCTCCGCTCCGCTCCCTGTCCTCCGGCCTGGCCTGCTCCGCTCCGCTGCCCTGTCCTCCGGCCTGGCCTGCTCCGCTCCGCTGCCCTGTCCTCCGGCCTGGCCTGCTCCGCTCCGCTGCCCTGTCCTCCGGCCTGGCCTGCTCCGCTCCGCTGCCCTGTCCTCCGGCCTGGCCTGCTCCGCTCCGCTGCCCTGTCCTCCGGCCTGGCCTGCTCCGCTCCGCTGCCCTGTCCTCCGGCCTGGCCTGCTCCGCTCCGCTGCCCTGTCCTCCGGCCTGGCCTGCTCCGCTCCGCTGCTCTGTCCTCCGGCCTGGCCTGCTCCGCTCCGCTGCCCTGTCCTCCGGCCTGGCCTGCTCCGCTCCGCTGCCCTGACCTCCGGCCTGGCCTGCTCCGCTCCGCTCTCTGGCCTGGCCTGCTCCACTGCCCTCCATCCTGGCCTGCTCCGCTCCACTGCCCTCTCCTCTGGCCTGGCCTGCTCCTCTCCTCTGCTCTGCTGCCATCCGGCCTGGCCTGCTCCACTCCGCTGCTCCGCTCCCTGGCCTGCTCCACTCCACTGCCCTCAGTCCTGGCCTGGTCCGCTCCACTGCCCTTTGGTGAGCCCTTCTACTTGCCATTGTGAGCCACCTTGCCAAGGTTGCCAACGCTTCATTTAAACAGGTCTCCGGGTCGTCATTGGATCCGGCAGTCATTGCACGCCTGCCATCCGCCCACTCCTATCCTCAGAAGTCACGCATTACGCTGGGCTGTCCTTAATTGGCCTGCCCGTGTAAAATGGCGGCGATCGGGTCTGCATGACATGGGGAAATTTCTCCCCTAGGTAAATTTGACTTTTTACAGTAAAAGTGCTTTTCCATGCAGTCTTTTTGGAGATTCTCCATGCAGCATGGCTGAGGCTGGAAATTCTGCGTGTTTGCTCACAGCCATTGGTCTGCACCCTTACCCGAGTCTTCAGCTTGTATAATTTCTGAGCGCAGTTTTCAGCTGGAGTAAAATGAGTCAGGACTGCTACTTTCTCTCCCCACCCTAATCCTGTCCAATTACGACTCATGCAAGATAAGAAATTTAGAATACTGGGGATTAAAGCTGGGTGTATGGCCCTTGCGTAAAAGTCATTTTCTGGATAAAACTGTAGCAATTTTTGAAAGTACAGTAACCTGCTACAAGTTGGGCACCATCCCCCTGCTCGTTCTGGATTCTTCAGTGCTGCCTTCCACCCCCTCTGTTTGCCTTCCAATCTCCTGGTCTCCACACACTCAGGTTGATGGTGCTTTATCTGAGCATTGCTGATAACATAGTCACTTTATCAAATTAGCTGCTGTCTAGGGAAGCCAGTGTGATTGAGGAGGATTGTGTGTGGAGTGATTTTTTTAATATATGTCATTTTCTGTTTGGAAAGTTGGAATGTCTTCATAATTTGCAAGGTTAAATTAACAATATCAACTGCTCTTTAAAAGTAATTAATTGGTTGTGAAGCACATAGAATGTGCTTGGAAGGAAGTATAATATAAATGTTAAAACATAACACTGTGTAGGTAACTTTTGTTAAACTTTGAATGGTATTAATAATCAAAGTGTTACATTCTCTCTGCTATAGATTGTGCTTTCATGCCCTTAGTGTAAAAACATTACTTTTCCCTCCCTCTTTATTTTTTTTACATTGGCTGTGAAGCGCTTTGGGACAATTTGACGTCAAGAAATACAAGTGCTTCCGCTCGCATTCCCTCTAATAATGCTGCAACATTTGGGAAGTCAATAGTGTGGTACTGTGTAACATCACACCTATGCCTTATTCTGTGGAACAGTGAGACTATCTAACTGCCTGCAAACTGATACTGCCTGCAAACTGATTGATGCCTTAAGATTTGTTAGTACATGGTTAACATCACACTTAGAATGTAATTTTCCCCGTTATGTTTATTTTACAGCGGCTAGATGTTATTCTCAGTAGTTATCCAGAAGGACATAAATCAGCTGCTGTAATCCCAGTGCTAGATCTGGCTCAGAGACAACATGGTTGGTTACCTATCTCTGCCATGAATAAGGTAAGTAATGATCATAATCAAAAGTTTGATATGCTTATAGAGATACTGTTTAGAACACACTTTGTTTATTCCCGTCATTGTTTCCTATTTAATAAAAAGCCTCGTACCACACTCCATGCAAGCAGAGCAAGTAACTTGTAAGCAGACCTTTGCTAATGTTGTCTGCATGAACTCTACAACAACGCCATGGGGGTGACTTCCTTGTGTTTTTTTTCAACTTCCGAATCTGCATATAAGGGCTTTGCTTTCTTTCTGCTTTGTATTCTGCAGAGTCTTCATAGGAGTTGTGATGGCAGATCTTTTCAGGTACCCAATTCTGATCATCCTGATTTGGATATATACAAAACTGTTTTTTCATAACTGTTGGGTCAAAATCTTGGAATTCCTTACTATATGCGATTGTGTGACTACCATCACTACAAGGATTGAAGCAGTTCAAGAGGATTGCCCACCACTTCAGAGCAGGGATGGGCAATATATATTAATAAGACTGGGTCACCCACATCCTGAAATTAAATTAAAAAGGTTTCAATATGGCTGACAAATTTGTATGTCTGGCTGGCCTGAAAGAAAATGTTTCATTTGATCGCAATTTTAAAAGGCAAAATTCTGGCTTTAATACAATTGTGAATAATATTGATATATGAATAGAGGACAGAGGAAAGAAAATCTGTGCACACAATTTTGTTAATTCATTTTAATGTGACCACCAAAAATAATTCCTTTCTACTAATTGGGAAGCCTTTAAATTGTTAAGTGCTGCACCTAGATTGATCAGATGGTGTTTTCAGAATTATTGAGAGGGAGCCAAACTCACCATATTGCCATATGAATGACTCAATGTTGCAATTCTGACCATCTGCTATGTGTTTTCGCATCTTAGTGTTTTCATCATTTTTTTCAGTAATGCAGTCTGTTTCCTTTACCTACTTCAAAAAATACTACATAAAATTGACTTGATAGTGGGTGTCTTCTTCAAAATGGTGACTTATACAGAGATTGATCTGATGGTCTTGTAGAATTACTGAGAAACAATCTTGGTTTTAGGAATACTGTATAAATAAAGCATTGTGTTGTCAGCCATCTGTTGTATGTTGCAGCACTTCAGATTTAATCAGGCACGCTTTTGTTGGTGGTCTGTTCCAGTTAAATGCAATTTTGCTCCGATGCTTTTCAGCTCACTAGACTGCATCCATGTTATTTTGAGCTACAAGTTTGATATTAACTGTCGGAGACCCAGGGGACAGAAGCATTCATTAAAATAAACAAGTGATTGTAGCAGGTAACCAATAGTCAAAATGTCAGACATATTTTCAGATTTTGAGTTTACTCTTCATGTAAAATCAATTTTCCCCTTTTTAGTGTTGATAAATGTGGATTGGATTCTGTAAGAGGAAATATAGGAAAGTATAGACCAGTTAGTTTAATGTCTGTCATTGGGAAATTGTTGAAATCCATTATTAAGGAAGCAGTAATGGGACATTTGGAAAGTCAAAATGCAATCCATCAGAGTCGGCATGGTTTTATGAAGAGTAAATTGTGTTTGACTAATTTGCTAGAGTCCTTTGAAGATGTGAAAAGCAAAGTGGATAATGGGGATCCTGTAGATGTAGTGTATCTGGACTTCCAGAAGGCCTTTGATAAGGTGCCGCACAAAAGATTAATACACAAGATAAAATCACACTGAGTTAGGGGTAATATATTAGCTTAGATAGAGGATTGGCTAACCAACAGAAAGCAGAGAGTCGGGATAAATGGATCTTTTTCTGGATGGCCAGCTGTAACTAGTGAGGTGCCACAGGGTTCGGTCCTTGGGCCCCAACTATTTACAATCTATATTAAAGACTTGGATTCAGGGATAGAAGGTACTATAGCTAAATTTGCAGATGACACCAAAATAGGTGAGAAAGTAAGTTGCAATGAAGAAATAAGAAATTTACAAGTGGATATGGACAGGTTAGGTGAATGGGCCAAAATTTGGCAGATGAGTTTAACGTGGATAAGTGAGAGGTTATCCATTTTGGTCAGAAGAATAAAAAGGTGACTTATTATTTAAATGGAGTTAAACTTCAGAATGCTTCAGTGCAGCGGGATCTGGGTGTTTTTGTGCATGAATTGCTGAAAGCTAGTATGCAGGTAATAAGGAAGGCAAATGGAATTTTGGCATTAATTGCTAAAGGAATAGAGTTTAAAAATAGGGAAGTGTTGGTGCAACTGTACAAGGCATTGGTGAGACCGCACCTGGAGTACTGTGCACAGTATTGGTCCCCTTACTTGAGGAAGGATGTAGTTGCATTGGAGGCAGTTCAGAGGAGGTTCACTAGATTGATTCCAGAGATACAGGGCTTGTCTTCGGAGGAGAGATTGAGCAGTTTAGGTTTATATTCGCTAGAGTTTAGAAGGATGAGAGGAGATCTAATTGAGGTATAAAAGATGCTAAAGGGGATAGACAAAGTAGGTGTGGAGCAGATGTTTCCCCTGTGGGGCATTCTAGAATGAGATGCCATAGTTTTAGGCTAAGGGGTGGTGGATTTAAATCAGGGATGAGGAGGAATTACTTTTCTCAAAGGGTCGTGAATCTGTGGAATTCACTACCTTAGAGTGCAGTGAATAAATTTGAGGAGATAGATTTTTAATTAGTAACGGGTTGAAAGGTTATGGGGAGAGGGCAGGAAATTGGAGTTGAGGCTGAAATGAGATCAGCCATGATCGTACTGAATGGCGGGGCAGGCTTAAGAGGCTGAATTGCCTACTCCTGTTCTTAGTTCTAATGTCCTTATATGTGGTCAAGCTAGGATATTGATGATGTTTCAGACATTAAACACAGGAAAGGATCAACTATTCCATTCAGCTTGTCCCATTATCCCATTTACCCCTTCTCCCCATTATGAAACTTGCAATACCTGAAATGCAGGGAAAAATGTAATAAAATCATAGAAGGTCGTCATTTAGTCCATTGTGTCAGCTGGCTCTTTGGAAGACCTAGCCCATTTGTCCCACTACCTTAACAAAAACAGAATTACCTGGAAAAACTCAGCAGGTCTGGCAGCATCGGCGGAGAAGAAAAGAGTTGACGTTTCGAGTCCTCATGACCCTTCGACAGAACTAGGTGAATCCCAGGAAGGGATGAAATATAAGCTGGTTTAAGATGGTGGTGGTGGTGGGGGGGGGGGGGGGAGGAGAGAAGCGGAGAGAAGTGGGGGGGGGCGGTGGGGCGCACGGAGAGAAGTGGGGGGGGGTGGTCGGGGGGGTGGTGTGGTTGTAGGCAAAAGCAGTGATAGAAGCAAATCATCAAAAGATGTCATAGACAGCAGAACAAAAGAACACATAGGTGTCGAAGTTGGTGATATTATCTAAACGAATGTGCTAATTAAGAATGGATGGTAGAGCACTCAAGGTATAGCTCTAGTGGGGGTGGGGGGAGCATAAAAGATTTAAAAATATTTTAAAATAATGGAAATAGGTGGGAAAAAGAAAAATCTATATAATTTATTAGAAAAAAAACAAAAGGAAGGGGGAAGAAACAGAAAGGGGGTGGGGATGGAGGGGGGAGGTCAAGACCTAAAGTTGTTGAATTCAATATTCAGTCCGGAAGGCTGTAAAGTGCCTGGTCGGAAGATGAGATGTTGTTCCTCCGGTTTGCGTTGGGCTTCACTGGAACAATGCAGCAAGCCAAGGACAGACATGTGGGCAAGAGAGCAGGGTGGAGTGTTGAAATGGCAAGCGACAGGGAGGTTTGGGTCACTCTTGAGGACAGACCGCAGGTGTTCTGCAAAGCGGTCGCCCAGTTTATGTTTGGTCTCTCCAATGTAGAGGAGACCGCATTGGGAGCAACGAATGCAGTAGACTGAGTTTTTCCAGGTAATTCTGTTTTTGTTTTGGATTTCCAGCATCCGCAGTTTTTTGTTTTTGTCCCACTACCTTGCTCTCTTCCCATAATCTTGCAAGTATTTACTTTAGGAATATATCCAATTCCCTTCTGAAAGTTACTATTGAATTTACTTCCACCACTCTTTCAGGCAGTCCATGCCAGATCATAACATTGTGCGTAACTTTTTTAAAATTTGCCTCTCCCCTCAGTTTCTCCTAGTAATTTTATCATAAGAAATAAGAGTAGGCTATTCAGCTCAGTGAGCTTCCTCTGCCATTCATTAAGATCATGGATGATTTGATTGTGGCACAGCTCTGCTTTCTTGTCTGCCCCCTATAACCTTGGACTCCCTTGTAAGTAAAATTATGTCTAGCTCAGCCCTGAATATATTCAGTGACTCAGCCTCTACTGCTCGCTGTGGAAGAGAATACCAAAGACGAATGATCCTCAGAAAAAAAATTCTCATTAGACTTAAATGGGAGACCCTTTATTTTTAAACTGCCCCACAGTTCTAGATTCACCACGAGGGGAATCATCCTCTTGGCATCTACCCTGTCAGGTCCCCTCAATCTTCTGTTTCAATCAGATCGCCTTTTAGCATTCTAAATTACAATGAGTATAGGCCCAACCTGCTCAACCTTTCCCCATACGACAACCCTGTCATTCTAGGAACCAGCCTAATACATGTGCATACAAAAGTGGCTAAAGGCAAGAATCAGTAGTGGAATATGATTGTTTTTCAGACTGGAGGAACGTATATAGTGAAACTCCCCAGGGACCTGTACTAGGCCCACTGCTTTTCTTGATATACGTTAATGACCTAGACATATAGAGTAAAATAGATGGCCTTCATAAAATACTGGTCGGGTCACAACTGGAGTAGTGTGTCCAATTCTGAACAATGGAAAGTTTGAGGTTTGTGGGTGGAGAAGAAATTTATGAGAATGGTTTCAGGGCTGAGATAGACTGGAGCATCTGGGGTTGTTCTCCTTGGCAAAAGGGTCAAGAATAAGAGGATCTAGGTTTAAAGTGATTGGCAAAAGAACAAAAGTCGGTACGAGGAAAAATTTTGAGTAGTTATGTTCTAGAATGCACTGTTTGAAAGGGTGGTAGAGGCAGATTCAATCATAGTTTTCAAGAGGGAATTAGATAAGTACCTCAAGGGAAAATAATTTGGAGGGACTATGGGCAAAGGGTGGGGTAATAGGACCAACTAATTTGCTGTTAGAACTGGCACAGGCTCTATGGGCCAAATGGTTAACGCACATAGCCATTCCATGAAATAAATTGGTGAAACGATTTGTTTCTGGCCTGGTCTTTAGTCTTTCCCAGATCACATTTGGTAGAGGCTTTGTGAATGAAAGACATGAAGATTCCATTCAAATCAAAAAGTGGGGGCAACTATTTCACTACCCTTGGTTACACTTTATATATTGGCCAGTAATTGCACACTTAAATAAGACTGTTTATGGGAGTAGCTAGCATTAATCTGAGGCAAGATACTAATTGGTAACTGGAAGCAACTGAATACTGATGGATTAGAAATTTTTATCAGAGGCATTTGATCAACTAGACAATCATTGTCTATCAACTTTGTGACCTCTTCAATAAATTTGACTTAATTTGGTTCCCCTCAGAAGTGGTGTATATTTCAAAGCTTGTTTATTTGATTTTACTGCCTGAAAAGTAAGAGGTTAGTCCCCAGTACCCCCCCCCCTGAAAATGCTGGACTGAATTGAAGAAGTTGTAGGATTTGCAATTATGACTATTGCAGTCCATTCTAGGAAGCAAAATCTTCGAATCACTTTTTATGTCTTTTTCTCTAAAAGGTTGGCGAGCTTCTGAATATGCCTACTATGAGGGTATATGAAGTAGCAACATTTTACACTATGTTTAATCGCAAGCCAATGGGAAAGTTCCACATTCAGATCTGCACAACCACACCATGCATGCTTCGAGACTCTGACAGCATTGTAGCATGCATCACGAAAAAGCTTGGTAAGCAGAAAATCTGGATACTCTAGTCATTTACTGAAACGTGAGCCTTTTTTCTTAAAATAACTTGTATCAATATATACTGTAAGGATCCTGTATAACATTTGTTTTCATCAAATGTACAAAAATATTCTAGTATTGATTTATTGGTTATGGCTTAGTTTACTCAATTACTGAAGCGAAATAATTAGTAATTGGGACTCTGCGTTTCTGAAATATTCAAATATTTACAATAAAATAGAGACTTTTAAAGCCAAATATTCCATTTAATGCTTCTATGAACTTTTCTAAATTCTTACTTGGTAAAAAAAATTGGTTATTTGCAGAATCTTTTCATGCCTCCAGAACATCCCAAAGCACTTCACAACCAATTAAATACTTTTGATGTGTGGTCACTGTTGTCTTATAGGCAGATACAGTAATCATTTTACACACAACAGCAATAAGATTAAGGATCAATTATTCTGTTTTGAGGTTCTTGGTTTTAAGATAAATGTTAGTCAAGAGGAAGGCACTGCTACAGGATGCCATATATGTCCAGCTTAATAGGCAGCAAGGATCTTAGTTTAACATTACAGCCCAAAGATGGCACGTAAAACACAGCATTTCTTCAACACTGCACAGCAAGTGCTCAAGTTCTGAGTGGAGCTTGAACCTACCAGCTCTGACTTGGGTGAGAATGCTTCTGAGCAAAGCTAACAAAAAATAGTTTATTCGGTTCCCTCAACTCCTGCATTTCAGGTTGGGTAAAAGCTGGTTTAGCATTCAGCAGATGCCAGATTCAGACTCTGAAAATGCTTCTGTTGAAAGCTAGGAGTAGCAAGAATCTTGTGATAAAAATGGATTTTTGGATGGATTGGATTTTTGAACTTGTAATATTTCTTAACCCCCTGCACACTGAAACCAGTGTTAACTCCCAAAAGCTGCATAGTGTTGTTTTTAAACTAGTAAATCAGCAATCTCAAATGATAATTAGACACACATTGGGATCAATGTTGCTTATTTATAAAAGTTATTATTGAAGTTGTGTACCGTAGTGAAAACTAGTTAGGTAGAATGGTCACAGTAATTGGCAAGTACCCACCAATAAAGATTGCCTTCATTCAATATTAGTAGATAGTTTGGCATAATTAGAGAGAAAGATTATGCCCCATTTTGTAACCCTCTGATTAATAGCTTCTTGAGCAAGGATCAGTCTTTCTGGAACAGTGCCTGAGGCAGGAATAGTCTGTACCATATAGTGGCTTGTGATTTCATAACCAGCAGAAACAATTACTATATTTTAAAATCTGAATAAACAACTTTAGCGGTTAAGCTAGGGAAGGTAGTCTTCTGTCTTATAATTTATATTGAGAGGAAACAGGTTGCATGTTTATTTTCATAACCTGAGCAGCATAGGAAGATATAGATCCTCATGCTCTAATTAAACATTCATTAATGAATGGTACAATACAAGTATAAGTACAAAATCGGTGTCTTATCTCATTAAAATTCTTATTCATTGTGCTCTTCGTAAAGTGAGAATTCATGGGATGGCCTGTTAATCAGTTGCTATTATATAGAGCAAGGGTTCTCTTAAACAATGGAATGAACCAATGATTTTAAGTATTGGGCAGTAGCAGTCTTACTCTGGGTTGAATGGGATGTAAGTTTTGCTTATGAAAATGACTAGTGACATTGAATGTGAAAAAATATCTGCCAATATCTCTCGTCTCTGGTTATTAAGTGTACCACCTGAGATCATAGCAGTGGTTTGTCAAGATTGAGTTATTTGACAATAGCTGTAGATTTGTATCCCGAAATAAAATGATAGTTCCCCATAACGGAACTTCTTGCCACTAGAGAGCCTTTAGCTATCATCCTCAATGCTAGTTTTTGTCAGAACTACTCTAAACAGTGCACCAATGGACGTGATCTAGGGTCTGTGTTGGTGATGGTTCTATGTGGACGTCTGCTCTGAGGCCTTTCCTTGCTCTTCATTTGTAATTTTGTCTTTTATTGCTTCTAATTCTTTAGAACCATGATTAAGAATTCATAAATAATGAGTCCAGTAACACCTTGACATTTTAAAAATTAAAATGTTTATTAACAAAGAATAGCATACGAGTTAGTTAGTTAATTATAACAATTCCTAAAATTCTTAACTAACCTGGCTCCCAATTACACACTCCCTTTAAAGGCAACAGTCTAAAATATATTTTAAATTTAGAGGCAATTCAGCAAGGTTACCGCAAGCACCCAATAGTGGATTACACCCGATAGTGGAATTCCAAAGGCTTTTAACACAGCTTTGGTTATTGGAACAACAGACTTCTGCAAAGTGACTAGAGGCTTCCCACAAGTCTGTACCTTTCATAGCCACACCTCATACAGCCTTCCTTCCTCTTTAAATCCCATTGTTCCCCCCATGACATTAGAATTTACTTTTCCCATAAAAGATTTTCATATTATGTTGTCATTATGGTCAGCACTTTTGGAAAAAATCAATGTAATAAATCTTGCCAGTTGTAAAAAATCTTACCATGTCTCTGAAAATCCAACAGTAATTCCCCTTTACTTAGCTTGTCCATTGGCATTTCAAAATGTGTCCAACATACTCTTAGAAAATTTTCCTCACCTCTCCAAGCCAAAAATTGACAAGCTTGATTAAAAATAGAGCAGGGAACATAAAGGTTGGATTTAAGCTTTGGTCAAGAGGATCATTGAAATTATTAGATAACCCAAATTCCAGCTGGTACTATACATAAATTTTTTATTGCATAGGTAAATCATAAATCATTGAAATATTTTGGTATCTTTAATCCCATTGTAAATTGTGTAATTTTCTATGGTAAAGACAACAGTAAAACCTTGATTGTTGAATATACATAAAATTAAGCATATTTTAAAAATAGAACATTTATTACACCACTTCAAATATTGAATCTGGCGCAGAGGCCCAAAATAAGCATTTTTTGTTGACCATTGTTTTAATGAATTTTTTTTAAACTGCCTTTTCTAAAACTCTATAGCAACAGAAGCATGACATCTAGCCTTTAAACCACGGGAGGGTTTTTTTTAAAAAAAGGCTACTTGGAAACAACGGAGTCCAGCCAGGTTGGTTCTGATGGGTCTCAAAGTGAAGTGTTTTCAGTTATGTTCATTTCCTCTTTAGGAATCTCGATTGGAGAAACTACGCCTGACAAGTTTTTCACCGTCACAGAAGTGGAGTGCCTGGGTGCCTGTGTCAATGCACCAATGGTGCAAATTAATGACAACTATTATGTAAGTCTTTGCAATGGATTGCATATAAAAGGTGTAAAATTGTGACAACGGTAGAACAAGTTTAACAACATTGTAGACATCTTTACTATAGTTGATATTGGAAATAATTTCAACACTAAATCGACTATTTGAAATTACTATTCAGTCTTAAACAGCAGCAACTAGAATAATACTTGTCTTCATTCAATAAATGTAATTTCAAAATCTGGTCCACAGCAGGAAGATTTTATAATTGTAGGAAATTGAAATGGCTGCCATTTAATACTCAATACCTTCTGTATCCAACTCTTGGCACTAATTTTCAACTGTGCAGCTTTAAATAAAACTCTTACTCAACTTGCCTAGTTGTGACTAACTGCTTTAAAGTAGCTTGAAATTTACATACTTAATTTTCAATATAAACTATTTTGCTCAAGGAAATGTGCTTTAGATTTATAATGTTTGTCAATATTTACCCCTTTTCTGATTCTTCCTGGAGTACGGTCCCATGATTCACCCAAGTGCTAAGCACAAGTGCCACTCTTATTGTCAATACAGTAAGAGTTGGCAAAACAGGGTGGCAGCTCCTGTTCTCACCTAATCTTCACACTTGTATTTTCTACTAGTGATCAGGAACCCTGGCTGACATCAGCTAACTCAAAATGAACCAGGAATTGAACCTTATGGGTTTTTGATTTTTAGCTTCGCTACTACACTGGGTGTATTACTTTTATCCTTTGTTAAACTATACAGGGATTTGCTACATTTACATTAAAATACTTTACCTTTGTACAGTAACAATTGTATAATTGCATATGGGTAGTAATGTTATATTTACATTACAGGAAGATTTAACGACGAAAGATATGGAGGAAATAATTGATGAATTAAAAGCTGGCAAGATTCCCAAACCTGGCCCAAGGTAAATAGAATGCAAGGAGTTATGCTGTAAAATGCAATGTTTTTTAAAATCTACATTTGGAAGATGAGGAAACTTAAAAAACTTTATGTACAACAGTAATGAATGCTAGGATTTTTAAACTCATCTATAGACTAAACTACTAGAATCTAAATTATTTCAGATTCTACTATCCATTATGGAATGTTAAATCTATACCATTAATTCCTGTAAACTTAACTTGAAATTTCAAATTTTGCACACATTTATCCTCAGCACTGAGTAATTCACAATATTTTTTTTAAATTGGGACTCTCCTCTCCTCCAACCAACCCCCCCCCCCCGCCCAACCACTTCCAATCCTGGAGCCATTTCAGATGTTTAGTTCTAAAAACATGCACCTGCTGGAGATAGGCTCTAGTTAAATTGCAATCTGAGTGGCAAAGCCATTGTGACTTTTTCAAGCAGGTCTGCAGACAGAAGAGGAGTTTAAGGGAAGTATAAAACTGTACTTCAGCTCCTGCAAGAGAATTTCAGCATTCTGAGCAAAAGTGGACCAGCATTGAAGATACCAAGACACACAATTCAGGCTTATGAATAAGTTTTGCACTTGTCTTGCTGTGTATTCACCTAAAACCCCTTGGTTTATTTATAAAGTAAATAGGGGCATTTCCCTTCAACCACCATAATTTTGGGACTATGAAGGTGTGATTTTTTTTTAAAAAAGGCCTCATCCTCTTAAGATGGTAACTTGCACTTGGGTATAGTTTCAAGAGTATGTGAAATTCTTAGTGATTACTCATGTCATTCTAGACAAACGATGTTCTGTTTTTGAAGGGAAGGAGATTATGGCTGATATGTGCTCTCTACAGAGTAGAGGAAAGAGAATGTGACCTTGTTAAAAGGATTTTTTAATCCTTATAGCACAATTTATGGCTATGTAATTTAATAAAATCCCATAATTGTTTCTCCTGTTACTAATCTAGTAATTAGTCAATTTAGTAATTAAGTCTCAATTTTTAAAAGCTTATACAAAGGGTTATTAAAAATAACCAACAGCAGCTACAGTGCTGCATTTTAATTTCTATCTTGTTTTCTGGTCACAGATATGTGCTAGAGCAGTTACATTAAACAACCTTTTCTGTTGTGTTTTGGAATTTAGGACAGGCAGCTGCATGTCTGAACAATGTCCTGGCAGCTGTTTTACTTAACTTTTAAATTAACTAATGACAACTTGGGTTAAGTTTCATAAACCCACTTTATATTTAGGAATTTATGTAAATCAGTCTAATTCTCATTCTAATGTAGGTCTGTATAAAATCTGTTCTATGTACTGTACAGATGAACTTGGTAACTGAACAGACAGTAATTCTCATTAGGCAGCAGACCTGAAGGGCATCAGTCTCATTGCTTAATAGTGGGCACATTTGTACAAAGGCAACTTGTCTATTGTATGCAATGGTCAGCTTGGTATCAGAATTAACATTCAGCAGTTGGTAGCATTATCAACAATGTTCCTATATTCAGATCATTTTTCCAAACGCATTTTCTGTAATGAATTCTAAAACTGAGTTGGAAGGTGTCAAGCTCAGCAAGAGATTGCAGCAGTGCAGGGGTTTTTTTAAAGTAATTTCCTCTTGTTAAAACTTAATTTTCCCTCATGGAAAATATGCATGACTGACTTCAAAATAAAAGTACTGCTTGTAAGCACAGTACTTTGTTATCAGCAAACTACAAACATTTGCTTAAACAGAGAATTAAAAGGTGTGCTTGATGAGTTTTAGGCAATGCTTTCTAATTTGCACCAATGGCAAATGGTTGGCACCCCATTTCTTGATATAGATGGCTGACTCAGAATAAGCAGATATGGTGTAATGGATGGTGGAAATTGAAAAAAAATGTTTTGCACAAAGAAAAGTTTATTGCCCATGTCAGAACCTAGCATTCATTTACTCTATTTTAATTCTCAGCAAGTTTAGGGTGGGGTGGGAGAGTGTAAAATGCTGTTTGAGGCCAAGCCTTTTAATTCCTGGAATTTATCTGCATGCCACTAGTTAGCTGTCTGCCCAAAATAGAAGTTCGGAGAGCCAAAGGCCACCGACTGGTGCCAAAGGAAGGCTTGTTTGTAACTTACTTCCTTGCAGAGGGTCTGCTGTTTGGGACACACAAGTGTCAGCTTTCCTATGGTGTCTAGTAAATTCTGTATGCTAATAAATCTGTACAGGTGCAACACCAGTAGCTCTTAAGTCAGTTATTCTAATAGAGGGAATACATACAAACACATGAATTAGGTGCAAGAGTAGGCCATTCAGTCCCCTTGAGTCTGTCTGTCATGTCATTTGATATGATCATGGCCTTAAATCTACCTTCCTGTCTACCCTTTAGATTCTTGACAGACAAGGGATTCAAAATATTCAGTGATCCAGCCTCCACTGCTCTCTGGGGAAAGAGTTCCCACCAAACTGCTCTTGCCTCTCATTTCTCATCAACACATTGCCTCTTGGTGATATTATTCAAAAACAGTTCAGGTTTCACTTGTACACATGACACAGCTCTATCTCACCACTCTCTCCCCTGACCCTTCTCTTGTTCCTAACTTGTAGTACTATATATTGGACAAGCAGTGTGACAAGAACAGAAATTTGCTCCCACCTAAATACTGAAAAGGCTGAAGCCATTGTCTTTGGCTCTTGCCACAATCTCCACTCCCTCACCGCGAGTTCCTCGCTCCCTGCCAATGAGACAATTCCCTTCTCTCAAGCTCTGCTTCTCTATAGCTCCTTTTAGGGTGCTTCTTAAAACCCAACTCTCCCAATATCTTTGTGTGGCTGTCAGATTTTGGTTGAAACTCCCAAAATGCCATAGGATGTTTTACCAAGTTAAAGGCATGACTATAAATACAAGTTGTGTACTAATGAATATTTCAAAATAAGATTCAGGAAAAAAAATTGCAGGTTTATTTTACATTTGAAATTGAGGCTCAGCCCTGTGATATACAGGACTTATGTCTACTACAGAATGCAAGCACAGTTTACTGGTGTGTGGCTTACTAAAAACTGATATTTACTGTATAGTGTTTGAACATAAAGTGCTTCAATTTATCTCGTTCTTTCTAGGAGTGGACGTTTTTCTTGTGAGCCTGCTGAAGGTTTAACTTCACTACTAGAACCACCGAAGGGACCGGGTTTTGGAATTCAGCCAGACCTTTAACCAGCTTGTTCTGTCTACATTATCAATTATATCTTGAAATTATGAAGTTATCTGTGTACACAAGGTATAAATGTATATAAAAATGTTCATACCACCTTAAAGTTTTGTTTTATTAAATATTTAAATTGGATTTTATTTCCACTTTTGAACCACAGAACTCGATAGAAAGCTGGCCCTAGTTTCCCCCTAGGGCATTGTTTCAATCTGCTTGGCAGAGACTGTTGCAAAACCCTAAGATCTCAGAAACCTATAAAATTCTGACAGGACTAGACAGGGTAGATGCAAGAAGGATGTTCCTGATAGTGGGGGAGTCCAGGGGTCACAGTCTGAGGATACGGGCTAGACCATTTAGGACTGAGATGGGAAGAAATTTCTTCACCCAGAGTGTGGTGAGCCTATGGAATTCATTACCACAAAGTAGTTGAGGCCAAAACATTGTATGTTTTCAAGCTCTTGGGATGAAAGAGATCAAAAGGATATGGGGAAGAAAGTGGGAGCAGGCTATTGAGTTGGATGATCATAATGAATGGCCTGCTTCTAGTTTCTATGTTTTATGATCTGAATTTTTTTCCTTGCCCCAGAATAAATGTTCCCACTGCCTTTGATCTACCCCTTATTTAAGGCATTTAACTTAAGTCATTGATGGAGGAAGGAAGTGTTTTGAAACAGATCTCACAGCTGGAAGAAAAGTTGTATTACATAAACATGGATGGATGCAAGCAAGCAAGCAACTACTTTTGGCACCCACATTCTTGTGTTCAGGAAGATATGCATTTGAGCTGTGATTCAATACAGTTGTTGGACAAAAGTAAATGTGTGTAGATCCTTTGAATTTAGATTGTCAATTCTTGGTTGTTGGGCACTGAAGTATTGTTTCTCAATATATTTCTATGAGACAGTAAGCAGTGTTGTGACAGATTAAATGGAGGTTGTAGAAAATTTTCATGATGAAGAAGGCATTCTATTAAATCAGAAGATGGGAAGTTGCATATTAGGAAAGATGTGTAAATGTATTTACTGACATAACTTATGTTTGCCCAATTATGTCACCAGCTTATCAGACCAGGGTGATACAGTATGACAAGTGTGAGTGTTTCAGTTGCCAAGTAAGACTCTTCACAAATTTCCTTTTAAGATGTAAAAGTTTATGAAATGCAACACTTTGTCAAAACAATTTACACCCATCAAATCAATAAGAGTCAAATTCCTTTGCTAAAAGTTAATTTTAATTTATTATCCACTGTTAGATGCTCTTGAATGATGTATTGTGATCAACCTTCTTGACCTGTTGCAGTCAGTGTAGCAAAGATACTCCATGGTGTTAAATAGGTTGTTTCAGGATTTTGACTCAGCAAAGATATGACCTGTGACTTGAAGCATGAGTTCCCAATCACTTTGTTGCCCTTGTCCTGCTAGCTTGTGGTGGGTTTGAAAGGCAGTGTCAGATTATTTGGTGAGTTTCTGCAGTGCATAGTGTAGCTAGTTAATACTGCAGTTAAATAATTATCAGTACATTAAGTGTTGTCCATCCATCAAACTGCTTTAACCTGGAGGGTGTTGCAGCTGCTTCCATCACTATCTTCACTTATTTACATGGTCCAAGTAGAGAGGTTTTGAGAAATTAGATGAGCCCACTCTTCCAGAATATCCAGCTTCTGATCTTTTGTGCCAGCCTCAAATGTCATGGCTACTAGAGTTTCTGGTCAGCAGTGAACCCTAGCATATTGATGGTGGGGCATTCTGATAGTAATGTCATTTAATGTCAAGAAAGTACTTAGACTCTTATTAGAGATGGGCATTGCCTGGTACTTGTGGCACAAATGTTAATTATCCAAGCCTTGCTGCATATAAGTAGGAGCTGCTTTATCAGGAATTTTGAATGGAACCAAACATTTTGCATTCATTAGTGGAGAGGTCATGGATGAAGCAGTTGAAGATGGTAGACCTAGGACACTACCACAAGGAACTGTAACAAAAATAAACTGCTGGTCTCAGCAAGTCAGGCAGACTCTGGAGAGGTTAACATTTCAAACAATGGCCTTGTGTCAGGACTAAACTGTTGCATCTATTAGGTAGAAACACAGGGAAATGGGAACAAGTTCAACCAGGTAAAGGTGGTGATGTGAATGGGGACTAGTTGGACCTGTATTCAAGGGGATTGAGGTGTAGATAAATTAGGGAAGTCCATGGTGAAAAGGAAGCATTTAGGGGGCAAAATAAACTGGAGCATTTCAGTCACAGGATGTAAGCAGGAAGAGAATGGACAAGGAGAAAATCAAAATGGGAAGAAATTCTGGGCAGAATTTTACTGCCAGTGAGTTTGCAGGCAGAAGGGGCCCATAAAATTCTTCAAATAGCCTTCCCACCAGCCCCTGCCACTCAATTTTATATTCAAATGAATAAGTCCTAAACTGGCCTGCACTTGCCCCAATTAAAGGCCCTTCAGTGGCAAACTAATGACCTCTTAAGGACCATTTCCTGCTCTGAGTGAGAGGGGTAGAAACCCCATCTCAAGTCAATTAACAGAGCACTAAATGGTTGTGTATGCCCACAAAAAGCGGAACAAATTCACTCCAGCAATCAGTAACTTGCCAAAGTTTCATTGACAGAACCTTCCAGAACTGCAACCTCTACTTAGAAAAGCAAGGGCAGCTGCCACATGGAAGTATCACCTGCAAGTTCCCCTCGCTCCCAGTCCTACAATATTTTATGGAAACATTGCTATCCCTTCATTACAGGGTTAAAATTCTTGAACTCCCTACTCAACAGCCCCACCCAAATGTAGTGTTTCAAGGTGCAGCTTATTACCTTTGAGGGCATTTAGGGATTGTCTTGTCAATGATGCCCACTAGCCATTAAAAAAACTGGGTTAAGTGCCATATAATGTACACCACTTTGAATTTCTGTACTTTCCACAAAGTATATAAATGTTACATATGCAGATTGAATTTAACAGCTGACAGACCCACCTAATATTGAGCCATATGAAACAACTAACAGCTGTTGTGTATTGGTTTTATGTCCACTGAATACTTTGAATTTCAACGAGCATAGTGCAGTGATTGTGTTACTGGAATAATATTCCAGAAAACAGCTTCAAATAACTGACAGTTTGAGAACTTGGATTCAGCATAAAATAAATTTGGAAATTTAAAAATCCCATCAGTAAAAAGTGAGCATAAAGCTGGTTCACCAATGTCCTTTAGGGAAGGAAATCTGTCCTCATCAGATCTGGTGTGGGTGACTTCAGCCCAATGTCAATGTCTGCCCCCTGGCTTGCTGGGCCACTTCACTCAGCTGCATCAAGCTAAAATTCAGTGGTTCAGGAAGGCAGCCCACCACCAGGCCAACTAGTGATGGCCAATAAATTCCAGCCTTGCCAAATATCCCAAGAACGAATTGAAAGATATAGGTAGACAACCAAGATTCTCTTTAACTTTGAGACCCCAAAGTTATTTCAATAGCACAGGTAACAGCAGATTTGGTTAGTTTTCCCTATGCCCCAAATCCCTTCCTTCTGAAATGTTCAGCAGGAGATAATCTATAGTATATTTTAGAAATTGTGATTCTGACCACATCATATCTTAGAAATGATAAAACAATTAACTGGAGCTTTATGATCTTCTACCCAAAATAACATGACGTATTCAATTCAGACTTAAGAGCAAAGTACATATGCAAGAAACGAAGCCACAAATATAAAATTGTGGAAACGGACTTGGAGACTTAGGTGATAATTTTCCCAAGGATGGAAAGGAGGAGAAGAATTATCAATGTAGTCCACTTAAATTCACTAAATGGATGCTTAGGTGAGGCCATTTTACTGCACTTTTCCAAGTTAAGGCAATAGTTATGTTTTCAGAATTTAGGATGAAACTTGAGGTAATTCTAAATCTGTGAAAAGATGCAGTACCAGCACATCTGTTAGGGAAACTATCCAGCCCAGCAGCATTCCTCACTTACGATGTTAGAAGCATTGGATATGGCACATAATCATTAACAAACCTTCATAACTTGAACACCACCTTAAGGTCAACTATTATAATAAAAAAACCTTAGGAGCATACCTATAATTGATTATTTTGTCGTACTAATTTAAAATGTTTCAAAAAATGTCCATCCTCATTGTTGCACTTCTGATCCTTGAGCCCATAAGAATGGTAGCGGCCTAATCAGGATTTTTAAAAAAGCAACACTGTACAGTTACCAAATATAACTCAGCAAAAGCAAGCAGGTGTGAAGGTGAAGAATTCACTACTTAAAATAGCATTACAGCAATAATTGAAGTAAACTACAGATCAGTAACTGGTGAATTACAGGTTATTCACAGCAGTCAGATCTATATGACTGCAGAATTTAAAATTGTTTTTGACTGACATTGTGGGAACAGGTTTTTGGGCGTGGAGTTGCACATAAGTGGTGCCAAACTGGTGTGGACCTTCGTTTCAGTTTGTAAGTCAATTCCCTACACAAGGGAACATTCTATGAATTCAGATGCATCGGGTATTAATTGAATAAATGTTACTTTGATACAATTTGACAATGTTGCCAAATAGATATTTTATAATAAGATTGTAAACATTCCTGATAATCCAAGCTAAAATAGCTTGGGAGTTCCTAGAGCTTCACCAATAATTAAAACTGCAGTCAAGGAGATTATAGATTTCTGTTTAAAAAATGTAAACAGATATTCAAAATCAATTGCTGCCACATTTAAGACATTATTCAAGGTCTACATGAGCATCTTAGTGCAATTAATCTCATTCATTGGTAACCATGTTGTATTAAACAGTAGAGTGGAGTGCAGAGGGTTTTTTTGTCTTCCTACTGCTTAATTACTTAGCTATACCATTTGATATCAAAATGCATTTATATAGTGCCTTTTAACATAGTAAAATGTCCAGATGAACTTCACAGGAGCACCAATCTTTGACATTACATTAGGGCAGATGACCAGAAGATTGAAGAGGTAGGTTTCAAAGAGGCAGTGAGGTTTAAGAGGGAATTCTTGAAAATAAGGTTGAGAATTAGAAAATTGAGGTGTTGCTTAACCAGGAGCCAGTGTAGTTTGGTGGTGCAAGTCAGGACAAGGGCATCAAGTTTAAGGGAGGGTAGAATGTGGGAGACCGGCCAGGAGTACACTGAAATAACCAAAGTTTAGACGTAACAAAGGAATGGATGAGGATTTCAGTAGAAGCAAAGCTGAGGCAGGGCAGAGTTGGACAATGCTAGAAATGCAAATTGACCTGCCATATCACTAAGATTGTCAAATATAATTTTACAGTAGAACCACAGAAGCATAGAAAAGTATGCTGTTTGTTCCAGAAGTGAAGATTATCTTATTAAAAATTCTTGCCTTTGAATCCTCTCAATCTTGCCCATTCCTACCTCCAGTTTGCTTCAGGCTCGATTCCTCCCAAACTTTTTCAGCTTGCCTTACTATGTTCAGCAATTTCTGCACATTTACACTGAGGTCCCTCTGCTCCTGCACCCCTTTTAGAATTGTGCCCTTCATATTGCCTCTCGTTCTTTCTCCCAAAATCAGTCACTTCACACTTCTCTGCAATAAACATCATATGCTTCTTAAACAAAATTACCTGGAAAAACTCAGCAGGTCTGGCAGCATCGGCGGAGAAGAAAAGAGTTGACGTTTAGTCCTCATGACCCTTCGACAGAACTTGACTCTTCTCCGCCGATGCTGCCAGACCTGCTGAGTTTTTCCAGGTAATTTTGTTTTGGATTTCCAGCATCCGCAGTTTTTTTGTTTTTAATCATATGCTTCTTGTCCATTCATTCCACAAACCTGTCTTCTTGGATTTTATCACCATCCTCAGTTCACAATTCTACCAAGTTTCGTGTCATCTACAAATTTTGAAATTGTCCACTGTACACCTAAATCTAGGCCATTAATTATATACCAAACCCTGGGGAACCCCACTATACACCTTTCTCAGACTATTCAGTATTACTCTTATTTCCTGTCGTTCAACCAGCTTTGTATCCATTTTGCTACCGACTTTTCATCCATGGTCTTCAACTTTGCTAACAAGCTGGTTATGTGGCACTTTATCAAATGCCTTTTGGAAGTTCATGTATGCCACATCAACTTCTGTTTTTTGAGGTTAGAGATGAACATATTGCAGAAAAGTGAGACATATTTCTGAAGCTTTTCATATTGCACTCAAGACAAAAAGGCAAGAATGCCAAACTTCAATAGGGAAAAAAAAGTGTGCAAGTCAGCTCTCCATGTCACCATGGAGAAAGCAACAGCAAACTATAGGCTCCAAGCTCCCTAGTAATTTAAAAAAAGCACAAGGCTTGAATATATTCCTTTTGTTTGCAGAGAACAGGCCTATGCATATGTACGTACATCACTTCTAGCGAATGAAAATGAGCCATGTTATGAGCATGACTGAGTATCTTATATTGATTCTTAGTGTAACTATTATTGCAGTCAGAATTGTCTAGCAAGTACTGCCCAATCGTGGAATCACATCCAACACGTTTGTTCTGGGTTATATAAGCATGGGCTGGTTGAGTATAATCTGTACTCTCCCATTATGAACAACCGGAGGAACATGTTGTTCGATTCCATCAGCCAAATTGTTGGGTGAACAAATGGCTAGGACCCTATTTATGAGATTACTGATAAGACCAATCTTATAACCCATGAAGCTATATGAATCCCAAGTGTAGATTAACTGAAGGTAGGCTTAATGTAGACAGTAATGGAGAAAGGAGAAATCATTTGTACATTCCTCAACTAGCACATCAAGGAAAGGAAGCATGTTAGACTGCTCCATCTTAAAAATAAATTTGAGCATGGGATGGAAAACACAAAGTGTGAAAGGAAATTCTTGCATATGGTTGCAAATGCAAAGATTGCAAATGCATCACCGATATATCAGAGATATGCATGGGTTAGGGCTCATTCCATAAAAAAAAATCTGCTTCGTGCAGACAATGTTGAAATGAAATTGT
Organism: Carcharodon carcharias; assembly: GCF_017639515.1. NCBI lineage: Eukaryota > Metazoa > Chordata > Chondrichthyes > Lamniformes > Lamnidae > Carcharodon > Carcharodon carcharias. The sequence goes on from NC_054472.1 coordinate 171,524,631, forward strand.
CCAATGACAGTTAATGTTGACCCCAATTATCATTTCTAAAAGGTTTCCCACCAAGGTTAAACTGACTGGTGTGTGGTTGCTGAGCTTATCCTCACACCCTTGTTCAACAAAAAGGGTGTAACATTTGCAATTCTCCAGCACCATCCCAATTCATTGCCACACCAAAACGCAGAACGTTCTAACCCAAATAATGTTCTTCATACTTTTTTTTTGGTGGGGAGTGGGGTATAATTTAATATAGATTCTGGAAATCCAGAAAGTGTAAGCTGGCTTGTGCTTAAACATACTTTTATATCAAGCAGTTCAGATAAAACTGAATTTCCAAGTATACCACTGAGTTATAGAAAGCATAAACACCAGGAACTGGGAATCTAATTAAAAATAGCTTCTCACATGGCTCCCAGCACAGTGGACAATCTGTAAAATGCTGTCTACCTAATCAAGAGGGGGCTTGTGGAAAAGCTTTCTTGACTCCAAATAATTCCTAATGCTGGGTTTAGCTTGATTCTTAAACAGCTATATGCCAAGATTGTGTCATTTTTTAAATCCATATTGATGTAATAGGATCATGCTAAACTGCTATCAGTTTTTGCATGCCCAATATTGATAGAACCATTATCTTGGTCTCAGAACTAGCCTTACCCCACCCATTTGGAGTACCACCATATTTAAAACAAAAACCATAACCCTAGAAATTCAGCAGCACTTGTGCAATTTAAGTATTCCAAAGAAATGCCTTTAGAATTACCAGCCCTTGAAATGCTGCATGTCAAAACTCTCTAGCCACTAGCACCATGGAAGTACCTGCATCTCAGACTGAGCCACCACCTTCAAGGACAATTAGGGATAAATAATAAATACTGGTCTTGCCAACAGTGCCACATCCTGTGAATGAAGAAGTACACCTGCAAAACGGTAATATGCACCAGCGTATGAAGAGTATTCAACATGCAAAAAAGTATCCTATCAACAGGAACTGAAAGACTGTTTCATTTGATCTATTTAACATGTCCATTATTTATAAATAGAGCGGCCTTTTCGTTGGACAAAGGATAACCTGACAGCTTTCAAGTACATATAGAGGACATTGGATATAGGGGAAATTGGACAGAGTGGAGTGAAACAAAAGTAGCTAACTAGGTTGATAGCACAAATAAAGCACCAGTGGAATCCTATTACACCAATACATTCAGTACTTCATTTAAATCAATTCAGCTGGAGGAGCATTAGAAATGCTAATATAGAATTCTATATTGTCAGGCTACAGAAAAAAATTATAAAAGCAGATAATTGAAGAAAAACAACTGGCCTTTAAAAATCTTTGTTTCAGACTGAAAAATATCCAAAATAAAAGCCTGTTACCCAGTGTGCAATTATGAAAAATTGCTGTGGGCTTTAGTCATGATAACAAATAGCCAAAAAAACTTGTACACAGGCAGAAATTACTTCAACACAACTATTTTCTACTTTATCTCCCATTGCCACTTGCTAGGGTATGGCTCTGCAAGTGTATGCAACACTTAAGTATCTCATGCAAATATATTTAAAAACCTATAAACATTGACAGTAAACAGTGCAAAAGGGATCAAATCTGGGACTTTCCTTGTCCTTACATTTCACAAGCAGTAGATTAGTGCACTTGTTGAGTCAATAGGGAAATTTCCAGCTTCCCTTTATTGTGGAATAGGAGTCAAATAGCTGGCTGTATTTGGTGTACTACCTGGTGGCTAAAATAAATTAAACTAAAACATAGCAAATGCAGCAGTTATTCAAACGTGGCACAGTTATGCATTATTTCCTTCAACAACACCTTGCATTAATAATGATCTGAATGCAACATTTCATTTTATTTATGCCATTTGTAATCCAGGAAGGGGAGGTTTCTAAAACAGCTTATCTTATAATACCTTCCACTTCTGACTGTTACGGTTTTACTCATTTATTTAGCGGTCATGCTAGACAGCATACCAGACAATGAAGCTTCTGTTCCATACTCCGGAATGCTCTCCCTGTATTCCATGCCTCCCTGCTTCCCTCCTTCAAAACCTACTCCTTTGATCTTGCTTTCATCATGGCCCCAAGCCTTTTACTAGCACTGCTTGATGTTCAATTATTTTGTCAAATGCTTTGAGACTTCATTCAAATCAAAGGCACTACATAGGTTGCCTAAAAAAAAGTTAAGGTAAACAGCATTTATTCAGGTTGAAGGAAGGAGGAAAGCAGTGTTCCACAATGATCAGTGTTGGGACCATGTTCAGAATTTACTTTAAATGATTTAATCTCATCAAACTGGCATTATAGCTAAAACCTGAGGAAGAACGTAGCACAAGAGGACTGTGCAGTTAAGTGGCAAATGAACTTGTATGCACTTGGATAGAAAATGTATGACCTACACCTTAGAAAATAACCCCAGGAAGTGATATAGCCTAGGTGTTTTTAAAAAAACAAGTGGAATGTGTGAGAGGCAAGGAAATAAAAAGATAGGTTGAAAGGCTGGGATGAGGTAGATGAATTAGGAGAAAAACCAGCAGAGACTTGTGGGGCCAAATGGGTTGTTTCTATACTTATGTATTCTATAGAAGCGCATACTATTTTACATGTTTAAAATTTTAAAAGCCACATGTATTAAAAGTATTCAATTTGCTGTTAACATAAAACTCTGCTCAGCAAACAACAGCTGCAGGGTAAGAATGGGACAAAATTCAAATGTGCAATTTAGAATACTGACTTAAAAACAGATAAACAGCATATCAGTTTTTAAAGCTTATTGGTCAACTGGTTAGAGTCTCAGTTTCTCACTGGTATTAAACTACATCAGGTGGCAGTAACTACCCGATAGGTAAAAATAAATGGCGTGCCCAGTAGAACAGAAGTTAGTATGGACAGAAAATAGTTAATTTAGGTAAATTGTGACAGCGTAATTTGAGCATTAGATCATTGAGATCACCAAAAGCAGATTTCACTGGAATGCTTTCACAAGCATTTTTAAACAAGTAGAGATTTAGCTAGATCCTGTTGATTTTGGTTCCTTATTTACCCCACTGCTCAAACAAGACTGAATGCTATTTGTATTCACCATACAAGTTTTGTAAAAGGTCAAAGTAAATCCTGTACCTTGCTACAATCATTAACATCTTGTTGTATGAAAATGCTAATACTGTACAGCAACCATCAGTAACTGGACCAGAACAAACTCAAATCTCATTCAATTCCCAGTTTTAGTAAGCAGATCAAGTCAGATAGTGGTAGGAACTGTATAATTAGCTTCAGTGCTAGGGTGCGGTGGGGCAGAGGAGCGATAAATAGTGACAAGTGTCTTGATCAGTTTTGAGTAACCCTGCTGAGAGAAGTAGTATATATAAAGGGGAAAGAATCTGGCTTGATTATATATTCCCTTAATAGTTTAGCACTCACGGCTTAGACTTGAAGAATTGTTACATAAACATATGATGCCCAAACTGTCCAGCAAGGAATAAATGCTTTTTCTTTTAGGAGATTCTTGAAATCCATTTGAACGTACAAAGTGCGCTGCTTAGATTAGATTAAAAGAAATGAAGTGCCACTATACATTTTGGAATAGGGCGTTTTTTTCTATTTTAAAAAATCCTCCTTGCAGTTACTACTCTGCGTGGAGCCACTCTGAACAACGTTTTATGACAACATAAAACTTATACTACACACATTACATTTTATTACAAGAGCCCACATCCAATAATTAAATAGTACGAGTTGTACAAAATTGTACATTTTCATGAAGCAGCTGTATCACGTCCCCGTTTAGAAATACCGTATGATATTTTGGTCTTTCGCCTTGGTGAACAGAACAGATTATAAAACTAAATTGCTGTTTATATTGATTTTTTAAAAGTCAATTACAATATGCTCAGCTTAAATTCTTAAAATAGTTAGCGAAAGGTGATTGGTAAAGCCACCTAAAACAAACATTTGGTATACAATACTACGACAAGGTGGCGAAATGTTTTCTTCTGGCTAACAATCGTGAAAACGGCATCTTTAGTTTTCTATCCCACGGGTAAATGCGGATGACCAGTGGTAGAAAACGAAATAAGTGAATTAGCTACATTTCTTCTTTCCTCACTGGTTAACGTGTTTAAAACCGAATTCAAACTGTAAACTTGAGATGAAAAGGCAAAAATAAGTGAATGGAGAGTTCGTCATTGAAAATTCGACACAAGCTATACAAATCGCTCAAAGCATTGCAGTCTGCAAAATTTCCGATCTTGTAAACGTTATTGATGTCAAAAAAACTCATTAAAACGATTGGCTTGAATATTCTGGGCCAATATATATTAAAAACCACAAACGCTATTCATATTCATAAACAATTTATTAAGTAGCTTGAAGCATACAGAAATCACCGATATGGCATGTTAAAAAGGCTACATGTTTAACACACTGGAAGTCGGCACTCTAAGAATGTATTAACATAAACATTCGGTTTCCGATGACAGGTCATCGACCTGAAACGTTGTTTTCTCCCCACAGATGCTGTCTGTTCCCAGCATTGCGTTATTTAATGGGGAAAGGGGACTGAATGTAGAGCAATAGAGAGTCGGCGTGGACTCGATGGACCGAATGGCCGCCTCGTGCCGTAACCACTCCCACTATTGCCAGCATTCGCTTTTGTAGAATTATCCGGAATTTCCAATTGAGTTAAATTTTGCCTCCTGACACCCAAAAGGAGTTGTGCAATTAAAATTTTCCTTCAGACAACTAAAATTCACCCTTTTAAGTACTGCCCATAACATTCTCGACAGTTGTTTAACACTCTCCACCCATTTCAGTCCTGAATTAATGTCCAGAACCCTGCATTAATATCCAGCCAGCAACACTCCGCCTGCGCTCAATGTTCCCAGACACAGAGCCGCCAAGCTTCCCCTCTCTGTGCCAGGACCTGGGCACAACACTAATTATAAATCTTAACCCAATGTATGTCTATAGTATTGTAGCATTTTGCCTAATTAAACCACCAATATTGTCACGCTGAAAGCTCTTCAGTTATAGGTGTGGCATTATTACTTAACATCTCTCCACACGTGCCTTCTGCGTGTACCGCTTCCAATGTCCCAGGTCAAAGTTCGATCACCAACCGCTCCCCCCGCCCCCAATCATGCGCCAAGCAGCAGCCGCTGCTGCTGCTTCCTCCTCGTCGAGCGTCCACTGCGACAAGCCGCTTCCCCTCCCCCCACGCACAAAAATCACTTTCTGCGCCTGCGTGAACCCATCCCCCAACAGCTCACCCTCAACAAGCAACACTGCGGCGCCTGCGCGGTCCCTTCCCCTTCTCCACACCCAGCCCCCTCCCGAATCTCAAACAGCTCACTCACTTGCTCAAGCGGCCACCACAAACTACGGCGCCTGCGTCAGCCCTCCCCCCCCCCCCCCACCCACCCCTCTCCAACCTTCACAGCGCCTGCCCTTCCCCCACCACGCCAGCCATCACCCCCGCACAGCCCGTCAGCCGAAGTACTCAGCGCCTGCGCCTACCCTTCCCCCCACACCTCAATTGCAAACATCGCCTCCGCAAACAGCTGCCGCAAGTTACAGCGCCTGCGCGCACTTTGTCCACCGCCCGAGCCTCCCTAATAAAAATGCAACAGCAAACCGCCTCCTCCGATAAAACTATCGCCTCAAGTATTCATCACACTCCGTTCCCTTTCCCCTCCTCATCGACACACGAGCAAAATTCGGTGACTTATAAAATTACCAACCTTTTTTTATTAATTGAGCCAACGAACGAACTTTGCATTAAAAATTGTTTTTAAAAAAAACTTTGGAAGCGAATTTTATGCTAAGTCTACGCGGCTGAAAGCTATTCTTTGACTCACTGCAGAGCCCCTTCCTTTTCTAGAACATTCCAGTCTCTTCGGAGACGTTACGTCACAGGTTGTGAGGCGCCGCCAATGAATGCCGGGAACTGGCTGTTTGAGCCGCCGTTATCCCTTAAAGCTCACAAAGAATACAAGCCATTCAAAAAGGGGGAGGGGGGGAAAAAAAACATAGCCATCGGTAGCATACCCGCGAGAGTCGAACATAATTTTTTTTAAAGAGTAGATTCCTTTTAAATTGTCGATCGTTAAAAGGGCCGGGCTGACGTCCGGAAACGGACCAATCAGCGGAACCGTAACAAAAGCCTTCGGCTGGTGAGTCACGTGTGGGGCCTCTGTCCAATCAGAGGGAACGTTGGGCCCGCGGAAAGTCAAAGGCTGTCCCGGAGATGGAATCTTATCAAAGGTCTCGCCGTTTATAATTTCTCGCTTTGCGATATTAATCTATGTATGTATTTTTTTTTTAAAAAAGCAAACACGTTATAGTTAATATCGTGCTTTTCCCGGTGGGTGTTCAAAGCGTGTATTTTGTTTTTCCTCTCCCCCACCCCCCCCCCCCCCCCCCTTCCTCCCCTCCTCCCTCTCCGGTCCAGCAATTTTCAACGCGTTTCTCCCCACGTCCCTTCGATAAGGTAAAAAAAAAGGCCGACCAGTGAAATGATGTTTCAGTGGAAAAGGACGAAGCGATGGCCCGCGGTAACCATCGGTTATAATGTGTTGTGACTGAAGCAGGAGTTTGTCCTGCTCTTTTGATCAAAGCGTCTATGTCCTTTTGAATGGTTTGGAAAGAAACCCATTTCACGTTGTTTAAATTGTTACCGACAATCCCCTTTATTTTAATTTTTTTTTGTTATTTTATTTTACTTTACTATGTCCCCGTTCCTCCCTCCCTCCTGATTCTGGAGTAAATATTTGCACAGATAACAACTGTATAATGTTGACTGCGGTGGACTGCGGGAGAGAGGGAGACCCTTTTTAATGTGTTGTTAAAATGTACGTTTGTGAGGGGTTTTTTATGTTAAAATGCTGTCGAAGAGATTTTCAAAGTCTGTGTTGGAGGAATGCGTTGTTCTATCACTTTAATTTGAAAAGACAGTAGTTTCTCTTTAAAAATGCTGCAGCTTTCTGAGGCACGGCGGTGGTGACGCGTCTTGCACTGAACTAAAATGGCTTTATGCTTTTGGTCGCTTGTTGGTAAGTGAAGCAGCATTTGTATGTGGGTTGTCTGAATCCGCTTGGCAAATAATACCAGTAATCGCATAATGACATGATGTTGCTGTAACGAAAGGAAGCTGAGGCTGGTCAACCATTTCATTAAGTGTTGGATGATCGAGGCACAGGTTGGTTGAGGAGCATTATGGAGAGGAGAAAAGAGAAAGTGATTCAAATCAAATCTGTTGATAATTAGATGGAAGTTTTTTTTAATAATGTGAGTGACTCATCTAAACACGTTTTGGATAGATATAAGGTCTGATGAAGTAGATTTAATTCAATTCCTTAGATTTAATTACGATGTAACAGTCTGGTAGTACGAATTACAATTCTCTTGGGAATGCAGACATTTTAAATCTTCGTAAATCGTGACTTTTGTGCGTGTGTGTCTGCAAAATCAGATTTGGATCACTAAGAGAATGAAGATCTTTTTAGTAAACCGGAAATGGTTTTGTGTTGCTTTTAAAAGCTTTATTTATAGCAGCATAAAAGTGTTATGCGCAAAAATTGCGCTATTTCAGTAAGACTGAAATGAGCTCTTGCAACTGACGTATTGTGGCTCAAAATTAGGGCTTCAAAACACCACACACTGCAGGGTCTGACTGCCCCAATGGCATAAATTTATCCCCCCCCCCCCCGCCAAAAAAAATACGCAAGGCACAGGGAAGAAAGCAGGTTGCTGTGATTTATGTACTAGTTCGTAATATAGCATTTTGGTGTCGGATATTGTTTCTTCTGGGAGGCCTTTTCATTTCTGCTTTTTAGAATAAAGAAAATCTTATTTTTATAGTGAGTTGGTATTTCAGCTTATTTTTTGCTCTTTTGCAGTTTGGTGGAAATAGTATATTATGTACCTGATTTGAGTCCAAGCCAAATATCACTTTCCTGTGGCTTAGAATTTGAGTCACATTTCGTCTACAAGTCAAAAGACGTTGATTTAAGTAGGCAAATGTGTTAGGTGTGCCGAAGGCTGTGTTCTTCGCCTGTCCTATCACACTCATGAAGTGTATGAGCAGGGTGGCATTGAGGCTGGGCTAATGAGAAGTAGATGTTTTCTGTTTTTTCTAACATGCTACACCTAGGTGACACCCACGAGGTTCAGCTTCTGCTGCAATAACCTAACTTTACTTCTCTGCCTGCGCCATCAATGCCAAAGGTGCTGCTATACCTTGCAACTAACTACTTGATGGATAATTAAATCAGAGATGAGTCAACACTTTCTTCAGCTAAATATTAGTAAAATTAAACATTGCGATGTGGTAAAACCTGACCCTGTGCTTGTAGATAATGTCACCAAAGCGTAGCATTGAAATGAAAAAAAAAATCATCTTATGTAACTGAAGCTAAAATAATGACTGAGCATGGGAGCAGAAAACATTGGAAGAGCTTGATTGACTGCTCTGGGACAGGTATCAAAGAAAATGAATGTCAGATTGAAGGAGTGCTAATGTAAAGGCTGAATCATTAGATTGAGTTTAAGGAAATTTCAACTAATGCAGGATGTTGGGGAATCCTGATCTTTCATCTTCGGCTCCCACCACCATCTGTGTGCCTCTACTTTTAACTCAATTAGTCCTATCAGGTTAAATCTAAATTTAGATCCTCCGCCTTCCTTTTTCAGTTGAACTTAGCATCCTGTGTTGACCAATTTCAAGGCCCAGAATCATAGAAATGAAAGACCAAAGGGAGGCCTTTCAGCCTTTTGACCGTGCTGGTGCTGACTTTTCAACTGGAGTTATCTACTTTCCATTCCGTGTTCTTTTCACCTGCTGCATTATCTGTCTGTGGTCCCACCTCTTCCACATTGCAAACCTGTGATCCATAGTTTCCTCTTCACAAGAATTGATTCTTCCAACACTTTTTATAGACAGCCATCTACATTCTATCCTCCATTGACTCCACTTCTTTGTGGATCACTATAGAAATGTATGGTTTTGATTGAAGTTCTCCAACCCCCCACAGAATCATCCCTTCAATTCTTTGGAGGTTTGGAAGCCACTTATTTATAAGAATACAATGAGGCCCTGTAAGTTTATCCCCTTTGGCTTTTTAATTCACTTATGCTATAGGTATTGTTCCATTACATTGCCTACGTGGCTGTTGTTTACATTTGAACCTACAGGGTCATTGTCAGTGGACATGTTTACTAATAAAACACCAAACTTGATCCTGTCCTCACCTGATGTTTAGACTCATACTTTTGAACAGGATTACAAAAAAATTGTCTTTTTATATTAAATGCATCTATATTTTGCAAAGTTATTGCACAGTTTCTGCAATAAGTGCCATAAATAGATTGGGACCTTTGGTTTTCTTGGGATGCTAAGCAATGTACATTTAAAGTTGAAGGAAAATTGTTATGTTCAGCTAGTGAGATTGAATTCAGAGTTCAGCTGTGAAGTAAATTTTTCTATACGCTAATGTAAGTGCATGTATGGTTTTGATTTCTTCAATAGCTTTATTTCATGATGCTGACACAGCCCTTCTGTATTTGTCTTCGCAACAAAAATGAGTGCCTTCAAAAAAAGTTCATTGGAATTTTACACATTTCTAGGTGATGAGAAAGATGTCTACTGTTTGGATTATAAACTGTGAGCAAAGCCAGTGTGGATTATCAATGTTGAACCTAAGAAGAATATGATTTTGATTTTTCTATTTCTGGACCATATTTTGCTTCATCAAGAAGGCGGGTAATAATTCAGAGCATTGGAACATCAAAGGAGTTCCAATGCAGGATAGCGAAGGATCTGTTGCCAAGGAATAGTTCTTTCTTCCCATTTCCATTTTCTCTTAGCCCAACTTCAAACTAACAGTCTTGCCGCACAAGTTTTAGCACTTTTTACAGACTTTGAGTAAGATTACCAGTTTTTTACTGAATTATTCGTATTTATTTTGTCGACCTATAGCCACTAACTACTGGATAGAAACTAAATTAATTTAGTGTTCGACCCTTTCACTGATGAGGAAGATAACCTAATTTACTTTCATTCCATCAGGCCAGCTGGAACTGAAGTCAAGTCCCAGAATGGAGACTGTTTTAGTTAACAAGCCATCCATTTCCTCTCCTCCTGCGTTCCTTGCAGACATTTTAATTTATTTTTATAAGATAATGTAATTGTATGACATGGTGTTGTTATTTTGAAGTGCACTTTAAACATATGCTAGTGTTCAAATAATTCAGGAAGGCAACACATGCTGTAGTGATTGTTTTTGTAAATTACAAAAAAAAAAGAGAAATTCCTCTGTGCAAGTTAAGGGAAAAAGAAACCTGAGATGGAAAGGTACTGAAAATGGTTGTAAGGATAACCCACAAGAAAATTCTGTGCTTTGGGAGTTAAAATAAATGGACTGGTAACTTGGGAAATTATTAGGAAACCCAAAATTAATTATATTGATATTTTAATGCTACAATTATATTCTACTACTCAGCCAGTTTATCTTTTCAACTTTGACAAGGCTGCCATTTTGTAAATAGACAGGATGAGTAGACTGTGAATGTGCTTTCCCACTTGCCCACAGTCTGAACCAGTTTCTCAGGCAGCATGGTGTAACTGATGGGCTTAGTTTAGCTTAGTCATGTCTGTCAATCCAGTTAATCCAGTCATTCTACAAGGTAGGTTGAAACCGGTTGGACAGGAGAATGCTTTATTCCCTTTGTGCCCAAGATATATAATAAGGCTATATTTACTTTCAAAGAAAAACTGCTTTTTGCATTTATAAATATAGAAGCACATGCCCCACTGTCAAATTTGGATTTGAATAGGTGTCCTCTTTTTAAAAAAAATTGCTCATGTCTTTAACTCCACAAGTTTCTGGTCATATCCTATTTTAATAACACACCTGGATTTTCAACTAAAGCAAAGCTCTTCTGACATGGTTTAAGAAATGAATATCGGTTTTATTTAAGAGTGGAATCTTTTGATGGCATGCTAATAACACTTGTTTTTTCCCATTTTCTTTCAAATCTTAACTCTTTGTTCTGAATACCAGTGTTCAAATATGGTCGGTTGCGTTGATCTCACCAGAATGAGAAGCAAAAATCGAGCTGATTTCTGCCGTTGTCACCCATTTACATAGGTGTACTTGCATTCCAGAAAGGCCTCTGGATAGCAATCAGGCCAAGAGTTTTTTTTTCTCCTCTCTAGCTTTGGATCCTGAAGCTAATATCATTGCCATTGCCACTGCCACCATCGCCCTGCTGAAACCTGCTTTCTCTGCAGCTTTTAGAATTCTTCTGGAATTTGTTAACAGTAAACCATGATAAGCACCGTATTAGGAAAGGGCTCTAGTTCTGTATGTTTTCTTTGTTATATTTTTTAATCCGTGTTATTTCCTCCCACTCCCCCACAATTCTACCAGATGAGAGAATTACACTGCTAGTTATTAGCATGTGACCACAAAATTTAAGGGGCAGTACTTTTTTTCAGTGTAAGATGTCTAATTGTTTCCTTCCTGCTGCATTTTTAAAAATTGAGAACAAAGCATGAATAGGCGAGGCATGTATTGCAGAACATCGTCAAGATGGATACGATTTAAGGAGAAGGTGGTGTAATTTGGTTTTTAAGGAGGCAGAAGGATTGCATGCACATTTGGTTTGAAACCACTGCTGGTTCTTCCGTACCAAACCATTGGTCATGACAAAGCAGACTTTGGTTCCAAATTTGCCAGAATCTGGAACTGACTGGCTGCTCAGTTGTCCACTGGAGAGATTGTGTAATGTGATAGTTTTGAATTTTGTCTACCATGTATTCCAAATAACTGGAGTCAACCAACTTTAAGTTGAAATTGTGATTAACAATAGAATCCTAAACCTATGTTGATGAGCTGACTTGTGAACAAAGTGTCAGGTCTTCTTTGTCATTGGGACTTGATAGTATTCTGCTGAAGGCGATGACATTAACTTTTTGATAGCAGAAATTGTTTTGCGATCCTTGAAACCATGCTGAGGCACTTGAATGTATATTTGATGCTTTAATATTTCTTGTGAGGTCCTTGGTTCTTTTACTTAAGGTTGTGTGGAGGTTTAATACAGGAAAAGGAGTTGGAGATATGGGGACAACTTATTGGGGAAACCTGAAGGTTGGAAGAAATATAGTTGTTCTAAAATAATTTTAATTTGGAGGCCAGGATTATCAATGGCATGATGAGCTTTTAATCAACATTGTTTGCAGTTGTAGGAAGATAAATTTCTCCAGACACAAGCAAATTCAACTTTCAGTGCAAGCTGTGAAGAAATCAGACATTTTATGTAAGTTGCCCCACGTAATGTCATGAATATCTGTTTCAGTGACATCATGAATGAATTTATGGATTATCCAGTCATGTTACTGAAGTAGAAGTTCATGATATTTTATCAATATGATTTTTAGAAAAATGAGGATGCCTCTAATTTTTTTTCGACTGTTTCCCCCCCTCCCCACTGGTAGCCCTTGGACACTGTTCATGTAAGACATGTCACGACACGTACCAGTATTAGCAGAATGTTTGTTCAGGGAATGGGGTTTGAATGAATGCACCAAAACAAAACAAGGGACCCTTAAACCCTATTTTGTTTTATTTTAAAATAAAAAAATTGTTGAAAGTTCAAACATAAGTGAGGCAAATGAAGCAAACTGAATTCCAGACCTCCAGTTGTCTATATTCTCAAACTAGTTCACAACACAAGAATTAGGCACTGGAATAGGCCATTCAGCCTCTTGAGCCTTTCTGCCATGTCATAAGATCATGGCTGATCTGATTGTGGCCTCAACTCCATTTACCTCGACTCCGTTGTCGATTAAAAATCCACATAGCTAAGCCTTGAATGTTTTAATGACCCAGCCGCTGTTGTTCTCTGGGGAAGAGAATTCCACAGACATATGACCCTCAGAGAGAAAAAAAATCTCATCACAATCTTAATCTATTCTAGTCTTTACCCATAAGGGCAACATCTTCCCAGCATCCACTCTGTCAAGCTCCCTCAGGATCTTATGTTTTAAATTACTTCTCATTCTTCTAAACTGCAATGGGTAAAGGCCCAACCTGCTCGATCTTTCCTCATAAGCTAACTCCTTTATTCCAGGAATCAGCACCTTTCACGACTTCACGATACCGAAGCAGACCATGTCCATGCAGCAAGACCTGGACAATATCCAGGCTTGGGCTGACAAGTGGCAAGTAACATTCGCCACACAAGTGTCAGGCAATAACCACCTTCTAACCTTTGCCCCATGACATTCAATGACATTATCATCACTGAACCTCCCACTATCAATACCCTGGGGGTTACCATTGACTAGAAACTGAACTGGACTAACCATATGAATACTATGGCTACAAGAGCAGGTCAGAGGCTAGGAATCCTGTGGCGAATAACTCTCCTGACTCTCCAAAACCTGTCCAGCATCTACAAGGCACAAGTCAGGAGTTTGGTGGAATACTCTCCACTTGCCTGGATGAGTGCAGCTCCCACAACACTCAAGAAGCTTGACACCATCAAGGACAAAGCAGCCTGCTTGATTGGCACCCCACAACAACCATTCACCTACTCCACCACTGACACACAGTAGCAGCAGTATCTATCATCTGCAAGATGCACTGCAGCACCTCACCTAGACCCCTCAGACAGCGCCTTACAAACCCATGACCGCTACCATCTGGAAGGACAAAGGCAGCAGACACCACCACCTGGAAGATCCCCTCCAAGCTGCACATTATCCTGACTTGGAAATATATCACTGTCCTTCACTGTTGCTGGGTCAGAATCCTGGAACTTCTTCCCTAACACCACTGTGGGTGTACCTACACTGCTTGATTGGCACCTCTTCCACAAACATTCACTCCCTTCACTACCAACAAACAGTGGCAGTAGCGTGTACCATCTATAAGATGCACTGCAGGAACTCACCAAGGCTCCTTAGGCTGCACCTTCCAAACCCACGACTGCTACCTTCTAAGGACAAGGGCAGCAGACAAATGGGAAGACCACCAACTGGAAATTCCCCTCCAAGCTACTCACCATCAAGACTTGGAAATATATCACTTTTTTCTCTGTCGCTGTGTCAAAATCCTGGAACTCCCTCCCTTACAGCACTGTGGGTGTACCTGCACCTGGATTGCAGCGGTTCAAGAAGGCAGCTCACCACCACCTTCTCAGGTGGAATTGGGAATGGGCAATAACTGCTGACCTAGCCAGCGATGCCCACATCCCGTAAATGAATTAATAAAACTACGTATTAGTCTAGTGGTCACCTGATACTTTCCCCACCAGCATTACCGACATCTCTCAAATGAATATTAAAAAAAACTACCGTTAATCACATTGTTGGAACAGGTTTTCAGTCCATGATTAGCAAGAATTCCAGGGGCAATGAATGGAGGGCAGCAGCAGCTGCAGACAAACGATACGCAACTTGAATGGATTTCTGGAAGGAATTAAAAGTAGCAGAGCAAAACATATTTCTTTGAGAATTCAAAGTTAGCTCCCTGTATACAAAAAAAATGTGTGGTGCAATAGCTTTAAGGATACCATTTGCAAAATACTGTTTTTTAAAAAAATTCAACAATCTGAAATGCCTCAAATTTAAGAAAATGGTTTGTATTACAGGAAGATGGATAATGGCAGCACAAGCAGTGTGTCAGGACTGTAGTATGTGGGATTCAGTGGGCCATTCCAGAATGATAACATCTGTGGGAAATGTCTTGTTGAATCACTCCAACTTCGTTGTTAAGCTGGACTGTAAGGTAGAGACACTCCAATACATAAGGAAGGGGAAGGAATATTTACTCCAGAACACTGTTGCACAACATAGAGGAGTCCAGACATTCAAGCAAAAGCTGAATTCAGGGGTGATATGAGAGTTACTGCTCTTGATAACAGGGCAATATTACACTGGTTATGGCATCAAGGCCCTCACGTGAAACTGAAGTCAATAGAGACCAGGAGAAAACTCTTGAGCAGTTAGAGTCATACCTTGCACTAAGGAAGATCGTTGTGTATGTTATACAAGGCAATCATCTAATCCCCAGGACAAGGCTGCAGGAATTCCTCCGAGCTATGCCACCGGCCCAACTATCTTCAGCTGCTATATCAGTGACCTTCCCTCTATCGTAAGATTAGAAGTGAAACTCGTCACCAATGATTTGCATGGTTTTTAGCTCCTTTCATAATTCTGAAAAATGAAGCAGTCTGTGTCTGTATACAACAAGCCCTGGGCTGATAAGTGGCAAGTATCATTCGTGCTATGTGTGATAGGTAATGACCATTTCTGAAAGAGAACCTAAATACCTCCCATGACTTTTCAGTGGCATTACATTTGCTGAGCCCCACCATCAACATCCAGGGATGGAGCTGTCATCATTGTCCAGAAACTGTACTGGATGGACCATATATATGGCATGGCTATAAGAGCAGGTCAGAGCATTGGTATTCTTTGGCAAATGGTTCATCACTTGATTCTACAAAGCCTGTCCACCACATACAGGGCACTAACCTGGAGTATGATACTGTCCAGCTCCCTGATGGGTGCCGCTCCAATAATACTATCTCGACACTATCCAGGACAGAGCAGTGCGCTTGATTGGTACCCTGTACACTGGCTTCAACTTGCACCCTCTCCACTATTGGCATATCATGTTTGAAGTGTGTTGTATCTGGAGGATCTACTGCAGCACCTTACAAAACCGTGATCTCCACCACTTGAAAGGGCATGGATAGTACGTGCATGAAGAACTGTCACACTCCACCCTGACTTCAATATGTATTGCAACTCTTTCATTGTTGTTGGGTCAAAGTTTGTTTTATTCATGGGATGTGGGCATCATTGGTTAGGCCAGCATTTATTGCCATTCCTAATTGCCTTTGAGAAAGTGATGGTGAGCTGCCTTCTTGAACCACAGCAGTCCATGTGGTGTAGGTACGCTCACACTGCCGTTAAGGAGGGAGTTCCAGGGTATTGACGCAGCGACAGTGAAGGAACGGCAATGCATTTCCCAGTCAGGATCTTGTGTGGCTTGAAGGGGAATTTCCAGGTGGTTGAAATTCCCATGTGTCCGTTGCCCTTGTCCTTCTAGATGGTAGCAGCTGTGGGTTTGGAAGGTGCTGCCTAAGGAGCCTTGGTGAGTTTCTGTAGCGCTTCTTGTAGATGGTACACACTGCTGCAACTGTTCGTTGGTGGTGGAGAGAGTGAATGTTTGTGGATGGGGTGCCAATCAAGTTGGGTTGCTTTGTCTGGGATGGTGTCAAGCTTCTCAAGTGTTGTTGGAGCTGCATTTATCCAGGCAAGTATCCCATTACACTCCTGACTTGTGCTTTGTAGATGGTGGACAAGCTTTGGGGAGTCAGGAGGTGAGTTATTCCAAACCTCTGGCCTGCTCTTGTAGCCACAGTATTTATACGGCTGGTCCAGTTCGGTTTGTCCTGGGACTCCCAACTAGCAGCATTGTAGGAGCTATTTCACACACCGACTGTAGGCATTGGGAAAGGTGTCCCACACCACCACCTCGAGTACAGCTAGGGATCAACAATAACTGATGGTTCTGTTAAACAAGTATGATGTGTTTGATACCTGTAGTGATGAGGAACACGATTGCGTGTGTACGGGTGTACTGTGGCCGGACCGTTCACACAAGCGCTGTGACGCATGAGAAATTCCACGGGGGTGGGAAGCAGAATAGACATATTGTAGTTATAAAAGATTCAAGCATACAACTGATGGAGGAAATTCTCTGCAGTTGCAATCTAGAATCTAAAGTGTATTGCCAAACTGGTGCCTGGAAAGGATAATGCCAAACAACTGGAAAGGGAGGGGGATGAACCAGTTATTATGATCCATTTCAGAGCCAATGACCGGAAAGAACAGGCTGGACATGCTGAGTGTGCTAGGAGCTAAATGAAAATGCAGCACCTAATAGGTGGTAATCTCTGCTTTACTATCCTAGCTATGTGCTGATTAGTATAGGGTAAACAGGTCAGAAAAATAAATGCACTTCTCTGGAATGGGGCAGATCTATTTCCTGTGCCAGTGGCATCAGTACTGGAACGGGAAGGAGCTATACTGCTGGGATAGGATGCACCTGAACCAGTTTGAAACCAGGATCTTTGTGGAAGGAATTAATCGGCTAGTCAGTGCTCTGAACCAGTAATGGCAGGCGAGGTTCAGGGTGGCAATAACTTGAAAATAAGAAAAGGAAGGGATTGAAGCAAAGGTCAGAGTACAAAAGGTGATCTAGATAATATAAATACTTTGGAACAGAAGGTAATTATAAAATACACAATAATAAAGAAGAATGATGACATATAAGAACATTAAATTGACTTATTAGTCATTTATAGTGCATTAACAACAAAAAGTGTGACCAGTTTAAAAAGTTAGAAAAACACCATTATTGCATATGGATAGAACCATAGAAAAGATACAGCACAGAAGGATGCTATTCAGTCCATCTTGTCCATGCCAGCCCGAGGACACCCATAGCCCTGCAGTTTACAGCACTTAAGGTGCAGATCCAGGTACTTTTTAAAAGAGTTTAGAGTTTCTGCCTCTACCATCAACTTGGGCAGCGAATTCCAGACACCCAGTACCCTCTGCGTAAAAAATGTTCTTCCTCATGTCCCCCTTACACCTCCTGCTACTTATCTTGAATCTATATCCCCTGGTTCTAGTATTCTCCACCAAGGGAAACAATTTTATCCTGTCCTCTCTATCTATTCCCCTCATAATTTTGTACACCTCAATCAAGTCACCTCTCAGCCTTCTTTGTTCTAAGGAAAATAACCCCAACCTATCCAATCTCTCCTTGTAGCTACCCACTTTTCTAACCCTGGCAACATTCTTGTAAACCTCCTCTGCACTCTCTCCAGAGCTATTACATCCTTCCTGTAATGTGGTGACCAGAACTGCACACAATACTCCAGTTGTGGCCTCACCAGTGTTTTATACAATTCCAACATTATATCCCTACTTTTATATTCTGTACCTCTGCCATTGGAGTAGAGCATTCCATATGCCTTCTTTACAGCCTTGTCTACTTGAACTGCTGCCTTCAGGGACCTGTGTACTTGTACACCAAGATCTCTCACTTCATCTACCCCTCTTAGTATATTCCCATATATTTTGTAATCCCTGTAACTGTTTGACCTCCTTAAATGTATGACCTCACACTTCTCTATGTTAAAATTTATTTTCCACTTTACCAACCCATCTATATTGTTTTGGAGATTATGGCTATCCTTTACACTATCCACTACTTGGCCAATCATGTCATTTGCAAATTTCCCAATCATGTCCTCTATGTTCACATCCAAATCATTAATATATAACACAAACAACAAGGGTCCTAACACCGAGCCCTGTGGAACACCACTAGAGACAACTTTCCATTCCCAAGAGCATCCACTGACCATTACCCTTTGTTTCCTGTTACAAAGCCAACCTTTTATCCAGTTTGCCACATTACCCTGAATGCCATGGGCTTTTACTTTCCCGACCAATTTGCCATGTGGGACCTTGTCAAATGCCTTGCTAAAATCCATGTACACAGCATCCACTGCACTACCTTCATCAACCCTTCTTGTCACTTCCTCAAAGAATTCAGTCAAATTTGTGAGGCAAGACCTTCCTTTAACAAATCCATGCTGACCATCCCTGACTAGTCCGTGCCATTCCACATGACAGTTAATCCTATCTCTCAGGATTGATCCTACTAATTTGCTCACCACAGATGTAAGACTAACTGGCCTATAATTGTTTGGCATTTCCTTTTTAAACAATGGACCTATGTTTGCATTTCTCCAGTCCTCCGGTACCTCCCAAGTATTTAGTGAAGATTGGAAAATCATCCTCAGAGCATCTGCTGTCTCCTCCCTGACTTCCTTCAGCAGCCTCGGAAACAATCCATCTGGGCCTGGTGACTTTATCAACTTTCAAGGATTTCAACCCTTCGAGTACTTCCTCTCTCTTTAAGACTATCCTGTCCAATATCTCGCAGTGTTCCTCCTGGACTACAATATCTACAACCTCCCTTTCCTTTGTAAACACAGAGACAAAATATTCATTCAAAATCCTTCCCACAGCCTCTGCATTTACACACAAGTTTCCATCTTCATCTTTGATAGGTCCCACTTTTTCCTTAACTAACCTTTTAGCATTAATATATTGGTAAAACATCTTTGGGTTATCTTTAACTTTACTTGCTAATCTTTTTTCATGCCCTCTCTTTGATTTCCTTTTTTACTTCATCCCTGCACTTCCTATATTCATCTAGGCTGTCTGCAGTGCTTAGTTCCTTGTGCCTATCGTACGCTTTCTTTTTCTGTTTGATCTTACCCTGTATTCCTCTAGACAACCGGGGGTCTAGATTTGGCAGGATGAGGACAGTTACCTAAATAAGAGTTCTATTCTTATGCGTGTGCATTTCTGCAATAATAAAAAAATACAATTAGAAGCAAAAATTCAATTTAAAGGTTATGATGTGGATACTGCAAAGACTTTGCTACAAGCCATGCATGA
The DNA here is from genome assembly GCF_017639515.1 of Carcharodon carcharias. NCBI lineage: Eukaryota > Metazoa > Chordata > Chondrichthyes > Lamniformes > Lamnidae > Carcharodon > Carcharodon carcharias. Next base: position 171,544,180 of record NC_054472.1, read on the forward strand.
TTGAAAGCTAAGTATTCCAAGCTTTAGGATCTTTAGGAAGGGCAGGGAAAGAATGAAGAGGAACAATACTGACCTTTTTTTAAAAAGACTCAACTGCAGGAGTAGAAAGAAAGGGTGATAATAGTGGAAACACTGGGTAAAACTAAGGAACAAAGGATACAAATCTGTTGGGAGTCGTCTACAGCCTCCTGACAGTGCAGGGGGAAGTCCGGGGGGGGGGGGGGGGGGGGGGGGGGGGGGGTGTGCGTGAGTGGTGAGGTTGGAGGAGTATAAATATGGAGATCAGCTAAGCATGTAGCCAAATCAATATTTAATGGGAGGTTTTAATTTTCACTTCATCTGGAAGAAGCAGAACAGCTCAAGTAGTAAAGACAATGAATTCCTAAAATGTGTGTTAAATAGGAAAAAGGAGGTGGCCATTTTAGCCCTTCGAACCTGTTCCACCATTTCAGTTAGAACATTGCTGCCCTGTACCTAAACTCCTTTTACTGATCTTTGTTCATATCCCTTGATAACCCTTACCGACAAAAATCTGTCAATTTCAGTCTTGAAAATTTCAATTGACCTAGCTTCCCTTGGATTATATTTTATAAAGGTGGCAACTCTGAAAATGGAAAATAAAATGTAGTGTATTGAAAGTTTAAAATTTTTTTTTGAAAGGTTCTTAAGTAACAAACGCACAACTGGTTTCTGAAATGCCCTTGATTGCTTTTGGGAGTTGGAGAGGAATTTACAGAAATTATCCTTATTTGGCTTAACATCGTTCTGTGATTTTGGTTTTATTTTTTTCATTTGGCTCTCCCAGAGGTTTGGATGGGGCAAGAATCAATTGTGTACAGAACTTACACCATAACACAACAGGATATTCTTTAGGCACTAGTTGTTTTTTTCTCTTACCTTTTCATATGTTGGGTACAAGAACAAAAAGACCTGAGGGTGTTTGTGCACAAACCTTTGAAGGTGGGAGGACCGTTTAACAAAGCAGTTAATAAAACAGATGTAAGCCTGGCTTTATAAATAGGGGCATAATGTACAAAATCCAGGAAGTTCTGCAAAACCTATAACAAAGCGCTAGCTTGGCCCAAGCTGTAGTATTGTGCCCACTTCTGGACATCATATTTTTGAAAGGACGTGAATTCTTCAGAAAGGGTATAGAATAGTTTCAGGGATGAGGGATTACAATTATGTGATCGATTGGAGAAGCTAGTGTTGTTTTCAGAACAGAGAAGGTTAAGAAAAGATTTGATAGAGGTGTTCAAAATCATGGAAGAGCTTACATAGTTTCTTTTTATTTATTCTGTTTCCAATGACTGAAGAGTAAATAACCAGAGGGCAAGGCTTTAAGGTGGCTGACAAAAGAACCACAGGTGGCATGAAAAAAGCTTTATGCAGTGAATGGTTACGATTTGAAATGTGCTCCCTGATAGGGTGGTGGGAATGAATTCAAGTAGCTTTCAAATGGAAATTGGATAAATACTGAGAGAGCAAAAATTGCAGGCATGGAGAAAGAAACATGGGTGGGACTGCTTTTCAAAAGAGTTGGTGCAGGCTTGATGGGCCAAATGGCCACCACCTGTGCTGTTCTGTTTTGATTCTGTGTTAATAAAACCACATTTATTCCCCATTGCTCTCGGGTGTTGGTCGGCAACATTCTTGAAGCACTACAATACCTGTGCTGATGGTGCTTCCACAATACTGTTACATGTTGCATATAATTAACAGGGTAACATCAGGTCATTCAGTCCAATAGGTCTGTATCAGTGATGACATAAGTGTAAACATCTGTGATGCACTAATAAATCCTGAATTGCATTGTAAATGGCACACATTGAAGCTGTTGGAACCACATTATTTTGATATGTATGCATGATGAATGAGCTTTAAGTTAAAGCAGTTAGTAGTGCTGCATTGGCCCTGCATTGCAGACAACAGCTTTGGCCTTGGCAACAGTGTGGTGAAGCAAATGAGGCTGTGCCGTTACCTTCCGGAAGTACCAAGGTTGAACTAAAGAAGTGGCTTTGTGGTGTAGCTGAAAGCAATAGCTGGAGGTGAGGCAGTCTATCCTTTCTGACCTTGGCTGCATGTTAGCAGGAGTCATTTGCTGAAGGAATTTTTCTAACGGCCTTGCTGGTCGCTGATACACAGTCCAGTTCTCACTGCAGTACAGGAATTTGATGACAAAACAAAAATACCTGGAAAAACTGCAGGTCTGGCAGCATCTGTGAAGAGGAGCACCGTTAACGTTCAAGTCCGCATGACTCTTCAACAGAACTAAGGAAAAATAGAAAAGGGGTGAAATATAAGCTGGTTTAAGGGGGTGGGGTTGACAAGAGCAGCTGGATAGAGGACCAGTGATAGGTGGAGATAACCAAAAGATGTCACAGACAAAAGGACAAAGAGGTGTTGAAGGTGGTGATATTATCTAAAGGAATGTGCTAATTAAGGGTAGAAAGCAGGACCAGCAAGATACTGATAGCCCTAGTGGGGGTGGGGTGGGGTGAAGGAATCTAAAGGCTAAAAGGTAAGAGATAAAACAATGGTTGGAAATACATTTAAAAATAATGGAAATAGGTGGGAAAAGAAAAATCTAAAAAAATTATTGGAAAAAACAAAAAGGAGGGGGAAAATCGGAAAGAGGGTGGGGATGAAGGAGAGAGTTCATGATCTAAAATTGTTGAACTCAATATTCAGTCCGGAAGGTTGTAAAGTGCCTAGTCGGAAGATGAGGTGCTGTGCCTCCAGTTTGCGTTGAGCTTCACTGGAACAATGCAGCAAGCCAAGGACGGACATGTGGGCATGAGAGCAGGGTGGAGTGTTGAAATGGCAAGCGACAGGGAGGTCTGGGTAATGCTTGCGGACAGACCGAAGGTGTTCTGCAAAGCGGTCACCCAGTCTGCGTTTGGTCTCTCAGATGCAGAGGAAAGCGCATTGGGAGCAACGAATGCAGTAGACTTAGTTGAGGGAAGTGCAAGTGATGACAACTGCTCTGTATGCTTGACTTGTGAGGTCTTTGTTGTAAAACGCTTGCTGTCATTGTTTGTAGAAGGCTTAGCTGGCGCAACTGATGCGTTATTGGATCTCCTCGTTGATGGTGGCCTTTTGAGAGAGGTGGCTGCCAAAGTTTGGGAAGTGCCCACCATATTTCAGAGTATCTCCTTCAACATGTGTGGGAGGTGGAATATTTGGCTGAACAAATCTGGGTTGAAGGACAGGCCGAGTTTCTTTATTTACAGAATTGAAGAAATCGAGAGTGGCTTGCAAATCGGGTGCAGAGCGGGCAACAACACTAGTTATCAGCAAATTGTAGATCATGTATGCCTATGGTGATCACTTTAGTTTTAGCATAGAGGTGACTGAGGTTACTGCTTTTCCACCTAGGAGGTAATTAATACTCCCACCAGAGGGCAGTTGATCTTTTGAAGTGGTGATCATTGGTGGATTGTAAACAGTAAAGGAGCTTTCTCGTGGCCTTGCCTGACCCCGGTCCGGATTTCGAAGGCATCTGTTTTAGATCTCCCACTCAAGACAGTTGCGGTCATATCGTCATGAAGCAATTGCAGGATTATGATGAAGTTTCTTGGGCATCCAAATCTTTGGAGCACAATGCACAAAGCCTCACAATTTACTGAGTCAAATGCTTTGGTCAGGTCAGTGAAATGCAGTGAAGGGTTCCTGGTATTATTCTTGTCATCTTTCTTTTGTCTCTGTCCGGCAACAGGTTCCTCTGGAAGGCCTAAAGGCACACTGTGTCTCTGAGCTGGTTTCCTCAGCCACAGGAAGTAGGTGATTCAAGAGAATGCGTGTCAGGATTTTCCTGCTAGGGGCAAGAGGGAAATACCTTGATAGTTTTCACAGCATGATTTATCTCCCTTCTTGAAATGGTATGCAATTATTGCATTCCTAGGGGTGAGGGCGTGGGTGGTTTCTTTTTCCTCCCAAATCTGTGGAATGAATGCATGAAGTCTTGATATACGCAAAAGCCCACCAGCTTTGAAGACCTCAGCTGGAATACCATTGGAGCTGCAGGCTTTGTTATTTTTTCATCTGTTTGATTGCTTGTTGCAGCTGCCCCACCGACTGTCGTTCACCCATGGATTCTACTATGGGGTACTGGCAAATAGCTTAGAACAGTGATGGGCCATGTAGGCTAATGAGTGGGCCTCATGAGTGGCCCTCCTTCATCTCGGTGGGCTGCAATATTGAATTTGGACATGTGCACTAATCGTGATTCCATGAATAAGAATTTGCAGGGCGATTGAACCATAGCAGTGCTTTTATTGGATGCAGAGGGAGTGTACGGCTTTCACCATCATTGTTCCATGCACTCAGCAGGCACCTCACTTCATGTGCCCATTGCACTCATATCACTTTAGCAATACCGGTCCGTGGGGCGGGGATGGGGGAAACTACATGGTTGGAAACCAGTAGAATCTGCCAACCCTGTGCATGGGCAACAGTCAACAAGGTGTCTAGCAGGCCATACTCAGAGTCCTGATGGGCTGCATGCGACCTGCGGTCCGCAGGTAGCACCACTGGCCTAAAGAGTATCAGCTGCCATTATGGATTTGCAGTTGTGGGGTTGTTGAAAATGTTCTTTGCAGCGTTGACGGATGGCATTGTCGTCCTTAAGTGAAACACCATCCTGTGATCAAAGGGGCTTTTGTCCATTTGACCATGGTCCTAGTGGCTTCAAACAAATGCTGATATCTTTCTTGAAGCCAGCTACTCAGCTTTTGCAAAATCAACTTTGATGGACTGGACATTGTGTGTCCAGATGGCTGAAAGGCATCTTCCTCACCAGGTCCTGTTTTCCCAGCTCTCAAGTGGCCAATGTTCTGACGGAGGTCAAAGAAAACGCTTCAGAGGTGACATTAATGACCAGGAGGAACTTGCTACACAAAATTATTCAAAAAGGGAAGGAGACAAAAAACAGGTAACTATAGGCCAGTTAGTATAACATCTGTCATTTTGAACATGTTAGTCTATTGTTAAGGATGTAACAGCAGAGCATTTAGAAATGCGTAATATAATCAAGCAGAGTCAGCATGGCTTCATGAAGGGATAATCACGCTTGACAAATTTATTAGAATTCTTTGAGGAGGTAACAAGCAGGATAGATAAAGGGGAACCAGTAGATGTAATATATTTAGATTTCTAAAAGGCGTTCGGTAAGGTACCGCATATAAGGCAGCTTAATAAGAAAAGAGCCCATGGTGTTTGGAGTAGTATATTAGCATGGATGGAGGATTGGCTAACTAATAGATGACAGAGTCGGGATAAGAGGTGCATTTTCAACCTGTAACTAGTGGAGTGCCACAGGGATCAGTGCTCGGACTACAATTATTTAATGACTGACGAGGGAAATGAATACTAACGACAAGTTTGCAGATGACCCAAGGGAAGGCAAGTGATGAGGATGACCAAGAGTCTACAGAGGGATGTAGACAGGTCAAGTGAGTGAGCAAAAACTTGGAAGATGGAATATAATGTAGGCAAATGTGAGGCTACGCGCTTTGGCAGGAAGAATAGAGGAGCTGAATATTATTCAAATGGAGAAAGCTGCAGCACAGAGGGATTTGGGAGTCCTTGCGCATGAATCCCATAAAGCTAGCATACTAGTTAAACAGGTAATAGGGAAGGCAAAACAAAAACAGAATTACCTGGAAAAACTCAGCAGGTCTGGCAGCATCGGCGGAGAAGAAAAGAGTTGACGTTTCGAGTCCTCATGACCCTTCAACAGAACTGAGTGAATATAAAGAGAGGGGTGAAATATAAGCTGGTTTAAGGTATGGGCGGGGGGGAGAGAAGGTTGGGGGGGCGGTGGTTGTAGGGACAAGCAAGCAGTGATAGGAGCAGATAATCAAAAGATGTCACAGACAAAGGAACAAAGAGGTGTTGAAAGTGGTGATATTATCTAAACGAATGTGCTAATTAAGAATGGATGGCAGGGCATTCAAGGTACAGCTCTAGTGGGGGTGGGGTGAAAGACTAGCAGGGCATACAAGATTTAAAAATAAGAAATAGGTGGGAAAAGAAAATTCTATATAAATTATTGGAAAAAACAAAAAGAAGGGGGAAGAGACGGAAAGGGGGTGGGGATGGAGGCGGGAGTTCAAGATCTAAAGTTGTCGAATTCAATATTCAGTCCGGAAGGCTGTAAAGTGCCTAGTCGGAAGATGAGGTGCTGTTCCTCCAGTTTGCGTTGGGCTTCACTGGAACAATGCAGCAAGCCAGGAACAGACATGTGGGCAAGAGAGCAGGGTGGAGTCTTAAAATGGCAAGCGACAGGGAGGTTTGGGTCTTTTTTGCGGACAGACCGCAGGTGTTCTGCAAAGCGGTCTCCCAGTTTGCGTTTGGCCTCTCCAATGTAGAGGCGACCGCATTGGTATCTACGAATGCAGTAGACTAAGTTGGGGGAAATGCAAGTGAAATGCTGCTTCACTTGAAAGGAGTGTTTGGGCCCTTGGACGGTGAGGAGAGAGGAAGTGAAGGGGCAGGTGTTGCATCTTTTGCGTGGGCATGGGGAAGTGCCATAGGTAGGGGTTGAGGAGTAGGGGGTGATGGAGGAGTGAACCAGGGTGTCCCGGAGGGAACGATCCCTACGGAATGCTGCCAGGGGGGTGAAGGGGAGATGTGTTAGATGGTGACATCATGCTGGAAATGGCGGAGGATGATCCTTTGAATGCGGAGGCTGGTGCGGTGATAAGTGAAGACAAGGGGGACCCTATCCTGTTTTTGGGAGGGAGGAGAAGGCGTGAGGGCGGATGCACGGGAGATGGGCCGGACACGGTTAAGGGCCCTGTCAACGACCGTGGGTGGGAAACCTCGATTAAGGAAGAAGGAGGACATGTCAGAGGAACTGCTTTTGAAGGTAGCATCATCGGAACAGATGCGACGGAGGCGAAGGAACTGAGAGAATGGAATGGAGTCCTTACAGGAAGCAGGGTGTGAGGAGCTGTAGTCGAGGTAGCTGTGGGAGTTGGTAGGCTTGTAATGGATATTGGTGGACAGTCTATCACCAGAAATTGAGACAGAGAGGCCAAGGAAGGGAAGTGTCAGAGATGGACCATGTGAAAATGATGGAAGGGTGGAGATTGGAAGCAAAATTAATAAATTTTTCCAAGTCCCGACGAGAGCATGAAGCAGCACCAAAGTAATCATCGATGTACTGGAGAAAGAGTTGTGGGAGGGGTCCGGAATAGGACTGGAACAAGGAATGTTCCACGTACCCCATAAAGAGACATGCTTAGCTGGGGCCCATGCGGGTACCCATAGCCACACCTTTTTATTTGGAGGAAGTGAGAAGAGTTGAAGGAGAAATTGTTCAGTGTGAAAACAAGTTCAGCCAGACGGAAGCGAGTAGTGATGGATGGGGACTGTTCGGTCCTCTGTTTGAGAAAGAAGCTAAGGGCCCTCAGACCATCCTGGTGGGGGATGGAGGTGTAGAGGGATTGGACGTCCATGGTGAAGAGGAAACTGTTGGGGCCAGGGAACTGGAAATTGTTGATGTGACGTAAGGTATCCCCCTTCCTTTTGTTTTTTTTCAATAATTTATATAGATTTTTCTTTTCCCACCTATTTCCATTATTTTTAAATCTTATATGCCCTGCTAGTCTTTCCACCCCACCCCCACTAGAGCTGTACCTTGAATGCCCTGCCATCCATTCTTAATTAGCACATTCGTTTAGATAATATCACCACCTTCAACACCTTTTTGTTCCTTTGTCTGTGACATCTTTTGATTATCTGCTCCTATCACTGCTTGCTTGTCCCTACAACCACACCACCCCGCCCCCCCCACTTCTCTCCCCACACCACACCCCCCACCTTAAACCAGCTTATATTTCACCCCTCTCCTAATGTTCACTCAGTTCTGTTGAAGGGTCATGAGGACCCAAAACTTCAACTCTTTTCTTCTCTGCCGATGCTGCCAGACCTGCTGAGTTTTTCCAGGTAATTCTGTTTTTGTTTTGGATTGCCAGCATCTGCAGTTTTTTGTTTTTAATAGGGAAGGCAGCTGGTTGGCCTTGATATCAAAGGAATGGAGTATAAAAATGGGGAAGCCTTGCTATAACTATACAAGGCACTCGTTAGATCACAGCTAGAATACTGTACACAATTTGGTCCCCTTATCTAAGGAAAGATATCCTGGCATTGGAGGCGGTCCAGAGAAGATGCACTAGGTTGATCCCAGGTATGGAGAGATTTTCTTATGAGGAGAGGATGAGTAAGTTGAGCCTGTACCTCATTGTAATTCAGAAGAATGAGAGTTGACCTTATTGAAACATATAAAACTCTTAGGGGCTTGACAGGGTAGATGCTGAGAGGTTGTTTCCGCTTTATGGGAGAGTCTAGGACCAGCGGGCATAATCTCAGAGTAAGGGGTTGCAAACAGATAAGGAAGAATTTCTTCTCTTGGAGGGTAGTGAACCTGTGGAATTCTTTACCGCAGAGGGCTGTAGAGGCTGGGTCGTTAAGTATATTTAAGGCTGAGGTAGACATTTTTAATCAGTAAGGAATCGGGGGTTATGGGGACAAGGCAGGAAAATGGGGTTGAGAGTTATAAGATCAGCCATGATTTCATTTAATGGCAGAGCAGACTCAATGGGCTGAATGGTTTACTTCTGCTCCTATGTCTTATGATCTTAAAATGGCGACTTGTCCATTAAGCTGCATCATGCCTTGAAAATGTCTTAATGATGAGGCAGAGCAGTGGCAGGGAAGGAAAGGAAGCAAATCCTGCACTCTGATTCCCACAACCTGGTGGGACCATCCTACCCCAGTGCCCAAAGATTTGTGGGTTGAAAATCAGCCTGTTTGATCATATGAAGACCCATGGAGAAACTCATGACCCTGAGTAGATGTCTTCCACAAATCAATGGACTGCAGCTGATAACGATGCATGTCAGCAAGCAGGTTGCCTTTTGCTGGTCTGTGTTGATCTTCCCCAGACCCACTTTATGGTGAAGGCTGTGGATGCTTAGCTGTTTTATCTGGTGCAAGGGAATATGTTCTGCAGCAGGATGCATTTCACACCAAATGCAGTCTTGGAGCATTACAGAAGTCATTTTGTGATATAAATGCAAAATCAGAATCTTTGCCTGCAATACTGGGCACAATGCAATTGTATGTTTCTTGCTGAGTGCTTTGAGAGTTTTATTATTTTGAAGCACGTGATACAAATGCATTTTGTTGCTGTATATCTTAGCATTTGCACTGTTGTTAGTATTAAATGTTACTGGAATTGACTCTTGAAATCTCTTGCCTACTGCACTTTGAACCTTGATTAGTTTATTGGAGGTTTGTGAAGCTGAGAGGTAAACCCACCTTTTCATAGTTCCTCTCCATGTGGATACCTTTTTTTATTTCTCTTTCATACTTGAATGCTGCAAGGGTCTCATTTTAATGAAAGGATAAATTAATTGGTGACCTTCCCCCCCACTGTTTTCCATTTTTGTTTATCCCATCTCCATGCAGCAACCAATATAACGTACCCTGCAAAATTGTCAATTATTATCAAAATTATCAAAGGAAGTAGAGTGTATATTAGCCTTTCAGGGTTCAGAAGTAAATGTCTCAAGATCATTTCGGTGGATAATAAACTACAGAATTGTAAATTGCTTATAGATGAACAGTTTGGGGGAAGGGACAAGAGTGATGTGTTATGGCCAGCTGGAAGCACAGGTAACACAAAATAAAAAATACCTGGAAAAACTCAGCAGGTCTGGCAGCATCGGCAGCATTGACGTTTCGAGTCCTCGTGACCCTTCGACAGAACTAAGTAAAAATAGGAGAGGGGTGAAATATATGTTGGTTTAAGAGGGGGGGTGGGTAGAGAGAGAGAAGTGGGAGGGGTGGTTGTTGGGACAAGCGAGCAGTGATAGGAGGAGATAACCAAAAGATGTCACAGACAAAAGAACAAAGAGGTGTTGAATGTGGTGATATTATCTAAAAGAATGTGCTAATTAAGAATGGATAGCAGGACAAGCAAGGTACAGATAGCTCTAGCTTGGCCTAAGTAGCCAAGTGGTTATGGTACTGGGTTTGTAACCCCAAGATCAAGAGTTCAAATCTCACAATGGCAAACTATGAAGCAATGTAACTTCATCTGAAACAGATGGAAACGGGTTTGTACTCGAAAGAGCTACAGATAGCTCTAGTGGGGGTGGGGTGAAATAAGACTAAAAGGGCATAAAAGGTATAGATAAATGATCAGTGGAATACATGAAAAATAATGGAAATAGGTGGGAAAAGAAAAATCTATATAAATTATTGGAAAAAACAAAATGGAGGGGGAAGAAACAGAAACGGGGTGGGGATGGAGGAGGGAGTTTAAGATCTAAAATTGTTGAACTCAGTATTCAGTCTGGAAGGCTGTAAAGTGCCTAGTCGGAAGATGAGGTGCTGTTCCTCCTGTTTGCATTGAACTTCACTGGAACAATGCAGCAAGCCAAGGACAGACATGTGCGCAAGAGAGCAGGGTGGAGTGTTAAAATGGCAAGCGACAGGGAGGTCTGGGTGATGCTTGCGGACAGACCGAATGTGTTCTGCAAAGCGGTCACCCAGTCTGCGTTTGGTCTCTCCAGTGTAGTAAAACCGCATTGGGAGCAACGAATGCAGTAGACTAAGTTGAAGGAAATGCAAGTGAAATGCTGCTTCACGTGAAAGGAGTGTTTGGGCCCTTGGACGGTGAGGAGAGAGGAAGTGAAGGGGCAGGTGTTGCATATTTTGCGTTCACATGGGGTGGTGCCATATGAGGGGTTGAGGAGTAGGGGGTGATGGAGGAGTGGACCAGGGTGTCCTGGAGAGAACGTTCCCTATGGAATGCTGTCGGGGGAGTGAAGGGAAGATGTGTTTGGTGGTGGCATCATGCTGGAGTTGGCGGAAATGGCGGAGGATGATCCTTTGAATGCGGAGGCTGGTGGGGTGATAAGTGAGGACAAGGGGGACCCTATCATGTTTCTGGGAGGGAGGAGAAGGCGTGAGGGCTGATTTTTTACTTCTGTTGAAGAGTCATGAGGACTCGAAACGTCAACTGTACTCTTCTCCGCCGATGATCAAATTGACTTGCAAATTTAGTGCTTTTTTTTGGAATACTAAGTGCAGTATTAATGCAAGTGATCAGGCAGCTTGTAATTTGTGGAGCAAAAGAAGCATATTGGTAAAATTAATGGAGTTTGGAATTGCTTTAATTATCCACGTACCATGCATAATGTTGGTGGTCATCTGAGAGCTCTGAGTAATGCATGAAGATTTTTTAAAATCCTGCTATTCTTCAGTTTATCCAGCATCGTCAACATTCTTCTACCTGTGGATATCTAATCTGTTGGGGATGAGGTAACTTCACTTCTGCTAAAGAGAGGCAGCTTCTATCACAATTGCCACATAGGTTTACAAGAATGTTGCCAGGGTTAGAAAAGTGTAGCTACGAGGAGAGATTGGATATGTTGAGGTTATTTTTCTTGGAACAAAGAAGGCTGAGTGGTGACTTGATTAAGGTGCACAAAATTATGAGGGGAATAGATAGGACAAGATAAAATTGTTTTCCTTGGCGGAGACTTCTAGAACCAGCGGACATTGATTCAAGATAAGCAGCAGAAGGTGTAGGGGGGACATGAGGAAGAACTTTTTTATGCAGAGGGTACTGGGTGCCTGGAATTCACTGCCCAAGTTGGTGGTAGAGGCAGAAACTCTAAACTCTTTTTAAAAAGTACCTGGATCTGCACCTTAAGTGCTGTAAGCTGCAGGGCTATAGGCCGAGTGCAGGAAGGTGGGAACCTGGGTGCCCTCAGGCTGGCATGGACAAGATGGGCCGAATGGCCTCCTTCTGTCCTGTAACTTTTCTACGGTTCTATGAAGCGGTTATCAGGTGTCATTGTGCATTGTTTTCGGTGTTAATACTTGTTGTCATGATCATTCTGGCACACACCAACCTAGAGGTGATGTTGCCATTATCCTCTAGCATCAGCTAGTGTCTCCTAGGTGCAAGAATTGATATTTAGTGCCTTCATGTTTGCAAGCCTTCTTGTAGCAGAGCTTTGGGTGTCCTACTGTTCATGTGACTTTGGCTACCTCATCATACAGGAAGTCCTTCGGTATACAAATGCCTTTCATCCTGTGTATGTGCCCAAGCCAGCAAAGTAGCAAAGCCACCTCTGTTTGATGAGTGCCAACATACTTGGGAGCTTTGCCTTTGAGAGGATTGCCTCATTTGTGATTTTGTCCTTCCATGAGAGCTCAGAATGCGCTGCAAAGAGTGAAGATGGAAGTTGTTGAGCTTCCTTTTTGATAGCTGTAAGATGTCCATGTTTCGTAACCATACATCAAGGTGTTAAAAACACTGTATCTTGGTCCTAAGAGTTTGATGCTATTCAATGCGTGTTTTGTGATTCAGCCAAAGGTGCCAGCTGCTTTCTTTATGCATATATGAGTTGTTCTGCATCAAGAGACAGACTGTCTCTCTCTGTCTGTCTGTCTCTGTGCGCCCAAGGTTGCAGAATTTGCTCACCACTTTCAGCGGGATATTATTTACTATGATCAGAAGCAGGAGATGTGATACCCTGACCACAGTTTTCTTGACAGTTATACTTAGGGGGAAAAGGTTACAAGCTTGGGAGAGACAATCCATAAGTAGCTGAGTTTCCTTGTGGGGACTAGTGCAGCATCATCAGTGCCAAGGAGTTCTCTGATCAAAATGTGCTGATATTTTTGCATTGCTTTCAGTCTGGATAAGATTATAGAGCTTGCCGTCTGACCTAGTATGCAGGTGATCTCCTCCCGTAATTACAAGGAAGACAGAAGGCCAGGAACATGGAGAAAGGGATACAACAAAATAGGAGCTTGGATAGAGCCCTGTTTCACTCAATTCTTCAATGTGAAACTGCCAGAAAATGGTGCAGTCAAACTGTACATTGCATGTTATAGAAGAAGTGGATGAGACTGAGGAGCTTTGGTGGACAGCCAATTTTCCCCAAAATCTTACCCAGCAGTGTACTGTGTAAATCTATTGCACTCTATTCCTGTTAAGTCATAGGTTTCTGTTCAGCAATGTGAAATTATCCAGTAGGTAGATTTATACAATTTTATTTTACAATTATACAAATTACAATTAAACAAAGTATTTGGTAATTGTGGTTTGCTTCCTGCTCACAGCACGATTTTCCTTGAAATTGTCAATTATATTTAGTGCAATGAAGTGTATCTTTGGGACATCTGGCTTAGTTGTCAGATATTTCATCAATAGTCTCACAGAATTAAGACATGATGGCTGTAGTGATTCCTCTACATCCGTCTAGATGCTGGATCCACTCGCTTGGGCCTGTTCCTCACTACTTAGACAGCAGCAGCCTCTGGCACTGCATAAATAACAACTAGTCATAATGATCCCTCATCAACACTGCACTGGAATCAAAGCTTTGGTCTGCTGGCAGTCAAAACAGAGAACTCAAATGTTCAGTGTTTTGAGTTTGTACTGGTGCTTGTGTGGGATCCTATACTCCTGTCAGATGCAGCTGCTTCCTCTGTTAGGATGAATTTATAATGTTGAAAGCATTTGGCGAAGGATTGTCTTCAGGCCCTCTCCTGAAGACATGTGACATAAAAAGCACACCAGCATCGTGTGCAGCAATCACTTCTTGTAACAAACATTCTGTGGTGTAAATTCATAACATGCATCACACCAACATCTATCACTTGGATTACAGATGTTGGCCTGGCAGTGAAAATTTTAGCTTCGGTACATTTAGGCTCAGGCATTTCATGTGAACCCCACAGTAGTCATCTATCAATGTGACTTTTCTGCTTTTCGATGACATATTTTGGTGAACTTGGCACAGCTGCTTCTTAAAAATGAAAGTATGGATGGCCTCTGCTTTTGTTGTTTCTGTAGGTTATATTGAGGATTTTTTTGCCTCGAGATTGTGAACAGGATGAGGAGGGAGTGCGGTTATGTGATGTTGTGCACCAATTATACAAAGCTGAGGTATGACAGGCTTCTATGGAGCAGCTGCTCTTTTCTTGTCACTTCAATGATAAACTGTATAGTACAAAATATTTCAGGATGTATGTACTTATATGGCTTAATCTTTAAATGTATGTTATTTCATTGTCCCTTCTAGTGTTTAACATTTGTACAAATTGCACAAGCATGTCAATATTAAGCAATTCATGCTGCATGATGCACTGGCATTATTAAGTGCTCAACATTTTCTAGATCTTGTTACTCCACCAAAATATTATTGTTACGCAAGCATTTTAATGTATATTACAATTGTTTTTCACATTTGAAAAGTTAAATCAAAATATACTAATTATTACAGTATCTTTTGTATGACTATTTGCTTGTTTATATGTTTGCTTGGTGTACTTTATTTCCTAATCTTCCTGTTAACATACTAGCTACTCTTCAAGATTTTTTTTAAAAATTCTGTTAGGTGGGGTTTTATATTCAGCAATAAAACATTTTCGTTTTACTTGCCTTTATATTTATCAAGATGGCAATAATTAAAGGCCTGCATTGAAGTAATGGCTGTGTAGCTAATTTGTTGAAACCAGTTGTCAGATTGACCCAGTTGTCTGTTTAAATTTTGGTGTGACGTTATGAAATTGTAATTGGTACCATAAGCTAATTTTACCTATTGTCTTCTGCTACAACACACAAGGACAGCAAAGCTACATCAGACTGCACGCAAGTTGGAAATTGATGAACAAATTTCTGGCAACACCTCCATACACTGTTTTGGGACCGCATTATTTTGTATTTGACTTCAATTGTTACTGGTTGGATAGTTTCTAAATTATTTTAGAATGGCATGATGGTTGTATTTATAGAACTCTAGTGCATTCAGCCAGTTTTCCCAGTTGTGTTCCTCATATCAACTTTTCCGGAACTGTATTGAATGGAAGCCAATAGCGTTCTGAACTTTTCAAATCTTAAGCAAAATGATACCTTAGCATAGTTTGTAACATTCTAATCTCTGAGACAAAGCTCAACTTCAGGATTTCAAAATGTAGTTAGCAAGAAGAATGCTGCATTGTTGAATGTGCAATGCTCAGGTGCCTAGTAAAGAGACGTAGGTTATTCAGCCCTTTGTATTTCACCACCTTTTATCTGCCTTGGTTCCATATCCCTTAATACCCATATCAAATAAAAAGCTGTCATTCTCAATTTTCCCATTTTTAATTTATCTAGCCAAAAGAGTATTTTGAGGGAGAAAGTTCAAGATATCCACTACCCTTCAATGCTTCCTGACATCACTCCTTCAGTGGTCCAGCTCTAATTTGAAAATAATGCTCACTTGTTCTGAACTTCCCCACGAGAGGAGATAGTTTTTCTCTTTTTTTTCCCTTTTTCTCTCACACTCTCTCCCTCACTCTCCCTCACTCTCCCTCACTCTCCCTCACTCTCCCTCACTCTCCCTCACTCTCCCTCACTCTCCCTCACTCTCCCTCACTCTCCCTCACTCTCCCTCACTCTCCCTCACTCTCCCTCACTCTCCCTCACTCTATCTCTCCCTCACTCTATCTCTCCCTCACTCTATCTCTCCCTCACTCTATCTCTCCCTCACTCTATCTCTCCCTCACTCTATCTCTCCCTCACTCTATCTCTCCCTCACTCTATCTCTCCCTCACTCTATCTCTCCCTCACTCTATCTCTCCCTCACTCTATCTCTCCCTCACTCTATCTCTCCCTCACCCTATCTCTCCCTCACCCTATCTCTCCCTCACCCTATCTCTCCCTCACCCTATCTCTCCCTCACCCTATCTCTCCCTCTCTCACATAATCCTGTCCCGCCACTAAATCCTTTGATCATGTCAAACTCCTCCAATTAGATCATCCCTTAGTCGTCAAAATTGAATCCCTTATCCTGATATCACCATGGTAAATCTAAGGTTCTCAGAATTGAAAGCAAATGTGGTATAACTTGAGTTTTATACAACTGTAACATAACTTCCACCTCTTGAGGTAAAGGCGAACATTCCATTTTTAAATTCATTGTTGTACTTGTCCTCTTCATTTTACTGATATCAGTACGTGGACCCCTAAATCTCTCTGCTCTGCCAACTTCTCAGCATTTAGGTAATACTCCTGATCTGTCTTTGGTCCAAAGTGGGTGACCTTCCACTTGCTCATATTGAGCTGTATCTGCTACAGTTTTGCCTACTATCAGTATCCAAATACAACTTTCTACTCCCATCTACACTTCTTATTTGTGCCATCTATTTTAGTGTTGCCAGAAAACTTGGACACACTGCTCCGGCACTTTACCTAATTGATAAATGAACTTCGGTATGCATAGCGCCTTTCATGATGTCCAAAAATGCTTTATAGCCAACAACGTACTTCCAAAGAGTAGCCATTGTCATAATGTAGGAAGTGGGCAGCCAATTTGCAGTGTGCTAATGACTAGATAATCTCTTTTTAATGGTGTTGGTTGAGGTCTAAATATTATCCAGGAGACTCAGGATAACTCCTGCTCTTTGAAATAGTGTTAGTGTTGTGGGATCTTTTATGTTGAACTGAAAGAGTATAGGACTCATTTTAATGTCCCATTTGAAAGACAACACTTTGGACAATGTAGCACTCCCTCAGAACTACACTGGAGATCATCCTTAATTCTTTGCTCAAGTCTTTGGAGTGGAACTTGAATCCATGACTTCTGACTCAGCCAAGAGTGTTACTCACTGATCCATGGCTGATGACTGTTTGTTTATAAATTTAATGAAAAGCTGAAGCTCCAGTACAGATACCTGGGAGACACCTCTAGTCATATGCTGAACACAAACCCATTATTACTCCTCTGAAATTGAAACTTCTGGAGGTTCTTTTAATTCATTCATGGGATGTGGGCTTCGTTGATTGGGCCAGCATTTATTGCCCATCCCTAGTTGCCCTCGAGAAGGTGGTGGTGAGCTGCCTTCTTGAACCGCTGGAGTCCATGTGGCGTAGGTACACCCACAGTGCTGAAAGGAAGAGAGTTCCAGGATTTTAACCCAGTGACAGTGAAGGAACAGCGATATATTTCCAAGTCAGGATGGTGAGTGGCTTGGAGGGGAACTTCCAGGTGGCGGTGTTCCCATCTATCTGCTGCCTTTGTTCTTCTGGATGGTAGTGGTTGTGGGTTTGGAAGGTGCTGTCGAAGGAGGTTTGGTGAATTCCTGCAGTGCATCTTGTGGACGGTACACACTGCTGCTACTGTGCGTTGGTGATGGAGGGAGTGAATGTTTGTGCATATGGTGCCAATCAAGTGGGCTGCTTTGTCCTGGTTGGTGTCAAGCTTCTTGAGAGTTGTGGGAGCTGCACTCATCCAGGCAAGTGGGGAGTATTCCATCACACTCCTGACTTGTGTCTTGCTTTGGGGAATCGGGAGATGGGTTATTTGTCGCACTATTCCTGGCCTTTGACCTGCGCTTGTAGCCACAGCATTTATATGGCGAGTCCAGTTCAGTTACTGATCAATGGTAATCCCTAAGATGTTGATAGTGGAGGATTCAGTGATGGTAATGCCATTGAACAAAAAGGGGCGATGGTTGGATTTTCTTGTTGGAGATAGTCATTGCTTGACACTTGTGTGGCATGAATGTTACTTACCACTTGTCAGTCCAAGCCTGGATATTGTCCAGGTCTTGCTGCATTTGGACATGGACTGCTTCGGTATCCGATGAATCACCAATGGTACTGAATATTGTACAATCATCAGGGAACACTCCCACTTCTGACCTTATGATGGAAGAAAGGTCGTTGATGAAGCAACTGAAGAAGGTTGGGCCGCAGATACTACCCTGATGAATTTCTGCAATGATGTCCTGGAGCCAAGATGACTGACCTCCAACAACCACAATCATCTTCCTTTGTGCTAGATAAGACTCCAACCAGCAGAGAATTTTCCCCCGATTCCCATTGACTCCAGTTTTGCTATGGCTTCTTGATGCCACACTCGGTCAACTGCAGCCTTGATGTCAAGGGCAGTCACTATCACCTCACCTCAGGCATTCAGCTCTTTTGTCCATGGTTGAACCAAGGCTGTAATGAGGTCAGGAGCTGAGTGGCCCTGGCGGAACCCAAACTGAGTGTCAGTGAGCAAGTGCCACTTTGATAGCACTGTTGATGACTCCTTCCATTACTTTACTGATGATGGAGAGTAGACTGTTGGGGCGGTAATTGCCTGATTGGATTTGTCCTGCTTTTTGTGTACAGGACATACCTGGGCAATTTTTCACATAGCTGGGTACATGCCAGTGTTGTAGCTGTATTGGAACAGCTTGGCTAGGAGCGCGGCCAATTCTGGAGCACAAGTCTTCAGTACTGTTGCCGGAATATTGTCAGGGCCCAGAGCCTTTGCACTACCCAGTGCCCTCGGCTGTTTCTTGATATTAGGTGGAGTGAATTGAATTGGCTAAAGACGAGCATCTGTGATACTGTGGACCTCCGGAGGAGGCTGAGGTGGATCATCTGCTCGGCACTTCTGGCTGAAGATTGTCGCAAATGCTTCAGCCTTACCTTTTGCACTAATATGCTGGGCTCCTCCATCATTGCAGATGGCGATATTTGTGGAGCCTCCTCCACCCAGTGAGTTGTTTAATTATCCACCACCATTCACAACTGGATGTGGCAGGTCTGCAGAGCTTAGATCTGATCCGATGGTTGTGGGATCGCTTAATCTGTTTAGCACACAAGTAGTCCTGTGTGTTATAGCTTTACCAGGTTGACGCCTCACTTTCAGGTATGCCTGTGCTGCTTCTGGCATGCCCTCCTGCACTCTTCATTGAACCAGGGTTGATCCCCTGGCTTGATGGTGATGGTAGAGCTGGGGATATGCCAGACCATGAGGTTCCAGATTGTGTTTGAGTACAATGTTGCTGCTGATGCCCAGTCTTGAGTAGCTAGATCTGTTTGAAATCTATCCCAGGACTTTGTCTCCACAAGGACTGTGTGGTGGTCACTCCGACCGATACAGTCATGGATAGCTGCATCTGCAACAGGCAGGTTGGAGAGGATGAGGTCAAGTATGCTTTTCTCTCCTGGTTCAGGGATGGTGACGGTGGTGTCTGAGACATTATCTGTAAGGTATAATTCAGTGAGGATGACCATATCAGGCTGTTGCTTGACTAGTCTGTGAGACAGCTCTCCCAATTTTGGCACTAGCGCCCAGCTGTTAATAAGGAGGACTTTGCAGGGTTGACAGGGCTGAGTTTGCCATTGTCATTTCCGTTGCGTAGATCGATGTCAGGTGTTCTGTCCAGTTTCATTCCCTTTTGTTCTTGGGTTGTGAGCGTCACTGGCAAGGCCAACATTTACTACCCATCCCAACTGCCCTTGAGCAGGTGGTGATGAACTATCTATAAATGAATGAATTGCTAGGGCATGAAGGTGGTGGTGGTGGCGTACTGGATTGGTGTTCCAGAGACCCAAAGTCATGCTCTGGGGACCCAGGTTAGAATTCCACCATGACAGAAGGTTGAATTTGAATTCAATCAGAAAGTAGAATAAAAAGTCTAATGATGAGCATGAAACTGTCATTGATTTTTCATAAAAACCCATATGGTTTACTAGTGTCCTTTAGGGCAGGAAACCTGCATCCTTAACAGGTCTGGTCTACATGTGACTCCAAACCCGCAGCAATATGGTTGACTCTTAACTGCCTTCTGAACAAAGGCAATTAGGGATGGGGCATAAATGCTGGCCAAGCCAGGGATGCCCACATCCCATGAATGAATTAAAAAAAGAGAAAAATTCAGAGGGCAGTTAAGAGTCAACCACATTGCTGTGGGTCTGGTCTCACACGTAGGCCAGAGCAGGTAATGATGGCAGATTTCCTCCTCCTCAAAGAGCAAGATGAGATTTTATGACAATCCAGTCATTGCTAGAGACTAGCAACTTATTAATTTTTTTAAAATTCATTCATGGAATGTGGGCTTCACTGGTTGGACCAACGTTGATTGCCCATCCCAGCTGCTGCCTTGAACTGCTGCAGTCCATGTGGTGTAGGCACACCCACAGTTCAGTTCAGAAGGGGGTTCCAGGATTTTGACCTAGCGACAGTGAAGGAACAGCGATATATTTCCAAGTCGGGCTGGTGTGTGTCTTTGAGGGGTGCTTCTATGTAGCGGTGTTCCCATCTATCTGCTGCCCTTGTCCGTCTAGATGGTACTGGTTGGGGTTTGGAAGGTGCTGCCTAGGGAGCTTTGGTGAATTCCTGCATTGCATGCTATAGATTATGGCAGCAGTGTATACTGTGTGTCAGTGGTGGAGGGAATGAGTGTTGGTGGATATTGTGCCAATGAGGCTGCTTTGTCCTGGATGGTGTCAAGCTTCTTGAGTATTGTGGGAACTGCACTCATCCAGGTTAGCAGAGTATTCCATCACACTCCTGACTTGTGCCTTGTAGATGGTGGACAGGCTTTGGTGAGTCGGGAGTTGAGTTACTCGTCGCACTGTCCCTAGCCTCTGACCTGCTCTTATAGCCACAGTATTTATATGGGTAGTCCAGTTCAGTTTCTGGTCGATGGTAACCCCCAGGATGTTGATAGTGGGGGACTCAGCGATGGTAATGCCATTGAACATCAAGGGTCGATGGTTTGATGCTATCTTGTTGGAGATGGTCATTGCCTGGCACTTTTGTGGCGCATAATATTGCCAGAATATTGTTGGCTCCAGAATGCATGGAGAGCAGCAGCATAGTGGTAATGTCATGGTTTGTAATCCAGAGGCCAATACCCTATACAGTATCCAGTACCTTCAGCCGTTTCTTGATATCACATGGAGAGAATTGAATTGGCTGAAGACTGGCATCTCTGATATTTGGGGCCTAAAAATCGTCTGAAAATGTTTAAATTTCCCCAGCTGCAGTATTGGGATTTGAACTCTTGTCTCTGGAGCATTTGTGGAGGCCTCTGGATTGGGAACCCTGATATTACCACTATGCTGCCATTCCCCATGCCTTCTGGAGCTAACGATAAATTGAGCCCCTTGTTACCTATTTTTGATAGGTTAAATCAAAGTTTTATAAATTGTTTGGCACTAATAGAATTCAAGTAATTAGTATAATTGGTAGCATTCCCTTTCATAACCAATACTGAAGTGGTTTCTCTTGTTCATTGTGGATTCTTTCTTTGTACCAAATGGTTGCCATATTTGGCTACTTCAAATTCTTTGTCGATGAAGTGTTTTGAGAGATTTCTAAAAGGTAAAAGATGCTGTTTAGATGCCTATATACATACATTTTGAAATCTTCTGAAAATGTTTTATCAAAACGCAGCATTCAACCCATTGTACTATACTCTAATATAATACTATTGCAGAATTGATTCTATTTCTCTCCTGGCCTGTGTTGCTCATTGCTCATTGGGAAGATCAATTGTCAGAAAATAAAAATTGTTAGCTGTTCCTGAATAAGTTGCTTCAGTGTTATTAGTAGAGCTGTATACAAGTGACATGTTTTGATAGAGCCAGGCGTTGATTGGAAAAGGATTTTCTGATCTTGCTTTGCGCTGCTGAAGGAAGCCCATTAAGGTGCAATGGTACAAGCAAGAAAAGAAGTTAGCAAGTGTGCATTTTAAATTATTTTGAATATCCCTTGAGGAGCTGTCCCATCATTCACTGCATGAATTTTTATGTAGGCTTGTAACAAGAGTACAACTTCCTGGTGCTACAATAAACAAGTGAACTGCAGTTTTAAATGCAAAAACAGAAATACCTGGAAAAACTCAGCAGGTCTGGCAGCATCGGCGGAGAAGAACAAAGTTGACATTTCGAGTCCTCATGACCCTTCAACAGAACTAAGTAAAAATAGGAGAGAGGTGAAATATAAGCTGGGGTGGTGGTTGTAGGGACAAGCAAGCAGTGATAGGAGCAGATAACCAAAAGATGTCACAGGCAAAAGAACAGAGGTGTTGAAGGTGGTGATATTATCTAAAAGAATGTGCTAATTAAGAATGGATAGCAGGACAAGCAAGGTACAGATAGCTCTAGTGGGGGTGGGGTGAAATAAGACTAAAAGGACATGAAAGGTATAGATTTAAAAATAATGGAAATAGGTGGGAAAAGAAAAATTGGAAAAAAACAAAAGGGGGGGGTGTGGGAAGAAACGGAAAGGGGGTGGGGATGGAGGAGGGAGTTTAAGACCTAAAGTTGTTGAACTCAGTATTCAGTCCGGAAGGCTGTAAAGTGCCTAGTCGGAAGATGAGGTGCTGTTCCTCCAGTTTGCGTTGAGCTTCACTAGAACAATGCAGCAAGCCAAGGACAGACGTGGGCAAGAGAGCAGGGTGGAGTGTTAAAATGGCAAGCGACAGGGAGGTCTGGGTCATTCTTGCGGACAGAGCGAAGGTGTTCTGCAAAGCGGTCACCCAGTCTGCGTTTCGTCACTCCAATGTAGCTTTTAAGGTGTTATGGAATAGACTGGAGACAAAATTTTAAGCATTGAACTAAAATTTGGATATATGATCACTTTTATAGTATTTAAATGTTACTGCATCAGAATAATTGATTAATTGATTTTGTATCAAAGTTTCAAATGTTATGATATTGAATATTTAAAAATAGGTGCCAAGATTCTAGTCGATGCAGGTTTTGTTCTCGTTTGAGTCTGGTGGTTACGAGGAAAATGTATCTTAAATTTACACAATTAAAAGATTTGAACAAATTGCAGATTAATCATAGCCTGCTATATCTTCCAGCAATCTTAGTTCAGAAAATAATAGTTCACTTTGTTTAAATGTTTGCACGGAAGTAGGGAAGTAAAGCACTTTAACAGGCAGTTGGAATGGCATGTAAGGTTCTGTTATTGATATTCTGTACAAACTTCCTGATTTGAAAATAAACTGAGATCCATCTGTAGGAGGTCTTGGATTCCAGGCATCAGTGCTCAAGAGCTAGCAGTCTTGTAGTGCTGCTTTAATTGCAATTTTCGTAAGAGTCAATGGGACCTCTGACGTGCCGAGTAAAGTTTGGCATACAGTAGATTAACCTAAAATGTAGTAGGCTCTGTTGCTGCAGACTAATTCAGAGGCAGTTTGAGTATTCCATCACAAGGTACATGCAGACTTTGTACAGTACAGAAGTTGGTCACAGTGGTGAGTAACATCAACATTTTTTGGAGATTCCAATGCACTCCTATCTCTTCTTGCTGCCTGGCCATTTGTCCCCGTTATACATACCTCTGGGGATGCGGTGGCATAGTGGTATTATCACTGGATCACTAATCCGGAAACCCAGAGGTAATGCTCTGAGAACCCAGGTTCAAATCCTACCATGGCCGATGGATCCAATAAAAAAAATCTGGAATTAAAAGTCTAATAATGACTGTGAAACCATTGCCGATTGTCATAATCTAATGCCCTTTTGGGAAGGAAATCTGCTGTCCTTACCTTGTTTGGCTTATATGTGACTCCAGACCCACAGCAATGTGGTTGACTCTTAAATGCCCTCTGAACAAGGGCAATTGGGATGGGCAATAAATGCTGGCCAAGCCAGTGATGCCCACATCCAATGAATGAATATATATTTTAAAAATTTGATTATCAAGAAGCTGAAAAGTATTTTTTTGTAACCGAACAATTTGCAACTTTTTTAAAAAGATTTTTTTCAACGGTTTATGAAAGTAACGTTGGAAATTTGAAAGTTTTTTAAAAATGCTCACACGGTCAGTCCAGTCAGGTCACAGGAGAAAGACAGGTTAATATTCCAGCAAAATGAGAAGTGGCATACCTGAAATGTTGAATGTTCTCTTTCAGTTTCTGACTGAATACACATCTGTGTATTTTTTATTTAAGTGTTGTTAACTTAGTCATCGCAGCACAATTCTCACCATTTGGTCAGTACAGTGTATCGGTTCTGTACCTCCATTGATCTAGTTACCACTTGCCATTCATAAGGAAAATTAATCAGTCCTACTTATTCCTTCCTATCCTTTTAACGGATTTGAAAAGATAAATGCTTGAGAATTAACATATTGTTTCAAATCATTCAGAATTGTACAAATTTAGCCATAGATCTAAAACCACAGATTGTAGGAACTTTAGAGGAAATTGTGAGCATGCTTATCTAAGTCTATTCACATAACCTGGCTTTGAAGGTAGCCAAACATTTCTACTGAGTGAAATGTGTCTCTTTTTTATATACCATTTTATTTTATGACCTAGTTCCTGCTGGCTTTAGTACCAGTAGGTGTTTTTATGAACCGTGGAGCTTTGAACAGATTGCTAGACTGGGATGAGGGGCCTCCTGTCTTATCACACTATACCACTACTTCCTATCATTGCTTTTCCCGGGTTTTAGTCTTTTATAAAAACCTTCAGTGTTTAGCTCTGTAGCAACAGGAACCTATGACCTTTTTTTATATTGCGGTAATCTCTTTCTCTTGCACTTCCTCCCCCACCCTCCCCCACTGTGATCAAAAGCTTGTGTTTTAAAAGCCTATGTTTTTTAGCTTAACCCATTTAGCTCAATGTTATCCAACTAGCTTATTCGTTTAGTAACTCTTGGTGCCAGTTCTTACAGTACAATGTCTCCTGTCCTGAAATTCATCCACTCCATAAGGATATACATAACAAGAAAGACTGAACAGCCTGATTCTCTTCTAAAAAACAGTGAATTGAGGGATGACCTGAAATCAAATCCTTTCATAATCTTAAAGGATTCTAAGGTAGGTGTGGAGGAAATATTCCTACTTGTAGGGAGTCCAAAACTAGAGGTCATAATTAGTGGCTAATAAATCCAACAGAGAATTCAAGAGAAATCTTTTTTACCCAAAGAGTAGTACGAATGTAGATTGTGCTGCCACAAGGAGTAGTTAAGGTGAATAACATGCATGCATTTAAAGGGAGGCTGGGAATAGAAGGATATGCTGATGGGATTACATGAAGGGTGGTGGAGGCTCATGTGGAGCATACATGCTGGCATAGATCCGTTGGGGCAATGACTTCTTCTATACTGTAGACTCTGTTATCATCGCCGCCGCCAACTTGGCTAAATTAGCTGTTCTGAACAAAGTAGGAATATAACTATTATAATAGTCACCATTTCAATGAAAGCAGCATCAACAATATTAATATTCTGATGTAAACCAAATGTTCTGCTTGTATAGACTAGCATTGTTTGGTGTCATCAAACTGTCCTGAGCCAACCCCTGATATTGGGGAAGGTACATGGTTGGATCTTTTGTTACAGTTTTAAATTTTATACAGTTATCTTTCAACAACTCATTTCATTACTTCTACCAGTGTTATGGATTCTGCAAACTTCTGATGAGTAGCATTGGTAGAAGCTTGAGCGTTTACAGCAACTATGACTACTTGTTAAAAGGTGCTCTATAAAAATGTTAAAACATTCCAAGGTGCTTCACAGGAGCATTATCAAACGAGATATGACACTGACGACTTGTGATTTTAGGGTAGATTAAGGAGGTAGGTTTTAAGGAATATCTTAAAGGAGGAAAGAGAAGTGGTGAGGCAGATAAGTATAGGGAGGGAATTCCAGAGCTTTGGACCTTGGCAGCTGAAGGCATAAATGAAATTTATTTTCAGCTTATTATTCCAGGGTCAGATAACAATTACAAGAACTGGTTTGAATTAAAACTCTGGCATGAGGATGTTGCTTTCACAATATTGTAGTATTAAATTCCAGTTGTGAAACTTTTGATGCCCATTGAAATTGATGGAGATTGACAAAATGTAAACACATTTTTCCTAAGGCACTTGGGGTTTATGTCCTTGGTATTTCTGCATCAACTTGTTCGTACATGTATTGTCATGGGAAATGTTCATTGGTAGTTTCCTTTTATTTGCAGTTTTTCTCTAGCACTTTGTGCATAGCAGTAGATATCAAGTCGTATTTCTTGAAAATGTCACGTACACACTTATCTCAGTTTTTCATGGCATGGTTTTCTGTGTTTTCTGCAAAAGAAACATTTTCCTAAATTTCTTTGCAGGACATGAAGCCATCCCATTTGTTAGCACCTTTAGTGCACTTTGCATAGTTGCCTGGCTTCTTCAATCTCCCACGTTTATTATTAATCCTCAAATGATATTCTCAGAAATAAACATTTTAAAACAGCTCTTGCAATGCTACTTACTGTGCACTGAAGAACGTCTGTTAAATGTGATGTCTGCTATGTATATTTAAATATGGCTGAAGCAGCCTGTTTCATGTTTTCCTAGTGTTGGCTGGAATTCGATGACTTGAATAAAAAAGAACTTTTATTTTTATATCGCGGCCACCGGATCTTTCAAACTGCTTTACAGCCAATGGAGTACTTTAAAACATTGTCTTGGCCCCAAAAGTCAAAAAGAGTGCAGCCCCCCTCCCCCCATTCAGTGATGCATCCCTGGGACACCTCTTTCTGACACCGCGGAGACCCGCTGCAATGTCCTCTACCCCCGCTCTGGCCACAGGAGGCTTATCAATCTCACCAGTCTGGCTTGGGAGGCAGTGGCAGTGGCAGACATGGTCAGTGCCAATGCTGCACACGAGGCCAGCCATTCAGTGCAGAAAACAGAAGAATGATCTCATCCGTGCTGCCAGGATAAGGCCACCATCTCATCACCCTAAACTCATGCACTCACAAGGCCCCACGCACTCACAAGGCCATCACACCTTCACTGGCACCTCTCACTCCAGCTCAAGGGACATCATCCCTCACTCTCTCTCACACACCATCACATCTCCACCTGGCCTCACCTCTTGAGTCTGCCTTCTCAGCCCTCACCATCTTGAGGCCATTTTCACATATCAACATGTGTACACACACACACACACACACACACACACACACACACACACACACACACACACACACACACACACACACACACACACACACACACACACACACACACACCATGGGACACTCCTCTCTCCCCCAAGCAAGCCCTAGCCCTGCAGCAGTTGAAAAGCCATGCCGCCTTACTGCTGGCCTGGTAGGTAGAGACCTGCCCCTGATTTCACCCCCCCCCCCCCACCCCAAAAAAAAGGTCCTGCCTGCAAAGCCTGGTGCTAATGACCCCAAGTGCTGCCTGAAGCAAGGTAGGCAAACAAACCTTGAAGTCCTAAGCAAAGTGCAGCTTGCCATGTGCACACTGCTTATATACAGTTGTGAAACATGTCAGCGTGGTGCCCAGATGATCCAGTTGGGGGGCGATGATTTCAGTGAGCAGGGCTTGTAATGAGATGCTGAAGTATTCAAAATAGGTTCCCGACATACAGCAACGGTGGGAAACGTAGCCCGCCATTAATGGGTTGAGCCGATGATCGCAAACTGGTTTCACAACAGAGTAAACCCTGATTCTGGCCTTCTCGCCATATCATCTGTCCCACCCGACCCGCTAAGATGCCCGATACCAATGGGGCTGGAAAATTCCATCCCAAGAGTGGGACTTGAACCCGGAACTTGTGACTCGAGGCAAGAATGCTGCCACCTAAGCCACAGCTGGATAAAGAAAAACCCATGTTTGTTTGTTTTGAAATTCTGTGAAAGGGAGCTTGAGAAAGTTATTTTGCCCACTATTTCCCCACCCCCTCAAGAAACAAGAATTCAGTATAAAAATCAACAACTTCCCTCTAAAATAGAAGCAAAATACTGTGGATGCTGGAAATCTGAAACAAAAACAGAATATGCTGGAAATATTCAGCAGTCTAGCAGCATCTGTGGAAAGAGAAACAGAGTTAACATTTCAAATCCGTTTGCTTCTTCTCTTCAGCTCTGAAGAAGTCAATGTGATGAAATTGATATTGTTTAAGGGAGTGGAGCAGTGACGAAAGCAAAATGTGATAATGGCAGAACAAGGGTAGCATTGTGTGTGTGTGTTGGGGGGAGGGATAAAAAAGGGGATAAAACAATAAGTGGATGAAAAATAAATTCATGTAGAAGAAAGGGACTGTAGATGGGAATGTAGAAGAAAGGAAAAAAGGGGTGTGGATATAGGAGAGAGTTCATGGTCTGAAGCTGTTGAACTCAATGTTAAGTCCGGAAGGCTGTAAAAGCGTCTAATCGGAAAATAAGGTGCTATTCCTCTAGTTTATATTGGGCTTCACTGGAACATTGCAGCAGGCCAAAGACGGACGTGTGGGCATGAGAGCAGGATGGGGTGTTGAAATGGCAAGCGACAGGATGGTCTGGGTCATGCTTGTGGACAGACCAAAGGTGTTCCGTAAAGTGGTCACCCAGTCTGCGTTTCGTCTCCCCAATGTAAGGGAGACCATGTTGGTAGCACCTTCCCTTATCTGCTCATATGTGACCATGAGGAGACTCTTCTGCCACTCCATAATGTTTTAATTTTAAAATTTTCATCCTCTTATTCAGCCTCCTTCCCCTTCCCTATCTCTGTGATCAGTTCCAGGCCTATGGCCTTCCATGGTCTCTGCATTTTGAGGACTGATCGATTGAGTATTCTCCAATTCCTTACCATACCATTGTCAGCCATGCCTTCAGCTGTCTAGACCTTAACTATAGAATTTCCTGTGTTTTCACCTCTTGCTCCTCTTAAGACTTTCATTTAAACCTCTTGCTAAATTTTTAGTCACCTGTTCTTTGGGCCTTGTTTTGCCTGATTTTGCTCCTTTTGAAATGCCTTGGGTTTTTTATTCTGTTAAATAATAGCTTGTAGTGCCTTTAAGATCTTAGTATATATTTCAGAAGAATATTCTACACGTGATGAGTTATGTACTCGCAATGCAAGTTTCAGACTTTTGAATCTCTTAATCAGAAATGTAAAATGCTCGTATGTGTAATGTAGGTTCTGGTTTAGATATATGATTACTTCAGGTTCTTGTCCTATCAGTTCCTCCACATTTTTGTTTTGGATAAAATCTAAATAACCCTGAAAAAATCTACATGTCCATTCATGCAAACATACGAATTAGGAGCAGGAGTAGGCCACTTAGCCCTTTGAGCCTTCTCCGCCATTCAATAAGATCATGGCTGATCTGAATGTAACTTCAACCCACATTCCTGCCTCCCCTCGATGACCTTTCAACTCCTTGTTAATCCAGAATCTATCTAGCTCTGCCTTAAAAATATTCAAAGACTCTGCTTCCATCACCTTTGAGGAAGAGAGTTCCAAAGTCTAATGACCCCGAGAGAAAAAAATTTCTCCTCATCTGTCTTAAATGAGCGACCCCTTATTTTTAAACAGTGACCCCTAGTTCTAGATTCTCCCACAAGAGGAAACAGTCTCTCCACATCAGCCCTGTCAAGACTCCTCAGGATCTTAAAAGGTTTCAATCAAGTCACCTTTTACTCTTCTAAACTCCACATTATACTCCATTCATCAGATCTTTACCCATTCATTTAATCTATCTATGCCCCATTTTAGCCGCCTTTTGTCCTTTTCACAATTTACCTTCTTAACTATCTTTGTGTCGTCAGAAAATTTAGCAACCATTCCTTCGGTCCTTTCATCCAAGTCATTTATAAAAATTGTAAAATGTTGAGGTCCCAGCAGTGATCCCCATGGCACCCCACTCATCATATTCTACCAACCAGAAAATGGCCCATTTATGCCAACTCTCTGCTTTCCGTTAGCTAGCCAATCTTCTATTCATGCCAATATGTTACCCTCTACACCATGAACTTTTATTTTCTGCAGTAACGTTTGATGTTGCACCTTAGCAAATGCCTTCTGGAAATTTAAGAACAGTACATCCACTGGTTCCCCTTTATCCACAGCATATGTGACTCCTTCAAAGAACTCTAATAAATTGGTTAAACATGATTTCCCTTTCACAAAACCATATGGATTCATTGTGTTAGATGTGATATTTAGCCTGATTTGCTGAAAATGTCTTTGTCACTGGGATTTCAGTAAGCTGCGGTGGTGAACATGTGCAATATTTGCTTGGCTACACCTTAAACTTTTTTTTACAAGCACAAGGAGTCTAAACCAGTTTGCCTGGTCAGACATGAGCCTTGGCTACATTTAAGGATTCAACAAATGTTTCCATTAATTTTCATGTAAGTGCATATTAGCAGTTTGAGATAATGTACTCCATTCACTCACTCTTTTGAAGTCATCTGAATATTACAAACATTTGGCCCATTAAATTTGTGCTGGTATTTCTTGAAAAATTATATTAATGACCTTATTGCTGAAAAGAGAGACATATTGCCAAAGCTTTTCATCTTGCTCTCATCAGGCCAAATGCAAGAATGCTAAATTTCAAACAACTATAACAATTTATACTGCAGGAGAAATCTAAAACCAAAGGACCAAAAGGCAGACAAATCCTATCCAGCCAATAACCACCCCATCAGTCTACGTTTAAGAAACATAGAAATTAGGAGCAGGAGTAGGCTATTTGGCCCTTTGAGCCTGTTCCGTCATTCAGTATGATCATGGCTGATCCTCTATCTCAAAGCCATATTTCCACTTTCTCTCTATAGCTCTTGATGCCCCTAATATTCAAATAATTATCAATTTCTTTCTTGAATATACTCAGTGACCCGCAGCCTTCTGTAATAGATAATTCCACAAGTTGACCACCCTTCGAGTGAAGAAATGTTTCCTCATCTTAGTCCCAAGTGGCCTGCCCCGTATCCTGAGACTGTGGCCCCTGGTTCTGGACTCTCCAATCAGGGGAAACATCCTCCCTGCATCCAGTCTGTCTCGCCCTGTTGAAATTTTATATGTTTCAATCCGATCTCCTCTCATTCTTCTAAACTCGAGTGAATATAGGCCCAGTCGAACCAACCTCTCCTCATACGACAGTCCTGCCTTCCCCGGTATCAGCCTAGTGAACCTTTGCTGCACTCCCTATATGGCAAGTATATTCTTTCTTAGATAGGGAGAGCAAAAATGCACGCAATACTCCAGGTGTGGTCTCACCAAGGCCTTGTATAACTGCAATAAGACATCCCTACTTCTGAACTCAAATCGTCTTGCAATGAAGGCCAACATACTATTTGCCTTCCTAATTGCTTGCTGCACCTGCCTGTTTACTTTCATTGACTGATGTACAAGGATACCTAGGTCCCTTTGTATATCCACATTTCCCAATATATCACCATTTAAATAATACTCTGCCTTTCTGTTTTTCACACTGAAGCATATAACTTCACATTTATCCACATTATACTGCATGTGCCATGTGTTTGCCCAGATACACAACTTGTCTAAATCGCCCTGAAGCCTCCATGCATCCTCTTCACCCCGCCCAGTTTTGTGTCGTCAGCAAACTTGGAAATATTGCATTTGGTTTCCGGTCTGTCAACCAATTCTCAATCCATGTCAGGAAATTATCTCTGATCCCATGTGCTTTAATTTTGCCCACTAGCCTCTTATGTGGGACCTTATCAAAAGCCTTCTTGAAATCCAAATATGCCACATCCACTGGTTCTCCCTTTATCTATTCTACTAGCTATGTCCTCAAAAAACTCCAGTAGATTAGTTAAGTATGATTTCCCTTTCATAAACCCATGCTGACTTTGTCTAATCCCCTAAATGCTTTCCAAGTGTTCTGTTACCACGTCTTTTTATAAAAGACTAGCACTTTTCCCAGTACTCATGTTAGGCTAACTGGTCTGTAATTCTGTTTTTTCTCTCCCTTGTTTTTTAATTAGTGGGGTTACATTCGCCACCCTCCAATCTGTAGGAACTGCTCCAGGGTCTGTAGAATTTTGGATCTAATGCTATCCCTAATTTCTTTTGTAATCCATGGTTGAACCACCTTTCCCGTTTTATTTTTGCGCAACACAGGAATGAATGAATAATTGTTGTAATTCGTGCATACATTCCTTAAATATTAGCCCTTTTAGTAAGGTTCCCCAATCCATCATTGCCAACTCGCTCCGCTTACACCCTTGGGTTCCCTTTATTTAGATTCAGGACCCTAGTTTCGGATTCAACTTCTTTACTTCAACTTAATGGACATTCTATAATTTTATGGTCTCTCTTCCCCAACCTCAGAACCTCAAGATGGTGGAGCTCGAACAAGATTGTTAATTAATCCTTTCTCATTGCACAATACCCAGTATAGGATAACCTGCTCTCTAGTTGGTTCCCCTATGTATTGGTCTAAAATCCATCACATAAGCGCTCCAGGAAATCCTCCTTCACAGTATTATTGCTAATTTGCTTTGCCCAATATTTTTAGAGATTTAAGTCACCCATGATTACAGTTGTACCTTTCTTGCATGCATCTCTAATTTCCTGTTGAATGCTTTCCCTTACATTCCATTACTATTTGGGGGCCTTTTGACAAACCCCACCAAAGTTCTCTGCCCCTTGATGTTTCTTATCTCCACCCAAACAGATTTCATATTATGATTTTCCCAGCCAATATCCTTCCTCACTATTACATTGATTTCCTCCTTTACTAACAATGATAACCCCCCTCCTTTCCCTATTTGCCCGTCCTTCCTAAATATTGAATACCCCTGGATGTTCAGTTCCCATCCTTGGTCACCCTGCAGCCATGTCTCCATAATTGTGACTATATCATAACTTTATCACTATTTCGCTGTTAATTCAATTATTTCATTGTGATTGCTCCATGCATTAAGATACAATGATGTCTTTTTAACCTTGTTAGTCATCTTAGCTTTATTTTGCTCTATGACCCCATTTGTTTTTCATTCGTGTTTTTTCTGCCTTCCACTTTTGCTTCTTACTTTTCTGTCTTTTGTTTCTATCCTTATTTCCCCCTCCTCTGTCTCCCTGCTCAGGTTCCCAATGCCCTACCATTCTATTTTAAACTCTCCCTGACAGCACCAGCATACAACCCCCCTCCCCGAAGACATTGGTCCCAGTCCTGCCCAGATGCAACCTGTCCTGTTTGTACTGGTCCCACGTTCCCCAGAACCAGTCCCAATGTCCCAGGAATGTGAATCCCTCCCCTCTACACCATTTCTTCAGCCACGTATTCATCTGATATATCCTGTTATTTCTACTCTCGCTAGCTCGTGGCACTGGTAGGAATCCTCAGATTACTACTTTTGAGGTCCTACTTTTTAATTTACGTCCTAGCTCCCTATATTCAGCTTGTAGGACCTCATCAGTTTTACCTATGTCGTTGGTACCAATATGTACCATGACCACTGGCTGTTCGCCCTCCCCCTTCAGAATGCCCTGCAGCCTTTCAGACATGCTTGACCCTGGTACCAGGGAGGCAACATACCATCCTGGAGTCTCTTTTGCAGCCGTAGAAACCCGTCTGTTCCCCTTTAATATTGAATCCCCTATCACTATAGCCCTGCCACGCCTCTTCCCTCTTGTGCAACAAAGCCACCTGTGGTGCCGTGGACTTAGCTCCTGCTGCTTTCCCCTAGAAGTTGTCTCCCCCAGTGGTATCCAAAATGGTATATCTGTTAGAGAGCGGGATGGCCACAGGGGGCTGCTTGTCCTACCTGCCTTCCTCTACTCTGCCTGGTGGTCACCATCCCCTTCTGCCTGTTCATTCTTTACCTCTGGTGTGACCACCTCTCTGAACGTACTGTCCACAAC
Organism: Carcharodon carcharias; assembly: GCF_017639515.1. Lineage (NCBI taxonomy): Eukaryota > Metazoa > Chordata > Chondrichthyes > Lamniformes > Lamnidae > Carcharodon > Carcharodon carcharias. Next base: position 171,577,612 of record NC_054472.1, read on the forward strand.
AGCCTCAGCATTATACTCCCCAATGAATCCACCAGCAGCTCCAGCTCAGAAATGCAGTCAGCCATAGCAGTAGCTGGACACACTTCCTGCACACACTCGCCAAGGACACCGGAAGTGTCCATGACTTGCCACATAGTGCAGGAGGAGCATTTCATGGGTGCAAGGTCTGCTGCTATGACTTCACTTTAGATTAAGCTTGTTAGTTACTCCCTTTAAAGAATACTAACTATGCTGGGGGCCTTATTCCACTCCAAACACTCCCACTACAGCCCAAAGTCCTCCCCTTATTTTGTTTAAGCTAATGGACTGCAGCAGTTTAATTAGTAGAAGAAGTAGAAGTATTCATCTGACCCTACTTGCCAATCAGCTGCCTCCCCTGCATTGCATCACTTTTTGAATCGTGATGTCACTTCAAACTTCACCATCACAAGGTTCTGAGGTTACGCCTCTCCTCTCCAGTCTCGGCCTCTTGATCATAGGAAACTGTTGGAAAGCGTCATTGGTGGCACTATAAAGCAGCACTTGCTCAGCGACAACTAGCTCACTGATGCTCAGTTTGGGTTCTGCTAGAGCCACTCCACCCCAGACCTCATTACAGCCTTGGTTCAAACATGGACAAAAGAGCGGAATTCAGGAGTTGAGGTGAGAGTGGCTGCCCTTGGCATCAAAGCAGCATTTGACCAAGTGTGGTATCAAGGAGCCTTGGCAGAATTGAAGTCAATGGAAATCAAGATGAAAACTCTTCACTGGTTGTAGTCATTCTAACAGAAAGGGAATGGCTGTTGAGACCAATCGTCTCAGCTGCAGGATGTCCCTGTGGGAGTTCCTCAGGGTAATGTCTGAGGCCCAACCATTTTCAGTCATTTCATCATCTTCACGAGGTCAGAAGCCAGGATGTTCGTTGATGTTTGCAGTGTTCTGAACCATTCGCCATTCATCAGATAAAGGAGAAAGCTGTGCCTGCATGCAACAACAACTGGACGACATTAAATCTGGGGCTAATAAGTAGGCAAGTAGCCCGTGCTGTGCAGTGTCATCTCCAACAAGAGAATATCTAAAAGCAAAAACTGCAAATGCTGGAAATTTGAACTAAAAACAGAAAATGCTGGATATAGTGGCAATCTCTGTGGAGAAAGAAACAGTTAACATTTCAGGTCAGTTCTGTTGAAAGATTACAACCTGATGCATTAACTCTGTTTATTTTGCCACAGATGCTACCAGACCTGCCGAGTATTTCTGACATTTTCTGTGAGAGAATCTAACCATTCTCCAATCCCCCCTTCCCTCCCATGACATTCAACAGCATTACCATTGCTGAATACCTCGCATTCAACATCTTGGGATGTGGTTACCATGAACCAGAAGCTCAACTGATCCAGGCTACAAGAGCTGGCCAGAAGCTGGGAATTCTTTAGCGAGTAACTTACCAGCTGGCTCCCCAAAGCCTGGCCACCATTTATGGAGGCACAAGTCAGGAGAGTGGGTTGCCTGGATGAGCACCACTCCAATAACACTCGAGAGAAAGCACCCCATAGATTACCTTAAGCATTCACTGTCTCCACCACCAGTGCACAGTGGCAGCAGCGGATACCATCTACAAGATTATAGCGACTTGCCAAGACTCCTTCGACAGCACCTTGCAATCCGTGATCTCCACCACCTAAAAGAACAAGGGCAGCAGACGCGTAGGAATGCCACCACTTGCAAGTTCCCCGCCAAACTACATGCCATCCTGTCTTGGAACTATATTATTGTTGTTTCACAGTTGCTGTGTCAAAATCCTGGAACAATCTCTCAAACAGCACTGTGGATGTACCTACATCAAATGGACTGCAACAGGCCAAGAAGGCGGCTTGCCAGCATTTTCTTGAGGCCAATTAGGGATGTGCAATAAATGCTGGCCTGGCCAGTGACACTCACATGAACAAATTTTTAAAAATGCTGATAGATACCTCCATTTTGTTCTTTACAATTTTCTCTTATCCTTCTTGTATTCTTTTTTTTCTCTCGCTTTTCTGCATTTGACCTAGATTTTTGTATTCCAGTGTTTTGTGTGGGATTGGAACCTAGGCCTCTGAACTTTGTGAGAACCTACTGAGCCACAGCTATCATTCTTTCAAAAATAAATGCAGTCTAAATATCCCCAAATTCTCCCCAGGTTAAATTTAATCACTGTAGAATCCAAGTGCTGCAGCTCAAAAACTGGCACATTCTTAAGTCTAGGGTTTTTTTAATCTACTTTAGCCCAATTGCATTCTCCTGCTTGTTCCCCTTACCCTTTTTAATATCCTTCAAACAACTAATATAATTCCCTGACAATTTGTGAGCTCTGCTTCTGCAAGCTTATGGCACAAAATTCCACTTTATAGACACATGTGCAAAGAACCTCTTTTTACTTAAAATTATTTTGAAATGATCTTAAATTTGTACCTTCCCATTGTTATCTCGTTAAAGGGTGGAAATGATACTTAATCATTATTAATTAATCCTTGAAAAAGTATTACAAACTCATTGGTCACTTGGCCTACTTCTGCCAGATTTTTAGCTAGCTGCCTCAGCAATATTGGCAGCAATGTCTGAGCTGCATAATGAAAGGAGATTGAACGTCCAGAGTGAGGAGCGTCAACCCTACTGCAATATTTTTTATTATTCTGCACTTTGTTTCTTTCTAGGAACTTTGCCACTTGAGAAATGCTTTATTAAACAAAAGGTTAAGGGGGATTTATCAGTAACGATTTTTTTTATTATTCATTCATGGGGTGTGGGCGTCACTGGCTAGGCCAGCAGTTATTGCCCATCCCAAATTGCCCTTGACAAGGTGGTGAACTGCCTTCTTGAACTGCTGCAGCCCATGTGCTTTAGGTACACCCACAGTGCTGTTAGGAAGGGAGTTCCAGGATTTTAACCCAATGACAATGAAGGAATGGCGATATATTTCCAAGTAAGGGTGGTGTGTGACTTTGAGGGGAACTTCCAGGTGGTGATGTTCCCATGTGTGTGCTGCCCTAATCGTTCTAGATGGTAGTGGTCATGGGTTTGGAAGATGCTGTCTAAGGAGGCTTGGTGAGTTCATGCAGTGCATCTTGTAGATGGTACACACTGCTGCCACTGTGCGTTGGTGGTGGAGGGAGTGCATGTTTGTGGAAGAGGTGCCAATCAAGTGGGCTGCTTTGTCCTTGATGGTGTTAAGCTTCTTGTATTGTTGGAGCTGCACTCATCCAGGCAAATGAAGAATATTCCATCACACTCCTGTCTTGTGCCTTGTAGATGGCAGACAGGCTTTGGGGAGTCAGGAGGTGAGTTATTTGTTGCAAGATTCCTATCCTCTGACCTACTCTTGTAGCCACAATATTTATATGGCTAGTCCAGTTCAGTTTCTGGTCAATGGTAACCCCAGGACGTTGATGGTGGGGGATTCAATGATGGTTAGATTCTTTCTTATTGGAGATGGTCATTGCCTGGCACTTGTGTGGCACAAATGTTACTTGCAGCTTGTCAGTCCAAGCCTTTATATTGTCCAGGTCTTGCTGCATTTGGACATGGACTGCTTCAATATCTAAGGGGTCACAAATTGTGCTGAACATTGTACAGTGATCAGTGAACATTCTCATTTCTGACCTTTTGATGGAAGGGAGGTCATTAATGTTGAAGCAGCTGAAAGTGGTTGGGCCTAGGACACTACCCTGTGGAACTCCTGCAATGATGCCCTGGAACTGATATGATTGACCTCCAACAACCACAACCATCTTCCTTTGTGTTAGGTATGACTCTCCGAGCAGTCTCTAAACTGCTGTTGATCTCTGTCGCTGGGCAATTACTGCATATCTCAGCATTTATACTTGAGTTCTCTTCAGTATTGCATGGGTTTTCTTCGCTCACTTTATAGTTTGCAGGATATATACGATTTATAAATTTGAACTATTGTGACAAAAAATGACCATTTTGTTTGTAGTTTCTTCAAAAATGATAATTTGTTCAATTTAAATCCAAAACTAATCAAAAGTGCTGTGAAATTTCTTGTGTGTATACTTGGTGCTGTTAACAAAGCCAGGAAATCTCAAAGCACTTCACTGGCAATGAAGGACTGTTGCAATGTATATTACATCTAGTGGCATCCAATTTGCTCATAGCAAGTTCCCATGAACAACAATGGGATAAATTGCCAATTAAAATATTTTAGTGGTGTTTATAGAAGGACAAATGTCCCCTGCTCTTCAAATAATATAGGATCTCTTATACCCCAGGCATGACGTATTTAATGCATTGTCTGAAAAATGATATATTACTAGAAGACTCTGGGAGTTAATTTGAAAAAAATCTAGATAGACAGGCTATGTTGTTATGGGTGGAATATTTGTACTGTCTGAATTCATCTCAGTAGTAAGTTAACCATGATCTGCATGATTTACTTTGTCATTATAATTGATCTGCTGGGGCTGCATGTACTTTTTTTCATTTCTTTCTGTACCCGCCCCCACCCATATTAAGTGTCTTACTGATTACAAATACTGTATCTGAACTTATTATGCTGTTGGATATCCTTTCTTTGTGAAATATTGGATTCTCTTTCATTCTCTGACCTTAATCGACTTATTCTGTCCTTGAATGTTTATCAGTTTCACACTGTTGGTATTTCAGGTTTCAGTGCCTGCTCTAACACTACACTGAACTGCTGGGAATCATGCACCAGCAATCTCCATGATCCTTCAGTCTGCAGACTAGTGGCAACTTGGGTAGGAAGAAAACTTATTCATTTAAAAATAATAGTCAACTGGGAATGTGTCAACACCGTAGTTTATTTTTTTTATAGCCAGGTTCCCTGGTAGCTTTATGGATTAAAATTGTGGTGTGTTATTGAGTCATTAAAATTATGATGGTCCCAAATTTGATTTATTCTTAGTTCGGTGGATCCATGGGAAGGTCAATAGGCCTCAGTGCAATTGAGACATATTAACAGGCAGTTTCCTATTCCTTATTTCTGTTCTGTTACCCTTCTGAAATGTGCACGCGACATGATGTTGGCATGGACATGACCTGGCTTGACTTCCCCTTCATTGAAATTTGTTGTCTAGTTTTTCAAATAAGAATGGTCATTTGGTCAAGGTCCCCAGTGCTGCTGTTATTCCCAAGGGTCTGTGTCAGACATTAATCTAGCTAAGGAACAAAGAAAATTGTAAGGATGTTCAGATGAATTTAGATTAGTTTGCACTTTAACAGTGATGGGCATCTCTCAAATCAAGCAATTACTATACAAGTAAATTAAAACCACTTCGACTACATGTAGAAGATTATATTTGCGCCTACATATTGGAGATTTTCCATTTAAATTGCTTTGAAGTAACTTTTAGGAATTGTTGATTACAATAAGAGAATAAAGGAACAGCTGTTATTACAAAACTTATGCTGTCTTGCATAAACACTATAGTCCTTATTGGTTTGAGTATTCTAATCCTATTGAGATCATATTTCTTCTCTCTTTCCTGTCCTCTCCACCTCCTAACTTCACTTATGTGTTTTATAAATTGTTGTGGGTGATTCCCACAAATCCAATGTTTGCAAGTATCCAAGGTGACCTTATACTTCCATTTCTCCAGATTTCAAACTGATTGTGTTCTTCAACACACAACAAATAATTTTTTTCTCTTAGTGTAAAGGTGGAACTTATTGCTGAACCCTCTTGTCCTGATGATATTCCATGATGAAAACAGAATTACCTGGAAAAACTCAGCAGGTCTGGCAGCATCGGCGGAGAAGAAAAGAGTTGACGTTTCGAGTCCTCATGACCCTTCGACAGAACTTGAGTTCGAGTCCAGGAAACAGCTCTTTCCTGGACTCGAACTCAAGTTCTGTCGAAGGGTCATGAGGACTCGAAACGTCAACTCTTTTCTTCTCCGCCGATGCTGCCAGACCTGCTGAGTTTTTCCAGGTAATTCTGTTTTTGTTTTGGATTTCCAGCATCCGCAGTTTTTTTGTTTTTATTTTTGTTGATATTCCATGATGGCTGTGTAGTTTTGTGCAGTCTTTAAAATTCTCCCAAGTATCCATCCTTCACATGGCAGTGTATGTTGGCAAAGACCTTTACTGTGGGTAACGATCATGTCCTCTCCTCACACACTGTTTTTCAAGTAGGATCAAAAATGATCACCACCTTAATTTAAAATTATCTGGCTCTTCCACACCCAGCCCCTCATGATCCCCTCTTCTCCACTAATGCTTTCCTTCTTTCCTGTGCCCACTCTTCCTTTTCCTCCAAGCTTCTGCTGTTCTGTCATCACACTGGAGGACCCCTGACCATGTGTGTCATCAAAAAGGAAATTTGTCATTTCCTGTTTTTTTTCACTCCAGTTTTTAACTGCACCTCTTCCAGCTGGTAGCTGCTGTAATCCATGATCATCTGTGAGAAGGATCTTGGAGTTGCATTCACACACTAATTGGATCTGTAATTTGAGCAAATGCATACTTGGCAGTAGTTAGTACGTATGTTAATTAAGTAAATATCCCTGTAAGATTCTGTATTACTTCTCAATGAATGACTAATTTGGGCTACTCATGGGCATTACGATGCCTGAGAGGGTGCTTCCCTTCACATACAGTGGCAATTTGCTGAAAAAAAATTCTGTTTTGAGAAGTTCAAGCAAACAGTGGTGAATATTATAGCCAAGGCAGATGGGTAGCCATATGCTTGGAATTACTGTTGGCAGCTAATGCCCTGCCCATAGTGCTTGTACAGGATGATTCTGTCAGCATTGTTAGTGACAAACTCTTATAATGGTATGGTGATCAATTAAAAAGTATTACCTGAGTATTTACCCTGGGTGCAGAGAGGAAGGAGGTGCTGCTTTTTATTCTTCTTGTTTTACCTCCAGTAGCTGGTGAGTGTTTTTTCTTTTGTCTCTGAGCTAGGAGCTAGAGTTTAAACTAAATTTATAGGGAGGTGGGCACCAGCATATAGAAGCAGAAAAGAGGAATGAATAAGAGTTCAGAGTAGGGTAGAAAGTAATAAAGCCTAAATTAGGGTTACTCTGCATGTATGGGAAAACATGGAGTGTGCTGAATAAGATTGGTAAGTTACAAGCACAGATTGCACTGTGGAAGGGAAGAACAGTACTAAGCCTGAGCATTAGGAGAGTTTTAGAAAGAAGCAAAGAACAACCAAAAAAAAGAGAAAAAATAGAATGAGAGTAAACTAGCTAGGAGTACATAAAAACAGATTGTAAGAGCTTTTGCAAGTATATGGTCTACTCTTGCTCCTATTTCCTATTTCTTATATGCTTATTAAAAAGTAAAGTAACTAAAGTAAATGTTGTTCTTAGATGCAGACAGGAGAAATTATTCTGGAGAATGACTGTAGAAATATTTTCTGTCTTCACAAATAAAAGACAAAAATTACTTTGCAGAAATAGATGATAAGCTAATAAGAGTGAGGAACTTAAAATAATTTAAAATCAGAAGAGCAAAAGCATTGGAAAAACTTAAACTATGAACATACGAAATAGGAGCAGAAGTAGCCACTCGGCCCCTCGAGCCTGCTCCGCCATTCATTAAGATCATGGCTGATCTGTTTGTGTTTTGAGTTCTACATTCCCACCTACCCCTGATAACCATTGATTTCCTTGCCTAAGAAGAATCTATCTACCTCTGCCTTAAAAATATTCAGTAACCCTGCTTCTACTGCCCTCTGAGGCAGAGTTCCAAAGTTGCACAATCCTCTGAGGGGGAAAAAAAATTCTCCTCATCTCTGTCCTAAAAGGGCGGCCCTTAATTTTAAAACTGTGCTCCCTAGTTCTGGACTCATCCATAGGAGGAAACGCCCTTTCTACATCCACCTTGTCAAGACCATTCACGATCTTGTATACTTCAAACAAGTCACCCCTCACTCTTCTAAACTCCAGTGGAAACAAGCCCAGCCTGTCCAATCTATCCTCATAAGTCAACCTGCTCATTCCAGGTATCAATCTAGTAAACCTCCTTTGAACCGCCTACAGCTCATTTGAACCCTTAAAGCCAACAAAACCCCAGGACCTGATGGCTTACATCCTAGAGTTCTAAAAGAGGTCGCTTCAGAATGTGTTGGTTTTGATTTCCCTAGTCTTTTAGGTTCTAGTGCAGTCTCAACTGATTGGAAATTAGCAACTGCAACACCGCTATTCAAGAAAGGAGGGAAAGAGAAAATAGAAAACAGCAGGACAGTTACCCCGATCAGCTGTTGGGAAAATGTGGAATCTATTAGTAAAGACAATTTAATGCACTGAGAAAATCATGATATGATCAGATAAAGCCAACATGGTTTTACAAAAGGGAAGTCATGTTTACAAAGTTATTAGAGTTCAGAATCTCATAATTGTTTTGAGGATGTGACTAGCAGGGTAGAAAAAGGGGAGCCAGTGAATGTTATATACCCGGAGTTCCAAAAGGCATTCAATAAGGTAAAAACAAATGTAAAAACAAAAAACTGCGGATGCTGGAAATCCAAAACAAAAACAGAATTACCTGGAAAAACTCAGCAGGTCTGGCAGCATCAGCGGAGAAGAAAAGAGTTGACGTTTCGAGTCCTCATGACCATGCACAAGGTTAACATGCAAGATAGGGCACATAGAGTTGGGGTAATATATCAGAGTGGATATGGGTTTGGTTAACAGGCAGGAGGCAAGAGAAAGGAGTGGTCATCTTCCGAGATTCTATAGAGCCTGGAACAGTTCCTACAGATTGGTGGGTAGCTAATGTAACCCCACTATTTAAAAAGGGAGGCAGAGAGAAAACAGGGAATTATAGACCGGTCAGCCTGACGTTGGTAGTGGGGCAAATTCTAGAGTCCATTAAAAAAGATGTAATAGCTGAGCACGTGGAAAACAGTGGCAGAATCGGACAGAGTCAGCATGGATTTATGAAAGGGAAATTATGCTTGACAAATCTATTGAAATTTTTCGAGGATGTAACAAATAGAGTTGATAAGAGGGAGCTGGTGGATGTGGTTTATTTGGACTTACAGAAGGCTTTCGACAAAGTCCCACATAAGAGATTGGCGTGTAAAATTAAAGCGTATGGGATTGGGGGTAGTGTATTGAGATGTATAGAAAACTGGTTGGCAGACAGGAAACAAAGAGTAGGAATAAACGGGTTTTTTTCCGCATGGCAGGCAGTGACTAGTGGGGTACCGCAGGGATTGGTGCTGAGACCCCCAGTTATTCACAATATATATTAATGATTTAGATGAGGGAATTAAATGTAATATCCCCAAATTTGCAGATGACACAAAGCTGGGTGGGAGGGTGAGCTGTGGGGAGGACGCAGAGATGCTTCAGTGTGATTTGGGCAAGCTGAGTGAGTGGGCAAATGCATGGCAGATGCAGTATAATGTGGATAAATGTGAGCTTATCCATTTTGGTAGCAAAAACAGGAAGGCAGATTATTATCTGAATGGCTATAAATTGAGAGAGGGTAATGTGCAACGAGACCTGGGTGTCCTTGTACACCAGTCGCTGAAGGTAAGCTTGCAGGTGCAGCAGGTGGTAAAGAAGGCAAGTGGTATGTTGGCCTTCATAGCCAGGGGAGTCAAGTACAGGAACAGGGATGTTTTGCTGCAATTGTACAGGGCCTTAGTGAGACCTGGAATATTGTGTACAGTTTTGGTCTCCTTATCTGAGGAAGGATGTACTTGCTTTAGAGGGAGTGCAGTGAAGGTTTACCCGACTGATTCCTGGGATGGCAGGACTGACATGAGGAGAAATTGAGTCGATTAGGATTATATTCACTGGAGTTCAGAAGAATGAGGGGGGATCTCATAGAAATTTATAAAGTTCTAACAGGACTAGACAAGGTAGAAGCAGGAAGGATGTTCCTGATGGTGGGGGAGTCCAGAACCAGGGGTCATAGTCTGAGGATATGGGGTAGATCATTTAGGACTGAAATGAGAGATTTCTTCACCCAGAGAGTGGTGAGCCTGTGGAATTCGTTACCACAGAAAGTAGTTGAGACCAAAACATTGTATGTTTTCAAGAAGGAGTTAGATATAGCTCTTGGGGTGAAAGAGATCAAAGGGTATGGGGGGAAAGTGGGAGCAGGCTATTGAGTTGGATGATCAGCCATGATCATTATGAATAGTGGAGCAGGCTTCAAGGGCCGAATGGCCTACTCCTCCTAGTTTCTATAAATGGGGCATATTCAAGTTGGTAGGCTGACAATGGAGTGCTGCAAGCCTCAAATTGTTACAATCTATATTTTTGTCTTGGATGAAGAGACGAGAGTAATGTATGAAGAGACGAGAGTAATGTATCTAAGCTAGGTGAGAATGTAAGAGAGGATGAAGGAACACATACATTCATATAGTGCCTTTCACAACACCAGGCATCTCTGCTTTACAGGCAGTGACATACCTTTTGAAGCTTAGCCTCTGTTACAATGTAGGAAGTTTGGCAACCAGTTTACACACAGCAAGTTGCCACAAACAGCATTGTGATAATGGCCAGATTATCCATTTATGTGATGTTGATTGAGGGATATATATTGATCAAGACAATGTTTTTGTGTAATGTAATGGGGACAACTCCCCTACTCTTTGAAATGGTTCCATGGGATCATTTTAGAAATTTCACATATTCTTAAAAATATTCTGTTTTTCCATTCTATTTCTACTGCCAAAGTAGATAACCTCACAATGCCCCACATTATACTCTTTTATACTCTTTCTGTGACCTTCTTGCCCACTCACTTAACCTGTCGATCCCTCTTTGCATCCTCCTCACAGTTTGCCAAGTTTTGGATGAGAGCTTAAACTGAGGTCCTGTCTGCCCCCTCAGGTGGATGGCCTACTTATGCTCCTACGTCTTACGGTCAGTTTTGGTCTTCATATCTAAGGAAGAATACCGCCTTGGAGGCGGTACTGTGAAGGTTCACTAAATTGGTTCCTGGGATGAGATGGTTGTCTTATGATCAAGAGCAGAGTACATTAGGCCTAAATTCTCTGGAAACTTACAAGATTCTGAAGAGGCTTGAAAAAGTAGACACTGAAAGATTGTCTCCCCTGTCTTTTGAATTTGGAATATAGCAAGTGGGAATTAACAAATTATGAAAGTAAAATATATCTGATTTCAATCAGCTTATTCTTTACAGCAGAAGTATATTCCAGGTTCAGGTGAAAGAGGACACATGGGCAAAACTATTATATACAAAACTACTGTTCTGAGAATGCTTATTCAGAGATTTTTATTTTTTCTACATTCATCAGACATGCGCATTGCTGTTAAGGCCATCATTTATACCCCACCTCTAATTGCCTTTGGGAAGGTTGTGGTGACTGCTGCAGTCTGTGTGGTGAAGTGCTGTTTGGGTAGGACATTCCAGGATTTTGACCCAGTAACAATGAAGGAACAGTGATATATTTCCAGTTCAGGATAGTGCAATACTTGGTGGTGGTGTTCCCATACAGTGCTGCCCTGTCCTTTGAGGTGATGGAGATCATGGAGTTTAGAATGTGCGATCAAAAAAGACTTAGTGAATTGCTCTTCTGCTTCTTATAGCACACTGGAGCCAGTTTGTGCTGGTGGTGGAGGGAGTGAATATTAAAGATGATGGATGGTGTGTAAAATTAAGTGGGCTGCTTTGTCTTGAATGGCGTTGAGCTTCTTGAATGTGGTTGCAGTTTCACTCATCTTGGCAAGTGTGTCAAGTATTCCATCACACCCCTGACTTGTGGACAGGTTTTGGGGAGTCAGGAGGTGAGTCAGTTGCTGAAAAATACCCAGCCTCTGACTGTTATGTAGCTGATCCAGTTGAGTTTCTGATCGATAATACTCAGGATATTGCTGGTGGGAGTTTCAATAATGCTAAATGATTTTGGATATAAAAGAGAAATGGTTAGACTCTCATCTTGGAGATGGTCATTACCTGATGCTTGTATGGTACAAATGTTACTTGCCATTTATCAGGCCGAATCTGAATGTTGTCTATATCTTGCTGTGTATGGGCAGGCCCTTTTTCATCATCTGAGATATTGTGAATTAAATAAACAATATGCCGTCATCAGAGTGTGTCCCCATTTCTGAACGTATGATGGAGGGAAGACCATTGATGAAATGGCTGAAAACAGTTGGGGCTAGGACATTTCAGCCAGAAGAGAGTTTACACCCTGATTCCCATTGACTTCAATTTTACTAGGGCTCTTTGGTAGGGCCATACCCGGTCAAATGCTGCCTCGATGTCAAGGGCAGTCACTCGCCTCATCTGTGGAATTTAGGTTTTCTTGTCCATGCCTGCACCAAGGCTGTAATGAACTCAGTGGCTGAGTAGTCCTGGAGGAACCCAAACTTAGCATCCAGGAGCAATTTATTGGTAAGTAACTGTTGCTTGATATGATTTTTGATGACACCTTCATGAAGTGAGAATCGAGTGGTTTGGATTTGTCCTGCCCTGCTCGCTCACGCTGTCGCTTGCGCCCTCTCTCTCTCTCAGCGGGCCACAGCTATGATCTTATCAAATGGCAGAGCAGGCTCGAGGGGCCGAATGGCCTACTCCTAAATCTTGTGCTCTTGAACCGTACTCCTGAAATGGGAGCTAGGCCACTCAGCAGGAACCAATTTTTCACACAAAGATAGTGGATACCTGGAACTCTGTCTGGATGCTCAATCAATTGAATTTTCAAGATTGAGGTCAATATATTTCTGTTGGGTAAGTTATTGAGGCTTATGGATCAAAGGGGAATAAGTGGAGTTGATGTATAGATTAGCTGTACTTTAATAGAATGGTAGAATAAGCTTAGGGCTGAATGACCTACTGCTTGTTCTTGTGTTCCCATATCTGATATCTGTGCTTTCATTTGCAAAGTTCACGATAGCACTAGCAGTTTTCACATATTTCATCTAAAAGTAATGATGAAATAGAACACTATTATCATTATAACCACTCTATCGAAATATCTTGGATTAAAATTTTAACTATTCAGGAGATCATGTGGTACTGGAAACTAGGTGGGCAGCAATTAAAGGATGGGAGCAGGGAAATAGAAGAAACAAGCTGCTATTTCAGATAAGGCAATGTGAAATATTTTGTCATAGAAAAAAATTTAGAATTCTAATTTGCATCACTAAACCAACATTCACTAAAATTATGGATAATGCTGTATTTGTGGCTTTTGTTATATGCTTTACAATTGGGCCTTGCAATGGATATAAATATGTTGTGGTTTTCCATGATTTGGTTCCAGATTTAAAATCTTTCTCCCTTACAACCAGCCATTTTAAAAAAAAACTTCTGATAAAAAGTCGTGAACGGAATTGACTCTATAATGGGATAGCAGTGCTGGGTATTTGAGTGTGGTGTTATGCCAATCACTGAAGTACATTTTGGTTGGTATATCTCTTTGTATTTGCTGAATGGAGAATATTATTTCTTACAGTTACAATGATGGATATGGAGCAAATTGTCATTATTTACAATTTTCAAACCCTTTTGTTGTTTCCCTTTTCTGTTTCTCCTTTTATACAACTCTATCTCATTTAATGATGTTTAAAATGTGTTTTCTATTATTGTTTAAGGTATATATATTTTGTAACAGTCTGCGCAATTTTGACTTTGCGATTATTTGAAAGGAATTGAGTTTCCTGTCTCATTTCTCCATTTGTGCCAAGTGTCATACCCAATTTCTGTGTCACAATTCAATAAAAGTAAAAAGGAACAAAGATATTCAGAATCACAGTATCTGTCCTTTGTAACTCCTGTCTCTGTGATTTCATAGACGAATCACAAAGAAAGTCGGGGTTGGGTGAGCTGCAATCCAAAGAGCAATTAAACTATCACTTAGTGTTTATTTAACAGTATTTAAACTTTGAACCATTAAGGAACACACAACTTCACCTTAGAAGCAGGCTAATAAAGTGCACACTACATTATATCATAATGCTCATTACAGAATGCTCAACAAGCCTAACATGAGCACATAAGCATCACTACACCAATTGCCTATGATTATTGTAAAATGGTGTATCTAGCATGCATTTTTTTCACACATTTCTCCATCATTTACAAATTTCTTTCTTACATCAAAAAAATAGACAAGTTATTTGATGCAGGAGCTAGAGCATAATGCCTGAGATGGAAAGCCAGCGTTGTTATCTTTAGCCTCAAGAGTAAGTAGATTGTGGCCTTCCAAGAGATGCTATTTACCATACAGCAGATAATATATTCTGCATTATAGTATAACGTGATACTTATTTAAAAAGTAAGTTTTACTCTGCTCAAGCATGGCCAGCCCCATAAATCTGTTAGTAACGTAAATAAAGACACAGGTAGCACATGAATCAGACATTGAAGAGAGAAAAATGTAGTTAACATTTTAGAAGATTCTGATAAAGGTTCTTTTTTTCCCATCTTTACCAATTCTTATGGCCTACTTTATGTTTCTGTCATTTGTATGTACCCCAGCAGTTGAGAATCTTTTTAATCCAAATAATTTCTTCTCTTCCTTCTCTTTCACTTCCCCCACACACATTTCACAGCTTTTAAATGGCTTTGTGTAATTAGGTTTACTGAAAAAGAGAGTGAAAATATAATCCTTTGCCTTCAATATTGGTCAAAGGTATCTGTGAAAACTACTGACCGTGATCTATGAAGAATATTAAAGTTGAATATTTTGGTTAATTTTGAGTTCCATCTCTCATCAGCGCTCATATTGCAAAATTGAAAAGTGTAGCAACTTTCCTCAAAATGGGCATTTTCCTGCCAGGGTGAGGTTTTTTTTTTAAAGTAGAAAGAAATATTCTGTTTGAATGTTCTTCCAAAACAATGTTGCTTAGAGCTTAAAATATATCTAATAAAGTGTGGGAGAAAAAAAGGAAGAAATGAGACATTTCCTACGTTAAATAGTTATGTTGTGGGAAATTAGTTTCGAACAGCCACCTTTAGAATCATTGGCTGAATGACCTCCTCATGTATCTTAAACTTCTATCATGCACTTGACGGCTTTTTGGAAGAGCTGCACAATTAGTTGCATTCCACTCTTTTTTTCCCCAAAGCCCTACAGGTTTTGCTTTCTCAATTCCCTTTTGAAAGCTACTTTTGTATCTGCTCCACGACCCTTTCAGGCAGCACACTCCAGATGATCATAACTGTGGCAAAAGAATCCTCATTTACCCCCTGGTTGTTTTGCCAATTATCCTAAATTGCTGTACCTGTTTACCAACCCTCTTGTCAGTGCAAACCAAGTCTTCCTATGCACTTTAGGATAGCTCCCTTGTTTTTGAACTCTTTTTCTCCAATTATAAAGCCCAGCATCCTGTATGCTCTATTGAATTGTCCTGTAGTTCGTCCAAGATTTGTAAAGGTGAACCCCTCTCCCTGTTCCTGTATCCCCTTCATTTTGCACCATTTATTTTATATTGCCTTTCGTCATTCTTGCTTCACTTTGTATCTCTCCAAATTAAATTTCACCTGCATGGATTAATCAAGGACAGTCAGCATGGAATATTTAATGGAAGGTTGTGTCTCATTAACTTGATTGAGTTTTTTTGAGGAGTTAGCAAGGAGGGCTGTTGAGGTTAGTGTGTTTGGCGTAGCCTATATAGATTTTAGAAAGGCTCTGGACAAACATGGAATGTAAATCAGAAACGTAAAAGCCCATGGGATCCAATTTAAGGGTAAGTGGCAAATTGGAACCAAAATCAAGTTAGTGGCAGGAAGCAAAGAGTAAAGGTTACTGGGTGTTTTTGCCTGGAAGGCTGTTTCCAGTGGGGTTCCGCAGATATCAATGGACTGATCAGTTGGGCACAAAAGTGGCAAATGGAATTCAATCTGGGGTTGTACATTTGAGGAAGGCAACCAGGCCAAGAGACTGCTCAATAATTGGTAGGTTACTGAGAAATATCGAACAAAGCTTCCTTGTAGTGCTTATCTGCAGATCCTTGAAGGACGCAGGACTGGTAGATAAGTTGGTCAAGAAAGCATATGTGATACTTTATTAGCCAAGGTATAGAATCTAAGAGCAGGGAAGTTATACAGTTCTGGTCACCACATTACAGGAAGGATGTGATTGCACTACAGAAGAAATTCAAGAGGATGTTGCCAGGACTGGCAAATTTTGGGAATACTGGGGTGGTTTTCTTTGGTACAGAGCAGACTGAGAGGAAATTAATTGAGGTATACAAGATTGAGGGTTAGGAAGGTTCCATTTTATTTAGCAGGGAGATCAATGACCAGGGAATATGGTTTTAGTTTTTGGTAGAATAATTAGAGGGCAGTTGAGAATTTATTTTCACCCATAATTGGGGAAGGGTGGGGGGGTCTGAATCTCTCTGCCTGAAAGAATGGTAGAGGCAGAAACCCTCATGGCATTTATAAAGTACTCAAAGTGCCATAACATGGGTCAAGAGCTGGAAAGTGAAATGAAGCTGGATAGTTTTTCTAATGTTTGTACAATGGGCTGAGTGGCCTCCTGTACCATAAATCTTTATGCTTCCGTATGCCTGATCATTTCTCTGGTCTGGGCTATTCTCCTCACTGTTGATTATTTTTCCAAGTTTTGTGTTATTCGCAAATGTTCACTACATTTTTATTCTTTGGTGTTCTTTTTTATGATAACCAATTTTTTTCTCATTTGCACTCTTAGCCCCACTTACTTCCCTTCTCAGTCCTCCAGTGGACTTTGCCAATTCTGTTTGATTCACTACTGTAATATGAGTGTAACATTTGTTAAAAGCCTCTCCGTTCGGTTTCATTTTACCTCTTTTTATTTTTATGCATCCAGCAAGTTCAAGCTTTGGATGCCTTTTCTCTGCCCTTCTTGGAAATGTCTATTCTGTACCTGAACTATTTTCCCTCTGAAGGCCTCGCAGTTGCTCAATAACTGTTTTGCCTGCCACTCTGAGTCCAGTCCACCTTGGCCAGACCCGTTTTCAACTTGCTGAAGTTAGCCCTACTCCAGTTAATTATTTTCACACCTGAATGTTCTTTGTCTTCTCCGTAACTCCAATAAACCTGATATTTAGATCACGAGCACAAATGCTTCCCCGTTGAGACATGTTCCATTCATCTGTCTTCATTCCCCAGAACTAGAACCAGTGTTGCTTGCTTTCTTCCCTGTTTCAGAAATTCCTCCTCCACCCCCGCACTTTACATTGTCATTATCTAAGTCTATGTTAGGATAATTGAAGTCTTTAGATTAGATACAGATGATTAATACCACTCCTCTATAGTTCTTACATCTTTCTTAAATGTGCTCCTCCACCTCCTTCCCACAATTTGGTGGCTTACAATATACATACACTAGTATAATAGATCCTTGATTGTTCCTTACTGCTAACCAATTAGATTAGTCTTTCACTCCTCAGCCACATTAGCCCTTTCCAGTGCTGCAGAGTCTCTGATTGATATTGCTGCCACCACCAGCCGCTGCTACCTCCACTCCACCAAAATAGCTTTTTCTTTCCTTTCCACCTCTTTCCTGACTGTCCAGTCAGTTGCCAGTCCTACTCCTCTTTGATATATTGACAAAGTCCCATTCACCAACTTGTGCTTGCAGTTCATCAATCTTATTTGTCACACTGAGTGCTTTTATACACACACACACTCCAAACCCATTGGGCATTACCCAATAGGCATTTCCCCCTATCTGATCTCTGCTTCTTCTGAACAATTTTCACTCAAAAACTGTTTGTCTCTCCTATTCCTGTGTGCTGTTTGCCTTAGTTAACCTCTGTAACACTTCACTATCGTGCACCTCACCCTGCCCAAGGTCTAGATCCAATGGCCCAGGAATTTGATGTCCTTCCCCCTGTGCGGCCTCTCCAACCAAGCATGGACCTGCCTTATCTTACTATTCCAATACGTACTAGCATATGACACTGTTAGCACAATCCAGAGATAGGTACTTTGTGAGGTCCTACATTTTAACTTCCCACCTAGCTCCAGAAACTTTGACTGCAGGATCTCAACCCTTTTCCTTTCTTTGTCACTAATTTCCATATGTACCAGCTGTTCCCCTTCCTCCTCAATGTTCTATGCCCTCTGGTATCTTTTTACCCTGGCACCAAGGACACATCATGCAGGAAATACATTGGTGGTTGTTTGTCCCCTCTGATTATCAAAACCCTATAACTTCTCCATTCATACACTTCACTGTGCCCCCTGGTGTAGTCATATTCTCTGTACCATTCCTTCAAAGTATTGGCACCCTTGTTGGTATTCAGTGCTGAAAACTGGCTTGTGGGTGCCGCAATCCCTGGATGATTCCTGCACTGCCAGCCTCTTCCTGCCCTGCTGGTACCCACCCACTTTTTTTTCCTGAATTTCCTGTGACTGTGGCATAGCCACTTACTGGAATGTAGGATTGATATTTTCAGCCTGCAGTCTACCCTGAAGTGATTCGAACCACTGTCAAGCTCAGAAGTCCTGGGTTCAAGCGGCTGGAAGGCACTCCATGCACATGTGGAGGTATCCTGATGTTCCCACGTCACGCAGGAATTGAAGACAATTGGTCTCGGTTGTTAATCTATCCTACTTAGAATCCAATTGTATTGTGCACCTTGGTGTATCCCTTCAACTCATATTTATGTTTGACATAATTTAGTTTCCCCTATTTAGCTTATTTTATCTCCTTACATAAATAAACAATCAGTAATTAATTAATCTGTTTGCTGCTCTAACTGTTAGTAAGTTGTTTCACTGTGATTTGAAATTAATAATTTAGCTGATTATTTCATAATCTTGCCCTATTATTCTGATACAGTCAGAGCTCTTCCTTCCATGTTTACTGTGTAATTTTTGCAAATTCTCTCTTTTATATCTGATCATTCTACTACTGCTCTTTTTAAATCTCCTCGGGCCTAACCTGTGGTCGTGCTTTTCGGAGGAGTTCATTCATAACTTAAATTGTTTTTGGTGAGGGTCCATTGCACATCCACTATTAGAGGGGCAGGAGAGGAAGAGAAATTTCTTTCAATTCTCACTTAATTTTAAACATATGTTTTCTACTTCTATGCACCAATTCTCTCTATAGTACAGAGCCACTTCAAGAAGAACTTATATAATGCCTGGGTTTCCCAATTAAATGACTTCCTGTTCATGTTGTAGGGCAGTTTTAATGGCACTGAAGAAACATGTCATTGTGTGTGTGTGAATTTGTTTTTAAAATTGTTAGTTACAACTTTATTTTCGAAAGCCGTTTCTTTGTAGAAGGCTGGGAAGATTCCTTACAGACTAATGATCAGAGAAAAAAATGACAGCTTAGCAGTCTGCTTGTGCTATCAGTTCACTGATGCTATCAAAATCACCTATTTACAATACTACTGGAGAAATCACTAGTTGCCATCACTAGGCTGCTGTAAGCATGTCTTGGGTTGTCTGGGTGGGTGGAAGAATCCAGCTATGTATGCAGCCTGCTGGAGCGATGGGTACTAAGTTCAGGATCATATTAGAAAATGTACGGTATTACTAGCTGAAACAGTGCATTACCTGAATGAAAACCTGCCAAGTAAATTAACTTTCCTAAGGTTTGGAAGTTTACCTTGTACATGGAGCTTTGCAGGAAGGATAATGGTAACATAAATGTGAAAAAAAACTTGCATTTATATTTAGCCATTCACAACCTCAGGGCATTTCAAAGCACTTTACAGCCAGTGGAAGAATTTTAACTGTTGTGATGTAAGAAACATGACACACAATTTGTGCCACAGTAAGCTCACACATACGTCATGTGATAACAGCAAGATGAACGGTTTTAGTGATGTCAGGAGAGCAATATATGGGACAGGACACAAGATGGACTCCTCATCTCTTCTTCAAAATATTCAAATGTGAAACTTTTAAATCCATCTGAGAAGGTAGGCAGTGTCTGTTTAATGTCTCATCTGAAAGGTGCTGCCATGATCACCTGAAGGTCAGTACTACGCTGAAGTATCAGTCTAGAATATTATGTTCAATGTCTGGATTGGGACTTTCTTACTCAGAGGTGAAAATGCTACCACTCAGCCACAGCTGACATCTGTTCACTTTTGATCAGTGAATATGTTCCACTGACTACACTTGCAATGTTCAAAAGACTAGCCCTGCTGGTGTTGGGTGTTATGGGTGAGGGGATGGGTGACAATATGGCGAGAAGGCCAAACATCGGTTTCACATCGTCATGGAACCAGTTTGCAATCATCCACTCCACCCATCAATGGCAGACCATGTTTCCCACCGCTGCACATTGTGAATGTCATTTTAATATATTTGCATCTAATTATAAGCCCCGCTTGTCAGAATTATCCTCCCCACCCCACATGCTGGATCATCTGGCATGCTGACATGTTTCACAACTGTACATAAGCCACATGCACCTGGCGAGCTCCACTTTGCTCGGGACTTCGAGGTTTGTTTGCCTCCTTGCTTCAGGCAGTATTCAGTCAACAGTTCCAGGCTTCAAAGGCAGCACCACGTAATTCTAGAAGGACTCTCATGCAGGTCTCAATCTACCAGACCACCCATAAGGAGACGGTGGATTTTCAACAGCTGCAGTGATAGGCTGCTTGGGGAAAGGGGAGTAGTGGCCTCAGGCAAGGGAAGAGGCTGCAGGGTGAGGGCTGTCCTGGGAAAGGGGGATATTCCACAGTGTGTGTAGTGGCACGTGTTGATTTGTGCAAGTGGCCCCAAGAGGGTGAGGGCTAAGTAGGCAGTCTGTAGAGGAGATGAGGCCAGATGGGGATATGAGGGTGTGGAAGAGAGAGAGTGGTGGTGTCCCTTATGCTGGCAGTGAGAGAGATGCCAGTGAATGTGTGATGGGTTCTTGACTGAGAGTTTAGAAGTTTAGAATGATAAGATGGTGGCAGCATGGATGAGATCATTCATCCATTTTATGCACTGCATGGCTGAACTCTTTTTTTTGTGCAGCATTGTCACCACCTCCCAAGCTGGAGTGGTGAGACGAATGGGCCTCCTGTGGCCAGGGTTGGGGTAGAGGACATTGTGGCAGGCCTCCGTGCCCAGAAGGTGTCCCAGGGATGCTTCACTGAATTGGCGGGGGGGCTGCGCACACTTCCTGGCTTTTACAGCCATGTCTTCATCAGAGCAGTGCGGTCCTGGGCTACAAGAATTAAGTAGTGTGCATGTGGCTGCAATTTAAATATGGTGCCATGTGAGGAAGCGGCAAGGAATGGCGTATCGGGTAAATCAGAGGATGCCCGCTAGCGAGACGGTGGCATATTTCCTGTGGCTGCAGAATTAATGAGGCAGGAATGGGACAATATGGTGTGAAAAACCCCATTGCAGCCGGCAGGTTAAAATGTTTTCCTGCCCGCTACCACACTTTGTGCGAATCTGGGACAACTCCACCCTAGGTTTTTTCATAACATCAGAAGTTAAAGTATCATTTACCCTTCAAATATAGTTTTCCAAACAAGGTTGTTCTCCTTGGAGCAGAGATTTAAGGGAGATTTGATAGAGATGTTCGAAATGATGAAGGATTTTAAAAGACTAAAAAAGGAGGAACAATTTCCACTGGCAGAAATGTTGGTAACCAGATGAGACAATTAATGTAATTGACAAAAGAACACGAGGCAATATGAGGGAAAAAAATCTTTACATGGTGCGTTACGATGACCTGGAAAGCATTGCCTGAAAGTTGATTCAATAATAACTTTCAAAAGGAAATTTGATAAATACCTGAAAAGGAAATATATAAAATATATGTATATAAATATATTTATATTATGTATTCATATATGTATATATTTATACAGTTGTATTTATATACATGGTTATATGGAAAAGGCAAGGGAGTGAGTCTAATCAGATAACTCCATTGGTTGAATGCCCTTTATCTATTATTATATAGGTGCAATGTAAGTGAGTTTATTTAGCCTTATTCTTTTTTGTTTTAATGAAGATGTGTTATACTGTTAGCTTTTTGAAAATTCTGACTTTAAAACAGAATTTCTGCTGAAACAGCAACCAAGCTAAGTGTCGCTAGATTGGCTGGACCACTGGAGATGACATGGCACTGGCCCATGGCACTCTGAAGTGGAGTGGTAGGAATGTTTGTCATTGTTGAAGTGACAAAATAGGGAATGGAACACTTCCATTATGGGAGCCAACACTAACCACATTGGATTTGTCTGATGTGAAGTGGTACTCCTGTATTGTGCTTTAACTCCTTGCAGCACAGGAGGGCTTCAACCTTTGTACCTCTACTTATTTTGTGGTCCTGTCTGAGTAAAAATTGCAGTTTTGTCCTACAGACTCTATGATAAATAATGTTTACTGTCACAAAAAGAATACTTTGTCAGTAGTGTTTTTTGTGGGGTTGAAAATCTTGATTCATTTAAATAATCCAATTTGAGGGCTGAAACAAAAGCAGAAAATGCTGGAAAAACTCAGCAAGTCTAACAGCATCTGTGGAGAGGAAAAAAAACAGTTAACGTTTTGAGTCCATTTGACTCTTCAGAGCTAAAGAGAAGTAAAGATGTTTTGAAATTTATATTGTTTAAGGGAGATGGAGGCAGATGAAGCTGGATAGAAGGCCAATGATAGGTGGAGGCAAAGGAGAGATTGCCAGAGATGTCATGGGCAAAAAGACAAAGGGGTGTTAACGATACTGGTACTGGCTAAAGGAGATGCTGATGATGGCATTAAGGTCAGAAAGAAGAATGTGATAATAGCAGGACAAGGGTAAGCACTCTGGAAAGAACAACATGAACAAGCGACAGATGGACCTTGTGTGGGGGGGAGGGGACGGTGGTGGGGAAAAAGATTGAAAATAGGATACAAGGTCGGGATGAAACAGTGAATAAAAAAGAAAATAACAATAAGTGGATCAAAAATAAAAATGAATATTTTAAAAAGGGAGTGAAGATGGAGGAGAGAGTTCATGGTCTGAAGTTGTTGAACTTTACAGCCTTCTGGATTTAATATAAAGTGCCTAATCGGAAGATGAGGTGCTGTTCCTCCAGTTTGCTTTGGATTTCACTGGAACATTGCAGCAGGCCAAGGATGGACATGTGGGCATGAGAGCAGGATAGGGTGTTGAAATGGCAAGCGACAGAAAGGTCTGCGTCATGCTTGCAGGCAGACTGAAGGTGTTCCGCTAAGCGGTCACCCAGTCTGCGTTTGGCTCCTCCAATGTAGAGGAGACCACATTGGGAGCAGCAAATGCAGTAGACCAAATTGAAGGAGGTTTAAGTGAAGCGCTGCTTTACCTGAAAGGATGGTACCTCTTGGATGGTGAGCAGGTAAAGGGGCAGGTGTTGCACCTTCTGCAATTGCATGGGAAGGTGCCATGGGAAGGCGATGAGATGTTGAGGGTGATGGAGGAGCGGACCAGGGCAGTGAAGGCCACCGAACACACCTTCCTTTCACCAGTCAGCATTCCGTTGGGGCCGTTACCTCTGGGACACTTTGGTCCACTCCTCCATCACCCCCAACCACCTCATCTCCCTCCCACAGCACCTTTCCATGCAACCGCGGAAGGTGCCCCTTTACCTCCTCACCGTCTAAGGGCCCAAACACTCCTTTCAAGTAAAGCAGCGCTTCACTTGCACCTCCTTCAATTTAGTCTACTGCATTCGCTGCTCCCAATGCGGTCGTCTCTACATTGGAGAGAACAAATGCAGGCTGGGTGACCGCTTTGCGGAACACCTCCAGTCTGTCCACAAGCATGACCCAGACCATCCTGTTACTTGCCATTTCAACACTCCGTCATGCTCTCATGCCCACATGTCCGTCCTTGGCCTGCTGCAATGTTCCAGTGAAGTCCAACGCAAACTGGAGGAACAACACATCATCTTCCGATTAGGCACTTTCCAGCCTTCCGGACTTAACATTGAGTTCAACAACTTCAGACCATGAATAGTCTCCTTCATCCTTCACCGCCCCCCCCCCCCCCCCCCACTTAAACAGTATATTTCTCTTTAGCTCTGAAGAAGAGTCATACAGACTGGACACATTAATTGTTTTTTTTTCTTCTCTCCACAGATGCTGTTAGATCTGAGTTTTTCCAGCATTTTCTGTTTTTGTTTCAGATTTGAAGTATCCACAATATTTTGCCTTTAACCAACTTGAGTGGTTTTTTTTTTCTTATGGAAACTCACAAAGTTGATGTGGCTTGAGTAAGATTTGATGTTGGGTCATTTTGCCAGAAGCACATCTGTTATGTCAGGGATGGGGAAATAAATGACTTCAGCCTATTTCTGTGTCTCAAATTGGCAATTTTACATGCTGACAACTCCCTGGGTCTGACTAAACCCATGGATAGATAGTTTGCACCCTTGCTTTGAGAAGATGTCAGTAAAATTCTGTGAACTACTGCAATATGTATTCTCTGTTCCTATTGGTTATCAGTGATTTTGATTTTTTTTGCTGCAGTTTCTATGTCATCTTAGTCTTTATTGTATGCTTTCCAAAGTCTAGGAGAATGCATGAAGGCTTGTCATATTGAGAGTTTGTAATGCTTTTGGGCAGTCCTGTAGTACAGGATATTGTGTGTATTAGGTCATACTTCAGTTCACCAAGTGAGGTCTTTCTTATGGCAATAATCCTGGCCTCTAAGCATGATAAATATGTGTAAAGACTTAAATGTGATGCAAGCTCATTCCAGTCTGGATCTTTACAACTGTTACAGACAGAAGAATTTTGCCTTGTTACTTTAAGCTCCATTCAGATCCAGGTTCTGGAGGTGAAGAACACTATGGGTTATAATGTATATGCAATCTTCTGGGCAATCCAGTAGTAGCAAGAGGTACTGCTTTCCTAAAATGATTTAATTTGTTTCTTAGTGTCCACTTCTTCCTATCAGATTATTGAGACATTTTTAACGTGGAAAAGTATCTGTTCCTTATGCCCAATACAATTGTAAATTGGGAAAATGTTGCCACTTTGGTTTAGCTATTTCCAGCAAATGTCTTGGTTAAATTTTATATTTAAAACCTGGCAACCTTGGCAGCAAGCAATATTCTTTGTTACTATTTCCTAAGTTATAATATATTGCAGAGTAATGTTAAAGCTTACCAAAGTCATCTAATACTGTGGTGCCCACCCACCACATTTTCATTTTTTTATTTCACTTTGTCACTTGAGCTTTCAGGATTTCCTAATTGAAATCTCTTGCATCTATTTTTTGCTGTTTTCTAAGAGCCAAGAACAAATAAAGATGGCAAAGATATTGATGAACAGATTACGCTTTCCTTTGTCAATTCATTATATTTTGGAGAATCCCATCAATTTCCATTATGTTACGATCCCCATAAAGACCGAAAACTAAAAAGATGTGAACTTGCCAGTGAACGGCACAAAAATTGCATGACAAAATTTCATGTTTTAAGACAAACTAACAAATCAAAATCGACTAAACATAGTAGGCAACTAATACATAAACTACAGAAAAGAAACCCCTCCCCCATCCACGTTAACCAATTGCCACAGCCAAAAATCCCATGCCATGTTTATACATTGCACCATGCTCTCAGCAGATATGTAGCCGCCTTATAAAGTCCCAAATTCCTCAGAGATTCAAGAGGCTCTCTTCTCAGCCACTAGGCTGAGTCTTCCAGTGTCGTTTTAAAATTCCTTTCAGTCAGTCTCCTGTGTGTAATCGAACTGACTTCCGGCAGCAAGGCACCCTCTGACAACTCCTGGGTCTTTAAATATCCAAAGGGATCATCTCTTCAAACAGGGGAACCGTTCTTGCAGCATTCTGCTTAGTGGTTAAGATAAAAACAGTCGCTCTTCCTGCTTGGCACAGCAACCACTGTTTTTAGTCTTCCTCTCCAGGTCTCCCTGTCTGACTGAGTCTGTATCCAAAAAGACTAGCTGCCCTTCTTTTGTGTCAAGATGTGAAAACTAGCTCTCTAGTTTCTAATATTTCAACATGGGCCTCTGTCCATATGTAACTGAATCACATGTGCCTCTCTCTGGACAGATTTCAGCATGATTGCCATCCCCAATTCCAGGACATTCTGTTTTACCTTAAATTAAAAGAGACTGTTAGTCTTGCATTCACAATAATTGCTTACATTGTTACCTGGGGATCACTAAAAAAATTTTTTTATCAATTTCTACAGATAAATTCACGCATTTTTATGACTTTTGTATATGGTGGGAGAAACAAGTTACCCTTGATAGCTTACTATAAATCTGGACCCTGTCACTTTGTGACACCACCATATTTCTGCTGTAATATGTTTGGTGATGATACTGATGGAACACTCAATTTTTCAGCAGGATATAAAATGAAGACCATTGTAATCTGGAATTAATTTTTGAAGAAGACCTAGCTTGTCTTTGACACTGTTGTGTATTCTTTATAATGCAGTATATTCTTATGTCACTCTTCGGTTTCTAGCTGTGTGTGGGACCAAGTGACAGCAGTGCAATGTTGCATTTGCCATATTGGTCGTGCCTTGAAGCCTGAAATCAAAGACTGACTAAGATTACTTAGGCCCTTAAGTTTTTTGCTTGTTTTCTTGAGTTGTGGCAATATTCGGAATCAATTTTTTTTTTCCCCGTCCAAGTTTCCCACATTCTTTCACCCTTTTTTCTCATTGACTGCCTCTGATTTTTAAAGCTGACACAAATCTGCAGAATGTCTTAATTGACAATAAAAGCTGATTTCAATTATCATTATAAATAGTGTAATTAAAATTGGACCATGTGAACTCTAGTATAAAAGAAAACTATGTGCAGCACAAGCAGTAATTTTAGAACCTCAAAGCGATGAATGTGAAAATATCTTAAGTTCTTTGATAAGCAAGCGGATAACAAAAAATATACAGTTTGTCATTTGAATATTAAGAGTATTTAATCTGTGCAAATAGTCAAAGTAAAACTGACGACCTAGTCTTTTCTTTTGTCCCAGCTAAGTCCTATAATGGCCAGCGTTCTTTTAAACTATCAGCTTTTTGGATTTTGGCTTTCTTTTGGAATTTAGGTTTCCTCCATGCACTTTAAGTACTTTTTGGTGTAATGCTGCTTGCTTGTTTTATGCTTTAATGTGTCTTTCTCAAAGTGTAAAATGAATCTTTTCCTTGTACTGGTATGTATAGATTCTTTGTCTTTGGTACATTGATACACAACAAAAAAAAAATCTAAAGTCCCTGGACAGTTTTAAAGGATAGTAAATTTCCAAAGTTCAGAAAAAATCCTTTTTGATAAGAGTTTTTAGGAACTTTTAGTCCAGTTATTAACGCTGTCTCATCACATCTTAGCAATTGTTTAAGCTGTTTGTAATGTTACATCATATTATCCAAGTTGAGAGGAGGCCAAACCTCACTCCAACTCACCCCTTAATTATTTTGGATCTCCTTCTCGTATATTTGTCTTTTTACAGTTAACTCAGAAATTCTTTGTTAAAACCTCCCCTCTTGATCCTCACAGGTGGTCAAGCAAGCCCTTGGAGGTCCCAAATCCATTCTGTCTTTTGGAGTAATTAGTCTTGGTGCCTGCTCCAAATTCCATTCCCTAACTTCCAACTCCATCCCTCTCCCAGGCAACAGTCTGAGAACTAACCAGTCTGTTTGCAATCTTCATGTCACAGTTGACTCTGAGGTGAGCTACATTTGCACTAAGACCGCCTATTCCCACCACTGTAATATCATCTGACTTCACCCATCTGCTTATCCGCTGCTTCGTTCATAGCTTTGTTACCTCTAGACTTTACTATTCCAATGCGTTGCTGGCTGGTCTTCTATATTCTAGTATTCCTAAGCTTGAGATCATCCAAAACTCTGCTGCCCATGTCTTAACTTGCACCAAGTAATGCTCATCTTGTGCTTACTGATTTACATTGGCTCCCAGTCAAGCAATTTTAAAATTCTCATCATTGTTTTCAAATCCCTCCATGCTTCACCCCTCCCTATCTTTGTAATCTCGTCAAGTTCCACAACCATCCAAAATATCTGCACACATCTCATTCTGGTCTGTTGATCATCCTTGATTTTAATTGCCCCACTCTTGGTGGCTGTGTATTCAACTGCTTCGCCCCTAAGCTCTGCAATCCCCCCGCCCCCCCAGCACTTCTCCACCTCTCTACCTTGCTTTCCTCCTTTTAAGCCACTCCTTAAAACCTACCTCCTGACCCAGCTTTTAGTCATCTGATCTAATATCTCCTTATGCAACTCAGTCATATTTTGTTTTAATAATATTCCTGTGAAGCACCTTGAGACATTTTATTAGTTTATGTACCATATAAGTTGCTGTTGCCCTGATATGTCATGATCCCATGAAGGACTGCAGTCAGTTCTCGCTATCAGCTCTGGAATTCTGCTCCAAGGGTCAATCACCCTGTAAGAAAAGTAAAACTTTTTGCAACATTGAGCTTCCTTTTATTTGGGTAGCCCCAAGTTTACCCAGCCCCACCAACTCAGTTTATTGAGCAGTTGTTCAGTTTACTTGCAGGTTATTAATGTTAATAACTAGAAATACCTGTATTAGATCCCTTCTAAGGCTACCACTCCCCAGCAAATCTGAACCAAAGGCATCAAATCTTTTTTCATAGTTTATCCATCTTTGATCAGGGATTTGTTTGTTGCCTTTTCTTGGATCTTCCTTGGTGCCATGATATTCTTGTTGAATTGGGGTGGGGTGGAGGGGTGTGAAGGAGAACTAAAGTTGTGCAAAATACTCCAAATATGTTTCATTAATGCTTTATATAACCCTATTCTCATGGTGCTATTTTTATACTAGACAGCTGTTTGCTTATAGGAGTCAAGGCAGGGATGCAGCCTCTGAACATTCCACTGTAGGTGTACCTACACCATAGGGACTGCAGCAGTTTAGAAGGCAGCTCACCACCACCTTCTCAAGGGCAACTAGGGATGGACAATAAACGCTGGCCTAGCCAGCGACACCCATATCCCGTAAATGAATTTTAAAAGACTTTATCTTTGAGACTGGACAATGTTCACTCCAAAATCTTTCTGGCTTTATTATGACTTTAGTGCACACTGTAATTGGTTACTCCATATTGTGCATGCTTATGTGAACAACATGCACTTAACTATAGAAAGATAATGTCAGCCGTGGGACCTATTTTCTAAACTCTTCAGATCCAATTGCAATCTATTTCCCTCGTTTGCGTTCTTTAACTGTACTGAGCAGTTTGTAACCATCTGCACATTGATTGTACTACCTGTGACAGGGGTGGCCAAACCTGAAGCTTGGAGCCACGTACAATAATCTTCAGAAATTCAAGAGCTGGGACAAACTTTGTAGATACCTTTTTATTATTGTATTGCACACACTTCTGTGAGGAGGCCTTCAGCTTTTTTCCTCCCTGAACTTCCAGACTTCATCCACACAATTCTGATTGTGACAAAAACAAATCTGCTTCACTGACACACATCTGAGCCAGCACATGCTCAGTAATTAACTCACTTTGGCAGCCATGCTCTTCCAATATGGAAAATCAGTCAAAAAAAGATTGATTTTACTGGTGGCAGGGTGGAGGGCAGTTGTAACCATCACTGAACAACAAATTTAAATCAGAGTACCTGTGTCCCAATAGAGTAGATTCTTACAACCTGTTCTGTGTTAAACTGTTGCCTTCTTTTCCAGACAGAGGCTGCAAGTTGGAGGGTCAGGTGGGTTAGGGAGCTGGAGAAAATGGTGCTGAGGGTCTTGCAGCCCTACGCAAGACCAGTGGGAAACTATGAAAGAAGTCTCCTACTGCGCTGGAATCAAATATTAATCTTAACCCTCCTCCTTCTCTCCCTCCCAGTGCTGCTGCCAGCTATCTGATTCTCTCCCTCTATGAACCTGTTCATGGCCAAGACTGCACCTGGTTGTTTAGCTCCCTCCAAAGCATGATTTAAAGGTTTCACAGCACAAGGTATGAGTTGCACCCTTGTGTGTCAAAGAGCCACAAGCCACAGTTTGGCCACTCTGATCTATGATATCCCCAGAGCCTTAATGAATATAATAAAACATTTTTTATTCAATTTTAGCAAAAGAAATAAAACACTCCCATCTGTCAGTTTTCAATTTGTTTCTTGAAATTTCCAATTTCAGTTAGCTTAAATTTTTTATTGCGGTAGCATAAGCAAGTCACTAAAACTCCAGACTTAAAGCAAAATATCTTGTTGGCAGTGTTTATATTTTTCCAAAGAAGGATTTTCAGCTGTAAATTCCTATATTACAACAATGAAAACACTTCCAAAGTACTTCATTGGCTGAAAAGTACTTCAGGACATCCCACGGTCATGAAAGATGCTATATAAATGAAATTCTTTTGTTCATTCCCTAAAATGCAGTATGTAACCAGTATCCTATTACAGCTTAAGCATTTGGTTGTGGTTAGTTTCCAGTCTTTCCTGTTGCAGAGCTGAAAATTCACCTTCAAAACATCAAGGTATTTCAGCTTTTCTTGGATCCTATTTTGAAGGTTCTGTTTTTAATCCATCTTGGCCATGACCTTTCACTGCTGACTGCCTTCACCAGAGCATTTTGGAGCTTTGCTGTTTAGTGGCAAAAATTTTCAAAGCTTTTGGAAACTGTCTTTTGCAATGTTCCCCTGCAATATGCCACAATTCTTGCATCTTAGGAATGTAGCTGAAAGCTGGATTCCAGATTTGCTCTGACCTAAATGTTTTCTTGCCCTAGTACTCTATTACACACATTCATCAGACTCTAATTTAGAACCTTATTTTTAGGTTTGCACAAGGACGCTGCTCCGTAGAAATCCAAGTTCATCCATTCAAAAGTTTATCTCCAAATGGAAAGTGACAGAGAAATACAACAAACTGATTATATTTTTCTACCACCCCGCTTCCTTTTTTGTAAGTATTTGGTCTGGGGATGTGGCTGATTCTGGCAAGGCCCATCCCCCGTTGCACTGAGAAGGTGATAAGTTTTAGGTGAGTCACAGTTTTTATATGGCACAGAAGGCCATTCGGCCTATTGTGCCTATGCTGGCTCTCCACGGAACAATCTTGGCAGTCCCACTCCATGACCGTCCCAGAATGGTGTTAGGAAATTCTAGGCTATTGATTTGAACGGTTCTGCAGTAGGCAATGCAGTTACCAGCTGCCATTAGTGGATATACTAATAGAGGAATCCTCAGCATTGATTCCAGACCCCATGAGATCTCATGGCATCAGGTCAAACATGGGCAAGGAAACCTCCTGCTGATTACGACCCCACCCCCACCCCGCAAAACCCTCAGCTGATGAATTAGCATTCCTCCATATTGAAACCAATTGAAAGAAGCACTGAGGGTGGCAAGGGCACATAACTATTCTGGGTGGGGAACTTCAATATCCGTTGCCAAGACTGGGTCAGTGGTACGACTACTGATACAGTTTGGCCAAGTTATAAAGGACATAGCTGCTAGACTGGGCCTACAGATGGTGAGGGAACCAGCAAGAGGGGAAAAACCTTACTTGACCTCGCGCTCACCAATTCAGCTGTCTGATGCATCTGTTCATGACAATATTGGTAGGAGTGACCTACCGTAGTCCCATCTTCACATTGAGGATGACCTCCATCATGTTGTGTGGCACTAACACTGCTAAATTAGAGAAGCTAAAACAGAAAATGCTGGAAAGACTCAGCAGGTCTGACAGCACCTGTGGAGAGAGAAACAAAGTTGACATTTCGTGTCCGTATGACCCTTCTTTAGAGCTCTAAATGAGAAATTTTGTGCAGATCTAGCAACTCAAAACAACAATCATGAGTCGCTGTGGGCTATCAGCAGCAGCAGAATTTTATTCAACCACAATCTATAACCTCATGGCCAAGTATATGCCCCATTCTACCATTACAATCAAGCTGGGGGATCAACCCTGGTTCAATGAGACTACAGAAGGGAATGCCAGGAACAACACCAAACGGGTCCCAGCTGTGGCTCAGTTCATAGCACACTGGCCTTGTAATCACAAGATTCTGGGTTCATGTCCCACCCTAGGACTTGGGTACAAATGTCAATGTTGATATGTAAATGAAATACTGAGGGAGCATTGCACTCTTTGAGGTGTTGCCTGTTGGACGAGATGTGAAATCAGTGCCTTGCCTGTCTCAGGTAGATGTGAAAGATTCAGGAGCAACACCAAGCACACCAAAAAATGAGGTGTCAACCCAGTGAAGCTACAACACCAGACTACTTGCATGTCAAACAGCGGAAGCAACATATAATAGACAGAGCTAAGCGATCCCACAACCAAGAGATCAGATCTAAGCTCTGCGCTCCTGCCACACCCAATCGTGAATGGTGGTGGAAATTAAACAACTAATTGGAGGCAGAGGCTCCACAATTATCCTTATTCTCAATGATGGGGAACCCTGGACATCAGTGCTAAAAACGAGGCTGGAGCATTTGCAACCATCGTCAGCCAGAAGTGCTGAGTGGATTATCCATCTCTGCCTCTGTCTTAGATCTCCAGTATCACAGATGCCAATCTGTAGCCAATTCGACTCTCTCCACGTGATATCAAGAAATGCCTGAAGGCTCTGGATACAGCAAAGGCTATGGGCCCTGACAGTATTCTAGCAATAGCAATGAAGACATGCTCCAGACCTTGCTGTCCAATACAAACCATTCCAATACAGCTACAACAGTGGCATCTAACTGGCAATGTGGAAAATTACCCAGGTGTGCCCTGTTCACAAAAAGCAGGATAAATCCAATCCAGCCAGTTATTGCCCCATCGGTCTACTCTCGATTGTCAGTGAAGTGATTGAAGGTGTTGTCGACAATGCTGTCAAATGGCACTTGGTCAGCAATAACCTGCTCACTGACGCCCTATTTGTGTTCTGCCAGGGCCACTAAGCTCCTGGCCTCATTACAGCCTTAGTCCAAACATGGACACAAGAGCTGAACTTCAGGTGAGAGGAGTGTGACTGCCCTTGATGTCAAGGCAGCATTTGACCAAGTGTGGCATCAGGGAGCCTTAGCAAAACTGAAGTCAATGGGAATTGGGGAAAACTCTCCACAGGTTGGAATCATACCAGCACCAAGAAAGATAGATTATGTTGGAGATCACTGCAGACCCAGGACATCTCTGTAGGAGTGCCTTGGCGTAGTTGCCTAGGCCCAACCATCTTCAGCTCCCTCATCAGTGACCTTCCTTCCATCATAAGATCAGAAGTGGGGATGTTTGCTGATAATGTCCATCACCATTCGCAACTCCTCAGATGCTGAAGCAGCCCATGTCCAATTGCAGCAAGTCCTGGACAATATCCAGGCTTGGGCTGACAAGTGGCAAGTAACATTTGTGTCACACAAGTGCCAGGCAATGACCATCTCCAACAAGAGAGAATCTAACCATCTCTCCTTGACGGTCAATGGCATTGCCATCGCTGAATCCCCCACTAGCAACATCCTGGAGGTTACCATTGACCAGAAACTGGACCAGCCATATAAAGAATGGCTACGAGTGCAGGTCAGAGGCTGGAAGTTCTGTGGTGGGTAGCTCATCTCCTGACTCTCCAAAGCCTGCCCACCATCTACGAGACACAAGTCAGGTGTGTGATGGATTAATCTTCACTTGCCTGGATGATTGCAGCTCCAACAAGACTTGAGCTTGACACCACCCAGGACAAAGCAGCCTGCAAGACTGGCACTCCATCCACAGTCTTAATCATTCACTCCCTCCATCACCTCTACACAGTGGTAGCAGTGCGTACCACATATGAGATGCACTGCAGCAACTCACCTAGACTCCTTTTTCAACAGCACCTTCTAAAACAGTGACCTCTACCACCTAGAATGATGAGAGCTGGGTATTTTTTGTGTTGGCAAGCTGTATCTAATGGAGTGCCACAGGCACGGGTAGACGGGAAGGAACTTTTCCCCTTGGTGGAAGGATCAATAACCAGGGGCATAGATTTAAGGTAAGGGGCAGGAGGTTTGGAGGGGATGTGAGGAAGAATTTTTTCACCCAGAGGGTGGTGGGAATCTGGAACTCATTGCCTGAAAGAGTGGTTGAGGCAGAAACCTTCATAACATTTTAAGAAGTATTTGGATATGCACTTGTGATGCCATGGCATACAAGGCTGTGGGCCTAGTGCTGGAAAATGGGATTAGAATAGTTAGGTACTTGTTTGACCGGCACGATGGGTCGATAGGCTTTTTTCTGTGCTGTTAGACCTTTATGACTCTGACTCTATCAGTGCTGGGGCTCAACCATTTACAATCTATATAAATGACTTGGATGAAGGGACTGAATGTATTGTAGCTAAATTGGCTGATGACAGCAAGATAGTTAGGAAAGCAAGGTGTCAAGAGAAAGTAGGAAGTCTGGGAAAGGATATAGACAGGTTAAGAGAGTGGGCAAAAATTTGGCAGGTGCAGTATAATGTGGGAAAATGTGAACTTGTCCACTTTAGCAGGAAGAATAGTATTATGATCCCAGCTGAGATTATTCCTGGACAAGCCTGATCCCAGAGTGGAGCACAGCTTGATAGATCCTAACTTTTATTTTTTGTTTAGATCCATGGAGAGTAGCTACTGAACAGCGCCGCAGAAGTCAGCTGATGAACTTCTAACAAAAGAATAAAACATTTATTCACTAAGAAAATATGAACTATATTACAATACTCCTTCATCCACAACTATACCTTTTATGATGCATACAGATTTGTAAGGATAACACAAGTTACAAAAGCTATCTTATACTTTAATATTCACAGTAAATACACAGTCCATGTAAACCAATAGGCATGCTGTGGTCAGACACACCACACTGTTAAAGCAGGTAACACCTCAACCAGATGCTATGGATCTCTCCTCAACTCCAGCCTCCCCTGCTCCCCCCGCCAAAAAAAGATACTTGTCACACCATGAGCCAACCGGTCTCACTGCATTCTGCCTTTCGCACGAAGGCTTCCAATCTTCACTTTCCAGGAAGTCGCCTTGGAGTCTTCTTCCAAACCGACACTTTTTCTCAGATGCCTTCTGCAAGAGTTTACCTCCAGAGTTTAGAACTCTCCTGATGTTCCTCTCCCCAGGTCACCACATACATTCAAGCTGTCTTCCATGCACACTCTCTGACTCAACAGTACCACTGCTTCACACGCCCATAGCAAAGAGTTACAGATCTTCAGCCATCTCTTTGGACCTTCTTGCCTCTTGCAAGCTGTTCTCACTTTAAACCTGTTTTCTGCAGCTTTTGTCTCTTTAAACCTGAAGCTTAGAGCGTTTATCTCTACCCCTCACTCTTAACTTCATTAACAGGATGTTTTCCAGGTTCCTGTCCTTCCCTTGACTAGAAGGTCAGCTTGGTACTTTCTCCTGTTCCAGTCCCCTGGATTTTGGGGTCTTTTCTTTAGCTTGGGATTGGCTACCTGTCCCCTTTTTCTCCACTCTCTGGCAGCTACTTTCAACCAACTGAACTCAAAAAAACTGCTTTTCTAGTTCTGAGTGTCTGTGGGATAAACTTGCCTCTCTGGACCCCTGTTGCTAGGCAATAGCACTTATTTCCACTCTTGTTTGTTTAACTTAACTTACAGTAGTAAAATTCTTATTAGAAATGCAAGCACCTTTTAAAGTGAAACTAAAACTCAATTTGACCTTTCTTAACGCACATACAGAAATAACAATCAGCTTAAACATTAAAGCTAAAACTTATTCCTAACACCCACAAATACAAATAAAGCTTACTTAAACTATCGCTATTTTCTAACAGTAGAAAAGCAGCATACTCTTTTTAAATAGAGATTTCAGAATTTGGTGGTACAGAGGGATCTGGGTGCCCAGGTACATGAGTACAATTCAGGTACAGCATGCGTTTAAGAGGGCTAATGGGATGTTTATTGCAAAAGGAATGGAATATAAAAGTGGAGAAGATTTTTGGGTCTTAATGCGACCATATCTGGAGTACTGTGTACAGCTTTGGTCTCCTTATTTGAAAAAAGATATAATTGCATCAGATTCAGAATAAAGGTTGGGCCTATATTCATTGGAGTTTAGAAGAACATACAAATTAGGAGTGGGAATAGGCCACTCGGCCCCTTATGCCTGCTCCGCCATTCAATAAGATCATGGCTGATCTGATTTTAACCTCATATTCCTGCCTAGCTGCAAACCCCCCCCCCCCCCCCCGATAACCTTCCTTATCAAGAATGTATCTACCTCTGCCTTAAAGATATTCAAGGACTCTACCTCAACCACCTTTTGAGGAAGAGAATTCCAAGTCTCACACCCTTTTTTAAAAAAAAATCCTCATCGCTGTCCTAAATGAGCAACCCCTTATTTTGAAACAGTGACCCTGAGTTCTAGATTCTCCCACAAGAGGAAGCCCAGTCATTGAGTATGTTTTAAGGTAGATATTGATTGTTAGATTTCTGATCAACAATAATGTAAAGGGTTGTGGGTATAGTGTGGGTAAAAGGCATTGAAGTGTTCGATCAGCCATGATTGTATTGAATGGCGGAGCAGTCTCGACAGACTGAGTGGCCTTCTCCTGTTCATATGTTCTACCCTTTCCACATTCACCCTGTTAAGTCCCCTCAGGATGTTTTATGTTTTAATAATGAAGCCTTTTCCTCTTCTAAACTCCTAAAGATACAAGCCAAGCCTGTCCAGCCTTTCCTCATAAGATAACCTGCCTATTCCAGGTATTAATCTAATGAACCTTCTCTGAACTGCTTCTAATGCACTTAAATCCTTCCTTTTAAATAAGGAGACCAGTATTGTACACAGTACTCCAGATGTGGTCTCGCCAACAATGCCCTGCATAATTGAAGCATAACCTCCCTGCTTTTGTGTTCAATTCCCCTTGCAATAAAAGATAACATTCTATTAGCTTTGCTAATTACTTGATGCACCTGCATACTAACCTTTTGCAATTCATGCACTATGACGCCCAGATCCCTCCGTATCCCAGAATTCTGCAATCTCTCACCATTTAGATAACATGCCTCTTTTTTCTAAAATAAAAGCAAAATACTGCAGATGCTGGAAATCTGAGACAAAAACAAAAATAGCTGGAAAAACTCAGCAGGTCTGACAGCATCTGTGGAGAGAAAGACGGTTAATGTTTTGAGTTCGTATGACTCTTCATAGCTGGGGTGTAGGGTTTGAAACTGAGTCCTTTGCTGAGCTAACTACCACTTCCCTGGTGATTGTAATTTTCTGGAGTTCCTCCCTTCCTTCCAATTCCTGATTTACAGCTATTACTGGGATCCTCTGTAGTGAAGACCGATGCAAAGTACCCATTCAATTCATCTGCCATCCCCTTATTTTCCATCATTAATTCTCCAGACTTACTTTCTATAGGACTAATGCTCACCTTGTCACCAACGCACTACCTCGATACAGCTCCTCCCACTCTGCTTCCTGTAAGGACTCCATCCCATTCTCTGTTCCTTCACCTCGTTGCATCTGTTCCAATGAAGCCACTTTCCAAAACGGCGCTTCTGGCATGTCTTCCTTAACCGAGGTTTCGCCCCCCGCCACTGTGATTGACAAGGCCCTCAGCCGTGTCTGACCCATCTCCTAGGCCTCTGCCCTCACACCTTCCTCCTTCCCAGAACCATGATAGGGTCCCCCTTGTCCTCATTTTTCATCCCACCAGTCTCCGCATTCAAAGGATCATCCTCCGCCATTTCTACCAACTCCAGCATGATGCCGCTACCAAACATATCTTCCCCTTACCCCTCCTATCAGCATTTCATCGGGATCATTCCCTCCGGGACACCCTGGTCCACTCCTCCATCACCCTCAACACCTCATCCCCTTCCCATGGCAACTTCCCATGCAATTGCAGAAGGTACAACACCTGCCCCTTTTACCTCCTCCCCTCTCACCGTCTGTGGGCCCAAACATTCATTTCAGGTGAAGCAATGCTTCACTTTTACTTCCTTCAATTTGGTCTACTGCATCCACTGCTCCCAATGTGGTCTCCCCTACATCAGGGAGACCAAATGCAGACTGAGTGACTGCTTTGCAGAACACCTTCGGTCTGTCTGCAAACTTGACACAGACCTTCTGGACGCTTGCTATTTCAACACACCATCATGCTCTCATGCCCACCTGTCCCTCCTTGGCCTGCTGCAGTGTTCCAGCGAAGCCCAATGCAAACTGGAGGAACAGCACCTGATTAGGCACCTTATAGTCTTCTGGACTTAACATTAAGTTCAACAACTTGAGACCATGAACTCTCTCCTCCAGCTTAATTCCCTTTTTCATCCCCTTTTCTTCTACATTCATTTTTATTTTTTACCCACTTGTTTTATTTTTTATTTTTATTCATTTATCCGTAATTATTTCCCCATTTTCTATTTCTCTTTTTCTCCCCCTACCACCGCTCCCTTCCCTCACCCCATTCCCTATAGGGCCATCTGTCACTTGCTCCATGTTGTTCTTTCACACAATGCTATCCTCGTTCTGCCATAATCACATTCTGCTTTCTTATCTTTACACTACTATTAGCACCTTTTTTAGCACTAACCACTACCATTAATAATTCTTTTGTCCTTTAGTTCATGACACCTTTGTCAATTCCCCCCTTTGTCCCCACCTATTGCTGGCCTGCTCCAGCTCCACCTGTCCCACCCCCCTTTAACAGTATAAATTTAATCACATTTCCACTTCTCTTCAGCTCTGAAGAAGGTCCATACAGACTCAAAAGGTTAACTTTGTTTTTCTTTCTCCACAGATGCTGTCAGATCTGCTGAGTTTTTCCAGCATTTTCTATTTTTGTTTCAGATTTCCAGCATCCACAGTATTTTGCTTTAAGCTCAACTTGTTTACCCTTTTCTTTTTTAAATATCTGTAGAAACTCTTACTGGGTCTTAATATTTCTAGCTAGCTTTCATACTCTATTATTTCCCTCCTTATTAATCTTTTTGTCATTCTTTACTGTTTTTTATATTCTGTCCAATTTTCTGAACTGCTACCCATCATTGCACAATTGTGTATATATATTCTTTTTCTTTAAGTTTGATACTATCTTTAACTTTTTTAGCTAACCACGGATAGTGGATCCTCCCCTTGGAATTTTTCTTTCTTGTCGGGATGTACCTATTCTGTATATTCTGAAATATTTTCCTAAATGTGTGCCACTGGATCTCTATTGACCTATCCCTTAACTTGAGTTGCCAGTTCACTTTTGCTAGGTCTGCTTTCATGCCATTGTTATTGCACTTAAGTTTAAAATGCTAGTATTTGACCCAGTCTTCTCTCCCTCAAACTGAATGTAAAATTCAATCATATTATGATCACTGCTACTTAGGGGCGCCTTCACTATGAGGTCATTTATTAATCTGTCTCATTGCACAATACCAGGTGCATTGTAGCCTGTACCCTAGTTGGCTCCAGAGCATGCTGATTTAAGAAATTATCCCTAAAATATTCTATGCTATCTTTGCCCATCTGGTTGTTTAAGCCTATATGTAGGTTAAAATCCCCCAAGATAATTGCCGTATCTTTCTGACATGCTCCCACTATTTCTTCTTCAATACCCTGTCCTACCATGTGATTTCTACTCCCAGAAACGATTTCTTTCCTTTATCATTCCTCACCTCTACCTAAACCATTTTTATATCCTGCTTTTCTGCACTTAGGCCATCCCCCTCTATTGTGATAGTGTAATCTTTAATTAACAGAGCCACCCCTCCACCTTTTCCTAACTTCCTATCTTCCCAAAAGTCACATACCCTTCAATGTTCAGGTCCCAATCCGCCTCATCCTGTAGCCATGTCTCTGTAATAGCTATTAGATGGCACTTATTTATCTCTATTTGCACTACTAGATCATCTGTTTTGTTTCAAATATGACATGCATTCAGATACAGAGCCTTAAGCTTTGTCCTTTTAGTATTTTTGTAACCTTTAGGCTTATTTATTGATTTACTCTTAGACTTGTACTTTCTGTCTCAACGTGATTTAGTTGTAGACTGCCCAACAATACAGCCCTCACTTTCCCCACTGGTGGTACCAGTGCCCCATGACCCGGAACCCACTTCTCCCACACCAGCCTTTGAGCCACAAATTTACCTCTCTAATCTTACTTGCCATGTGCCATTTTGCATGTTCCAGAGATTATCTTTGAGGTTCTGCTTTTTAATTTGGTACGGAGCTCCTCATACTGACTATGCAGAATCTCTTTCCTTGTCCTACCTATGTCATTGGTATCTACATGGACCATGACAACTGGACCCTCCCCCTCCCACTGCAAGTTCCTCTCCAACCCTGGGAAGATGTCCCGAACCCTAGCACCAGGCAGACAGCACAGCTGTCTGGACTCTTGCTCTTTGCTGCAGAGAACAGTGTCAATTCCCCCTCACTATTCTGTGCCATACTACCACCGCTACATTCCTGCTTGCTCCCCCTCTTTGAATGGCTACCTGTACCATTGTGCCATGGCCAGCCTGCTCATCCACCTCATAGATCTTGGCTTTTGTCCACACAGGTTGTGAGCACTTCAAACCTGTTTGACAGTTGCAAAGTCTGAGGCCCCTTTACCTGTCTCACTCATGGTCACACCCTCCTGTCCCTCACTGCTGACCAAAATAGACAACCCTATTTTAAGAGGAGTAACTGTCTTCTGGAGGAAAGGGGGAGGTGGTGTCATTTTCCCACATTCCACAGCTGCAACGTAACACCTGTCCTGTCATTGTTACTTATGTTGTTTAGTTACTTTCTTAATTAACTTGAGTCATTCCTATGTATGCTACAATTTACTGTGCTTATTAATTGCTAGTAGCACTGACAACTAAAAGTTACGTGTTTCTTAACTACGCAGGTATGTGTTTTAATGTGTTTAAAATTAAAACAAAATAATTAAGGTAAAGTTTTAGTTCTATTTTATTTATAGATCTGTCTTATCTCCTGTGTCCTAAGTCAGCTATCAACACATTGACCAATAATTGCTTAGTGTTAGGGACAATCAGCTTACAAAAGTACAGTGCCTACACAATTTCAAACCCTAGGAACAGAATAAACCTTAACCACTTAATAGATACTCACTAAACAGCTAACTTCTTCTGCAACAAATCAAATTGCTTCTTTGCTGTGATGTCACTATTTGTTTTCTCGCACTGATGTCACTATTTGTTTTCTCGCACTGATGTCACTATTTGTTTTCTCGCACTGTTTTCAGCCTCCCAACTGCCTCTCCAATTGCGCAGTTTTTGATCTGCCAATGTGAGGTGATCCTACTGATCTGGAGGGGCCTTGTTTGGGTAGGTGCTGGGATGACGTTTCCTCTTGTGACTGAGACAACAACTAGGACACAATTAAGAATAAGAGGTCTCCCTTTTAAGACAGATGAGAATTTTTTTCTGAGGGTTGAGAGTCTGTGGAATTCTCTTCAGAAAACACTGGAGGCTGGGTCATTGTAGTTATTTGAGGCTGAGTTAGATTTTTGATTGACAAGGGAGTCGAGGGTTTTGGGGCAGTGGAATTGAGATCACAACCAGATCAGCCATGATCTTATTGAATGGCAGAGCAGGCCCGAAGGGCTGAATGGCCAGCTCTGCTTATAAGTCCTATGTTTCCCATGTAGATGCACAGGAACACCACCACCTGCAAGGCCCCCTCCAAGCCAACCACCATCATGACTTGAAACTGTTTCACTGTTCTTTCACTGTTACTGGTGCAAAACCATGGGACTCCCTGAAACTACACTGCATGGACTGCAGCAGTTCAAGAAAGCAGCTCACCACCACCTTCTCAAAGACATTACTGGTCTAGCCAGTGATGCCCAAAAGCAATACCTTGTTTGATCAGATTTTGTCTGTAACCTTGATTGATTTTAACAATTGCACATTTTTAGTTAAAAAAAAAGTCAATACTAGATGGTTCTGAAACTGCATCGCTTCCTAATCTGTAAAATTCCTCACAAAAGAACAATTGTTCAAAAAGGGGAGAGTGAGAAATCTGGTCACTACTGGTCAATCAGTCTAACATCATTGGTGGGAAAACACTAGAAGCAATTGTCAAGGATAACAAGTTGAAAAAGCATGGCTTCTTGAGGGTTAATCTGCTCTGATTTGTTAAAGGCAACTGGTATTTGACTGACCTGGTTGAGCTGCTTGAAGTAAAGCAAGGTTTATCAAAAAACGTTTGATAAAGTGATGCACTTTTTTTTTGGAAAATCTGAGCACATTGTGTTAAAGGAATGGTGATAATTTAGGTACATAATTGCTTTGAATAGGAGACAGACTAGTGGTGAACAGAGATTTATCTAACTGGAGAGGTATGCAATGTGGTCAGTAATCGGCCCGTTGTTTTCATGGACTTGAGTATAGGGATTGCAATTCAGACGTTTCCAGATGCTACAAAACTTGGTACTGTATTGTTGAGCTGAATAGTAGTAGACTTCAGGAAGGCATAGTCAGTCTGTTTAAGTGGACGGACACGTGGCAGGTATAATTTAATGTGGTTAAGTGTGAAGCAATACACTTTGCGGGGGGGTACATCACAAAAGTGCAGAACTATTTTGAGAGGCTGACCTTTTGGTGACTTTTAAAATCTGTTTTCTGTGAACAATGTTTAGAATCATAGAAAAGTTACAGCACAAGGGGAGGCCATTCGGCCCATCTTGTCCATGCCAGCCTGAGGACACCCAGGTGCTTTTTTAAAAAATTTTCTGGGAGATGGGAAATGAGCCTTTC
The DNA here is from genome assembly GCF_017639515.1 of Carcharodon carcharias. NCBI lineage: Eukaryota > Metazoa > Chordata > Chondrichthyes > Lamniformes > Lamnidae > Carcharodon > Carcharodon carcharias. The sequence goes on from NC_054472.1 coordinate 171,620,115, forward strand.
TTACATTTTAGTTACATTTGTTGTCTCCCTTAATGACCCAACCAAGACCATGAACTCAGAGCTATTAAAAGGGGAAATAAATTTAAACCAGAAGCACCCTGATACAATGAATATCAACTTTACAAAATTAACTGTGTTCCTCTCCGCAGATGCTGCCAGACCTGCTGAGTTTTTCCAGGTATTTTTATTTTTGTTTCATAAAATTAAAGTTTACTATCAGAGACATTATGTTAAACTTACATAGAAACTTGGTTAAACCACACCAGTAATGTGCTCGTGCCTGGTGTTATAGCATGACTGATGGTAAATACTGAGCTGCTCAAATCCCAGAGGGAAACTTGAAACAGCTGCCAAAACGGTTTTTGCAATTTGTATAATATGAGTAGAGGTTCTGAAATTGGGAAATGATGTCCCTGACTACTTGTGATGATTTTATAGTAAACGCTCATTAAAAGAAAATAGAGTAAAACACTCAGTTACACTTAGACACAAGAATGGCTTCACACATGAAGCATTACTTCAAAACAATTCCACAAGATCTTAGCTAAAAGGTATACAGTTTTGAATACTGTTGGGGGAGTTGGCCTATCAGGGGAAAACAACAGCAGTAGCCAGAGCAGTGGCACCACGGCTGTCTCTATTGTTCAGCAGTGGGGGTCAAAGCAGAGAAGAGCAATTGTCATGGAGGACTTTATAGTCTGGGGCTCAGATAGGCGCTCCTGTGGTCGTGAAAGAGACACCAGGATGGTATGTTGCCTCCCTCGTGCCAGGATCCAGGATGTCTCTGGTCAGGTACGGGCCATTCTGAAGGGGGAGGGAGGACAGCCAGAGGTCGTGGTATACATTGGTACTAACGACATAGGCAAGAAGAGTGACAAGGTCCTGTAGCGGGAGTTCAGGGAGTTAGGCAGAAAGTTAAAAAAACAGGACCTCTAGGGTTGTAATCTCAGGATTACTCCCTGCGCCATGTGCCAGTGAGGCTAGAAATAGGAAGATAGTGCAACTGAGCATGTGGCTGAACAGATGGTGTAGGAGGGAGGGTTTCTGATATCTGGATCAGTGGGATCTCTTCAGGGGCAGATGGGACGTGTACAAGAAGGACGGGTTGCATCTAAACATCTAAACTGGAGGGGCATCAATATCCTGGCTGCGCAGTTTGCTAGTGTCACTCGGGAGGGTTTAAACTAGTATGGCAGGGGGGTGGGTCAGCAGGTGAAATAAATGACTGGGAACCAGTGAATATGGCCAGTAGGACTAAGAGGAAGGGCAGGCAGGGAGAAACTACTGAACACAGTGGGACTGGGGGTCTGAAATGCATTTGTTTCAATGCGAGAAATATAACAGGCAAGGCAGATGAGCTTAGAGCTTGAATTAGTACTTGGGACTATCATGTTATTGCTATTACAGAGACTTGGTTGAAGGATGGATAGAATTGGCAGATAAACGTTCCAGGATTTAGATGTTTCAGGCAGGATAGAGATGGATGTAGAAGAGGTGGGGGAGTTGCACTGCTGGTTAAGGGGAATATCACAGCTGTACGACAGGAGGACACCTCGGTGGGCTCATGCAGCGAGGCAATATGGGTAGAGCTCCGGAATAGGAAGGGTGCAGTCACAATGTTGCGGGTTTACTATAGGCCGCCCAATTGCCAGCGGGAGATTGAGGAACAGTTATGTAGGCAGATTTTGGAAAGAGGTAAAAGCAATAGGGTTGTTGTGGTGGGTGATTTTAACTTTCCCTATATTGACTGGGAATCACTTAGTGCTAGGGGTTTGGATGGTGCTTCCTGAGACAATATGTAGATAGTCCAACTAGGGAAGGGGCAATACTGGACCTGGTATTAGGGAATGAACACGGCCAGGTGGTCGAAATTTCAGTAGGAGAGCATTTCGGGAAAAGTCACCATAATTCAGTAAGTTTCAAGATACTGGTGGATAAGGATAACAGGAGTCCCCGGGTTAAGGTGCTTAATTGGGGGAAGGCTAATTATAACAATATTAGCAGGAACTGAGGAATCTAGACTGGAGGCGGATGTTTGAGGGCAAATCAACAACTGACACGTGGGGGGCTTTCAAACGTCAGTTGATAAGAATTCAGGACCAGCATGTTCCTGCTAGGATGAAGGATAAGCATGGCAAGTTTCAGGAACCTTGGATAACGAAGGATATTGCGAGATTAGTCAAAGAGAAAAGGGAAGCATTTGTAAGGGCTAGAAGGCTGGGAACAGATGAAGCCCGTGGAGAATATAAAGATAGTAGGAAAAAACTTAAGCAAGGGCTCATGAAAAGTCACTGGCAACCAGGATTAAGGAAAACCCCAAGGCCTTTTATACATATGTAAAAAGCAAGAGGGTAGCCAGGGAAAGGGTAGGCCCACTCGGACAGAGGTGGGAATCTGTGTGTGGAGCCGGAAGAAATGGGAGAGATACTAAATGAATACTTCTCATCAGTATTCACCAAAGAGATGGACTTAGCGGTCGATTTGTCTAGGGAAGAGTATGTAGATAGCCTGGATCATGTTGAGATCAAAAAAGAGCAGGTATTAGGCGTCTTGAAGAATATTAAGGTGGATAAGTCCCCTGGGCCAGAGGAGATTACTGAGGCCATGACAGAAATCTTTGCATCCTCACTGGCTACGGGTGAAGTCCCAGAGGACTGGAGAATGGCCAATGTTGTTCCATTGTTTAAGAAGGGTAGCAGGAATAATCCAGGAAATTACAGGCTGGTGAGCCTTACGTCAGTGGTAGGGAAATTATTGGAGAAGGTTCCTCGTGACAGGATTTACTACCATTTGGAAGCAAATGGGCGTATTAGTGAGAGGCAACATGGTTTTATGAAGGGGAGGTCGTGTCTCACTAACTTGATTGAGTTTTTCGAGGAAGTGACAAAGTTGATCGACGATGGAAGGGCAGTGGATGTTATATACATGGATTTCAGTAAGGCCTTTGACAAGATCCCTCATGGCAGACTGGTACAGAAGGTAAAGTCGCACGGGATCAGAGGTGAGCTGGCAAGATGGATACAGAATTGGCTTGGTCATAGAAGATAGAGGGTAACAGTGGAAGGGTGCTTTTCTGAATGGAGAGCTGTGACTAGTGGTGTTCCACAGGGATCAGTGCTGGGACCTTTGCTGTTTGTAGTATACATAAATGATTTGGAGGAAAATGTAACTGGGCTAATTAGTAAGTTTGCAGATGACACTAAGGTTGGAGGAGTTGCAGATAGTGAAGAGGATTGTCAAAGGATACAACAGGAGATAGATTAGTTGGAGACTTGGGCAGAGAAATGGAGCTTAATCCAGACTAATGTGAGGTAATGCATTTGGAAGGTCTAATACAGGCAGGAATTATATAGTAAATGGCAGAACCCTTAAGTGCATTGATGGGCAGGGGGATCTGGGTGTACAGGTCCACAGGTCACTGAAAGTGGATAAGGTAGTCAGGAAGGCATATGGCATGCTTGCCTTCATCGGCAGGAGTATTGAGTATAAAAGCTGGGAAGTCATGCTGCAGCTGTATAGAACCTTGGTTAGGCCACACTTGGAATATTGCGTGCAATTCTGGTGGCAACATTACCAGAAGGATATGGAGGCGTTGGAGAGGGTGCAGAGGAGGTGGACCAGGATGCTGCCTGATCTGGAGGTTATTAGCTATGAGGAGAGGTTGGAGAAACTCGGATTGTCCTCACTAGAGAAATGGAGATTGAGGGGCAACTTGATAAAAGTGTACAAAATTATGAGTGGCATGGACAGAGTAAATAGAAGCTTTTTCCCACGATGGAAGAGTCAATCACTAGGGGACATAGATTTAAGGTGAGAGAAGAAAACTATAGAGGAGATGTGCGGGGCAAGTTTTTTACGCTGAAGATAGTGGGTGTCTGGAATTCGCTGCCAGAGGAGGTGGTGGAAGCAGGTACGATAGTGGTGTTTAAGAGATAGCTTGACAAATACATGAATAGGATGGGAATAGAGGGATATGGACCCCGGAAGTGCAAAATGTTTTAGTTGATGGGCAATATGATCGGCGCAGGCTTGGAGGGCCAAAGGGCCTGTTCCTGTGCTGTACTTGTTCTTTGTTCTAAAACCAAAAAACTGCGGATGCTGGAAATCCAAAACAAAAACAAAAATACCTGGAAAAACTCAGCAGGTCTGACGGCATCTGTGGAGAGGAACACAGTTAACGTTTCGAGTCCATATGACTCTTCAGCAGAACTAAGGAAAAATAGAAAAGAAATGAAATATAAGCTGGATAAGGGGGTGGGACTGGTAGAGCTGGATAGAGGGCCAGTGATAGGTGGAGATAACCAAAAGATGTCACAGACAAAAAGACAGAGAGGTGTTAAAGGTGGTGATATTATCTTAGGAATGTGATAATAGGTGACATTAAGGGTAGAAAGCAGGACTAGCAAGGCACAGATAGCCCTAGTGAGGGTGGGGTGGGGGGAAGGGATCGAAATAGGCTAAAAGGTAGAGATAAAACAATGGATGGAAATAATTATCATTATTTTTAAATGTATTTTCATCCATTGTTTTATCTCTACCTTTTAGCCTATTTTTCCAGGTATTTTTATTTTTGCTTTTGTTTTCCACAAGATCTTAACTTAATTCCAATTATTTTTACCACACAGTACCTTTTCCTCTTGAGGGTGTCCTCTGAGATTGATAGCACCTTGTTCTCCCGGTCTGCCCTTGTTCACACTGTCTTCTAGGAGTCCTGACCAGATATCCTGCTGTCTTCTGGGAGATCTAAGCAGCTACCCCCAATATTTCCTTGAATGCATTCCTTCCCTTTGATCTCTCTATTGTCTCAACCAGTCTCTTCAGAAATGCTTTCTTCCCAGAATTGATTAGACTTGTTTAGTCTAGCTCTTAGACTTCAAAAAACAAACTTGCCCTTACTTTGCCTTACTTATACCTTTTTACAACCTACATATATCCCCCTTCAAACTAAAAAGAACTCAATTCAGAACCACGCCTATATTGCTTTATGTAGCATTCTGATTGAAGTTCCTCTTGCTTCATTAATATATCAAAACCACTTCTTACTGCTGGTTCTAGATTCTTGCAGTCACTCTGGCTCCAATTACCATATATACACCCCCTTCCAAAACAAAAGAAACATGACAGGGCAATTAAGAGAAGAAAAATATTACAATTTCTTGTTTTCTTGACACAAGAAGATATTACAAAAAGAGGCACTGGAGAAGGTTCAAAGAAGAGTCACAAGGATTGAACCAGAAACAATAGGTTATACTGACCAGGCTAGGGCTCTTTTTGGAACAGGGAAGACTGAGAGGTAACCTGACAAGGTCTTTAGAATTATGAAAGGATTAGATAAGGTAGTTGTAGAGAAAATGTTTCCACTTGTTGGGGAATCCAAAAACTAGAGGCCATAAATATAGCATAGTCACTTAAATCCAATAGGAATTCAGGAGAAACGTTTCACACAAGTGGTTAAAATGTAGAGCTTGCTACTGCATAGAGTAGTTGAGTGAAGTAGCGTAGATGCGTTTTAGGTAAAGCTAGATAAGATCACATCATATAAGTCGATATTTGAAGCTTCAAAATCCGCCAAAAAATGGGGGTTGACTTATCCACAGAGTATAAAATGTGAACTGGTATTGGTGCAGGGGGACCCATTTTTGTTCATCAGTTACCATGCATGATCTACTTAGTGTGGACACGATTAAACTCCACTTTTCCTTGGCAAACGTACCCATGCGCTGACTTTTAAGGCGAATATAACGCTGAACATGTATCTCTGAGCTGAAAAATTGAGGCCAACTTCGAATGCAAATATAGACCTCATCCTTTGGCGCCAAAATGCAAGTTTAGATCGTTCTATCTGCCGTGTTGACGTATATACACAGTCTTCAGTATATTGGTGAGGAGGCTGGTGTGGACTTTAAATAAAAATAGACCTGGTGGGCTGAATAGCCTGTTTCAGTACTGAAAATACCATGTAAAATTCAAACTCATTTGGAACCATTTAGAAAGTTAAGCATACGAATCAATTTACTCTTTTTGACTGGTTACTTTTTATAGAACTGAGGTAGAACTTTCTTTAATTCATGGGGGGGGGCAGGAATGAATAGAATTATATTGAGAGGAATTTCTGATTAAACTTCCAATACAAAACAAACAGTTAAATACACCTTAACAAATATTTCAGGTGACCTTTTTGTTTTTTCTAAGTTTGGACTGTGGAAGTAAAGGCTATATTTGCAGTTGAAAGACTGATTCCCAGTTTGATCATTCCCTTTGGTTCGGCCTCTGTCTCATCTTTCACCTCTACTCCACAGCTGTATCAATGGGCTAGTCATAAAGCATGAAATGGAACCTACTGCCACAAAAATGTTAATGGTATTATTCCTTGCAGCATAAATCAGCAGCCATTTTATTTAATTGCTGCTTTATTTGAGGTTCTATGACATTTGGTACAGGTGCTAATTTCTCATTTTCAGTTTTAAGAAATCTGTTCTTAAGAGTTGGGTTTTGTATTGGGTTTAAAACTCATCCTTTCAGCTCTTGATATTAGGGTTCAGATTTAACTCTGATTAACAGCTTGCATCAACAAAATTAGTCACAACCTATTTCCAAGTGGGCATGGGTTCACAGCATAAACAGCTAATTTGCCATTAATTGGTAATCCTACTGATTAAAATTTAAATGATTCCTGACGGAGTAACTACTAAGGTCACAGATGCTGTGAAGTCACCACTGGAGAACATTGTTGGGACAGAGTAAAAGGAGCTTTATCATACTGTCTCGAGTGAATTGAATTTTGTGTTTCAATTCTTTTTAACTCCTTAGCAAAGTAACAAAATAATTGTTTAACAAAGCCCAGCAGATGTGCAGTCCTCATCATTGTAATATCCAGTTCTCCCATGAGCAGACACATATATATGAGAATCTATACCCTGCTGTGCTAATCCTTCATCAGTATTACATTTACCATACAAAAATTGTCAGAGCTATGTAAGAGTGTACAAATCCTGTTTTGTATAGTTGGTAATTCAACCACGAAATTAGGCCAAAGCTACCACAGCCTTTAGTCCAAGAGCCAGATAAATAAGGTTCTGTTACGAAATTCAAAATCGAGTGCATTTTAAAAAGGATGCAGCTGTTGTGGTTGTCTCCTTACTTGGCTTGTCCATTGTAGAAGTGTTGGCAAAAGAATTTCCCAATTAAAATTATAAAACCTTTTCTGTGCATTTACAAAGATAGCCATTAGATAGTTCTAAATTTTTCTTGAAATTTCTTCTAATTGACGAAGTAATTTAACAAGGGCAGCTACTTTGTAGGAGGCAGTCTCAGGAGTGACTATGGTATTTTTCCATTTGCTGGAAAAAGTCATGTTACCATTGTTATAATGATTAAGGTTTCATAAGCCATAAATTAATGAATATTCTATGGATGTACATTGCACTGATTGTAGAATCATAAAAAAATTTAAGAAGGCTATCTGACCTAGAGCACCTGGGCAATTGTTAGCTCTTCAATTGGCACTGTCAATTCTAATCCTCTTTCCTTGTAACTTCTTAAATTATGGATATCCAGTTATCTTTTAAAAGATGTTCTACGTATCCTCAGTAGCAAGTGTGATAAAGCAGTACTTATTCAATAACCCTCTGAATGAAACAATTTCTTCTAACTTCATTTATTCTTCCTGTAAAGTCCTTGCTTGTATATTAAGTGACACTTTTTCTAAATCCCAGAATCCCACTTTCCCTTTTTTAATGGCCGTTTCTATCCTACCACTTTAAAAAACCTTGTGTATGTGCAATCCTGAATGTCTTTGTTCCTACCACTTTTAAGAATCGTGCCACATAGACCATACTCTATTTCACATTTTTTTTCCAAATATACTGCACAATTATCTGAATTTCTTCATGTACACCCATCTGTCTATATCTTCTTGCATTCTTCCTAACATTTTACTGTTCCTACTTACTTATTATCATTAGAAAACTTTGATATCTCTTGTGCTATGAATAATTTATATAAATGGAGGACAAAACCATTCCAGGACACATCCCTTAGGCATACCCTTAACCCATATTCCATAACCCAAAATTCTCCAATTTATTTCTGGTTTTGAATTTATTAGGATGATGGAAAGAAAAAAAAGGGCTTGGAATAGATTGTTGGTTTGATATTTTTTAAAAACAGTAATAGTTGTTATATTGTCTATACAACATAGAAAATTTGCAGCACAGAAGGAGACCATTTGGCCATCATATCTGTGACATGTAAAAGAGACACATTCTGATTCCCCCTTTCAGAACCATGTAGTTTACAGCACTCATGTATAATTTAAATATGATGAGGGTTTCTGCCTCTACCACCCCTTCGGGCACTGAGTTCCAGATCCCTGCCACTCTTTAATTCATTCATGAGATGTGGGCATCGCAGGCTGGACCAGCATTTATTGCCCATCCCTAAATGTCCTTGAGAAGGTGATGATGAGTTGCCACCTTGAACCGCTGCAGTCCATGTGATGTACGTACACTCAGTGCTGTTAGGGAGGGAATTTCAGCACTTTGACCCAGAGACAGTGAAGGAACGGCGATATATTTCCAAGTCAGGGTGGTGAGACTTGGAGGGAACTTCTAGGTGGTGGTGTGCCTGTCCTTGTCCTTCTAGATGTAGTGGGCGTGTGTTTGGAAGGTGCTTCTAAGGAGCCTTGGTGAGTTCCTGCAGTGCATCTTGTAGATGGTACACGCTGCTGCTACTGTACATCAATGGTGGAGGGAGTGAATGTTGTGGAAGGGGTGTCAATCAAGCAGCTGTTCTGTCCTGGATGGTGTCGAGCTTCTTGTGTTGTTGGAGCCGCAATCATCCAGGCAAGTGGTGAGTATTCCATCACACTCTTGACTTGTGCCCTGTAGATGGTGGACAGGCTTTGGGGAGTCAGGAGGTGAGTTACTTGCTGCAGGATTACTAGCTTCTGACCCGTTCTTGTATTTATATGGCTAGTCCAGTTTAGTTTCTTGTCAATGGTAACCCCCCCCCCAGGATGTTGATAGTGGGGGATTCAGCAATGGTAATGCCATTGAATGTCTTGGGGCAACGGTTAGATTCTCTCTTGTTGGAGATGGTTATTGCCTGGCACTTGTGTGGCATGAATGTTACTTGCCACTTGTCAGCCCAAGCCTGGATATTGTCCAGGTTTTGCTGCATTTGGACATGGACTGCTTCACTATTTGAGGCGTCACAAGTTATGCTAAACATTGTGCAATCATCTGCGAATGTCCCCACTTTATGATGGAAGCAGCTGAAGATGGCTGGGCCTTGGACACTGCCCTGAGGAACTCCTGCAGTGATGTCCTGGAACTGAGATGGTTGACCTCCAACAACCACAACCATCTTCCTTTGTGCTAGGTATGACTCCAGCCAGCTGAGAGTTTCCCCCGATTCCCATGAACTCCAGTTTTGCTAGGGCGCTTTGAAGTTAACGGCAGTCACTCTCACATCTCTTCTGGAGTTCAGCTCTTTTGTCTGTGTTTGAAGCATGGCTGTAATGAGGTCAGGAGCTGAGTGACTCTGTCGAAACTGAGCGTCAGTGAGCGGGTTATTGCGAAGCTTGATAGCAGTGTTGATGACCTCTCCCGTCATTTTGCTGATGATGGAGAGTAGACTGATGAGGCGGTAATTGGCTGGGTTGGATTTGCCCTGCTTTTTGTGTACAGATATTCCTGGGCAATTTTCCACATTGCTGGGTAGATGTCAGTATTGTAGCTGTACTGGAATTGCTTGGCTAGGGGCGCGACAAGTTCTGGAGCACAAGTCTTCAGTACTACTGCTGGAATATTGTCGGGGCCTTTAGCCTTTGCACTATGCAGTGCATTCGGCCATTTCTCCATCACATGGAGTAAATCGAATTGGCTGAAGACTGACATCTGTGATGCTGGGCACCTCTGGAGGAGACCGAGATGGATTATCCACTTGGCACTTCTGGCTGAAAATTGATGCGAGTGCTTCAGCCTTATTTTTTGCACTGATGTGCTGGGCGCCCCCATCATTGAGGAAGGGGATTTTTGTGGAGCCGCCGCCTCTAATGAGTTGTTTAATCGTCCACCACCATTCACAACTGGATATGGAAGGACTGCAGAGTTGCGATTGGTTGTAGAATCGCTTAGCTCTGCCTATCACTTGCTGCTTATATTGCTTGGCACACAGAAAGCCTTATGTTGTGGCTTGACCAAGTCATTTCTAGGTATGCCTGGTGCTACTCCTGGTATGCCCTCCTGTACTCTTCTTTGATTTAGGGTTGATCCTGTGGCTTGATGGTAATGGTAGAATGGGGGATATGCTGGGCAATGAGGTTACAGATTGTGGTTGAGTGTAATTCTGTTGCAGCTGGTGGCCCAAAGCGCTTCATGGATGCCCGGTCTTGAATTGCTGGATCTGTTCAAAATCTACCCCATTTAGCGCGTTCTCATGCCACACAGGGTATCCTCAATGTGAAACCAGGACTTCGTCTCGCCAAGGACAGTGGGCACTCCTACCAATATTGTCATGGGTAGATGCATCTGCGGCAGGCCGGCTGGTGAGGATGACGTCAAGTATGTTTTCCTTTCTGTTGGTTCCCTCCTTGCTGCAGAGCCAGTCTAGCAGCTATGACCTTTGGAACCCAGCCAACTTGGTCAGTGGTAGTGCTACTGAACCACTCTTGGTGATGGACATTGAAGTACCCCACCCAGAGTACATTCTGCACCCTTGCCACCTTCAGTGCTTCCTCCAAGTGATGTTCAACAAGGAGTACTGATTCACCAGCTGAAGGGGGGGTCAGTATGTGATAATCAGCAAGGTTTCCTTATCCATGTTTGACCTGATGCCCTGAGACTTCATAGGGTCTGGCATTGATATTGAGGACTCCCAGGGCAACTTCCCCCTGACTGTATATCACTGTGCTGCCATCCATCGGCAAGACAGGACATATCCAGGGTTGGTAGTGTCTGGGACATTGCCTATAAGGTATGATTCTTTGAGTATGACTATGTCAGGATGTTGCTTGACTAGTCTGTGAGACAACTCTCCCAATTTAGGCTCTAGCCCCAGATGTTAGGATGACTTTGCAGGGTCAACGGAGCTGAGTTTGCCATTGTCGTTTCTGGTGCCTAGATCAATGCCGGGTGGTCATCTGGTTCCATTCCTTTTGGATTTTTTAGTGGATTGATACAACTGAGTGGCTTGCTCAGCCATTGCAGAGGGCAGCTAAGAGTCCCATGGGTTTTGAGTCACATGTAGGCCAGATCAGGTAAAGACAGCACATTTCCTTCCCTAAAGGACATAAGTGAACCAGATGGGTTTTTATGACGATGGTTTCATGGTCATCATTGGACTTTTTAATGCCAGATTTTTATTGAATTCAAATTTCACCATCTACTGTGGTGGGTTCAAACCTGGGTCCCCAGAGCATTACCCTGGGTCTTTGAATCACTAGTCCAGCGACAATGCCACTACACCACCACCTCCCTGAGTGAAAACATTCCTCCTCCATTCCCCTCCAATTCATCTGCCAATTACTTTAAACCTATGTTGCCTGGTTATTGACCTCTTTGCTAAAGAAAACAGATCTTTCCTATCCAGGAGTACAAGAGCAGGGATGTCTTGCTGCAATTATACAGGGCCTTAGTGAGACCACACCTGGAATTTTGTGTGCAGTTTTGGTCTCCTTATCTGAGGAAGGATGTTCTTGCTATGGAGGGAGGGCAGCGAAGGTTTACCAGACTGATTCCTGGGATGGTGGGACTGACACATGAGAGATTGAGTCAGTTAGGATTATATTCGCTGGAGTTCAGAAGAATGAGGGGGGTTCTAATAGAAACATATAAAATTCTAACAGAGTAGATGCGGGAAGGATGTTCCCAATGGTGGGGGAGTCGAGAATCAGGGGTCACAGTCTGAGGATACGGAGTAGACCATTTAGGACTGAGATGAGGAGAAATTTATGCACCCAGAGAGTGGTGAACCTGTGGAATTCGCTACCACAGAAAGTAGTTGAGCCTGTACGTTTTCAAGAAGGAGTTAGATATAGCTCTTGGGGAGAAAGGGGGAGCAGGCTATTGAGTTGGATGATAAGCCAAGATCGCAATAAATGGTGGAGCAGGCTCAAAGGGCCAAATGGCCTGCTCCTGCTCCTATTTTCTATGTTTCACTGTATATAAACTGTTCATAATTTTATGCACTTCAAAAACAGTCTCTCCTGTCCTGAAAAAAACAGCCCCAGCCTATCCAATCAGTCTTCTTAGCCAAAATTGTCCATTCCTGGCGACATCTTCATAAATCTCCTGTGTACCCTTTGTAATGTGAGCACATAGTTCCCGTAAAGTGGTGACCAGAACTATTCTAGCTGTGGCTTAACTAGTGTTTTATACAGTTGTAACAGAACATCCTCCCTCCTATATTCTATGTCTCAGCTAATTGAGGAAAGTGTCCCAAATGGTGCTTTAAACCACCTTATCTTGCTGCCCTGCTGCTTTCAGAGATCTGTAAACATATACTCTCAGCCCCCTCTGTTCTTCTACACTTCTTGGTTTTCTGCTACTTATTGTGTATTTCCTTGCCTTATTTGCCCTTCAAAAATGCATACTTTGCAATCCTCCGGATTGAATTCCATTTGCCACTTTTCTTCCCACATGACAGCCCATTGATATCCTCCTGCTATCTACAATTATCAAATACACAAGTTTTATATCAACTGCAAACTTTTTAATTATGCTACCTTCCCACTTAAATCTATATTGTTGATATTTACCACAAAAAGCAGAGGACCTAGTAGTGAGCCCCAAAGGTAACTTTCCAGTATCATCCCAGTAAAGCATTTTCATAATTTGCATGATATCCCAAATGTAAAATCTTTTTGTATATTATAGATTTTTTTTACTAAAAATCTCATCGGACTAATAGTAGATGAAAAATTTCAGAAGGGTATGGGCAATACCTGAAAAACTATATTGTCTATGCCTGGTTGTTCTGAGAAGGTGCTTACGGACCTTGTCCCTATTTTCACCTCCATAACAACCTCTATCGCCACTTCCACCTCAGTTGTTGAAACCCTCAACTGTGTCTTTGGAACAGTCAAGTCTAGGGGTAACAATGTTCTTTTAGCTTGCATTCCATTTCTACTTTGCATAAATTTCAGTTCATCCAAAACTGTATACTAACTCACATAAAATCCCAGTGACCCAATACTTTTGAGCTTCCTGACCCTCCCCACCCACTCTTTCTCTTGCTTCCTTTAAGACATTTCTTAAACTACCTCTTTGCCAAGGTTTCAGTCACCCGCCTTAATATTTCCATGATGTGGCTGAGTGTCAAATTTTGTTTGCTCCTGTGAAGTGCCTTGGGATGTTTTACTATGTTAAAGGCACTATATCAATATATGTTGATATATTGATGGTGCTCTGAAACGTGTTTTGTAGAGAATTCCAGAATTTTACCCTAGCAACAATGAAGTCCAAGTCAGAAAGGTGTGTAACTTGGAGAAACTAGGAATTAATGGTATTCCTGAAATGTTGATCTTGTCAAAAGCAAGTTTCGGAACTGGAAACTATGTCAGAGTAACCTTGGTGAGTTGCTGCAGTGCATACTGCAGCCACAGTATAGAGGCATTTGATATTGATTCCAATAGTAGGAGCATCAATCAGATGAACTGCTCTGCCCTAGATGATGTTGAGCATCCTGAATGTTGTTCCAGCTGCACTTAACCTCAGTGAATGCTGAGTTTCTATCACATTCATGATTTGAGCCTTGTAAATAGTGGAGAGATGTGAAAGGATTTGAAGGTGAGCCAGTTATTTCGGATTATCTAATATTTGTCCTGCTTGTAGTCTCTGTAATAATAGGGCTGGTCCAAATAAGCTTCTAGACAATGACAGTGCTATTAAGACCATAAGACATAGGAGCAGAAATTAGGCCATTCAGCCCATCAAGTCTTTTTCTCCATTCAGTCATGGCTGATAAGTTTCTCAACCCCATTCTCCCGCCTTCTCCCCATAACCTTTGACCCCCTTACCAATCAAGAACCCATTTATCTCGGTCTTAAATACAATCAATGACCTGGCCTCCACCGCCTTCTGTGGCAATGAATTCCATAGATTCACCACTCTCTGGCTAAAGAAGTTTCTCCTCATCTCTGTTCTAAAAGGTCTTCCCTTTACTCTGAGGCTGTGCTCTCGGGTCCTAATCTCTCCTACTAATGGAAACATCTTCCCCACGCCCACTCTATCCAGGCCTTTCAGTATTCTGTAAGTTTCAATCAGATCACCCCTCATCCTTCTAAACTCCATCGAGTATAGACCCAGAGTCCTCAAACGTTCCTCTTATGTTAAGCCTTTCATTCTTGGGATCGTTCTCGTGAACTTCCTCTGGACCCTCTCCAGGGCCAGCACGTCCTTCCTGAAATACGGGGCCCAAAATTGCTCACAATATTCTAATTGTGGTCTGACCAGAGCCTTATAAAGCCTCAGCAGCACATCCCTGCTTTTATATTCTAGTCCTCTTGAAATAAATGCCAACATTGCATTTGCCTTCCTCACTACCGACTCAACCTGCAAGTTAACCTTAAGAGAATCCTGGACTAGGATGCCCAAGTCCCTTTTGCGCTCCAGATTTCTGAATTCTCTCCCCATTTAGAAAATAGTCTATGCCTCTATTCTTCCTACCAAAGTGCATGACCTGACACTTGCCCACATTGTATTCCATTTGCCACTTCTTTGCCCATTTCCTAACCTGTCCAAATCCTTCTGCAGCCTCCCCGCCTCCTCAATATTACCTGTCCGTCCACCTATCTTTGTATCATCTGCAAACTTAGCCAGGATGCCCTCAGTTCCTTCATCTAGATCATTAATGAAGTGAAAAGTTGTGATCCCAACACTGACCCCTACGGAACTCCACTAGTCACCGGCCGCCATCCTGAGAAGGACCCCCTTATCCCCACTCTCTGCCTCCCGTCAGACAGCCAATCTTCTATCTATGCTAGTACCTTGCCTCTAACACCATGGGCGCTTATCTTACTGAGCAGCCGCCTGTGCGGCACCTTGTTAAAGGCCTTCTGGAAGTCCAAGTGGATAACATCCATTAGCTCTCCTTTGTCAAACCTACTCGTTACCTCCTAAAAGAATTCTAACAGATTTGTCAGGCATGACCTCCCCTTGATGAAACCATGCTGACTAGTCCTGATTTTACCATGCACCTCCAAGTATTCTGAAATCTCATCCTTAATAATGGACTCTAAAATCTTACCAACGACCGAGGTCAGGCTAATCGGCCTGTAATTTCCCGTCTTTTGCCTCATACCCTTAAACAGGGGGGTTACATTAGCGATTTTCCAGTCCTCTGGGACCCTTCCTGACTCAGTGATTCCTGAACGATTGCCACTAACGCCACCACTGTCTCTTCAGCTATCTCCTTCAGAACTCTGGGGTGTAATCCGTCTGGTCCAGGTGATTTATCCACCTTCAGACCTTTCAGCTTTCCTAGCACCTTCTCCTTGGTAATGGCCACCATACTCACCTCTGCCCCCCCACCCCCCGACTCTCTTGAACTTTGGGGATGTTACTCGTGTCTTCCACCGTGAAGACTGACACAAAGTACCTATTCAGTTTCTCCGCCATTTCTTAGTTCCCCACTACTACTTCTCCAGCATCATTTTCCAGCGGCCCAATGTCCACTTTTGCTTCTCTCTTACCCATTTATATATCTAAAATATAACTCTTGCCATCTTCTTTTATGTTACTGGCTAGTTTACCGTCATATTTAATCTTCTCCCTCCTTATTTCTTTTTTAGTTGTCCTCTGTTGGTCTTTGTAGGCTTCCCAATCCCCTGGTTTCCCACTGCTCTTCGCCACATTGTATGCTTTCTCTTTAGCTTTTATGCTGTCCCTGACTTCCCTTGTCAGCCATGATTGCCTCGTCCTCCTTTTAGTATGCTTCTTCTTCCTAGGGATGAATTTTTGCTGTGTCTCCCAAATTACTCCCAGAAACTCCTGCCATTGCTGTTCCACTGTCTTTCCTGCTAGGCTCATCTCCCAGTCAATTCTGGCCAGCTCCTCCCTCATGTCTCTGTTGTTGCCTTTATTCAACTGTAATACTGTTACATCTGATTCCAGCTTTTTCCCCTCAAATTGCAGGGTAAATTTTATCATATTATGGTCACTTCCTCCTAAGGGTTCCTTCACCTTAAACTCCCTTATCAAATCTGCCTCATTACACATCACTAAATCTAGAATTGCCTGTTGCCTAGTGGGCTCCACCACAAGCTGCTCCAAAAAGCCATCTCGTAGACATTCCACAAATTCCTTTTCTTGGGATCCACTACCAACCTGATTTTCTCAGTCTACCTGCATATTGAAATCCCCCATGATCACTGTAACCTTACCTTTCTTACACGCCTTTTCTATCTCCTGGAATATCTTGTGCCCACAGCCTGACTACTGTTCGGAGGCCTGTACATAACTCCCATTATGGTTTTTTTACCTTTGTGGTTCCTCAACTCTACCCACACAGATTCTACATCATCTGACCCTTCATCATTTCTTGCTATCGATTTAATTTCATTTCTTACTAAAAAAGCAACCCCACCCCCTCTGCAAACCTGCGTATTTTTTCGATAGGATGTATGTCCTTGGATATTTAGCTCCCAGTCCTGATCCCCTTGCAGCCATGTCTCCGTAATGCCCACCATATCATACCTGCTAATTTCAATCTGCGCCACAAGCTCATTTACCTTATTTCGTATACTGGGTGCATTCAGATACAACACCTTCAGTCCTGTATTTCCTGTCCCCTTTCTCATTGTCGTCCCTTTATCTGATGTGCTTGAAGTTAGATTCCCAGCCCTTTCCAAACACTGTCCTATTTTGTGTTCTGGAGACTTTAATAGCCTCTCCTTGGACTCTCCTTTCAGTTTTTTCATAATTTTCCATGAAGTTGAATCCACACACACACGCTAACCTGCTGCTTTGTTTCCCATTAGTCATATTTCTTGGCGTTTTACCCTTCCCTCCACCCCCCACTTTTTAGTTTAAAGCCCTGTTGACCACCCTATTTACCCTTTTCGCTAGAACATTGGTTCCAGATCGGTTCAGGTGGAGACTGTCCCAACGGTACAGATCCCTCGTGTTCCGATACTGATGCCAGTTTCCGCACCCCTCCTTTAGCCACGTGTTTACTTCCCTTATTCTCGCGTCCCTATGCCAATTAGCACATGGCTCGGGTAGTAATCCGGAGATTATAACCCTTGAGGACCTGTCCTTTAATTTAGTTCCTAGTTCCTGATAATCCCCAAACAGATCCTCTTTCCTCGTCTTACCTATGTTATTTGTCCCGACGTGGACCACAACAACTGGATCCTCCTGCTCCCTCTCCAATATCCTTTCAAGCCGGTCAGAGATGTCCCTCACCTTGGCAGTGGGCAGGCAACATATCATGCGGGACTCTCGATCCTGCTTACAAAGGAAGCTATCAATTCCCCTAATTATAGAATGCCCTACAACTACCACTTGTCTTTTTGCTCCCCCCTCTTGAATGGCCTCCTGTGCCACAGTGCCATGGTCAGCTGGCCAATCCTCCCTACTGCCCTCTTCCTCCTCCACACAGGGAGTAAGTACCTCGTACCTGTTGGACAAGGTCAAGAGCTGAGGCTCCTCTGTTCCTGAACACAGGATCCCTCTACCTGCCTCACTTGCAGTCACACCCTGCTGACCCTGACCACTGACCGGACTTGAGGTACTTAATCTACCGGGTGTGACAGCCTCCTGATACAAAGCGTCCAGGTAACTCTCCCCCTCCCAGATGTGCCACAGCATCCGGGGCTCGGACTCCAGCTCATCAATTCTGAGCCGCAGTTCCTTCAGCAACCAACACTTGCTGCAGATGTAGTCGCTGCAGCTCGCAATGGGATCTGCCAGCTCCCACATCATACAGCTACAGACATCACCTGCCCAGCCATCTCTACTTTGATAATTAGCTTTGTAGTGTTTTTTTTTGGTGCAGATTTGCTACCAACCAATCAGGTCACAGCTTTCCAGTGACATCACTTTTTCAATTTTGGCTTCAGTTACTCTGTGCCCCAAGGTCACCACTCCGGTGCTCTTCCCTCTGAGTCTGCTCCCTAGAGACAAGGCCGCAAATCCCCAGGTAAGCTAGATTTATACTCACTGCTCTGGTGCTCCTCCCTCTGAGTCTGCTCCCAGGATTTACTCACCAATCAGCTGCTTTTTCTTTAAAATCCACTTTCAGAAGAGTGTCTCTCGCAGGTCTGGTGCACTTCTGAAGGCACTGCCTCTTCCTCTCTTTTTAGGTTTGAGAAGGAGGGAGAGATGGAAACACTACAGCAATGTAATGTTTGGGGCTATTCTGTTCTTTGACAGTGGGTCCTCCTCGATTCCCTCCTGAGTCGTGGTGGCTGCGATGACTTCTCCCAGAATGCTTCAGTCACTTCTCACCAGCGCTCTCTGTTGGATGCCCTTCCTCCTGCTGAGTGCAAGAGTCCTTCTCGATTCCCTCCTGAGTCGTGGTGGCTGCGATGACTTCTCCCAGAATGCTTCAGTCACTTCTCACCAGCGCCCTCTTTTGGATCAAAGGTCAGGAGGACATGAATGGGACTTTTTTTGCTGGAGATGTTCATTGCCTGACATTTGAGTGGTGCTAATGTTACATGCCTCTTGCTAGCTCAAGTCAGCATGGTACCATGAAACTTTTTTAAAATTTATTTTACGGGAAGTGGGCGTCGCAGTCTAGGCCAGCATTTATTGCTCATCCAGATTGCCTCTGAGAAGGTGGTGGTGAGCTGCCTTCTTGAATTGCTGCAGTCCATGTGATGTAGGTACACCCACAGTGCTGTTAGGAAGGAAGTTCCAGGATTTTGACCAGGTGACGACGGAATGGCAATATATTTCCAAGTCAAGATGGTGAATGGCTTGGAGGGAAACTTCCAGGTGGTGGTGTTCCCATCTATCTCCTGCTCTTGTCCTTCTAGATGATAACGGTTATGGGTTTGGGAGGTGCTGTCTAAGGGGCCTTGCTGAGTTTTTGCAGTGCATCTTGTAGATGGTACACACTCCTGCTACTGTTTGTCAGTGATGGAGGGAGTGAATATTTGTGGAAAGGATGCCAATCAAGCGGGTTGCTTTGTCCTTGATGGTGTCCAGCTTCTTGAATGTTGTTGGAGCTGTATTCATCCAGACAAGGGGAGAGTATTCCATCACACTCCTCATTTGTGCTTGCAGATGGTGGACAGGAGGTGAGTTACTTGCTGCAGGATTCCTAGCCTCTGACCTGCTCTTGTATATGGGTAGTCCAGTTCAGCTTCTGGTCAATGGTAACCCGCAGGATGTTGATAGCAGGGTATTTAGCAATGGTAATACCATTGAACGTCAAGGGGCAACGGCTAGATTCTCTCTTGTTGGAAATGATCATTGCCTGGCACCTGTATAGTGCAAATGGTACTTGTCATGTGTGCCATGTTGTCCAGATCTTGCTGCATTTAGACATGGACTGCTTCAGTGTCTGGGGAGTCGTGAACATTGTGCAATCATCAGCAAACATATCCACTTCTGACCTTTATGATGGAAGGAAAGTGAATGGAGCAGCTGAAGATGGTTGGGCCTAGGACACTACCCTGAGGAACTCCTGCAGTGATGTCCTGGAGCTGAGATGATTGACCTCCAACAACCACAACCATCTTCCTTTGTGCTAGGTATGACTCCAACCAGCAGAGAGTTTTCCACCCGATCCCTATTGACTCCAATTTTGCTAGGGCTCCTTGATGCCACATTCGGTCAAATGCTGCCCTGATGTCAAGGGCAGTCGCTCTCTCCTCACCTTGGGAGTTCAGCTCCTTCGCCCATGTTTGAACCAGGGTTTAATGAAGTAGGAAGCTGAGTGACCCTGGTGGAACCCAAACAGAGTGTTAGTGAGCAGGTTATTGCTAAGCAAGTGCTGCATGATAACACCGTTGATGACCACTTCCATCACTTTGCTGATGATGGAGAGTAGTCTGGTAATTGGCCTGGTTGGATTTATTCTGCTTTTTGTGTGCAGGAAATATCTTTGCAATTTTCCACATTGGCGGGTAAATGCCAGTGTATTAGCTGTACTGGAACAGCTTGCCTAGAGGTGTGGCAAGTTCTGGAGCGCAAGTCTTCAGTACTATCACTGGAATATTGTTCAGGTCCATGGCCTTTGCAGTTTCAAGTGCCTTCAGCTGTTTCTTGATATCATGTGAAGTGAATGGAATTGGCTGAAAGCTGGCATCTGTGATGCTGGGGACCTCGGGAGGAGGGCTGAGGTGGATCATCCACTTGGCTCTTCTGGCTAAAGATTTTTGCAAAAGCTTCAACTCATATTTTGCACTGATTAAAGGTGATGAGGTGGTGATCTATTCCTGATTATATGACGAAAATTAAATTCAACAATATAACAGTAAAATAGCAATTTAGTACTTGAAAACTTTAGATTATTTAAATTACATTATATTCTATTGTGAGTGTGGCACAGCATCAATAGTCAGCTTTTAATCAATGTAATTTTGGTAAAGTAGAATTCTGGATCACTTGATTCCAAAATCAATAACTTCCAAAAACATTTTGTTGGTTTAACAGTTTTCTGCTGAAGGATGTTTGCATAAAGCCTGCACATCAATAACCTGCTTTTTCGCTAGAATAGAGGACGTTAAGGGTAATCTAACAGAGGTCTTCAAGATTGTGAAGAATTATTATAAAGATATAAATTGTTTCCAGTAGTCGGTGGGACCATGACAAAAGGCACAAACTTAAGTCAATCACAAAAGAAACAGTGAGATGTTGGGGGAAAAAAATCACAGGCAGTTCATATTGGAATTCTCTGCTGCAATGATCCAAATCTCAGATATGGTTCTGCAGGTAGTGATGGCACTGTGATACCTCAACCAAAGGCCTCATCTTATGGATGAACTTAGGTAATGAGCCTTTGCAGGCTTTTTGACTTAGCAGAATTATAGCTAGGCCAATCCTGTTTTCACCTGAATCCACACATATGCGAGCTTCCCCACTGAGATCACTAGCTATTAACCATACGTTGGAACCCTTCCTATTCCAAGTTACCTACTCCGACTGTAGATTCAGTAACCACTGAATTACTATTTGAGCTGTAGCCACTGTTTTGCAGGAAAAGGTAGCAACCAGTTTGACAACAGTATAGAACAGTAAGGTGATTGAGTTAAGACCATGAGACATAGGAGCAGAAATTAGGCCATTCGGCCCATCGAGTCTGCTCCTCCATTCAATCATGGCTGATAAGTTTCTCAACCCCATTCTCCCGCCTTCTCCCCGTAACCTTTGATCCCCTTACCAATCAAGAACCTATCTATCTCAGTCTTAAATACACTCAAGGACCTGGCCTTCACAGCCTTCTGTGGCAATGAATTCCATAGATTCACCACTCTCTGGCTAAAGAAGTTTCTCCTCATCTCTGTTCTAAAAGCTCTTCCCTTTACTCTGAGGCTGTGCCCTCTGGTCCTAGTCTCTCCTACTAGTGGAAACATCTTCCCCACGTCCACTCTATCTAGGCCTTTCAGTATTCTGTAAGTTTCAATCAGATTCCCCCTCATCCTTCTAAACTCCATCGTGTATAGACCCCGAGTCCTCAAACGTTCCTCATATGTTAAGCCTTTCATTCCTTGGATCGTTCTCGTGAACCTCCTCTGGACCCTCTCCAGACGCAGCACATCTTTCCAGAGATAAAGGGGGCCCAGAATTGCTCACAATATTCTAAATGTGGTCTGACCAGAGCCTTATAAAGCCTCAGCAGCACATCCCTGCTTTTATATTCTAGTCCTCTTGAAATAAATGCCAACATTGCATTTGCCTTCCTAACTACCGACTCAACCTGCAAGTTAACCTTAAGAGAAATCTGGACTAGGACTCCCAAGTCCCTTTGCACTCCAGATTTCTGAATTCTCTCCCCATTTAGAAAATAGTCTATGCCTCTATTCTTCCTACCAAAGTGCATGACCTGACACTTGCCCACATTGTATTCCATTTGCCACTTCTTTGCCCATTCTCCTAACCTGTCCAAATCCTTCTGCAGCCTCCCCGCCTCCTCAATACTACCTGTCCCTCCACCTATCTTTGTGTCATGTGCAAACTTAGCCAGGATGCTCTCAGTTCCTTCATGTAGATCATTAATGTATAAAGTGAAAAGTTGTGGTCCCAACATTGACCCCTACGGAACTCCACTAGTCACCGGCTGCCATCATGAGAAGGACCCCCTTATCCCCACTCTCTGCCTCCCGCCAGACAGCCAATCTTCTATCCATGCTAGTACCTTACCTCTAACACCATGGGCTCTTATCTTACTGAGCAGCCTCCTGTGCGGCACTTTGTCAAAGGCCTTCTGGAAGTCCAAGTGGATAACTTCCATTGGCTTTCCTTTGTCTAACCTATTCATTACCTCCTCAAAGAATTCTAACAGATTTCAGGCATGACCTCCCCTTGATGAAACAATGCTGACTTTGCCCGATTTTATCATGCACTTCCAAGTATTCTGAAATCTCGTCCTTAATAATGGACTCTAAAATCTTACCAATGACCGAGGTCAGGCTAATTGACCTGTAATTTCCCGTCTTTTGCCTCAACAGGGGGGTTACATTAGTGATTTTCCAGTCCTCTGGGACCCTCCCTGACTCTAATGATTCCTGAAAGATCACCAATAACGCCTCCTCTATCTCTTCAGCTATCTCCTTCAGAATTCTGGGGTATAATCCATCGGGCCCAGGTGAATTATCCACCTTCAGACCTTTCAGTTTTCCTAGCACCTTCTCCTTGGTAATGGCCACCATACTCACCTCTGCCCCCTCCCCCCCCGACTCTCTTGAACTTTGGGGATGTTACTCGTATCTTCCACCGTGAAGACTGACGCAAAGTACCTATTCAGTTCCTCTGCCATTTCTTTGTTCCCCACTACTACTTCTCCAGCATCATTTTCCAGCAGTCCAATGTCCACTTTTGCCTCTCTCTCTTACCCTTTATATATCTTAAAAAACTCTTGCAATCTTCTTTTATATTACTGGCTAGTTTACCCTCATTTATTCTTCTCCCTCCTTATTTCTTTTTTAGTTGTCCTCTGTTGGTCTCTGTAGGCTTCCAATCCCCTGGTTTCCCACTGCTCTTCGCCGCATTGTATGCTTTCTCTTTAGCTTTTATGCTGTCCCTGACTTCCCTTGTCAGCCATGATTGCCTCGTCCTCCTTTTAGTATGCTTCTTCTTTCTAGGGATGAATTTTTGCTGTCTCCCAAATTACTCCCAGAAACTCCTGCCATTGCTGTTCCACTGTCTTTCCTGCTAGGCTCATCTCCCAGTCAATTCTGGCCAGCTCCTCCCTCATGTCTCTGTTGTTGCCTTTATTCAACTGTAATACTGTTACATCTGATTCCAGCTTTTTCCTCTCAAATTGCAGGGTAAATTCTATCATATTATGGTCACTTCCTCCTAAGGGTTCCTTCACCTTAAACTCCCTTTATCAAATCTGCCTCATTACACATCACTAAATCTAGAATTGCCTGTTGCCTAGTGGGCTCCAACACAAGCTGCTCCAAAAAGCCATCTCGTAGACATTCCACAAATTCCTTTTCTTGGGATCCACTACCAACCTGATTTTCCCAGTCTACCTGCATATTGAAATCCCCCATGATCACTGTAACCTTGCCTTTCTTACACGCCTTTTCTATCTCCTGGTGTATCTTGTGCCCCACATCCTGACTACTGTTCGGAGGCCTGTACATAACTCCCATTATGGTTTTTTTACCTTTGTGGTTCCTCTACCCACACAGATTCTACATGGTTGTGTTGATTTATGGATGAATATTGACAATGACACCAGTAGAAACTGCCAAGAATCTTAGTTCACTTAAACTGAGGCTCTGTTTGCATATTCATCATCAAAGCTGAAAGACATTGTGTAGTGCAGTGAAGCATCTTTCTATATTACATGTTCAAATCCTAGAGCGGGACACTAACCCAGATTTCTCTCACTCAAAGGAGTGAGAATGCCAGAGCCAAGCAAATACTTTAACCCCTTGCATGGAACAAGTTACCTGTACTAAATGTTTCTATTCTTCACAGGATATTTCTATCTACCTCGGAATGGGGCATTTTCTTTGTTCAGTTGGCATAAATGGTTCCTTCTCCTCTGGTACTATCCTCCCGCACCTTTCAAATCCTTAATCAAGCCCCCTCATCGTTAGCCCACCCTCCACCTCTCTGCCCTTGCAAGCCATCACCCAGTTTCCAACCTCCCTTTCCTGCCTAATGCCCTTGAACGTGTTATCGCCTGCTCCTTAATGGAAGGTGGTGTCATAGTGGTAATGTCACAGGACTAGTAATCTAGAGGCCCAGGCTAATCTTCTGGGAGTATGGGTTCAAATTCCAACATGGCAGTTGGGGAATTTAAATTCAATTAATAAAATCTGGAATTGAAAGCTAGCCTCAGCAATGGTGTCCATGAAACTATCATTGATTGTTGTAAAAACCCATCTGGTTCACTAATGTTCATTAGGAAAGGAAAGCTGTCATCTTCACCTGATGTGGTTTACATGTGACTCCAGACCCACTCTTAACTGCCCTCTGATTTGGCTTAGCAAGCCACTCAGTTCAAGGGAAATTAAGGATGGGCAACAAATGCTGGCCTTGTCTGCAATGTCTACATCCCATGAAAGAATAAATAAATAAAAAATCTGTGCCCATCTTTTCAGGGGCTTTCCAATCAGTTTTCCACCCCAAGCAGCACTGAAATGCCCCTAATCAATGTCACAATGACACCAAATATAACTGACTCTCAACCTGTATACTGTCTTTGACACTGTTGACCACATCATCCTCCTCTAACTATCCTCATTGTCCAGCTGAGTTGTACAGTTGGTGGCACTCTATCCAATTCAAGTCAGTGAATCTTCCGCAATGGCTTCTCTTCCCGTCATAGCATCATCTCCTTGGAGACACTTTCTTTCCCCTCTCCCAGCCCTTAGATCCTTAGGGCCCCTCCGATTTTTGCATCTAAATGCTGTCCCTTCAAAATATCATTTGAAAACACAATATCAGGATCCAACTGTACATTGACAAACCCCAGTTCTACCATTCCACTGTCTCTCTAAATCCCTCCATTGCCTCTGCTGTCAGGCTGCTTGTCTGGCATTCAATATGGAATGGGCAGAAATTTCCTGCAGTTAAGAATTGAGAACACCAAAACCATTGTCTTTGCACCCCACCCCCTGCCACAAGCTCCATTGCCTATTCAGTGACGACATCCTTCTCAATAACCAGTGTTTCAGACTGCATTGGACTGTATGATTCTGCCCCCAATTTGACCCTGAGTTCAGCCTCCAACTCCACATCCTCTCCGTTACTCGGACCACACATTTTCACCTGCATCATAATGCCATTCTCTGTACTTGTGCCTCAGTCCATTTGCAAGGAAACCCGCAACCTCCATACTTGACTATTCCATTGCTCTCCTGGCAGTTTCCCCTTTTCCACCCTTCATCAGCATGAGTCCATCTAAAATTCCCCCGTTTCTTCCCCCTCCTTTTTGTTTTTTCCAATATTTATATAGATTTTTCTTTTCCCACCTATTTCCATTATTTTTAAATGTATTTCCACCCATTGTTTATCTCTACCTTTTAGTATTCCCCCACCCCCACTAGAGCTATCTGTACCTTATCTATCCTGCTCTCTACTCTTATTAGCACATTCCTTTAGATAATATCACTACCTTCCACACCTCTTTGTCCTTTTGTCTGTGACATCTTTTGGTTATCTCCACCTATTACTGGCTGCTTGTCCCAACACCACCACCTCATACCAGCTTATATCTCACCTCTTTCCTATTTTTACTTAGTTCTGTTGAAGGGTCATGAGGACTCGAAACGTCAACTGTGCTCTCCTCCGCCGATGCTGCCAGACCTGCTGAGTTTTTCCAGAACTCATTGGCTAGCTCTTTCAAAGACCTGATATGGATGTGATGAACAAAATGACCTCCATTTGTGCTATATGATTCCATGATAATACTTGCATCTTTTTCTTGCTTAATATCATTAGTAATATCTTAAAGAGGAAGGAGTATGTCTAATGAGCAAATCCAATGTTGGGATGTATTGTAAGGTCCAATATTCACCTGAGAGAGTGAGGTGATCCTGGCTCTTCATAAATCATTGGAGCTTTGGGGAGATTCTACGGCACCAAGACAGATGAATTAGGAGCAGAAGTAGGCCATTTGGCCCCTCAAGCCAGTCAATAAGACCATGGCTGATCTGATTTTGGCCTCAACTCCCCTTTCCTTCCTTCCTACTATCCCCTATACCCTTTGACTCCCCTGTTAATCAAAAATCTGTCTAATTCAGCTTTAAAAATATCCAATGGCCCTGCTTCCACCACTCTGGGAAAGACAGTCCACACTTACGACACTTAGAAAAAAAAATTTCCCCATCTCCTTCTTAAAGTGTTTATTTTTAAACCCTAGTTCTAATCTCTCTCACAAGGGGAAACAGTCTTTCAGCATTTATCCTAACAAGTCCCTTTGGGACCTTTTATGTTTCAATAAGATCACTTCTCATTCTTCTGAGCTCTAATTGACACAGGCCCAACCTGACCAACCTTTCCTCATAAGATAACCCCTCCAACCCAGGAATCAATTGAGTGAACTTTCTCTGAACTGCTTCTGATTCAATTATATCCTTCTGAATAAGGAGACCAAAATTCTAACGGTACTCTAGATGTGGTCTCACCAATACCCTATACAGCAGTAATAAACATCCCTACTTTAATAATAAAAACAGAAAATGCTGAGCTCTGAAGGGTCACACAGACTTGAAATGTTAACTCTGTTTCTCTCTCCACAGATGCTGTCAGACCTGCTGAGATTTTCCAGCATCTTCTATTTTTATTTCAGATTTCCAGCATCCGCAGTATTTTGCCTTTATCTTTCTTTAATATCCCGTCCCCCTTGCAATAAACAACAACATTCCATTTGCTTTCCTAATCACTTGCCATGCCTAAATACTAACTTGTGTGATTCATGTGCCAGGGGACCCAGACCGCTCTGTATCTCAGGAGTTCCTCAACCTGCCTCCATCTGGATAATATGCTGCTTCTTGTTCCTTCCTGCTAAAGTGGACAAGTTCACATTTCGTTACAATAAGTGAAATACTTCAATTGGATTTCTCCAAAGCGATACAAATAAGGGTGTCTTTTGTTTAAGTTTGTTCTGGTCTGACACAAATTTACGAAGCTGATGTTTTCATACATGCTGAAGCTTAAAAAAAACCTAGTAAAATTCAGCAGTGAATTATTCAGCTTCTTGTCACACAATAAACCTCTGCAGTCATAATATATTCACTTACACATAAACATTCAATATATAAACACAATCATACTTTGCTATGGTGTTTATTGCTTCCCTCATTGTATTTGCTGGAGTCTACTAAGAATTTATCATATATTTGCTTCAAGCCCTCGAGGGGAAATATTTGAACTGAACTGGATGACTGACCTTAGAGTTTGTCCTTGAAGCACGGTCTTGCCGTTTTCAATGCCTGTTGCAGTGTATTTTTAGGTGCCCTTTATCATTCCCTCAGTTACTCCATATATTAACACACTAAGGCAATAAGAGGTGTTCAACCGTGTAGCTTGTCCTGTCATTTGGTTTCTTTTTCACAATACACAGTTATGGTTTTATTTAAGTACTGTAGTGTCCGCCTTAGGCTCAGTGGTACACTCTCTCCTGAATCTTATGGTTGTGGGTTCAAATGCTACTCCAGAGCCTTGAGCACATAATTCAGGCTGACATTTCGATAAAATATTGATAGAATGCTGCACTGTCAAAGATGTTCTGAACACTGCCTAACTGTTCTCTCAGGTGGACATTAAAATATTCTATGGCACTGTTTGAAGACTAGCTGGGGTGTTCTCCTAGTGTCCTGGTCAATATTTATACCTCAGTCAACATCAGTAAGAAAGATTATCTGCACATGAATCTCATTGCTGTTTGTGGGACCTTGTTGTGAGCAGGTTATCTGACATTTCATTATAATGACCATCTCCAACAAGAGGGAATCTAACCATTGCCCCTTGACATTCACTAGCATTACTGTTGCTGAATCCCTCACTGTCAACATCCTGGGGATTACTATTGACCAGAAACTGAACTGGATTAGCCATACAAATACCGTGGCTACAAGAGCAGGTCAGAGGCTAGGAATTCCTCAACGATTAACTCGCCTCCTGACTCCCCAAAACCTGTTTGTCCATCTTACAAGGCACAAGTCAGGAGTGTGATGGAATATTCTCCGCTTGCCTGGATGAGTGCATCTCTAGCAACACTCAAGAAGTTCAACACCATCCAGCACAAAGCAGTCTGCTTGATTGGCACCCCTTCCACAAACCTTCACTGCCTCTACCACTGACGAACAGTAGCAGCAGTGTGTACTATCTATAAGATGCACTGCAGGAACTCACCAAAGCTCCTTTGACAGCACCTTCCAAACCCACAGCCTCTACCATTTACAAGGACCAGGTCAGCAGACACATGGGAACACCGCCTCCTGGAAGTTCCTCTCCAAGCCGCTCACCATCTGGAGTTGGAAATATAGCACCGTTCCTTCACTGTCGCTGAGTCAAAATCCTGGAACTCCCTCCCCATCAGCCCTGGAGGTGTACCTAGACCACAGGGACTGCAGTGACTCAAGAAGGCAGCTCACCACCACCTCAAGCAATAAATTCTGGCCTAGCCAGCAATGCCCATGCCCCGTAAATGAATAACAAAAAAATTACAATGGTGACTACATTTCAAAGGTAGTTCATTGGCTGTCAAATACTTTTGGGTAACCTGAGATCATAAGTACAAATAATTTCCTCAGTGATTCTTTCCATATTCCCTAAACCTCAAAGAATAATCTACAGGCAGAGTATCTTTTATCTGAGACCCTCGGGGCAGATTGCATTTCAGATTTCAGACAATTTTGGTTTTCAGATACCACATATAAACTCACAAAAACCTAAGCCTAGGATAAAGTAAATAAAATGGCTAGAAAAGTAAGATGTATCACTGAATAATAAACACGGGGTACCTGTAATTTTCTCTTCAACATGTTCACCACAAAAATCACAAGGTAAACAGTTAGACTTCCCATACTTAAGCTCAATGAGGTTAAAAAGTTTGCAGTTTTTGGATTTGTGGGTAGAGGATACTCTATGTGTACCATATTATTCTTGAATAACTGGGAGACTACACAGCTTAAATACGTAAAATGTTTGATTAACAGCTGTTTATTTTTGGGTGCACCTAGTCTGCAAATAAACTTGCTTTTGCAATCAATATATGAAGTTCCTGATGAAGCTGCACACTGACAGTGGCTGAGTATAAGCTGATGTCTGCAGTATTACAAGAATGCCAATTCTCCTATCGTCAGCTCAGTTACTTATATGTGTATCAACAGCAAGGGGATGAATATGGCACGAGTATACAGTTTTTCATCAGTGTTTTGTCAAATCATAATGTCAATAAATTTGTCTACAGTGTCACCGTTAATTGTTTTCTAAGATAAATAAGTTTGTCCAAACATAATGCACTAATGCTAAAAGAATAACAGTGTGGAAGAAGGGTTGTACAAAGAGAAGAACAGTGAGCTTAGGAGGGCAAAGATTACAATGAGTGGATCAAGGAGATTGGACACAAAAATGAGAATTTAATTATTAAGTATTGAAGGATCAAGTGCCAAAATATATCAGCAAGGATAAGGGTGATGGATAAGCAGCACTTGCTCCAAGATAGGATACAGGCAGCAGGATTTTGGTGAGCTGAAGTTGGCAGAGGATGGGGGGCTGGCCAGGAGACCAAAATACATCTAAGTTTTGACAACAGATGAGTTGGGGCATTGGTATTGAGATGGAATTGGCAGCTTTTCTGGTGAAGGTTAAGGGGTCAGAAACGCAGTTTGGGCTGAATAAAACAACGCTGCAAACTTTAGTGATGATGTGGATACATGGTTAGAAGCTTATCTTGGGGTCATATGTGATATCCAACTGGATGATAGTGGAGAGGCATTGGAGAAGGATAGTGTAGTCGATCATGTCTCAGGCAATACGTTCCTGGTCCTAGCCCAGGGTTTCCTGATCTCTGGCTCACAGGATTAGATTTTGGGGTCATGATGGCAGCCACGGAGCTTGCACTGAATTTTGACAGCTGCAAGGCCCCTTTTTAATGTTTGCGTTTTTTTTCTGTCAGACAGAACAATGCACATATTCCTCGACATCCCTTCCCCTGACTTAACAACCCTTCTTCCCACCACCACCAACAACCCCCCCCCCCCCCCACCCCCCTTCAGTTTTCACCCTAGGGCCACACAAAGTCTGAGGCATTAAAATGGAGTCACATATTAAAGAAGTTTGGGAAGCACTGGACAGCAGCTGAGGGGAGAGAATTCAAGTATCATAGCTTGTGCTTGAGAAGGAATTCAAAATTGTAATTGTTCCGGTGAATGCCAAATTTGGATTGGACAGAGTACTTCAGGACAGCACTCAGCAAAGGAGAGGAATGCTCTGGTCATTTTGGTTTCTCTTCAATACTCAAATCCCGTTGCAGATTAATCTTGAGACAAATGAGATACATATCCAAAAAGAGCTCCTCCTTTAAGGCTGTGAAGACCAGGTGACATGTAAGAGATTGAAGAGCGAGCACAAACAGGGTTCGTGTCCAAAGGTATAAATAATCATCATTTTTCTGCTTGGGGTGAATGGGGAAAAATGGTTGACAAGGTCAAGTTGGAGCCTGGTGAAGGAGAATTGGAACCAGATTGATCTATTATGACGCACTGAACCAGTCCAGCCTACTCTGTGCTCTAGGCACAAATGATAATTGACTAGCTCAAGTTCAATTGGATCTTGAGGGGTCGACATGTCACTGGGAACTATGATTCTTCTTGCATGTTGCCAGATAATCTTGTAATCAGTAACCTAATGAATAGGGTGGTCTGGTTAGAGTTATGAGAATTTTACCAATGCTCACTGAGTCTGGTTGGTGTTAGCCAGTTGAGCAACAGGTGTATTTCTAAATGCACTTGGGAGACCCTGAGGTTTGCTTCCTGTTGACTTGATTTACTTGACTTAGTGTAATTTGTTCCTGCAGGGAAGGTATGTGCACCCCTTGTCAGGCCAGTGTTGATTTCTTAGTTAATATTCAGACGCTTTAGTTTTCAGTTTGGTAGTGATTTCATTTGTCTGACACCAGTTAAACCTATCAAAAAACTCAAACAATTTCCATTAAAGAATCTCTTTTGTGCTTCTAAGGCTTTGAATATAGTAAGAAAATGCATTTTACTACTTCTGTTTTTCAGATAAAGGATGATCATATTGTTGCCTGAAACAGGCAGCTGAGGGGAAAGGAACAAAAGCTGTAAAATGCCCAAATCTGGGTCTGCCAGAACAGCACAGACTGAAAGCTCTGATTGCAACAGCAACATGGTTGAAAAACAGACTGGAAGAAAGGTAAGACATGCTTTAAATTGGAATCTTCTGGTGTGTGCGTGTATCATTCCTTTTTAAAACTAGGAGTATTTTAGAATTCTACTAATATTGAAAATTTGCTCCTTGGATTTACAGGCTTGGATTAACATTTTCAAATTTGAATGTCTTAATTTAAATTCCCTATCTCAGGAAAAAACTCAAACACGAGGTCTCATTTTCAACAACCATTATTCAAGAAAAGAGTTAGGATTAACACCGCATTTTTTTAAATCTGATTCCGTGTGCTTTGCCTATTTGTATTTCTATTGTGAGAATTGATATGCCTCGTCAGACTGAGATCAGTCACCTGACAGGAGTTAAAAGTTTTGACTGTGTAAAAGAGTTAAATTTATGCCCATCACATAGTTAGACATAGTATTCTATTTCCTCCTGTTGGTTTCCACTGATGTCTTTGCTACTGAGGTCAAAATATTCAAGGTAATAAAGTTACTTCATTCTACATTTTTGGAACAAAATACTCATTGTCGTTTTGGGACCAGATGTGTTTTTTCTTAAGTCTTTCCAGGGAATCCAAATTATTGTGCAAAGGAGCATTTACAATGGGAGTCCAGTTCATCATTGCCTTCACACCAGTCATGTAGACCCGATTTCTCACATTTTATTTTTCCCCTGTGATTCTGAAGCCAATTCTGAGTCACAGCATGTGTACAAAATTCTAATCATTGTGACAAGACACTCCTGCTAAGTGCATTTCAGAGCAAATGGAATTGGAAAACAATGCATTTATTATGTGCTACTATTCACACATGTTTTAAGATGCAGGAATAATGCCGCCTAATAAGAAATGAAATTCTGTTCTGAAATCCCCTTCATTCTTGTGCTTGTGTCATAAAGTTATACTGCCATTTCCAGTGGCTGTGGAGTGATTGCTATCACTGAATTTACAAACAGGCCCAAATATGTTCCGAACTGTCAGGTAGCTGCCTCTCTGGAGGCAAGACAGGAGCCAGTAGTTTGCATCTATTATTAAATCAAGCCTGAGACCCAGTCCTCAGATATTACTATAAATTCTGCGGGATCCCCTCCACAGGAGTATCATGCTATGGGATGTTTTCAAGGTTTGTTGCCAAGGGAGTGGGGTTGCAGTTTGTGTTGGTGTGCTGCCCCACCCCCATCCTCTCCTCTTTTAGACCAACATGAACAGTAGTCCTAGAGCTTGTAATGTAAAATCAGGGCATGTGAATCCTCAGGCACAATACCCTTGTTTCCACTAGTTGGCGAATAAGGAATAATAATCTTTCACACTATAAAGTCCCCGGTTTCACTCGTCCTTCTGTTGTCTGCCCCATCTCAGCTCCATTCCCGGTCGCCACATTGCTACTGCCCTGCAGATCTGTAGGCATTGCTGCGTCCAACACCTGTTCCCAATCCTCTGTCTTCTTCACCGCTATCGCCCCCCACTCCCTCACCAACCATCAACAAGCCAGAGTCCAATCAAGCTCCCTCTCACTCCTGACTACACCACATGAACTGCAGCAGTCCCAAGTCCCAGTCTCTTGCTCCGAGTCATTTCACCTTCTTTCTACCAAATCCAACTCTTCTCTGTCCCTCAGTCTCTCTCCCCACCATCTCCAGCTGGCCCAGTTTCCAGTCACCCTTGAGCCAGGCTAACGTAACTGAGCAGGATGATGACCCACAACAGAACGAAGATTAATTGATGCAGTTCTCCCAGGCTGTTAAATGTAGCGCCTGGGAGAGTCGCAGCCCACCACAGGGAGATTGGCGGTGTAGTGGTAATGTGTCTGGACTCATAATTCAGAGACCCAGGTTAATGCTCTGGGGACATGGCAGTCCCACCGTGGCAGCTGGTGAAATTTAAATTCAATGAATAAAACTCTGGAATTGAAAGCTCATCTCAGTAATATCATTGATTGTTGAAAAAACCCATCTGGTTCACTAATGTCCTTTTAGGGAATGAAATTTGCCATACTTACCTACATGTGAAACACCTTGCAGTAGACAGAATATACTTTGACCACAGTATGGTTGCGGTGGTGATTAATAGATTTCAGTTTTAGGGGAGCCATTACTTCATCTTCGGTGGTGTCAGGCCTCTTGAGTGTTAGTACCAACACCTGTTCAAGCAAGTGAAGATTATTTGATCATACTGTAGATGGTGGCATTTATTGAAGGGTCAGGAAATGAGTCACTTGTTAAGAACATAAGAAATGGGAACAGGAGTAGACCACATGGCCCATCGAGCATGCTGTGCCATCCAATACCATCATGGCTGATCTTGGGCTTCAACTCCATTTTCCTGCCTGCTCCCCATACCCCTTAATTCCCTGAGAAACCAAAAACCTGTCAATCCTGGCCTTAAATGTATTCAATGATGAAGCATCACAGCCCTCTAGGATAGAGAATTCCAAAGATTCATAACCCTTTGAACGAATTATTTCTCCTCATCATGCCCTAAGTGATCGCCCCTTTATCTTGAGGCTGCAGATTTTTGTAAATTTCAATGAGATTACCTCTTCTACTAAACTCCAGAGAACATAAGCCCAATTTACTTGGCCTCTCACCATAGGACATCCCCTCATCCCAGCACCAACACCTGGAACTTCCCATCTTAAGTCACTCACCATCCTGACTAGGAAATATATCGCCGTTCCTTCTCTGGCACCAGATCAAAATCTTGGAACTCCCTCCCTAACGGCACCTAACTACACCACATGAACTGCAGCAGTTCAAGAAGAGAGCTCACCACCATTTTCTCAAGGGCAACTAGGGATGGGCAATAAATACTGGCCTTGCCAGCGACACCCATATCCCATGAATGAATATTAAAAAAAATTATGTTCCATCTGCCATCTTGTTGCACACTTACCTAACCTGTCTATATTTGTTTGCAACCCCTGTGTCCTTTCTTTAGCTTACCTTTCCACCGAGCTTGGTATCATTAGTGTACTTAGATACGTTACTCTTTAAGCCATTAACAGAGATTGTAAATAGCTGACGCCTCAGCACTGATCCTTGCAGTACACCACTATTCACTGCCTGCCAACTTGAAAAAGCCCTGTTTATGCTCACTCTCTTTTCTATCTGTTAACCAACCCTCTATCCATGCTAATATATTACCCACAACTCTGAGCCTAATTTGGCAGATTAACCTTTTTTGTGGCACCTTATTGAATGCCTTTTGGAAATCCAGGTATATTACATCTACTGGATCCCCTTTATCTGCCCTACTAGTTACATCCTCAAAAAACCAATAAATTTGTCAAGCAGGATTTCCCTTCAGTAAAACCACATTAACTAATTCTAATCATACTATGCTTTTCTAAGTACATTATTAAGATTTCCTTAATACGTTCCAGCATTTTCCAAACAACTATTGGTAGACTAACTAGCCTGTAGTTCACTGTTTTCTCACATCCTCCTTTCTTAAAGTGGCATGATGTTTGCCGACTTATATTCGGGAACAGTCTCACTAGATTGGAAGGAATTTTGGAAAATTATAGCAAGCACATCCATTATCTCTGCAGCTGTTTCTTATAGAACCCTAAGGTGTAGGCCATAAGGCCCTGGGGATTTGTTGGATTTTAGTCCCTTAAGTTTCCCCAAGACTATATCTCTACTGATATTAATTTCCCTAATTTCCTCACTCTTTTTAGCCCCTAGGTTATTGTCTATTTCTGGTATGGAACTTGTGTCTTCTACTGTGAAGACAGGCACAAAATATTTGTTCAATGCCTTTTCCTTTGCTGTTTCTTCAGTCCTCATGACAATTTCTCCTAGCCCTGCTTCTAAGGGACAAATGTTTACTTTAATTACTCTTTTCCTTTTTATATACTTACAAAAGCACTTACAATCTTTTTATATTCCTGGCTAGTTTACACTCTCATTCTATTTTTTTCCCTTCTTATCAACTTTTTGGTGGATCTTTACTGGTTTCTAAAACACTCCCAATCCTCAAAATTGCTGCTGTTCTTTTTTTGGCAACATTGTAAGCCTCTTCTTTTAATCTTATACTATCCTTAGCTTCCTGAGTGAGCCATGGATGAAGCTTTCTTGCTGAGCTTTTGTTCTTCAGTAGATTGTATTTTTGTTGAACATTTTGAATTGTTTCTTTAAATGCTTCCCACTGTCCATTTACCTCCATTCCTTTGGTCCGTTTACACAATTAACCTTAGCCAGTTATTTCCTTGAACCTGTGTAATTAACATTTAAAGATTTGTGTTTGCGATTGGAATATGCCACTTTCAAACTTAACGTGGAGTTGAATGGTATTATGGTCACTATTTCCCAGTGGATCTTTTACTATGACATTAATTAACCCTGCTTCATTGCACAATACTAGATCTAATACAGCTTTATCACCAGTTGGTTTCACTACATTCTGCTGCAACTGTCATGAAAACATTCTACAAGCTTATCTTCCAGACCATTCTTGCCAATTTCACTGCCCCAGTCTATATGAAGATTAAAGTCCCCCACAATTATTACATTTCCTTTGTTACAGACTCCAATGATTACTTGTTTAATGCTCTGCCCAATGGTATAACTACTGTTAGGGGGCTTATAAACTACTCCCACCAGTGTTTTCTGACTCTCTTGCTTTTCCTAATTTCCACCCATACTGATTCTACGTCATGATCTTCAGAGGCCATCTCTCACTATTGTCCTTATGGTTATCCCTCCTGCTTTGCCATTCTGCCTGCCTTTCTGAAATATTGTGTAGCTGGGAATATTTATTTCCCAATATTGATCACCCTGTGACCTTGTTTCTGTAATGGTGATTAGATGTAAATCATTTACCTCTATTTGTGCCACAGATTCATCTGTCTTATTGCAGATGCTTCATGCATTCAGATTAAGAACCTTTAATTTCATTTTTTCACTTTTTTTCCCTGCAATTACCTTATTCGCTGATGTACATTTTTTGTTAAACTCTCTGTCCCTTCCTGTCCCACTCTGCTTTTCTTTACCCACATCACTATACAGTTCGACACCTCGGCCTTTCTCTTTGGATTTCTAAGTGACCTCCGTTAGATTAAATCTCTGGCCACAGCCCTAGCAATACAATTGGCCAGGATGCTGGTCCCAGCTTGGTTCAAATGGAACCTATCCCAATGGAATAGCTTGCTCTTCCCTGAGTACTGATGCCCATGCCCCATGAATCAAAACCCCTTTTTCCCACTTTCAGCCATACATTTATTTCTCTAATCAGTTTAACCCTGTGCCAATTGGAGCTTGGCTCAAGTAACAATCCAGAGATGATTACCTTTGATGTTCTGCATTTTAATTTGGACCTTAACTCCTAAATTCTCTTAGAACATTATTCCTGGTTCTACCTATGTCATTGGTTCCCACGTGACCCATGACAATTGGATCCTCCCCCTCCCACTTCAAGTTCCTCTCCAGCCTTGAGGAGATGTCCTTAACCCTGGCACCGGGCAGGCTACACAACCCTTGGAGCTTCCTGCCACAGCTGCAGGGAACAGTATCTATCCCCCTGACTATTATCCATTGTCACTGCCACATTCCTCTTGGCTCTAACCACTTGAATAGCATCCTTCACCCTGGTGCCTTGGTCAGTCAGCTCATCTACCTTGCAGTCCCTCTCCACATCCACATAGTTAGCAAATGCCTCATACCTGTTGGACAAAGCCAGGGGCTGAAGCATCTTCATCACTGCATGCTGGGTTCCCATCCTGCCTGACCTGCAGTCACACACTCCTGTTCCTGACAGTTGACTAACTCTAAAATTCTGCCTAGCCTCAGGAGTGTGACCACCTCCTGGAATAAAGTGTCCAGGAAATTTTCCCCCTCCCTGTTGTATCGCAGTGTCTGCAGCTCTGCCTCCAGTTCAATGACTCTGAGCTGAAGTTCCTCAAACTGCAGACACGTTTGTCCTGGATCACATTGGTGCCAAGGAGCTCCTACGTTCCACATTCGCAACACATCTTCTGCCCTGCCATTGTTATTATGTGTTAGTTAATTAATTACTTTTCCTTAATTTATTAATAAACCCTATTACTCCCAATAACCTTTACCTCTGCTAGCCAACCTTAATTCTACCAATAAAACCTTACAATTATTAATAAATTACACACTTTTGAAAGATAAAGGGGCAAAGTACTCACCAACCAGTCACTTACCTGTTTCTCTGTGACCTCATACTTCTCTGAATGCTGTTGGTCCACAGACTTGAGCCACATTGGCTCTGCTGTTTAATGTGCTCTCTCTCTCTCTCCTCTCTCTCCTCTCTCTCCTCTCTCTCTCTCTCTCTCTCTCTCTCTCTCTCTCTCTTCCATGCTCTTTAATGATTATTGCAGAAGACCCAGACTGTACTCTCCCAAGCACATAACATTGTGGCTGCTCTATTTAGCCTTCTGCTTTTTGGTGATCCCAAGATATTGTTAATTGGGAAGTAGGAATCTGTTGTTGAAGCTTGAATGGAATTGTTTATTGAAAGTTATTGCTAGACAAGTGGCAAATTGTATCTGCCACATACTAGTCCAAGCCTTTTGTCTTTCTTCTGGTGACTTACATTGGGTGTTCTGTTAGTGGTTATAAATAGAGCTGAACACTATAATAGTCAGCAAACAATC
Source organism: Carcharodon carcharias (assembly GCF_017639515.1). Classification (NCBI taxonomy): domain Eukaryota; kingdom Metazoa; phylum Chordata; class Chondrichthyes; order Lamniformes; family Lamnidae; genus Carcharodon; species Carcharodon carcharias. The sequence continues at coordinate 171,658,228 of NC_054472.1, forward strand.
CCACCTCTGACCTAATGATGGAGGGGAGACCATTGAAAAAAGCTGAAGATTGTTGGGCTGATGCCACAATGCTGTGGAACTCTGGCAATGATGTCTTGGGGCTCCAGGGACATGACTTTGCAACATCTGAACCGCATTGATGTTTGTCAGTCAAATCTCCAACTGCTGTTGTAGTAACTGTTTTCTCATTGACCTCAGTCTTGCCAGGGCTCTTTGATGACATATTTGCTCGAATGCTGCCTTGTCCCTTTCACAATGAGGACACCCTCCATTGTGTTGTGAGGCACTAGCTCAATGCTAAATAGGAACAGAACAGATCTAACAACTCAAAACTGGGCATTTATGAGGCATAGTAGGCTGCCCGCAGAAGCTAAATTATATTCCACTACAGTCTGTAACCTCCTCATGGTCTGGCATATCCACCACTCTATCCTTACCACCAAGACAGGTGCCCAACCTTGGCTCAGTGAGAGGTGTAGAAGAACATGCCAGGAGGCGCACCAAGTATACCTAAATATGAGGTACTAACCTGGTTAAGTTACTGCACAGGTATGTGAAACAGCATGCTATAAACAGAACTAAGTGATCTTACTACCAATTGATCAGGTTAAAGTTGCTACATCCAGTTGTGAATGGTGGTGCACAATTAAAAAACTAATGGGAGGAGGGGTGAGGGTGCGGTGCCATTAACATTCCCATTCTGAATGACGAAAGAGCCCATTCTAAGAGTGCAAAAGACGAGGGTGAAGTGTTTACAGCTTTCTTCAGCCAGAAGTGCGAAGTGGATGATCTATCTCTGCCTTCCCCCGAGGTCTCCACTATCTCCTCAGACAGTTTGATTCGCACTGCATGTAATCAAGAAAAGTCTGAGTACACTGGATACAGCAAAGATTGTGGGCTGTGACAACATCCCAGCTGTAATGCTTGAAGACTTGTGCTTCAGAACTAGCTGTGCCTCTGGCCAAGCTATTCATGTACAGCTACGACACTGGCGTTTACACAACAATGTGTAAAATTATCTGTGTATGCCTATCCATAAGAAGCAGGCCAAATCCCTGCAGGCCAGATACTGCCACATCTTGTCCACTCTCAATCTGATGAGAATGATGGGAAGATTTCATTGACAGTTCTGTCAAACGGTATTTACTTACCAATAATCTGCGCACCAGTCCTCAGTTTTTGTTCTACCAGGACCAGTGGGCTGCAGACCTTATTACAGTCTTAGTCCAAACACTTAGAAAACAGCTGAATGTTAGTAGTGAGACGAGATTGAAAACAGAATGTGTTAGAAATACTCAGCAGATCTAGCAGCATTTGTAGAGAGAGAGATGGAGATTTAAAAAGAGTGGGAGCTGAGAGTCGGAGCAGAGATTTAAAAAGAGCGAGAGCTGGACTCTAGCTGACCGGAGAGGAGAGGTGAGCGAGAGCAGTATAAAAGGGCGTGAGAAACAGAGGCCGAGACCAGAGAGGAAATGTGTACCCTCAGAGCCTTGAGGCAGTGGAGTTCAAAGTGTCGTCACAGTTCAAAAGTGACACAATGTAGGGAAGGCGGCTGGTTGGTAAGTAGGGTCAGATGAGTACTTCTTCTCTTACTTTTTTTGTTTAAACTGCTGCCGTCCATTAGTTTAAACAAAATAAGGTGAGGACTTTGGACTGTAGTGGGAGTATTTGGAGTGGAATAAGGCCCCTAGCATAATTAGTATTCTTTAAAGAGAGTAACTAACGAGCTTAATCTAAAGGGAAGTCATGGCAGCAGAGCTCGCATCTGTGATATGTTCCTCCTGCACTGTGTGGGAAGTCATGGACACTTCCAGTGTCCCTGGCGACCATGTGTGCAGTAAGTGTGTCCAGCTGCAGCTACTGGCTAACCACATTTCAGAGTTGGAGCTGCGGGTGCATTCACTGTGGAGCACCCGTGATGCTGAAATTATTGTGGACAGCACATTCAGTGAATTGGTCACGCCGGAGGTAAAGACTGAACAGGCAGAAAGGGGATGGGTGACCTCCAGGCAGAGTAAAGGAATGCAGGTAATACAGGCGTCCCTGTGACCGTCCCCCTCTCTCATAGATATACCGTTTTGGATACTGTGGCAAGGAGATGACTTCTCAGCAAGAGCCAAGTCCATGGCACCACGGGTAGCTCAGCTGCACACGAGGCATGAGGGGAGGAAGAAGAGTGGCAGGGCTATAGCAATAAGGGATTCAATAGTAAGGGGAACAGACAGGCGTTTCTGTGGCCGCACTCTCCAGGATGGTATGTTGCCCCCCGGTGCCAGGGTCAAGGATATCTCAGAGAGGTTGCAAGACATTTTGAAGGAGGAGGGTGAACAGCCAATGGTCGTGGTGCATACTGGTGCCAACGACATAGGTAAAAGAAGGGTTGAGCTGAAGCCGAATATAGGGGGTTAGAAAGTAAATTAAAAGGTAGGCCCTCAAAGGTAGTAATTTCAGGATTACTACCAGTGCTACGTGCTAGCGAGAGCAGAAATAACAGGATATATCAGATGAATACGTGGCTGAAGAAATGGTGTAGAGGGGAGGGATCAGATCCTGAGACATTGGGACCGGTTCTGGGGAAGGTGGGACCAGTATAAACAGGACGTGTTGCATCTGGGCAGGACTGGGACCAATGCCCTTAGGGAGGAGGTGTTTCCTAGTACGATCGGGGAGGGTTTAAACCAGAATGGCAGGGGGATGGGAACCTGAGCAGACAGTCAGAGGAGGAGGAAACAAGGATAGAAACAAAAGACAGAAAAGTAAGGAGCAAAAGTAGAAGGCAGAAAAAACAAGGGTGAGAAACAAATGGGGTCATTGTGCAAAGTAAAGCTAAGATGACTAACAATGTTAAAAAGACAAGTCTAAAGGTATTGAATCTTAATGCATGGAGCATTCACAAAAGGTAGATGAATTAACAGTGCAAATAGATATAAACAGTTATGACATAGTTGCAATTATGGAGACATTGCTGCAAGGATAGGAACTGAACATCCGGGGTATTCAATGTTTAGGAAGGACAGACAAATGGGGAAAGGAGGTGGGGTAGGATTATTAGTAAAGGAAGAAAGCAATGCAATAGTGAGGAAGGATATTGGCTCAGAAAATTGTGATATGTATTCTGTTTGGGTGGAGATAAGAAACATCAAGGGACAGAAAACGTTGGTGGGGTTTGTCAAAAGGCCCCCAAACAGTAATGGAGATGTAAAGGAATGCAATAAGCAGGCAATTAGAGACGCATGCAATAGGGGTACAACTGTAATCATGGGTGACTTTAATCTACATATAGGTTGGACAAACCAAACGAGCAATGATACTGTGGAGGAGAATTTCCTGGAGTGTGTATGTGGTGGTTTTTTAGACCAATACGTTGAGGAACCAACTAGAGAGCAGGCTATCCTAGACTGGGTATTGTGCAATGAGAAGGAATTAATTAACAATCTTGTTGTGCGGGGTCCTTGGGAAAGAGCGACCATAAAATTATAGAATTGTTCATTAGGATGGAGAGTGAAGAAATTGAAACTGAAAGTAGGGTCCTGAATCTAAAAGGGAACCCAAGAGGGTATGAGGTGTGAGTTGGCAATGATGGATTGGGGAACCTTACTAAAAAGGTTGACAGTGAATAGGCAATGGCTAATATTTAAGGAACGTATGCATGAATTACAACAATTATTCATTCCTTTGTTGTGCAAAAATAAAACAGGAAAGGTGGCTCAACCATGGCTGACCAAATAAATTAAGGATAGTATTAGATCCAAAGAGGAGACATGTATAATTGCCAGAAAAAGCACCAAGGATTGGAAGCAGTTTAGAATTTAGCAAAAGTGGACAAAAAGATTGATCAAGAAGGGGAAAATAGAGTATAAGAGTAAATTTGTAGGGAACATAAAAGCTGACTGTAAAAGCTTCTATAAATATGTGAAGAGAAAAAGATTAGCAAAGACAAATGTAGGTCCCTTACAGTCAGAAACAGGGGAAATATAATAGAGAACAAATAAATGGCAGAAGAATTGAACACACATTCTAATTCTGTCTTCACAAAAGAGGACACACATAATTTCCCAGAAATGTTAGGGAACCAAGGGTCTAGTGAGAGAGAGGAATTGAAGAAAATCAGTATTAGTAAAAAAAAAAAAATGGTGCTAAAGAAATTAATGGGGTTAAAGGCTGAAAAAACCCCCAGGGCCTGATAATCTACACCCCAGGGTACTAAAGGAAGTGGCCCTGGAAATATTGGATGCATTAGTGGTCATCTTCCAAAATTGTATAGAGCCTGGAGCAGTTCCTACAGATTGGCGGGTAGCAAATGTAACCCCACTATTTAAAAAAGGAGGGGGAGAAAAAACAGAGAATTACAGACCAGTAAGCCTAACATCAGTCGTGGGGAAAATGCTAGAGTCTATTACAAAAGACATGGTAACAGAACACTTGGAAAGCATTAATGGGATTAGACAAAGTCAGCATGGGTTAATGAAAGGGAAATCATGCTTAACTAATCTATTGGAGCTTTTTGAGGATGTAACTAGTATAATAGATAAGGGAGAACCAGTGGATGTGGTGTATTTAGATTTCAAGAAGGCTTTTGATAAGGTCCCACATAAGAGGCTAGTGAGCAAAATTAAAGCACATGAGATCGGGGGTAATATACTGCATGGATTGAGAATTGGTTGACAGACCAGAAACAGAGTGGGAATAAATGTGTCTTTTTCAGGGTGACAAGCGGTGACTCGTGGTGTTCCACAGGGATCAGCGCTTGGGCCCCAGCCATTCATGATATATATAAATGACTTGGATGAGGAAACAAAATGCAATATTTCCAAGTTTGCTGATGACACAAAACTGAACGGGGTTGTGAGGAGGATGCATGGAGGCTTCAGGGCAATTTAGGCAAGTGGGCAAACACATGGCAGATACAGTATAGCATGGATAAATGTGAAGTTATACACTTCGGTGTGAAAAACAGAAAGGCAGAGTATTATTTAAATGGTGATATATTGGGAAATGTGGATGTACAGAGGGATCTGGGTGTCCTTGTACACCAGTCAATGAAAGTATACAGGCAGGTGCAGCAAGCAATTAGGAGGGCAAATAGTATGTTGGCCTTCATTGCTAGACGATTTGAGTTCAGAAGTAGGGATATCTTATTGCAGTCATACAAGGCCTTGCTGAGGCCACACCTGGAGTATGGCGTGCAGTTTTGCTCTCACTATCTAAAAAAGAACATACTTACCACAGAGGGATTGCAACAAAGGTTCAGTAAGCTGATACCGGGGATGGCAGGACTGTCGTATGAGGAGAGATTGGTTTGACTGGGCCTGTATTCACTCGAGTTTAGAAGAATGAGAAGGGATCTGATTGAAATGTATAAAATTCTAACAGGACTAGACAGACTGGATGCAGGGAGGATGTTGCTCCTGGTTGGGAAGTCTAGAACCAGGGGCCATAGTTTCAGGATACGGGGCAAGCCATTTAGGACTGTGAGGAAAGATTTCTTCACTCAGGATGATCAACCTGTGGAATTGTCTACCACAGAAGTTTGTGGAGACTGTGTTACTGAGTATATTCAAGAAAGAAATTGATAAATTTTTGGATATTGGGGCATCAAGGGGTGTGGGGAGAAAGCAGGAATATGGCGTTGAGATAGAGGATCATATTGAATGGCGGAGCAGGCTCGAAGGGCCAAATGGCCTACTTTTGCTCCTAGTTTCTATGTATCTATGTTTAGACAGGGTTAACGTTTCAGGTTGTTAAGCACTCATCAGAACTAACGTTAAACATTAATTCTGTTTTTCTCCCCGAATATGCTGCCAGACCTGTTGACTATTACCAGCATTTCCTGTTTTTATTTCAGATTTCCAACATGTGCAGTTTTTTGTTTTTGTGTGAGGTGAGTGACTGCTCCTGACATCAGGGCAGCATTTGACCAAGTGTGGCATCAAGGAGCCAGAGTAGAATTGAAGTCAGTGTGATTGGGAGAAAACCTTCCACTGGCTGGGGTCATATCTAGCACAAAGGAAGATGGTTGTTTGTTGGAGGGTAATCATCTCAGCCCCCAGGACATCACTGCAGGAGTTCCTTGGGGTAATGTCCTCAGTCAAACCATCTTCAGCTGCTTCATCAATGACCCTCCTTCCGTCATAGGGTCAGAAGTGGGGTTGTTCACTGTTGATTGTGCAATGTTCAGTTCCATTTGCAACTCCTCAGATACTGAAGCAGCCCATATGCAGCATTCTGGCTTGGGCTGATAAGTGGCAAGTAACATTTGTGTGCATAAGTGCCAGGTAGTGGCCATCTCCAACAAGGGAAAATCTAACCATTCCCCCTTGACATTCAACAGCACTAACATCACTGAAGCCCCAGTCATCAACATCCTGGATGTCACCATTGACCAGAAACTTAACTGGACCTGCCACATAAATACTGTGGCTACAAGAGCAGGTCAGAGGTTAGATATCCATGGGTGTGTAACTCACCACCTGTATCCCAAAAGCTTTCCAACTACAAAGCATAAATCAGGAGTCTGATGGAATACTCTCCACTTGCCTGGATGGGTACGGTCCAACAATACCCAAGAAGCTCAACGCCATCCAGGACAAAGCCTCCTTTCCACCACCTTTTAACATTCATTCCCTCCACCACCAACACAGAGCAACTTGCCAAGGTTTCTTCAACAGCACCACCCAAACGCTCGACCTCTACCACCTAGAAGGACAAGAACAGCAGGTACATGGGAACTCCACCTGCAAGTTCCAGCCAAGTCTCACGCCATCCTGCCATTGCCTTTTCCTTAATCATGTTGGGTAAAAATCCTGGAATTTCCTATCAGACTGCACCTTAAAAGACTGCAGCAATTTACACTAGTAGCTCTCCGCCACCATTTGTGGGGGGTATAAATGTTGGTCTTGCCAGGTGATGACCACATTCCATGAGGGGAAAAAAGCTTTAAAAAAAAATCTATTGATTACTTCTTTAGTTTGTTGATATTGTGGAGGAGTTTAATAGAATTAGATTGGCCAGGTAGATTTGTTGTGCTTTGTTTAAGAATAAGATTGTTAATTGTATACTAATTGAGTTTAATTGTAGCTGGGTGGTGGGAATTAACTGGGGATTCACTTGCGCTCCTATAAATTGACACTGACTTAAACTGTAGTTAGGTTACAGAGTCCTTGCTTGTCATCTATAATTGCGTAAATAAATGCTTATGAAAGCACGTAAAAAATCGGCCCAGTTATATCATCCTTCAACTGACTTTCTAGAGCATACCAAAGATTTTACACAATATCTAGTAGATGTCAATGGCATAACTGCACTGGAATAGCTTTGCTAGAGCACCAGCTCACCTTTGTGCACAAATTAACACTACAGTTGGGATGTTATTAGGGCAAGTAACCTTTGTTCTGTCGAACTGCCTTTTAAGATAAGTTGGAGTAAACCAGATTGGTTGCTCACTCGCTTCCATGATGCTGGGGGGCCTTGACAGGAGGTTCAGTTGAATTGCCTACTTGCTATTTTTCCAAAGACGCTTGGAGATAGTGGGAGGTGATCCAAAGAAATATCTAATGGTAAAGGCAAAATACTGCAGATGCTGGAAATCTGAAACAAAAACAAAAAATGCTGGAAAAAAGCTCAGCAGGTCTGACAGCATCTGTGGAGAGAAAGAAAAAGACAGAGTTAGGTTTTGAGTCTGTATGACTCTTCTTCAGAGCTAAAGGGAAGTAGAAATGTGGTGAAATATATACTATTTAAGGGAGGGGCGGAAGAGGTGAAGGTGGATAGAAGGCCAGCAATAGGTGGAGGCAAAGGAGAGATTGTGAAAGATGTCTTAAACAAAAGGTCAAAGGGTTGTTAATAGTGGTGGCATTGGTGAAAGGAGGTGCTAAAGGTGACATTAAGAATGGAAAGCAGAATGTGATAATGGCAGGACCAGGGTAAGCACTGTGGAAAGTGACAGATGGCCCTAGTGGGGGTGGAGTGGGGGGAGGGGACAGGGGTGGGAAAAAAGACCAAAAAAGCTAAAAGCTAGGGGTAAAACAATGAATAAAAATGGAAATACATTTAAAAAACAATGATAATGAAAATAAGTGGAGGAGAAATAAACAAATAAAAATTAAAGAATAAAGAAAAAGAGGGGGATCAAAAAGGGGTGGGGATGGAGGAGAGAGTTCATGGTCTGAAGTTGTTGAACTCAGTGTTAAGTCCAGAAGGCTGTAAAGTGCCTAATTGGAAGATGAGGTGCTGTTCCTCCAGTTTATGTTGAGCTTCATTGGAACATTGCAGCAGGCCAAGGATGGACATGTGGGCATGAGAGCAGGGTGGTGTGTTGAAATGGCAAGCAACAGGAAGGTCTGGGTCTTGCTGCGGACAGACCGAAGGTGTACTGCAAAGCAGTCACCCAGTCTGTGTTTGGCCTCTCCAATGTAGAGGATCTACATTAATCTAAAGGTGGCTGCTTACATTTGGGTGTCATGATGTTGTGGACATTCCTGTATATTAGTGCATCAGTTTTCAAACCAGTTGCAAAAGTCTTGAACTTTCTTTCATTCTGTTATTTTTCGGTTGTTGGAATTTCTAAAGATAGTCCACCTACCCACAAACACTCAAGCAATTTAGCTCTATCCTCATTTTTAGTTAGTTTTTTTTGTGTCAATTTTCTGGGCTTCAAAGTTTGTATAAGGATTTTCTTAATACACCTATCTAATTGGTAGGTAGATCCACATGTTCCAATTTAGGATTTATATGTATCAACAGTTTGAAAATAATGGAAATTAATGGGAACATTAAACTTTTTTTGAGGCCTACTGTCTCTGTGAAATGTACAAAGTTACATTATAAAGATACAGCTTGGACATTCCTGCTATAAACATGGGGAGACAGCAAAAATGCCAGAAGTGCATAGTATGTTCATCAGTTTGTGTATCAAATCGAGTGTTAACCTGATCTTTGTGTCCTTTATAAATACTGAAAGACCTACTTTGTATTTCCACAATTTATTATTTCAGATTTCAAGCCATTGCGGTATTTTCTCACTATTTGTGTTGTTTTCTTTTGGTAGCTGATGCTGTCTTTTATAAGGACAGGGGTGCCTGAGAATGTGTGGGTTTATTTTCAGGAGGTTCTAAACATGAGTTTAGAAAAATTGGTGTCACTGCTCTGGTCCTAACCATGCCTGCTGGCTTTGTCCTTACGCTGCTGTATGTCAGCTTCCTTATTTTCTTCTGCAGCCTGAACCACCACATGACAAAATAACAGAAGCCATTGTGATCTTGAGTTAACCTATTGAGTATTTGAATAATAGTTGAGTCTCTTTAGTCAGATAGTTGTGCAATAAAACAGAAATTGCTGGAAATGTTAAGGAGGTAGTTGGCTAATGAAAAAGAATAACTGATTTGACATTAAATTTTAACTGATCATCAAAAGTGTACAAAACTTTTTTAAAAATTCATTCATCGGATGAGGGCTAGGCTAGGCCAGTATTTATTGCCCATCCCTAATTGCCCTTGAACTGAGTGGCTTGCTAGGTCATTTCAGAAGGCATTTAAGAATCAACCACATTTCTGTGGGCCTGGAGTCACATGTAAGCCAGACCAGGTAAGGACAGCAGATTTCCTTCCCTAAAGGACATTAGTGAACCAGATAGGCCGTTACGACAATCGACAATGGTTTCCTGGTCGTTATTAGAGTTTTAATTCCAGACCTTTTATTGATCTGCCGTGGCGGGATTAAAACCCGGGTCCCCAGAGCATTACATTGGGTCTCTTGAATACTAATCTAGTGACGATACCACTATGTCACCACCTCCAGCTGCCATCCCCACTCCTGCCCTGCCCTCTGTATTTGTATGATATTTTTTCATTTTAATATGTTTCATAGAATACTATAATTTGCAATAAAATATTCTAATTGAAAAACAAAAATATCAATGTTCTTAAAACCCAGTGCAGTGCAATAAACTGGAAGTAAATTCCCATAGTAATGGGCTAATGTTAAATTTCTACTGTTTGCTATATTCTACATTAAACTAAATGGCTTATTAGAGGTATAGAATATAAAAGTAAGGATATAATGTTGGAATTGCATAAAACACTGGTGAGGCCACAGCTGGAGTATTGTGTGCAGTTCTGGTCACCACATTACAGGAAGGACTTAATAGCTCTGGAGACAGTGCAGGGGAGGTTTACAAGAATGTTGCCAGGGTTAGAAAAATGAGGTGAGATTGGATTGGTTGGGGTTATTTTCCTTAGAACAAAGAAGGCTGAGAGGTGACTTGATTGAGGTATACAAAATTATGAGGGAAATAGATAGAATGGACAGGATAAAATTGATGGAGAATTCTAGAACCAAGGGACATAGATTCAAGATAAGTGGCAGAAGGTGTAGGTGGGGGCATGGGGAAGAACTTTTTTACGCAGAGGGCAGTTGGTATCTGGAATTCACTGCCCAAATTGGTGGTAGAGGCAGAAACTCTAAACTCTTTTAAAAAGTACTTGGATCTGCACCTTAAGTGCTGTAAGCTGTAGGGCTATAGGCCGGGTGCAGGAAGATGGGATTAGAAAGGGCACCTGGGTATCCTTGGGCTGGCATGGACAAGATGGGCCGAATGGCCTTCTTCTGTGCAGTAACTTTTCTATGGTCAGGGTAGCTGCTGTTTCATTGCAATCCAATTTAAACAAATGTCAGAGGTGTGTAGTTCTAAGCCACGAGCATTATCTTGACTGAATTATGAAATAAATTTTGCTATGTAACTCAAAAATTGCACTGAAACATTTTAAATGTTATTCTTTAAAAAGAAATTACATGCGTCCATTGTCTTGGCTATACAATTCTGTTTTTCTTGAGACTTGTACAACTCTCATGTAAAATAGTTTGGAAAAAATAATCTGTTTCATGTTGCTCCTTGTTCCAGAACTATTGTATATACATGATGCATTCTTTGAATGGTGTATGTTTGTGGGGTTTATTTTTGTGGAAATTTTCCGTTCAGCTTTTTACACAAAGCTCAGATTGCTGTGGGAGCAATCATAGCTTTTGACTTGTCTTTCTCCTGTTGCTATTGTTTGAACCCTCTGCAACTTGACGCTTTTTCCTTCATCAGTGTTTTGCTCGTTCTGGGACAGGTCAATATCTTTATTCTTGCAAATCAAATTGCAACTTAAGAAAATCTTGATTGGATGGAGAAATTCAGATGGTGAAAATGCTTTTTGTTCTCAGTTGTGCTGTTACATGAAAGGGAAAGGAATGTCTAAAGGAAGTACTCTTTGGAATGCACTTTTTTTAATAGAAGGAAATGATTGTTTTTCTTTATTCATTCACGGGCTGTGGGCTTCGCTGGCTGAGCCAGCATTTATTGCCCTTCCCTAGTTGTCCTTGAGAAGGTCATGGTGAGCTGCCTTCCTGAGCCACTGCAGTCCATGTGGTGTAGGTATACCCATAGTGCTGTTAGGAAAGGACTTCCAGGATTTTGATCCAGCAACAGTGAAGGAATGGCGATATATTTCCCAAGTCAGGATGGTGAGTGACTTGGAGGGGAACTTCCAGGTAGTGGTTTTCTCAACCATCTGCTGCCCTTGTCCTTCTAAGTGGTCATGGTCGTGGATTTGGAAGATGCTGTCGAAGGAGCCTTGGTGAATTCCTGCAGTGCATCTTGTAGATGGTACACACTGTTGCTACTGTGCGTCGGTGGTGGAGGGAGTGAATGTTGGTGGATGTGGTACCAATCAAGTGAACTGTTTTGTTCTGGACAGTGTACAGCTTCTTCAGTGTTGTAGGAGCTGCACTTATCCAGGCAAGTGGAGAGTATTCCATGGAGAGTATTCCATCACATTCCTGACTTGTGCCTTGTAGATGCTGGACAGGCTTTAAGGAGTCAGGTGGTGTGTTACTCGTCGCACAATTCCTAGCCTCTGATGTGCTCTTGTAGCCACAGTATTTATATGGTTAGTCCAGTTCAGTTTCTGGTCAATGGTAACCCCAGGATGTTAGTGGAGGATTCAGTGATGGTAAGGCCATTGAACATCAAGGGGCGATGGTTGGATTCTCTCTTGTTGGAGATGGTCATTGCCTGACACCTGTGTGGCGTGAATGTTACTTGCCACTTGTCAGCCCAAGCCTGGATATTCTTCAGGTCTTGCTGCATTTGGACATGGACTGCTTTGAAATCTGAGGAGTCATGAAGGACGTTGAACATTGTGCAATCATTAGTGAACATCCCCACTTCTGATGGAAGGAAGGTCATTGATGAAGCAGCTGAAGATGGTTGGGCCTAGTCTGACACTAAACATGTTTTTGCCAACAAAGAAACCCTCGAACAGAGTTAGTCCGCCATTTCGATCAGGCAAATTTTGTTTGCTTCAGAGATCAAAAAGAACCTGGTGAAAAAGACCATTTGAAATCAGAAAAATTCAACTAGCTGGATCATAAATGCCTGTCATGGATCCCTTAGTTTTAGTGGGTTGTTGGTCAATGTTTACATTATGTAAATATTATTATTGTAGGACAAGATCAGCCATGGTCTTATTAGATGGTGAACTAGACTGAAAGGGATGTATGATCCACAGATCCTATTTCTCATGTTCTTATTTGCTGGTCCTTATTTTAAATCCGCTTGTTCAGTTAATTAATGAGAACATACTATATTCTTCTGATTGCATTTCGAACCTCTCTTCCCACCCTCCAAATTATTGTTTTTTTGAAAATGCAGTTTTCATAGCTTTAAAGAAATTGTGACACAATATTAATCAGTATTTCATACAAATGCCTTTTGCTAGCTCTGCCACTGAAACCAACTACTCTAATAGGATTTGTGTGGATAGATCCAGCTGGAGAGATGCATCGATACAGGTGCATTGGGCCATATGTTGCTCTGTGATTTGATAAAGCCATTTTCCCTGTATCCTTTTTTGTGCTTTTAACTTCAAATACTTATCCAGTCCCTCTCAGTTATTTAATTTCTATCTCAACAAACACTTCTGGGGGAGACGGTGGCATACTGTTATACTGGACCAGTAATCCAGAGGCCCAGGCTAATGCTCTGGGGACATGGGATCAAATCCCACCATAGCAATTGATGGAATTTAAATTCAATTCATAAATCTGGAATTAAAAAGCTAGTCTAATGGTGACCACAAAACCATTGTCGATTGTTGTAAAAACCCATCTGGTTTGCTAATGTCCTTTAGGGAAGGAAATCTGCCATGCTTACCTGGTCTAGCTATCATGTGACTCCAGACCTACAGCATTGTGGTTGACTGTTAAATACCCTCTGAAATGGCCTAGCAAGCAACTCAGTTGGATCAAACCGCAATGAACTCTTAAAGGAATGAAACCGAATGGACCACCTAGGCACCAGAAATGACAACGGCACCCAGCCCTGTTGACCCTGAAAAGTCATCCTTAGTAACATCTGGGGGCTTCTCCCAAAATTGGGAGAGCTGTCCCACAGACTAGTCATGCAACAGTCTGATATAGTCATACTCTGAATCATATCTTACAGCTAATGTCCAAGGCACTGCCATCAGTAGGACAGGACATACCAGAGGTGGTTCCACAGTGGTATACAGTCAGGAGGGAGCCCTCGGCATCGATTCTGGACCCCTTGAAATCTCATGCATCAGGTCAAACATGGACAAGGAAACCTGCTGCTGGTTATCATCTACCTTCTTCCCCCCCTCCCCCCGTCAGCTGATGAATCAGTACTCCTCCGTGTTGGACACCGCTTGAAGGAAGCACTGAGAGTGGCAAGGGTACAGAATGTACACCAGCAAAAGTGGCTCATTAGCACCACTACTGACCAAATCCTAAAGGATGTAGCTGGTATACTGGGCCTGCAGCAGGTGGTGAGGGAGCAAGAAGGAAAAACCTACTTGACCTCGTCTGGACAAACTATCTTTTTAGATGCATCTGTTCATGACAGTAGGAGTGACCAGCATATCGTCCTTGTGGAGACCAAGTCCCATCTTCACATTGAGGATACCCTCCATTGTGTTGCGTGGCACTATCATGGTTCTGATTGGGATGGATTATGAACAGATCCAGCAACTCAAGACTGGGCATCCATGAGACACTGGACCATCAGCAACAGCAGCATAATATACAACCGCAATGGCCCAGCATATCCCCCACTCTACCATTACCATCAAGCAGGGGCCAACACTGGTTTAATGAAGAGTGCAGCTCCAGTACAGCTACAACACTGGCATCTACCCAGCACAGTGGAAACTTGCCCAGGATACGTCCTGTCCACAAAAAGCGGGACAAATCCAACCCACTAATTACTACCTAATCTGTCTACTCTTGATCATCAGCAGAACGATGGAAGGTGTTGTACACAGTGCTATCAAGCGGCACTTGCTCAGCAACAACTTGCTCACTGACGTTCAGTTTGGGTTCCGCCAGGGTCAGCATAGTTCTGTCGAAGGGTCATGAGGACTCGAAACATCAACTCTTTTCTTCTCCGCCGATGCTGCCAGACCTGCTGAGTTTTTCCAGGTAATTCTGTTTTTGTTTTGGATTTCCAGCATCCGCAGTTTTTTTGTTTTTATCACTCAGCTCCTGACCTTATTACATCCTTAGTCCAGATATGGGCACAAGAGAAAAGATGAGCGTGATTGCTCTTGACATCAAGGAGACATTTGACCGAGTGTGGCATCAAGGACCGATAGCAAAACTGAAGTCGATGGGAATCGGGGGGTGGGAGGAAAACTCTCCATTGGTTGGACTCATACCTAGCTCAAAGGAAGGTGGCTAAGTTGGAGGTTATTTATCTCAATCCCAGAACATGGCTGCAGGAGTTCCTCAGGGTAGTGTCCTAGGTCCCAGCATCTTCAGCTGTTATCATCAATGAACTTCCCTCCATCATAAGGTCAGAAGTTGGTATGTTAGCGGATGATTGCACAATGTTCTGCACCATTTGTGACTCCTCAGCTACTGAAGCAGTCTGTTTCCATATGCAGCAAGACCTGGACAGTATTCAGGCTTTGGCTGATAAGTGGCAAATAACATTCAAGTGTCAGGCAATGACGATCTCCAACAAAAGAAAATCCAACCATCTCCCTATGACACTTAATGGCATTACCATCACTGAATCCCCCAGTATCAACATCCTGGGGGTTACCATTGACCAGAACCTGAACTGCACCAGCCATATAAATACTGTGACTACAAGAGCAGGTCAGAGGCTGGGAATTCTGCGGCAATTAACTCATCTCATGACTCCCCAAAGCCTGTTCCACTATCTACAAGGCACAAGTCAGAAGTGTGATGGAATATTCCCCACTTGCCGCTGCTCCAGCAACACTCAAGAAACTTGACTCCACCTAGGACAAAGCAGCCTGCTTGTTTGGCACCCCATCCAATACCTTCAACATTTACTCCCTACAGCACTGATGCATAGTGGAGCCATGTGTACCATCTGCAAAATGCACTGCAGCAACTCACCAAGGCTCATTAGACAACACTTTCCAAACCCACAACTTCTACCACCTAGGATCTATATTGCTGTTCCTTCACTGTCGCTGGATCAAAATCCTGGAACTCCCTTCCTAACAGCACTGTGGGTGTTCCTACAACACATGGACTGCAGCAGTTCAAGAAGGTGGCTCACCACCACCACCTCAAGGGCAATTAGGAATGGGTATGAATGCTGGCTTAGATAGCAACACTCAAATCCCATGAATGAATTTTTAAAAAACATTGCATGTTTTAATAATCCTCTCTGGCAGTGGGTGAGGGGGAGATCTGCTAAATACTGCTTTTATTTTACTAGTAACAATCCTAAATTTATGTCCCATCTTTACCAGTTTGTCAGCTATTGGACACTCATTTTCATTATTTATTTTCTCAAAAGCTATCAAACTTTTGAAAATCTCTGTTGAACCCTGAGAGGGCGGGTGAGATTTTTTTTTCTCTCATGGGAAAAGGTGTCAACGCAGGACCAATTTTTGTTTCCAAATAAGTGAGAGTTTTCTTGTGAAAAATATATATAACCTTTTTTAATAACTGTAACTTTCATTCCTTGTATTCAAGTAAATCTTGGTTGTAAACTTCCCATAACCCTGATGTCTTTCCTTTGTAGAGTATTAAGAATTGAAAGAAACATTCACAACTGTGACTTAACAAATGAGTTCTACAAATTCAACACCATATGCTTGTTTTTATATTGTGTACAGAATTCTATTTGCTTATTTTTCAACCCTCTTAATCTTACTCCTTTTTTTAAAACTCTTTCTCCACCGCCCCCCCCCCCCACCCCCCAAGCCACCTTCTCTCTCTCTCTCTCTCCCCCCCCCCCCCCCCCCCCCACCCCCATTCTTTTATGTCAGTGATATACTCCTACCAACTAATACTCATGGAGTCATATAATACTATAATAAGCATTCCAACAACAGGAGCAATGTGTTATTCACGATGATACCTGTTGACAAAATGGAGTGCTACTGCAGCACTGGCTTTGATGACAAGCTTTTGAAACATTTTATTAGGTAAACTTTACTCCTGGAAAAGCCGATTTATTTGCCTTTAATAAACCCATGAGCTGTTGTAAGTACAGGAATTCACCAATTGGAACAGATTTTTTTTAAATCTCTCAATTTTTTTTTAAGTGCTATTGAAGTCATGGATTTGGGGTGTGGAAATTAAACTCTTACACAAAGTGTCCACATATTTCATATACTTTACTATAATACAGGTATCATTTTGAGACAGACCATGCAGACTCCAAGCAGGAAATTTGCATTCCGGTTTGTGGGCAATTACTTGGTCAGCACAGTTACGAATTGGTCCCCCTTGCATTATGTGCAGACAAAACCTTCAGGCCAATCCTGGCATTGTTCATAAAGGATGTCCTACGCCTACATACTAGCATTCAAAGTAGGAAAGCCATCCCTAAAGGAATTGAACTTATAAGTGGCAGAAATGCCACTATATATTAAATGCCTTCAGTATCAGACAACATTGTGCAAAGCACTCCAACAAAAGAGAAGAATGTCCAAATCAAAGGCCAGTGATCGAATTTGTGAACATCTCATGCAAAAGAGGCAGACGTGCATTTCTTAACTCAACTTTCAACATCAACCAACTGCCTTTTGCAGGGGATTTTCAAAGAAGCCGATAAACTCTCCCATTTAACTTTGCTATTAGTTGTAATGCCACATGACTTGGAGTAGTGGATTTTAATCAAAATTAAAAATTCCCAGGGCAGTTTTTATCCTTCATTTTATTTCTATGCCATAAATTTTAAATTACCATAGCACTTGAACAAGACTGTTGATATTTTGCTATTAATATCTATTTTATTTCTCTTTTTAGAATAAAGAGAAAGTTTCATCCTACAACAGGACACCTAAAATAGACCGCAGTGAATTGGAAAAGGAAGTGAAAGAGAAAACTTCTATGAAACGTAAACTACCTTTCACTGTTAGTCCATCCAGGAGTGAGCAGAGGGAATCAGACACAGGTAAACCCTTTCCTTTTAAACTGTCTTAATGTAGGAATGTGATGATTTTAAAGTTTTGCCCCTTTGAATTTTTGTGCACTGTGATGAATAAAATAAACATCCAGTTATGCTTGTTGACATTAAACTTAATGAGCATAGAATGTGAAAAAGCAGAAAAGTGTTTAGTCCCTTTGGCCAACCCCAGAGTTCTAAAAACATTATTTCACTACTTAAAATATGTCAGATGCTTTTCCAGTAAAATATACGACTCACTCCTTCTTTAAAATCTGATGTATCTAGCCTTGGTTGCCACACCAAGAGGGTCATGAATATTTGGAAGGCAAAGTTATATCTGATCTATCCATTCAAATTCCCTCTTCTGAACATCATCTCACCTTCTCCCACATCACCCCACTACCCCCGCAAAGTCATTTTTGGGCCCAGGGTTCAGCTTGTCAGTACGGTGTTCTGAATGATCTCATGTTCCTCGATGTGATTCCCACTTGGCCTTTTCTCTACTCTAAATCTTGCCTTTCCTTCTAGTTCAGACAGCTAATACCAGGTATTAGATGGATAGGCCTTTGCTGCATCATTGCCAGTGATGCAGTGTCCTTCCTGTGAGAGAGTGAGGTATCCAGCACACCGTACCCCAAATGGTGACAAACCTATGACCTCCTAGGCTCAGTATCACATCTGTGATTGAGTGTTCTATTCCATTTACTATCGAACTCGATCTTAGTTACTTCTGCATAATTGGGCAGTTGGTTCCAATGGCCTGCTTGCCAACATCTCCAAAACCTTTTTTTTGTGCTATATCCTGTAGAGGAAAACAGTTTTTTTTAAAAGGTAATAGATAGTAACCGACGTGCACAACTACAACAATGATTTGCCTTTATATAATACTCACTGTAGAAACATGTCTCAAAATATTCCACAGAGGCGTGACCAAAAGATATCATTAATGTGTCCTCAAGATCTCTCTCAGCCTATGGCAACACTCTTATGATTCCATGGTAATTTGGCCGTTCAGCAGGCAACTAAATAGGGCTCATTTAACAATAAGTGAATATTTAAACAAGTTTTGTTGTTCATCCATTCAGGGGATGTGAGTGTCGCTGGCTAGGCCAGCATTTAATGCCCATCCCTAATTGCCCTTGAGAAGGTGGTGGTGAGCTGCCTTCTTGAACCACTGCAGTCCATGTGGTGTAGGTACAAACAAAGAGAAGTTAGGGCAGGAGTTGTAGGATTTTGACCCAGCGACAGTGAAGGAACAGTGCTATATTTCCAAGTTAGGATGGTGAGTGGCTTGGAGGGGAACTTCCAGGCGGTGGTGTTCCCATGTGTGTGCTGCCCTTGTCCTTCTAGATGGTCGTGGTCGTGGGTTTGGAAGGTGCTGTCGAAGGAGCTTTGATGAGTTGCTGCAGTGCACCTTGTTGATGGTACACACTGCTGCCACAGTGCATCAGTAGTGGAGGGAACGAATGTTTGTGGATGGGGTGCCAATCAAGCAGGCTGCTTTGTCCTGGATGGTGTCGAGCTTCTTCAGTGTTGTTGGAGCTGCACTCATCAAGGCAAGTGGACAGTGTTCCATCACACTCCTGATTTATGCCTTGTAGATGGTGGACAGGCTTTGGGGAGTCAGGAGGTGAGTTACTTGCTGCAGGATTCCTACCCTCTGACCTGCTCTTGTAGCCACAGTATTTAAATGGCTAGTCCAGTTCAACTTCTGCTCAATGGTAACCTCCAGGGTGTTGATAATGGGGGATTCAGCAATGGTAACACCATTGAATAAGGGGCGATGGTTAGATTCTGTCTTGTTGGAGATGATCATTACCTGGCACCTGTGTGGCACAAATGTTACTTACCACTTGTCAGCCTGTATATTGTTCAGGTCTTGCTGCATTTGGACATGACTCTTCAGACACTGAAGCAGTCCATGAATAGTTCTGAACATTGTGCAATCATCAGCGAACTTCCCACTTCTGACCTAATGATGGAAGGAAGGTCATTGATGAAGCAGCTGAAGATGTTTGGGCCGAGGACTCAACCCTGGGGAACTCTGCATGATGTCCTGGAACTGTGATGATTGACCTTCAACAGCCACAACCAACTTCCTTTGTACTAAGTATGATTCCAACCAGCAGAGAGTTTCCCCCTGATTCCCATTGACTCCATTCTTTCTAGGTGCCTTGATTCCATACTCAGTCATATGCTGTCTTGATGTCAAGGGCTGTCACTCTCACCTCACCTCAGGAGTTCAGTTCTTTTTTCCATGTTTGAACCAAGGCTGTAATGAGGTCAGGAGCTGAGTGGCCCTCACAAAACCCAAACTGAGTGTTCGTGAGAAGGTTATTGCTATGCAAGTGCCTTTTGATAGCACTGTTGATGACCTCTTCCATCACCTTACTGATGATGGAGAGTAAACTGATGAGGCGATAGTTGGCCTGATTGGATTTGTCCTGCTTTTTGTGTACAGGACATACGTGGGCAATTTTCCACATTGCCGGGTAGAATTAATCTATTTATTTTCATTTTTTACTCTTTTTGGTTTGGACAATTTTGTTTTAGCACTCAGAAAAGCATGTGCAGAACTACTTGAGAAGTTACTCATGTGTCAGTCTGAATGCATCAAAGCAGTAGAGCACTTGTTTGCAATTTTTTTCAGGCAGGCTCCAAGGAGGTGTGAACATTTTTTTTTCTTTCAGTACTACAGTTGCAACATAATAATAGATAGCATATCTAAGTACAGTTCTATCAAAATATGGGGAGGTGATGGCGTAGTGGTATTGTCGCTGGATCAGAGATCCAGGGTAATGCTCTGGGGGTTCAGGTTCGAATCCTGCCACGGCAGATGGTGGAATTTAAATTCAAAAAAATCTGGAATTAAAAGTCTAATGACGACAATGAAACCATTGTCGATTGTTGTAAAACCCATCTGGTTCACTAATGTCCTTTAGGGAAGAAAATCTGCTGTCCTTACCTGGTCTGGCCTTCATGTGACACCAGACCCACAGCAATAATTAATTTTTAAAAAGTACAGTACAGTTCTTTCAAAATACAAAACCTGATTTTATTAAATATTTACAAGGAAAACATTCATGATTTTCAGCACATGTTGCCACCCTATGAACTCATTTCACCTACGTAAATCAATAGTTTTATTTTTTGTTTCATGGGAAGTGAGCATTGCAGGCAACGCCATTATTTGTTGCCCATCCCTAAGTGCTCTTTAGAAGGTGGTGGTAAGCCGCCGCCTTGAATCACTGCAGGCCGTGTGGTGTAGGTGCACCACATTGCTGTGAGGAAGGGAGCTCCAGGACTTTTACCCAGTAATAATGAAGGAAGCCCCACATAGTTCCAAGTCGGGATGGTGATGTTGCCATCCGTATGCTTCTCTTGTCCTTCTAGGTGGTAAAGGTCTTAAGATTGGAAAATGCTGTTAAGAAGGGTTTGGTGAGTTGCTGCAATGCATCTTGTATACAATGCACATTGCTGCCACTGTGCGTCAGTGGTGGAAGAAGTGAAATTTTAATGTGATGGACGAGATGCCAAGCAAGCAAGCTGCTTTATTCTGGGTGGTGTTAGTGTTGAGCTTCTTGAGTGTTGTTGGAGCTGCACACATCCAGGCCAGTGGAGAGTATTTCATCATGCTCCTGATTTGTGCCCTGTAGATGATGGACAAACTTTGGGGAGTCTGGAGGTTAGTCACTTGTCACACAATTCCCAGCCTCTAATCTGCTCTTGTAGCTACTGCATTTGTATGGCTAGTCCAGTTACATTTCTGGTCAATGATGACCCACAGAAAGTTGTTGATGATGTCAAGGTGAGAATGGTTAGAATTCTGGTCACTGCGCCCGGCATTTATGTGATGCAAATGCTACTTGCCACATCTCAGTCCAAACCTGAATGTTGTCCATATCTTGCTGTGTGTAGATACGGACTATTTCAGTATCTGAGGAATTGTGAATGGCACTGAACACTGTGCAATCATCTTGTTGCCTCTGGTGTTTAATGTCAATTATCTTAAATCTGTGTCCTCTGGTTATCAATCCTTCAGCTATTGGAAACAATTTACCTTTAAAATCTTGGTTTACATACAGTAAATAAACAGCCCTTTTAAATCTCCTCTTTGCCTCCTCTGCTCTAAGGAGAACAACCCCAGCTTCTTCAGTCTCTCCTCTGAACTGTAATTCCTCTTTCCTGAAAACATTCTCATAATGCCTTCTGCACTCTCTTCAGAGCCTTCGTATTCTTCCTAAAGCGTGTTGCCCAGAGTTGCACACACTAATGTTCACACTAAATGAGTCTGAACTACCAGTCGTGTTTTATTTTAGCTTTAGCATACCTTCCTGGCCTTTGTACTCTATGCCTCTAATAATAAAGCCCAGGACCTCATATCCTTTAAGTACTGCTTCGTTAGTTTGTCCTGCCACCAATAAGAAATTTATGCACAAAAACTCTATTTCTCTCTTCTTGTGCCCCTTTAAAATTGCCATTTAACATGTATTTTGGCAGATGAGGAGAAGTAAATATAACATCTCTCACTTTTCTGCTTTATATCCACCCATTCCACCAGCCGGAAGTACTCTTGAAGTTTATTAGTGGCTTCCTCACTCTTTGCTACACTTTCAAGTTTTGTGTTATCTATAAATGTTGAAATTGCTCCCGTAGGTCCAAGTCCCTAATATATATCGAACTGAACCTTGGGGAGCTCCATGTGCAGCTTGCTTCTGTCCAAAAAACAGCCATTCATAACAACTACCTGTTTTCTATCCTTTAGCCAGGTTTGTAGCCATGCTGCTTCTGCCCCTTCTATCCAATGGGCTTCTGTTTTACTAACCAGCCTAATACATGTTACTTTATATGGACTTTCAAAAGTTGTTTGATACATAACAATGACTGTGCTGCTCTCATCTGTTACCCAGATGATTGAATTTTTTGATGAGCTAAGTAAAATATGATTTGCCATGAGCAAATCTGTCCTGCCTCTCCTTTGCTCGTCCACACTTCTTCAAGTGGCTATTAATTTTCTCCCAAATTATTGTTCCTAAAAGCTTCCCCAAGGTTAAATGCTGGTGGAAATACTTCAGCCATACCTTCAGCTTCCATCAGTAGATCTCCATTTTGTTCCCAAAATGGACTCTCCACTCCTCTGACAATCTTTTCATTGCTGATATTTGATGGGCTTACAGAAGACCTTTTCAATATCTTTTATGTTAGCCTCCATACTACTCTCTCACTGCTCCTTTGCCCTCCTCTTATTTCACCTTTCACTTCTCTGTGGTTTATATGTTCAGCCTGATTTTTCCCTTGTATTATCCATCTTACATCTGTTAAACACCTTTTTCTGCTTCATCCTATATTCCAACTCCCATCACTCAGGATTTGGATGTCCTTTTCCCCTTGTGAGACTATAGCCAAGACTATACCCAAGCCATCTCCTCTTAAAAGACTGCCATTATATTTCTGCCTGCCAGCCTTTGACTCCAATTTACCCAGGCCAGATCCCGTCTCAAATTGACCTTCCAGCAAAGTATTTTTATTTGAGGTTGCACCTTGATTTTGTCTGTAACTAATCCAAGCATTGCAATACTGTGATTGCTACTCTTGAGAGCTCCCTGAGATGGTTCTTCTATCTTGGATTCTAGTCGTGAGACTTGGTTAGTAAGCAGACTGCAGACATACTCTGGTATCTGCTTAACACTTCTTTATTAGTGCCACATCTGTACAGGTAACAGAGTAGACATTTGCTCCTTGGCATGAGTCTAACACATGACTGACTGATGTCAGTGGTACATCATCATCAATGCCATACATTAGCATATCCCACCTGTTAACCCTTCATACTACACCTCCTCCAAGTATACTATCCTATTTTCGACAACAACCTGAAATTTATGCCTTTAACTTTTTACACTACGTTTCTGTAACTCCTTTTTTATAACTACAGGTTCTATCCAACTCCTAATTTTCCCCTCCTCAAGTCACAGTCCTGGGAGATTCAATCTCCCTCAGAATTCTCGGCCCTTAGGAAAGACATTTTCAAGACATGAGGGATTTCTTCTGCTGGTAGGACATCATGATCTGCAGAATGCCACAACAATTTAGTAGCGTTGCTGGGAAGCAGAGTGTAAGTTGCAGGATGTCTGAACTGTAAGGACAACGAAGACTTTTCAACAAAAGACTGATTCATGAGAGAAGATTGAAGACAATCGACCTTTGGACCCTCGAAGACTTGAAGAGATGAATTCAGGATGCTCATGAGGAATTGGTTGCTCCGTCGAAGCACACAGAGATAGAGCTTCAGAAGAGGAATAAGAACACAGGAACAGGAGTAGGCCATTTGGCCCATTGAGCTTGCTCCGCCATTCAATTTGATCATAGCTGATCATCCACCTCAATGCCACGTTCCCTCACTATCTCCATATCCCTTTACGTCATTGGTCTCCAGAAACGTATCGATTCCTGTCTTGAACATGCTCAATGATTGAGTTTCCACAGCCCTCTGGGGTAGAGAATTTCAAAGGCACATGAACAAGGACACTGAGGTTCCTTTGTACACCCAGACTTCTCAGCTTCTCACCATTTAAGAAAAACTCTACTTTCTTATTTATTCTACCAAAGTGACGAACTTCACACTTATTCACAATATATTTCATCTGCCACGTTCTAGTCCATTCGCTTAAACTGTCTAAGTCCTCTTGAAGCCTCCTTTCATCTTCCTATATTTTACGTTCCCACCCAGTTTGGTGTCATCAGCAAATTTTGAAATATTACAGTTGGTCCCCACATCTAAATCATTCATATAGACTCTGAACAGCTGTGGACCTAGCACGGATCTTTGCAGTATCCCACTAATAACAGCCTGCCATCCTGAGAATGATCTGTTAAATCTTACTCTCTGCTTTCTGTCAGTTAACCATTTCTCAATCCATACTAGTATGTTTCCCACAATCCTGTGCACTCTTAATTTTATTTACTAACCTCCTGTGTGGGACCTTATCAAAATTTTTCTAAAATTCCAAATACACCACATCCATTGGTTCTCCTTTATCTATGCTACAAGTAAAGTCCTAAAAACTCCAAGTTTATCAAACATGATTTCCCTTTCGTAAATCCATGTTGACACTGCCCAATTTTACCATTCTCTTCTAAATGTCCAGTTATCACATCCTTAATAATAGACTCTAACATTTTACCTACTACTGGTCTGTAGTTCTCCATTCTACCTCCCCCTCCCTTCTTAAATAATGGGATTACATTTGCTGCTTTCCAGCCCGCAGGAACCTTTCCAGAATCTAAAGAATTCTGAAAGACAACTACCAGTGCATCCACTATCTCTCTAGCCACCTCCTTCAGTACTCTAGGATGAAGCTCATCTGGTCCAGGGGATTTATCAATCTTCAATCTAGTAAACTTTTCAAGTACTACATCTTTACTAATTTATTTTAGTTTCTCAGTTTCACAAGTCCCTTGGTTGCCTAGTATTTCTGGAAGATTTTCTGTATCTTCTTCTGTGAAGACAGATGCAAAATAAATGTTTATTTTCTGCACCATTTCCCTGTTCTCATGTCCTCACCTATAATGTGCCCACATTTGTCCTAGCTAATCTTTTTCTTTTCACATAGTAAATCTTTATGTTCCTTGCTAGTTTGCATTCATATTCTCTTGTCCCTTTTTATTATCAGTTTCTTGGTCCTCCTTTTCTGGATTCTAAATTGCTCTGAATCCTCAGGCTTACCACTTTTTCTGGGATCCTTATAAGCCATTTCCTTTGATCTAATGCAATCTTTAACTTCTTTCGTTAACCGCGGTTGATTAACCTTTCTCTTCGGGTGTTTGTGGCTTAGAGGAATGTATATCTGTTGTAGGCCGTGTAGTATTTCTTTAAATACTAGCCATTGCCTATCTACCATCAAATTTTTTAGTGCACTTTCCCAATCCACCATAGCCAACTTTCCCTTCATACCTTCATAATTTCCTTCCTTCAGATTTAAGACCCTAGTTTCAGAATTAACTATATCACGTTCAAACTTAATGCAAAATTCTATCATATTATGGTCACTATTTCCCAAAGGCTCCTTTAAAGCAAGGTTATTAATTAGCCCTTTGTGCAACACTAAATCCAAAATAGCCCGATCCCTAGTTGGCTCCTCAACATACTGCTCCAGAAACCCATCTCGTACACACTCCAGGAATTCATCCTCCACAGCATTAGTGCTGATTTGGTTAACCCAGCCTGTGTAACTCCAGGGAAGACTGTCACAGCCGCGTTCATCCACTGCTATATCAATGACTGAAAAGATGTTGAAGACCTGAGATTTCAACCAACTTATAAGTGGAAGAAAAAAATGACCAAATTCCTGTAAGACTGTCAGGAATAGAAGGGATGGTTTCCAATGGTATTTCATGAATACTGTCTGCTTTCTGTAGGCTGTAGTAAGGGAGACACAATTCTCTCTATATGAGGTTGCTCCACTAAGGGTAATGGGAAGAATTGCTGAGGATATGAAGAGAAGATGGCCTCACGTTCTGTAATGAGACAAATTTCCTGTAGACAATTAACTCAGGAACAAGATTGATGTATAGGATTCTGCAGCTTCAGAATTGCTTAAGACTGCCATAGCTTCTGTGTTGACCTCCAGCTCTGGAGGGAAGAAGACTTTCAGCTGGGACTGAAGTATGGGTGGCAATTTACTTTCACCCTTAGAAGGTTAGCTCTTTAGTAGCACGATCCTCTATGGACTGTAACCTGGACTCAGGCAAGGCATTCTCTGTGGAAGGCTCTTCATGGATAATAGAGGATAGACTAGGCAATATTTTGGTATGTTCAGTGGAACTAAGATCTGAATGCTGCTCAGCCACTAAAAAAAACAGCTGACTCCTCTTAAAAAGTCAAGAGACTTAATGTGGTGTGTCCGTTAACTGAAAAGATGAATCATTCTCTGGGACCTCAACCTCCAAGAGATCATTCAGTACTGTAAAGGTTTCTTTCTCATCACTTTCTAGGAAGAACCAATTCAAGTCCAGCAGGTCTTGGGGATGGCCACTGTGTGCCCCAGTACTTCTGTATCCACCACCTCTGGCCTTGCTTCGTGAAGACTGAGATTCATAAATTCCATCTCCACTCAGGGCCTAGTAGATGGTGTCTCTGTGAAAAAAAGGAACTTACTGCTGAGTGTATAAACTTCCTCAGCGCCTGCAGGCTGAAGTTCCATGGCTTCTAAAGAAAAGGTTGAAGATTATTGCGTGAAAGACAGTGAGTCATTCAAATAATGAGCATCATCTGGTTTGTCTAGAATTCCTAGAAGCATGTCAACATTGCTACGTGGCTATACATTGATTGTTGAGGATATAGAGAATGATTTGTCACCCTTTGTAGCTAAAAGGAACAATAATCCTGTCTTTGATTGTCGCCTGGACCTTGTAATTTGATGTCTGATGGATGAAGGGTCATTTCTTATTTATTCTTTCGTGGGATGCGTGTGTCACTGGTAAGACCAGCATTTGTTGCTCATCCCTAATTGCCCTTGAACTGAGTGACTTGCTAGACCATTTCAGAGGGCAGTTAAGAGTTGACCATATTGCCGTGGATCTGGGCTCTCAAGTAGGCCAGATCAGGTAATGATGCCAGATTTCTTTCCCTAAAGAACATCAGTGAATCAGATGGGTTTTTACAACAATTGATAGTTTCATGATCGCTAATACATAGACTAACTCTATATTCCAGATTCTTTGAACTGAATTCAAATTCCACCAGTTGTTGTGGTGGGATTTGAACCCATGTCGTTTGCTGAAGCCAGTTGAGGTCATCTGCTGATATGTTAACAGCAGCTCCAATACTAGTTTTGAACTTGGACTGTAACTGACCAATAACCTGGACTAAGACAATCAACTTTCTCTAGGAACTCTAATGTCACCATTTCTTTAACTTTCCATTCCTCGGAAGGAATGTGCTTCATAAATACTTTGTCTTTGTCTTTGATTAAAATTGTTGGATTTGCAGGATGCTTGAAATGTCCAGTTTTGTTGCACTGGAAGCACTCTGCACTACTTGCTGGAATGTCCTGGTGCCTATGCTGGGTTTTTCTGCCACCATCTCAAAATGGCTGCTGGCATGGAGTTTCCCCCCACTTTCACCTGGTTTGCCGGGCTTTCCTGTGGGTGGGGCCACCACTCATGGGCATAACCCATCAACTGGGTCATAAGCTTCGGAGTCGTGCCAAATTATAGCCCAATTAAATTCTCTAAGCTTGGCCTGCCTCACTTACTGGACCACTTGATCCAAAGAAAGATCATCTTTCATCTGCAGAAAGTCAGTTTTTCAGCTGGACAACCACAACTATGCAACCACAGATTAGCTCATCCTTCAATGCCCCATATACATAAGAACTAGCTAGATGATGTAGCTCGATTAGAAATAATTCGTTCGATTCCCGAGGTCATTGCCATTGTTGGTTAAAACGTGACCGTGTGATTATTAAGTTTTACTTCAGGCTAAAATATGTGTCAATAGCTTTATGAATGGACTCAAAGTCTGCAGTGGATTCCTACATCCCCTGCCTTAGAAGAAATGTTGCCTGCTGCTGCATCTACCACATAAAGGAATTGACTTGTAGCTTTTGCTCCTTTTCATGAAGGCCTGATGCTGCTTGATACCAGAGAAAATGGCATTTTCATAACTCCCACTGCTAGCCTCTCTGCAGGCACTCAAGGCAGTCAGACAGGTGGGGCAAGGGCAGAGACTGCTTAGCAGGTCTGGTCATCATTACTTCTCTCCAGTGACACCGATATTTTTTTAACAAGCTGCTTTCAAAGTTTTCTGAGATGGCCCTTCTATCTTGGATCCTAGGCATGGGACTTGGTTAGTAGACAGATTGTAGACATTCTCTGTTATCTGCTTAACACTTGTTCATTAGTACTACATCATCCATGTCATGCATTAGCGTATCCCATCTGTTAGCCTTTTATACTGCAGTGACATTCTCTACTTGAACCACTTTGTTTCACAATGGAACATTCTGATCGGGCTTTCTCCTGAAAACATATGCACTTCAGAAATTCCTGCCCCTCTCTGCCCTCCATACAATCACTGCCCCATTTAATATTGAGGAAGTTTCTACTACATTTTGAAGCTGGAATCCCTGCTAAATTAATTTCACTCCTCTCTCATAGTAACCTGCATTCAAGATTAATGGCCCAACTCTGTTCAGGTGCAACTTGTCTATCTTCCTGTCACAGAACTATTCCAGGAATCTGAAGCCTTCCCTCCTGCATTATGTCTGTTAACCATGCATTAACCTGCCATATCCTCCTATTTCTATTCTCACTATCTCGTAGTACTGAAAGTAATCCAAAGGTTTGGATTTCTTACTCTCTAACTTCCTTCCTAGCTCCTCAAACTCTTGACTGTAGGACCTCAACCCTCATTGTCCTCCTGTCACTGGTTCCAACATGGACCATGAGTTTTGGCTATTCACCTTTCCCTGCAGCATTTTCTGCACCCAAGGAAGCAGTGTACCACACAGGTCTCAGGTTGACAGGAGCTTGTGTTCTTCAACTGCACCTTGGATTCCAACATTTTTCAGAGTTCCATATTTGTATTACAATAAAGAAATTGATGCAACAAACACATTGCACCCCTATGACTTGGGAGTGACCTGAAAATAGAAAGGTTGCTTTCCAAGGGCATAATGTTCCTATGGCCTCAGCTATAGTGGCTGAGTTAGCAGCTTACAATGTGTCTGCAGCATTGGGCTCCTGTTTGAATATGATGACCCTTTACAACAGGTAAAAGGCAATCAAATATGTAATGGCAAAATACAAAAATACAATGTCTTAAATTGTAATGCAAATGCAGTGCAGTAAATAACTGTACTAATTATCTGAATTTTCCACTTCTGCACTCTCAAGTCCCTTGTTTTCTCTCCGTTCATTTTAATAGGTGGAAAATGGTAACTTGGCAGGGACGCATAGAAGCAAAAACCCCCTGCAGTATATTTGCACTGCTACTTTCTCCCTCCAAATGCCATTTTTTCCGAGCATTAAGCCCCAGCCCTTGTGCTGTCTCCTCACCTGAGCCCCAGTTACTTTCAAGCAGCTGTATTTCATCTGGATCCATCTGAGCCTCAAGTGAGAAAGCGGAGTTGTGGTAGAAGATTCACCTTGATCTTAGTGAATGATCGAAGAAGCTCGAGGGGCTGTATGGCCTGTTGCCCTATTTCTTATATTCTTAATATATGCTGCCATTTTCTGCATGACTTGCATTTCAAAAAGGCTAAAATTGAGTACAATAGTAAAGCAACATGCATAAGAGGCATACAGTAAAAAAATATTTTAAAACTTGGAGGAAACAAAAAAAGTAGTCAGGTGGGAAAGATTGGAAGAAAATGGAGAGTTAAAGGCAACAATGGAATGTGATGTATGATAGACATACAGAAAGAGAGACTGGGAAATACAGACTGAGAGCAGAGAAAAATAGGGAAGCGTAGGGAACCGTTACAGGAAGGCAGAGATACACATTTTATTTTTTGCCTGAGAAATCCTACAAGAGAAACTATTAGATAATTACCACCATATGCAATGCTATTCCACTTGGATGGATCTTCTGGGATATTCGGCACCCTGTGCACATTGATGAGAAGAGCAATAAACTTGCTCTTACCTAGTATAACAACAGGCTATCTCATACACCAGAGCAGGAAGTTAACCTATTCAATCCCCAGCCTGTGCTGAATAATGTAACCTTTAAATGGGACAATAAAAGGTGTGCTATGTTTGGCCTCAATAGCACTGAGTTAGGAAGGGAAAAATTTACTGACTTCAGCTCTTGCTATCTACTAATCCTTGGTAAAGTATGCTTTTTGGATCCTTAGCTTTTTAAATAGAAGCAAAATATAAAAGCAAAAATCTTTTTTAAAACTGCTAAACTTGTATCATTCACGAGTTAAGCCTCAGCTGCTGTATTATGTCCAATTCCGGTCACAATATTATAGGAAAGATGTCCAGGTTTTGAATATGGTCAGAGGAGATTTACCAGACGGGTAGTTATGCAAAGAGACTTGAGAAGCATCAGCACTCATGGAACCAAACCCTCAGAAAGAGCCATTCACTCAGATTTGGTGGTAAGAATAAAGGTGAAGCTATTGGTACTCGCTGTAAATCAGATTGCAACTTCCAGCATCTGCACATGCACAATTAAACAGAGAAATCAGGAAATTGCTATCTACTTTGTCCTGCACCTCCACAACCTTCACTACACCAATACCTTGCCAAGAGAATCAGTATTAAACCGCAAGGAAGGACATGAAGTTCCAATAATTATCCGTTAGATGCCCAGTAAGCACTGCAGAAACAATTGAAGTGAATTTTGAATGGCATGATAAGTCTTAATTGCTACCAAATTCTGGATTGAAAATGTATTTTTGCAGGTTTGTTGTTGGAGATTTAAAAATCATTTTTTTTCTGTTTGTGATTTTTACAAAGAGCATTTAATTCAAACTTAGGTTTCCTGGTTTTGAGTCTGCATGTCTCGTAAGGGTTCTTCAGTCCAACTGGTTGAAGATACAAGCTATTGCTTGCCCTGTTCTCACAGATCCCATGCAGAGGATGCCATGCTGAAATGGCTCTCTAATTACCATAAATTGCTGTACAAAAGCTTAATAAAAGTCTGGGTAGCTGCAAGTGGGATGAATGTTGGGCGCTGTTCTTTGCCACTGACTACAAAATCCAGGCCAATATTGAGTTTAAAAAATAAAGTAATATACAGTTGAAACAGGATGTAAGCAAGTGACAGAATGCAAAATCTTCCTACATCTACTGTTCCAAATATTGGGAGCAAAGAAATCTTGGCAAACCTCCTGCATTATGCCATTAGAAGCAATAGACTGACTATGTTTAAGAACTATTTACAAACTGATTACCAGCCTTTATTTTAGATTCCACTGGTTAGATCATAAATTCTTGGGGGATAGACAATGGCATAGTGGTAGTGTTGCTGGACTAGTAATCCAGAGACCTAGAGTAATGCTCTGGGGACCTGGGTTTGAATCCCACCATGGCAGATGGTGGAATTTGAATTCAATAAAAATCTTGAATGATGACCATGAAACCATTGCCAATTGTCATAAAACCCCACCTGGTTCACTAACATCCTTTAGGGAAGGAAATCTGCTGTCCTCACCTGGTTTGGCCTACCTGTTATTCCAGATCCACAGCGATCCACATGGATCTTAAATGCTCGCTGAACAAGGGCAATTAGGGATGGGCAATAAATGCTGGCCTAGCCAGCGACGCCCACATCCCATGAATGAATTTTAAAAATTTGGTTTAAGATCAGCTCAATTAGCATAATTGAAAAACCGGTCACTAAATATTAAATATTGCAGATGGAAACAGCAAATATCTCTTTCACCACGCTTTTATTTATTTAAACTGTTAGATGAGGACAGCAGATGTTATTGTTCAACAGGGCCTTGACCTTATGAAGTTTCAGTTCAGTGAAACCTGTAAAATGGGGTTCGTGTGCAATGCTGATCACTTGTCCACCTAGTATGAAACCAGAATTTTGTGAAGTCATGTTAGGTGATGTTCTGCACAAAATGTCTATCCAGCATTGTGTTTGATCAGCAGTTGAAAGTCTATACCACGGAAATGGTGAGAACCAGCAAGTGTATCACATACCTCCCTTTTGTATAATTTAAATTCCTTTGTAATTTGTCATGTGAGAAATCCCAGTGCTGAAGATTCTGTATGGGCTTAGGCTGTTCTCTTTTAACCTATCCATCCAGTATCACCTGTGTAATATTTATGATTTTCTATTGTTTTCTGCTGCTGCAAAGTTTAGAGTCCGTTTTCTCTAATAACTTACCAATTTATGCTATTGACTAATAATTTTAAAGGCTTCTGATTATTAAAAATGTGTAAGTTAATCCTGACTGCTGTGCTGCCATTGAAAATTATTTTTGTTTCCTTTTTAATTTTGATTTTAAAGAAAACCAACATACAGATCTTTATCCTTGTTTGCAGTTACTCTATTGGTATAATCAGGTGCTGCTAGTAATCAGTATAGCTTTTAAACTGTCAAACGCAGTCTGTCATTCCTGCATCCTTTCGAACCTTCTGTTCTTCCTTAACACACCAGTTAGTGGAACAACTACACTGCTGAAATTTGGCACAAATTTTCAATAAATCTGCTCATGCCAATAAATTGCAAAACTTCCCGTTTTGCTTTTGGCACTGGGAACTCCACAATAGCTTTTACTTTTGCATCCCGTGGGGCCACTTGACCATGTCCAATGGTGTGGCCAAAATTAATGACTTCTGCCTTTTCACTCTTTGCCAAACTTATAACCAAATTGGCCTCTTGTATTCGGTTGAATACTGTAGGTGTTCTTCCCAAGTCTGACTGAATATCACCAAATCGTCAATATAGACTGCACTTTGCTCCGTCCTTCAATCACCTTGTTTGGCAGTCTTTGAAATGTGGCTGGGGCATTTTTTATACTAAAAGGCATCACCTTACATGGATGCAGACCATCCGGGGTCACACAAGCTGATATTTCTTTTGCCCTTTCCTATAATGGACCTGCCAGTATCCTCAAAGTAAGTCAATTTTCGTAATAAATACTGACACTCCAATTCTTTCAATGCAATCT
Source organism: Carcharodon carcharias (assembly GCF_017639515.1). Taxonomy (NCBI): domain Eukaryota; kingdom Metazoa; phylum Chordata; class Chondrichthyes; order Lamniformes; family Lamnidae; genus Carcharodon; species Carcharodon carcharias. The sequence goes on from NC_054472.1 coordinate 171,691,306, forward strand.
TCCAGTCGTGAAATAGAATATAAATCCACTTTTATTATTGCATTCACTTTGCAGTAATCAATACAGTTATTGAGATCCATCCGGTTTTGGCGCCGTTATGATAGGTGAACTCCAATTATCATGACTGGCTTCTGTTATGCCATTATGAAGCATAAATTCAATTTCTTTTCGAACTTGAGCCAATTTCACCAGATTTAATCTATACGCGTGTTGCCTTATTGAAGCTGAATCCCCCACAATTAGCATCATGCATAGCTAAAGTTGTTCTCCCTGGCCTATTCCCACAAATTGACTTACGTGACTTGATTTATTCATTTACGGGATGTGGGCATCGCTGATTGGCCAGCATTTGTTGCCCATCCTAATTGCCTTTGCTTGAGAAGGTGCTGGTGAACTGCCTTGTTGAATCAATGTAGTCCATGTGGTGTAGGTACACACACACTGCTGTTAGGAAGGCAATTCCAGGATTTTGACCCAGCAACAGGAAAGGAACGACAATATATTTCCACTTCAGGATGATGAGTGGCTTGGAGGGGAACTTGTAGGTGGTGGTGTTTCTATACATCTGATGCCCTTGTCCTTCTAGATGGTAGTGGTCATGGGTTTGGAAGTTGCTGCCTAAGGAGTCTCGGTGAGTTTTTGTAGTGCAACTTGTAGAAGGCACACACTGCTGCCACTGTATGTCAGTGGTGGAGGGAATGAGTGGCACACCTTCCACAAACAATCAAGTGAGCTGCTTTGTCCTCGATGGTGTCAAGCTTCTTAAGTGTTGTTGGAGCTGCACTCATTCAGGCAAGTGGAGAGTATTCCACTACACTTGTGTCTTGTACATGGTGGACAGGCTTTGGGGAATCGGGAGTTAATCGCCGCAGGATTCCTAGCCTCTGACCTGCTCTTGTAGCCACAATATATGGCTAGTTCAGTTCAATTTCTGGTCAGTGGTAACCCCCAGGATGTTGATATTGGGGAAACAGCGATGGTAATGCCATTGAATGTCAAGGAGCAATGGTCTTATTGGAGATGGTCATTTGCTGACATTTGTGTGGTACGAATGTTACTTGCCACTTGTCAGCCCAAGCCTGGATATTGTCCAGGTCTTGCTGCATTTGGACCCGGACTGTTCAGTATCTGAGGATTTGCAAATGGTGCGGAACATTGTGCAATCATCAGTGAACATTGTCACTTCTGACCTTTTGATGGAAGGAAGGTCATTGATGAAGCAGCTGAAGATGGTTGGGCCTAGAACACTAGCCTGAGGAGCTCCTGCAGTAATGTCCTGGAACTGAGATGATTGGCCTCCAACAACCACAGCCATCATCCTTTGCCATTTCAACACACCACCCTGCTCTCATGCCCACATGTCTGTCCTTGGCCTGTTGCAATGTTCCAGTGAAGCTCAGTGCAAACTGGAGGAACAGCACCTCATCTTCCGACTAGGCACTTTACAGCCTTCCGGACTTAACATTGAGTTCAACAACTTCAGATCGTAAACTTTCTCCTCCATCCCCACCCCCTTTCCGATCCCCCTTCTTCCAATAATTAAATTTTTTTTAATATATCTTTTATTTTTTTAATTTATTTCCACCCATTGTTTTATCTTCACCTTTTAGCCTATTTCAGTCCCTTTCCCCCCACCCCACCCCCACTAGAGCCATTTGTCATTTCCTCGTCCTGCTTCCTACCCTTAATATCACCATTAGCACATTCCTTAGCTAATATCATCACCGTCAACACCCCTTTGTCCTTTTGTCTATGACATCTTTGGCGATCTCTTCTTTGCCTCCACCTATCACTGGCCCTCTATCCAGTTCTACTTGTCCCACCCCACTCAACCAGCTTATATTTCACCTCATTTCTATTTTTCGTTAGTTCTGATGAAGAGTCATTCGGACTTGAAACGTTAACAGTATTCCTCTCCGCAGATGCTGTCAGACCTGCTGAGTTTTTCTAGCTATTTTTGTTTTTGTTTCAGATTTCCAGCATCCACAGTATTTTGCTTTTTGCCTCCATCTTCCTTTGTGCTAGGTATGACTCTAATATCTCTAATGCGTGTAAGTCACTTTGACAATTCTCTGGTAGGTAACTTGATATTAATTTAATTTCTTAAGTACTTCCTCATTTTCCAATTCAATCAGAGGAAGGTCAGTTTCAGAAGTTTTAATTTTTGTTTTATCCTCTGAAAATTTAGACAAATTCCCTTCTCTTCCTTCCTCTTTAACGACAGTTACTAGCACTTCCTTCTGTCTATCCTCCCTGTCAAAGTAATGTCTATCCTCCCTGTCAAAATAATGTTTTAGCATGTTCACATGGTACACACACTGACTCTTTCTCCCATCTGGAGTACTCGCTACATAGTTTCCATCATTCAGTTTCTTTTCAATCTGCTATGGTCCGCTAAATCTTGTCTTCAACTGTTCACCTGAGACTGGCAACAACACCAGCACTTTCTCTCCAGCTACTAAGCTATGAAATTTTGCCTTTTTATCTGTATTTGCTCTCATTATTTGTTGAGATAGTTTTAAATGTTCCTAGGCTTACACTCATGCCCGAATTAATTTTTCTCTGAATTTTGTTACGTAATCCAGGAGAGTAGTTTCAGAACTCTGATTCACCAATTTCTCCAGAATCAGTTTGAGTGGTTCCCTTACTTCGTGACCATAAATCAACTCCAAGACTCATAAGGGGCACCCCTAATAGCAAACAAGAAGAATAGAATCCCCTGATCCCAATCATGAGGATATTCTTGATTATAAGGTCTAATCGTAGTTTTTAAAGTTTGATGCCATCTTTCCAAAGCACTTTGAGCTTCAGGGTGATAAGCAGACAACCTGAACTGCTGTATCTCCAGACTGTTCATTACTTCCTTAAACAGTTGAGACATAAAATTTAAACCCTGATCAGATTGTAATTTCTTTTGACAATCTGTATCTCATAAAGAATTTAATTAATTCTTCTGCAATCACCTTTGCTGTAATTTTCCTTAAAATATTACTTCTGGACACAAAATTAGACCGGAAGAGGAAGAATCTGAAAGAAAGAGGGAGGATGCTGAACCTCAGTTAGCTGGGTCAATTTTTGAAAAGTTAGCCCAAGGGGAGAAGGTGAGAGTAAATGAGGCTGAGGTGTTTAGCCCATCAGATTTAGTGGAATTACAGCAGAAGGATCCAGAATTAAAAGAGCCGTATCAGACCAAAACACTTCTAATGGCTTCTGGAGATCTCATGGACACATCCATGATAGTCAGTAAATACTGATTCCCACTTTTAGTTTTTGGGTGGGGGTCCTACACAGTCGATCAGGACCCTTTTAAAAGGTAACTCAAATTCTGGAATAGGAACTAAAGGTGCCGGTTTAATCACCACTTGAGGTTTTCCTACCACTTGACATGTGTGGGATGTCTGACAAAATTTAACTACATCTCTATGTAGTCTAGGTCAATACAAGTGTTTTTGTATTTTAGTTTGGGTTTTTCTAACTCCCAATTTCCAGCCATTGGGATTTTATGAGCCATCCTTAAAATTTTATTCCATTATCCAGATGGAATTACTAACTGGCGGACTTTGGCCCACTTGTCATCTGCAGGGTCTTGCAGCGGTCTCCATTTCCTCATTAGTACGTTGTCCTTGAGGCAATAACATTCAGGAATGTGTTTTGCCTCAGTTTCAGAATAAGCTGTGTGTTGTGGCTCTTTTAATTCTGGATCCTTCTGCTGTAATTCAACAAAATTTGATGGGCTAAGCACCTCAGCCACATTCACTCTAACCCTCTCCCCCGGGCTAACTTTTCAAAAATTGACCCAGCCAACTGAAGTTTGGTATCTTCCTCCTTTTTAGATTCTTCCTCTTCCTGTGTGTCTGTGATATTGTCACCACACAGTATGGAAAAAATCCAGGATGCGCTTTTTGTAAAACTGCAGTAGATTGTTTTTTTTTTTCAAAGGGTTCTTCTACCGCTCTAGGGGTAGTTGGTATTTGAGACCCAGCAATATAATTTCCTCAAGTGAACTAAAATCCAGCAATGGGCAATTTCTCTACCACTCCAACAATTACTTCTGTTTTCGAATCACTTTTTAACCCCACTGTACAATACAGGCTTGAATTTTATTCCTCCAATTAACAATTTCTCCTGCAATAATCCTCCTGGGCAGCAGATGGCCTTATCCGGCAACATTGGAGACTGACTTGCAGCAGTGCCCCTCAAAATTCAGATAGGCTTACCTTCTTGTTTCAAGGTACAAGGAAACACTTCTCTCTCACACAAATCCTTGAACACCTCTGTAACCTGTCTCTCAGAATTTCCCTGGGTAGGTTGGGAACACATTCCTACACCTCTGGCTAATTCTGACTGCTCTCTTTGCACTTGTATGAATGCTACTGGTTTATCTCTAACCTGGGACTCATAACTGAAAGCATTTTTTTTCACAGAATCCTTTTGAGCTCCTATCATTACAGTTGGCTTCCCATTTAATTTCCAGCAACATGGGGAGGTGATGGCATAGTGGTATTGTTGCTGGACAAGTAATCCAGAGACCCAGTCTTGGGGACCCAGTTTCAAATCCTGCCACGGTAGATGTTGCAATATGAATTCAATAAAAATCTGAGATTAAAAGTCATAATGACCATGAAACCATTGTCGATTGTTGTAAAAACCCATCTGGTTCACTAATGTCCTTTAGGGAAGAAAATGTGTCATCCTGGTCTGGCCTACATGTGACTCCAGACCCACAGGCACTGTGGTGCCCCTGAACAAGGGCAATTAGGCAATAAATGCTGGCCCAGTGAATGAATAAAAAAAGATAACCTTGTTGCAACTATTAATATTATTAATGCAATGATAACAAATTACTTCCTACACCACCTTTTGGACTCCACTTTTCCATCTTTAGAATACAGGTGTCCTTCAATCTGCTCTTTACAACTAGCAATTTTCCCATCGCTAGACTTTCTACATCTCCAATTTTCTTGCTGACCTCCATATTGCCTGTGTGATATATAATGACAGCAGCTTCTCTGATCTTTTTAATTTGTCTTTCATCTAAATACTTTTTGATACTCAATGGAATACTATCCAAAACTCCTCTTACACTATCAAAACTTTGTTTCAAATTCAAAGAACGAAAGCATTGTTCCCACAGCATCATTTTTTTAACCATTAAGTTTAAGTTTAAAATTTCTAAATAAAGTATTTGAAAACTTAAAACTTGTCTCCTCATGTGACAGTGTCACATGAGCTGGGACATAACCAATGACTTTTTAAAAAATGTATTGAATTTTTAAACACTTCATGAAACCCCATCCCGCCCTTGGATGATGTTCCATGAAAATGCGAAGGCCACCTGGGCTCTTCGCCTGCCTGTCAACCTTAAGGTTGGACGGGCAGCTCATTTAATTGTTTAAATTAGTTTTTAACAGTCCTTAATAGGCCTTTGACAGTTCGGCGGGTGCACAGCCCCACCTCGCTCACCAATTTCAGGCCTAGGTTTCATATCTTTAAATTCCAAATGCTGTGCAATGATTTCAACCACTTCATCTTTACACATCTTTATCTCTAATGCATGTGCTAAGTCTCTTAACTGAAACGTAGAAAATAGAAGCAGGTGTAGGTCATTCGGCCCTTCGAGCCTGTGCCATCATTCAATATGACCATGGCTGGTCCTCTATCTCAATGCCATATTCTTGTGCTCTCCCCATACCCCTTGATGTCTTTAGATTCCAGAAATCTATCCATTTCCTTCTTAAATATATTCAGTGACTTTGTCTCCATGGCCTTCTGTGGTAGAGAATTCCATAGGTTCACCACCCTCTGAGTAAGAAGTTTCTCCTCACCTCAACCCTAAATGGTTTGTCCCGCATCCTGAGACTGTGACCCCTTGTTCTAGACCCCCACCAGCCAGAGGAAACATCGTCCCTGCATCCAGTCTATCCATCCCTGTCGGAATTTTATATGTTTCAATGAGATCCCTTCTTATTCTTCTAAACTCCAGTGAATACATCCTAGTCAGCCCAATCTCTCCTCATACAAAAATCCCGCCATCCCAGGAATCAGTCTGGAGAAACCTTCGCTGCACTCCCTCTATGGCAAGTATATCCTTTCTTCGGTAAGGAGACCAAAACTACACACACTACTCCAGGCATGGTCTCACCAAGGCTTTGTACAGCTGCAGTAAAATATCCTTGCTCCTGTACTCAAATCCTCTTGCAATGAAGGCCAACATACCATTTGCCTTCTTAACTGCTTACTGCACCTGCATGCTTGTTATCAGTGATTGGTGTACAAGGGCACCCAGCTTCCTCTGTTCTCAATCTATCACCATTTAAATAATATACTCCCATTCTGTTTTTTGTACCAAAGTGGATAACTTCACGCTTATCCACGTTTTACTGTATCTGCCCACTCTCTCTCAACCTGTCTAAGTCATCTTGAAGCTGCTTAACACCCTCCTTATCGCTCCCACTTCCCCCTCCCACCCAAGTTTCATTTCGTCAGCAAACTTGGAAATATTACATTTGATTCGCCCATTCAAATCACTGATATATATTGTGAATAGCACAAACTTTTGTAAGAGTTTTCAAATTACCCATGGTTATATTTTCGTCCTTGAGAAAAGTATTAGCAACTGCTAAAGCCATTTTGAAATCTAACCACTTTAATATCCTTCGACAGAAAAAGTTTGAGTTCAGTATCCTCCAAGTACTCATGTCTTTTAGATTCACAAATTCCAATCCACTTGAGAAATTTTGGATCCTGGACAAGCTCCCAAATTTGTTACAACCGCAGCTGATATTCTGAGCAAGCCAGATCACAGATTGAAATCCGTCTCAGCTGATTATAAGTTTTTCCTGTATTGTTGAAATGAGGAGAGAAAGTTACTATACACAAAAGTGCAGGACTCCTGTGATACCATTTTAAAAATTTGAAGAATTAAAATGTTTTCTTTTTAAAAAGAAAGAAAAACTTAAATGCACCAGATAAAAGATATACAGTTAGAAAGAAATCATACAAAATAACCCCCAAACACTTTATCAAAGGTACATAATACAACTTTCTTTTTTGGCGACACCTGTTATAGATCCTTAACCATAAAATCCAGGAAATATTACCCAAACTAAGATATTGCTTTCACTTTAAACAGAAGTAAAGTCCACAACTTCTCAGAACAAGTCCACACTGAGGTGATTTTTCCACCTCAAATATTCTCCTGGCCCAAAACTGAGTTGCTTTCTTCAATTAAAAGACCTTCACAGCTTTTCAGTACACTCCAAAACAGAGGAGTTGTCTTTTAGTGGGGCTCCCCCACCCCACCCCGAAACCAAGGCAACTCCCAGGAGCTGAGAACCCATTTTCATAAATACCTTTTCACCCCACCATCTTAGCTCTTCTTTGTCTTTAAATATCCCTTTTAAAACTCAAGTTCCCAAATATCAAAACCGTTCTTGTTCCTATTTTACCTCTATTTTGGGTCAATAAAATTTAAAACGCCTGCCCCTGTTTACTCACAAATCTCCTATAAAATGCAGATATCCTTTGGCATCTTTTGAGACTCCTTTGAAATGAAACAGCTACAAACCAATTTCAAGACTCATCTCCAAATGCAAATTTCAGATCTACTTTGTTTCCTTGTAAGTTAAGACTAAGGCCTCATTACAAAATGCAAGATAAATTAGTCTTTCATCCCTTAGACTCTATAGACAGTCTGACTCCAACAACCTCACGTTTGATTAACCTGGACACAGACACAGTTTACCCTTACCTACATAGAACATATACATAAACACAGAAATATAACAATGTCTACGTATCGCAGGTAACCTCCAGGATAATGTGGTTTGGGATTCAGCGATGGTAATGCCATTGAATGCAATGGGGAGATAATTAGATTGTCTCTTGCCATTGCCTGGCACTTGTGTGGCATGAATGTTACTTGCCACTTACCTCAGCCTGAATATTGTCTATGTCTTGTCTTATATGGACATGGACTACTTCAGTACCTGAGGACTCATGAATGGTTCATGTAAGTAGTCCTGTGTTGTAGCTTCCAGGCCATGAGATTACAGATTGGGGATGTATGCAATTCTGCTGCTGCTGCTGATGGCCCACAGCGTCTCATGGATGCCCAATTTTGAGTTATTAGATCTGTTCAAAATCTATTCTGATTAGAACAGAGATAGTGCTACACAAGATAATGGAAAGTATCCTCAATGTGAAGATGGCAATTTGTTTCCAAATGGTCTCTACAGTGGCCAGTCCCACCAGTACCGTCATTGACAACTGCATCTGTGACAGATTGGTGAGGACAAGGTCAAGTAGGTTTTTCCCTCTTGTTGGTTCCCTCACTACTTGCTGCGACCCAGCCTAGCAGCTATTTCCTTTAGGACATGGCCAGCTCAGTACGTAGTGGGGTAAAGGGTGGTGCTGTTGTTGTCTGGCGCACTGACCTCTACCTCGCGGAGGCTGAGCGTCAACTCGCAGACACTTCCTCCTACCTCTCCCTGGACCATGACCCCACCACTGAACATCAAGCCATTGTTTCCAGAACTGTCACTGACCTCATCGCCTCTGGGGATCTCCCTCCCACAGCTTCCAACCTGATAGTCACCCAACCTCGGACGGCCCGCTTCTATCTCCTACCCAAAATCCACAAACAGAACTGCCCCGGTAGACCGATCGTCTCAGCTTGCTCCTGCCCCACAGAACTCATTTCTCGTTATCTTGACTCCCTTCTCTCTCCCCTTGTCCAGTCCATTCCCACCTACATCCGTGATTCCTCTGACACCTTACGTCACATCAACAATTTCCAGTTCCCTGGCCCCAACCGCTTTCTCTTCACCATGGACGTCCAATCCCTCTACACCTCCATCCCCCACCAGGATGGTCTGAGGGCCCTTAGCTTCTTCCTCGAACAGAGGCCCGAACAATCCCCATCCACCACTACTCTCCTCCGTCTGGCTGAACTTGTTCTCACGCTGAACAATTTCTCCTTCAACTCCTCTCACTTCCTCCAAATAAAAGGTGTGGCTATGGGTACCCGCATGGGCCCCAGCTATGCCTGTCTCTTTATGGGGTATGTGGAACATTCCTTGTTCCAGTCCTACTCCGGCCCCCTTCCACAACTCTTTCTCCGGTACATCGATGATTACTTCGGTGCCGCTTCATGCTCTCGTCGGGACTTGGAAAAATTTATTAATTTTGCTTCCAATCTCCACCCCTCCATCATTTTCACGTGGTCCATCTCTGACACTTCTCTTCCCTTCCTTGACCTCTCTGTCTCAATCTCTGGTGATAGACTGTCCACCAATATCCATTACAAACCCACCGACTCCCACAGCTATCTCGGCTACAGCTCCTCACACCCCGCTTCCTGTAAGGACTCCATCCCATTCTCTCAGTTCCTTCGCCTCCGTCGCATCTGTTCCGATGATGCTACATTCAAAACCAGTTCCTCTGACATGTCCTCCTTCTTCCTTAACCGAGGTTTTCCACCCACGGTCGTTGACAGGGCCCTCAACTGTGTCCAGCCCATCTCCCGCGCATCCGCCCTCACGCCTTCTCCTCCCTCCCAGAAACATGATAGGGTCCCCCTTGTCCTCACTTATCACCCCACCAGCCTCCGCATTCAAAGGATCATCCTCCGCCATTTCCGCCAACTCCAGCATGATGCCACCACCAAACACATCTTCCCTTCACCCCCCTTATCGGCATTCCGTAGGGATCGCTCCCTCCGGGACACCCTGGTCCACTCCTCCATCACCCCCTACTCCTCAACCCCCTCCTATGGCACCACCCCATGCCTACGCAAAAGATGCAACACCTGCCCCTTCACTTCCTCTCTCCTCACCGTCCAAGGACCCAAACACTCCTTTCAAGTGAAGCAGCATTTCACTTGCATTTCCCCCAACTTAGTCTACTGCATTCGTTGCTCCCAATGTGGTCTCCTCTACATTGGAGAGACCAAACGTAAACTGGGCGACCGCTTTGCAGAACACCTGCGGTCTGTCCGCAAGAATGACCCAAACCTCCCTGTCGCTTGCCATTTTAACACTCCACCCTGCTCTCTTGCCCACATGTCTGTCCTTGGCTTGCTGCATTGTTCCAGTGAAGCCCAACGCAAACTGGAGGAACAACACCTCATCTTCCGACTAGGGACTTTACAGCCTTCCGGACTGAATATTGAATTCAACAACTTTAGGTCGTGAGCTCCCTCCCCCATCCCCACCCCCTTTCTGTTTCTTCCCCCTTCCTTTTTTTTTCCAATAAATTATAAAGATTTTCCTTTTCCCACCTATTTCCATTATTAAAAAAAAAAATAAAAAAAAACCCCCACTAGAGCTATACCTTGAGTGCCCTACCATCCATTCTTAATTAGCACATTCGTTTAGATAATATCACCAACTTTAACTTTAACACCTATGTGTTCTATTGTACTATTGTCATTGACATCTTTTGATGATCTGCTTCTATCACTGCTTGTTTGTCCCTACAACCACACCCCCCCCCACCTCTCTCTCTCTCTATCTCTCCGCCCCCCACACACACACCTTAAACCAGCTTATATTTCAACTCTTTCTTGGACTCGAACTCAAGTTCTGTCGAAGGGTCATGAGGACTCAAAACGTCAACTCTTTTCTTCTCCACCGATGCTGCCAGACCTGCTGAGTTTTTCCAGGTAATTCTGTTTTTGTTTCAGTCCGTAGCGGTGCTACCGAACTAGTCTTGGTGCTGGACATTGAAGTTCCCCACCCAGAGTACATTCTGTGCCCTTGCCACCCATGGTGCTTTCTCCAAGTAGTTCAACATGGAGAAGCACTGATGCATCAGCTAAGGGGGGATGATAGGTCATACCAGTAGGAGGTTCCCTTGCCCATGTTTGACCTGATGCCGTGAGACGTCATGGGGTCCATAGTCGATGTTGAGGACCCCCAGGGCAACTCCCTCCTGACTGTATACCACTGTGCCACCACCTCTGCTGGGTCTGCCCTGTCAGTGGGACAGGACATACCCAGGGCTGATAATGATGTCTGAGACATTGTCTGCAAGATATAATGCTGTGAATTTGTCTATGTTCAGCTGTTGCTTGACTAGCCTGTGGGACAGCGTGCTCGATTTTGAAACAAACCCCCAGGAGGATTTTGCAGGCTTGACAAGGCTGAGTGTGCCATTGTTGTTTCCAGTGCCTAGGTCAATGGCAGCTACTCTTTCTGGTTTGTAGTGGTTTGATACAACTGATTGGCTGGCTAGGCCATTTCAGAGGGCATTTAAGAGTCAACCACATGGCTGTGGGTCTGGGGTCCTATGGCGACCAGACCTGGTAAGGATGGTAGATGGGCGTTTGTGAACCAGATGGGTTTTTATGACAATCGACACTGGTTTTGTGGTCACCATTAGACTAGCTTTTTAATTCCAAATTTATTTATTGAATTTAAATTCCACCAGCTGCCATGATGGGATTCAAACCCTTATCCACAGAGCATTATGTTCAAAATTGGCTTAGTTGTCGGAGACAGAGGATGATGACAGAAGGATGCTGTAGTGACTGGAAGCCAATGTCCAGTGGTGTACCACAGGGATCTGTGCTCGGTCCTCTATTATTTGTCATTTATATAAACAACATAATGACTATGTGGGCGGTAGGATTAGTAAGTTTGCGGATGACACAAAGATTGGCTGGGTGGTTAACAGTAAGGTCGAGTGTCTTGGGCTACAGGAAGATATAGAAGGGATGGTCAAATGGGCAGATAAGTGGCAGATGGAACTTAACCCTGAAAAGTGTGAGGTGATACACTTTGGAAAGAGTAATTTGACAAGCAAGTATTCAATGAACGGCATGACATTAGGAAGTTCTGAGGAACAAAGGAACCTTGGCGTGTGTGTCCATAAATCTCTAAAAGCAGAGGGGCATGTTAGTGGGGTGGTGAAAAAGGCATATGGGACACGACTTTATCAATCGAGGCATAGATTACAAAAGTAGGGAGGTCATGTTGGAGTTGTATAGAACCTTGGTGAGGCCACAGCTGGAGTACTGTGTGCAGTTTTGGTCACCACATTATAGGAAGGATGTGATTACACTGGAGGGGGTACAGAGGAGATTCACCAGAATGTTACCTGGGATGAAACATTTAAGTTATGAAGAGAGGTTGGATAGACTTGGATTGTTTTCGTTGGAGCAGAGAAGACTGAGGGGCGACCTGATCGAGGTGTACAAGATTATGAGGGGCATGGACAGGGTGGATAGGGAGCAGCTGTTCCCCTTAGTTGAAGGGTCAGTCACAAGGGGACATAAGTTCAAGGTGAAGGGCAGGAGGTTTAGGGAGGATGTGAGGAAAAGCTTTTTTACTCAGAGGGTGGTGATGGTCTGGAATGCACTGCCTGGGAGGGTGGTGGAGGTGGGTTGCCTCACATCCTTTAAAAAGTACCTGGATGAGCACTTGGCATGTCATAACATTCAAGGCTATGGGCCAAGTGCTGCTGAATGGGGTTAGGTAGGTAGGTCAGGTGTTTCTCACGTGTTGGTGCAGACTCAGTGGCCAAAGGGCCTCTTCTGCACTGTGATTCTGTGATTAAGCTTAGTATCTCGATTACTAGTCCAGTGACATTGTCACTATGCCACCCTCTTTCCCCAAGTGCGTTGGAATAGTCGAGTCTAGAAGGGAACAAAGTCAGTTTGAGCAGCAGGACTGTCAGAAATGGCTGAAAATGGCAGTAAAAGTGGAAGTAGGCGATCTTGGTGATCAAGATATGAGATCGAAGCTGATGGCCAAATAGTACACCAAAGCTGCAAACATTCTGGTTCAGCGTCAGACAGTGAGATAATTGAATATCATTAAGGGGATGTCTTGGGGATAAATCTTAAGGGTTTTATCTTCTTGGCAAAATTGTTTGGGAGAGCCCTGATGGAACAAACTGTTCTGCGTGCCTTTCATGTTGGTTGTCTTATGTACTTGCTGTGACTACTCTCAACACCTTAGTATTGTTACAGGAGGGAAGGAGAAAACAAGTGAAAGTTCTGTTTAACATCTCTGAAAGACTGCATTTCTGGCAAAGCAGCACACCCTCAATGCTGCATTAATGTGTCACTTTCATTAGGAGCTCAAATTTAGAACCTTCAGATTTAAACTGACATGCAACTACAATGCTTCTGCTCATGGATGGCCCGTGGTATAGTTGAACCTCTGCACATGAACACAAGCACCCATAAAATCCAAGTTTCCCTTCACCTATAAGAACTACTCAGCCAGTCAAGGATTAAAAAACTATTGCAGAGCTACTTTAAGAGAACTTGGTAATTTGCCAGGTGCTACCATGGTCATGAGTTCATTTACATAGTGTAGTATCCAGTGGAGAAAAAAGTTATCTATAGCTGTAATATGATGCAGATGGTCCATGCACGTCACCTTTTAGAGCTTCTAAACATATTCTAATTTTTTTATTCATTCACCGGATGTGGGCATCACTGGTAAGGCTGCCATTTATTGTCCATCTCTAATTTACCTTGAGAAGAGGGTGATGAGTTGTCTTCAACCACTGCAATCCATGTAGTGTAGGTACACCCACAGTGATGTTAGGGAAGGAGTTCCAGAATTTTGACCCAATGACAGCACTCGTCCAGGCAAGTGGAGGGTATTCTGTCACAGTTCTGACTTGTTCCTTGCGGGAGGTGAGTTACTTGCCACAGAGTTTCCAGACTCTGACCTGCTCTTGTAGCCACAGCATTTTTATGGTTGGTCCAGTTCAGTTTCTGTTCAATGGTAACCCTCAGGATGTTGATGTTAGTGGAGATGGTTAGATTTTTCCTTGTTGGAGATGATCATTGCCCCCCCCCCCCACCAACTTGTGTGGCATGAATGTTACTTGCCACTTATCAGCCCAATCCTGAATGATATTCAGGTCTTGCTGCACGTGGGTACGGACTGTTTCAATATCTGAGGAATCGCGAATGGTACTGGACAATCAAAGGTGAGCATTCCCACTTCTGACCTTGTGATGGAGGGAAGGTCATCAACGAAGCAGCTGAAAATGGATGGACCTAGGACACTAGCCTAAGGAGCTCCTGCGGTGATGTCCTGGAGCTGAGATGATCGGCCTCGAACAGCGACAACCTTTATACCAGGCATGATTTCAACTAGTGGAGTTTCCTCCTGACTCCCATTGATTTCAATTTTACCAGGGCTCCTTTTGTGTCACATTCAGTGAAATGATTTCACTATCACCTCTTTTTTGGATCAAGGCTGCAATGAAGTCTGGAGTTGAGCGGCCCTGACACATCACAAACTGAGCTTTTTTTTTACTCCGCAGATGTCACACCTGCTGAGTTTTTCCAGGTATTTTTTTTTTTACTCGTTCTTGGGACATGGGCATCTGGCTAGGTCAGCATTTATTGCCCATCCCTAACTGACAGAGGGCATTTTAGAGTCAATCACCTTACTGTGGGTTTGGAGTCACATGTAGGCCAGACCAGGTAAGGACAGCAGATTTCCTTCCCTAAAGGACACTAGTGAACCAGGTGGGTTTTTATGACAATCGACAATGGTTTCATGGTCATCAACGGACTTTTAATTCCAGATTGTATTATTGAGTTCAAATTCCACCATCTGTCCTGGGTCCCCAGACCATTACCCCTGGGTCTCTGGATTACTAGACCAGTGAACAATACCACTATGCCACCGCCTCCACTGGTAAGCAGGTTACTGCTGATGAATTCTTTTCACATTCAGAACATTTAAAGGGTTCTCTTTTATCAGAGGGAAAGCATTGGCTTTCAATGTAGCGTGAGTACTGAAAAACTGCTGTTTGATAGTGCTGTCAGTGTCACCTTTAATTATTTTGCTCATGATTGAGGGTAGGCTGATGGGGTGGTATTTGGCCATATTGGAGTGATTGAACTTTCTGTGGACAGGACATACATGGGCAATTGTCTAAATTGTCAGGTAGATGCCAGTGTTGTAGCTGTACAACTTGGCTAGGGGCGCAACTATTGCTAGAGCACAGACCTTCAGTACTACTCCCAGAATCTTATCAGGACCCTTAGCTTTTGCTCTATCCAGTGTCTTCAGCTGTTTCTTGATATCACATGGAGTGAATCAAACTGGCTGAAAACTGGCACCTATGTTGATGGTAAGAACCAGAGATGGACTTGGCACTTCTGGTTGAAGATAGTCACAAATACTTCAGCCTTGTCTTTTGATCTGATGCGCTGGGCTTCCACATCATTGAGGGTGAGGATGTTGCGTGGAGCTGCTTCTTTTAGTTCTTTAATTGTCTGCCATCATTCACCACTGGGTGTGGCAGGACCTGCAGGTTTTGATATGCTCCACTGGTTATGTGATCACTTCATTCTGTCTGTCGTGCCACTTCCTCTGATTGTGATTGTGTTTAATTCTGCTGCTGATGTCCCACAGCACCTCATGGATACCAAGCTAGGTGGAAAGGTAAGCTGTGGGAAAGAGGCAGAGAGCGTGATGAGAGATATAGGCAGTTTAAGTGAGTGGGCAACAAGATGTCAGATGGCGTATAAGGAAGTGTGAAATTATTCACTTTGGTCGTAAGAATAAAAAAGCAGAACATTTTTTAAAAAGTGAGAAACTTGTTCATGTTCAAAGAGACTTGGGTGTGCTCATACAAGGAACACAAAGTTAGCGTATAGAATCAGCAAGCAATTAGGAAGACAGGTGGCATGTTGGCCTTTATTGCAAGGAAATTGGATTACAAGAGTAAAGAAGTCTTGCTACAATTGTATAGTTGAGACTGCATCTGGAGTACTGTGTGAAGTTTTGGCCTCCACATTTAAGAAAGGATATACTGCATTGGAGGTGGTACATAAAGGTTCACTAAATTGGTCACTGGAATGAGGGGGTTGTCCTATGATGAGAGGCTGAGTAAATTGGGCTTACATTCTCTGGATTTTAGAAGAATGAGAAACAATTTCATTGAAACCTACAAAATTTTGAAGGGGCTTCTTAGAGTGAACACTGAGACTGTTTCCACTGATCAGGGAATCTAAAACAAGGGGGTACAGTCTTAGGATAAGGGGCTGATCATTTAGGATTGACATGCAAAGAAATTACTTCACATAAATGGCTGTGAATCTTTGAAATTCTCTACCCCAGAGGGTTATGAATGCACCTTTGTTAAATACATTCAAGGCTGGGATAGACAGATTTTTGTTCTCTCAGGGAATTAAGGGATATAGGGAGCAGATGGAAAAATGGAGTTGAAGCCCAGATCAGCCATGATCATATTGAATGGTGGCGCAGGTTTGATGGACCATATGGTCTACTCCTGCTCCTATTTCTTGTGTTTTTGAATGGATGTCCAGATGAGCTGCTGAATCTATTCATTTAGTACAGTGGTGGTGTCACACAATACAATGGAGGGTGTCTCCAGTGTAAAGACGAGATTTGTTTCTGTGAGGGCTGTGTAATGGTCACTCCTACCAATGTTGTTAGGGATTGATGTATCTGTGACAGGTAGATTGGTGAGGTTGAGGTCAAGGAGGCTTTTCTCTCTTGTTGGTGTTCTCACAACCTACTGCAGGACCAGTCTAGAAGATATGTCCTTCAGGGCTCTGCCTGCTAGGCCAGTAGTGGTGCTACTGAGCCATTCTTGGTGACAGACATTGAAGTCCCCCGCCCACAGTACATCTTGTGCCCTTGCTGCCTTTCCTCAGTACTTTTTGCAAGGGGTGTTCAACATGGAGGAGTACTAATTCATGAGCTGTGGGAGGATGGTAGTAAGTAATCAGGAAGTTTCCTTGCCCATGTTTGACCTGATGCCATGAAATTTCGTGGGATCCAGAGTTAATGTTGAGGATTGCCAGAGCCACTTGCTCTCGGTTGTATACCGCTGTGCAACCACCTGTGATAGGTCTGCCCTGCTGGTGGGCAAGACAAATTCAGCTTTGGTGGGCAGAATTTTATGGCCCTGCCCCACCATGATGGGGCCATAAAATTCTGCCTGGTGATGAAAGAGCCTGGGGCATTAGCTGTAAGGTATGAGTGTGACTGTCAGGCTGTACCTAGGTTCCTACGTCAGTGCTGTGTGATCTGTTGTTTTTCGCCTTTTCTGTCTATTTCAGAGTTAATAACATTGCTGTAGGTCTGGTATCATGTAGGTCAGATCAGGTAAGGATAGATTTCCTTTCCTTAAGGGACATTAGTGAATCAGATGGGTTTTTACAACAATCTGTTAGCTTTATATTCACCATTACATAGGATAGCTTTTTGTTCCAGACTTTTTAATTAAACTTACCAGCAGCAATCTTGGTGAGATTTGAATTCGTGTCTCTGGAGCATTAGTCAGGGTTTCAGAATTACTAGTCCAGTAACATTGCCACTGTGCTACCATTCCCAGTTCAGTTACACATATGTTACAAATACTGAAAGGAAAGTCCCTTTTATCTTAGTTTTGAATCACATGACTTAAATGCGTCTATTTGATTGGCTAATTATGGACCTTCAGCTTGACTAGATTCACATGACTGGAAATTTTAGTTTCTGAAATGTTGATTTGCCGGGATCTAAAAATAGACCTCATAGGCGCACACATGTTTTTAAACAATATATTTCGACCTTGAGAAGGAAAGAGCTCCAGGCTGATGAAAAATACTGCACAAGCTTGTTTTTCATCATATTAACCTAGTAAGTTGCAGGATTCAGAACTTCATTCTTCAACAAATCAAAAAGAATCATATCTTTGATATTTTATTCATTCATCAATGTTGATGGACAGAATTTAGTTCCTCAAATTATGCCAAGTTCTCCTTGGCAAGCACTCAAGTAGTTTTGGTTAGTGTTCACAGTAGATAAGGGAAGGATTTTTGGTGATACTTTGGTTGTTGTCTTTTGAAAATATGTATATGCGGTCTCATTTAAAAGATCAAAAAAATGTTCAAGATCTTGAAGAAAACGTTTTTGAACAGACTGCCATCAAGCTAGAAATTCCTCATTACCCTAGCTTATTAAAGAGTACAGGATTTCCTTTGCAAACAAAATACTTCAAATGTTGAATATTTTTCTTACTCTGCATTTTCTCTTGGTCTTTAGATTCAGATCCAGGACACTCAAGTGAAACCTGGGGAGAACGATTAATACCACCTTATAGGACATACTCTGGTAAATGCTGTTAACTTTTGTGAAAGCTTCTTTCCCCCAATCTCCAAATAATTGTTACTTGAAAAAAATGTCTAATTCCACCTTATTATTATTGGATGCTTGTGACATCATTTATTTTTTCTGACTTCTCAATGGTGTGTGCAGTATGCTACAGTCTGACAGCATTCTATGGCCAGTCCCACTTGCTACTTAACTTATTTAATTGTGTTCTACACAACACACAAACGCAGCTCCTCTGGTTTAACTTGCGGGGTCTGCCATGGAAACTGAGTTCACAGAATCACAATTGCAAAAGCACAGAAGGGGACCATTTGGTCCATGTCTGCACTGACTCTCTGAATGAGCAATTCACTTGGTGTCATTCTCCTGCCTTCTCCCTGCACATTCTTCCTTTTCAGATAACAGTCTAATTCTAATTGGAATCCTCGACTGAACTTGCCTCCACCGCACTCTCAGGCAGTGCATTCCAGACCTTAAGCACTCACTGCTTGAAAAAGTTTTTCCTCATGTTGCTTTTACTTCTTTTGCCAATTACTTTAGATCTGTGCCCTCTCATCCTTGATCCTTTCAAGAATGAGAACAGTTTCCCCCATCTACTCTGTCCTGACGCCCATGATTTTGAGCTGAGTTGTGTAAGAATATAACTGCTCCAGGTAACTGTATTAATTAATAGCTCCGAGCATCCAGCCTCGGCAACTTTAATATTTCAAGAAATACAAGGGTAACTTCTGATCTACCTTATGTTGGGTCTATCAATCATCATATATGGATATGAATCACCTTCATGTATATTTGCATATAACCGCCTACTGGGCGGAACCTTTGGCACCCTGAGTGTGAACTCTTCTGCTTCAGCTGGCCACATAACACCAGTGCACTCACTATTTATGCCATCTTCTTTCACACATCTACTTTGATCCGAAGCTACAGGTAAATACCACTCCGTGTGCTATTTTACTTGTCTAAGAAAAGATTGAAACTGGCTTTGTTTCCTTCAGTAGTACAGACAGTAGGCCTCATCGCTTGAAGATTTCTGCATTCACCATTTCTTCCACTACTGTATCTGTGGTAATCTCACTTAACTATTTTCAGTTTAGGCACTCCTAATCAATGCTGCATTCAAGGTCATGTGATTCAGTACTCTTCTAAGGGTCTATTATGTCTGCAGCAATACAGTTAATCACTGCCAGCTGTCTTTCTCAGTTCAGGCTTTCTGTTCTGCAAGCAGATGCTTATAGCACATGCTGCACCTACCCTCTCTCTGCTGTTTAACCCATGATTCATTTTGCTCATGTCAAGTTACCCTAACTTTTTTTATTACTACCCTTAAACCTGCAAGTTATATCTCAGTTGGGCATTTGTGGAGAATTACAGCTTGCCGTGATTCTGCCAACCCAAGACAGCAAATTTTCAAAGGAAGAAGCAACACTAGTTTGCTAATATTTCCAACCTTGGGTAGATTAAGTAGAAAAAATTCAGACGAGTTTCTTGATCATGACATAGGTTGTTTAGTAACTAGTGCTCGCCATGATGGTCTAAACAGGGAAATATTTTCAGTTAATACCAATTGAATTGCAAGTTGAAAATAGGAGCTAAAAAGGTCACATTTCTGAACTGCATTACAACTAAATTCTTTGAAGTTACAGTTGCAAAATTAATATACTTATTGCCTTTCTAATGAAGTGTCCAGTAAAATTAATCATATGTAAGTTGATGGTGTACTCACCTTCATCTCCTTGGAGCTCCTAAAGATGAAATGGAAGATTGTTAAAGTACTATAAAACCTCTTCTTGAAAACCTAAAATCTAAAAACTAATTGTGTGCTACTTTGCATTTATTGGAAGAGATTATGCTAAATAAAATGGTGTACTTAATCTGTATTTTGTAAGTAACTTGTTCACAAAGAAGATGTGTTTATATTTTTTTGAATGTTTTGTTCGCAAGATTCAAAATCCTAAAACATTAAACATTGTCATCTGCTCTGCAAGCTATTCAAATCTTAGTGCTCGAGCTGTGTTTTTCATGAGCCACAAACCTAAATTTTGTATTGCTTAAGGGCCCCTCTCAGCAATGCTGCAATTTAGAGTGATAGAACATGGGTCTCTTCCCCTAGCTTCTTACGTAGTTAACTGCTGCATAGATGCAGAATGTAGGCTAAGCATTTTCCCACAGGAAAGGGAAATAATCTGCAGGATGTCGATTCAAGCTGTCAGGTAGTTTACTAGAACCTTTTACTTACTTCTTGAATGTTGGCGTAGCCAAGGGTTGGCCACTTAGCCCTTCGAGCCTGTTCACCATTCAGATAGATCATGAGTGATCTGTACCTCAAATCCACTTACCTGCCTTAGCTCCAAATCCCTTGAAGCCCTTGTCTAACAAAATTCGTGGATTGTATTATTGAAGGCTTCAATTGTGCCAGCATCTACAGTCTTTTGGGAGGAAAAACTTCCAAATTTCTCCTTTACTTAATGTAGAAAAAGTGCTTCCTCATTATTTTCCTAAATGGCCTAGCTCTAATTTCAAAATTATGCTCCCTTATTTGATTTCCACATTAGAGGAAACAATTTCCCTGTACCAAATTCTTTTCACATTTTAATGCCTCAGTCAGATTCAAATTCAATATTTGAGGGAATAAAAATCATGTTTATGTGACTTGTCCTCAATTTGACACTTGAAGCCTTGGTATAATTTTGGTAAATCTGTACTGCACCCCCTCCTAGGTCAATATATTTTCTTTGAGGTACAGTGTCTGAAACTGAATGCAGTACTCCAGATGGGGTCTGACCAAGGCCCTGTATGTACACTGAAGGATAATTTCCTCCCGTTTGTAATCCAGTCCCCCCTTGAAATAAAAGCAACCTGTTTGGGACTGGGAATTTTGAATTCTTCCGTCCATTGTTTTTTTTTAACGTCATGCATTAATAAATTATTGTAGCCAGGTGAGCTGAGGGAATGGTTTAAGATTTTAGAAATAATTTTTTTAAAAGAAAAGTAACATTCAATTTTTTTAAATTTCAGAAAAAGAAGGTCCTGAGAAAAAGAAAATGAAAAAGGAGCCTGGAAATAAAAAATCCGTTCCTGTTTGCAAAGCCACGCTTGGTGGCATACTTATTGGGTATCCACTGTCGGAACGTCAGCAGATGGCTCTAGTGATGCAGATGACTGCAAGAGATAACAGTCCAGGTCATACCAACCATATTTTTTTAAGTTAACTTTTAATTGTGTAATACTTATGAGCTCCTAAATGAACTTAATGTTTAAAAAATTTTTGCTCATTTGGAATAGTGAATAATATTGCAAAGTTAATCATACTTTAGATTGACAAACGTTAAGTGCTGTGAAAATGTGCAAGACTCTTACAAATTCAGTTAACTTTAGTTCAAAAGTAAGTCATCCTATATCCAGTTACACAATGAGGTTTTCCATTATAAGACAGAAAGCTTGCTAATTGGGCATCATATAGGCATCCTGTATCTTAACAGGAATGAAAACAGGAAATGCTGGAAAAGCTCAGCAGCTCTAGCAGCATCAGCTCTGAAGAACTCATATGGACTGAAACATTCACTCCTGTTTCTCTCTCTACAGAGGCTGCCAGACCTGCTGAGTTTCTCCAGCACTTCCTGTTTTTATTTTAGATTTCCAGCATCCACAGTAGTTTGCTTTTATTTTATTGTATCTTAACAGCACATGAATATGAATAATGTGTGAGAAAAGAAACTGCGCATGTTCTCTTGATTAAATTTTTGTCCAGTTTTCTTCCCACCTCTTCTGAAGGTGCTGATTCCCTCACTGTTCCTTAGGCAGCAGTTCTTTTGGTTTATCATAATTGAATTGCCAGCTAAAACTCATTGTCTAAATTCACAGATGAAGCATGCCATTTGTCAGATCCTGGAGTCCTGCTATTGGCTGTGGTGCTGCACCTCATTATGAATCCTTAGTTTCAGAATTTGGGAACGTAATTGGTATTTTACCTAGTAATCGTTTTCTTGAGGATTCTAGAGTTTATTCTATCTGGTACAAGAACCTTGAGGTTCTTTGAGGTTTTTTCATGATACAAGCTTTTGCTTTCATATGTGATAGGTTATTAAGACCAAATGGCTGCAATGTGGGAGGGAATATCATTTTTCACTCACTGCCAATGCTTTAAAGAGGCAGGCCAGCAGCAAAACAGCAGTAAAACAGAAAAAATTAAAAAGCAGAGGCTTGCTTTGCATAGTCCCTCCAAAGGGGATAGGAAACAGCAGAGAGAAGTACCTACAACTGAAGAAGGACTTAAATGTAGTAATGCTTTCAACCTGTCTCCTACCATCAAAAGACTTCAAACACCTTTACTGTACAGATATTATTCTGGGGAAGCTGAGACAGTGACTGACAAATGGGACGTTAGTCCATGCCTATCTCCCATCATTGGCATACAGCAAGACGGACAAAGGAAAATGCCAGTGGCAATTTTTTTAAAATGGACAGGAGGCTGACCCACCCACTTACTGCTTGTTTTTGGTAATAAAGGAGTATTTGGGACTAAAATCTAAGCTCCTATCTAATCACTAGCACTTCAGCTATGTCTCGCAGAACTGGAAAAAAATTAAATGGCTTTTTTGAACACATTCGGATTTTCTGCTGTTCTTTCATCTCTTCTAATACTGTTTATACTTCAGTCAGTCAGCCTTTGTACAAATCAGAACTCTCTCTAACCCTTGGGTGTCATTATTTTTGGGCAGGGTTGAGTACTTATGTATTTTCAGATTTCAAAGCAGGTGTCCTTCCTCTCTTTTGTTGAATTTCAGCCTAATTTTTATGTGGAATGCAAGTTGTTTTAACCTCCATCTTGTAACCTATAGTATCCTATTTTGCTATACAAAGGAATAACCTGAGGATATCCCTCTAATGGTTTTGATTTTGACTTTGTTTTCTCAATGATTCTAAAGTGGCTTCACTTTTTCTATTGTTTTCTGTGATTTTCTTTGCAGTTTCACTTTACTTTTGTTTTAGGTACTATAAATCAATATCCAATTGGCACCATTGATTTTTGAACTTATTGGCAATATAATTTTTTTTTTCCCTCAAACCAATTTGAGGCTTCAGAATATGCTTACGTTGCCACAGAATCTTTCTAGTACTGGGAACCTTCAAAGTTGTCCTGATTTCTTCGATTCATTTATGATTTAGCTGATCAGATTTGTTCAAAACTCAGTTGCAGTGGTCATAGAGATCACCAAAGTTACTGGAAAGGAATTATGACCTTTAATGTGTCCGAGATCAGATCATCCAGATGCAGGGAAACTTGGTACAGGACTGCTTCAATCACCGAATGTTTCACTGAATTTTGTTACCATTCATTGGAAACTTAAAGTCCCAAGACAGCATATGCAACCTCCTCCAACGTTTGGTTGCTAAGGTGTGCCTCAGTTTTTGGGTGGGCCTTAGAACCAGTAGCAATCAATGCAGATGCCTTCAAGGCGCAATATAAACTCTGGAGCACTATTATCCAGCTCTGATCGATACATATGCCAGTAGAAGGTGCCCAGGCGATATGCTTAATTTTCGTTACCACAGCTCTGAGGCAGATACCAAGGTACCCACACAGATGGACATGCACACAGTTGTCTTGGAAACAGCTAATCGCTGTCAGTGTATGTCTAAACACTAAGAGATAACTAGCCCTCCTCCTCGGGTATTTCCTCTCCTGGCTTATTTCATTGTAGGATCTGGCAGGAGAGCAGTAGTAATTATTGTTGTTCTACAGCTTCTCAAATAGTTTACTTAACAATGAATAAATTAAGCTTACCTGATTATTTGCAGATAAAGCCAATTCAGTTCATAGACAAATCTGAAATGTTGCCCATAAAAGCTTCTATTTGACTGGGATTTTGTACATTGGATGTGGAGATCTAATAGGATAGTATGGGTTTCTGTGAAGGGTGGCTCCAAGGAACCTACTTAGGACAGTGTTTAAGTCTTTTCAGAGCATTATTTATCTGTTTAATGTCATATGTTTTGCTGCTCCAGCTGTCTATGTTGGCTTCAAGTTGCCCAGTAACTCTGGAAACTCTGTTCAAGTATCACATACAATTGTGCTATACTTCCTGTTTCCATGGTGAAATTGAAGAAATGAGAAATAATTCTAGATTATTAACAGAGGTATAATCTTGTTCATTCTCTTATCAACCTTAACATACAAAGTTTACAGAAAGCCAGTATTAATCTCTTTCTGATATGTCATTGCTTGGAGTGATCTTGATATCTCGTTTAGTATAGGGGATGGGTAGTGGACAAGATCTATTTGTGTAGACCTTCTGTAGTGTTAGATTTTATCAATGTTTATATTTATTTACAAATTAAGATAACTTAGCATTGATATTATTGGTTAAATCAACAATAATTGATCAGAAGAAATTCCCATAGTTTGTCCTAGAATGGTCTATGTCCTATTTTCTTTTTTGCTTCTCCCAGGAGATTGCATGGCTTCTAGGGGAAAGGTGGCACGTGATTGATGGTGCATCTAGGTCACATCATGTTGGTAAAGGTCACGTTTAATGTACCATGTGAAACTGGTGCTGTCAGTCAGCTTGAGCATCTTTACTTGTTGCCGTATAAATAAGGCCAGGAATCAGAATAGCTACTGGGAGATTACTTGACTTCAAGTGTGAAACTTAAAAGGGAATATGGTATTATTTTTGTCTCCTCACCACCACTCCCAACCCAAAATAATAGATTCTCCTTTGTATGTGGAAGTATAAAGACGGAGAAAGGTTAAGCTTCTCAGGTATTTATAAGTAAGCTAGTTGATTTTGTCTGACTCTCATTCAGACTGTCCTCACTGATGTTGTTTGCTGGTATCGTTTAAAATAATTTTGCTTAGATTATTAATCAATCATTTTTCTCTTGGTCCTTTAACATTTCTTGTTTTTTCACACACACAAGTATTCTTACTTAAGTTTAGGGAATTTATTTCCCCAGCGCACAACTCCTTCAGGCTACCTGAAAAAGCACAGGCAACATAATCAAATTTAGTTCCAATTGCCAAAATGATTGTAGAATTTTATTGTGAGTCTAGAAGCAAAATTAGCGGCTCTGCTAACCGCACTTAATTAGTGCATAAAACTTTATATGTTCACGTCTGATGAGCCTTGGTAAAACTTGTTTTAGTTATGCCCAGGTGTCTAATGACAAAGGGACATTAACTGCATCTATAGAAGAAACAATATCCCACTCTTGGTTCTGCATTCTAATGATAGGCTGGTCTCGTCTTTGGCCAGTAGCTAGTCTCTCTTCCAGCTAGCAGTGACTTGCAGTCTGCTTTCCTGTGTCACTGAATAAAAAAGTTGGCATGAGAGGCAGCAGTTGAGATATTTATAACAATAACAACTTACATAGGATCCTTAACATAATGAAATGTCCCAAAGCGCTTCAGAGAAGCATAAAACAAAGGATGACATGGAACCATTTAATAAGATATTAGGTCAGGTGACCAAAAGCTTGGTCAAAGAGGTAGGTTTTAAGGAGTGTCTTAAAGGGGGAAAGCAATGTGGAGAGGTGTAGAGACAGTATTTCAGAGCTTGGTTCATGACTCCTCTGCCAAAGAGAACAGTTTCTCTCTATCTACTCTGTCTAGACCCCTCACGATTTTGAACACCTCCAGCAAATTTCCCTTCAAACTTCTCTAAGGAAAACAACTCCAGCTTCTCCAATCTATCCACTTAACTGAAGTCTGGAACCATTCTCATAAATCTTTCAAGCCTTAACATCCTTCCTAAAGTGCGCTGTTCAGAATTGCGCACAATAATCCAGTGGAGGTCAAAGTGGTATTTTGTAAAAGTTTATCATGATTTCCTTGTTTTTGTACTATGCTTCAATTTATAAAGCCCAGGATCCCATATGTCCTTTTAACCACTTTTTCAACCAGCCCTCTCACATTCAACAATTTGTGCGCATTGACCTACTGGTGTCTGTCCCTGCATCCGCTTTAGAATTAAACCCTTTAGTTTATATTGCCACTCCTTGTTCTTCCTATCAAAATGAATAACTTCATATTTCTCTGCATTAAATTTCACCTGCCACATGTCCACCCTTTCCACCAATCTGTCTAGATCCTCTTGAAGTCTATCACTACCCTTCACACAGTTTACAATGTTTCTAAGTTTTATATCATTTGTAAGTTTTAAAATTGTGCCCTGCACACCCAAAATCTAGATCATTAATAATAAAGAGTCATAGAGTTACTTAGAGAAGAAAGGAGGCCATTCAGCTCATAGAGTCTATGCCAGCTCTCCATAGTGCAATCTAGTTAGTCCTATGCTGCATTCAATCTCATAGCCCTGCAAGTTTATTTCCTTCAAGTGCCCATCCAATTTCCTTTTGAAATCATTGATTGATTGTTTTTGCATCTGCCTCCTTGTGGGCAGCAAGTTCCAGGTCATTACCACTCGCTGTATAAAAAAAGTTCTTCCTTGCGCCCCCACATCTCTTACCCAAAACCTGTGATCTATATCAAGAATAGCAGTGGTCTAAGTACTCACCCCTGGGGAACTCCACCATATACCAGCATACTATAAATCCCCTCATTATCAATACTCTATAGTTCTTGTGCCTCTCTGTAATTTCCCAGAAAGTTTGCTCCTCTGCATCTTTCCCACTAGTTGGTGGCCCATAGGATACACCCATCATTTCTTAACTCTAACAAAATAGATTCTGTCCTTGTGCTTTCCAGGGCATCCTTTCTCTCCAACACTATAATATTCTTAATACTCTTACTACCCCCTCCTTCCTTTCCTTCCCTATCTTTCCTGAACACCTTCTATCCAGAAATATTGAGTATCCAGTGCTGCTCTTTTTGAGCCAGGTCTCTGTTATTGCACAACATTATATTCCCATGTGGCTATTTGCACCTGCAGCTTATCAACCTTATTTGCCACACTCTGTGCATTTCTATATATGCACTGTAAACCTGAATTATATCTTACTGTACTTCTTGGATGGTGGGCGTCTGGAATTTGCTGCTTGGTTTGATGGTGGAGGCAGAAACCCTCAACTCATTTGAAAGGTACCTAGATCAACACCTGAAGTGCAAAGCTATGGATCAGGTGCTGGAAGGTGGGATTGGAATGGGTGGCTAGTGTTTTTTTTCAATCAGGGCAGACACAGTGGGCTGAATGGCCTCTTTCTGTGCCATAATTTTTCCCTGGTCCTCCCCCTTCGTCTGAGCCCACCTTATTCCTATTGTTTCTTACTCTGGTTCTCTGTCTCTCCCAATCCTGTTATGCACCTCATTTACCCTTCCTTATGCTATGTCCTGGTTCATTTAAATCCTGTCCAACAGTATTGGCAAACCACCCATGAGGAGATCAGTCCCTTTTGAGGTGCAACACATCCCACCTCCCCCTGCAATGCCCTAGGAATCGAAAGCCCTTCTTCCTTAACCATCAATCCAGCCACATATTCATCCGTTCCTCGTATTTCTGTACTCAGTACTGCTTGGCAACAGGAGTACTTGCCTGTTCCTTTTTGACTGCCTGGTGGTCAGCCATCCCCTCTTTGCCTGCACACCCTTAAACTGTGGGGTGACCACCTCCAAAAGTGTACTATCCATGAAACACTCAGCCTCATGGATACATTGTAGTAGCACCAGCTGCTGCTCAAGCTCTGAAAGCCAGAGCTTGCGTTGCTCCACACCAGGCTAGAAGGACCCATTGATGTGAGGTAACTTGGAAACTACAAAATGACTATCAAAAATATGTAAGTGGGCAAATCATGGCAGATGAAATTCCATATAGACAACTGCAAGGTATTGCACATAGAGATATGAGCAATATAAATCCTTCATTGGTGAAAAAAATAGCTGAAAATGGAGTCTTGATAAATTAAAGTACTTTACCACATTCAACCTAGCCAGTCACTAAAGTAACAGAGGACATAATTAATTCTGTCTTACCTATTATTTAAACTTGATGCTTTTTAACAAAATACTTCACTGGCATTAGGCTAAACCACAAGGTGGAGTCCTTGACTGAGTGAGCCATTCCATATTGGTGGAAAAATGTATCATGACCAGAAAATGAGTATTTCCTTTCTCCTTTCATCGTATTTGGGGGCAGTGAAAGCTTCATTTACCAGAATGACTTTTTAATTCTCTTGACCTTCTATTAAAATGGTTTCAAAAGGAAATTGGATGGGCACTTGAAAGAAATAAACTTTTATTAAATAAAATAAATGCTAAAACCTTTTTAGTGTGGAGTAAGATTTACAGCTGCAGTAGTAAGAACTAGCGTAAACATGCATTATCCTATGGTAGGATGCCTATTAACTTGCCCTCTGATAAACACTGATGTGTAATTTTTTGGTGTTGCAGAACCTGTTAGAATAATGGATTCTATAGCACTTTTACGTTGAAGGGCACAGCAAGTGGCACACAAAAATCTTCAGTCAGGTTAGGATCTTCTGTCCCAGTAAAGTAAATTTGGTCACTATAAACACACAATGGTTGGTGAATGACTATTATTTGATGTCAGCATTTTGGCAGCACGTTTGAAAGGTATAAGGGCTAATATTACTTATGGTCTTTTGTATTTAAAAAGTATGTAGACCATTGTGATTATGATGGTTGGCTTGTACAACTGCTGACAGTTAGAATGCTTTTCCCATTTTGGGCAGCAGACTTCCACATCGGGCAGTTTAGTTTCAGGCTGTAGTGAGTTAAAGTTGTATGGTAAAGCTGTCCTTACCCTATCCCAGTAGCAGATCACAATGCACCATCTTTTTCTCCCATTTCCCAGGTCAATCATCGTTGGGGGTTCCCCCAGTGAGATTGCTAAATATTGGGCAATTATCCTTCTCCTCTACCCTTCCACAATTCTAAAGCCATGGGCTGGTCACGCCTTGCCAAAGTGGGAAACTACAAGGGATCGCAACTGAGCTCAGTATTTCCTCACCGGTTTCATATGTATACTTTTCCAGTAGGGTCTCTATATAGTGATTGAGAATGGTGTTCGTGAATACTTCTTCATCCTCGAAAGCTCAGCACTTTTCTACTGTGAGTGGCTCAGGAAGCCACCCTGGAAGCTCATTGAGAAGTTTTGTGCTATGGTATGTGTCACCAGAAACTTTACAAACTCATTCCGCAGAAAAGCTTTACAACTGGCAGAATGGAGAGACTTTCATACCATCACTTGGATTTGACCCTGGTTTTGAGAAGTGACAGGATAGCATGCTAACTTACAGTATCATTTAGTGTCTGATGTTACAGTATTCAAAAATACATTAAGGAAGCCATTCTATAGTTCTTATGTTCTTTATTTTTCTTTCTCTTACTCTTTTCTCTCCCCTCCGCCGCCCCAACCCTTGTATTAATGCATTTTTTTCTCTTTGTGCAGTCACTACATAGTCATGTTGAAATCATATTGCACGTGAAGTCGTATAATATACTCATAATTATAGATTTCCATATTAGGTCTTTAACAGACACAGTATCAGTCCTTCAAGTCTTTTGATTTTGGAAAAATCCATGGAAAATACAGAAGATTTTTATACAGCTGTTTCAGTCCGGTCTACCTCACCCTTTTTTAAAATAGTGTCACAGAGTAGTTACTGTCTATTAAAATTTTGTTTGCACCTCATGCCTTATTCCAGTGAATTTTCAATCTCCCAGAAGATAATTTTAGAGCAGTATAGTGGAAGTTGGTTGCCCATCCTCTTGGCCAGTGAAATTGCAGGTGTAGGGACAAAGGAATTTACTGGAAAGGGGAGCAAGAAAATTGTACACTTATGTAAGAAAATGACTGCCCAGGCTACGTGCTCATTTTTTGGGCATTGTGTATGAAGTCAAACCGATCTGTTGGGATAAACATATGTTTGGCACATGACCACAGTTTTACAAAGTTACTGAACAGACATTTTAATTTATTCTCCTTACTAGATTCTACTCCGAACCACCCATCTCAAGCAACACCAGGGCAGAAAAAAACTCCAAGCTCCTCATCCAGACAAAAAGACAAAGTTAATAAACGAAATGAGCGAGGAGAAACACCATTACACATGGCAGCCATTCGTGGTGAAACCAAGCAAGTCAAAGAGCTCATCAGTCAGGGTGCTGATGTTAATGTCAAAGACTTTGCTGGTACGTCGATGACATGTGACTTTCTGACTTTTACTGATAAGTGGATATTTTTTCGACGTGTTTCTATGATTCCTTGTCCTTATTACCTGATGTCTTGAGGCTTTGGTTTCCTCTGATGTCTGAGTTTATCTCTGTCGTAACAGAGCCATGCATGACTGAAAGATCCCAAGTGCAATCTCTGGTCTGTGTTGAGTTAGCTGACCTCAGTCAGAGTTGCATTTGATCTCTGTGCCACCTTGTAATGGAGCAAAAAAAAATCAACCGGTGTTCCCATTGCTCATAATATAGATTCCTGCTGGAAAGTGCACGTGGATAGAATCAGAATTGCTTTTACTGCTCCCATAGCAAAGCAGCCTGCCAAGCGCACATGTATAATGGCTACTGGTAAAACAATGGAGAACAGCCAGCCCATTTTAAGAGATGAATGGGTGAGGAAATTGGAAAATATTCAAAAGGGGTTGGGGGAAAGGTCTTGGTCAGATAGGTATTTGGCTGTTTACATTAAACCTAATATGAATGGAATTGGGGGAAATACTAATGCTGTTTTAAGTAGAGCTAGATGGTAAAACTAATCTTCCAGATTCATTTTGGCCTATAGAATTTCACTATTATAAATCATGTGATGGAGATGTTATCATGTATGGAAGACAGCAGATTCTCCAATATTTGTCACTAACGTATAATCTGGTCTAAACTAAAATTGAGTACAATGTCCCCATAAATTATTAAACTATAAATGTAAAATATTTAAAACAAAATCTTCATTCCCACATTTTTCCACAGGAATAGACCTGAATGGTTGATTGGGGCAATTGTCTCTGAGGACCCCACAATCCATTAAAGGCACTTTTTTTTTGTCCAAACGTGATTCAATTGCTCTTCCCATGAATTGTTGCAGCTGTTCTCTGCTTGTTGGCAGTTTTATAACATCCACTTAACATCTTTTAGAAAGTTGTTACAATCTATTCAGATAAAAGACTGTTTTTTCACAGTACCTTCCACTTAATTTTGGAGGCTGGCTGCACAGGGGCCTTGATCTGTTTTGAACCTATTTAGCAAGGACCACTGCCGCGGTTGCTGTTCAAAACCTGCCATTCGACAGATAGAGTTTGTCACAAGGAGCTTGTTGGTGACTTTCCTTGATCCAAAGCAGAAAGAGGGAAACTACAAGCCCTTAGCTTGAAATCTATCATAGGGAAAATAATAGAAGCTGTTATTAAAGATATTATAGCAGGGCACTTAGAAAAATTCAAGGTCATCAGGCAGTCAGCATGGTTTTGTGAGTGGGAAATCATGTTTAACTAATTTATTGGAGTTCTTTGAAGAATTAACATGTGCTGTAGATAATATGTAAATGACTTGGATGAAGGGACCAGAGATATGGTTGCTAAATTTGCTGATGACAAAGATAGGTAGGAAAATAATTTGTGAAGAGGACATAAGGAGGCTACAAAGGGATTAAGTGAGTGGGCAAAGATCTGGCAAATGGAGTATAATATGGGAAAATGTGAAAGTGTCTGTTTTGGCAGGAAGAATAAAAAAGAAGCATATTAGCTAAATGGTGAGAGATTGCAGAGCTCTGAGATGCAGAAGGATCTGGTTATCCTAATGCATGGATCACAAAAAGTTAGTATTCAGGTATCGCATGTAATTAGGAAAGCTGATAGTATGTTATCGGTTGTTGTGAGGGGAATTGAATACAAAAGTAGGGAGGTTATGCTTCAGTTATACAGGGCATTGGTGAGATCACATCTGGAGCATTGTGTACAATATTGGTCATCTCATTTAAGGAAGGATATAAATGTGCTGGAATCAGTTCAGAGAAGTTTTACTAAACTAATACCTGGGATGGGTGGGTTGTCTGATGAGGAAACATTGGACAGGCTAGGCTTGTATCCGCTGAGTTTAGAAGAGTAAGAGGCGACTTGATTGAAACATAAGATCTGGGAGTCTTGACCGTTGATGTGGAGAGGATGTTTCCTCTTGTGGGAGAATCTAGAACTAGGGGTCACTGTTTAAAAATAAGGGGGTGCACATTTAACATGGAGATGAGGAGAAATTTTTTTCTGAGGGTCATGAATCTTTGGAACTCTCCCTCAAAAGGCAATGGAAGCCTTTGAATATTTTTAAGACAGAGATGAATACATAGATTCTTGATAAGCAAGGGGTCAGATGGGTTTTTATGACAATCGACAATGATTTCATTGTCATGATTAGACTTTTAATTCCAGATATTTACTGAGTTCAAATTCCACCATCTGCCATGGTGGGACTCAAACCCGGGTCCCCAGAGCATTACTCTGGGTTATCAGTCCAGTGACAATACCACTTACGCCACGGTAGAGGCATGAGATGCCATATGCTGCAGTAATTCATCAACTTTGTAATGCCTTTGTTAAGGATCTGGTCCAGAGTGTAGAAGGATGGAGCTTGGATGGCACAACAGATGTCATCAGCAAAGGTCAACTTGTGGGACGTGTTTGTTGGCAGGTCATCAGCATGGATAAGCTTGTGGGGCATGGTTATTGCCAGGCCAATGGATCAACATTCATGTCATGCTCCCCGTCAGTACCCAGACACCCCGGGAAAGCTAATGATTCTACCAGCAGACTGAATTCCAAGAGAAAAATCCTGCCTGTAGTAATAATTGGTGTAGCACCCAAAGAAATAAAGTCAATGTACCATTGAACTTCATCCCTAAACACTAAGGGAGGCATTGCCCAGCCTTCTGGGCATAGGCGTCTCATCCTAGGTGTCATACTCTTTAAGCCCGATTTATGTATAGTGGCAGGAATGAGAATACACTGGTTAGCACCCTGTGTAGGAATTGTCCAATGGTGTGAACTAGTTCTTTATGATCGGAGGTGGCTTTTTTTCCATGTTAGCATTGGTGAAATTTCCGACTGCATTGACTGATGAAGATTAAGCAGCACCCCCTAGGTGCAAAACATAACTAGAAATGCTCACCACTTCCCCAAACACCAGTAGAACTTAGTACATTCACATAGATCCAGGTAACAGGTGGCCAATAGCAAGTGCTCTCCCAAGCTTGACATAGGTGGTGCACAATTAACAGGACATCTCCGCTACAAAACAATTGCTACGGTGGGCTTGGAATTTCTTCTGAAGGAAATGTAAACTATGTTTTAGTTCTCCTTTCTTTCCCTAGACATCTCCACTGCACCCTCTACTGGCTATTGGAGAATTAAATTCTCCCACAGTTTTTAACGTTTACTCAAGGACCCAATGCAGATTGAGAGCACAGATGTCTGAAGAGTTTAGTTCAGCTGGTGAATCTATTGGAACTATTCCACAGCCCTTTCTGGTTATCAAGGGTATAGCCAAACCTCCAGTGGTAAAGGCTGAGGGTTCTTTACCCATATCAACATCCTGAGGGTTACCATTGACCAGAAACTGAACTGGAATAGCTGTATAAATACTGTGGCTACAAAAGCAGGTCAAAGGCTAGGCATCCTGCAACGAGTAACTCATTTCTTGACTCCCCAAAGTCTGTCCACCATCTACAAGGCACAAGTCAGGAATGTG
Source organism: Carcharodon carcharias (assembly GCF_017639515.1). Lineage (NCBI taxonomy): Eukaryota > Metazoa > Chordata > Chondrichthyes > Lamniformes > Lamnidae > Carcharodon > Carcharodon carcharias. Next base: position 171,725,068 of record NC_054472.1, read on the forward strand.
TGATGGAATACTCCCCACTTGCCTGAATGAGTGCAACTCCCACAACACTCAAGAAGCCTGACACCATCCAGGACAAAGCAGCCTGTTTGATTGACACCCTATCCACAAACATTCACCCCCTCCACTACCAAAACACAGTGGTAGCAGTGTATACCATCTACAAGATGCACTGCAGGAACTCACCAATCCTCCTTAGTCAGTACCTTCCAAACCCACCATCACTACCACCTAGAAGGAAAAGGCCAGCTGACACACGGGAACTCCACCACCTGCAAACTCCCCTCCAAGTCACTCGCCATCCTGACTTAGAACTATATTGCTGTTCCTTCACTGTCGCTCGGTCAAGATCCTGGAACTCCCTGCCTAACAGCACTGTGGTGTACCTACACCACATGGACTGCAGCGGTTCAAGAAGGCAGCTCACCATCACTTCCTCAGAGGCCATTAGGGATGAGCAATAAACACTGGCCTAGCCAACGAAGCCCACATCCCATGAATGAATAAAAAAAATTGTGTAGTAATATGAATCCGAGGGGAAAGATTTAGAAGATACTTTGTCGGCCAGTGATTGATTCCTTCACTGGGACTTCTGATTCCAAAGCAGCTGAAGTCTGACCACAAGTCCCAGAAATCCTGAATTTCAGTGGTTGACTGCTGACATTTGTAGGCTTTATCCTTCCATTCTCCCATTGCACTGGAAACAAAGGAGTATAGAGCGTTATTTAACTTCTTCATCTGTTCCTTTACCTGAGTTGTTGGGAGATGGTCATGCCCCTAGTGTTGTGATGTTAAAAGCTTTTAAAGCTTCTGAAACAGACTGTGTCCCTCACAATTCTTCTTTCTTGCCCCCACACTCTAAGAAGCATACTGTGCCAAAAGTCAGGCCATCACTGACTTTAAGCAGGAATTGTCCTGCAGAAGCTGCCAATTTAGTTAAGATAGTGAAACAAATAAGATATTTATGTGGTTGGAGAATTAGCCCTGGGGTCTCAGACTCTAGATTATCACAAAAATAACAATGGGGGTGCTGAGAAGAATTTGTTTCTCAAAGATTTATTAGAAAATGGAATGCTTCACCACAAGTAGCTATTGAGGTAGATCCTATAAAAAGCAATTAATGTAAAGTTGGATAGATGTTTGTAAAGAAACAGATCAAATGCAACAGCCCAAATGGCAGCCTATGTTAATTTTTGGATGAAGAGAAAAATCTTAATTGTACAGATTAAATAATAAATAAATTTTTGTGACCTTTGCTGTTACTATCAGTTAAATAATTAGAATTTATTTCATGCGTAGCGCTGGATTCTGGGAGTCAATGCCTGAGGCAAGGAATTTCCATAACAGTAAGTAAGAGTAAATAATTGTGTTTTTTTTTTTTTGCTTGTTCTCTAGGCTGGACTCCACTACATGAAGCCTGCAACTTGGGTTTCTATGAAGTTGCTAAACAGCTAATACTAGCAGGGGCAGATGTGAACACCCAGGGACTTGATAATGATACTCCTCTGCATGATGCTGCAAGCAATGGACACAGAGATGTATGTACTATGATTTATGGGTTATTATGTTACACGAAGCTAATACTGCACTTTCAACTAGAAAATGCTGAATTAAGTTGGAAAATTTTATATGCAAAAGAATTGATGTTGCTCCACTGACGTTTCTATCTCCCCCATTGTCATTATATATCTCGTAAAATCTACAATGACTATTTGCCATACTATGAGCAAATTGTTACTTTAGTAGTTTAATTTTTGGTGATTTTTACACAAAGCATGTTGGGAAATGTCCTATTAGGGCAGTTCCTTAAAAGATGAAATTGAACAAGGTAATTCTTGGTTTTGGTTTTTAGTATCCTTCAGAACTTTTAAAGGAAATGAGTCCAAAGATTTTCATACAAGCGGCTGGGACATCCAGTCTTGTTTTAATGTTTACTGCAATCCTGCTTCAGCCAACATGTTGCATTATGCTCCAGCCTATTGCTGTAATAAAGCAAATTACTTTGAATCATACTTAAAATAACTGACTGTGGGTAAAACTATCACATACCTGGCTGATGCTGAAAGATACAGGCCTTGCAGATCAGCTATTTATAATCCTATTTACTTGCCAGTTTACAAAACCTGCTTAAGATGTACATAACTTTGTTCTTTCCACCTGAAACCTCTTATTTTCCAGATACTTGCATTAAAAAATATTGAACGTTTTGCACTAAATCCCACGTTGGATCTTCTGTACTTACTATCTCCTGACATGGCATGAATGAATGAAACACTTCACGTTGTTGGAGTAAACAATGTGCATACAAGTTTCTAAGTACTTGTGCTCTTTGTTGTGAAAACATCAGAAAACTTATATAGAAAAGTGTATAGGTTGTGTGGTTCACCAGTCGTCATTGTCTTGCTTTCAAGAGTGATCAATATGATGTATTTTAAACATGAACTTCTGGCCCAAAACATTCCCACAACAGCTTGTTCAATTTTATGGTACTCTCGCACTTGTTTAAAAACATCATTTTGCTAAAGCTGTTGACTTTGTATGGGAACGGAGGAACAGCAATTTTCAACTTTTCACCTCAATATCTTTCTCTCTAGATTGTGAAACTGCTTTTGCGCAATGGTGGGGATGCATATCAAATGAATCACCGTGGAGAGCGTCCCGTGGATGTAGCTGATTCAGATGAAATGGAGCAGCTTCTGAAAGGAGAGCTTCCTCTTTCTGATGATGAAGATGATGACAGTTGTACAGGTTATGAGAGAGCCTTTTAAAATAAACATCCTAGCCTGCTGGCAGTTTTGACATTATAGAAGCATAGTACAAATCGGTCATTCATAATATCAAATGACTGTATATTCCAGTTAATGTATTATATTTCATAAATTGAATTTAATGCATTCTTTTAATGTTGACTCTAAAACAGAATACAAATCTTAAGTGTATCCTGTAGTTTACAGAAAACATTTCTGAAGAAAAATAACTTTGAAATTCCAGTTTTTTATTCTTCCCATGAGGGTTCACCAAAGTCAGCATAGCTGGCTTAAGAAATGTTTGGTCGCCTGCCCCTTTGGACTTACTTACGTCAATATTCACATGCTTTTGAGACAAGCTGCAATTTGCAGAATTGTGTACTCTGATTTTTATAGACAAGAATTTTGCAACCATGCTTCCTTCCATCACCTCTCTTTCTTCCCCCTCCCACTGCTTTTTATGGGATCTTTAGTGTTGTGTTCCCCCATCACCCCAGTTCATTCTCTTCACTTCTGATGCTCCATTATAGGTCAATGATTATTGTTATACCTACAAGCCAATGTCCTATTGTACTTCTAAGTGTAAATATTTTTCAATACTATCAGCTTCTATTTAGAATCATTTTGGAGTTGATAGCTTCTGTAATTATGTTGATTTTTTTTCTCTTTTTATGGTTTTATCTATTAGCACTATAACCTTTTTATGTAATCTAACACCAAGGTACCTCCATTTTTCTACTCCATTTGAAATCTCATTATTTAAGATGTATTTATTTTCCTTATTTAAATCTTTATATTTTTCAACATTAAATGACATCAGCCATCTCATCCTGCTAGCGTCTCTCTGTTTTCCTTTCACAATCTTTAACAGTTTACCATGCTCTAGTTCGGTATCATCAACCAATTTCAATTTTATTTCCTCAATTCCTATGAGCAGTGCATGGTATATAAAAGCATGACACTGCTCAATACATTTTTCCAGCCCATCTTTCCAGCCCAGGAAAATTCTTTTAAGCTCGGTTTTCCAACTTTTTGTTTTAGCTTTTCCATATAAATTGGCATTAGCAAAACTGCCAAGTAGAAATATGTCCAACTGAGGCATGTTGGTATCTTACATTGTTTCACATGTTGTTATGCATGAGCAGTATTAGAAGGTTTTTGCTGTAGGACTTGAAAAATGCATCAGTTTCCAACTGTCAAATCCGTTTTATTTGTACATCCTTTAGAATCTGAAGAGTTACCTTCTGTGAATCCATCTAGTGTGGACGACAATGTGGATGATTCCGAACCAGAAAAAGAATTAAAAACTGATGCCAATCAGCAATTGACGCCCTGCAAATCAATTGCGTCATCTGCACTGGATGAATATGAATTCAAGGATGATGATGACGAGGAAGATGAAGAAGTAGAAGAAATGGGCAAGCTTGTAGATCAGAAAAGGATTCGAAGAAAGGATGGTAAAAAGAATACCATAAAAGAAAACAGCAGCTATTTAACGCCACCAAAGCTAGAATTGCAGAAACCATTCAAAATTAAAAAGCAGAAAGCAGCAAGAGTTCTTGTTTCATCTAGCTCTGAAAGCTCAGACGAAGAGCTACATCAAGAGAAAAAAACTTGTTCAGCAAGCTCTCTAGAGGTTGTTCCAGATAGCAGTAAATCTGATGTAAGGACTAAGAAAGAAAATCTGGTTACCATTGAACAGAAAGAGAAAGGAAAAGGGAAGAAAAAGATGAAGAAACAAAGTAAAAACAAAGAGAATCAGGAGTTCAAACAGGAGAAAGAAGAGAAGGAAAATGCTAAATTGATGCTTTTCTCCACTTGCTCTGATTTGGACTCATTAGAACGTACAAGAGAGGAAGATTCGTTCAGGAAGTCTTTGTGTATGAAAGATGATTCTTCAGGTCATCAGTTCCACCTTTCAACTGCCAAGTCACCTAAACATGCATGTGGATTAAGTGAAAAACGAGCAAAACCACTTAAACAGGAAAATGCCAAAACAGGCCCATCTTCAGGAGGCTCAGACATGTCTTTTCAGTCTGAAGTTGTGCGATTTGATCATCTTACAGACTCTGACTACACCTCTGAGAGTTCCAGCAACAAGTCTTTTAAGTACAAAGCAAAGACTAAGCATCGCAAAAAGGGTCTACACGTGGAATTTGTTGATAAGTCTGGACAGAGAAGCAAAGAGGAAGAGACGGGCATGTTTGATAACATGGAAGAAGTGCTTAAAAAGACAGACAAGGATGGCAAAGTTATAAAAAAGCATAAGCTAAAGCATAAAGATAAAGAGAAAAACAAAATTAAAAAAGAGCATGAAAATGAAAGAGGAAAACATAGACAAAAAGAGGGTGAAAAAGATGTATACCCTGAGTTTGATAGAGAATACTGGAAAGAGAACTTTTTCAAAAATGATGACACTAATGAAACATTCAAAGATGAAAACTCTGATTTAGCCCCATCAGAAAAGTCATTGAAAGATAAAACTCCAATTAAAGAAGAGAAAACAAAGGAGAAGTATTTTAAAGAAGAAAAATCTTTCAAAGAGGACAGAGAAAAGGAAAAGTCTAAAAAGAATAAAAAAGAAAAACACTCTAAAGAAGAAAAAGAAATTAAACTTACCAATCTGGAAGAAAGAAAGGAAATTGTGCTTGCAGACAAAGATGACTCAATTTACTCAAGTGTCATTGTGAAAAAAGAGCACACTGAATTATCTGAGAAGGAGAAAGGTACAGATAAAGACAAATCTGATACTCCAGATAGAGAAAAGAAGGAAAACAAAGAGAAAAGTGAAAAGAAGTCCCCAACTAAAGAAAGAGAGTTGGAAAAGTTAGAGAAAAAATATTCTGATAGAGAGAAGAAAATAAAACATGAAAATAGATTGGAGAAAGAGAAACCTGAGTTTCATGAAAAATCACAGGAAAAAACATTTAGTAAGTTACAAGACAGTGGAGAGAGAACAAAAGAAAAAGATCGATCTAGCAACTTGTACCCGACTACAGAGAAGATCCACCGGGAAAATGATAAATTGAAGAATATATTCTCAGTTAGAAAACCTGATGAGAAAGAAAAGAGTAAGGAAAAATTAGAGAAAAAGCATGAGAGAGAAAAAAGTGAAAGGGAGCGCCACTGTAGTGGGATGAAGGACAAAGTGGAAAAAGAAAAACATGCTACAGAGAAGAAGGCAAAATTATCTGAAAAAGATTTGCAAGATGTCACTCCTAGTAAAGCTGTCAAAGTGAAGGAAAAAGACAGAGATACAGAAAAGGAGAAGAAGAAAGAGAAGTCGAGGGAAAGAGAGGGTGACCTTGTGACAAACTCCAAGCACTTGCAAGACGAGAAGAAACGTAACACTGTTGAGGGTAGCAAAGCATCTCATGATAAATTATTTTCCTCAAAGGATAAAATCAAGGAGGACTTTCTTAAAACTCCTGAAACAAGAGAGAAGGAAAGGAAGGAAAAAGACAGACAAAAAGAGAGAGTGCCAGTAAATGCCACTGTTAAAGCAAAGCTTAAAGAAGTAGAAGCTGACAAACTGAAGTCTAAAGACTCTAGTTCTGCAAAGGACGTGCGGCCAAAAGAGAAGCGGCTAGTAAATGATGACTTAATGCAGACCAGTTTTGAAAGGATGCTCAGTCTAAAGGATCTAGAAATTGAACAATGGCACAAAAAGCACAAAGAGAAGATAAAGCTCAAAGAAAAGGAAAGACAGAGGCATCGATCTGGCATTGAGCTCACAAAAATAAAAGAACGAGAAAAACTGAAGAGTTCAACAGCAAACAAAGAACTTACTAGATCAAAAAGTTCAGATCCATCAGAAGCGCACTCTAAAGACAAGCAGCTGAAAGATGTTAACAATGTGAGATCATTGTCCACCGATGCAAAACAAAATTTGCCAGATACACCAAGACCTTTCATAAGTTGTGAAAGTAATTTAACTGCATCTCCCAGACAAGAACGTGATCGGGCAGGGCTAACGTCAAGATCTATATCAATGATTTCTGTTGCAAGTTCTGAAGATTCTTGTCAGACTTCAGCTGTAGCAACGCCACGGCCTTTAACAGACTATGATTCAGATTTCACTATTGAGGGTTCTGAGTCTCAGTCTTCCTTTTCTCAATCAGTATTTCTGTCCAGTGCCAAATCACCTGCTGTATATGACCGAGACTCTGATGTTTTAGCTGAATTGCCAGATCGACTTAAATCACCATACTCCAGTAAACTTTCAGGATCTTATCTGAGATCAGTCTCTGCTGACAATGCTAGATATGAGAATGAGTGCCGATTAGTTGGCGATATTCGGAGATGTAGTATACCAGCTATTGCAAATGAACATGATAAACCGTCCCACAAGCAACTTGAAGGTAACCTGCCGCTTTCAAGTGAAAAACAATATAGTTTTTCACCAGCAGTGCAACCTCAAGCCTGTACTTCTCCTCGACCAGAACCACTTCCAGACAGTGGCACTGAAGAGGGCACATTTAATAGTACTTCCTGTTTACAACCTTCTGTTTCCACACCGCCTGCTGTCATTGTGCCAAGCAGCACTAATTATTTAGCGCAGGATGCAAATCCCAACAGCATAATTCAAAATACTTCCCAGCAGATGACCGTGGTACAGCCACAACTAAACTGCTTGATTGGTAGCATTCAGCCAAATAAACCATTGGAAATGTCTTATGATAGGCTTGATCCTCCTCCACACAGTAATAATGATGGGTATTCCTCTTCAGCTTGTGAGAAAAACAGTTTTAGCCCATTACATGTTTCACAAGAGTGGGGATGTTCAGAGCAGTTGACATCAGAATTGGTATCAAAGTCCCCACAGATACCTTGCAGTGAGCCTTCCCAAGTGGCAAATCTCCAAGAACCACCATCTTATTTTTCACCTACACATTCTTCCAATACATCATGTATGAGGTCATCGCTAGATAATGATATTACCCCTCGAGTTCTCTTTTGGTCAAAATGTGGAACTCAAGAAGATTTACCACAAACTCAAACTTTGCAAGATACAGATCAGTCTTTAGTTTCATGCAAACCACACTCGGAGTGTGCGGGAATGGCTGATGGAAAGGATACTAAATATCCTTCTCTTGATTCAAATGCTGACCTTACTAGTCAGAAGACTGTGGAAGATATTTCGAATTATTGCAAATCAGATGAATTGCAGGGCTTGGAAGAGAATTTCTCTCCATCATGCTCAGCATTATCAGATAGCAATAATGTGAATGAAAGCCTTGTGGACCACACAAGGCCTATACAGAGTACATTAACTGAATCTCAAGAAAAGACTGAAGAAGGTACAAAAAATATCACTTCAGCTATCCATGAGCCAACATGTATTCAAGAGAGCTCAACACTAGACAAAGTGCCAGTAGCCTCAGTTGATGAAATACAGTCTGAGCCAACAGAAGAACTACCTGAAGCAACACCTTCCACTGAAAATACACACACAAATTCAATAATTGATGAGCCTCAGTCCTTGGAAAGTAAAGCTCAAGACCAAGATTCCTCATTGGAGATGGAAGTTTCTCAACTTTCTACCACTGCTACTCAAGATGCTGTAGTGATGCATGAGGCAGCACCAGATGAACGAAGGCAATCCACTGAGTCAACAAAAGAGGAGCTGGAAGAGCAAATGGAAGCTAACCGAACAGAACAAGATATTCCTCAGAGGATTACTCGTAACAGAGCAAACATACTAGCCAATCAAAGCAAACAATCTGCTGTCAACTGTGCGCAGCTGCCTGACAAAGATACAGAATCCTCCACACCTGTGAAAACCAAGGCTAAGTTTACAGAGGAGGAAGAAGGTCAGGTGCATCATCCACATAAACGAAAGATGCCACGAGTTCCACATCCTGCGCAAGTGAAATCTACATTGCAACAAGCTAAGGAAAAGACTCAGCAGTCACTGGCAGCCATTGTAGATTCTTTAAAACTAGAAGAAATTCAACCTTACCATTCAGAAAAGGCAAACCCTTACTATGAATATCTCCACATTCGAAAAAAGATAGAAGAAAAGCGTAAAGTGCTATGTAGTGTCACTCCTCAAGCACCGCAGTTTTATGATGAATTTGTTACATTCACTGGATCATACCTGCTGGATGGAAACCCTTTGAGCAAACTTTGCATACCGACTGTAAGTGTTGTTCAGAAAATAATTTATAGAACTCGTTATTTAAGTGACTCAAAGCAGTTAATTATGTCGACTGTAAAAATCTGACTTGAATTACTTATTGAAAAAATTTGAGTAAACAATGTGAACTTTTTAGTCCTCAATGGTGAATTTTAATAGATGTTTTGCATTCAACTGCTTCCATTGGAAAGACCTAATGGAGTCAATTTTCTTCAATACCCAATCTAGCTGTCTGTACTGAAGCCATAGTCTATCTGAAGCCAGGCCTCAAACATTGGCCTCAATCATGTGCTACTATTGAGAAACAGTTAATAAGAACATTGCCAAATGGATCCCCCTAATGACAATATCCTTGCGTTATAGATTTCCTTCTAAAGCCACTTTTACCATCAGTGTGGGAGCAATATACAGGGGACATAAGATGCTACGTAGTTAGAAATATTGAAACATAATAGTTTAATGTCTCACTAGAGTGCGTTATTGTCATAAGTTCTTCATTGTACAGTTCTTTCTGCTCCTGATGATGCTGAAATACAGTAGCTCTTATTGCAAACCACCAGCTAGCAGCAAGTGCAAGTCAGCAAATTGGATGCCTGGTCAATTTGTTGGGTGTCCAATTTTCCAACAGATGACTTGAGCAAATAATGAGGCAGTGCTATAATTTTGCATTATTGCAGTACAATAACAATTGCAGCACATTACTTGCCCATAGAAACTGAGAGCAGTCATATCTTCAGACCTGCCCTTATGAAGCAGGCTTCTTCAGGAAGAAGGATGCTTTTTACTAGGAGGAGGAAAACCTGCATTTATATATCTTTATACCCCTGTCCTAAAGCCCTTAGCATAGAAGATCCTACAAAAATGCATTTTCTTCATACGGTGGAAATTGTACCTATAGCCTTCTAGCTCTGATGTAGTGCTGTCCTGTGTTTTTTTTAGTTGACAGCATAGCTAAATGAACTTCAGATACTCTGGGTGTTTTACTTTTTTATTTAAAGAGGGATGTGCAGGGAATAAATGTAATATAGCTGCATTACTGTGACATTATGTGGAATACCTGGAGGTGGATGGGGGAAGCAAAGATTACTCCTCTGAAAACCTAAAAGAGCCTGAGAGCAAACCTGAAAAGTTCTAAGAGATATGAATCTCCTCAAATAGCACCCTGCCCTTTCTTTATTATGGGAAAATGCTCTCTATACCTCCTGTACAGTGCTAAAAGTGAAATAAAACCTGTTACATGTCTTGAAAACACATTAGTAAAGGTGTGAGGAATGGCTTTGAGAATCTCTTTTTATTAGCAAGAAAGATTAGAAATAAATAGGAGAAAGGAAGTGGAATCAGGTATCAATGGTTGAGGGGTGGGGTGGGATATTCTTATGTGCAAATCAATAATTTGCATTTATATGGAATTTTCAAATGTAGTAAAATGTCCCAAAGTGTTTCACGAGCGTCAGTCAAAATTTGACACATAAGGAGGTATTAAGACAGGCGACCTAGACTGATCAAAGAGAGAGGTTGTGTGGTGCATGCTAGGAAACGTATAGCAGAGCTTCGGCTAGTTTTTGAAGAAAGAAATATGGGAGGCTAGCTAGGAGAGCATTGGAATAGTCTAGTCTGGAGGTAGGAAATGCATGGATGAAGGTTTCGGCAGCTGAAGAACTGAGGCAGGAATGGAAATGAGTAATTTTATGAAGGTGGAAGTACATTTGTTGGTGATGGAGAGCATTATGGCGTCAGAAGCTCAGCTCAGGGAAAGGGATGGCATCGGTTATTAGGGAATGGAGTTTGTGGCAAGGACTGACAGCAATGGTTTTGGCATTCCCACCATTCAATTGGAGAAAATTTTTGCTCGTCCAATATTACTAGCTCATGTCCTGCCATTGAATTTCTGCTCCTTCCCAGCAGATAGCTGTTAAGCAGCATGTAGATGAAACCAGGGAATTAAAATCACTGTGATTGGGCGCTTGCCCTGCTCCCCCAAAGTCTCACTGCTAGTTAAAATTCCCACTCTAAATTTCTCTTACTACAAAGTTCTTAATTCAAATGACCTAAAAAATAAATATTTTAACACTAAATTGAACCTTTGCTGTGTCAGCCAAGTAGCAATGGCATTTCATACCGCCTGGTACTTCTGTAAATCTTAAACTCCGTAGCCAAAATGATTTGGGGCTGACTCTACTATTTATATTTTATACTGATCATAGACTTTGCAAATTATCCTCGTTTCAGATCAATCATCTACATGTGCATATGACACAACAAAGTTGCAATTGTGGAGATAGGTGGTCGTAGAAAGTGCGAGATAAATGCGGGTCTTCCTTTTTCTTTAGAATCAGAAAAGCCTGCACAATTGCTTTTCTTAAACACGCGGTGCTTAATGTGGATAAATGATGTAGTGCAATATAAGAAATTTCAGGCCACTGTGTAATGTAGCTTAGGCAGGTATCCAGTTCAAACCTAATCTATGCTAATTTCACAGGATGACATTGCAAAAGAATTGGTTGTCTTCAGCAACTTATACCGAGGGAGAATGCACCCTCTGCTGGAATTGTGTGTGTGGATACCAGCAGATATCAGGTTTCTGTTTGGCTGTTGATATTGCCATATTTGAGTAATCCACCCATACCTTGCAATTCAGGTTTGCACAATGTAAGTGGTCACTTGGGATGCTGGAGAAGAACTGCTCAAGCTTGTGGAATAATAACCTACCATGATTTGCTATCTTTGAGAATGGTTGGGGCAGAACATTGAAGGCAGTGTAGAATAAATAAACTTTTGACAAAGCATCAATAATTTTCCTGTATCTTTCTGAATGTTTTATCTTGTATATTGCAACCAAAGCATTGGGGTTCATTTTATAGAGGAATAAAATTAAAAGACCAGACTGAGTACTCTGCACAGTTCATATAATTTTAAAAAAGCTACTGAAGCACTGGAGAAAGTGCAAAACATTTACCAGGATAGTACCAGAACTGAGGGGTCATAACTTTCAGTAAAGATTGAACAGGCTAAGCTAATTTCTCTGGAATAGAGAAGGTCAAATGGTGACCTAATGTAGATATTTAAAATTGTGAAGTGGTGGTTTCATGGGTAGAGGCAGAGAAGTTGTTTCCACATGTGGAAGAGATAATAACTAGGGGTCATAAATATAAGATAGCCATTAATAAATCCAGTAAGGAATTTAGGAAAAACTTATTTATCCAGAGTGTGGATAGAGTTTGGAACTTCCTACCATGTGGAATGGTTGAGGTGAACAGTATAAATGCATTTAAGGGAAAGCTACGTAAGTACGTGAGGGAGAAATTAATAAATAGATATTCTGATAGTGTTAGGTAAAGTAGCTTGGGAGGAGACCCGTGTGGATCTTAAACACTGGCAAAGACCAGCTGGGCTGACTAGCTTATTTGTGTTAAAAACAAAAAACTGCGGATGCTGGAAATCCAAAACAAAAACAGAATTACCTGGAAAAGCTCAGCAGGTCTGGCAGCATCGGCGGAGAAGAAAAGAGTTGACGTTTCGAGTCCTCATGACCCTTCAACAGAACAGAACCCTTCTGTTGAAGGGTCATGAGGACTCGAAACGTCAACTCTTTTCTTCTCTGCCGATGCTGCCAGACCTGCTGAGATTTTCCAGGTAATTCTGTTTTTGTTTTAGCTTATTTGTGTGTTTTAAATTATATGTAATTGCAGAGGTTTTTCTTTAAGGTGTAGGACTTGCAGTTGATATGAGAGCCACGTTTCTAAAAAGTGATGATAGGAAATGATGATATTCAGTCCTGCATTTTCACAACTAAATCAATTTAGAGACCATGAAATTTTGGCTTGATTTGAGGCCACACAGCTTTACTGAATTGAAAATCAATTCTAGTTGCTCCTCAATACAGTTTTCTTGGTAGTACAGAACTTGAATATTGCTGAAAATAGAATCATGTTGCCAAAGCTTTTCATCTTGCATTCATCAGGACAAAAGTGAGAATGCAAAATTTCAAACAATTACCAAATTTCAAACAATTACAATTTATAGTGTAGGAGAAAAGGGTGCTGATTGGTTGGCAATTCGACTCTGGCCAAGGTGTAGCCATGGAGAAAGCAACAGGGAACTATAGGCCCCCCCCAAGCTACCAGATAATTCAAAAAGGGCACAAGACTTGAACACGTTCCTTTTGTCTGCAGAGAACAGATTCCTGTTAATCACTTCTGGCAAATGCTATGAGCTCAGCTGATTATCTTAAATTGGTTGTTAGTGTAGCTATTAGTGCGTGGTGCGTTCAGGGTTGATCAAGTGCTGAATCACATCTAACAGTGGATGGTGCTTAGGATAATCAGTCAAGCTTATGGCAAGCTTATTTCTACTTGCTAGAAGCAACATTTATTCATACTTGGGGTCCCATTCTCTGCAAACAAAAGGAACATGATCAAAGCCTTGCGCCTTTTTTTTGGATTACCCAGGTGCTTGGGGAGCCTAAAGTTCCCCGTTGCTTTCTCTATGGCAACACCTTGGCAAATCAGAGTTGACTTGTCAACCAATCGGCACCCTTTTCCCTTGTAGCATAAATTGTTGTGATCGTTTGAAATTTGGCATTTATCTTGAGTGCAAGACGAAAAGCTTTGGCAACATATCTCCCTTTTCAGCAATATTCAATTTTCTGTGAATGTATATATTAATTTGTGTTGTACATTCTGTAACAACAGTTCTTATTTAATATCACAGGTGTCATATTAGGAAGTGAGGTATTGTATTTTTCTCAACATATGACATTATTTTAGTGGAAGGCAGTGCAATTGAAGAATATCAAAAATCCTATAAGACTAGAAAGTGAACATGTTATAATTCAATGATAGGTGTATTTTATTTTGCCAGGAATTGGCTGTAGTGGGTCAGCATGCTGACATTATGAACATTCATTATGATAATTTTACATTAGATTTTGCTCTATAATTTGAAAATTAACAAAAGTTTAATTCCTTAAGATGTTTATCTCAAAGCAAAAAGTAGGTCCAATGTAGTGCCTTATCACTAGTATCTGGATAGCGCAACTATGAAGTCAGCTACCAGAATTTAACTATTTCACTTGAAGGGCAAACATAATCTATTCTACTAAAATATCACATATTTACAACTTGAGCGGTGATATTTAGTGACATTCAGTAGTGAGTTTGGTCAACAACCTAGCCTTTCCATTAAATGATGCTACTGGAGTGGAACTTGATGAGGTCACTTGCATATTCTTTTATGCAACTTGTGTCCCAGGATGTATAGAGCAGTTTTAAGAAAGAAAATCCTATTACAATGGGTGTGCAGGAAAATGCTGATATAGGAGTAGATAATTCCCTTTATAATTTTCATAATTGTGTGAAGCAGCAACAACTTATATTTATATAGTGTGTTTAATGAAATAAAACATCCAAAAGTACTTCACAGAGGGAGCATTATAAAACAAAATATGATGTGAAGCTAAATAAGGAGATATTAGATTAGATGACTAAAAGCTTGGTCAAAGAGGTAGGTTTTAAGAAGCCTCTAAAAGAGGAAAGCAAGGGAAAAACCATGGAGTTGTAAGGTGGGAATTCCAGAGCTTAGGTTCTAGGCAGCTGAAGGCATGCCTTCGTAGCCACCAGTGGCGGGACAATAAAAGCAGGGATGCTGGAGAGGCCAGAATTAGATGAGTGCATATATCTTGGAGGATTGTGAAGCTGGTGATTACAGAGTTAGGGAGGAGGGCAAGGATCAGGATGGAAAGGATCAGGATGGATTTAAAAACAAAGACTTGACCACGGCCTAATATATGTCAGTGAGCACAGGGATGATAGGAGAATGGGACTTGTTGCAAGTTCAGAAATGGTCAGCAGAGTTTTGGATGACCTCAAGTTTACGGAGGATACAATGTGAGCAACTATCTCTGAGTGTGTTGGAATAATCAAGTCTAAAGGTAACAAAGGCATCAATGAGGGTTTCAGAAGCATTTTTTTATTCATTCTTGGGATGTGGGCTTCGTTGGCTAGGCCAGCATTTATTGCCCATCCCTAGTTGCCCTGGAGAAGGTGGTGGTGAGCTGCCTTCTTGAACCGCTGCAGTACATGTGGGGTAGGTATACCCACAGTGCTGTGAGGAAGGGAGTTCCAGGGTTTCGACCCAGCGACAGTGAAGGAACGATGATATATTTCCAAGTCAGGATCATTAGAAGCAGCCTTGGTGAATTCTTGCAGTGCATCTTGTAGATGTTACATACTGCTGCTACTGTGCGTCGGTGGGGGAGGCAAGTGGGGAGTATTCCATCACACTCCTGACTTGTGCCTTGTAGATGATAGACAGGCTTTGGGGAGTCAGGAGGTGAGTTACTCATCGCACGATTCCTAGCCTCTGACCTTCTCTTGTAGCCACAGTATTTATATGGCTAGTCCAGTTCAGTTTCTGGTCAATGGCAAGTCCCCAGGATGTTGATAGTGGGGGATTAGGCAATGGTAATGCCATTGAACATCAAAGGGCGATGGTTAGATTCTCTCTTGTTGGAGATGGTCATTGCCTGACACTTACGTGGCGCAAATGTTACTTGCCACTTGTCAGCCGAAGCCTGGATATTGTCCAGGTCTTGCTGCATTTGGACATGGACTGCTTCAGTATCTGAGGAGTCTTGAATGGTGCTGAACATTGTGCAATCATCTGCGAACTTCCCCACCTCTGACCTTATGATGGAAGGTCATTGATGAAGCAACTGAAGATGGTTAGGCCTAGGACACCACCCTGACAAACTCCTGCAGTGATGTCCTGGAGCTGAGATGACTGACTTCCAACAAACACAACCATTTTCCTTTGTGCTAGGTATGACCCCAACCAGTGGAGAATTTTCTCGGATTCCCATTGACTCCAGTTTTGCTAGGGTTCCTTGATGCCACACTCGGTCAAATGCTGCCTTGATGTCAAGGGCAGTCATTCTCACCTCACCTCAGGATTTCAGCTCTTTGGTCCATGTTTGAACCAAGGCGGTAATGAGGTCAGGAGCTGAGTGTCCCTGGCGGAACCCAAATTGAGCAGGTTATTAGTAAGCAAGTGCCACTTGATAGCACTGGTGATAATCCCTTCCATTATTTTACTGATGATGGAGAGTGGACTGATGGGGCGGTAATTAGCCGCGTTGGATTTGTCCTGCTCTTTGTGTACAGAACATACCTGGGCAATTTTCCACATGGTCAGATAGATGCCAGTGTTATAGCTCTTGTAACAGCTTGGACAGTGTTACAGAGGTGTTCTTACTAATGACGTGACTGTGGTCGGAAACTCATCTTGGAGTCAATTATGACACCAAGATTGTGAACACTGATTTAATCTCAAGGCTGTTGCAAGGGAAGTGGGATGAATGTGATATCTAGGGAACAGAGTTTGGAGAGGAGATAGAATACAATGGCCTCAGTCTTCTAAATATTTAATTGGAGGGAATTTATCTTCATCCAGAACTGGATGTTGGACAAGAAGTCTGATAGTTTAGCAATATTGGAGGAGTCGAGAGGTGCAGTGGTGAAGTAGAGCTGGATGTTGTCAACGTGCATGTGAAAACTAATGCTTTGCTTTCGGATGATGTCACCAAATGTGGGAAATGGGATGGGGCCAGAGAGGGATCCATGAGGGAATGCCAGAAGAAATAGTCCTGATGTGGGAAGAGAAGCCATTGCACATAATAATCCAACCACAGTTAAATAGGTAAGAATGGAACCAGGTGAGAGAAGTCCCACTCAGCTGGAGGAGGATGGTGTGATCATCTGTGTCAAAGGCTATCACATAGGATTTGATTGGAGGGATTCAAACTTGGAATTCTAGGAAAAATGGGCACAGATTTGGGAGGCGACAACACATTCAAGGATTTTGGAGAGGAAAGAGGTTGGATAAAGGGTGGTAGTTTTCAAGGATGGTGGGTTGAAGGGTTTTTTTTTAAGGAACGGGGTGATGTCGGTAGATATTAAGAGAGGGACAACACCTGAAGAGAGAACGAACATTTAATAATATCAGGAGGAGAAGTTGGTTGGTCAGCTGTTTATTGTGAAACTGCGAATGGGGTCAAGGGAGCAGGAAGTGGATCTCTAGGCAAAATCAACTTGGAGAGGGCATATGAGGAATTGGAGGGGAAACTAGAGAACAATGCAAGTTCAAGGCTAGTGCAGTGGGGATCTTTATTTAGAAGATGCTCCTCCTTTATTCATGGCCAGTTTCTGGTATTTGCAGCAAGGAGCCATCACAGTGTATACGATTTATCAATTAGGAGAAGAATAACAGAGAAGCATTGTTTTGGTGGATTTTTCCAGCATGAATTAATAAAATGGTTTCAAATTGCAACACTGCATTAATATTGATCACTTTTTTTTAGATAACTCCTCCTCCATCATTGTCAGAAGCACTGAAAGAACTCTTCAGGCAACATGAAGTTATACGAATGAAGCTTCGATTACAGCATAGTATTGAACGGGTACTTTTTTTTTAAGGACAATGATTTTGAGCATTGAAGCTGTTTGTCTCATGATATAGATTGAAACCCACCACTATAATCCGTAGTTTTGAGAGCCAGCTATAAATCATGTTTCCTTGGAACCTTACCTAAAGTATGACCTTGAAACTATGTCCATTAAACTATCTTTAAATATTAAAATGCCTTCTGAAAACATGACAGATTGCCATGATGTTCTAAACTTCTGACATGCTGTCAATGAGCTAGAAACTGTAAACTGTACCTGCTCGTATCTGTCCATCAATAAACTTGTGAATTCATTAGGCTGAACTGCGCAGCCTGCGGCAAATGAATGGCACCAGCCATTCATTCAGTTTAACAACAAAATTTTTATGGTCTTTTTCACTTGCTGTGATTAGAAAACTGTTTTGGTCCAGCTCCCTCTGCAGGAAATCTGAGATTTGCGTGAACAAGGCAAGCAATTGTGTATCTCAACCTACAAGATTGACGAATCATCAATGAGCCATACAGAGTCTGAATTAGGAAGTGCCAGTTAAGAATATTTAATTCAATGCCAAATTGTGTACAGGAAGTCACATAAAGAGGGGGGAGGGAATATAGGACTGAAAGTGTGAAGACAGAAAAAGTAAAAATAAAAAAATCCTTTAAATCTCCAACTGTAATTAAAAACTGAAGGAATGGGACGTCACACTTGTTAAAGTTAATTTTCAGTGTCAAGGTGGTTGTTTGGCAGAAATTAAGACTTACCGTGCCACAAAAAATTTACTTACACTTGGGTAGACATTCCCTATTTTTCTGCAGAGGTTAGTAGGTAAATATAATGTAAGTACAGCAACTTCAAGCCATTGCATGTGTTTAAATGCTGAGTCTCTCAGCAATATCTTGATATAGTGCAGCTTTTGAGGTGCACGGATACTTGGAAAGCAATTTCTTGATTTTCATGTTTAAATGTACATGTGCGATCACCAGGATTTGCTGTCCTAGTTGCACTTTAATAGCAGTGAGCTCTGTTATCCTCACTGTGACTTCTATCTTAAAATCCAGACCATTAAGTTTTAACCAAACCTGTGAGCAAATTCCTTAGACACTGGATTGGTTCAAAATATTTGCACTAACTACTTGAATGTTGGTTGAAATTGCACTATAGTAAAAGTGCTCAAAAGCTTATTGGTAATACAAGGTACACAGTTAATGTGCATAGCTACATTACTGAGGGAGTAGTTACATCATTTTCTTTTTAATGTATTCTTTGTGTTTAATTTCAGGAGAAACTCATTATGTCAAATGAGCAGGAGGTTCTGAGAGTCCATTACCGTGCAGCAAGGACACTAGCAAATCAGACTTTGCCTTTTAGTGCCTGTACTGTGCTTCTGGACGCAGAAGTTTACAATATGCCTCAGGACCCTCAGGTGAAGAGGAAAATTGGGCTTTTGGAGGGAATTATTTGAAATGGATGTTTTTATTAAATGCTCCTAAAATGCTGTTTTACAAATTATTGTTGTAAAATCTTTGCTTTAGGGTGATGAAAACAAAACATCAGTGAGAGATCGATTCAATGCACGTCAATTTATGTCATGGTTGCAGGATGTGGATGATAAGTTTGATAAATTAAAGGTAAGTTTCCTTCAGGAAGTATTTAAATAAGATGTAATAAAGAAACTATAGTGAAATGCTATTTATAATGAGAGCTGTTCAAACTAGCTCAAAATACATGGCATGAATTAGAACAAAAGTCATGACTCGTTAATCAGATTTTTCAGAGAGCTAACTATGGAGGGTGTAGTGAGAAAGGACACTATGTGAAGCATTGCCTTTTGAGAGCTCAGTATCCATTGTAGGGGTTCAGCTTTAAGAAATTGTATAAGATATCAGAATGATCAGGGAAGTATAATTTTAAGAAATCTTTAAAGGTAATTCAGGTCAACCAGGAATGACTCCCAGCAGGGAAATGGTTCAGTTGCGTCTTCAAGTGCAGAGATGACCTAAACAGTAACAGTAATACAAATTATCATTCTTCGCTCCTTCACCTTGAGCCATTCCCTAACTGAAGCATTTCCCTGCCATTTATCCTTCCAAACTGAGAATTGTTCCTGATTGACCATAAGAGAGGTTTTAGAGATTTCTTAAAGCTATACTACCTTGGCCATTCTGAAATTTAGTTTTTTTTTAAAGCTGTAGCCCTATAGTGGATACAGAGCTCGCATGACCCTATGGCTGAGATTTTGTCCCTCTTTTGCCCTGTTACAAGAGAGTAAGTGAATGAGGGAAATCAAGTGCATGTAAATTATTTGAAGTTTCAGATGAATTTTGGTGATGTTTTACAATTAATACTTGTAATTTAGGCCAGCAATGGAAAGCTGGAGGAAGAATGGAATGGGAAAGCTCTTTCTGAAGCAGTGTGCTGCAGTAACTAGTGAAGTTCCACAAAGATTTATTTTGGAGAAGAGTACTAACAAGAAGAATAAAAGTTCTAGTATCCGAACAATTAAATATATTTAGAACATTCTAAGAATTCTGTAAAGGAAGACACGTATGTCTGCGTTTTTCTTTTAATTTTTTAAAATTCATTCATGGGATGTGGTGGTGTCGTTATCTAGGCAGCATGCATTGCCCGTGCTTAATTGCCCTTGAGAAGGTGGTGAGCTGCTTTCTTGAGCCACTGCAGTACATGTGGTGTTGGAACACCCACAGTGCTGTTAGGGAGGGAGTTCCAGGATTTTGATCCAGCGATGGTTAAGGAAGAGCGGTGTAGTTCCAAGTCAGAATGATATGTGATTTGGGAAGGGAACTTGCAGGTGGTGATGTTCCCATGCATCTGCTGCGCTTGTCCTTCTAGGTGGCAGAAGTTGCAGGTTTGGAAGGTGCTGTTAAAGAAGCCTTGGTGAGTTGCTGCAGTGCATCTTGTGGATGGTACACACTGCTGCCACTGTGCGTCAGTGTGGAGGTAGTGAATGTTGAAGGTGGTCGGATGGGGTGCTAATTAACTGGACTGCTTTGTTTTTGGAGCTGCAATTATCAGGGCAAATGGAGAGTATTCCATCACACTCCTGACTTGTTCCTTGTAGATAGTGGACAGGCTTTGGAGAGTCGGGAGGTGAGTTATTCTCTGCAGAATTCCAAGCCTCTGACTTGCTCTTGTAGCCACAGTATTTCTGGTCAATGGTAACCCCCCCCCCACCGAGGATGTTGATAGTGGGGGATTCAGTGTTGGTAATGCCATTGAATATCAAGGGACGATGGTTAGACTCTCTCTTGTTGGAGATGGTCATTGCCTGGCACTTGTGTGGCATGAATGTTACTTGCCACTTATCATCCCAAGTCTGAATAATATCCAGGCCTTGCTGCACACGGATACAGACTGCTTCAGTCTCTGAGGAGTCACGAATGGTGCTGAACATTGTGCAATCATCAATGACCATCCCCACTTCTGACCTTATGATAGAGGGAAGGTCATTGATGAAGCAGCTTAAGATGGCTAGGCCTAGGACACTACCCTGAGGAACTCCTGCAGTGATGTCTCGGGACTGACCACAACCACCTTCTTCTGTGCCAGGTATGACTCCAACCAGTGGAGAGTTTTCCCCAATTCCCATCGACTCCAGTTTTGGTAGGGCTCCTTGATGGCACAGTCAGTCAAATGCTGCCTTGATGTCAAGAGCAGTCGCTCTTAGCTCACCTCAGGAGTTCAGCTCTTTTGTCCATGTTTGGACCAAGGCTATAATGAAGTCAGGAGCTGAATGGCCCTGGTGGAACCCAACTGAGCGTCACTGAGCAGGTTGTTGCTGAGTAAGTGTCACTTGATAGCACTGTCGACAACATTTCCCACTACTTTGCTGATGATGGAAAGTAGGCTGGTTGGCTGGGTTGGATTTGTCCTGCCTTGTTGTGGACAAGCCATACCTGGGCAATTGTCCACATTGCCAGGTAGATGGCAGTGTTGTAGCTGTGCTGGAACAGCTTGGCTAGGGAAGCTGCTAGTTCTGGAGCACAAGTCTTCAGTACTATTGCTGGAATGTTGTCAGGGCCCATAGCCTTCAGTGTATCCAGTGCCTTCACCTGTTTCTTGATACCACGTGGAGTGAATTGAATTGACTAAAGACTACCATCTGCAATGCTGGAGACTTCAGGAGGAGGCTGAGATGGATCATTCACTTGGCACTTCTGGCTGAAGATTGTTGTGAATGCTTCAGCCTTGTCTATTGCATGGGTGCGCTGAGCTCCCCCATCAATGAGGATAGGGATATTTGTGGAACCATCTTCTCCAGTTAGTTGTTTAATTGCTTTCTGGAACAATTAATAGCAAATGAATACACAATAGAGGGATATCCAGGAGGCATCTTAAGAGAGGCTCAAAATCCCAGGCGTATGCACTGGGGCTGTGTCTCCATCCATTTGCTCTTCATTGTGTCACTGAAACAAGGCTAATAAATTTTTGTGTCAAATTAGACTATATGAGGATTGGGGAGACAATGGCATAGTCACTGGACTAGTAGTAATCCACAGGCTCGGGCTAATGTCCTGGGGACTTGGACTCAAAGCCGATCATGGCAGATGGTGGAATTTAAATTCAGTTAATAAAAGCTGAAATTAAAAACTAGTCTCAGTATTGGTAATCATGCAACCCGTATGAAAACCTATCTGATTCACTAATGTCCTTCAGGGAAGGAAATCCGCTATCCTTACTTGGTCTGGCCTACTTGTGACTCCAGATCCCTAGTAATGTAGTTGACTCTTAACTATCCTTTGAAATGGCCTACCAAGCCACTCACTTCAAGGGCAGTTAAGATGGGCAACAAATACTGATTTTGCCAGTGACATCACATCCCATGAAAGGAAAAAAAAGTATTATTTTTGTCTTTAGCTCATTTTATAAACTGACAAAGAAACAGACAGTATGAAAGGAGCAGATGTAATTAAAAATACTCTTGAGTTCCATCCTCTACTTGGGTTTCCCAGGGCCAGGTACCATTTCCCTGTTTCAAGGTTCAGCTAATAGTGCTGTGTAACTGATCAATTGGAGCTTTGTAAGCAGCCTGGAGACTCATTCTAATTTTCTTGTCTTCTGTTGCTTTCAAGAAGGCCCTACTTCTGGTTACAAGTCACAGTGGAATATAGTTGAGGTTGGAGTTGCAAATCTGCTTCTGTCACTGATGCAGCGTGCTAGTACCACTTACTTCAACACCATCAATTATCTGAGTGCTTGTGCTAACTAAACTTTAAATTTTCATTGGAGCACTATATTGTCCACTGAGCTTTAACTGTTAGGTTCAGATTCCTTTTTCTGCAGATTTCCATTAATTATGTGCTCATCTTGAAAAACAAGTACAGCAAAGTAGCTATATATATTTTGGAGATATGAGTCTGGAGCGAAGGTTTGTATGTAAAGGAGGTGAAGACTGAGGATGTACAGCCAGTACAATTTAAGAATAAAGATAGTTGAAGAAAATTCCTAACTAAAATAATCACTTTGTGATTTCAAAACATGCAGTGTTCAAAGAAAATATTGGCCAAAGTGTTTGGTTAATTTCTACAGACAATACAGGCCCGCTCTCCTCGATCTCTCCTCATAGGATAGTCCCACAGGTTGGCAGGTTGTGACGTGGAGTACCTCAAGGATCAGTGCTTGGGCCCCAACTCTTCACGATATATATCAATGATTCGCTGATGAAATAAGACTGGGTGGGAATGTGAGTTGTGAGGAGGGTGCAAAGAGGCTTCCTGGGGATTTAGGCAGGCTAAGTGAGTGGGCAGGAACATGGCAGATTGAATATAATGTGAAAAAATATGAAGTTATCCACTTTGGTAGGAAAAACAGAAATGCAGAGTATTTCTTAAATGTTGAGATGTTGGGAGTGTTGATGTCCAAAGGGACCTGGGTGTCCTTGTTCAAAGTCACCGAAAACTAACATGCAGGTATGGCAAGCAATTAGGAAGGCAAATGGCATGTTGGCCTTTATTGCAAGAGGATTTGAGTACAGGAGTGAAGATGACTTTCTGCAATTGTACAGAGCCTTGCTGAGACTGCACCTGGAGTATTATGTACAGTTTGGCCTCCTTACCTAAGTTAGGATATACTTGCCATAGAGGGAGCGCAACGAAGGTTCACCAGACTGATTCCTGGAATGGTGGGATTGTACTGTGGGGAGAGATTGAGAAGACTGGGCCTTTAATCTCTATAGTTGAGAAGAATGAGAAGCAATCTCATTGAAACATACAAAATTCTTACACAGGTACACGGACAGAGTAGATCCAAGAAGCATGTTACCCTGTCTTTAGGGGGAGGGGGGAGAGTGGGGTGGGGTTTTAGAACAAGGGGACATAGTCTTAGAATAGGTCATTTAGTACTGAGATAAGGAATTTAGTACAGAGATTGTTTGATTTCCAGATATTAAAGACATCAAGGGATATGGGCATAGTGCAGGGACATGG
Organism: Carcharodon carcharias; assembly: GCF_017639515.1. Classification (NCBI taxonomy): domain Eukaryota; kingdom Metazoa; phylum Chordata; class Chondrichthyes; order Lamniformes; family Lamnidae; genus Carcharodon; species Carcharodon carcharias. The sequence goes on from NC_054472.1 coordinate 171,748,835, forward strand.
TGTTGAGGTAGAAGATCAGCCATGATCTAGTTGAATGGTAGAGCAGGCTCGAGGGGCCGATTGGGCCCACTCCTCCTATTTCCAATGTTCCTATGTTAATTGAGTAAATAATGCCTTTTAATTTCACCTTGCAGTTAACACTTTTTAATTAATGTATTACAGACATGTCTTCTCATGAGACAACAGCACGAAGCTGCAGCAATGAATGCAGTGCAAAGACTAGAGTGGCAGCTTAAACTACAAGAGCTTGATCCTTCTTCACACAAATCTTTGAGCATCTTTGAGATTCCAGAGTTTTACATCCCTCTTGTTGATGTCAATGATGACTTTGACTTGACACCAATATGATTGTGCATGTGTTTTGGAGGTTTTAAGCAAGTGCATAAAATGACTTAGTTACAGTCACTGCTGAAAGATACAGGACAGTTACAGACAGGCTTGTGTATTTAGCTCCAGAGCACTTTGAAGATAAGTGAAGAATTGAGGATATGGGTGCTTGTGGCAACGAAGGTGCAGTTCCATTCCTGCATAATGACATGAGATTCAGCACTAACGCACTGTGACTTCCCATCGCTGTTTACCAGAAACCACTACTACATTTCAGTAGTATACATAGCTGATATATAGGTATCATTCACTCTTAATATCTGCCTATACTTTAAAGTTTACAAGATGGGGGCATTTGCTGCATACGCTATGTTATGTTCATACCAGCAGCGCTGGCAGCTGCAAGGTGATAGGGGCATAGACAAGTGATACTCTATCCCTAAGAAGGAATTCATGGTACAGTAGAACCTCACATTAGCACTCATGGGTAGAGTGCTGCCTCATTTATAATATTACACAATGGCTCAAAACTACATAGGCTTTTCATCTTGAAATATACAGATCTGTTTTTGGATAACATTCTAACAAGAACTCAAATTTGTCTTTCTAATTTCAAAGAAAATACCATACTTTACTGTATCTTTTTCTCTCAATTCAAAACAGAAACTACTGCATTAAGAGGCACTTGCTGGTTTTGTAAATGTTTCAGAAATTAATGGTATTTAAATACTTTCTCTGTTTACATGCTTGCACTTTGTTAAAATTATTCACCTTATTGTTTTGAGCACTTCAAACTCTTTTCATCAACTTACTTTTAAAAAAAACACTTTTTCCACATCTCTTAACCTTGGGGGCTGTCTAAGTGTTTGCCTTTGTGGGTCATATAGGTTCATGTGAAGGAACCTTGGGTGGGGAAACTCAAAAGAAGTTTGAATTCATGTTCCAATTAATTTCCTCCGATCTCAAGGTGCTGATGGTAACAGGTCAAATGTTAGAATGTATCTACAAGTCATCTGCCATTGTTGAGAACAATCCCTTCTAAACTTCCAGCCTTTCAAACTTCAAACCGTACAAACCACCAAAAAACACAAATGGGACTAAGTTGCTGGGGTTCAGGAGCCACATGTAGACTGAGGACTAGGGGTTGGACGCACCTTTCTTGAGCTAGCTGCTCCGCTATAAATGTTAATTATTTGCTCAGCTCACCAGTTCACTTTGCAATGATGGTTGCAGAGCTTTGATTTTAAAATAAAACATTCTCAGCACGATTCAGTATCTTGTTCTGCTGCTGCCACTTTGTTCACTATCACTTTTATAAAAATATTATCCCAGCAACTAAAGGTTAGAGCATATGCCCATTAAATGCAAGGCACTAGTTTAAATTCCGATCTTGACCCAGGTTTCTGGTTGAAGGTGGTTAGAGAAGCTATGTGAGTTTATCATTCTCATTTAGGTAAGCTTGAGAAGATGGGGAAAAGCTGAGCCAAAGTGTCGAGCTTGCCATACTGCTCAAACAGTGCTCACCCTGGGTTCATGAAGGAGTGGCCTTGATGTCTTGTCAGCCATATTGTTCTCATCAAAGAGAATTAAGTAGCTGTAAGAGAGAAGACTGGGGTTATTTAAAGCTGCCTTTACATTTGTTTAACACTGAATTAGAACCACCAGTTCTCAATGAAAGGTCCTGTGCAGCCAATGCCAGCACCAAAGTAATTACTGAATTTGATAAGGCTGGCCGCTGGGAAGACCCCAGTACTAAGTGTTCTCTATCTTTGGCCTTAATTAATCCAACATGCTTGCTTTGATGTTGCCACCAGTTGCACACAACCTACATCTGAGGAGCCAGTGGCATTGCCAGCAAACTAAAGCAATATAGAAACTGCTTAGTAGACATGCTGACATTGCTCCTCACTGTAACCTATTTGCCTGGCTCCCAAGTAGTACATTATAGCTGGGCCCTGTTATATTTCCCAGTAAGCAGTTGTACCCTAAGAAAATACACCTTAGGGCTTTTATTGCTTTACTGCCATGAAAAGGCAAGCACTATACTCTGAATAAGACTTAGCTGAATTTTAAGAAAGATAGACAAATTAGTAACAAAAGAATCGTCCCACCTTTTTCATTTCACAATTATCTGTTTTGATCTTAAATATTGTACAGATTGTCTTGTTTGTTTTTGGGGCAGGGGAAATTCTGCACAGATGTATTATTTTGTCCTTTTTTTAAAATAAGTTATTTTATACATATCATTGCGCAGATGTAAATAACATTGTATTTAACAATATTGTTTAAAATATGTATAAAGAAAATTATATAGTTATTTTGATTGTATAGCTCATTAATTGTCTAATGTTTCAATGGACCAAAGTTGCAATTGATAGTTGGTTTTATATTGATTGTAGTGTGCTGTGGTTTGACCTTGTTTGTTAGGCATGTGTTTGGGTTTGCTTTTTTACATTGCCGCAACTGTTCGAGAATACACTTACGATGCAATGCATGCATTACCAGGTTATCTTCAGTGTCCTGTTCTTCTCCCCTTCTTTCCCCACACCCTGAAGAAAAATCTGCAGCAGAACCTATTTTTTCAGCACAAATGCTTTTTGAATTATAGTTCTAAAAGTGTAAATTGTTTATTTTAATATTTACCTGTTGATTAATATGTAAATACATGTAAATATATTGTTAAATAAATTTTAATGGTCATGTTAATTAAATGGTGTTGTATCTATGGTTGTGCAAGCTGAATGGGGATTGTTTTATTGTCTGCTTTTGAATTTGAGATGACAATTCCTAATTGTTTTAGCCAGAAGAACACACTTTAACTGCACTTAAATTTGCAGAACCAGCACCCATGATAAAATAATCACAGATGCTTCACTGGCCAAAGTGTTTTCTTGATTTAGACTTTGTTCAGTAAATCATAATCTCTATCTAATAAATATAAAGGTTTTTCATGGAAATTTCAAGGTAACAGGCTATTCAACATAACCGCTCCATGTTGATATTTATCTTCCACTAGCAGTAGCCCTAATCCCAGGTGCCTGATCTGTTCTCATTTCTCTTTATTTCCCTTTCCTTTAACCACCTTTCTAACCTTTTCAGCCATTCAACCGCCTTTTGGTTTCCATTTCAGAACTGGGTGTGCCCAGCATTTTCTGTTTTTATTTCAGGATATCTGCAGTCTTTTAATTAGCAATTTATTTTTAACAGGATGGAATTAGGTCACAGATCTGCCATGATCTTGTTGAATGGCAGAACAGGTTTGAGGGGCTAAATGGCCCATTCCCATTCCTAACAGCAGTCTCTTAATTAAGCTCCATATGAAGTCATTGTTTACTTAACAGTAATTTTGTTAAAGGAACAGACCTTTTTTTATACTTTTAGTATAAGAATGGCATGTTAGGTCTGTAACTAACCCAGACATTCATTCCAAGAATGTAATATTACTGCACCCATTCTTCAAAAGATTCACACCTAGAGCTTAGCGGCAGCATAATATATAAAGGATCTTTCCTGTGATAATTATACTGCGGTTTATTGTGAGTACCATCACAGAAGATTCACACATACGTACAGATTTATGAAAGCTGTACAGAAAAAGAACCCAAATTGAATTGGTTTACAAAAAGAACCTAGAGAATCCTGTAAAATGCAGATTTAAATAAAATCCTTTCTTCATAAACTTTGGTTCAATTTCAGCCTGCAAAGTTGTGTACATTTAATTCTTAAAAAAACTTACCCAAATGACATGCATCATGATGGAGTCTCTTAAATATGACCCGTGACACTGAGTGTAGGTTGTTGCAATCTCCTCTGTCACCTTTGATTTTGCATAGTGTGTTAATTTCTGCATAGCACATCTCCAGTGTGAACTGACCTACTTTACCAACTGAATAAGTCAACACATAATCAATGCATCCATTCCTGAATGACAACAAGCTCCATAAACAAAACACAACATAAATGAAGACTATCTCTTCAAACTCCAAAGTGAACAGGAGCCAGGCTACTCTTTTCAGACCTGTGCTTCCCCTAGGAATCCACGTTTGCCTTTTCTTCCCTTATTGCATAAAGACATAAGAAATAGGAGTAGGCCATTTGGCCCCTCAAGCCTGCTCTACCATTGAATAAGATCATGGCTGATCTGATTGTGGCCTTAACTTCACTTTCCTGCCATAACCCTTGACTCGCTTGTATATCAAAAATCTGTCTAACTCAGCTTAGAATATCCTCAATGACCCAGACTCCACTGCTCTCTGGAGTAGAGAATTCCAAAGATTAATGACCTTCTGACAGAAGAAATTCCTCCTCATCTCCATCAACTGTGCCTCCTTGTTCCCACATGACTGGAAACATTCTCTTAGCATCTATCCTGTCACACACCCTCAGGATCTTATATGCTTCAATAAGATCACCCCTCATTCTTCCAAACTCCCATGAGTATAGGCCAAACCTGCTTAATCTTTCCTTATACCACAGTCCCTTCATTCCAGGAATCAGCTTGTGAACTGGTTCTGAACTGCTTCCAATAAAAGTATATCCCTCAAATAAGGAGACCAAAAACAGTGTGCCATACTCCAGATGTGACCTCACTAATGCCCTGTACAGTTGTAGCAAGATTTTTTTATTATTCATTCATGGGATGTGACCTTCGCTGTCTGGGCCAGCATTTATTGCCCATCCTTTGTCCTTGAGAATGTGGTGGTGGTGAGCTGCCTCCTTGAACCACTGCAGTCCCTGTGGTGTGGGTACACCCACAGTGCTGTTAGGGAGGGAATTCCAGGATTTTGACCCAGCAACAGGAAAGGCGATATATTTCCAAGCTAGGATGGTGAGTGACATGGAGGGGAACGTGCAGGTGATGGTGTTCCCAACTATCTGCTGCTTTTGTCCTTCTAGATGGTAGTGACCATGGGTTTGGAAGGTGCTAACTAAGGAGCTTTGGTGAATTCCTGCAGTGCATCTTGTAGATGGTACGTACTGCTACTACCATGCATTAGTGGTGGAGGGAGTGAATGTGGTGCCAATCAAGTGGGCTGATTTGTCTGTTCAAGCTTCTTGAGTGTTGTTGGAGCTGCACTCATCCAGGCAAGTGCGGGGTATTCCATCACACTCCTGACTTGTGCCTTGTAGATGGTGGACAGGCTTTGGGGAGTCAGGAGGTGAGTTACCTGTTTCAGGATTCCTAGCCTCTGGCCTGCTCTTGTAGCTACAGTATTTATATGGCTAGTCCAATTCAGTTTCTGGTCAATGGTAACTCCCAGGATGTTGATAATGGGGGATTCAGTGGTGGTGATGCCATTGAATGTAAAGGGGCAATGCTTAGATTCTCTCTTGTTAGAGATGGTCATTGCCTGACACTTGTGTGGCGCAAATATTACTTGTCACTTGTCAGCCCAAGCCTGGATATTGTCCAGGTCTTGTTGCATTTGGACATGAACTGCTTCAGTATCTGAGGAGTCGTGAAAGGTACTCAACATTATGCAATCATCAGCGAACTTCCACACTTCTTATGATGGAAGGAAGTTCATTGATGAAGCAGCTGAAGATCGTTGAGCTAAGTACACTACCCTGAGGAATATCCTGATGTCCTGGAGCTGAGATGACTGACCTCCAACAGCTACAGCCATCTTCCTTTGTGCTAGGTATGACCCTAACCAGCGGAGAGTTTTCCCGCTGATTCCCATTGACTCCAGTTTTGCTATGGTTCCTTGATGCCACACTCAGCCAGATGCGGCCTTGACATCAAGGGCAGTCACTCTCACCTCACCTTGGGAGTTCAGCTCTTATGTCCATGTTTGAACCAAGGCTGTCATGATTTGAGGAGCTGAGTGGCCCTGGCAGAACCCAAACTGGGCGTCATTGAGCAGGTTATTGCTAAACAAGTGCCGCTGGATAACACTGTTGATGACCCCTTCCATTACTTTAATGATGGAGAGTAGACTGATGGAGCGGTAATTGGCCAGATTGAATTTGTCCTGCTTTTTTGTGTACAGGACACACCTGGGCAATTTTCCACGTAGCCAGATAGATGCCAGGAACAGCTTGGCTAGGGGCGCAGCAAGTTCTGGGACACAAGTCTTCAGTACTATTGCCAAAGTATTGTCAGGCTCCATAGCCTTTGCAGTATCCAGTGCCCTCAGTCATTTCTTAATATCACATGGAGTGAACCGAATTGGCTGAAAACTGGCATCTGTGATGCTGGGGACCTCCAAAGGAGGCCGAGATGGATTAAAAGATCATAAGACACAGGAGCAGAAATTAGGCCATTCGGCCCATCAAGTCTGCTCCGCCATTCGATCATGGCTGATAAGTTTCTCAACCCTATTCTCCTGCCTTCTCCCCGTAACCTTTGATCCCTTTACCAATCAAGAACCTATCTATCTCGGTCTTAAATGCACTCAATGACCTGGCCTCCACAGCCTTCTGTGGCAATGAATTCCATAGATTCACCACTCTCTGGCTAAAGATGTTTCTCCTCATCTCTGTTCTAAAAGGTCTTCCCTTTACTCTGAGGCTGTGCCCTCGGGTCTTAGTCTCTTCTACTAATGGAAACATCTTCCCCACATCCACTCTATCTAGGCCTTTCAGTATTCTGTAAGTTTCAATCAGATCCCCCCTCATCCTTCTAAACTCCATCGAGTATAGACCCAGAGGATCAATAAACTCGGCACTTCTGGCTGAAGATTGTAGCAAATGCTTCAGCCTTATCTTTTGCATTGATATGCTGGGCTTCCCCATTATTGAGGATGGGGATATTTATGGAGCCGCCTCCTCCAGTGAGTTGTTCAATTGTCCACCACCATTTAGGACTCGATGTGGCAGGACTGCAGAGCTTAGATCTAATCCATTGGTTGTTGGATCGCTTAGCTCTGTCAATCACTTGCTGTGTATGCTGTTTGACATGCAAGTAGTCCTGTGTTATGGCTTCACCAGGTTGACACCTCATTTTTAATTATGCCGGGTGCTGCTCCAGGCATGCCCTCCTTAATTCTTCATTGAACTAGGGTTGATTCCCCCTGGCTTCATGGTAATGGTAGAGTGGGTGATATGCTAGGCCATGAGGTTATAGATTGTATTCGAATACAATTCTGCTGCTGATGGCTCACAGTGCCTCATGGATGCCCAGTCTTAAGTTGCTAGATCTGTTCAAAATCTATCCCATTTAGCACAGTGGTAGCGCCACACAACATGATGGAGGGTATCCTCAATGTGAAGGTGGGACTTCGTCTCCACAACAACGATGTGGTGGTTACTCCTACTGATAATGTCATAGACAGATGCATCTGCGGCAGGCAGGTTGGTGAGGATGAGGTCAAATATGTTTTTACCTCTTGTTGGTTCCCTCACCACCTACCACAGACCCACTCTAGCAGCTCTGTCCTTTAGGGCTTGGCCAGCTACCAAGCCATTCTTGGTGACAAACTTTGAAGTCCCCCACCCAGAGTATACTTTGCGCCCCTGCCACCCTCAGTACTTCCTCCAAGTGATATTCAACATGGAGGAGCACTGATTCATCAGCTGAGGGAGCACGTTACATGGTAATCAGCAGGAGGTTTCTTCCCCATGTTTGGCCCAATGCCATGAGACTTCATGGGGTCTGGAGTTGATGTTGAGGACTCCCAGGGCAACTCCCTCCCAACTGTATACCACTGTGCCACCACCTCTGCCAGGTCTGTCCTGCCGGTGGGACAGGACATACCCAGGGATGATGATGGTGGTGTCTGGGACATTATCTGTAAGATATGCGGATGAGTATGTCAGGCTGTTGCTCAACTAATCTGTGAGACAGCTCTCCCAATTTTGGCACTAGACCCCAGATGTTACTAAGGAGGGCTTTACAGGATCAACAGGGCGGAGTTTGCCGTTGTCGTTTCCAGTGCCTCAGTCAATGCCACGTGGTCCATCCAGTTTCATTCCTTTTTTGAGGCTTTGGAGTGGTTTGATACAACTGAGTGGCTTGCTAGGGCATTTAAGAGACAACTACATTCCTGTGGGTCTGGAGTCACATGCAGGCCAGACCAGGTAAGGACCGCAGATTTCCTCCCCGAAAGGATATTAGTGACTGAGTGTATTGTAGCCAAATTTCCCTACTTTTATACTCCATTCCTCTTGCAATGAAGGCCAACATTCAATTTGCCTTCCCAATCACTTGCTGTACCTGCATGCTAACTTTTTGCAATTCATGTGCAAGGATACACAGATCCTGTAACCAGCATGCTGCAGACTCTCCCTGTTTAAATAATCTGCTTTTCTATTCTTCCTACCAAAGTGAACAAACTAATGTTGCCCCACAATATACTCCCAACTGCCAAAGATTTTGCCCACTAACTGTATCTCTTTGCTTCACAACTTGGTTTCCTATCTATCTTTGTACTGTAAGCTAATTTGGTGACGATACACTCAGTCCCTTCATCCAATAAAGATCGTAAATAGTTGAGGCCCCAGCACTGATCCCTGTGGCACTCCTTCAGTTATAATTTGCCATCTTCAAAATGACTCATTTATCCTGACTCTATTTAGTGTTGGTTGGCCAATCCTCTATTATTATTATTATTATCCTCTAATATTATTACCTCCAACGTCATGAGCTCTTATCTTGTGTAGTAACCTTTTATGTGGCATCTTGTCAACAGTCTTGAAAATCCAAATACACTAGATCTAGTAATTCTCCTTCAGCCATCCCGCTCAAACACAATTTCCTTTTCATACAGTCAGGCAGTGCCAACCTGGTTTTGTTATGATTTTCCAAATGTCCTGCTACTTCCTTAATAATGGATTCTAGCGTTTTCCCATGACATGTCAGCCTAACTGCCCTATAGTTTCCTGCTTTCTATGTCTCCTTTCTTGTATACAGGTGTTGCATTTGTGGTTTTCCAATCCACTGGGAACTTTCAGAATCTAGGGTTGGAATTTTATGATGGGTTTGAAGGCAGGGTGTGGGGTCTCAAAATGTAGCGAGTGGCCTGCCCACTCCTGACCTGTTTCCCAATTTACAGGGGTTGTGGAGGCATTGGGTGGCCCATTTACCCTTAAGTGGTCACATATTGCCCCACCATTATTTTACCCAAAGCAGGGGGAGGCCCAAGCCGACAGGTAGTCTGGCAACTTTAGCTCTGTGGGCTGATGTTGAGCAAGGAAGGGGGGGGGATCCTCTTTTGGGGGTCTCTTGTGCCCATCGAATGCAACCCACCCCCCCCGCCCCACCAAGGTAATACCCCCTTTCCACCCTACCGCCCCTCCCCAACACTCCACCCAACCTCTCAAACCTGATCCCCCGCCCCTTCACTGGGGCCTGCGAGCCAGGCCCCGCCTTAACCTCGGACTTACTTTCAGTCCAGTCTCCATTTTCTGGCTGTAGTGACAACAGTGGCCACTGCTCAAATGTGTCACTACTGGGACTACAAAGCTGCCAGCCGGCAGTTCTCTAAGGCGAGACTTCCTCCCCAGATGATAAGTCTCTCCTGCCCCACTGAATGTTAAATGGCTGCGGGACAGGGATATGTTCCCCGCCAACTGTTGGGGTGATGGGGCTCAAATTTTGGAAGATTACAACCAATGCATCTACCATCACTTCAGCCAATTCTTTTAAGATCCTAGGATGCAGGCCACAAGGTCCAAGGGGACTTGTCAGCTCTTAGTTCTGTTAATTTACCTAAAATTCTCTAGTGAGAGTGATAGTTTTAAGTTGCTCCCTCCAGTTTGCCACTTGATTTTCTACTATTCTTGGGGTGTTTTTTGTGTCTTCTACTGTGAAGACAGATACAAAATATTTGTTCAAAGTTTCAGCCATTTCCTTGTTTCCCATTATTAATTCCCCAGTTTTGCCCTCTAAGGGGCCAACATTCACCTTAGTTCTAGATTTCCAGCATCCGCAGTATTTTGCTTTTAATTTAATTCACTTTAGCTACTCTCTTTTTTCTATTTGTAGAAATGTTTTTTATATTTCTTACTAGTTTACTCTCATTCTAACTTCTATTGCATCTTGATAGCTATTGCAAGCTGTTTCTGTGCATCATAATCCTGGAACAGAGGTCAGCCAATGTAATAGCAAGTAGAGACATTTTTTAATCAAAACAAAAAGTGCTGGAATGCTCAGCAGCTCAGGCAGCATCTGTGCAGAGTTAATGTTTCAGGTCAAGATGACCTTTTATCAGAACTGAGCCATTTTTTAAATTTAGCCAAAAACACAGTATCTTAAGAACCACAGTGCAGTTAGTTACTCAAATTCTAATAATAATGAAAAACGCGGCAGAGGTGGGATATAGGCATATTTATATTTGCATAAATAGGGTGATAGATTCAAAAAATAGGAAGTTCAAAAAAAACTTTAACACGGTTTCTGCTCTTGGATTTTTTCGGAGATTCGTTCAATGTCTGGATAGGCTGAAAAATGTTTGATTGATAAAGGTCGGGAGCTGCAAGAGTCCCACTCTCATGCAGCAGCATATTTATTCTATAAAAACACTGCTGGCTTCAGTTTTGGAGCTTGTGCTTGGACAGCTCGGTGATACCTTCTTTGTGTCACGGGCACGTGCTCTGAAGGAGAAGGCTGGATGCCTGGCCTTTGCTGCTGTCCTAAGAGGCGCAAGCCTCAGGCAGATTCCTCCATCACCATTCTACTGCGCCCAGAATCTGTGATGCCTCTGCTCAGTGGGCTGATCCAACGGCAGATATCAGATCCTGAATGCTCTGAGAGACAGAGGCAGGCATCCCAGCTCTCAGTCTGAAACTGGTATGCGGGATGTTGATTAATCTCCCCACCTACAGCCACCAGAACTATACTCTGTGCTTCCATGAAGGAAAGGCATCGACCGGTGCTTGGTCACCTCTTAGGCTTGTGGGATGTCAGGGGATTGCTGCTGCAGATTCTTGTGAAGATGCCAACTACTCCATTGATACCTGCAGTGAAGGAAAAGCTTCACTCATGTTGCTGTAAATGAAGATGGTTGACTTCCAAGCCACTGCTGTAAGTTGTTGCGCATTTCCAGATAGAGTCGTGGGAAGCTGTGACGTTCTATGATCTTCCCTCAGTCCAGGACAGTACCCAAGAATACTGAGTTGCACAGCTCTGAAGCTCTGGATAGTTTTCTCCTCAGTTTCCACTGGGAATGTGACACATCATCAACCGCTCTACGTTCCTCTGGCTTCCGCGTGCTTTGTGAATCACCTCAGCGCCATCTTCGCTAACATTATTGACTGCCCATCAGGGTGAAAGCTTCTGAACTAACGTGTGAGAGTCAAAAAGCAAGTGAAGTAGGAGGTGAAATGGAGATGCTTGTAACAGGGCAACATGAATCTTCAAGATTGGAGAACTCATGGGTTGGCTTGATCATCACATCCTCTCCATTATTATTAACATTATCATTATCCACTTTGACATTGTCGTTGTCATCATCATAGTAGATCCTAAGTTAGTGCCCTCTTTAACGGGAGTGCACTGCAAAGAGTCAATTTTGCAGCTCATAATCCTAGAGGGTGGAGAGTGTGCTAATGTTCTGGGTGTCTGAGGAAATAAGGGTAAGGTGCTTGATATGTTACTTAACCTGCCCTCATCAGCTCAGTGAACTTCTTATGTCACTGGTCTGCAGGTTTTGGGGGTGACAGACAATGCAGAGTGAGATTTTAAACCCGCCTACTTACACAGAGTTAAAATTGGGCCATATCTTCAGGGTGACAACTTGTCCTCATAAATTCCCCAACCAATGTCCACGTGATGTCACAAAGTCACTGGAGCCAAACTTCTCCAGCTGTTGCTGAGTTGGTGCTTTCTCAGGTCCAAGCTCCTGAATCAAAGCAGATTTCACCTCACATTGTGCAGAGAATCGGGGAGTACCTAATAGGAACACTGAAAATGAAGATGTCATCCGTCCACCTCGGAAGATGTTGGACTGCACCTAGGATGTATGTCACTTCTGGATTAAACATCATCCGTTGTGGCTGGAGAGGCCAAATTGTGAGTGACAGTCCCTTCCGCAGCTGGCACAGATGAATGGTATTGGTCTGAGGTCGACTTTTGTTTTTTCCTTCCAGCAGGCTCTCTTTTCCACCATTTCTTTTGTCCTCTGCTTTTTCTATGCCTTTCCTGACTGCTTGTCAGGAAACTCCAGTCAGCAGCGAGGACTCCCCATGCATCGACTCTGATCCCAGTCAACTTGAAGTCTCGCTTGTGGACATCCTTGTATCAAAGACGTGGGCGACCTATTGCTCTCCTGCCCATAGCATGTTCCCCATAGAGCATGTTTTTGGGGATGAGGCCATTGTCTATTCAGCTCATGTCAATGCTGACTAAAGAGGGCAAACATGCTGGTGTACTTCCATACTGTCTTGCCAGGAGATACCCAATGTTCGTCTGAGGCAATGGAGATGGAAGCTGTTCAGCCACTTTTCTTGGCTTGCATAAGTTGTCCATGCCTCACTACTGTAAAGGAAGCTGGTGAGAACACAAACCTGGTACACCTGGAGCTTTGTATTTTCAGTTAGTTTGCTGTTGGTCCATATGTGACTTCTCAATTTTGACATGACAGCTGCGGCCTTGGCAATCCTGGTGTTGATTTCGGTATCAAAGGACAGGTGGTTATTGATCCAAGGTATGTGAATCTGTCGACAACCTCCAAGGTGAGGCTGGCCATGTTGATGGAAGTTAGAGTTTCTATGTCCTGGCTGATAACTTTGATCTTCCTGGTGTTGATTGTCAGTACAAACCCTCTGCAGGCCCAAGAGAACTGATCTGCAAGCCGTTGGAAGTAAATTGTAATATCAGATGTCATCATCCCATCAACAAACAGCAATTCACAGACTTTGATCTTGGCGCGCAGTCTTGCCAAGTTGAACAGTATGCTGTCACAGGTAGACACCCTCATTTGAGTCACCAATAGCAGCATGGAGAAAAATATGCCACAGAGAGTTGGCACCAAGACACAGCCTTGCTTTACCCTGCTGCTGGTCTTGAAAGCTCCTGATGTTGCTCCATTGTAACAGGCTAAACTGTGCATGCTCCCATGGAAAGAAAAAATCTTGCTCGGGAGTTGAGGTGAGCAGCCTATTTTCTGCAGCATTATAAAGAGTCTGCCTCTGCAGGCGAGATCAAAGGCCTCAGTGAGGTCTATTAAGGCAATGTAGAGTGGCCTGCTCTGTTCACTACACTTCTGATACTGCTGAAGTGAGAAAATCATTTCAACTGTGGATCTGCCAGCTCTGAAGCTGCACTGAAACTCGGTCGATGCACCAATGATGTCAGGGTCTATAATCTGGTCAGAGCAATGTGAACAAAGACCTAGCCCATGATAGGTAACAAGAAGATGCCTCTGTAATTGTTGCAGTCACTGCGATCCCCTTTGTTTTTGTACAAAGCGACTATATTTACATCACGCATATCTTGAGGCACAAATCTTTCCTCCCAGCAAACACAAAAGGAACAGTAGAGCAGAAAAATCAGCACTTGAATGATTTCCACATTGAAGTGCTAATATAAAACTGTTAATGAGATAATTATTAAAATCTGTTACCAGAGTGAGGATAAGTGTCATCAGCCATGAAAATTACAATACTTTTTGAAAACTTTGTGTACAGAGGGGTGTTCCTGAAGTAGCAGGAATCCCACAATGGGCAGTGGGCATGAATTAATATATTAGTCTTCAGGTGAATGCAGCTTATTTGAGGGTGGAGTAATTGTGATGAATGGTGGACATGGCTGTTGATTCAAGGAAGAGGGGGGCTGTGCCACTGAAAAGCCCTTCAATAAGATGCTGCCAACGACCTCTGACTGCAGGTTTCTGTTAGGAACTCTCTCAGTTCTTCTTGCCCTTAGTTTCCTCTCCCTGATTATGCTGGAGACTGAACCAATGGAAGCTCTGTTTGTTGTCTCAGTTACAGAGCAAAGTTACAACAAACCACTGCCAGATGGGACTAGCATTGCCAACTCTGGCTGACAGTATTCCTGAAGGTTTTATCACATGACACCCAGCCTCCAACCACCCGGCCCAGTAAAATAGCCTCGGTTCCCATCACCAATATTTTTACAATTAATAAATCAAAAATAAAATAAACTCACGCAATTTTCTTGAAGGTTTTTATGAATTTTATCCCAGGTTGATTGGAGTAGCTTCGATTCATTAATTTTTGATTCCTGGAGACTCCAGGCCAATCCTGGTGGGTTGGCAACAACAATAATTTGTATTTATATAGCGCCTTTAAGATGTGTCTCAAAGCACTTCACAGCAGCGTTAATGCACAAAATTTGACACTGAGCCACATTAAGGAATGTTAGGACAGGTGACTAACAGCTTGGTCAAAGTGGTAGGTTTTACAGAGAATCTTAAAGGAGAATAGAGAGGTAGAAAAGTTGGGGGATGTAATTTAGGGAGGGAATTCCACATCTTAGGGCCTAGGCAGTTGAAGGTACCGATGTTGCCATGACACAAGAGGCCAGAACTGGAGGAGCACAGAGACCTCGGAGCTTTTCAGAGTTGGAAGAGGTTCCGGCGACAGGGAGGGGCGAGACATTGGAGGAACTACAAACCAAAGATGAGAATTTTAAAATCGAGGCATTGCTTGACAATGAACGAATGTAGGTCAGTGAGCACAGGGATTATGGTTAAACAGGACTTGGTGCGTTAGGAGAGAGGCAGCAGAGTTTTGTATGAGGTCAAGTTTACAGAGGGTGGCTTGCTGACCAGGAATGCATTGGAATCATCAAGTTTGGAGGTTACAAAGGCATGGATGATTCAGCAACAGAAACAACTGGAATTCCCTTCCTAACACCACGGTTGGACTACCTATACCACATGGACTATAAAGGTTCAAGAAGGTGGCTCAGCACCTTGGGATGGCCAGTGACTCCCATATGAATAAAAAAAAGAGTAAACTGAGACAGTGGTGGAGGTGGGCATTAAATTCTTGGGAAGAAATAGTAAGATATTCAGTAAGAAGCTTTCAGAATCAGAACTGCATGCGCTGTTAAGACATGGGTTTCTTTTTATTTCCTTCTAGACTCCCTCGACTGGTATATGCATATGGTAGCTTCAAGTGGACAAAATGCACAATGAAATTTTCAATACACTACTATGGGCGAAGTAGACTGTCTTCATGATGGAGACGATATGGGGTTGAAAGCTAGCAAACCTAGGCTGGACAATCTTTCTTGGTTGTATTGCAGAAAGCCAGACCTATCCAGGCAGCAGAACTGTTGTTTAAGGAGTCTGATTTGGTGTCTACTTGGAAACAGTGACAAAATAGGAGGATTAACTTAAAATTTTAAGAGGACTTTTGCTTGGGGAACATTGCCCCCATCCTGATCAATTTTTGCAAATATGCAGCTTCTCTCCTCAGTAAGAAGTACCAGCATTATCAATGAGAAAGACATTGTTTGAAAACTTCTGGGCCTAAAGATTGGATAGTGCCATTATTAGGTTTTGGGGCCATGACTCGCAACCTGCTTGTGCCAGTTCTGGTGGAGGTGGGCAGTGTGCATTTTCGGTGCAGCCACCTCACTTATGTGATGACAGTTTTGGACTGAGCAGCTCCAGAACTGCTGGGTACCTCTGCACTCAGAAGGAGTCTATCAGCATTGTGCTGATGGCTGACTGTATCACATACTTTCTGTTCTTAAAGACAGTCTGTCCTTAAAGAGAGCTGCATTGCACAACAGTCTGCCACTGAAGACTATTGCTACAATTCAAACAAAGAAAATGGATTGCCAGATCAGAGAGGGGACTCCAGTGTCACAGGCAGGAGGAGAGACCATTGTTCTATGGTGAACCAGGAGGCCCTCAAGGACCGCCCTTAGAAGGGAATGGGAACAAGTGGCCAGGGAGATCAAATCCCAGTATCTGGACCTAGTAACAGTGCCACAAGAAGATTAATGATCATTAGGTCATCAATGCGGGTTGGCCTGGGTCAGTGAATGCCTCTTCACATGACACCTCCCACACGGCTCAGTGCACCACACCCAAATCACTCACCCATCAACACTCACTGACATTCAAGACTCATGCATAACATTCAGATACTCTGCTTCACCTTCACACCTCTCCATTGCTGCCAACCTCATGTTCGCCTCTCACTGCCTGCACATAATCTCTAACTATTCAGCTATGGCAGGCAAATCATCCAAACACAGTGCTACACAATCACTGCCATTCTGCCCTCTCTCTTGCACCCCATCCACCACCTGAAACATTCACTCGCTCCACTGCCGACACACAGTAGCAGCAGTGTGTACTAAATTCAAAATACACTGCAGCAACTCAACAAGGCTCCATTGACAGCACCTTCCAAACGCATGACCTCTACCACCAACAAGGACAAGGGCAGCAGATGTATGAGAACACCACCCCCTGCAAGTTCCCCTTCAAGCCACACACCTTCCTGACTTGGAACTATATCACCGTTTCTTCACTGCCACTGGGTCAAAATCATGGAACTCCCTCCCTAAAAGCACTGCGGTTATACCCTGGTCTGCAGCAGTTCAAGAAGGTGACTCATCACCACATTCTCAAAGGCAATTAGGGATGGGTAACAAATGCTGACTTAGCCAGCGATACCCACAGCCTGTAAAAAAATTTGAAAAAAAAAGGACAAGGTGGCACACAAAAGAAAGAATCAGAGCAGAGCTGGCAGGGGAGAGGGATGCCTGCATCTCCTGAGCCTTACGGAGGACATGATTCTCTGTATCATGAGGCTGGCTGGGACAGAGCCTATGGCATCTGGTGTCACTGAGAACATTAAAGATGACGTATGTTTCGTGTTATGGCCCCTCTCAACTCTGAGTTCATCCTCATCCTGACATGATAAGCAATCTGCTGATAGTATCACCATGGATGTCTTGATTTCCACCCCAGACCCTTTTCCTCACCCCAACCTTCCCCTTCTGATTTTCAGCTTTCAGACACCTAAGAACGGCCACCTATCTAGTCATAGCAGCCCCAGGAGGAAGAGAGAGAGTGACACAGCACAGATGAAAACAATCATTTGGACTGCCACTCACGGCCACCAGCTCTGATACATTAAAGTCGGAATCATCACCTGGTGACTCACTGGGCATGAGCGGGCTGCAACCAGGCCAAAGAGAAAAGATGGGGACTCAGATGAGGACCTCAATGGAGCAACAGACAGGAAAGCATGATAGACATGCACACCAAGATGCTTCGTGCATTGGCCGGCCTGCCAGACAGTGTCATTGTCAGGAAGCATGGAGAATTCTGACTCCAAGTTGGCAGGGGGCATTGTACAGATCTTCGCCTCTTGGCAGCCTCTGTTCCATTTAACTGCCGGACAGACGCAGTGGCACTGCCACTGCCGTTCCCATACCTGTTGCAACCTTTGTGTGGACAGGTCACCAAATCCTCTGCCCTCCTTGTGAAAAGATTTTTTTTAAAAATTCATTCAAGGGATGTGGGCTTCGCTGGCTGGGCCAGCATTTATTGCCCATCCCTAGTTGCCCTTGAGAAGGTGGTGGTGAGCTGCCTTCTTGAATCACTGCAGTCCATGTGGTGTAGGTACACCCACAGTGCTGTTAGGAAGGGAGTTCCAGGATTTTGACCCAGCGACAGTGAAGGAACGGCGATATATTTCCAAGTCAGGATGTTAAGTGACTTGGAGGGGAACTTCCAGGTGATGGTGTCCCATCTATCTGCTGCCCTTGTCCTTCAAGATGGTAGTGGTCATGATTTTGGAAGGTGCTGTCCAAGGAGCCTTGGTGAATTCCTGCAGTGCATCTTGTAGATGGTACACACTGCTGCTACTGTGCGCAATAGTGGAGGGAGTGAATGTTTGTGAAGATGGTGCCAATGAAGCCGACTGCTTTGTCCTGGATGGTGTCAAGCTTCTTGAGTACTGTGGGGGCTGCATTCATCCAGACAAATGGGGAATATTCCATCGCACTCCTAACTTGTGCCTTGTAGATGGTGGACAGGCTTTGGTGAGTCCGGAGGTGAGTTACTCACCTCAGGATTCCTAGCCTCTGACCTGCTCTTGTAGCCCCAGTATTTATATGGCTAGTTCAGTTCAGTTTCTGGTCAATGGTAATCCCCAGGATGTTGATAATGGGGTACTCAGTGATGGTAATGCCATTGAACATCAAGGGCGATGGTTATTTTCTTTCTTGTCGCAGATGGTCAATGCCTGGCACTTGTGTGGTGTGAATGTTATTTGCCACTTGTCAGTCCAAGCCTGGACATTGTCCAGGTCTTGTTGCATTTGGACATGGACTGCTTCAGTATTTGACGAGTCACGAATCGTGCTGAACATCGTGCAATCATCAGCGAACATCCCAACTTTTGACCTTAAGATGGAAGGAAGGTAATTGATGAAGCAGCTGAAGATGGTTGAGACTACGATACTACCCTGAGGAACTCCTGCAGTGATGTCCTGGAGCTGAGATGACTGACCTCCAACAATGACAACTATCCTCCTTTGTACTAGGTATGACTCCAACCAGTGAAGAGTTTTCCCCTGATTCCCATTGATTCCAGTTTTGCTAGGGCTCCTTGATACCACACTTGGTCAAATGCTGCTTTAATGTCAAGGGCAGTCACTCTCACCTCACCCCGGGAGTTCAGCTCTTGTGTATGTTTGAACCAAGGCGGTAATGAGGTCAGGAGCTGAGTGGCTCTGGTGGAACCCAAACTGGATGTCAGTGAGCAGGTTACTGCCAAGCAAGTGCCGCTTGATAGCACTGTTGATGACCCCTTCCATTACTTTACTGATGATGAAGAGTAGACAGATGGGGCGGTAATTGGCCGGGTTAGATTTGTTCTGCTTTTTGTGTACAGGACATACCTGGGCAATTTTCCACATCGCCAGGTAGATGCCAGTGTTGGCTAGGGGCACGGCAAGTTCTGGAGCACAAGCCTTCAGGACTATTGCTGCAATATTGTCAGGGCCTGTAGCCTTTGCGCCATCAAATCCAGGAACTCACAGCAGTGCCTCCAATGACCCTCCAGAGTACTTCCAGACACTTTGCAACAGCAGATGTTGGTTCTGGCAGGGTGTATGGGTGCCCTCCTACAGCTGGTGCAGTGTGCGGGCTGTGCAGGAAGTGGGTGGCAACACAGTGTGTACCCTCTGGCTTCAGTCATGCCACCTTCCCAAATTTTGTTACCCCCCCCCCCTTTGGCAATTGATGTATTTTATAACCACTCAGTGCACCACCCCCAAAAAATTCACTGATCAACATTCACTGACACTCAGGACTCATGCATAACATTCAGGTAGTCCACTTCGCCCTCATACTTCTGCCAACGCTGCTATCCCTGACATTCGACTCTCGCTAGCTCCAGCTATTCAGCCACGGCAGGCACATCATCCAAACATTGTATTGGGAGAACCTCGTGCTCGTATGACTGTGATTTCCACACCCAAAGAAGGGAGGAAGAAAAAAAAAATCCCTTAGCATCTTGGAGGAGGAGGGGGGGGGGGGTTAAAAAAACAAAAGTGCTAGTCAAAAAAATAAATGGGTTGCGCTTGAGGAATTGCTGCGAAAGTGAGGTGGGTGTAGTGTGCTCCCAGGTTGTGTTGCGGTGGGAGGGGAGGCGGGTTTTAAGTGAGACCTGTGGGCATTTTCCTCACTCAATCTCACTCACGGAGTGAATGTGCAGCCACTGGGAGAAGTGGAGGGGTGGGGGGGTCCAGTTCCCTGCTCGCTCGCTGGAAGGATAGGAATTGGGAGCAGCCCCGACCCGCAGCCAGGGGTAAGTTTCTGTGGGAGGAGGGAGAGGTTGCGATGAGTTTAAGGGTCGAGTTTGTTCGCTCTGCGCTGGCTTTTTTTTGGGGGGAGGAGATTTTTTTTCTCCCTCCCCGTGTTTGGGGGGACGGAGGTAAGGAGTGGGGGGGGGGGGGGGGGGCGGTTAAAATCGGGGCGGGTTCAGGTTTGGCGGCTTCACTCGGAGTTTAGAAAGTTTTATTTTTCTGAATGTTTTTTATTGGGGGGGGGGGGGGGGGGGCGGTGGTGGTCTCGTAGTTTGTGAAACGCTTCACCCGGATCGAGCAGCAACTTTCTGCAGAGATTTTAAACCCGTTTATTTATTTATTTATTTTTTTGCCTTCTCCTGTTTCTAATTTTGTGACACTATTTTTAAAACAATGAAGGCTGGGTGCATTTGCCTCAGTGTCTGATCGACTTCATTTTTAAACTTGATTTTTCTATTGGTTCCCCCGACACGAGCCTCTGATTTCGCCAGCGTTTGTCTCAATGTAAATCACCTTCCATTATTAAAGGAGAACAGCCCTGCCCCCATTCCGTCCCCTTCAAACACCCCTATCCCCCCCCACCAACCCCACCTTAACTTGCTTTATGTCTCACCCCACCAACCATTGCCCACCACCCCCCCCACATCCTGCCCCAGTTAGTGTCTGTCCCTTGGTGACCCCACTCTGTCCCTGGCACTGCCTCCCCCCACCTCTCCCGAGTATATCTTGTACGAAAAACTGGGCATCCATGAGGCGCTGTGGGCCATCAGCAGCGGAATTGTATTCAATTACAACGTGTAACCTTATGACCAGGCAAGTCCCCCCCTCTACCGTTAACCGTCAAGCTGGTGGATCAACCCTGGTTCAGTGAAGGGTGCAGGAGGGCATGCCAGGAGCGACAGCAGGCATACCTAAAAATGAGGTGTCCACCTGGTGAAGCCATGACACAGGACTAGTTGCGTGCCAAACAGCGGAAGCAGTATGTGATGGACAGAATTAAGCAATCCCATATCCAAGGATCAGATCAAAGCTCTGCAATCCTGCTACATCTGGCTGTGAGTGGCAGTGGACAATTAAACGGCTAAGTGGAGGAAGAGGATCCACAACTATCCCCATCCTCAATGATCGGGGAGCCCAGCACATCAGTGCAAAAGACAAGGCTAAAGCATTTGCAACCACCTTCAGCCAGAAGTGCCGAGTGGATGATCCATTTTGGCCTTTTCCTGAGGTCCCCAGCATCTCATTTGCCAATTCGATTCACTCCACGTGATATCAAGAAATGGTGAAGTCACTGGATAGTGTAAAGGTTATGGGCTCTGACAACATTCCAGCAATAGTACTGAAGACTTGTGCTCAAGAATCACATGTGCCCTTGGCCAAACTGTTCCAATACAGCTACAACACGCCAAATGGTTATGGTACTGGTTTTGTAACCCCAAGATCAAGAGTTCAAATCGCACAATGGCAAGCTATGAAACAATGTAACTTCATCTGAAACAGATGGAAACGTGTTTGTACTCGAAAGAGTTATGTCTTCCCTGGAGAGGGAGCACGCGGTGTCTGCTGGCACTCTCGAGGCCTTCCGTGCTCGGTGGGCACCGCGGGAACTGGGGTGTTTTGTTGACCCCTTTAATCACATTTTGATTTAAAGTTTGTAAGTTTCCTTTAAACTTTGTTCTTGATTTTACAGCTGACCTGAATTAGGGGCTGTGCCTGATTTATCCCAATTTTGTTGATTTGGTTTTCATTTAAAAGATTTTCAAGAGTTCAAATCTCACAACGGCAAACTATGAAACAATGTAACTTCATCTGAAACAGATGGAAAACGTGTTTGTACTCGAAAGAGTTACAACACTGGCATCTACCCGGCTATGTGGAAAATTGCCCAGGGTATGTCCTGTCCACAAAAAGTAGGACAAATCCAAGCTGGCCCATTACAACCCCATCAGCCATCTCTCGATCATCAGCAAAGTGCCGGAAGGCAGCATTGACAATGCTATCATGCAGCACTTAGACAGCAATAACCACATCTTGGGTTTCTGCCAGGGCTACTTGGCTCCTGATCTCTTCACATCCTTGGTCCAAACATGGACAGAAGAGCTGAACTCAAAAGGTGAGGTGAGAGTGGCTGCCCTTAACATCAAAGCAGCATTTGACTGCATGTGGCAACAAGCAGCCCTGGAAAATTTGAAGTCAATAGGAATTGGGGGCGGGGGGAACTCTCCAATGATTGGATTCATACCTAGCGCAAAGGAAGATGGTTGTGATTGTTGGAACCATCTTCAGCTACTTCATCAATGGCCTTCCCTCCATCATATGGTCAGAAGTTCGTTGATGATTATACAATGTTCAGCACCATTCACGACTCCTCAGATGTTGAAGCAGTCTGTGCCAATATGCAGCAAGACCTGGACAAGATTCAGGCTTGGGCTGATATGTGGTAAGTGACATTTGTACCACACAGGTGCCAGACAATGACCATTTCCAACAAAAGAGAATCTAACCCTTGACGTTCAATGGCATTACCATCACTGAATCCCCCACTATCAACATCCTGGGGGTTACCATTGACCAGAAACTGAACTGGACCAGCTGTATCAATACTGTGGTTACAAGAGCAGGTCAGAGGCTGGGAATTCTGAGGCAAGTAACTCACCTCCTGACTCCCCAAAGCCTGTCCACCAAAGCGCAAGTCAGGAGTGTGATGGAATACCATTTGCTTTCCTGGATGAGTGCAGCTCCAACAACACTCAAGAAGCTCACCACCATCCAGAACAAAGCAGCCCGCTTGATCAGCACCACATGCACCACTTTAAACATTCACTCCCTCCACCATCAGTGCACAGTGGCAGCAGTGTGTACCATCGACAAGATACACTGCAGCAACTCACCCAGGCTCCTTAGACTGCACTTTCCAAACCCGCAACCTCTACAATCTAGAAGGACAAGGGCAGCAGACACATGGGAACACCACCACCTGCAAGTTCCCTTCCAAGTCACCCACCATCCTGACTTGGAACTATATCACCATTTGTTCACTGTCACAGGATTAAAATCCTGGAACTCCCTCCCTAACAGCACTGTGAGCACCACATGGACTGCAGAGGCTCAAGAAGGTGGCTCACCACCACTTTCTCAAGGGCAATTAGGGATGGGCAGCAAATGCTGGCCGAGCCAGCGACTCCGGCATCCTGTGAAAGAATAACAAAAACATGCCTGGGGAATAGGGTCAGGTTGTTGGTGGGTGGGAAGGCACAGTCCTTGTTCACATTTCAAATAGCATCTCTGGGGCAGAGGATGGGCAATAGGATCACATACTGTTCATTTAAAAAAGTTTCAATTGGCTGATTTGTTGAAACGGAACAAGGTTTCATACAAACTGTGCTCGTTTCAATAGAATTCATTAATATATTCAAATATCAATAAGTTAAAGTAACTTAGGTGTGCATGACGTGGGGCCACATTGAATATAGAATGTGTGAAACCTAAGACAATGGGGTATTTCATTTTTGTATATTTAATAGAGTAAAATTTTTTTGTAATGGTAGTTTTTAAAAAAAAAACTAATTCATTGCACTTTTGTAAAAACTGAACTTTCCTTCCACCCCTTCCAGTGCAGCTTGGCAGTCCCAGGCTTTTTGCACCTCGTCTGAGAAAGATGAAGTCCAGATATGTTGCAGTACACGTCATTGCTGCAGTGTTCTTTGCTTGTTGGATTACCAGTGCCAGCGCGTGCAATAAGGCTTTGTGTGCTAGTGATGTTAGCAAGTGCCTCATCCAGGTAAGGTGAACTAATAAATCAGTGTGTAAGTGAAGCAAGGCAGGATGATGAAATGATCACAAGTTTGTTACTGTCTACTCCTCGTCAGCTTATATCCCAACTGAGTTGTACTTTAGACCCTTTCCTTGCACAACCAACAGCTGACAGTCCAGTGCAGTACTGAAGGAGGGGTTGCATTGTCAGATGTGCTGCCTTTTGGATAAGATGTTAAACGAAGTAAGTAAGGAGTGGATGTAAAGGATCTGTGGCACTATTCAGTGAAGAGCAGTAGAGGTCTTCCCCAGTATCCCAGCCAAAATTTACTCCTGACATAACATCGTTAAAACAGATGAACTGGTCGTTATCACATTCTGTTTGTTGGAGCATGCTGTGCACATATTGGCTGTCACATTTCCTATGTTACAACAGTGACTACACTTCAAGAAGTACTTCATTGGCTGTGAAGCACTTTTGAACATCTTAAGATGTACTAAAGCAGTGTTTTCTTACCAGGGTAAAGGCTACGGTACTTGGTTCAAGGAGGCAATCTCTGTATGCCATCACCTAATAGTCAAAATACAGGCTTTCTAGGGAGCCGGCTGATAGCAAAAAGGAAAGAGTAACCTAACTGTTTTCACCCTCTCGTCCCCGTCTCCGCACCCCAAATACTCCAGGATACCCCTTCAGACCAGAAGTTGGAAAGTGGAATGAGGCTTGATTGCTGTTTGTCAGCTGGCATAGACATGATGGGCCAAATGGCCTCCTTCTGTACCAAATATCTTTCTCTGTTTCTATGTTGAGGCAACCTGTAAGATCCCCAAACCACCCATGATAAGATTATTGTTTTAGCGAGAGACCCTCGATAAAACTTTGATCCCGTTATGACATCAAGTGCTGCATTTATACATTGAGCTGGGTGTCAGCTGTGGCACACTTGCCTCTGGATCACAAGGCTTCGGGTTCAAATCCCATTCTGAGGCTTGAGCACAGATATCAAGGTTGACACTCCAGTGCAGTACTGAGGAAGTGCTGTACTGTTGGGGATGCTGTCTTTGAGTTCAAATCCCACTCCAGAGACTTGAACCCAAATATCAAGGCTGACATTCCTGTGCAGCAATGAGGGAGTGCTGCACTGTTGGAAGGTCCTGTCTTCCAACTGAAACGTTAAACTACGGCCCAATCTGTCCTCTTAGGTGGAGGTAAAAGATCCCATGGCCCTATTTGGAAGAACAGCAGGGGTGTTACCATGGATGTCGGCATATAAGATGACCTTCGAAGCCTAGCAGTGACTCCCAGGCCTTCTGTAATTTCTGGGGCCTTAACGAGCCTGTGTTCCATGTTTACGTTGAATATGTGAAGTTGCAGCCCCCATTTTACTACCTTAGGGCGCTGCTCCACAACTTTTGGTTGCACTTCAGCCCCATGCTCCTGACCTTTGGCCACCCGGTGAGGAGGGGGTGGCAGGCATGGTAGGAGGTCTCCTTGTTAGACTGCCCCTGGCCAAGGTGACCATTAACAGGTCCAAACAGCGGGTGGTTGAGGGGTCATTCATGTCAGCCAGTCTTCCACAGGGGCTGAAGTGTATCATCACCCCCGGAAATGATCTAATTTGATAAGTTTCCTTTGTTTTTGATGTTTGTTACAGTGCCCCTTTAAGTGTTGTGCACATCAAGTAGTTAATTTGTTAACTTATTGTTTCCTTAAAAGAGTACATGGAGAGATTTAACATGGAGGTCTTGTGGCTCTGTGGGTATTGTCTCTGCTTCTTGGACCTGAACCCGGAGCTTCAGGCTCACTTCAGGACCTAATAGCCAAAGAAGGTGTGTTCATAACATGGCCAAAAAGAAAAGATTAGCAACCTGCAAATCCTTCCCACACACACCAATGGCAGGCGGTAAGAGTGAGAGAGATTCCTGGTCAGCCGTGCTTGATGCAGAGTAGCATCCCTCAAACTGTGGCCTCTGGTGACTTGTTTCCAGAAAAAACTAGCTATGGAAATGAACAAGAGTTGCTTGCCTCTTGCATCACTAGACGCGGGAAGCTCCTAAGCCTGATTCAGGAGGAAACTCGCTGCCACAAGGAGTAGTTGAGGTGAACAATATAAAGAGATCTTGTGGCGTTGTGGGCAGTGTCCTTGCCTCCAAGCCAGAATCTCAGGGTTCAAGTCCCACCCAGGATTTGCTGGCCAAGGAAGGTGCATTCATAACGCAGCCAAACAGGTTGAATATCAACCTGGCAAATCCTTCCAATGGACACCAATGGTAGGCAGTAAGAGCAGGTGTTGTTCCTGGTCAGCTATGTGAGGGAAAGAAATTGGAGCCTCTGCCATCACTATTCATAACTCCAGACCGCAACATACATGTAAACATATGAATTAGGCGCATGAGTGGGCCATTCAGCCACTCGTGCCTGCTTCTCCATTTGATAAGGTCATGGCTGATCTGATTGTGGTCTCTACTTTCCGGCCTGTGAAAAGTGCATATTGTCACAACAACTTGGACTCCCCGAATGAACTGGGACACCATCACCGTAGCGATGGTCAAAGTATAAAGGGAGATTCCTGGGACGCTGAGTGTTGGTTAGGGAGGAGGAAGGCATTTGTGATGCTGCATTCTGTAAATAAATCTAGTGCTAAGTAAAAGATTGGGATCTGGTTTCCTATTTCACCATCTGGCTTCAGAATGAACTAAAACTGTCCTGTAAAATTATAAGCACTCTAGTGTATTGTGTGTGGCACAGATTGTTGCAGCAGAGATCTCTGAACCCTAGTGAGTCTGTGGGGGATTTCTGGGTTAAGAACAACTAGCACTTTTGCTGCATAATAACATATTATAAGTTTAAAAACATGGAATACCTGTAAATGTGTCAATGACTATTTTCAAATGGTCCCTGGAGTTAATATTCATAGACACACACACACACACACACACACACACACACACACACACACATTCTCTCTTCTCTCTTCTCTCTTCTCTCTCTCTCTTCTCTCTCTCTTCTCTTCTCTC
Organism: Carcharodon carcharias; assembly: GCF_017639515.1. Classification (NCBI taxonomy): domain Eukaryota; kingdom Metazoa; phylum Chordata; class Chondrichthyes; order Lamniformes; family Lamnidae; genus Carcharodon; species Carcharodon carcharias. The sequence continues at coordinate 171,775,616 of NC_054472.1, forward strand.
TCTCTCCTCTCCTCTCTCTCCTCTCTCTCCTCTCTCTCCTCTCTCTCTTCTCTCTCTCCTCTCTCTCATACCTCCATGTCTGGAGCTAGTTTGTAGTAGTTTTACATCATATTTGATCAAGCACTAGTATGTGTCATAGTTGGTTCCTGTGATCGTAACTTGCAAGGCAACAAAAGGAAGTATTTCTGATGAATCTGCATTTGTATTTTGTTTTTTAAAAAATTACCACAAATGTTGGAAATCTGAGGTGAAAGCAGAAAATGCTGCAAATATTCAGCAGGTCAGACAAGACTGAAGGGAGGGAACTAGAATTAATGTTTTATCATCCAAGGCAAGGTCATCGACCTGAAATGTTGGACTGAATTTTCCTGGTGCTGTAAAGATGGTGGGAAGGTGGGGTCCCGGAAGTTGGTGGGATACTCTGTTGGGACAGCTCTCCAACACTCGTCGACCCCTGGGCGAGTCTCCCAGGGGCAGGCTGTCAGCCGCTCCAGTGAAGGCCCATTCAAGGGCCATTATCCCATTCCTACAGAACTTTCTCTGCATCGGACGGTGTCCTTGCACACTGGCCCTACCACTTCTGGGTCTTTTTTAAATGTGTTCAGCAAGATGTCTCAGAGGGCCTCCACTTTGAGGTGCCCTTGCGCTCACCCATCTCCCTCAGCAAAACCCAACTTTACCAGAGGGACTGCTGGCCATCCAGTGCTGTGGGCCCTTGCATTGGGCCTCTTGCACGATGATCCTGCCTGCCATCCTTAATTAGACATGAATGCGGAGGTTGATGGGCGTGCTGAGGTCGGATGTGGGGTCACGACCCTAGTACGGCTTCAAGGTCGGGGTCTCAGCGTCGGTGGGAAAATTCAGCCCGTTAACTCTGTTTCTCCCTCCACAGATGTTGCCTGGCCATCTAAGTATTTTCACAATTTTCTGTTCTTATCTGTAGTTTAAATACTAATCAGACTGTGTAGCAGCTGTTACATATACCAAACCAGCTGTTGTTTTGTATACTATCTGAACAAAGCAGTTAAAGAGCTGTCTGTCTCTATGTTCCATGACTAATGCTTTGAGTATCAATCACGTGACTGGTTCAGCAGGAGATTACTCAATGTTTAAAAAGTCTGCACATGAGACATGGAGTTCCTGGTTCGACTATCTCTGTTTTTCATACCTTTCCCGTTTGTGATGTGCCATCATTGGTATTTTGTGCAAACGTGTGGATTGACCAGATAAAACTGAAGTGCAGCTGCACCAATTCTTGTTTTTCTGGCATAAACATGCAAGTCTGAATGAAATGCTGGCAGCTCATGTAATGTTGCACAGCCTGCCAGATCAAGACTGAGGCCAGATTTCCATCTCCGCAGCTGGATTCTGGCCTGGGAGGAGGCCTCCCTCACTGAGTCCTGTTTGGACTGCACGGAGCCTAAGAGTGAGAGAGAGAGAGAGGTTACCTTTGCAGTTTGATGTTCAGCGTTTCATCACTTACTGTATCGATTACTCTCGATCACTGAGCAGCTATAAAGACACTTCGCCTTCCTGACTCAGACTTCTCATTCTTCTCCTGCCTTCATCCAGCAGTCTTAAACACTTGCTTACCCAAAAATCTTCAACCGGCATGTAAATAGTAAGCAGATAGTGAGAGATGGATTATTAGGAACAAAGGAGGTGATATATGCTTAGAGGCACAGGACAAAGCTGGAATATTTAACAAATACTCGGTCTTTACTAAAGAGGAGGAATCTGACAAAATATCAGTAAAAGCGGAGATAGTAAAAGCTGTGGATGGGGAGATGGGATAAAAGTTGAGAGGGAAGGGATACTGGAAAGGCTGGCTATGCTTGGGTTAGATAAGTCACCTGGCCCAGGTGACTTACATCCCAGGTCACTGAAAGACGTGGGGTTGAGGGTAGCAGAAGAGTATTCTTCTTTTCTAGATGCATGGGAGGCGCCAGAGAATTGAGAGTGGCAAATACGACACCCTTATTCAAGTAAAGCTATAAAGACAATCTTAGTAACTACAGGCTGGTCAGTTAAATTGGCCTAAGGACAAAAACCTGCGGTCATAGTAACTGGTTATTTTTCAGTTTGGAGAATGGGGAACAACAATGTCTACCCAGGGTCAGCGCTAGGACCACTGTGTTTCTTTTGTTAGATTTAAATAATTTGGATCTTGGAGTACAGAGTAGAATTCAAAGTTTGCAATCGTACCAAACCTGGCGGAGTAGCAAACAGTGAGGATAACACTAATCAACTGCAACAGGACATAGATAGGCCAGCAGAATGGGCAAGCAAGTGGCAGACAGAGTTTAACGTGGTGATGTATTTTAGCAGAAGGGATAGGGAAAGGCAATATAGATTTAATAGCACAGTTCTAAAGAGTGTGCAACGACAGAGGGATCTGAGGGTGCATGTGTGTTGATTTTTGAAGGTAGTTAGCAAAGCATGTAGGACCTTGGGATTCATAAATAGCGGCAATAGGTGGAATCGTCCCAGATTTGTACTTAAGTGTGGTATCGGGTGCGAGAAAGGACATTTTACCTGCTGGCCGCAATAGCAGGTTTTCACGCTGTATTGTCCCAAACATGGCTCATTAATCATGCATTCCGGGGAAACATGCTGTTTCAGTGGCCAGCAGCCTCCGAATCGGCCACCGTGCCATCACCTTGTCACTTCCTCACGCTGGGCGCCATATTTAAAGTGCAGCCACATGCACAACTCTCAGTGCTTCCAGCCCAGGACTGCTACACACAAGACATGGTCCCAAAAGGCAAGAAGGCTGCAGCCCTCCTGATTCAGGGATACATCCCTGGGACGCCTTCCGGACACAGTTAGAGCCCACCACGCTGTCTTCTACACCCGCTTTGGCAGCAGGACACCCATCAGTGTCACCACTCTAGCTTGGTAGGCGATGGCAGTGTTGGTCAGTGCCAATGCTGCACAGAAGAGGTTGGCCATCCAGTGCAGAAAGAGGTTGAATGATCTTATCCGTGCCACCAGGGTAAGACAACCATCTCATCACTCTAAACTCATACACTCACAAGTGTCACACATTCACTGGCATCTCACTCACTGCCAACTCAAGGGACATCACCACTCACTCTCACACACACCCTCACATCTCCATCTGACATCATCTCCTCTGGAGACTGCCTCCTCAGCCCTCACCCTCTTGAGGCCATTTGCACAGATCACCGTGTCCCCACACACACCCTGGGATAGCCCCCTTCCCCAGTATAGCCCTAGCCCTGATATAGCCAGCCTCTTCCCTTGCCTGAAGCCACTTCACTCCCTTCCCCAAGCAAGTCTTACGGCTGGCCTCTTAAGTAGAGACCCTTCCATGAGCCCCCCCCCAAGAGTGATGTTTTCCTGCCTGCGAAGCCTGGCACTAATGGCCGTGAGTGCTGCCCGAAGGAGGGTAGGCAAACAAGCCTCAAAGTCCCAAGCGAAGTGCAGCTCGCCAGGTGCACGTCGTTTATGTACAGTTGTGAAACACATAGGCGAGCAATCACGCTGATGAGCTCGGATGATCCAGCGTGGGAGGATGATTCTCGTGAGCAGGGTTTGTAATGATATGCAGATGTATTACAATGAAGTCCCTGATGTGTGGCAGCAGGAAATGCGGCCTGCCATTGAAGGGCGGAGCAGATGATTTCAAGCTGGTTTCACAATGTCATGAAACCGATTTTTGGCCTTCCCGCCATATTGTGCGCTCACACCCTCCATGACGCCCGACTCCAGTGGGCGTGAAAAATTCCACCCATTGAGTCCAAAAGCAGGGAAGTTTTGTTGAACCTTTCTAAAGCTCTGGTTGTGCCACAGGTAGAGTATTTTGTTGAGTTTTGTTCAATGCACTTTAGGAAGGACGTGAGGGGCCTTGAGACGGTGCACAGGAGATTTACTAGAATGGTACCAGTGATAGGGGATTTTAGCTACAAGGTTATGAGGGGTATAGACAGAGTAAATGCGAGTAGGCTCTTTCCACTTAGATTAGGAGAAATAAACACGAGAGGACATGGCTTTAGGGTGAAAGGGGAAAGGTTTAGGGGGAACATTAGGGGGAACTTTTTCACTCAGTGGTGGGAGTGTAGAATGAGCTACATTCTGACGTGGTAAATGTGGGCTCACTCTTAAGTTTTAAGAATAAATTAGATAGATTCATGGATGGGAGCGGTCTGGAAGGTTATGGACTAGGTGCAGGTCAATGGGACTAGCGGAATAATACTTCGGCACAGACTAGAAGGGCCGAATGGCCTGTTTTCTGTGCTGTAGTGTTCTATGGTTCTATCGTTCTAGGTTAGGTTGGAAAAGCTGGGATTGTTCACCTTGGAGCAAAGGAAATTGAAGGAAGATTTGATGGAACAAGTGCAAGGTTGTGACAGGTTTGGATAAGATAGACAAGGAAAAGCTGATCCCATTAGTTGATTTGTCCAGGGACTAGGGGACACAGATTTATGGTTTTGGGCAAGAGATGCAAGTGGAATGTGAAGAAGAACTTTTTTACACAGTGGTGGGTAATAACCTGGAATGACTGGTAATGCCCACGAGGAAATTGGATGGGCAGTTGAAGGAAATAAATTTGCAAGGCTACATGGATTGAGTGGGGAATGGGATGGACTGGATTACTCTTGAGGAGAGCTGGCATGGAGTCAATGGACCAAATGACCTCCTCCTGTGCCATAAATGACTCTGAGTCCAGGTTAAGGCGGTAAATGTTTGTTAGCGTTATGATCTACCCTTTTTCCAAAAGCGTTCTCCTCTGGGTAACTGGAGCCGTACACTCCGTATGCAGCTAAATTTCCTGGCCCAGGCAGTGAAAGCCACAGTGCTGTAGATTTGAATGGAGCTGCTTTGGGATATATGCAGACCATCCACTTGAAAAGATTATGATGAATTGAAATGTCTGAACACTTAAGGCGGAAGAAGTGACTAAATATATTTAAAACACTGGACAGAATTTTGTGCCCTGCGGACGGATGCGCGCCCGACCCGAATGGATGTGCAATAGCGCGAGGTGCCATCGGGCGAGCGTCCCAAGGTCATCCCGCATGTGAGCAATCCTCAGGTTGGCTGGCGTGTGGCAGTCAGTAGACTGCCCGCCAACCATTAAGCCCATTAAGGAAGCAATTGAAAGCCAGTTCTCGTGGCCCATCCACTTTGGCCTGTCTGCTAACCATAAATCGGCCAGGCGGCCTTTACGTTTTTTCCTCAAACCTCGATCCAGGGCGGAATGAAACCTCCGTGGGGAAATAAAATAAAAAGAGATATCAGGGGACTGTTTTTATACGAGGTATACTTTCAGATGCTTGACTATGCTGCTTGGGCATGTTTTGTGGCATTTTTGTTGTTTTGTTCATTCCGTGGAGGTCTGCAGCTCCCTGGGGCAGCTGTCTGCCTTCAGGGAGCTCAGCGGGAGCGCTCACCAGCACCCACGGTGATATCGGTGCCCGCCCTCTCCCCACCCCCCGCCGGCAGCACTGAGCCTTTCTGGGCGCGCATTTCATGCTGGCTGACCATTAATTGGCCAGCCAGTGTGAAATCGCGGTTGGGGGCAAGTTTCCCAGGCCCGCCAATCGCGTGCACCCAGCGAGGGGGTTTTGATGGGGGGGAAGCTGCGTCGATTGGCAGGTGAACCAGTAATCGGTGTCACAAAAGCCAGGGCAAGGATTTTTCTTCTCACTTGACAGTTTATTACGATCTGGAACGTATTTTCAGAAAGGGATGGTGGAAGCAGGTTCAGCGGCAATTTTTTAAAAGGGACCGGGATATATACTTAAAAATAAAGTTTACAGGGCTATGGGGAAAGAGTAGGGAAATGGAACTAACTGGCAGCTCTTTCAGAAATTCTGTACAGCCACAACGGGCCGGTGGCCTCCTGCACTTCTCTGATATTATGATTTTCCTAACAGCTAGGAGAGGGTGAAATGAAAACGGAAAATGGTAGAAATACACAGTATGTTGGTCAGTATCTGTAAAGGAAAAAAAAAAGGAGAGGTTATTCCTCAACAGGTGCACATCTAGCATCAGATGACTCTGTACTTCACAAGCCTGCTTTTTTTTTAAAAAAAGAGATCTATTTCCGGTTTACAGGTTGAGGCTGTGCGCAAAATGGCTGCACCGTTTGCTCGCCAAACAGCCACGGCGCTCAAATACCAACTTTTTGGGTGAAGTAGTTTGAGATATTTGTGCTTTGAAAATGGTTAATCGCAGCTCTATATGGAGAAAATCTTCAACTCTTTACCTCCCTCCCCCCCATCCCCAAGATTGTTCAGAGTTCCCATAACCTGGTTATGGACTAGGTGAGTGTTGTCATAACCACACTGCGTTACTCATTGGAATGACCCGATTCAGATTTTTACTGTTCCAATTTATAGACTTCATTTGAGTATTACTCTGTTCTTAAATGTAGTATTCATTCCATGCAGAACAGTGGGAAATGCCTGTTAGCGATATAATTATTCCGCTACAGGCTTTGTACCTCTGCTTCAAGGATGCTTGGAAGCGTGACATGAAGGTTCTAAGCATCAATTTTTAGTGGGAGACACTAGCCAACAGCCAAAGGAAATGGCAACATTACCTGTGGAATGGCATGCGCCACAGTCCGTGTCTAGACAGCAGCAGGTGCCAACACCAAAAGCAGCAACCTTCAAGACACCTGAAAACCACCTCGTGTAGAACTTGTGGAAGGACCTGCCTCTCATGTATTTGTCTCTTAGGCCATCAGCTGAAGTGCACCATAAGGAACTATCCCGTTGCCAATGGATTTGCTGCATATCCATCATCTCACATAGATGCCAACAATGATAATCTGGGTGGCTGAAAGCAAGTGCCTAGACTTGTATCTATCTGACCAAGCTCACTCGTCCATACCAGCAAAGGCAAAGGTAGAATTTTGTTTCAGCAAAACAGAGGCAACATTAATTATTTAGTCGATTTGTATTCTATATAATCTGGAATGCATGGGAATCTTGGCCCTTGTTTCGTTTTGTTAAAGTCCGAGGCATTAACCTGATGGCAGATTCATAAACTCGAATTCATAATCCCTTTGTTTCCCTGTAGGCCAGATGACTTACACTGCAATGCAGTAAATTGAGGATAGGATTGTGCACTTGTTACCGGTTGCAATCTTGGTGTATACGTGCCAGCTTCTGCCCTCAAGGTATGGAGGCAGCTATTGTGTGCCCTTAATGCACAACTGGGAAAAGTGAAGAGCCTGCTTTGGGGGAAGGTAGATGGACATGATCCCACCACAGCTGCTCAGTTCTAAGTTTGGAAGCTTATTACAAGGATAGGGTCAGAGAAGTGAAAGTGCTTTTTTTTGTGTTTCAATTTAAATTACCAATTATTAACAATAAAAACTCAGTTTGAAAGGGTTGGGGGGGGTGGAGGGAAAGATCACTGTCAGCTACAATCATCATTACTATCGATCATTTCTCAACAGAACCTTTTTAAGCGAGTTTGTGTGATTGATGCATCAATATTACAAAAATGACTTAGATTTATAATGTGCCTTTAACAGAATAAAATGACCTAAGGCACTTAACAGTAGCTTTATAAAGCAATATTTGATACCTAGTCAAAAGGAGATATTAAGGCAGATGTCCAAAAGCTTGGCCAAAGAGGTAGGTTTTAAGGAGCGTCTCAAAAAGAGGAAAATGAGATAGAGAGGTTTAAGGGAGGGAATTTCAGAGCTTAGGGCCTAGGCAGCTGAAGGCACACTCACCCAATAGTGGAGCAATTAAAATTGGAGGTGCTTAAGAGGTCAGAATTAAAGGAGTGCGGATACCTGAGGGTTGTAGGGCTGGAGGAAATTATGTAAATTGGGAGGGGTGAGGCCATGGAGGGATTTGAAAACAAGGATGAGAATTTTAAAGTTTGAGTTGTTGCTTAACCGGGAGCCAACGTAGGTCAGTGAGTGCAGAGGTGATGGGTGACTGAGACTTGGTGTGAGTAAGGACATAGCAGAGTTTTTGATGGGGAGTAGAAGACGGGAGGCCAGTTAGGTGTGCATGCGAGCAGTCAAGCTGAGGGATAAAACAAATTCATGGGTGGGGGTTTCAGGAGAAGATGAGCTGAGGCAAGGGCGCATTCAGATGAGGTTACCAGAATAAAAATAAATTAAAATGTGGATGTGTGGTTGGATGCCTGTCTCAGGGTGAAATATGACACCAAGATGGCGAACAGTCAGCTTCTGCCTCCGACAGTTGCCAGGGAGAAGGATGCAGTCGGTGGCTAGGAAACAGAATTTGTCGCAGGGACCAAAGCTTTGACCTTCCAAATATTTAATTTGAGGGGATTTCTGCTCATCCACTACTGGGTGATGGGCAAGCATTCTGATAATTTAGAGACAGTGGAGGATTCAAGAGAAGCAATGGTGAGGTAGAGCTGGGCGTTGTCAGTGAACATGTGATAATTGACGCTGTGGTTCAGATGGTGTCGCTAAGGAACAGCATGTAGATAAGAAATAGGAGAGTGCCAAGGAAAGATCCTTAGGCGACACTAGAGAAAGAGAAGCAGGTGATTCTTTGACTACAATTGGACAGACTAAGAATGGAACTAGATGAGAGCAGCCCCAGCTGGATGACAGTGGAGATCCCTTGGAGGAGGATGGTGTGGTAAACCATATCAAAGGCCTGCAGACAGGCTGAGAAAGAGGAGCAGTGAAAGTTTGCCTTTATCATCGTCACTTTGGATGTCATTTGTAACTTTGATATTGCACACAAGTTAGAAGGTTCAATGCGAATGCCTTTCTGGATAAACTGAGTCACTTTTTGTAACCAGATATGTTTCTCTTGTAAGTGGCTGTTGCACTTATTTGTCAGGACAGGAATTAAACAGAACTCAGTCCATCAGCATTCTGCAGATGATGTCCCTCCCTCTCCATCAAAGCTTGAAACATGAGAAATGTGCCTCTTAGCCAATTTCGTAGGTGACTTTCAAAGCTTTAAAGACTTTTAGATTTCAAACATGTCCCATCAGGAATAATTTTTTTTTCGACTAACACATTCTACTGCAAAGAATTGACCCAGAAGAGGACATTTTTGGGCCATGCACCACACCTACTCTTTTCAAAGGAAGCAGACCACAAATAGGCTTTTATTCTGCTAAAGGAGAGATTAGGCTGTGCACATATTCCTGGCTGGTAAAGGAGGTGTAGAAGAGCGTTGTTGTTCTTCCAGGTGTGTTTCTTTAATGGTGAGATTTTTTTCTTGGTGCCTTGAGCTTTAGTTCAGATGTTAGGTTGATGCAGAAGGTTGCCTGAGGTTTGCTTTTAAAGCTATAGATCTTAAAATTGTTCTGAGCTACTATTCTGGCCAAGGTTTTCTCTATATCTCTGTAGGGCCACACTTCTGGAAATGCTGCAATGTTTTTATCATTGAGAGGAGAGACATAGGTTAGGAGGGCGAAGCCAGAAAGCAGGGGTGATGGGTTGGTGTTTATTGCAAGGGGAATGGAATATAAAAGTTGGGAAGTTTTACTGCAGCTGTACAGGACTTTGGTATGACTGCATCTGGAATACTGTGTATAGTTTTGATCTTTTTTGAAAAAGGATACAATTGCTTTCAAACCAGTTTGGAGGATGTTCTCTTGCCTCATTCCTGGGATGAGGGGGTTTATCTTATGACGAAAGGTTGAACAGGTTGAGCCTATACCCATTGGAGTTTAGAAGGATGAGAGGTGATCTTACTGAAACATATAAGATCTTAGGACTTGATAGGGTGGATACTGGGAGGACGTTTTCTCTTGTGTGGGAGACTCGAACTAGGGGACACAATTAAGAATAAGGTGTCTCCCTTTTAAGACAGATGAGGAGAAATCTTTTCGCTTAAAGGATTGTTAGTGGAATTCTATTCCCTAGGAAGAAATGGAGGCTGGGTCATTGAACTTATTCAAGGCAGGGTTAGACAGATTTTTGATAAGGGAGTCAAGGGTTATCGGGGGCAGACAGGAAAGTGGAGTTGAGACCATCAGCCATGACCTTACCAAATGGCTGAGCAGGCTGGAAGGGCTGAATAGTCTACTCCTGCTCATAAGTTCTATGTTCCTATGTCTCCAAGCAAAATATCTTGCACCTTTTTTCTCAGTAAAACAATGTAAGCTTTTCTTTGATCTCTAACAATCGAACCGCCCAGGCAGACTGCAGAACAGGTCACATGACCCCTGTTCATTTATGCTAAATTTTAAGCTACATCGCCAAAATATAATAATCTTATAAACCTTACAACTGTAACATGCTTCAGCCATGTTCTGCTAACTTTCTGTTCTGATCAATGTCAAGTAGAGATGTATCAAGCTGGAGTATCTCCTTAAAGATCGATGGGAAGAGAAAATAAAGGGAGCTTACTGGGCTACATGTGGAAAGTGGTTTGGCAGTCAAATATTTGTCTGCACTCTTGGCTGAAAAGGTTTGGGTCTCAGGGCAAAGGCAAACTGGGGGAAAATTGTAGGCTGTGCTCAAGGCAAAGATTGAAATGAGCCAGACACTGATGTTCCTTTTTACAGGCAAGCATTAAAACCTGCAGTAGAATTACAATGAACACATCTTGAACTTTAGGACTTGATTATAAATGTAGAAAAGTGCAAACGAAATACAATTTGAAACGTATGATTTAAGTCGTAAGCAGGTTTAACAAACACATTCAGCCAAAGCAGTGGAATGCAGTGACATGATGAGAGAGTGTGAGAAAGGCGTTAAAGCTTCTTACAGTAGCATTTTCGTTCAGATTTGTTGAACTTCTTAAATATGGTGTGCAAGCTTTTGTTTATTTATGAGTGAGACAGCAGCAGAGAGGCAACAGTTACTTGAACACCAATGAGGCGGAAAACTGGTGATGGCAGATTGCACCCATTAGGAACCCCACCCAGTTTTTCTTTCTCATTGAAGTCCGTGAAAAGCAAAGCCAGGTGAGATCTGGGATGGCTGGCCAACGCGCCACCGGTTTTCCTTGCCGTCAAAATAGAGAAATGGCCCCATGCATCTTAAATCATACGAAAATTGAGTTAAGCACCCATGTTAACTCGCTTCAGTTGCATGACAGCAGATGTGTTTCCCACTGCAAAAGCTCTTGAGTAGCAAAAGCTACCACAAAAAATGAAATCAATTTTTTTTTTTTCTATCTGGTGCTATGCTCGGCTGTTTTCTACTACAGTATGTTAAACCCACTTGTACAGGGCTGTCGGCTTCAGTAATAAATGTTCTGGCACAGAACTACTCCTCACGTCCCCTGTAGGCATTGTTGTGCAGAGCAGCTTCTTTGTTGACTTACCCTGTTGCAATCCTCAAACCAGATAGAACTCGCAACCGCTTCTTATCGGAGGTGAACTGTGATTAAAAGCACAAGCTTGTCGCATCAGTACGTGCCAGTGAGCATCTGTTTAAGGGCTGTGGCAACACTTTCTCCAGGAAGTGCAGCCAATTATTTTCTCTTTCTCTCTTAACACCCTTCCCCATAAATCTGACACAGTCCATTGCTGTGAGAAACTTTGGAATATCCTGAAATCCCTGGGAGTGAAAGGTTAATTAAAAACAGTGCTGTGTGCCGAATGCCAAGTGTGTTGTAAAAGTTCTGTTTTCAGTTACTCTGATCTGGATTTTTATCCTCCTCCACCCCAATTGTCTTCCTCCCCTGCAGCCCATTGACTATTCTACAGGTGATGGCCATATTCCAGTGAATGGGCGGGTTGTCTTATGAGGAAAGGCTGGGCAGGTTAGACTTGTATCCATTGGAGTTTGGAAGAGTAAGAGGCGACTTGATTGAAACCTTGAAGGTCCTGAGGTGTCTTGACAGGGTGGATGTGGAGAGGATGTTTCCTCTTGTGGGAGAACCTAGAACTAGGGGGTCATGGTTTAAAAAGAAGGGGTCACTCATTTAAGGCAGAGATGAGAAGAATTGTTTTTCTCTCGGTGTAATGAGTCTTTGGAACACTCTTCCTCAAAAGTTTGTGGAAGTAGAGTCTTTGAATATTTTTAAGGCAGAGCTAAATAGATTCTTGATAAACAAGTGGGTGAAAGGTTATTGGGAGTAAGCAGGAATGTGGAGTGGAGGTTACAATCGGATCAGCCATGACCTTACTGAATGGCAGAGCAGGCTCGATGGGCTGAGTAGCCTACTCCTGCTCCTAATTCGTATATTTGTATCTACCTCACCCAAGTAACCAGTTTCACTTGTGAACCTCTTTATCTATGGAGACCATTCATTATAATTCTTTTTGCCTGACAGTGGCATCTAGCTGGAGGCGCTACATAATAATCAGACATGTCAACATTTTTTTAAATGCCTAATCTCGGGGTGATATGGTTAAAATAACATTCTTAAATGACACAACTGGTTTGCATCTGTTGCTACTAAGTGTTTGAAGGGGTACTATTTAACTTCCTGGCGTATTTAATTCTTTGAAGCTGTGTTGCTCTGCAGTGGCTTATTTATTAATCTATTCCACCAATTCTTATCATCAAACAAAAAAATGCTGAGAAAATATTACCCATTAGAAGACATGGAACCACAAATATTTCACTTGGGAAGGTTAGACTTGCTGCATTCTTCAATTGCTTTCATGATAGTATAGACTGTGTTAAAGTAATTTGAAAATATTTGGAAAAAGCTGAAATTCATCGTAATTTTTAAAATGTATATGTTGGATATACAATTTTCTCAATACAACTGCAGGAAGATTCAAACTATGTTTATAAACCACTCGATCTATGCCCTTGGCTTCTAATGTCTCCTGAGCACATTGATTAGATTACAACCTTGGACTGAGTCCCTGATATTCATTTATTCTGTAAGTGGTCTCCTACAGGTTAGGTAAAGGTATATTCCATATTATGTTGACTTGTTGCTTTAATAAGACAATGAACCATGTAAACAGGCCAGGAGGCAAATGTGTATACAGAGGTGACTTGAAAATAATTTTACGGTGTGCATTATAATTTTTTAAGGACGGCAGATTTCCTTCCCTAAAGGACATTAGTGAACCAGATGGGGTTTTTACAACAATCGACAATGGTCGTCATTAAAATTTTAATTCTTTCACATGAACAGGGTCACCAGAGCATTACCCAAGGTCTCTGGATTACTAATCCAGTGACAATACCACTATGCCATCATCTCCCCAATCTGAATGTTCTGCCTGAAAGTGCCCTTTTGAATGTTATGGAATCTGCTTCACACTATTCTTTCTGATGGCTGAGATTTTAATAACCTACTATGTGAAAAAAAATTCTCCTGATTTTCCACCTAGTTCTTTTTCTAATTATTTGAAATTTATTTTGGACATGGTAATCCTTTTGGTATGTTTGTTGTTATAAGAGTTGGCTCCTGAACCCATATGCATGCATGTGGGTTAAGGAAAAAGTTGTTGGTTCATAATCCTCCAGTGAAATAATCTGTCAACAGAATCATGCTTCACTCTTAGAGAATGGCTGCTTGGATAAGGAGGAATTGCTGTTGGCTGTGCAAATGGGCCCCATTAGGGATTATTCATTGTTTTTAGGGGAGGAGATGATACATTCATCATAACTTGCATTCAAATTTTACATGCTTACTGCGGGTGTCACATTGATTCTCGTTGATGTTCATATTGATTCTTGTTAATGTGGTATGTGCTCTTCACGGAGGCAAGCTCTTGGCTCGTTGTCTGCTGATGCTTCACTCTGAGTTGTTTGCTCAGCAGTTTTTGACTGTGGTGGTTTGTCTTTGCCTTCCACTCTCAGAGACAGGATGAAGAAGCAGCTCCCAAGCCTACCTCAGCCGGAACAGCAATCTACATGATTGGCATGAGTGTGGAGCCATCTATTAACCCCTTATTTTGCCTCCCCCAGTCTGCACTACTAGTGTTTGAGGCAATGATGACCAGCATTTGTTGCCATCCCTCATTGACCTTGAACTTAGTGGCTTGCTAGGCCATATTAGAGCCACCCACATTGCTGTGGATCTGGAGTCACATCTGGGCCAGATTAGGATGGCAGATTTCCTTCCCTAAAGAACATTAGTGAACCAGATGGGTTTTTAAGACAATTGTTTCATGGTCAGCATAACTGAGACTAGATTTTTGTTTTATTTTCAGAATTATTAATTGAATAGTGGATTTGAGCCCATGTCCCCAGAGCGTTACCCTGGGCCTCCTAATTACTAGTCTGATGACATTACCACAAGGACACTGTCTCCTCTTTGGACATTGAACCAAAGAGGGAGATATTAGGGGAGGGTAAATAGAAGCCTGATTAATGAGATAGGACCTTAATTCTTTACATTTTAACAAGTGGTGTAGCTGATTCCTGTCATATTTCAAAATTGTAAAGGTCAAGAGCAGTTTCAAATTTAGCTAACTTAATAGGTGAAAACTTCCATAGAATCATAGAAGGTTTATAGCACAGAAAGAGGCCACATTGTGTCTGAGCAGGTTGAGAAATGTGCTTACCCAGCCTGCCCAAGCCTACTTTCCAGCATTTGGTCTGCAGCCCTGCAGGTTATGGCACTTGAGGTGCCTATCCAGACACCTTTTAAATGAATTAAAAGGTGAAAGGTATTTAGATAGTCAGAATTCGGTGGCACAATTATCTTGTTTAACTGTGGACCTAACTTGTTCCATTTAAGACCACTGCTCGGGTACTCCATGTAGCGAAGCAGCCTGAATCGGCACGGAGGCCAATTTCGGTTAATCACTGTCAGTGAGCTTAGTTTGCAGATAGCCAAACATTTGTAAATTTCTAGATGCAAGTCGATCTGCCTAAACCCCCTCAGCTTACAGAAATGAAGCTGTAATGACCTCAACATGTTCCCTTTTTTCCTACTCTGAAGCAGAATGTTTGAATGAAGATTCCCCCCAAAACTTTTAGTCAATTAATTTGATCATTTCTATGATACTCAGCTTGTTGTAATAGGGCATGTTTGGTTTTGCAGGAACTGTGCCAGTGCCGCCCTATAGATGGAAACTGTTCGTGTTGCAAGGAATGCATGCTTTGCTTGGGTACTCTGTGGGACGAATGCTGCGACTGTGTGGGTAAGTTGTCTCTCACCTCCCATGGGTAATTGTGAATCTGTTGGATTCATATTTGACGCTCTGCTTGCTGAACTGAAATTGTACATGAATAAGAAACATAAATGCACTCCTATAGGGGTCATGTTGATTTAAGAATAATTGCAGCTTGTTTTGATTTATTTTGGCATTCCTTACACTGAATTTCAAGTGTGCTTAAATTTCCTTAGTAAGTATGTTACCATTTGTCCAGAATAATGTACCTGAAGTCATAGAGGTCTCCAGCACAGAAAAAGGCCCTTCGGCCCATCGAATCTGCGCCGGTCAAACAAGGACCTAACTATCCTAATACCATTTTCCAGCACCAGGCCCATATCCTTGTATGTCATGGTATCGCAAGTGCACATCCAAATACTTTGAAAATGTTATGAGGGTTTCTGCCTCTACCACCCTTTCAGGCAGTGAGTTCCAGATACCCACCACCCTCTGGGTGAAAAAATTCTTCCTCACATCCCCTCTAAACTTCCTGCCCCTTACCTTAAATCTATGCCCCTGGTTATTGATCCCTCCACCAAGGGGAAAAGTTCCTTCCAGTTTACCCTATCTATGCCCCTCATAATTTTATACACCTCAATCATGTCCCAGTGACCCACATTCCACTATCCATCCCAAGGAGCAATGCTGAGCTTAACAACTATTTTACTGAAAATATAGATGTTTAAATATATATGAAACCATTCTTTAATTTGAGTTGATATCCAGATTCACATTTCTGAGGCACTGTACATTTTGTTCTGTATTTGAGGGAGGATCACTGTTACTTGTGGAAACAATGCATGATTAGAGGTCGAGCAAAATACTTTTGAGTTGTATACAAATGTCAGCTACTTGGATTATCATATTCTGCAGTATTGGATAGGATTAACGTGTATATTCAAGACAGAGTTCGATAGATTTTTGGTTACTAAGGGAATTAAAAGATATGGGGACAGTGCAGAAAGATGGAGTTAAACTAGAAGATTTTCTTGTTGAATGGCAGGGCAGGTTTGAAGGGCCTAATGGCCTACTCCAGCTCCTGTTTCTTATATCTTTGACTAACTTCAATTTTTACTTTTTTTTTCTTTAAGTCATTAAATTGTCTTTGAAGGTTCTAAATCTTTACCCTTCTGATATGTTGGGCCATCCAGACACAAGATTTTCCTTCCTGTTTTTTACAAGTAATTTCAATCTGTTGACCATTTTACTGTTTTGGAGGTATTCAGCCAAAGTATTTAAGCTCTGTGAAGCCACAGTTTACTCAACATTTCCTGTTGGCATTGATTAGTTCAATAAATTTGTTTTTGTCTTGTCATGCACTTACCCCAGTAACCAGCTGACTAGTTAATCCCTAATTTGACATGCCTTTTCTGAGCTCCATTGGCACTTTTTCAGGAGTAGCTGCGTCTGCTAATGGACCTGCATCATCATGGGAAGAATCTTAAATGTTAACCTCAATTCTAAAATGAGGCCAGTGAAATACTTACAAAGCTACATGTCCGTAATCGGAGCACAAACCATGTCTGGCCTTACAAAGTAATTTTTAAAAGTATCCCCTGCCTCTCTTGAAAACGTACTCTCTCCTCCAGCACCAATGACTTTATCTAACCATTCTTCATTTATGAGTCTAGGCAAACTGTTCAACCATGATGTGTCACATGTGAGAATGCTTCTGCTTCTGCCTGGTATCCAGGCTTGCACTTTCCAGCAAAAGTCACCACTTAATACTCACCAGTTAGGTGAGTTAGGCTCCCATCTCCTCCCTAGCCCAGCAATCTGAGATCAGTTTATTTTAATTAATTCTTGGATGTGGACATCACATGCAAGGTATCCATCCTTTCTTGCCCTTGAAAATGGTAGTGAAATGCCGCCTTGAACCACTGCAATCTGTGCAGTGAAGATACTCCCACAATGTTAGGTAGGGATTTCTAGGATTTTAACCCAGTGGTAGTGAAAGAACTGTGATGTATGAGTAAGCCTGGATGCTGTAGGACTTGGAGAGAATCTGGGGTGGTGTCCCCATGCACCCGCTGCCCTTGCCCTTCTAGGTGGCGGAGGCTCTGGGTTTGAGAGCTGCTGTTATAGAAGCCTTGGCGAGTTACTGCAGTGTATCCTGTAGTTAGTAAGCATTGCAAGCACAGTACACTAATGATGAAGGCTGGTTAAACAAGTGATGGGATGCTGATCATGTGAATTGCATTGTCATGGCTGGTGTTGAGCTGCTTCATTGTAGTTGGAGCAGCACCCACCCAGGAAAGTGCAGAGCATTCCATTACACTCCTGACTTGTGCCTTTCAAGTTGTGGAGAGACTTTGGGTAGTCAGGAGGTGAGTTGCTCATCACAGAGAACCCTGCCTCTGACCTGATTTAGTAGCCACAGCTTTTCTGTGGCTGGTGGTATTCATTTTCTGGTGAACAATGACCCAAGGGTATTGATAGTATTGCCTTTGAATGTCCAGGTTTGGTAGTTAGACTTTTTCTTGTTGGAGAAGATAATTGCCTGGCACTTTTGTGGCACAAATGTCACTTGCCACTCATCAACCCAAGCCTGAATGTTGTCCGGTCTTGCTGCATGTGGGTGTGGCCTGCATCAGTGTCTTGAGAGTTGCAAATGATACTGAACATTATGCAATCCCAGCAAACATCCCCACTTCTGACCTTGGGGGAAGTCATTGATGAAGCAGCTGTAGATGGTTGGGCCTAGGACATTGCCCTGAGGAACTCCTGCTGCGATGTCTTGAGGCTAAAATGAATGGCCCTCCATGACTGCAATCAGCTTAACCTTTGTGACTGGAACAATTGGAGAGTTTCCCCAATATTTCCCCCTTGACTCCCGTTTTATCAGGGGTCTTTGGTGCCACATTCGACCAAATGTAGCCTTGATATCGAGGGCGGTTACTCTCATCTCATTGGCTGTGAATGTGACCATGGCCTAAAACTGTAGGGAAGTCTAGAGCAAAATGGTTCTGACGGAATTCAAACCAAGCATCAGAAGCAAGCAGCACTTTATATCACCGTTGACAACTCCATCCATCATTTTGCTAATGATTGCAAGTGGGCTAAAGGGGTTGTAATTTAGCAGATTGCATTTGTCCTGCTTTTTGAGGGCAAGATATGTCCAGCTAATTTCCACATTTTCGGGGAGATGCTAATATTGCACTTGTATTGGAATGGACCAGCTAAGGGTATGGATAGTTCTAGAGAACTGTAGCATTTGCTGTGTCCCATGAACTCAGTCAATTCATTTGACCTAACATGCAAGAAACTGTTGGCAACCGGCATTTGTGCTATAGGGGAACCTCAAGCGGAGGCTGAGAAGGATCGTGCACTTGGCAAATCTGGGTGAAGTTGCTTGTGAATGTTCTAATCTTGTCTTTTGCACTCGCGTACTGAGATCAGCCATTATTGAGAATGGAGATGTTAAATAGAACCTCTTCCTCATATTAGTTGCCGAATTTTCTCTCACCACTCCCATCCAGACGTGGCAGGGTTGCAGAGCTTTGACCTGATCCATTAGGATCTATGGCACGCTGCTTTCCCTGTAGCATCATGTTACCACCTGGTTACTTTCAATCAGCTCAGCACAAATCAAGGATTAAATTGGGGTTTTCTGATCTGTATGGCTCAGTTATATATTGGGTGATGCACACTTGCTAAGTGAGCCTTTAGAGAAATGACAGATTTAATCTCTCTTCCTGCCTTGCTGGTCTTAGTTGCTTATAAAGGCATTAACTCCTTGCTGAAATATGGTTTAGTTAGTGTTGGCAGGATCTGGTACTAACCTTAGATAGGAGCTTTAGCAGTGAGTGTCAGCGGGCTAATAAACCACTTGGGATGTCACAGCCAACCTGTTGTGTACATAGGCACTGGATAGTGGTCAGGAACATGATTACATGCTGGCATAGCGATCATGCAAGCGTATCCTATAACACATTCGTTGTAGCATAAATATTTCCGCAATATCCAATATATCAGTGAGGTAGCTGAGTATTTGGACTACACTGTCCCTGGGAATGAGCTAGAAGAATCTTAAATTAGGAGGTCTAGTTAATGGTTTATGACAAGTTACTAATCTGATCCGGGCCTTTTAGAATGCACTAATCTGCAATAATGTAGGCTTCTTCTCTAGGAAGGAAGAAAAATCACAATGTCATGTTGTCCATAACTACTGGTATTATCCTCACAGCCAATTCAAGGATACATGTTGCCGCATGTGCAATATGGGGTCAGACAGTTCCTGTTTTGTTGTTTAACACTCTAGAGAGCCGCATCAATTATAATCAGTCTTCCTACTGGAAATTAAGGAGAATCATAGAATGATACAGCACAAAAGGAGGCCTTTTGGCCTGTTGTGTTTGTGCAGGCTCTTTGGTAGAGTTATCTAATTCGTCCCACTCCCCTGCTCTTTCCCTGTCTATTCTCCCCCTTTAAGAATTTGATCAATTCTCTTTTGAAAGTTACTATTCTAATCTAGTCCCAATACCCTTTCAGATTGTGCATTCCAGATCGCAATTATTCGTTTTTTAAAAAATGTCTTTTGTATCACATCTGGCTCCTTTGCCAATCACCTTAAATCAGTGTCCTCAGGTTGCCAAACTTTCTGCCTCTGGAAACAGTTTCTCCTTCTTTATTCTTCAAAACTCTTCCTGATTTGATTTTCTATCAAATCTCCCCTTAACCGTCTCAGCTTTAAGGAAAACAATCCCAGCTTCTCCAATCTCTCCACATAGCTGAAATCCCTCATTCCTGGTACCATTCCAATGAATCTCTTCTGCATCCTCTCCAAGGCCTTGACATCCTCCCTAAAATGTAGTTCTCTAAATTGGACACAATATTCCAGTTGGGCTCAGGCAAAGGTTTTTTTTTATTGGTTTAGCGTAACTCCCTTGCTTTTATTCTCTGTTTCTCTAAGGATCCCATATGCATTTTAACAGCCTTCCCCAACGTGTCCTGCCACCTTCAAAGATACATGAACCTACACCCCCAGGTCTCTCGGTTCCTGCATGCCCTTTAATATTGAATCGTTTAGTTCATATTGCCTCTCCTCATTCGTCTTACCAAAATGAATCACTTCACATTTCTCTGTGTTAAATTTCATCTTTCATGTGTCCTCCCATCGCATTGATCTATGCCTGTCTGAAATCTTTCTATCATCTTCAATGTTTGCTATGTCTCCAAGTTTTGTATAATCTGCAAACAGATCATTAATATATATCAAAAAGTGCAATGGTTTTAGTACCGACAACAGTGGAACATCCCTGTAAACCTCCTTTCATTCTGGAAAAAGAACCTTGCACTACTGCATGGTTTCTGTCCCTTAGCCAATTTCATATCCATGCAAACACTACCCCTTTAATTCTACTGGTTATAAGTTTAAAAACAAGTCCAAATGCACAGCCTCAACTGCACTAACCTCATTAACCCTCCTTCATCAAAGCATTCAATCAATTTAGTCAAATACAATTTGCCTTTATATGATCTGTGCTGACTCTCATTTATTAGCCCATACTTGTCCAAATGTCAATTAATTTTGTCTTGGGATATTAGAATATTGTCCCTATAATTGACATTGCGCTGACCAGCCTGTAGTTGCCAGCTTTGTGCCTCTCAAAACAAATGGAATGCATATGGAGACACATGCAAGATAACAAGAGGCTTAATTGTTGCATCCCCTGGGTCAGGCTATTATATGACCAGCTGTTGGGCATTAAAACTCAAACCCTGACCTTAAGGGAGATAGAGACTGTTTATAGGACACTGGCTGGTGATGCTGAGCTGAAATACATATTGAATGTTGACCCAAAATTTGCAACAGCATGTAAGTAAAACTTCAGAACGTAAACAACTCTGCAACTATTCTTTCATATCTTCCCGTGAATTCCTAAAGTTATTCCTTGCTGCACACGGTCCACTTGGGCTGTGATTTTGCAATGGTGCATTTTACCCCTTACTAATGTTCATACAAAAACAGCATTGCTTATGTAAAACAACAGATGTGAAGGAAGGAGTTGAAAGCTATAATTTAAACCTTGATTCTGCTGACACTTATGATTTGGTTTAAACCTTCAGGATTATCGGGCCAGTCAGGATTCCATTTCACTGGTTTCTGAGGGCGGTGGAACCTGTACAAGGCGGACAGGTTGCACCTGAACCGGAATGGGACCAACATCCTTGCGGGAAGATTTGCTAGTGCTTTTGGGGAGGGTTTAAACTAACTTGGCAGGGTGTTGGGATCCTGAGAGGAGGTTCAGCAGGGGGAGAGGTACAGCCAAAATTAGAAGAGAGAGCAAGTGAGTCTGGAAGGCATAGAAATTATAGGCCATTTAAGGCACAAGGGAGTTTGGCAACAGATGGATGGTATTTATTTTAATGCAAGGAGTCTGATGAATAAGGCAGATGAGTTGAGGGCACAAATTAACACATGGGAATATGATGTCATTGCTGTCACAGAGACACGGTTGAGAGAGAGGCAGGATTGGCAGCTCAATATTCCAGGATATAGGGTCTTCAGGTGAGACAGGGAAGGAGGTAAAAGAAGAGGGGGTATCGCAATATTGATCAAGGAATCAAATACAGCAATAAGGAGGATGAAATCTTAGAAGGCTCCTCAAATGAACCCATTTGGGTAGAACTGAAAAACAAAAAAGTGTACTATAGGCCCCCAAATAGTCAGAGAGAAATAGAAGTGCAGATATGTAGGTAAATTTCAGAGAAGTGTAAAAATAATAGGGTAGTAATAGTGGGGGATTTCAACATCCCCAACATTAACTAGGTTAGTCATAGTGCGATAGGTTTAGAGGGAGCGGAATTCTTAAAACGCATCCAGGAGAGCTTCTTAAGCCAGTACGTAGAAGGTCCTACAAGAGAGGGGCGGTCCTGGACATGGTTTTAGGGAATGAAGCCAGGCAAGTGGTTGAGGTATCAGTGGGGGGAGCATTTTGCAGATAGTGATCATAACTCCTTTAGATTCAAGGTTGTTATGGAAAAGGACAAGAATGGGCCAGAAATCAGAGTTCTAAATTGGGGGAAGGCTGATTTTAATAAGATCAGATATGATTTGGCCAGAGTGGACTGGGAGCAGCTACTTTTAGGTAAATCTGCGCCAGAGCAGTGGGACTCATTCAAGAAAGAAATAGGGAGAGTACAGGGCCAACATATTCCAGTAAAGACAAAGGATGGGACCAACAAACCCAGGGAACTCTGGATGTCGAGGGATATACAGGATTGGATAAAGAGAAAAAGGGAGGCTTATGGCTGATAGCGTGGGCTCAAAACAGCGGAAGCCCTAGAGGGGTGTAGAATGTGTAGGGGGGTAACTTAAAAAGGAAATTAGGAGAGCAAAAAGGGGGCATGAAAAACCATTGGCAAGTAAAATAAAAGAAAATCCAAAGTTATTTTACAAGTACATTAAGAGTAAGAGGATAACTAGGGAAGGAGTAGGGCCCATTAAGGACCATAGTGGTAATTTGTATGTGGAGCCAGAAGACGTAAGTAGGGTTCTAAATGAATACTTTGTGTCAGTGTTCACAAGTGAGAGGGACGACATGGGTACGGAAATCAGGCAGAAGGACTGTGATATAATTAAAGAAATTAGCATAGAAAGGGAGGAGGTTTTAACTGGTCTGGCAGGCTTAAAAGTAGGTAAATCTCTAGGCCTGGATGAAATGTATCCCAGGCTGTTGAGTGAGGCAAGAGAAGAGATAGCAGGGGCGCTGGCAATAATTTTCAAAGCCTCTCTGGCCACAGGAGAGGTGCCAGAGGACAGTCAATGTGTTATTCAAGAAGGAAGGAAGGGATAAACCAGGGAACTACAGGCCAGTCAGTCTAACTTCAGTGGTGGGGAAACTATTGGAAGCAATTCTGTGGGACAGAATTAATCTACACTTGGCGAGGCAGGGATTAATCAAGGACAGTCAGCATGGTGTTGTTAAGGGGAAGCCATGTCTGACCAATTTGATTGAATTTTTCGAAGAGGTGACCAGGTGTGTAGATGAGGGCAATGCATTTGACGTAGTCAAAAGCAAGGCTTTTGATAAGGTCCCGAACGGGGAAACTGATAACAAAGGTAAGAGCCCATGGGATCCAAGGCAATTTGGCAAATTGAATCCAGAATTGGCTGAGTGGCAGGAAGCAGAGGGTGATGGTCGAGGGGTGTTTTTGTGACTGGATGCTTGTGTTCAGAGGGGTTCCACAGGGATCGGTGTTGGGCCCTTTGCTGTTTGTGGTATATATAAATGGTTTAGACTTGAATGTAAGAGGGTTGATCAGTAAGTTCGCAGATGACACGAAAAAATTGGTGCGGTGGTAAATAGTGAGGAGGATAGCCTTAGATTACTGGAGGATATAGATGGGCTGGTCAGAAGGGCTGATCAGTGGTGAATGGAATTTAATCCGGATATGTGTGAGGTGATGCACTTGGGCAGGACAAACAAGGCACGGGAATACACAATGAATGGTAAGACCCTGGGAAGTACTAAGGATCAGAGGGATCTTGGTGTGCATGTCCACCGATCCCTTAAGGTAGCGGGCCAGATAGATAAGGTGGTTAAAAAGGCATATGGGATACTTGCCTTTATTAGCCGAGGCATAGAATATAAGAGCAGGGAGGTTATGCTGGAACTGTATAAAATGCCGGTTAGGCCACAGCTGGAGTATTGCGTGCAGTTCTGGAAACTGCATTATAGGAAGGATGTGATTACACTAGAGAGAATGCAGAGGATTTACCAGAATGTTGCCTGGGCTGGAGAGTTTTAGTTATGAGGAGAGATTGGATAGACTGGGGTTATTTTCCTTGGAGCAGAGGAGATTGAGGGGGGACATGATTGAGGTGAATAAATTATGAGGAGCATAGATAGAGTAGACAGGAAGGAACTTTTCCCCTTGACGGATGGATCAATAACCAGGGGCATGGATTTAAGGTAAGGGGCAGGAGGTTTAGAGGGGATGTGAGGAAGAATTTTTTCACCCAGAGGGTGGTGGGAATCTGGAACTCACTGCCTGAAAGGGTGGTAGAGGCAGAAACCCTCATAACATTTAAGAAGTATTTGGATGTGCACTTGCGATGCCGTGGCATACAAGGCTATGGGCCTGGTGCTGGAAAATGGGAATAGAATAGTTAGGTACTTGTTTGACTGGCGCAGACTGGATGGGCCGAAGGGCCTTTTTCTGTGCTGTAGACCTCTATGACTCTAATTAATCAAAATATACAAAATCCATCTTTATAATGCTGTACAGCATTAATGCAATAGCATTTCTGAACCAAAGCTGAATGTGTTCGATTATTTATTTTTTCAAACCACATTGCAAATTTTAAAATATTCAGATTGATTCAGCTTCAAAATTTTTGTAGATAAAGGGAAAACTCATTAATTTTGAAAATTGTAGATGATTACACAAATCACTCACTGTGACATCTATAAATATGTGTGGATTATTAACTAAAAAAAATATTAAATGCGTGAAATACATTTCAATGTGGAACCAACTGACCCAAATGGAATGGTGTAGGAGAAGGAGGAGACCCTTGGTGGGTAAGTGAACAGTCTAGCATGATATAGGGCCATACAAGCAAAGAAGGACTGAAGTTTTATCCCTGTCACCTTGCTCTACCTCACCACCAGCTCTCTCCACTCCTCTCCTGTTGCTACATTTATGAGACTGCTTTTCCGACATCCAATACTGGATTAAATATTGGGAAGACTGAAGCCATTGACTTTGATCCCCACTATAAAATTCTGTTCCCCAGCTACTGACTCCATTCCTCTCTCTGATGACGCTCTGAGGCTGAACCAGATTGTTTGCAATCTCAGTGTCATATTTGACTCTGAGATGAACTTCCAACCACATACTGGTGCCATGGTTAAGACACATATTTCCATCTCTGGAACAATGCCCTACTCCACCCCTGCCTCAACCCATCTGCTGGAACCCATATTCGTGCCTTTGTTACCTCTAAACTTGATTATTTTGACATACTCCTGGTTAATCTCCCACCTTTCACCTTCCATAAGTGTGAGGCCATCCAAAACTCTGCTGCTCATGCCCTTTCACACACCAAGCCTTGTTCACCCCTCACTCTTGTGTTAGCCAATGTTCATTGGCTCGCCGTCAGGCAATGTCTCTTTTTTAAAGTTCTCATCCTTATTTTGAAATCCTTCCATGGCTTCATCTCTCTCTATCTCTATAATTTCCTCTAGCCTTGCAACCCTCTGAGTTATCTGTGCACATCTAATTGTGCCTTTTTGAGAAGCCTCCATTTCAATTACTCCATCATTGGTGGCCAGTCTTTAGCTACATAGGCCCCAAACTCTGCACTTCCCTTCCTAAAACTCTCCATCTCTTTACATCTCTTGCTTCCTTTAAGAGGCTCTTTAAAACCTACTTCTTGGACCAAATATTCAGCCATCTGCCTAATATCCACTTATGTAACTCCGTGCCATAGGACCTTTATACAACAAAATCTTCAATGCCTTGGGACATTTTATTATTTTAAAGACACTGTATAAACTAAAAGTTGTTGTTGCTGTTATAAACTAAAAGTTGTTGTTGCTGTCGTTGTATACCTAGCTAATCCCAACTTGGGCAGCAATGGAGTAAAACAATTTGCAGATCTGTCCTTGGCTTGGGAAAGAATTTTGAGATACCATGCCTTATATTGCTGCTCCTTAAAATCTGTAACTATAAACTATAAACCAGCATAAGTCATTGACTCTAGAAACAAGGGGAGAAAGTAGGACATATTGGGGGGGGGGGGTGTATAGAGGGGTGGGAGGTGGGAATAGATAGAGAAGAAAGGGTGAGCAGGTAGGATTTGTCATGGAACTTGCTGGGATATAGTTGCACAGATACCCACTGGTTGCCACAGTCTTGTTGAGGTGGTGGCGTAGCGGCATTGTCACTGGGCTAGTATTCCAGATACCCAGGGTAATGCTCTGGGGACCCCGCGTCAAATACCACCACTCTGGAATTAAAATTCTAATGATGATCAATTGTCGTTAAAGCCCCATCTGGTTCACTAATGTCCTTTCGGGAAGGAAACCTGCTGTCCTTACCTGGTCTGGCCTACATGTGTCTCCAGACCTACAGCAATGTGGTGACTCTTAAATGCCCTCGGAAATGGCCTAACAAGCCACTCAGTACTCCGGGGCAATTAGGGATGGGCAATAAATGCTGGCCCAGCAAGCAATGCCCACAGCCCGTAAACGAATAAAAAAAATAAAATTCTGCACTATTCAGAACTTATATCATCTTGGATTATTATATCCAACCACTGCTACAATTGGAAACATCTAAACTTGCTAAACCTTCTCTTGAGCAGAATATTGGTTAGCAAGTGCATAAGTCAGCAACTTTCAAACACCAGCATCCAAATTCCTTTGGCACTATTTGGCTTCCTACCGATTTCTACAAAATGACTTTATAAAGAGCACAGAAGTTGTCAAAATCAATTAACTCAAACCTATTAGCAAAATAATGGGAAAAGCTGCTTTAGGAAACCTTGTAAACCTACAGTTGAATCTTGAAGACATTACTACAAGTCTACTTTTAAAAAATGTCCTTTCTTTTCATTCCTTTTTTCTCTCTCTAGCCCCACCCATCCCCCACCTCCCCATTTCTTTTGTCCTACTCTTTCTCTCTCGAATGCCTTTCGGAAGACAAGGGACAACACGTTATTAGGCTTTCAAGAAATTTATTTGGGTTATCACTTCCCCAAAGAAATTGCATCTGAACAGGAGTAGCTCAATCAGTGCCTCGAGCCTGCTCCTTCATTCAATTGGATCATGGCTGATCTGCATCTCAAATCCGTTTACCCACCTTTGCTCCTCGACACGCACTTACCTAACCAAAATCTATCTAGATAAAAACAAAAAAACTGCGGATGCTGGAAATCTAAAACAAGAACAGAAGGCCTTGAAAGTTCCAGTTGTCCTAGCATCCACAAACTTTTGAGCAAGATATTTCCATATTTTTACTACCTTTTATGTGAAAAAGTTGTTCTTGGAATCACTCCTGAATGCCTAGATTTATTTTTAAGATTATGTCCCTTCGTTCCCAATTGTTCCACCAAAGGAAATCATT
Organism: Carcharodon carcharias; assembly: GCF_017639515.1. Lineage (NCBI taxonomy): Eukaryota > Metazoa > Chordata > Chondrichthyes > Lamniformes > Lamnidae > Carcharodon > Carcharodon carcharias. Next base: position 171,802,703 of record NC_054472.1, read on the forward strand.
TCTCCGTATCTATGCTATTAAATGCTTTCAACACCTAGGGCAGAATTTTTCGGCAGCGGGATTTTACGTTCCCGCTGTCGTCAATGGGATTTATAACGGCCCGCCGCATTTTACAGCCCCATCCCCACCGAAACGGAGCCGTAAAATTCTGCCCCTAATGTTTAATGACTTAGTTCACATTGGCAGCAGTGTCCCCCATCTACAAGATGCACTGCAGGAATTCACCAAGCCTCCTGAGATAGCATCTTCCAAACCCACAACCACTACCATCTAGAAGGACAAGGGCAGCAGACACATGGGAACCGCCACCTGGAAGTTCCCCTCCAAGCCACTCAACATCCCAACTCGGAAATATATCACCATTCCTTCACTGTCGCTGGGTCAAAATCCTGGAACTCCCTTCCTAACAGCACTGTGTGTGTACCTACACCACATGGGTGTGGAAGTTCCAGAAAGCAGCTTACCACCACTTTCTCGAGGGCACTTAGGATGGGAAGTAAATGCTGGCCCAGCCAGCAACGCTCACACCCCATTAATGAATTTAAAAAAAGACAGAATGTTCTCTTTCTGAATCTATGTTGGCTACTGTTTGTTAGGTTATTGTTACATGGATATCAAGCTTAGTCCTGATCAATGCTGTCATTTTCTGCAGAATAGAAGTGAAACTAATAGATCTGTAGGTTCCTGTGCGTAGTTTACCATTTTATTTTGAATATGAGCGCCTCATTGGTCTGTTTCCAATATATAGTGGTCCATGCCTCACTGGTCTCTTTATTCTCTCGAGATCTCTGGGATTGATACCATTTGTTCCTGGTGATTTATTTGTTTGGAGCTTTTTTTAACTCCTATTTTATTGTTTCTAGGTCATTCTTGCCTCACTGATCGTAATTTTAATGTACTTTTGAATTTCTTATTTATCCCAGTCCTTTCCATCCTACAAGATTTGTAGAGGTCGTTTTTCCTCCTTATGCTGCTTTTAGTTTGTTAATCCATTGAGTCACATTTGCTGGTCTTGAATTTATTGATTCTCTAAATGCAGAGCACAATAGCTTTAAAGCCTCGGGGTTACTAGTCCAGTGACATTACCACTATGCCACCATCATCCTTTACTGTGTTGTTTAGCAAATTCTTCCATTTTATTTATATTTGTTATTCATTGAATCTTAAATCATTGTTTTCTCTGTCCCCCACGGACATGACGACTTCCATTTCTTTTGCTTTGTCTTAGGGAATATCCAGTCAAGCTGAGCACTGCCTCTTCCTGGATGTACAGGTTCACAATATAGTTGTCCTATTTCATTTACCAGCCCTGATTGTAACAGTTGGAAGTTCTGAGTTTATATTTTTTGTATTTTCCCTTCAAGTTAACTTTTCCTTTCTCTCATAAACTATATTTTTTTTATTTGTTCATGGGATGTGGGCATCGCTGGCTAGGCCAGCATTAATTGCCCACCCTAATTGCCCATTTAAGGGCATTTAAGAGTCAACAGTGGGTTTGGAGTCACATGTAGACCAGACCAACCAGGTAAGGATGGCAGATTGCCTCCCCTAAAGGGCATTAGTGACAATCAGCAATGGTTTCATAGTCATCATCAGACTTTTAATTCCAGATTTTTATAGAATTTAAATGTCACCATCTGCCATAGTGGAATTCGGACCTAAGTCCCAAGAGCATTACCCTGGGTCTCTGGAATATTAGTCCAGTGACAATGCCATTACCTTCCCCAACAATTACCAACTGTTGTAGAGCAGAATAACATTCATTGGAATTAGAATGATCTGAATGGGTTAGAATGCAGGTGGAAATCAGTGTGGATGCACCTCAGGTAATGGCATGATGGTGCAGGGAATGTACACAATGGATAAAGAAGGCTTTCTGTTTTATTGATTTTAAAAATGTCCATTTGAAGCTGGATGGTTAAACAAATTTTAACCTTACCATTCAGTATTCTCTGTATTTATTGTCCTCGTTCAAATCCAGCCAACGTACCAGATCATCTGGAGAGGAGTGAGCATGTGGAGATAGTTCAGGGGATGGGGTGAGAGGCATGGGCATTGGGATCACACAGAGGAGTAGGAGTCCAATTTTTTTTTCCTTTTTTATGGAATGTGGACAATGCTGGCAAACCCTGCATTTGTTGCCCATCTCATGCCCTTGAACTGAACATTTCAGAGGACAGTTAAGAGTCAACAACATTGCTATGGCTCTGAAGTCACATGTGGGCAGATTTCCTTCCCTAAAGGACATTCGTGTACCAGATGTGTCTTTACAACAATTGATGATATCATGGTCACCATTACTGAGACTAATGTTATATTCCAGCTTTATTAATTGAATTTAAATCCCACCAGTTGCCATGGTGGGATTTGAACCTATGTTTCCAGAACATTGTCCTGGGCCTCAGGATTACTAGTCCAGGGACATTACCACTGTGCCACCATTTCCCCATCTATGTGAGGGGGCATAACCTTAAAATCTGAGCTAGGCTATTCTCTCACATAAAGCAATAGGTGTTAACTCGGTTAATAATTCCTAATCTGAGGTCAATAGGTTTTTGTGAGCCGAAGGTAATAAGGGCAGGTCAGAGGGATCTCGTTGAACGAAGCGCACACTCGGGGGACAGCCGGATGGCGAAGTGGGAAACCAGATGCCAGTCTTTTTATTTCATACTAGATTTATTTACGGAATGCAGCATTATAAATGCCTTCCTCCTCCCTAACCGACACCCAGTCCCAGACATCTCTCTTTATACTCTATTGAGTAGCAATAAGCAAATGATCAACCCCTTTTAAAAGGGGGTGCTTTCAGGTTTTTGTAACTAAAAGAAAAACTTTAAAGGAATCTTAACAAATTAAAATGTCATTCCCAATGCTGATCATACAGCCCAGCCCCTGTGGTGCCCAACAGTCGCGGAAGGCCCCAAGAGTACCGGTGGACACCAAGTGCTTCTTCTCCAGGGACACCTGAGCGTGGACATCACCGCGGACGAGAGGCAGGTAGTTGGGCCGAACGACCCACTCAGCTGCCTGGGCCGCTTTATGCCCACCTTGGCCGGGCCTAAGAGCAGACCAACGAGGAGGTTCTCCAATCTGCCCAACCTCCCCACTCCACACTGGTTGGCCAAAGATCAAGGGCGTGGGGCTGAAGTGCAAAAAGAAACTGAGGAGCAGCCCCCTCAAACAATGAAAAAGGAGCTGCAACCTCACACATAAACATGGAACACGGATGTCTCAAGGCTGCGAAAATTACAGGTGGCCTAGGTGTCCATGAACCAATGTAGCCTACAAATGCACGAGATTGCTGATAGAGGGAATCTCTCTTTATACTCTTTCTGAGCATCAATTTGCTAATAAACAGAATTAACGAATTAACCACCCTTTAAAGGGGTACTAACTAAAACAAAAATATCAAAGGAAGCTTAAAATGTCATTGTGGGGAGTGATAATGCACTCCAGCCTTCAAGGCACCCATCAGTTATTGAAAGCCTCAAGCACATGAACACCGCATGCTCCCTCTCCAAGGACACCCGGGCACAAAAATATCCACAAAAGCGAGGTAGACAGTTGGGTCAAACGTCCCCCTCAACCAACTCTCCCACTCTTACAGCCTGCCGTCAGACATTTGGAAGGATTTCCAGGCTGATAAACGACTGGTTTGGCCATGTTATGAATGTACCTGCTGTGACTATGGATTAGGACTCAAACCCAGAGCTTTGTGCTCAGAGGCAGAGACGCTGCCCACTGTGCCACAAGACCTCCATGTTAAATCTCTCTTTATACTCTTTTCAGCAAACAATAAATAAATTAACAAAACAAGTTGAGAATCCCTTAAATGGACTTTGTAGCAATCAAAAGCTATTCAAATTAGATTAAAATATCATTCCTGGGGCTGATGATGCACTCCAGCCCCTGCAAAACGTAATTACCAAATTATCAAATTAAATTAAAATAATAATCCTGGGCTGATGATACACTCTAGCCTCTGTGGCGCCCACTGGTCGCAGAAGGCCTAGAGCCTAACAGTGTCCAGGGATCCGCAGGGATCAGTGCTGGGACCTTTGCTGTTTGTAGTATACGTAAATGATTTGGAGGAAAATGTAACTGGGCTAATTAGTAAGTTTGCAGATGGCACTAAGGTTGGAGGCGTTGCAGATAGTGAAGAGGATTGTCATAGGATACAACAGGATATAGATTGGTTGGAGACTTGGGCGGAGAAATGGCAGATGGAGTTTAATCCGGACAAACGCGAGGTAATGCACTTTGGAAGGTCCAATACAGGCAGGAATTATACAGTAAATGGCAGAACCCTTAAGTGCATTGATGGGCAGAGGGATCTGGGTGTACAGGTCCACAGGTCACTGAAAGTGGCAGCGCAGGTGGATAAGGTAGTCAGGAAGGCATATGGCATGCTTGCCTTCATTGGCAGGGGTATTGAGTATAAAAGCTGGGAAGTCGTGCTGCAGCTGTATAGAACCTTGGTTAGGCCACACTTGGAATATTGCCTGCAATTCTGGTCGCCACATTACCAGAAGGATATGGAGGCATTGGAGAGGTTGCAGAGGAGGTTTACCAGGATGCTGCCTGATCTGGAGGTTATTAGCTATGAGGAGAGGTTGGAGAAACTCAGATTGTTCTCACTAGAGCGACGGAGATTGAGGGGCGACTTGATAGAAGTTTACAAAATTATGAGTGGCATGGACAGAGTAGATAGTCAGAAGCTTTTTCCCAGGATGGAAGAGTCAATTACTAGGGGACATAGATTTAAGGTGAGAGGAGAAAACTATAGAGGAGATGTGCGGGGCAAGTTTTTTATGCAGACGGTAGCGAGTGTCTGGAATTCGCTGCCAGAGGAGGTGGTGGAAGCAGGTACGATAGTGGTGTTTAAGAGGCAGCTTGACAAATACGTGAATAGTTTGGGAATAGAGGGATACGGACCCCGGAAGTGCAAAATGTTTTAATTGACGGGCAATGTGATCGTCGCAGGCTTGGAGGGCCGAAGGGCCTGTTCCTGTGCTGTACTTTTCTTTGTTCTTTGTTCTTTCTTTGACACTTGGTCGTGAACATAGCCGTGGGGTAGGGGCAGACAATTGAGTCTAACAATACCCTCCACAGCCTTTGTCTGGACCTGTTAATGGCCACCTTGGTCCAGGTGTAGAGCCACAAGGATGTCCTCTGATCTGCCCAGCCCCCCACTCTGCACTGGGTGGCCAAAGATCAGGAGTAGGGGGCTGAAGTGCAACCTTGAGGAGTTACCCCTTCAAATAATCAAAAGGGGGCTGAATCCCCTCACATGGAATGGGACTGCTCGAGACCGCATAAAATGCCAGCGGCCTGGGAGTCCGTGAACTGCCTCAATCTTTTGTTGCATGGGGCTGCTGCATACAACACCCTCCAGGGCAAATCCCCGATGGTAAAGGGGAGGACAGCCTATAGAGAGCCCTCCACTGGGGGCCCCCACCACCTCCAGCTGGCAGGACTAAGCATTTATTCATGTGTACTGTACCTGAAGGCAGATCCTTGATGCTTCACCCTGAGCCGTTTCTTTGGCAGTTTTTTTTCTCTAGGTGATGGTTTGTCATTGCCTTGCAGTCTCAGGGCAAGGGTCAGGCAGAAGGTCCCAAGTCTGCCTGAGCTGGAACAGGAATTGAACCCACACTGTTAGCATAATTCAGAATGACACACTAGCCATCTGAGTGAGCATCCTACCCTACTTTAAATGGATACTTCCTCATTTATTAGCCATGGTCTGCAAGGGGCTGTAGACATCTCTCTCTCTCTCTCTCTCTTTCTCGCTCTGAGAGAGAGAAGTGGTTATAGCTTGAGAGGTATTATTCAGCATCAAGCATGGTTGACCAGGAATTTCCCCTTCTCTTACCTCCTGCCATGGGTCTATTGGAAGGATTAGCAGGTTGATTATCAGTCTGTTTGGCCATATCATGCACGGTCCTTCCATTGACCGGAAGTGGGACTTGAACCTGAAGCTTTGGGCTCAGAGGTTGGGGTGCTACATATCAAGCCATGAGATCTCTGATAAATTTCTTTTCACAAAAATATTTGTAAACACTGGCAGCCACCTGACAATTTTTGTTTTGAAATTGCCCTGATATATCTAGGTTTCCTCCTCCTCCAAGTACCATGCCGTAAGCAGGCTTTGGCGACCATGGATTTCAATTGGATTGGCAAAGTACTGCAGTGGTTTGCCGCTGCCTCCAGCAGTATGGCTGAGCAGGAAACTCTCCCGCTCTTTACCATCTGCCACCCTGCACATTGGAAGGATTTACAGGCTAATAATCAAAATGTTTGACAACTTTTCTCGTGCTTCTTCCATGGCCATCAAGTATTGAAATGGGACTTGAACTATGCACAGGAGGTAGGGATGCTGCCACTGCACCACAAGTCATCCCATCAAGCCTACTGCACCTGGCATTCCTAGGTAGTCTCCAATCCAAGTACTAACCAGGCCTGAGTCTGCTTATCTTCTGAGCTCAGACGAGATCAGGCAATTTCAAACTAGGATGACCATAGCCAAGTCTCTATCTATATGCACTTTTTGAAACCAATATAATAAAACAAAGTAATTACATTGATAGCCCCTTAAAGAGGCACTGTAACAAGTCTTTCTTTATATGTGCTCAAGGCACTTAACCAATCAATACCCTTCACCTGTATATCCTTAACCTTGATAATGCTATTAACATACTTTTAACATGACCTAGTCCTCTTCCTAGGCTGCAGAATTCAAAACTAATCAAATACAAATTTGCAAAGCACTGGCTTTTAATTGTCAAAGTAAGTTTAATTAAACTCTATATGGTTTTTGGGACAGTGGGGAAAGGGTGGTGGAGTGGAACTAGCTGAGTTGCTCTTGGGTCCTGCATGGATAGAAAGGACCAAATGGCCTCTCTCTCTGCTGTAACTACTTCATGATTCTATGAATAAGGCCATAATTGGAATAAGAACATAAGAAACAGGAGCAGGAGTAGACCTCATCCATCGTCCATCGAACCTGCTCCGCCATTCAATATGATCATGGCTGATCTTGGGCTTCAACTCCGTTTTCCTGCCCACTCCCCATATCCCTTAATTCCCTGAGAGATCAAAAACCTGTCGATCTCAGCCTTAAATGTATTCAACAACGGAGCATCCACAACCCCCCTGGGGTGGAGAATTCCAAAGATTCACTACCCTTTGAGTGAATTAATTTCTCTGCATCTTGGTCCTAAATGATTGGCCCCTTATCTCGAAACTGTGCCCCCATATTTTAGGTTCCCTGACCAATGGAAACAATCTCTCAGCGTCCATTCTATCATGCCCCTTCAGAATTTTGTAGGTTTTCAATGAGGTTGACTCTCATTCTTCTAAACTTCAGAGAATGTAAGCCCAATTGACTCAGCCTCTCATCATCAGACGACCCCCTCATCCCAAGTACCAATTTAGTGAACTTTCACTGTATCACCTCCAATGCAAGTATATGCTTTCTTAAATGTGGAGACCAAAACTGCACAACACTGCTCCAGATGCAGTCTCACCAAAAACCTGTACAACTGTAGCAAGACTTCTTCATGGAGTATTACGGCTAAACTTGATTCTGAAAAGACATTATTGTAAAATTTGCTGAGTAGACCCACAAATGAGAATGGTTACCTTGTTAATTACCAGGGAAACTACTCTACATCATGAGTTAGTATGTTCAAGACAAGTGAAATCTGATAGGTGGGATTGTGGCGTTGAAATTACAGTCAGATCAGCCATGATCTTATTGAATGGTGGAGCAGGCTCGAAGGGCCGAGTGGCCTACTCCTGCTTTGTATGTTCATGTGATAGAAAAGCATTGTGATTTTAATGTCCTTTTTTTAAATCCTAGGAATGTGCAATCCCAGGAACTATAGCGATACGCCACCAACCTCAAAGAGTACAGTAGAGGAACTTCATGAACCCATCCCATCACTGTTCCGTGCTCTTACAGAAGGTGAAACTCACCTGCACTGGAACATTGTATCTTTCCCTGTCTCTGAAGAACTCACCTATCATGAAAACCTCGTCTCGTTTTTAGAAAGCTTTGATATGTCTCCACTCCAAAATGTGTCACTGCCTGAAGACAGTCCGCATGTACAACTTGAGAGTGAGAAAGGTAAAGACTTGATTCTATTTCATATTGAGCTAAATTTAAAAATTAAAATTTTTAGGTGCTAAGCCAATATACCACTCTAGAATTTCAGAAATGCATAATGGAAGGTAAATGAAAATTTCTCTCTAGTCCACTTGAGTTTTGATGCAGTTATAGATTTTGTCCTTCCAACTTTTACCTGGAGGAAGCAGTTTGAGCTTTATAATCAAACTTGGTTACAAATCTGTTTTCAGTGGGAGAAATTTGAAGTGCTTGAGTATTGCATAAGTGTTTTGGCAAACTTTTATTTATTTTCTGGTGCTGATTTCAGTATCTTCATTGACTTGGTAAAACACAACGGAGGAATCGTCTGTGCCCGCTGGTGTCGTGTGAGCAGACAATATGGCGAGAAGGCCAGAAATCGGTTTCACAACATTGTGAAACCATTTTGCGATCGTCCGCTCAGCCCATAGATGGCGGGCCACGTTTCTTCCCATTGGACGTCGGGAACCTCATTATAATACATCAGCATATCATTAGAAGGCTAGCCTGCTGGATTCACCCACTACACCACGCACCCCCCCCCAACATTGGATCGTTCATCTACGTCGGTGTGTTTACACGCCGAAGTGTTTCACAACAGCATATACAAAACGTGCACTTGGCAGGCTGCACTTTGAGGGGAACTCAGAGGTGAGTGGACAGTAAGGTTGCAGAGCGCTCTCAAGGGATGCCCGTTGGACTTCAAGATTGAGGCATGTTAAGGGGGTGCAAAGGCTGCCCTGTGGTTGAGGCAACTTTTAGGGGTTGGGGGGGCAAGGGCTGCCCTGCAGTTGAAGCAACTTTGGTGGTGGAGGGCAATGGCTGCCCTGCAGTTGAGGGTAGCGCACAAGCACATGCAGGGTAGAGGGTTGGGTGGGCAAGGGAAGCATTACACGCTAGGAAACCTTGTATAAAGTGACCATTCCTCTGCATCTGAGACATTCAGGCCCTGCCACATTGATATGTTTGGAGTCAGGCCTGTAGCTTTTCTGCCCAGTCAAGCAATGCAGAGGCATCAAAGTGCCACCAAGTGCTCCAGAGATTTTCACCCCTCGGGCTCAGGCTGCAATCTAATGAGTATTTTAGTGGACTGCAGAACATCTGGACGACTGGGTACATTGTACATTCACCTTGCTAAAGCTGGCCATGAAGCAGTCACTGGTGGAGGCGCTCACAGCCCCTTGTAATGTAATAACCATGGTTTGGACCAGTTTCCCCCATGGTTCAAGCTAACAGTGCAGCCTTGCAGTGAGGGTTAGGAGAATGACTGTGCCTGAGCTGAGAGCACAACATGTAGTCCAATGGGCAAAGCTGCTGCCAATAGGTCAGGGTGGAGTGGGGCGAAGGAAGGTGGGGTTTTGGGCAGCCATGCAGTGCACTTTTCTCTGGCTGTCCAAGTGGTGGTCAGCATTCTCCGGGATGCGTGAAGGAGCCTTCAGACTTAACCAAAAGAGGTTCTTAGTGCACCCATGCTAGCCCACGTGTCTCTCTCTCTTTCAGCATATAGGAGGAGTGCATCAGGATCATGGAGCCTGGTGAACTAGCTGTATGCTTCTTGTGTACAGAGAGCAAAGATGATGGAGAAGAGAGTGACTGAGGCGCCTGGCTGCGCAGAGGGAGGAGCAGTACAAGTCTCTGAAGAACCTCAGCGAGCAGTCGCTGGTCGGCGCCTAGCTAGACCCAAGATCTATGGAGGCTGCCTTTCATTCCTGCAGATGACCAAGAACCAGTGTCACTGAAGACTGTGCATGTCTAGAGTACTGGTGGTCACATCTGCCAGCTACTGTGGGATTTGGCACCACGGGGACATGGAGGGCATCACTGCCAGTGGCTGTGAAAGTGACAGCGACACTCAATTTCTATGCCAGTGCCTCCTTTCAGGGCTCCACGGGTGACCTCTGTGGGATATCACAAGCCTCCACCCACGAATGCATCCATGAGGTCACGGATACCATCTTTGCGAGGGCACACAACTTTATGCATTTCACCTCGGACTAAGACATCCAGGGTGCAAGAGCGATTGGATTTGCCCAGATCTCGGGTTTCCCACAGGTGCAGGATGCCATCGACTCACGTGGCACTCAGAATCTCTGTCACAACAAGCGAGCAACTGTGTCAACCGCAAGGGATTCCATTCGCTGAATGTGCAGCTGGTGTACGACCACAAGAAATGCATCCTGCAGGTCTGCGCACGGTTTCCAGGGAGTGTCCACGACTCTTACATTCTCAGTCAGTCACAAATTCCTGACGTCTTTCAGGGTCCACAGAGGCTGCAGGGAAGGCTCCTTGGGGGACAAGGGCTACCCACAGAGGATGTGGCTGGTGACACCCGTGCAGTGGCCTCAGACTGCAGCAGAGTGAAGGTATAATGAGGCTCATGCTGCAACTCGCACCTTGGTGGAGCAGACCATCGGGATACTGAAGATGAGGTTCCAGTGTCTGGGACCGGTCTGGTGGAGCCCTGCAATATAATCCACAGAGGGTGTTACGCATCGTCATTGCTTGCTGCTACAGCACCAGGTTGTAACCGGGAGAGGAGCTGCCTGAGGAGGAGATGCAGGAGCTGGAGATCTCCTCCAATGAGGAGGACGTCAGCGGTGATGAGAGTGAGGAGATCCTCGAAGCTGACGATGAGATCGATGAGGCCCTCGCACTGGCCAGACAGGGCAGGCGCATTCGGAGGTCCCCGGTGCTGCTAGATTTGTAGAGGATGACGATGACATGCAGTGAGGAGACACCAAGATCCTCACATTGCATCTATGAACATTTGACTCCAGCCTGGCTTATGGCAGTGCACATATCCTCTGTGATAATGCTCCTGTCATGGAGACGCAGTGGAGGCCCTAATAGTCGCTCGATTGCAGGAGGATGATAACGACATGCAGTGAGGACACTTCATTGATCTTCACACAACCTCTGAGAATGTCTGACTCCTGTCTGGCTGAGGGCAGCTCGCTTGCACTCTATGGTCAGGGTCCTATCCTGGAGACGCAGCTGTGAAACTTTAAAAACATACGATCCTTTGTTCACCTTCAGCACCGGACCCCTTCAGGAGCACAGCATTTCTGGTCGCAAATGCTGGTGTGTTGGGTCACTTAAAAGTGCTGAGAGCACAGAGAATGACGGAACTCTGTGATGCCTGCCCACTACATTCTGGCAGCAATGACAAGCACCATTAAGGTGCAGGCATCAGTAATGTGTCCAGTGCGTGTGAGGCCGGACCATCACTTTGGTCTGAAGGCTGCACAAAGCACAGGGAAAAGGCCCTGGACTGAGGCACCTGCCTTTATCTATTGCAGAAAGGTTTCACATCTGAGTGACACAAACACTGCTCATCAGAACAAGGAGCCGTAGGCAGGGAGACATTTTTGGGAGTTTATTGACAATAGTGAACATTCTGTACAAGTGATTAACACCCATGCCTAGGCTGTGCAAGGGTGTGGTAGGCTGCACTCCCTTTTTAGTTATTTAAAAAATCTTTTGTTACTGTTTTGTTTGCACTTCAGCCCCACGCTCCTGATCTGTGGGCACCCGGTGCGGAAGGGGGTCGGGAAGGAGGAGGACCTCCTCGTGAACCTGCTCCTGGGCCTGGCCAAGTTGGCCATTAATGGGTCCAGGCAGCGGGCGATCATGGGGGGGGGGAGCCCCGCCCGATTGTTTATCCCTCTTCAGCGGCTACGTTTGCGGCCGGGTGTCCCTGGAGAGGGAGCACGCGGTGTCTGCCGGCATTCTCGAGGCCTTCTGTGCTCGGTGGGCACCACGGGGACTGGGATGTTTTATTGACCCTTTTAATCACATTTTGGTTTAAAGTTTGTAAATTTCCTTTAAACTTTGTCCTTGGTTTTACAGCTGACCTGACTTAGGGGCTGCGTTTGATTTACCCCTTATTTTGTTAATTTAGTATAATTGGTTTAACTCCAAAAAGAGTTACATCTTCTTAACCTTCCTAACCCTGCTGCTACGTCTTGGTGCTCCCCAGACATCCACAAACCCACAGTGGAGGTGGTGCCTGCTGATGCTATGCCCTGTCTGTAATGACCTTGGCAGGCGTCCTCTGGAGGGCTGAGACCTGGAGGGCCCTGGCCTGCTTTCAGGGTCTTGCTGCGTGGCAGTGGCACCCGCCTCAATCCGTGGAGCTGGAGCTGCTGAGGTCACAGGAAGAGGGTATTCAGATGGGCCGGACACTCCTGGAGTCACCTGGATGGATGAGCCCGGAGGGGTGCACCTGCTGATCCTCTCCCTATGGGTGCCCAAGGGCCCCTGACTGACTCCTTAATGAGAAGGGGTAGGTGGGGTGAGATTGGGCTGCCCCGCATCCCTCTCGCATACACACTGTTGGAGGCCAACTGTGGCATCAGCGATGGAGTTTAGCCCTCACAGCAGTGCAAGAGTGAGGTCCTGGGCCAAGGTCCCATAAGTACAAAGCTCAAATAAACTTTGTATGATGGCAGCCACCATCATACCAGTGTTTACCTCAGTGCATTGGCATTTTGGCGCTATCACCTAAGACTGAAGGCGAATGGACCCCTCCATCATTGCCTTGCAATCTGCGGAGTGCAGCGGACATCCCTTCCTGATGTTCCCGAGATTGCCTCTGCAGCTCCAGCAACTGTGACATGACCGAGTCCAGAGGCTCGTCATCTGACAATGAGGTGAGTGTCTCTGCACTGGTGGAGGGTGTGGGTGAGCACAGGACTTCAAGCAGGGTGCCTTCAGATTTCTCTTCAGAGGTTTCTACGGGGTTTGATTGGAGGTCCTGGGTCATGGGCTCCATCAGCTGTTTCCCAGATGTGCCTGCGAAAGCAAGGAGAGGTAATTAGTGCATATCAGTGGCCTGTGGAACAGGACATATCACTCACAGCACGGTTGTCTGTTGGACGTTGCACTGCTGGATCCTCACTTGGTAGAACACCGCCGACCTCACCGTCAGAACTGGAACAGTCCCGATCCTCGCTGGCCAGCTGGATGGCTCTGCTTTCAAAATCTGTGAGGACCTTGAATTCAGGCATTCTTCCACTGGTCTGTGACCACTCCGTGTTGTTGTGTCCCAGCTTGTCCTGTATGAATAAAGATGGAGGGAATGTAAGCAGGATGCCAACTAGGTCAGATGATAAGTATGCCTGGCATGTGCTGGTGGTGAGTGGCCCCGTGGATGGGATGAGGACAATGACGGTGTCTGTGAAAGTGTGAATGGTGATATCCCTTGAACTGGCAGTGAGTAAGGGTCCTATGGATGTGAGATTAGTTTTGGAGTGTGTGAGTTGAGAGTGATGAGAAGTGTGACTTACCCTGGCGGAATGGAGATAATCATTCATCCTCTTGTGGCACCAGGTGGCTGTCCTCTCCTGGAGGGCGTTGGTGCTGACCACCGCTGCCACCGCCTCTCAAGCCGGACTGGTGATGTTGCTGCTCATCCTGCGGCCAGAGCAGGGGTAGAAGACATCACGGGGGGGCCTCCATGGCATCCAAAAGACGCCCGGGGGACACGTCATTGAACCTGGGGGCTGCAGTCTTTTTGCCTTTTGGGGCCATGTCTTCCATGCAGCAGCTGTGGGCTAGAAGCACTGAGAGGTGTGCGCGCAGCTGCACATTAAATATGGTGCCCAGTGTGATGGAGCAGCGAGGTGATGGTGTGGAGGGCAAATGAGACCCCGCCCGCCATGAAAACAGCATGTTTCCCGGGAAGGTGTAATTAATGCAGTGGGTTTGGGACGATACAGCCTGAAAAGCCGCCATTGCAGCCGGCTGGTCAAACGACGTTTTACCCGCCTGCTACCATGCTTAGTGCAGATCCACCCAATATATATTCTTAACAGCTCAATGATGTGTAACTTTGCAGCAGATGGATAGCCTGCTGAATTCTTCTCAAAAGTACCAGGTACGAATATAAAAATGATTGAAGGTAAAGCCCGAACCATTCCCTGCTTATGGTAATTATTTCCAAACAACCAGGTTTAGTCCAATTTTTATACATGTGGATGAAAGAATCTAGCATCTCAGTGGACAATGATATTTAAAAAAATTTGCTCTTGGGGTGTGAGTGTCAATGGCAAAGTCAGTATTTGCTGCCCATCTACTATTGCCCTTGAGAAGGTGGTAGTGAGCCACCTTCTTGAGCTGCTGCAGTCCATCTGGTGTGGGTACACCCACTGTGCTGTTAAAGAGAGAGTTCCAGGATTTTGACCCAGCGACAGTGGAGGAACAGAAATATGTTTCCAAGTCAGAATGCAATGTGTTGTACCTACATTTCAAGCAATGGGTAACTCCTTATGAGACAAACTGCCTTCTGAATAGGAAGAAAAAGAAGACTTGAGGGCACAGAATCTGGTAGTTCCAGACAATATAAGAAGCAGAATAGAACCAAAATATAAAGCAGAGAGGTAGACGTTGTATTTGCCTCCAGGGCTAAATCTCCAAAATGGATAGGTCAATGGGAGACTGTCTTAGTTTTGGTCAGTCAGGTAGTTGTCTTATGTAGAAACACTCGGCCATGATTAATCTCTAAACCAAGCTGCTGAGAAATGCAATAAGTCAAGTTTCTATTCTGTAGTGTGGATCTTCTCTTCCCACAGGGACTAACACACCTTAGGTACAGTATGCTTAGAACACATGCTTAGGATCCTAAGCTGTGCTTAAGAGTATTTCCAACCTTAAACCAAGTAAAACTGCAACGTATTAGCATGTGGCATGGATAATCTCCTTGTTTCTTGCCAAACTATGACCATCATACCCATATTTTGCAAAGTTATCTGGGACTGGGCGGGGTTGAGGGGGGTGCGGTGGTGGATGGTAAAGATTTGCTCCACCCAGGTTCTGTAAATGACCCACTGAGGCTGATCGATCATCAACAAGTAAATAGGGCAGAATGGAATTCTGGAATTTAGGGTTATTTAAGACAAAAATAAAGTGATGGCAAATCTGTATAACACCCCAGGATAATCACTAACATCGACTTGAACTTAAAATTCTGCTGCCCTTACTCCAACCCACACCAATTCAACCCCATGCTCACTGACCTACTATGGCTCCCAGTCCACCAGTCCCTCGATTAAAGTTCTCATCCTTGTGTTCAATCTGTCCATTGCCTCACCCTTCCTCCTCTTGAAAACTTCTGCATTTCTCCAGCTCTGTCCAGTTGCACATCACTTTTTTTAATCATTCTCGGGATGTGGGCTTCGCTGGCTGGACCAGCATTTATTGCCCATCCCTAGTTGCACTGGCTTTCCTGTTACCATCTTGGCCCTGAACTCTGGAATTTCCTTAACTT
This sequence comes from Carcharodon carcharias, assembly GCF_017639515.1. Classification (NCBI taxonomy): domain Eukaryota; kingdom Metazoa; phylum Chordata; class Chondrichthyes; order Lamniformes; family Lamnidae; genus Carcharodon; species Carcharodon carcharias. Next base: position 171,818,119 of record NC_054472.1, read on the forward strand.
TTTTTCACCCCACACCTCTTTGCCTTTAAAACCTAGTCCTTTGACCAAGTTTCACTTATCCTAATATCTCTTCTTTTTGGATGACTGTGAATTTTCATCTAATTATGGTCTCGTGAAGCTCCTTGGGGCACTGTCTTAAGCTTAAGGTACTATATAAAAGCAAGATGCTGTTGTTGAGTGGGATAGGATACTGAGAGCTGGGTTTTCATTCTCAATTTAATGGGTGGAAGATAGAAGGCTGCCTGGAGGGTACTGAAGAAATCGTCTAGAGGTGATAAAACCATACATGAGCGTCTTGCTGAAGTAAAAGTGGGCAATATTGCAAACGATTGTGGTGATGGTGTGGCGAGTAAATGAGAGCCTGCCGCCATGGAAACGGCGTGTTTCCTGGGAATGCATAATTAACACGGTGGATTTGGGATGATACGGCATGCTGTACACAATGTGGGATTTTGAAGCTGACTTCAAGGGTGAACAAAACACCTGGTTTTGTTTGTATGTATGGGTGACTGGATGGGGAAAGAGGGTTAGTGGTAAAGGAATGGAGCTTTAGTATTGCTGAAAAGAGAGACAAGCTTTTCGTCTTGCACTCATCAGGACATTTCTCAAGAATACCAATATAAGGGGAAAAACAACAATTTATATTGTATAAGAGAGTGGGACAGCGCCGTGGTTTGATCCTGACCTGGGGCAGCTGCCTGTGTGGAGTTTGCATGTTCTCCTCATGTCTGTTTGGGTTTCTGCCAAGTGCTTCAGTTTCTTCTCACCATCCAAAGACGTGCTGGTTAGGTGGATTGGCTATGAATTGTCCTCCTGTGTGTGTACCCTGCGATGGACTGGCGTCCCACCCTGGGTGTACCCCGCCTAGTGCCCACTGCCTGTCGGGATAGGCTCCATCTCCCCGCATCCCTGAATAGGATGAAGTAGTTGTGAAAAAGTGAGTGAGTGCGAAGAGTGTTGGTTGGCCTCTTCTCATACAGTATAAATTGTTGTTTTTCCCCTTTATATTGGTATTCTTGCAAGGTGTCCTGATGAGCGCAGGACAAAAAACTTTGACATGCCTCTTTCTTTCAGCGATACTCAAGTTCTGAACTACCAAATGCCCATTTGAATGGAGCTTTATGGTGTGGGCTAAAAAATTACAGCTTTAGTCTTTTCAGCGCTCAGTTAAGAATTCTTTTATTAATCAATGCCTTGATGTTGCCCAGGCATAATAATGACACGGACATCATCATAGAATTAAGTATAAGATTACCATTTAAGAATATTGGCCACTTCAAAATATGCAAGATCCATTTTCATTTTTTGTATGATTCTAATTTTTTGGACCTTTGGTTCCTTGACACAAGTTGCTCTTCACTAATTAGCAATGAGATATATTAGTTATAATGAAAAGTTATGGTTGAGTCTGTGATCTTTGTGCGGGCTTGTGTCAAATTTCCTTTTGCACGATTTGAATTTTACTTTTTTTGCAAGGTTTTCCACACTTGATAAATGTTAGAGGCAACAACTCGCCTTTCAGAATCCAAAAATTGATCTTCTAACAGAAGCCCAAAGCTTGCAATGGAATTCTAGAACGGTCCATGTCCTGTTGGACTATACAGTGAAATAGTTGGCCCATACTAACGCTGCATAAATTCCCTCCCAGGCAATTAAGATCTCTGATAAAAACAAAAAAACTGCGGATGCTGGAAATCCAAAACAAAAACAGAATTACCTGGAAAAACTCAGCAGCTCTGGCAGCATCGGCGGAGAAGAAAAGAGTTGACGTTTCGAGTCCTCATGACCCTTCAACAGAACTTGCCAAGTTCTGTCGAAGGGTCACAAGGACTCGAAACGTCAACTCTTTTCTTCTCCGCCGATGCTGCCAGACCTGCTGAGTTTTTCCAGGTAATTCTGTTTTTGAATTAAGATCTCTGTTTGGAAGGACCTTGAGGGAGCGGGGGAAAGAAAATAGGAAATGAGATGACAGCTTAGCTAAGGCTTGTATTCATTCTAACTTCCAAGTCGGTTCTCAGTTGACAATTCTGTCAGAATGTATTGCCTCTGCTACTTCATTACCAGTGTAAGCTTGATAAAACCTGAGGAAAATGGAGGTGGAAAATGAATAAAAGAGAAGCTTTTGGAGAACTCAGTACATTCTAATGCACCAATATAGCTGCACCAACTGCAGAAAATATCCAATCTTATATAAACACCATCTGAATGTGGTGTGTTCTCATGTACTCCTACATTTAGCGTGTCTGTAGTTTTGGCCATAGCAAAGGCTGCTGTTCCCATGTTTGATTCGCTAAAATGCCCCCCACCATGGCAACAGGATTATGAATTCACATTTTCACAGGGAGCCAGCGATTGAATGTCCTTTTCCTATGAGCTGAGATGCAACTTCAGTAAATAGAAAAGATTCAGTGGATAGATCGTTTAAGATTATATCTCATTTTGGCATCCGTAATTGAAACCATCGTTTTTGCATTACTGTTTTCTGTAACAGCCTGGTTTCCTGAAGAATAATTCCCTGCTGCTTAATTACAGTGTATGACTCAGGAACTGTTTTGTTAGTTGTTATTGATGGGGGGTGGGGGGAGAGTAATGATTTTGCAGTAAGATATTTTTAATGAAAAATTTAAATCTCTGTATTGCAGGAAGGTGGGATAATGCATTGGTACAATTAACTGGTGTTACTTATACTCATATTGCACTACCTATGATAATACTCCAAAGGGCTAAAGTAAATTTGCTTTTGATTCAGAGTAAACTAAAGGCATTTAGAGAGTTGCTGGAAGAAGAGAGAAGTATTTTCCAGGATGTAAGACTTAGTGTCATCAAATGTTTCAAAGCACTTCACAGACTGTATCACTTCTGAAATGCAATAACTCGTATCGTATAGGCAGTGTAATCCAACAATTTAGAATATCAACTGCCATTTATTTTAAACCACGTGTCTTTATAACTCTATTTTAAGTCAAGGCTGCTTAAAATACAGTTGATGGGCAATTTGACTATAAGCTATGACGTTTTGATCATCAAAGCTCGAACAACTCAGCTCTTTTGCACTTGTACTTTTATTTGGTGGCTCACCTTGGTTGAATTTCAACAGCCTGGAAATTTGGAAAGGGCAGTTCTTAGAGCTGGTAGCCCATTGGCAGATAAGTGATAAATCAGAATGCCAAGATTTATCTGTAACACAACTTTAGTTGTTTGCAAATTAATGAGAACATTGGCTTCAGCTTTAATGTAACCACGGGATGTGGTACGTGAAGAAAATCTTGAACCACCTTACCCTAGACTGATTCCAGTGCAGGGAAAGCTGTGTTATCAGCGGTACTGTCCTTTGAATGCAACGTGTGGGTGAGATTCCAGTTACGTTTTCACTTTAAGGTTCACTTGGTAATTTTTGAAGGAGAGGAAGGAATTCCCCTGGCTAGCATTTAATCAATACCAGCAGAAACCATTTAACTGATCATTCAGCTCAGTGCTGTGTACATAATATTGATTTTACATTAAAAAAATACAGTTAATGCCTTGGATTGGAGCCTGCAATTCTTAGCTGTTCCAGCTCCAGAGTCACCATATTTTAAACAAAAAGGGCAGATCAGGTTACATTGCAAGTTTTGTCTTGGTTCCTTTGAGAACAGAATTTTTTGGATAGAAAGATAAGTGTAAGAAAATTTACAAGAGAACAATAAGTTAATGGTGCATTTCGAATTAGATGCCAATTTTATAGTGTTTACATGTAGGCTAGTTAATACTTTGTGTCGAGTGCTGAAGACGTGGCCCCTGGCCTCGGCCTGACTAGAGATCTCAGAACGTTAAGAGGGAGATTATCCGGGGACCCCCATGCCCCTCTTTCCCGCCCCTCCCCTCTGTGCCACAGGCTCATGTGTGAATTGGCTGAGAAGAGGAACAAGCTCACCTGTGATAGAGCTGAATATCCTGCCCCAGTACCACATGTCAGCGGTAGGGACTAGGCCCAGATAATTGCGCTTTCATGGATGGGGCCAGGAAGGCCAGGAAAGGAAACTTCCAACATTTTGCCTTAGTGGATGGATTCTTGCCTCTATTGTAGGCTCACGACCAATCCAGGGATTGGAGAACATCACCTAAGCTGACACTTCAGTGCAGAATGGCCAACATGGGAAATGCTGTCTTTTTGGATGAGATGTTAAATCTAGGTCCCTTTAGCTTTCTTATGGTTTACAGACGAAGGCTAATTACCTTTGTTTTCTTACGTGAATATAAACGATCGCATGGCATTTTTCAAAGAGGAGCAGGGGAGCCCTTCCTGTGTCTTTGCCAACATTTATCACTTCAAAAAGAAGTCTAGGGAGTGCCACTGGATACCTTTTCCTCATTGGAGTGCATACAACTGGTCCTGAAACTTTTAAACTTTCGGGACATGTTGTATGCACCCCAATGTGGAAAAGGTGTGCAGTCGATATAGTGCAGAAGGAGGCGTTTTGGCCCATTGTGGCTGTGCCGGCTCTTTGAAAGAGCTTTGCAATTATCCCCCACTCCCTCAGTCTTTCCCTATAAGTACATTTTCCCCTTTTCCTTTCCCTTTCCTATCCAGGATTATATAAAGGATCAGCACATAATTTCTTGCACTTGTACTCTGCTTCTACGTATAAAACCAAGGACCCCTTATTTTGCTGCTTAGCAGCTTTATCAACTTGTCTTGCCACCTTCAGAGATTTGTCTGTGAATCCCCAGATCCTTCAGCCCTTTTATAATTGTACCATTAAGTTTACATTGCCTTGCTTCATAATACTTCCAAAAATGTGAAACATTATCTGACAAACAGAAATTTCAGGTGTGATTTTTTTTTTTTTGTTAGATATTTCGGGACTTATTTTGAGTATTCTTAAATGCTGGTGATGGTTTTGGTCCATATCTGATACCCAGTTTGCAGGGGGAGTGCAGGCAGTCAACTTTAATCCTGTTCTTTCCTGCAGGATATATTTGGAACAGAAACACCGACCTGGTTTAAGGGCCTGTATTTTTGGAAGAACACCTATTCTTAATACTTGTATAATGCATTGTTTCCAGTCATAAACTTCCCATAGTAATCTGTTTATTTATCTATCTTTAAAGTGAAATGCCCAGTTCTTCCTAACTTTAATCTGGGGAATGTTGGCTGCTAAGGACCCAATTCTTGTTCATGACTCAGTTTCAGCTTGTACATAGTTTCCACATGCCTGATGCTGCATACGTTGTGTTAGAATCATAGATTCCAAGGTCAAGGGTTACGTCCTGAAGGACATGCTAAAGCTTGGGGCAGATGCCGCAAATATGTAAGGGAGAAAGGCCACAGTCCAACCTTTCAGCCATAGTACCCTGAGGGGCTGGTAACTTTGTACAACCCTTTGGGCTGTGTGCTTGACATTTTATGTTTATAGTAAATATCACGTAATTGCAATTGTATTGAGGCACCTCAGAGTGCAACATGCGCAGTGGAGAAAAGTTGAATTTTATTGCACTTCCCATAAATGTCCAATTTGAAATGTTTTGGAATGTACTTTTACAGCTGATATGAGTAAAGTATATTTTTGGTTAAAGGAGAAATATGTTATTTTAGAATCATACAGAATGGTTACAGCACAGAAGGAGGCCGTTCAGCCCGTCATGTCTGCGTTGGCCTTCTGAAGGAACAGTTCATCCTGTGCCACTATCCTGTCTTTTCTCTGTATTCCTGTGGTTATTATAAACATTTTCTTTATTTACCAATAAAATAAGTTATTCTCACCAAAAATGAATCAATCATCAAAGACTGGCCAGTATATAATATTACACATTTCACTGTTACCTCTAGAGTCCCCCAGGGATCTCTCCTTGGACCCTATCTACCTACTGCATCTTGGTGACATCACCCAAAAAACATCAGGTTCCTTGTGTACACTCGCACCCAGCTTTACCTCAGCCCCCTCAACCCTTTCACTGCCTCTGGTTTGTTATGCTGCTTGTTCAACATTTAGTATTGGATGAACAGAAATTTCCTTCAATTCAATGTCAGAAAGACCGAAGCCATTATCTTTGGTATCTGCCAGAAACTCTGATTCCCTAAAAACCAATATTATGCCTTTCTCTGGTACCTGTCCAAGGCTGAAGCGGGCTGTTAACAACCTTGGTGTTATATTTGACCCTGAGATGAACTTTCTGACCATATATACTTTCCACCTGCTGCCACCTCTATAACATTGACCACCTCTGCGTTGCCTCAACTCATCTGCTGCTGAAACCCCCATCAATACCTTTGTTAATTCTAGACCTGACTATACATCTCTCCTGTCCTGATTTACCCTCTGTTAGCTTGAAATCATTCAAAACTCTGATGCCTGTATTCTAACTTGTACCATGTCTCGTTTACCCATCACCTATCAGAGTAGTGGACCTATGCTGACTCTCAGTAGGCAATGCCACAATTTTTAAAATCCCCATCCTTGTGTTCATCCCCCTCCATGGTCTTTACCAGCTATCTCTATAAACTCCTTCAACTTTACAACTCTGCAAGGTCTCTGCTGTCCTCCAAATCTAGCATCCTCTGCATGGCCTGTAGAATTCCCTCCCTAAATCTCTCCTTTAAGACACTCCTTAAAACTTGCATCTTTGACCGGGCTTTTGGCCATTGTCCTATTACACACACACACACACACACACACCACACTTTGTGGCTTGGTGTCAGTTCTTTGTTTAATGCTCGCTTGAAGTGCCTTGGGCTGTTTTTGCTACATTTAAGGTGCTGTGGAAAGTGATGATGTGTTGTAGAATATTCTTAAGACTTTTTTTTTTAATTACAGAGCCTCTCTGCACAGTGGTCTACTTTGATGACTGCATGTCTATCCATCAGTGTAAGAATTCGTGTGAGTCTATGGGTGCTTCAAAATACAGATGGTTTCACAATGCCTGCTGCGAATGTATAGGCCCAGACTGTATCGATTATGGCAACAAAGTGGTCAAGTGCATGAATTGCACCTTTTGAAGGCAAGAACCATAAAGATGTGAAGACAGTACGTATAACCCATAGAGCTAAAGGTGGTTACCTTCTTGTTAAGCGAGGTTTTATTTTGTTTCACTGTTTTTATTGTTAAATCTCTCTGCACTCCATGCTTAAGAATGTAGACATAAATTGGATGTTTGATCGTGAAATTGGAAACTGCAGATTTTTTTGCAGTATACTTTACTGATGTTTTGTAATTTAAACATTGTACTGACATATGTAGATATTCAGAATAAGTCAGTTGTAGCTTTTCTAGTCTTTCATTTGATGTATTGTTCCTTATGCATTATGCCTGCTTATACAAACGTATTGTGTGAATAAACTGTTGTGACAAAGTATTTGTAGTAGGTGGTGCTATTTTTCTATCTAACTCTTGTATTTTAATTAATAACAGCTTTGGGGTATAGATTATAACTAATTTTTCTGATGAAGAGTCATTCGAACTCGAAACATTAACTGTATCCCTCTCCACAGATGCTGTCAGACCTGCTGAGTTTTTCCAGGTATTTTTGTTTTTGATCTAGAATTCCAGCATCCGCAGAATTTTGCTTTTATGCCTCACAGTGATATAGGAATGCTAGGAACATGAGTGGGTCACTCATCCTCTTTAGCCTGCTCCATGTTTAATTATATCATGGCTATGATATGTTAGAATATAATATATAATTTATTCATACATTATACATTTATAATATAAATATGAACCATTTACAGTCTCAGGATAAGGAGCTGATCATTTAGGACTGAGATGAGAAATTTCTTCATTTAAGTTTTATGAATCTTTGGAATTCTCTAATCCAGTGATGCTCCATCGTTGAATACATTTAAGGCTGGGATAGGCAGATTTTTAGTCTCTTAGGGAATCGAGGAATATGGGGAGTGGGTAGAAAAATGGAGTTGAAGTTCAAAATCAGCCTTGATCATATTGAATGGCGGAGCAGGCTCCCCAGGCTGTATGTTCTACTCCTTCTCCTGTCTCTTGTCCTCATTATTCCTTGATGCCCTCACCCAAGAATTCATTTCCTTCCCCTTGCTGGTCAGGCATTGCTTGCAGCAAGTGAAAAGCAAATGACTATATGGGCCCAAAAGAGGAAAGGGGATTTTCCTGTTTGACTACAGCAGTTCTGGACAGACAAACGTGGAGCAAAATTCGAGGGTGTCCTATAATTTTGGTCAAAGAGGAATGTACTGGCGAGTTAGAAAAGATAAGTTATTCTGCTGAAGTATTTTTTGTTAACCATCAAGACTGGATTCCTCCCACACATTTCTTTGCCTCCAAGTTGAAGTAAGACAGGCTGAGTTGAAACTCCTGCAGTGACCTTAATGCAATGATTTCTGCTCTGTTTAGCTGGCAAATCTGTTTTTGTTCATGGGGAAGACTGGTCTGACCAGTTCCTCCTGTTTCTTGCCACCCTCCCTAAGGTGGCTCTTTTGTTCAAAACTCTGAAAACACCCCAGTGACCCTGGTTTGCTCAATTGGAGGCTGTGCCTGGGATTTGGATTCATCATTCCTGCTGGTGAACCCAGTTTTCTACAGTTTTACTGTTGTAATCCTCCTCTGCTTGCAATTTTTAAAAAAATGTTCCTTAAAATTTTATTTGGTAGATTTGCGATGTCAGAATTTTTTCACCAGCAATACTCAGGTAATGAGTCCCATTTTCTAATAAATTCATTCCTCTGTGGTTTTCTGTGGCCTCCGTTGTCAATGTGACTGTTCTTTGCATTTGATTGCATTCTGCATTTACTGGCTTAAGATATTTTCCATCTATTTAACATAACTATCATCACTATGATACTATTTGAACTTGCTTTAAAATATGCAGCATGAACACGTGATGTTAGATTCCAAGATTAGATTATAATTCTTGGGCCAACCAACGTTAACAGTGCACTTTTCAGTACGTGTCTCTGGATAGCAATGGTGGGTGAGAACCTTCTTTGGAGTGTGATTTGAATGGTTAAACAACTATAACATGGTTATGTACATTTGTTTTGCAAACGCTTGTACTTGCCTTATCATTAGCTATGTTCTGCAGGATTAATTTAATTACCGCAGTGTCCCCTCTCATAAGGAGACTGAAGTGAGGGTAGTGAGCTCAATTTGTCAACTGATGGTGTATGCCCTCTTTGTCTCAGACCTTTACACAGTATGAAAGATATCCTTGTGTCATCAAGTGATAATCACCCCAGCTCTTGCTCTAGGTTGAAACAACGTGACAGTATTGAACTAATCTTCCACACTTTTGTTCATGGCTGGGTCTGGTCACTTGAGTTCCAAAAAGCAACTGCCATTTACAATCCATGGATTAAATCACACACCAAGTAACGTTCTCATCAGCATTGCTACCCGTGGGCAAATACTGAAAAGTACACTGTTAATGTTGGGCGACACCAAGGATTATAATCAGCTGTGATACTTCCTGTAGTTGAATATTCACTGCTGTTCACTGTCTGGAATTACTGTAGATTGCTGCGTATAAATAGACCCAGCATATAAGAGGACTCAAATTTTTTGGCGCCAAAAGGCATGTTTCCTCAGCATATACAATGTCCCTCCCCACCAATTTTTCAGCTAATAAATGCACGTTCACAGGCTATACTTGCATCAGAAGTTGGCCTCAATTTTTCGGCTCAGAAATTAGGGTTATACTCGTCTTAAAAGTTGGTGATGAAGGCCGTGTCGCCAAGAAGCTGCGTGGGAGTTTAAGACATGCCCACACAGAGCAGATCGCACCTGGTGATTGACAAACAATCCTGGGGAAAAGAAGTACGAAGCTGGTTTCAAGCTAAAAGGTGTAATATTCACTGACTCGTCAAATAACTGCGCTGCAGCGAGAGAGTTTGGTGAAAAACTTGCGCGAGACCGGAAGCAGGAATCCGCCCTAGAGAAGATGCCCAACACCAAATGTGCCATGAGAACAGGGAACGGCCACTGGCCTGGTCTTGAGAAGCACGCTTTGAAATGAGTCCTCAAAAATTATCAAAATGGTTACATCGTCACCGGAAATGAAATGCGTATTTACGCACTTTGGTGGGCCAAATCCAACTGTGAGACCAGCAAAGATTTCATAGCAACAGCTGTTTTATGGAATGAAAATGTTTTGTGTTGCAGCAGAAGGCCAAGATCGCTCATGTTATCTGAATCCACGCCAGTTAGTGAAGTTAATACTAAGACACAGCAGCTTTTTTATTGGCTTAGTTCACAGCCAACATCATTCTTACACACCAGTGTCCCAGCTACCCCTGTTTACAGGTGTACAAATACCCATCACCTGTTTAACAATGTGATTGCCATTAAACCTTAATGTGATTAATAGGGGGCAGGATCCTCCAGTCGGCGAGTGGGGGCGTGGCCCGCTTGCTGACGCATAAAGTTACGCGGGATGACATCGGGTGGAGCTCCTGATGTCACCCAGCGTCATTTCCATTTTCAGGTCGGTGGGGACGCAGCCAAGTCAGCTGTGTGTCCGCTGACTTGTCAGCGGCCTATTGAGGCCATTGAGAAACTAATTAAGGTCATTAATGGACCTGGCATCCAATATTAAGATTGGCGGGCAGGCTGGGAGATGCCTGGCGGGCTTCAGAAAAAGCATGAAACCTCATCCATGGGTGGGATGAGGCTTCATGGGGGTATTGAAATTTTTATTAAATGTTTCAATAAAAGTTATGGACATGTCCCAACTCATGTGACAATGTCACATGAGGCGACATGTCAGGGGAATTTTTTTTTTATCATTTGTGTTACAAATTTTAATTCCAAGCCGATCTCCCTGAGGCAGCACTTAGCCTCAGGGAGATCTGTGCACTCTTTTACGCGCATGCACACTCCCGGCTGAGGGAATTCCCCACCCCCACCGCACAGGGAACGCACAGCGCTTCCGAGCGGATATCACGCTGGGTGGGCCTTAATTGGCCCGCCCATGTAAAATGGCGGTGCGCCCCCAATTGGGGGTGCCGATCCGAGGTGCATCCGCCCACGCCCACTCCTGCACTTCCCCCTCCCACCGACGGGGAGAAAATTTTTCCCAGGGTATCGACAGCTCAGAGATGACCAAAAGACTTCAATGTCAAATTAACCAGCTTCCAGCGATTCTTCATAAGTCAGATGCAAAAACACGATGACCTGCCTGTGAATTTCGATATACCCAGCAACCAAGCTGTAGAGTGGAAAGGTGCGGAAACAGTTCTGGTGAAAAACCACAGGTCGTGACGATAAGATTCATGTTGATACTAGTCTGCACGGCCGGTGGAAATAAATTGAAGTGTATGGTAATTTTCCAGCATAAAACCATACCAAAAATCAAGTTCACTGCAGAAGTTTTCGTTAGTTTCCATGACAACAGTTGGATGGGTGAGGATGGAGTGAAGTTGTGAATATTTAATCTGTGGAATAGACATCCCAGTGGCCTACGCAAAGAATGCAGCTTATTGGTGTGGGACATGTTCGGATCCCATAAAACTGATGACATCAAGAGACGCCTACAAAGAAATAACACCAAATTGCAGTTATACCAGGGGGTCTAAAGTCAGTAGTTCAACCTTAGGACATGTCCCTCCACAAGACATTCAAGGATCATGGTCGCGCCGAATGGAATAGGCGGTTGGCTGATGGAGAAACAAAACTTCACAAAGAAGGTTCCCCGCTTGATGTTTTGTGTGGTTTTGTTGTTAAATCATGGGATGCCATTAACGCACGGAGTGTCACCAGATCATTAAAAAATGTGGAATATCCAATTCAATGGACGGAGAGGAAGATGACTTGTTGTGAAGATGATTTGTTGTGGAGGGATGATAGTGAAACTGAAAACTAATTATTAAGGTTGGGATTTTCCTGCCCTGCCTTGGCAGGGGGATGTGGCGGGCCAACCAAAAGTCCATTGACTTTCGGCGGGACTAGAAGATCCAGCAGTGGGCAGGGCCAGAAAACCCCAGCCTAAGTCTCTGGACTATTGTATTGTCATGAGCATGAATCCTATCCCTGAATTACTTATGGGCATATTGAACTTTTAAGTAAGACATTTGTTTTTTAAAAATGACATACATGCAAAAGCTGGCTTAAACTGTAAGGTAACTGGAAAATTCTTATGTCGATTGCTTGACCACTGGTTCAAAGAGAATGGAATGTCGCACCTAAAGGTGTGACATGGCCTACTTCAGACAGAGGCACCTCAAAGGAAAAGATACAATGCAAACAACTGTAATTTCCTGTGGTTACAGAGATAATGGAAAAAAAATACTGTCTCAGCCAAACCATCTCCTGTTGAGTTATATCCCAGACTGTGAACATGAACTGAATTGAAAAAACAGATCTAGGCGAAAGACATGTTTGTTTTTTCCCTTCCGGGAATACACAAGGAAAGGGGTTTAAAAAAGCCAAATGCAACCCTAGTTCTGTATACTAGCCTGGTGTTCTCTTCTGGTGTGTGTGTGTGCTGTGAAGATCACAGCTGAAGGACATCAATAAGACATCCCTGCGCTTGCAGGGGAAAAAGTTCTCTCCCTCTGATTGCTGGAAGCAAGTCACAAGTCAGCAAAACCACAGTCGAAAAGTAAACAGGACAACTGCTTTCAGCCAACCTGCAGAACCAAGAATCTCCAAACCAACTGTTCAACTGCCAAAGTCAGTGCTACCAGAGTCATCCCAACTTAATGGTTGCAACAATTCACCATCACCTCCTCACGGAAAATCCAGAGGACTGATTCGTATATCTTTTTAACTTTTATTTTTTGACTCAATTTCTCATTTCTAATCTGTGTGGATATGTATTACATTTTTATTTTTTCTCGCATTAAGTACCTAATAAGCTCAATCTTTCTTTGATTCAAGACAGCTTGGTTAAATTGGCTCCCTTTAAAACATAAAGACATTTGGACTGGGAATTTGTATACACGAGGGAGGGGGGTTACGATCAACTGAGGGGGGTTGAATAAAGAAGGGGAGCCAGTTCATCCCTCCTCACCTGGGAGCATAACAATTTGGGGTACCTTGTCCGGGATCATAACAAATTGGGGGAACCTCGCCCAGGGAACTGTCGTAACAATATCTGTAAATGTTATTTTTGTATTCAAATGCACTTAATGTTCTGCACTGATTTAATATTATGAAGTTCAAAGGAGAAATATAGTGTTCATGTGTTCAAATGAAGAATCATTGCTGCATGTGGTAATTGTTCCATTGATCGTGGCTACCTATTAGGAACGTGCATTATTCTGCACAGCCTGATAGTGCTATGTAAGGGGAGAACACACAGCTCTTCCGATCTAGTGCTTATTGTGTTGCCTGTCCATTGAAAGTTGTTTGTGCTCCTAAGAGTTCTGTGAGAAATTTAAAGTGTCCGTTATTTTTGGTGTATGACAAGATGGTCAGGCTTACTGATGTCTTTCCTGTGGCAATGAGTATGAATAATATTCCTGTTGTGCACAATGCATTTGAAAATATCTCCAGAATTTTTTTCACTGACCCAGCTCTAAAACAGGACCATGGGGAGAATTTTCTCCCCATTGGGTGGGCGGTTTGGGAGCGGGCGAGCGCGGAGCCATTCGCCACCCGTGATCGGCTGCACGTCGTTATTTTGTGTGGGCGGGCCAATTAAGGCCCGCCCAGCGTGTCACGCACCCAGAAGCACTGAGCGCTCCCTGTGCGCGCAGGGGGAGGAGGAAGGGTCGGGGCCTACGCTCTTTTGAGTGCGCAAAAGAGAGCAGAAATCTCCCTGAGGCACGGAGCTGCCTCAGGGAGATTAAGAATAAAACGTTGCAAAAAAGAAAAAAAAAATACTCGGACATGTGCCCTCATGTGGCAGTGTCACATGAGCTGGGACTTGTTTATGTATTTTAATGAAAGTTTTTATTTAATTTTTAAAGCTTTCATGAAACCTCATCCCACCCGTGGATGAGGTTTCATGAGAAATGTAAAGGCCGTCTGGGCTCTTCACCTGCCTGCCGACCTTGGACAGTCAGCCCAGAGACTACGTTCAATTAGGTAATTAATGGCCTTAATAGGCCTTTGACAGTTCGGTGGGCACGCAGCCGACTCCGGTGCGTGTCCACCGAACTGAAGATCAGAATGATGCGTGGTGACATCGGGACACACACCCGACGTCACCACGCGTCATTTTACACATCGGCGTGCAGGGCCCACCACCACATACTGAACGGAAGCTTCTGGCCCATGATTTTTTTTAAAACAAGCTGAAAATGAAACATTGCTGGGAATGGATGTAGTTAAAGCTGTGGTTGAGGGATTATCCACCATGACTAAAGAATACCACCACGTGTGGAAGTTAGTGGCTGAAGGCAGACTATTTGTTCTCTGAAATTTACATTTTTAGTATAATGCAGTGCGTATCATTGAGAGTTTGGCTGTGCTTAATTTTACATCATGGCTCTCCATAAGAGCACTCTCTTCAGTGTATCACCTCAAAGTTTGTCTGCATTCTGGCTAGGTTTAATGTAAACACGTGATGTCTTTTTATAACCATTGACATTTTTTAAGGGAGGAGTTAAGTCTTGATTTAGATGCTTTTTGGTTTATTATTAATTCTCACAGTGTAGGCATCGTTGTCGAGGCTAACATTATTTAATCCTAGTTGCCCTTAAGAATGTGATGGTGTGGGATTCCTTCTTGAACCATTGTAATCATTGTGGTAAAAGGTCTTCATACAAACATTTGAACATATGAAATAAGAGCAGAAAAAGGCAATTGGCTACTCAAGCCTGCCCCGCCATTGAATAAGATCATGGCTGATCTGTTTGTGCTTCAAATTTCACATTCCCATCTACCCCCCGAAAACATTTAATTCCCTTACCTAGTACGAATCTATCTAAAGGTAAAATACTGCAGATGCTGGAAATCTGAAACAAAAACAAAAAATACTGGAGAAACTCAGCAGGTCTGACAGCATCTGTGGAGAGAAAGACAGAGTTAACATTTCAAGTCTTTATGACTTTTCTTCAGAGCCATATGGACTTGAAACGTTAACAAGAATCTATCTACCTCTGCCTTAAAATTATTTAATGACCCCACCTCTACCACCTTCTGAGGCAGGGAGTTCCAAAGTCGCACAACCCTCTGAGAGAAAAAAATTCTCCTCATCTCTGTCCTAACAGAGTGAGCCCTAATTTTAAAACAGTGCCCCCTAGTTGCAGGCTCTCCCACAAAAGGAAACATCCCTCCCATGTTCACCTTGTCAAGACCATTCATGATCTGATATACTTCAATCAAGTCACCCCTCACTCTTCTAAACTCCAGTGGAAGCAAGCCCAGTCTGTCTAACCCTTCCTCATAAGACAACCCACTCATTCCAGGTATCAACCTAGTAATTAATTTCCTCTGACCTGCCTCCAATGCATTGACATCCTTCCTTAAATAAGGAGACCAAAAACTGCATACACTATTCGAGATGTGGTCTCACTAATGCCCTGTATAACTGAAGCATAACATACTTATTTTTATGTTCAATTTCTCTCGTAATAAAGGATAGCATTCCATTAGCCTTCGTAATTACTTGTTGTACCTGCATACTAACTTTTTGTGACTTATGCACTAGAACACTTGGATCTCTGTGCATCTTGGAATTCTGCAGTTGTTCTCCATTTAAGTAATGCTCTGCTTTTTTATTCTTCCTGCCCAAGTGAACAACTTCATATTTTCCCACATTTACTCCATCTACCAGATTTCTGCCCACTCACTCAACCTGTCTACAACCTCCTTATATCCACTTTACAACCTAATTTTCTACCTATCTTTGTGTCATCTGCAAATGCTTTTGCTCCCCTCATTTAAGTCACTGATATAAATTGTAAAAAGTTGAGGCCCCAGCACAGACCCCTGTGGGACTCCACTTGTTACATTCTGCCCATCAGACAAAGACCCATTCATGCATACTCTGTTTTCTGCCAGCCAGCCAATCATCTATCTACGCTAATATTGCTACCCCTTACACCGTGAGCTTTTATTTTCCACAATAAACTTTGCTGTGGCACCTTATCAAATGCCTCCTGGAAATCCAAGTACAGCATGTCTATAATTTCCCTTTCACAAAACCATGCTGACTCTTCCCGATTACTTTGGGCTTTTCTAAGTGCCTTGGTTCACCCTCCAAAAAAATAAACTCAATCTTTAACATACTCTGACAATCATGGTATTATTATGTCTGTGTGTGCTATGATAAATTCTATGTACTTTTAAGAAACAGGATGTTCCGATGCTGTTACAGTGGTTCCTGCCTAGTAACAAGGGTGGGACCCTCTGGGAGTATTTTGATAGGTTCCCCAGATCAGTTCAAGCGTCAGTGAACGACTCTTCTTCAGTCAGTTTGAGGTAATCTGCTAGCCAAGAAGTGACACCACGACAGGAATAACCCATGTTAAGTAAGTTAAAAGAAGGGAGCAACAAAATAGGCTCCAAATTAAAGAAAGTGCTGCAGGTAGCAGACTGACTCTGTACTGTGGGCCACTGGGGCAAAGGTATCTCTTTGGAGTGCTGGTGTTCTGCTTGGCATGACCATAGGTCTGAAAGTGTGCTTGTGAGCTAGTGTTGAGTCACTTGGGAATCCAGGGAGAAAGAATCTCAGAAGGTGAGATTGAAACCCTGCGAGGTGGGCCATTTTTAAAGCTGTCCAAGTGGAGAGACATTTTTAGAGAATTCCAAGGCAACCTCTCCAAATGTGGAGATTGTAAACCCTCGTAAGAATGATGAGATTTCAGTGAAATTGGTTGGCTCACAGTAGGACTATCTTCTGGGTTATTTCTTGAGAAATCTATGGACTCTGTCTTGGTTGCGTCTGTCATTTATTTTGTAGTGTGGTGTGTTTGACCACAGTTTGTCTGTTAATTCTCATGTACTTCATACTTAGCCTGAATGTTAGAGTATAGGTTACATATTGTAAATTGTTTCAACTTTCCAAACTTGCATTGTAAATTTTGGTTTTGTTTGATCAAAACCTATGGAATCTTGTGGCTTTATTCCAAAATTAGATGTCTTGAACCTCAACCTTTAACTGCTTTAGACAAAATGTTATTGGTCCCTAACTGGATCTCCCCCCACATCCTGGGGTCTGGCCAAGGATCGTATCACCATGAGAGGCAGCATAGCTCGGACCCATACAAGTTCAAAGAGCAACATTTTTTATCTGGAAAAATTGTGAAGTTAAAGGAAACATTGTTCAATGTGCCTTTCTTAAAAACTACAAGTCTATAAGCACTCCCAGTTCTGATGTTGTCCACTTGAAATATTAACTGTTTCTCCCTCCACAGATGCTGCCAGACCAGTTGAGCATTTCCAGCATTTTCTGTTTATATTCCAGATTTGCAGCAATTTGCTCTTGTAAAGCAACTAACTTGAATTAATGGGAAGTACAGTGATGTAGGAGATTGTTGTTCTGGAAGCATTGTAGTTGTGATAGGGATGTGGGATCATGCCCTCAACTTGCCTGATTTCTTGGTCTCAGTCCTGCAATATTCCTTTCCTATTTAAAGCCCTTGCATATGTTGTCACTTCCTTAAATCCATGCTCATCTTCCCTGGTTTCTGCCCCAACACAGTGCTGAAATGGCTCACACCACAGTTACAGATAACGGCTGAATTTTCCCCCCATCGGGGGGGAAGTTGAAAGGCAGGCGCGTGCAGGTGCACTTCCGATTGGCACCCCTGATCAGAGGCACGCCGCCATTTTACATGGGTGGGCCAATTAAGGCCCACCCAGCGTGACATCTGCATGGAAGCGCTAGGCGCTCCGTGTGTGGGCGGGATTATTCCCAAAATTGAGAGTGCGCTCTTTCACGCACGCGCACAAAAGAGCATACTCATCTCCCTGAGGCTAAGTGCAGCCCCAGGGAGATCGGCTGTAAATGTAAAAATGATAAAAAAAAAAAAGAAAATTTCCCTTACATGGTCCCACATGTGACAATGTCACATGAGTTGGGACATGTCCATAATTTGTACAAAACCTTTATTAAAATTTTTTAAAGCCGACATGAAACCTCATTCCGCCGGTGGATGAGGTTTCACATTTTTTCTAGTTGCCTCCAGGGCTCCTGGCCTGCCCGCCAACCTTAAGGTTGGACAGGCAGGTCCTTGTTACGCTCCCGCCTTGCTGAAAATTTAAATGGGGCATGGTGATGCCGGGGGAACTCCCGACGTCACAACGCGTTATTTTACGCGTCGGCGAGCGGGCCCTGCCCCCGCTCACCAACTCGTAAAGTTCTGCCCAACGTGTTATGAGACTGTGACTAGGGCAAAATTTTCCCTCCTCATCCTTTTCCACCTTTAGCAGCCTTTGACACGGCTGACCACACCATCCTCCTCCAACGCCTCTCCCCTCCACTACAGCTGGGAGGGACTGCTCTCACCTAGTTCCATTCTCATCTATTTAATTGTAGCCAGGGAATCACTTGCGATGGCTTCTCTTCCTGCTCTGGCATCTTAAGCTCTGGTGTCCCCTGAGGATTTATCCCTGGGCTCCTCCTATTTCTCATTTTCATGCAGTCCCTCGGCAGCATCATCTGAAAGCATAGCAATAATTTTCACATGTACACCAATGACACCCAGCTCTACCTCACCACCACTTCTCTCGACTCCTCAACTATCTCTAAATTAGCAAACATCCAATAATGGATAAGCAAAAATTTCATCCAACTAAATACTGGGAAGGCTGAAGCCATCATTTTCATTCCCCCACTCTTCAAGTGCTAGCTGTCAACTCCATTCCCCTCCCTTTCCACTGTTTTAGGCTGAACCAGGCTGTTTGCAAATTTGATGTTATATTTGACCCTGAGATGATCTTCCTCCCCATCACAAGATCACCTATTTCCAGCTCTGTAACATCGCCCAACTTCACCCCTACTTGAGCTCACCTGATTCCAGGGCTTTGTTTGCTCCAGACTTCACTATTCCAAAACACTGCTGACCTGCCTCCCACATTCTAATTTGAGGTCATCCAACATTGCACTGCCTGTGAAAAACTCAGCAGGTCTGGCAGCATCAGCGGAGAAGAAAAGAGTTGACATTTCGAGTCCTCATGACCCTTCCACAGAACTGAGTGAATATAAAGAGAGGGGTGAAATATAAGCTGGTTTAAGGTGGAGGGGGGTGAGAAGTGGTTTGGGAGGGTGGTGTGGTGTGGTTGTAGGGACAAGCAAGCAGTGATAGGAGCATATAATCAAAAGATGTCACAGACAATTAATCTTAATTAGCACATTTGTTTAGATAATATCACCACCTTCAACACTTCTGTGTTCTTTCGTTCTTTTGTCTGTGACATCTTTTGATTATCTGCTCCTATCACTGCTTGCTTGTCCCTATAACCACACCACCACCCCCCCCCACCACCCCCCCAACTTCTCCCTGCCTCCCCCCTCCCCAAACCACCTTAAACCAGTTTATATTTCACCCCTCTCCTTATATTCACTCAGTTCTGTGGAAGGGTCATGAGGACTCGAAACGTCAACTCTTTTCTTCTCCGCCGATGTTGCCAGACCTGCTGAGTTTTTCCAGGTAATTCTGTTTTTGTTTTGGATTTCCAGCATCCGCAGTATTTTTGTTTTTATTCTACTGCCTGTGTCTGAACTCGCACCAAATGCCATTCCTCTATCATTCCTGTGCTTGCTGACCTAACCTGATACCCTGTGATGCACCATCTTGATTTTAAAACTCTCATGCTTGTTTTCAAATCTCTCTGTGTCCTCACTCCTCTCTTGGCCTGTAATCTCCTCCAACCCTCTGAGATATCTACATTCCCATAATTTTTTCCTCCTTAGAATCCCCCATTTTAATCACTCCAGCATTGGAGCTCATGCCTTCAGCTGCCTTAACCTCACTAAACCCTGGAATTCCCTTCCTAAACCTCTCTGCCTCTCTTTCCTTTTTTTAGATGCTCTTCAAACCCTACCTATTCATCCAAGCTTTGGCCATCTGCCCAGTAATCTCCTTATGTGGCTCAATGCCGAACTTTACTTCTATGAAGTATCTTGTTTCATTACGTTAAAAGTTACCATATAAATACAAGTTGTTGTAAATCTCAGATGGAGGTAAGGAATGGTTATCAGCCGTTTACTGACTGCGAATGGGAGTGACACAGTGCCAGAGGATGAGTCACCCTGAGTAGCATGTGCACATCATTACATAGTGAGAGGCAGATGTTGGAGACCTGATGCCTTCCTAAACTCTCAATCAGAACCTGCTGCTCAAATTAGAAAGACTTGAAGCAAGTAATGGGATAAGGCGACTTTTAAAATAATTTACAGATACTCCAAAAAGCAACAGCAACATACATTCCTATTACATTTCTATCTTTCCTCAGTTCTGATCAATGATCATCATTAACCTGAAACATTAACTGTTTCTTTCCAAAGTTGCCTGCCTGACCTGAGTATTTTTATTTAAGATTTCCAGCATCTGCAGTATTCTGCTTTTGCGTTCATTTAGCATATTTATCATAGTAGTATGCCCAAAGGAGCATTATGGAAAAAAAATTGTCACTGAGCTACATAAGGTGCCATTAGGACATGTGATCAAAAGTTTAGGCAAAGCAGTAGGTTTTAAGGAGTAAAAGCAAAAAACTGCAGATGCTGGAAATCCAAAACAAAAACAAAAATACCTGGCAAAACTCAGCAGGTCTGACAGCATCTACGGAGAGGAGACCAGTTAATATTACGTCAGAACTTAGGAAAAATAGAAAAGAGGTGAAATATAAGCTGGTTTAAGGGACAGGTAGAGCTGGATAGAGGGCCAGTGATAGGTAGAGATGGCCAAAAGATGTCATAGACAAAAGGACAAAGAGATGTTGACGGTGGTGATATTAGCTAAGGAATGTGCTAATTGGTGACATTAAAGATAGAAAGCAGGACAAGTTAGCCCTGGTGGGGGTGGGGTGGGGGGAAGGGGTCAAAATAGGCTAAAAGATAGAGATAAAACAATGGATGGAAATACATTTAAAAATAATGGAAATAGGTGGGAAAAGAAAAATCTATATAAATTATTGGAAAAAAGGGGGATCGGAAAGGGGGTGGGGATGGAGGAGAGAGTTCATGATCTAAAGCTGTTGAACTCAATATTCAGTCTGGAAGGCTGTAAAGTGCCTAGTCGGAAGATGAGGTGCTGTTCCCCTAGTTTGCGTTGGGCTTCACTGGAACATTGCAGCAGGCCAAGGACGGACATGTGGGCATGAGAGCAGGGTGGTGTATTGAAATGGCAAGTGACAGGGAGGTCTGGGTCATGCTTGCAGACAGACTGAAGGCGTTCTGCAAAGCAGTCACCCAGTCTGCGTTTGGTCTCTCCAATGTAGAGGAAACCGTATTGGGAGCAGAGAATGCAGTAGACTAAATTGAGGGAAGTGCAAGTGAAATGCTGCTTCACTTGAAAGGAGTGTTTGGGCCCTTGGACGGTGAGGAGGGGGGGAAGTAAAAGGGCAGGTGTTGCACCTTCTGCGGTTACCTGACAAGATGCCGTGGGAGGGGGTTGAGGTGTAGGGGGTGATGGAGGAGTGGACCAGGGTGACCCTACACCTTAACCCCCTCCCACGGCACCTTCCCATGCAACCGCAGAGGTGTAATAGAGGTGTTATAGAGTCTTCAGACACGATAGAGTAGGAAATAAAAAAGGAGGGGGGGTAGCACTAATGGTTAAAGACTCAATTCCAGTTGTGAGAAGGGATGACATACTAAATAGGTCAACAAACGAAGCTTTATGAATTGAGCTTAGAAATAAAAAGGGGCAGTTACACTACTGGGAATATACTACGGACCCCCAATAGTGAAAGGGAGATAGAAGAACAAACATGTAGGTAAATTTCTGCTTGTAAGAACAAGAGGGCAATAATAGTAGGAGACTTCTACTATCCTAATATCAACTGGGATTCAAACAATATAAGGGGCACTGAGGGAGAAAAATTCATGCAGTGTGTCCAGGAAAATTTTTTCAACCAATTAGTGACAAACCCAATGAGAGGAGAAACAATTCTAGACCTAGTCTTGGGGAACGAAGAAGGGCAAATAGGTGAAGTGACAGTTGGCGATCATATTGGGGACAGTGATCACATTTCAGTTAGATTTAGCATTACCATGGAAAAGGACATAGATAAGGCAGGAGTAAAAGTCTTGAACTGGGGGAAGGCAAATTTTGCAGAAATGAGAAGGGACTTGGCTGAGGTGGACTGGACAGCACTGCTGGAGGATAAAACAGTAGAAAACCAGTGGGAAGCACTAAAAAGCGAGATCCTAATTGTACCAAGTAGACATGTGCCCTGCAAAAATAAGAGTTATACTGCCAAATCTAGACCTCCCTGGTTGTCTAGAGGAATACAGGGGAAGATCAAACAGAAAAAGAAAGTCTACGATTGGCACAAAGAACTAAATACTGCAAACAGCCTAGACAAATATAGAAAGTGCAGGGATGAAGTAAAAAAAGAAATAAGAAATTCAAAGAGAGGGCATGAAAAAAGATTAGCAAGTAAAGTTAAAGATAACCCAAAGATATTTTACCAATACATTAATGCTAAAAGGTTAGTTAAGGAAAAAGTGGGACCTATCAGAGATGAAGATGGAAACTTGTGTTTAGATGCAGAGGCTGTGGGAAGGGTTTTGAATGAATATTTTGTCTCCATGTTTACAAAGGAAAGGGAGGATGTAGATAGGAGGATGCAGGAGGAACACTGCGAGATATTGGATGGGATAGTCATAAAGAGAGAGGAAGTACTTGAAGGGTTGAAACCCTTAAGTTGATAGTCATCAGGGCCAGATTGATTGTTTCCGAGGCTGCTGAAGGAAGTCAGGGAGGAGACAGCAGATGCTCTGAGGATGATTTTCCAATCTTCACTAAATACAGGGGAGGTACCAGAGGACTGGAGAAATGCAAACATAGTTCCATTGTTTAAAAAGGGATCAAAGGAAATGCCAAGCAATTATAGGCCAGTTAGTCTTACATCGGTGGTGAGCAAATTAGTAGAATCAATCCTGAGAATTAGGATTAACTGTCATGTGAAAAGGCATGGACTAGTCAGGGATGGTCAGCATGGATTTGTTAAAGGAAGGTCTTGCCTCACAAACTTGACTGAATTCTTTGAGGAAGTGACAAGAAGGGTTGATGAAGGTAGTGCAGTGGATGTTGTGTACATTGATTTTAGCAAGACATTTGACAAGGTCCCACATGGCAAATTGGTCAGGAAAGTAAAAGCCCATGGCATTCAGGGTAATGTGGCAAACTGGATAAAAGGTTGGCTTTGTAACAGGAAACAAAGGGTAATGGTGGATGGATGCCCTTGCGAATGGAAAGTTGTCTCAAGTGGTGTTCCACAGGGCTCGGCGTTGGGACCCTTGCTGTTTGTGTTATATATTAACGATTTGGACGTGAACGTGGGGGACACAATTGGGAAATTTGCAGATGACACAAAGATTGGCCGAGTAGTAGATAGTGTAGAGGATAGCCATAATCTCCAAAACGATATAGGTGGGTTGGTGGAGTGGGCGGTAAAGTGGCAGATGGATTTTAACATAGAGAAATGTGAGGTCATACCTTTAGGAAAGTCAAACAGTTACATGGATTACAAAATAAATGGGAATATACTAAGAGGGGTGGATGAAGTGAGAGATCTTGGTGTACAAGTACATAGGACCCTGAAGGCAGCAGTTCAAGTAGACAAGGTTGTAAAGAAGGCATATGGAATGCTCTCCTTCATTGGCAGAGGAATAGAATATAAAAGTAAGGATATAATGTTGCAATTGTATAAAACACTAGTGAGGCCACAACTGGAGCATTGTGTGCAGTTCTGGTCACCACATTACAGAAAGTATGTAATAGCTCTGGAGAGAGTGCAGAGGAGGTTTACAAGAATGTTGCCAGGGTTAGAAAAGTGTAACTATTAAGAGAGATTGGATAGGTTGGGTTTATTTTCCTTAGAACAAAGAAGGCTTGACTTGATTGAGGTGTACAAAATTATGAGGGGAATAGATAGAGTGGACAGGTTAAAATTGTTTCCCTTGATGGAGAATTCTAGAACCAGGGGACATAGATTCAAGATAAGTGGCAGAAGGTGTAGGAGGGACATGAGGAAGACCTTTTTTACGCAGAGGATAATGGGTGTCTGGAATTCGCTGCCCAAGTTGGTGCTAGAGGCAGAAACTTTAAACTCTTTTAAAAAGTACCTGGATCTGCAGCTTAAGTGCTTTAAGCTGCAGGGCTATGGGCCGGGTGCAGGAAAGTGGGATTAGAAAGGGCACCTGGGTATCCTCGGGCTGTCATGGACAAGATGGGCAGAATTGCCTCCTTCTGCGCTATATGGTTCTCTCCCCTCCCCTTTTCCAATCCCCCTTTTTCAAGTAATTTATATATTTTTCTTTTCCCACCTATTTCCATTATTTTTAAATGTATTTCCATCCATTGTTTTACCTCTAACTTTCAGCCTATTTCGATCTCTTCCCCTCACCTCACCCCCATTAGGGCTATCTGTACCTTGCTTGTCCTGCTTTCTACCCTTAATGTCACCTATTAGCACATTTCTTAGCTAATATCACCACCTTCAACACCTCTTTGTCCTTTTGTCTATGACATCTTTTGGCAATCTCCACCTATCGCTGGCCCTCTATCCAGCTCTACCTGTCCCACCCCCTCTTAAACCAGCTTATATTTCACCTCTTTTCTATTTAGTTCTGATGAAGAGTCATTCGGACTCGAAACATTAACTGTGTTCCTCTCCACAGGTTTTAAGGAGTGTCTTAAATAAGGAGAGGTTTAGGGAGGGTATTCCAGTTCAGTGTCTAGGCAACTGAAGCTATCAATGTTGGCATGATAAAAATCAGGGATGTGTAAGAGGTCAGATTGGAGGACTGTAGAGATCTCGGAGGATTGTTGACTGGGCCAGGTCACGGACTTATGCAAGCGCGAGAGCATTGAACGATTTGAAAATAAGGATAACATTTTCAAAATTAAGGCTCTGCTGTACCAGGAGTCAAGGTAAGGTTGGCAATCAGAGGAACGAGAGGCGAAAGGGACTTAGTGTGAGTTAAGATCCAGGAAGCAGAGTTTTCGGCAAGTTTAAGTTTATAAAGGTTTCAAAGGAGAGCATTGGAATACTTACTGAGTGGCATGGTTCAGTCACACACCACAGCCCTTGTTCCTGCGCCATTACCACTGGAGTGCCCCAACCTATTCCTCACTACATGTCACCCTTCCATGCCATGATCTGAAAACAGACATCAGGTTCCACATGTATGCTGGGACACTTCAAGGTTCAAGGGAATTGGGGCAGTCAACAAGCAGTTGTAGTTTCTGAGCATTCTCTAGTGAGCCCTGCTGAAGAACACGTGGATATCTGATGAGTACAGGATCTGTCTTATCTATGTGCCTGCTGCTGTCAAATAGCCTAGCAATTCACTCAGCATGCTGACAGATGAAGAATGGGCTATTGGAACTGATGTCCTCAGAAGAGAGAGGAGCAAGAGTGAGAAAAGGCAAATGCAAAACATTTCAGAAGTCATTCATCATATTTGCTGCAAAATTTAGCTTCCCTTTTAACTATAGTCATGGAACCATGTACTGATTTTTAAAAAACTATTCTCAGGCCCGAAGATGATGGTGATCCTAGTGATTGGCCATTCAATTGAGGAGGCATTAAGAGTCAATCATGTCACGTGGAGCCAGAGTCAGTTATGGTGAGACCAAGATCCCCATCTCTCCCTCAGACATTATTAATCTAGTTGAATTTTGATGGCAATCTGACAGTCCCCATAGCAATGTGTTGTGTTTTCTGGCACTAGCTCATTAATTACCAGATCTATTCAATTCAATTTCACAACTTACTTTGTTGAGATTTGAGTTAACAACTCTAGGGTGCTAATCTGAATTCTGTACATTACTGTGTTCACTTATTATTGACAAATGACCAAGATAGGCAAGAAAAGGCATAAAAAGCATCAGCTGTTTGTCCACATTTCAGTTTGTTAGTGTGGGAGTTATGTAGGTCCTTACATACACAGTTACTGAACAGAATATGCACTGAAAGCTGGCATCTGGAAATTAAGAAAAGGCTTTTGAAGACTTCAAAAAAATTCTGTTGTTTTGCCAGAACCCAAATGCACACAAATTTAAAAAAAGAGGAAAGTTGGCATTGACTAAAAAAAATCTTGAACACAAACGTATTTGTTACATTCCCCAGTTGCCCAGATTGTAGCCTCTGATTTGGTGCTGTGACTAACATTCCCGACTGGTGTTTTCAGCAAAAAGGTCACATTCCCCTGCAGACTTTACTGTGGGCACATGAACTCCGAGCGATCGCAAAGTCGATTGTTTTATAAAATGCATACTGTTGTAGCTACAATTCTCCAAAAAAAACAAGAACATATTTGCCTGGCTGTCCCATTACAAATGAAAATGTGCACAATGATCTCTTTGTAAATTATTTCTGAAAGAAGCACTGAACATGGTGTAACTTCCATCTCGGTGGCAGACTGCCAGGAAGCACATTAGAACACTGGGTGATCCAGGATTAGTTTTATATCCTAGCTGCTATCCTGAGAACCTCTTTACTAACATCAGTTCCTTTGTAAAATTGTTTTGTCTTTGTTCTCACTTTTCTCCCTTCCCCTCTTCTGAAAGCATTGATTTCTTGAGTTTCAGAGACTTTTGATATCTTACCCAACTAGCTCTTGCACAAGCCTTGCCAGGGAGTGAGTACTGCTAGGTTATTTTAGCCTTTGAGGATATTACAGCCAAATTTAAACCTATCCTCACTCAAACACACCCTGTAAGAGTCACTGATTACAATCAGAATGGAGATCTCTAATTTAGTTTTATTAATTCTTTCATGGGATGTGGGTGTTGCTGCCAAGGCCAGCATTTATTGCCCATCCCTATTTGCCCTTGAACTGAGTAGCTTGCTAGGGCCATTTCAGAGGGCAATGCTATGGGTCTGGAGTCATGTGTAGTCCAGCCCGGATATGGATGATATGTTTCCTCCCCTAAAGGGGCATTAGCGAGCCAGGTGGGCATTTATGACATTCGATGATAGCTTCATGGTCACCATTACCGAGACTAGCTTTCAATTCCAGATTTATTAATTGAATTCAAATTCCACCAGCTGCCATGGTGGGATTCGAACCTCTGTCCCCCCGGTCATTAGCCTGGGCCTCTGGATTACGAGTCCATTGCCACTAAGCCAAGTATGGTGAAAGCAATTGCGGTGCTCAAAACACTACCCTGACTAAGATTAAATAACTCATCCAGCCCAGTGATTGAACCTGGGAACATGCTGGTCAATGAGATGTTGAGAGGATACATGCCCTGACTGGAGAATTTAGATCTAGGGATCATAGTCTCAGGATAAGGGGTTGGCCATTTAAGACTGAAATGAGGAGTAATTCCTTCACTCAGGGTAGTGAGTCTTGGGGATTCATTACCACAGAGGCCTATAGTTCTTAGTTATTGTGCACATTCAAGGCAGATCGATAGAATTTTTGGGCATTGATATATGGGCTGGGCTGGAAAGTGAAGTTGCTGTAGAAGATCAGCCATGATCTTACTGAATGATGCAGCAGAGACAAAGGGCTTATGGTGTACTCATGCTATTTTATCTGCCCTTACGAATGGTTAAGCTACTCACCAGGAAAATGTACTGTGCCATTAAGGAGCCTCCAGTGGCATTCTTCATTTGAAAGTCTCCTTTAGGATCAAAGTACATTCCTTTGAAGGAGGAAAAGTGGACAAATAAACTCAGAGCACTCTGGATGATGAGCGAGGTAGAGGTGAAGATGAAAAGGAACAAGTGTGAGTACAACAGATGACAGGTAGAAAATACAATGGAGAATCAGGCTGAATGTAGAAGGACCAGAGGGGAAGTGAAAAAACTAATAAGAAAAGCAAGGAGAGAGCATGAAAAGAGACTGGCAGCAAACATAAAAGGGAATGCCAAGGTCTTCTGTAAGCGTATAAATAATAAAAGGGTGGTTAAAAAAAAGAGTAGGGCAGATTAGGGATAAAAAAGGGGACTTGCACGTGGAAGCAGGAGAAATAGTGGAGATATTAACTAATACTTTGCATCTGTCTTTACAAAGGAAGGAGATGCTACCTAGGCCGAGGTGAGAGAGGAGGTAACAGGTACACTGGAAGAATTTACAATTGAGAAGGGGGAGGTGTTAGAAAGGCTATCTTTACTTAAAATAGATAAGGTACCAACACCGGATAAGATGCACCCAAGGGTACTGAGGGAAGTGAGAGTGGAAATTGCAAAGGTAGAGTGATGATCTTCCAGTCTTCCTTAGAAACAGAGGTGGTGGCAAGGACTGGAAAATTGCGAATGTTACACCCTTGTTCAAAAAGGGATGCAAGGGTAAAGCTGACAACTACAGACCAGTCAGTTTGACTTCAGTGTTAGGGAAACTTCTAGAAACTATAGTTTGGGATAAAATCAATGGTCACTTAGACAAATGCAGGATAATTAAGGAAAATCAGCATGGATTCATTAGGGGAAATCATGCTTAATGAACTTGCTGGAGTTTTTTGAGGAGGTAACAGAGAAGGTTGATAAGGGCAACATTGTTGATGTGTATATGGATTTTCAAAAGTCATCTGATACAATGCCACACAACAGACTTGTGAGCAAATTCTAGCTCATGGAATAAAAGGGGAAGTCGGCACTTGGATAAGAAATTGGAGAAAAGAAGGCTGAGAGGAGACTTGGTAGAAGTATTCAAGATCCTGAGGGGCATGGACAGGTTAACTATTGAGAAATTGTTCCCATTCAAGAACTAGAGGGCACAGTTTCAAAATGATTGCCAAAAGGACTATAAGTGATGTGAGGGAAATTTTTTCACCCAGAGGGTGTTTGGAGTCTGAAACGAACTTCCTGAGGGTGTGGGGGAGGTAGCTTCAATCAAGGTATTCAAAAGGGAATTGGGGTGCTATCTGAAAAGAAAGCATGGGCAAGGTTATGGGGATAAGGCAGGGGATTGGGACTAGGTAGAATGCTCTTTCAGAGAGCCAGTGCAGGCTTAATAGGCTGAATGGCTTCCTTTTGCACTGAAAAGATTCCTTGATTCTTTTTCTCTGATTCACCAGTGACAGCCTTCTGTCTCATAAGATGATGGTTTGCGTCGTCGACTCTGTGTTAACTCGTAACTGCTGTCTTCCATGTTGTGTTAATGTTCAGCAGCAAAACTGGAGTGTCCTCTTCAGGGTGTAAACTTATAGAGACCCTGGGCTGAACAAACATCAGGTCCCCCTCTTTAGCTGCTTGGTTGAGTCCAAAGGAATGCAAAGCATTACTTTTTGCACCGGATTGGTTGCCAGAATTGCTAGAAAGTTGACATATCTAGACATCAGTCTGGCTTTGGACTCCACTCCAGATTTTTTGTCAGGGTTTACCCCCTTAGCCTTCAACTCCCCTGAGGTATCCACAAGACAGTGGGGCAATTCACTCATAGCTTGGGGTTTAGTTCATGAGTGCCAGGATGTGTCTATGTGCCAGTGGCCTTCACACTACATGTGTAGGGCTGGAGCTTTAATCTGGGGCCACCAGGGACCTAGTTTTCACATGTTGTCACGAGGAGGAGCAGCTGAGGACTTGCCGATAGAGAGGCTGTGTACTGACAGGGAGAGACATTTGGCTCTCTTTTTCACATTGCTTCTAGCCAGTGGTGTAGGCTGAAAATGTGAAGCAAACTAGCACACAAAAGAGGAAAGCATGCAAGCTAACTCTCTCCACCCACACACACACACGAGACACATTGAGCTGTTGGATCACCACATGTCTCTACTTTCCAATGGCCCAGTGGGTTTAGATGTGGAATCTTGTCTATTGGCGCAATGCCAAGTAGCTTAGTTTGGCCACTGATGTCCTAGTCATTTTCAAAGTTGCGTGCATTTGCTTAGTTGATTTCTTTTCAAGCGACTTCAGAGTAAAGTATTACTCTGGAAAATCTGACGGTCATGGCAAAGGTTATTTATCTGTAATCTTATGATGGACTTTATCACCGTGTCTTCAGTGTGTTTGTGTCTGAGACACTAAATCTCAATAAACCGTATTATTGCTCTCCTGAAAAGCTGAATCCTGGGGTAGGGTACCTCACATGGTTGGAAGGTGTCTGATGTCTCACTGACGTCAACCAAGACAGCGACATCACAGCCAATATCCTCACCCAATATTCTCACATTATAGCAAGTGCCACTGCTTCGTGAGAGGAACGCCCTGCCCAGGTCTGGGCAGCACTGAGGTCAACTGGCTGAATAGTGGCTCAGATCAGCTAACTCAGCATTGTCTGAAAATCAAACCTTTACCTTCCGGCTTGTGTGGCCTGAACTGACTTCACAAACCGAGCCAACAGGGGAATTAAACCTTTATTTTGATTTTTCAAAATCTTTTTTTTGGAAATGATGGGATCCGCAAATGAAATGATTTGTATTTTGATGTTTTAATAGAATGATACAGCACAGAAGCTTATGAAGGGATATGGGGGAATAAATGGTGTAGCGGTAGATGATCAGCCATGATCTGTTTGAATGGCAGAACAGGCTCGACAGGCCAAGTGGCCTCCTTCTGCTTCTATGTTACTAGAAGGAGGCCACTCAGCCCATCAAATCTGTGCTGGCTGTTTGAAAGAGCTATCCAATTGATCCCATTCCTTGATTCGTTGCCCCAATCCCACATTTTATATTCTTTAAAAATATATATACAATTCCCTTTTGAAAGTTATAATTGATTCTGCTTCCACCCGCCCTTTCAGGCAGTGCATTCCAGATCACCATGGCAACACATGGTACAACAGTAATCAATTGTTTCCAAACAGCCCTTCCATTGCCTCGGGGGAGGACATAAATATTTACCTTTTGGCTTGTCCTCTCATTCCAATCTAAGGTACTGCTGCCTCCAAGGAGGTTGGGCTGATTAGGCTGTTCATGCAGTGCTAGATGTGCGTGTGTTCCTAATTATGACAATTTTGATGGAGTTACAGGCAAGATAGACTTATAGCATAGGAATAGCCATGCTGTATCTGCTATAATTCTTGGATTCACTCAAGTTCTGTCGAAGGGTCATGAGGACTCAAAACGTCAACTCTTTTCTTCTCCGCCGATGCTGCCAGACCTGCTGAGTTTTTCCAGGTAATTCTGTTTTTATGCTGTCTCTGCTGATCATCTCAGCCCTGGCAACTGGGTTCTATTTGAGTTCATATTTCTTACTCTCTGGTTTTGTTCATATTTTGTGGGCCAGAGGTTTTGGAAGGGCTGTTTCTAAAACTGTGCTCCCTGCGGGCCCCACCGGCTTGGCGGTGGGCAGACAGCCGACACCTGCCACCAAAATGGGGCCTGCAGAGCAACCCAGCGGAGTGGGGATGGGTTCGCCATCGAGTTTTCCGTCACCTCAATATGTCCAAGGTCCAATGCCACAGGAGGCTCTGTCTCTCAAGGGAGACCATGACCTCCATTTACCAGATGATTGGGCCTGAGATCAGCTCCGTCTGTGAGGGTGGACACCCCATGCCAGTGGCTCTGAAGGTCACAGTGGCCCTCAACTTCTATGCCTCTGGTTCTTTCCAATCAGCTGTCCACAGTTGCGTCAAGCTGGTGATAGAAGCTCTGTTCAGGCAGGTAAAGACATTTATTCATTTTTATACAGACAAGGCCAGCCAAGCTGAGCGAGCCAGAGGCTTTGCAGCGATTGCTGGGCTCCCTCACATCCAGGGCATAATCGACTGCACACATGTGGCCATCAAGGCGCCAGCGGGTCAGCTGGGTGCCTTCGTCAACAGGATGGGATCTACTTGATGAGTGACCAGGTAATGTGTGACAACAAGATGCAGATTCTGCAAGTCTGTGCAAGGTATCCTGGCAGCTCCCAAGAGGCTCATATCTTCAGATGCTCCCAGGTGCTGAGGCTATTCAGTGCTCCAGCCTGACCGGATGGATGGTTGCTGGGTGACAAGGGCTATCCATTGAAAAGGTGGCTTGTGACGCCTCTCCACCACCCAAGAACAGAGGCAGAGAAGCGGTATAATAGGAGTCATGCCTCCACAAGGGCAGCGATAGAGAGGACCATAGGTCTTCTGAAGATGCACTTCCAATGCCTGGATGGTTCAGAGGGTGCATTACAATAACCCCCCAGAGTGTATATCACTGACAGTGGTTGCATGCTGCACTCTCCACAATCTGGATCTGGCAAGGGGGGACCCACTGGAGGAAGTGGATCTTGAGGCAACTCCACAGGCCACAGAGGATGAATCCAGAAGTGAATCAGAAGAGGACCACGGTGAAGAGAACACTGAGGGCATGGATGCAGATCTCTGTATCCTTCAGAGAGGCAGGGGCACCAGGGATGCCTTGATCCAACGCTCCTTCAGCTAGGCTGCCAAAGATTTGCTTCTACCTCATGCCAGGGCTGCTGCCTCCATCCCAGATTCTGAAATGATCCTTTCATTTGAACCCAAGCTCCACTCAGTGCCTGTGCAATAAAGTTTAGAGCCACTCACATCCAGCATTACATACTGGCGTACCCTGCACCAAAAAAAAAGGTGAAGCAGACTCAGGCCATTGCAACAAAAACAAAATTTATCTCATTTTGCCAATCCAAACAAATAAACATAACCTTCTCTGGTCTTTATTCCCAGGCCAGTAGACATAAACAAAACATTACAGAACAGCAGATCACCTGTAACCAGTCCCTCTTGTGCTCGTGGTGCCTTAAACTTATGTTTGTGAATGCTATGTCTTGGTGTGCCCCCTCACCCCACCCACTCCAACACCCCCCCTCTAACCCCCACCATCACTGGCAGTGACGTTGGAGGCAGCCTGCTGACTCTGGTGTCTTGTTGGCCTTGATGACCTTGGCAGTCATCCTCTGGCCAGTGGAGCCTGCACAGGCCTCACCTGCGAGGGAGTGGCCAGTGCCACAGCTGGCATTTCCCCAGTCATCGCAGCCTCATCAGATGCCACAGTCACTGGCAGGGGGGCGGAAGAGCTGCTGCCATCATCCGGAGTGCCCCGAGAGGAACCTGCAGGGAGGACAAGCAGATCTTGTACCAACGTGAGGTCACTTTGGACCTCCTTGCTCGCCATTGATGCACGGGCACCTAGATTGGATACTGGGTGCCTCATACATCTCTCACACTGGCACTGACTGCCTGAGGTCATTGCCTGTGTGACGGCTTGCAGGTCCGAGTGCAACCCCAAGAACCTCTGATTCTGTCCCTGCAGCTGCCTCTCCAGGATAGTCACCACATTCTCCATGGAGGAGGCAGTGTGCACTTGGCAATGAGAGTCAACACAGTGATTATGCTCCTCGTGGACTCCTCCACAACAGCGACCATGGCACACAGACCCTTGTGGATCTCCGCCAGATCCTCCCGCACATTCCATTGGACATCCAGCAAGTGCTGCCTAATGGACGACTCCAGAGGCACATCATCTGCCTTTGACTCAGCATCATCCTGGTCTCCAGCAGCCCCCCGACTGCCGGCGTCTGGGCACTCTCTGCCTCCGCCTGCTCCTCAAGCAAGTGTGAAGTGCCCTCACCGGCGGCTCTGACATTCTAGCTGAATATCTAAATCTCACTGAGGTGCTAGTATCTGCGCGGGTGCCTGGTTCAGAGAGTGGGTGTGACGCAGGTGCAGCTGAAACCCAGTGGTCCTCTGGTGTCAGGGGTGGCTCTTTGGGATCCTGCGATTGAGTGTGTGCTGGTGAATCTAAGGGAGAACAACATGTCATTAGTTAAAGTCATCACACTGTCACTGAGCATGCCAGGCACCCTGGTGAGACAATGGAGATCTGCATCATGGTTCCATCGTCGTTCAGTGATCAATGAGGACTTGTTTTGAGGCTCCCATCAATGATGAGACTACACAAGAATGTTTGCACCATCCGAAACTCTCACCTCTGTGCACTGGGTCTTACCTTTGTGTGACACCCCAGCCTCTCCACGACCGGTTAACCAAGGTGTGTGGTGCCTCTCCAGCTCCAAGATATCCTGCTCGAATCTGGATAAGATTAGGAAGCTTGGGGAGTCTCCGCCTGTCCGCGACCTCTGAACGTTGTTATGGGTCGTCTTCTCCTGAAAGGAAGAGGAGCATTGATTAGGCCCCTCTCTACCTGCAGCGCCATGGCAGCCTGGCCAACCCCAGCTGAGGAACACCTTGCAGGCCACATCCGAATCATGGCCCTCAAGCCACAAGGCACTCAGTCCAAGCAGCCAGAGCTCACCCCCTTGGCCAGCTCCGGTGACATTGACAGTTGGCCCTCAGACTCTAACACGCCTGAGCTCCACAGTGGGGGACAGCCCTTAACACTTGAGCATACTGATCCATGCCAACACAGTACTCACCCTTCCCGAGCGCGGCAGGTTTTTAAACCTTCAGCGGCGCTGCACCCATGAGCGCCACACAACATTGTGCCGGCTGACCTGGGTTGCCACCTCCTCCCAGGCTCTTTTTGTTAGGTGCAGAGGTCTCCTCTTTCCATCCCTGGGGACAAGGGTGTGCCTCCTGGCAGCCACCTCTTCCAGGAGGGCCACAAGGCACTCACCTGTAAACCAGGGGGTCGAGTGCCCTCCCCACCTGTCCTCCCACCTGGTGTCTCCAGCCGCATTTGAGGCCATGGCTTCAGCCTTCAGAACACTGTACATATGCTCTTCCCTGGCAGCCTTCAAGGAGCTGCCTGTGCCGTTTTTAAACTGCCCGCCGGGTCGCCATTGGACCCAGCGGCCGACAGGCCCCCAGCCCCGCCTGACCCTTCCCGACCATTGGGAAGAGGCATTTCACGCTGGGCGGGCCTTAATTGGCCACCCAGCATGAAATCACGGTCAGGGTGGATCGCGGACAGTGGCCCGTTTCCTCACCAGTTGCGGACTCGCTGATCACACACGCGTCCGCCAAGGGTAAATTTCAGGCTGGGGAAATCCTAAAGCAGAACATCAAAGATAGATTCATTGGAATTACAACACAGGAGGCCATTCAACCACTTGTGCCAGTGCTAGCCCTTAGCTGGCTCTTTTCTTTACAAACCCATTTCCTTGCACTTGCCTTATTTTCTTTATTTTTAAATCTGTAGGAGACCATTAACGTGATTTTTACCAATTTCCACCCTGAATTGACAATTTTTTTGATTGCTCGATTGTTGACGAATGATTCCCTCTGGCTATTCGACATTAAAATCTGTGTAAAAGAAATGTCAGAAACCCAATTGTGACTGACTTCTTTTTAGAAGGTATAGAAAATCGCTTTTATATCATTCTGTTCGTAAACAGCCTTCTCTGTTTGAGAGTCTTCTAAACAGCCCAAATAATGCTACCACCATTTTTGAATTAAAGGGAAAGAAAGACTTACATTTACATAGGGCAGAACTTCACCCATATCAGAGGGGGCTCAGTGGGGGTGGGAGGGGTCGGTCAGGAAGCTGACCGCTGCCTGCGCTTGGGGCCGGAAAGTCATTTCACACTAATGGGCCAGTTAAGGCCCGCCCAGCGTGAAACACGAGCGGCAGTGCTGAGCGCTGCCTGTGTGTGGGGGGGGGTACAAGGAAAGCGAGCCGTGTGAGTGTGACCTTCACGCGTGCGAGCGAGCGCGCGCTTCATAATCTCCCTGAGGCACGGAGCTGCCTCGGGGAGATGAGGAGTTATAAATAAAAATAATGAAAATAAAAACGTAATGAAACCTGTCCCCTCATGCGACTCTGTTATTAATTAAATTTTAAAACTTATACTTTATTTTCACTTGCTTTTGTAAACTTCATCTCGCCTCGCGGATGAGGCTTCCAAAAAAAAATGCAAAAGGCCGCTTGGCCTTTGTTTGCCTGCCCGCCAAACCGTAAGGTTGGACCGTAGTGAAAAATTTAAGTTAATTGATTGTTTAATGGCCTTGATAGGCCTAGGGCCCCCGACAGCTGATCGAGCCGTCGCGCGGCTGCGCTTTGACGTTGGAATGCTTGGCCGACATCAACATGCGTCATTTCACCCTCAAGCGGGTTGGCCTTGCGCTCACCCACCGAGCTAAAAACTTTGCCCATTGTGTCTTTCATGACCTTAGGATGTCCCAAACTTTACAGCCAGCAAAGTATTCTTGAAATGTAGTCACTGTTTTGTAATTTACCAAATACAATAACTAAACCCTACAGATGATGACATTCATACATTGTGCACACCCAGGAACCCAATATTTAAGTGCAAAAATCAATGGACAGTTGAGGTTGGCTAAGAGTGAGGAACGACTGTCCTCTTAGGTGCTTTGGAACCAATTTGAACTCCCTGTTCCTGTAGTAAAGTAAGCATTAGCAGCCTGAAAAAGGTCTTAGGCCACCTATTTATCCTCTTATGCTGACTCTCCAGCCATTGCTGCATTGGGTAGATCATGAGAATGGCATCTATTTCAGGTGGGACGCCATTTGTAATATACAACACTGGGTGTTCAGATTTAGATAGCATCCTAATTACAATTGTGGGATAATAATGTGTGTTGCTAACTCCCCACTCCTTTCATAACCAGTGTTTCTTAAAGGGATTTCTGGAGGCCACTGAAAAATGCAGTCTTTTACTTTTGAGGGGCCAGGTGGGTCCATCCTCCTTGTCAGTCAACTCCACATAAGACTTGGGATCCAAGGAGGAGTCAGGCGTTTTCTTGCCACGAACTCACCGCCGAGCGGCCACAGAGCACTGGTATGGCGTGGAAAGCCCTGCTGGCTGCATGCAAACAAGACCTGGACCACTCCGGTTGCAATGTGTGATCAAGGGGGTGCCCTCTTACCGCCTAACCACTGACTTGCTAAATTTAAAAAGAGCCCCTTGAATTAATGAGATGATTAATTAAACAGGCCTTCAATGTGTCTGAAGCATCCACTGGATACAGAAATGAATTGATGTATAAATGTGAGGAATCACATGCCTGGCAGATAACAATGAGTCTTCTGATATCAAACTGCATAACAAATCTGAAGGACAAAGAGTGCCTAGAAATGGTTGTGTAGGAAGATTACCATGATCAAGCTCATGCTATTTACATTATGCAGTGTCAGAAGCTTGTTTTCATCTGTGTATTCACTTGTCAGAACTTTTGAAACTGCTGTCTATGAACTGTGTAAATAATTATGGGTTGTCAATAGCTTGACTGTATATTCTTAGTCTCTTCCGTGTTTTCATGACTTCCAGCATTGTTCCAAATAAGAACTGATTTTTACTGAATTTACCTGGGGTTTTTTGGGCTTCAATTTGCTTTCAATAATTTTCTCTTGGAGTTTGACACTGAAATTAGACTCTTGAGCAACCCCCTCCACCAAAAACAATCTTCTTAGATTGGCAATAGAGCCAACTATAAGATCCACATTAACGCATTTTCATTTTAAATCTTATCATAGTCTCTGTCTTAATAGGAATTTGTGATAAAGTATTCCATGTTCTAATAATCCTATTTAAGATGTTCTGGTCACCACACTTTAGGAAAGATGTGTACCTGAGACCTTGAAAAGGAAATTTGCAAGAATGGTTTCAGGGATGAGGGACAAAGTTG
Source organism: Carcharodon carcharias (assembly GCF_017639515.1). Classification (NCBI taxonomy): domain Eukaryota; kingdom Metazoa; phylum Chordata; class Chondrichthyes; order Lamniformes; family Lamnidae; genus Carcharodon; species Carcharodon carcharias. Next base: position 171,855,577 of record NC_054472.1, read on the forward strand.
CCCGCTTGATTGGCGCGTTATTCACCACCTTAAACTTTCACTCCCTCTACCGCCGATGCACAGTAGCAGCAGTGTGTACCATCTACAAGATGCACTGCAGCAATTCACCAAAGATCCTTCAACATCAACTTCCAAAACCACAACCTCTACCAGCTAAAAGGACAAGGGCAACAGATAAAGGTGAATACCACCACCTGCAAGTTCCCCTCTAAGCCACAAATCATCCTGACTTGGAAATATATTGCTGTGTTTTCATTGCCGCCGGCTCAAAACCTTGGAACTCCCTCCCTAACAGCACTGTGGGTGTATGTACAATGCATAGTCTGCAGCAATTCAAGAAAGCAGCTCACCACCACCTTCTCAAGGGCAATTGGGGGTGGGCAATAAATACTGGCCTAGCCAGTGACACCCACATCCCATGAAAGAACATAAAAACCACATCTTCTTGGCAACAAAGTCCACATCAACCTCCTTGATCCCATGCACCAGCTTTTAAGGCGAGTACAACCCTATACGTATATTTCTGAGCTGACTCCTAATGTCAGTATAGCCTGTGAACAAATAAAAAAAAAAATTAGCTGCAAGTTTAGGCTGGAGAATCTGGGGTTGTTCTCCTTGGAACAAAGGAGACTGATAGGAGATTTGAAGGAGGTGTACATGATTATGACAGATTTGGATAAGATAGACAAAGAAAAACTTTCCAATTAGCTGATGGTAAAAGGATTAGGAGCCGGGTTTGGTCAAGTACTGCAGGGGGGATGTGAGAAAGACTTTTTTTTACACAATGAGTGGTAAAGACCTGGAACTCGCTGCTTATGAGGATGATGCAAGTGGAGACAATTAATGATTTTAAAAGGGAATTGATGGGCACTTGAAGGAAATAAAGTTGCAGGGGCTATGGGGATTGAGCAGGAATTGGAACCGACTAGAGTGCTCCTTGGATAGTTGGCATGAACTCGATGGGCTGAAAGGCCTCCTTCTGTGCCGTAACATCTTCTGTGAAACTAAATTTCTTCTAATATCCCCCTTTGTTTTTCTAGTGTTACTCTTGCATCTATAATTCTCCAGCTCACGGGAAAAGTGTTTGCTGTTTATTGTCTCAAAATCTTTCATAATTTGGTAAATTTCTATTAGAACCTCCCTAAGTCTAAGCAATTCCAGTGAAAAAGACCCAGCCTTTTCAAAATTTTTCTCAAGGTCCTGAATGATGAAGGAGAATTACATCAGATTTACAGCACAGAAACAGGCCATTCAACCCCACTGGTTAATGCTGATGTTTTTTTTCATTCTTCCATGGGATGTGGGTGTTGCTGGCTGGGCCAGCATTCCCTAATTGCCCTTGAAAAGGTGGTGGTGAGCTGCTTTCTTGAAGAGCTGCAATCAGTGGTGCACCAACAGTGCTGTTAGGGAGGAAGTTCCAAGATTCCTGATTCAACAGTGAAGGTACGGCGATATATTTCCAAGTCAGGATGTTGAGTGGTTTGGAGGGGAGCTTCCAGGTGGTGGTGTTCCACATGAGCCTTGAGTGTCAACTGTGGTTCAGTGGGTAGCACGCCCACCTCTGACTCATAGGGTTGAATTCTCCCCCTGTCGGGGGGGGAGGTTGATGGGCGGGCGTGCTTCTGACCCCGATTGGAGGCATGGTGCCATCATACGTGGGTGGGTCAATTAAGGCCCGCCCAACGTGACTTCTGCAGGGAGACGCTATGTGTTTCCTGTGCAGGTGGGGGAATGCCTAAAGTCGAGAGTGCGCTCTTTTGCGCATGCACACAAAAGAACGCAATCATCTCCCTGAGGCTAAGTGCAACCTCAGGGAGATCACCTCTACTTGCAAAAATATTAAAAATAGAAAAAAAAATTCCATGACATGTCCCCTCATGTGACAATGTCACATGAGTTAGGACATGTTCATAATTTCCAAAAAAACTATATTAAAATTTTTAAAACACTACATGAAACCTCATCCCACTGCTGGATGGGATTTCATGTTTTCTCTATTTGCCGCCGGGGCTCATGGCCAGCCCATCAACATTAAGGTTGGACAAGCAGGTCCTCTAATTACTTTGATTGCTCTATCAATAGCCTCAAATGGCCATTGACAGGTCGGCGGGCGCGCAGCTGATTTTGCTGCACCCCCGCCTTCCTGAAAATTTAAATGGGGCGCGGTGACATCGGGAGTTCACGCGTGTCATTTTACGCATTGGCGAGTGGGCCCCACCCCTGCTCGCCGACGGTAAAATCCTGCCTGTAATGTTCAGCTTTCAAGTACCCCTCCAGAACTTGAATACAAGCATCAAGGCTGAAATTCCAGTGTAGTACTGAGGCAGTGCTGCACCCTCAGCAGTGCCATCTTTCAGATGGGATATTAAACTGAGGCCCCATCTGCCTGCTCGGGTGGATATCAATGAAACTATGGGCACTATTTCGAAGAATAGCAGGGCAGTTATCCCTAGCTTCTTCGCCAGTATTTATCCCTCAAACAACATCACAAAAACAGATTATCTGACCTTTATCACATTGCTGTTAGTGTGAGTTAGTTGTGCACAAAGTGCCTGTCACATTTATATTATAACAATGATTACACTTCAAAAAGTATTTCATTGGTTGTAAAGTGTTTGAAACAGCCAGTGGTTGTGAAATGTGCTACATGAATGTAAGCCTTTCTAATCCTTTTCCTCCCACTCTATTTTATTTAGCTCTATTAGCATACCCTTCTGCTCCTTTCTCCCTCAAGCACTTTCCCTTAAATGCATCTATACTATTCACCTCAACTACTCCTTGTGGTAGTGATTTTCACATTCTAAACACACTCTGGATAAAGGAGTCTCTCCTGAATTTCCTATTGGATTTATGGGTGACTATCTTTTATTTGAGAGAGAATCTTACCATCGCCGCTTGACATTCAATGGCATTATCGTCACTGAATCTGACCAATGTCAACATCCAGGGAGTTACCATTGAAACTGAACTGCACTAGTAGCCATTTAAATACTGTGGCTACCGGAGCAAGTCAGAGGCTAGGAATCCGATGGTGAGTAACTCACCTCCTGACTCCCCAAAGCCTGTCCACCGTCTACAAGGCATAAGTCAGGAGTGTAATGGAATGCTCCCCACTTGCCTGGATCAGTGCAGCTCCAACAACACTCAAGAAGCTTGACACTGCCCATGACAAAGCAGCCTGCTTGGTTGGCACTACATCCACAAACATTCACTCCCCCTACCACTGATGCACAATGGCAGCAGTGTCTACCATCTACAAGATGCAGTGCAGAAACTCACCAAGGCGCCTTAGATAGTACCTTCCAAACCCACGACCACTACCATCTAGAAGGACAAGGGCAGCAGACACATGGGAACACCACCACCTGGAAGTTCCCCTCCAAGCCACACACCATCCTGACTTGGAAATATATTGCTGTTCCTTCACTGTCGCTGGGTCAAAATCCTGGAACTCCCTTTCTAACAGCACTGTGGGTGTACCTGCATCACATGGACTGCAGTGGTTCAAGAAGGCAGATCACCACCACCTTCTCAAGGGCAATTAGGGATGGGCAATAAATGCTGGCCCAGCTAGCACCACCCATACCACATGAATGAGTTCAAAAAGAAAAAAATTGCGACCCCAAGTTTTGCACTCCCCACAAGTGGAAACATCTTCACAATATTTATCTTATTAAACCCTTTCGTAATATTACAAACCTCAATCAGGTCAGCCCTCAGCCTTCATTTTTGTACAGGAAAGACCCACAGTCATTCCTGATGGTTGTGACTCTCAGTTCTGTTATCATCCTTGTAGATTTTTTTTAACCTTCTCTGGTGCTCCTGTATCCTTTTTGTAATATGAAGACCAGAACTGTGCATGGTTTCTCCAAGTTTAGTCTACCCAATGCTTAAGTTTATATAAATCTCAATAACATGGATTGAAATTGGAGAAGCAATTGGTGAGGATGAAAGAATTGAAGAATTTGTTTGAAGAAAGGGTCATAATAGCAGTTTTAAAGGGGAGCGGGACACTGCCTGAGGACAGTGAAGAACTGGCAGCATGGGTGTCAGACGGCAGGAATAGGTTAATTCATGGCCTACAGGACCCATGCTCAATGGTCCCAGCCAAATATAGGGCCTCACTAAAACCCACAGTAACATGGGAAATTTTCATACGTCTATTGGACCAAACTATTCTAGTATTTAATTATACTGTCAGATAGGACAAGGCACAACTGGTAGGTTTGCTACAAATTAAGTACTAAGAGCAGTATGTAAATATTCCATGGGCCTATTTCTACATGCATTTTCCTACACATTTGTATTTTCGAGCAAAAAGTAGAAGAGTGGCTGTACACATTGAGGCAGGAACCAAATGTTCCTGTTGCTCGAGGCTCTAAGAATTAGTAATCAGGCTCTACCAGGAATAATAGGTCAGACTGCCCCCTCCCCCAACCCCACCCCCAAAAGGGCCAGCTGTTACTTGTTATATGTTGTTCCTTCACAGAACGCTTAACCTTGTTCTGCTATGCACACGTTCAGCTTTCTTACCTCAATGCCGCTATCAGCACTTTCTTTGGCCCTTACCACTATCGTTCACATTCCCTTTATCTTGTGTCCATGACATCTTTTGCAATCTCTCCTTAGCCCAAACCGATCGCTGACCTTCTATCCAGCTTCAACTGCTCCACACCACCTCCCCACACCTTAAACAGTATAAATTTCATCACATTTCTACTCTTTAACTCTGAAGAGGAGTCATATGGATTCGAAACGTTGGGCAGGATTTTGTGTTCTGCGGGCGAGCGCGCACCCGACCCAATTGGGTGTAAAATAGTGCACGATGATGTCAGGCGAGCGTCCCGACGTCATCGCGTGATATTTCAGTTGGCAGGTGTGTGGGAGTCAGCCCGCCGCCGACCATTAAGAGGCCCATTAAGACCCTTAATCAGTTAACTTAAACATATTTTTCGCTGCCCAACCAATCTTACGATTGGCGGGCGGGTGAATCGGCCAGGCGGCCTTTTGATTTTTTAGAGAACCTCAGGCGGGATGAGGTTTCCACAATTAAATAAAAAAATATATAACTTTTTGGGCAGAATTTTTATTCTGTTCAGGTTGTTGTGAGTGAGCTTTCATTACAGGGTTTTTTTTTTCAGATTTTAAAAATATTTATTTTTGATTTTAATATTGTTCAGCTCCTTCAGGGAGCTTTCACTGCGCGCTCCCCAGCGCATACGCAGACTTCTGCTCTCCTCCCGCCGCCCCCCCCACCCCGGCAGCGCCAAGCCTCCCAGCCTGCCTTTCACCCTGGCTTCCCGCTAATTGGCCAGTGTGAAATCATGGTTGTGGGGCCAATCGTGAGCAGCGGGACCGTTTCCTGGCTGCTCCCGGGCCCACCTGCTGCTTCTGCCCAACGACCCAAAAATCCTGTTAACTCTATTCCTCTCTCCACACATGCTGTCAGACCTGCTGAGTTTTTCCAGCATTTTCTGTTTTTATTGATAAGAGGTCAGACGTTAGGGTTCTTTGGGAAGGGAGTGGAGGGCAGGAGGTAAGTCTCATAGATGGGATGAAATCACGGAGTCATAGGGGAGATGGGGATGCGTGTGCACAGAGATGTTTGAAAATGTTATGCATCTCTCTAAATGTTAATGTAGAGGGGTAGCAGAGGCTGCCTTCTTCATTAACAACAGACATTTCAAGAACAGGAGAATGGCTGCTGAACTGAGTGCAGTCCAGATGTTGAAGAAACAAAAGAAACTAAGACTTTGGAGCATGGCGAGTCTAGGACTAAACGATCAAGAGAAAGAGAACAGTCTCCAAGATACTTAGATGGCAACAGAAATTGGAAAAAATGGAATTTAGTTGCCAAGATGGAGAAAAGATCACAGCCAACCTATTGCTATGATTAATGAAGCTCACATTAGCTCGAGAAACAGTACCTTTTATTTAGGCACCTTAACATCTTCTGGACTCAGCACTGACTTCTGCAATTTCAGATTCTAATCTCTTTTTTGGACAACAGCTGCTTGTTCTAATTCTTCAGTTTTTCATTTACCACCTTCTAGGCCCATTTTTTGTTTCTTTACTTTTCCCATTACCATCTCCTTTTGACTTGCATCATCGTGCTATTTGTTATTCAACCTCTCCTGTCTTCTACCTGATCACGGGTAGATTCACCTTCTCGTTTGCTCCCCAGCCCTCACTTTGCTGATCTCTGTACTCACCTTAAAACCTGTTACACCTCTAACGTTTTCCAATTCTGACAGAAGGTCATTGACCTGAAATATTAACTCTGCTTCACCCTCCCCAGATGTTGCCTGACCTGTTGGGTATTTCTCTAGCATTTTCTGTTTTTATTTCACACATTTCCAACATTTACTGTATTTTAAAAAATCCTATGGTCCCCTGACATCTACATGCACAATGGGAGTGGGTTTCTGCAGCAGGACACCCGCCCCCCCACCCCAACCCCGCTTGTCCTCTGAACAAGGTACAGAAACACAGCTTCCACTGAAATCATTGCAGATCAGCCAGAGAACCCTTGTCCAAACTTATCCCCCACCTTCAAGCAGGGATCACTACACTAACTCTCTTCCTCCTTGCATCTCATTGGCACTGAAGATAATTGTACCATTCCTGCTGAGATCAGCCAAATTGGAAGAGGATCAAACTTCTGGTCTGTGTGGTACAGTACCACAGTAGTTAACGCTTTTACCTACTGGGTCAAGAGACATCTCCAATGATAACTTTTTGGAAACAAAGAGCTCTTGTTCTATTTTGCTGTGAGTATTTTGATCTTCACTTTGATCCCTTTGTGAAATTATTATATGGTTTCTCAAGTCTTTTTTAACAGAACATATCCATCTGGCTTTGTGCTGGGTCCTTGCGGTGGAGGTTTCTCCTTTGTTATGACACAACAGTTGGTAAATGCTGAGTTGTTTAAATCCCAGATGGAAACTTAAACAACTGTCATAATCTATATTTTCAATTGGTATGTTTGAGATGCAGATCTGAATTCAGGAATAAAACCACCAAGCCTCAAAAGGTTTTTTTATATAAAACTAAATTAAACATTTATTAATTTAACAACAAATTAAACACATACATACATCTACAAATTACTACCATAATAGTTTTTAAACAAACCCCCCAATTGATCAGTCCTAGGTAAATCTTCACCAAGGCAACAGTAACCCATAGACTTTAAATATACACCAGGCAAAGCACATTTGACTTTACAAATTCAAAATGAGGTTCCTAGCAGTTTGGTTCCTTTGCAGACACAGTTGTAGGCTTACAGTCTGGTTAGATCTTAAATGCCTCTGACTTACACACACAAACTCCTTCCTTTTTACACCAAGCTTTTCCTTTGAATGTAAATTTTCCATGGTATCCTAGGCTTTTAATGTCACATCTTCTAACAATAATATTTTCATCCCACTACCTTATTAGTAATATAAACACATTGCTTGGCATCTCTCAGCTAGGTGCAAGATTTTACTCCCACTCTTGAATGGTTTATTCAACAAATACAAATTTACACTTTACCTTCTATCCTTACTTACTTTTTACCAAATTAACATCTCAAACTACTATACATCAAAGCACCCAGTCTAGCTGCCTTTAATCCAATTAAGAACACACAAAGACACAGACCCTACTACAATCCCAATTTAAAAATAATTTCCAATAACACGATAGATATTAATATCCCTTCAGGACATCTTCTTGAACTCCTGCCCATGGACAGGTCCAACCAACAGTACCATGACCTCCACCAGGGGTAGGACAAGGAAGCAGGTCCCAAATCCACCCCAACCAGAATGGGGATTGAACCCCCTGCAGTTGGCACCAGTGTCTCACCAGCTAATTAAGTCAACCAATGTCTCCCACCCCCCTGCCCCCAGCACCAGAAGTCTGAGTTGCTATGGCAACATACACTTCTACATGCATGTTGATAGAGGCTCTAATTCTTTCCATCACATGGCTGACCAGGAATCTCTTCTGCTCTTACCACCTGCCACTGGTATATGTTGGAAGGATTTACAAATTGATATTCAACCTGTTTGGCCGCATTATGAATGCACCTTTTGTGACCATTAAGTCCTGGAATGGGGCTTGAACCCACAGATCCTGGCTCAGAGGCAGGGCTACTACCCATTGCATCCCAAGAACTCCAGTGGAGGGTTAGGAGTTGAATATTGTAATTTTCCATCCCACACCCCACTGCAGACAAATGTGGAGTTTACTGTTTTCACATTGCTGCCCATTTTTCCACTGCTGATTCCTTCCATGAAACTTAAATTGCTTTATACCCATGTTACATAAGGACAAAAGAACATAAGAAATGGGAGCAGGAGTAGGCCATTCGGCCCCTCAAGCCTGCCCTGCCATCCAATAAGATCATGGCTGATCTGTCCCAGGCCTCAACTCCTCTTTTATGCCAGCTCCTCCTCATAGCCCTCAACTCCCCGATATTTCAAAAATCTATCTACTTCTTCTTTAAATAATTTCAGTGGTCTAGCCTCCACAACTCCCTGGGGTATAGAATTCCAGACATTCTCTATCCTCTGAGAGAAGAAATTCCTTCGCATCTCAGTTTTAAATGAGTGTCCCCTTATTCTGTAACTATGTCCCCTAGTTTCAGATTCCCTCACTAGTGGAAACATCTTCTCAACATCTACCCTGTCAAGCCCCCTCAGAATTTTGTAAATTTCAATAAGATCACCCCTCATTCTTCTAAACTCTAATGAATAAAGGCCTAACCTGTTTAGCCGTTCTTGATAAGTCAACCCCTTCATCCCAGGAATCAGCCTAGTGAATTGCTTTTGTGCTGCCTCCAAAGCCAGTATATCCTTTTTTAAATACAGGGACCAAAACTGTACACAGTATTCCAGGTACGGCCTCACCAAAACCCTGTACAGTTGTAACAATACTTCCGTATTTTTAAACTCTAAACCCGTCGCAATAAAGGCCAAAATTTCATTTGCCTTGTTGCTGCACCTGCATGCTAACTTTTTGTGTTTCATGCATAAGAACACCCAGATCCCTCAGCTGCACCTTTTTGGAGTCTCTCTCCACTTAAATAATAGTCTGCCTTTTGATTCATCCTACCAAAGTGCATGACCTCACGCTTTCCTACATTAAACTCCATCTGCCAAATTTTTTCCCACTCACTCAACCTATCTATATCCCCTTGCAGATTCCTTATGTCCTCATCACAACATGTCCTCCCATCAATTTTTGTATCGTTAGTGAATTTGGATACATTACACTCTGCCCCCTCCTCCAAGTCATTAATATAGATAGCAAATAATTGAGGCCCTAGGACTGATTCTTGTGGCACTCCGCTCGTTACATCTTTTCAACCTGAAAAGACTCATTAATCCAGACTCTCTGTGCAGAATTTTGCTGTCGGCGAGCAGGGGGCAGGGCCTGCTCGCTGATGCGTAAAATGATGCGAGATGATGTCAGGCAGAATCCTGACGTCATCGCACTCCCTTTAAATTTTCAGGAAGGCGGGGGCGCAGTAAAATCACTGCGGGCCCACCGACCTGTCAATGGCCAATTGAGGCCATTGACAGGATCATTTAAACAATTAAAGGCCCTGCCCGTCCAACCTTAAGGCAAATAGATAAAATATGAAACCTCATCCAGCGGCAGGATGAGGTTTCATGTAGGGTTTAAAAAGCTTAATAAAGTTTTACTGCAATTTATGAACATATCCCATCTCATGTGACATTGTCACATGACGGGGACATGTTAGGGAATTTTTTTTTTCTACTTTTAATCTTTTTAAAAGTGTAAGCGATCTCCCTGAGGCAGCACTTAGCCTCAGAGAGATGAGTGCACTCTGTCATGCACATGCGTGAAAGAGCGCACTCTTGCTTTTGGGGAATCCCCCCCCTGCCTGCACAGGAAGTGCATAGCGCTTCCCGCCAGACGTCATGCTGGGTGGACCTTAATTGGCCCGCCCCATGTAAAATGGCAGCGGGGCCTGTTTCTCTGGCGGGGATTGGCTCCCCGCCCGCCGGAGATTGTGTTGGGCCCGCCCGCCTGGCAGGCAGAAAATTCTGCCCTCTGCCTTCTGTGTGTTAACCAATCCTCAATCCATGCTAATACATTACCCCCAATATCGTGAGATCCTATCTTGTGCAAAAACCTTTTATGTTGCACCTTATTGAATGCCTTCTGGAAAACCAAATACATCACATCTACCAGTTCCCCTTTACCAACTCTGCTTGTTATATCCTCAAAGTACTCTAGCAAATTTGTCAAACATGATTTGCCTTTCACAAAACCATGCTGGCTCTGTTTGAGCATTTCCAAATGTCCTGCTATTTCTTCCTTAATCATGGACTCTAGCATTTTTCCAATGACAGATGTTAGGCTGACTGGCCTTTGGTTTCCTAATTTTTGTCTCCCTCCCTTTTTGAACAGAGGCCCCACATTAGCAGTTTTCTAATCCGCTGGGACCCTCCTGGAATCCAGTGAGTTCTGGAGTAATTCAACCAATGCCTCCACTATCTCTGCAGCCACTTCCTTTAAAATCCTTGGACTTGTCTGCCTTTAGTCCTATTAGTTTGTCAAATACTTTGTCTCTCATGATAGAGACTTTTACAAGATCTTTCCTCCCATTAGTCCTTGCTTACCTGATATCTTTGAGATGTATATAATGTCCTCCACTGTGAAGACCGATGCAAAATATTGTTTTAAATTATCTGCCATTTCCCTGTTCCCATTATCAATTCTCCAGTCGCATCCTCCAAGGGTGTCATGCTTGCTTTAGCTACTGTCTTTTTATATACCCGTAGAAGCTCTTGCTATTTGTTTGTTTTTATATTTCTTGCCAATTTACTTTCATAATCAATTTTCTTTCTGTTTATTAGATTTTTAGTCATCAGCTGCTGGTTCCTAAAAAAATTCCCAATCCTCTGGCCTACCACTAGTTTTCGCTGCTTTGTATGCCTTAGTTTTTGATTGGATACTCTTCTTGACCACCTTTGTTTACCACAGGGTGGTTCAACCTTCTCATCGAGTCCTTCTTTTTGACTGGGACAAATTTTTGCTGAGCGTTATGAAATATCTGCTTAAATATCCGCCACTGCTCATCCACTGACCTTCCCCTTAGTCTATTTTTCCAGCTTACTTTAGCCAATTCTTTCTTCATACCTCCGTAATTGCCCTTATTTGAGTTGAGGACACTGGTCTGAGACCTGAGTTGCTTGCCCACAAACTGAATTTGAAATTCTACCATGTTGTGATCCCTAGTTACAATATCTCTTACTAATCCCACCTCGTTACAGATTACAGATTCCATCTTCATGGGTTTACAGTTTGCACTGTTGATTTGCCAGATTGACAGGATTTCCCAGCCCCATCGTGCCTGGACCTGCCGAGGAAGATTTGGCAGCCAAGCCAAAATTCCACTGACTTTCGGCAAGACCAGATGATCCTGGCAGCAGGTGGGACTGGAAAATCCTGACCCTAAGAAGAAAAGATCATCAAACTCTGTTAGAGATCTGGAGACTATTTCTTGTCAAAAATCTACCATTTTTGTCATTCTTTTGATGACTGAACACTTTTATGCCCACAGAAGGACATGACATTTGTAAATCTTGAAATTAGATGCAATTTCCTTCCACAGATTTGAAAAATTAAACTGGCATTAATGAGAGCCTTTTCTCCGATTATATGAAATGCATTTTTATCATCAATTGAATGATGATCAGACTCTCGTTTTTGGTCACTTATTGCCTCTGAGTCACAAGGTTGTCAGTTTGAGTTTAAAATCGAGGCTGACATTGCATGTAGTACCAAAGGAGTGAATGTTAAATGTCCAGAGCACTATTTGACTATTATCAGCAACTTGTCCATATATCAATATTCTTCACTCGATCAATACCATGAAAAAAAAACACCTCATGAATGATATTTAAGATGTTCGTGATGAAACATGGATGTTGTGTTTGATTACATAGTGAGAATTTTTGCACTGTAAAAATTAATTCATTGCGTGAAGTGCTCTTGAACGTTTCAATGTGACGAAATTTTTTAAGTACAAGTATTATAACAGATATGCTTGATAGAGTAAAATGATTGTAAATAGTAGATTTTTTTAATGGTGGAACATTATATTATTGTTACTAAATTAGCCATTTAGGAATCAATACAAAGACAAGTATGTTTATGAATGCATTCATTACACTGACTGTATGAAATATACTGTGGTTGCTTTGTAGCTATTGTCCGCCTTTCCATTTTTTTATTATTATTCATTCATGGGATGCGGGGGTCGCTGGCTGGGCCAGCATTTATTGCCCATCCCTAGTTGCCCTTGAGAAGGTGATGGTGAGCTGCCTTCTTGAACCACTGCAGTCCATGTGGCGTGGGTACACCCACAGTGCTGTTAGGAAGGGAGTTCCAGGATTTTGACCCAGCCACAGTGAAGGAACGGCGATATATTTCCAAGCCAGGATGGTGAGTGACTTGGAGGGGACCTGCCAAGTGGTGGTGTTCCCATCTGCCTGCTGCTCTTGTTCTTCTAGATGGTAGTGGTTGTAGGTTTGGAAGGTGCTGCTGAAGGAGCCTTGATGAATTGCACTTTGCCTGTGATGGTTGAACTTGGAATTCTGGAGCACAGTTTCTATTGTCCTTTTGCCTGGGCTTCTCACCTTTCTTCCTCCTCTCCTAAAGGCAATGGCTTATCTACCAATGGTCCCAAGTGGTCATTCTTGATGTATAATGAGTGGTAGAAGGATGGATAGGATTTTGTCCAAAAGTAACTCTTCCTACAGTCAAAGGCCCAGCGACATTTGCTTGCACTGAAAAAGAATCAACACTTGGATGAGCTACTGGAGGGGACCGGGTTCCTGTGGAACTAATCCTAATAAAGCAACAGCAACTTGCATTCTTAGAATATGTTTTTAATAGAATCAGATGGAATTTTACAGGAGAGAAACAGACCATTCAGCCAATGTCAGTATTTATGCTCCACACAAACCTCCTCCTGTCTTACTTCACCTCAGGCTATCAACATATTTGTTCTATTTCTTTCTCACTCATGTATTTATCCCTATTTCACTTAAATGCATCTATGCTAACTGCCTTATTCACTCCATGTAGTAACAGAGTAAAATATCCCAAGTTGCTTCACAGCTGCATTATCAGACAAAATTTGATGCCAGGACACATAAGGAAATATTAGGACAGAAGACCAAAATCTTGGTGAAAAAGGTAAGTTTTAAGGCATGTCTTCAAGGAGGTGAGAGATGTAGGGAAGGAATTTCAGAGATCTGGTCCAAACAGATAGGAATGGTAACACGGTGGCTATACTGAACTAGTAATCTGGAAAGAGATCTTGCGACACAGTGGTAGTGTCCCTACCTCTGGGTTCAAGTCCCACTTCAAGACTTGATGGCTCTGGAAGGTGCGTTCACAATGTGGCCAAGTAGCTTTGATTATCAGCCTGTAAATCCATCCAATATGCCTGATCACAGATGGTCAGAGTGGGAGAGTTTCCTGGTCAGCCATACTGCAAAAGACAATGACACTGCAGTAATTTGCCAAGCTTAATCATGGACCAAGCCAATGGAAGTCCATGGTCACCAATGCCCTCTTAGGGCATGGCACCTGGAGGAGGAGGAATAATCCTGGACTAATGGCCTGGACATGAGTACAAATCCCACCATGGCAGATGGGGAATTTAAATTCAGCTAATGTGAAAATCTGGACTGAAAGTTAGTGACAGAAATGATCATGTAACTACTGCATTGTTGGAAAAACACCTTGTACGTTAGTGCCTTTTAAGGATGGAAATCTAACCTTACCTGGTCTGGCCTATATACGACTCCAGACCTAAAGAAATATTGCTGACTCTTAACTGTCCTCTGAAATGGCCCAGCAAACCACTCATAAGATGATAAGAAACAGGAGCAGGAGTAGGCCATTCAGTTAAAGGCAATTGGGAATGGACAATAAAATGCTAGCCTTGCTCATGGGATGTGAGCAAGGCCAGCATTTATTGCCCATCCCTAATTGCCCTTGAGAAGGTGGTGGTGAGCCACCTTCTTGAGCTGCTGCAGTTCATCAAGTGTAGATAGACCCACAGTGCTGTTAGGGAGGGAGTTCCAAGATTTTTACCCAGCTACAGTGAAGGAATAGTGATATAGTTCCAAGTCAGGATGGTGTGTGGCTTGGAGGAGAATAAGCAGGTTCCATGCATCTGCCCTGTTAATGAATAACAAAAGGAGGGGTGAAGGAAATTGGGGATGTGCAAAGAGGCCAGAAATGGAGGAACAAAGAGTCAGTGCCTCTAGGAATGGACAAAGGCACAGAGAAAATTTTTGAAAGAATTTTTGAAAGATTGTTCAAGCGCTTTTTCCCTTGATTTAATTTGCCATTGTCTGATAAGTGTGATACATGGTAGCAGTGAATATACAGGGTGCCAATCTAATGAATTAACTACTTCAATGTATCCAGTTCAATGTCATAACTTTGTTACCAATCATGGAATCATCACACTCACTAATAAAGGATCACCTTGTACTTTTCCTTGTTGTCAATATGTAGATAGCAGAAACAATACAATTGTACCAACTGTTATCCACAAGATGATTAAATACTAGCTATTTGGGTCATCATAATTTCCATTCTCCTCATGTGATGCATCAGCCTAACCGATTTCCCAGGTTGGTTGTAGAAATCCAGATGTTTTAAACACCTGCAATATACTTTCCAGCTAACTTCCCTGCTTTGTTCAGCTTTGCTGCTCACTAGGTACATTTCCTGAGACTTGGTAATGTCCTGGAAAACATAGTTAAATTTATTTACAGAATGTGCTCTCAATGGCTCACTGAGTTTTCCCACTTTTTAGCTCTACTCTTCACATCAAGGATTGTCCAGAGACAAAAATTGCTGGAAAAACTCAGCAGGCCTGACAGCATCTGTGGAGTTAACGTTGAGTCCAGATGACTCTTCTTCAAAACAATAGAGAAGTAGAAATGTGTTGAAATATATACTGTTTAAGGGGGGTGGGATAGATTAAGCTGGATAGAAGGCCAGTGATTGGTGAAGGCAAAGGATTGATTGCGAAATATGTTATAAACAAAAGGTCGAAGGGGTATTGATGATGGTGATACTGGCTAAAGGAGGTGCTAATGATGACATTAAGAGTAGAAAGCAGGATGAACAAGTGACAGATGGCCCTAGTGGGGGTGGGGTGCGGGGAGGGGATGGTGTGGGAGAAAAGAGCAAAATAGGCTAACAGGCAGAGATAAAACAATGAATGGAAATACATTTTTAAAATAATAATAGAAATAGGTAGGAAAAAATGTATATATAAAAATTTTAAAAATAAATATTTGAAAAAAGGGTGAGGATGGAGGAGAGAGTTCATGGTCTGAAATTGTTGAACTCAATGTTAAGTCCAGAAGGCTGTAAAGTTCCTAATCAGAAGATGAGGTACTGTCCCTCCAGTTTGCGCTGAACTTTACTGAAACATTGTAACAGGCCAAGGACAGGAATGAGAGCAGGGTGGTGTGTTGAAATGGCAAGCAACATGAAGGTCTGGGTCATGCTTGCAGACAGACCGAAGGTTTTCTGCAAAGCAGTCACCCAGTCTGTATTTGGTCTCTCCAATGTAGAAGAGACTACATTGGAAGCAGTGAACCAAACTGAGGGAAGTGCAACTGAAGCACTGCTTCACTTGTAATTCTTTCAAGTACAAACACATTTCCATCTGTTCCTATTCAGATGAAGTTACATTGTTTTATAGTTTGCCATTGTGAGATTTGAACTCATGATCTTGGGGATACAAGCTCAGTACCATAACCACTTGGCTGTTTACTGTTTCAAGTACAAACCCGTTTCCATCTGTTTCAGATGAAGTTACATTGTTTTTCATAGTTTGCCATTGTGAGATTTGAACTCCTGATAATTTTTTTTTGAGTACAAACACATTTCCATCTGTTTTCAGATGAAGTTACATTGTTTCATAGTTTGCCATTGTGAGATTTGAACTCCTGATCTTGGGGTTACAAACGCAGTAACTCTTTCTAGTACAAACCCGTTTCCATCTGTTTCAGATGAAGTTACATTGTTTCATAGTTTGCTACTGTGAGATTTGAACTCTTGATAATCTTTTAAATGAAAACAATTAAACCAAATCAACAAAATTGGGATAAATCAGGCACAGCCCCTAATTCAGGTCAGCTGTAAAACCAAGGACAAAAATTTAAAGGAACCTTACAAACTTTAAATCAAAATGTGATTAAAGGGGTCAACAAAACACCCCAGTCCCCGCGGTGCCCACCGAGCACGGAAGGCCTCGAGCGTGTCAGCAGACCCTGCGTGCTCCCTCTCCAGGGAATAAATTCCAGTGAGCTCAACTCTTTTGAGTACAAACCCGTTTCCATCTGTTTCAGATGAAGTTACATTGTTTCATAGTTTGCCATTGTGAGATTTGAACTCTTGATTTATTCAGAAACATTACAAGCGTATACCTCCTAAATCAACCACACCACAGTGTCAGTAAGTGTCTCTTTGTAACTCTTTTGAGTACAAACCCATTTCCATCTGTTCCTATTCAGATGAAGTTACATTGTTTCATAGTTTGCCATTGTGAGATTTGAACTCTTGATTTTGGGGTTACAAACCCAGTACCATAACCACTTGGCTATTTAGGCCAAGCCAAAATGTAACTTTTTCGAGTACAAACACGTTTCCATCTGTTTATTCAGATGAAGTTACATTGTTTCATAGTTTGCCATTGTGAGATTTGAACTCTTGATTTTGGGGTTACAAACCCAGTACCATAACCACTTGGCTATTTAGGCCAAGCCAAAATGTAACTTTTTCGAGTACAAACACATTTCCATCTGTTTATTCAGATGAAGTTACATTGTTTCATAGTTTGCCATTGTGAGGTTTGAACTCTTGATACTCTTTTGAGTAAACCTGTTTCCATCTGTTTCAGATGAAGTTACATTGTTTCATAGTTTGCCATTGTGAGATTTGAACTCTTGAGCTTGGGGTTACAAACCCAGTACCATAACCACTTGGCTATTTAAGCCAAGCTTTGGGTGTTTGTAACTCTTTTGAGTACAAACCCGTTTCCATCTGTTTCAGATGAAGTTACGTTATTTCATAGTTTGCTATTGTGAGATTTGAACTCTTGATCTTGGGGTTATAAACCCAGTACCATAACCACTTGGCTATTTGAAGCACATCAGGTTAGTCTCTGGGTGGTCTCGAAACACCAACCTTTCGGTTAATAGTGGAACACGCTAACCGATTGCGCCACAGACACTGACAATATTATGTAACTCTTTCGAGTACAAACACGTTTCCATCTGTTCCCATTCAGATGAGGTTACATTGTTTCATAGTTTGCCATTGTGAGATTTGAACCCTTGATACTCTTTTGAGTAAACCTGTTTCCATCTGTTTCAGATGAAGTTACATTGTTTCATAGTTTGCCATTGTGAGATTTGAACTCTTGATACTCTTTTTGAGTAAACCTGTTTCCATCTGTTTCAGATGAAGTTACATTGTTTCATAGTTTGCCATTGTGAGATTTGAACTCTTGATACTCTTTTGAGTAAACCTGTTTCCATCTGTTTCAGATGAAGTTACATTGTTTCATAGTTTGCCATTGTGAGATTTGAACTCTTGATCTTGGGGTTGCAAGCCCAGTACCATAACCACTTGGCTATTCAGGCCAAGCAAAAACACGTTTCCATCTGTTCCTATTCAGATGAAGTTACATTGTTTGCCATTGTGAGATTTGAACTCTTGATACTCTTTTTGAGTAAACCTGTTTCCATCTGTTTCAGATGAAGTTACATTGTTTCATAGTTTGCCATTGTGAGATTTGAACTCTTGATCTTGGGGTTACAAACCCACTACCATAACCACTTGGCTATTTAGGCCAAGCTTTTGAACTCTTGATACTCTTTCGAGTACAAACCTGTTTCCATCTGTTTCAGATGAAGTCACATTGTTCCATAGTTTGCCATTGTGAGATTTGAACTCTTGATACTCTTTCGAGTACAAACCTGTTTCCATCTGTTTCAGATGAAGTCACATTGTTCCATAGTTTGCCATTGTGAGATTTGAACTCTTGATAATCTTTTAAATGAAAACCAAATCAACAAAATTGGGAAAAATCAGGCACAGCCCCTAATTCAGGTCAGCTGTAAAACCAAGAACAAAGTTTTAAAGGAAACTTACAATCTTTAAATCAAAATGTGATTAAAGGGGTCAACAAAACACCCCAGTCCCCGCGGTGCCCACCGAGCACGGAAGGCCTCGAGAGTGCCAGCAGACACCGCGTGCTCCTTCTCCAGGGACATCCGGCAGCGAACGTAGCCGCGGAAGAGGGACAAACAATCGGGCGGGACTCCCCTGTCGATCGCCCGCTGCCTGGACCTGTTAATGGCCAACTTGGCCAGGCCCAGGAGCAGGTTCACGAGGAGGTCCTCCTCCTTCCCGACCCCCTTCCGCACCGGGTGCCCATAGATCAGGAGCGTGGGACTGAAGTGCAAACAAAACATCAATAAAAGGTTTTTCAAATAACTAAAAAGGGAGTGCAGCCTACAACACCCTATGTATACATGGTCCACGGACTCCACAAGACCGCAAAAAGGGCACGTGTCCTGAGAGTCCGCGAACCAATGCATCCTCTTATTATAAGGGACTGCTGCATGCAACACCCTCCAACCCAGGTCTCCGATAGAAAGGGGGAGGACACCTCCGTAGAGGGCCTCCCATCGGGGGCCTCCGCCGCCGGACGGCAACAAGGCACGCCAGGGCGTGTCCGGTCGACGGACAAGGGCGAGAAAATGGAAGGTGTGCAGCAGCAGTCCGTACAAAAAGCTCCTCTTTGCCGTGCCAAAAGGCACAGAGGGCATGTCCCCGAGGCGGCTCATATTGCGGGGCACCAGCACCCGAGGGAGGGTTCGGGGCTTGGGGCCAATGTGGAATTCCGTCCGAACAGGGGAACGCTCAGACGGAAGACCACCGCGCACCTGGGCCGCCTCAAGACCCAAAATAACGTCGGGTCCGAGCACGACCGTTCTCAGGTCTTGGATGGCATCGGCTGCGACCTGGACACTCACAGACGCGCGTCGCGCCAACTCCTGCGGGAGCATCCAGCCCAGTCCTCCGCCACCCAGCACGTCCCCGATTCTGGTCACCCCTGCGGCCACAGCCCTCCTCTCCGCCAACCACTGAAAAGGACGGAGGGGCGGATTCCTGAGCAGCGGCTCTCTGACGATAGCCGCTACTCCTGACGGGGGAGAGCTGCGTCGCGAGGCGACCACTTTCCAGACTTTGATCAGGTCCTGGTAAAAGACGGGCAACGCCTGCAAGGAGCCACCGAGGCCCAAAACAGGCGGCACCTAGCATGAGGCACGAACCCGTGATCCTGAGCTGTAGAGTTTCACAGTGACAGACTGAGCTAGCCAGGTACATGTTAGATGAAGTTACATTGTTTCATAGTTTGCCATTGTGAGATTTGAACTCTTGATTTTGGGGTTACAAACCCAGTACCATAACCACTTGGCTATTTAGGCCAAGCCAAAATGTAACTTTTTCGAGTACAAACACATTTCCATCTGTTTATTCAGATGAAGTTACATTGTTTCATAGTTTGCCATTGTGAGGTTTGAACTCTTGATACTCTTTTGAGTAAACCTGTTTCCATCTGTTTCAGATGAAGTTACATTGTTTCATAGTTTGCCATTGTGAGATTTGAACTCTTGAGCTTGGGGTTACAAACCCAGTACCATAACCACTTGGCTATTTAAGCCAAGCTTTGGGTGTTTGTAACTCTTTTGAGTACAAACCCGTTTCCATCTGTTTCAGATGAAGTTACGTTATTTCATAGTTTGCTATTGTGAGATTTGAACTCTTGATCTTGGGGTTATAAACCCAGTACCATAGCCACTTGGCTATTTGAAGCACATCAGGTTAGTCTCTGGGTGGTCTCGAAACACCAACCTTTCGGTTAATAGTGGAACACGCTAACCGATTGCGCCACAGACACTGACAATATTATGTAACTCTTTCGAGTACAAACACGTTTCCATCTGTTCCCATTCAGATGAGGTTACATTGTTTCATAGTTTGCCATTGTGAGATTTGAACCCTTGATACTCTTTTGAGTAAACCTGTTTCCATCTGTTTCAGATGAAGTTACATTGTTTCATAGTTTGCCATTGTGAGATTTGAACTCTTGATACTCTTTTTGAGTAAACCTGTTTCCATCTGTTTCAGATGAAGTTACATTGTTTCATAGTTTGCCATTGTGAGATTTGAACTCTTGATACTCTTTTGAGTAAACCTGTTTCCATCTGTTTCAGATGAAGTTACATTGTTTCATAGTTTGCCATTGTGAGATTTGAACTCTTGATCTTGGGGTTGCAAGCCCAGTACCATAACCACTTGGCTATTCAGGCCAAGCAAAAACACGTTTCCATCTGTTCCTATTCAGATGAAGTTACATTGTTTGCCATTGTGAGATTTGAACTCTTGATACTCTTTTTGAGTAAACCTGTTTCCATCTGTTTCAGATGAAGTTACATTGTTTCATAGTTTGCCATTGTGAGATTTGAACTCTTGATCTTGGGGTTACAAACCCACTACCATAACCACTTGGCTATTTAGGCCAAGCTTTTGAACTCTTGATACTCTTTCGAGTACAAACCTGTTTCCATCTGTTTCAGATGAAGTCACATTGTTCCATAGTTTGCCATTGTGAGATTTGAACTCTTGATACTCTTTCGAGTACAAACCTGTTTCCATCTGTTTCAGATGAAGTCACATTGTTCCATAGTTTGCCATTGTGAGATTTGAACTCTTGATAATCTTTTAAATGAAAACCAAATCAACAAAATTGGGAAAAATCAGGCACAGCCCCTAATTCAGGTCAGCTGTAAAACCAAGAACAAAGTTTTAAAGGAAACTTACAATCTTTAAATCAAAATGTGATTAAAGGGGTCAACAAAACACCCCAGTCCCCGCGGTGCCCACCGAGCACGGAAGGCCTCGAGAGTGCCAGCAGACACCGCGTGCTCCTTCTCCAGGGACATCCGGCAGCGAACGTAGCCGCGGAAGAGGGACAAACAATCGGGCGGGACTCCCCTGTCGATCGCCCGCTGCCTGGACCTGTTAATGGCCAACTTGGCCAGGCCCAGGAGCAGGTTCACGAGGAGGTCCTCCTCCTTCCCGACCCCCTTCCGCACCGGGTGCCCATAGATCAGGAGCGTGGGACTGAAGTGCAAACAAAACATCAATAAAAGGTTTTTCAAATAACTAAAAAGGGAGTGCAGCCTACAACACCCTATGTATACATGGTCCACGGACTCCACAAGACCGCAAAAAGGGCACGTGTCCTGAGAGTCCGCGAACCAATGCATCCTCTTATTATAAGGGACTGCTGCATGCAACACCCTCCAACCCAGGTCTCCGATAGAAAGGGGGAGGACACCTCCGTAGAGGGCCTCCCATCGGGGGCCTCCGCCGCCGGACGGCAACAAGGCACGCCAGGGCGTGTCCGGTCGACGGACAAGGGCGAGAAAATGGAAGGTGTGCAGCAGCAGTCCGTACAAAAAGCTCCTCTTTGCCGTGCCAAAAGGCACAGAGGGCATGTCCCCGAGGCGGCTCATATTGCGGGGCACCAGCACCCGAGGGAGGGTTCGGGGCTTGGGGCCAATGTGGAATTCCGTCCGAACAGGGGAACGCTCAGACGGAAGACCACCGCGCACCTGGGCCGCCTCAAGACCCAAAATAACGTCGGGTCCGAGCACGACCGTTCTCAGGTCTTGGATGGCATCGGCTGCGACCTGGACACTCACAGACGCGCGTCGCGCCAACTCCTGCGGGAGCATCCAGCCCAGTCCTCCGCCACCCAGCACGTCCCCGATTCTGGTCACCCCTGCGGCCACAGCCCTCCTCTCCGCCAACCACTGAAAAGGACGGAGGGGCGGATTCCTGAGCAGCGGCTCTCTGACGATAGCCGCTACTCCTGACGGGGGAGAGCTGCGTCGCGAGGCGACCACTTTCCAGACTTTGATCAGGTCCTGGTAAAAGACGGGCAACGCCTGCAAGGAGCCACCGAGGCCCAAAACAGGCGGCACCTAGCATGAGGCACGAACCCGTGATCCTGAGCTGTAGAGTTTCACAAGTGACAGACTGAGCTAGCCAGGTACATGTTAGATGAAGTTACATTGTTTCATAGTTTGCCATTGTGAGATTTGAACTCTTGATTTTGGGGTTACAAACCCAGTACCATAACCACTTGGCTATTTAGGCCAAGCCAAAATGTAACTTTTTCGAGTACAAACACATTTCCATCTGTTTATTCAGATGAAGTTACATTGTTTCATAGTTTGCCATTGTGAGGTTTGAACTCTTGATACTCTTTTGAGTAAACCTGTTTCCATCTGTTTCAGATGAAGTTACATTGTTTCATAGTTTGCCATTGTGAGATTTGAACTCTTGAGCTTGGGGTTACAAACCCAGTACCATAACCACTTGGCTATTTAGGCCAAGCATAACTCTTTCGAGTACAATGCCGTTTCCATCTGTTTCAGATGAAGTTACATTGTTTCATAGTTTGCCATTGTGAGATTTGAACTCTTGATCTTAGGGTTACAAACCCAGTACCATAACCACTTGGCTATTTAGGCCAAGCTAAAACATTATTAGCCAATTTGTAACTCTTTCAAGTTAACACATTTCCATCTGTATTCAGATGAGGTGACATTATTTCATAGTTTGCCATTGTGAGATTTGAACACTTGACCTTAGGGTTACAAACCCAGGACCATAACCACTTGGCTATTTAGGCCAATCTACTGCTTCACTTGTATTAATATGGCAATCATCTTGTTAAAACCAACTGGTAGTTAAACAGGTGATGGGCATTAATTATCCCAACTGAATAGAATAAAAAAGTACAGCTGGAACACTTTGTGTGGAAGTTACTAGCACTGAGGAGTTGTCTTGCAAATAAACCACTGTAATCAAGAAACCTGCCTGGATTAATTATTTCACCACAACCTCTTATTGTGAGTAACAACTTGAAAGGAGTGTTTATGGGGGTTGGGAGTAAAGGGGCAGGTGTTGCACCTTCTGCGATTGCATGGGAAGGTGCTATGGGAGGGGGTTGAGGTGGAGGTCCTCTGCCTTTTTTACCAACTCCAGCATGATGCCACTACCAAACACATCTTCCCTTCATTCCCCCTGTTGGCATTCTGTAGGGGCTGTTCCCTCTGGTCCACTCCCCCATCACCCCCTGCACCTCAACCCCCTCCCATGGCACCTTCCTATGCAATTGCAGAAGTTGCAACACCTGCCCCTTTACTTCCCTGCTCCTTACTGTCCAAGGGCCCAAACACTCCTTTCAAGTGAAGCACTTCCCTCAATTTGTTCTACTGCTTTCCCTGCTCCCAATGCAGTTTCCTTTACATTGGAGGGACCAAACGCGGACTGGGTGACTGCTTTTCAGAACACTTTTGGTCTGTCTGCAAGCATCACCCAGACCTTCCTGTTGCTTGCCACTTCAATACACCACCTTGCTCTCATGCCCACATGTCCGTCCTTGTCTTGCTGCATTGTTCCAGTGAAGCTCAACGCAAACTGGAGGAACGGCACCTCATCTTCCGACTAGGCACTTTACAGCCTTCTGGACTTAACATTGAGTTCAACAACTTCAGACCATGAACTCTCTCCTCCACCCTCACCCCTTCTTGATCCCCTTTTTTCAAATATTTATTTTTAAATTTTATATATATTTTTTCACAACTATTTCTATTATTTTTAAAATTTATTTCCATTTGTTTGTTTTATCCCCGGCTTTTAGCCTATTTTGATCTTTTCTCTCACACTGTCCCCTTCTTCCACTAGGGCCATCTGTCACTTGCTCATCCTGCTTTCTGCTCTTAATGTCAGCATTAGCACCTCCTTTAGCCAGTATCAACACCCCTTTGACCTTTGTTTATGACATCTTTTGCAATCTCTCCTTTGCCTCGACCAATCACTGGCCTTCTATCCAGCGTAATCTGTCCCACACCCCCTTAAACAGTATATATTTCACCACATTTCTACTTCTCTTTAGTTCTGAAGAAGAGTCATCTGGACTCAACGTTAACTCTGTCTTTCTCTCCAGAGATGCTGTCAGACTGATTTTTTTCCAGCAATTTTTGTTTTTGTTTCAAATTTCCAGCATCTGCAGTATTTTGCTGTTATCAGGGATGTTCAGAGGTTGGGTCCCTTGGACTGATTTTTTCTTTTGTTGGGCATGCCTATGAAGGCCAGCCAGTGTGAAACTAGTATTGAGAAATGCTCAGCACTGCTGGGGTGGGGGCAGGAAGAAGGTGGGCACTGACCTAACTGAGGGTGCGGGTGAGCACTTCTCGCTGCCTTAGGGAGCTGCAGACCTCCACAACCTGAAGGAAATGACAAAAATGCTGCAAAATATGCTCATGCAGCACAATCAAGCACCTAAAAGCATACCTCATAAAAAAAACAGTTCCTAGATATCGCTTTTTATTTTATCCCCCCATGGAGATTTCATCCCACCCTGGATCGAGGTTTGAGCAAAAATGTGAACGCTGCCTGGGAGAATGGCCAACCATAAATGTAACTCTTTTGGAGTAAGGACTCGCCATCAGTAACCATTCTGAGGATATCAGCCTTGATTTTGTGCTCCTGTCTCTGGAGTGAGTGTAGTTCAGTGGACCACAGCTGCCACGATGCATTGTCTGCTTTCTCCCCAGACTTGGTTTTGCCGATGTGACCTCACCTGTGGTAGGGGTGAGTCCAGTTCAGCCATTCTGGTGGTGGTGGTGTGTTACAGTTCACTCAGAGTCTGAGTTGCTGTGGTAACATGCATGTTGTAGCCTGGAGCTATGAATGGTGATGGTAGAGGTTCCTGTGTATTTACCATCACATGACACTCAACCTGTTTGGCTGTGTTATGGACATACTTCCCTTGACCATCAAGTCCAGGGGTGGGACTTGAACCCAGATTGTTAGGTTCAGGAATGCTACCCACTGCGCCACAAAACCTCCAACCATAAATGTAACTCCTATAGAGTCAAAACAATTAAACTAAATTAACAAAATTGGGATAAATCAGGCACAGCCCCTAATTCAGGTCAGCTGTAAAACAAGAGCAAAGTTTAAAGGAAACTTACAAACTTTAAATCAAAATGTGATAAAAGGGGTCAATAGAGCACCCCAGTCCCTGCAGTGCCTACCGAGCACGGAAGTCCAACCATAAATGTAACTCTTTCGAGTACAAACACATTTCCATCTGTTCCTATTCAGATGAAGTTACATTGTTTCATAGTTTGTCATTGAGAGATTTGAACTCTTGATCTTGGGGTTACAAGCCCAGTACCATAACCACTTGGCTATTTAGGCCAAGACCCAACCATAAATGTAGATGTGTCATTTAAAATCACTGTTAATTGCATCGTTAATGGGTTTGATTGCCCACTTAGTTGTTGGCAGGTATGCATCAGACCACTGTGCGTACCTGCCAACGTCATCTCACACCACTTCATGTCCTTTTGGGTTGGGCGTGTGCCCGCTTGCGGGATGTAAAATTCTAGCCCTTGTGTGTGTCGAAGCACTTCATTTAAACTGGGATAGTAATAAAACAGCTACAAATAATTTAAGGGCCTCTAGAAGATATTGAAGGAAAATGTTGGATTCCATTATTAAGGACATTTAGAAAATCATAATACTATTGAGCAGAGCCAACATGGTTTTATGATGGGGAAATCATGTTTGACAAATTTACTAGAGTTCCTTGAGAATATAATGATGGGGTGGATAAAGTGGAACTCGTAGTGTATTTTGATTTCCAAATGGCATTCGATAAGCTTCTGCATAAAAAGGTTACTGCACAAGATAAGAGCTCATGGAAAGAGGATTGGCTAAATAACAGAAAGCAGAGATAAATGGGTTATATTCAGTTTGGCAAACTTACTAATGGAATGTCATAGGGATCAATGCTAGGTCCTCAATTAGTTACAATCCATATTAATGACTTGGATGAAAGGACTGCATGTATAATAGCCAAAGATAGGTGGGAAAGCAAGTTTTGAGGAGGACACAGAACTTGCAAAGGGATACAGATAGGTTAAGAGTGTGCAAAAAATTAGCAGATGGAGTATAATGTGGGAAAATGTGAGATCATCCGCTTCAAGAAGAAAAGAATGGCAAAATATTAATTAAACGGAAAGAGACTAAAAAATGCTCTGGTACAAAGGGATTTGGGTGTTTGTAACTCTTCCGAGTACAAACCCGTTTCCATCTGTTTCAGATGAAGTTACGTTATTTCATAGTTTGCTATTGTGAGATTTGAACTCTTGATCTTGGGGTTATAAACCCAGTACCATAACCACTTGGCTATTTGAAGCACAAAAAGTTAACATGCAGGTACAGGAAGTAATTAGGGAGGAAGGTGGAATTTTGGCCTTTATTGCACAAAGAATGGAGTATAGAAGTATGGAAGTCTTGCTACAACTGTATGTTGGTGAGCCCACACCTGGAGTACTGTACACTGTATTCTTGACTGGAGGCAGTTCAGAGAAGGTTCACTAAATTGTTTGCTGGAATGAGAAGATTGTTCTATGAGAAAAGTTTGAGTAGGTTGGGCCTATATTCATTGGGTTTTAGAAGATTTTACTAACACATGTACGTTTCTGAGGTGGTTTGAAAGGGTAGATGTTGAAATGTTTTCCCTCATGATGGAATCTAGAACTCGGGGGCACATTTTCAAAATAAGTGGTTTCTGATTTAAGACAGAGATGGGGAGGATTTCATCTCCCAGAGGGTCATTAATCTTTGGAACTCTCTAAGCCAGAGAGCAGTGCAGGCTGGGTCACTGAATATATTCAATATTTGGCCTACAAGTGAGACGAGTGTTCTGGGGGATTGGCAGGAAAGTGGATTTGAGGCCAAGATCAGATCAACCATGATCATGCTGAATAGCAGAGCAGGCCTCAAGGGGCTGTATGGCCTACTCCTGCTCCTATTTCTTGTTTTAGCCAGGGTTCTAGCTGGTCATATGTCATCCGACTGTGTGTGTGTGTTTGTGTGTGTGTGTGCGGGGTAGGGGCAGGATCCAACTCAACTATGCTCTCCTCTCTCACGTACAATTCCAGATCATTTATATATATCAAGGGCAGGAGGAGGCTTCCTGCACAAACCCCTGAGGTAACAAACTCCATAAACTTTCCCCATTGTCCTTATGAGATGTTCGGAAGGGCTAAATCGCTGCACTACATTGTTACTGTCACTATTCCATGTTCTACATGATCTTCTTAGCTTGTAGAGGATACTTTTGCTGATAAACCTCCTATGTGAAGACCTTGAGATGTTTTTCCTGCATTAAAAATGCAGGCTTGATGGATCAAATGCTTGTAGCTGGTTAATAAAAGCAAATACTGCAGATGCTGGAAATTTGAGGTTAAAACTGAAAGTGCTGAAAAAACTCAGCAGGTCTGGCAGCATCTGCGGAGAGCCAACAGAGTTAATGTTTCGAATACAAAATGACTCTTCTTTGGAATTGCAGAGAGGCAGAAATGCTGTTGAAAATGCGTGGAGGGTCAGATGGAGCAAAAAAAATCAGACTTAGGTTAGAGGGCAGGGAAGATTAAATTACAAAGATGTCAATGAACAAAAGGCAAAGAGAGTGGGAATGGTAGTAGTAAAGGATCAAAGCATTGGCCCAGAGTAGCTTTTAATAGCAGTATAAAGGTCAGTGCTGTCTGAAAGCAAAATAGCAGAATGTGTTAATTGTAGAATAAAGGTCACTGCTGTCTGAAAGCAAAACGTGAGAACAAGATACAGACTGCACTAGGAGAAAAAACATAAAATAGAGGAGAATTCATGGTCTGAAGTTGTTAAACTCAAAGTTAAAAGCAAAATACTGTGGATGCTGGAAATCTGAAACAAAAACAAAAATAGCTGGAAAAACTCAGCAGGTCAGACAGCATCTGTGGAGAGGAATACAGTTAACGTTTCGAGTCCGTATGACTGATGAAGAGTCATATGGACTCGAAACCTTAACTGCATTCCTCTTTGCAGATGCTGTCAGACCTGCTGAGTTTTTCCAGCTATTTTTGTTTTTGGTAAACTCAATGTTGAAGCTGGGAGGCTGTAAAGTGCATAATTGGAAAACAAGGTGCTGTTCTTCATGGAGATAAAAACAAAAAAACTGAGGATGCTGGAAATCCAAAACAATAACAGAATTACCTGGAAAAACTCAGCAGGTCTGGTAGCATCGGCGGAGAAGTTGACGTTTCGAGTCAACTAGTTCTGTTGAAGGGTCATGAGGACTCGAAACGTCAACTCTTTTCTTCTCCACCGATGCTGCCAGACCTGCTGAGTTTTTCCAGGTAATTCTGTTTTTGTTTTGCTGTTCTTCATGCTTGTGTTGGACTTGACTGGAACATTGCAGCGGAACAAGTGCAGAAATGTGAGCATGAGAGCAAGATGGTGAATGGAAATGGCAAGCAACCTTCTGGTCAGGGTCATGCCTGCGGACTGAGTGAAGGTGTTCTGTAAAATGGTCACCAAGTCAGCGTTCACCCTCTCCAACTTAGAGAAGACCGTACCTTGAGCAGTAAAAACAACAGACTAAATTGAAAGAATTACAAGTAACACGCTGCTTCACCTGGAAGGAGCGTTTCTTACATCTATGCTCTTAGCTCCCTGCTGCTGAGCCTATGCTCCATGTGTATCTATCTGTGGAGAGGGGTCAGGAGGCCAGGCTGCCGTCACGTGACGGGCCCTCCTCGGCGCCTGCGCACTGCTGCCGAGCCAGTGAAGCGCCCCCCCTCCCCCACCTGCTGCAGGGCCGCGGGCGGCGGCGGCTCGCGATGTGGGGACGGATCATCACTGTCAGAGTCGGGCTGCTGTGAGATCAGGTAAAGGTGGTCAGCTTCATTGTTCTTGGAGGAGGATTTAAAGCAGAGAGAAAAAAATAAATAAATCAGTCGCCGAGTAGATGTGAGTGGTGACGGTTATTCAGGCCTCACTCGCATCACCGGTTTTGACTGGGAAGGAAAGCCCGGGGCCCGCGGGAGGAACGGGCCTTGTAGCTGCGGAGGCAGAGCCAGCAGTGACCCCCTTCCCCCTTGACGGTTTCACTCCGAGCGCTCATTCCGCCCCTCTCCCAACCGACATCCCGCTCCACGGCAGTTCCGCCCTTCTCCCCCCTCCCCCTTCTCTCCCCCCCTCCCTTCTCCAACCGACTTCTTCCCCCCCCCCCACCCCTCTCTCTCCTCCCCCCCACCCCCCTCTCTTCTCCCCCCCCCACCCCCCTCTCTTCTCCCCCCCCCACCCCCCTCTCTTCTCCCCCCCCCACCCCCCTCTCTTCTCCCCCCCCCCCCCCCCCTCTCTTCTCCCCCCCCCCCCACCCCCCTCTCTTCTCCCCCCCCCACCCCCCTCTCTTCTCCCCCCCCCACCCCCCTCTCTTCTCCCCCCCCCACCCCCCTCTCTTCTCCCCCCCCCACCCCCCTCTCTTCTCCCCCCCCCCACCCCCCTCTCTTCTCCCCCCCCCACCCCCCTCTCTTCTCCCCCCCCCACCCCCCTCTCTTCTCCCCCCCCACCCCCCTCTCTTCTCCCCCCCCCACCCCCCTCTCTTCTCCCCCCCCCCACCCCCCTCTCTTCTCCCCCCCCCCACCCCCCTCTCTTCTCCCCCCCCCCACCCCCCTCTCTTCTCCCCCCCCCCACCCCCCTCTCTTCTCCCCCCCCCCACCCCCCTCTCTTCTCCCCCCCCCCACCCCCCTCTCTTCTCCCCCCCCCACCCCCCTCTCTTCTCCCCCCCCACCCCCCTCTCTTCTCCCCCCCCCACCCCCCTCTCTTCTCCCCCCCCCACCCCCTCTCTTCTCCCCCCCCACCCCCCTCTCTTCTCCCCCCCCCACCCCCCTCTCTTCTCCCCCCCCCCACCCCCCTCTCTTCTCCCCCCCCCACCCCCCTCTCTTCCCCCCCAACCCCCTCTCTTCTCCCCCCCCCACCCCCCTCTCTTCTCCCCCCCCACCCCCCTCTCTTCTCCCCCCCCACCCCCTCTCTTCTCCCCCCCCACCCCCCTCTCTTCTCCCCCCCCACCCCCCTCTCTTCTCCCCCCCCACCCCCCTCTCTTCTCCCCCCCCACCCCCCTCTCTTCTCCCCCCCCTCCCCCCTCTCTTCTCTCCCCCCCACCCCCCTCTCTTCTCTCCCCCCACCCCCCTCTCTTCTCTGCCCCCCCACCCCCCTCTCTTCTCTCCCCCCACCCCCCTCTCTTCTCTGCCCCCCCACCCCCCTCTCTTCTGCCCCCCCACCCCCCCCTCTTCTGCCCCCCCACCCCCCTCTCTTCTGCCCCCCCGCCCCCCTCTCTTCTGCCCCCCCGCCCCCCTCTCTTCTGCCCCCCCGCCCCCCTCTCTTCTGCCCCCCCGCCCCCCTCTCTTCTGCCCCCCCCGCCCCCCTCTCTTCTGCCCCCCCGCCCCCCTCTCTTCTGCCCCCCCGCCCCCCTCTCTTCTGCCCCCCCGCCCCCCTCTCTTCTGCCCCCCCGCCCCCCTCTCTTCTGCCCCCCCGCCCCCCTCTCTTCTGCCCCCCCGCCCCCCTCTCTTCTGCCCCCCCGCCCCCCTCTCTTCTGCCCCCCCGCCCCCCTCTCTTCTGCCCCCCCGCCCCCCTCTCTTCTGCCCCCCCGCCCCCCTCTCTTCTGCCCCCCCGCCCCCCTCTCTTCTGCCCCCCCGCCCCCCTCTCTTCTGCCCCCCCGCCCCCCTCTCTTCTGCCCCCCCGCCCCCCTCTCTTCTGCCCCCCCGCCCCCCTCTCTTCTGCCCCCCCGCCCCCCTCTCTTCTGCCCCCCCGCCCCCCTCTCTTCTGCCCCCCCGCCCCCCTCTCTTCTGCCCCCCCGCCCCCCTCTCTTCTGCCCCCCCGCCCCCCTCTCTTCTGCCCCCCCGCCCCCCTCTCTTCTGCCCCCCCGCCCCCCTCTCTTCTGCCCCCCCGCCCCCCTCTCTTCTGCCCCCCCGCCCCCCTCTCTTCTGCCCCCCCGCCCCCCTCTCTTCTGCCCCCCCGCCCCCCTCTCTTCTGCCCCCCCGCCCCCCTCTCTTCTGCCCCCCCGCCCCCCTCTCTTCTGCCCCCCCGCCCCCCTCTCTTCTGCCCCCCCGCCCCCCTCTCTTCTGCCCCCCCGCCCCCCTCTCTTCTGCCCCCCCGCCCCCCTCTCTTCTGCCCCCCCGCCCCCCTCTCTTCTGCCCCCCCGCCCCCCTCTCTTCTGCCCCCCCGCCCCCCTCTCTTCTGCCCCCCCGCCCCCCTCTCTTCTGCCCCCCCGCCCCCCTCTCTTCTGCCCCCCCGCCCCCCTCTCTTCTGCCCCCCCGCCCCCCTCTCTTCTGCCCCCCCGCCCCCCTCTCTTCTGCCCCCCCGCCCCCCTCTCTTCTGCCCCCCCGCCCCCCTCTCTTCTGCCCCCCCGCCCCCCTCTCTTCTGCCCCCCCCGCCCCCCTCTCTTCTGCCCCCCCGCCCCCCTCTCTTCTGCCCCCCCGCCCCCCTCTCTTCTGCCCCCCCGCCCCCCCCTCTTCTGCCCCCCCGCCCCCCCACCCCCCCTCCCTTCTGCCCCCCCACCCCCCTCCCTTCTCCCCCCCCCTTCTCCCTTCTCCCCCCCCCCTTCTCCCTTCTCCCCCCTCCCTTCTCCCCCCCTTCTCCCCCCTCCCTTCTCTCCCCCCCACCCCCCCTCCCTTCTCTCCCCCCCACCCCCCCTCCCTTCTCTCCCCCCCACCCCCCCTCCCTTCTCTCCCCCCCACCCCCCTCCCTTCTCTCCCCCCCACCCCCCTCCCTTCTCTCCCCCCCACCCCCCTCCCTTCTCTCCCCCCCACCCCCCTCCCTTCTCTCCCCCCCACCCCCCTCCCTTCTCTCCCCCCCACCCCCCTCCCTTCTCTCCCCCCCACTCCCAGCCCTCTCTTCTCCCCCCCCACTCCCAGCCCTCTCTTCTCCCCCCCCCACTCCCAGCCCCCTCTCTTCTCTCTCCCCCCTCCCAGCCCCCTCTCTTCTCTCTCCCCCCTCCCAGCCCCCTCTCTTCTCTCTCCCCCCTCCCAGCCCCCTCTCTTCTCTCTCCCCCCTCCCAGCCCCCTCTCTTCTCTCTCCCCCCCCCACCCCCCTCTCTTCTGCCCCCCCGCCCCCCCCTCTTCTGCCCCCCCGCCCCCCCACCCCCCTCCCTTCTGCCCCCCCACCCCCCTCCCTTCTCCCCCCCCCTTCTCCCTTCTCCCCCCCCCTTCTCCCTTCTCCCCCCTCCCTTCTCCCCCCCCTTCTCCCCCCTCCCTTCTCTCCCCCCCACCCCCCCTCCCTTCTCTCCCCCCCACCCCCCCTCCCTTCTCTCCCCCCCACCCCCCTCCCTTCTCTCCCCCCCACCCCCCTCCCTTCTCTCCCCCCCACCCCCCTCCCTTCTCTCCCCCCCACCCCCCTCCCTTCTCTCCCCCCCACCCCCCTCCCTTCTCTCCCCCCCACCCCCCTCCCTTCTCTCCCCCCCACCCCCCTCCCTTCTCTCCCCCCACCCCCCTCCCTTCTCCCCCCCCACCCCCCTCCCTTCTCCCCCCCCACCCCCCTCCCTTCTCCCCCCCCACTCCCAGCCCTCTCTTCTCCCCCCCCACTCCCAGCCCTCTCTTCTCCCCCCCCCCACTCCCAGCCCCCTCTCTTCTCTCTCCCCCCTCCCAGCCCCCTCTCTTCTCTCTCCCCCCTCCCAGCCCCCTCTCTTCTCTCTCCCCCCTCCCAGCCCCCTCTCTTCTCTCTCCCCCCTCCCAGCCCCCTCTCTTCTCTCTCCCCCCTCCCAGCCCCCTCTCTTCTCTCTCCCCCCCCCACCCCCCCTCTCTTCTCTCTCCCCCCCACCCCCTCTCTCCCCCCCCACCCCCCTCTCTTCTCTCTCCCGCCCCCCCACCCCCCTCTCTTCTCTCTCCCGCCCCCCCACCCCCCTCTCTTCTCTCTCCCGCCCCCCCACCCCCCTCTCTTCTCTCTCCCGCCCCCCCACCCCCCTCTCTTCTCTCTCCCGCCCCCCCACACCCC
Organism: Carcharodon carcharias; assembly: GCF_017639515.1. Lineage (NCBI taxonomy): Eukaryota > Metazoa > Chordata > Chondrichthyes > Lamniformes > Lamnidae > Carcharodon > Carcharodon carcharias. Next base: position 171,888,616 of record NC_054472.1, read on the forward strand.
TCTCTTCTCTCTCCCGCCCCCCACCCCCCTCTCTTCTCTCTCCCGCCCCCCACCCCCCTCTCTTCTCTCACCCGCCCCCCACCCCCCTCTCTTCTCTCACCCGCCCCCCACCCCCCTCTCTTCTCTCTCCCGCCCCCCACCCCCCTCTCTTCTCTCTCCCGCCCCCCACCCCCCTCTCTTCTCTCTCCCGCCCCCCCCACCCCCCTCTCTTCTCTCTCCCGCCCCCCACCCCCCTCTCTTCTCTCTCCCGCCCCCCACCCCCCTCTCTTCTCTCTCCCGCCCCCCACCCCCCTCTCTTCTCTCTCCCGCCCCCCACCCCCCTCTCTTCTCTCTCCCGCCCCCCACCCCTCTCTCTTCTCTCTCCCGCCCCCCACCCCCCTCTCTTCTCTCTCCCGCCCCCCACCCCCCTCTCTTCTCTCTCCCGCCCCCCCACCCCCCTCTCTTCTCTCTCCCGCCCCCCACCCCCCTCTCTTCTCTCTCCCGCCCCCCACCCCCCTCTCTTCTCTCTCCCGCCCCCCACCCCCCTCTCTTCTCTCTCTCCGCCCCCCACCCCCCTCTCTTCTCTCTCTTCCCCCCCCCACCCCCTTCTCTTCTCTCTCTTCCCCCCCCACCCCCCTTTCTTCTCTCTCTTCCCCCCCCCCCCCCCACACCCCTCTCTTCTCTCTCTTCCCCTCCACCCCCTTCTCTTCTCTCCCCCATCTTCTCCCACCCACCCCCCCATCTACTCCCATACCCCCTCTTCTCCCATCCCACCCCACCCCATCTTCTCTTTCCCCCCCCCCACCCCATCTTTTCACTTGAAAAAGTGAAAGATTCTTGGTTTTTATTTGGAGAATGTTGGAATTTAAGAATGAGGAAGCGATGCTTCAGTCATGGTCAGGTCCAATCTGAAGTACTGTACAGCTTTCAATTTTGGGGACAATAGTTTCTAAAAGGTATATTGACCTTGAGTGGACATATTGAGAGGTATAAGCAAAGGTTGGTAAATGGAGTTCAGGTACAAATCGGCCATGATCTAATTTAATGGCTGAACAGGCTTGGGAGGCTGAATGATCTCATATTTCTCATCACGTATGCTCTGTCCGAATACAGCTTATATTTTTCTCTATGTCTCTACCTTTGTCAACCTTTTCATTTTGCAATAATGTCCTTCAGTTTTCAAGCCGCCCAGCTTGAAGGAATTCTCTTCCTTCCTTTTCCTCTTTTTCTTTGAAACCTTCCTTCCATGATGTCTTTTGCAAGTCTGTTTCTTCTTAAGATGCCTTCCCCAATCTCTTTCTTTTCCTAACTAGTCAGCAAATGTTCATTCACTCTCCTCAGCACTTGGTCAGTTGTTTTTTCTGTCTATCTGATCCTTTCCATTCTTCAAATATTTCATATTTTTTACATTAAAATCCCTTAAGTGAAATACTGTTTTACTTTAAAATCCCTTAAGTGAAATCCATCCCAAAGTTATTTTTTTGAGGTAAGCTTCTGGCCAAAGATACAGTCATATGACTGCATTTTGTATGTCATTGTGAGGTGTCAGTAAGAGATGACATTGTGGAATCTGCTATGCTGCAGCACTCCATATGCTGTAAGCTGCTACCCATACTTCCTATCCTGTCTTCTGATCTTAACTGGATGGCTGTGCTACATTTCTGCACCCTCAGGTCCACCCTTTCCTCTTATTTCTCATCTACATGGTTCCCTACAGTGACATTATCCAAAACCAAGTCAGTTTACACATGTACCAGGCTCTATTGATCCCTCAACTGTCGCTAAATTGTCATTGCTTACCTGACACCCAAGATTGGATGATCATCTTCCCCAGTTAAATATTAAGACCGAAGCCGTTGTCTTCTGACTCCATCAGAAATTTCACTCCCTCACCACTTACAGCATCCCTCTGTTAACTGTCTGAAGCTGAAGCTGAACCAGACTATTGTCTACCTTGTTGTTATAATTGATCCCGAGATGAGCTTTCAACCATATGTCTGCTCTGTCAGTAAGAACTCTTATTTTCACTTCTGTAACTTCGCCTGCCTCTATACTACCTGAACTCTTCTGCTGAAACTGCCATCCATGCCTTTGTTACCCCCAGACTTGACCATTCCAAATCACCTGGCTAGCTTCCCACATTTGTATATTTGGGGTTATCCAAAACTCTACTACCTGTGCTCTAACTTGCACTAATGATGTTACCCTATCACTCTTTTGCTCACTGACCTACATTGGCCCCCTGTTGAACAAGGCCCCAATTTTAAAATTCTCATCCTTATTTTCAAATCCCTCCATGGCCTGGCCCCTCCTTACCTCTAATCGCCTCATGTCCTACAACCCTGGCTGTGTTCCTCTTATTCTGACCTCTGGGCATCCCTGATTTTAATTACTCCACCATTGGTGACTGGACCTCAGCTACCTAGGTTTTATGCTCTGGAATTGGCTTCCAAGCTTAGTCAATTGCCCCACTATCTCATTGCATGGCTTGGTGTCATGTTTTGTTTTATGTGAAGTGCTTTGGGACATTTTATTAAATTAAAGATGCTGCATAAATGCACGTTTGTTGTTGGGCCCTTGCACCATCAGTGCTGGTCAGTCTAAAAAAAAATTACCAAAGGTAATTTGCCTTCTGCATTTCCAGAGTCAAGATAGATTGAGCTGAGCATGCTGAATGTCAAAGCAGGATTTGCTAAGTGATTAGCCATGTACCTACCTGAATCTAGGACATTAACTGTAGTTGCATTGTGGTGGTTTGAAGGCAAATGTCTGAGTGGTCACTCGTATACCATGAAGTCGGCATGGTCTTGGTTGGATGCCCAGCCTAATAAATCTGATGGTAATCTATGATGATCTGAGTTGCACTCTGCATAGCCACCTACCTACTGCAAAAACTGAACTGCTTGGACTTGAAAAGAAGAAGCTGCAAGCCTGATGTGGACTGTTTACTTTGATGGCTCAATAAACTGGCACACTGATAGAATGTGAAGCAGGGTGGCATTGGCACTGTAGGCCTAACAGGTTTTGTCTACTTTGGTTATGACTGTTTACACTTGTCCTCTTTCCTTACATTGTGGTCATTTGGAAAAGAGGGTAGGTGCACAATTGATGTGCTTTTTTAGCTGTAAACAGCAAATTATCTTAAACTTATATTAATTGGGGAACAGTATGTACTGTATATATTGTTTGATATGCTTCCATGCAGAAAGTATGTCAGCTGTGGCTCAGTAAGTAGCACTGCCTCTGAGTCAGCAGATTGTGGGTTCAACTCCCATTCTAGAGACTTGAGTACAAAATGTGAGCATAGAACCTTGGCTGACACCACAATACAGTGCTGAGGGAATGAACAAGCTGCGGCTTTTTTCTGTAGAAAAGGGAAGACTTGAGTGGTGACCTGATCGACGTCTTTTAAGATTATGAAAAGATTTGATGAGGTAGACACAAAGAAGTTTCCATTCGTGTGGGGGCCAGAGTTTAAGGTAAAAATGCATAAAAATAAGCTAGTCACCAATAAACTCAATAGTAAATTAAGAGGAAATTTCTTTATCCAGTTAGAATGTCGAACTTGCTACCATGAGTATTTGAGGTGACTAACTTGACGCAGTTAAGGGGAGTAGGTAAAGACATCAGGGAAAAAGGAGTAAAGGAAAACAATGGGGGTTAGATGAAGAGAGATGGGAGCGGGCTTGTGGTTTTTTTATTCTTTCATGGGATTTGGGTGTTGCTGGTAAGGCTAGCATTTATTGCCCATCCCTAATTTCTCTTGAACTGAGTAGTTTGCTTGGCCATTTCAGTTGAGTCAACCACATTGCTGTGGGCCTGGAGTCAAATGTAGGCTAGACCAGCAGATTTTCTTCCCTAAAGGGCATTAATGAACCAGATGGATTTTTTATGACAATTGATGATAGTTTCATAGCACTGTTACTGAGGTGAGCTTCGTTAGCATCATTACTGAAGCGAACTTTTTAAAATTTAATTTAATCCAGTTTTTTTTACTTAATTGAATTTATTAAATTTAAAACCCACCAGCTGCAATAGTGGCATGACCCTGGGCCTCTGGATTACTATTCCAATGACATTAACACTACACCACCATCTCGCCTTGTGTGGAGCATGAGACCAGTTGGGCTGAATGGTCTGTTTCTGTGCTGTATTAGGTAACCCTACATTATTTAGTAACTATTTACAAACCAGGAGTAAGAGAAATTGATTAAATGGCAACTGTATTATAGTTCAGACATTGAAAATATAAAGGTTCCTATGAATCCACTTTGAACATGGAAACAGGAGACCATTCAACTCCTCCAGCCTATTCCACCATTCAGTTAAATTGTGGCCAATCTTTATTTTGACTCAATTTATTCTCCGTAGTTCCACATCCCTTATCATTGTCCAACAAAATTCAATTAATCCCGGTTTTTCAGTTGACCTAACCGTGACAGTTTTTTGAGGGAGAGAGTTGAAGATTTTCACTATCCTTTGGAAAGAAATGCTTCCTGACATCATCCCTGAATAGCCTAGCTCTGTTTTTATGGTTATGCCCTCCTCTTATTCTGGACTTCTATACCAGAGGAAATATTTATCTTTTTTACCCTATCAAATCCTTTACTTAAACATCTCAATCTTATCACCCCTAAATGTTTGATACTTGAGGGAATATGAGTCAAATCTATGCAACTTTTATTCCAGAAAATTTCATCACTTTAGCCCTGGTAATATTTCTATCCAGTAGGAATAAGGAATCACCTGCAATGTCTTTCTCCACTACCCTGTACTATTAACCATCCCTGTGGTCCAAGTTGGACTGCAGTGGCTAAAGAAGGCAGCTTGCCACCACCTTCTAAAGGGCCATTAGGGATGGCAGTAAAATGTTGGCCAGCCAGCAATGCTCACATATTATGAAATAATGAAAATATACCCTTAGCCTCCTTTTTCTGCATGCTGCTGCTCAGTGACATCATCCAAAATCACCCTCAGTTTTCACATTTCTGCTGATGATGCCCAGCTGTGCCTCACCTCCACTGATTCAATTATTTAACTGCTTGTTGGACATCCAGAAACTTCCTCCAACTAAATGAGCAGACTGAAGTCATGTCATCGATCCGTGCTTGAGCTTCACTGTCTGTCCGTGGTCTCAATCCCTCTCCTTGGGCACTTGTTTGAGACTGAACCAAACTGTTTGCAATCTTGGTGTCGTATTTGACCCTGAGGTGAGCTTTCAACCACACATTTGCGCCATCTCTGCCCTGCCTCAGGTCATCTGCTGCTGAAACCCTTGTCCATACCTTTTTTACTTCTAGGCTTGATTATTCTAGCACACTCCATGTTCTACCCACTTAAGGCTGCCCAAATTTCTCGAGCAACTAGGGATGGGCAATAAATGCTGGCCCAGCGAGCGAAGCCCACACCCCGTGGATGAATTAAAGAAAAAAATTCTGCTGCCCTTGTCCTAACTTGCTCCAAGTCCTATTCATGCATCAACCTTGTGCTCACTAGCCTACATTGACTTCTGGTTAAGACCACCTTTTAAAATTCTCATGCATGTTTTCAGATGCCTCCGTGGCTTCGCTGCTCCTTATCCCTCTCATCTTTAGCTCTACTACCCTCTAAGGTATCTGTACTCCATTTTTAGCCTCTTGAGCATTCCTGATTTTAATCACTTCACCTTTAGCAGCAGTGCCTTCACATGTCTAGGCTCTGAAATTCCTCCCTTACACCTCTCCAAGTCTTATCATTTTCCTCCTTTCGGATGCTCCTTAAAACATATCTCTTTGACTAAACGTTTTGGTCATCTGCCCTATTATCTCCTTTTGTGACTCAGTCTCTAATTTTGCTTGAGAATGCATCTGGGAATTGCCTTGAGCTGTTACACTACATTAAAAGTTCTATATGAATACAAGCTGTTTTGGTGAAAGCATGCTGCACCCTCTCCCAAGGCCACTCTCGACGCAGTCTAACCAGAGGTCTGTACAATTGTGACATACATTTTTTAAAATTATTCATTCATGGGATGTGGGCATCGCTGGCCTGACCAGCATTTATTGCGCATTCCTTGTTCACAGGGCACTTAGAGTCAACCACATTGCTGTGGGTCTGGAGTCATATGTAGGCCAGACCAGGCAAGGACAGCAAATTTCCTCCCCTAAAGGGCATTAGCAAACCAGATATGTTTTTACAACAATTAACAATGGTTTCATGGTCATCATTAGACTCTTAATTCCAGATTTTTGTTGAATTCAAATTCCATCACCTGCCGTGGTGGGATTCGAACCTGGGTCCCCAGAACATTACCTTGGGTCTCTGGATTACTAGCCCAGTGACAATACCACTACATCATTGCCTCCCCTAACTTTGCAAGTTGAACACAACAAACCAATGACCTGTATAATGATCTAACTTAACTTCCTGAATATTTATCATTAAATATTTACAGATGCCATCCGAAAGGTTCCACCTTCAATATTCTAGTGTCTTTGAGCCAAACTCTAACATTCTATTAGCTGCGAACTCGCCTGTACTTTTCCAGCAATTTCTAGACCATGGAGTTATTTCTCAAAGTGCTGCAACGAAACAACATGCCTTGTTCAACAAATATGATCTGCACATATGTGCTGTACAAAATATCTTGTTCATTTGGACATGAAGCAAATTTCATTCCTTATTGGCAGACCACCACTGACAACTGCCAAGAAAAATGGCTCAGGATGAAACATCAGCAGACAGTGTGCCAAAGACTTGCCTTTGGCAAAGTACACATGAGACATCAATAATTAACCTGTGGCTGGGAAAGATCCTCTTTTGTAGAAGGAGAGAGTTCTGAATTTTCAGCAAAGTTGAAGTTAAAGTAGGTGATCATGTATTCAGTTAGTAAATACACTGAACTGAATCCTGTCATAAAAATGTGAAGTTCCCTGATAGTTTGTTTGATGGGTAAAAGCACTGGTTAATATATAAGTGATAGTTTAACATATAAACCTGCAAGACACTGGCTTGGCTTTTTATGCTGAGTTAACTGATGTCAGCAGAGCAGCAGTTTGGGTGCTAACATTGGCCTTGTAACTACTTTTCTAGGGGATGGAGTTAATGGTCCAGCATTCCCATTCTAATCGTTAATAGTGACATCTGAAAAATTGATGTCAATGTCCACAGAGAACAGGATTGTGCTTGGCTATGATGTTCTTCATGGTCTATTGACTTCCCCTCTAAAGCGCAGTCTCAAACTGACAGGTGAAAAATTGTCTCTTAAACATATTGTAATGTTTTTTGGTTCCATTTATTTTCTCCAGTTTTATCTGCTTAGATGGTTTATTGAGAACTTTAGTTTTAGATATAACAGATATTGTGGAAATGCTTCTTAAAAGATAAACCGTCTCTTTCCTACATTATTGCTGTTGCTTGTAGTACTCCTACCAGGACGTCAGTTGTCATGGCATGTCCTGCTTGTCTGTTATGCTCGCCTGTTTTGCTCCCTGCTCACACATCTGCTGTAGCTCGCCTGCAACTGGTCTGTGGCATCCATCATCCAATTACACCTAGGTCAACCCCCCTCTCTATTACCCTCTACTTTGTCCTGAGGTCTGTAGCTTTTCAGCTAGGGTAATGTTCTGGGGACCTGAGTTTGAATCCCACCATGGCAGATGGTGAAATTTGAATTCAATAAAAACCTGGAATTAAAAGTCAAGTGATGACCACGAAACCATTGCTGATTGTCGTAGAAACCTATCTGGTTCACTAATGTCCTTTAAGGAGGGAAATCTGGTCTGGTCTGGCCTATATGTGATTCCAGACCCACAGCAATGTGGTTGATCCTCTGAACAAGGGTAATTAGGGATGGGCAATAAATACTGGCCTTGGCAAAAACTCCGACATCCCATCAACAAATTAAAAAAAAGCTGTCATCAAATGTCTGAAATAATGACATTTTCTTTTCTGGATGTCTCATTTTCTTGATGTTACAATTTCAAGCAAATCTTCATTTGTCTTCTGGCCTATGTATGGGATTTTTAGCATACATCTTAGTGTTCAATTTCAAAGGCCTGTATTTTCTTCTACAGATCTTTGCTTACTGTCGAGGCTTCTGAGACATACAGAAATGTGAATAGAATGTAGCACCTTAAGAGTTTTTTTTCCTTGTTGCAAGCTTGCGTTCTCTTGTTGACCTTGTTAGTAATGTCATAACATAAGTGTGTGATGGTTGGATGTGATATTTTTCCTGTATGCTTAACTACCACCATGAGCCCTCTAGCTGGATGGTGGGAGCAGTGGACTGACTAGCCCAGTGATGGGCAATCTAGGCTAGTGAGTGGGTCGCATGAGTGGCCCTCCTTCGTCTCAGTGGGCCCATGAATGAGATTAAGTACATTTAATGCACACTGAATATTTCATAACGAGTTATAGAAAATGCTTAATCATTCATATCTAAGTAGAACTATCATCAACTTCAAATGCTAATAGCAAAAGAAATATTTATGCTTGCCTTACGTCATACTCAGTGTGGCCTCTGATTAGATCTGTCCTCCACAAGCTTTCTTAGATGCTTCGTAATTCGGCACTGAGGTTTCCATCCATTGGTCTGTTGCATTTCTTGCGTTTGATGTGTTCCATAGCAAAAGAAAGTCTGCTCACATGTAGCACTTTGATTGGACGCAGAGGGAATGCATGGCTCTCTCAGTCAATGTTGTGTGCAATCAGAATGCACTTTGCTTTAAGTGCGTATCACTTTAGTAATACTGGTAGAAAAAAAGCTACATGGACAGAAACCAGCGGATTCTGGTAACCCTGCATGTGGGTAATGGTCAACAAAATATCTTGTGGGGCACACTTGAAGCCCTGATGGGCCATAGGTTGCCCACCACTGGACTGGTCCAATGCTTCAAATATAATTTCCACTTCATTATTGAGAAACATCAGTGCCGAGCCTTGGGAAGGATATAAAGCATATCCTTTCATATTTGGAAAACCAAATGCTCACTATGCATTTGCCATTTTAAATAAAACTTGAAACCCTCTGCTGCCACTATTATAGGACCTTGCTGTCAGTGCTTAAGATTGGCTCTTGTAAAGATCAGCCAATTGTTGTGAATTCAGTTACAGACTGGAATTTTATTCCATCATTATTTGCTGCCTGCAGGAGGGGGGAATGGCTGAAAGGTTTGGTAATTTCTGTAGTTAGCATCTAGACCAAATGTAAAGCTACTTATTCTGGCACAGAAGGTCACATTGTAAATTAATTGTATGTTATAGAAGTATTTTTTTTTTGGTTTTTAATAATTCTATTCTTTCAATATTAGGTGTTATGGACAGGTAATGAAAGAGAACCATTTCCAGGAGCAACAATGACTGAGTGCTTCCTGCCACCAACGAGCAGTCCTAGTGAACACCGCAGGGCTGAACATGGCAGTAGCCTGGCTCGTACACCAAGCTCCGAAGAGATTAGCCCTACAAAATTCCCAGGACTGTATCGTACTGGTGAGCCTTCACCTCCTCACGAAGGCTTGCATGAGTCTGTTGACATAGTGTCTGATGATGAAAAGGAACATGCAAAGAAAAAAGGCAAATTTAAAAAGAAAGAAAAGAGAAGTAAGTAATGGTTGATGTTTCCTGGAATTGTGACATGTTAATTGGACTGTGTCTGTGGCATCTGTGCAGTAAGAGCACCTCAGGATTGTCACTCTGGTTTGAAGAATGATGGTGACCTTAGGTTGGCGTAGTAGATGGCAGCTCAGCTTAAACTGCCCTTCCTAACTCTGAAATCTAGGTTCAGATTCAGCTCTGAATGATGAGATCAAAGTTTCTGGTGCCTGTAGAGGGCTCTTTGTGAAATGCATTTGGCTAGCCACAACCCAGTTCTTAGAGGGCATGGACCTGCAATACAAAACTCCCTAATTCAGTACGAGTTGGAAATTAATTTGCACTGGTACTGTAGGGAGTGCAAGTTTGTGATTAGGGCTGAGGCATGACGGAGGGAGCTTTATTCTGCATTTGATTGTGCACTACTGGACCTGGGAGTGCTTGATACTGACTGGCTGCCTGAAATGGAAAGCATTTCATTTCTCAGCACTAATATAACTCATCTTGATGAGCACAAAAAATATGGAAATTACAATTTGCATGTAAAACCATTGTTTTATTCCCTATTACTTTTGTATCTCACTGTTTAGTCCTGTATTTCTTCCTTACATTTTGTATTGGAGATTGAGAAGACCAGCTTCCTATTGATGGAAATAGGGTTTACCTGCACTAGTCAGTGTGAGTGAAACTATTCTTTAACTTGTACTATATCTCTGTGAACTGATGCTCACCTTGACGCTCTTGGGTATGGTACAGATAGCCTTCTGGTGTGAAGGAACTCAAGGATCCTGCAGTGCCTTCCTGGCAGAAACAGAATAAATTTGTTAGATGGATGGTGGGAATAAGCGGCATCTGATTTATTGTTCTTTTTCTTGTAGCTGAGGGGTATGCGGCCTTCCAAGAGGACAGCTCAGGTGATGAAGCAGAGAGCCCATCAAAGATGAAAAGGCCAAAGGGTATCCATGTCTTCAAAAAGCCTAGTTTCTCCAAGAAGAAGGAAAAAGACTTCAAGGTCAAAGAGAAGCCAAAGGAGGAAAAGCACAAGGAGGAAAAACATAAAGAGGAAAAACACAAGGAGAAGAAATCCAAAGATATAACAGCAGCAGATGTTGTTAAACAGTGGAAAGAAAAAAAGAAAAAGAAAAAGCCTGCTCCTGACCCAGAAGCAGTTCCAGTCGATACTACTCCTTCTCTCAGGCCTGTCTTTGGTGTTCCCTTGGCTGAAGCTGCTGAGAGGACTATGTTATATGATGGGATCCAGCTACCAGCCGTTTTTCGAGAGTGTATTGACTACATTGAGAATTATGGCATGAAGAGTGAGGGCATTTATAGGGTATCAGGTACAGTTTCAACTTGTTTTTGGAGTGTTCAGTACTTTCTTTTAAAGCGTTTGATTTAGCTGTGAGAAAGCAGAACTATTGGCAATCTCCAAACACTTTTAAAAGAAGAATTGGGCAGTGTTGAAATAATAAAGGTTCATGTTTATTATGCAAGATGAAAGTTTACACCCACAAACAGACAACAGAATATGCCCTCAAATTAACAATTACCCTCAATTTAGGTTTAATAAAAGATATTACAGATGCTAAGTGACCCGCTATATATTTCTAACATTCCTAGCCATTTATTTGAGGCAGAACTGACATTTTTCTGACTTAAGTTGTACTTGTCTTATAGTTCTTTCTGATTGACCTGAATGAAGAATGTCAGAATTTGTTCTTCAAATGAATTGACTGATGTGGTGACCATCTGCTGTCCTAGACAAATTCATGGCGAACTTTGACTTATTTCTATCTAGTATGTGTAAGATTGGTTTAACGCAAGTAATTCATTGCATTTCAATTGAGACCAGACTTATGGGGACACAGGGCATTGTAATGTGTCTCTATTAGGTTTTAAGTTTAGTTCACATTGCCTTTCTTCAGAAATCCCTGATTAGTACCTTGGTTACTCTGCAGTGGGAATAAAAGCTAAAGTTTTTATGGACTTATGGAAAGGGGGGATTATGAGGAGAGAGCAATATCCAAAGTCAAATAAATCATCTTGAGTTTTACTGGTAGATTTTGGCAACCTATAGCATAGTCTTGGGTACAAATCTAGATTTTTGTCTCTGCCTGCATCTGATATTGCTAGTCCTCTAAAGAGTATAATGCTTGATTGGAGACAATTGAATAAGGAGCACATTCATCATTTTAGAAGATGAAAGCGCTATTAGATATAAAATTTGAAGATTTGTCTGATTTCGATGTTTTGAGTCACGCGCTGCTGTATTGTCACCTGACTTGCTATTCAATTTTTAGCTAGCTTAATTAACTATGTCAGCACTCTACAGATCCTGGTACTGAATAAAAGGAGTTCAGGTTAGGTTAGCACTGATCTAGGAGACGCCCGTTGCGTAAAGGTGACCAGAAAGAATATGAATCTGTAGTAGACTTTACAATATAACTGATTTTTTTCACCTGTAACTGAGCCTTGGGCTTGTTTTGATTTTGCACAATCTCACAGTTGAGGTTTACGTTTGATGAACCTATCATCTGTTAACTGCTCAACTTGCTAGGGAGGAGAACACGTCCCTTTTAAAGAACACACAAAAGCATGAAATAAGAAAAGGGGGATTTCCGCAGATTCTGTTCAATTGGTTCTATCATGAGCTTTACTCAACTACTTTAATAGCCCGTGGTAAGAGTTTCTCCCTTTCTTGCCATCTTTTCCCCAAAAGGTAGATGTACAAAGTTTAAATTATTTATATAACCTAACATTAATTTTTCATTTCTTTTGCAAGTTACTTTTTTCTCCATTTCCCAGTGGGATTTCTCTGAAATTGAACAATCTCCTGGAATGGAAAGGAGGCTAATGTGTATGATTCCTTATGGAACCATCGCTTATGTTCCTGGAACAGTTGTTACTGCAGTCTCCTGGCATCGCCCACTAGCAATGGTGTGGAAGGAAAGCAGTACTGAAATTAGGAAGACTTACAGGATAATTTGTAAAACATTTTAAGGGATCTTTTTTCTTATTTTTTTTTCCAGATTTTGTAGGTACCTGATGCAATTGCCAATATTCTGAACTGAAACCCTTTATTTTCAGACAAACAGGATTCACCTCAGCTCCCAGCTCAGATATACCATCTCGCCCTGAGAATTCCAAGTCATTTTAGATTTTCATAGATGTTGTTCTGTGTACTTCCAGCATTTTCTGTTTTTATTTCACATTTCATGCCCCAGCAATTTGTTTTGTCCCTTCACCTCACAATAAGAATCCTTGTGCCTCTTTGAATGTGTTTGGAACTGTTTTCAGCTGCATTACCGTCTATTAAGAACTAGGTTGATACCGCTCAAAGTCTCAGGTCCCTTGCAACCTGTAAACAGGACGTTTTCATCCCATCAGTCTGGACTAAATTCTAATTTGTCTAAGGGGAAAGGCAATGTTCCCATCTATCATTCCATAGAACCCCTCTGAAGGATTTTATGTGAAAATTCATTGTCACTCAACCTCAGTAAAGAATCTGTTAACAAAGTCTTTTATTTATGAGGTTACTAAATTTTTCCAGCATGTGGAATCAATTTTGTTAAAATCTGTTAATACTCTCTTTTACTTGCTATCCCTCATTTAGGTACCAAATCAAAAATTGATGAATTGAAAGCTGTGTATGATCGTGAAGAGTCTCCAAATCTGGAGGATTATGATGCAAATACAGTGGCCAGCCTATTGAAACAATACCTCCGTGAGCTGCCTGAAAATGTTCTTACCAAGGAACTCCTAATGCGGTTTGAGGATGCGTGTGGAAAAGGCACAGATGGTGAAAAAGTCCAGGAATGCCGACGTCTACTAAAGGAACTGCCTGTATCGAATTACCTCCTCTTTTCTTGGCTTATTATCCATATGGACCATATCATAGAAAAAGAAAGCGAAACAAAAATGAATATCCAGAATATTTCTATTGTTCTTAGCCCTACTGTTCAGGTACTGAATGATGCACTAAGTAGACTTCAGTCAGTTATTAAAATTGCTGCAGAATTTGGTGTGAATTGAGAAATATATGGTTGCACTTACGTTGCTATTTTTTCCTTCTCTTCCTTCTATTACCTAATTTTGTGTTTTCTCTCTCCGATCTATTTGTATCATGTTCCCCACGCAAACAAATGGCTTGGCGAGCCACTCTTAATCCAGTAGTAGCAAAATACATGATATGATGTTGTGGTTTATTTACCCATAGAGAAGTGCCATTGCTCAGCACCTCCTTCATGGTGTTTACAAGTTTTACACTTGCTTATCTCCCACTTTTAATCCTTTCAATTTATTGATTTTTACCGTGTTCAGGCGAATGATGAAAACGTGTTTATACACTTGATGATGAGTTGTGCTGCTCACGATGAGTACCCACATCTGTTCCCTGTCAAGTGATGGCACTGGCGTGTGGGTGGAGGCAAGCAGAATCCTTTGAATCAGTTTGGCTCCAAGGTGATGTACCTGCTAATGGATGAAATTTCTGGTGCAGACCTATCAACAGAAGTTGGAATACTTCCCGCTCATTCCAGGTTACCCTGCAAACCAGTGTTCGAATGGGTAGGGTATGTTGAACTAATGGCAGGAGACTTACCCGTGCTATATAATGATAGATTGCATAGGTTAGACAGTTAAATTGTGGCATCTGGGTTGCCGAGCCTTGGCTCTTGTCAAGCTGCGTCAATGCTAACTGTACTTGGATAAGTGAGATGGCGGGCACAGGCTTTACTTACACGTGTTCTCAATAGTTTGGTATGGCTCTTGTATCTGGTCTGAGATGTTCATAGGTCCATCTAGCAGGCCAAACAAAATATACTTCAATGATGAATCATTTTATTTTTAGCGGGTTGCTGATGTCAGAATTTCACTAGTGATTTGATTTCTTTTGAAGAGCTATAAAAGATAGTATTTATGACATTCTGTTGATATTCAGCCATCTTTGTTTGAAAGGCTTTTAAGCAACCAAAGTAATAATACCCATCATTTTTGAATAAGAGAAAAGGATTTATCTGTCCTCTGGGCACCCCAAAGCGCTTTATAGTCAATTAGGTACTTTTGAACTGTAATCACTTTTGAAATGTAGAAAATGTGGCAAACAATTTGCACATAGCAAACCCACAAACAACAGTATGATGACCATCGGTGATCTGCTCTTGGTGATTTTGATTGAGGGGTAAATGTTGGCTGGGGCATTGGAGATGTCGGAAGAACTTTTGGTGCACAAAAAAAGATGGCTGTGGTTGTTTGAGGTCAATCATCTCAGTTCCAGGACATCACTGGAGTTCCTCAGAGTAGTGTCCTAGGCTCAATCATCTTCAGCTGCTTCATCAATGATCTTCCTTCCATCATAAGGTCAGAAGTGAGGATGTTTGCTAATGATTGCACAATGTCCACCATTTGCGACTCCACAGATACTGAAGCAGTCCCTTTCTAAATGCAGCAAGACCAGGACAATATCCAGATTTGGGCTGACAGATGGCAGGTAATGTTCATGCCTCACAAGTGCCAGGCAACGACCATCTCCAATAAGAGAGAATCTAATCGTTGCCCCTTGACACTCAGTGGCAGTACCATTGCTGAATCCTCCACTAACAACATCCTGGGGGCTTGCCATTGACCAGAAACTGAACTGGACTAGCCATATAAATACTGTGACTACAAGAACAGGCCAGAGGCTAGGAATCCTGCGATGAGTAACTCACCTCCTGACTCTCCAAAGCCTGTCCACTATCTACAAGGCACAAGTCAGAAGTGTGATGCAATACTCTCCACTTGCCTGGATGGGTGCAGCTCCAACAACTGAAGAAGCTTGACAGCATCCAGGACACAGCAGCCTGCTTTATTGGCACCCTATCCACAAACATTCATTGCCTCCACCACCAATGCAACAGTAGCAGCAGTGTGTACCATATACAAGATGCACTGCAGAAACTCAGCAAGGCTCCTTCGACAGCACCTTCTAAACCCATGACCACTACCATCTAGAAGAACAAGGGCAGCAGACAAATGGAAACACCACAACCTGTGAGGTCCCCTCCAAGCCATTTACCTTACTGACTTGGAAATATATCGCTGTTCCTTGGCTGAGTCAAAGTCCAGGAATTCCCTCCCTAACAACACTGGATGTACCTACACCACCTGGACTGCAGCAATTCAAAAAGGCATCCCACCAACGCCTCCTCAAGGGCCATTAGGGATGGGCAATAAATGCTGGCCTAGCCAGCGACGCCCACATCCCATAAATAAATATTTTAAAAATTGCTTTATTTACAAATGGGGTATTATCTCCTTGTAAAAGGTATTTAGAATGTGTTTGTTGATGAGTTTCACTGTACATGGCGTAACAGCTTATATTTGCATAGTGTCTTTGACATAAGCCATCCTAAGGAGCTTCATAATTGGAGAATATTAGATAGTAAGGACTATCTGGAGGAATAGATTGAGGTGTAATTTTAAAAAGCCTGTTTGTAAAAATAAGATTTTAAAGGAAAAGTCCGAAGTGATAAGATGGAGATTTAGGGAGGGAGTAATGTCAACGTGGCCGAAACTCTGTCACCAATTTCAGAATGATAGGAGATGAGAGAAAATGCAGATATACCGAGAATTTGAGAACTGTAGGGAGTCAAAGGATATATGAGGCTGTAGGTGGTTCCAGGGCAAGGAAGGATGAGATTGTGGAGAGGCTTGAAGAGCAGTTTATATTTGATACCCATGGAGATAGAGATTGAGTGTACATCAATGGGGTGGTGGTGGTGGGGAGCTACTGAACAAACAGGACTTAGTATGTGACTGGATATGGACAGATGCATCAGCTGAGTTTGTGGAGGAGGGTTGGCCAGAAGACAGACATTGGAGCAATGAGCCTGGAGATGATAAAGGGAGTCAAGGGGAGGAAATGGCTTCCTGTAGAATTCGTGGCAGGGCTGAAAGCGATGGTTGTGTTTCTGATGTTCAGTTGAAGCAAACTGTGATTTATCAAAGACTTGATAGTAAATAGGTAGATAGCCGTGACATTGAGAAAGGTGATGGAAATGTAGGTAGTAGGAGTTAATTACCAATGAGGGAGACTATTTGGCATGTCTTAGTTACTAGCTCAGTGTTTCCAGTGTAAGTGTGGAAGCTGGCCCAGTTCCTGTGGACAATGATGTTTAAGGGCAGCATGCTGTAAAGGGACCAAAGATCATTGAGGGTCTCAAGGGATGATTTCCAGGGATGTGCTTGGATAGATGAGTAGAACCACTTAGGCAGTTCCAGGGAATTAGATGATGGAGGAGAGCTGATGAAGAAGGATGGCATCATCCATCATCTGAAATGTTGCAGGGAGTTTGAGGAAGACATGATAATAATGGACCGGAGTCATAGACACCGTTTGTTACAATGCCAGTTTAGTTCTGTGCACAGGAAGGAAGCCAAATTGGAGGAATTTGAACTGTGAATTATGAACACAATGGGTTAGAGCTGAGAGGCAAAAGTTTGTCTGATGATCTTAAGAGGAAAATAAATTTGGAGATGGGGCAGTAGGTGGAAGAAACGCAGATTGACCTATGCCAGTCTTAGTCAAAGCTCTCTTGAAATATTTTCATTCTGCCTTCTACAATGCTTAGTGTCATGATTTATATTCCCTTTGGCTGCCCATGGTGTGTTATTCCTCCTTGTCCTGTTTACCGTGGACAATGCTATCCTCCTCCACAGAGAGTAGGGGCTGGCTCTGAGCTAGAGTGGGTAGGGATGTGGAGAGGCCAGGAGTGGCAGGGAAAGAAAGGGCGGTAGTAGACAGCTGCACTGATTGCTTCCATCCAAAGATATGAGAAATCTGAGAATTTTGTTTGGTGCAAGATGAAGAAGGTAGGGGAAATGGGTTTGAGGTCATGGATAGTTACATACATGGAACAATGGATTATCTTTAGGCTGGAATAAGTAAGGGAAAGTAATCCTGCCAAACAAGCACAATACTGCGGATGCTGGAAACCTGAAATAAAAACAAAAAGTGCTGGAAGCACTCTGCTCAGGCGACACCTATGATGCTTCCAGAACAATATCCAAAGCTGTATCTTCAGGAGGGAAAATTAGGCAGGGAAGAGATGAGCACATCCAGAACATGTACTAATTCCTGCCCTTCCTTCTGTAGATCAGCAATCGTGTGCTATACCTATTTTTCACCCATGTTAAAGAGCTGTTTGGGGAAATAGAGTTGAAGCCAGTCGTCAAACCACTTCGCTGGTCTAATGTGGCAACAATGCCAGCCTTGCCTGAGACACAAGAGAGCATTAAGGAAGAAATTCGGCGACAGGTATGTTTAGGAGCATCTTGTAAACCAAATAGAAGAAAACAGCAAAGTTGCATGAATATTATACATCACTTTTCCTTTAACTTGATGCTTTAGACTGAAGACAAGCATAATAATTAAACTCTGTACAGTTTTCTTTGATTTCTCTGTGTCAAGAACTGTCTACTAAACACCATCTCTGTATGTCAGCTAGAAAACCTGACATGTTTTAAAGCAAGGAACTTAAGCCCTTCCAGTGCATCTATCAGTAAATGGTTTATTACTGTACTAACCTTTACAGACCTGAAAGTTCTTAGATTTGATACTAACCTCTGTTTTGGTTTAGCCAATCTAAGATGGGTACAGTAGAGATTACTGAAATGGGCTTGAACATTTTCAGGTTAAGAGGGAAAAATTGACTAGAATTCCTAATTAATATCCAGGGATCAATACTAGAAAGTGGCTTTACAGTACTGCTTATAGGTGTGTCAGTGTTAATTCAATTTATCTGCTAAACGCGGTGAATAGTAAAACTAAAAAATTAGCCGTAACCAAATCAGTCGTGTCAAAGATGAAGCCTGTGTGAAAGCTTAGGCAATGTTCATCTCATGGCAGCCTTCAGTTACCAATCAGTTGTACCCACGGCCTTCTCTGCCAAGTTAAGTACACCAGCTGTACTTGTACTTCTAACCTCTAGGACCTGGTGGCTGAGACCATGGACATCATCCCTTTACTATCTGCAGTTTGTTATCTGCTACAGCGAGAAGTTCAATAGATTGATGGGTGGTGTGACCATCGACTAGGGATGTCCAGCCAACTCCCAGTCTTTACAGCTGCCCAAGGATTCTGACTGTAACTTGGCCACTAGTGGCAGCAAGTCAGCCAGTAAGAGCTTGTGGGAGTTCTAGGGGGCCCTGGGGGTGACTGAAACCAGTTGGGCTACCTGATTCACAGAAATCATGTAATGATTTAAAAAAGCAAAAGATAAAATCTGCATATGGTCACATCAGGAAGGTAACCTCGCTTCCAGGTGTGAACGGTTGATGTGAAGCTGCTCGATCTGCCTCATTTGGTCAATGTGCTTGAGCAGCACCTTTTGTAATTAACTCCCATGGTAATGACAAATGATTAGCATTATCCTTCTTCTAAACAGGACTAAAATTCATAGGTGTAAATAGTTAAACTGAATGCAGATGTGAATTCTACAATGTGACCCTAAATATTTTCAACATTGAAAAATTTCCATTTATTTTAATATTCAGTACTAAGCACTGTAATGAATACTACACTGTCATGAATAAAGTGTTAGGATGTGCCAAGCAGGTGTTTCTAGCCAGGATCGTCACTGGAATTTTGTCAAGCATAATGCTGGGCATTGCTATATGGGTTTGATGACTTTGTTTCCATTTTTTGTTTTTCTTTCTCATTACTTTTCCTGTTTTATTTCCCTTTATTTGTCTCCCTTGCTATCTCTACAGATTGTGAGTTAATGGAGACAGAACTTGCCCATATGGCCCACAACTAAGGTTCATTATTATACCAGTATTAAAGGAATGGCCGGAAAATGGGACTGCGAGCCAAGCTAGACAGTTTTGATGGACTTTCTAATCACTTAAGAAGAATGCAGGCATAGAGCTAGGAGCATCCATTCTTACAACAATAGTAACTTGGGGGAAGGAACAAGGAAATAAATCTTTGAAAAAGGCACATTTTCTTGAAAAGTTAACAGATTTAATCATAAACTTGAGCAGGCAGGATTTTCTAGTGGTGTGCCCTACTGGTGTACTAGTACTCAGCATCATGTTGATATGGGTTTTCCATTATAAATCATCACATGGTAAGTTCCCAATTTTAGTAGGTTTGTGTAGTTAAGGATAATTTTTTAATCCTTTGGCTGAAGCCAAAGAGAGGTCAATATGGCTATTCTTTTAGTTATAATACTTGCACCTCTTACTGGTCAGCTCTAAATGACATTAGCAGAGGTACAGGATCCAGAATACTTGTTTCCCTTTGATTGGGATATGTGTGCTGGTGGAGCAATTAAAGGGAAATTAACATTAAAGGGCACTGGTTGTTTGGTTTTTACTGTGTGTGGACTTACTCTTTTAACTCTCTTTGTGGATTCATGTGATTGGTACAGTGCTCTCTTGAGTTTTCACTCTGTCCCTCCAGGAATTTCTGTTGAATTGCTTGCACAGAGACCTGCAAGCTGGCATAAAGGACTTATCCAAAGAAGAGAGATTGTGGGAGGTGCAGCGAATATTAACAGCTCTAAAGCGTAAACTACGTGAAGCAAAAAGGCAGGTGAGTTTTAGTGGAACGGGGGAGACAGTGGCTTAGTGGCAATGTCAATGGACTAATACTCTAAGAGGCCAAGGCTAATTAATGCCCTGGGGACTCTGGTTCAAATCCCACCATGGTAGCTGGTGGAATTTAAATTCAATAAAAAAAAAGTCTGGAATTGAAAGCTAGTCTCAATGATGGTGACCAAGAAATTGTCATTGATTGTTGTAAAAAGCTGCCTTGTTCACTAATGTCCTTCAGGGAATGAAATCTGCTACCCTTACCTGATCTGGCCTACATGTGACTCCAGATCCACAGCAGTGTGGTTGATTCTTAACTGCTGTCTGCAATGGCCTAGCAAGCCACTCATTCAAGGGTAACAAATGCTGGCCTGGCCAGTGATGCCCACATTCCATCAAAGAATAAAGAAAAAAAAATCCTTGCTTCAAGACTGTTCCATTAATAAGACATGAAGAGAAAATTTCATATATTGAGAGTAAGAGACCTTCTCGTGTAATATGTTGTAATAAAACAAAGGTTTCTAGGCTTTTTTTGTGAGCCACAAATGAAGTTTAGGTCAAGTTTCTGTTAATTTGTGCTTCTATAAAGCTGTGATATTAAGAGGCCTTGGCAGTCTGATTTAGGACTTAACACCCCCAGCAATAAAAACACCCAAACTGTTGCAAATCCCCAAGCTTGCATAGATTGAATAGGACATGTGAGTGAGAAATATAATTGAATTGCTTGGCCTTAATGGGTCAGTTTGCCAGGGCTCATAGGCTGTAGATTGGGCATATCTCCAGTAATCCTAAAGCACTTTTTTATAATACTGTAATTTTTGTACATAGTTGAAATGATTGAATGTTCAGTTATGCTCTGCATTGCAGTTTTAATTGCAAAATGTTATTATAACATGTAACAATAACAAAAACTTATTTTAAATTACTTTCTCTTCTCTCTTCATTTCCCCCTACCCCTGAGTTTTCTTCTCCCCTATTGCATGGTTTTTCTTTTATTAGTTCTGACTTTCCCTATGAAGTCTCCAGCTTCTAGCTGGAAGCTGAAGGACAGTCACAACAATTCACTTCTCTGTCATGCTTTATTATTGAGTGAATTGAGTCCGCTTCTTAGGTCTTATTGTCCCCTCCTACCTCCAATCCAAACACAGCAGATGAATCTCATCTTTCATACATGGCAACCTAATGCAAGAACTAACTAAACTTCCCTAAAGCTGCAGGAAAATTTAATTTCTTCCATTTATTGTTATTTTCAACTTAGTTTTCTGGACTGTATACCCTAAGCTCTGACCATGATTCTAGGTATGCAACTGGAAAAATACATTTCCACCATTCTAGTTGATCACCTATGACCACCTTCAAACCATACACCACAAAACCTTTTCTTTGACTTCAAATATACAGTTCCCCTGACTTTCGCAAGTCTAGTTAAACAGCCACCATGTAGCACCTTTGGCAATAACCTTATCCTTAATTTATCTACACTATTGATCTCACCATCTCCTTTGACCCAAATTGAATTTCCACATCTCCATTACAAATGTTATCTCTGAGAAGCTTTCATTCCTCTTCTTTGATAAAGAGTTGTTTTCCCCTTAATCCCAAATTTGCTGAGGACTTGAAGTGGCTGTTCTTATATAGGCTTTGAACTGCTTAACATAGTTCTCCAAGTGTCCTGGCCAACATTTTGTTCCCTGGCCATCAACATCAAAACGGATTTAACAGGTTGTTGATCTTGTTAGCAGTATCTTAGTTAATGACTGAAGTGATTTGGGATGTTCTGAGGATACAAATATAACTACAACTTCTTTCTTCATTTGAATTTAAGGGTTATGTGTTCTATTGTTTTAGATTCTTCTTGAAGGTTGCTATCTTTATTATTTCAAATTCATTGTCAAAGCACAATACTCATTTAATAATTCTGCCATGTCATTTTGCCTCAGTCTGTTTTGAGTGGGTTTACCTCTCCCTTTGCCTGTATTTATCTTGATGTATCTATGAAAACATTTATAATGCTACATGTAAGTGTCATATGCCCTCCTATGCTGTTATCATTCATCTCCTTTTGTTACTTTCAATCCTTATTTACACCAGTATTCTTTGAACTTGTATCAGCATTCTTTTACTTGTCATAATTAGTCCCGTAAATCATGCCAGCTTTACTCCCTCAAGGTTTTCCACAAAATAGCACCATGAATTGTGGGCTGACAAATCCCCAGATGGACTTCACTGTAAGGTTTTGAAATAAGTGGCTAATGAGATAGTTGATGTACTGGTTTTAATTTTCCAAAATTCCATAGATTCGGGGAATGTTCCATTAGATTGGAAAATAGCTAATATAGCTCCTTTATTCAAAAAGGGAGGGAGACAGAAAGCAGGAAATTATAGGCCAGTTAGCCTAACATCTGTCATAAGGAAAATGTTAGAAGCTATTAAAAATGTTATAGCACAGCACTTAGAAAAATTCAAGGCAATCAGGCAGTCAACATGGCTTTGTAAAAGGGAAATCATGTTTAGCCAATTTATTGGCGTTCTTTGAAGGAATCACATGCTGTGGATAAAGGGATATACTGTACTTAGATTTCCAGAAAGCATTTGATAAAGTACCACATCAAAGGTTATTGCATGGATAGAAGATTGGCTAGCTAACAGGAAGCAGCGAGTTGGCATAAATGGGTCTTTTTCTGGTTGGCAGGATGTGATGAGTGGTGTGCCATGGAGCAGTGCTGGGGTCTCAACTTTTTACGATTTATATAAATGACTTGGGTGAAGGGGACGAAGGAATAGTTGCTAAATTTGCTGATGACACAAAGTTAGGTAGGAAAGTAAATTGTGAAGAGGACGTCAGGAGGCTGTGAAGTAACATAGGTTAAGTGAGTGGGCAAAGATCTGGCACATGGAATATAATGTGGGCAAATATGAAATTGTTCATTTTGGCAGGAAGAATAAAAAAAGCTTATCTAAATGGTAAGAGATTGCAGAGCTCAGATTCCGAGGAATCTGGGTGTCCTAGTGCATGAATCTCAAAAGGTACAGCAGGTAATTAGGAAAGCTAATAGAAGGTTATCATTTATTGTGAGGGGGATTGATTACAAAAGTAACGAAGTTATGCTTCAGATGTACAGGGCATTGGTGAAACCACATCTGGATTATTGCGTACAGTACTGGTTTCCTTATTTAAAGAAAGATGTAAATGCATTAAAAGCAGTTCAGAGAAGGTTTACTAGACTAATACCAGGAATTGGGCAGGCTGTGATATGAGGAAAGGCTGGACAGGTTAGGCTTGTATCCACTGGAATTTAGTAGAGTGAGAGGTGACAATTTCAGATCCTGAGGGGTCTTGGCAGGGTGGATGTGGAGAGGATCTTCTCTCTTGTGGGAGAATCTAGAACCAGGGGTCACTGTTTAAAAATGAGTTGCTCATTTAAGACAGATGAGACATTTTTTCTGAGGGTTGAGTGTCTTTGGAACTCTCTTCCTCAAAAGGTGGTGGAAGCAGAGTCTTTAAATATTTTTAAGGCAGAGCTAGATAGATTCTTGACTAACAAGGAGTGAAAGGTTTTCGGGGTAGGCGGAAATGTGGGGTTGAGGTTACATTCAGATCAGCCATGATCTTAAAATGGTGGAGCAGGCTCGAGGTCTAAATGTTTTTCATCTTTTCCGCATCCTTGCTAATAATTGCAATTCTTGATCTATTCATTTCCAAGATGGATGCAAATATAGATGAGAGTAATTCCTACATGTAGCAGCCTGAGGAATCTCTTTTCTCAAGTGAATGTTATGTGTGATCCAAGGTATAGGTTTAAATTCAATGTACTCCTTGTAGTTTACACACCACCTCTGGCCTCCTGCTATCAGAAGATCCCTATTTGGGAAAACTGGAGGGTGAATGCTGACTGACTCTGGAAGTTAAATGAAAGCTTTCCACTCTAGCCCAGTGCAGATAAATATATTGCCCTGTTAGATTTTGGTGCTTGTGACTTAAGTTGCAATCTGAATTCAAAAGCTGTTATTCTCTATTTTCTCTAATCTTTGTTGAACCATTTTCTATTTTGACTGAATAGGCAATGATCTCTCATTTGCCTGAGAAGATTGTAGAATTCTAATTGGAGAATACCTGACTGGAATCAACTAAGGAGAGATCCATGCCTACCAGAAACTATACCTAGTGCATGTCATTGACTTTATCAGTTTGTTTTTATGCAATTTCAGGAATGTGAAACTAAGATTGCCCAGGAAATTGCTAGCCTTTCTAAGGAGGATGTTTCTAAAGAAGAAATGAATGAAAATGAAGAAGAAGTTATCAATATTCTACTCGCTCAGGTATACTCAATAGCGGAATAATGTTTTAATTTTATCTGGTGCTCAATTAATTTTTGGTTCCACATAGATTTTGTGTGTACTGCCTGAGTTTTTAATTATTCTTAAGCAGCTTTTAATTCACTAAAAAGGAAAGGAAAGTCCCTCATTTAAAAGTGACTCATGCAGAATAAAGAAGTTAAACCTTTGTTACAGTTTGGATGCACTTGAAATATATATTCTCATGCTTGGTATAAAGGTACCCTTCCACCAGCATGCTAACACTCCCAAAGAAGAGAAACATGGCCTTTAATATTGTTAGGAAATAGAGATAGTTTAATAAGTTATGTGTGTATTTGTGTGTGTTAAGAATAAGGTATATCTTTAAGTTCAGGTTGATTTGTATTTCTGTATTTGTGTTAAGAAAAGTTGAGTTTTAGTTTCACTTTAAAAGGTGCCTGCTTTCTAATGAGATTGTTGCAACTCATGAAGGGAGTAAAGCAAACAAGGTAGAGAAAAAAAATCTGTGCTGTTGCTTAGCTACAGGAGTCCAGAGAGGGAGACCCACCCACACAGAAAAAAAGCAGCAGTTTGAGTTTGGTTGAAAGCAGCTCTGTTTTGAACTGCTTTCAGTTGAAAGTTCAGTTGGAAGCAGCTGCCAAGGGAGTCTGGACAGGAAAGGGAGAGATAGCATGTCCCAAACTGTAGTTAAAGCCAAGACTTCAGAGAAGCAGTCTACTGGGAGAGGGACCTGGAGAGAGAACAGGTTTCCCAAAAGAACCAAAAGGTCTCAAGGCCATGGAGTGAGACAGAAAGGAGAGGTTCCAAGAAGACCTTCTAGTCAGAGGAAGAACAGGAGCCTGGAAAAGGTCCTGTTCTGTGGAAGTGACATTAAAGAGCTGAGAGGAAGGCTTCAAGCTTAAGGGGAGAAAGCTGCAGGAAGGAGATTTAAAGCGATTAGGGTGTGTGAGAAGCCAGAAGGCCTAAGGAGACAGCTGAAGGCCTGTAACTCTTTGCTACGGGCATGTGAAGCAGTGGTGTTCTGTTGATGGCTGAGTCAGTGAGTGAGTGCGTGGAAGAAAGCTTGAATGCACTTGGTGATCTGGGGAGAGGAACATCAGAAGGAGAGTTCAAAATCCTGGAGGTGGACCCTTGTGGAAGGCGTCTAAGAGAAAGCATTGAGCTCTTGGAGAGTGGAACTGGGAAACCCTTGTGTGAAAGACGGAGTTCAGTGAGACTGGCTGGCTCACAGTGTGCAAGAACATCAAGGCAACAATGGCTGACTTTAACTATCCCAAGATAGATTGGAATAAAACTAATGTATGGTATGTGGTCTAAGTGGAGAACACTTTTTAGAATGCATTCAGGGCTGCTTCCTACATCAGTATGCTTTTCATCCAACAAGGAAAGGAGCATTGGTTCATTTAGCTTGGGAAATGAAATAGGGCAAGTAACTGATGAGAATAGAACAACTGGGAAGTGATGGCCACAACATACTTAACTTCAGTGGAAGGGCAGAAAGGATAATGAAAAGTGAAAGGTAAAAATGATGGGCTAGAAGAAAGATATTTTAGTGAGAGGAGAGAGAATCTGGCCTAAATTAATTGGTAAAATGGTTAGAAAACAGGTCAATAGATCCGCAATGGCTAGTTCAAATATGAGACAGCAAGAGTACCAAATAAATATGTTCTGTTGGGAGAAAAGATGATGCATCAAAGAATTGAGCTTCATGGGCAGAAGATTAAGACCAGATTAAAGCAACCTTCGAGGAAGCTCATACTAAAGTTAGGGTTAAGCGTACCAAAGAAAATCGTAAAGGGGGGTGAGGTAAAGCAAAGTATAGTGGGAGAGATAAAAATGAAGTTAAGGCTAAAACAAAATATGGAAGGCTAGCAGATAATCTAAGTAGCAGTTTTACAAACATATTAAAAGTCTAAGAATAGTTAAATAAAAGATAAAAGTGCCCATTGATTAATTAGGTTGTCCAATTATGGAGAATGCCGATATGACAGATGAATCAAAAATGTGCATTAGTTTTTACAAATGATTTTTAAAAATTCTAGCGTAGAAAAAGACATGCAACAGTTTCTAAATTATACTATAGAAAAGGAATTAGTTTAAAATGCTTTTTTAAAATAAGTGCTCTGCTGGAAGTGTCACTGGCCCCTCATGGCACGACCCTAGTCTGATGAATGAATTCAGAGAGAAGATAGAATTGGGCAATTATAAATCAGTTCAACATTTCTTAGTATCCATAATTTGAGATGAGATTAGTATGTGTTAGAAATGCATGGGTTTATAAAGGTATTTCAAAGTTATTTTATAAGAGTAGGTACAATTTAATGTGCATAATTGTGAAATGATAAATTTTGGGTTGGAGAACAAGAAATGAGAGTATGCACTTGATGGAAAGACACCAAAGCATGTAGATGAACAGCAAGCCCTTTGTCATTAAAATATCATCATTTTGAAGTGTTAACTCTGTTCCTCTCTTCACAGATGTTAACAAACCCTGCTGAGTATTTCCAGCATTTGTTGTCGCGGCAGATACTGGAAATCTGAAATATTTTACTTTTGCCCTTGTATGATGTGCTGGAGAACCGCCTTGCCTGTAGAATTATACTTTGCAGTACATTATTGCCTTGAAGCACAGAGAAAGGGGTAGAAATGTGGTTTCCGTTTATTAAGTGTTAAAGCTTCCATTAATTTAATCACTGAAACATTCAGGATATGCCATTCTGCGGCATACTGTGATACATTATATTCAAGACACTTAGCCAATAAGACTGTAGTTTTTCACTGTCACTGTTTTGACATGGCTCAAGAGTTGCTTTAGTTCTCACATGGAAAGGTTGTTTTCAAGGAGAATGAAATCCTGACCGAGCAGGAGGAACTGGTGGCCATGGAGCAGTTTTTACGGCGACAGATTGCATCTGAAAAAGAAGAAATTGAACGCCTTCGAGCCGAGATTGCAGAAATACAGAGGTGAGTGAAGTTAAAGTTTATACAGAGAGCATTACTTGAGAACTTTTGTATGGGTGAGGAGTATTAAGGAATAACCTTTTGTATTAAGACCCTCATATTATCTATTGAGCTTTTATTGATTGTCTGAGTTTAAGCAGCTCTTGGTTACGTTTGTGAAGTGATTGATTGCCTTATTGAATTTTGTCTCCCATCTCAGGAGAGTAGCCAATCTAGATTGCTCTGATTTAGTGACATATGATACTTCCTTTTCTAGTGAATGATAATGTCACAATATTGCATTTATATAATTCCCCGAGAATTCCTAAATTATGGACTACTTTTGAAGTGCAGTCGCTGCTAAGACTGCACATTTATTTCAAGAAAAGTGGATGGCATTTTGAGCAGCCAAAACATTTGCAAAATAAACCTCTCCTTGTAACGGTTTTAAGGATCAAAGAACCATTAAAGAGATGAGGCCACTCAAATGAGCATTTTAGATGATAAAATAGCAGTTCCTGCAATAATTAAGTGAAAAAAGCCTTATTCATAATATGAAACAGTTTTGAGGAACCAATATGCATTAAAAAAGAATGTTTACAGTAGAAAACCATTTTAAAGTCCCATTATTGCGTTTTCTCTACATCAATTCCATATCATTGCTTTCCCTTTATACTCTAGCTATCAAGTCTTCATTTCTCTCATTTTGTGCATTCACCTCTTCCTTTAGGCTGACCAGTGTTGACTGCCTTCAGCTGACTAGATCCCACACTCTCAAGTTCTCTCCTTTTCCACCTCTCAACAGGTTTTTTCTCCTTAAAACCCAGCTCTGATTAAGCTTTGGCCAACCTCAGTAATAAAGGATTTGCTGCCTGTGGCTCGGTTCCTTTCTGTAAAATGAAAACAGTAAAGAAAGCACTTGCATGTATATGACACCTCCTACAGCCTCTGGATAGCCCAAAGGTCTTTACAGCCCATTAATTATTTTTGAAGTGCACCATTTGTAGTGTTGGAAACACAGCAGCCAATCTTGCACTTAACGAGGTCCTACAAACAGCAACGTGATAACGACCAGATAATCTGATTTAGTGATGTTCTCTGAGGATAAATATTGGCCAGGGAACCGTGAAGAAGTCAGTACAGCATTTTTCTAATTAAAGGTACTATATAAATGCACCCGTCACTGCTATGATTTTGAAAAAAATACAAGTCTCTAATGAAGTGAAAAAATCCTTGGTAATCCCTCTATTATTCCCTCAATGTCCACCCTCAGTAATCTGGAGTACATCCAGTCCTGGATATTAAATTTAAGCACCCTCGTAAAGATGAGATGTTTAAAATGCTTTTTTTCCTTCTTGCTACTTAGTCGACAGCAACAGCATGGACGGAGTGAAACTGAGGAATATTCCTCTGAGAGTGAGAGCGAGAGTGAGGATGAGGAAGAACTGCAGCTCATCCTGGAAGATCTTCAGCGTCAAAATGAAGAGTTGGAGGTAAATTATATCATTAGATTTGTAATTGCTCTAAAAGGAGCTGTTGAATCTTCTGGACAGCATAGCTAATGAATGGTATTGTAGTAAATTCTTGCAATTAGACAACTTCCATATTTTTTTTATTGTTGAGACCATTGGCGTTCCAAATATTCATAATTCTTGTATTTCAATTTTATATATTTTTCATTTCAGCAAGCAAAAGGGAACACTGGAGTGACAGTAATTAGTGGGACTCGCATAGAATATGGCTACTTCCTCCGAACACTGCAGTCAGTGTGCTTTGTTTTCTGACTAATTGTGGCCTTGAAAATTAATCATCAATAAATACTTACGGCAGTATATGTAGTTCACTGTTCAACTGCTGAAAATAATACATGTACAGAATTCTACAGATAACGTGATAAACCTGTGGACTTATTTTTATTCATTCATGGGATGAGGGCAGCGCTGGCTGGGACAGCATTTATTGCCCATCCCTAATTGCCCTTGAGAAGATGGTGGTCAGCTGCCTTCTTGAACTGCTGTAGTCCACCTTCATCTAGCACCTCCCAGATGTACATTGAGAATTATGGTAGCCAAACTTTCACTGAACCATGTTTTACCACACAGGCAGTATATGTTTTCATTAATTCCTGCCAATGACCGGGAAGGCGTCAGGAACAGTTGCGCATTCGCACTCGACCCACACTACGGGTCCCCAGCACATGACTGTTCCTGATGACGAAATTTTGATCGGCATCAATTTCACAAGCACATAGAGAAACGTAATTTGCTGGCAACAATTCATCCCAGTTCCCAAACTGGCGGTTGTCTTATAAGGATAGGTTGAACGGGCTGGGCTTGTTTCCAGTGGAGTTTAGAAGAGTGAGGGGTGACTTGATTGAAGTATTTAAGATCCTGAATGGTCTTGACAAGGTGGACATGGAAAGGATGTTTCCTCTTGTGGGTGAGTCCAGAACTAGGGGGCACCCTTATAGAACAGAGATGAGGAGAAATTTTCTCTGATGGTTGTGCGATTTTGGATCTCTCTGCCTCAGAAGACAGTGGAAGCAGGGTCACAGAATATTTTTAAGATAGAGGCAGATTCTTTTTAGGCAAGGGAATTGAAGGTTATTGGGGGTAGATGAGAATTTGGAACTCAACACAAACAGATCAGCCATGATCTTATTGAATGGTGGAGCAGGCTTGAGGGCTGAATGGCATACTTCTCCTATCTCATATGTTCATATGATCTCAATCTCAGTGAGGTTTTGAGAGTGTTGTCTCTCTCAATTAAATCCAGTGTGTTAAGGTTTTGTGCAAGGAGTTTCCATACAGCCCAGACAGCTCATTTGGTGGATAATAGGACTCTTAATCCCAGGGTCATCATTTCAAGTCCACATTGGGTAATGAGTTTTTTCTTAAATATTTTTATAAAAATACATTTTTATTGATATATTACCAAATAGTGTCCTTAATATTGCGATGAATTTTCCACATTGGAAGAAGATATCACTTACTGACATGTCTTAATTATGGATTCTCGTCACTACTGAATCATCAGAACCATGTTTTACAAATAAATGATAGGTGGGCTAGATACAATAACTTGCAATTGGTTGAAGACTGCACAGACCTAAAAATGGGTAACTTGAACTTAATTGTTAGTCTGCATCAAGCCAACTTTTGTTTTAATGCTTGCAGCTGGAACTATGATACAGTAACTGAGGTTGGGATTTTCCGTGCCTGCTGGTATCGGGCGTGTTCAGTGACGTGAGCAGACAATATGGCGTGATCGGCTTCACAATGGCGTGAAACCAGTTTGCGATCACCCGCTCAGCTTGCCGATGGTAGGCCTTGTCTCCTGCCATCGGACATTGGGAACTTCATTGTAATACATCAGCATATCATTATAAGGCCAGCCTGCCGGACTCATGTCACCCCACCCCGCGCGGATCATCTGCCCCAATAACCTTCAATTCCCTTGCCTAAAAAGAATCTGCCTCTATCTTAAAAAACATGTTGATGCGTTTCACAACAGCACATAACCGATGTGCACTTGGCCGGCTGCACTTCGCTCGGGACTTCAAAGTTTGTTTGCCTGTATTGCTTCGGTGAGCACTCTCTCATCAGCACCAGGCTTCACAGAAAGCACCACATCACTTTTAAGGGGGCTCATGGGTAGGCTTCTACCTACCAGATCAGCTATTTGTGGGTGGCTTTTCAATGGCTGGAGGGCAAGGTTTTGCTTGGGGAAGGGGGAGAAGTGGCCTTAGGCAAGGGAAGAGCTCCAGGACGAGAGTTGTAATGGGGAAGGAGGGTATCCCAGGCTGTGTGTGTGGACACATGTTGATCTGTGTAAATGACCTCAAAATGGTGAGGGCTGAGGAGGCAGTCTCCAGAGGAGATGAGGCCAGATGGACATGTGAAGGCATGTGAGAGAGCTTGGGCAGTGATGTCCCTTGAGCTAGCAGTGAGTGAGATGCCAGTGAATGTGTGATGGGCTTGAGTGTGTGAGTTTGGAGTGATGAGGTGGTTGCCATACCCTGGCTGCATAGATGAGATCATTCGTCCTCTATCTGCATGGGATGGCCAATCTCTTCTGTGCAGCATAAAAGCAAAATACTGTGGATGCTGGAAATCTGAAACAAAAACAGAAAATGCTGGAAAAATTCAGGTCCAACACCATCTGTGGAGAGAAAAACAGAGTTAACGTTTCAAGTCTGACTTTTCTTCATCTGCAGAAGAGTCATATGGACTTGAAATATTAGCTCTGTTTTTCTCTCCACAGATGGTGTTAGACCTACTGAGTTTTTCCAGCATTTTTTGTTTTGTCTGTTCTGTGCAGCATTGGCACTGACCACCGCTACCACAGACTGCCATGCTGGATTGGGGTACCGCTGCCCAGAACTGGGGTAGAGGACACCATGCTGGGCCGTTCCGGCATCCAAATGGCATTCCAGTGATACGCCATTAAACTTGGGGGCTGTAGCCTTTTTGCCTTTCATGGACATCTCTGCCGTAGTCGTGGGCTGGAAGCACAGCAATGTGTGCGCATGGCTGGACTTTAAATATGGCGCTGGCGTGAGTGATGACATGGCCGGCGAATGAGAGCCTGCCCGCCATGGAAACATTCCTGGGAATGCATAAGTAATACAGTGGGTTTGGGATGAAACGGTGCGAAAAACTGACATCGCCGCCTGGTGGGTAAAACGTCATTTTACCCACCTGCTGCTGCACTTAGTGTAAATCTGGGAAGATTCCACTCTGAGACTGCAACTGTGCATGCGCAGGAAGTGCTCCCTCTTGTGTTGTGGCACAAATAAACATAACCATATATTTGTGGCAATTGGTTGGAGGTTATCTTTGCAGCAATAGTTATAATCCGTAATTTTTTTTTGCTCAACAAGAAATCTCTTAAAGGATTGCTTTTAAATTTCACTTATGAATTCCATCAGTTGTGGCTAAGGCAGTTTAAAGCTCACTGTTTCTTTTTTTGTTAGGTGAAGAACAACCACCTGAATCAAGCAATCCATGATGAACGAGAGGCCATCATTGAGCTGCGAGTGCAGCTTCGACTGTTACAGATGCAAAGACTGAAACGAGAGAAACTGACTCAGGAAGATGCAGAGGAACCTGGAGAGAATGCCACTAGTGCTCAGCAGCACAGGGACGTTGTGAGCGATACAAGAATTGCGCAGGAGCAGCCCAAATCTGTGAAGGAAACATTGAAACCCTCTCCAAGCAAAGATCGTAAGGAGACCTCGATTTGAAGAGCTCTGCACGATTTGTCACATTGCAGCTGCACTTAACAAAACTCTGACCAGAAAGCTGTACAAGTGGTGAACTGTAACAACAATTGTTATGTTCCTTTCCTACAGTTCATTTTTGGTGAATGAAAGTTACAATATCCCAAGTATAAAGTTAAAAGCCATGAGGTGAAATGGTGTTGGTAAGCACATAGAAGGCAAATCTTTTGAGTTTTTTTTAATGGAGATAGAGGTTTTTGTTTTGTTACAAAGAACTGTGAAAAGTGTCCAGGCCACTTTTTGTTTTGTAATTATGCATGTGGAAAGTACTTTATTTTAAATTGAATTTTCCCTATTAAAAGAAATCTATATTTCTAGCTGAGGATCAGTCAGTGCCAGGAATGATCAGGATAGAGGCCTTTAAGTAAACATTAATAATAAATACAGATGAGTGATTTAACTGAATTGTCATCCAGTGAGCAAAGTTGATAAATGTTACATGCTGTCAGTAACCTGTCTTTATTTTATATCTTAGTATTTATCATTCATTAAAATGGTTGGAGGATATTTGCATAGATCTCACAGTAATACTGACCTGATTGTGTCCTGGACTTCTGATAACTCCTGCTTTTGTACAGTTGTTTGCACTGATCCATAATTTAAAATAAAAATAACAAAATGCCCGTAAGTGCACATACATGTGTTGAGAACATTCCAGAGTGACTCAAGGCTGTTGTGAAGCATCTTTCAGCTCTGGATTGCTGAGTTTGTTTTAATAATGCAAATAATCTCAGCTCAATCATTCAAGTGCCATTACTTTGAAAATTGTTGCCACTAATGACCAAGAGACTGCCTGGTGCAAATGTCATGACAGGTTACCCTTTCATTATCACTTAACTAGTCATAGTCTATGTGCTATTAAAACTCTGAGAATCTGCCTTCAAAAAGTAGATTCTGTGTGTAATCAATTCATTACCTGCTGAATAAAATACCTTTTTACTTAATTTGTTTTCTATAGACTGTGGACACTGATCTGAAGTCAGCTATATCCCAAGGGTCAGGTTTTCACAGCACAAGAGTTATCCTATTGCTTGACCCTTTCTCTTTTCTGTATATTTATATTGATCGTTTGTTGAAATGATGAAGTTCTAAAAATTATTTTTGATACAGATACTGTTGGCCTGGCTGGGGTTTATTGTCCATCTCTGGTTGCCGTTGAGTTAGTGGCAGAGGTACTCTCACAATGTTGTTAGGTAGGAAGGTTTTGAACCAGTGACGATGAAGGAATAGCAAGAAAAACAGAATAGAATGCTGAGTGACTTGGAGGTGATGGCGTTCCCATACATCTGCCCTTGTCCTTTTGGATGGTGGCAGTCACACATTTGAGAAATGCTGAAGAAAGCAGCCTTTGCGACTTTCTACCCTGTATAATGTGCAAACTGCTCAAACCTGTTCTCAGTCGGCCTAAGCGCATGGAATTGTTATGGGGACCCTTGGATATCATTCGGAGGTGGGAATCCTGGTAGATTTTCCCCTCTAATCCAAGGCATCGATAACAATTGTAGTTTTCCTATCAGTCATCTCAATGAAATCAGCAAGTGTCTCACGGATTGAACTGGAGCTTTTTCTGGTCTGTACTGGTTCAACCTGGAGAGATGCTGAGGAAGCCAAACAGAACCTAAAAGACAGTTTCACCAAGAAAAGCTTCACAGAGCACTTAGAGCTGTAATCGGACAAAAAAACTATTGGGAGGGTTGACTAAAATTTTAGTCAACGATTGGTTTTAATAAAAGCCTTAAAACAGGCAATGGAGGTCTTTAGTAAAGAAATAGCTGAAGGCAAGAATTGGAGAAACAAGTGCTGGAGGAACAGCAATTGTATTTAAATTTCTTCATAGCAACGTACTTTTAAAATTATTTCTGGCATGCATGAGCCATTTGTTCAAGTTTTGAGATTGCGCATGCCCAGTAACCTAAATGCCTTCTGCATGGGAATTTTTGGGTTGCTGTATTGCTTTCATAATCTTCCAGGTATAACACTGGAAGATGCTACAAGTAGAGAGGGGTAAGGCCATGAAGGGAACTAAGGTTGAGGGTGACCATTTAAATTGGCGTGGGGGGGGGGTGGATGAGGTTTGGGGGACCTTTTTTTATTCATGGGATGTGGGCTTTGTTGGCTGGGCCAGCATTTATTGTCCATCCCTAGTTGCCCTTGAGAAGTTGGTGGTGAGCTTCCTACTTGAACCGCTGCAGTCCACGTGGTTTAGGTACACCTGCAGTGCTGTCAGGAAAGGAGTTACAGGATTTTGACCCAGGGACAGCCAAGGGATGGCGATATGCTTCTAAGTCAGGATGGTGAGTGACTTAGAGGGGAACTTCCAGGTGGTGGTTTCCCATCTATCTGCTGCCCTTGTCCTTCTAGATGACAATGGTCATGGGTTTGGAAGGTGCTGTTGAAGGAGCCTTAGTAAATTCCTGCAGTGCATCTTGTAGATGTACAGACTGCTGCTACTGTGCGTCAGTGGTGGAGGGAATGAATGTTTGTGGATGTGGTACCAATCAAGCAGGCTGCTTTGTCCTGGACAGTGTCAAGCTTCCTGAGTGTTGTGGGAGTTGCACTCATCCAGGCAAGTAGGGAGTATACAATCGCATTCCAGACTTGTGCCTTGTAGATGATGGACAGGCTTTGCAGAGTCTGGAGGTGAGTTACTTGTCACAGGATTCTTAGCCTCTGACCTGCTCTTGTAGCCACAATATTTATATGGCTAGTCCAGTTCAGTTTCTGGTCAATAGTAACTCCCAGAATGTTGATAATGGGGGATTCAGTGATGGTAATGTCATTGAATATCAGGGGTGGTGGTTGGATTCTCTCTTGTTGGGGATGGTCATTGCCTGACACTCGTGTGGCATGAATATTACTTGCCACTTGGCAGCCCTGGATATTGTCCAGGTCTTTCTGCATTTGGATGTGGACTGCTTCTGTATCTGAGTGGTCGTGAATGGTGCTGAACATTGTGCAATCATCAGCGAACATCCCCACTTCTGATGGAAGGAAGGTCATTGATGAAGCAGCTGAAGATGGTTGGGGTGAGGACACTACCCTGAGGAACTCCTGTGGTGATGTCCTGGAGCTGAGATGACTGACTTCCAACAACCACAACTATCTTCCTTTGTATTAGGCATGACACTAACCAGTGGAGAGTTTTCCCCTTGATTCCCGGTTTTGCTAGGGCTCCTTGATGCCAAACTTGGCCAAATGTGGCCTTGATGTCAAGGGCAGTCACTCTCACCTCACGTTGGAAGTTCAGCTCTTTTCTCCATGTTTGAACCAATTCTGTAATGAGGTCAGGAGCTGAGTGGCCCTGGCAGAACTCAAACGGCATCGCTAAGCAAGTGCTGCTTGATAGCTCTGTTGATGACCTCTTTCATTACTGATGATTGAGAGTAGACTGATGGGGTGGTAATTAGCTGGGTTGGATTTGTCCTGCATTTTGTGTACAGGACATAACTGGGCAATTTTCCGCTTAGCCAGGTAGATGCCGGTGTTGTAGATGCACTGGAACAGCTTGGCTAGGGTGCTAGGGCAAGTTCTAGAGCACAAGTCTTCAGTACTATTGCTGGAATGTTGTCAGGGCTCATTTCCTTTGCCCTATCCAGTGCCTTTAGCCATTTCTTGATATCACGTGGAGTGAATTGAATTGGCTGAAGATTGGTACCTGTGATGCTGGGGACCTCTGGAGGAAGCTGAGATGGATCATCCACTCGACACCTCTGGCTGAAGATTGTTGCGAATGCTTCAGCATTATATTTCGCACTAATGTGCTGATCGTTGAGGATGGGGACATTTGTAGAGCCTCCTCCTCCTCCACTGAATTGTTTAAATGTTGCTTAGCTCTGCCTATCACTTGCTGCTTATGCTGTTTGGCATGCAAGTAGTCTTGTCTTATAGTTTCGCCAAGTTGACACCTTATTTTTAGGGTATGCCTGGTGCTACTCCTGGTATGCCCTCCTGCGCTCTTCATTGAGCCAGGGTTGATCCCCCTGGCTTGATGGTAATGGACAGGAGCCAATGTAGGAGCAATGGGTGAGCAAGACTTGCTGTGGTATAGGATACAGACAGTAAAGTTTTGGATGAGCTGACGTTCAGAGGGTGGTTCTGAGGCCAGGAGCTCTTTGGGATAGTTGGGTTTAGAGGTGATGAATGCAAGGGCAAGTTTCAGCAGCAGATAAGGTGAGGTGGAGATGGGCACTTTTTGAGGTCGTCATTGAGAGGCAGTGGTTATGAGATTGTTTGAAACCTCAGCATCTTTCCAGTCTGGCTCAACCTGAAACTGACAATCGTGAGTATTTAGTTTTGTCCTTTATTCTTTCTTAGGACATGGGCACCACTGGCAAAGCCAGCCTTTGCCCATCCCTAACTGCCCTTGAAATGAAGTTGCTTGCTAGGTCCATTTCAGAGGGCAGTCAAGAGTTAACTACATTGCTGTGGGTCAGGAACATAGGAGTAGGAATAGGCCATTCACTATTTTAAACCTCTGCACCATTCAGGAAGATCATGGCTGTGGTCTCAGCTCCACATTCCTGTCTGTGCCCCCCATAACCCTTGATTCCCTTGCCTAACAGATTCTGTCCAACTCTGCCTTCTTGTATAAACCTAAAGATCCAGCTTCCACTACTTTCTTGGGACGTCCTGTAGGCCACACCTAAAGGGCACTAATAAACCAGATAGGTTTTTACAACGATCGATGAGTTTCATGGTCAACGTTGGGCAGAGACTAGCTTTCAATTCCAGATTTACTAATTGAATTTAAATTTCCCTAGCTGCTGTAGTGGGATATGAACCCATGTCCCCAGAGCATTAGCCTGGGCCTCTGGATTACAAATTCAGTGACGTTACCACTACACCACCAACTCCCTGTAGTGCCAAAATATGCCATGTTTGTGGGAGTTGGTGGCTTAGGGGTAATGTCACTGAATTTGTAATCCAGAGGCCCAGGCTAATGAAGCTAATCCCATGGCCTTGGATAATGTCACCTGCAGCATTTAAATGAGGAAGGGGTGGAAGCCAGTTTTGATCCTTTGGGGGGAGTGGAGGGGGGAGTAGGTTGTAGGGGGGACTTCAGAGGTAAGATAGCAGCAGCAAAACGTCATTGCTGAAGTTGTTCCAGCTACAATTGGATAGGTAAGTGTGAAACAGGAGAGGTTGTAGACCGGGGTGGGCAAACTATAAAGAAGTAATTGTGACAAAGGGATAAACTTCTTTTACACAGCATATGGTTGGGATCTGGAATGCAATGCCAGTGTGTGATGGAGGCAGGTGCAATCGAGGCATTCAAGGGGACTGGATTAGTATGTGGAAGGGAAGAATGTGCAGGACTGCAGGGAGAGGCGTTGGGTGGAGTGCTTTGGAGAGCTGGCACAGGCATGATGGGTTGAATGGTGGCCTTCTGTGCTGTTCCCATTCTATGATATTTAATATACTGGAGTGAATGCCAAAACAAATTGTTTTGGAAGCCAAGGTAAAGTGATCCATTTACTTCAGTCCAAAGTAAGCCACAGGTTAGTGTCTTTAACTCTTTTAACTATAAGTTTATACCTGCACTGAGTTTGTTTCTTTCGGGGAAATTAGTGCTTCTCTTTTTTATTTTTAGACTAAAACTGCAATGATGATGTTGCAAAACAAATATAATTACCCTTTCTAGCTATTTTTCAAGCAACTTGTAGAACTCATTGCAACACCCAGCAGTTAAGACAAAAAGCATACATGCGTTGAAGAAGCTAGATAAACACATGAAAGAGAAAGGATGTGCTGATAGGCTGAGGTGAAGTAGTATGGAAGGAAGCATGTGGAGCATAAACATCAGCATGGTGAAGACCAGGTGAACTGAATGGCCTGTTTCTGTGCTGTAAATTCTGAGATTACATTTGGGTCTGGAAATTGTATGGAGGGCCATAAATGCTCAAGAAATTAACAATTAAAATAAAGATAAGTTTTGTTAGAAATAAAAATGAAACTTTCATTATAGTTATACCATCATAGCGATACACTGGAAGAAGGGGAAAATGGTGGGAGGGAATACAGTGATCTGTATGCTCTGTTATGACCCTTGTAGAGATTGATAGCTTTTGAAGAGAAGAATTTTGCAAATGATCCAACAGAAATAACCCTGAAGGACAAGATTGCACTTTTAAAAACTTTTACTGTAACATTCAAATCAAAATCAACAATTCAAACAATTAACAGGCAAAATTATACTTCAAATAAAAGGATAAGAATCACTTAAACCAACACCAAAAATGCTGTTGGTAGAAGTGTAGCATCAAGGGCAGTTCCAAAGATTCTCCCAGTTCTGTGATAGCTTATCAACACTCCTCGCCACACCAGGTCAAAACTTCAAAGGCCTTCGCCAACCTCTCCACTCAATTTGAGTTTTCTGGATAGGATTACCAGCAGCAAAGCACATTTTGGCAAACCCTCTCCCTCTAGACACTTCAACCCTAACAGCACAGATTTCCAGAAACTCTTCTGTCCAACTCCTTGAATTAACGTCATTAAACTGGATAGACGGCTCTGGTAAAGCTGCATTCCACAGAAAGATTGCACCTTTTGCAACCAAAAGATTCTGCTCTGTTCCATTTTGAACAGAAACAGAACCCTTAAAAGTATCCTGCTTGGTCTTTAACACAAGCAGTTTTTCTCTGCTCCTTCACAGCTGAAGATACTGTTCTGAGCTGTCTTTTCTATGTACAGGTGGGCTGTAACTCAACATCACAATTCCCAGCCTGTTTGCTCTTTCCCCTTTTCAATTCTCATTCCCATGGCAACCTGAGATCACATAGGCATTTCTCAGAACTGAGATGTTTGCTGGGAATTCCAATTACTCCTTTTCCAGAATTTTCTTTCACTTTGGATTTAAAAGGACCTTCGCAAAATTAAAATACAGGCTTTTTCCCAAAGTGCAAGGTTCATCACACCTCCATCTATCTCTCCTAGAACTGGGATTTAATAAGCTCATGGCATGTTTTAAAAGACGTGCTACAAAGTACATCTTATAATCTGTTCCACTTCTGTTAGGGAACACATTTCTAATTTTCAATTTTCTCAAAACAGAAAATCCTAAAACCACACTCTTCACTTTTTATTACATGGATCAATCTCTTAAAAATTGTTACAGAGTGGCTGCAGGATATTCTTTTGGGGTGGGTGAACAGCCAGAGATCGTGGTCCATGTTGGGACCAATGACATAGATATGAAAAGGGAAGAGGTCCTGAAATCAGATTTTAGGGAGCTAGGAAGGGAATTAAAAAGCAGGTCCTCAAGAGCAGTAATCTCAGGATTACTCCCACTGCCATGTGCTGGTGACCATAAGAATAGGAAGATTGAGCAGTTCAACACATGGCTGGAGAAATGTAGTAGGAGGGAAGGCTTTAGATTTCTGAGGGATTGGGACCAGTTTTGGGGCAGTGGGACCTGTACAAGAAGCTTGGGTTACACCTAAACAGGACTGGGACCAACGTCCTTGTGGGGAGGTTTGCTAGTACTATTGGGAAGGGTTTGAACTTGATTGGCAGAAGGATGGGAACCTGAGAGAAAATTCAGAGTGGAGAGGAGAAACACTGGCAGTGATAAGCAGAGAAATATTAACTGATAAGCAAGATATATCAGAGAGTAGTATCAAGGTAAATAGAATTCTTGGACAGTTTGATAGAATAGGCAATGGTAAGTCATTGGATGGGGCCAAAGTAAAGGGAAAAGTAAAAGAATCCTAATCAGGGTTAATGTGTATGTGTGTAAATGCATGGAGTGTGGTTAATAAGATTGGTGAACTATGGGCACATTTTGATAAATGAAATTATGATGTTATTGCTTTAACATAGACCTGGCTCAAGGAAGGGCATGAATGGGTGTTAAATATTCCTGGGTACAAGGTGTTTAGGAGAGACAGGCAAGGAAGAAAAGTGGGGGGGGAGTGACAGTCATTAAAGATGGCATTACAGTACTGGAGAGAGAGAGGATGTTCCAGAGGGGCCAAGGACGGAATCCCTCTGGCTAGAAGTAAGGAATGAAAAGGTGCAATAACATTGATCTGTGTAGTATATGGACCACCAACTAATGGAAGGGATGTAGAGAAACAAATTTGCAAAGAAGTTAGAGAGTGGTGCAGAATTATTGACTAATAATAATGGGGGACTTCAATTATCGAAATACAGACTGGAATAGGAATAATACAAAGGGAGAAGAGGGGTGAGCATTTCTGGAATGTGTCCAAGATAATTTTCTGCAGCACTAAGTTTCCAGTCCAACGAGAGGGTAGGTACTGTTGGACCTGGTTCTGGGGAATGAGTTGGCCCAAGTGGATCAAATGTCAGTGGTAGAGCTTCTAGGGGACAGTGATCATTCTATTATTAGGTTTAGGTTGGCCATGGAAAAGGACAAGGAACAATCCAGAGCAGGGATAATTAATTGGGGGAAAGCCAACTTCGATGGGTTGAGAATGCACCTGAGCCGAATGAGTTTAAATCAAATGTTGGCAGAAAAGATGGGGACTGAACAATGGGCCATCTTTAAAGAAGAATTATTGCAGGCAATGTCAAGTATATCCCCTTGAAGGGGAAAGGTGGGACAAATAAACTCAAAGCACCCTGGGTGATGAGGGAGATAGAGGTGAAGATGAAAAGGAAGAAGTGCGCGTATGACAGATGACAGGTAGAAAATATATTGGACAGCCATGATGAATATAGAAGGATCAGAGGGGAAGTGAAAAAACTAATAAGGAAAGCCAGGAGGGAGCATGAAAAGAGCTAACATAGAAGGGAATCCCCAAGGTGCTCTATAAGCACATAAATAACGAAAAGGTAGTAAAGGAAAGAATAAGGCCGATAGGGAATTAAAAAGGGGGGACTTGCATGGGGAGGCAGAAAAACAGTGGAGGTATTAAACAAGTGCTTTGCATCTGTCTTTACAAAGGAAGAACTTGCTACTCTGGCCAAGGTGAGAGGTAACTGGTACACTAGAAAAAATTACAATTGAGAAGAAGGTGGTGTTAGAAAGGCGGTCTATACTTAAAATAGATGAGGTACCAGGACTGGATGAGATGCATCCAAGGGTGCTGAGGGAAGTGAGACTGGAAATTGCAGAGGCACTAGTGATAATCTTCCAGTCTTCCTTAGACACAGGGGTGGTGCTAGAGGACTGGAGAAATGCAAATGTTATACCCTTGTTCAAAAAGGGATACAAGGATAAAGCTGCCAGTTACTGACCAGTCAGTTTGACTTCAGTGTTAGGGAAGCTTCTGGAAACTATAGCTCAGGACAAAATCAATAGTCACTTAGGCAAGTGCAGGATAATTAAGGAAAGCCAGCATTGTTTTATTAAGTGAAAATCATAATTAATTAACTTGCTGGAGATTTTTGAGGAGGTAACAGAGAAGGTTGATAAGGGCGATGTTGTTGATGTGATGTATATGGGTTTTCAAAAAGGCATTTGATACAGTGATACACAGCAGACTTGCGAGCAAAATTCTAGCTCAAGAAATAAAAGGGAAAGTAGGCACTTGAATAAGAAATTGACTGAGTGACATGAAACAGAGAGTAGTGACAAATGCTGGTTTTCAGACTGGAGGAAGGTCTGTAGTAGAGT
Source organism: Carcharodon carcharias (assembly GCF_017639515.1). Taxonomy (NCBI): domain Eukaryota; kingdom Metazoa; phylum Chordata; class Chondrichthyes; order Lamniformes; family Lamnidae; genus Carcharodon; species Carcharodon carcharias. The sequence goes on from NC_054472.1 coordinate 171,930,858, forward strand.
TCCCCAGGGGTCAATGGGTTGGGACCTTTGCTTTTCCTGATATATATTAATGACTAGAGTGTGGTGTTCGGGGAATGACTTCAAAATTTGCAGATGATACGAAGATTGGAAACATTGTCCACTGTGATGAGGATAGTCCTGATCTTCCAAAGGACATAGACATGTTGGTGGATTGGGCAGACAAGTGGCAGGTGAAGTTCAATACAGAGAAGTGTGAGGTAATTCATTTTGGCAGGAAAGATATGGTGAGACAGCATAAAATAAAGGAAGAAACTCAAAAGGAGGTGCAGGAAGAGGGACCTCAGTGTATATGTATATAGATCATTGAAGATGGCAGAGAATGTTGAGAGAGCGGTTTGTTATGATATGGTAAGTGGTAATTGCCAGGCTGACCAAATCACAAAGGGAAACTTGGACAAGCTATCGCAACGATTTGCAATATGTATTTTTATTACAAGAAGGAATGTGTACTGAAGTCAGAAGTAAAGATTCCACTACTGCTTTTGGAGATTTTGAATATTAAATTAAAATGTTGATTAAGAAAAGAAAACTTAAACACACAAGATTACAGTTATAGAGTTAAATTTAGTCTTATAACATTTCCCAAAAGATTTATACTTAGCTAGACTCTCAAATAAACATCCTTTTCCAGGCAACAGTCCCTATAGATTCTTAATCTATAAAGCATCCAGTAATATTACTGACAAGGCATCCAGTGTTGCTATAGGGTAACTATCTCACAGGGCTTCTTTCTCCCTCTCACTCAACAATGGAAATCCAAGGCTTGTAACAAAATCTTGCTTTCTGGAACAACAAGACACTTCTCTGGGGTGGCTGGAGGCTGCTTCCTTTATAGGTCTGTCTTCGCACAGCATACTCTTCAAGATCTCATGGCCTCACCCACGCCTCATACAGCTTTCAATCTTTCCTTAAATATATTTTTCCCCTTTCATCTTTACCCATTGTTCTTAACTTTCTTTTGAATCTAAAAATCTTTCATGTTGTCTTTATAACCACCATTTTTGAGGAAAATAAACTTAATTTTGCTTTATTTATTTATGATCTTTGCCAGTTTTAAAACTTCCTTTTCCTCTCTTTGAAATTCAATAGCTGAAAATTCCCTCATTTATCTCTTAATGCAAATTCCTATTCATGCTGTATCTCCTGGTATCCCATTTTAGCTCATTCATCTCCATTTCAAAATGCAAGCTTTATACTTAATCCTTTGAAGAGTTAAATCTTGCAGACTGTCTTCAGTCTAATTAAATTAGTCATGCACACACAGACACACACACAAACACACACAGCCCCCACAGCCTGCTTCACAATACCCCACAATAATATTGGAAAAATTATATTTTCTTTACAAGTTAATAAAGCATATAGTATATAGGCTTTATTAATAGAGGCATTGAGTACAAGAGTAAGGATGTTATGTTGAACTTGTATAAGACACTAGTTCTAGGGATTCCAAGGATAAAGAACTGTAGCTATGAGGATAGAGTGGAGAGATTGGGATTGTTTTCCTTGGAGAAAAGAAGACTAAGAGGAGATTGATAGAGGTATTCAAGATCCTGAGGATTATGGAAAGGGTAAAAAGTGAGAAACTGTTCCCACTCAAGAGACCATCAAGAACTAGAGGGCACTGATTCAAAATAATTGTCAAAAGAGGAAATGCGGGGAAATTTTTTTTCACCCAGAGGGTGGTTGGTGTCTGGAACAAACTTCCTGAGAGGGTGATGGAGGCTGGCTCGATTGAGGTATTCAAACAAAATTGGATTGCTATCTGAAAAGAAAGAATGTACAGGGTCACAGGGATAAGGCAGGGAAGTGGGACTAGCTAGAATGCTCTTTCAGAGAGCCAGTGCAGACTTGATGGGCTGAATGGCCTCCTTCTGTACTGTAAAGATTGTGATTCTATGAAATTAAACCTTAGCTGCACCTATGGCAGGGACACAAGATGCTTTCTCAAATCTAATTTTTGTAAGTGCGTAATGAAGCTTTGGTTCCCAGAGTCTCACTTAATCACATGGCAGCCAAAACAGTATTTGAAGTTTTGTTAATCAAGTACTAGCCAGAAGGGTATTTAATCACTTGAAGTTTGGAAAATAATGGTAAACATTTAATATTGCTACAGTATTTATAAATAAGCCTCAAACAATGTAAATTCAAACATCATTTTTCTTGGCAATTGGATTTTTTGACTTATGATATTTACAGCAGTTTAGAAAATGATTGCACATCAAATTGAAGTTTAAAAAAAAATCTCTCGTTACCTTACAAATTGGCTTATTTATACTTATCATCCAGCAGAGCCAGATTTTGATCTTTGAGGGACAAAAATTGGAACTCTGTCTAACCCTAAAATGTATCCAGAAACCCTTGCCCTCTCCAAGTAATTTCGAGTGAGATCAGACTGAAATATTTTGTAATGCAGATCATCATATCCAGTCCAGAACTCAATTAGCTCAAGATCAACATTATTTCCTTCCCTTGGGACATTGTTCTTAACAAACTGCATCAAATCAGTAGAAATCAGAGGGTTTACTCAGTGCTCCTCCATGTCCACTTCTGCCATTTCACACGGCAGGACTGAAAGAGTTAATGTGGGACTGGGGAAACAGTACCGCCCACATGATGATGTAAAGGAAGTCACAGGACTAATGGTAGTCTGGTAGCAGACTGAGTGGCGATAGCTCATGGCTTTCTGTCTTGTATATCTGTAAATAGTTATGTTCTTTAATAAATAATTACTGTTCAGACTCTACGCCTCTGAACCTCTTCCTTAGACAACCACAATAATATACAACAGTTACCACTAGGAAATGCCAGATCAAGGAAACTCTGTAGAATGAACAAGCCTGGATTCCAGGATCTAATGGAATTAGCTTGCAGCAAATCCCTTTCCCCTTATCACCCCTGTGTTCACTGACCTACATTGGCTCCCGGTTAAGCAATTCTCTTCCTGGTTTTAAATCCCTCCATGGCTTTGCCCCTCCCTACCTATGTACTCTCCTCCAACCCCACAACACTCCACCCCGCCCCTAATCCTGATCCTGCGATATCTGCGCTCCTCTAATTGTTGTCCCTTGTGCATTCCCGGCTATACTCCTTCCGCCACTGGAGGCCACGCTTTCATTTGCCAAGGGCCCAAGCTCCGGAATTCCCTCCCCACAGCTTCCCACTTTGCTTTCCTCCTTTAAGACACCCCTTAAAGCCAACCTACCCCCGACCAAGTTTTTGGTCATCTGACCTTATATGGCTCGGTGTCATGCTTTATTTTACAAAGCTTCTGTGAAATGCCTGGGACGTTTCATTACATTAAAGGCGTGATATAAATCTGAGTTGCTGTTGTGAACCTGTACAAATGTGCAACTGCAGTTCTGTAATTGGGTAAGGAAACTAGTTTTAGTTACGTAAATATAAGAATTAGTTCTGCTCTTTTTTTCCCCGTAGGCCACTGTATAATAGCGGAAGAATGGTGCATGGAAGTTCCTCTCCAGAAAGATTGCCGTATTACAAGTAGGTTAGGAATGCACTTAAGGTGGGTGCAAGCTGACATTCTGCGATATCCTTTCTCTGCACTTAAAAGACAGAACCACTGGAATGTATTCAGATGTTAACAGATGTGCAAGATACTGCAGCGAGGCAGCATAAGGGATCAATTATTATCAGAAGTATAGATATGATCCAAGGACTTAAAGAGAGAGTAAGCTCAGAAAACCACAAGATAAATGAAATAGCCGGGCTGCTTAAGAGCAGCTGACTTATGAAACACTGCCACCTAGTGGAGCCCATATTGCTCTGGTCGAAGAAAGTAAAAGAATTCAGTGGACGGTAGATGGGGTTATACCTGTAATTAGGAAACAGACGTTCAGCTAATCTAATGGATAGCTTTTGAAGTCGTTGGTGGTCAAATGTCTGTGGACGTGACCCATAAATGGACTTTCAGAATGCATTTGATAAGATTCCACACAGAGTTTTGTCGGTTATATTAAAAAAAGAAGAGGAATTGGAGGTAACCTTATAACATGGGTTGGCAACTGGGAGGTTGGAGACGACAACAACAGTTCTCTCTTTGACAAGCCTCGGCTTTTCACTATAATATTTGATTTTTAAAAAATCCATGACTGGGTTATGAAATAGAGAGTGGCAGATCCACGCTTGAGATAACAGTAAGTTAAGGGGCACAGTTAATTCTGTAGATGGCAGCAGAAGTTACGAAGAGAAGAATTAAAAATGGGCAAAAAAAAATGACAAGTGGAGTTCAAGGTTGAGAAGTCAGAGGTCATCCATTCTGGATCCAAGGCAGGCAATATGGAATATTACCTTAATGGCAAAAAAAACAATGACCTGTGAAACAAAAGCTGATTTGTATGTCATGCATAGAAGTCCCAAAGCTAGCACAGGTACAAAATGGAATGAAAAATATTGGCGGAATGTTAACCTTTATCCTGGGGAGGGGGTGGGTCAGGGTGGGTGGCGTACAAAGTAAGGGCGTGGGGAAAAGGTTTATACATCTCTTGGAGAGCCATGGTTAGATTCCATCTTGGGTACTGTGTTCAGTTTTGGTCATTGTACCTTAGAAAGGATATATTGGCCTGAGAGACTGGGTACAACACTGGCCCATCATAGGGTAAATTATGAGGATAGGTTGCATAATTTGACATATTAGTTTGAATTTAGGAGATTGAGGGGTATAGAATCATAGAATGGTTACATTGCAGAAGGAGGCCATTTGGCCCATCGTGTCCATGCCTGCTCTCTCCAAGAGCAACTCAGCTATTTCCCTCCTCACCGCCCCCCCCCCACCTTTTTCCTGGAGCCCTACAAGTTTTTTTCATTCAGGTGCTTATTTGCTTCCCTTTTGAAAGCCTTGATTAAATCTGCCTCCGCCACAATCTCAGGCTGTGCATTCCAGATCCTTTTTCTCATTTCACCTTGGGTTCTTCTGCCACATTCACCTCGAATTGTCCTCTGGTTCACAGCTCTTCTGTCAATGGGAACAGTTTATTCCCATCTACTATGTTCAGGCCCCTCATGTATTTGAATGCCTCTATCTCACAATAAACAACAACATTCTATTAGCTTTTCTAATTACTTGCTGTACCTGCACACTAGCCTTTTGTGATTCATGCACTTGGACACCCAGGTCCCTCTGAATCTGCAACCTCTCATCATTTAAATAATATATATTTTTTTATTCTTCCTGCCAAAATGAACAATTTCACATTTGCCCACATTATATTCCATTTGCCAGATCTTTGCCCACTCACAACTTATCTATGTCACTTTGTAGCCTCCTTACATCCTCTTCATAACTTACTTTCCTACTTATCTTTGTGTCGCCAATCAATTTAGCAACCATACCTTTAGTCCCTTCAATCAATTTATTTATATAAATTGTAAAAAGTTGAGGCCCCAGATTTGATACCTGTAGCACAACATTTGTTACATCCCGTCAACCAGAAAAAGACCCATTTATGTTTCCTGTTAGCTAGCCAATCTTCTTTCCATGCCAATGTGTTACCCCGTACACTATAAGCTTTTATTTTCTGCCATTACCTTTGATGTGGCACCTTATCAAATGCCTTCTGGAAATCTAAGTACAGCACATCCATTGGTTCTCCTTTATTCACAGCACATGTAATTCCTTTAAAGAACTCCAATAAATTGGTTAAATATGATTACCCTTTCACAAAACCATGTTGACTCTGCCTGATTACCTTGAATTTTTCTAAATGCCCTGCAATAACATCTTTAAGAATATCTTCTAACATTTTCCCTATGTCAGATGTCAAGCTAACTGGCCTGTAGTTTCCTGTTGTTTTCACCACCACTCTTGTTTCCTGTCACTCAGCCAATTTATATCTACACCGCCACTGTCCCACTGTCCCTTTTATTCCATGGATTTCAACTTTACAGACACGTCTGTTATGTGGCACTTTATCAAATACCTTTTGGAAATCCATGTCCACCACATCAATCCTCTCTGTTAGCTCATCAAAAAACTTCTATTAGTTAAACATGAATTTTCCATAACTAATCCACGCTGACTTTCCTTAATTAATCCACATTTTTCCAAGTAATCTGCAGTGTTTTCCTAAATTACTATTTTGAAAAGCTTCCCCAACACCGAGTTAATCTGATGGGCCTATGTCGCTGGGATTATCCCTACACCCCTCTTTGAACAAAGGTGTAAAATTTAAAATCCACGAGTCCTTTGGCACCACACCCTTACCAAGGAGGAATTAAAGATTATTGCCAGTGCTTTTGCAATTTATACCCTTACCATCAGTATCCTTGGATGCTTCTCATCCAATCCTGGTGACTTATCAACTTTAAGTACAACCAGCCTTTCTAATACCCCGTCTATTAATTTTTAGCCCATCCAGTATCTCAACTACCTCCCCTTTCACTATTTCTTGCACAGCATCTTCTTCCTTGGTATGGAAAGATGCAAAGTACTCATGTAGCTCCTTGTCCATGCCCCCTGCCTTCATGTGTAAATCCCTTTTTAGGTCCCTAATCAGCATCACTCCTTTTACTGCTCATATGCCTATAGAAGACTTCTGGATTCGTTTTCATGTCAGTTGCCAGTCTCTTCTTATACTCTCTTTTTGCTTCTCATTTATTTTCTCATTTCCCCTCTGAACTGTCTATATTCTTGTTCTCACTTGGGTTTTCAACCTGGCATCTGTATATGCCCCTTTTTCTTTATCATAGTCTCTCTCTCACCATCCAGGAAGATTTGGTTTTTCCCTACCTTTCCCCCTCCTGCGAATGTACCTCAACTATACCTGGTCCATCTACTCTTTAAAGGCAGTTCATTGCCAGGCAAAGCTGAAAAATGAGCAATCTTTGACTCCAATTTACCTGAGCCAGATCCATCCTCACCTCACTGAAATTGGGCCACTTCCAATTCATTAATTTTGCTCAGGATTGCTCCTTGTCCTTTTCCAAAGCTAACCTGAGCCTTATGATTATTGTCCCCTGAATGTACCCCTATTACCACTTGACACACCTAATTCCCAAAAACCAGATCTAGCAATGCCTCCTTCAAAGAACAAAAGAACAAAGAAAAGTACAGCACAGGAACAGGCCCTTCCACCCTCCAAGCCTGCGCCGATCATGTTGCCCGTCAACTAAAACATTTTGCACTGCCAGGGTCCGTATCCCTCTATTCCCATCCTATTCATGTATTTGTCAAGCTGCCTCTTAAACACCACTATCGTACCTGCTTCCATCATCTCCTCTGGCAGCGAATTCCAGACACTCACTACCTTCTGCATAAAAAACTTGCCCCGCATATCTCCTCTATAGTTTTCTCCTCTCAACTTAAATCTATGTCCCCTCATAATTGACTCTTCCATCCTGGGAAAAAGCTTCTGACTATTTTACTCTGTCCATGCCACTCATAATTTTGTAAACTTCTATCAAGTCGCCCCTCAATCTCCATCGCTCTAGTGAGAACAATCCGAGTTTCTCCAACTTCTCCTCATAGCTAATAACCTCCAGACCAGGCAGCATCCTGGTAAACCTCCTCTGCACCCTCTCCAATGCCTCCATATCCTTCTGGTAATGTGGCGACCAGAATTGCACGCAATATCCCAAGTGTGGTCTCACCAAGGTCCTATACAGCTGCAGCATGACTTCTCAGCTTTTATACTCAATACCCCTGCCAATGAAGGCAAGCATGCCAAATGCCTTCCTGACTACCTTATCCACCTGCATTGCACTTTCAGTGACCTGTGAACCTGTACACTCCAATCCCTCTGCCCGTCGATGGGTTCTGTCATTTACTGTATAATTCCTGCCTGTGTTAGACCATCCAAAATGCATTACCTCGCATTTGTCCAGATTAAATTCCATCTGTCATTTCTCCGCCCAAGTCTCCAACCGATCTATATCCCATTGTATCCTCTGACAATCCTCTTCACTATCTGCAACTCCTCCAACCTTAGTGTCGTCTGCAAACTTACTAATTAGCCCAGTTACATTTTCCTCCAAAACAGTTATGTATACCACAAACAGCAAAGGTCCCAGCACTGATCTCTGCGGAACACCACTAGTCACAGCTCTCTATTCAGAAAAGCACCCTTCCACTGCTACTCTCTGTCTTCTATGACCAAGCCAATTCTGTATCCTCATTGAACTCATGTAGAAAATTCTCCTAAGCATGCTAGAAATTCTTGCCCCTCTTTCCCCTTTACACTTTTGCTACCTCACTCTATATTCAGATAATTAAATCCCCCATTATAACTAAAATACTTTTTTCACCTCTAATTTCCTTGCACATTTGCTCCTTTATATTTTTCCCACTAGCTGGTGGCCAGTAGAATACATCGAGTAGTTTCATGGTAGTTCTAACGTTTCTTAGATCTGACCAATAGTATTCTGCCCTCGATCCCTTTGGGACATAGGCCAGATTTTCTGTGCCCGCTGGTGTTGGGTGTGTTCGGCAATGTGCGTGGACAATATGGCGTGATCGGTTTCATGAAACCAGTTTGCGATCGTCCGCTCAGCCCTCCCATGTTGGGCCGCGTTCTCCACCATCAGATGTTGGGAACCTCATTGTAATACATCAGCATATCATTATAAGGCCAGTCCACCGGAATCCACCCCCCACCAGTTGAAATGTCTGCCCACATCGGCGGGAAAAGATGCCTATGTGTTTCACAACAACAGATAAGCACTTGGCGGGCTGCGACTTTGCTCGGGACTTCGAGGTTTGTTTGCCCGCCTTGCTTCAATCAGCACTCGCAGTCATCAGCGCCAGGCTTCACAGACAGCACCACATCACTTTTAGGGGTGCTCACGGCAGGCATCCTACCAGATCATCCATATGTGGGTGGCTTTTCAATGGCTGCAGGGCTAGGGCTTTGCTTGGCGAAGGGGGAGAAGTGGCCTCAGGCAAGGGAAGAGGATGCAGGATGAGGGCTGTACCAGGGAAGGAGGGTATTCCAAGGTGTGCATGGGAACACATGTTGATCTGTGCAGTGGTCTTGAGATGGTGAGGGCTGAGGAGGCAGTCTGCAGAGGAGATGGGGCCAGATGGACATGTGAGGGTGTGTGTGAGAATGAGAGGTGATGCCCCTTGAGCTGGCAGTGAGTGAGATGCCAGTGAATGTGCGATGGGCTTGAGTGTGTGAGTTTAGAGTGATGAGATGGTTGCCATACCCTGGCTGCACAGATGCGATCATTCATCCTCTATCTGCATTGGATGGCCAACCTTGTCTGTGCAGCATTGACATTGATCACCACTGCCATCACCTACCAAGCCAGAATGGTAATGTTGCTCCCCCTGCTGTGGTCAGAGTGGGGTAAAGGACATCACAGTGGGCCTCCACAGCATCCAAAAGGCGCTCGAGGGCTGCAGTCTTTTTGTCTTTCGTGCACATATCTTCTTTACTGCAATCCTGGGCTGGAAGCACTGAGCACAGATGTTCTTTAAATGTGGTGCCTGGCGTGATGAAGCAGCGAGGTGAAGGCGTGGCAGGCGAGTCGGAGACCACCCACCATGAAAATGGCCTGTTTCACGGGAATGCATAAATAATATGGTGAGTCTGACTGCAGAAGAACCATCACTCTCACCAGTATTTAGAACTGAGCATCGGTTGGAAGTGACCTGCCTGGTGCTCCTTGACTGTCTGATGGTCACCCATTGTTGCTCTGCCTATACTTTCAGGCTGCAGGGTGTCCACATCCAGAAACGTGCTATCCATGAAACTCAGTATCCATTGTGACGCAAGCTGCCGTTCAGACTCTGTAGCCTGGACCTAGAGCTGATCCAGTTGACACTTTCTCCAAGATGATTGTCCATGACATGAGAAGCATCCTCGAGTTCCCACATGGAACAGGATGTGTATTCTACAGGACTGAGATGCCCTGTTGTGACCCTATTTATTAGACTATTAACTGAATTAACAGAAATAAACTTGAGATAATTAAATACAGCTATTCAATCAACGATTTCTCTTGTGCTGATGTTACTATTTTATAGCGAATTTAACTTAAATAGGAACATAGGACTTAGGAGTAGGAGTAGGCCATTCAGCCATTCGAGCCTGCTTGACCATTCAATAAGATCATGGCTGATCTGACTGTGGTCTCAACTCCATTTTCATGTCTGCCCTCCCATATCTCTTGATTCCCTTGTCTATCAGAAATCTAACTCACCCTTAAATAAATTCAGTAGCCTGGCCTCCAATGTTTTCTAGGGAAGAGAATTCCACAGACTAACAAACCCCAGAGAGAAAGAAAATTCTCATCTCCTTCTTAAAAGTGAGACCTCTTATTTTTAAACTGTGCCCTAGTTCTAGCCTCCCAAGAGGAAACATCCTCTCAGCATCCGTCCTATCAAATCCCCTCAGGATCTTATGTTTCAGTAAGATCATCTCTCATTCATCTCCAACTGTTCAAGCTTTCTTAAGATAAGCCCTTCATCCCAGGAATGTTGAGGAACCTTCTCTGAACCGTTTCTAATGCAATCATATCCTTCTTCAAATAAGGAGACCAAAACTGTACACAGTATTCCAGGTGTGATCTCACCAAGGCCTCGCTCAGGTGCAGTAAAACTTCCCTACTTTTATATTCCATTCCCCTTGCAATTGACACCAACATTCCATCGCTTGCTGTACCTGACTACTAACTTTTTATGATTTTATTATAGGACACACATATCCCTCTGTATTACCAATTTCTACAATCTCCCTCCATTTAAATAGTTTACAGCTTTTCTATTCTTCCTGCCAAAGTGGACAAGTTCACATTTCCCCGTATTAGACTCCATTCGCCAAATTTCTGCCCATTCACTTAGCCTATTTATATCTCTTTCTAGACTCTTTACCTCCTTGGCAACTTATTTTCCTTCTTATCTCAGTGTCACCAGCAAGTTTAGCTACCATAACATTTGGTCCCCTTACCCAAGTCATTGATATAGATTGAAAAATAGTTGAGGACCCAGCACTGATTCCTGTGGCACCCCACTAAGTTACAGCTTGCCAACCCCAAAATGACCCATTTATCCCTGTTAGTGAACCAATCCTCTATCCATGCTAATATGTTACCCCCAAACCATGAGTTCATATTTTGTATAGCAACCTTTGGTATGGCATGTTATCAAATGTCTTATGGAAATCCAAAAGCGCTACACCTACATGTTCCTCTTTACCCACATTGCTTGTTACTTCCTCAAAGAAGTCTAATAACTCAGTTAAAAACTGTTTCCCTTTCACAAAACCATGTTGACTCTGCCTGATCCCATTCAGTGTCCTGCTATAACCTACTTAAAAATGGATTCTAGCAATTTCCCCATGACAGATCTTAGGCTAACTGGCTTCCTTCCTTTTTTGAATAATTGTGTTGCTTCTGCTATTTTCCAATCTGTTGGGACCCTTCCAGGATCTAAGCAATTTTGGAAGATTAGTACAGGCATTAATTATATCTCTTGTTGGATCCAAATGTACAAGATCTATAGTTTCTTTTAAAGTTTGGAAGGACATTGATTTATTTGGACACTTGGGGCCCTGGAGGAACCCAAACTGGGCATCAGTGAGCAGGTTATCGCTAAACAAGTGCCCACTTGATAGCACTGTTAATGACCCCTTCCGTTACTTTACTGATGATGGAGAGTAGACTACTGAGGTGGTAATTGGACAGGTTGGATTTGTTCTGATTTTTGTGTACAGGACATACCTGGGCAACTTTCCACATAGCCGGGTAGATGCCAGTGTTGTAGCTGTACTGGAACAGCTTGGCTAGGGGCATGGCCAGTTCTGGAGTACAAATCTGCAGTACTACTGCTGGAATATTGTCAGGGCCCATAGCCTTTGCAGTATCCAGTGCCTTCAGCCGTTTCTTGATATCACGTGGAGTGAATTGAATTGGCTGAAGGCTGGCATCTGTGATGCTGGGGACCTTGGGAGGAGGTCGAGGTGGATCATCCACTCAGCACTTCTGGCTGAAGATTGTTGCTAACGTTTCAGCCTTACCTTTTGCATTTATGTGCTGGGCTCCTCCATCATTGAGATGGGGGTATCTGTGGAGCCTCTTCCACCAGTGAGTTGTTTAATTGTCCACCACTATTCAGAACTGCACAGTTTAGGTCTGATCCGTTGGTTGTGCAGTTGCTTAGCTCTATCACTTGCTGCATATGCTGCTGGTGCGCAAGTAGTCTTGTGTTATAGCTTCGTCATGTTGACGCCCCATTTTTAGGTATGCCTTGTGTTGTTCCTGGCATGCCCTCCTGCACTCTTCGTTGAACCAGGGTTGATCCCTTGGCTTGGTGGTAATGGTAGAGTGGGGAATATGCAGGCCCATGAGGTTATAGATTTGTGTTTGAGTACAATTCTGCTGCTGCTGATGTCCCACAGTGCCTCATGGATATCATGTTGTGAGTTGCTAGATCTGTACAAAATCTATCCCATTTAGCACGGTGGTTGTGCCACACAACACGATGGAGAGTATCCTTAATGTGAAGGTGGGACTTCGTCTCCACAATGACTCCTACCAATACTGTCATGGACAGATGCATCTGCAGCAGGCAGATTGATGAGGATGAGGTCAAGTATGTTTTTCTTTCCTGTTGGTTCCCTCATTACCTGCTGCAGACCCAGTCTAGCAGCTATGTCATTTAGGACATGGCCAGCTTGGTCAGTAGTGGTGTTACCAAGCTATTCTTGGTGATGGACATTGAAGTCCCCCACCCAGGTACATTCTGTGGCCTTGCCACCCTCGGTGCTTCCTCCAAGTGGTGTTTAACATGGAGGAGCACTGAGGGAGGGCGGTATGTGGTAATCAGCAGGAGGTTTCCTCGCCAATGTTTGACCTGATGCCATGAGATTTCATGAGGTCCGGAGTCAATGTTGAGGACTCCCAGGGCAACTCCCTCCTGACTGTACACCACTGTGCCGCCACCTCTGCTGGGTCTGTCCTGCTGGTGGGACATGACATATCCAGGGATGGTGGTGGTGGTGTCTGGGACATTATCTGTAAGATATGATTCCGTGAGGATGAATATGTCAGACTGTTGCTTGACTAGTCTGTGAGGCAGCTCTCCCAATTTTGGCACAAGCGAGATGTTAGTAAGGAGGACTTTGCAGTGTAGACAGGGCTGAGATTGCTATTGTTGTTTCCAGTGCCTAGGTCGATGCTGGGCGGTCCACCTGGTTTCATTCCTTTTTTGTGAGTTTGTAACGGTTTGTTACAATTGAGTAGCTTGCTAGGCCATTCAAGAGTCAACCACATTGCTGTGGGTCTTGAGTCACATGTAGGCCAGACCAGGTAACAACGGCAGATTTCCTTCCCTGAAGGACATTAGTGAACCAGATGGGTTATTACAACATTCGACATTAATTTCATGGTGATCATTGGACTTTTAATTCCAGATTTTTATTGAATTCAAACTCTGCCATGGTGGGATTCAAACCTAAGTTCCCAGAGTATTACCCTGGGTCTCTGGATTACTAGTCTAGCAACAATACCACTACACCATTGACTCTCTCTAATTGATGCTTGTAAAATGGTAAAGAAATTTGCTGAGAGTAGATACAGAAAAACTATTTCCTCTGTTAGGGAATCCACAAGAAGGCAGACAATGCCAAAAATTAGAGCTGGGTCATTTAGGAATGAAATTGGGGAACACTTCTCCCCTTACACAAAGGGGCAATAGATTTCTGGAACACTCTTGCCCAAAACATTGTGAATTTTGAACATTATAATTCTGGTTCATTTGAAATTTTAAAGACTGAAATCTGAAAAGACTGATAGAGGGATTTTTCTTTTCTGTTTTTCATGGGATGCGGGCATTGCTGGTAAGGCCAGCATTTGTTGCCCATCCCAATGGCCCTTGAACTGAGTGCCTTGCTAGGCCATTTCAGAGGGCAGTTAAGAGTCAACCACACTGCTGTGGGTCTGGAGTCACACGTAGGCCAGATCAGATAAGGACAGCAGATTCACTTCCCTAAAGGGCATTAGTGAATTAGATGGGTTTTCACAACAAACAATGATAGTTATTGTGCTCACCATTACTGAGACTAGTTTATTACAGATTAATTGGGTTCAAATTCTGCCAGCTGCTATGGTGGGATTTGAACCCAAGTCCCCTGGATTACTAGTCCAGTGATATTACAAATACAACACCGTCTCCCCCAGATTATGAAGTGGGCAGGAGATAAATGGAGTAGAGCTACAATACCAGCCATGATCTAACTGAATGCAGTAGAGGCTTGAAAAGCAAAATGGCCCTCTTCCTGTGCCTACCTATCAGCCGTTTAAATATTTCCTCTCGTCTCTTCTGGCTTTCATAGTCTCTGATGTAAACAAAACACTTCTTAAAAGTATATTTGATTCCAATCCAAAAGTTACCATTATTACATGGGGTAAGGTAAATTAATGGTGAAGAGCAAATATATCAATGAGGGAACAACAAGAAAAATGGATTAATTTTCAATTGTTCCAGCAAAGAGCCAGCACATGCACCATAGATACAGTGGCCACCATTTGTGACATACATTTTTGTGATTAAAATATTACCATAATACCAGAAATAGAATCAGTATTTGTTATGGACAGGAAAGGGTTTAATTGAAACAGCCCTGACTTCTCCCCTCACCCCTATTCATAAATAGAAAGGTTGGTTTTATTTCCCCCTTTATAAGTGGTGGTGTACTTTCCCAAACCCCAGTTTTGGTGTGATCCAATTCTCTATTAATAACCCCACAGCAAACTTGAGCTAGGATGAACTGAAAGGGTTAGTTTATTTTACACACACAAAGCACAAGGAGAGGGTGTCATTACATAGTCCCTGGTACATTCATACAATAAAAGAAGGATAAAGGGAAACAAGAGGTACAGGACAAAGACCACAGAGAATTATTGCTTCACATGAGTCCAGAACCAAAGTCCAATGGTGTATTTTTTCCAGAGTCGGCAGGCTGTAAACTGATGCTGGATAATTCAGCTTTCCAGTAGAGATGAATTCCTCGTTGAGGTTAGCCCATAGGGATTAATTAGTCTTGTAGGCGCTGGTACAGAAGTTCAAAAGTTCTAGTAGAAAACAGTATTGGTGGAGAGCTAGGTTTTGAAAAACCTGGACAGAACCCTTTTTCTACTGCTGCCTGCTAGATGGAAATTGGAAGTCTGAGTTTTTTTCAGCTCCACAAGGCAACATTACAGGTTCTAGCAGTTGTGGGGAGGGGTGTCATGTCTCATGACTCCCACTTCTCCACTTTGGTTTGGATCAAGGATGTATATTCCTTGTCTGGATTCTTGAGATGGTTAATGTTTCAGCCATTAATAAGTTCAACAGAGGTTTCGGGGTCCTTTTGGCCTCACAGTCTCCATTAGCCAGGGCCTGGCCTTGGAAATGTAAAAGGCCTTTTGGACAACTCCTTGGGATCTGATCTCCATGGGGTTTGGGGTTGGGGGTGGGGGGGGTGGTATTAGCACCTCTTTAGAGATAATGAGATTGCTGCTGCCCTGAAGGCCAGAAATTCCTTTTGTGCTAGTCATAGCCAGCCATGGCTTCATTCATTTTAAAGCCTTTGCTCAGTTTTAAAAATTCTCATGAATTAGCCATGCTAACGTTTATATATTTTATAAAAATATACAGTGAGGTCTTAGGCCCCTGACATATTTAAGTTGATGCACCTCAGTCTTTATTTTTAAATTTTGGAGGGGATTATTGGTCACTGGTATAATCTGAAGTCTGGTATTTGATATTTTGGCTCTTCAAACTACTCGTTTGGCACTTGGAGAGAGAGACACATGCTGGTCAGATGGTCATCCACATCAAATTGAGCCATATCAATGCTGAATAATCGGTCAGCTTTTTTTACATCCAGTGGCAACACCAATACAGCCCAACACACCTTATAACCAACCTCAGATTCATCAGCATTTTGACATCCCACCCTAGATGGAATCCACTCTCCAATTTCTTTCCAAAAACATTCATCCTAAAAAAAAACAGGACAAAGTGGCATAGAGCTGTTTTCTTTAGGATAGAAGAAATAGCTCCATTGCGATTTTACAGCATCCAGGCCCAAACTATGGCAGTAAGGATGTAATTTGCTCCGATTTGACATGTACAACTGTATAAGTGAATACTATCAGCCAATGGTGTTGGAATCAACTAAGAGTTCCTGGAATATTGCCCAGCCCATTTTTCATGCTGTAAAGGAAATATCATACTTTTTCCTAATACCACTGTGGGGTACTGAAGCAAGCTAATGAGGACTGTGTTTGTATGTTTGTGTGTGCGCACATTTGTCTCTAGTTTAATTAAACTGCAGACAGTCAGACTGCAAAGTTTGAATCATCAAAAGGGCTTAGGTGTGAAACAAGCATTTGAAATGGAGGTGGGTAAGCTGGGATGAAATGTAATAAAAATGCAAATTCCATTCACATTGTAAGTTGAGAGGATGTTTGATTTTCAAGCGGGTATGATCAGATGCTTGCAACTGGCAAGGTAAATAAGGCAAAGTTATTAAGTTTATTTATTACCGGCAAGTGCTGGCCGTAAGGACAAGATGAAAGATTTTTTATATTCTGGGAAAAGTAACTTCCAAAGAAGAGTTTAAATAATGGGATTTACAGGTCAAGAGGGGGGAAATATATTTAAAGAAAGATGGAAAGCTGTGTGGGGTGTGACCATGAGATCTTGAAAGGTGCAGTGTGAAACAGACCTGTGGGGGATAAAGCCTCTAGCCACCCTGGGGAAGTTTGCTGTTCCAGTAACTAAGGTTAAAAGCCTTTGGAATTCCATTGTCAAGTGAGAGGGAGAAAGCAGCTGTGAAATCCCTCCTTTACAGAAACAAGGGGTGTTTGAGGTAATATTGCTAGATATTTTATACATTAAGAATCTATTTGAACTGTTGCCTGGAAGGGGTGTGCAGATGTGAGTCCAATTAAGTAGCAATCTTGTGAGAACTGTTAGAAAACTAAGTGTAACAGTAGTTTTGTGTATTTAAGTTGTCTCTTGTTTTAATTTAATCTTTAAAATCTTTTAACGGTGGCAGTAGAGTCATTACTTTTGACTTCAGTGCACAAACCTGCTTGTAATAAATACAAATTGCAAAATTGTTGTGATAGCTTGGCCAAGTTTCCCTTTGGGATTTGGTCAGCCTGGCAAATACCACCTGCCTTTTCATAGCAATGCCAGTTACTGAAGTGGATGCTGCTTTTCTGAACCTTGTAAACCTGTCCTAGACATTTGCATACAGGCTTACAGTTGCCAGGTTTTCAAAAGAACATGGCTTAAATACCTCCAGCCTTAGAGAGATGCATTTAGCTGGTTTAGACTTTTATAAGCTGGTGTGTGGTTCAGGATCAAGTCCAGAATCTTCGCCAGGATGAAAAATATGAAATCAAAACAACTTGTAAGGTTGCTCCATTCAGTTATGCCTCCACCTCCCATCTTCTAGTCTCCACAAACCCATAACCTAACACACTCCAAATCCCATTCATCCCCTCAGCCATGTGCTTGCCAACACACTATGGCTCCCAGTCCAGCAATGCTTTGACTTTAAAATTCTCATCTTTGTGCTCAAATGGCCTTGCCCTTTCCTCTCAAACCTTCAATTTCTTTGCCTCAGCATTGCCAGCTGTACATTCAGCCATCTAAGTCCCAAGCTCAGGAATTCTCTCCCTAAAACCTCTTTGCCTTTCCTTGACTCAAGAGCATTGGGTCTTAAGCAATCTCTAGTGTGGGGTCATCTGTCCTGAGCTGGTGTCAATGTTTGCCCAACTACACCCTTAGGTGCCTTACTACATTAAGGAGGTGCTATATACTGCAAGCTGCTGTTGATGTCAAAGTCAGGCTAGAATTAAGGAACTTAAAGTGCAATCTCAGCAGTAGTTTCACAATCAGAAACTGGAGTCTCGTCAATAGTCAATGACCAACATGCACTAAATTTTATCAGTTCAATAGAGCTGCCAGATAAGGTGCCAATTCCCAGTTGGTTTGCAGGCACTCCCTTCAAATATCCACAGAAGAATCCAAATCACAAATAAAACTTGAATAGCAACAAGCTTATATAGTTGCATATTTATTTTTATTTGGACAAGTACAGAACAACTTGTATTACAACAGCTTTTTATGACATGATCAACAACAGGCACTCAAGAGTGCTCACAGATATGTACATATAAAAAAAGGTGCAGCATTCAGCCGATCATGATAAAAAGTTAAAATACCTGAATTTTCAGACTTAAAGCTTGTGTGCTAATCCAATTCAAACATACTCCGCAGGACATGACCAGCATGAAATAGACATAAGTACAACGCAGAATTCTGCATAACACAGAAATATGCTGTACTTTAAAATCATTTAACTACTTTGTAGTGTTAGTGCTGAGCCCGAGCCCTTAAGAGAGTTCCCACTGCACACATTTAAACTCACACAGAAATCTGACCATTTATCACACTTTGCAGCATGTCAGATTAAATTATCTGCTATAGGCAACACCTAATTTTCTGAAGCGTCCAAAATCCACATATGGAATGGATCATCTCATTTTATTCTTGGTGGTGAGAGGTTGCTGGGGGAGAAGTGGGGTGGGGGAAGGTGGGGGTGATGATGGAGGTGGGGAAAGGAGTCAGTGGGTTTAAATAAGATGGCATGGAGCTAATCAGGTGAACACTCCCTACTGTGTCACAGATAGAGAACTATTGCCTGGAATGAGATCTGTTTCTCCAATGAGAATTCAAACTAAAACATGGCAAGACCCAGAAAGCAGAAACAAAACAATAAGCAGGTTAATCAACATGAGGATCAAGAAGAGTGTGGGTAGGCCTGATGGAAAGAACATTTATACGTGGAAGTTGAACATCTTTCAAAGAATAAGGAAGACCATAGCTAATCCATCATTTGTCTTTATATTCAACCTCCAAACACAAAAACACTAGTGCCAGAACTGGAGATTGGACTCTGAAGACTTACGACTATCGGCTGATCTGGAACACAGCAATGTCAAATCACAACCACTTATCACAATACACTGAGGTCAGAACTGTAATGCCAGTTGGCCGGGGGGTTGGGGGGGCGGGGGGGGGGTGCAAAAAAAAAAAACCATGGCAATTTTTAAGGTAGACATCAGAGAACCCATTACGTGATAGCTCATGAAGTGGCCACTCCATAAGTTGAATTCAACTCCCATTTCAAGGAGCACATTATAATAAAACCCACTGCCTCATTTGCCAAAAATCATTCTTCAGAAACTTGTTTAACCAATGGTCTCATATCCTGGACTGATGAGAATCTTTCATCTCATTCACATCTTGTAGCCAGGAAAACCTTTCAATGAATATGGTATTTTCATTAAGTTAAATTTAGAACAGACCTGAAACTTTGAAGACTTGCAATAATGGAAGACAGGTGCTATGGATGCTAGTTACTGGAAGCCATTCATTGCAGGTTTTGAAACTGAGCTGACATTGACCATGGACCAAAGAATCAAATCAACTGAGGCAGACCTCATAGGCTGCCACTAAGGCACAAAGACCATCAGTTTGAACAAGATGGTGGGATTGTTAACTCAGAAGAATGGGGTTTTATAAATGATGGATAGTCAAGTGATCAAAATGACCCTTTAGGGCAAAGATCTTTGAGGGACATTGTTCCATGGTGATTTTCCTTCTGTGTCTCTCCTTCCTAATCAAGATGGTGGATAATCTTGTTTATATGTAGAGTGAATGAGAAATAAAAGGTGCCTCGTGATTTATAAGGGGAGTCAGGCATGTAAATTTAGATAGATGTAACACCTGATTTGCACAACAAATAGTACAAAATTCCATTCATCTGAATTTAGTCAGATCCATCTCAGTCTGAGGTATAAATTCTAGATTAATTTGGCAGGGTTCGCACATCTATACTAACAGCTACCACTACCCCTTGCACGGCAGATTATTACTTCTCTGCAGTAATGAGGGATTTGTGAAAAAAAATGTACTCAAAAGAGAGTATCTTGTATGAATGTATGTATTTTTTGTCTTGTTTCTTCTACATTTCGGTCAATTGCTGTGCAATATGCAAGGTAGTTAGAACAAAATCCCCTAGAAAAGGATGAATGAGTTGGTTAAAGAGGGGAGTCGAAGCACAACAGTGGCAGCCATTTCATGTCCGTAAGGTTGAAATTTGCTGTAATATGAATGGGCAAATTTCAAGGGCACAAAGCAACGCCACTGTCCATGTTCAAACTAAATGAGGTATAACTAATCCATTTAGGTAAAAAAAAACCTTTACATATCTAGCACAGTTGAAAATAACTTTTCAGAATCAGTACATGAAACTTCTTGTACAGTATTAAGAAATACACATTAACTTGACATTCTTATTCTTTGCAGATGCTTATAGACAAGAATTGTCAGTAACATTCGTATAACTTTTTTCTGGAAGGAATGATTAGGTTTGAAATGGATAATCCCTCCTCCATTAAGGCGGCTCCAGGTGTTCAAGTTTGTTACTTTAAGAATACAGGAGATTAAGGCTTCGGTGGTAAAATCCTCTGAGAATTTTCAGTGGTCAAAATATGAAAAACAAGAGTCACGGCCACACGACTAGTAATAGTCTAAGTGAATCTCAATGTAATCAAGGGCCACTAGGCAGGTCACCACAAAACATAAAACCCCATCATTCAGTGTAGAGAGCAGATATCTCGCCGTATTCTGGAGCACTCACCCAGTACATTCCAGCTGATACACATATTTAAAGCACTCATCAGTGACTCAGTTTGATCAGTCCAATGGTGCAAAAAACATTCACCCATTTTAATAAGTGGAAGAAGCAGTACTCATGGCATCATCACCAAGTTTTGTGCTGCTGGGGTATATGCTGGCAAAATATCGGACATCCCGGTCTCGATCAGCCTGCAGTGCCACAGCGATTTGCTCTATGGCTTCCTGGTGAGAACTGCCTGAGTTCACAAAGTATTCTGCAAGAAAATAAGGAGATGAACTGGTTTGGTAGGATAACCTTCACTTTCTCTCCTAATTCTCTTTTCCCCAAGCCCCAAGCATTATTTCTCAGTTAAGAACTGCAAACTGAAACAAGATGCACTATGAACACTGACATGCCAGTCTTTGGAAAATGTTCTTTTAAAAAAATAAAATAGTCTGCTTTTTAAAATTTAGCAGAACACAAAACACTTACAAAATATATCTATTCATAGTTGTCATGCGTTGCTGTGAATGAGATATGCATGAATATGAAGTATTAGCAATCTAGATTCTGGTTTCCTTTAGATTAACATTGTTGTTCCATCTGAAGCTCAATGTTTACAGAGATCAATTTATTTATATGAATTATTTTTTGGAAGTGGAAGAGGAGACAACAATTTTTGACCAAATCAGAAAATCATAGAATGGTTCCAGCACAGGAGACCACCTGGCCAGTCACTGTTTCGTGCTGGTTCCCTGCAAGAGTAACTCACCTGGTCCCAATCCCGTCTTTCCCCATAGCCCTTAGAAATTCTCTTTTCAGATAATTACCCAATTCTCTTTGAAGGCAAAAACAGAATTACCTGGAAAAGCTCAGCAGATCTGGCAGCATCGGCAGAGAAGAAAAGAGTTGACGTTTCGAGTCCTCATGACCCTTCGACAGAGTTCTGTAAAAAGGGTCATGAGGACTTGAAACGTCAACTCTTTTCTTCTCCGCCGATGCTGCCAGATCTGAGTTTTTCCAGGTAATCTGTTTTTGTTTTGGATTTCCAGCATCCGCAGTTTTTTGTTTTTATCTCTTTGAAGGCCTTGATTGAATCTGCCTCCATCACATTCTCAGGCAGTGCACTCTAGGTCCTAACCACTTACTATGTACAAATACTTCCATGTCACCATTACACTTTTTGCCAATCACCTTGAATTGATGTCCTCTGGTGCTGGATCCTTCCGCTGATGGGAACAGTTTCTCCCCATTTAGTCTGTCCAGATCCTCATGATTTTGAATACCTATCTCCTTTTCTCCAAGGAGAATAGTCCCAGCTTCTCCAACCTATCCACGCAACTTAAGTTTCTCTTCCCCGGAACCATTCTCAAGAATCTGCGTCCTCTCTAAAAGCCTTCATGCCCTTCCTAATGCGTAGTGCCCAGAACTGGACACAATGCTCCACTTGAGGCCAAGCCAGTGTTTTATATAGGTGCACCATAACTTCCTTGCTTTTGTACTCTTATGCCCCTACTTATAAAGCCCAGGACCCAGTATGTTTTATTAACTGCTTTCTCAACCTGACTTGCCACCTTCAATGATTCGAGCACATATAAACAACCCTCCCTGGTCCCTCTGCTCTTGCACCCCCTTTAGAACTGTACCCTTTAGTTTATTTTGTCTCTCCTCATTCTTCCTACCAAAATTACGTCATATTTCTTTGCATGAAATTTCAACTGCCAGTTGTCCATCCGCCCATTTAACTATCCCTTCTATGGTCTGTTGAAGTCCATCCTCACAGTTCACAATGCTTACATGTTTGGTGTCATCTCCAAATTTTGAAATTGTGCCCTGTACCCAAGTCATGTATCAAGAGAAGTAGGAGTCCCAATGCCAGCCCTGGGGGAATCCCATTATATAATTTCCTCCAGTCTGTAAACCAACCATCACTCAGTCAATTTTGGATCCAAGCTGCTACTGTCCTTTTATTACACGGGCTCTAATTATCCTCACAGACCTATTATGTGGCACTTTATCAAATGTCTTTTGGAAGTCCTAATGCACCACATCAACAGCAATACCCTCATCAACCCTTTGTTACCTCACAAAAAGACTCAAACAAATTAGTTAAAGACAAATTTCCCTTAACAAATCTGTGCCGGATTTCCTTAATCCACACTTATCCAAGTGATTGTTAAATCTATTCTGAATTATAGTTTCTAAAAGCTTTCCCACTATTGAGGTCAAAGTGACTGGCCTATAGTTGCTGGACTTATCTTTACACCTTTTTCTGAACAAGGATGTAACATTTGTAATTCTCCAGTTCTCTGGCACCAGTCCTGTAAGGAGGATTGAAACATTATGACCCACGTCTCTACAATTTCCTCTATACTTCCCTCAGTATCCTTGGATGTATCTCATTCAGTCCTGGGGACATATCAACTTTAAGTTATCTGATACCACCTCTATCAAGTTTGAGTCCATCCAACGTCTCAACTACTTCCTCGTTCACTATGACTTGGGCAGCATCTTATTTGGTAATGATAGATGCAAAGTAATCATTTAGGACCTGAGCCCTGCCCCATCCTCCATTTGCAAATCCCCTTTACGGTCACTAATCAGTCCCATTCCCCCCTTTACTATTTATATGCCTTCAGAAGACTTTTGGGTTCCATTTTATGTTAGCTGCCAGTCTCTTCTCATACTCTCCCTTTGCTTCTCTTATTTGCTTTTTCAATTCTCCACTGGACCTTCTATACTCAACCTGGTTCTCAACTGTATTCCCCATCTTGACATCTGTCAAAAGCACACTATTTCTGCTTCATCTCTTTTGAGATTCAGGGAGCTCTGGATTTGTTTGCCCTCCTTTCCCCTGTGACTGTACCCAAACCATCTCCTCTTTAAGGATAGCCCATTGTTCTATTACAGTTTTATCTGCCAACCTTTGATTTCAATTTGCCTGCGCCAGATCCATTCTCACTCAATTGAAATTTGTCCTCCCCCAATTAATTTTCACTCTGGATTGCTCCTTATCCTTTTCCAAGCTAACCTAAACATTATGATGTTATGATCACTATTCCTTAATGTTCTCCTATACTTGATTCACTATATTCCTCCTAACCAGATCCCAGCAATGTCTCCTTTCTCACTGGACTGGAAACATACCAATGTAGAAAATTCTGAATACACTCTCGATATTCTTTCCCCTCTTTGTCCTTTACAATATTACTATCCCATTCCCCCATTATAACTAATCTATAATTTTTGCACCTCTAATTTCTTTGTAAATTTGTTCCCCTTTTTCTTTCCCGCTATTTGGTGACCTACAGAATATACTCAATAATGCAATAATGACTATCATTTCTTAGCTCTAGCCAAATAGATTCTGTCCTTGACTCCTCTATGATATCCTCTCCTTAATAAATACTGCTATCCCTCTTTCTTTCTTTCCTTCCCCATCTTTCCTGACACCCTGTATCCAGGAATATTTAGTACCCGGGTTAGGTCTTCATTATCACAACATACTACAGCTCGCCAACCTTACCCACCACATATGTACCTGTACACTTAATTTAGACCTTATTACATTCCCTCTTACTCTGACCCCACTAATACCCTAGTATTTTCCACTCCACTGTTATCTGTCTAAGCCAATTCTCTGTGCACCTTATTTTCCCTCATTCACAGTCATCATAGAACCATAGAAATGTTACAGTGCAGAAAAAGAGGCCATTCAGCACATCGTGTCAACACTGGCCAAAAAGAGAAAAAAGCCAACCGCTCATTTTAATTCCACTTTCTAGCACCTGGTCCATAGTCTTGCAGGTTACAGCATTTCAGATGCAGATCCAGCTACCTTTTAAATGAGTTGAGTGTTTCAGCCTCAACCAACCTCATCAGCATGCAAAAAACAAATTTATCCCTCAACAAGATGCTAAAGTAAATCTAAAGTACTTCTAATAGTAACTCAAGTTCTACAAACAAAAATTTCCATTTAAAAATAAATGCAAATTTCTGAGAATACCTTGCGACAGGCATAGAAATGGAGAGAAAAGGACCTCACCTTTTTCCAATAGGGTTTGTCTCAAAGTTTTTGCCAGTAACACTCTGACGTTTGGAACAGGATCGGATGCTAACTGTAGTAAATGTGGCATCAAGTGCTCAGTAAACTGTTCTATAGGGATATAATCATCTTCAATTACAGCCTGCATTTTAAAAATGATAAGTAGAGAAATATAATCTTCAATGTGCAATTCAATATGTTTATATGTAGAAAACAAAACTGACATTAATAGCCAAAACATTACCAGTCCTAAAGGAAATAGCACAGTTATAATTTTACAACAGCACTTGGAGGTATTCACTCCTCTGATTAGGTGTGTTGCATGCATGTACCTCATAAATGGCATGGTCAGGTTTCAGTGGCTGGGAGATTTCAGAGAATCTTTAAAGTGACACCCTGCGCATGCTTGTGACCAATGATATGTAAGCCTGTAATCCTAACTGGATAGCAGTAAGAGTTTGCACTGACATGATGGGTTTCTACACTCTGAAATACCATGAATACAAGGACAAAATCTCAATTGTATATTTTGACTGTAATTATAAACAGTTGTATGCAGACTGTACTACAAACAGACAAGAGAAATAGCAAACTATTATTGTGATGATGAGGTTGTCTATAATGTTATTGGAAATTATATTTTTTAAATAGAGTTTAGTGGTGTCTACATGTATCTTTTAATTGGATTAAAGCCAGCTCGTCTGGGTGCTTTGATGTATAGTAGTTTTGAGATGTTAATTGGGTGAACAGTTAGGAGAACAGTAAGGTAAAGTGTTCATTTGCGTTTGTTGAATAAACCATTCAAAACTGTGGGTATAATCTTGCACCCATCTACAAGAAACCAAACAGTGTGCTTGTTTTTTTCAGCTTACTAATAAAATTGGTGCTATGAAAGGGGTTTTATTGTCAGAAGAGCTAAAGTTCAAAAGACCCAGTGATACAATGGAAAATTTACATTCAAAGGTATATAAAGAATGGAATTTGTATGTGTGTAAGGTAGACCAACCAGCCTGTACACCTCCAACCAACTTGCAAAGCAACCTCATTTGGAATTCATAAGGTTAAATGTGCTTTGCCTGGTGTCTATTTAAAGTCTATGGGTTACTGTTGCCTTAATGGAGATTTACCTGGGGGTGATTAATTTGGGGATTTGTTAAAAAGTTATTATAGTAGTAATTTGTAACCATGTGTTTAATTTGTTGTTAAATTAATAAATGTTTATTTTAGTTTTATAAAAACCATGAGACTTGGTGGTCTTATTCCTACTGAATTCAAAGTCTGCATCTCGAAATTACAAATAGCAAAAATAGATTATGAAGATTGTTTCAAGCTTTCCTCTGGGATTTGAACAACTCAGCCTTTACTATCTGCTGTGTCATAATATTAGGGTGAGGCTCAGTTTATCGTAATACTACTAGGTAGGTTGCTTCTGGACTCTCTTTACCTGGCAGACAAAGACAAAGGCTTGACGACCTGACCATTTCACACAATGGCAGAACTTATCCACAAGTTCATGAATAAGGTCCACTGCTAATGCAGGAGTTGAAGTAGCATAGAATTTTCTAATCATCTCACCAACCTGCAAAAAACACAGGAATCATCAATCATTAGTGTCACTTCTCTTGCAAGAAGCAAACAGTAGCTCAAAGCATGTTTTCTACGACTACAGCCTTCACACACTAAATCAAGTGGTGGCCGAGGCTTAGGGGTGGGGAGTGGGGAGGGAAAGGAGGGTGAGGATGTGCATATTTACTGCAGGGATGAGGTTTTCATTTCTCAGTACAAGATTTTGCTTTTATTAGGAGTCTAAAAAGCCATCGAGTCATACACTGTTTAACTAGCACTAAGTACGATTAGTACACTTGAGATGTAGGCAGTCTTCACACTTTAAAGCCTTATAATTGTACAACTAATGTAATCATTTCACAACCAGGGATATTGCCTTTTTTTGCTCTAGCCCTCCCTTTCATTTTTGCCTCTCAAGCTAGTCTCAGTTGCCAGGAATTCCCTGAGAGTCAGAGTATGAGTTCAAATTCTGGATAGGAATTGAACACACAATCTAGACTGACTCTTCAGTGCAGTACTGATGGAATAGAACATTTTAAGTTGTGCAAAATTTCAGATGAGATGTTAAACTAACTGAGCTACAATTGAAGCTGTTCTGGTGGACATAAAGATTCCACTGCACTATTCAAAACAGGCGCAGGGAATTCTTTTGGTATCATTTTTATTTCAACCAAAACTATTCCGGTCAGTCATCTTTACTGTTTGTGAGTTCTAGCTGTGTGCAAATTGTGGCTGGAGGTTTTGGGATGTCCACATAAGTGGCTTAACTCCAAAAGTGATTAACTTCAAGGGAAGCACCCTGGGAAATCTTGATGCCATGATAAGGCAATATACAAAGGCAAGCCCATTCTTTTGCCCCATACTGCAATGTGATTCCATTGGTGCTGACTGCTTTACAGCTTCAATCAGGTGGCTACACTTTTTGTGAGAACTTAAACAGGAAGCGCTCCAATCTGCCTGGGAGAACCACCACTGCTGGGTCACATTCAGTCTGTGGCTGTTTGGACATGAGCCCCCTCCAATATGAATCACTGCACTCAGCAAAGATCAGGAATTAAACCTGGTTCCTTCCTAGCTTGTGTCCACACTAGAAAATGCATTTGTCCACTGTATTGCAAAGCAGATCCTCAGTTATTTCCATTAGCATTTGTAAAACTTACCAATCGGTAAGCAATCCATCGGACCGAAGAAACCTTATCGGCACAGAGGCTGAGTGATATGGGCCGTAGGTAGTCATATACGTCTTTGGGATTGTACAGTTCCAGCAGCAAAATCAGCTGCCTAAAATGAAAAAAAATTGGAAACAGTCAAAAGCTAGACTAGTTACACACAAATTCAACAAGTTCAATTGTAAGCGGGGGGCGGGGTTAATAGAGCAAAAGGAAGCAAGAAGAAAATTAAAGTCAACAGTAAAACAAAAACAAATAAAAATGAATGGCACAAAGGGGCATGAGACAGACAAAGAACAAGAAAAAGACATAAGGGCAGAGAAAGAAATAAAGAATATAATTATGTATTGTTTTAGTCCACATTCATTCTTCAATGTAATCTATTTTAAAATAGTTTTCCTTCTACCACATCCTCTGGAGAAATTTCTCCTAACCTCTCTTCTCACTAATTGACCAGGAGATTCATGAAGAACAAATGGATTGTTTTACCCACAACAGATTCATCTCTCGCTAGGGGAAAAAAAAAGAATCACAGCCATCACCTCGGACTGACGTGAACAAAGCGAGAAACTCCCTTAGTGCTATTATTCAAGGGTGGAGCATCTTGAACTCTGATTTGATTCTATAAAGTTAATAAAATATCAATGTAAGTTGTGATATCAAAAATTTATTTTGAATGGAATAACTCCTAGTGATATGTACTTGGCCTGCAATGGGGAAGCTGATTAAACACATTATAACTTGACAGATAGTGTAAGATGATGTAAAGAGTGCAAGGGCGGCTGGACATGCTCTGCTTCAGCTGGACCAAGGTTTGAAGCTAAATATTCTCTGCTATAAAATGTAGGACAGCAATTTTTAAAAAAAGGTATGTTAATGAAACTAATCGCTACAGAAGGGAAAGTTTAAAATGATATGGATGTTCAGTCTGTCAAGGTCAAACTAATAAATAATAAAAAGATAAACCATATTTGGGAGTATATTATCAGAAGGAACCTGCATTCAGATAGTATCTTATCATACTATCTGGATAGCCTAAAGCGCTTCACAATCAATTTTTAAAAAAAACTAGTCACTGCCTTTACATCAGCAAATGCAGCAGCATAAAGAGGGGGAGGTAATGGTGTGGTGGTATTATCACTAGACTAGTAACCCAGAGACCAAGGGTAATTGCTCTGGGACCCGGGTTTGAACCCCGCCACGGAATATGAATTCAATAAAAATCTGGAATTAAAAGTCTAATAATGACCATGAAACCATTGTCGAATGTTGCAAAAATCCCTCTGGTTCACTAATATCCTTTAGGGAAGGAAATCTGCCATCCTTACCTGGTCTGGCCTACATTTGACTCCAGACCCACATTGCTGGGCTGCACCGGCAATATAGTTGACTCCTAAATGCCCTCTGAACAAGGGCAATTAGGGATGGGCAATAAATGCTGGCCTAGCCAGTGACACCCATATCCCATGAGCGAATAAAAAAAAGACTTGACAAACAGTAAAAGATTGGTCAGATAACTTTTAGTGTTGATGATTCAGGGTTAAATGATGGGTCAGACCCTAGGAAGCTTTCCTACCTATCAGTAGATAGCCCTGTGGAATTCTTTGCACCCATGTGAACAGGCGGATGGAGCCTTTCATTAATGTCTTAAGGGTTAGACTATGTGGAGAGATTACATACATACCATAGAAGGTTAAGATGAGTTTTGGCTGAGGATTTTAGGATTCTGAAAGGAACTGATAGGGTAGATAGATTAAGTCTTTTCAATGGTGAAGGAGTTGAGGACATGGGGATATAACCTTAATCAATCAATGCTAGGTCATTCAGGAGGGAAGATAGGGAACACTATTTCATACAAAAGGTGCTAGGAGTGTGGAACATTCTCCCACAAAAAGCAGAAGATGCTAGATCAATTGATTTTTAAGTTGGAGATTGATACATTTTTGTATGTTTAGGTTTAAAAGGATATGGAGCTAAGGAAGGCAGATGTAGTTAAGATACAGATCAGCCATGAACTTATTAAATGGCGGAACAGGTATGAGGAGCTAAATGGCCTAGCTCCTGTTCCTGTGTTCAAAAGTATTCTATGCTCTAGTGTCCTCTGTATGCAGAAATTTCTCCTAAACCCTCTCCTTACTAATTTGAGACCCACATGGACAATGACAGGAAGGAAGAGACCTAATGGTCCATCTAACCCTTCCCATATAATTGTGATGTCTTGTGCATCACAACATATACATCTATTCCATTCAGAAACAAGTAGGCACCTGAGAGGGGCAAAATGCCACATTAAAAACGCAGGCCAATTTGGACAAAATAAACCGAAAAACTCAACTTTCTGAAAATTATCATCGAAGTGACTCCCTGAAAAAGGAAATTACTGCTCTGTATTTAAATAGTTGTTTGGTAGTACAGAATTTGAGTATTGCTGAAAGAAGAGACATATCTAAGCTTTTCGTCCTGCACCCATCAGGACACACAAAGAATACTGCTACATGGGAGAAAACAATTTATACTGTATGTAAAGAGGGTGCTGGTGGAAAAGTGCCCTCAGATTACCCTGGAAGGGCAAGACATTGCAAAAATTTGAGCAACAGCTGTAGCTAGCTGTTTCACGCTGCTACTATGCACTAGCAACAAGAGTGGTGTTCGCCACTAACAGGTGCCGCTGTCAAGCCAAAAAGTCATTCTGCCTATCACACAAATGAGTAATGTGGTATATGAATTTCAGTGCCAGTGTGATGCTAGGTAGGTAGGCCATACATCCCAAAGACTGGCAGGTTTTATCAAACAGCATGTCACAGCCGTTGTTCGCAATGGGTAGAGTACAGACCATACCCAACCAGCCCATGCTTGCAAAACTCAAAAGTGTTCAATATTAGATGTGATTCATGATTGGACAACATTTGCTAAATAATCCTGTGTGCTAAAAATTACGCTGGTGACCAATTTAAGATTGTCAGTGCGGCTTGCAATGTGGCACATCTGCGTGCAATGGAAGCTACATATATTAATACACAGGACCCTGTTCTTTGCAGACAGAAAGAACATGTACACACATTGCACCTGTTTCAGCCAAACAAAATAAATGACAGCCATTTGCTGATTCATTCCTCAATGTAATGCCTTGACCAATCAGGGTCAAGCTGCCTCGTTTAAATTTCAAACAACGTTTAGCAGTTAACTGTCAGTCACCATCAGTGGTAACACTGCTTGCCAACCAATCAGCATTCTTTTCACATATGGTATAAATTGTTGTTTTCCCCCTTATACTGATATTCTTGAGTGTCCTGATGAATGCCGGACAAAAAGCTTAGACATGTCTTTTTCATCAATACTTTCTGTATTTATTTAATTAAAATCTTTCATAATGTTAAAAACTTCAAATCTTATCCTAGGGTCCTCTGTACCATTACAAATTATTCCAGTGCCTTAACCCTCTTAATTATAGTTCGCAATCATCACAATATCATGGTCAATCTAAGTCACGGCTCTCCAGAGCTTAAATATTCTGTGGCCTTAATAATAGTTGGTTCAAGTGCATTACTTCATTTGTGCATTTTATGCTGGTTGCCTTTTTAATGTTTTCAGGGAATTTTCTATTTGAACCCTTAAGTCTCTTGGTTCATCCACACTCCACGTGCCTTCTCATTAGACATATACTCCCATTTTTTTGCTTTTCCTTTCAAAATGTATTACCTCACATTTATGAACATTAAAATGTAACTTCCACATTCCATTTAATTCTGCTAACTTCTCTATATTTTCTTGAGGTGCTCTACAAACTGTTTACCAGACCCCTAATTTCATGTTATCAGTTGTCTTCTGTCAGTCAAACAACCCTCCATCCCTAATACTACATACACCTTAATTTTTCCTACACCTTTCACACAGCATATCACCTTCTAAAAATCCATATGGAGTACATCTACTGCATTTCTTTTAACAATCTAGTTACTTGTTCAAAATCCATTAAATTGCCAAGAGACTTGCTTTTAACAAGTCCTTGCTTAGCACTTGCATTTGATCTTATTTTGTAATCTTACATTATGGAGAATTAAACAACAACTGATGCTTGACTATTAGGCTCACTTATCTAGTTATCCAGTTTATCCTTCTGGATTTGAACATGGGTGGAACATAAATGAGATGAAGCTCTGGATTCCATGAGTTAGGGGCTCCAGTAAACTAGACTAGATCAGCAGAGTTGGCAGAAAAAAATTGAACGCAGTGTAAACTAATACATTGAAAGGAAAGTGAAACGCAGCATATCTGAAAAAGCAAGAATGAGGAAGCAATCTAGTGGTGCAGATATTTTGATTTTTAAAAAAAAGTGGAAAAAGCCGTAGGTTAAAAAAAAACAAATGCAATCCTCTCTGACTGGCAACACTGAAGACAAAAGCAAGGAAATTATCTTGAAATAATTGCATATTTGATGATACCACATGCAGCCCCGGGAATATCATAGTAAGAAAACTAAAGCCGTAGAAAGGGTATAGTGAAGATTCAGTAGAATTGTATAGATTTGACAAGTAATAATTATGAAAAGAGACTTAAAATAGCTTTGCCACCACCATTCCCCTCCCTCCTCCAACAGTAACTGAAGCAGAAAAAGCTAAGGGCAATCCAATAATGTTTCAAAATAGTGAAAGATTTGGCAAGAGTAAATAGTGAAAGACTGTTTTCCATCAGTTGGCAATAAGTGGGTATAACCTTGAGATTCTCAGTACTGTGGCAGAATGAAGGAGAAGTTAGAATTTATTTGAGAGTTTTATTAGAACATTGAATGCTTCACCACGGGAGGCTATCAAGAAAAGAATTCCTTGACAAGGGAACTATATAAATGTGAAAAAGACAATTTTAAAAAGTTTCAGAAAAAAAGGCAGGGAAATTGGATTAATAGCAACTGCCCTTAATGAAGAATTAGCACCAGCACGATTGGCCAAATTCCTTCGGATTATGATTTATGCTACAGCTGTAAATTTATAGCCAACGTACACTCCAAATCTCTGTGTTACTCATTATAATTTTTTAAAACTTTGTCTGCTAATGTCCTGTCCTCCATACAAAATCAGGCTTATGTAAACAGTCTGCTTATTCCAGATTTAACTTGGAGAACCATCAGTCCGCAATTCGGACAGGTACTGTATCACCCAGAGTTTGCTCGCACTGCACACTCTGGGAAACAGCTCACATCATTCAGACCATGGCTGATTAGAATTCTGAATCAGTATCCAATTACAAATTCTCGAGCTGAAAAACACGGGTTGGAGCATAAATAGAAATAGTCATGGACCGAGGAGAATTGGATTAACATCACTACCTGATCAAAAAAAAAGCAGAGTTCCTTCAAATTTCTATAAGGGTCAAGCAATTAAGTTGCTACTTTAACTGAGCAGCAAGGGACAATAAGGCTGTAAGTCTGTTCAGAGATAAATTCTAGAATAACTTGCTACATGGGAAAGCTTTTGATATTTTAAAAATTAATCCACTCAAGCTAACAAAAAATAAAATATAGGTCTTGAACAAAGCTACTGAATGTTCAAATATTTGCTGGTTCAAGCACATACTCAGAAAGCTCAGCTCTGAAGCGCCAATTCCTGCTGTTATCTGTTACCATAAATTCTTGGAGCTGAGAAAGGTACTCCCTTCTCTTTTCTGCTTGGAGCAACTGTGGAACAAAAAAAACATGATCTGAAGGCAAACATACTTGAAAAAGGACGATCTAAATTGAATGTGAGCATATAGGGACATTTAAAAAACAAGGCTATTGGCACATATTTGACAAGTGCAGAGCATATGAAGCTGTAATATTAAAGTTTTCAGAATTAACTTTCAGATCAGAATTTAATATGTCAGGTATCAATATTCACAAGCACATCTGTGTCCTAGTTCAAAAGCGTTACAGTTTCTCAGCTGGCTTCTCCTATTTTCTGTTCTTACTAATATATACTTAGCTTTGTGCAATCATTGAACTGGAGTGGAACACTTTTTCACCTTGGTGACCCAGTATCCATGATAAACATTTCCAGGTCAGGTACAGGTACAAATGTGGAATAAAACTCCATCTAAAATACTCTAGAATGCTTTGGCCCAAGGTCAGACAGGAAAACAGCCTGTACTTCAGCCATTTCAAGTTTTTCCACATTCTTCACTTCTGTCCTTGTGGCTTCATGGTAGGTAACACTATTTTAACACCACTCACTGTTTACATCTGTGCAATATAAACAGGATTGGCTAGACAGCGATCAGGAGCAGGAACTGTGGTTGATACCCCCTTCTTTAAACAGACTGCTTGTGTTATCCCCACTGCCAGCTCAGATCAAGGTCACTAATTCAGTAGACCAAGGATCAAACCTGCAACCTTCCTGGTGTTTATTATGCAACCACCTACTTGTTAAATTCACTGAAGGATCCCTACCATAAAGAGGAGACTTTCATCCCAGCCTTAGAATCTGCTTCTGAATCAAAGCCCCAGGAGTATGAGAACAAGAGTGCAAAAATCTTGCACCATCCAGTCACTTTGTGGGCCCAGCGTTAACCGATTAGTCACTCCAATTTAGAAATTACCTTCAAGAAGTCATACAAGTGCTTCAGGACTCCTATCCGTACTTCATCAAGATCCTTCAAAAAACCATTAAAAACAGGAACTAGATCTGCTGCAGTCAGCTGGTCTCCAAGAATGACTGCCAGCTCATGAATGGAAAATGCAAGAGTCCTTCGAACCTTCCACTGAAAACAAAGTAAAGCAGGAACAATTAATGCAAATTAAGCAGAATAACAGTACTAAATGTTGACTTATGCACTTGAACTCACTGCCCAATTCTTTCCGACGCTAATCATGCTGGTGCATGTGGGGAGCTGAACTATGACTGAGGAAGCTGCTACTCAATACAAGTTTCTCTTTCTCAATGTTCATTTCTCGAGGGCAATTAGGAACATGCAACTAAGTGCTGGCCTTGCCAGCGATGCTCACGTCCCATTAAAGAATAAAAAAAATTTCCATCCACGCGCAAGGCAAAAAGTCTTTCTGCTTTTGGCTTCCATCAAAAAGAGATTAGTTTGAATGTTTAAAAAGTAAATCCTTACACTGCATATGCTTAAGTCAATGCTAAATTTGGAATAATTAATCCAATGAACTTTGTTTAGATTCCCCATGAAGGATAGTGAAAGAGATCGAAACTCTTTTTTAAAATTTCCTAACTTGGTATTAGAATCAAGTATTTATTCCCTAGCTTAGTATTAACATAAAATATTTCATATTACATATCACTACAGCTAGCTACATACAAAAGTCCACTTTTAACCTGTCCTAATGGAATAGTGGAGCTGAAATTCAAAACTGCACTGTTGGACACTTCTGAATTTCTCCACACTTGAATGTAGTTTTTATTGCAGCAGTTTAAAGCGGCAGCTCACCACCACCTTCATGTGGGCAATTAGGGGATAGGCAATAAATGCTGGCCTAGTCAGCGACGCCCACATCCCGTAAGTGAATAAAAAAAAAACTTTCCAATTTAGCGCCAACAGTTTGGGCTCAAGGTTCAGATAAACTAGATAAACAATTAAGCCAGCAGAGAGTGACTTCAGCTTACCAATTTGACCTTATATTCAAACCAAGGTGTCTAACTCACTGCGCCACCCAACCCAATATTAAATCTTTTCTTTAATGTTACAACAGATTAAAGTGAAAAAAAGACACCAGTTTCAGTTTAAATTTAAAAACTTCATAACCATACAGCTATTATTGAACATCATTTCCAATTTTAAATGATATGACTGAATACACTTAAAGTAATGCATGGACTTTTACCAAGTGATCAACAAAATCCTATTCTTCACAAGGAAAGGGGACACACTGTGGGATTTGGTACCAAAGACAGTAGCAACCTCTGATACTTCATCACTTTAGAGTTCCTTCATGTGCAAGTTCAGTGAGCGTCAGCTGGATAGTATGCTGTGGAGAATATCATAGCCAAACCTAATTCTCCCTTCACCGAATGTCCACATTCAATCTTTTGAACAAAAAGGGTATTTTATAACCGCAGGCACTGAGGTCAATTGCAATGCCCTAAAGTCACAAATGCCCAGATGAAAATCATCTTTAGAGTCATTCTGCTACTGTTAAGCTCTTTAAAAGGAGTTGAAAATAAATTGTGTTTACAAGCATTTCTCTGTATAAAAACAGCACTTAATGCATAAGCACATCTATTTGTTTTCAGAACTGCATAATTACACTGAGTACCTGCATATCTGAGGCCAGTATCTCATACGTATTTTTCAGACAGTGCCAGTTTTGCCTGCCCAAAGTGAATGCCACACCTGGGAGACTGTAAGCGCAGTGCTTTGCTATCTCTGTATCAACAGTCTGGGCACGTGAAGGATCAGTCATTGAAAGATATTGATCCAGCAATGCTTGAGGAACAACGTCCTGAAAATATTGAGGAGAAAAAGTTAAAACAAAAATCTTCTAGATCTTGTAATACAATAAAGAATATTACTGTGCAATAAATTTTATGACAGTTTTGTAGACAATCACATACATATATTTCCACATTCAGACTCGCCCTACTCTCCCAAATCTCCATTAGCATTCCTTTGTAGAAAGCAGTTACGCATGCTTATGTACAGTTTCTATTAGTTGCCTAGAACTTCACCTTGTTGGAAATGTTTTATACATGAAGTCAGATGGCGAGCATTAGCAGGCTATGTGATTATGGTGGGATTACAGTCAAACTTGATCTCATCTTCAAGAACATGTAAACATGCATTTTCCGCAATGAGGTACTGATAGTACTGGTTCCTAATCACCATGCAACCCAAGTCAAGGACATTAACTCAGCCGACTCTACAAGTGAAACCCAGGATCTTAAATGATCCACAAAAACGATAACTTTAGAAAATTAAAAGGCTTTCTGAAGGATTGGCTGAAACATCTATTTTCTTTGTCACAGAATTTTTATTCATAATGAAACTCATTTCAAAAGGGATGCAGTGAATTATTTACTGTACCCATTCCCTGACTGTTAATCTCAAAAGTTTGCAAGTGAGTGTGACCTTATCTTTCTTTGACTGTACAGGATTCTCTTTTTAAACATGCAAGTGCTGCTCCTGGACTATTTTCAATATGTGTAAAACACTGCGACTGGGCTACTTCCTTGCTGAACATATAAAACAGCTGTTTTTTTTCTTTATTCATAGAAACTAGGAGCAGGACCTTCCGACCTTCAGACAGCTTCAGGGTTCTGTTTTATATTTTGAAAAGGCTGCCAGAGAACCACAAAAATGCCCAAAGGTCAGCACCAGGGCCCATTAGTTCTCTCCCTGGCCCTGGTAGTATGATAATTATTTCCCAGTGGGTCTTTTATGTGAGATTACTAATTAACCTTGCTTCATTACACAATACTAGATCTAAGATAGCTTTATCCCCAGTCAGTTCCACAATTGCTCCAAAAAACTGTCATGAAAACATTCTACAAGCTCATCAACTCTTGCCAAGTTGATTGTCCCAGTCTATATGAAGATTGAAGTCCTTCACAATTATAGAAACATAGAAACTAGGAGGAGTAGGCCATTCAGCACTTCGAGCCTGCTCTGCCATTCATTATGATCATGGCTGATCATCCAACTCAACAGCCTGCTCCCGCTTTCTCCCCATACCTTTTGATCCCTTTCGCCCCAAGAGCAAAATCTAACTCTTTCTTGAAAGCATACAATGTCTCAACTACTTTGTGGTAACAAATTCCACAGGCTCACCTCTCTCTGGGTGAAGAAATTTCTCCTCATCTCAGTCCTAAATGGTCTACCCCATATCCTCAGACTATGACCCCTAGTTTTGGACTCCCCCACCATTGGGAACATCCTTCCTGCATCTACCCTCTCTAGTCCCGTTAGAATTTTATAGGTTTCTATGAGATCCCCTCTCATTATTCTGAACTCCAGCGAATATAATCCTAATCGACTCAATCTCTCCTCATATGTTACTCCCGCCATCCCAGGAATCAGTCGGGTAAACCTTCGTTGCACTCCCTCTATAGCAAGAACATCCTTCCTCAGATAAGGAGACCAAAACTGTACACAATATTCCAGGTGTAGTCTCACAAAGGCCGTGTATAATTGCAGCAAGACATTCCTGTTCCTGTACTTGAATCCTCTGGCTATGAAGGCCAACATACCATTTGCCTTCTTTACCACCTGCTGCACCTTCATGCTTATCTTCAGCGACTGGTGTACAAGGACACCCAGGTCTCGTTGCACATTCCCTTCTCTCAATTTATAGCCATTCAGATAATAATCTGCCTTCCTGTTTTTGCTACCAAAATGGATAACCTCACATTTATCCACATTATACTGCATCTGCCATGCATTTGCCCACTCACTCAGCTTGTCCAAATCACACTGAAGCATCTCTGCGTCCTCCTCACAGCTCACCCTCCCACCCAGCTTTGTGTCACCCGCAAATTTGGGGATATTACATTTAATTCCCTCATCTAAATTATTAATATATATTGCGAATAACTGGGGTCCCAGCACTGATCCCTGCGGTACCCCACTCTCACTGCCTACCATTCGGAAAAAGGCCCGTTTATTCCTACTCTTTGTTTCCTGCCTGCCAACCAGTTTTCTATTCATCTCAATACACTACCCCCAATCCCAAGCACTTTAATTTTACACGCCAATCTCTTACGTGGGACTTTGTCGAAAGCCTTCTGACATGATTTCCCTTTCATAAATCAGTGCTGACTCTGTCCGATTCTGCCACTGTTTTCCACATCCTCAGCTGTTAAATCTTTTATAATGGACTCTAGAATTTTTCCCACTACCGACGTCAGGCTGACTGGTCTATAATTCCCTGCTTTCTCTCTGCCTCCCTTTTTAACTGTGGGGTTACATTAGCTACCCCCCAACCTTTATTAGGATGTGGGCATCACAAGTAAGGCCAACATTTGTTGCCCATCCCTAATTGCCCTTGAATTGAGTAGCTTGCTAGGCCATTTAGAGGGCAGTTAAGAGTCAACTGTGGGTCTGGAGTCACATGCAGGCCAGACCAGGTAAGGATGGCAGATTTCCTTTCCATTAGTGAACCAGATGGGTTTTTTTTTAAATGACAATCAACGGTAGTTTCATGGTCACCATCACTGAGGCTATATTTATTACTTGCATTTAAATTCTACCAGCTGCCATGGTGGGGTTTGAACCAGTGACCTAGCATGAGCTGCTGGGTTACTAGTCCACTGACATTACCACTATGCCACCGTCAATTGAAATGAGGCGGGGTGACATCAGGAGTTCCGCCCGACGGCATCCTGTCATTTTATACGTAGGCAAGTGGGCCCCACCCCTCACTTGCTGACCGGGAAATCATGGCCAGGATGTTTCAGGGTTTACAGTTCCTTACACACCATTTGAAAGGATAATGAACATGTTAAAATGACTAATAGGTGATTCATCACTTCTCGCAGATGTAAAACATTGTCGGAACAGAATCATGACCAATTCTGTTGAAATATCACCCAGTGCTGGATGGAGGCTAGACACTATTTTTCAATAATTAAAAAAGCTATGCTTTTTAAACCAATAAACGAAGCCCAATGAGAACAAAAGCAGAATAGAGCTTTACTCAAAAGAAGATTCTTATTAACAAGGATCCAATCAAAGAATTAAGAAAGTTTTTTTATCCTGCCAATTTCTCGCCATCCTTCCTGAAAGCATTTATTCTTTTGCTGGCCTAATCCCTTTAGTACCTTACCCAAGTGGTTGCGTACACTTACAAGCAAGGGTTTCCAGTACCATCGCTGATTTTTCACTCCCTTATCCAGGGACTTAAATTGACTATAGTATCCCTATCTCTGCCCCAGCTGAAGCTAGCTAACCAAGCATAGACCAGGGGCTGAATTTGGGACCCAACTGGTCTGTTTGGCTGAATATTATGAAA
The DNA here is from genome assembly GCF_017639515.1 of Carcharodon carcharias. Taxonomy (NCBI): domain Eukaryota; kingdom Metazoa; phylum Chordata; class Chondrichthyes; order Lamniformes; family Lamnidae; genus Carcharodon; species Carcharodon carcharias. The sequence continues at coordinate 171,970,233 of NC_054472.1, forward strand.
GAGTGGAGCTACTTAAGAATATGGGTTCACAGGATATTAAAGGCAGTGCTTCAGGTCACTGAGGCTGTAAAAATAGATCTGATGGAATTCTATGTAAAGCCTTACAAGTGATGCGTGCCATAATGGGCTCCATGCTACAGGAAGAATATTGAGACTTTAGAGAATGGTAACACCATTACACTAAGACGCTGCCTGGTGTTAAACAAAGTCTAGCAAAAATCTTTTTTTAAGAATAGGTTTGCTGTGCGAAGCAACAGGATTATTTAAAATTATTAAAGAATGGGTAGACAGAAGCGGTTGATGGTTGATACAATATTTGATGCAGGAGATTTAGAATAGAGGGGACATTTTCTAAATATTAAAAAAGCATGGCTGAGAAATCCACTTGCAAGATTTGGTGGTTGAGAAAGAACATTAGAATGGATAGTTGGATGAAGAAAAAGGGATTGAAGGGATTTGGTAACATGATAAGTTCTAACTATTTCTCCTCATGGAGGCTAAACTCTGGCATGAACTAGTTTGAAAGGCAGTGTCTAATGTAATAGGTCCAACAACTTGGCATTGATAAAGAACATCATGGGAAAAATATGGCTTAGTTTGGAGATAATAAATCTGCACTGGGTTGGTAATATTCTGGGAAAAGTATGTGCCCACAATGATGAAATTTATTTTATCTTCTATTGAGAGCTGGAGCTATTTACATTAGTGAGAATGAAGTATTAAAGTGCAACATTGTCACCTAATAGTGTAGCAGCATATGAGACACAAGTCTTAAAGTTAACACATTTAAAGCATTGCTTAGGAATTGTCAATCAGATGTATATCAGATGTCATAATATATATAATTATTCATACACACACGCACACTTAAGTTTTAGGTATTCTACATATGAGCAGAGATATATTGCATATCCCACACAGTTTGCTGTGCTGTCTTGAATATTTGTCAGTTTCATCACCAATACTTGTATGCAGGTACAGCAAGCAATTAAAAAGACAAATAATATGTTGGCCTTTATTACAAGAGGAATAGAGTAAAGATATCTTACTGAAATTATATAGAGCCTTAGAGTACTTGGAGTAGTGTATGCAGTTTTGATCTCCTTACCCAAGGAAAGATATACTTGCCACAGAGGGAATGCAATGAATGTTCACTAAATTAATTCCTGGGGTGGAGGGATTGTCCTATGAGGAACGAGTAAATATTCTGGACCTTAATTTTCTGGAGTTTAGAAGAATGGGAAGTGATCTCATTCAAACATATGAAATTCTTACAGGTCTCAAAAGGAAAGATGCAGCAAGGATGTTTCCCTTGGCCTGGATTGGTGGTGGTGGTGGTGGGTGGGTGGGTGGGGGTGTTGTCTAGAACCAGGGGCAGGTCATATAGCACTGAGATGAGGAAGAATTCTTCCTTCAGAAGGTGGTGAATCTTTGGAATTCTCCACCCCAGAAAGCTGTGGAGGCTCAGTTGTTGACCATGTTGTCTATGATAGATTTCTATATATTAAAAATATCAAGCGATTTGGGGAGAGTGCTGGAAAATGGTGTTGAAGTAGATCAGTCATGATCTTATTGAATGGCGGAGCAGGCCAAAGGGCTGAATGGCCTTCTTCTGCTCCTATTTCTCATGTTCTAAGGAGCTGAACTAATTGGTCTAGCCCAATATAAAGTCCAACAGGCCATATGATCAAATAATGTTATAACTTCCACATATTTTGATACAGCGGCAGTGCAGGTCACAACTGCACAGGTTGTATTGACAGACAGCCCCACCTGGCAAGAAATCGCAACCTTTGAATACTGAATGTGCTTTGTGTAAAACAGGGGTCCATGATGCCAGACTAGGTGAATATTTAATGAAAATAATTTTAATTATTTAGTATCTCCTTTAGCATTACTGTTAAGATTAGTTACCTGCTACATTTAATTACCTGAATTTTAGATTTTTTATCGTCTTCAAAACTGCTTTGCCTCCGACAAGAGTTATCTTGGATAAACTGAAGCCTGCCTTCTAGGTTCTGTTGATGGAAGGAACACTGAATGAAACAAGTTTGAATTTGAAGTGGAATTCAACATGCTGAACACATGAACACAAAAGGCTGACATAAGACTACATCACAAAAGTTCGCATATACTAAATCAAACAGTTTTGTTTCAAATTGGTTTCATATAATCACTCAACCCACAGAGGCATCCCATTCCTTGGACTCTCAGTAGGACTTAGTTACTCACTTACCAAAAGTGAGAAGTGATTGAAGGATCCAGAAAAATTAGGATCTAACAAGTTAAATAAATGTTACAAGCAAGTATTCCACATTTTGCCCAGCTTTAAAACTGTAGGTAAAAGGTATTTGTAATACGTACAACATGTTGGAGCAAACATAGCTTCACTAAAATGCAGAAGTTTTATAAGTTACAAACTAACAAAATCCAAACTTGCAAAAGTACATTTAAAAAGCAAAAGCTGTAGACTCTAACTATATTTATGAAGAAAATGATTTCATCGCCCCACACTGTATTAATTGCAACAATACTTGATTTAAGAATAGTAGGCACAACTACTGAGTGCTGCAGGGTCAGCCCAATAAGAACAAAAAAAATTGCAGGAGTAGGCCTGGAGATCATTGTTGATCATACACTTCAACACCATTTTCCCACTCAATCCCCAAATTGATCGCAGTCTTGACTATAGCCAATGGCTAAGCACCCTTGTCCTCTGCGGTATAGAATTTAAAAGATTTACCAAATTTACCAACCAAACAAAACTGCTCATCTCAGTACTGAATCGTCAACCGCTTAACCTGAGACTATGCCCCTATTTCTAGGCTCTCCAGCCAAGGGAAGCAACCTCACTGCAAGTACCCCATCAAGCCCTCTTCAGGATTTCAATGAGATCCCCATTACATTCTTCTAAACTCAGTATAGGCCTATGCTACTCAGTCTGTCCTTGTAGAACAATCCTCTCATCCAGGAATCAATCTAGTGAACCTTAGTTGCACCCGTTCTAAGATATGTACACCTGTCTTTGGCTATGTACATAGTACTCAAGATGTGATCTCATCAAAACCATGTATAAATGCAACAAGGCTTCCTCACTCATAGTCCAACCCACCCCCCACCTCCACCCCCGCAACCCAGCAATAAGGGACAATATACCATTTGCCTTCCTAATTGCATGCTGTGCCTGCAGTTAATTTTCATGTATAAGGATACCCAAATCCCTTGAACATCAATGTTTAATTGTTTAGTATTGAAAATATAATTTTTTACTCTTCCTATCAAAGTGCAAAACCTCACATTATATGGCACCTGTCACCTTGGCCACTCACTTAACCACTTGTAGATATTAATTACCTGCCCACACTGATGCTCCTCTGGCTGAGGACAATTCTTTCTCATTTCATCAGGATACAGTTTTGATTTAGCAAAGTGCTCCATTAGGTGTTAAGAGAGGGAACTGCTAAACTCATTGAGCACCTGCATTTGGCAACAGATGACTGGAGTAAACTGAACTCAAGCATGGCTCTCTACTTGATCACAAAGTTGTCAATACTGCACTTATTTAAAAACCCTTTGTTTTTTTAAAAACATACTGTAAGCTTTTCACAAACCGCTCCACACTTAAAATTATCTTTCATAACCTCACCGTCTCAAAATAAGTGAACACCCGATCATCTGGTACCACTGTTGAAAAGGGAGATGCCTCCTGTGTTTGTTTGGTGCTATACACTGCATCACTTACACAGTCTTCCTGCAAATAATCAGAAACAAGTGCGATAAAGAAGCCTTAAATAACCTTTACGAAACTTTCAGAATTCAAACAATTCAGGCATTCAAATTGATATTAGTCTTACACCAACTAGCTAGCATTTTGCTTCAAAAAGGGAGATGTGGCAGGACGATAAAACAGATGAGAAAAAAAATTGGTGCATCTTAATTCTGATCAGATAATTTAAAAAAAAAAATCACAGAATCAGCTTACTACAAGCTGCAGAATATGTCTAACTGCCAACAAAGCAGTCTCATCCAAAATTATATCAGCGTGGAAATCAATTGAACTTTTGACAATCTTGGATCACAGTATAGCATCGAATTATGAGCTAAAAGAAACACTATTAGTTTCTCAACCAGACTCCTTAGTTTTGAACTGATATTCAAAGTCTAAATTACTGCAAAGAAAAATTGGCACCACATATTATGAAAGTGGTCAAAAACACAGCTTAGCAGTAACTGAATGTTAAGTGCCAAGCAGCAACCAAAACAAATTCTGAACTACATACTCAAAGAATGAGGCAGAGAAAGTCACACTAAAATTGTGCTGTGCTCTCTCTGCACAGGCAGCACTTAGAGTATTACATCCAGTTTTGGTCATAAACACAAGAACATCAAGTTTGGAATTTGTTCAAGAGGCGGTTGACTCTTAGCATCATAAGAATGATTCACAAGCAAGAATTGGAGAAATCTGGCTTTTCTCAGTTCCAAGAGAAAGCCCTATGTGTGTAAGATTTAGTAAACAGTCTCCAAAGGACAGTATGGACCAATACTTGGTTAGCCTGCAAAACCAACAGGATCAACCAACAAAAGGCAAATTTGGGATTGATGTCAAATAAGAACAAATCTACAAATGCTGAAAATCCAAAACAAATAGAAAACTTTGGAAATACATAGCAGGTACATCAGTATTAGCAGAAGGATGGATTGTTACTCTGGCCACAAGCAGGGTCATCATTCATCTTTCAACTGGGCAAAGGATCTGAACCCAAAACTGTGCCCCTTATTTTTAGATACCAAGGGATCTGCTGCGTATTTCCAGCATTTTCGGTTAATACTACCGATATCAGGAAGTTCCTTACACTGATCAACAGGTGAAATGGGTTTCTGCAGGGAACTACAGATTGGTTCTGAATCCAAAGTTCAAAGCATATGGGTCTTGTTAATTTATTTATTGTGTGCTCCCAAGGGGAATTAGATTTAAAGCCAGTTTAAAACATATTATTAAACTTTCTTTTTGTTGTTTTGTTCTTTCTTAACAAACAAAACAGCCTCACACCAATAACAATTCAGCTTTGGTCAACCAGTACATTTAGCCAATAGCATTCTTTTCAATCACTAAGGAAACATATGATCCCAAAAGTTCATGAGGGCTAACCCCCTACCTCAACAGTGGCTGATATTTCAGCAGTTAAAGGCACATGGTCTTGGTCAACATTTATAGGGTCAACTTTCATAGTTTCTGCTTGCGACTCGGTTTGGTTACACAATGGTTCCACAGATGTTTCTTCCTCAAAATCAAGAGTGGAAGCTCTGAGGGCAGCAGTTAGAACATCCACTTGTGCTGTTGGGCAAAACAATACACGTCACTTTCCCATTCTCTAATTTTGTGATCCAGACATTCATGTTTATATAATCTTTAGATAGATGGATATGCTCAATTTAGGTCAATACTGTATTAACTTCATAATTCTTAAAAAATATATACTTACTGTCAAATATTTGTGAACTATGAAAGATATTGTTGATGGATATATATTTGTTAGGTGAAGGTGTTAAAGTTTATGGAACCAAGGCAGGTAGGCAGATAGAGCTCTGACACAGATCAACCATGATCTAACTGAATGGTAGGACAGGCTTGTATGGGAGAGTGGCCTACTCCTGCTCGTATGATATACTGAAGACAGGCAGGTGACTTACTCACAGTGCACTGCTCTATAATGTGCTGCTAGGAGGTGCACAACAGTGCGATCGATGTTGACATTTAAAAAACAATCCAACTTGGGATCTGAAACCACTGTCACCTCAAAGTGAAATTCCATAATTGACCACCTCCATAGCTCAGCCCCACACAGTCTCAAACAGAATATTTACCAGTTTGATGTCTTGTTCTCATCTTGAGTTGAATTTTAGTTTCTACATGCACTGCATCACAAAAGTCGCTTACTTTCGCCACCGTGACAAATTTCAAAACATGCCTTTGCCAGCTCTGGACTCCGCTTTTCATTTGTTCAACTTGCTGGCATCATTCTGTACCCTTCATACACTCTGCTGCAGCTATCCTGGTCTGCACTGTCCAGCTCGCTCATCATCCCAGCCTTTGCTGATTTATATGAACATATGATTGAATATATGAATTAGGAGCAACTATAAGCCATTCGGCCCTTCAAGCCTGCTCTGCCATTCAATGAGATCATGACTGGTCTGATTGTAACCTCAACTCCATTTTCCCTCTTACCCCCACAACCTTTTACCCCCTTGCTCATTGAGAATCCATCTATCTCTGCCTTAAAAATATTCAAAGATTCTGTTTTCACTGCTTTGAGGAAGAGAGTTCCAAAGACACTCAACCCTCAAGAGAAAAAAATTCACATCTCTGTCTTAAATGTCCTAAACTTATTATTTTATTTCTATAAATTTACATCAGATTCCCCAGTAGCTCAAGTTTCAAACCTATTAATATCTTTACCCTCGTCACACTTCACCATCAGACTCTACTTCAGTTCTGCATCTATTTCTCAGACTGAGGTGTTTTATGCAACCTCTTTCCCTTTCATCTCAGTGATGGAACAGTATTTAGCCACCTGAATCCCATTCTTTGTAATTGTCTCCTTAAATATGTCTGCCTTGTGCTCTCCCACAAAGATAAAAATTCTCTCAAGACACCTCAAAATCCCACTCTCCATTCAAGTTTTTCATTAGTTCCCTTTTCCATTTTCAGTGAAGTGCTTGGATTGTGCTTTTTTGAAAAAAGTAATTCAAAAGACATTTCATAATTGAAAGCTGCTGAAGGAGGAAAATTTCAGCTGCAAACATTCTTGTGTCTACTATATTCTTGTAGTATTGAGTGGCATCCCACCAAAAACCTAGGCTTGTTTTTTCCATTTTTTTCAGTTGTGCACTTCACCCGTAAGGCCTGAAAGTGCGGTGTTCAAATTAATGTACTTTTATTGACTTTAGGGAAGACTGCGTCTTTAAATTGTGTTTATCTTTGTATTAAAAAGGTGTGCACTGAACCATGTCCTAATGATTAGATTGCATTAACTTTAATGCCCATCTCAAGTTGGCCTGAGAAGATGCTGATTGGCTGTCTTCTTGAACTACTGCAGGTCATGTGGTGAACGAGCTCCCACAATGCTGATTTTGGCACAGCAATGTTGAAGGGCATGTCCATCTCAGGATGATGTGAGAATTGGAGGTGGCAATTCTCAAGTGCTAACCATATCCTTCTCGGTGATGCAGGTCATGGTTTGGAAGGTGCTGAAGGAGGTCCATCTTCTTGAGTGTTGTTTATACAGGCACTGCCCCATCCAATTAAAGGGAGAATATTTCATTACTCTCCTAACTTGCGTCTTGTCAATGATCTTGATGACAACTCCATCTTTCACATTGCTTGTTATTAGCGGATAGGGTAGTAATTGGACAGGTTGGGATTTGACCTACTTTTTGTGCACAGGAAATACCAGGGCAATTTTCCAATTTTCGATACATGCCAGCTGTGTAAGTGCATTGGAACAACTTGGTTAAGGCATCACATTTTGAAAGCAGAGGACAAACTTCAAAGTACATGCAATCTAATCATTAGAGCATAGTTCAATGCACACCTTTTTAAAACAAAGATAATCACAATTTGAAGATGCAATCTTACCTAAAGGCAATAAAAATACACTAATTTGAACAGTGCACATATAAGCACATACTTTAACAAATTCTCATTTGTGCCTGCATTTATAAATTTACATTCTATCTCACTTTAAAACACTTCAGTGGGCTTTGCATCCGTAATTTGAGGCACTGCACTCCACATAATTCCACCCTTTGAACAAACAAGTTTCCCTGGATTTGGCATTAGCTCAAAATCAAGATTGTGCCCCCATATTTTGAATTTCTTTACTGAAAGGGAAGAGTTCTTCCTAATTTACCACAATAAATCCTTTCATTAAACACCTTAATCAAATCACCCCTTAACCTTCTCAAGGATATGACTCAACTTCACTCAATTTATCATAGTGCAGCCCTATTATCTTTTCTAGTGAATTGCTCTAAACTGAATGTTTCACGTGCTGTTTCGCCAGCTTTCAGCATAACTATGATATTCTCCCTTGTGATGTCTTACCAGAATGCAACATCAAAATAGGATTCTATCTGCACTCATTTTGATTTTCATGACTTATGTAACAAACTAAAATCACCCCTCATCCTCAGGGGTTTCCATTTAGATTACACTACCAAATGTAATTCTTGTGTTTGAAATATGCTATCACACACTTTGTTTCATTCATTTGCTTTAACTCTCCATCTGCATTTAATTTTCTGCTCTCTTCATAATTAATCACACCTTCATTTCAGTACTGAGGGAAACCTTTAGGTTTCTTTACAGGACATGTTACATCAATGCCCTGCTTACTTCATCAGATGGGCACAAAGTTCCATTCAAAGCAATAGGGAGAGCCTGCACAGGCCCAATGGGCAGAAATGCCTCCTTTTGTGCTGTATCGCTCTCTGATTCTCCTGGAAAGACCTGGCCAACATTCCTTCCTCAAACAATACCGAAGTAACAAAATAATTGGTCATGCATTTAATTTGCCATTTCTTCGACTATGCTGTGCACAATTCTCAAGGGCAATTAGGGATGGGTAATAAATGGTGGCCTAGCCAGCGACATCCCTCCCGTTAAAGAATAAGATTGGCTACGTTTGCTGACATAACAGTGACTGAAATTTTAATGGTTGCAAAGCTCTCAAGAAACCTGAGGATTTGATAAGACATGATATAAATGCAAACTCTTTAGTTTCTAGTTTAGTGTGCTTATTCACAAGCCTATATGTATCTCCACATATCTCAAAGTTTAGCAAAGAATCTCTTCTGCAGCACTGTTAACATACATTTTAAGAATCCATATGACTCTCACTGTCATCATCTAACATTTAGAACTATCACACATTTATATGGAGGCAAATATTGCAGGTCTAACAGTCATGTGTGAAAAGATATCCATAAATGAAATGCATAAAAATATACCATACTTCCTTTAAAAATTCACATGAAAGGTAATTTTTTTAGAAAGTTGTCTGCTTGATGTCCATCAAATATCAATTTTTATATGCTATCTGATTAAAATAACTTTCAAATAGCTTTTATCAGATGGAGAACAACTTGGTAATATTATAAACAACCAAAGGCACTTCACGGAGTGTTGTTAAACAAAATCTGACACAGCCACAAAGAGCTATTAGGACAGATGATCAAAAGCTTAGTCAAAGAGGTAGATTTTAAGCAGCGTCTTAGAGGAGGAAAGAGACATGGAGGGGTTTTGAGAGGGGTTTCCAAGCTTGGGACTTAGACAGCTGAAGGCACAGTGATTAAAAATTGGGGATGCCCAAGAAACGTGAATAAGATGAACGCAGATATGCTGCGATGGTCAGGCTGGAAGTAGTGAGCAAAAATCTCGAGTACAGCTGGCATGGTGTCAGTGCCCATAGACTTTGCTGTATCCAGTGTGTTCAGCTGTTCCTGAGCTGAAGCAGACTCATCGAGCCTTTTGTGCTGTACCCATCCTATGATTTTATGATATCAAGCAGAGTAAATTGAATTGGTCAAAGACTGGCACCCATAAGCGTTGAGTGAATACACAATGGTTGCAATTCAGCCCAGTCTCTTTGCACTGACATGCTGGGTTTTCCATCATTGAGGATGGGGATGTTTGTGAAGCTGCCTCCTCCAGTTTGTTGTTTAATTATTCACCACCATTCACGACACTATGTGCTAGGCCTGCAGAGCTTTTATCTGATCAATTGGTTGTGGGATCGCTTTGCTCAGTCTATAGCATGATGCTTTTGTTGTTTAGCATGCATGCAGTCCTGGGTTGTAGCTTCATCAGGTTAGCACCTCATTTTTATGTCTGCCTGGTGCTGGTTCTAGTATGCTCTCAGACACTCTTCATTGAACCAGGGTCGAGGGCTGGCTTGATGGCAACAGTAGATTGTGGGATATGCCGGGCCACAAGATTACAGATTATGGTTGAATACAATTCTGATGGCCAACAGCACCTACCTTATGGATGCCCAGTTCTGAACTGTTAGATCTATTCTGAATCTATCCCATTTAGCATGGTGGTGGTGCCACACAGCTCAATAGGGGGGATGCCCTCAGTGTGAAGATAGGACTTTGTTTCCACAAGGACTGTGTGGTGGTCATTCCTACCAATACCATCATGGATAGTTGCATCTGTGATAGGTAGGTCGGCATGATGAGGTGAAGCAGGTCTTGCCTTCTTGCTGGTGTTCTCACTAACTGCCACAAGCCCCATCTGCCAAGTCTTCAGGCCTTGGCCAGCTCTGTCAATGGTGGTGATATGAAGCTACACTTGGCGATGGAATTGAAGTACTCCAATCCAGAGTACATTCTGTGCCCCTCTCCTCAGTGCCTCTTCAAAATGGTGTTCAACATGAAGGAGTACTGATTATCAGGTGAGGGAGGGAGGTGGGTGGCAGGCAATCAGGAGGAGGTTTCCTTGCCCACGTCTGGAGTCACATGTAGGCCAGATCAGGTAAAGATCCCAGAAGGACATTAGTGAACCAATTTGGTAGTTTCATGGTCATCATTACTAAGACTAGTTTCTTTTCCAGATTTTTGTTTTATTAATAATTGAATTTAAAATCCCCCAGCTGCCATAGTGGGATTTGAACTCATGTCTCCAGAGAATTGTCCATGTCTAGTAACATCATGCTCTGCTCATGTTCCCCCATTAAGGGAAGGGAGAATCCTGAAGAGAGAGAACTGTTAATAATATGAATAACGTGGGAGCCATGAAAAGAGGTTAGGTGGTCAGCAGTTTTGAGAGAAGTGTTAAGCAAAATAAAAAACAAGCTTTAATATACTAAATGATCACATCTGAACTGCAGCTTTTCAGTTCAGAGATGCTACTTCTACAAAGAAAAAGCAAACCTATTAGGTTGTGATGGAAAAGCACTGGAAGACCATTTTTGATAAATATGGTAAAAAATGAAGAGGGCACTCAGTAGAGCACATAACGCCATCACACTGTGTAAACTCAACATTACAATTACACAGCTTGAGTATTGCTGAAAGAAAAAGGCACACTGTCAAAGCTTTTAATCTCACACTCATCAGGACAGATGCAAGAATTCCAAATTTCAAAGGGAAGAACAATTTACACTGCATGAGAAAAAGGGTGCCAATTGGTGGGCGAGTGGACTCTGATTGTCCATGGCATTGCCTCAACCTATGTACCAAGAAACAGTTGTCCCTCATGCTTTTGTTTAATTGAAAAAGGCGCAATGCTTAGACATATACTGTTTATAGAGGACAGGACCCTATGTATGAATATACGTAGCTTCTAGCAAGCATAATAAGCCACATTGAGAGCTCAACTGATTATGTTAAATTAGTTGCTCATTTAATTTTTAGCACACTCAGGATTGTTCAGTAAAGGCTATCCAATTGAGGAATCACATCTAAGGTCGGACATCATGTTCTGAATTTTGCAAGCATGGACTGGTCAAGTACAGTCAGTAGTCTGCCTGTTACGAACAGCCAAAGGGACCTGTACGATCAGCCAGTCTTTGGGATGTATGGCCGACATACCTGGCATTGGAATTCATATACCACATTATTCATTTGTGTGGTAGGTAGACCGTCTTTTTGGCTTGATGGCAGAACACCGTTATACAGCTCTTATCAGCAAACTTGTAAATAGGTCACCGCGCAAGCTTAATGCCGAAAGAGGGCAAAAAGCTATCCTGCGGGATTATGGCTACCCTGATCAAATCATTGCTTGCTGTGGGCCCATTTGGTCCTGAAAAGTGCGAGGCCGACCTCAAATTACGCTGAAGGGTAAGGTGCCTCAAAAATTTAAGCAACAGGTGAAGCTAGGCATTTCATGCTGTTACTATGCAGTAGCAACATGAGTATTCTCTACTAACAGGTTGCCCTTTGAAATTTGGCATTCTTGCACCTGTCACGACGTGTACAAGACAAAAAACTTCGATGGCATGTTTCTTTTCTTGACAATACTCAAGTTCTGTACCACCAAGTGACTAATTACACAGCTTTTGCCTGCCTGGTTGGTGCTCTGTAGTTACATGCTGAAAAAAATAAATTTTTTATTAAGAGCTTCCGGCTCACTGAAGAGGCTTCAGGCCAATCCACATCCAATAATCTGCTCTCACAGCTGTGACAAGTTCCACCACAGCAGCTGAGACAATCCACAACAGTCTTAAAAAAAGTAAATTCACCTCATATTCCAATGTTAATGGATCCTTCAAAAAATTCCAGGGTTCAGATCTGCATCTTTGCTAAAAACTAATCAGTTCCATACCGTGTACCAGGTTTTGTTGAAATCATTCATCAGTTTTGAAATATTGTTTACAGACAAACTGGGGCAAAAACATTACCTCCGCCCACCTCTATTAATTGTAAACTTCAGTCGTAAACTGCAGTGAGCTGGCTAATAAATTTATTTTGAAGAACAAAAGTTCAACCAACTTCACCTATAATTTTACATCGACCACTTAAGTTGATAAAATATTGAAGGAGAAATGCCCAAGGTATTATAACCACGAGGGGCTTGAAAGGACTATGTTTAACATGTCATTGTACCTTTCACATCCGGGTCATCTATGTGCGGCTCCAAGTTTTCCAGCATTTCTTCCAGTTCTTTTCTAGTAGCTGTGCTAAAGCTTGGACAGTCTGATAGCACCTCTTCCTGGGTTGAATCTTTGCTTTTCTGCTTATCTGAACATTGTGGCGGCTCCAGTTCCCAATCAAGGTCAATTGTAGGGATAGGAGTCCTCCAATAATGGAATGAGTTGTACATGTCCTCTGGAATGGCAGTCTTTTCTGAACTGGACCCAGATTTTTGTGAAGACAAGGTTGAATTTGTGCTGTCTGAGTTTGGCAACTGACTTTCGCTGAGAACTCTGTTTGCTTCAGATGATCCAGATTTAGTACATACATAGCAATCAGAATGCGGTTGTAAAGATGTAGCCTGAACCTGAATGGCATCACTTCTACATTCACCATCACTGTTTAGTTCATCTTTTTGGGCGAGTTCAACAGCTGCATTTACTGATTCCACAGTACAACAGTTAGAGCCTGAAGTTTGCCGTTCCATTTCTACAAGATCCATAGCTCCATCTGCAACTTTTGCTGGTTCTGCTGCACGTTTTGCACTAAGATGAAAGATAACAGCTACTTTATTTAATCAAGAATAGCCAAAATCTGAGTAAATGCTATTTCACAGCTTAAATTCTTTTAAGAAAAACCTGAACATGGTAAACTCTAGAATTCTTAGCTTTATGGCCAGTTGGAAAGCATCACGTTATTCAAAAGTTATCCACTGGAAAAATACACCTATGGATTAAGTAATGAATCCTCCAATAAAGCTAGCTACTGAGAGATTTACTGCAAAATCTCGCCTACAAGACAAATTCTGAAATAAAAGTCTTCCTTCCAGTCCTGGAATTTAAACATGTCATTTGAAATGAAGTCAGTAAGGATGTGCACACCACTTAGTTTCTTGTAGAATGTATAATGTAAATATAAACTAACCGTAACCTGACATGCATTTTTTTTTAGAATGGCCAACTTTCCTTCCATTTAGGTTTCTGTAGCAATACATTATTTGTGATGAAGAAACCAAATTTCTAAAAGTGATCAGGATAATTTTACCCATTTGTTTTTTCTCCTACATCAAACACAGTAATGCTTAGCTGGTGAACTCTCAGCACAGAGCTATGGGTGTAAACCTTGATTTGGCAGCCCTGCACTCACTTATTTAATTGTGATATAATTCGTTTGCACAATGCAGCCTAGGCCACAATGCTGTATTGTAGTTTGAAATGGGTGGGGACATCACTACAGGCACCTAGATAACACTGCACAATTCTGTATTAGAGTCATTATAACAAGCAAAGGATGTAACCATGGAGGCCAGAAAGGCCATATTCACACAGCACCAATCTTCAGATTTGGGTCTCGACTTCATAAAGATTTTAGCCTCAGTAGATAACCTCATCCATGACTCACCCCCAACTTGACTATTCCAGAAGTTATTTTGGCCAGCCTTTCATCCTGCAGCCTCTTAACTTTAGCTCGTCCAAAACTCATGTCAATTTCTTTTCCTGCACTCATCCATTGCCTATTTTGTCATTGGCATCCAGTTCTCTAACACATCAAATTTAAAATTCCCATCCTCTTACTTACGTTCATTCATGACCTCGCTGCTCTGTCAGCCCTATAATTTTCTACAGTCTGACAACTTCCCACCCCCCTTTCTCAGCTTCTATGCATTCCAGATTCTTCCCATGCCTTTAGTTACCAAGGTTAGACACTCAAATTCCCTTTCTAAATTCTCCTTTGAGACCCTTTTCAAACTCCTCTTTTGATTATAGCATCTTTCCATCACCGAAACATGCAAGTTGTTGAGTGCATTATGGAGTGCTACTGTTGGAACTATATTTTAGACCAGACATTGATAGCTTGAAGCACCATTTGCCTGCTCAGATGTACAAAAAAAATCCATGATACCGTTCAAAGTAAAGCACATTGTTCTTCCTCAAGCATTACTACCAAAAGCAGAATATCTGGTTACTTACATGGTTTAAGACCTTGCTCTGCATGGATTTACATATTACTGACTGCATTTCAAAAGTGATCCAATTATTGTAAAACAATATGTCCAGGACATCATGAAAACTCATGAGACAAAGCTATTTCTTAATACGCCACAACGGTCTTATCCAAGGGTGTTCTTTGCAAAATCATAACCACAGTTTTAACACTGCAGTTCTTTAATAATAATATTGGAGCTGCTCTTTTGACGAGGGGCAGAATCTTCGGCTCAGTGAGCGGGGGCAGGGTCTGCTCATCAAGGCGTAAAATGACGCACGGGGATGTTGTGCATGTGTCCCGAGGTCACCATGCATCATTCAGATTTTCGGTTTGGCGGACACACACCTGAGTCAGCTGCGCGCTTGCCAATCTGTCAAGGGCTTATTAAGGTCAGTTAACTATCAATTAAAATCAATAAACTGAGCTGCCTGTCCAACATTAAGGTTGGTGGGCAAGCAAAGAGCCCAGGTGGCCTTCACGTTTTTTCCCTCCACAGGTGGGATGAGGTTTCGTGAAGGTTTTTAAAGTCTTGTAAAATTTTAAAATAAAATTAACAGACTTGTCCCAGCTCATGTGACAGTTTCACATGAGATGTCTTAATTTTTTTTTTCCCCTTTATTAAATTTTTTTGCACTTAAACTCCTGAGGAAGCTCTGTGCCTCAGAGATTTCTGCACTCTTTCGTGCGCATGCGCAAAAGAGCGCAGGCTCCAACTCAGGCAACCACCCCCCACCCCCAAAAACCCCATGAGGGCTGAGCGCTTCCGGGTGCATGTCACGCTGGGCAGGCATTAATTGGCTCGCCCACGTAAAATGGTGGCAATTGGCCAGCGCCCACTCCCCCCACCAAAGGGGAGAAAATTCTCCCCAAGATTTCTTTAGGCATTAATGACGAAGCATGTTTAATACTTGGGCACTGTGTCAATGTTGATTAAGGTGCATATACCATGCATTATTGATACTTAATAAAGGATAACTTAGCAAAACGTGTAATCTTAGAAGAATCTGCCTTTCACAGATCACATGACATATGATGGTTTTAACATTATAAAGCGACCAGCATTAAAAAGTCACTTCACTGAATATAGCAGAATCCTGCAGACATTGGGATATACAAAAATTGCAGCTGTAATGGGGAAAATATATCCAAAGAAGTACAAACACTCAATTTTCAAAATAAAGAGTAGTTCATTGCCCAGCATGGATATTACCTCAAGGAACACATAATACTTTGGCATAATACTAATTAAAATGATTCCCAATGACAAGGCCATTCTAGCACATTTTCAGGGATTCTTTTATCAACATTACATTAGTTCATGAAAAGTGCTTTAACTACTATTTATTGTTTTGTAAAAAAATAAATCACACTGTGCCTGGCCAATTTAATAATTGCAAATGGCTTGAAACTAATCTCAGCCGCAAAGGGAAAAATTTCTTAGAAGGGAACCAAAGAGAAAAATGGTGAGGAACAAACTTAAAATATGCCAATCAAGTAATTTCCCTTCGGCAATAAAATAGATAAGAGTATAGTAGGGTAGTCATCAGGTTATTGGACTAATAGATCAGAGGGCTGGGCTAGAACAAGACGATGCAAGCTCAAATCACACCACTGCAGTTTGGTGAATTTGAACTGGCGTAAAATCACTTCTTGAGGGAAAAAAAAATCTGCTGTCCTTACCTCCCCTGGCTTAAATAACTTCAGTCCCACACCAAATAATTGCCTCTTAACTGTCCTTTAAACGGCAGAGCAAGCCACTAAATGGTAAAGGGAAACTGGGGATGGATAATGAAGGCAATCATCCTGAGAATTAATATAATGGCATGCTTCAAAAAATTAAGTATAAAAGCACATTCAAAAACATTGACTGCAGAGTGCACCTGTTATTGTTTTCTGTCCCTTGGCTCTCCAATACATTCTTGGAAGAAAGCACATCTTCCTCTTTGAAGTAATGGCCAGCACCAGAAGAGCTAGCAAAGGTTGAGATAAAAGGCCCCAATGACTGAAAGGCAGCTTGACGAACCTGCAAACCAGAGAGCATTTCAAAGTCAAAATGCTACCCTCTTAATAGCTTCCCACCACCATTTGCAGTAATTTTTCCAGGTGGAAAGTAAACTACCCTGAGTAACTAAGAATAAAAGTAGAAAATGATAGAAATACTCAGCAGGTCAGGCATCATTTGTGGAGAGAGAGAAACAGAGTTAATGTTTCAGGTCAGTAAACTTTGTTAGAATTGGAAGAAGTTAAGAGATGTAACAGCTTTTAGTAAAGCATAGAGGCAAGAAAGGGGAGGGAATGCAGAACAAAAGGGAAGAACTGAGAAATGGGGGAAGCCAGGAGAGATTAAGTGACAAAAACAACGATGGTGCAAGGCAAAAGGAGATGGCAATGGGACAAGAAACAAAAGATGAGACTACAGGAGGTGTGAATGGGATGGGAATAATGGAACAGGAGTTTGGATGCTGGGGTTTGGGAGCATTGAATACTGCTCACAAGAAAAAAGTTCTTTCAAAAGGAGTCATGGGGTCAAGGGAAAGACTTTCCTCATTGTAATTTAATTGTTGTTTAAAGCTCCAAGTTGAAATTTGCAAGTAAATAAAACTTAATGGGAAAAGAAAAATAGAAAAGGAGTGGAGGACAGAAAGATCAAGGGCATGCAAGCCTCAAGACCATCACCACCCTCTTGTGAGGGAAGTGATGAAATCCCCATGGTAGCAGGGAAATACATAGGCTTAGTAGGTGGCCTGAAGGGGAAGAGATATGAGTGTAAGGAATGGTAGTTAAGGCTGGAATGAGAGTACAATGGTATTGGGGGAAGACAGAATGTAAATAGTGAGGAGGAAACCTTAGATTACAGGACGATATAGATGGGCTGGTAAGGTGGGCAGAGCAGTGGCAAATAGAATTTAATCCTGAGAAGTGTGAGGTGATGCATTTTGGGAGGACTAACATGGCAAGGGAATACACAATGAATGGTAGGACCCTAGGAAGTGGAGGATCAGAGGGACCTTGGTGTACATGTCCATAGATCCCTAGGCAGCAATACAGAGGATAAGGTGGTCAAGAAGACATATGGGATACTTGCTTTTATTAATTGAGGCATAGCATATAAGAGCAGGGAAATTATGTTGGAGCTGTAAAAAATACCAGTTAGGCCACAGCTGGAGTACCATGTGCAGTTCTGGTCGCCACACTATAGGAAGGATGTGATTGCACTGGAGAGGGTGCAGAGGAGATTCACTAGGATGTTAAAAACAAAAAAACTGCGGATGCTGGAAATCCAAAACAAAAACAAAAACAGAATTACCTGGAAAAACTCAGCAGGTTTGTTGGAGCTGTAAAAAATACCAGTTAGGCCACAGCTGGAGTACCATGTGCAGTTCTGGTGATGCTGCCAGACCTGCTGAGTTTTTCCAGGTAATTCTGTTTTTGTTTTTGTTCACTAGGATGTTGCCTGGGCTGGAGTGTTTCAGCTATGAAGAGAGACTGGATAGGCTAGGGTTGGTTTCCTTACAGCAGAAAAGGCCGAGGGAGGACCTGATAGAGGTATACAAAATTATGAGGGGCATAGATAGGGAGGAACTTTTCCCCTTAGCGGAGGTGTCAATACCAGGGCATAGATTTAAGGTAAGGGGCAGGAGGTTTAGAGGGGATTTGAGGAAAAATGTTTTCACCCAGAAGGCAGTTGGAATCTGGAACACATTGCCTGAGGGGGTTGTAGAGACAACATTTAAGTATTTAGATGAGCACTTGAAACACCATAGCATACAGGGCTATGGACCAAGTGGTGGAAAATGGGATTAGAATAGATAGGTGCTTGATGGTTGGTACGGACACAATGGGCTGAAGGGCCTGTTTGTGCTGTATAATTATATGACTCCATATGATTAGAAGACGGGATGGAAAGGGAGTCATTGAGGGCTTCATTTTCCTTATAAGCCACAGCAATCGGTGGCTCCTTTTCTCACCATACGATCCAAACTGAAGGAGGTAAAATTATAGATGAAGCTGAAGCAAAAAAAAAATTGGAAGGAAGAAAAAGACAACAGTAAAATAAAAACAAAGACAGCCAACAGACCATATTCTCCAAATGACTTAATGCCATGGAGGAAATTGAAAATAGATATAAAAATCGACAATGCACTGACATCTCAGAATTAAGATATGTACTAATAAAATAGTATATATTACTATATGCTAGTTATAGTATGTACCATTAGATCTATATTATTGTATATTATACACAAATCTATATAATTGGAAAATTTGTCAACGTTAAGGCTGCACATTAAATTTGTAGTAGAAAAATAACAAACACAAGGTATCATGCATTACTCAAGCTCAAATAAGCAACTTATTCGGAGATTTTTTGAAACTGCGATTGGGAAAGTGGACACTTAAATGCTGTAATTTTAACAAATTAAACTGGTGCATTTATTTGATGAAAGAGTAGCAGTGATTTTTTTTTTGTCCCGGCTGACTACATGCCGTGGTATAAACAAGTTCATCTAAGAACCATTTTACCCTAAAATCTTTGGCATTTCCCAACTATTTGCATTTTGGGTACCATGCACTGCAATACATCTTGGGACCTACTACCTTTACATGTCAAGTTGTTGAAAAAAGAAATCCTTCATTTGTTCCTTTCACTATATAAATTTGATTTTTTTGGCCTGTGATTGAAATTCTGCCCAATCCCAATTCCCTCTGACCACTGGTATCTTCTTGCACAGACCCACTCTTAATCAGTGAAATACTTCACAGGAAACTAGCTGGACTACTCCCATTTCCTATAGCAATTGCACAGGCTAAGGACACTGCCGAGCAAATTTGCTCTGTTTACGTTCAGGTAGAATGTTGGAGTTTGAGATTAGGGCAGTTCAGCAGGACAGGGCAAAGTACCTCAGAAAGCTAAGGACAGAGCAGTCCGCAATAAACCCAGAAAGGAAGTTGAACTCTGTGATAAAACAAGAGATGCAGAATCCAGGCTGAGCTCTGAGAAACCAGGAGGCTAGTGAGTAATGCCACAACGGTGGGTGATATTTGGACTGAGGCTGGGGAGTAGGAAGTTTTATGGTAGCTATTAACATGTCTGAAATGCTTGTCCTTAAAAAAGCAAATTTCTGGTAGCTGTTAAGAACAACAATAACAAATTTTTTGATGCTAATTAGAAGTTCAAACATGGTCCTACAGAGAGAAAAAAAACACCACATAGGATGAAAGCCATGGATGGGAGCTCATGAACCACATGTACGGGCAGTCCACTATAGGAGAATTACAGTAGCAATACAAACATAGTCATTTCATTGCATTGCTTATCTACTAAAGTTTCAGAACATACAGGAAAGACATTGCACCTCACCCATCGTGAAGGGTCGCTGATCAGATTAATGAAGAGTGAAGAAAGTTTTGTTCTCCGAACTTCCTGAGAGGTTGCACAAGAAATGCCCATAAAGCATTCGGCACAGGCTTTCCGCACACCCCATACATTATCAGAGCAGAGCTGGAAGAACCTGGGTAACTACACAGAAAAATCCAAAGAAATGGGATTTTCAGTTATGGCTGACACTTTGTTTCAGACTGGAGATTTTTTTTTGAGTATCATTGTCACCACATTTACAGGTATTGCTTACAGTTGCACAAAAGCATTTCAAACTTTAGTTTTTGGGCCTTTGCAACAAACACACAGATGCACCATAACACAAAGTAAACTTAATCTATTCTTAATTCAATTCAAGTAACCAGTAAAATTTCAAGAATTTGGTCTTGCATTTGTAAAACAAAAACAAATGACACTTCATTAAATAGATGTCAGGACAAAAGCAGGATGCACAAAACAGTCCCAAAATTGAAAATTAATTTCAATGCAAAGTGCCTGAGGTGACTTGTTTCCACATGTATTTTAATTATGGTATCCTTCATAACCAAAACATAAAATGAGAAAACTGACAAGTAGATAGAAAGTAGCTCAAATTCCACATTTTATCATATTTCAATTGTGAGTTCAAAATTCAACATCATTTTAAAGACCTATTTCCCAAGAGCTGGAAGCAACTGGTGAAAAGCAAAACACGACTTCCACTAATACTTAAGTGGGTAAATGCATTGCCTAGTGTGCTACTGAGCTTTCTACGTTAAAGACATGCATGACTCAAACCCTGGTCTGTTCTGATTTTTCTGATCTCAGTGACTGCAGTGCATGGAGTGTTACAATTGATCTCCATGCTTCTACACTTTGGTGAGAAGGGTCCCTGCAGAGATTTCTATCTAGTGACCACCCCCACAAAGTGAATGCTTTGGGCAAGGATCAGATTTAGCTCCCCCACCCCATCATCATGCATGGTCAAATACCCCGGTGCCATTCTCTTTCAAGGTTCATACATTAATAATGGTTCATGGTGAATTACCCGAAAGCTGCCGGCACCTGTCGACCCTTACCTCAGGATAAGCCTTCTAGGGAAACAGAGGAAAAGACGGAAATAGGAGACAAATAATAGGAAAATCCACTAAGACCTACTCAGTTCTTCTCGTTAAAAAAATGTAATTTATTGCCAACTAACGAAGAAATCCTCAAGAGTTACACAAGGGATAAATGTCAACAGACCAATATGAACTCATATTGGTCTGTTGACATGCACTCATCATGAGTGTGCATGAAGTTTTGATGTGGTTTCACAAACTTATTCCAACACTCGTTTGCTATACCATGAAGTATTTAAGTGATTTTGATTACATTCCAATTCCAGAAAACAAAATCATTAAGTGCACTCATGCTCACTTTCACCACTAACCGAGTTCTGGTCTAATTATTCATGGGGAAAGATCAACTGCTGAACAGTAGCTGACAAGCTTAGCAAGGCTATTAATCATGTTACTTGTTCAGAACAATGTCATGGTAACACAGCAGATGATTAATTAAAATTTTTAGTTTGGATTTTTTTCCCCCCTTTGCAGTCCTTGATAGTTAAAGGTGACATTTGGTATGGAGTGCTGATCACTATTTTATGCATACCTACCAACAATCCTTCGGTTGCCTCACGACCAACGACACTGGATATATCGCCAATATTGGCAGCACACACCTGAAAGAAGAAATCATGTTTCTTACAAATTAAAACAAAAAGAGGGGATGCGGAGTGAGAAATCACCAAGTGATAATTATGTAAACTAACCTTGCGAACGTGGAACATCCGGCAATCACAGCACATCTCACAGAACCGGTGCAGTATATATTTTTCTGTGATAGCCTTCCCCACCATGGGAGCCATTTTACACATTATCTACAATCAAGGCAAAAGCAAACCAGTAAAGTAAATCTGCATCACCTTTTCTTAATTTCTGTGAAACAAGTTGTGCTCCTTTTGGGGATAAGTTGGATAGATACATGGATGGGAGAGGTCTGGAGGGTTATGGACTGGGTGCAGGTCAATGGGACTAGCGGAATAATATTTCGGCACAGACTAGAAGGGCCGAATGGCCTGTTTTTCTGTGCTGTCATGTTCTATGGTTCTATATGCAATTTCTGCAATAACAACTTAAACTATTCACAAGCTATTTAGGAACACACAACATAAAAAACTATGAGCACTTATTCCCTGCTAATCTTTACCATGCAACCTATAAAGTCCCATTGACTGGTTTGAAGAAAAACTAGTTAGGTACTTGTTTGACAGGCACATGTCTTTTTTTGTGCTGTAGACCGCTATGACTCTATGAATGATTTAAAGTAGTATTTATCCCATCCATTTCATCTTTAAAATTACATTCATCCTCCACACAACAACTAGTCTAACAGGAAGCTACTATTCAGCTTTTCCTTTAAAGGAATCAATGCAGAACTTTGTCTACTGCAGACACCTGATGCTTGCTGCATAGTAAAGAATTCTGCTTGACAAAAGCAAAATACGCTTGTATCACCCAGCTCCTGTTCTATTCATGCCCTTCTACAACTGAGGTCACACAAATGAATTTCAGTGCCAGTGTGATGTCAGATATGTAGGCCATACATTCTAATGACTTGGTAAACCATATCAAACAGCACGTCTGTGTGGCTGTTTGCAATAGGCAGGGTGCAGGCCGTAATCAGCCAGCCATGCTTGCAAAGAATGTCAGAACGTAATGTCTAATGTTAGATGTGATTGTGCAATTGGACAGCACTTGATGTCCCAAGTGTGCTAAGAATTACACTAACAACCAATGTAATAATATCAGTTGGGCTCACAATGTGGATCATTTATGCTTGCTAGAAGATGCATATATTCATTAGCAGGGTCCTGTCCTCCGCAGGTGTTATGACATGGCAGTTGGTAAAGGCTGAATTATTTAAAATCCCAGAGGGAAATTTTAAACAACTGTCATAACCTATATTTTCAATTGGTATGTTTTGAGTTGCAGATTTAAATTCAGGAATAAGACCACATGTTCTTGAGAGGTTTTTCTATCAAACTAAATGAAACAATTATTAAGTTATAACAAATTAAACATATACACATGGCTACAAATTACTACTATCATAACTTTTTAACAAATTCCCAAATTAATCTCCACTAATGCAACAATAACCAATAGACTTAACCAGACACCAGGCAAAGCATTTTTACCATTTGAATTCAAAATAAGGTTCCTTTCAATTTTGTTCCTTTTCAGACAGTTGTAGGCTTACAGCTGCTGAGATATTACATGCCTTTCACTGGCACACACAAATTCCTCTCATGTTACACCTTGCCTTCCCCTTTGAATGTAAATTTTCATTGCTTCACTAGGCCCTTTAAACCCCTTCATAGTACCAATTTCATTAGTAATATAAACATTGCTTGGTCTTTCCTTGCTCGGTGCAAGATTTCATTCCCACTCTTGAATGTTCTATTCAACAAAATGCCCCCATGTTTATCTAATTACCATTTCAAACCAACTTCTTTCTATGCATCAAAGCACCCAGGCTAGCTGGCTTTAATCTAATTAACACACACAGACAAAACCTCTATTTTAAAAAATAATAATTTCCAATAACATTATATTCATTAATATCTTCATGACACAGGCAAAAAGAACACGTCCAGACATTGTACTTTTGCGAATTAAACAAGTGGCATGGGGGGGGTTGTGGGCAACAGTTCTCTAGTGCATTCTCAATGGCAACACCTTGACCAATCATAGTGACTTGCCAAACAACCAGCACCCTTTTCTCATGTTTGGATTGTATAAATTGTTGCTCCCTTTGAAATTTAGCACAGTGTTTGTTCTGATGAGTGCAAAACAAAAAGCTATAACAGTATGTCTCTTTTTTCAGCAACACTCAAATAATTTGAATTAGCAAGAAGAATTGAATTTAGCAGAAAGGAACATCTGTGACACATTTAACTATTCCAAAAGCAGGAGATTGGTTTAGAATAGCATAGAATTATAATTAGAAATTTAATTCAGTAGAATTCCAACAACAGTGAAACTACAAATAAGGTAAAGTAGGGAACCATAATTCTTAAATTATAATATATAGTGAAGTATACAACCAATCTAAGGTTGTAAATATCTGCTTAAATGAGAAGAGTTATTAGGGGTCATGGGTAAGAAAGGGTTCAGGTCATCATAGGGTAGGCAGAAAAGCTTCCTTTATTTATTCATTAGAAGAGGAACCTTGAAGTGTTACTTATGAAAAGCATCTGCCTGAAAAAGATCAGCTGGAAAGTTAGAGAATGCTAATCAAGTAAAGGAGTTAGGCATTTGTGACTGCAAGGATAAAACAAAGCAGCGTTGAATGATACTGAAGAAGAAGTGCAGATTGTTATGTAGGAGGGATGAGATAAAGGCACAATAAGTAGTACTGGAATAGATACTTTAGAAATCCATTAAGGTCTGATAACTGAGCTCAACTATTAACATGTTTGAATTCTCAGGACAAATATTTATTCTAAGCTTAATAAATCGGTTACATCTAACAATGTTGTGAACCCTATTAATTTGAGGAGTACATTATAAGAACAAGTATCCACTCCATCTCCAACATCACCTAAACCTTTTCCTAAATGGACAAAATTCCATGATTTGTTTTTCCTACACCACCCACATTAACTAATATGCAATGTACACAAAATTTCAGCTGCCATCTTTGAGCCTGAACACAGTGTGCCCATATCCTGTTGAATGTTACCAATCTTCTCATTTGTAATTATATGGCTAAATCAAGAAGGCAGCTCAACACCACCTTCTCAAGGGCAACTAGGGATGGGCAATAAATGCTGGCCCAGCCAGCGAAACCCACATCCCATGAATGAATAAAAAAAATTAAGTGGAGAAAAAAGTGCATTTCACTTACTGCGACAGCTTCGGTTTTCAAATCATCATTGCTTTCAGGAGCAGTTAGATCCAGTAGAACAGGACATACTTTAGTCTCCACGTCATATCTTTCTATTATCTCTTGTTCTAACACCACCAGCAATGCTGCCTGGCTTGTCTTCCTCACCTACAAATAACAGTTGGATGCGAAAATTAGTCTGTAACCAATCAACTCAGTTGAAAGAGCTCAAAATAAAGACTATGTACATCACAAAGTTATTTTATCAATTGATTGATTTGACACTGGGAAGAAACTTCAAACAGAAGCTTTTTATATAAAGCTGCATTTCTATTTTATCATTCATTAACTTTTAAAACCAAGTGTAAGGGATTTCATAACGTCTTAATACAAGTTACTGTATTTGATGCAAATTCAAATCGACTGTTCCTTCATCAAGGTAAGAATTACCTATCCGATTAGTATAATCTTAAATAACAATAGTCAATTCTAAATAAATTTCTATACAAGATTCATTTAGATTCAAATCATAGGGAATATAAAATAGTGCTTAAACCATTTTTCTTAGATTACTTTGGTTAGTCCATTTTTGTGTTCCCTTTTCCAGCATTTTGATTATTTTCCTGTTCTAAGATTTAGCTGAATTGAAGAAATTGAGTTTTTATTTCCAACTCCAGGGTCATCACTGAAAGCAAGTTAATTCTCAGCAGACTATTGAACTGCAAGGATGTCACACAGAGCCCGATGCAAACATGGGCAAACCTACAGCAGGAGTCACTGGATACCAAAAAGAAACAGGTGTCCTGACCCATTTTCTCCTTCCTAACCCAGAGACTCTGCTAACAACTGCAGTGCCTGTTGCCTCAGCTGACATCAGCAAACACAGTGGAGATGAAGACTGAATCTTAGACTTTCCTGCTCTGCATTGTTCAACTACTCATTTATCAAGTTTGCCAAGAATAGTTTTCAACCAGGGTCTTCAAGTCCTAGTTAGCAAGGAGCATTGTAATTTGATCCAAGAGCTCAACATCAGTAAGGACTGTGCACCATTTAAAAACAAAACAACCAAAAATTTTATGTATAGTGCCAATTTAGTAATGAGGGCTGCAGAACAAATTCTGCCTGAACAATAAAAGCAGCCATTCAATATCAAAACAAAGATGTGAACAAAAATTGCTTGGTAGCTCCCCCGCAAGGTGCTCTACTTTTAGTTTGGCAGAGTTAGTCTTCTCTGATTCCAATTTGAATTGTTTTAAAATCCACCCTAAGTCCGCAAATGGACTCAGCTTGGAAGTAGCCAAGCTTCTACGAGTCATACACATGCTCAACATGCAGTCTTGGTGCAGTGCTGGGGAGGAGGTTGAGGGAGGGAGGGTGGCGAGGTGGTAATGAAGGAAGTCATTAAGCTTCGGGAGAAGGATATTTTAAGTGTAAATTCTTTTCCATTAAAAAATATATCAAGTTGCTAAAACTAAGATCCTGGTATCAGCACTGCTGTCTTGGGTAAATTTCAAGTAAAGCTCTTTCCAAACATTCAGATTCAGCCTTCAGACAAATGGCAACAGGGCGAGACTTAGTTGCGATATCCTCAAGAAACGAATAGGTTGCAATGCTTACTTCAGAAAAATATAGGTAAAGGGGGTGAAATATTGGATGGCTGCTGGAAGCCATCAAGCTGTATCTCAGCTCAAGTTAAGGCATTGGAGTAGGCTTGTGGTCGGTGAGGAAATGCAAAGGCAAGTCGCATCTTTCGTTGAATTAAGGGACTTCTCTTTTTTATCATACAAGAATAAAGACAAGCAGCTTGTTAAATTGCTTAAATAAAATTATAAAAAAGTAATTAGGACCATGTAAATAGCACTAAGTTCTAAGAAGCCTGTATTTCAGATAGACCAAAAAGTTTAAAATGCATATTTTCCTAGGCTTACAATCAAATTGAAAACACATGATTGGTTTTACTGGAGTCTATTTAATCTAAAGGAAAGGCTTTTTAAAAAAGGAACAAAAATAGACACCTTACCTGGTTGTTGGGGTCTGCAAGGCATCTAACCATAAAGGGCAACAAGTATTTGGAGAAAGCATAAGGAATAGAAGGCCTATTCTCTTGGCAGAATATTGCAATATGAGGCACCTGTTCCATCAATTCTGCACGAACTGTTGGTTCTGTAAAGAAAATTGCCTATTTTACACAACTACTAATAAACAAGAAAAACTATTGAAATCTATTTTGCCATGGGTAGCAGTTCACAAGGTGGTTATTTTCCATTGTTTTGGATAATACATTGCAACACAGCTAGTGATCTTTTTCACTGCTCAGAAAAGGAAACCTAACTGCACTGTCATTTCCAAATGGCCTATATTGCATCACAAACTCTATAAATGCATTTATGTTGAGAAAATGGATATGTTGAAAGCTATTTTTCCTCCTGCTCTTCAATTTTGTGTTTTTTTCACATTTGAATTTTTATTTGATTACTGGTTAACCTTTTATAAAAGTCTTTATTGTGACAGTTTGATTGAGCCTCCCAGTCCAGAACTTTAAGGTTCCAATCTCACAGATTGTGTTACAGAGAGATTACTGTACTCTAAAATGAAGGATTAACTGGTCACATAGATTGAATAAATCTAAAACAGTTATGTAATTGATACCTCCATAATACACTTCCAGTCTTATTGATTAGATTTGTACAGCACAAGGGAATCGCATTACCAGTTGCACTACTGAAATGAGATTTGTTTATTTAACAGGCTGAACATATTAATTGCTTAACATAAATCAAGAGGCTTTTGGAGCTGCTGCTTTTAATACTTCTAAGCTGTTCAAGCTATTTTAGTAAAAGTGTTCCTGCTCATTATATGTTCTTTAAGTATAACACTTCCCTGGTTTCAAATTTACCTATTGGCATGTTTGGAGTTTTTAAAAAAATTACATGCAATGACTAGTATAGGCACTACACTTAAATCTTCAGAGCTCAAGTCCCATGGGCATAAACAAATCGACACACCTAGCAACAGTCATAAACACAGGCAACATCCTTCTGTTACTGACTGTCCAAACTCAGTTCAACTTTTCAAACGAGTTTTTACAAAACATATAGTGGTGGCACAGAAAGTGTTGTCCACTGGTTACTTGTAATCTGGAAAGAATTCCATTCTAACAATGGAGTGAATCAGCCATCAGCAATTATGTGCTTAACTTGGAGCAGTGGTAAGCACATAACGCAGTTCCAAAAACAAACTCTGGTTGATTAAGAGCACTCCATGACTTGTTGCTGATCACTAATTTTATTGCATTCTATCACACTTCAAGTGGAATAGGCCCCACTGTAATGGATAACGTCACTGCCTCAGATCACCAAAGGCCAATCTGCACACAATTTTTTAATGCTTTTTGTCATCCCTAATGCAAGAGATAATGTAGGATAGCAACTACATTATAACCAGATTGCCTCATGCATTTGCCATTTCAAAACTGCGAACACACATACTCAAGTTAGAGCAAATAAAGCAGTTACCAAATTAACTAAAATATTTTGAAGTTTGGTCTTCAAGGAGATACTGCTCACCAACTGGGAGAATACTGATGCAAAATTCACTCTCCTTGCTTCTTCCCTGGGCATCATGAGTTCCATCTTTTATGGAATTGGCTATAGCAAAGTCAATAGTTAACTGATCTGCATTGCTACTCAAAGATAATTAAAAATATCCTGCAGATATATAATGGAGTAAATTGCAATCTTTTGCTCCTTTACAGCCCAAATATCATAGTATTTCCCTCAGAGACAGTGCTATTATGCTGTAAAACTACAAGGAAACTCTTTTGGTCAAACGTGCAGTCAAATTAAAACAAATGAGTTCAAATTACAAATGCTATTACTTCTTCTCCCCCAATTTCAACAGCAGCTGCAGATAATGCATGGAAAATAAAATGAAAGTTGAATGTGTTAAACACTAAACTGCAAGTGTACTTTTCCCCTCACATGGTTTTGGGGATGTGAACAAACAATCCCCACGATCCCACTTACTTGTCTTTTGCTTATTCACCACTATTCAAGTCACTGTAAGGGCACTCCAAGTTCTTTAGGCAGGTCAGTACTAGCCTTTCCCACTGTAGAACACTGCAGTGCCCAACCCAAGAGCAAGCAGAGATAAACAGATTAAACAAAGGGAAACTGACATAATCAGCAAAAGGAAGGGAAAAATTAAAATCGTTAGGTAGTGGTCTAAACCACCAGCAAAACTAACAAAGACAGCATCACCTTCTTCAACTCTGACTTTTATGCACTGATTGGAAAGGGTTAAGTATCAACCAATGCTGAAACTTCAGACAGCTGAACAGTAATGAGATGTAATGTCAGAAATGTAACAACTAATGTGAAATATGCACAGGAGCTAATTAGGGCAAGTCAGAAGATAGTCAGGATTAAATCTTTCCATTCCTGTATTTTCAAATATGTCACACTACATCAATCAAGGGGCAAAAGGGAGGGGGTGGGTGGGGGGAAGGAAATAAATATAACTATCACTAGAGAAAAAATACTAGGGAAACTAATGGGGCTAAAGGCCTGGACCCAATGGGTTGCATCCTAGGATATTAAAGATAGCAGCTGCAGAGATAGCGGATGCACTGGTAGAAATCTTCCAAGAATCCTTAGATTCTGGAAAAGTCCCAGAGGATTGGAAAACTGCCAATGTAACACCTTATTCAAAAAGGGAGGGAGACAAAAACAGGTAACTATAGGTCAGTTAGCTTAACATCCATCATTGGGAAAATGTTGCAGTCTATTATAAAGGATGTAATTGCAGAGCATTTAGAAATGCATAATATAATCAAGCAGGGTCAACATGGCTTCATGAAGGGGAAATCATGCCTGACAAATTTATTAGAATTTTTTGAGGAGGTTAACAAGCAGGATAAAGGGGAACCAGTAGATGTAATATATTTGGATTTCCAAAAGGTTTTTGATAAGGTACTGCACATAAGACCACTTAATAAGAGTCCATAGAGGATTGGCTAACTAATAGAAGACAGAGAGTTGGGATAAGGGGTGAGGGGGGGGCATTTTCAGGATGGCAACCTGTGGAATGCCACAGCGATCAGTGCTGGGGCCACAATTATTTACATTATATATTGTGTTAGGTGAGGGAAATTAATGTACTATCGCCAAATTTGCAGATGACGCAAAAATAGGTGAGAAGGCAAGTGTTGAGGATGACAGTGATACAGACAGGTTAGGTGAGTGGGCAAAAACTTGGAAAATGTAATATAATGTGGAAAAATGTGAGCTTATTCACTTTGGCAGGAGGAATAGAGGAGCTGAATATTATTTAAATGGAGAAAGACTGCAGAATGCTGCAGTGCAGAGGTCCTTGTGCATGAATCCCAAACAGCTAGCATACAAGTTCAACAGGTAATAGGGAAGGCAAAAAGAATGTTGGCCTTTATTTCAAAGGAAGTGGAGTATAAAAATAGGAAAGTCTTGCTAAAACTATGTAAGGCACTAGTTAGACCACACCTAGAATACTGTGAACAGTTTCGGTCCTCTTATCTAAGGAAAGATGTGCTGGCATTGGAAGCAGTCTAGAGAAGGTTCACTAGGTTGTTCCCAGGCATGGAGGGATTTTCTTATGAGAAGAGGTTGAGTAGGTTGGGCCTGTACCTGTTGGGAGTACAGTAGGATGAGAAGAGACCTTATTGAAACATATAAGCTTCTTAGGGGGCTCGACATGGTAGATGCTGAGAGGTTGCTTTCCCTTGTGGAAGAGTTAGGACCAGAGGGCATAATCTCAGAGTAATTAAGACAGAGATGAGCAGGAATTTCTTCTCTTAAGACAGTAGTTAATTTGTGGAATCCTTTACCACAGAGGGCTGTCAAGGTTGGGGGGTCGTTAAGTATATTCAAGGCTGAGATAGGCAGATTTGCAATCAATAAGGGAATCAAAGGTTATGGGGAAAAGGCAGGAAAGTGGAGTTGAGGATTATTAGATCAACCATGATCTCACTGAATGGCAGAGCAGACTCGATAGGCCAAATGGCCTACTTCTGCTCCCATGTCTTATGGTTTTACAGATTATTCATATAGACCAAATACAAATTGCATTTATTACCTGGATCTTCAGCTAGTTTACTTATTCTCTCCAACACTGCGAGGCAGTCTTTTTCATCATCGCTGACTGCCCGCAGTGTATCGAGCAACCCTCGCGCTACCATTTGTCTGTTAAAGAAAGAAAAGAATTAAAAGTAAAAATGCTTTAACATTTGATCTAATTGTTGAAAAATAACTTATTTCAGCCACTGTATACTCTCTCTCTCTCCCCCCGGGGGATTAAAATAAGTTCTGATTTGCTAAAACCACAGTGACTGAAAAAGACACAGAGGATAAGTCGTAGAACATTGCATAACAATTTGTTGAGAGATCCAGTGGCATTTCTCTTCAGAAGAACAAAATTAGGACAATCTGAAGTTCAACACAGATCATATACCCATATTTTCTGGTGATTAGTTAGATGGCAACATTGGCAGAAGCCATCTACAGCTATCAGTTCACCACTAATGCAGTCTTTATATTGTACAAAGGGTACCAGCGTGAAAACAGGCCCTTTTATATTGCAGTGGAGCAACAAGCAAACCCAGCACTTGGTTTAAAATCTGTGCTTCGCAACTTCATTTTCAGGCCACTGCATCACCCCAAAAGACAAATACCACTACTTCGTATGGGGTATGGACTCTCAGAAAGCAATGACACATTTTCATTTACTCTGTAGCATTGCTACCAAAACAGCTGGCATTAATGGCTGCAATGTAAAGGAGACATGGCACACATTTCATTCTCTTCCACTATAATCTTGTCGTCTTTTGTAAAATCTTCCCTTCTGTTTTAAGTTATGTCTGCAGGAACAAGGTTTTCCAAATAGCTCAGTAGCTAACCTAATATGGGAATAAGCTAGAACAACACATCTTACTTCACTGAGATGGCTGATACCATTCAGGGTGGTGGCTGCTAGCAGTGGCTGACCAGCCTGCCGACATTCATCTTTGCTAACATTGGAAGAATGGTCACTTGATTGTGGTGCTGGAGGGTCGCCAGCACAAATCACCAACTTTTGAGGCTGGAAGGAAATTACAGTTGTGGTGAGGGAGTAGTGGAGGGAAGAAAGTGTGGCCAACACCAATCCCTGCCTGAGGGGACAAAGAGACTTCTCCCTCTATCACTTCTGGGTATTAGTTTCCAATACTACTGCACCAAATAATCCAATTTGTTGTTGCCCAGCACCACAATGATCAAGAACTAAAAAAATTAAACACAGTAACTTTCAAGAGTGAGAGGGACAGATTAGTTAGCTCTTTTAAAGAGGTGACACAGACAACAGGCCAAATGGTCACCATCTGTGCTGCACAATTCTAAATGGTCTGCAACTCTGTGCACTTTAACCAATGTCATAGCTCAACTAGACTTGTCTTCAATATTTTTTCCTTTTAGCAACTTAAAACATTACATAACTGATCTGCGCAACAGTAAAAGATCAGCATTCAGCTGTTTATTTGCCCTAAAGTATTAAAAAAGTGATGTACTATACTGAAAAGAAAAAATTAATTAAGATGTCTCAGAATCTGGAATAAAAGGAATATTTCATTGGCAATATAACTACCTCAGCATGGAATTCTTGGAACATTAAAGAATGCCAACTTGTATTATGCTGGTAGGTGAAGCACTTAAAACATAAATTATTTCCCCCAAAGGCAAGTCACAGAATTGAAAGTCAATATATTGTGCCAATTACTGGTAGGAAAGTGCTCATGTCCTCCACCTTACAGTGAGTATTTATGCAAGGAAATCCTGAGCAACAATTTGGTAGTAATCCACAGAAGTTTTCAAAAAGATTGAAAAGTGCTCTCTCACACTAGTAATAACATTGCATTAGTCAAAACTTAGATGCACTGGAGTGGGTGCAGAGGAGATTCACTAGGATGTTGCCTGGGATGAAACATTTAAGTTATGAAGAGAGGTTGGATAGACTTGGGTTGTTTTCATTGGAGCAGAGAAGTCTGAAGGGCGACCTGATTGAGGTGTACAAGATTATGAGGAGCATGGACAGGGTGGATAGGCAGCAGCTGTTCCCCTTATTTGAAGGGTCAGTCACAAGGGGGCATAAGTTCAAAGTGAGGGGCAGGAGGTTTAGAGGGGATGTGAGGAAAAACTTTTTTACCCAGAGGGTGGTGACGGTCTGGAATGCACTGCCTGGGAGGGTGGTGGAGGCGGGTTGCCTCACATCCTTTAAAAAGTACCTGGATGAGCACTTGGCACGTGATAACATTCAAGGCTATGGGCCAAGTGGTGGTAAATGGGATTAGGTAGGTAGGTCAAGTGTTTCGCACGTGTCGGTGTAGACTCGATGGGCCAAAGGGCCTCTTCTGCACTGTGATTCTGTGATTCAAATCTGCACCCTGCCCTCGTAACCAGTGGAGTTACGTGACAGGCACACCAAGGAGATGGGCTTTGGGACAAAAACAAAATACAGCAGATGTTGGAAATATGAAATAAAAACAGAAAATGCTAGAAATTACTCAGGTTAGGCAACATCTACAAAGGGAGAAAGAGTTCATGTTTCAGGTCTATGATCTTTGATTCCAGCTTTACGAAAGGTCATTAGACATGAAATGTTAACTCTTTGTTCTCTCCACAGATGCTACAAGATGGCACAGGTATTGGAACTGAAGATATACAAAATATAAAAGATGACTTGTTTGAATGACTGTTCAACATTAACCAGTGGAAATGTATATTTTCTTATAATTTTCTGCCCCAGGTGTTATGATTCTTTGCTGGGTATAATTCCAAATTACCATTAAAGAGTAAAGTATACTGGAGCCCAATACTGCCCATGAAACACCCATTTCCAACAGAATTCACTGGATTGTGACCAAGAATCCAACTGTATGCCCAATCACAATTCTGAATGAGATCAGCTAACTCAGCACAGGCAAGGTTTGAACTTGGGACTTTCTTGGATGGGTGGTTGAGCTATTGTCCGAAGCCCAGAGACAAAGTAACAAACTGTCACTTAAATCAGGCATGCTGTGCTCCCCAAAACCAGAGTTACAGTTTCTCAAATACACACAGGAGAAACGAGCCAGATATTATTTGAATGAGGAAAGCTATAGATGAGTTACACTGTCACTTGTTGCTTCTTGTCAGCAATTTTAGGCCCCAAATGCCCACCTTTCATCAGCAATATTAGTATAGGATATTCATTTAATAAAAGCTCTAGCAGTTTAATTATTCACTGGGGAATTTACTTGCCAGGACAAGCAAAATTGTAGAACGTGTTAAAGAAAATTTCAGTAGGATGCAGTGCTGATTCAGCTAACTACAGAGACATGGCTTTAGATCGGCTGAATCCGTTACAGTGCTAATAGATGAGAGAACTAATTAGAAAACCTAAAATAGTCAGCAGTAAGCAAGATAATACCTTATATTTGATGTTTCAAAGGAAAATCAGGGAGCAAGGCTGCAGAGAATGTGACTGCAATTTCCAATTTACAGTTGTGATGATACTTCAAAAGTACTTCATTGGCTGTGAAAATGCTTTAGAATGGCCTGTGGTCATGAAAGGCACTGTGTATTGCAAATCTTCTTTTATTAAGTGTCTTACAGAATTATAGACATGTTTTGTAATTATTGAAATTGTAAATGTGCAGCTGTGCCTTAAGCAAGTTTTCAAATTAAGTTTTGTCAATCTTAGAGGGGCTGCAAAAACCACCAGATTTTTGCAGCTGAGCATATTTAATACCATGATCCATCGAGATATCTATTCCATATTTCCTGTCTTTGTTGATTTTTATTTCTCACTTATTACTAATTAAGATATGTTTTTCTGCAGACTGCAATCCAAAGGTGAACTGTCTTTCAGAAGTAGTTATATAGGTTTCCAGAACTGTCAATAAGAATGCATGTGTGAAGTAAGAGCAAGTGAACCCCACTAAAAAATTCCTAAACTATGCCAAAATACTATTCATTTGAAATGCAGTGAGTCAAGGTCAAAGTGGTGTACAAGACATAAATACTACTTCCTTTCCCTTTTACCACTAAGGTTCCCTACATACTGTCCCACTACTTTCACTGACCTATGGAATAAACCCTGCCCAAAGCTATTTACAATTACACACTTTAATCCCTCACCTTTGATTCACTACTCTCCAGGACACCTCTACAGATGTAGATTCATCTCTGACCTCAATCTTTGTTCCTTTGTTGACAGTAAAGCTATCATTGTTTCACACGGCATTCGCCTGACACAGCTCCATCTTAATTCCTTCAAATAGGAGGGTAGGTAAACACAAGCAGACCTGGTGCACCGCTGGCCTAGTTTGCCGTCACAAGCTAGTGACGGTGGGACAAAAACAAAATACAGCAGATGTTGGAAATATTAAATAAAAACAGAAAATGCTGGAAATACTCAGGTCAGGCAACATCTGCGGAAAGAGAAAGAGTTCGTTAACAAATTAAACTGAGCTCTCAATGGGTTTAATTTCCATGATGGAAGGACTAAAAGAGGTCAAGATAAGATTCAGACAGTTTCTGAACAGCTATGCTTCACCTTAAGAGGTTAGCCTGGACATTTTACTGCTCATTCATGCGTATTCTGGTTGAGACGATGTGAGCCACATGAATTCAGCAGGGGGAATTTGCCAGGATAGTCTGGTGAAATTGCACTTCCAGAAGATCAGGATTAAAAAAAAGCAGGAATGCCCATGTTCAGGGTTAGTCATGTTTCTAAAACATAAAACACTATAGTATCAGAAACAAAGGCTGAAAGTTTAGATGCAAAACAGCAGTTATAAGTTACCTTAATTTAAGTCAAGCAAATAATGTGAACTGTCAACACTTAAGTGAAGAATTCAGATTAGGCTGTGCTGTGTTCTAGTTTTTGGCTGTATGCAAAGTGAACCACAACTGGGAAGCCTACAACCATATACTGTTAACAAACCTTGAAATGAGAAAAATTTACTGAACTTATCACATCCACTTACTCCATGCATGACTATCTCAACTGGGAGATCTTACCCCTCTCCTATCCTCTCTCTTGCCTGCTCAAGGACTTAATTTTGATGTTCAATATCCATTTGAATTAAATTTAATGTTCTTAGATCTAATAATACCTCTCTCAACAGGCATTGATCCAGTTCATTCAAAAAATAGTTTCAACCCAGAGTTAACTATTCATTCTGGTACCTTGTTCCACTATCTAGGTTAAAAACAAGTGTCTGAGCAAATGAGCCTCTCACCATTTTTGAGAGTTCATCTACCCTTCAGTTGGATTATAAATTCAAGACAGAAACAAGGCAGCAAGCTCCCATGCCAATAAGATGACCATTTTTTGATCATGGGAATATCGGTCAGAACGCCAAAATTCTCTATTCTTCATCAAAGATGTTCATGGGATTTTTTTTATCCACTAGAACTGGCATACAGGGGCTTGGTTAAACAATAGACAGCCTACCAAAAATGTTGTAAGAGAGTCAGCCTGGACTGTGTGCTGCTATGCTCTATTTTTCTATCTTACCTTTCACTTCTCTGTTTCCTATAGTTTCTTAAATTAAGATCTAGTCAGGAATTTGTCATTCTTACTTTTTCACTTCATACTGTCTCGAGGTCAGTTGAGAATTACATTTGTTTAGTCTGCACTTAATAGGCCTTGGTATACATTTATCAGTTAGAAACCAAGGGAATCCCAAAACCCAGAGTATGAAAAGCTGGCATGATTAAAAACGCGCGCAACGCTTCTTTTTTAGCTGCTTAAGATGACAAGACCGATCTTTAATTTCATGAGAATATAAATTTGTCAAGCATTTGTGAAAATTAGAAACTAATGCCAAATTATTTCTCTGCAATCTTCATTCTTCCGATTGGAATTGAATATGGAATTAACTAGAATGGCCTTATGGAAA
This sequence comes from Carcharodon carcharias, assembly GCF_017639515.1. NCBI lineage: Eukaryota > Metazoa > Chordata > Chondrichthyes > Lamniformes > Lamnidae > Carcharodon > Carcharodon carcharias. Next base: position 172,007,099 of record NC_054472.1, read on the forward strand.
TCAACAAAATCTTTTACTAGTGTTTCACAAAATCTAAACCTCATCTTCAGCATAATATTTTGTCACTTAAAATCCTACCGAAAAGCAGCTTTAAAGAATGTACATAGCCCCATTTCTCTACCTACACTTAAAAATAAAAGCCCAATTTAATTAAGGAAATTTATTACATTTCATAACCTAACTAAAATACAGTAATATTTCACAAAATAACTTCTTATAGCCATAGCATACTCAGGTCTAGAAGTTCTTTTGTTTAAATTACATTTCATGGACTATGTCCATACCTTAATCTTGCTTAGTACTTCTGCATTACAACCATATATATATATACACAATTTTGACAATTGCAGGCTTAACCATGAACAAAACACAGTCATTGCTATTTTCAAAAGCATAGAATATATTTCATAGAAAAATTACATAGCTGCATTTGGGTAAAGTGTTACACAATCTGCACCCAAATTTGCTGCATCTGTTGCATTTTTGTGTGAGACAGTGCAATGTATGAAGGGAACACCTCAAAGTGTATTCCCCTACCAGCTGGCTGCTGGATACCATACAGCACTTCCATTTTTGGCATGGACAGAATCAGTGCTTCCCCTATTGCAGATCCATCTGGAACGTCCAATGCGCAGCCAAGTTTGCAGGCAGAAAATCAAAAGTTGTAGTTCTGATGTTTAAGCAAGGGCTAATGTCTCTCAAAATTTGCTTTCAATGTAAACTCTGCAGATTCCAGAGTAGCAAGAACTGAAACGCCCAGAACTGTTTCTGTGCAACAAACTCCATGTCAGGACTGGCTCAGGGGATGACTGTTACATAATCTTTCCAGCTGTGGCATTGGTTCCTGTAATATTCTATCACTGTGACTGAGATACAAACATAAATGTCACATCTACATAAGACTTAGCTATCTTTTTTAAAGACAAGAAAATGCATTTGAACATTTCACTTATCATTTCAGAAATGTTCAGCAACTGTCCTTTTTTTAAAAACAAAAACACAACACAACATGCAGCAACAGCACCAGTATTCCATTCCACAACATGGTACAACATGGGTTTGTACCATTGATTCACCACATTTTTTGCCAGGGTAAATTGGGCATCTTACTTGGAAGTTGCACCGTCACAAAAGATTTTCCTAACCAACTGAGATATCATGCAAATAGTTTCTATTGTCCTGATTGGGCAACACACACTTACCTGTTATGAATGAGAGATGTTTTGAACTGTCTCTTTAATTCAAGGTAAAAATGTAGTGAAGAGGGTGATGCAATATGCTATGATTCTGCCTGACAACAAGCCTATTTGGCTTTGTTATCATGGAGACCTGGGGCCCAGGTTGAGACTTAGTGAGAGCAAGGTGCAAAATGTTCACACCTGAAAATAAAGGCAGGAGCAGTTAGACTGACTGTGGGGAGAGTGAGCAGTCTCAGAGACAAAAGGCTGCAGCTGTTATACGCTCAGCAGACAGAAGGCTGCCCGTCCTCTGTAAGCCTACAGGTAGAATGCAGGAGGTTGGACAGTCTCTGGTCAAAGAGACAATTCCATGACATTCTAAAAACTCTGGAAGATATGCCCTGATGAGGCAAGGTGGAGAAATCACCAGAATGTACCTTATTGTGAATTCTCCAAAAACTGAACCAAGTGCCTTTCAACAGTCATTCAAATGTTATGACTCAGTAAAGTGGGGAGACTTGAACCCGTTGGAAGATGGGAGTAGCTTTAGATTGCTTCCTGAAAATAATGTAATCCTGTGGAGGGCACGCTGTAAAGTATATACATGTGCCGTGGGGTTATCAGTCATGTTAAGATGTTAATAAGAGTTATTGTTTCTGTAGAGAATTAGTTGCCCAAGTAATGTTTAGTTGCTGTTGATTTTAGCTTGTTAGTTACAGTAAAAGTTTTAAAACTTAATGGAATTGCACAACAAGATTTCACACAATTCAATTCCCAGTGACCAATCTTTTTAAAAGTTATCGGTCTTTATGGGGATTGTAACACCTCTCAAACAGGCATATTACCTATACCCAAAGGTGGTGTTTAGGTTGGCAAGAGCTAAAGCTCACACATTGTCGCTTTGCCTTCCCCACACTTCCAACTAGCTCAATATGCTTAAAATACTCTATTTAGTTGGCTAAAGCTGCTCAGCTTACCAATGCATAGTCTTGGTAAACTTCTATATATCCAGCTAGCTCTTCCTATCCATTATAAATCACTGGCATGCAAAGTTATCTGGAGCTGAGTGAAAAGAAAACAGCCTCAATGACAGATGCATTTAAGAATATAGGTCATGTGTTTCTTTGCAGAAAAGTAAACTCAGTCTGCATTCACACACTTCTATTTAGAATACAGCACATGCACATCTTAAGACTAGTCTCTAAACCAACCTCTTTGCTAGAAAGAAAGGACTGCGATATGGGACACTGAGGAGAAAAATGCAACTGTTTTGCCATATTACGAAGAGCTGGGAAATTTAAGTTAAAATAAATTTACAGAAATTTTGCTATCAACTTTTCTCCATCAATTTTATCTTTTTTTCCTGTTCTCCTCCCAAACATAGTATTCATGATGGAGTAAGGCTCCACTGGTAACGACAGCCACCAAAGTGAGCTTTAGGTTACTTGACCAAGGCAGGCATCATATTCTGGGCTGAGTCAGCATTTACTCAATATCTGCATATTTACACTATTCAGCAGGGGTTAACGGATCAGGAATTGCTCTTCCCTAATCTCAAGACAAGGCCAACTGCAGTGTTCCACCACTCTGTAGATCAGCAAACAACAGAAGTCAAAACTGAACAGCCTGGTTTATAGTTCAGCACCATCCCAGTTACTTACACAATAAATATCTTAACATTGAACAACAAACTTTAATTATATTTCCAGGTTAGCAAAGAGTACATCATAAATTACATTCATATGGTACAAGATTGGTCTAATTTACAGGTGACTTGTGGAAACACTGCAGTTCAAAGTTTAAGTGCTTTATAATTAGGCTTCATCTTAACCATGCAATGATCAAATCACAATGTTATGTTTTGTTACCATACTTCCTGAGAGAACAAAAAGAGGATAAATCTAATATTGTCCAGTTAGATTTTATAAGTCAATGCTTTATTCTATCCAATGTGTATCAGAGATTGTGGTATGAAATATGCTAACTATTGAAACAGAAACTTTAATCTTTAGAAGCTTAAAATAGAGATGAATATTTATTTCACAGGGATTATCTGTATTAAGTGTACTTCTCCACATCATACCTGTTAAACGTGTTCTCACTAGCAATGTACTTATCCAGTCGGCCCAACGGTGTTAGCATCTCGTCTTGAGAAACAAAATCCAAGGCTGAAGGTATAATAAGGACATCAGACTCTGAGCTGTAGTCATCCACACCAACTGGCAGAGACATCAGAAATGTTAATTGTAATTGCAACCTGTTGAACTATAAATCTGAACGTCTCCTTATACACAGTGCTGATATAACAGGAAATCGATGTACTGTATTATAGTCACAAATCTCCAGCCTATTTAGAGCAGAAACAGAAAATAAAGGAGCTATGGGGTGTAAAACAGCATTTGCTACCATCACCATGTCACTTTGATAAACACTGCAAGTGAGCTGGTTGAAATACATCTTTGATGTACTGAGGGCTTCATCAAACCTCTGAGTGATATTCAAGAGTCTTTCTTCCAAACATTCCACTGCAAACACACAACTCGCACATTATAAGTGAAGCCAAATTGCTATTGTGTTCATTTAGTCTCAAAGTGACCTCAGGTGGAAAGAGCTAACCAAAAGGACTTTATTTGAACATATTAGTCACTTTCCTAAAGTTTCTTGACAATTTTTTTGTAGTTTGGTAAGTGTCAGAATTAGACAAGTGAGTTAAAAGTGAACTCAGTCAATTCTCTGGGTTCTCTACATCTGCCTGGATGATTTAGAATAATGTCAGCTCAAAGGTTCAACAAGTTTATCCAGTAACCTAATGACCCATATGGAAGGAAGGTATTATAGTCTGGGAAGAATGAGCTCTCAGCTGGCCTTGCCTGGAATGCTAAATTGACCCAATATAAGGGGAGTAAAATCAGCCACGGTTCCTTTATCTAGCTGTTACCCTATATGAACTGGAAGTACCGATGCTAGGTTACAACAGTTAAACAGCTTGCCAGTATTAATCATAAAGGTCACTTGAATAAGGACCACTTAATATGTCTTCAGTAGGACTCCTCATGCCTGGAGTCCAGGGATGTGAAATTCCAATCTGGGCCAAAATGCAAGCTGAGTTGAGGGACTGGAAAATAGAGGGAACTTACTTCTGTCAGGGATTAGGTTTCATCCTTACAAGAAATTCCAGTGGCTAGGGGAGTTGGGCAGGGCATGAGCAATTCTTCCAACCCATCCTCCCAATATTGAGGGGCATGGAGTAGTCAAGTACCACAGGAATTTCATTCCTTAAGCCTGGAGAGTTAATGAGTGTTCCAATGAGGCACATGGAAAGTCACCAACAGTCTTTCAAAGATAAATCGATTCAGAGAGGATATTATCTATGTTGCTCAAGGAGCCACTTCCTTTCACAGCTGAAGAATTTCTAAACTTCCTTTTCTCTTTGGCCCAGAAAGGGCCTCAGGTCATCTCAAGTGCAGACACTCCAGCTTTAAAGGGCGGATGCGAGTGAAGCACCCTTGCCTATCCCAGTCACTCTGGCAATGCCAGCTCCTCTGCCTTCACAAACTGAGACCAAGACTCACTCTGCCACCAGAACAAGTCAGTAGAAAATTTGGTCGCAAGAGTTTCAGGAGAAATTGGGGGGGGGGGGGGAGAGTTAGTGTTGGAGGGTGGAGTATACAGAATGAGAACATAAATGTCAAACAGTTTAATACAATTCAACATCTAATGACAAACTTTACAAATTTCTAAACTTACCACATACAGCTCTCCATATACAACAATTTGTCATAAAAATCTCACTGGCAGCAAAAATAACAGTTTCTAGGCAAACTGGAGCAAAAATAAAAATCACTCATCACAAATGCCCCAAGTACATATTTGTAGAATATCTGACCACACTGTAGGGCATATATATTTCTAATTATTCCATGCCTGTCATATGTAACCTTCAATTAGGGAGCTGCTCTGTTGACAATTTACACATGCATCTGTGACCAACTCCACAGAGCAATGAGCAATCGGGACCAGCCTCAATAATGCTCCCGATGGACTATAATCAGTGTCAGCTGGATACCTAATAGTATTCAACTGGTGCTCCTGCTCTTAATTCAGGCATTTCATTGCTCATGACCTAAGAGAGAAAACAGCACAGGAGGAGGCCTGGTAACAGACCTCCAATTTGACCTCTTAGCCATGGAACTCATGGAGCCTTCAGAGAGGGAAAAAAACAAATTTAGGGCACCATCCAAGGCTACAATCTTAGAAATAACACTTTGAAATGAACACAAAACGTTGACAAATGCAGCCCTACTTCTGCCTTCACATTCTGAAGCTGTAGCAAACAATTTCAATGCTGTAGATTTTGAGTCTGAATTTACAACACCCTAAAATTGTTAATTTTAAAAAAACTTGTTCATGGGGTGTGGGTGTCGTTGGCTCGGCCAGCATTTATTGCCCAGCCCTAAAAATGCCGTCTGAACAAGGGCAATTTAGAGTCAGCCACATTGCTGTGGTTCTGGAGGACATTAGTGAACCAGGTTCTTACAACAATCGACAATGGTTACATGGTCATCATTAGACTTTTTAATTTTAGATTTTTAAAAAAAATTGAATTCAAATTTTACCCCCTGCCATGGTGAAATGGAGAGATTACACTGAGTCTTCTAGAATACCAGTCCAGTAACAATATCATTATGCCACCCCACCTCTCCCTAAATGACAAGTAAGAAAGTTATGACAGAATTAACATGAACTGCCAGATTTAAGGGCTAATATTGTAATGTCAAGGCCTGGAGAGGATCCTCATCTGTTGGAAATGTGGGTGAACCACTGCCATTTAAATCCCCAAAGAGCTTCAATAGATTAGACAAATATTACATAACTTTTATAAAAACATGCCATCTATATCCCCGATTATGGATCCCAGCAATTTTCACACTGACATGAAATTCATTGACCTGTAGTTACTTCATTTGTTCTTTACTCTGTTTTTTTGGAATAGTGTGTATTTACTAGTATAGGTATTATCCCGCGAAGCTGGGACATGACCACAACTTGTATTTACTTAATATCTTCAATGTTAGAAAAAAACGAAATGTTTCACAAGAACATAATGTGACAAACCTGACACTGAGCCTTGGAACTAAAGACTTTCAATTTTCTCACTTAAATCCTTCAATATCCTTCATTTATTTTCCCCATTCATGGGATATCGTGTCAATGGCAAGTCCTAGTCCAAACTAACTTGGCGAAACTGGGGGTGAGCCATCTTCTTGACCACTAAGTGCCTTGCCTGGCTATTTTGGAGAGCAGTCAAGCACATGCAGGCCAAACCAGGCAAGGATGACAATTTTCTTCCATAAACAGATATCAGTGAACCAGATTGTTATAAAAACCAATCTGGTGGTTACATGGTCATCATTACTGATATTAACTTTTTTTTCCAGAGTTATTTAAATGCCATGGGTGGAATTTGAACTCCAGGTTATCTTGGCCTCTGGATTACTTGTATTACTATGCTATCATTCTTGATATATGTTTATTCCTTACATCGATGTTCTTATACCCGTACTAAAATATGTGAGCCCTTCCCTTCTCTCACCTTCCAAAAACTTCAGCATTGCAACCTCTTTTTTCACCATATACTTATTGTCTACTACTCTCACACAATGCTTATAAAAGGCCACCTTATGTACCATTCTTTCTTGATTTACTAGTCCAATAATTAACACACAAATCACTAATGCCAAGATACACTCATGCTTTTCTTAGCCAAGACTGCTGCTGCTTTAGAAAGCTGTCTTGAATGCACTCAATAAAGCTAGATTGTGTCACGTCAAAAGTTGAATATCAGAAACCTTCCACCATGATCATTTAAAGCTGTTTTAAGTGAGCTCTATCTCATCATCTTTTCTTTGCAGCTTCAAGTTTGGTTAAAAATGCAGCTTTACTTCAAGCAGTGCATTTACTAACCTCCCATTCCTGTGAGGTGTTCACATATTACCTAAACAGTGATATATTTGCAAGTTGCATGGGTACATTTCTATTAGCATGTGACATCCTCTGGTTTTTCACTCAGTTGACTACAAAAGCTTCAAGTGTTAGCATGTTGTTTAAATGTGGATGAGACAGGGGTGGATATCATAGTTTAGTCTGATCCTGTATTAACTCATGCACTTGCAAAAGGAATTTCTGGATGGTAGATTAGGAACCCTGGTTTACTGTTTTCCTCATTAATCCAAAGGCACTTCAGCTAACTGTAGTCCCAACTTTTTTTTGTAATTATTCGTTCATAGGATGTGGGTGTCGCTGGCCAGGCCAGCATTTATTATCCATCCTTAGTTGCCCTAGTTCAGAGGACATTTAAGAGTCAACCACATTGCTGTGAGTCTGGAGTCACATGTAAGCCAGACCAGGTAAGGACAGCAGATTTTCTTCCCTAAATGACATTAGTGAACCAGATGGGAGATGAGACATTTCCCCTCTGACCAACTCAGCCTATGCCAAAGACTGAACTGGAGACCTTCTGGTATACACAGTTCAGACACTAAATGATAAAGCCACAAAGGTCTGAGTGCCAAGTAGATTACTTTAAAATGCTCCTCATAGTGTACATTTTCCTAGTTAGATCTATCTTGTGCTGTCCCTGCTCTTCTGAGAATAAACTGGTGGCACAATTAAAGAATTAAATGTGTAAAAAACGAATGGCATACTGACATGAAACGTAGCTAAGATAGCAGGCTTGTTAGCAGTTGCACAACTAAATTAATAAGCAATGTAGGCGCTTTCCTAAAAGCTCAGAAGGTCACAACGTGCTGAACGAACACAAGAGGGAGGAATTAAACTTTTGGGTCATTTAAAAAGGAAATGTAATTTTTAGTATGTTACTGAATAAACGAGAGAATTTTCTTTTAAACATAGCTACCTGGGGTAATTTAAATCAGATAGCACATAAGGGGGCCTCTTTCACCAATTGTGCTTAAGGCTCTTCCTTGAAAGAGCTATCCAACTAGTCTCATTCCCCTGCTTCTTTCTGCCACCACCCCGCACCCCAGTAAATATTCCAATTCCCTTTTGAAAGTTAATCTGCTTCCACAATCCTTTCAGACAGTGAATTCCAGGTCATAACTTGCAGCATTAAAAAAGACCTTCTCATCTCTGGTTCTTTTGCTATTCATCTTAAACTTTTTCTGGTTACTGACCCTCCTACCAGTGGAGAAAGTTTCTCCCTATCCTCTATCAAAACAACTCAATTTTGAAAACAACGCCTCTTAATTTTCAGGGCTCTAAGGCTCTTTAAGCCAAGCTTCTTAGACACTCTTCATAACTAAAGTCTCTCATCCCTGCCTTGCACTATGCCAGGAAATCTCCTCTGCACCTGAAGGCCTGACATTCTTTCTAACGGGCAGCGTCCAGAATTGGATACAATGCTCCAGCCGACTATTAACCAGTGATTTATAAAGGTTTAACATAGTTTCTTTGCTTTTGTACTTTGCCTCTTTTTATAAAGCCAAGATCCCCAAGTTCTTACTTTTCTTTAAAAAAAGGCTTTATCAAATTGTTCCGTCACCTTCAAAAAGGAACATAGAAAGGAACAGGAGTGGTGCAATTTGCTCCTTGAGCTGCTCTGCCAATTACATCTTGGCTGATCTGTATCTTACCTCGATCTAGCCGCTTTGCCTAGCAAGAATCTATCAATCTGAGTTTTGAAATTTTCAATTCATCTGGCCTTTTTGTGGGGACAGAATTCCAGATTTCATTACCGTGTGTGTAACAAAGTGCTTTCTAACATAACCCTTGAACAGCTGAGCTCTAACTTTAAGTTTATGCCACCCCCCTGTTCTGGGCAACCCGACCAGAAGAGTTTCCCTTCATCTAACCCTTTAATTATCTGAAACACAATAATATCACCCTTAATCTCTATACTCAAGGCAATATAAGCCTGATCTCTGCAACCTGTCCTCCTAAACTAACCCTCTTAGTGCAATATTATTCTAATAAATCTCCACTGCAACCTAAGTTAAATTTATCTTTCCTGAAGATAAAAGCAAAATACTTCAGATGCTGGAAATCTGAAATGAAAACAGAAAATGCTGGAAAAACTCAGCAGGTCTGACAGCATCTGTGGAGAGAGAAACAGAGTTAATGTTTTGAGTCTGTATGACCCTTCTTTCCTGAAGTAGTGTCCAGAACTGCATACAGTAGTCCGGATGGGGTCTAACCAGAGCTCTATACAACTGAAACAATTTACACATTTTTTTATCCCAGTCAATTTTTTAGATAAAGGCCAACATTCCAGTGGCCTTATAAGTCGTCCATACTTGTTGGTAATTCCTGTACTCGGACCCTCTAAATCTGTTCGCCCTCACTTCTTATGCTCTCATTATTTAGAAATTAATCTGATCTGGCTTTTTGGATCCACATGGCCTCTCACCTTCCCATACTGAATTCCATCTGCCACAGATTTGCCGACTTACAATCCATCAATGCCACTTTGCAACTTTCGGTTCCTAAGAACACTATTTACCGTGCATGGCATTGATATGCAGTTCTGTTTCTGCACCAAGTCAATTTTATAAATGTAGTGAAAATGCTGAATACTTGGGTGAATCCAGGGTTTTTGTTCCTGAAACTCTTTCAAATTGTGCCATTTATTTCCTATTGCCTCTCCTCATTCTTTGTTCCAAAATACATCATTTCACACTTCCCTGCATTAAATTGCATCTGCCATGTGTCTACCCATTTCACCAGTCTATCATTTTGAAGTCTGCTTATCTTAAAAATTTAAAATGCAAACTTTAAAAATTATGCCCTCATACCCAAGTTCAGATCATTATTAAAATATTTAAGAGTAATGGTTCTATAACCTTTTGGGGACACCAACATATCCTGTTGTGTGTCCACACTGCCATTGTCTCTAAATTACATAGACTTGCAAACAAAATTAAAGCCAATTTTAAGACCATTTATCAAATACCTTTAGAGAATCCAATTACACAACATGAGCTGCATCACTTTCACAACATGAGCTGCACCACTTTCATCAACTCACTCCATTATTTCAAATGGAACTCAATCACAGTTGTCAGACACAATTTGTCCTCAACAAACCCATGCTGTCATTTACTAATTCATGTTTCGCCAAATGAAAATGAATTTTGTCCCAGGTATTATCTCTCGAACTTTCTCTACCACCATCGCAGGCATGGGCTGCAGTTACTGGATTTAGCCCTTGTTCCTTTTTCTCAACAAGGATTCAAAATTTGCAATCCCCTAGCCCTTCAACATTACTCTTGTATCCTAGGAAGATGGAAAACCTGTACTGAGAGCCTCTGCTATTTCCATCCTTACTTCCGTCAGAAACCCAGGATACATTCTAGTGTGACAGGGTGGATTTTCTACTTTGTGCAGCCAAACATTTTAAAATACTCAATTTGATCTTATCCAATTTCTCTCCCCCTCCTCCTTTAATGACTTTGGTGATATTATCATATTTTACGAAAACTTAAACAACACTTGCATCTAGTATCTCAGCCATCCCCTCTGCTTGCACAAGATAATTTTAATTTGGGTCTTGAAGCAGTCCCACCCTTCCACTACCTATCCTTTTACTCTTATACCCTCTTATAGTACCGTTTTTATTCATACAACAGTCTTTGCCCCTCTTATTTAGATACAAAAATTAAGTTCTATCTTTTTGTTAGATTGCAACTCCTATTTCCAGTGCTTGCCTTCTGCAGATTTACAGATCCCCCATTCTACGTTTTCAGCTTTATGTCACTTCTTCTGGCAGTTTTCTTTCCCCCCATTTGCTATCTCAAAGCAGTTTCATTAGATTGGGCTTTTGCACCCCAAAACAGACGCTAACATCGATGAATAAGGCTGACGCATCCGACTGAGCAAAGAAAGCCAGACTATAGAAATGCACATAATGGGCGCTATAACTTTTTCGATTATCTGTCATTACTTGGAACCTAGCCCCATTATCACCCACCTATCTGTGGGATTGGCATTGCAAATTAAAACACAGCCAAAATTGAATATAGGAAGCCTATAAAATCCAAAGCATTAGCCATGGATTCCCTTTAAACTTTCTCACAAAATTCAAAGGATTTTTAAAAAATATGATTTTGCTAACAAACCATTTACTATAGAGTTATTAACTAAATCAACTCAAATATTTTAAGTTACTTACTTTAGGGCCGTATGCAGTTTGGAATGGTGATTTCCAATTATACTACAGGCAATTTAAAAACGCTACTGAATAGTGAGGGTTATTTCTTCTCTCAAATGTATAAAAAAAGTCTGCAGTGAGATGTATCAGTTATTATTTACATATCTCAACTTGAACAGATACAAATAGCTCCCATAACAAGGATGGTTGAATTGGTAATAGGAAACCAAAGTATGGGTCCTTGTGATGAAAGACCTCCATATGCTCATGTCGCTCTACTAAATTCATTTATTTCACTACTTCGTGGTCAGCATAGATGGAGGTGGCATGCAACAGAGAGATGGCGTTAATCTACAAGTCTGACAAGGTAAAACATCTGCTGTCACGGATAGCCATACATTAAGCAAAGTGCTTTTACTCTTACTGACTGTAAGTTAACCTGCCTTGTAATCTGCCAAAAGCTGCAAATAGTGACTTCAAGTGCTTGTGTGACAGCTTGCTTTAATCTGGTGCTGATGATGTAGAAACTATTCTGGAACACATAGGGGTTCAGCTGCTTCCACATCAGGAGCTACGGGTACAATTGCAGAACCATTTCCTGAAGTGATTCTGCAAGGCATATACACCACAAAAAAAATGTGATTTCCTCTTTTCTTTCCCTCAATCACCTAAAGGAGGTTAAAACCTTCCTAACAATTACACCATTGAATCCCAAATTATTGCCAACTTCCAAAGTCAATAGCTGTGAAATTATCTTAATTATTTTTTCAAATAATTTAAAAAAAAAATTGAAAAACAAATTTTCCTTAGACGTTCGATTATCTGTCCGCTTCTCTCTCCCTTTGTGAGATTTCTCAAACAAGGATCAGCAGTAAGCTACTTTAGGCTTCTATGAATGCAACTTCAAGCTGTGGTGTGCAAAACAAGACCAAGTTAACTATAGCCTCTAGTTTTCCATACTGCAAGGAAACACCTCAATGTACACTCAGCTGTTCTTTCAACAGCTTAGATGAGACCAGGAAATTCAATGCAAATTTGTAGTCCACAACTCCATGGGAAAGTACAACAAAAAGCTACTCAGTCAGTCATTGTGGAAGCATGCATGCAAAGCTTGTGTACACATTGCATCAGCCACTACCGGCACATAGATGATACCATCAGCCACTACAGGCGCATAGATGATATCAAAGTAAATTATACAAAATACATATTTTGGCAAAGTCTATCCAAGTACGTCAAACTGCACATAACTCAGACATCGTGCCTACACATAAGAAGTCTAAAGGACAGTCAAAACCTGACGCCAATTGCTCAAAAACAAACAACTGGAAAATAATACAGAATTAAGTGACTTATGCATGCAAGTAGTGCACTTTATACTTCAGATTATGTCCAACTGTACTATTTCTCATTTAACATAACATAAAAATATTTTAATATTCATTTTAAAATATTTCAATGCTTCCATTCAAAATATTATTTGCTTTTTCAGAGGGTCACAAACCATGCTGCCACAACTGCCAGAAAGCTCCAATTCGAAACAAAATGGTGCTGCCCTCAGAATTGCCTTTTCCTCCTGCATTGTTTCTGTAAAGACTGTTAAAATCTCAGTCATGCAGACCTCAAAACTCCCGGGTCTTTATTCTGTTAACAAGTCATGTCGGTAGAGCTGCTACAATTGGTCTCTCTTGGGTTAGGACAACAATTCTGACAACTTGTCAATGCCTAATTGGTATTGGGACTGATAAGTTTTGGACATCAAATGAGGGCACGTACCAGACTCAACTGTGATACAATTAAACAACCTGCTGCCACTCTCATCCAAGTTACGAATGAAAAATGGTCACTTGAACTCGGTACTAGGGGCAACCGTAAGCTCAAAATCATAACTGGATATAGAACAAAAAATGGGGGAGGGAATCAACTGGACTGCATTCGTTTGGCAACCAATTTGATGCTTTTCGTTATACATCACAACATCAATGAACTTCAACTTACTGCTGAATAAAGCTTGTGGAACGATAATACCAGGCTAACATTTGCAACTGGCGCTTTGACAGACGAACTGACAGCACGCAATTCCAGGAAACATGAGTGCCGTTGATAACCCCACTACCCCTGAATAAAACCTCTAAGGTTAGGGGGACACTCCCCTCCCTCCAAACAAAAAACAAACCCCTCTTCTTATACTTCCATTAAAAGACACACGTCTACTTTCCTTCCACATTCCCAGCTAAATTATTTCCGCTCCCACCAGAGTATAACACGCACGGACCACCTCCTGCTCCTCTTCCTTCTGTCAACTACATCCCCCACCCCTTCAAAGCGATGCCATCAAAAAAAAAATTAAAGGGAATGTTTAAGTTCTGCTCCGGCCTCTGGACCCAGCCGGCCTCCGCCACAAACTCCCGACTTGAAAAGGAACATGGAGAGAGTGGGGGGGGGGGGGGGGGGGGGGGGGGGAGAAGAGAGAGAGAGAGAGAGAGAGAAAGAGAGAGAGAAAAAAAAGAGGGAGGGGGTGAGAGTGAAGCCCGAGTGAGGGGAATATGAGGGGAGGAGGAAGAAGAGAAGGAACAGTCACCGCTCATCACTCACATCCGTCCAGATCCTCCTGCAGCTCCTCCTGCACCAGCGACAAATCTGCGGCACAAAGAAGAGAAAAAATAATTTAAAAAATAAATAAATGCTTCCGACAATCGGAAATTTCAACAACAACAAAAAAAACCACCAACGAACTTCCGAAAACGTCAGGGGTTTTGACACAAACTTTTTTTTTACACACACACACACACAAACAATGAACGCTTTCAAATTTTACGGAAATAGTTATCGACAAATTTCCTAAAAAAATTTTTTTAAAAATCTAAAGCAAGCAGGTTAAAAGTGGGAGTGTGGGTGGGGGGGAGATAATTCCCCGCAGTTAAATAAATAAATAAAGGAGCAGCCAACTCTTCCCTACCCGCCATCTTGTTGCCCCCCCCCCCCCAACCTCCACCTCCGGTCCTACATTTAAAACACTCCCCCCACCCAAACCTGCCTGTTTTACGCGATCGTGTGTCCCCCCGCCGGAACTGACCGGGCAGCACCCAGTGCACAGAAGGAAAAGGACCAGGCCCCTCGCGGGACTGGAGTGCATCATCAACATACCAAGCATTGTGATTTAATTTGGCCACGTTTCCTTTCTTAGAAGTTATAATTTGGTGTTGATGCGTCGGGCCTTTTTTTTTTAGAAAAAGAATTCATTGTTGGCGACACCACTGTCATTCTCAAACGAAGAGTGGAAATGCCCCTTCATCCCCCAGGTTCTCACCTATGTTTGACATTCAGCGGCGTTAGCTCTGGTCGAATCCCCCCCCCCCCGCCCCCCCAGCATCAACACCCTGCGCATCACCTGCATGGACCAGCTACTAGGCCAGGTCAAAGGCTGGGTATTCTGTGGTGAGTAACTCACCTGACTCCCCAAAGCCTGTCCACCATCGACAAGGCACAGGTCAGGAGTGTGATGGAATACTTTCCACCTGCCTGGATGAGTGCAGCTCCAACAACACTCAAAAAGCTCGACAGGAGGACAAAGCAGTCCACTTGATTGGCACCCTTAAACACTTCTACTACCAATGCACAGTGGCAGCAGTGTTTACCATGCACAAATACACTGCAGCAACTCGCCAAGGCTCCTTTAACAGCAGCCTTCAAGCCCACGACCTCTACCGCCTAGAAGAACCAGGGCAACAGACACATGGGACCATGCCATCTGCAAGTTCCCCTCCAAGCCACACTCCATTCTGACTTGGAATTTTATCAACATTCTTTCACTGTCTTTGGATCAAAATCACCTTCTTAAGGGCAGTCAGGGATGGGTAATAAATGCTGAACTTGCTCACATTTTGTGAGCGAATTAAAGAAAGTATTGGAAGATGTGGACGTATGCTCACTTCCCTAGACCAGGTCTAATTCTAGTACCCTAAGGCAAGCTCAGGGAGGACAGAAACTTCCCATTAAGCAGATGCCCATGCTAAATCAGTTAACTCAATATCGAATGGAAACAGAACCAGGAATTGTCCTGCTTGTCATAGTTCATCAGAATTCTTGATCTTCAAGAGATGTTATAGCTTTTCATTATCGTCATTCTAGTGACTACATATTGATCATGCTATTCCAATTATGCATCAGAACTCAAAGAGGTGAGCTTTTACAAGGTCTCCATTACTTTTTCTTGAAACACTGCAATCCATATGGTTTAGATACGAGTCAACAAATTAACTCAATTCCTCCTCATGTGACAATTCCCCCATCTGAGAAATCAGTCCAGTGAACATTCATTGCACTCCTTCTAAGACAACTATATCCTTCCTTGGGTAAGAAGACTAAAACTGTACACAGTACTACAGATGTGGCCTCACCAAGGCCCCTTAAAATTGCAGTAAGACTTTGAAATCTTGTACTCCAATCCTTTTGTGATAAGACTAACATACCATTTGCTTTCCTAATTGCTTGTTTTACCTGCATGTTAACCTTCTGTGATTCAGACCCAGATCCCTCTGAACATCACCATTTAAAAAAATATTCTGCCTCTTTATTTTTCCTGCCAAAGTGGATAACTTCACACTTCTCTCCACATTATATTTCATCTGCCATATTCTTACCCACAGACTTATGCTGTTGACATCCCTTTGCAGCCTCTTTGCGTCCGTCTCACTGTCTACTTTCCTACCTAATTTTGTATTGTCAGCAAACTTGGATACATTACACTCGATCTTCTCAGGTGATTCATTGACAGAGAGAAAAAAATAGCTGAGGCCCAAGCATTGACCCTTGTTGGTTACAACTTGCCAATTCAAAAATGGTGGGCAAGTGAGCTTAATGCAGGATAGGATGCAGGCACTAGAGTTTTGGATTTTTTCATCACACACAAGTTGTAACGTGAAAATAAATCAACCCAACTCAACCAGCCTGTGTTATTTATTCTCAAGCAAGGGTTGGTCCTCATCTGGCCTGTCCTGTTGCCAAAATCTGATTCCAACCCTCACTTTCCTTTAGAGTTTATGGCTGACAATGGCTGCTGCAGTTCTTTTCTATACTGCTGCGGGTATTCTGGAATCTAACCTGGAAATGTAAAGGATTCTGGGAGCATAAAGAAAGGCTTCCAAATGGAATCACTTGTTACAAATGTTATGTACAGTATAATAAATACAATGTTTCAAGATGCTAATTTTGCAAAGTAAACCATGAAGTAGCCTTTAGAAATGGATTTGGCTGGCAGAATGAAATGTTAAGTGTTAATACTTTACAGTGTGCCTAATGTACCTGAAATAATTAGTTATGCAAGAAGTGTCAAGTGATTTGAATTACCTTGGTAGCTTTCCAGTTATGAGTTATTCCTCCTTGCCCTTTCTCTTTCTCCCACCACAAGTGTGAAGCTATCTGTACCTGACTCACTGAGTATTTCCAGCATTTTCTCCTTACGTCAGCTATCAGGTTAGTTCATTGCCAAAAATATCATAACCCTTGCCATAGGGTTAGATGAAGAAGGGTGAAAGGAGGCTTATATGGAGCCTAAACACTGGCACAAACCAGTTGGGTCGAATGGCCTGTTTCTGTACTGTGGAAATGACATAATTCTATGTTACGTTGCACCACCATCAATAGCATCTCCAACATCAATGACAACACTGCAGTATTTGTTCTGCAATGCGACTGCTGCTAGAGGAGGATCTTTAGCCAGTTAGCATCACTACAATTAGCCTTCGCCTCTGGCACTGTCTAAATGTTTATACATTTTCTTCTTCTGTGCATACCTAGTTGTTGCTTTGGTGGTGCTGGTCCACTGAGATTGACTGATTTGATATTGAGCAAAGGCATGGTCAGTTTTGGCTGTTCCCCCTTCCTGCTGTCAAATAGCACAACAACATTCATCATCGAGTTTCACACATGAAGAACAGCATCAAGGAGCTCAAGCAAAATTGAAGTCAATATGGGAATCAGGAAGAAACACTTCCATTGTTTAGAGTCAAACCAAGCACAAAGGGAAATGGTTGTCATTGTTGGAGATCAATCATCTCAGTTCCACAATCTGCTGCAAGAACTCCTCAAAGTAGTGTCCTAGGCCCAACCATCTTCAGCTGCTTCATTGATGACCTTCCCTCCATCATAAGGTCAGAAGCATTGGTGTCCATTGATGATACCATTCACAACTCTTCAGATACTGAAACAGTCCGTGCCTACATGTAAGAAGACTTGGACAGCATTCAGGCTTGGCCTGATAAGTGGCAAGTGACATTTGTGCCACATAAGTGCCAGGCAATGACCATCTCCAACAAGAGAAAATCAAACCACCTCCCCTTGACATTCAATGGCATTATTATCACTGAATCTCCTTCACAGGTCTAAATCCTGGAGCTTCCTCCCTAACAGCACTGTGGGTGTACCTACACCACACAGACTGCAGTGGATCAGGAAGGCAGCTCACCACCACCTTCTTAAGGGCAATCATGGATGGGCATTAAATGTGGGCCGAGCCAGTGATGCCCACATGCCATGAGTGAATACAATGCCTGGATGAGTGAAGCTCCACAACATTCAAGAAGCTTGACACCATCCGGGACAAAGCATCCCGCTTGATTGGCACCCCATCCGCCACCTTAAATGTTCACTCCCCACCACTGGCACACAGTGCCATCTATGCTACAAAAAGCACTGCAGCAACTCACCAAGCCACCTTCAGCAGTATCTTCCAAACCCATGATCTCCACCACCTAGAAGGACAAGGGTAACAGGTGTATGGGAGCACCACCACCTGCAAGTTCCCCTCCAAGCCCCACACCATCCTGGCTTGGAACTATATCGCATTTCCTTCAATGTTGCAGGATCAAAATCCTGGAACTTCCTGTTTTGGCAGGAGGATGGTAAATGCTGAGCTGCCCACATCCCAGAGGGAAACTTGAAGCAGCTACCACAACTATTTGCAATTTGTACTTATTTCGATATGTGGGTTTTGATTTCAGTAAAAAGGAGGCCAAGTCTTATAGCTTTCTTACAAAACTAAACTAAACATTTATTAATAGAAGAAATGATTTTAGGCACATACATAGATCTACAAATTACTATTATGATAACTTCTAAGTCCCCTAAATAATCTAAACCCCAGTTAAGGCACACGGATTTTAAAAGACCCAGGCAAAGTAACACACAATACCCTGACCAGTCGAATTCAAAGTGAGTTTTTCTCAGCTTCAGTTCCTTGTAGACAGCAGCTTGAGGCTTAGATGCTGGAGGCTTTTCACACTTGTGGTACATCTTAGAACCTGCCCTTACACACAGCCGTTGTACCCGGTTTCGGTACCAACACAATAGGTGGACCTCAGTTACTGCAACTAGTCTCGATGATATTATTTTGAAGCATGAATTCAATTTCTTTCTGTACTTGTGATAACTTTGCCGGATTTCATCTATAAGGATGTTGCCTTAGCAAAGATGAAACTCCTACACATCACATATGGCTAAATTTGTCCTTCCCAGCTTATTCCGACAAATATCTTTGTGTGACCGCAATAGCTTCCCCAAATCACTTTGACGCTTGTATGGAATGTAACTCAATATTGCATTTAAATTTTCAAGTACCCTGTCTCATTATCCAGTTTGATTAGAGGAAAATCAATTTCAGAATCCTGCATTTCTACCTCTTTTTCATTATTTACCACCACTAATACTTCCTTTTGGTCCTCTTCACTGTCAAAGTACTTTTCAAGCATATTTACATGACATACCCTCTACTTCTTCTATCTGGAGTATTTATTAAATAATTTACTTCACTCAGTTTCTTTTCAATCCTGTAAGGCCCACTAAACCTTGCCTTTAATGAGTCACCCAGTACTGGTAACAGAATGAGCACCTTCTCCCCAGCAACAAAACTACAAGCTGTAGCTTTCCTGTCTGCCTTCACTTTCATCACTTACTGTGATATCTTTAAATGTTCCCTAGCCAACTCACATGCTCTGTCCAATCTCCCTCTGAAGTTTGATATGTAATTCAGGAGAATAGTTTCTGAACTTTCACCCACCAATTTCTCATTAATCAATTTCAGTGGTCCTCTCATTCTCTTGACCATAAACTAGTTCAAAAGGACTAAAACCAGTCGATGCATTAGGAGCATCCCTAATAGCAAATAACAAGAATGGAATTCCTCCAACCCAATCCTGTGGATAATCCTGACTACATGCCCTCATCATAGTTTTTAAAGTTTGATGCCATCTTTCCAAAGCCCCTTGTGACTCAGGATGGTAAGCTGTTGACTTAAACTGTTCCCACACTGTTCATTACTTCCCTAAACAGCTATGACATGAAATTTGAACCCTGATCTAATTGTATTTCTTTAGGTGAACCATATGTTGTAAAAAATTTAGTTAACTCTTCCACAATTTTCTTTGTTGCAATATTTCTCAAAGATATTGTTTTAAGAAACCTGGTAGACATATCCATTATTGTCATCAAGTACTGATTTCCACTTTTAGTCTTAGGGAGGGGTCCAACACAATCAATCATGACCCCAGTAAAAGGTTCTTCAAATGCTGGAATGGGAATTAAAGGTGCCGGCTTAATCACTGCTTGTGGTTTCCCTATCACCTGACATGTATGAAATGTTCTGCAGAATCTGACTACATCTCTATTCAATCCAGGCCAATTAAAATGTGTCCTTCTAATTCCTAAATGCTCCCCCCACTGGAATTTCATGTGCTATCCTCAGAATCTCATTTCTATATCCAAATATAATTACAATCTGATGCACCTCACTTGAACTTTCATTTGCTGAAGCATGATAAGGCCTGCATTTCTCATTAAAACATTACCCTTAAGATTATAACATTCTGGAATGCATTTTGCCTCTGTTTCTGAGTAAGCTGTCTGACATACTGTTTTACTTGTATGTCCTTTTTCTGTAACTTCACTAACTGTCTTGAGTTAAATGCTTCAGCTGAATTGTCTTCCAGTCTTTCTTCCTGAACAATCTTATCAAACACAGTGTCAGCTAATTGGATTTCCACATCTTCTCTCTGCCTTTGAATTTCCTGTTCTTGCTTCGACCTATGAGCCTGTGATCTTGTTATCACACAACCTGGAAACAATCCAGGTTGCTCTCTCTGTAACACTTGTGTTGAAAATACTTCTACAGGCTGCTCAACTACCCCTAGGCATCACCCACAGCAGTGATCCAGCTATATCATTACCCAGAATAAATTGAACCCCTGCAATGGACAATTTTTCCACTACTCCAACAATCAGCCTACCTGTTTTCCACTTACTCTTTACATTTACCCCCCACAAGTGAATAGGTTTAGCATCTCCATGAACCCCATTTATTATACCTGTTGCTGCAATACCCCCTCTGAACAACAAATGTCACTACCCCACAACATTAAGGATTGACTAGCCCTTGTGTCTCTTAAAATTTTAACATCTTTATCTACTCAACCCTGCACACATGGAAAGACTTTCCCTTCACACACAAAACCTTTAAACATTCCTGAAACCTGATCCTCCAAATTCTCTTGGGTAATTTGTGAACACATTCCTATTTTTTTTACCTATCATTGATTCTTCCTGTTTTACCTGTACACAAACCACTGGTTTTTGCTGTGCCTGAACCTCAGAACCCATAGTACTTCTACTTCCAGAACTTTTCTGTACCCGAATAATTCCAACTGATTTTCCCTGCAATTTTTACCATACTGACTTCGTGTACCCAACTTTATTATAATGGAAACACCTCATTTTTGAGTGTCACTTCTACCCTCAGCACATTCCTTTTTATTTTGAGAAAAAACTTCCTGGGAATTTCCACCTACTCCTCTTCCCTGACTACCCACCTTCCTTTCACCTTCCTGTTTTTTATCCTTCTCTGATTTAAAAGGGGAACGGAAAAAAGGTTTAGCTCTATGAACTAACTCATATGCACTCAAGATAGCAATTTTTTTTACTACAACATAGTTCGCCGACATTTCTTCTGACAGTGAAGCATAAACCTCATGTGCTCTACCCAACAACCTGGGTTGGAACAACAATGTACAGTTTTCCTGTGGCCATTTCATCTGTTTAGCTATC
Organism: Carcharodon carcharias; assembly: GCF_017639515.1. Taxonomy (NCBI): domain Eukaryota; kingdom Metazoa; phylum Chordata; class Chondrichthyes; order Lamniformes; family Lamnidae; genus Carcharodon; species Carcharodon carcharias. Next base: position 172,028,537 of record NC_054472.1, read on the forward strand.
TTCTCAAATGAAATAAACAACACCTCTTTTCTCAAACTTTGGAAGAACTTGTACAAATTTCAACATCTCCCCACAAGGCTCTAATCTGGAAATAAGTCCTTCCACATCTTCTGGTGTTTCTTTTTTAACTGCCAGCAGTTTACGCTGGAATCCTCTCTCTCTCTCTCTCTCTCTCTCTCTCTATTTCTCTTCCCTCCTTTTCTAACCTCTACATTTCTAATTCCCTTTCCTGTTTTTTTTCTCACCCCTGCCTTTCTGCCTGTTCCCTTTGAAAGGCTCTTTCTTTCTCATTTTCTGCTACCTCCATTTCAAGTTTTTCTGTTCCTTTGCTTGTTCATGTTCAAGCTTCTTCATTTGTAACTGAAGTCTCACTGCCTCCAGCTGTGACTCGCTAGTGTCAGATATCACTTCCAACTTTAAATACTGTGCTATACCTTCAATTATGTCTGCTTTCTTTGCCCCTGCAGGTAATCCCAGTTGTAACATACCCACCAATTCCAGTAACTTAACTTTATTTACCTTTTGTAAACCAGCCAAAGTTATAACGTCAGCTCTGTGACAAGTCTTAGCAACTGCCAAACCCATATTGCAGCCTCACCACTAATAAAAAACCTCACACCAACTCTTGAATTCAAAGTGCTTCTTGTACTCATAACCTTAAGATTCACCAACTCCAAACCAATCAAGGAATCTCAAATATATCCCGCAAAGAGCCCCTAATTTTTGTTATGGCAAGCTGATGGTAAATGCCAGGTTGCCCAAATCCCAGAGGGAAACTTGAAGCAGCTGTCACAATTATTTGCAATTTGTACTTATTTCGAAAGGTGAGCTTTGAATTCAGTAAAAAAGAATTCTACCAAATCTTATTGGTTTCTTACAAAACTAAACTAAACCTTTATTAATAGAAGAAATGATTTTAAGCACATACATAGATCTACAAATTTTTACTATGATAACTTCTAAATCCCCTAATTAATCTAAACCCCAGTTACACCTCGGTTAAGGCAACAGTGAGACACATAGATTTTAAAAGACCCAGGCAAAGTAACACACAATACCCTGAACAGTTGAATTCAAAGTGAGTTTTTCTCAGCTTCAGTTCCTTGCAGACAGCAGCTTGAGGCTTAGACGCTGAAGGCTTTTCATACTTGTGTTACCTCTTAGAATGCCGGCCCTTACGCACATCTTTCTCTCCTTAATACATAGTTTCCCCTTTGAAAGCAAATTCCCATTGTTTCACTATGGGAGGAATTTTCCGAGCCCGCTGGTGGCGGGTGTGATAGAAGGTGTGTGCGGAAAATATGGCGGGACCCACTTCACAACGGTGTGAATGCAGGTCGTGAGCTTCCCGCAATCGATCGGCGGGGAGCTAATTGTAATACATTAGCATATAACTAAAAGGCCATCCCGCCAGGCTCTTGGAATCCTGCTGCATCGTCCGTCCACCTTGGCGGGAAAGCACACCGATGTGATTCATAACAGCACGCAGGCGACGTGCACTTGGCGGCCTTCATTTTGGGGGAACTGAGGTAAGTGTTGTTTACAGGCCTCAGGGGTGCCAGGGTGGTTGGGGGGTTGGGGGGGAGGGGGGGGGGGGTGGCAGCAGCGAGGAAAACTGATGCCTGGCCTCGGAGGTGACTGCTGAGTGTTTGGGGGGTGGTGTCTGGGACAAGTGCTGCTCAGCCTTGGGTGGGGGGGGAGGCGATCAAGTGCTGCCCTGGCGCTACATCCCGCGCACAGACAATTGAGGTGGGGGGGGGGGGCAGGGTAAATGAGGGAAATGGCCACTCACTAGAGGCACCTGTATAAACTGACCATGCCTCTGTAACTGAGACAGATCAGGTGCAGCCACAGAGATATGATTGGGGTCAGGGTCCTAGCCTGTCCGCCCATGCGAGCATCACAGAGGCACCAAAGGGCCACCAAGTGCTCCATACCTTACCCTCCCTGCCCCGCACCCACCCCCTCACACCTCAGCACAGACTTGGAGTCCGCCACCACTTTACTGGCCTACAGAGCAGTTGGACTGCACATGTTGTACAATCTCCTCACCAACGCTGGCCATGTAGCAGTCGCTGCTGGAGGTACTCACAGCCCCTTGCAATCTCAGCATCCTGGTTTGGACCAGTATCACCCATGTCATAGGTTGACAAGGCAGCGCACTCAATTCTGGCCATTCGAGGGGTGACCAGCACTCACCGGAAGCATTAAGGGGTGGTCACACAGGGCCAGGAAAGGTGCTAAGTACAGCCACGATAACCACGTCTCTCTCTCTCTCTTACTGCAGGAGGACCACGTCAGGATCATAGATTCTGGTGACATAGCTGTGTGCCTGATGGCCTACAGAGACCGTAGAAGATGGAAGAGAGAGTGACTGAGGCACCTGGCTGCATATAGGCAGGAGCAGCAACCTCAGGAAGAAGGGGCAGTAGAAGGTCTCGCACATGCTGCCCTGGAGCGACAGAGAGCCGTGGCTGGTCAGTGCCTAGTGACACCTAAAGTCTATAGATGCTGCCTGCCATTCCTGCAGATGACTGAGAACCAGTGTCTCTGATGACTGCGCATGTCTAGGGATCTGGTGGCTCACATCTGCCACTTACTGCAGACTTGGTGCCAAGGTGATATGGAGGGCATCCACTGCCAGTGGCTGTGAAAGTGACTGTGGTGCTCAATTTCTATGCCAGTGGCTCCTTTTAGGGCTGCACAGGTGACCTCTGTGGGATTTCACAATCCCCCACCCACAAATGCATCCATGAGGTCACGGATGTCATCTTCCCTATGGCACACAACTTTGTGCATTTCGCCCGGGACCAGGACAGCCAGGATGCAAGGGCCACTGGATTCGTCCTGATCCTGGGATTCCGACAGGTGCAGGGTGTGATTGACTGCACCCATGTGGCGCTCAGGTCTCCATCTTTACACTCAATGGACTTCATCAGCTGCAAGGGCTTCCACTCACTGAATGTGCAGCTGGTATGTGACCACCAGAAACACATCCTGCAGGTATGTGCACTGTTTCCAGGGATCATGCACGATGCCTAAATCCTGAGTTGTTCGCAGATCCCTGCAGTCTTCCAGGGTCCACAGAGGCTGCAGGGTTGGCTCCTTGGGGACAAGGGCTACCCACAGAGGCCAAGGCTGATGACACCCGTGCGGCGGCCTCAGGCTGCAGCAGAGCGACGGTATAATGAGGCTCATGTAGCAGCTCACAACTTGGTGGAGCAGACCATTGGGATGCTGAAGATGCAGTTCCAGTGCCTGGACTGGTCTGGTGGAGCCCTGCAATACAGTCCACAGAGGGTGTCATGCATTGTCATCATCTGCTGCACCCTTTACAACCTGGCGGTGCAATGGGGAGAGGAGCTGGCTGCACCTCTCCTCCGACGTGGAGATGAGGATGAGCAGGTCCTTGGTGGTGACGATGACGGGGATGAGGTTCTCGCACTGGCTAAATGAGGCAGGCACACTCAGGAAACCCTCATAGCTGCCAGATTTGTGGACGATGATGATGACATGCAGTGAGGTGTGCCCATAGATCCTCACATCGCCGTTGTGAATGTTTGATTCCAGTCTAGCTTATCTCAGTGCTAATACCCTCTGTGAGAACGCTCCTGTCATGGAGATGTAGTGGAGGCCCTAATAGTCACTCGATGGCAGGAGGATGATGTCAACATGCAGTGAGGACACTCCATAGATCTTCACATAGCCTCTGAGAATGCCCCTGACTCCTGTCTGGCTGAGGGCAGCTCACTTGCGCTCCATGATCAGGGCCATCTCAGAGATGCAGCCATGAAACTTTAGAAACATCCGATGCTGTGTCCACTTTCAGCACCTCAGCCCTTCGGGAGCTGGTGTACAGCATCACTGGTCACAGACGCTGGTGTGATTGGGGCCAGCCCCACCTTAAAGGTGTTGAGAGCACACAGAGAGTATGAGAGAACTCTGTGGCACCTGCCCATTACATCCTGGCAGCAATGACTAACACCGCCGAGGTGCAGGCATCAGTAATGTTTCCAGGGAGTTTGAGACTGGACCATTACTGTGGTCTGAAGGCTGCACAGAGCACAGGGAAGAGGCCTGGACTGAGACAACTGCCTTTTATCTTGGGCAGAAAGATTTCACATCTGAGTGACAAGAACACTGCTCATTAGAAGAAGGAGCCATAGGCAGTGAGACACTCTTGGGAGTTTATTGACAATAGTGAACATTATGTACAAGTTATTAACACCTGTGCCCAGGCTGTGCAACTAACTCTCCTTAACTTTCCTAACGTCACTACATCTTGGTGCTCTCCGGATATCCACAGCGGAAGTGGAGGCAGCCTGCTGACTGCTACACCCTGTCTGTGATGACTTTAGTGGGCATCCTCTGGAGGGCTGAGACTTGGTGGGCCCCGGCCTGCTTTTGGGGTCCTGCTGTGTGGCAGTGGTACCATCCCTGGCCTGTGAAGCTGGATCTGTGGAGGTCACAGGAAGAGGGGAGTCAGATGGGCCGGTTACTCCCAGAGAGTCCTGGGTGGATGGCCCTGGAGTGTGCACCTGCTGATCCTCCTCTCTATGGGTGCTCGGGGGCCCCTGCCTGACTTCATGAGCAGAAGGGGTAGCTGGAGTGAGATTGAGCTGCCCAGCACCCCCCTTGTATTCACACTGTTTGGGGCCAACTATGGCATCAGCAATGGAGTTAAGCCCGCGCAGCAGTGCAGGAGTGACATCCTGGACCAATGTCTCCATGGCGGCCATCCTACCAGTGTTGACCTCGGTGCGTTGCAATGCCGGTGCTATCGCTTCAGCCTGAAGACAGACGGACTCCTCCATCGTGCCTTGCAATCTAAGGAGTACAGTGGACATCCCTTCCTGATGTTCCCGAGCTTGCTTTTGCAGCTCCAGCAACTGTGACATGACCGAGTCCAGAGGCTAATCATTTGACTCGGACTCAGCAACCTACTGGCCTCCAGCAGCCCTCCGAGTGTCGGGGACCTGGGAAGTCCCTGCCTCCACCTGCTGTGGATCAGACAGTGCGACATGCTCACCAGATTGCGGTCCTGAGGCGACTGCAAAGCTAGGTGCCACCGAGGTGTGTGTCTCTGCGCTGGTGGAGGGTGTGGTTGAGCGCTGTGATGGGACTTCAGGGAGGGTGCCTTCAGATTCCTCTTCAGAGGTTTCTTTGGAGCTTGCTTGGAGGCCCTGGGTCATGGACTCCATCTGCTGCTTCCCAGATGTGCCTGTGGAAGCAAGGGGAGATAATTAATGCATGGCAGTGGCCTGTGAAACAGGGCACATCACTCACAGCGTGGTTATCTGATGGACGTTGCACTGCTGGATCCTCACTTGGTAGAGCAGTGCTGACCTCACTGTCAGCACAGGACCAGTCCCGGTCATCGCCGGCCAGCTGGATGGCTCTGTTTTCAAACTCTGACAGAACTTTGACTTCCGACATCCCTCCACCCATCTGTATCCTTTCCCTCCTGTTGTATGCCTGTTTGTCTTGCATGGATAGAGATGGGGAGAGTGTATCAGGATGCCTGCCAGGCCAGATGATAGAAAGCCTGACCTGTGTGGGTGGTGAGTGGTCCCATGGACAGGGTGAGGACGATGATGGTGTGTGTGAAAGAGTGAATGGTAATGTTCCTTGTCCTGGCAGTGAGTGAGGGCCCTGTGGATGTGTGATGGGTTTGTGAATGTGTGAGTTGGGAGTGATGAAAAGAGTGACTTACCCTGGCGGAACAGAGGAGATCATTCATCCTTTTGTGGCACTGGGTGGCTGTCCTTTTCTGAAGGGTGTTGGTGCTGACCACCTCTGCCACCGCCTCCCAAGCCGGGTTGGTGACATTGCTACCCAGCCTGCGATCAGAGTGGGGGTAGAGCACATCACGACGGGCCACCACAGCATCCAGCAGTCACTCAAGGGACCCATCTTTGAAGTGGTGGGGCGAGGGCTGCAGTCTTTTTGCCTTTGCTGGCCATGTCTCCCTGACAGCGGGTGGTGAGCTGGTGGCGATGAGCGCTTTTCTGGTGGCTGCCATTTGAAGATGGCGGCAGGCACGTGATGCCACAGCGGGGTGATGGTGAGTGGGCGAATGAGACCCCGCCCGCCACGGAAATGGCATGTTTTGCAGGCGTGAATATATAATGAGGTGGGTTCGGGAAGATATGGCGTGAAAACCCGCCATTTTCATCAGTGGGTAGGACTCCATTTTACCCACCTGCTACTGTACTTAATGCAATTCTGAGAAAATTCAGCCGTACTTCTTTGGACTTTACCTCTTTAATATTAAAAATCTATCATAGTATCAATTTTACCAATAATCTTTGGGGAAAATAAATGCACTGTTCCTTAACTTCTCCTGGCCAGGTGTGACATTTCACCCCCTCTTTTGAATTCAAGCTAGTCTGGTTTATTTAAAAATGCAAATGTTCCCTTCACACCTCATGTTCTAAAACTTCCCCCATGTTTACCTGTTTAACATTTCACACCCAGCTTATCTCCTGATACATCAAAGCCTTCAGACCAGCTGCCTTTAATTCAATTAAGTCCCCCCCCCCGACACACACACATATAGACACAGACCCCACTATCACCCTACTTTACAATAAATTCCAATAACATAATGAAAATTATTATATCTTCCTGACACTCCCTTCCTAACAGCCCTGTGGGTAGCAGTAAGTGTAATAGAGTTGCGCTCTCACAGGCAGGCTCACCACACTCTTTAAAGCGGTTCATCCTGTATTGGTCTTCACCTTCACCCAGCTCTCTCCTGTGACTCCAAGTAGCTGTTAGTCTGCAGCAGTGGCCACATCCCAGTAAACTGCTTTGACGGGTGGGCCAAACGAGGTGAGGATAGCCGTTGAGTCTCCAAGTCTCAGTGACGTAGGAGTTTGTCTACATTGACATGTGAAGACTGATTCCAGCAGACTGGGTGGATGAGACCAACCCAAGGTCCAACGATTTTGAATGCAGGTCAGCACCATGTTGTGGAATGTGTAGACTTGACAAGACACAGAAGACATCCTGGCCACCCACTGCATCCAGAACTTCTCCAGCCATCTAGAGTTGATTTGATACTGGACCAAGACAGGTAAAGACAAGAGAGTGAGGCCGATGATGCGCAACCCTCCCTCACTATAATCCAATTCACATGCAAGGCATGATCATCATCTTTCTCTCATCTATCATCCATGGGTGTAGTGACACCAGAGTGGACCCAGAGTCTTCAAAGAGCGCAAGAGGGGGACGAGACTTAGGGTGGAGCCAGAGGCTTCAAAGAGTGTGAGAGAAAGCGAGACAGGGAGTGGACCTGGAGGCTTCAAAGAGCGCAAGGGCTGGGGGCAGGGGCGGGGTGGAAAGACTTACAGCGTACCCAGAGGCCAGCTGCGGCTAGTGGTGGGTTCAGTCGTACCCAGATGCCAGCTGCGGCTAGTGGTGGGTTCAGTATGTGGACTGTCTGCATTCAGAGAAAATCAAAAGTGACGTCACAGGGATCTCAGCTAAGTGATTGGTTCATGAGTATTTTGCTTGTTTATCTCTTAAGATCTGGTACAATTTATTGGTAACTGAAAGATTTTTTGTAGTGAGGTTTTGTAGTTGCGGTAGTAAAGCTTATTGGGTGTAGTAGGGTTTATTACTTAAAATGAATTAATTAAGGAGTAATAAATTAATTAACACAATGAAGATGGCAGGGCAAGTGATGTGTTGTGACTGCAGAACGTGGAAGCTCCTGGGCACCAGTGTGATCCAGGGCAAACAGGTCTGCAGTGAGTGTCAGTAGCTTCAGGAGTTTCAGGCTCAGAGTCATTGAGCTGAAGACTAAGCTGCAGACACTGCAGTGCATCAGGGAAGGGGAAAGTTACCTGGACACTTTGTTCTAGGAGGCAGTCACACCCCTTAGGCTAGGCAGATCTTTAGAGTTTGTCACTGGTCAAGGACAGCAAGTCAGGCAGCTAAGGGGATCCAGTAGTTAGTGATGGAAGATCCTCAGACCCTGACTTTGTTCAACAGGCACATGGCACTTGCTACCTGTAAGAATGAGGAGAAAATGGATTAACAGACTGACCATGGCACCATGGTGAAGGATGCCATCCAAGTGGGGTAGGAGCAAAGAGGAATATATAGTCAGGGGGATAGATACTGTCCTCTGCAGCTGCGACCAGAAGCTGTGGAGGTTGTATTGCCTAGCTGGTGCCAGGGTTAAGGACATCTCCTCGTGGCTGGAAAGGACCTTGGAGCGGGACGAGGAGGATCCAGTTGTTGTAGTCCACATGGGAACCAACAACATAGGTAGAGCCAGAAATGAAGTTCTACTAAGAGAATTTTAGGAGTTAGGGTCCAAATTAAAATGCAGAACATCAAAAGTAATCATCTCGGGATTGTTACCTAAGCCACGCGCCAATTGGCACAGGGTCAAGCAGATTAGAGAAATAAATGCGTGGCTCAAAAAGTGGTGTGGGAAGAAAGGGTTTTGATTCATGAGGTACTGGCCTCATTACTCAGGGAAGAGTGAGCTATTCCATTGGGATGGGCTCCACTTGAACTGGTCTGGGACCAGTGTCCTGGCTAATTGTGTAACCAGGCTATGGACAGGGATTTAAACCAGCAGAGGGAGGAGAAGGACCAGGTGAAAGGAGATTTATAAATCCAAAGAGAAAGGTCAAGAAATCGGAGAAGTGTAGCAATGTCGATAAAGACAAGCAGAATGGGAAAGGAAGGGACAGAGAGTTGAACAAAAAGTGTACATCAATGAATAAGGTCTTTGCAGGGAATAGAAGTAAAATTATTAGATTAAATGTTCTTTATCTGAATGCACAAAGCATCTGCAATAAGATAGATGAGCTAGTGGCACAAACAGAGGTAAATGATTTCGATCTAATTGCCATTACAGAGACATGGTTACAAGGTGATCAAGGTTGGGAAATAAATATTCCAGAGTATACAATACTTCAGAAAGACAGACAGAATGACAATGGAGGAGGCGTAGTCCTGATAGTAAAAGATGACGCAATGACATTAGTGAGAAACGATCTGGCCTCTGAAGATCATGAAGAAGAATCAGTATGGGCAGAATATTAAGTTCAGCGAGCGGGCACACTGACTTGGCCGAGCGTCCCGATGTCATCGCGCAGTCCCACGATATTTCATTCGGCGCGCGCGCGGAGTCGGCAGCACACCCGTCAACAATTAAAAGGCTTGCTAAGGCCATTAAAAAGGTAATTAAATTTAAATTTATGCTGCCCGTCCAACACAATGGTTGGCCTAGCAGCCTTTGCACTTTTTAGGAAGGGGATGAGGTTTCCTGAAGCAAATAAAAATCAAATAAAAATTTTACACTTGAATTAAAGACATGTCCCTGCTCATGTGTCAGAGTCACATGAGGGGATATGTTTTTTATGACATTTTTATTTTCTTTATTATTTTTTTCAATATCCTCTTCATCAAACTGCCTCAGGGAGATTATTCTCTCGCGCGCATGCGCCAAGCTCACACTAAACCTGCTCACCCTCCTCCCGCCACTCACGCAGGTAGTGCTCAGCACTGCCACCCGTGTATCACGCAGGGCGGGCCTTAATTGGTTCGCCAGCGTGAAATCGCAATGCACTGTTGATCGCGGGAGGCGATCACTTCCCGACTGCCCCCGCCCACCACTGCTGATCCTGTGCACCCAGGTCAAAATCCTGACTTACGGGTGGAAATTAGAAATAGGAAGAGTCAGCAAACACGAGTGAAAGTAATTTATAGGCTCCCCAACGGTAATGATACCGTTGAACAGGGCATTAAACAAGAAATTATTGGAGCCTGTAACAAAGGCAATGTAATAACTTTGGGGAGGGTTTAAACTAAAATGGCAGGGGGATGGGAACCTATGCAAGGAGTCAGAGGAGGGGAATCAAAGACAAGAACAAAAGACAGAAAGCGGAATAAGAAAAGTGATAGAGAAATCAAGGGCAAGAATCAAACAGGGCCTCAGTGAAAAATAGTGGGAATGGGACAAGTAATGTTAAAAAGACAAGCCTTAAGGCTTTGTGCCTTAACACGAGGAACATTCGCAATAAAGTGGATGAATTAACCGCACAAATAGATGTAAACAGGTATGATATAGTCGGGATTACGGAGACATGGCTGCAGGGTGACCAGGGATGAGAACTGAACATCCAGGGGTATTCAGTATTTAGGAAGGACAGATAAAAAGGAAAAGGTGGTGGCATTGCATTGCTGGTTAAAGAGGAAATTAACGCAATTGTGAGGAAAGATATTAGCTCCAACGATGTGGAATCTGTATGGATAGAGCTGAGAAACACTAAGGGGCAGAAAACGTTAGTGGGGATTGTATATAGACCCCCAAACTGTAGTGGTGATGTTGGGAATGGCATTAAACAGGAAATTAGAGACGCATGTAATAAAGGAACATCTGTAATTATGGTTGACTTTAATATGCATATAGATTGGGGAAATCAAATTAGTAACAATACCATAGAGGAGGAATTCCTGGAGTGTATACGGGATGTTTTTCTGGACCAATACATTGAGGAACCACCGAGAGAACAGGCCATCCTTGACTGGGTATTGTGTAATGAGAAAGGAATAATTGGTAATCTAGTTTTGCGAGGCCCATTGGGGATGAGCGACTATAATATGATAGAATTCTTCATCAAGATGGAGAGTGACATAGTTGATTCTGAGACTAGGGTCCTCAATCTTAATAAAGGAAACTATGATGATATGAGGTACGAGTTGGCTATGATGGATTGGGAAACGTTACTTAAAGAGATGATGGTGGATGGGCAATGGCAACCATTCACAGAGTGCATGGATGAACTGCAACAATTGTTTATTCCTGTCTGGCGCAAAAGTAAAACAGGAAAAGTGACCAAACCATGGCTTACAAAGGAAATGAGAGATAGTATTAGATGCAAGGAAGAGGCATACAAATTGACCAGAGAAAATAACAGACCTGAGGACTGGGAGCAGTTTAGAATTCAGCAAAGAAGGACCAAGGGATTGATTAAGAAGAGGAAAATAGAGTACGAGAGTAAGCTTGCAGGGAACATAAAAACTGACTGTAAAAGTTTCTATAGGTATGTGAAGAGAAAAAGATTGGTGAAGACAAACGTAGGTCCCTCACACTCAGAAACAGGGGAATTTATAATAGGGAACAAAGAAATGGCTGACCAACTAAATACATAAGAGAGATCAGATATATAATTATTTGGACAGCCAAGGGCTGATTAAGGATAGTCAGCATGGCTTTGTGCATGGTAGGTCGTGTTTAACGAACCTTGTAGAGTTTTTCGAGGAGGTTACCAAGAAAGTAGATGAAGGAAAGGCTGTGGATGTTGTCTACATGGACTTTAGTAAGGCCTTTGACAAGGTCCCACATGGGAGGTTAGTTCAGAAGGTTCAGACACTTGGTATCCATGGAGAGGTTGTAAACTGGATTTGAAATTTGCTGTGTGGGAGAAGACAGAGAGTGGTAGTGGATGATTGCTTCTCAGACTGGAGGTCTGTGACTAGTGGTGTGCCTCAGGGATCTGTGCTGGGACCATTGTTGTCCATATCAATGATTTGGATGATAATGTGGTGAATTGGATCAGCAAGTTTGCTGATGACACTAAGATTGGAGGCGTTGTGGACAGCGAGGAAGGCTTTCAAAGCTTGCAGAGAGATCTGGACCAACTGGAAAATTGGGCCCGAAAATGGCAGATGGAATTTAATGCGGAAAAGTGTGAGATGTTACATTTTGGAAGGTCAAACCAAGGTAGGACATACACAGTAAATGGTAGGGCACTGAGGAGTGCGGAGGAACAAAGGGATCTGGGAGTTCAGATACATAGTTCCCTGAAAGTGGCGTCACAGGTAGACAAGGTTGTAAAGAAAGCTTTTGGCATACTGGCCTTCATAAATCAAAAGTATTGAGTACAGGAGTTGGGATGTTATGGTGAGGTTTTATAAGACATTGGTGAGGCCAACTTTGGAGTATTGTGTGCAGTTCTGGTCGCCTAACTACAGGAAGGATATCTGTAAGATTGAGAGAGTGCAGAGAAGATTTACTAGGATGTTGCCGGGTCTTAAGGAGTTGAGTTACAGGGAAAGATTAAACAGGTTAGGACTCTATTCCTTGGAGCGTATAAGAATGAGGGGAGATATGATAGAAGTTTACAAAATTATGAGGGGTATAGACAGAGTAAATGCGAGTAGGCTCTTTCCACTTAGATTAAGAGAAATAAATACGAGAGGACATGGCTTTAGGGTTAAAGGGGAAAGGTTTAGGGGGAACATTAGGGGGAACTTCTTCACTCAGAGAGTGGTGAGAGTGTGGAACGAGCTACCACCTGACGTGGTAAATGCAGGCTCACTCTTAAGTTTTAAGAATAAATTAGATAGATACATAGATGGGAGAAGTCTGGAGGGTTATGGACTAGGTGCAGGTCAATGGGACTAGCGGAATAATATTTCAGCACTGACTAGAAGGGCCGAATGGCCTGTTTTCTGTGCTGTAGTGTTCTATGGTTCTAACAGAAACAGAAATACCTGGAAAAACTCAGCAGGTCTGGCAGCATCGGCGGAGAAGAGCACAGTTAACGTTTCGAGTCCTCATGAACTAAATACATACTTTGGTTCTGTCTTCACAAAGGAGGACACTAATAACATACCAGATATGTTGGGGAACATAGGGTTTAGTGAAAGGGAGGAACAGAAAGAGATCAGTATTAGTAGGGAAATGGTGTTGGGGAAATTGATGGGATTGAAGGCTGATAAATCCCCGGGGCCTGATAATCTACATCCCAGAGTACTTAAGGAAGTACTTAAGCCCTAGAAATAGTGGATGCATTGGTGGCCATCTTCCGAGATTCTATAGACTCTGAAACAGCTCCTACAGATTGGAGGGTAGCTAATGTAACCCCACTATTTAAAAAGGGAGACAGAGAGAAACCAGGGAATTATTGACCAGTCAGCCTGATGTCGGTAGTGGGGAAAATTCTACAGTCCATTATAAAAGATTTAATAGCTGAGCACGTGGAAAACAGTGGCAGAATCGGACAGAGTCAGCACGGATTTATGAAAGGGAAATCATGCTTGACAAATCTACTAGAATTTTTCGAGGCTGTAGCTAGTAGAGTTGATGAGGGGGTGGGCCAGTGGATGTGGTTTATTTGGATTTCAGAAGGCTTTCAACATAAGAGATTAGCGTGTAAAATTAAAGCGCATGGGATTGGGGGTAGTGTTTTGAGATGAATAGAAAACTGGTTGACAGACAGAAAACAAAGAGTAGGAATAAACTGGTCTTTTTCCGAATGGCAGGCAATGACTAGTGAGATAACACAGGGATCGGTGCTGGGACCCCAGCTATTTACAATATATATTAATAATTTAGATGAGGGAATTAAATGTAATATCTCCAAATTTGCAGATGACACAAAGCTGGGTGGGAGGGTGAGCTGTGAGGAGGATGCAGAGATGCTTCAGTGTGATTTGGACAAGCTGAGTGAGTGGACATATGCATGGCAGATGCAGGATAATGTGGATAAATGTGAGGTTATCCATTTTGGTAGCAAAAACAAGAAGGCAGATTATTATCTGAATGGCTATAAATTGAGAGAGGGAAATGTGCAATGAGACCTGGGTGTCCTTGTACACCAGTCGCTGAAGGTAAGCATGCAGGTGCAGCAGGTGGTAAAGAAGGCAAATGGTATGTTGGCCTTCATAGCCAGAGGATTCGAGTACAGGAGCAGGGATGCCTTGCTGCAATTATACAGGGCCTTGGTGAGACCACACCTGGAATATTGTGTGCCGTTTTGGTCTCCTTATCTGAGGAAGGATGTGCTTGCTATAGAGGGAGTGCAGCGAAGGTTTACCCGACTGATTTCTGAGATGGTGGGAGTGACATATGATGAGGAGAGATTGAATCGATTAGGATTATATTCGCTGGAGTTCAGAATAATGAGAGGGGATCTCATAGAAACCTATAAAATTCTAACAGGACTAGACAGGGTAGATGCAGAAAGGATGTTCCCAGTGCTGGGGGGGTCCAGAACCAGGGGTCACAGTTGAGGATATGGGGTAGACCATTTAGGACTGAGATGAGGAGAAATTTCTTCACCCAGAGAGAGGTGAGCCTATGGAATTCGTTACCACAGAAAGTAGTTAAGACCAAAACATTGTATGTTTTCAAGAAAGAATTAGATTTTGCTCTTGGGGGTGAAAGGGATCAAAGGGTATGGGGAGAAAGCGGGAGCAAGCTATTGAGTTGGATGATCAGCCATGATCATAATGAATGGCAGAGCAGGTTCGAAGGACCGAATGGCCTACTCCTGCTCCTAGTTTCTATGTTTCTATAATTGCGGAGGACTTCAATCTTCATATAGACTGGGACAATCAACTTGGCAAGAGTTGATGAGCTTGTAGAATGTTTTCATGATAGTTTCTTTGAGCAATTGTGGAACTGACTGGGGATAAAGCTATCTTAGATCTAGTATTGTGTAATGAAGCAAGGTTAATTAGTAATCTCACATAAAAGACCCACTGGGAAATAATTATCATACTACCAGGGCCAGGGAGAGAACTAATGGACGTTGGTGCTGATCTTTGGGCATTTTTGTGGTTCTCTGACATCCTTTTCAAAATATAAAACAGAACCCTGAAGCTGTCTGAAGGTCAGAAACAGCCACATAGGACATTGACAGACTGGCTGTCCAAAAATCAGAATATGCAGCCTAACAATCCTGCATTCTTTAAAGTCTGAAGCTCTGGCTGGACAACTTGAGAACTCCGTTTAAAACACCCTGAGCCTGCATGCACCCCCAACCCCAGCCTCCTCCAGCCCCTGGCCCCAGTATTTGGCACCATCTGCACCCCCATCTCTTAGACCCTGCATAATACCATTGAATTGCAGGTTAAATTTAAAAGTGACATACTCCAATCACAAACAAGAATCTTAAACTTAAACAAAGCCAGTCAGATAGTTATGGGGGGATAACTGGCTAAGATAAGTTGGGTAAATAAGCTGAAAGGTATGGTTGTAATTGAACAGTGGGGAATATTTAAAGACGCAATTCAAAATGTCCAACAAAAATACATTACATGGAAAAACAAAACTTCAACAAGAAGGTCCTGTCCATGGCTCATTCAAAAAGTTCGGGATAATATTAGATTAAAAGACAGCATTTACAATATGGCAGAAACAGTCTGAGGATTGGGAATGTTTTAGAAACTAGCAAAGGGCAGCCAAAAAGTTGACAGAAAGGGAAAAAATAGAATATGAGTGTAAACTAGCCAGTAATATAAAAACAGATTATAAGACCTTTTATAAGTATATAAAAAGGGAGAGAGTAGCTAAAGTAAATGTTGGTCCATTAGAATCAGAGACAGGAGAAATCAGCATGGGGGATGCAGAAATGGCAGAGGCATTAAAAAAACATTTTCTGTCTGTCTTCACAGTACACGGCACAAGTTTCATTCCAGAAATAGATGGTAAACTAATGGCTAAAAAGTGAGGAAATTCGGTAAATTAATAGCAACAGAGAAAAAATTTTGGAGAAACTTAAGGGACTAAAATTGACAAATCTCCAGGGTATGATGGCTTCTGAAAGAGATAGCTGCACAGATAGTGAATGCTTATTCTGATTTTCCAGAATTCATTGGATTTGGGAATGGTCTCATCCAATTGGAAGTTGGCAAATGTTATTCCAGTTTTCAAGAAAGGAGGGAGAGGGAAAACAGTGAACAACAGTCCAGTTAGCCTAACATCAGTTGTTGAGAAAATGCTTCAATCTATTATTGAGGAAGTCTTAACAATTAGAAAAACATAGTGGGAAGAATTTTCTGCTCAGTGAGCGGGGCCAGGGCCCACTCGCCGACATGTAAAATGACACGCGGTGACGTGGGGCGGGTGTTACGATGTCACCACGCATCATTTAGATTTTCGGTTTGGCGGGCACGCAGCTGACTCGGCTGTGTGCCCGCCAAACTGTCAAAAGCCTACTAAGGCCTGTTAAAAACTAATGTCAACTATTTAATGAGCTGCCCATCCAACCTTAAGGTTGGCAGGCAGGTGAAGAGCCCAGGCGGCCTTCGGATTTTTCATGGAACCTCATCCACGGGTGGGATGAGGTTTCACGAAGTGTTTAAAAATTCAATAAAAATTTTTTAAAAGTCATTGATATATCCCAGCTCATGTGATACTGTCACATGAGGGGACATGTTTTAAATGTTTTCACCTCTGTGCCTCAGGGAGATTTCTGCACTCTTTCGCGTGCATGTGCGAAAGAGCGCACTCCTGACTCAGGGATTCCCCCCCCACCGCCCACACAGGGAGCGGGCCTTAATTTGCAGCACACACCCGGTTGGGAGCGCCGATCAGGTTTGCGCTCGCTCCCGCCTGTCCCCGCACAAACCCCCCCCACCAATGGGGGGAAAATTCAGCCCAGTATGATCAGAGCAAGTCAATGTGGTTTTACTAAAGGGAAATCCGGTTTGACAAATTTATTGGAGTTTTTTGAGGATGTAGCTATTGAGGTAGATAATGGGGAACCAGCAGATGTAGTATATCTGGATTTCCAAAAGGCTTTTGATAAGTTGCTACACAAAAGGCTAGTAGGCAAGATAAGTGCACATGGAGCTGGAGGTAACATGGATAGAGGATTGGTTAAGGACAGGACAGGAAGCAGAGAGTGGGCATAAATGGGACCTTTTCAAGTTGGCAGGTAGTGAATAGTAGAATTTCGCAAGGGTCACTGCTGGGGCCACAGCTATTTACAATCTATATTAATGATGCTGATGAAAAGACATAGAGTAATGTATCTCAATTTGCTGATGATGTAAAGCTAGGTGGAAAGGTAAGTTGTGGGGAGGACACAGAGAGACAACAAAGAGATATGGATAGGTTAAGTGAGTGGGCAACAAGAGGGCTGATCGATTTGAATACAGGGAAGAGTGACGTTATTCACTTTGGATGAAAGAATAGAAAAACTGAATATTTTTTAAAAGGTGAGAAACTTGTAAATGTTGATGTTCAAAGACACTTGGGTGTGCTTGTACAAGGAATGCAAAAAGTTAGCATACAGATAAGGCAAGCAATTAGGAAGGCAAATGGCATGTTGACCTTTATTTCAAGTGTATTGGAGTACAGGAATAAAGAAGTCTTGCTAGAGTTGTACAGGGTTTTGGTCCACATTTGGAATACTTTGTACAGTTTTGGGTCTCCACATTTAAGAAAAGATATACTTGCATTGGAGGTGGCACAGTGAAGGTTCACTAAATTGGTCCTTGGGATGAGGGGTTTCTCCTCTGATGAGGAGCTGAGAAAATTGGGTCTATTTTCTCTGGAGTTGAGAAGGATGAGAGGCAAACTCTTTGAAATGTACAAGATTCTGAAGGGGCTTGATAAGAAAGACTCTGAGAGATTGTTTCTACTGGTTGGGGAATCGAAAACGCGGAGCACAAGATAAGGGGCCAATTATTTAAGACTGAAATGAGGAAAAATTACTTCACTCAAAGGGTTGTGAATCTTTGGAATTCTCTGCCTCAGAGGGATGAAGGTGCTCCATCGTTGAATATACTTAAGATTGGAATTGACAGATCTTTGGATTGCTGGGTGTTAGGGGGAACAAAGTAAATGAGAATTTATGATAAGGGAGAATTCATTGTACGAGAATGATACAGTTGGAATCTCCAAGCAGCCAATACCTGCAAGTAAATAAACAGTGAAAAAGCACCAGATGAACCTGATACACTCTCGAACTTTGTACACCCTCAGGGTTTGCAATCACCAGCAAGGCCCTGGGAGTCAGATTGGAGACTTAGGTTGTAAAAAACAACCAAGATTGAGCCTGTTTACAGCAGATAAGGAAAGAACAAATGGTCCTAGTTTAAGTAGGAGGGAAGGTCTCTGCCTGGGTGAAATTAGGGACATAAAATGCATGTATCTGTTACCAGAGATGTCTGTTTAATGTAAAGCTATATATTGACGAGATCAGAATCTGGAAACTGTTCTTGTATGTGACCAATAATGTATAAATATGTTGAACATTTGTAATTTAGCAGAGTACTGTCTCAAGATGTATTGAGATGGTGCTCTCCTTGCAATTGCTCGAATAAATGATCGTGACCTGTGCCTGAGACTCCTGTGGTCCATTTGTCGAAATGACCACAACACTGGGTAATCGAGGAATATGGGGAATGGGCAGGAAACTGGAGTTGAATCCCAAAATCAGCCATGATCGTATTGAATGGATGGACCATATGATCTACTCCTGCTCCTACTTCTTGTGTTCTTGTGTTAGACTGCAGCAGTTCAAGAGACGGCTCACCACCACTTTCTCTAGGGCAGTTAGGAGTGGGCAACAAATGCTGGCCTTGCCAGCGATGCCCACATCCCATGAGTGAATTTAAAAAAGGCATTGCATGTCCTGGGGGTGCCCATCGAACCAAATCCTATTGTGAGTCACTGCCTTCAGGAAAGAAGAAGAAAAGGAGGCAAGAGGGAGATTTATACAAAACCAAATATGTAGATACTTTTATTTTGTCATTTTTCCTCCTTTTGTTTAGATCTCAATGAATTACACTCTATTTCCAAGCAGAAAGCTTTTCTGCCAAAAATCAGCCAATTTTCCAATCCTCTAAGGAAGTTCATGTTCCTGGTTTAACTCCTCCCTTGTTCCATTGCCAAAATTGGCAACTTGTCAGTTGGAACATTGCAGGCACAATATATCAGATTAGTAACGTGCTGTGTAGCATTTTGACACTCTTCAACGCAGTTTGATAGAGTAACAGCCACACGCCTACTAACTAACATTGAGCTATTATTTTAGCCTTTGCTTATTAAAGGGGATCAGGATTTATTGTATTTTTGGAACCATTAATGCAGGGATTCAATGTTCAGAAATGTAATAATAGATTCTCATTTAATGTAATGATACAAAATGAAGAATTGTTTGGCATCTTTAGGAACAGGTTTATGACATCATTACAAATACCACCAGTCCCATTCACCCATTCTCTGGTATAAAGAGGGTGGGTGATGGGCACATATTAGCAAGGAAACACAACTTATACAGAGGACTGAGAGATCCAAATAACATCAACAACTTGCATTTATTGGTGAAGGAGTCTTCAATGTAGTAAAACATACCAATGAGCTTCACAGGAGTGTAATCAAATGATAATTGACACAGAGCTACATAAGGATATATTAAGACAAAAAGAGCAATGTTATAAAGAGCCTTAAAGGAGGGAAGAGAGATGGAAAGGTGGAAAGGTTTAGGGAGGGAAATCTAAAGCTCAGCGCCTAAGCAACAGAAGACATGACCACAATGGGTGGAATGGTTACAATTGAGCAGATGAAAAAAAGGTCAGAATTAGAAAAGTGCAGATATCTCAGAGGGTTGTGGGGTTGGAGGAGATTACAGAGATAGGGAGGGGCAAGGCAATGGACTTGAAAACAAGAATGGGAATTTTGAAACCTAGGCACTGACTGACTGGAAGCCAGCATAGGTCAGCGAGCACAGGGGCGATGGGTGAATGGGACTTATGAGCTATGATATTGGCAGAAAAATTTTGGATGAGTTCAAGTTTATGTAGAGTGGAAGATGGAAGGCCGGACAGGAGAGCAAAGGAATAGTCAAGCCTAGAACATAGTTCTGAAATAGGATATGAGCATCGCTGCCAAGGCCAGCATTCATTGCCCATCCTTAAATCCTGGTTACAAAGTATTTAGGAAAGGTAGGGAAAGGGGGAAAATAAGGGAGGGGTGTGACAGTATTGATCAAAGAAACTCCTACCACTCTGATTCCTGATGTCAGGTCGGAGGTCACTTCTTCGCGTGTGCAAATGTGCACATGCCCAGGTGCCCCATATCACGCCTGCCCGCACATGCACAGTTCTTCTGATCTATGACATACTCAGAAGTCACCCTTCAGCCCACCTATCAATGCCAGTAACATTGTACCTGTGTGCAGATCATATATGGTGATATCATCACACACTGGGCATTTGCGTGGTGACATGATCAGGTATTTATCAGCGTGATTTTCGAAACTTTCAAGCTGGAGGCTCCAGGAGAGAATCATCGAAGATTTCAAATTCACCTTTAAACCAGGAAACTGTTTCTGATATGTGTATTTGAGCATATGGGCTGAGTTTCTGCAGGGACAGAAAGGTTCTCTTGCTTAACCAAAACGATGCCGGAGCCCCGATTCCGGAAGTCACCATTTCCACCGGGGGTGGGGGGAAACGGAGACGGGTTTTGGTTTACACATCTGTGATTCATGGAGTCAACTGCACATGAAAAAGTCTCTTGAAGACATCACCTGAAAGCACAGCATCAATGTTTACACCCACCTCCACTGTTGCAGAATGATCTGACTGCTGATAAGAGTGTGCAGGCAGGTAGAGTTCCTCTGAATTTGCAGCAGTTTGCTCTCTCATGGTCAAACCTCACTGTTATGAAACCTGTCGACAAGAGCAGTGCTGTTGTTGTTTCACAAGTAGGCCTCTAACTGGCAGAGAGAGAATGCTAACTATCTGATACCTCCTCCTCCATCATCTTGACTCTGACCCCTCGAGCAAAACATCAAGCCATTGTTTCCCAAACCATAACAGGGAAAATGCTAGAATCCATTATAAAGGATGTGATAACTGAATAATTAGAAAATAATGATAATACTGGGCAGAGGCAACACAGATTTATGAAAGGGAAATCATTTATGACACACCTGTTCGATGTTTTTGAGGATGGAACTAGCAGAATAGATAAGGGGGACCAGCGGATGTAGTGTATTTGGATTTACAGAAGGTTTTCGATAAGGCCCTATACAAGATGTTAGTAAACAAAATTAGAGCACATGGAATTGGGGGTAATATACTGGTATGGATTGAGAATTGGTTAATGGACATGAAACAGAGAGTGGGAATAAACAGGTAATTCTCAGGTTGGCAGGCTGGAGTACCACAAGGATCAGTGCTTGGGCACCAGCTAATCACAATTTATATCAATGATTTGGATGTGGGGACCAAATGTAATAATACCAGGTTTGCCATTGACGCAAAACTAGGTGTGAATATGAGTTATGAGGAGGATGCAAAGAGACTACAAGGGGATTTAGACAGGCTAAGTGAGTGGGCAAGAACATGGCAGATGGAATGTAATGTGGAAAAATGTGAAGTTAGCCACTTTGGTAGGCAAAATGGAAATGCAGAGGATTTCTTAAATGGTGAGAAATTTGGAAGTGTTGAATACAGGAGTGAAGACGTCTTCCTGCAAGAGTATAGAACACGGTGAGACCACACCTGGAGTCTTGTGCACAGTTCTGGCATCCTTACCTAAGGAAGATTATATTTGCTAAAGAGGGAATGCAGCAAAGGTTCACCAGACTGATTCCTGGGAAGGCAGAGATGTTTTATGAGGGGAGATTGAGGAGGCTGGGCCTGTATTCTCTAGAGTTTAGGAGAATGAGAGGTGATCGCATTGAAACTTACAAAATTCTTACAGGGCTGGACAGAGTAGATGCAGGAAGGATGTTTCCCTCGTCTGGGGGTGGGGGATCTAGAACAAGGGAGCACAGAATTAGAAGTAGGCCACTCAAGACTTAGCTGTGGAGGCTCAGTCATACAGCATGTTCAGGACAGATTGATAGATTTCTAGATAGTAAAGATATCAAGCGATATAGGGGCCACGTGGGAAAATGACATTGAGGTAGAAGATCAGCCATGATCTATTTGTATGGCAAAGCAGACTTGAGGGGCCAAATGGTCTGCTCCTGCTCCTATTTCCTATGGTCCTACGTTACCAACCTCATCATTACTCCCTATCTGGACTTTATTTTTCACCTTGTCGTATCCCTTCTGACCTAGATATGTGACTCTTCTACTGTCCCATTTTTTCAGTTTCTCTGTCACCTTCATTCTGTCACCTCTCACACCTGTGTTTCTGATATGCCTATGCAACCGCAGAAGGTGCAACACCTGCCCCTTTACTTCCCCTCTCTTCACCGTCCAAAGGCCCAAACACTCCTTTCAAGTGAAGCAGCATTTCACTTGCACTTTAGTCTACTGCATTCGTTGCTCCCAATGCAGTTTCCTCTACATTGGAGAGACCAAACGTAGACTGGGTGACCGCTTTGCAGAACACCTTCGGTCTGTTTGTAAGCATGACCCAGACCTCTCTGTCGCTTGCCATTTCAACACTCCACCCTGCTCTCATACCCACATGTCCGTCCTTGGCCTGCTGCATTGTTCCAGTGAAGCTCAACGCAAACTGGAGGAACAGCACCTCATCTTCTGACTAGGCACTTTACAGCCTTCCAGACTGAATATTGAGTTCAACAATTTTAGATCATGAACTCTCTCCTCCATCCGCACCCCGTTTCCGATCCCCCTTTTTTGCAATAATTTATGTAGATTTTTCTTTTCCCACTTATTTCCATTATTTTTAAATGTATTTCCATCCATTGTTTTATCTCTACCTTTTATATTTTCCCCCCACCCCACCCCCACTAGTGCTATCTGTACCTTGTTTGTCCTGCTTTCTACCCTTAATGTCACCTATTAGCACATTCCTTAGATAATATCACGACCTTCAACACCTCTTTGTCCTTTTGTCTATGACATCTTTTGGCTATCTCCACCTATCACTGGCCCTCTATCCAGCTCTACCTGTCTCACCCCCCCTTAAACCAGCTTATATTTCACCTCTTTTCTATTTTTCCTTAGTTCTGTTGAAGAGTCATATGGACTCGAAATGTTAACTGTGTTCCCCTCTGCAGATGCTGTCAGACCTGCTGAGTTTTTCCAGGAATCACATCTAACAGCAGAACCATGACAGAGTTCCCTTGACCTCACTTTCCACCCCACCAGTCTTCACAATAAATGTATCATCCTCGTCCATTTCTGCCAGCACGATGCCATCACCAAACACATCTTCTCTTCCCTTCCCAGTGTTCTGAAGGGACTGTTTCTCCTGCAACACCCTGGTTCACTCTGTCATAACTCCAAAACCCACTCCCATGGCACCTAACCATGATGGTTCTTGTAAGGGCATCTGAAATCTGAATTATTCCAAACTATTATTAATTCAACTCAATCCAAAATGTTCCAATCATGTTAGGCTTAGGCATCTCAATCTAACATTTATGACCAGCTCTTTAGAGAAGGGTAAAGAATTGAACTATTTTTTAAAGGGCAAACACTTAACAGGAGCTTTGGTGTGAGCAATCTGCATTAATCCTTACTCAGTTTGCTACATTTGCTGTCCCTCATTTAAAGTTTGAACTATCCTTATCTCCTTAATGACCATTGCGAAAATCATTTCCTTTTGAGAGACATGTCACCGAAGCTTTTGTCTTGCACTCCTCAGGGCAAATGCAAGAATGCCAAATTTCAAACGATCACAACAGTTTAGACTAGAGGAGAAAAGGGTGCTCATTGGTTGGCAAGTTGGCTCTGATTGGCTGAGTTGCTGCCATGGTGAAAGCAACCGGGAACTATAGGTTCCCCAAGCTCCTTAGTAATCCATAAAAAATGCAAGACTTGAATATATTCCTTTTGTTTGGAGAGAATGGGTCCTTACACATAAATGTAAATCACTTCTAGTAAATGTAAATAAGCCCAAGCTCAACCGATTATCTTAAATTGTAGCTTACTTGTTAGTGTAGCATTAGCGCACTCAGGGTTGTTCAACAAGTTCTGCCCAGTTGTGGAATCACATCTAACAGTAGACGTTGTGTTGTGGGTTTTGCAAGTGTGGGCTGGTTGAGCGTAGTCTGTACTCTGTCTATTATGAACAACTGAAGGAACATGCTGATGAAAGCAAAATACTGTGGATGGTGGAAATTTGAAATAAAAACAGAAAATGCTGGAAAAACTCAGCAGGTCTGGCAGCATCTATGGAGAGAGAAACAGGGTTAATGCTTTGAGTCCATATGACTTCTTCAGAGTTAAAGACAAGTAGAAATGTGATGGATTTTATACTGTTTAAGACGGGATGGAGCAAGTGGAGCAAGATAGAAGGTCAGGGATAGTTGGGAGCTAAGTAGAGATTGACAAGGATGTCATGGACACAAGACAAAGGGAATGTTAGTTGTAGTGGTAAAGACTAAAGAAGGTGCTGATAGTGGCATAAAGGTAAGATAGCAGAACCTGTTAGCAGAAGAAGGGTCAGCGCTCTGTGAAAGCACAATATAGAAACAAGTGACAGATGGCCTGATGGGGGGAGGGGGTTGGGGATGGAGGCATGGGGGAATTAGGGAAAAAAGATAAAAAAATGAAGGAACATAAAGTTTGATTTGATTAGCCAATCGCTGAGACGTCCGCCTTATATAACTGGCATCACACCAGCACTGAAACTCATACACGACGTGGCAATGCAAGTGATATTTTCCACTAATAGGATGCTGCTGTCAGTCCAAAAAGATGTTTTGCCCGCCGCACAATTGAGTACAAATTTCAGCGCCAGTGCTCTCAGCATGAACTGAAAGTGCATAGTGTGAAATGGTCGAACCTCAGGCTGTAATTTCCTATTAAACATAATGAATGGAAAGTCATGGGCTGCTGGTGTTATATATTGTGATACTCCCTGGGTGGAATCGTCTCAGATTTGCACTAAGTGCAGTAGTGGGCGGGACAAAGGACATTTTACCCACTGGCTGCAATGTCGACTTTTCAGGCCGTATCGTCCCATCCCTGCCTCATTAATCATGCATCCCTGGGAAGCACATTGGGTCGCTGGTGGGGCATCCTCTCATTCGCCAGCCCTGCCGCCACCTAGGGCCTTCAGTAAACCGGGCAGTATATTTAAAGGCTGCCCTTGCACAGAGCTAGCGCCCTTCAGGCGATAGGAAGCTGCTGCAAACTAATGGCTGCCAAAGGGAGGAAACATGCTGCGCCCCAAATTTAGCGACACCTGCTTCGAGTGCCTACTGGACACAGCCATGATGTCCTCTACTCTCACTCTGAGCGAAAGCCCACAAGCAAGGTCACTAATCCTGCATGGAAGGTGGTGGCAGTGGTGGTCATGGCCAACACCCTGCAAAAGAGGACAGCCACCCAGCGCACGAAGAGGATGAATGATCTCTTTCGTTCTGCCAGACTCTTCTCATCACTCTCAAATCACACACTCACAAACCCATTACATATCCATAGGGATCTCACTCATTGCCAGTTCAAGGGACATCACCATTCACTCTCTCACCCACACCTTCATTGTCCTCATCCCATCCATGGCACCACTCACCACCCACACATGCCAGGCAGACTTATCATTTGGCCTGGCAGGTGCCCCCCTTAAACCTGCTCCATCTGTATCCATGCAGGACAAGCTGGCACATAACAAAAAGGAGGTGTCACAGAATAGTGGAGGAATGACTGAAATTAAGGCCCTCACAGACTTTGAAAATAGAGTCTTACACCTGGCCGGTGAAGTTCTAGACTGTTCCTGTGCTGACAGTGAGGTCAGCAGGGCTCAACCAAGTGAGGATCCAGCAGTGCAACATCCATCTGGCAACCATGCTGTGACTGATGTGTCCTGTTTCACGCCCGTCAAGGTTATCACAGACAGAGTGTGGCAGTCAACAGGCTGCCTCCCCCTCCACTGTGAATGGCCAGGCTGAGAGGTTCGTGGGTAGCATGTTTAAGGGCGTGGTCACCCCGCAGCATAAGGAAGTGCAAACAGAGAGGGGATGGGTGACCAGTGGACAGAAGAAGGGCACGAGGCAGGTAGTGAGGGAATCACTCGCAAACCTTTTTTCGGCCTTGGAAAACAGTGAGAGTGATTGTTCCTCTGTGGCGGCCAACCAGAGCCAAGCCTTGTCACTGTGGGTGGGTCCAGATGCTCAGGAGAGGAGGAAGAAGTTGGAAAGGGCAATAGTGGTAGGGGACGTGTTAGTGAGGGGAGTAGACAGGTACTTCTGTGGCCGTAGATGTGACTCCAGGATGGTATGCTGCCTCCAGGGTGCCAGGGTCAAGGCTGCAGTATATTCTGAGAGGGGAGGGTGAACAGCCAGAGGTCGTGGTTCATGTTGGGACCAATGACATAGGAAGAAAGAGAAATGAAGAGCGAAATTTTACGGTAGCTGGATTTTACATCCCCGTCAAAGCCAATGAGATTTTAGAATGTCTCGCCGAAACGGGGGCCATAAAATTCTGCCTGAGGTCCTGCAAGAAGACTTTAGGGAGTTAAGTAGGAAATTGAAAAGCAATTTCCTTTTTCGTCAAAGGTAGTAATCTCTTGTTTACTCCCGGTGCTACGCATTAGTGAATATAGGAACAGATGGATAGAGCAGATGAAAGTGTGGCTGGAGGGATGGTGCAGGAGGGAGGGCTTTAGATTCCTGGGGCATTGGGACTGTTTCTGGGGCAGGTGGGACCTGTGCAAGTGGACGGGTTACATCTGAACAGGAACGGGACCAACATCCTCACGGGGAGGTTTGCTAATGCTGTTGGGGAGGATTTAAACTAAATTGGGAGGGGGCTGGGATCCTGAAAAGTATTTCAGAGGGTAGAGAAACTGAGATGGAATTAGAAGTTAAAACACTAGTAAGTGAGTCTGGAAGGCAGAGGAAACATAGGCTAAATAAGAAAGAAGTGAGTTTAGCAAAGCTAAATGGAATATATTTTAAAGCAAGGAGCCTGAGGAAAAAGACAGATGAGCTGTGGGCACAGGTAAGTACATGGGAGTATGATATCATAGCTATGACCAAGACTTGGCTAAAAGAAGGGCAGGTTTGGCAGCTTAACATTCCTGGTTAAAGGGTATTCAGACAAGATAGAGAGGGGGAAAGAAGAGGAGGCGGCTGCAATATTGATCAAGGAATCAATTTTGGCAGTGAGGAGGGATGATGTCTTGGAAGGATCATCAAATGAGGCCATATGGGTAGAAGTAAAAAAACACAAATGGGGAAAACACGCTGTTGGGGTCTTCTATTGGCCCCCAAATCAGTCAGGGAGAGATAGAGGATCAAATATGTAATCAAATTTCAGAGAAGTGTAAGAATAATAAGGCAGTGATAGTATGGAATTTTAGTTATCCAAATATTAACCGGTGGAATAGCTTTAATGTGCAAGATAGGGAGGGAGCAAAATTGCATCCAGAAGAACATTTTTAGTCAGTACGTAGAAATCCCAACAAGGGAGGGGACAGTTCTGGACCTAATATTTGGAAATGAGCCTGGGCAGGCGGAAGGCATATCAGTAAAGGAGCATTTTGGAGATAGCGACCATAATTCAGTTAGATTTAGGGTAGTTATGGAAAATAATAAGGTTGGAATAAAAGTTCTAAACTGGGGAAAGGCTAATTTTACTAAGATGAGTTATGATTTGGCTCAAGTGGACTGGGAGCAGCTACTCGCAGATAAAACAGTGTCAGAGCAGTGGGAGGCATTCAAGGAGGAAATAACGAGAGTACAGGGCAAATATATTCCCATAAAGACAAAGAGGGGCACCAAGTCTGGAGAACCCTGAATGTCAAGGGACATACAGGTTAGGATTAAGATGAAAAGAGAAGCTTATGGCGGATACCTGGGGCTCAATATGGCAGAGTCCCCAGAGGAGTATAAAAAGTGCAAGGGGGAACTTAAAAAATAAATTAGGAAAACTAAGAGAGTGCATGAGAAAGCATTGGTGGGAGAATAAAGGAAAACTCAAAGGGGTTTTTTAAGTATATAAAGAGCAAGAGAATAACCAGGGAAAGAGTAGGGCCAATTAGGGACCATAGAGATAAAGTGTGTGTGGATCTGGAATATGTGGGTGCAGTCCTCAATGTCTTTGTGTCGGTCTTCACAATGGAGAAGGACAACGCAGGTATAGGCATCAGGGTGGAGGACTATGAAATATTAGAGGAAATTAACAGAGAGAGAGAGAGAGAGAGAGAGAGAGGAGGTGCTAGCGGGTTTAGTGGCCTTAAAAGTGGATAAATCCACAGGCCCGGATGAGATGTATCCCAGGCTGATGAGAGAGGCAAGGGAAGAGATACCAGGGGCCCTGGAAGTAATTTTCAAATCCTCTGTGGCCATAGGTGAGGTGCCAGAGGACTGGAGGATTCTTAACATTATCCCATTATTAAAAAAGGGAGGAAGGGATAGACCAGGAAATTACAGGCCAGTCAGTCTAACCTCGGTGGTGGGGAAGTTGCTAGAAGGAATTCTGAGGGACAGAATATATCTGCACTTGAAGAGCCATGGATTAATCAAGGATAGTCAGCATAGATTTGTTAAGGGGAGATCGTGTTTGACAACTTTGATCAAATTTTTTGAGGAGGTAGCTATGAGGATAGTTGCAGCAGAGAAGACTGAGGGGTGACATGATCGAGGTGTACAAGATTATGAAGGGCATGGACAGGCTGGATAGGGAGCAGCTGGTCCCCTTAGTTGAAGGGTCAGTCACAAGGGGACATAAGTTCAAGGTGAGGGGCAGGAGGTTTAGGGGGGATGAGGGGGAAAACCTTTTTACCCAGAGGGTGGTGACGGTCTGGAATGCACTGCCTGGGAGGGTGGTGGAGGTGGGTTGCCTCACATCCTTTAAAAAGTACCTGAATGAGCACTTGGCACATCATAACATTCAAGGCCGCGGGCCAAGTGCTGGTAAATGGGATTAGGTTGGTAGGTCAGGTGTTACTCATGTCTTGGTGCAGACTCAATGGGCCGAAGAGCCTCTTCTGCATTGTGTGATTCTATGGTTCTATGATAATGCATTTGATGTGGTCTACATGGACTTTAGCAAGGCTTTTGATAAGGTCCCTCAGACTGATCAAGAAAGTAAGAGCCCATGGGATCCAAAGCAAAGTTATGGATTCAAAATTAGCTGAGAGGCAGGAAGCAGTGGGTGATGGTCAAGGGATGTTTCTGTGATTGGAAGTCTGTTTCCAGTGGGGTTCCACAGGGCTTGGTGCTGGGGCCCTTGCTGCTTGTGGTGTACATAAATGATTTGGACTTAAATGTAGGCGGTATGATCAAGAAGTTCGCGGATGACACGAAAATTGATAGGGTGGTAAATAGTGAGAAGGATAGCTGTAATCTGCAGGATATCAATGGACTGGTCAGGTGGGCAGAGCAGTGGCAAATGGAATTCAACCCAGAAAAGTGTGAGGCAATACACTTGGGGAGGGCTAACAAGGCAAGGGATTACACTATGAATGGTAGGACCCTGGAAAGTACAGAAGATCAGAAGGACCTTGGTGTGCATATCCACAGATCCCTGAGGGGAGCAGGGCAGGTAGAGAAGGTGGTTAAGAAGGCATATGGATACTTGCCTTTACTGGCCGAGGCATAGAATACAAGAGCATGGAGGTTATCCTGGAACTGTATAAAATGCTGGTTAGGCCACAACTGGAATACTGCGAGCAGTTCTGATCACCACATTATAGGGAGGATTTGATTGCACTGGAGAGGGTACAGAGGAGATTTACCAGGATGCA
Organism: Carcharodon carcharias; assembly: GCF_017639515.1. Lineage (NCBI taxonomy): Eukaryota > Metazoa > Chordata > Chondrichthyes > Lamniformes > Lamnidae > Carcharodon > Carcharodon carcharias. The sequence continues at coordinate 172,057,929 of NC_054472.1, forward strand.
GCCTGGGCTGAAGGGTCTGAGATATGATGAAAGATTGGATAGGCTGGGGTTGTTTTCCTTGGAGCAGTGAAGGTTGAGAGGGACCTGATAGAGGTATATAAGATTATGAAGGGCATAGATATGGTGGGTAGAAAGGCACTTTTTCCATTAGTAGAGGGGTCAATAACCAGGGGGCATAGATTTAAGGTAAGAGATGGAAGGCTAAGAGGGGAGTTGAGGAGAAATTTTTTCACCCAGAAGGTGGTGGGAGTCTGGAACTCACTGCCTGAAAGGACAGTTGAGTTAGAAACTCTTGCAACGTTTAAGAAGTATTTAGAAATTCACTTGCATTGCCATAGCCTCCAGGGCTATGGACCAAACGCTGGAAAATGGGATTAGTGTTGTCATTCTCTCTGTGTGCTCTCAGCACCTTTGAGGTGTAGCTTGACCCCCCCATCAGGTGGCTTGACCATCAGTCAGGTGGTATCTCTTCACGTGTCTCTTTTGATTGGCCAAGTGGTTTAAATCTGGTTTAAATCAGAAGATGTATTTACAGCTGGAGTACAGTTAACAAATTTACTTTAAATATATCTAACATCCAAATTAATTAATTAAATAGAATAGAGATGGCTGGGCAGATGATGTGTTGCAGCTGTAGTATGTGGATCTGGTGGATGCTGGTGCGATCCACAGTGACCACATCTGCAGCAAGAATTGGCTACTCGAGGAACTTCCGCTCAGAGTTGATGAGCTGGAGTCCGAGCTGCGGACACTGTGACCCTCAGGAAGGGGGACAGCTACGTGGACACTGTGTTTCAGGAGACGGTTACACCCCTTAGATTAATTATACCAAACTTGGATTATGGTCAAGGACAGGAGGGTGTGACTGTGAGTGAGGCAGGTAAGGGGATCCAGAATTTAGCTTTGGAAGTGCCTCAGCCAGTGCCCTTGTCCAATAGGTACGAGGTTCTTGGTCCCAATGTGGATGAGGGCACAGGCTGCAGGGAGGATGAGTGAACTGACCACAGCACCATGGTACAGAGCACCATTCAAGTTGGGGGAGAAAGAGAAATGTAGTAGTAATAGGGGATAGCATAGTTAGGGGAATAGATACTGTTTTTTGCAGCAAAGACAGAGAGTCTGGAAGACTGTGTTGCCCACCTGGTGCCAAGGTTAAGGACATCTCTTCTGGGCTGGAGAAGAACTTGGAGTGGGAGGGGAAGGATCCTTTTGTCGTGGTCCACATAGGTACAAATGACATAGGTAGGACAAGGAAAGCTGTTCTGTTGAGGGACCACGAGCAGCTCGGGGCTAAATTAAAAAGCAGAACCAAAAAGGTAATAATCTCAAGATTATTACCTGAACCATGTGCAAATTTGCATAGGGTAAATAAGATTAAAGAGGTAAATGCGTGTCTCAAAGATTGGTGTAGGAGAAATGGGCTCCGATTCATGGGGCACTGATGAATCATATAACTAGGGTTGTAGATAGGACTTTAAACTAATTGGTTCAATTGAAAGGAATTTTAAAAATCAAAAAGAAACGAGAAAGCTGAGATGCAGAGTAGTGGAAAGGTGAATGATAATCAAAGTGTGACAGGAATGGCAGAAAAGATAAACAGAAGAGTGCAGCAGCAATTAGGACTTGAATGAGTAATTCTGGTAAAAGGTCAAAGCTTCAGGCTCTTTATCTGAAAGCACACAGCAGTTGTAACAAGATAGATGAATTGATGGCATAAATAGAAATAAATGAATATGGCTTGATAGCTATTACAGAGGCATGGTTGCAGGGTGACTCAATATTCAAGGGTATCCGACATTCCAGAAAACCAGGCAAAAAGGAAAAGGAGGTGGGGTAGCTTTGCTAATAAAGGAAGGTTCGGTGTGGTGGTGAGTAGTGATATAGGTGTAATAGATCGTGATGTGGAATCAGTTTGGGTGGAAAGAAGGAATAGCAAGGGGAAGAAGTCATGTGTGGGAGTCCCCCAAAGAGTTGCCTCGCTGTGGGACAAAATATAAATCGGGAAATTATGGAGGCATGTAAGAAGGGTGCTACAGTTGTCATGGGTGATTTTAATCTGCATATTGACTGGACAAATCAGATTGGCAGGAGTAACATGGAAGATAAATTTGCAGAGTGCATCAGGGATTGTTTCTTAGAGCAATACATTGCAGAGCCTACCTGGGAACGGGCTATTTTAGATCTAGTAATGTGTAATGAGGTGGGATTAATAAGAGAAATTGTAGTTAAGGATCCTCTAGGGGGTAGTGATCACAACATGGTCGAATTTCAAATTCAGTTTGTGGTCGAGCAACTCAGGTCTCAAACCAGTGTCCTCAACTTAAATTGGGGTAATTACAGGTTTATGAAGAAAGAGTTGTCTAAAGCAGGCTGGGAAAATAGACTAAGGGAAAGGTCAGTGGATGAGCAGTGGCAAACATTTAAGCAGATATTTCATCACGCTCAGCAAAAATTTATCCTGGTCAAAAAGAAGGACTCGATGAGAAAGATGTTTAATAAAGATGGTCAAGAAGAGAATCCAATCAAAAGCTAAAGCATACAAAGCGGTGAAAACTAGTGGTAGGCCAGAGGATTGGGAATTTTTTAGGAACCAGCAGCAGATGACTAAAAAGCTAACAAAGAGAGAGAAAGTTCATTATAAAAGTAAGTTGGCAAGAAATATAAAAACAAACAGCAAGAGCTTCTATGGGCATATAAAAAGAGAGTGGCTAAAGTGAGCGAGGGACCCTTGGAGGATGTAACTGGAGAATTGATAATGGGGAACAGGGAAATGGCAGATAATTTAAGCCAATATTTTGCATCAATCTTCATGGTGGAGGACACCATAAACATCCCAAAGATATCAGATAAGCAAAGATCTTGTAACAGTCTCTATCACGAGGGACAAAGTATTTGACAAACTAATGTGACACAAGGCAGGCAAGTTGCCAGGACTTGATGGCCTGCAGCCAAGGGTTTTAAAGGAAGTGGCTGCAAGATGGTGGAGGTATTGGTCGAAATATTCCAGAACTCACCGGATTCCGGGAGGGTCCCAGTGGATTGGAAGACCTAATGTGACTCTTGCGTTCAGGAAGGGAGGGAGACAAAAAGCAGGAAACTCCGGCCAGTCAGCCTAACATCTGTCATTGGGAAAATGCTAGAGTCCTTCATTAAGGAAGAAATCGCAGGACATTTAGAAAAACTTAATGCAATCAAACAGAGTCAATATGGTTTTGTGAAAGGGAAATCATGTTTGACAAATTTGCTATAGTTCTTTGAGGATATAACAAGCAGAGTTGATAAAAGGGAACAGGTAGATGTAGTGTATTTGGATTCCAGAAGGCATTCGAAAAGGTGCCACATTAAAAGTTATTGCACAAGATAGGAGCTCATGGTTTTGGGGGTAATGTATTAGCATGGATTTAGGATTGGTTAACACACAGAAGACAGATAGTTGGGATTAAAGACGTAACTAATGGAGTGCCACAAGAATCAGCCCTAGGGCCTCAGTTATTTACTATCTATACTAATGACTTGGAGGAGGAGGCTGTATCCAAATTTGCTGATGATACAAAAATAGGTGGGAGGACATCTTGTGATGAGGACACAAGGAATCTGCTAGTGGATATAGATAGGTTGATTGGGTGGGCAAAAACTTGCCAGATGGAGTTCAATGTAGGAAAGTGAGAGGTCATGCACTTTGATAGGAAGAATCAAAAGGCAGACTAATATTTAAATGGAGAGAGGTTCCAAAAAAGTGCAGCACAGAGGGATCTGGGTGTTCTTGTGCATGAAACACAAAAGATTGGCATGCAGATGCAGCAAGTAATTAAGAAGGCAAATGGAATTTTGACCTGTTTTGTGAGGGGGTTGGAGTTTAAAAATGGGGAAGTCTTGTTACAACTGTACAGGGTGTAGGTGAGGCTGCACCAGGAATACTGTGTACAGTTTTGGTTCCCGTATTTAAAAAAGGATACACTGGCATTGGAGGCAGTGCAAAAGAGATTCACTAGGCTGATTCCTGGGATGAAGGGATTGACTTATTAAGAATGGCTAAACAGGTTAGGGCTTTATTCATTAGAGTTTAGAAGAATGAGGGGTGATCTTATTGAAACATACAAGATTCTGAGGGGGCTTGACAGGGTAGATGTTGAGAAGATGTTTCCACTAGTGGGGGAATCTGAAACTAGGGGACATAGTTACAGAATAAGGGGACACTCATTTAAAATTGAGATGTGGAGGAATTTCTTCTCTCAGAGGGTAGTGAATGACTGGAATTCTATACTCCAGAGAGTTGTGGAGGCTGGATCATTGAAAGTATTTAAAGAGGAGGTAGATAGATTTTTGAAGTATCGGGGAGTTGAGGGCTATGAGGAGCTAGTATGCAAGAGGAGTTGAGGCCTAGAACAGATCAGCAATGATCTTATTGAATGGCGGGGTGGGCTTAAGGGGCCAAATGGCCTACTCCTGCTCCTATCTCTTATGTTCTTATGTTCTTATCTCATCAACATCTGTGACTGCTGACAGTAAGGTCTTGAAGGGTTCAGCTCACGAAGGATGCTCAAGGATCAGGACAAGTTAAAGTTTTCCCACTGTATTTCCATAATAAGATCCTATCCACAGAGCACACGTGAGCTGCCATCAGTCAGACAGGAGTCAAACATTCACAGATGCAATATGAGGATCTATGGTGCCTCTTCGCTGCATGTATTCATCATCCTCCATGAATTTAGCAGCTATGAGGGCCTCCCGAGCATGCCTGCCTTGTCTGGCCAGTGCGATGGTCTCACCCTCACCTTCAACCACCTCCTCACCCTCATCCCTGTTGACGTCCTCCTCATCAGAGATGTTTAGCTCCTCCATCTTCTCCTCAGCCAGCTCCTCCACCCATTGCAGTGCCAGGTTGTGAAGGGCTCAGCAGGCGATGACAATGCGTGACACCCTCTGTGGACTGTACTGCAGGGCTCCACCAGACCAGTCCAAGCCGGAACCTCATTTTCAATACCCAAATATTTTGATCCACCAAGGCGCAAGTTGCAGCATGAGCCTCACGGTACTGTCTCTCTGCTGTAGCCTGAGGCCACTGCACGGGTGTCATCGCCATGTCCTCTGTGGGTAGCCCTTGTCCCTAAGGAGCCAGTCCTGCAGCTTCTGTGCACCCTGGAAGATGTCAAAGACCTATGACTGACTGAGAATGTAGGAGTCATGGACACTCCCTGGGAACCACGTGCAGACCTGTAGAATGTGTTTGTGGTGCTTGCACAGCAGCTGGACATTCAGTGAGTGGAAGCCCTGGCAGTTGACACCGTTGACCACTTGTTGCCATGGAGATCTGAGCACCATGTGATGAAATCGATGGTACCCTGTACCTGTGGAAACCTGAGATCTGGGCAAATACCAGCATTCTTGCTTCCTGGCTTTCCTGGACGGAATGCACAAATTTGTGTGCTTCTACTAATATGGCACCCACATCCTCATGGATGCACTTGTGCTTGGAAGCTTACGATATCCCATACAGATCACATGTGGAACTCTGAAAGGACCCACTAGCACAAAAATTGAGAATCGCGGTCACTTTCATGGCCACAGGTAGTGGATGCTCTCCAAGTCCCCATTGCGCCAAATCGTGTAGCAGGTGGCAGATGTGACCGACCAGTTCCCTAGGCATGTGCAGTCTTCAGTGACATTGTTTCTCTGTAGGGTTGACAAACGCCATCTATAGACCCTGGGTCTAGCTAGGTGCCGACCAGCAATGGCTCACTCTGGCTCTTGAGTGGTGTGTGCGGGAGTCTGAGCCGCCCCTTCTTCTTGAGGCTGCTGCTCCTCCTTCTGCCCAGCCAGGCACCTCTGTTGTTCTCTTCGCCTTCATTTCCACTCTCTGTAAGCCATGAGAATTACAGCTAAGTCCCCTAGCTCCGTGCTCCTGATGTACTCCTCCTGCAGGTTAAGTCTGAAGGCCCCTTAATGCATCCCAGAGAGTGCTGGCCACCATTATTATTAGTGCTGGCCACCACTTTGATGGCCAGAGTTTAGTGCGCTGCATGGCTACCCGAAACCCCACCCACCTCCGTCCCATTCCACCTGACCGATTGGCAGCAGCTTTGCCCACTGGACTGCATGCTGTGCTCTCAGCTCAGGCAGAGGTATTCTCCTAACCAGCACTGCAAGGCTGGACTGTTAGATTGAACCATGGGGGAGACTGGTCCAAACCTGAATGATGACTTTGCAAGGGGCTGTGAGCACATCCACCAGTGACTGCTCCATGGCCAGCTTTAGCAAGGAGATTGTACAACGTACCCTGTTGTCCAATTGTTCTGCAGTCCACAAAAAACATTAATTAGTTTGCAGTCTGTGCCCAAGGGGTGAAAAGTTTAGCAGCATTTGTTGGCTCTGTATTGCTTGAGTGGGCAGTTAAGCTAGAGGCCTGACTCCAGGCATGTCAATGTGGCTGCACCTGAACTGCCTCAGCTGCAGGGGAATGGCCACTTTATACAAAGTGTCTCTAATGCACTGTCGCTTCCCTCATCCCCAACCCCGCACATGCTTGTGATCTACCATCAACTGCAATGTAGTGCTTGCCTGCTCACCCCACCCCCCACCCCCCAACTCACCCCAACCACAGTGCAGCCCTTGCCCCGGCACCACACTGTCAGCCAGCTGGGAAAAGCAACTTGTCTCTGCATCTTGCCTGAATGCATGGCACCTCAACCTTGAAGTTCAACAGGCGATCCTAGTAAGCGCTGCACGTTACTGTGTACTCACCTCTGTGTTCCCCTCGAAGTGCAGCTCACCAGGTGCATGCCTCATAAATGCTGTTGTGAAATACGTCAGCGTGATTCCTGTGTGTGGGGAGGATTCTGGATTCCCGCCATATTGTCGGCTCACGCCCGCCACGACTCCCGATGCCAGATGGCACAGAAAATTCCGCCCTATGTTTTTCCAGATACGTTCATCTTAGCCCCTGAAAACATGCACAATTTTCCATTATGGATAATGTGTGTCGGAATCTCAAGAGTCAGAATACATGCTGTCTCCCTGAATCAAACACTGCAATATTTCTGCCCAGTTTTCTCCTTTTGCAGGAGGCATGATACTGCCACTGATGACCTTTACTGTGTGCAGTTTTAAATCTCACCACATGCAGCTTCCAATGGTATTATGGATAAATGGACAAGGTGGTTTGTTTGTAAGAATGTGTTAAATGAGCCATGCTGAAAAGCGCATTGGCGTAAATGTCATCAGGACACAGCTTTGAGAGTCAAATTACAGTTTTAAGAATGTTTTATGTTGCCATATCTCGTTTTACCTACTACTCTACATCGATCTGTTTCTGTTCGGAACATAACCATTACTCAACATATTTCCTGGTTTGGTTTTAAGTGAGGCTTATACTTTATGGTGGGACACCTCATGTCATTAGACTGGTAATGACATGGTTGACTTCACAAGAAGTGACTTCTTAATTTGCAGCTTTGACTAATTATAATATGCATAGAATCTGCTACAATTTCAGTTGCACTGCAATGTTAAACACTTTCTATCTAACCGAAGATTTTAGGTTGCAGTCAGGAAATAGTGGATAAAAAAAGAAGCCACATGGTTGAGGAAACATATGATTAGTGATATGCCACTAGTAAAGAACAAGCATGTGGGTATACTGAAATAAAGCCACACTAGTTTAAAGCCACTTGAAATATATAATTTGCAAAATAACTCAGTAAAAATAATTTTCGTACACTACAATTCTAAGCAAAATGCACAAAGTTCTATAATTATGGTGCAAGCAGATGTGTGCAAATTCACTTTTGCAGCTTTCTAATGGGCTTTTTCCATATTATTTACTTGAACACTATGCATTACAGCAAGGGCTGATGGTTGCCTGGTATTGTGACTTATATAAAATCATTGAGACTGTTTAAAAAATTCGCAACCTCACTAAGCTCTTTTTCTAACTTTGTTTCCTCCTTCCTTCAATGTGCCAAATGTCATTTTATTAATGGTCACTGTTGCTTATTTGACACTGAGTCACAAAGTTGTGGTTTTAAGACATACTCCAGAGACCTGAGCACTCCAGAGGCTGACTCTCCAGCGTGGTGCTGAGGAAGTACTACACTGTCAAAGGAGCTGTCTTTCAGATGAGACGTTAAATTGGGGCCTGCTCTCTCACTTAGATCCATTTCAAAGAGGAGCAGGGATGTCCTGGAGTCCTGGTCAGCAATTATCCCGCAATCAGCATCACCAAAACAGGTTATCTGGTTATTATCACATTGCAGATTTTGAGAGTTGATTGTGTGCAACTTGACTGCTGTGTTTGCTACATTACAACAGTGATTACACTTAAATAAGCAAGTGCTTCATCAGCTGTAAGGTGGTTTTGAATGCCCTGTGGCCATAAAGGTGCATAACTCTGTTGCATTACAGGTCATGAAAAGTCGTCAGCCTTTGTTTTGGCATTGGAATGCTTGTTTTAAACATTTAGTTCAAATTTTTGCAAAGTAAGTGTTGTTATTAAATTTGTTTTATCTTCCCTCCTGTGTTGACTGTTTGGAGCAGACTGGTTTTGTCATGAAACAGTTAAACTTTATTACAGAGACATTTTTAGTGCTTGCACGCTAGACCAGATCTCTCATCGGAAAAACCCCGCCCATAGATTGCCTGCGCTAAGAGCTCACTGGTCGGAGCCCCCACAGTACATCACATGATCTGTGATTGACAGGATGGAGTGACTATACGTCCAGTTACCATGTTTCCTCCCCCTCTAGTTTTTTACAATTACTCTTTACAGAAAAACATTTGAACAATCCAACCAACATATATACAGTTTCATGTGATTGTAAATCAAGCCTCTGAGGTGCTATTCTTATACAGCTAGAGTGGCGTAGCTCTATCACCGAAGGTTCCTCAACAGGATCGACAGGGTCTGGAGCTGCACTGTGAGACACATCATCAGAACTGGTTCAGTTCAGTTCAGGCAGTTCAGGATTTGGCAACTCTTCTGAAATATCTGGAATGTCTATTCAAGGTCAATCACACACCTCAGAAGTCGATGGTTCAACGTTAATTACACATTGATTGATTAATTTTTGGAATGTCTTTCTCTAGCAGGGATGTAATCTACGTGCTTATGGACGATTCTATCTTCCACTTGTACTTGGAAAGATAATATACTAGTCTCTGAAACAATGGCTCCTGGAGCCCAGCAGGGTCCGTTTCCAACATTTTGCACGTACACCATGTCATCTACTACACTGAATGTGCGAGCTTTACTGTGTAAGTCATGGTTAAATTTCTGATTATTCTGGTTCTGTGCTACCTTCCCCTCTAAATTCAGAAACACCAAGTGTAAATCTATACACAGACAGCGTTTCATTAATAACTTCGACGGTGTTGAACCCGTAGACGAATTTGGCGTTGTATGATAACTGAAGAGAAACCGGGAAAGTCAGGATTCCAGAGTGCCTTCCAATAATTTTTTCATACCAGACTTAAAAGTTTATTTTGCCCTCTTGGCTATACCATTCAATGAGGGATGCCAAGGGGCTGTTTTAAAATGTCGGATGCCATACAGAATCATAAATTTCTGAAACTCGGTGCTGGTAAAAGCTGCACCATTATCAGAAACAACAATCTCAGGTAGGCCATGTATGCTGAAACAGCGACATAGCTTCTCGATAGTTGCATTTGATGTTGGCAATTTGACTTTCCATTTTGAATGTGCATCTACAATTAACAAGAAGATGGTACCTAAGAATAGACCTACATAATCAATATGTCGCAGAGCCCAGGGTTGACCAGGCCACTCTCACAGATGCAGGGGAGCTGAAACAGGCAACTTCTGTCTTCTGTTGTTGTTGACAGTGGAGATAGTGCTCGACCATGCTTTCAATGTCATTGTCAATGCCTGGCTACCAGCCATAGCATTGTGCAAGCATTTTCACCTTTGATATGCCTGGATGTGCACTGCGAAGCTCTGTCAAGAGAGGCTCTCTGCCTTGTGATGGGACCACAACTCTTGAATCCCGCAACAAAATTCCATCTTGACAGCTTAATTCTGTGTTTCTGATACAGGTGAGTTTGGCCACCCTTGCAAAACAAACATGGTCTCTACACCATAAGGAGAGGCATCACATGTTGATATCAGCTTTTTCAATGGGTCCTGGTATACCAATAAACATGACGAATGCAACAATTTCTTTGCTTTCACAGGCATCTTCCTGGTGTGAACCCCATTACCAACAGTGGTTCTCCTTTAGCAGCGAGTGTAATGGAGTCAAAACAGTTGACAGGTTGGTAAGAAGAGGCTATTGTAGTTGATCATACCCAGGAAGCACTTGAGTTCTGTTACATTGGATGGTGATGGTGCATCTTTTATTGCTGAACTTTATCTTCTACCGGATGCAAACCCATGGTGTTGACCCTGTGACCTAGATAAGTGACTTCTGGTGCTTGAAATGTGCATTTCTCCTTCTTTACCATACGCCAGCTTTCATGAACCTTCTTAGCACATCCTCCAAGTTTGCCAAGTGTTCAGTCTTGGTTGACCCAGTGATGAGAACATCATCTAGGTATTCTACCACACGTGCGAGTCCTCGCAAAAGATTCTCCATTGTTCTCTGAAAAATAGTGCATGCTGATGAGATTCCATGGGGTAGATGATAGAGACCTTTGTGTGTGTTAATAGTCATGTATTTTCTCGACATGCTATTCAGTTCCCATTGTTGGTAGGCGTGACTCATATCCGTATAGGACTTATCTCCAGCCACCTTGGCATATTAGCCGTCTATCCTTAGAATGGGGTGCTTATCTAGTTTTACTGCCTTTTTTACAGTCAATTTATAGACTATATAAATGCGTATGGTGTGGTTAGACTTAACCACTGGAACTATGGGTGTGGCCTACTCTGACAATTGGACAGATTGGATGATGCCCAGCTTTTCTAACCTGCACAGCTCTGCATCCACCTTTTCGCTCTATGTATAAGGCACAGGCCTGGCCTTAAAGAAACATAGTGTCACCTGAGGATCCACATGTATCTCGGCGTGCATGCCTTTTAACTTCCCTAATTCATCCCAAAAAAACAATGTTGTATTACTTCAGAAGCTCTGGAATTCCATGTGATTTTAGGTGAAATATCTCAGACCAGTCGAATTTGATCTTCTGTATTCAATTCTGACCTAAAAGACTGGGTACTTCTCCTTTAACTATTATTATAGGCAGTTGGGCTATCTGTCGCTTGTAAGAGACTGGGACAGTGGCGATGTCTTTTACTTGTATAGATTCTCCCATGTAAGTTCTTAACTTAGTGGTTGTCTGCTCCAGGTTTATTGGCTGTCTTCCTTCATTAAGGTACCTGAATGTGTGCTCTTCCATCACCGTAGTTGAGGCACCCGTATCCACTTCCATTGTCAGTGGCTGCTCATTAACTTGTACTGTCACCCTAATAAGCTCAGTCTTCACAGAAGTCACATTATATAAGGAGCAAACATCAGGAGCAGCATCTTCAGCTTTTGTTGACCCATTACTTCTATCATGTTTGTTTGTTGTTTTGCAGAGTGCTTCAACTTTGTCCAGCATTGCCTAACCACATGACCCTTCTTATGACAGTAATGGCATTCTGCCACTTTGAATTTACTGGTATCTGCTCCACGGTCACCTCCACATCTATAGCAATCTTGTCTTGAAACTGATGATTAAGCGTTTCTATCGGGCGTCTTAATATTTCTCACAGCGGCCATTGAATCACGCTTTAATTCTGTAGGTCTGGCTTTCACACCACACTCGGTGGCAGGTTCCTGCCCAACATGAGGTATGGCGCCATTATCCATGTGTCGCAGCACTTCCCATGGCCAGGGAGATTTCTAGGGCGCGTTTAAAATTGATATCGACCTCGGCAAGCAATCGGCACTATATGGTGTCATCCTTGACTCCACATACCAATCGGGCCTGCAGCATATCATTTAAAATTTCTCCGAAGTCACAATATTCTGTTAACTGCTTGAGGTTCGCTACATAGCTTGCGATGGACTCCCCGGGGGCCTGAACTCTTGAATTGAATTTAAAGCAGTGCATTATCACAGGCGGCTTTGGCTGGAAGTGTGTTTCCATTAGGTCCACCAACTCGCTGTATGATTTGGAATTGGGCATCTCGGGGCAGTCAGGTTGTGAATCAGGTTGTATGTTTTATTGCCGTACATACTTAAGAGGATCGCTTTCCACTTTTCTTCGGCGGTTATTTCATTTGCTACAAAGTAAAGTCTGAAGTGCTCAACATACTGGCTCCAATCTTCAATATTAGCATCCTATGGGCCGATTCTTCCAAACAGCGGCATGACTGGAGAGTAGTATTTTTTAAAATTTGATTTGCTCACAGTAACAGAGCGAGGTGCAGAGTCGAAGTTGATTTGACCCTCGTCGCCAAATGTGGTGACTCTATGGAGCAGGCTGGTTTCGCCAAGGAACAGTTAGACTTTATTATAGAGACATTTTTAGTGCTTTCATGCTCGACCAGATCAGAAAAGCCCTGCCCCGTGGAATGCCCTCACTAAAAGCTCGCTGGTCGAAGCAGGAGGGAATGACTATACATCCAGTTACCTATGTCCGAACTAAAAAAAATACAAAGAACAACACTGAAAAGACTTAGATTGGCTGATTATCCATCTCATTTGCAGTTTGTGGGATCTTGCAGTGTACAATAGTCCAGTCCATTACCCTCATAACAACATCATTTAAAAGAGCACTTCATTGTTGGTGATGCCTTTTCAGGCCTCCTGAGGCCTCCTGAGGATGCAATATGGTGACAAGTGAAATAATTACAGCACTGAAGAAACCATTATAAAATTATCATCTCTGTCCCAGTAGTTTGCCAGAGTGATTCAAAATGGATCCGACTTGCCCTGCTCTATTCCTATCAACCTCCACCTCATCTTAAAATGATTATCCACATTCCCCTTGAACAATATTTCTGCATCGACTATGCCCTGTAGAAAGAAAACATTTCATGCCCTGACAACTCTCTGTATTAAGAAATGCATCCCACTGACCATTGCAGTCAATTTAAATAATGACACCCTCATCACTGGCTCCCAACCAAAGGAACCAGTGTTTCCTTTTTCGCCCGATCAAGATCCTTCATAATTCGCTTAAATTTGCGATTAAATCCCCTCTTGGCTTTCCCTGCTCCGTTATAAACAGTGGTGTAAATTTTAAGTTGCAGGAGTGCACGTTTGGGAGATTTAAAAATTGTGGAAATTGACAGTGCTGCGACCTGCCACCTTCCACATTTAACCTCAGTGTATCAGGCTGTGAGCGAGCAATCTGCTTGGGAGAGGTTGTCAACTTCAATGTGTCAGTTGTTCAATTACTGCGATATGAACATGGCTTTTGGAACTTAACTGTGGAGGCACGATGTTATGTCTTATGGCTCGCAAAAAATTTAAATAATCATACATTTAGACTTTAATGCTGGAGCTTCATCGAATACATTTCTCAGATCACACCATGTGCCATGGCCAGACATATTGTTGCTCGGTACTCTGACTGTAGTATAATAGCACTATACTTCCCATACCTTGGCAGTCACCTCTCTCAAAATGTCACCATTGACAAGGATTAGCCGTGCCAGCTCAGCCTTCTACAAACTATGGCAGCGAGTGTTTAACAAGAAAGACCTCCACAAGTCAACACAAGTCCTAGTGTACAGAACAGTTGTTATCACCAAACTCCTATACTGCGGTGAGACCCGGACTGTGTGTCAGCGCCACATAAGAGCACTAGAGAAATTCCATCAGCAGTGCCTCTGCCGCATCCACTGGGCTCAAAGGTTGAACAAATGCCAGTGTCCTTCTTGGACTAAGCTCCACAACCATTCAGGCAAAACCAACTACGATGGACTGGACACTGTGTCCAGATGGCTGAAAACCATCTCTCCTACCAGGGCCTGTTTTCTCAACTCTCAAATGGCCAGCACTCCAAGGGAGGACAAATGCCACAAAGACACTCTGAAGTGCAGCAGCATTGAAATGAATGAATGGGAGGAGCTTTTTACCAATTGTTCAAAATGGCGACAGCTTGTCCATCAAGCTGCATCATGGGGTGGAATTGTCCCAGATTTGCACAAAGTGCGGTGGTGAGTGAGAAAAAGGACCTTTTATCCGTAGGCTGCAATGGTGGCTTTTCACACCCAGATCATCCCATTCCCACCTTATTACTTTTGCATTCCCGGGAAACACGCCAGGTCGCTGGCGGGGTGGCCTCTGATTCGCATACCCCACCATCACCTCAGGCCTTCAGTAATCCGGATGCCATATTTAAAGGCCTCCCCTGCACAGAGCTAGCTCTCTTCAATAGATAGGAAACTGCTAAGAACTGACAGCTGCCAAAGGGAGGAAACATGCTGCCCCCAGATTTAGCGATGTCTCCCTTGAGCACCTACTGGACACAGTAGAGGCTCACTGCAAAGTCCTCTACCCCCACTCTGGGCAAAGGCCACCAAGCAAGGTCACCAATCCAGCACAGGAGGCAGTGGCAGCGGTAGTCAGCGCAAATACTCTGCAAAAGAGGACAGCCACCCAGTGCAAGAAGAGGATGAATGCTGTCATCCATTCTGCCAGAGTAAGTCACTCTTCTCATCATTCTCAATTCACACAGTCACGAACCCAGCACACATCCACAGGGATCTCACACCTCAAGGGACATCACCGCTAACTTTCACACACATCCTCACATTTCCATCAGGCTCAAATTCCCTGGAGCTCGTGTCCTCATCCCGTCCATACCTCTGCTCACCTCACAAACATTCCATGCAATTCCATACTTCCTGCTTACACTCTCTCCATCTGTTTTCACGCAGGAAAAGCTGGCTCACAACAGCAGGAAGAGGTCCCAGACCAGGGGTGGGGAGTGGTCCACATTAGGCCCCTGTGCTGACTGGTGAGGACGTGGACCATACCTGCGGTGATAGTGAGATTGGAGGCAAACAGCCACCCGAGGATCCTGCACCACATCATCCCTTTCTCAACACAACTGTGAGTGCTCTCTCTCTCCTGCTTCTGACTCTGCTGACACACACTAATTATCTCTACTTTGGTTCACAGGGAGTTCTGCCAAGCGACCGACACCCTCAGCCAGCCAGTCCCTCAGCTCCATCCACGTCCTCATCTCCAGCCAAGAGGACACCTCCTCCATTGAAGAGCTGGAAATAAGCAGCCTGGAAGACCCATCACAGCGCTTATCAAAACCCTCCACCAGCGAAGATACACACACCTCGGTGGGACCTAGATCTAGTGCAGGCTCGGGTTCACAATCTGGTGGTCATCACACATGCCTGCAGCAGGAAGAGGTAGGTTCAGTCAAGCTCCTCGACACTTGGAGGACTGCTAAGGATCAGGCATCTGTGAGGTCCGAGTCAAATGACAAGCCTCTAGATTTGGCCTTCCAACTCATCCTGGAGAGTCAGCAGAGGCAGGGGAGTCCTCAACAGGGTGGTACATGAGTTGGAGGAGTGCGTCCACTGACTCTCTGGTGAAGTGGTGCCCACATGTGTGCATATGGAGGTCTCCCTGGGAAGGATGGCGGATGCCATGGAGACCCTGGTCCAGCAGAACGCGGAGATGCGCGCACACCTGCACTCCATCGCAGCAGCCATGGGCGAGTTCCTGCAATGCGAGAGGGAAACAGGGCACCTTGACATCCCTCCAGGTCCTCCTACCCCTGAAGGAGTCAGGCTGGGGCCCCCGGGCACCCGAAGGGAGGAGGAGCAGCAGCTGAACACCCCTGGATCATTCAGTCAGGAATCTCAGAGGCTGTCCGCTCCCTCTGAGTCCCCTTTGCAAGTGATCCCCTCAACCTCATCCCCTGTCACCGCAGAGGGAGCAGCTGGCCCGCAGGAGGACAGCCACAGCAAGCCAGAGCCCTTAAAGCCTTATCTCTCCAGAGGATGCCCGCCAAAGTCATCAGAGGCAACAGGGCTGATCATTGCAGATGTTGTCTCCACGCCTGCTGTGGATGTCAGGGCAGCACCTAGGAGAAGAGGCAGGCCTAGAAAAGTAAAGAATTTCTGGTCACAAGTGGTTGCATGGGTGACCACATTTTGTCACTTTATAATCTGAAAATATATTCACTTTCACTGAATAATGTGTAATATTGTCTTTCAGCTATGTAAGTCTTCCCCCTGTATTCCACTGAACTAGCAGTTCAGCTGTATGCAGCTGGGACCAAGCATGTGTGTGTGTGTGTGTGTGTGTGTGTGTGTGTGGTGTGTGTGTGTGTGTGTGTGTGTGTGTTTAGAGTATGTGTGTGTTGTCCTTGTGCAAGCACTCTCCCATGCACACCGGGCCTTCATCCGTCACATTCATCTCACCGTCCTAAGCATTTTCAATGCTGCCTGCTGGGGTTCTCTTTCAGTTGTCCATCTGAGCTGACCTGCATCTCCACCCAACCACTGATCACACTTCCCTGCAGTACCTGTGCCCTTCCAACACGAGACTTCACTTACTTTCGATTTCGACAACCATGGCAGTCATTAAGTTTCTCCTCAGCTCCCCTGTCCTTTCCTCTCTCCCAGTCACCCATGTCCTTTCCACATCACTGTTGACCACCCCCCCCAGCCCCCCACCCTGACATCACCTTCCACCTCCTCATCGTCACCTACCAATCAGAACCCTTTTCTTTCCAGGATGTCCTGGTGAATGTGTACGTTCTCTATCTTCCCAAGAATCCCAACTCCATCCATATTGACCTTCTCGACCTCCTCCTTCCCACCCCCAGTGTCTGTGTCTGCCTCCGAGTCCCCACCCACCAGCGTCGCTGTCCCTTCTACTGCTACCATCGCACCCTCACCCCCCCACATTTCCGGCTCACTCTCCCCTCTCTCACAGTCACCATTCCCTCCTACCACACCCACCTTCATTTCACTCCCCATGATGCAGTCATTGACTCCACAAACCTTGCATGTTCACCTGGACACCCAGCCCCCGCCAATACTTACTCCCTCCTCCCACCGGACTCCTTCCTCCCTCTGGATTCCTTACCCACTTCGAACTTCCTCCTCCACCCAGACTCCATCCTCCCCTTGGGCTCCTTCTCCCCTCTGAACTCCTTCCCTTAACTTCCTTGAACTTCCTCCCCACTCCCACCTACCTTCTCAGTTGCTGTATTCTCCCCCATTACACTGTCCTTCCCCCATACTTCCTCCCCCCACTAACCTTTGTTACCCCACCCCCCCCCGATGCCTTTGTTCCCCCCCTCCCAACCTCACCGACCCCTCCCGATAAACCTTCCTCTCCCACTTGCAGCTGGACCTTTCTCTGCCCCCACCCTTGATGATCATCTGTAGCAGCTCATGGCCAAGACTGTGATGTTCCAAAGCAGACCCCAGACATCAACAGAGACCTCCCACCTTCCGCAAGCTGCTTTGTGGTGGAGCTACGTCCATGAGAATCAACCAGCATGCGATGCACATGTTCCTCCAGGGTTCGGTAGCTGAAGGGCTCCAGCTTCTACTCCTCGGAAGTCCGCGATCTGAGCAAAGCCATAACAGTAAGTCCCAACTTCTACACGTCACACTGGTAGAGATGTATTCTGGACCAGCACGTTTTCCTGCCGATGTGGGAGGTAAATTTGATGTGGAAGGATGACCAGGCAGGATGATAAGATGCAAATGCAATGAAATTAGGTTCCCAACATTGATCACACAATTGCAAACTGGTTTCACGATGGCGTGAAACTAATTTTTGGCCATCTCACCATATTGTCCGCTCATGCCTGCCATGACACCTGACGCCAATGGGGTGGAAAATTCCAGCCATGCTTTGAGTCACAATGTCTTAATGATGAGGCAGAGTGGTGGCAGACAAGGAAAGAAAAGGAAGCAACTCCTGATAGACTAGGTTTTATTCTGTCTAATATTTCCTGGGTAACTACCCAGGTAAGTCGCGTGGATCTGTCCCAAGCATCCGACTCCAGCTTAGAATCGGAAACTTTCTCAGACAATCCGGAGACCGGAAGATTTGGCCCATTATGCCTAAACTAAGGAAGATTAACAATCAACTTTTAAAACTAAATTGAACACCTTAAGTATCTTTTATAGATTGTTTTCTTTTCTCAAAAACATTTCTCACAGTATCACTTTGGTGGTAAAATGTTGTGCCTCTTCCTCTGAGCTAATGCAGCACACTGCAGTCAGTCTTTGCTTCTCCCTCAAGTTCTATGCTCTCTTCTTCTGCAAGGAGGCAAAGAAGAGGTCAATGGGCGAGAGTGATGGCATATGTTGAATAGATGCATGAAGAGCATTTGTTGAAGGTGACTATGAAGGGGGAGATGTGACATTGCATAAAGATGAGGTTGAGGGTCAGTAGAGGATGGACAGATGGGGATGTGAGGATGTACGTAGATAGAGAAGGAAGGGTGTAACTGCAAGGTAAGCTGGTGTGAAGAGCGATGTACTGGAGTAGGCTTGAGAAGGCAGGGGGATGTGTGATACACACATCAGGATGCATTTGAATGTGCCTCAGTACTCACCTTGCCTGCCCTAGGTCAGTAAACTACTTTCGGCATTGAATCCACAATTGTGTCACCTCATGTCTGTTGCTGACCTCCTCCACTACCTCCTGCCATGCCATTCTGCTTTCACAGTATGTCCCTGCGCCCATATAACCCTCAGCACCATATCCAGGGGGCATTACCGAAGGCACAGCCTGTGAGCGCGTGCACTCCACCCACTTCCTTGTGTTCTGCTCCTCACTCCAGAACCCATGTTTGTAATATTCCATGAAACAGTGGAGTTGAAATTGACTTATACAGGCCATGATCATGCCGGCTTAATCTAATTGGCCTTAAACAATATGTTAATGCAGTGGCTGCGTTAAAAAACTGTTCTTATTTCTGGGTTTTCTGCTGGCTACAGAAAGCTCCAACCTCAAGTTTCTCCTCATAATTATAGTTGCCCATTCCTGATATGTTGCTGCTGAATCTTCACTGTGGGCTTTGTATTGCTTTAGATCCTTTCTATAAAAAAACTGCATGCAGTACTCTAACTGGCCTAATAACTGCCTGGTACAAATTTATCATTCCCTCTTTTCCCTGTACTAAATGTGCCATATCTAAAACCTGGGGTGTGAGGGAGGGCGGCACCTCTCTCACTATTGTCTGAAAAGGCAGAACATGCAGGGTTACAGGGAGAAGGCAGGGGAGCGGTACAAAGTGAGTTGCTCATTCGGAGATCCAGTGCAGACATGATGGGCCAAGTGCCTCTTTCTGCGCCCTAACAATTCTATGATTCTGTGATTTACAAGCGGGCTTGCTGCACACTTTGGAGTGGATCATCCTACATTGGGCTTCACCTTCACCCAGTTCTCCCCTGTGGCTCCAAGTAGTTTTTAGCTTGCGACAGCGGCAACATCCCTGTAAACTGCTTGGACAGGTGGGCCAAACCAAGTGAGAGTAGCTGTAGGGCCTCCTACCCTCCGTGGCTTAGGGATTTGTCTACCCTGGCATGCAAGGAACCATTCTGGGTGGATGAGACCAATCTAAGGTCCAGCTGGCATGAAGGCAGGCCAGAACCGTGTTGTGGAACATGTAGATCTGACAAGACCCAGAAGACATCCTGGTCCGACACTGCATCCGGATCTATCAGCAGCCGTCTAGACCCGTCTTGTTATGGACCAAGATAGGTCAGAATGAGACAGTGAGGCTGACGATGGGCAACTCCCCCTCACTATAATCCAATTCACCCACAAGCCTTGTTATAAAACAGGCTTGTCCAACATGTGGCTCCGTGGGCCGCGTTCCAGCTCCCGAGCCCCCTGGACTCGGCCTGTCAAACTTGTTGGACATTCAACTGACTTACATTTGAAAAATGCTGCAAAGCTGCTCGTCCAATCAGAGGCAGGTTCTACCCTGCATTTGCTGCTGATGTGCTGCTTATTAGCAGCAAATGCAGGGAGAAACCAGACTCTGATTGGACAAGCAGAAAAAAGTGGGTGAGTTTTCAGCATGGTTCTAGGGACCAGGATGAGAATGAGGGGAAGAGTGGTCCTCAAAGTGAGAGGGAGTGGGAGAGCGGGCCTTGGAGTGAGAGGGAGAGTGGGTCTCGGAGCGAGAGGGAGAGTGGGCCTAGGAGTCACAGGGAGAGGGAAAGAAGGCCCCAGAGCAAGAGGGAGAGTGTGCCTCAGAGCAAGAGGGATGGGGAGAGAGCAGGCCTCAAATTGAGAGGGAGAGCGGGCCTTTGAGTGAGAGGGAGAACAGGCCTTGGAGTGAGAAGGAGAGCGTACCTTGGAGCGAGAGGGAGAATGGGTTTGGAGTGAGAGGAAGAGTGGATCTCGGAGTGAGAAGGAGAGCAGTCCTCGGAGTAAGAGGGAGTGCGGGCCTCGGAGCTAGATGGAGAATGTGCCTCAGAGTGAGAGGGAGAGCAGGCCTTTGAGCGAGAGGAAGGACGGGCCTCAGAGTGAGAGGGAGCGTGTACTTCGGAGCGAGAGGGAGAGCAGACCTCGGAGTGAGAGGGAGAGTGTGCCCTGGAGTGTGAGGGAGATGGAGAGCGGGCCTCTCAGCGAGACGGGAGAGTGGGCTCAGAGCGAGGGGGAGAATGGGCCTCAGAGCGAGGGGGAGAACAGGCATCAGGGTGAGAGGGAGGGGGAGGGCAGGCCTCAGAGCGATGCGGAGAGCAGGACTTAGAGCGAGGGCGAGATTAGGCCTCGGAGCAAGAAGGAGAGTGGGCCTTGGAGCAAGGACAAGAGCAGGACTCAGAGCAAGCGGTGGAGTGGCAATCAGAGCGAGGGGGAGAGCGGGCCTTAGAGTGAGAGGGAGGGTGGGCCTGAGGGAGAGGGGGTGAGCAGGCCTTGGAGTGAAAGGGAAAGTGGGCTTCAGAACGAGAGGGAGAGTGGATCTTGGAGCAAGAGGGAGAGTGGGCCTCAGATAGAGAGGAAGAGCAGGCCTTGGAGCGAGGGGGAGAGTGGGACCGAGAGGGAGAGCCGGCACTAGAGCAAGGGGGAGAGGGGGGGCCTTGGAGCAAGGGAGAGAGCATGCCTTAGAGCGAGAGGGCGAGTGGGCCTGAGAGAGAGAGAAGGCCTCAGAGCGAGAGGGAGGGGGAGAGCAGGCCTCAGAGTGAAGGGGGAGCAGGACTCGGAGAAAGAGGGAGTGTGGGTCTTGGAGTGAGAAAGAGAGCGGGCCTTGGAGTGAGACAAAGAGCAGGCCTGAGAGAAAGAGGGAGAGCAGGCCTCAGAGCGAGAGGGAGAGCGTGTCTCGGAGCGAGTGGGAGAGCAGGCCTTTGAACAAGAGGGAGAGTGGGCCTTGGAGTGAGAGGGAGAGGGAGAGCCGGCCTTGGAGTGAGAGGGAGAGTTGCCTCAGTGTAAGAGGAAGAGCGGGCATCAGAGTGAGAGGGTGAGTGTGCCTTGGAGTGGGAGTGAGAGGGAGAGCCGGCCTAGGAGTGAGAGGGAGGGTTGCCTCGTAGTGAGAGTGGGAGCGGGCATTGGATTGAGAGGGAAAGCAGGACTCAGACCGAGAGAGAGAGCGGGCTTCGCAGCATGAGGGAGTGGGAGAGCGGGCCTCAGGCTGAGAGAGAAAACGGGCCTTAGATCGAGAGGGAGATTGGGCCTTACAGTGAGAGGGAGGGGGAGAGTGGGACTCAGAGCGAGGGGGAGATTGGGCCTCGGAGCGAGAGGGGTTATGGGCCTGAGATACAGAAGGAGAGCAGGCCTTGGAGTGAGAGGGAGAGTAGGCCTCACAGAGAGAAAGAGTGTGAGCCTCTGAGTGTTGGGGAGAGGGGGGGTGGGTTCTGGAGCGAGAGGGAGACCGGGCCTTGGAGAGAGAGAAAGTGAGCCTCTGAGTGTTGGGGAGAGAGAGGGTAGGTCTTGGAGCGACAGCACACCTCTGAACAAGGAGTGACTAGACCTCGGAGAAAGGAAGAGAGCGAGCTTCAGATGAGCCGGTGCTCGGAGCGAGAGCAGGGCCCAACAGAATGTGTGAGGGGAGAGTATGAGTGTGTGTGTGAGAGAGAGAGGAGAGTGTGTGAAGTGCATGTGTGAGAGAGAGGGAAGAGTGTGAGTGTTTGTGTGAGAGGGGAGAGCGTGAGTGCATTTGTGTTAGAAACGGGGAGAGTGTGAATGTTTGCGTGTGCGAGAGAGAAGTGGGTGTGTGAGTGCGTGTGTGTGTGTGTGAGAGAGAGTGCTGTGTGTATGACAGAATTGGGAGAGGGTGAGTGCGTATGTGTGAGAGGGGAGAGTGTGAGTGTTTGTGGGCGGGATTTTGCCCTTGGCGGGGGTGTTTGGTGGGGGTGGGCTGGGGTGGTTGGGAAGCCTACCGCTGCCTGCGATCGGCTCCGCACTGTAATTTCAAGCGGGCAGGCCAATTAAGGCCCACCCTGTGTGGATTGGGAGCAGCAATGCTGAGCGCCACCGGTGTGGGGGGCGAGGAGGAGGGTGAGCTGGGTCTCGTGTGCATTTAGCACCTAGCAAGATAGAGCACTTAATTTACCTGAGGCACGGAGCTGCCTCAAGGAGGTTGAAGCACCGTTTAAAAAATTAATAAAGACGGTAAAAATTTAATAAAACATGTCCTCTCATGTGACTGTCACATGAGATGGGACATGTTTTTAATTCCAAAATAAATTTTTTATTTAATGTTTATTTGCTCGTGGATGAGGTTTCCTAAAAAATGTAAAGGCCGCTTGGCCTTTTTGCCTTATAGCGTAGATTTGAATTTAATTAGATTGTTAATGGCTTTAATAGACCTTTTAATTATCGGTGGGCACACAGATGCACGCCTGCCAAACAAAATATCGCGTGTCATTTTATGCTCAGGCATGTCGGGTGTGTGCCTCACGCCTAGTGTAATATTCTGCACTGTGAGTGAGAGAGAGGGGAGTGTGTGCGTGTGTGTATCTTAGTGCGTGTGCCTGGCTCACTCCCAGTCTCAGGATTCTCATTCACCCTCACCCCCTACACGCCAACACAATGGGTGCACACACTCTCTCATCCCCTTTCACTTTAATCGTCATCTTTATTTATAAATTATTATTATTTATAAATTATTTTAAAATGATCAATTTATTGCTTTGACATTAGTTGTTTTGCTCAGCAAGTGGTTTCTTTTCATTCGTCAGCTTTTTAAAAAAAAAATTCATGTTTAATGTTGTGACAGACCTTATCTTTCCAAACCAGCCCCTTGAGTGAGAAAAAAATTGAAATCTGCACCCCCCCACCTAACGTGAAAACGTTGGACAAACTTGTTATAAAACCCAAACCTATCTGCACCTGCACTTTCAGATATTATTAATTTTCACCTAAGGCTTTTCTGTTCATCCATATTCTTTATTGTCTTCCCCATGCCCAGGTCAATGCTTATCCCTCAACCAACATCATTAATATAGATTATCCAGCCATTATCACATTGCTATTTGTTGGACCTTGCTATAGGCAGATTGGCTGCCACGTTTCCTACAATAGTGACTCCACTTGGAAAACACTTAATTAGCTGTGAAGTGCTTTGGGACATCTTGAGGTTGTGAAAGTTGTGATACAAACCTAGGAATCTGTCAGCTGCCTGCCCATTCTGCTCGTCGACCTAAGCCACCCTGATAGCCCATTCATTTCACATTCATTGATCATGATGTCAGCGCCAATATCGCCCTGCGGAGAATCCTGTTCCTCACCCTGTCTGGAGTTTGGAGGAGATGACCTATTTAAAAAACCTTACCGGGTGCCAATTCTACTATTGGCAAATCTCATGCACCTATTATTAACAAAGTCTTAACAATGCACTTAGAAATGCATAGTATGAGCAGACAAAGTCAACATGGCTTAGGAAAGGGAAATCCTATTCAACAAATTTATTATAAAGTTTTTTGAGGATGTAACTAGGTAGGTAATTGGCCATAATCCACCAAGGACCACAGACATCTCATCCATTGGACAGAGATAATTGGGGGTCCACCACTCTGCATCAAGCATGGGCAAGGTAAGGAGACAGGCCTCCATGAATTACCATAGGCACTATCCAGGATTGAACCTGCACCATTGGTGTAATTCTGTACCACGCTCTAGCCACCTGGCCAGCTGAGCTAACCAACCCAAACAATTTGTGTAACAAGTAGGATAGATAAAGGGGAACAGTAAATGTTGTATACTTGGATTTCCAGAGGCATTTGATAAGATGCCACAAAAAAGTTAATAAACAAATTAAGGGCTCATGGAGTTGTCAGCAATATATTCGCCTGGATAGAGGACTGGTTAATGGACAGGAAGCGGAGTAGGGATAAATGGGACATTTTCAAGTTGACAAGCTCTGGGTAGTGGAGTGTCACAAGGATCAGTGCTGGGGTCTCAGCTATTTACAATATATATTAATAGCTTAGATGAAGAGACAGAGAGTAATGTACCTAAGTTTGCTGACGATACAAAGCTAGGTGGCAATGCAAGCTGTGAGGAAACAAAGGAGCTGCAGAGAGATAGGCAGGTTAAGTGAATGGGCATAAAAGTGGCAGAAGGAGTATAGTGTGAGGTTATTCAATTTGATTAGTTGATTGTGAGATTAATGTCAGCCAGGATACCAGGAAAATTTCCCTGCTTTTCTTTGTATTGTGTCATTGTTTAGCTTATTGTTTCATCCAAAATTGGCAACTCTGACAATGAAGCATTCCCCTAACATTGAGCCTTCATTATATGCTGAAGTCCCTGAAGTGGGATATAAACCCATCAAACCTTTTGGCTTGGAGATGAGAATGCTACCAACTGATCAATTCAGCCCTTCATCTGATGTCCACACATGCATATTTTCCTGTAGCTGTCAGAGATGAATAGGTGGGGGCAGTAATCCAGGTTGATCTTTCTTTCCTTAGCCCATGGGGACTAAGAGTCCCCCTCCCCTCACAGCTAACTGAGCAGAATCAAAACTAGGAACTTCCTGCCTTTATTACTTCCTAAGATAGTACGTGACTCATTCATCTACTAAGTCATTGGCATATTATATAGAATACTAGCTTTGATTTTAAATACTCTATTGATGATTTTAATCAAAGCCTGAGGGTCTCAGGTCTTCTGCTTAAGAAGGGCCTAATGATTCTTGTAACATTGTATATTTTCCAAAGGTTTTTGTATATGTTTGTCCTGTCTAGTTAAGTCAAATCTAATTCCAAGACTGACGAGGACGGGCAGTTGAGAATTTTTATCATTTTCACCACTTTGAAGACTCACAAATTTGACAGTGGGTCCAATGCCTTTCCTGACTGGGCCTTCCAGCTGCTGAAGCATGCTTCACACTCGAAACAGACACAACACATAAGGATTTCTACACACTCATGTCCATTGAAAGATTGTAGCTGAAAAGCTCGGATGTATTTAAACATATTGTTTCAGTGATAAATATAAGAAGATTACTTTGGAACAACTGGTGCTACATCTTTTGTTTGTTGTGGTCAGTTTTCAAAAACCATGGCTGATGAATCAACTTGGTTGTCAAACGATGTTGTAATAATTAAGTGCAAAGCAGCAAACATTGTCGCCATTTACAAGAATTAATCATAAGACTTATAAGAAGTACTCAAAATGAGAGCAAGTGGGGTTGGAGGTAGACTTTTGACTTGTGTTGGATATTGGCTAGGAGGAAGGGGACAGAGAGTGGTGATAACAACAACTTGGATTTGTATAGCCCGTTTAATGTAATAAACACCCCAAGGCACTTTACAGGAGTTTTCTTGAACAAAATTTGACAAAGAGATACATGAGGATAAATTAGGCTGAATGACCAAAGCTTTGTCAAAGATGTAGGTTTTAAGGAGCATCTTAAAAGAGGAAAGAAAAGTAGAGCATTGGAGAGATGTAGGGAGGGAATTCTAGAGCTTAGGGTCTAGGCAGCTGAAGGTAGGTCAGAATTGGCAAAGCACATATATCTGGGGGTGTGTAGGGCTGGAGGAGATTACAGAGGTGGGGAGTGATGAGGCTATGGAGGGATTTGAAAACAGGGATGAGAATTTTTAAATTGAGGCATTGGGGCAATGTAAGCCAGCAAGCATAGGAGTGAAAGGATTTGGTGCCAGTAAGGGCAGAATTTTGAATGAATCAGAATAGTTACAGTGTAGAAAGATGCCATTCAACCCATTGTGTCTGTGCCAGCTCTCTGCAAGAGCAACTCACCTAGCCCCACTTCTCTGCCTTTTCCCGGTAGTCCTGTGCCAGGGGACTAAGACCGCACACTGGATATTTTATATGTATATAGATATCCTAATGAGTAATTTCTAAAGTTTTAAAACTGGACTCTTTTAAAAATGGCTGAAGCTATGCCTGTCTGTGACCCTTTAACAGAAGGAGCTTTCTGCCTGTATTAGGAAAACTCACACCTCGTTATCTGTGAAGAGACACTTGTGTCCCCTGTAGGCTACAGGGGCCAAATTCAAAGGGAACAATACAAAATTCATCTGCATTTCATAAGTCAGGCCTGGCCAACCGGAGCCTATTCGCCTGCTAGGACAAAGGACCCCACAGCCTTCCTTACAAGTTTCAATGGTTGAAACATTTAACCATCTCAGGAACCCAGAAGGGGGAGATACACCCTTTGTCAAAGACATTGTGAAGAGACGGGAGTCATGTAACATGGAATCCTCTAACTTAGGTAATCAGTAATACTGCCTTACTGAACTGGAAAATTCTCTGTCTGTCATTTTACCATCTACAAGCAGCAGCACAGCAAAGGGGCTCTGCCCAAGCTGAATACCTGGCACCAGCTGCACTGCTTCTACTGGAAGTTGTGTACCATCGCCTACAAGACTGATTCCCCTCTGCATGCCCATCACCTCGTGTGAAGTCAACACCACTGGAAAAGTGAATTATACAGCATTGGTTTTCAACCTGCCAACCTCTGTGAAGGAATCTGGACCCTGGACACATGTGAAACAATAATTATTTTCTCTGTGGTTTTTGCCCTGTAAATCTTTCTTCCTCTATCCCTCTTTTATAGTAAGACTTCACGGGGGCCATGTAGCGAGCTGCCCCCTGTGGATTGAATGTGTGCAAATGAACTAGCCCCCTGAGTTCATGCTATCTCAAGTTTGCTGTGGGGTTATTAATAGAAAATTGGATCACACCAAAATTGAGGGATTGGGAAAATACACCACTGCTTATAAAGGAGGATGCAAATCAGAAAAAACACACCTTTATTTATAGACAGGTGGCGAAAGGCGAAATTAGGGCTGTTTAAATTAACCCCCCTCCTGTCCGTAACAGAAATTGGGAGCTCAAATCCGGGATTACCCATTTGAATTTGAGTCCCAGTTAAGATGAGCAAAATCTGAGATAAAAGAATCACTTGGAAACTAATGGAGGAACACTTGGTGCCTGGAACAAATTTTAAAACACAAGTAACTGACCACAGCAAATTCCTTTTCCCTAACACTAATAAAATGGCAGCTTTTGATGCCCAGATGTTTGTTCAGCAAGGGAATTTGAGCAGTGAAGATTTAGCAGCCGTTAGCACAAAGCAACTGAAAGCTGTAGCTAGGGAGGCTCAGTTAAAATTGTCCAGTAAAGTGAACAGATGCGAACCGATCTGGTTTTTGGTGGAACCTTTGGATCTCACGCTACCGGTAGAGCAGTTAGATGTAGAGCTCAACCATGACTCCGAATCCCAACCTACCTCCGCCCAATCTGAGCTGGAAAAGCTCAGAATACAGCTAGAATTTAAGGAGAGGGAACAAGAAAGGGAAAGGGAGGGAAAACGGGAGAGAGAAGAATTCCAGCTCTGAAAATTGGAATTGGAGCCAATAGCTCAAAAGGAGAGAGAGAGACTCGACAGCTGGAAAATGCAAGAGAAAATCTCTCTCTACCCGGTAGTACCCCCTATCTATCTAACCATGAAGGACCATTTGAGACACCCAAGTGTGCTAGATTCATTCCCGAGTTCAAAGAGGGTGATGTGGAGTCATCTTTTGCCACTTTTGAGAAAATAGCAGGACAGCTAAAATGGCCATCAGAGATCTGGACACTTTTTAATTCAAGAGCAGCTGTCGAGGAGAGCCCAAGAGGTCTACTCCATGCTGAGTCCTGATGTGTCCATGAATTATGAGCAGACCAAGGCTGCCATCCTAAGTGCCTGAGAGTTAGTCCCGAAGGCATATCGACAGCAATTCCGGAATGCTCGAAAGAAGTCAATACAAGTTAAAATCGAAAAGCTGAAGCACATTGTGTTTGACCGATGGGTAAGATCCATAAGAATCTCACACACCTATGAGGGGCTGCCTGAGTTGGTATTGTTGGAGGAATTTAAAATTTACTGAACCCCAGCCTGCGAATACACTTAGAGGAGCAGAGAATTCTCACAGCCAGGGATGCAGCCGTCACAGCAGACAGTTATGATTTCACCCATTGGCATGGAAACTCAGGCAGATCCTTTCCAAGCCATTCCCACAAGAATTGGAAAGATAAGCAGGGCTAGCTAGATAAGAAAGGCCCCTCACCCAGAAAAGAAAGCAAAAAGGAGGGTGGGAGAAGCCCTCCTGCTTCTCCACCGCCATGGGTGGGACTGGAAAATCCCAGCCAGTGTCTATTACTTTGAATACCCCTCTATGAAGCACATAGGGCCATTTTTTTTTAAGTTAGGGACATTTTTTTTAAGTTAAGTTCTATAAATGTAAATTATTGTTGATTTTCATTCTTTCTGGTTGTGAACAGGGGAAGATTTAAAAAAAAAAGATGCAAGTAGTCAGTCAGGTCCAGCAAAAGTTATGAAGACAGTCAAGGCTTCAAACTTCAAAGTAAAGGTAAACTTTGATAAGATTCAGAAGTGGTCGAAATAATTCTGTTTAAGGTGATACGCTAATTTCTTCCTGATGTGGTGGTATGTCGCGCTTTCATTACATTATATTATTAGGTGTAGAAATCTGTAGTGATTAAAATAAACGAACCCAATCATAATTGTATTTTTGCTCAGAATAAAATAAAGCAGATTGATTTCTGGCCTTCTCTTCTCACATTCTCACCAATCCACCTTGAAGAGATTGAAGAAGCACATGTGTATAAGACATGAATATCTAGTTCAGATCACAAGAGGGCAACTTGTCTATATTTCTGTATAATGTTATCATTTGGGTAAATATTAGACAGAACAGGCACAAAGCTAAATGAAAGACACTCAGAGTTGTTCATGGGAATGATTAGTACTGCTGTAACTAATAGAATATGTAAAGGCAGATAGTAAAGGTGTAACAATCCCAATCCCTAATACTGTTTTGCTCAATGTTGCTTCAAAGCAAATCATTTTGACTTATGGTTCTCTCATGGACCTCTGTTGGTAACAAAAGCAAAATTGGACCATTAGCCTTTGATGCTTTAAGAAAGTATGGCAGAAAATTACATTCCCAGTGAGAAGTTGGCCTGCTTAAGGCAGTTGAACAGGACATGCAACTTCCTTATAGGAAACATACGCTCAGTCTTTCCTCTTATCACAGTGCATATGGAGAGTTAAATTAGAAAAATGTGTTTGGGCTCATTTTGGTTCCTGCCTTCACTAATGGCATCAAATCTGACATTGTTCTTCCTACTGATAACCTTAACAGAATGGACATCTTCCAATTTCAAATACATTGAAGGAAAATATAGTTTATCCCAAGCACTGGGAAGGTAAGTCAAAAATGTAACTGATATTTTCCACCATATTTAATTTATAAGGATTGTTTTGTCGTTAGGAAGCTGTACAATTTCTTTGGTTTATGCATGGGTAGGAATTAAGTTTAGATGGTTTGGAGAATGGGATTCTTTAAGAAAGCTGATCTCATGTTATCCTTAGTGACACCAGGACAAGAAGGCTATTTTAGATTGCATATTGCAGTCTTGATTGCCAGCTAGAAAACCCATTCCAAAATGGTTAGTCCAGTATAAAACTGTACAAACCCTACCTACCAGTGTTATGAAATAAAAACTTGCCTCTAAATGCCGCCTTTTATGAACCCATGACCTCCAAAAGTTTTACAGCCAATGACGTAGTTTTAAAGTGTAGTAATTTTTGTAATGTGGGAAACATGGGACCAATTTGTGTACAGCAAGCACCCATATAAAACAACATAATCATGGTTACATAGTGATGTTGATTAGGGATAAATATTGGTCAGGACACTAGGGTTAACTCCACTACACTTCTTTGAAATAGTGCTGTGGGATCTTTTCTGTCCCCATTAGCGAAGACAGGGCCTCAGTTTAACATTTCATCTAAAAGACCAAAGCAGTGAAGGAGATTCACTCCATGCCAGAACCCCAAGCTGGAGAAACAGACTGACTCTCTGCTTAAGGGCAGCTCCGTGTACATGAATTCAGGAGCTGCTACACCTCATCTTGTTGCATCAATTTCACAGAAGACCAGCTTCACATAACACCTTTAGTTATGTAAATCTGCCAGGAGGTATTTATTAATAGGCATAATTTATTTGTGCGGTGGCGCCAATATAAGGAAAGACTATTAAGAATTGAAATGAATGTAGGTAATGGCATGTCAAATTCTGAGCAGGAAAAATGACAATGAAACAAGATTCTATTTGGAGGTTGTATTGGTGCAGAAAAGAAGAGTCATGTTGTAGAGGAAATAAATAGGAACTGGAAGTAGACGTCACAGAAAAGGCAATTCTTGTAAATTTTATTTTAGAAGAGATGGTATCATGTGATGATTTTAACGGTTTGTTTCATCTGCGTTTGATTATGCTAGTCTGCTAACTGATCCTTGGATATTTGCTTGATTGCTTCACTTGTGGATGAAGCAAGACAACTAACGGACCTGAGTAAGTTCCAGAAAGGGTTTGGCCTCTGAGCTGTGAACATGTGTGTGTTCAGAATCTTGTAAGATATTTTAAAGTTCTGTAAATAAACTATTTGGATTTAGAACTGGAGTAATCTCTGTGTTACATACATACATACAAACATACGAAGAAGGAGCAGGAATAGGCCATTCAGCCCATCGAGCCTGCTGCACCATTTAATAAGATCATGGCCGATCTGATAGTAATCTGAAATCTGCATCCCACCTTCCACTGATAACCTATCACTTCCTTGCTTAGCAAGAATCTATTCACTTCTGACTTGAAAATATTCAAAGACACTGCTTCTACCACCTTTTTAGGAAGAGAGTTCCAAAGACTCACGACCCTCTGAGTGAAAAAATTTCACCTCATCTCTGTTTTAATTGGACAACCCCTTATTTTTAAACAATGACCCCTAGTTCTAGATTCTCCCACAAGAGGAATCATCCTCTCCACATCAACCCTATCAAGATCCCTCAGGATCTTATGTTTCAATCAAGTTGCCTCTTACTCTTCTAAACTCCAGCGGATACAAGCCTAGTCTATCCAACCTTTCCTTATAAGTCAACCCACCCATCCCAGGTATTAGTCTGACATACCATCTTTAAACTGTTTCCAATGCATTTACACCCTTCCGTAAATAAGGTGACCAACACTATACACAGTACTCCAAATGTGGTCTCACTAGTACCCTGTACAATTGAAGCATAACCTCCCTACTTTTGTATTAAATTCCCTTCGCAATAAATGATAACATTCTATTAGGTTTTCTAATTACTTGCTGTACTTGCATACTAGCCTTTTGTGATTCATGCACTAGGACACCCAGATCCCTCTGCACCTCAGAGCTGTGCAATATCTCACCATTTAGATAATATGCTTCTCTTTTTCCTGCCAAAGTGGACAATTTCACATTTTCCAACATTATACTCCATCTGCCAGATCTTTGCCCACTGACTTAAACCTTTTTGTAGCCTCCTTATGTCCTCTTCACAACTTACTCTCCTACCTATCTTTGTGTTGTCAGCAAATTTGGCAACCGTCCCTTCAATCTCTTTATCCTAGCCATTTATATAAATTGTATACAGTTGACGTCCCAGTTCTGATCCCTGCGGCACACCACTCATTAGATCTTGCCAACTTGAAAAAGACCCATTTATGCCTACTCTCTGCTTCCTGTTAGCCAGCCAATCTTCTATCCATGCCAATATATTACCCCCTATAGCAAGAGCTTTCATTTTCCATAATAACCTTTGATGTGGCACTTTTCAAAAGCCTTTTACAGCAAATTGATGAAGACATGACAATGATTTTATTTAGTCTAATAGAAAATCTTCGTTAGCATACCTGACTGTTGATTTCTATCTGCTCTCCCTCTTTTGTTTTTCCTATTCGAAAAAGCAGCCTATGTGTTTTCCAGTATCCAGTTACTTAGAAATCTATCGCGTTTACAGCACAGAAACTGCTCATTTTATGCCAATGTTTATGCTCCACACAAACCTTCTCCCATCTGACTTCATCTCTCCCTATCAACATTGGCTTCTCTAGCACACCCCCCCGCCTTTTCATTTGTCTGAACTATATTGTAGTAGCGAGTTCCGTATACTGTTCTGATCATCCATACCTTGAAGCAAACCTCTTTCATTTTTGAGATATTGACAGATCTGTTGAGTATTGGGATATTGGACTAAATCTTCTGATATGGGGAGAGGCCTCTGACTCAACATACGTCACTGATGCATTTTGGGACCATAAGGAAGCCCCATCGTACGAACGTCCGCCGCACTTACGTGGGAAGTTTAAACATCCGATTGCTGGTTTTACCCAGTTCTGATTGCTCTGTCATTCCAGTGACATTGGGGTCAGATAGCCAGCTCCACAGAGACTTGGGATATTTTCCCTATAATTACAGATTTACTTTTCATAGCAGCTACAGAAACAGTGAAACTAAGTAAATCAGCTGGAGTGTCAAAGCACAGTAGCAGCCACAGCAATGTTTCTCCCCACCCCCAACAATGTTTCTCCCCACCCCCAACAATGTTTCTCCCCACCCCCAGCAATATTTATTTAAATTCATTCACGGGATGTGGGCTTCACTGGCTGGGCCAGCAGTTATTGCCCATCCCTAGTTGCCCTTGAGAAGGTGGTGGTGAGCTGCCTTCTTGAACCACTGCTGTCCATGTGGTGTAGGTATACCCACAGTGTTGTTAGGAAGGGAGTTCCAGGATTTTGACCCAGCAACAGTGAAGGAACGGTGATATATTTCCAAGTCAGGATGGTGAGTGGCTTGGAAGGGAACTTCCAGGTGGTGGTGTTCCCATCCATCTGCTGCCCTTGTCCTTCTAGGTGGTAGTGGTCATGTGTTTGGAAAATGCTGTCTAAGGAGCATTGGTGAGTTCCCACACAGCATCTTGTAGACGGTACACACTGCTGCTACTGTGCGTTACTGGTGGAGGGAGGGAACGTTTTAGGATGTGTGCCAATCAAGCGGGCTGCTTTGTCCTGGATGGTGCCAAGCTTCTTGAGTGTTTTGAGAGTGTATTCCATCACACTCCTGATTTGTGCCTTGTAGGTGTGGACAGGGTTTGGGGAGTCAAGAGGTGGGTTATTCATTGCACAATTCCTAGCCTCTCACCTGCTTTTGTAACCACAGTATTTATATGGCTAGTCCATTTCAGTTTCTAGTCAATGGTAACCCCAGGATGTTGATAATGCCATTGAATGTCAAGGAGCGATGGTTGGATCCTCTCTTGCTGGAGATGGTCATTGCCTGACACTTTTGTGGCGAGAACGTTATTTGCCACTTGTCAGCCCAAGCCTGGGTATTGTTCAGCTCTTGACGCATTTGGACATGGATTGCTTCAGTATCTGAGGATTGTGAATGGTGCTGAACATTGTTCTTTCATCAGCGAACACCCCCACTTCTGACCTTTTGATGGAAGGAAGATAATGAATGAAGCAGCTGAAGATGGCTGGGCCTAGGGCACTACCCTGAGGAACTCCTGCAGTGATGTCCTGGAGATGAGATGACTGATGTCCAACAACCACAACCATCTTCCTTTGTGCAAGGTATGACTTCAACCAGCGGAGAGTTTTCCCCCTGACTCCCATTGACTTCAATTTTGCAAGGACTCCTTGGTGCCACGCTCAGCCAAGTGTTGCCTTGATGTCAATGGCAATCACTCTCACCTCACCACAGAAGTTCAGCTCTTTTGTTCTCATTTGAACCAAGGATGTGATGAGTTCAGGAGCTGAGTGACCCTGGCGGAACCCAAACGTCAGTGAGCAGGTTATTGCTAAGCAAGTGCCACTTGGTGGCACTGTTGATGACCCCTTCCATTACTTTACTGATGATGGAAAGTAGACTGATGGGGTGGTAGTTGGCTGGGTTGGATTTGCCCTGCTTTTTGTATACAGGACATAGCTGGGTAATTTTCCAGATAGCCGGGTAGATGCCAGTTTAGTAGCTTTATTGGAACAGCTTGGCTCGGGGCGTGGCAAGTTTTGGAGCACAAGTCTTCAGTACTATTGCCGGAATATTGTCAAGACCCATGGACTTTGCACCATCCAGTGCTTTCAGCCGTTTCTTGATATCATGTGGAGTGAATCGAATTGGCAGAAGGCTGCCATCTGTGATGTTGGGGACCTCCAGAGGAGGCCAAGATGGATCATCCACTTGGCACTTCTGACTGAAGATTGTAGCAAATGCAAATCTTTTGCACTGATGTGCTTGGCTCCTCCAACATTGAGGATGGAGATATTTGTGAAGCCTCCTCCTCCAGTGAGTTGTTTAATTTTCCACCACTATTCACGACTGGATGTGGCTGGACTACAGAGCTTAGATCTGATTGGTTGGTTGTGGGACCGTTTAGCTCTGCCTATCCCTTGCTGCTTATGCTGTTTGACACACAGGTAGTCCTGTGTTTTAGCTTCACTTCATTATTAGTTATGCCTGGTGCTGCTTCTAGCATGCCCTCCTGCACTCTTCATTGAACCAGGGTTGATCCCCTGGCTTGGTGGTAATGGTAGAGTGGGGTATGTGACAGGCCATGAGGTTACTGATTGTGTTTGAGCACAATTCTACTGCCTCATAGATGCCCAGTTTTGAGTTGCTAGAACTGTTCGAAATCTATCCCATTTAGCACGGTGGTAGTGCCATACAACACGATGGAGGGTGTCCTCAATGTGAAGGCGGGATTTCACCTTCACAACAACCATGCGGTGGTTACTCCTACCGATACTGTAATGGACATATGGATCTGCAGCAGGCTGGTTGGTGAAGATCCCTCACCACCTGTTGCAGATCCAATCTAGCAGCTATGCTGTTTAGAACTCAGCCAGCTTGGTCAGTAGTGGTATTACAAAGCCACTCTTGGTGATGGACCTCACCCAGATTACATTCTGCGCCCTTGCCACCCTCTGTGCTTCCTCCAAATGGTGTTTAACATGGAGGAGCACTGATTCATCAACTGAGGGAGGGCGGTATGTGGTAATCAGCAGGAAGTTTCCTTGCCCATGTTTGACCTGATGCCATGAGACTTCATGGGGTCCAGAGTCAATGTTGAGGGCTCCCAGGGCAACTTCTTCCCGACTGTATACCACTGTGCTGCCACCTCTGCTGGGCCTGTCCTGCCGGTGGGACAGGACATACCCAGGGATGGTGATGGTGGTGTCTGAGACATTATCTGTAAAATATGATTCCGTGAGGATGACTATGTCAGGCTGTTGCTTGACCAGGCTATGAGACAGCTCTCCCAATTTTGGCACTAACCCCCAGATGTTAGTAAGGAGGACTTTGCATGGTTGACAGGGCTGAGATTGCTGTTGTAGTTTCTGGTGCCTAGGTCGATGCCAGGTGGTCCATCCAGTTTCATTCCATTTTTTGACTTTGCAGTGGTTTGATACAACTGAGTGGCTTGCTAGGCCATTTCAGAGGGCATTTCAGAGTCAATCACATTGCTGTGGGTCTGGAGTCACATGTAGGCCAGGCCAGGTAAGGGCGACAGATTTTCTTCCCTAAAGGACATTAGTGAACCAGATGGGTTTTTACAACAGTTGGCAATGGTCTCACTGTCATCATTAGATTTGTAATTCCAGATTTTTACTGAATTCAAATTCCACCATCTGCCATGGCCAGATTAGAACCTGGGTCCCCAGAGCATTACCCTGGGTCTCTGGATTACCACCACCAGCAGTGTTCACCTCCACCTCCAGCAATTTAGTGCCAATCTCTTGCCTTTTCCCTGTACCCCTGTACATTGTTTCTATTTAAATAATCATCCAATGCCCTCTTGAATGCCTCAATTGAACCTGCCTCCACGACACTTCCAGGCAGTGAATTCCAAACCCTAGCTACTTGCTGTGTGAAAATGTTTTTTGTTAGTGATTTATGATAGATACCTGACCAAACATGAGAAGGGAAATGGAAAGTAATGAATAAGGTAAAAGAGACAAATGAAAATCTCATCAGAGAAAAGCGAACTTCAAGGTGGCCGTTTCTGGAAGAGAATTGATGGTGAATTAAACACTAATACAAAAGCAAAACACTGTGGATTCTGGAAATCTGAAATAAAAACAGAAAAGGCTGGATATACTCAGTAGGTTTGGCAGCATCCGTGGAGAGAGAATCCGAGTTAACGTTTCAGATCGATGATCCTTCATCAGAAACATTATAACACAATCTTCTAGCTGTACAATGTGCCACAACAAACCATCTTCTGTATCCAGTACATATGCTCTGATCCACCAACACTGATTGTGTTCCCATAACCATAACATAACTGCACACAGCATTTTTCTGTAACTGAAAAATATTACAAAAAAACTCAACAGAAACTCCTAATTGGAAACAACTGTGGTATTTATTATTAAGGGTACCTAACAGAAAGAGATTCAAGGTAAATGGGGGGTGATGGGGGGGGTAGTGGTGCTGGTTGAAGATGTACAACTGCTTAAGGTTAAATTACAGTCCTGCAACTCAACTTTACACATCTGTTATCCTTTAAGCTTCTTTTACCCCATCTATAACTTACACTTAAAAGGTTTGTTTTGGAAAGGTCGGCGTGCAGAATTCTCTTCTTACAGGTACTGAAGGCAGATTTTTCATCTCTCTTGACCGGCTCCATTGAGCAAACTGAAGGGCAAAAAAGATGTTCCTTAAGTTCACTTGAGTTGTGAGCAGGGGCTGTAAAAGAGCCCTGAGTGTCACGTGATGGTTGGGAGTCGAGAGTTATTGTAGAACAGTTTCCGTTCGCTGTGAGGGAACTGGCTGCTTGCAGGCTTAGGGTAGGTTAAGCGCACAAACAACGCACTTTGATAGATGAACTGGGTAAACCCAGGCTGGAGATAGCATGACACAAGCCTAAGAAATTGATTATGGCTATCCGAGAATTAAAAGTCTGCCTCCTTGGGGTGAGTAACATGGACAGAATTGTTTTCCCTTTTATTTCTGAGTACATTTTTTTTTAAAAAAAAGTACTTTTGTTTCTCTTGGTGGTTTCTAGTTAAAAAAAAATGTGTTGCTATTTCGTGGTGTTGCGATGTTCTCTGCCATTCCTCAGTCTACTTTGAATTCATCCGAGTCCGTACTTCTCTGACACTTCTCTGCCTTTTCCCAGAGTTTCAAACACTCTCAAAGTTTCTGTTCGTTGGCCCCGTCCTGCAATTGGAGCGTCTGCTCGGAATGCTGAGGAGTCTCTCAGGAGACATTCCACAGAGTCAGTTTCTGCAGCGTGAAAACCGTCAGTTTCTCTTCTTTCCCAAAATTATTCCCCTTCATTTTTTTTAAAAGACTTTGATATAAGTTGTCAGAATTGGGGGAAAACTATTTTTTCTTTTTAAGAAAAAAGACACACTTCCCCTTTTGTCATGCATCCAGCCCAGAAATGTGGGCACGTTCAAGCTGGGCTATCACTCAGTGTCCCTTGGCTTGGATGTCACTTATGCTGTGATGCAGTTCGGAGCTCTGAAATCTTGATCTGGCGGGGGGCGGGGGGGATCTAAACGATTTTGATTACCTCGGAGTAATCGCAGGACAATAATCCACCCCGAGGGTGTTCATAGGATATCATCAACCATCAGGACTTTCTGACCAGTCTCTGAACTCACAGGTTAGATTACAACCTGAAATCGCTGACTAATTTCGGTTATTTGACTTTTTTTGAAAAAAAGACATGCTGGTTTAATTTTATATGAGCAATTATTCCGCTTGGTTTTGTTTTTGTGATGTGTTGGCGGTGGTTATCATTACAGATATTCATTATCCAGGCAGCTTCTTTCCTTGTGTACTGGCATTGTTGGTAAAAGTTTATGGAGGGGTCAGTTAGAGCCATAGAATCATTATGGGCATAAAAGGAGGCCATTTGGCCCATTGTGTCCATATGCTGGCTCTCTGTAGAGCAACCCAGTCAGTCCCATTCGACCACTCTATCCCATTATTCCCACAAATC
This sequence comes from Carcharodon carcharias, assembly GCF_017639515.1. Lineage (NCBI taxonomy): Eukaryota > Metazoa > Chordata > Chondrichthyes > Lamniformes > Lamnidae > Carcharodon > Carcharodon carcharias. The sequence goes on from NC_054472.1 coordinate 172,096,119, forward strand.
TATTTTCCATCTAATTTCTTTTTGAAACCATTGCTTGTCCCTGCTTCCACCACCCTTGTAGGCAGCAAGTTTCAAATCATTACCACTCGCTAGATGGTTATGAAGATGTGGTAAGGTCATTTTGTGTGTGAAAAATTCAATTTCCCATTAATTGTTTTTGATCATCAACCTTTTGCCCTCTGCTTACTGCCACTTCATCTAGCTGAGTGGAGAGGACACGATTCTTTAGAATACCACTTATTATACAAAAAGACATGAGATTTGAGTGTAAATTCAGCTGACCCCATGTTCAAACAAATCTCAGAACTGCAATGGAAACCGCAAGTGCAAGGTTGAAGGTCACGACCAATTTTGGGGTGGATGGAGAAAATAGCCATGAGTATTTAACATCCAGCTCCAACAACATAAGAACAGTGGCAACTTCAGCCCCAGCTAAATCAAACCACCGACATGTCAAAGAACATTTCTTATCTTGAGAAACGTAATTGATGTTTTCTATTTCTTTCTGAACTTCTTATATTTCTCCAGCTGATCTCTGACCAGATTAACTGTGATCTATGAATGGTAGAACATGTTTGAAGGGTTGAAATGATCATGAAAAGATCAATGTTCCTATTACATAGGAGTCATGGCAAAATTTGGCTGGGTAGTAAGGGAGTGAGCCAATTTTTTTTCAAACTATGGCATTGAAATCATCCATAATTAATGAGGTAGCAGAATCTATCTTTGTAAATACCTTCCCTTGCTCCACCACTTTTGTTATCAACTGCCTTGACTGAAAGGTGACATTCTCCAGGACTTCGAGTCCTGCTTTGGAGCCATTGTTAAGAGAGCTTGTGATGGTTGTTCTTAGAATTGTTTTCACCCTTTTGTTTTGGAAGGTACATGTTTCTCTGCTGTGTGTATATAGGCATTTTTTAATATATTTGTTCATAAGATATGGGCAATGGTGGCAAGGGCAGTATTTATTGTCCAGCCCTAATTGCACTTGAGAAAGTATTGGTGAGCCATCTTCTTGAACTGCTGTAGTCCTTGTGGTGTAAGTATACCCAGAGTGATTTTAGGAGGGAGTTCCAGGATTTTGACCCAGCGACATTAATGGAAATGCGATATATTTGCAAGTCAGGGTGCTGTGTGACTTGGAGGGGAAATTGTAGGAGGTGGTATTCCATCCTCCTGCTGGCTTTGTTCTTTCAGTAGATTGTGGATTTGGAAGGTGCTGTTGAAGGACCACTAGTGAGTTGCTGCACTGCATCTTGTACCTGGTACACACTACTGCCACTATGCATCAGTGGTGGAGAAAGTAAATATTTAAGGTGGTGGATTGGGTGCCAATCAAGCAGGCTGCTTTGTCCTGAATGATGCTGAGCTTCTTGAATGTTGTTGGAGGCCCATTTATCTATGCAAGTTCTATCACACTCTTGACTTCTGCCTTGTAAATGGTGGACAGGCTATTTGACAGTCAGGAGGTGAGTAGCCCCCATCAGCAAAATGATGGAAAGTGTCATCGACAGTGCTATCAAGCAGCACTTACCCTGCAGTAACCTGCTCACTGATGCTCAGTTTGGTTTCTGCCAGGGCACTCAGCACCTGACCTCATTACAGCCTTGGTTCAAACATGGACAAAAGAGCTGAACTCCCAAGGTGAGGTGAGAGTGACTGCCCTTGACATCAAAGCCACGTTTGACCGAGTGTGGCATCAAGGAGCCCTTGCAAAACTGGAGTCGATGGGAATCAGGGGGAAAACTCTACTGGTTGGAGTCATACCTAGCACAAAGAAAGATGTTTGTGGTTGTTGCAGGTCAATCATCTCAGCTCTAGGACATCATTGCAGGAGTTCCTCAGGGTAGTGTCCTTGGCCCAATCATCCTCAGCTGCTTAATCAATGACCTTCCCTCCATCATAAGGTCAGAATTGGGATGTTTGCAGATGATTGCATGATGTTCAGCACCATTCATGACTCCTCAGATACTGAATCAGTCCATTTCCATATGCAGTAAGATCTGGACAGTATCCAGGCTTGGGCTGATAGGTGGCAAGTAACATTTGCGCCACAGAAGAGCCAGGAAATTACCATCTTCAACAAGAGAGAGAATCTAACCAACTCTCCTTGATGTTCAATGGCATTACCATCTCTGAATCCCCGTTATCAACATCCTGGGGGTTACCATTGACCAGAAACTGAGCTGGACCAGCCATATACATACTGTGATTGCAAGAGCAGGTCAGAGGCTGGGAATTCTGCAGAGAGTAACTTACCTCCTGACTCTCAAGTCTGTCCACCATCTACAATGCACAAGTCAGGAATGTGATGGAATACTCTCCACGTTCCTGGATGGGTGCAGCTCCAATATTACTCAGGAAGCTCAGCACCATCCAGAACAAAGCAGCCACTTATTCGGCACCCCATCCACCACCTTCAATATCCATTACCTCCATCACATACACACAGTGGCAGCAGTGTGTACCATCTGCAAGTTGGACTGCAGCACCTTAACGAGGTTCCTTCGACAGCACCTTCCAAACCCACGACCACCACCACCTACAAGGACAAGGGCAGCAGATGCATGAGAACACCACCACCTGGAAGTTCTCCTCCAAATCACACACCATCCTGACTTGGAAATATATCGCTTTTCCTTTGCTGTTGCTGGGTTAAAATCCTGGAACTCCTTTCCTAACAGCATGCTGGGTGTACCTCCACCACAGGGACTGCAGCGGTTTGTCACAAAACTATAATATTTTTCATAATATGATTGTAGGCCTATAGATGTAAGTGTGGATGGTTCTGCCAGTGTGACTGATTTAATTGAATTAGAGTCAGATAGACTGCAAGGTTGAAATTATCAAAAGAAGTTAAGTGCAAAAAGCCTTTAACATGCTCCTGAGTAAACATGGATGAGGGCAGCAGGTAAGGTTTGAAGGGAATTTGCATCTTAAGGTAAGTGGAAAGGTGTTTGGGTTTCAAAGGGATAGTAGGATGTCTACAACTAACAAGATAAATAGGGAAAGGTTATTATGTTTTTCCCAAAAGGAAAGAGGCCATATTGATAACATGAAAGATTTTTATATTATGTGAAAAATAAATTTCCAAAGACCTGTAGAACAATGGAATTTACGGATTAAAGACAGAGAAAACTTATATATAGAGAGATGGAAGACTATGTAGGGCGTGTGGCCGTGTGAGGTCGAAAGGTACACTATGTGAAGCAGTCTTTGGGGAAAAGCCTCTCGCCACTTTAGTGGTAGTCCGCTGTGTCCAATAAAGTAAAGTTGTGTTACAAGCCTTTGGAATTCCCCTGTCGAGTGGGTGCTGCGGTAACCTTGCTGGGTTAATTTTATAATTTCAGATCTATTTTGGACTGTTGCCTTAAAGCAGGTATGTAGTTGGGAGCCTGTTTAATTAAGACTTTTTGGAACTGTTAAGACAAAATAACTGTGTAACTGTAATCGTGTGTATGTGTGTGTTTATTGCTTTATTTTTTAGTTTTGTTAATAAATGTTTTAACTTAATTTTAACATCTCTGAAGGTGTAAGTGAACTCAATTTTTCTGAATTCAGTGCGTAAGCCTTCCAGTGATAAACAGAAATTGCAAAACCATTGTGATAGTGTGGCCAAGCTTCACTTGTGGATTTGGTCTGCCTGGCACATATCAACTGCCACCTTATAACAAGTTCAAGAAAGCAGCTCACCACCACCTTCTCAATGCCAGTTAGGGATGGGCGGTAAATGCTGGCCTAGCCAGTTACACCTGCTTCCCATAACTGAAAAAAAGAATTCCCAGCCTCTAACCTCCTGTAGCCACTGCATGGCTAGTTCAGTTCAGTTTCTGGTCAAGGGTAACCCCCAGGATGTTGATAGTGGCAGATTCAGTGATGGTAATGCCATTGAATGTCAAGAGGAGATGGTTACATTTTCTCTTGTTGGAGATGGTCATTGCCTGGCACTTGTGAATGCTACTTGCCATTTATCAACCCAAGCCTGAATGTTGTCCAGGTCTTGCTGCATATAGACATGGACTGCTTCAGCATCTGAGGAGCCGCGATAAAAAGTAAAACTGCCTTTTAACAGGGTGCCACTAGCCTTTTACATTAAATTGGAAGAGTTGCAACAATGAAAATTATGAATATTGTTCAAGAACTGTTCCCTTCCAAAACAGCAATGGTCCCAGTAGGAAGCAGCATTATCATGTGATAGGGTGACCTCATGTCTGTCAGTACACTCTTCTAATTACTTTGGGCTGCAGGGTGAGGTACTGTCTCAATGGCAGCAGCTTATTGCATTGCTGTGAATTTCAGAAGATCTTGCAGCAAACTGAGTCTGTTTGTTTGACTTTTTAAAAACAGCAAGGTAACTCTCAAAAAGGAAGGTAGAAATCATTGTTTGGTTAAGGATTTTTTAGTATCTCGCCTCATGATTGAAGCTGATTAGAAGAATGATTGATCCATAATAATTCACTGATGGTCCCAGTCAATTTGAAAGTATTGCCAACACAGCTGAACAGCACTGGCTGTTTTGTCTCAACAGCAGCTTATATTTATATAACATCTTTAATGAAATGAAAGCTTTCAATGTGCTTCACAGGGGCATTATAAAATAAAGTAAATAAAACAAGCCACATAATTATTAGGTCAGAAATCAGGTCAGATGACCAAAAGTTTGGTCAAAGAAGTAGGTTTTAAGAAGGCTCTGAAAGGAGGAAAATAAGTTATGGAGACAGGGAGGTGTAAGGAGGGAATTCCAGGGCTTGAGGTCTGGGCAGCTGAAAGCACGACTACTATAATTGGAGCAATTATAATTGGGAATGCATAAGAGGCCAGAGTTAAAGGACTACAGATATCTTAGAGGGCTGTGGGTTTGGAGGAGATTACAGAGACAGGGAGGGATGAATTCATGGAGGGGTTTGAAAACAAGACAATTGACTGGGAGCCAGTGAAGGTCAGTGAGCATAGGGGTGATAGGGGAATTGGACTTGCTGCAAGCTAAAACGTGGACAGCCTCAAGATTACAGAGGGCAGAATGTGGGAGACCTGCCAGGAGTGCTTTGAAATAATCAAATCTGGAGGTAATGAAGGCATGGATGAGGGTTTCAGCAGCGGATGAGCTGAGACAGGAACACAAGTTGAATAATGTTGCTGAGGTGGAAAAAGGCATTCTTACTGATGGTGCAAATATGAGGTCAGAAGCTCATCTCAGGATCAAATGTGACACCAAGGTGGTATGACTTTAAACAAGTTATCCAAAAGAATATCACTGAAGCCACAATGTGTGGAGTTTTGGGTATCCTATGTACAAAGGCATTAAGATGTAGAGAAGAGTGGTTAAAGAAATTTAGAGCTTCAAGTCTTTTTGTTTTAAAACGCTCACTCAGGCTTGTTGCTCATATTGACCCACAAATTGAAAAAGGACACATTAATGAGTCACTCAAAAGGTTAAAATGGGATTATGATTTATTTGTATCCACAATAAAGAATTAAAACATGCACAGATTTAAAATGATTATAGATTTAATGGGTTGAGAAAGAAGAAAAGAAAATAAACAATCTGCTTTGTTATTGTATGTCCAGTGATTAAATGCTATAAAGCGTCTGACTTCAGAATGCTCAAATACATTTTCAGTAAGCTTAGATTTTCACAATGGCCTGAAATGACCAGCTCCCATCATTTGCAGATTCTCCTTCCAAAGCTTGGTCAAGAACCCACCTGTTGACTGCAGTGAAATGTCCCCAATGTGTTCAATCTTTTGTGCCCCTTTTCAGGGGATGGGCCTGGCCATACCATCCTATGAAACCTCTCTTGAAATTTTATATTCTGAGCTCTTTGCCTAAACCATAGGGTTTGAAACAGCACAGGAAGTTGTCCATCTTTATTTTAGTAAATTTCTATTGCGTGTAGCCCCTTGTAGTCAATTTTCCAGATAAAGATGTTTGTAGAACTTTCTAGAACACTAGGCCTCATCTAATCTAATTTGGACAGCCTCCAAGGTTTATCCAAATATCAATGTCTCCTCTTTGCCTGCAGTATCTCTATTTCTTTCCGATAGTTTAGTTTGCCGCAGCCGCTGCTCAGCAAGTTTAATTTTAAAAGATTGAAAAGCAAGCACATGCTTCATGCTTTGCAAGGTTGTATGCCAGGATAAATATTATGTCAAGTTACATCTTTTGCCCTCTCTGCATCTTCACTGTGTTGTATGAAGACTTATTACTTTGTTTCAAATTCATTCTTTCCCACTATCTTAGGACTACAGAACCTCTTTCCTGCCTTAGTTTTTCCGTGTTTCTATGTGCTGAGCAGTTGGGGTCGCCTAATGTCCAGTTTGTAATTAATCTCATGTTCTTAGTGTTCGAAAATAAATCTCCAATCAAAGGCAGCAGGAAGAACGAAGAGGGGCAATATAATGCTTAGGATGCAGTTCTAAAGGTGGTGCAAGAACAGAGGGACCTGGGTGTATGAGAACAATCATTGAAAATGGCAGGTTGACAAAGTGGTTAGTAAAGCATCCTGGGTTTTATAAATATGAGTGGAGCATCTTTGATAAACCTGCATATGAAAGACTGGTTCAATTTCAACTGGTGTATTGTCCATATTGTCCATTTCTGGGTGTTGACACTTTAGGAAGGATACGAAGAATTGGAGAGAGTGCAGAAAAGATTCATGAGAATGGTTCCAGGAATAAGGAAGATTAGTCACATGGATAAATTGGAGAAGCTGGGGTTGCTCCCCTTGCAGAAGAGAAGATTAAGAGGAGATTTGACAAAGGTATTCAAAATCATGAGTGATCTGGCCAGAGCACAGAAGAAAAACCTGTGCGAGTTGGCAGAAGGATCGAGAAACCGAGAACACCGATTTGAGGTGATTGGTAAAATAAGTAATGGTGACATGAGGAAAAGCTTATATATGCAATGAGTGGTTAGGATCTGGAATGCAGTTCCTACAAGTGTGGAGGAGGCAGATTCAATCAAGGCCTTCAAGGTAGAGTTAGATAATTAGCTAAAGAGAAATAAGTTACAGCACTCTGGGGAAAAGGTGGTGGCGGGAGTTGGGGTTAGGTGGGGATTGGCAGGGTGGGGTAAGAATAGGTAAATTGCTCTTGCCGAGAGCTGGCAGGGGCTTGACGTGCTGTAACCATTCTAAGATTCTTTAATCCTAATTGGAGAATTGGGGCTATGATGATAAAGCTTCATCACTGCCTTGACTCCCTTTGAGAATGGCTTCCCCACGTTGGGTGCTGGTTTCATGAATTCACCCTCTCCCCTTTTTAGGCATGTGCTGCACTGTGGGTATCTGTAGAAAATGAAGGGAGAAAGAAAAGCCACAGATGTGATGATGCTGTTCTTATGAGCCACTCATCGGCAAGTGCAGGAAAATGCACAAATTTCTTTTCGAAATAAGCTTTGCAGAAAGCAGCCACAAGTTTCAAAATGATGATGAGATGGCAGAACTGGTAGTGAGCCAAATTCAGGATATTTCCTGTAACTCACATTGATTATTTTTTCAGCTGTATTCTCACTCTTATAGTTTCTCTCTGTGCCGGTCGGCTTGTGACAGTGCATTTTTTGCAATTGTAATGGCTAGCTGTTCCAGTATTTTGTTCGAGTTGTTCTTAGCCATTTTCTTTTTAAAAAAAATGTGACTAGTGCACCACATTTTGTATATTTTGCAGAGAATTCTAATGTTGTTTAAATAAAGCAGCCATGTTGAGGAAGCGTGGGATTTATATTCACAGCATATCATTTTTCAGTGCCATTGATTCAGCTCTATCCGTGTATGATTATGCTGAAAGGAAGCAAAGTGTGGAACTGAAAATCAAATGGAAGGGTATCTCTCCCATTTTGGGGCACTGAGCAACAAATGGCTGAAAGCATTTTTTTTTTTTTGCAAGTACTTTTTGTGGGTATGTGGCTTGGTTAGGCAAGGACAAGGATTAAGAGCAATGTTGAGATGCTGGAAAATATGAACCAAAGGCAGACAGAGGCAATGAAATTCGGCATTGCCTCCAATATGCCAGCTCAGCTTTTAGCCGACTGAGAAAAAGAGTATTTCAGGACCAGGATCTCAAACCGGGGACTAAGGTTATGGTTTAGCAGGCAGTAGTGATCCCCATGCTCCTATATAGTTCAGAGACTTGGACAACCTTAAAGCACCAGAGAAGTGCCACGAGTAAGGCATCACAAGATCCTCCAAATCTGGTGGCAAGAAAGGCAGTCTAACAGCAGTGCCCTCCCCCAAGCCAACTTGCCTAACATCAGGGTGCTAATTACTCAAAACCAGCTCTGCTGGATAGGACATGTCTTTCGTATGCCTGACTCCTGAAGCTACTGCTCTACTCGGAACTTGTTCACGGCATAAGACTCCAAGGAGGACTGTGAAAACACTTTAGAATGTCTCAAAGCATTCCTGAGGAGATCAGACGTCCCCCACCAACTCATGGGAACCCTTGGCTTGTGATCAACCAAAATAGAGAAGACTCATTTGGGAAGGCACCGAACACATCGAGAGACTTCATCCGGAACGTGCAGAGGCAAAGTCGAGGCATTGGAGGGAGCGCACAAACCTCCAGATAACGCATCTACCTGACCCTTCAATCCACCTGCCCCGCATGTAGCAGCATCCACAGGTTGCACATTGGACTTATCAGCCATGCCAGAGCCCATCAAAGCGGAGTGGCAACAAGTTATCCTCGATCCCAAGGGGCTGCTTAGAAAGAGACCAGGATGTAAGACAGTAAAGTGAATTGAAATGAAAATCAGGAGGGATGTGTATCAAACAGGTGATTGAAACGATATCACCCGTTTTATGCTATTGTCCAATGTTAAAGCCATCCTCCTGTCATCCCCCCATGAGTCTTGTCTTTTGATCTTTAACTGAAGATCTGATGGTTGCCTGCATAGGTGTGGCAGGCACTGCTGATGAGTGCCAACTAACGCAGAACTGAACTGCGATTGAGCCACATTTGGGAAGTGTGTTCTAGCCATTGATATTACATCATTTAACTGGGTCATATTAAGGTAATAGTTAATGACATTTCAATTTCACAAAGAAGCCTTTGTGTCTGCTTAGGTTTTTGAAGTGTTGTAAGAGGGTTACGTTTTGCAAATTTCTTGTCGAAGTTTCATGCAACAAATTTCCCTGCAAAATAATGTATTAATTTAAAGGAAGAAAGGAAGAATCTGTTTTTATACCTTTCATAACCTTAGGACATCCCAATGTGTTTACAGCCAGTGAAGCTACATGAAAGGTCAGCATTGGAGTTCTGCTTTGGGTGCATTAGAGTGCTTAAGTTGGAGTTTGGTGAATGAGGGAGTTATAAGGGTTAATTCCTATCCAAAGTCAAGTTTTTCTTTAATTTAACGATTATCTAAAAGTTGTCCTGGGGCTGGGAGAAGTGAGTTTTATTTCAGCTTTAAAACAAGGGTTAACAGGCTCTCCTTGGAGCTGTAGCTAGTTAATTAGATAGCTGACTTAAACTGATTTTCAGAATCTTGAATCAAGGAGCATAAACAGAAACCTTCTTCAGTGCTGCTTGTCTGCATTTGAGTGCTGCTTTGGGTGCATTAGAGTGCTTAAGTTGGAGTTTAGTGAGTAAGGATGTTTGGTGAAGAGGGAAAAGAGGTGCTCCTTTCTTTATCAACCTTTCCTCAACCTCCAGCAGCTGGTTGCTATGGGGGAAGAAGCTGATTGAACATCATAGGAGCACATAAAGCAGCGGGGAGTGAGAGCTGGCAGTTCACAGATAAAATCTAAAAGTGATGTCACAGAAATCCCGTAAGTTGATTAGTTGGTAAGTGTAGGCTTTTCTGGACTCGGCACAGAGGAGACGATTGGTGAGTGACAGGTGAATTATTATATTATACCATACTGTATACTTTATATAAAGTTTAAGACATGTCAGTGCAGCTCAGCCATGTAGAATGTGTATCCTGCGAGGTGTGGGAAGTCATGGAGGCACAAAGTGCCCTCCATGACTACATCTGCAGGAAGTGTCACCAGCTGCAGAAACTTGAGCTCCAGGTTACAGACCTCAAGCTGTGGCTGGAGACACTGTGGTGCATCCGCAAGGCTGAGGCTTGCGTGGATAGCACGTTTAGAGAGGTGGTCACACCGCAGCTAAGAAGTACACAGGCAGAGGGGGAATGGGTGACTGAAAGAGTATTTAAGACAAACAGGCATGTAGTGCAGGAATCCCCTGAGGCTATCTCGCTCTCTAACCATTTTTCATTTTGGATACTAGTGAATGAGATGGTTCCTCAGAGGACTGTAGCAAGAGCCAAGTTCATGGCACCACAAGTGGCTCAGCTGCACAGGAAGGGAGGTGGAAGAGTGGAAGTGCTATAGTGGGGGACTCAATAGTTAGGGGAACAAGCGGGTGTTTCTGCGGCCATAGACGTGACTCCAGGATGGTACATCCTACTTCACCTACTTTAAGTAAAGATAGCCTTTTAACACCTCCTCTGTCTCAACAGTAAATTTTTCCACTGTACCAGTTACCTCTTCTCTCACCGCGGCCTGGGCAGATGCAAAGTACTTGTTTAATACCTCTGCTATTTCTCCAGCCTCCACATGCAAGTCCCCTTTTTTATCCCTAACTGGCCCTATTCTTTCTTTTACCACCCTTTTGTCATTTATGTGCTTATTGACCTTGGGATTTCCTTTTATGTTTGCTGCCAGTCTCTTTTCATGCTCTCTCCTTGCTTTCCTTAATCGTTTTTTCACTTTCCCTCTGGTCCTTCTATATTCAGCCTGACTCTCCATTGTATTTTCTACCTGACATCTATCATACACGCACTTCTTCCTTTTCATCTTTACCTCTATCTCTCTTATTATCCAGGGCTCTCTGGATTTATTTGTCCTGCCTTTCCCCTTCAAGGGAATATACCTTGGCATTGCCTACAATTCTTTTCCTTTGAAGATGGCCTGTTGTACAGTCGTCATCTTTGCCAACGTTTGATTCCAACTCACTTGACTCAGATGCAGTCTCATCCCATTGAAGTTGGCTTTCCCCCAATGAATTATTCCTGTTCTCGATTGTTCCTTGTCCTTTCCCATGACCAAACTAAACCTTATGATACAATGGTCACTGTCCCCTAATTGCTCTCTCACTGATATTCGAACCACTTGGACCATTTCACTCCCCAGAACCAAAAGTACCTGATCTCGTTGGACTGGAAACATACTGCTGCAGAAAAATATCTAGAACACACTGCAGGAACTCTCACCCGTCTTATCACTTTGCACTATTCCTATTCTAGTTTATATTTGGATAATTGAAGTCCCCCATTATAATTACTCTATAATTCCTGCACTTCTCTGTAATTTCTTTGCAAATTTGTTTCTCTACATCCCTTCCATTAGTCGGTGGTCTAAATACTACACCAATCAATGTTATTGCACCTTTTTCATTCCTTATCTCTATCCAGAGAGATTCGTCCTCTGGAACATCTTCTCTCTCCAGGACCATAATGCCATCTTTAATCAATATTGCCCACCTCACCTCCCTTTTCTCCCTTTCCTGTCTCTCCTAAAATCTTGTACACAGGAATATTTAACACTCAGTCCTGCCCTTCTTTGAGCCAGGTCTCTGTTATAGCAATAATATCATTAATTTGTCAACTGTGCCTGTAGTTCACCAATCCTATAAACCACACTCTATGCAAAGTAGATAAGTTGGCAGGACTGGATGAGATGCATTCAAGGGTACTGAGAGCGGAAATTGCAGATGCACTAATGATGATCTTCGAGTCATCTTTAGACACAGGCATGGTGCCAGAGGACTGGAGAATTGCAAATGTTACACCCTTGTTCAAAAAGTGATGCAAGGGTAAGGCTATGAACTACAGACCAGTAGCTTGACTCCAGTGGTAGGGAAACTTCTGGAAACTATAGTTGGGACAAAATCAATAGTCATTTAAACAAGTGCACGGTAATTAAGGAAAGCCAGCATGGATTCTTTAAGGGAAGATCATGTTTGACTAACTTGTTGGAGTTTTTTGAGGAGGTAACAGAGGAGGTTGTTAAGGGGAATGCTGTTGATGTGGTGTATATGGATTTTCAAAAGGCATTTGATATAGTGCCACACAACAGACTTGTGAGCAAAACTCTAGTTCATGAAATAAAAGGGAAATTAGGCACTTGGATGTGAAATTGGCTGAGTGACAGAAAACAGAAAGTAGTGATAAATGATTTTTTTTTGGATTAGAGAAATGTTTGCAGTGAAGTTGCCCAGTTTTCAGTGCTGGGGACCTTGCTTTTCCTGATATATACCAATTACCTAGACTGTGGTTTTCAGGGCGTGATTTCAAAATTTGCTGATGATACGAAGATTGGAAGTGTTGTCAACTCTGATGAGGATAGTCTTGATCTTCCAAAGGCCATAGAGATGTTGGTGGGTTGGGCAGAGAAGTGGCAGATGAAGTTCAATGCAGAGAAGTATGAGGTGCTTCATTTTGGCAGGAAGAATATGGAGAGACAGTCTCAAATAAGGGGGGTGCAGGAACAGAGGGATCTCGTTGTATATGTACATAAGTCATTGAAGATGGCAGAGCATGTTGAGAGAGCAGTTAATAAAGCATATAGTATCTTAGGCTTTATTAATAGGGGCATGAGTACAAGAGTAAGAAGGTCATGTTGAATTTGTATAAGACATTAGTTCGGCCTTATCTGGGATACTGCATCTAGTTCTGGGCACCATTCTTAAAGAGGGATGTGAAGGCATTGGATAGAGTACAGAGGAGATTCACAATAATGATTTCAGGGATAAAGAACTGTAGCTATGAGGATAGATTGGAGAGGCTGGAACTGTTTTCCTTGGAGAAAAGAACGCTAAGAGGAGACTTGATAGAGCTATTCAAGATCCTGAGGGGTATGGACAGGGTGAGTAGTGAGAAACTGTTCTCATTCAAGAGAGCATCAAGAGCTAGATGACACAGATTCAACATAAATAGTCGTTTAGTCTTACAGAACTTGAGTATTGCTGAAAAGAGAGACACGTCTAAGTATTTCGTCTTGCACGCATCAGGACACTCGCAAGAATGCCAGTATAAGGGGGGGGAAACAAAAATTTATACTGTTTGTGAAGAGAAAGCTGATTGGTCGACAAATGGCGTTGCCATGGAGAATGCATCACTGATGGGGACTGACAGTTAACTGCCAAGCATTGTTTGAAATTTAAACCAGGTAGCAATGCCTTGACCAATCAGGGAAAGCTTAAACGTGTCTCTTTTTCCAACAATATTCAAGATTCAAAATAATTGGCAAAAGGAGTAAAAGTTAGGTGAGGAAAAATTTTTTCATCCAGAGGGTGGTCTTTTTGCCCAGTTTTGATTGAGTTATTCAAAAGGGAATTGGATGGCTACCTGAAAAGAGAATGTGCAAGGCTACGGGGATAAGGCAGGGGTAGGATGCTCTTTCTGTGAGCCAGTGCAGAGTCGATGGGCCGCAAAGCTTCCTTCTGCACTGAAAAGATTCTGTGTTTCTGTGAAATCTAAACCTTCTGACATGAACACCAAGATGCTTTCTCAAGTCTAAGTTTTGTAAGTGCGCAATGAATCTTTGGTTCCCAGGGTATCACTTAATCACATGGCGGCCAAACAACATTTGATGTCCTGTTAATCAAGTACTAGCCAGAAGGGTCTTGAAGTTTGGAAAATAATGGCAAACATTTAATACTGCTACAGTATTTATAAATAAGCTTCAAACAATATCAACTTAAACATCATTTTTCATGGCAATGGATTTAACAGTTTAGAAGATAAAAACAAAAAACTGTGGATGCTGGAAATCCAAAACAAAAACAGAATTACCTGGAAAAACTCAGCAGGTCTGGCAGCATCAGCAGAGAAGAAAAGAGTTCACGTTTCGAGTCCTCATGACCCTTTGACAGAACTGAGAGAATCTTAGGAAAGGTGGTTTAAGGTGGGGGGAGGGGGGGGGGGGAGGGTGGGGGTTGGGGTTGGGGGGAGAGAAGTTGGGGGTGCTGGGGTGGTTGTAGGGACAAGCAAGCAGTGATAGGAGCAGATAATCAAAAGATGTCACAGACAAAAGAACACAGAGGTGTTGATTTTGGTGATATTATCTAAACGAATGTGCTAATTAAGAATGGATGGCAGGGCACTCAAGTTACGGCTCTAATGGGGGTGGGGTGGAAAGGCTAGCAGGGAATAAAAGATTTAAAAATAATGGAAATAGGTGGGAAAAGAAAAATCTCTATAAATTATTGGAAAAAACAAAAGGGAGGGGGAGGAAACTGAAAGGGGGTGGGGATGGAGGAGGGAGTTCAAGATCTAAAGTTGTTGAATTCAATATTCAGTCCAGAAGGCTGTAAAGTGCCTAGCCGGAAGATGAGGTGCTGTTCCTCCAGTTTGCGTTGGGCTTCACTGGGACAGTGCAGCAAGCCAAGGACAGACATGTAGGCAAGAGAACAGGGTGGAGTGTTAAAATGGCAAGCGACAAGGAGGTTTGGGTCATTCTTGCGGACAGACCGAAGGTGTTCTGAAGATGATTGTTTACGGGGATCAGGCAGGTGAGTGGGATGAGATAAAATGCTCTTTCAGAAAGCCAGTGTAGCCTTGACGGGCTGAGTGGCCTCCTTCTGCACTGTAAAGATTCTGAAAGATTACCTGATTAGATTCATCCTGGTGACTAAATTTCTCAAACCATCGCTCAGAGAGGGACTGAGTATCTGTGTTCTTGATACATTTTTTTGAGTTTGATTCCTGGTCTGTGCTCGCTGATCTGAGCTGAAGCACAATAGGGTTACTTATCCCTTGCTGTACCACTTTCTCACATGAAGGGAAAAACTCAAATGGGGAACATTTTTCTGAACACTGTTGATTGACCTCTGTTGAAGAGTGACCTTGTTGCATGAGTGTTGACTAATTGTGGGGAAGATGTTAGCATAGTGGTGATGTTACTGTGCTGGTAATCCAGGGGACCAATCTAATTCCCTGGTGACATGAGTTCAAATCCCACCAGGGCAGCTGGTGGAATTTAAATTCAGTCACTAAATCTGGAATTGAAAGCTAGTCTCAGTAATGGCAACCATGACAGCTATCGACAATTGTCATAAAAACCCATTGGTTTGCAATTGTCCTTTCAGGAAGGAAGTCTATCGTTGTAAGCTGGTCTCCAAATCCACAGCAGTATGGTTGATTCTTAATGGCCTTCTAAAATGGCCTAGTTAGCAATTAGGGGAGGGCAACAAATGCTGGTCTAGCCAGTGACACTCACGTTCCATGAACAAATATTAATATATAAAAAAAATCTCATCTTTAGTGCTCTTGAAGGTTGACTTTATATTTTGACTGGGAATAGATATTAAACTTGGATATTGAATAAAACCGTCAAATCCCGCTGGAATTTTTTTTTATCCATGGGCTCAACTTCAAGGAGACGTAGAGAAATCTGGTTTGAAGTCCTACTCGGGACCCCTCCTTTTTCCGGTACACTGAGGACTGTGTTGGTTTCCAGCTTTCACCCGGAATTGGAAAACTTTGCTTCCAGTTACCACTCTTCTCTCAGTTTTACATGGTCCATCTCCCTTCCTTGACTTCTCTGTCTCCATTTCTGGTGATAGGCAACTAATATTCATTATAATGTCACTGACTCCCATAGCTACCTTGACTGCACATCCTACATCCTGCAAGGACTTCATTCCATTCTCCTAGTTCCTCCATCTCCATCGCACCTGCTCCAATGATGCAGTCCTCCACACTAGCATTTCTCAGATGTCTTCTTTTTTCTTCAACTGAGGATTCCCCACCTCACCCTTCCCCACTGTGGTTGACAGAGCCCTCAACAGTATTTGCCACATTTCCATCACTTCTGCTCTCAGCCCTTGCCCTCCCTCCAAGAACCACAATAGGGTTTCCCTTGTCCTCATCTTCTAGGCAGCCAGCCTCCAAGTTCAAAGGATCCCCTTCCGCCATTTCCACCACCTTCAGCATGATGCCACTACCAAACAGTCCTTCCCCTTCCTTCCCCTTTCAGTAATCCGAGGGGACCATTCCCACCGCAACACTCTGGTCCACTCCTCAGTCATCTCCAACATCCCGTTCCCTTCCCACGGCACCTTTCCATACAAAGACAGATGTGACACCTGCTGTTTTAGCTCTTCTCTCCTGACTAGCCAGATGCTCCTTCCAGGTGAAGCAGCAATTTATGTGTACTCCTTTCAGTTTGGCCTACTGTATTCGCTGTTCACAATGTGGTCTCGTCTACACTGGGGAGACCAAACACAGATTGGATGACTGCTTTGCGGATCACCACGTTCAGTCCACAAGCATGATCCCGAACTACTGGTGGCCTGCCATTTCAATTCTTCACTTTGCTCTCTCACTGGTCTGTCCTCGGCCTGCCGCACTGTTCCATTGAAGCTCAGTGAAAGCTTGAGGAACAGCACGTCCTCTTTCGATTAGGCACTTTCCAGCCTTCCTGATCCAACATTTGAGTTCAACAATTTTAGGCTGTAAATTCTATCCCCAGCATTTTGTTTCCTTTTCTTTGCATGTTTTCAGTTTTGCTCTTGTTTTTGCTTTCAGACAATAGCACACCTACTCTAGGCACATCTTTTGTTTCTTTCATTTCTTAACCCATCACCATTTGCTTTGGTCTTGGAAAACTAACTCTTCCGTCATTCAATCTCTCCATTCTATCACAGACCCCCCCCCCAACTTTGTCCTTGACCCACCCACTCCTTGCTCAAAACCTATTACATCTTCTAACTTTTTCCAATTCTTTACAAAAGGTCATCGACCTGAAACATTAACTCTGTTTTTCTCTTCACAGATGCTGCCTGACCTGTTGAGTATTTTCAGCGCTTTCTGTTTTTATTTGATGTTAACAGAGCTTGAGTGAGCCAGTTAAAGTCCTGGGGGTAGGGAGATAGCACCTGCAGCAACGTCACCGGCTACAAGTAAAAACGTCCTTGCCTTGCCGTATCTGCAAATGAGACATTTTATCAGTACATAGAGACAAAGCCACTAGGAACCTGTTAGTTTGAGGACAATCTAGATTGTAGCTTTACTTTTCCCAAACACAAAGCTACTGAGTGAAGATCTTGAAAACCATCATCAGAGAGGATACAGAAGTCTGACGATGATTCACTGGTACAAAATTACGTAAAGGCAATTTAGAATGCAACCTGTCCACCTTCGTGACTGACACTTTGGCAGTTCCATGAGGACATTGGGCACTCTATTTCATTTACTTGCCCGACAATTCTGGGATGAAGCTTTCAAAAATAAATAAAAATGTAACCCGGGTAGAGGAGCTGATTCCACTTGTGGAAACATCCAAAACTAGGGGCCATAAATATAAGATAGATACTGATAAATCCAATAAGGAGTTCAGGAGCAATTTCATTATACCGTGTGGTGAGAATGTGGAACTTGATCCCACATGGAGTATTTGATGTGAATAGCACAGATGCCTTTAAGGGGAAGTTAGATAATTACATGAGGGGAAAAAGCAATAGATTGATAGGCTGATGGACTGAGGTGAAGTAAGGTGGGAGGAGGCTCATGTGAAGCTGAAACACCAGATTGGTTGGATGGGTTGATTGCCCTGCTCTGGGTTATCAAATTCTATATAATTCTATAAAACAATATTTAAATAAATCATAAACTATAATCAGTAGATCATGACAGGGCAGTTAAGGCCTTATTATTTATTATGCTTGTTCCTCAAAAGTAGGCATACATTATGCTGTGTAGAGTCCCTGATGCCCTGTGGGTGGAGATGGGTATAAGTGCAAAGCCAGATGGAGCTACAGATTTGCAGTTTGACTCCTGCTTCTTGCAGAGATGGTTCATCTTGGCCAGTGTGTCACACGCAGCCTCAGTAGAGAGGAGGAGAATAAAGAGTGAGGCGCAAAAGCAAAAAAAAAAGCCTTGAATTATCCAGTGTCTCATAATCGCTTTTACTCAGCTGAAATCCATTCACATAGTGTAAACTGGGATTGGAACTTGGCCTGCTTGGTTTGATTGACTTAACCATAAGTGCACTTCACTAGAGCGTTTGAAAAATAACTCCTTTAGATTTCCAAATAATTCTATGCTTTCAATGCTTTCCTTCTGTATGCTTAATGATTTTAGGATACAGGGGTTGGGAAGTCAAGTATAGTTTGCCGATTTGTCCAAGACACCTTCGATCTCAATACTCTGCCCACTATTGGGTGAGTACTGACAGATTTATGCAGTTTATCTTATTTCTAGAGTTTTAACCCTCCACTGTTGTGAAACTAACTCCTTGTCTGATTTGGACTGATTTTCAGTGCCTCGTTTATGACTAAGACTGTGAGCTGTGGAAACGAGCTCCATAAGTTTCTGATTTGGGATACAGCTGGCCAAGAGCGGGTATGTAACATTGCATGTTTTCATTTGTGGTTGGAAAAAATCTTTATATTGTGTTATTTTCACAGTGGTCCAGGGAAATCTGACTGGATTAGTAGGTTAGATCTTGGGATCACATATAAGAATGGCTGAGGCAGAAACATAATTACATTTCAGATTAGGACTTAATCTTTACATTTAGAGATCACTTGGAGTTAAAGCCAGAGACTTTATTTCCCTGAAAGATATTTTTAATTTGTTTCTTTCCTCCCTGGGGCACGAGGAACTTTGATTATGGGTCACTGACTCTGCCTCATAGACTCATAGACATTTACAGCCTAGAAGGAGGCCATTTGGCCCATCATGTCAGCACCAGTCAACAAAGATCTGATTACACTAATCCCATTTTCTAGTGCTTGGCCCATAGCCCTGGAGGCTATGGCAAAGCAAGTGAATATCTAAATATTTCTTAAATGTTCCAAGGGTTTCTGACTCAACTACCCTTTCAGGCAGTGAGTTCCAGACTCCCACCACCCTCTGGGTGAAAAAAATTTCTCCTCAACTCCCCTCTTAGCCTTCTACCTCTTACCTTAAATCTATGTCCCCGGTTATTGACCCTTCTACTAATGGAAAAATGCCTTTCTTTCCACCATATCTATGTCTCTCATAATCTTATACACCTCTCAACCTTCACTGCTCTAAAGAAGACAACCCCAGCCTATCCAACCATTCGTCATATCTCAGACCCTCCAGCTCAAGCAGCACCCTGGTAAATCTCCTCTGCACCCTCTCCAGTGCAATCAAATCCTTCCCATAATGTGGTGACCAGAACTGCTCTCAGTACTTCAGTTGTGGCCTAATCAGCATTTTTTAGAGTTCCAGGATAACCTCCCTGCTCTTGTATTCTATGCCTCGGCCAATAAAGGCAAGTATCCCATGTGCCTTCTTAACCGCTTTATCTACCTGCCCTGCTACCTTCAGGGATCTGTGGATATACACACCAACGTTCCTCTGATCTTCAGTACTTTCCGAGGTCCTACCGTTCATAGTGTAATTCCTTGCCTTGTTAGCCTTCCCAAGTGCATTACCTCACACTTTTCCGAGTTAAATTCCATTTGCTACTGCTCTGCCCACCTGACCAGTCCCATTGATATCCTCCTGCAGTTTATGACTATCCTCCTTGCTATTTACCACTCTACCTGTTTTCATGTCATCCGCAAATTTCTTGATCATACTCCCTACATTTAAGTCCAAACCATTTATGTACACCACAAAAAGCAAGGGCCCAGCGCCAAGCCCTGCAGAACCCCACTGGAAACAGACTTCCAGTCACAGAAACATCCCTCTACCATCACCCTCAGCTTCCTGCCTCTCAGCTAATTTTAGATCTAATGTGTCACTTTGCCTTGGATCCCATGGGCTCTTACTTTCTTGACCAGGATGCCGTGAGGAACCTTCTCAAAGCCTTGCTAAAGTCCATGTAGACCACACTGAATGCATTACCCTCATTAGCACTCCTGGTTACCTCCTCAAAAAACTCGATCAAATTTGTCAAACACGACCTTCCCTTAAATCCATACTGACCATCCCTGATTAATCTGTGTCTCTCCAAGTGCAGATATATTATAAATGAATGGCTCTGTCTGTCTTTTACATGGATAGTAAAGGTATAATATTGTGTGAGTTTGCTCCTGGTATATGGATTCACTAGAGAGGGTATGTGGCTCTCCCGATCAAGCTCAGAATTTCATGTTGTGGATCTGTCGTGGTGCAATTTGTGCAACCAAAAAAATGCACATTTCTTGTGGGCTTACTGCCGCATTTTAATTGGTTGCACCATTGTTTATGCTGCTTGATCATATAAAACAAGCTCGGTACAGTCTGGATGGCCTAGACTTTTAAGATTCAGCTTCTTAAATGTTTGTACCACGTTTCAGTGACAGTCGTTTCTTGTTACATTATTTTATTTGTGTTTTCATTGGTGTGTTATATTTCATTCTTGTTTGCCCCTGTTTTTATTTTTTCAATTGCATGACATAATTTTCCCACACCTTTTCCTAGAAGAGCCTCAATTCCAGTTGTTACTTGTGGCACCCAAAATTGGGCAGATTAGACATTACTTTGGTAATGGGGGTTCCAATGGTGCTCCTAAATTTAGAGGAGAAAGAACTGCTCTTGGGCAGACAAGAAAGCCAGGTGTAACCCCAACTAGGGTCATTTGGAAAAATATATATTCTTGGAATGTGGGTGTCACTGGCAAGGCTGGCATTTGTTAGTATTTGTTAGTTTGTTAGTATTTGCCCTGCAATGGACACCTGTGAACCAGCTGAGCTTTTCTTATGAAACAGCTCAACAGATCACAGGGCATTTCCTGAGAAGTCAAGTTCTCAAGAGTGAAGAGCATTGGTGATGGTATCCATGGAGCCAACAGATTCCTGCTCTTCGTCTATTTGCTCCTACTTGGTTTCTATGGGAGGTACCCCTAAAAACTCAATAACTGCAATTGCTAGAATGTGCGTAGATGCAGTGATGCTTGCAAACCTCTGTGTACAATCTGAAGGTGCACAGAGTAAACTCTTGAAGAGCAGACAAGGCCTAATACAAATTGATGAACTGCATATAGTGAACGCAGGAACAAGAAAAGGTCATTCACCCCCTCCAACCGCTTTGGTCATTTAATTGGGCCTTGCTGATCTGTATCTTGAACTCCAATTGCTGGCCTTTGTTCCATATCCATTGATACCCTCATAGGTCTCAGGTTTGAAAATTTCCATTAACTTAAAGGTTTGAAGATTTCCACTAACTTACTGTGAAGAAATGAAGAGTTCTGGTGAAGGGTCATATGGACGCAAAACGTTAACTGTGTTCCTCTCCACAGATGCTGGCAGACCTGCTGAGTTTTTCCAGGTATTTTTGTTTTTGTTGTGAAGAAGTGCTTCCTGATTTCACCCCTAAATGAAGAAGCTCTGAGTTTAAGATTATTCCCTCTTGTTCTGAATTTCTCCGCCAGATGAAATAGTTCCTCTGCACCTGTGCTACCAAATTCCTTTTATCATTTTAGGTACCTCAATTTGATCATCTCTCAAACCTCTAATCCCAAGGGAATGCAAGTTAACTTTATGCAACCTGTCATCAGAACTGAACTCTTTAAGTCCTGCTAGCATTCTGGCAAATCTGCATTGTACTAAATCAAAGGCTAGTGTGTATTTTCTGAGGTTCAGTGCACAAAACTGAAATACAATATTTCAGATGTGACCTGGCCATAGCTTGTACCACTGAGGCATCACTCCCTCACTATTGAACTCCAATCCCCTTGAGATACAAGCAAACATTTCACTCATTAGCCTTTTTATTTATTCTTTGTACCTGTGCACTAGCTTTTAGCCATTTGTGTTGTTATGATCTTTGTGAAGCTGGACCAGTAACTTTTAAAAAGAAATTCAGTTATTAACTAAAAGTTTACACAAGGTTTCATATTTTAATCAAGAACTTTTAAAGTACAAGAGTTAAACAAAGCAAGCACCACTAACTTAACACTATATTTCTTAAAAACATATATGTTACCCTCAAAAATCTAAGTAGTACACTGCTTGTTCTACCTCTCTTAAGCATCTTGGAATTGTGGACATCCTAGTACAAGCATTATTGCTTAATGATTCCAAATCAGAAAACACCCTTGGTTTCTGATAGCCTCCTGCTATTGGTCTACAGCTCCTGGCATAGTTCTCCCTCTGCCTATCTCAAAGCTGCTCCCAGGCTCCAACTGGGCCTGTAATGTTTCTATGAGAAATCACACAGATAAACCCAAAACCAAAAAAAAAACTCCTCCCTGCAATCAATCCACAAAGCAATGTGGCATACCTACATTGTCCCAGATAGAGATCCAAACTAATTATCTCCCATTCCCAAATCTGTCCTGAGATCTGAAAAGTATATGGATACTTTGAGACTTTCCCATGTTTACCAGTTGCTTTTCAACCTTACTTTGATTTGGGAAAATTATATGAATAATTTATATCTCTAATGTAGACAAGTGCAATCTTACCAGACTCACTGGCTCCATTATGGAGATAAGAGAGGACCACGTGTTGTTTATTGTTTCAAGTCTCTAACTCTAACATGTACCATCCTTTGAATTGTATTTACTTTAGATCTGCTTACCAGGTCCCATCAGAGGCTTTTTTTTTTACCTTACATTTAAAAATTTTAATGCTCAAACTAAAAAGTTATATTCCTGAAACATATGAAGCATGAAATTAGACATTTTCACAACAGTGTGCATGAGTGTTTATATGCCTTTGCTTCACCACGGCTCTCAGATTCTCACCCTTAGGAACATATTCTAATTTGTCTTTCTCAAATTTGCAGTAGATTACCCTGCACTCCCCACAATTCACCCCCATCTGCCATAGCTTTTCCCAATTACTTGGTCTGTCATTGCCCCTTTATAATTTTGTGCTCCAACCTACACAACCTACAGTGCTTTAGAACTTTGGAAAATTATGACAACAATGCACCTGTAATTCTCTCATCTATTCCTTTTAAAACACTGGGTTGTAAACCAGCAGGTTCTGGGGACTTGTCTGTCTTAAGTCCCATTATTTTCTCCATTACTATTTTAAAAAGTTATTAGATGCTTCTCCTTGACATGTTGGTGCTTTTTGGCCCTCTTTCACTGTGAAAATGGACATGAAGTACTCATTTAACAAATCTGCCAATTCTTTAATATCCTTTTATAGTCATATCTGTGCCTTTCTTTAATGAGCCCATGTCCTCCTTTATCGCTCCCTTTCTCTTAATAAAGTGATAAAAAAATTACTGTTAGCTTTAATATTCTTGCAATATTCAGCACCCCTTGTGTAAAGGAATGCTTCCTGACATCACCCTGAATGATGTAGCTCTAATTTTAAGGTTATGTCCCTTGTTCTGAGCTCCTACACCAGAGAGAAATCATTTCCCTCTATCTACCCGTCAACCCCTTTAATCAGCATAAACACCTCAATTAGGTCATCCAATAATCTTCTATATTCAAGGGAATACAATCCTGGTCTATGCAAACTGTTGTTACAATTTAACACTTTAGCACCAGTATCACTCTCATGAATCTGCATTGCATCTTCTCTGAAGGCCATTATATTTTCCCTGGCTTGTTGTGTCCCACAACTGAATACAATACTCCAGATGGGGTCTAACCAGAGCTCTGTGTAGTTGAAACATAACTTCCATCCTTTTTGTTTTACAAGTCCAATCAGATAAAGGCCAACATTCTATTGGCTGTTTTAATGGTCTTGTTCACTAGCTTTTAGTGATTTCTGATCTTGGGCTGCTAAATCTCTCTACTCCTTCACGGTTCCTAGTTTCTGGTCATTCAGAAAATAACTTCGCAACACAATGAGTGTGAGATGATTATTCATCGCTGGGAGAATCTAATATATTGAATCTTACTTTCGGTCTATGCAAATAATGAAACTGGCTCATTAGCATCTTGAATACCTATTAAAAATTTTATAAATACACTAGGCTTTAAAACACAGGGTATCTTTCTTTCCTCTCAATTCTTTGCATTGAAAAATTGAATAATGGACAAAAAATGCCAACATGGAAGGGTTTACTGACTGGAGTTCCTGGTTCCAGGAATGTCCCAGAATAATCCCCCATAGCTGGCTGTGATTGTATGTGGCAGCTAATTGACCCCTAGCATGAGGAGGTTGTCAACTGAAGAGATGCTGAGTCGAATGATCCTTTACACTTGGGAGTCTAGGAGAATGAGAGGTGATGTCTTTGAAACATATGATTCTGAGAGAGTTTGACAAGATAGATGCTGAGAGGATGTTTTCTCCTGGCTGGAGAATCTAGAACTAGAGGGCAGGGTTTCAGGATAAGGAGTCAACTAGTTGGGACTGAGTTGAGGACAAAGTTTTTTCACTCAGAAGGTTGTGAACCTTTGGAATTATCTATCTAAGAGGAGTAAGTGTTCAGCCGATAACTGTGTTCAAGGCCAAGGTCAATAGAGTTTTGAACTTTAAGTGAATCAAGTGATAGGTGGAGTGATTGGAAAAGTCATTTTGATGTTGAAGATCAGTTATGGTCTTATTGAATGGCAGAGCAGGTTTGAAGGGTGGCATGATCTATTCTTGCTCCTATTTCTTATCTTCTTGTGCTCTTCATTGGCAGACCCCAGTCAAATTTGGGGGTTTCTTCTTGGGCCAGAAATCTGGAAGACCTTGGTATTGCTCTAAATTTCTGCCCACACACCGTTAGTGTCCTCTCAGCAGTTTTGGTCTGACAATACGTTCTCGTCAGAGCATCATAATAACTTGGCGTAACTACTTGTATTTCACTATTATTGATATGTGTCCCTATATTCTGTTAAATTATTTAATTGCCTTTTTCATGCTGTCTCAACAAAGATACCTCCAGGTCTCTTTCTAAATCACTGTAGACTAGTTCTATTCCTTCACTTCATGCTGATGGAGTGTGGTTCAGGCTTGGCAGATAAGTGGCAGGTAACATTTGAGACACACCAGCGCCAGGCAATAACCATCTCCAACTAGAGAGAATCTAAACATCTCCCCTTACCATCGCTGAATTCCCCAATATCAAGTGTGATGGAACACTGTCCACTTGCCTGGATGAATGCGGCTCCAACAACACTTAAGCTCGACACCATCCAGCACAAAGCAGCCCACCTGATTCGCACTCCATCCACTAGTCTAAACATTACTCCCTCCACCGCCAATGCACAGAGCAGCAGTGTGTTCTATATATAGGATGTACTGCTGCAGCACTCCATGCTCGTTCACCAGCACCTTCCAAACCTGTGACCTCTATGACTGAGAAAGAGAAGGGCATGGGAATTTGTTCCCTTCCAAGCCGCACACCATCCTGACACAGAACTATATCACCATTCCTTCACTGTCACGGGATCGAAATCCTGGAACTCCTTTCTCAGCTACACCAGATGGACTGCAGTGACTCAAGATCATGGCTTATTGCCACCTTCTCAATGGCAATTGGGGATGGGCAACAAATGCTGGCCTAGCCAGTGGTGTCCACCTATCATGAAAGAGAAAAAAAATCATTAAATGCACAATATTTTGCATTTGTCAGTCCAAAATTTCATTTTTCACTTTGGCAAAATCCCAAAATATATATAACCTTGCAAGAAAGCAATCTCTTCAGGAAGGGAAAATTGTTGAGTGAATTAGTATACAAGTTCTGTAGTCGAGGTCTAGTAGCCCTCTGACATGGATCACTAAAAGAGAGGCATGTTTAGTTCAGTATTTTAGCAACAAACCGGATTCAAAATAGCAGTCATATCAGTGGGCTGTCCCCTTGTTACGCTTAAAAGCACAGAATGCAAATACAGCTCTTAATTAAGAAAGAACACAAGAGCTATCCTTCATAGGGTTCTCTTCGTGATCTCAGAGTGTCCCAAAGGGCTTCACAAAAATTAAAATATTCTTCAAATGCAACCAGTGTTACATTGTAGCGACAATGGCAACCAATTTGCACAAATCAAAGTCTCAGAAATAGCAATGAAATTCAACACCAGATAAATTATTTTTAGTGATGTTTTTTGAGGGATTAACGATGGCCAGGACAGGAAAGGAACTTGTCTGCTCATTTTCAAGTAGTGTTGTGATGTGATTTCTGTCTACCATAACTTAAAATAATGATTGAGGAAGATATAAGTAATAGAAAGACCAAAGTAGTAGTTTGGAAAGAAAGCAAGCTTGATGGGTTGAGAATGGAAATAGGAAGTTAGACTGAAAAGAAAAGATAAGCAAAGATGTCAAACAGTAATGAAAAATATTTAAAATGATGATCAAGATATTCAACATAAAGGTATTTGTTAAAACAAAACAAATAATAGCTAGTAATAAAACACCATGGAAAATAGAAGAAATAGGATAACATGGAAACTGAAGAAAAAGTACTCTAAGTACATGGGCAATAAAGCAAAGAACAGCAAAGAATGACAAAAAGATTAATAAGGAGGGAAAAATTAGAATATGATTGAAAGCAAGTAAGTAATATAAAGATGGGTAGTAAGAGTTTCTATAGATATTTAAATAAGAAAATAGTTAACAAAGGGAATGTTGGTCCTATAGAGGGTACATCTGGTGAATTGATAATGGAAAGTAGGGAGATGGCAGATGAATTAAACAGGTATTTTGCTTCGGTCTGCACTATACAAGATACAAGTGACATCCTGGAAATAGCTGTAAATCAGGAAATGGAAGGGAGGGAAAATTAGAATCACCAGGGAAGTGGTATTGAGCAAACTGTTGGGGCTGCGGGCTGACAAATCCCCAGGTCTAGATAGACTTCACCCTAAGGTCTTGAAAGAAGTGGCTAATGAGATAGTTGTTGCACTAGTTTTAATTTTCCAAAATTCCCTAGATTTGGGGAAAGTTCCATTAGATTGGAAAATAGCAAATGTAACTCAATTATTCAAAAAGGGAGGGAGACAGAAAGCAGGAAACTATAGGCAATTAGCCTAACATCTGTCATAAGGAAAATGTTAGAGAAGCTTTTGTTGAAGATGTAATAGCAGGGCCCTTGGAAAATTCAACACAATCAGGCAGAGTCCACATGGTTTTTTAAAAGGGAAATCATGTTTAACCAATTTATTGGAGTTCTTTGAAGGAGTCACATGTGCTGTGGATAAAGAGGGTCCGGTGGATGTGCTGTACTTAGATTTCCAGAAGGCATTTGATAAAGTGCCACATCAAAGGCTATTGCAGAAGATAAAAGCTGATGGTGTAGGGGTAACATATTGGCATGAATAGAAGATTGGCTGACTAACAGGAAACGGAGTTGGCATAAGTAGGTGGAGGAAGAAGTAAGAGTGGAGGAAGGAGTTAGGAAGGGGGCAGGTATAAGGCTGGAGGAGGAAGTGAGGGTGGAGGAAGAAGTGAGGCAGGAGGAAGAGGTAAGGCTGGTGGAAGGAGTCACGGGGTACTAAGGGTGGGGGAAGAGGTAAGTGTAGAGGGAGGAGTCAGGAAGGGGGAGGGACTAAGGGGAGGAGCCCAGAGGGTGGGAGTACTGGGGGATGGGGGGAACGGGTGCAGAGAGGGGTTGTGTAGGTGAACATGCATGGGAGGGGTTGGATATGTCCATGTCTGCCTCTTGGGGAGCAAACTGACGGTGGGCATGGTATGGTCGATGGGTGTGAATGACGGAGGGCAGAGTGAGGCGGTAGGGTGGGAGGGTGAGGGCTCGATGGTAGTGATATGACAGACGGCGAGGGTGGTTGGTGGGGATCTGGAGGCAGACATGAACCCTGGGGGTGGGAAGGAGGAGGTCAGGCAATGAATGAGGATGGGTGTGGGATTTTCAGGAAGGAAGGGAATCTGCACGTTCACCTGTACATCCCTGAAGGAAAAGGATTGGGGCTGGTAGGTAACGGAAGGTGATGCTGGGGGTGGAGGGGGGAGGAGAGGTGGGTGTCAACTGTGATGGGGGAAAGGAAATGGGTGACTGGGGAAGGGTAAAGGATGGGGGAGTGAAAGTAAAACTGAATTAGCATAATGCTGATCAAATCGAAAGTGAAATGAGAGTCATGGTGGGCAAGATCATGTGTTCCATAGGAATGTGATGAGTGGGTGGGCAGAGATGCAGGTCAGCTCAGATGGACAACTGAAAGTGAACCCCAGCAGGCAGTATTGAAAATGCTCAGGACAGTGAGATGAGCATGAAATGTGACGGATCCATGTCTGTGGGAGAGAGTGTTTGCACGAGGGTCCGAAAGGCCCTGCCACACACACACTTCTCCCTCCAGAATCACTTGTGGCTTCCTCTGAGGTGATGCGTCTTCCGGGCTGCTTACTTCTGTCTCTTCATAGGAGGAGGAGTCCTCTTGTCTGTAGATGAGGATATGGATAGAGCCGAGGGACTGGCTGGCTGAGGGTGTTGGTTCCTTGGCAGAGCTCCTGTGAACCAAAGTAGAGATGGCAGCAGAGTCAAAAGCAGGAGAGAGGGCACAGTTGCATTGAGGGACAGATGATGTGGTGCTGGATCCTCAGATGGGTGTTTCTTGCCAACCTCACTGTCGTCGCAGGTAGGGTCCATGTCCTCTCCAGTCAGCGTGATGGCACATTCCTCAAAGTGAGTGAGGGGTCTAATGTGAGCCACTCCACCCCCAGTCTGGGACCTCTCCCTGCTGTTGTGAGCCAGCTTCTCCTGCATGAAAACAGATGGAGAGAGTGTGGTCAGGATGCACGGCACCACATGGAATGTTTGTGTGGTGAGAGGAGCAATGAACGGGATGAGGATGTGAGCTTGAGAGGATACGAGCCTGATGGAGATGCGAGGGTGTGTGTGAGAGTTAGTGGTGCTGTACCTTGAGGTGTGAGATCCCTGTGGACTTGTGGTGGGTTAATGAGTGTGTGAGTTGAGAGTGATGAGAAGAGTAAGTTACCCTGGCAGAACGGATGAGACCATTCATCCTGTAGTGGCATTTGGTGGCTGTCCTCTTTTGCAGGGTGTTGGCGCTGACTACCACTAGTAGAGGACATCCAAAAGACGTTCCAGTGACGCATCGCTAAACCTGGTGGCCTTTCATGGTCATCTTGCCTGCAGTTGGCATGGCCTGGAAGCGTGACTGGACTGGACTTTAAATATGGCTCCCGGTGTGATAAAGCGATGAGGTGATTGCAGGCGAGTGAATGAGAGCCTGCCTGCCAAGGAAACAGCGTGTTTCCTGGGAATACATAAATAATGTGGCGGTGTTCGGGACGATACAGAGTGAAAACCCGCCATCGTGGCTGGCAGGCAAAACATCTTTTTACCTGCCCACTACCGCACTGAGTGCAAATCTGGGATGATTTCGCCCTTTGAGAACTTTGTGCATTCAAGCCCCACTCTAGAGACTTGAACTGAATGTAAAATATGCCATGAGCCAGTGCAATCCGGCAGCATTTAAAAATGTAATTTAAAAAAACGCTTAAAAATCTGAAAAGAATTTTTTTTTACGGATAGAGATGAGAGGGAACTGAAACCCCTGTTCTCTTCCCTTACTGTCAGTTATGGGTATATTTTTTGAAAAGGAAGAAGTGTGTTTCTTAACCCCTGAGTGTGTGGACAATTTGAATAACCAGCAGTCGGCCTTTCGTGGGGCTAAGTAAAGAATAAAATTATTCATGTGTTGACCCTGAAAATCTAACACCATGTCACTCATTCATCAGCTGTCACACAAACACACATACACCCGTGCCCCACCCCCTGAGGAAAATACAGTTAAAGAGAATAGTGCAATTTTACAAGCTGTAAACAAAATAATAGTTCATAATTCACATGATTGACTTGTCTTGGAAAACATATAGTGCAGGCCTGATGTAGAAGAGATTTTTCACAACTGACGAGTAGTTAGGTGAAAATCAATAACCAAAATCATAGAGCAAAGTCATTGCAGGATTCTCTCGAAGAGATGGACTTTCTGCAAGTCAGGGAGTTAGCTACTTGTCTTGTTACCAGGAGGTACATTTGTTGTACTGGTGGACATGAAAAGGAACAGCCTTGGAGACCTTATGATGTTACAGCTTCCAGCTCTTAAGGCCCTTTCTGCTTCTGCTTTTTCTGCAATACTTGAGTTTTGCAGATGGTACTTAAATAATAAATAGTGAGACCAACATGGCTGCCTTACCTTGTGAATCCTCTCAGTTCCCCTTTCCAAATGTATTGTTGGGCTTGGGTTGCTTAGCCACAACCTGGATTATTGTCTGCGGATACTCACCCTGGGAGTTTGAGACAATTACTGTCTTGGTTTCAGAATGACCAATTCAAGTCAGGAAATTCCTTTTTGGATGATTTCAGGAGATGGGTAGTCACACCACTACTCTAGAACGTACTTTTAATCCTTTTGAGACTGTGGCAGTTTTTGAATCCATAGACCAAGAGTCAGGTGACCCTTGGCCATCTTTTGGCAGTCCGTCATTGTTAATTTTAAAGTAAAAGTTAATTTTAGAAGATTTTAAGCTTGAGTACAGTTTATGTTTTAAGAGTAATGAATATGACATGCCTTTACTGGACAGGGCAATATATTTAAGACTGGTAATTTGGTGCAGTTTGATTAATGCAGTTGAGAGTGGGTATCACAAAAAAAGAAGCATTTTTAAACAGTGTCAATTCACCATCTGTGTCTAACCTGATTTTGAATTACTGGCAAAAGGCTTTTAAAAGTTTTTCAGAAGCATTTGCTAGTTATATTGTGGTACAGTAGTCAGTTTCTGATTCAATTTTAAAAAGGTTCAAGAGCTTTTCAAACATGCCTATGACTGTTTCTAGGCCCAAAAGAGCCAGCTTAATTTTTTGAGCCTCCTCAAAGACCTGGAAATAAGCAGAAGTTCCCAATGGTGATGAAATGATCCTGGGCAGGGCCTGCTTCTGCAGTGTTTTTTTTTAAAACTGGCACAACCAGTGGAAATTTCATTTACACAGACTGTAGTTTGTGCTTGAAGTTTTGCAACCCTTTGCGTGGGTTGCACTGACTTCAGGTGGGTTACGCCATAAGAAGTAAGGCAACTGAATGGAAGCTCTACCTTGTTGGTGTTCTGAATAAGGATTTATGATGAAACATTGATTAGTACAGAACTTTCCAAACCTGCAGGCTAAGAGAATTCGAACCAAACAAACTAACAAATAAGAAATGCAAGCACATATTACTGATAATGGAGGAAAAATGTGGGGTGGCAAATACTTGATATTTTGAAGGGTACCAATTCAAATTATAGTTCTTTTTGGCAACGTAGTTTTGTTTTATGACAATGTGAATTGTTTTTGAGCCCTTAGCAATGTCTCCTTACTGCATTCTTCGAGTACGTTTCTAATTTACAGTTGACAACTCTACAGTGCTTTCTTTTCAGTAAATTGTACGCACCATTTGTTTATTTCAGAATGACGAGGCATTGTGAAGGGGATTTGAAAGATAATTTATTTTTTCATTCTTCTCACTTCCCTTTTAAGAGGTTTCCATGTACCATTTCCTGAATGAAAGGGCAGGGGTGTTACACTTAGGCCTTGGCTGATGTTGCTCAAAAGCTACTATTTAGCTGATGCACAGCAGTTTCCTGAGGTAACCTCCAACTTGATTTACCCCGAGAGTGGGGTTAGAACAGTGGGAGTGGGGAGCTGGTGCAGGCAGACAAGAAGAGAAAGAACACAGACCACATTTATTATGCTTTCTTTCGAATGGCACGCTTCAGATTGGGAACACATTGTGTGGCAAAGCTGAAAATACAAACCACATTCCACTGCTCTGTGACTCAATTTACCAACAGTAATCCTTTTGAGAACTTTTGTCTTTGAAAAACATTGCAGAAAGAAGATGGAAGCGGTGGGGGTGGTGGTAGTGGTGGGGGGGGGGGAGCAGACAAAGTAGCATGCAAACACTCAATTCATGCTTTGCGAATTTGCATTCTCTATGCTGTTAGTGAACTGACTGCTCTTCCAATTTTGCATCTGATTATGGTCGTTGAGGTCAGGAATAATAGATACCTGATCTATGAACTTTGTGCCGTATCAAGTCTGCAAACGTTGATTATACAGTCCATTACTGCACTTAGAATAAACCTGATCATACTGATCCTTTTTTAAGTAAGCCTGGAGGTTTAGAAAGGGCTATTGTCTCCTTGGTTATAAATCCTAAATCGGGCAATCCACCGATACTACTCAAGAAAAACTGAAATTCACGGGAGCATTGATTTAAATTATTTACATGGGGTGCAAAGCTCCATGCTACGCACCCAAATGTTTTGTAAAGCACTTGAACACCCTTCTAGCATGGGCTAGATTGAGAATGAACCTACATCTACCTTTCCATGGCAGTGTGACTGACTGCACCCTCAGAAAGAACATCTCCAGCTGCACCAGACTATGTCATACTGGCTGGGTAAGATTGACAATTTTTTGCCTAAGTATGGGCTCTTCAATGTTGCAGTTTATACTCCCTGGAATCTGCATTAACTCTATGTAGACTCGCTTCATGTTCGGACCCTTCCACCTGAAGAAAGGAGATTTTGATTCAGTCGCCAGGTGAAATATCTCTGCCCATCATGCCTATTGATCTCTCTATGGTCTACACTGACACAGCCAAACAGCACTCAGAGTAAATAAGTGACAAATAGTTGAACATCTACATAACCCATTACCTTTATGCTGTGTTTTAAAAATTGTCCCTTCCTGTATTTTAGCAGAAGTAAAAAAAACCTTAAGCATGAAACAGGGACAGGATTGAAACTGAATAACAACTTCTACTTAGCTTCAACATAGCAAAATATCCCAAGGCATTATCAAATAAAATTTGACACCAAGTCACAAAAGGAGATATAGGGGCAAGTGACTGAAAGCTTGGTCAAAAAGGTAGATTTTAAAAAGCATTTTAAAGGAGGAGAGAAGGGGAGAGATCTTTAGGGAGGAAATACCACAGCTTAATGCCTAGCCAACTGAAGGCACGAATGATAATTGAGAGCCAAAAGAAACTTGGATGCAAAAGAGTAGAGATTTCGGAGGTTGTACGGATGGAGGAGGTAACAGAGATAGGATGGGTCAAGGCCATGGAGGGATTTGAACATAAGGATAAGAATTTTAAATTTGAGGTGTTGCTGGACTGGGAACCAGTGTAGGTCAGTGAACATGGGGTGGAAGGTAAGCGAGACTTAGTGCCAATCATTTTGGAACAGCAGTGTTTTCAATGAGCTGAGGTTTACAGGGAGTGAAGTTGGGAAGTCTGTCAGGAGAATGTTTGAATAACTCCTTTGACTAAACGCTGTTGGATCTGACCATGGAATATTTTGTTGTGTATTCTGACTAGTTTAATTTTGAAATGAAAATTGAAAAAATTCTGTTAAAAGGACAGAATTGGCTGCTTTGCCATGTGGTTGGGCAAATGTTGTGTGTGATTCCACTATACAGATCAGCTCATTGAGCTCATTCCAAGTGTGTACATATGTTGCAGATATGACAATTGCCTTCAGAGTGGGTCAAACATAAGAATACAGAATGTATCATTTATTTGGCTTGATTAGTGAAAGAATACCGAAATATGAAGCAGACAGGAAATAAATGCTGGAAATATTCAGCAGGTCAGGCAGCATCTGTAGAGAGAGAAATAGGTAATCTTTCAGGTCAATGACCCTTTATGAGAACTTTCAGATCACCGACCTGAAACATTAAACTGTATTTTCCCAGCCTTTTGGAGAGGGGCTGGGAGTCGGTAGGATTGGCAATAAGGTGAGGGAAGGGGTCGGGGAGGCAGCCCGCCTCCATGGTATACGGCCTGTGTCAGGCATCTTAGTGACGCAGCTGCCTGCTGGCCAGTCAAGTGGCCGCAAGGCTCTTTTCCCACCCCGGCAAGCATTTTTTCTGTGTTAGAACGGCCCACTGCCACCTGGGGAGATGATCAGAAACACCCTGGCAGCCTCCAAGTGGGTTCTCGGAGAGAGCCTTCCTTGATGTGAACTCCAAGGCCGATGGAAAAGCCCGGCAATCGGAATGGCTGATGCCACGCCCAACATACCATTGGTGTCTCATGACCTCCCGTCCTTGATAGCCAGGGCTGTCCTGGCCTCAGCTGTTCAAAACTAACCCGCCTGCTCTTCGAGGGCCCCTCAGCCAGTGAACCTCAGCCACAGCAATGGCCACCACTAGCAGTGGTGCTGTGAGTCTGCTGGCCTTCTGATTTGGCTGGCAGCTCTAGTGGCTTGGCTGCTGTCCTCGACTGGCCGTGGTTGGCAAAATGCTGCCCCAGGGTCCTACTGCACATGAGAGAGTAGTGTTACCTACCACTCCCCATCCCCTGCGGGGGGACTTAACTGTGCATGAAAAGAATTCAATTTGTTAACCCTGTTCTCTCTTCACAGAGGCTGCCAGACCTGCTGAGTATTTGCAGCATTTTCTGCTCTTCTTCCAGGTTCCCAGCATTCACAGTACTTTGTTTTTGTGTTGGGGATTCTTCCAAATTTGGCAATGCATCAGAAAAAGCAGGAAAAGGTCCAGTCATCCGAACGTGCTAAAATACTCTGGCCACTCGATTTCACAACCAGTGGCAAAAATAAATGTGGATTTCTCAACAGGAAAGTGAGTCATTGCCCAGCACTGCTTGCCTGTGGAGCCTCAGTCTGCCTGGGAATAACTTTTCCCTTTTCCATTTAATAAGCTTTTTTCCAAAAGTGGTATCTGTATGCCGAGTGTGGGGTTGAGAAGAAGCCCAGGGAAAACAAAGGGTTAAAAGAGTCTAAACATTGGACAACCCATATTCTTAGATCTGATCCATGAACCATCCTGCTGTTTTGCAATCTGTGTGAGTGTGCAAATTTACAGACCCAGGATATGGGATGAAAGGAATGAAAATATTTAACATCCAGGAATTTCCACCATCTGCACTTAAACCAAGAACAGGCTGTACACTTAATTTCCTAAGTTATTAAAAAAACTCAAGTTTCTTACATAATGGCATGGATCCACTTTCAGTAAACTGTTAACTTTTGGCCTTCTTGCTTGTGAGGTCATGGTGCTTGTGGCTGTTTGGAGGCAGAAAATTTACTTGTCCCTTTGAGTATTGTGCCTTCTCGTTCATCAGCTTGAACTCCTCCTGCCAATAGCAACAATTTGCAAGAGGTGAGCAATCTGGGGTGTTCCTCACACAAATCTTTGAATGGCTGGGCTTTCTAAATAGAGACATGGGGCCGGATCTTCATGCCTCCTTCCATGTCAGAACAGAGGCGAGCGGATTTAAAAGTGGTGGGCAGTACCTGATTCTGGGATGCCAATTCCCTTTGTGTGGAATTTTTATGACCCCAGGTACAGGGTGCAGGTAGTGAGCCTGCATGCAGCAATCCTGCCCTTGCCTACTGCATTGTGGGGATGGCATTTTAGACCTACCGCTATTTCTATGGAGTTAGGCTCATTTTGGCAGGAGACATGGTTCATGGCATCTTGTGAAATATGGGCTAAGCCTGGAGTCAGGAACCTTTTGATGGGTCAGTTCAAAAGGTGTTGACAACTTTACATGTCATAATGTAATGGTGTATGAAACATTATTTATATTTTTAATACAGTGATTAATGATAGAGCTTTGTTTAAAAAGGTAAGTGACCATTAAATTGGCCAGCATTACGAAAGTACCCAGATGCATTAAAGTACTTTATCCAGTTTGATTGACATCTGTTGAGCTTTTGAAGCAGTGAGACAGATGACCATCTCTTCAGGCTACTTCAAAATGCTTTAATGTTCAGCACAACCACCTGTTAAGTCTTTGAAGCAGTGCAGCAGATAGCTATTTGTTTCACTACTTGAAATATTTTAATGTATTCAGGTCTGGAAGTTTTGTGACATAGCAGTGCAATGGTATCCCATTATGAATTGCTGGCTGAGTTTCAAAACCCACTAATGGATTCAGCTCAACAGGGGTTGTTGATGCATCTGTCAAGAGGACTTTGAGATTTAATTTAATTGACAGCTTTATGAACAGTGAAAAGAATAAGCTTTTTTGAATCAGTTTTTGAATATGTATTTGTTTATTTGATAGTTTTATGAACACTTAGGAGGATTAAGGTTTATTTTTGAAGAGGTTTCTGAATTGGCTGCTGACAGTTTCATTAGAATCTCAGACTTTCCCCTGGTGCTATTAGTCTCATAAGTTCTGTCCATAGTGGATACTGTTGAGGGGAACTGTAGTTATGGAAGGGGAATGGGAGTATAAGCGGGCATTGGGAGGTGGGTGGGTGGAGTTAAGGGGTGAAGACTAGGGTGCTCTTACACTTGTTTACATCAAAAGTGGTTGTTCCAGTGAATGGAGGTGGGCCCGCCTCTGCATGTGCCTTCACCCTGCCTCAGGAGGGCGCAGCCCTGACTCCAGCCCATTCCACCATAAAAATAGCATGGGCGAACAGGAGGCAGGATTGCAATGTAATGAAACGATGAAAATCTGGGGCATAAGAGTACAAAAGCCAGGAGGTATGCTAAACCTTTAGAAAACACTAGCTGGAGGATTGTGTCAAATTTTGGGCTCCACATTTTAGGAAGGATATCAAAGCTGTGGAGAGGGTGCAGAAGAGATGTACTGGAATGATTCCGGAGATGTGGGATTATCGTTGCATGGATGATCTGGAGAAGCTGGGGTTCTCTTTAGCATAGATAAGGCTAAGAAGAGATTTGCTAGAAATGCTAAAAATCATGAGTTCAGATCGAGTAAATAAAAAGAAACTGTTCCCTTTGGCTGAAGGGGTGATAACATAGGAAATAGGAACAGAAGTAGGGCACTCAGCCTGTTGAGCCTGCTGCACCATTCAAACAGAGCTTGGCTGATCATTTTTCCCACTATCCCCATATCCCCTAATGTCATTAGTATCCAGCAATCTATCGATTTCTGTCTTGAACATGCTCACTGAGTACCCATAAGCTTCCATACCCTCTGGGGTAGGGAATTCCAAAGATTCACCACCCTCTGAGTGAAGAAATTCCCCCTCACCTAAGTCATAAATGGCCTACCCCTCAGTCTGAAACTGTCCCCTGGGTCTAGATTCACCTGCCAGGGGAAACATCAAAACCACATCTATCCTGTCACGCCCTGTTAGAGTTTTGTAAGTTTCAATGAGATCACCTCTCATTCTTCAAAACTCTAGAGAATACATTCCCAGTTTCTGCAATCTATCCTCATAAGACAATCATGCCATCCCAGGGATTAGTCTGGCGAAACTTCAATGAGCTCTCTCTCTGGTACACACTTTCTTCCTCAGATAAGGAGACCAGAACTGTACCTAATACTCCAGGTTCGATCTCACCAAGGCTCTACACAATTGCAGCAAGAGATTTTTATTCCTGTACTCAAATCCCCCTGTGATGAAGGCCAACATACCATTTGCCTTCCTAATAGCTTGCTGCACCTGCATGTGAGCTTTTAGTAACACATGAACAAAGACACTCAGGTCTCTTTGGACACCAACAACACCGCTAACCATTTCAGAAATACTCTGCCTTTCTGTTTTTTCTGCCCAAGTGGATAACTTTACACTTATTCACATTATATTCCACCTGCCATGTTCTTGCCCATTCATTTAGCCAGTTTAAATCCCCTTAAAGGCTCCTTGCATCATCTTCACAAATTACATTCCAGCCTACATGTGTGTCATCACCAGAAAGAACAAGAGGCAACATGTCGAGTAAATGAGTGGAATGTGCTTCCTGATACAGTGGTGGATCGAGATTCAATAACAACCTATAAAAAGGGAATTGGATAAATATTCAAAGGAGAAAAAATGGCAGGGTAATGGGGAAAGCATGGGAGAGTGGGGCTGATTGGATTGCTCTTTGAAAGGAACTGCTGGGATCGGTCCCGTGCAGTCAAGAAGATTGGGAAGGAGGAATAGAAGGAGAAATCATAGGGTGGGATGGGGGCCAGTCTCCGGGGAATGGATAGGGAGGAAAAATTGTGGGTGTTGGGGAGAGTTGGATTGCATGGGGAGGGGGGCCAGTAAAGCAGAGGGAAGCAGATTGTGGCCTGGCCTGTTTGCTTGGGGGTGAGCGTGGGAGGGTGGGGGCTGGAGGTGTGTGTGTGTGTGTGTGTGTGTGTGTTTAGTTAACTGTCAGTCACCATCACTGGTGCATTCTGCATGGCAATGCCTCTACCAATCAGAATCCACTTGCCAACCAATCAGCATACTCTTCTCATACAGTATAAATTGCTGTTTTCCCCTTATATTGGTATTCTTACAAAATGTCCTGATGAGTGCAAGATGAAAAGTTTTGACATGTCTCTTTTTTCAGCAATACTCATGAGTGATTTGTTTGCCCAACTTTAATGACCAATCCCTAATCAGGCACCATTATTCATTGGCTAATAAGATGGCCCCCCTTTTCTCAATTTTTCCAACAGACGGCCAACAGGAAACAGGCTAAAGTGTATAGGCTTAAATCATGTGGTTGAATTATTTCCAGGTTTATTAAAACACCGAACACAGATAAAGAACAATATTGGATCAGCATAGTACTTCAAAACAAAATGACAACCAAATTCAGAGGGGCCAATATACCATACTACATTTACCATTATCCAGATGTGTGTTTTTATTTTTTACCTCTGTGAATATTTTCCTATGTTAATGATATTTAAAACTGCAAGCTTATGCTTGTGATTGGAATCATATGATGTAGGATTCAAGACTTAAGTAGAGCCTTAGAATAGTGTCAGTCTCTGAAAGGTTGTGAGTGTATTTAATGGAAACCAGAGCACTGCCAACTTCAAATCAACTGTTATCAATTATGAATAGTTTTGCTTTCCTTTTACCTTTCAGTGGAATATGTGCAATAGCACAGCATTCACATCCATCTTGTGGTGATTATATTTTCACTGAGTTCTGTCATTTTAAAATCAGAATTAATGGGAAGACATGTCTCAGTCCTGTCAGATTTCAGGCCCTTCATAACATGGTAGATTTTCAGACATGAGAAACCATTTGGTTTTCTGCCAAAAAGAACCCCTAAAACTGTTTCAATTTTGGCTTGATTTTTAAATGGGTGGGCCACAGGGCTAAGGCAGTAAAAATTGTGTTGGAATATTTGAAAGAAATGGGGAAATCAGTCTCAGCCGTGAAATATAGGTCACAGATAACTTGTTTTTTTTTTTGTCCTCTCATTGTCTTTCTGGGATGCCATATGGCTCAAGCTGCTCTTCTATGACTTCACCCGTTTGGAAGAAATTTTTTATGTTAAATAACTTGAGTGCTGTGGTAAACTCAACACATTGCAGCCTTAGTGTTAATTCAGCAGATTTTAGAGCAGGAAACTGGAAGATCTCTCAATCAACATGTCCCTCCAGACAAAGCTAAAGGCCCCAAGAATAATTGTTCTTATTGGTGATTCTGCGGCGCTAGTTTAATGGCATTGCCATTTTCTGAGCTGGATTCTGAACTGGAGTGCCTTGCTGCTTTCTTTTCAAACTATGACCTGACCTGGCATTGGTGTGAAACCAGTTTGCGATCGTCCGCTCAGCCCGCCGATGGGGGACCGCATTTCCCACCGTTGGATGTCGGGAACCTCATTTTAATATATCAGCGATTCATTATTAGGCCAGCCCGCTGGAATCGTCCCCCTGCCGCTGGATCGTCCGTGCTGCCGTGTTTCACAACAGCACATAAGCAATGTGCACCTGGCAGGCTGCACTTCGCTTGGGACTTCAAGGTTTGTTTGCCTACCTTGCTGTGGTCAGCACTCGCAGTCATCAGTGCCATGCTTCACAGGCAGCACCACATCACTTTTAGGGGGCCTCACTGCAGATCTCCATCGACCAGATCAGCCATGTGTGGGTGGCTTTTCAAAGGCTGCAGGGCTAGGGCTTACTTGGGGAAATGGGAGAAGTGGCCTCACGCAAGGGAGGAGGCTGCAGGATGAGTGTTGTACTGGGGTAGGAGGGTAACCTGGGGTGTGTGTGGGGGCACATGGTGATCTGTGCAAGTGGCCTCAAGATGGTGAGGGTTGAAGAGGCAGTCCCCAGAGGAGATGAGGTCAGATGGACATGTGAGGGTATGTGTGTGAGAATGGGTGGTGATGTCCCTTCAGCTGGCAGTGAATGGGATGCCAGTGAGTGTGAGATTGGCTCCAGTATATGGGTTTAGAGTGCTGAGATGGTTGCCATACCCTGGTTGTATGGATGAGACCATTCATCCTTTATCTGCATTGGATGGCCAACCTCTTCTGTGCAGCATTGGCACTGATCACCGCTGCCACCACCTACCAAGCTTGTTTGGTCACACCACTGCCAATCCTGCAGCCAGAGCCGGGGTACTGGATATTGTGGCAGGCATCCCCAGCACCCAAAAGCTGTTCCAGTGACGTGTCATTAAACCTGCCTTTCGTGGACATCTTCCCTAAATTAGTCCTGGGCTGGAAGAACTGAGATGTGTGCGCGGGTCTGGAGTTTAAATATGGCACCCAACGTGATGAAGTGGCGAGGTGATGGTGTGGCGGGCGTAGGAGAGCCCACCTGCCATCAAAACTCCTTGTTTCCCAGGAGTGCATAACTACTGCGGCAGGTTTGGGGTGATACAGTGTGAAATGTCGTTTTACCCACCCACTAACGCAATTAGTGCAAATCTGGAGTGATTTAGCCCATTGTGTTTCCTGCATTACAACTGTGACTACAATTCAAAAATGCTTCATTGACTGTAAAGCACTTTGGAATTCTGATGGTCATGAATAGCACTATATAAATGCAGGTCTTGCTTTAACTTAGTAAGTGAAGAAATAAACAAATTAAATATTTGTTAAAAGTTCAGAATGTGATTTTTAATTCTTTAAATTTCCTGCATACAAACTAGTGGCCTGAAGGGTCTGTGTTATAAAATAAATAAGTATTCATTTTGAAAATGGATGCATTAACATTGTTTAATTTGTTTTGTCATTTGTTCCTATTAGTTCCACTCACTGGCTCCGATGTATTACCGTGGGTCTGCTGCAGCCGTTATAGTTTACGACATCACGAATGAGGTAAATCTGCTGCAAAATCCAGTTCTATAGTTACAAATCTGTGTCAATCACTGTCCGTGTGGGAAATGGTTTGAACTACGTCTGAAGCATCAGATCATTTATTCTGAGTTTTCATGAGAATGAAACCTAAAAATGTTACTGTTCTGAGTCAATTTTGAAGAGCATGTTCAACCAGAGTTCCAATTTTCTCTCATTTCATAGCCGAGGCATGGAAAAGCATCATTTTACTGTAAGTGTTTTATGCAAGATTAGATATCGTCATTGTCCGCTGTTCCTGATTGGAGGTTGAAGCCTACTCAGTTTCTCACTAAAATAAAAGCAAAATACTGTGGATGCTAGAAATCTGAAATAAAAACAGAAAATACTGGAAAAACTCAGCAGGTCTGGCAGCATCTGTGGAGAGAAAAACAGGGTTAACATTTTGTGTCTGTATGACTTCAGAGCTGAAGAGAAGTAGAAATGTGATGGATTTTATACTGGTTAAGAGGGGCTGGAGCAAGTGGAGCAAAATAGAAGGTCAGGGATAAGTGGGGGCTCAGGAGAAATTTGACAAAGATGTCATGGACACTAGACAAATGAGTGTTAATGGTAGTGTTAAAGACTACAGAAGGTGCTGATAGTGGCATAAAGGTAAGATAACAGAATGTGTAAATAGCAGAACAAGGTTCAGTGCTCTGTGAAAGCAAAACATAAGAACAAGTTTCAAGGTCCAAGTGGGGGAAGGGGGTGGGAAAAATGATCAAAATGGAAGGTAGAGTTCATGGTCTGAAGTTCTTGAACTCAATGTTCAGTCCAGAAGGCTGTAAAGTGCCTAATTGGAAGATGAGGTGCTGTTACTCCAGTTCGTGCTGTCCTTCACTGGAACAATGCAGCAGGCCAAGGACAGACATGTGGGCATGAGAGCAGGATGGGGTGGTGAAATGATAAGTGACAGGAAGGTTAGGGTCATGCTTGCGAACTGAGTGAAGGTCAAAAGCGGTCACCCAGTCTGCATTTATTCTCCCCAGTGTAGCGGAAGCCATGTTGTGAGTAGCGCAAATAGTAGACTAAATTGAAAGAAGTGCAAGTGAATCGCTGTTTCACCTGAAAGGAGTGTTTGAGGTCTTGGATGGTGGAGAGAGAGGAGGTAAAGGAGCAGATGTTACACCTTCAGTGATTGCATGGGGAGGTGCCATGGGAAGGGAATGAGGTGTTGGGGGTGATGGAGGTGTAGACCAGGGTGTCACGGAGGGAACGGTCACTATCTGTTGCAGAATGTTCTATTTCCATGAAGCCAAGTGGTGGAGAATAGAACTGGAGCCTAATTATTTGCAGTGATACACATTACAAACGTACACCTCCAAACCCAACCACCGCAGATCCAGTCTATTCCTATTCATGTGAACACAAGAGAATCCCAAGCTCATGCCCAGTGACTACTACAATTAAACAAAATTAATATGTACTTAGCATTTTGGGGGTGTGGTGGGAGGGGGCAGGAAGTGGATTTGTGCCATAGTGGTAATGTCACTGTACTAGTAACCTAGGGGCACAGGTTAATGCTCAGGGGGCATGGGTTCAAATTCCACCATTGCAGCTGGTGGAATTTGCTTTCAGTTCCAGATTTTATTAATTGAATTTTTGTCTCAGTCGACCATGACAACTATTATTTCTGGTTATAGAAACCCATCTGGTTCACTAATGTCCTTACCTAGTCTGGCCTACAAGTGACTCCAGATCCACAGCAACATGGCTGACACTAATTGCCCTCTTAAGTGGCCTAGCAAGCCACCTAGATCGATGGCATTTAACTATGAGCAACCAAGACGTAGCGTGGTTGGCGGTGAGATAGACACTTCTCATCAGATTCTACTCACCTGAGTCTCATCCGTTATGCACATTGCCCTTGAGTTGGCTGTGGTGGGGAAGGAACTGTTGTCTACCTCCTTCTGGAATGTGCCTTTGCAAAGAAGATGTGGAGACAGATGCAATAGTTTTTGCTGAGGTTCATCCCGAGCAGTTCTGTGACACAGATCTCTGTACTGTCCTCTGTGGGCCGTTCCCAGGGACACACACTGAGATGAACATCAACTGCAGCTTGAGGACCATCAACTCGGTGAAAGACACTCTTTGATCTGCCTGAAACTTACTGAACTTCCAGTGCAGATTTGTCCTCAACTGAGTGTTGCAAACTGGAACATTCCTAGGTCCAGGACTACGTGCTGAGGGACACACTAAAGTTTAGGGCAGCCACCGCAGAGGTACCATAGGGAAATGTCAATGTCTAAGGCCTTTGAGCAATAGTACATGGGCTAGAAACTATGTAGAACCCCTCAGGCTGTATGTCTGATAAGGAATGTATATTGTAAAGATCAAAAGTACTGAAGCTGCTAAGAGTGGAACATGCTGTATAGAAGAAAGCTGAATTCTATTACGCTTAACTGTAATCTTCAATTTGAAACATTTTGCCTTCAGGGTGTATGCTTGACATGGAATGTATATTGTAAGTATCAAGTGTATTAGAATTGTATTGAGGCACCTCGTGCGATTTGGAGACGAGTTGAATTTTATTGCACTTTCTGTAATTTCCGAGATAATGTTTTGTAATGTACTTTTATAAATTTTATGAATAAAGTATATTTTTGGGGAAAAAATAGGTATGGGCAACAAATGCTGGCTTTTTGCCAGTGA
This sequence comes from Carcharodon carcharias, assembly GCF_017639515.1. Classification (NCBI taxonomy): domain Eukaryota; kingdom Metazoa; phylum Chordata; class Chondrichthyes; order Lamniformes; family Lamnidae; genus Carcharodon; species Carcharodon carcharias. The sequence continues at coordinate 172,139,601 of NC_054472.1, forward strand.
CACCCACATCCCATGAAAGAATAAATAAAAAATATCATGGGATGGCAATGAGGAAAGTAATGTTAAATTTTGAAAGATTAAGCCTGACATTGAATGAAAGAACTCTACCTCTTTTTGTTTGTTCATGGATGTGTGCGTCGCTGGCAAGGACAGCATTTGTTGCCCATCCCTAATTGCCCTTGAGGACTGTTAAGAGCCAAACACATTGCTGTGGGTCTGGAGTCACATGTAGGCCAGACCAGGTAAGGATGGCAGATTCCCCTCCCTAAAGGACATTGGTGAACCAGATGGGTTTTTCCAACAATTGATGATAGTTTCATGGTAAACATTATTGACACTAGCTTTCAATTCCTGATTTTCTTTTTAAATCAAAAATTGAATTTAAATTCCACCAGCTGCCAAGGTGGGGCTTGAACCCATGTCCCCAGAACATTAATCTGGGCCTTTAGATTACAAGTCCAGTGACATTACCCCTAGGCTACCATCTCCCCATGTACCTGTAATATCATCATGGTGATTGATCAGCCATTATTCCCTTAACAAAGTCAGTGTGCCTAAAACATAACTTAAATAATGTATCTCAGCTCTGCAGCTGCTCTGCCAGTTGAGGGGGAAAATTTTGTACCTTTATTTTTAAATAGTGTCAGCCTAATGAAGGACTTTAACCATATTCTCCTTTTTAAAATGTTCCCTTTCAGCTGCAGAATTTTCAGAGCCTCTGGTAGTCCCAGACTCTAGTCGGATGTTTTTGTGGGTAACTTTAGAGCTACTACTCAGGCCAAATCAATTCACAGCAAATAAAATTTCTAAAAATTGTAAAGGACCTTCTTGAAATTATCACATTACTGACTGCAAGTCATTAGTAAATACATGAGAATCATATCGCATTCATTTGTATTGTTATGAACCCGCACTGGAACATTTTCAGCAGACTGCAGTCAATATAAATCCATTTGCATTGATTATTTCATGGCTTCATGTACAATATTTCAGGCTATCTGCTGTCTCTGGTACCAACTAATGGAGTGGAAGAGACACTCTTCCACAAGTTTTTCATGAAATGCAGATGTGTCTACCAAAATGCAATGAGTAATCCCAAAGCTCCCTGAACACTCAGTTACTAAGTGCACAGTTTGGTATTGAGCACACAGCCCACAGAGGTTTGCCAGTTGGACCCAGAGTCTGAAATGAGTTAGTTAATCTTGCATCGATCCTGGAAATTGGTAGCAGAAAATGAGCAGAAAGCAATTAGTCACGGTTGCCACTCTGGTAGAAACAAAGGAACCAGGAGATCTGAAATAAAAGCAGCATTTCCTTAAAGTACACAGCGGTGCTAATTTTACAAGATTGTGCATACATCATGGGGCCTCATTTGCACTGTGCATTAGTGATGTGTTCACACCACGTCTGAATGACTCACATTCCAACAAGCAGACTTAGGTGAACAAAAACAAAATGCTGGAAAAACACAACCGGTCTGGCAGCACCTGTGGAGAGAGAGAAACTGTTAACGTTTCAAGTCCAATGTGGCACTTCTTCGGAACCAAACAGAGGTAGAAATATGATGGATTTTATGCTTTTGACAAAGGGAAGAGGGTCAGATTGAGCAAAAAGGGAAGGTCAGGGATAGGTTAGAGGACAGGGAGGTTAAATTACAAAGATGTCATAGAACAAAAGGCAAAGGGAGTGTTAATGGTAGGAGTAAAGAAACAAAGCATTGGTCCAGAGTAACTGTTAATGGCAGAATAAAGGACAGTTCTGGAAGCAAATACGTGAATGCAAGATACAGACTGGTACTTGGGGGAAAAAAAAAATCAAAGTAGAGGACAGAGTTCATGGTCTGAAGTTGTCGAACTCAAAGTTGAAGTTATTATTCCCCTCCAAGCCACTCCTTACCCTGACGTGGAAATATATCACCGTTCCTTCAATTTGCTGGGTCAAAATCCTGGAACTACCTCCCTCACAGCACTGGCTGTACCTACACCACATGGACTATAGCGTTTCAAGAAGGCAGCTCACCACCACCTTCTCAAGGGCAATTATGGAGGGGCAATACATACTGGCCTAGCCAGCGAAGCCCACACCTCATGAGTGACTAAGAAAAAAACCTCAGCGTTGAGTCCAGAAGGCTGTAAAGTGCCGAATCAGAAGATGAGATGCTGTTCCTCACGCTTGTGCTGAGCTTCCCTACAGCAAGCTGATGACAGAAATATGAATGAGAGGGAGAGAAAGAGGTGGTGAATTAAAATGGCAAGCAAATGGAAGGTCGGCGTCATGCTTCTGGAATTCTGCAAAGTGATCTCCCAATCTGCAAGTGGACCTTTCCTCAGAAGCCTTGACCTGAAACATTAGCTCTGTTTCTGTCTCCACAGATGCTGCCAGACCTGCTGAGTATTTCCTGCATATTTCGCTTTTAAATCCGTTGTTCTTACCTGCTCCGGTCTACATGATTTCAAACCCATAGCAATGTAATTGACTCTTACCTTCCCTCTGAAGTGGCCTAGCAATCCACTCAGCTCGGGAAGGAAGCTCACCACTGCCTTCCTAATGCAGTTGGGGATGGGCAATAAATGCTGGCCTTGCCAGGAGTGCTCACATCTTCTGAATGAATAAAACAAAAACTTCATTGACTGGAAAGTGCTTTGGGATGTGCTGAGGTTTTGGAAGGTGCTATATAATTGCAAGCCTTTCTTATAGCAACTGCTGTGGGTTGGCAGCTTTGCCCTATCCATCTGCTTCCTTTTCAGCTACCTGCACTTAGTTGTGCTTCATTCAAAGTGCCAATTCCTCAAACTCTCTCACTGTAGGTTGCGAGGTGGTAGTAATTAGTGCTCAGTGTAATGAAGTGCCAGGCGCTGTTGTACGTCTTGTTCTCAACTCTTGGGGAGAATCTATCGGAAGAGAAAAGGAAGAAGTGTCACAATGTACCCGTCTTCAAAGAGACATCATTGCAGATCCGTATGCAGCTTTTCAACCATTGAATTCACTCCTTAACAACAAGCAGCATTGGAGGCAAAAACCCTGGATTAATTCAAGAGATAGGAGATGCAGCCATAGGCCTCTATGAAAGGAAGAAGTAGATGGGCTGTGTGCTCTCCCTCATCTATGTGCCTTTGTGAGTTAGCTGATTAAGTTGGGATAGGGATGGCACTGAAAATGGCTTCAGAATCAGTAGAACAGGGAAGGGGAAATTAACAAATAATAATCACCCAGGGATCCCACTCCTGGGGCTGGGTTTTGCACTGCCCCACCAGTGGGTTTGAAGGGGGAACACACAAAATTCAACAGGTGGCCTTCTCGCTGCCTAGCCATCTGCCCCTGACCTGTCTGAAATTTTACAGGGGAGGTGTTGGGCCTTAGGCCTACAGAGGCCTTTAAGTGGCCAATTAAGGGTCGCTTAAGGACAGGGGACAAAATATATTTTTCTCTTTCAGGGCTCTTTTTGAGATTTTCTCAAGGGCTACTTTTTTGATTTTCGGGGGCTACTTAGATCTAAAGATTTAAGTTAGAAATCAAACTGTTCTCAAAGTAGGGATTTGCAAACTCACACTTTGCCTCTATTAAAAGATATTAAAGAAATGTGAGACTTGGTGCTGGGGAGGCGGCCAAGAGTCCAACAACAATTAAAGTTTTCCTTCATTAACCCCTACACCTCACCACCCTGTCATCCTCCTTGAGTAGCTAATATTAAAGCAAACTCAAGCACTTCTGGATCGACTGGACTCTCAACATTTTCTACACCTAAAATACACGTGTAACGACAACCAAGAAAAGCTTCTACACAGGCAGATACTTCTAAAGGAGAAACATTTAAACAAAAAGCCTGACGGGACAGCAAAAAACTGGATTTCCCCCACAATATATTTTCTCCCAAATATTTTTTTTAATGTTTGTTCATGGGTTGTGGGTGTTGCTGGCTTGGCCAGTATTTTATTACCCATCCCTAATTGCCTTTGAGAAGGTGGTGGTGAGCTGCTTTCTTGAACCGCTACAGTCCATGTGGTATAAGCACACCCATGGTACTGTTAGGGAGGGAGTTCCAGGATTTTGATCCAGCGACAGTGGTGGAATGGTGATATAGTTCCAAGTCTGGGTGGTGAGTGGCTTAGAGGGGAACTTGCAGCTGTTGGTGTGCCTGAGCATCTGCTGCCTTTGTCTTTCTAAATGGTAGAGGTCACGGGTTTGGAAAGTAACACCAAGATAGGCCAGAAATTATGTCGTGAAAAAGACAGAATGAGTTGCAGGCGGATATAGATGGGTTGATCTGGCAGATGGAGTATAATATGGGAAAATGTGAAGTTGTTCACTTTGGCAGGAAGAATAAAAAAGCAGAGTATTACTTAAACTGAGAATGACTGCAAAATTCCAAGGTGCAGAGAGATCTAGGTGTTCTCGTGCAGGAGTCACAATAAGTTAGAATGCAGATACAGCATGTGATCAAAAAGGCTAATGGAATGCTATCCTATATGACGAGAGGAATTGAACATAAAAGTAAGGCTATTATACCTCAATTATACAGGGCATTAGTGTGACCACATCTTGAATACTATGTGCAATTCTGGTCTCCTTATTTAAGGAAGGATGTAAATGCATTGGAGGTGGTTCAGAGGAGGTTTACAAGGTTGATATCTGGAATGAGTGGGTTGTCTTACAAGGAAAGATTGGACAGACTGGGCTTGTCTCCACTGGAGTTTAGAAGAGTGAGGGGTGATGATTGGAGTACATAAGATGTTGAATAGTCTCAACAAGGTGGATGTGGAATGGTTGTTTCCCCTTGTGGGTGAGTCCAGAACTAGGGGGCACTATCCTAAAATTAGAGATTGCTCTTTTAGGACAGAGATGAGGAGAAATTTTTTCTCTGAGGATTGTACGACTTTGGAACTCTTTCCCTCAGAAGGAAGTAGAGGCAGGGTCATTGAGTACTTTTAAGGTGGAGGTTGATAGATTCTTGTTAGGCAAGGGAGTCAAAGGTTACCGGGGGTAGATGGGAATGTGGAACTCGAAACACAAGCAGATCGGGCATGATCTTAATGAATGGTGGAGCAGGCTTGAGGGGCCAAATGGCCTACTTAGTTCCATGCTGTATCGACATTATAGGAAACATGGGTTCTATGATATGTGGAGTTGTCACAAAGTACTATACAGTAAGAAAGAAACGGTGGGCATTGAGCCGGAGGCGAAAAGCGAAAATGAGGAGAGTTAGGACTTTGAGTTAGCTTGTTTCTGAAAGTACTATCACGGGATGCTGCGTAATAGTTTTTCATCAAACATGTCTAGGGCTCACAGGCATTCTTGAAAAGGAGCATTTTTAACGAGTGTTTTGAAATGTATTTCTTCCATACAGTTAAAGGTCGGTTAAATTAGACTAGCAGACTAAAAAAAAACAGTCACCGGATAATTCTCAGACGTGCTTGATGAAAAGCTATTACTCAGCACCCCGTGATTGTATTTGCAGGAACAAGCTAACTCAAAGTGTCTAACAGCAATCTTTTCAGTTTCCATTTCTGGCTGCACTTTCCACGGGTCAAAGAAAATATTTTTGCCTAAATGTTCACATATGACATTCCTGAGGTTGAGATGATCCAGAAGCACAGCACCAGGCTCACAAACAGATCATCAGATCTCTTCCCATCCCAGGGCCACCATGACATGAAAAGGCTGTCTGTCGCTGTTTGGGAATGTGTCAGCTCCAGATCTGAAGCCGGTATGGTGAGAGGTTTCAACTTTGAGGAGATGACAGGAACTGAAGAGGTGATTCACTCTGCTGCATGAAAACCAATTGTTAGGCAATTGTGGAAGACCACTGATGACAACTCAGAGTTCCCTTGACTGAAAGAGCCAATATAGCCATTAGGGAAGTTTTGGAAAATCATTGCTTTTCAAAAAAAACAGGATTTTTAAAAAAAAGTTTGTTGTTTACAGTAATCTGAAAGATGAAAGGTTGCCTAGTGAACATTCATTGCTGGAAATATCAACAGCACTGGCCCACTGTGAGATGATGCATGGTAAGGGAAAACTAAAAGAGGAAATTAAATAACTAAATAGACATGTGCCTTAACAGATTTATTACTAAAGCTAAACTTGTGAACTGTGAGAAAATAATGTCTGTTTTACTTGGAGCTCTGATCATGTTCACTGTGTCTTTCCACTCAGGAGTCCTTCTACACTTTGAAGAAATGGGTAAAGGAATTGAAAGAGCATGGGCCTGAAAATATTGTGGTCGCAATTGCTGGCAATAAATGTGACCTTTCTGATATGAGGTTTGTATTTGCACATGATCTAGGTTGGTTTGTGCAGAAGTAGCAGATTATCGCTGCCCTTTTAGTAAGCAATGATTGCATCTATATTAAAGGCTTTTGCCGCTTCCCTCAAACTGCATTGTACTGCAGAGTATCTTTATTTTTGCGAATTGATAGCAGTTTGTTGATGTGATGAGCTTGGCTCGTGGAAGCAGTTTTCACGGTTACATTTTACCATTTAAAATAATATAGATACAACATCATCAATTGCTCACAATTTTAAAAAAGGCTGTGAATGAATAATATCTCATTAGAAAATATTCTAATTTTATGATGCACAGCTACTAATTGGATGAACCACTTATACATACGCAAACCTCAAAAAACGGAAATTTTTTCCTACTTTCTCTCTATCCCTGGTTGATGCAAGTTTGACTAATCAATCTCTGTTTGCTGTTCCAGAGAGGTTACAGTGAAGGATGCCCAGGAGTATGTTAAGTTCATTAATGCGATCTTTGTTGAAACAAGTGCAAAGAATGCCATTAACGTTGGAGAGCTCTTTGAGAGAATCAGTAAGTAATGCTTACTCATTGAATGTTATATCACCGGTTAATGAAATTACCATGTAGAATGCTGTCTGATCACAAAGCTTTGTATATTAAACTATTGAGAATCCAAGAGGACACTGCCAACTTTAAAAATAATAAAATATAAGGTGAATCATGAAATAATGATTAGGTGATGCCAACCTGGAGTTTTTAAGAGCTTCGGGAATGTAGGAGCAAGGGAACATTGAAAGAAACAAGGAGTTACACAATCTTGAGACCCTTGGAAGGAATTAATTTGACTTTTACTTCCAATGCATTAGGGTTGTAGTGAGCATGCCGAAAAATATCTTTGGAATTTGGAAAGAAAAACAGAGGAAAATTTACAGTATCAGTTGAGAATGATTGTAATATAGAGACAATTTAAGAGATTATCTGTCAGGCAACAAGCATTTCATTGTGCAACCTTCAAATGTGAGCGAGATGGATAATGAACTTGACATCAGAAAAAAATGACCATTCTGGCATAGACCTGATGGGCTGAGTGGCCTCCCATTGTGCTGTAAATGACTCTAAGCTGCTCTTTTAAAAATAAAATCTCAGCTGCCACTAAGTACTGTCCAATCTGGCCTACATATGTCTCTTAATAGCTTCCAAAGTGGCCCAAAAAGACATCCAGATCCAGAATTTAAATAAAAGGAAAATAGGCAAATTGACAAAAATAAGGCAATCTCAACCCAGTTGGCTGTGCAGAGACCTTCTTATTTAGACCTCGGCATTGGTATGCAATCGTGGTACGTCATATCCCACCAGTAGGTTAGGGGATGGTGGTGTATTGATAGTGTCACTAGACTAGTAATTCAGAGGCCCAGGCTAATGGCCCTAAGATCATGGGTTCAAATCCCACCATGGCAGCTGGCAGAATTTAAATTCAATTAATAAATCTGGAATTGTAGCCATGATAAGTATCATTGATTGTTGTAAAAGCCCAGCTAGTTCACTAATGCCCTTTAAGGAAGGAAATTTGCTATCCTTTTCTGGTCTGGCTTACAAATCACTCCAGACCCGCAGCACTGCGGTTGGCTCTTAACTGCCCTCAATGGCCCAGCAAGCCGTTCAGTTCAAGAGGGATGGGCAACATGCCAGCGACACCCATATCCCATGAAAGGGTAAAGGAGACCCATCAAAAGTTAAGGCATTTCAATGCTTAAGGTGAGGGAAACTTCCAGCATCATCTTCTGTGATTCACTGACCCTTCAAATCAATATCCTCTATCTTGAGCACCACTTGGAGTGAGATAAGAACATAGAATACACTCTGGGTAGGCGGCTTGCTAGTACCACCAGTGACCACACTAGATGTTATCCTACTGAATGACATAGCTCCCAGGCTGGCTTACATCAAGTGGTGAGAGAACCAACACGAACCTTGTCTTCACCAACCTACCCATTGTAGACACAACAGGATAGATAGGAATGGTTGTTGTATAGTGCTTGTGAGCACAAAATTCCTTCTGCGCATTGAGGGATTGTACATTATGATACTACTGCTGTGCTAAGTAGAACCCACAGGGTATCTATGAGGGTGTGGGCAGTAGCAGCAGTGTTATGTAACACCATCTGTATCATGATAGCATAGTACCCCTTCCGTTACTATCCAGTCAGGAAACTAAACCTGCTTTAATGTGGAGTACAGCCAGAAGCAGCATCAGGCATATCTTAGAAATGAGGTTTCAACCTGGTGAAACTACAACCCCGTCTTTTCTGCATTTTAAGTGAAGTAGAGATGTTATGCTTCAGTTATACAGGGCATTGGTGTGACCACATCTGGAGTACTGTGTACAGTGTTGGTCTCCATATTTAAGGAAGGATGTAAATGCATTGGAAGCAGTTTAGAGAAGGTTTACTAGACTAATACCTGGAATGGGATGGTTGTCTTATGAGAAAAGGTTGGGCAGGCCAGGCTTGTATCCACTGGAGTTTAGAAGAGTAAGAGGTGACTTGATTGAAACAGATAAGCTCCCGAGGGATCTTGACTGGGTGGATGTGGAAAGGATGTTTCCTCTTGTGGGAGAAACTAGAACTAGTGGTCATGCTTTAAAAATAAGAGGTCACCCTTTTAAGCAAAGATGAGGAGAATTTTTTTTTCTGAGAGAGTTGTGGTCTTTGGAACTCTTGTCCACAAAAGGTGGTGAAAGCAGAATCTTTGATTATTCTTAAGGCAGAGCTTGGTAGATCCTTGATAAGCAAGAGGGTGAAAGGTTATCGGGGGTAGTTCGGAATGTGGCATTGAGTTTGCAATCAGATCAACCAATTATGGAAGAAAATTAGCGCAAAATGTAAAAACTGATAGCAAAAGGTTCCACAAGTATTTAAAAGGAAAGAGTAGTTAAAGTGAATGTTGGTCCCTTGGAGGACGAGAGTGGGTTGTTAATAGTGGGGAACGCAGAAATGGCAGTGATGCTTAATCAATATTTTCCCTCAGTTTTCACAGTGGAGGACACTAGTACCACCCCAATAGTAACAGGTAGTGCAGAGGATATAGAGAAGGAGGAACTTAGAACAATTACCATCACTTAGAGAAAAAGTACTGAGCAAACTATTGGCATTAAAGGATGAAAAGAGCCCAGGAACATCTCAATGTCTTAAAGGAAGTGGCAGCGGAGATAGTGGATGCATTGGCTATAATATTCCAAAATTCCCTGGATTCTGCAAAGGTTCCAGTGGATTGGAAAAATGCTAATATAACACCCTTATTCAAAAAGGGGGGAGGCAGAAAGTAGGAAACTATAGACTAGTTGGTTTAACGTCTGCTGTTAGGAAGTTGTTGGAAACCATTATTAAGGAGGCAGTAATGGGGCATTTGGAAAGTCAAAATGCAATCCATCAGAGTCAGCATGGTTTTATGAAAAGTAAATTGTGTCTGACTAATTTGATAGAGTTCTTTGAAGATGTGACAAGCAAAGTGGATAATGAGGATCCTGTAGATGTAGTATATCTGGACTTCCAGAAGACCTTTGATAAGGTGCTGCACAAAAGATTAATACACAAGATAAGATCTCACAGAGTTAGGGGTAATATATTAGCTTGGATAGAGGATTGGCTAACCAACAGAATGCAGAGAGTCGGGATAAATGGGTATTTTTCTGGATGGCAAGCTGTAACTAGTGGGGTGCCACAGGGTTCGGTCCTTGGGCCCCAACTATTTACAATCTATATTAATGGCTTGCATTCAGGGATAGAAGGTACTATAGCTAAATTTGCAGATGACACCAAAATAGGTGGGAAAGTAAGTTGCAATGAAGAATTAAGAAATTTACAAATGGATATGGACAGGTTAGATGAATGGGCCAAAATTTGGCAGATGGAGTTTAACTTGGATAAGTGTGAGGTTATCCATTTTGGTCAGAAGAATATTTAAATGGAGAGAAACTTCAGAATGCTTCAGTGAAGAGGGATCTGGGTGTTCTCGTGCATGAATCGCTGAAAGCTAGTATGTAGGTACAGCAGGTAATAAGGAAGGCAAATGGAATTTTGGCATTTATTGCTAAAGGAATAGAGTATAAAAATAGGGAAGTGTTGTTGCAACTGCACAAGGCATTTGTGAGACTGCACCTGGAGTACTGTGCACAGTTTTGGTCCCCTTACTTGAGGAAGGATGTAGTTGCATTGGAGGCTGTTCAGAGGAGGTTCACTAGATTGATTCCAGAGATGCGAGGAGAGATTGAGCAATTTAGGCCTATACTCACTAGAGTTTAGAAGGATGAGAGGAGATCTAATTCAGGTATATAAGATTCTAAAGGGGATAGACAAAGTAGACGTGGAGCAGGTGTTTCTCCTTCTGGGGCATTCTGGAATGAGAGGCCATAGTTTTAGGCTAAGGGGTGGTAGATTTAAATCAGAGATGAGGAGGAATTACTTTTCTCAAAGGGTCGTGAATCTGTGGAATTCACTACCTCAGAGTGCAGTGGATGCCAGGACGCTGAATAAATTTAAGGAGGAGATGGACAGATTTTAAATTAGTAACGGGTTGAAGTGTTATGAGGAGCGGGCGGGAAATTGGAGTTGAGGCCGAAATGAGATCAGCCATGATCGTATTGAATGGCGGGGCAGGCTCGAGGGGCTGAATTGCCTACTCCTGCTCCTAGTTCTTATGTTCTTATTGAATGGCGGAGCAGGCCTGAGGAGCTGTGTGGCCTACTCCTGCTCCTAATTTGTACGTTTGTATATTAAATGCCAAAACCCCCAGAGCTAAATGGTCCCTTAATGAACGGTTCAGAGCAAAGCTCTGTACTCCTACCACATCCAATTCTGCATACTCTAACTAGCTAACCCCCTAGCCAAGCTATTCCAGTACAGAAACAATACTGGCATCTCTCCGATAATGTGAAAAATTCACAGAAAACAGGTATTTTTCTAACTGTCCAATTACTATCCTATCTGTTGTCTGCCAATTATCAGTTAAGTGACAGAAGGAATTATCAATAGTGCCTTCATAGGTCTTCAATAATTCAGTGTCAACCTAGGCTTGATGGTAGCACGCTTACCTCTGAATCACATGAGTGTGGACTTGAGCTCCAGTCCACACCACAGATCACCATGTCATGTTATTATAATGATATAATCTTTGGGTTTATTTACTGTACAAGACACAAGGCACCAATTGCTCACAAGGGATTAGGTAACCATCTTCATTTATTATGATTAAGCACATGAGAACAGTTATACATAGGTATAAAGCTCAAAGCAAAAGTGAAACAAAGATTGGATCACATGACACATTTCCCTTTGAGTGATGTCAAGCTGAAATCCCTTAAAGACATATTACAACAGAGATTTGGGTTCTCAATCTATGCTGACATTTCAGTGAGGTACGTTGGAGGTACCATCTTGCAGATAAGAGGGTCAAATTCTGGAATTCCCAGCACTATATTTTATATCTCAGGTCTATGTGGAAATGGCATTAGTTTCTTTTGGATGTAACGAGTTTTATACACAGTGTTTTAAAATGTCAGCTACGTGCTTCAGCTCAAGCTTCCAGCTCTTTACATAGTTTGTTTACTTTCCTCTGAGTCCACACCCAGGTTTAACCAACCAAGCACAGTGAACGTCAATTATAGACAGATTCACATAATCAAACACAGAACAATTGAACACAACACCCATCACATTGGATCACCAAGGCCTGCTTGGTGAAGTCACCACAAGTTTGCCATCAGTTGAAAGTTGGTCAGAATCTTCCAGGGAGAAGCTAAGGTTGAAAACAGTTGTGTTTTTTTATTTCCTCTCCTTTCAGGGGGCGGGTGGAGTAAGAACACTACCCCTAGTACCCGTCAGGAAAGCTTATGTCTACCTTCCCTCGAATGACATATCCACCACCCCCTTGCCCTTCCTGAATATGAAATTCCTGCTACCACACATTGGCGGGCAGCCTCTGGACTGCTGCTTTCTTCCAACTTTCCAGCTGTTGCTGATGGGAAGTCGGCCGGTTGGTTTTAAATGAGGTCCAAGAGTTGAGACAACCCAAGCTTTATTTCTGGAGCAGCAGAACAGTTCCCAACTCACTTCACAACCCACTCATCCACAATTAAAATAATGGCCCCAAATGTAATTTTCACTTGGACATCAACTGGCATAATTGCCCTTAGCATTCCTTACAAATGGAAACATAGCCATGCTTCTGATGGCTACTTAATAATTTCTCTGAGAAAGGGTGGAGGACTGAATTGGGCTCAACTCTGAAGGTTGAATCTCTGAGTAGAATAGCCAACAACACAATGGGTAGTTCTGATTTTGGGCGGAAGTGCCAAGCTTCCGGTTACACATTGGAAACTAAACTCAGGTGAGATGTATAATGGACAGCTGATTTGAGACGGCCCAGTTTACATTATCAACCCAAGTTAAAATGACCACCATTCCCTTGAATCATTCCTGAAGATTGGTCCAATGCAAGGAACCAGAGACCTGCTGGCTCCAAGGGAATAATTCACCACTTGAGGCTTGTTACTATCTAATGGGTTCTGTTTGGATGTTAAATACCCAATAGTTTAAGGTGATAAAGTGAGCAGGTGTTGGGTAATGATTAGTTAATTAAGAACGAATGTGTATATCACAGAATTGTTACAGTACAGGAGGCAGCCATTCATCCCATCATGCCTGCACCGGCTCTCCGAATGAGCATTATGACTCAGTGCCATTCTTCTGCCTTTTCCCCATAACCCTGCACATTGCTTCTGTTTAAATAATCATCTAATGCCTCCACCACATTTCCAGCACTTCCAGGCAGTGCATTTCAGACCTGAACCACTTGTTGTGTGAAAAAGGTTTTTCTCACATCAGATTTGCTTCTTGCACCTTAAATGGTGCCCTCTTGTTCTCGATCTTTTTGCGAGCAGGATCAGTTTCTCCCTATCTACTCTATCCAGCCCTCTCATGATTTTGAATACTTCTATCAAATCTCCTCTTAGCCTTCTCCTCTCCAAGGAGAACAGTCCCAACCTTTCAAATCTATCCTCATAACTGAAGTTTCTCATCCCTGGAACCATTCTTGTAAACCTCTTCTGCAATTTCTCCAATGCATTCACATCCTTCCTAGAACTGCCCAGAACTGTACACAATACTCTAGCTGAAGTTTAACTAGTGTTCAATACAAGTTCAGCATAACCTCCTTGCTCTTGTATTCTATGCCTCTATTAATAAAGCCTAGGACACTGTATGCTTTACTAAACACACTCTCAACCTGTCCTGCCACCTTTAATGACTTATGTATATAAAGAAGAGTCAGCCAGCACTGGGTGTCTGGTGTTAGAGTGGAGAAGTAAGCTCTGTGGTGAAAAATAAACAGTCTCTACCAAAGCATCCTGGTCTCAGTATCTTCTTCATAACCAGGCTTGGGATATCTCTGACAAGGCTGCATCTTTAGGTAAGGAGAGAAGAATGGGCAAATTTAGAAAACCCACAGCACTAATGGTGGGACTGTATCATGCTGCACAGGCTGTAAATATGGGGAATTTTTGCCAGTGCTGTAAAAGAAATGAAACACACAAGCTTCAGAGACCTGGTATGCCTCAAGCTTAATCTCCAGCCACCCTATTCTGAATTAGCTGAAGTGCCAGTCACAACTATAGTTGACCACAAGGTCCCTGGGCTAAGGAGGTGAAAATGACCTATTCTCCAGTTCTTGGCGACTATCAGTGCCCCCCTGCTGGAAAGTGTACTTATTTGTTTGTGGAATGACTAACGTTAGGGCTTCCATATGAAGGATGAACTCACCTGGCTGATGGGTTCAGGGTAACTCGCATTAATCCTTGAAGTAGCAAATTTTAAAGCTGCTAAGTCAACAGCTTGCATTATCAAGCATATTTTAACATACAGAAAAGTCCTAAAGTGTTCCACAGAGGCAATATTGGGCAAGAATGCATGGCGAGCCAAAGAAGGTGATATTAGGAGAAGCGATCAAAGGCTTGGTTAAAGAGTCAGGGTTTAAGGAGTGTCTCAAAGGGAGAGTGGGTTTGAAGCATTAGTGGGAGGGATTAATGATAGATCTCCATAGGGTAAGGATGAAGGTACATCCACTAATGGTCAGGCAAAAGGGAGAAAGGTTTGCACAAGAGGTCAGAGTTAGGGGAATGGAGAGTTTGGGTCATTTGTAAAGACAGGAAGAGACAAGGACGTGAAGGGATTTAAACACAAAAGTTAGATTTTAAAAGTGAGACGTTGATGACCTGGAAGCCAATGTAGGTCAGTGAGCACAGGGGTGATGAGTGAACCAGACTTGGTGTGGAACAAGGTAGAGGTTTAGTTAAGCTGGAGCTTATGAAGGATGGGAACATTGGAAAAGCCAAGGCCGAGGTGACCAAAGCCTACTTGAGTTGTGCGAAGCAGGGGCTGTCTCCTTGGAGAAGAGAAGGTTGTGAGGAGATTTGATAGAGATGCTCAAAACGATGCAGGGTCTGGACAGAGTAGCTAGGGGGAAACTATTCCCATTGGTGGAAGGATCGAGAGCCACAGGGCACCGATTTAAGCTGATTGGCAAAAGAAACAACGGTGACATGAGGAAAACCTTTTTTCACAGAGTTGTTTGGATCTGGAATACACTGCCTGAAAACATGGTGGAGGCAAATTCAATCATGGTTTTCAAAAAAGCATTAGATAATTATTTGAAGAGAATACAATTTTTGGGGCTATGGCAGAAAGGTAGGGGAGTGAGACTAGGCAAGACGAGAGAGCTGGCACAGATGAGACGAACTGAATGGCCTCTTTCTATCTGAAATGCTCGGACGCCATCATCATGGTTCTAGTTAAAGGCTTGTGTAGCAGATGGGCTGAAGTCGGGTTGCAGATGAATAACATAGAGCTGGAAGCAAGCAGTCTTTGCGATGTGAAGAATGTGAAAAACTCTGTTTGGGGTTGAATAGAATGTCAAGGGCAATGGGGGCCATTTAATATTCAAAATTCTGGGAGGCCTTGTGTGAAGGAGGATCAGAACAGAGTTTATCAGTGGTAAAGAAGCTGCCAGACATCTGCCATAACATTAAAACAACAATAAACATTTGATCTATCGTTCAATCAGTGTTTGAAATTAATGACAGAGTTAAATGCAGAGCCAAGTCTTGGTGTGAATACAGTGGAGAATGGCCAGTGTTGATGGGAATTATTTTAAATGATTGCTTCAACAGATAAACAGTAAAGCAGACCTACAGAATTGATGTAGGCCAAGGGAGTTTCTTTGAAACATTCACTGATTCTGCTATGCATGTTAGCTGCCATTTTTCAGTATTAATGGTCTGGACTTACACATGTAGTGAACCAAGATGGTCACAGACTCAGTATTCAGGCCAATAGTGTGTTTTCAGGAATTCCCCTGTGCTTCCTTTGAGCCTCTGCTCTGTTTTGGTGAAACAAGAACACAATTGGTCTGAAACCAGAGCAGTGGCGTCAGAAAGCAGCATGAGGCTGACAGCTCCCTACTTTGGTGATAGTCAGATGTGGAGGGTCTGTAGGATTCACAGAACAGCCTGGTAACTGGAAACATTACCAAATACCTGTGGAAGATCTTGGAAAACCATAGCAGTGGCTGGTATGAGCAATGGGAAGATGCAGGAGAATGCGTCAGATGTTTTTGTGCAGAGAGATTCTCTGCCTTATCATGCTGCTACTGGGGTATAAGAGATAGGAACATGTTCTATTCTTTGCATTCATTTTCCTCACTTTGGACACAAAAGTTCACCGCAAAATGCAAACAAAAGTTAGGGAGGCTCATGGAGATGAAAATTGCGAACGGTCTGTCTGAAGGAGAGGGCTTTCTTTTTCTGTGCCTTCTTACATTCCTGACCACATACTGTTAAATGTAGTCAGCTGGTGGAGGGGTTTGGCAGAAAGCTACAGGAACAGAGAACCTGCTTTGTAATTCCAACAGTGGCAGTGCAAACTGTGAAATGAATCACTGTTTTCAGCAAATTTTCCCTTTAGATTGTAACTGTTGCGTGCTGTGGAATTTGGTGCTTCAATACTTTCTTACTGCAGAATCCCAGTGGATCTGAAAATGATTAACCTTCGCTGAGCTCAATAATCCAGATGGTGCAGAGAATGGAAAAGTCACATGTGTTTAGTGGGAGAGTGCTCTGGAGGTTGGAGTGTGCGAAGATGGATGCACCAACCTGCCTACTGAGCGGAGTGTGGTCACTGTGTGCAAAGGAAATAAAAATTAATTGGTTAATTCTGAAGCACTGAAATCTCTTCCCTAAACTCATAGAGGCATATAGAAAAATGTAGGTAGAGAAAGAGATGCATGTTACAGACAATATGTAACAGCAGACACTTTCTGAGGCAGATCTCCTCAGACTCCTATGTTTTTGGAGAAAAAAGTTGTTAGCTTGCTGCATGCCCCTGACACATGATGAAAAGGAATTGCTTTGTTTCTCGACGGTTCCTTCACAAAAAAAAACATAGATGATAGATCCCCATGCTAAATGAACTGTTCTCAACTGAGATGGCACTAAGATGGTTCTGACCCTTGTGGGTTAGGAAGAGGAAAAGGATGCCTATTCCTGATTGCTGTAAGTTTGTGTGATAATTGGTGAGGGCAAAGTCAGCAGTGGCTGTGATATAGAATCATGGAGAGTTTACAGCACAGAAAGATGCCACTTGGCTGATCATGTCTGCGCTGGCATAAAAATGAGCTGCATGGCCAAATCCCACTTTCCAGCATTTGGTCCCCATAGCCCTGCAGATTACGTGACTTGAGGTGCATATCCAGACACCTTTTAACTGAACTGAGGGTTTCTGCCTCCATTACCCTTTCAGACAGTGAGTTCCATACCCCCTCAACCCTCTGGGTGAAAGAAAAATCCTCGTCTCCCCTCTAATCTTTCTACCAATCACTTTAAATTTATGCCCCCTAGTCACTGACCTCTCTGCTAAGGTAAATAGGCCCTTCTCATCCACTCTATCCAGGCCCCTCACAATCAAATCTCCCCTCGGCCTCCTCTGTCCCAAGGAGAACAATCCCAGCCTATCCAATCTTTCCTCATAGCTGCAATTTTCCAGTCCTGGCAACATCCTCGTAAATCTCCTCTGTACCCTCTCTAATGCAATTACATCCTTTCTGTAATGAGCTGACCAGATATAACCATCAGTTAAATGCTTATTCAAATTAAAGCTTATTCAAATATATCGGATACTTAGGTGACAAACAAAAGTACTGGATGGCAAGTGATACCTTTGGAACTATAACCCAGCTATGACTAAATTCCTTCAGGGGACATGGGGAACATATCCACAGAAGAAATATGAGCAGGAGTAGGCCATATACCTTCTTGAGTCATTCGTTAAGGTCATGGCTGATCTTTGACCTCTGTTTTCCTGCCCTATCCCCATATTCCTTGATTCCTTTAAGGTCCAAAAATCTATTGATCTCGGCCTCAAATGTGCTCAACGCCTGAGCATTCACAGCCCCCTAGGGTGGAGAATTCCAAAGATTCACAACCTTCTGAGTAAAGAAAATTTTCCTCATCTCAGTTCTCAGTGAAGCTAGAACACAGGACTACTGGTGTGCTAGATGGCATAAGCAGCAAGTGATAGATGGAGCTTAGCGAAATCCACAACCAACAGATCAGATCTAGTTCTGCAGTCCTGCCACATCCAGTTGTGAATGGTGGTGGACAATTAAACAACTCACTGGAGGAGGAGGTTCCACAAATATCCCCATCATCAATGATGGAGGAGCCCAGCGCAGCAGCGCAAAAGATAAGGCTGAAGCATTCGCAACAATCTTCAGCCAGAAGTGCCGAGTGGATGATCCATCTCAGCCTCCTCCAGAGGTCCCCAGCATCACAGATGCCAGTCTTCAGCCAATTTGATTCACTCCACGTATTGTCGAGAAACAGCTGAAGGCACTGGATACTGCAAAGGCTATGGGCCTGATAATATTCTGGCAATAGTACTGAAGACTTGTGCTCCAGAACTTGCCGTGCCCCTAGCCAAGCTGCTCCAGTACAGCTACGACACTAGCAACTTCCCAGCTATACGGAAAATTGCTCAGGTATGTCCTGTACACAAAAAGCAGGACAAATCCAATTTAGTCAATTACTGCTCCTCAGTCTACTCTCGATCATCAGTAAAGTGATGGAAGGGGTCATCAAAAGTGCTATCAAGCAGCACTTGCTTAGCAATAACCTGCTCACTGACGCTCAGTTTGGGTTCCGCCGGGGTCACTCAGCTTCTAACCTCATTACAGCCTTAGTTCAAATATGGACATAAGAGCTGAACTCCTGAGCTGAAGTGAGTGGGACAGCCCTTGACATCAAGGCAGCATTTGACTGAGTGTGGCATCAAGGTGCCATAGCAAAACTGGAGTCAATGGGAATCGGGGGAAAACTCTCCACTGGCTGGAGTCACACCTAGCACAAGGGAAGATGGTTGTGGTTGTTTGAGGTCAATCATCTCAGTTCCAGGACATCACTGCAGGAGTTCCTCAGGGTAGTGTCCTTGGCCCAACCATCTTCATTTGCTTCATCGATGACCTTCCTTCCATCATAAGGTCAGAAGTGGGGATGTTCACTGATGATTGCACAATGTTCAACATCATTTGCTACTCCTCAGATCCTGAAGCAGTCCATGTACACCTGCAGCAAGACCTGGACAATATCCAGGCTTGGGCTGACAAGTGGCAAGTAAGATTTGTGCCACACAAGTGTCAGGCAATGACCACCTCCAGCAAGAGAGGATCTAACCATCACCCCTTGACGTTCAATGGCATTAGCATCTCTGAATCCTCCACCGTCAACATCTTGGAGTTTACTATTGACTAGAAACTGAACTGGACTAGCTATATAAATATTGTGGCTACAAGAGCAGGTCAGAGGCTAGAAATCCTGTGAAGAGTAACTCAACCCTTGACTCCCCAAAGCCTGTCCACCATCTACAAGGCATAAGTCAGGAGTGTGATGGAATACTCCCCACTTGCCTGGATGAGTGCAGCTCCAACAACATTCAAGAAGCTTGACACTGTCCAGTACAAAGCAGGCTGCTTGATTGGCACTCCATCCACAAACATCCACTCCCTCCATCATCAATGAACAGTAGCAGCAGTGTGTACCATCTACAAGACGCACTGCAGGAATTCACCAAGGCTCCTTAGACAGCACCTTCCAAACCCACAACCACTACCATCTAGAAGGACAAGGGCAACAGACACCTGGAAGTTCCCCTCCAAGCCACTCAACATCCTGACTTGGAAATATATCGCCGTTCCTTCACTGTCGCTGGGTCAACATTGTGGAACTCCCTTCCTAACAGCACTGTGGGTGTACCTACATCATAGGAACTGCAGTGGTTCAAGAAGACAGTTCACCACTGCCTTCTTAAGGGTAATTAGGGATGGGCAATAAAGGTTGGCCTAGCCAGTGACACACACATCCCATAAATGAGTTTAAAAAAAGCTCTAATTGGCTGACACCTTATCCTGGGACTATTTCCTAGTTCTAGATTCTCCTGTCAAGGGAAACTAGTTTTAGCATCTACCCTGCCAAACCCTCTCAGACTCTCATACGTTTCAATGAGATCACCTTTCATTCTTCTAAATTCCAGAGAGGATAGGCTCAATCTGCTCAATCCCTCCTCACAGAACAATCTTCTCATGTTCTTATTTTCTCATCCCAGAACTGAAGCTAGTGAATCAAGTGTATCTTTCCTTAGGTATGGAGACCAAAACTGGACAAATCCAGGTGTGGTTTTTATCGAGGCATTGTACAACTGCAGCAAGACTTCCTTACCCTTCTATTCCCACTTCTGTGTCAGCTATGGCTCAGTTAATAGCACTCTTGCTTCTGAATCACAAAGTTAGACCATAAGACATGGGAGCAGAAATTAGGCCATTCGGCCCATCGAGTCTGCTCTGCCATTCAATCATGGCTGATAAGTTTCTCAACCCCATTCTCCTGCCTTCTCCCTGTAACCTTTGATCCCCTTACCAATCAAGAACCTATCTATCTCCGTCTTAAATACACTCAATGACCTGGCCTCCACAGCCTTCTGTGGCAATGAATTCCATAGATTCGCCACTCTCTGGCTAAAGAAGTTTCTCCTCATCTCTGTTCTAAAAGGTCTTCCCTTTACTCTGAGGCTGTGCCCTCGGGTCCTAGTCTCTCCTACTAATGGAAACATCTTCCCCACGTCCACTCTATCCAGGCCTTTCAGTATTCTGTAAGTTTCAATCAGATCCCCCCTCATCCTTCTAAACTCCATCAAGTGTAGACCCAGAGTCCTGAAATGTTACTCACATGTTAAGCCTTTCATTCCTGGGGTCACCCTCGTGAACCTCCTCTGGACCATCTCCAGGGCCAGCACATCCTTCCTGAGATACAGGGTCCAAAATTGCTCACAATATTCTAAATGTGGTCTGACCAGAGCCTAATAAAGCCTCAGCAGCACATCCCTGTTTTTATATTCTAGTCCTCTCGAAATAAATGCCAACATTGCATTTACCTTCCTAACTACCGACTCAACCTGCAAGTTAACCTTAAGAGAATCCTGGACCAGGACTCCCAAGTCCCTTTGCACTCCAGATTTCTCTCCCCATTTAGAAGTGCTAGCTTTAAGTCTCACACTCGGGCTGGAACACAAAATTCAGGACTGATAGTCCTTTGCAGTACTGAGGGAGCACTTCACTGTCAGAGGTGTTATCTTTCAGGTGAATTGTTAAACCGAGGCCCCATCTGCCTGCTCGGGTGGATGTAAAAGATCCTATGGCTTTATTTAGAAGAACAGCAGAGTTATCCCTGGTGTCCAGGCCACTATTAATCCATCAAACTGCATCACTAAAAGAGATTACCTGGTCATTATTGTATTACTGCTTGCTGTGCATAAAGTGGCTGCTGCGTGTCCTATATTACAGCAATGTCAACACTTAGCACCTCATTGGTTGTAAAGCACTTCCTGCAGACTGGGAAGTAGCAAATCTAACCCTACTATTTAAGAAAGGATGGAGAGAGGAAACAGAGAACTACAGACCTGTTAGTTTGGCACCAGTAGTAGGGAAAATGTTAGAATCTATTATAATGAATGTGATAATAGACATTTGGAAAATAATGGTATGATTGGGCAGAGTTAACATGGATTTATGGAAGCAAAATCATGCTTGACAAACCTGTTGGAGTTGTTTTGAGCATGTTACTTGTAGCTTTGATAAAGGAGATGTGGTGCATTTGGATTTTCAGAAGGCTTTTGATAAGATCCTAAACAAGAGGTGAGCAAACAAAATTGGAGCACATGGGATTGTGGGTAATACCCTGGTATGGATTGAGAGTTGGTTAGTGGACATGAAACAGAGTAGGAATAAACGCGTCATTCTCAGGATGGCAGGCTGTTACTAGTGGGGTGCTGCAAGGATCAGTGCTGGGGCCAAGTTACGTGAATAAATGTGAAGTTATCCAATTTGGTAGGAAAACGCAGAAAGGCAGAATATTTCTTAAATGGTCAGAGATTGGGAAGTGTTGATGTCCAAAGGGACCTGGGTGTCCTTGTTCAAGAGTCACTAGAAGCTAGCATGCAGGTGGAGCAAGCAATTAGGAAAGCAAATGGTATGTTTGCCTTCATTGCAAAGGGGATTTGAGTAAGGAGTAAAGATGTCTTGCTGCAATTGTATAGAGCCTTGGTGAGACAGTACCTGGAGTATTGTGTACATCTTTGGCCTCCTTATCTAAGGGAAGATTTACTTGTCATGGAGGGAGTGCAGTGGAGGTTCACCAGACTAATCCTTGGGATGGTGAGATTGGCTTATGAGGAGAGATTGAGGAAACTGGACGTGTATTCTCTAGAGTTTTGAAGAATGAGAGATGACCTCATTGAAACTTACAAAATTTTTACATGATATGACAAGGTGGATGTAGGTAGGATGTGGGCTGGTGAGTCTAGAACCAGAGGGCGCAGTCTCAAACTAAGGGGCAGGCCATTTAAGACTGAGATGAGGAGGAATTTCTTCACTCGGAGGGTGATGAAGCTTTGGAATTCTCTACCCCAGAGGTCTGCGGAATCATTCATATCAATCACTGAGCATGTTCAAGACAAAAATCGATAGATTGCTGGAGACTAATGATATCAAGGGATATGGGGAGTGCGCGGGAAAGTGGCATTGAGGTAGATGATCAGCCATGATCTAATTGAATGGTGGAGCAGACTACTCCTGGTCTTGTGTTCCTATGAGAGGTCCGGTGGTTGTGAAAAGTGTATATAAAGTCAAGTCTTTCTTTTTTCTAACTTACAATAAAAGAGGAGAAATTTTGCAAATTAGAAGAAGAAAATGACCAATGAAAACATCTGTTAATTTTCTCAATGCTGTTTAGTTATCCTTTGAAGGCCATTCATTTTGTGATGTGTATGTATGTGCTGGTGCAGACCTGGGAAAACCCTGGTGCAGCGGCCACATGGCCCACACAGCCTTCCAGTCTGGCCTGCTGCTGCAGCAGGGAAGGCCCACAAGGCGCGCCGGCGATTGCAGTGTGCGCAGAGCGTACACATGCAAGTGCCCGGCTGACAGGCGTTGGGAGCTTGGGAGCTGTGAAAGTAAAATGCAAACCTCAGAGAGCTTCAAGGGTAGCACTTCAAGGCCAATGGAGATACTTCCAGGTAAGTTAGAGTTGGCCAATGATTGGAGGTGGGAGGAGAGCTTTTCTTAGGGGAGTGCGGCAGCCATGTTAAAGGGGTGGGCACATGTGGAGCAGCAGTGATACCAGCACTAAGTTATCGTGTATTTAAGGTTACTTATTAGATTACTGTACTTTCAATTTGCATTTTGGTTTTGCAAGTGTATACACTGTAATTTCAAAACTCCATATTTTACAGTTAGGCTTCAATACTCTTGATGAAAAGTCAAGTCAACTCTTATATAGTTTTGTTTCCTCATTTTTCTCATTCCCTCACTGAAGAAACTAATTCTTGTCAAGGTCTGGCGCCATGGGTGCTGGCAGTTTGCATTTGGCAGTGTCGCTTCCTCCTGCTTAGGCAGTCACTCGGGATGGAGGATGCCTTGCTTTCACTCTGGTTTGATGAGATCCTGAGATGGCTGCCAAGTCCAGTGTGCAATCTGAAGGCTTTGTCACGTGCAGGGCAAGTGGTGCTTAAAGGGTTGGGTAGAAAAGTTCTTTGGAGCTTTGTGCTTCTCAGTGTGTATGGTGCCTTCCCAATTGAGCCTTCTCCATTTCGATTGGCCACAAGCCAGGGTCTCCCGGCAGGAATGTTTGACCTCTGCAGGGACGCTTTGAGGACAAGCCTAAAGTGTTTCCACTGTCCTCTTGGGAGCCTGCTGCCAAGCTTGAGTTCCGAGTAAAGCATAGTAGTAGCACAGGAATAGTATTGTAACACACTGAACAGTGCCTTTAACCACCATGTTTAAAAGAAATTGTATCCTTGTGTAGATCCTGTAAAATTTTAAATAATAAATTCTATTTGTAACAGCCGCATTGATAATGGTAGCAGGGATGTGGAACTTCAGGTAAGTGAACAGATGAGAGAAGCTGGGACTGTTCTCCTTAGAACAGAGAAAGTTAAGAGTAGATTTACTAGAGGTGTGTGAATCATGAATATGGCTTAGATAAATAAGGAGAAATTATTTCTCCTGGCAGAAGGCTCGCTAACTGTAGGTCACAGATTTAAGGCATTTGGCAAAAGAATCAGAGGCTTTTAGATTTGTGGGCTTGGCAAAAACATGACCTTCAATTCTACTAGAGAACAAGGGATTGAAATATTGAAGTGTGAATGCTGCTGCCTGCCAAGTCCCAAGACATACACGACTGAATAATCTCAGAGATTAGCTGTTTATGCACTTCCAAAAATAAAAGTTGGAAAAGTATTTTTGGTTCCTGCTAGATCTGCAGCTAAGGTTTAGATTTTTAGGTGAACGATGATGAATGCCATAGAAAATGAAGAGCGTGTAGGCTTAGGTTTTGAGAAATTGAAAATTAGGAACATGTTGCCGAAGAGATGTGGAACAGATTACAGGTTGATTTAAAATGTGCTGTGAGGAATTAAATCCCAGCTATAGGAATGAGGGGTAAGAGATGCAGGTCACTGTACACCCCATGTGATATGCTGGCTGCCTCCAGATGCCTTTTGGTCTCTCCACATTTTCTTTCTCTTTTCTTTGCTGTTTTCCCCTTGGTGTCTCTTGTAACACCATACTGTAGATCACAGTAAAGTAATATTTATATTGACAAGAGAAAAATAAAAGATTGCAGATACTGGAAGTTTGAAAGAAAAACAGAAAATGCTGGAAGTACTCAGCAGGTCAGAAAGCACTTGTGGAGAGAAAAAGCATGGTACCAAACTTTGATACCATTGTAGGAGGGGTGACCAACTGCATTGTTCACATTCAGCCAAGAGGGCGAAAGAAAATGGGGTGTATTTGGTTTCATTATTGTGTGCAATGTGTTGTTATGATGGTATAGTTATCATGTAATGACGTTTACATGCTTAATTATACGAAAATGAATCTTTACTATAACTGCTCATATGGCTTGCCCCTATACAATTTCCATACACAGATGTGGCCCTCCGGCTGAGACGTTTGCCCACCCTGGTACAGATGTCTGTCTGTGAACTCCCCAAGTGAAGGGTTCTCTGGAGGATGCTGCAGAGGCTTTTGCAGATTAAAATAAATTGAGAAGTGAATGAAATAATCAAACTAGGAACATACTTGCTATGAGCATTCCAGGCGATCATCCTTGAATCATTAACTATAGCACACATATGGGGGTTTTTTTCCCTTGTTGGATGGGGGTCGGGTGGGGGCGATTGGGGAAGCCAAGCGCCACCCGCGATCGGGGCCGGACTGTGATTTCATGCTGGGTGGGCCATATGCACACGGCAGCACTGCCTATGTGGGGGAGCGGAGTGGGGGGGTGGGGGAGAGCGGGGTTGGGGGGAGAATGGGGTGGGGAGCAGGGTGGGGGGGAGAGTGGGGTGGGGAGCAGGGTGGGGGGGAGAGTGGGGTGGGGAGCAGGGTGGGAGGGGAGAGTGGGGTGGGGAGCAGGGTGGGGGGGAGAGTGGGGTGGGGAGCAGGGTGGGGGGGAGAGTGGGGTGGGGAGCAGGGTGGGAGGGGAGAGTGGGGTGGGGAGCATGGTGGAGGGGAGAGTGGGGTGGGGAGCAGGGTGGGAGGGGAGAGTGGGGTGGGGAGCAGGGTGGAGGGGGAGAATGGGATGGGGAGCAGGGTGGGGGGGAGAGTGGGGTGGGGAGCAGGGTGGAGGGGAGAGTGGGATGGGGAGCAGGGTGGGGGGGAGAGTGGGGTGGGGTGGGGAGCAGGGTGGAGGGGAGAGTGGGGTGGGGTGGGGAGCAGGGTGGAGGGGAGAGTGGGGTGGGGAGCAGGGTGGAGGGGAGAGTGGGGTGGGGAGCAGGGTGGAGGGGAGAGTGGGGTGGGGAGCAGGGTTGGGGGGGGAGAGTGGGGTGGGAAACAGGGTTGGGGGGCAGAGTGGGGTGGGGAGCAGGGTGGAGGGGAGAGTGGGGTGGGGAGCAGGCTGGTGGGGGAGAGTGGGGTGAGGAGCAGGGTGGAGGGGAGATTTGGGTGGGGAGCAGGGTTGGGGGGGAGAGTGGGGTGGGAAACAGGGTTGGGGGGGAGAGTGGGGTGGGGAGCAGGGTGGAGGGGAGAGTGGGGTGAGGAGCAGGGTGGGGGGGAGAATGGAGTGGGGAGCAGGGTGGAGGGGAGAGTTGGGTGGGGAGCAGGGTTGGAGGGGGAGCGGGGGGTGGAGGGGAGCGGGGTGTGAGGTAGCAGGGTTGGGGGGGAGCGGGGGGTGGAGGGGGAGCGGGGGCATGGGGTAGCAGGGTTGGGGGGGGAGCGGGGTGGGGAGGGGAGTGGGCGGGGGTGCGAGACTGCAAGTTCACACATGCACACAGGTGTGCGCTTGAAACTCTCCCTCCCCCAAGGCACAGAGCCGCCTCAGGGAGATGAACAGTTTAAAACATCAAAAATGAAGATTTGAAAAATGTTATAAAACATGAACCTTAATGTGACTTTGTCACCTGAGCAGGGACACGTTATAAATTAAATGTTAAAATTTTTATTTTATTTTTATTTGCTGTTGAAAACTTCATCCTGCCCTTGGATGAGGTTTCCTGAAAAATGCAAAGGCCGTTTGGCCTTTTCGCTTGCCCACCAACCGTAAGGACCTTTAAACGCCTTTAGGACGTGCTGCCGACTCCAGCGCACGCCCGCTGACAGAAATATCATGCACCGGGATGCTCCCCCGACATCATCGCACCTCATTTTACCCTTGGCCGGGCTGGCGCACGCCCGCCTAATGAGCTAAAAATTCTGACCATTATAATTGCCTTGCGGGGAGCAGGGCAAAACTGGAGGGTGAGCTTTCCTGAGCTGTTGCACTGCCGCTTCTATGGATGGTTATTAAACTATCGAATTGAAGGAGCAGGTTGCTAACCCAATCTCACTGCCAGCGTTTGCGGATCAGTATTGAATGCTTACATTTGTAAACTACTTTATTACGTCCCAGTGGTCACAAAGAGTTTCACACAATGGATTCTTTCTTAGACTGCAGTCTTTTTTAATGTTGAGTACCATCCTGCACGAACACTATCCTGCTCAAAGGAGAACACACGATCATAGTGTTTCAGTGCAGTTAACAAAGGTGAAGGTTGTCACAAAGTCAAGATTTTAAATTTTAAACAGGGAAAAAGAGATACTATCCGATGCCTTAAGTCAGTGATATTTTAAAACTCGGTTTGGTTGGGAACTGGTTTCTTTCTTTGCTCTGAATGGAGCAGAAACGTATTGTTAGTTGAGGGAGCTTTAGCCTTCTTTTCCCTGATTTGGGGGTGAATAATGGAGATACTTGGTACCTGAAGTGGAAAGTGTTCCATTCTCCAGCACAAACATCCCTTGCTTCAATAAGTGCAAAATTCACTTTCAAAAAAAAAAGCTATGGAAATTATTCAACTTTGTCGAAGAAATGTTTTCTTAAAGTCCATGAGCTCGGAGTGTGTTTCAGTTAAAGTGACAGTTTCTACTCCTGAGGATTACATTTTGTTTTATGTGGCTCCGTTGCACTGACAGGATTACACTGGATGTGGGTGATGAGCACTGTGGGTTCCCCTGAGTTTTGGAGCATGATTATACTCAAATGTGAAATGTCCTATGTGGACATATTTGCACAGGGTGGCAGTGTTGTAAAAAAGCACTGGGATTAATATCCCAATAAGAATATTTATCAAAGACATCAGAAAAACTCTTCATTTCTTCATCTTAACTCCTCATCAAGGAACTGACTGGGGTTTACCACCCTGTCCATTCCTTGGGGTTAACGGTGCCTAGATTTTGCTCACCAAAATGGCCTTACATCAGATGGATTCACCTGAGCCCTGGACAGTAAGGTACTTACTGAGTGAATTAATTAACTCTTTCTTGCTAATTGTCAATAAAGGTCAGTCAACAAAGTCATTGCTGGGGTGGGGTGGAGGTAATTTTAACCTACCTATCCCAGCTGGAAACTGATGGGATCAAATCGTTCACCTATTTTACACACAACCCATGATCTTATATTTCATTGAAATCAATAGAGAGTAAAGTCAGATGGGGTGTAAAATGAACTGCCAGGTGTCCCCATTGGGAGTTTTGTGATTCTGTCTGGCACCAAAGTACAAGTGTAAGCAATCTTGAGATGAAAGAAAGGGGGTGAAATTCACTTTGGGTGGCCATGCTAGCATATCCCAGAGTCTGATATTCTTGCATTGTAGAAGTATCCTCATTCTGAACTTATTGCGCGTTCTGCTCATCTATCTTTCAAACAAGGATTGTTGCTGTTGTTCGTATATGTGATAGAACTATGCTACACCGCCATCTATTGGTTATGTGAGGTCTCACCGTCTGTATTTTCCAGTGTGTTTGTCATGTGTAGGTGCCTTGCTAAACCAAGCACTCTATTCCAAGTCATATGAAATACAATGCGTCTTTGTAATTAATACAACGGAAAAGATGTGCCAATATTGTCTTACACCCAGGAACAGGTCAATGAAAATCTTCCTTTTCATACAAACCCTTTTTCATGCAAATTTCTTCTCATTCATATTGTTCACTCTTCTTCCGGATGTGCTTATTACATGAACTGTGGGAATCAGGCCAATCTGCCTTTATTGTTTTTAAATTGACTCCCCAGTGCCAATTTTCTGCTGATGGGATTGAGCTGGCCTAATGTCCAGGCTTGTCAATGCTTGTCAAAGGCACAGGTTAATTTTTTTGGAATCCCCCCTCCTAATTTGAATAGGCTAGGGACGCAGCAAAAGCTTGAACAGAGAGAGAGCTTGATCTATTTACAAACTTGATTGAAGAATGGAAAATTCCAGTGAGATAGCAGCTCTTAAAGGGCTGCAGCAAGCCATGAAAGAGAGGATTCTGGCCAGCACAGAACAATTTAGTTTTGGTCACAATGGCAAGACAGGGATGTATGAAGATGTTCCCTTTCAGGCAGGAGGTGCACTATGGTAAGGTGGCCTTATTCTGTTAAAATTAGTGGTGCAGCTGCATTGAGGGAGGTTGCTGATAAACCGACTTATATTTTTTTTTTATTGTTTCCAGAATGGGGGCACCACTGTCAAATCAGGTTCTATTGCCCATCCCTAGTTACCCTGAGAAGGTGATAGTGAGCTGCCTTCTTGAATCACTTAGCCCATGTGGCTGTTAAGAAGGGAGTTTCAGCATTTTGACGTTGTGACAGTGAAGAAATGGTGATCCAATTCCAAGTCAGGATGGTGTATGACTTGGATGGGAACTTGGAGCTAATAGCGTTCCCATGCTTCTGTTGTCCTTTCCTTCGAGTCGGTGGAGGACGTGTGTTTTTAAGGTGTTGTCAGTGAAGCCTCTGTACTTGCTACAGTGCATTTTGTAGACAGTGCAGCCACTGTATGCTGTTGATGGAAGGGTTGGATGATGTTTAGATGAATGGATGTGGATATGATCAAGCAGAACACTTTGTCTTGGAGGTTGATGGGCTTCCTCAGTGTTGCCCATCACACTCCTTCCCTGTGCCTGGCAGGTGATGGAGAGACTTTGGAAAGTCAGAAAGTGAGCCATTTACCCAGACCTGCTTTAGTATCCATGGCACTTACATGGCTGGTCCATTTCAGTTTCTGGTCAGTGGTGTGACCCCAGGATGTTGATGTTGGCGGGGGTGGGGAGGCAGCACTTGATCATAGTAATGCCCTTGAATATCAAGGGCAGGTGGTTACTCTCTCTCTTGTTGGAAATGTTAATTGCCTGGTGCTTGTGTGGCATTAAAGTGACTGGCCACTTATCACCCAAGCGTGGTTGTTCTCCAAGCTTTCCTACATGTAAGAAAGGGCTGCCTCATTATCTGAAGAATTCCAAGTAGAGCTGAACACTGTGCAATCATCAGTGAAAAGACTCACTTCTGACCACATGATGGAGGAAAGCTCATTGAAACAGCCGAAGATGGATGGTCCTTGGACACTACCTTGAGGAAATACCAGCAGTAATGTGATGGGGTCGAGATGATTGGCCTCCAGTGAGCCCTTTCTGTTGGGCATGGCTCCAGCCACCAGTGAGGTTTTCCTATGATCCCTATTGACTTCCGGTGTGTTAGGGCTCCTTGATGTCACACTTAGTCAAATGCTTCTTAATATCAAGGGCAGTCTCTCTCAGCTCACCTTATCTTTGTTTTAACAAAGGTTGTAATGAGGTCTGGACCAGACTGATCCTTATGGAGACCAAACTGAGCAGTGGTGAGCAGGTTATTGCTAAGTATGTACCATCTTTAATACAGTGTTGACCAGTCTTTCCATCACATTTATGATAATGGAGAGTTGACTGATGGGGTGGTAATTGACTGCATTGGACTTGGCCTGCTTTTCGTTGACAGGACATACTTGAGCAATATTCCACAATGTTGGGTAAATGCCAGTGTTGTCATTTTATTGGATCAGCTTGGCTCAAGGCAACACTAGTTCTGGATCAGATGCAGGGATGTTGTTGGACTCTGTAGCCTTTTCAATATTCAGCGCACTCAGCTGTTTCTTGATATCATGCGTAGTAAGTTGAATAGGCTGAAGACTGGCATATGTGATGGTGGGGACCTCAAGAAGATGCCAAAAGAATCTGCCACTTGGCAACACTGGCTGAAGGTGATTGTAGATGCTTTGGTCTTCACTTTTGTGCATACATATAAACAGATGTATTAGGAGCAGGAGTAGGCCACTTGGCCCCTTGAGCCTGCTCCACTATTCAATAAGATCATGGCTGATCGGGTTGTAACGTCAACTCCACATTCCACGTATCCCTGATAAACTTTCACCACCTTGCTAATCGGAAATTTATCTAGCTCTGCCTTAAAAATATTCAAAGACTGTGCTCCCGCCACCCCTTTGAGGAAGAAAGATCCAAAGACTCGTGACCTTCTGAGAGAAAAAATTTCTCCTCATGTCTTAAATGGCTGACCCTAATTTTTAAACAGCGACCCCTCGTTCTAGATTCTCCCACAAGAGGAAACATCCTCTCCACGTCCGCCCTGTTAAGGGAGAAATGGCAGTGGCCTAGTGGAATGTCGCTGAGCTAATAATCCAGAAGCCCAGGTTAATGTTCTATGGACACGGGTTCAAATCCCACCATCGCAATTTGCGGAATTTAAATCCAAATAATCTGGAATTGAAAAGCTAGTCTCAGTAATATCTAATTGTTGTAAAAACCCTTCTGGTTCACTAATGACATTTAGAGAAGGAAATCTACCATCCTTACCTGAATCCAGACCCACAGCAATGTGGTTGACTCTTAACTTCCCTCTGAAATGATGTGGCCAGCTACTCAGTTCAAGGGAAATTGGGGATGGACAATAGTGATGCCCACAATCCATGGAAGAATAAATGAAAAAAAGACACCTCAGGATCTTAAATGTTTCATTTAAGTTGCCTCTTACTCTTCTAAGCTCCAGCGGATGCAAGCCTAGCCTGTCCAACCTTTCCTCATGAGACAACCCATGTATTAGTCCAGTACACCTTCTCTGAAACTGCTTCCAATACATTTGCATCCTTCCTTAAATAAGGAGACCAATACTGTACACAGTACTCCAGTTGTGGTCTAACCAATGCCCTGTATAATGGAAGCACAACCTCCCTACGTTTGTGTTGAATTCCCCTTGCAATAAATGATAACATTCTATTAGTTTTCCTAATTACTTGTATGCGCTAGGACACCCAGATCCCTTTGCATCACGGAGGTCTGCGTTCTCTCACCATTTAGATAATATGCTTCTTTTTTATTCTTTCTGCCAAAATGGACAATTTCACTGTTTCCCGCGTCATTCTCCATTTTCCAGATCTTTGTCCACTCACTTAACCCAGTTATGTCCCCTTGTAGCTTCCTCATGTCCTCTTCACAACTTACTTTCCTACCTATCTTTGTACCATCAGCAAATTTAGCAACCATACCTTTAGTCCCTTCATCCAACTCATTTATATAAATTGTAAAATATTGAGGCCCCAGCACTAATCCCTGTGGCACACCACTCATTACATCTTTCCAACCAGAAAATGACCCATTTGTACCTACTTTCTGTTTCCTGTTAGTCAGCCAATCTTCTATTCATGCCAATATGTTACCCCCTACACCATGAGATTATTTTCCACAATAACCTTTGATGTGGCACTTTATCAAATGCCTTCTGGAAATCTAAGTACAGTACATCCATCAGTTCCCCCTTATCTATAGCACATTACTTCACAGCATGCTGACTCTGCCTGATTCCCTTGAATTTATCTAAGTGCCGTACTATAACATCTTTAAGAATAGTTTCGAACATTTTCCCTATGAAAAATATTCAGCTAACTGGGCTGTAGTTTCCTGCTTTTTGGCTCCCTCCCTTTTTGAGTATAGGAGTTACGCTCACTGTTTTCCAATCTAGTGGAACAATGCCCGAATCTAGGGAATTTTGGAAAATTAAAACCAACACATCAACTGTCTCACCAGCCACTTCTTTTAAGAGCCTAGTCCATCATGACTGGGGACTTGTCAGCCTGCAACTCCCAACGATTTATCCATTTAAATGTCTGCCACTGCCTCTCTATTGATCTATCCCTTAACCTCATTTGCCAGTCCACTTTAGCTAGCTCTGCTTTCATGCCTTCATAATTGCCCTTATGGCACAAAAGTGCTGAGCATCACATTCATTGAGGATTGGGATGTTCATGGACCCACCTCTTGTTGTTAATTACAGAATTGTACAGCATCATTCATGGCTGGATTAGGTGGGATGTACAGCACTGAAGCAGGCCATTCAGTCCAGTATTAATGCTGGCCTAGCCAGCCATGCCCACGCCCTATTAAAGAATAAAAAAAAGACTGAAGCCTCCTCTCATCTCTCCTGTTCTAAATCCTAACTCTATATTTCCTTCTCCCTCACACGCTTGTCTAGCTTCCTTTTAAGTGCAACCACACCATTTGCTTGAACCACTCCCTGTAGTAGTAAGTTCCACATTCTTACAACTCTTTGGGTGAAGGAATGTCTTCTGAATCCCCTATTGGATTTCTTGGTGATTATCTTATTTGATGGCTTCTAGTTGTGCTGTCCACTGCACGAGTTAACATTGGGTGGAATTGTCCCAGATTCGCACTAAGTGCGGTAGCGGCATGGTAAAACAACGTTTTACCCGCTGGCCGCAATGATGGCTTTTCACACCGTATCTTCCCAAACCCACTGCATTAATTATGCATTCCTGGGATAAATGCCATTTCGATGGCAGGTGGGCTGCTGGACCTAATTCTGGGGAATGAAGCCGGACAGGTGGCTGAGGTGGTGATAAGGGAGCATTTTAGCGATAGCGACCACAACATGGTACAATTTAAGTTTGTTAAGGACAAAGAAATCGACAAGTTGCAAAAAAATGTTTTGGATTGGGGGAGAGTGGATTTTAGTAAAATAAGGCAGGATCTGGCCAACGTAGACTGGGAACAGCTACTTGTGGGGGAATCTACAGAGGAACAATGGGGGCTGTTCAAAAAGGAAATGGAGAGGGTACAGGCTCATCGTGTTCCCTCTAGGGTGATAGGAAAGAATAACAAGCCCAGTGAACCATGGTTGACCAGAAATATTCAGGATACGATGAGAAGGAAAAGAGGCTTTTAGCAGGTACAAGGGAAGCAAATCAGCAGAGGCATTAGTGGAGTACAAAGAGTGCAGGGTGGAGCTTAAGAAAGCAATTAGGAGAGCAAAGAGGGATATGAGAAAGCTCTGGCTGGTAAAAGTAGGGAAAATCCCAAGATATTCTATAAGTATATCAATGGGAAGAGGATAACCAGGCAAAGAGTAGGGCCCATAAGGGACCAAGGGGGCAATCTATGGGTGGAGCCAGAGGATATCGCTAGAGTGTTGAATGAATACTTCACATCCATCTTCACCCAACAGAATGAGGATAAAGATGTCGAACTCGAGGAGAGAGATGGCAAGGTTCTTAAACAAATTGATATAGGGTGTGACAAAGTATTGGAGGTTTTGGCAGGCTTAAAAGTGGACAAATCTTCAGGTTTGTGTCCTAGACAGCTGAGGGAGGCAAAGGAGGAGATTGCAGGGGCTCTGACCCAAATTTTTAATTCCTCTTTGTCCACGAGGGAGGTGCCAGATGACTGGAGAACAGCTAATGTGGTTCTGCTATATAAGAAGGGTTGTAGAGATAGGTCAGGGAACTACGGGCCAGTGAGTCTCACGTCAGTGGTAGGGAAACTATTGGAGAAAGTTCTGAAGGAGAGTATCTATCTCCACTTGGAGAGGCAAGGTTTGATCAGGGATAGTCAACATGGCTTTGCCAGAGGGAGGTCATGCCTAACAAATTTGATTGAATTATTTGAGGAGGTGACCAGGTGTGTAGATGAGGGTAGTGCAGTTGATGTAGTCTATATGGATTTCAGCAAAGCCTTTGACAAGGTCCCACATGGGAGACTTATAAATAAGGCAAAGGCACTGAGATACCAGGTAATTTGATAAGGTGGATTCAAAATTGGCTTAGTTGTAGGAGGCAGAGGGTGATGACAGAATGATGCTTTAGTGACTGGAAGCCAGTGTCCAGTGGTGTACCACAGGGACCTGTGCTCAGTCCCCTATTATTTGTCATTTATATAAACCACATAGCTGACTATGTGGGGGGTAGAATTAGTAAGCTTGCGGATGACACAAAGATTGGCCAGGTGGTTAACAGTGAGGTTAAGTGTCTTGGGCTACAGGAAGATATAGACGGGATGGTCAAATGGGCAGATAAGTGGCAGATGGAATTTAATCCTGAAAAGTGTGAGGTGATACGCTTTGGAAGGAATAATTTGATAAGGAAGTATTCAATGAATGGCATGATGCTAGGAAGTTCTGAGGAACAAAGGGACCTTGGTGTGTGTGTCCATAGATCTCTGAAGGCAGAGGGGCATGTTAGTAGGGTGGTGAAAAAGGCATATGGGACACTTGCCTTTATCAATCGAGGCATAGATTACAAAAGTAGGGAGGTCATGTTGGAGTTGTATAGAACCTTGGAGAGGCCACAGCTGGAGTACTGTGTGCAGTTCTGGTCACCACATTATAGGAAGGATGTGATTGCACTGGAGGGGGTGCAGAGGAGATTCACCAGGATGTTGCCTGGGATGAAACATTCAAGTTATGAAGAGATTGGAAAGACTTGGGTTGTTATCGTTGGAGCAGAGAAGACTGAGGGACGACCTGATCGAGGTGTACAAGATTATGAGGGGCATGGACAGGGTGGATAGGGAGCAGCTGTTCCCCTTAGTTGAAGGGTCAGTCACAAGGGGGCGTAAGTTCAAGGTGAGGGACAGGAGGTTTAGTGGGGGGATGTGAGGAAAAACCTTGGCGGAGGATCGGGAGAAACCTTGGAGAAATGGCACTAATGGCTACATGCCATTTCTTTGAGGTTTCTACTCATCTTCCACCTGAAGTTACAGTGGAAGATCAGGGGACCCTACTGTTAGTAAATATAAAAGATCCATAAAGGAGCGGTGTCATCCCCTTTCATAGGTTTCTAGATTTACATGGTTGATAGGCAGGAAATGACCGACTGTTCCATCAAGTCTGAACCACCTCAGGATGGCCAGAGTACCAATGACTAGACACTGTTCAGTTTCAGTCTGGGTCAACTTAACAGCAAATTCATTCTAATGTTAAGTTTCTTTTTAAGCTTTAGGTGTATCAGTTCCAGCATATTACTGTACAATTTGGATGAAGTCAGGCTAACAAGCGGTTTGAGTTTCCTGACAGTCCCTATAACAGATTGTGGGCACTGACAACTTGGTAACATGAAACAAACTTGATAAGTGTCCAGATGCAGATATAGTGCACATGGTATTCATTAGCTTGCCCTTTTGGGATACTTGGACTGGATTTGCTGGGTGTTGTGACCCAACCATCTATTGATGGTTGGGTTACAAAATTGACCAACCATCCATTTTTTACTCAGAGTATGTACGCAGCAGGTGGTTGTAGCTAGAGCTACGGTACAATGAGAGAAAGACTGCATTGGTTTCAACAGATCAAAATGCCTTTAAATTCCATTCAAAGAATGAGGATGGTGACCTACTGGAAAGATGGATGGGTTTGCGAACAAAAGCTTGGGATGGAGTTTAGCAATGGAGCAATGTTCTGTCCAGTCACATCTGCAAGCTGATCCTGGGAAGCTAGCCAAGCTGGCAGCCAATTTGGTTTGCTGTCTGGAACCTGTGGAATATAAATTGAGGGTGCTCTAAGGCATCCAGTCTTTCATTGTTTTGTTAGTCAGATGGGCCAAAAAAGTGCTGAATGACGAGCGTCTGCAGTGCATTACAATCAGCCAAGTGTAAATACAAATGAAGATCCTCTGCCAGACACAGTGTTTTCTAAGTTTTCTTTTCAAAAAGCTAGAAAAGGTTTGAAGGAAGTTAACATCAAATGGCAGGAATGATAAACCTGATGTTAAACCTGGAGCTTCTAACAATATCTTTACTGAGCATGGGAACACCACCACCTGCAAGTTCACCTCCACCTCCAAGTCACGCATCATCCTGACTTGGAAATGTAAAGCATCAGTGCTGGGTCAAAATTCTCAAACTCCCTACCCAATAACACCGTGCAAGAAAGAAAGATTTGCACTTACACAAACTCGCGATGCCCCAAAGTGCTTTCCAGCCAGTGAAGTACTTCTGAAGTACCTCCAAGACACAGACATGCCAAGTGTAGAGACCATAATCACCTCACATCAGCTGAGATGGACGGGACATGATGTCAGAATGCCCGACTCAAAATTGCCCAACCAGCTGCTCTGCTCAGGACTCTATCAACAAGCCTGTCAGCATGGAGGCTAGCAAAAATGTTTCCAAGACAAAGACAATCTCAAAGCCTCCGTGAAGGTCCGCTCCATTAATATCAACACATGGGAAGCAGATGCCCAATCATAACCAGAATGGTGGATGCATCATCAGAAATAATGTCCAGACCTTCTAATCAATAAGAACAGCCACGGAGAGAGTGAACAGTGAGAGAGTTAGAAAGGGAAGCTTTCTTCCTCAAGCCAACAATCCACCACCACCTCTACCGTTTGACAGCCGATGTCCTCATTGTGGGAGAGCCTGTAAGGCTAAGATCAGGTTCATAAACCATCTGCAAACCTACATTTCACTGGTATCTCACTTCCACTCAATCAACTGTGAGAAAGAATCATCCTCGATGTGAAGGAGTGATGAAGATGACTTTTGAAACACAGGCACTTGAATTATAAGAAATGCACACAGCAAGCTCCCACAAGCAGCAAAGTGACAATAATCAGATAACCTCTTTTTGTGATGTTGCTTGAGGGATAACTCTCCTGCTGTTCTTTGAAAAACTGTAGATGAAGCCTCGAAAAATCCCTCCAAAAACAGGGGTTGACCTATACGTCAAGTATAAAAGTGAGCCATGGGGGTGGTGTGGGTAGTCACCATTTTGAAATGTCATCAGCGCTCCACGCAGACATTGGGTATGTCTTAAACTCCTGTGCATCTTAGCAACACAGCTTGTATCGCCTGTTTAATCTCAATTGTATCCAGTTATAAGGTACTGATAAATAAAACATGCATTTGTAGGGTAAAAAATTGAGGCTGGCAACTAATGTGAGTATAATATGTCATAGCTGTAAAAGGAGGTTGACTTATACACTGAACACATGTAAAAAAAATTATTTTTGGCAGCTGCGAATTAAGGTTGTACCATGAGATTGTTTACACCCAGATAAGCAGACAGACAGGGCTTTGGTTGAACTTGTCACCAAAAAAATGGCACCTTGAACTGTACAACATTGACTTCATACCGTGTTATCTAGATTGTTATACTCAAGTTCAGAAATGGGAATTGAACCCATGACCTTCTGACTCAAAGGCAAGGGTGCTATCAACTGAACCACAGCTGCTGCAGTACCTATGCCATGTGGACGACAGTGTTTCAAGAGGGCAGCCCACCTTCTCTAGGACAATTAGGGATGGACAATAAAAATCCTGGCTCTGCTAACGATGTTCGCATCCCATGAATGAATAAAACAAAAAAAAATTCAAATGCCAGGATATTTTGAGCAAGTGTTTGTCTGTTTTACTGGAGGTCCCTGGTCCATGCATGAACTGATAGGCCCATACATTAATCTGACCCTGCCCGAACCCACATTCCCATCCCTGGCGATTAGTGTTGCTACTTATCATTTCTTTTGTGGAAATATTTAGACAGATTGAGGCTGGAGGCACTGACAATAAGTAGCAATTTGCATATGGCATTGAGTGATAAGGATTGGAAAGCAGTCAGGTATTAGCCTACATCCAAGCATGTGACTTTTACTGTACCAAAATGTATTTGATGAGTGAACAACAGTTACTGTTTCTCAAAAACAAAAGTACCTGGAAAAACTCAGCAGATCTGGCAGCATCAGCAGAGAGGAGCACAGTTAATGTTTTGAGACCGAATGACCCTTTCTGTTGAAGGGTCATTTGGACTCGAAACATTAACTGTGCTCCTCTCCGCAGATGCTGCCAGACCTGCTGAGTTTTTCCAGGTAATTTTGTTTTTGCTTTGGATTTCCAGCATCCATAGTTTTTTGCTTTTATATTGGGTGCTGTTTATCATTTATTTATCAACTTCAGGATGTTGGTGAGCTGCTGTCTTGATGCTTTATTTACTAAGTGCATTACCTGGTTTAGAATTGACCAGGAGGGAGTCTTGTATTCAATCCATGGTCCATGCTGAATTACATGAGGTGGCAACAGGACTTTACAGTTGGATTTGGTGACTGGGGATTGGGGAGAAAGAAAGTAATTTAAAACCTTGCATTTATATAGCACTTTTATGATATCCCAAACAGCTGCACAGCCAATGAGCTACCTTTTTGAGGTATAATAGTTCCAGCAAGGTAAGCAAGTGTTGAAGTAAATTTTCACACAGCAAGCTCCATAAACATCAACAACATTAACAACCAGATATTCTGGGTTATAAAATGATTAAAACAATTAGTAATTTAAAGCTCTGACCAGTCATCAATATTGTGGGGTTTACTATTGTCCAGAAATTTTAACTGGGCCAAACCTATAAACATTGTGGCTACAAGAGCAGGCAAAGGTTAGAAATCCTGTGATGAATAATTCACCTCCTGACCCCCCAAAAGCCTGTCCACCATCTACAAACACAAGTCAGGAGTGTGATGGAATACTCTCCTCTTGCCTGGATGAGTGCAGCTTCAACAACTTTCAAGAAGATTAACAGCACCCAGGACATAGCATGCCTCTTGACTGGCACCTCATCCACCACAATAAACATTCCCTTCCTCCATGACCAATGCACGGGGGCAGCAGTGTGTACCATCTACAAGATGCACTGCAAGAACTCACCAAGGCACCTTCGATAGCATTTTCCAAACCCGTGACCTCTACCACCTAGAAGGACAAGGACAGCAGACACATGGGAACATCACCACTTGGAAGCTCCCCTCCAAGTCACTCACCATCCTGACTTGGAAATATATCGCCGTTCCTTCACTGTCACTGGTGAAAATCCTGGAATTCCCTTCCTAACAGCACTGTGGGTGCGGTACCTACACAAAATGGACCATAGCGTTTCAGGAAGGCTGCTCCCCACCACCTTCTCAGGGCATCTGTGGAGGGCAACAAATATTGGCTTAGCCAGCAGTGCTGACATCTCAGGAATGAATTTTAAAAAATTATGGGATCAAAGTTAAAATATAAGGTAATACCACTGAATTTCCACTTGTTTAATGCTGGTTTTTACATTCTAGACTGGCCAGTGAACTCAGTGGGAAATTTGGGAGTTAGTTCTACTTGGTAAAATTGGCACAGAAACTGATGTGTATTTTGCCATAATTTCTGTATAATTATGACCTAGAATCGTAGAATCTTACAGCCATCGTGCCTGTGCCAGCACTTTGAAGGGGCTACCTAATTAGTTTCACTCTCCCCTTGCTCTTTCCCCATAGCCCTGCAAATTTTTCCCCTTCAACTATTTATCAAATTCTCCTTGAGAAAGTTACTGTTGAATCTGCTTCCACCACCCTTTCAGGCAGCACACTCCAGATCACAACAGCTCAGTCTGTAAAAAAAAATCCCGAACTCACCTCAGTAATCATCAATAAGCAATGAGCCAAAATTTTATTTTACACTGTGTTGTGGTCATGGCAACTGTTCACTGGAAAATTTCAGGACATTACATTAGATCAGAAAATGTGATTGACATAAATCTCCTCAAAATCTGATCAGAATCAAGACTAGAATTGTTCTCAGCTTTATCATCTTCCAAATGCTAGTCTTTAGTAAATAATATGAATGCACTGCAAGCTTGTCTTTATTGTGTGACATATATAATTAATGGTAACAAGGTGTGAAGGTTTGAATTTCTGCAGCAATGTTGAATGACTTATTAGGATTTCTAATCCTAGTTATTGAAGGAGGCAGGGCAGAGAGTTTGAAAATGCACTCAACTAACCAGGAATATGTACTTCAGCGTCATTGCGATAGAACCTCAAACATAAAAAAGTTATTTTCTTGAGAGAGTAGGTGTCTAAACATGAACACAAGCTGTTCAGGATTTTGCTGAAAAGAGAGATGTGAAGCTGAAATTTTTCATCTTGCATTCATCAGGACAAATGCAAGAATGCCAAATTTCAAACAATCACATCAGGTTAGACTGCAGAAGAAAAGCGTGCTGATTGGTGGCAAGCCATCTCTGACTGGCTGAGGCATTGCTATGGAGAAAACAATGGGTAGCCATAGACTCAAGCTCCCGGGTAATTCAAAGAAGGTGCAAAACTTGAACATATTCCTTTTGTTTACCAAGAACGGGTCCCTGAGTATGAATGTGTGTTGCATCTAGCAAGTGTAAATGAGCCATGTTCTGAACTCAACTGATCATCCTAAATGGGCTGTTGCTCGGGATTGTAAAAGGCAATGGACAGCCAGGTGCCGGCTGATCTTTGTTTTTGATAACCAGCGTCCTGTTCTACATGTGAAAAATGGAAGGTTTAGTTTTGAATTCGATGAGGTTTTGTGACATTGCACTGTTCTTTTGGATCTTGGTTGCTATTAGTTCAGTGGGGTGCGTGGGAGTAATAGATTATTGCGGTT
This sequence comes from Carcharodon carcharias, assembly GCF_017639515.1. Classification (NCBI taxonomy): domain Eukaryota; kingdom Metazoa; phylum Chordata; class Chondrichthyes; order Lamniformes; family Lamnidae; genus Carcharodon; species Carcharodon carcharias. The sequence goes on from NC_054472.1 coordinate 172,180,501, forward strand.
ACTGTGCCAAGTAAAAAAAAAAACTAATTGCATTTTGTTTGTTGATTGTATGGTTGTCAAGATGAGTGGGCAGAATTCTTTTGGTACCATTGTGGTGGGCTAGGAGATGGTGGTGGGGGGGATGGGTGGAATGCAGGGGGAGAAGCTACAAAGTGTCAGAAAAGGAATGAAACCGGACGGGCCACCCAGCATCAACCCAGACACCGGAAATGACCACGGCAAACTCAGCCCTGTCAACCGTGCAAAGTTCCCTTTACTAACAACTGGGGGCTTGTGCCAAAATTGGGAGATCTGTCTCACAGACCAGTCAAGCAACAGCTGGACATAGTCATCCTCACAGAATCATATCTTACAGATAATGTCCCCGACACCACCATCACCATCCTGGGTATGTCCTGTCCCACCAGCAGAACAGACCCAACAGAGATGGCGGTACAATGGGATATAGTCGGGAGGGAGTTGCCCTGGGAGTCCTCAACATCGACACCGGACCCCATGAAGTCTCATGGCATCAGGTCAAATATGGGCAAGGAAACCTCCTGCTGATTACCACATACCACCCTCCTTCAGCTAATGAATTAATTCGTAAGATGAGGCTGAAACATTTGCTACAATCTTCAGCCAGCTGTGCCGAGTGGATGATCCATCTCTGCCTCCTCCAGAGGTCCCCAGCATCAAGATGCCAGTCTTCATCTAATTCAATTCACTCCATGTGATATCAAAGAACGGCTGAGGGCACTGGATACTGCAAAAGGCTATGGGCCCTGACAATATTGCGGCAATAGTACTGAAGACTTGTGCTCCAGAACCTGCCACGCCCCTAGCCAACCTGTTTCAGTACAGCTACAACACTGTCATCTACCCAGCTATGTGGAAAATTGCACAGGTGTATCCTGTACACAAAAAGCAGGACAAATCCAACCCAGCCAATTACCGCCCCATCAGTCTACTCCCGATCATCAGCAAAGTAATGGAAGGGGTCATTAATAGTGCTATCAAGCATCACTTGCTTAGCAATAACCTGCTCACTGATGCTGCGTTTGGGTTCTGCCAGGGCCACTCAGCTCCTGACCTCGTTACTGCCTTGGTTCAAACGTGGACAAAAGAGCTGAACTCCCGAGATGAGGTGGGAGTGACTGCCCTTGACATCAAGGCCGCATTTGACAGAGTGTGGCATCAAAGAGCCCTAGCAAAACGAGTCAATGGGAATCAGGGAAAACTCTCCACTGATTGGACTCATATTTAGCACAAAGGAAGATGGTTGTGGTTGTTTGAGGTCAATCATCTCAGCTCCAGGACATCATTGCAGGAGTTCCTCAGTGTAGTGTCCTCAGCCCAACCATCTTCAGCTGCTTCGTCAAAATGACCTTCCTTCCATCAGAAGGTCAGAAGTGGGGGTTTTCGCTGATGATTGCACAATGTTCAGCACCATTTGCGACTGCTCAGATACTGAAGCAGTCTGTATCCAAGTGCAGCAAGACCTGGACAATATCCAGGCTTGGGCTGACAAGTGGCAAGTAACATTTTTGCCACACAAGTGTCAGGCAATGACCATCTCCAACAAGAGAGAATCCAACATTGCCACTTGATGTTCAATGGCATTACCATCACTGAATTCCCAACTATCAACATTGACCAGAAACTGAACTGGACTAGCCATATAAATACTGTGGCTACAAGAGCAGGTCAGAGACTAGGAAATGTGTGACAAGTAACCCACCTCTTGACTCCCCAAAGTTTGTCCGCCATCTACAAGGCACAAATCAGGAGTGTGATGGAATACTCCCCACTTGCCTGGATGAGTGCAGCTTCCACAACATTCAAGAAGCTTGACACCGTCCAGGACAAAGCAGCCCACTTGATTGGCACCACATCCACAAACATTCACTCCCTCCACCACTAATGAGCAGTAGCATCACTGTGTACCAGCTACAAGATGCAGTGCAGGAATTCACCAATGCTCCTTTGACAACACCTTCCAAACCCACGACCATTATCATCTAGAAGGACAAGGGCAGCAGATAGATGGGAACACCACCACCTGGAAGTTCCTCTCCAAGTCACTTACCATCCTGATTTGAAAATATATTGCCATTCCTTCACAGTCACTGGGTCAAAATCCTGGAACTCCTTTCCTAACAGCACTGTGGGTGTACCTACACCACATGGACTACAGTGGTTCAAGAAGGGTGCTCACCACCGACTTGTCAAGGTCAACTAGGGATGGGCAACAAATGTTGGCCCAGCCAACGAAATCCACATCTCATAAATGAATTAAAAAAAACTTGTGCTCCAGATCTAGCCATGCCCCTAGCCAAGCTGTCAGCACAGCTACAACAGTGCATCTACCCAGCAATGTAGAAAATTGGCTAGGTATGCCCTGTTCATGACCAGCAGAACAAATCCAACCCAGCCAATACAACCCCATCGGTATGCTCCTGATTATCAGCAAAGCGATGGAAGAGGTCATCAACTGTGCTATCCAGTGGCACTTACTCAGCAATAATTTGCTCACTGACTCTCAGTTTGGGCTCTGCCAGGGCCACTAAGCTCTTGACCTCATTACAGCCTTAATCCAAACATGAACTCAAGGGGTGAGATGAGAGCGACTGCCCTTGACATCAAGGATCTATTTGCCCAGATGTGGTACCAAGGAGCCCCTAGCAAAACTGGGAATTGGGAAAAACTCTCCATTGCTTGGAGGCATATTTGACACAAAGAATGTTGATTGTGGTTGTTGGAGGCCACTCGTCTCAGTTCAAGGACATAGCTGCAGGAGTTCCTCAGGGTAGTGTCCTCGGCCCAAACATCTTCAGCTGCTTCATCAATGACCTTCCCTCCATCATTATGTCAGAGGTAGGGATGTTCCCTGATGATCGCACAATGTTCAGCACCTTTCACGACTGCTCAGGCACTGAGGCAGTCTGTGTTCAGATACAAAAGGAACTGGGCAACATCCAGGCTTGGGCTGATGTGTGGTGCAAATGTTACTCGTCACTTAAGTGCCAGACAATGACCATCTCTAACTAGGGAGAATCTAATCATCAACTCTTGACATTTAATGGTGTTGCCTTTGCTGAATACCCCACTATCAACATTCTGGGGTTTACGATTGTCCAGAAACTGTTCTGGGCCAACCCTATAAATACTGTGGCTACAATAGCAAGTGAAAGGTTGTGAATTCTGTGGCGAGTGACTAACCTCCTGACTCCCCAAAGCCTGTCAACCATCTACAAGGCACAATTCAGGAGTGTGGTAGAATACTCTCCAATTGCCTGGATGAGTGCAGCTCCAACGACACTCAAGAAGCTCGACACCATCCAGGGCAAAGCAGCCCACTTGATTGGCACCCCAGCCATTACCTTAAACACATATTCCTTGCACAACCAATGCATAGTGGTGGCAGTGTTTACAAGATGGACTGCAGCAACTCACCAAGGCTCCTTAGACAGCACCTTCCAAACAGTTGACCTCCACCAAGGACAAGGGCAGCAAAAGCATGAATGGGAGCACCACCACCTGCAAGTTTTTCTGCAGGTCACACACCATCCTGACTTGGAACTATATCGTTGTTCCTTTACTGCACCTGGATTTTATGGCCACGAGCCTAACCACCTCCCTCCTCGGGTATGTTTTTGGTGGGTTTGGGGGAGCATAAAATATGACTGGTGGTTAGCCCAAAATTCCTGCCCATCCCACCTCGTTGCCACTAATGAAGGTGTTGGGTAAGGCACCCACTAGGCCACCCATCCCTGGGCCTAATGAGGCCCTTATCTGCCTAATTAAGCAGCAGTTAAGGACCTCAGTCCACTTCATTACCATAATACGCTAAGCAGTGGAAGGCAGACAAGAGTCGGAAGGCCTTTTTTTTTCACCAAATGTTTTTGAAAAGTTTGAAGAAAGGGGTACACCTCCTTCGGCGAGCTGTACTGTGCACATCAGGGCCAACTCACCCCGCCCCACCCCACCCCACACGCAAGATTTAACACCTCATTGTACCTATCCACCTGGCATCCAAAAACCCACCATCCCATCACCCTCGCCCCCTCCTTCGGTTGCCCAATCACTCCCTAGCCAAAAAGGCTCGACATTTTTTTCTGTCTCTTGGATCCTTGTCAGAATTCTTCCTGGGGACTGCTTGCAATCCCATCAGCACCCATTACTCTCTTCTGGCACTCCTGGGACTTCAAGAGCTGCTGGGCAGTCAGATTGGCCAAGGTTGGGACTTCCTACAACAGAGGTGCGGAAGTCCAACCCTCAGCTTGTTAAGGCCACCCACAGTGTGATATTATTAACTTCCAGGGGGACAAGCAATACACCCTCTCCCCACTGCCACCTTTATAAAATTCAACTCTTGGAACTCCCTTCCTAACAACACCATGGATGTAGCTGCACCACATTTTTTCTTATTTGTTCATGGGATGTGAGCGTCACTGGCTAGGCCAGTAGGCCAGCATTTATTGCTCATCCCTAATTGCCCTTGTTCAGAGGGCATTTAAGAGTCAACCACATTGCCGTGGGTCTAGAATCACATGTAGGCCAGGCCAGGTAAGGACAGCAGATTTCCTTCCCTAAAGGACATTAGTGAACCAGATGGGTTTTTACAGCAGTTGGCAATGGTTTCATGGTCATCATCAGACTTTTAGTTCCAGATTTTTATTGGATTCAAATTTCACCATCTGCTGGGATGGGAATTGAATCCAGCTCCCCGGAGCATTAACCTTGGTCTCTGAATAACTAGTCCAGTGACAATACCACTACTCCACTGCCAACCCCATTGATTGCAGGGCTGCAAGAAGGTGGCTCGTCACCATCTTCTAAAGGGCAGATAGGGATGGGCAATAAATGCTGGCCTAGCCAGCGACACCCGCATGCCATGAAAGAATATTTTACTAAAGATATATAGAATGTAAAATGAAAGTACTGTCAATATTAAGTACTTATGTCCCTTAGGAACAGAAACAGACTCAGTCTTTCAAGAATCCTATTACTTGAGGTCAGTGGGATAAATACACCTTGGGCAGAATTTTAAGGCCCTGTTGTGGTGGGGTGGGGCCATAAAAGTTAGTGAGCCATTCAAAAGTCCATTGACTTCAGTGGGACCATAAAGTTCCACCCTGTATTTCAGTTTAGTATGATCTGTGTGTCAGATACTGCCTATTCTGTATGCTAGCGGCAGAGTAAACCATTCTTCATTCACAAAATGGTGCTTTTAATCAGAGGCAAGATTTGGCTGGCTGGCTTATTCCCAGTAATTATATCTGATTGTTCATTCTGGTTTAACTGAGAAATCATGAACGTTTGTTTGGAGGCTTTTTTAAAAAAAAAAATGAGAGTATGTCTTAAGAATGGCCAATGATTGTTCATGTCTGGTCATGACTCAGGAGATTAATCAAAGCTTTTGCTTGTGCATCAAAAATAAAAACAGATGTAGAAACCAAACAGAATGAATCTGCACCATATAGTATACAGACAATCAAAATCACCACCTGGAATTTCATTTAAATGACTTTTAGCTTTTGTGAATCTCATGATTTCAGTAATTGGGGAAACAATGGCATTCAGCCCCCTTTCTTTTTCTTGTGAAATGTACTTGAACATAAAAGATTTGTTTTACTTCAGGCGAAGGCACCAAACCGTTGCAGCAAAGTGTTTGTCAGTCTGGTTTTCAGCTCTCGGGTTTAAATCGCGCTCTCATCCATGGAATTCTCTCACAACTGTTTGCTGAATTGTGAAGAGGAAAGATGCAGTCCAGGGAAATCACCTGGCAGTATAACACACTGCAGACTTCACTGCAATGCAGCCAGATGCGTATTTTCACTCCATAGAGTACAAGCTTACACATAATGGAGAGTTTAAAGAAGAAAGAGCTGCCCTGATACTCGATTCTCTCAAGAGACAATTAAACTCTGAAAGGTCACAGTGCTGCATTGCATTATAGGGGATTCTCTTGGCCAAGCTCATTTCCAGTCTGTATTTCAGTAAACAACACATGAGGAATCAGGTAATTTTCAGTAAACTGATCAGGCAGATCAGAACCAAGCCCAATTTTACCCTGAGTCAACATCAATATGCAAGCCATTTTCTTTAGCAGAGTTATTGGATGGGAGGGGAATGGGGAGAGGGTAACATGGCTCAGAATACTGAGTGAAGCAGCTCCAGTGCCCTCAACACTGAGCCAGGTGAATTTAGCTAACTTGAGTGTCAGTTTGGCTCAGTGGTAGAACTGCCTTGAGTCAGAAAGCCATGAGCTCAAGACCACATTTCAGTGCATTGGTGCTTTTCAGATGTTAAACTAAGGCCCAGTTTAGTTGGATCCGAAAGATTTGTAAAGGGAAAAAAAACAGGTTATGACATTTTAACCGTGTACCATGCATGGGACACATGAATCATTGATGTGCCAATTCAGTAAACCCAGAATATGGGAATTTTAAAAACTGGTTGTCCTGAAGATAACCCCAGTAATCATTAATGTTCCAACTGTGCTTTTTCAGGTCAACAAATTCCACCTTTGGATCCCTCTCAGGTTAATAGCAATGGAGCTTTCAAAGTTGGAAGACACCAGGTACAATCGAGCAAGCGCTGCTGCTGAGCAGCCAGCTGTGTTGGGAGACCAAGCCTGAGCAACGCTGAATCAACATCCTCATACCAAGCAGCCAAACAGGAAAAAAAAGAGAAAAAAAAACATTTTTTTGTGTTATTGTTTGAATTATTTAGCAGTCTCAAGGTTATTTGTCAGTGGTTGGGCTGCTGACTCTTTCATTCTAGCACACTGTTGTCCTGCTTTCATGAAGTTACTGTAAGAGTTTTCAGAAAGAATACCTGCACTATGAATGAAAATATTGAAATGCCAGCTCTCCGTTTTGTTGTTCTCCTTCCTTCCTTCTGACTTCTTTTCTGCCCTTTCCTGTTCCTTTTCTGAGCAAAGTGACTGAAGTCGGTTCCGCTTTTTGTGGACACTCTAGGTTACAAGCAGTCAGAAGCAAATTGAACTTCTTTGGTGTAATCCTAATTTATGTGTACAGCCCATGGGTGAGCATTTTAACTAATAATAGTCCCAGTTACACATTACTAAATGGTCTGTTTATTTATTCTGAGCTGATCAAGAACTTACGAGATGGCTATGAAACAGTATAAACTAAACGCCGGTTAAAACTCTTCACTGTTTCTTTCGTGCTCCATAGTTAAAAGTGTTAATGCACATGGTCATACAAAGGTGAAAATTACTCCTTTGGTAATCGTATGAAATCGATGGAAGAATGAATTGCCTTATGTGCCAGTGAACTATGAAGAGCAAGAAGACTCCCTGATCGATCCTTGGCCTGCACTGTTAACTGGTCTCAGCGATAGGGGGGCAGTTGACATCATCAGCTTTGGAATCAGGAGGATCAGGCAAGATTCTTACTCTGCTCACTCACTAGTGACTCCCACTGGAAGGTACAGGAGCAATACCTTTGCAGGGCAAGTTGCTGCAAGTGGAAGATTGACACAGTACGGCATTTTCTGCAGAGAATCTGGGAGCTGTGTGAACAGGGCAAATAACTGTGTATCTCCTTAACCAATCATACTGAAGAGTTGTTAATCTGGGTAGGTAGGAGTATTTCTTCCAGCCTCTATTAGAAAGGACTTTTCATAATTGGCATAGACTGAGACCACACCATCCACTCTCAGCAGCCCATTCTCTCTGTTGATAACAGCAAAATCTTATATTTGACTAACTACAGGTTTTCCTTTTCTGGTTGACAGTGTTTGAGAAACTATCATGTTATCATGATGAAACAATGTTCTGAAGGCTTTATATTTACAAAGTCAAATAAAGTCAGCAGTGATTGGGGTTCTGTAGACGGATTCTCCCTCGTTTTTTTTCTTTAGTCCATGGCATTGAGAAAACTTTCTTCTAGTCCTACCTTTCACTTGCAGCCATTATGAATGGGAATTTCATACGGGTTCCATTTTTCTTTTGTAAATTCATTCCACATTGTTATGGAGGGATTGGGTATTGTATTAACATAGCTCTTGGTGTATTCCCAGTCTTTAAGGTGCAGTCTTCAATGCCCAAAGCATCATTTGGTGCTAGTATATAAATGGTGCCTACCTATCATTATTTCTTTAAAATATTTTCAAATGGAAACATGTAGAATAATTGTAAGTTGACACTTGCATTTTCCACCTTTTAAGAGTCTGGTTCTAGTGCATGAGCAGAGAGGCAGTGACAATCTTGAAATTCCAGTGCTGTGTCAAGTTACTTGCTTAATGTTACACAGATTTAGCTCCAGGATCTTTGCACAAAAATCAATTTAACTGAATGGTTGGTAACCTGTTTGCAAGGGTAAAACTTTATGTCACAATGCATCACTAAATTGATTTTTCTTTTAATTCATCCCCTGGATGTGAGCATCGCTGGCAAGGCCAGCATTTATTACCCATCCTCATTTTCCTTGAGAAGGTGAGCTGCCTTCTTGGTGCCACCATGCATGGAATGGCAAATCGGTTTTATTCCAGTGCAGTGTTCAAATGAACGCACAATACAAATTGAAGGCTTTATCATATTATGTATGATGTTTATGTTTTTGGCCCCTGCTCTCATTTATTTCAATCCAATGTGCAATGTACCATCCTGCACAAAAGGCAGGTGAGTGCCATGCTCCTAGACTTCTGTGAAAGCCTTTTGTTGTCAGCCATTAGGAAGAATACAAGGATAGCACAGAGTGTCTCTACATTTATTTTCACTCCTCTCGTCTTTGTGGAGAATCACCCAGCTTCTGCTCAGTACCTTCCTGTGAAAGCTGGCTCAGGTTGAGAACTGATCATGCAGTTCTCACTCCATGGTGTGGCAAAATAATGTTAGCTTCAATGCCCCTGTATTCCACAACCTTTATGATGTGTAAATTAGAAAGATTTACTGATTTATGAAATGCAGATTACTGATATGAACTGACAATTTACACAATTATTGGACTGCTTTGTTTCATAATAATTGAACCTCTGCTGCCATTGTTATCTTTAATTGCTTCAGGTTAATAGCCCTGTGATCATTGATCATGCAGAACTTAACCTTGATTACTGAATAATCACACCTTTTGGTTTTTTGGTGTAATTTGCTATATAAAAACAAGTTCTGTCGAAGGGTCATGAGGACTCGAAACGTCAACTCTTTTCTTCTCTGCCGATGCTGCCAGACCTGCTGAGTTTTTCCAGGTAATTCTGTTTTTGTTCTGGATTTCCAGCATCCGCAGTTTTTTTGTTTTCATCCCAATTAGATGTTGTTTTTGGTGTAATCATAATAATGGAAATGCTGCAAATTCATCACAATTTTTTTTATATGACATTGGCGACCAAAAGGGAAACTTGGCTGCAGTTCTAAAGAAATCTATCCATGTGCCTTAGTGATCAAGGTATAAGTTGAGGGATTCATATTTGTATAAGTCTACTCCATCATAATCACAGGGCTTTTCATGACCAGACTCTTTGGCACCAATTTGGGTATTCTGTCAGTCAAGTGTAACTCATTTTAATGCTAAGCGCATTTTCAATTAAAATATGTGTTATTTTTTAGATTGGGCTGGTCCCATGTAGTACATGTCAATTAAATGGGTACGATGTATGTGTTATTCTCATTACTAATACTGTATAGTAAATACTATTAACATTGCAGTGTTGCTGAACATAAGCCGTTTCAATGTACATTCAATAAAGAACCTTTCATAGGAATTAGCTTGTGAACAGTGGATGCTGTCCCAGATCATCAGATATTTGTTGCATGAGCAGACAACTATGGATCGCTGCACAGCATTCAAAATTCTAGAATGGTTTTATCATTGTGAAGCTTTTTACTTGCAAATTGTTTTTACCCACTACATAAGCTTGACAACATTTTAAATTCAGGAGAGTTGCGTTGAGATGCCCGAATGATCACGTGAATGAATTTTCAGCACTTTATAATTTCACGCACAACAACATGGGGACAGGAATCTTGGGCTGGAAACAGATCCAGATTTTGCGGTGAGTAACTCACCTCCTGACACCCCCAAAGCCTGTCCATCACTTACGATGCACGAGTCAGGGGCTGAATTTAATGCGGCCTGTCACGGCAGGAACCATGGCAACCAGGCTCACTTAATGGAGGGAGACATTGCATCAGTCTCATGGCGGCAGGAGAACCTCCGCCGACTACTTGGTAGGGTGGAAATGGCTGAAGCAGGATTCCTGGCTGCCTAATCTGATGTTGGTGGGGAAAAATATTCAAATGATCATATGTATGTCACTGATAGGGCTTTGAACATTATGGCTGTGAAATTGGGCTCCACAGCACCACTATGGAAGCCCCAAGCTCAGAAAATGGCATATGCCGGTGCCACTTAAGGCGCAGACCACAAGGTGCCCCTTGCTGGGGAGGCTGCTAGGATAGCCGTGCCATGCATGCACTGAAAGCTATCAACGTCAACAGATCGTGACATGCGTTCAGCTCCATGAGAAACCTCCCAGCCCCACCGACACTATTTAAGGGGACAGGCATCCAACTGACGGAGGAGGTGTTTTTGACTCACCTGCTATTGTAAAGTTTGTGGAAATATCTGAAGTGTTTTTGGAGTTGTCGTGGTGAGTTTCTGGATTTGGCAGGGAGTGTCACTGCATCCTCACAGAGAGGGCTGAGGGGTTTTCTGGCCCGTCCACATAAAAGCTACAACAGTGATTGGGGCTGTATTTGCAGTGCCTTTGGGTCGGCAACATAACAGGCAAATGGAGCTGAGGTTGCAGAGAGAGCAAACTCTGCACAGTGGGAGAGGGGGAAGGCTTGCTACAATAGGTTTAGCCCACCATAAGTTTTCAGGAACCACTTCCCCTACCTCTGCCTCACTCAGGAGATTTGCCAAGGAGGTGATCACAGAACTATGCCACCACCTGCAACAGGACTAGCAGCCTCACAGCAGGGCGAGGTTGGTACTGCCAGTGGCCAATAAGGTCACCATCCTTGCAGAACAAGGACAGCACCTGCTGTAAGTTCCCCTCTAAACCATACAGCACCCTGACTTGGAACTATATTGCTGTTCTTTCATGGCACTGGGCCAAAATCTTGGAACTCCCTTCATAACAGCATTGTGGGTGTGCATACACCACATGGACTGTGGTGGTTCCAGAAGGCAGCTCATCACCGCCTCCTCAAGGGCAATTAGGGATAGGCAATTAATAAACACCTTGCCAGAGTCACACACATCCCATGAATAACTTCTAAGTGATACATCACTCCAGCTCGGAATGGGCAACATAGAAAATATCTCCCAGTATGCTGTCCATAGCTGCATCCTGGAGGTGACAGAGGCCCTGTTTGTGACAAGAGATGAGTTCATCATTCTCTCTGGAAAGCCAGCACAGATTTGTAAAAGACAGATCATATTTGATTAATCTTACTGAATTTTTGATTCAGTAACAGAGAAAGTTGATGGAGGTGTGGTAAGTATTGCCTATATGGGTTTTAAGAAAGAGCTTGACAAAGTAAGAAGGCTGAAAAGGCTAGTTTTCAAAATTGTAACTCATACAATAGCAGGGTCATTGTCAGTTTGGATTAAAAAAATTTGCTTAAGAACAGAAAACAGTGAGTCATGGTAAATAAAAACAGAAAATGCTGGAAATGTTCAGCAGTTCTGCCAGCATCTGTGCAGAAAGAAACAGGCAACGTTTCAGGTAAAGGACCGTTCTTCAGAACTGTATCTGTGCTGCAACTTAATGGGCAGATATATGGGCTCACGGGTCTCAAGCCTATAGCTGGGGTGTTATTGACAGTCAGTGCATCCCTGCTGATGGTCGCCAGGATCTTGATTTTGAGTCAATTCCATTATGGCTCCACTATTCCCCACCTTCTCATCGATCTGTGATGGACTGTCACCGGGCCCCGTGGCCAAAATCCTGCAATAAAAGCCACCAAGAAAAATCTTTTCACAACATTTTTATCCAGGAATATCTCCAATTAAAAATGAACTATTCACGCTTGTCCATTCTTATAATGCCTGCCTTATGTGTGCCTTTGCCTGTACTTGTGCTCCTACGCTTTGTTAACCCAATGGTTACAGCATTGCTCTTGGAATGCTGCCGACTTTAAATGGGAGAGACTTCAGCTGCTCTTTCAGGATGACCTTGAGCAGCTCTGGGTCTATAAGGCCTGGTTTCAGACTGCCCCACCTCAATATTTAGGATGGGTAGCAACAGTCTGCACTGGCTGGCTGGGAGGTACCAGCAAGGGCATTGGTGCAATGATAGTGGTGGAACAATGAATACTGTCATCCTGAGAGAGGACTGAAGGTTCGAGCACCACGGTGGCACTAGCACTATCCTGGGGTGGTGCCTGTGCAATCCTAGCATGTTGTTGGAGGACAGATTGCTGGATTGCTGTGAGAGCCTGCATGCCCCTTTTGAGCAGTGGTATCTGCAGCCATGATGGCAGCAGTCTGAGCCTGCCTGGCAGCTTGCCATGACTTCAGTCTGAGCTTCCATTGAGGCACTGAGACATTTGGTGACCTTTGGCTGTGCTGCAATGGAAGCTGAGACACTGGTCATCAGAGGTTGCATCACGGCTGGAACTCCCAAGTGCTGTCATGGAGTTGGCCACCACTTTCATGCTGAAAGGATGGGCTCCAACTTGTAATTGGAGCAGGACTCCTCCATGCTCCTTGGCAACGACAAGAGACTGGCAGGCCTGCAAGGCAGCAAGTATTTTGGCGTGTATGCTCATCAGCATTTTCCTGTGAGCCGTCCGTCAGAGTCCTTTTCTGAGTTCCCTGCAGCACACCTTGTATGTGACACTGACCTCCAGTGAGCTGGCACTATCCTCCTTTCCCATTGTGTGGCTGCAGCACACTCACCACATACCACATCTAGATATGCACTTTAAACTATACAGCGCTAATATTTGCGCTGGTAACAGCGAGTGTCTGAACAAGTGATGGTGCTTCTTCTTCAGTGATGAGGTGTTTCTCTTGCTCTTCCTCCTGAGACCACTGTGGCTGGGCAGGCAGTGGTTCTTGCATCTCTGAATGCAGAAAATTAGAAGGGAAGGGTTTGGGGTGAGGGAAGTTGGGTAGAATGGAAAGCAAGATGTCGGTGGTCACACCATTTGCACTTCATGCTAAGTACCAAGGCATGGGTAAGATGGATGTTCAGAAGGGGAAAAAGGCAGGAACAAGGCATCATCCTGAATGTCATTGTGTGATGCTGAAAGTTACGGGTTCTGTCACAGCTGGACACAGGATATGGAGACTATCTCCTCTGTAGGGCTTAGGTGTTGTAATTGTGCCTGGCCCACTTCGGTTCTGCCCTATACTCTGTGCTTGTATATGAACTTACCTTGCAAAAGAAAGAGAGGAAATAATTTCTGATTGCATTGCACTGTGTTTGAGTGAAGTGCCTGCCATAGCTGAATAGCTGGAGGCTTTGAGAGATGCCTTTGAGGCTGGGAATCATTGGTGGTTGTATGAGGATGAGGCAGAGCATCTCACAGAATCACAGAATTGTCATAGCGCAGAAGGAAGCTATTTGGCCTATCATGTTTACACCAGTTCTCCGAATTCACCTAGTGCCATTCTCCCGTAACCCTGCATATTCTTCATTTTCAGATAACAGTCTAATTCCCTTTTGAATGCTTCAGTTGAGCCTGCTTCCAGCACACTCAGACAGAGCATTCCAGACCCTAACCACTTGCTGCATGAAACACATCACTATTCTAAATGTTAGCCCTAAATCCTGACTGCGAGAGACTGCTGATGGGTGAGTGATGTCATGTGGTGCATTGAACAGCGTGACAAGTTAGAGAATCTGTGAATATCAGATGTCATGCAAAGATACATTCACTGGCCTTGACTACCTACGTGAGTTCACTGATCTTCACGCTGTTCAATGCACCACATCACATCATTCACCATCAGCAGTCCCTCGCAGTCAGGATTCAGGTTGAACATTTAGAATAGTGATAAGTTAGAGGATCTGTGAATAAGAGGTATCACGCAAAGATACATTCACTGGCCTTGATCACCCACATGAGGTCATTAAGCTTCATAGGGACCAGACTCTGGGATTTGACTTCTCTTGCTACCTACTTCTATTCCCTTTGACGGGTGTTCCTTGAGGGCCTCCTGGCCCTGTGCAGAAATATGTTACTCTCTCCTCCTGTCGACCTCCATTACGAAGGACTCTCGTGACAAACTGTCAACCAGGGAGCCCTCTCTCTTCCCTGGTGCTCCATTTGTTCAACTTCTATGAGCAGTCAATTGCAATATGGGCAGTTAGCAGCTGCTTCCTTCTAACAAGCACAGCTTCCCTTCAAGAGGGACAGGCTAACTGTAAGAGCTGCAGGCTAGCGGGAATACATGCTAACCACACAGGCTGCTAAGCTCCTCTTGAGTGTTCAGGCAGCTAACAACATGGGTCAGGCTCTGCCAAATGCTAAAATCATGCAAATGAGGAGAGAGCAGCAAAAAGTTTGCATGTTGCCTACCTCAATGGGACCGGGTGTTGGCAGATTGCAAATCACATTCCCATGCCTGAAAATGGGAGAAAATTAATTTTTAGCCCTTTACCCTTTTAGTACCCAGTGGTTTCACAAAGTATTCCCTGGTCACAAGATCTTCCTTCTTCTGAAGTACAGTGGTTAATGCTTTCCTGTGTGTAATAATTGAACAAACTTAATTTAACTAGATTTGTGACAATATTAAAATAGCATACAGCCTGTACACTAGCAAAGGAAATTAAACCCTCAGGCATAGAGCACATTCTATGAAAATTAAGTACGCTAACACTATACCATTTTCCATATCCACTTCTCTTGTTGCTTTTGTGAAAACGAGACTGCTTATTTAACACCTTGTGCTGTAGAATTATTGACAGCTCTGTACTGTTACACAAATATACTCCAGGTGACGTTGAGACTACCTAAAGGTGGATACAGCTGACAGGCCCAAGACTTTTGTTCCATCAGTCTGATCAAAACCCAGGCAACAGAACTGAAAGGAAAAATGGCAAACCTATTTTGCTTCCGACCTCCTTTAAATTGGTCTCCTTTGACCTCATAAGAACATAAGGAAATTGAACAAACGTTAGGCCATTTGGTCCCTCAAGCCTGCCCTACCATTCAATAAGCTCATGGCTGATCTGATTTGGCCTTAATTCCACTTTCCTGTATGCCCCCTGTAACTCTTAAATCCCTTTTCAGTCAAAAATCTATCTAACTCAGCCTTGAACATATTCAATGGCCCAGACTCCACTGCTCTCTGTGGAAGAGAATTCCAAAGACTCACGGGCCTCTGAGAAAAGAAATTCCTCCTCATTTCTGACTTAAATGGGAGACCCCTTATTTTTAAACTGTGCCCCCTAGTTCTGGATTCCCCATAATGGGAGACATCTTTCTAGCATTTACTTAGTCAAGCCACCTCAGAATCTTAATATGTTTCAATAAAATCACCTCTCATTCTTCTGAACTCTAATGAGTATAGGTCCAACCTGCTCAACCTTTCCTCATAAAAAAAACCCTTCATCCTTGGAATCAGCCTAGTGAACCTTCTCTGAACTGTTTCCAATGCAAGTATATGCCTCTCTTTAAGTAAGGTGACCAAAACTGTACACAGTACACTAGGTGCGGTCTCACCAATGCCCTGTATAGTTGTAGCAAGACTTCCTACTTTTATACTCCAACCCCCTTGCAATAAATGCCAACATTCCATTTTGCCTTCTTAATTACTTGCTGTAACTGCATGCTGACTTTTTGTGATTCATGTTCAAGGACTCGCAGATCCCTCTGTACTATAGCATTCAGCAGTCTATTTCCATTTAAATAATATTCTGCTTTTCTATTTTTCCCCCCAAAGTGGATAACCTCACATTTTACAACATTATACTTCATCTCCCAATTTTTTGCCCATTCACTAACCTATCTCTAACCCTTTGCTGACTCTTTATATCCTCCTCACAACTTGCTTTTCTACCTTTTGTACCATCAGCAAATTTGGCTACAGTATGGTTGGTTCCTTCTTCCAAGTCATTAATAGAAGTTGTTAGTAGTTGAGGCCCCAACACAGATCCTTTTGGCACTCCACTAGTTACAGTTTGCCAACCTGAAAATGACCCATTTATCCCAACCCTGCTTTCTGCTGGTTAGCCTGTCCTCTATCCCTGCTAGTGTATCACCCATAACACCATGAGTTCTTATCTTGTAAAATAACCTTTTCTGTGGTACCTTATCAAATGCCTTTTGGAAATCCAAATACACTGTTGGTCATTTGCCCTAATATCTCCTTATTCATGGTGTCATATTTTGTTTTATAATACCTCTATGAAGCACCTTAGATGTTTTATTACACTAAACTTGCCATATAAATAGTTGCTGTTGAGTGTTACATTGCTGCTTAGAAGATGTTGTGGCTTAGTTGATGTAGGTGGAATTGTAGATGTCTTCCAACAAATGGGGTCAGAAATTAGACCTGCTTATTCCAATGGCACAACCAGACAAAAGTCTGGGTATTGAAATGTGGACCAGTTAAACCTCTTTGTCAGAAATTAAAATGTTTTTTGTTAACAACTTAGGCAGGGGATTTACTTCAGTGTCCTAAAGGAGGATACTAGGTTGTCACTAAATGTCTGATGTCAAATATTCTAATTTCATATGGGAACATGGTATGCTTACATTCCATAACTGTTGTCAGGGAGTTCTCCAGTGGGTACGGTAGTGGAGGGGTTATTGAAATGATTTTTAAGAATCAGGCAAGGTGGCTTTAAATTCTTTCTGGATGAAGGACCTGCAATGAACCAAGAGACCATTCTCATCTATTAACTTGGTTTGAACTTCAAACTAGAGCATAAGGATCTTCTTTATAACTTTTCTTTTATAACTTTTCTTCTCTTTATAACTTTTGCTTCATTCCCTCCAAACCCCACAACCATATGATGTACAGTTCCATAGGTACCAGTCAACCTCTAGCACCAGCCTGTAAATAGTAAGCAGGTAGGCGGAATGGATCCTATTAGAGGCAAAGAGGGTGATATACGCTTAGAGGCACAGGTTAAGGTTAGAATACTTAATGAGTACTTTGTATCGATGTTTGCTAAAAGGAATCTGATAAAATATCGGTAGAAGCGGAGATAGAAGCAATAGATGGGATGAAAATTGAGAGGAAGGAGTTACTGAGAAAGCTGGCTATGCTTAGAGTGGATAAGTCACTTGGTCCAGGTGGCTTGCATCTCAGATTGCAACAGGAAGCCGGAGTGGAGAGGTAGGAAGGGCTTGCCATAATCTTCCAGTGTTCCTATGGGGAGGTGCCGAAGGATTGAAACATAGAAACATAGAAAATAGGAGCAGGAGTAGGCCATTCAGCCCTTTGAGCCTGCTCCGCCATTCATTATGAGCATGGCTGATCATCCAACTCAATAGCCTGCTCCCGCTTTCTCCCCATACCCTTTGATCCCTTTTGCCCCAAGAGCTATATCTAACTCCTTCTTGAAAACATCTACTTCCTGTGGTAACGAATTCCACAGGCTCACCACTCTCTGGGTGAAGAAATTTCTCCTCATCTCAGTCCTAAATGGTCTACCCCATATCCTCAGACTGTGACCCCTGGTTCTGGACTCCCCCACCATCAGGAACATCCTTCCTGCATCTATCCTGTCTAGACCTGTTAGAATTTTATAGATTTCTATGAGATCCCCCCTCATTCTTCTGAACTCCAGCGAATATAATCCTAATCGATTCAATCTCTCCTCGTATGTCAATCCTGCCATCCCAGGAATCAGTCAGGTAAACCTTCGCTGCACTCCCTCTATAGCAAGTACATCCTTCCTCAGATAAGGAGACCAAAACTGCACACAATACTCCAGGTGTGGTCTCACCAAGGCCCTGTACAATTGCAGCAAGACATCCATGTTCCTGTACTCGAATCTTCTGGCTATGAAGGCCAACATACCATTTGTCTTCTTTACCGCCCGCTGCACCCTCACGCTTGCCTTCAGCAACTGGTATACGAGGACACCCAGTCTCATTGCACATTCCCCTCTCTCAATTTATAGCCATTTAGATAATAATCTGCCTTCCTGTTTTTGCTACCAAAACGGATAACCTCACTTTTATCCACATCATACTGCATCTGCCATGCATTTGCCCACCCACTCAGCTTGTCTGAATCACACTGAAGCACCTCTGCATCCTCCTCACAGCTCACCCTCCCACCCAGCTTTGTGTCATCTGCAAATTTGGAGATATTACATTTAATTCCCTCATCTAAATCACTAATATATATTGTGAATAACTGTGTCCCAGCACCGGTCCCTGCGGTACCCCACTAGTCACTGCCTGCCATTTGGAAAAAGACCCATTTATTCCTACTCTTTGTTTCCTGTCTGCCCACCAGTTTTCTATCCATCTCAATACACTACCCCAATCCCATGCGCTTTAATTTTACACGTCAATCTCTTATGTGGGACTTTGTCGAAAGCCTATTGAAAATCCAAATAAACCACATCCACTGGCTCCCCCTCATCAACTCTAATAGTTAGGTCCTTGAAAAATTCCAGTAGATTTGTCAAGCATGATTTCCCTTTCATAAATCTATGCTGACTCTGTCTGATTCTGCCATTGTTTTCCACGTGCTCAGCTATTAAATCTTTTATAATGGACTCGAGAATTTTCCCCACTACCGACATCAGGCTGCCTGGTCTCTAATGCCCTGTTTTCTCTCTGCCTCCCTTTTTAATGTGTCATCATCAAGAAAGGGTGTAAGGACAGTCCTAGCAACTACAAGCAAGACACTTTAACATCTGTTGTGAATCAGGCTTTAGAAACAATCAGGAGAAAAAACATCAAGCAACGCTACAGCATTGCAACTAGTTCTGGTTAGCACACTTTAGCAATGATGTGAGGGCTTTGAGAGTGTGCAGAGGAGATTTACCAGAATGGTTCCAAGGATGGGGGATTTTTGTTGCAAGGTTAGGTGGAAAAGATTGGGGTTATTCTCTTTGGGACAAAGCAGGCTGAAGGGAGGTTTGGTGGAGATGGACAGGATTATGGCAGGCTTAGATAAGGTAGACAAGGAATAACCGCTCCCACTAGCTGATAGTACAAGGACTGGGGGACACAGGTTTAAGGTCTTGGGCAACAGATGCAGGTGGAATATGAGGAAAACCTTTTATGCAGCACGTGGTAATGACCTGGATCTCGCTGTCTATGAGGGTAGTGAAAGCAGAAAAAAAATCAATGGTTTCAGAAGAAAACTGGATGAGTACTTGAAGGAAGTAAACTTACAGGGCTGCGGGGATCAAGCGAGGGAATGGGGTTAACTGAATTGCTCCATGGAGAGCTGGTATAGACTAGATAGGCAGAATGGCCTCCTTCCGTGCCATAAATGACTCTATGACATATACTGGTTCCCCTTTACCACCCTGTTTGTTACATCCTCAAAGAACTCTTAATAAGTTTGTCAACTATGATTTCCCTTTCACAAAACCATGTTGACTCTGCCTGATTATATTATGATTTTCTAAATGCCCTGCTACTACCTCCTTAATAATGGATTGTAGCATTTTCCCAATGATAGATGTTAGGCTAACTGGCCTATAGTTTCCTGCTTTCTGTCTGCCTCCTTTCTCAAACATGGTACTTCAGAATACTGATGTTAAATAAAAGTACAATAGCCATCAACATTAGCTGCTAGAGATTTAGGCATATTTTTACTCATCACCATAACGATTACAGAATTCTACTTTTAATAACATAAATACAGGCGCTGGCCGATCAGGATATAGTTCCGACCCAGATAAAGCAAAAAAAATGCACATTTACCTTCCTCTGATTTTTTGAATGATCTTCCGATGGAGGATCCTTCACACCCAACCCAGTGCAGAAAGCTCGTAGAGAGCAGCACAGAGAATCCACGCTGAAACCATTCCCCCTTTACATATCACTAGCTGCTGTATTCTGATAAGTAAAGATTTTAATGTCCCAAAGCTGCTTTGAAAACAACTACAGAGAGAAGGTCAGTATGTAAGGTGTGAGAAATGGATTTTTAAAAATAATTTTGGGGTATATTGTGTTATTTCATGAAAAGGATGTGTGTGTGTGCACCCGTGTGTGTGTGTATGACCTAATAAAGCTAGGCAGAGATTAATAGGGGACAGGTTGTCTGGGGGGTTTAAAACATGAAAAGGATAGAGGTGTTAGGCTTGAGGAGCAAGTGAATAGGTTAGATCTAACATTTTTAGATGAGTGGAGAATTCGTTTGAATACCAAAGGCCAACAGAGGGAACAAGAAACACCTTTGCATCTTGCACGAGTTCCATAGGTAAATAGAAGGGAGATGTTATATTTTATTGACCCGAAAGCAAAGACAAGATGGAAACATTAAAGATCTTACATTTGGAAGGATTTGAGTTCCAAAGAGGTAAAGGGGAAAAGAAGGTATTTTGGAGTTACTGTGGAGAGCTTAGGAGCTGTAGCTGTTCTGTAGCTGTTTGAGTTGTTGGGCTGTTGAGCTAGAGCTTTGGCTGAGAGAGGATGTAGTTTGAATCAACCATCCAGTCAAGACAGAAAAGTCTTAGGCTGCAAAAAGCAGTTTTATTCTGAAGTTTGGGTTTTTACAGCAGAGTGAAAGACAGTTACAGGTTATGTGTTCTGCCTTTATTGAAGCTACAGCAGTTTGCTTTGGGTAATATTATTGGATTCCCTACAGTTAAACATCTATAAGAGACTATTGCCTGGAAGGTATTTACTTGTGGGTCTGACCAAGTAGAGAGCCTTTTTGGGGGAATGTTTTGTAAGACTAAGTTTAACTGTGTATCTGTAATCTTGTGTTGTTCAGGTTTTTTTATTCTTGTTAATACAACTTTTACTTTTTATTTTTAAAATCCCAAAGTTGTTATTGGACCTCTTACTGCTGAGACCAGTACATCCCCTTCTCATTTTCAGAATACAAAAGAAGGGTATGGCCTGTAAGCCAAGTTTCCCTCTGGGATTTGGTTTTCGCAGCAATTAACCCCGGCTGTGGTCATAACAAAGATAAGTGGATAGGGTGGGTAAATTAACTGGGCAAGGAGGTAGCATGACTTGTGGATAGGGCGACAGGTGGGTAGGGTGGTGGGAGGATGTGGTGGGTAGGGTGGCATGTGGATAAATAGGTGGTGAGTTAGATAGATAGGGTGGTAGGTGCATGAGGTGGCTAGTGGGTGAGGCAGGTAGGGTGGCAGTTGGGTAGGTGGGTCGATAGTAAGTTGGTGAGGTGAGGGAGGTGGATAGAATGGCAGGTGTGTGAGGTGGCTAGGGTAATAGGTGGGTGAGTGCTCGGGTGGGTTGGGGGTAGTAGGGTCAGGTTGTGGGGGGGGAGGGAGTTGGGTCAGGCTGGGGGCTAGTCAGGAGGTCACAGAATCAAACAGTGCAGAAGAGGAACTTCGACCCATCGAGTCTGCACCATCAGGGTGGGTGGTTGGGGGCAGTGGTGTAGTTGGGGGGGGGGGGGTGTCAATTGTATAGTTACCCAGTTGATGGACTAGGTTTCTTTCTATCTAACATTTCCTGGGTAACTATCCAGATAAGTAAGTCAGAACAGTGCGAAGTCTCTGACTCTAACTCAGAGTTGGAAACTTTTTCGGAGGGTAGCGGAAGCAGAAAATTGCCTATCGGAAGTTCAAACTTCCCAGGCAATTCCCACTAAATCCTCGTATTGGGATTTTCAAAGGGTCCAGTAGTGCATCTTCTGGGTACATCCAGTCTGATTATCCAGAGACTGAAGACCTGGGCTAAACAGAAAGGAAAGTTGTTACTTTGGAAGTGATGAATCACAATAGAACCATCAAACCATAGAAAAGTTACAGTGCAGAAGGAGGCCATTCTGCCCATCCTGTCTGTGCCAGCCGTTGCCAATAATGTTGCCAGTTTTACAGAGCATGGGATAGAAATAGGTCTGTGTCTGTTAATGGGCCAAGATTTCCTTACGTTGCTGGAGGAGAGAACTACTACTTCTCCAGGCCCTTAAGGAAACAAAAAAACTCGTAAAAATCAAAGCCTATTGGCAAAATCTTTACTTTCCTGACATAGGAAGTGGGTCTGGCAAGAAACTGTGGTGACCTACACAGCGATCAGCTTTTAATTCCACAGCATGTTTCTGACAAAATAATCAGTTCCCTTCCCAGAGCAGCAGCCTGATGTTTTTAAAGTAATATGAGCTTAAAATCTCACCCCAGCAATCTGTGAAACTAAATTTAAATCAAACAATTAATATATGTGGTGTTACCAGAAAATGACCATGAAAACTGATAGGTTCTTGTTAAAATCCTCCTACTCATGTCCTTCAGAGGAGAGAACTTGATACGCTTACCCAACTTAGCCCATGTGGTTTCAGACCCAGGCCTTGGGCGACTAGAGGTGAAGAATGGTACTGCTGTGCCAGTGTTGCGTACACCCCGAGAAAAAAAATGAAGAAAAATAAAGGTATTGATACAGTCATCATAAGTAAATGGCAGAGATACTTTCTCTTTTTGTATTGTTAAAAGCTAGAAAATGCATCTAACAGATTAGCCTCACTCTTATAAAGATAATTGAGCTCTCCTGGCTCAGGACTCAAAACACATTACAAATTCTAATGATCAATATGATTAGAAAAACAGATGTCTCCAGCTTTCTCACATTAAAACTTTCCTGACTGGGTTAGTCAATTGCCCTAGAAATTATGCTGCGGCATAGCAACATAAGTATGTTTATCGTATTCACCCAAGTCTCTTCACTACTTTTGCACTATTTCTCCGCTGAATTAGCAGAGAGGCAGTCAAAAGGCCAGGAGTGTGAAACTACACTGTAACTTCAAGGCAAAACAATCCCCAGTTTTTTTCTGAGAGAGTGTAAATATCACATTTCTTAGTGTTTCAGTTTTTTTTAAATTGGACTTAAAGTTTGTAGATTTGCAAAGAAATTTCTGTCAGATGTACAGAGTATCTGCTTCCTTCACAACATAGATTAACTAAACCCTTTACATGTATATATTCATATATATTAAACAGCTAGATTTTGTGAATCAATAAATCCCATTGTCTTCCTTTTTCACCACTTTGACGCACCAGTCTGAACATTTCAGAGCTGCAAGCCTCAGTAGCTTACTGAAAGCAAGTTTGAATGAGCACCAAGAGAGATGGAATACAGATCCTGATAAATAATTAGAAAATAAAGAAACAGATTCTCAGCCTGCAAAGCAGGCACACCTGACATTTGCTGAAACTTTAAAAGGACTGTTAAATGTGTCACAAATCAAGATCACTTACAAATGGCAAAAAGTCATTCGATGGTTCGTGTGGCCAGAATCCAATTAAAAAAGTCAATTGTTTAGATGAGCCATGGATCCTTTTAAAGAGCAATTAAAAAGTCCAATAACCTCTGCAAAGCATCTTTTGTTTCTCATTTCCATTATGGTTTCCATTATGAGCTAGGTGTTGAGGAATACATACTGGGCAGAATTTTCGGGTCAGCAGGCAGAAGCGATCGGTGAGCTGGGGAGCGGCTAGGGAATGGACCACTGACTGCGATCGGCCCCAACTGCGATTTCACGCTGGCTGGCCAATTAACGGCATGAAAGGAGCGCTTAAAGGCTCAGCGCTGCCGGGATGGGGGTGGGAGAAGGGCGAGCGGTGAAGTCAGCGGGGACGCAGGAGAGCATAGAAGGAAAGCTCCCTGAGGGCAGACAGCTGCCTCGGGGGGGCTAACAAATTTAAAGTCAATAAAAACAGGATGTAAAATCAGGAAAAATGTTCACTGGTCAGAATGAGACACCTCAACGTTTGGATGATGACACTTCTTTCAAAACATTTTATTCTTCTTATAATTAATCATGGAAACATTATCCAGCCCTTGGATGAGGTTTCCTCAAAAATGCAAAGGCCACCTGGCCAAGTGTAATGTTGGATGGGCAGCTAAAAATCGCCATCAATTGCTACTTTAATGGCCTTAATAGGCCTTTTAATTGTCGGCGGGCGCACTACCAACTCTCGCGTGCACCCGCCCACCAAAATATCGTGTGAGTGCGTGATGACGTCAGGGCGCTCGCCTGACACCATTGCGCGCTATTTCATGCTCCAGCATGTCAGGCGCATGCCCGCATGCCGAGCGGAAAATTCTACCCACTAAATTCAGCCAGTGATTCAATGGATAACTGTTACCTCAGCGTGGAATTGAGGATACAGCCCAAGGAAATCCTGGATTCAGTTCCCGGCCTGTGCAGAGTTTGCTGATCCAAGCTAGGGGTAGCAGTAGGAAAGCTACACTGTGCTTCAGTGTCCCTGGCCTGGTGACCCCTGTTAGAAAACAAAACATGTAAAGAACCTTGGGGATTGACAATATTGTGCTTGCTTTGGTCACACTCTCCTGACAATCAAAAAAATCCATTGACATTGATTGTTCTATTCATGCAGGAGAACTGTCCACAATGATGCAGGTTGCAGCCAGCCTGGGAATGAAAAACCAGTGGGAGTCATCACCCTCAAGAGAGAAGAAAAAGGGAGAAACTTTCTTAGGTCCCAACAAGTCTTCATAGAAGAAATCATTTAACAAACAGAACAAAGTGTTTTAAAAAAATTTTGCATTAAATCACCGATGAAATCAGCCATTAAATCACCAACGAGCATGTTCTTGACAAGATCATAATTTGCATCATAAAAAGGTGCAAACCTTTCTACATGGCTGGGGTGGAGGGTGTAATTCAGAAAAGTCGTAGAATCATAGGTGGGTTGGGGCGGGGGGGGGTGCGGCGCAGGGGGCTGTGGTTAGTCCCACATTTGACAGCTTCTGGCCAATTGGATAGCTGGCAGCTATGAGGCCCCAGCAGTACCAGGTTCGAGTGGTGGTCACTGCTGGGACTGCAATCAGTCCCTGAAGGAGGGCTGCTCATGAAGACCGGACATGGCAGGCCATGACTGACAGACCCAAGTGAGGAGAATGAGAGAGCTGGGAGGATGTGTTTGAGACACCTGGGGAAAGGGTTAAATGGGGAGGCATGGGTATAAACTTGGGGTGGTGCCTCTGATGGGAACCCAACCAAGGACGTACAGTCTCCTTGCCCAGCACCTGCCCACACAGCTAGAGCTGCTGGGCTATCCGCTTGGTGTGGGCCTCCCCTGCCATGGGTAAAATAGAGATGAGGTACTTAAGGGCCTTAATAGACCAAAGAGTGGGCAGGTCGTCCAATGTCTCCACCACCCCTTCCCTGTAAAATGGGAGACAGGTCGGGGGCAGGGTAAGTGCCAGGCAGGCCACACCTTGCATTTTATGAGCTCCCTGCCTTCAAACCCATTGGCAGGGACCATAAAATTCCACCTATAGGGCAGAATTTTCTGCCTGTCGGGTGGGTGGGCCCGACCCAATCTCTGGCGGGCGGGGAGCCGATCCCTGCCGGAGAAGCGGGTCCCGCCGCCATTTTAGTTGGGCGGGCCAATTAAGGCCCACCCAGCATGAAGCCCCGGCAGGAAGCACTATGGGGGAGGGGAGTTCCCCAAAAGCGAGAGTGCGCTCTTTTGCGCATGCGCATGAAAGAGCGCACATCTCCTTGAGGCTAAGTGCTGCCTCAGGGAGATCACTTACACTTTGAAGAATATGAAAAATAGAAAATAAAATTCCCTAACATGTCCCCCTCATGTGACAATGTTACATGATATGGGACATGTTCATAATTTACATAATAACTTTATTAAACTTTTTCAAACCCTGCATGAAACCCGGGCGGGATGAGTTTTCATGTTTTCTCTATTTGCCACCGGGGCTCCTGGCCTGCCCACCAACCTTAAGGTTGGACAAGCGGGTCCTTTAATTGTTTAAATGATCCTTTCAATGGCCTCAATTGGCCATCAACAGGTCGATGGGCCCGCAGCTGATTTTGCTGAGCCCCCGCCTTCCTGAAAATTTAAATGGGGCCGGATGACGTTGGGTGTTTTCCCCAACATCATCCCGCATCATTTTATGTGTCAGTGAGTGGGCCCCGCCCCCTGCTCGCCGACGGCAAAATTCTGTCCAAAGAGTCATTTAAGCGCAGAAAGAAGCCATCTGACCCATCAAGTCCATGCCAGCTCTCTGTTGAGCAATCTAGTCAGTACCATTGCTCTGATCTATCCCCATAGCCCTGCAGGTTTATTTCATTCAAACGTCCATTCAATTTCCTTTTGAAATCATAGATTGTCTCAGCTTCCACCATTCTTGTTGGCAGCGAGTTCCAGCTCATTACGACTCACTGTGTAAAAAATTCTTCCTCATATCCCCCCCCACCACACCTCTTGCCCAAAACCTTAAATCTGTGTCTCCTAGCCCTTGTACCATCAGCTAATGGGAACAATTTTTCCTTGCCTACCTCATCCAAACCTGTCATAACCTTGTACACCTCAATCAAATCCCCCCCTCAATCTTCTTTGCTCCAAGGAGAGCCACCCCAGAATTTTCCAGCCTCACCCTGTAACTAAAATGACATTGCTGGAGCTATTCTGGTAAATCAGATCCTTTGGTGGATTAGTTTCTGCCGATTGTTAAAGACATTATTAAAAATTGTATGCAGACTTAAAATCCAGAAAGATGACTTCATTCGCCTATTTCTTGGTGTAGGCCCACACTGAGACTGATCAAACTTGCATAAGTCACTCAGCAGCTACTTTAGTACAATATTATCTCCCAAGTCAGTATAGATTTAAAAGCATCATGACTGGATTTTTTGATAAATTTTCACATATGAGATTTACGGGCCTGAATCTTCGGGTCAGTGTGCAGAGGGTGTACCACGCATGCCAACGTGTAAAATGATGCGCTGTGTTGTTGGGTGTGCGTCCCAACATCCATTGCACGTCATTCCGATCTTCAGATCCGCGGGCGCAAGCATCAGAGTCGGCTGCGCACCCGCCAAACTGTCAAAGGCCTATTAAAGCCATTTATCAACTAATTGAAGTACTTGTCAGGGCTGCCCATCCAACCTTAAGGTTGGCGGGCAGGCGAAGAGCCCAGGCGGCCTTCACATTTTTCATGGAACCTCATCCATGGGCAGGACGAGGTTTCAAGAAGGTTTTTAAATTTTAATAAAAATTTCTATTGAAATTCATGAACATGTCCCAGCTCATGTGATACTCTCACATGAGGGGACATGCCTGATTAATTTTTTTAATTCTTTTTTCCAACTTCTCACAATCAAATTAATCTTCCTGAGGCAGCTCCGTGCCTCAGGGAGATTTCTGCGCTCTTTTGCGTGCATGCATGAAAGAACACAGGCCCCGACTCTCCCTCCTCCTCCCGCCCGCACAGGTAGCGCCAAGCGCTTCCAGCTGCGCTTCACACTGGGTGGGCCTTAATTGGCCCGCCCACATAAAATGGCGGCGTGCAGCCGATCACGGGCGGCGATTGGCTGCATGCCCACCCGTGGCCACTCCCGCTCAGCCCGTCCGACTGGGAGAAAATTCTCCCCATAGAGAAGGTTGCTGTATTTAAGACAATTGCCTTGAAGGCTGGAAAAATAATACATAACAGAAAGTGATGATGAATGGACAAAGCTCTGGGTGGGTGCCAGTGATTAAGTTCTACAGTGATCTTTCTTTCACCTTCTGTTTTCCAGGCGATCCATGAATCATGCTCATTGTTAAATAATGTTTGTTGATAATGTCAAGAAATGTGTTCAGGTGATGGAAAGGTAATATATAATGAGATCTAAGCTATTAAAAGATGAGTGAAAGCAGGGATACTCGTTACATGGCCTACAATACAACCCTTGATGGGAGCTGTTCCAATTCCACAATACCTTACACCTCCTACTGCCCTCAATTCTGCTACAGCACAAATCCTGCTGGTGGTTTCTCCATTTTATTCACTTTGCTGAAAGATAAATTATCACAATCAAAATTTTCAACAACATAGGGCTGTGCAATGGTTTGCTGACCTATTGAACAAAACCTCATTTTCTGGTATTTCCAACATACATTACTCAGTCTTGACGCATTACTTGCCATGGTCCCTTAGGACTGGCACCAGTGTTCAATGGAGTCATTGACTATATCCCTGTCTGAGATGATCAAAGACTCCAAAGCACATCATTTCAGTGCTGTGGGATAGGCAGGTTTTTCTTTGTGGAGGGGTCTTGATTAGTGTGCAATAATTGGATTACATATATAGGATTACATACTTGGGATATACAGCACAGAAACAGGCCATTCAGCCCAAACAATCCATGCCAGTTGTTTATGCTCCACTCGAGCCTCCTCCCATCTTTTCTCATCCAAATCTACCATCATAACCCTCAGTTACCTTCTCCCTTGGTGCACCTGTCTAGTTTCACTTTCAATGCATTTATATGATGCATTTGCATCAATAGTTCCCTGTAATAGCAGCTTCCACAGTCTCACCATTCTTTGAGTGAAGAAGTTTCTCCTGAATTGGCTAATGGATTTCAAGGTGGTTTATCTTACTTTGACAGCCTCTAATAAATTTTTTCTCCACAATAGGAAACATTCTCTTTGTAGCCACACCATCAAAACATTTCATAATTTTAAACACCCGCTATTCAGTCAATGCGAAGTCTTGTGGCGCAGTGGATAGTGACCCACCACTGAACCAAGAGCTCCAGGTTTGAGTCCCATTCCAGGCCCTAGAAGATGTGTTTGCAATGTGGCCAAACAGGTTGGTTGTCAACATGAAAATCCTTCCTTCATGCCTATGGCAGTTGGTAAGAGTGGGAGATATTCCTGGTCAGCCGTACTTGATGCAGAGTGGTGCCCCTCAAGCTATAGCTTCAGGCTAGCAGCCTGTTCAAGGGAATAATAAGCTGTGAAAACAGAAGTAAGCATGAGCTTTGCCTTCCTCATGTGTCTCCAGATGCAGAAAGTCTTCCTTTTAAAGAGAGAAGAGACCCAGTCTGTCAGTCCTTTCCTGATATGTATACCCACACATTTCTGGTATCATCCTTATAAATCTTCTCTGCTCCCTCCCTAAGTGCCTCCATATTCTTTTTTATAACATGGAGACCCGAACTGCATGCAATACTCTAAATGTGATCTAACCAAGGTTTAGCGTAATTTCCCTGCTTTTCAATTCTATCCCTCTAGAAATAAAAACTAGTTTGTTCTTTGCTTTTCTTATGGCCCTGCTAACCTGTGACACAACTTTTGGCGACTGATGCATTTGTGCACTGAGATCCCTTTGTTCCTCTACCCCGCCTAGACTTGCCCATTCCAAGTAATAAGTGACCTCCCTATTCTTCCCACCAAAATGTATTACTTTACATTTATCTGTGTTGGACTTCATTTGCCAATTATTTTCCCATTCTGAAAATTTATTAATGTTCTCCTGTAATTTGTTGTACTCCTCCTGAGTATTGACTAGTCTCCCCAATTTGGTGTCACCCACAAATTTAGTAATTGTGTTTTTGATTTCAAAATCCAAATAATTAATATAAATTATGAGCGGCTGTGGTCCCAGCACTGATCCTTGTGGAGCACCACTTTCTACTTCTGCTACTCCGAGTAACTACCCTTTACCCCCACTCTCTGCTTTATGTCTTGAAGCCATCTAGTAATCTATTCTGCTACATGTCGCCTGGCTCCACATTCGCTGACCTTATTCATTAGGCTTTTATAGGGCACCGTACTGAATGCCTTTTGCAAATCTAGATAAATTACACCTGCACACATTTGTCTACTCAATAAGTTTGGGATGTAAGGTACACAGTCAGGAGAATATGCCTCAGTGAGGCGGAGACTAAGTGAGTAGTGAATTAGGTTCACGTGGTAAGTTCTGCAAAGCCTTTTTCAGGTTTAAATGTAGATTGACTCATGCTCTGACGTAGAACAGGCAACCTTCAAGTAAGTTAGACTACCTTGTTAAACAGGGAACTGCCGAGTGCATGGGGGAGAGATGCTTTAAGGTTTATTGCTATTAGTAAAGTGCGTTAGGTATTAGTTGGATTTATCACTACTAGTAAGGTTTATCAATAGTTGTAAGGTTTATTCAGCTAAGGCCAAGGAAAATAAAGTTAACATAAGTAAACCGAAGTAAAATAAAGTTAATGTAAGTGAAGTAGAGCTAAGGCATGGCAAGGCAATTTGTGTGGAATGCATGTCCGGTAGTATGTGGGAAATTGTGGGCACCGCTGGTGATCTAGACGATCACATGTGCAGAAAGTATCACCAGCTGCAGAAACTTGAACTCTGGGTTTTGGAGCTTGAGCGGCTGCTGGAGTCACGGTGGTGCATCGGCGAGACTGAGAGTTACGGGGGTATCATGTTCAGAGAGAGGATGAGAGGTAGGAGCATGGATGCAGAAAGAGAATGGGTGATCACCAGACAGTCCAAGAGAACCAGGCAGGTAGTGCAGGAGTCCCCTGAGGTCACGCTCGCTAATCGGTTTTCCATTTTAGGTACTGGTGAGGTCGTTGGTTCCTTGGAGGAGTACAGTCAAAGCCATTTTCTTGGCACCACGGGCTCACAGCTGTACAGAAGGGAAGGAAGAAGAGGAGGAGAGCAATAGTGAAAGGAGATTTGTTAGTTGGAGGAACAGACTGGCATTTCTGTGGCTGTAGATGTCATTCCTGGATGGTATGCTGCCACCCTGCTGCCAGGTCAAGGATGTCACCGAGCAGCTACAGGACATTCTCTGGGAAAGGGTGAACAGAGGTTGTGGTCCACATTGGTACTAATGACTTAGGTAGGAAGTGGGATGAAGTCCTGAAAAAAGATTTCAGGGGAGGTAGGAAGGAAATTAAAAAGCAGGACCTCTAATGCAGTAACCTCAGGATTACTTCCAGTCCCGCATGCTAGTGAGCATAGGAATAGGAAAACTGAACGACTGAACATGTGGTTGGAGAACTGGTGTAGGAGGGAGGGCATCAGATTTCTTTTGCATTGGGACTGCTTCTGGGGAAGGTGGGATCTGTACAGGATGGACAGGCTGCATCTTAGCAGGAGCGGGACTAACATCCTTGCAGGAAGATTCGCTAGTGTTGTTGGGGAGAGTTTAAATTAAATTAGGAGGGGATGGGAAACTGAGAGGGAGCTCAGATTCGGGGGAAGCAAAATTGGTAAAAGGAAGTAGAAAAGTAGAAAACAAAAATAGAAGTCAGACAAAGCATAGACAAACATCAGATAGGAAAAGAATAGAGAATAATGTTAAAGAAGCAGAATTAAAAGCATCTGCAAAATGGTGGATGATTTTAATGCACAAATTTAAGTAAATGGGTATGATTTAACTGGATGTGACTTTCCTTTCACAAAACCATGCTGACTCTTCCTGATTGCCTTGAGCTCTTCTAAGTGCCCAACTTCAAGAGGGCATTAGATGATTATTTGAACAGAAACAATGTACAGATGTACAGGGAAAAGGCAGAGCAATGGCACTAGGTCATAATGCTCATTTGGAGAGCTGGTGCGGACTTGATGGGCTGAAAAGCCTCCTTCTGTGCCATTAAAATTCTGTGATATTTTGGATTTAGTGTTGCGTAATGAGAAAGAGCTAACTAATAAGCTTGCTATTAAGGAGCCTTTGGAAAATAGTAACTGTAATATGACAGAATTTTGCGTTAAGTTTGAGCGCGATACATTTCATTCTGAAACTAGGGTCTTAAATCTGAAGAAAGAAAATTATGAAATTATGAGGGGCAGATTGGCTATGATGGGTTGGGAAAATACACTAAAGGGTTCAAATGGCAAAGGCTGGTATTTAAAGAAATACTACATGGTCTACAACAGTTATCCATTTTTCTAAGGCACAAGCACCTAAAGAGAAAGGTAAATCAACCGTGGCTAACGAAAGAAGTTAAAGATTGCATTAGATCGAAGGAAATGGCTTATTAGGATGTCAGAAAAAGTGGTAAGCCTGAGGATTGGGAGCAATTCAGAATCCGGAAAAAGAGGACCAAGAAACTGACTAAGGAAAGGAAAAGAGAATATGAACACAAGCTAGTGAGAAACATAAAGGTGGACTGTAAAAGCTTCTTCAGGTATGTGAAAAGGAAAAGATTAGCAAAGACAAATGTGGGGCCATTACAGATGAGGACAGGAGAATTTATCGACTTGTACATCCTCAACTTTATTCCTCAATACCCCATCTGGCTCAATCTCAGCGGCACCCAAGTCTCGAGTGAAGTTAAAAAGTCATTCAACAGCTGAAAAACACCAAAGCCTCTGGAACAGATAGAATGCCAGCTGAAATTCTAAAACAGGGCAGAGAGACATTCCTAGCACACTGCACACCTCATATCCCTCATCTGGGAAGAGGAGGAGAAGTGGAGAACAGGGAAATGGCGGAGAAATTAAATAGTTACTTTGCTCCTGTCGTCTTGGAAGAAGAGACAGAAGATCTCCCAGAAATATCAGGCGACACAGGGACTTGTGAAACTGAGGAACTAAAATAAATTAGTATTAGTAAAGAAGTAGTACTTGAAAAGTTAACTGGACTGAAGTTGGATAAATGCCCTGGACCAGATGAGCTTCATCCTAGAGTGTTGAAAGAGGTGGCTAGAGAGATAATGGAGGCATTGGGTAGTTGTCTTTCAAAATTCTATAGGGTCTGGAAAGGTTCCTGCAGAGTGGAAAGCAGCAAATGTAATCCCATTATTTAAGAAGGCAGAGGGAGAATGGAGAACTACAGACCTGTTAGTTTGACATCTATAAATGTTAAAATCTATTATAAAGGTGTGATAACTGGATATTTAGAAAAGAATGGTAAAATTGGGCATTGTCAACTTGGATTTATGAAAGGGAAATCATGTATGACAAACTTGTTGAAGTTTTTTGAGGATATTATTTGTAGCATTGTTGAATGAGAACCAGTGGACATTGTGGATTTGGATTTTCAGAAGGCTTTTGATAAGGTCCCACACAGGAGTAAAAACAAAAAACTGCGGATGCTGGAAATCCAAAACAAAAACAGAATTACCTGGAAAAACTCAGCAGGTCTGGCAGCATTGGCGGAGAAGAAAAGAGTCCTCATGACCCTTCAACAGAACTCCCACACAGGAGGTTGGTCGATAAAATTCGATCACGTGGAACTGGGGGAATATACTAGCATGGATTGAGAATTGGTTAACAGACAGTAAGCAGACAGTAGTGATAAATGGGTCATTCTCAGGATGGCAGGCTGTTACTAGTGAGGTACCGCAAGCATCCATGCTTGGTCCTTAGCTGTTCACAGTCTGTAAAAATGATTTGGGTAATATTTCCAAATTTGCAGATGACACCAAACTGAATGGGGACATAAATCGTGAGGAGGATACAAAGAGGCTTTAAGAGGACTGGGACAGCTAAGCAAATGGGCTAGAATATGGCAGTTGGAATATAATGTGAATATGTATAAAATTATTCACTTTGGTAGAAAAAACAGAAAGGCAGAATATTTCTTAAATGGTCAGAGGTTGGGAAGTACGGGTATTCAAAGGGACCTGGGTGTGCTCGTTCATGAGTCACTAAAAGTTAGCAAGCAATTAGGAAGGCAAATGGTATAAAAGCAAAATACTGCGGATGCTGGAAATCTAGAACAAAAACAAAAATACCTGGAAAAACTCAGCAGGTCTGACAGCATCTGTGGGGAGGGATACAGTTAATGTTTTGAGTCCGTATGACTCTTCATCAGAACTAAGGAAAAATAGAAAAGAGGTGAAATATAAACTGGTTTGGGGGGGGGAGGAGGAGGAGGAGGAGGAGGAGGAGGGGTGGGACAGGTAGAGCTGGATAGAGGGCCAGATAGGTGGAGATAGCCAGAAGATGTCATAGACAAAAGGACAAAGAGGTGTTGAGGATGGTGATATTAGCTAAGAAATGTGCTAATGGGGACATTAAGGGTAGAAAGCAGGATGAGCAAGAGACAGATAGCCCTAGTGGGGGTGGGGTTGGGGGGATCGAATAAGCTAAAAGGTAGAGATAAAACATAATGGAAATAGGTGGGAAAAGAAAAAGAAAAGAAAAAGGCAAATGGTATGTTGGCTTTCATCGCAAGGGGATTTGAGTACAGGAGTAAAGATGTTTTGCTGCAGTTGTATAGGGCCTTGGTGAGACTGCACCTGGATTATTGTGTACAGTTTTGGTCTCCTTATCTAAGGAAGATGTACGTGCTATAGAATGAGTGCCATGGAGGATCCCCAGATTAATCCTTGGGATGGCTGGATTGTCTCATGAGGAAAGATTGAAGAGACTGGATTTGTATTCTCTAGAGTTTCAAAGAATGAGACGTGACCTCATTGAAACTTAAAAAATTCTTACAGGGCGTGACAGGTTGGATATAGATAAGATGTTTTCCTTAGCTGAGAGTCTAAAGCTAGGGGACATAATCTCAGGGTAAGGGGTAGGCCATTTATGACTGGAATGAGGAGGAATTTCTTCACTCAGAGGGTGGTGAAGCTTTCAAATTCTCTAGCCTAGAGGGCTGTGAGAAGTCAATCATTGAGCATGTTCAAGACAAGAATTGATAGATTTCTGAAGACTAATGACACCAAAGGATGTGAGGATAGTGGGGGAAAGTGGTGCTGAGATAGATGATCAGTCATGATCTAATTGAATGGCGGAGCTGGTTTGACGGGCTGATGGCCTATTCCTGTTTCTATGTTCCTATATTCCACGTCAAGCAAGATTTTCCCTTTTTAAATGCACAGGGTTGGATTATACACAGGGCACATGCTCCCTGCAACCCTGGTTAAATGTCGGGAACGGACCCATCTCCGCTTGGCTGGATCGTCCCGCTGTAATTTTTGGGCAAGATCCCGCAATTAGCACGAGGTGGGACTTCCATCTGTTTCCAGGAGGAGGTTCTGCTTTATAGAACAGCAGGCCAATCGGAGACCAACAGCATTGCATCACACCAGGATAGGTGGCCACTGATATTATTGACAGGCTTGGGAAGAAGAGGAACTATGCGTGGTCCCAAATTCAGGTAAATACTACATCCTGCCAGAGTGGGATTGGCAGGCCCCAGTGAGGTGGCATATTGGACAGAGGGGGTTGGGGTTGGTGGGGGGGGGGGGGGGGGGGGTGTGGAGGCTAACATCAGGAGACAAAACTGTGGGTTGGGCCTCTATTGGCACAGTGGGCTTGGGAAGGAGGCCCTTCTCACCCTCCCTTTTCACTGACCGGCAACCTGCTGGGTTAAACCTGCTAGTCTGCTTGTTAGCTGCAGGCCACTCCCACTGACTGTTAAATTGGAGCGGTGGTGGAATGAAGCCCTTAATTGGCCATTAGTTGCCCACTTAAGGGCTTCAATTGGACCATGGGTGGGCGGCCCATCTGTCCCCTCCCCCACAACCAATAAAATCGTGGCTGGTGGGCTGGCGGCTAACACACCACCGATGGCATGGCACCCTAACATACGGCTCCACCTGCCCATTTTCATATCCGTGGACAGCCCTAAAGTCCAGACCATGCTGATTATTTATTATATTTCTCATTTCCAGATGTTCTTCTATTCGGTCCTTTAGTAAGGATCCATTATGTACACTACCACCAATGTTAAGTTGACTTAATACAGCTGTAATTGAATCTATATTCAGTAGATTCTATAATTCCCTGGACATGTTCTACCCCCTTCTTAAATATAGGAATTACATTAATTATCCACCAACCCTCCTTCGCTACACCTCTCTCAAACAAATTATTAAATATGTGCAGTAAATGCCTCTGCTATCTCTGCCCTAGATGTTTTTAAAATACATGAATGCAATCCATCCAGACCAGAGGCCTTATCCTCTTTGTATTTGTTTAGTTTATTCAGTACAGGATGTTGCCTGGACTGGAGTGTTTCAGCCCAGGCTGGTTAGGCTAGGGTTGTTTTCTTCAGGGCAAAGAAGGCTGAGGGGAGACCTGATAGAGATATACAAAATTATGAGGGGCATAGATAGGAA
Source organism: Carcharodon carcharias (assembly GCF_017639515.1). Lineage (NCBI taxonomy): Eukaryota > Metazoa > Chordata > Chondrichthyes > Lamniformes > Lamnidae > Carcharodon > Carcharodon carcharias. The sequence goes on from NC_054472.1 coordinate 172,216,344, forward strand.
GAAATTTTCCCCTTAGCAGAGGTGTCAATAGCAAGGGGACATAGATTTAAGGTAATGGGCAGGAGGTTTAGAGGGGATTTGAGGAAACTTTTTTTTCACCCAGAGGGTGGTTGGAATCTGAACACGCTGCCTGAGAGAGTGGTAGAGGCAGGGATCCTCACAACATTTAAGAAGTATTTAGATAAGCACTTGACATAACATGCAGGGGTACGGGCCAAGCGCTGGAAAATGGGTTTAGAATAGGAAGGTGCTTGATGGCCGGCACAGACACAATGGGCCAAAGGGCCTGTTTCTGTGCTGTATAATTCTATGACTCTATGACATTCCCTCTTTTATTTTTAAATGCACTTACCTTATTGCTCAGCTCATCACCCATGTCAAGTCTACCTGTTCTAGTTCCCTGGTAAATACTGACATGAAAGAATTATTTAACATTTCTGCCATCTCTCTGTTGTTATCTGAGGGATTATCCTAGTCATTCCCTTATCCCCTTCACCTATCTCCTTTGTCTATTGGGATTACAACAATTCTTAATTTATATCACTGCATTGGACTCAGAAACCTAATGTAAATAGGTCAGACTTGAAAAGGATACACTATAAGAAGCAGTGACAGGAAGATACCACTCTGAAATTGTAGAAAGAGTTGAACAAGATATATAAATGAAAAAAACAAATTGGCAGATAAACATAAGTATGGACAAATATAAAATTAACAATTGACCTAGCATCAACTGCCATTTTTGGAAGTGAGTTCCAAGCTTCTACCACACTATTGTACCACCCAGTATCGCAATACTTTTGTCATACTTATGTCCTTCTTTCTCATCATCTTAACACATATTATATTATGGTCACTGTTGCCTAGATGCTCTCTTACTTCACTGGTTCATTCACCAATACTAGATCCAATAACAGATCTGTCCATTTTGGGATTCTTACATATTGAATTAGAAAGTGCATATTGTCAGAATGCCATTCACTTATCACTTTTACCTTCTGTCCAATTAATAGGATAGTTGAAATCCCAATGATTATTATTCTGTATTTTTTACTCAATGTCCTTATTTATACATTTCTTCTTCTGTCTCCTTTCCACTATTAGATGGTTTGCAGACTCCACCAATCAGTGTGATTGATCTTTCATTACATTTTATCTCTGTCCAGATGGATTCTATTTTTGTTTTGTTGATAGTGAATGCCTTTTCTCTACTGCCATTATGCTACCCTGAATAAGGACAGCTTCTCCACCTCCCCTTCTTCTTCCCTGTCTATCTTTTCTAAATATGTTATAGCCTGTAATGTTTAATTCCCAGGCCTTATTTTTCTGTAGCCACGTCTCAGTAATCTCACTATGTCTGGTTCTTCTCAACGCATGATTGCCCCCAGCCCCCTCTGTTTTATTATGGACGCTGTGTGCATTGCTGTACAGACATCTTAACTCATTTTTAATAGTATTTTCTCTCACTTTATGTTTAGCCATCTTTTTAGACTCGTGTTCCATAGCTCTGTTTATTCCCTTGCTATCAATGTCCTGCCTTACTTTATTCTTATATGCTTTATTCTTATATGCTCTCCTGCCCTGTTCTGCTTACATATAGGCTGCTTATGGTCAATTTGCATGATGGCTCAGACAATAATCCAGAGATATTACCAATGAGGTCCTGCTTTTTAATTCATTTAGAAGCTAGTTTCTGATACTCTCACTGCAGGACCTCCTCCCTGGATGACCTTGAGTAGCGTTGGGGCTAGGAAGCCTGTCTTTTGACTGCACTATTCTGGCATGGCCAGCAGCAGTTTTGGCTCTTTGGTCGACAGGCAACAGCAAGGGCACTTGTGGAGTGCCAGTGGTGGGAGGACAAATGCTGTCAGCCTCTGAGAGGACAGCAGACTTCTGCTCCACAAAGCCATTGCTAGTCTGTCCGGGTGACACCTCAGCAATCTGAATAACTTGTTGGAGGACAGATTGCTGGAATGCTGTGATACCCTACAAACCCCTCTGAACACTGGAATCCACAGCCAGAATGGCAGCAGTATGAGTTTACTTGACAGCAAACTGTTCTTGTCTGTAGAGGTCTGAGCTTCCACTTTAGCACCCAGATATTTGGTGCTTTTGCTTGTGTTACAATGGACAATGAAACATTAGCTTTCAGGTGCTTCATCATGGTTGGGTCCTCAAGTCTACTAATGGAGTTGGCCACCACTTCCGCAGTGGAAAGGATGGGCTCTAAGCTCTGTGCAAAGCCCTGTGCCAGGTTGGTTCTGGACTCCTCCATCCACTTTGGCAATGATCACAGGCTTTTTGACAGTCCTGTCAATGCAACCAGCATCTTGGTGTGCATTCTCATCAGTCTTCTTATATAGGCTGCCCCTTCAAATTATTCACCTGAGTCCTCTTTGTCTCCACCTTTGTCTCCTACTCTGGCTGCAGGCTGCTAAAGCCCAGTGCCTCACCATGTGCAAATCCTGCATCTAAGCTCCCCTCTAAAAATATGTGTAATGTCAATACCTGAGCAAGTGACAATGTTTCTTCTTCATTCCAGTCTTCCTGCTTTTGCTCTTCCTCTTGGTCCTTCACCACTGCTAGGTCAGCTTTCTGTTCTTGGACATCTGACAGGAGAAAGACACAAGGGTAGGGATGTGGGTTTAGGATTTGCATTCATACGTGTACCCCAGCTGCCTCTGGGTATGAGCTATCTTGTCCTGTAAGAGCGAGGGAAGTATGTCCATGAGTGTGATGCAATGTCTTTGGGTGATGTGGCTGTCATGGTTGAATAGTTGGCAGTGCGTGTGAACTGTGAGATGTGGACGTGAGGCTTACAGCAATGCTAAATGCGTGAGGGTGAGTGAAGTTCTGAATATTAGGTAAGAGTTGTGATTGAAGGAGATTGTTGGTTGGTGAGTGATGGGGTGAGATGCATCGGGCATTGTCTGAATGCCTACATAATCTGCATAGGTATTCTATTTGATATAAAGTGCTTGGGAAAACCTTTGGACATGTTAAGGGGCTACATAAAAGTGCATTTTTTTAAGTGACACATTGTCCTTTGAATCATTGGATGAGACAAATTACAGATCTGTGTAAACTTTCAAGACTGAAACCCATCAAAGTAATTGGTGGCATTTTTAAACCAAAAATGAGTGACACATCACAGATCTATGTTAATATACACTGCAATTCATAACCCCAATTCTCTAACAGATCTTATAAAGGGAAAGTGCAGAAAATTTAATGAAACTTACGATGATATATAATGTGCAGCTGTCAACATCAGGGAAAATTAAAATTTATGCTAAAAGTGACATTGACTGTTAATCCATTTAAATATCTTGGTTAATAGTGAGGTTGAGTGTCTTGGGCTACAGGGAGATATAGACAGGATGGTCAAATGGGCAGATAAGTGACAGATGGAATTTAACCCTGAAAAGTGTGAGGTGATACACTTTGGAAGGGGTAATTTGACAAGGAAGTATTCAATGAATGGCATGACACTAGGAAGTTCTGAGGAACAAAAGGACTTGGCATGTGTGTCCATAGATCTCTAAAGGTGGAGGGGCGTGTTACGGGGGTGGTGAAAAAGGCATATGGGACACTTGCCTTTATCAATCGAGGCATAGATTACAAAAGTAGGGAGATCATGTTGGAACTGTATAGAACCTTGGTGAGGCCACATCTGGAGTACTGTGTGCAGTTCTGGTCACCACATTATAGGAAGGATGTGATTGCACTGGAGGAGGTGCAGAGGAGATTCACTAGGATGTTGGCTGGGATGAAACATTTAACTTATGAAGAGTGGTTGGATAGACTTGGGTTGTTTTCGTTGGAGCAGAGAAGACTGAGGGACGACCTGATCGAGGTGTACAAGACTATGAGGGGCGTGGACAGGGTGGATCGGGAGCAGCTGTTCCCCTCAGTTGAAGGGTCAGTCACGAGGAGACATGAGTTCAAGGCGAGGGGCAGGAGGCTTAGGGGGGATGTGAGGAAAAACTTTTTTACCCAGAGGTGGTGACGGTCTGGAATGTGCTGCCTGGGAAGGTGGTGGAGGTGGGTTGCCTCACATCTTTTAAAAAGTACCTGGCTGAGCACTTGGCACATCATAACATTCAAGACTATGGGCCAAGTGCTGGTAAATGGGATTAGGTAGGTAGGTCAGGTGTTTCTCATGTGTCGGTGCAGACTCGATGGGCCGAAGGACCTCTTCTGCACTGTGTGATTCTGTGATTCTGTGTCAGGTTAAGGTAGATAAATAAAATGCTAAAGCTTTGAGTATTTTCTTCTGCATGGGTGTTAGGCAAATTGCTTTATAATCTGCACGTTCATGCATTGTTTCTTTCTATTTTTTTTTGAATGACAAGTTCAATACAACAAACTAAAATCCTGTTTTATTATGGGTTGGAAAATGTCTTTATTTCTCATATGCCTCAATGTTGTTTTGAAACCCCTCCATGGCCTTGGAACTCCCTACCTCTATAATCTCGTTCAGCCCTAACACCCTCTAAGAATTCAGCATTCCTGCAACTCTGGTTGTTTTTGAACCCCTATTTCCTTTGCTATACCATTGGTTACTGTACCCTCAGTAGGCTGTTATAAGGTGTTGGGCATAGTTCAGTAGGTTTTATTAAAGTATTTGTAGTCTTAGGTAGTTCAACTGTAACTTCCAAGCCCAGGGGCATCGCAACTCGGGGTACCCCAAAGATATGCTGGAGGACCCCTCCCCACCCCCAGAATTTCCCCATGCAGGGATTGCATGGCATTTGCCCAGGAAGTTCAAACTTCCTTTCAGCAATTGTCCTGCACTGGGAACCATCTGATATTGTGATTTGAATTGCAAACTTCAGATGGCTCTGACTGTCTTACATCAATAATTACCCAGAAAACATCAGAAGTATTAAAACCACTTCTAGCTTCTGGGGAACTAGTGTACTGACCCACTCCCACCAACCACCCTTGCCCTCAGCTACCCCCACAGGACTCCCCCTACTCCCTGACAAACTCCCACCCCAACTACCCTCGACCTGACAGGAACCGCCACTGTCCGCTCCCTGGGCCCAACCCGACCCTCCCTACCCCTCCAAACTCAGGCCAGACCTGACCTGACCTGACCAGACCCCCTCCTCCAGGCTTGACTGACATCCCCCCCGCCGGCCAACTTCCACCCAACCTGACAACACCCTCACCCTAGGCCTGACCCGCCACCCCACCCTCCAAATCCTACCCACTTACCTTTACCCTGGCTTGTCAAAGTGGCTGAACCTTTAAATTTATCTGGTTTACGGCAGCTAGTGCTGTAGAAAAGGGGACATAGCTTCCTTACCTCCGACTCTCTCTGGACTCAACAGTAGCCACAGGAACCCTCTGCACTGGAATGAGCTCGCATAGCCTGAGTCGGAAGGTCGGGTGTGATGGGAGTGGCTTCATTTTAAAGGTAGGAAACTAGGAGTAGAGTGACAGTCCAAGTCAATTGCAACTCCACCAGAAGTTACGGGCCATTAACTCTTAGAAACTATTTATAGGTACAGTAAATGTCCCCATGCTTGCTTCTACACACAGCTCTGTCCAACACAACATTGACCCCTATGTGTGGATCATGTGTTCTCTTACATGACTGTGCGGATGGTACTGTACTCAGTCCCAAGTTAACTCTTTTTGTGCTAGACCTTTATACTACACAATCTAGCCTAAAGCTCTGGCATGACCTCTCTAAACCCCTTTGCTTCTCCACCCATCTCTTCTCTTCTATGACACTCCTTAAAACCAACTCATGCCAAGCTTTTGGTCACCTGTCCAAATGTCTTCTTTCTTACCTGTGATGTCAATATTTTGTCTGGTTACATTTGTGTGAAGTACCTTGAGAAGTGTTACTACATTTCAATTTAAATAAAATTGTTGTTATACTATTTCAATAGGCTCAGACTCATAGGCATTTACAGCACAGAAGGAGGCCATTTGACCCATCATGTCCATGCTGGTCAACAAAGATCTGACTACACTAATCCCATTTTCCAGCGCTTGGCCCATAGCCCTGGAGGGCATGGCGATGCAAATGAATATCTAAATATTTCTTAAATGTTATGAGAGTTTCTGACTCAACCACCCTTTCGGGCAGTGAGTTCACCCTCTGGGTGAAAAAAATTTCTCCTCAACTCCCCTATTAGCCTCCTACCTCTTACCTTAAATCTATGCCCCCCTAGTTATTGAACCTTCTACTAATAGAAAAAGTGCCTTCCTATCCACCCTATCTATGCCCCTCATGTCTTATACGCCACTGTCTGCTCCCCTCTATCAGGTCCCTTCTCAACATTCGCTCTCCAAGGTAAACAACCCCAGCTGATTCATTCTTTCCTCATAGCTCAGACCCTCCAGCCCAAGCAGCACTCTGGTAAGTCTCCTCTACACCCTCTCCAGTGCAATCACATCCTTCCTGTAATGTGGTGATCAGAATTGCACACAATACTCCAGTTGTGGCCTAACCAGCATCTTATACAGTTCCAGCATAACCTCCTATTGTATTCTATGTCTCGGCTGATAAAGGCAAGTATTCCATGTGCCTTCTTAACCATCTTATCCATCTGCCCTGCTACCTTCAGGGATCTGTGGATATGCGCACCAAGGTCCCTCTGATCTTCAGTACATTCCAGGGTCCTACCATTCATAGTGTAATCCCTTGCCTTGTTAGCCCTCCCAAGTGCATTACCTCACACTTTTCTGGGTTGAATTCCATTTGCCACTACTCTGCCCACCTGACCAGCCCATTGATATCCTCCTACAGTTTACAGCTATCCTCCTCACTATTTACCACCCCACCAATTTTCATGTCATTGTAAACTTCTTGATCATACTGCCTACATTTAAGTCCAAATCATTTATCACCAGAAACAGCAAGGGCCCCAGCACCGAGCCCTGTGGAACCCCACTGGAAACAGACTTCCAGTCACAGAAACATCCCTCTACCATCACCTTCTGCTTCCTGCCTCTCAGCCAATTTTGGATCCAATGTGCCACTTTGCCTTGGATCCCATGGGCTCTTACTTTCTTGACTAGTCTGCCATGAGGGACCTTATCAAAAGCCTTGCTAAAATCAATGTAGACCACATCAAATACATTACCCTCACCAGCACTCCTGGTTAATGCCTCAAAAAATTTGTTCAAATTTGTCAAACACGACCTTCCCTTAACAAATCCATGCTGACTATCCCTGATTAATCCATGTCTCTCCAAGTGCAGATATATTCTGTCCCTCAGAATTCTTTCTAGTAACTTCCCCACCACTGGGATTAGATGGACTAGCCTGTAATTTCCTGGTCTATCCCTTTCTCCTTTCTTTAATAACGGGACAACATTAGCAGTCCTCCAGCACTTCACCTGTGGCCAGAGAGAGGATTTGAAAATTACTGCCAGGGCCCCTGATATCTCTTCCCTTGCCTCCCTCAACAGCCTGGGATACATCTCATCCGGGCTTGCACATTTATCCACTTTTAAGGCAGCTAAACCCACTAGTACCTCCTCTCTCTCTCTCTCTCTATGTTAATTTCCTCTAATTTTTCATAGTGCTCCACCCTGATGTCTATACCTGGGTCATCTTTTCCATTGTGAAGAGCGACGCAAGGTATTCATTGAGGACTGTACGCATGTCTTCTGGGTCCACACACAGATTACCTCTACGGTCCCTAATTGGCCCTATTATTTCCAATGTACCATAGCATTGCAGAAAGATAATTGTGACCAAGTATAAACAGAAAATGTTGGAAATAATTAGCAGGTCAGATAGCATCTGTGGCAAGGGATTGTTTCTTTCTGACATGCTCTGTATTTCCAGCATTCCCTGTTAATATTTCTGATTTCCAGCATCTGTTGTATTTTGCCTGTGAATCAAGATCAAGTGTAGCCCTTAGGTGGAATGACATTAAGAATAGGGAATAATTGAATCATAACATGCAGGCATTCAGTTTCCCTGGAAGATTATATTTAATTATTTTCATGAATTTCCATTATATATTCCTCTGTTGACATTGATTGTAGAAACATGTTGAGAGTAGGGGGAAGGGATTGAGAAAGTAAGGTAAGATGGATGGGGAAAATGATAAAATGACCCAATGTTCTTCCCACTCAACCTCTGGTTCCCCACCTCTCCTCCCCTCATCTCTTCTTCCTCATTGTCCTCTTGCCTCCCCCTCATTCTCTCTTTCTTCCCTTCTCCAATTATCCCTTCTAAACCTGAATTATACCCACAACGTGCATCTGATATTGACCCCTGATACATCTATAGTGAAAAGATATAGTTGTCATGGATAGCAGTTTAACATCTTCATCTCACTGAATCATCATATCCTTCTGTTCCTTCCTCCCTCAGACACTTTCCTTGCTACCCCTTAAATGTATTTATGTTATTCATTTCAACTACTCCATATCGTACCAATTCCATTTTCTCTACTCTGTTGGCTCTAACGATAATTGAATCACCTGTTGGAATAGTTTAAACCACAAGTGCTCCAAAAACCTTATAAATGGGGAAAAACAATTTAGTTCCAGATTAAAATAAAGCTAATGGAGAAAACTTATCAACTTATAATTTTGTTCCTTTTTAGTGCCCAGGTATTGTGGAAGGCATCAAGTGTACCAGTGGATAATACATGCTTGCCCTTTACAAGGACCCCCAGACACAGATATAACCTTGAAAGAGAGGCTAGCAGCTGGAGTGAACATTCCCATTGACCACATTCTGGTACTGGCTACCTTGGCCAGCCTGAGCAACAGGCTTGCGCTCTACCCTACATTAAATGTCAGGGGCGTGGGGCATAAATGCAGCTGAATTAGGGGAGCACCTCTTCAAATAGTGGAAGAGAGGCTGCAATTCTCACACTCAACATAAGTGTGCATATGTCTGCATTTCTAATGCTGTCTGACCTGCTGAGTATTTTCAGCATTTTTTGTTTTTATTTCAAAAAGAACTTAAGTCATACTTCAGTGGTTAAAGCGCTTTGGGACCTTGTGAAAAGTGCTATATAAATGCAAGCCTTTCTTTATGAAGAGATATAGCACTGTAGCGAAAGAGATTGTGAGCTGAGTAAGTCTTTTTTTTTCATTTCCTGGTACTGTTCACAATTTTAAAAGATACACAAGCTTAGTATCCTTAAAATAAATATTACAATTAATTCTCCTCTGGTTCATTGGATTTTGGGAATCTCATTTATTGTAATTTCATGATTATATATCTTCAGCATTTACTAAATCAACAGAAGCATGTTTTACAGAGGAAACATTCTTCTCATGCAGTATAAATTGTTGTTCCCTTTACATTTGGCATTCTTGCAAATTGTCCTGACGATATGTCTTTTATCAGCAACACTCAACTTCAGCTTTTTGTTTGGGTCTGTCAAACCAAAATTGTGTTTGAAACGGACCCTCTGACACTGCCAGAGACTGCAACTACGCATGCGCAGGAAGTGCTCCTTCTCAGCGTTGCGGCACAAATAAACACAGCCTCACCCCCCCACCCCCCCCCCCAAGGCTCCCCAGCGACATGAAGGTGCGCCGCGCATGCTCGCCGCGAGAAAGGGCGAGTGGGCCCCCGCGCGCGCGCCCCCGCTCTCTGGTTTCACACGCCCCCTGCCCCCTCCCACCCGCCCCTGCGTCGGCTACGCGCACGTTGCCGTCCTGCAGAGCCCGAGTGGAGGAAGAGGGAAAAAAAACCCCAGAGGATCGGATAAGCGCCATCAGGCAGCAGTCTCTGAGTGTCACCCTCCCCCCTCGACAATGGCCAGACTGGAGCAAGTACTGATCCTCGATCCGCCCGTCGAGCTCAAATTCAAAGGTGACTGACTGACTGACGTTCGCACCTATTCCTACATCTAATTTATTAATTAATATAATCTAGCATATGTATATATTATTGACTGCCCGAGGCGGTGCTGATCTCACATATTCACATGCTGCTTCCGTTCTCTTCACTCCTCCCTGGTGCCGCCGCCCTGTCTGTTTATTTTTTTTTGGGGAGGTGGGGGGGTGATCTGCAGCCGGGACCGGACCGGTTGTTGGGGAAGCCGCCGGCTCTCCTCAGCCCCCGGGAACCAACCACAGGCGCAGCCGCCATTTTGGTAGCTTGCACTAGGCCGCCTCTGGAGCCTCGGATTGTCGTGGCGGGCGGCGGCGGCAGGGCTTTGTGACTGGGCGAGAGGGCGCCGCCGCCGCCGCCGAGGGTCGGCTCATTCTCCTCCTTGGGGATGTTAGCTTTGCTCCCAGATCTATTCTGGGGAGCGAGCGCTGGTGCTAGTTTGCGCCGAGTGGGCCCCCAGGTACCGGCTCTTTTTTTTTAATGATTTAAAAGAAAATATTTCCTTCGGCCCAGGAGGAGCTTGAGCTCGGGAACCGGCTCTTCGGGCTGGGAAAGGTGTTAAACGCTGTCCCGACTCCCCAGAACACACGGAATTCTGAGGCTGAACATGTTCTCATCCAAGCTGCATCCTTCAGATCTGTGTCAAGCAATAAGTCTTCAGTGTGCACAAATGTTCACCTTAATTTCGAAACAAGTCTTTAAAATTGCGGAGGAAAACAGACCATACTAAAATCCCTCTCATTGAGATTACAGCGTGCGAGGAGCACTTGAATTAATAAGCTTTAGCAACTATATATATCTATAATCTCTTTCTATTTTATATATATATATAAAATATATTTTAAAAAGAGTTAACGTATTAAATTAATTGCTTAGTACACCAACTCCCCAATATAATGGCATTGCTTTGCTTAATAGATATTACTCAGCATTATTGGGGCAGAAATTCTGGACATTTTAGATACTGGTTTAAGTATTTCTATTCGTTTTCCCTTTTCTTTGACGTTCTAAATAGGTGTTGGATTTGTTGAGACGAATAAAAAATGAGGTTTAAAAGCGTTGGTACTTGGTGAGGTTTCCCCCTAGTCTTCCACTAGGGAATTTTTACAGGAGGTGCACAATGAGTGCAGTTGATGGTCACATGAATTAAAAAATATTAAGGTCATTAAAGCTAGATACAGTATGTATTATAGATTCAGGAGTTTTTGAGAGGTCAGGGTAAAAATAGTTTCACTCAAAATTTATTTTCAAGTCGTGATGCCAAAATTGGCCCACGGCTGGTTGAGGAGGAGTAACTTGCTATGCCATGATCTCTTTGGCTACCTTAATAAGATATTGCCCTGCTAGTCTCTTTGACTCTCCATCATAGTACTGACTTGCTCCACCCAAAGTGCCAACGAGGCTGTTGGAAACATGACTGAGCTGCAATCTCTGCCCTTTGACACCAAGTGGATTATGTTTCTTAAGATCGCTAGCATGACATGATCTTGTACTTTTTTTTGCTAGGCTTCGTTCCAAAGAACTGATCCAATAAGTAATTTATGCTGATTCCAGATGACATTTAAGTGTGAGCTTTTAAGATTATGCTGCTAACTTGCTGACAAACATGCTATTGTTGAAAATTAAGGTAGTGTTTGGTAGTAAAAAAATTTATTAGTGCCTCATATCATGAATAATGGCAAGGAGAAAAATCCGTCTTAACAATAAAGATGCTAGATAAAGGCTGCAGAAGGGACTTGACAGATTTATTTTTGACTTTCTAATTGCTATTTAGAACCTAAAATAATTTAGAAATGTTTTATCCTCCCAATTGGTGAGATTGTTGCATTGGTTTTCTGAAGCTTATGTTATGTTATGGTGAAATTGTCCTGCCTTCAGCTTGCCAAAGTTTGGGACTGTATTTCTGATTTATTTTAAAAAAGATGAGATTGCAGTTTGAAATGATGGAATTTAAATTTCAATTATATTTTCTTAGACCGTTTGAGTGAAATTTCCAATTTTGTACCACTCCTCCCCTCCCTCCCAAAAATGTGCAATTTCAACTTTGATTTGACCGTAGCCTCTGCGACGTGATGAGGAACAGGAAACTTTCACACACCTCTCCTTCCTGCCACCATCAGTGGGGGTGTTTGGAGTCTGGAACTTCCTTCCTAAACTCCCCTGCCTTGTTTTATCTCTCCTCACCTATCTTTGATCATATCTTTAGTCTCTCTAAAGGGATGGTAGCACAATGGCATTGCTACTGGATGAATAATTCAGATGCCAGAAGAATGATCCAGAGACGTGTTTTTAAGTCCTGCTGCGGCAGCTGGGGGAATTAATTAATAACTCTGGGATAAAAAGATAGTATCAGTAATGGTGAAACAACTGGATTGTAGTAAAAACCCTCCTGAGTGATTAATGCCTTCTGGGTAGGAAATCTGCTGTGCTTACCTGCTTTGGCCTACGTGTGACTCCAGACCTATTGTAATTTGGTTGACTCTTAACTGCCCTATGAAATAGTCCCTAGCAAGCAACTCAGTTGTATCAAACCGTAATAGAAAAGTTGAATAAAAATAAAACTGTATGAACCACCCAGCATTGATCCAGGTCCTAGAAACAACAAAGGCCCAGTCGACTCTGCAAAGCCCTCCTTACTAACATCTGGGGATGTGTGTCAAAATTGGGAGAGCTGTCCCACAGACTAAACAAGCAACAGCCTACTCAAACTCTCAGGATCATACTTTACAGCCTATGTCACAGACTTCTCCATAACATTATCACTATTGTCCCATCAACAGAACAGACAAAACAAAGGTGGCAGCACTGGTGTACTGTTGGCAGGGGGTTGCCCTGAAAATCCTCAGTATTCACTCCACGCCCAATGAAGTCCCATGGCATCAAGTCAAGCATGGACAAGGAAACCTCCTGCTGAATACCACCTACTATCCTCCCTCAAATGATAAGTCTGTACTCTTCCATGTTGAACACCACTTGGAAGAAGTACTGAGGCTAATAAGGGCACAGAATGTTCCTGGGTAGGGAAATTCAATGTTAGTCACCAAGGGTAGCTTGGTAGCACCACTACTGACTCAGCTGGTTGAGCCCTGAAGGACATATATGCCAGACTGGGCCTGTGGCAGATTGTGAGAACACCAACAAGAGGGACAAGACCTCATTCTTACCAGTCCATCTGTTGCAGATGTCTCTGTCCATGATAGCATTGGTTGGAGTAATGCACACTTTACATGGAGATGAAGTCCCATCTTCACACTGAGTACATCCTTCATCTTGTGTGGCAATTTCACCTTGCCAAATATGACACGGGATACTCCACAAATATCTCAATCCTCGATAATGGTGGCTGACAGCATGTCAGTGCAGGCTTTTCAACCAACCTCAGCCGGAAGTCTTGGCCTTGCCCAGCATTACAGATTCATTCAATTCTATTTGTTCCATGTGATATCAAGCAACGGCTGAACTAACTGGCTCCAGCAAAGGCTTTGGGTCCTTTATTATTCATTTATGGATGTGAGCATCACTGGCAAGGCCAGCATTTGGTGCTTCTCCCTAATTATCTTTGAGAAGGTAGTGGTGAACCTCTGCCTTGAATGGCTACAGTCCATGTGATGTGGATAGACTGCTTCAGCCTTCCCAATATTTAATTGAAGGAAATTTCTGCTAATCCAGTAATGTATTTGGATAAACGGTCTGATTTAGCAACATGGGAGGAGTAGAGAGAGGTTGTGGTAAGATAGAGCTGGGTATTGTCAGCATACTTTGTGCTTTTGGATGATGTTGCTGAGGGTCAGTATGTAGTTGAGAAACAGCAGAGGGCCAGGTAAGGTTAGATCTTTGGGGTATATGGGAGGTAATGATGTGGGAGGAGGAACAAAAGCCATTGCAAGCAATAAGCAATAATAAACAATTAGATAAGAATGGATTCAGCTGAGAGCAAGCTCAACCAGTTGAACAAACTGGTGAGGCCTTGGAGAGGGATGATGTGGTAAATTGTGTCAAAGGCTGCAAACAGGTTCAGAAAGGTGAGGTGCAATAGTTTACCTTTGCCACAGTCACATAGGACATCATTTGTGATTTTGATAAGAGCCATTTCAGTACTCTGGCAGGGACAGAAACCTGGTTATGGAATTAGCTTTATATATTTTATTACAAAATATGACTTAAAACAATCAAGAATTGATCTAACAGATCAGATGAATATGGATTTAAATTAATCATGGGCTGTACGATCTCTCTGCCATAGGAAGTGGTTGAAGCAAATAGTATAAAAGCATTTAAGGGGAAGTTAGACATGAGTATGAGGAACAAGGGAAATATTTTTTATCTTTATTCCTTCATGGGATGTGGGTGTCATCCATCCTGAATTCCTCTTGAACTGAGGACGTTAAGTGTCAACAGCATTGCTGTGGGTCTGGAGTTACATGTAGGCCAGACCAGGTAAGGACAGCAGATTTCCTTCCCTAAATGACATTAGTAAACCAGCTGCGTTTTTACAACAATCGATGATAGTTATCATGGTCACCATTACTGAGACTAGCTTTATATTCCAGATTTATTATTAATTGAATTCAAATGCTACCAGATTTGAACCCATGTCCCCAGAGTATTAGTCTGGGCCTCCGGATTACTAGTCCAGTAACATCACCGCTATGACACAATCCCCCCAACCACCACCGCCGAGGATTACGATGAAAGATTCAGATGAGGAAAGATGGAAGGAGGCTTGAGTGGAGCATAAACGTTGGCAAGGACTGGTTGGGCAAGCTCTTTTCTGAAATTAAACTTTATTTAACAAGTTAAAATTTGGTCACTGCATTTGTAGCTAAGGTTTTTTTTCTACTATTTATACACTTGGACATGGGACAGAAAATAAATTATGGACAGATTTAATCCTTGGTTTAAATTTCACCAAAGTTGTCAAATAATCTGAAACTCGCTATTTGGTCACCTAATTCAAAGCAGCCTTTTTCAAAAGTGGCTTACACACAAAAGATAGATCATAAATACAGAGGGCAGACACTTTTTCAATCCCTTATATATGTATAGCTGTATATTCCAGACATGACTGTGTCATACATCTCCGCACCAGTCAAATTGCCTATTTTTCCCTTTGGCTGCTGAATTCAGGTTAAAAACCTTAAATTAAAAGATTGCATATTTCAGATAATATAGTTAAATTTGCTTATAAAATTGTCTTTGTGCTTGAAAAGCTTCATTAATTTTTCTGTACGGGGGTTTAGCATGTTTCAAAAGTTCAAGGTCAGAGGTGATGTTTTTCTGTCAGTTGCATGCTGATTTCCATCTTCCTCTGCAACCTTTTTTTTTGTTAAAAAGAAGTTGAGAGTGTCAGTAAAACAACATGTAATATTGGCTAGTGATTATAGCTTTCAGAGGAACATTAAGTTCAGTTGCAAAATGCCACGAAACAGAAATGAAACCTGACTTGGATCAGGCACTATAATGATTGGCCTGATACAATGTGCTTTACGTAGCACACCTTCGCTCTAGAACAGCACATCCTCTGACTCAGCAATGCCATGGAAGGTAGTATATCATTTGTTTATTTGTGCTTCACACAGTGGCAAAATGCAAAGTGCACCAATTCTCCTTAAATATATATGAAATTATGTGGAGCTTTGGTGAGACCATACCTGGTATACTGTGTGCAATTTGGGTATCCATATTTAAGAAGTATATAATTGCATTGGAGGCAGTACAGTGAAGGTTCACTAGATTGATCCCTGGGATGAGTGGGTTAAACTAGATGAGAGTTTGAGTAAATTGGGTTTATATTCTCTGGAGTTCAGAAGAGAGGTGATTTCATTGAAACCTAAAGATTATGGAGGGAAACAAAAACAGAAAATGCTGGCAAAACAGCATCTGTGGAGAGAGAAACAGAGTTAAAGTTTTGAGTCCGTATGACAATGAAGAAGAGTCATATGGATTTGAAACATTAACTCTGTTTTTCTCTCCACAGATGCTGTTAGACCTGCTGAGTTTTTCCAGCATTTTCTGTTTTTGTTTCAGATTTCCAGTATCCGCAGTATTTTGCTTTTATATAAGATTATGAAGGGACTTGACAGGGTAGATAGAGGGAGGCTATTTTCCCTGGCTGGGGAATCTAGGACAAAAGGACACAGTTTCAGGATAAGGGGCTGATCATTTAAGACAGAGGAGAAATTTCTTCACTCAATGGGTTGTGAATTCTCTACCTCAGAGGATTGTGGATGTGATATCATTGAATATGTTTAAGATGAGACAGATAATTTTTTGGTTGCTCAGGGAATAGAGGGATATGGGGAGCGGACGGGAAACTAGACTTGAAGCCCAAGGTCAGCTATGATCATATTGAATAGCAGAGCAGGCTTGACAGGCCATATGGTCTTCTCTTGCTCCTAATTCTTATGTTGTAGAACACTGATAGCTGAGTAGATCTTGGAGAAAAATGAGATAGCTTTGCTGGTTTCTGCTTAGCATTAGCCTGACCGTTTTCCTCCCCCCCTCCTCCTCTCCCTCCCCCCTCCTCCTCTCCCTCCCCCCTCCTCCTCTCCCTCCCCCCTCCTCCTCTCCCTCCCCCCTCCTCCTCTCCCTCCCCCCTCCTCCTCACCCTCCCCCTCCTCCTCTCCCTCCCCCCTCCTCCCTCTCTCTCCCCCCTCCTCCTCCCTCTCTCTCCCCCCTCCTCCTCCCTCTCTCTCCCCCCTCCTCCTCCCTCTCTCTCCCCCCTCCTCCTCCCTCTCTCTCCCCCCTCCTCCTCCCTCTCTCTCCCCCCTCCTCCTCCCTCTCTCTCCCCCCTCCTCCTCCCTCTCTCTCCCCCCTCCTCCTCCCTCTCTCTCCCCCCTCCTCCTCCCTCTCTCTCCCCCCTCCTCCTCCCTCTCTCTCCCCCCTCCTCCTCCCTCTCTCTCCCCCCTCCTCCTCCCTCTCTCTCCCCCCTCCTCCTCCCTCTCTCTCCCCCCTCCTCCTCCCTCTCTCTCCCCCCTCCTCCTCCCTCTCTCTCCCCCCTCCTCCTCCCTCTCTCTCCCCCCTCCTCCTCCCTCTCTCTCCCCCCTCCTCCTCCCTCTCTCTCCCCCTCCTCCTCCTCTCTCTCCCCCCTCCTCCTCCCTCTCTCTCCCCCCTCCTCCTCCCTCTCTCTCCCCCCTCCTCCTCCCTCTCTCTCCCCCCTCCTCCTCCCTCTCTCTCCCCCCTCCTCCTCCCTCTCTCTCCCCCCTCCTCCTCCCTCTCTCTCCCCCCTCCTCCTCCCTCTCTCTCCCCCCTCCTCCTCCCTCTCTCTCCCCCCTCCTCCTCCCTCTCTCTCCCCCCTCCTCCTCCCTCCCTCTCTCCTCCCCCCTCCTCCTCCTCTCTCTCCCCCCTCCTCCTCCCTCCCCCCTCCTCCTCCCTCCCCCCTCCTCCTCCCTCCCCCCTCCTCCTCCCTCCCCCCTCCTCCTCCCTCCCCCCTCCTCCTCCCTCCCCCCTCCTCCTCCCTCCCCCCTCCTCCTCCCTCCCCCCTCCTCCTCCCTCCCCCCTCCTCCTCCCTCCCCCCTCCTCCTCCCTCCCCCCTCCTCCTCCCTCCTCCTCTCCCCCCTCCTCCTCCCTCTCTCTCCCCCCTCCTCCTCCCTCTCTCTCCCCCCTCCTCCTCCCTCTCTCTCCCCCCTCCTCCTCCCTCTCTCTCCCCCCTCCTCCTCCCTCTCTCTCCCCCCTCCTCCTCCCTCTCTCTCCCCCCTCCTCCTCCCTCTCTCTCCCCCCTCCTCCTCCCTCTCTCTCCCCCCTCCTCCTCCCTCTCTCTCCCCCCTCCTCCTCCCTCTCTCTCCCCCCTCCTCCTCCCTCTCTCTCCCCCCTCCTCCTCCCTCTCTCTCCCCCCTCCTCCTCCCTCTCTCTCCCCCCTCCTCCTCCCTCTCTCTCCCCCCTCCTCCTCCCTCTCTCTCCCCCCTCCTCCTCCCTCTCTCTCCCCCCTCCTCCTCCCTCTCTCTCCCCCCTCCTCCTCCCTCTCTCTCCCCCCTCCTCCTCCCTCTCTCTCCCCCCTCCTCCTCCCTCTCTCTCCCCCCTCCTCCTCCCTCTCTCTCCCCCCTCCTCCTCCCTCTCTCTCCCCCCTCCTCCTCCCTCTCTCTCCCCCCTCCTCCTCCCTCTCTCTCCCCCCTCCTCCTCCCTCTCTCTCCCCCCTCCTCCTCCCTCTCTCTCCCCCTCCTCCTCCCTCTCTCTCCCCCCTCCTCCTCCCTCTCTCTCCCCCCTCCTCCTCCCTCTCTCTCCCCCCTCCTCCTCCCTCTCTCTCCCCCCTCCTCCTCCCTCTCTCTCCCCCCTCCTCCTCCCTCTCTCTCCCCCCTCCTCCTCCCTCTCTCTCCCCCCTCCTCCTCCCTCTCTCTCCCCCCTCCTCCTCCCTCTCTCTCCCCCCTCCTCCTCCTCCTCTCTCTCCCCCCCTCCTCCTCCCTCTCTCTCCCCCCCTCCTCCTCCCTCTCTCTCCCCCCTCCTCCTCCCTCTCTCTCCCCCCTCCTCCTCCCTCTCTCTCCCCCCTCCTCCTCCCTCTCTCTCCCCCCTCCTCCTCCCTCTCTCTCCCCCCTCCTCCTCCCTCTCTCTCCCCCCTCCTCCTCCCTCTCTCTCCCCCCTCCTCCTCCCTCTCTCTCCCCCCTCCTCCTCCCTCTCTCTCCCCCCTCCTCCTCCCTCTCTCTCCCCCCTCCTCCTCCCTCTCTCTCCCCCCCTCCTCCTCCCTCTCTCTCCCCCCTCCTCCTCCCTCTCTCTCCCCCCTCCTCCTCCCTCTCTCTCCCCCCTCCTCCTCCCTCTCTCTCCCCCTCCTCCTCCCTCTCTCTCCCCCCTCCTCCTCCCTCTCTCTCCCCCCTCCTCCTCCCTCTCTCTCCCCCCTCCTCCTCCCTCTCTCTCCCCCCTCCTCCTCCCTCTCTCTCCCCCCTCCTCCTCCCTCTCTCTCCCCCCTCCTCCTCCCTCTCTCTCCCCCCTCCTCCTCCCTCTCTCTCCCCCCTCCTCCTCCCTCTCTCTCCCCCCTCCTCCTCCCTCTCTCTCCCCCCTCCTCCTCCCTCTCTCTCCCCCCTCCTCCTCCCTCTCTCTCCCCCCTCCTCCTCCCTCTCTCTCCCCCTCCTCCTCCCTCTCTCTCCCCCCTCCTCCTCCCTCTCTCTCCCCCCTCCTCCTCCCTCTCTCTCCCCCCTCCTCCTCCCTCTCTCTCCCCCTCCTCCTCCCTCTCTCTCCCCCCTCCTCCTCCCTCTCTCTCCCCCCTCCTCCTCCTCTCTCTCCCCCCTCCTCCTCCCTCTCTCTCCCCCCTCCTCCTCCCTCTCTCTCCCCCCCTCCTCCTCCCTCTCTCTCCCCCCTCCTCCTCCCTCTCTCTCCCCCTCCTCCTCCCTCTCTCTCCCCTTCCTCCTCCCTCTCTCTCCCCTTCCTCCTCCCTCTCTCTCCCCCTCCTCCTCCCTCTCTCTCCCCCCTCCTCCTCCCTCTCTCTCCCCCCTCCTCCTCCCTCTCTCTCCCCCCTCCTCCTCCCTCTCTCTCCCCCCTCCTCCTCCCTCTCTCTCCCCCCTCCTCCTCCCTCTCTCTCCCCCCTCCTCCTCCCTCTCTCTCCCCCCCTCCTCTTCCCTTTCTCTCCCCCCCTCCTCTTCCCTTTCTCTCCCCCCCTCCTCTTCCCTTCTCTCCCCCCCTCCTCTTCCCTTCTCTCCCCCCCTCCTCTTCCCTTTCTCTCCCCCCTCCTCTTCCCTTTCTCTCCCCCCCTCCTCTTCCCTTTCTCTCCCCCCCTCCTCTTCCCTTTCTCTCCCCCCTCCTCTTCCCTTTCTCTCCCCCCCTCCTCTTCCCTTTCTCTCCCCCCCTCCTCTTCCCTTTCTCTCCCCCCTCCTCTTCCCTTTCTCTCCCCCCTCCTCTTCCCTTCTCTCCCCCCCTCCTCTTCCCTTTCTCTCCCCCCCTCCTCTTCCCTTTCTCTCCCCCCCTCCTCTTCCCTTTCTCTCCCCCCCTCCTCTTCCCTTTCTCTCCCCCCCTCCTCTTCCCTTTCTCTCCCCCCTCCTCTTCCCTTTCTCTCCCCCCCTCCTCTTCCCTTTCTCTCTCCCCCCTCCTCTTCCCTTTCTCTCCCCCCCTCCTCTTCCCTTTCTCTCCCCCCCTCCTCTTCCCTTTCTCTCCCCCCCTCCTCTTCCCTTTCTCTCCCCCCCTCCTCTTCCCTTTCTCTCCCCCCCCTCCTCTTCCCTTTCTCTCCCCCCCTCCTCTTCCCTTTCTCTCCCCCCCTCCTCTTCCCTTTCTCTCCCCCCCTCCTCTTCCCTTTCTCTCCCCCCCTCCTCTTCCCTTTCTCTCCCCCCCTCCTCTTCCCTTTCTCTCCCCCCCTCCTCTTCCCTTTCTCTCCCCCCCTCCTCTTCCCTTTCTCTCCCCCCCTCCTCTTCCCTTTCTCTCCCCCCCTCCTCTTCCCTTTCTCTCCCCCCCTCCTCTTCCCTTTCTCTCCCCCCCTCCTCTTCCCTTTCTCTCCCCCCCTCCTCTTCCCTTTCTCTCCCCCCCTCCTCTTCCCTTTCTCTCCCCCCCTCCTCTTCCCTTTCTCTCCCCCCCTCCTCTTCCCTTTCTCTCCCCCCCTCCTCTTCCCTTTCTCTCCCCCCCTCCTCTTCCCTTTCTCTCCCCCCCTCCTCTTCCCTTCTCTCCCCCCCTCCTCTTCCCTTTCTCTCCCCCCCTCCTCTTCCCTTTCTCTCCCCCCTCCTCTTCCCTTTCTCTCCCCCCCTCCTCTTCCCTTTCTCTCCCCCCCTCCTCTTCCCTTTCTCTCCCCCCCTCCTCTTCCCTTTCTCTCCCCCCCTCCTCTTCCCTTTCTCTCCCCCCCTCCTCTTCCCTTTCTCTCCCCCCCTCCTCTTCCCTTTCTCTCCCCCCCTCCTCTTCCCTTTCTCTCCCCCCCTCCTCTTCCTTTCTCTCCCCCCCCTCCTCTTCCCTTTCTCTCCCCCCCTCCTCTTCCCTTTCTCTCCCCCCCTCCTCTTCCCTTTCTCTCCCCCCCTCCTCTTCCCTTTCTCTCCCCCCCTCCTCTTCCCTTTCTCTCCCCCCCTCCTCTTCCCTTTCTCTCCCCCCCTCCTCTTCCCTTTCTCTCCCCCCCTCCTCTTCCCTTTCTCTCCCCCCTCCTCTTCCCTTTCTCTCCCCCCCTCCTCCTTCCCTTCTCTCCCCCCCTCCTCCTCCCTCTTCTCTCCCCCCCTCCTCTTCCCTCTCTCTCCCCCCCTCCTCCTCCCTTCTCTCTCCCCCCCCTCCTCCTCCCTCTCTCTCCCCCCCCTCCTCTTCCCTCTCTCTCCCCCCCCTCCTCTCCCTCTCTCTCCCCCCCTCCTCTCCCTTCTCTCCCCCCCTCCTCCTCCCTCTCTCTCCCCCCCCTCCTCCTCCCTCTCTCTCCCCCCCTCCTCCTCCCTCTCTCTCCCCCCCCTCCTCCTCCCTCTCTCTCCCCCCCTCCTCCTCCCTCTCTCTCCCCCCCTCCTCCTCCCTCTCTCTCCCCCCCTCCTCCTCCCTCTCTCTCCCCCCCTCCTCCTCCCTCTCTCTCCCCCCCCTCCTCCTCCCTCTCTCTCCCCCCCTCCTCCTCCCTCTCTCTCCCCCCCTCCTCCTCCCTCTCTCTCCCCCCCTCCTCTTCCCTTTCTCTCCCCCCCTCCTCTCCCTCTCTCTCCCCCCCTCCTCTTCCCTTCTCTCTCCCCCCCTCCTCTTCCCTTTCTCTCCCCCCCCTCCTCCTCCCTTTCTCTCCCCCCCCTCCTCCTTCCCTCTCTCTCCCCCCCCTCCTCTTCCCTCTCTCTCCCCCCCTCCTCCTCCCTCTCTCTCCCCCCCTCCTCTTCCCTCTCTCACTCTCTCTCTCTCTCTCTCCCCCCCCCAGCCCCACCCCCGAAGGACTTGGATGCTTATAATGCCGTTCAGAGTCTCAGGGTGACCCAATGCTCTTTACAGCCACTGTTGCACTTTTGAAGTGTAGTAATTTGTAATGTCGGAAACACAGCAGCCACTACGTACAAGCAAGGCCAAAAGGGAGGAATAGTGCATTTTAAAGGAGTTGTCAATTTTGTTTTCCTTTAGGCAGTGTTGGGATTGCTGTATTAGATTTTTAAAAATTTCCTGATCAACTGCAGTTAACATTCAAATAGCTTTAGAATTTGCTTTTTAGAGCATTTCCTCAAAGGAACTAATTGAACAAGTATAAGATCAATTGGCTGCTTTGATCCTGACCTCAGAGTATAAGATCCCCTAGGAAACAGTGACCATAACATGGTAGAGTTTAGCATTCAGTTTGAGAGTGAGAAAATTGGGTCGGTTACAACTGTGCTAAACTTAAATAAGGGTAATTACAAAGGAACGAGGGCAGAGTTGGCTGGAGTGGACTGGGAAAGGAGTTTGGCAGAAAAGATGGCTGATGAAAAACGACAGATGTTTAAGAAAATAGTTCATGGCTCGCAACAAAGATATATCCCAGTGAGGAAGAAGGATCCTTGGAAGGGGATAACAACCAAGAAAGTTAAGGATAGTATCAAATTGAACGAAAAACCATACAATGTGGCAAAGATTAGTGGTAAGCCAGAGGATTGGGAAAGTTTTAAAAACCAATAAAAGATGACCAAAAAAAAAAATGAGAGAGAAAATGAACTTTGAGGGTAAACTAGCAAGTAATATAAAAACGGAGAGTAAGAGCTTCTTTAAATATATAAAGAGGAAGCGAGAGGCCAAAGTGAATGTAGGCCCCTTAGTTAATGCGGCTGGGGAAATAATAATGGGGAACCAGGAAATGGCAGAGGGGTTAAATAAATACTTTGCATCAGTTTTCACAGTAGAAGAAACTAATAGCATTCCAGAAATAGTAAATAATCAAGGGGCAAAAGGGGAGAGGAAATAAATACAATAACTATCACTAGAGAAAAGTACGAGGGAAACTAATGGGGCTAAAGGCTGTTAAATACCCTGGACCTGATGGGTTGCATCCTAGGATATTAAAGGAAGTAGCAAAAAAGAGAGAGTGGATGCACTGGTAGGATGCACCTTCCAAGAATCCTTAGATTCTGGAAAAGTCCCAGAGGATTGGAAAACTGTCAATGTAACAACCCTTATTCAAAAAGGGAGGGAGACAAAAAACAGGCAACTGTAGGCCAGTTAGCTTAACACTGGGAAAATGTTGGAGTCTATTATAAAGGATGACATGAAAATATGTGGGAAAGCAAGTGGTGAGGATGACACATAGAGTCTACAGGGGGTATAGACATGTTAAGTGAGTGGCAAAAACTTGGCAGGTGGAATATAATGTGGGAAAATGTGAGGTGTTATGCACTTTGGCAGGAAGAATAGAGGAGCTCAATATTATTTAAATGGAGAAAGATTGCAGAAAGCTGCAGCAGAGAGGGATTTGGGGGTCCTCATGCCTGAATCACAAAAGCTAGCATACAAGTTCAGCAGGTAATAGGGAAGGCAAGTGGAATGTTGGCCTTTATTTTGAAGGGGATGGAGTATAAAAATTGGGAAATCTTGCTGAAACTATACAAGGCACTAGGTAGACTACATCTAGAATATTGTGCACAGTTTTGGTCCCCTTGTCTAAGGAAAGATATACTGGCATTGGAGGCAGTACGGAGAAGCTTCACTAGGTGGATCCTGGGAATTGAGGGATTTTCTTATGAGGAGAGGTTGTGTAAGTTGGGCCTGTACTTATTGGAGTTTAGAAGAATGAGAGGTGACCTTATTGAAACATATAAGATTCTTACGGGGGCTTGATAGGGTAGATGCTGAGAGGTTGTTTCCCCTTGAGGGAGAGTCTAGGACTAGAGGGCATAACCTCAGATTAAGGGGGCACCCACTTAAAACACAGATGGGGAGGAATTTCTTCTGGCGGCAGTGAATCTGTGGAATTCTTTATTGTAGATGGCTGTAGAGGTTGGGTCGTTAAGTATATTCATGGCCTAAATAGATTTTTAATCAATAAGGGAATCAAGGATTATGGGGAAAAGGCAGGAAAATGGGCTTGAGGATTATCAGATCAGCCATGATCTCATTGAATGGCAGAGCAGACTTGGTGGGCTGAATGGTCTACTTTTGCTCCTACGTCTTATGGTCTTGAGGTCTTATGATCCTGTTGTGTCTCTAAAAGAAAAGCGTTCAAAAAGTATTGCCACTTTAAGAGTAGACAACATTTCTCAAGGTCCAGTACTATCTTTATACTAATTAGAAAAAGGTTACCCAAGTGTAGAAACTTCCTTATTATAACATAGGAACAGGACAAGGCCATTTAGCTCTCAAGCCTCACACAACACCTCACACAAGTTACATAACTACAATTTGTGTTTATATAGCACCTTTAATGTAATGGTGCTTTACGGTAGTGTTATTGAACAATGTTAGGCTGGGTACTTGCGCACAGTGACGTTAGGCCAGGAAACCACAAGCTTGGTCAAAGAGATAGCTTTTAAGGGGAGTCTTAACCTCCCTTTCCTCCTTTAAGATGTGGAAAGATTTAGGGAGGGAATTCGAGTTTAGAGCCTGGGATGGTTTTTAGTGGGCAGTTTTTAATGATGTAGAGCATTGCCCAATGATGCTTTTAAGTGGTCTAGCCACATTTGTTGATGAATGGTTAAACCATTGTTGTTCAAATCTGCGTCTGTTGGAGCAGAGTTGAGGGGTCTATTGGGGAATGAGTTGAATGAGAAAGAGTAATAGTGGAATCAAAAGCATCAAAGTTGGTGTAGAGAGTGTGATTTGATAAATACATTGTTTCCGAGCTGTCAAAATAAGTTGGAGGCGAAAGGCTGGATGGTTGGGAATTTGAGTGGAGTGGTAAGTGATTCGTGAGAGTGTTTTCCCAGGGTCAGACACTGCATTATGTGGACTTGGGAGGTGGGAGGGAAATGTGGGTAGAGAGCAATGCAAGGAAAAGATCAGAGATTGCCTTACGAGTGATAAAGAAAGAATATGGAGGGGGTAACTGTGCAAGTGGATGGAAGTGTTTATATGAAGTGAAATATTTATGGAGAAAAGGAGAGTAGTAAACTTAAAACAAGAGAAATTGAGGTGGAAGTTGAATGAAGTGAATGCTTCTGTCATTTTAAAACTAATTATTTTGTTCACATAGGGAATTCAATTGAAAAATAAATTGAAGTGCAATTCATGTCAACTCATAAAATATAGACTGTAAAATATAAACAAAAAGTTAGTAAACAAATGGTCCTCCACAGCTTATGCATAGGGTTCAAATGAAACATAAAGTCTGAACAAGATTTTGCAAGTTAACTTATATAAACTAGAATTTCCTTTGCTGAAGTTGCGATGGATCGTAATCACTATACCTGGTCTCACACTGGGGTTTTACATGCAACTACCCAGCTGTTGGTGGCGTCTTAAATATTGGAAACAGTAAGACCGTTAATCATCATCCAAAGTTCATAAGCAGTGCAATGCCATGGAGCACATTTTATGTTTGATTTAAGTGAATAGGCATTTGGTATGGCAATTGAACTGATTCTAAAGATAGTATTGATCTACTTGTAATTCTTGAATCCAAAAGTCTCAAATCTGTTAATTAAGTTTAGATTAAACAGAAGTGGTTATGCAAGAATTATTTCTCCATGGTGTGAAATTTGCTGCCTGAATACTGCTGGTGCTTGTTTGGGTGGAGCTCAGACACAGGGAGGGGCAGCAAACATTGTCTGGAGTTGTTTATAGGCTACTAAACTGTAGTAGTAACGTTGGGCACAGTATAAATCAGGAAATTAGAGCTGCATGTAACATGGGAAATACAGAATAATGGGTGACTTCAATTTACATATACACTGGGTAAACCTAATTAACACATGCTGTGGAGGATGAATTTCTGGTGTGTGTTCGAGATACATTGAAGATCCAATTAGGGATCGGGCTACTTTAGATTTAGTGTTTTGTAATGAGAAAGGGCTAATTAATAACCGTGCTATAAAGGCTTCCCAAAGGCTTTTTAGGAAATAGTGACCATAATCTGATAAAATTTTATATTAAGTTTGAAAGTGATATAGATCAATCAGAGACTTGGGTCTTAAATCTGAACAGTGGAATCTATGAAGATATAAGGGACAAGTTGGCTATGATAGACAGGTAATGGCTAGTATTTAATGTATTATTACATGGTCTATAACAAATGTACATTCCTCTAAGACACAACCAACAGGAAAGATTGAGCATGTGGCTAACAAAAGTAGTTAAAGATTGCATTAGATCAAAGGAAATGGTTTATAAGATTGCCAGAAAAAGTGTTAATCTTGAGGATTAGGAGCAATTTAGAATCCAGCAAAGGAAGACCAACAAACTGATAAAGATAGGGAAAAGAGAATATGAATGTGAGCTAGTGAGAAACATATAGGCAGACTGTAAAAGCTTATTTAGATATTTGAAAAAGAAAAGATTAGCAAGAACAAATGTGGGCCCATTACAGGCGGAGACAGGAGAATTTATAATGCAGAATAGGGAAATGGCAGAGAAACTAAACATTTACGTTGTGTCTGTCTTCATGGGGGAAGAAACAGAAGATCTCCCAGAAATACTATGGAACCAAGGAGCTTGCGAAAATGAGGGACTGAAAGAAATTAGCATTAATAAAGAGGTAGTACTTGAAAAATTGGATTGGAGGTTGATAAATCCCCTGACCTGATGAGCTACATCCCAGAGTATTGAATGAGGTGACTAGAGATAGCAAATGTATTGGTGGTTATGATAATTCTATGGTGTTTAAATTCTGTTCCTATTTGTTACATCTATGGGTTTTCTTTTGATTAAATCTTTGTAACTTTATAATATATGTGTATTTGTGCAACAAAATGATAAGGTTATCTGCATAGTATGTAATAAGCTATTTGCTAGAAGTTTAAGCTGTTAAGTACTTCTGGTAAAGAAATTGTAGAGCCATTGTAAAGAAACCATCACTGTAGTGAAGCTTGCGTTCTTCCAAGTGGAAAGGTGTTACAAAACCCAGACTTACTTAGCATTGAACTCGGAAGTCAGGAACTCCAAGTCCCGACAGTCTTCGGACTTCTTGTGCATGCACAGGCAGGGAGCAGGCTGCACACATGTAGTTCTGCATCTTTACGTTCTTTGCGCCCAGGACAGGCCCCATGTGACACGGCACAAAGAAAGAAAAGTAGAAAGGCACAAAATCCTGAGTCAGGTGACTGGGTGCAAAGCGCCATAGCCAGCAAGTGTCCCAGAGCAGCTCTCCACCATCTTAAAGGCAACTAGGGATGGGCAATAAATACTGGCCCAGCCAGTGAAGCCTACGTCCTGTGAATGAATTAAAAAAAAGACAGGGGACCAAGGGAGGGGACAGGGAGAGGTCCCAGGTGAGGGACAAAGACTGGACAGAAACAAGTCCCAGTTAGGTCAAGAGAAGAAAGAAACAGAAGTGGAGAAACAGGCTCCAAGTTAGAGAAAGGGCTGTGGAGAGCAGGTAAGTAAAGAAGGCTCAGATGAAGCCCTGGCAATTGAAGGCCGCTTCATTCAAAACAGCAGCATTCCATCCATTGCGGCTGAAGATCTGAAGTTGTGCCTATAATTTGGTGCTTGGTATATACTCAGGAATCCAGGGGAACAGAATCTTAGTAGATGAGATTGAAACTCTGCGAGGTGGGCTGTTGATGCCATCCAAGTCTGGTAGTCAACGAGGGCTCGAGAAGCCCTGAAGATCCAAGAAGGCAGCTGAAGATAGGCGACTCAGTCCTGCGGGCCATTGGGACAAAAGGTACCCACTTGGAGCAGTAGTGTTCTGCTTTGCAGGGCCGAAGAGCTGAAATTTTGCTTGTAAGTTGATGTTTCGGTTTACTCAGAAATCTAGGGGGAAGGAATCTCAGAAGGTGAGATTGAAACCCTGTGAGGTAGGCCATTGTTGAAGCCATTGTAGTTGGAGTGACCCTTGGACAGAATTCCACTGTCAGATCTTTGAAGATGAAGCTTGGAAACCTTCATGAGAGAGACAAGTTTCAGTGAGATTGGTTGTTTTACAGTGTTACTGACATCTGGAAAGGCTCCTGCAAACTGAAAAGTAGCAAATGTAACTCCACTATTTAAGAAGAGAGGGAGGGACAAAATGGACAACTTCAAACCTATAGTCATTTGGTAGTACAGAACTTGAGTATTGCTGAAAGAAAGAGACATGCCTAAGCATTTCATCTTGCACGCATCAGGATACTCGCAAGAATACCAAAATAAGGGAAAAAACAACAATTTGAAACAAATGCTGATTGTGTGCAAGTCGCATTGCCATGGCGAATGTACCAGTGAAGGTCACTGACAGTTAACTGCCAAGCATTGTTTGAAATTTAAACCAGGCAGCTTGACCCGAATTGGCCAAGGCATTGTCCTGAGGAATGAGTCAGTGAATGGCAGTCACTTATTTTGTTCAGCTGAAACAGGCGCAACGTATGTACATGTTCTTTCTGCCTGCAAAGAACCGGGCCCTGTGTATTAATAAATGTATCTTCCAGTACATGCAACTGTGCCACATTGCAAGCCTGACTGACAGTCTTATGAGCTACATAAGGTAGAATGACATCTAACCTCCTACCCGTCGCATATTCCTGTGGATGATATGTTTGCTATATTTAAATCTGCAGCTGCATGTAACGATTTCCTTACATGTCTTAATGTGCTCCATCCTGCACTCAAATTCACCTATGAAGTGGAGCAGTCAAATTAACGTACTAGTTGAGAAATCTACCATGGGGTTCTCTACCATGGTCTACTGCAAGCCTATCTTCATTGGTCAGTATACACATTGGGATTCTTACAGTTCCACACGCTATAAAATTGGTCTTATCAGCAACCTTGTACATAGAGCCTGAGCCATTTGTTCACAATGCAAGTTTGATGCTGGCTACCCTGATAAGATCATTTTGCGCCATTTATCATGCAAACTCGTGAACGGGCCTAAGGCTGTCACTTTCAGCCCTGAAAAGCACCCAGCTTTCCTCAGATTAGCCTGGAAGGGCAAGGTATCTCAAAAATTTGAGCAACAGGTGAAGCTAGCTGTTTCACACTGCTACAATGCAGTAGCAACCCAAGTGGTATTTGCCACTAGCAGGATGCTGCCGTCAAGCCAAAAAAACGTTCTGCCTATCACACAAATGAGTAATGTGGTGTATGAATTTCAGTGCCAGTGTGATGCTAGGTACGTAGGCTATATGACCCAAAGGCTGGGGATCTTATCAAACAGCATGTCCCTGCCACTGTTCGCAACGGGCAGAGTACAGACCGCACTCAACCAGCCTGTTCTTGCAAAACACAAAACACTGTCCAAAATGAGATGTGATTCTGCGAATGGACAACATATGCTAAATAATCTTCCGAGTTCTAAGAATTACGCTGGCAACCAATTTAAGATAGTCGGGCTTGCAAAGTGGCAAATTTGCATTTCTGGAAGATACATATATTAATACACGGGGCCCTGTTCTTTGCAGATAGAAAGAACATGTACATTACGCCTGTTTCAGCTAAATAGAATAAATGACAGCCATTCGCTGACTCATTCCTCAGGGCAGTGCTTTGACAAAGCAGGGTCAAACTGCCTAATTTAAATGTCAAACAATGCTTGGAAGTTAACTGTTGGTCATTATCAGTAGTGCTTTCTCCATGGCAATGCCACTTGCCATCCAATCAACACCCATTACACATACAGTATAAATTATTGTTTTTCCTTTTATATTGGTATTCTTGTGAGTTTCCTCATGAATGCAAGATGAAAAGCTTAGACATCTTTTTTTCAGTAAAACTTCAGACCTGTTTGTTGTCAGTAAGGAAAATATTGGCATCTATTATAAAGAATGTGATAACTAGAAGCTTGTTAAATAATGGTATGATTGGGCAGAGTCAACATGGATTTACGAAAGGGAAATCATGTTTGACAAACCTGTTGGAGTTTTTTGAGGATGTTATCTGTGGCATTGATAAAGGAGAACCTGTGGATGTGATGTATTTGAATTTTCAGAAGGCTTTTGATAAGGTCCTACACAGGAGGTTAATAAATGTAATTAGAGCACATGAGATTGGGGTGACATACTGGTATGGATTGAGAATTGGTTAACAAACAAAGCAAAGAATAGGAATAAATGAGTCATTCTCAGGATGGCAGATTGTTACTAGTGAGGTACTGCAAGGATCAGTGCTGGAGCCACGACTGTTCACAATCAATATAAATGATTTAGATATGGGGACCAAATGTAACATACCTTTATTTACTGATGGCACAAAACTAGGTGGGAATTTAAGTTGTGAAGAGGATGCAAGGAGTCTTCAAGGGGATTTGGACAGGCCAAGTGAATAAGCAAGAACATGGAAGATGGAATATAATGTGAGTAAGTGTGAAATTATTAACTTTGGTAGAAAAAACAGGCAGAGTATTTCTTAAATGATGAGAGGTTGGGAAGTGTTGGTGCCCAAAGGGACCTGGGTGTCTTTGTTCATGATTCACTAAAAGTTAGCATGCAGGTGCAGAAAGCAATTGGGAAGATAAATTTATTTGTTGGCTTTCATCACAAGGGGATTTGAGTGCAGGAGTAAAGATGTCTTGCTGCAATTATATGGAATCTTGGTGAGACTGTGCCTGGATTGAGTATAGTTTTGGATATACTTGCCATAGAGGAAATCCAACAGAGGTTCACTAGACTAGAATGCGGTAATCTCATTGAAACTTATAAAGTTCTTACAGGGTATGACAGGGTAGATGTAGGTAGGATGTTTCCCTTGGCTCGAGTGCCCAGAACCAGAGGGCATAGTCTCAAACTAAGGGGCAGGCCATTTAGGACTGAGATGAGAAGGAATTTCTTTACTGAGGGTGACGAATCTTTGAAATTCTCTACTCCAGAGGTCTGTGGAAGCTCAATCATTGAGCATGTTCAAGACAGAAATCAGTAGATTTCTGGTTACTAATTACATCAAGGATAGTGCAGGAAAGTGGCATTGAGGCACGTGATCAGCCATGATCTAATTGAATGAGCAGGCTTGACGGGCCGAATGGCCTACTCCGTGTTCCAATGTTCTGAAATCCTCCTGCAACAGCACACAAAAAAACCTACACCGTGGTTGTTTCAAAGTTCATTGTGATTTTTCTTTCTGGTTGCTGGATCTTTTTGATACTGAAAACCTTTATCCTGCACTTATCTTGAACTTTTTGGTGCCAAGGCCAGCTATTTCAACAGGTGACCTATTTGCTTTGTCAGAGATGCCACAACTTCTATAGAAATGTAAATAGTTGCTATGGCGACGTGGCACGTGGCCAGAAAAATGGCAGCTGGCTCAATCAGCAGCTGCTTATGTTGCTGTATCAGTTCAACTTCCTCCAGAACAGTGGGAGACAAAAACTTTTGAGGTGATTTTCTGTGCCAGTGCTGGCATTGTGGTAATTGCAGTACGATTAATTCCACTGACAAAAGTTAAGGATACAAATGTTGCTTTAATGACTGAACGCAACAATACAATAATGGGGTGACTCATGAACAGGGCTAAGATCAACCTCCAGTGATACTTAAGTGGAAAATTTGCTTTGTTGGCCACACTATTTATAGGTGCCAATGCCCCAGAATTCAGTTTGCTTGATAAAATGCATTATTGGTGCTGTTTTGCTTTTCTAATGGCACATATACTCCTGTAAGGTTGACATATGTACTAGCAACCATAACTACTTTGGACCCCAGTAATATTCATGACACATATTGTAGCTGCTTGGAAAACACCAAGCATCATAGTATTTGCATGATGTTTTGTGGCATGGTCGGAATTTGTCTATGGCAATAGATTTTTAAGGACCTTCAAAAGTTAAATATCGATTATCTTGATAACTGCTTTCTTTGGGTGCATAGAGGCAGAAGTAAAATCAATGATTTAGCTTCAGGAGCATCTGTTTAATTTAACATAGAATGCGTGCTGACTGAAAATTACAAAGATATTGAGTTCAGCTAACATCATGGTCTGTCATTGTGAAGTGTAAATATTTATAGACAGTAAGCCCCCAAGGTGTTATTGTTTTGCAGAGCATTGGTTGCCTTCTCCTATTTATGCCATCAGGACATTTTTACTCCTGTTCTTTTTTTGTTGATGCATATTAGCCACACCACTCCATGTGAATCCCATGAATGGATGAGTGATTTGTGACATAATCACAAAGTTTCAGTGATGGACCCAATTGATAAATTGTATTGGAAATGTCAAGTATCGACTCAATATGCCATGTGTAAAATCGCATTTAAAATTGTATGCTTGGCTTTGTTTCAGAAAACTGTATACTTGGCTTTGTTTCAGTGAGTGTTATTAATTCATGATCCCAAGTTGTATCACCTGTAACAGTCAGTTTTTCACGATTTATGTTACAAAGGGCCTCTATTAGCACTCAAACAGGCCATTTGGCTTGAATTCTCTGTCAGTGTTAATACTTCTCTCAAACCTCTTCCCACCTGTTTTCCAGTAACCCTACCAGTGCATTTTTCTTTTCTTCCTTGTAGGCTTGTCTAGCTTTCCCTTAAATGCATCTATGGTATTTGCCTTACGATAGTGCATTCCACATTATTGTCACTCTGGGTAAAGCTGCCTTCTTGAACTGCTGCAGTTCTTATGTGACGGAGTGAGTTCTAGTATTTTGACCCAGTGACACTGAAGGAATGGTGATACATTTCCAAGTCAGGATGATGAGTGGCTTTGAGAGAAACTAGCGGGCAATATGTTTCCATGCACCTGCTGCCCCTTGTTCTATTAGACAGTAGACCACATGTTTGGAAGGTGCTGTTGAAACCTTGAAAGTTGCTTGCAGTGCAGTGCAGACTGCAACAGTGATGCGCCAGTGGTGGAGCAAGGTGATGAATGGGGTGCTCCATCAAGCAGGCTGCTTTGTCCTGGATGGTGTGGAGTTTCTTGAGTGTGTTGGAGCCACAGTCACCCAGGAAAGTTGAAGGTATTACATTGTACTCCTGATTTGTTCTTTGTAGATTGCGAAAGGCTTCAGGGAGTCAGGAAGTGAGTCACTTACCACATAACACCCAGCCTCGGACCTGCTCTGCTTATGTTGTCACAATGTGGCTGGTCCAGTTAAGTTTCAGGTCAGCAGTGACTACCCACCACCCCAATCTAGCATTTGTAATGCAGCTGAGCTCCTATTGGAGCTGACCGTTGTCTGGATTTTGTGTGGTGTGAATGTAACTTATGAACCATCAGCCCAGGCCTGACTGTTAGCTGAGGAACTGCAAATGGAACAGAACATTGCAATCATCATCGAGCATCCCACTTCTGACCTTATGATGGAGGGAAGGCCAGTGATGAAGTAGCTGAAGATGGTTGGACCTTGGACACTTGCCTGAGGAACTCCACTGATGTCCTGGGCTGAGGTGATTGGCCTCCAACAACCACAACTATTTTCCTTTGTGACTTGAGCCAGTAAAGAGTTATCTCCTTAATTCCTGTTGACTTCAATTTTGCTTGGGTTTCTTGATGCCACATTCAGTCCAATGCTGCCTTGATGTTAAGCTAGTCACTCTCATCTTACCTGGTATTCAGCTGTTTTGCCTATGCTTTGACTAAGGCTGCAATGAAGTCTGGAGCCTGAGTGATCCTGATGGAACCCAAACTGAGCATTAGTGAGCAGGTTATTGACAATGACTGTTGATGACACTTCCACTACTTTTTGCTGCTGATTGAGATTAGACAGATAGGGTATTAATTGGCTGGATTGGATCTTTCCTGCTTTTTGTAGAAGGACAGACCTGAGCAATTTTCCACTTTGTTGGGTAGATGCCACTGTTGTAGTTGTACTGTAATAACTTGAATAGGGGCACAGTTTGTTCTGGAGCTTGTCTTCACTACAGCCAAAATGTTGTTGAAGCCTATAACCTTTGCCTTATCTAATGCTGATAGGGACCTCGGGAAGCTCAAAGATTTCACTATTGGCTAAACATAGTTGCAAACACTTAGGTCTTTTGCACTCATGTGGTCTTCGCCATCATTGAAGATGAGGGTGTTGATGCACAGCCTCCTCCCATTTAGTGTTTTAATTTTTCACAATTCATGACTGGATGTAACAGGACTGCAGAGCTTTGATCTGAGCCATTGGTTGTAGGATCACTTAGCTCTGACTTAACTCTGCTGCTTCAGCTGTTCAACAAACAGAAACAGTCCTGTGTTGTAGCTTCATGAGGTTGACATCTCAGTTTTAAAACAAAAACAGAATTACCTGGAAAAACTCAGCAGGTCTGGCAGCATCGGCGGAGAAGAAAAGAGTTGACGTTTCGAGTCCTCATGACCCTTCGACAGAACTCGAGAGGTAGGAGGAAGTGTCTGCGAGTTGACGCTCAGCCTCCGCGAGGTAGAGGTCAGTGCGCCAGACAACAACAGCACCACCCTTGTCAGCGGGTTTGATGACAATGTCAGGGTTGGACCTGAGAGAATGGAGTGCAGTAAGTTCAGAGAGAGACAGGTTAGAATGGGTGAGAGGAGCAGAGAAATTGAGACGACTAATGTCGCGCCGACAGTTCTCAATGAAAAGATCAAGAGAAGGTAAGAATCCAGAGGGAGGGGTCCAGGTGGAGGGAGAATATTGGAGGTGGGTGAAAGGATCCGTTGAATGGGGAGAGGACTCCTGCCCAAAGAAGTGAGCCCGGAGACGAAGACGGCGGAAGAAGAGTTCAGCATCATGCCGAGCCCGAAATTCATTGAGGTCAGGGCGTAAGGGTATGAAACTAAGTCCTTTGTTGAGCGCTGAACGTTCAGCATCGGAGAGGGGAAGGTCAGGGGGTATAGTGAATACACGGCTGGGGCTGGAATTGGAAGATGGGGTTGGGATGGAGGGACAGGCAGGGGTGGAGGGTCCTAGATGGGTGTTGGTGTCGATAAGTTGTTGGAGCTTGCGTTCCTTAGCACTTGAGAGAAAGAGAAAAAGTTTCTTGTTGAGGTGTCGGATGAGACGAAGAATAAAATGAAACTGGGGGCATGCGCAGCTTTGAAAAAGGGTACGGCGGTGCTGCTGGAGGGAGAGGTCAAGTGTGTTCATATGGCGGCGCATGGCACTGAGTGTGGATTTCAGAATGTGACGGGAACAGCAGTCCGAGAAACGTTTTATGTCCCGGAGATACCTGTAATCCTGGGTGGGTTCGAAACATGAGGGGTGGAATTTCAGTTGAAATCCACGTGGGGTAAGTCGGAGACGGAGACAGTCACTGAGAAAGGAGATATGGCTGTGAAAGCGGGTTTTAGTAAACACCTTGTCAAACACCAGGAGGGAAATGGAAAGCAATGAAGGTGAGCAAGGCAAAAGAGAGGTACAGAAATCTTTTCGCAGAGAAGAACAGAACTTCTTCAAGGAGGTAGGCATTTCTTGAAGAGCAGTGGCAGTCAATTAAACACAGAGATAAAAACAAAAAAACTGCGGATGCTGGAAATCCAAAACAAAAACAGAGTTACCTGGAAAAACTCAGCAGGTCTGGCAGCATCGGTGGAGAAGAAAAGAGTTGACGTTTCGAGTCCTCATGACCCTTCGACAGAAGTTTTAAGTTTTATCTCAGTTTTAAGCTGCTCCTGGCATACTCTTTTATGCTTCGCATTGAACCAAGTTTGGGAAATGGTAATGGTCAAGTGAGGGATATGCCAGGCCACAACATTGCAGATTGTGCACCTGCTGATGGCTCAAAATGTTTTGAGCTGCAAGTTCTGTTCTGATCTATCTTATTTCACATGGTGGTCATGCCATATAACATGATGGAGGGCACTCTCAGTGTGAAGGTAGGATTTTGTCTCCAAGGGCTGAGACATGATTGTTCGTTCCAATACCATCATGAACGTATTATCTGTGACCGGTAGGTGGATACGTTTTTTCCTTTTTTGCCCTCTCACTACCTGCTGCAGGCCCAATCTGGTAGCTCAAGTCATCAATGGTCAATAGAGTTATTCTTGGTGATGGACATTGAAGTTCCCCCAACCAAAGTAAACCCTGTGCCCTTGTTAATTTTAGTGTTTCTTCCAAGTGGTGTTCAGCATGGAGGGGTACAAATTCATCATTTGAAGGAGGGCAACAGCTGGTAATCAAGAGGCTCCCTCATGCGTATTTGACCTGATGCCATGAGTTTTGTGCGTTTTGTATCTTGTTTGCCATCTATTCTGCTACCTGTCCACGGACTCCCCATGTTCTAACTATAATCACTTTAAATAGGCAGTCTGCTGTAATATTTTTCTGTGCTTTTGCAGTCTACCAGTAAGATTTGGGGTGATATGGAGGGTGTGGGTGGAGAGAGGAGGTGCTGTTGGGAGGAGTCTGCAAGAAATGAAAAAAGCCTTAAATATAAATGAAACAGGAAAAGAGAGCATAGGGCAGTCTAAACTAAAGCAGGACATAACTGGCCAGGAGATACATAGTTATAGGAGTGTATAAATATGGTTAAAAACCAAGTGAGAGCAACTATTAAAAATTAGTTGAACTATCTGTATTGCATTTTATAGTATGTATCTATTAAAACAGGAGAACTGGAGATAATATTTTGAAGAATCAGATAATATAGGGATTCCTATAACATAACTACAGAAAAATTAGACCTGGGAATTAAGCATTGCAGGATATGATAGATTTAGTGGAGATAGAGGAAATGGGAAGGTGGAGTAACTGTACTCATTAAAGATCCAGAATGACAGTTGAAAGGTGGGGAAGAAATATGCAAACAAATTGGGTAAATAATTTAAAAAAACATTAAATAATAATCATGACCGATTTCAGCTAGCCCAAAATTAATTAGCCAGAAGTGATAGGTGAAGGAGATAAGGGGATGGAGTTCTTACAATGAGTACAGGGCTCATTTGTGACTAAGTATGTAAGTAGCCTGACAACAAAAGACTCACAATTGAATTTGCTAATGGGGGGAAAAATTGAAGCAAGTAAGAGAATAAAGGGGGAACGTCATGACCATAATACAATACGCTTTAAGGTAATTTTGAAAAGGAAGAGTATGAGGACACTCAGGATAATAGTTTGGATGAAAGCCAATTTTGATAGGCTGAGAATAGAACTTGGGCAAATGAAATGGAAAACAAAACCAAAAGTAGGGAGTGCAGGGTACTGGTGAGACCACATCTGGAGTATTGTGTACAGTACTGGTCTTCTTATTTAAGGAAAGATGTAAGTGCGTCAGAAGCAGTTCAGAGGAATACCAGGAATGGGCAGGTTGTCTTATGAGGGAAGGCTGAACAGGTTAGGTTTGTATCCACTGTAATTTAGAAGAGTAAGAGG
Source organism: Carcharodon carcharias (assembly GCF_017639515.1). Taxonomy (NCBI): domain Eukaryota; kingdom Metazoa; phylum Chordata; class Chondrichthyes; order Lamniformes; family Lamnidae; genus Carcharodon; species Carcharodon carcharias. The sequence goes on from NC_054472.1 coordinate 172,253,306, forward strand.
CGATTTAATCGAAACTTTTAAGATCCTGAGGGGGTCTTGACAGGGTGGTCATGGAGACAATGTTTCCTCTTGTGGGAAGATCTAGGACTAGGGGTCATTTTTTAAATATAAGGGGGTCACTCGACAGATGAGAATTTTTTTCTGAGGGTTGTGAGTCTCAGGAACTCTGCTTCCATCGCCTTTTGAGGAAGAGATTCTTTGAATATTTTTAAGGCAGAGCTAGGTAGATTCTTGATTAAGAAGGGGGTGAAAGGTTGTCGGGGGTAGGCAGGAATGTGGGGTTGAGATTATAATCAGATCAGCCATGATCTTATTGAATAGCAGAGCAAGCTAGAGGGGCTGAGTGGCCTACTCCTAATTTGTATGTTCATAATATTGGCATGCCAAGATAAAGAACAGCACTGAAACCTTTAAAATGATGTTCAATAGAGTCCACGAGAAAGCAAGAACAAACTCAACACTGATGGGACACCATAGATGAATAGGATCACAAGGGAGAGATTGAGGGCAAGGAAGGAGATATAGACATAGGGCAGCGGGGGAGAGCAGATCAAGTAAGATCATGAGGCTGAGTAAATTGGATCTATATTATCTGGCATTTAGAAGAAGGAAAGGTGATTTCATTGAAACACAAGATTCTAAAGGGGATTAACAAGATAGACACTCAGATTGATTCCTGTGCTGGGGAATCAAGAACACGAGTAGTCTCGGAATAAGGAGTTAATGGTTTAGGACTGAGATGAGAAATTTCTTCACTGAAAAGGTTGTGAATCTTCAGAATTTTCGACCCCACAATGTTGTGGATACTCCATCATTGGACATACTTAAGGCTGACAGATTTTTAGTGTCTCAGGGAATCGAGGGATGGGGAAGATGGAGTTGAAGCCCAAGTTCAGCCATGATTGCATTGAATGGCAGAGCAGGCTCGGCAGGCTGTGTGGTCTACTCCTGTGCCTATTTCTTATGTTCTAAGTGAAGTCAAAAAAATTTAGGTTGAGAAATTATTAAATTATTTTATCGTTGCATAAAACAAAATAATAAAATATTTTACAGGCACATAAATTAAAAAAGAAAGTTGGGATGGGAATTGGGCCACTAAAGGTTGGAGAAGATAAAGTTGTAGGCAGCAGTAGTGAAATGGCAGGAAGATTAAATAATTACTTTGCTTCAGTATTTACCAGGGAGGCAGATCATGTAGACATAAATAACATCAGGAGATTAGATTAAAAATGATAAAACTGCACTTAAAATATAAAAGGAAGAGTATGAAATGAACTAACCAGAGGATAAAACGCCTTGTCCGGATGGATTACATATCACAGAATCGCAGAATCTCACCGTGCAGAAGAGGCCCTTCAGCCCATCGAGTCTGCACTGACATGTGAGAAACACCTGACCTACCTACCTAATCCCATTTACCAGCACTTGGCCCATAGCCTTGAATGTTATGACGTGCCAAGTGCTCATCCAGGTACTTATTAAAGGATGTGAGGCAACCTGCCACCACCACCCTCCCAGGCAGCGCATTCCAGACCGTCACCACCCTCTGGGTAAAAAGGTTTTTCCTCACATCTCCCCTAAACCTCCTGTTCCTCACCTTGAACTCATGTCCCCTTGTGACTGACCTTTCAACTAAGGGGAACAGCTGCTCCCTATCCACCCTGTCCATCCCCTCATAATCTTGTATACCTCGATCAAGTCGCCCCTCAGTCTTCCCTGCTCCAACGAAAACAACCCAAGTCTATCCAACCTCTCTTCATAACTTAAATGTTCCATCCCAGGCAACATCCTGGTGAATCTCCTCTGCACCTCCTCGAGTGCAATCACATCCTTCCTATAATGTGGCAACCAGAACTGCACACAGTACTCCAGCTGTGGCCTCACCAAGGTTCTATACAACTCCAACATGACCTCCCTACTTTTGTAATCTATGCCTCGATTGATAAAGGCAAGTGTCCCATATGCCTTTTTCACCAACGCACTAACATGCCTCTCCACCTTCAGAGATCTATGGACACACACGCCAAGGTCCCTTTTTTCCTCAGAACTTCCTAGTGTCATGCCTTTCATTGAATACTTCCTTGTCAAATTACTCCTTCCAAAGTGTATCACCTCACACTTTTCAGGGTTAAATTCCATCTGTCACTTATCTGCCCATTTGACCATCCTGTCTATATCTTCCTGTAGCCCAAGTCACATAACCTCGTTGTTAACCACCCGGCCAATCTTTGTGTCATCCGCAAGCTTACTAAACCTACCCCACACATAGTTACCTATGTCGTCTATATAAATGATGAATAGTAGGGGACCCAGCACAGATCCCTGTGGTACGCCACTGGACATGGGCTTCCAGTCACTAAAGCATCCTTCTGTCATCACCCTCTGTCTCCTACAACTAAGCCAATTTTGAATCCACCTTATCAAATTACCCTGTATCCCGTGTGCGTTTGCCTTCTTTATAAGTCTCCCATGTGGGACCTTGTCAAAGGCTTTGCTGAAATTCATTTCAACTACATCAACTGCACTACCCTCATCTACACACCTGGTCACCACCTCAAAAAATTCAATCAAATTTGTTAGGCATGAGCTCACTCTGACAAAGCCTTGCTGACTATCCTTTATCAAACCTTGCCTTTCCAAGTGGAGATAGATTCTCTCCTTCAGAACTTTCTCACTGACGTGAGACTCATTGGTCTGTGGATCCCTGGCTTATCTCCACAACCCTTCTTAAATAGTGGAACCACGTTAGATGTTCTCTAGTCCTCTGGCACCTCCCCGGTGGCCAGAGAGGAATTAAAAATTTGGGTCAGAGCCCCTGCAATCTCCTCTTCTTCCTCAGCAGTCTGGGACACAAATCATCCGGACCTGGAGATTTGTCCGCTTTTAAGCCTGTCAATACCTTGTCACTCCCTATATCAATTTGCTCAAGAACCTTGCAGTCTCTCTCCCTGAGTTCCATACCTTCATCCTCAATCTCTTGGGTGAAGGCGGATGTGAAGTATTCGTTTAGCACTCTAGCGATGTCCTCTGGCTCCACCCATAGATTGCTCCCTTGGTCCCTAATGGACCCTACTCTTTCCCTGGTTATCATCTTCCCATTGATATACTTATAGAATACCTTGGGATTTTCCCTACTTTTACCTACCAGAGCTTTCTCATATCTCCCCTTTGCTCTCCTAATAGCTTTCTTAAGCTCCACCCTGCACTTTTTGTACTCCACTAATGCCTCTGCTGATTTGCTCCCCTTGTACCTCCTAAAAGCCTCTCTTTTCCTTTTCATTGTATCCTGAATATCTCTGGTCATCCATGGCTCTCTGGGCTTGTTACACCTTCCTATCACCCTAGAGGGAACATGTTGAGCCTGTACCCTCCCCATTTCCTTTTTGAATGCCCCCCCCATCCCCCCCCCCCACCCCCCACCCCATCCCCCCACCCCATCCCACCCCACCCCACCACTGCTTTTCTGTAGATTTCCCCACAAGTAGCTGTTCCCAGTCTATGTTGGCCAGACCCTGCCTTATTTTACTAAAATCTGCTCTCCTCCAATTCATAACATTTTTTTGCAACTTGTCTATTTTTTTTCCATAACAAGCTTAAATTGTACCATAGATAAAAACAAAAAAACTGTGGATGCTGGAAATCCAAAACAAAAACAGAATTACCTGGAAAAACTCAGCAGGTCTGGCAGCATCGGCGGAGAAGAAAAGAGTTGACGTTTCGAGTCCTCATGACCCTTCGACAGAACTTGAGTTCGAGTCCAAGAAAGAATTGAAATATAAGCTGGTTTAAGGTGTGTGTGTGTGTGTGTGTGTGTGTGTGTGGGGAGGGGGGGGGTGGGTGGGGGGTTGGGTGGTGGAGAGAGAGAGAAGTGGAGGGGGGGTGTGGTTGTAGGGACAAACAAGCAGTGATAGAAGCAGACATCTTTTGATGATCTGCTTCTATCACTGCTTGTTTGTCCCTACAACCACACCCCCCCTCCACTTCTCTCTCTCTCTCCGCCCCCCCCCCCTCACACACCTTAAACCAGCTTATATTTCAATTCTTTCTTGGACTCGAACTCAAGTTCTGTCGAAGGGTCATGAGGACTCGAAACGTCAACTCTTTTCTTCTCCGCCGATGCTGCCAGACCTGCTGAGTTTTTCCAGGTAATTCTGTTTTTGTTTTAAATTGTACCATGTTGTGGTTGCAATCATTAAAATGCTCCCCCACCACTACCTCAACCACATGTCCGACTTCATTCCCCAGAATTAGGTCCAGCACTGCGCTGTCTTTTGTTGGACCCGCTAAATATTGACCTAAAAAGTTCTCCTGTACACATTTCAAGAAATCTACTCCATCCAAGCCCTTAACACTACGTCTATCCCAATTAATGTTGGGAAAGTTGAAATCACCTCATATAATTACCTTATTGTTTTTACATACCTCCGCGAATTGTGCACATATTTCCTCCTCAATTTCCCACTGACTATCTGGGGGTCTATAATAAACATCTAACAATGTGGTTGCCCCTTTTTTATTCCTAAGCTCTACCCACAAAGCTTCATTCGATGCCCCCTCCAAGATATCATCTCTCCCTACTGCAGTAACTGACTCCTTAACTAATAATGCAATGCCTCCTCCTCTTTTACCCCCTTCCCTGTCTCGCCTGAAGATTCTATATCCCGGAATGTTGAGCTGCCAATCCTGCCCCTTCCTCAACCATGTCTCTGTGATGGCTACTATATTACAATTCCACATGTCACCCTTAACTCATCCGTTTTACCTGTAATGATCCTGGCATTAAAGTAGAGGCCATCCAGCCTTGCCTTACTCCCTTGAAACTTAATGCAGCTGTACTCCTTCTGACTTGATTGTTTTACTGTATTATAATGTCTCCCTATTCTGCTACATTCTCTGTCCCCTCCCCCTGCTGAATTAGTTTAAACTCCTCCCAACAGCACTAGCAAACCCACCCGCAAGGATGTTCGTCCTGCTCTGGTTCAGATATAAACCGTCCCGCTTGTACAGGTCCCATCTTCCCCAGAAACAGTCCCAGTGTGATCCAGGAATCTAAAACCCTCCCTCCTGCACCAACTCTTAAGCCACTTATTCACCTGTGCTATTCCCCTATTTCTGTGCTCGCTAGCACGTGGCATTGGGAGTAATCCAGAGATTGCAACCCAAGAGGTCCTGCTTTTCGGTCTACTGCCTAACTCCCTGAATTCTTGATGCAAGACCTCATCCCTCTTTCTACCTATGCCATTGGTAACAACATATACCATGACCTCTGCCTTATATACCTCCCCCTTCAGGATGCCCTGCAGCCGTTAAGTAACATCCCGGATTCTAGCACCAGGGAGGCAACACGCCATCCTGGAGTCAAGTTGACAGTCACAGTAGCGCCCATCTATTCCCCTGACTATAGAATCCCCTATTATTATTACTCTTCCGCCCCTCCTGTACAGACAGGCTGCTTGTGGTCTGTCTGCACTTCCTGGAGGAACCAACACCTTCATCAGCCTCCAAAATGGAATACTGATTTGCAAGCGGGACCCCAGGGGACTCCTGAACTATCTGCCTGTTTCTCTTGGACTGCCTGGTGGTCACCCATTCCCTTCCTTCTTCAAGCCCCTTCATCTGCGGTGTGACCACCTCTCTAAACGTGCTATCCTCGCTGCTCTCAGACTCGCGGATGCTCTACAGTGTCCCCTGCTGCTGTTCCAGCCCTGAAATCCAAGCTTCCAGGAGCTGCAGCTGGACACATGTCCTATAAACATGCTGGTCCCGGGCACTGGAAATGTTCCCGGCTTCCCACATGGCGCACACTACGGCTTTGAGCTCTCCTGCCATGACTTATCCCTTTAAATTAAACCTTTTAAATCAATTAACCTAGGGCCCTTCCTTCCTGATCCTCGTTACTACAGAATATACAAACTATAAACCACAAAAAGACCTTAAACTATAAGCAATTAAAGTAGTAAATACTTACCCAACCTTACCCACTACGTACCAGTCATTTCTCTCCCTTGTAGCCTCTACTGCAGCAGGGCAAGACCACTCTCTGAAGATTTAAGAAGTTGGATTGCAAGGAAAAAATGCAAAGATCACCTCTTCCCCTCTGCACCGAATTCCCACTGTGCACCAAATTGCCAATACACACACTCACTCTGGCTGTGTCTCACTCAGGATGCCAACACCCACACTCACTCTGGCTGTGTCTCACTCAGGATGCCAACACCCACACTCACTCTGGCTGTGTCTCACTCAGGATGCCAACACCCACACTCACTCTGGCTGTGTCTCACTCAGGATGCCAACACCCACACTCACTCTGGCTGTGTCTCACTCAGGATGCCAACACCCACACTCACTCTGGCTGTGTCTCACTCAGGATGCCAACACCCACATTCACTCTGGCTGTGTATCACTTAGGATGAGGTCTCTCCCCTGCTTGTGTGCAAGCTCACTGATTGTGTGATTCTAATAGTCCCTTTCTTCAATAGAGCTGAGGTGAGCTGAGATGACACACTAGTTAAGCTTCAATTAGTAATCAACACCTATTCAGGCCCTAATCACGCTTCAGGTGATTGATAGTTATCTGTCACAAAGTCAACTGAGTCAGCTACCATACCAACCTTTTAACTAGACTACTGAACTTACAAAAATTTAAAGAGAAAAACTTATCAGTTCAATTCCTACTGTGCACCAAATTGCCAATACTCACTGGCTGTGTCTCACTCAGGATGAGATCTCTCCCCTGCTCGTGTGCAAGCTCACTACATCCAGGCATTTTAAAATTAACTAAGGAATAGATAGCAGAGGCATGATTACAGATGTTGTTAATCAGTTAGAAAAAAAATGTTCCAGAAGACTGGCAGATAGCTAACGTCACACCCATATTTAAGATGGGGGCAGAACATATCCAGGGAACTATAGACTAGTCATCTTAATCAATGGTAGGAAAAATAATGGAATCCCTGCTAAATGAGAAAATGAAGAAACACTTAGAAACCAAAAGTATAATAATAAAGTGTCAGCTTGGACATACAGCAGAATAGATAGATCGAAGGTTCAAGACAGCTGAGACTATGGGTAAAGGGTAGCTGTTCAAAGTGGCAGAAGATAGAAAGTAGGGACCCAAAAGGGTCAAAACTGGGACCACTGTTGTTCCCTGTTTGTATTAACGATTTAGATTTTGGAATTAAAAACACAATTCCAAATTTGCGGATGGCACCACCTTTGGGGGAATGATTAATACTGAGGATGACTGCAACAAGTTACCAGAAGAAATTAATAGGTTTGCAGGATGGGCATATAAAGCAATTGTGAGATGTTAGATTTTGCTAAGAAAAATAAGAAGGCTACACAGTAAAATAATCGAAATGGACCAGAAGAATGAAGAAGACTCAACAAATATCAAATCTTTGAAAGTAGCAAAGCAAGTTAATAAGGCCATTTTTATGAAAGAAAAGCTAAGTATTAGCTTTATTTCTAGAGGGATAGAAATGAAGTGTAGGGAAGTTATGCTAAACCTGTACCTGACCTTGGTGGGGATCACAGTGTGCAGTTCTGGTTGCCATGTTATATAAATGAAATAGAGGCACTGCAGAGAAGATTTACAAGGCTGATGTCAGAAAGGCGTGGGTATACATATCAGGAAAGGATTGACAGACTTAGATCTCTTTTCCCTGAGGAAAGAGGTCTGAGGGAGGACTGAATGGAGGCCTTTAAAATTATGAAAGGTTTTGGGAGAGTGGATACAGGATATTTCCCCCTTTTTGGGAAGGTGCATAACAAGAGACCATTAGTATAATATAGTCACCAAGAAATCCAACAGGGAATTCAGAAAAAAACTTTTTTGGCCAGAGTGGTGAGAATGTGCAACTCGCTACCACAGAGTAATTGAGGTGAATAGTATAGATCCATTTAAGAGGAGGCAAGGTAAGCATAGGAGGGAGAAGGGAATCGATGGTCATGCAGATAGTTAGGTGAGGAAGGATGGGAAAAGGTTCGCGTAGAACCTAAACATCGGTATGGGCTGGTCGGGCTGAATGGTTTGTTTCTGTGCCACCTGTTTTATGTAATTGTAAGCAGTCTCATCTTGACTGTTTCAAGTGTTTACTGTGTGTCTTGACATGGGGTTGCATGCAGCCCTGGATGGCAACCAATGTTATTAGTTGTCTCTGCACAGTATCTGGATATGTAGTACACCCCTCCTGCCATCAAGTTGCTCCCTCATTTGACCCAGATGGCAAATTTGACACTGTTCACTGCTGCCTCTGTTTTGTGATTTCCATTATTATTCTGTAATTACTTGGTGTTTATCTGCCTTGCACACAATGTTTCTTTCATTCATGGCATGTGAGCCTTGCTGGAAAGAACAGCATTTGTTGCCTATCCCCGTTTGTCCCTGAGAAGGTCATAGTGAGCTGACTTAAAAGCATGCTGGTTGATTCAGAGGACAGTATGAGTCAAACATGTTGTAGTGGATCTTGAGTGGTGTTTAGGCCAAACCAAATAAAGGTGACAGATTTCCTTCCCTAAAGGACATTAGTGGACCAGATGGGATTTTTCGACAATTTGATAGCATTGTGGTCACCATAACTCTCTAACTTTTCATTGTAGGTTCATTTCATTAATTGAATTCAGTTCACGAGCTGCCATGGTAGATTGTTAGTGCAGGTATCTGGATCACTAGTCCAATAACACAATCACTATGCCACCATACCCTCATTACTGTTGTTGTGAAGTAACTTGTTTTGATCTTACTGGTGCCAGTAATTTTCTAGAGCAGTTCATCTCAGTTATTGTTGAACCCAAGCCCTGTTGGTGCTGAGTAGGCTGACTTCAGGATTTAAGATCATTGCCAGTAAGAAATTGCCACATTCAGAACTTTGCCATTCATCACCATCACAGGAAGAACACTGTTTCAAATGCCACTTGTGTCTCCTGTTTAAAATACTCCTCTCATGAGCTTTTTTCTTATGCTTACCCTCACTTTCATGCTCACACTCAATGTTATGTCATTTAAAAGCAGTCATTTCTGGAAGGGCAAAATCTATAATTGTACAGATCAGGTAGACATCTAAATATTGCATACGCCTATCTAGTTAGTGAAACCCTGGTGACAATACTGATAGCTTATATCAAAATAAAACCCGTGGCTGGAAAAATTTTCATGTATAAACAGTGTTTTACAAATTTTAGTTTTCAGACTTTTAAAAAAAAACAATTTGAGAGAACCAAAGTGATGCAATAAACTGAAAGTTGATATTTATAACAATCTGTTGAGTGACCTTCTGTCGATGAATGAATTGGAGAAATGGGAACTTGTGTATCAAGTTAACTTTTATTGTGTAAGTGGTCAGGTTTACAGTGACTTTGATAGGCCTGTTTAGACTATAAAATGCTTAAAATTGTAAATCAGTTAAATGCTATTGGATGAACTGTTAAACCAGCTTGCGTGTTTGTGTTCATCAGTAAATAACAACAAGTTGAACCACATTGTCTCCAAGCTAATACTTTGCCAAGAAAGATACTCTTCCAGGTTGCTATTCATTGTTGGTCAAAAATATCCATACACGGAAAAGGAATTAAATGCACTCAGAAATAATGCAAGCAGCAAAAAATTAAAAGGTCAATTATTAAAATGTTAAGTGAAGGCAAATGACAAAAAAAACAAGGTAACAGTTGAGGAACCTTTGGGTGAAGCAAGCAGTACAGCTCCTCTCAGTTACTGCCAAAGTTGCCTGAAGCAATACCTTAAACCAGGAATATGATCTTGGATTAACTTTTGTTTTCAAAAAGTAGATTCACTATGGTAACTAGCCATAAACACAAAAAATAAAAAGGCTTTCAAATCTTTGTTTTGGAAATAAGTTACAAATATACTCATTCAATAAATGTTGCATTTAATATAAAGAGCCTGCAGCTCTTTAACAGCAATGAAGGCTTGCATTTATGCAGCACTTTTGAATGGAGAAGTACTGCACAATTGACTGGCCTTGTAGAAGGTTTAAATTATGTTGATTGTTTAGAATCTAATGCTCACAGACAATAATTCTAAAATATAGTACTAGAAAGATACTTAATAAATAGCAAGACCTAGAATATCAGTGAATCTAGTGAGTGGACAAAAGGACACAGCCACATTTAGTTGGGAACCAATTTTTTATATGCTTAACATGGCTTTATTACTTGGTCCAATTTGATGCAACGTTTTTTTCTCACCTAGGAGGTTGGCAACATTAGGAAACTTGTGCAGCACGTATGCTAATACACTTTACTGCTAACTACTCTCCATAATAATTGTACCATGTTAAACTCCCTTGAAAGAAATGTAATACACATCAAATGCCTACATTAGAATTGCCAAAACATTTTTCACAACCAAATAAATTTAGAAAAGTGAAAAGCAAAAAACTGTGGATGCTGGAAATCCAAAACAAAAATAAAAATATCTGGAAAAACTCAGCAGGTCTGGCAGCATCCGCGGAGAGGAGCACAGTTAACGTTTCGATTCCGAGTGACTCAGTCATACGGATTTGAAATGTTATCTGTGTTCCTCTCCGCAGATGCTGCCAGACCTGCTGAGTTTTTCCAGGTATTTTTAATTTTATTTTCGAAAAGTGAATTTATGAATTAGGAGCAGGAGTAGCATGTTCGTGTGACTTGCGCCTATTCTATGCAGTTCAATAAGATCATGGCTGATCTGATTGTGGCCTCAACACCACATTCCGTCTATCCCTGATAACCTTTGACTCCCTTGTTAGTCAAGAATCCATCTACCTCTCAAAATATTCAATGACTCCGCCTACACCACTGTCCGGCAAAGAGTTCCAAAGATTCAATGACCCTCTGAGAGAAAAAAGTTATTCTCATCTTCTTAAATGGGAGATCACTTATTTTTAAACTGTGTCCCCTAGTTCTAATCTCTTGTACAAGGGGAAAAGTCCTTTCAGCATTCACCCTGTCAGGTCCTTTTAGGATCTTAATGTGTTTCAATAAGTTCACCTTTCAGTCTTCCTCGTTCCAATGGATACAGGCCCAGCCTGTCCAACCTTACCTGGTATGGAGGGGTTATCCTATCAGGAATCAGTCGAATGAACGTTCTCTGAACTGCTTAAAATGCACTTATATCTTCCTTAAATAAGGAGACCAAAACTGTACACAGTACTCTTGATCTGGACTCACCAACACTCTGTACAACTGTAGTAAATCATCCCTGCTTTTATATTTCATTCCCCTTGCAACAAATGACAATATTCCATTTGTCTTCCTAATCATTTGCTGTCCATACATACTAACTTTTTGTGATTCGTGTACCAGGACACCCAGATCCTGGTGCCTCAGAGTTCTGCAATCTCTCTCCATTTAAATAATATGCTGCTTGTCTATTCTTCCTGGCAAAGTGGACAAGTTCACATTTTCACACATTATACTCTATCTGTCAAATTTTTGTCTAGTTGCTTAACCTATCTGCCCCTTTGCAGGCTCCTTATTCCCTCTTCACAACTTACTTTCCTACCTATTTTTGATTCATCAGCGAATTTAGCTACCATACGTTTGGTTCCTTCATCCAAGCCATTGATACAAATTATAAATAGTTGAGGCCCCAGCACTGATTGCTGTGGCACTCTTGTTAACCTGAAAATGACCCATTTCTATCTACTCTGTTTCCTGTTAGCTAACCAATCCTCTGTCCATGCTAATATGTTATCCCCCTACAACATGAGTCCTTATTTTGTGTAGTAACCTTTCATGTGGCATCTTATCAAATGCCTTCTGGGAATCTGAGTACAACATAGGTTCCCCCTTATCCATGTTGCTTGCTACTTTTTCAAAGAGCTCCAACAAATTAGTCAAACATGATTTCCCTTGCACAAAACCATGCTGACTCTGTGAAGTGAAGAACGTTAAGAGTTGGTAATTTTATTTTTACTGGTTCTTAGATGTTGACAACCTATGATGGAGACAATAATGATGTGGCTAAGTATTGTAAGGTGCAGTGCAGTAATCATAGATCTTACAAAGTTGTGTATGACTGAGCTCACTGTGAACTCTTCTGGTTCTTTCTTTTTTCTCTCCCCTATCTCTGCCCAAAACATAAGTTTTCATTTGTTAACGTAATAACAAATAAGCAGTCCTGTTGGGTTCCATATTTCTATTGTTCGTCCATGTTATTCGAGACGATTGTGTCAGGAATATCAAAGGTAGCCTGCTTCATGTTTAAAAACTTTCCTCTTGGGGAATTTTATTTATCCTCTTTCTCTCTTCCCATCCTACCAAAAATAAGCAGTATGAATTTAACTCTGATAAATGCTGCAGACCAACACTTAAAAGCTCATGCTTAGACTTTTGTTAAATTAGTATTTATACTAGATATAGGAGTTTGCAATCCTCTATAAGGAGAAAATGATTGGCAATATTTCTAACAGTTGCTGGTTTTAAAAAAAAAACCCGCATGCTCGCTTTGAATGGGAGAAAATAACAACCATGTTTGTGGATCTATATTTAGTTAAGGTTAAGTTTTGGCCTTGATTTAAACTAATCGATATTCACATTACATAATGCAGTTTTCAGATATATTGTGTTTTGTTACAACTAGTGAATTTAGTTGGAATAGAAACTGTTGTCTATCCCTATTATCGCGATTACTGAGTGGAAATATGTTGTTATGATTCGTGAGGAAAAAAAATCCCATTTTTTTTTAAGGGGTATTCATTTTTTCAACATAAGCATGTTAAAATATTCGAGTTCCTTTATCTTCTCACCTTGACCTGAGTTAGGTTTTTGAACAAATAAGTACCCAATTTTTGCAGCCATATTAGATGAAATGTTTGCTTTCTTCCTCAGCTGTGTTCATGCAATGTAGCAAGGAGCCCTTCTCATGCCTTTTCATGAGCGATTTCAGCTGTAAACTGATGTACTGGCAGCAATGGCTAACCAGGAATTTCTCCCCTTACAGCCTGTCTTGGACGTATTGGAAGGATTAGCAGATTTATTATCAATTTGCTTGGCTGAGTCATCAACACTCCTCCTGTGGCCAACAAGTCCTGGATTGGGACTTGAACCTGGAGCTTCTGACTCAGAGGTGGGCGTGTTACCCGCTGAGCCACAAGTCCTCCCAATGCGTGTTTTAAAATTGCTAATTGAATTAAGAAGTTTATTGATTTGATTGTAGTTATCTATCATCTTGCTTGACAAACTATATTCACAAAACATTTTATTACGCAAACACTCAGCTCAATGTTATATCTGAAATCTGTTGGGAGTAATTGTAGGAGGATACTTTTTCATGTAAATTGCCTAATATTTTCAATAGCTGTCTAGAAAATTGTCTTAAATGTGCTGGAGGGCAAATGCTTATAACTCTTTACTTTGCCAGAAAAATCATGGGCGGAATATTTCTGCCTTTATATAGTTTGACATACCGGATAACGGATGTAGTAGCATAGTAGTTATTCTATTAGTCTAATAATCCAGAGACCCTGAATTCAAATCCAACTACAGTGGTTTGAGAATTTATAATCTGATAAACCAATGGGAGTAAATTAGGCCAGGTGCTATGTGATCATTGCTTTAATGAAGAAAACCTGTCGAACTTTGTCAATCTAATATCCCCACTCTCAATGATGGAGGAGCTCAGCGCAGCAGTGAAAAAGATAAGGCTGAAGCATTTGCAGCAATTTTCAGCCCGAGGTGCCGAGATGATGATCCATCTCGGCCTCCGGAGGTCCCCAGCATCACAGATGCCAGTCTTCAGCCAATTCGATTCACTCCATGTGATGTCAAGAAATGGCTGAAGGCACTGGATACTGCAAAGGATATGGGCCCTGATAATATTCTAGCGATAGTAATGAAGACTTGTGCTCCAGAATTTGCTGCGCCCTTAGCCAAGCTACAACATTTGCATCTACCCGGCTGTATGGAACATTGCCCAGGTATGTCCTGTACACAAAAAGCATGACAAAACCAACCCAGCAAATTACCACCCCATCAGCCTACTCTTGACATCAAGGCCGCATTTGACAAGAGTGTGGCGTTAAGGCGACCTAGCTAAACTGGAGTCAGTGGGAATGAGGGGAAAAATTCTACTGGTTGGAGTCATACCTAACACAAAGGAAGATAGTTGCGGTTGTTGGAAGCCAGTCATCTCAGCTGCAAGACATAACTGTGCTTCAGGGTGGTGTCCTTGGCCTAACTGTCTTCAGCTGCTTCAGCAATGACCTTCTTTCCATCATAAGGTCAGAAGTGGGTATGTTTGCTGGTGATTGCACCATATTCAGCACCATTCGTGACTCCTCAGGCACTGAAGCAGCCTGTGTCCAAATGCAGCAAGACCTGGACAATTTCCAGGCTTGGGCTGACGAGAGGCAAGTAACATTCGAGCCACACAAGTGTCAGGCACTGACCAAGAGAGAATCTAACCATCGCCCCTTGACATTTAGTGGCATTACCATCACTGAATCCCCCACTGTCAATGTCCTGGGGGTTACCATTAACCAGAAACTGAACTGCATTAGCCATATAAATACTGTGGCTACAAGAATAGGTCAGAGGCTAGGGATCATGTGACGAGTATCTCACCACCTGACTCCCCAAAGCCTGTCCACCGCCTACAAGGCACAAGTCAGGAGTGTGATGGAATACTCCCCACTTGCCTGGATGAGTGCAGCTCCCACAACACTCAAGAAGCTTGACACCATCCAGGACAAAGCCCATTTGATTGGCACCGCATCCTTAGACATTCACTCCACCACTGATGCACAATAGCAGCAGTGTGTACCTTCTACAAGACGTACTGCAGGAACTCACTAAGGCTCCTTACACAGCACCTTCCAAACCCACAACCACTACCATTTAGAAGGACAGGGGCAGCAGAAAGATGGGAAACTACCAGCTGGAAGTTCCCCTCCAAGTCACTCGCCATCCTGACTTGGAAATATATTGCCATTCCTTCATTGTTGCTGGGTCAAAATCCTGGAATCCCCTTCCTACATCACATGGACTGCAGCGGTTTAAGAAGGCAGCTCACCACCACCTTCTTAAGGGCAACTAGGGATGGGCAATAAATGCTGGCCTAGCCAGCAAAGCCCACATCCCATGAATGAATGAATGAATAAATAAAAAAAAAAATTCCATGTATGATACAGATTCCTTACCAATGTGGTTATTGTTAAACATCTCTCATTTCCAAACAAGTCACTTATTTGTAGAGAATGGACAATAAATGCAACATTGCCAGCAATGCTTACACATAGAGAATGAAAAGAATGATTTCTTCCTGTAATACTAATGTACCAGTGTAGTTGCCTGATGGCTCCAACAAATGTGCCAAATATAATAGAATAATTGTATCACTCTGCACCTGTTTTAAGGTGCACAACGGGTGCCTAAGGGCTCAATATGGTATCCTGCCCACCATGATGGCTCTGGCTCTTCCAAAGGCTTCCAGAGCATGCACCTGAAATGCATCAATGGAAAAGAGTCTCACGACAGAATAACATGTCCCCTTGTTAAGGCTTTTATAAAAACAAATGGAATTCTTGGCTTTACGCAAAAGTAACGTTACAGTAAATATTTATGAATCACTAGTCTGTCAGCCACGACTCAGTTGGTAGCACACTTTTCTCTCTTCCGGGTTCAAGTCCCACTCCAGGGCTTGAGCGCACACATCAAGGCTGACAGTGTAGTGCAATACTGAGGGAACATTTCCCTCTCAGTCTTTCGGATGAAACGAGGCCTCATCTGTCTGCTGAGGGGATGGAAAAGATCCCATGGCACGATTTCGAAGAGAGGTGAATTATTCCTTGCGTCCTAGCCAATACTTATCCTTCAATCAACATGATAAGAAATAGATTATCTGGTCATTATCACATGGCGATTTGTGGTCATTTGCCAAGCACAAATTAGCTGACAGTTTTCTATATTACAACAGTGACTATATTTCTTTGGCTGCTAAGGCATGTCATGTCACCACGGCGACATTTATGGCTGTGCTGATGGCCCTGCTGCTACGAATCGGAGAAGGAGGAGTTTTCATTTGAGGGTGTCTGTACAGGATGTGTCCTTTGTGCATTCTACATCTAAATTAGTGTTTCCAGACAGCGGATAAGGAATAGCCACTGAGATAAGATTAACAGCTTGGAACTGCTTCAGTGGGAAGACAGCAGGAGGCTTAAGCCAGGATGTGAAACTCCAAATACCTCACTACTCTACCAAAATAACTAGGAAGGCTGGAGTGTTTGGGGGAGAACTTTTGGCAAGAGGACAGTGAGTCTCTGCTTTGGTGGATTTTTAAAAATTCATTCATGGTATGCAGGCTAGGCCAGCGCTTATTGCCCATCCTCAATTGCCCTTGAGAAGGTGTTGGTGAGCTGCCTTCTTAAATTGCTGCAGTCCATGTGGTGTAGATACATCTACAGGATGTTGGCCTCTTGGGGATGCTTCTCAGTCTAGTGTGTCACTCACTTTGATGTTGAATGACAGCTGTTGCTGCAGTTGATGATCTGCCACCTGATAGCTATTGGGTGTTATCTTTTTTGTTGTGATATTCTGACCAGACGTTGAGTAAAATCTTGAATCTGTGGCCCAATTGATTACAAAATAAAGGATGGTGGGGGTTGGAAAAGGTGGTTGGGAGTGAGAGAAATAAGGGCGACTGTTGATTTTTGTGGCCCTCTGGGGGCAGTAGGTATTGTTGCTCTCTTATGGGCCTTTATCATGCACTGTTTGACATTGGTTCCTGGTAGCGGTAGGAATTTTAATGAAACTTCAGTGACTGGTTGGAGCTTGTTCACGACTTTCTGCACTTCTCATGTTGCTATAAGTCTTCACCTATCACAGTTATATAGCACCTTGTCATTACAGTAAAAGCTCCCATGGAGTTTCACAAAAGAGATCTAAAAGTTGATCCAAAAAATCCTCAAAGAGATGGGTTTTGAGGAGGCATTTGAAATCCCTAGGCAGAACCACCAAGGTGGAAGGAGTTAAGAGTACCACAGTGTAATTTAAGGCAGATTGGGATGTATCCGAAGCCACAATCTGTCGACTAGGCTGTAAGGCAGTAGGAGATTGGAGTTAGGAATGGATGAAGCAACTAACTAATTCACAGACTAAGATAAGGATTTTGAATTTGTTATATTGAGGGACTGAGAGCTGGTAAATGCTAATTAACTTGAGGATGATAAAGATTAGATTTTACGGTGCTTGCATATGCATGTGAAGAAGTTTTATTCTTGTTGGAGTTTATGTAGGGTGGAGTTTGGGAGGACATGTAGAGCAATACTCTGCAGAAAGACAATAATCTGCATAAACACAATAATTGGCATAAGAGCAATAATCTGCATAAGGACTTTGGAAGTGAAGTAAGCGGAGAGCTGGTGAAATTAGGTGTGGAATGAGGCATTGTGGTGTTAGTTTCAGAGGGGCAAGTTTAAATATGCAGAGTGAATATTTAAATTCCAACCAGTATGTAAAAGAACTGGGGAGTTTCAGTGTCTGTGGATAAATTCTGCATTTGTGAGAAATTTGAAGAATTCCAGAATTTAGACATGAAGGCATGGCAACAGTGGAGGGGAGAAGTAATTCAGGGGCACAAAATTTACAAATGTTTAAGTGGTGGGGAAATATTGAAAATTAAATTATTTTCCCCCCAGCGTTTTATTTAGCTTAAGTCATTTATTTTTGGATTTGCGAATCATATGATTTGTTTTAAAGTTTCTGAATAGGGCTCGTTTTTGTGTTGATGTTTGTGGTGCTTCAAGACTGACTTTGGATACTTTGGCCAAAGTCAGCTACAGCAGTATTTTTTATTCATTTACGGGGTTTAGGCTTTGCTGGCTGGGCCAGCATTTATTGCCTATCCCTGGTTACCCTTGAGAAGGTGGTGGTGAGCTGCCTTCTTGAACTGCTGCAGCTCATATGGGGTAGGTACACCCACAGTGCTGTTAAGGTAGTTCCAGGATTTTGACCCAGCAACAGTGAAGGAACAGTGATATTTTTCTGAGTCAGGATGGTGAGTGACTTGGAGGGGTACTTCTAGGTGGTGGTATTCCCATGCTGCCCTTGCCCTTCTAGATGGTAGTGGTTGTGGTTTTGGAAGGTGCTGTTGAAGGAGCCATGGTGAATTCCTGCAGTGCATCTTACAGATGGTAGACACTGCTGCTGCTGTGTATCGGTGGTGGAAGGAGTGAATGTTTGTGGATGTGGTGCCAAACAAGCAGGCTGCTTTGTCCTGGACAATGTCAAGCTGCTTGAGTGTTGTGGGAGCTGCATTCCTCCAGGCAAGTAGGGAGTATTCCATCACATTCCTGATTTGTGCCTTGTAGATGGTGGACAGGCTTTGGAGAGTCAGGCGGTGGGTTACTCATCGCAAAATTCCTAGTCTCTGACCTACTCTTGCAACCACAGTATTTATATGGCTAGTCCAGTTCAGTTTCTGGTCAATGGCAACCCCAAGATGCTGAAAATGGGTGATTCAGTGATGGTAATGCCATTGAACATCATAGGGCGATGGTTGGATTTTCTCTTGTTAGAGATGGTCATTGCCTGACACTTGTGTGGTACGAATGTTACTTGCCACTTGCTAATCCAAGCCTGGATATTGCTCAGGTTTTGCTGCATTTGGATAATAATCGCTTCAGTATCTAAGGAGTCGCGAATGGTGCTGAACATCATGTAATCATCAGCGAGCATCCCCACTTCTAACCTTATGATGGAAGGAAGGTTATTGATGAAGCAGCTGAAGATGGTTGGACCTAGGACACTACCCTGAGGAATCCCTGCAGTGATGTCCTGGAGCTGAGATGACTGACTGCCAACAAACACAACCATCTTTCTTTGTGCTGGGTATGACTCCAACCAGTAGACTTTTCCCCCTGATTCCCATTGACTCCAGTTTTGCTAGAGTTCCTTGATGCCACACTTGGTCAAATGTGGCCTTGATGTCAAGGGCATTTGCCGTCACCTCACCTCAGGAGTTTAGCTCTTTTGTCCATGTTTGAACCAAGACTGTAATGAGGTCAGGAGCTGGGTGGCCCTGGCTGAACCCAAACTGGGTGTCAGTGAGCAGGTTATTGCTAAGCAAGTGCTGCTTGATAGCTCTGTTGATGACCCCTTCCATTGCTTTACTGATGATGGAGAGGTAATTGGCTGGGTTGGATTTGTACAACTCTTTGTGTTCAGGACATATCTGGGTAATTTTCTACATAGCTGGGTAGATGCCAATGTTGTAGCTATACTGGAACAACTTGGCTAGGGGTGCAGCAAGTTCTGGAGCACAAGCCTTAAGTGCTATTGCCGGAATATTGTCAGGGCCCATAGTCCTTGCAGTATCCAGTGCCTTCAGCTATTTCTTGATAGCACATGGAGCGAATCAACTTGGCTGAAGACTGAGATGCTGGGGACCTCCGGAGGAGGCTGAGATGGATCATCCACTCGGGCACTTCTGGCTGAAGATTGTAGCAAATGCATCAGCCTTGTCTTTTGTACTGATGTGCTAGACTCCCCTCCATCATTGAAGATAGGGACAGGTAAGTTTGAGAAATTTGAACTTCCGTGTTTTCATAATCGGTTTTCCTAACTAACAGAGGGCTCTACTTGGATTGGAGCATTTTTTCTCACAATTCTTGAACTGCTGGGGCACATTTGCTCAAGCTGATAAACTTGTGGACTGTACTTACCCTATAGATAAAGTCAAACAGTATTCCCCTGTAGGATGTTGAAATGTTTCAGAACTGTGACTTGGCATGACTATAGGTTATCCTCGTCCCCATTTGCTTTTTCAATTGGTACAGAGACAAAGAGGAAAGATGTTGTTGAATTTTTAAATATCTTTCATAATCTTAAATGAAACCGCCAATTTCATCATTAAATTACCTTCCTCGATAGCTTAAAATTCAAGATGCTGGTCTTTGCTTCAGAGGCAATTCTTTTTTTTATTCTTTCATGAGATGTGGGTGTTGCTGGCAAGGTCAGCATTTGTTGCCAATCCCTAATTACCCTTGAACTAAGTGGCTTAATCGACCATTTCAGATGGCAGTTAAGAGTCAACCACATTACTGTGGGTCTGGAGTCACTTGTAGGCCAAATTGGGTGGGATAGCAGATTCTCTTCTCTAAAGGACATAAGTGAACCAGATAGGTTTTTACGACAATCAATGTCATGGCCACTATTTGTTAATTGAATTTAAATTGCACTAGCTACCGTGGTGGGATTTGAGCCCATGTTCCCAGAGCATTAGCCTGGGCCTCTGGATTGCTAACCCAGTGACATTACCACTATGCCATCACCTTCCCCTGTATGTAGTAATTATTGCTGCATAAATTGTTTAATTGCTCTGAATTCTCTTGACTGTCTTGCAATGAACAAAACTTCAAGTTTGGAAGCAGGGAATTAAATACATTATTGTTGTGTAGAATTCCTGAATTATAAGTTGGATGTTTTTTGTAGAAATGTTAAGAGTAGAGATTGAAGATTATGGAGCAAGCTTTACATAGCTGCTTTTGTAAATCCAATAATTGATGATGTGTACAACACTCTGCACCAATAATAGAAGAGTCAGTGTGACTTAGTTAAGGGGAGAATGTTGGCCAGGAGTTTGAGTTTCTCTTTGAAATAATGCAGTGTTAAATGTTCACTTAAAACCACAATGGAATAACAAGGTCTTGGTTTAACAGCTCATCTGAATAATGGCTGACATCTTGACAAAGTAGTTAGTACTTATAATTCCTGCACAAGATTGACAGTGTTGAATATGCTGTCAGTCTTGCGTGTTTAATAAATTAAGTTATGAAGTTTTATAACATCTTTTCTCAATTCATGTCATTTATTTACAAAACTTAGTTTTTGTCAAATATTTTCAGTGTTTTGATTGAGTAAGATATTGTATTTGGGAAAATTGTAAAACAGATTCACTGTACTTGTCACAGTTTAAAAAAACTCCACTTTAAACATGTGGCATGTCTCTGGTCTATTCAGATGAGAGACATATGTGACTAACCTATATATTTCCACACTAGGATGGATCTCTTATTCAAAATATATAATATTTTCAATTGCAGTTTGATTCTTCATAGCAGTGGCTATGACTTCAATGTAGTTAACATTTTTTGTTAGCCTGTTAAAGATACTTCAAACTTGTCTAGAGTTGTGTTTTGAATTCCTATTTGCATGCCTGTGGCATAAGATTATAATGGAAATGTGAAAATAAAACTTATCCTTTGGAGGTAGCTTGAAGTTCAAGTGGCAGTGTTTTGTTGTACATAAATTAAGGACACTAATAAAACGTAGTCAGTTTTAGCACTTTACTTTTAAATGATTGCGTCTTCAAATGTTACAACCCCAGGGGTGGTGTTGACCTTTTTTTAGTAAGTGTTCCAAGAACAGAAAATGCTGGAAAAATTCAACAGGTCTGGCAGCATGGAGAGAGAAACAGAGTTAATGCTTCAGGTCGTATTCCAGGAGTTTTGGTTATTGTTTAAGGCGTGGGTTATGACTTCTTTCAAGCTATTACAACAGACAGCTGAAAGACGCACCACTTCCTCCAGATAAGTATGAGCAAGGTCACATGCTATTTGTATTCACGTTAGTGGGTCAGCATTAATAACAGTGTAGGATTTCAAAATACTAATTTGTTTCATTGAGGACAACTTACCTGTTTACTACAAGCTTTGCTATCAACCATCTTGATTGGTTGGCCCAATATGTAATAGAATTGGAAACTTGTTCAGTGCTGCTTAAAATTATGAGAACCAACAAACTTTTGGAAGTTATTTTGCAATTTCCTCCAACATAAATTTTGTTTTTGACTTTGAAAGCATAAGTGTCTAAATAAAGCTTCTCAGAATATGATTCTGGCTCCAGATCACCTGCAGTCGATTGTATTTAATATAGAATTGCACGTGACAATGGACAATTTTTTTATTTTTATAAAACAGCAGACTGTGGGTACTTATTAACTGTAATTGTATGGCTCAGTGTTGAACTTCAGAAACTGTTAGCATGTGTCGTATTAGCCATTGTTAATGTTGAAAGAAATGTTTAATAGGGGCACCTGAATTTTGTAAAGTTATGTTAGGGCTACTGACTTTAAATTTTGAAGTAGAAAAAGCATGAAATGATAATTGCAACCATTTTGTCCCTATTTGCAATCTGTTGTAATGATGAAATTATATTCATTAACTTGTGAAATTAAGTTGCACACAGCTGTTTATTTTCAGAATCTACTGGTTTCAGTGTGAATATGAATAGATAATATTCCCTCCAAGCTAATAAGGATGAATTCTAAAAATTCAAAAACTTATTAGAATTAAAAAAGTGAACATATTTGGAAATAAAGGAGTTAAGTTGGAGCGGTGAGTGGAGTCTTTCACTTGTCCCACTCCCAGCTCTGACCCTGCAAATGCTGCCAATGGATCAGTTATCACTATCCCTGTCTGCATCTCCCTTATGAATGCCTGTGACCTTATGAATGAGGCCCTTGCCATTCATAAGCCTGAAGTGGATGATTGTATTGACGTATGGCCTTGGCAGAAACCAGGCTGAGGGGTCTAAACCGCTGTCATGGGTTTGTGACTTATCACCAAATCAACCTTGTTCTGACATCCTCCTCTGATGACACGTTCTTCTTTGAGCTTCTCATCTTAGTTAAAATCCTCATTCTCTACTGCCCACCATAATAAAATTTGCACTGAGATCTTCACTGTTTTCCCCCTGTAGCCACTGCGCAGAGCCATTTCTCATCATCGGTGATTTCAATCTCCATCTCAACTCGTACTCTTTCTCCTAGGTTGACTGTCCTCCTATCTTCCCTTAAACCCTCCCTCCATATTAAATCCCTGAACCATATTTATGGCCACTCGTTAAGATTGCAATCATTTGTGCCCGTCATTCACTGATGAGACCATCTCTGATCAATTGTAATGCTCTTCATCCACTTCCCTGTTTTCCCTCTCCTAACCTTACTTCAATCTGTGTCTGCTCCTGTGGCCGGTGGGGTGGGGGTGGGGGTGGGGGGTTTAGCTGCGGTTTCTAAATCCCAACTGTCTAGCCTTTGGTCTTTCATTTGCTGACATTTCTGCAGCTACTGATCTGCTCAACTGCACCTCCACCTTTTGATACCCATTAAAACCATTGCTCTCTCTCACCCTGATTGTTTCCCTGGTACACTGTCACCACTGCTTCCTTGAGTCTAATACTTGAATGTATATGGATGGTGGACAGCTGGTTAAACTATTCATTTCCTGAATTGACAGGAACACAAAGAGCTATTGGGTTCTGCTTTCCGCTGCCAAAACTGTTCACCATTCCAGGATCATTGTGAAATGCAAATATAACCTCCAGCAGCTTTTCTTTGCTACAAGATGTCACCTTAAACTCTT
The DNA here is from genome assembly GCF_017639515.1 of Carcharodon carcharias. Taxonomy (NCBI): domain Eukaryota; kingdom Metazoa; phylum Chordata; class Chondrichthyes; order Lamniformes; family Lamnidae; genus Carcharodon; species Carcharodon carcharias. Next base: position 172,276,669 of record NC_054472.1, read on the forward strand.
CTTCCCTGTCTCCTTCATCCTTGTCTCCAACAACAAGTGCTCATCAATTTATTCATCCCTAATCTTGAGACTATCCATTCAGCTGCCTCTGCCGCTTCCCTTCAATTGCCCTATCCCATTAAACCAAACTTCCTATAAGATTTCCTCCTTAACTCACATCTTTCTCCAGTTTCTCCAATCTTCCCTTATCAGGATAGCAGAGTAAAGGTCATTACCTTCTGAAAGTGAAATAGCAGAATCTGTTCATAGCAGAAAAAGGGTCAGCATTGTCTCAAAACAAAAACATGAAAGCAAGATGCAGACTGGCACTTAGGGCGAAAAAGTTCAAAATGGAAGAGAGAGTTCGTGGTCTGAAGTTGTTGAACTCGATGCTCAGTCCAGAAGGCTGTAAAGTTCTGAATCGAAAGATGAGACGCTGTTTCTCCAGCTTGTGTTGAGCTTCACTGGAACATTGTAACAGGCCAAGGACAGAAATGTGAGCATGAAAAGCAAGTTGATGAATTGAAATGGCAAACAACAGGAAGGTCAGGGTCATGCTTGTAGGCTGAGTGAAGGTGTTCTGCAAAGCGGTCACCCAGTCAGTATTTCCTAAGAAGCCATATTGAACTCGAAACTTTAACTTTGTTTCTCTCTCCACAGATGTTGCCAGACCTGCTTGGTTTTTCCAGCATTTTCTGTTTTTGTTTCAAATTTCCAGTGTCCGCAGTATTTTGCTTTCATTTGATGACTGTTCGTTGCCTTCATGTTAATTGAAGCTGTTAATGGTTCCCCTTCAAATCTGCCATCACCAATCTCCTCAAATCTGCTTTCCTTGCAAACTTTTGCACCATCTACAATCTCCTTTTCCCCACCACATCAATCCGTGCCCATCTTCACTGGAACTCCACGTTTCAATCCCTCTAATCAGGTTTCCCCCATTACCACTGTACTGAGATTGCTCTTAGCAAAATGAGATCCTGCGAGACTGTGACTATGGCAAATGATCCCCCCCTTGTCGTCCTTGATCAGCCACAGCATCATTCTCCAATGCCTATCCTTCAGCTACGTTCATGACTGCATTCATGTGCTTTCATTCTCATCTATACAATTGTAGCTCCTGCAGCATTACAAGATGTAACAAGATGGATGAATTGATAGCACAAATAGAAATGAGTATGATATGATAGCCATTTCAAAGACATAGTTGCAAAGTGATCACTGCTGGGATCTGAATATTCAAGAGTATTTGACATTTTGAAATGACAAGTAGAAAAGAAAGGGAGATGGGGTAGCTCTGTTAATAAAGGATGAGATCAGTGCAGTAGTGAGAAATGATCTTAATTTGGAGGATCAGTTTGGGTGGAGCTAAGGAATAACAAAGGAAATCACTGGTGGGAGTAGTTTATAGACAATAGCTACGCTGTAGGGTGGAGTTTAACTCTAGCAATAATGGGGGCTTATAAGAAACGTACCAATAATTGTGGGAGATTTTAATCTTGATTATAGATTGGACAAATCAAATTGTAGCAAAGGTAGTCTGGAGGATGAGTTCATGGAATTTATTTGGGTCAGTTTCTTAAAGCAATACATTCTGGAACCAACCAGTGAATAGACTGTTTTAGACCTAGTAATTTGTAATGAGACAGAATGAATTAATCTCATAGTAAAGGATCCTCTAGGTAAGAGTGATAACATGGTAAAATTTCATAATCAGTTTGAGGATGAGAAATCTGGGTCTGAAGTTAGTGTCTTAAGCTTAAAGGCAATTACAAGAGAATGAAGAAGAGTTGGCTAGAGTGGAATGGAAAAAAATAGGCTATGAGGTAAGATGGTAGAGAAGCAGTGCCGATATTTAAGGAGAGGCTTTATAATTCTTGACTAAGTTATATTCCATTGAGAGATATTCTACAAGAAGAATGCACCATCGTGGCTAAGGATGGTATCAAATTGAAAGAAAAAATGTACAATTCTGCACAGATTAGTGGTAGGTCAGAAGATTGGGGAAATTTTAGAAACCAGCAAAGGTTAACTGAGGGAGAGAAATCAGAGTAAGAGAGAAAACTAGCAAGAAATGTAAAAATGGAAAGTAAAAGCTTCTACACGCAAAAAAAAGGAAGAGAGTAGCCAAAGCGAGTGTTGGTCCCTTAAAGGTGAGATTGGGGAATTAATAATGGGAAGCAAGGAAATAGCAGAGATTTTGAAGAAGTATTTTGTATCTACCTTCACAGAAGAAGACACAGAAAGACAGTAGAAAAGCAGGGGGTGAAAAGGAGGGAGAAACTCAAAACAATCACAACATTAGAGAAAAGGTACATAGAACCATAGGAAAATTACAACACAGAAAGAGGCCATTCAGCTTACAAGAAAGACTACTGAAACAAAAGGAATATGTTCAAACAAATTGCCAGGACCTTAGGGAACCTATGGTTCCTTATTGGCCGAGGCATTGCCATGGAAAAAACAATCAAAGTAGACTTGCCCAACCAATCAGCATCCTTTTGTTCATGGAGAATAAATTATTGTGATTTTGAAATTTGGTATTCTTTCATCTGTCCTGATGAGTGCAAGATGAAAAGCTTCGGCAACATGTTTCTATATTCCCGAGCTTTAAGATTTATGTTAATTGGCAAAAGAAGCAATGGAGACATGAGGAAAAAATTTCTCTCTCAGTGAGTGTGTGGGACCTAGAATACACTGCCTGGGAGTGTGATGGAGGCAGGTTTAATCAAAGCATTTAAGAGGGAACTGGATTATTATTTGAAAAAGAAGAATGTGCAGGGCTATGGAAAGAAGGCTAGGGAGTGGCATTAGATAAATAGCTCCTTTGGAGAGCCAGCGCAGACTCTACAGGCCGAATGGCTCCTTTCTGTACTGTAACTTATGATTCTAAGTCTGCACATTCCAAAACAGCGTTTAAAACTGCATGCTTCCCAGTCTTTTTGATAGCTTAAAAAGATTGAAGATGTGAATTTCTGTGGAACATATATCCCATGGTAATACAGAACTTGAATTATTTGTCTGTGAAAGGGGGAATAGAAGTTCTTTCTCTTTAATTAATTTTTTTAAATGTATATTTGTAGGTCCATTTACAGATGTTGTAACTACAAACCTCAAATTGAAAAACCCTGCAGATAAGAAGGTCTGCTTCAAAGTGAAGACTACAGCACCACGCCGGTATTGTGTACGGCCTAATAGTGGGATTATTGATCCTGGAACAACAGTTACTGTTTCTGGTAAGAAAGATGGCAAAGTCAGATGACCTTCAACAAATCTAAGAGCACTTGTTCATTTTTAACCAACGTGTAAGGAATTGTTTTCAGTTGTTAGAATTAGTTGAAAATTGTGGTGTTCTTGATTTAGAGTATGGAATACATTGACTACATTTGTTCATTAAAACTGCGTGCATCTAAATATCTGCTTGTAATTTGAGATTCATATCTGCACTGCTGAGTGTGGCAGTGTTCATAAATAAATGTATGATTATGTTCCTATGACTATTCAGTTAAACTGTAAATAGTAGTGGGTACTATACTAAAATAGATAGCAAATATCAGGCTTTTAATAAATTTGCAGACAGGTTTTCAATCAGAGTAGCTGGGGATCATCTGACGTTTTTGCTAGGGTCGGCTTGGATATTTTTAACTTGACTGCAAATAGTTGCAGTCTTTTGGTTGACATTGACTATACAATTTTTAACTAACAAATAAAGCAACTAAATTTTCATGCAGTTTTTGAGTTGCTTCACAGAGTTGAGGCTGAGAACATTCTTAAATTCTTTTTGGGTGCAACTGACAATGTTTGTGTTTTAAACTCAGGGATTTAGTTCAGTATTTTTATAGGATTTAGAGGATTAAGCACATTTATCCATATCATCCATCTCCCTGGCACCCTTTGAAGGTAATTGGTTCTTTTAGCTCAATAACTTGGTTGTTCAATTCCTTGGTTGCTCAATTCAATCTTTGGTTTATTTTGAACAACTAGTTGAGTAAGTAGTCCAGGGTGCCATGAATTCACCAGCAGAACAATCCAAATGTGATATACACTTGTTTCAATCCCTTACTTGTGCATCATAATTAAAACCAAGCCTTAATCTCTCATATTTGAGAGCCCATCTGTCAAATCACGTGCATTAAACATGCAAACTTCTGTTGCATTTGTGAATGTCATAATGGTTATGTTGGATTCTGATTGGTGCATGGACCCAAAAATAACGGAGATTTAGTGGCTATGATTTTGTGGTAAAAACATCAATGTTCACGATTCTTAGAGACTAAATCGGACAACAATTTCAAATGTGTACTTCAAATGAAAGACTGGAAATTGCTGTTCAAATTGTCCTGCTCCTCCAGAAGCTGTACAATAACAGTATCTTCCCAAAGACGCAGCATTAAAATGTATGGAAGGGCATTAATTTGTGGTGTTTACCCGCTAGATACCCTCAATCCATGTCAGAAATGTTTTGGCCTATCGTTCAAGTGTAAGTGAATTTTTAATGGTGTGATGAGTTTTAATTATTACTATGTAATTTCTATTCTAAGTGTAGTATCTCATTCTTTCAGACTTTAATCAGTGTTGGAGATTTTAAAATGTTTTTACTTTGACTCGTTTCTGTCTGTCTTTCTCTGTCAGTTCCATCTTTGTTTCCTCTTTATTTTGCTTTCTGTGTTTGATTTCAGTTTGCATTAAATATTGTAATTTACACTTCTTGGTTTAGGCTTTGCATGGTTCAGTGAGATTCTTCAGCGTGGTAAGGGTACGCAGATTGGCTTGATCTGATCGCACAGATCCCAGACAAAAACAGAATTACCTGGAAAAACTCAGCAGGTCTGGCAGCATCGGCGGAAAAGAAAAGAGTTGACGTTTTGCGTCCTCATGACCCTTCAACAGAACTGAATGAATCCAAGGAGAGGGGTGAACTATAAGCTAGTTTAAGGTCGGGGGGGGTAGGGGAGAGAAGTGGAGGGGGTGGTGTGGTTGTAGGGACAAGCAAGCAGTGATAGGAGCAGATAATCAAAAGATGTCACAGACAAAAGAACATAGAGGTGCTGAAGTTGGTGATATTATCTAAAAGAATGTGCTAATTAAGAATGGATGGTAGGGCACTCAAGGTACAGCTCTAGTGGGGGTGGGGAGGGCATAAAAGATTTAAAAATAATGGAAATAGGTGGGAAAAGAAAAATCTATATAAATTATTGGAAAAAACAAAAGGAAGGGGGAAGAAACAGAAAGGGGGTGGGGATGGAGGAGGGAGTTCAAGATCTAAAGTTGTTGAATTCAATATTCAGTCCGGAAGGCTGTGAAGTGCCTATTCGGAAGATGAGGTGCTGTTCCTCCAGTTTGCGTTGGGCTTCACTGGAACAATGCAACAAACCAAGGACAGACAAGTGGGCAAGGGAGCAGGGTGGAGTGTTAAAATGGCAAGCGACAGGGAGGTTTGGGTCATTCTTGCAGACAGACCGCAGGTGTTCTGCAAAGTGGTCGCCCAGTTTACGTTTGGTTTCTCCAATGTAGAGGAGACCGCATTGGGAGCAACGAATGCAGTAGACTAAGTTGGGGGAAATGCAAGTGAAATGCTGCTTCACTTGAAAGGAGTGTTTGGGCCCTTGGACGATGAGGAGAGAGGAAGTGAAGGGGCAGATGTTGCGTCTTTTGCGTGGGCGTGCGGAGGCTGGTGGGGTCCGCATTCGAAGGATCATCCTCCGCCATTTCCGCCAACTCCAGCATGATGCCACCACCAAACACATCTTCCCTTCAGCCCCCCGGCGGCATTCCGTAGGGATCGTTCCCTCCGGGACACCCTGGTCCATTCCTCCATCACCCCCTACTCCTCAACCCCCACCTATGGCACCTCCCCATGCCCACGCAAAAGATGCAACACCTGCCCCTTCATTTCCTCTCCCCTCACCGTCCAAGGGCCCAAACACTCCTTTTAAGTGAAGCAGCATTTCACTTGCATTTTCCCCAACTTAGTCTACTGCATTCGTTGCTCCCAATGCGGTCTTCTCTACATTGGAGAGACCAAACATAAACTGGGCGACCGCTTTGCAGAACACCTGCGGTCTGTCTGCAAGAATGACCCAAACCTCCTTGTCGCTTGCCATTTAAACACTCCACCCTGCTCTCTTGCCCACTTGTCTGTCCTTGGTTTGCTGCATTGTTCCAGTGAAGCCCAACGCAAACTGGAGGAACAGCACCTCATCTTCCGACTAGACACTTCACAGCCTTTCGGACTGAATATTGAATTCAACAACTTTAGATCTTGAACTCCCTCCTCCATCCCCACCCGCTTTTTGTTTCTTCCCCCTTCCTTTTGTTTTTTCCAATAATTTATATAGATTTTTCTTTTCCCATCTATTTCCATTATTTTTAAATCTTTTATGCCCCCCCCACCCCCACTAGAGCTGTACCTTGAGTGCCTTACCATGCATTCTTAATTAGCACATTCATTTAGATAATATCACCAACTTCAGCATCTCTGTGTTCTTTTGTCTGTGACATCTTTTGATTATCTGCTCCTATCACTGCTTGCTTGTCCCTACAACCACACCACACTCCTCCACTTCTCTCCCCCCCCCCCTCCCCCACCTTAAACTAGCTTATATTTCACCCCTCTCCTTGGATTCACCCAGTTCTGTTGAAGGGTCATGAGGACTTGAAACGTCAACTCTTTTCTTCTCAGCCGATGCTGCCAGACCTGCTGAGTTTTTCCAGGTAATTCTGTTTTTGTTTTGAATTTCCAGCATCCGTAGTTTTTTGTTTTTATCACACAGATCCCAGATCTTCTGTAGAGGATGCTGTGCTGTTCCAGATTTCTGATAACTGCAAGTTGCCGTGCATCAGCCCACAAGAAATCTGGATAAGTGTTGCGACCACAAAATCCATATCATTAAGTTGCATCACAGAATTTCCTTTGAAATATTCAATTTCCGAATCAAACTTAAAGAAAGGAAATAGATTTGCATTTATAAAGTTTCTTTCATGGCCACTGGAAGTCCCAAAGCGTTTTACAACCACAGAAGTACTTTTGATATGTAGTCATTGGTACAATGTAGGAAATGTAGCAGCTAATTTGCACACAGCAAACCTCCTCAAACAGCAATGTGGTAACGACCAGATTTTCTGTTGATTGAGGGATTAACACTGGCCAGGACACTGAGAATATTTCCCTTGCTCTTCTGTGATACAGTGCCAAGGAATCTTTTACATCCATCTGAGAAGGCAGACTGGTTCAAGATGTACCAAGTGGTCTGCCACATAAATCGGTGCCAGGGCCTTAACTTTTTACAATTTATATAAATGCCTTGGTTGAAGGGACCGAGGTATGGTTTCTAAATTTGCTGATGACACAAAGATAGGTAGGAAAGTAAGTTATGAAGAAGACATAAAGAGGCTGCAAAGGGACGTAGATATGATAAGTCATTGGGCAAAGATCTGACAAATTGAGTATAACGTGGCAAAATGTGAAATTGTCCCTTTTGGCGGTTAGAATAAAAAGGAAACATATTTCCTAAATGGTGAGAGATTGCAGAGCTCTGAGATGTAGAGGGATTTGGGTGTTGTAGTGCATAAATCACAAAAGGTTATGCAGGTGCAGCAAATAATTAGGAAAGCCAACAGAATGTTATCGTTTGTTGTGAGGAGAATTGAATACAGAAGTAGGGAGGTTATGCTTCAGTTGCACTGGGCATTGGTGAGACTGTGTTACAGCATTGGTCTCCCTATTTAAGGAAAGTAAACGCATTTGAAGCAGTTCAGTGGAGGTTTACCAGACTATATCTGGAATGTGCAGGTTGTCTTTTGAAGAAAGATTGGACAGACTAGGCTTGTATCGGCTAGAGTTTAGAAGTGTAAGAAGCGACTTGATTGAAGCATATAAGATCCTGAGGGGTCTTGACAGGATGGATGTGGAAAGGATGCTTTCCTGTTGTGGGAGAATAGAATGAAAGGCCATTAATCAAAAATTGCAAGTCACCCATTTAAGACAGAGACACAGTGTCTTTAAGTATTCTTAAGGCAGAGGTAGATAGATTCTTGATAAGCAAGGGGATGAAAGGCTATCGGGGGTAGGTGGGAATGTGGAGTTGAGGTTACAATCAGATCAGCCATAATCTTATTGAATGGTGGAGCAGGTTCCAGGGGCCGAGTGGCCTACTCCTGCTCCATGTTCGTTTGTTGTCTTGGGTTTGCGGCTGGGTTGAGGGGGGTGGTGTCATCTGAAAGAAAGCATCTATGACTTTGCAACACTTGCCCAATACTGCAATCCTGAAATGGGACTTGAACACACAAGGTTCTTACGCAGGTGACAATGTAACCAGCTGAGCCACAACTGACACTAATCCAACATTCTCTTGAAAGAACTGTTTGTTTTACTTCACAGCTTTCTTCCTGTACTGAAACTTTTCCTAAGACATATTGTCCAGGGACTGGTCACCTTCTGAATTAATATCCCAGTCACTTCGTTATCGTGTGTGGGTCTAGGTAGTGTTTTTTAATTCATTCATGGGATGTGGGTGCTCGCTGGCTAGGCCAGCATTTACTGCCCATCCCTAATTGCCCTTGAAAAGGTGGTGGCGAGCTACCTTCTTGAACTGCTGCAGTCCATGCATCCGCAAGGCTGAGGATTACATGGATAGCACGTTTAGAGAGTTGGTCACACCACAGCTAAGTAGTACAGAGGCAGAAAGGGAATGGGTGACTGGCAGAATACCTGAGAGGAACAGGCAGTTGGTGCAGGAATCCCCTGAGGCTATCTCACTTTCTAACCGCTATTCTATTTTGGCTACTGGTGAGCGAGATGGTTCCTCAGAGGACTATAGCAAGAGCCAAGTTCATTGTACCACGGGTGGCTTAGTTGCACAGAAGGGGAAGTAGAAGAGTGGAAGTGCTCCAGTGGTAGGCGATTCCATAGTTAAGAGAGTAGACAGGCATTTCTGTGGCAGTAGACGTGACTCCAGGATAGTATGTTGCTTCCCTGGCGCCATCAAGGATGTCACAGAGTGGCTGCAGGACGTTCTTTTGGAGGAGGGCGAGCAGCCAAGAGGCCTGATCCACCATGAAATCAGTGACATAGGTAGGAAAAGGTACAAGGTCCTGAAAACAGATTTTAAAGAATTATGGGAATTAAAAAGCAGGACCTCAAGAGCAGTAATCTCAGGATTACTCCCAGTGCCGTGTACCAGTGTGCATAAGAATAGGAAGATTGAGCAATTCAATATGTGGCTGGAGAAATGGAATAGGAGGGAGGGCTTTAGATTTCTGAGGCATTGGGATTGGTTCTGGGGCACGTGGGACCTGAAACAAGAAGGACAGGTTACACCTTAAAAAGGCTTGGACTAATGTTCTTGTGGGGAGGTTGGCTACTGCTGTTGGGGACACTTTAAACTAGATTGGCAGGGGGTTGAGAACCTGAGGGGATATTCAAAGTGCAGAGGAGAAAAACTGGCAGTGGGAAGTAGTGACAGATCAACTGATAGTGAGGATGTATCAGAGAGTAGTGTCAAGGTAGATGGAATACTTGGAGAGTTCGATGGAATTAGAGTAGGCAATAGTAAGTCATTAGATGGGGTCAGAAGAAAGGGGAAAATAAAAAATAAAGCCTAAATCAGGGCTAATGTGCATGTAAGTGAATGGATGAAGCGTGGTTAATAAGACTGGTGAACTGCAGGCAGAGGTTGACAAATGGAAATGTGATATTGCTATAACAGAGACCTAGCTCAAAGAAGGGCAGGTCTGGGTGTTAAATATTCCTGGGTGCAAAGTGTTTAGGAGAGACAGGAAAGGAAGATAAGTTCTATGTTCTGTGTTGAGTTCTGTGGAAGGGTCATGAGGACTCGAAACGTCAACTGTTTTCTTCTCCGCCGATCCTGCCAGACCTGCTGAGTTTTTCCAGGTAATTTTGTTTTTGTTAAGGAAGAAAAGTGTTGGGGAGGGGAAGAGAGTGGCAATATTGATTAAAGATGGCATTACAGTACTGGAGAGAGAGGATGTTCCAGAGGGGTCAAGGACGGAATCTCTCTGGCTAGAGGTAAGGAATGAAAAAAGTGCAATAACATTGGTGCCATATATAAATCACCAACTAGTGGAAGGGCTGTGGAGAAACAAATTTGCTAAGAAATTACAGAGAGGTGCAAGAATTATAGAGTACTCTTAATGGGGGACTTCAATTATCCAAATATAGACTGAGATAGGAATAGTACAAAGGGACAAGAGGAGCGAGAGTTCCTGGAATGTGTTCAAGATAATTTTCTGCAGCAGTATGTTTCCAATCCAGTGAGTGCTCTTGCACTTTCGGACATGCCGCTGGGGAATAAGTTGGCCTAAGTGGATCACATATCAGTGGGAGAGCCTCTAGGGGACAGTGACCATTGTATCAGAATGTTTAGGTTAATCATAGAAAAGGACAGGGAGCAATCCAGTGCAGGGATAATTAATTGGGGGAAAGCCAGCTTCAGTGCGATGCGAATGCACCTGAGTCAAGTGAGTTGGAATCAAATGTTGGCAGAAAAGATGGTGGCTGAACAATGGGCCATCTTCAAAGAAAAAATATTGCGGGCAACGTCAAGGCATATCCCCTTGAAGGGGAAAGGCAGGACAAATAAATCCAGAGAGCCTTGGATGACAAGAGAGATAGAGATGAAGATGAAAAGGAAGAAGTGCGCGTTAAGACAGATGACAGGTAGAAAATACAATGGAAAATCAGGCTGAATATAGAAGGACCAGAGGGGAAGTGAAGAAGCTATTAAGGAAAACAAGGAGAGAGCATGAAAAGAGGCTGGCAATGAACATAAAAGGGAATTCCAAGGCCTTCCATAAGCATGTAAATAATAAAAGGGTAGTTAAAGAAGGAGGAGGTTTGATTAGGGATAAAAAAGGGGACTTGCATGTGCAGGCAGGAGAAGTAGCAGAGGTGTTGAACAAGTACTTTGCAACTGTCTTTACAAAGGAAGATGGTGTTACCTAGGCTGGGATGAGAGAGGAGATAACTTGTACGCTAGATGAACTTACAATCAAGAGGAAGGTGGTGTTGGAAAGGCTATCTTCACTTAAAATAGCTAAGATACCAGGACCGGATGAGATGCATCCAAGGGTGCTGAGGGAAGTGAGAATGGAAATTGCAGACACTAGTGATAATCTTCCAGACTTCCTTAGACACAGGGGAGTTGCCAGAGGACTGGAGAATTGCAAATGTTATACCCTTGTTCAAAAAGGGATGCAAGGATAAAGCTGGCAACTACAGATCAGTCAGTTTAACCTCAGTGGTAGGAAAACTTCTGGAAGCTTTAGAATGAGATAAAATCAGTAGGCACTTAGACAAGTGCAGCATAATTAAGGAAAACCAGCATGGATTCATTATGGGGAGATCATGAAGGCATTTGATAGAGTGCCACACAACAGACTTGTGAGCAAAATTCTAGGTCATGGAATAAAAGGGAAAGTAGGCACTTGTATGAGAAATTGGCTGAGTGACAGGAAACTGTAGTAATAAATGGTTGATTTTCAGACTGGAGGAAGGCTTGTAGTGGAGTTCTCCCGGGGTCAGTATTGGGACCCTTGCTCGTCCTGATATATTAAACACCTAGACTGTGGTGTGCAGGGCATGATTTCAACATTTGCAGATGATACGAAGATTGGAAATGTCAATTGTGATAGGGATAGTCTTGATCTTCAAAAGGACATAGTTATGTTGGTGGAGTGGACAGACAAGTGGCAGATGAAGTTCAATGGAGAGAAGTGTGAGACGATTCATTTTGGCTGAAAAAATATTGAGAGATGGTATAAAATAAAGGGAGAGCCTCTAAAGGAGGTGCAGGAATAGAGGGACTTTGGTGTGTATGTACATAGTCATTGAAGATGGTAGGGCATGTTGAGAGAGCAGTTAACAAAGCATATGGTATCTTAGGCTTTATTAATAGAGGCATTGAGTACAAGAGTAAGGCGGTCATGTTGAACTTGTATAAGACACGAGTTAGGCTTCATCTGGAGTACTGTGTCCAGATATGGGCACCATACTTGAGGAAGGATGTGAAGGCTTTTGAGAGAGTACAGAGGAATTCGCAAGAACAACTTCAGTGGTAAAGAGCTGCACTTATGAGGATAAATTGGAGAAGCTAGGACTCTATTCCTTGGAGAAAAGAAGGCTGAGGGGAGATTTAATAGAGCTATTCAAGATCCTCAGGGGTATGGATAGGGTAACTAGTGAGAAACTGTTCTTACTCAAGAGAACATCAAAAACGGGAAAGCACAGATTCAAAATAATTGGCAAAAGGAGTAAATGTGATGTGAGGAAACATTTTTTCACCCAGAGGGTTTTGGAGTCTGGAACAAACTACCTGAAAGGGTGGTGGAGGCAGATTCGATCGAGGTATTCAAAAAGGAATTGGGATTGCTATCTGAAGAGAGAATGTACAAGGTTCTGGGTTAAGGCAGGGGAGTAGGACTAGGTGGAATGCTCGTTCAGCGAGTCATTGCAGACTCAATGGGCTAATTGGCTTCCTTCTGCACTGTAAAGATACTGTGATACTTTGATATGTGTTGTAAGTACACTCATAGTGCAGTTAGGGAATTCCAAGATTTTGACCCAGTGACATGAAGGAATAGCGATATATATCCAAGTCAGGATGGTAAGTGGCTTGGAGGGGATCTTCAGGTGATGGTGTTCCCCTGTGTCTGCTGCCCTTGTCCTTCTCGATGGTGGAGATTGTGGGTTTGGAAGGTGCTGTCTAAGGTGGCTTGGTGAGTTCCTGCAGTGCATCTTGTAGATGGTACACACTGTTGCCGCTGTGCGTCAGTGATGGAGGGAGTGAATGTTTGTAGATGGGTTGCCAATCAAATGGGTTGCTTTGTCCTGGATGGTGTCAAGCTTCTTGAGTGTTGTTGGAGCTGCACTCATCCAGGCAAGTGGAGAGCATTCCATCACACTCCTGACTTGTGCCTTGTAGATGGTGGACAGGCTTTGGGGAGTCAGGAGGTGAATTACTCGCTGCAGGAATACTAGCCTCTGAGCTGCTCTTGTAACCACAGTATTATGGTTAGTCCAGCTCAATTTCTGGTCAATGGTAACCCCAAGATGCTGATCGTGGGGGGATTCAGCGATGGCATTGCCATTGAATGTCACGGGGCGATGGTTAGATTCTCTCTTGTTGGAGTTGGTAATTGTCTGACACTTGAGTGGCATGCATGTTAACTGCCACTTGTCATCCCAATCCTGGATATTGTTCAGGTCTTGCTGCCTTTGGACATGGACTGCTTCAGTACCTGAGGAGTCGTGAATGATGCTGAACATTGTGCAATCATCATTGAACATCCCCACTTCTGACCTTATGATGGAAGGAAGGCCATTGATGAAGCAGCTGAACATGGTTAGGCCTAGAATTACTACCCTGAGGAACTCCTGCAGTGGTGTCCTGGAACTGAGATGATTGACCTCCAACAAACACAACCACCTTCCATTGTGCTAGGTATGACTCCAACCAGAGGGTTTTCCCCCAGATTCCCATTGACTCCAGTTTTGCCAAGGCTTCTTGATGCCACACTCAGTCAAATGCTGCCTTGATGTCAAGGGCAGTCACTCTCATCTCACTTCAGGATTTCAGCTCTTTGTGAATATTGAATATTGACCCGGTATTTTATCATGAGGAGCACTACAGGTAATCCAGATCATGTGTTTATCATGTGTTTTTCCATCAGAAGGCACTGAATAGCAACCAGAAGCAAAAACCTAAGCTGAATTATTTCTCTCCACTCGAGTCCAGATATACTGAGACTGAAGTTAGTTATCTCAGTGCATGGGAGATCAAACCCAATCATTCTGGTCTTTATGGTGTCATTTGAATGCTAGACCACCTTTTTTGTTTGAATTAATGATGGTGTTAAGTGGTCTGGAGATTATTATGGGCAAATGTAACTAACTAAGGCCATGGAACAACAGCATAGTCGTTATGTTGCAAGACAAGTAACTCATTGACCAGTAACTTAACTGGTCCAGCCAGATAAATGCCGTGGTTACAAGTGCAGGTTAGAGACTGGATGATCTGCAGTTAAGAATTCTCCTTACGGCCCAGTTCGTATCAACAAGAATAGGAATTTCAGCCCCTCTGGCCTACTCCACCATTCAGTTAGACTATGGTTGATCAAGATCTTAACTCCTTCCAGTTGCCTTGATTCTGTAATTCAGCCATGGCAAGGCACAAGTCAGGCGTGTAATTGAATGCTCCCACTTGCCTGGATGAGTGCAGCTCCAACAGCACTCAAGTTTGGCACCATCCAAGACAAAGCAGCCCACTTGCTTGGCACCCCATCCACCACCTTCAACATTCACTCCCTATATGGACCATCTATAAGATGCACTGCAGCATTTTGGGAAAGCTTCCAAATCTGCAGCCTATAAGAACAGGAGCAGTCGGCACATGGAAACAACACCATCTGCAAGTTTCCCTCAAAGTTGCAAACCACCCTGACTTGGAAATACATTGTTGTGCCTTCATTGTCACTAGGTCAATTTCTTGGAACTCTCTCAACAGCATTGTGGGTGAGCTTATAGAACACAAATTCCAGCAGTTCAAGAAGGTGGCTCACCACCATCTTAAAGCAATTAGGGATGAGTAATAAATGCTGGCCTTACTAGCAACGAATGCCCACATTGTATGAATGGGGAAAAAACTTCTCCAAGTTACTGAAGTCTGTTAAAAAAAATTTTAATTAGTTTTTTGGAGTAGTAATCATGTTGCTTCCACTGTAATTTGTATTGAGACCTGCATAAAAACTGAGCGCTGTAAATATATATGAGTTTAATAAAATTGGAAACCTGGAAATGACAGGCTTGCCAAATAGCTAATAGAAAAACAGAAAATGCTAGAGATACTCAGCAGGTCTGACAGCCTCTGTCAGAAAGAAACAGTTAACTTTTATGTTTGTGACCTTTCATCAAACAATTCAAAATTCAGATTGCTAGATTTTTGTTTGGCATGTCTGAGTTACGGAACCAGGACAACTGGAAGGAGTTAGGACCTTGATCAGCTGTAGCCTAATTGAATGGTGGAGTAGGCCTGAGGGGCTGAAATGCCTATTCTTGTTCCTCTGTTCCTATATTCGTGTTATTTCCTGGAATTAATGTTGGTTTAATCAATTATTGTTCAATTTTTCCTTGTGTTATGGAACAATTACTTAGTGAGTGGCTACTTATGATTAATATACTGTTGAAAAGGAATGTCAGCAAAAGTAATCTTTCTCTCCATTTTCCTTATCCTTAAGTTTTCTTATCCTTAATAAATGTGGGTATTCCTTATAATTTCTCACTGGTCGAGAGTTGAAATTAGCAGTTACTTTATCTATATTAAAGTCAATTGGGTGACAACAAAAAATTCTTTTGAAATATTATATTTGGTTATGCCCATCACATCTTGCTAGAATTGCAAGTTGTTTCCACATCACCTGGCATGAAGTCCCGGATTGCCACCTTAAAGAAAACTTAAGAGTTAGAGATTTTCAGGATGGTAGGATGGACAATTCAAGCAAAACAATCAATCCAACTTAGTCATAGTCATAATGACACATAACGAGGCCATTCAGCTCATTGGGTCCACGCTGGCCCTCTGTGGAACAGTCAGTCAGCCCTCTGGCCCCACTCTATTCCTGTTGCCCTGCAAGTTTATTTTTCTCAAGTGCCCATCCAGTTTCCTTTTGAAATCATTGAATATCTCCACTGCCGCCACCCTTGCAGTCTTCCAGATTATTATCACTTGCTGTGTAAAAGAAAAAGTTCTTCCTCGCATTCCCCCTGCATCTCTTTGCCAAACACCTTAAATCTGGTAACAAAAACAGAATTACCTGGAAAAACTCAGCAGGTCTGGCAGCATCGGCGGAGAAGAAAAGAGTTGACGTTTCGAGTCCTCATGACCCTTCGACAGAACTTGCGTTCGAGTCCAAGAAAGAGTTGAAATTTCAACTTATTTCAACTCTTTCTTGGACTCGAACGCAAGTTCTGTCGAAGGGTCATGAGGACTCGAAACGTCAACTCTTTTCTTCTCCGCCGATGCTGCCAGACCTGCTGAGTTTTTCCAGGTAATTCTGTTTTTGTTTTGGATTTCCAGCATCCACAGTTTTTTTGTTTTTTTGTTTTTACCTTAAATCTGGTGTTGCCCAGTGCTTGTACCATCAGCTTTTTAAAAAATGTATTTTTTCATGAAATCTGAGTGTTGCTGGCAAGGTCAGCATTTGTTGTCCATCCCTTATTGTCCTTGAACTGAGTGGCTTTTGTCCTTAAATTGATTTCAGAGGGCTGTTAAGACTCAGCCACATTGCTATGAGTCTGGAGTCACATAAAGGCCAGACTGGATAAGGATGACAGATTTCCTTCTCTGAAAGACATTAATGAACCAGATAGGATTTTACAACAATTGATGATAGTTTCATGGTCAGCATTACTGAAGCTGGCTTTTATATTCCAGATTTTTTTTATTAATTGAATTCAGGTTCTTCCAGCTGTTATGGTAGGATTTTAACATGTGTCCCCAGAGTATTAGCCTGGGTCTTTGGATTACTAGACATTGCCTACAATGCTACCATCTCCCACCACCCCATTCCAGATGAGAATTGTTTTTCCTTGTCTACCTTATCTGAACCCGCCACAATCTTATACATCTCTATCAAATTTCCCCTCAATCTCCAGTACATCCTGCCTATCAATTTTCACCCCATCCATTACCTTAACACCCCACCTCTACTGATATTTTGTCAGCATCCTCTTCCTTTATAAACACTGATGCAAAGTACTTATTATGTATTCTAGCCTTGCTCTGCACCTCTAAGCACATATCACCACCTTTATCCCGAATTGACCATGATCCGCCTCTTGCTACCCGCTTACTATTTACATGCTGGTAGAAGATTTTTGGGTCCACTTTTATGTTAATTGCCATCCAATTCTCAATTTCTGCCTTTGCCAGTTATATTTTCCTCATGATATTTTGATATTTGGCCTGGCTCTTGCTTGTCAAATTCACCTGATATGCATTTTGCACCCTCTTTATTTTGTTTCATCATTTTCATTCCCTTACTTTTCACCCTTGTTGGGATGTACCTCACCTGTACTTGAACATCTCCTTAAAGATCACTCATTGTTCTGTTATAGGTTTTCCTGTCAGTCTCTGGTTCCATTTTGCTCTGGCTAGATTCCCTCTCATTCCATTGAAGTTAGCCGTCTTTCAATTTAGAAGTTCCATATTAGATTGTACCTTGCTCTTCTCTATTACTAATCTAAACCTTATGATAATCAATCTTACCCGAATGTCCCTTCACAGACACTGAGTCCACATGGCTTCCTCTTATTCCTCAGCACCAGATTTAGCAGTGCCTCCTTTCGAGTTGGGCCAAGATATATATTGGTCAATGGTGATCCTCTTAACAAGTTTCAGAAATCCCTTGCTCTTCATTGTAATATTATCGCAGATGATATTTACATAACTAAAGTACCTCAGTGTTACCACTTTATAGTTCTTGCACCCCTGTGATTTCCTTTCAGGTTTGCTCCTCTATATTCTCTCTCACTAATTGGAGGCCTATAGGAAACCTCCAATCGGGTGATCATTCCTTCCTTGCTCCTCAACCCCAACCAGATGGATAACCTGTCCTTTCCAGTCACGCCCCACCCAATCAAGGACAATTCTCTCTTTCCATCATTGCAGTGTCTTCCCTCGCCAGTGTTGCCCACTGCACCTCCCTTTTATCTTTCCCTATCTTTTCTGAACACTATATTCTTGAATATTAAGCATCCAATCTGCACCATTTTTAAGTTGTTTCTGTCATTGCTGGTTCATCATACTCCTACACAGCCATTTCCCCTTGTTGTTTGCCAACCTTATTCATCATAATTTGTGCGTTTATGTACATGCATCTGAACCTGTCTTTTTATTCCTTGCAGTTCTCTAGCTGTTTCCCATCTGTTTCCTTCCCTAGTACCATCCAACACTCTCACTTTGTACACCTTACTCCTCTTTGATACTACTTTATGCCCATCCCCTGCCATGTTGATTTAAACCCTCCCCAACTATACTAATTAATCCCTCCATGGAGGACATTAATCCTGGTCCTGTTGAGGAGGTGCAGCACATCCCTTTTGAATAGGTGCCTCTGTCCCAGAACTGGTTCCAATTCCCCAAGAATCTGAAGCCCCCTTCCTGAACAATGCCTCAAGCTATGCACTGATCCTCCTTGTCTTCCTGTTTCTCACCTTGCTCACATGCAACACTGGGAATGATGGAGTGATTACTCCCTTCGGGGTCCTACTGTTTAACTTTTCTAGCTCCTGAAAATTTAACTATAGGATCTTAATGCTTTCCCTTTGTTATTGGTGCCGATGTGTACCGCAGTCTCTGGCCTGCTTCCATCCCCCTGCACGATATTCTGGACCGTCTCCTTGATGTCCTTCACTCTGGCCCCAGTGAGACAATACACCATGTGGGACTCTCAGTGGCGGTAACGGAAATGCCTATTTGTCCTCTTGACTATGGAATCGCTGATAATTTCATTTCTACACTTTGTTGTTCCCACCTGTACAGCCCCTTGGTTATTGATGCCATTTTCTGGACTGCACTCCTTCAGGAATCATCACTCCCAGCAGTCTCCAATGCTGAGTACCTGTCTGAGAGTGGCACATACCCTGAAAACTCTGTACTTCCTGCTGCTTTCTACTCTTTTGGATGGTCATTCATCTACGAATCACCATCTAGAAGGACAAGGGTAGCAGATAGATTTTGACCCAGCGACAGTGAAGGAACGGCAATATGTTTCCAAGTCAGGATGGTGATTGGCTTGGAGGGGAACTTCCAGGTGATGGCGTTCCCATCTATCTGCTGCCCTTGTCCTTCTAGATGGTAGTGGTCATGAGTTTGGAAGGTGCTGCCAAAGTAGCCTTGGTGAGTTTCTGCAGTGCGTCTTGTAGGTGGTACACACTGCTGCTACTGAATTTAGGTGGTGGTGGAGTGATTGGCACCCTTCCACGAACAGTCAAGTGAACTGCTTTGTCCTGGATGATATCAAGCTTCTTGAGTGTTGTGGGAGCTGCACTCATCCAGGCAGGTGTGGAGTATTCCATCGCACTTCTGACTTGTGCCTTATAGATGGTGGACAGGCTTTAGGGAGTCAGGACACACAATTCCTAGCCTCTGACCTGCTCTTATAGCCACAGAATTTATATGGCTAGTCCAGTTCAGTTTCTGGTCAATGGTAACCCCCAAGATGTTGATAGTGGGGATTCAGCAATGGTAATGCCATTTAATGTCAAGGGGCAATGGTTAGATTCTCTCTTGTTGGAGATTGCCATTGCCTGGCACTTGTATGGCGTGAATGTTACTTGCCACTTGTCAGCCCAAGCCTGGATGTTGTCCAGGTCTTGCTGCATTTGGGCATGGACTACTTCAGTATCTGAAGAGTTGCAAATGGTGCTGAACATTATGCAATCATTAGGAGCATCCCCACTTCTGACAATGGAAGAAAGGTCATTGAAGCAGATGAAGGTGGTTGGGCCTAGAATACTACCCTGAGGAATCCCTGCAGTGATGTCCTGGAGCTGAGATGACTGACCTCCAACGACCACAAACATCTTCCTTTGTGCTATGTATGACTCCAACCAGCAGAGCGTTTTCCCCCTGATTCCTGCTGACTCCAGTTTTGCTAGGGCTCCATGATGCCATGCTCTATCAACTGCATCCTTGATGTCAAGGGCAATCACTCTCATCTCATCTCGGGAGTTCAGCTCTTTTGTCCATGTTTGAACCAAGGCTATAATGAGGTCAGGAGCTGAGTGGTCCTGGTGCAACCCAAACTGAGCATCAGTGAGCAGGTTATTGATAAGTAAGTGTCGCTTGATAGAAACCTTCCATCACTTTACTGATAATAGAGAGTAGACTGATGGGGCGGTAATTGGCCGGGTTGGATTTCTCCTGCATTTTGTGTGTAGGACATACCTGGACAATTTTCCACATTGCTGGGTAGATGCCAGTGTTATAGCTGTACTGGAACAGCTTGGCTAGGGGTGCGGCAAGTTCTGGAACACACGTCTTCAGTACTATTGCCGGAATATTGTCAGAGCCCACAGCCTTTGCAGTATCCAGTGCCCTCAGCCATTTCTTGATATCACATGGAGTGAATCGATTTGGCTGAAGACTGGCATCTGTGATGCTGGGGCCATCAGGAAGAGGCAGAGATGGATCATCCACTCGGCATTTCTGGTTGAAGACTGTAGCACATGCTTCCGACTTATCTATTGCACCGACGTGTTGGGCTCCCCTGTCGTTTGAGGATGGGGATTTTTGTAGAGCAGCTGCTTCCTTCAGTGAGTTGTTTGATTGTCCACCGCCATTCATGGCTGGATGTGGCAGAATTGTAGAGCTTAAACCCGATCCATCGGTTGTGGAATTGTTTAGCTCTGTCCATCACTTGCTGCTTGGCATGCAAGTAGTCCTGTATTGTAGCTTCACCAGGTTGCCACCTCACTTTTAGGTATGCCTGGCGCTGCTCCTGGCATGCCTTCCTGCACTCTTCATTGAACCGGTGCTGGCTTGGTGGTAATGGTAGAGCCTGGCCATTTGGCTACAGATTGTGTTAGAGTACAATTCTGCTGCTGCTGATGGTCCACAGCACCTCATGGATGCCCAGCCTTGAGTTACTTGATCTGTTTGAAATCTCCCATTTAGCACGGTGGTAGTGCCACACAACATGATGGCGGGTATTCTCAATGTGAAGATGGACTTCGTCTCCACAAGGATGTGTAGTGGTCACTCCTACCAATACTGTCATGGACAGATGCATCTGTGGCAGCCAGGTTGGTGAACATGAGGTCAAGTATGTTTTTCCTCTTGTTGGTTCCCTCGCCACCTGCTGCAGACCCGGTCTAGCAGCTATATCCTTTTGGACTCAACTAGCTCGGTCTGTAGTGGATGTGGAGAGGATGTTTCTTCTTGTTGGAAAAACTAGACCTAGGGGTCACTCATTTAAGGCAGAGATAGGGGGAATCTTTTTTTGTGTGTCTTTGGAATTTTCTTCCTGAAAGGGCAACTGAAGCAGAGGTTTTGAATATCTATAAGGCAGAGCTAGATAAATTCTTGATTAACAAGGGGTGAAAGTTTTTCAGGGGTAGGCAGGAATGTGGCGTTGAGGTTACATTCAGATTAGCCATGATCTTATTGAATGGCAGAGCAGGCTCAAGGGCTCGAATGGCCTACTCCTGCTCCTAATTCGTATGTTCTTGTGCTACTGAGCCACTCTTGGCGATGGACATTGAAGTCCCCCACCCAGAGCTTTGCCACCTCAGTGCTTCTTCCAAATGGTTCAACATGGAGAAATACTGATTCATTAGTTGTTGGGGGGCAGTGCTGCAGTGACTCCAGCAGCCCCTTGAGTTCAGGAATACAGAGCTCGAGTTGAAGAAGCTGGAGACACTTCCTACACGTGTGGCCCACCAAGCCACGTGACGTATCCTGACGTTCCCACATGGTGCAGGAAATGGAAGCAACAGGTCTTAGCTGCCAATCCGTGGACTAAAAGAAAAATCTTTATTCCTTTTTAAACAAGGTACTATGTAGATTTTAACTTTTAATTTTAATTAATGTTTCATGTGTTCTTATTAATAGCTTGCTTAAATCTTCTCACTGATAATTTGTTTTCTTTTCACCTTGCACCTGAGGCTCAGGATTAACCCTGCTCTGCTACTCTGCCCCCAAATTCCTTCAGCTATTCGCCCCTCAGCATGTTGTGCTCTGCTACCAATCATCTACCCTGTGTTGTCACTCCTTGATTTTTTTTTTGACTGATTTGTTCCTCATGCTGCTCTCAGTCTCTCAGTTAATCCCCACTTTTACCTGTGGCTTTTGGCACTGTTTTCCTCCAAGCTCGAGTTCTCTGTATTCCTGTCAACTGCTGGGCCCTGACATTGTTTTCCTTCAGACTCTCTCTCCCTGACTCCCACTGTCTTCCAGCCACTGTTTTTGCCTGTGGATCTCCCGACACTGTTTTCCCTCAGGCCTGTTCCTTTTCAGCTAGCTTATTGTAAATTGCTTGACTTTCAGTGGCATTACTGCTGCAGAATAAAACACTTGTAACTTTCGGCTTAATTTTTTCTGCCTGTTTCATTCCTCTCTAGTCTCCAAAAACTTCAGTTACCTTTGTATCTGTTTTCTTTTCATATTTTCTTGCACTCCGTTTGTTGGACTATTGAAGGTTTGGAAGGTTGAGGAGCATGAGACTCGCAGCAGGAGGCCAGGGAGAGTAGAACCTAATGCTGCAGGTGGAATAGGCCCAGCTGAGTGTGAAATAGTAAATTGGGGGTAAAAACAAAAAACTGCTGGAAATCCAAAACAGAAACAGAAATACCTGGAAAAATTCAACAGGTCTGGCAGCATTGACGGAGAGGAGCAAAGTTGACGTTTCGAGTCCTCATGACCCTTCGGGGACTCGAAACGTCAACTTTGCTCTTCCCCGCCGATGCTGCCAGACCTACTGAGTTTTTTCCAGGTATTTCTGTTTTTGTTGTAGTAAATTGGGGGAGTTACTTGGGTGGCTTGTGTTTCCTTGGTAGATGCAGCCATATGATAAATATTTAACAGTCATGTGATTACTACAGACGAGTGAAATTTCTGCAACTGGGCATACGCAGACAATCTCGTAGAGATGACAGATACATAAATTCTCTTGGGACTAGCCATTAAGTTATATGCTTACACTCAGGAAATCCAAAACCCAGCATTCCAGTTGGGTGAGTAAAAGCTAATCTTGCATTCGTATTTGCAAAGTTACACCAAGATATGTGTGACAGTCATGCACTCTGTGCATGGAGTGCTGCTTTAATGTGCAGATGTCAGCGAGACTTGGCTAGGATGCTCATAATAAAGAAACACCCACATAATTGTGCCCTGGAATATGATATTTATTTTTTAGGGAAGCACTTATTTACAATTAAACTTAGTACCATTTCCCCAAAGCAGCAGCTACAATAGTATTTCTTGATTTCATTGCAACAGTGAGAGTTCAAAACAACTTAGTTGACTGAAGTAGTTTTGTATGTCTTGATGTCATGAAAGGCAAAGGCACTATATAAATGTACTTAACAAAAACAGAATTACCTGGAAAAACTCAGCAGGTCTGGCAGCATCGGCGGAGAAGAAAAGAGTTGACGTTTCGAGTCCTCATGACCCTTCTGTCGAAGGGTCATGAGGACTCGAAACGTCAACTCTTTTCTTCTCCGCCGATGCTGCCAGACCTGCTGAGTTTTTCCAGGTAATTCTGTTTTTGTTTTGGATTTCCAGCATCCGCAGTTTTTTTGTTTTTATATAAATGTACTTGTTGTCTTTTTTGCTGCCATTCCTATTCTCTCCTTTGGTGTGCCCCCCGTCTTGCCCCAAAACTCCTACTCTCCCCTAGTTAGTCAACTGGAATTATCCACTTTCATCTAATTTTCCTGCTTTCTCCCTCCATTTATACTTTTCTAATATCTGATTTCCTTTTTAAATAGTTGGTGCATCAAATTTATGGCAAGGCAGACTGTATTCTCACAACAATCCTTCTTGTGTTTAAAATAAAACTGTCAACTTCTTTCTTCTTGACCCTTATGGTATCATGAATCTCTGCCTCTAGTTACTGATTTGCAAATCAGGAAGCTTCTGTTCGAACCCAGAGTCCCGAACCTTCTGTTTAGCACAGATTGCAGGGACAGCAAACAATATTTTGAATGTCTGTAAATAACTATAGCACCTGATAGTTGCTGTCATTCTATTAAAGCTTCACTGTATTCATTCAATAATTTAATGTCCTTAGGCTTGAGATGGACATTGTCTTTCCAGCCACCCATTAATAAGAAAGACAAAGTATTAAAAGAATGAAAGTTGTAGGACCCCTCGGGACAGGAGTTACAGTTCCAGAAGTTGGAAATACCCCAACACTGGAAGCCAGATATATAACGTTTTAAAAAGGCTTATCCCAATTAAATTGATAAAACAACTAAAATAAATGATTGGAGGCTGCTTAACAAGACTCCAGGAAACAGGAGGTGGAATGCCTTTAAAGGTATAATGCCGGACAAATAGGTGTTGAAAATATTCAACAGGCTCAGACCAAACAAACGTGACCGAAAATGGTTAAACATAGAAATGAAAATTAATAAGCGGAAATTAACCTCTACTAACCCTGAAAAGAAAAGGGAAGATATCCTCATGAGAATGAAGAAGCACTTTGAAAGTATTGTGAGCGGCAACAAAAAGGTACTGAAGAAAAATCAAATCGTGAGTAGATAAATGTAACTGCAATACTACAAGTGCAACTGGACAGTCAGAGAAGAGATGAAAACCATTATATGAGTAACAGGCTTAAAACTCAGAATTAGCACAAAATAATGTTATAAATGATTTCCTTGCAATATTCATGAGGGCTATATGGGAGCAATACCTCTTTCCCAAACAAACTCACCCTAGTAAAAGTTATCACTTTGATATAAATAAATTGGAAATCCTAAAAAAGGTAGAATGATCGCTGAGAGAGATCAGTGAAGAGATTTGAGACCTGGATGTCATGAGGAAATTGATTGAAACTGGCAGTTATCAGTAGATTAGAAACTGAGTGACTGTGGTACTTGTATTCAGAAGAGGTGATAAACATGCAGTCAACTATAGGTCCATTAGTCTTTTATTTAATGTAAAATAACACAATTATTTATCAGGAGTATAAGGTTTGGGCTTAGGAATCTCAGATTACCCAAAAAAGGGGGTTGAATTTGTATGATAAAGTAATTTATTAAGTAGTTTATTATGAAGCAACGGTTTAAATGTGGTGCATAAGCTAAATGGATAGAAAAAGCATGCAATGCGTGACAGGTGAAAGCGGTTACCGATCCTGGAGAATAAGACGAGTGGATGTAGTTGATTTCTACAGCTGAAGGTGGCATTCTCTTGTTTGTTTATTTGCCTGGGCCTCTTCTCTCTTTGTTCTTTGTCAAGTTGCACTGGCTGAGTTGTTAGGATGCCCCTTCCTGGTCTTTTTCTGCTTGGTGAGGACTGCATAGATCTGCATAGAGCCAGCATAGATCACTACGAACAAAACTCTTCCCTCTTGGATGTCATTTCTTGTCCTCTCAAGCCTTTTTTTAACCTTTTCACTTAGACAGTTGGTTTATGCATAGGTCATGAGATCCAACCTCATCAGGAATGTCTGTGTTTGAAACATATCCTTGACAGAGATAACTGTCCTGTCTTGTGTTTTCCAGACAGCAAGCTGTTATGGAAGCTTTCTTCATAAGATTTCTAAAATATTCAATAAATTTCTCGACAGGAGGGAATATTCTGTCCTGGTTGGAGGAGTTGAGGGATGTGGTGGGATGAAGGGTGACAGTGGTGCTGAGTGGAAAGAATCAGCATGGTGTTCGAATCATTGCTGTTTCTATTTTGTATTATAATCAGTGATTAAAGTGGAGGCAATACTAAATTAAGGCCATTGCTGAAAAAAGAAACATGTTGAAGCTTTTTGGATGCTTCAAGAATACCAATACAAGGTGAAAACAGCAATTTATAATCTGAGAATAAAGTGCTGATTGGTTGGCAAGTGGACTCTGGTAGAGGTGTTGCCATGGAGAATGCACCAGTTGATGGTCACTAACAGTTAACTGCAAAGCATTGTTTGAAATTTAAACCAAGCACTTTGACCCTAATTGGTCAAGGCATTGTCCTGAGGAATGAGTCAGCGAATGGCTGTCACTTACTTTGTTCAGCTGAAACAGGCACAATGTGTGTACATGTTCTATCTGTTTGCCAAGAACAGGGCCTTCAGTACTAATATATGTAACTTCCAGCACACACACATGTGCCACACTGTGAGTCCAACTGACAATCTTAAATTGGTTGTCAGTGTAATTCTCAAGGCACTGAGAATTATTTAGCAAACGTCATCCAATCGTGGAATCACAACTCGTGTTGGACACTGTTTGGAGTTTTGCAAGCACTGGCTGGTTGGGTACGGCCTTTATTCTGCTCATTGCGAGCAGCAGCTGGGACATGCTGTTTGATATGATCCGCCAGTCTTTGGGATGTGCAATCTACATACCGAGCATTGCACTGGCACTGAAATTTGTATATCACATTACTCATTTGTGTGATAGACAGAATGTCTTTTTGGCTTGATGGCAGCATCCTGTTCGTGGCAAATACCACTTGTGTTGCTACTGTATCGTAGCAGCATGAAACAGTAACTTCACCTGTTGCTCAAATTTTTGAGATACTTTGCCCTTTCAGGGTAACCTAAGGTAGCCCGGGTGCATTTCAGGGCCGAAAGTGACGGCCTTAGACCTGTTCATGAGTTAGGGTCAGTGGAATAAATGAGGCAGCTCAGAAATTAAAGGATTAAGTCAGATTGAAGGTATAGGTCAACAGAACAATGACTGACTAAATTTAACATGTAAAGTGCCAGGTACAGTGTCTCAAAACTGGTAACTTCGGGCCCGAGGCTGTGCTGGATTTTGGGTAGGGTAGTTTGGGCTCAGATGGGTGAGATGGCTGACACTTTAAGATCAATTTGACTGAATAGGGGGCCACATGATTTGTTTAACCAATGTGTAGCTAGCGTGGGGGAATAAATTCCAGGGGAGGAGTTTCCTAGAAAATGGTTGTTTGAGGGGCTGGCTAGATACAAGTATCCACAGACCTCTTGTCGAAGTAAAGTTTGTTTGACTAAGAAGCTTCCCAGAGTGTGTTTCTACACTGGGTCGGATGGGGTCAAGGGTTAGCTGGAACGCGTGAAAAGAATGCCGCGCAAGCGGTGAAGGGGACAACTAGTTCAGTGCCACATCGTTTTGATGCTGGAGAACACTTCTGGATGAATGAATTAAGGTGGTTATGCTCACTTGTGATTATCTCCAACCCAAAGACATCCATTTATTGGTACTCCGCTTTGTATCCGACCAGCTACATTCCCATCAAGATCACTTGCCTTCATTTCCATCAGTCTTTTATATGGTCATAGTTCAGGAACCTAATGGGTTTTTTTTCCCCATGTGAAAGACTGTAATTGGAACTTAAATGTGTTTTTTGGTATTTTGGGCAGTAATTTGCTTGAAAGGGAATAGTTTCCTCACCAGCCCCATGCTGAGTTGGTCATCTATATGCAGGAGAGCTGATTTAATTGTGGAATACTTGTTCTGCAAGATGCCAAGCATTGATCTGTTAATTTATGATCATTTGGGAGACATTTAGCATCTGAATTGACAAATTTCTTAGTGTTGACTGACACTGAACCTGATTAGAGTAGCTGCTTAAGTGAATTTGCAACAATCAGTGACAAGTATCTGAGTTACGTCAGTGATGAAGGTAATACAAAATATTTAAAAGTGAGTGGAACAGGAACTAAAAATGTAACCCAAATCAAAAGAAGCAGTTATTGAGTTGCCAAATTTGATGGCGGAAGAAAAAAGGGGAGTAGGTTTCAGCTGGAGTGAATATTTTAGTAGTTGAAGTTCTAGTTGAGAAAGTGAACCTGAGTTAAGGAAAGAATAAGAACTGTGTAGATTAGAAGAGGAGCGAACTGCATGAATTTGAAGCTGATGAGACCAAGACACAGAATCCAGGTGAGGCAGAAGAACAAGAGATCTTAAGCTGCTGGCATATTTGTAGAGAAATGCCTGTGTAGCATGAGGTCATGTGGCAGCTTGGCCTGGGAAAGTGAATGTGTTACTATGAAGGTCTTTACCATTCATTGGAGACCAATTTCTGGCAATAGTTCTAGATGATTTAAGAACCTGATTATTTGATTAGGGTGTAAAGAATCTCAAGGTTTAAATGCTGGATAAGCAGCTGTTCCGCACAGATCAATTAAACCTGTTTGTCATTCATGCCTGGTTATTTAGTAGACGTTTTGCATTTTCATGTTCACGATATTTCTGTGATCTGAGTCTTATGGGGATTTTTAAGAATCTATATAGACATTCAAAATCAGCCAAGCAAGGCAGCTAAAAGGCTGCAATCAGGGCTCAGGCAGAAGCAGGTTGGAATGTCTTGCCCTGGAGAAGGAGTTGGCGTTTTTATTTAAAGTGTAAAATTCACCAAGTTGGCATGGAATAAGTATAAAAACAAAATAACTGCGGATGCTGGAAATCCAAAACAAAAACAGAATTACCTGGAAAAACTCAGCAGGTCTGGCAGCATCAGCGGAGAAGAAAAGAGTTGACGTTTCGAGTCCTCATGACCCTTCGACAGAACTTGAGTTCGAGTCCAGGAAAGAGCTGAAATATAAGCTGGTTTAAGGTGTGTGTGTGGGGGGCGGAGAGATAGAGAGACAGAGAGGTGGAGGGGGTTGGTGTGAATAAGTATGTTACTTAAATGTGTAAGATACGCATTCAGAAGTTGGACTGATTATGCTGTCATTTTCATCATACTTCATATGTTTTACCAGTTGTCAAATAAAGTAGCTTATGAAATAAACCAGATCATGGCCAGCGTTAATTCAGTCCACCTTCAGAAAGCTTAAAGGAATACAAAAAGCAGTTACTGCAGGTGTTGTAAATCTGAAAGATAAACAGGAAATGCTGTAAACGCACAGCAGGTCAGTTATAAAGTTTTTGATCTACAACTGGGGGAGTTTTTTTTTTAATTCATTACAGATATGGGTGTCGCTGGCTGGGCCAGCATTTATTGCCCATCCCAAGTTTCCCTTGAGAAGGTGGTGGTGAGCTGCCTTCTTGAGCCCCTGCAGTCCATGTGGTGTAGATACACACACTGCTGCTCGGAAGGGAGTTCCAGGATTTTGACTCAGTATATTGTTGATGAGCAGCAACTAAAGTAGCAATAAAGCAAGAAGAGGATTATATGCCTGGGCTGAGAGGAGCAGGGGTGCAGTATTCTCTGACCCACCTCTTTGTTCTTTTCCTTTTTAAATTAGGTACGTAGGCCAGGTGTCTCTCACGTGCTGGTGCAGACTCAATGGACTGAAGGGCCTCTTCTGCACTGTGTGATTGTGATCCTGTGAAAATGGTGTTTATCATGCCTAAAACCTGAAATTATCTGCCTCTCCATTCATACTGCTTGTCCTGCTGAGTGTTTGTGTTTTTGTTAAAGGAATGCCTGTGCTCAAGGCATGGAGATTCGGTCTATATCGCAAATAAGTTTTATTATTAAACTCATGCATCCTGCTACCACATTCAGTACACCTTAATTGAGGTGTACAAGATTATGAGGGGCCTAGGTAGAGTGGACAGGAAAGATCCGTTTCCCTTAGCAGAGAGGCCAATTACCAGGTGGCACATACTTAAGGTGATTGCTAGAAGGATTAGAGGAGACATGAGGAAAATGTTCTTCACCCAGAGGGTGATGGGTGTCTGGAATTTGCAGCTTGGTTTGGTGGTGGAGACAGGGCCCTGAACTCATTTACAAAGCTCCTGGATCTGCAGCTGAAGTGTTGTATCCTGCAAGTCTACGGATCAGGTGTCTGAAGGTGGGATTAGAATGGGCAGATAGTTTTTTTTGTTTTTATCTCTGTGTTTAATTGACTGCCACTGCTCTTCAAGAAATGCCTACCTCCTTGAAGAAGTTCTGTTCCTCTCTGCGACAAGATTTCCGTATCTCTCTGTTGTCTTGCTCACCTTCCTTGCTTTCCATTTCCCTCCTAGTGTTTGACAAGGTGTTTACTAAAACCCGCTTTCACAGCCATATCTCCTTTCTCAGTGACTGTCTCCGTCTCCGACTTACCCCACGTGGATTTCAACTGAAATTCCACCCCTCATGTTTCGAACCCACCCAGGATTACAGGTATCTCCGGGACATAAAACGTTTCTCGGACTGCTGTTCCCGTCACATTCTGAAATCCACACTCAGTGCCATGCGCCGCCATATGAACACACTCGACCTCTCCCTCCAGCAGCACCGCCGTACCCTTTTTCAAAGCTGCGCGTGCCCCCAGTTTCATTTTATCCTTCGGCTCATCCGACGCCTCAACAAGAAACTTTTTCTCTTTCTCTCAAGTGCTAAGGAATGCAAGCTCCAACAACTCATCGACACCAACACCCATCTAGGACCCTCCACCCCTGCCTGTCCCTCCGTCCCCACCCTTTCTTCCAATCCCAACCTCAGCCGTGTATTCACTATACCCCCTGACCTTCCCCTCTCCGATGCTGAACGTTCAGTGCTCAGCAAAGGACTTAGTTTCATACCCTTACGCCCTGACCTCAATGAATTTCGGGCTCGGCATGATACTGAACTCTTCTTCCGCCGTCTTCGTCTCCGGGCTCACTTCTTTGGGCAGGAGTCCTTTCCCAGTTCAATGGATCCTTTTACCCATCTCCAATATTCTCCCTCCACCTGGACCCCTCCCTCTGGATTCTTACCTTCTCTCGATCTTTTCATTGAGAACTGTCGGCGCGACATTAGTCGTCTCAATTTCTCTGCTCCTCTCACCCATTCTAACCTGTCTCTCTCTGAACTTACTGCACTCCAATCTCTCAGGTCCAACCCTGACATTGTCATCAAACCCGCTGACAAGGGTGGTGCTGTTGTTGTCTGGCGCACTGACCTCTACCTCGCGGAGGCTGAGCGTCAACTCGCAGACACTTCCTCCTACCTCTCCCTGGACCATGACCCCACCACTGAACATCAAGCCATTGTTTCCAGGACTGTCACTGACCTCATCTCCTCTGGAGATCTCCCTCCCACAGCTTCCAACCTGATAGTCGCCCAACCTCGGACGGCCCGCTTCTATCTCCTACCCAAAATCCACAAACAGAACTGCCCCGGTAGACCGATCGTCTCAGCTTGCTCCTGCCCCACAGAACTCATTTCTCGTTATCTTGACTCCCTTCTCTCTCCCCTTGTCCAGTCCCTTCCCACCTACATCCGTGATTCCTCTGACACCTTACGTCACATCAGCAATTTCCAGTTCCCTGGCCCCAACTGCTTCCTCTTCACCATGGATGTCCAATCCCTCTACACCTCCATCCCCCACCAGGATGGTCTGAGGGCCCTTAGCTTCTTCCTCGAACAGAGGCCCGAACAATCCCCATCCACCACTACTCTCCTCCGTCTGGCTGAACTTGTTCTCACGCTGAACAATTTCTCCTTCAACTCCTCTCACTTCCTCCAAATAAAAGGTGTGGCTATGGGTACCCGCATGGGCCCCAGCTATGCCTGTCTCTTTATGGGGTATGTGGAACATTCCTTGTTGCAGTCCTACTCCGGCCCCCTTCCGCAACTCTTTCTCCGGTACATCGATGATTACTTCGGTGCCGCTTCATGCTCTCTTCGGGACTTGGAAAAGTTTATTAATTTTGCTTCCAATCTCCACCCCTCCATCATTTTCACATGGTCCATCTCTGACATTTCCCTTCCCTTCCTTGACCTCTCTGTCTCAATCTCTGGTGATAGACTGTCCACCAATATCCATTACAAACCCACCGACTCCCACAGCTACCTCGACTACAGCTCCTCACACCCCGCTTCCTGTAAGGACTCCATCCCATTCTCTCAGTTCCTTCGCCACCGTCGTATCTGTTCCGATGATGCTACATTCAAAAACAGTTCCTCTGACATGTCCTCCTTCTTCCTTAACCGAGGTTTTCCACCCACGGTCGTTGACAGGGCCCTCAACCGTGTCCGGCCCATCTCCCGCGCATCCGCCCTCACGCCTTCTCCTCCCTCCCAGAAACATGATAGGGTCCCCCTTGTCCTCACTTGTCACCCCACCAGCCTCCGCATTCAGAGGATCATCCTCCGCCATTTCCGCCAACTCCAGCATGATGCCACCACCAAACACATTTTCCCTTCACCCCCCTTATCGGCATTCCGTAGGGATCGCTCCCTCCGGGACACCCTGGTCCACTCCTCCATCACCCCCTACTCCTCAACCCCCTCCTATGGCACCACCCCATGCCCACGCAAAAGATGCAACACCTGCCCCTTCACTTCCTCTCTCCTCACCGTCCAAGGACCCAAACACTCCTTTCAAGTGAAGCAGCATTTCACTTGCATTTCCCCCAACTTAGTCTACTGCATTCGTTGCTCCCAATGTGGTCTCCTCTACATTGGAGAGGCCAAACGTAAACTGGGCGACCGCTTTGCAGAACACCTGCGGTCTGTCCGCAAGAATGACCCAAACCTCCCTGTCGCTTGCCATTTTAACACTCCACCCTACTCTCTTGCCCACATGTCTGTCCTTGGCTTGCTGCATTGTTTCAGTGAAGCCCAACGCAAACTGGAGGAACAACACCTCATCTTCCGACTAGGGACTTTACAGCCTTCCGGACTGAATAATGAATTCAACAACTTTAGGTCGTGAGCTCCCTCCCCCATCCCCACCCCCTTTCTGTTTCCCCCTTCCTTTTTTTTCCAATAAATTATAAAGATTTTCCTTTTCCCACCTATTTCCATTTTTTTAAAAAAAACCCTACTAGAGCTATACCTTGAGTGCCTTACCGTCCATTCTTAATTAGCATATTCGTTTAGATAATATCACCAACTTTAACTTTAACACCTATGTGTTCTATTGTACTATTGTCGTTGACATCTTTTGATGATCTGCTTCTATCACTGCTTGTTTGTCCCTACAACCACACCCCCCCCTCCGCCTCTCTCTCTCTCTATCTCTCCACCCCCCCCACACACACCTTAAACCAGCTTATATTTCAGCTCTTTCTGGGACTCGAACTCAAGTTCTGTCGAAGGGTCACGAGGACTCGAAACGTCAACTCTTTTCTTCTCCGCCGATGCTGCCAGACCTGCTGAGTTTTTCCAGATAGCTTTTTATATTTTCTCCCTCGGCCAGTGCAGACACAATGAACTGAATGGCCCCTTTCTGTGCCATAACATTCCTATAGTTCATATATAGGGTAGCAGGAATTTTCATCTTTAGAAGATTTCTGGTTGCTGAAGGGAGTGATTTACACCATTAAGCTGGAGTGCTTACATGTGACAGACTCAAATTCATAACCACTTTTTTTTATTTTACGGGATGTGAGCATTGCAGGCTTGGCCAGCATTTATTGCCCATTCCTAATTGCCTTGAGAAAGTGGTGGTGAGCTGCTGCCTTGAACTGCTGCACTCCCTTTGATGTAGGTACACCTACAGTGCTGTTAGGGAAGGTATGGTTCTGTGAGCTTGACTAGTCTGTGTGAGACGGCTGCCCCAATTTTGGCACAAGCCCCAGATGTTAGTAAGGAGGACTTTGTGTCTCTTCATAAACAGCTTCTTTACAAAAGTTCAATTTGTCAAGCTTGACTAGTCATGTTCAAACACATCGACCCAGTTCCTGACTAAGCCTTATTTAAGTGCTCTCTAATTTCTCTCTGCAATGTAGGTTCTGGAAATTTTGTCACAGCTAAGGTAAGAGAGTATCTGACCTGTAATTTCCTGGCTTTTTCTTTTGCACTTGGGGCAACATTTACTGCCTATGCACTTTTTGGAAAATTTTGGTTAGTACATCTATTATGGCCTCCTGACCCTCTAATATTCTGGGATGAGAGCCATCTGGGGCTGGGTACTTGCACTTGTGGTTGCTTTAATTTTTTTAATGTAGCACCATTTTGAATATTTCACTTCTACCTCCTTTGCTATTCATGCAGCCTCAATTTTACTTTCGTATTTTCTTTAAAAACCTGAACCAAAACACTTATTGAGCATTTCTACCATTCCTTTCTAATCAACTGTAAAATGGTGCCCCTTTATCTTAAGTGGCTATATCCCCTCTTTGTGTACTCATGTACTTAAAGTCTGGAACCTTTATCTTAACAATTTTTTCTTGTGAACCTAATTAGTTTATGGACATTATTTCCCAACTGTTCTTGTATCTTCATGTTGCTTTTTTGTCCTGCTTGTTTACCCTGAAACAAATATTGCTTTTCATTCTTCCTTTGTTGGCTATAAACCTTTGTCATCTCAATCACAGCTGATACCCTTATTATACATTTGATATATGAAAAGCAATCCTTAAATTGCTTACAGATATCATCCTTGAATGTTGATCCCTCATTTATTGGTCTATATAGTACTTCTGATCTCCTAAAAACATCCTTCATTTTATAGCTCAGTCCAGACAGACTGTAACTTAGTACCATCAATAAACCCTTCTATTATAATTATAGCCCTTAATTAATAAGACAGACTGGTATGTTAAGCTTTACTTAGATATTTGTCTCCTGCTCTGTGCCAAAGACCACTGCTGTAAGTGAATCTCTATGAACTAGTGTAATTTAACATGCACAGTATCTCACAATATGGTGTTGTATTGGTATCAAAAAGCAACATTTATCACTTGTTAACTTTCTGAATATGATCCAAGTACTCTTATGATCTTCTGTTCTTTGGAAAGCAGGCGAATAAACATTCTCACAGACTATTGTGGTTTAAGCTAAAAACTATCAAACCGATTTAGTAAAAGAAACGTTGGTAGTAGCAATAGAGAATACAATTGTTGAATGATTGAGGGCTTTAGATCATACAAAAGTAACACGTTCAATATATTTGTAACTGTTGATGATTTAACTTTTGCCCATGTGTATTTTTTAATGACCTACAGATCTTCACAAGCTCACTTCCACATGAGCTTCCCGAATCCTCCTCTTTTCTTCCTACGAGTCCTCTTTCCGCATCACCTCTCTTAAATCTTCACTTAGTTTGAAACTTTGTCCTCTCATTACTATTTACTAACCTACACTTGTGTTTTGTGTCCAACCTTTGAGTTTACTAGTTTTGTGTCAGTTTGGTTCTAATTTTTGTGAAAATCAGGTTTTCCATATGGAGAAGACAAAATTTGTCCTTTCTGAATGTAGAATTGTAATTAAGTTCAATGTGCATTGGTATAAATTTCCAAACCGTTGTATTAAAATGTGTTATTGAGAAATTAGCAGTTAATCTAAGGCTGATGATGAGAAACTTAAAATCTGAAATAAGAACACAAAATGCTGAAGTGCATGGCATCAGTCACAACTCTAAGGAAAACTGACGGATTCACCATTTGTTGTGAGGGTCCTTCTGCATATGGAAAGTTGAACATGCCTTTTGCCATTATATATGAGTGTGTGTGTGTGTGTGTGTGTGTCAGTCAGACATCTTCCAGTGGTCTTCTATTCCATGGATATTGTAAAGTCTGAGACACTTTACTTATTTCGAACCAGCAAAGAAAATGTTTCATGTGTATTTTTGATCTTCAGATTGTTGCTTGCCACTGGATGGCACTGTGTAACCAGCTTGAATGCTGGTTTCAACCTTTTACTTGTTTAAGCCTGGCAGAAAATTAGAATTGAAACTTAAAAGTACTGGGTTGTAGTTGTTCACAAAACCTCATCTGATTCCTACTACCAGCTCTTTGTGGACTCAGCACTAATGTTGGTATATTTTTGGATGAAGGGCATCAATACACCACTTACAGGTATCCAGACTGGTGACTTAATGACAATACCAGAACCTGGCAGCTACTTCAGCTATCATAACTATTTGCCCAAATAGTACTTCAAGCTAACTTGGAAGGTGGGGGCATAGTTACTTCATGCACTTAAGGTTTTCAAATGTTAACTTTAAGGACCAACCCTTGGCCTTCTCAAAACTAACACTTCTATTTTCCCTCTCCAGTAATGTTACAGCCGTTTGACTATGACCCCAATGAGAAAAGCAAACACAAATTTATGGTACAGACAGTCTATGCTCCTCCTGGCGTTGCAGACATGGAAGCAGTAGTAAGTATTACATTTTATCAAAAGGACTTGAGAGCAAAATTACTTACTGCATTTGCTACAATGGCCAGCACTGCTGATTTGTAAAACTTATTTAAAGTAGCTTGCTCAGCTTCTGTTTTGAGTACTTCAGAAAGTTTGGCTAATTATATTTAGTGATTTATTTTTACAAATCCTTCCCAATTCCCAAATTTAAGCCCATAATCTTCATTAGGAAAGATTCTGAAGCTTCCAGCTAGCTCAGTAGATGGAGCATTTAACAAAAACTCATGGCCTTGCTCATTTCCAGCCTCCCAGCTGATGTATGTTTCAATATACAATATATTTATGCTCTCATTAAAATTCATGTCATTTCTTGGCACATCTAACTTAATTTGTCAAGATCACCTTGAATGCTAAAAACTGTTCTTCAAGATGTACTGCAGAAACTCACCAAGGCTCCTTAGACAGCACCTTCCAAACCCACGACAGCTACCATCTACATGGACAAGGGCAGCCGATAGATGGGAACACCACCATCTGGAAGTTCTCCTCCAAGCCACACGCTATCCTGACTTGGAAATATATTGCTGTTCCTTCATTGTCGTTGGGTCAAAATCCTGGAACTCCCTAACAGCACTGTGGATGTACCTGCACCACATGGACTGCAGTGGTTCAGGAAGGCAGCTCATCACCACCTTCTCGAGGACAATTCGGGATGGGCAACAAATGCTGGCCTAGCCAGCGATGCCCACATCCATGAATTAATTTTTAAAAAATCGATCATCATTTCTAACAATGTTAGAATTTGCCTTCTCTAAGAATGGGAATGAAGACAGATCCATTTATAGTTTCATTGGTCATTGTTCAGAGCAATTGTTTTCTATTGGCAGACCACTTTTTAACTTGGCTTTTAAAAGACTCCAAAGTACAATTTAATAGAAGCTTCTGAAAATCGAACTAAATTACTGGATAATTATTAATTAATTTTGGTAGTTCGAATCCAGTCAATCCATGTTGAATGAGACCTGCATTCTTTCCGGAATGTTCAGTGGCATTCCTTTTAAAAAAAAAAGCGTCCATGTTTTTCCACACTAGAAGATTTAGACTCATCAGTTTGAAATTTTAGGTTCATTCCTTTTTAGGTTAAGGATGACAATTGCAATTTTCCTACCCTTGGAAAATACCAAAATACCAACCATAACTTTGTTGTTTACTTAGTAATTTTCTTGGAAGTATCCTTAGATTTGGTTTAGGTGCTCTGAGTTTCCTACTTATGGGGGAAAAAAAAGGCATTATAATGTGAATATAATAAATGTCTGAACTAAAAAGACAAGTTGAGAAATTCGTTCAATCTTCATATGAAAACTGATTTAAAGAAAGCACTTAAGATTGCTTAGTCTCTGAGTAATGTTACCAAGCTGATCTGTTTAGTCTCAAGTATTGTCATCTCCTCCATAGCCAAAAGAATTTTTATATTCTTTCTGATGATACTTACAGTCTGATCTTCTAATGAACAATTTTGCTTATCCTCCTGGTCTTCAGTATTTAATCCCTTTGTATCTTTCGATATCATTACCAATGCATCAAACAGATTATGGCTGAAAAGTTTGCTATGTATGCTACTCTGCTGAATGATTTCTTCCTCACAGGATGGTGTCCATTTTCAGGGACCATAAAGCCAAAATCACTGGACCTTTTAATACTTACGACTAGCTTTTCAAGGAACATATTAGTAGCAAACTGTGTTGCCCCCAATGTACAGAAATGTCCCATTCATCATCTTTTCTATCTTAATCCAAGTAGATGACAGTATCGTAATTCTAATTTCAGCATCTACTAGGTTGTAGATTATCACAGTGGAATTCATGGCAAGTTTCACTGTGTATGTGGCTTCTGTATTCTGAGATAATATTGGTCAGTTTTGACAGTCTATCCAGGGACAAATGGGCCACTTTTCACTCCAGATGGGAATTAAGCATGCAAGAGATGGAAAGCCACTGACACCCCTGGAATCTAAAAGCCTGGATATTTTAATTAGGCTCACAGTGCATTCGAACAATATCTTCTGCCTGACGCTGGTGAAAATGATCTCACTACTTGTGGCGGGAGTCAATTCAGGGGTCAGGCTACTGCTGAGGACCCATGAATATGGGCACGAGAGTACTGGGAGGGAATGGAGGACTCTCTCTATGGGGAGGAGTAGGATGGTACGTTTCAGTGCAAGGAATTCATATGGGTGTGGGGAAAGCACTCCTGGCCTCCCGAAATGCCCGAGTGTAATATGACACGTGAAGATCTCACCGTGCACCCTTACGATATTTCGCTAGGTGGGCAAGCAATGAACATGGAAGCGCTCTTGCCATTAATTAACGGGCCAGTTAAGGCCCTCGAGGCACCAATTATCTCGGCATTTACATAGCCCGTGTGATTTTCAGGGCGTCGCATGGGCACAACGGGCAGACAGGTAGGCCATATTTTTAAAAACCTCATCCACGGGCGTGATAAAAGGGGGTGAATGGGCTTGCTAATGCGAGTTGTTTGTACTTTAGTTTATAAGTTGCTGCTGCTTGCTTGTGTGAACAGGACATCTTCATTTCGCTTCAGAGCTGCTTTGACAGAAATAAGAGGCTTCAGTTCAGGACGCCGGATGAGTCGTACCACTTGGGTCCTTCCAGGTATCAGACCCTGGGAATGAGGATTGTGGTCTCTGCTGGAGGCAGCTCCTCTGAATAGGAAGAGAGGGCCAAAAGGGGGAGGAGGCCAGGGGTCCTATTCGGCCTCCAGAGGTGTGACCTGTGGGAGGACAGGCGCAGGCATATGGGGTGCAGGACCAACAAGAGGTCCAAGGCAGAAGGGGACACAGAAGATGCTACTATCCTACCAGGGCTTACAGGCGGCGATGCAGCTACCTCAATATGTCTGAGGTGCAATGCCGAAGGAGGCTTCGGCTCTGAAGGGAGACAGTGGCATCCATCTGTCAGATGATCGGCCCTGAGCTACCCCCATGCCAGTGGCTCTGAAGGTCACAGTGGCCCTCAACTTTTATGCCTCCGGCTCTTTCCAGGGGCCAGTGGGTGATCTTTGTGGTGCCTCCCAATCAGCTGTCCACGGTTTTGTCAAGCTGGTGACAGATACTCTGTTCAGACATGTATTGACCTTCATTCACTTTTGCGCGGATAAGGGCGGACAGGCACACCGAGCCAGAGGCTTCACAGCGATTGCTGGCTTCCTTCACATCAAGGGTGCAATCGACTGCACACGTGTGGCCATCAAGGTGCCAGCAGGTGAGCACGGTGCCTTAGCCAACAGGAAACGATCCACTCGATGAACATGCAGATGGTGTTTGACCATAGGATGCAGATTCTGCAAGTCAGTGCAAGGTACCCAAGAGGTTCCCATGACACTTGTAGGTGCCGAGGCTCTTCAGTGCTCCAGCACAACTGGATGGATGGTTGCTGGTTGACGAGAGCTATTCCCTCAAAAGGTGGCTCATGACGCCTCTCTGCTGTCCAAGAACAGAGGCCGAACAGCGGTACAATAGGAGCTATGCCTCCACAAGGGCGATGGCAGAGAGATCCAGAGGTCTTCTCAAGATGTGCTTCTGATGCCTGGACCGTTCAGGGGGCACACTGCATTACACCCCAGATCATGTGTCACTGATAGTGGATCTGGCACTGGAAATGGGGGAATGCAGTGGAGGAAGAAGGTGTTGACACAGCTGCTCTGGCAACAGATGGTGAGTCCAGTAGTAAGTCAAAGGACGAGCACAGTCAGGAGAATGCTGCGAGAATAGACGCTGACCTGGGCAACCTCCAGGGAGGCAAGGACACCCAGGATGCTTTGATCCAACGCTCCTTAGTTAGCCTACCAAATAAGAGCCACCACCACATTCCAGGGCTGCAGGCTCCATACTCGATACCTGACAGCAACATTTTCTTGGTGAACAACATGCGCCATGTGCCATTTCAATAAAGTTCAATGACATACAAGTCACTCATAACATCATGGGTTACCCTGCACCTGCAGAACTAATGAAGTACCCAGAGGCTTGAGCAGAAACACATTTAATGATGTGGCGCCTGACATACATAATACAAATGAAATTGATCGGTGTTGTCCATCACACAAAATAA
Source organism: Carcharodon carcharias (assembly GCF_017639515.1). Classification (NCBI taxonomy): domain Eukaryota; kingdom Metazoa; phylum Chordata; class Chondrichthyes; order Lamniformes; family Lamnidae; genus Carcharodon; species Carcharodon carcharias. Next base: position 172,316,441 of record NC_054472.1, read on the forward strand.
CATTTAACGTAAAAGTACTGGGGGAAAGATATCACCAGTGATAAGCCCGTGTTAAGGTGCTTTAAGTTTTTGTTGGTGCTGCATTTAGGTGCTACCCCCTTGACTCTGCTGTCCTGTTGGCCTTGATGACCTTGGCGGACATCCTCTGGCCCATGGAGCCTGTACTGGCCCTGCCTGGGAGGGAGCAGCCAGTGCCATGGCTGGCATCTCCCCAGTCGCCGCAGCCTCATTGGATTCCATGGTCACTGGCAGAGGGGCGGAGGAGCTGCTGCCATGAACCGGAGCGCTCCTGAGAGGATCCCGCAGAGATGACAAGCAGCTCGTGCGCCATGAGGTCGCTTTGGACCTCCCTGCTCACCAATGAGGGATGGGCACCTAGCTGCTGTGCTAAGTGACCCATGGCAATGCAGTACTCACCCTTCCCGATCACAGGAGGTCATTGAACTGCTTACAGGACTGCACCCACGTGCGCCTCACCACATCATGGGAACTCACCCTGGATGCCACCACCTCCCAGGCATTTTTGGTGAGTTGGGGGGGCCGCCTCCTCCTGTCTCCGGGGACAAGGATCTCTCTCTGCACTGTGACCTCCTCCAGGAGGGCAGCGAGACACTCATCAGAAAAACGTGAGGCCAATTGCCCCGCCATCCTGTCCTCCCGCCTTTTGTGTTCACCAGTAATGAGCTCCATGACGAAGTGCTTCACTGGTAGCCTTCACATGGCTGCTGCGGCAGCTTTTGAATCGGCCGCCGGGTTGCCACTGTACCCGGTGGACGTTGAGATCCCACCCCCTCCCCCACCCGCTCCATCTCGCAGTTGCCACTGTCATGTTTTACACTGGGCGGAGCGTAAAATTTCAGTGTGGAGCCGATTGCGGGCAGCGAACGTAAAGTTCTGGCCCTGTGGAAGGTTCGTTAACCAGCATGTTTTGCAAATGTTGCATGTCATGCTTCTGTTTACTCCTCCATTTGCTATTCCATCAATTTGGCTGTTGCAGCCTAAGCCACAATTTAGTGAAGTGTTTATTCTGTAGCCTTTCAGAGTCTTGGGTGATCATGTGAGAATATGTGATGTAACCAATAAGTGAAATGTATGATTTTGTTCCATGGCATACTACAAACTACCTAGATATTGGGCAGTTCACTCCCTCCACCACTGACACACAGTAGCAGCAGTGTGTACCATCTACAAGATGCACTGCAGGAACTCACTAAGGCTCCTTAGGCAGCACCTTCCAAACCCACGACCACTACCATGTCAAAGGACAAGTGCAGCTGATGCATGGGAAAACCACTGCCTGGAAGTTCCCCTCCAAGCCACTCACCATCCTGACTTGGAAATATATCGCCGTTCCTTCACTGTCGCTCTGTCAAAACCCTGGAACTACCTCCCTCACAGAACTGTGGGTGTACCTACACCAGATGGACTGCAGTGCTTCAAGAAGGCAGCTCACCACCACCATCTTGAGGGCAATTAGGGTTGGGCATAAATGCTAGCCTTGCCAGCAATGCCCGCATCCCATGAATGAATTAAGAAAACGTAGGCATCTGGAGAACCATAGGGGGTGATGAGGTGCTGCACCCAAGAAAAATATTTAAAGGAGTATTAATTCTCTTGGCATGTACATTCTCTTAGTTGATTCATTCATGGGATGCGAACATCGCAGGCAATTGATTTGTTTGTAACTCTTTCGAGTACAAACCCGTTTCCATCTGTATTCAGATGAAGTTACATTGTTTTCATAGTTTTGCCATTGTGAGATTTAAACTCTTGATCTTAGGGTTACAAACCTAGTACCATAACCACTTGGCTATTTAGGCCAAGCAACATCGCAGGCAAGGTGAGTATTTATTCCCCATCTCTAATTGTCCTTGAAAAGTGGTAAGCCACCTAGAAACACTACAGCCCTTGTAGTGTAGGCACACCAATAGTGCTGTAAGGGAGGGAGTTCCAGGATTTTGACCAGCCACAGTAAGGAAATAGTGATATATTTTCAAGCCAGCATAGTGTGTGGCTTGAAGGAGAAATTGCAGGTGATGGTGTCCCCGTGCTTCTGCTACTCATGTGCTTCTAGGTGGTAGGGGTCACAGGTATGGAATGTGCTGTCAAAGGAGTCTTTGCAGTTGCTGCAGTGCACCTTGTAGATGGTACACACTGCTGTCACTATGTGGTTGAGGTGGATGGGGTGCCAGTAAAGATTATGATGATTCCAGCTGATGTTAATACTGGACAAGCCAGATCCCCGGGTGGAACTAATCTCCAGTCTCGAAGAACTCGCTTTGCAATCTTCTCCCAAACGACGCTTTCTCTCAGATGCCTTCTGCAAGGGTCAACCTCCAGAGTTTCGAACCCTCCTTCTGATTTTTATCTCTCCTGGATTGCCAAGTGCATTCAAGCTTTGTTTTCCATGCACTCTTCCTTAAATGCTCGGCCATGCCAACAGAATACTACTGCATCACATACCCATAACCATGTTACAGACCTACGGCTGTCGTCTTGGATCTTATGGCTTCTCGCAAGCCTATTTTGCTTCAAGCCTGCGTCCTATAGCTTTCTCCCTTTAAGCTTGAAGCCTTTCTCTGCTCCTCACTCTTAACTTCACCTAACAGGCTTCTTGGGCCTTTTTCTTTTTCCTTTGAGACCTGCCCCCTGCAGTTCCCTCTCCCAGTAGATTGCTGATGACTTGGTATCTACTTTGAGATCCAGAACTCACTTGACATTCACTGTTACTTTAACTTTAGAGCAACTCATCTAAGATTCTTAGACTTATCCTCCTCAGCAGTCTGCTAGTATGTCAGTGAGAGGGAGACTTAAACTGCTCCCTTCACCTGAGAGCAAAATGACCAAATGAATTAGAACTGCTTTGGTTTCTTTGTGTCCACGTGAGGTCTTTCTCTCTTGGACCCCTGTTGCTAGGCAACAGCACTGTTTTTTCTACCTTGTGTTTGTTTTAACTCCCCTTCAAGAGTCGCAAACCTCATTAAAATGCAGGCATCTTTTAGTGATACTAAAACTCAAGTTCTCCCTTTCTTAACACAGAAATACAAATTAAACTTAAAGCTAAAACTCATTCCGAACACTCTCAAATTATAACTTTCTTAAACTACCCCTAGTTCCTGGATGGTATTGAACCTCTTGAGTGTTATTGGAGCTGCATTCATCCAGACAGGCAAAGAGTTTTCTATCACATTTCTGACTTGTGTATTGATGTTAGGCAGGTTTTGGTGAGTCTGGAGGTGAGCTACTCGCTGCAGCATTCCCAGCTTCTGACTTGCTCTTGTAGCCACATATTTGTATAGCTGGTCCAATTCAGTGGTCAACCCGAGGATGTTGATACTGGGAGATTCAGTGATGGTGATGCTGTTGAACATCTCTCTTGTTGGAGGCAGTCATTTCTTGGCACTTGTCTTGTGTGAATGTCACTTGTCACTTATCAACCCAACCTGACCATTGTGTAGGTCTGGCTACTTATTGATACTAGTTGCTTCATTATCTTAGGGGTCACAATTGGTGCTCATCAGTGAACATCCCACTTTCGACCGAATGATGGAGGGAAGGTCACTGATGAAGCAGGAATCTGAAGAACTCCTGCAACAAGGTTCTGTGGCTGATTAGTCTCCCAACAACCGCAACCATCTTCCTTTATGCTAGGTATGACTCCAACCAGTGGGGAGGTTATCCCCGATTCACAAGAAATAGGAGCAGGCGTAGACCATAAGGCCTCTTGCCATAGGACAGTTCCTTCACCCAGGGACTAATTTAGTGAACCTTTGCTGTACTGCCTCCAATGCAAATGCGTCTTTTGTTAAATGTGGAGACCAAAATTGCACACACTACTCTAGACGTGGTCTCACCAAAATCTAGTACATCTCTAGTAAGACTTCTTTATTCCTGCACTCAAATCCTCTTGCAATAAAGGGTCAGTGCTGGGATCTCAACTATTTACAATCTATATTAATTACTTAGATGAAGAAACAGAGTGATGTATCCAAGTTTGATGACATCAAGCTAGGTGGAAGGGTAAGCTGTGGGGTGAGCTTCCACTGTGAAGACGGACTTCTGTCATTTCCTCGTTTCCCCAAGATAATTTCTAATGTCTCTGATTCTAACAGACCAACGTTAACTTTAATAACTCTCTTCCTTATATACTCATAAGAGCTCTTACAATCTGTTTTTATGTTACTAGCTAGTTTACTCTCATTCTGTTTTTCCCTTTTTATCATCTTCTTGGTTGCCCTTTGCTGGTTTCTAAAACAGTTCCAATTCTCAGACTTGTTACTGTTTTTGCAATATTGTAAGCCTCTTCTTTTAATCTAATATTTTTGTTGGACATTAGCCAGCTCTGCACTCAAACCTATGCAATTGACTTTGTTTAAGTTTAAGATTCTTGTTTGTCACTTCAAATTTAACTTGGAATTCAATGTTATTATGATCACTATTTCCTCATGGATCTTTTACTACAATATTATTAATTAACCCTGTTTCATTACACAATACTAGATCTAAGATGGCAGTAGGGATGGGCAATAAATGTTGGCCCAGCCAGCGAAGCCCACGTCCCGTGAATGAATTTTTAAAAAAAAATCCCCAGTTGGTTCCAAAATATATTGGTCCAAAAAACTGTCACAAAAAATTCCATAAACTTATCTTCTAGACCACTCTTACCAATTTGATTGTCTCAGTCTATATGAAGATTAAAGTCCCACACAGTTATTACATTGCCTTTCTAACAAGTTCCAATGATTTCTTGTTTAATGCTCTGTCCAATGCTTTATAACTACTGTTGGAGGGGGCGGGGGGCCTATAAGCTACTCATACCAGTGATTTCTGACTCTTGCTATTTCTAATTTCTACCCATACTTATTCTACTTCATAATCTCCTGAGGCCAGACCCTTTCTCTCCAAAGTTGTTATGAAATCCTTTGCTATCAGGGCTACCCCACCTCCTTTGCCATTTCATCTGTCTTTCCAAAATATTGTGTACCCTGGAATATTTATTTCCTCACTTTGAACACCTTGTAACCATATCGCTATGATGGTGATTAGGTTTTAACCATATACCTCTATTTGTGCCATCTATCTTATTGCCGAGAGTTCATGCATTCAGATAAAGAGCTAAGTTTAACTTTTTTTACCTCTATTTCCTGCAATTATCTTTCTTATTGTACTATTTTTGTTAAACTCTCTGTCCTTCCTGTCCCATTCTGCTCATCTTTAACCACATTGCTACACTGCTCCGATGCCTCAACCTTTCTCTTTGGATTTTTAAATCTCCCTTCACCTGAACCCTCACCCCTCAGTGTTTGTTTACAGCTCTGTCCACAGCCCTATGTCATTTCCAATAACTTAACTCAAGCTGCTTGATGGCGCACTCACTCAAAATGTAGGCTTCATGTCGAGCATTTTTCCTCGCCCCACATTTAGAATTCAGTTCTTCTGTCCATGTTTTTGAACCAAGGTTGTAATGAGGTTTGGAGTTGAGTGCCTGATGGAATCCAGCTGAGCACCGGCAAGCATGCTATTGCTGTGCAAGTGCAGCTTAATAGTGTTGTCAGCGACACTTTACATCAGCTTTGTTAATTGAGAGTAGACTGGCAGGTGGTGCTAGTTGTCCAGATTAGATTTGTGTTTTTTTTTTGCGGATGGGACATAATCTGGGTAAATTTCCACATTGTTAGGTAGATGCTAGCAATGTAATTGCATTGTACCTTGGTTAGGAGTACAGCTAGATTTGGAGCACAAGTCTTCAGATTGTCTTTTCATGCCCATGGCCATTTCAAAGATAAGGAAGGAAAGCTCAACAAAAGATTATTGCCTTGCAGTAACTTCAGAAATTTTGGGCTGTGTAATCATATATGGCACAGTGCTTCCAATGCCACCATTGGATATTTTGATTCTTGTGAGAATTAGCTTATTACACTAGATTATATCCAGTGAGTTTTTGGTATCTTTGGTGTCAGAAGAAACATTTAGAGTAAAAGCTTGCACAATACTAACTTGAAACTAAATTGGCACTAGAATAGGGAGTACAGCCTTCCAGGGTTTAATATTCCAATTATTACTTACTTGTAGTTTTCATGTCCTCTGTCTATTATTTAGTTCATGATAAACTGAATACTTATAAAGGGTTAGATAGAATAAACAAAGGGAAGGTGTTTCCAGTCACTGAAGGGTTGATAACTAGAGGGAGCAAATTTAAGATAAGGCAACATGAGGAAAAACCTTTTCACTGGGTGCCTGTGATTTGTAATGGACTGCCTGATAGGGTCGTGGGCACAGTTTCCAAACAAAATTGAATAAATACTTGAAGGAGAAATAATTCTGGGGCTATGGGGCAGGGGCAAGCGTCAGGGAATGGAACCAACTGGATTGTTTGTTGAAAAAGCTGGCACAGACTTACTGAGATGAATGACTTCCTTTTGTGCTGTACAATTGTATGATTCATTGAAAGGTATTGTAGCAGCCTTGGAGAGACTAGTTTTTTTGTGGAGTGCAGAAGGTTTTAACAGAATTAATTGCGTGGCCCCTTTAAATTTTTTCATCTCTGTAGTAATTTAGAACAGTCAGCTTGTGTGCAGCCTGTGCAGGGATTTTCAGTTTGCTGTATACCCGCGCAGCCTAGGGGGCAACATTTCTTGTAGCCCATTGCCTGCATGTTGGTGGTAAATTCTACTTTGGGAACATAAATTGATGTGCAGACTTGTGACACAGTTGTACAAAATCTAAAAACCTGTATCAGACTGAGTTGAACCCAAGGTTTTTTAAGATATGTTTCATATTTTAAATAAATTACATGCTGGGGTATATTTCATATAGTGTAGTTAACTGATTTACCAAGAAAACTTGAAGCTTATTCAATTTGTTATGTAATTACATCATACGAAAACCATACCGTTTGCATTGGACTAGGCATTTCTTTCATCAGTTTCCTAAATTCAAAAAGTATTGTTCATGATTTGTAAATATTACAAGTTTATCAAAAAGCGAGCCTGGAATTCCATGTTCAGTGCTGCACGTTTCGGGATGAGGTTCTCCAGATATTTGGCAAATCTCCACTTTCACCATAGAAGAGTGGCCTTTATTTTTTTCTTTGTAATTTAAAGCTTGTGCAATGCACTATTGAACTGTCGTTAGTTTGCATGCCAAGTGTCCTTGGGAATAGGTTATTGAATGGTTTAAATGTGAATCCTTCACTGTTGCTACAGTTTCTGCTGACAAATTTTGCATATTGTTTTCTATATCCAAGTGAAAGTTGATTACACAGACTTTTTTGATTTCCCTAGTGGAAAGATGCAAAACCTGAAGATCTCATGGACTCTAAACTCAGATGTGTCTTTGAATTGCCTGTTGACAATGAGAAATCGGTAAGAGGACAATGAAGAGTCAAAACTTATTTTAACTGAGTTCTGGAAGGTTGAATTTTTCTGCTTATACAGATATTGTTATTTGATTGCACAGCACAAGAAGTGTGACTATCTCGTTCTAGTTGTTTTAATTAACACAAACGTGGTTAACCCTTAACAGTTTTCAAGGGATGGGCAGCAAATGTCGGCCTTTCCAGCAATGCCCACCTCCCATGAATGAATTTTAAAAAAACTTTGAATCTTAGAATGAGGTTTTTGAGAAATGAATTAATTCCTTACTAAAATTCTTCTTAAAAATCTAGTTAAATTTTTCATCTATTGTATTTTCCATTTTTGTATCCTTTGCAAATGTAGAAACTTAAGATTTTTTTTAATTAGAGTAGTAATGGCCCCAAAATAAGCTGTTAGGGAGATCTCAGAATATCTCTACCCATTTTTAAATCAAATGTCTTCACCATTAGGGCTCCTAATCCTTTATTCTTCCCCATAGACATTTTATTCAAATATGGAGCCAATTGATTCATGAGTTACTTTCTAATGTTCTACCAATTATTATTGTGTCCAGTCAACTTTTTTAAAAAACATTCACTTCCTTAAAGTATTTATTTCAAAAATATACTTCATTTGAATTACAGATGTTTTTGTATACCCTTACGAAATATTAGATTTGAAAATGATTATATTACAAAATTTTGCATCCTTTAGTAACATTTTTTGTAACAGACTTGATGAAGATATGATAAAGATTAGACCTGGAATAGCCAAATATCATATTTTCCATTTGAGAAAATGAATAAGAAAACAAACATGCATCACCTACTGAAGCATTCACTTAACTTTTTTCCCTTATCTGTCTAAGTAATTGAAATCCGATATGATGAGCATCCTGGCCTTTTTACAGGCATTTCTAATTTGTGAAAACCTTTCCCTGTCCATCTTTTATTTGGTCTGTAACAATAATCAGTAATTCCCTTATTTCTTTTATTTCTAATCTCAGTTCTTACTATCCTAAATTAACTCAAGCACACTTTTTTAACTGAATTGACTGTAAATGTAGTTTTTGCAGCACAGTTTCACATTATACCAAGTGCTTACTATGAATTATTTAACAGAATTGCTGTAGAGCATATAAACTTACTAAATTGAAGATTATGGGCTTAACATTTAATTTAGTGGATAACTAAATCAGTGTTGTTTATAGGTGTAATTAGCATTAGTACAAATATGACATAAGGGAAGTCAGACTTAGTCACCTCGAAATGTTCCCATTGGGGTCTTGGAGGTTTCAGTGCTTGCCAGATGGGACAGGACAAAATCCTAATTGTGATGCTTGGTAGCTTTTGTTTATATAATTGGTCGAATGGACACAGTATAAAACTTTCATATGCCCAGCATTGTGCTTTGTTGCAAGCCCGATGATATCACTGAAGTAGTAACTTCCTATGATTAACACAAATGCAATAATGAATGCTTGCAAGGTTAACCAAGGACTTGGCTTATAAGAAGGGCATGCATTTTTATCATAAGCAATTGGGCATATGTCTGTGTATATATTTGTTTAAAAACTTTCCCCCTTCTGTAAATATGCCATTGGTAACAGTGGACAAAACTTATGTCAACTTATTGGAATATTTGAATCAAGTCCAGCAGAGGAGTGCGGCATTAATCTGATAAATGTATTCTCTCAAATAATGTGTTCTTTCTTTATAGGACAAAAAATACTAAAAGGTCTCTCAAAGAAAGAAATGCAAGCTCTGCTTATAAGAGTCATAAGAGAAGCTAGTTATTATTACATGTATCTATCTGAAGTTCTTTTTTCTATATAGCAGAACGAGATTGTAGAGTGCGACCCATTAGGCAGTGGTTTAGACACCCCGTTAGATACAGCAAAGATGGATCTGCATAGCTTTGTGCACTATTATGACAGTGCCCGACCACCTCCACGTGCTGTACCCACACCAGGAAATGGTCTCAGGTTTCACACTCCAATCCGTGGTGGCATCCGTCAGACTCCAATCAGTGGTAGCCATAGAAGTGACCTGCAGGGATTTGTATCTGCCCCAGCCAGTGACACCAAAGTGCAAAAGGTCCAGGTCTGTTCCAGTTAGCAACTAGTTCAGTTTAGGATTAATGCAAGTATTGCAGCAAGAATCGTACAGTGGATTCCTGTTGTCACGTTCGCGACTAATGATGGGGAAAAAATGACTTTCACTCCATATGTAGTTTCTCTGGCAGAAAGCATTTGAGTTTTAATCATTCTGCAATCAAAATGCAGCAGCCTTTTTTCAGATGATTGCTGCTGCATTACAATGGGGATTTAATTTTCTTCTCCCATTTTGAGGGAGCTGTGAGCACTCATCTGACTGGTGTGACAAAAATATCCTGTAACAAAAACTGAAGAATTGACAGTTTAGAAAATTGACAAAGACAATAAGAGGAGTCCACTGTTCTTCTGGTTGCAAACGTGTTTGACATTTTTGCAGAAGGTGGATAGGGTATTTTGGATCCTGAACTATAAGCAGTCCTTTAGGTATGCATAATTAATTGAGTCTATACTTTTAACGTGAAAGTGCTCTTTTATCATTTAAACCTGTACATGTACAGTTGTACAAAGTCAGGTGGGTGTATTTAGCAGAAAAAGTGTCAAACACTATTTATAAGAGATACTGTGGTAGATTGTCTTGATTGCCATGTAATCTAGAATTTTAAATGGTAGCAAGGAAACTTTTATAATGCAAATACTCACCAAGTTACTGGCATTTTCAAATGCTACTGAATTCTTCTCACTAAGACGAAATAATTTTTTTCACAGTATGCAAGTGTGGTGGTTCTGCATATTTTAATGGACCATTTAAATGTTAGAGAGATATCCCAAAGATTATTAAGTGACTATATCTGAGTTAAATTAATACAAGGGGCACATATATGAAGTGTGAATATAATATTTATTTATCTGTGGGGGAAGATGTTTCCCTCTAAGTAGTGTTAGTGTGTGAGTTAAGTAATCAGAAAATTTAAAGTACCAATTTACATGCTGGGAATCTTGTTAAAATAACTCGCCTACATGTTCTTGTAGGTGACCAAAAGAAATTTTTTAAGACATTGGGTACGGCATATGTGTTCACACTTAATGAATTTCATTTGTGTATTAGCAAGTTTTCATAGACATGTGAAGTATAAATAATGCTCCTTTTTGGAAATGATTGCAGAATGATCTTGAAGTGAACAAATCTGCTGCGGTAACGAATGCACCTAAATCAGATGGACCGGCAATACCAAAATCTGCCAGTAATTCATTGGATGACACTGAAGTGCAGAAACTAATGGAAGAGTGCAAGAGGCTTCAAACTGAGTTGGTGAAAATGACAGAAGAGAATCGACAGCTGAAAGTAAGCTTTTATGAACCAGTACAAAAAGCTTTGTACAGTATAACACATTCATTCCTGGAGGTATGTCAAGATATGTTGGCAGAAGAATGTTGCTCTTAATCTGAGAGATTAACACCAAATACTGGAACCATTCAAGCAGCTGGTACGATCAATGAGGTGATTGGAGGCTGAATCTCCACCAGACTCTGGCATGGGGAGGGAAGGAATGGAGAAAGGGAAAGGATTCCTTCTGCGTCGTACTAATGAACCCCATTTCAGGTTGATCATGGAGTGCCTTCGACTGTATTGTACAGAATGGACTGACGTGATCAAGCATATTGTAGAGTAATATTCCTCTTAAAAATTCAGTTTCTTCTCTTGTCATATTTTTGTTTCCTGTTATTTTTTACATTTCCATCACACATTCCTTAAAAAAAGTAAGAGTTGCTTCCAGGCCTCCAGTGCTGCTCAAGTTTCATTAGCTAGAGGTTACATGATTGTAATGCATGCACTTCCCTCTCCGATCCCAAGAATTTGTGTGATCAGTTGGTTTGGGCGGGTTATGAAAGTTCTTGGACCATTATTAGAATATGCATACAAAGATAGTTGAGCAAATTGATATCCCAAAGTAGTGTGCCGCAAAATTGCAGATGCAGGCTTGGAGCTAACTGTTACATTGCAGTTTATTTGAATGACTTCGAATGCATTCTTCAGTAAAAATACAGAAACAATACTTCCTGAAGACTATTCACAATGTACGTAGAAAGGCATTATAGTAAAGATTTGTGTTTAGCTTAGAGGCTAAACTATTTCTAAAACTCCTGTGCTTTTTTCTTGCCACTGCTTAGACTTAATAGTCACCCTCCAGTACTTCAATTAAGCAGACATTATTTTTTTGAGCCTCGATTGGGTGCTTGCAGGTTTATTAGAGTGGGGAGCATCCCAGCTGAGCCTGATGTTTTTCTCAGCCTCGGTCAACACATGCACTTCTGGCAGTTATTGGATAATGACAAGGAAGAAGAACTCTCACTATCTTCTCTTCATGCTGCCAGCCCCCAGCCCCTTTCTATAAGCTCATCTAATTGGGGGCAATGGTAACATTCCTGTTGCTGTTGAATGGATGTCAACATACTCAGCTGCTATAATTTTGCATTTTATAGAGCAGTTTACCTTCAATGGTTTAACAGATGAGGAAATCTAACTCCTCTTATTTTGATGGCGTTTAAAAAAACTTGTACTTGCTATAATTAATTTACTTGATTTGGTTTAGACTTACTTTACACTAACAAACTCTTAGTAGATGTGGATATTGGCATAGGGTCATAAATGTACAGATTAAAGTAGCTAACATTTATTTACAATTAAGTAGTAACATGAAGTATCATGGTAGTTAATAAATGACAAAATTATGTACATATAGTCAATATTCATGATTTTTATGGGTTGTTTACCTTTCACTGCAGTGTCTATTAACCAAATCTCTTTAGATATACACATTGAATTCAATTGCTTGAGTTTTCTTGTAAAATGTATTGTATCTGTGCATCACAAAGTGCCTCTGTCCTCCAACAAGATGAAAAAACCATATCTTTGTTGAATCAAGCACTGCAATTTGGAAGAATTTGAGCTTTTGATTCATTTGGTATGAAACCCAGCATTTTTACTTAGCTTCCTTTTGCAAGTTATGTATTTTATACAATATTTCATTCATACTTTATACATTTGACCACGTGCAGAATTTTCCGTTTGAGATGCGGAAGATGGGCCCCGCATGTCCGCGCGGTGATATTGGGCGAGTGTGCCGACTTCACTACTAGGCCTGCTCTCTCTCTCAGCCCAGTTTCTCTCTCTCTCTCTCAGCCCAGTTTCTCTCTCTCTCAGCCCAGTCTCTCTCTCTCTGCCCAGTCTCTCACTCTCTCTCTCTGCCCAGTCTTTCTCTCTCTCTCTCTGCCCAGTCTCTCGCTCTCTGACCAGTCTCTCTCTCTCCTCCCCCACTGCCCCTTTGGACACATGCTGCCTACCTGACATAAGGAACCACACAGTATTTCCTCCCATAGCAAAGAGTGCAAACAGATGCAATATAGAAGACAACAGATGGTTCTTTGCCACGTCACCTTGAGGCTCCCCTTCCACCATCTGCTCACCCTGACTAGGGCATGTCCTGGAGTTCTGAGTCTACGCCTAGGTGCAGCTCCTCCAGATTGCCCCAAAACCAGTCATGTGGGACCAAGATCAACACTTGCTGTGGGGGAAAACTCATCTCCTCATGACCCACTCAAATGCCCAATGCCAACATGGTACTTACCCTGCCAGAGTGTAACAAACCGTTGAAGGCTTGTGGCACTGGATCCAGGTGCACCACACCACGCCGCAGGAACTCACCGCCTTCCCCACCTCCTCCCAGACACGTTTCGTCATGTGGGAGGTCGCCTTCTCCCATCCTGGGGGAACCAACACCTCCTGCCGTGCTGCCACCTCCTCGAGGAGGGCAGCAAAGCAGTCAAAATGAGGGGCACGTTTCTCTTTCCTTCTCTCTCTCTTTTCCCCCCTCTCTTCTCTCTTCTTCCTCTCCCCCCCCCCCCCCCCCCCCCCCCCCCCCCCCCCCCCCCCCCCCCCCCCCCCCCCCCCCCCCCCCCCCCCCCCCAACCAGCTGGCCTACCCTGTAGCCTGGCCTGCTCCACTGGTCTACCCTCCAGCCTGGCCTGCTCACTCGAGCCCCTCTGCTGTGGCCTGGAACTGGCCGTTGTGAGCAGCCTACAAAAGGCTTCCAGTCCTCCTTTTAAACAGCCTACCAGGTCGCCATTGGACCCGGTGGTCTGTGCACGCCCGCCACCGCCGCCTGCACGCTCCCGCTATCCACAGGAATCGGGAAATAAGCTGGGCAGGCCTTAATTGGCCCGCTCACATAAAATGGTGGTGCGGACCTGCTCCTGCTTCAAACACGAAATCCTGGCCCATCGAAAAGATGGGATACATAAGTTACTCAGTATGAGCATTTACACACATCAAATGTGCAAATCTATTCAATGAAATAAAATTGTATTCAAATCTGAATACAATGCTGTCAATAAATCAAGGAACAAATCATTTGATCATAAAATGATTCAAGTGAAAGAAGCAACTCAATTTTCATAACAGCAGAGATTGGGCATTGAACCTCAGACCAGAATAAACCTACTAAGCAGTAGTGTGAGATCCTGTCCATTTTTAAATCAAGGCAGAGCTAAAAACCAGATAGGATCAACTATGATTTTATAGACTTGACAAAAATTGGATTGTTTTCACAGTGAGGAGGGTACATATACAATCAAATATGATTCAAAAATTGCACATAACTGCACTTTGACATCAGTTTTTATACTGTGAAATGCAGATTGGGATCATGATCCTGGATTAAAATAGTTTGCAGTGTTTACAAGTAAACTTCTTGGTTTGACATTGCTTTGATTCTGTAATATGTATATAGTGATCTGACAACGTGATGTTTTTTGAAGTATATCTTTTGAAATTTGCTTGATACTAAATTTAAGCACTTCTGATTTTAGATTATAAGATACATCCTACTGATTAATTTGCAATACATTGCTGACAAATTGCCTATAGATCTTTTAAAATTTTGCTTGACCAACCTTATTTAATTTCCTGAGGTAACTGAGAGAGTAGACAATGCTAATGCAGTAGATGTAATTTATCTGGATTTTCAAGAGGTCTTCGATATGGCCAGAGAATGTGGAGCCAGGGGACAAGTGGTAGAATAAATTTCTGGCTGACTTCAAGTCAGAAAGCGAATAGGAATAAAGGGTAGCTATTCAGAGTGACAGAAAGTGGAAGTGGTGTTTCATAAGGATCATTGCAAGGACCACTGCTATACACAATTTACATTTATGATTTGGACTTTAGAATCAAAAACACAATTTCTAAAATTGCAGATGATAGCAAATTTGGGAAAGGGGATTGTAATGTCATTACTGAGGATGACTGCAGCAAATTACAGGATGTTAATAAATCTGCAGAAGGGACAAATAATTGGCACATTAAGTTCAACACAGATAAATGTGCGGTCTTATATATTGATAGGAAGAACAGAGGTCACCTGTTACTTGGAAGCTGCTAGCCTAGAGGATGGAAGGACAAAAAGGATCTCCAAGTATAAATACATTAATCACAAAATGTTGTGCTACAGGTTACTAAGACCAAGCGCTAGGCTTTATTTCTAGAGGGGTAGAATTGAAAAGTAGGAAAGTTAAGCTAAACCTCTATTGAACCTTGGTAAGACTGCACTTGGAGTACTGCGTGTAGAGGCACTGGAGAGGGTGCAGGAAAGATTTACAAGGATGATACCAGAAATGTGCAAATATACATAACAGGACACACTAGGTCTCTTTTTGAAAAAAGAAAGCTATAGGGTGACCAAATAGCATAACTCGAGGTCATCAATATAAGACAGTCACCAAGAAATCCAATAGGGAATTCAGAAATTTCTTTACCCAATGGGTGGTGAGAATGTGGAACACTATACCAAAGGGAGTGATTGAAACAAATAGTATAAATGCCTTTAAGGGGAAACTGGGCAAGCATATGAGGGAGAAGGGAATAGATGGTTATGATAAATTTAAATGAGAAAGGATGGGAGGAGGCTTGAGTGGAGCATAAGCACCGGCTTGGGTGGTTGGGCTGAATGGCCTGTTTCTGTGTTGTATGTCCTTTGTAAATGGTTACATACCAATTTCGGATAACTTGAATATTGGATAATTGGAATTTTCCTTAGAATTTAAACTTTTAGTGCTCTTAATCTTTTAAATGATGTCAGATTTACTTGAAGTAACTTTCAGTTTACTCACCCATAACTCAACAAAACCGTGTGCTTGGAATTTCAATTCATGACGTAGCTGTTTTCTAGCTCATGACACAGCAATTAAATGTCTGTGGCTCAGTGTTCAGACTCTGGTGTCTGTTCAGAAGATTGTAGGTTCAAATCCCATTCCAGAAACTTTAGCATATCATCATCAGTGCAGTGCTGAGAATAGTGAACTTTTTTAGATGCTGTCCTTTGGCTGAGATGTTAAACTGAGGCCCTGCCTTCCTTCAGGCAGGTGTAAAAGATCCCATGGTACTGTTTGAAGAAACAGGGGAGTTCTTCCAGTGTCCGGTTGAACATTTGCACGTCAACTAACATTATAAACAGATGATTTGGTCATTTATTTTCTTGTAGTTTGTGGGACCATGATGTGTCCAAATTGGCTGCTGCATTTCCTACATTACCATAGTGACTACATTTAAAGGATTTAATTGGTTGCAAAACATCTTGGGACCTCCTAGGGTCGTGCAAGATACTATACAATGCAAGTATGTCTGTCTGTCTTCTAATATCTCATGTTTCGTTTCTCCCCTGTCCACTCTTCAGGTTCTTGAGTGCATTATCACCTCCCAGGTGCCTGTCCACTAAGACAAGGTTGCCATGGTCATTATGAACAAAATTAATATTCTCCCCGTGGCCGCGCTGCACTTTGTAATTTTCTGTTGTTGCACTCTTCTGTTCCTGTTGTTCTTTCCACTCACTTTTGTCTACCTATGGAGATGGAAGAGTTTTCAGCCACCTAGGTCCTTGAGACTCCCTTTGTTGCTCTATCTCTCTCCCATTAAGAGCCACCTTAAATCCCACTATTAAATCCCACTATTAAGTCCCGCACCCCCCCCGCCAGCTTGATGTTTCCGGTTCTTGCTATCCTGTAAAGTGTGGTGGGAAGTTTTTATATGTAAAAAGCACAGTATAAATGTAAGGTCTTTGCTTAAATCTGGGTTCAAAAATATTTGTTGAAATTGATGCCCAAAGGAAAATAATTAAGTAGTAGAGATGCTTTCCTTCCAATTCCTTGGTTTTGATTGTTTTGGGGTGGTTTGTATTTTGATCAAATTCAAGATCAAGCTAAACTAGCCTTGGTTTCAGACTAACAAAAAATATGGATTAACAGGCTATTTACCTGGATTTAGGGTCATCCCTGCTGTTTGAAGTGAGATTTTAAAAGCTTTGCAAATCTCATATCTCAAATGCCAGCTGTCAACGGTATTCTTTTCATCTAAGGTCATCCACGTTGACCTTTTGTTGACAGGAAGTGGAACATTTCTATTATCTATTTAGAATTTAAATTTGGTTACTAAGTGTACAAAAAGTTTCTCTAACCTGTTACAAAGAATGACCTACCAATAAATGAGCTAGAACAGAAACTCTGCTTTAAAGTTAGCAGCTATTAATTCTAATTTGCAATCAGACTTGGTGCTAAATCAGGAATATTAATTTTTAAAAATATACTTTCAAAGACTATTATTCTCTAAATGGGCTCAAAGTGTGAAATAGCTGGCCCCAACACTTGCAGTTTTGTTATATATATGCTGGCAAGTTCTCCTAATGCCGTAATATCACTTCTGCATCTTCTACTATGTTGTGAACTTATTTTTTTAAAACAGCTATCCTTTACCTTCCCAATGTAATTTTAAGTCACTACCATTAATAGCAATATTGTTCTCTTGTCAACCAAAGTTAGTGTTTATCGTGGCTCTCATACAATTTTGTTTTGCCACAATACTATTGCAAAACCTTTACTAAATGCATTCAAAAGTTAAAAAAAATTATGCAACACCTCATGACTTTGAACTTATTGCTTTATTTTAGTTGTTTCTGAATGCTTTGTTGCATTGGATTAGTATATTTTTCTACTGTGTAGAATTTTAAACAATGCCTATAATTTCTAACATCCCATTTCTGAACTCTATAAAGATTGGATTTGCACAGTTAATTTGGTACTAAGTCGGTGTGCATGTTTTTGTCAGTTGGGCTACATCTTGAATTCCAAATTGAAAAGACACTTACCACTTTATTTGCTTAAATTGCATGTTCAGCTAAAATTGCACCTTTGTTTTTTGTTTGACTTTTATAATTTGCTGAAAAACAGGAAACAAGTGAAAGCTAGCATATGTAAAAATACATGTATGTTGCAACCTCTGGTTTCTATCAGTATATCACAGTGCTCAAATTATTCAAATACCCTGAAACAAAGCTTTTTTTTTAGTTTCACTTTGACTGGCACTATTTAAGTGGTCAGTAGTTGTACCTGAAACCTTTCATGGTTTAAATCCATGAACATTTTTTATTCATATTTTACGTCAGTGAATATCTGTTTGTTAGAAATTAATATCTATCTAATCGATTCAGATCCCTTGGAATGTCATGAACACCCCTAGCATTGTCACCTGAACAAATACTGGTGTTATCTTCACATTAACATGAGCAACTCTCAACTATACCATGCCAAACAGAGTATTTTTCATCATCTTTCTGTATCCAAGCCTAGGTTTAAACCAGTTAATTAATTGCATCAATTTTATGTGTCTAAAAAAAAAAATCACATACCTAAAATTTTAGGTGTCTAAAAATCCCAACTAACTTGTATTTACAGGCTAATCTTTACAGCGTCAATAATTTTGTAGGATGTATGTTTTTTTTGCTCCTAAAACCTTGTTAACTATTTTCCCTACTAGAATATTAGATTGAAGGTCTTTTTTCTGATTATTGGGAAAACATTTTCTGGCTTGGGTGGAGCTCCCGAAATGTTAACTCTGATCCCCACTTGTTTTCTAACTCAGTTCCATAAGAACTCTAGACTATGTTCCATTTCAACCAGATGACAATTATCCTCCTTTTTAAAGCAGGACTGAATGGGATCCTCAGAATGTACTTTCCCTGGACCTTTGGTTAAAATTCAAAATTTCCTGTATAAAATTATCCAAAAGTCTTTCTGAATGCTTGCAATTGGAATTTACTTATTTTTGAGTTTTTCGTGGACTTTCTCATGAAAGCAAATGTTATGTGGAAAAATTATAATTGGAGACTAAACTTTTGAATTGTGTTTTGCATCAGAATTAAACTAGTTACTTTTACAACTGTAAAAATGGTTTTTAGTCTTCAGGTCTTTGAGTCAACATGTGGGCCATGCAGAGACTCTTTCCTGCCTCCTCCACCCATCCCATACACAAACTGAAGGAATGAAAGTATTGGAAAAGATTCAAGCACATAAATAAGTCGTCAACCCATATTAATAGGCAGTTAAAATCTTTATCCGCACCCTGTGTTAATTTATGAATTAGTGTGGCCTGTAGTATATGTGGTGAAACTTAATCTGTACTGTCTTGCCTTTTGAAACCATGTGCCATTCCGTAACTGAAAGCACATATGGCTTCTGCTGTCAAGTGTGCTCACGAACTGGCTACTTGGTGCACAAACAGGCCAGTTATGGACTTTTTGCCTTGTGTAGAGAAGCAGATTGTTTCCAATTGATTGTTAAAGTTGACCTGTTTTGAGACTGAGCTTTGCATGAAATGTAGAATGTTTATTTTTTTTTAATGGAAATAAGGTTTCGGGCGCTGTTTCAGGTATTTGTAATTCTGTGGGCCTCAAACAAATGGCTATTTATGCACAATTAAATTCTCACTGTTGGACTAATCATGCAAATTTGAGATGCTGCCTAATGCAGTGCAATTCCATTGTAACTCTCCTGTTTTGTTCTCTTTAGGATGATGGACTGAGGCTGAGGAAGGCAGCTCAGTCAGGCAACCCAGTGTCTTCCACATCTAGTGTTACACTCAGAGACAACGGCTCCACTGCTCTTCCCTCCCTCCTTGTTGTAATTGCAGCCATTTTCATTGGATTCTTTCTAGGGAAATTCATCTTGTAGAGGAAGCATGCAAGTTATTGAGGCCTGAAATGTTCTGTTGATCTGCCATATCATTGGTAGTATGGCTCACAGTGACCATGTTTGTGTACAGCATCTTACAGGCCTTGCCTTTAATGATCTCACGGTTAGAACACACAAATTACTTTCAGTTCTTGGATAATTGGAGTTGTACATTGTCAAAACATCAATAGCAAGTGTCTCAAGGTTTTTGCATAAAGGTCCTTGGAAATAATGAGTTGTTCTCTCTGTGGTTTAATAAGAGTTGAATGAAATGTTAAGTGTCTTGTAAATGTTATTTTAATCCTTTTAAATTTTGTTACCTGTTGCTGGATTACCTCTTGAAATTTTTCATTTTATAGTCAGGTTGCTCATGCCACTTGTTTACCAGTGATGAGAGATGTACTGGAGAAAAGGTGCCTCCTTGTAAATTACCCCCATCGCCCCCCCATTCCTTGCTGCTGAAGGCTGACAAGTTTATCAATGCAGAGTTTCTCCCTAGCTACAGAAACATCCCCCGTGAGGCAAATGTTGATTGAAAGCTCTCCATTCTTACCAATCCTGTCCCATGGTATTTAACGAAAATAAAATCTTTAACACATTAAACTACTGTGTATTTTTTCTGTCTCGCTTATTTTGGAAAATATACCTCACTTTCTTGTCATCAAGCATGTGGAATTTATGGATTTAAATGCCTTTGTTAAAATGTTACTTTGTTATATATCTCCCTCTTTTTTTCTTCTTATCTCCCCACCCTGGCAAGTCTTCACTCTATGCACTGTTCCTAGACAAAGGTGACCTGCTACTGATGCTGCTGTATAATCAGCTGGTACAAGGTATACAGTAGTGGCATGAGTTGACTTGCTCTTTAGTTTTATTCTTTGCCTACCCCAGACAAATTATGTCTCATTGTATTGGGTGACTTGGGAACAGCCTGTACTATACCACATGGCGTAATCCAAATTGAGGCCATCGCCATCCTTTCAAACACTTGTGCTCGCAAAGTCTGGTACTGACATAATGTATACAGCAATTTTCTTTTTGAAAGAATGATGTCCCTTTGTTATTGTAGTGGTAGAATTATTAATAATTCTACTAGTTTGTAAATTAAGAAATTTTATATTTTCGTTTTCATCTGTCATGTTAAATTTGGATAACCTATGGTGGTACAACTCCTGTTCATGTATAGTTAGTATATAACAAACAGAATGCACTCAATAAAGTGCCTATTGCACTGGAGCACACAAGAGTTGGTGGTACAGTATGTTGAACAGTATATAGAAAGGGCATCTAAGTCTGGCCGTGCCGAACTGTGAAGGGACATTGGTGGGATATGTGTCTGATAATGGGAAGGATGGTGATTCGCTGCCTGACTCCCACAATGCTGCTCAACTCAACCCCATTGATCTGGGAGCCTCCCCAACTCTGGCAGACCATGCAATCTTTTTTGTTCATCTTGCCAACTTCCATCAACCATACGTCCTGGAACCTATCACCTCAATCCTACCAATTCCTGGTATTTACCTCATTGCAGCTGGATTCCCTCTTTTCCAGCACTACTGTAAGCCAGGCATGCCTTTCTACCGCTGATGGACCATAATGTTGGTTCAGCACTGAGACCCGAGTGATTTTCCCTATCCCCTGCGCCTCCCTGTCACTCTTTGAGTCAGTTCTTCTGAAGATTAGATTCTCATTGTGCTGTCCTGCCAAACTCCAAGACCACTCGGTCAATGCTGCTAAACCTAACAAAGCTTCCCACAAGAACTTTTCCATATGTATAATGCCAGGTAACTCCCTCAAGCCTGGCAAACAATTACCTACAAATTGTTCTTTGGGTTGTACCTGAATTTACTCTATTTCAATTTTTTTTTTGAAGAAACCAGTGTATTCTCAGACACACCGTGCCAAACCTAGGGAAATCAACTGATAATATATATTGTAAATATGGCCATTGAGAAATGAAGGTTGTAAACTCAGCAGTTTTTGGTGACGTCTGGGAAAATCTTTGACCTTTTGCTTAGCAATTTGAACAGCCTTTTAATACTGAAATCGTCTTGCATTTTTGTCATAGCTATTCCAGCTTCATTGTTCTGGCTGCTTGAGTTCATTATTGCTGCTTGACTGGAATGGCTGGTCAAATTTGCCTCTATAGTTTAACTACAATTTCCATTGGCATAATGGTTTAAATGGCCTACTTCTGTGCTGTATTATAGGATCATTTCAGTTAATTCCCTGTTGTGATTAGAATTACTGCAAGCATGATGAAGTTAGACATTCTGTGGTTTCATTTCCCTCTGGTGTGCTTCCACATGACTGGTTGGCTGGAAGTAAGAGTTTCCATCCTGCCTCTGGATTGAATTGACTGCTCTGGGCACCTATCTTAGTCCCCTGGTTGGATGGATAGTTTATGGATCAGTTATAGGGCTGCCATAAATCTGTTTGTTTTTTGATTTTTGAAAATTTGTTTCTCTTTCTCTCTCTCTCTCTCTCTCTCTCTTTCCTCCCCCACCCCCACTGGCTTCCTTAGATTATGCATCTCTGGCTGCCAATGTCCCTTTCCTACACAGCCCAAGTGACTATCCTGAGAGCTCAGGTAAGGATTACATGCTATTCAAGTGGCATCAGAGTGGAGTCCAATCCTGTTCCTGATGGTTGCACATACATTTTGCCACAGATGTTGCTGGATACAAATGAGGAGCAGAAACACTGGCTAATGTTTTCTCTCTTTAGGACGATGAGGCTTATTGTATCAGCTGACCGCAGTCACAGCTGAGGTCAACAAGCTCAATGCACCATAAGAAATTGAACCTATCAACCTTTGGTTGGAAAAAAAAATCATGATACTCCATCAACCATCTAATAGTTCCATGAGCTTTATCTCAAGTAGTTGAGTCGTACAAGTAAGGATTGCACGAGGTGCAATCTTCTGTCTATATAGCTGAAGGGGAGAACAAGGGTAAATCAAACCAGATCCCTGCTATCTCTATCCAGTGGCCTATTGTCAAAAGTGCACAGATGAGGACAGGATCAGCATTTGATGTGATGTAGGTGAATACCTGGAAGGCTCTTTTTGTTGAGGCTTTTGGTGAAATAACTATTTGGATAAGGTACTGGATATGGCTCGTGCCACCCCAGGAAGGAATGTTCTTTTTAGGAGAAGGAAGGGAAATTGTCAAGAGCGCTTTTTAAAGAAAAAAATGAAATGGCTGTTACTGACTGTCCTCAGCTAGCAAGTGACCAGGAGATTACCTGATCAGTTAGAGTCACTTCAGAGATCTGAGGTGAGGGAAATTTGAATGAAGATTAATTTGATTTTGCCTTGAGGGATCCTGAACAATTATATGTTGAATAAGAGATCTTTAGAGCAGTGCTTTACGAGTTCACATATTCAATAATTTGAATTTCTAGCTACTGGGGAGACTAGATATTGTCAGATCACAGTCAACCGAATGGAGATCGCCGTTGGAAGAAGTGAAAATGAATCTGGAAAAAAAAATGTTGAAAGCTGTGCTTCAGCCCCAGTGATCAGACCTTTACACAGTGCTGCTGACCTTGACAGGAAATGACTTTGGATTAGATTTTATTCCAGAAAGTAATCTAGAAATGGTAGGTGATAACATGATCTAGAAGGTTCCTACATTTCACAAGCTATGATATATCACTTATGTGGAATATAACTTAAAAGTAATTGTAATTGAAAATTGGATAGCCTAGTTCCTATGCTATATTCAATCGTGTCTTGAATGAATGTGTTGCTAGCTTCTAAAATAAACTTGGTTTCTGAATAATTAAAATACCATACATTTAGAACCAAACTAATTGCCTTTTACATACAGTATTTAGTGAGGTACTGTTTTTACTTTGTTGTAAAACGGTTATAACAACATGTTTGACTCGTGTTGCTGAATCTTCCTTTCTTGTGCAATAAATGATGTGTTTGAGTGATATACCAGAAAACGTTCCACAAATTTGGTTTACTATGTTTAAGCTTCTGTACTTTTTAGACAGAAAATTGTAGTTGCTTTCAATGTTTAATTAAATTTCGGCCATGTTAGTACAATAAACCATTTTTGTATTAGTTTCTTGTTCCTACTGTGTAACCTCCAGCAGTAACTAGCTGCTGTCCAGTTGCTGGCAATTACGTGTAGTACACACTCAAGGCAGTTAATTATTTTTAAAGATTTGTGGTTTAAGTTTGACTTTAAAGTCACCAATAAAAGGTCAACATAACCCGGATGTCAGCATTGTCTCATTCTGATTTTTAATGCTGTATATCTGATTGCAGAAGGTGAGCTAAGTTATTCTTTTAGCATTTAACATTAGCTGGTGTACTAGTAGGAGATTAGAACAGTTCTTATCCAATATAACACTAGATGGAAAATATTGGTTCAACTATGCCTGTAATTCAGTAGATAAGTTGGCAGCTTTAGTTCAATTCTGTTGAACACAAATTTAGGTCAAATATAAAGTTTAAATTTCAAACTGTGCCGTAACTGTACTTTAGAAGAAATGTTTTATATTTAAGTACCAAGGCTGAGAAGTAAGCCTTGTATTCAAGGAGATGCTCACAAAAGCTGCACACACAAAACAAAACTTGCTTTAAAAATGTTTTGATGTGTATTTAGTGTTACAGAATTTTCCTCAGTTTGGCACTTGTAATAGCAATGCTCCCTAATTTAGTAATTTAGTTGATGTATTTAAGGAGTAATAACCATATTTGAGTGTATGAGTCAACAAAACATCTATTCAGAATGATATCTGTTCTGATTTTTAAACAAAAACATTGTCCAGTGTTTTCCTACCCATTTTTTTTTCTTTAGAACTAGAAAATATTCATGCATTTGCATAATGGATCCTATAAATAAACCTGTTTGTATAGAGTTTTAAAACGAACTCTGTCCACCAGAAACAGATGAAGAATTTTGTTTTTATTCTCACAAATATTATTTTTTAAAAACTCATCGGTCTCTGAAATGTGCTGGTTGACATAATTCCCTGTAACATAGCTACATAGTAGCTAGGCATTTTGTATATTAGTTATAGCCTTCTGACATTCGAACATGTTAACTATATGTTATCACCCAGATTTTAGCTGCTTAAAATTTTACGTGTAGCCATATATCATCTGGTACAGAGCTGACATTGTAACAGAACTTTACGTTTACATGACTTGAAGTTGGAGACTTGCTCTAGTTTTGGGGTGCAGTTTTTATGCAGCAGTAACCTCTATGTTTGATTTTAAAAGTACTGCCTTTTGTTTTTCCACGGTAGTTTCTGTCTTTAATGTCCTTGACATCAAGACAACATTTGACTGGGTGTGGCATCAAGGAACTCTTGTAAAACTGAAGTTGATGGGAATCGTGGGTTCGGGGTGGGGGGTTGCTTTCCACTGGCTGGAGTCATACCTAGCATGAACGAAGACGGTTGGAGGCCACTGATCTTAGTTTCAGGACATTGTGGCAGGAGTTTCTTAGGGCAGTGGTGCTTCATCAATAATCTTGCCTCCACCACAAGGTCAGAAGTGGGAATATTTGCTGATGATTGCACAGCGGTCAGTTTCCTTTGTATCTCCCCAGATAACAAACTCCACAGCCGCATGCAGCAAGACCTGAACAGCATTCAGGCTTGAGCTGATAAGTGGCAAGTAACATTTGTGCCACATGAGTGCAAAGAAATGATCATTTCTATCAAGAGAGATTCTAATCATCAACTGCATCACCATCACTGAATTCCTTGTCCACATCCGGGGGGCTTACCATTGACCAGAAACTCAATTTAATGAACCATTTAAATAACATGACTATAAGAGCAGGTCAAAGACTGGATATTCCACAGCAAGTGACTTATCATCTAAATCCCTATAGCCTTTCCACCATATATGAGGCACAAAGCAGCTTTGTGATGGAATACCTTGCCTAGATGAGTGCAACTCCAACAATACTCAGAGTTCAACAGTACCCAGGGCAGCAGAACTTAGATTGACACCCCATCCACCATCTTAAACGTGCACTCACTCTGCCACTAGCACACTGTGGCTGCAGTGTGCACCATCTGCAAGGTGCACTGCAGCAAGTTGGCAAGACTTCTTTAACAGCATCTTCCAACCCCTTGACCAGTAGTGCTAAGATGGTCAAAGGGCATCAGGTGTGTGGAAACACCACCAAAGACACGCTCCCCTCCTAATCATACTCCATCCTGACTTGAAAATATTGTTGCTGGGCTAAAAGCATGGAACTCCATACTGAAAAGTTCAACGGGAGTATCTTCACCACATGAACTGGAGCGATTTAAGGTGGCGGCTAACTACCACCTTTTCAAGGGCAATTAGAAATGGGCAAAACTGGTGGCCTTACTAGTGATGTCCACATCACATGAATGAATTTAAAAATATCAAGGACCATTGAAGGTCACGGTGAGATTCAAAGCCAAGCAGCCTCTGTGGATTATTTGAGTTTTACCAAGTTTGTAATAAGCTATCAGTAAAATGGAATGGGGATTTTGTGCTTTGCAGTGCCTTTATTCTTCCCCCAAATTTAGATTTTTAATAAATACAGCCCTTTATTTATCCCTCCTATCTCTGTAGCAGACAATAATGCAATTGTTAAATTATAGTCATCTAAAATTAGGGGTGACACTGCTTGAGTTTACTGAAACTTGTGCAATATGATGCAAAATTGAAACAGGGAAAATTGAGGCCTACTGTTCTGTCTGCAAGCTCATTGTAACTAATGAATCTACAAAAGACCAAGAGAAAAAATTGTTGGATGAAATGTACGTGACTGAGTAGATGAGACAACAACTACTTTTCTTTAAATCCTAATATAATTAATCACTGATCAAATTCAAGCCTGCTATTTATTTGCTGCAGGGTCTTGACAGAAATGAGTTTGGAAATTTTTAGCCTGAGCTACTAATGGATGCATGCCTACCGTACAAAGCTGCCTATGATTTGAAACTTTTTTTGCATGTTCACTGGAATCATTAAGAAGTTTGGTGTGAAACCTGATAAACACTATGCAGGTGTAGATGTGGCTGTTTTTGAGGTTGGGAGAGGTTGACTGGAGTTTAGTTTTCTGTACTTGAGCTGGGCTTACTTGCTACAGCTACTGGCTAGGCAAAGTTTAAACATTATTTCAATTTTAATGAGCAGAGCTATCATTTTAGAAATGCCCATTAATGTTATAAAATGGTAAACATTTTCAAACTGAAGACATGGAAGAAGAGAGATGATAAGCTGGAGCATAGAAGAATCATAATTATGGACAAAATTCAGCATGCTGCCATTCTGAGAAAATCCCTATTGTGTGCCATCCTTGTATGTGAACTGTATATCCTCCTTACAGTTCTTATGATCTTGTGTGGGGAAAATAAACACACTTGTCTTTTAAGAAAACTTAAGAAAATTACAGCAGATGGATTGAACATTCCAGCCATCTGCTTGGATTTGAACCTGTTTGTGCAATTCGCTCCAAACCCTTTTGCATTTTCAGGATTGAACCCTTTTATGTGGTTGTACTTGAATAATGGAAATAAAATATTTTGAACACTTTCCCAGATGCCAGCATCACATGCCAGTCTTCAGCCATTTTATTTCACTCCAAGTGATATCAAGAAATAGCTGAAGGCATTGGATACTGCAAAGGCTATGGGCCCTGACAACATTCCGGCAATAGTACTGAAGACTTGTGCTCCAGAACTTGCTGTGCCCCTAGCCAAGTTGTTCCGGTACAGCTACATCACAAGCTATGTGGAAAATTGTCCAGGTACGTTCTGTACACAAAGCAGGACAAATCCAACCCGACCAATTACCACCCCATCAGTCTTCTCTCCATCATCAGTAAAGTAATGCTTGGCCTAAATAGCCAAGTGGTTATGGTACTGGGTTTGTAACCCCAAGATCAAGAGTTCAAATCTCACAATGGCAAACTATGAAACAATGTAACTTCATCTGAAACAGATGGAAACGGGTTTGTACTCGAAAGAGTTTCCCCTTACCAATATCAGTAAAGTAATGGAAGGGGTCGTCAACAGTACTATCAAGCGACACTTGCTTAGCAATAACCTGATCACTGACCCTCAGTTTGAGTTCTGCCAGGGTCACTCGGCTTCTGATCTCATTACAGTTTTGATTAAAACATTGACAAAAGAGCTGAACTCCAGAGGTGAAGTGAGAGTGACTGCCCTTGACATCAAGGCCGCATTTGATGCGAGTGTGGGTCAAAATCCTGGAACTCTCTTCCTAACAGCACTGTGGGTGTACCTATACCACATGGATTGCAATTGTTCAAGAAGGCAACTCACCACTGCCTTCTCAAGGGCAACTAGGGGTGGGCAATAAATGCTGGCTCAGCCAGCGAAGCCCACATCCTGTGAATGAATAATTTAAAAAAGGAGCCCTAGCAAAACTGGTGTCAATGGGAATCGGGGCGGGGGGGAACTCTCCGCTGGTTGGAGTCATACCTAATAAAAAGGAAGATGATTGTTGTTGGAGGCTAATCATCTCAGTTCCAGGACAACACCGCAGCATTTACTTGTCAAGAAGGTATAATCGTTTTCGTAATGTTATTTGGAATTTATTGTAGAGTGATAGTGGGGCCTGTGTCTATGTGAGTGTGTGTGACTTTACTGAATTAAAGACAGCTGGCCTGAAGGCTTTGCAGTAAGAAGAGAAGCTAGGTTTGAAATGCTAAATCGGTAAACATGGGTAAAGTTTCAGAATGTGAAGTGTAAAGGGAACATTTGCATTTTTAAATAAACCAGAGTAGCTTGAATTCAAAAGATGGGGTGAAATGTTTCACCTAGCCAGGAGAAGTTAAGAAACAGTGTTCATTTTCCCCAAAGATTACTGGTAAAATTGGTACTATGATAGATGTTTATTATTAGAGGTGAAGTCCAAAGACATAGTGAAACAATGAGGATTTGCATTCAGAGGGAAAAATATGCATAAAGGGGAGAAGACTGTGTGCAAGGGAAGGCATTTTAAAGATCTAACAAGTGTGAAAAGCCTTGAGTTGCTGTCTGCAAGGAACCGAAGCTGAGGAAAATCTCACTTTGAATTTGACTGTTCAGGATGTGTGCTTTACCTGGGTCTGTTTAAATCTTTGTTTTACTGTTGCCTTAATGGAGGTGTAACTGGGAGTTAGATTAAACAAGGAGCTAGGAGTTAGCATAGTAATTTTTAGAAATACATATGTGCTTAAACTTATTTCTTTTATTAATAAATGTTTAATTTAGTTTTATAAAAACCACTAAGACTCGGCCTTATTACTACTGAATTCAAGGCATGCATCTCAAAATAAATATACAAATTGCAAAACAGTCGTGGCAGTTGTTTCAAGTTTCCCTTTGGAATTTGAGCAGCTTGGCATTTACCATCCACCCACTATAACATCCTCAGTGTAGTGTCCTAAGCCTAACCATGTTTGCTGGTGATTGCACAATGTTCAGCACCATTCATGACTCCTCAGATACTGAAGCAGTCCCCATGTCCAAATGCAGCAAAACCTGGACAATATCCAGGCTTGGGCTGACAAATGTGGCATTAATGTTACTTACCACAAGTGCAATGACCATCTCCAACAAGAGAGAATCGAGCCGCCTCCCTTAACATTCAATGGTATTATCATACTGAATCCCCGCTATCAACATCCAGGGGGGTTACCATTGACCAGGAACTGAACTGGATTAGCTAAATAAATACTGTGGCTACAAGGGCGGATCAGAGGCTAGGAATTCTGCGACAAGTAACTCACCTCCTGACTCCCCAAAGCCTGTCCACCATCTAGAAGGCAAAAGACAGAAACACACTCCACTTGCCTGGAGGAGTGCAGTTCCAACAACACTCAAGAAGCTTGATACCAGGACAAAGCAAACAGCTTGATTTGCACCACTTCCACAAACATTCACTCCCACCTCCATTGCCTACAAGGTGCGCTGCAGAAACTCACCAAGGCTCCTTAGCACATTTCAAACCCACGACCATCCAGAAGGGCATGGGCAGCAGATATATGTGAACATCACTACCTGGAAGTTCCCTTCCAAGCCACTAACCATCCTGAGTTGGAAAAATATCGCCGTTCCTTCTCTGTTGCTGAGTCAAAATCCTGCAACTCCCTGCCTAACAGCACTGTGGATGTTCCTACACCACATGGATTGCAGCGGTTCACGAAGGCAGCTCACCACCACCTTCTCAAGGGCAATTAGGGATGGGCAGTAAATGCTGGCCCAGCCAGCGAAGCCCACATCCTGTAAATGAATTTTTAAAAAAGAGGCAATCGTGAAATTTGATACATGACACCTTTTTAAACAAACAACAAGAATTGCAACTTATTATTATGGGCAAGGTAGAGAAAGCTGAACAAAATTATTCATAATTAACAGGACATCTTCATGAATGAAAAGGGATAAAGATGACTGTACTTAAACCAAGGAAGGACAGAGTGTTCTGACTAACACTGAGTCAGGAGCTGTGAATGATTTAAATTGGACAGCTGCAATGGGGAGGACAGGTGTGTATGGATTCGAGCAGTGATTTTTAACCCACAGAAACTACGCAGGTGGGCAGTTAAAGTTTGACCAGGCAGCTACCAGTGAATGCCCTGCCTGGATGCTGCTGCTTTCAATTTTAACCTGCTCTTCTGAACAGGTGGCAAAGGGAGGAACCCACATGAAGCTAGTTGGTGGTGCTTCTTTCATGCGTTCTTAAGTGTTTGATATCATTTGGACCCCCAACGGTTGAGTACAATATTCAGAAAAGATACAGTATATAATAGACATATATAATATATAATTATATATATTATAGTGTATAATATAATACTTTATGGTGCAGCAACATATCAGATACCTGTAAGGCAGATACCAGGACAAACTGGTGGGCAGTGATCCCAAATGGGGGGGGGGGGGGGTTGCAGAAACAGTGAATGGGTTCACAATAAATAAAGTCACATTAATCTCCCCCTCCCCCCGTCGTGTCAGTAGGAAGTAACCAATTCAATCACGACAAAATTGGGACGTTGGACATTTTGGCTACGGCACTCTGGTCAGTGTGCTGTGAGGTAACTATGCATCGATGTGACTACATCAAGAGTTTTCCAGGAGCTGCTTGTTGGAGTGGTGTCGCTGGAGGGAGCTGTGGATTCCGAGACCAGCAGCAGGCTGGTCACAGAGGGCCTGGGATTTTCATATTTATATGATGTAAATGTTGATCCATAACATACATACTTTATATACTGGATGTTACTATGCTGCTCTATTGCTGTTTGGTTTTTGTTGGCATTTGGGCTTGCATTAGCTTTCAAGTGTTAAGAATGGGGCTGCATTGGTAAATTGTTTGGGCAGCACTGTTGTAAGATAAACCAAATTATACCTGAGGCAGTTAGAAAACATCCCGACTCACTAACCTGGTTAGTTATTTCTAATGTGGGGAGAGATGAGAAATCCAAGTCAGCATGAGACAAGAGGGAAGACAGCCCCTTCTATGGAGGTTAAGTGAGAATAGGAAAGCTATTTGAATGGATGGCTTCAATCACTGGTGAACTGGAAAAAACCCAAGTGGTTTGGAGTCTGACCTGGTAAATGTAATGCATGACTGCTTTGTGACCCAATACATCAAAGAAGCAATGTTTCTTAACCTGATTTTTTGCAATAATCTAGACCACATAACAGGAATCGTATGGGTGGGGGTGGGGTGCAAGAGGAGGAGGATAGTGACCACCCCAGTGTTTTAAATTCGATGTGATGTGGGATTCTGATATGCCAAAAAACTCCTGCTGAGCACATAACTATAAAAGTGATAATTTCAGTGAGTGGTTTGGTAGTATTGTGACTTCGTTACTGGACAAGAAATCCAGAGGTCCAGAGTAGACTAATAAGCCAAAGATTGCGAATTCAGTTTTTCTTTGAGAAAAGTTATTTAAGTAAAAATATGGTGGAAGTAAAAAGTGATTTTTAGATTCACTAATGTCCTTTTGAGAAGGAAACATGCCATCCTTACTTGGCATGGTCTATTTGTGACTCCAGTCCCACATTGATGTAGTTAGCTCCTAAGGGTCCTCTGAAGTAGCCTAATAAGCCATTCAGTTATGCAGCATTTTAAAAAATAGGCCAATGAAGGATGTGCAGTAAGAAATTCTCTCACTTTCAATTTACTGTGTGGGGAATTGTGGAGAAGAGAGATCATCAACAGTAAAATAGAGGACAGCTGGAATACAGAATTCCTTTCAAAGGCAGGCTGGACAGTTAGATAACTAGAAGCAGTATGGTCTTAAATGGATTGATTAAATAAATGAAAAGTGAAATGGAGAGGAAATAATCTCTAGAACTAGGGAAAAAGGAGATGTCACGTACTGAGCTGAAGATAAGAATGCAAGGTATCAGAAACAAATAAAATAGATGCAGTTGCAAAACTATGGCTTAAATTTTCATCCCCGAGACAAGGTTACAGAGTGGGGAAAGTTCCCAACTCCGCCAACCCAACTTGGGAGAAAGTGCCCCAGATGATCCGATTTTTGTTCTGGTGGGGTGTGGTGAGGGGGGCAGGTTAATGGGAGTTGGGCCCGATGATCCCAGAAACATTGCCACAGGTTGTTGGATGTGGGATGTCTGAAAGACTGGCCTCAGTACTCCAGCACTTTGCTCCAACTGTGGGGAAAAAAACAGCCATCTACCCCTCACCTCCCACACACTCTGCTTTCCCTATCCATGCCACCTCATGCCCCCATGCCAACCTTTTCCCCTCTGCCCTATGTCCCTTTGAAACCTCTATGCCAACTTAATGCCAGCCCATGCTGCCACCACACACCACCCTTTGCACTTACAACCTCC
This sequence comes from Carcharodon carcharias, assembly GCF_017639515.1. NCBI lineage: Eukaryota > Metazoa > Chordata > Chondrichthyes > Lamniformes > Lamnidae > Carcharodon > Carcharodon carcharias. Next base: position 172,348,724 of record NC_054472.1, read on the forward strand.
ATGCCAATTTACCCAATACCCTCCATGGGAAGACATCAGGACCCATGCTGAGATGAAACAAAATAAAATGCTGAGGGTCTGTTGATGAACTTGCTATTTTAAAAAAAAGCTCCCTTTGATAACACCCATTCATTACATCACTACACTTAAATTCTTTCAATTACTTAATTCCTTATAAAAACAAACATTTGTATTGTAGCCCCACATCAAAGACTTTATAACCACTTGGAGTTGTCAATCAAACTGAACTGATAGACATCCCACTGTGATATTGATGGGTTGTAGAATCAGTCATGCAGCCCAAATCCTTTAATGATAACCCTCAGCTTTATGTCAACAAACAGAGTGAAATAGCAAGCACTGATTAATGTTAAGCTGCAACTATTTTTGCTTTAAATTTAAATGACAGGAGGCTTAAATGCCTTGAAAGCTTGACAGTTGCAATGACTTGATCCACTTTTTATGTCCTTTTTCATGTTCACTTTTAACAATCACAAAAGGCACCTGACCTCTCCAAAAAGGGGTCCCCTGGACCTAACTAAAACGGTACCTTACCTCTCCAAAAGAGTACCCAACCTCTCCAAAGAACTCTGATAAGCTTAGAACTTCTCTTGAAAAGTGTAAAGCCCATAAGCCATATTTTGGACGTCCCACTAATGAATTTGTTTTAAAGGTAGCTGCCCTTTTACATGGCCAGCTGCATCTGTGAACCACAGATGTGCAAGTGACCTGCCCCTATTTCTCCCTCCCCGCCGCCGGTGAAAACAGTGGGTACCAGTTCGGGGGCATTCCAGAATCGGGGCTCCAGCGCCATTTTGGCTAAGTTGGCGACCTTCTCTGTTGTTGCAAAAGTTCAGGCCATTGATTCAGAAGAGGAAGTTCCTGCTTGGCCGACCTCTGCAATTCCTGTGAGAAAGTTATTTTCCTAACTGGTTCTGTATCTAGACAGGCAGAAGACATTTGACACATTTCCACACAGGATTATTGGCATTTATTTCAAGAGGACTAGAATACAAAAGCAGGGATGTGCTGTTGAGGCTTTATAAGGCTCTGATCAGACCACATTTAGAACATTGTGAGCAATTTTGGGCCCCATATCTCAGGAAGGATGTGCTGGTCCTGGAGAGGGTCCAGAGGAGGTTCACGAGAATGATCCCAGGAATGAAAGGTTTAACATATGAGGAATGTTTGAGGACTCTGCGTCTATACTTGATGGAGTTTAGAAGGATGAGGGAGGATCTGATTGAAATTTACAGAATACTGAAAGGCCTGGATAGAGTGGATGTGGGGAAGATGTTTCCATTAGTAGGAGAGACTAGGACCCGAGGGCACAGCCTCAGAGTAAGGGGAAGACCTTTTAGAACAGAGATGAGGAGAAACTTCTTTAGCCAGAGAGTCGTGAACCTATGGAATTCATTGCCACAGAAGGCTGTGGAGGCCAGGTCATTGAGTGTATTTAAGACCGAGATAGATAGGTTCTTGATTGGTAAGGGGATCAAAGGTTACAGGGCGAAGGCGGGAGAATGGGGTTGAGAAACTTATCAGCCATGATTGAATGGCGGAGCAGATTCGATGGGCTGAATGGCCTAATTTCTGCTCCTATGTCTTATGCTCTTATTAAGCTAAAGGCTATGAGGACTGAAGTTAAATCTCAGAAAGGAATAAAAAAATGTTAAAAAGCTAAAATAACAATGGATACATTAGATGAGTTACTTCAGGTTTAGGGTAATATTAAGATAGTATTGGATTGGATTACTTCAGATTACATAGAGCACAGAAACAGGTCATTCAGTCCAACCATCCATGCTGATGTTTATGTTCCATTTGAGCCTCCTCCCATCGTTTTTCATTTAAATCTACCATTGTAACTCTCTATTCTTTCTCCCTCATATCCTTGTCCAGTTTCCCTTTAAATGCATTTATACTATTTGCTTCAAACACTCCCTGCAGTAGAGGGTTCCATATCCTCACCGCTCTTTGGGTAAATAGGTTTCTTCTGAATTACGTATTGGAATTCTTGGTGACTGTCTTATATTGCTGACTTCTAGTTATGCTCTTCCCCATGTGAGGAAATATTCTCTTTGTCCACTCTATCAAAACCTTTTATAATTTTAAAGACCAAGCTTGTCAATCCTTTCCTGCTATGTCTATTCACACAATTCTGTTATCATCCTTTTAACTCTCCACTCTCTATCCTTTTTAAAATATGCTATACTTTGTGTAGTCTCACCAAGGCTCAATAGAGTGTTAGCAAATCTCCCTACTTTTTAAGTCTATCCCTTTAGAAGTAAAATCTAGTGTGTTATTTCCTTTTTTAATGGCCTTCCTAACCTATGGTTCAACTTTGTGAATGTTATAATTGTACTCTGAGATCCTTTTGTTCCTCTATCTTACCTAGACCTCATGTTCCAAGTCATAAGTTACCTCCTATTCTTCCTACCAAAATGTACTACCTCACATTTATCTGTGTTAAACTTCATTTGCCAATTATTTGTCGATTCTGCAAATTAATTTATCTCCTCCTGTAATTTGTTGCAGCCCCCCTCAGTATTGTCTATCTCCAACCCTCCCCCCTCTTCCCCCACCATCCAATTTGGTGTCACCCATGAAATTAGAAATTATGTTTTTGATTCCAAAGTCCAAATCTATAAGTTAAATTGTGAACCTTTGTTGTCCCAGCACTAATCCTTATGGAACACCATTTCTCACCTCTGCCACTCTGAATAGCTACGCCTTACTCCCACTCTCTGCTTTCTACCTTGAAGCAGTCTGACAATCCATTAGGACAAGTGCCCCGACTCCATATTCTCTGAGCTATTCGTTAGTCTTTTATGGGTTATTGAAGGTTTTTTGCAAATCCAGATAAATTACATCTACTACATTACCATTTTCTGCTCTCTCTGTTACCTCCTCAAAAAGTTCAATAAGGTTGGTCCAGCAAGATTTTCCCTTTATGTGTGCATGCTGACTGTTCATTATTGTACAATATTTCTCATTTCTAGATGTTCCTCTATTCAATCCTTCAGTAGTAATTCCATTATTTTTCTTACCCCCGATGTTAAGTTGACTGATTTATAATTCCTTGGACATGTTCTGTCCTCTTTCTTAAATGGAGGAATTGCATTAGCTATCCACCAGTCCTCTGACACTGCAGCTTTTTCTAATTGCTATGAAATCTGACTTACCTTAAAATCGAGAGCCGCGGCTGGGAACTCCAAGACCGGGCAGTTTCCATGCATGCGCCAACCAGGAGCGGCCTGCGCATATTTAATGCCGCATTTTAAGTTCTTGGGGCTGAGGATGGGCCCAGAGAAGGAAAACAGTGCGGAACCCCGAGTGATGTGACTGGGAGTGGAGCGCCATTGCAGACAAGAGATGACGGACAGGGAGCGGTCCTAAAAGGAGAAGGGATAGGGAGAGGTCCCAAAAGAGGAATCCCAGACAGGGTACAGAGACAGATCCCAGTTGAGTTGAGGAAAAAACAGAGGAGCAGAGAAAGGGACTCCAATCAGAGATAGGGTTTGCAGCTGGCAGACTTCAAAGTTTAGAGAACACTAGAGGAGACCTGATGATCTAAGGAGGCAGCAAACTTAGCAACAAAAATAAACTCTACTATACACGGTCAGAAAGATAGAACCATTTACAATATCTATCTTATACTCTAATATTTCAGGTTAATATAAGGTGCATGTGAATTAACGGGCAAAATGTGTGGTTGAACACACCACACTGCACCATAAATGGCAGATGAGACCAAGACAGATTCCACAGATTTCTCAAAAACCCACCCAGACATCAGTAAACACTGAGATAACCAATCTCATTGAAACTCTGTCTCTCAAGGGTGTTTCCAGTCTCCACTTTCAAAGATCTTGCCTTGGAATTCCCTACAAAAGTCGCTCCAACCCGGATGGCTTCAATGATGGTCTATCACAGGGTTTTAATCACTTCCCAAGATTCTGTTCCCCTGGATCGCCAAGTATACAGGTTGGTGTAGGTGTTCCTACAACACATGGCCTGCAGCAGTTCAAGAAAGTGGCTTACCCCACCATCTCTAGGGCAATTAGGGATGGGCAATAAACACTGGCCAAGCCAGTGATGTCCACATCCCTTGATTGAATTTTAAAAAGTTGGTGACTCCATGTTGCGGGTAGTTGGGGCAAAGGTACCCCTTTGGCGCAGTAGTATTCTGCTTGGTGCAGCCAAAGCACTGAAGTTATGCTTGTGAGTTGGTACTTGCATGTATACTTGGGGATCCAGGGGAACCGAATTTTATGAAGTGATTAAAACCCTGTGATGGGCCAACTGGGTTGGAGCGACTTTTGTAGGGAATTCCAAGGCAAGATCTTTGAAAGTGAAGACTGGAAACACTCTTGAGAGACAGAGTTTCAATGAGATTGGTTAACTGTGTTTACTGACGTCTGGGTGGGTTTTTGAGAAATCTTTGGAATCTGTCTTGGTCACATCTGCCATTTATGATGCAGTGTGGTGTGTTCAACCACACTTATTGCCTGTTAATTCACATGTACCTTATATTAACCTGAAATATTAGAGTATAAGATAGATATTGTAAATTGTTCTATCTTTCTGACCGTATAGTAGAGTTTATTTTTGTTTGTTGAAAACATGGAATCTTGTGGTTTTATTCTCTGAGCAAGTGTCTTGAATCTCAAACTTTATTCCACCTTAAACAAAAGATTATTGGCCCATGACCAGGTCTTACCAAAAGCCTGGCTGGCACAGACATGATGGGCCAAAGGGCCTGTTTCTGTGCTGTATAACTCTATGACTCCATGATTTGGGGCTTTGGTCTAGGATCATAACATAATGAATTAACAAATGAGTAGTAAGGCTTCTGCTATCTCCTCTCTAGATTCTTTTAAAGTATATGGATGTATATCTGGACCAGGGGCTTTATCCTTTTTGAGTTTGTTTACTTTATTCAATACTTCCCCACCATTTTTTTTACAATTTTTAAATGCACTTATCTCATTGCTCATCTAATCCTCCAATGTCACATCTACCTGTTCTATCTCCCTGGTAAACACTGAAGCGAAGTCATTATTTCATATTTCTGCCATCTCTATCGTTACCTGTGGTGTTAGAACCAAAGGAAAGTTCTGGCACAGAAAGAGGCCATTTGACCCAACATTTCTATGCCAGCCGAAAAATAAAAACCTAGCCATCCATTCTAATCCCACCTTCCAGCACCTGGTCTGTAACCTTGTGGGTTACAGCACTTCAGGTGCCGATCCAAGTACCTTTTAAATGAGTTGAGTGTTCCTGCCTCCACCACCAAACCAAGCAGCGAGTTCCAGACATGCACCACCCTCAGGGTGAAGAAATTTTCTCCAATGCCCCCCCCCCCAATCCTTCCACCAATCATCTTAAATCTGTGCCCCCTCTCCACTCGGGGAAACAGGGCTTTCTTGTCTACTCTATCTAGGCCCCTCATAATATTGTACACTCAATTTTGTCACTCCTCAGCCTCCTGTGTTCTTAGGAAAACAACTCTAGCCTATCCAATCTTTCCTCATAGCTGCAATTTTCAAGCCTTGGCAACATTCTTGCAAATCTCCTCTGTACTCTCTCCAGGGCAAATATGTCCTTCCTGTAATGTGGCAATCAGAGCTGTACACACAATTCCAGCTGTGGTCTAACTAGCATTTTATACATTTCCAACATTACATCCCTGCTCTTGTATTCTATATCTCATCCAATAAAGGAAAGCATTCCATATGCTTTCTTTACCACCTTATCCACTTGTCCTACCATCTTTAGGGACCTGTGGGCATGTAATACAAAGTCTCTTGCTTCCTCTACTCCTCTCAATAACCTCCCATTTGTTGTGTATTCCCTAGCTTTGTTTACGCTTCCCAACTGGATTACCTCACACTTCTCTGGAATGAATTCTATTTGTCACTTTTTCGTCCACTCACCCAAACCACTGCTATCATTTTGGAGTCAACAGCTATCCTCTTCACTATCAACTACACGGCCAATTTTTGTGTCATCTGCAAATATCCCAATCATGCCTCCCACATTTAAGTCCAAATCATTAATATCTTCAACAAACAGCAAGGGGACCGTTCTCAACACTGAGCCCCGTGGAATGCCACTGGAAACCACTTTCCACTCGCAAATATACCCATCAACCATTATCCTTTGTTTCTTGTCACTGAGCCAATTTTGGATCCAACTCTCACATTCCCCTGTATCCCATGGACTTATACTTTCCTGACCAGCCAGTATTATCCTGCCTATCCTTTAATGGCCATATTACCATTACAGACTCCCTTCTTTTTATTGATGTGCTTGTAAAATATTTTACCATTTTAGTTTGTATTCCTTGATAATTTAATTTCATAGTTCCTCTTTGCCTTCCTAATTGTTTTTGTTTTGCTTCTCTCTTCACATTGGATTAAAAAGGAGTCCTGTTCACATTGTAGGAACTCCATTCCCTCACCCACATCTATCTCTTCTGTCCATTGGGACCACAATTATTCCAAATTTATTTCAATGTATTGGACTCAGAAATTCAACATAAAGTGATCAAATTTGAAAATGATACACCAGGAGGGACAGTGTAAGAGGGATTAATGGAAATACTTTTTCTCTATGTACCCTATCAGTTCCCCGTAATATCATGAAAAATTCATTCAAATAATCCCCTAATCTCTTAAATTCCAGGGAATACGATCTTAGTTTGTGTAACCCTTCCTTATAATTTAATATAAAAGCAAAATACTGCAGATGCTGAAAATATGAAATGAAAACAGAAAATGCTGGAAAAACTCAGCAGGTCTGGCAGCATCTGTGGAGAGAGAAACAGAGTTAACGTATTTCAAGTCCATATGACTCGTGTACATAATCCACAGCAATGTGGTTGACACTTAATTGCCCTTTGAAAAAGTGTGGCAAGCCACTCAGTCCAAGGGCATTTAGGGATGGGCAACAAATGCTGGCCTTGCCAGTGACACCCACATCCCGTGAAAGAATAAAGAAATAAAATTCTCTTTACAGCAGAGAAGAATAAGTGGAGATTTGATCTAAAGTTGTGAATGTTTTAAATAGAATAAAGAGAAACTGTTTCCAGTATCTGAAAGGTTGGTAGTCAGAGTGCAAAGATTTGGGTTGATTTGCAAGAGAATCAGAAGTGATTTGAGAGAAATCCTTTTTTTACACAATGAGTGATTGGTATTTGTGGTGCACTAAGTGATGGAGTGAAACAAATTCTACTGTAGTTTTAAAAAGGGAATTGGACAAATTCTTTAAGAAAAATTTGCAGCGCTACCTATATTGTTGTTTAAAAGAATCAGCATAGACTCGCTGGGCTGATTGGCCTCTATCTGTTATATTACTCTCTGATGCTGGTTCAATTGAAGCATTCAAAAGGGAATTAGACTGTTATCTGAAAAAGATAGAAAGTGCAGGGTTACAGGGGAGAATGGGGCAATAGCACTAGGTGGATTGCTCATCCTGGGACCAGTGCAGACACGATAGGCTGAATGATCTCCTTCTGTACCGTAACAGTTTTGAGATTCTGACTCGGCTGCAGCTGAATTCCCTGACAGGCATTAATTAGCTTAGCATCATTATTCACAGGATCCGTTCGCCTGTTCCAACAGATACAGGTGTCCCAGGGTCATACTGGTCTGAAAATATTGTGTTGTTTCGAAGCTGGTACTTGCAATGACTGGCTGACCCTATCCTTTTCAGCTTGTCCTCTTTCCCCACTATGGGGTACACATAATTCGGAAGGAATGTATCACACCAGTGTAATCCAAAAAGTGGGGCTTGTTGCTTGGAATCAGGCTATTTGAGTGAACAGCAGAATTACCTGCCCTGTTATAACTCACTGTTCCCCGGCCTTCTGTTCTGTAGTCAGACTAGTCTCGATGGTTCTCTGGGGCTTCTTTGGATTTTTGTCAACCTTGGCAGCCTCCTTTGTGAAAAACACCATGTTATATTTTTTATTATAAGTATGCCTCCCTCATTGTTTGAAAAGCATTATATTGTTGTTAATTTAAATCTCATTGCTGCCCAGGAGGAAGAAAACAGTTCGGGCCAGTATTCTTATTTCCCAGTTTTTACTGGTGCTCCATTTTAAGGTGCACAAGACTGGTTTGGGCTAGTGTTCTTATTTCCCAGTTTTTACTGTTTTTTTTTTCTTTCTGGGTGTTGGTTTATGTTCAAAGAAGAATTGCCATGTGAAGCAGATATGAAGCCTTTGGAGACAGTGCAGAAATGATTTATGAAGATGGTTTCAGGGACGAGGAAGTTGGTTCCATGGATAAATTGGAGGAGCTGGAATTGTGCTCCTTGGAAAAGAGGAAGTCGAGAGGGTATTTGATAGAAGTGTTGTATGGAGACAAGAGTAGATAGAGAGAAATTGTCCCTGTTGATTGAAGGTTCGGGAACCAGAGGGCACTCATCTAGGTGATTGGCAAAGATCCAATGGCGACATGGGAAAATATGTTTTTCCACAGTGGGTGATTAGGATCTGGATTGCACTGCCAGATACTGGTGTGGGCAGATTCAATCGAGATTTTCAAAAGTGAATTGGATAAGAGCTGGAAGAGGAAAAATGTGTGGAGCTACAGGGAAAGGGCAAGTGAGTGGGCCCAGCTGAGTTGCTTTGGCAGAGAGTTGGCATGGACACGATGAGCTGAATGGCCTCTGCCTGTGCTTTAACTATTCTATGATCCTAACTGGTACAACATAATGGGAAAAGTCACCTAATTGTATCAGAAGCAAGTATCTTAAAGACACAGTGACCAGAAGATGAAAGCAATGCACTTCTCAGTTGTGGAGACTGGACATTTCTGTTAAAATAAAAATTTGCACCTTTTGTGTTTTGATATAACGGTGCTCTAATTTTTAGCTTTCTCTTTTTACAGCTTCACACAATTGTTGTTGACTATTTCTTTCTCAAATGTTCTGAAAGTCTAATTGTGAAAGGCAAACTAGGTACTCTTAGACAAATACCCTTTTCATTTAATTCTCATCCATTTGTAATAATTGCACTGCAAGTCATTTTTGATTTTAAATCACCAATAACAGTTTGATTTAAGAATTACTTTCTAAGAGCGAAACAGAAACATATGTAGCTCATCTTGTTAATTAACTCCCTGCATTAAGTATAAATCTAGCACAGGTTGCAAATATTGGCATCAAGCCCACTGTATATATAAAAAAAGTTGCTCCAGTAAATGAGGGCACAGATGGGTCATACAAATTGAAGGCTGACACTGAACTGATGGTCCAACCTTGTAGCCAGGGATGCTGGAGTTTTAACATTCCACAATCCAATGCAGCATTCATCGAAGGGTCACCCATCTAACAAGTTGCTGAACAGTACAAACACAAAGCATTTTTCTCAAGCTTTCAAAGTTATAAGTTTAAATGTAAGTGCACACAGTATTAAAAGCATTAGCCCATTCTACGAGCGGCTCATTCAGCTAAGATTTCTTGGGGATGGGAGAGACGTAGAGGGATGTGCCACAAGGATGTTGCCTGGGCTGTAGAGTTTTAGTTATGAGAAGAGAATGGATAGACTGGGGTTATTTCCCCTGGAGCAGAGGAGATTGAGGGGGGACATGATTGAAGTGTATAAAATTATGAGGGGCATAGATAGGGTAGACAGGAAGGAACTTTTCCCCTTGGTGGAGGGATCAATAACCAGGGGCATAGATTTAAGGTAAGGGGAAGGAGGTTTAGAGGGGATGTGAGGAAGAATTTTTTCACCCAGAGGGCGGTGGGAATCTGGAACTCACTGCCTGAAAGGGTGGTAGAGGCAGAAACCTTCATAACATTTAAAAAGTATTTGGATGTGCGCTTGCGATGCCATGACATACAAGGCTATGGGCCTAGTGCTGGAAAATGGGATTAGAATAGTTAGGTACTTGTTTGATCGGCGCAGATTCGATGGGCTGAAGGGCCTTTTTCTGTGCTGTAGACCTCTATGACTAAGTTGGTCTAATGCTGGGCTTCCATGAACGTACCCAAGCATTTGCACCACAATTCTCATTGCCACAGAATTTGATCCCCAACAATGTTGGTGGTAACATTTGGATAAAATAGCCTCTATTTAGGGAGGATCATAATTATCTATACTTCGCATTGTATTTTTGCCAACAAGTAAGACGTGCTTCTATTTTGGGTAAGACAATCGCAAATTGGTAATTGTAGAAACTTCAACTATATTTTTGGATTGAACCTGAGTGAACAACATTGCAAATCACTTCCTCGTCAGAGGTGAGTGTAACCCACAACCTCTACCACCTAGAAGGCTGAGGGCAGCAGATACGTGGGAACGCCACCACCTGGAAGTTCCCCCCCAAAGCCACTCACCATCCTGACTTGGGAATATACCGCCGGTCCTTCACTGTCACTGGGTCAAAATCCTGGAACTCCCTTCCTAACAGCGCTGTGGGTGAACCTACACCACATGGACTGCAGCGGTTCAAGAAAGCAGCTCGCCACCACCTTCTCAAGGGCAATTAGGGATGGGCAATAAATGCATGGTCTAGCCAGCAATGCCCACACCCCATGAACGAATTTATAAAATCCTGATTGCAGATTATTGGCAGATCCTTTATTTTTTTAAGTTCATTCACGGGATGTGGGCTTCACTGGCTCGAAACGTTAACGCTTTTTATCTCTGCACAGATGCTGTCAGACCTGCTGAGCTTTTCCAGCATTTCCTGTTTTTGTTTCAGATTTCCAGTATCCGCAGTATTTTGCTTTTACCTTAAAATTTGTAACTTCAGACCAACAGTTTGGTTTATCAATGCTTCAGCCCTGTGCATTTTGTCCAGAATTGTTAATTATTTCAATGCGCCAACAGCACCTAGATTTCGGAGAACCTCAATAACTTAGACATTAGGAAACTTTGTGCCATTTCAGACAAACCAAAATACCTCACCAACCGCAGGCGTTTTGTTCCCATTCAATTGTAGCCCTAGGTAAAAATATGAATTACGTATCAGTTGCAGCTAAGCTTTTTCCTGATTTTTTTTTTCTTTAAACCTTTATCCAAAATGTAAAACAGCCCAATAACTTCCGCAACCACAAGCAAATTACCGGTAACTTGTTAAAATCATGTTTCGTCTTACGAATGGTACAAGAGTTCACTCAGGCTGCAATGCCTGTACCTGTGTTTGAGGGCAGCACAACGACAATTAATTGGGAAAATATATAATAGAGAGGCTGATCTGCCTAGAATGACCCAATCTACTCTAATTGTGCCTGTGTGGATCATGCCCACTTCCACCAGCATATGGCCCATGCCTTGTATATTATTATAAAAACAAAAAAACTGCGGATGCTGGAAATCCAAAACAAAAACAGAATTACCTGGAAAAACTCAGCAGGTCTGGCAGCATCGGCGGAGAAAAGAGTTGACGTTTCGAGTCCTCATGACCCTTCGACAGAACTTGAGTTCGAGTCCATATTCATTCACAGGACGTGTGTGTCATTGGCAAAGCCGGTGGTTATTACCCATCCCCAGTTACCTTTGTGAAGCCAACATCGTGAACCACTGCAGTCTGTCATGGGGCTTTTATTTTGATACAGCTGAGTGGCTTTCTAGGCCATTTGGGGGGGTTGGGAATGGGTGGAGTTAAAAGCCAACCACATCTGGGTCACATTCAGGCTGGACCGGCTGAGGCCAACAGCCTCTCTTAACCTAAAGGACACTAACGAGCCAGCCGAATCTGGCTGCTTCGTGCTGACGCTAGATTTTTAGCCCTGATTTTTGTATATTTAAAGAACTTCAATTTCCCAACTCCCGGGGTGGGATTTGAACTGATTATTAGTGCAGAAACTTAAGCACTATGCTACTGGACCTGGTTCTGCTGACATTCCTTAAGTGCATGAAAAATACTTTACTTCAAAATAGCAGATCAATTTGCAACAACAGTTTTCACCCTGTGCTATAAACTGGTGGGACATGACTTGAAACCTGAGGCGCTGAGGTGTACATTTAGCATCTGCAGCAGTTTTGGTCGTCTTCTGTAACAAGCAAGTGGTTAAAATGAGTGAAGGCACTTCCTCAGAGACGGGAAATTTTTGCAGATGAGTCAGATATAACGTTGCCCTTAGGTGCCATCTTGTGGCCAGTTTGGGGACAGCGGACATGCCTTAAGCCTTGAATCGTGTTGTCTTTTCTATCTTGTTGGTTTAGTATTGGTGAATGGTGGTACCTAAATGGTGTGAAGGTAAACAGGTAATTTATCTTTCTTAGCAAAAAGAATTTACCATAATGATAGACTGTAAAATTCTGTACCAGCTTTTGCACCAAAAGGGATTGTATATTTTGGCATGTTATATGCTTAGGCAGGTCTAAAAGGTGCAGCTTGAATTCTTTCCTGGTGAACTAGTGAAATTGTTTTTTGCTTTTAAAAAATAATTACATTTTTCATGCACTTAAGGAATTTGCAAGGAATAGGAATGTGGTTTTCCTTAATCTAATTTAAGGGGGTGATGATGGCATAGTTGATGGTGGCATGTCAGTGGACTAGTAATCCAGAAGCCCAGACAAATGCTTTGGGGACAAGGGTTCAAATCCCACCAGCTGGCAGAATTGAAATTTAAGTAATAATCTGGAATTGAAAAGTGCAACCATGAGATCATTGTTGCAAAATCCTAACTGGTTCACTAATGCCCTTTAGGGGAGGAGATCTGCCACCCTTACTTGGCCTGGCCTACATGATCCACAGCAACATGGTTGACTCTTAACTGCCCTCTGAAATAGTGTGGTAAGCTACTCAGTTCAAGGGCAATTGGGGATGGGCAAAAAATGCTGGCCTTGCCAGTGATGCCCACATCCCATGAAAGAATAAAGGAAAGAAAATTCTCTTTGGACAAGAATAAGTGGAGATTTGATCTAAAGTTGTGAATGTTTTAAATTGATTAAAGAGAAACTGTTTCCAGTGGCTGAAAGGTTGATAGTCAGAGTGCAGAGATTTGGATTGATTTGCAAGAGAATCAGAAGTGAACTTTAGGGAAATCTTTTTTACACCATGAGTGATTGGTATTTGTGATGCACTGAGTGACGGAGTGTTGGAATTTTGGCATGTTATACACTTAGGCAGGTCTAAAAGGTGTGTCTTTAATTCCTTCCTGGTGAGTTAGTGAAATTGTTTTTGCTTTTTAAAAATAATTAATTTTTTTCAGGCGCTTAAGGAATTTGCAAGGAATAGGAATGTGGTTTTCCTTAATTTAATTTGTGGGGATGATGATGTAGTGGTAATGTCAGTGGACTAGTAATCCAGCAGCCTAAGCTAATGCTCTGGGACATGGGTTCAAATCCCACTATGGCAGCTAGAATGCTTCTCACGGCCATCCATCAGAAGCTTTGACAGACCACAAAATTAGAAACACTGTTCTTTATAGAAACACTATTCTTTGTCGTTTCCATGGATCTTCTGACACAGTTATGGCCGACAATGGAAAATTCACCCACCCTACCCCCTCCTCTCAGGAAATACAACCCCCCATTGTGCATCACAATAACAATAACTGCCAGTCCTCATATTGCCAAGCAGCTGTCTGCCTGAAATGGGTGAGAAGCAACAGCCCATTACCAGCAGAATGGGATATTAAGTGGCAGGAAAACGCTGGTTGGTACCAAAGGAACTGATGGTGGCATAGTGGTACTGTCAGTGGACTAGTAATCCAGCAGCCCAGGCTAATTCTCTGGACCATGGGTTCAAACCCCACCATGGCAGCTGCTGGCATGTGAATTCAGTTCATAAAATCTGGAATTAGAATCTAGTCAAAACCAGTGTCAATCTGGGGAGGGAAGGAAATTTGCCATCCTTACCTGCATCTGATTGCAGACTCATGGCAATCCCTTCTGAAGTGACTAAGCAATGACTCAGCTGAAGGGGAATTAGGGATGGGCAACAAATGCCTGTCCTTGTCAGTGACACCTATGTCCCATGAAAGAATTTTAAAAAAATCTTTACCGCTAGGATAAGTGACATGGTTCATTTATACTTAGAAAGAAATTCCAATATATAGTCATGTGCAGAAAAATGACACAAGTTGCTGGGCTAAAAGTTCTGATAATTTTGAACAATCTTTTGATCCTCTCACAAGCTACTTGCTTTTCATGATTTTATTTCCCAATTGTTTATGCAATGGCAGCAAGGGATTGGAGTTTGGGGATTTCTCCAGGGACTGGACAATCTTGATTGAAATGATAAAATATTCCAAAAGTCATCATTTAGTTGAAGCGGTTCTCAAAATATTAGCTTTTCTAAATTTACAGAACTGGTAGCATGAGGGGTCCAAATGAGAATTGGCTGATATACACTGCAAAGCATAGATGAATAGGTGAACGCCATTTAGCCTCTTGAGCCTTCCCCGCTAGTCAGTGAGATCATGGCTGATCTGCACCCTAACTCCATATACCTGTCTTTGCCCCATAGTCCTTAGTATGTTTGCTTAACAATAATCAATCAATCTCAGATTTAAAATTAACAGTTGACCTCAAATCAATTGCTGTTTGCAGAAGATTTTCGAACTTCTACCATCCTGGTCAGTTTTATATTCATAATAGATTACTGACACCACTCTACAGCTGTCCCAGGCTGTTAACAATAGTAATTTTTCCCACCCCGAGCTGTGACTTAATCCCACAGGAATCCAGGACTCTCTTTTAACCATTGCTATTCAGTAACCAATGTTCCAAGGTCAAAATTCTATTAACAGCAGAAAGGATGAAGATGAGAGTGGTTTAATTAAGATAAGAATTACAAATGTATGTGCCTCAGAGGCCTGGGTATATTTAGCAGTAACTGGTAGGACTTTTAAATAGAAGATCATGAACTAAAACCTATAAGCCTTGAACCACCTGCATCACCTTCTCATTTGGCTTATTCTCAGCCAGATTGCACATTGCAGACAGAGGCGCTAGGGAGAGAAGTGGACAGAAAAAATGGATTCATAAAACATGGAATAAGACAAGATTATTTAACTTGCATCCCTGAACCAAATGTTGGCAAATAAGTATGTTTTCAATTTCAAGATATCTGTAAGTTTTTCGAAATGAGATTTTTCAAAAGTTCTAACTATAGTACATTCGCTTATATTTGGTTTTATTACATCATAACATCATGAAATACGTTACACTGTTAACTGCTTTTGAAGTGCAGTGACTGTTGTTATGTAGGTAAATGCATATTCATCAATTGCTTAAATACATGAAATAGTTCATTGAGAGGGTGAATCAGGAGTGTTGTTGAAAAACTAACTTATCGTTTATAAAGTGCTTTACCAGAAATGTCTATAAGCATTTAAGGTGCAATAAATTGCTCTGTTTTTAAAGCTCTCCCAGGAGTTTGCATGACTGGAGTGGGGGAGGGAGAGATGTTGAGGAGTGTTTATAAGCTGAAGGTTGCACTATGTCAGGATAGGACAGGTTTGAACACCTTTTTGTGTTTTTGTTTGTGTTTGTACACATGGTAGTAATTGTTCTTCCATTTTTCACAGAGCACAAGTACACAAAAACACAGGAGCTAGGAGCAGGAGTAGACCATAAGGCCCATCAAGCCTGCTCCACTATTGATCTTGGGCTTCATTTCCATCTTCCTGCCAGCTCCCCATATCCCTTAATTCTCTGAGAATCAGATATCTGTCTATTCAGGCCTGAAATGTATTCAACGATGGAGCATCCCACTCTCTGGGGTAGAGAATTCCAGATTCACAACCTTTTGAGTGAATTATTTCTTTTCACGTCAGACCTAAATGCTCAGTCCCTTATCCTGTAACCATGCCCTCGTGTTTAGACTCCACAGCCAGCAGAAACAGCCTCAATATCTACACTGTCAAGGCCCTTCAGAATCTTGTAGGTTTCAATGAGATCACCTCTCATTCTTCTAAACTCCAGAGAACATAAACTCAATTTACTCATCATTAGACAACACTCTCATTCCAGGGACCAATCTAGCAAGCTTCTTAAACCAATAATAAGATGAATGGCTACTTCATCTGCTATTGGAAGTGTTATATAAGAAAGCAGTGTTGATTAGGACCTGAATAACAAATTGATTACATTCATGTTAATGAGAGGGTAGTTGTCAATGGTTGTGGCACTGCTCATTAGCGGAGTCCCACTGAGACCCAGGTTAGTACTGTTGCTCTTCACCTTAATTAATGATCTGGATTTGTTGAAGACAGAAAGATGTGTCAGTCGAACTTTATGTGAGATTAATTGCCTGCAAGCAGGTCCAGAAGCACCAAAATGAAATGGGCCTCAGGGTGGCAGATGCTTTTCAAAGTAGGCAAGTGCATTTGGGCCAGAGTAATTTCAGGTTTGCATATACCATGCAGGGTCATTCTGAGTGGGAGAAAGACCTGGGGTTGTAGCTCGTGTAGTGTCAATGGTCCATGACCAATGTCATGAGGTTGCAGCAAAAGCAAATATGAGATGAAACCAGATTTTTTTTATTTGTTCATGGGATGTGGGCATCACTGGCTAGGCCAGCATTTATTGCCCATCCATAATTGCCCTTGTTCAGAGACCATTTAAGAGTCAACCACATTGCTATGGATCTGGAGTCACATGTAGGCCAGACCAGGTGAGGGCAGCAGATTTCCCTCCCTAAAGGACATTAGTGAACCAGGTAGTTTTTTACAACAATCAGCAATGGTTTCATAGTCATCATCAGAGTTCTAATTCCAAGTTTTTATTGAATTCAAATTTCACCATTTGCTATGATGGGATTCATACCCAGGGTTTACTGGAAGACCAGTCCAGTGACAATACCACTATGCCACTGCCTCCACTCGATTTTAAATATAGCACTAGAAGTGCATTCTTCCTTTGTGTTAAGCCTTGGTTTTTTTCTAATTCTTTCACCGGATGTGGACGTCGCTGGCTAGGCCAACATTTTTATTAACCCTCCCTAATTTCCCTTGAGAAGGTGGTTGTGAGCTGCCTTCTGGAATTGTTGCAGTCCATGTGGTGTGGGTACAGCCACAGTGCTGATTGTACCTAGACTGTCGTGCCAGTTTTCATCTCCTCAGGTAGCAAGGGACAGAGAACCTGCAAAAGTCCAGAGGAGGACAGTCAGTTTCTCCTTTAAAAGGGAAAAAGAAATCAGGCCTATCATGTGCAGATAGGGTCACCAGCCTTTCCGGATTTCTGGAAGTCTCCCAGGATGCGACATAGATCTCCTTTAATAGCAACGTCGGCCATCATTTTTAAAATTCTTTAACGGGGTCTGAATGTTGCTGGTAAGATCAGCAGATGTTGCCTATCCCTAGTTGCCCTTAAGAAGGTGGAGGTGAGCTGCCTTCTTAAACTGCTGCAGTCCATGTGGTGTAGGTACACTGACAGTGCTGTTAGGAAGAAAGTTTCAGGAGTTTGACCTAGTGATTGTGAAGGAACGGTGATATATTTCCAAGTCAGGATGGTGAGTGACGTGGAGGGGAACTTGTAAATCTTTGCACTTTAAATTTACTCTGTTACAATAGACTGCACTCTGTGACATCACTGACTGCTAAAACAGAGAAGTCCTCTGGCTCGGTGGTGTTATGTTCCACCCCCTAACCCCACCCACCTTCCCCACCCTTCCCTAGTGAATGGGGTCAGGGAGAGTGAGAGACTGGGGAATGGGGTCAGGGAGAATGGGAGACTGGGGAATAGGGTCATGGGAGTGGGAGACTAGGGAATGGGGTCAGGGAGAATGGGAGACTGGGGAATAGGGTCAATGAGAGTGGGAGACTAGTGTTTTAAACGTTTAGCATCACAGCCTGAATTTTGTACTCAATGCCTCTATTTATTAAGCCCAGGGTCCCATATTCACTTGTCCTGCCACATTCGTTATGCACAAACACCACCAGGTCTCTCTGTTCTTGCACCTGCTTTAAAATTGTAGCATTTAACTCATGTTATTGTTAGTTATTAGCATCACCAGTATTTACTATTTGTTATTGATTTAATTTTAATGAGTTACTATTAATTACTGGTGGAATCAAACTCCCGTGAGCCCTGGTTTTCCCTCTGCCCATTGCTCCTCCCTGCCCCCATTGGTTTCCCAGCTTCCTCACCCTCGATTTCTCTTCTTCGCTGCCTCATGGATAGCCTCCTGCTTCTTGGAGCTTCTCGCACAGCAGCCGCTGGCATGAAACTACAAGGATAGATCCCTCCATTCCAAGGGATCCAAACTTAAGAAGGTAAATGCAATAATATTTGCAGGCATTGCATGATCAGAATGTCAAGCGACCAGAATTCCATGTGATCAAAACTTCAGGAATGTCTCTGACCAGAGCTGCCAACCCTAATTGCGTCATGTTGAGATGGACCACTTGGCCTTTTTTTAATCTTTTCTTATATGTTCATATGATTAGTGGGGATTATTCTTTGATCTTGCACACGGGAAAGTGTAACTTGGGGGTGATGGTGGCATAATGGGAATGTTACTTACACTTGTAATACAGAGGCCCAGGTTAATGCTCTGAGGACAGGTGTTCAAACCCCTTCATAGCAGCTGGTGGAATTGAAAGCTAGTCTTAGTAATGGTGACCATGAAGCTATTGTCAATTGTTGTAAAAACCCATCTGGTTCACTAATGTCCTTTAGGGAAGGAAATCTGTCATCCTTACCTGGTCTGGCCTACATGTGACTCCAGACCCACAGCAATGTGGTTGACTCTTAACTGCTCTCTGGAATGGCCTAGCAAGCCACTCAGTTCAAAGGCATTTAGGGATGGGCAACAAATGCTGGCCTTGCCAGCGATGCATATAGCCCATGAAAGAATAAAGGAAAAACAAATTGGTGAATAACCTCCTAATTTGCATTTGATGGTATTGTTTAAGACAGTAGCGTAGCCCAGGGCTAGGGAAGAATCCCTAATACTCTTCTAGTAGCATCATGAGTGCTTCTTTGTCCACCAGAACAGACAGGAAGAGGCTGCTTATAAAATTTGATTTGAAGGGTATCACAGCTGGAGTCCCTCAGAACTGAACTAGAGTGTCTGCCTAGATTATGTGGTTTGAACCCAGAGCTTCCTGATCCAACTGGGCCAAGATTACAGCATTAATAGAGGTTTAGAGTTTTACTACCCAAGGCAAATTGCGAGGGTTTTGCGTTTGTGTGAGCTTGCAGATCAGTTCTTAGTCCCAAAATACTTCACCAGCTTCATACTGAGATCCTTCAGCTGAAAATAAATAGCTGCACAAGAATTCTCACTGGGAAAGTTAGTTTGGTTACAAGATGTATAGATGTATATAACCAATCTTTTATTATGTTGACCATCACAGGTTTATAATGTAACTATTACTGTGCCCCTACTGGTTATATATATCCTAAAGAACTGTTTTAAAATAAGTAATTGTTTTTATTTTGTGACTGTAGTAGCTAATTTTACTCCTACTTTAGGGGAGGATTTTCCCCTCGGCGGGCGGGCCTGGTCCGATGCCTGCGATTGGGTCCTGACTGCAAATTCATGCAGGCCGGCCAATTAGTGACCAGCCAGTGTGAAACGCGCACTGGGAGCCTCAGTGCTGCCAGACTGGGGGGGCGGGAGGAGCGTGAACGCTGAAGTTTGCGCTCACTGAAATCTCCCTGAAGGCACAGACCTGACTCAAGGAGCTGAGGATTCTTAAAATGAAAAATGAAGATTTGAAAAATAAGGAAAACACATCCCCACGTGTGACTGTCACATAATCGGGGACATGTGAAAAGTTAGTTTAACATTTTTTTATTGCTTTTTTTCATTGTTGGAAACCTCATCCCGGCCGTGGATGAGGTTTCGCAAAAAAAACAAAGGCCGCCTGGCCTAGTCACCTGCCCGCCAACCGTAAGGTTGGACAGGCAGCAAGAAATTCAATTTAGAACCATAGCACCATAGAAAAGTTCCAGCACAGAAGGAGGCCATTTGGCCCATCTTGTCCAGGCCAGCCCGAGGACACCCAGGTGCTCTTTCTAATCCCACCTTCCTGCACCCGGTCCATAATTAATTGATTAATGAGCTTAATAGCCCTCTTAGTTGTCAACGGGTGTGCTGCCAACTCTCACACGCGCCCGCTGATCAAAATATCGCACGAGTGCGCAATGACATTGGGGGCTCTCGCCTGATGTCATCGCGTACTATTTCACGCACGTGCGTGTCAAGCACGCGCCCACACGCCGAGCTGAAAATCCTGCCCTCGGACTACTCGCTCTGAAGTGAGTTAGAATTGGACAAAGGTGATTTTCATTTTGTCAGGCAAATAACAGTTTTCTAATGGAAAAACTCAGCAGGTCTGGCAGCATCGGCGGAGAAGAAAAGAATTGACGTTTCGAGTCCTCATGACCCTTCGACAGAACTTGAGTTCGAGTCCAAGAAAGAGTTGAAAAAGAGCTGGTTTAAGGTGTGTGTGTGGGGGGGGGGTGGAGAGATAGAGAGAGAGAGAGGTGGGGGGGGCGGTGTGGTTGTAGGGACAAACAAGCAGTGATAGAAGCAGATCATCAAAAGATGTCAACGACAATAGTACAATAGAACACATAGGTGTTAAAGTTAAAGTTGGTGATATTATCTAAATGAATGTGCTAATTAAGAATGGATGGTAGGGCACTCAAGGTATAGCTCTAGTGGGTTTTTTTTTATATAATGGAAATAGGTGGGAAAAGGAAAATCTTTATAATTTATTGGAAAAAAAAGGAAGGGGGAAACAGAAAGGGGGTGGGGATGGAGGAGGGAGCTCACGACCTAAAGTTGTTGAATTCAATATTCAGTCCGGAAGGCTGTAAAGTCCCTAGTCGGAAGATGAGGTGTTGTTCCTCCAGTTTACGTTGGGCTTCACTGGAACAATGCAGCAAGCCAAGGACAGACATGTGGGCAAGAGAGCAGGGTGGAGTGTTAAAATGGCAAGCGACAGGGAGGTTTGGGTCATTCTTGCGGACAGACCGCAGGTGTTCTGCAAAGCGGTCGCCCAGTTTACGTTTGGTCTCTCCAATGTAGAGGAGACCACATTGGGAGCAACGAATGCAATAGACTAAGTTGGGGGAAATGCAAGTGAAATGCTGCTTCACTTGAAAGGAGTGTTTGGGTCCTTGGACAGTGAGGAGAGAGGAAGTGAAGGGGCAGGTGTTGCATCTTTTGCGTGGGCATGGGGTGGTGCCATAGGAGGGGGTTGAGGAGTAGGGGGTGATGGAGGAATGGACCAGGGTGTCCCGGAGGGAGCGATCCCTACGGAATGCCGATAAGGGGGGTGAAGGGAAAATGTGTTTGGTGGTGGCATCATGCTGGAGTTGGCGGAAATGGCGGAGGATGATCCTTTGAATGCGGAGGCTGGTGGGGTGATAAGTGAGGACAAGGGGGACCCTATCATGTTTCTGGGAGGGAGGAGAAGGCGTGAGGGCGGATGCGCGGGAGATGGGCCGGACACGGTTGAAGGCCCTGTCAACGACCGTGGGTGGAAAACCTCGGTTAAGGAAGAAGGAAGACATGTCAGAGGAACTGTTTTTGAATGTAGCATCATCGGAACAGATGCGACGGAGGCAAAGGAACTGAGAGAATGGGATGGAGTCCTTACAGGAAGCGGGGTGTGAGGAGCTGTAGTCGAGATAGCTGTGGGAGTCGGTGGGTTTGTAATGGATATTGGTGGACAGTCTATCACCAGAGATTGAGACAGAAAGGTCAAGGAAGGGAAGGGAAATGTCAGAGATGGACCATGTGAAAATGATGGAGGGGTGGAGATTGGAAGCAAAATTAATAAACTTTTCCAAGTCCCGACGAGAGCATGAAGCGGCACCGAAGTAATCATCGATGTACCGGAGAAAGAGTTGTGGAAGGGGGCCGGAGTAGGACTGCAACAAGGAATGTTCCACATACCCCATAAAGAGACAGGCATAGCTGGGGCCCATGCGGGTACCCATAGCCACACCTTTTATTTGGAGGAAGTGAGAGGAGTTGAAGGAGAAATTGTTCAGCGTGAGAACAAGTTCAGCCAGACGGAGGAGAGTAGTGGTGGATGGGGATTTTTCGGGCCTCTGTTCGAGGAAGAAGCTAAGGGCCCTCAGACCATCCTGGTGAGGGATGGAGGTGTAGAGGGATTGGACGTCCATGGTGAAGAGGAAGCGGTTGGGGCCAGGGAACTGGAAATTGTTGATGTGACGTAAGGTGTCAGAGGAATCACGGATGTAGGTGGGAATGGACAGGACAAGGGGAGAGAGAAGGGAGTCAAGATAACGAGAAATGAGTTCTGTGGGGCAGGAGCAAGCTGAGACGATCGGTCTACCGGGGCAGTTCTGTTTGTGGATTTTGGGTAGGAGATAGAAGCGGGCCGTCCGAGGTTGGGCGATTATCAGGCGTCAACTCGCAGACACTTCCTCCTACCTGTCCCTGGACCATGACCCCACCACTGAACATCAAGCCATTGTTTCCAGGACTGTCACTGACCTCATCTCCTCTGGGGATCTCCCTCCCACAGCTTCCAACCTGATAGTCGCCCAACCTCGGATGGCCCGCTTCTATCTCCTACCCAAAATCCACAAACAGAACTGCCCCGGTAGACCGATCGTCTCTGCTTGCTCCTGCCCCACAGAACTCATTTCTCGTTATCTTGACTCCCTTCTCTCTCCCCTTGTCCAGTCCATTCCCACCTACATCCGTGATTCCTCTGACACCTTACGTCACATCAACAATTTCCAGTTCCCTGGCCCCAACCGCTTCCTCTTCACCATGGACGTCCAATCCCTCTACACCTCCATCCCTCACCAGGATGGTCTGAGGGCCCATAGCTTCTTCCTCGAACAGAGGCCCGAACAATCCCCATCCACCACTACTCTCCTCCGTCTGGCTGAACTTGTTCTCACGCTGAACAATTTCTCCTTCAACTCCTCTCACTTCCTCCAAATAAAAGGTGTGGCAATGGGTACCAGCATGGGCCCCAGCTATGCCTGTCTCTTTATGGGGTATGTGGAACATTCCTTGTTGCAGTCCTACTCCGGCCCCCTTCCACAACTCTTTCTCCGGTACATCGATGATTACTTCGGTGCCGCTTCATGCTCTCGTCGGGACTTGGAAAAATTTATTAATTTTGCTTCCAATCTCCACCCCTCCATCATTTTCACGTGGTCCATCTCTGACATTTCCCTTCCCTTCCTTGACCTCTCTGTCTCAATCTCTGGTGATAGACTGTCCACCAATATCCATTACAAACCCACCGACTCCCACAGCTATCTCGACTACAGCTCCTCACACCCCGCTTCCTGTAAGGACTCCATCCCATTCTCTCAGTTCCTTCGTCTCCGTCGTATCTGTTCCGATGATGCTACATTCAAAAACAGTTCCTCTGACATGTCCTCCTTCTTCCTTAACCGAGGTTTTCCACCCACGGTCGTTGACAGGGCCCTCAACTGTATCCAGCCCATCTCCCGCGCATCCGCCCTCACGCCTTCTCCTCCCTCCCAGAAACATGATAGGGTCCCCCTTGTCCTCACTTATCACCCCACCAGCCTCCACATTCAAAGGATCATCCTCCGCCATTTCCGCCAACTCCAGCATGATGCCACCACCAAACACATTTTCCCTTCACCCCCCTTATCGGCATTCCGTAGGGATCGCTCCCTCCGGGACACCCTGGTCCACTCCTCCATCACCCCCTACTCCTCAACCCCCTCCTATGGCACCACCCCATGCCCACGCAAAAGATGCAACACCTGTCCCTTCACTTCCTCTCTCCTCACCGTCCAAGGACCCAAACACTCCTTTCAAGTGAAGCAGCATTTCACTTGCATTTCCCCCAACTTAGTCTATTGCATTCGTTGCTCCCAATGTGGTCTCCTCTACATTGGAGAGACCAAACATAAACTGGGCGACCGTTTTGCAGAACACCTGCGGTCTGTCCGCAAGAATGACCCAAACCTCCCTGTCGCTTGCCATTTTAACACTCCACCCTGCTCTCTTGCCCACATGTCTGTCCTTGGCTTGCTGCATTGTTCCAGTGAAGCCCAACGTAAACTGGAGGAACAACACCTCATCTTCCGACTAGGGACTTTACAGCCTTCCGGACTGAATATTGAATTCAACAACTTTAGGTCGTGAGCTCCCTCCCCCATCCCCACCCCCCTTTCTGTTTCCCCCTTCCTTTTTTTTCCAATAAATTATAAAGATTTTCCTTTTCCCACCTATTTCCATTATATAAAAAAAAAACCCACTAGAGCTACACCTTGAGTGCCCTACCATCCATTCTTAATTAGCGCATTCGTTTAGATAATATCACCAACTTTAACTTTAACACCTATGTGTTCTATTGTACTATTGTCGTTGACATCTTTTGATGATCTGCTTCTATCACTGCTTGTTTGTCCCTACAACCACATCCCCCCCCCACCACCTCTCTCTCTCTATCTTTCCGCACCCCCCACACACACCTTAAACCAGCTTATTTTTCAACTCTTTCTTGGACTCGAACTCAAGTTCTGTCGAAGGGTCATGAGGACTCGAAACGTCAACTCTTTTCTTCTCCGCCGATGCTGCCAGACCTGCTGAGTTTTTCCAGGTAATTCTGTTTTTGCTTTGGATTTCCAGCATCCGCAGTTTTTTTGTTTTTAACAGTTTTCTAATTCTGTCCGAAATGAAATTCTTATTGAATGCAAATGTTGGGGCTCATGAATTTTTAATAGATATGAATGTTCAAACTTTCTGTTCTGGCTTGTACCTCAATGCACTTTGTTTAGGGATTTTCCCTTGCGAACCTCTTTGATCTATCCCAGGTCTATTGGAAAACGAGCAAATGTGCAGCACCAGCCTGGCTTGACATCCTGTTCATTTTTCCCCATTCCTTACCCTGGAAAAGTGCCTGAGCTCATTACCTCAGTCCCCTCAAACTGCTATTGAATAACTTTAAAATGTAGTTCAATGATCCAATTAAACTGCCAAACCAGCACCATTATAGCATGATTTGTTTGCATAGGCATTTTCCATTATAAATGCTCACAGAAGGCATCAACAATGGAAATATAAAGGTAAGTACAAAATGTATGACTATAAAATAGGGACTGAATTTTGTCTGGTCCGAATACTTTCTGGCCTCTTACACCCACTGCACCCAAAGACTACACTTGGTCTTAACCCCAGTATACCATGCTATGGGTGATTGGTTAATAACATAATTACAGTCTTAGGCCTATGCAAATTTACTATTACATTTTTCCATTATGAATTCTTGTGTCCTCATTTATAATGGAAACTGCTCAGTTCTCAGGCTGTGTTTAAGGTGTCAAGTCTTGCCTCGGTGGTACTCTCACCCACTCCATGTGTTTCAGCACTGAGGGAGAGCTGCACTGTCAGAAGTGCTGCCTTCCAAATGCAACATGAAACCAAAGCCTCATCTTCACTCTCAGGTGGCTGTAAAAGGTCCCATGGCACTGTTTTGAAGTGGAGTGGGAGCGTTCCCCCTGCTGTCCTGGCCAATATTTACCCCTCCACCAACATCGCTCAAGTGTCACAGATTATCTGGCCATTATTACATTACTGATTGGAGGAGCTTGCTGTGTGAAATTTGGTTGATGCTTTGTTCTTTATTACAACAGTGACGATACTTCAAAAGTAATTCATTGGCTTAAAGTGCTTTGGAATGTTCTGTGATTGTAAAAGGCATTGTATAAATCCAAGTTCTTTCTGTCTAATTGCACTGCTCCCACCTCTCTGATCTGCGGTAGGAGGGCACGATTAGACGTTACAAATTTACGTTAGGAGTTTCTATCAGAGGTGATTAATGTAGTTATTTATAATGCAAATATGAATATAAGGACAGAATGTACATGTTTAAAGTTGCATCAGGTTTGCACACCCTGGACCAGTTACCCCTGCTGTCTAACCGTACTCCGCCTGAAGATTGTGCTTGGCCGTGTGCTTTTGAATTTGTGCAAAATGGGCGACAGTGTAAAATGGGCGATAGTGTAAAATGGGCGATAGTGAATCACCAGATGCTCTACATCTCCCCTGATTATTATTTGCATTCCAGTCAACAGAAATAAAAATCAGGAGAGAAGTAAATTAAGCTGCCGATTTGTTATCACCCATTTTACTCTACCTCACAAAGTCAAAATTACCATTCTGCCTTGTGCAATTTGTGAAAGTTGATGAGTATGCATATGTTAGTCAACTATATACTATGTGAGCTTGTGTATGTTATATATCAAAATATAGATGCCTTTCATAAGTATTTAAGCGCAGGAGAAAAACCTCTGTTATCCGGCATGCCCCGGAAGTGGGAGGTGCCGATTAATCAAATATTCTGGTTAACTGAGATGTAAGGTGAGTTCTGTGTTATCATTGAATCAGAAAGCTCCGGGGTGATCACGGGAGTGTTGAGGTCTTGCGAGAGGTGCAGAAATGTCTGAATTGAGTGAGCGACACTGAGGGGAGATAGGTGCAGCAGAGCAATGGGATGCTGAGACTGGAGTGAGGATCAGCTGTCGATAACAACTATTAGTGTGTTTGACATCTCCAATCAAAAAACAGACCCCATCCCAGAATTCCAGGTGGTAGAATGCCAGATAACAGAAAATTTCACTGTATTTCCACTGCCCTCGTTTACATCAATCCAATGATGGATGCAATGCTTCCAAATAATACTTCCAAGAAGGAAAGCATTTTGCCTGACTCGCAAAAGTAATTGAGCTTAAAATTCCAAAATATAAAGCTAACATTGTTTAGCTCTGACAGCTGTATTCCAGGTAACATTCTTCAGTCCTAACAGGGTCAATGCCATAATAATCATAGGCCAGTTCATCATCTGTGCTTTGGTTTATTCTAACAATACATTCTTTATTGTAATCCAAATTTGTTCAGCTTTTTTTCAGAAAAATGAATTGAATCACATTATATGAAAATAATTTTGTATTTTATCACAGCGCCTCAGCAACACAATTATTTCCCCTTAGCTCCTAGTTTAGGAATGAAAGCAGGCTGTGATCTGGCAAATGGAACATTATTTGGTATAACTTAAGATAGGGATCGACAAATCTGCATCAGATAGCTTATTTCCAAAGACTGAGGTAGCTGATGACAAGCACATAAATTCCCCTTCAGTCCTACTCACTTACTCTAAGTAAAGGTGATGCAATGGGCACTGCATGGGTCCTAGTTATTCCTGCCTTTTTGTGGAATATGAAGAATATTGTTTGTTTCAATTGTACTCAGGTCCCCTCCCTCACCTCTTTCTGGCAAATTGACAACTGCATTGGTGCCATTTCATGCTTTCGCCCTGATCTGGAAAATATCATTGTCTTTGCTTTTAATCTCAACACTTATCTTAGTTCACATGATCTATCTCCACACATTTCAACTATTCCTTGACTTCTTCTTCTAAGCTGGGGGATAGGCTATCAATTTATATTCATCAGAAGTCCACTGATTCCCTCAGCTACTTTGACGACACTTCCTCGCGCCCTGTTTCCCGTAAGGACCATATTCCTTTCTCCCAGTTTTTCCATCCCTGTTGCATTTATTTGGAAGATGCAACCTTGCTTATGAGCGCTTCCGTTTTGGATTCCTTTCTCCTCAATTAAAGATCCCCCCTTAATCTTGTTGATGGTGCCCTCGACTGTACCCATTCTATTTCATATGCATCCACTCTCACCCCTTCCCCTCCCTCTCTCCTCTTGACCCCACTGTATATAATGGATCATCTTTCGCCATTTCCGTCACTACCAGCGTGATGCTAAAACCAAGCACCTTCCAATTCCCTCTCCTTTCAGCATTCCGAAGGGACTGTCTGCTCCATGATATCCTGGTCCTCAGTCACCCCCTCATTTTCCTATGGTACCTTTCCATGCAAGTGCAAGAGATACAACACTTGCCCTTTTACCTCCTCACCATCTAAGACTCCAAACAGTTGTTCCAGTTGAAACAGTGATTTACTAGTACTTCTTTCTATTTAGTATACCATGTTCATTGCTCACGGTGTGGCCTTCTCTGCATTGGGGAGACCAAACGCAGACTGGGTGTCCGTTTTGCAGAACACCTTCACTCAGTCCACAAGATTGACTCTGAGCTTTCAGTTGCCACTCATTTTAATTCTTCAGAGATAAAAACAAAAAACTGCGGATGCTGGAAATACAAAACAAAAACAGAATTAGCTGGAAAAACTCAGCAGGTCTGGCAGCATCGGCGGAGAAGAAAAGAGTTGCCGTTTTGAGTCCGCATGACCCTTCAACAGAACTGAGTAAAATTAGGAGAGGGGTGAAATATAAGCTGGTTTAAGGTGGGGTGGGGGGGGCGGGGGGTAGAGAAGTGGGGGGGGGTGGGGGTGTGGGGTAGTTGTCGGGACAAGCAAACAGTGATAGGAGCAGATAATCAAAAGATGTCACAGACAAAAGAACAAAGAGGTGGTGAAGGTGGTGATATTATCTGAGAATGTGCTAATTAAGAATGGATGGCAGGACACACAGGAACAGCTCTAGTGGGGGCTTGGCCTAAATAGCCTAGTGGTTACGGTACTGGGTTTGTAACCCCAAGATCAAGAGTTCAGATTTCACAATGGCTAACTATGAAACAATGTAACTTCATCTGAAACAGATGGAAACGTGTTTGTACTCAAAAGAGTTACAGCTCTAGTGGGGGTGGGGTGAAATAAGACTTCCAATAATTTATATAGATTTTTCTTATCCCACCTATTTCCGTTATTTTTAAATCTATACCTTTTATGCCCTGTTAGTCTTATTTCACCCCACCCCCCACTAGAGCTGGACCTTGAATGCCCTGCCATCCATTCTTAATTAGCACATTCTCTTAGATAACATCACCACCTTCAACACCTCTTTGTTCTTTTGTCTGTGACATCTTTTGATTATCTGCTCCTATCACTGCTTGCTTGTCCCTACAACCACCCCCCCCCCCACACTTCTCTCCCCCCAGCTCCCCCCCCACCTTAAACCAGCTTATATTTCACCCCTCTCCTAATTTTACTCAGTTCTGTCGAAGGGTCATGAGGACTCGAAACATCAACTTTATTCTTCTCCGCCGATGCTGCCAGACCTGCTGAATTTTTCCATTTGAATTCTCCACCTTGTTTCCTCTGGCCTTTGTCCTTGACCTGCTGTAATGTTCCAATGAAGCTCAGTGTAAGCTCAAGGTACAGCACCTCAGCTTTTACTTAGGAACTTTACAGCCTTCTGAGCTCAAAATTGAGTTCAACAATTTTAGATTGTAACCTCTGCCC
The DNA here is from genome assembly GCF_017639515.1 of Carcharodon carcharias. NCBI lineage: Eukaryota > Metazoa > Chordata > Chondrichthyes > Lamniformes > Lamnidae > Carcharodon > Carcharodon carcharias. The sequence goes on from NC_054472.1 coordinate 172,377,893, forward strand.
CCATTTTCACAGAATCACAGAGTGCAGAAGAGGCCCATCGAGTCTGCACCATTTCATTTTTCTTTGGACTGACTGACATTCTTTCCCCTCTCATTTCTCTCTCATTTTCCTTAATTTGCTTTCAGAGTGCAGCTTTCAGGACCCTGCATTCACACTTTCTCTAGACACATCTTTCGTTTTTTGTTCCATTTCCACTCCCCTTGGCCTTGCACCATGAAACTTTGATATTTAATTTCTCCTGTCCTCCGCTCTATCACAGATCTTCCCTTTTGTTCTTCTTACCAATCAACCCGCTTTTGTTTGCTCAAAATCATTTACATTTCTATCTTTTCCCAATTCTGATGCATAGATCACACACTTGAAATGTTAACTCTTGTTTCTTACTCTACAGATGCTGCCAGCATTTTCTGTTTTTATTCCATTATTTGGTATTGGTTCTTGGGATAATACTGAAATCATTAAAGCAGCATTGAAAGTAAGCAACTACATTCTAAGATTGAAAGGTAAAACATGCATTCATCAACATTTTGCTCTTGTAATTTTCCTGAAAAATATAGGTTACTATTTTCATTTATAGTTTGTTAGATATGGGTTCACTGGAGTGAATTCTGGAATGAGGGGATTATCCTGGATACCATTGGGTGTACCTACACCACATGGGCAACAGCGGTTCAAGAAAACAGCTCATCACCACCTTCTCAAGGGCAACTAGGGATGGGCAATAAATACTGGTCTAGCCATCGAAACCCACAACCTGTGAGTAAATAAAAAGACAGGTTTTATTTTTATTTTTTCACAGGACAAGGCTCGGCCATTTATTCTTATTACCCATCCCTAATTGCCCCTGAGAAGGTGGTGGTAAGCCACCATCTTGAACTGCTGCAATCCATGTGGTGTAGGTACACGCACAGTGCTGTTAGGAAGGGAGTTCCAAGATTTTGACCCAGCGACAGTGAAGGAACAGAGACATAGTTCCAAATTTGTGACTTGGTGGGGAGCTTGCTAGTGTTGGTGTTCCCATGCAGCTGCTGTCCTTGTCCTTCTAGGTGATAGAAGTTTGGAAGGTGCTGTCGAAGGAGCCTTGGAGAGTTGCATCGGACATGAGGCTCTTACTTCCAAGAGTTTAGAAGAATAAGAGGTGATCTCAATAAAACACACAAACTTCTTAATGAGTTTGACAGGTTAAATTCTGGGAGGATACACCCCTGAATGCAGAGTCTAGAGCTAAGCACCATAGTCTCCGAATAAGTGGTTGCCATTTGGGATTGAGATAAGGAGAAACTTCTTTACAATTTTCTATCCTGGTGAGCTATGGATGCTCAGTCAATGAGTATAATTAAGACAGAGATCAGTAGATTTTTGGATACTCAGGGATAATGGGGATTGTGAAGGAAGATGCACTGAGGTAGAAGATCTCAGTGAATAGCAAAACAGGTTTGAAGGGCAGCATAGCTTTTTCCCACACCTCTTTCTTATATTCTCATGACCTCATCACAATGTGTTCAAATGATTTGTGTAATAGCCTGACACTATTTTACAGTGAGAAAGCCTGAGAGAAACAGCGTGGTCATTTACAGTGAGAGAGTGAGAGAGAAACAGCAAGGCCACTTACAGGGAGAGAGTGTGAGAGAAGCTGCATGGTCATTTACAGGGAGCGAGTGAGAGAAGACCACGGTCTTTAACACCGTGAGAAGAGTGTAGGACCATTCAAGAGCACGAGAGGGAAAAGAGTGCAGAGAGCACCTGATTGGTGAGTAGGATTGTTGAGTGTTTCTAGTCTTTAAAGTAAAAGTAAGGTCTTAGTTTGTGTTTAGATCTCTAATCTTTTTTTTCTAAATGATAGCTTGTTAAGTATAAGGAGTCTACAGGGGGATATAGACAGGTTAAGTGACTGGGCAAAAACTTGGCAGATGGAATATAATGTGAGAAAATGTGAGGGTATGCACTTTGGCAGGAAGAATAGAGGAGCTGAATATTATTTAAATGGAGAAAGACTGAAGAAAGCTGCAGCACAGAGGGATTTGGGGGTCCTTGTGCATGAATCCCAAAAAGCTAACATACCAGTTCAACAGGTAATAGGGAAGGCAAATGGAATGTTGGCCTTTATTTCAAAAGGAATGGAGTATAAAAATAAGGAAGTCTTGCTAAAATTATACAAAGCACTAGTTACACCACACCTAGAATACTGTGAACAGGTTTGGTCCCCTTATCTAAGGAAAGATATACTGGCATTGGACGCAATGATCCCGAGTATGGAGGGATTTTTTAATGAGGAGAGGTTGAGTAGGTTGGGCCTGTATTCATTGGAGTTTAGAAGAATGAGAGGCGATCTTATTGAAACATCTAAGATTCTTAGGGAGCTTGACAGGGTAGAGGCTGAGAGGTTGTTTCCCCTCGTGAGAGAGTCCAGGAACAGAGGGCATAACCTCAGAGTAAGGGGGCGCCCATTTAAAACAGAGATGAGGAGGAATTTCTTCTCTTAGAGGGTCGTCAGTCTGTGGAATTCTTTACCGCAGAGAGCTGTAGAGGCTGGGTCGATAAGTAAATTCAAGGCTGAGATAGACAGATTTTTAATCAGTAAGGGAATCAAGGGTTATGGGGACAAGGCAGGAAAGTGGAGTTGAGGATTATCAGATCAGCCATGATCTCATTGAATGGCGGAGCAGAATTGATGGGCCGAATAGCCTACTTCTGCTCCTATGTCTTATGGTCTTAATTAAATGTTAGGACATGATTTGAAGAACATGCAACTGGCACATAGGCACAACTATGGAATATCATTTGCAATTTAAGAAAACTATCAATCAGCTTTATTTAATCTGAAGCCTTTGTGCTTTCTATAGAAATGATTAAGAAAGAAGGAACAACAGACAACACATTAAAATCAGAAAATAGTAAACAACATTATAATGATTTACTTATATAATTGCCAAATGCACTTTTCAAAAATACGTGCTTAATGTGATTTCTAAAATCAGAAGAAAATGAATGATGCCAAGAGTTAAAAAAACAAGACCAGTAAAAACAAATCTGGTGCCTTGGTATATAAATAATATCAAACCTATACCTAAATTTTTAACAAAGTAACTGATAAACAAGTGCCACACAAAACCCACAGCAGAAATATTGTTAACTTTTATATAAATGATACAAATAATTACTTGTATTCATGTAAGGAAAAATAAAATGTAGAAATAGTATTTCTTGATACCTTAATTAATTAATACCTTAATTAATTTTTAACTGGTGTTCTTGTTTATGGAAGACAGTAGCTCCTTTCTATCTGTTAACCATAATTCGTTTTAACAGCTCCAGATTTTACACATTGAAATTCTTGATTCAAATATACAAAAACTAGTTCATTTTGCCAATTAAAAATACCCTCTGGAATTACCTGAAGCATATAGTAATTGGGAGCAGAATACTACAGATGACATTAGCTTGAATATGCTTGGCGAATTATGTACATTTTTACAGTGCTTGCCAGATAAAATCTTCCATCGTAATAAAGTGCTGTTACTGTTGTGCAGTAGATGCTACTTGTTCCATGTCTGAAGTTGACTGGAGGGAGTTCAAAGTGGAAAAATTATACTGATGCCTTCAAATAGAGGAACAGTATTTCAGCATTGAATTGCATCAAGTCAATAAACTGTCTGGATGAAGAAAGCAATTCTAGTTACAGAGTTTTCCATCATAGAAACCATTGCAAGACGAGGCTGTGCTTAGCTGAAGACTTGTTTGATCACACAGATAAACAGTAATACAAAAGCACCACCAGAGTGGTGCTTTCTCTCGGATCCATTATTGGTTGATTTGTCTTGTTTGCCATCTTCCATTGACTCATCCAGTCCTATTGCAGATGCAGCACACTGGACTAAAGGAGCCTGATAAGATGTAGCCCTCTTCTCTGGCCTGTCTGGACTGGATCCATCACTAGGCCTTTGTCCGTTGAACAGAAGGTATCGACCTTTAGAGTCCTGTTCCATCTTAAAGAGCTCATACTCGGTGTGAGGGAGACGTATCCCCAGAGCCACACAGCCATTGGTGTGAGTGACATCCTGCTCCACTCCTACATGCCATGACCCCTCAGCTCCACATGCATTGCCATTGAAGACATTTAAGAGTGATGCAGTAGCAGTATCCATTGGCGTTACCTTCATGTGGTTCACTAAAACAAAATTTGAAAAGATCATGCCAAACGATCAATATTAAATTGTACCATCTATATTCACTTCTGCTCAAACTGCACTGGGCTGCAACTGTTCTAAGGGAAGACATTTCATATAGCTTTATTAATGTTGGGAATGTTTGCAGGTTTTGATGTGTTTTTTGTTTTCTTAGTTCAGTTTTGTGCTTATCAACTGTATTGTAACAGTCGGAAATGGAAAACTTCTGATTTTTGGCATCCAGTATCAGCCTGAAAAAGCCGCAGGCCATATATATGATTTAGATGCAGATTAAAGATCTCTCTACTCTACTCCAACAATCGAAATTAAGTTGTTCAGTGCAGCAAGAGTACTCTTAAAATGGGAGTTAATTTTTTTCTGTCATTATATTAACATATGCTCAGGAATGTATGTTTTTACTCTGCACATGTACAGTTTTACAGCTAACATACAACTGATGGGGCAAGAAAGAATACCTTGTTCAGCCATTTGTCAAGCAGCTAACAGCACACTAAAAAACCAAAATCTTGAAAACTTGGTTAATATGTGCACACCTTCAGTGATTTTTGTTCTGATTAGCTCAGGTAACTCTGGAAAGAGTCACTCGGACACATCACAACCTATGAACATATCTAATGATTTTGCTTCCAGTATTTGAATGCCTGCATTGTATGATAAAGTAACATTCAGTCATTCCAGTGCTATAGTAGGTTGAATGCCAGCAAGTGTAGTACATTTTTGGCAACTCTGTGTATGCTGATCATGTGCACTTAATCATTCATAACGCAATATTAGCATTGTTGTGGGATTGTGCCATATTCAATTTTGCACTCTTGGACACAGGAACAGTGATATGATGGCTTTACTGTTGATGTGAACATGCTAGGTGCATACACTGGTGTTTGTGACAGGTGCACTTTTCCCATTATAGCAGCCTTTGGTTTTCTGCAGTCTCCTTGCTTGAAGTGAAAGAATAACTCACACGGGGTAATTTATGAGCCTGCACAGCTGCCAGGGAGCCTCACTTGCCAGCAGCTAGGGTTACCAACTCTCCAGGACTGTCCTGGAGTCCCCAGAAATTGAGGATTACCCTTCACGGCATTGCATCAAGCAGCCCAGGGGGATAAAATAATCACAAGAGTTATTGAAAAAGAAAAGGCTTAACATGTTCTTTGGCTACTTTGTATATTGGTTATAAAAATATTGAAACTGAGAAAGAAATGTTGTTTTGACTGACATTCAAGAATCACCCAAAAGGCTTCCACATATGCATGGGGAGTCAACGTACTTTGAGGATGGACATGTGGGTGACCAGTGGCAGGAGCACTGGGGCAGGGCAGTTGAAGACAGAATGCCATATGAATATGGTAGCCCTTCCAGCAGCACATATCATGTGCACACTGCAAGGATTTTCTTAATCTGTTTAACCTCTTCATGACTACATTGCCAAAGAGCTGAGCAGTTCATGGCTACATCAAATAGTGCGAGTATAGGTACTAGGAGTGGATTGCCTCAGAGACTCAGATGATGACATTGCTCCTAGTGGGTCAAGTAATGATTCTTATGACCTCTATGATGGCTCACAGCCAAAAATATTAATTGATCAATTTGATATTACCTTTAAATACAAACTCTGTTCCTCCCATTACTTTAGTTGAGGGGATTCCTCGGCTGTAACGGCCCTTGGCGTAGATGGTGAAAGTTGGGTGCTTGCACACGGGGTCCGAGAAATGGTAGTAATGTCCTTCCCAAGTGTTGTTGTTGTCATGGAATATGAAGTGCCGAGTGAGAAAGAGCACCTCCGGTCGCACCTCACACCGCTGGCTCGCCCATTGGCCGTGCAGTCCTACAGTCAAGTCTGCCTTTGGAGGTAGAATGGGAGGATGATGCTCGTCTGATCGGTAGATTATCCGACAGGCCATGCAGGAATGATCGTGACTCTGAAACGGCAGAAGTAGAAATTCTAAGTGATAAATTATGGAACTAGATAGTGTTACGATTTAACTTTGGTCAATGCATATTTCGACTACTGTTCTGTGAACTTAAGCAGACTTATAAAAATCTACAGAGCAAAATATGCTTCAAATGTAACACTCAGCTTGATGATCTCTAAATAAAGTTCATACATCTGTAATGTTAACCAAGGAGGGATACAATAAAATGCTCGGCACATCTAATTCTTGTTTTCTGTTATTCTGTATTACTCTCAAATTTACACTGCAGCACCCAGCCTGATAAATTTTCCTTAATTCTTGCAAAATAGTCTGGCTATATTTATTTGACTACATATGATGATTAGTTATGAAGCTGTCGGACCACAATTTTTATTGAATGTGCAGTTGAGGTAGATATGAAATATTTGCCCCACAACTCACCTTGGAGAATCTATATCAATTCTCTTACACAAATTGACCCAAAAAGATTGACCTAATTCATACCACTGGGCATAAAAATCAGGGCTGACACTCCAGCTCAGTACTGAAGGAGTGCTGCACTGTCGGAGTGTAAGAATTTTGGATGCCTAAATAGGCAGTCGACTAGTCATAAGTAATGTTAAGATGGTTTATTGAGCTAATGAAGAAACAACAGTTTAGATATGATACGTTAACTAATTAGACAGGAAAAGTATATGATCTGTGACAGTGTTGGTTTACTGGTTCCAGAAGGCAGACAAGTAGATGGCATAGAATGTGTTGATCTCACCATCCTCCTCCTCCTCCTCACCCACCTGAAGAAGGTGGCTACCGATGAATACTGTAACCTCCCAACACCTCAGCAGTTTACAATCCCTCAGCAGGACCTCTCCAGCACCTCCTCTCGACCTCAGCCTCAGCAGCTCAGCCAACCTGTACCCTCTTTTTGGGGGGCTGGTAGCTTACCCAGTGTCAATCATCTAACTATTCTGACCAATGGGTACAGGACAAGTACTTAAAACATCAGGGTGGTTACCACTCATCTTGTGCGTCACCCCACTCGAGGTCAACTTTTGAGTTTACATCTTGCTGAGGGTCATATCCTGGTCCTTTCTAAATACTTGGAAGATAAAGGGGTGCTCAGAACGCCATTGTATCGGCTTAGGAATGTCAACATCCTCTTTCCAGCGAGAGAATCAATGCTGTTTAGCTAATCTCATAAAATGCACGAAATACCTATTTATTAAAGACCCTAATTTTTTTTACAGGTTGCCATATTTTGGCCTGAGGCATTAAACCAAGGCCTCATCTGCCTGGTCTGGTAAATGTTAAAGATCCCATGGCACTATTGTGAAGAACAGCAGAGAATTATTCCCAGTGTCCTGGCCAATGTTTATCCCTCAATCAACATCATAAAAACGGATTATCTGGTTATCACATTGCTGTTTGTGGGAGTTTGCTGTGTGCAAATTGGCTGTTGCATTTCCTGCATTACCACAATAGCAATACGAATGAGAAGTTTTATAAGGTGGTCATGTTTTAAACTGTTTCTTTTAATTGAAGGTAAAATGGAGAATGTGACCTCCTCCTAGTTCTGCCTGGCTATAAGTCGATGTGACCTGGTTGCCATGGGACTGGAGGCCTAGGTCAAGTCCGATTGAAACCCAAGTGCCCGATTTAACACCTGGACACAAGGGAGAGGCAGCTGTTCACTACTGCAAACTTACTGGAAGCAAATGGGCGCATTAGTGAGAGGCAGCGTGGTTTTGTGAAGAGAAGGTCGTGTCTCACTAACTTGATGGGGTTTTTCGAGGAAGTGACAAAGATGATTGATGATGGAAGGGCAGTGGATATTATATACATGGAATTCAGTAAGGTCTTTGACAAGGTCTCTCATGGCAGACTGGTACAGAAGGTAAAGTCACATGGGATCAGAGGTGAGCTGGCAAGATGGATACAGAATTGGCTTGGTCATAGAAGACAAAGGTAGCAGTGGAAGTGTGCTTTTCTGAATGGAGAGCTGTGACTAGTGGAGTTCCGCAGGGATCAGTGCTGGGACCTTTGCTGTTTTAGTATAGTTTGGAGGAAAATGTAACTGGGCTAATTAGTAAGTTTGCAGATGACACTAAGGTTGGAGGAGTTGCAGATAGTGAAGAGGATTGTCAAAGGATACAACGGGATATAGACCGGTTGGAGACTTGGGCGGAGAAATGGCAGATGGAGTTTAATCCGGACAAATGTGAGGTAATGCATTTTGGAAGGCCTAATACAGGCAGGAATTATACAGTAAATGGCAGAACCCTTAAGTGCATTGACGGGCAGAGGGATCTGGGTGTACAGGTCCACAGGTCACTGAAAGTGGTAACGCAGGTGGATAAGGTAGTCAGGAAGGCATATGGCATGCTTACCTTCATTGGCAGGAGTATTGAGTATAAAAGCTGGGAAGTCATGCTGCAGCTGTATAGAACCTTGGTTAGGCCACACTTGAAATATTGTGTGCAATTCTGGTCGCCACATTACCAGAAGGATACGGAGGCATTGGAGAGGGTGCAGAGGAGGTTTACCAGGATGCTGCCTGGTCTGGAGGTTATTAGCTATGAGGAGAGGTTGGAGAAACTCGGATTGTTCTCACTAGAGCGACGGAGATTGAGGGGCGACTTGATAGAAGTTTACAAAATGATGAGTGGCATGGACAGAGTAGATGGTCAGAAGCTTTTTCCTATGGTGGAAGAGTCAATTACTAGGGGACATAGATTTAAGGTGAGAGGAGAAAACTATAAAGGAAATTGCAGGGCAAGTTTTTTTACACAGAGGGTAGTGAGTGTCGAAATTCGCTGCCAGAGGTGGTGGTGGAAGCAGGTACGATAGCGGTGTTTAAGAGGCAGCTTGACAAATACATGAATAGGATGGGAATAGAGGGATACGGACCCTGGAAGTGCAAAATATTTTAGTTGATGGGCAATATGATCGTCGCAGGCTTGGAGGGCCGAAGGGCCTGTTCTTGTGCTGTTCTTTTCTTTGTTCTTTGTACTGACTCAGAAACACTGTACGCACAGAGAGAATGTCCCAGATAGAGAGACAGGAACAGCAACCATTGGAAAAAGCAGGGAAAGCGATGTTCTCTGTTAGCCATCAGGTGGAATATGTGCGAGAGCATATTCTCTGGTCAAAGAGATGGAACCTGTGGAAATTTAAGCACACTGAAAGAATAGCCCTGGGATAGCTGGGAGAAGGAATCATCAGACTGGGTCTTGCTGCTGGAAGTCAGTTCAGGGATTCACAGAAGACAGAGGGAAATGACTTCTGATGAGCTCTGGATGATATAATGCGGTGTAATGGGGAAAGTGAGTCCGTTGGAAGCTGGGGGAGTAACTTGGATTTTTTCCTGTAAAGGCTACACCACACCTTCCACAGAATTGTAATGTATAAATGTGGTGTGGGATTTTCAGTTCTGTTACTAAGTTAAGGCGGGATATCTTTTCTGTAGTTTAAAGTATTAGCTGCATCCTAAATAATGTTTAATTATTGTTGCTTTTAGTTATTTTCTTACAGTAAGAGTCTTAAAATATAAAATCTTGTCATAGGGATTTTCAGTCAGTCACTGGGAATTCAAATCTCTTTTTAAACGTTTATTGGTCTCTATGGGGATTGTAACAGTACCTATGCTTCAAAAGTACTTCAAAAGTAAAGCGCTTTGAGATGTCTAGTGGTTGTGAAAGGTGCTAAATAAAAATAAAAACTTGCATTTATAAGCACAGGCAGGACTTAAAAAAAAAGAGCAAAAAAAAACAATCCAGTTTACTCTTAATTCAAAACAGATTTTTTTACCCTAAAATTTGAATTACCCAGATAATCTGAATTAAGCAATTATAGTAAACCAGTACAAGTAGCCCTTATAAACACAATTCAGCTTCAAATTGTTCAGTAATTCAAATTAAGCTTTTGAATTAACAGAAGTAGATGGTGTACCAAAACTAGCTGTTGCTGAATCATCCACCAACAACCACCCACCCTGCTCCCTTCCTTGGAGATAGGCTGTGGGAAAAAGCAAGAATATCAGACTTTAAAGAGTCCTTTCTCTTATCTTTACTTCAGAGTAAAGACCTTTTCTTCTGCACTTATGTTTATACGAAGCACTTTATCACAGAGCCTGTCTCAAAACTAGATCTGGGAGCGAGTTAGTATTCCATGTACGTAAGCCACTTTGCTAAAGACCAGGCTCATTAATGGCAGGATTTTCAAGCTTGTGCGCCAGAGAATGTCACTAGATTCACATGAGAATTTATGATGCCAGCTGGTTCATTCTCTCCCTTTCCTTTGATTAACTCTGGGTTTCCCATCAGTTTGCCTTCTCTCCAACTCTATTTTCTTCTACCCACGATCTGTGGTGCTAATCCAACCCGGCTCACTAAACATTCAGCAACTTCATTCATCTTCTACATAGTGCATTCCTCACAACATTCAGCAAATTTTGATCTTACTTACCCTTGAATGGGGTCAGCAAAAAATTTGAATTATTCAGTAATTTGAGTTAAGTAATTACAAAAAAAACAGTAGCCCTAAGATCTAATTTCTTTCTATACTAGACTTTAAGGTTATATTGTATGATGTTAAAAACATATGTTCATCTGAAATCCCTTCCTATAACAACAAAGGTGCTAATATGTTTAAAATAGGAGTTAATTCTTCCACTGAGAAAGCAGAGAGGAATTTTGGATGAATGTATTAGGTTTGATTGCTAGTACTTTGTGGGATAATTTCAGAGCCATGGGATGAGAATCTAGCCCATTTAAAACACATCCACTTGAACATTGCTAAAGTGTAACTTACAGCTGTCACCCCTTACCTTATCCTCTTCACCTACCGGTGTTCTTGATCTTATTATCTCACCAGACCCCAAGTGGAGCATCCACATCTCCACAAAACTGCCTCCAAAAGAGCCAAAGTTTCCTTTTCCAAGTCAAAGATTTCTTTTTCCCTAAAATCTTAATCCCCTATAGAACCCAACTGGCCAATTTGCAGCTCTGAATCTCCAGTCGTGTGGACTCGAAACATTAGCTCTGTTTCTCTCTCCACAGATGCTGACAGACTTGTTGAGTTTTTCCAGCATTTTCTGTTTTTATGGCCAATATACATGAAAACTTGGAGGTTCTTAGAATATTGCTTTGACACTCTTTGACAGGAAACAAACAATGCTTGCCAACTGACAGGTTTTCACCTCTAGTCCCCAGCCATCTCCCTGTGAGCAGGTTGCAGCCTCTATTTTTCTGCCCTTCTCTCCTGAAGTTCAAGTGCATGATCCTAGGGCGTGGAGTGTTGGGTGACTCTGCGTGGAGGTGATGGCGTAGTGGTATCATCACTAGACTGGTAATCCAGGAGACCTAGGGTAATGCTCTGGGTTCGAATCCCACAATGGCAGATGGTGAAATTTCAATTCAATAAACATCTGGAATTTAAAAAGCCTGATGGTGACCATGAAACCATTGCTGAATGTTATAAAGACCCATCGAGTTCACAAATGCCCTTTAGGGAAGGAAATCTGCTGTCCTCACCCAGTCTGGCCTACATGTGACTCCAGGCCTACCAAAATGCCCTCTGAACAAGGGTAATAAATGCTGGCCTAGCCAGTGATGCCCATATCCCATGAATGAATTTTTAAAAATATTCAAACATGAAGATTATCAGCGTACCCCCCCTGTGCATGCACACACTTCAGTACTCGCGTTCCTCCCGTCGCCAATGATTATCAGCCAATGCTATCTCTAACTGACATTGATAAAACTCACTTCTCAGCAATGGCAGGAAGCAAATGGGATTGCTTTTCACTGCCACTGTTTTACGAGTAAATAGACAGTCGATTCATTTTCAGAGCATAGTTCCACAGGCATCACCCTCATTGTGTGCGTGCCATGGGACTCACATCTAATCCTGTCCTCATGCGGTGTCCATATTTTCCATGGTGATTAGGAATGGGTCAGACAGTTAATTTCTAAAGCAAGATTCATGACTTCTGAAGTGCGCTGAAGATAATGGGAAAGCAAACCGCCTGTGTATTTTTTCATTCACGAACTTGCCAAGCAGATGATACATGTAACAAGCAAGTTCAAGAATCCTCTCTGATGTGAGAGGAACGAGCTAGCTAAATGAAGCCGTCATTGTGCGTTGAGAGGACCTGAGGTTTTAATTCATTGCTTGGGTCATAGACCCCATTGATTCATAGAATGAAAAACTGCAGGCAAAAGTGTGAAGCCCCATGCTTTCCCGTCACCAAAGAGCATCTACGTCACATTTATTTCTTTTGCTGCAGATGAAAATACTGGGTTGCTATGGGGATGGTCTTTGTTTAAATCTTAGACACTGCCAGCAGTCATTCTGTAGATGTGGTACATCTGCTTGCAGTGTAGGAAATACCTCCTTTCCGAAAACCATTTAGTATTTCATTTCGAATGTCTGACCAGTGCCTGGGAACTATGAGATATTAGGTGCCAGGTCCCAGTTGTTACTATTTTAGCATCAAGCCTCCACTCTCTGGGAATTCTGTGAAAGTGGCCGGTAACACTAGGGACAGAATTTTTGCCTCGTTGGGCAGACACATGCCCGACCCGAACAGGAGTAAAATAGTGCGCGATGACGTCCTCACTCCCGCTGACAATTAAGAGGCCTATGAAGGCCCTTAATCAATCAATTAAATCAAATTTTTCACTGCCCGCCAAACAGCCCTTACATTTTTTGTGAAACCTCATCCATGGGCTGGTTGAGGTTTCCACCAGTGATTAAAAACAAATAAAAAATTTTTAAAACGCATTTTGAACATGTCCCTGCTCATGTGACAGAGTTACATGACGGGGGACATGTTTTCCTTATTTTTCAACTCTTTATTTGTAATGTTAAAAATCTTCAAACTCCCTTCAGGGAGCTTTCACTGAGCGCACCCCGGCGTATAAGTACACTTCAGCTCCCACCCCGGCAGCGCTGAGGCTCTGAGTGCGCCTTTCATGCTGGCTGGACATTAACTGGCCAGTGCGAAATCGTGGTCAGGCCCCAACCACGGGCAGCGGTTGTTTTCATGGCCGCTCTTGGGCCCGCCCACCACGTCCACCTGACAAGGTAAAAATCCTGCCCCTAGGTCGGTAGTGATCGGATTAGTTCAATTGATTAAATTTCCATTCCACTTGACTTTTTAAATGCATTTTCCCCCCCCAATTCCGGTAATCAAACTGCAAATCGCACAGCAACCAAATAAATGGACAGGCAAACTATCCTGGCTTTCCACTCTTCAAGAGTCTCTGCTGGAGAGTACGGCATTTCCCCTGATGGTCTTGAGATTAAGAATTCAGCGTCTGGGAAAGTACAGGATAAGTAGTGTATGTGGCTTTGCTTGTCAATAAGCCATTCAGCAAGTTCTGTTCCCCAGTCACCCCTGTGCTCACTGACCTACACTGGCCCCCAGTCAAGCAACATCTTGATTTTAAAATTCTCATCCTTGTTTTTAAATCTCTCCATGACTTCACCCCTCCCTTTCTCTGCAATCTCCTCCAGCCCCACAACCCACCGAGATATCAGAGCTCCTCAAATTCTGGCCTATTGTACATCCCCAATTTTAATTTTTCCATCATTGATGGCTGTGCTTTCAGTTATACCTAGGCCCTAAACTCTGAAATATCCTCCCTGCACCTCTCTGCCTCTTTACATCATTGTTCTCCTTTAAGACACTCTTGAAAGTCTACAGCTTTGACCAAGCTTTTGATCATCTGACACCTAATATCTCCTTATGTGGCTCAGTGTAATACTTTTTTTTTATAATATTCCTGTAAAGTGCCTTGGGCCGTTTCATTACATTAAAGGTGCTATATAAATATAAGTTGTTGTTGTTCAGGTTCTTCAAATCTTTTAACTGTCTCACTAAAAGCTTTCTATATCCATGAACATTGACACTGTTTAATCTATACCATAGATGTATCATAGATGCTTTGCACAAAGCAGTGAAGTAAGGTGTTTCTTCACTCTTTTACTCTATTCTGCATCATTCCAATATCAAACATAAAAATATCATTTTATTCAGTTCTTGGGATGTGGACATAGCTAGCAAGGCCAGCATTTATTGGCCATCCATAAACGCTAGCAAGAAGATACTGGTGAGTTTATGGTGTAATGGTACGAGATAGGGAGCTATTTTTTATAGGCTTTTTCACAGCAGTTTGATATAACCACATTGGTTCCAGGCCATTTCAGAGGGCAATTGAGAGTCAACCAGTTTGCTGTGGGGGTCTTGAGTCACAAAGTAGGCCAGACTAGGTAAGGATGGCAGATTTCCTTCCCTGAAGGACATAAGTGAACTAAATGCTTTTTTAATGATAATCCAGTAGCTTCATGGCCATTATTACTGTGTTAGATTTTTATTCCATATAAATTTAATGAATTGAATTTAAATTCCTGCAGCTGCCTTGGTTGGATTTGAGCTCATGACTCTTATGCAATAGTCCAGTCCTAAGGATTACTAGGCCACTAATATAACCAGTATGCTACCATTCCCATTCGTAGTACACATTGTTAAATTTGAAGCATGGGGTGTTACATAGCTATGGGGAGAGAAGATTGTTTTTTAACCTGGAAATATATTTCATGTGACAATGTATATATTAAAAACAGATAAAAGAGTCATATAACTGAGTTAAAATGCATACCAGGCAGTGCTACTGGATCTTTTTATGCTCAACGCATCATGTCCAGAATGCAGTGATGTCTTTCATGAATACAGTGTAGATATTGCTTATATATATATTTAAATATAAATTTAGATGATCTATTAAAACAAGGTCCCAACTGTTTGATCAGGTAGATGTTAAGGGTTCTATGAAACTATTTGAAAACCAGCAGGGAGTTCTCCTAGTGTCTTGGCCAAAATTCATCTCTCAACCAACACCAAAAAGTGATTACAAAACCAAAATATTGCCCACTTTGACACCTGAAATAAAAACAGAAATTGCTGGAAATACTCAGCAGTTCAGGCAGCATCTGTGGAAAGAGAAAAAGAGTTAACTTTTCAATGCTGTTGAGGTGATGAGCGGTGAGGCACCATGTCATATCTTTTCCGGTTACCTTGAGGAGCTTAACTAAGTAGAATTACGTGGCTTTACAGGACACAACCAGGCCATTCGACCCAACAGGTCTGTGCCAGCTTTATGCTCCACACGAGCTTCCTCCAATCCTAGTCAACACTGTGGATGGCAGAGGACAGGGATATGACACTTGAAACTATATGAAAGGCAAAAAGCAGGGTGCACAGCAAAGCATGCTGGACAATGACAAAATAAAGCCCAGCAGTAGTCATATACTGAATTCAGTTGTTTTGATAGTTACTAAATTGTCCATGACATTTTTTGATGTGATACAACATATCTTCAGTACTTCCATGCATTGTTGGTCCGTACTCAAACAGTAACTTACCCAACCTTCTGTTAAGTGACTGTCAGGCACATGCTGGAAATGCTGTATTAAAAACGCTAAAGTGCTTTAAATTAATGAAGTGCATGATGGTCTCAAAGTACTGATAATTTATGCAGTTCAGTAAAAGGGCAGGCTGGGTTCATCAAAGGCATGAAGCCGTGCATGAAGGATCTCTTCAGGACCCTTCCTTGCATGTCTCGTTGTCTGCTTAACTTTATGTAATTTGTCTAGAGAAAATGGGTTTTGCATCAGCTCATATTTCTGCACTGAGATCGTAGGTCAGATGGACAGGGAGATAACATTTCCTGAAGAGAGAAGCGGTGGGAATAAAGTAATGCTTGACTATGAATGTCCAGATGATACTGTCAAATGCCCGGAGGAGAGATTTAATCAAGATTTGTTTCTTCCATTAATTGATACAGCCATAGCCAGCCTGAACAAGAGACTTACTCAGCCGAATCTCCTTTACTATTTATTTGCTTTTCTTTGAAGCATCTTTTAAGATGTGGAAGGCTGCAGATGTGAATTTGCAGCCGAGGCTGATTTTGTCCTCAAACTGAATCCAATTCCCGATTAATGGTCAGTCAGTAATAAGTAAAAGCATAAGTCTTAAATTATTTTCATTTTTTTTCTCTCACAACCTGGGCTTCTAAGGCTAGGTCTTATATTCCAATTGTAACTCAGGATTAGTTCAACTAATTCGGCATGCACCATGCATGGAATCTGGACTTTCCTATTCCGTACTACATGGTGCATTCATTCCTTGAGCCATTGAGAGAGCCCATTGTTCTTTCAATATGATGGGGAAATGCATCTCAGTTAATTACTGGGAATGTCTCCTCTTAGGAATATTTAGGTTTGACAAAGGCTCCTTTAGAAATTTGCCTCTAAGCATGTCCATCTAACTTATATTGGGACACGTAAATGGAAAGGCTTAATCAGGACATACAAAAGTTAAAAATGAGGCACCATGGAAATAAAATGTTAACTTCCCCTATGATTTCAGTTTTTTGTATCTGGGCCAAGAGAATAAAATTTCATTAAGTATCTGGGAGCTCTAACTGGCCATATATGAAAAAAACAATCACCTTTCCTGCTACCTCTATCATCCCTCAGCTGAATTAGTGACAATTCTGCTTGTTGTATTGATCCATTTTTAATTGCAGAAGTTGCTAAAATTCTTTGGCTGCATGCAGGATGGATAATAAGCTCTGACAATGTGAGAGACCAATTTGGAAGTGGGTATCTGAAACAGTAACAGCAAATCCTGTGGCTGACGGATGAGGGAATCTGCTAGTTTAACATTGCTCTGTTTCAAAAGTAAATTTTATTGACTAACTTAAGCCACAATGTCTTCAAGTAACAAATAAGTGCCTGATTAGGGTTTTGCCATTTGTGTAAGGAAATGTTTAAGCAGCTCATTGTGGAGTGGATAAATGGATACGGAAATGAAGTGTGTGGTTCAGAGATGATATAATTGTTGAGGTTGGTAAAACAAGAAGGTTATGTATCTGTATTGAAATTACAGGGGATAATACAGGCAAACTTGGAAGTTGACAAGTTCCCAAGCCAAATAGTAACCAGACTTATATACAACAGATTTAGCTGCTTGAACTGCATGACACATATGCTATGCCATGGGATAACCGGTACTTACTGACACAACTTGTAAGGGTACCAGGGTGTTAAAGCAGTAGATAAAACCATTTGGGTAAAATATGGCAACCTGTTGTCAGGCAATTAAGTTTATATAAAGTTTTAGAGGCAAAAGAAAATTATAGTAGGAGCATGATACTGAATGTGACGTAATAATGGCGAGAAAGGATATAAAGGGAGGTGGTTTGCACCTAGACTTGGAGCTATGATGAACCCTTCATAGTAGAAGAAACTTCAGTTGGTGCAGCTCTTATACCAGAGATAATCACTTGTCCTGATTGATAAGGTTACCTCATACCGAATGAGGTTTGTGTTTTTTTTCTTTATTCTCTCATGGATGTGGGCATCGCTGGCAGGGCCAGCATTTGTTGCCCATCCTAATTGCCCTTCAACTGAGTGGCCATTTCAGGAGGTATTTAAGAGCCAACCACATTGCTGTGGATTTAGTGTCACATGTAGGAGGTAAGGATGGCAGGTTTCCTTCCCTGAAGGACTGCCCTCTCCTACTCTGCCTGTATCCTGCCATCACTACCTGCACCCCTCCTGCCATTGTCAACATTACTGAGACTAGCTTTTTTTAAAATTCCAGATTTTTATGAATTTAATTTAAATTCCACCAGCTGCCATGGTGAGATTTGAACCCGTGCCCCAGAACATTAGCCTAGGCCTCTAGATTACTAGCCTAGCGACATTACATCTATGCCGCAGTTTCACATTTAAACTCCCCCTGATTTACTGATATACTTAAAAGCTTGTCACAAATAAAGATTACATGGTCTATATGTGATACATATGTGTGTGTGTAGTCACAACTGACTTGACAAATCTGAACCCAAATTATATTTCGAGACATGGTGCATGGTTGATGAACAATACATAATTTATTTCTACACCCAAACAAAAGTTAAGTGGCCGCTGGCTGCCTCTGACACAAATCTGTATTGGGTTTAGGCCTGATTTTGAAGCCAGTTCAGTTTTTGATGAATTGTCTTTGAATTTCTACCATGCAATTCAGAGACATCAAAAGTCCAGGTATTTCAAATAAAAATCCAATATTTTATTCGCTCTGTATCATGGAATTATTGGGCTTCAACTCATTTCACAACTTCTAAGTGATGATCCCAACATTTTCCTGCACCACTTCTGCCATCTCCTACCTTGCCTGTATCTTGTATTTCCTGTGCTTCCCCCCTCTCCTGCTATCTCCTACTCTGCCTCTTTCCTGCCATTTCTCTCTGTCACGCTCCTGCCATCTCCTACTTGCCCCACTCCTGTCATCTCCTACCTGCCCCACAAGGAAGAAACAAAGTAAGATGATAGAATCATAGAGGATCATAGCACAGGAGGCCATTTGGCCCATCATGTTTGTGCCAATGTAGAGATAGCTATCCAATTAATCTCACTATCCTGCTCTTTCCCCACAGCCCTGTAATGTTTTTCCTTTCAGGTTTTTATCCAAAGTTATAAATAACAATTGAATGTTACACAGTAGCTTTTGGATCCAAATGATTACTTCTGGAGGTTCTGGGTAATTTGAGATATGGGGGTTGGGCTGATAATGTCAGTGTCAGACATGTCTGCACACTACCACATGTTAATGCCTTACTGTTGGCTTTCATGATTTCTTTTGTGCCAAAGCTCAATAATTAAGAACAACAGTAACAAATAAATGATAAAGATGGCTAACTGCAGAGGAATCTCTTTGTGTGCCAATAAAGAAATTATACTTAGGGTAACAGAGGACAATTCCATCATCAACTGCTTTCAATAATATTAGTCAGAATATTAGAGTTACCTTAGCATTCTGCAGTGCAGGTTGATAGCTGGAAGGTCTGTAATACATCCTCTGGGACCAATCTGTGTGGATATCCCCCAGGAAGAGCTCTTGTACCACATGCTCAGGATTGTGGTGCAGGTGCTGTTTTTCGACCCTGAGGAGCTGCAATTCGTGCATGGCAAAATTCAGAGCCCGGAAACAGTTGCAGCCTGTCTCGTCACTCCATATGTCGTACTTTACGTTAGGCTCCCACATCTTCTGTCCTGGCACAAACCCGGGGCACGACCTGTTCAATTTCAGGCTCATCTCCTCAGCTATCACCTTGTTATGACAGATGATCTGAACCTTGTGAAGATGGTATTCAGCCTCGGTCCCTCCTCGAATGATCCAGGAAGCCTGGCGCAAGCGGAGTTTCCCTTTGATCACTAAGGTGTAGGTGGGGTGTGTACAATGATTGTCTCCATAATTAAACTGATAAGCTTTGAATGTGTTATTGGAGTAAAATTTGTAGGATCTGGTGACGAACTCAGGACCTGGTCTCACCTCGCAACTGTAAAGAGATGATAATTAGCTTCACAACCAGCAAGGCAATAATATTTGGTTTTAGCATAATATATAAAGTTTAATAGTTGTTTGAACCATAGATAGTTGCTTGAACCATAGACAGTATTTTCAGCATGAGCCTTGAGAATCAAAGTTACATTTTCTCTCTTTTAAGGTCTTCACCTACATTGTCCATCTACATCAGTCATGAGTTTGAGAGTAAAATCTGTTCCTGTTTCTTTAGTGTTTCACTAACTGGTTAATTGGAGGAATCTGCGACAAAGCTCCAGATGACTTTACACTCCTTTTTGAGATTACCCAAGCCCCTACTCACTTGTCCTACCAACAATGCAGTCAGCAGCTGACTCAGTACAGAGCTGTATTCTATTTTGCCATAGAAGAGTATGGAAGGAGAGGGTAGTTTAAAAACACTCATGGATTGTGCAGATGAAAGAAGCTTTATACTTCAGTTACATGAAGCATCTAGAGAGCACAGTCCTGGTCATCTATATTGCATGTCTAGGTCTGACTAATTGAATGGGGCCAATAATACAATGAATTCTCTTCACTTAATACCAAATGGAGTGGTAAAACAGTTTATATTCACAAACAATAAATTATCACTGACTAAAATGAACCATCTCTATCCCTCTCCCTGGCAACTCTTTGAAGACGAACCAAAACAATTGTAAACTTGGTGTTGTAATGGACTTGGAATAGCTTCTGACACAAGTCTGCCTCATCACCAAGACCGCCTACTTCCCTCTGTTCCATCATCCAATCCTGTCCCTGCCTCAGCTCAGCTGATGCTGAAACCCTCTAGACTTGGCTATTCCAACACTCAGCTGGCTGGCCTCCCATCTTCCACTCTACATAAATTTTAGCTCATCACCAGGGCAGGTGGTGGAGTTTGAATTCAATAAAAATAAAATCTGGAATTAAAGAACCATTGCCAATTGTCATTAAAAACCCCGTTTTTTTAAAAAAAATCTGGTTTCCTTCCCTAAAGGGCCTTAGTGCTGTCCTCACCGGTCTGGCCTACATGCGACTCCAGACCCACAGCAATGTGGTTGACTCTTAAAAGCCCTCTGAACAAGGACAATAAATTAGGGCAATAAATGCTGGCCTAGCCAGCAACACCCACATCCCATGAATGAATTAAAAAACAAGCTTCTCATATCCTAACTCACACCAAGTCCCATTTATTCGGCACCCCTGTGTTTGCTGACCTATATTGGGTTTTGGTCTGGCAATACCTCGATTTTAAAATTCTCATCTTTTCAAATTCCATCATGGCCTCACCCCTTTCTATCTATTTTAGGATTGTCATCAGGATTTTTTTTTAAAAAAAACAAAGACTGGATACCCAGGTAGAAAAGCAAAGGGAAAAACATTGGAATTGTTTAAGAAACAGTGGAATGCTCTAGGACGGCTGAATTCAGTAGAACCAAATGGTCTTTGCTATCTATAATCATTGCAATCTCGTAAAAATCCTCCAGCTAGCTCACCTAAACATATTTCTTTGTTCAGTTGATGCGTTCCAGCCCTACAGCCCTCTGAGAACTCAGAGCTCCTCCAATTCAGAGCTCTTGCACATCCCCGATTTTAGTTGCTCCAGCAATGGTGGCTGTGCCTTCGGCTGCCTAGGCCCTAAGTCCTGGAATTCCTTCCCGAAATCTCTCCACTTCACTACTTTGTTCTGCTTCTATAAAATAAACCTTAAAACCTACCTTTTTGATCAAGCTATCGGTCATCCAACCAAATATACTGCAGCTCAGTGTCAAATCTTGTTTGACAATGCTCCTGTGAAGCACCTTGGCATATTTTATGATATTAACGGTGCTATATAAATGAAACTTGTGGTGACCCTCGTGTCAGATTGTTATATTGCAGAATAGCAATGAGTTCAACAAAAGTCCTTTTGAGACAGTCTCCTTAATATCGTTGAAGTCAAGCTTTACACTGCACTTGTTGCAGTCGCCAAGAAGACCCAAACCCAACAGTCAGCTTGAGTGCAATTAATCTGAATGATGCCTGTGTTATACCTGACCCTAAGTAACTCATACTGTTACTGTACAGAACATAGGAAAACCTTCCATTCTCTACAGCGTGAAGTTCACAATCCCTAGCCCAACAAAAGGTCATCTAGAGAGTACTAACGAACACATTAACTGAACAAAGAAACATGTTTAGGTGAGTTAGCTGGAGGATTTTTACGAGATTACAATGGTTATAGATAGCGAAGACCATTTGGTTCTACTGAATTCAGACGTCCTAGAGCACTCCCCTGTTTCTTAAACAATTCCAATGTTTTTCCCTTTGCTATTCTGAAAAAAATCCTGATGACAACCCTAAAATTACTTTTACTAGTTTGAATCTGTGACTCCTTATCCAACAATTGAATTTTTAAGCAGTTTTCTTAGTTTACTTCTTCCTTTCCCTTAACCATTTTGTACATAAGATCACTTTTCAGACTAGTTGAAAAGCCCAAGTCACTTCAGTCCTTCCACATTAACCAGACTTGGCACTAGGGATCAAACACATCTACAATGCTTCTAGAAATTGTGTCTTGATGACCAGAACAAGATCTGTTCTGACCAGAGCATTGTACAGTTTAATTATAACTTTCTCAAATATATTCGACTATTTTTGTCAATTGCTGCTCTGCCTTTGGTTCGATATGTTTAGTGTTGAGCGTACTAAGCATCCTAGCCCTCTTTATACTTCATCCTTGACTATTCCAACATCATTTCTGGAGTACAGAAGACATCTATTTTTTCATCCTATCTAAATGCAACAGGTTACATTTGTCTGCATTAAACTTAATCTGAAATTGTGCAGCACTCTTTACATATTTTATCAAATTCATTCTCCAATTCCTGAGCTGCCTCTTTTCAGAATCACAGAATAGTTAGGGTGCATTTTATTTTGATTATATTGCCATTCCAAGTTTGGTTAAATCCTGTTAAAATGAGTAGCCTATGTTCTGCATTTTATTTACTCACTGAAGTGTCTCTGTTTTATATATTTGTGGTGTTGTCTGTAGCACGATTTTTTTACATTTAATTGTCAGCTAAACATGCTGTGGGCACATTAAAATGATAGAAGATACTGACTGTAACGTATTGTACGAACAACTAACATGCCCATTCCAAATTTCTCTCCCCATGGGTTAACGGCTCTGATGAAATAGGGCAGAGATAAATTTGGGACAGTACTGTTAAGTGCATGTGCAATAATTAACTGACAGTTGTTTAGCCTAGGTTAACTTATGTTCATATGTTATAAATTAAGTTACATATGTCCTTTAATTCCAGGACTGAGTAGTGCTTCATCTCTCCACTACGCAGAAGGAACATCAAGAAGGTTCAAATTGTTCGGACTGCTGTTCTTGATATTCGTGCGTTAAGTAAATTGTTGATGTAATATAAGTCATGCCACAGATAACTGTGTATAATGTGAGCTGCATGATCAACAATGAGGGATCCCATGAACTATATTCATTTAACACTGGGTGGAGCTGAAATTGTTCTGAATTATTTTTGTTATTGAGGGAGTTATGAGGAAGTGACCAAGTATGAAAAGAGTAGGTGAAAAGACTGAATCAGTCAGGGAGTAGCAAGTAGGTGATGGGATGTTTTAAAAACTGGTAGATTGTAAGAGGAATAGAAGATCAAGAAATAGAAGTTCAGAGCTTAGCGATCCTGTGAATGAAAGTATGAGGAGTATGAAATGGCACAAAGTGCCTTCATTTCAAAACAGTGAAGGTGTAAAGGAGGAACAAGAGAAGAAAGCTGAGAGAAGCATTTATCATAAAAGGATTGATTAATTAGAGAAAGATTGCAACGAAGGGAGGTTGGAAGAGAAGGATAATGTTTTCTTGCATCTTGAGGTGGAGCAGAATAGATATAAATACAAAATGGCCTTGAATTTTCAATTTGTACTCACACAATAGAATTATCTGCTTATCAGTTACTATATAAGTGGAGTTGACTGTTGTTTACTGACCTCGTAGAGACCCAATGGCTCTCCACCTGAGGTGGCATTTGGACAGTGATCCTGGCTCCATTGTACAGGTGTTTCAACATGTGATGGCATTGAAAATCTTTGCTAAATTTGCCCAGGATCTTCTCGATGGACCTGCTTGATGTTCCCTCTGAGTAGTGGAGAGATGAAGCGCCACCTAGTCCTGGAATTAAAAGACACATGTGACTTAATTTATAACATATAAACATAAGTGAACCTAAAGTACAGTCCTAATAATTGAACTCTTCAATATAGGCTATTAGAGATTAATAGGAATGATTTCAGATTTATGAATATTTAAAAAAGGAACTTAGCATGACTTTTCAGAAATAAAATGGTTAAATTTAAGTTGTGTATTAACGTCCTTTTTTATCCAATTTTCTGCATCTACAATTTCAAATTAAATTTATGTTTGTCTTTTTGTAATGAAGGGACCTGGAAAGCTTGCCTTGTCTTCTGAATATGCTTTGATAATTTTCAGTATGTTAAAAGGCATGGGGCAGAATTTTACCCTTGGTGGGGGTGCTCAGCGGGGGTGGGTGGGAAGCAGACTGCCGCCTGCAATCGGCAGCGTACTGCGATTTTACACGGGCGAGCCAAGTAAGGCCTGCCCAGCGTAAGACGTGGCCTTTGAATGAGTGCACAGGGGCAGGGGTTTAATGTCCACTGGGACCAATGGCGACCCAGCGGCCAATTCAAACGCAGCCTCGGCAGCCCCTGGAAAGTTGCCACCGAAGGATGCGAAAGTCGTGCGCCTGGATGCCCCAGCGGGTGGACACAGTAGGCGGGAGGGCAGGTTGGCGGGGCAGTCAGCCCCACGTTTCTCAGATGAGTGCCTCGCTGCCCTCCTGGAGCAAGGAGAGAAACACTTATCCCCAGTGACAGGAGGAGGAGGCCCACGGCCCCACCAAAAAGGCCTGGGAGGAGGTGGCATCCAGGGTCAGCAGCCACAACATGGTGAGGCACACATGGGTGCAGTGCCAGAAGCGCTTCAATGATCTGCGATCGGGAAGGGTGAGTACCGTGTTGACATGGGTCACTTTGCAGAACAGTTAAGAGCTGCCCTTCCCACCCATGGTCCTCAGACATGTTACAATGTGAGCGGCAAAAGTCAATGAGGCAGGATCTGTCCAAGGGGGTGAGCCCTGGCTGCTTGGACTGAGTGTCTTGTGGCTCCAGGGTCAGGAATCAGCTGAGGTGTTCCTCAGGTGCGATTGGCCAGGCTGCAAGGGCGCTGCAGGTACAGGGGGCACTAATCAATGCTCCTCTGTCCTTACAGGAGAAAATGCCCCAAAACAATGCAGAGAGGTCACGGACTGGCGGGGGACCCCCATACCTCCTCCTCCTCCTCAGTAGATACGAGCAGGAGACACTTGAGCTGGAGAAGCGCCATGCACCTCGGTCAAGCAGCCGCGGTGAGGTTGGGGTGCCAGAGGGAGGTAAGAGTTCAGTTCACTGAGGTGAGGTTGTGGCTTTTTGCAACCATTGCAGTGTAGTCTGTATATTGATGTGAGCCTCGAACTTGGAAAACCCATTGATAATGGAAAGACGAGGGCACCATCATGCAGATCTCTGTCTCATCAGGGTGCCAGGCATGCACACTGACAGTCTAATGAACTTAACTAATGACATGTCCTTCTTCTCCCTTTTAGACTCACCAGCAGCCCCTTGTTGTGAGGAGCCTGAAGGCCCACCCCGACCCTGACGACCAGCATGCTGAGCATACACCAGCATCACACCCTCTATCAAGCAGGTACCAGTGCAGATACCAGCACCTTGGCGGCCATAAGATTGGAGTCTAGTATCTCAGTGCACATTGGTGAGGGCACTTCACACTCGCTTGAGGTGCAGGCAGAGGCAGAGAGTGCCCAGGGCACCAGCAGTCGGAGGACTGCTGAAGAACAGGACGATGCTCAGTCGATGGCTGATGATGGGCCTCTGGAGTCGCCCCTGAGACAGCAGATGCTGGAAGTCCAGCAGGGTGTGTGTGAGGATCTGGTGGCGATACATGAGGGAATGCCTGCCATGGCGTCCATTGTAGAGGAGTCCCTGCAGAGCATTAACACTGTGTTGACCCTCATGGCCGAGTGCAATGCCTCCTCCATGGAGAGAGTGGCGACTCTTGTGGACAGGCTCCTCCAGGGACTCAATCAGGGGTTCCTGGGGATGTGCTCGAACCTGCAAGGTCTCCCACTGGCAATGACCTTAGCTGGTCAATGTCAGTGTGGGAAATGGGTTGGTCACCTAGTATCCCAGCTAGGCGCCCGCCCATCAATGGTGAGCAGGGAGGTCCCGAGCGACCTGACATTGGCACACTCGCTGCTTGTCATCTCTACAGGCTCCTCTCATGATGGCAGCAGTTCCTCCACCCCTCTGCCAGTGACCGTGGCATCTGACGAGACTGCGGCAACTGGGAGATGCCAGCCACGGCACTGGCTGCTCCCTCCCAGGCGGGACCAGCACAGGTTCTACGAGCCAGAGGACGCCCGCCAAGTTCATCAAGGCCAACAGGACAGCAGAGTGAGCAGGTTGTCTCCAATACCACTGCCGGCGAGGGGGGAGCACCTAGACATAGCACTCGCAAGCAAAAACTTAAAGCACCTTAAATGCACATTGGCCTGATCGCAGGTGACATTAGTTTCCCCCATTTTTCTGTTTTTTTTTTTAAATGGTCCATCACTGACACTTCCCTCCCCTCCCTTGACCTCTCTGTCTCACTTTCTGGTGATAGACTGTCCACCAATATTCATTACAAGCCTACCAACTCCCACAGCTACCTCAGCTATAACTCCTCACACCCCGCTTCCTGTAAGGACTCCATCCCATTCTCTCAGTTCCTTCGCATCCATTGCACCTGTTCCAATGATGCCACTTTCCAAAACAGTTCCTCTGACATGAGCTCCTTCTTCCCTAACTGAGGTTTCCCACCCACGGTGATTGACAGAGCCCTCAACTGTGTCCGGCCCATCTCCCGCACATCCGCACTCACAACTTCCGCTCTCTCCCAGAACCATGATAGGGTCCCCATTGTCCTCACTTATCATCCCACCAGCCTCCGCATTCAAAGGATCATCCTCCACCATTTCCGCCAACTCCAGCATGATGCCACTACCAAACACATCTTCCCTTCATCCCCCATCAGCATTCCGAAGGGGTTATTCCCTCCGGGACACCCTGGTCCACTCCTCCATCATCCCCTACACCTCAACCTCTTCCCATGCTATTGCATAAGGTGCAATACCTGCCCCTTTACTTCCCCCCTCCTCATCGTCCAAGGGCCCAAACACTCCTTTCAAGTGAAGCAGCATTTCCCTTGCACTTCCCCCAACTTAGTCTACTGCATTCTCTGCTCCCAATGCGGTTTCCTCTACATTGGAGAGACCAAACGCAGACTGGGTGACCGTTTTGCAGAACACCTTCGGTCTGTCCACAAGCATTACCCAGATCTCCCTGTTGCTTGCCACTTAAACACTCCACCCTGCTCTCATGCCCACATGTCCGTCCTTGGCCTGCTGCAATGTTCCAGTGAAGCTCAACGCAAACTGGAGGAACAGCACCTCATCTTCCGACCAGGCACTTTACAGCCTTCCGGACTTAACATCAAGTTCAGCAACTTCAGAATATGAACTCTCACCTCCATCCTCACCCCTTTTTGATCCCCTTTTTTCATATATTTATTTTTTAATTTTTATATATATATTTTCCCACCTATTTCTATTATTATTTTTTAAAAATTTATTTCCATTCATTATTTTATCCCCACCTTTTAGCCTATTTTGATCTTTTGTCTCACACCATCCCCTCCCCCCCACCCCACCAGGGCCATCTGTTGCTTGCTCATCCTGTTTCTACTCTTAATGTCACCATTAGCACCTCCTTTAGCCAGTATCACCATCATCAATACCCCTTCGACCTTTTGCTTATGACATCTTTCACAATCTCTCCTTTGCCTCCACCTATCACTGGCCTTCTATCCAGGTTCACCTGTCCCACCTCCCTTAAACAGTATATATTTCATCACATTTTTACTTCTCTGTAGCTCTGAAGAAGAGTCATACGGATTCGAAACGTTAACTCTGTCTTTCTCTCCACAGATGCTGCTAGACTGCTGAGTTTTTCCAGCAATTTTTGTTTTTGTTTGATTTCCAGCATCCGCAATATTTTTCTTTTATTTGCTCCTGTCAGGTATTGAGTATGGAGCCTGCAGCCCTGGAATGTGGTGGTGGCTCTTATTTGGTAGGCTAGCTGAAGAAGTGTTGAATCAAAGCATCCTGGGTGTACTTGCCTCCCTGGAGGTTGCCCAGGACAGCATCTATGCCCTCAACATTCTCCTAACTGTGCTCGTCCTCTGACTCACTACTGGACTCATCGTCTGTTGCCAGAGCAGCTGCATCAAGATCTTCTTCCTCTACTACATCCCCCCTTTCCAGTGCCAGATTGTGGAGAGTGCAGCATGCAACCACTATCACCAACACACGATCTGAAGGTATTGGAGTGCGCCCCCTGAGCGGTCCAGGCATCGGAAGCGCATCTTGAGAAGACCGATGGTTCTCTCTGCCAATGCCCTTGTGGAGGCGTGGCTCCTATTATACCGCTGCTCAGCTCCTGTTCGTGAATGGCGGAGAGGCGTCATGAGCCACCTTTTGAGGGGATAGCCCTTATCACCCAGCAGCCATTCATCCAACCAGGCTGGAGCACTGAAGAAACCCGGCACCAGTGAATGTCTCAGGATGTAGGTTTCATGGGAGCTGCCAAGGTACCTTGCATAGTCTTGTAGAATCTGCATCCTGTGATCACACACTGAGCATTCATGGAATGGAAGCCCTTCCTGTTGACGAAGGCACCGGACTCACTTGCTGGTGCCTTGATGGCCACATGTGTCCAGTCTATTGCACCCTGGACACGGGGGAAGCCAGCAATGGCCGCGAAGTCTCTGGCTCGTTCTGTCTGGCTGGCCTTATCCATACGGTAATGAATGAAAGTCAATGCCCGCCTGAACAGAGATTCTGTCACCAGTTTGATGCAAGCGTGGACAACTGATTGTGAAATTCCACACAGATCCCCCACTGAGCTCTGGAAAGAGCCTGAGGCATAGAAGTTTAGGGCCACCATGACCTTCAGAGCAATTGGCATGGACTGTCCACCCATACAGTCAGAGCTAATCTCAGGGCCGATCCTCTGACAGATGGAGGTGACTGTCTCCCTTGAGAGACGGACCCTCCTTCGGCATTGCACCTCAGACATATTGAGGCAGTTGCATCGCCGCCTGTAAACCCTGGCAGCAGGATAGTGATGTCTTCCGCCTTGGCCTTTCTGTTGGCCCTTCACCCCTTGTGAGTGTGCCTCTCCTCCCAAAGGCCGCTCCCCTGGAAGCTGAATAGGGACACCTGGCCTTCTGGCCCTCTCTTCCTCAGACGAGCTGCCTCCAGCGGACCCCACAATCCCTATTACCAGGGTAACAGGAGGCTGTCTGATACCTGAAAGGTCCCACGTGGTGTGAAACCTCCGGGGGCCTGGAAGACAACACTGAGTCCTGAACTGCAGCTTCTAAATGCTCTGAATGCAGCTCTGAAACGAAATGAAGCTGTCCTGTTCACAGAAGCAAGCAGCAGCTAGTGATAACTAAAATTACTCATGATTCGCTTTGTGAAGCCCACTGACACCTCTTATCCCGCCCATGGATGAGGTTTTGCAAATTATAGCCTGCCCGTTTTGCCCATGCGATGGCCTGAAAATCGCACAGGGTACGTAAACTTGGAGTCAATTGGTCTCTCAAGGACCTTAACTGGTCACTTAATTAATGGCGGGCACACCTCTATCTTCATCACGCACCCACCTAGCAAAATGTTGCGAGAGTGCGCATTGACATCGGGACACTTATTTGACGTCAATGCGCTTTATTTCACACACGTGCCCGCACACCAAGTATAAAATTCTGCCCATGGTTTCCAATGATGGGGATATACCCTGGAGGTAGTTCTAGTCACTCTCTGCACACATCGGGCCTACACTAGCTCCTCTATCCTGTGCACACATATAATGTTGATATTAAAAATTGGATTGCCTGATATGATTGATATTTTGCAATTTAGTTATGTTCTGTTGTTTCAACTTGCTGGTTGACTCAATCATTTTGGATAAAACAAATAGGTCACTTTACTTCACCAGGGAAACCACAACCTGCCTTTAAGCACACCGAACTACAGAATCCAAGTAGTTTCAGAAACACTATTTCACACATTGACTTTCTGTTGAGATTCATAAAAAATTGTTGTGCAAACAACCGCCCTCCTAGAAGAACTTGCTAGTTACTACTTCTCAAAGGCAGCACTGATAATTGGTTAATATTCTCACTGCTCAGCTGATCACAAATATCCTCACCTAACTATTCACTCAGAAACCCATGCAACATTCTCCGCGGAAGGTTTGACTGTCCGGCCACTTTGTCGTCTATTTCTTTCTAGCTCTAAGGAAATTTGAGCTATTTGGGGCTGATTTCCCTCGGCTTTGCACCTGGTCAATAGCAATTTCCAAGGCGAAATGCAGGAAAGCAGGTGCAGAGATCTATCATGCCAAGTCACCGAGCCACATCCCACATGCATTTATGGGAGTATAGTACATATTAATGATGCAGGGGTTGTGACAGTACAACCTCTGGCATTTTCCTGGGCCTCTGTCAGAGAGGGAAAAGCCATTGGGTCTCTCCAAGGTGAGTAAACACTAGTTAACATCACACAATGATAATGAGCAATGTGGGTTGCACCTAGTTCCTTCCGAGCACCACTGAACTGGAGGCTTCTGTAGGCCAGCAAAGGATACCAGGTCAACCACCATTTGGTAGCTGTCTTTGACTGCAGCTGGAGGAATCTGAATCTGGAAACCATTAGCACTGAGAAGCTGTTGAGAGCGGTAGAGGAAAATCTGTTTACTTCTTATATTTGATTTGTTTTGTTTTTTTGTTATTAGTATTTCTTTCAGCAAAATAGTGAAAAGTTAAAAGGGGCTCATTGATTGTAGTGAACTCTTGTAGCATATTCCTACTATTAATACGAGAAGTTTAGACTTGCATTGGAGCAGGTCATAGTCTCTCAGAACAATTCTTATCACAAAAAAGATATATCTGATAATTCTTTAATTAATCTTGGTTAGTTCACAGCTGGAATACAGTATTTTGCAATGACATAACATTTATCTCTGCTATCGTGTTCTTTTACAATATGCAGTGGAATAATTCTGAATTTGCTGCTCTTCAGATCATGCAATACAATGCCTCTTCTGTTCAATTCAAGTTATTTGATTGTACGAGCCAATAGTGCATCACTGCTGCTGTGGCACTTATTCCCGGCCGCCAAAAAGAAAAAGCAGAAAGTCATAAAGATATGTAATTAATGTTAACCCTTTAAACACCAACAAAGCAGACTGTTTCAAGGCAGCATGGTTCTCTCAGGCTGAAGCAACACTGATAACATGGTAAACTATTTAGCTCAGCTCCTTGCTGAAATAATACAAGTTGTGCCTAATGCATACTTAACACAATACCATAGGAAGGATTGCTCTCAGATTCTTCCAGTTGCTGAGCCTGTTGCTGGGTGAAGAAGTGGGGAAATTGTAAGATAACGTCCTCCCTCCAAATCCTCACCCCTAAGCTTATCAGCTGAGATTTTCCTCCATTCTGAATTACTACGTGCCTGTAAATGAAGATGAGAGAACAGGACTCAGGACTTCCCTGCCACTGCATTACTGATGGAGAAGGTCAGAGAGATGGGAGGTAGTGACATTGGGGCTGGGGGCAATGGCGGCGAGAGCAAAGCTAAACGATTCTCTGACTCAAAAGGTAGATCTCCTTTCCGTGTATACTCCTAATACTTCAAAATGCCTGTTCCTTTTCAGTTGGGTTCATTCAGAACCAATTAAAAACTTCAGGTCCAGCACTTTTAGTGGCTTCAGCTCTTATTAAAGTGACATGCAATACAGGGCAAGACATTACCTTCTCCAGACAGGAGGACTCCCACTGGAGATTGGAGCTTGTCTTTGAAATTCATTCATGGGATGTGAGCATTGCTGGCTGGGCCAGCATTTATTGCCCATCGCTGATTGCCCTGAAAAGGTGGTGGTGAGCTGCCTTCTTGAACCACTGCAGTCCATGTGGTGTAGGTACACCCACAGTGCTGTTAGGGAGGGAGTTCTAGGATTTCGACCCAGCAACAGTGAAGGAACGGCGATATATTTCCAAGTCGCGATGGTGAGTGACTAGGAGAGGAATTTCCAGATGGTGGTGCTCCCGTACAGCTGCTGCCCTTGTCCTTCTTGATGGTGGCGGTTGTGGGTTTGGAAGGTGCTGTTAGTGGAGGCTTGGTGAGTTTCTGCAGCACATCTTGGAGATGGTACTGTGCACTGGTGGAGGAGGGGGGTGAATGTTAGTGGATAGGATGTCAATCAAGCAGGCTGCTTTCTCCTGGATGATGCCAAACTTCTTGAATGTTGTTGGAGCTGCACTCATACAAGCAAGTGGAGAGTATTCCATTACACTCCTGATTTGTTCCTTGTAGATGGTGGACAGGCTTTGGGGCGTCAGGAGGTGAGTTACTTGCTGTAGGATTCCTAGCCTCTGACCTGCTCTTGTAGCCACAGTATTCATATGGCTAGTCCAATTCAGTAGCCCCCACGATATTGATAGTGAGGATTCAACAATGTTAATGCCATCGATTGAACATCAAGGGGCGATGGTTAGATTCTCTCTTGTTGGATATAGTAATTGCCCGGTACTTGTGTGGTGCGAATGTTACTTGCCACTTGTCAGCCCAACCCTGCATATCTTCCAGGTCTTGCTGCATTTGGACACGGACTGCTTCAGTATTTGAGGAGTCGCAAATGGTGCTGAACATTGTGCAATCATCAGCGAACATTCCCACTTCTGACCTTATGATGGAAGGAAGGCCATTGATGAAGCAGCTGAAATGGCTGGGCTTAGGACACTATCCTGAGGAACACTTGCAGTGATATCCTGGAGCTGAGATGATGGACCTCCAACAACCATCTTCTTTTGTGCTAGGTAGCACTCCAACCAGTGGAGAGTTTTCTCCCTTATTCCCACTGACTCCAGTTTTGCTAGGGCTCCTTGATGCCACATTCGGTCACATGCTGCCTTGATGTCAAGGGCAGTCATCCTCACCTCATCTCTGGAGATCAGCTCATTTGTTCGTGTTTGAGGCAAAGTTTTAATGAGGTCAGGAGCTGAGTGGCCCTGGCGGAACCCAAACTGAACGTTATTGAGCAGGTTATTGCTAAGCAAGCGTCACTTGATAGCACTGTTGATGACCCCTTCCATCACTACTGATGATTGGGAGTAGACTGATGGGGCGGTAATTGGCCGGGTTGAATTTGTCCCGCTTTTTGTGTACAGGACATTCTTGGACAATTTTCCACACAGCCGGGTAGATGCCAGTTTTGTAGCTGTACTGGAACAGCTTGGCCAGGGGTGCGGCAAGTTCTGGAGCACAAGTCTTCAGTACTATTGCCGGAATATTTTCAGGGCCCACAGCCTTTGCAGTATCCAGTGCCCTCAGCCATTTCTTTTCATCTGGTGGAGTGAACCAAATTAACTCAAAACTGGCATCTGAGATGCTGGGAACCTCTGGAGGAGGCAGGGATGGATCATCCACTTGGCACTTCTCGCTGAAGATTGTAGCAAATGCTTCAGCCTTATCTTTTGTAGTGATGCTCTGGCTTCCCCCATTATTGAGGGTGGGGATATTTGTGGAGCCTCTTCCTCCAGTGAGTTGTTTACTTGTCCACCAGCATTCATGATTGGACGTGGCAGGACTGCAGAGCTTAGATCTGATCTCATGATAGAGCTAAGCAATTGCACAATCACTTGCTGCTTATGCTGTTTTGCATGCAAGTAATCTTGTGTTGCAGCTTCACCAGGTTGACACCTCATTTTTAGGTATGCCTGACACTGCTCCTGGCATGCCCTCAGGCACTCATTGAACCAGGGTTGATCCCCTGGCTTGATGGTAATGATAGAGTGGGGGATATGAGTTTACAGGTTGTGGTTGAGTATGATTCTGCTGCTGCTGATGTCCCACAGCACCTTATGGATGCCCTGTCTTGAGTTGCTGGATCTGTTCAAAATCTATCCTATTTAGCACAGTGGTAGTGCCACACAATATGATGGAGGGTATCCTCATTGTGAAGGCGGTACTTCATCTCCACAAGGACTGTGCGGTGGTCACTCCTACCAATACTGTCATGGACAGATGCATCTGCGGCAGGCAGGTTGCTGAGGATGAGGCAAAGTATGGTTTTCCCTCTTGTTGATTCCCCCACCACCTGCTGCAGACCCAGTCTAGCAGATGTGTCCTTTCGGACTTGGCCAGTAGTGGTGCTACCGAGCCACTCTTGGTGATGGACACTGAAGTCCCCCAACCAGAGTACATTCTGCACCCTTGCCACCCTCATCATCTGAGGCAGAGCAGGTGGAGTGGTGGTATGTGGTAATCAGCAGGATGTTTCCTTACCCATGTTTGATCTGATGCCATGAGAATTTAGTAGGTCCAGAGTCCATGTTGAGGACTCAATATTAAGTCCAGCAGGCTGTAAAGTGCCTAGTCGGAAGATGAGGTGCTGCTCCTCCAGTTTGCATTGAGCTCTTCACTGGCACTTTACTAGGCACTTTACAGCCTGCTGGACTTAATGTTGAGTTCAACAACTTCAGATCATGAACTCTCTCATCCATCCCCCTCATTTCCGATCCCCCTTTTTCTAATTATTTATATTTTTTAAACATATTTTTCTTTTCCTACCTATTTCCATTATTTTTAAATGTATTCCCATCTATTGTTTCATCTCCACCCTTTAGCCTATTTTGACCCCTTCCCCCAACCCCACCCCACCCCCACTAGGGCCATCTGACACTTGCTCGTCCTGCTTTCTACCCTTAATGTCCCCATTAGCACCATTCTTAGATAATATCACCACCATCAACAGCCCTTTGTCCTTTAGTCTATGACATCTTTGACAATCTCTTCTTTGCCTCCACCTATCACTGGCCCTCTATCCAGCTCTGCCTATCCCACACCCCTCCACCAGCTTATATTTCACCTCTTTTCTATTTTTCCTCAGTTCTGATGAAGAGTCATACGGACTCGAAACATTAACTGCATTCCTCTCCGCAGATTCTGTCAGACCTGCTGAGTTTTTCCAGCTATTTTTATTTTTGTTTCAGATTTCCAGCATCCGCAGTATTTTGCTTTTATCCCAGCATGCTACTGAATGTGTTGAATGCTTCTTTAATGTCCCAATATCCTTTCTACAGTGTAGAATATACTCAGAGAACTCTCAACTGAGGTCTTTTTAAGGTTTTATAGAGGTTTGTCATTGCCTTTTATATTCTACATCTTGCAATAAACCCTATCATTAGCATTTTTGCAGCCTTAACCTGATGCACTGTAAGTAGCAATCTCAGATTCATTAAGTGCATCATTAAAGATTTAATTTTGAGCCTTAAAATATTTCCAGCCCTCTTTGTTCCAGCAAAGAACAAGTATACACAGCCTAGAACTAATTGCACTGCCCTGCTCTCTCCATAAAGCGCTCAGCTTCAAATATTTATTTTTCCCCATAGAAGATATAACTACTCCCTGTGGCAAAGCATTACGTGCTCCAGGAAACTACCTTGTAAAGACATTTCGTCCAACCTCTCTCCTTAGCAACACTTTTAAATTGATGACCCCTTGTTGTTGACTTCCCAACCAGAGGATAAAGAAAGACATATTATCTCTCAGTAGGTAATGCTGTCTTGCTGAATATGATGTGGCTCAGTCATTCTATTATATTTGAAATAAGCATCCATGCCTTCATTAACTTGACTATTATAATGACTTGCAAAAGCACTCCTTAAAATACATTTATTTTATCGAGCTATTGGTCATGTTTTGTAATTTTTTTTTTGGCTTAGCATGCATTTCTGTCAAGTGCCTAAGATTGTGATTTTCACTCTACATGTGCTACACAGAAGTACAGAGATAAAAACAAAAAACTACGGATGCTGGAAATCCAAAACAAAAACAGAATTACCTGGAAAAACTCAGCAGGTCTGGCAGCATCGCTGAAGGGTCATGAGGAGTCGAAACGTCAACTCTTTTCTTCTCCGCCGATGCGGTTTTTCCAGGTAATTCTGTTTTTGTACACAGAAGTACAGGCTGTTGCAGGAGCTTTGAAAGCAAAGCTTGTGCTGAGGAGATATGGTCAAAGTTAGAGGGCGTGAGGCCACAGACTGGAATTGGATAATAGAGCTAGGAGGTTATGGGGATAGAAAGAAAAACTCAAGACAGAACAAAGACAGAGATGAGGGCATAAAGCACAGAAAATACAGAATATAACAGATGAGTTAGAGAGCATAGGAGAGCATAGAATCAGTAGCCACTAATCCACTCATCCAGCCGATTCCCTCCTCAGGCCCGGGACAATCTAGCAGAGGCTCCACCACTTATTCCCACACATGGTGAGGGGGAAAAAGTCCACCAAGTCTCTCTCCTTCACACCCCAAATGCGGTCAGACAAAACTGCACGATATCTGTATACACACGCTCCTCCAGTAATGAGCCCTGGAGAGAAAATGCGTGGGGGGGGGGGGGGGGGGGGGGGGGGGTGGGGTGGGTTTGGGGAGAAATGATCAGCCTTTTTAAAACTAATAAACTAAATTTAAATAAATAAAATTAATAAACCTTAAATTATGTGTAAAAAGATCAATAAATAATTAAAGAATAAACATCTTTTTAAAAAGTGGGATCCTGGGAGATAAGCCTTTACTATGGCACCAGTCCAGTTTGTTGACATTGTGAACAAATAAACTGCTTTAAGAAAGGGAACAAGATGCGGCAAACTGAATTCAAATGCTAATTGAAATGCAGTTAACGGGACTCGACAAGAAGCTGTTTTCCTGCATT
The DNA here is from genome assembly GCF_017639515.1 of Carcharodon carcharias. Classification (NCBI taxonomy): domain Eukaryota; kingdom Metazoa; phylum Chordata; class Chondrichthyes; order Lamniformes; family Lamnidae; genus Carcharodon; species Carcharodon carcharias. The sequence goes on from NC_054472.1 coordinate 172,414,371, forward strand.
ACTAACATATCCACCAGTACCGAAGCCCTCTGCCCACTTACTTATACAAAACAGAAAACTGCCAATTTTCCACAATGATAATAGTCCAATTAACTATGGCAAGTATCAGAGTGAAAAATTCCGTTAAGGTTTGAAGTTGGTTAAAATCAGAAAGGGGTGGAAAATAATTGTGCAATGATCTGCTTTGCTTTAACTTGTTAGGGCAATCATCTTCACGTCAGAGGCAGCTCATTCTCTTCATCAGCCTTAATTTAATTCACTGGTATGAACGAGATTTTTTTTAAAAGTTGCTCTATAATTTCAAACAGATGTTCTCCCCCCCCCCCCCCCCCCCCCGCCTCCTCCTCTGTCTATAATCAGCCCTTCAATGGTTCACAGCTCCAGACTAGTTACATCCTGGGTGAATTTCCCTAACTCCGCGGGGAGATGTACAATTCTCTCTCTGACACTTACTGGAGGGTTACTTTGTTGGTTGCGGAGGGAAGTACAGACCCAAGGCAAAGGTCAGCGGCTCTTCAAGCAATGGAACTGACGCGATATTGACAAACGGGGAGAAAGCCATCCTGAGGTTTAAAGCCAATCAGCTCTTCAACTTTGTGAAAGGCAGCCCACCAACACAAAACAGGGACATTTCAAACTCCGCCGCCTTACCTGCTGTCTAATTGCACTTTGTAAAATGAAAGAATTAAGGCATGTTTGAATTTCATAGAGAGCCCGGAACGGTCAAAAAAAATCACGATTAATAATCTCCACCACTGAAAAAAAACCCCAGTATTTGTTCCATACACTTTTAAAAATACCTCCACACACGGCCATGCATTTATCCACCACACCCTGGAGGACACATTTCAGTGTTGACACCATTTTTTTGACAGTTCGGGGGCAATTCCGGTTCACCACTGAGAAGCGGCGCAACTTTCGCTAAAGGACAGGCAGTTGAAGTTTAATCCAGCGCCAACTGCGGGTCGCCGCTGACAGAGAGAGAGAAAAAGTGTCACTGGAAAAATGGGTTAGCCATTAAGAAATACAGATTCACCCTGGCCAGTGTTGGCAAAGGCACTTGCCACACATACCATTAAACGGAACCATCTGAAGACAAGGTAAAAGCGACAGTGCCAATTGCAAGGAGCATCAGTGTGTGTAACATGCTCATATACATACATACACACGCACATATATATATATATACACACACACACACACACACACACACACACAAACATAGACCAGGAAACAAAAGATTTACTGAGAACTCACCCGGGAGGATCAGTGTCAGCAGCAGGTATCTGAAGACCGATGGGAGGCGGTGTGAATACATGGCTTTCCTGTTGTGGTGCAGTTCAGCAGAATTCGGCATTCGGTGCTCGCAAAGGTCCCGAGATGTTGCTCCGTCCAAAAAGACCGTTGTGAATTGTACTGAAAAGTCCCTCCTCCTGTGCTTTAGACCTAGCAAACCCGGACTGGAGGGAGAGAGGTCGGAGGGAAGGAAGGGAGGGGAGGGGGGTGAAATCAAGAGGATGATATTTGTCACTGGGTGTGTGGGCGTCTTCACACTGCGACTATATTCTGGACTCCGTGGCTGTCTCGTCTCTCTCGCTCTGCTGCTCTTCAACTTCCAGCCGGTTGTGGTTCAGTAAACGACCGGCTGAACTCGATCAGATAAACTGCACAAGTCCCTCACTGTGTGTGTGTACATATATATATTTTCAAGTTTTCAAGAAATCGGAGTGTTTGTGAAAACAAACTGGTTGTTTTGTCTGGAAGAGCCCTTGCGTCTGAGAGAGCGCATCCAGAGTAGCTGGAGTCGTGGCTGAAGAGTGTTCGCTCCCAGACTTGCTCCAGTTATTGCCCCGCTCAGCTGCTTTGAGTTTGTGTGTGTGTGTGTCTCTCTCTCTCTCTCTGATGAGAGGCCTCTCAGTTCCCAAGCACATCAGCACTGGCTCAGGGTCAGGAGGTGGAGACTCTGCCTCTTCAGCGCTGCATCAAAGGCTTGGCTTTATGACGATCATCCTTGTGGCACACTGAGAAAGGGGCTCCTTTTTTCTCTATCAAGTCACCTCTCCATGAAGCGTTCTTTCATTTTTTTTCCCCCCAGGTCTAAATCCTAACCCCTCACGATGTGCCACCGCTTTCCCAAACGTCCCCTCTAACCTCCGATGAATCGAATCGCTTCTCAAAGCAGGTTCTTCCGTCCCCACAGCAATATTTGGCGAAAGGCACCAGGTGGCAAGTCACTCAAAATCACAGAATAGCCAGAGTACAGAAGGAGGCCGTCCGGCCCATCGCTCTCTGCAGAAAGCAACCCCCACCTAGTCCCACTCTGCCGCTTTCACCCCGGAGACCTGCAATGTTCTCTTCAGGTGCCTGCCTCCAACACATTCGGAGTAGAACAACCAATTCCCCTTTCACCCCACACAAACACACATTGCTTCGTTATTACTGAAAAGGTAATTTCAATTCAATCCATATTATAACACATATCTCCATAAAAGGCTAGGTGGCAGCAGTGATAAGGATAATATCTGAGACTTGGAGCCAATTTCAAACTACGTTCAAGACACAGTTATACCGCCACTTTCATGTTGATGCGCACCCGCAACTGCTCGCCACTGATGTCAGTATAATTCAGGATTCACGTTCTGACCTGACTCCCCTCAAAATGAGACCAGGAAATGAGAACGCTCATTCCAGGACGGAATCTCTCACCCGTTTAACCGGGTGAAGGCAGAGCTTCGGTTACAAAGTAGACACAGAAATTTCTTGCAGGGTGAATGTAGGAAGGGTTTCTCCCCTGGTTGGAGGGTCTAGAATCAGGGGACACAGTCTCAGAATAAGAAACAGGCCACCTAGGACTGAGTTGAGGAGGAATTTCTTCACTCAGAGGGTGGTGAATCTTTGGAATTCTCTGCTCCAGAGGCTCAGTTCATCCAGTATGTTCAAGCCTGCGATCACAGATTTCTAGTTATTAAAAATATCAAGAGGAATGGGGATAGTGTGGGAAAATGGCACTGAGGTAAAAGATCAGCCATGATCTAGTTGAATGGTAGAGCAGACTCGAGGGGCCAAATGGCCTACTCCTGCTCCTATTTCATATATTCATATGCCAGAACACACAAGTAACCTGACAAATCCATCAGATGAAGAAATGAACTTGACCACTTAGGCAGGAAGAATAGTAAACCAGTATACTATTTAAATGGAGAGAGATTGCAGAACTCGGTGTTACAGAAGGATCTGGGTGCCCTGGTACTTTTTTTATTCATTCATGGCATGTGGGCATTTATTACCAACCCATAATTGCCCTTGAGAAGCTGGTGGAGAGCTCCTTACTTGAACTGCTGCAGTCCATGTGGTGTAGGAATACCCACAGTGCTGCTAGAAAGGGAGTTCCAGGTTTTGACCCAACGACAGTGAAGGAACAGTGATATATTTCCAAGTCAGGATGGTGAGTGGCTTGGAGGGGAACTTCCAGTTGGTGGTGTTCCCATGTGTCCGCTGCCATTGTCCTTCTAGATGGCAGTGGTCATGGGTTTGGAAGGTGCTGTTGAAGGAGCCTTGGTGAATTCCTGCAGTGCATCTGGTAGATGATACACACTGCTGCTGCTGTGTGTTAGTGGTGGAGGGAGTGAATGTTTGTGGATGTGGTGCCAGTCAAGTGGGCTGCTTTGTCCTGGATGGTGTCAAACTTCTTGAGTCATTAATCACATGAAGTTAGTATGCAGGTACAGCATGTGAGTAGGAAGGCAAATGGGATGTTGGTATTTATTTCAAGAGGAATGGATATAAAGGTGGGAAGTTTTACTGCAGCTGTACAGGTGAGATCACACCTAAAGTACTTTGTACAGTTTTGTTCTCCTTATTTGCCAAAAGACATAATTGCTTTAGAAGTAGTCACAGAAGGTTCACTCAACTCATCCCTGGAATGATGGAGAAAGCTTGAATAGGTATACCCATTGGTGTTTAGAAGAATGAGAGGTGACCTGATTGAAACATGTAAGACCCTGAGGGGACTGGGTAGCGGGGGGATGTTTCTTCTTGTGGGGGAGACCAGAACTTGGGAACATGGTTTCAGAATAAGAGGTCTCCCTTTTAAAACAGAGGTGAGGAGAATTTTTTCCCCTCAGAGGGTGGTTAGTCTTTGGAACTCTCTTCCCCAGCAGGTAGTGGAGGCTGGGTCTTTAAATTTATTCAAGGCTGAGTTAGATGGATTTTTGTTAGACAAGGAAGTCAAGATTTATGGGGAGGGTGGGTGGGGAGCAGACCGGGAAGTGAAGCTGAGACCACAACAAGGTCAGCCATGATCTTATTGAATAGTGCAGCAGGATCAATGGGCTGAATGGCCTACTCCTGCTCCTAAAACCTATGTCCCTATGTTCCTAGAACTTGATGCTACCATGTTAGAAATCCTGCGAATAGCATTTGTCTTTTTGAGGCATACAGTCCACCACTGAGGAGGGTTTCTCTGTCACAAAAACAGAAAATGCTGGAAAAACTTAGCAGGTCTGGCAGCATCTGCGGAGAGAGAAACAGAGTTAACATTTCGAGTTTGTATGACCCTTCCTCAGAGCTTTCTCTGCCATGTTATTTCTGCCAGGATGTTGCCTCTAACATGAGTTTGTTATTGGAGGCAAGCTTATACTGTACTGTAAAAGATAGGGAGATGTTGCATGAATTCACCTCACTGACAACCTAACCTGATAGTATGGGTTTGACTGACAGTTGTTGTCCAAATTATCCTGAATTTCCCTACAGTTGGGTTCTCAAGCACTGCAGCTTTTTTACATGTCAGTCTAAATATTGTAATCAGTCTTCATGAAGAAGTCAACTGTCAGGGTCCTGACTTAATCAGCTGAACTATCCTGCTGTTCAATCAGCCTACACGCTTACTTACTATTTCCGATCTTGGTTTACAGCAGTGACAACTCCAAAACCTGAAATGCTTCTCCATTTCTGTGAGTTTTTTTTAAGTTATGCTAAAATCATGATCCTGGCAAGAGGTATAAAAAAAAAAATCTGTCATGGACACCATTTTGTGAGCACAAAGAATGCACTAAAACTATTCCCATTTTGATATTGTGAGATTCTCTCTGTGGATGAGATAAAGAAAGAAAAATGAAAGACTTGCATTTATATAATGCTTTTCACAACCACTGGAGGTCTCAAAGCTCTTTACAGCCAAGTACATACTTTTTGAAGTGTAGTCGCTATTGCAGCATAGGAAACATTGGTGACAGCAAACTCCCACAGACAGCTACGTAATAACAACCATGTTATCTGTTTTTAATTGAGGGATAAATATTGGCCAGGACACCAGGGATAACTCCCCTGCTTTTTGAAATAATATTATGGGGTCCTTTACATCTATCCAAGCAGGTAGATTAGGCCTCAGTTTAACATCTCTAACACAGCACCTTCAACAGTGCAGTGTTCCCTCAGTCCAGCACTGGAATATCTGCTTTGATTTTTGTTCTCAAGTCCTGGAGCAGGACTTGAACTCAGAACCTTGTGATATCAGAGACAAGAGTACTACCAATGAACCATAACTGATGTTAAACCAGGGTTGTCTACCCTCTCAGGTAAACATAAAAAAAACCCATGGTACTGGTTAAAGAAGAATAAAGGAATTCTGTTGCACTGTCCAATATTTATCCCTCAATGAACATTACCTAAACATCTTATCTGGTTATTATCTCGTCATTGTGTGTGCACAAATTCGTGGTTATGTTTTCTACATTACAAAAGAGACTGCACTCCAAAAGTACTTCATTGGCTGTAAGGTGATTTGGGATATCCTGAGGTTACGACAAGCATCGTGTCAATGCAACTTTTTCATTCTTCATTTCACTGATGTAATATTTACAGTCACACGCACACATCTGCACACATTTTAGCACGGCTTCAAGGAGGGACTGGCAGGAGTGACAGAGAAGATGGGAACACTACCACTTCTGCCACATCCACTTCAGTAGCATTTACTTGACCCAACATTAGCTAAAGACAATGTAGGACAGCCCCTGAATGTTCCCAACTAACCATCTTTTCCCATTACCATTGCCACCATTAAGAAAACATCTACCTCAATTGCGTAAAACATCCTAGTACGTATTACAAAATTACATTCCCAGAATAATTCACATTTCTCATAAAGCTGTTGTTTTTCTTTGAAAAACTCAAGCAATCATAGCAAGGGTTATATCACAGATAAGGGTAATTATTATGGGATATTTAAGAACTTACATTTCTCTTGTTGATAATTTTACTGAAAAACTAAAACATCCAAAGGAAGAATCTCACTCCAGAGTGAGGAGACAGGAGCATACTTAGTTTATTAAATAATGAGAAGAGAATTTGTGAGTGACAATGGTTATGTATGAAAACGTTTCTTGTCAGTATAATGAATTGGCCATTTCAATTTTCACCATTGTCAATTTGCTCATATCATATGTATTGGATCATTTCATTTTGAATGAAAATTTAGGCTGCACTTGCAAATTGAGAATCTAACCATCACCCCTTGATACTCAATAGCATTACCATTGCTGAATCCCCCAGTATCAACATTCTGGGAGGGGTGGGGTGGGGGGGGGGGCAGTGGGGGGGGGTGGTGGTTACCATTGACCAGAACTGAACTGGACTGGCCATATAAATACTATGCCTACAAGAACAGGTCAGAGGCAAGGAATTCTGCAATGAGTAACTCACCTCCTGGCTCCCCAGAGCCTGCCCACCATCAACAAGGCACAAGTCATGAGTGTGATGGTATACTCGCCACTTGCCTGGATGAGTGCAGCTCCAGCAACACTCAAGAAGCTTGACACCACCCAGGACAAAGCAGCTTGCTAGATTGGCACCCCATCCACAAATATTCACTCCCTCCACCACTGACAAACAGTGACAGCAGTATGTACCATCTACAAGATGCACTGCAGGAACTCACCAAGCCTCCTTAGATAGCACCTTCCAAACCCATGACTGCTACCATCTAGAAGGACAAGGGCAGCAGATGCATGGTAACACCACCACTTGCAAGTTTCCCTCCAAGCCACTCACCAACCTGACTTGGAAATATATCGCTGTTCCTTTATAGTCACTGGGTCAAAATCCTGGATCTGCCTTCCCAACAGCGCTGTGGGTGTACCTACACCACATGGACTGCAGCGATTCAAGAAGGCAGCTCACCACTACCTTCTCAAGGGCAATTAGGAATGGGCAATAAATGCTGGTCTAGCTAGTTACGCCCATATCCCAAGAATGAATTAAAAAAAAAGTAGGAGAAAACAATGCTGAAAAAGTATAGATAGTAAATTAACACTTGAAGGAGAATGATAGTTTAATGTTTTGGACATATTCCCAACATCTTTTGATTTTATTTCAAATTTCTTGTAATACACAATTTTCCTTTTTACATAAAATTTATTGGGCTTTCTAACTGAGTTAAGGCACTGACATAGGTCCTTTTATTTCTCATTTTGTAACAAGAGAAATGTCTCTTTGTGGTACAGAATATATAAAATGCATTTATAATAAATATAATCTTTAAGCTTGTCTTAGTTGAAAGTTCTCATTGAAAATGGCGATCAGGTGACATTCTTCGCTGTTCAAATCACTTCACTGTTAATGGGATACTTTTTGAGGACCTTGATAAAATTATTCAGGTCAGATAAAATTAATTATACTACTCAGTACATATACATTTATGTGTGTGTTGTCTTGATGTGTCTTTGCAATGAAGTAAGTATGTGAGATCGAGAGGAATTAGTGAACTCTTCTATGTTGCTAGTTAATGCTTACTCTCAGTTGTAAGCCTATAATTTGGAATTTTATATTATGACCTGTTCTGCACTTGGGTGTCTTCTCACTTCTTTCAATGTAAATCACTATGTTAAAAATACGCTTCAACAGATTAACAGACTGCCAGCCGAAAATAATATTTCCTTCATTAAAATGCCAGGAAGCAAGTCTGAATGTTTAGTCCCAAGATTTAGAATGGAAAAGAAAATGAACAATTTAAATGAACATTTTAAATGAAAACGAATGTTAACTGGGCAGTTAACTGTTCCATGTTGCATTCTCCATGGCAATGCCTCCATCTATCAGAGTCCACTTGCCTACCAATCAGCACTCTCTTCTCATGTAGTATAAATTGTTGTTCCCCCGTTATTATTGGAAAATTCTTGTGAACTATCCTGATGAGTGCAAGTTGCAAAGCCTTGATAGCATGACAGCAATACTCAAAATGAACATTATGAATTTTTTTTTTACTCATTCATGGGATGTGGGTGTCGCTGGCTAGGCAAGCGTTTATTGCTCATCCCTAATTGCCCTTGAGAATGTAGTGGTGAGCTGCCTTCTTGAACCGCTGCAGCCCATGTGGTGGGAATACACCCACAGTTCTGTTAGGAGGGAATTCCAGGATTTTGACCCAGCTACAGTGAAGGAACAGTGATTTGGAGTGACTTGGAGAGCAACTTCCAGGTGGTGGTGTTCCTTCTATCTGCCACCCTTGTCCTTCTAGATGGTAGCAGTCGTGGGTTTGGAAGGTGCTGTCTAAGGAGCCTTGGTGAGTTTCTGCAGTGCATCTTGTACGTGGTACGCACAGCTGCTACTGTGCGTCGGTGGTGGAGAGAGGGTTTGTGGATGTGATGCCAATCAAGTGGGCTGCTTTGTCCTGGGTGGTGTCAAGCTTCTTGAGTGTTGTGGGAGCTGCACTCATCCAGGCAAATGCGGAGTATTACATTACACTCCTGACTTCTGCCTTGTAGATGATGGACAGACTCTGGGGAGTCAGGAGGTGAGTTACTCGCCACACGATTCCTAGCCTCTGACCTGTTCTTGTAGCCATGGTATTTATATGGCTAGCCCAGTTCAGTTTCTGGTCAATGGTGATCCCCAGGATGTTGATACTGGGGATTCAGTGATGGTATTCCTATTGAATGTCAAGGGGTGATGGTTGGATTCTGTTTTGTTGGAGATGGTCATTGCTTGGCACTTGTGTGGCATGAATGTTACTTGCCACTTGTCAGCCCAAGCCTGGATATTGTCCAGGTCTTGCTGCATTTGGACATGGACTGCTTCAGTATCTGAGGAGTTGTGAATGGTGCTGAACATTGTGCAATCATCAGCAAACATCCCCACTTCTGACCTTATGATGGAAGGAAGGTTATTGGTGAAGCAGCTGAAGATGGTTTGAATAATAATGCCATTTTAATTCAAAGAAGACCCATTCCTACCTCTGTAGTTCCACATATCCAGTAATATAGATATAGAACACCTGGATATGCTAATTTACAGTCACTGGGAGCAGAAATAGTTCTGTTATATTGTAATCCCATCATCGAATAAATATCATGTTGAACTGGAATATGCAACTATTATTTCGATGTTCCAGAACGTATCAAATACCTTTAGTGCAGAAAGGATACATGGAGTACAGAAAGTAACTGAGCAGAATAGGGTGTATTACTCAAGAGTGTTGCAATTATAATTTTTGTTGCTGATGACTGAACTAACTTAGTCTCTGTAAATCATAGGTTGCAGAGGGACATGCATGGAGTGTGATGCATTAGTCAGTTTGAAGTGGTGCAAAAGCAGTTAGAAATATATTTAAGCTTCACTTTAGCATATTCATCATTTTATAAAAAGGCGGTGTAACCAGGAGTGGATCATTTGCAAAATATTAAACTTTTCTTTTTCCTTTTAAACTGCAATTCCTGGCTCAGTGGACTTTTAAAAATTCATTTACAGGATGTGGGCATTGCTGACTAGGCCAGCATTTATTGCCCTTTATTTAAAGGGTCAACCACATTGCTGTGGGTTTAGAGTCACACATAGGCCAGACCAGGTGAGGATAGCAGATTTCCTTCCCTGAAGAACATTCATGAACCAGATGGGTTTTTACAGCAATAGTTTCATGGCCATAATTAGACATTTAATTCCAGATGTTTATTGAATTTAAATTCCACCATCTACCATGATGGGATTTGAACCTAGGTCCCCAGAGAGTTACCCTAGGTCACCAGTCCAGTGACAATACCACTATGCTACTGCCTCCCTTTTAACAATGGTGAATTTTGCAATTTATGTTAATACCCTTTTACAGGTACAATTCTTGAATTTTTCCTGCATAATCAAATAAATTTGGGACACCCCAATAATCAAGAGATTTGGGGGTAGAGCGGGAAAGTGAAGTTGAGGTAAAAGATCAGCCATGATCGTATTGAGCAGGCTCGAGGGGCCCTATGGCTTACTCCTGCTCTTACTTCTTATGTTTGTATAATGCAAAAACAACATCCTAATATATTATAAAACAGATTAACTCCTGTATTTATCTTTCAACATAAAATATAATAAAGTATTTAACACCCATTTCCATATGTAAATGTTATAAACAGAACGTACATTTGTTGAAAAGCAGAATGCCACGTATTTCCCATTCATAAGGATTTTTTCCACATTCATTTTACTGCTGTATTTTTCCTTTTGTGTTTTCCTCTGATGAAAGTGTTGAGTTTTGGCTTGACTGGAGGTTCATCCCTTCTAGCTTATTGGTTTCCACTCTCTCCCAAAATTGTTGTTGGCATCCTTCCATCTATGAAAGATGATGGACATGCAGCAAACAATCCATTTTAGATGGGGTGTCTTCATATAGTGCACCTTTGCTGATGGCTGAATCTTTGAGAGGCAGGTTCTGCACATGAAGCTACCAGGTGTCATTATGGGTTGTTGTTTTCAATGTTGGCCTAAGTCGCTGTAGGCACTGGTCATTGTGGTGGTGCATGCCAGCCCACAGCAGGTGTTGCTATTTTCTTCTGCCATCAACAGGTGTGATAATCTAAGACCTTCATATTATGCTTGCAAGCTTTCTAGAAGTGGAGCTTTGGGTGTCATATGGGTCATCTGCCTCCAGCTACCTCACCATATGGCAAGTCCTTGGGTATGTGACCATCTTCCATCCTATGGACATGCCTGAGCCAATGAAGCCACCTCTGTTTAATAAGTGCTAACAAACTTGGGAGCACTGCCTTTGAGATAACTGCTGCATTCATGATTTTGACCATGATAAATCCATAATGCGCCGCAGACAGCGAAGATGGAAACTGTTGAGCTTCTTTTCCTGGCTGCTGTAAGTTGTCCATGTATCACAGCCATACAACAAGATACTGAGAACACAGGCCCCATAAACCATCAGCTTGCAGTTATCCCATGTCTGTTTTGTGAGTTGGCCTAAGGTGGTAGCTGCCTTCCCTATGCATGTATCAGGTTCTGCATCAAGGGACAGATTGTCTGTCACCATGGACCCGAGGTAGCAGAATTTGCCAACCACTTCCAGTGGGGTGTTATTTAAGTGATCGGGTTGGAGATGCAACAATTGTTCCATGCCCACGGTTTTCTTGACACATATAGTCAGGGAGAACAGGTTACAAGTGTGGGAGAGACAATCCACCATTCTTTGTAGCTGAATTTCTGTGTGGGTTACTAGTGCAGAATCATTAGCATACAGGATTTCACTGATCAAGGTGCGATGTGTTTTTACCTTTGCTTTCAGACTTGATAGATGGTAGAGCTTGCCACCTGGCCTGGTGTGCAGGTAGGCACCTTCTGTATCTGCAGGGAAGGCAGAAGAAGATGCCATGCTAGGACAGAGCCTTGTTTCACTCCATTCTTCACTCTGAAACAGTCAGAAGTAAAGCCATCAAATTGTATAGTTGTCATGGAAAGAGTGGAAGAGACAGGAGCTTTGGTGAACAGCAAATTTTCCCTAAAATCTTGTCAAGTCCTGCTTGCTGACGGTGTCGAATGCCTTAGTGAGATCTATGAAAGTAAGGTAAAGAGGTATACTCTGTTCCCTGCACTTCTCTTGCAGCTGATGTATGGAGATGATCATGTCCATAGTTGATCTGCCAGCACAGAAACTGAACGCACCCTGCTTCAGGGTACACTTGGTTTGCAAATAGATGGAATCCTTTAAATATGATCCTAGCAAAGGCCTTCCCCGTGCTAAGGAGTGAGATACCCCTGCAGTTGCAGTCTCCTCTGTCACCTTTGTTTTTTTTATAGAGTGATGATTTTTGCATCACCATCTCCTGTTGAACAGAGATTACTTTCCAGCAGAGAGAGAGAAAGTCATAAAGGTGCGGCAATAGATGGGACTTTCCATGCTTGAGCAGTTCGATGGGCAGCCCTTCCTTGCCGGAGGCCTTTCTGTTTGCTAAGCAGTCTATGCCACAGCACCAAATTCAAAATCCCTGTCTTCATTTATAAATCTCTCTATGGCCTCACTCACCTCGTTTTATTGGTCAAACAATGCTGGTTGCGAGGTGATATGATAGAAGTCTTTAAACTTATGAAAGGATGGGACAGGGTTGATAGATCAAATTGTTCCCTATAGTTGTGGAGGTCCTAGAATGAGGGCGATTGTTACAAGATCAAATGTAAGAGATTTAGAATGAAGAGCAAGAGAAACTCCTTTACACAGAGCAGCGAGGTTGTGGAATTCACTTCCTGGGTTAGTGATTGAAGCAGAATCAATGTTAAAAATTCAAGATTTGATTGGATAAGTGAATGAGATCGCCTCTCATTCTTCTAAACTCCAGAGGATATAAACCCAAGTTACTCAGCCTCTCATCATAGGATAATCCCCTCATCCCAGGGATCAATTTAGTGAACCTTCACTGTACCACCTCCACTACGGGTATATTCTTTCTTAGATGTGGAGACCAAAACTGCACACACTATTCCAGATGCAGTCTCACAAAGACCTTGTACAATTGTAGCAAGACTTCTTTATTATTGTACTCCAATCCCCTTGCAATAAAGGCCAACAAGCTATTTGCCTTCCTAATTGATTGCTGCACCCATATGCTAACTTTCTGCATTCCTTGTACAAGCAGACCCAGGTTTCTTTGGGTATCCACACTTACAAGTTTCCTACTGTTTAAAAATATTCTGATTTTTTTTATATACTAACGACCAAAGTGAATAACTTCATACATTCCTATAGTATATTCCATTTGCCATCGTTTTGCCCACTCACTTAAAAGCCTGAATCTCTTTGCAGCCTCTCAGTGTCCCCCACACCTAGCTTGATATCATCAGCAAACTTAGATACATTACTCTCTGTCTCTTCATCTAAATCATTAATATAGATTGTAAATAGCTGAGGCCCTAGCACTGATCCTTGAGGCACTCCACTATTCATTGCCTGCCAGCTTGAAAAAGCCCTGTTTGTGCCCACTCTCTGTTTTCTATCCATTAACCAATCCTCTATCCATGCTAATATATTATTTCCAACTCCATGAGCCCTTATTTTGCCTATTATAAGCTTTTGTGTAGTGCCTTATTGAATGCCTTTTTGAAATCCAGGTATATCTACAGATTCCCCTTTATCTACCCTACTAGCTACATCCTCAAAAAACTCCTATAAATTTGTCAAAAAGGATTTCCCTTTAGTAAAACCATGTCGACTTGTTCTAATCACACCGTGCTTTTCTAAGTGTATTGTTAAGGCTTCCTCAATAATAGATTCCAGCATTTTCCCAACAACTGATGTTAGGCTAACTGGTCTGTAGTTCACTATTCTCTCTCTCCCTCCTTTCTTGAAAAGTGGTGTAACATTTGCCAACTTCCAATTTAGTGGAACCGTCCTTGAATCTAAGGAATTTTGGAAAATCATAGCTAAAACATCCACTATTTCTGGAGCTATCTCTTTCAGAACCCTAGGGTGTAGGCCATCATGTCCTGGGTTTTGTCAAATTTTAGTCCCTTGAATTTCTCTGCTGATATTAATTTCCCTAATTTCTTCACTCTATTTAGCCACGAGGTTATCATCTATATCTGGTATGGAACTTGTGTCTTCTCCTGTGAAGACAGGCACAAAATATTTGTTCAATGCCTCTGATGTTTCTTCATTCCTCATGATAATATCTCCCGTCCCTGCTTCTAAGGGACCAACTTTTACTTTAGCTACTCTCTTCCTTTTGATATACTTGCAACAGATCTTACAATCTGTTATTATATTCCTGGCTAGTTTACTCTCATATTCAGTTTTTTTCCTTTTTAATCAACTTTTTGGTGGCCTTTTGCTGGTTTCTAAAACACTCCCAATCCTTTCTCCCTCTCTACCTCTGTCTCTACTCCTTCGAGTTTCTTCTTAAAAACTGCATGTTTTGGAAACATGTCCTAATATCTCTTTATGTGGCCCACTGTCAATATTTGTCTGATAATGTGCCTTAGGATGGTTTTGCAACATTTAAGGTTGCTATATAAATGCAAGTTGATGTTGCTAATACAAAGTTGATTTATGAGAGGATTTAGTCCTATAAACTAATTTTTAAAAAATTCAGAGGATGTGGGTGTTGCTAGCAAGGCCAGCATTTATTTCCCATTCTTAATTGACCTTAATGGCGACCCACCTTAACAATTGGGAGACTTGCTTGATCATTTTAGAGGGCAGTTAAGAGTCAACCGCATTGCTGTGGTTCTGGAGCCACATGTATGCCAGAGCAGGTAAGGACAGCAAATTTCCTTCCCTAAAGGACATCAATGAAATGGGTGGGTATTTTTAAAATGACTATCCAGTTCATGGTTACTAATGCTGTTTTCTTTTAAATTCCAGATTTATTTAACTAACTGAATTCAAATTTCCTCAACTGCCATAGGGAGATTTGAACTGGCATCTGCATTATTAGTCCAGGCTCCTAGATCTCTGATCTCTATACCAGTAATGTAACCACACCCCTGCATAATCGTCTATTGCACTGATCCAAAACTGATTCATTGTTAAAGAGGACACAAATTCCACTGAACTGTTATTTAAACTTAAAATAGTATAAAGGACTTTATGTGTGTACTTGCACATCTATTCCAGTGATTTCACAACTGGGAATCAGTGGGCTTTCAGCTCACAATCTCCCTGTTCCTGTTGGTGGAATGGAAGTTCATGATTGTCACACTAGAGGGAGCTCTACACAAAATGTCTGCTCCTAACCTGCTTCAAGCCAGCAATTTTAAAATGGTCACAAAAGTTCACTGAAAGGCAGTAAAAGTGTGGATCATGGCACGTAGAATCGTGTGACAATTTAGTAGAATACGTATTTAACTTTTAAAGACACATTGCTCAGATTTGGGGGATTTTCTTCGTGCAGTCCTTATTCTGGAGAACTCTCGTTGTAAAAGTTTAATTTGGAGCAGCCAAGTTAGATGCTGAGGAACATTTAAGCTGAAGCACATGTGGTATCTATAATAACAGATGCTATTAATGTTATATTTGCTGCAACACAACTATTCCAATGCATATTTCATGGTAATATTAAACTTCAGCAGCATGTGAGGCAGTAGAGGTGATTGATAGCCAAATGGCATTATTGTTCAACATTTACTTCATTATAGGCTTTATTTGAAAGGGATAATAAAAAGCCATATATATATTTAAGAACATCAATTTAGAGAGTACCTTTAAGGCACTGAAGTGTCAGTAAGCAGATTTGTATCAGCTGCCCTGTTTACTCAGATGCTAGGATGCATTGGAATGTGTGGTAACAAATGATCATATGGGAAGAGACAGAAAGGCAGATCAAATGTATGAGAGAATTGAAACACGTTCAGGGAACCAATATGGAAGGAATGGATTTGAGAATAGTACCCTCTACCATTCTAATGGATTCTTTTCCGCTCCCTTCCCAATTGCACCCTCCACAAACTGAATTATCTTTTAGCATTGCAAAATATTGAGGAAAAAGCAAGATTTGCATTTTTTTTATTCATTCACGAGATGTGGGCATTCACAGGCTTTGGGGCGTCAGGAGTTGAGTTACTCGTCGCACGATTTCTAGCCTCTGACCTGCTCTTGGAGCCACAGTACTTATATGGCTAGTCCAGTTCAGTTTCTGGTCAATGCCATTGAATGTCAAGGGGCAATGGTTGGATTCTCTCTTGTTGCAGATGGTCATTGCCTGACACTTGTGTGGTGCGAATGTTACTTGCCACTTGGCAGCTCAAGCCTGAATATTGTCCAGGTCTTGCTGCATTTGGACATGGTCTGCTTCAGTATCTGAGGAGTCTCGAATGGTGCTGAACATTGTGCAATCATCAGCGAACATCCCCACTTCTGACTTTCTGATGGAAGGAAGGTCATTGATGAAGCAGCTGAAGATGGTTGGGCCGAGGACACTACCCAAAGGAACTCCTGCAGTGATGTCCTGGAGCTGAGATGATTGACTGCCAACAAACACAACCATCTTCCTTTGTGCTAGGTGTGACTCCAACCAGCGGAGAGTTTTCCCCCTGATTCCCATTGACTCCGGTTTTGCTAGGGTTCTTTGACGCCACACTTGGTCAAATGTGGCCTTGATGTCAAGGACAGTCACTCTCACCTCACCTCGGGAGTTCAGCTCTTTTGTCCATGTTTGAATCAAGGCTGTAATGAGGTCAGGAGCTGAGTGGACCTGACTGAAGCCAAACTGGGCATCAGTGAGCAGGTTATTGCTAAGCAAGTGCCGCTTGATAGCACTGTTGATGACCCCTTCCATCACTTTATTGATGATCGAGAATAGACTGATGGGGCGGTAATTGGCTGAGTTCGATTTGTCCTGCTTTTTGTGTACAGGACATACCTGGGCAATTTTCCATATGGCTGGGTAGATGCCAGTGTTGTAGCTGGACTGGAACAGTTTGGTTAGGGGCACGGCAAGTTCTGGAGTACAAGTCTTCAGTGTTATTGCCGGAATGTTGTCAGAGCCCATAGCCTTTGCATTATCCAGTGCCTTCAGCTGTTTCTTGATATCATGTGAGTGAACTGAATTGGCTGAAGACTGGCATCTGTGATACTGGGGACCTCTGGAGGAGGCCAAGATGGATCATCCACTCAGCACTACTGGCTGAAGATTGTTGTGAATGCTTCAGCCTTATCTTTTGCACTGATATGCTGGGCTCCTTCATCATTGAGGATGGGAATATTTGTGGAGCCACCTCCTCCTGTGAGTTGCTTAATTGTCCACCGCCATTCATGACTGGATGTGGCAGGGCTGCAGAGCTTAGATCTGATGTGTTGGTTGTGGGATCACTTAGCTCTGTCTATCACTTGCTTTTTATGCTGTTTGGCAGGCAAGTAGTTCTATTTTATAGCTTAACTAGGTTGACACTTCATTTTTAGGTATGCCTGGTGCTGCTCCTGGCATGCCCTCCTGCATTCTTCATTGAACCAGGGTTGATCCCGTGGCTTGATGGTAATGGTAGAGTGGGGGATATGCCGGGCCATGAGGTTACAGATTGTGTTTGAGTACAATTCTGCTGCTGTTGATGGCCCACAGCGCCTCATGGATGTCCAGTCTTGAGTTGCTAGATCTGCTCGAAATCTATCCTATTTAGCACAGTGGTAGTGTCACATAACATGAATGGGGGTATCTTCAATATGAAGGCAGGACTTCGTCTCCAAAATGACTGTGTGGTGGTCACTCCTACCGGTACTGTCATGGACAGATGCATCTGTGGCAGGCTGGTGAGGATGAGGTCAAGTATGTTTTTCTCTCACCACCTGCCGCAGACCCAGTCTAGCAGCTATGTCCTTTCAGACTCAGCCAGCAGTGATGCTACCAAGCTACTCTTGGCGATGGACATTGAAGTCCCCCACCCAGAGTACATTCTGCACCCTTACCATCTTCAGTGCTTCCTCCAAGTGATGTTCAACATGGAGGAGCACTGATTCATCAGCTGAGGGAGGGTGGTACGTGGTAATCAGCAGGAAGTTTCCTTCTCCATGTTTAACCTGATGCCATGAGACTTCATGGGGTCCAGAGTCGATGTTGAGAACTCCCAGTGCAACTCCTTCCCAACTGAATACCACTGTGTTGCCATTTAATGACCTCGGGATGTCAAAGCACTTTACAGCCAGTTAAATGTTGACTTAGAAGACAGGTGGGAATGCTTTAAGGTCCCTCATGTTTGGAGGCGTTTGGAGCAACCTGGCATTGTCTTTTCCTTGAGTTTCATCAAACATCAGGGGACACAAGTTAAAAATTGGGAAACTAGGAGAAAGAACAGATTTACACAAAAAATGATGGGACAATGAAGTGGACAGGGGCAATTGTGTTTCAGGAGGGAGGCGAGCAGGGATTTAGGAAGTGGGACTGAGATAAATCAAAAGGAACATACTTGTTGGAACATGACCCTGTAGAATCATAGAACCATGCAGCACAGAAGGAAGCCATTTGACTCATCCTTTGAAAGTGCTATCAAATTAATGCAAATCCACTGCTCTTCCTCAAAGCCTGCAATTTTCTTTCCTTCAAGTGTTAGTCCAGTTCCCATTCGAAAGTTATTATTACATCAGCTTCCACCAGCCTTTCAAGCAGCTTTTTTCAGATTATAACAACTCACTGCTTCAAAAAAAAATCCTCATCTCACCTCTGGCTCTTTTGCCAATTACTTTAAATATGTCCTCTGTTTACAGGTCCTTCTGCCAGTGGAAACAGTTTTTCCTTCCTTACTCTAACAAAACCCTTCATGGTTTTGAACACCTCTGTTAAATCATCTTTCCTTTTCTCTCTAAGGAGAACAATCACAGCTTCTGCTGTCTCTCCGTTTACCTCATGTCCCTCATCCCTGGCATCCCAGTAAGTCTCCTTTGCACTCCCTCCAAGCCCTTAACATGTATGTTTGCTCATGCTTGCTGTCAATTTTTCCAATCTACATTTCTGTATCCATATTTATGATGGAAAGCACTGACCCAACCTTTTAACCTGTAATTACACCCTCCCACCGATGGAGGCACTGCAGCAGCAGTACTGGCTGGAGGATGTCATTTTTGAGTATCATGTTTACAGATAAAGTTTCCACTCAAAATCTAGAAACATATCTGTTATAGTGGAAATATAAATATGAGGTCAGGAATTGTGACTTGAAAATAGGTTATGAATCATTACTGCATGCCTTGATCTAATTATCCACTGCCCTTCATTGAAGGCTACATTTAGAAAATAAGAAATAGGAGCAGCAGTAGGCCATATGGCCCCTCAAGCCTCCTCCGTCATTTAGTAACATCAAGGCTGATCCTCGACCTCAAAAGGAGTCCCTTCTCTGCCCAATCCCCACATCCCTTAATTCTCTGGGGTAGAGAATTACAAAGATTCACAGCTCTTTGAGTGAAAATTTTTCTCCTCGTCTCCGTCCTAAATGACCATCCGCTTATTGTGAAATTACACCCCCTAGTTCTAGACTCTCCAGCCATCATTAACAATCCTCTCACGATCGTATATGTTTCATCATCTCTGTTTCTTCTAAACTCCAGAGAGTATAAGCCTATTCTATTCAGTCTCTCCTCATAGGACAATCCTTCACCCCAGCAATCAGTCTTGTAAACCTTTGTGGCTCTCCCTCAAAACTACGAAGACCAAAACTGTACGCAGTACTTCAGGTGTGGACCCAGCAAAGCCCCATACAATTGCAGCACGACTACCTTATTCCTGCACTGCCAGCATTTCCTTACTCTTGTACTCCCAACTTGCAGTCAAAAACTTGGGGCAGAATTTTTGCCCATATATGGATGCGCGTATGGAGATGCGCGGGTGCAAAAAAATCACACTGCTGGTTGTGTGCTGGTTTGCTGGCACCATCCTGCCCCCGAACCATTTTCCTGGTGAAGGGATTGAGGGGTAGGAAGCCCTTTCTACCCACCTGAAAGTAGTGGGTAGTAAGCTAATGGCCAATTAACAGAGACAGACTGGATTTTTCCAGTTGGCCTGTGGGACACACTCCTCCCCTGGCTGTTCCAGCAGCAGACCAGGGGTCAGTGCCCCAGGCAAGTTTTGAGGCTCTCCTTGCCTACCAAGCTACAGCTGTGGCCGCTGTCTGCCCTCTGGAGGCATTCTCTTTTCACAAGGGTGGCCTGGGAGCTGTGGCCAAATTTTTTATTTCAAATTTTCAGAAGTTGTGGAGACAATCCCTCTCTCTTACCTGAAACGCAGGCTGCTGCTCCATTAGCCCTCCAGCTTCGGGAACCCGCCTGCACCTTTAATTGGGCAGCGAGTGCGCCCTCAGGCCACTAACTGGCCAATTCGGGGACAGTCACTGTCAGTTCACTGTTCCTCAGATAGTGCACTTTTCTCCACAGTATTATTAGTACTTTATTTTTGAAACTGACTTTTCGGTGTCTAATCCAGTCAGAATTAATATGATTAGTATCTGCAGTCTCAGTTTACACTACACTGCAGATTGGTGCGCAGTTCTGACTGTCCTCAAAATATGTTGCAGTTCAAGATGCTATTTTACAGCAACTTAATCCCTTGTTTGGAAGGAATGATAACACCTATCTTTAGACTGGCTCATTAAGTTATTAAATATTAGTCTGGCACACAATTAGAATATTGGCAACGGCAAGAAAGGAAGCGCATCAGACTTCATCTATTTGACCCCAATGTTGGGATCCTGGCCCAAATCCCCAAATCCTGCCCTTGTCATTGCCTCCCTGTGTATAATGGGGAGGAGATGGACTTAAGTAGTGTTACTTAAAGTTCCCCTGTTTCTGTAAATGACTCTTCTCACCTCCTTCCAACAGCCCAGCTGAGTGCAAATTTACAATGGAAGGTTTTGCTGTATTAAAAATGCTTTATGTTTTTATATATATATGAATTTAAGGCACAGTGATCAAGTTTGGAGTTTGAACATGGTATCTGTAGTGAGAAGAATTATATGCCGATGAAAGTCCTCGTATCACCAGTGAGAAGTAAATGAGGAATGGTGAAGTTATTGCCGGCATATGGAAGTCTGATGCGCTTCCTTTCTTACTGTTGCTAATATTCTAATTGTGTGCCAGACTAATATTTAATAACTTAATGAGCCAGTCTAAAGATAGGTGTTATCATTCCTTCCAAACAAGGGATTAAGTTGCTGTAAAATGGCATCTTGAACTACAACATATTTTAAGGACAGTCAGAACTGCGCACCAATCTGCAGTGCAGTGTAAACTGAGACTGCAGATACTAACCGTTAATTCTGACTGGATTAAACACCAAAAAGTCAGTTTCAAAAATAAAGTACTAATAATACTGTGAAAAAAAAAACACACACATGAAGATTGTCGAGGCTCCCTGTATTTACAGAAAGACACGGAGCGATTAGGAAACTGTTATTTTTAGGATCTGATATTCAAAAGAATTATTACAGCGATTGAATGTTTGGAAAGCCCCAAATGTAATAACAATTAACAGGGAACACAAGGCGAGACTACAATTCCCAGGTGGACACCATTTGCGGGTCTGTTGTTTTCCAGCAAGGTTCCAGTTTGTCCAGTTTCCCTCAGTCACATTAATAGTGACAATAATTCTATCAAACGATGCCAAGTGTTGCTTTCCCAGACTCACACAGGTCACTCTTGGATTGCTTTGTAGAAAGTGCCATGACTGCTAAGCGAGAGTGGGGATCAATGAGGCTATTTTAACTCCCGACCATTCAGTCCGAGGGTAATTAACATTAGCACCCGAACTCCCTCTCCCCACTTAACCTGAATTATGGAAAGGCTTGTTTGGATATGGGCAGCTCCTTCGCTTGCTCTCAAATGTGACAAATCTTGACATGTTTTTGTTTTAGTTTTAAAATTTTGTCTCCAGGCATTTGAAGGGATGGAATTTCAAGGGCTAGAGGATATGAAATAGATCAGGGCTGTGAAAAGGCTGGGGGTCAAACTACCCAACAGCCTGCCCCACTGGTGTCAGCAGAACATGTCTCAACTTCAGTAGCCATCCATTTGAATTCAGTTGGCTTTTCTCACATTTCAGTATCGCTCAAAATCAATAATTTTTTTTGCTTCTAAAAGTCTGGCAATGGTTTCCTCTGAATCATCATCTGAAGATGCTACTTGAGACAGTTTGCCAAAGTGGGCATCATGCCTTAGAACTTACCGTTTCACATTAAATTCACCCTGTAGTTTCTGACAATAACTTGCATTTATATAGTGCCTTTATCTTTATACAACATTCGAAGGCACTTGGACTTTGACACCAACTAACCAGGGCGATTTTAGGCCCGTGGACCAAAAGCTTAGTCAAAGAGATAAGTTTTAACGAGCATCTTAAAGGAGGAGAGAGAGGCAACCTTTTAAAGAGACGATTGCAGAACCCAACCAGAAACATAGGGCAGGATCTTCCGGTCGGTGAGCAAGGGCGGAGCCTGCTCACTGACACGTAAAGTGACGCGGGATGACGTTGGGTGGAAATTCCGACATCACCCCATGTCATTTCCATTTTCAGGTTGGTGGGGGGCACAGTCAAATCAGCTGTGTGCCCGCCGACCTGTCAACGGCCTATTGAGGCAATTGAGAAACTAATTAAAATCATTCCAACCTTAAGGTTGGCGGGCAGGCCGGGTGCCCTGGCGGGCACATTTGAGAATTAAATCATTCTTGAACATCCTTACATTAGAAGATTGTGAAAACTGTGACACCATAGAATGATAGAGTGCAGAAGGAGGCTCATTGTGTTTGTTCTTGTATATGGAGAAATTCATATATACTGTTCGTGTGTGTGTATAGAGATAGATCTGGTCTCATGTGGTGTTACTCAGTGGTAGTTTGAGTTGGAGCATGGTTACATAATCTAATTATTAATCTGGCCTGGAGCATTGCACTGTCGGAGATGCAATCTTTTGAATGCAACATTAAAAGTCGCAGGGGCTCTGTCTGCTCTCTCAGGTGGATGTAAAAGATCCTGTAGCACTATTTTGAACACAGTTATCCCCAGCCTCCTGGCCAACATTTATACCACAACCTTGCTAAGAACCGATTATCTGATTATCTTATTGCCGTTTGTATAAGAGCTGTTAGGGAGAGAGTTTCAGGATATTAACCCAGTGGCAGTGAAGGAACGTTGATATTGTTCCAAATCAGGAAGGTGTGTGGCTTGGAGGGGATCTTGCAGGTGGTGGTGTTCCCATCTGCTGTCCTTGTCCCTCTGTGTAGTAGAGGTTTGGAAGGTGCAGTCAAAGGAGCCTTGGTGAGTTGCTGCAGTGCATCTTGTAGATGGTATGCACTGCTGCTACTGTGTGTCAGTGGTAGAGAGAGTGAATGTTGAAAGTGGTGGAAGGGGTGCCAATCATGCGGGCTGCTTTGTCCTGGAATTTGGAGTGTTGTTGGAGCTGCACTCATCCAGACAAGTGGAGAGTATTCCATCACACTCCTGGCTTGTGCCTTGTAGATGGTGGATAGGTGTTGGGGAGTCAGGAGATGAATTACTTGCTGCGAGATTCCTAGCTTCTGACCTGCTCTTGTAGCCATTTACATGGCTGGTCCAGTTCAGTTTCTGGTCAATGGTAACCCCCCAGGATGTTGATAGTTGGGGACTCAGCAATGGTAATGCGGTTGAATGTCAAGAGGAGATGGTCTGATTCTCTCTTGTTGGAGATGGTCATTGCCTGGCACGATTGCTACTTGCTACTTATCAACCCAAACCTGAATGTTGTCCAGGCCTTGCTGCATTTGGGCATGGACTGCTTCAGTATCTGAGGAGTCGCTAACGGAGCTGAACATTGTGCTATCACCAGTGAACATTCCCACTTCTGACTTTATAGTGGAAGGAAGGTCATTGATGGAGCAGCTGAAGATAGTTGGGCCTAGGACACTACTCTGAGGAACTCCTGCAGTGGTGTCCTGGGGCTGAGATGATTAACCCACAAAAATTATAATCATCTTCCTTTGTGCTACTTCCTTTGTTGACTCCGTGCAGTGGAAAGTTTTCCCTGGTTCCCATTGACTCCAGTTTTCTGGGGCTCCTTGATGTCACACTTGGTCAAATGTTGCCTTGATGTCAAGGGCAGCCACTCAAACCTCACCTATTGAGTTAACCTCTTTTTGCCATGTTTGAACCAAGGCTGTAATGAGGTCAGGAGCTGAATGGCCCTGGCTGAACCTAAACTGAACATTATTGAGCAGGTTATTTCTGAGCAAGTGCTGCCTGATAGCACTTTTGATGACTCTCACTCATTTACTGATGATTGAGAGTAGACTGATGGGGCGATAATTGGCCGGGTTGGATTTGTCCTGCTCTCTGTGGGCAAGACGTACTTGGACAATGTTCCACATTGCTGGGTAGATGCCAGTGTTGGAGCTGTACTGGAACAGCTTGGCTAAGGGCATGGATAGTTCTGCATCACATCTTCAGTACTATTGCTGGGATGTTGTCAGGGCCATAGCCTTTGCAATATCCAGTGCCTTCAGCCGTTTCTTGATATCACGTGGAGTGAATTGAATTGGCTGAGGACAGGCGTCTGTGATGCTGGGGACCTCAGCAATGCATCTACAAAATGCAAATATCTAACACCAAAAATCTCATTCTTTTAGTTACAAAACAATCTTAAAATGCTGAGGTGGCCATTTTAACTCTACCCACCTGAGAGAAATTAAGAAGGCACCAGGTTGAATCCTGTGGGTTCCCTCTTGGACATTGGGACCTGATAATGTCACCAGATTATTACAATCTTGGTAGAGATCAGTAACCATTTTAATGGTAGACAAAGTTCAAAGTTCCAGTTATTTACTAAAAGGATGAAAGCCACAACATTCCAAACTTTACAACAGAACATTTTTTGTTGACTTCTGCATAGGAAAAAAAAACATTAAATGCTATCTATCCTATTCTCTAACAGCCAGAATTAATTTGAGTTAAACATGAATTAACAGGCAAATTTTGGCTGAGTATAAACCATGAATTGCACGTTAAATGGCCAAAACAACTAAGACAGAACATACAAATTGGCGTGGCAATCCACTCAGATTTTAGTCACCACAGTCAGTCGCAAAATCCTTCAAAGCCTATCTTCCTCACAAAGAATTTCAGCTCCTGATCCCCAACAGACAGTAGCATACAACCAACCCTTGTTTTACTGGTGGGTCTTCACCATAAATGGCAAACATCTGCAGAAGCTGCTCAACTTGATCTGGATGGGATAGATCCACTGATTGTATATTCCAGTAAGAGAAACGGCTGCAGCAACTTTGGAACCAGTTCCGAAGAAGAGTCATATTGGACTCAAAATGTTAACTCTGTTTCTCTCTCCACAGATGCTGGCAGACCTGCTGAGTTTTTCCAGTAGTTTCTGTTCCTTTAGTTGTTTTGTTACAATTTCTTGTGGAGTTAGGAGGAGCAGGATTGCTTCTCAAGCCCATCCAAACAAGGTTTAGGTCCCCCTCTCCTCCTCAAGTTACCTCTTCTCTTTCTCTTCTGTGAGACTCTCCCCAAAATCCTTTTTCCAGGTCACTTTTTTCTTTATTCTTTCATGGGATGTGGGCATAGTCAGCATTTGTTGCCCATCCCTAATTGCTCTTGAACTGAACATTTCAGAATGCAGCTAAGAGTCAGCCATATTGTTGTGGATCAGGAATCACATGGAGGCCAGACCAGGTAAAGATGGCAGATTTCCTTCCCTAAAGTGCATTAGCAAACCAGGTGTATCTTTATGACAATTGTTGATAGTTTCATGGTCACCATTACTGAGGTTTATGAGGAGGATTTTTTTCTCTGAGGGTAGTGAATCTGTGTAATTCTTTACCAGGGCTGTAGAGGCTGGGTCGTTAAATATATTCAAGGCAGATTATAATCAGTAAGGGAATCAAAGGCATGAAAGTGGAGTTGAGGATTATCAGATCAGCCATGATCTCATTGAATGGTAGAACAGACAATATGGGCTGAATGGCCTACTTCTGCTCCTACATGTTATGGACTAGCTTTAAATTTCAGATTTATGAATTGAATTCAAATTCCAGCAGCTGCAATGTTGGGATTTGAACCCATGGTCCAGAGAATTAGCCTGAATTAGCCTGGGCTGCAGGATTACTAGTCCAGTGATATTACCACTATGCCACCATCTCCACTGTGTGACAGTTCCTTTGGCGCTGACCAGAGTTTTCCTGCTGCTTAGTATCCCATTCTGCCAGTAATGGGCTGTTGCTTCCCACCCATTTCAGGCAGACAGTTGCCTGGCAACATGAGGATGAGGGCCGGCAGTTATTGTGATGCACAATGGGATTGTATTTCCTGAGAGGAGGGGGTGGGATGGGGGTAGTGGGGTGAATTTTCCATTGTCTGCCATAACTGTGTCAGAAGATCCTTGGAAGCTACAAAGAACAGCGTTTCTATGGGAATTTTGTGGTCTGTCAATGCTCAGGTGGAAAGTTGTGAGAAGCCCTGTCGAAATGTAACCCCATTGTGCATTGCGTGGTGCAGTTCTCCCATTCTTAAAATAAAATCTATGCTTTAATTTACCTTGTACAGCGCCAAGAGGGATTCACTTCTGGTTTGAACAGATGTAAGATATTACAGTACTGCAGTTGTTCAAACCAGTGCCGTCTAAAACATTCCAATTCAATGGACGGTCAGCCACTGACTGGCTGCATTTAACTCAAGGAAATGATGAAGATATCAAGCAGATGTTATGAGTAAAATGCAGGTCCAGCACTGAGAAACACTTTACCTGATATTGGGGTAAAGTTGCATGAAAGCTGTCAGGACAAACTCCCTTCCATAAATAAAACCCCCTGTAAGTCGACACAATGTGGGATTGCTTTCTTCTGTTACATGATACGTGAAAGATAGATAATGAAAAGAATAATCTTCAAAATTTAAGTTACTTTATTGAATCCAAATGCAATGTTTCCCTTTGCTTCAAAACTCCAGACGTTTCCATTATTTAATAGAGCTGGATGACTGAAATAGCTACAGATGTACATTATAATGGTAGAATTATCAGCACTCTAGGTCTGCTGAGGTTACTTCGCTCTGTTTAGAAAGAAGAGCTTTTATTTCCAATGCCCCAAAGGCATGGATGCAGCTTCAGTGGCTGTTGTTTTATATTTGGCTAGGTCGGCTCCAGAAAGTTAAATACTGCCGTTGTAATCAAGTTTCTTCCTTACGATTTGACACTGTAACTCAAAACTTCCCGCTCATCATTGATATCATTATATTTCTATTAGAAAACTGTTTGGAATTCGAAGGGTTGGGATACTGAATAGAAAATATCACTTCTGATACTTTGCACTGATAATGATTACATTCCCCATCCCCGGCACTGCTGAGTGATATTGTTATTCTGTACCCATAGAGGGTCCGTCAAATAAAACATTCCTTGAAGGGTGTAAGTGATAGGCATTCAAAACTGTCATAAGTTAAAACTCAAATCAACTGTATCATTAGCCCAGGGCCAAAGTTGCTTAAGTAAATTAAAATATATTAAATATATTGGTTTTAAATACCCCTTCACCGCCCTCCCCCATTCACCATTAGG
The DNA here is from genome assembly GCF_017639515.1 of Carcharodon carcharias. Classification (NCBI taxonomy): domain Eukaryota; kingdom Metazoa; phylum Chordata; class Chondrichthyes; order Lamniformes; family Lamnidae; genus Carcharodon; species Carcharodon carcharias. Next base: position 172,441,632 of record NC_054472.1, read on the forward strand.
GATAAATTGTATTGTCAAAAGGGCCGGTTGCCAAGCTATTTATAATACTTAGTGCAAAATCATTGCAGATTCATTCCTGTCTACTATAATAATTTCTATTAACAGCAAAGCAGCTCAAAGGGCAGGATTGTGATGCCAATGTGGAGGTGGGAATGCCACAGAATTACCCAATGCAAACAGCTTGTTAACTCAAAAAGAAGAGGCCAATTAAGACTGTTGATCAGAGGCCGGCTGGAATTTTGCTGTCGGTCTGCTGCACCCCTGCAAACCACGCCCCCCCCGCCCCCCACCGCCCCCCCAACACTGACTGCTTGGGATCGGCAACTCAGCCTCCCATTGGCAGATGGGAGAGCCAGGATCACCTAGATGGAGGCTCTTTCTCTCTCACTTACCCGATACGGCAGGCTGCGGGAGGGCCTCCTATTGACTCTCCGTTTCCCGAACCTGCTCGTCATCCTCAATTGGATGGTGAATGCACCTCTGGCCATTAATTGGCCAATCCTTCCAAAATGGTGCTGGCTGACCGATACCGATGCGGTGCTGTGGTTGGGACCCAGGTTTGACCCCGATATCGGCATCCTGATCCCAGATGGAAAACCCTGACTGATAAATTTATTTCTATCTACTACATTTGTCTGGCAAGTACCAGTCACAATCCAGATGTTACATTCACGCTTCAAAGCTTTACGGCTTGACTTTTTATTGCGCATGGGGAACGCAATTCACAACCTGACTGCCTCGGTTGGGACCAAGTGGATAGTCTGTAAAATTCATATACTCACCTCATCTCCATGACTGTCGTGTGGCCACAAGTGGGTCCTGTACTGAACCGTTCGTCGCACCACTGTGGCAACCTCTGCGGATGGGCAAGTGGCGGACGGAACTAACTAGGTGCAGCAGGCAGCCTTCCCTTTTAAAAGGCACAGTGCTTATAAAAAGGAAGCTGTTACAATGTTTTGAAACACTGAGGGTGAAGAAGTATGTCATGTCACGTCAGGGAAAGGGCTCCCACTTCAGTGACACTTTTCTGGAGTCATTGCTTAGATGGCTGGAGGCCAGCAAAGCTTTATCCAGCAGCGCTGACTGGCTTTCCGAACTCGCCCCTAATATGCTTACACTACACATCACCCACACCCACCTTCCAATCATGCCAGTTACACACAGACCTTTACGCATCTACAGTCACTGATGTTCTGCCTTTTCCCTTGCAAGGGGACATAAGAACTAAGAACACATGAAATAGGAGCAGGAGTAGGCCATTCGGCCCCTTGAGCCTGTTCCACCATTCTTGTGTTTCGATTTCCATATTCCCCAATAACCTTTGATTCCCTTGCCTAACAAGAATCTATCTACCTCCGTCTTAAAAATATTCAATGACGTCGCCTCCACCACTTTCTGAGGCAGAGTTCCAAAGTCACAGAACCCTCTGAGAGAAAAAATTTCTCCTCATCTCTGTTCTAAAAGGGTGACCCCTAATTTTAAAACAGTGCCCCCTAGCTCTGGACTCACCCACAAGAGGAAACATCCTTTCGACATCCACCTTGTCAAGGCCGTTTAGGATGTTGTACACTTCAATCAAATCACTCCTCACTCTTCTAAACTCCAGTTAAGCCCAGCCTGTCCAACCTTTCCTCTTAAGATAACCCACTCATTCTAGGTATCAATCTAGTAAACCTCCTTTGAACTGCCTCCAATGCATTGACATCCTTCCTGCAATAAGGAGACCGACACTGCACACAGTATTCGAGGTACGGTCTCACCAATGGCCTGTATAACTGAAGCATAACATCCTTACTTTAATGTTCAATCCCTCTCGTAATAAAGGGTAGCATTCCATTAGCCACCAGGAGGGAGGCCCACAGGATCAGCAGAGGACCAACACTATGTGACCTCAAGGAAATGGTCCATAGAGCTATCAGGACCAATGCTATAGATCCAGCAGCAACCAATGCTGCTGAGACCATATGCTGCCTTCTCCACTTTCTCCACTCACTCCTTACCCTCAGTCTGAAAGGTGCCTGAAATGAAAAGTGCAATAGAATGTCTGTGGACCTCCTGTCTTCCTCCCCCTCTGCCCTTCCCTCGCACCTACACTCACATTATGATTTTGTGCTTTCAGATAGTCAACAATTTTACCTGCACCCCCATAGGGACTGCAGCAGTTCAAGAAGGCAGCTCACCACCACCTTCTCAAGGGCAGTTAGGGATAGGCAATAAAAAATGCTGATCTAGACAGAGATGCACACATCCCATAAATGAATAAAAAAAAATTGTCACCTGGTCGGCCAATGTAGCCTCATGAAGAAGGACAAGAGCAACCACAGATTTCTGAGGAAGAAGCAGCATCACTTGGCCTGACACTCACAGTCATTAGCTATCCATACTTTGGAGGCTAGCATAGAGCACCTGGTGAGTCACCGGCATGAATGGGCTGCCGTGAGGCAAGGGGGATAGGTCACAGAATCTCACAGTGCAGAAGAGGCCCTTCGGCCCATCGAGTCTACACTGTCACGTGAGAAACACCTGACCTACCTACCTAATCCCATTTACCAGCACTTGGCCCATAGCCTTGAATGTTATGATGTGCCAAGTGCTCATCCAGGTACTTTTTAAAGGATGTGAGGCAACCCACCTCCACCACCCTCCCAGGCAGCGCATCTCAGACCATCGCCACCCTCTGGGTAAACAAGTTTTTCCTCACACTTTCCAAAGGTCAGCTCGTGTGCAACCGCTTCGGAGGCAGAGATCACAGGCAAATTCTGCGGCTGGGCCTCAGATGATAACCTTGCTGGGAGAGATTACAGGAAAAGGCCAATGATGGTGCGCACTGCCTTGTTTGGTGCATCGGCAAGCCTGCCTGCTGGCCCCTAGGTCAATGCCTAGGAGCATGGTGAAGCCTGGCTCCACCATGGCCCAGCCTTTCTACCGTGGAAGTGGTGAGCACTTCATCAGCAACACTGCCAGAACAACTCATAACGGAGCGCCTGGTGGTCAGTCTTTCAGCTGCCACTGCAGCACAGGCTGAGGACTCACAGTGCCTCAGTGCTGCAGTGGAAGTTTAGACGGAGCTCATGTGATCCCTGGCTGCTGGCATGTAGACTCAGATTGTTGGCATTGTGGGTACGGATCTCAGTGTTCAAAGGAAATTTGAGGGCATGCTAGCAGCCCAGATATCAGTGCCCCAGCTGATTGTAATGATTGCTGAGATGCTGCTCTGGAGTGCCAGTGGTGCATGAACCTGCCGTCCTATCTCAGGGTTTGTGCTCCCACCATCTCCATTGTTCTAATGCCTTTATGGTTGCCTCTCAGCCAGCCAGCTCAGATTGCCCATGCTGAGGTGGAGCAATCCAAAGCTGTAACCCCCCACCCCCCACCCCACTCCCAGGCCAGCTGCTTGAGGTCGTCCTATAAGGCCAACTGCAGTCTCCCCCACTGAAAGTTAGCAACCACGATAACCTCTTTAATGGATTGTAGCCTCCTCAGGCACTGTTCTTGACTCCTGGTGCTTGGTGCTTGTGGAAGACATTTTGTAGGTAGGACCTTCTCTGGAGAGTCCTTATCTTTCTCCCTCCTACAGCTTCCCTCTCTGCCTCCTCCTCCTTGGCACGTTCTGCTCATATTGCAGAGGAATTGACAATTGGCCCCATGCCTAGCCAAGGCAATGTTATCTCCAGCCTTCCTGTGGTCAGGTAAAACATCCAAATTGATCCAGCAACTCACCGCTGTGCTTCCAAAAACTTTGCAGAAGCAAGTCAACTGCAACTTATTGAGGGTCACTTTAATGAGCCCCAGAACAGGAATCAGTTTGCTTCATAACCCTTGTGGTTTCAGGACAATAAGGGAGAAGCTGCCTGGATGTGCGATGATCAATTTAGGTAACCGTGTATAGCGTTCGGATCACTGACGTCTGTTCAATTCATTATCAATATGTTGAGGAAAGAATGAGTCTGAAGCAGGCCTGTACCTTTAGATAGATTTTATTCCAAGCTTGCAGAGAAAAGCCACAAACTCTTCCAATTCCTCCCCCAACGCTCAGGGCGGAATTTTATGACCCCTCCCGCTGGCAGGATTTTCCTGTCCCACCGAAGTCGATGGGCTTTTGAACAGCTCGCCACAATTTCTGTCTCTACCCCCAATGCGACGGGGCCATAAACAGTGTGAACGCCTTTTTATGCTCTTGTAATGAAGCCCCAATACTTCCCCAGTTGGGGACGGCTGCTCTTGATTACCAACTTAAAGCCCATACTCCACTGCAGAACAATTCCAACATTAACAACGTCATCATGTCGCGTGCTCCATTCCACTTCACTGATGCCACTTAGGCCACACAGAACACACTCGGTGGTGGATTGAGGGCATGAAAAGCTCAGCCAGTGATTTTACCTAACTGAATGCCGTGCAATATTTGTTGTAGATACAGTATGATCTTGAAAAAGAATTAAGGCAAATAAAACCTGTCTTGCCCTGGTAGTTGAAGTGTACAGGAATCACAATAGCTCTTTATTCGAGCTTACAAGTTTACAAACAGCTACAGTTACCTGGATTTGTCTAATTTGACCACATCGCCAGAGGCAGTACTTCATCAGTGGCTTTTATAGGGTTGTGCCAGATTAGCAGCTAACTTCACAACCACACTCCAAAATCATGAGTTATGCCCTGTTAGATCTGCAGGCTGTTTATTTGGTGTAAAATATTCTTTGTCATACATACTACTCGGGAAAAGAGAATGCCTAACCAGATTCTGTTGACTTGTGCTATGTGGCTATTCCCAACAGTTTTCAGGTTTAAAAGAAAAGAAACTCTTGAATTTATATAGCACTTTTCAAGACCACTTTATGACCCAAAGTCCTTTACAGAAAATAAAGTACCTTTGAAGTGTGGTTACTGTTGTAAGGGAAGAAACACAGCACAGTATGCTCCCAGAAAACAGCAGTGTGCCAATGACCAGATTATGTTTTTGTGATTTTGATTGATGGATAAACATTGGCTAGAATACAAGGAATAACTTACCTGCTCTTCCTCGGAATGTACCATGGGATCTTGTACATCCACTTGAGAGGACAGATCGGGCCTCAGTTTAAGCTCAGTTTCATTTGAAAGATAGCACCTCTAACAGTGCAGCATTCCCTCAATAATGCACTGGGTCTCAGTGTGGTTTGCTGTGCTCAAATCTTGGAGTTATCATGGTGATTTTTCATTTGAGTCCTATCAATGAGGCCATAGATCAAATACATTGAATAAAGAAATGAAAGAAAGAACTTGCATTTATGTAGCACCTTCCACAACCTCAGGACATTTCAACATGCTTTACAGCCAATTAAGTAATTTTTGAAGTATTGTCATTGTTCTAACTTGGGAAACGTGGCAGTGAATTTGTGCACAGCAAAGCCCCACAAACAGCAATGCGTTGATTAAATAATTGATTTTCAGCGATGTTGGTTGAGGGATAAATATTGACAAGCACACTGGGGAGAAATCCCCTGTTTTTCTTCAAATCATGCCTTTTATCATCCATCTGACAGGGCAGGCGAGGGCTTCATTTACATATCATCCAATAGAAGGCACCTCTGACAGTATAGCACTGGAGCATCTGCCTAGATTTTGTTCTGGGACTTGAACCCACAAACCCAGAATCATGAGTGCTACCACTGAACTAGGGCTATTATAATACTACAGACAAAGATTACATCAGTGCATAACCAGCAGCTGAAAACAACTAATGAGCTGAAGCATAGAATGTAAGAGTGCTACTAGCAAACAGAGCAATATGTAGAAAAAGGAAGAAATGTGTTTTAAAAGTTAAGAGCACAATTGAAATTGGTTGCAGTTGGTGCTTCCCTAAAATTCCAAAAGGTTCCTTTGGAAACCATTTAGGAAGGAAATAATTTAATGTTTGATCATAGTGACTTATTCTATAATGATACTTCAGAAGTGGAAATTATCAAAAGAAGATCTGTTGCATGGAATTGCAGTCTGGCGAATTAAAACAGTGCAATGGTCTGTTACTTGATACTCTTAGAACTGGTACTACATGACTCATAAGGCAGAGAAGTACATAAGTGAAAGCAATATTTAAATAATATACATTATTACAAACTTGTGTTCCATTTTAAAAACACAAAGGATGGATTTTTTTTTGTTCACAGGATGTGGGTATCACTGGCCAGACCAGCATTCATTGCCCATCCCTAAATGCCGTTGATAAGGTGGTGGTGAGCTGTCTTCTTGAACCGCTGCAGTCCCTGTGGTGTAGGTATATCCACAGTGTTATTAGGGAGGGAGTTCCAGGGTTTTGAATCAATGAAGGATCGGCAATATGTTCCCAGGTCAGGATGGTTTGGAGATGAACTTCCAGGTGGCAGTGTGTCCATCTGTCTGCTACCTTGTCCTTCTGGATGGTAGTGGTTGTGGGTTTGGAAGGTGCTGTCTAAGGAGCCTTGGTGAGTTACTGCAGTGCATCTTGTAGATGGTACACACTGCTACTACTGTTCATCAGTGGCGGAGGGAGTGAATGTTTGTGAATGGGGTGCCATTCAAGTGGGTTGCTTTGTCCTGGGTGGTGTCAAGCTTCTTGAGTGTTGTGGGAGCTGCACTCATCCAGGCAAGTGGAAGTATTCCATCACAGTCCTGACTTGTGCCTTGTCGATGGTGGACAGACTCTGGGGAGTCAGGAGGTGAGTTTCTCGCTGCAGAATTCCCAGCATCTGACCTGCTCTTGTAGCCACAGTATTTATTGGGCTAGTTCAGTTCGGTTTCTGGTCAATTGTAACCCCCAGCTTGTTGATAGAGGGGGATTCAGTGATAGTAATGCCATTGAATGTCAAGGGATGATGGTTGGATTCTCTCTTGTTGGAGATGGTCATTGCCTGACACTTGTGTGGTGCAAATGTTACTTGCCACTTGTCAGCCCAAGCCTGGATATTGTCCAGGTCTTGCTGCATTTGGACATGGACTGCTTCAGTGTCTGAGGAGTCGTGAATGGTGGTGAACATTGTGCAATCATCACCGAACATCCGCACTTCTGACCTTGTGATGGAATGAAGGTCATTGAAGAAGCAGCTGAAGATGGTTGGGCCTAGGATACAACCCTGAGAAACTCCTGCAGTGATGTCCTGGAACTATGATTGACCTCCAACAACCACAACCATCTTCCTTTGTGCTAGGTATGACTCCAACCAGTGGAGAATTTTCCCCCTTATTCCCATTGACTCCAGCTTTGCTAGGGCTCCTTGATGCCACACTCGGTCAACTGCTGCCTTGACATCAAGGGCAGTCACTTTCACCTCACCTCACCTCTGGAGCTCAGCTCTTTTTTTCACGTTTGAAGCAAAGTTGTAATAAGATCAGGAACTAAGTGACCCTGGTGGAACCCAAACTGGGCATCAGTGAGCAGGCTATTGCTAAGCAAGTGCCACTTGGTAGCACTGTTGATAGCCCCTTCCATTACTTTACTGATGATCGAGAGTAGACTGATTGGGCAGTAATTGGCTATGTTGGATTTGTCCTGCTTTTTGAGTACAGGACATACCTGGGCAATTTTCCACATAGCTGAGTAGATGCCAGTGTTGTAGCTGGAACAGCTTGGCTAGGGGCACAGTAAGTTCTGGACCACAAGTCTTCAATACTATTGCCAGAATATTGTCAGGGCCCATTATCCAGTGCCTTCAGCCGTTACTTGATATCATGTGGAGTGAATCCAATTGGCTGAAGGCTGGAATCTGTGATGCGGGGGACCTCTGGAGGTGGCCAAGATGGATCGTCCACTCGGCACTTCTGGCTGAAGATTGTAGCAAATGCTTCAACCTTATCTTTTGCACTGAAGTGCTGGGCTCCCCTGTCATTGTGTATGGGGATATTTGTACAGCCTCCTCCTCCAGTGAGTTGTTTAATTGTCCACCACCATTCATGACTGGATATGGTAGGATTGCAGAGCTTAGATCTGATCCATTGGTTGTGGAATTGCTTAGCTCTGTCTGTCACTTGCTGCTTATGCTGTTTGGCACGCAAGTAGTCCTTTGCTGTAGTTTCACCATGTTGACACCTCATTTCTAGGTATGCCTGGTGCTACTTCGGGCATGCCCTCCTGAACTCTTCATTGAACCAGGGCTGATCCCCTAGCTTGATGGTAATGGTCGAGTGGGGCCATGAGGTTACAGATTGTGTTTGAGTACAACTCTGCTTCTGCTGATGGCCCTCATGGATGCCCAGTCTTGAGTTGCTAGTTCGGTTTGAAATCTACCCCATTTAGCATGGTGGTGGTGCCACACAACACGATGGAGGGTGTCCTCAATGTGAAGACAGGACCTCATCTTTACAAGGACTGTGCTGTCACCAATCCTACGGATACTGTCATGGACAGATGCTTCTGCGGCTGGCAGGTCGGTGAGGATGAGGTCAAGTATGTTTTTCTCTTTTGCTGGTTCCCTTACTACCTGCTGCAGACCCAGAATAGCGGCCATGTCCTCTAGGACTCAGCCAGTTAGGTCTGTAGTGGTTCCACCAAGCCACTCTTGGTGATGAACATTACAGCTAGACTGGGCGGGAGGTTTACAATGAGCTCCCTGAAGGCTGACAACTGCCGTGGAGCTGCCTCAGGGAGCTGCAGTATTGTCGAAAAGATACTTGCACACAAAAAATGCCACAAACTACCTCTAATGCAACTATAAACAACTGACAGCAGAACTTATAACTCCTCAACTTTCAAACACCTTCTGGACGTTGTATCCCGCCCTGGATCGAGAATGATGCAAAAACAGGGTGGTTGCCTGGCTGATTGGCCCACACGCTAAGCATATAAATGCACGGGCCACTAAAAATCCTGGATTGGGGCTTTAGCTGCACGGGAGTCAGAAGCACGCCCATCGACAGTGATATGACACTACGTCACAATGATGTCAGGACACCCGCCTGACGTTTTCCCACATAACTTCATGCTAGTTCAGGTTGGCTGCATGTCCTGTTGGGACAAATAGTAGCATTAGCCAATGGATTCGAAAAACTGATAAATAAATGGGGGAAGGACTGAGAAGGAAGGTGAATTCAATGTCAACTCACATACACAAAGAGAATTAAAGAGGGGGAAGGAAAAATTGGATTGAAAGAGTGAAAAATCGACCAAAAGGAAAAGAATTAAAAAAAAATGATGTTTTTAAAATCACTTAAAACAACCTGAAGGAGTGAAACTGTTTGCTTTGCAGACTAAAGACGTTGATTGGTAATCAACAATTTCCGCATTGTTAACAGAGTATTTACGCTGTTACTCACCTGACTTAACTTTTAGTCAGGTATTTAAGGCTGATCCTGCCCCCAGGCTTTGGAAAATCCCACTTTTTCTGATAAAAGCAAAATACTGCGGATGCTGGAAATCTGAAACAAAACAGAAAATGCTAGAAAAACTCAGCAGATCTAACAGCATCTGTGGAGAGAAAGACAGAGTTAACGGTTCGAGTCTGTATGACTCTTCATGTGGATTCAAAATGTTAACTCGGTCTTTCTCTCCACAGATGCTGTTAGACCTGGAGTTTTTCCAGCATTTTCTACTTTTGTCCCACTTTTTCTGAGCTACTTTGGACACCTGACGCACTTCATAACAGTCTTACTTGTTTCACAATTAACTGACATAAATAAAATGTAATTGTGAGTTCCCCCACCCCCAGCCCTGAAGAACTCATGAAGGAGCTGCTCTTACTTTTCTCCCAACACTCACCCTACACGCCCAACTCCCAACAGCACTCCAAGGGCATCTCTTCAATCAAGTGAATGAAAACAAAAGTGATCAAGGGTCCAATTCATACCATTTTGAATTCAATTGGCTGTGAGCCAATGTTTAGTAAAAGAGCAATGAAGCAGAGGTGTGATGATGTCACTAATAGGTGAACTAGGACCAAGGTTGAGGAGTTGCTTACTCCTCTTATCAAGGCAGCTCTACTCCTTTGTAAATTGAACATTCCTTTATGACAGTAGCAATTTAGTTTTAGAATATATTTGTTTCATCTTACAGATGCTTAAGAAATAGTGACAGAAGAGAGTGCTTTTTAAACAAATAGATAACTTACGTACATTTAACACATTCCACAAGCGGTTGATAGTCAGACGAATCAAGATGAATACAAATAGAAATGCTGAACACAGATTTTCTGATCTTATTGAAGTTTTTTATCTTGACTGTTGCAATTAAATTAAGAAATGTTTTGAAGAAGCATATCTTCCCCTCAGGATAAAGCTTTTGTATCATGTATTCAGTGGTATCAGAATGCCACCTTGAGCAACCTACATTGTAAATTTTGGAAAGCATTGGATATATTGTAATCAGGCAGTGTTTACAGTACAGGACTTCAATCTTAGGCAAAAAAAAAAGTCCACTGGAATCAACCTGCAGGTTTTATAATAATTTTAGTGCTCAGCTTGTATCTTGTCATGGCAGCACAGTACATTACTTGGGGATTTGGTGTCTCATGAGAGACAGTGTTAAGCTTTACAAAGGCTAAACTTCCATATTTGTCTTGCAATTGGTAGAATTTTCATCCGAAGTCTTGATTGAGAAATTTCCACTCCAGTGCCCAAACTTCATCAGAGGTTGAGCCAAGAACTTTTTTTTTACCTGTTTAAGCAGTGTGCTTCTGACCAACATTCAGGAAGTTACAGGGGCACAGTGGGAGCAATGCTAATGAAAATTCCAGATTCTGTCTGGGGAACCAGGATAGACCCAAACATAGTCAAGTACAGGACTGGAAAATACTCTGCAGTCAATCATTGATCCCAAAAACTAATAGCTCTTAACAGTGCAATTCCCCGAAAAATCAATCTAATACTTTCCTGAATTTTTCCAGACCATCAGCTTCTCCCTGAGCAACCCATTCCACACATTCAGCACCTTCACTCTTCTAAACTTGAGTCCATGGGCAGAATTTTTGGGCGTACAATAGCACGAGAAGACGCCGAACGAGCAAACCGACATGCATCCTGCACGTGCGCAATCTTCAGGTCGGCACCCACCATCAATTAAAAGGCCACTAAAAATCCAGTTGAACCCGATTTTACGTTGCCAGTGTGATTTTGCGCTGGTTGCACGGGTAAAATGGGCAGCCCACATATTGAAAAACCTCATCCAAGGGCGGGATAAAAAGGGTCAGCAGCATTGCCAGTGTGAGCAGTAAGCAGTGTAGGAGATAGTTTGCTGCTGGTTACTTATTTCAACTTGACAGCTTCAGCTCTGTTCTGAGCTTCATTCTTAACATTTCCAGGCTTTATTTCAGGACTCATTGGTGTCTCTAAGGCGCCAGGAGCATTCTGACCGTGTGGACCCTTCCAGCTATCAGACAGCCTTCTGTTACCCTGATAATAGGGATTAAGGTCTCTGCTGGAGGCATCTTGTCTGAGGAGGAAGAGAGGGGCAGAAGGGAGAGGAGGCCAGGTGTCCCAATGCAGCTTCCAGAGGAGCGACCTGTGGGAGGAGAGGTGCAGGCACAAGGGGCGCAGGGCCAGCTACCTCAATACGTCCAATGTCGAAGGAGGCTCCGCCTCTCCAGGAAGACTATGACCTCCATTTGTCAGATGATTGGGCCTGGGATCAGCTCTGACTGTGTGGGCGGACACCCCATGCCTGAGTGAGGGCTCACAGGTCCGAGTGCAACCCCAGGTTCCCCTGATTCTGTTCCTGGAGCTGCCTCTCCATGAAAGTTGCCACTCTCTCAATGGAGGGGGCAGTGCGCTCAACCATGAGGGTCAATGCAGTGCTTATCCTCTGCATGGACTCCTCCACAACAGAGGTCATGGCACAACAACCCTCACGGATCTCTGCCAGATCGTCCCACATATCATGCTGCACATCCAGCATCTGCTGCCTAATGGACGACTTCAGAGGCTCATCATCTACCTACGACTCAGCATTTTCCTGGTCTCCAGCAATCTCCGACTGCCGGCGTCTGGGCACTCTCTGCCTCTTCTTACACCTCAAGTAAATGTGAAGTGCCTTCACTGCCGTTCTCTGGCATTCTAGCTGAAATCTAATACCCAATGTGGTGCTGGTATCTGCGCGGGTGCCTGGTTCAGAAACTGGGTGTGACGCAGGTGCATGTGAAAATTGGCAGTCCTCTGGCGTCAGGGGTCCTGCGATTGAGTGCATTCTGGCCTACCCAGCCTGCCCTCCAGCCTGACGTCTCCAGCCGCATTTGAGGCCATGGCTTCAGCCTTCAGAACACTGTACATATACTCTTCCCTGGCAGCCTTCAAGGAGCTGCCTGTGCCGTTTTTAAACTGCCAACTGGGTCGCCATTGGACCCAGCAGCCGACAGGCCCCCACCCCCGCCTGACCCTTCCTGACCATTGGGAAGAGACATTTCACGCTGGGCAGGCCTTAATTGGCCACCCAGCGTGAAATCGTGGTCGGGGTCTGATTGCGGACCCGCTGATCTTGTGTGCCCGCCAAAGGTAAAACTGAGGCCCTTGCAACAGAGAAAGAGGTCTGCATGTCAGATTTCCCCTCAGGAAACTAATATTGAATCTGGGTCAGGGGCTCAACAAAATTAACATAATCAAAATAGCAGCAATGAAGAAAATAATGGCACAAAAGAGTATAAATCCCCAGAACCAAATAGTTTCCATCCTAGGGTTCTAAAGGAAGTAGATGAGATCATTGCAGGTGCTCTGGCAGGAATATTCTAAAGTTCTCTCAATTGGGTCCAAAGTTCCTTTAGATTGGAAAATTGCACGTCACTCAGTTATTTAAGAAAAGTGAGAGGGGGAAGGCAGGGGTTTATGGATCCGTTAGCCTAACATTTGTTGTTGGGAAAGTATTAGAATTTGTAATTAAGGAGAGGCTAACTGAATACCTTGAAATGTTACAGCCGATCAGAGAAGCCAGCATGGATTTGTAAAGGGTGAATGTGACAAATGCGATCAAACTTTTTGAAGAGTTTTTCAAGAGTTGGCTGAAGTAGTTGGCAGGGGAATGTCTATGAATTTTATTTATATGAACTTCCACGAGGCATTTGATAAAATCTTTTGTAAGAGGCTGTTAACTAATATTGATGCTCATGGAGTTGAAAAATATAGACTTGTTTAGGAAACTGGCTGAGCAGTGGGAGACAGAGAGTAGGGATAATGGGTAGGTACTCTAGGATGTGACTACTGGTGTTCTGTAAACGTAAGTATGAAATTACAAAGAGATATTGATAGGTTAAATGGATGGGCAAAGCTGTGGATTTCAATGTAGGAAAATCTGAGGTTATTCACTTTGACCTAAAATGGATAAAACAGGGTACTTTCTAAATAGTGAAATGCTAGAAACACCAGAGATCCAAAGAGGCTTTGGGGTCCAGGTAAATATTTTATTAAAATATCATGAACAGGTACAGAATGCAGCAGTTCAAGAAGGCAGCTCACCACCTCCTTCTCAAGGGCAACTAGGTATGGGCAATAAATGCTGGCCTAGCCAGAGAAGCCCACATCCTGTGAATGAATAAAAAAAAGAAAATAATCAAAAAGGCGAATGGAATGTTGGTTTTTACACCTGGAGGTATATGACACAAGGGGATAGAAGTTATGCTTCAGCTATCTAAAACCCTGGGAAGACCATGCCTGGAATATTGTGAGCAGTCCTGGGCACCATATTTTAGGAATAATATATTGAGCTTGGTGGGGGTGCGGCTTGGATTTACCAGAATGATACCTGGACTCCAACGGTTAAATCGTGAGAATAAATTACCTGAAAGGGTTGCATTCTCTGTTATTTAGAAGGTTAAGGGGTGATTTGATCAAAGTTTATGAGATATTTGTGGAACAGATAGGGTAAATGGAGAGAAACTATTTCTGTTGGCTGGAGACTCTGGGAATAGGAGGCATATCTGAAAAATTAGAGCCTTTACTTTCAAGGGTGAAATTAGGAAACACTTCTACATGCAAAGGATGGTAAAGTTTGGAACCCTTGTCCACAAGTAGCAATTAGTGTTAGATCAACTATTAATTTTAAAACTCAGAGTGATAAAGTTTTGTTAACCAAAGGTGTTAAGGAATATGGGACAAAGGCAGGTAAATGGAGTTAGATTGCAGATCAGCCGGAGTCTCATTGAATGACAGAGCAGGCTTAAGAGACTAAATGGTCTACTCCTGTCCCGGTGTTTCTACATCCCCGGTTCTAGAATTTGTGTTAATCTTGAAATTATTTTTCAGATTCAAGACATCTCCTTCCTGAAGGATCTAGAATTATTGAATAATGTCTTTGCAGAAAATTCTGTTCTCCAAAGTGAACTATCTTGAGCCCTTCAATGTCCCTTCAGGGTACCGATGCCCTTTGTGCCAGTTTGGTTTCCCTTCTTTGCAATGCCTCAAAAATTTGGATCTTCTTGTAGTAACACTGGAGTTGGAGTTGGGCCAGCCTACCTGGAAACAAGCTTGGAAGCAGCCACAGGAGCTGCCAGGTGCCGGAGGCGGGCTGTTTAAAAGGCCCACCTCGTTTCTGTGGGACTTCGTCCACTTAAAACAAAAGCGCAGAGGCCCTCCAGCCTTCACTGCTCACACCCTCTTCACCCTGCAAACACTCCCCATGCCCCATCCATGCCATCCCATGATGTCCAACCGTAAGGTTGGATGGGCCAAGGAAAATTGCGTTCAACTGCGCTGTTAATGGGCTTAATCGCATGCTTAATCGCCAGCGGGCGCCCTTCCAACTGCTGTGCGCGCCCACCGAACAAAATATCACGTAAGTGCACAATGATGTCATCTCGCCCGATGCCATCTCGCGTGATATTACGCCTGATCAGGTCGGGCACACGCCTGCGGAATGTAAAATTCTGCCCAAAGTTTTTTTTTACATAAGTACTGTCACTATAGGGGTCATCGGTTTTATACAGTGTATAGTGGGTCAGTGGGCATGGACCTGTCGTAACTTGGCATAGGGGGCATGAGGAACACAGGAAGGTAGGTACAGAAACAAGCCATTCAGCCCCCTGAGCCTGCTCCACCATTTAACCAGATCATGGCTGATCTTCTGCCTCATCACCATCTTCCTGCACCATCCCTGTACCCCTTGATGTCATTGGTGAGCTGCAGGGCTATGGGCCGGGTGCAGGAAGGTGGGATTATATAGGACACCTGGGTGTCCTCGGGCTGGCATGGACAAGATGGACCGAATAGCCTCCTTCTGTGCTGTAACTTTTCTATGGTTCTATGGTATCTAAAAATCTATCGACCTCTGCTTTGAATATACTGAATGACTGAGCCTCCACAGCCCTGTGGGGTAGAGAATTCCAAAGATTCACCACCTTCTGAGTGTAGAAATTGCTCCTCAGCTCAGTCCTAAACACCTACCTCTTATTATGAGACTGTGTCCCCTGGTTCTGAATCTTCCAGCCATGGGAAACATCCTTCCTGCATCTATGTCACCTCACATTCTTCTCTATTCTCCAGAGAATACTGGCCCATTCTCAATCTCTCCTCAAAGGACAATTCTACTATCTATTAGTCTGGTGAACCTTCATTGCATTCCCTCTGTGGCTAGTATATTCTTCCTTAGATAAGGAGACCAAAACTGCACACAATTTTTCAGGTGGTGGTCTCACCAAGGCTCTGTACAATTGCAGCAAAACTTCCTTACTCCTTTACTCAAATCCCCCTGCGATAAAGGCTAACATACTATTTGCCTTCCTAAATGCTTGTGCACCCGCTTGTTACTGTCAGTGACTTATGAGCAAGGACACCCAGGTCCCTTTGGACATCAACACTTCCCAATCTCTCCCCAATTATGAAATACTCTGCATTTATGTTTTTCCTACCATGAGAGACTACGGGAGGATAGGTGGAAGGGCAGAACTTGGCATTGGAGGTATGAGGTGCCATAGGGAGCGGGCGGAAGAGTAGAGCTTGGCATAGAGGGCATGGGGGTGGGTGGAAGGGCAGAGCTTGGCACGGAGGGTATTAGGAGGTCCTTTTGAACTTACCTTTTAATAAATCTCCTCATGCAGACTAAGGTTCACAACTCCTCTGAGGGGCCATGAACCACAACTCTTTAAAAACCTGGCCTGTCTCCATGAAAATAGCGGAGGAGTAGGACATGCCTATCCCCACAATAAAGGCAGCCAGATTGTGAGTGCTGAATGTGGGGCAGGGAGCAGCCCTCACCCTTTAAAGGCACTACCGAAAATCATACAGCGCGGGAATAGGGTCTGGAATCCTCGGCTTGCCTGCCGTGTTTAAAAGGCTTGGGAGTCAAGCTAACTCAGTGAAAATCCAGGCCATTGGGATTTTTGCTACGCTTACCTATACAAGATCTGACTGAAAAAAGAAAATAAGGGAAACATGGAGCAGGTCTGGCTGCATCTGTGGAGAGAGAAAAACAGAATTAAATGTTTCAGGCCAATGACCTATCATCAGAACAAGATCTGACTAACTTTCCTTACAACTAGCACAAGTTACACAGCTGATTCCAGTGAGCTATCGACCATGACTCTCTGATCCCTCTCCTGTGTGAAGCCCTATAGCCTACACCTGCTTAATCCTTTTCCGCCATTGGTCGAGATTTTCTGGACCTGTCGTGGCTGAACCTGTCGTGGGAGATTCGGTGGCTCAGCAAAAAGTCCACTGACCTTTGGTGGGACCAGACCACCCCAGTGGTGGGCAGGGCCAGGAATCTCACCCATTGTTTATTTCCCTTTCACAGGCCAAACATCTTGCATTATTCTGCTTTAAATGCCTTTTGTCTTTCATTCACCTACTTATCCAGGGCTTTTCGCATTGGGTTCACTGGTACTTGAACACTCCCCTCCTCAATATGGTGCTAATTGGAAACTTAGACTGTTCTGTTCCTGTCCCAGCCCCAAATCATTTATTTATACAGTGAAGAGTAATGGGCTCAATGTTGATTCTTGTGCTGTCTCACCAGTAACTCCCTAGTATCTTGGCCCAGCTTCATTTATAATTCCTTCCTTAAGCCTCTCTGCTTCTCCTTCCTCCTTTAAGATGCTCCTTAAAACCTAACTCTGTGACCAACGCTTTTGATCATCTGGGCTATGATATCACTTTATGTGAGTTAGTATCGTCCATTGTTTGATAGTGCTCCTGTGAAGCACCTTGGGGCATTTTATTAAGTTAAAGTTGCTATAAAAATGCAAGTTCTTGTTGTCCTTAGAGTTTTCCTTTTGGGCAAATGCAAGGGCTGGCGTTGTTAGTTCAGGCCTGAGGGCATATCCTGCCCATTTATTCCCATTAGTCTGGCCTGAGTTCCAAGCTTGGCCCTAAATCTACAAGAGTTGCCTTTTAGTGCACTGCACTGCCCTGTGCCTGCCCTCCCCCCTCTATCCAACCTCACAACTGAATTGCTTTGCAATACATGATCAGCAACAGGTTGATGTCATTGCACAACAAATTGTATCAGCCCTGGCATGTAGTTTAATTGTACATTAACACAGACCAGCAGTCCCATCAGATTGGCTGCGGTAGCTGTATTATCTCCCTTTAGGCTGGTCCCAACTGCTGCTCCCTAGCCCCTTGTCGATGCTGTTCTTGAGTTCACCAAGGGGACATGTGTTGTGACCCAGTCGAGAGGTTTCCTTTGCCTCCACTCAGCAGGTACCCTGACAGTATTACCTGCTCCTGATGATTGGAAGCATAGAAACGCCCCACCCCGCCCCCGCCCCCCACACCCGCCCCCCCCACCCCGCCATAGGTATACCTGCTCCTGAGAATTTAAATTACAAAAAAACTAGGGTCTCACTGCTCTGTGACACGGTGTATTCATTCAGCCAACATGTGCTCCTTTCTCATGACTTTGAAGCAAATGGTAAAAAATTAGGAAAATGATTAGTCCTTGGTGAATATAGGTTTGAAAAGGTGGTGGGGAGGGGGGTTGCAGTTTCATCTCTAGCTCTCCTTAGCACTTTCCCGCTGTCCATCACTCTCACTTAGACGATGAAAAGAAATTCAAACCATTCTTCAACTGACTCCTCTGGCATGTCCCTATCAGCAAAGGACAGCTGCACCCTCGTCAAAAAACATATTCTGGTTACAATAAGTATTAAGTGTCAGTGGCAGGATTTTATCAAAGGCTGTTGCTCAGTAAGAGCCATTAGAACTTACAGAAAATGTAAGCTTTCTCTCTATCCTGATGTCATGACCTTACATTCTTGTTTATATTATTCTGTTGCTCCTAATCTAAAGCTCAGCAGTTATTTAATCACTTTTAGACCACACAAGCCAAACATATCCTAAAACACTTTCAGCAAAGGCTCGAACTTAATTGAAACAAAATGGGTGTATCTGACCTCAAGGCTATCTTCAGGTATTCTTCTTGCTTTGAATTTGGAACTAGGTCAAAGACTCCTTAAAAATAGCAAACAAAGTAAAGCTTTCTAGAATTGAAGTGAAAAATACACAAATGCACTGAGACTTCAAATTGTAACAATTAAAGTAGATAGATGTTGGTAAGCTTCCCTACATGGCTTGACCATATTCTGGGAGATTTCATCACATGATATCCTCAGTCCAACCACACCATCCAGTTTAACAGTATTTTCCCCACCTCCCCATGCCCCCAACTGCACTAATTTTATAATCATTTAAATTAGCGTTCAAAGAAAATGATAAAAAAGGACTTTTCTGAAGACTGCTGTGATATTTCTCCTGGGTTGCTTGCAGTGTCCTGGAGATTCATTTTTTTTATCCACGAGAGACTCCTGGGCAACCCTAGATGGTTGACAGCTGCAGGTGTGATCACTCTGCCTTGAAATCTATGGCAAATTAGTCTACGGGACGGCAACTAAGTTACATGGGATGTAAGTGCCACTATGGTTGCATCTTCAGTGCCTGCTCATTCCACAATACCAGAAATTCCATTGTATGGTCAAGTGGGGAAAATACAGACTAGTCTCCACTTCTTATGGGTATTTCCATTGGCTCCTGTTCCAGGATATGAACCTCAATTTATAGAAATAACTTTTAATCACCCTTTGGGGCACCAGGTCGCTTCCCTGGTCTGAACCCCTCACCCTTTCGCCTCCTGGTCCCCTTCATGCATCTGGAGTCAAGCATACCTCATCTCCATCAGCCTTCAATACTATATAGGTCTGACTGAGTCTAGGATGTATGAACAACTAATGTAGGGACTCCCTGCCCCATGCTCCACCTCCTGCGGACACCTTCTTTGGATAGGACAAGTGGGGATTTTGCACCTTATAAAGCATCCTGTAGAATCCCAGCAAGGTCAAGGGACAAGTGCAATTGGGTCCTTGCAATTTTCCAGTGAGCCTTACTTGTCTCCTCCAGGTGTCACTGTGCAAAACAGCTGAAAGCACTGCAGATCTTCCAGGCCATTGATTGCCACATAAAATGGGGTTTAAAAAAAAAAATCGGACCCTCACACACACCCTGTGATAACCCCCTTCCCCAGTACAGCCCTCGCCTTGCAGACTCTTCCCTTGCCTGAGGCCACTTCTCCCCCTACCCCAAGCATGCCCTAACCCCGCAGCCGTTGCTGGGTTGCTAGGTAGAGACCTGCCCGTGAGCCTCCCTAAAAGTGATGTGGTGCTGCCTGTGAAGCCTGGCGCTGATGGCTGCGAAGGTAGGGTAGGTAAACAAACCTCGAAGTCCCGAGCGAAGTGCAGCTCGCCAGGTGCACGTCGCTTATGTACATTTGTGAAACACGTCGGTGTGCAATCATGCTGATGTGCCCTTATGATCCAGTGTGTGAGGATGATTCCGGCGAGAAAGGCTTATAATGAGATGCTAAAGTGTTGAAATTAGGGTCCCGAACTGCAGTGGTGGGCGACGCGGCCCACCATTGACGGGTGAAGCGGATAATTGCAAATTGGTTTCACGATGGCATGAAACCGATTTTTGGCCTCCTCGCCACATTGTCCACACCCCCCCACCCGCCATGACACCCGACACCAATGCAGCCAGAAAGTTCTGCCCCGATATTTTTTATAAGGTGGGAAACTTGTAAATGTTGACGTTCAAAGAGACTTGGATGTGCATGAATGCAGAAAGTTAGCATGCTGATACAACAAGCAATTAGGAAGGCCAATGGCATTGTTGGCCCTAATTGCAAAGGAATTGGACTACAGGAAGTAGTCTTGTAAGTATAAGTAATGCGTGCTACTTACTTCCACACGGCTTTGGTAGGACCACATATGGAATATTGTGTGCAGGTTTGGTATCCATATTTAAGGAAGGATAGGCCTAAATTTTTATCATGACAAAGACGGTCCCTGGATTTTCCAAAATGGCACCGGAGGCCTGGTTATGGAAGTCCTACCCCCAAGCCCAGCACCCCCTATTTTCTTCAGGTTGCGGGTAATGGGGGGGGGGGTTGTAGTTTGTACATTCATTGTTCAGAGAGGTAGGTGCACATATTAAAGTGCAGCTACTTGCAGCCAGATTCAATTTTCGCTAGTGGGACATCCAAAACATGATTTGTGGGCTTTAGATTTTCAGAAGAAGGTCTAAAGCTGCCAGAGTTGTTTAGAGAGGCAGGGTATCATTTTGGATAGGTCCAGGGGCCACTTTGGGTGAGGTAAAGAGCCCTTTGGGGGGGAATCAGGAGCTCTTTGAGATTGTTAAAATTAGACATAAATGTATGTTAAAAATGGATAAACTTATTGAACTGCCAAGCTGTCAAAGCATTTAAATCTCCTGGCCCTTAAATTTTTGAAAAAAAAAACAGCTTGCCTTTTCACTCTGTCTGTTGATATAAGCCTGAAGGCTAGCATTATAGGATTTATGCTGCATATCTGATTTCACAAGCTATCATTATCACAGTGGGGTCACTGTCAGTTCACTTTTTTATTGACAGTTCCAAGTGGTTACAAAGTCTTTGAAGTGGGCCTATGAACACAGATGTTTGTTTTTATAAGGGATTAAGTAATTGAAAGAACTTAAATGTAGTGAATGTATTTTTAATCAATGAGTGATTTTTTAAAAATAGTGAATTCATCAATAGACATCTAAGAACTTTATTTTATTTCACCTCAGCATGGGTCCTGAGGTCTGCCCATGGTGGATACAGGTAAGTTGGCATGGAAGGTGCAACAGCAAAAGGTGGTGGATGGGGGCATGAGTTGGCATGGGGCCATAAAAGGCTGTTGGGATGGATAGAGCGATATCGGTTGGCATGGAGGATATGAGGGACCATGGGGGGGGTGGTGGGTGTAGATCATAGGTTGGCATGGGGGGTACAGGGACACATGGGGGTGTGTGGGGGGCATGAGGTGGCCGGGATTAGCATGGATGGGGTATGGAAAGTTGTGGAGAAGTGAGGAGTTGTGAGAAGCATGGGCTGGAGTGATGTTTTCAGTTTTGTTTTATTTTTAAATGTGGGGCCAGGTTTTTTTGCTTGTCAGGTGGGCGTGCACCTGACCCGGACAAGCGTAAAATGACGTGTGATGACTTTGGGCGAGTGTCCCGACATCATCGCACACTTGCACAACATTCTGGTCGATGGGCGTGCGGGAATCGGTAGTGCGCCCACTGACAATTAACAGGCCTATTAGGGCCATTAAAGCACCAATTAAGTGGCCCTAATAGGCCTGTTAATTCTCCTCCTTCCCCAAGCAAGCCCTAGCCCTGCAGCTGTTGCTGGGCTGGTAGGTAGAGATCTGCCCATGAGCTCCCCTAAAAGTGATGTGGTGCTGCCTGTGAAGCCTGGCGCTGATGACTGCGAGGGTAGGGTAGGCAAACCTCGAAGTCCTGAGTGAAGTGCAGCTCGCCAAGTGCAAATGGCTTATGTACAATTGTGAAACATGTCAGTGTGCAATCATGCCGACATGCCCTGGTGATCCAGCGAGAAAGGCTTATAATGAGATGCTAATGTATTGAAATGAGGTTCCGTGTAGTAGCAGGAAACACAGCCCACCATTGATGGGTGGAGCGGACGATCGCAAACTGGTTTCACGATGGCATGAACTTATCAGCCATGATTGAATGGCGGAGCAGATTCGATGGGCCGAATGGCCTAATTTCTGCTCCTATGTCTTATGGTCTTATGAAGCCAATTTTTGGCCTCCTTGCGACATTGTCCCCCATACCCCACCTGTCATGACAATAGAGCAAGAAAATTTCACCCCAATATTTTTTATAAGGTGAGTAACTTGTAAATATTGATATTCAAAGAGACTTGGATGTGCATGAATGCAGAAAGTTAACAGGCAGATACAACAAGCAATTAGAAAGTCCAATGTCATTGTTGGCCCTAATTGCAAAGGGATTGGACGACAGGAATAATGAAGCCTTGCTACACTTGCACAGGGCTTTTGTGGGGCCACATAGGGAGTATTGTGTGCAGTTTTGGTCTCTATATTTAAGGAAGGATAGGTCTAAATTTTCACCATGACAGAGAGGGTCTTTGGCTTATGCAAAATAGTGCTGGAGGCCTGATCATGGAAGTCCCACCCCCAAGCCCAGCATCCAAAATTTTCGTCATGGTGGGGGGAACGAGGCTGGATTGTAGTTTGTACATTGTTGGTTCACAGAGGCACCTACACATGTTAAAGAGCAGCTGCCTTCAGTCAGATTCAATTTTTGCTAGGGGGGAGGGCGTCCAAAACATGATTTGTGGGATAAAAGCAAAATACTACAGATGCTGGAAATCTAAAACAAAAGCAGAAAATGCTGGAAAAACTCAGCAGGTCTAACAGCATCTGTGGAGAGAAGAAAAACAGTTAATGTTTTGCATCCTTAGGCCCCTTCTTCACAGCTAAAGAGGAGTAAAGATGTGATTAAGTTTACACTGGCATAAAAAAAGGGGGGTGGAGATGGAGGAGACAGTTCATGGTCTGAAGTTGTTGAACTCAATGTTAAGTCCGGAAGGTTGTAAAGTGCCTAACCGGAAGATGAGGTGCTGTTCCTCTAGTTTGTGTTGGGCTTCACTGGAACATTGTAGCAGGCCAAGGACAGACATGAGAGCAAGATGGGGTGTTGAAATGGCAAGTGACAGGAAGGTTTGGGTCATGCTTACGGACAGACCAAAGGTGTTTATTCCCCTTTTTTCTCCTTTTTTCACTACTCATTCTCATTTTTATTTTTTATTCACTTATTTTTTATTTATTTTCATTTTATTCATTGTTTTATCCCCACCTTGTATCCTATTTTCAATCTTTTTTCCCCACCACTGTCCCCTCCCCACACCCCACCCCCACAAGGATCATCTGTCACTTGTTCATGTTGTTCTTTCCAGAGTGCTTACCATTGTCCTGCTATTATCACATTCTTCTTTCTGACCTTAATGCCATCATCAGCACCTCCTCTAGCCAGTACCAGTATCGTTAACACCCCTTTGTCTTTTTGCCCATGACATCTCTGGCAATCTCTCCTTTGCCTCCACCTATCACTGGCCTTCTATCCAGCTTCAACTTCTCCACCACCCCCTTAAACAGTATAAATTTAATCACATCTTTATTTCTCTTTAGCTCTGAAGAAGAGTCAAACGGACTTGAAACATTAACTGTTTTTTTTCTCTCTCCACAGACGCTGTTAGACCTGCTGAGTTTTTCCAGCATTTTCTGTTTTTATGACATGATTTGTGGGCTTTGGACCTTTCAGAAGAAGGTCTAAAGCTGCCAGAGTTATTTGGAGAGGCAGGGTACCATTTTGGATAGGCCCAGGGACCACTTTGGGAGAGGTAAGGTGCCCTTTGGGAGAAGTCAGGAGCCCTTTGAGATTGTTAAACGTAGACATAAATGTGTGTAACAAATGGATAAACTCATTGAACTGTCAAGCTGTCAAGGGAACTGTCAAGCTGTCAAGGCATTTAAATCTCCTCGCCCTTAAATTTTTGAAAAAAACTGTCTGCAATTTAGAAAATCAGTGCTTGCTATTTCATCATGTCTGTTAGGTATAAGCCTGAAGGTTGGCATTATAGGATTTGTGCTGCAAAACTGATTTCACAACCTATCATTATAACAGTAGGGTCCCTGTCAGTTCACTTTTTTATTAACAGCTTCAAATGCTTACAAAGTCTTTGAAGTGGGCCTATGAATACAGATGTTTGTTTTTATAAGGGATTAAGTGATTTAATGAATTTAAATGTGGTGAATGGGTTTTTACCAATGGAACTTTTTTATAATAGTGAATCCATTAATCGACATCTCAGAACTTTATTTTATTTCATCTCAGCGTGGGTCCTGAGGTCTGCCCATGGTGGATACTGGGTAAAGTGGCATGGAAACTAAACATCAAAAGGTGGTGGGTTGGGGGCATGAGTTGACATGGGGCCATAAAGGGCTGTTGGGATGGATAGAAGGATATAGGTTGGCATGGAGGGTATGAGGGGCCATGGCAGGGTGGGTGGAGGGTCATTGGTTGGCATAGAGGGGTCATGGGGGTAGGTGGGGGACATGAGGTGGCCTGGGTTGGCATGGATGGGGTATGGAAAGTTGTGGAGAGGTGAGGGGTTATGAGGGGTGAGGACTGGAAGGATGTTTGCAGTTTTATAGCTTTTTTAAAAAACTTGGACAAAGTCCCAGATCATGGTTGATTCTTAAATGTCCTCTGAAATTGCCTTGTGAGCCACTGACTTGTAACAAACCGCTAAAAAGCCAATTAAAAAGGAATGAAACCAGACCGCCACAGGCCATTGACCGAGGGACCAGAAACGACAACGACACACTCAGCCTTGTCGACCCTTCAAAGTTTTCCTTACTAACATCTGGGGGCTTGTGCCAAAATTGGGAGCGCTGTCTTACAGACTAGTCAAGCAACAGCCTGACGTAATCATCATCTCGGAATCATATCTTACAGGTAATGTCCCAGACACCACCATCTTCATCCCTGGGTATGTTCTGTCCCACCGGCCGGACAGACCCAGCAGAGGTGGCAGCACAGTGGTATATAGTCAGGAGGGAGTTGCTCTGGGAGTCCTCAACATCGACTCTGAACCACATGAAGTCTCATGCCATCAGGTCAAACATGGACAAGGAAACCTCGGGCTGATTATCACGTACCGTCCCCTCCTCAACTGATGAAGCAGTGCTCTTCCATGTTAAACACTTGGAGGAAGCATTGAGGGGGGCAAGGGTGCAGAATGCAGTCTGGGTGGGGGACTTCAACGTCCATCACCAAGAGTGTCTCGGTAGGGGTACAGACCAAGCTGGCCAAGTCCTAAAGGACATAACTGCTAGACTGGGTCTGTGGCAGGTGTTGAGGGAACAAGAGGGAAAAACATACTTCACCACATCCTCATCAACTTGCCTGCCGCAGATGCATCTGTATCGGTAGGAGTGACCACCCCACAGTCCTTCTGGAGATGAAGTCCTGTCTTCACATTGAGAATATCTTCCATCATGTTGTGTGGCACAATCACCATGCTAAATAGGTTAGATTTCATACAGATATTGCAACTCAAGACTTGGGCATCCATGAGGCACTGTGGGCCATCAGCTGCAACAGAATTGTACTCAATCACAATCTGTAACCTATGGCCTGGCATATCACCCACTCTACCACTACCACCACAGATGCCAGTCTTCAGCCAATTCAATTCACTCCATGTGATATCAAGAAATGGCTGAAGGCAATGGATACTGCAAAGGCTATGGCCCTGACAATACTCCTGCAATTGTCATGAAGACTTGTGCTCCAGGACTTGCTGCATTCTGAGCCAAGTTGTTCCAGTACAGCCAGAACATTGGAACCTACCCAGCAATGTGGAAAATTGCCCAGGTATGGCCCATACACAAAAAGCAGGACAAAGCCAACCCGGCCAATTACCGGCCCATCAGTCTATTCTCCATCATCAGTAAAGTGATGGAAGGGGTCATCAACAATGCTATCAAGTGCCATTTGCTTAGCATTAACCAGCACACTGACGCTCAGTTTGGATTCTGCCAGGGTCACTCAGCTCCTGACTTCATTAAGACCTTGGTTGAAACATAAACAAATGAGCTGAACTCCAGAGGTGAGGTGAGAGTGACTGCCCTTGACATCAAGGCCGCACTTGACCGAGTGTGGCATCAAGAAGCCCAAGTAAAACTGGAATCAATGGGAATCGGGGGGAAAAGTCTCCACAAGTTGGAGTCATACCTAACACAAAGGAAGATGGTTGTGGTTGTTGGAAGTCAATCATCTCAGTTTCAGGATAGCACTGCAGGAGTTCCTCAGGGTAGTATGCTAGGACCAACCATCTTCAGCTACTTCATCAATGACCTTCCATCATAAGG
Organism: Carcharodon carcharias; assembly: GCF_017639515.1. Classification (NCBI taxonomy): domain Eukaryota; kingdom Metazoa; phylum Chordata; class Chondrichthyes; order Lamniformes; family Lamnidae; genus Carcharodon; species Carcharodon carcharias. Next base: position 172,467,773 of record NC_054472.1, read on the forward strand.
TTAGAAGTGGAATATTCCCTGATGGTTGCACAATGTTCAGCACCATTTGCGACTCCTCAGATACTGAAGCAGTCCATGTCCAAATGCAGCAAGACCTGGACAATATCCTGGCTTGGGCTGACAAGTGGCAAGTTGCATTTGCGCCACTCATGCTAGGTAATGCCCACCTCCAGCAAGAGAAAATATAACCATGTCCCCATGACATTCAATGGCATTACCATCACTGATTCCCCCGCTATCAGTATCCTAGGAGTTACCTTTGACCAGAAACTGAACTGGACTGGCCTACTTGATTGGCATCCCATCCACAAATTTTCACTCCTTCCACTAGTGTGTACTATCTACAAGATGCATTGCAGGAACAAACCAAGCCTCCTTAGACAGCAACTTCCAAACCCACGTCCACTATGATCTAGAAGGACAAGGGCAGCAGGTACATGAGAACACCATCTGAAAGTTCCCCTCCAAGCCACTCACTATCCTGACTTTGAAATATATTGCCATTCCTTCACTGTCGCTGGGTCAAAATCCTGGAACTCCACCCCCTCTCACCCACAAACAGCACTGTGGGTGCACCTACTTCACATGGACTGCAGTGGTTCAAGAAGGCAGCTCACCACCACCTTTGCAGGAGAAATTAGGGATGGGTAACAAATGCGGCCTTAGCCAGTGCTGACCTCCCTGGATCCAAAACCTGACTGTCAGGAGCACTTCACACAGAATCACAGTGCAGAAGAGGCCCTTTGGCCCATCGAGTCTGCACCGACACGTGAGAAACACCTGACCTACCTACCTAATCCCATTTACCAGCATTTGGCCTATAGCCTTTAATGTTATGATGTGCCAAGTGCTCTTCCAGGTACTTTCTAAAAGATGTGAGGCAACCTGCCTCCACCACCCTCCCAGGCAGCACATTCCAGACCTTCACCACCCTCTGGGTAAAAAAGGTTTTTCTCACATCCCCCTAAACCTCCTGCCCCTCACCTTGAACATATGCCCCCTTGTGACTGACCCTTCAACTAAGGAGAACAGCTGCTCCCTATCCATCCTGTCACTGCCCCTCGTAATATCTTGTACACTTCCTCCCAAGTCAGGGAATTTTCCGATTGAAAACTCGGGCCATATGCTTGCATTGGAGGCGGCACAGAGAAGGTTCACTAAATTAGGCCCTGGCTTGAGGGGTTTGTCTCATGAATGGGTGCAAAATAGCTTGTAGCACTCTTTCCCCACCACTGATAACACAGTTTCTACACTTATTTGTTGAGGTTCCTTGTTTAACGCTGTGGCAATTTCATTGTTCTGCCACTGAAACTGGAATAGTTTCCAATTTATTCTCAAACCTCCCTTTGTTTCTACAGGAGCAGGCACCAGAATATTCAAAGACATACTGACTCACCCAGCAGTCAATGTTCTGTGCAAAGTTGCAGACTGAAGGTTTAATCATTCTCTGTTGTTTCTTAGAGCAGGCACAGCTCTCTTACAGCTTTCAAAATCCACCCAATTTCAGCTGCATACGTTTGACACCATGTTCCAAGCAGTGGATGAAATGGATTCTGCTCTCAGGCCTTTATACACAGAAAATGACATCAGAGGCCAGATGACTACGGCAAGCCACAGTGCACAAAGGCTGTTCTCCAAACGGTCTTGAAGGTGGAGTTCTACTTTCCTAAGTTTATTTTGCTGCAATAATAAAACGAGGTGAGCTTTCTGTCACAAGAGTTTGGCTTTCAGCCAATTCCTCCATAATCCTTCCCCATGGAAAGCAGGCAGCAAGCAACAAGATCCAAGTATTTAATTGACATAGAAGCTTTCTGCAAAGTACAGGGTGTTACGCATGTCACATGAAACAGCATAAATGCCCTTACCCTCAATCAAAGCTCAACAAAGAATATTGTAATTTGCACAATCGTACAAGAGGCTGCACCAGGGATCAGTTGGAAGAAGAGGGCAGGCTGCCACCATTGGCAGAGGGGAGCATTGAGTTTATCAAAACATCTGTTGAACCACAGTTACAGGCAGGAAGAACTTTAAGGCAGGCTTTAATTGCGGGACCTGTGCATGAAGTGCTTGCTCGGACATAAAGCACAGATGGTCTTGTACACATGTGCAAAATCAAATGGACACAAAGTTTACAAAGAACAAAGAACAAAGAAAAGTACAGCACAGGAACAGGCCCGTCGACCCTCCAAGCCTGCGCCAATCATATTGCCCGTCAACTAAAACATTTTGCACTTTCGGGGTCCATATCCCTCTATTCCCATCCTATTCATGTATTTGTCAAGCTGCCTCTTAAACACCACTATCGTACCTGCTTCCAACACCTCCGCTGGCAGCGAATTCCAGACACTCACCACCCTCGTGTAAAAAACTTGCCCCGCACATCTCCTCTATAGTTTTCTCCTCTCACCTTAAATCTATGTCCCCTAGTAATTGACTCTTCCACCCTGGGAAAAATCTTCTGACTATCTACTCTGTCCATGCCACTCATAATTTTGTAAACTTCTATCAAGTCGCCCCTCAATCTCCGTCGCTCTAGTGAGAACAATCCGAGTTTCTCCAACCTCTCCTCATAGCTAATAACCTCCAGACCAGGCAGCATCCTGGTAAACCTCCTCTGCACCCTCTCCAATGCCTCCATATCCTTCTGGTAATGTGGTGACCAGAATTGCACACAATATTCCAAGTGTGGCCTAACCAAAGTTCTATACAGCTGCAGCATGACTTCCCAGCTTTTATATTCAATATCCCTGCCAATGAAAGCAAGTTTGAAAAAGACATGAGCTAATCTGGCAGAGCCAGTGTGGCTTTGTAGAGGCGATCATATGTGAATGGAGCTTCTTTTGATGGTATGACTATAGATAAAGGGAATAGGTGGATGGGTTATTACATCAAAACACTGACTTTTCACTCCTAGGACCTGCCCAAAACAAACTGATGAAATTTTTAAAAATCTCGTGTTTCTGGCCTTTTAAGTAAGTGCTTATAATGAAATGAATTGAAGCGGGTAGGTTTCCTAGACTTCCTACGACTCTGCTGTTGAAATAGTGTTGGAAGGGCAGGGAATCCACTGCAGAAATTTACCCCTTAGGCATTTAATGTGAGGCCACAGTACAAAGCTGCTCGTAATATGGCACAAATTGAGAGTTTCGCACAGAGAGGCTGAAATCATTCCTAAGTTGGATCAGGAGTAAACCTCTTAGCCCTCAAGCCTGTTCCACAGCAGAAAGAGAGTGAAAAATTACCAATGATGGAGAAGGCAGTGGTTTCCAAGGCTAAGGACAGCTAGAGAGGCCTTACTCTGTATTGAGCTGATAGATTATGTAATTAAATGTAATTGATGATGACCCTGTGGCACATACGCCACAGCATTTCTTCCCCTTGACAAGTATAAAATTCACAAACAAGTTTTCCAATCTAGATGGAGTTGTAAAATATACAATCCTCAAAATGGCATGGTGTACACTGCAGTCACCCGCTAATTTTTTTCAGAAAAATTCTTTAAATAAACAACCACATGCTGGGTAAACAGTTTCAAACATATAGATAGTGAATGTTGTGGGTAAAGGGTCTGAAACTGATTGGCAATTGGAAGTATATTAAACAGAGTTCTTTCCAAAAGTGGTTTCCTTGATGAAATTGGTATTTTATTTAATGATTTTTTTTCATTTGAGATCTAAGTGTATTACCTTTTTTTAAACTGGATCAGGGCCTTGAACACAGAGTATTCTCTAGATAAGTAGAGTGTTAAGTCTCATGAAAGTTGGCTGAAATCACAATATTCATAAAATCTGGAATAAACCCAAGGTTCCATGAAAATCAATCCAGAAACACATGCAGTTACTTATAGCGGATATAGAGTCAAGATAAACGGACATCCTGCAATAATTTACTTTATTTATTATAAAGATATGTAACTAGGATAGCCTATCCTCTTGGTACATCTTGTTTACACCAAGACTGTGGGGAGCAGTTTAATATTCAGCAAGGGTTCACAGAGGAAGTATTGGTTAGCCTGCTGGACTTTAATCTGAATAAATACCACTCTGGGGAACGAGTTCAATTTGATCACAGTGATCTGAAGGGAGGTCAATCTGCTTACTGTTTAAACTTGCCTATTACAGAATCAGGGTGGGCAGTGGATTAAGTTGTACAGGAGGATTGCAACTAAGCAGGATATTAGACTGTTCCATTCTCACTGATCTTATTTTAATTAATTTAATTCAAATTTAATTTATACTAACGAAGCGATTAGAACTCAGGGCAGAATTTTCCATTCCGGGATTAAGTTCCGTGGTTTGGCGGGGGGTGGGCGCAGGCGGGGACTGGGAGTGTTACCGCCATGGAGGTCAGTGGCCAGCATGAAGGTATTTATTCAGATAAAAGTCTAGCGGCCTAACCAATACTTAATTCGCTGAACCCTTGCTCACTATTAAACTGCGATGCTGGCCTAATTAATTATGCAGTCAGGAGTTTCCCAACATTTTGCATGGCGGGGCCATATTTAAAAGGTGTCCGGATATCAAATTACCCAACATTGAATGAGAAGGCAGACCTACTGGAAGCTGCTCCAGATAGAAGGCCCACCTCCTGGAAGCTGCTCCACAGAGAAGGACCACCTCCTGGAAGCTCCTGCTGATAGAAGGCCCACCTCCTGGAAGCTGCTCCAGATAGAAGGCACACCTCGTGGAAGCTGTTGCAGGTAGAAGGCCCACCAACTGGAAGCTCCTGCTGACAGAAGGCCCACCTCCTGAAAGCTGGTCCAGAGAGAAGGCCCACCTCCTGGAAGCTGCTCCAGATAGAAGGCCCACCTCCTGGAAGCTGTTGCAGAAACAAGACCCATCTCCTGGAAGCTGTTGCAGGTAGAAGGCCCACTCATGGAAACTCCTGCAGATAGAAGGCCCACATCCTGGAAGCTACTGCAGATAGAAGGCTCACCACCTGGAAGCTCCTGCTGATAGAAGGCACACTTCCTGGAAGCTGCTCCTGAGAGAAGGCCCACCTCCTGGAAGCTGTTGCAGAAACAAGACCCATCTCATGGAAACTGTTGCAGGTAGAAGGCCCACTTCCTGGAAACTGTTGCAGGTAGAAGGCCCACCTCCTGGAAGCTCCTGCAGAGAGAAGGCCCACCTCCTGGAAGCTCCTGCAGATAGAAGGCCTACCTCTTGGAAGCTGCTCCAGATAGAAGGCCCACCTCCTGGAAGATGTTGCAGATAGAAGGCCTACAACCTGGAAACTCCTACAGAAAGAAGACCCATCTCCTGGAAGCTCCTGCAGACAGAAGATACACCTCCTGGAAGCTGTTGCAGGTAGAAGGCCCATCTCCTGGAAACTATTGCAGATAGAAGGCCGATCTCCTGGAAGCTGTTGTAGGTAGAAGATCCACCTCCTGGAAGCTCCTGCTGGTAGAAGGCCCACCTCCTGGAAGCTGCTCAAATAGAAGGCCCACCTCCTGGAAAGCCTGCAGGTAGAAGACCCACCTCCCAGAAACTGTTGCAGGTAGAACGCTCACCTCCTGGAAACTTCTGCAGATAGAAGGCCCACCTCCTGGAAGCTGTCGTAGGTAGAAGACCCACCTCCTGGAAGCTGTTGCAGATAGAAGGCCCACCTCCTCGAAGCTGTTGCAGATAGAAGGTCCACCTCCTGGCAGCTGCTACAGAGAGAAAGCCCACTTCCTGGAAGCTCCTGCAGATAGAAGGCCCACCTCCTGGAAGCTGTTGCAGATAGGAAGCCCACCTCCTGGAAACTCCTGCAGATAGAAGCCCATCTCCTGGAAACTCCTACAGATAAAAAAACCACCTCCTGCAAACTTCTGCAGATAAAAGACCCACCTCCTGGAAACTCCTGCAGATAAAAGGCCCTCCTCTTAAAAACTGCTGCAGATAGAAGACCAACCTGCTGGAAACACCTAGAGATAAAAGACCCACCTCCTGGAAACTCCTGCAGATAGAAAGCCCTCCTCTAGGAAAATGCTGCAGATAGAAGCCCAACTCCTGGAAACTCCTGCAGATAAAAGACCCACCTCCTGGAAACTCCTGCAGATAAAAGGCCCTCCTCTTAAAAACTGCTGCAGATAGAAGACCAACCTCCTGGAAACACCTAGAGATAAAAGACCCACCTCCTGGAAACTCCTGCAGATAGAAAGCCCTCCTCTAGGAAAATGCTGCAGATAGAAGCCCAACTCCTGGAAACTCCTGCAGATAAAAGACCCACCTCCTGGAAGCTCCTGCAGATATAAGGCCCAACACCTGGAAGCTCCTGCGGATAGAAGACCCACCCCCTGGAAGCTCCTGCTGATATCAGGCCCACTACCAGGAAGCTCCTGCGGATAGAAGGCCCACGTCCTGGAAGCTACTGCAGATAGAAGGCCCAACAACTGGAAGCTCCTGCAGACAGAAGGCCCAGCACCTGGAAGCTCCTGCAGATAGAAGACCCACCACCTGTAAGCTCCTGCGGACAGAAGGCCCACCATCTGGAAGCTCCTGCAGATAGAAGGCCCACCTCCGGGAAGCTACTGCAGATAGAAGACCCATATCCTGGAAGCTGCTGTAAATAGAAGGCCTACGACGTGGAAGCTGTTGCAGATAGAAGGCCCACCATCTGGAAAATCCTGCTGATAGAAGGCCCACCAACTGGAAGCTCCTGTAGATAGGAGGCCCACGTCCTGGAAGCTACTGCAGATAGAAGACCCACCTCCTGGAAACTCCTGCAGAGAGAAGGCACACCTCCTGGAAGCTACTGCAGATAGAAAGCCCACCTCTTGGAAGCTCCTGCAGATAGAAGGCCCACCTCATGGAAACTCCTACAGAAAGAAGAGCCAGCTCCTGGAAGTTCCTGTAGATAGAAAGCCCACTTCCTGGAAATGCTTGCAGATGGAATGCCCACCTCCTGGAATCTCCTGCAAATAGAAGACCCATCTCCTGGAAACTCCTGCAGATAAAAGATCCACCTCGTGGAAGCTGTTGCAGATAGAAGACCCACCTCCTGGAAGTTGTTGAAAATGGAAGGCCCACCTCCTGGAAGCTCCTGCTGATAGAAGCTCCACCTCCTTGGAGCTGCTGTAGATGGAAGGCCCACGTCCTGGAAGCTCCTGCTGATAGAAGACCCACCTCCTGGAAGCTGTTCCAGATACAAGGCCCACCACCTGGAAGCTGTGGCAGATAGTAGGCCCACATCCTGCAAACTCCTGCAGATAGAAGGTCCACCTCCTGGAAGCTCCTGCAGATAGAAGACTCACCTCCTGGAAGCTGTTGCAGGTAGAAGACCCTCCTCCTGGGAACTGCTGCAGATAGAAGGTCCACCTCCAGTAAGCTCCTGCAGATAAAATACCCACCTCCTGGAAGCTGTTGCAGATAGAAGACCCACCTCCTGGAAGCTGTTGCAGATAGAAGACCCACCTCCTGGAAGCTGTTGAAATTGGAAGGCCCACCTCCTGGAAACTCCTGCAGATAGAAGGCACACCTCCTGGAAGCTCCTGTAGAGAGAAGGCCCATCTCCTGGAAGTGGCTCCAGATAGAAGGCCCATCTCCTAGAAGCTGTTGCAGATTGAAGGCCCACCATCTGGAAACTCCTGCAGATAGAAGGCCCACCTCCTGGAAACACCCGCAGATAGAAGGCCCTCCTCTTGGAAACTGCTGCAGATAGAAGACCCACCTCCTGGAAACTCCTGTAGATAAAAGATCCACATTCTGGAAATTACTGAAGATGAAAGAACCACCTCCTTGAAGCTCCTGCTGATAGAAGGCCCATCTCCTGAAGCTGCTCCATTAGAGAAGGCCCACCTCCTGGAAGCTGTTGCAGATAGAAGGCCCACGTCCTGGAAACTCCCACTCATAGAAGGCACAGCTCCTGGAAGCTCCTGCTGATAGAATACCCACCTCGTGGAAGCTCCTGCTGATAGAATGGCCACCTCCTGGAAGCTGCTCCAGAGGGAAAGCACACCTCCTGGAAGCTGCTCCAGAGAGAAGGCCCACCTCCTGGAAGCTGCTCCAGATAGAAGGCACACCTCGTGGAAGCTGTTGCAGATAGAAGGCCCACCTCCTGGAAATGACTGCAGATAGAGGACCCACCTCCTGTTGCAGGTAGAATCCCCACCACCTGGAAACTCCTGCAGATAGAAGGCCCACCTCCTAGAAGCTCCTGTAGATAGAAGACCCATATCCTGGAAGCTCCTGAAGATAGAAGGCCCACCACCTGGAAGCTCCTGTAGATAGAAGACCCACCTCCTGGAAGCTCCTGCAGATAGAAGGCCCACCTCCTGGAAGCTCCTGCAGATAGAAGGCACACCTGCTGGAAGCTCTTGCAGATAGAAGGCTCACCTCGTGGAAACTCCTACAGATAGAAGACCCACCTCCTGGAAGCTGTTGCAAATGGATGGTCCACCTCCTGGAAACGCCTGCAGATAGAGGACCCACTTCCGGGAAGCTCCTGCTGATAGAAGACCCAACTCCTGGAAAATCCTGCAGTTAGAAGGCCCACCTTCTGGAAACGCCTGCAGATAGAAGGCCCATCTCCTGGAACCTCCTGCAGGTAAAAGAACCACTTCCTGGAAACTCCTGCAGAGAAAAGACCAACCTCATGGAAGCTGTTGCAGATAAAAGACTCACCACCTGGAAGTTGTTGCAGATAGAAGGCCCACCTCGTTGAAACTCCTGCAGTTCGAAGACCCACCTCCTGGAAGTTCCTGCAGAGAGAAGGCCCAGATCCAGGAAACTCCTGCAGATAGAAGGCCCACCTCCTGGAAACTCCTGCAGTTGGAAGGCCCACCTCCTGGAAGCTGCTCCATATAGAAGGCCCCCCTCCTGGAAGCTCCTGCAGATAGAAGGCCCACCTCCTGGAAACTCCTGCAGATAAAGGACCCACCTCCAGGAAACTCCTCCAGATAGAAGGCCCACCTCCTGGAAGCTCGTGCAGATAAAAAACCCACCTCATGGAAACTCCTGCAGATAGAAGGCCCACCTCCTGGAAGCTCCTGTAGATAGAAGGCCCACCTAATGGAAGATCCTGCTGATAGGTGGCACACCTCCTGGAAACTGCTGCAGATAGAAGGTCCACATCCTGGAAGCTGCTGCAGATAGAAGGCCCACATCCTGGAAACTCCTGCAGATAGAAGACCCACCTCCGGGAAACAGCTGCAGATAAAAGACCCACCTCCTTGAAGCTGTTGCAGATAAAAGACCCACTTCCTGGAAGCTGTTGTAGTTAGAAGGCCCACGTCCTGGAAATTCCTGCAGATGGAAGGCCCACCTCCTGGAAACTCCTGCAGATACAAGGCCCACCTCCTGGAAGCTACTGCAGAAAGAAGATCCATATCCTGGAAGCTCCTGCAGATAGAAGCCCCAGCACCTGGATGCTCCTGCAGATAGAAGACCCACCCCCTGGAAGCTCCTGCTGATATAAGGCCCACCACCTGGAAGCTCCTGCGGATAGAAGGCCCACATCCTGGAAGCTCCTGAAGATAGAAGGCCCAACACCTGGAAGCTCCTGCAGACAGAAGGCCCAGCACCTGGAAGCTCCTGCAGATAGAAGACCCACCACCTGTCAGCTCCTGCGGACAGAAGGCCCACCATCTGGAAGCTCCTGCAGATAGAAGGCCCACCTCCGGGAAGCTACTGCAGATAGAAGACCCACCTCCTGGAAGCTCCTGCAGAAAGAAGGCCCACCTATTGTAAGCTCCTGCAGAGAGAAGGCCCACCTCCTGGAAGCTACTGCTGATAGAAGACCCATATCCTGGAAGCTGCTGTAAATAGGAGGCCTACGACGTGGAAGCTCCTGCAGATAGAAGGCCCACCACCTGGAAAATCCTGCTGATAGAAGGCCCACCAACTGGAAGCTCCTGTAGATAGGAGGCCCACGTCCTGGAAGCTACTGCAGATAGAAGACCCACCTCCTGGAAACTCCTGCAGAGAGAAGGCACACCTCCTGGAACCTCCTGCAAATAGAAGACCCATCTCCTGGAAACTCCTGCAGATAAAAGATCCACCTCGTGTAAGTTGTTGCAGATAGAAGACCCACCTCCTGGAAGCTGTTGAAAATGGAAGGCCCCACCTCCTGGAAGCTCCTGCTGATAGGAGGCCCACCTCCTTGGAGCTGCTGTAGATAGAAGGCCCACGTCGTGGAAGCTCCTGCTGATAGAAGACCCACCTCCTGGAAGCTGTTCCAGATACAAGGCCCACCACCTGGAAGCGGTGGCAGATAGTAGGCCCACATCCTGGAAACTCCTGCAGGTAGAAGGTCCACCGCCTGGAAGCTCCTGCAGAAAGAAGACTCACCTCCTGGAAGCTGTTGCAGGTAGAAGACCCTACTCCTGGGAACTGCTGCAGATAGAAGGCCCACCTCCTGTAAGCTCCTGCAGATAAAAGACCCACCTTGTGGAAGCTGTTGCAGATAGAAGACCCACCTCCTGGAAGCTGTTGAAATTTGAAGGCCCACCTCCTGGAAACTCCTGCAGATAGAAGGCACACCTCCTGGAAGCTCCTGTAGAGAGAAGGCCCATCTCCTGGAAGCTCCTGTAGATAGAAGGCCCACCTAATGGATGATCCTGCTGATAGGAGGCACACCTCCTGGAAACTGCTGCAGATAGAAGGCCCACATCCTGGAAGCTGCTGCAGATAGAAGGCCCACATCCTGGAAACTCCTGCAGATAGAAGACCCACCTCCGGGAAACAGCTGCAGATAAAAGACCCACCTCCTTGAAGCTGTTGCAGATAAAAGACCCACTTCCTGGAAGCTGTTGTAGTTAGAAGGCCCACGTCCTGGAAATTCCTGCAGATGGTAGGCCCACCTCCTGGAAACTCCTGCAGATACAAGGCCCACCTCCTGGAAGCTACTGCAGAAAGAAGATCCATATCCTGGAAGCTCCTGCAGATAGAAGCCCCAGCACCTGGATGCTCCTGCAGATAGAAGACCCACCTCCTGGAAGCGCCTGCTGATATAAGGCCCACCACCTGGAAGCTCCTGCGGATAGAAGGCCCACATCCTGGAAGCTCCTGAAGATAGAAGGCCCAACACCTGGAAGCTCCTGCAGACAGAAGGCCCAGCACCTGGAAGCTCCTGCAGATAGAAGACCCACCACCTGTCAGCTCCTGCGGACAGAAGGCCCACCATCTGGAAGCTCCTGCAGATAGAAGGCCCACCTCCGGGAAGCTACTGCAGATAGAAGACCCACCTCCTGGAAGCTCCTGCAGAAAGAAGGCCCACCTATTGTAAGCTCCTGCAGAGAGAAGGCCCACCTCCTGGAAGCTACTGCAGATAGAAGACCCATATCCTGGAAGCTGCTGTAAATAGAAGGCCTACGACGTGGAAGCTCCTGCAGATAGAAGGCCCACCACCTGGAAAATCCTGCTGATAGAAGGCCCACCAACTGGAAGCTCCTGTAGATAGGAGGCCCACGTCCTGGAAGCTACTGCAGATAGAAGACCCACCTCCTGGAAACTCCTGCAGAGAGAAGGCACACCTCCTGGAACCTCCTGCAAATAGAAGACCCATCTCCTGGAAACTCCTGCAGATAAAAGATCCACCTCGTGTAAGTTGTTGCAGATAGAAGACACACCTCCTGGAAGCTGTTGAAAATGGAAGGCCCACCTCCTGGAAGCTCCTGCTGATAGGAGGCCCACCTCCTTGGAGCTGCTGTAGATAGAAGGCCCACGTCCTGGAAGCTCCTGCTGATAGAAGACCCACCTCCTGGAAGCTGTTCCAGATACAAGGCCCACCACCTGGAAGCTGTGGCAGATAGTAGGCCCACATCCTGGAAACTCCTGCAGATAGAAGGTCCACCGCCTGGAAGCTCCTGCAGATAGAAGACTCACCTCCTGGAAGCTGTTGCAGGTAGAAGACCCTCCTCCTGGGAACTGCTGCAGATAGAAGGCCCACCTACTGTAAGTTCCTGCAGATAAAAGACCCACCTTGTGGAAGCTGTTGCAGATAGAAAACCCACCTCCTGGAAGCTGTTGAAATTGGAAGGCCCACCTCCTGGAAACTCCTGCAGATAGAAGGCACACCTCCTGGAAGCTCCTGTAGAGAGAAGGCCCATCTCCTGGAAGCTGCTCCAGATAGGAGGCCCATCTCCTGGAAACTCCTAAAGAAAGAAGAGCCAGCTCCTGTTAGTTCCTGCAGAGAGAAGGCCCAGATCCAGGAAACACCTGCAGATAGAAGGCCCACCTCCTGGAAACTCCTGCAGTTGGAAGGCCCACCTCCTGGAAGCTGTTCCAGATAGAAGGCCCCCCTCCTGGAAGCTCCTGCAGATAGAAGGCCCACCTCCTGGAAAATCCTGCAGATAAAGGACCAACCACCGGGAAACTCCTCCAGATAGAAGACCCACCTCCTGGAAGCTCCTGCGGATAGAAGGCCCACCTCCTGGAAGCTCCGGCAGAGAGAAGGCCCAGCTCCTGGAAGCTCCAGCAGAGAAAAAACCCACCTCATGGAAACTCCTGCAGATAGAAGGCCCACCTCCTGGAAGCTCCTGTAGATAGAAGGCCCACCTAATGGAAGATCCTGCTGATAGGAGGCACACCTCCTGGAAACTGCTGCAGATAGAAGACCCACCTCCGGGAAACAGCTGCAGATAAAAGACCCACCTCCTTGAAGCTGTTGCAGATAAAAGACCCACTTCCTGGAAGCTGTTGTAGATAGAAGGCCCACCTCCTGGAAAATCCTGCAGATAAAGGACCAACCACCGGGAAACTCCTCCAGATAGAAGACCCACCTCCTGGAAGCTCCTGCAGATAGAAGGCCCACCTCCTGGAAGCTCCTGCTGATAGAAGACCCAACTCCTGGAAAATCCTGCAGTTAGAAGGCCCACCTTCTGGAAACGCCTGCAGATAGAAGGCCCATCTCCTGGAATCTCCTGCAGATAAAAGAACCACTTCCTGGAAACTCCTGCAGAGAAAAGACCAACCTCATGGAAGCTGTTGCAGATAAAAGACTCACCACCTGGAAGTTGTTGCAGATAGAAGGCCCACCTCGTTGAAACTCCTGCAGTTCGAAGACCCACCTCCTGGAAGTTCCTGCAGAGAGAAGGCCCAGATCCAGGAAACTCCTGCAGTTGGAAGGCCCACCTCCTGGAAGCTGCTCCATATAGAAGGCCCCCCTCCTGGAAGCTCCTGCAGATAGAAGGCCCACCTCCTGGAAACTCCTGCAGATAAAGGACCCACCTCCGGGAAACTCCTCCAGATAGAAGGCCCACCTCCTGGAAGCTCGTGCAGATAAAAAACCCACCTCATGGAAACTCCTGCAGATAGAAGGCCCACCTCCTGGAAGCTCCTGTAGATAGAAGGCCCACCTAATGGAAGATCCTGCTGATAGGAGGCACACCTCCTGGAAACTGCTGCAGATAGAAGGCCCACATCCTGGAAGCTGCTGCAGATAGAAGGCCCACATCCTGGAAGCTGCTGCAGATAGAAGACCCACCTCCGGGAAACAGCTGCAGATAAAAGACCCACCTCCTTGAAGCTGTTGCAGATAAAAGACCCACTTCCTGGAAGCTGTTGTAGTTAGAAGGCCCACGTCCTGGAAATTCCTGCAGATGGAAGGCCCACCTCCTGGAAACTCCTGCAGATACAAGGCCCACCTCCTGGAAGCTACTGCAGAAAGAAGATCCATATCCTGGAAGCTCCTGCAGATAGAAGGCCCAGCACCTGGATGCTCCTGCAGATAGAAGACCCACCCCCTGGAAGCTCCTGCTGATATAAGGCCCACCACCTGGAAGCTCCTGCGGATAGAAGGCCCACATCCTGGAAGCTCCTGAAGATAGAAGGCCCAACACCTGGAAGCTCCTGCAGACAGAAGGCCCAGCACCTGGAAGCTCCTGCAGATAGAAGACCCACCACCTGTCAGCTCCTGCGGACAGAAGGCCCACCATCTGGAAGCTCCTGCAGATAGAAGGCCCACCTCCGGGAAGCTACTGCAGATAGAAGACCCACCTCCTGGAAGCTCCTGCAGAAAGAAGGCCCACCTATTGTAAGCTCCTGCAGAGAGAAGGCCCACCTCCTGGAAGCTACTGCTGATAGAAGACCCATATCCTGGAAGCTGCTGTAAATAGAAGGCCTACGACGTGGAAACTCCTGCAGATAGAAGGCCCACCACCTGGAAAATCCTGCTGATAGAAGGCCCACCAACTGGAAGCTCCTGTAGATAGGAGGCCCACGTTCTGGAAGCTACTGCAGATAGAAGACCCACCTGCTGGAATCTCCTGCAGAGAGAAGGCACACCTCCTGGAACCTCCTGCAAATAGCAGACCCATCTCCTGGAAACTCCTGCAGATAAAAGACCCACCTTGTGGAAGCTGTTGCAGATAGAAGACCCACCTCCTGGAAGCTGTTGAAATTGGAAGGCCCACCTCCTGGAAACTCCTGCAGATAGAAGGCACACCTCCTGGAAGCTCCTGTAGAGAGAAGGCCCATCTCCTGGAAGCTGCTCCAGATAGGAGGCCCATTTCCTAGAAGCTGTTGCAGATAGAAGGCCCACCTCCTGGAAACTCCTAAAGAAAGAAGAGCCAGCTCCTGTTAGTTCCTGCAGAGAGAAGGCCCAGATCCAGGAAACACCTGCAGATAGAAGGCCCACCTCCTGGAAACTCCTGCAGTTGGAAGGCCCACCTCCTGGAAGCTGTTCCAGATAGAAGGCCCACCTCCTGGAAGCTCCTGCAGATAGAAGGCCCACCTCCTGGAAAATCCTGCAGATAAAGGACCAACCTCCGGGAAACTCCTCCAGATAGAAGACCCACCTCCTGGAAGCTCCTGCGGATAGAAGGCCCACCTCCTGGAAGCTCCAGCAGGGAGAAGGCCCAGCTCCTGGAAGCTCCAGCAGAGAAAAAACCCACCTCATGGAAACTCCTGCAGATAGAAGGCCCACCTCCTGGAAGCTCCTGTAGATAGAAGGCCCACCTAATGGAAGATCCTGCTGATAGGAGGCACACCTCCTGGAAACTGCTGCAGATAGAAGGCCCACATCCTGGAAACTCCTGCAGATAGAAGACCCACCTCCGGGAAACAGCTGCAGATAAAAGACCCACCTCCTTGAAGCTGTTGCAGATAAAAGACCCACTTCCTGGAAGCTGTTGTAGATAGAAGGCCCACGTCCTGGAAATTCCTGCAGATGGAAGGCCCATCTCCTGGAAATTCCTGCAGATACAAGGCCCACCTCCTGGAAGCTACTGCAGAAAGAAGACCCATATCCTGGAAGCTCCTGTAGATAGAAGGCCCACGAACTGGAAGCTCCTGCAGATATAAGGCCCAACACCTGGAAGCTCCTGCAGATAGAAGGCCCAGCACCTGGAAGCTCCTGCAGATAGAAGACCCACCACTTGGAAGTTCCTGCTGATATAAGGCCCACCACCTGGAAGCTCCTCTGGACAGAAGGCCCACCACCTGTAAGGTCCTGCGGACAGAAGGCCCACCTCCTGGAAGATCCTGCAGATAGAAGACCCACCTCCTGGAAGCTCCTGCAGATAGAAGAACGACTTCCTGGAAACTCCTGCAGATAAAAGACCCACCTCATGGAAACTCCTCCAGATAGAAGACCCACCTCCTGGAAGCTCCTGCGGAGAGGATTCCCACCTCCCGGATGCTCCTGCAGATAAAAAACCCACCTCATGGAAACTCCTGCAGATAGAAGGCCCACCTCCTGGAAGCTCCTGTAGATAGAAGGCCCACCTAATGGAAGATCCTGCTGATAGGAGGCACACCTCCTGGAAACTGCTGCAGATAGAAGGCCCACATCCTGGAAGCTGCTGCAGATAGAAGGCCCACATCCTGGAAACTCCTGCAGATAGAAGACATACCTCCGGGAAACAGCTGCAGATAAAAGACCCACCTCCTTGAAGCTGTTGCAGATAAAAGACCCACTTCCTGGAAGCTGTTGTAGATAGAAGGCCCACGTCCAGGAAATTCCTGCAGATGGAAGGCCCACCTCCTGGAAACTCCTGCAGATACAAGGCCCACCTCCTGGAAGCTACTGCAGAAAGAAGACCCATATCCTGGAAGCTTCTGTAGATAGAAGGCCCACGAACTGGAAGCTCCTGCAGATCGCAGGCCCACCACCCGGAAGCTCCTGCAGATATAAGGTCCAACACCTGGAAGCTCCTGCGGATCGAAGGCCCAGCACCTGGAAGCTCCTGCAGATAGAAGACCCACCACTTGGAAGTTCCTGCTGATATAAGGCCCACCACCTGTAAGGTCCTGCGGACAGAAGGCCCACCATCTGGAAGCTCCTGCAGATAGAAGGCCCACGTCCTGGAAGCTACTGCAGATAGAAGACTCACCTCATGGAAGCTCCTGCAGATAGAAGGCCCACCTATTGTAAGCTCCTGCGGAGAGAAGGCCCACCTCCTGGAAGCTACTGCAGATACAAGACCCATATCCTGGAAGCTGCTGTAAATAGAAGGCCTACGATCTGGAAGCTCCTGCAGATAGAAGGCCCACCACCTGGAAGCTCCTGCAGATAGAAGGGCCAGCAGCTGGAAGCTCCTGCTGATAGAAGGCCCATCACCTGGAAGCTCCTGCTGATAGAAGGCCCACCAACTGGAAGCTCCTGTAGATAGGCGGCCCACGTCCTGGAAGCTACTGCAGATAGAAGACCCACCTCTTGGAAGCTCCTGCAGAGAGAAGTCACACCTCCTGGAAGCTCCTGCAGATAGAAGGCCCACCTCCTGGAAGTTCCTGCAGACAGAAGGCCCAGATCCAGGAAATTCCTGCAGATAGAAGGCCCACCTCCTGGAAACTCCTGCAGTTGGAAGGCCGACCTCCTGGAAGCTGCTCCAGATAGAAGGCCCCCCTCCTGGAAGCTCCTGCAGATAGAAGGCCCACCTCCTGGAAACTCCTGCAGATAAAGGACCCACCTCCGGGAAACTCCTCCAGATAGAAGGCCCACGTCCTGGAAGCTCCTGCAGATAAAAAACCCACCTCATGGAAACTCCTGCAGATAGAAGGCCCACCTCCTGGAAGCTCCTGTAGATAGAAGGCCCACCTAATGGAAGATCCTGCTGATAGGTGGCACACCTCCTGGAAACTGCTGCAGATAGAAGGCCCAAATCCTGGAAGCTGCTGCAGATAGAAGGCCCACATCCTGGAAACTCCTGCAGATAGAAGACATACCTCCGGGAAACAGCTGCAGATAAAAGACCCACCTCCTTGAAGCTGTTGCAGATAAAAGACCCACTTCCTGGAAGCTGTTGTAGATAGAAGGCCCACCTCCTGGAAACTCCTGCAGATACAAGGCCCACCTCCTGGAAGCTCCTGTAGATAGAAGGCCCACGAACTGGAAGCTCCTGCAGATCGCAGGCCCACCACCTGGAAGCTCCTGCAGATAGAAGGCCCAACACCTGGAAGCTCCTGCAGATATAAGGCCCAACACCTGGAAGCTCCTGAAGATATAAGGCCCACCACCTGGAAGCTCCTGCGGACAGAAGGCCCACCACCTGTAAGGTCCTGCGGACAGAAGGCCCACCATCTGGAAGCTCCTGCAGATAGAAGGCCCACCTCCTGGAAGCTACTGCAGATACAAGACCCATATCCTGGAAGCTGCTGTAAATAGAAGGCCTACGATCTGTAAGCTCCTGCAGATAGAAGGCCCACCACCTGGAAGCTCCTGCTGATAGAAGGCCCACCAACTGGAAGCTCCTGTAGATAGGAGGCCCACGTTCTGGAAGCTACTGCAGAGAGAAGGCACACCTCCTGGAAGCTCCTGCAGATAGAAGACTCACCTCCTAGAAGCTGTTGCAGATAGAAGGCCCACCACGTGGAAACACCTGCAGATAGAAGGCCCCCCTCATGGAAACTCCTACAGGAAGAAGAGCCAGCTCCTGGAAGTTCCTGTAGATAGAAAGCCCACTTCCTGGAAATGCCTGCAGATGGAAGGCCCACCTCCTGGAAACTCCTGCAAATAGAAGACCCACCTCCTGGAAACTCCTGCAGATAAAAGATCCAGTTCGTGGAAGCTGTTGCAGATAGAAGACCCACCTCCTGGAACCTCTTGAAAATGGAAGGCCCAACTCCTGGAAGCTCCTGCTGATAGAAGGCCTACTTCCTTGGAGCTGCTGTAGATAGAAGGCCCACATCCTGGAAGCTCCTGCTGATAGAAGACCCACCTCCTGGAAGCTGTTCCAGATACAAGGCCCACCACCTGGAAGCTGTGGCAGATAGTAGGCCCACATCCTGGAAACACCTGCAGATAGAAGGTCCACCTCCTGGAAGCTCCTGCAGATAGAAGACTCACCTCCTGGAAGCTGTTGCAGGTAGAAGACCATCCTCCTGGGAAATGCTGCAGATAGAAGACCCACCTCCTGGAAGCTCCTGCGGATAAAGGACCCACCTCCTGGAAGCTGTTGCAGATAGAAGACCCACCTCCTGGAGCTTTTGAAAATGGAAGGCCCACCTCCTGGAAACTCCTGCAGATTGAAGGCCCACCATCTGGAAACTCCTGCAGATAGAAGGCCCACCTCCTGGAAACTCCTAAAGAAAGAAGAGCCAGCTCCTGGGAGTTCCTGTAGATAGAAAGCCCACTTCCTGGAAATACCTGCAGATGGAAGGCCCAGCTCCTAGAACCTCCTGCAAATAGAAGACCCACCTCCTGGAAGCTGCTTCCTAGAGAAGGCCCACCTCCTGGAAGCTGTTGCAGATAGAAGGCCCACCTCCTGGAACCTCCTGCAATTAGAAGACCCACCTCCTGGAAATTCCTGCAGATAAAAGATCCACCTCGTGGAAGCTGTTGCAGATTGAAGACCCACCTCCTGGAAGCTGTTGCAGGTAGAAGACCATCCTCCTGGGAAATGCTGCAGATAGAAGGCCCACCTCCTGTAAGCTCCTGCAGATAAAAGACCCACCTCCTGGAAGCTGTTGCAGATAGAAGACCCACCTCCTGGAAGCTTTTGAAAATGGAAGGCCCACCTCCTGGAAACTCCTGCAGATAGAAGGCCCACCACCTGGAAACTCCTGCAGATAGAAGGCCCACCTCCTGGAAACTCCTAAAGAAAGAAGAGCCAGCTCCTGGGAGTTCCTGTAGATAGAAAGCCCACTTCCTGGAAATACCTGCAGATGGAAGGCCCAGCTCCTAGAACCTCCTGCAAATAGAAGACCCACCTCCTGGAAGCTGCTTCCTAGAGAAGGCCCACCTCCTGGAAGCTGTTGCAGATAGAAGGCCCACCTCCTGGAAGCTGTTGCAGATAGAAGGCCCACCACCTGGAAATTCCTGCAGATAGAACGTCCACCCACTGGAAATTCCTACAGAAACAAGACCCAGCTCCTGGAAGTTCCTGCAGACAGAAAGCCCACCTCCTGGGAATGCCTGCAGATAGAAGACCCACCTCTTGGAATCTCCTGCAGATAGAAGACCCACCTCCTTCAAGCTGTTGCATATAGAAGTCCCACCTCCTGGAAACTCTAGCAGATAAAAGACCCACCTCCTGGAAGCTGTTACCGATAGAAGACCCAGCTTCTGGAAGCTCTTGAAAATGGAAGGCCCACCTGGAAAATCCTCCTGATACAAGGCCGACCTCCTTGTAGCTATTGCAGATAGAAGGCCCACCACCTGGAAGCTCCTTCTGATAGAAGATCCACCTCCTGGATGCTGTTCCATATAGAAGGCCCACCACATGGAAGCTTTGGCAGATACTAGGTCACATCCTGGAAGCTCCTGCAGATAGAAGATCCACCTCCTGGAAGCAGATGCAGGTAGAAGGCCCACCTCCTGTAAACTCCTGCAGATAGAAGACGCACCTCCTGGCAGCTCCTGCAGAGAGTAGGCCCATCACCTGGAAGCTGCTCCAGATAGAAGGCCCACCTAGTGGAAGCTGTTGCAGATAGAAGGCCCACCTCCTGCAAACTGTTGCATATAGAAGACACACCTCCTGGAAACTCCAGCAAATAAAAGACCCACGTCCTGGAAGCTGTTGCAGATAGAAGACCCACCTCCTGGAAGCTACTGCAGATAGAAGACCCACCTCCTGGAAGCTCCTGCAGATAGAAGGCCCACCTCCTGTAAGCTCCTGCAGATAGAAGGCCCAACTCCTGTAAGCTCCTGCAGATAGAAGACACATCTCCTGGGAACTCCAGCACATAAAAGACCCACCTCCTGGAAGCTGTTGATGGTAGAAGACCCACCTCCTGGAAGGTGTTGAAATTGGAAGGCCCACCTCCTGGAAGCTCCCTCTGATAGAAGGCCCATCTCCTTGGAGCTGCTGTAGATAGAAGGCCCACCTCCTGGAAGCTCCTGCTGTTAGAAGACCCACCTCCTGGATGCTGTTCCAGATAGAAGGCCTACCACCTGGAAGCTGTGTGAAATAGTAGGCGCACATCCAGGAAACTCCTGCAGATAGAAGGCCCACCTCCTGGAAGCTCCTGCAGATAGAAGACCCACCTCCTGGAAGCTGTTGCAGGTAGAAGGCCCACCTCCTGGAAACTACTGCAGATAGAAGACCCACCTCCTGGAAGCTCCTCCAGATAGAAGGCCCACCTCCTGGAAGCTGTTGCAGATAGAAGGCCCACCACCTGGAAGTTCCTGCAGATAGAAGGCCCACTTCCTGGAAATGCCTGCAGATGGAAGGCCCACCTCCCGGAAACTCCTACAAATAGAAGACCCACCTCCTGCAAACTCCTGCAGATGGAAGAACCACCTCCTGCAAGCTGTTGCACATAGAAGACGCACCTCCTGGAAACTACTGCAGTAAAAGACCCACCTCCTGGAAGCTACTGCAGATAGAAGACCCACCTCCGGGAAGCTCCTGCAGATAGAAGGCCCACCTCCTGTAAGCTCCTGCAGATAGAAGACCCAACTCCTGTAAGCTCCTGGAGATAGAAGACAGATCTCCTGGGAACTCCAGCACATAAAAGACCCACCTCCTGGAAGCTGTTGATGATAGAAGACCCACCTCCTGGAAGGTGTTGAAATTGGAAGGCCCACCTCCTGGAAGCTCCCTCTGATAGAAGGCCCATCTCCTTGGAGCTGCTGTAGATAGAAGGCCCACCTCCTGGAAGCTCCTGCTGTTAGAAGACCCACCTCCTGGATGCTGTTCCAGATAGAAGGCCTACCACCTGGAAGCTGTGTGAAATAGTAGGCGCACATCCAGGAAACTCCTGCAGATAGAAGGCCCACCTCCTGGAAGCTCCTGCAGATAGAAGACCCACCTCCTGGAAGCTGTTGCAGGTAGAAGGCCCACCTCCTGGAAACTACTGCAGATAGAAGACCAACCTCCTGGAAGCTCCTCCAGATAGAAGGCCCACCTCCTGGAAGCTGTTGCAGATAGAAGGCCCACCACCTGGAAGTTCCTGCAGATAGAAGGCCCACTTCCTGGAAATGCCTGCAGATGGAAGGCCCACCTCCCAGAAACTCCTACAAAAAGAAGACCCACCTCCGGCAAACTCCTGCAGATGGAAGAACCAACTCTTGCAAGCTGTTGCACATAGAAGACGCACCTCCTGGAAACTACTGCAGATAAAAGACCCACCTCGTGGAAGCTGTTGCAGATAGAATACCCACATCCTGGAAGCTGTTGCAGATAGAAGACCGACCTCCTTGAATCTACTGCAGACAGAAGACCCACCTCCTGCAAGCTGTTGCATATAGAAGACGCACCTCCTGGAAACTCCTGCAGATGAAAGATCCACCTCGTGGAAGCTGTTGCAGATAGAAGACCCACCTCCTGGAAGCTGTTCCAGATACAAGGCCCACCACCTGGAAGCTGTCGCAGATAGTAGGCCCACATCCTGGAAACTCCTGCAGATAGAAGGCCCACCTCCTGGAAGCTCTTGCAGAGAGAAGGCACACCTCCTGCAAGCTGGTGCATAAAAGAAGACCCACCTCCTGGAAGCTGTTGCAGGTAGAAGACCATCCTCCTGGGAAATGCTGCAGATAGAAGGCCCACCTCCTGTAAGCTCCTGCAGATAAAAGACCCACCTCCTGGAAGCTCCTGCGGATAAAAGACCCACCTCCTGGAAGCTGTTGCAGATAGAAGACCCACCTCCTGGAAGCTTTTGAAAATGGAAGGCCCACCTCCTGGAAACTCCTGCAGATAGAAGGCCCACCACCTGGAAACTCCTGCAGATAGAAGGCCCACCTCCTGGAAACTCCTAAAGAAAGAAGAGCCAGCTCCTGGGAGTTCCTGTAGATAGAAAGCCCACTTCCTGGAAATACCTGCAGATGGAAGGCCCAGCTCCTAGAACCTCCTGCAAATAGAAGACCCACCTCCTGGAAGCTGCTTCCTAGAGAAGGCCCACCTCCTGGAAGCTGTTGCAGATAGAAGGCCCACCACCTGGAAATTCCTGCAGATAGAACGTCCACCCACTGGAAATTCCTACAGAAACAAGACCCAGCTCCTGGAAGTTCCTGCAGACAGAAAGCCCACCTCCTGGGAATGCCTGCAGATAGAAGACCCACCTCTTGGAATCTCCTGCAGATAGAAGACCCACCTCCTTCAAGCTGTTGCATATAGAAGACCCACCTCCTGGAAACTCTAGCAGATAAAAGACCCACCTCCTGGAAGCTGTTACCGATAGAAGACCCAGCTTCTGGAAGCTCTTGAAAATGGAAGGCCCACCTGGAAAATCCTCCTGATACAAGGCCGACCTCCTTGTAGCTATTGCAGATAGAAGGCCCACCACCTGGAAGCTCCTTCTGATAGAAGACCCACCTCCTGGATGCTGTTCCATATAGAAGGCCCACCACATGGAAGCTTTGGCAGATACTAGGTCACATCCTGGAAGCTCCTGCAGATAGAAGATCCACCTCCTGGAAGCAGATGCAGGTAGAAGGCCCACCTCCTGTAAACTCCTGCAGATAGAAGACGCACCTCCTGGCAGCTCCTGCAGAGAGTAGGCCCATCACCTGGAAGCTGCTCCAGATAGAAGGCCCACCTAGTGGAAGCTGTTGCAGATAGAAGGCCCACCTCCTGCAAACTGTTGCATATAGAAGACACACCTCCTGGAAACTCCAGCAAATAAAAGACCCACGTCCTGGAAGCTGTTGCAGATAGAAGACCCACCTCCTGGAAGCTACTGCAGATAGAAGACCCACCTCCTGGAAGCTCCTGCAGATAGAAGGCCCACCTCCTGTAAGCTCCTGCAGATAGAAGGCCCAACTCCTGTAAGCTCCTGCAGATAGAAGACACATCTCCTGGGAACTCCAGCACATAAAAGACCCACCTCCTGGAAGCTGTTGATGGTAGAAGACCCACCTCCTGGAAGGTGTTGAAATTGGAAGGCCCACCTCCTGGAAGCTCCCTCTGATAGAAGGCCCATCTCCTTGGAGCTGCTGTAGATAGAAGGCCCACCTCCTGGAAGCTCCTGCTGTTAGAAGACCCACCTCCTGGATGCTGTTCCAGATAGAAGGCCTACCACCTGGAAGCTGTGTGAAATAGTAGGCGCACATCCAGGAAACTCCTGCAGATAGAAGGCCCACCTCCTGGAAGCTCCTGCAGATAGAAGACCCACCTCCTGGAAGCTGTTGCAGGTAGAAGGCCCACCTCCTGGAAACTACTGCAGATAGAAGACCCACCTCCTGGAAGCTCCTCCAGATAGAAGGCCCACCTCCTGGAAGCTGTTGCAGATAGAAGGCCCACCACCTGGAAGTTCCTGCAGATAGAAGGCCCACTTCCTGGAAATGCCTGCAGATGGAAGGCCCACCTCCCGGAAACTCCTACAAATAGAAGACCCACCTCCTGCAAACTCCTGCAGATGGAAGAACCACCTCCTGCAAGCTGTTGCACATAGAAGACGCACCTCCTGGAAACTACTGCAGTAAAAGACCCACCTCCTGGAAGCTACTGCAGATAGAAGACCCACCTCCGGGAAGCTCCTGCAGATAGAAGGCCCACCTCCTGTAAGCTCCTGCAGATAGAAGGCCCAACTCCTGTAAGCTCCTGGAGATAGAAGACAGATCCCCTGGGAACTCCAGCACATAAAAGACCCACCTCCTGGAAGCTGTTGATGATAGAAGACCCACCTCCTGGAAGGTGTTGAAATTGGAAGGCCCACCTCCTGGAAGCTCCCTCTGATAGAAGGCCCATCTCCTTGGAGCTGCTGTAGATAGAAGGCCCACCTCCTGGAAGCTCCTGCTGTTAGAAGACCCACCTCCTGGATGCTGTTCCAGATAGAAGGCCTACCACCTGGAAGCTGTGTGAAATAGTAGGCGCACATCCAGGAAACTCCTGCAGATAGAAGGCCCACCTCCTGGAAGCTCCTGCAGATAGAAGACCCACCTCCTGGAAGCTGTTGCAGGTAGAAGGCCCACCTCCTGGAAACTACTGCAGATAGAAGACCAACCTCCTGGAAGCTCCTCCAGATAGAAGGCCCACCTCCTGGAAGCTGTTGCAGATAGAAGGCCCACCACCTGGAAGTTCCTGCAGATAGAAGGCCCACTTCCTGGAAATGCCTGCAGATGGAAGGCCCACCTCCCAGAAACTCCTACAAATAGAAGACCCACCTCCGGCAAACTCCTGCAGATGGAAGAACCAACTCTTGCAAGCTGTTGCACATAGAAGACGCACCTCCTGGAAACTACTGCAGATAAAAGACCCACCTCGTGGAAGCTGTTGCAGATAGAATACCCACGTCCTGGAAGCTGTTGCAGATAGAAGACCGACCTCCTTGAATCTACTGCAGACAGAAGACCCACCTCCTGCAAGCTGTTGCATATAGAAGATGCACCTCCTGGAAACTCCTGCAGATGAAAGATCCACCTCGTGGAAGCTGTTGCAGATAGAAGACCCACCTCCTGGAAGCTGTTCCAGATACAAGGCCCACCACCTGGAAGCTGTCGCAGATAGTAGGCCCACATCCTGGAAACTCCTGCAGATAAAAGACCCACCTTGTGGAAGCTGTTGCAGATAGAAGATCCACTTCATTGAAGCTGTTGCAGATAGAAGACCCAGTCCTGGAACCTGTTGCTGATAGAAGGCCCACCTCCTTGAATCTCCTGCAGATAGAGACCCACCTCCTGCAAGCTGCTGCATATAGAAGACGCACCTCCTGGAAACTCCTGCTGTTAGAAGACCCACCTCCTGGATGCTGTTCCAGATAGAAGTCCCACCACCTGGAAGCTGTGTGAAATAGTAGGCCCACATCCTGGAAACTCCTGCAGATAGAAGGCCCACCTCCTGGAAGCTCCTGCAGATAGAAGACCCCCTCCTGGAAGCTGTTGCAGGTAGAAGGCCCACCTCCTGGAAACTACTGCAGTTGAAGATCAACCTCCTGGAAGCTGCTCCAGATAGAAGGCCCACCTCCTGGAAGCTGTTGCAGATAGAAGGCCCACCACCTGGAAGTTTCTGCAGATAGAAAGCCCACTTCCTGGAAATGCCTGCAGATGGAAGGCCCACATCCCGGAACCTCCTACAAATAGAAGAGCCACCTCCTGCAAACTCCTGCAGATAGAAGAACCACCTCCTGCAAGCTGTTGCACATAGAAGACGCACCTCCTGGAAACTCCTGCAGATAAAAGACCCACCTCGCGGAAGCTGTTGCAGATAGATTACCCACGTCCTGGAAGCTGTTGCAGATAGAAGACCGACCTCCTTGAATCTCCTGCAGATAGAAGACCCACCTCCTGCAAGCTGTTGCATATAGAAGACGCACCTCCTGGAAACTCCTGCAGATGAAAGATCCACCTCGTGGAAGCTGTTGCAGATAGAAGACCCACCTCCTGGAAGCTGTTGAAAATGGAAGGCCCACCTCCTGGAAGGTCCTGCTGATAGAAGGCTCACCTCCTTGGAGCTGCTGTAGATAGAAGGCCGACATCCTGGAAGCTCCTTCTGATAGAAGACCCACCTCCTGGAAGCTGTTCCAGATACAAGGCCCACCACCTGGAAGCTGTGGCAGATAGTAGGCCCACATCCTGGAAACTCCTGCAGATAGAAGGTCCACCGCCTGGAAGCTCCTGCAGATAGAAGACTCACCTCCTGGAAGCTGTTGCAGGTAGAAGACCCTCCTCCAGGGAACTGCTGCAGATAGAAGGCCCACCTCCTGTAAGCTCCTGCAGATAAAAGAACCAGCTCCTGGAAGCTCCTGCCGATAAAAGACCCACCTCCTGGAAGCTGCTGTAGATAGAAGGCCCACCAGCTGGTAACTCCTGCTGATAGAAGTCCCACCACCTGGAAGCACCTGCAGATAGAAGACCCTGGTCCTGGAAGCTCCTGCAGAGAGAAGGCCCACCTCCTGGAAGCTCCGGCAGAGAGAAGGCCCACCTCCTGGAAGCTCCTGCACAGAGAAGGCACATCTCCTGCAAGCCGTTGCATATAGAAGACCCACCTCCTGGAAAAGCCCACAGATAAATGACCCACCTCCTGGATGCTCTTGCAGATAGAAGACCCACCTCCTGGAAGCTGTTGGAAATGGAAGGCCCACCTCCTGGAAACTCCTGCAGATAGAAGACCCACCTCCTGGAAGCTCCTGCAGAGAGAAGGCCCACCTCCTGGAAGCTCCTGCAGATAGAAGACCCACCTCCTGGAAGCTCCTGCAGAGAGACGGCCCACCTCCCGGAAACTCCTGCAGATAGAAGACCCACCTCCTGGAAGCTCCTGCAGAGAGAAGGCACACCTCCCGGAAGCTCCTGAAGATAGAAGGCCCACCTCCTGGAAGCTCTTGCAGAGTTAAGGCAGACCTCCTGCAAGCTGTTGCATATAGAAGACCCAGCTCCTGGAAACTCCCGCAGATAAAAGACCCACCTCCTGGAAGCTGTTGCAGATATAAGACCCACCTCCTGGAAGTTGTTGGAAATGGAAGGCCGACCTCCTGGAAACTCCTGCAGATAGAAGGCCCACCTCCTGGAAACTCCTAAAGAAAGAAGAGCCAGCTCCTGGAAGTTCCTGTAGAAAGAAAGCCCACTTCCTGGAAATACCTGCAGATTGAAGGCCCACCTCCTAGAACCTCCTACAAATAGAAGACCCACATCCTGGAAGCTGCTGCCTAGAGAAGGCCCACCTCCTGGAATCTTTTGCAGATAGAAGGCCCACCTCCTGGAAACTCCTAAAGATAGACGAGCCAGCTCCTGGAAGTTCCTGTAGATAGAAAGCCCACTTCCTGGAAATACCTGCAGATGGAAGTCCCACCTCCTAGAACCTCTTACAAATAGAAGACCCACCTCCTGGAAGCTGTTGCAGATAGAAGGCCCACCACCTGGAATCTCCTGCAGATAGAAGGCCCACCTCCTGGAAACTCCTACAGAAACAAGACCCAGCTCCTGGAAGTTCCTGCAGACAGAAGGCCCACCTCCTGGAAAGTCTTGCAGATAAAAGACCCACCTCCTGGAAGCTGTATCAGATAGAAGACCCACCTCCTGGAAGCTCTTGAAACTGGAAGGCCCACCACCTGGAAGATCCTGCTGATAGAAGGCCGACCTCCTTGTAGCTACTGTAGATAGAGGGCCCACCTCCTGGAAACTCCTAAAGAAAGAAGAGCCAGCTCCTGGAAGTTCCTTTAGATTGAAAACGCACTTCCTGGAAATACCTGCAGATAGAAGGCCCACAACCTGGAAGCTGTGGCAGATACTAGGTCACATCCTGGAAACTCCTGCAGATAGAATGCCCACCTCCTGGAAGCTCCTGCAGATAGAAGATCCACCTCCTGGAAGCAGATGCAGGTAGAAGGCCCACCTCCTGTAAACTCCTGCAGATAGAAGGCGCACCTCCTGGAAGCTCCTGCAGAGAGTAGACCCATCACCTGGAAGCTGCTCCAGATAGAAGGCCCACCTAGTGGAAGCTGTTGCAGATAGAAGACACACCTCCTGCAAGCTGTTGCATATAGAAGACACACCTCCTGGAAACTCCAGCAGATAAAAGACCCACCTCCTGGAAGCTGTTGCAGATAGAAGACCCACCTCCTGGAAGCTGTTGGAAATGGAAGGCCGGCCTCCTGGAAACTCCTGCAGATAGAAGGCCCACCTCCTGGAAGCTCTTGCAGAGAGAAGGCACACCTCCTGCAAGCTGGTGCATAAAAGAAGACCCACCTCCTGGAAACTCCCGCAGATAAAAGACCCACCTCCTGGAAGCTGTTGCAGATAGAAGACCCACCTCCTGGAAGCTGTTGGAAATGGAAGGCCAACCTCCTGGAAACTCCTGCAGATAGAAGGCCCACCTCCTGGAAGCTGCTGCCTAGAGAAGGCCCACCTCCTGGAAGCTGTTGCAGATAGAAGGCCCACCTCCTGGAAACTCCTAAATATAGACGAGCCAGCTGCTGGAAGTTCCTGTAGATAGAAAGCCCACTTCCTGGAAATACCTGCAGATGGAAGGCCCACCGCCTAGAACCTCCTACAAATAGAAGGCCCACCTCCTGGAAGCTGTTGCAGATAGAAGGCCCACCACCTGGAAGCTCCTGCAGATAGAAGGCCCACCTCCTGGAAGCTCCTGCAGATAGAAGACTCAACTCCTAGAAGCTGTTGCAGATAGAAGGCCCACTACGTGGAAACTCCTGCAGATAGAAGGCCCACCTCATGGAAACTCCTACAGAATGAAGAGCCAGCTCCTGGAAGTTCCTGTAGCTAGAAAGCCCACTTCCTGGAAATGCCTGCAGATGGAAGGCCCACCTCCTGGAACCTCCTGCAATTAGAAGACCCACCTCCTGGAAATTCCTGCAGATAAAAGATCCACCTCGTGGAAGCTGTTGCAGATAGAAGACCCACCTCCTGGAAGCTGTTGAAAATGGAAGGCCCACCTCCTGGAAGCTCCTGCTGATAGAAGGCAACACCTCATTGGAGCTGCTGTAGATAGAAGGCGACATCCTGGAAGCTCCTGCTGATAGAAGACCCACCTCCTGGAAGCTGTTCCAGATACAAGGCCCACCACCTGGAAGCTGTGGCAGATAGTAGGCCCACATGCTGGAAACTCCTGCAGATAGAAGGTCCACCTCCTGGAAGCTCTTGCAGATAGAAGACTCACCTCCTGGAAGCTGGTGCAGGTAGAATACCCTCCTCTTGGGAACTGCTGCAGATAGAAGGCCCACCTCCTGTAAGCTCCCGCAGATAAAAGACCCACCTCGTGGAAGCTGTTGCAGATAGAAGACCCACCTCCTGGAAGGTGTTGAAAATGGAAGGCCCACCTCCTGGAAGCTCCTGCTGATAGAAGGCCCACCTCCTTGGAGCTGCTGTAGATAGAAGGCCCACATCCTGGAAGCTCCTGCTGATAGAAGACTCTCCTCCTGGAAGCTGTTTCAGATACATGGCCCACCACCTGGAAGGTGTGGCAGATAGTAGGCCCACATCCTGGAAACGCCTGCAGATAGAAGGCCCACCTCCTGGAAGCTCCTGCAGATAGAAGACTCAACTCCTAGAAGCTGTTGCAGATAGAAGGCCCACCACCTGGAAGCTCCTGCAGATAGAAGGCCCACCTCCTGGAAGCTCCTGCAGATAGAAGACTCAACTCCTAGAAGCTGTTGCAGATAGAAGGCCCACCACGTGGAAACTCCTGCAGATTGAAGGCCCACCTCATGGAAACTCCTACAGAAAGAAGAGCCAGCTCCTGGAAGTTCCTGTAGCTAGAAAGCCCACTTCCTGGAAATGCCTGCAGATGGAAGACCCACCTCCTGGAAACTCCTGCAGATAAAAGATCCACCTCGTGGAAGCTGTTGCAGATAGAAGACCCACCTCCTGGAAGCTGTTGAAAATGGAAGGCCCACCTCCTGGAAGCTCCTGCTGATAGAAGGCAACACCTCCTTGGAGCTGCTGTAGATAGAAGGCGACATCCTGGAAGCTCCTGCTGATAGAAGACCCACCTCCTGGAAGCTGTTCCAGATACAAGGCCCACCACCTGGAAGCTGTGGCAGATAGTAGGCCCACATCCTGGAAACTCCTGCAGATAGAAGGTCCACCTCCTGGAAGCTCTTGCAGATAGAAGACTCACCTCCTGGAAGCTGTTGCAGGTAGTATACCCTCCTTCTGGGAACTGCTGCAGATAGAAGGCCCACCTCCTGTAAGCTCCTGCAGATAAAAGACCCACCTCGTGGAAGCTGTTGCAGATAGAAGACCCACCTCCGGAAAGGTGTTGAAAATGGAAGGCCCACCTCCTGGAAGCTCCTGCAGATAGAAGATCCACCTCCTGGAAGCTCCTGCAGAGAGAAGGCCCACCTCCTGGAAGCTCCTGCAGATAGAAGACCCACCTCCTGGAAGCTCCTGCAGAGAGACGGCCCACCTCCCGGAAACTCCTGCAGATAGAAGACCCACCTCCTGGAAGCTCCTGCAGAGAGAAGGCACACCTCCTGGAAGCTCTTGCAGAGAGAAGGCAGACCTCCTGCAAGCTGTTGCATATAGAAAACCCAGCTCCTGGAAACTCCCGCAGATAAAAGACCCACCTCCTGGAAGCTGTTGCAGATAGAAGACCCACCTCCTGGAAGTTGTTGGAAATGGAAGGCTGACCTCCTGGAAACTCCTGCAGATAGAAGGCCCACCTCCTGGAGACTCCTAAAGAAAGAAGAGCCAGCTCCTGGAAGTTCCTGTAGAAAGAAAGCCCACTTCCTGGTAATACCTGCAGATTGAAGGCCCACCTCCTAGAACCTCCTACAAATAGAAGACCCACATCCTGGAAGCTGCTGCCTAGAGAAGGCCCACCTCCTGGAATCTTTTGCAGATAGAAGGCCCACCTCCTGGAAACTCCTAAAGATAGACGAGCCAGCTCCTGGAAGTTCCTGTAGATAGAAAGCCCACTTCCTGGAAATACCTGCAGATGGAAGTCCCACCTCCTAGAACCTCCTACAAATAGAAGACCCACCTCCTGGAAGCTGTTGCAGATAGAAGGCCCACCACCTGGAATCTCCTGCAGATAGAAGGCCCACCTCCTGGAAACTCCTACAGAAACAAGACCCAGCTCCTGGAAGTTCCTGCAGACAGAAAGCCCACCTCCTGGAAATGCCTGCAGATGGAAGGCCCACCTCCTGGAACCTCCTACAAATAGCAGACCCACCTCGTGGAATCTCCTGCAGATAGATGACCCACCTCCTGCAAGCTGTTGCATATAGAAGACCCACCTCCTGGAAAGTCTTGCAGATAAAAGACCCACCTCCTGGAAGCTGTTGCAGATAGAAGACCCACCTCCTGGAAGCTCTTGAAACTGGAAGGCCCACCACCTGGAAGATCCTGCTGATAGAAGGCCGACCTCCTTGTAGCTACTGTAGATAGAAGGCCCACCTCCTGGAAACTCCTAAAGAAAGAAGAGCCAGCTCTTGGAAGTTCCTTTAGATTGAAAACGCACTTCCTGGAAATACCTGCAGATAGAAGGCCCACAACCTGGAAGCTGTGGCAGATACTAGGTCACATCCTGGAAACTCCTGCAGATAGAATGCCCACCTCCTGGAAGCTCCTGCAGATAGAAGATCCACCTCCTGGAAGCAGATGCAGGTAGAAGACCCTCCTCCAGGGAACTGCTGCAGATAGAAGGCCCACCTCCTGTAAGCTCCTGCAGATAAAAGACCCAGCTCCTGGAAGCTCCTGCCGATAAAAGACCCACCTCCTGGAAGCTGCTGTAGATAGAAGGCCCACCAGCTGGTAACTCCTGCTGATAGAAGTCCCACCACCTGGAAGCACCTGCAGATAGAAGACCCTGGTCCTGGAAGCTCCTGCAGAGAGAAGGCCCACCTCCTGGAAGCTCCGGCAGAGAGAAGGCCCACCTCCTGGAAGCTCCTGCACAGAGAAGGCACATCTCTTGCAAGCCGTTGCATATAGAAGACCCACCTCCTGGAAAAGCCCACAGATAAATGACCCACCTCCTGGATGCTCTTGCAGATAGAAGACCCACCTCCTGGAAGCTGTTGGAAATGGAAGGCCCACCTCCTGGAAACTCCTGCAGATAGAAGACCCACCTCCTGGAAGCTCCTGCAGAGAGAAGGCCCACCTCCTGGAAGCTCCTGCAGATAGAAGACCCACCTCCTGGAAGCTCCTGCAGAGAGACGGCCCACCTCCCGGAAACTCCTGCAGATAGAAGACCCACCTCCTGGAAGCTCCTGCAGAGAGAAGGCACACCTCCTGGAAGCTCCTGAAGATAGAAGGCCCACCTCCTGGAAGCTCTTGCAGAGAGAAGGCAGACCTCCTGCAAGCTGTTGCATATAGAAGACCAAACTCCTGGAAACTCCCGCAGACAAAAGACCCACCTCCTGGAAGCTGTTGCAGATAGAAGACCCACCTCCTGGAAGTTGTTGGAAATGGAAGGCCGACCTCCTGGAAACTCCTGCAGATAGAAGGCCCACCTCCTGGAAACTCCTAAAGAAAGAAGAGCCAGCTCCTGGAAGTTCCTGTAGAAAGAAAGCCCACTTCCTGGAAATACCTGCAGATTGAAGGCCCACCTCCTAGAACCTCCTACAAATAGAAGACCCACATCCTGGAAGCTGCTGCCTAGAGAAGGCCCACCTCCTGGAATCTTTTGCAGATAGAAGGCCCACCTCCTGGAAACTCCTAAAGATAGACGAGCCAGCTCCTGGAAGTTCCTGTAGATAGAAAGCCCACTTCCTGGAAATACCTGCAGATGGAAGTCCCACCTCCTAGAACCTCCTACAAATAGAAGACCCACCTCCTGGAAGCTGTTGCAGATAGAAGGCCCACCACCTGGAATCTCCTGCAGATAGAAGGCCCACCTCCTGGAAACTCCTACAGAAACAAGACCCAGCTCCTGGAAGTTCCTGCAGACAGAAGGCCCACCTCCTGGAACCTCCTACAAATAGCAGACCCACCTCGTGGAATCTCCTGCAGATAGATGACCCACCTCCTGCAAGCTGTTGCATATAGAAGACCCACCTCCTGGAAAGTCTTGCAGATAAAAGACCCACCTCCTGGAAGCTGTTGCAGATAGAAGACCCACCTCCTGGAAGCTCTTGAAACTGGAAGGCCCACCACCTGGAAGATCCTGCTGATAGAAGGCCGACCTCCTTGTAGCTACTGTAGATAGAAGGCCCACCTCCTGGAAACTCCTAAAGAAAGAAGAGCCAGCTCCTGGAAGTTCCTTTAGATTGAAAACGCACTTCCTGGAAATACCTGCAGATAGAAGGCCCACAACCTGGAAGCTGTGGCAGATACTAGGTCACATCCTGGAAACTCCTGCAGATAGAATGCCCACCTCCTGGAAGCTCCTGCAGATAGAAGATCCACCTCCTGGAAGCAGATGCAGGTAGAAGGCCCACCTCCTGTAAACTCCTGCAGATAGAAGGCGCACCTCCTGGAAGCTCCTGCAGAGAGTAGACCCATCACCTGGAAGCTGCTCCAGATAGAAGGCCCACCTAGTGGAAGCTGTTGCAGATAGAAGACACACCTCCTGCAAGCTGTTGCATATAGAAGACACACCTCCTGGAAACTCCAGCAGATAAAAGACCCACCTCCTGGAAGCTGTTGCAGATAGAAGACCCACCTCCTGGAAGCTGTTGGAAATGGAAGGCCGGCCTCCTGGAAACTCCTGCAGATAGAAGGCCCACCTCCTGGAAGCTCTTGCAGAGAGAAGGCACACCTCCTGCAAGCTGGTGCATAAAAGAAGACCCACCTCCTGGAAACTCCCGCAGATAAAAGACCCACCTCCTGGAAGCTGTTGCAGATAGAAGACCCACCTCCTGGAAGCTGTTGGAAATGGAAGGCCAACCTCCTGGAAACTCCTGCAGATAGAAGGCCCACCTCCTGGAAGCTGCTGCCTAGAGAAGGCCCACCTCCTGGAAGCTGTTGCAGATAGAAGGCCCACCTCCTGGAAACTCCTAAATATAGACGAGCCAGCTGCTGGAAGTTCCTGTAGATAGAAAGCCCACTTCCTGGAAATACCTGCAGATGGAAGGCCCACCGCCTAGAACCTCCTACAAATAGAAGGCCCACCTCCTGGAAGCTGTTGCAGATAGAAGGCCCACCACCTGGAAGCTCCTGCAGATAGAAGGCCCACCTCCTGGAAGCTCCTGCAGATAGAAGACTCAACTCCTAGAAGCTGTTGCAGATAGAAGGCCCACTACGTGGAAACTTCTGCAGATAGAAGGCCCACCTCATGGAAACTCCTACAGAATGAAGAGCCAGCTCCTGGAAGTTCCTGTAGCTAGAAAGCCCACTTCCTGGAAATGCCTGCAGATGGAAGGCCCACCTCCTGGAACCTCCTGCAATTAGAAGACCCACCTCCTGGAAATTCCTGCAGATAAAAGATCCACCTCGTGGAAGCTGTTGCAGATAGAAGACCCACCTCGTGGAAGCTGTTGCAGATAGAAGACCCACCTCCTGGAAGCTGTTGAAAATGGAAGGCCCACCTCCTGGAAGCTCCTTCTGATAGAAGGCAACACCTCATTGGAGCTGCTGTAGATAGAAGGCGACATCCTGGAAGCTCCTGCTGATAGAAGACCCACCTCCTGGAAGCTGTTCCAGATACAAGGCCCACCACCTGGAAGCTGTGGCAGATAGTAGGCCCACATCCTGGAAACTCCTGCAGATAGAAGGTCCACCTCCTGGAAGCTCTTGCAGATAGAAGACTCACCTCCTGGAAGCTGGTGCAGGTAGAATACCCTCCTCTTGGGTTCTGCTGCAGATAGAAGGCCCACCTCCTGTAAGCTCCCGCAGATAAAAGACACACCTCGTGGAAGCTGTTGCAGATAGAAGACCCACCTCCTGGAAGCTGTTGAAAATGGAAGGCCCACCTCCTGGAAGCTCCTGCTGATAGAAGGCCCACCTCCTTGGAGCTGCTGTAGATAGAAGGCCCACATCCTGGAAGCTCCTGCTGATAGAAGACTCTCCTCCTGGAAGCTGTTTCAGATACATGGCCCACCACCTGGAAGGTGTGGCAGATAGTAGGCCCACATCCTGGAAACGCCTGCAGATAGAAGGCCCACCACCTGGAAGCTCCTGCAGATAGAAGGCCCACCACCTGGAAGCTCCTGCAGATAGAAGGCCCACCTCCTGGAAGCTCCTGCAGATAGAAGACTCAACTCCTAGAAGCTGTTGCAGATAGAAGGCCCACCACGTGGAAACTCCTGCAGATAGAAGGCCCACCTCATGGAAACTCCTACAGAAAGAAGAGCCAGCTCCTGGAAGTTCCTGTAGCTAGAAAGCCCACTTCCTGGAAATGCCTGCAGATGGAAGACCCACCTCCTGGAAACTCCTGCAGATAAAAGATCCACCTCGTGGAAGCTGTTGCAGATAGATGACCCACCTCCTGGAAGCTGTTGAAAATGGAAGGCCCACCTCCTGGAAGCTCCTGCTGATAGAAGGCAACACCTCCTTGGAGCTGCTGTAGATAGAAGGCGACATCCTGGAAGCTCCTGCTGATAGAAGACCCACCTCCTGGAAGCTGTTCCAGATACAAGGACCACCACCTGGAAGCTGTGGCAGATAGTAGGCCCACATCCTGGAAACTCCTGCAGATAGAAGGTCCACCTCCTGGAAGCTCTTGCAGATAGAAGACTCACCTCCTGGAAGCTGTTGCAGGTAGTATACCCTCCTCCTGGGAACTGCTGCAGATAGAAGGCCCACCTCCTGTAAGCTCCTGCAGATAAAAGACCCACCTCGTGGAAGCTGTTGCAGATAGAAGACCCACCTCCTGGAAGGTGTTGAAAATGGAAGGCCCACCTCCTGGAAGCTCCTGCTGATAGAAGGACCACCTCCTTGGAGCTGCTGTAGATAGAAGGCCCATATCCTGGAAGCTCCTGCTGATAGAAGACCCACCTCCTGGAAGCTGTTCCAGATACAAGGCCCACCACCTGGAAGCTGTGGCAGATAGTAGGCCCACATCCTGGAAACGCCTGCAGATAGAAGGTCCACCTCCTGGAAGCTCCTGCAGATAGAAGACTCACCTCCTGGAAGCTGTTGCAGGTAGGAGACCCTCCTCCTGGGAACTGCTGCAGATAGAAGGCCCACCTCCTGTAAGCTCCTGCAGATAAAAGACCCACCTCCTGGAAGCTGTTGCAGATAGAAGACCCACCTCCTGGAAGCTGTTGAAAATGGAAGGCCCACCTCCTGGAAGCTCCTGCAGATAGAAGGCACAGCTCCTGGAAGCTCCTGTAGAGAGAAGGCCCATCTCCTGGAAGCTTCTCCAGATAGAAGGCCCATCTCCTAGAAGCTGTTGCAGATGGAAGTCCCACCACCTAGAAACTCCTGCAGATAGAAGGCCCACCTCCTGGAAACTCCTAAAGAAAGAAGAGCCAGCTCCTGGAAGTTCCTGTAGATAGAAAGCCCACTTCCTGGAAATACCTGCAGATGGAAGGCCCAGCTCCTAGAACCGCGTGCAAATAGAAGACCCACCTCCTGGAAGCTGCTTCCTATAGAAGACCCACCTCCTGGAAGCTGTTGCAGATAGAAGGCCCACCTCCTGAAAGCAGTTGCAAATAGAAGGCCCACCACCTGGAAGTTCCTGCAGACAGAATGCCCACCTCCTGGAAATGCCTGAAGATGGAAGTCCCACCTCCCGGAACCTCCTACAAATAGAAGACCCACCTCTTGGAATCTCCTGCAGATAGAAGACCCACCTCCTGGAAACTCTAGCAGATAAAAGACCCACCTCCTGGAAGCTTTTACCGATAGAAGACCCAGCTCCTGGAAGCTCTTGAAAATGGAAGGCCCACCTGGAAGATCCTTCTGATACAAGGCCGACCTCCTTGTAGCTATTGCAGATAGAAGGCCCACCACCTGGAAGCTCCTTCTGATAGAAGACCCACCTCCTGGATGCTGTTCCAGATAGAAGTCCCACCACATGGAAGCTGTGGCAGATACTAGGTCACATCCTGGAAACTCCTGCTGTTAGAAGACCCACCTCCTGGATGCTGTTCCAGATAGAAGTCCCACCACCTGGAAGCTGTGTGAAATAGTAGGCCCACATCCTGGAAACTCCTGCAGATAGAAGGCCCACCTCCTGGAAGCTCCTGCAGATAGAAGACCCCCTCCTGGAAGCTGTTGCAGGTAGAAGGCACACCTCCTGGAAACTACTGCAGTTGAAGATCAACCTCCTGGAAGCTGCTCCAGATAGAAGGCCCACCTCCTGGAAGCTGTTGCAGATAGAATGCCCACCACCTGGAAGTTTCTGCAGATAGAAAGCCCACTTCCTGGAAATGCCTGCAGATGGAAGGCCCACATCCCGGAACCTCCTACAAATAGAAGACCCACCTCCTACAAACTCCTGCAGATAGAAGAACCACCTCCTGCAAGCTGTTGCACATAGAAGACGCACCTCCTGGAAACTCCTGCAGATAAAAGACCCACCTCGCGGAAGCTGTTGCAGATAGATTACCCACGTCCTGGAAGCTGTTGCAGATAGAAGACCGACCTCCTTGAATCTCCTGCAGATAGATGACCCACCTCCTGCAAGCTGTTGCATATAGAAGACGCACCTCCTGGAAACTCCTGCAGATGAAAGATCCACCTCGTGGAAGCTGTTGCAGATAGAAGACCCACCTCCTGGAAGTTGTTGAAAATGGAAGGCCCACCTCCTGGAAGGTCCTGCTGATAGAAGGCTCACCTCCTTGGAGCTGCTGTAGATAGAAGGCCGACATCCTGGAAGCTCCTTCTGATAGAAGACCCACCTCCTGGAAGCTGTTCCAGATACAAGGCCCACCACCTGGAAGCTGTGGCAGATAGTAGGCCCACATCCTGGAAACTCCTGTAGATAGAAGGTCCACCTCCTGGAAGCTCCTGCAGACAGAAGACTCACCTCCTGGAAGCTGTTGCAGGTAGAAGACCCTCCTCCAGGGAACTGCTGCAGATAGAAGGCCCACCTCCTGTAAGCTCCTGCAGATAAAAGACCCAGCTCCTAGAAGCTCCTGCCGATAAAAGACCCACCTCCTGGAAGCTGCTGTAGATAGAAGGCCCACCAGCTGGTAACTCCTGCTGATAGAAGTCCCACCACCTGGAAGCACCTGCAGATAGAAGACCCTGGTCCTGGAAGCTCCGGCAGAGAGAAGGCCCACCTCCTGGAAGCTCCTGCACAGAGAAGGCACATCTCTTGCAAGCCGTTGCATATAGAAGACCCACCTCCTGGAAAAGCCCACAGATAAATGACCCACCTCCTGGATGCTCTTGCAGATAGAAGACCCACCTCCTGGAAGCTGTTGGAAATGGAAGGCCCACCTCCTGGAAACTCCTGCAGATAGAAGACCCACCTCCTGGAAGCTCCTGCAGAGAGAAGGCCCACCTCCTGGAAGCTCCTGCAGATAGAAGACCCACCTCCTGGAAGCTCCTGCAGAGAGACGGCCCACCTCTCGGAAACTCCTGCAGATAGAAGACCCACCTCCTGGAAGCTCCTGCAGAGAGAAGGCACACCTCCTGGAAGCTCCTGAAGATAGAAGGCCCACCTCCTGGAAGCTCTTGCAGAGAGAAGGCCCACCTCCTGCAAACTGTTGCATATAGAAGACCCAGCTCCTGGAAACTCCCGCAGATAAAAGACCCACCTCCTGGAAGCTGTTGCAGATAGAAGACCCACCTCCTGGAAGTTGTTGGAAATGGAAGGCCGACCTCCTGGAAACTCCTGCAGATAGAAGGCCCACCTCCTGGAAACTCCTAAAGAAAGAAGAGCCAGCTCCTGGAAGTTCCTGTAGAAAGAAAGCCCACTTCCTGGAAATACCTGCAGATTGAAGGCCCACCTCCTAGAACCTCCTACAAATAGAAGACCCACATCCTGGAAGCTGCTGCCTAGAGAAGGCCCACCTCCTGGAATCTTTTGCAGATAGAAGGCCCACCTCCTGGAAACTCCTAAAGATAGATGAGCCAGCTCCTGGAAGTTCCTGTAGATAGAAAGCCCACTTCCTGGAAATACCTGCAGATGGAAGTCCCACCTCCTAGAACCTCCTACAAATAGAAGACCCACCTCCTGGAAGCTGTTGCAGATAGAAGGCCCACCACCTGGAATCTCCTGCAGATAGAAGGCCCACCTCCTGGAAACTCCTACAGAAACAAGACCCAGCTCCTGGAAGTTCCTGCAGACAGAAAGCCCACCTCCTGGAAATGCCTGCAGATGGAAGGCCCACCTCCTGGAACC
Source organism: Carcharodon carcharias (assembly GCF_017639515.1). Lineage (NCBI taxonomy): Eukaryota > Metazoa > Chordata > Chondrichthyes > Lamniformes > Lamnidae > Carcharodon > Carcharodon carcharias. The sequence continues at coordinate 172,506,639 of NC_054472.1, forward strand.
TCCTACAAATAGCAGACCCACCTCGTGGAATCTCCTGCAGATAGATGACCCACCTCCTGGAAAGTCTTGCAGATAAAAGACCCACCTCCTGGAAGCTGTTGCAGATAGAAGACCCACCTCCTGGAAGCTCTTGAAACTGGAAGGCCCATCTCCTGGAAGATCCTGCTGATAGAAGGCCGACCTCCTTGTAGCTACTGTAGATAGAAGGCCCACCTCCTGGAAACTCCTAAAGAAAGAAGAGCCAGCTCCTGGAAGTTCCTTTAGATTGAAAACGCACTTCCTGGAAATACCTGCAGATAGAAGGCCCACAACCTGGAAGCTGTGGCAGATACTAGGTCACATCCTGGAAACTCCTGCAGATAGAATGCCCACCTCCTGGAAGCTCCTGCAGATAGAAGATCCACCTCCTGGAAGCTGATGCAGGTAGAAGTCCCACCTCCTGTAAACTCCTGCAGATAGAAGACGCACCTCCTGGAAGCTCATGCAGAGAGTAGGCCCATCACTTAGAAGCTGCTCCAGATAGAAGACCCACCTCCTGGAAGCTGTTGCAGATAGAAGGCCCACCACCTGGAAGTTTCTGCAGATAGAAAGCCCACTTCCTGGAAATGCCTGCAGATGGAAGGCCCTCCTCCCGGAACCTCCTACAAATAGAAGACCCACCTCCTGCAAACTCCTGCAGATAGAAGAATCACCTCCTGCAACCTGTTGCACGTAGAAGACGCACCTCCTGGAAAATCCTGCAGATAAAAGACCCACCTCGTGGAAGCTGTTGCAGATAGAATACCCACGTCCTGGAAGCTGTTGCAGATAGAAGACCGACCTCCTTGAATCTCCTGCAGATAGAAGACCCACCTCCTGCAAGCTGTTGCATACAGAAGACGCACCTCCTGGAAACTCCTGCAGATGAAAGATCCACCTCGTGGAAGCTGTTGCAGATAGAAGACCCACCTCCTGGAAGCTGTTGAAAATGGAAGGCCCACCACCTGGAAGCTCCTGCTGATAGAAGGCTCACCTCCTTGGAGCTGCTGTAGATAGAAGGCCCACATCCTGGAAGCTCCTTCTGATAGAAGACCCACCTCCTGGAAGCTGTTCCAGATATAAGGCCCACCACCTGGAAGCTGTGGCAGATAGTGGGCCCACATCCTGGAAACTCCTGCAGATAGAAGGTCCAGCTCCTGGAATCTCCTGCGGACAGAAGACTCACCTTTTGGAAGCTGTTGCAGGTAGAAGACACTCCTCCTGGGAACTGCTGCAGATAGAAGGCCCACCTCCTGTAAGCTGTTGCAGATAAAAGACCCAGCTCCTGGAAGCTCCTGCAAATATAAGACCCACCTCCTGGAAGCTCCTGTAGAAAGAAGGCCCACAAGCTGGAAACTCCTGCTGATAGGAGGCCCACCACCTGGAAGTTGTTGCAGGTAGATGTCCCACCTCCTGGAAACTCCTGCAGATAGAAGACCAACCTCCTGGAAGCTCCTGCAGAGAGAAGGACCATCTCCTGGAAGCTGCTACAGATAAAAGGACCACCTCCTAGAAGCTGTTGCAGATAGAAGGCCCACCATGTGGAAACTCCTGCAGATAGAAGGCCCAGCTCATGGAAACTCCTACAGAAAAAAGAGCCAGCTCCTGGAAGTTCCTGTAGATAGAAAGCCCACTTCCTGGAAATGCCTGCAGATGGAAGGCCCACCTCTTGGAACCTCCTACAAATAGTAGACCCACCTCCTGGAAACTCTTGAAAATGGAAGGCCCACCTCCTGGAAGCTCCTGATGATAGAAGGCCCACCTCCTTGGAGCTACTGTAGATAGAAGTCCAACCTCCTGGAAGCTCCTTCTGATAGAAGACCTACCTCCTGGATGCTGTTCCAGATAGAAGGCCCACCACCTGGAAGCATTGTGAAATAGTAGGCCCACATCCTGGACACTCCTGCAGATAGAAGGCCCACTTCCTGGAAGCTCCTGCAGTTAAAAGATCCACCTCCTGGAAGCTGTTGCAGGTAGAAGGCCCACCTCCTCGAAACTCCTGCTGATAGAAGGCCCACCACCTGGAAGCTCCTGCAGATAGAAGACCCACCTCCTGGAAGCTCCTGCAGATACAAGGCCCACCTCCAGTAAGCTCCTACAGATAGAAGGCCCACGTCCTGCAACCTCCTGCAGATAGAAGGCCCATCTCCTGGAAGCTGTTGCAGATAGAAGGCCCACCTCCTTGAAGCTGTTGAGATAGAAGACACACCTCCTGGAAACTCCAACAGATAAAAGACCCACCTCCTGGAAGCTGTTGCAGATAGAAGACCCTCCTCCTGGAAGCTCTTGAAAATGGAAGGCCCACCTCCTGGAAGCTCCCTCTGGTAGAAAGCCCATCTCCTTGGAGCTGCTGTAGATAGAAGGCCCACCTCCTGGAAGCTCCTGCTGTTAGAAGACCCACCTCCTGGATGCTGTTCCAGATAGAAGGCCCACCACCTGGAAGCTATGCGAAATAGTAGGCCCACATCCTGGAACCTCCTGCAGATAGAAGGCACACCTCCTGGAAGCTCCTGCAGATAGAAGACCCACCTCCTGGAAGCTGTTGCAGGTAGAAGGCCCACCTCCTGGAAACTACTGCAGATAGAAGACCAACCTCCTGGAAGCTGCTCCAGATAGAAGGCCCACCTCCTGGAAGCTGTTGCAGATAGAAGGCCCACCACCTGGAAGTTCCTGCAGATAGAAAGCCCACATCCTGGAAATGCCTGCAGATGGAAGGCCCACCTCCCGGAACCTCCTGCAAATAGAAGACCCACCTCCTGGAAACTCCTGCAGATAAAAGACCCACCTTGTGGAAGCTGTTGCAGATAGAAGATCCACTTCCTTGAAGCTGTTGCAGATAGAAGACCCAGTCCTGGAACCTGTTGCTGATAGAAGGCCCACCTCCTTGAATCTCCTGCAGATAGAGACCCACCTCCTGCAAGCTGCTGCATATAGAAGACGCACCTCCTGGAAACTCCTGCAGATGAAAGATCCACCTCGTGGAAGTTGTTGCAGATAGAAGACCCACCTCCTGGAAGCTTTTGAAAATGGAAGGCCCACATCCTGGAAACTCCTGCTGATAGAAGGCCCACCTCCTTAGAGCTGCTGTAAATAGAAGGCCCACGTCCTGGAAGCTCATGCTGATAGAAGACCTGGAAGCTGTTCCAGATACAAGGCCAACACCTGGAAGCTGTGGCAGATAGTATGCCCACATCCTGGAAACTCCTGCAGATAGAAGGTCCACCTCCTGGAAGCTAATGCAGATAAAAGACCCACCTCCTGGAAGCTCCTCTAGATAGAAGGCCCACCTCCTGGAAGCTCCTGCAGATAGAAGAACCACCTCCTGCAGGCTGTTGCATATAGAAGCAGCACCTCCTGGAAACTCCTGCAGATAAAAAACTCACCTCCTGGAAGCTGTTGCAGGTAGAAGACCCTCCTCCAGGGAACTGCTGCAGATAGAAGGCCCACCTCCTGTAAGCTCCTGAAGAGAAAAGACCCACCTCCTGGATGCTCCTGAAGATAGCAGGCCCACCACCTGGAAACTCTTGCTGATAGAAGTCCCAGCAACTGGAAGCTACTGCAGATTCAAGACCCACCTCCTGGAAGCTCCTGCAGAGAGAAGGCACACCTCCTGGAAGCTCCTGAAGAGAAAAGGCCCACCTCCTGGAAGCTCCTGAAGATAGAAGGCCCACCACCTGGAAACTCTTGCTGATAGAAGGCCCACCACCTGGAAGCTCCTGCATATAGAAGGCCCACCACCTGGAAGCTACTGCAGATTCAAGACCCACCTCCTGGAAGCTCCTGCAGAGAGAAGGCACACCTCCTGGAAGCTCCTGCAGATAGAAGGCCCACCTCCTGTAAGCTCCTGCAGATAGAAGACCCACCTCCTGGAAGGTCCTGCAGAGAGAAGGCCCACCTCCTGGAAGCTCCTGCAGAAAGAAGGACCACGACCCGTAAGCTCCTGCAGATAGAAGACCCATCTCCTGGAAGCTCCTGCGGAGATAAGGCCCACCTCCTGGAAGCTCCTGCAGATAGAAGACCCACCTCTTGTAAGCACCTGCAGACAGAAGACCCACCTCCTGTAAGCTGTTCCAGATACAAGGCCAACACCTGGAAGCCGTGGCAGATAGTGGGCCAACATCCTGGAAACTCCTGCAGATAGAAGGTCCACCTCCTGGAAGCTAATGCAGATAAAAGACCCACCTCCTGGAAGCTCCTCTAGATAGAAGGCCCACCTCCTGGAAGCTCCTGCAGATAGAAGAACCACCTCCTGCAGGCTGTTGCATATAGAAGCAGCACCTCCTGGAAACTCCTGCAGATAAAAAACTCACCTCCTGGAAGCTGTTGCAGGTAGAAGACCCTCCTCCAGGGAACTGCTGCAGATAGAAGGCCCACCTCCTGTAAGCTCCTGAAGAGAAAAGACCCACCTCCTGGATGCTCCTGAAGATAGCAGGCCCACCACCTGGAAACTCTTGCTGATAGAAGTCCCAGCAACTGGAAGCTACTGCAGATTCAAGACCCACCTCCTGGAAGCTCCTGCAGAGAGAAGGCACACCTCCTGGAAGCTCCTGAAGAGAAAAGGCCCACCTCCTGGAAGCTCCTGAAGATAGAAGGCCCACCACCTGGAAACTCTTGCTGATAGAAGGCCCACCACCTGGAAGCTCCTGCATATAGAAGGCCCACCACCTGGAAGCTACTGCAGATTCAAGACCCACCTCCTGGAAGCTCCTGCAGAGAGAAGGCACACCTCCTGGAAGCTCCTGCAGATAGAAGGCCCACCTCCTGTAAGCTCCTGCAGATAGAAGACCCACCTCCTGGAAGGTCCTGCAGAGAGAAGGCCCACCTCCTGGAAGCTCCTGCAGAAAGAAGGACCACGACCCGTAAGCTCCTGCAGATAGAAGACCCATCTCCTGGAAGCTCCTGCGGAGATAAGGCCCACCTCCTGGAAGCTCCTGCAGATAGAAGACCCACCTCTTGTAAGCACCTGCAGACAGAAGACCCACCTCCTGTAAGCTGTTCCAGATACAAGGCCAACACCTGGAAGCCGTGGCAGATAGTGGGCCAACATCCTGGAAACTCCTGCAGATAGAAGGTCCACCTCCTGGAAGCTAATGCAGATAAAAGCCCCAAATCCTGGAAGCTCCTGTAGATAGAAGGCCCACATCCTGGAAACTCCTGCAGATAGAAGAACCAACTCCTGCAAGCTGTTGCATATAGAAGACGCATCTCCTGGAAACTCCTGCAGATAAAAAACTCACCTCCTGGAAGCTGTTGCAGGTGGAAGACCCTCCTCCAGGGAACTGCTGAAGACAGAAGGCCCACCTCCTGTAAGATCCTGAAGAGAAAAGACCCACCTCCTGGAATCTCCTGAAGATAGCAGGCCCACCACCTGGAAACTCTTGCTGATAGAAGGCCCACCACCTGGAAGCTCCTGCATATAGAAGGCCCACCACCTGGAAGCTACTGCAGATTCAAGACCCACCTCCTGGAAGCTCCTGCAGAGAGAAGGCACACCTCCTGGAAGCTCCTGCAGATAGAAGGCACACCTCCTGTAAGCTCCTGCAGATAGAAGGCTCACCTCCTGGAAGCTCCTGCTGATAGAAGGCCCACCAACTGGAAACACTTGCTGATAGAAGGCCCACCACCTGGAAGCTCCTGCAGATAGAAGGCCCACCACCTGGAAGCTACTGCAGATTGAGGACCCGCCTCCTGGAAGCTCCTGCAGAGAGAAGGCACACCTCCTGGAAGCTCCTGCAGATAGAAGGACCACCTCTTGTAAGCTCCTGCAGATAGAAGACCCACCTCCTGGAAGGTCCTGCAGAGAGAAGGCACACCTCCTGGAAGCTCCTGCAGATAGAAGGACCACCACCTGTAAGCTCCTGCAGATAGAAGACCCATCTCCTGGAAGCTCCTGCAGATAGATGGCCCAACTCCTGTAAGCTCCTGCAGATAGAAGACCCACCTCCTGGAAGCTCCTGCGGAGAGAAGGCCCACCTCCTGGAAGCTGTTGCAGATAGAAGGCCCACATCCTGGAAATGCCTGCAGATGGAAGGCCCACCTCCCGGAACCTCCTGCAAATAGAAGACCCACCTCCTGGAAACTCCTGCAGATAAAAGACCCACCTTGTGGAAGCTGTTGCAGATAGAAGATCCACTTCCTTGAAGCTGTTGCAGATAGAAGACCCACGTCCTGGAAGCTGTTGCAGATAGAAGGCCCACCTCCTTGAATCTCCTGCAGATAGAGACCCACCTCCTGCAAGCTGCTGCATATAGAAGACGCACCTCCTGGAAACTCCTGCAGATGAAAGATCCACCTCGTGGAAGCTAATGCAGATAGAAGACCCACCTCCTGGAAGCTTTTGAAAATGGAAGGCCCACATCCTGGAAGCTCCTGCTGATAGAAGGCCCACCTCCTTGGAGCTGCTGTAAATAGAAGGCCCACGTCCTGGAAGCTCCTGCTGATAGAAGACCTGGAAGCTGTTCCAGATACAAGGCCAAAACCTGGAAGCTGTGGCAGATAGTAGGCCCACATCCTGGAAACTCCTGCAGATAGAAGGTCCACCTCCTGGAAGCTAATGCAGATAAAAGACCCACCTCCTGGAAGCTCCTGCAGATAGAAGAACCACCTCCTGCAAGCTGTTGCATATAGAAGACGCACCTCCTGGAAACTCCTGCAGATAAAAAACTCACCTCCTGGAAGCTGTTGCAGGTAGAAGACCCTCCTCCAGGGAACTGCTGCAGATAGAAGGCCCACCTCCTGTAAGCTCCTGAAGAGAAAAGATCCCCCTCCTGGAAGCTCCTGAAGATAGCAGGCCCACCACCTGGAAACTCTTGCTGATAGAAGGCCCAGCAACTGGAAGCTACTGCAGGTTCAAGACCCACCTCCTGGAAGCTCCTGCAGAGAGAAGGCACATCTCCTGGAAGCTCCTGAAGAGAAAAGACCCACCTCCTGGAAGCTCCTGAAGATAGAAGGCCCACCACCTGGAAACTCTTGCTGATAGAAGGCCCACCACCTGGAAGCTACTGCAGATTCAAGGCCCACCTCCTGGAAGCTCCTGCAGAGAGAAGGCACACCTTCTGGAAGCTCCTGCAGATAGAAGGCCCACCTCCTGTAAGCTCCTGCAGATAGAAGGCTCACCTCCTGGAAGCTCCTGCTGATAGAAGGCCCACCACCTGGAAACACTTGCTGATAGAAGGCCCACCACCTGGATGCTCCTGCAGATAGAAGGCCCACCACCTGGAAGCTACTGCAGATTGAGGACCCACCTCCTGGAAGCTCCTGCAGAGAGAAGGCACACCTCCTGGAATCTCCTGCAGATAGAAGACCCACCTCCTGGAAGCTCCTGCAGAGAGAAGGCCCACCTCCTGGAAACTCCTGCAGATAGAAGGCCCACCTCTTGCAAGCACCTGCAGATAGAAGACCCACCTCCTGGAAGCTACTGCAGATTGAAGAGCCACTTCCTGGAAGCTCCAGCAGATAGATGGCCCAACTCCTGTAAGCTCCTGCAGATGAAGACCCACCTCCTGGAAGCTCCTGCATTTAGAAGGCCCACCTCCTGTAAACTCCTGCAGATAGAAGACCCACCTCCTGGAAGCTCCTGCGGAGAGAAGGCCCACCTCCTGTAAGCTCCTGCAGATAGAAGACCCACCACCTGGAAGCTCCTGCAGATAGAAGGCCCACCTCCTGGAAGCTCCAGCAGATAGAAGACCCACCTCCTGGAAACTCCTGCTGATAGAAGGCCCACCTCCTGGAAGCTGCTCCAGAGAGAAGGCCCACGTCCTGGATGCCGTTGCAGATAGAAAGCCCACCTCCTGGAAACTCCTGCAGATAGAAGGCCCACCACCTGGAAGTTCCTGCAGATAGAAAGCCCACTTCCTGGAAATGCCTGCAGATGGAAGGCCCACTTCCGGGAAACTCCTACAAATAGAAGACCCACCTCCTGCAAGCTGTTGCACATAGCAGACGCACCTCCTGGAAACCCCTGCAGATAAAAGAACCTCCTTGTGGAAGCTGTTGCAGATAGAAGATCTACCATATGGAAGCTCTTGCAGATAGAAGGCCCACCTCCTTGGAGCTACTGTAGATAGAAGGCACACCTCCTGGATGCTCCTTCTTATAGAAGACCCACCTCCTGGATGCTTTTCCAGATAGAAGGCCCAATAACTGGAAGATTTGGCAGATAGAAGACCTGCCACGTGGAAGCTGATGCAGGTAGAAGTCCCACCTCCTGGAAACTCCTGCAGATAGAAGACCAACCTCCTGGAAGCTCCTGCAGAGAGAAGGCCCATCTCCTGGAAGCTGCTACAGATAGAAGGACCACCTCCTAGAAGCTGTTGCAGATAGAAGGCCCACCACGTGGAATCTCCTGCAGATAGAAGGCCCAGCTCCTGGAAACTCCTACAGAAAGAAGAGCCAGCTCCTGGAAGTTCCTGTAGATAGAAAGCCCACTTCCTGGAAATGCCTGCAGATGGAAGGCCCACCTCCTGGAACCTCCTACAAATAGTAGACCCACCTACTGGAAGCTCCGTCTGATAGAAGATCTACCTCCTGGATGCTGTTCCAGATAGAAGGCCCACCACCTGGAAGCAGAGTGAAATAGTAGGCCCACATCCTGGACACTCCTGCAGATAGAAGGCCCACCTCCTGGAAGCTCCTGCAGATAAAGACCCACCTCATGGAAGCTGTTGCAGGTAGAAGGCCCACCTCCTCGAAACTCCAGCAGATAGAAGACCCACCTCCCGGAAGCTCCTGCAGGTAAAAGGCCCATTTCCTGGAAGCTGCTCCAGATAGAAGGCCCACCTCCTAGAAGCTGTTGCAGATTGAAGGCCCAACACCTGGAAACTCCTGCAGATAGAAGGCCCACATCCTGGAAACTCCTACAGAAAGAAGAGCCAGCTCCTGGAAGTTCCTGAAGATAGAAAGCCCAATTCCTGGAAATGCCTGCAGATGGAAGGCCCACCTCCTGGAACCTCCAACAAATCGAAGAGCCACCTCCTGGAAGCTCCGGCAGATAGAAGAACCACCCCCTGCAAGCTGTTGCATATAGAAGACGCACCTCCTGGAAACTCCTGCAGATAAAAGATCCACCTCATGGAAGCTGTTGCAGAATGAAGACCCACCTCCTGGAAGCTGTTGAAAATAGAATGCCCACCTCCTGGAAGCTTCTGCTGATAGAAAGCCCACCTCCTTGGAGCTGCTGTAGATAGAAGGCCCACGTCCTGGAAGCTCCTGCTGATAGAAGAAACACCTCCTGGAAGCTGTTCCAGATACAAGGCCCACCACCTGGAAGCTCGGCAGATTGAAGGCCCACCACCTGGAAGCAACTGCAGATTGAAGACCCACCACCTGGAAGCAACTGCAGATTGAAGACCCACCTCCTGGAAGCAACTGCAGATTGAAGACCCACCTCCTGGAAGCTCCTGCAGAGAGAAGGCACACCTCCTGGAAGCTCCTGCAGATAGAAGACCCACCTCCTGGAATCTCCTGCAGATATAAGACCCACCTCCTGGAAGCTCCTGCAGAGAGAAGGCACACCTCCTGGAAGCTCCTGCAGATAGAAGGCCCACCTCCTGGAAGCTCCTGCAGGTAGAAGGCCCACCTCCGGGAAACCCCTGCAGATAGAAGGCCCACCTCCTGGAAGCTGCTCCAGAGAGAAGGCCCACCTCCTGGATGCCGTTGCAGATAGGAACCCCACCTCCTGGAAACCCCTGCAGATTGAAGGCCCACATCCTGTCAGCTACTGCAGATAGAAGACCCATCTCCTGGAAGCTGCTGCCTAGAGAAGTCCCACCTCCTGGAAGCTGTTGCAGATAGAAGGCCCACCTCCTGGAAGCTGCTGCCTAGAGAAGGCCCACCTCCTGGAAGCTGTTGCAGATAGAAGGCCCACCTCCTGGAAACGTTTGCAGATAGCAGGCCCTCCACCTGGAAAATCCTGCAGATAGAAGGCCCACCTCATGGAAACTCCTACAGAAAGAAGACCCAGCTCCTGGAAGTTCCTGCAGACAGAAAGCACACCTCTTGGAAATGCCTGCAGATGGAACGCCCAACTCCTGGAACCTCCTACAAATAGAAGACCCACCTCCTGCAAGCTGTTGCATATAGAAGACCCACCTCCTGCAAACTCCAGCAGATAAAAGACCCACCTCCTGGAAGCTGTTGCAGATAGAAGATCCACCTCCTGGAACCTGTTGAAAATGGAAGGCGACCTCCTGGAAACTCCTGCAGATGAAAGATCCACCTCCTAGAAGCTGTTGCAGATAGAAGGCCCACCTCCTGGAAACTCCTACAAATAGAAGACCCATCTCCTGCAAGCTGTTGCATATAGAAGACCCACCTTCTGCAAACTCCAGCAGATAAAAGACCCACCTCCTGGAAGCTATTGCAGATAGAAGACCCACCTCCTGGAACCTCTTGAAAATGGAAGGCGCACCTCCTGGAAACTCCTGCAGATGAAAGATCCACCTCGTGGAAGGTCTTGCAGATAGAAGGCCCACCTCCTCGAAACTCCTGCAGATAGAAGACCCACTTCCTGGAAACCCCTGCAGGTTAAAGGCCCATTTCCTGGAAGCTGTTGCAGATAGAAGACCCAGCTCCTGGAACCTGTTGAAAATGTAAGGCGCACCTCCTGGAAACTCCTGCAGATGAAAGATCCACCTCCTAGAAGCTGTTGCAGATAGAAGGCCCACCTCCTGGAAACTCCTACAGAAATTAGATCCAGCTCCTGGAAGTTCCTGCAGATAGAAAGCCCACTTCCTGGAAATGCCTGCAGATGGAAAGCCCACTTCCCGGAACCTCCTACAAATAGAAGAGCCACCTCCTGGAAGCTCCTGCTGATAGAAAGCCTACCTGCTTGGCGCTTCTTTAGATAGAAGGCCCACCTCCTGGAAGCTCCTGCTGATAGAAGACCCACCTCCTGGAAGCTGTTCCAGATACAAGGCCCACCACCTGGAAGATGTGTGAAATAGTAGGGCCACAACCTGGAACCTCCCGCAGATAGAAGGCCCACATCCTGGAAACTCCTACAGAAAGAAGAGCCAGCTCCTGGAAGTTCCTGAAGATAGAAAGCCCAATTCCTGGAAATGCCTGCAGATGGAAGGCCCACCTCCTGGAACCTCCAACAAATCGAAGAGCCACCTCCTGGAAGCTCCGGCAGATAGAAGAACCACCCCCTGCAAGCTGTTGCATATAGAAGACGCACCTCCTGGAAACTCCTGCAGATAAAAGATCCACCTCATGGAAGCTGTTGCAGAATGAAGACCCACCTCCTGGAAGCTGTTGAAAATGGAATGCCCACCTCCTGGAAGCTCCTGCTGATAGAAAGCCCACCTCCTTGGAGCTGCTGTAGATAGAAGGCCCACGTCCTGGAAGCTCCTGCTGATAGAAGAAACACCTCCTGGAAGCTGTTCCAGATACAAGGCCCACCACCTGGAAGCTATGGCAGATAGTAGGCCCACATCCTGCAAACTCCTGCAGATAGAAGGTCCACCTCCTGGAAGCTCGGCAGATTGAAGGCCCACCACCTGGAAGCAACTGCAGATTGAAGTCCCACCTCCTGGAAGCAACTGCAGATTGAAGACCCACCTCCTGGAAGCTCCTGCAGAGAGAAGGCACACCTCCTGGAAGCTCCTGCAGATAGAAGACCCACCTCCTGGAATCTCCTGCAGATATAAGACCCACCTCCTGGAAGCTCCTGCAGAGATAAGGCACACCTCCTGGAAGCTCCTGCAGATAGAAGGCCCCCTCCTGGAAGCTCCTGCAGGTAGAAGGCCCACCTCCGGGAAACCCCTGCAGATAGAAGGCCCACCTCCTGGAAGCTGCTCCAGAGAGAAGGCCCACCTCCTGGATGCCGTTGCAGATAGGAACCCCACCTCCTGGAAACCCCTGCAGATTGAAGGCCCACATCCTGTCAGCTACTGCAGATAGAAGACCCATCTCCTGGAAGCTGCTGCCTAGAGAAGTCCCACCTCCTGCAAGCTGTTGCAGATAGAAGGCCCACCTCCTGGAAGCTGCTGCCTAGAGAAGGCCCACCTCCTGGAAGCTGTTGCAGATAGAAGGCCCACCTCCTGGAAACGTTTGCAGATAGCAGGCCCTCCACCTGGAAAATCCTGCAGATAGAAGGCCCACCTCATGGAAACTCCTACAGAAAGAAGACCCAGCTCCTGGAAGTTCCTGCAGACAGAAAGCACACCTCTTGGAAATGCCTGCAGATGGAACGCCCAACTCCTGGAACCTCCTACAAATAGAAGACCCACCTCCTGCAAGCTGTTGCATATAGAAGACCCACCTCCTGCAAACTCCAGCAGATAAAAGACCCACCTCCTGGAAGCTGTTGCAGATAGAAGATCCACCTCCTGGAACCTGTTGAAAATGGAAGGCGACCTCCTGGAAACTCCTGCAGATGAAAGATCCACCTCCTAGAAGCTGTTGCAGATAGAAGGCCCACCTCCTGGAAACTCCTACAAATAGAAGACCCATCTCCTGCAAGCTGTTGCATATAGAAGACCCACCTTCTGCAAACTCCAGCAGATAAAAGACCCACCTCCTGGAAGCTATTGCAGATAGAAGACCCACCTCCTGGAACCTCTTGAAAATGGAAGGCGCACCTCCTGGAAACTCCTGCAGATGAAAGATCCACCTCGTGGAAGGTCTTGCAGATAGAAGGCCCACCTCCTCGAAACTCCTGCAGATAGAAGACCCACTTCCTGGAAACCCCTGCAGGTTAAAGGCCCATTTCCTGGAAGCTGTTGCAGATAGAAGACCCAGCTCCTGGAACCTGTTGAAAATGTAAGGCGCACCTCCTGGAAACTCCTGCAGATGAAAGATCCACCTCCTAGAAGCTGTTGCAGATAGAAGGCCCACCTCCTGGAAACTCCTACAGAAAGTAGATCCAGCTCCTGGAAGTTCCTGCAGATAGAAAGCCCACTTCCTGGAAATGCCTGCAGATGGAAAGCCCACTTCCCGGAACCTCCTACAAATAGAAGAGCCACCTCCTGGAAGCTCCTGCAGATAGAATAACCACCCCCTGCAATCTGTTGCAAATAGCAGACGCATCTTGCGGAAACTCCTGCAGATAAAAGATCCACCTAGTGGAAGTTGTTGCAGAAAGAAGACCCACCTCCTGGAAGCTGTTGAAAATGGAAGGCCCACCTCCTGGATGCTCCTGCTGATAGAAAGCCCACCTCCATGGAGCTGCTGTAGGTAGAAGGCCCACGTCCTGGAAGCTCCTGCTGATAGAAGACCCACCTCCTGGAAGCTGTTCCAGATACAAGGCCCACCACCTGGAAGCTGTGGCAGATAGTAGGCCCACATCGTGGAAACTCCTGCAGATAGAAGGCCCACCTCCTGGAAGAACCTGCAGAAAGAAGACCCACCACCTGGAAGCTGTTGCAGGTAGAAGGCCCACATCGTGGAAACTCCTGCAGATAGAAGGCCCACCTCCTGGAAGATCCTGCAGATAGAAGACCCACCACCTGGAAGCTGTTGCAGGTAGAAGGCCCACATCCTGGAAGCTCCTGCAGATAGAAGAACCACCCCCTGCAAGCTTTTGCATATAGAAGACGCACCGCCTGGAAGCTCCTGCAGGTAAAATGCCCATTTCCAAGAAGCTGCTCCAGATAGAAGGCCCACCTCCTAGAAGCTGTTGCAGAAAGAAGACCCACCTCCTGGAAGCTGTTGAAAATGGAAGGCCCACATCCTGGAAGCTTCTGCTGATAGAAATTCCACCTCCATGGAGCTGTTGTAGATAGAAGGCCCACCTCCTGGAAGCTCCTGCTGTTAGAAATTCCACCTCCATGGAGCTGCTGTAGATAGAAGGCCCACGTCCTGGAAGCTCCTGCTGATAGAAGACCCACCTCCTGGAAGCTCTTCCAGATACAAGACCCACCACCTGGAAGCTGTGGCAGATTGTAGGCCCACATCCTGGAAACTCCTGCAGATTGAAGGCCCACCTCCTGGAATCTCCTGCAGATAGAAGACCCACCACCTGGAAGCTGTTGCAGGTAGAAGGCCCACATCCTGGAAACACTTGCAGATAGAAGGTCCACCTCCAGGAAGCTCCTGCAGATAGAAGGACCACCTCCTGGAAACCCCTGCAGATAGAAGGCCCACATCCTGTAAGCTACTGCAGATAGAAGACCCACCTCCTGGAAGCTGCTGCCTAGAGAAGGCCCACCTCCTGGAAGCTGTTGCAGATGGAAGGCCCACCTCCTAGAAGCTGTTGCAGATAGAAGGCCCACCACCTGGAAACTCCTTCAGATAGAAGGCCCAACTCGTGGAAACACCTACAGAAAGAAGACGCAGCTCCTGGAAGTTCCTGCAGACAGAAAGCCCATCTCCTGGAAATGCCTGCAGATGGAAGGCCCAACTCCTGGAACCTCCTACAAATAGAAGACCCACCTCCTGCAAGCTGTTGCATATAGAAGACCCACCTCCTGGAAACTCCAGCAGATAAAAGACCCACCTCCTGGAAGCTGTTGCAGATAGAAGACCCACCTCCTGGAACCTCTTGAAAATGGAAGGCCCACCTCCTGGAAGCTCCTGCTGATAGAAAGCCTACCTGCTTGGCGCTTCTTTAGATAGAAGGCCCACCTCCTGGAAGCTCCTGCTGATAGAAGACCCACCTCCTGGAAGCTGTTCCAGATACAAGGCCCACCACCTGGAAGCTGTGTGAAATAGTAGGGCCACAACCTCGAACCTCCCGCAGATAGAAGGCTCACCTCCTGCAAGCTCCTGCAGATAGAAGACCCGCCACATGGAAGCTGTTGCAGGTAGAAGGCCCACATCCTGGAAACCCCTGCAGATAATATGTCCACCTCCTGGAAGCTCCTGCAGATAGAAGACCCACCTCCTGGAAGCTGTTGCAGGTAGAAGACCCTCCTCCTGGAAACTGCTGCAGATAGAAGGCCCACCTCCTGTAAGCTCCTGCAGATAAAAGACCCACCTCGTGGAAGCTCCTGTATATAGAAGGCCCACCACCTGGAAGCTCCTGCAGATTGAAGGCCCACCACCTGGAAGCTACTGCAGATAGAAGGCCCACCTCCTGGAAGTTCCTGCAGATAGAAGACCCACCACCTGGAAGCTGTTGCATGTAAAAGGCCCACATCCTGGAAACTCCTGCAGATAGAAGGTCCACCTTCAGTAAGCTCCTGCAGACAGAAGACTCACCTCCTGGAAGCTGTTGCATGTAGTAGCCCCACCTCCTGGAAGCTTCTGCAGAAAAAATACCCACCTCTTGGAAGCTCCTGTAGAGAGAAGGCCCACCACCTGGAAGCTCTGCAGATTGAAGACCCACCTCCTGGAAGCTCCTGCAGAGAGAATGTACACCTCCTGGAATCTCCTGCAGATAGAAGACCCAACTCCTGGAAGCTCCTGCAGAGAGAAGGCACACCTCCTGGAAGCTCCTGCAGATAGAAGGCCCACCTCCTGGAAGCTCCTGCAGATAGAAGACCCACCTCCTGGAAGCTCCTGCAGATAGTAGGCCCACCTCCTGGAAGCTCCTGTAGATAGAAGGCCCACCACCTGGAGGCTCTGCAGATTGAAGCCCTACCTCCTGGAAGCACCTGCAGAGAGAAGGCACACCTCGTGGAATCTCCTGCAGATAGAAGACCCACCTCCTGGAAGCTCCTGCAGAGAGAAGGCACACCTTCTGGAAGCTCCTGCAGATAGCAGGCCAACCTCCTGGAAGCTCCTGCAGATAGAAGACCCACCACCTGGAAGCTCCTGCAGAGAGAAGGCCCACCTCCTGGAAGCTCCTGTAGATATCAGGCCCACCACCTGGAAGCTCTGCAGATTGAAGACCCACCTCCTGGAAGCTCCTGCAGAGAGAAGGCACACCTCCTGGAAGCTCCTGCAGATAGAAGGCCCACCTCCTGGAAACCCCTGCAGATAGAAGGCCCACCTCCTGGAAGCTGCTCCAGAGAGAAGGCCCAACTCGTGGATGCCGTTGCAGATAGAAAGCCCACATCCTGTAAGCTACTGCTGATAGAAGACCCACCTCCTGGAAGCTGCTGCCTAGAGAAGGTCCACCTCCTGGAAGCTGTTGCAGACGGAAGGCCCAACTCCTGGGAGCTGTTGCAGATAGCAGGCCCACCACCTGGAAACTACTTCAGATAGAAGGCCCACCTCGTGGAAACTCCTACAAAAAGAAGACCCAGCTCCTGGAAGTTCCTGCAGACAGAAAGCCCACCTCATGGAAACTCCAGCAGATAAAAGACCCACCTCCTGGAAGCTGTTGCAGATAGAAGACCCACCTCCTGGAACCTCTTGAAAATGGAAGCCCCACCTCCTGGAAGCTCCTGCTGATAGAAAGCCCACCTCCTTGGAGCTGCTGTAGATAGAAGGCCCACCTCCTGGAAGCTCCCGTTGATAGAAGACCCACCTCCTGGAAGCTGTTCCAGATACAAGGCCCACCACCTGGAACCTTTGTGAAATAGTAGGCCCACATCCAGGAAACTCCTGCAGGTAGAAAGTCCACCTCCTGGAAGTTCCTGCAGATAAAAGACCCAGCTCCTGGAAGCTCCTGCAGATAAAATGCCCACCACATGGAAGCTACTGCAGATTGAAGACCTACCTCCTGGAAGCTCCTGCAGAGAGAAGGCACACCTCCAGGAAGCTCCTGCAGATAGAAGGCCCACCTCATGTAAGCTCCTGCAGTGAGAAGACCCACCTCCTGGAAGCACCTGCAGAGAGAAGGCCCACCTCCTGGAAGCTCCTGCAGATAGAAGACCCACCTCCTGGAAGCTCCTGCAGATAGAAGACCCACCTCCTGGAAGCTCCTGCAGATAGAAGACCCACCTCCTGGAAGCTCCTGCAGAGAGAAGGCACACCTCTTGGAAGCTCCTGCAGATAGAAGGCCCTCCTCCTGGAATCTCCTGCAGATGGAAGATCCACTTCCTGCAAGCTGTTGCACATAGAAGACGCACCTCCTGGAAACTCCTGCTGATAAAACACCCACCTCGTGGAAGCTGTTGCAGATTGAGGATCTGCCTCCTTGAAGCTGTTGCAGATAGAAGACCCACGTCCTGGAAGCTGTTGCAGATAGAAGGCCCACCTCCTTGAATCTCCTGCAGATAGAAGACCCACCTCCTGCAAGCTGTTGCAGAAAGAAGACGCACCTCCTGGAAACTCCTGCAGATGAAAGATCCACCTCGTGGAAGCTGTTGCAGATAGAAGACCCACCTCCTAGAAGCTGTTGAAAATGGAAGGCCCACCTCCTGGAAGCTCCTGCTGATAGAAGGCCCACCTCCTTGGAGCTGCTGTAGATAGAAGGCCCACGTCCTGGAAGCTCCTGCTGATAGAAGACCCACCTCCTGGAAGCTCTTCCAGATACAAGGCCCACCACCTGGATGCTGTGGCAGATAGTAGGCCCACACCCTGGAAACTCCTGCAGATAGAAGGTCCACCTCCGGGAATCTCCTGCAGACTGAAGACTCACCTCCTGGAAGCTGTTGCAGATGGAAGGCCCACCTCCTGGAAGCTGTTGCAGATTGAAGGCCCACCACCTGGAAACTCCCGCAGATAGAAGGCCCAACTCGTGGAAACTCCTACAGAAAGCAGACGCAGCTCCTGGAAGGTCCTGCAGACAGAAAGCCCACCTCCTGGAAATGCCTGCAGATGGAAGGCCCAACTCCTGGAACCTCGTACAAATAGAAGACCCACCTCTTGCAAGCTGTTGCATATAGAAGACCCACCTCCTGGAAACTCCAGCAGATAAAAGACCCACCTCCTGGAAGCTGTTGCAGATAAAAGACCCACCTCCTGAAACCTCTTGAAAATGGAAGGCCCACCTCCTGGAAGCTCCTGCTGAGAGAAAGCCTACCTGCTTGGTGCTTCTTTAGATAGAAGGCCCACCTCCTGGAAGCTCCTGCTGATAGAAGACCCACCTCCTGGAAGCTGTTCCAGATACAAGGTCTACCACCTGGAAGCTCTGTGAAATAGTAGGGCAACATCCTGGAAACTCCCGCAGATAGAAGGCCCACCTCCTGGAAACACCTGCTGATAGAAGACCCACCACCTGGAAGCTGTTGCAGGTAGAAGGACAATATCCTGGAAACTCCTGCAGATAGAAGGTCCACCTCCTGGAAGCTCCTGCAGATAGAAGACTCACCTCCTGGAAGCTGTTGCAGGTAGAATACCCTCCTTCCTGGAAACTGCTGCAGATAGAAGGCCCACCTCCTGTAAGCTCCTGTAGATAAAAGACCCAGCTCCTGGAAGCTCCTGCAGATAAAAGACCCACCTCGTGGAAGCTCCTGTATATAGGACGCCCACCACCTGGAAGCTCCTGCAGATTGAAGGCCCTCCACCTGGAAGCTACTGCAGATTGAAGACCCACCTCCTGGAAGCTCCTGCAGAGAGAAGGCCCACATCCTGGAAGCTCCTGCAGATAGAAGAAACACCTCCTGGAAGCTCCTGCAGATAGACGACTCACCTCCTGGAAGCTGTTCCATGTAGTAGACCCACCTCCTGGAAGCTCCTGCAGATAAAATACCCACCTCCTGGAAGCTCCTGTAGATAGAAGGCCCACCACCTGGAAGCTCTGCAGATTGAAGACCCACCTCCTGGAAACACCTGCAGAGAGAATGCACACCTCCTGGAATCTCCTGCAGATAGAAGACCCACCACCTGGAAGCTCCTGCAGAGAGAAGGCACACCTCCTGGAATCTCCTGCAGATAGGAGGCCCACCTCCTGGAAGCTCCTGCAGATAGAAGACCCACCTCCTGGAAGCTCCAGCAGAGAGAAGGCCCACCTCCTGGAAACCCCTGCAGATAGAAGGCCCACCTCCTGGAAGCTGCTCCAGAGAGAAGGCCCACCTCGTGAATGCCGTTGCAGATAGAAAGCCCACCTCCTGGAAACACCTGCAGATAGAAGGCCCACATCCTGTAAGCTACTGCTGATAGAAGACCCACCTCCTGGAAGCTGCTGCCTAGAGAAGGCCCACCTCCTGGAAGCTGTTGCAGATGGAAGGCCCACCTCCTGGGAGCTGTTGCAGATAGTAGGCCCACCACCAGGAAACTCCTTCAGATAGAAGGCCCACCTCGTGGAAACTCCAGCAGATAAAAGACCCACCTCCTGTTAGCTGTTGCAGATAGAAGACCCACCTCCTGGAACCTCTTGAAAATGGAAGGCCCACCTCCTGGAAGCTCCTGCTGATAGAAAGCCCACCTCCTTGGAGCTGCTGTAGATAGAAGGCCCACCTCCTGGAAGCTCCTGTTGATAGAAGACCCACCTCCTGGAAGCTGTTCCAGATACAAGGCCCACCACCTGGAAGCTTTGTGAAAAAGTAGGCCTACATCCTGGAAACACCTGCAGGTAGCAGGTCCACCTCCTGGAAGCTCCTGCAGATAGAAGACCCACCACCTGGTAGCTGTTGCAGGTGGAAGACACTCCTCCTGGAAACTGCTGCAGATAGAAGGCCCACTTCCTGTAAGCTCCTGCAGATAAAAGACCCAGCTCTTGGAAGCTCCTGCAGATAAAATGCGCACCACATGGAAGCTACTGCAGATTGAAGACCCACCTCCTGGAAGCTCCTGCTGATAGAAGACCCACCTCCTGGAAGCTGTTCCAGATACAAGGCCTACCACCTGGAAGCTGTGTGAAATAGTAGGGCCACATCCTGGAAACTCCCGCAGATAGAAGGCCCACTTCCTGGAAGCACCTGCAGATAGAAGACCCACCACCTGGAAGCTGTTGCAGGTAGAAGGACAACATCCTGGAAACTCCTGCAGATAGAAGGTCCACCTCCTGGAAGCTCCTGCAGATAGAAGACTCACCTCCTGGAAGCTGTTGCAGGTAGAATACCCACCTCCTGGAAGCTCCTGCAGAGAGAAGGCACACCTCCTGGAATCTCCTGCATATAGGAGGCCCACCTCCTGGAAGCTCCTGCAGATTGAAGACCCACCTCCTGGAAGCTCCAGCAGAGAGAAGGCCCACCTCCTGGAAACCCCTGCAGATAGAAGGCCCACCTCCTGGGAGCTGCTCCAGAGAGAAGGCCCACCTCGTGAATGCCGTTGCAGATAGAAAGCCCACCTCCTGGAAACACCTGCAGATAGAAGGCCCACATCCTGTAAGCTACTGCTGATAGAAGACCCACCTCCTAGAAGCTGCTGCCTAGAGAAGGCCCACCTCCTGGAAGCTGTTGCAGATGGAAGGCCCACCTCCTGGAAGCTGTTGCAGATAGCAGGCCCACCACCTGGAAACTCCTTCAGATAGAAGGCCCACCTCGTGGAAACTCCAGCAAATAAAAGACCCACCTCCTGGAAGCTGTTGCAGATAGAAGACCCACCTCCTGAAACCTCTTGAAAATGGAAGGCCCACCTCCTGGAAGCTCCTGCTGATAGAAAGCCCACCTCCTTGGAGCTGCTGTAGATAGAAGGCCCACCTCCTGGAAGCTCCTGTTGATAGAAGACCCACCTCCTGGAAGCTGTTCCAGATACAAGGCCCACCACCTGGAAGCTTTGTGAAATAGTAGGCCCACATCTTGGAAACTCCTGCAGGTAGAAGGTCCACCTCCTGGAAGCTCCTGCAGATAGAAGACCCACCACCTGGTAGCTGTTGCAGGTGGAAGACACTCCTCCTGGAAACTGCTGCAGATAGAAGGCCCACCTCTTGTAAGCTCCTGCAGATAAAAGACCCAGCTCCTGGAAGCTCCTGCAGATAAAATGCCCACCACATGGAAGCTACTGCAGATTGAAGACCCACCTCCTGGAAGCTCCTGCAGAGAGAAGGCACACCTCCAGGAAGCTCCTGCAGATAGAAGGCCCACCTCCTGTAAGCTCCTGCAGTGAGAAGACCCACCTCCTGGAAGCACCTGCAGAGAGAAGGCACACCTCCTGGAAGCTCCTGCAGATAGAAGACCCACCTCCTGGAAGCTCCTGCAGATAGAAGACCCACCTCCTGGAAGCTCCTGCAGAGAGAAGGCACACCTCTTGGAAGCTCCTGCAGATAGAAGGCCCTCCTCCTGGAATCTCCTGCAGATAGAAGATCCACTTCCTGCAAGCTGTTGCACATAGAAGACCCACCTCCTGGAAACTCCTGCTGATAAAACACCCACCTCGTGGAAGCTGTTGCAGACAGAGGATCCACCTCCTTGAAGCTGTTGCAGATAGAAGACCCACGTCCTGGAAGCTGTTGCAGATAGAAGACCCACCTCCTGCAAGCTGTTGCAGAAAGAAGACGCACCTCCTGGAAACTCCTGCAGATGAAAGATCCACCTCGTGGAAGCTGTTGCAGATAGAAGACCCACCTCCTGGAAGCTGTTGAAAATGGAAGGCCCACCTCCTGGAAGCTCCTGCTGATAGAAGACCCACCTCCTGGAAGCTCTTCCAGATACAAGGCCCACCACCTGGATGCTGTGGCAGATAGTAGGCCCACATCCTGGAAACTCCTGCAGATAGAAGGTCCACCTCCGGGAATCTCCTGCAGACTGAAGACTCACCTCCTGGAAGCTGTTGCAGGTAGAAGAACATTCTCCAGGGAACTGCTGCAGATAGAAGGCCCACCTCCTGTAAGCTCCTGCAGATAAAAGACCCAGCTCCTGGAAGCTCGTGCAGATAAAAGACCTACCTCCTGGAAGCTCCTCTAGTTAGAAGGCCCACCAGCTGGAAACTACTGCTGATAGAAGGCCCACCACCTGGAAGCTCCTGCAGATAGAAGACCCACCTCCCGGAAGATCCTGCAGAGAGAAGGCACACCTCCTGCAAGCTGTTGCATATAGAAGATCCACCTCCTGGAAACTCCCGCAGAAAAAAGACACACCTCCTGGAAGCTGTTGCAGATAGAAGACCCCCCTCCTGGAAGCTGTTGGAAATGGAAGGCCCACCTCCTGGAAACTCCTGCAGATAGAAGACCCACCTCCTGGAAGCTCCTGTAACGAGAAGGCCCATCTCGTGGACGCTGCTCCAGCTGGAAGGCCCCCCTCCTAGGAGCTGTTCCAGATAGAAGGTCCACAACCTGGAAACTCCTGCCGATAGAAGGCCCAGCTTCTGGAAACTCCTGCAGAAAGAAGAGCCAACTCCTGGAAGTTCCTGCAGATAGAAAGCCCACTTCCTGGAAATACCTGCAAATGGAAGGCCCACCTCATAGAACCTCCTACAATTAGAAGACCCACCTCCTGGAAGCTCCTGCAGATAGAAGAACCACCTCATGCAAGCTGTTGCGTATAGAAGATGCACCTCCTGGAGACTCCTGCAGATAAAAGATCCACCTCGTGGAAGCTGTTGCAGATAAAAGACCCACCTCCTGGAAGCTGTTGAAAATGGAAGGCCCCCCTCCTGGAAGCTCCTGCTGATAGAAGGCCCACCTCCTTGGAGCTGCTGTAGATAGAAGGCCCACCTCCTCGAAGATCCTGCTGATAGAAGACCCCAGCTCCTGGAAGCTGTTACAGATAGAAGGCCCACCACCTGGAAGCTGTGGCAGATAGTAAGCCCACATCCTGGAAACTCCTGCAGATAGAAGGCCCACATCCTGGAAGCTCCTGCAGATAGAAGACCCACCACCTGGAAGATGTTGCAGGTAAAAGGCCCACATCCTGGAAACTCCTGCAGATAGAAGGTCCACCTCCTGGAAGCTCCTGCAGATAGAAGACTCACCTCCTGGAAGATGTTGCAGGTAAAAGGCCCACATCCTGGAAACTCCTGCAGATAGAAGGCTCACCTCCTGTAAGTTCCTGCAGATAAAAGACCCAGCTCCGGGGAGCTCCTGCGGAGAGAATGTCCACCTCCTGGAAACTTCTGTACATAGAAGGCCCACCACCTGGAAGCTCCTGCTGATAAAAGGCCCACTTCCTGGAAGCTTCTTCAGATAGAAGGCCCAGCTCCTGGAAGCTACTGCAGATTGAAGACCCACTTCCTGGAAGCTCCTTCAGATAGAAGGCCCACCTCCTGTAAGCTCCTGCAGATAGAAGACCCACCTCCTGGAAGATCCTGCAGAGAGAAGCTACACCTCATGGAAGCTCCTGCAGATAGAAGGCCCTCCTCCTGTAAACTCCTGCAGAGAGAAGACCCAACTCCTGGAAGCTCCTGCAGAGAGAAGCCCCAACTCCTGTAAGCTCCTGCAGATAGAAGACCCAGCTCCTGGAAGCTCCTGCAGAAAAAAGTCCCACTTCCTGGAAGCTCCTGCAGAAATAAGGCCCACCTCCTGGAAACACATGCTGATAGAAGGCCAACCTCCTGGAAGCTGCTCCAGAGAGAAGGCTCATGTTCTGGATGCCGTTGTAGATAGAAAGCCCACCTCCTGGAAACTCCTGCAGATAGAAGGCCCACATCCTGTAAGCTACTGCAGATAGAAGACCCACCTCCTGGAAGCTGCTGCCTAGAGAAGGGCCACCTCCTGGAAGCTGTTGCAGATAGAAGGCCCACCTCCTGGAAGCTGTTGCAGATAGAAGGCCCACCACCTGGAAACTCCTGCAGATAGAAGGCCCACCTCGTGGAAACTCCTACTGAAAGAAGACCCACCTCCTGGAAGTTCCTGCAGACAGAAAGCCCACCTCCTGGAAATGCCTGCAGATGGAAGGCCCAACTCCTGGAACCTCCTACAAATAGAAGACCCACCTCCTGAATCTCCTGCAGATAGAAGACCCACCTCCTGCAAACTGTTGCATATAGAAGACACACCTCCTGGAAACTCCAGCAGATAAAAGACCCACCTCCTGGAAGTTGTTGCAGATAGAAGACCCACCTCCTTGAAGCTTTTGAAAATGGAAGGCCCACCTCCTGGAAGCTCCAGCTGATAGAAGGCCCAGCTCCTGGAAACTCCTGCAGATAGAAGACCCATCTCCTGCAAGCTGTTGCACATAGAAGACGCAGCTCCTG
This sequence comes from Carcharodon carcharias, assembly GCF_017639515.1. Taxonomy (NCBI): domain Eukaryota; kingdom Metazoa; phylum Chordata; class Chondrichthyes; order Lamniformes; family Lamnidae; genus Carcharodon; species Carcharodon carcharias. The sequence goes on from NC_054472.1 coordinate 172,530,441, forward strand.
GAAACTCCTGCAGATAAAATACCCACCTTGTGGAAGCTGTTGCAGATAGAAGATCCACCATCTGGAAGCTGTTGCAGATAGAAGACCCACGTGCTGGAAGCTGTTGCAGATAGAAGGCACACTTCCTGGAATCTCCTGCAGATAGAAGACCCACCTCCTGCAAGCTGTTGCATATAGAAGACCCACCTCCTGGTAACTCCAGCAGATAAAAGACCCACCTCCTGGAAGCTTTTGAAAATGGAAGGCCCACCTCCTGGAAGCTCCTGATGATAGAAGGCAACACCTCCTTGAAGCTACTGTATATAGAAGGCCCACCTCCTAGATGCTCCTTCTGATAGAAGACCCACCTCCTGGATGCTTTTCCAGATAGAAGTCCCAATACCTTAAAGCTTTTGCAGATAGTAGGCCCACATCCTGGAAAGTCCTGCAGATAGAATGCCCACCTACTGGAAGCTCCTGCAGATAGAAGACCCACCACCTGGAAGCTGTTGCAGGTAGAAGTCCCACCTCCTGGAAACTCCTGCAGATAGAAGACCAACCTCCTGGAAGCTCTTGAAAATGGAAGGCCCACCTCCTGGAAGCTCCTGATGATAGAAGGCCCACCTCCTTGGAGCTACTGTAGATAGAAGTCCCACCTCCTGGAAGCTCCTTCTGATAGAAGACTTACCTCCTGGATGCTGTACCTGATAGAAGGCCCACCACCTGGAAGCAGTGTGAAATAGTAGGCCCACATCCTGGACACTCCTGCAGATAGAAGGCCCACCTCCTGGAAGCTCCTGCAGATAAAAGACCTAGCTCCTGCAAGCTGTTGTAGGTAGAAGGCCCACCTCCTCGAAACTCCTGCTGATAGAAGACCCGCCTCCTGGAAGCTCCTGCAGGTAAAAGGCCCATTTCCTGGAAGCTGCTACAGATAGAAGGCCCACCTCCTAGAAGCTGTTGCAGATAGAAGGCCCACCACCTGGAAACTCCTGCAGATAGAAGGCCCACCTCCTGGAAACTCCTACAGAAAGAAGAGCCACCTCCTGGACGCTCCTGCAGATAGAAGAACCACCCCCTGCAAGCTGTTGCATATAGAAGACGCATCTCCTGGAAACTCCTGCAGATAAAAGATCCACCTCTTGGACACTGTTGCAGAAAGAAGACCCACCTCCTGGAAGCTGTTGAAAATGGAAGGCCCTCCTCCTGGAAGCTCCTGCTGATAGAAAGCCCACCTCCTTGGAGCTGCTGTAGATAGAAGGACCTCGTCCTGGAAGCTCCTGCTGATAGAAGACCCACCTCCTGGAAGCTGTTCCAGATACAAGGCCCACCACCTGGAAGCTGTGGCACATAGTAGGCCATCATCCTGGAAACTCCTGCAGATAGAAGGTCCACCTCCTGGAAGCTCCTGCATATAGAAGACTCACCTCCTGGAAGCTGTTGCAGGTAGAAGACCCACCTCCTGGAAGCTCCTGCAGATAAAATACCCACCTCCTGGAAGCTCCTGTAGATAGAAAGCCCACCACCTGGCAGCTCTGCAGATTGCAGGCCCAGCACGTGGAAGCTACTGCAGATTGAAGACCCACCTCCTGGAACCTCCTGCAGAGAGAAGGCCCACCTCCTGGAAGCTCCTGCTGATAGAAGGCCCACCTCCTGTAAGCTCCTGCAGATAGAAGACCCACCTCCTGGAAGCTCCTGCAGAGAAAACGCCTCCTGGAAGCTCCTGCAGATAGAAGGCCCACCTCCTGTAAGCTCCTGCAGATCGAAGACCCCCGTCCTGGAAGCTCCTGCAGAGAGAACGCCTCCGGGAAGCTCCTGCAGATAGAAGTACCACCTTCGGCAAGCTGTTGCACATAGAAGACGCACCTCCTGGAAACTCCGGTTGATAAAAGACCCACCTCGTGGAACCTGTTACAGATAGAAGATCCACCTCCTTGAAGCTGTTGCAGATAGAGACCCACGTCATGGAAGCTGTTGCAGATAGAAGGCCCACCTCCTTGAATCTCCTGCAGATAGAAGACCCACCTCCTGCAAGCTGTTGCATATAGAAGACGCACCTCCTGGAAACTCCTGCAGATGAAAGATCCACCTCGTGGAAGCTGTTGCAGATAGAAGACCCACCTCCTGGAAGCTCCTGCTGATAGAAGGCCCATCTCCTGTAAGCTCCTGCAGATTGAAGACCCCCGTCCTGCAAGCTCCTGCAGAGAGAACGCCTCTGGGAAGCTCCTGCGGATAGAAGAACCAACTCCTGCAAGATGTTGCACATAGAAGACGCACCTCCTGGAAACTCCAGCAGATAAAAGACCCACCTCCTGGAAGCTGTTGCAGATAGAAGACCCACCTCCTTGAAGCTGTTGAAAATGGAAGGCCCACCTCCTGGAAGCTCCAGCTGATAGAAGGCCCATCTCCTGCAAGCTGTTGCACATAGAAGACGCAGCTCCTGGAAACTCCTGCAGATAAAATACCCACCTTGTGGAAGCTGTTGCAGATAGAAGATCCACCATCTGGAAGTTGTTGCAGATAGAAGACCCACGTCCTGGAAGCTCCTGCAGATAGAAGGCCCACCTCCTGGAAACTCCTGCAGATAAAAGATCCACTTCGTGGAATCTGTTGCAGATAGAAGACCCACCTCCTGGAAGCTCTTGAAAATGGAAGGCCCACCTCCTGGAAGCTCCTGATGATAGGAGGCCCACCTCCTTGGAGCTACTGTCGATAGAAGTCCCACCTCCTAGAAGCTCCTTCTGATAGAAGACCTACCTCCTGGATGCTGTTCCTGATTAAAGGCCCACCACCTGGAAGCAGTGTGAAATAGTAGGCCCACATCCTGGACACTCCTGCAGATAGAAGGCCCACCTCCTGGAAGCTCCTGCAGATAAAAGACACACCTCCTGGAAGCTGTTGTAGGTAGAAGGCCCACCTCCTCGAAACTCCTACAGATAGAAGACCCACCTCCTGGAAGCTCCTGCAGGTAAAAGGCCCATTTCCTGGAAGCTGCTACAGATAGAAGGCCCACCTCCTAGAAGCTGTTGCAGATAGAAGGCCCACCACCTGGAAACTCCTGCAGATAGAAGGCCCACTCCTGGACACTCCTACAAAAGGAAGTACCAACTCCTGGAAGTTACTGCAGATAGAAAGCCCACTTCCTGGAAATGCCTGCAGATGGAAAGCCAACTTCCTGGAACCTCCAACAAATAGAAGGGCCACCTCCTGGAAGCTACTGCAGATAGAAGAACCAGCCCCTGCAAGCTGTTGCATATAGACGACGCACCTCCTGGAAACTCCTGCAGATAAAAGATCCACCTCGTGGAAGCTATTGCACAAAGAAGACCCACCTCCTGGAAGCTGTTGAAAATGGAAGGCCCACCTCCTGGAAGCTCCTGCTGATAGAAGGCCCACCTCCTTGGAGCTACTGTAGATGGAAGGCCCACCTCCTGGAATCTCCTTCTGATGGAAGACCCACCTCCTGGATGCTTTTCCAGATAGAAGGCCCAATACCTGGAAGCTTTGGCAGATAGTAGGCCCACATCCTGGAAAGTCCTGCAGATGGAATGCCCACCTACTGGAAGCTCCTGCAGATAGAAGACCCACCACCTGGAAGCTGTTGCAGGTAGAAGTCCCACCTCCTGGAAACTCCTGCAGATAGAAGACCAACCTCCTGGAAGCTCCTGCAGAGAGAAGACCCATCTCCTGGAAGCTGCTACAGATAGAAGGACCACCTCCTAGAAGCTGTTGCAGATAGAAGGCCCACCACATGGAAACTCCTGCAGATAGAAGGCCCAGCTCCTGGAAACTCCTACAGAAAGAAGAGCCAGCTCCTGGAATTTCCTGTAGATAGAAAGCCCACTTCCTGGACACTCCTGCAGATGGAAGGCCCACCTCCTGGAACCTCCTACAAATAGTAGACCCACCTCCTGGAAGCTCCTGCAGATAGAAGAACCACCTCCTGCAAGCTGTTGCATATAGAAGACCCACCTCCTGGAAGCTCTTGAAAATGGAAGGCCCACCTCCTGGAAGCTCCTGATGATAGAAGGCAACACCTCCTTGGAGCTACTGTAGATAGAAGTCCCACCTCCTGGAAGCTCCTTCTGATAGAAGACCTACCTCCTGGATGCTGTTCCTGATAGAAGGCCCACCACCTGGAAGCAGTGTGAAATAGTAGGCCCACATCCTGGACACTCCTGCAGATAGAAGGCCCACCTCCTGGAAGCTCCTGCAGATAAAAGACCTAGCTCCTGGAAGCTGTTGTAGGTAGAAGACCCACCTCCTCGAAACTCCTGCAGATAGAAGACCCACCTCCTGGAAGCTCCTGCAGGTAAAAGGCCCATTTCCTGGAAGCTGCTACAGATAGAAGGCCCACCTCCTAGAAGCTGTTGCAGATAGAAGGCCCACCACCTGGAAACTCCTGCAGATAGAAGGCCCACCTCCTGGAAACTCCTACAGAAAGAAGAGCCAGCTCCTGGAAGTTCCTGCAGATAGAAAGCCCACTTCCTGGAACATCCTACAAATAGAAGAGCCACCTCCCTGAAGCTCCTGCAGATAGAAGAGCCACCCCGTGCAAGCTGCTGCATGTAGAAGACGCACCTCCTGGAAACTCCTGCAGATAAAAGATCCACCTCTTGGAAGCTGTTGCAGAAAGAAGACCCACCTCCTGGAAGCTGTTGAAAATGTAAGACCCACCTCCTGGAAGCTGTTGTAGGTAGAAGGCCCACCTCCTCGAAACTCCTGCAGATAGAAGACCCACTTCCTGGAAGCTCCTGCAGGTAAAAGGCCCATTTCCTGGAAGCTGCTACAGAGAGAAGGCCCACCTCCTAGAAGCTGTTGCAGATAGAAAGCCCACTTCCTGGAAATGCCTGCAGATGGAAATCCCACTTCCTGGAACCTCCTACAAATAGAAGAGCCACCTCCTGGAAGCTCCTGCAGATAGAGGAACCACCCCCTGCAAGCTGTTGCATATAGAAGACGCACCTCCTGGAAACTGCTGCAGATAAAAGATCCACCTCGTGGAAGCTGTTGCAGAAAGAAGACCCACCTCCTGGAAGCTCTTGAAAATGGAAGGCCCACCTCCTGAAAGCTCCTGCTCATAGAAAGCCCACCTCCTTGGAGCTGCTGTAGATAGAAGGCCCACGTCCTGGTAGCTCCTGCTGATAGAAGACCCACCTCCTTGAAGCTGTTCCAGATACAAGGCCCACCACCTGGAAACTATCTCACTAGCCATTTCTTTTAAGACCCCAGGATGCAGTCCATCAGGAACCGAGCAATGTCAGGCTGCAGCACCAACAATTTACTTCTCTGGTGACTGTAATTTTCCAGAGTTCCTCCCTACTTTCCATTTCCTGAATTACAGCTATTTCTGGGATGTCTCCTCCATACTAAAGAATGATGTAAAATGCCTAAAACAAAAACAGAATTACCTGGAAAAACTCAGCAGGTCTGGCAGCATTGGCGGAAAAGAAAAGAGTTGATGTTTCGAGTCCTCATGACCCTTCAACAGAACTGATTTTTCTTTACAAGGAGAGGGGTGAAATATAAGCTGGTTTAAGGGTGGGGGGAGGAGAAGTGGAGGGGGGGGGTGTTGTTGTAGGGACAAGCAAGCAGTGATAGGAGCAGATCATCAAAAGATGTCACAGACAAAAGAACAAAAGAACACAGAGGTGTTGAAGTTGGTGATATTATCTAAACGAATATGCTAATTAAGAATGGATGGTAGGGCACTCATGATATAGCTCTAGTGGGGGGTGGGGGGGCATAAAAGATTTAAAAGTAATGGAAATAGGTGGGAAAAGAAAAATCTATATAAATTATTGGAAAAAAAAAGGAAGGAGGAAGAAACAGAAAGGGGGTGGGGATGGAGGAGGGAGCTCAAGACCTAAAGTTGTTGAATTCAATATTCAGTCCAGAAGTAAAGTGTAAAATACCTGTTCAATTTATCTGCCATTTCCTTGTTTTTCATTATCAATTCTCCAAACTCACTTTCTATATGACGAATGCTCACTTTGTTAACTCATTTGTTTTTAAAATATTTATAGAAACTCTTACTATCTATTTTTATATTCCTGGCTAGCTTTCTCTCGTACTCTAATTTTTCCCTCCTCGTTTGTCTTTTAGTCATCCTTTGCTGTTCCTTATATTCTGCTTAATCTTCCACCTAGCTTTGCACAATTGAATACATTTTCTTTAAGTTTGATACTATCTTTAACCGTTCTAGTTATCCAAGGATAGTGTGTCCGCCCCTTGGACTTTTTCTTACCCTTTGGAATGTATCTATTCTGTGTATCCTGAAATATCCCCTTAAATGTTTGCCATTGCATCTCTATTGACCTATCCCTTAACTTAATTTGCCAATTCACTTTAGCCAGCTCCGCTTTCATGTGCTTATTTTAAGTTTAAAAACATAGTCTCAGACCCACTCCTCTCTCCCTCAAACTGAATGTAAAATTCAATCATATTATGGTCGCTGCTACCTAGGGGCGCCTTCACTATCAGGTCATTATTTAATCCCATCTTGTTGCACAATACCAGATCTATTATAGCCTGCTCTCTGGTTCGCTCCAGAGCATGCTGTTCTAAGAAACTATCCTGGAAACATTCTATGAACTCTTCATTTAGTCAACCTTTGCCCATCTGACTTTTCTAGTCTATATGTAAGTTAAAATTGTCCATGATTATTTTTCTGCCTTTCTGACAAGCTCCCATTATTTCTTTCTTTATGCTCCATCCTACCATGTGATAGGAAGCCTGTACATGACTCCCACAAGTGACTTCTTGCCTTTACCATTTATCATCCCTACACAAACAGTTTAACCTGCCCACCCGATCAACCGGCTCCCCTCAAGCCCAGCCAGCCTCTGATGGGGGAGCATAAAATTCCATCCAAGGTTTGGGAATAGACAGCAGCAGGACTGAGAAAGAAGTGTAAATTCAGAGAGTAAATTCAATGTCAAATTAGATACAAAAAGACACAAAAGAGAGGCAAAAAAGTCAGGGAAACAAAGATTTGACTAAGAGAGAGATAAAAGACAGAAAGGAAAATTAAGAACAGCAAAAGATTTTAAACATCATTTTCAACATCAAAAGCTGAATGAATAAGATTCCAAATTTATAATAGTGAGTTTCAGTGCCAGAAAGGTTGCTTGGCAATAATTAACATTTGTCGTCTTGTTAAGAGGGTACTTACACTTGTAATGACAAGACTTTACTTTCTGTGTTGATTTGAAAGGGCAAATACAGCAAATTCCTAAATATAAATATTTGGGGAGGCTAGGGGTGAGGTGCCATCTTTGCAAAGCTAGTGGTGAAGTTGTGCAACTTGAACAGCAACTTTTGGGATTGAGCTGTGCATCTGCACCTCACCTGAAATTACTGTGCCATTTATCCATAAATATGAGTGATGCCAAAGGTTGCCAACCCTCCAGGACAGGCTTGAAATCCCCATGACACTGCTGTGTGCAACCCTGGAGAAAAATCATAGGGACATTAAAAATAAACTTGTTTATGTTGTCATTTTCTTTGAACGTTTCTCTTTACCAGATATAAAAATATTGAAAATGGGCAGGAAAAGCTGGTTGTTTCACAGTTAAGCATAACTCAATTTGGTAATGAGTCTTTTTGCTTTCCAGTGGGCTTAGGAAGGCAGTATGTCACAAGGATGGGTGTGTTGGCTGATGAATGGCTGGAGTGTGGGAACAAGCCATGTGATGAAACCTCCAGGAATACATTTAATCACATTTGGCTACCCCAGTCATACCATCAGCATTGCCATTATTTTGCCAGGAAATTCTAACCATGAATTATATATAGTTTTCTAGAAAGGAGAACCAAATGAAATGAAGTGCACTCTAAATGCCTTTTTTTCGCATTTGACTGGTAGAATGCCAAGTGGCCTGATTTCAAGTGACCACGTGAGCCGCAGACATCAAACTGGCATCAGGATGCAGTTTCCCCAGATTTGGACCACAATATCAGGCTTCCCAAAGGATGCCTACTAGCAGCAAGTTAAGTCATGGGTGTGGGGAAGGACTTTGGATGGGGAAGTGAAAGGTCCGAGGAATACTCTGGTACAAAATTTCAACACTCGGAGTCTAGATGCAATATTCAAGTGGTTGGTTTATTATGCATGTGGGGAGCAAACGTTGGGTCACCCAGGCGCTTCTCCACCGAAGTTCAAATAAGCACATTTTATATATTTTTAATAATCAGTTACAGGTTAATGGTATTAGTTAGACAAAGGCCACAGTACAATGACCCCTGGTGGACTGATAATTGTGTTCTTGTACAGAAATTGCAGTGCAAAGACTGGGTATTGTCCTTTTGGAGACAGCAAAGAATGTATGTTTGTTCTATACAAAAGATTTATGGGGGCTGACTGGATGTGGTTCAAGGCCATCAGACGGTGTAAAATGGCCTTCCCCATTTCTTGATCGAGTCATCCCGTGTCCCCACCCGTGTGTGTCTCCCATTTCCTAAATACAAATTTACAGCTGAGCCCTTTGCATAAGTTTTTAGCTTTCATGTAAGGCTGTGATTGTCTGTGTATGCTTTGGTGCCCTAGCTGCTGGTTGTCGCTGGCACTTTAAAATAAATCCAAATTTTCTGCACCTTCAGAAGTCATAGCCGAGATTATATTTGTGGGACCAGAAGAAGTGGTCCTGCTCCTCATGGACCCACAAAAATAATTTAAACCTTAACTTTGGGGCATCCTCCTGCTGCATTGTTGGTAAGTCTGGCCAAAAGGTGCATTGCGCAATCTGCAGTCAGTGCTGTGTTAAGATAACAAAAGGGATTCTGCACCTATCATTCACGTAGGGCCAACTGCCTGAAACAGGCAGGCTTTTGGCCTCCAGTTTTAGATCCCTTTAAAAAGTGCAGTGACCGGTACATCAATGTTAATGGGACAGTATGTCCACCAATCCCATTTTAAGGTTGTAACATTGATTGGTCAAGTTAAAATTGCCTCCATTATGCTACACACTCAACAATGGTCGCTGCATCTCAATGTATGTAATTCATGACATGTGAAACATTTTGGGACATTTGTAAGCAATGCGATGAGGCATTGAATAGATGCAGGTCAAGTCTTTTTCCTCATTCACTGTGCACATAAGAACCATTAGAGAATGTATACTAGATCGATGAAACAACATTCTTTTGAATTTTCCATCTGCATATAAAATTGACTGAGATGAAAGGGTGTGTTTATCAAGAATGAACCTTATGACCAAAGTTATCCAGTTATCCAGTGTCAAGATGATATGACTGAGCCTATGGCCAGGATTTTGTCAATAGCATGCCCTTTGCAACTGCAAAACCTCAAGTGAGGATCACTTCCGCTCTCTTGCTTTCTCCGATTACACACATGATTACAATTAAATTTAAAGTGGCAGCAGTGTGCAGAAGAACCACATGTAACTCAGCCACAGGGGAAGCTTTTCAGTGGTGGGACCAGCAGTCAGCTGATACTGCTGCAGCTATGGGTGGACAAACAGGGAGACTTCATCATGGACACAACTTTCCTGCTCAATTACATTGCCATGGAGATAGAACTTGAGAGAACACAGATGGCACAGGTGTTCTTCAAAATTAAATTTCACTTGTAAATGTTTCACGTTACGTTGTTTCACTTTATTCCTGTGTGCATTATCGTTATTTGTTGAGGCTAGTTTAGTCAGAGAGTTAAATGTACTGGAACACCTCATGGTTGGCATGCATTGATGGTTACAGGTGCATTCAGGACATTTCCATAATTGGAGAAGAAACGATGTTGTGGTTTTCTGTTCACTCTTTACTGAATATCTATGTTAGCGTCCAGTCTTGCACTCATCGCTCTGTGGGACATGGATGAACTTGTAGGCTCAGCTGGCCCTTCCTTCTATGCATTGCATAGGAAACCATCCATAATCACTCACAGTAGTGATATCTGAAATGTTGAGGTAAACAAAACAGGTGAGCACTTTAAGCCTGAGAAGGACTCATATTTGAACAGTATTGATACTGTCCTTTGGAATCTTGACTGACTTTCCCCACCACACCAGAAATCCAGGCCCTTTACACTTCACTCCTCCATTGCCCTGACCTAAGCATCTGTCCTTCCCTCGATCCTTCATCCCTTCCCCTATGCCTCTGACCCCACACCACACCCCAACACCCCTCACCACTGATACACCTTTGCTGGTCCCAAGCCTCCATGCAAGCTGTGATTCTTCTGCTCCCCTCCTTTGTGTCATAGAGTTAAACAGAGAAAATCACTGACCTTGCACACGGTTGCACGACTGCTGCATACCACCTTGAACCAAGTATGATCAAGATTCTCATGTGCTGCTGACTTCATCCTGAGGGTAGGACTTAATTCAAAACTGTTTCACACAGGAACATATGACTTAGGAGCAGGAGTAGGCCATTCAGCCCTTCAAGCTTGCTCCACCATTCAATAAGATCATGGCTGATCCGGTGGTTGTCTCAACTCCACTTTCCTGTCTGCTCCCCACAACTCTCGACTCCCTTGTCTATCAATAATCTATCTAACTCTACCTTGAATAAATTCAATGATCCAGCCTCCACTGCTTTCTGGGGAAGAGATTCCAAAGATTAATGAACCTCTGACAGAATGAATTTCTCCTCATCTCCATCTTAAAGGGGAGACCGCTTATTCTTAAACTGTGTCCCATAGTTCTAGTTCCCTCCACAAGAGGAAACGCCCTCCTCATATCCAACCTATCAAGTCTCCTGAGGATCTTATATGTTTCAATAAGATCACCTCTCACTCTTCTAAACTCCAGTGAATACAGGTCCAACCTGTTCAACCTTTCTTCATAAGATAAACCTCTAATCTCAGGAACGAGTCAAGTGAACCTTCTCTGAACTGCTTCTAACACAAGCAAAGGATGACTAAAACAATAATAAATAGGGAGAAATTGGAGTATTTGAGAAAACTGGAAAGAAATATGAAAACAGAGTAAAAGTTTCTACAAGTTTATAAAAAGGCAAAATGTAACTAAAATAGTCACTTAGAAGATGAGATTGTGGAATTAATAATTGGAAACAAGGAAATGGCAGAGACAGTTGTATCTGCCTTCATTGTGAAAGACAGAAATGGCAACCCAAGAATAGTAGAAAATCAAGAGGCAAAAGAGAGGGAGGAACTTAAACCAATCATGAGTGCAGCTGCAACAACACTCATACTTGGAAAACTATGAGGCTAAAGGTTGACACATTTCCAGGACCTGATGGCCTGAATCCTAGGGTCTTGAAAGAAGTGGCTGCAGAGATAGTAGAGGCATAGGTTGTAATCTTCCAAGATTACTAACATTCTAACTTAGGTTAAGTGTGTGGGCAAAAGTTTGGCAGATGGAGTATGATGTGGGAAAATATGAGGTGGTCCACTTTGGCAGGTAGAATGGAAAAGGTTAGCATGCAGGTACAGCAAGTAATTAGGTAGGCAAATGGAATGTGAGGTGGGAGTGACTGCCCTTGACATCAAGGCTGCTTTTGACCAAGTGTGGCATCAAGGAGCCCTAGCAAAACTGGAGTCAATGGGAATTGGGGGAAAACTCCCCGCTGGTAGGAGTGATTCCTAACAAAAAGGAAGATGGTTGTGGTTGTTAGAAGTCAGTCATCCCAGCTCCAGGACATCACTGCAGGAGTTCCTCAGGGTAGAATCCTAGCCCCAAAAATCTTCAGCTGCTTCATCAATGACCTTCTTTCCATTATAAGGTCAGATGTGGGAATGTTCCCTGATGGTTGCACAATGTTCAGCACCATTCGCAACTCCTTGGATGCTGAAGTAGTCCTTGTCCAAATTCAGCAAGACCTGGACAATATCCAGGCTTGGGCTGACAAGTGGCAAGTAACATTCGTGCCACACAAGTGCCAGGCAATGACCATCTCTAACAAGAGAGAATTTAACCATTGCCGCTTGACATTCAATGGCATTACTATCGCTGAATCCCCCCCACTATCACCCCCTGGGGGTTACCATTGACCAGAAACTGAACTGGACTAGCCATATAAATACTGTGGCTACAAGAACAGGTCAGAAGCTAGGAATCCTGCAGCGAGTAACTCACCTCTTGACTCCCCAAATTTACAAGGCACAAGACAGGAGTGTGATGGAATACTCTCCACTTGCCTGGATGAGTGCAGCTCCAATAATACTCAAGAAGCATTACACCATCCATGATAAAGCAGCCCGCTAGATTGGCACCCCATCCACAAACATTCACCACCTCCACAACCGATGCACTGTAGCAGCATTGTGTACCATCTACAAGCTTCACTGCAGAAACACACTGAGGCTACTTCGACAGCACCTTCCAAACCACGACCACTACCATCTAGAAGGACAAGGACAGTAGATAGGTGGGAACACCACTGCCTGGAAGTTCCCCTCCAAGTCAATCACCATCCTGACTTGGAAATATATCACTGACCTTCACTGTCGCTGGGTCAAAACCCTGAAACTCCCTCCCTAACAGCGCTGTGGGTGTACCAGCACCACATGGACTGCAGCGCTTCAAGAAGGCAGTTCACCACCACCTTCTCAAGGCGATTAAGGATGGGCAATAAATGCTGGCCTAGCCAGCAACCTCCACATCCCTTGAATGAATAAAAAGATGTTGCAAGTGGGCTGGAGTATAAAAGTAGGGAAGTGCTATTACAACCATACAGGGCATTGGTGAAATCAAACCTAGAGTACTGTGTACAGGTTTGGTCTCCCTACTTAGGAAGGGATATGTTTACACTGGAAGCAGTTCAGGGAAGGTTCACTAGGCTAATTCCTGGCATAAAGAGATTTTATTATGAGGAAAAGTTGAGCAGTTTGGGCCTATACTCATTGGGGAGAGGTTTTCAAAAGGAGCTTGACAGGGTAGATGTTGAGACAATGTTTCCCCTTGTGGGGGATTCTAGAACTAGGGGGGACATTTAAAAGATAAGGGGTCTCCCAGGCTAAGTGGAGGTGAGGAGGAATTTCCTCTCTCAGAGCATCACTAGTCCCGTGAATGAATAAACAAAAAAGTCTTCGGAGTTTTCTTCCACAAAGAGCAGTGGAGGCTGAGCCTCTAAATATATTCAAGACTGAGTTAATCAGATTGTTGATGTACAATGGGTTGAAAGGTTATGGGACAGGGGTAGGCAGGAAAGTAGAGTTAAGTCCACAATCAGATAATCCATGATCTTATTGAATGGTGAAGCAGGCTCTAGTGGCCACATGACCTACTCCTGCTCCTATTTTTTATTGCCTTATGATCTAATCATTTATGTTATTGCTGTTTCTGGGAACTTGTGTATAGATTGTCAGTTGTGGAACTCCACTTCAAAAGTACTTTATTGGCTGTAAATCATTTTGGGACACCCTGAGGTTTTGAAGGGCACTGCATAAATGAATGTTCTTCCTTGCTTATAAAAATAGTCGGCGAGGGAAAATATCTAACAGCACTTAATATATTGGATGAGTGAATTTTTTACTTTGTATACTTCTTGCATCATACAGGATAATCTGGGCAGAATCACCCAATCTGCAAGCAGCAGGAATAGTGACGGGCGGAGGTGGAAAATATGGCGAGATTCAAAAAACCGGTTTCCTGACATCAGGAAGAGCTTGGAATCTGGTTCTCTCAACTTTCATGGCAGGCTAATGGCGGGTCGGCTTTTCCATTGATGTACGTCAGGAACCCCTTTTGCAGCTCATTAAAACCCTTACAGACCAGAATCTTGTTCCCCTGTTAAATTTTCCGCTCTGTCAGTGAGAATTTGGGCCGTTCTGTTTCACGGCTCAACATAAGTGGCGTGCCCCTGGTGAGGGAGGCTTCAAGGACTTACTGGGCAGTTGACACCATTCCTGATGGCCACATCTGGGTGCTGAGAAACACGCAGGAGAAGGAATGCACGGGGAATGGAGGGGGCTGCTAGGGGATGCAGTTTCAGGGCACGAAGAGGGTATGGAAGTCTGCAAGAGGGGATACAGGGCTTGAAGAGACGTTGGAAGTCTGCAAGGGAGTTTCAGGGCACAAATGGGGATGAAGGTTGCAAGGAGGGGTTCAGGGCACAAATGGGGGCTCAGGACACGAAGTGGGGTGGAAGGATGGTGGAAGGCTGAAAGGGGTTTGTAGTGTTTGGGAAGGAGGGAGGAGTGTTTTATAGGGTGGGGTCCATTGAGTCTATGGTCAGGTTCTAGGGGGAGAACAGTGGGTACTGGTGATAGGAGGAACAGTTACAGTGGGGGGGAAGGGAGATACAATAGGGTGGGAAGGTCGGGGTGTGTGTTTGGTGGGTGTAGTTCTCATCAGGAGGGTCATTCAGGGGGACAAGAAAGGTGAAACAGATAACGGGAGTGGGCAGGGTCAGGGTGGACATGGACACGGTAATGGGCGTGGACTCTGAGGGGAGGGAAGGCATGTGGAGGTGGATGGTGATGGGGTCCAATATAATGGTGGGGAGGTTTAAGGATTACAGAGGGGAGAGTTGAGGCTACATTGTGGGTGTCAATGGTAATGGGGGGATGATGGTGGGTGACAGAGGGACGGTTAAAGGTGGTGAAGCAGGTCTGAAGCACCTCTGCATTAACAATGTGTGATGCATTGAGGTGGGGGGACGGTCCTCTTTAATGGGTGGATCTCAATGTCAGCACAACTGGCCAACTAAAGGGACACCCTAATAGTCATGGGGGAACTCTATGCGAGGTTTGGTCATTTGAAATCCTCACTCTATGATGCAGCCTACATGGCAACAGATCTGGCCCAGAGAGTGCTCAGAACATCGAGATCCCAGAAAGGTAGAGCCATCGGCTGCAGTCAGAGGTAGGGATGAAGGGAGAGAGGGAAGTGGATGCCTACAAAGGGCAAGGCTGGTGATTGGCAGCCAACTCACGACTACAAACCTCCAACCCCCGGGGGATTGGACCTGCCTGACAAGGGCTCATGTGGTTAGCCCTTATATTATGACAAGACAATGGTCTGTCTATAGAGTGCAAGAGCAAGGGGGCAAGCAGATAGCGTGGGAAGGAAGTTTCTCGCACATGGCTCTCATCACCCTTGTCAAAGAGTGATATCTCCACATGCAGGCATGTATGCACCGGGAGGAACACCCACTCTTGGTCCTCCAGGATGTTCCAAGAGTATGCCCTCTTCAGCCTGACCAGCTGGAGTTGATGGAGTCACAGGCAGAGGGGGTTGGGAATGGCTGGACACCATTGAAATGTCCTGGGTGGTTGCCTCCGGGGTGTCTGGCTGATGCTCCTCTTTCCTTTTGGGTGCCTGAGGGACCTGCCCTGACACCTTGAGAGGAAGAGGCACCTGGAGGAAGGCCGAAGTGCCCCATTCACCATTCACTGCTGAAACATAGCCATGGCTAGAGTGATAAATGTATATCAGGCCAAAATTGCTGAACCAAGGTCTCTAAGGTGGCTGCCACCCTGGACCCATGACATCAGAGAGCGTGCGGACTCACTCCTCAATCTCTTGTGCCACTCTGTTGAAGGCCTCTGACAGTTCTACCTGATGTTGTCCTGCGGCTCTTTGAATCTCCAGCATGTGTCCGAGGGTCAGTTACAGAGGCTCATCATCTGACTCGGGCTCCGCAGGTGCCTGTTCTCCAGCAGTCCTCCGAGTGCCAGAGACCTCAGCTAATCCTTCCTCCCCCTGCTGCTGTGAACTTGTGTCAGTGCAGCAACCACCAGTGTGTGATCCCGAGCTCCTCCTGAACTATGACCCACTGATGTGTGTGTCTTTGCACTGGTGAAGGGTGCAGGTGAATGCTGTGACAGCTCTACAGGTGTAAAAGGGTCTTCTTCCTCCTCTGAGGTGGCCTGGGGGCTGGGGCTTTTGTCAATGGAGGAGGCTGGCCTCTCCCTCTTCCTGTTGGAATGGAGAACAGAGAGAGAATGAATGGTTGCCTAGGCTGGCTTAGACATTACACACATCACACAAACTCTCATTCGAGTTGTCTCTGCTTCCTCACTGGATTCCTCATGGTCTATGTCCTCCCTTGTCTGCTCTGCACCCCACTACTCAAATTCCAAAAAGTTTCACAACTCCAGCGTTCCACCTCCTGCCTTCTCCCTCTCCCTCCTGTTGCTGGCCATCTTGACCTGCAGATTGAGTGTGAGCACATTAGATGAAAGAGCAGGTCATAGGCTGCAACTCCTGCAGGGAATACCTCACCTCCTGACTCCACAAAGCCTGTGCAGCATCTACAAGGCACAAGTCAGGAGTGTGATGGATTACTCTTCACTTGCTTGGATGAGGACAGCTCCAACAATAATGAAGAATCTGGACACCGTCCAGGTTCAAGTGTTCCACTTGATTGGCATCTCATCCACCTTCTTCAACATTAATTCCCTTCAGCACCATTGCAGTGGTGCAGTAGCTGCAGCTACTCACCTAGGCTCTTTTGATAGCACCTTCTAAACCTGTGACCTCTACCGCCAAAAGGTCAAGGAAACATAGGAACACCACCACCTGCAAATTCCACTCCCAGCCACATACCCTGACTTGGAGCTGCACACTGTCCCCTCAACACTGATGGGTCATGATCACTAACTCCCTCACTAACAATGCTGTGGGTATACTGCTCCATTTGTACTGTGGCAGTTCAAGGAGGCAGCACACCATAACCTTCTCAAGGGCAATTGGAGATGGGCTATAAATGCTGGTCTAGCCAGCAATGCCCACATCCCGTGAAAGATGAAATAAAACCATTGTTGATGTGAATTTGGAGAGTAGAAAGTTCACTTAGTCTAGTGGAGTGGATGAGATAATTCATCCATTTCCTGTACTGCAGGGCTGCCCTCTTTTGGACCCATGGGTGCTGACCATCCTGGAGACCTCCCTCCAGGCTGCTGTGGGGTCTCCTGCTCCATCACTTGGAAAGAGGGCCTCCCGCCTTTCTCCAACAAATTGGAGAAGAGCTTCTAGGGAGGCATTGCAGAAATGTGGGACCGGAGCTTGCTGCCTTCTACTCAACATTTTGGCCTCCAAAGGTCCTGGGCAATGAATGACTGTCCGGACACCTTTCAAACATAGTGCCCGGCCTTGAAGGCAAAGTCCTCCATGCTACGCGATGTGATCCTCATGGCTGCATAATTGATCAGGTGAATAGTGCACGATTTGGTGTGTTCGCCCACCCGGTTCTCCAGTAGAAGTCACTCTGGCTTCCTGCTCCCTCCACCAGACCTAGTCCCAGAATGGAGCAGGAATTCACCATGGCTCCTTCAACAGCACCTTCCAAACTCACTACCACTACCATCTAGAAGGACAAGGCAGCAGATAGATGGAACACCACTACCTATAAGTTCCCCTTCAAGTCACTTATCATCCTCACTTGGAAATATTTTGCCATTCGTTCAGTGTCACTGGATCAAAATCCTGGAACTCCCTTCCTAGCAGCACTGTGGGTGTACCGACACCACATGGACTGCAGCGGTTCAAGAAGGCAGCTCACCACCACCTTCTCAAGGGCAACTAGGAATGGGCAATAAAGTCCCAACTTTTTTCCCCCAACTTAGTCTACTGCATTCGTTGCTCCCAATGCGGTCTCCTCTACATTGGAGAGACCAAACGTAAACTGGGCGACCGCTTTGCAGAACACCTGCGGTCTGTCCGCAAGAATGACCCAAACCTCCCTGTCGCTTGCCATTTTAACACTCCACCCTGCTCTCTTGCCCACATGTCTGTCCTTGGCTTGCTGCATTGTTCCAGTGAAGCCCAACGCAAACTGGAGGAACAACACCTCATCTTCCGACTAGGCACTTTACAGCCTTCCGGACTGAATATTGAATTCAACAACTTTGGGTCTTGAGCTCCCTCCCCCATCCCCACCCGCTTTCTGTTTCCCCCTTCCTTTTTTTTCCAATAAATTATATAGATTTTTCTTTTCCCACCTATTTCCATTATTTTTAAATATTTTAAAATCTTTTATGCTCTCCCCACCCCCACTAGAGCTATACCTTGAGTGCCCTACCATCCATTCTTAATTAGCACATTCGTTTAGATAATATCACCAACTTTAACACCTATGTGTTCTTTTGTTCTATTGTTGTTGACATCTTTTGATGATCTGCTTCTATCACTGCTTGTTTGTCCCTACAACCACACCAACCCCCTCCACTTCTCTCTCTCTCTCTCTCTCTCTGCGCACCCCACCCCCCCCACCCCACACACCTTAAACCAGCTTATATTTCAACTCTTTCTTGGACTCGAACTCAAGTTCTGTCGAAGGGTCATGAGGACTCGAAACGTCAACTCTTTTCTTCTCCGCCGATGCTGCCAGACCTGCTGAGTTTTTCCAGGTAATTCTGTTTTTGTTATGGGCAATAAATGCTGGCCTAGCCAGCGAAACCCACATCCCAAGAATGAATTAAAAAAATGGAAAATTGTGGCCGTTATTTCTGCTGGTGCTTGATTCTTATCAGATTCTGTGTACTTCAGTCAAAAGCCCTTTAAATACTGTCGTTCAATGAGGAATTTACCACTTCCATTACTTTGAATGACCAGAGAGTTCCAACCTTGCTTCAATGAGATAGTTAGCTTTCACATTTTTTTTACGGTGTCAGCTTTCATATCTTCATAAAGTGTAACTTTATTAAAAACTAGACATGATGGAAATGATTTGCTCGATGTTGTCAACAATGTGGACCTTGACGTGACTCAGAGTGTATTCTGGGAAGGAAGAACTCCACATCTATCAGTTATACTGGATGGAATAAAAGAGTATGCTAAATTTTACCATGATCAGCCACAGAAATTCTGTAATAAAAGTCTTAAATCTAGTGACTCTATTTCAATTGGAAAGTCTCTGTCCTACTGAACAAACAGGGAATTTACTAACAAAGAAATACACGTTACAGATCTGAGTTTTATAATTTCTTATGTTTTGGGACTGTCTGTTTAACTTAAGGTAAAGTGGAGTAGTGAAGTGTGTCACATGACCTGTTCCCAGGGCAATGGAGGGAGACCATGGGCCTTGGTGCTTCTCCTGTTTCCTCTCCCACTTTAAACCACCCGCCCCCCAATCATGCATATGTATTCCCCTTTCAAGATTCACCAATCAACTAACCAAACAATCACAGAAAGGCCTTATTAAAATTAGGATGTCCATTGTTGACATCCGGTTACAAATATCACTCAATATATATGCACATAGTTCATTAATATGAAGAGCAGCAACAATATAATGCAGCGTTAGTTTGTGTGTATCCTATCGGTGATTCTACTGTGACTATTAAACAAACCAGAGAGTACAAATTTTGTTTTAAAAGCATTGTGCAATATTGTTAATTTAATCCCATTATTTACACCACTGTACAGATGATAACACTGATTTTGGTGACTGCCTCAGCTCTCATTAACATGTTTTGCACATTGCACCAAATGGACATGGTGGCAGTAAATTCATATCTGGGGAAAGATTCAATACTTGCAACCCAGATAAACCATACAAGATCTTTTCTTCTACCTAGGTGCATGATATTATCCAACATAATTATTTCATACAAGAGGTGTAATTGGATTCTGTTTTATCAGTAAACTCACAGGGTAGAAAGATCAAATGACTCATGAGGAACAAATTGGAATAATTGAACAACATAGTTTTTCAGTGTCAGTGAGAAGTGTTGGAGCCCTCAGGTGTCTTTGTGTGACACAACTTTTGAGAGGCCAGAGGACAAAGATTGAATTGTTCACAATTGTATCTGTGTTTTCTTGATCAGTAAGGCTGCTGATTGCTGCTTCTTTCAAAAATATATTTTCAATATCTACTATGAAACACACTTTAACCAAGATTTCAAATCTCAAAAAACTCATAAAAAGCACCAGGGTAGAGTGGGATAATAGGTAGGTAGACAAAAGGATAACATTGAAGTCAATGGAAAAGACTCTTGAAATCATGTGAAGTATAGAACAGGTTACTGATTCGCTATGAACCCATTATGCACACCTGTCCTGGTAATTTCACCCCACAAAGCCTACTCACAGTAAACTTTAATTGGCAACAAAATAAACAGAGCTCAAGCCGTGAATCCATCCTAAGTTCACAAGATAATTATGGATACCAAAGGCCATATAGCCCAGCTCATCTCATCAATACAGAATGATATAGGAACATACGTATTAGGAGCAGGAGTAGGCCACTTGGCCTCTCAAGCCTCTCTGTCATTTGATAACATTGCCTACATCATACCAGTGACTACAACTCAAAAGTACTTAATTGGCTGTAAAGCGATTTGACACATTGTGAAAGGTGCTGTATAATTGTAGGTTTTGTCTTTCTTTCATCAGAAGGCAGAGTGACTCTAACAATGGTAAAATTGGAGGCCCAATGTTGAGTCTCTGAGGACATTTAATCAAAGAGCAATCAACTGATGTTAGGAAAGTGGCTACAAAGAAATCACTACATTTATAAAACAATTCAACTCTGTAGTTAATACAACCTTACTATTCTGATTTCTCTGGCACCAACCTACTGTCATGCAATTGTGTTGTACACTTAATTTATGGTCAATCTACAGGTTCCAGTTGACATTTCATTACATTTGTACTAAATAAATGTGCAAATAGTGTTTCAAAAATTCTAATTGTTGTTTGAGGTGTGAAAGAAACAGGCAAATTAACTGGAAAATGTAATTAATAAATAAGAAACTCCAACAGCAAAAAAAAGTGTGATGGCAAAATCCCAAGAGAAATAATTTCTAGAAGCACTTAAATCATAGGATTGGGTTTCTATAAGGCCTTTTATGGTAAAAGCCCTTTATGCTGTTTCTCTGGGATTTCAGTTGATATTTTTTGTCAAAGTTTCAGTGGAGGATCGAGAACCCTCACCTGCAGACAAATTTTAATCCCATAGTGTGACTACCTTCTGCTAGATTTTAAACAGGTGCAGGGTGAGGTGCACTGAAGATGGAGTACAGGTTTGTAAAATCTTCCTTTAAGCTATCTCTTAATGACAAATAGGGACTTCATTCCAAGACTTTGCAAGAGTAATAAAATGGGCGATAGTGAGTCAACACCTTGCTTTGCATCACTCCTGGCATTTAGCTCTTTATGTTTATTTTGATGAGGTCCAAGATTCTCAAGCCTCTGGTGCATCAACACAGCATGTTATCAGAATTGTGTCTACTTTAGGACACAATAAAAATTTAGGCTGTTAATTATATGTTGATTTAAATTCAAAAAAGGATTTTGAGAAGTACACAGTATATAATTTTGTGGTCCAAACATTAAAAGTGACCCCCCCACTCTCAAATCCCCTCCTCAGCTGCCCAAGCACCCATCCTGCACCCCCTTCAACCTTACCCCCTGCACCCTCCCAACCTCCTCCAACATACCCCTAACCTCCTAACCAACCACCCTCCACCCCTACAACATCCCATCACCCCCCCCAACTCCCCATCTTCCCCATACTCTCAAACTTTTCCCACTACCCCAAACCCCCCGCCACATCCACTTCCCTAACCCCCAACCTTCTCCCCACCCTACTTCCCCAACTCCGACCCCAACATCCCCCTACACACCCTTCAACCTCTCCCAACCTCCACACTATCCCCTCCAACCTCCTCACAATCCCCCCACCCCTCTTCAACCTCCTCCTCCATCCTCCAGCCTCTCTCCTTACCCCCCTCCAACTTCCATTGATTCTGTCCTCAACCCCCTCCAACGTTCCTCACACCTCCGCCAACTGCCCCCAACATCCCCGCCACTCTAGCCAACTTATTTCCCACACCCCTCAA
This sequence comes from Carcharodon carcharias, assembly GCF_017639515.1. Lineage (NCBI taxonomy): Eukaryota > Metazoa > Chordata > Chondrichthyes > Lamniformes > Lamnidae > Carcharodon > Carcharodon carcharias. The sequence goes on from NC_054472.1 coordinate 172,552,129, forward strand.
CCTCCCTCCCTGCACCCCCTTGGCACACACACACACAGCATCCAATTGGTTCTAAAATTACAGGGATTTCACTTACCATTTCTCAACCAAGAGCACTCTAGTGAAAGTTGCTGCTACTGCTTCTCACCTTTGGGCAGCTTTGTGGTTTCCTGGTGGGCTGTTCCAAAAAACAAATTGGAACCATGAACCTATTCGAAATTGAGAAGTAGCAGCACAGGATCTCGGAGAAACTGACCTGACAAATCAGTTTTTAAAAACTGGAACCTTCAGCCTGGTAATTCTAATTTTTAAAAAAAAACCGGTCTTTCAGGTCTGAAGCTCTGGCTGTTCAGTGTGGACAATGAGAACTCAGTTTAAAACACTGAGCCTGGGCCCCGCTAGCGACTGAACCCCGCTGTTTGGCATCGTGTGCACCCCCCTCCCGGGCCTTGCCTGCTCCGCATCATGTTTGACAACAAGATTTGTCGTTATGGGACTCTGAGTCCCAGATTGATTTACTGGGAAGAAAGTGGAAGATGTTCACACCTGTAAACAAATGACCAGAGCAGCTGTGCTGACAGTGGATAGACTTTCAGTCTTCAAGTCTCATAGGGAGATGTTAGGAATGTCAGGTTTTATAAATGGTTATACTTTAAACTGTCTATTTAATTCCAAGTTAGAATGGAGTTGGGCATTTAGAAGATAGTTAATTAGCATTTCTACCTGGATGCAAGGCACATGTTACCATTGAGATGAGCTTTGCGAGGGGGAACAGACCATAGAAAGCCATTGCAGAATCGGCTTACAGGTTTCTAAATATATCCCTAAACCTCACAGACAGGTCTCTCAGCAAGAATCTAAGAGAGAGAGAGGGAGAGAAAGACAGAAAGACCAAGAGAGGGAGAGAGAGAACAGGAAGATAGAGGCAGCTAGTCCTCCACAATAAGCAACAAATTGTTAACCCTCTCAGTTACATGCGAAACGAGGGCGAGAGCTCATACTCAGATTGAAGAGGACGAGATCATGACGATTGAAATGAGACTGGAAGGTTCACCTGGCTTGAATTAGAAGTTGCCTGGCTGGGAATGGAAAGAAAGGATCCCGTTGAGGTAGGAGTCACTTTGGAACTGGTTCTTGGGGAATGCTTGATTTTTGCGGAGACATGGAGAAAACATGGACCTTTAAAATTGGTGGATGGGACCTGATTTTGGGGGTCCAACACCCATTTCCAGCACTCCAAATTGTCACTGGTGGAGGAGAAGGATATGGGCAAGAATGCATTATGCATGCTTGGCTGAGAGCCCAGACTTTCATAAAGGCTTCAGTTTGATTAAACAGAAGGGAAAACATTGCTTAAGTGATGTACAAGGCTTTTTTTGAAATATCTATTTTAGCACTGGCAAGTGTCAAGTATATATAGTTTCTGTTATTGATACTTTAAAGGTCTGCTTGATTGATATATTTATAGGGTTGTTGCAGCAGCAGTTTTTAAAATAAATTTATGAATGGCTGTTTTTAAGCACTTCCACACATGCCATTGTTCCTACAGGGTTCATTGGTTCTGTACAGATTGTATACTGGATGAATGGGCATGGGCATACTGGTATAAGGAGCTATTGGAAGTGGGTGGGCAGCATAGGTTGGCATTAAGTGAATGAGGGGCCATTGAGGTGGATGGGGGCAAGGGTTGGCATGAGTTGGCATGGATGGTGCATGGGTAATGGGTAGACGGGTCAGGGGGGAGGACTGGAGGGCCTAATATTTCACAAAACAAGTGGAATGAAGTCCCACAGAACTGAGACAGGACTTTTAAACAGCACTCTTTGCCACCCAGGAGCCGATGCCTCCAAACTGCATCCAGGGGATGTGGACCCAAATCCATCCTGCACCTGTCCCCCTTGAGCAAAACTCGTAATATGTGGGGCACTTTTTCCAGAGGGGGTTTACCGAGCCAGGACATTTCCTAACTTGAAATTTCCGACTTGATGGTGAAAATCCATCCCAAAGTGTCCATTTCAGAGACAGTCTCAGATCTAGCTGTGAAGTGGGATTTTCAGATGTGCAAACAGAAGTTCTTTTCTGTAGTTTAAAGCATAAGTTGCCTACAAAAATAGTGGTTAGTCAACATTACTTTCAATTTGATTGTTAAAGCAGAAGTATTAAAACTTGAAGTTTTGTCGTGCAATCCTCTGTCTGTCACTTGGAATTCAAATTTCTTTTTAAAAGTTACCAGGCTCTACGGGGGTTGTTAAAAAAGTTTCAGGTAAAGTTAGAAGAAAAGATAAAACTAGTTTTATTGGACTTGGAAATGTGGAAACAAATGCAGTTATCAATCTACAAACTTCTTTTAGCAACAGCAGTTACCCACTAACTGACCTGAGACTGTGCCTATTAACAGTAATTAAACTAATTGACTTTAAAGGGAAGGGCCAGATTAGGCAAGACATAATTTCATTGTGCAGGAATGAAGTTCCAGATTCTGCACTTCTTCTGCTGTGCATTTGTGCCTGCAGAGCAAGGAAGTATGATTTCAGGCCCAATGTACAATGATCTTCTATGGTGTGCCCATCTTAGCGTATCAGCTGGTAGAGTCCTTACAGGGCTTTTAATTCACCTACAACATTTCAATTACCCCTGCTGAGAGTGACCTTGGATGATGCCCTTTACAATGCCTAGAGGAGGGTGGGAGGGCAGCTGAGCCTGCAAGTTCAGCCCTGTCCCAGAGTGTTGAGTACAGTACTGCCACTAACATGAACATTCATTAAAGAATGAACAAAAAAAAACACAACATTGTTTCTTCCACAATAAAGGAAATGTCCTGAACTCCCCATAACCATGAGGCATTCCAGTATATTTAGCTCTCTGACTAAGGTAGTCTCAACAAATAATGATGATGTACACATGAACAAAGTGAAACCAACGTAGTGTGAAATATTTACAAGTGAAATTAATTTTTAAAAACACCCATGCCACCTTTCTGCTCTCAAGATTTACATTAATGGCAATGGAGTTGTGGCAGGAAAGTTGTGGCAGTGATACAGATCCTCCCTGTTTGACCAGCCTGCTGCATTGTCAACTGACGGCGAGTTTCACCAATGAAAAGCTCCCCCCTCCGCTGAATCGTACATGTTTTCCGGTCATAACACTGGCACTTCGAATTTTAATTGTAATCACATACGAAATGGGAAATGGGACACAGCTCCGGTTGCGACACCGGAACTGCTCTTGATGAAATCCCGGCCTTGATGTAATTCCAGCAGGAAGGCCTGGGAAAAATGCCGAGACCCAGAGGCCCCAGGTGTCAGGCTTTGTCGTCTAGGGCGGAACCTCTGCCTATCTCCGTATTATTGGGAAGGATGGAACTGGGATTGGCAGCTCCCTACATTGAGAGTTACACTTATCTGGCCTCAGGAGCCGGCCAGTGGAAGTGTGGAAGTTGGTATACACTCCGTCGGAGGATGCAGCTGGGTCAATGGACAAGATAATTAAAAAGTAATACAATTAAAAATATATATATATTATTGGCCCCATGAATAAGGAACTGAATGTCTTGAGAAACCATCTCTTCAGAAGGGTATCAGGCACTGTTTGTCTACATAGGAACGGAGACCAGCGTTGGTGAGCATCTGAGATAAACTCCTCATGGCATCTGAGATGTTAAACTGAGGCACTGTCTGTCCTCTCAGGTTGATGCAAAAGATCTCATGGCACTACTTTAAAGAAGTGCAGGGTAGTTCCCTGCAGTTCTGAAGAAGGGTCATATTCTACTCCAAGTGTGAGCTCTGTTTCTCTCTCCACAGGTGGTGCCAGACTTCCTGAGCATTTCCAGTGCTTTCTGTTTTTATTTTAGATTTCCAGCATCTGCAGCATTTTGCTTTTATTTTAGTTCCCTGCAGTTTGCTGGCCAATATTTATCCCTCAATCAACATCACTAAAAATAGATAATAGTCCAGACCTTCCAGTTTCCAGATTGTCAGAGACTGGGGGTACAACATCCCCCCAACTCCCCCTTCAGCCCCCCTAACTACCCCTGACCACCTGCTACCTGATCCATATATCAACCTATCCGACTACCACTCTTCCAACCAGCCACCCTATCCAACTGCCACGCTACCCACTACAACCTCACCAACCTGCCACCCTACCCACCTATCACCTTGCCCACCTGTACCCTTACCTACCTGCCAAACACACCATTTACTTACCATTTGTCTCACCCACCCACCCTACCCATTTACCCATTCTCTAACATTCACCCATCCACTAACATTCACATTGGACCTTTAACCTTACCTTACTGCTGCTAGTGCTGGAAAAGGGGGCCAAGTCTTGTCTCCCCTCTGACAGTAGGGTGCTGCAATAGAGTTCTTCAATGGATGCTGTGCTCTTCATTTCTGGAGGAGTTGGGCTTGGAAGATCCTGCAAGAAATGCGGAGCTGCGTCAAGACATGGAAAAGTTCGAGCGGAGCCTCAATCCAATCATGATTGCTGCTTCGCAGAAGATCCAGGCCCATCTGATCATGATTAAGCTTCTGTTTGCGGGATCTTGCTGTGCACAAATTGGCTGCTGCATTTCCTACGTTCCAACAGCGACTACAATTCAGAAAGGAACTTCACTGACTGTAAAGCTTTTGGGACATGTTGAAGATGTGAAAGGTGCTACATAAATGCAAGTTTTTCTCTTCATGGCACCCCCGGAGTCAATGTTAATCAGGCACCCTCGCACTGATCTTGTGTACTCAGTTAGAGCTGGTATCCACTGGCTGGTGTGATCTCAGTGTAAGTGCAGGGATCATGACCCTGAGCAATTTCTAGGCCCAATGGCCTTTTTGTCAGTCTGTTATCCATTAGCATTTTAGGGCAAATATTACTGAAGGTTAATTGAGGAGCATCATGAAAGGCAGTAACAGGAAAGTTATGGTACTGTTTTGGCTGGAGCTTATTTAAAAAGATGGAAAGGCATGGTTTTAAAATATTGGGAAGAAAGTTAAATAATGTTATTTAAGACTCAAAATGTAATTATATGTTTAAAAAAATGCTTCAGTCAACTGAAGTTAATTCAATTTTTAGCAGATTGACGCCTCTGCTAAAACAACAGAAAGGAATTTCAGACATGTTAAATGATTGTACACGATTATAGTCGTTAACATCTGCAGAAATTCACAGCATTGTATGACTAGAGGCTTTATTGGAAGCAGTCCAGTTGTAATTTCTTTAGTGTAATTCATGCTCTGACTTCAGACATAAAATTATCATCTAGGAGTTGGTATTTCCTCTCATCTCTCTTATTTTTCCTGCTTATTTTACTGCTTTAAGATTAATTAAAGCCTTATGATGGAATGCTCTCCACTTGCCTGGATGAGTGCAGCTCCAACAACACTCAAGAAGCCCGACACCAGAGCAGACCAAGCAGCCCGCTTGATTGGCACCACATCCACCACCTTTAACATTCACTCCCTCCACCACCAATGCACAGTGGCAGCAGCGTGTACCAGAATCTACAAGATGCACTGCAGCAACTCACCAAGGTTCCTTAGACAGCTTATTCCAAACTCACAGCCTCTACCAAGTTAAAGGACAAGGGCAGCAGATAGACCACCTGCAAGTCCCCCTCCAAGTCACACACCACCCTGACTTGGAAATTTATTGCTGTTTCTTCATTGTTGCTGGATCAAAATCCTGGAACAACCTTCCCGACTGCACTGTGGATTTACATGGACTGCAGTGGTTCAAGCAGGCGGCCCATCACCATCTCCTCAAGGGCAATTAGGAAGGGGAAATGAATGCTGGCCCAGACAATGATGCCCACGTCCCATGGAAGAATAAATAAATAAACTACAAACATTTTAAAATCCAGCCACAATTGGCTCTGAAGCAGGCATGGTTTTTTGCTTCTCCCTTAAGTTAATATTACATGTTAACATGTAAAAATTAAAATTAAAACCCATTAAAATGAGTCCCTCCATGGTTATGGATCACACCCCCTTTCCTCTTTCTTCTTACATTCAAATGAACAATGATCTGCTATGGTTCTATAAGTATTTGAAGTCCAGGAGAGTACTGGGCAATGGGCGGAGCAGAGCAGTGAGAATGATTTTGAATTGCTTTGACAAAGAGAACAGCATAAATACAATAGGGACATAAGAACAGGAGTAGACCATTTAGCCCCTCAAGCCTGTACCGTCATTCAGTAAGGTCATTGAGGATGTGTGACCTAACTTTATATACTTTACCCATAAGCTCGAATACCTTTGATTTATAAAAATCTATCAATCTCAGATTTAAAATGAATAATTGACCCAGAGATTGTAAAAGAAAGTTCTAAATTTCCACTATCTTTTCATGTAGAGACCTGAAGCCTGGGTCTAATTTTTTGATTATGTCTTCTCATTCTCGACTCCCCAATCAGTACAAATATTTTCTCTCTCCTGTCCATATCTGTTCCTCTAATATCTTGAAAACTTTGACTAAATCACTCCTTAGGTAATATAACCCTAGTTTTTTTAACATCTCCTCGTAATACCTTAGAGTCCAGGTATTATACTGGAAATTCTTTGCTGAACTCCCTCCAAAGCCAATATACCCTTCCTAAGATATAATGTTTATCCTACAGTGAGGTTGGTCTAAACAATGGTTTATGTAGTTGAAACATGACTTTCATCTCCTTTATTATGATCCCGGTTAATGCTGCTACTGGACAAGTTGAGTTCAGGGTAGAACCTGGCTTCATTGATCCTAACTTTCATTTTATGTCTAATAATGTGGAGGGCAGCTACTGAGCAGAGTCACAGGAGCCTGCTGATGAACTTTTAACAAAAGAATAAAATATTCATTAAACAAGAAAAGATGAAATGTATTATACTACTCCTTCATCCCAACTATACTTTTACAGATATATATACAAATTCATAAAGATAACATAAGTTACAACATCTATCTTATACTTTAATTTTCACAGTAAATATACAGTCCATGTAAATTAAATAGGGAAACTCCAGTTGGGCACACTAAACTCCAAAACCATGGGTGGAATTGTCCCAGATTTGTACCAAGTGCGGTAGCGGGCGGGTAAAACATTATTTTACCGTTGGCTGCAATGGCAGGTTTACATGCCATATCATCCCAAACCTGCCGTTATTATTTATGCATTCCTGGGAAACACACCATTTGCATGGATGGCGAGCTTTCAGTCACCTGGATCTCCATCACCTCGCTGCTTCATCACGCTGGGCGCCATATTTAAAGTCTACCCGTGCACACACACATCTTAGTGCTTCCAGCCCATGACTGTTGCAGGTAAGATGTCCATGAAAGGAAAAAAGACTGCAGCCCCCAGGTTTAGTGACACATCACTGGAACACCTTTTGGATGCCATGGAGGCTTGCTGTGATATCCACTACCCCTGCTCTGGCCGCAGGATGGGCAGCAGTGTAGCAACCAGGCTTGGGATGTGGTGGCAGTGGTGATCAGTGTCAATGCTGCACCAAAGAGGTTGGCCATCCAATGCAGATAGAGGATGAATGATCTCATCCGTGCAGCCAGGGTATGGCAACCATCTCATCACCATAAAGTCACACACTCAAAAGCCCATCACACATTCACTGGCCTCTCACTCATTGCCAACTCAAGGGACATCACCACCCATTCTCACACACACACACACACACACACACACCCCCTCACATGTCCATCTGGTCTCATCTTCTCTGGAGACTGCCTCCTCAGCCCTCACCATCTTGAAGCCACTTGCACAGATGAACATGTGCCCCCGACATACCCTGGATTACCCTCCTTCCCCAGAGCAACGCTTGTCCTGCGGCTCCTTCCCTTGTTGGAGGCCACTTCTTGCCCTTCCCCAACCAAGGCCTAGCCCTGCAGCTGCTGAAAAGCCACCCACATATGGCTGATCTGGTTGGTAGAGACCTGCCATGAGCCCACCTGAAAGTGATGTGGTGCTGTCAGTGAAGCCTGGCGCTGATGATTGAGTGCTAACCGAAGCAAGGTAGACAAACAAACCTTGAAGTCCTGAGCGAGGTGAAGCCTGCCAGGTGCATATCACTTATGTGCTGTTGTGAAACACATCGGCATGTTTCCCACCGATGTGGGCGGATTATTCAGCAGGGGGAAGACGAATCCGGCGGGCAGGCCCAATAATGATATGCTGATGTATTACAGTGAGGTTCCCAATGTCCCATGGCGGAGAACACGGCCCGCCATTGGTGGGCTGAGCAGACGATTGCGAACTGGTTTCATGCCATCGTGAAACTTATCGTACCATATTGTCCGCTCACACCATTGAACACACCCAAAGCTGGTGGGCATGGAAAATCCTGGCCCAAGTTTCTACAGAATTTTCATCAACTCCCCAGAAGCTTGTTACACTGTGAGCCAAACTGTCTCTCTCCAATCCCCACCTTTGAAGAACTCGACCTGGAATTCTCTCCCAAACTACGCTTTCACTTGGACATCTCCAACAAGGATCCAGCGCCAGGGTTTCAACCTCTCTTTTCAAGGTTCCTTTCCCCTGGATCTCTACATGCTTTCAAACCTCACCCTCCACATGCACAGTCTTAGATACTCGGCTGTGCCAAACAGAACACCACTGCTCCAAAGGCCTGTAAGTAAGGAGTCACTGGCATTTGACCGTCTCCTGAGATGTTCTGGCTTCTTGCAAGCCCATCTCATTCCAAGTCTGCTCTCCACAGCTCTGTGTCTTTTCCTCTGCTTCTCACTCTTCATTTAACAGGATCTGTTTCAGATTCCTGTCTTTGTCCCTTAACTTGACTGGTTTCCTGCAACTGCTTTCTGTCCCACTCCTTGGTTTGGGACCTTCTTCTTTGTTTTTGGACCTGCTCCCGGTCTGGATCCTGAGTCCTGCTTCTTCTGGCACTTTTTTCTGAATGGCGCTTTCTTCTAGGTCACCTGACCCCTTTTCCCCGTTGTTTCGCTTTCTTCATGTTTTCCCTTCTACGCAGGTGTGCAGGAATAGTTTCTAGTTGGAAACACATAAGAAACAAACTGCATGCGCACAGGGCCGTTTACTGGCTTATAACCAAGAAAATGCACCAACTGTGCAAGTGCGGCCATTCTCCAGCTGAACAGGACCATCAAAGGTCAAAAAGAGCACAATCTGCTTACCTGCGGCTTTTGCCAGGGGTCTGAGGGGAACTGTAGTTCCCAAACTCCAAGGCCTGATCTAGCTCTGAAGAAGGTTCATACAGACTTGAAACATTAACTCTGTTTTTCCCTCCACCGATGCTACCAGACCCACTGAGTTTTTCCAGCATTTTCTGTTTTTGTTTCCAATTTCCAGCATCTGCAGTATTTTGCTTTTATCCGAGGCTCGACCTCCACTTTCAAAAGGTAAGATTTTTTTCTTTTTCTTCTGGGGTCTGTCACACCTTGTATATTCTCATCCTCTAGATGGCCAGCATTCTATTAGCCTCTGCATTTTTTTTTTTGTTGCCTATCTGTGACATTTTAATGATTAATGTACATGGACCCCTTAAGCCTCTTTGGACCTCCGTTATTGCTAACTTTTCAACATTTAGAAAGTACTCTATTCTATCCTTTTTAGGTTCAAAATGGATGACCTCCATTTGCCACAGTTTTGCCTAAATGTTTAATCTGTTGATATCTCTTTATAATTTTATGCTTCCACCAACACTACTTACAATGCTGCTTAGATTTGTGTCATCAGCAAGTGGGACAAATAAAATAAATTCATAAATAAGACTCGCATTTATACAACAGCTTTCCTGACCTCAGGACATCCAAAGTGTTTTGCACCAATGGGGTAATTCTGAAGCGTATTAATTGTTGAAGTTCATTATTATAAAGCACTATAGGACGCTATTTTTTGGATTTTGCAGCCAATGGCAAAGGAACAGCGCTTGCCATTCACTTAGCTGACAGTGCCCACAAAACTTTTCATGCGCTTTTGAGCAGAGACCTAGTCACATCTGGTATCTGATCCTGGGTGGTACCTCCACAGCAGATCTGTGGTGCCTGTGAGCAGGTCAAGGAACAGCAAGTCTCTTAAACCAATCAGATTGAGGTATCCTCACTAAAGGCAGGAAGTGTCTAAGCAGGAAAGTATAAAACAGGCGGGGGTATAAATTAGATTTAAAGAATGCATAGAAAGTGAAAGGCAGTATGGGAAAACAGTTGGGGTTAAAAGTGAGAGAGAAATAAAACACAGGGACAGAATAAAACCAAAACAAATATTTTTCATTATTTAAAAACCTCCAACTCTAATACCTGAAGAAATGAGAACACCACACTTGTAAGATGACATTTTCAAGACCAGAGAGTTGTTTGGTGGTGCTTGCCACTCACCATCCTATTGAAAACCAACCTTTTACTTTTTCTGGCATTTTAGTAGGGAACAAGTGGGCAAGGACTCCAACTTCATGCCATTTGTAGTAACTGTGGATATAACCTCTCTTGCTGTTTATCAGGGGTCACGTGATGTTCCAGGAGGCTCTGACCAATGATCCCTGAGCGCAGGCAATCCTGGGGGTGGGGCTTCCTGATGAGAGTCTTAACTTAGCATGTAGCATCTGAAAATCTCTCTGTAATAAAGTTTGTCTGTTTCTTGTTGAAACCTGTCAGCTCTGTCAAGCCATTACACTATTGAATTGATTTTAGTGGTGATTCTGTTCCTGAGGGCTATTACAATGTACACTGGGGGAATGGGGCTGTCTCTGACAGCAACTTCTGGACTTCTGGGTTTAACTGTGTCTGTAAATGCAAGAAATTGCTGTCCATTGAAATGGTGAGTTCCAACAACCTCAATTATTATCTATGGACATATAAGCATACAAATTAGGAGGAGCAGGCCATTCAGCCCCTCGAGCCTGCTCCCCAATTGATAAAATCATGACTGATCTGATTGTGGCCTCAACTCCGCTTTCCTGCCTACCCCCTATATCCTTTGACTCCCTTGTCCATCAAGAATCTAATTCTTCATTAAAAATATTCAATTACCCTGCCTCTGTCGCTCTCTGGGGAGGAGAATTTCACAGGCTCGTGGCCCTCTGAGAGAAAAAACCACCACCATAAATGGGAGACCCTTTATTTCTAAAACTGTGTCCCTTAGATCTAGTCTTTCCCACAAGGGGAAACATCCATTCAGCATTCACCCTGTCGAGTAGCCTCAGGAATTTAATTGTTTCAATAAGATTGCCTCTCATTCTTCAAAACCCCAATGGATACAGACCAAATCTGTCCAACCTTTACACATAAGATAACTCTTTCATCACAGGAATCAACTGAGTGAACCTTCTCTGAACTGCTTCTAATTCAATTATATCCTTTCTTAAATAAGGAGACCAAAACTGTACACAATACTGCAGATGTGGTCGCACCAACACCCTGTACAACTATAGCAAAACCTGCATACTTTTATATTCCACTCCCTTTGTAATAAATAACAATATTCCATTTGCCTTCCTAATCATTTGCTGTACCTGCAAACTAACTTTTTGTGTTTCATATACCAGGACACCCAGATCCCTCTATAATGCAGAGTTCTGCAATCTCTCTCCATTTAAATGATAAGCTGCTTTTCTATTCTCCCTGACAAAGTGGACAAGTTGACACATTATACATCAACTGCCAAATTTTTGCTCATTCACTTATGTCAGAAATATCCCAAGCCTGGTTGTGAAGAAAGCACTAACTAGGTTACTTTGGTAGAAACTATTTATTGCTCACCGCAGAGCTTTCTTCTCCACTTGAAGACCAGACACCCAGTGCTGCCTGACTCTTTATATACACTTTTAAGTTTAATTAACTAATCAACACCCAACACCAGTTCACCTTATTACCTTAAAAACTACTAGCTATTTAACATCCATCAAACCTAACCTATTAGATACTAACAGATACCCCTCTTTTCTTTTAATTAAATTGATTTGCAACCAAAAACTATAAGAAAAACTACAAAATGATAATACGTGTTATCTTATTATATAATCATTTTTTAACATACTCCATATTCCACCCCCCCCCACCACCGTCTTGAAAATGGAAACATTTTAAAAGGTTACAACATGAAAATTTCTGCATTCTCCTACTCAATTATAATACGAGGAACCCCTCTTTGAGGATATCCAACAATTTTTTTGGACAAGCAGTTGTTTTTGTGAAACAATCTGACAGCTGGTGAATTTTATTTCCGAAATCTCTTTCCTTTCCAACATCTCTATTATGCTCATGAGATCAACCCTCAACCTCTTTTCCACGGCTCTCTTTGTCAAATGGACATTGTCCCAGAGCAAATGGTTATCTATATAACATTCTAGGGGCACATTGTTGCCTGGTTATATAGGAGTTCCTTATATTGGAGTTCCTTTAAAATATTCAATAAATCCAAAGCCATATCTGTCGCTTCTAACAGCGCAAGTGTCTCTGCTGCTAAGGTGATTTTAAATACTCTGTTTATTTTCTTTGACTCCCATGCTAATGGACAATATTTATCGTTTATACCCACTAAAAATATAATGAACCCTGAAGGATTCAAATAACCATTGGGAAGGCTAGCGCGTGAGGCGTCGCTAAAAATGACTAATTTCATCCCTTCTGGGTCACACAGCTCTAGAAATCTGAGCGTACATTATTCTAAACTTAATTTCTTCAATGTCTTATTTGCTTTTAGCACTTTGCCAACAGTAGCATATTTCAGCATGGTGTTCAATTCTAATACATCTTAACACACATCCAGGTTAGTTTGTGTGCACAACTAGTTTAATTGGCCAATTAAGCTTCTCAAATGATCTGCTTCTTTCTTAATTGTAGAGTCTTCCTTTTGTGAGGATCTGGCTCAATTTAGCGGGATACTATTGACAATCTCTAGCTAAGACTGTTGAGTTAGTGTTACTCCCAACTTAGTCTGCCTAATGTCCAACCTTATATAATTAAAACCTCCAGGAACCCCACTGCCAATTTTGAATTCCTTTGTAATTTTATCTATCACAAATTTCTCAAATGCCACAGATCCTCCCCACAGGAAATTATCTAAATGCAATAAGAAAAAGCTGCTAGTTTTCCTTCTTAGTTCCAATAAAACTTTGTTGGATCTGCTTTTAGCTGAAGACAATCAGCTTTTAATGTACGGGCCCAACTGAAAAATACCAGAACCTGAATGCATTGTTTAGCCTGTAAACACACTTATTCGACCTCCACAATTTCCCCTCTATATCTCCAGCTTATTTTGGAGGCTTTAAGAATACTTCTCTTTGAAATTGTTCCCCTTGCAAAAATGCTGCTTTGCCATCAATGGATTTACATTCCCACGGTTATGTTGCTAACATTGCTAGGAAAATCCTCAGACTTACTTTCCCTGCTGTCGGGGAGTCTACTCTAACTTCCTGGTTGCCCAGTTGCTCCTCAAATACCCGAGCTACAAGTCTAGACATAGCTTTATATGTACGGTTGAGAAGTACTTACTCCGTAGTTATCCATCTATGGGACAATGCTGATTGTCCTTTGTCTGGTACTTCTGTGTAAACGCCAAACTCTCTCCAATTGTTAACTTCTTTTTGTTTCGCCTCCTTCACCAAGTTACGATCTAACTTGTATGGCCACTCGAGCTTCTCTATCGTGTAGGCTCCTACTTCTTATGTCAGTCCTTGCCTCTTCCATGATCCTTTCTCCAGTTAAAGTACGTCTCCTACTATATCTCTGCCCCTCTCTGGGCTACTACTACTCGATCTGTTCCTCCTGTGACTAGACTCCCCTTCACAAGTTCTTGATCTTTTCCTTGGTCTGTGATCACCATTAGGCCCATTGCCTGAACTAATACTACGTTTCCTGGCTTTCCACATTTTCACTTCCTTTTGCCAATCCATAGATCTGATGTGCTGTCTTGTACATTCAGGCAGGTTTTGTATTTCACTGTGGCCTTTTCTGACCTTCCTACTATGTGGCTTCCCTCCACTCACTAGCCCCTTCTGGCACCTCTGCCACCCTAGTTCCAACTTTTGATAGTTGAACTTTGTAACAAATTGCCCTATCTGATCTTTACTATCACTCGGTCTACTCTGTTTGCCTGTTATCCGCCACATTCTGCTGTTTGTTCAGGTCCAGCATATATGTATGCGCGGTGCCTGGTGCATCTTCAGTTTCCATCATCTGTTCAGGCTCCGTCAATGTGTCATCAGTGCCAGTACATTGCGTGGAATGTACTCTCACAGTTTGGTTACCATGTTGGTAAGATTATTGTTTTACCATCAGTGCCTATAACTTTTCCTGGGCCTCTCCATTCCTTCTGCCCTTCTCTTTTATAATACACCATATCCCTTGGCCAAAAATTGATTTCTGATGGCCTGATGCATTACCACAAAGCTCTCCTGATTTTTTCTGAAAGCACCGCCTTAATAAATGCTCTCCTCCCTGCGTATGTGGCATTCAAATGCTCTGTAAAAATGGAACTAATGATAGTCCCCTCCAAAGCCGGGAGGATGGTCCCACATTATTGAAGGTATCTTCAGATTCTTGCCATAAGCTACTTGATAGGGGCTGTAGCGCCCAACCATCTGAAGCGTGGTTTTTTGCATGAACTGCCAACGCTAGAGCAGTTGACAATGTACAATTCAGTTGGTCCGCCAAAATTTTTCAGAGCATTTAGTCAGTCATGGCGTGCTTCCCCTCACATACCCCATTACTAAACGAGCTTTTTGATGCTGTATGCATTGCTACAATATTCAAATTTTCACACATACTCCTGGATTCCTCGTTGGCAATTACTCCTCTATTGTCCACTAAGAATTTAGCTTGTGCTCCCAGCCCCATATTTCCGTTATCTTATCAATAATTACTTTTTTTCCTTTACTATAAAGTACCATTGCCAGACTAAATCCAGTTGCTACATCTACAAAATGTAGAAGAAAAATATTTCTTTCTTTATCCCACACTTTGAGGTCCACGACTACAGTTTTATTAAAATCTCTCACCAATGAAAGACTTACTACTGGTCGTGATGGGCGTTCTCCTGTATTTTTTTTTACAAATATCACATTTTCACTAATATCCTCCACAAGTCTAGTGTATTCCTTATCCAGTGCCCCTGAATTCTTTAACAGAATCTTCACCCTATGGCCAGAGGGACTTGCAAATTGTTGATGGAGTTTTGTAACAATTTGCTCCTTTAAATCCCTATTCCCAGCTGCCATTAATACCTCTTTTACATTCTGTCTGGAGATGCTAGGCCTTAAAGGAATCCAATAATACCCCGACTGTGTAAATTGCAATCTACAGATCTGTGTGCCCAACTTCTTTTGGGCCTTTTTTATTGAAGGCATACCTAACATTAAAGGTATTTCACCTGATACAACATCAGTACTGATAAAGTGATTTACACCTGCTATTTAACATAGGCCTGAACTTTATCCTTTGTGTGCGGTAGGTGGGCCTGGGAGCAGATGCAAGATCAGCTGCTGCCTGCAATCGGATGCCGATCCTGATTTCACGCTGGCTGGTCAATTAACAGCTGGCCAGCGTGAAACGGGCACTGACACTGGCTCAGCATAGCCAGAGGGCGGGCATTGGGCCTAATACAGTTCTGGAGAGGGGATTTAAAAGTGCACAGGGAGCCCTCTGAAGGCTGCCAAGAGGCGTTCAGGAGCCCGAGGGAGCTGTCTGGCATTACCTGGAAGGAGTAATGAATTTCATGAATTATGACCTCAGGACCCACAGCCCATGCCATGTGGGAGGGCAATGCCACTGGGCACTCTTCCCCTACTTCTCAGGCAATTATCAGTGTGTTATGCTGGAGGCAGTGAGTGCTTGGCAGGCGATATTAATCCGGCGGGATGGTAAGAGGAGGCTTCTTGGCTTGGATATGTGAAAGGGTAAGTTGTGCCAATATGACGGGCACCTCAAACTGGGTCTTTTGGGGGGGGGGGTGGTAGCAAGGCTGGTATGTTGTGGCAGGTATGGTGAGGCTGGACTAATGAAAGTACTTTTGTCCGTACAGGAGAAGAGAAGGCATAATGCACAGGAGTGTGCACGAACAGGTGGTGGGGTGCCCAGCCTCCTGATCCTGTCAAAGTTGATTTGCCCATTGATTTGCCAGGTGAGTGTGGAGAAAGGTCCACAGGTTGCGGAGAGTCCGGGGTCTTGGAGGAATGTAAGAGTCCAGTGGACAGGGAGAGACTTGGGGAGTGGAATTTTGAATGAGATGTTCAAGCCAAGAGTAGTTGTTGCTCGTGTATTCACAATGCTTCACTGCAGTTGTCCATTGTGACAAGCAAGCATAGTTCATGCATAGTGACTATGTAATGATGTTCGCAACTTTCTTCTTAAGGGCAATTAGGGATGAACAATAAATACTGGCCTAGACAGTAATGCTCACATCCCATGAACAAATAATAAAAAAAAATTCTCTTCCTCCTTCAGATACACCATCCTCGCATCACGCCGCAGACCCTGAGGAGGAGCGGCGGGCAGGTGCGCCCGTGTTACAGCCTCTCTCTGTACCAAGCACCGATGCCGTCACAGTCACATCAGTGGGTAATAACGCATCGCATCAGATGGTAGTGCACAGAGGTGAGGGCACATCACACTCGCATGAGGAGCTGGCAGAGGCAGAGAGTCCACAGTGTGCTGGCAGACAGAGGCAGAGTGTCCACAGGGTGCCGGCAGACAGAGGCAGAGAGTCCACAGTGTGCTGGCAGACAGAGGCAGAGTGTCCACAGTGTGCTGGCAGACAGAGGCAGAGTGTCCACAGGGTGCCGGCAGACAGAGGCAGAGTGCCCACAGTGTGCTGGCAGACAGAGGCAGAGTGTCCACAGTGTGCTGGCAGACAGAGGCAGAGTGTCCACAGTGTGCTGGCAGACAGAGGCAGAGAGTCCACAGTGTGCTGGCAGACAGAGGCTGAGAGTCCACAGTGTGCCGGCAGACGGAGGCAGAGAGTCCACAGGGTGCCGGCAGACGGAGGCAGAGAGTCCACAGTGTGCTGGCAGACAGAGGCAGAGAGTCCACAGTGTGCTGGCAGACAGAGGCAGAGAGTCCACAGGGTGCCGGCAGACGGAGGCAGAGAGTCCACAGTGTGCTGGCAGACAGAGGCAGAGAGTCCACAGAGTGTCCACAGTGTGCTGGCAGACAGAGGCAGAGTGTCCACAGTGTGCTGGGAGACAGAGGCAGAGAGTCCACAGTGTGCTGGCAGACAGAGGCAGAGTGTCCACAGGGTGCCGGCAGACAGAGGCAGAGAGTCCACAGTGTGCTGGCAGACAGAGGCAGAGTGTCCACAGTGTGCTGGCAGACAGAGGCAGAGTGTCCACAGGGTGCCGGCAGACAGAGGCAGAGTGCCCACAGTGTGCTGGCAGACAGAGGCAGAGTGTCCACAGTGTGCTGGCAGACAGAGGCAGAGTGTCCACAGTGTGCTGGCAGACAGAGGCAGAGAGTCCACAGTGTGCTGGCAGACAGAGGCTGAGAGTCCACAGTGTGCTGGCAGTCAGAGGCAGAGAGTCCACAGGGTGCCGGCAGACGGAGGCAGAGAGTCCACAGTGTGCTGGCAGACAGAGGCAGAGAGTCCACAGTGTGCTGGCAGACAGAGGCAGAGAGTCCACAGGGTGCCGGCAGACGGAGGCAGAGAGTCCACAGTGTGCTGGCAGACAGAGGCAGAGAGTCCACAGAGTGTCCACAGTGTGCTGGCAGACAGAGGCAGAGTGTCCACAGTGTGCTGGGAGACAGAGGCAGAGAGTCCACAGTGTGCTGGCAGACAGAGGCAGAGAGTCCACAGTGTGCTGGCAGACAGAGGCAGAGTGTCCACAGTGTGCTGGCAGACAGAGGCAGAGTGTCCACAGTGTGCTGGCAGACAGAGGCAGAGAGTCCACAGTGTGCTGGCAGACAGAGGTATAGAGTCCACAGTGTGCTGGCAGACAGAGGCAGAGAGTCCACAGTGTGCTGGCAGACAGAGGCAGAGAGTCCACAGTGTGCTGGCAGTCAGAGGCAGAGAGTCCACAGGGTGCCGGCAGACGGAGGCAGAGAGTCCACAGTGTGCTGGCAGACAGAGGCAGAGAGTCCACAGTGTGCTGGCAGACAGAGGTAGAGAGTCCACAGTGTGCTGGCAGACAGAGGTAGAGAGTCCACAGTGTGCTGGCAGACAGAGGTAGAGAGTCCACAGTGTGCTGGCAGACAGAGGCAGAGAGTCCACAGTGTACTGGCAGACAGAGGTAGAGAGTCCACAGTGTGCTGGCAGACAGAGGTAGAGAGTCCACAGTGTGCTGGCAGTCAGAGGCAGAGAGTCCACAGAGTGTCCACAATGTGCTGGCAGACAGAGGCAGAGAGTCCACAGTGTGCTGGCAGTCAGAGGCAGAGAGTCCACAGTGTGCCGGCAGACAGAGGCAGAGAGTCCACAGTGTGCTGGCAGACAGAGGCAGAGAGTCCACAGGGTGCTGGCAGACAGAGGCAGAGAGTCCACAGTGTGCTGGCAGACAGAGGCAGAGAGTCCACAGGGTGCCGGCAGACAGAGGCAGAGAGTCCACAGTGTGCTGGCAGACAAAGGCAGAGAGTCCACAGTGTGCTGGCAGACAGAGGCAGAGAGTCCACAGTGTGCTGGCAGACAAAGGCAAAGAGTCCACAGTGTGCTGGCAGACAGAGGCAGAGAGTCCACAGTGTGCTGGCAGACAGAGGCAGAGAGTCCACAGTGTGCTGGCAGACAAAGGCAGAGAGTCCACAGGGTGCCAGCAGACAGAGGCAGAGAGTCCACAGTGTGCTGGCAGACAGAGGTAGAGAGTCCACAGTGTGCTGGCAGACAAAGGCAGACAGTCCACAGGGTGCCGGCAGACAGAGGCAGAGAGTCCACAGTGTGCCGGCAGACAGAGGCAGAGAGTCCACAGTGTGCTGGCAGACAGAGGCAGAGAGTCCACAGTGTGCTGGCAGACAGAGGCAGAGAGTCCACAGTGTGCTGGCAGACAGAGGCAGAGAGTCCACAGTGTGCTGGCAGACAGAGGCAGAGTGTCCACAGTGTGCTGGCAGACAGAGGCAGAGAGTCCACAGTGTGCTGGCAGACAGAGGCAGAGAGTCCACAGTGTGCTGGCAGACAGAGGCAGAGAGTCCACAGTGTGCTGGCAGTTGGAGGATTGCTGGAGACCAGAACGATGCTGAGTCTGAGGCAGGTGATGAGCCTCTGGAGTTGTCCATTAGGCAGCAGATGCTGGATGTCCAGCAGGATGCATGGGAAGGTCCGGCAGAGATCCTTGAGCGTCTGTGTATTCTGGTTTTGGAGGAGTCCATGCAGAACGTGAGCACTGTGTTGACTTGCAGCTACGAACACAGAACCTCCACCTTCGAGAGAGTGGTGACTCTCATGGAGAAGCAGCTCCAGAAACAGAATCAGGGGTTACATTCGGAACTGCAAGCCCACACACTGGCAGTGACCTTAGCAGGTTAATACCAGTGAGTAAGATAGACAAAGTACCTAGTAACTCTGCATACACTTCCTCACCCTGGGGTTCCTCCACATTCTCCTCAGACCCAGCACTTGAATCAACCTCTGCAGCCTGTGGAGCTGCCTCATTGTTTTCATCTTCCAATGAGTCCCCTCTGGACAGAGCCGGATTGTGCAGTGCGCAGCAGGTAACAACAATAAGGGAAACATGCACTGGAGGATATTGAAGTGACCCCCTGATCGGTCCAAGCAGCAAACCTCATCACGAGTAGCCCAATGGTCCTCTCAATTATTGTCCTTGTAGAGGTACGACTGCAATTATAGCTCTCCTCCGCTTCTGTGCTTGGGTGTCTCAGTGGCATCATGAGCCACCTTTTCAGGGGATAGCCTTTGTCCCTCAAGAGCCAACCATCCAACTGAGCTGGAGTGACAAAAAGTCTTGGCAGCTGAGAGTGCCGGAGGGTGTAGGCATCATGATGGCTTCCAGGATACCTGACACAAACTTGAAATATCTGAGTCTTGTGGTCATAAACAAGCTGAATGATCAGGAAGTGGAGCCTCTTTCTATTGACGAAGGCACACGGCTCACCTGCTGACACCTTTATGGCCATATGTGTGCAATCTATGTCTCCCTGCATGTGGGAAAATCCTCTATTTGCAGCGAAGCCTCTGGCTCACTCAGCCTGTCTGGCTTTGTCGGTCCAGAGGTGAATGAAGGTACTGACCTTTTCGGGACACACTGCCAGTGACCAGCTGGATGCAGCTGTGGGCAGCCAATTGGGAGACATCACTCAGGGTCTCCCACTGACCCTTGAAAAGAACATGAGGTAAAAAAATTCAGGGTCACCATAACCTTAAGAGCCAGTGGCATAGGTTAGCTCCCTACAGAGTTTGAGTCAATCTCTGAGCCAATCATCTCACATATGGAGGGCACAGTGTCCCTAGAGAGGTGGAGCATCCTTTGGTACTGGACCTCAGACATGTCCAGGTAGCAAGACCGCTGCCTGTAAGCTCTGCCTGCTGGATAATGGCATCTTCTGCAGACCCTTCTGCCTTGCACTTCCTGCTGGCCCAGCGCTCCTTCTGGTGTGACTCTTTCCACAGGTCGCACTCTGGGATGCTACCTATGGGCATCTGGCCTGCACTCTCTTCTGGTCCTCTCCTCCTCTTCTGAGGAGGTCCCTTCTGCAGAGTAGACAATCCCCATTTTCTGAAACATAATTGCACAGGATAATGCACTGAAGAGACCTCTTGGTAGAAAGCCTCTGCAAATGCTGAGAAATCAAAGAGCTCTCCAGAACAGAGAAAAAGATGCCATAAATTGTCTATAAACTGATTCCAAGCTACTCACAGCAAAACTCCTACCTAATCACATTGTCAAGATCCTGTTCGCTTTTTACTCTTTTGAGCAACCAATTAAACTAAATGAAAGAAAACGAGGGGCAAATTAAAAGAGCAGCCTCTTAAAGGGATACTGCAAAATGAAAAACCTAATCTTAAATGTAACTTACGAACATGAAATTAAAATGTGATTTGAGGGTTCAACAGAGCACCCCAGTGCCTAGGGTGCTCACCGAGCATGGAAGCCCTTGATGGTGCCAGGGACACCCACCCATGAATGTAGCTGCAGGAGGGGGGCAGACAGTCGGGCCAGACATCCCAGTCCATCACCCGCTGCCTGGACCTGTTGATGACCAACTTGGCCAGGCCCAGGAGCAGGTTCACAAAGAGGTCCTCCTCCCTCCCCACCCCACCACCCTCCACCTCTTTGCTTTTTGTCCCACCCAATTGAGGTTTCATGAAAAATGTGAAGGCCACCTGGCCGAATGGGCCATGCACCGAGGGTGAAATGCCAAGCCTGGTTTTGAAGAAGACAATGAGACTAGGATGCCTTGGTAGAGACTGTGTATTGCTAATGACAGAGCTTAATTCTCCATTCTAACACCCAGTGCTGGCTGACTCTTCTTTATAGACACATCTGATTATAATTATCTAATCAATATTTAACACCTGTTCACCTTATCACTTTAAACTACTTGGTATTTAAAACCCATCAAACAAAACCTATTAGATACTAACAACTTAACCTATTTATATCCCTTTGCAGACTCCTAATGTCCTCTTCACATCTTACTTTCCTACCTATCTTTGTGTCAACAGCAAATTTAGCAAGAATACATTTGCTCTCTTCATCTAAGTCATTGATATAGATTATAAATAGTTGAGGGCCCAGCATTGACCGCTGTGGCACTATACTCGTTACATCTTGCCAGCCTGAAAATGACCCATTTTTTGCCTGCACTCTGTTTCCTATCAGCTAACCAACCCTCTATCCATGCTAATATGTTACTTCCCCTACACCATGAGCTCTTATTTTGTGTAGTAACCTTTGATATGGCACCTTGTCAAATGCCTTCTGGAAATCCGTGTACACCACATCTCCATCCTCTTAATCCACATTGCTTAAGGAACTCTAATAAATTAGTCAAACACAATTTTCCATTCACAAAACTGTGTTGGCTCTTCCTGATTGGATTGAGATTTTCTAAGTGCCCTGCTATAACCCCCTTCACAATAGATTCCAGCAGTTTCCCTATGATTGGCCTACAGTTCCCTGTTTTCTGTCTCCCTCTTTTCTTGAAAAGAGGAGTTACATCCCCTATTTTCCAATCTGATGAGATCTTTCCTGAATCTAGGCGGAAGGCTTTTGCCTCGTCGGACGGGCTCAGTGAGGGCGGTTGGGAAGCCAATTGCTGCCCGCGATTGGGGCTGGACCGCTATTTCACGATGGCGTGCCAATTAAGGCCCGTCCAGCGTGAAACACGAGGGGCAGTGCTCAGCGCTGCCTGTGTTGGGAGGGTGGGGGTTAGGAGGGAAAACGTGAACTTCATGCATGCGCACTAGTCGTGCTTGAAAATCTCTCTGAGGCACAGAGCTACCTCAGGGAGCCGAACATTTTTCAAAATAAAAAAATAAGAGCTTTTAAAAGTGTTAAAAAAATGTCCCCTCATGAGGCTCTGTCACATGAGCAGGGACATGTTATTAATTAAATTTTAAAATTCTGATTTAATTTTTGTTTGCTCTCGGAAGTCTCATCCCGCCTTCCCAAAAAATTCAAAGGCCGCTTGGCCTTTTTAACTGCCGGCCAACCGTAAGGTTGGATGGGCAGCGAAAAGTTTCTCTCAATTAACTTTTTCATGGCATTAATAGGCCTTTTAATTGTCGGAGAATGCACTGCTGACTTTGGCGCACTCCCACTGACTGAAATATCGCACGAGTGCGCAATGACGTCAGGACGCTCACCTGATGTCATCGCCTATCATTTTACACTCGGCCCGTCGTGGGCCCACCCACCGAGCTAAAAACTCCCCCTTAGGGAATTTTGGAAAAATTAAAACCAATGGATCTACTATATCAGCAACCACTTCTATTAAGACCCTAGGATGAAGTCTATCAGCACCTGGGGACTTGTCAGCCTTTAATTTGAATAATTTTCTCAGTACCCTTTCCCTGTTTTAAGTTCCTCTGTCCCTTTCAGGTCTTGATTTACAATTATTTCTGGGATGTTATTTGTGTCTTTTACATTGAAGGCAGGCACAAAGTATCTGCTCAATTTACCTGCCATTTCTTTATTTTCCATTATTAATTCCCCATTCTCATTCTCTAAAGGACCAACACTCAATTTAGTTACACTTTTCCTCTCAAAAATCTTACTATCTGTTTTTATATTTCTAGCTATCTTTCAAACATATTCTAATTCCTCCCTCCTTGTTTTCTTTTAATCATTCTTTGCAAGTTTTTTTATATTCTGTCCAATCGCCTGATCTGCCGTTAATCTTAGTGCAATTTTACGCTTTTTCTTTCAATTTGATTCAATCCTACACAAAACCTGGGCTGATATAAATGCAATTTTTTCTTTTGCACAAATAAGTATACAAAGGATGCAAATTGAGGATCGGACAGATGCATCGGCCTGCATTACTATCGCTGAATTCCCTACTTTCAACATCCTAGGGGTTACCATTGACCACAGACTGAACTGGAATAACCATATAAATACTATGGCTGCAAGAGCAGGTGAGAGACTGGGAGTCCTGCAGTGAGGAGCCCATCTTCTGATTCCCCAAAGCCTTTCCACCAGCAGTGTGTACCATCTACCAGATGCACTGCAGGAGCTCACCAAGGCTTTTTAGACTGCACCTTCCAAACCCATGAATGCTGCTAAATCTAGAAGGACAAGGGTGCAGATGCATGGATCTCCACCACCTGGAAGTTCCCCTCCAAGCCACTCACCTGACTTGGAAATATATCATTGCTCCTTCATTGTTGCTGGGTCAAAATCATGGAACTCCCTCCCTAACAGCATTATGTGTGTACCTACACCACATGGACTGCAGCAGTTCAAGAAGGCAGCTCACCACCACCTTCTCGGGAGAAGTTAGGGGTGGGCAATAAATACTGGCCTAGCCAGCCGTGTTCACATCCCATGAATGAATTTTTAAAAAGTTTCCAAAAATAAGTCATTTATTGGCATAACATGGGTGGTTCAATTTTCATAAGTCATCCAATTTAAAGTATGTTCCCTTTGTGCATCAGAGAAATGCATGTAATAATTAAGTACATATAATAACCTATTCATCTCAGCCTTTGCATTCATCTGTTCTACTTTCAGTGTGATTCTAGGTATGGTTTGAGACTGTGGCAAGCCAGATGTGTTATTACCCAGAATAGTGCTGTGAAGTCATTTTTAAGCTTGAGGTTAGATCCTAAAGTTCGAGTTTCAGGAACATCTTGTCATGGGAAAACATCTATTTAAATGTAATTTATATCCAGTGGAGAGCTGCATATTGTAGACTGATAGTGAGATGAATTTCCCAAATGACCCACAGAAATAAGCCGATGGACAAGATTTCAATTCTTAAGACATCTCCTTCAACAAACAAACTAAAATCAACAAAGATCAAGCATTAATTAACAGGCAGCTAATACTAAACTAAAGAAAAAGCACTTTCTCATTAACTAATGCAACTGAAATGTGCCTTATGCAACCCTTTTACTGTGAGCTGCATTTCTGACAGATATTCAGCATTACAGGAACAGTCCCTTAGTCATTCCCAGCTCTCCAGCACATATTTACTTCTCCCTGCCAGGCCAGATCAAAACTTCCAATGTCCTTCAACAATTGTTCCACTTAGCCTGAAATTTCCCGGATAGGATTACCACCAGTGAGGTGGACCTTGGTAACTCTCCATTCCTTAAATTTTCTGGAGCTCAGTCTGTTCTGTTCCTTTTCTTGTGAACAGAAACCAAACTCTCACAAGCATCCTTCTTGGTTGTTAACATCAAAAACAGTTGCCCCCCCCTCCCTTTATCCACAGCAGTAGCTTCTTTGCCTCCAATTCTCAAATAGCAGCTGTCGTTTTTCTGTGAGACACTGTGTAAAGGTGTTAAAACTGCCACTACACTCTTTATGGGTTTCTATTTGAGTTCTTGCCCCATGCCAACCAGATCACATGGCCCGGTTTCCTAGCAGAGGTTCATATTCAGACTTCTGTTTTACTTTGAGTTAAAGGTACATTTCAAAACATAACTGTCTTGTAAAGTTTAGTGGTTAAGCGAATGGGTTTTGAGTGAGTTAAAACTGGACCCTTTATATAATGTAATCAGCATCTGATATGTTGTGAATTTTTAAAAAAAGTTTTGTTGGAAGTTTAATAAAAGTTGCCATTCTTGTTCTTCCTGCTGGACGATTTGAGGTGGCTAAAGCCATTTCTCCACTACTTCCTTCCAACCATTACTCTCCAAGTATCTGATAGGAAGCACTGTTTAAGCAAGGCAAGATGAATGATGTTATTTCCACAGAATGAAGCCAGAAAACTGTTGGAAGTAAGCCAAACTATTCTAATTAACAGGTGATTCTGGGACCAAAATTCATACAAATATTTTTCAGTTCCCTATGTAAATTTATAGTCATTATGCAACCACAATCTAAATATGGAGAAGGAATTCCACTAAATCCATTTCTGTTTATTCGCCTGGAAAGGTCTTGCTGATCCACACAACGGTTCTCTAAGTAATTTTAGCTTTCTGTCTCCATGGCGCTTGCCATATGTTGATCATTCCTTATGCGCAGAACTTCCTGACATCAGTCCTAAATTTGCCTGCCTGAATCTCTCCTATTTTTGTAATTTGTAGTAATTTTCAAGATCTATGTTGTCCATACTGTTACCTGTCTTATTTTCAATCATTTCATGCATGACGTGTGATGATAAAGCAGGTCCGTCCCTTAATTGTTTGGCTGTTGTCAGTTAAAAGCCCTATGTTTAACACACAGTATGATATGTTTTGTTCTGATGAAACATTAGCAACTCAAAACATTAACTCTGTGTTTCTCTTTACAGATGCTGCCTGACTTGTTGAGTTTTCTGCCTTTGTTATTCTGGTTTCAGATTTCCGGAATCCGTTGTATTTTGCATTGGTGCTGTGATGTATTTTGTTAGTGCTCATGGCTGATTTAGGAATTGAACTGGAGATACCTCATCATTTGCAGGGCTATGGGGAAAAGGAAAGGGAATGGGACTAGCTGAGTAGCTGTTACGGAGAGCCAGCACAGTCCTGACAGGCCGAATGGCCTCCATCTGTGCTGTAAGCCTTCGATCTATGATTCTGCCTTCAGCCTTGGCACTTCTGCTTGTATTTTCAACATTAAAAGATGGCACTTGTTTCCAGTTCTGCTGCTCCCTCACCTTCAGGTTGGCCGTACTACAGAAGTAAGAAGTTCGAGAACAAAACTCCTTCCCAATGAAAATATGAATATTGGCATGACATTTAAAAAAGGAAACATTTGGCACAAAATCTATTGTTCCACAAGCTAATTGAAAGCAAAGGCAGCTACCAAAATGGCATCTTTGTAAATCAAACCCTAATTACTATGTAGTATTTTGGGATTGATATTTAAATGTGCATCATCTGTTAATGATCAAGATAAAATGGGAAATGAATCATTCCAGATCTTGGTAAGGATCGATTCCTGGCAACATCGTAAACAAATTCTGCCCATGTATACGTGAAAAATGCTTTTTGAAACCCATGTGTGACTCCTCAGAGTAAAAAGCAAAAACCTCAAAACTGAAGTCATTTTTAGAACATTCCCAAGAAGTGCCAGGGAAAGAAAATAAGACTTTCTCTAAAACTAGAGAGACAATGCAGACACTTCCCTTGTGAAGTGTGATGGTTCTGGCTCCATTCTTCATTTTCCCACTACTCCATGGGTCACAACATATATTTAAATGGTCTTTCCAGCTGGCTATATGGCCAAATCTGTTACCTATACCTATTAATCACTCAATGCCTAGGTTTCTTCAATAAACAACAAAATTATTAATTTATTATAAAACCAGACTTTTCAAGTAGAAAGGCAAAGCTTATTAACATACAGTATGAAATATGAAAGTGTAATAATTACTCTTTCTAAATACCCTATCTCTCGCACACAAACACACAGACACACACACACACACACACAGACACATACACACAGAAACACATGCACACAGGCACACACACGGACACAACACACACACACACAAACACACGTACACAGAAACACACACACACACACAAACACACGTACACAGAAACACACACACACACACACACACGGACACACACAAGTAGAGAAACACGCCCACACACAATAAAATAAAATGGAGGAATTCTGCCAAATGGTTAAAAGTTAATGGTTCAAGGGAATAGGATAAAGGGTGAAGGCCTTGAAATGGCATCTGGGCTATATGGTTGATTTCTCAGCACTGGTCTGTGAAACAATCGATGACTCTTGCACTAATTTTCAGGTGGCCTTTGGGGAAAACTTGCAGTCAGTCGATTTCAGAACGTACAGCGACCTCAGAGCAACTTCCATTCACTTTTTGCTTTGGACTGGGTCAGGAGCTGCAGGAGCTGTTGCCTTCTTTACCCAAGCAGTTGATCTTGTTTGCTCCAGAGTAAAACAGCCGACCAGCTTTTTAACACACTTCTCAAGGCATAATTTTTTTTTCCAAAGTCATAAGCCACCATGTGACTCTCTTGTAAACAGTCCACTAGGGTCAAGAAGTTTCTAGCTTTAAAACTGCTTAATTACCTTCTCTTGTGAAATTTTACCTTTTCCAGGGACAGCAGCAACCAGAGTCCTTGCATTAACCCTTTAAGGGACAGTGTCTTTTAAAAACACAAATTCTTCCAGAATGCCCTTAGTCCTTGAAGGTGAACCATTTTACATGATTTATGCGTTTATAACAGTGTGACCTTTCAGAAAAATCTGACTTCCCCAGCAGGTTCTGGGTTAGCTGGTCTCAGCTACAGTGGTGATTGGGATACTATGAATGGTTTCTGCACACCCTTGCCTGGGTGATGGAAAGATCGATTGGGGTTTCTGCTCTGGATTTCTATCCATCAGCTCCCTCTGTAAATGGGCATTGGATGAGGAGAAGCTTGGCTGGGGACTCACTTGGTCAAGTGGCCTGTAATACCCACTGCCTAGGCCAAAATGTAGTGCATCATAACTTTGGCAGGACAAGGGAGTGATGGGGCTTGTCCATAACCTGCATCAGCATCTTAGGTGAAGAATTGAGAAAATTAAGAGAAGAATTCTTTTTATAAGAACGAAAACCTGATAATATAACAATTCCCATTCACAAACACGGAATTCAACAGTTACACTGGTGAAATAAGAACAAACAACGCCGGAAAAACTCAGCAAGTCAGGCAAAATCTCTGGCAAAAGGAAGGTAAGTTTAATATTTCAGGTCTAGGACTATAACTATTGGCCTGGATGCTGAGAGAACACTAAGATAAAAGCAAAATACTGTGGATGCTGGAAATCTGAAACAAAAACAGAAAAATACTGGAAGAACTCAGCAGGCCTTCAGAGCTCTGAGGAAGAGTCACATGGACTCGAAATGTTAACTCTGTTTTTCTCTCCACGGATGCTGTTAGACCTGAAGAGTTTTTCGAGCATTTCCTGTTTTTGTTGTCACTGAGAGAACACCCTGCTCTTCTTGAAATGGTGCTGTAGGTTTTTCAAAATCCACCTTAAAGAACAGGCAGAGCTTTGGTTTAACATCTCATCTGAAAGAAGCACCTATATCAGCGTAGCGATCCCTCAGTACTGCACTGAAGTGTTATCCTTGGGGCAGGATTTTTACCTCGTTTGGCGGGCCCGGGACTGGTTGCGAAACCGTCCGCTGCCCGCAATCGGGCTCAGACCGCCAATTCACGCTGGCTGGCCAATTAACAGCCAGCTGCCAGCCAGCGTGAGTCGCGAGCTGCAACACTGAGCGCCGCCAATGTTGGGGGCAGGAGGAGGGCGAGTGTGGACGTATGCACGTGTGTGCAGGTGTGCGCACTGATAGCTCCCTCACAGCACAGAGCTGCCTCAGGGAGCTTGAAGATTTTTAAAAACATAAATAAAGAATTTAAAAATGTTAAAAAACATTTATGCGACTCTATCACATGAGCAGGGACATGTTAATAAATGAGATTTGAACATTTTTATTTTGTTTTTAATTCCTGTTGGAAACCTCATCCCGCCCGAAGGCCGCTTGGCCTTTTCACCTGCCCGCCGACTGAACAGTCGGACAGGCAGCGAAAAGTCAAATTTGATTAATTAATTAAGGGCCTTAATAGGCCTCTAACTTGTCCGTGGGCATGCTGCCGTATCTCGCACTCGCCTACTGAGCGAAATATCACGAGTGTGCGTGACGACGTCGGGATGCTCGCCTGATGTCATCGCGCACTATT
The DNA here is from genome assembly GCF_017639515.1 of Carcharodon carcharias. Taxonomy (NCBI): domain Eukaryota; kingdom Metazoa; phylum Chordata; class Chondrichthyes; order Lamniformes; family Lamnidae; genus Carcharodon; species Carcharodon carcharias. The sequence goes on from NC_054472.1 coordinate 172,581,302, forward strand.
TTACTCTCGTTCTAGTTGGGTGTGTGCCCGTCCAACGAGAGAAAAATTCTGCCCCTGGAGTGGGACTTGAATCCACACCCCTCTTGACTCATAGGTCAGCATGCTTCCACTTAACCATGTCTGATAGCTTACTGACATTGGATCATACTCTTCACTGCTGAATTTTGATTCGCTGAATAGTGAAGAACTGGTCTAACAAATGGAGATCAAGAATTCCGCTAAAAAAATGTACCTTAGCTTATTGTTTTCCATACGACAAGCGAATATTTTCAACACAAATCATGCAAGAATGTGACAAAAGCACAATACTGCGGATGCTGGAAAACTGAAATTAAAAACAGAAAATGCAGGAAATACTCAATGGGTCTGGGAGCACATCTGGAGAAGGGAACAGGGTTAACATTTCAGGTTAATGATCTTTCTGATGAACTTTCTGTTTCTCTCTCCACAGATGCTACCTTAACTGCTGTGTAACTCCAGCACTTTCTGTTTATATGCAAAAATGTCAAATGTTTTATAATTAGATCTAAGCTACTTTCTCTGTTTCATATTCAAATGGATTAAATGAAATTTTAAGTAAAACCAAGATATACTTTTATGAAAAGCTGGGGTAACATTTGGACCTGGGTAGTAACAGGGGCTGTTTACAGATTTTCAAAGCCGGTTCGGGAACGCCACACCCAGCTGAATCCCAGGTCCTCAGCTTGGGAATCAACTTTTTTGAATGTAAATTGGGCAGGAGGTGAGCTCAACACCCAATTAGTGGTACCAACACCTCTGGCCAGGAGACGAGAGCTGCCTGCCTGGCACCAGCATCAAAGGCAGCACACGGCCATATTGGGGCCTGTTGCTGCCTTATCGAATCGAGCAAGCAACTCCTTAAATGCTCAGGAGCTGGAACACAGAGGGAAGTAGTTCTGCACATAAAGTAACAGCATGCTGCCAGTGCAAGTTGGCCCATCAAACTTCGTGCACCAGACATTTTGCATTTGGCCTTTGAGAATCTTGCCTTCAGGTTCTAGGTGCTTTGTTTCCCTCATTGTGACATTATCAACTCACACTTTCAGTAAATTACCATGCAAAAAAGTTAAAAACCCAAACACACAAGGGCAAGTCTAATGAACGGTAGACACCATTTGATGCCCTTCTCCAGGAAAATCTGGGCCACTATGGTTTAGACTTATTATGAATGTCATGGACAGAATTTCAATGTTAATTCTTTTGGCCATGATCACTATGTTTGTATGTAAGGGATGTGTTTTTGCTTACCTTCAGAGTGTTGGGCCCAAATAAATAATTCCAACAGCTGGTGTTTTGTGAGTTTTAAAATAAAGAATGTTATTCATTGTCACACACTTACCCCGGATGTTTAAAATGCAACATCTCCTTCACTCATTTCTCACAAACACTATAACATGCATAAGGAATAGATACAGATGGAGGTAAAATAATTATCTCAGTCCCTTTCATTGCAGTCCAGCGGCAGTGGTTTCAATCCACAAAAGAAATCCAGGATCACTTTTTTTTGCTGCTTTTTGTGGTCGGTTTTAAGATATAAGAATTAGTTTGAAGTTCAGAATATACTAGGGCATAGCCCATCCCCGTCACATGGAAAGGAATTGAATTTTGATGATTTTTTAAAAAAAATGACTTCCTTGCAAAGCAAAAGAGAGATGCACGCATTCGTTTCTTATATTCTGGCATCCACGCACAGTAATCTGTTATTGACACAGCCTCCCAGCTGCATTACTTTTTTCTTACAATCGCTAGTTATTTTTTATCGTGTGAATGTTCATTAACATCAGTACACAAGGTCTCAGAAATTGCAACTGTAACAGACATATAATTCTCATTGCATTAAGCTGTTGGTGAAAGTTTAAACTCTATGCTGGCTCCTGGGGAGGAGTTAGGTTTCACAAGGCTGGATTCTGTTTCAAAGCTTGCAATATGTAAATTACTCTGATTGTTTTGCTGGGTTGTCTGTAGGGCTCTTGATCCTTTCATGGCCACTTCCACAACCCAGGAGTCTGATAATTTAGGTTCTGGCACATAGTTCAATCTGATTTCTAGGGTGATGGCGTGAGGTATATTGTTTTAAAACCAATGTGAGGAGCCTGGCTTCTCCCCCTGCACCTTATCATCAGGTGCCTTGGAAATTGACTTGCTGAGTTGAGGTGGATTTAAGTTTTTAACCTGATCCTGTGATGGTTTGGTGGATACTCCTACATTAGCTGCACTTGTGCTTCACCTGTGGCTTTCACAAGTGTGGTTCATCTTAAGGGGTATTAACTTCCTCTTTTCTGTTACCCTACAGAACACTATTTCCCACTGATGTCTTCTGCTGCACTGCCCTGTGGCACTTCAACTGGGTGAGGCAACTCCCTCACTGAGCATCTGCTGGGTTGGGGAAAGTTTTCTGTCCCTATTTAAACCCTGAAAGAAGGTGGCTGCTAACCAGACATCTGGTTCAACATTCAGCTTTCTTACGTTTATGCCACTATCAACACCTTTTTTAGCCCTTACCATGACTATTAATGCTCCCTTTGTCCTTTTGTTCATGACATCTTTGTAATCTCTCCTTTTCTCCCATCCAGCTTCACCTGCTCCAACCCCCAATAAACAGTATAAATTTCATCACATTTCTACTCCTCTTTAGCTCTGAAAAAGAGTCATATGGACTCGAAACATTGACCCTGTTTCTCTCTCCACAGATGCTGTCAGATCCGCTGAGTTTTTCCAGCATTTTCTGTTTTTGTCTCTGGTTCAAGTGCCTTCGTTTTTAACAAAATACCATGGGCCCTTCCTTGGCCCCTTTGAACTCTAGTCGCCTGGTTTTGGCCTTTTTAGCTTTTATGGGTTCCAGCTTGACCCCTTTTATCTCGGTAGGCACTCTGCTGGCCTCTGGAAAGTCCTCGGGCTTATCTTCTATTTCCCTAATCCTTATTGGCTCTATCACCCCCATAGAATGTTTTATAAGCTGGAAAGCACACTCTCTCAATCTCTCCCTCTCTCCTGGGATTCTCTCTTTTTTGCCTGAATCTCTAACTCTAGCCTCTGTTCTTCCAGGTGAATTTTGTCTAAGTTAACCTGGTCTGTTTCAGGTTCTGGACCTGTTATGATGTGGCAGGTGATGTGCGCCAGGCAGAACAAACCCACAAGGGAAACTTGGTTGTTTTCCAACACAAACATTTTGCAATTTGTATTTATTATGAGATGTGTGTATTGAATTAGAAGTAATGAGTCCACTAAGACCTTTAGAGATTTTAAAAATTAAATTAAAATGTTTATTAACAAAATAAAAGATTTCAAGCACATACATAAGATTACTTAATACTACAACAATCCTAAAATTCTTATCCAAACTACACACCCCCTTTAAGGCAACAGTCCAAAATAATTTTAAATTTAAAAAGCAAGCCAGAAAGTTACCACAACATCCACTTGACATTGGAATTCCAAAGGCTTTTTTCCAACTTTAGCTATTGGATACAGCAAGCTTTTGCAAAAATGGCTGGATGTTTCTTCAAGGCTGTTTCACACACTCCTGTTAGATCTTACATGCGCCCCCCCCAACAACCCCCCCCCCACCTCCCCCACCAACATAGCCTTTAATTCCACTTTAAATATGTTTCTCTCTCTTTAATTTGTAAGTTCTATTGTTCCATATGTCTTTGCAAATTTACTTTTCCTATAATATAAAAACCTTTCATGTTGCCATATGACCTCTTTCTTTTTGGGAAAAATAAACACTCTGCTTGGCCTTGCTTATCTTGCCAGTTGTAAACATTCTACCATCCCTTTGAAATGCAAACAACTCCTTCACTTACCTGAAAATGCAAATTTCCTTCACACCTTATATGCTAAGACCTCATCCATGTTACTCATTAGGATGTCAAGTACCTTTCTACACCTAAGTCCTTTTGATAATTTGAAGTTGCAGTCTAGCTGACTCCAACTCAATTAAATCACACACAGACAGAATGACCCATACTCACCCCTATAAACCTACTTTCAATAACCCACAATAGCATTATGAAAATTATTATAGTTTCGTAATGACTTTTCACCCCAAATCTGGAGTGACACCAAGATGCTCAGCCAACATCTTTAGTACTTTGGGCTTCCATGCTTTATTACATATATTAAGTTCTGCCTGCCTAACTATGGCTTTTAGCTGTTCTGTGTTGAAAGACTCTCATTTTGGCCAAGTTAAGTCCTCCTCTTGTATAAATGCTTTTCCATCAAAAGTAGTCATCTTATGCTCTACTATTAGTACTCACAAAACTTATTGCTGTAACCCCTTTTGTTTCTTGTTTCAACAAGTTTGTCTATGTTACCTTTCTCTTGTACTTCCAATTCCTTTAAATCAGTTTTGGCTCATTTGCAATGGATTTTATTCCAGGTTGCAGCCCCTAATTTTTTCATGGACAGAATTTATAGTTCCTTCTTATTGCTCATGATCAATATGTTTGTATGTAAGAGGTGTGTGTTTTCTTACCCTCAGTGTGATTGGCCCAACTGAATAATTCCAGCAGCAAACTTATTGTTCTAAAATAAAAAAAGTTATTTATTATCACATACTTACCCTTCATGTTTAAAGCATTTACTCATCTCTCACACACACACTACCTCAAACATAAAGACTAGATACAGATGAACATAAACCAATACAGTTACAGCTTATAATTACCAGAGTCTTTTTCATGGCAGTTTCTTAGATGAAGTTTATGATTTAGCTGAAGTGAAGGTCTTGTAACGGAAAGGATTCTGAGTAAGCTGTGAAGTTTCTTGTAGTCAAATTTCTAGGAGGTTGGTTCTCACATGAACTTGAAGTTGGAACAGGTTAGGGGGGAATCTTTCTCCCACTTTTAAGGTATTGCTGTTCATTATCTTAGCTGCTTATGTGACATGCAATGGGTCCAATGGCTTTTGGTAGAATTCTGTCTGCAGGCAGCTTCTTGCTGAATTTTTAAAGTAGACAATAAAATGTCTCTCAAAGATAGTGTTTAGTTAAATGTGCTTTTAGCTTTTTGTTACAGTAAAAGCCTTAAAACATGAATTCTTGTATCATTTGGATAGGAATTTATTTTAAAATGGTAATTAAAAAAATTAGTTTTAAGCTTAGGACACTCTGAATAATGCCACAGAGCGCTACACCAAATAAAATATATAAATGTAGAGAATACAATAACCGTACCAGCAAAAAAGGGGCATTATGTTAACTGTGTGCACAAAAAAGTAATCAGTAGATAGACAATGCACATTTTGTCTGACTAGAAAGCTAAGGATTGAAAATATCAAAAAAGAGTCCTAAATAAGGAAATAATGCAGATGAACATACAGCAACACACTCACTCATAGACTCATTGACATTTACAGCACTGAAGGAGGCCATTCGGCCTATCATGTCAGCACTGGTCAATAAAGATCAGACTACACTAATCTCATTTTCCAGTGCTTGGCCCATAACCCTGGAGGCTATGGCAATGCAAGTGAATATCTAAATACTTCTTAAATGCTTCAAGAGTTTCTGACTCAATCACCCTTTCAGGCAGTGAGTTCCAGACTCCCACCATCCTCTGGGTGAAAAGATTTCTCCTCAACTTCCCTCTTAGCCTTCTACCTCTTACTTTAAATATATGCCTCCTGGTTATAGACCCCTCTACTAATGGAAAAAGTGCCTTCCTATCCACCCTATCTATGCTGCTCATAATCGTATACACCTCTATCAGGTTCCCTCTTAACCTTCACTGCTCCAAGGAAAACAACCCCAGCCTATCCAATCTTTCCTCATAGCTCAGGCCCTCCAGCCCAGGCAGCATCCTGGTAAATCTCCTCTGCACCCTCTCCAGTACAATCACATCCTTCCTATAAAGTGGTGACCAGAACTGCACACAGTACTCCAGCTGTGGCCTAACTAGCATTTTATACAGCTCTAACATAACCTCCCTGCTCTTGTCTTCTTTGCCTTGGTTAATAAAATCAAGTATCCCATATGCCTTCTTAACCACCTTATCTACCTGTCCTGCTACTTTCAGGGATTTGTGGCTATGCATACCAAGGCCCCTCTGATCTTCAGTACTTTCCAGAGTCCTACCATTCATGGTGTAATCCCTTGCCTTGTTATTCCTCCCCAAGTGCATTACCTCACAATTTCCTGGGTTGAATTCCATTTGCCACAGCTCTGCCTATCTGACCAACTCAGTGATATCCTCCTGCAGTTTACGGCTATCCTCCTCACTAGTTACCACTCTATCAATTTTCGTGTCATTCATAAACTTCTTGATCATGCCCTCATGCACTAATTTTACTTCTAAATTTACTTGAGAATCATTCACCAGCAAGGTGCCACCTTTCTGTCGTGTGTATTATTTGATCTAACAGTTTTCTGTGTGATATTGATGGTAATGTGGAATCTCAATTAATAGGTTATTTCAATTGTAATTTCTGTCTGTTACTTTCAAGAGAACGTGCTGACAGAAAATTATTCATCTGTTTCGACTAGAGTTTATAAATTCAAAATGCATAGCACTCTCTCGTAAGATATGTCGCTCTAATATGGTTTTTAAATTGAATCAAATGTATTTTCTATTTTAGGTTATTGTTGAGTGCTTGGCAGACATTTAAGTTTTCTAATTCTTGGCAGGCTTCAGTTATGCTGGTCATATCCATATATTGATTTTTTTTTTTAATTAATGGGATGTGGGCATCGCTGGCAAGGCCTGCATTTGGTGTCCATCCTAATTGAACTGAGTGGCTCACTAGGCCATTTCAGAGGGCAGATGAGTCAACTACATTGCTGTAGGTCTGAAGTCACATGTAGGCTGGACCCGTAAGGACAGCAGGTATGGCATTAGTAATGGGTTTTTACACAAATGATGATCTTTGGAATTGTCAACATCACTGAGACTCGCTCCTTGTTCCAAGTTTATTAACTGATTTTAAATTTCACCAGCTGCCTCATTGTAATGTCCGGTGACATTACTACAAAGCTATCATCTACCCCACCCCCACCCCGTGCCATAATGCCAAGGCCAATCGGAATGTATGACATCATTACAGTGCAAATGAAAATAATTTTGAGGTATAAGAGGAAATATTTCACTTGGTGTAAAATTCAGATAGCTTACTGATTTAATACCACCCACAGTCAAACAATTTTATTTGGTATAATTTATACACTGTCACGTTGTTTAATTTTATATTTGCTCACCCTTTAGAGACACATAATCCTTGCTTTAATACACAAGGTATTGAGTATTACAAATGAAAGGATCACAACTCTTGCTCTAAGATTCAACACGTAATTAAAGCATCCTTATTATTCTCATTACCAAGGATTTTGAATTATGGGGCAGAATTTTGCCGTCAGTGAGCAGGGGGCGGGGCCTGCTCACCGACGCATAAAATGATGTGGGATGACTTCAGGCGGAACCCCCGACGTCACCGCGCCGCATTTAAATTTTCAGGAAGGTGCGGGCTCAGCAAGATCGGCTGCAGGCCCACCGACCTGTCAATGGCCAATTGAGGCTATTGACAAGATCATTAAAACAATTAAAGGACCTGCTCGTCCAACCTTAAGGTTGGCGGGCAGGCCAATAGCCCTGGCGGTAAATAGAGAAAACATGAAACCTCATCCACCGGTGGGATGAGGTTTCATGTAGGGTTTTAAAAAGTTTAATAAAGTTATAGTGTAAATTATGAACATGTCCCATCTAATTGTCACATGAGGGGGACACGTTAGGGAATTTTTTTTTTCTATTTTTAATCTTTTTCAAAATGGAAGCGATCTCCCTGAGACTGCACTTAGCCTCAGGGAGATGTGTGCTCTTTCGTGCACATGTGCAAAAGAGCGCACTCTCGCTTTTGGGGAAACTCCACCCCCCCCCCCCCCCCCGCCACACAGGATGTGCATAGTGCTTCCCGCTGGACATCATGTAAAGTGGAGGTGCGGCCCACTTCTCCGATGGGGATCGGCTCCCCGCCTGCCAGAGATTGGGTTGGGCCCGCCCACCCGACGGGCAGAAAATTCTGCCCATGGTCTCCCAGATTCTCAATATTGCCACAAGTCCAGAGAACTAGAGCAAACATTTCCTTCTGTCGCTATAGCAAAAGCTATAAACGACCTTCAGTAGTTTTTGTCAGGGATTATTCTGGCTGAAGTTAGAGGAAATATCTCTTTTGTCCCATCTGCCAATCAAACTTTGCCAAAAAAAACTTTGTCATTAGTTGCTCTAAATTCAATCATCGTTTCTTTCAACTGAATGAAAGTGGGAAATTGAATTCAAGGCAGGCTAAGACAATTGGCTTAAAGAACAGTTAAAACAAACTATCAATCTGGCTTCTTTATCTTTATGGCAACTACCAACATCTTCAAAGAAAGTTAGGAGATTAGTATGGGAAGTATCACATTTATCTCATCGCTCTTTGAGATTACTTTCATTGTATTTTAATCCTTAATCCATTGGAAACAAAACATTATAAAATATGAACACTGACAGGCTTAACATTTACATTCCATATAGGCTGTCACACAGAATAAAGGAGTAGTGACAGATTTTGAAACCAATATAACTAAATGCAGGTTCTGTTTCTTCATGCATTAAATTAAAAGTCATTTTTAATTGGCATGTCCGATGTTCATTTTGATGAACACATTTCAAGTTGTTTTGGTGTCAAACAACATCATGGATTGTAGACTGCTAGGTCTAATGTCTTTTAGGAAAGGAATCAGTCACGTTTTTATAGTGATATAAAGGCACCAATCACCCATAAGGTATTGTGTAAACATGTTGTGGGTTCATTTATTTAAACAAGGCACCTGAGAACATATATACATGGACAGAAAGCTTGAAGACATCAGCAGCAGAACTGTGTGTGATGTGTTCTGCTCACGACCAAAGTGAAACTGAGGCTGGATCACATGACACACTTCCCTTCCAGTGATAGCATGCTGCTATCCCTTAAAGGTATATTACAACAGAAACCTGTCTTAATTACCCGTTCTGGTTTATATATGAATCCAGACCCATAGCAATGTGTTGACCCTTAACTGCCCTCTTAAAATGGCCTAACAGGATAGTCAGTTGTATCAAAACCATCACAATAAACAATAAACTACATAATGATAACCTACAGTGGTTTATGAAGATGGCTGACTGCCAACTTCTCAAGGGCAATTACAGATGGACAATAAATGCTGGTCTTTTCAGCGATGCCCACCACTTGTGAGTTAATAAAGAACAAATATGGCTCCTACTTTTGAAGCAGAATGAGGTTAACCTTCATCGTATTCACTGTAGTCCACAGCCATCTCCAATAGAAACAGACAGTTGGTTATATAGCTTGAGGGGCAGCACTCTGCAAGCATGGGCAAAGCGAGGAGACAGGCCTCGATGAATAACCATAATCAGCACAGGGATTGAACCCATACTGTTGGTGTCATTCTGCATTACATGGTAGGAATCTAGTCAACTGAGTTAACCTAACTGACTCTTATAAATCCTCCCAGCTGGACAGAGACTATTTAGGGGTGGAGCTGTTAAAATGGGGCTCCTTACTGACTCCTTAATCACATTGATCCTGCATTTTAGCCAGTGAGACATCCACGCAAAGACCACAGGGCACTAGTTAAATATACAGATCAAGGTCCAGAGCCTTAACAGGGCCTGTTCTATTAGTTTAAGCAAAGGCCTGAGCAGTGGTGGCTTCCTCACTAAATCAAACCTACCGGGAACAGCAGCCAGGGGCAGAAGAGTTTTAAGGTAAGTTAGTTCTTTTTTTAAAATTTCCTTGAAGAGAAGGAATTCTCCTCAGGCTAGGGTATTAAGATTACCCGTGTTCTCATTGAATAGCAGAACAGGCTTGAGGGGCTGAAAGGACTTACTCCTGTTCCTCTCTATATGATTCTCCAACCTTACCAACCCCCTCCACCTTACCACTATCCACTTACCTTAGTGCTGGAGATCACCACCCTCTGGCCCCCTGGAGCTGCTTCCAACCAGTAAGTTGCTTCCCGCACCTTCCTGGTTGTTTTGGTTGGGATCTTAGCAAGTAGAAGGCTAATGAGGTCCGGCCATTAAAATCAGATTAGCCTGTTCATGAATAAAGCTTGATACATAGATTTTTCTGGAGATTACCAACAGGACCTGTCTACTTGCAGCAAAACAGAACCAGGGGCAGAATTTTCCATTTGGCGTGTGGGGGCAGGCCTGACACTCCGGAATGTAAAATGACGCGAGATATAGTTGGGCGTGCGTCCTGATGTCATCGCGCTGTCTTGCAATGTTTTGTTCAGTGGGCGCACGCCAGAGTCGGCTCGCACCCGCTGATAATTGATAGGCTTATTAAGGTCATTAAACAGGCAACTAACATGAATGTTGCGCTGCCCGTCGAACCTAACAGTTGGCGGGCAGGCGAAAAGGCCATGCGGCCTTTACGTTTTTTAGGAAACCTCATCCACGAGCGGGATGAGGTTTCCTGAAGCTTTTACAACTTAATAAAAAGTTCCTTTGAAAAATAAAAACACAGTCACATGAAGGGACATGTTTCATTAAATTTTTAATGTTTTCAGTTTTTTTTTAACAACTGCTTCAATCTGCCTGAGGCAGGTCCTTGCCTCATGGAGACTGAAGCGCTCTTTCTCACGCATGTGCGAAAGAGCACTGGACCCAACTCTCCCTCCTCCCTCTGCCTGCACAGGTAGCGTTCAGCGCTACGTCTCACGTATTACGCTGGGTGGGCCTTAATTGGCCGGCCCGCATAAAATGGCGGTGCGGAGCAGATCGCGGGCGGCGATCCCACTCCTGCTGAGCACACCCGACCAATGAAAAATCCTGGCCTAGATGCTAGTCAAATGCAATTCAATAGTTATAGTCAAGTGTCTCTTGGATAATGTTGTAGCACACCATTCATCAATCTGGGAAGAGTTATAGATTTCAGCAACAATAGATCTAATCTGCTTGGCCAGAGTCCAAGCAAAGTCTTAATCTTGTTGCTGGTAGGTACGATGCCAGGTTGAAGACACATCTTCTTGCCCGAAGCAATTTCAATTACATTTGTTATAAAAGCGTCCCTCCAATCTTCCCCTACCCACCCCCAGCTTGGCATTTCTCTTGAGACTCCGGCCTTAGATCACTTGGATGAAGTGCAGGTTAGATGCGCCAGCTGGAGCTTTGTTCAGAACTGGTTCATTGCAAATTTGTTTTTTATGTGCAGCCTGCAAGCAAAGACTAACGTGATGCAGCTTGGGTTTCCCCCTTGTGATTCCACACATGGTAATTTAATGGACGTTAAAAGAAATAGGTGAGGAGTAGTCACAATTTGCCAAAGCTCACAGGAACTGGAAATTGGCCTTTGGGTTAGAGAATTGAAAAAATGTCAATCCATTATTTAAGAAGGGAGGGAATGAGAAATGCAGTAAATACATCCATGATCTAATTCAATGGTGGAATTGGCTCAGGAAGCTGAATGGCTTACTTAAAATAAAAACAAAACCCTACAGATAAACAAGACTTTCATCTAAAATGTATTTATTTAAAACTGAACTTCCACTTCAGCCAAGGGCCAAATTGAGATAAGTTTTACAATCAATCATTACAAGTAAAATATAAAACACAAAAATAGAAAGAACAAGGGTAGAATTTTATTCGAAACCCTGGCTGGAATTTTCCAGCCCTGTTGGCATTGGGCGTCATGGTGGGCGGGGAGGGGACAATAAGGCGAGAAGGCCAAAAAGCAGTTACACACCGGGATCATCCAGTTGTGTCCGCCATGCGGAATGCCAATCCTGCTGGAGGATGGCGTGAACCCACTTTGCATCCCGCTAATGGGGGATGCAAAGTAAGCCCGGACCAGAATAATCCTCCCATACCAGATTTACCATTATGCCGGCGGAAAAACACGCCAAGCCAAAACACGCCTGGACAAGTGTGATGTGTAGAAGTCGGGACTTACCGCTAGAGCCTTTCTCAGATCGCAGACATCCAAGAAGCAGAAGATACTGGAGCCCTACAGCTACCGAGCCCTGGAGGAACATGTGCATCACATGCTGGGTGGATTCTCATGGACATGGGTCCACCGCATAGCAGCTCACGGAAGGTGGGGGATCTCCGTTGATGCCTCGGGTCTGCTTCGCAATATCATGGTTGCCACAGATGATCGGCGAGGAAGGTCCAGCTGCGAGCGGGAGAGGAAGGTCTAGGTTTGACTGGAAGAGGAAGGCGTACTGGGGTGCGTGTGAGGTTGGGGTGGAGGGAAACAAAAGTATCGGTGGGGGGATGAGGTTGGGGGGGGGACAAAGGTGTCGGGGGGGCTGAGGTCGGGAAAGGGGGATGAAGGTGGTGGGTGGTGAGTTTGTGAGTGGGGAGGAGGGAGTTCAGAGGGAGGAGGGTGTAACGGGGAGAATGTGGCAAGCGGGGAGGTAGGTGTAAGGAGGAAGGAGGCGTCATGGTGGTGAAAGGGAAGGAGCTCAGAGGGAGGAAGGAATTTGGAGGGGGTATACAGCCATTCATGTCTTAATTCTCCTCTGTATAGGTGTAGTGTGGTTAAGTGGCCCCACTGCTGACTTAATTGACCTTTTAGTGCCTTTCAAGCCAATCACCATTTTATAAACATTAATGGCAATCAGCTTTGCTTCTTCTATTTATTCTGTTTTACAGCAGTATGTGAAAGGAAATTCACACTTTTAACAATTTGGTTGCTCACTCTGTACTTAGGTGACCAGGTGCACAGGTACTGCAAATCATTAAGAAGGCTAATGGAATGCTATCCTTATTATGAGAGGAATTATGAGAGGAACATAAAAATAAGGATATTGCTGAAAAAAGAGACATGTCTAAGCTTTTCATCTTGCACACATCGGACACTCGCAAGAATACCAATATAAGGGGGAAACACCAATTTATACAGTATGTGAAGAGAATGGCGATTGGATGGCAAGTGGCGTTGCCATGGAAAATGCACCACTGATGGTGACTGTCAGTTAACTGCCAAGCACTGTTTGAAATTTAAACTGTCACTTAAGTGACAGCCATTCGCTGACCCATTCCTCAGGGCAATGCCTTGACCAATCAGGGTCAAGCTGCCTGGTTTAAATTTCATGGATGAGAATTTTTTTTCCTCTCAGAGGGTTGTATGATTTTGGAACTCTCTGTCTCAGATGGCAATGGAGGCGAGGTCATTGAAAACTTTTAAGGCGGAGGTAGATAGATTTTTGTTAGACAAGGGAGTCAAAGGTTATTGGAGGTAGATGGGAATGTGGAATTCGAAACACAAAGAGATCAGCCATGATCTTAATGAGTGGTGGAGCAGGATCAAAGGGCCGAATGGCCTATTTCTGCTCCTATTTCATATGTTCCATATGTTCATATGTTCATTTGTAGCATAGCCACTAATAGAATTCATATGAAATGGGAAGTTTTTTTGAGTGCATGTAATGCAGGCAGAACAATTCAGGCAACAAGGCATCAGTTAATGGTTTTTTTTTCACAATTCTGTACTCCCTGTTATGTAACCTCTCTCCATACACCAGTACTTCAATCAGACATCAGTTTTGTAAAGATCAGATGTTATTGACCTCGCTTGGAACTGGTAGTTTTCTCAGTACTGGAGATGCAAGTAGTAAATGAATGAAAAATCACTTTCAGTCAGGGCCAGGCTCAGGTCCAACTTTTCTGTAAGCTTCTTCTGTTTGAGACTGCCTCCAGATGCATTGACAAATGAGCTCTGATCAAACAGACATTGCAATGATTGACGGCAGCGCAACTCATTGCTAAATGCTAGTGCTTCCAGAAAAATTCAGCAGTCCTATGTCAATGGGCTTTGATGGGGTTGTTGAAGGCGCAGCAGCCCAGTGTATCTATGGCCTGATGAGCCCCAGGCCAGCTGGCTTTTGTGCCAGTAGCAGCAAGAGATATACACACAAGACATTTTGCTGGCAATGGCCAGGGTCTAAGCACTTTATATTATTTTCCAAGACATAGTGCAAAGATCATGGAGAAAGAAGGGGAGGGCAAGAGGGTAATGCTTAAGTGTACACTTTTTTAAGACACAAGCTGATTCATTGTTGGTGGCCTATTTTTGTTCACACTTGTCTCTTCAGTTATACTTACATATCACATTAATCAACAGAGACCACTATTGTTTTGTTACTCAATACTTGCACCTGACTTTTCCACTTCTGGCTGCCCATTCAACCCCAGCAAATCTGTTCTGCTGAAAAGCCACCCATTTTGCACTGTGGTCATGTGCCTGCCCCAAACAGGTGGGAGCTTCATTTTAACATTTATTTGGAAGCTTTGACATCCTGCGTGCCATTTTGCATGTAGAGGGAGTTGTTTCTGACGATACTTTAGTGACTGGAAGCCAGTGTCCAGTGGCGTACCACAGGGATCTGTGCTGGGTCCCCTATTATTCGTCATTTATATAAATGACATAGATGACTATGTGCGGGGTAGGTTTAGTAAGTTTGCGGATGACACAAAGATTGGCCGTGTGGTTAACAGTGAGGTTGAGTGTCTTGGGCTACAGGAAGATATAGACAGAATGGTCAAATGGGCAGATAAATGGCAGATGGAATTTAACCCTGAAAAGTGTGAGGTGATACACTTTGGAAGAAGTAATTTGACAAGGAAGTATTCAATGAAAAGCATGACACTAGGAAGTTCTGAGGAACAAAGGGACATTGGCGTGTGTGTCCATAGATCACTGAAGATGGAGGGGCATGTTAGTGGGGTGGCAAAAAGGGCATATGGGACACTTGCCTTTATCAATGGAGACATAGATTACAAAAGTAGGGAGATCATGTTGGAATTGTATAGAACCTTGGTGAGGCCATAGCTGGAGTACTGTGTGCAGCCCCGGTCGCCACATTATAGGAAGGGTGCAATTGCACTGGAGGGGGTGCAGAGGGGATTCACCAGGATGTTGCCTGGGATGAAACATTTAAATTATGAAGAGAGGTTGGATAGACTTGGGTTGTTTTCGTTGGAGCAGAGAAGACTGAGGGGTGACCTGATCGAGGTGTACAAGATTTTGAGGGGCATGGACAGGGTGGATAGGGAGCAGGAGTTCCCCTTAGTTGAAGGGTCAGTCACGAGGGGACATGAGTTCAAGGTGAGGGGCAAGAGGATGTGAGGAAAAGCTTTTTTACTCAGAGGGTGGTGATGGTCTGGAATGCACTGCCTGGGAGGGTGGTGGAGGTGGGTTGCCTCACATCCTTTAAAAAGTACCTGGATGAGTACTTGGCATGTCATAACATTCAAGGCCAAGTGCTGGTAAATGAGGTTAGGTGGGTAGTTCAGGTGTTTCTCACATGTCGGTGCAGACTCGATGGGCTGAAGGGCTTCTTCTGCACTGTGTGTTTCTGTGATTCTGTGATTCTGTGGAACCAACTGTGGCTGTTGTTGATTTAAATGGACCAAATAAGTAAATTAAATTGGCACACTTTCAGACATTTCTTAATGGCTTCTGATTTCTTTTTCTCCACAGGCACTTGGGTTCGCATAAATTGCTGTGTGATCATGCTAACTAGTTTCTTTTTTGCCCCAGTGTATTTCTAGAGGTTTCTCAATGTGCATTGGAAGGAGGAGGTGAGGAGGGACAATGGAAGGATTCAAGCAGGTTAAGCAGCAGCCACTGGTGCTCTCACCCACCTGCATCTGCAAACAGAAGTCAACGTATCTCATCCTGAAAGACAATTAGTGCATCCAGAAGCTCCTATTTCCAAGGGAAAGTGGGTCAACAGACTAAATTGTCTCAGTAATATGTGTGAATGTATGAATGTATGTGGTTGTTCCTGAGAAGCTCCCAGCATAGTAAGTCACATTTTCAGTGGAAGGCATGTGAGGGTCGTTGACAACTGACATACACTGATTGCTGGCACTCACCAAAATGCCAAGCTGGAAAATGCCAGGAGAGTACTGTCTCTCTGGGTCTGAGCCCACAGAGAGCTGGGTGCAGAGCTGTGCAATCTGCTGCCTCATGATGAGCATGGAGAGACAATAACATGAAGACCAACTTGCTCCCACTTTCTTGTAGATGTATTGCCATTCTAATCTGTGGGAATCAAACTTGGATTGGCACACACAACCACCTCCACTTCATCAGTCATCAGACAAAGGGCTGCTGTCACTTTTAGCAACATGTTTGAATTGAACACATAGTAGGTATAATTTGGATATTTTAGCATTTTGTAAATATATAAAATGTCCCACTTTTCCAACTCTTCATCCCCTCTGCCTCAATCAGAGTTTCTCAAACCAGTTAAGAAGAAATTAAAATGGCTTCCTCACTTAAAAGAGCAAACTGACAGCATGGAAACCAATTCCTACCCTGTCTCTGCTTACTTGATATGAGCGTACTTTGGCATTTAAAGCTCTTTTGCTTCTGTAACAAAGAACAATACCATGACTCTATGGTAGCCTCTTGCCCTCAAGTCAGAAGGTTCATGTCCCACTCCAGAAACTTGAGCGCAATCTCTAAACTGACACTCCAATGCAGCATTGAGGGAGTGTGGTGCTATTACTTAGATCAGATGACATGTTAAACTGAGGCCCCATCTGCTCTCCCACATGGACGTAAAAGATCCCAGCGTAATTTGAAGAACAGTAGGGGAGTTCTCCCTGTTGTACTGACCAATTTTTATCCCTTGACCAACATCAGCAAAACAGATTGTCTGATCTCATTGTAGGTTGTGAGATATAGATGCACTCAAATTGATCATTGCCGCCCCTACATTACAATAGCGTGTACACTTCAAAAGTACTTCTTTCACTTTGGGACATCTAGAGGTCATGAAAGGCACTATAATAATCAAGTCCTTTTATAACCTGATTGTCCAAGACACTGGTTCTAACAGCCACTGGTTATTATGGGCTTTGTAATGCAGAGAGAGGTAATTGTGTCTTTGCAATCAGCATGAGCCCGGACTCATGGCAGCCCCGTTTGTTGATTATAAAGTATTTCTACCAAAAATGCCACATTAGGTCTGAAACATAAGAATGCAAGTGTGTTATGAAGACATAATTGAATGCTGCTATTTTTTAAATTAAATCTCAAACGTGGCTTGACATTAAAAGTACAATTTATTTTCCTCCTCTATAAAATTGTAGCCCACTATACAGAATTATACTTCTGTGAAGTTATGAATGAAAGGGAACTGGAATGCCTTAGCACTAATGTAAAAAAAATGCTGTGATAGATTGACTCCAAGCTTTCAGTTCATCTACAGAAACAAATAAAGTTCACACCCTGAGACAGATTCAGGTGCTGCTTAGAAAATTGTTTCGTCCTGTTCCAGCTCATTTTTTTCACAAACAATGAAAACAGCTGCCAAGCTCCTATCACCTGCAAATGCAAGAGCATTTTAGAAAATCCATAGATTCCCAACTCTGCAAGGGATTACATTGAGTTACCAACCCTCCAAGATTGGCCTGGAGTCTCCTGGAATCAAAGGGCACAGCTGCAAGCAAGTGGGGGGAAATTCACAGGGGCATTAAAAATGCTGTGTTTCTTAAAATATTTTCTTGAAGCAGTTTTGCTCATTAGTTATAAAGTTGGTGAAAAAGCCTACTTGATTGATAGTCAAATTCATTCATTCTGGTAGCAAAAAGTTTGTTGGCTTTGCGATCGGCGTGGAAATGCGTTGCATGGGATGGACAGCTCTGATGAGAGTGTCAGAGCCAGTAGGGGTTAGGCTGGGGGCGGCGTGGTGTTGGTGTTTGAGGTGGGAGGTCATTTGGTGAAAACTCCTGAAGTACATCTAACCAGAGCTTACAGAACCACAGAATCACAGAATTGTTACGGTGTAGAAGGAGACCATTTGGCCCATCGTGTCTGCACCAGCTGAGCATTTTAACTCAATGCCAATCCCCTGCCTTTTCCCCGTAATCATGCACATTGTTTCTATTTAAATAATCATCCAATGCTGTCTTGAATGCCTCAATTGAACCTGCCTCCACCACACTTGCAGGCAGTGAATTCCTAACCCTAACTACTCACTGTGTGAAAAAGTATTTTCTCATCTCACATTTTCTTCTTTTGCAAAACACTTTAAAACTGTGCCCTCTGGTTCTCGATCCGTTTACGAGCAGGAACAGTTTCTCCCTATCTAGTATGTTCAGGCCCCTCCTTATTTTGAAAACTTCTATCAAGTCTCTTCTCAGCCTTCTCCTCTCCAAGAAAAACAGTCCCAACTTCTCCAATCTTTCCTCATAACTGAAGTGTCTCATCGCTGGAACCATTCTCGTAAACCTCTTCTGCACTCTCTCCAGTGCGTTCACATCCTTCCTACAGTGTGGCATGCAGAAGTGTACACAATACCCCAGCTGAGGTCTAACCAGGAGTTATACAAGTTCATCATAACCTCCCTGCTCTTGCACTCTATGCCCCTATTAATGAAGCCTAGAATACTGTATGTTTTAGAAATAGCTCTCTCTACCTGCCACCTTTAATGACTTATGTACATATAAACCCAGGTCTCCCTGCTTCTGCACACCCTTTAGAATAGTGCCCTTTATTCTATACTGTCTCTTCATGTTCTTTGTACCAAAGTATATCACCTCACACTTCTCCACGTTGAACTTTATCTGTCGCCTATCTGCCTGCTCCACCAATGTGTCAATGTCCTTTTGAAGTTCTACACTGTCCTCCTCACAGTTTACAATTCTACCAAATTTTGTGTCATCCACAAACTTTGAAATTGTCCCCTGCACACCAAGATCTAAGCCATTTATATATATCTGGAAGAGCAAGGGTCCTAATACCGACCCCTGGGGAACACCACTACAAACCTTCTTCCAGCCCAAAAATACCCATTAACTATTAATCTCTGTTTCCTATCCCTCAGCCAATTTTGTATCCACATTGCTGCTGCCCCTTTTATTCCGTGACCTTTAACTTTCCTCACAAGCCTGTGGTGTGGCACTGTATCGAAAGCCTTTTGGAAGTCCATATACACCACATCAACAGCCTTGCCCTCATCAACCAGAGTTGCCAAACCTAACCTGCAGAGACAGTTTGGGCCTGAGTTGGAGAGTGGCGACAAGGCCCAAGGCTGGACAGCAGGTGAGAGCATCAGGGCACGGCTGGTATGGAGGCTGCAAAATTGGTTCTGGATCAGACTAAAGGCCTAAATTGGATGTAAGGGTGCAGGATTGAGCTAAGAACGTCAAGATGCTAGCAACAAAAATGCCAGAATATTATAAGTTTTATCTTTATGAGGATCTGAGAAGTTATATTCAGTCTATACTCAGCACCTTATGTTTTACACTGGTATGTGAAGCATATGTGTACAAGGGATCAGTGCAGATTTTCTTTTGTCCCCTTCCTTTGACATATTATGCCAACCCTAATCTGACTAGAACACATCCCTGTTTCTAGTTTTAGGTAATCTCCCCAGGCCCAATCTCTTGTCAGCTTGTCCAAGAAATGGGGATGGAGAAGAACAGTAATGGCATGAGGCCAGCAAATTGGGAACTAAAAGACCGCTGTCCCTGAACATATTTTTGGTTACTTGCCAGAAAAAAATGTACTTTGTTCCCAAGTCCAGCTCTTTGTTCCTTCCAGGACCGTCTGATCTCAGCATGCCTGATTATGGATCCTCAAACCCAGTTGTACTTTGCACTGCTAGTAATGGGTGTCCACATGCTAAAACCAGGCGAAAGATGGCATTAAAACAATACCACCTCATTGAATTGGGATTTGAATACTTGTGCTTGATTCAGGTACTGCCCACTCTCTCGGATTAAACCCTGGAAATCCATATAAAATACAAAAGGAATGGAGACTCGTGATCCTGGGTATCTACGCCTATTTCCCTTGATTGGCACCTAGGAAATATGCATCTGCTGGGCAAAAAACAGAGAAAAATTGACTCCATCAAGTTTCTCATAGAATCATATAATATAGAACAGTTATAGCACAGAAAAAGGCCTTTCAGCCCATCATGTCCTGGCTCCCTGTAAGAGCAACTCAGTCCTTCTACCTGCTCTTTCTTCATTGTCCTGTAAATTTTTCACCCTTCCGGTGCTTAACAATCCCCTATTGAAAACCAGGCAATGACCATCCCCAACAAGAGAGAATCTAAACATCTCCCCTTGACATTTAACAGCATTACCATCACTGAATTCCCCACTATCCATGTCCTGGGGATTACCATTGTCCAGAAACTGAACTGGACTAGCCATGTAAATCCTGTGGCTATAAAAGCAGGTCAGAGGCTGGAGATTCTGCAGAGAGAACTCATTTCCTGACTCTCCAAAACCTGTCCACCATCTTCAAGGTACAAATCCGGAGTGTGATGGAATACTCCCCACTTGCCTGGATGAGTGCAGCTCCAACAACACTCAAGAAGCTCGACACCACCCAGGGCAAAGCAGCCTGCTTGATTGGCACCCCATCCACCACCTTCAACATTCACTCCCTCCACCACCGATGCACAGTAGCAGCAGTGTGTACCATCTACAAGATGCACTGCAGCAACTCACTAAGGCTCCTTCGACAGCACTTTCCAAACCTGTGACTTCTACCGCCTGGAAGGACAAGGGCAGCAGATGCATGGGAACACCACCACCTGGAAGTTTCCCTCAAGTCACTAATGTTCTGACTTGGAAATATATTGGGGTTCCTTTATTGTCATTGGGTCAAAATCCTGGAACTCCCTTCCTAACAGCATTGTGTGCCTACATCACATGGACTGCAGTGATTCAAGAAGGCAGCTCACCACCATCTTCTCAAGGGCAATTAGGGATGGGTAATAAACACTGGCCTAGCCAGTGGAGCCCACATTCCATGAACGAATTACAAAAAAACCTGTCAGTTGCAATAAGTATTCATACACTCTTCCTAAAAGGTGGGAGGAGACTCGTGTGAAGCATAAACACTGCCCACTCTCTCGGATTAAACCCTGGAAACCCATATATTGTATATCTCTATATTGTAAACACTTTGTAACTGGCAGAATTTGAATAATGTAAAGGCTTTGTCTTTAAAGAATAGTCAAATTTAAAGTGAGTTTGCTAATATGTTTTCTTTATTTCGTTGTGAAATGAAAAATGACAAAATATCAAACTAAATAGGCAAAATACGACAAAAACCAATTGGGTGCACCAACGGTTTATTCAGGTGAATTTCCTGTCTTCTACTTTCAACCTTAACCCACTTACTTCAAAATCCTGGAACTCCCTTCCTGACAGCACTGTGGATTTTCCTACGACACATGGGCTGCAGCGGTTCAAGAAGGCAGCTCACCACCACCTTCTGAAGGGCAATTAGGTCATCCTCTGGCCAGTGGAGCCTGTGCTGGCCCATCTGGCAGGGAGTGGCCAATGCCACAGCTGGCATCTGCCCAATTGTCACAGCCTCACCGGGTGCCATGTTCATCCAGAGCACCCTGAGAGGAACCCACAGAGATAGCAAGCAACTCATGCACCAATGTGAGGTTGCTCCAGTCCTTCTTGCTCGCGATTAATGGATGGGCACCTAGTTGGGGTATTGGGTGCCTCATCCATCTCCCACACTGGCACTGGCCACCTGAGTTCATTGCCTGTGTGAGGGCTTGCAGGTCCGAGCGCAACCTCAGGAACCCCTGATTCTGTCATTGGAGCTGCCTCTCCATGAAAGTCACTACTCAATAGAGGAAACAACGCGCTCGGCATGAGGGTCAAGGCAGTGATTATGTTCTCATGGACTCCTCCACCACAGAGGCCATGGCACATACCCTCATGGATCTCCGCCAGATCCTCCCACATAACTCACTAGACATCCAGCATCTGCCATCTAAGGGACGACTCCAAAGACTTATCATCATCCTTTGACTCAGCATCGTCCTGGTCTCCAGCAGTCCTCCGACTGCCAGTGCCCTGGGCACTCTCTGCCTCCGCCTGCTCCTCAAGCAAGTGTGAAGTGCCCACACCACTGTCCTTTGACATTCTAGCCAAATATCTAATGCCACTGAGCTGTTGGCATCTGCGCAGGTGCCCGGTTCAGAGAGTGGGTGTGACGCAGGTGCATGTGAAGACTGGCAGTCCTCTGGTGTCAGGGGTGTCTCTTCGGGGTTCTGAGAATGAGTACTTGGTGGCAAATCTAAGGGAGAACAATAACATCTCATTAGTTAAAGTCATCACGCTGTCACTGTGCATGCCAGGCACCCTGGTGAGACAATGGAGATCTGCATCATGGTGCCATTATCTTTCGATGATCAGTGGGGAATCCAGTTTTGAAGCTCCCATTAATGATGAGATTACACAAGAATGTTTGCACCTGCTGGAATCTGGATAGGATTGGGAGGTTTGTGGAGCCTCTGCCTGTCCGCGACCTCTCAATGCTGTTATGGGATATCTTCTCCTGAAAGGAAGAGGAGCATTGATTATTCCACTCTCTACCTGCAGCACCATTGCAGCCTGGCCAACCCCACCTAAGGAACGGTTTGCAGTGCGTATCCAAATCGTGGCCCTCAAGCCGTAAGGCACTCAGTCCAAGCTGCCAGGGCTCACCCCATTGGCCAGCTCCGGTGTCATTGACAGTTGGCACTCAGACTCTAACACCCCTGAACTCCACGGGGGAATGGCCAGCCTTTAACACTTGAACACACTGATCCATGCCAACACGGTATTCACCCTTCCCGAGCGCAGCAGGTCGTTTAACATTTAGCGGCACTGCACCTGTGTGCGCTGCACAACGTTGTGGCTGCTTACCTGGGCTGCCACCTCCTCCCAAGCTCTTTTTGTTCGGTGTGGTGGCCTCCTCTTTCCTTCTCAGGGGACAAGCTTGTCCCCCCTGGCAGTCACCTCCTCCAGGAGGGCCACAAGGCACTCGTCCGTAAACCAGGGGGCCAAGTGCCCACCTGACCTGCCCTCCCGCCTGGCATCTCCAGCCACATGTGAGGCCATAACTTTGGTCCTCAGAACGAAATATGTTCTTCCCTGGCAGCCTTCAAGGAGCTGCCGGTGCTGTTTTTAAACCGGCCACTGAGTTGCCATTGGACCCAGCGCCAACAGGCCCCCATCTCCAACTGGCCCTTCCTGACCTTTGGGAATGCTCTTTTCAGGCTGGGCAGGCCTTAATTGGCCCGCCAGTGTAAAATCGCGGCAGGGGCTGATAGCGGGCAGCGGCCTGTTTCCAGACCAGCCACTGTCCCTCAAAGGGTAAAGTTCAGGACATACTGATTAAGAAAATTTCCTTGAACACACTTCAGAAACCTTTTCTTGTTTCTGCCCTTCACACTATGACTATCCCAGTAAAATAATTAAAGTCCACCATTTTAACTACTCTATAGTTTTTGCATCTCTCTGCAATTTCCCTGTAAATTTGCTCCCATATGTCTTTCCCATTAGTTGAGTAAAATTTCTTCACTCATAGAGTTGTGAATTTTTGGAATTCTCTACCCCAGAGGTTTGTGCATGTGCCATCATTGAAAATATTTAAGACTGGGATAGGCAGGAAATCAAGAGATACGAGGAGTGGGGAAAAGCGGAACTGAAGCCCAAGATCAACCATGATCATACTGAATGGCAGAGCAGGCAATATTCATTACAAGCCCACCAACTCCCACAGCTACCTCGACTACAGGTCCTCAGCCCCTGCTTCCTGTAAGGACTCCATCCCATTCTCTCAGTTCCTTCGCCTCCGTCGCATCTGTTCTGATGATGCCACTTTCCAAAACAGTTCCTCTGACATATCTTCCTTCTTCCTTAACCAAGGTTTTCCACTCACGGTGGTTGACAAGGCCCTCAACTGTGTCCAACCCATCTCCCACGCATCCGCCCTCACATCGTCCTCTCCCTCCTAGAACCAAGATAGGGTCCCCCTTGTCTTCACTTATCACCCCACCAGCCTCCGCATTCGAAGGATCATCCTCTGCATTTCTGCCAACTCCAGCATGATGCCACCACCAAACACATCTTCCCTTCACCCCCACTGTTGGCATTCCAAAGGGACTGTTCCCTCCGGGACACCCTGGTCCACTCCTCCATCACCTCCTACACCTCAACCCCCTTCCCACGGCACCTTCCCATGCAACCACAAAAGGTGCAACACCTGCCTCTTTACTTCCCCCATCCTCACTGTCCAAGGGCGCAAATTTTCCTTTCAAGTGAAGCAGCATTTCACTTGCACTTCCCTCAATTTAGTCTACTGCATTGGCTGCTCCCAATGCGGTTTCCTCTACATTGGCGAGACCAAACACAGACTGGGTGACCGCTTTGCAGAACATCTTTGGTCTGTCCACAAGCATGACCCAGACCTCCCTGTCGCTTGCCATTTCAAAACACCACCCTGGTCTCATGCCCACATGTCCGTCCTTGGCCTGCTGCAATGTTCCAGTGAAGCTCAACACAAACTGGAGGAACAGCACCTCATCTTCCGACTAAGCACTTTACAGCCTTCTGGACTTAACATTGAGTTCAACAACTTCAGATCATGAACTCCCTCCTCAATCCCCAACCCCTTTCTGATCCCCTTTTTTCTAATAATTATTATATATTTATTTTTTTAAATATATTTTTCTTTTCCCACCTATTTCTATCATTATTTTAAAATGTATTTCCATCCATTGTTTTATCTCTACCTTTTAGCCTATTTCGATCCCTTCCCCCCACCCCACCCCCATTGGGCTATCTGTACCTTGCTCGTCCTGCTTTCTACCCTTAATGTCAAAATTAGCACATTCCTTAGCTTATATCACCACCGTCAATACCCCTTTGCCCTTTTGTTTATGACATCTTTGGCAATCTCTCTTTTCTCTTTTGCATCCACCTATTACTGGCCCTCTCTCCAGCTCCACCTGTCCCACCCCACTTAAACAGATTATATTTCACCTCATTTCTATTTCTCTTCAGTTCTGATGAAGAGTCATACGGACTTGAAACGTTAACTATATTCCTCTCCACAGATGCTGTCAGACCTGCTGAGGTTTTCCAGCTATTTTTGTTTTTGTTTCAGATTTCCAGCATCTGCAGTATTTTGCTTTTATATCAGTATAGTCTTCTCCTGCTCCTCTTTCTTATGTTCTTATAGAATACAACCCACCTTTTAATTGTTCCTCTACTGTTTCTTAACTCTAACCAAATAGATTCCGTCACTGACCCCATAGGACATCCTTTTTCTCTCCAGCACTGTAATATTATCCTTAAACAATACCACCACTCTGCCTCATTTTTTTCCCTTTCCTATCTTTCTGGAACACTTTGCATTCAGGAACGTTGAGCCCCCAATCATACCCTTTTTTGAGGAAGATTTCTGTAATGGCTTCAACATCATGGGCAGGGATTTCCCCCTGTCGGGGGTGAAGTTGAAGTGCAGGTGGGCGGAGGTGGGCCTCCGATCGGAGGCACGCCGCCATTTTACATGGGCAGGCCAATTAAGGCCCGCCCAGTGTGACGTCCACACGGGGTTGGGGGGAATTCCTGAACTTGAGAGTGCACTCTTGCGCGCATGCGCACAAAAGAGCGCACTCGTCTCCCTGAGGCTAAGTGCTGCCTCAGGGAGATCACCTCTACTGTCAAAAATATTAAAAATAGAAACAAAAAATTCCCTGACATGTCCCCTCACGTGACAGTGTCACATGAGTTGGGACATGTCCATAGTTTTTAAAAGAACCTTAATGAAAATTTTTAAAACCTACATGAAACCTTATCCCGCCCGTGGATGAGGTTTCATGCTTTTCCTAATTCCGGCTGGGACTCCTGCCTGCCCGCCAACCTTAAGGTTGGATGAGCAGGTCCATTAATTAGTTATTGACATGTCGGTGGGCGCACAGCTGATTTTGCTGCGCCCCCGCCTACCGGAAAAATTTAAATGGGGCGCAGTGACATTGGGAGTTCCGCCCGACATCATCCCGTGTCATTTTACGCTTCGGCCCCGCGCTCACTGACGGGAAAATACTGCCCCATA
Source organism: Carcharodon carcharias (assembly GCF_017639515.1). NCBI lineage: Eukaryota > Metazoa > Chordata > Chondrichthyes > Lamniformes > Lamnidae > Carcharodon > Carcharodon carcharias. Next base: position 172,607,192 of record NC_054472.1, read on the forward strand.
TTCCCATGTGACTACCTGTGCTTGCAGCTCAGCAACCCACACTTTATGCTTTACAATGCACCTCCTGCACCTGTGAACCTAATTTAGATCTTGTTGCATTCCCTCTTACTCTGATGCCTTCTAATTCCTTACTGTTTCTTACTCTTCTGCTAACCGTCTTTCCCAATCCGTTGTGCACCTCTTCCTCCTTTCTAATGCCAAATCCTGATTCTATTCCCCTGCCAAGTTAATTTAAATCCTCCAGAATAGAACTTGTAAACCACCCCAAGAGGACTTGGTTCAGGTTCGGTTGAAGTGCAAGCCATGCATACTGTATGGTCCCACTTCCCTCAGAACTGCCCCAATGCCCAGGAGTATAAAGCTCTCCCTCCAGTCATGGGTTCATCTGCTCAATATTCACTAGCATGTCACACCTGATGTAATCTGGAGGTTACTGTCTTTGAGGTCCTGCTCACTAATCTCCTTCCTAGCTTCCTGAAATCTACCTGCAGGACCACCAATTCAGGCCTCCTGTGCACCTCCAATTTCCTTTGCCCACCAATGGGAGCTGTGCTTTTAGCTTTCTGAGTCCTGAGCTATGGAATTCCCTCCCTGGAACCCTCAGTCTCAACACCACCTTTAAGATGCTACTTAAAATCCACCTCTTTAACCAAGCTTTTGGTCACTTGTCCTAATACAGTTTTACTTGACTCTGTCAGATTTTGGCTGACAACACTCCTGTGAAATGCCTCAAGACCTTTGATTATATTATGGACGCTATATAAATGCAAGTTTTTAAAAATTTATTCATGGGATTTGGGCTTCACTGGCTTTTATTGCCCATCCCTAATTGCCCTTGAGAAGGTGGTAAGCTGTCTTCTTGAACCACTGCAGCCTCCAGTGATGTAGGTGCACCCACAGTGCTGTTAGGAAGGGAGTTCCAGGATTTTGACCCAGTGAGAGTGAAGGAATGATATATTCCCAAGTCAGGAGGGTGTGTGGCTTGGAGGGGAAATTCCAGGCGGTGGTGTCCCCATCTATTTGCTGCCCTTGTCCTTCTAGATGGTAGTGCTCATGGGTTTGGAAGGTGCTGTCTAAGGAGCCTTGGTGAATTCCTGCAGTGCATCTGTACACTTTGCTGCTACTGTGTATCAGTGGTGGAGGGAGTGAATGTTTGTGGATGTGGTACCAATCAAGCGGGCTGCTTTGTCCTGGATGGTGTCAACCTTCCTGAGTGTTGTGGGAGATGCACTCATCCAGGCAAGTGGAGAGTATTCCATCGCACTGCTGACTTGTGCCTTGTAGATGGTGGATAGGCTTTGGGTTGTTACTCGTTGCAGGATTACCAGCCTCTGAGCTGCTCTTGTAGCCACAGAATTTATATGGCTAGTTCTGTTCAGTTTCTGGTCATTGGTAACCCCCAGGATGTTGAATGTGGGGGGATTCAGTGATGGTAATGCCGTTGAGCATCAAGGGGTGATGGTCATATTCTCTCTTGTTGGAGATGGTTATTGCCTGGCACTCGTGCAGCATGAATGTTACTTGCCACTTGTCAGCCCAAGCCTGAGTATTGTCCAGGTCTTGCCACATTTGGACATGGACTGCTTCAGTGTCTGAGGAGCCGCGAATGGTGCTGAACATTGAGCAATCATCAGTAACATCCCCACTTCTGACCATATGATAGAAGGAAGGTCATTGATAAAGTAGCTGAAGATGGTTGGGCTGAGGATATTACCCTGAGGAGCTCCTACAGCGATGTCCTGGAGCTGAAATGACTGACCTCCAACAACCACAACCATATTCCTTTCTGCTAGATATGACTCCAACCAGTGGACAGTTTTCCCCCTGATGGGAATCACCCATTGACCCCAGTTTTGCTAGGGCTCCTTGATGCCACTCTCGGTCAAATGCGGCCTTGATGTCAAGGACAGTCACTCTCACCTCACCTCGGGAGTTCAGCTCTTTTGCTCATGTTTGAACTAAAGTTGTGATTAGATCAGGAGCTGAGTGGCCGTGGTGGAACCCAAACTGGGTGTCAGTGAGCAGGTTTTGCTAAGCAAGTGTTCTTGAAAGCACTGTTTATGACCCCTTCCATTACTTCACTGATGATCAAAAGTAGACTGATGGGGGTGGTAATTGGCCAGGTTGGATTTGCCCTGCTTTTTGTGTACAGGACAAAGCTGAGCAATTTTCCACATTGCCGGGTAGATGCCAGTGTTGTAGTTGTACTGGAACAGTTTGGCTAGGGGCGCGGGAAGTTGTGGAGCACGTCTTCAATGCTATTGCCGGAATATTGTCAGGGCCCATAGCCTTTGCAGTATCCAGTGCCTTCAGCCGTTTCTTGATATCATGTGGAGTGAATTGAATTGGCTGAAGACTGGCATCTGTGACGCTGGGGACCTCTGGAGATGGTCGAGATGAATCATCCACTCAGCACATCTGGCCAAAGATTGTTGCAAATGCTTCAGCCTTATCTTTTGCACTGATGTGCTGGGCTCCCCCGTCATTGAGGATGGGGATATTTGTAGAGCCTCCTTCTCCAGTGAGTTGTTTAATTGTCCACCACCATTCATGGCTAGATGTGGCTGGGCTGCAGAACTTAGATCTTATCTGTTGGTTGTGGGATGCATCTGTGTCAGGCAGGTTGGTGAGGTTGAGAACAAGTATGTTTTTTGTTCCTGTTGGTTCCCTCGCCACCTGCTGCAGACCCAGTCTAGCAGGTATGCCCTTTCGGACTCGGCCAGCTCGGTCAGTCGTGCGGCTACTGAGCCAATCTTGGTGATGGACATTGAAGTCCCCCACCCGGGGTACATTCTGTGCCATTGCCACCAAGTACTTCCTCAAAATGGTGTTCAACATGAAGGAGATTGATTCATCAGCTGAGTTAGGGCGATACGTGATAATCTGCTGGAGGTTTCATTGCCCATGTTTGACCTGATGCCTTCAGACTTCATGGGGTCCAGAGTTGATGTTGAGGACTCCAGGGCAAGCCTCTCCTGACTGTACACCACTGTGTTGACACCTCTGCTGTTGGTTCAAGGTTGGTGATGGTGATGGTGGTGTTTGGGACATTATCTGTAAGGTATGATTCTGTAAGGATGACTTTGTCAGGCTGTAGCTTGACTAGTCTGTGAGACAGCTCTCTCAATTTTGGCACTAGCCCCCAGATGTTAGTAAGGGGGACTTTGCAGGGTCGACAGGGCTGAGTTTGCCGATATCATTTCCAGTGCCTAGGCCGATGCTGGGTGATCCATCCAGTTTCATTTTGAGGCTTTGTAGTGGTTTGATACAACTGAGTGGCTTGCTAGGCCATTTCAAAGTCAACCACATTGCTGTGGGTCCAGAGTCACATGTAGGCCAGATCAGATAAGGATAGCAGATTTCCTTCTCTAAAGGGCAATAGTGAACCAGATAGGTTCAAATTCCACCCTATTCCGTGGTGGGATTCGAACCCAGATCCCCAAAGCATTATCCTGGGTCTCTGGATTATTAGTCTAAAGACAATATCACTCTGTCATCACCTCCTCTGTTGTTATTGCACTTTGAGTAAACAGTAACCTGCACCTAGCGCAACCAAATTGAGTTTGCTCATTGTTACAATGGCTGTAGGATTCTGGATGTGCTGATCAGCAGGATCAGACAATGATCAGGCAATTTAGGAAGCCCTTCAGATTTGCTTTGAATTATTCTTTTAAGAGCTGGATTTTCTTAGCTTGTGGCTTTTTTTTGCTTTAATTTCTTTCAACGTGTCTCTCCCAGATGCAAACTGGGATTGAGTAAAAAACCAAAGGGCAGCATCTAGATGAGATTAGGAGGGGTCTGAACAGAGATCCGTGGAGAGACCAGAGATAAAAGTGCAGCAGCAGGAAGAGAAGCCATTGCAGGTGACTGGGTGGATAAGAATGAAGTTTCTTCTGAATTCCCGATTGGATTTATTAGTGATGGTCTTACATTTATGGTCCCTAGCTCTGGTCTTACATTCAAACATCTCCTCTACATTTACCCTTTCAAACCCTTTGATAATCTGAAAGGCTTTTGGCAGATCCTTTTGGCAAACCTCTCAGATCTGGTATCGTCTGATAAATTATCTTCCCCGTCTCCAGTTCAGGGTCAAGTTGGAGATGCCCACTTCAAGTTTTGTGATGAATGCTTCAACCCCCCCCCCCCCACCCTTTCAATACTTCCCTCCCCCATTGTACGTGTGGGAGATTTTAAACTGACAAATCAGAAAAATGCTGGCGGAACTTGGAGAGATAAGTTGAGCTTTAGAACATGGGGTGAGGCTGGGAGAATTTTTAAACCCATCCTCCCACCCCACTCAGCTTAAACTGTGTGGGGTCAGTTAAAGTAATGGTGGTGCCAATCCCTGGCTGATATTGCTGACCATACATTAAGATAGTTGGGATCTCACTGCCTTTCTGTGCTTTTGGACCTTAATCTGCCATTTTCAGCAGGCATGAGGGACATCCATTGGAAGGTAACAGGTCCCGCTTTAAATATGCTGATTAGCACCTGATAGCATTATCCAGGAAAGGATACAGCCGGTAATGTTCTGGGTTAGCTGAAATTTGTTAATGTGTGGATGCTCATTGAGTGGAACATGGAGATGATAATCTCCATTACAATGGAAGTGTTCACAAGGTCCCAAGATAAACACAGAAGGTTAATACTTAGCCCATCTTAATTCATCCTCCCAGAAAGATTGAAATGTAACCTATTGTAGCAACCAGCCCTTGCAGGATATTTACTTCTATTAATCGATCTGGAAGTTTATTTCAAACATTGATTGTTCTTTATGTGAAGAAGAATTTCTTGATGTTGTACTTAAAATTCTCTTTTACTGGTTTGAATGTCCAATCAATTAATTCATTAATTCTCTAGCCCAATTAATTAATTTAATTCTGATTACAATGAATATTTTGGATTAACTTTTCCTACATCATTAACAATTGCTTTTCCAATGTTTCCATTTCTAGGTTGGAAATTCCAAGCTTGTTGATTAGGATTTCCACAGTGCCAAGAATAAGTTGCTGGTTAAGTAAACAATGCCATTGAGGTAGAAGCTTTTGGCAATGAATTAATAATAAAATGCTTTGTTTCATTGAGGTTAGAGCTCAACTTCAGGATGTCCTCCATATATAGGGGCTGTCTACATGCACTGCCAGCATGATTCAGATTGCAGTTAAACCATAACAAATTTCTGACTGAGTAGGCAGCATCCAATATATTGCTGGCTCTGGAACAAGTTACTGAGTAAAAAGAAAGAAAAACTTGCATTCATATAGTACCGTTCATGACCACTGGACATCTCAAAACGCTTTACAGCTAATGAACTTTGAAGTAAAAACAGGCAACGCAAGAAAAAACTCATCAGGTTAGGCAGTATATGCATAGAGAAAGAAACAGAAATTACGTTTCAGGTCAGTCACAGATCACACTGATCTGTGAAACCATGTGGCCATTAGCATGATGTAAGTGACCTACAACCAGCCCTGCAGGAAATTAAGAACTTTAAAAAAAAATGCCGTTATGCCATTTAAGAAAAGCAATCTCTGATCAATTGTTCCATTGAATCATAGAAGGATACAGAACAGAAGGAGACCATTCGGTCCATGTGCCTATGCTAGCTCTTTGAAAGAGCTATCCAGTAAGTCCGACTCGCTGCTCTTTCCCCATAGCCCTGCGATTTTTTCCTTTTTAAGCATTTATCCAATTCCCTTTTGAAAGTTACTATTGAATCTGCTTCTTTTCAGATGGTACAGTCCAGGTCATAACAACTTGCCTCATAAATTATTTTTCATCATGCCACCTCTGGTTCTTTTACCAATTACTTCAACTCTCTATCTTCTGGTTACTGACTTTTCAGCCAGTGGAAGCAGATTCTCCTTACTCTACCAAAACCATTCAACATTTTGAGCACCTCTATCAAATTTCCCCTTAACTTCACTACTTTGAAGCAAACAACCTCAGTTTCTCTCATGCCTCCACATGCTGAATCCCTGGTACCACTCTAGTAAATATCCCTTGTGCCTCTTTAAGGCCTTGACATCATTCATAAAATGTGGTGCCCAAAATTGTCCATGATACTCCAGTTGGGGCCTAACTAGTGTTATTAAAGGTTTTGAATAACTTCCTTGCTTGTGCACCTTAGGCCTCTATTTATAAAGCCAAAGCTCCTGAAACTAGCTGACTACACTTGACTATTAAGAACCAAAAGGTTTGCGCCAATGTAAATGCTAGCCTACTCTTTCCTGGAAGCTGCTCTGGTGCTGGAAACATCATGTACTTCTGATTTTTCCTTTAATCACGAATTTGTCACCCACTTCCTGCTCAAACCAAGAATCTGGCCAACTCTAGCATATTTTTAATCAAACAGTATTAAAAAAGTAATTTTTTAAAAATTTATTCCTGGCGGAGTCCATTTCAAGGTGATATGTTTTCAATGAATGATTATCCCTGATCAGAGCAAACACTCCCAGCTGTGTTATTTAATAAAATATGTAATTAGTTCTCTTTTTAGGGGCTGCAGATGTCTTTTTGGTGCCTGGCATCACCCGTGTTTTTTTGATCTGATCAAAATAATGGAAGTCAATGAGGACAGTATCTTTAAAGGCTGCCAACTCGCATTGTGGCTTTACCCACTGGAAGTTCCTCCCTGCCATGGCTCCTTTTAGGAGACCACTTTCTACCATCACACATCTGTGCTCGTCTCGAGCCCTCAATCCTGCCCAAATCAACATCCTTCTATTGAACACAGACTGAAGTGTTTAGGCAGTTTGAGAAAATAGTGAAAATGGATCTTTTTTTAAAGTCCCCTAAATTCTCCCTGTGATTTAGCACTGCCCTAAGAGTTGGTCATTTTCTGGAGTGACAAAGTGAAGCAGGTTCTCAAATTGTTCACACAGTACAGATCAATGTCAGCTTCCAGTACAAGATGATGTGTGCTGGGATTATTAGTGTATGATCATAGGGCACTATTGAAGATATGAATATGCATAAATGACCTAGAAATAATATAAGTCATTAGTGACCTGGCATTCATTAGCGTGAATGACTTATAAGGTGGGAGATGGACCTGGAAACAGAATGAACATCAGGAGAAGGAGCTGTACGTAGCCCACAGCTTGCTCTTCCTCTAGCATGATTCATATACCCATTGAGTGCAAGATGAAATGTAGAAATGTTAGCTGGTACAACAAAAATAGAAGCATTTTTGGCTATGCTACATTATTTATTAAATTCTTTCTTAATGATCACAGCACACAGAGTTCTACCAGGTTACTGCTACTTGTTTCTGCCAAGAGAATATACATTATGGACTGATATGCCAAAGACTTTAATGGACATGGTACAATTGCCGCCATTGTTCTTGGATGGTGGTCCATTCCACAGATGATACAAAATTATTTTTGGAACTGACAATGGGTTCACTGATTCCTTTCAATTCCAAGCAATTTCTTCTGTTTACAGCACATGACATCTGTAAGTTTGTGGGTCAGCACCAATTTGAATCTTGTGAATGTCTGATTAGCCAGATAATGGCTATGAGAGATGCAGTTTTGACGCCTGTTCCATGATTCCATGGAGCCTGAATCTATATCTTGAGTAATGTTGCTTAAAGAAGATAGTCAGTGTGAAGCTAGTAGACTTACATGTCTCGTCAGCCACTCTGTGGTAGCAGGTACCACACAGGAAATAAAGGACCCAGGTTTCAAGGATATATTTAATAGTGACTGTAAGGTGTAACTTTTTCATTTTTGACATTAGGGAGCCATGTAACTAATGGAAGGTTAGTATTTCTGAAAAAAGAAACACACTGTCAAAGCTTTTTGTCTTGCGCTCATCAGGACAGGCACAAGAATGCCAAATTTCAAAGGAAGCAACGATTTATATACTGCATGAAAAAAGTGTGCAGATTGGTTGGAAAGTTGATTCTGGTTGGTCAAGGTGTTGCCATGGAGAATGTATCCTGGAACTATTGCCCTCCACACTTTTGTTTAATTCAAAAAAGGTGCAATGCTTGGACATGTTTCTTCTGTCTGCCTACCACACAAATGAGTAATGTGATTTATGAATTTCAGTGCCAGTGTGATGCCAGGTATGTAGGCATAAGCCACAATGACTGCTGGATCATATTAAACAGCACATCCCTTTGATTGTTCACAATAGGTGAAGTACTGACCATACTGAACAAGCCATGCTGGCTAAACTCAGAACGTGGAGTGGAATCTTCTGTTCTCTCTGCTGGCAAGCTTGGAGTTGGAAAGGGCACTTAATTAGGTGGAATAGTGACATACCTGAAGCAGCTGCCTTTCTGTCTCTGCCAGAATTAAATTCTGGGTGGGAAGGCCCATGGTCGGCCTTCTCATCCCACCACCGATTGAGGTCCTTAAGTGGCCAATGAATGACCTTTTAAGTGCCTCATCCCACTGCTACTGGTATTAACCCAGCAGCAAGTGGGCCTGTCACCAAAACTGTGCAGCCAGCTTGTCACCTCTTGCCACTAAGGGTCTGGACATCAGGATGGAGGGAACCAACTGACAGCTACCCTTCTGCCCTTGCTGTCAACCACCTGCACCCATCTCCCCATGATACACATCCTGGGAAAGCCCCTTCCCAACATTACTTACCTGTGTTCTGGGGCGCTCCACAATCCTGGGACTCCAGTTCCGGTCCTTCCAGCAGCAGCCATGGCCTTCCCAGTGGTGCTGCTGAGCACAAGCGCTGCAGGCCTCTGATTGATTGGCACCTCTCAGTAGGCGAGACTCCACCCCGGAGTCTTGATTCCAGGGGAAGGCCCGCTTCTGGCCTCACCGCTGCTTGATTGGCTTGTGGTTTAGCAGGCCTTCCTTAAAAAGGCAAGGTGTGTCTTTTGCCAGCTCTCCAGCCAGTAGACGAGACCACTGACACCTCAACAAGATTCTACCCATAATGTCTAATGTTGAATTTGATTCCATGATTGGATAGCATTTAGTGAACAATCCCAAGTGTACTAAGAATTACACTAACAACCAACTAAAAATTATCAATTGGGCTTGCAATGTAGCTCACTTATACCTGCTAGAAGCTACATATATTCATTTGGATGGACCTGGCCTCTGCAGGCAAAAGGAACATGCCCAGGCATTGCATCTATTTTGAACATGGGGGACAATAGTTCCCTGGTGCATTCTCAATAGCAATACCTCAATCAGAGTTGAATTGCCAACCAATCGACACCTTTTTCTCATGCAGTGTAAACTGGTGCTCCCTTTGAAATTTGGCATTCTTGTGTTTGTTCTGATAAGTGCAAGATGAAAGGTTTCAAAAGGTTACCTCACTTTTCAGCAATACTCAAGTTCTGTATTTTTGAACAACTATAGTATTTCTACTGATTATAGTTCATTTACTTGTCTTCATGTTCATTAAATTTATCTAGTGGCTTATAGATTGAACAATAGCCTCGAAGAGTGCATCTGATGATCACAGATGAATAGTTCGCAAGTTGCAAATGATGCTCTAATAAACAACAACTTACATTCATTTGGCGCATTTAATATGGTAAAATGTCCCAAGGAGCTTAACAAAAGCAATATAATCAGGACAGGTGACCAGAAGCATGATCAAAGAGTAAGTTTTTTTAATGAGTATCTTAAAAGAGGGGATAGGGTAGACAGGTGGAGAGGTTTGGAGGGGGGAGGAATTCCAAAGCTTAGGGTCAAGGCAATTGAAAACACGGTCACCAATGGAGAAGCGTTTAAAATCAGGGATGCGCTGAAGACCAGAATTGGGGGAGAGCGGAGATCTCAAAGGTTTGTCAGGGTGGAAGAGCTTACACAGATAGAGAGTAGCAAGGACATGGAAGGATTTGAAAACAAGGATGAGGATTGCAAGATCAAGGGATTGTCAAATGGGGAGCTAGTGAAGATCATCAAGCACGGGGTGACATGTGAAAGTGGGATTTGGAGCAAGTTAAATGACAGGCTGCAGAGTTTTTGATGAGCTGAAGGTTATGGAGGGTGAAAGGTGCTGACCAGGAGCACATTGGAATGATCAAATGTAGAGGTAACAAAGGCACGGAGGAGGGTTTCAGCAGCGGATGAGCTGAGGGAAGGTCAGCAAGGAGTGATATCATGAAGGTGGTAGTAGGCAGTCTTGGTTATGGCTATGGTCAGAAACTGGATTTCAAGGTTGTGAATGGTCTTAATTAGCTTAAGGCAGTTTTGAACATCCGACTAATGTTCTCTGCATTTGCCACTGCGATTGGGATATTGGTAGAGAAAGGCACAACCTGGTTCAGGAGGACCATTGGGTCAATTTAGAGTGCCCTCATCTGGCGTTATTGGGGTAACGGCCTCACACTGCCCCATTACCACCAGCGCTATAAGGAAATCATGGTCTTCTGATTTAAGAGGACCCTGAATGCCATTTTATATAGGAATAGTTAGAGTCTTTGTAGTGCAGGCCATGACAAGACCCACATGCAATGCAAGAGAAAAGACCCAGTAAAGATAAGTATTGGATCATTTTTGTGGGCCCCAGAGAGAGAGGTCCATCCCCAGGCCCCACAAAAATAATCTAGGGCACTCCTGCTCAGGACAATTGCCCTCCCGGTTTGTGACCCTAACCTTGATGGTGGCGGGTCCAGTCGGATTTTCAGGTTTCAATCTGGTGAGCTTTGTCAGAATGTCCCCATGGCAACTTCAAATAAGGCCAGAGCTCAAAGTCACAGGGGCCTCTTTGCTGCTGGAATGAATGGCCAACCAGCGCACACCCATAAGTTTAAATCTATTCCATATTTATGGGATTGGCCAGTGACCAAGGAACTTGGGGAAAATATCCAGCATAAACCCTGACATTTTGATCTTTTTGTTCACCAGTGCAAAACTGTCTTTTCATTAAAATGGAAAATTTTGATCTGAAGCAGAAGCAGAAAATCCTGACCTTCAACTTTTAAAAACCTAGATAATTTGCAAAGTCCATCTGATGTATCAATCTCATTTCTACTCAGATCACAAGTTCTTCCAGCATGATTCTATTCAACTTTTCCCATCTACTGCTTGATTAATGTGCAATTCCCAAGGTATTTGAGTGTCTGAACTTACAACCTAGCTAAATGCTTTCCATAAATATAATTTCTCATGACTTAGCAGTGCAGTAACCATCATGCTCAATGGTCTATTGTTCATCTCTGTAACAGCAGCCCCATTCCTAGACAGCTATTCTATTTCTCCCAAAAGGACTTTATCAACACAATGTTAACTGCTTTTAGTAGGATTGAGGTTCACAGGCAAAATCTAATGCACCAAATGGAAAACAATCTGATTTTCGGTTTCAATTGAACCTTGCTGCAGTTTTTATAGCCCCCAGTCCTCCACCCACATTCCCATTTAGGCTGTCTGCTCCTATCAAAATCAATTGTCTCCAAAACATCTTAATGGCTTCGATCAAGTTTCCTCTCTTCATTTCTCCAATATTATTGCATTTAATTCTGTGTATCTGGCTTTGTTACTTTAAGCCTTGGCTTGGCTTCAGTGGTAACGCACTTGTGTCTGAGTTAGAATGTTGTGGGTTCAAAGCTTGTTCTGGTGACGACCACATAATCTAGGCTGGCATACGTGGGCACTATGCTGATGGTGTGCTGCATTGTCAGAGGTGCTGCATTTCAAATGAGGTGCTAAACCAAGGCTCCAGCAGTCCCTTTTGCTGATCTTAGACAGATGCGGTGGTACTTTTAGGCTTTGAATATATCCGTTAGCAGATGTTGATAAAATGTTTCCCTTACAATTATATCTTAAATCACCATACATAGAAAGATTTATGGCACAGGTGGATGCCATTCAGCCAAATGCACCTGCGCTAGCCTAGAAAGAGCTATCCAGTTTAATCTCACCTTATAGCTCTTTGTCCATAGCACTTCAAGTGTAGATATAAGTGTTTTATTAACTGTGATAAGCGTTTCTGCATCTACCAACCCCACCACCAGGCCTCCACTGCCTTTTGGGTGAAAAAAAAACTCCTCAACTCCCATCTAATCTTTCTAGAAATTACTTTAAATCCATGCCACCTGCTTATTGACCTCTCTGCTCATGGAAATACTAATTTCCTATTCACTTTACAAAGGCCCCTGATAATTTAGTTCCACTCAATTAAATTTCCCCTCAGCCTCCTCTGTTGCAAAGAAAACAACCCCAGCCTATGCAATCATTCCTCAAAGCTAAAATTCCCCATTCGTTGCAAAATCCTCATGAGTCTCTTCTGTACCCTCTGTAGTGTGATGGTGTAATGTGGTGATAAGAGCTATACATAGTGATCTCGCTACAATCCAACTAGTGTTTTACACAGATCTAGCATAACCTCCCTGTTCTAATACTCCAGGCCTCTGCCAATATAGGAAAGCATCCCTAGTGTGTTCTTTACCACCTCATCCACCTGACCTGCTATCTGCAGGAATCTGTAGATATATAGTCCAAGGAACCTCTGTTCTTCTATGCTTCTCAGTATCCGACTATTTAATTGTACATTCCCTTGCCTTGGTTGTCCTCCCCCCGATGCATTATCTCACACTCTCTGTACTGAATTCCATTTGTCTCTTTTCTGTCCACCCGACCAGTCCATTGATATCTTCCTTCAGTCTATATCTTTCTTCTCATTATGAACAACACAGCCAATTTTTGTATTATTTGCAAACCTCTTAATCATACCCCATACATTTAAGTTTAGATCATTGATATATACCTAAAATAATAAGAGACAAATTACCGAGCCTTGTGGGATCCCACAGGGAGCAGCCGTCCAGTCACAAAAACCCCCATTGACCATAAGCCTTTGCTTCCTGCTAATGAACAAATTTTGGATTCAACTCTCCACTTTCCCTTGGATCCCATGGGCTCCTGAGCTTCTGACCTGCCTCTATATGGAACCTTGACAAAAGCCTTGCTAAAACCCGCCAACATCATCAAATGCAACATCAACTGCCTTCATTGAGCCTCCTTGTTACTTCCTCAAAAAAAATTCAGGCATGTTAGTCAGATACGACGTGCTCTTAACAAATCCATGGCCAGTGTCCTTGATTAACCCATACTTCTTCAAATGCTAATTTATACTGTCTCAGAATTTTTTTCCAATAACTTGTCCCTCCAATCCCTCGCCAACAACCCCCTGTTTATGGGACATTGCTGTGTGCAAATGTGCTACCCCATTTCCTATATTACAACAGTGGTTATGCTGAGCAGAAGCACTTTATGACATCCTGAGGTCATGAAAGGCACTATATAAATGTAAACCTCTCTTTCTCTCCTTTTAGTTACAACTCTTAAAGCCAACAGTAGAGACAGGACTGTAATATTATTGTTCTCGGCTGGATTCGAACACAGCTACAAGAGCTGAAAGGACAATATATTTTTACATCATCCAGTCTTTCTCCACATTTTAATTTCTGTCTTCAATGTGTTTGTGGATTTTGGAATGTGGTTTTAGTGAAAAAATAGAAACACGCTTTAGAAAAACAGCTCATGTTTATAGATTTAAAAAAATACACTCATTCATTCTGTTCTGCTGCCAGTGTAGAAGGTTGATACACTTGGACTAAAATTAAAAGGACCAAAACACCTAGGGTGGAATTTTCCATGCCCATTGGCATCAGGTGTCAAGGCCGTCATCAGTAGACAATATGGCGGGAAGGCCAAAAATCGGTTTCGCGACATTGTGAAATGAATTTGTGGTCGTCTGATCCGCCTGTCAATGGTGGGCCAACTTTCCCATCACCACACGTTGGGAACTTCATTTCAACACATCTGCATATCATTATCAGTCCTGATTGCTGGAACCGTTCCCCACACTGGATCATCTGGACACATCAGCGTGATTGCACACCGACGTGTTGCACAACTGCACATAAGCAAAGGGCACCTGGTGAGCTGCACTTCGCTCAGGACTTTGAGATTTGTTAGCCTACCTTTCTTCAGGCACCACTCGTGGTCATTAGCGCCAGGTTTCACAGGCAGCTCACGGGTAGGTCTCTAACTACCAGACCAGCTGTAAGGCGTGGGTGGCTTTTCAACAGCTTGCTTGGAGAAGGGGAAGAAGTGGCCTCAGGCAAGGAAAGAGGCAGTTGGGCAAGGGCTCTACTGGGGAAGGGGGGTTATCCCAGGGTGTGTGTGGGGGGGCACATGTTGATTTGTGCAAGTAGCCTCAAGATGGGGAGGGCTGAGGAGGCAGTCTCCAGAGGAGATGAAGCCAAGTGGTGATGTGAGGGTTTATGTGAAACAGTGAGTGGTGATGTCCTATGAGCTGGTGGCAAGTGAAATGCCAGTGAATGTGTGATGGCCTTGTGAGTGTGTGAGTTTAGAGTGATGAGATCATTCTGCTGGCATGGATGAGATCATTCATCTGTTTTCTGCACTGGATGGCTGACCTCCTGTGTGCAGCATGTACACTGACCACCTCTGCCACCACCTCCCAAACTGGACGGTGACACTGATGGGCCTCCTGCGGCCAGAGCAGGGGCAGAGGACATCGTGGTGGGCCTCCACGCTGTCCAGAAGGCAACCCAGAGATGTGTCACTGAATTGGGAAGATGCACTCTTCTTGGCTTTTAGGTCCATGTCTTCACTGGTGCCCTGCTGGGCTGCAAGCATTGAGAATTGTGCTCACAGCTGCAGTTTAAATATAGCGCCCTGCATGAGGAAGCAGCAAGGTAACAGCATGGTGGGCAAATCAGAGGCTACCCGCCAGCGAGATGGCATGTTTCCTGTGGCTGCATAATTAATGAGGTGGAAAAGGTACCATTGTGGGTGGCGGCTAAAATGTCCTTTAGTGCAAATCTGGGATGATTCTGTCCTTAGTTTATTTCCTTATTCACACTGGCTTTAAGGGGCAGCTTTTCTTCTGAGCCTCGAGTTGTGGGGATCATCCCAGCCAAACAGACAGCTGAGGGTGTGTGTTGTGAGTTTGTTTTGTGACCTGTACATTGGCAACACAAAACAGGTCTATTAACAAGGTAACTTTGAAAAGTAATGTTTTTCCCCCCAAAAATTAAATGCTTTGGTGAGTCTGGAAAATTAGCTGAATGTGTTTCAAGATGGGCAGATTGGGGATGTAAAGGCACCACTGAAATTGTGTAGCATAATGGCTGTCTTAAAACACTGACTCACTCACTATAATTAGATGTTAAGTAATAAGTGGTACTTTTTTATATTAAAACAAAGAATGCCATTTCATGATTATAGGTTAAAATAATTGAATTTTTGCATTTTAAAATAAATCATCTAAGTCAGTCATTAAAGGACACAGGTTCAAACAGAAGAGTTAAAACAGCATAAAAATGATATCATTATTTCTGTTAAGGCTAAGACTTCTGAGAATTCTTAACGGAATATCTTGTGAACATAACTCTTTTACTCTGAAGTTTCTTACTAAAATTGCATATTCAGCACAAATAATCTCCACCTCAAAAAGGTAAATGCTGCAGATTTGTTTCCATAACACCCTTGGTGCCAGCATTAAGGAAGTCCTGATGTGAAAAATATCTTGCTTCTGGTCACTTCCGTGCAGCCCAGAGAGTGCGATTGTGGGCAGGTGGGTGTGCTGCAACGTGCCATGTCAAATCCATGCATGCTTTGGAATCTTCGACCACACAGGTCCACGGAACACCTGTGTTCAGCTGCATGAAGGACCTCCAACTACCACTATTTAAGGGGTCCATTGCGCAACTTGCAGGTGAGGGGCTTTTGACTCACTGCTGCTCTGACAAAGTTTGCAGAAGCATCGTGGAATATTTTTGGAGGTGTTGTGCTGAGTTGCTTTCTTTGGCAGGGAATGTTGCTGCATCTTCACAGAGCGTGGAGGCCACACGGAGGCATCAACAGTTATGAGGGCTGTAGTTGCAGTGCCTCTGGTTCTGCAACACAACAGACAAATGGAGCTGAGGCTTCAGAGAGGGCTCTGTGCAGAGGAAGAGAAGGAGAGTTCTCGACAGAAGGTCCTACCCACCATGGGATTTCAAGAAGCCCTTCGCGTTCTTGCCTCACCCAGGCACAATGCCTGAGGCACCTGAGATTCACCAAAGAGATGGTCACTGAACATAGCCACCACCTTCATACCAGGTTGAGGATGGCACTGCCAGGGACCATCCAGGTCACCGTTGCTCTAAACTTCTACATGACTGGATTCTTGCAGTTGGGAGTAGGCTGTCCATCGCTGTATCTGGGAGATACGGTGGAAGCCCTGTATGCATGGTGAGGAATGTTGATCATTTTCTCTTTAAGTAGGGGAAGGCAGAATAAGATGGGCATGCAGATTTGCCAGGCTAGCGGGATTCCCAATGCTACAGGGAGCCATCAACTGCACACACATGGCTCTGTGGGCTCCCCATGTCAACAGGGAGAGGTACGGAAAGGGTATTAATGTGGACTTGGTGTGCCACCATGCCCAAACCATCATGTCAGTGAATGCCCGCTATCCTAGCAGCAGTCACGGTGCCTTCATTCCTGAGGCAGTCTGGTATTCCTGGATTGGAATTGTCCTGCTTATTGCTTTTTATGTACCGGTCATAACTGGGCAATTTTCCACATAGCTGGGTAGATGCCAATGTTGTAGCTGTACTGGAACAGCTTGGCTAGCGGCACAGCATGTCTTGGAGCACAAGTCTTCAGTACTATTGCCAGAATATTCAATTGTCTATTTATCAAGAGACAGATATTCCAACACCAACAGTGGTTCGGTAGCACCACTACTGACCGAGCTGGCCGAGTCCTAGATTATATAGCTGCTAGACTGGGTCTGCAGCAGATGGTGAGGGAACCAACAAGAGGGAAAAACATACTTGACCTCGTCCTCTCCAACCTGCCTTCCACAGATGCATCTGTCCATGACAGTATCGGTGGGAGTGACCACGCACAATCCTGTGGAGACAATGTCCTGCCTTCACGTTGAGGATACCCTCCATTGTGTTGGGTGCCACTACCATCGTACTAAATGGGATAGATATCCTACGAGCATGGATATCTATTTAGCATAGAATATCTATCTATCTAGATAATCTAGCAACTCAATACTGGGCATCCATGAGGTTCTGTGGGCCATCAGCAGCAGCAGAACTGTACTTGAATACAATCTGTAACCTCATGGCCTGTCATATCTCCCACTCCACCGTCCCATCAATCCAGGGGATCAACCCTGGTTCAATGAAGAGTTCAGGAAGGCATACCAGGAACAACACCAGGCACACCTAAAAATGAGGTGTCAACCTGGTGCAGTTATAACACAGGACTACTTGCATACCAAATTGTATAAATGTCAAGTAATAGACTGGGCTAAGCGATTCCACAACCAATGGATCAGATCTAAGCTCAGCAGTCCTGCACATTCAGTCATGAATGGTGGTGGACAATTAAACAACTTATTGGATGAGGAGATGCCACAAATATCCCCATCTCAATGATGGAGGAGCCCAGCACATCAATGCAAAAGATAAGGCTGAAGCGTTTGCTGCAATCTTCAGCCAGAAGTGTCAAGTGGATGATCCTTCTCGGTCTCCTCTGGAGGTCCCCAGCATAACAGATGCCAGTCTCCAGCTAATTCTATTCATTCCACATGATATCAAGAAATGGCTGAAGGCACTGCATACTGCAAAGGCTATGGGCCCTGACAACATTCCGGCAATAGTACTGAAGACTTGTGCTCCAAAACTTGCCCCCCACCCCGGCCAAGCTGTTCCAGTACAGGTACAATACTGGCATCTACCCAGCAATGTGGAAAATTGCCCAGACATGTCCTGTACACAAAAAACAGGACAAATCCAACCTGGCCAATTATCACCCCATCAGTCTACTCTCTATCATCAGTAAAGTGATGGAAGGGGTTATCGACAGTGCTATCAAGTGGCATTTACTTCGCAATAACCTGCTCACTGACGCTCAGTTTAGGTTCCACCAGGGTCATTCAGCTCCTGCCCTCATTACAGCCTTGGTTCAAACATGAACAAAAGAGCTGAACTCCAGAAGTGAGGTGGGAGTGACTGCCCTTGACATCAAGGCAGAATTTGACCAAATGTGGCCTCAAGGGGCTTTAACAAAACTGGAGTCAATGGGAATCGGGGGAAAATTCTCCACTGGTTGGAGTCATACCTAGCACAAAGGAAGATGGTTGTGGTTGTTGGAGGTCAATCATCTCAGTTCAAGGACATCACTGCAGGAGCTTCTTGGGGTAGTGTCCTAGGCCCAACCATCTTAAGCTGCTTCATCAATGACCTTCCTTCCATCATAAGGTCAGCATTGGGGATGTTCGCTGATGATAGCACAATTTTCAGCACCATTTGCGACTCCTCCATGTCCAAATGCAGCAAGACCTGAACAATATCCATGCTTGGCCTGACAATGGCAAATAACATTCACGCCACACAAGTGCCAGGCAATGATCATCTCCATCAAGAGAGAATCTAACCATCAGCCTTGACATTCGATGGCATTACCATTGCTGAATCTCCCACTACCAATATCCTGGGAGTTACTATTGGCCAGAAACTGAATTGGATTAGCCATATAAATACCGTGACTACAAGAGCATATCAGAGACCAGGAATCTGCAACGAGTAACTTGCCTCCTTACTCCCCAAAGCCTGTCCACCATCTACAAGGCACAGGTCAGGAGTGATGGAATACTCTCCACTTGCCTGGAGGAGTGCAGCTCCCACAACACTCAAGAAGCTTGACACCATCCAGAAAAAAGCAGCCCACTTGATTGGCACCACATCCACAAACATTTATCCTCTCCACCACTGACGCACAGTAGCAGCATTGTGTACCATCTACAAGATGCACTGCAGGAACTCACCAATGTTCCTTTGATAGCACCTTCCAAACCCACAACCACCACCATCTAGAAGGACAAGGGCAGCAGAAACATGGGCACACCACCACCTGGAGTTTCCCCTCCAAGCCACTCACCATTCTGACTTGGAAATATATCGCCGTTCCATCACTATTACTGGGTCAAAATCATGGAACTCCCTCCCTAACAGCACTGTGGGTGTACCTACACCACATGGACTGCAACAGTTCAAGAAGGCAGCTCACCACCACCTTCCCAAGGGCAAATAGGGATGGGCAATAAATGCTGGCCTAGCCAGAGATGCCAACTTTCCATGAATGAATAAAAGATTTTTGTTGGTCACTTTAAGTATTCATACACTCCTCCTAAAAGGTGGGAGGAGAATCGTGTGAAGCATAAACACTGAACACCCTGTCTCTATATTGTAAATAATTTGTAATTGGCAGAATTTGAAGAATGTAAAGGTCTTGCCTTGAAAGAATAGAATACAACTTAAAGTGAATTTGCTAATTTGTTCTTTATTTCATTGTGAAATGAAAAATGACAAAATATCAGACTAAAATAGGCAAACTATGACAAAAACATACAGGGTGGGCCAGCAGTTTATTCAGGTGAAATTCCTGTCTTCTACTTTCAACCTTAACCCACTTATGTTAAGTGGCTATGTGAGTTCACCCTTGCAAGAGAAGCATTTTAGATTACCTCTGCTATGCAACCCGTTTCGGCAGGTATAATGTTTATGCTCATACTGTACTAGGGATATAGCATAGCAGCAATCAGCCTAGTAATGACTGGCCCTTTACTGTTAACACAAAAATGCATTTGACAACTTTGGCATTTTGTTTGACAACTTTGGCATTTGAATGAGGTTTGATTGTGTGTAACCATACACCAATAATCATCACTGGACAGCAGTCGGGAATGATTTACTAATGGTGGAATAGCTCTCTGGCATCTGAAAGGGGGCGGCAAGTGTCTCGTTACCATTTCACTGGGAGTTGCACACACACTGAGAAAGTTGACACTTCTCTGCTTCAGTAGAGTTGGAAAAGCTGATTGAGGGTATTTGTGGCGGTTTGATCATGTGATGTTCTGATCGCATGTCATCTGACCAAGTGACATCTGATCATGTGACACCTCGTCACATGGCACCCAATCACCCTTGTTCCTTCTGGCCCCACAAAGTACCTCCGTACTTACCTTTTTCTGCTGCAATGCCTGATACAGCTGAGCAAAGTGTGCAGGGCACATGAGTCATCTGGTTGTTGTTCAAATGTGCATTGTGGTCTTATATATGTCAAAGGACTTCAGTATTTATATCATAACGGATGGAATTTTCTGCTCCGGAGACTCTGCAGTGGTGGGCAGGAAAGGCTGCACAGAACCCGCCGGCCATCCTGGCTGGTTTCCACACCAGATTGCCCACTGTTCAGCTCATTGTAGATGCTTGAATGTGAAACACATCACATCTCATGGCAGGGTTGGCTGTAATTCATCCACCCCACTGTTATCTCATCAGGTTCATATTTCTGGGCCCATTTAAACTGCACTCACATCACCCTCCGCAGCCCAGGACTGGTCTTGGCAAGCTCCCAGAGGAAAAGAGATGACTGCCCCAAAGTTCAATGACAGTACACTGGGGAAACTAATCAACAGCGGGTAGGAAAGGTGGAACATACATTCCCCCATGATGGGAGCTTGAAGTTCACCAACCTCAGTGCCGGCTTGGGGGCAGTCCCCAGAGAGGTCAGTGCCAAGGCTCCTCAGAAGAGGAAGCCCATTCAGTGCAGGAAGAGGATGAGTGATCTCATCCACTCCGCCAGGGTAAGTCCACCATCTCCTCGCTCTCAACTCTCACTTTCACAAGCCCATCAGGCAACCACTGGGTCACAGCCCACAGGGATCTCACACACTACCAGCACAAGGCACATCACCACTCACTCCCTCACACACACTTTGACATTTGCATCTCTTCTCACACCCTGTGCATCTCGTATCCTCAGCCCTTGCACAGGTCCACTCAGCACCCACAGAAGACAAGCATCCTAATCATCAGCATTGGCATTTGTCCTGCTCAGTCTGTCCATTTCTCTTTATGCAGATCACCCTCAACAACAGGGAGAGATCCCAGACTGGAGGGGAGGTCTCTGAGCTTAGGCACCTCACTATTTATGAAGAGTGGGCGGCAGAGCTAGTCAGTGAAGACTGGAACCGTGCTTAATGCCAAGGGTGACATCGGCATCTCCCAAGCCAGTGAGGACACATTAACAGCTCATCTGACACTCACCAAAACTGAGTGCTTTGTAGTGTTGGTGACTATGCAACCAACCACTAACTATCACTTCTCTCTTCAACAGGCACCAACAGGAAAAGGAGGAGGGCCACTGGCAGCCAGCCCATCAGCCCCAGCCCCCATGATGCCTGGGTTGAGGCTCCTGAGGATCCACGGGATGTAAAACCATTACAGCGTTCACCCACACCCTCCACCAGCCGCAGAGACACACACCTCGGTGGGACCAAGTTCTAGAGGAGGCTTGAGATCACCGTCTGGTGAGTGCGGCACAGATTCGGGTCCACAGAAGGGACGTCCAAGGCCACTGTCACTCGGAGGATTGCTGGAGGCAAGGGTTCTGCTGAACCTGAGTCAGATGACGAGCCTCGGGACTTAGCCCTGACAAAGATGTCGGAGCTGCAAAGACAGACATGGACATATCAGTCTATCAGATGCAGTCAACAGATTTCAACGGAGCAGTCTGTCTGCGTCCAGTCTGATGTCATTGTGCTGACGTGCCAGCACACCAAGGTCAACACTGGTAGGTTGGCAACCACCATGGATGCCTTGGTCCACGACTTAATGCCTGATCTGTGCCAGGACCTGCATTCCATGCATAGGTGGGATCCACCAGTTGCTATGCAAGGTGGGGGGCCGGACACCCCAGGGCCCAACGACTCTGAGCGTGTCCAGCCGCTCTCAATGCCCTCTGCCTGTGACCGCATCAGCCCCAGCTCCACAGGCCAATGAGGGTGCACCTGCCTCACAGCAGAAGACCCAAAGCAGTTTGGGGCCCTCCAAGCCTGGGCACTCCTAGGAGGTCCATCAAGGACAACGGGCCGTATCACTCAGCCTCTGCTGTGGATATCGGGGATGCACCAAGATGTAGTGGCAGGGGAAGAACATTTAAGAGCGCAAAGCTGGCATGAGTGTTAACGACCTGTATGTAATTTGCACACATGTAAATATAATTTGTTTCAATCAAATTCTCATCTAATGTGTGTCTCTTCTATCCAATGATATCCTCCGTAATAAGTCAAGTATCGCAGATGCACCCCACCCGCTCCTCACAGATGTCACTTTGTGTGCCTCAGGTCTATGGTGTCTCACACCATCTTATTACAGTGCCTGACCGGTCTCTACACACTATCAACATGTGTGATGCCTCTGGCTCTAAGAACTCAATGTGGATCTTAGGGGTTTGACTGTCGATGTGCTTTACAGTCTATCTCAGTCGATGCAACTTTCATTGGCCTCCATGTAATGTCTGTCAGCCTTGAGTGTTCTTTACATATACACCAAAACTCAGGGCTCTCATGCACTCCTGGTAGCCTGTAGAGTTATCTCATCCACACGTATACATCTAAACATCACCCCACTATTTGTCCCCATCTTCCCACCTCCATACTGCAGATGTTAAGATGTTGAGCCTTGGGGTTCCTACTAGATGGTTCAAACTATGCGAAATAGGAGGTGTGTGTGAAGGCCCTGGATGCCGGAGTTTGACATGGGAGGATGCTGCGCTGGGCCGGAAGGGCTGGCTAACGTCTCTTGACATTAATGATGTTTCAGCTCTCAGATGGTCAGTTGACATGATTATGTGCTAATTACAATAACATCGGTGTGCCTGGTTCCCTTGTGGATATGTCAGACTGGTGCAATAAAAATGGGGAGTCCTCAAATGGGATCAGAACGAAACTCCAATACATCTGATGTGTTCTATTCATTATCAGAGTTTGAGTATTTAATGCCTAGATGGAGTGCCAGCATGCTTGGGCCCACAGATGCCAAGGTATTGGAACTTGGGAGACTCCAAGACCAGAATATTGCGCTTGTCTAATAGGCACGCACCTGACCCGAATGAGTGTAAAATGACACACGATGATGTTGGGCGAGCGTCCCCACGTCATTGTGCACTCGCGCGATATTTTGGTTGGTGGGTGTGTGTGGGAGTCGGTAGTGTGCCCGCTGGCAATGAGCAGGCCTATTAAGGCCATTAAAGGTCTAATTGATTTAAATTTTTCACTGCTCGTCCAACCTTACGGTCGGTGGGCAGGCGAAAAGGCCAAGCAGCTTTGGATTTTTTGTGGAAACTCATCCACAGGTGGGATGGGGTTCTGATCCATCATAAAAAAAAATTTAAAATGTTCAAACCAGTTACTAACATGTCCCTGCTCATGTGTCAGAGTCCCATGAGGGGACATGTTGTGAACATTTTTAAAACCTTTCTTCTTTATTTTCATAAATCTTCATCTTCCTGAGACATCTCTGTACATCAGGGAGCATCTCCAGCGCAAACTTCCACACTCGCCCTCCTCCCTCCCACACAGATAGTGTTGCAGCCTGCGTTTCACTATGGGTGGGCCTTAATTGGCCCGCCAGTGTAAAATCGCAGTTTGCGGCCTGATTGTAGGCAGTGGTTGACTTCCTGACCGATCTCACTTGCCCACCCCCACCCCAACAGGGGCAAAATTCTGCCCCAAATGGAAGCATGGCCTTGAGTGCTTGATAGAGCTCAGACGATGTTGCTGCTGAAGGTTTCACAGTCCACTGAAAGGTGAGCTGAAGTGCAGGCTCGCATTCATTACTGAGAGTTACAGATGACTGCGTCCTGAAGTTAGATCTCATGCTGGATACTCAGTGTAATGATGAGGCCTGAATACTTGTCTTGAGTGAAGGATTGCCTGTGTGGAGACACCACAGTGCAGATTCAGATTGGACCTCAGGCATCAAGGTGAGAATCACTGAGTGAGGATTGCCTTCATTGTGGCACCTTGCTACACTGCAGGCATACTGCCACGAGTGCACTGAGAATTGCAGTGCTGCTCCTGCCTCTTGTAGGCTGCCATAGGCAGTAGAATGTTGGCGAGATGCTTGAAGAGGCTGCACCATCTCAACTCTGCTCACAGAACTCATTGTTGTAGTTATTACCCTATAGCAGAAAGGCTACATGCTCCAGAGACTGCCTTACCTTCCAAGTGTGAGGACATCATGATGCGAGAATGTATCTACTCATTCAGAGATTGATATGCTTCTTTGAGATGATGAGGATCACTACAAAGGTACTAAGGTCAACCTAGCGTAGAGGGCACTGGTGAAAGAGACTCGTATGAACTAGTTATTATCAAACCTGATGGCTGTAAGCATCTCATTTGCATGACTGCCTTGTCTGGGCCATGCTACGGTCACTCCCTCTGGACCCTCAGCTTCCTCACCTTCATCGAGTTTATCCCTCTCAATGTCCTCATCATCGGAGGAGACGTGCAGCTCCTCCATCTCTTGTTCTGGCAAGTCGTCCCCCTTTGGAGTGCCAGGTTGTGCAGAGCGCAGCAAACCACAGTGATGCGGGAGACCCTCTGGGGACAGTATTGGAGAGCGCTGCCTGACCAGTCCAAACATCGAAAATGCATCTACAAGATGCCAATGATCTGCTCAATCATTAAACGTGTCACAGAATGAGCCGCATTGTATCTCTCCTCTGAAGAACTTTGTGGCCCCCTAATGGGCATCATTAGCCGTGTCTTTTGTGGGTAGCCTTTGTCACTGAGGAGCCAACCCTGGATGTGCTGGGGGCCCTCAAAGATCCGTGGCACCTGCGAGTGACCCAGGATGTATGACTGGCATTTTCCAGGGTATCTCACACAAACCTGTAAATCTGCTTCTGGTGATTGCACACTATCTGCACACTGAGAGAGTGGAGCACTTTCCTGTAGTTGAATTGCAGTGGTTGCTGCCAGGGGACCCTTAAATCCACGTGTGTGCAGTTGATGGCACCCTGCACCTGTGGGAATCCAGAGATCGCTGCAAATCCCACAGCTCTGGCAGCCTGGCTGGCATCATCTAGAGGAAGCTGCACGCAATTGTGAGCCTTGCTAAATAGGGCGTTGGTGACTCCTGTATACACTTGTGAGCGGATGCTTGAGAAATCCCACAGAGATCACCAGTGGAGCCCTGGATGAGCCGCTCATGAAGAAGTTCAGAATGTGTTCACTCTGAGAACCACTGGAATGGGGGTTCCCCAGTCCCTGCAGCATCAACTCCACCCAGAGAATTAGGCAGATGTGAGCCACCATATCCCTAGACATGCCAAGGTGTCTATGGCACTGTCTCTCGCTCATCAGGAGGTATGAAAAGCCTGTTCTGTAGACCGTTGGTTGTACCAAATGCCTCTGCTCTAGGGTTCTATGAGCCTCAGCTTCAGAGTCTTGAGGGGGCCCCTCTGGCACTTGTTCATCAGGACAAGGCTCTTCCCTTTGCCCAGCCTGGCATTGATGGGCCCTTCTTCTCCTCCTTCTTAGTTGGCTGATTTCCAGGATAAATGCTACATTAACTGCTCTATCCATAATGCACTTGTGCTCATCTCTGCAGAAACATTGAACAGATACATGGATGAACAGAATCCTGTCATGGTCACCTCCCAGCCATGAACTGGGGAGTCATTGTGAAGCCCATGGGTTGCTCTCATCACATCCATTCCATCCCCACATCTTTCCTTGCAGCAGTAATGCTGCCTTAAGGATGAGCAGTAGAGCCGCCCATCCCTCCCCAGCTCAGCCACCTCCCACCCCCAAATGCCACAGGCATGACGGATCTTTCACACAGGGGCTTGGAGCTGACTAAACTCTGTCAGGCACTCAGTCAGGGAACTGTCAGATTGAATCCTTTGGACTACACAGCACCCCAAATGTACTTATGCCAGTATTGGAGGGTGGTTGGCTGGTCCTTTATATCCTGAACCTGCCAGCTGCAAGGTTAAGAGGTCTTTGGGCCATTAGTCATATGCATTTGGTCCGTTACTCCTTTACAGTTGGATCCTTCGGACTCTTGTAAGTTCCTAAGAGTCCGGCCACAACGCCCACTGCTGACAGTATCAGAAAATCTCACCCAATGAGTCTGTGCCTGATGGGCCTCAGAGATCCCTTTTCTTTCATGGGATATGAACATCACTGGCAAGGCCGGCATTTATTACCCATCCCTGTTTGCCCAGGAGATAGTGATGGTGAACCACCTTCTGCAGTCCATGTGGTGTAGGTACACCCACAGTGCTGTTAGGAAGGGAGTTCCAGGATTTTGACCCAGCGACAGTAAATGAACTGTGATATATTTCCAAGTCAGGATGGTGAGTGGCTTGGAGTAGAACTTCCAAGCGGTGGTGCTCCCATCTATCTGCTACCCTTGTCTTTCCAGGTGGTAGAGGTTATGAGTTTGGAAGTTGCTGTTGAAGGAGCCTTGATGAATTGCTGCTGTGCATCTTGTAGATGGTACACACTGCTGCCACTGTGCCTCGGTGTTGGAGGGAATGAATGTTTGTGAATAGGGTGCTAATCAAGCAGGCTGCTTTGTCCTGGATGGTGTCAAGCTTCTTGATTGTTGTTGGAGCCACATTCATCCAGGCAAGTGGGGAGCATTCCATCACACTCCTGCCTTGTGCACTATGGTGACAAATGGAATCCAAACATTAATGGGGGCAGGTGGCGGATGTATCAGGGGCATGGAACATAAATTCAGCACATGAAGCTACCTTAGGCCCTCATTACAGCCCTAGTTAAGCTTGGATGCCCACATTAATATGAGCCCTTTGATGTTACAAGCTAATGAAAGGTTGTGCTTATCCCAACCTCTCGAGGATGTGAAAAATATCAAAGGGATGATAACTTGATTCTTATTAATGATATAAGCAGGGCTATAAAGATATATAAGCCTCAAACAACTTTGTATATTTTATAGCAGGATGTTAACATTTATGACGAGTTGAGTACAAGCCAGTTAGTGTTGTTTGAATGTAATATATATCCGACAAATTGAACTTTAGAAGCAATTAAATAACTCATTATATAGGCTGACAAACATCTGTCAATTTGATATACTGAAAGTGCTGGGTTACACTGTCTGCCTCCTAACTTCAAGGCGAATGGACCAGTGGCTGGAATCAAACCTGATGCAATGGAAGATGGATGTGGTTGTTGGAGGCAGGTCACCACAGCTGAAGCATACAGCTGCCGGAGTTCCTCAGAGAATCATTCTCCGCCCAACTATCTTCACTTGCTTCATCAGTGAGATCAGCTCTCTTTCTGAAGACACATTTAAGCAAACACCACAATGAAACTACGACTTGAGGTGCAAAGTAATAGGGCCCAGGTTGGCACATGAGATGTGTTTCCAGTCTTAGCTGGAAACTGAATGGTCTGTATCACTGCCTTCTCAAAGGGCAATTAGCGATGAGCAACAAATTCTCACGTCCCATGAAAGAATAAAAAAAAACCAAGTGGAGGCAAAGGAAGGAGAAAGCTATATAACAAGTAAAGGAATAATTCTGAGCAGCTGGTCTATAGGCTATTTGCTGGCTGAATTGTGGAATTCACCCTATAACAGCATACAGATATAGAAGGCCAAAACAACAACCTCCAGAAATCACAAAGAGCAGAAATGCGGGTACAGCCGGTCATTCAGCCCATCTGGTTTACAAATCTACAATCCTTCCTTCACAGATTGCAACGGCCTCTTGAGTAATTCCAACACCTGCTACCCTAGCTGGGAGATGATAGTCCTATTACTACAACAACAACTTGTATTCATACAGCACCTGCAACATAATGAAACATCCCAAAATGCTTCACTTAGATATTATAAAACAGGAAAAAAAAAGACCAAGTCATATGAGGATCTTAGGGTAGATGACCAAAAACTTACTCAAAGAGGCAATTTTCAAAGAGTGTCTTTGTGGTAATTATGGGTTTATGTTAAGTGTAGTATACCTTTAGGAAGGATGTTATAAAGGAAGATCACATGATCTTATGTAACCAATAGAGGAATAGCACGGATTACCTCTATAGTCAGTAGTCTGAGTTAGAAGCAGAAGTATGGAGGCGAGGTTTAAGTTGAAAGCACACAAGTGTAGCTGCTGATTACCTTTGTAAATAAACAGAATGTGCTCCACCTTTCTGTCTGCTGATCAACTCTGTCTATTGTACGAACTCGACCATCCCAAAGCAAGATTGCAACCTGGATCCATTAGTCCCAACAAACTGGTGACCATGATCTAACAGTCTTAGAGGAGGAAAGCGAGGTGGAAAAACAGAGAGGGTTAGGGAGGCTTTTCCAGAGCTTAGGGCCTAGGCAATTGATGGAGCTAATGGGTGGAGCAATTATAATCGGAGATGTACAAGAGGCTGGAATTGGTGGAGTGCAGATATCTCACAGGGTTGCAGGACAGGAGGAAGTTACAGAGATAGGGAGCAATGAGGCCATGGAAGGTTTTGAAAACAAGGATGAGAATTTTAAAATCGAGGCGAGTTAACTGTGAGTTAGTGTAGGTCAGTGAGCACAGGGGTGATGTGTGAAAGATATTTGGTTTGAGCTTGGACAGAGGCATCAGAGTTTTAGTTGGCCTCAAGTTTATAGGGCGTAGATTTTGGGAGGCCGGCCAGGGGTGGGTCAGAATAGTCAAGACTGAAGGTAACCACAGCATGGCTCCGGGTTTCAGCAGTGGAAGAGCTGAGGCAGGGGTGGAGTCAGGCCATGTTACTGAGGTGAAAAAAGGCAATCTTAGTGACAATATGAGTTTGTGGTTGAAAGCTCATCTCAGAATCAAATATGGCACCAAAGTTGCAAACTGTCTGGTTTAGTTGTGAGGGAGAGGGATAGAATTGATGACGAGGGAGTGGAGTATGTGATGGAGACCAAAGAAAATTGCTTCATCTTCCCAATATTTAATAGAAGGAACTAATCTCCAGTACTGGATATCCCATAAGCAATCCAATAAGTTAGAAACAGTGGAGGGTACAAGAAAGGCAAAGCTGGATGGCATCAGTGAACATGTGGAAGCTGAAGTGTTTTTGGATGATGTTGCCAAGGGACAGCATGCAGATGAGAAATAGGAGGGGGTCCAAGGGTTTGGGGGACAACAGAGGTAACAGTGCAGCATTGGGAAAGTGAAGTCACTCTTGGCAATTCTCTGGGTACTATTAGATAGGTGAGAATGGATTGAGGTCCCACCCAGGAGGATGCTGGTGGAGAGGTGCTGGAGGAGGTGTGATCATCCATCTCAAAGGCTGCAGATAGGTTAAGAAAGATGGGGAGTGGTAGTTTACCTTTGTCACAGTGTCATAGGATGATATTTGTGACTTTAACCTTTGACCTTTCGATGAGAGCTTTTCTGGTACTGTGGCAGGGACTCCTGATTGAAGGGATTCAAGCATGGAGTTCTGGGAAAGGTGGGCACAAATTTGTGAGGTGACAACACGCTTTAGAGAGGAAAGTGAGGTTGGAGATGGAGTGTTAGTTTGCAAGATTGGATAGATCAAATTTTGTTTTGAGAAGATGTGCGATGACAGCTGATTTGAAGAAGAAGGGGACAGAATTTGAGGAGGGTAAACTGTTAACAACATCATTTAGCCTGGAAGTCAGGAAAGGAAGTTCCTTTTTTAATCTTTCATGGGATATGAGCATCACTGGCAAAGCCAGCATTTGTTGTTCATCCCTAGTTGCCCTGAGAAGGTGGTGTTTAGCTGCCTTCTTGAACCGCTTCTCTCCATGCAGTGTAGGTACACCCACAGTG
Source organism: Carcharodon carcharias (assembly GCF_017639515.1). Classification (NCBI taxonomy): domain Eukaryota; kingdom Metazoa; phylum Chordata; class Chondrichthyes; order Lamniformes; family Lamnidae; genus Carcharodon; species Carcharodon carcharias. The sequence goes on from NC_054472.1 coordinate 172,636,810, forward strand.
CCGTTAGAAAGGAGTTCCAGGATTTGACTCGGTGACAATGAAGGAATGGTGAAATAATCACAGAATCACAGTGCAGATGAGGCCCTTCAGCCCATCGAGTCTGCACTGACACGTGAGAAACACCTGACCTACCGACCTAATCCCATTTGCCAGCATTTGGTCCACAGCCTTAAATGTTATGACGTGCCAAGTGCTCATCCAGGTACTTTTTAAAGGATGTGAGGCAACCCACCTCCACCATGTGCATTTGCCTTCTTTATAAGTCTGTCATGTGGGACCTTGTCAAAGGCTTTGCTGAAATCCATATAAACTACATCAACTGCACTACCCTCATCTACACACCTGGTCACCTCCTCAAAAAATTCAATCAAATTTGTTAGGCATGACCTCCCTCTGACAAAGCCATGCTGACTATCCCTGATCACACCTTACCTCTTCAAGTGGAGATAGATACTCTCCTTCAGAAATTTCTCCAATAGTTTCCTACCACTGACATGAGACTCACTGGCCTGTAGTTCCCTGGCTTATCTCTTCAAGCCTTCTTAAATAGCGGATAACCTCACATTTTTCCACATTATATTCCATCTGCCATGTTCTTGCCACTCACTCTGTCCAAAGCCTCTTAAAGCTTCTTTGCAGCTTCCTCACAACACATATTCCCACCTAGCTTTATGTCATCTGTGAACTTGGAAATATTACATTTGGTCCCCATATTCAAATTATTGATATATATTGTGAACAGCTGGCACCCATTACTGATCCTTGCGGTACCACAATAGTCACAGCCTGTCAACATGAGAATGACCCGTTTATTTCTACTCTCTGTTTTCTGCCTATTAACCAATCCTTAATTCATGCTAGCACATTACCTTGCTAACCAACCTCCTGTGGGCACCTTATCAAAAGCCCTTCTGTTAGTAATGTCATCAAAAACTCGAGCAGGTTTGTTAAACATTATTTCCCATTCATAAATCCATGTTGAATGCCCAATCAGATCATTATTATCCAAGTGTCCATTTGTCACATCCTTTGTAATAGACTCTAAGCATTTTCCCTTCTGATGTAAGGCTAAGAGGTCTGTAGTTCCCTGTTTTCTCTCTCCCTCCCTTCTTAAATAGGGTGGCATACCTTCCAATCTGCAGGGACCATTCCAATCTATAGAATTTTGGAAGATGATCACCAATGCATCTGCTATATCTTTTAATGCCCTGGGATGTAGAATTTCAGGTCCCAGGAACTTCTCAACCTTCAGCCCCATTAATTTCTCCAATACAACCTTCTTACTAACGCTAGTTTCTAAAAATTACTCATTCTCCCTAGTCTCTTGGATCTCTAATTCTGGGAGATTTACTTATATCTTCCTCATTGAAGACAGACACAAGGTGATCATTTAGCTTCTCTGCCACTTCTCTATTCCCCATTATAAATTCTTCTGACTCTTAGGCAAACATTTCCTTTTTGCATACTGATAGAATCTTCTAATTTTTCATGTTTTTTTGCTAATTTGCAGTCATATTCTATTCTCCTTTTCTTTATCAGTTTCTCGGTCCTCCTTTGCTGTATTCTAAAATCTTCCCAATCCTCAGGTTTACTGCTATTTCTGGCAACTTTATAAGCCTTTTCTTTTAATTTTATACAATCCTTAACTTCTTTTGTTAGCCACGGCTGACTGACTTTTTGGTTTTTTATACCTTGAAGGAATGTATAGTTGCTGTAAATTATTTGTAATTCTTTAAAGACTATCCATTGCCTATGTACCGTCATGCCTTTTAATGTATTTTCCCAATCCACCTCAGCCAATTTGCCCCTCATAACTTCATGGGCAGAATGATTCGCTCAGTGTGCGGGTGCGCACCCGACCTGTTCGAGCATGAAATAGTGCGTGATGATGTTAGGCGAGCATCCTGGTCCTGTTAATGTGTAACCCTTCCATCCTGCACAGGTCCCACCTGCTCCAGAAGTGGTCCCAATGCCTCAGAAAGCTGATGCCCTCCCCGCTACACCAATTCCCCAGCTACGTGTTCAATTAATCAATCAATCCTCCTGTTCGTATGCTCATTAATACATGGCACTGGGAGTAATCCTGAGATTACTGCTCTTGAGGTCCTGCCATTGCATTTCCTTCCTAAATCTCTAAAATCTGCTTTTGGGACCTCATCCCTCTTCCTACTAAGTCATTGGTACCAATGTGAACCACAAGCTCTGGCTGTTCATCCTCCCCCAGAAGGATATCCTGCAGCCACTCCATGACATCCTTGACCCCAGCACCAGGGATGCAACATCTGGAGTCACATTTACTGACGCAGAAACACCTGTCTGATTGCCTGACTATGGAATCCCCTATCACATTTGCTGTTCCACTCTTCTTCCTCCTATCCTGTGCAGCTGAGTTACTTGTAGTGCCATAGACTTGGCTCTGACTGAACTCCTCTGAGGAACCATCACTCTCACCAGCATCCAAAATGGAAAACCAATTATCAAGCAATCAGTGGACTCCTGCACTACCTGCCTGGTTCTCTTAGACTACCTGGCAGTCACCTATTCCCCTTCTGCCTGCATACAGTGTGACCACCTCCCTAAATGTGCTACCCACATATTTCTCAGCCTCATGGATGCACAGCAGTGACTCCAGTTGCTGCTTGAGTTCCAAAACCCAGAACTCAAGCTTTAGTAGCCAGTGACACTTCCTGTAAAGTGTTCGTACAGGACACATGGCATGTCCATGACTTCCCACATACCACAGGATGTACTTCCTACTTAGCTAAGTTGACCTGCCATACTTTAACTTTAAAAACTATTTATTACAATTAGAATAAGTAGAATAACTTATTAATAAAAACAAAAAAACTGCGGATGCTGGAAATCCAAAACAAAAACAGAATTACCTGGAAAAACTCAGCAGGTCTGGCAGCATCGGCGGAGAAGAAAAGAGTTTCCGGAAATCTTGTCGCAGAGAGGAACAGAACTTCTTCAAGGAGGTAGGCATTTCTTGAAGAGCAGTGGCAGTCAATTAAACACAGAGATAAAAACAAAAAAACTGCGGATGCTGGAAATCATTATTTACTCACCAATCAGATTCCTCCCCTGGAGGCTGAAAAGGCTAAAAAAAGAAAGGAGCACTACCCTCACTGAACTCCCTCACTCCCATACTCCCACTTTACACTCTGTACGCCCAAAGCAGTACTCTCAGTGCAGACAAGGTAGCACTGAGGAAGGCCACTGAGGATCTTATCTGCTTCAATCAAGTTGCCTCTTACTCTTCTAGACTCCAATGGATATAAGCTAAGCCTGTCCAACCTTCCCTCATAAGACAACTCACCCATTCCAGGTATTAGTCTAGTAAACCTTCTCTGAACTGCATCCAATGCATATACATCCTTGACCAATACTGTACACAGCACTCCAGATATGGTTTCACCAGTGCCCTGTATAACCTCCCTACTTTTGTATTCAATCCCCCCAACAATCGACCCATTGCCTACTTTCCACACCAGTTTCCATATATTTACTTCACAAGACACCAGCAGCATTGTATCAGCATTGTTAATTAAGGGAAATACTATTTGAGACAATAAAACCGATATTATTTGCATGTAAATATGAAGGGGATTAGTTATAGACTTTCATTGCCTTATGAACTCAAAAAAATGAATAGTGGTAACCCTAATCCTCTGAAGTGGTCAACAAAATTAAAGTTTCACTAATGTTAAGGTCCTAAGCAGTTATTGCACAATTCAAAGCACAGGCGCCACTTTTCTTTGACAGATGGGGCTTATAATTAACTTTTATCTTGACATAAATGCGTACCACTATAATCCCATATCCTTCTGTTTTCGGTCTCACTCTGCTTCTTATCATTGTTTGCATGTTCCTTTGTAGATGATATTGCAAAAGATAAGGAAGAGATGGAGCCCTCTGATCAACTTCACCTGCACTTTATAAAGCCAGGCCCATGATTATTTTACTCATTAAAGCAGCAACAAAGGGAATCCATCACTTCAGACTGCTTTTAACAAATATACCAGTGGTTACATTTAGGTCATAAAATTGAACTCAGAAGCAATCCTGCTCAGTGGCTTCATTGTCGAAAGATTGTTTTGGGAAAAAATAAGTTAATCATTAAAGGGAAGTAAGCACACTTTTTATTGCGGGATCATAGTGATGAACAGGTTCAAGTTGGGAAGGGCTTTGCGTTGCTTTGATCTTATCATTGTTACAGTACAATGGTTTCATGTAACATGAAAATAAAATGTTTATGTAGAATAAATTACTCTTAAGTTTGACAAGCCTTTATCCTGAGCCAAGCATAATCTTTCTGAGATTTGAAGGCTGTAATTCTGTTCAGTTGGTAGCAACTAGGTGGGGAGGGATTGGAAAAGCCGGGTTCTCAAGTTCCGCCGGTTCCCTCTTCATTTTATGTGATAGACCCAATCAAGTAGCTGCTTTCAAGTAGTTGTTTGTTCTCACAAAGAAGTTAACTATTTATCAGCAGTTATCCAGTAACATTGGGAGATTGTTATTAAGGATGGCCTTGGCTTTGTTATCCTTATCACAATTTTTTTACATCTTTAACTTCTTGTAACAATCCATTCTAATAGGTGTGTGGATTTCAGTGCCACTGGTTCAGTTCAGCCCGTGACAGAGTTGTCTTTCTGTGATTGCATGCTGCTAAGAATTGACGGCTATTACAGGCTCACAGTGTGCTGCAGGGAGAGGGAACTCTAGCAGGATGGGCTTTGTTCTTCCTCCTCCAGCAATGGTATTAATCCTCTCCTTCAAAGGCTCTTAGTGATAATAACACTATGCTACCACCTTCCCTATGATGGAACAAAAAATGTGCCTGGAGGAAGTGTGATTGACAGGTTAGGAACATAGGACTTAGGAGCAGGTGTAGGCCATTCAGCCCTTTGGGCCTCCTCCACTGTTCAGTAAGATCTTGGCTGACCTGGTTGTGGTCTCAACTCCACTTTGCTGTCTGTACCCCATAAACCTTGACTCCACTTGTCTATCAAAAATCTGTCTAATTCTTCCTTTAAAAAATGGTCCAGCCTCTACTGCCTTCTGGCAAAGAGAATTCTACATACTGGCAACTCTCAGAGAGGAAAGAAATTCTCTTAATCTCCATCTTAAACAGTAGAAATGTTATTCTTAAACTGTGTCCCCTGGTTCTAGTCTCTCCCACAAGTGGAAACATCCTCCTGGTATCTACCCTAACAAGTCCCCTTAGGATCTTATATGTTTCAATAACATCACATCTCATTCTTCCAAACTCCAAAAGGCATAGGCCCAACCTGTTCAACCTTCCAGAACAGCTGCTGTCCGAGCACAGATAAAGGAAAAGGAAAACAAGCTGGCAAATAAACACACAACAAAATGGAGGCAGGGATTATGATCTAAAGTTGTTGTACTCAATATTGACTCCAGAAGGTGGTAGAGCACCGAGTCGAAAGAGGAGACCCTGTTCCTTGAATTTGTATTGAGCTTCATTGTAACACTGCAGCAGGTCAATGTTTTTTAAAAAATGGGAGCTCAACAGGAGTCGAGGAGCACATGGCAAGGGCTGGGGAAAGGGGCAGGGTGGGTCTGACAAATCGCCCCAACTTCCAAAATTCTATGGGTATTATAATTTCCGTCAGTGTGGAAACACTGAGGAGACAAGCCCATGTTGTTTATTGCAGAGCACAAAAAAAGATGGCTACAAAAGAATGTTTGCTGGCTGTGGAAATAGCTAATGAAACCACAGTCTACTGGAAGCCTACCTTCACTGGTCAATACACATGTTGGGATTTTATGGCTCCACAAACTATAAGATTGGTTTTGTCGGCAACTTTGTAAATAGGGCTCAAGCCATTTGCTCACCATGCAAGCTTGATGCTGAAGTAGGGCACATCAAAGGCAATCTGCAGGATAATGGCTACCCTGATCAGACCATTTCGCGCTGTATATCACACAAACTCATAAACCCTGAAAAGTGCCCAATCTACCTCAGATTACCCTGCAAGGGCAAGGCATCTCAAAAATTTGAGCAACAGGTGAAGCTAGCTGTTTCACGTTGCCGCTATACAGTAGCAACACGAGTGGTATTCATCACTAACAGGATACTGCCGTCAAGCCAAAAGGACATTCTGCCTATCACACAAATTGATAATATGGTATACGAATTTCAATGCCAGTCTGATGCTAGATATTTAGGCTAATCATATCCAACAGCGTGTCCCAGCAGCTGTTCGCAATGGGCAGGGTACAGACCGTACCCAACCACCCATGCTCACAAAACTCAAAACACAGTGTCCAACATAAGATGTAATTCCATGATTGGACAACTTTTCCTGTAAAGTCCTCAGTGTGCTAAAAATTACGTTAACAGTCAATTTAAGATTGTCAGTCAGGCTCGCAATGTGGCACACTTCTGTGTACTGGAAGCTACAAATGTTAATACACATGACCCTGTTCTTTGCAGACAGAAAGAACATGTACACACATTGCACCTGTTTCAGCTAAACAAAATAAGTGACAGCCATTCACTGGTCCATTCTTCAGGGCATTGCTTTGATCAATCAGAGTCAAGCTGCCTGGTTTAAATTTCAAATAATATTTGGCAGTTAATCATCAGTCACCATCAACTGGTGCATTCTCCATGGAAATGCCTCTATAAGTCAGAATCCACTTGCCAACCAATCAGCAGTCTTTTCTCATACGGTGTACATTGTTGTCCCCTTTACATTTGGTATTCTAGCGAATTGTCCTGACGAGTGCAAGATGAAAATCTTTGACAAAAATTGTCCCTTTTTTCAACAATTATGAAACCTTCCAGAATCTTCAGCCTCCCTTTTGTTGGTCTCAGATTATCCTGACAGCAACAGAACTTTATCATTCTCAGTTACTCCAAGTGCATTGTGTGTATGAAAGCAAGAAACTTGGAACTGCAGTGCCAGTGGCCCTCATACTGTATGCAAAACTCATGGGGGAGAATTTTCTCCCCATTGAGGGGGCTGAATGGGAGTGGGCGCGGGCTAGCGCGCAGCCGATCGCTGGCAATGATCTGTTGCGCACCGCCATTTTACGTGGGTGGGCCAATTAAGGCCCGCCCAGTGTGCTGCACACCCCGAAGTGCTGAGTGCTCCCTGTGCGGACAGGGGGAGGAGGCTGAGTCGGCGCCTGTGCTCTTTCGAGCATGTGTGCAAAAGAGCGCAGAAATCTCCCTGAAGCGCGGAGCTGCCTCAGAGAGTTTAATTTTATTACGGATAATTTAAATAAGGAGAAAAAAAAAATTCAGACATGTCCCCTCATGCGACAGTGTCACATGAGCTGGGACATGTCAATTAATTTTAATTAAAAAACGTATTTGATTTGTAAAACCTCATCCTGCCTGTGGATGAGGTTTCATGATAAATGCGAAGGCCGCCTGGGCTCTTCACCTGCCCGCCGAGCAGAAGTTTGGATGGGCAGCTCTGTTAATCCTTTTAATTAGTTTTTAAATGGCCTTAATAGGCCTTTGACAGTTCGGCGGGCGCGCAGACTACTCCGGTGCGTGTCCGCCGAGCTGAAGATTGGAACGACGCGCTGTGACATTGGGACGCACGCCCGACATCACTGTGCATCATTTTATGCATTGGCGAGCAGGGCCCACCCCCCCATACCGATCTGAAGATTCTGGCCATGGGTTAAATTTTGGGAAGGCCCAAAGTGTGAAAGGGTGAGGGGTGGGATAGTTATTTTGTTTTGAAAAACCAGCAGAAATGGCTTCTGCCAGTTATTCCTTCCATAAAGAAATATTTTCCCTGATTATTCACTGGGAGTATGCAAAAAATACTGATGAATTCTTTCCCTCAATATATCATGAAAAAAATGCAAATGGGAGTATTTTTATTTCCTGGTGTTTGGCTCACTTAACCAGCAATGTTCATGTGTTTTAGAAAGGTAGCTCATTTTTTAAAAATTGTTGAATTTTTGTAGTTTTGTTCTGTCAAAGCTCTCTTATCAACAACAGTAAAGACAACAACTTTCATTTTTATAGCACCCTTACTGCAGTAAAACAGACCAAGGTGGTTCGCAGGAGTGTAATTAGACAAAATTTGGCATGAGCCACAGAGAGAGACATTAGGAGTGATGGCCATAAATTTTGTCAAAGGGCTAGGTTTCCAAGAGCATCTTAAGAAGGATAGAGAAGTGGATAAGTGGAGAGGTTTAAGGAGATCTTTCCAGAGCTCAGGACTTTGGCCACAGAAGGCCACCAGTGATAGGAGGAAGAGGCAGGTGGATTTACAAGTGGCCAGAACTGGAAGAATGCAGACAACTTGGAAGGTTGTGGGACTCATGAAGGTTGCAGTGATAGAGAGGGGTGTGGCGATGGAGAGATTTGTGAACAAGGATGAATTGAATAGAAATTTTGCATCTGTCTTCACTGTAGAGAATGCAAATAACATCCCAGAAATAATTGTGAAACAGGAAGTGAAAGGGAGGGAGGGACTTAAAACCATTATACTCACCAGGAAAAGGGGATTAAGAAAATTATTAGAACTAACAGCTGACAGGTCCTGATGAACTTCACCCTAGAGTCTGAAAAGAAGTGGATGCTGAGATAGTAAATGCATTGGTTTTCATTTTTCAAAATTCCCCAGATTCTGGACAGGTCCCATCAAATTGGAAAATAGAGAATGTAACTTCTCTACTCAAGAAAGGAGGGAGACAGAAAGCAGGAAACTACAGGCTAGTTAGATTAACATCTGTCATAAGGAAAATGCTATTTTTAATCACAGAATCACAGAATTTTTACAGTGCAGAGGGAGGCCACTCTGAGCATTTTAACTTATTGCCAATCTCCTGCTTTTTCCTTGTAACCCTGCACATTGTTTCTATTTAAATAATCATCCAATACCCTCTTGAATGCCTCAATTGAACCTGCCTCCACCACACTTCCAGGTAGTGAATTCCAAACCCTAACTACTCGCTGTGTGAAAAAGTTTTTTCTCACCTCACATTTGCTTCTTTTGAAAAACACTTTAAAACTGTGTCGTCTGGTTCTCAATCCATTTATGAGTGGGAACAGTTTCTCCCTATCTACCCTGTCCAGACCTCTCATGATTTTGAAAACTTCTATCCAGTCTCCTCCTAACTTTCTCCTCGCCAAGGAAAACAGTTTCAATTTCTCCAATCTTTCCTCATGACTGAAGTTCTCATCCCTGGAACCATTCTTGTAAACCTTTTCTGCACTGTCTCCAAAGTGTTAATATCCTTCCAATAGTGTGGTGCCTAGAACTGTATACAATACTCCAGCTGAGGTCTAACCGGTGTCTTATATAAGTTCATCAAAACCTTCCTGCTCTTGTACTCTATGCCCCTATTAATGAAGCCTGGAATACTGTATGCTTTAGAAACAGCTCTCTCTACCTGTCCTGCCACCTTTAATGGACTTATGTACATATACACCCAGGTCTCTCCGCTCTTGTGCACCCTTTAGAATAGTGCCCTTTATTTGATACTGTCTCTCCATGTTCTTTGTACCAAAGTGTATCACCTCACACTTTTCCACATTGAACTTCATCTGCCACCTATCTGCCCACTCCACCAATATGTCAATGTCCTTTTGAAGTTAAGTAGGTTATAGAGGGGCACTTAGAAAATCTCAATGTAATCAGGCAGAGTCAGCTTGATTTTGTGAAAGGGAAATCATGTTTGACTAATTGATTGGAGTTCTTTGAGGAAGTATCAAGTAGCATGGTTAATGGGAAACCTGTGGATGTAGTATACTTAGACTTCCAGAAGGCATTTGACAAGTTGCCACCTCAAAGGTTATGTACCAAGCAAGAGCTCATGGGGTAGGGGGTAACATATTGGGGTGGTTAGAGGGTTGGTTAGCTAGCTTGAAACAGAGAGTAGGCAAAAATGGGTCATTTTCATGTTGGCAAGATATGATGAGTGAAGTGCCACAGCGAACAGCACTGGTGCCTCAACTATTTACAATTTATACCAAAGACTTGTGTGACGGGGCCAAATGTATGGTTGCTAAATTTGCTGATGACGCAAAGATGGGCAGGAAAGTAAGTTGTGAAGAGGACATAAGGAGTCTGCAAAGGGACATAGATAGGTTTAGTGAGTGGTTAAAAATTTGGCTGATGGCGTATAATGTGGAAAAATGTGAACTTGTCAACTAAATAGAGAGAAATTGCAGAACTCTGAGGTACAGAGGGATCTGGGTATCATGGTACATGTATCAGAAAGGTTAATATGCAGGTGCAGCAAGTGATTAGGAAGGCAAATGGAATGTTGTCGTTTATTGCAAGGGGAATGGGATATAAAAGCAGAGAAGTTTTACTACAGTTGTACAGGGCATTGGTGAGACCACACCTGGAGTATTGTGTACAGTTTTAGTCTCCCTATTTAAGAAGGGACACAATTGCATTAGAAGCAGCTTAGAGAAGGTTCACTCGACTGATACCTGGGATGGGATGGGGGTGGAGAGATTATCTTATAAGGAAAGGTTGGACAGGCTGGAACTGTATCCATTGAAGTTTAGAAGAAAGAGAGGTGATCTTACTGAAATCCTGACGGTGTTTGACAGGGTGGATGCTGAAAGGAGAGATAGAACCAGGGGGCGCAGTTTGAAAATAACAGATCTCCCATTTAAGAAGGAGATGAGGAGAATTTTTTTTCTCTCAGATGTTTGAATGTCTTTGGAACTCTCTTCCCCAGAGAGCGGTGGAGGCAGGGTCAATGAATATTTTTAAGGCAGAGGTATATAGATTGTTGACTGTTAAGGGAGTCTAAGGTTATTGGGGGTGGGTGGAATGTGGAGTTGAGGCCACAATCAGATCAGCCATGACCTTATTGATTGGCGGAGCAGGCTTGAGGGGCTGATTGGCCTACTCTTGCTCCCAATTTGTATGTTCATAAGCTGAACTCAGAATAAAATAGCGTGCTCAGGTTGCAGTTAGCCTGGTTTGTCCTGGGTCTGGAAGGGGGTTGGAATTGATGGCTGGAGAATGGAGACTGTGGTGGGGGCCAAAGGCAATGGCTTCAGCCTTTTCTATTATTAATTGGAGGACATTTCATCTCATTCAATACTGGATATTGGACAAGTCAGGTACAGTGAAGGGGTCACTAAGGTGTACTAAATGGTCACCAAAGAGGCCCATCCCTTACCCAGTCAACCATTTTTGACTTGTACCATTTCCTAAAATGAGAGTCCAAATTTTTGTCTCCAGATTGGCTGCAGAGTTCAGGGCAATTTCCTGGCTTGGTAAATCTGACTTTTAACAATGTCTGCCCACAGCTCATATTTTTGGTTGGGGGGAGGGTTGGGCTGAAATAGGAGTCAGGGAGGGTGAACCCGGAACGAAGGCTGAGGCTGCTGGGTGTGGAGGTGGGCTGGGTGCAAGGCTTGTTGACTTGTCCAATATCCAGTATTGAATGAGATGAAATTTACTCCAATTAAAGATAGAAAAGGCTGAAGCCATTGCCTTTGGCCCCCACCACAGACTCCATTCTCCAGTCCTGGACGGTGTTTAAATGAAAACAAATAAAATAATAAGCTCACCGTCACCACCCCAAACACCCCACATCCTCCCTATGCCCATCCATGACAACTGATGCCAATCCATGCCCCTCTACCCACCCCCATGACCCCTTATACCCCCTATGTCAACCCATGCCTCTTTACCTACCCACAGACCCTCATACCCCCATGCCAACAGTGCCAACTCATGCCATCCAAACACCACACTTTTCCCTTACTGGCTGCATGTCAACTCACTTAGTATCCTTGGACACTTTCTAGTCAGCTTTGACAGCTTTGACACTTCCTGGACAGCTTTGACACCTTGGACAGATTTGCCAGTTCCTTGACAGCTTGACATCCCTTTACAGCCTGACAGTTCCTTAACAGGTGGACAGTTCCAATGAGTTTGTGCATAAAGAGTATATAGTTCTGGTTAATTCTAACAATCCCAAAGGGTTCCTTACCTCTCCCAAAGGGTGCCTTACCTCTTCCAAAGGTGTCCCGGGGCCCTAGCCGAAGGGGTACACTAACCTGTCCAAATGGGTGCCCTGGCTATCCAAAGAATCCATCAAGTTCAGATCTCCTCCTAGCTGGTCTGCTCTGCACGCTCTGGGATTCACGCAGCTGGGGTTCAAACTTTGCAAGTCAGTGGAGGCAGCTGATGATTTATATCGCCTCCATGATTCATGCATGCGTGAACCCTGGCTCAACTCTAGTCTTGCCCCCGTGATGATGGGAAATGTCAGGCTCAGGGTCAGGACTTAGAAAATTCAACAATTTCAAGGATTTTTGCCATGAGAGAACCTCTCTGTTGTGAAAATCTGGGTCCAGATCCTCAACCATTGAGGAAGACCATGGTGACAGAAACAGTTTACTTGCTACATGGTCTTCTGGGTGGAGTTGGTAGGGTTTATCAAATTTACCCTGCGTGCAATTTGCTATTACACAACCAGTTTGACATGCTGCTGACTGTATTTGATGCAAACTGACAGCTGAACTACATAACCAAAACAGGTACAGTCATGCTTAAACAGGGCAATCTGTGGACAGACCACACCTTGCGTACTCTGTCTAATCTGAGTCATTGAGATGCAAGGGAGACATCAAGAACCAGAGACAGCTTAGAGAAAAGTTGCGAGACTGACCCTTTGTGTCTGAAGTATGAGGGAAGACTGGAAAGACTTGCAGCTTGATGTTCTAAAGGGGCTCCAGTGATCTCCTGCTGCACCTCTGGCAGGAGACAAGCGAGACTTCCATGAAATAGGTGGACATGATCTCTTTAAAGTACCCCAGCCTTATTTTCTACTGAAAGGGGTGAGTTACTAACTCAATCCATCACCCACCCATTCAAAACCACCCAGAGTTAAAATCAGGGCCAGTGACTCCTGTGCCAAGGCTGAAACAGTCCGTTCACTTCACCAGATCTCAATGTTTATGAAAATTTATGTCTTCTGCCGGTTTCCATATAAAATTTCAAATCATATTTTAAATCACATCTCATAGCTGATATATAGTTTTGCATGGGTGCAGAACAAAAAGGATTGCTGCAAGTATCCTTATGGGTTAAATTAATAAATACTTTGGCACAGAATCATTGGGGCATACCAAAGGGAATATTCCCATCAACATATGTTTCTGTTTCTATGTGAGATGTTTAAGTCAATATCTCTCCAGCTATGTCAGTTTTTTTATCGTACTGAACAGCCAATGTGCCCATTTAAAAGAAAACTACTGCATCATTGGGTGGTTTAGCAGTTATATTTTTGTAACTGCTCCAACCGCTGTACAGCTTACTGTCATCTGGGTGTTTCCCTGAAGCCAAGGTCACAATAACACTGTACTTCACATCAAAACCAGACAATGTTATTGCAAAAACCTCTGCTCTACATGTTCCTTTTTTTGAAAAGGACCATAATCCGCCTTTATCTCTGTGAAAGTGCATCGTAAGCCATTTATAAAAGACAGATTGCAAGATACCATTAATCTCTTATTCTTGCCATGTTCAGGAAGATGCACTGTAAAAAGGACAGTAACAACAAGGTTGATGCAAGTTTCAAAATGAGACTATTCCCTTCTTGTTTTTTTTTAAAAAGATCGAATATATTTTTTAAAAATGATTTAGGAAGATTGAGACTAGCTAAAATGTCAGGCCAGTCTTCAAGTACAATATGGTAAAGTGTAAATAGTTCAGTTAAAAAAAAGCTTATAGGCAGCAGTTCAAAAGTTGTGATATATCACTCATTCCATCTTCATGGCTGACCACAGATTCATCTCACAATACAATTTGAAGGCCAGTGGCTCTTGCTATTTCTTTCAAATTCATTCTCAAATGTGAGAGATGTTAGCCAGACCTCGTTTATTGCTGGTACGTAGTGTTGAGGTCGGCTTGGTGAGTTGCTGCAGTGCATCCTGCAAATAGTACATGCTGCAGCCACAGTGCTGGTGGTGGAGGGAATGGATGTTGAATTCAGTGGCGAGGCCTGTCTTGGATATTTTTTTAACTTGTTCTTGAGTTGTGAGTGATGCAGGCAGGGGCGCGTTTATTGCTGTGCTCTGAGAAGGTAATGGTGGGCCCTTTTCCTTCATCTTGGCATCAAGCTTTTCAAGCTTTTGGGACTTCACCCAGCCTGGTGAGCTGTAAGAATCCCATCACATTCCTGGCTTTTTAAATGCCAGGACTTTGAGCAGCCATGGTCCAGAGAACCCCAGTTTCTGTCCTGCTGTTTTTTTTATATTCATTCACAGGATGTGGGCTTCGCTGGCAAGCCCATTTATTGCCCATCCTTAATTGCCTTTGAGAAGATGGTGGTGAGCTGCCTTCTTGAACTGCTGCAGTCCATGTGGTGTAGGTACACCCGCAGTGCTGTTAGGCAGGGAGTTCCAGGATTTTGACCCAGCAACAGTGATATATTTCCAAGTCAGGATGGTGAGTGACTTGGAAGGGAACTTCCAGGCGATGGTGTCTGCATCTATCTGCTGCCCCTGTCCTTCTAGATGGTAATGGTCGTGGGTTTGGAAGGTGCTGTCTAAGGAGCCTTGGTGAATTCCTGCAGTGTGTATGGCCATAGTGTTGATTTGAGTGGTCCAGTTATACTTCTGGCCAATGGCAACTCTCCCAAGATGTTGATGGTGTTGGACTAATTGATGGCATTAGAGGTCACAGGGGAGTAATTGAGCCGTTTCTTTTGGAGATAGTCATTACCTGGCATTTATTTGGCATAACTGTTAACTTGCACTTGTTAGCCCATATGTTGCTCAAGCCCTGTGGTAGGTGTGTGAGTGGCTCAGTTGGTAGCAATCCTGCCTCTGATCTGGAAGCTCTGGGTTCAAGACCCACTCCTGGGCTTGTTGGCCATGGACAGATTGTTCATGAAACTCACACTTTAGATTGCCATCATCTACCTCAGAGCCCATTGAACCGTTGTCATGAATCCTGAGGGACTGCCTAAGAAGGAGAAGATAGGCAAACATGGTCAGCTTCATTATTGAAGGAGTTGTGAATGCGAGTGAATAGGCCCTCTTCTTGTCCAGATGGATGGATTTTCTTTGCCTTGGTTTGTGTACATACAACATACTTGGCAGTTTTCCATATTGTTGCTCAGTATTCTGGTTGTATTGGAATAGCTTGGTGAAGTGTGGTTAGTTGGGTATGAGGGGTTGTTAAGGCAGCTAGTTCTGATGTAGGTGTCTCCAGTACTTCATTCCAGATTTTGTCAGACCCCATAACGTTTACTGTCCACTGTGAGTGCTCAGCTACTTCTCAATGTCACTTGGAAAGAGCTAGCTAGGTTGAAAACTGACTTTTATGGTGATGGGGACCTTGGGAGGAGGCCAAGTGGATTAATCCGCTCTTCACTTTTGGATGAAGATGCCAGGCTCTGCCATGGTTGAGAATAGGGATGTTCATGAGCCTATTGCTCCTGTCAGTTGTTTGATTGCTCACCACCATTCTCAATTGTGTGCAGTAGGGATATGGATCTTTGCTGACCTGTTGGTTATGGGACCTCTGAGAGCTGTCTGTAGTCTGCTGATTTTTGTGTTTAGTATTCAGGTAGCACTGTGTCATAGCTTCATGATGTTGATGCCTCATTCATGAATATTTATGGTGCTGCTCCCGGCAAACCTTTCACATTTTTCATTGTGAAGCCTCATGTATGGCAGCAGCATTTTACCCAAGTGATCATTTCTCGCGCATACAATTTGACAGTGAATGCTGACATGCAGTTCAACAATGGGAAGCATCACAGGTAATTCCAATGCTGTCCTCGTCCAATGCCAGTACACAATTCCCAGGAGGATTACTCGATAATGATAAAGGAGCAGAACCAACAACATTATGATGAGGCAGTGCATAGTGATATTGTCACTGATTATTATTCCAGTGACCCAGAGTTAATGTTTCGTGTCCGTATATCTCTTCTTCAGAGCTCTGAAGTAGAGTCATACAGACTTGAAACGTTAACTCTGTCTTTCTCTCCACAGATGCTGTCAGACCTGCTGAGTTTTCCAGCATTTTTTTGTTTTTGTTTCAGATTTCCAGCATCCACAGTATTTTGTCTTTATCCTAATGCTCTGGGGACCAGGGTTCAAATCCCACCATGGCAGATGTGAAATTTGATTTCAATAAAAACCTGGAACTAAAAGTCTGATGATGACCAAAGGCAATTAAGCATGGGCAATAAATGCTGGCTGAGCCTATATCCCATGAATGAATTAAAAAAAATTAAAACCTGACCCAGCAGGGACACAAATTGCTGCCACATGGTGTTTTATAGTGGGGATGAAAAAGCTGATGGACTCATGACTTTCAACATGGCCATGTCTGAGCCATTCTTTCACATTTAATGAAAGCTTTTTCTGATGCTGCAAGGCACAAATTGATATTCAGGGTTACTCTACTAAAGGGATGATACTATTTTCATGCTTTTCTTGCTCTCAGCACTCTACTGACTTCTTACTTTCCTGCCATTAATACTTGAACTCAGACAGTCTGGTAATATATTTTCAGTTCTATTGTATTATTTGCCACTGATTAACTGTCTCTGATGAATCACTACCCACTCCACTAAACTAACTGGGTGACAAGCTTGATAGTTTCAATTTTTGTTTAGCTGACTGCAGCTCGTTTGTAATTAGAAGTCCAGAAATAAATGATGTGCAGATGTGTTTGTTTCCCTCAGCTCATACCTCCTTTGTTTTTGAACAAACTTTGAGGTTGCTTTTTAAACTAACAAATATTTACAACGCTGCAGAAAAGTTCACTGCTTGTTTCAGTATGCTGAGTGATATTAGTTTAAAACCACTTCATACAGGATCGTAGAATCTTTCATGACAGAAGGAAGCCATTTAAGGGGATGATTTAGGAAAGCAACTTAACAGTACAATTCCTGATAAACAGCATCTTAACTTACTGTGAAGTTAAGGCACCTAAGCCCGGACTTTCCGATTCTGAGTTTAAATTGGTTGGCCTCAATTGGAAAACAGACTAGAATTTATCCCAAAGGATACTGGCCCACCTTGTGCCATGTGGTATTATCCATGTTCAAGAAATGCCAGAGGTGGGATCACTCATCTAAAACAAGTTTCATTTAATGATTAATTCGCATGCCCAGATATCCTGCACATCATTTCCTGGAGTTCTGGCATGCAAAGAAGAAAGAACGTGCATTTACATGGTGCCTTTGACAACCTTAGGAGCCTCAAAATGCCTCACAGCTCATTAAGTACTTTTGAAGTGTGACTATTATTCTAACGCTTGGATACACGACAGCCAATTTTCATACAGTAAGTTCCCATAAGCAGTAATGAGATAATCTGTTTTAGTGAAGTTGGCTAATGGACAAATATTGACCAGAGAGAACCCCTGCTTTTACTTGAATATCACCATGGATCTTTACATCACCTTAGGGAGCAGATGAGGACTTCATATAATATCTCAACTGAAAGATGGCACCAATGACAGTGCAGCACTCCCTCAGTGCTGCACAGGAGTGTCAACCTATACCACCTACAATTTGCATCCAGGGTCTTTTCTGTACTCAGATTGGCAATCAGGAAGCACAAAACAGACATGTTGGAGCAACAAAACAGGCTGGACTTGACCTTAAGGAAGATATCCTTCTAACACAACATTATATCAATGAAGCTATAGAGGTACTGAGCCTCTGAGTCTAGAGAGCACATTCCAAACATTAATTGAGCTAGATTTGAGACTCAACCTTATCTTAAACACCTGAAACAGTCACTAAAGGAATATTAATTTATATTACTTAACTAATTAAATATCACTTTGGTGACATTACCCTTTCTGAAGTACCAGCCAAGCACACTAACATATTTTTGAAATTTGTGGCTATCTGGGGGAATTTAGGGGAATTAGCAAAATACTGTGCAATGTGGATAAGAGAACAATACCTTCAGTCATAAACTGTACTGTTCAGAATTTTTAATCTGTTGCTCAAGGGCTCTAGACCCGAGAAGAAATATTTTTGTTCGATTTTTTTTATTACCTGGTAAAATACACAACTAACTGTCATTCTGTCTGTCAGATGAAGTCAAATCAAGGAATGAAGTAGCCCCTTTTGGGCATATTTTATATTACAACGTACTATCTTCATGGGTTCCAGGGCAGCAGACACAGAACAGTGCCAGGTGTTCCAAGAACACCAGTACTACCTTGCACTGAAAACTGTCACTGCCAACAGCCAGTTACAGCTGAAAGAACCTGTCTCTTTCCCCTTGCAAGTATACTCCCATGGGAATTTATGGATAAATAGGAACATAGGAATGAGAGTAGGTCATTCAGCTCCTCAAACCTGCTCTGTGATTCAATTGGTTCTTGGCTGATCGGCGTCTTAACTCCAACCACCCACCTTGGTTCCATGACTCTTAATATCTTTGTCTAACAAAAATCTAGCTCAGTTCTGAAATTTTCATGTGGTGCTTAGCCTCAAGTTGTCTTGGTTGTCAAGTGAAGGCTAATTGGTAAGGGCGTTGCCATGGAGAATGCACCAGTTAACCGATGACTGACAGTTAACTGCCAAGCTTTGTTTAAGTTGAAATCAGGTGGGCTGACTCTGATTGGTCAAGGCATTGCCATGAGAAATGAACCAGAAAATGGCTTCACCTATTTTATTTAGTTGAAACAGGTGCAATATGTGTACATGTTCTTTCTGTTAACCAACCGGCACTCTTTTCTCATGAAGTATAAACTGTTGTTTCCTTTATGTTTGGTACTCCACAAATTGTCCTGATAAGTGCAAGACAAAAACTTTGACAACCTGTCTTTTCCTCAGCAATATCTTTAATCATATTCAACACTTCAATAAAATTATATCTTAAACTTCTATACTCAAGGGAATACAAGCCTAGTCTATGCAATCTTTCTTCATAATTTAATCCTTTTAGTACTTGTATTGTTCTGGTGAAACTGTGTTGCCTCCCCACCAAGGTCAATATATCCTTACTGAGGTGTGCTATCCAGTACTATAAATGGGTCTACCCTGAGTTTTATTTAACTGTAACATAATTTCCACTGCTGTCTATGAATGGAGGATGTGAGAACAATCATATTCTACATAACCAAAATCTTGTCAAAGCTCATAAAATTCAAAGATAAATTTTTTGAGCTGAAATCCATGTGGGCAGTATCAGGATGCAAAAAGATTTGCGATTCAAATTATGAGTGGTTTTGATTAAGTAGATAGGGATAGATAGATACTTTACATAGGCAGGAGGGTCGATAAGCAGATGTTACAGAATAGTTGGCAAAAAAGTAAGGCGGGTTTTGAGGAGAATATTTTTTTAACTCAACTAGTTGTTGTGATCTAGAATGCACTGCCTAAAAGGGTGGTGGAAGCAGAAGGAAAATGGATACTTACTTAATGTGGAAACATTTACAGGGCTATGAGAAAAGAGCAGGAGAAGGGAGACTAATTAGATAACTCTGTCAAAGAGGTAGCAGGGACATGATGGTCTGACTGGCCACATTCTGCACTGTTTGATTCTATCAAATGCATTGGCCTTACCTTAAAAAAAAATCATATGCTCAAAATTCAATGAGCATCACAATATTGTAGACGTATGATACAGTAGCCCAGACCCTCCAGTCTCCAGACAGTCTGATGCATTATGGGGCCCCTTGGAAGTCCCAACGGAAGGACCCGGCGAGGGTTGACCGGGAAGTTTGAACTGCTGATGGGCAATTCCCCTCCTCCGCAGGGCCTTCTGAAAATCTTTGATTTAGAGATGGAGACTTCAGACGATTCCGACTCACTTATCTGGATAGTGACCAAGGAAATGTTACACAGAAAAAAACCATGTAAAACCCCTGGATTAACATGTCTAACTCCTATACAATTGACCCACCTGACTCCCCATTGACATTCTTGACTCCCCTCCTGATCCTCCAACTCCCCAGATGATCTGACTATCCTCTCATCCTCTGATTCCCCCGACTCTCCAACACCCCCTGAGCCCTCCAAGCCTCGGACTACCTTTAACCCCCCAACCCTCCAGCTCCCTTCAAACCCTTGACCCTCCAACTCCCTCTTCATCCTCCGATTTCCCCGACACCCTGACACCCATGACTCTCCACCCCCCTGACTATCTGACTTCCCTGACACTCGGACTCCCTCCAACCCTCCGACCTTCCGATTCCCCCAACTGTCCGACCCCCTCTGAACTCTGACTCCCTTCCCACCCTCCAACTCCCCATCAACCCCCCAACTTCCTCCAACCCTCCAATTCCCCCCGACATTCTGACCCCCTCTGATTTTCCAACCCCATCTCGACTCTCCAACTCCCCCTCCTTGACCCTTTGACTCCCTACCAACCCTCCGACACCCCCGACCCTCCGACACCCCCCGAGACTCCAGTCGCTCCAGACCCTCTGAGCACCCAACTCTCCAACTCCCCACCATGGACCCTCTGACCCCCTGACATTCTGAATCCACCACTGACCCTCCAACTCCGCCCCCCAACCCCCGATCTCCCTTGATCCTCCGACTGTCCCCCCGAACCTCCAACTCCCCCTCCACCTGACCTGATCTGTCCTCATAACCCCTGCCACCCTACACAGCTGGCACCCTATTCACCCTGCCATCCTACCCACACTATCTACTTACCCACTTGCCTCACTCACACACATTCACTCATACACTGAGAAGCTTTTTAAATGTCCCAAAGCTTTTCTGTGTGTTAGTGAATGAGGAATTACCAGAATATGGCAGCCAGTTCTGTAACAAGGGAATGAAGCTTGGCTTCCCCCCAAGAGATCCTTCTCTATGACGATGGAATTTGAGAACAAATACACTCTGCATTTCTGAAGGGGCCCGGTTTGGAGGCTTGGGCCAGAAATCTCAAGCTCCGGTGCAAGGTAAGAAAAATAGGAGCTGAGTCCCGAATAGACAGTGACTGCCATGCCTCAGAAGATTTGGCCCATTATCTTTCCAGTCTGGCAACAAAAACTTATGTTGAATTTCTGACATTTGTGGAAATAAATTTCCTTGTTCTGTTAAGTTTGACGTGCAGAATTTTTGAAACAATATCATAGTGAAGTAAAAGCAGATGGAATGCAATGTGTATATCATTCACTTTAATTAATTTTCTCAATGTTGCATTGTAAAGTCCTGGACACACATGCAACCCACAACTGCACTTGGCCAGCTTGTCTGACATCAGCAGTTGCCCCTTCTTCTGCTCAATTAATAAACTGCCGAGTAGTGCATTCCTTTGACTCAATTATTTTTTGAATCATCATAGTACTGACAAAGTAGCCAATCATTTATCTTTTCCTTTTCAGATCCCTTTAACCTGCTGTGCATTTTTCAGGTGCAAAGGAACGCAAGCTCCAACAACTCATCGACACCAACGCCCATCCAGGACCCTCCACCCCTGCCTGTCCCTCTGTCCCCATCCTGTCTTCCAATCCCAGCCCCAGCCGTGTATTCACCATAGCCCCTGACTTTCCCCTATCTGATGCTGAACATTCAGTGCTCAGCAAAGGACTCAGTTTCATATCCTTACGCCCTGATCTCAATGGATTTCGGGCTCAGCTGCCTTCGTCTCCGGGCTCACTTCTTTGGGCAGGAGTCCTCTCCCTGTTCAACAGATCTTTTTACCCACCTCCAATATTCTCCCTCCACCTGGACCCCTCCCTCTGGACTCTTACCTTCTCTTGATCTTTTCATTGAGAACTGTCGGCGTGACATCAGTCGTCTCAATTTCTCTGCTCCTCTCACCCACTCTAACCTGTCTCTCTCTGAACTTGCTGCACTCCGTTCTCTCAGGTCTAACCCTGACATTGTCATCAAACCCGCTGACAAGGGTGGTGCTGTTGTTGTCTGGCGCACTGACCTCTACCTCGCAGAGGCTGAACGCCAACTCGCAGACACTTCCTCCTACCTCCCCTGGACCATGACCCCACCACTGAACATCAAGCCATTGTTTCCAGGACTGTCACTGACCTCACCTCCTCTGGAGATCTTCCCTCCACAGCTTCCAACCTCATAGTCTCCCAACCTCCTACCCAAAATCCATAAACAGGACTGTCCCGGCAGACCGATCGTGTCAGCCTGTTCCTGCCCCATGGAACTCATTTCTTGCTACCTTGACTTCATTCTCTCTCCCCTTGTCCAGTCCCTTCTCACCTACATCTGTGATTCCTCTGATTCCCTACATCATATCAACAATTTCCAGTTCCCTGGCTCCAACCGCCTCCTCTCCATCATAGATGTCCAATCCCTCTACACCTCCATCCCCCACCAGGATGGTCTGAGGGCTCTTCACTTCTTCCTCAAACAGAGGCCCGAACAATCCTCATCCACCACTACTCTTCTCCGTCTGGCTGAACTTGTTCTCTCACTGAAAAATTTCTCCTTAAACTACTCTCACTTCCTCCAAATAAAAGGTGTGGCTATGGGTACCCGCATGGGCCCCAGTTATGCCTATCTCTTTATGGGGTATGTGGAACATTCCTTGTTCCAGTCCTACTCCGGCCCCCTCCCACAAGTCTTTCTCTAGTACATCAATGACTGCTTCGGTGCTGCTTCATGCTCTCATCTGGACCTGGAAAAATTTATTAATTTTGTTTCCAAATTCCACCCCTCCAACATTTTGGTCCATCACTGACACTTCCCTTCCCTTCCTTGACCTCCCTGTCTCAATTTCTGGTGATAGACAGTCCACCAATATTCATTACAAGCCTACCGACTCCCACAGATACCTTGACTACAACTCCTCACATCCCGCTTCCTGTAAGGACTCCATCCCATTCTCTCAGTTCCTTCGCCTCCATCACATCTGTTCTGATGATGCCACTTTCAAAAACAGTTCCTCTGACATGTCTTCCTTCTTCCTCAACTGTGTCTGGCCCATCTCCCGCGCATCTGCCCTCATACCTTCCTCTCCCTCCCATAACCATGATAGGGTCCCCTTTGCCCTCACTTATCACCCCACCAGCCTCCGCATTTAAAGGAACTCTGCCATTTCCGCCAACTCCAACGTGATGACACCACCAAACACATCTTCCCTTCATCCCCCAATGGCATTCTGCAGGGATTGTTCCCTCCGGGACACCCTGGTCCACTCCTCCATCACCCTCTACACCTCAACCCCCTCTCACGGCACCTTCCCATGCAACCACAGAAGGTGCAACACCTGCCCCTTTACTTCCCCCCTCCTCACCGTCCAAGGGCCCAAACACTCCCTTCAAGTGAAGCAGCATTTTACTTACACTTCCCTCAACTTAGTCTGCTGCATTCGTTGCTCCCAATGCGGTTTCCTCTACATTGGAGAGACCAAACGCAGACTGGGTGTCTGCAAGCATGACCCAGACCTCCCTGTCACTTGCCATTTCAACACTCCACCCTGCTCTCATGCCCACATGTCCGTCCTTGGCTTGCTGCATTGTTCCAGTGAAGCCCAACGCAAACTGGAGGAACAACACCTCATCTTCCGACTAGGCACTTTACAGCCTTCTGGACTGAATATTGAGATCAACAACCTTAGATCATGAACTCTCTCCTCCATCCCCACCCCCTTTCCGATCCCCCTTTTTTCCAATAATTTATATATATTTTTCTTTTCCCACCTATTTCCATTATTTTTAAATGTATTTCCATCCATTGTTTTATCTCTACCTTTTAGCCTATTTTGATCCCTTCCCCCCACCCCACCCCCACTAGGGCTATCTCGTCCTGCTTTCTACCCTTAATGTCACCATTAGCACATTCTTTAGCTAATATTACCACCTTCAACGGCTCTTTGTCCTTTTGTCTGTGACATCTTTTGGCAATCTCCACCTATCACTGGCCCTCTATCCAGCTTTACCTGTCCTTCCCCCCCTTAAACCAGCTTATATTTCACCTCTCTTCTATTTTTCCTTAGCTCTGTTGAAGAGTCATACAGACTCGAAACATGAACTGTGTTCCTCTCCGCAGATGCTGTCAGATCTGCTGAGTTTTTCCAGGTATTTTTATTTTTGTTTTTGTTTTGGATTTCCAGCATCCGTAGTTTTTTGCTTTTGTGCATTTTCAGTGTTGTGTTCGTTTGTAACCAGGTTTCCAGCATTACTATAGTAAAATAAAAGCAAAATGAGGATGCTGGAAATCTGAAGCAACAACAGAAAATGCTGGAAAAACTCAGCAGGCCTGACAGTGTCTTGTGGAGGGAGAAACAGAGTTGACATTTCGAGTCCGTATCACCCTTTATCAGAGCACTAGTAGTTTACCTTTCTGCCTCTTAATAAACACAGATTCAGGTTCAGGTGAAAGGGTGTTTCCCCTCAGCTACTTAATTCAATGGCTCAGAGATTGGCTTAAAGACATTTGGAGCATGATTGTTAGCTTGGGAAGACAAAAACATAACTTTCTTATTTTTACAAGGAACACATTCGCTCTGTGAAATGGGGCACATTTTCTGTATCCTGATTCCCCTCCCTTCCAACAGCTTATTGCAGTTAACATGAGTCCTGAAAATCTGAAATAATATCAAAGGTTACAGAGCAGGCTTGTCTGCTCTTGAAAGAGAGAGAAAGGTTAGCTTTTCACAGAGGGCCTATTATCAGAATCTGAAACTTTATTTTTCAGTTGTTGGAAATCATTGTTAAAAAGTGGGCCTAGTCCCCCAATGTGTGTAACCCAAATTCAAGAAACTGCAAATGACATTTTCTAATTTTTAAAAGCTTTCCATTGCCCTTGTGCTTAATTCGAAGGCCCACAAATGGATGCAATTAGCAGATATTTGCCAGGATGATTAATGCAATAGGAGGAGTGGTCAGTTTTTTGGGTGTGGCCGGTTTCCATCACATCGTTTTTTTAAACTGGTTCAAAATATCGTGGGAACTCGATTTGCACCAGGCGTAACTTGCGCTTGAAGTTGCTCGATTTTCTGTGCTGGTTTGCGCAATTCTCAGTGAATTGAGCAGGAAATAGCAGCACAGCCTAGTGAAAACGCCAAGCCACCACACTTTTCCAGCATTTTCTGCCTTCCTTTTTGGATTTTTCTTTTGGTTTTGAAGAGGCCGCTACATTTACTGGATGGAATGGAACAACATTGGTGTATTAGAGTAATTGAGGAGCATTTTCTCACCTCACTGCATAGTCAAATTATGAGAAATGTGCCTTGGACAATTCTCTTTATTATGAACAAAACAAAAACAGAATTACCTGGAAAAACTCAGCAGGTCTGGCAGCATCGGCGGAGAAGAAAAGAGTTGATGTTTCGAGTCCTCGTGACCCTTCGACCGAACTCTTTATTATGAAGCAGTCTTAATCTTACGTGTTGTATTATTAATGTTACGCTCAACAGCATCATAAAGGAGAGTTGGCATGTGCTGTAAATGAGGAATTGTTAAGACAACAAAAGCAACATGGTGTGCACATTCTATATTTTCTAGTAGCTATCCCAGAAAACGAAGCTGATGCTAGGCGGCAGTTGCCAAGAAACCAACACTACGATCCAGCGATTTATCCAGGCCACCTGTGTTGTTCACCAGTCCTTTTTAGCATAAGTTATTTTTGGCAATGTGATGAATGGGTTTGTGCACACAAGTTCAATTTTAATTTGAAAAAAAAACAAAACAAAAGCCTCTTATTCCAGCTCTCCATCAATTGCTCACAAAAACAATACACTTCTTCTTTGAGGACTGCGAGGAAACAATGATAGGATCATCCCCTGCAGAGCTAACCACAAATCTCAGGGGCATTGAAAGCTTTTAAAGCTGGGCTGTGAACCCATTAGTCTAATCCAACAGCTGGGCACAGATCTTCTCCTTTTAAAACTGCTGAGAAAAGTAACAAATCTCATTTTTAATAGGGGACTTTTAACAGAAACAAGAAGATTATTGGCAGGAAGGCAGAATTGTGCTTTTTGTTGAATGTAAACTTTGCTGATGTTGGAATGCCTTTATTCACTCCCATTGGAAATGCTGCTTGTGCCTGTCACCTTCGTGAGCAGAATAAATGTTGAAAACAGACAATTCTGTGGGCTGGATTCTTCACCGTGCAGGCGGGCGCACACCCAACCCGCTCGAAAGCAAAACGACGCGTGATGATGTCAGGCGAGCGTCCTGATGTCATCGCGCACTCACGCAATATTTTGGCCGGCGGGTGCATGCACGCACGGAGGAATCGCCAGCGTGCCCGCCGACAATGAACAAGGCCTTTTAAGGCCATTAAAGTCGTAATGAAATGCGATTTTTTTTGCTGCCCGTCCAACCTTACGATTGGCGGACGGGCAAATCGGACAGGCGGCCTTTAGATTTTTTTATGAAACCTCATCCACGGGCGGGATGAGGTTTCCAACAGGAATTAAAAATACAATAAAAATGTTCAAATCTCATTGATAACGTGTCCCTGCTCGTGTGACAGAGGGGGACCATGTTGTTAACATTTTAAAACCCTTTTATTTTGTGTTTTTAAGAACCTTCAGCTCCCTGACGCAGCTCTGTGCGCACGCCCAGGCAGCACTCGGTGTTGCAGTGCGTGATTCACCCTGGCCAGCCAGCGTGAAATCGAGGTCAGGGCCTGATCGTGGGTGGCGGTGAGCTTTGTGACTGCTCCAGGGTCCGCCCGCTGAGATAAAAATCCTGCCCTGTAAGTCTGAAACAGAAAGAAAAAGCACTGGAAGTCAAGTCCATCTGCACGAGAGAAAAAAAAAGAGGACAACATTTTGAGTGACAGATCCTTTGTCGGAACCGGATTCTGTTTCTATTTCAAAAAACACAATACTCTGCTGAACAAACAAAAATCAATTTATGGCCTTAACTGTAGACATGGAGGACTCTACAAAAATAAACAGTAAGACAATGAAGGTGTGAAAACTAAATATTACGGAATTAATGGAAATACCAACAACGTTGTAAAAATGAACGCATTTCAAGCAAAGCCTTTGGAACAGCAAGATATATTGTTGTGAATACGCTGCCATTTCTGGCAATGTAACTGGCTAGATTGAAGTCATGGGCCAGGATTTTATGTCCCCTCCAGCCTGGCTGGGTGTTACAGTCCCGCTGAACTGAACGGAGATTTACAGAATTACCTGGAAAAACTCAGCAGGTCTGGCAGCATCGGCAGAGAAAAGAGTTGACGTTTCGAGTCCTTATGACCCTTCGACAGAACAAGTAAGTTCTGTCGAAGGGTCATAAGGACTCGAAACGTCAACACTTTTCTTCTCCGCCGATGCTGCCAGACCTGCTGAGTTTTTCCAGGTAATTCTGTTTTTGTTTTGAATTTCCAGCATCCGCAGTTTTTTTGTTTTTACGAACGGAGATTTAAATGGTTTGCTGCATCTGCCGGAGGGAGACACATCACAGCGGGGCTGTAATATCCTGGCCATGGGTTAGAAAGTGGCAAATAGCACATCTGAAGGGTTTATGAGTCACAATAATTGGGGAAGTATTTGAAAGCGGTGAACACCCAGAGAGAACGTTTAGGACATAGATCATAGATCCTGCCGAACTCTAGAAAGTGGGATTCAGGGGAACAGACATGGAGGAACGAGCTGGTTTTAGCAGCTACCAAACCAACAAAGAAGGAAATTAATAACTGCTCTTTTGTTTTTAAAAATAATTGTATGTGCTCAGGTTAGCTTTGTCCATGTCGAAGACCCAAATCAATATAGGTAAGTAAATTTTACTTTACATTGTGGAATCTCCTGTGGAACTTCTAATCTCTCCATTGATCAGAAGTTGGCAACAATGCCATTTCTCTAAGCTTTCTGCTAGCAGGAGTTTTCTGAGCCCCCATCCAACCCCTGTTCTCCGACCCGACCCCAGATTCCAGCTCCAAATGTGTCAAAAACTCCTCCTGATAATGATTTCAACAAAAAGCTGCCCTAAGTACCAAACAAGACTATTTGTTGGCTTTATAGCGGTACGAATTTTGTCTCTCCTGCCCCCAAGTATTTCCTCATCAGGTACAACATGGCCAAATACAGGAGCGGCAAGTTAATTAAGTATTATTTATTTAGAAGACAAATGTTCAGTTAGAAATTCCACAGCCTGGACAGACTTGTCCCAGATTTGCAGTAAGCGAGGTAACAGGAGGGAAAATGACATTTTACACTCCAGCCTCAATGGCAGCTTGTTAAGCCGTGTCATCCCATTCCCACCTCATTCATTACGCATTCCCAAGAAACACGCTGGGTCGCTGGCAGGATGGCCTCTGATTCGCCCACCCCGCCGTCACCTCAGGCCTTCAGTAAACCAGGCACCATATTTAAAGGCCTTCCCTGCCCAGAGATAGCTCTCCTCAACAGATAGGAAGTTGCTGGGAACTGATGGCTGTCAAAGGGAGGAAACATGCTGCCCCCCAATTTAGTGATGCCTCCCTCGAGCACCGACTGGACACAGTGGAGGCCTGCAGTGAAGTCCTCTATCTCTGCTCTAGGCAAAGACCAGCAAGCAAGGTCATCAATCCAGCATGGGAGGCAGTGACAGCTGTGGTCAGCGCCAACACCTTGCAAAAGAGGACAGCCATCCAGTGCAGGAAGAGGGTGAATAGCCTCACCGTTCCACCAGGGTAAGTCACTCTTCTTATCACTCTCAACTCACACACTCACAAACCCGTCACACATCCACAGGGATCTCACACCTCAAGGGACAACACATTAGCTCTCACACACATCCTCACATCTCCATCAGGCTCGTATACTCTCGAGCTCATATCCTCATCCTGTCCATACCTCTGCTCACCACACAAACATTCCACACGGTGCCTTGCATCCTGCTCACACACTCTCCATCTGTTTTCATGCAGGAAAAGCATGTGCGCGTATGAAAGTGTCCATGGGAAGGATGGTGGACACCATGGAGAACCTAGTCCAGCAGAATATGGAGATGTGCGCAGACCTGCACTCCATTGCCAAGCGTGGATTATTTGCAGAGTCAATGTGAGAGGGAAACAGGGCACCTCGACATCCCTCCAGGTGCTTCTTCCCCTCAAGAAGTCAGGCTGCGGCCTTCAGGCACCCAAAGAGAGAAGCTGCAGCAGCTGAACACCCCTGGGTCATCCACTCAGGAATCTCAGAGGCCTCTTTAACTGTGGCCCCATCAACCCCGTCCTCTGTCACTGCAGAGGGAGCAGCCGGCCAACAGGAGAACAGCCAACACAAGCCAGGCCTCGGCTCTCCAGAGGACACACGCCAAGGAGATCAGAGGCAACAGGGCCAACCATTGCACAGTCTGTCTCCACCCCTGCTGCGGATGTCAGGGCAGCACCTAGCAGGAGTGGTAGGCCTAGAAAAGTTAGGAATTTCTGATCACAAGTGGTTGCATGGGTGAACACATTTTGTCACTTTATAATCTGAAAATATATTCACTTTTGCTGAATAACATGTAATGGTGTCTTTTTCAGCTTCATTTGCAGGCTTCGCAAGTTCTCCCCCTGCATCCAACCCCCTCTCCCACTAGCAGTTCAGCTCATGCAGCCGGACCACGAGTGCGTTTAGTGGGAGAGGTGTGTGTGTGTGTGTGTATGTGGCAGGGCCTTTTGGAGCATCGTGCAAGCACTCTCTCCCATACACGCAGAACCTTACACCATCACACTCATCTCAATGTCCTGAGAATTTTCATTGCTGCCTGCTGAGTTTCTCTTTCAGTTGTCCATCTGAACTGACCTTGCTCTCTGCCCGCCCACTGATCACACTCCCATGCAGCACCTGTGCCCACCCAACTTAAGGCTTCGCTCACTTTCGATTTCAGAAACACGGTGGTTGTTGAGCATGTTTTTAGCTCCCCCGTCCTTTCCCCTCCCCCAGTAAACCATGTCCTTTCCCCCATCCCTTCCGAATGTCACCTACCAACCAGAACTCGTTTCTTTCTAGGATGTCCAGGTGAAAGTGCACATTCCCTATCTTCCTGAGAATCCCACCCCCATTCACATTGACCTCTGTGGCCTCCTCCTTCCCACCCCCAAAATCCATATCTGCCTCTGAGTCCCCACCAACCATCCTCGCTGTCCTTTGTACAGTTACCATTGCACCCTTGCCCTCGTACTCTATCAGCTCATTCTGCCCTCTCTCACACTCACTATCCCTCCTACCATGCCTGCCATCATTTCACTCCACAGGGGGCAGGGGGGCAGTCATCAACTCTACAGACCCTCCCTTGCACATTCATCTGGACCTCCCCCAACCTTACCCCATCCTCCACCCTTACTCCATGCAGCTCCGGACTCCTTCCCTCCTCCGAACTCCTTCCCTCCTCCAAACTCCTTTCCTTACACCTTCCTCTCCCTTAGACCTACTTCCTCAGTTGCTACATTCTCCCCGTTACATACTCCTCCCCCATACCCGTCCAATCTCAACCCCCCAACACTTTTGTTCCCTCAACTCCCAACCTAACCCCCTCCTGACACCTTAGTTTCCCCCCCACCTCCCAACCTTACCCCCTCGGTATGTCTTTCTCTCCCAGTCAAACCTAGATCTTCCTCTCCAATCCCCGCCAACAACGATCATTTGTATCAGCCCATGGTCAAGACTGTGATGGCCTGAAGCAGACCCCAGACGTCAATGGCAACCTTCCTGCTTCGGGGCAGAGCCATGTCCACAAGAATTCACCCAGTGTGCAATGTGCGTGTTCCTCCAGGGTCCAGTAGCTGTAAGGCTCCAGCATCTTCTGCTCCTCGGATGCTGGTGATGTGAGCCAGACCCTAACGGTAAGTCCCGACTTTTGCACGTTACACTTGTCAAGACATATTCTGGAGCAGTGTGTTTTCCCGCCAACATGGGTGGTAAATTTGATGTGGGGGGGATGATTCCGGTGAGCAGGGCTTATAATTAAATGCAGATGTATTAAAATGATGTTCCAGATGTGCAGCAGTGGGAAAGGTGGTTGACCATTGACGGGTGGAGCGGACCATCGCAAACATGTTTTGCAATGGAGTGAAACTGATTTTTGGTTTTCCACTATATTGTCTGCTCATGATGCCTGATGCCAAGTGGGACAGGAAATTCTGGCCCCTAGCTCTTAATTCCTTCTCTCTGGCTGCTTATTTCTGCTAAGAAGAATAGGCTCATAGCTTCAATATCCCCATTTTGAGAATAACTTTAAATCCCATATTCACCCCATCACTGACAAAGCTTATTTCCACAACTGCAAGTTCCATTTTTTTATTTGTTCACTGCCCTTGTTCAGGAGCATTTAAGAGTCAACCACATCGCTATGGGTCCAAAGTCACATGTACATCAGACCAGGTAAGGACAGCAGATTTCCTTCCCTAAAGGGCAATTAGCAATGGTTTCATGGCTGTCCTTATAATTTTAATTCCTGATTTTTATTGAATTCAAATTTTACCATCTGTCATGGTGGGATTTAAACCTGGGTCCCCAGGGGATTACTCCTGGGTCAGTGACAATACCACCATGCCACTGTATCACACCCCTCCACCCCCACAACCCCAACCTATGTTCTAAATGCAGTATCAACAACTTGCATTTATTCAAAGTAATAGTGTCTCAAGTCAAGTTATAGGAGGATAATCAAATAAAAATTGACAACTAGGCAAAGAAGGTGACATAAGGTTGGTCGAAAAAATACATTTAAGATGCATCTCAAAGGCAGAGGAAGAGACATGAAGCAGCAGAGAGGTTAAGGGAGAGAATTCAAGAGCTTAAGGCCTGGACAGCTGAAGGCATGGCCACCAATGTTGGAGTGAAGGAAAAAGGGGATGCAAAAGAGGCCATAATTAAAGGAATGCAGAATTCCCGGTGGGTTGTAGGGCAGAAGAAGGTTACAGAGATCGGGAGGGACGAAGCTATGGACTGGCATCCAATGGAGTCCAAAAAGCACAGGAGTGATGTGTTAATGGGACTTGGTGCAAGTTAGGATACAGGGAGCAGAGTTTTGAAATGAACTCAAATTTATGGAGTTAAAAAATATATACTTTAGGTGTAAGTTACTGCTGCTGACTATCAAATATAAGAACAGGGATACTTACAGAATCACAGAATGAGGCCATTAGATCCATCATGTCAATGCCTTTGAAAGAAGTGTCAATTTAGACCCACTTCCAGCTCTTCCTCATAGTACTGAAGATGTCTCCTTACCAAGTATATATCAAATTCTTTTTGAAAGTTAGTATTGAATCTACTTACACCACCATTTCAAGGGGTGCATTCCAGATCATAACATAATTGTGCCATATTATTTCCTGGGGCTCTTGAGGAAATATTTATCTTCATCCTATTCTCAGAAATGTTGGCCAATTTTTTTTTTGTTTCAGTGATGGTAATTAAGTCATGTTGCTATCAGTAAGGGGCTGGTCAAGAGTTCACCAGTATTGCTGCAATATCCTTTGGGACCTGGGTCTGCTGGGTCCTGGACTTGTGTGTGAGTTTTGTGTGATCTTGGGGAACCCCTAAGTTTTGAATCGACATCCTTTCAGGAAAAATAGAATTTTCCTGTTGGATTTAAATCTAATTTCAAAACTAGTTTCCCTCAACCCACTTGTCCCCGCCCTCAAATAAAACCTCATTATTATGATGCTATAATTTTGGTAGATCCGATAACTGCCAAATTTTTCACTGCAAAGATCTAGGCTAAAGAGCCATGTGTGTCGAAATTACTGAGCTGTTCGCTTTCCCACACAAAGAAAACATTGTTATTAATCTTGGGAACATCTGCTTTCTTATATTTTTGTCACTGCTGGAGTTAGACCTTGCAGGCAGGATAGGCCAGGACTTGCTGAGAGCCATGACAAATGAAAACACTATCTCGAAAACCGCACGAGAGCAAAACAAAATAGGATTGGACAAACTGTTAGTGTAGCGCCCCTGTGAATGTCAAAAAGAATCACCCGGGCTTTCACTAATTGAAATTTTATACCACGTTATATGTAAATTATGGTGAATGCAAAGCCAACAGATGAATTATAAACTGGTCACAACTCCAATACTTAAATCTCCTCTTCAACACCATTGACCTTTCAGTAACTTTTAAATGGAGTTTCCATATTGTCCCCTATTTAAAAAGTAGAATTTTATGTCATGTGCTGATGTTTGGTGAGATTTTTGACATAGTACATGCATGTTAAATTTTCAGGATATTCTATGTGGCAATGTTTGCATCATAAAGTGATTATACATTAATTTACCTCCTGTGGTCTTGATTGAGGTCAGGCTGGGCTTTGGAGCATTGTCATGACGATTAGCTGCTAAAATTAATCAATATTTAAAATTCCCCTGTCTCTACTAGTCTTATTTTGCACACCTTTTGGTCAAGCAAAGTGTAATTGTCGAGTAAAGTCTTTTGCATAAGAACATATGAAATAAGAGCAGGAGAAGGACATTCAGCCCCTCGAGCCCACTCTGCCATTCAACAAGATCACAGCTGATCTGATTATGGTCTTAACTCCATTTTCCTGCCCGTCCCCCATAACCCTCGATGCCCTTGTCAATCAAAAATCTGCCTAACCCAGCCTTGAATATATTCAATGACCCAACCCCCACGGCTCTCTGTGGGAGAGAATTCCAAAGACTAATCGGCCATTTGAGAGAATAAGTTCCTCCTCATCTCTGTCTTAAATGGAAGGCACCTTACTTTTAAACTGTGCCCCCAGTTCTAGATTTCCCCATGAGGGGAAACATCCTCTCAGCATCTACCCTGTCAAGTCCATTTGTAATCATATATTTCAATAAGATCATCTCTTATTCTTCCAAATGCCAATGAATTTAGGCCCAACTTGCTCAAACTTCCCTCTTTAGAAAAACCCCTCATCCCAGGAATCGGCTGAGTAAACCTTGCCGATTGGCAGCTTTTAGCAATATAACTTCTCCAACAGACCAAGCTGGTTAACTCATTTCCAAAAGTTACCTCAGCAGTGCCTCCAGCACACCCAACAGTTATACCCTATCTGGGGAACAGTTCAGAGAGGCACTGACTGAGAATTTGGATTGCTTCTGAAATTGGGATGGATTCTAGTGCTGCAGATGGTGCATGCATCTTAACAGGCCGGTGGCAGGACCAGGGGCAATTGATCTGTCAGACTCATTTGTTTACCACAGACAGTGTCACCAGTCGGGCCCTCAGAGGAATCACTAAAGGTCGTAGCAAAGTCTGTGGGGAGCGGGGAGACAGTGAGAAGCAGCCTGCGGGGGCCCTGTGCCAGGAATGACACATAGGTTAATCCCTTATAACAAAAACAGTAGCATAAACACAATGGTGGAATACGTGTTCCTCAGAAGGCTGAGTAAAATGCTTTGACTTGTCTTTTAATTCCATCCCCTGTTTCACTCACTCTTCCATTTAACATTTGTCCATTACAGGCGTGTCCTCCAGGAGTGAAGACAGGTAAATGGGCCACTGACTCCCTGCCAGATCTGAAAGTCAATGTTGCTTCTGGCTCTGCCAATAGGATGTGTGTTTGTTGCCTAGCACATTCCCCACTTCAATTCCTTCCTGAACTGGCATTTTTGAAATATATTTGTGTTCATAGTGCCAATGAGTCAAGGAGATAGAAACTCAGATTAGTCCTGTAATAAATTATTAAAATTTTCTTTCCTGAGCAGATTTGTGGACCAGGATAATTGTGAGAGCTGAGTGTAGAGTCTAGGAAATAGTTACAGTTTCAACATCTGGATAAAAGGTCATCATAATGCTCTGAACCCCTCCATACATAGGAGTGAAGATGTTTCTGCTCTACAGCAACTCAAAGACTGATAACTTGGACAGTCGACACTGAGGGTTAACCTCTCAGCTCTCCTCTGCGATGAACCTCGCCCTTGTTACCTGGGAACAATAGGTTTCATTTTCTGGCACAGCAACAAGCATAAATACCCAAACGAAGGGCTGCTCAAACTTGCCTTTTCCCCTGGTCAGCTTCCCAAGCCCCAGTAAATCCATACTGTACAAGTAAAATTTGGAGCCAGATTAAAAACAATTTAAACATGCCTCATTAATATCCCCCAGGGATGTTAATTCTGACTTGAATGTTGGTAGGTACTTATTGACACAATCAACAATCCTTTGGCTAGTGAGTTCCTCACCAGAATCCAAACCTGTGCCTGTGAAATGTTGAATTGAACACACTGGAACCGGGTTGTGCTCCCAATCGAAAAATCAAAATCTTTTACCTTCTATTCTCTCCCAGCCCACACATTCTTTGGGGCTTACAATTCTCCCGATTCTGTCCGTGTTACATACAGTAATTTATGGGCTGCATTCTTGAATTCCAGCAACTCTTCCAGTTTATCTGGCAAACCCCTGAGCCAGTGATATTAGCAAGGCTGTGGAATGGAAACACTGTTTAGCGCACCAAAAATTGACATTTGGAGCAGTATTCACAGCAGTGAAGATAATGAGCAATTGTACAAAAGTGATTCAAATTATGAAGTGGTGGGCCAAGGTAGACAGACTGTGGAATCTTAGCTGCATGGTGATGACCCCCATGAAGGCAGGAGTAGACTACTTGACATGTTCCCACTCTGAATAATCTTTCCAGAGGCAGGGACATACATGCAGTGGCATTTTTTTAAATTCCTTCCCAGTCCTTATAGGAAGTGGGGTATGAGGAGGTGTGCTTGAGGTAGCTGGGGCATCAGTGGGCTTGCAATGAGCATCGATAGGCAGTCTATCACCAGAAATGGTGACAGAGGTGTCAAGAAAGGAGAGTGGCGTGTTGGAGACGGATCATGTGAAGGTGAGAGAGGGTGGAAATTGGAAGCAAAATTGATGAATTTTTCCAGGCCCAGACGACAGCATGATGTTGCACCAATATAGTCATCGACATGCCGGAAAAGTGTTGTGGGAGGGGGCCTGAGTAGAACTGGAACAAGGAATGTTCCACTGTGGTAATCTGAGGTGCAATACACCTTTAAGAGAATGTAAGCAGATTGACCATGTGGCTTTATGACCCAATAGTTGTGTAGCACAGGCTACATTTTACGCTCGATCGGGTCGGGTGCACGCCCACCCAATGAGTGTAATATTCTGCTCCTGGCTAACTTGGAAGATGTATTGAAGAGTTTCTCACAAGCCAGAGTATCTATGAAAAGGGAAAAATGTATCTTCTAAGCAAAAGAATTGATTTACCTGGGTCATAAGGTTGACTTGCAGGACCTTCACTCAGTAGAAGACAAGGTGAGAGCTTTGTGAAGTGCCAGCCCCAAAAAATGCCACGGAGCTCAAGTTCTCCTTGGGAATGGTTAACTACTGTGGTTGTTTTCTCCCAAATTTGTCAACAATACTGGCTCCATTATACGGGTTACTCAAGAGAAAAACCACAGATGGACTTGGCAAGCTCCACAACAAAAGGCTTTTATGGCTGTAAAGCAATTGCTATGTTCAGCAGTCCTGTTGGTGCATTTCGATCCAAAGAAAGAATTGATTTTAATCTGTGATGCATCCGCTTACGGAATAGGGGCAGTACT
Organism: Carcharodon carcharias; assembly: GCF_017639515.1. Classification (NCBI taxonomy): domain Eukaryota; kingdom Metazoa; phylum Chordata; class Chondrichthyes; order Lamniformes; family Lamnidae; genus Carcharodon; species Carcharodon carcharias. Next base: position 172,673,174 of record NC_054472.1, read on the forward strand.
TTCCCACTGGTAATTTGAGGTGTATTGCACCTCAAATTAATACATCCCTCCCCCGCCCAGATGGCTCTGAATGGCCCAGTGGCTATGTCTCAAGAACACTCAGTGTGGCAGAACAAAGATACTCACAAATAGAGAAAGAATGTTTATCCATTGTATTTGGCATTAAGAAATTCCACCAATACATCCATGGTCGCCACTTCATCATCGTATCACAAGCCACTATTAGGCTTGTTTGGGGAAGATAAGGTAATACCTCCAATTGCCTCGGCACTCGTCCAAAGGTGGGCACTGATTCTAGCTGCTTATGAGTATACTTTTATCCACCGGCCAGGAGGCCAGATTGACAATGCCGACGTGCTGAGCCAATTACCTCTAAAGGACAGCAATGAGAAGGTTCCCATCCCTCAAGAACTTGTCTTGTCATAAAACTTTCTGGATTTGTCACCAATAAATGCCAAACAGATCAACGAATGGACAGACTGCAATCCAGCTTTGTCTCACATCTGGGAACAAACATTGCAGGGATGGTCTAATGAGCCAAAGTCGGATTAAATGAAGCCCTATTTTAACAGGAGATATGAGCTCACCTGCTAGGATGGTATCTTACTGTGGGGGGCAAGAGTCATTGTGCTTCTGAGAGGAAGATAAGCATTATTAACAGAATTGCATAGCGCTCACCCCGGCATCTCTAGAATGAAAATGTTGGTGCGCAGCCACTTATGGTGACCAGGGATGGACGTTGAAATTGAAAACATGGTCAAGAGCTGCATGCAGTGCCAACAGGTGCAGAAATTTCCCCCTTTTGCTCCACTGCATCCTTGGGAATGGCCAGGAAGGCCATTGGTCTGCCTCCACGTTGACCACGTGAGGCCTTTTTTGGGCACAATGTTCCTCTTACTTATAGGTGTTCATTCCAAATGGATGGATATGTACGAGGTGAGATTACACACATCTGCTCCCACCAAAGACAGATTGCATCAGAGTTTTGCGATACACGGTTTACCAGAGATAGTAGTGTCTGATAATGGAATGGCATTCACCAGCGGGGAATTCCAAAGATTTACAAGTCTCAGTGGCATAACACATGTCAAGACCTCACCCTGCATCCAATGGGTTGGCTGAGAGTACAGTCCAGACATTCAAGGCCAGAATGAAAAACTAGATGAAGACTCTATAGCAACTAGACTATCACATTTCCTGCTCAGCTATAAGACTACACCACAGACGACCACTGGTATTGCCCCCACAGAGTTACTAATGAAGAGATGTCTCAGGACACATTTGAGTCTCAAAAGGCCGAATTTAGGGGGAAAGGTAGGGGGAAGTCAGGAGTACTAGAAAAATGAACACAGTTACTACAGTCATGAAAGAAACTTCACAATAGGGGAAGCGCTTTTCGCAAAGAACTTTGGGCATGGACCCAAATGGCTATCAAATGAAGTCAGTGCAGTGACAGGACCTCTGTCCTACCACATATCAGTTAAAGGTTGGATACTCAGGAGACAGGTAGATCGCCTCAGAAAAAGGGAAACAGATCCACAAGAAAAGATGCGCCAAACCTTCCCATTGGAATCTACACCACAGGTAGAGGGAACTCCCTTTGCTTTGGAAGTACCTGTATGATCCATTGAGCCTGAGAAATTCGAAGGGGTAAACTTACATATTCCTACTGGACAGAGAGCTCCTGAGATGGAGGCTTCAGATAAACCATCCAAAGCTGTAGAACTACGACAGTCGACACGTTTGAAAAAGCCCCCAGAGAGACTGAATTTGTAAATAGTTCATTTTTGTAAATAGTTAGTATATTGTAAATTGTACTTTCAGGTACAGGGGGAGGGATGTGGTAATCTGAGGTGCAATACACCTTTAAGAGAATGTGACCAGATTGACCACATGACTGTATGACCCAAAAGCTGTGTAGCGTGGGCTACAATGTTAATGTTAGTCTAGAGTAGGGTCTGGTTGGAGAAGCACACATCATGTTAGTGCTCTGTTATCTGTGTAAATAAATAGCATGTGCTTCATTTCGTATTGGTCTCTGCGCCTGCACTATATTGTTATCTACTCACTCGCCGACAGATAAACATGTGACTGGTTCACGAGCAAAGTGACCCCACATTCGCATACCCCACAAAAAAAACACTCATAACTAGCAGGAGTAAGTCTGCCTATCAAATTGAAAGACGATAGCGCAATAGCCCTGCTCACTCTGCTCCACTCATATGGGAATTGGACTGTGTGCCGGCAATATGCCGAGAAGCTCAACTACTTTCACTTGAGCTGCCTTCGAAAAGCTTCTGGGATCAGATGGCAGGACAAAATACCAGACACTGAAATGCTCACCCAAGCTGTCATGCCAAGCTTCCACGCCATATTGAGACGTCACAACTGAGTTGGGCTGGTCATGCAGCTGGAATGCCTGACATTCACTTATCAAAGTGAATCTTCTATGGAGAGCTTGAGTCCAGGCAGTGTTCTCATGTTGGTCAAAGGAAGCTGTTCAAAGGCACTCTGAAGGCTTCACTTAGGAGTTTTGATCTCAATTTCGACTTCTGGGAGAAGCGCACCCAGGATCACTACACCTGGTGCAACCACATAAGAAATGGTGCAGCCTCCTTCAGAAGATAGCAGAGGGAAAACATAAGGAGAGGAAGCCGCAAGACAATCCTGGCATCCCAGGGACTAGTCTGGTGAATTCAGGACAGAAGGCAGGAGAAGCTTTCTTCATATTGTGGACAGTGAGACTTTGTAATATAACACTGGCTAGTGTTATTAATGAGTCAATTGAAGCAAAAATCCTGTCAACATTTAAGAGTAAGTTAGTTAACTAGTCGAAGGAAAGGGGGATAAAGGGATATGAAAACAAGGTGGAAATGTGGGAAGGGGAGGGAAACACCACCACAGACTGGATTGGCCAAGCGGTTTGCCCGTTTGTTGTATTTTCTATGTAACATTATACAATGATGCTGGGCACAATGATAGAGCCAACTGACTGCCTGATCTATTTACTCACCACTGAAGTGAAACCAGTGTTCATTTTGCGCACTGCCCCAGGATGTTTTCGCAAAGAGTTTCCCCAAGATCCCAGGAGCCCCTTCTGTAACAGTTCTGAAGCCAACATTCATTTCTGCTGTGCTTGATGTAGCCTCAGATCCCTTGCCAGAAGATGTTGCCAGTGCTAAGCTCTGCGAAATGTTGCCAACACGTTTCTGGATCTATGAATAGAAAAAAGTTACATAATCTTATTATGCATTAATGAAACATTGATACAGTAGTATTTTTGACTACAATCTGACTGCTTCACACTTTCAGTCCCGTACAGAACTATATTTTGCTAGCTGCAGTTTTCATTGGAACACAGATGGCTCACTCAAAGAATAAATTTCACTTTAATCACACAATTTCTGCCTTTGGTTCTATCACCGCTAAGTTAGAAAATGTTAAGGAAAGAACTTACGTTTATATAGTGTTTTTCACAACCTCAGGGCGTCCCAAAATGCTTTACAGCCAATGATGTACTTTGAAGTGTAATCACTGTCGTAATGTAGAAAACACCAATTTGCATACAGCAAATTCCCCCAGACAGCAATGTGATAATACATTTATAAACAACATTAGTTAGGCCACAGTGGCAAGTAGTTCTAGAAAACTTATTGGAAGAAGGATAATGGAGCCATGGAAAAGATACAGTGACAATTCATTGAAATGATACTGGGATTGAAAGGTTGCAACTATGAAGAAAAGTTTGAAAAGCTCGAGCCTTCTTCACTGAAACAGAGAAGGATAAAGGAGGATTATGAGGAATTCAAAACTATCAAAGATCTTGCGAAGGTAAATGGTTAGCGATTGTTTCCACTTGACAGATTGGTAACAAAATGATGTACGCACAGGATACTTGGTGGAAAATAAAATAAAGGGAAATGTTAGAAGGTTCTGACAGTCTACCAATTGGAGCATCCTCTGTGGTTGCTCCAACCAATAACGGAAGAGGAAGACCCGATGAGAACCAAACTTATCTTTCGGGGCCAGGAAGAGCTTCTCAACATTGCCAACACCCCAGGATTTTCCTGGAGTCTCCAGGAATTGAAGTTTGATCTCCAGGGCAGTGCTGTGAGTAATCTAGAAGAAAAATCATTGGAGCATTAGAACTATTGTGTTTTTCAAATGTTCCCTGAATCCTTTCTTAATAGTCATAAAACATTTTGAGATAATTAAGAAGAGGTGTTTGACTGAAGTTGAAATTCATTCAATTAGGTTTGCTTCTCAATTGGGTTATGATTCCCCATAGAGGCCAACAACTTTTAAAAAGAAATGAATTTCCCAAATGAGCAATGAAAATAGCCGAAGGACAACATTTCAAGTTTTAAGGCTTCTTATGCAACAAACAAACTAGAATCAACTTAGATTAAACATTACTTAACAGGCAACTGATACACTAAATTAAAGAAAAGGTAATTTCACATTAACTAATATAATTGAGAAATGTCTTAAAACTCCTTTTGCTGTGCACTGCACTTCTGGCAGGTATATTGCACTACACAAACAAGTCCCAAGTTATTCCCAGCTTTCCAGAAGACTCATTTCTACCTGCCATGCCAGATTACCAATTCTAGCATCCTTTGAAAGTCAGTCAACTCTGCCTGAATCTCACAGATCCGACTTCCACCAGCAAGGCCCACTTTGGTGAGTCCTTGTTCTTTAAGGGAAAGAATATTCCCCCCCGTCGGATGGGAAAGTGCAGGAGCGAATACGGGCGGGCGCACCTCCGATCGGTGTCCCCAATCGGTGGTGCATCGTCATTTTATTTGGGCAGGCCAATTAAGGCCTGCCCTGCATGACGTCCACCAGGAAGCACACTTACTGTGCGGGCAGGGGGGGTTTCCCTCAGCCGAGAGTGTGCCCTTTCGCACATGCACGTGTAAGAGCGCACTCATCTCCCTGAGGCTAAGTGCTGCCTCAGGGAGATTGGAGCCAAATTTAAAAATGGTAAAGATGCAAAAATAAAATTTCCCTGACATGTCCCCTCATGTGACTCTGTCACATCAGTTGTGACATGTCCATCACTTTAAATCACACATTTATTACATTTTTAAAAACCCTTATGAAACCTCATCTGGCCCGTGTTTGAGGTTTCACGCTTTTTCTGAAGCCCGACAGGGCTCTCAGCCTGCCTGCCAAACTAAGGTTGGACAGGCTGGTCAATTATTGAGGTTAATGACTTTGCCAATAGCCTCAATAGGTCAGTGGGTGCACAGCTGATTTGGCTGCGTCCCTGCCGACCTGAAAATTGAAATGAAGTGGGGTGATGTCATTTTACATGGGGCCCCGCTCCCTGCTCGCCAACCTAAAGATCCTGCCCTAAGGCACCAAAAGTCCCATCTATTCTGTTCAGTTCACAGGGAAGTTGTTGGAATCTATTATTAAGGAAGTTATAGCAGGGAACTTACAAAATCTCAATGTAATCAAGCAGAGTCAACATGGTTTTGTGAAAGGGAAATCATGTTTGACCAATTTATTGGAGTTCTTTGAGGAAGTAACAAGCAATGGAGATAAAGGAGAACCTGTGGATGTGCTGATAGACAAAGTGCCACATCAAAGGTTACTATGCAAAATAAAACATCATGATTTAGGGGGTAACATATTATCATGGAAAGCGAATTGGTTAGCAAGCAGAGAGTAGGGATAATCCGGTCTTTTTTGTAGTGACAAGATGTACCTCAGGGATTAGTGCTGGCGCCTCAACTATTAACAATTTATATCAATGACTTGGATGATGGGACCGAATGTATGGTTGCTAAATTTGCTAATGACACAAAGATAGGTAGGAAAATGAGCTGTGAAGAGGACATAAGGAGTCTGCAAAGGGACATAGATAGGTTAAGTGAGTGGGCAAAAATTTTGCACATGGAGTATAATGTAGGAAAATGTGAACTTGTCCACTTTGGCAGAATGAGTAGAAAAACAGCATATTATTTAAATGGAGAGAGATTGCAGAACTCTGAGATACAGAGGTATCTAGGTGTTCTGGTACACAGGTAGAGTAAGTGATTGGGAAGGCAAATGAAATGTTGTTTATTGCAAGGGGAATGGATATAAAAACAGGGATGGTTTACTACAATTGTATGGAGCATTGGTGAGACCACATCTAGCCTATGGTGTACAGTTTTGGTCTCCTTATTTAATAAAAGGATATAAACGCATTAGAAGGAGCTCAGAGAAGGTTCACTCGACTGGGGTTATCTTATGAAGAAAGGTTAGACTGGCTGGTTTGTATCCATTGTGGGTTTAGAAGATTGGGAAGTGATCTTATTGAAACATGTAAGATCATGAGGGGACTTGACAGGATGGATGCTGAATGGATGTTTCCACTTGTGGGATTGACTAGATCTGGGGGATACAGTTTCAAAATAAAGGGTCTTCCATTTAAGATGGGGATGAGAGGAATTTTTTTTCCTGAAAATAATGAATCTTTGGGCTTCTCTTCCCCAGAGAGCGCTGGAGGCAGGGTCAATGAATATTTTTAAGACAGAAGTAGATAGATTCTTGATTAACAAAGGAGTCAAAGATTATCAGGGGTAGGTGGAATGTTAAGTTAAGGCCACAATCAGATCAGTCACGATCCTATTGAATGGTGAAGCAAGCTCGAGGGGCTGAATGGCCTACTCCTGCTTTGAATTTGTATGTTTGTATGTTCCTTTGAAAAGAAAAACAGTTTGATACCAACATCCTGCTTCCACATAGCAGCACCTGCCTTGTATCTCTGCCTGTGTCTCCTAAAAGCAACTATTTATTTTCTGTGGCAAGGTGTAAAAACTATCACTCAGCCTATCTATAATCCCTTGCAGGTTTCTTATGTCCTCATCACAACACAGCCTCCCAGCTATTTTTGTATCATCAGCAAATTTGGATACATTACACTCTGCCCCCTCCTCCAAGTCATTAATATAAATAGTAAATAATTGAGGCCCTAGGGCAGATCTTTGTGGCACTCCACTAATTACATCTTTCCAACCTGAAAAAGACCCATTAATCCCGACTCTTTGTCTTCTGTGTGTTAACCAATCCTCAATTCTCAGATAATACATTACTCCCAATACCATGAGCTCCTATCTTGTGTATTAACCTTTAATGTGGCACCTTATCGAATGCCTTCTGGAAATCCAAATACACTACATTTACTGGTTCCCCTTTATCAACTCTGGTTTGTTGTATCCTCAAAGAACTCTAGCAAATTTGTCAAATATGGATTTTCCTTTCACAAAACCACGTTGACTCTGATTGATTGCATTAAGCTTTTCTAAATATCCTGCTATTTCTTCCTTAATAATGGACTCCAGCATTTTCCCAATGAAGGATGTTAGGCTGACTGGTCTATAGTTTCCTGCTTTTTGTTTCCTCCCCTTCTTGAACAGGGGGGTCACATTAGCGGTTTTCCAATCTGCTGGGACCCTCCCGGAATCCAGTGAGTTCTGGAATATTTCGAACAATACCTCCACCTTCTTGCAGCCACTTCCTTTAAAACCCTTGGATGCAGGCCATCAGGTCCTGGCGACTTGTCTGCCTTTAGTCCCATTAGTTTGTCAAATACTTTATCCCTCGTGATTTTGTTGCAAGATTATTCCTCCCATTAGCTCCTTGTTTACCTGATATCTTTGGGATGTTTGTGGTGTCCTCCACAGTGAAGACTGATGCAAAATATTGGTTTATATTGGTTTAAATTATTTCCTTGTTCTCCAGTATCAATTTTCCAGTCGCATCCTCCAAGGGTCCCATGCTCACTTTAGCCAGTCTCTTTTTACATACCTGTAGAAGCTCTTACTGTTTGTTTTTATGTTTCTTACCAATTTGTTTTCATAAACAGTTTTCCCCCTCTTTATTCGCTTTTTAGTCAGCCGCTGCTGGTTCCTAAAAATTGATAGCCGTGGGGCAGTAGGAGACAGGAAGTCATATAATGAAACCTCCAGGAACACATTGAACCAAAGTTCGCAAAACCCATATGGGCCCCAGTAGAAAAGATTAGGACTTTGCCACAACTGGGCTGAGCTCTTCACCTGCCATACTCCTGGACTTGTTGGTGGGCGATACACAGGCCTGACCTTCCCCAGGGCAACAGCTTGACGGTGCCTCTATTTTGGCGAAATGATTAAAATTGCCAGGGCTAGATAGGCCAAATATGTCAAATTAAAACTTCATCTAGTGCTTTTGAACTCTACCGAAGTGTCTGGAATCATTTGCGTCATGACGTTCTGCGGTCTGGGTATTGATAAAGGGTGGTTGAAGTTGAAACGCTCAACTCATTTAAAAGGTACCCGGATCTGCATTAGAAGGGCTGTAACCTGCAAGGCTACAGGTCAGGTGCTGGAGTGTGGGATCAAAATGAGTGGCTAGTTTCTTTTTCTCTTTGTAGCCGGCACAGACACGATGGGCTGAATGGCCTCTTTCTGCACCATAACATTTCAATGGTTCTATGGTTCTATAAAGTATCTGAATCATTCAAATTAGAGCCTCATGCTTGCCACAGCCCACATTGTATATTAAATCATTATAAATAAATGTTTTGTGGCCTTTTAAAAGAGAATTGGGAATACTTCTGAGAAGAAGGGCATCTTGAATTATAAGTTAGCTGACAAATGGGGGAATTATTGAAGTGATTACTGTGTTCTGCTGGAGATTTTTTTTATTGCCTTTGAGGGGCTCAGAGAGGAATTTCTTCAACCTTTTCCTAAACTGGTGTCATATTTTCTTTCCTTCTGCCTGTCTCAGAAGATAACATAATCTGGGGCTGTATAGATGGTGTACATGGGGTTGCATCTGGATGGGATTGACTTGATACACCAGATGGTCCTGTCCTTTTTAATCTATTCTTCAAAGAATAGATTAAAAAGGACAGGACCATCCTGCTGCTACATGAGAACATAAGAAATAGGAGCAGGAGTAGGCCATGATTCCCGTGTCTGCTTCGCCACTCGATATGATCATGGCTTATTTTCTACCTCAATTCCACTTTCCCGTCTGCTCCCCATATCCTCTTGATTCGCCGAAAGACCAAAAATCTATTTATCCCAGCCTTAAGTATACTCAACCCTGAAGCATCCACAACCCTCTGGGGCAGACAATTCCAAAATTTCACGACCTTCATCTCACCTGAGTACTAAATGAGCGACCACGTATCCTGGGACTGTGCCCCTGTTTTCTAGGGCCCCCAGCCAGTGGAGAAACAACTTCTTGGTGTCTACCCTGCCAAGCCCCTTCCGAGTCTTATATGTTTCAATGAGATCACCTCTCATTCTTCTAAACTCCAGAAAGTATTGCCCAATTTACACAGCCTATCATTATAGGACGGCCCTCTGTTAATTTAATATGGACTTCAGTTGACACTTCCAATTGTGTAAATAGCTTGATCTTGATGGGAGAGAAACTGCGAGTGCTGGAAATCAGAAAATGCTAAACTTACAGCAAATTAGTCAGTACCTGAAGGAGACAGAGATAAAAACAAAAAAACTGCGGATGCTGGAAATCCAAAACAAAAACAGAATTACCTGGAAAAACTCAGCAGGTCTGGCAGCATCGGCGGAGAAGAAAAGAGTTGACGTTTCGAGTCCTCATGACCCTTTGACAGAACTTGAGTTCGAGTCCAAGGAAGAGTTGAAATATAAGCTGGTTTGAGGTGTGTGTGTGGGGGGCGGAGAGATAGAGAGAGAGAGAGGTGGAGGGGGGGGTTGTGGTTGTAGGGACAAACAAGCATCCCCACCCCCTTTCTGTTTCCCCCTTCCTTTTTTTCCAATAAATTATAAAGATTTTCCTTTTCCCACCTATTTCCATTATAAAAAAAAACCCCACTAGAGCTATACCTTGAGTGCCCTACCATCCATTCTTAATTAGCACATTCGTTTAGATAATATCACCAACTTTAACTTTAACACCTATGTGTTCTATTGTACTATTGTCGTTGACATCTTTTGATGATCTGCTTCTATCACTGCTTGTTTGTCCCTACAACCACATCGCTCCCCCCCCCCACCTCTCTCTCTCTCTATCTCTCCGCCCCCCCACACACACACCTTAAACCAGCTTATATTTCAACTCTTTCTTGGACTCGAACTCAAGTTCTGTCGAAGGGTCATGAGGACTCGAAAAGTCAACTCTTTTCTTCTCCGCCGATGCTGCCAGACCTGCTGAGTTTTTCCAGGTAATTCTGTTTTTGTCCTGAAAGAGACAGGTTGTCTCTTTTCCTGTCTCAGCTGTGTATCTGTTAGACTCAATTGCATTAGCATTCCACATTGCCTTTCATAAAACATTGTTCTTATGGGCCATAAATCAGAGCCAGGTTAGGTATTACAAACTATCCAAACAGAATTCAGCTTTTTCCAACAATGCTATCTGGAAAAGCAACATGTCACCTGCTCAGAATCTTATTTTTTTCTTAAAACATAACAAGTTCAATCCCTTTTGTGCTAAAAGAAGAGAAATATGGGTCCATGCACATCTGTTCAGAATATAGAGATGACATCGTTGTCAGTGCCCTGCTTTCAGATTGTTATAGAAAATTAAATTAGTGAAATATTGAAGATGACAGAAGCAATCAGTTTTTGTCTGGAAAAATACATACTTTCATAATATCAGAATCTGAATGGGGTATGTTTTCAATTAATGTCAATATTGTCAACAAAATTGGCTCCTTGCTGCTTGACAGTGGAATAGTTTAAAGCTGCACCTTCGGGCTCCTGCCTGCTATAGGGTTAACATTCCACAAAACAGAAATTCTTGTTTGTAAACAAAGGCCATTATTGACGAGAGAGATAACATAAGACATAACATAAGTAGGGTTACTAATCCTTCTGGAGTGGCCGGAGGACTTCCGGATTCTCTATCAATCTCCCGGCAGCCACGCAGGCACAGAGTGCTAACGTAGGGTGGAATTGTCCCAGACTTGCACTAAGTGCGGTAACGGACGTGACAGAAGATGTTTTACCTGCCGGCCTCAATGGCAGATTTTTGCGCTGTATCCTCCTCTTGCCACCTCATAAATTACGAAGTCACAGGAAACAGTCTGGGTTGCTGGCAGCAGGCCTCCGATTGGCCCACCACACTGTTACCTTGCCGTTTCCTCACACCGGGCACTATATTTAAACTGCAGCCATGTGCACACTTCTTAATGTTCGCAGCCCAAGACAGCTGCGGTGAAGACATGACCCTGAAAGCCAAGAAGAGTGTAGCCTCCCGATTCAAGGACGTGGATGCTGTGGAGTTCCGCCATGAAGTCCTCTACCCCTTCTCCGGCTGCAGAAGGCCCATTAGCTTCACCACTCCGGCTTGGAAGGTGGTGGCAGAGGTGGTCAGTGCCAACGCTGCACACGAGCTCAGCCATCCAGTGCAGAAAATGGATGATTGATCTCATCTGTGCCTCCAGGGTAAGTCAACCATCTCTTCAATCTCGACTCACCCACTCCCAAGCTCATTACACATTCACTGGCACCTCACTCACTGCCAGCTCAAGGGACATCACCACTCAGTCTCTGCCACACACCCTTACAGCTCATACAAACATACATATGAACAAATGAACATACGAGTTAGGGGCAGGGGTAGGCCATTCAGCACCTCGAGCTTGCTCCGCCATTCAATAAGGTCATGCCTGATCTGAATGTAACCTCAACCCCATATTACTGCCTACCCTCGATAACCTTTCACCCCTTGTTAATCAAGAATCTATCTAGCTCTGCCTTAAAAATATTCAAAAACTGTTTCCACCGCCTTTTGAGGAAGAGAGTTCCAAAGACTCGTGACTCCTGAGAGAAAAAAATTCTCCTCATCTCTGTCTTAAATGAGCGACTGCTTATTTTTAAACAGTGACCTCTAGTTCTAGATACTCCCACAAGAGGAAACATCCTCCCCACATCCACCTTGTCAAGGATACTCAGGGTCTTAAAAGTTTCAATCAAGTCACCTCTCACTCTTCTAGACTCCAGTGGATACAAGCTTAGCCTTTCCTCATAAGACAACCCACCCATTCCTGGTATTAGTCTAGTAAACCTTCTCTAAACTTCTTCTAACACATTTACATCTTTCCTTAAATAAGGAGACCAGTACTGTACATAATACTCCAGATGTGGTCTCACCAGTGCCCTATACAACAGAAGCATAACCTCCCTACATTTGTAACCAATTCCCCTCACAATAAATGATAACATTCTGTTATCTTTCCTAATTATGTGCTGTGCCTGCATACTAACCTTTTGCGACTCATGCACTAGGACACCCAGATCCCTCTGATTCTCAGAGCTCTGCAATCTCTCACCATTTAGATAATAAGCTTCTTTTTTATTCTTCCTGCCAAAATTATACTCCATTTGCCAGATCCTTGCCCAATCAATCAACCTACCTATCTCCATCTGCCCTAACCTCCTCTGGAGATTGCCTCCTCTTCCCGTCCATGGCTCCACTCAACACACATGCACGCCTGGCATCCTTCTCATTTGGCTAGGCATGCGCCTTGCTCACAATCTCTCCATCTGTCATTGTGCAGGGCAAGGTCGCGCACAATCAATGGGGGAGGTCCCAGACCGGGAGTGAAGTGTCGGACATCAAGGTCCTTGTTCTGAGAATCGCACATTGGAGCTGGCCGGAGAGGACGTTGACCATTCCTGAGGCGCTGATGAGGTTGGCAGCGAACATCCGCGTGAGGATCCTGCGTCACATGACCCCTCCCTTAACGCTACTTTGAGTCCATTCTTTCTGTGTTCAACGCAGCTGCCAAGCACTAATAATCTCCATTTTCTGTTTTAGGCAGATCTGACATGTTGCCCTCAGGCAACATTGAGCCCAACCCCAGTGCTGAGATAACATCACTTGGGGACCCTGAGGGCAGCACTGTCGAAGACTCATCATGGCATTCACCCACACCCCCCCACCAGCACAGCAACACACATCTCAATGGGACTTAGATGTAGATTAGCCTCGGGATCACAATATGGTGAGCACAGCACACAATCTGTTCCACAGCAGGCGGAGGCAGTGACCTCCTTGGTCGCCAGCATTCAGAGGAACTGCTGAAGGCAAGGAATCTCCTGAGTCCAAGTCAGATGATGACTGAATTCAGTCCTCAATCAGTTGGTGGAGCAGCAAAGGCAATCTCAGGAACATCAGGGAGGGATGTCTGGTGCACACCTCAGGTTGTAATCGTTGATGAAGGAATCCATCTGCCTTCAGTCCAAAGTGGTCGCGCCGGCATGCCAACGCATTGAGGTCAACACTGGTAGGATGGCAGCTGCCATGGAGACCTTGGTCCGGGAAATCGGTCGTGCATTGCTTCACTGACAACACGAGAGGGGTGCAGGGCAGCTCGATCTCACTCCAGCTTCCCCTTCTCCTCAAGGAATCGGCCAGGGGCCATTGGGCACCCATAGGGAGGAGGACCAGCAGCTCAACACCCTGGGGCCATCCACCCAGGTGACTCCAGGAATGTCTGGCCGATCCAAATCCCCTCTTGCTGTGACGCCCGCACCTCCAGTTCCACAGGCCGAGGAGGGTGCAGCTGGCTCACTGCAGGATACCTAAAGTGGGCCAGGGCCTACAGATCATGACCCTCCAGAGCATGCATGCAGAAGTCAGCACAGACAGGGCGTAGCAGTCAGCAGGCTGCCTCCATCTGTGCTGTAAATATCGGGGAGTACCAAGACGTAGCGGCAGGGTTAGGAAGGTTAAGAAGATGTAGTTGCACAGCCTGGGCACGGGTGGTAATCACTTGTACATAATATTGACTATTGTAAATAAACTCCCAAGAATGTCTCCTTGTCTATGGCTCCTTGTTATGATGAGAGGTGTTCGTGTCACTCAGATGTAAAACCTTGGTTCCTGTAAAAGGTAAAGGCAGGTGTCTCAGTCCAGGGCCTTTTCCCTGTGCAGTGATAGTCTGGCTTCACACTGACTGGACACATTACTGATGCCTGTACCTCAACGGTGCTGGTCATCGCTGCCAGAATGTAGTAGACTTCACAGAATTCTGTCATTCCCTCTGCGTGCTCTCAGCACCTTTTGAGGTGGAGCTAGGCACCCACTTCTTCAGCACCTGTGTCCACGATGGTCTGATCCTGAAGGGGACAGGTGCTGAAGTTTGACAAAGGATTAGGTGCATTTAAAGCTTCATGGCTATGTCTCCATGATATGACGCTGGGCACAGAGCACAAGCGAGCTGCTCGTAGCCAGGCAGGAGTCAGACATTCACAGAGGCAATGTGAATATATATGGAGTGTACTCACTGCATGTTGTCATCATCTTTCTGGAATCTAGCGAATACTAGGGCCTCCGCTGCGTTTCCATGACATGAGCCTGAGCACTGAGGGTGTTGTAAGGTGGCCGAGTTGCTACTATTATTAATAGAGTTGATCTGCAGACACTTCTTGGGTGAAAACATAAAGATTATTTACAATGTACTCAGCAGCAACTACATGTGTGCTTTCAACTCCAACTCTATCTCCACACTGACTGCTGAGGCAGCCCGTGCTACCGTCTTATTGGTTACAACAGATCATGTGATCTTCCTTAACAAGTGTTATTCTTAAAGATACATGGCACCCTAAATAATTAATACATTCCTCCCACCTTAACTCCGCTACACATATTTTGTTTACAAGTATTTTTCAAGACAACATAATATTTACACTGGGTAAGGAATTTACAAGCTTAGTCTTTCAGGTGGTTTCTTGGTATGTGTAGAATTTCACAGCTCCATAACTTCAGATTCTTTTGTCAGGAACCTCCTTTTCCGGAGTTGCCTGAACATCAGGTGCTTCGGTGGGCCAGAATTTTCTACTCTTCGGGCAGGCACGCGCCCGACCCAAACAAGCGTAAAATGACGCCCAATGTTTCTGCTCATTGTCGATGCCCATTCAAAATGGGTGGACTTATATGTGGTGAAGTCACCAACGTCAGCTGCTACAATTGAGAAACTACGTTTTGCCATTCACGGACCACCAGAAATAGTCATTTCTGATAACAGCACGGCATTTAGGAGTGCTGAGTTTCAACAGTTTATCAGCCTCAACGGTATCACTCACGTAAAAACTACACCGTACCACCCTTCCTCAAATGGACTGGCCAAAAGGGCGGTTGAAACTTTCAAGGTAGGCATGAAAGGAAAGTGATTCCTTGACAACCAAGCTAGCACGCTTTCTTTTTATTACAGGACTGCCCCTCACAAAACAACAGGTGTCACAGCTGCGGAGTTATTGTTTAAACGCCATCTCAGGATGCGATTGAGCTTAATAATGCTGAATTTAGAGGGGAAGGTGGAAAGCAGTCAGGGAAGCCAGAAAACTAGGCATGACTGGCATTGTCACGAGAGGAAATTTACCGTGGGAGAGCCGGTGGGATAGCACACAGCTATCTATGGTGGCCAGGGATGGTTGGCGAAATATAGAGTTTAGTAAAGCATTGTGTGCAATGTCAGCAACTGCAAAAGTTGCCAGTGACAGCTCCATTACACTCATGGGAGCGGCCAGGTAGACCCTGGGTGCGGTTACACATTGACTACGTTGGACCTTTCCTCCCACTTTAACTCAGAGAGCCGATGACTGAAAAACTAAGCTTGTAAATTCCTTACCCAGTGTAAATATTATGTTGTTAACATGATATGTATTGCTGAGTTAAAGTGTGGAGAAAGGTCCAACGTAGTCAATGTGTAACCGCATCCAGGGTCTACCTGGCCACTCCCATGGGTGTAATGGAGCTGTCACTGGCAACTTCTGCAGTTGCTGACATTGCACACAATGCTTTACTAAACTCTATACTTTGCCAACCATCCCCGACCACCAGAGATAGCTGCGTGCTATCGTTCATTCAGGAAATTCCTGGATGGTTGCTGTATAGTTCAATTAAAAGTGGCTCCCTTCCCTTTGGAGGAACTATCACTCGTGCTCCCCACAATAAGATGCCATCCTGACTGGTTATTTCAGGTCTTCTGTTGAAGTACAGTTTCATTTCATCAGATAACGGGTCCTGTGACCAACCCTGTAGCACTTGTTCTCATACTTGAGATAGGACTGGGTCCCAACTTGTCCAGTCTCTGATTTGTCAAGCACAGACCGGTGAGAAGTCTAAGGAATTTAACAGTAAAATAAGCTTCTGTGGAACTGGGATGGGCTTACCAATTTCTTGTAAAGGCAAATGACTAAGGGCATCGGTGTTTGCGATTTGGTTGCAAGGCCTATATACGAAAGTGTATTCATATGCTGCCAGAATTACAGCCCATCATTGTATTTTTGCTGAGGCTATGGTTGGTATAGCCTTGTCCTCGCTAAATAATCTTAGCAATGGCTTGTGGTCTGACACCATTGTAAAATGGCGGCTGTGTACGTACTGGTGAAATTTCTTGACACCGAAGATGATGGGCAGGCCTTCTTTTTCTATCTACGAGTATCCCTTTTCCACTGTGGTGTGTGTTCTTGATATGTAACCTATTGGCCGTTCCATGCCGTCATCCATCCATGAGAGAGCTCTGTTCCCACTCCATAGGGAGATGCGTCACATGTCAGCATCAACTCTTTCATCTGGTCATAATGCGCTAATAGATTGGACAAGTGCAACAATTATTTCACCTTTATGAAAGCTTCTTTCTGGGGGCTTCCCAAGACTAACATTGATTCTTTTTGAGTGGAGAATATGGGGGGGGCCAGCACTGTAGACAAATTGGTTAAGAACTGCCCATAATAGTGGTTTGTTCCTAGGAATGATTTGAGTCTGAGGTGTTCTTTGGGGCAGGTGCCTTTCTTATGGCTCTCACTTTCTCCTCAACTGGGTGGAGGCCCTGTGAATCTACCCATTGACCCAGGTAGATTACCTCCCTCGCTTGGAACATGCACTTTTCTTTTTTTTAAACACACTTCAGCTTGCAAGAAACGTTTTAAGACTTCTTCTAAGTTTGCCAAATGCTTTTTTTCAGTGACTCCTGTCACCAATACATCGTCTAAATAGACTACAATCTGGGGCAGTCCCTGCAGTTAATTTTCCATTGTTCTCTGAAAGATGGCGCAAGCTGAGGAGACACCAAAATGCAATTGACTACATTGGTATAATCCTTTGTGGGTATCCATTCCCAGGAGGCATTACTTAACTCTAGTTGTTGATAAGCATGGCTCATGTAAAGATTTATGTATGTTGTCCCTCCTGCCAGCTTGGCATACAGGTCTTTGATTTTTAGAACGGGGTGCCTGTCTAGCTTAGCTACTTTATTAACTGTCAGTTTGTAGTCTCCACAAATTTGGACGTTTTGGTCAGGTCTAAGGATGGGACTGTGGGTTCTGCCCATCTTGAGAACTGCTCAGGTTGTATAATACCCAGTTTCTCTAGTCTGTTCAGTTTAGTGACGCAGGGCGTATGGCACCAGTCTCGCCTTCATGAGGTGAGGGGTTGCTTTCGGATCCACATGACTCTTTGTCTGCAGGCCCTGGATTTTCCCAAGTTCATCCTTGAAGACGGTGGTGTACTTTCAAAGAAGCTCTGGTAGCCCACTTGCTCTCAACTGGAAAATTTCAGCCCATTTTAACTTAATCTACTTTAACCAATTTCGCCCCAGGAGACTTGGCTCTTCTCCTGCTGCCACTATTAAGGGTAACTTTGCTGATTGGCTTCCATAATGGACAGTTATTCTGCTTATGTCTTTTACTTGAATGTCTTCACCTGTATACGATTTGAGCTTGGCATCTGTTTCTTCTAAACTTAATTGATGTTCACCATTATTCAAATATCTGAAGGTATGTTCCCCAATTACTGTAGTGGAAGCTCTTGCGTCCACTTCCATTCTAACGGGTCTGCCATTTACTGACTTTCACTGTGGAAAATATTGGTTCTGTCTTTCCAACTTTCAGATTAAACAACAAGTAAATGTCTGAATTGTTGTTTCAGGTTCTTCTGCATTGTAGATTTAATTGGGCTTCTTTTGTTTACAAGCCTGCTTTGCTTGCACTGTCTCATTATATGTCCCTTTCTGTGACAATAGTAGCATTTGATATTTTTAAACTGTCAATTGCTAAAAGACTGCTTGTTTCCACCACCATTAAAATTATTCTTCGACTTCGCTGCTAGATTATTTTTCTTTATCCTTCGGCTAGCGGGGGCTGTTTCCTGCTTCTCAGCAGAGTCTTGCATTTTTGCACCCTTTTCAGCTGAGGTTTCCCACCTGATGTGGAGGATGGCACCATTTTGTGCACCCTGTTGCTTTTGAATCTCTTATTGCTCTTTCCATGGCCAGCGCTATCTCTAGCGCCTGCTTGAAATCTAAATTCTCTTCGGACAATAATCTTTTCTGAATAGAGTCTTCTTTCACGCCACACATGAAATGATCTCTGAGCATATCGTTTAGAGTCGAACCGAACTCACAATGTTCCATTAGCTGCTTCAGATTTTCCACACAGCATGCAATTGTCTCACCCAGGACTCTATTTTGCAAATTAAGCTTCAACCCCTGCATCGTGACTGAGGGCTTTGGTTGAAAATTACCCTTCACGAGGTACACCAATTCATCAAAATTTTTTGAATCCGGGGCACTGGGTGCCGTTGAACTTTGAATGGGTTTTGCTCCCACTAGTGCTCAAGAGGATCGTTCGCCTCATCTCTCCCACCATAATTTCGTTCGCTTCAAAAAAGAATATGAGGCGTTCTATGTATTGAGACCAATCGTTTGTGGCTGGTTCAAAAGGATCAATTCTCCCAAACTGCGGCATTTTGAGAGGGGATAACTTCTTCAATTCTAACGGAGCTTGCTACTTACAATCACTGGGCGAGGTACCTTTTTAACTTGATATCTTCTGTTCAATTCCTGTTTTATGCTCATCGCCAATTTGTTGTGAGGGTGGCTGAGTTGCTACTGTTGATCTGCAAACACTTCTTGGGTGGAAACATTAAGTTTATTCACAATATAATTAGCAGCAACTACATGTGTGCTTTCAACACCAACTCCAACTCCATTTCTACAATGACTGCTGAGGTAGCCCGCACTACCCTCCTATTGGTTGCTGCAGATCATGTGATCTTCCTTAACAAGTATTATTCTTAAAGGTACATTACACACAAAAGAAAACCAAAACTACTACAGAGGGTATGTGCACTGCCATCAGCCGCACAGGAGACAAACATTCACAAATGCAAGGTGAGGAGGTCAGGACTGTCCTCACTGCATCTCACAAATCTTGCAGCTATGAGGTTCTCCCGAGTGCACCTGCCTCATCTAGTCAGTGTGATGGACTCATTACCAGCATCCTCACCTTTGAGGATCTCATAACCGTCATCCCCTCTCTTTGACCCTGCAGGAGGAGAACATCAGGATCATGGAGCTTGGTGATTTAGTCGCATGCCTCATAGCTTACAGAAACCAGAGAAGGCGAAGAGTGCGGCTGAGGCTCTTGGTTCAGCAAAGGGAGGTGCACCTCCCTCAAGATGAAGGGGTGGCAGAGCCTGCTGTGCACACAGCTGAAGATTCACAGTGAGCCGTCGCTCATAGGCACTTTGCTAGGCCCAGGGTTTATAGACAGTACTTGTCATTCCTGCAGATGACTAAGAACCAGTGTCGCCAAAGGCTGCACATGTCTAGGGAACTGATTGTTCACACATGCCACCTGCTGCAGGATTTGGTGCCACGGGGGCATGGAGGGCATCCACTGCAAGAGGGCATGAAAATGACTGCGGTGCTCAGTTCATATGCCAGTGGCTCATTCCAGGGCCCCACAGGTCTCATCTGCAGGCCTCCACACACAAGTGTATCCAGGAGGTCACAGACGTCATCTTCATGAAGGCACACAACTTTGTGCATTTCGCCAGGGATCAGGAAAGCCAGGAAGCAAGAGCGCTGGGATTTGTGCAGATCTCAGGTTACCCATAGGTGCAGGGTACCATTGCCTGTACTCATATGGTGCTTTGCTCTCCATGGCAACAAGCAGTCAGCTACATTTACTGCTTCCACTTGCTGAATGTTCAGCTGATGTACAATCACCTGCAAGTTACAGGTCTGCGCATGATTCCCAGGGAATGTCCATGACTCCTACACCCTTAGCAGGTCTCAGATCCCTGACATCTTCCAGGGTCCACAGAGGCTGCAGGGTTGGCTCCTCGAGGACAAGGGCTACTCGCAGAGGAAGTGGCAGATGATGCCCATGCAGTGGCCTCAAAGTGCAGCAGAGGGATGGTGTAATGAGGCTCATGCAACTCAGACCTGGACTTTGGTGGAGAAAACGATCGGCATCATAAAAATAAGGTTCTGGTGCCTCAACAGGTCCGGTAGAGCACTGCAATACAGTCCCCAGAGGGTGTTGCGCATCATTGTAGCTTTCTGCACACTATACAACCTGGTGCTGCAAAGGGGAGAGGACCGGGCTGAGGAGGAGATGGAAGAGCTGCACATCTCCTCCAATGAGGAGGATGTTGCGGGGGATGACGGTGATGAGGTCCTGAAAGGTGAGGATGTCGGTGATGAGTCCATCACACTGACTAGATGAGGCAGGTGCACCCAGGAGAACCTCATAGCTGCAAGATTTGTGAGATGCAGTGAGGATAGTCCTGACCTCCTCACCTTGCGACTGTGAATATTTGACTCCTGTGTAGCTGATGACAGTGCACATACCTTCTGTAGTAATTATGGTTTTATTTAGTGTATAATGTACCTTTAAGAATAATACTTATTAAGGAAGATCACATGTTCTGTAGTAATGTGGATTAGCATGTATGTCCAACGGACCTCTCTTGGTTAAGTCTGAAGGCCCCTTCACACATGCAAGAGAGCGCTGGCCACCACTTGGTTGTCCAGTGTGTGGTCCGTTCATTGGCTGTCCGAAATCCCACCCACCTCCGCCCCACTCCACTTAACTGACTGGTGGCAGCTTCAGTCACTGGACTGCACGCTGTGCTCCCATCTCAGGCACAGGCATTCTCCTGACCCATGCTGCAAGGCTGCGCTGTTAGCTTGAACCATGGGGTATACTGATCCAAACCTTAATAAAGACATTGCAAGGGGCTCTGAGCGCCTCCACCAGTGACTGCACCATGGCCGTCTTTCTCATGGAGATTCTACAACTTTCCCAGTCAACCAACTGTTCTCCTGCCTCCTAAAATGCACATTGGCCTGAATTTTGCCCTTGGCGGGCCCACGCAATTATCAGTCCTGCGACCAGTTGGGAAACGGGTTACCACTGCGATCGACACCCGACTGCAATTTCACACTGGCTAACCAAATAAAGCCCGCCCAGCGTGAAACGGGGTTTCCCAATGGTCGGGAAGGGCTGGGTGGGGGTGGGGGCCTGTAGATCGCCGGGTCCAATTGCTAGCACTCGCAAACATAAGTTTAAGGTGCCATGAGCACAAGGGGGACTGTTTACAGGTGATCTTCTGTTCTGTAATGTTTTCTTTATGTTTACTGGTCTGGGAATAAAGACAAGAGAAGGTTATGGTAATTTGTTTGGTGCAGGGTATGCCAGTATGTAATGCTGGATGTGAGTGCCTCTAAACTTTATGGCACAGGCACTGAGTGGACTTTAGGTTCAAGTGAAAGGGTCATTTCAGACATCTGGGATGGAGGTGGCAGCTCTGGTATGAGGTGAAAGCAGATCTTTGGCAGCCTAGCTGAAGGAGTTTTAGATCAAGGTGTCCTTGGTGTCCCTGACTCGCTGGAGGATATAGAGGTCTGTATCCATGCATTCAGTGTTCTCCTCACCATGCTCCTCTTCCTACTCACTACTGGATTCATCCGCTGCAGCCTGTGGAACTGTGTCAAGATCCTCTTCCTCCAGTGGGTCCCCCCTTTGCCAATGCCAGATTGTGGAGAGCGCAGCATGTAACCACTATCAGAGGCACACGCTTTGGGGGGTATGGTAGTGCTCCCCCTGAATGGTAACGGAAGCATTTCTTCAGAAGACCTATGGACCTCTCTATCACTGCCCTTGTGGAGGAATGACTCCTATTATAACACTTCCCTGCCTCTGTTCTTGGGTGGTGGCAAGGCATCATAAACCACCTTGTCACCCAACAGCCATCCATCCAGTCGGGCTGGAGCACTGAATAGCCTCAGCACCTGGGCATGTCTGAGAATATAAGCATCATGGGAGCTGCCAGGATACAGTGCACAGACTTGCAGAATCTGCGTCCTGTGGTCACACACTATCTGGACGTTCGTGGAGTGGAAGCCCTTCCTGTTTGATGAAGGCACCCGGCTGACCCGCTGGCGCCTTGAAGGCCACATGCGTGCAGTCGATTGTGCCCTGGATGTGGGGGAACCCAACAAATGCTGCAAAGACTCTGGCTCGCTCAGCCTGGCTGGCTTCGTCCGTATGGAAATGAATAAATGTCATTATCAGCTTGAACAGAGCTTCTATCACCAGCTTGACACAACTGTGGACAGCTGATTAGGAGACTCCATAAAGGTCCTCCACTGACCCCTGGAAAGAGCTGGAGGCATAGAAGTTGAGGGGCACTGTGACCTTCAGAGCCACTGGCATGGGGTGTCCACTCACACTTGGAGCTGATCTCAGGCGCAATCATCCGACAAGTGGAAGTCACCGCCTCCTTGGAGAGGCAGAGCCTCCTTCGGCATTGCACCTTAGACATGTTGAGGTGGCTGCATCACTTCCTGTAAACCCCGGCAGCAGGATAGTGGCATCTCCTGCAGCCCCTTCCGCCTTGGACTACCTGCTGGCCCTGCACCCCTTGTGCCTGCACCTCTCCTCCCACGGGTCTCCCCCCTGGAAGCTGCATTGGGACACGTGGCCTCCTCTCCCTTCTGCCCCTCTCTTCCTCAGAGGAGGAGGTGCCTCCAGCGGAAACCACAATCCCCATTACCAGAGTAACAGAGGGCTGTCCGATATCTGAAAGGGTCCACATGGTCAAAATTCTACAGGGGCCATGGAGACACCAATGAGTCCTGAAATGAAGTCTGGAAATGCTAAGAATGAAGCTCAGAACTGAGATGAAGCTGTCAAGTTCAAATAAGCAACCAGCAGCAAACTATCTCCTAAACTGCTCACTGTTCACACTGGCAATGCTGCCTTTTTATCCCACCCTTAGAAGAGGTCTTGCAAAATGTGGGCTGCTCGCCTGCCTGTTTTGCCCGTGCAACGAGCATGAAATCACACGGGCAACGTAAAATCGGGTTCAGTTGGGTTTTTAATGGCATTAAGTGGCCTCTTATTTGATGGTGGGTGCGGCTTCGATACTGGCGCGTGCCCTCCGACCTGAAGATTGCGCACGTGCAGGATGATGTCGGGACACTCACCCAATGTCTTCTTGCACTATTTTATGCCCAAGCGGGTTCGGCATATACCCGCCTGTGAGGCATAAGATGCTGCCTTTTAATTTGCATTCTGCACCTGAGGGGTGGCACATTCATGTTTTTGTGCTGCTTGAGCGGTCAGAAAAACTTCCGAGGCCCCACTCCAAGTACGTCAATGGAATGGAGGTGCCGCTGACCGGTCTCAGCTGTGGAAGAATGCTCACTTTTGACAAGTTTTTCCAATTGCTTCCCTCACCACCCACAACCCACCCCACCCCCGGCATGTGCTTGTGTATTTCGTTCAGTCTGTGATCCCAACGAACCCCACCCCCCACTGCGCCCAGCCCCTCGCCCCTCCACCCCACCCGGCCTCATCCGCACTGGAGACCTTGTCCCAGCACCGCACTGAGAGCCAGCCGGGAAAAAGCGACTTCCCTCACTGAACGCGCGGCTCAAAATCCTTGGCGTCCTATGGGTGATGCTGGCAAGCGTTGCGCAAGGTTGTGTACCCTCGCCTCCGGGTTCCCCTTGAAGGTCAGATCACCAGGTGCACGCCTTTTAAAGAAGCTGTGAAGCATGCCGTTCTGAAGTCACGTCAGCGAGCAGGGCTGATAATGAGATGCTAAAGTATTTAAATTAGGTTCTTGACGTGCGGTGGCAGGAAATGTGGCCCGCTGTTGACAGGTGGAATGGGCAATCGCAAACTGGTTTCACAACGGCGTGAACCGATCTTTGGCCTTCTCGCCAATGGGACCAGATGATTCCGCACATAGATGTAACTGATGTGGCTGTGCACATGTACTGAGTTTACAATCGTCACTGCTGCCGCTGGCTGTTTTTCTCCTGCTGGCACTGTTTGAGCCTCAGGCTGAAAGAAGGTAAGAAGGAACGCTGCTGCATTAGAAAAATTACAATGATTAAAAAGGCCTAAAAGGGTCACTTATCTTAAGATAAATTGGCAAAGCTGCTGATTTAGCAACTTTTTTGTTTATGAAGTCGCATCCATTTTGTTGAAAAAATGTTCGACTTGGTAACTTGGTGGGCACTAGGACCACAATAAAATGGCAGCGAGTGAGTAGGAAATGACCTAAGCCCTCCTTAAAACATGGACCTTTCTTGCACCCGTCTCAGTCATTACGGTTCAAGCACATTACTTCAACCCAAAGAGACAGTGGATCAGTGTGTCATCGACTTTTAACAATGTTGCTCAACCTATTTTCCTCCAATTTTGGGACATTGAACACAACTCATATTGGAAGCCAGGATTAAGCATTTAAAAGACCCTGGGTTGAAGGGGACTAGAGAAAGTAGAAACTAAAAAAGAGAAAAAGGTATCAAAAAACTGAGTGTGGGAAAGTGGTTAAGGGCAATGGGGTGAGATGGCAGGATGGATGAGAAATTGGGCCTGTGAAGAAACTCACTTCCTGCCGGTTTTCTGTGATGTCACTTCCTCTGACATCTCCTGGAATATGTCCAGTTGGCAACCCTAGACTCCAGCAGTCATTATATTATGTGGGTTTCTGAAGAGTATGTGAAACCTGGGCCTCGCATAAAGGATTGTATACAAATACTATATGCTTGAAGCAATCTGTATTGCAATAGCTGAGCATCTTGTTATATTGTCCTCTTTGTCTTTATTGAGGAGTTGTAAATAAAGTTAGTACTTTAGTGGCTGCCTGTGGTTGAGCATGCATTTCTCTTACTCAGTGCAATAAAAAATGGAAAGATGCCTCTCTCTTACCCTTTATATATCTAAAAAAAACTCTTGCAATCTTCTTTTATATTACTGGCTAGTTTACCTTCATATTTAATCTTCTCCCTCCTTACTTCTTTTTTAGTTGTCCTCTGTTGGTCTTTGTAAGCTTCCCAATCCCCTGGTTTCCCACTGCTCTTCGCCGCATTGTATGCTTTTTCTTTAGCTTTTATGCTGTCCCTGACTTCCCTTGTCAGCCATGGTTGCCTCATCCTCCCTTTAGTATGTTTCTTCTTCCTAGGGATGAATTTTTGCTGTGTCTCCCAAATTACTCCCAGAAATTCCTGCTATTGCTGTTCCACTGTCTTTTCTGTGGACAGGTTAGGAGAATGGGCTAAGAAGTGGCAGATGGAATACAATGTGGGCAAGTGTGAGGTCATGCACTTTGGTAGGAAGAATAGAGGCACAGACTATTTTCTAAATGGGGGGAGAATTCAGAAATTTGGAGTGCAAAGGGACTTGGGAGTCCTAGTCCAGGATTCTCTTAAGTTTAACTTGCAGGTTGAGTCGGTAGTTAGGAAGGCAAACGCAATGTTGGCATTTATTTTGAGAGGACTAGAATATAAAAACAGGGATGTGCTGCTGAGGCTTTATAATGCTCTGGTCAGACCACATTTAGAATATTGTGAGCAATTTTGGGCCTCGTATCTCAGGAAGGATGTGCTGGCCCTGGAGAGGGTCCAGAGGAGGTTCACGAGAATGATCTCAGGAATGAAAGGCTTAACATATGAGGAATGTTTGAGGACTCTGAGTCTATACTCGTTGGAGTTTAGAAGGATGAGGGGGGATCTGATTGAAACTTACAGAATACTGAAAGGCCTGGATAGAGTGGATGTGGGGAAGATATTTCCATTAGTAGGAGAGACTAGGACCTGAGGGCACAGCCTCAGAGTAAAGGGAAGACCTTTTAGAACAGAGATGAGGAGAAACTTCTTTAGCCAGAGCGTGGTGAATCTGTGGAATTCATTGCCACAGAAGGCTGTGGAGGCCAGGTAATTGAGTGTATTTAAGACCGAGATTGATACGTTCTTGACTGGTAAGGGGATCAAAGGTCACGGGGAGAATGCAGGAGAATGGGGTTGAGAAACTTATCAGCCATGATTGAATGGCGGAGCAGACTCGATGGGCTGAATGGCCTAATTTCTGCTCCTATGTCTTATGGTCTTATGGTCTTAACTCATTCAACTCAACCTGTCTAAATACCATTGAAGCCTCTTAACACTCTCCTCATTGCTCATATTTCCACCAAGTTTTGTGTCATCAACAAACTTAGGAATATTACATTTGGTTCCCTCATCCAAATCATTGATATATATTGTGAATAGCTGGGGCCCAAGCACTGATCCCTGCAGCACCCCACTAGTCATTGACTGCCACTCCGAAAAAAAACCCATTTATTCCTACTTTCTGTTTCCTGGCTGCTAGCCAATTCTCAATCCATGCCAATATATTATCCCCAATCCCATGTGCTTTAATTTTGCACAGTAACATTTTATGTGGGACTTTATCAAAAGCTTTCTGAAAATCCAAATATGACACATACACTGGTTCTCCCTTATCTATTCTATTAGTTACATCCTCAAAGAACTCCAGTAGGTTTGTCAAATATGATTTCCCTTTCATAAATTCATGTTGACTGTCTAATCCTGTTGAGATTTTCTAAGTGTTCTGTTATCACATGCTTTATAATAGACTCTAGCATTTTCCTTACTACTGATGTTAAACTAAATGGTCCATAATTCTCTGTTTTCTCCCTCCCTCCTTTTTCAAATACTGGGGTTACATTTTCTACCATCCAATCTGCTGGGACTATTCCAGAATCTACAGAATTTTGAAAGATGACAACCACAATTTCCAGGCCACCTCCCTTAGTACCCTGGGATGTAGATTACTGGACCCTGGGGATTTATTGGCTTCCAGTCCCATTAATTTCTCCAGCATTATTGTTTTAGTAATACTAATTTCCTTCAATTCCTTCTCCTCACTAGACCCTTGCTTCTCTAGTATTTCTTGGAAGTTATTTATGTCTTCCTCCATGAAGACAGAACTAAAGTAGTTGTTCAACTGCTCTGCCGTTTCCTTGTTCTCTATTATAAATTCTCCTGTTTCAGACTGTAAGGGACCTACATTTGTCTTCACTAATCTTTTTCTTTTTACATACTTTTGCAGTCCGCTTTTATGTTCCTTGCAAGTTTTCCCTCATACTCTATTTTCTCCCTTTAATCAATCTCTTGGTCCTCCTTTGCTGAATTCTAAACTGCTTGCAATCCTCAGGTTAGCTACTTTTTCTAGCAACTTTATATGACTCTTCATTGGATCTAACACTATCCTTAATTTCTTTTGTTAGCCATGGTTGGGCCACTGTTCCTGTCGTGTTTTTCCGCCAGAAAGGAATGTATAACTGTTGCTTTTGAGGTGGTGTCTAACCATTGTTGTCCGAGAACCCCGAGTACAATGGACTATTCTAAAATTAATGAGATTCTGGACTCTTATTATGCTACGACCAAGAACAAAATTTCACTGAGAGTTATGTTCTTTGAAAGGAAGCAGTTGCCAAGTGTAACTGTTGCAGATTACATCCTTGAATTAAAGAAACTTTCTCATCATGGTGGGTATGGTGTGAACTTAGAAATCAATCTTAGAGGCACATTTGTAGGAGGCCTAAAGAGCAATACAGTCCAGTCCAAGCTCTAGACCAAAGGCAATGAGCTGATGTGGAAGGCAGCCTGCAATGAGGACATAACCATGGAAGTCAAAGAAGGAGATAGTTTTCAATTGCTCAGGAGTTCTTTTCCTGAGCTGACAGGGGACGGTCCACCGATTTCAGCAGGATCCAGACCTCAGCAGCCAAGTTCACTGTCTCAGGATGGAATTTTCCCTTCCGGGGTTAAGTCCCATGGCGGGGGCGGGGTCAGGGAGTGTTTTCCACCATGGAGACCACCGGGAATTCACACGGTATTGTGTGACCCCGGCCTCATTAATTATGCAGTCAGGGCCTTCCCGACATTCTACGTGGCAGGGCGGGATGGATGGCACATGCCCCTCCGTCACATCCAGGCACCATTTTTGAAATGTGCCTGGACATCAGCTGACCCAACGTAGAAGATAGAAGATGGACCTCCTTGAAGATCCTGAAGTCAGATGATCCACATAGTAGTTGCTCAAGTAACCCGCTGCTGCACGTGATGCTCCAGTGTCCATTTGCTGGAGGCCTCCATCTTCTCTTCCGATTACCATGAGCTGCCCCAGGTCTTCCTCAGCTAAGTCTGACATCTACGTGTCACGTTGGTCCTGAACCAGTGAGATTTCCCGCTGGTGGCCTGGACAATCAGGCGGGGCGGTTGTGAGGGGGGGGAATCGATTCCGGTCGGATCTTCATCTGCATCCCATTAGTGGGATGCAAATCCATTTTACACTGGCCTCTGGTGGGAATGGTGACCCGGCATGGCAGCCAGGAGTGAAAGGTTTCACCATAATTTTACATCAGCGGGCAACAGACTTTTCAGCTCCCGCCATATTGTTCCCCTCGCCTGCCATTAAACCTGCCGTGAGGAGTCAGAAATTTTGATGCTCCCATTGCCATGGTAACCAGCAACCATTCAAATGTCCCCATTTCCAGTTAATGTATTATGCCAGTCAGTCTTACCCAGACGGCAAGGAATGGAGGAAACTGTATTGCTTCAGGTGGTGGTGAGCATCCATGTCTCAGCCATGCACCAGGTCGGGGTCCATGGTAGATCTAAAGTTAGTTCAGGAGCCTGGAAATCCTCGAATGTGTATATGATAGGTCTGGAAGCAGAAAATGATGCCATAGAGCAGGAAGATCAAGAGCTGTAATCAGTCATAGCGCAAGAAAACCAATACATGGAAGATGACAGTAATAGGGCTGAAGATATAATTCCAGCACCCACAGTAAAATTAAAATCAGAGATTCACAATTTACTTTAATTTTTAATACAGTCACAGCCATGTCTGTTATCACAGAAGGAGAGTACAAAAAGTCCGTGAGCCATATTCCCTTACGCAAAACTTGTGTGAAACTGACTTGCTGTTCCAATGTTAGGTGAAGTTAGTGTTAGGGTGGGATATGAAGATATCCTTTTATGTGCCATTGGTAGTGATAGGAAGGAATAAAGTCTACCTGATAGGAAGAAATTGGCTTAAGAATATACAGTTAAACTGGGGAGAGTTATTTACAATTGGGATCAGTGAAAGTACTAAGATAAAAGCAAAATACTGCAGATGCTGGAAATCTGAAATAAAAACAGAAAATGCTGGGAAATGCTTCAGGAAGAAGAGTCACGTGGACTCGAAGCGTTAATTCTGTTTCCGTCTCCACTGGTGCTGCCAGCCCTGCTGAATGTTTCCAGCATTTCCTGTTTTTATATCAGTAAAAGTACGCCTGTCCTTGAGGAAGTGCTAAGAGAGCACGAAGTGGCCTTTGAACAAGGAGGACCAAATGATAAAATTAACCATCAGTGTGGTATTAAATATTACAAGTCAGTGACCCATGCAAATGCAGATGCACTTTTGAAATTTGCAACGAATACTGATTCATTTCTAGCCTCTGAGTTACCTGTGAATTACTTTACATACACAAGTGACATACCAGTGTCTGCCAAAGAAACTAATGAAGAGTCTCGCAAGGATGTAATGCTCAGTAAAGTGCTCAATGATGTCATGAATAGCTGGCCTCCCTAGGTGGCATGGGCCAACCCATTGTTGGCAAATGCCATCAGCCCTATAAAATGGCCCCTAATTGGGCCTTTAATTATGCAAATAGGCTGCCCGCCCCCTTGGAGCGGGCAGCTGATCTGCTTCACAGTCCATCAGCGGGAAACTTCCCTGTCCCGAAGCAGCTACCCACTATTTTATCAGGGGCGGGGAGTGAATTAAATTCTGTCTGTGGTTTTCATATGACTGGTGAAAATATTTAAAGATTCTTTCAGGCCTTTAACTTGCCAGGAACTATTTCTAAGGGCTATAGTAGTTGCCTGGCCCTGCCTTCCAGCACCCTGACACACCCCTCCCCAACCCCCCCCAACCAATACTAACCACTGCCTGCTGATTTTGAAGTCACTCATACCAGCTTCGGGCAGGAGTCAGTGCTTGAAAATGAGGCCCAGGAGTCAAAATCCTATACTCCAGAGGGCCGGATGTTTCATCACCCACTTCTGACCTGCACATCCTGACTCTCCCAAGTTAAAATTGCCCTTAAAGGAGTCTGTGAGGAGAAAAAGTTTCCTGTGGCCCTTTTATGAAAAGACGCCCTATGGCACAGGGTGCCTGACCAGATGCAACCTCCCCCACCCCCAACCCAACCACGATGCCACTAGGTGCCTGGACACTAGGTGCCGACCACCCTCACCATAGGTAAAATTCCAGCAGCGGTAAAAGGAGGTCCTTAAGTAGCTGTTGGCTGCTTAAGGACCTCAATTGGCCCATGGCCCAAGTGGGCTATCTGACACCTCCCCCACCACTGGTAAAGTACACAATGGGGCAGGTGAGGGTGGGTAGCTGATGAGCACAATGTTGCTACCATAGAGCCCAATTTTACAACATTCCCATACCTGCCAACCTGCCCCAAGGCAAGCTTAAAGTTCCTGCCAATTGAAATTCCCTACGGATTGTCCCTGTCTGGAATCTGCTCCCCTATCCCATCGTATAAACAGCTGGAACTGGTCTTATAGTGGGAGACAGGGACGACCTCTGGAAATGGAGAGAATTGTGTCTTGAGTTCTACACACTCTGAAACCAATAGCAATTGGATGGAGAGATAATGAGGTAAATGTATAATTCTATAGTGTTGTAATAAAAAGTGCTATTAATGCTTTTGTAAGACGCAGATGATTCCAAGCATGAAAAGGGGAGTGCTTTGGGTATAACATGAATCATAAGCATGTTTAAAAAGAATGCTTTAACAATCTGGCCACACCTTCCCACATCCTAGCAACAGTTACACACCACTGGCACAGCTCTGAGTCTCTGGGTTTCATGTTTGGGTTGCTGATGGTGGAGTGGGAAGGTGAGGAGGGTGGAGCATGCAGACACAATGGGCAGAATTTTCCCGTTGGCAAGTTGGGGGTGGTGCCCGCTCGCCGATGCGAAAATGACGTGGGATGATGTTGGGGGGAGGTCCCGACGTCATCCTGCCCCATTTAAATTTTCAGGAAGTCAGGGGGACAGCGAAATCAGCTGTGGGACCGCTGACCTGTCAATGGCCAATTGAGGCCATTGACAGGGTAGTTAAACCAATTAAACTCCCAGGTCAGGAGCACCAGCGGGACTCCCACTGGTGGGATGAGGTTTCATGTCTGTTTTTAAAAAGTTTAATAAAGTGTCTGTGCTTTTTATTAACATGTCCCATCTCGTGTGACATTGTCACATGAGTGGGTCATGTTAATAATTTTTTTATTTTTCTATTTTTGAAGTTTTCAAACCTTTCACCGATCTCCCTGAGACAGCACTTAGTCTCAGGGAGATGTGCGCTCTTTCCCGTGCATGCGTGAAAGAGCGCGCTCTGACAGTTGGGAAATCCCACCCCCCCCCCCCCCCCGCACAGGAAGTGCATAGCGTTTCCCGTTGGGTGGCCCGATGGGTGGGCCTTAATTGGCTTGCCCACTCAAAATGGCGGCGGGGCCTGTTTCAGCAGTGGCGATCGGCTGCCCACCTGCCGCCGAGCCGGTGGGGCCCACCCGCCTGTCAAGGGCAAAATTCTGCCCAAAGTGTTACATTCTGGCTGTTACACGCAGGTTCTGGAGTTTTTCCTTTGTCACTTTTGGTGAGGTGCAAGGGAATTCTCTGACCTTTTTTTGGAAATGGATAAGAATCGTGTGTAGCCGGTATCCTGGCCTGGTGACCTGAGCTGATTAAGGAACGCTTGTCTGTTTATGTGACCTGTCTGACTTGGAGCTCAGTGTAGGAGGTGTTAGAAATGAGATGGTGTGTGTGTGGGGGGTGGGGGGGGTGGTGGGTGGTGTGTGTGAGGTGTGGGCAAAGGGTACAGGAGCCTATAGGAAAATGAGGAAAAGGGCAGCACCCAAGCTGAACAATTCCCTGAGGAGATTTAATATTTCGCACATCAGCGCAATTGTGACAGGACAATGTCACACAACTCATCACAGCTGCTGCTCAACCGGCTTCAATTTCAAAGACCCCCCTCTAACCTTTGCCGAAAATAAATTTAATTGTTTTCCTTCCTCAAATCTCTGCCAGCTCCTACAACTCCCCAAAGGTTGTGGAGGTCACTCTTTCATCTGGGTGACTTGGGAATGAGCCCTTGGGTTCTGTGAGTAGCTAAACAATTAAAAAAAATTGCACACCCACCCCCAACATGAAGACTAAAAAATCCAAAGGCAAAAATTAGCCCAGCGGGGAATAGAGAATACATTATACAGATCAATGGCCACACACAAAGTGTGCTTACGAAAGGTTGGTGTCAACAGTTACTTACACCGAATGATTTAATGTTAGTGCAGTGCTCTCCTGTTAAGTGCATAACTGATTTACTAGATTGTTTTATACTTCATCTCACTTTATATTTAATAGGAGTAAAACATGTGGCAAGAGAGGAATATAAGAGATGTAATTCAGATATTGTTTCGAAACTTAACCAAGCAACAATTTTAATGAAGAAAATAGCTTTCTTAGATACGAGCACAATAAATACTTTAAGCTGGCTATTTATCACAAGATGGTTATTTTTCTTTTATTATTAACCTGTGCAAGAATTTACTAGGGCCCATTCTAACATAGAATAATGGAATAGGTTGCATGGTATGTCCGACAACAATAACGTGCATTTACATAGTGCCTTTAACATAGTAAAATGTCTCAAGGCACACGTGTATTGAAAATCCTACTCAGCTCTGCGGTGCTTAGTATGTGGGCGGGAATTTGGTGGAGCTGGGTGGTATCCTTACCAGGATTTCAGAATGCAAGATGATGGGGAAAGGGAGAGAAGGGTAATTTTGAGCGAGAAGATTAGGATCAGTGCTATAAGGTGCATATTGTAAATGAAATGGCTGGTGGGGAACTGGGATCTGCCTGTTCAGTGGTTGGCTGTGCATGCCTTCAGCCGCAGGGATTGTGGTGGATGGGGTGGAACTGCAGGAAGGATGATCTTCCATGCTTCTCCTAGCTGCAGATTCAGTCTATCACCTTTTGCACTTGAAGATATTACACAGGCCTGGATTTTCTGTGCCCTTTGGCGTCAGGCGTGTTTGGAGGCGTGAGCGGACAATACGGCGCGATGCCGTGA
This sequence comes from Carcharodon carcharias, assembly GCF_017639515.1. Lineage (NCBI taxonomy): Eukaryota > Metazoa > Chordata > Chondrichthyes > Lamniformes > Lamnidae > Carcharodon > Carcharodon carcharias. The sequence goes on from NC_054472.1 coordinate 172,706,435, forward strand.
AAACCAGTTCGCAATCGTCCGCTCAGCCTTCCGATGACGGGCCGTGCACTCCACCGTCGGACGTCAGGAACCTCGTTGTAACACATCAGCATATCACCATGAGGCCTGCCCGCCGGAATCCTTCCCCACGCTGCTGGATTGTTTGCCCACGCTGGTGTAGAACACATCTTTACAACTGTGACATGCAGAAGTCAGGACTTACCGCCTGGGCCTTGCTCACGTCGCGGACATCCAAGGAGCAGGAGGTGCTGGAGCCAGACACCAAAGGCACTCTGGAGGAATGTCCATGGCATGCTGGGTGGATTCTCGTGTACATGGCCCTGCTGAGAAGCAGCGCACGGAAGTTGCATAGTCACTGTTGATGCTCACAATAGGTGATGGTCAAGGGGGTGGAAGACGAAGGGCTAGGATCCGCTGGGAGAGGAAGAGGTGTTGGGAGGGAGCGAGGTTGGGAGCGGGGGAATGATGATGTCGGGATAGGGTGAGGTTGGGAAGGGTGGAATGAAAGTACGCAGGGGAGGTTGGGAGAAGGGAAAACGGGGGAAGGAGTGGGCAACAGGGGAGAATATGGCAACCAGAGAGGTAGGTGTAAGGAGGGGGTGGAAATCGCAAGGGAAGGAGAGCGGAGAGGAGGGAGTGTCTGGGGGAGGAAGGAGAATAGAGAGGGGACGGTATCTGGGGGGTAGGAAGGGGTGCAGAGAGGTGAGGTGTGCTGAGGGGGAAAGGGATGCGGAGGGGGGAATGTGCAAGGGAGAGGTCAGATAGGTCCATGTCTCCTTCCTGGGGAGTGAACTGAGGGTGGGCGTGGTATGGAGGAAAGGTGAGAATGAGCTAGGGCAGAGTGAGGTGGTAGTGTGGGAGGGTGAGGGTTCGACGGTAGTGGTAGAAAGGACAGTGAGGGCGGTTGGTTGGGACCCGGAAGCAGACACGGACCCTGGAGATGGGATGAAGGAGGCTGGGGAGGTGAATGTGGATGGGTTGAGATTTTAGGGAAGGAAGGGAATGTGCATGTTCACCTGGATAACCCCGAAGGAAAAGGTTGTGGCTGGCAGGTAACAGAGGGGAGGTGGGAGGGGATGTCGGGGGCATCAACTGTGATGGGGGAGAGGAAATGGGTGACTGGGGGAGGGTAAAAGATGGGGAAGTGTACAATGCAGTGAAACTAGAACATGCTTGCTAAATCAAAAGTGAAATGAGAGTCGTGATGGGCGAGATCATAGGAATGTGATCAGTGGGTGGGCTGAGATGCAGGTCAGCTCAGATGGACAACTGAAAGTGAACCCCAGCAGGCAGTATTCAAAATGCTCAGGACATTGAGATAAGTGTGAAATATGAAGGACCCGTGTGCTTCCATGAGGTTCCGAAAGGCCCTGCCACACAAACACTTTCCCTTCGGAATCACTCACTTTGCTCCCTCTGCGGTGATGGGTCTTCCAGGCTGCTCATTTCCACCTCTTCAATTGAGAAGGTGTCCTCTTGGCTGGAGATGAGGACGTGGATGGAGCTGAGGGACTGGCTGGCAGAGAGTGTCGGTCGCTTGGCAGAGCTCCCTATGAACCAAAGTCGAGATAATTAGTGCATGGCAGCAGAGTCAGAAGCAGGAGAGATAGAGCACTCACAGTTGCGTGGAGGGAGGGATGATGTAGCGCAGGATCCTCACACGAGTATTCGCCGCTGACCTCACCATCGCTGCAGACAGGGTCCACATCGTCACCAGACAGCCCGATGGAAAGTTCCTAAAAGTGAGTGAGGGGCCTAATGTGAGCCACTCCACCCTCGGTTTGGGACCTCTCCCTGCTGTTTTTAGCCAGCTTCTCCTGCATGAAAACAGATGGAGAGAGAGTGAGCAGGAAGCATGGCGCTGCGTGGCATGTTTGTGTGGTGAGTGGTGCCATGGACGGGATGAGGGTGCGAGCTCCAGCGGGTATGAGCCTGATGGAGATGTGAGGGTGTGTGTGAGAGTTAGTGATGTTGTCCCTTGAGGTGTGAGATCCCTGTGGATGTGTGATGGGTTTGTGCGTGTGTGGGTTGAGAGTGATGAGAAGGGTGACTCACCCTGGCAAAACTGATGAGACCATTCATCCTGTAGTGGTGCTGGATGACTGTCCTCCTTTGCAGGGCCTTGGCACTGACCACCACTGCTACTGCCTCCCGAACCTGGTTAGTAATGCTGCTGTCCATCCTGCAGCCAGGCTGGGGGAAAAGGACATCTTGACGGGTCTCCGCCTTGGGGCTGCAGTCTTCTTGCCTTTTGTGGACATCTTCCCTATAGTAGTTGTGTCCTGGAAGCACTGAGGTGTGTGTGCATGGCTGGACTTTAAATATGGTGCCCGGCGTGATGAAGTGGCGAGATGATGGCAGGTGGGTGAATGAGAGCCCGTCTACCATCGAAATAATGTGTTCCTCGGGAATGTATAAATAATGTGGTGGGATTGGGACGATATGATGTTTTACCCACCCGCTCCTGCACTTAGCGCAAATCTGGGACCATTCCACCCATAGTTTCTTTGCTCAATGTTAGTCAATCCAAAGATCATGAAAAGTTTAACCATACAACTATTCGGAAGTTAATGAATTAAGGGTGTGATAATGTTTTGTAACACAATATTAACAGCATACAATGACCAGGTACTCCTGTGACAAACAGCATTTCCCAGGAGGCCCTGTACCAACGCTTTGAAAGAGCTATCTGTTAGTCTCACTCTCCCCACTCTTTCTCCAGAACCCTGTATTTTGTTCCCTTTTTAACATTTATTCAACTCCCTTTTGAAATTTACCATTGAATCTGCTCCCATGCCTCTCTCAAGCAATGCATTCCAGATCAGAACAACTAACTGAACAGAACAATAGAATTGTTTCCAATCAGGTCATGGTAAAATAGAGCACTACAATGTGATAAAAACCTATCAATCTCAGATTTGAATTTTTCAATTAACCTTTTCTCAACAGCTAATTGGGAGAGAGAATTCCACACTTCCACTACCCTTCATGTGAAAAAGTGTGTCTTGCCATTGCCCCTGATCAGACTACTTCCAATTCTAAGGCTATGCCCCCTTGCCCTGGAATCCCTAACTGAAGACAAGGTGTAAGGGACCAACTGGAATAATAGGGTTGTAGAGGCACCAGCCCAGGGGAATGGCAGAGGCTACGTGGACATGCTTTCCTCTCTGAGGATGACTGCATTTATGCTTCCAGCACTGCCACTCCACGGTTGCTTCTCAGCCAGCCAGCCCAGACTGCAGCCGCTCATTCCAGACTGGAGCAATCCAAAGCTAGCCCCACAAGACCTGGAGCTGGTGGGGGTTATCCTTCAAGGCCAACGGCAGCCACCCCTAGTGAAATTCAGCAATCTTCCACCAGCCATGCTGCAGCCACTGGGATGGCTCTACGAGGGAGAACTAAGTTAGGTGAAGGCACCCACAAGACCCATAAGAGTGAATAATTCAGCTTTGTATGTATTATTGGATTTGTTGTAAGATAATGTTGTTATAGAATGGTTCTTTGTTGATGGCTTTTATTTCAGAATTTGGGCCAAGAGCATGCGGTGATAGTCTGTGGCAGAGGGATTGAAAGAACATAAGAACATAAGAAGTAGGAACAGGAGTAGAACATTCCGCCCCTTGGGCCTGCTCCACCATCAATAGGATCATAGCTGATCTTCTTGTGTTTCGATTTCCACATTCCCTGAGAAACGCGGAAAATTTTAGACCAACGCTGAGGTGGGGATGAGATTTCAGGGGAACCAGGGTCTGAGTATCCGTTCACAGGCAGCCCAACCACAGTGAAGGGGTTTTGGATGTAACCGTTCTTCCTCCTCTTCCTCCTTTTCCTCCTCTCAAGGTGCCCTCCAAAGGCTTGATGGCAAATCTGTGCCCTCATGATAGCAGGATTGTGGTGGATGCAGCAGACCACTACAAACTTGGACATACACTCCACTGAGTAATGGAGTGATCCCCCGGTGAGTAGTCCAGGTAGTTTATTTATTTATTTAGTGAATGCAAGTGCCCAAAGCCAAACGGTTGCCTCCTCATTGGCTGAGTTTAAGGTGATTAGTCTACCACTTAGCTTGTAGAGGGGACACTCCTCGATAACGTGCTGCATTGTTTGTGTCTTTCCACGAGTGCATAAGGGACACTCCCAAACGTGGAGCTTATCTGTATAGGGACCCTGACCTGTCCTGACCCTGTTTAGCAAATACCATTGTCGTTGTGGCAGTTCAAAGCTTGCCATTCGACAGATGGGCTTTGTTACAAGGAGCTTGTTGGTGACTTCCCGTGTGTCCCATTCCTTGATACAAAGGATGTCTGCTCATGGATCTTGCCCAGAAAGACTGATCCATATGGGGCGCTGAGATGGAAAGCATGCAGTAGGTGGGTTGAAAAGGTTATCATAGAGTGGTAAGTGAGGTGCAGCATAGATGGTCTCAGCCAGTGCAGACAGCAGAACCATTGTTTCAGCATGTCAATTGTTTGCTCCTGGCTGCTGCATAGTTCTCATTTTAGGCACTCTGTCAATGCATGGTCAGGTGGTGAAGAGGGGTCAGGTGTAGAGGGGGTATCCCTTATAACCCAGCAAGCAGTGACTGCTTCTTCATGATGGGCCAAAGATGGTGGGTATGGCTGACTGTCGCAGAATGAATGCATCGTGGTTGCTGCCAGGATATCGTGCTTTCACCAACAGAATCACCTGGGCATGGTCATACACCTGAATGGATGTCAAAAGAACAGTAGCCCTTGCAGTTCTGGTACATCTTCCAGTTAACACATGAGGTCCTGAACCAGGATCATGCAATCGATTGCACCCTGCATCATTGGAAAGCCCATCAGAGTTCCCCTGTACTCCACCCGAGCAAAGTCCTCAATCTGAGGTCTCTGCAGCAACCTGTCCCTCTGGGAAGCTGGCACTCAAATTACTTTTTCCCCCAGCCTGGTACAGCCCACTGTTATCCCTTGACTCGCCATGTCAGTCAGGACTGCTGGAAGAAGTTCAATAACCTCACAGGGTTGGTCAAGGTCAGTGAATCCAGATATGTCAGGCCTGTCACCCAATCACAACTCAGCCTTGAATATATTCCTATAAATTTTGCACAGTGCCAGCATCTGAGCTGGTGGAGGCCAGTGTCCGATCATGTAGTGGTGCCTCTTTAAGAGGTCTATGGTCACACCACCTGTACCTTGCACTTCATTCCAGGTAGCAGGATGAAGGTCAGATTGGATTTGAGAAGGGAATAAGGAGCACACCATCATCCTGACTGTTCCCATCCCCAGTCAAAGCTGGTCCCATGGTGTAGAGCACTGTTTCCTTCATGGGACTCAGTCGATGCAGGTGCATCTATCTCGCTCTGGCTTTGCTCTGCTTCCTGCAGTTATTGACCGCTTTGTCTTACAAGAGAGGGAAAAATATCAGTGAATGTGTTGTGTTGCGATTGGGTGACAGGCCTGACATATCTGGAGGCATGTGGAAGCAGCAAGAGCTGGCATCATTGGAAGATGTGTGAGTTTGAGGTAGAGTTGCTGAAAGTTAGACCTGAGTCCTGATTGCTAGGGGCTGCTAATGGATGACTAATGATGCTGTGGTTCATTGATCAGCATGAGAGTTTGTTGGTGCGATGGGTAGGAGATGTCCTTGGGAGATGCATTCACTGACCTTGACCAACCCTGTGAGGTTATTGAACTTCTTCCAGCAGTCCTGCTAGATCCTAGGGGCCAGACTCCAGGAATAGACATGCCTGGCCACCTGCTTACACCCCTCCTTCAAGGGGTGCCTTGAGGACCTCATGATCCCCTGGGGAATTTGGCATCTCTGATAAGAACATATGAAATCGGAGCAGGAGTAGGCCATTTGGCCCCTCGAGCCTGCTCTGCCAAGCAATCTAATTACGGTTGACCTGATAGTGGCCTTAACTCCACTTTTCTGCCTGCCCTCCCACAGCTTTTGACTCCCTTGTAGGACAAAAATCTGCCTAACTCAGCCTTGAATATATTCAATGATCAAGCTTCCATTGCTCTATGGGGTAGAGAATTCCAAAGATTAGCAACCCTCTGAGAAAAGAAATTCCACCTCACCTCTATCCTAGATGGGAGACCCCTCATTTTTTTTAAAACTCTAGCCCCTAGTTCTAGATTCCCCACAAGGGAAAACATCATCTCAGGGTATACCCTACCAAGCCACCTTGGAATCTTACATGTTTCGATAAGATCACCTCTCATTGTTCTAAACATCAATGGGTATAGGCACAACCCGCTCAAACCTTCCTCATAAGGTAACTCCTTTGTCTGTGGAATCAACCTATTGAACCTTACATGACTACCTCCTGTATATCACAGAATCACACTGTGCAGAAGAGGCCCTTCGGGCCATCGAGTCAGCACCGACATGTGAGAAACACCTGACCTAATCCCATTTACCAGCACTTGGCTCATAGCCTTGAATGTTATGATGTGCCAAGTGCTCATCCAGGTACTTTTTAAAGGATGTGAGGCAACCCGCCTCCACCACCCTCCCAGGCAGTGCATTCCAGACTGTCACCACCCTCTGGATAAAAATTTTTCCTCACATCCCCCCTAAACCTCCTGCCCCTCACCTTGAATTTATGTCCCCTTGTGACTGACCCTTCAACTAAGGGGAACAGCTGCTCCCTCTCCACCCTGTCCATGCCCCTCATAATCTTGTACACCTCGATCAGGTTGCCACTCAGTCGTCTCCGCTCCAATGAATACAACCCAAGTCTATCCAACCTCTCTTCATAACTTAAATGTTCCATCCCAAGCAACATCCTGGTGAATCCCCTCTGCACCCCCTCCAGTGCACTCACATCCTTCCTATAATGTGGTGACCAGAACTGCACACAGTACTCCAGCTGTGGCCTCACCAAGGTTCTATACAACTCCAACATGACCTCCCTACTTTTGTAATCTATGCCTCAATTGATAAAAGCAAGTATCCTATATGCCTTTTTCACCACCCCACTAACATGCCCTTCTGCCTTCAGAGATCTATGGACACTCACGCCAAAGTCCCTTTGTTTTTCAGAACTTCCTAGTGTCATGCCGTTTATTGAATGCTTCCTTGTCAAATTACTCCTTCCAAAGTGTATCACCTCAGACTTTTCAGGGTTAAATTCTGTCTGCCACTTATTTGCCCATCGCATCTATACCTTCCTGTAGCTCAAGACACTCAACCGCACTATTAACCACCCGGCCAATCCTTGTGTCATCTGCAAACTTATTAATCCTACCCCCAACATAGTCATCTATGTCATTTATATAAATGACAAATAATAGGGGACTGAGCACAGATCCCTGTGGTACGCCACTGGACACTGGCTTCCAGTCACTAAAGCATCTTCCTGTCATCACACTCTGTCTCCTACAACTAAGCCAATTTTGAATCCACCTTATCAAATTACCCTGTATCCCATGTGCATTTGCCTTCTTTATAAGTCTCCCATGTGTATGGGAAACAAAGCAGCAGGTTAGCATGTGGAGGGGTGGATTCAACTTCATAGAAAATTATGAAAAAACTGAAAAGAAAGGAGAGACCAGGAGAGGCTATTAAAGTCTCCAGAACACAAAATAGGACAGAGTGTTTGGAAAGGGCTAGGAATCTAACTTCAAACACATCAGATAAAGGGACGACAATGAGAAAGGGGAAGGGAAATACAGGACTGAAGGTCTTGTATCTGAATGCACACAGTATACGGAATAAGGTAAATGAGCTTGTGGCGCAGATTGAAATTGGCAGGTATGATGTGGCGGGCATTACGGAGACATGGCTGCAAGGGGATCAGGACTGGGAGCTAAATATCCAAGGATATACATCCTATCGAAAAGATAGGCAGGTTGGCAGGGTGGGATTGCTTTGTTAATAAGAAATGAAATTAAATCGATAGCAAGAAATGATGTAGGGTCAGATGATGTAGAATCTGTGTGGGTAGAGTTGAGGAACCGCAAAGGTATAAAAACCATAATGGGAGTTATGTACAGGCCTCCGAACAGTAGTCAGGATGTGGGGCACAAGATACACCAGGAGATAGAAAAGGTGTGTAAGAAAGGCAAGGTTACAGTGATCCAAAACAAAAACAGAATTACCTGGAAAAACTCAGCAGGTCTGGCAGCATCGGCGGAGAAGAAAAGAGTTGACGTTTCGAGTCCTCATGACCCTTCGACAGAACTTGAGTTCGAGTCCAAGAAAGAGTTGAAATATAAGCTGGTTTAAGGTGTGTGGTTGGGGGGTGGGGGGGGGGGGGGTGCAGAGAGAAAGGTCACAGTGATCATGGGGGATTTCAATATGCAGGTAGACTGGGAAAATCAGGTTGGTAGTGGATCCCAAGAAAAGGAATTTGTGGAATGTCTACGAGATGGCTTTTTGGAGCAGCTTGTGGTGGAGCCCACTAGGGAACAGGCAATTCTAGATTTAGTGATGTGTAATGAGGCAGATTTGATAAGAGAGCTTAAGGTGAAGGAACCCTTAGAAGGAAGTGACCATAATATGATAGAATTTACCCTGCAATTTGAGAGGAAAAAGCTGGAATCAGATGTAATGGTATTACAGTTGAATAAAGGCAACTACAGAGGCATGAGGGAGGAGCTGGCCAGAATTGACTGGGAGATGAGCCTAGCAGGAAAGACAGTGGAACAGCAATGGCAGGAGTTTCTGGGAGTAATTTGGGAGACACAGCACAAATTCATCCCTAGGAAGAAGAAGCATACTAAAGGGAGGACGAGGCAACCATGGCTGACAAGGGAAGTCAGGTACAGCATAAAAGCTAAAGAGAAAGCATACAATATGGCGAAGAGCAGTGGGAAACCAGGGGATTGGGAAGCCTACAGAAACCAACAGAGGACAACTAAAAAAGAAATAAGGAGGGAGAAGAATAAATATGAGGGTAAACTAGCCAGTAATATAAAAGAAGATTGCAAGAGTTTTTTTAGATATATAAAGGGTAAGAGAGAGGCAAAAGTGGACATTGGGCTGTTGGAAAATGATGCTGGAGAAGTAGTAGTGGGGAACAAAGAAATGGCGGAGGAACTGAATAGGTACTTTGCATCAGTCTTCACGGTGGAAGACATGAGTGACATCCCCAAAGTTCAAGAGAGTCGGGGGGCAGAGGTGAGTATGGTGGCCATTACCAAGGAGAAGGTGCTAGGAAAACTGAAAGGTCTGAAAGTGGATAAATCATCTGGACCAGATGGATTACATCCCAAAGTTCTGAAGGAGATAGCTGAAGAGATAGTGGAGGCATTAGTGGTGATCTTTCAGGAATCACTGGAGTCAGGGAGGGTCCCAGAGGACTGGAAAATCGCTAATGTAACCCCCCTGTTTAAGAAGGGAGTGAGGCAAATGACAGGAAATTACAGGCCAATTAGCTTGACCTCGGTCGTTGGTAAGATTTTAGAGTCCATTATTAAGGATGAGATTTCAGGATACTTGGAAGTACGTGGTAAAATCGGGCAAAGTCAGCATGGTTTCATCAAGGGGAGGTCATGCCTGACAATTCTGTTAGAATTCTTTGAGGAGGTAACAAGTAGGTTAGACAAAGGGGATCCAATGGATGTTATCTACTGGGACTTCCAGAAGGCCTTTGACAAGGTGCCGCACATGAGGCTGCTCAGTAAGAAAAGAGCCCATGGTGTTAGAGGCAAGGTACTACATGGATAGAAGATTGGCTGTCTGGCAGGAAGCAGAGAGTGGGGATAAGGGGGTCCTTCTCAGAATGGCGGCCGGTGACTAGTGGAGTTCCGCAGGGGTCAGTGTTGGGACCACAGCTTTTCACTTTATACATTAATGATCTAGATGAAGGAACTGAGGGCATCCTGGCTAAGTTTGCAGATGATACAAAGATAGGTGGAGGGACAAGTAGTATTGAGGAGGCTGCAGAAGGATTTGGACAGGTTAGGAGAATGGGCAAAGAAGTGACAGATGGAATACAACGTCGGGAAGTGTGAGGTTATGCACTTTGGTGGGAAGAATAGAGGCGTAGACTATTTTCTAAATGGGGAGAGAATTCAGAAATCTGGAGTGCAAAGGGACTTGGGAGTCCTAGTCCAGGATTCTCTTAAGGTTAACTTGCAGGTTGACACGGTGGTTAGGAAGGCAAATGCAATGTTGGCATTTATTTCGAGAGGACTAGAATATAAAAGCAGGGATGTGCTGCTGAGGCTTTATAAGGCTCTGGTCAGACCACATTTAGAATATTGTGAGCAATTTTGGGCCCCGTATCTCAGGAAGGATGTGCTGGCCCTGGAGAGGGTCCAGAGGAGGTTCACAAGAATGATCCCAGGAATGAAAGGCTTAACATATGAGGAACGTTTGAGGACTCTGGGTCTATACTCGATGAAGTTTAGAAGGATGAGGGGGGATCTGATTGAAATTTACAGAATACTGAAAGGCCTGGATAGAGTGGATGTGGGGAAGATGTTTCCATTAGTAGGAGAGACTAGGACCCGAGGGCACAGCCTCAGAGTAAAGGGAAGACCTTTTAGAACAGAGATGAGGAGAAACCTCTTTAGCCAGAGAGTGGTGAATCTATGAAATTCATTGCCACAGAAGGCTGTGGAGGCCAGGTCATTGACTGTACTTAAGACTGAGATAGATAGGTTCTTGATTGGTAAGGGGATCAAAGGTTACGGGGAGAAGGCGGGCGAATGGGGTTGAGAAACTTACCAGCCATGATTGAATGACGGAGCAGACTTGATGGGCTGAATGGCCTAATTTCTGCTCCTATGTCTTATGGTCTTATGTGGGACTTTGTCAAAGGTTTTGCTGAAATCCATATAAACTACATCAACTACACTACCCTCATCTACACACCTGGTCACCTCCTCAAAAAATTCAATCAAATTTGTTAGGCATGACCTCCCTCTGACAAAGCCATGCTGACTATCTCTGATCAAACCTTGCCTCTCCAAGTGGAGATAGATTCTCTCCTTCAGAATTTTCTCCAATAGTTTCCCTACCGCTGACGTGAGACTCACTGGCCTGTAGTTCTCTGGCTTATCTCTACAACCTTCTTAAATAGGGGAACTGAATTAGCTGTTCTCCGGTCCTCTGGCATGTCCCCCGTGGCCAGAGAGGAATTAAAAATTTGGGTCAGAGCCCCAGCGATCTCGTCCCTTGCCTCCTTCAGCAGACTGGGACACAAATCATCCGGACCTGGAGATTTGTCCACTTTTAAGCCTGCCGACACCTCCAATACTTTGTCATTCCCTATATCAATTTGCTTAAGAACTTCGCAGTCTCTCTCTTCGAGTTCAATACCTTCATCCTCATTCTCTTGGGTGAAGACTGATGTGAAATATCCATTCAACGCTCTAGTGATGTCCTCTGGCTCCACCCATGGCCCCTTATGGGCCCTACTCTTTCCCTGGTTATCCTCTTCCCATTGATATACTTACAGGATATCTTGGGATTTTCCCTACTTTTACCAGCCAGAGCTTTCTCATATCCCCTCTTTGCTCTCCTAATTGCTTTCTTAAGCTGCACTTTCTGTATTCCACTAATGCCTCCGCTGATTTCCTTCCCTTTTACCTGCTAAAAGCCTCTCTTTTCCTTCTTGTTACTCTTTCCTATCCCCCTAGAGGGAACATGTTGCACCTGTGCTCTCTCCATTTCCTTTTTGAATGCCCCCCCACTGCTCGTCTGTAGATTTCCCCACAGGTAGCTGTTCCCAGTCTACCTTGGCCATATCCTACCTTATTTTACTAAAATCCACTCTCCCCAAATCCAAAACATTTTTTTGCAACTTGTCTATTTTTTTGTCCATAACAAGCTTAAATTGTACCATGTTGTGGTCACTATCACTAAAATGCTCCCCCACCACCACCTCAGCCACCTGTCCGGCTTCATTCTCCAGAATTAGGTCCAGCAGCGCTGTCCCTTGTTGGACCCTCTACATATTGACCTAAAAAGTTCTCCTGTACACATTTCAAGAAATCCACTCCATCCAAGCCCTTAACACTATGTCTATCCCAATTAATGTTGGGAAAGTTGAAATACCTAATATAATAACACCCTTGTTATTGTTTTTACCCACCTCCACAAATTGTGCACATATTTGCTCCTCAATTTCCTGCTGACTATCTGGGGGTCTATAATAAACACCTAACAACGTGGCTGCCCCTTTTTTATTCCTAAGCTCTACCCACAAAGCTTCATTCGATGCCCCCTCTAAGATATCATCTCTCCTTACTGCAATAACTGACTCTAACTAATAATGCAATGTCTCCTCCTCTTTTACCCCCTCCACTGTCTCGCCTGAAGATTCTATATCCTGGAATGTTGAGCTACCAATCCTGCCCCTCCCTCAACCACGTCTTAGTGATGGCTACTATATCACAATGCCACGTATCAGTCCTCACCCTTAACTCAAAAACAGAATTACCTGGAAAAACTCAGCAGGTCCGGCAGCATCGGCGGAGAAGAAAAGAGTCGATGTTTCGAGTCCTCAAGGTCATGAGGACTCAAAACTTCGACTCTTTTCTTCTCCGCCGATGGTAGTTCCGTTGAAGGGTCATGAGGACTCGAAACGTCGACTCTTTTCTTCTCCGCCGATGCTGCCGGACCTGCTGAGTTTTTCCAGGTAATTCTGTTTTTGTTTTGGATTTCCAGCATCCGCAGTTTTTTTGTTTTTATCTCACCCTTAACTCATCCATTTTACTTGTAATACTCCTAGCATTAAAGTAGAGGCCATCCAGCCTTGCCTTACTCCCTTGAAACTTAATGCAGTTATACTCCCTCTGACTTGATTGTTTTACTGTATTATGATGTGTCCCTATTCTGCTAACATTCTGTGTCCCCCTCCCCCTGCCGAATTTGTTTAAACTCCTCCCAACAGCACTAGCAAACCTGCCAGCAAGGATGTTAGTCCCGCTCTGGTTCAGATGTGGACCGTCCTGCTTGTACAGGTCTCACCTTCCCCAGAAATGGTTCCCGTGATCCAGGAATCTAAAACCCTCCCTCCTGAATCAACTCTTAAGCCACGTATTCATCTACGCTATTCTGCTATTTCTGAGCTCGCTAGCATGTGGCACTGGGAGTAATCCAGAGATTACCACCTGAGAGGTCCTGCTTTTTAGTCTACTGCCTAACTCCCTGAATTCTTGATGCAAGACCTCATCCCTCTTTCTACCTATGTCATTGGTACTAACATGTACCATGACCTCTGCCTTATCACCCTCCCCCTTCAGGATGCCCTGCAGCCGTTCAGTGACATCCCGGACCCTGGCACCAGGGGGGCAAAACACCATTCTGGAGTCATGTTGATGGCCACAGTAGCGCCTATCTGTTGCTGTGATTATAGAATCCCCTATATTGCTCTTCCTCCCTTCCTCCCTTCCTGGACAGACAGGCTGCTTGTGGCGCCAGAAGCTTGGCTCTGTCTGCACTCCCTGGAGGAACCAGCATCTTCATCAGCCTCCAAAATGGGACCCTAGGGGACTCCTGAACTACCTGCCTGTTTCTCTTGGACTGCCTGGTGGTCACCCATTCCCTCCCTTCCTCAAGTCCCTTCATCTGCGGTGTGACCACCTCTCTAAATGTGCTATCCATGATGCTCTCAGAGTCGCGGATGCTCCACGGTGTCCCAAGCCACCATTCCAGCTCTGAAACCCGAGCTTCCAGGAGCTGCAGCTGGACACATGTCCTGTACACACGCTGGTCCTGGGCACTGGAAATGTCCCCGGCTTCCCACATGGAGCACGAGGAGCACACCACGGCTTTGAGCTCTCCTGCCATGACTTATCCCTTTAAATTAAACCTTTTAAATCAATTAATCCTGGGCCCTTCTTTCCTGATCCTCATTACTACAGAATATACAAACCATAAACCACAAAAAGACCTTAAGCTATAAGCAATTAAAGTAGTAAATACTTACCCACTACTTACCAGTTATTCCTTTCCGTTGTAGCCCCTACTGGTCCAGCAGGGCAAGACCACACTCTGAAGATTTAAGAAGTTGGATAGCAAGGAGAAAATGCAAGATCACCTCTTCCCCTCTGCACCAAATTCCCACAGTGCACCAAATTGCCAATACCCACTCTGGCTGTGTCTCACTCAGGATGAGCTCTCTTTCCTGTTTGTGTGCAAGCTCACTGTACTGTGCTTCTAGATAGTCCCTTTTTTAAACAGAGCTGAGTTGACTCATACTAGTTAAGCTTCAAATAGTAATTAACACCTATTCAGGCCCTAATCAGGCTTCAGGTGATTGGCATTTAACTGTCACACTGTCAGCTGAGTCAGCTATCTTACCAACCTTTTAACTCAACTACCCTTAAATAAGGGATTGTTTATTTTGACATACTTATGCATTTCTCAATGACTTCCCCTGTTGTTATAGGGCTTATGAATTATGTTTATAGTAGAAACTGGTTGAGCATGTTGGAGAATCAGGGGAGCTGGGGGTATGTGTTTGTTGGTGGTACATAGGGTATGGGGGATGAGGGAGTATGGGGGTAAGGGAGATATGGAATGGTTTGGGAAGATGAGGGGGTAAGGGGTGACAACTGGACCGATGCCTCAGCAAATGGAGGTGGGTCTTTTAATCTGGCTGCCTTAGCATTGGCTCCCTGTACCTTGAGGCTGCCACCTCCAGCAGCAGGCCCAACTCCAGGCTAACCCTGCCACCCTGCGATGAAAATAGCATCATCAGGCACTGCCAGCTAGGAGGCTAGATTTCAACGCTGGAAATCATATGACTCACAATTCCCACCTCCATGATGAAAACCCTACCCTTTGTGTGCTTCTCAAAACTTGCTTTCCGACCTATATTATCAAATTTGGCTAAAATATACTCTGTCCCTTCATCCAAGTGATTAATATAGATTAGCTGAGGTCCTAGCCTCTCGCTTCACTCAGACCTCCATCACTAAGCTCTCCAACACGGATTCAGAAACCTGTGATTCGTCTCTTTGGTCTGTGGCTCCATTCACTGTCTTTTACCTTCCAACCAAACCTTTCTGAACCTGTAGCAGCAGCCCCCCCTTTAAGAGGCCCAGGCGGGCTGTGCATCATACTAGCCACACACACTGCTGAGCGTCCTGGCTATTCAGCAGCACATTTAGCATTGGGCTGTGCACTGCAATCACTGAAATGAGCAGGCGGCATGAAGTTTGCATGCTGCCTGCCTCAATAGGACTAGGTGCAAAAACTGGCCCCATCAAATATTTCCCACTACAGGTCTCATCAGGAGAACCTTGACTAGGGGAGTGGAGAAACTACAGTTAGTTCAGTGAGGTGATTCTGAACCCCATGAATCAATGTGTACCCTGGCAAACAAAGTTACCAAACTTTAAGGCACTCCTGCCTGGCTGAAACAGGATAACAACCAATTCATAGGCCAAGATTTTACCGGGGTGAGGTTTCGACCAGTGATTAAATAAAACATTTAAAATTCATTTTTAATATGTCCCTGCTCATATGACAGAGTCACACGAGGGGACATGCATTCCTTATTTTTCAATTCTTTATTTTTCATGTTAGAAATTTTCAGCTCCCTGAGGCAGCTCTGTGCCTTTTACTGAGCGCACCCACATCCATAAGCTGATTTCTGCACTCGCTTTCCTCCCCCACCCCCACCCAAGCAACTCTGAGCGTTTCAGCGCGTGATTCACACTGGCTGGCCGTTAATTGGCCATCGTGAATGGCAGCGATGAGTCTCGCTGCTGCTCTCGAGCTTGCCTGCCACATCCGCCCAATGAGGTAAAAATCCTGCCTCATGGTTTTGTGAAAGGAAAATCGTGTTTAACCAATTTATTGGAGTTCTTTGAAGGAGTCACATGTGCTGTGGATAAAAGGGAGCCTGTGCTGTACTTAGATTTCCAGAAGGCATTTGATAAGGTGCCACATCAAAGGTTATTGCGGAAAGTAAAAATTCATGGTTTAAGGGGGTAACATATTAGCATGGATAGAAGATTGGCTGGCTAACAGGAAATGGGGGTTGGCAGAAATGGGCTTGTTTTGGTTGGCAGGATGTGACAAGTGGTGTGCCACAGGAATCAATGCTGGGGCCTCAACGTTTTGCAATTTATAGAAATGACTTGGATGAAGAGACTGAAGGAATGCTGGCTAAATTTGCTGATGACACAAAGATAGCTAGGAAAGTAAGTTGTGAAGAGGACATAAAAAGGCTACAAAGTGACACAGGTAGGTTAAGTGAGTGGGTAAAGGTCTGGCAAATGGAGCATAATGTGAGCAAATAAGAAATTATTCATTTTGGCAGGAAGAATAAAAAATAAGCATATTATCTAAATGGTGAGAGATTGCAGAGCTCTGATATTCACAGGGATCTGGGTGTTCCAGTGCATGAATCACAAAAGGTTAGTATGCAGGTACAGCAAGTTATTCAGAAAGCTAATAGATTGTTATCATTTATTGTGAGGGGAATTGATTACAAAAGTAGAGAGGTTATGCTTCAGTTGTACAGGGCATTGGTGAGACCATATCTGGAGTATTGTAAAGATGTAAATACATTGGAAGAAGTTCAAAGAAGGTTTACTAGACTAATACCAGGAATGGGCAGGTTGTCTTTTATCTGCTGGAGTTTAGATCAGTAAGAGGTGGCTTGATTGAAACCTTTAAGATCCGGAGAGGTCTTAACAGGATGGGTGTGGAGAGGATGTTTCATCTTGTGGGAGAATCTAGAACTAGGGGCCACTGTTTAAAAATAAGGGATCATTCATTTATGACGGAGATGAGGAGATTTTTTTTCAGAGGGTAGTGAGTCTTTGGAACTCTTCCTCAAAAGGTGGTGGAAACAGAGTCTTTGTATATTTTTAAGGCAGAGCTAGATAGATTCTTGGTTAACACGAAAGGTTATTGGGGATAGGCAGGATTATGGGGTTGAGGTTACAATCAGATCAGCCATGATCTTATTGAACAACGGAGCAGGCTTGAGGGGCCAAGTGGCCTACTCCTGCTCCTAATTCGTATGTTCGTATGCTCAGATGTGTTGGTGCTCACCTTTCAAAATTCTATAGATTCTGGAATGGATCCTGCCAATTGGAAGGTAACAAATGTAACCCCACTATTTAAGAAAGGAGGGAGTGAGAAAATGGGGAACCATAGGCCTGTTAAGCAGTCGGGTCAATTAGAAAGGATGTGATAACTAGACCCTTAGAAAATAATGGTAGGATTGGGCAGAGTCAACATGGATTTATGAAATGGAAATTATGTTTGACCAATCTGTTAGAGTTTTTGGAGGATATAACAGGCAGAATAGATATGGGAGAATCACTGAATGTGGTGTATTGGATTTTCAGAAGGCTTTCGATAAAGTTGCACAAGAGGTTAGTAAGCAAAATTAGAGCACGTGGAATTGGAGGCAATGCTCTGGCATGGATTCAGAATTAATTAATGGACAGAAAACAGAGAGTAGGAAAAACTGGTCATTCTCAGATTGGCAGGCTGTGACTAGTGGGGTACACAAGGATCAGCGCTTGGGCCCCAGCTTTCACAACCTTTATCAATGTGGGGACCAAATGAAATATTTCTGAGTTTGCTGCAGAGATGACACAATACGAGGTGGGAATGTGAGTTGTGAAGAGGATGCAAAAAGGCTTCAAGAAGATTTAGACAGGTTAAATGAGTGGGAAGGAACATGGCAGATGGAAAATAATGTGGAAAAATGTGAGGTTATCCACTTTGGTAGGAAAAACAGAAAGGTACAATATTTCTTAAACGGTGAGAGATTGGAAAGTGTTAATGTCCAAAGGTACCTGGGTGTCCTTGTTCATAAGTAACTGAAAGCTAACATGAGGTTGCAGCAATTCAGAAGATAAATGGCATGTTGCCCTTTATTGTAAGAGGCTTTGAGTACAGGAGTAAGGATGTCTTGCTGCAATTGTATATAAAGCCTTGGTGAGACGTTACCTGGGGTATTATGTACAGTTTTGGTTTCCTTATCTAAGGAAGGCCATAGGAAGAGCGCAATGAAGGTTCACCAGACTGGTTCCTGGGGTGGTGGGATTGTTCTATGAGACGTGATTGAGAAGACGGGGCCAAATTCTCTAGAGTTCAGAAGAATGAGAGGTGATCCCATTGAAGCATACAACATTATTACAAGGCTCATCAGGGTTGATGCAGGAAGGATGTTTCCCTTGGCTGTGGGTTGGGAGTGGTGATCTGGAACCAGGGGACACAGTCTCAGAATGAGAGACAAGCTATTTAGGACTGAGATGAGGAGGAATTCATTCACTCAAAGCGGGGTGAATCTTTGGAATTTTCCACCTCAGAGAGCTGAGGAGGCTCAGTCATTGAGTATATTCAAGACAGAGATCAATAGATTTCTCGATATTAAAAATATAAAAGGATCTGGGGATAGTGCAGGAAAATGACATTGAGGTAAAAGATCAGCCATGATGTAGTTGAATGGCAGAGCAAGCTTGAGGGGCTGAATGGTCTACACCTCCCTGTGTTCTATGTACCTATGAGTAAGGTGGTCCGGTTTTCTTTCCACTGCTGGATTTCACAAACCTTGATAAAACTACGCAGTAACTTTGAAATTTATACGAGGCTCCTGATTACACTGTGAGATCCTGATTTGAATATGTTAATGAGTATCCCTCCTCAAAACCCTTGAAACCTGCTGCTGCTCATATTTTGAACTGTGGCAGATAGGGTTCAATATGAGGAATTGTGAGATCATCGATTTTGGATCCAAGAACGACAAAATTGGAACGTGTTTTCTCAAAAGCAACAAATTAGGAGTTGAGAAGGAGCAAATGGACTAGGGAGTCCGTGTGCAAATCACTAAGCACTGGTGCACAGATTCAAAAGGAATCAAAAAGCCGAATGGATTTTCATGCTCATCTCAAGGAGATTGGATCTCAAAAGAGAGGAAGTGATGTTTCAGTTGTACGAGGCCTTGGCTTGAGCCCATCTGAAGCACTGCTTTCAGTTTTGGGCACCACACCACAGAAAGGATGTTTGTCTTGGTATCACCAGAATGATACCAGGCCTTAAAATGCTTAAATTACAAGGTCAGGTTGCATAACCATGACTGGTATTCTGTTGAGTTCAGAAGGTTGAGGGATGATCTAATTGAGACATTTGAAATGATAGAAGGATTCAAAAGAGTAGATATGGAGAAGTTAGTTCCACTGGTGGGTCAAGTCAGAGCAAGGCAGCAATTAGAATTAGGCCATTCAAGAGTGAAATGAAGGAAGCCCTTTTTCACACAAAGGGCAGGGATAGTATAGAATTCTTCCCTAAAAGGTTGCGGATGCTGGGTGAATTGAAATGTTCAGACTAGGATCAATAAGTTTTTAATATAGAAACAGAAAATGCTGGAAAAACCCAGCAGGGCTGGCAACATCTGTGGAGAAACAGAATTCATGTTTTGAGTCTGTATGACTCTTCTTCAGAGCTGAAGATGGGTAGAATTATGATTTTTTTAATGCTGTTGAAGAGTTGGGGTAGAGCAGGTGGAGCAAAATAGAAGGTCAGGGATGGTTCGGCTGAGGAGAGATTTGACAAAGATGTCATGGACTACAGACAAAGGGAGTGGTAATGATAGTGTTAAAAACTAAGGCAGCTGCTAATAGTGGCATAAAGTTCAGAAAGCAGAATGTGTTAATAGCAGAACAAGGGCCAGCGCTCTCTGAAAGCAAAACATGAGAACAAGTTATAGACTGGCCCTTCTTGGGGGAGGGGTTTGGAAAAAAAATATCAAAATGGAGGAAGAGTTCATGGTCTGAAGTTGTTGAACTCAATGTTAAGCCCAGAAGTCTGTAAAGTGCCAAAGTGAGATTTGGTGCGTTGGGCTTCACTGGAACAGTGTTGCAGACTGAGAACAGAAACGTGAGCATGAGAGCAAGATTGTGAATTGATAGGTCTTTAATTAGGTTAGGGTATGGAAGGACATGGATCAAAGGCAGGTAAATGGAGCTGAGTGCAGATCAACCATAATCTAATTGAATGGTAGAATATGCCCAAGGGGCTTGATACGAAGGAAAGACTTGCATTTATATAGTGCCTTTCATGATCTCTAGCCATCCCAAAGTGTTTTACAGTCAAGGAGGTCCTTCTGAATTCTGTTGTAAAGTAGATGTGGGTACAGCAAGTTCCCAAAAACAACAATGTGGTAATGGTAGGTTATCTATTTTTAGCTTCTGCCTGAGGGATAAATCTTGACAAGGATATGGAGGAGAGCTCCCCTGCTCTCAAAATAATATCATGCAGCCTGAGAGTGCAGACTAGGCCTCATCTTAACGTATCACCTGAAAGACAGTGCCTCTCAAAGTCTAGCACACCCTCAGTGCTGCACTGCAGTGTCAGCCTATAGCCTATTGCTGTTCTCATATTATTCCTATATAGAACAATTTCAGTTTGTGGCTTAGTTACAACATCTTTGTTTGAGTAAATCTTAAAACAAATATAACAGTTATGTATAATTTGGCTGTTACGTATAATTTGGTTGTAATGAATAATTTGGTTGTAAACTTGTATATGGAGTTCATTCATGCAGTTTCCCAACATACTTGAAACTCTTGTTTGTGGTTTCCTGAGTGCTATATTATAAATTTCCGATCTGTCTCTTTGATATTACTGGAGTCCAGGAAAACTGGTGCCAAAAGAGATACATCACAAGAGTTGCATTTTTCACCCTGTTCCTGTGAAATTTCAGTAACTCTAAAATGTGGCCATGTACCAGACAGATTTTTAAAAATTCTTTCATCAGATGTGAACGTCGCTGGCTGGGCCAGCATTTATTATTCATCCCAAATTGCCCTTGAGAAGGTAGTGGTGAGCTGCCTTCTTGAATCGCTGCAGTCCATGTGTTGTAGGAACACCCGCAGTGCTGTTAGGGAGGGAATTCCAGGGTTTTGACCCAGCAACAGTGAAGGAATGACGATATATTTCCAAGTCAGGATGCTGAATGGCTTGGAGGGGAACTTGCAGGTGGTGGTGATCCCATGCATCTGCTGACTTGTCCTTCTAAGTGGTAGAGGTTTGGAAGGTGCTTTTAATGGAGCCTTGGTGAGCTGCTGCTTGTGGATGGTACACACTGCTGCCACTGTGCATCAGTGGTGGAGGGAGTGAATGTGGGAGGTGGTGGATGGGGTTTCAATCAAGTGGGCTGCTTTGTCCAGGATGATATTGAGCTTCCTGAGTGTTGGAATTGCACTCATCCAAGTAAGTGGAGAATATTCCATGGCACTCCTGACTTATGCAATGTAGTTGGTGAGCAGGGAGTCATGAGGTGATCTACCTCTGCAGAATTCCCAGCCTCTGACCTGCTCTTGTAGCCACAGTATTTATATGGCTGGTCCAGTTCAGTGGTCAATGGTAAGCTCCAGGATGTTGATAGTGGAGGATTCAGCAATGGTAATCCAATTAAAGGTCAAGGGACAATGTTTAGATTCTCTCTTGTTGGAAATGGTCATTGCTTGCCACTTATTATCATGTATCATGGCTACAAGATCAGGTCAGAGGCTAGGAATTCTATGGTGTCTAACTCGAGCCTGTTCTGCCATTCAGTTGGATCATGGCTGATTTGTATTTTAGCTCCATCTAATCACATTGGTTCCATTGCCCTTAATACCCTTGCCTAAAAAAATCTTTCAATCTCAGTTCTGAAATTTTCAATTGACCCCCAGGTTCAACATCTTTTTGAGGGTGAGAGTTCCAGATTTCTGTAACCCTTTGCATGAGGAAGTGCATCCAGACATCATCTCTGAATGGCACAGCTCCAATCATGTAAAATATGTAAGACCAAGAGACCATAAGACCGAGGAACAGAAATTAGGCCATTCAGCCCATCGAGTCTGCCTGCCATTCATTCATGGCTGATAAGTTTCTCAACCCCGTTCTCCCGCCTTCTCCCCAAACTTTTGATCCCCTTACCAATCAAGAACCTATCTATCTCAGTCTTAAATACAGTCAATGACCTGGCCTCCACAGCCTTCTGTGGCAATGAATTCCATAGATTCACCACTCTCTGGCTAAAGAAGTTTCTCCTCATCTCTGTTCTAAAAGTTCTTCCCTTTACTCTGAGGCTGTGCCCTCAGGTCCTAGTCTCTTCTACTATTGGAAACATCTTCCCCATATCCACTCTATCCAGGCCTTTCAGTATTCTGTAAGTTTCAATCAGATCCCCCCTCATCCTTCTAAACTCCATCGAGTATAGACCCAGAGTCCTCAAATGTTCCTCATATGTTAAGCCTTTCATTCCTGGGATCATTCTCGTCTCGTGAACCTCCTCTGGACCCTCTCCAGGGCCAGCACATCCTTCCTGAGATACAAGGCCCAAAATTGCTCACAATATTCTAAATGTGGTCTGACCAGAGCCTTATAAAGCCTCAGCAGCACATCCCTGCTTTTATATTCTAGTCCTCTCGAAATAATTGCAAACATTGCCTTTACCTTCCTACCGACTCAACCTGCAAGTTAACCTTAAGAGAATCCTGGACTAGGACTCCCAAGTCCCTTAGCACTCCAGATTTCTGAGTTCTCTGCCCACTTAGAAAATAGTCTATGCCTCTATTCTTCCTACCAAAGTGCATGACCTCACACTTCCCCACGTTGTATTCTATCTGCCACTTCTTTGCCCATTCTCCTAACCTGTTCAAATCCTGCAGCCTCCCCACCTCCTCAATACTACCTGTCCCTTCAACTACCTTTGTATCATCTGCAAACTTAGCCAGAATGCCCTCAGTTCTTTCATCTAGATCATTAATGTATAAAATGAAAAGTTGTGGTCGCAACACTGACCCCTGCGGAACTCCACTGGTCACCGAGCGCCATCCTGAGAAGGACCCCCTTATCCCCACTCTCTGTTTCCTGCTAAGCAAATAATACAAACTGGCCATAAAAATATAGACAAAAATATATGTTACAAGGTAAATAATGGGAAATGTTAAGTTTTATGGAAGGAGGAACAAGCAAAGTTATTTGCCTCTGAAGCAATTGTGAAGTAATAAATAAATGGCAATATAGGGCTTGTGAGCCCCGTGCCTTTCAGTATTAGTAATATATGTCATGTTTTCGCCTTGAATCTGTTATGTGAGACACTGCTTCATAAATTTTTTGTAATGTAGCAGTGGGAAAAACATTGTTTTGGCTTACATCAGGATCAGTAAATAACAACAACTTGCATTTATAGTGCCTTTAACATAGTAAAATGTCCCAAGGTGTTTCACATGAGCTTTTATTGGACAAAATTTTACACCAGGTCACATAAGATGTTAAGATAGGTCAAACAGGTTAGGCTTTCCTTTTGTTCCTTGTTTGTCCTTCAAAGTGAAGATGACCATATTCATCAACTGTGCTGTCTGGTGGAGATCTGTAGGTGATTGCTAAGGCCGAAGGTTCTGCTGAATATAGGACAATATATCGCAGACAATTGAGTTTTGGACGAGTTGCTGGTTTTGGATTTCCTCTCCTTGTGTTTTCCTCTGCTTCTGATATACGCTACCTTTCTAAGGAGGCTGCACCAATTCTTATTTGGTTGCACAAGGTGCAGCGATCCTGGGTGAGCTTCCCCAGGACTCGAAGTCAAGATCAAAACTCCTAAGTGAAGCCTTTAGAGTGTCCTTGTACAGCTTCCTTTGACTAACATGAGTGCACACCCTGGACTCAAGCTCTCCATAGAAGATTCACTTTGGTAAGTGAGTATGAGGCATTCCAGTTGCATGACCAGCCCAACTCAGTTGTGACTGTCTCAATATGGTGTGGATGCTTGGCATGACAGCTTGGGTGAACAACTCAGTGTTTCGTATTTTGTCCTGCCACCTGATTTTCAGATACTTCCAAATGCAGCTCAAGTGAAAGTTGTTGACTTACACTGTGTACCAGCATCATGCCAAGAAGCTCAACCACTTTCACTTGAGCTGCCTTTAGATAGTAGGCTTTAAGAGGCATCATTAAGGAGGAAACAGAAGTAAAGAGGCAAATGGCTTAGAGATGGAATTTCTGCACTTAGGGCCTTGGCAGCTGAAGGCATGGCTGAAAATGTTGGAGCAATGAAAATCAAGAATGCACAATGAACTAGCATTGAAGGAATATAGCGATCACAAAGGGTTTTAGGGTTGGGGGAGATAGAGATGAGCAAGACCATGGAGGGATTTGAAAACAAGGATGACAATTTAAAAATTGGACCAGGAACCAAGGTAGATCAGAGAGCACAATGCATACTCCAGGTACTGAAAACTGTGAGTGTCCTCACAGGAGATCAGCAAGCAATTTTGAAATCAATTAAGAATTTTATTCTCTACAAAATGACTAGTCGCAGGATCCCATGATTTTAGGTACAATACACTTTGCTTCGAGTTGTTTGCACAATTGCTACTACTGGTTACATTTGTTTTATGGGTGTTTTTGGGGCGACAGGTTGGAGAAGATCTTTTGTTCTTTTACCTCAGGGGGAGGAATGTCTTAACAGCAAATCTCACTTCATCATAATCCTGTTCCTCCCTGACCATTCAAAGCATTAATTAAAGAGTGACATTGTTACTCATTCAGGATTGAGGAGCTATTGTGAGTTGGGATTTTCCCTGAAAAGGATTAACATTCTATTTGATGTTATACTTATTTGGTGCGCTGGTTGCTTATTCAGGGAAAAAAATGAATTCAAGCCAATTGTGATCAGCTTTGGTTGGTTGCTTTGTTTCCTTGCTGTTGAACACAACCTTGCAGGCAACAAGCAAATAGGGTCACGTGCATCAATCAGAAGGTGCCATTGAAGTCAGTAGGGCTTTGTTGCTCATCTGACAGAAAAGATTAGCGGGCAAGGCAACTAATCCCTACAGCCCACCATCAAGATGAATAGAAGGTTTGGGGTTTAAATACAGGCTGTACTATATTTTGACATTACCACAGTTTTTAAGAGTCCTGTGAGCAGACAACACTAAGTCATGTGCTTCTGCTCACACTGATGTCTCGTCAACTAGCCCTGCTCTGCACCTTTGTACTGAAGCTCACACAAAGACGATTAGAAAAGGGCTTGTGAGGTTTTACAAAATCTATTTCAACTTACATTTTTATAGCACTTTTAACATAGCAATATGCCCCAGACAGAATCTGATACTGAGTCCCATAAAGGCACCAAAAGTGCTGGTCAAAGAGGTAGGTTTTAATGAGTGTCTTAAAGGATGAGTGAGCTGGAGAGGCAGAGAGATTTTGGAGGGAATTCTAGATTTAGGGTCTAGCTGGCTGAATGCAATCTTGGAGTGAATGGAAGTGGGGATAGACAAAAGGCCAAAATTAGGAGAACTCAGAGTTCTTGGAAGGATGTAAGACTGGAGGAGATTACAGAAATAGGGAGGGGTGAGGCCATGGAAGGATATGAACATGGGAATAGAATTTTAAATTTGAGGATTTACTGGATCTGGAACTATCATAGGTCAGTAAACTTAGGGGTGAACCATAAAGAAGCATATTTCTTCACTCCAAACAGAATGCAGGCCTGTATTAGAAATGTCTTACACTTTCAATGCCAGGGGTTTTGATATGACCTCTTTACTAGTGAAAATCATTGACCATGAAGGCCTGAAACATTAATCTATCCACACACACACTGAATATTAATAATAGCTATAAACAATTAATTTGAGGTAAAGCAAGCAGGATACTTTTGGATTGGTGTTAAACTTTACATTTAGAGTTTTAAATATTTATGGATGCAGCATGGGACTAGTATCACACCTGATGCAAGATACTCATCAGCTTTCACAACCTCAAGATGTCCCAGAGCAGTTTACGGAGAACGAATATTTTTGAAATGTAAGCATTGCTGTAATGTTGGAAAATGCAGCTCCCAGTTTACACACAACAAATCCCCACAAACAGCAATATGATAATAACCAGATAATATGTTGCAGTGATGTTGGTTAAGTGATAGATATTTGTCAATACACTAGGGGGGGGTGGGGGGGTGGGGTGTGGTGGGGGAATCCCTGCCCCCCAGCTTTTCTTTGAATAGAATCACAAGAACACAAGACATGGGATGGATTACGTCCACCTGAGAGAGCAGATAGGGCCTCAGCTTAAAATCTCATCCAAACAAGGTTAGTGTCACGCTGTCTGGGCAGAATTTTCTGCCTACTGGGTGGACCTGACCCAATCTCCAGCAGGTGAGGAGCTGATCCCTGCTGGAGAAGGGGGCCTCGCCGCCATTTTAAGTGGGCGGGCCAATTAAGGCCCACCCAGCGTGACGTCCGGCGGGAAGCGCTATGCACTTCCTATACGGACAGGGGGATTCCCCAAATGCAAGAGTGTGTTCTTTCACGCATGTGCACGAAAGAGCACACATCTCCCTGGGGCAAAGTGATGCCTCAGGGAGATCGCTGAAAGTTGTTCAAACATTAAAAATAGAAAAAGAAATCCTTAACATGTCCCCCTCATGTGACAATGTCACACGAGATGGAACTTATTAATAAATTTCACAAAAACTTTATTACACTTTTTAAAACCCTACATGAAGCCTCATCCCGCCAGTGGATGAGGTTTCATGTTTTATCTATTTGTCGCCGGGGCCCTTGGCCTGCCCGCCAACCTTAAGGTCGGACGGGCAGGTCCTTTAATTGTATAATTGATCCTGTCAATTGCCTCAAGTGGCCACTGACAGGTCAGCGGGCCCGCAGGTGATTTTGCTGTGCTCCCACCTTGCTGAAAGTTTAAATGGGGCCGGATGACATGGGAGGAACCCCCGACCTCACCCTGCATCATTTCACGTGTCGGTGAGCAGGCCCCACCCCCTGCTCGCTGATGGCAAAATTCAGCCCTCTGTTCTGCATAGAAGTTTCAGCCTAGATTTTGTGCTCAAATCTCTGAAGGGAGACTTGAAGAAACAACATTAACAGCTTGGCTGGGATTTTCCAGTCCCACCCATGGTGGGAATCATTGTGGGCAGGACAGAAAATTTGACAGACCAGCCAGAGGTCTGTTGACTTCAAGCGGGAATTTCCGAACCCGTGGTGGAAGGAGCCAGAAAAGTCTTTCCCTTGTATTTCTATTGCACCATTAAAATGTACTAAAATGTCCCAAGGCACTTCACAGGCGTGCTATAAAGCAAAAGTTGGCTCTGAGCCACATAAGGAAGTATTGGGTTGATAACCAAAACCTTGGTCGAAGAGGTAGGTTTTACAGAGATTCATAAAGGAGGGAGCTAGGATGACTCGCTGCAGCTATGCAGGGCCGTGGTGAGACTACACCTTGAGTATTGTGTGCAGTTTTTGTCACCTTACCTAAGAAAGGATATATTTGCCATAGAGGGAGTGCACCGAACGTTCACCAGACTGATTCCTGGGATGGCAGGATTGTCGTGTGAGGAGAGACTGGGCTGACTGGGCCTGTATTCACTGGAGTTTAGAAGAATGAGAGGGGATCTCACTGAAGCGTTTAAAATTCTGACAGGGCTGGACAGAGTAGATGCAGGGATGATGTTTCCTCTGGCTCGGGGTGTCTAGAACAAGGGGTCACAGACTCAGGATACAGGGTAGGTCATTTAGGACTGAGATGAGGAGAACCTTCTTCACTCAGAGGATGGGGAACATGTGGAATTCTCTACTACAGAAGCTGTGGAGACCAAGTCACTAAATATATTTAAGAAGGAAATTGATTTCAAACTGTAAAGGCATCAAGGAGTATGGGGGGGAGAGCGCGGGATTATGGTGTTGAGATAGAAGATCAGCCATGCTCATATTGAACGGCAGAGCAGGCTGGAAGGGCCGAATGACCTACTCCTATTTTCCTATTTTTGTATGTTTCTATTTTCCAGTCAGCATCCTGGTGCCCAGAGGTGTTGGGAAACAGGGCAGTGGCCTGGAGGTGACCTCTCGGCAGCAGAGGTAGTGGGGGTCGGGCAACAGTCCAGGCAGGCTTAGAGGGCGATGCTTTTTGCCTAAGCTCAAGTGAACCTGGGAGTGAATGGCACCAGTGGAGCTTCTCAATGAAAGCCTGAGTGTCGAAGCCCAGGCTGAGCCAATCGGAGCAGCAGCTAACCCCAAGAGGAACCCCACCAGAATCTGGAAAGGCTGATGAAAGTGACGTCAGCGCAAAGCGGAGTGCTGATTGGTAGGTTGTGAGTAAATTGTTTTTCTCCACTTTAAAACTACATTAAGGAAAGGTAAGAGTTCTCGCTTTCTTTTTTTAAAAAAGAAAGAAACTCAAATAATTTTCTACTTGGCATAAATTTAGGGTAGGAGTATTTTAACTAAAGGCATGGTAGGGGAGCTCAGTTCCATGTGTTGCGTGGCCTGCAGAATGTGGGAAGTCTTAAATGTTCCTGGCAGTGTGGATCTGCAGGAAGTGCCATTGGTTTGACCAGCTTGAGCACCGGGTTTCTGAACTTGAGCGTTGGCCAGAGGCACAGCAGTGCATCCGCGAGGCTGGGAGTTTTGTGGATAGCACATTTTTAGATGTGGTCACCCCGCAGCTTAAGGAAGTGCAGTCAGAGAAGGAATGGGTGAGCACCAGTCAGAAGAAGGGAGGCAGGCAGGTAGTCAGGAAAGCCCCAGAGTGTATGTCACTCAAGAACAGTTTATCTGTGTAGGAAAACGGTGAGAGTGACGGTTCCTCTGGGGAGTGCAGCGACACAAGGGGAGAGGAGAAAGAGAGGAAGACCAATGGTGGTAGGAGACTTAATAGTGAGGGGTACAGGCAGATGTTTCTGCGGCTGCAGAAGTGACTCCAGGGTAGTCTGTTGCCTCCCTGGGGCCAGAGTCAAGGATGTCACTGAATGGCTGCAGGGCATTCTGAAGTGGGAGGGCGAACAGTCAGAGATCGTGGTTCTCATTGGTACCAATGACATAGATAGAAAGAGGGATGAAGTCCTGCAACAAGAATTTAGGAAGCTAGGTAGCAGATTGAAAAGCAAGACCTCAAAGGTTGTAATCTCTGGATTACACCCAGTGCCACATGCTAAAGGGTATAGGAATAGACGGATAGAGCAGATCGATGCATGGCTGAAGAGTGCAGGAGGGAGGGCTTTAGATTCCTGGATCACTGGGTCCATTTCGGGAGAAGGTGGGACCTGTACAAGTCTGATGGGTTGCACCTGAACTGAAATAGTATTTAGCAGGGGAGGGTGGAATATGGAGTGGAGGTGTAATAGGGAGTGCAGCATAGAAAAAAACTAAGTCTGTCTGGAAGGCAGAGCGTATGTAGTCAAGTTAAGGCACAAGGGAGCATGGCAAGGCTGGATGGCATTTATTTTAATGCAAGGAGTCTTGCAAGTAAGGCAGATGAGTTGAGGGTGTTGATTAACACATGGGCATATGATATCATTGCTATCATAGAGATATGGTTGAGCAAGGGGCAGGACTGGCAGTTAATATTCCAGGGTTTGTTTTTTCATTCATGACCTGTGGGCATTGCTGGCTGGACCAGCATTTATTGCCCTTGTTCAGGGGCATTTAAGAGTCAAACACATTGCTGTAGGTCTGAAGTCACATGTAGACCAGACAAGGACATCAGATTTCCTTCCCTAAAGGATATCAGTGAACCAGATGGGTTTTTACAACACTCAACAATGGTTGATCATTAGATTTTTTATTTCAATTCCAGATTTTTTTTATTGAATTTAAAAACCCCCATCTAACAAGGCAGGATTTGAACCCAGGTCCCCAGAGGATTACCTAGGGTCTCTGGATTACCAGTCTAGCGACAATACCACTACACCATCGCCTCCCCCTATAAAATCTTCAAACAAGACGGGGGGAGTGGGGGGTGTAAAACAGGATGGTGTCATAATATTGATGTTGTAGTGTGGCCGAGTTGCTACTATTAATGATAGAGTTGACCTAAGGCACTTCTTAGGTGGAAACATTAAGTTTATTTACAATATTCTCAGACGTTCAGTCTTTCATGTGGTTTCCTGGTGTGTGTAGAACTTCTCAGCTCCAGAACTTCAGATGCTTTGTCAGGAACCTCCTTTTCCGGAGTTGCCTGAACATCAGGTGCTCTGGTGGGCACTTGCAATTCTGTATCCTCAACTCTTACAGAAACAACAGACATGTCTGTCCTGGGTTGAGTATCCTCAACTGGAAATGCAGATCTGCTCATGATCATAAGTGAAACCAAATCTTGGTGATTTGTCTCTCTCTTCCTTAAATGGTCCACATGTTTATGGATGATCCAACCTTCCACCTCCACCTGGTAAGATAGAGTTCCAGTCACCCCACTTATTTCACTCAGTAACCACTTTGGTCCTTCCCCGAAGTTCATCACGTATACTGTCTCTCCCACGATAAATTTCCTCTCGCGACAATGCCAGTCATGTCTAGTTTACTGGCTTCCCTGACTCCTTTCCACCTTCCCCTCTAAATTCGGCATTATTAAGCTCAATCCCGACCTGAGACAATGTTTCAACAATTACTCCGCAGGTGTGACACCTGTTGTTGTGTGAGGGGCAGTCCTGTAATGAAGAAGAAAGCGCGCTAGCTTGGTTGCCAAGAAATACCGTGCCGTTATCGGAAATGACTGCTTCTGGTAGTCCGTGAACGGCAAAACTGTGACGTAGTTTCTCAATTGTAGCGGCCAATGTTGCTGACTTCACCTCATATACACCCAACCATTTTGAATGGGCATCGACAATGAGCAGAAGCGTTGTTCCCAGGAAAGATCCAACGTAGTCAATGTGTAACCATACCCTGGGTCTACCTGGCCACTCCCATGGGTGTAATGGAGCTGTCACTGGCAACTCATGCAGTTGTTGACATTGCACACAGTGCTTTACTAAACTCTATATTTTGTCATCCACCTCAGGTCACCACAGATAGCTGAAAAAGTTAAATGGTGATTCCTTGGTCTTCATTTGGGAAATTCCTGGTAGGCACTGTGTAGGTCAATTAAGAGTGGTTTGCTTCCCTTTGGAGGAACTATCACTCATGCTCCCCATGATAAGATGCCATCCTGGCTGGTTATTTTATGTCTTCTGTTGACGTACAGTTTCATTTCGTCAGGTATTGGCTCTTGTGACCAACCATGTTCTCATTGTTCTCATACTTGAGATAGGACTGGGTCCTGACTTGTCCAGTCTTTGATCTGTCGAGCACATACCAGCGAGGAATCTAAGAAATTTAACAGTAAAGCAAGTTCCTGTGGTACTTGGATGTGCTCATCATTTTCTTGTAAAGGCAAATGACTAACAGCATTGGTATTTGAGATTTGAGTGCCAGGCCTATGTATTTGTACGCTGCTAGACTTAAGGCCCTTGGTTGTTTTCTTGCTGAGGCTATATTTGGTATAGCTTTGTCCTCTCTAAACAATCCTAGCAATGGTTTGTAGCCTGAAGCTATTGTAAAATGGTGGCTGTGTACATACTGGTGAAATTTCTTGGCACCAAAGATGTTGGACAGGTCTTCTTTTTCTATCTGCAAGTATCCCTTTTCCACTGTGGTGAGTGTTCTTGATATGTAACCTATTGGCCGTTCATGCCATCGTTCATCCAAAGAGAGGGCACTGCTCCCACTCCATAGGGAGGTGCGTCACATGTCAGCACCAAGTCTTTTGTCTGGTCATAATGCCCTAATAGATTGGACGAGTGGAACAGTTGTTTCACCTTTATGAAAGCTTCTTTCTGGGGCTCCTCCCAAGACCAGTGTTTGTTCTTTTTGAGTGGAGAATGCAGGGGAGCCAGCACTGTAGACAAATTGGGTAAGAAACGCCCATAATAGTGGATCATTCCTAAGAATGATTTGAGCTCTGAGGCATTCTTTGGCCCAGGTGCCTCTCTTATGGTTCTCACTTTCGCCTCAACTGGGTGGAGGCCCTGTGAATCTAACCAGTAACCTAAATAGATTACCTCCCTCACTTGGAATGTGCACTTTTCTTTTCTCAAACACACTCCAGCAAGAAACGTTTAAGACATCTCCTAAGTTTGCCAAATGCTCTTTTGCAGTGAATCCTGTCGCCAATACATCATCTAAATAGACTACAACCTGGGACAGTCCCTGCAATAAACTTTCCATTGTCTCTGAAAGATGGCACAAGCGGAGGAGACACTGAAAGGCAGTCATGTATATTGGTATAACCCTTTGCGGGTATTAATTGTGACAAATTCCCAGGAGGCATTATCCAACTCTATTCATTGATAATGTAAGAAACATATCTTTTTGTTTCTGTTGGGCCGTTGTAGTATTACAATGGCTGCAGTTGAAAAACATGTCTACTGGAACGGGATGAGAGATGTATGCAATGTTGTTCATGGAACAGAGTACACCATGAAAGAGAGGGTGGTGCTGCAAAAGGAGTCCTGGACCAAGGGAGCTCCTGACAACAGCATTTTAATGGCTCCTGACCAGGTGACCAGGGTTTTGTGTGAGAGCAGGGATTAGAATAGCTCCTAGCCTGAAAGAAACAAGACCTAAAACCTCTTTCTCCTGTGTCTGGCAGATTCCAGTAATTCCACAACAGAAAGCTCCTGGCCTGCAATGAGAAAACAGCTAAAATATCTTTTTCCTCATATCTCTACAACTTGCTCTCTCTCTCTCTCTATCTTTATCTCAGGAAACCCCTGTAAAAAGGAAAAGGAAAACCACTGTTGGAGACATTGAAAAGCAAATTCTCAATTCTGAACTAAATACTGAAAGTGCTGGAAGGCCACTTCATGTCATCAAGAGGAACTGGCTTTGTCAGAGGGAGGTCATGCTTAACAAATTTGATTGAATTTTTTGAGGAAGTGACCAGGTAAGTAGCTGAGGGTAGTGCAGTTGATGTAGATTATATGGATTTCAGAAAAGCCTTTGACAAGGTCCCACATGGGAGACTTATAAAGAAGGCAGATGCACATGGGATACAGGGGGTAATTTGATAAGGTGGATTCAAAATTGGCTTAGTTGTAGGAGACAGAGGGTGATGACAGAAGGCTGCTTTAGTGACTGGAAGCCAGTGTCCAGTGGCATACCACAGGGATCTGTGCTGGGTCCCCTATTATTCGTCATTTATCTAAGTAAGTTTGCTGATGACACAAAGATTGGCCGGGTGGTTAACAATGAGGTTGAGTGTCTTGGGCTACAGGAAGATATAGAAGGGATGGTCAAATGGGCAGATAAGTGGCAGTTGGAATTTAACCCTGAAAAGCATGGGGTAATACACTTTGGAAGGAGTAATTTGACAAGGAAGTATTCAATGAATGACATGACACTAGGAAGTTC
Organism: Carcharodon carcharias; assembly: GCF_017639515.1. NCBI lineage: Eukaryota > Metazoa > Chordata > Chondrichthyes > Lamniformes > Lamnidae > Carcharodon > Carcharodon carcharias. The sequence goes on from NC_054472.1 coordinate 172,739,524, forward strand.
TGAGGAACAGAGGGACCTTGGCGTGTGTGTCCATAGATCTCTGAAGGCAGAGGGGCATGTTAGAGAGGTGGTGAAAAAGGCATTTGGAACACTTACCTTTATCAATCGAGGCATAGATTACAAAAGTAGGGAGGTCATGTTGGAGTTGTATAGAACCTTGCTGAAGCCACAGCTGGAGTACTGTGTGTAGTTCTGGTCACCACATTATAGGAAGGATGTGATTGCACTGGAGGGGGTGCAGAGGAGATTCACCAGGATGTTGCCTGGGATGAAACATTTAAGTTATGAAGAGAGGTTGGATAGACTTGGGTTGTTTTCGTTGGAGCAGAGAAGACTGAGGGGCAACCTGATCGAGGTGTACAAGATTATGAGGGGCATGGACAATGTGGATAATGAATAGCTGTTCCCCTTAGTTGAAGGGTCAGTCACGAGGGGACACAAGTTCAAGGTGAGGGGCAGGAGGTTTAGGGGGGGATGTGATGAAAAACTTTTTTACCCAGAGGGTGGTGACAGTCTGGAATGCGCTGCCTGGGAGGGTGGTGGAGGCGGGTTGCCTCCGAACTCAAGTCTTTTCTGGGCATAATCAACTATTATAGCCGCTTCTTGCCAAACGTGTCAATAGTGTTAGCATTATTACACTTGTTAAAAAATAATCATCGTTGGTCATGGAATTCACAACAAGAAGAAGCTTTTGTGAAAGTTAAGAAGCAATTACATTCATCCTGTTTGTTGGTAAACTACGGCCCATTGAAAGAATTGGTATGATGCACCTTCTTATGGTGCGGAAGCTGTGTTATCACATAGGATGGAAGATGGATCAGGAAGACCAATTGGCTATGATTCCAGAACCCTCTCCGCAAAAATTCACAACTTGAAAAGGAAGGTTTATCAGTAATATTAGGACTGAAGAAATTTTACCAGTACCTGCATGGATGACATTTCAGCATGTGTGGGACCATAAACAATGAATGGTTTTATTCAATGAGGATAAAACCATTTCACCAATAGCCTCAGCAAGAATTCAATGTTGGGCTTTGATATTATCTGCATATGAGTAAACCGTTATGCACCATCCTGGCTTGTATATTACAAATGTGGATGTGCTCAGTCTCCCATTGCCAGATAGCATTGTACATGATCCAGTCCCACAAGAACTTGTATCTGTACTGAATTCTTGGATTCTTTGCCTGTAAAGCAAATTAGAAATTGGATGAACAAAGATAACATTTTGTCAAAAGTTAGAGACCTTGTTTTGCCAGGGTGGTCAAATTCACCAGTGTCTGAAGAGATGAGACCATTCCATGCCCAAATAACAGAGTTAAGTTGTCAAGTTAGAATCTTGTTGTGGGGATCAAAAGTTGTCATCCCTTCGCAAGGAAGAGAGCCACTCTTGACAGCTTCACAGTGCACATCCAGGCATTTCAAAGATGAAAATGCTTGCGCGAAGCTTTGGCTGGTGGCCAGGCATTGACAGTGACATTGCCAGTGCGGTCAACCACTGCCTCCACTGTCAGCAACAACAGAAGTTGCCTGTTTCAGCTCCACTGAACCTGTAAGAGTGGCGTGGTCAACCCTAAGTTAGACTACACATTGATTATGTAGGACCATTCTTGGGTATCATGTTTTTATTGATCGTAGATACACATTCTAAATGGATGGATGTATATGAAGTCAGATCACCGAACTCGAGTGCAACTATTGAAAAGCTGCATCATAGTTTTAGCATGCATGGCCTAGTGGAAGTCATTGTTTCTGATAATGGTACAGTCTTTACCAGTACAGAGTTTCAGAGATTAATGAGTTTAAATGGAATCAGACATATTAAAACAGCACCATATCATCCCTCATCAAATGGTTTAGCTGAATGAGCTGTGTAAATTTTCAAATCAGGAATGTAGAGGTTATCTGAAGGTACTCTAGAACCTCAGCTTCCCGCTTTTTTCTCAATTATCGTACGGCACCTCATTCAACTATGGGCTCAACGCTGTCTAAATTATTGATGAAACACTGCCTACATACAAGGTTAAGCCTGGTGTTTCCAAACTTAGAGAGGAAGGTAGAGAAGATCAGAGTAATCAAAAATTGAATCACGATATTCATAGCAAAGCTCGAAGATTCACTGTAGGAGACACAGTTTTTGTGCAGAATTTTGGAAGTGAACCTTGTTGGGTTCCTGGTACAATTGTCTCAGAGACTGATTCCTTGTCCTTCCAGGTGGAAGAGAAAGATGGAATTGTTCAAAACATGTGGACCATCTTAGAAAGAGAGACATTCCAACAACCAGCAATTCCACCTGTGATTAACGTTGAACCATTAATCCCTGAGGTGATTGATCGACCTAGAATAGACATGTCCGGTGTCTCTGTAGAGTTGCCAAACCCTGAACTACCATTTTCTAATAATGTATCTGGTGCTACAGTTCCTGATCATGTCGATCCAGTGGAAGAACGTCAAGTAGAGCTACGCTGCTCTAGCCAAATAAGGAAACCACCTCAGAGATTTAATCTTTAATTGCCTGAGTTGTATATATGTATATGTTGTGGGATAGTTAAATGTTCTCTGTAAATAGAAACTGTAAAAAAAATACTAAAGGGAGAGGAAATGTAGCAATTGAGCTATAGCCTCTCCTACTACCTATCAGGGGCCATGTGCTTATTCTTGGAGACTCCAACCAATGAGCCTTAAGCGTGGGTAATCCAGTGGCGGGGGGTGTGGGGGGAGGTCTCTCCTTGTCAAGGACCTGGTTTAAGCATGTAGCATCTGAAAAGCTCTCTGCAATAAAGTTATCTGTTTCTAGTTGAAACCTATCTGGTGTATCAAGTCATTACAAGCACCCAGCTGCTGCTTCCAAATTGGAGGGCCTCCTATTGAACATTTCAGGAAAAATCACTGTTCAACACACAATGCGGACATCTGACACCCATTTGAGCCTGACAGTGGGATCCTGAAGCTGCAAGGGAAATCTTGCCCATCATTTATAATCAGCAGTTTGCAGTTATATTGACAAAGGGATCCAACACCAGAGATTTAAAGATCTAAATCCTGCTTCAAAAAGACCACTCAATGGTTAAGTTTCACTCCATCTCAGAGTGGGAAAACTGACATAATCAACTGTTTCAGTTGGACACTGAAATGGCAATCAGAGGAAGTGGTGAATGTTCTAAATTAGGGTATTTTTTATGTTAATAAAGTAACATACAGAACCACAGGAAATCTCCTACTGTTTTACTCAGGCATAGTGGAGTTCTAATATAGCACTTGAAAGGCTCAGGCACTTCGAGCCTGGTCCATCATAATCTGTACTTCAACTCCATTTATCCACTACGGTCTAAGTCCCTTGATACCTTTATCTAACAAAAATATAGAAATTTCGATCTTAACACTTATAATAGATGCAGCATGCACAGACTTTTGGGGGAGTGAGTACCAGATTTCTACTTTCATTTGTGTAAATAATTGCTTCCTGACTTCACTCCTGAAGGGCCTAGCTCTTATTTTAAGTTTAAGCATCCTTGTTCTGGATTCCCCCTACAGAACTTGTAGCTTCTCTGTACCCGATCAAATTCCTTAATCATTTTAAATACCTTGATTAAATCACCCCTCAAGCTTCTAAACTGAAGTGAATACAATCTAACTTTATACAAACTATCCTAATGATTTAACCCTTTAAGCACTGGCATCATTATGGTTGACTTGGTGATCCAGCCCTTCTAAAATCTGTACAATTTTCCTGAGGCTTAGTGTCCATACTATTGTGTCCATACTAGTGTCCATACGCATTGGTGTCTGATCAAGACTTTGCACAAACAAAGCATCATTTCCTTACTTTTGACTTCCAGCTTCCTTGAGATGGACACCAACATCTATTATGATAAAAGCAAAAACAGCAGATGCTGGAAATCCAAAGCAAAAACAAAAATAAAAATACCTGGAAAAACTCAGCAGGTCTGACAGCATCTGCGGAGAGGAACACAGTTAACGTTTTGAGTCCGTATGACTCTTCGACAGAACTAAGGAAAAATAGAAGAGAGGTGAAATATAAACTGGTTTAAGGAGGGTGGTTTCCTTTACATTGGAGAGACCAAATGCAGACTGGGTGACCGCTTAGCGGAACACCTTTGGTCTGTCCACAAGCATTACCCAGACCTCCCTGTCGCTTGCCATTTCAACACTCCACCCTGCTCTCATGCCCACATGTCCGTCCTTGGCCTGCTGCAATGTTCCAGTGAAGCTCAACGCAAACTGGAGGAACAGCACCTCATCTTCCGACTAGGCACTTTACAGCTTTCTGGACTGAATATTGAGTTCAACAACTTTAGATCATGAACTCTCTCCTCCATCCCCATCCCCTTTCCGATCCCCCTTTTTTCCAATAATTTATATAGATTTTTCTTTTCCCACCTATTTCCATTATTCTTAAATGTATTTCCATCCATTGTTTTATCTCTACCTTTTAGCCTATTTTGATCCCTTCCCCCCACCCCACTAGGGCTATCTGTACCTTGCTGGTCCTGCTTTCTACCCTTAATGTCACCTATTAGCACATTTCTTAGCTAATATTACCACCATCAACACCTCTTTGTCCTTTTGTCTGTGACATCTTTTGGCAATCTCCACCTATCATTGGCCAGCTCTACCTGTCCCCCCCACCACCCTTAAACCAGCTTATATTTCACCTCTCCTCTATTTTTCCTTACTTCTGTTGAAGAGTCATACGGACACGAAACGTTAACTGTATTCCTTTCTGCAGATGCTACCAACATCTGTTAGCCTTTTTGATTACTTTTTGCATGAGTTTTAATGATTTGTGCATGTTGCCATCCATTTTCTGCTTTCCAGCTCCAAGTCTCACCATCAAGAATAAATTTTCATTTGACTTTCTGGGATCTAACGTAAATGATCTAACACCTTCCCATATTGAGCACCATCTTCCATAATTTAGTCCACTCACTTAGTCTGTCAATTCTATTAGTAACTTCATGCTTCCATCTAACAAACTTACTGTGTCTCCTAACTTGATATCACCTGTAAACCTGGAAATAGCTGACATCACTTTGACAGAGTGTAATGAGGTTAATTTTATGAGTGTATGCTGGCATCAGGGTCATCACCCACCATCTGCACAGATCAACATGTCACACAGAGGCTGCTTGTGATTTTCTGATGTGCACTGTAAGTGGCCAGATTGTTTTTGTTACATAAGAAAGGAATCTTTTTGATGAAATGTACTGTCTGTCCAATTCTGACCACCAAAGGCTCATAAGACATTTTTCAATATTCAAGGCAGGAAAACTCTGGAAGACAAAAACAGAATTACCTGGAAAAACTCAGCAGGTCTGGCAGCATCGGCGGAGAAGAAAAGAGTTGACGTTAAACTCTGGAAGCCCTTTTTGGGTAGACTTTGGGTGGAATCATCCCAGGTTTGCACTAAGTGTAAGAACAGGCAGAAAAAACAATGTTTTACCGTCGGCCGCAATGGCGGCTTCTCACGCCGTATCGTCCCAGAAAAAAATATTAATTATGCATTCCCAGGAAACGCATTGTTTCGATGGCGGGCGGGCTCTCATTCGCTCACCATGCCATCACCTCAGCGCTTCATCACACTGGGCGCCATATTTAAAGTGCTGTCGCACACATACCTTTCAGTGCTTTTAGCCCACGGCTGCTGCACAGAAGACATGGCCCCGAAAGGCAAAAAGACTGCAGCCCTCAGCTTCAATGACATGTCCCCCGAGCGTCTTTTGGATGCAGTGGAGGCCTCCCCGTGATGTCCTCTACCCCTGCTCTGGCCGCAGGATGGGCAGCAACCTCACCAATCTGGCTTGGGAAGTGATGGCAGCGGTGGTCAGTGCCAACGCCCTGCATAAGAGGACAGCCACCCAGTGCTGTAAGTGGATGAATGATCTCCTCCATTCTGCCAGGGCAAGTCACTCTTCTCCTCACTCTCAACTCACACACTCACAAACCCATCACACATCCACAGGAATCTCACTCACTGCCAGTTCAAGGGACATCACCATTCACTCTCTCACCCACACCTTCATCGTCCTCATCCCACCCATGGACTTGCCACACACATGTGCCAGGCATACTTACCATCTGGCCTGGCAGGCATCCTGCTTATGCTCTCTCCATCTCTATTCATGCAGGACAAGCTGGGACACAACAAGAAGGGGAGGTCGCAGAGTGGTGGAGGAATGCCTGACGTCAAGATCCTCACGGGCTTTGAAAACAGGGCCATCCAGCTGGCCAACGAGAACTGGACCATTCCTGTGCTGACGGTGAGGTCACCGATGCTCTACCAAGTGAGGATCCAGCAGTGCAACATCCATTAGACAACCATGCTGTGAGTGATGTGTCCTCTTTCACAGACCACTGCCATGCACTAATTATCTCTCCTTGCTTTCGCAGGCACATCTGCCAAACAGCTGACAGAATCCATGAGCCAGGGTCTCCAATCAACCCTGAAGAAACCACTGAAGAGGAATCTGGAGGCACCCTGCTTGAAGTCCCTTCACAGCGCTCACCCACACCGTCCACCAGTGCAGAGACATGCACCTCCGCGGGTCCTAGATTTGGAATAGCCTCAGGATCACAATCTGGTGAGCACATTGCACTTTCTGATCCACAGCAGGCGGCAGCAGGGACTTCCCAGGTGTCCGGCACTCGGAGGATTGTTGGAGGCCACAAATTTGCTGAGCCTGAGCCAGATAACGAGCCTCTGGCCTTGGTCATGTCTCAGTTGCTAGAGCTGCAAAGGCAAGCTCAGGAACATCAGGAAGGGATGTCCGCTGCACTCAGATTGCAAGGCACGACAGAGGAGTCCATCTGCCTTCAGGCTGAGGTGATAATGCTGACATGCCAATGCACCAAGGTCAACACAGGTGGGATGGCAGCCACCATGGAGACCTTGGTCCAGGACATCGCTCCTGCACTGCTGCACGGGCTCAAATCCATTGATGATTCCATAGTTGGCCTCCAAAAAGTGTGTATACGAGGGGGGCTCTGAACAGCTCAATATCACTCCAGCTACCCCTTCTCCTCAAAGAGTCAGCCAGGGGCCCTAGGGCATCCACAGGGAGGAGGATTAGCAGGTGTACCCCACTGGGGCCATCCATACAGGTGACTCCGAGAGTGTCTGGCCCATCCGAATACCCACTTCCTGTGACCTCATCAGCTCCAGCTCCACAGGCCACTGCCCCACAGCTTGACCCCGAAAGCAGACCTGAGCTCTCCAAGTCTCGGCCCTCCAGAGGACGCCTGCCAAGGTCATCACAGACAGGGTATTACAGTCAGCAGGCTGCCTCCACCTCCGCTCTGTATGACCAAGGAGCACCAAGACACAGTGGCAGGGTTAGGAAGGTTGAGCAGATGTAACTCTTTTGAGTACAAACCCATTTCCATCTGTTTCAGATGAAGTTACATTGTTTCATAGTTTGCCATTGTGAGATTTGAACTCTTGATCTTGGGGTTACAAACCCAGTTCCATAACCACTTGGCTATTTAGGCCAAGCAGATGTAGTTGCCCAGTCTGGGCATGGGTGTTAATCACTTGTACACAATGTTCACTGTTGTAAATAAACTCCCAAGAATGTCTCCCTGCCTATGGCTCCTTGTTCTGATGAGCAGTGTTCGTGATACTCAGATGTGAAACCTTTCTGCACTAGATAAAAGCAGGTGTCTCAGTCCAGGGCCTTTTCCCTGTGCTCTGTGCAGCCTTCAGACCAAAGTGATGGTCCGGCTGCACATTCCCTATAAACATTACTAATACCTGCACCTTAATGGTGCTTGTCATTGCTGCCAAAATGTTGTAGGCAGACATCACAGAGAACCATTTTTCTCTCTGTACGCTCTCAGCATCTTTAAGGTGGGGCTGGGCCACCCCAATCTCTTCGGCATCTGTACCAGTGACGCTGTGCTCCTGAAAGGGTCAGGTGCTGAAGGCAGACAAAGGAAGAGATGTTTCTAAAGATTCACGGCTGCATCTCTATTACATGTCCCTGACCACAGAGCACAAGCGAGCTGCCCTCGGCCAGACAGGAGTCAGGCATTCTCAGAGGCTATGTGAAGATCTATGGAGTGTCTTCACTGCACGTTGTCATCATCTTCATGCGATCGAGCGACTATTAAGGCCTTCACTGCATCTTCATGGCAGTAGCATTCCCACAGAGGGTATTTGTGCTGCCATAAGCCAGACTGGAGTCAAACATTCAGAGATGCAATGTGAGAATCTATGGTGTCTCCTCACTGCATGTCATCATCATCCTCCACAAATCTAGCAGCTATGAGGGCCTCCAAGCATGCCTGCTTTGTCTGGCCGGTGCAAGGGCCTCATCGCCATCATCGTCGCCTTTGAGGACTTCCTCACCCTCAACCCCGTCGACATCCTCTTCATTGGAGGAGACCTCCAGCTCCTCCATCTCCTCCTCAGCCAGTTCCTCTCCCCGTTGCAGCGCCATGTGGTAAAAGGCGCAGCAGGTGATGACGATGCGTGACATCCTCTGTAGACTATATTACAGGGCTCCACCTGGCCGGCCCATTTTCAGCATCCTGATTGTCTGCTCCATCAAGCTGTGAGTTGCAGCATGAGCCACGTTATACCATTGCTCTGTTGCACTATGAGGCCGCCGCACGGGTGTCATCAGCCATGTCCTCTGTGGGTAGCCCTTGTCCCCGAGGAGCCATCCCTGCAGCCTTTGTGGACCCTGGAAAAAGTCAGGGATCTGTGACCTACGGAGAATTTAGAGTCATGGACAATCCCTGGAAACTGCACAGGCCTGTAGGATGCGTTTGTGGTAGTATCACACCAGCTGCACATTCAGCGAATGGAAGCCATTGCAGTTGACATAGTTGACCACTTGTTGTGACAGAGATTCTGAGCACCATTTGAGTGCAGTCAATGGCACACTGCACTTGTGGGAAACCAGAGATCTGGGCAAATCTAATCACTCTTGCATCCTGGCTGTCCTGGTCCCAGGTGAAACGCGCAAAGTTGTGTGCCCTTGCGAAGATGACTTCATGGGTGCATTTGTGAGTGGAGGCTTGTGATATCCCACAGAGGTCACCAGTGGAGCCCTGAAAGGACCCACTAGCATAGAAATTGAGCGCAGCTGTCACTTTCACAGCCAAGGTAATGGAGTCACTTCATGTCCCCATGGCGCTAAATCCTGCAGCTGGCAGGTGTGACCGACCAGTTCCCTAGCCATGCACAGTCTTCAGCCACAGCAGTTCTTGGTCATCTGTAGGAATGAAAGGCGATGTTTATAGACCCTGGATCTAGCTAGGCACTGACCAATGGCAGCTTGCTGTGGGTCTTTGGTGGTGTGTGAGGGAGACCTAGCTGCCCATTCTTCCTCAGGGCGCTGCTCCTCCCACTGCGCAGTCACTCCGTCACTCTCTTCTCCATCGTCTTCGCTCTCTGTACGCCATGATGCATGCAGCTGGTTCACCAGGCTCCATATTCCTGATGTACTCCTCCTGAAGGATGAAAGAGAGAGATGCATGTGTTAGCTTGGATGTACTAAGAAGCTCTCTTGGTTAACGCATTAACGCATCCTGGAGAATGCTGGCCATGACTTGGAGTTTAGGGCGTTGTATGGCTGCCTGAAACCCCTTCCTCCTCTGCCCCACTCCATTTGACTGATTGACGACAACTTTGCCCATTGGACTATATGCTGTGCACTCAGCTCAGGTTCAGGCATTCTCCTAACCCACACTGCAACGCTGCGCTGTTAGCTTGAACTATGGGGTGACTGGTCCAAACTGGGATGATGACATTGCAAGGAGCAGTGAGAGCCTCCACCAGTGACTGCTCCATTACCAGCTTTAGCAAGGAGATTGTACAATGTACCCAGTCGTCCAACTGTTCTGTAGTCCACTAAAACGCTCATTAGTTTGCAGTCTGTGCCCAAGGGGTGAAAAGCTCTGGAGCACTTGATGGCACTTTGATGCCTCTGTGTTGCTTGAGTGGGCAGATAAGCTAGAGGCCTGACTCCACGCAAGCCAACTTGGCTGTGTCTGAACTGTCTCAGCTGCAGGCGGATGGACATTATATACAAGGTTTCCCTAATGTGTGGTCGTTTCTCTCCCACCACCTCACACTTGCTTGTGCACTATCTTCAGCTGCAGTGTAGCCCTGGCACCTCCCCCCTCCCAAGTCACCTCAACTACAGGGCAACCCTTGCCACACCCCGCAAGGCGCCTCAACCTTGAAGTCCAACAGGCGATCCTCATGAGCACTGTGCAATATTATTGTGCACTCACCTCCGAGTTCCCCTCAAAGTGCAGCCCGCCTAATGCACACCTTATATATGCTGTTGTGAAACACGTTGGCGTGCAATCACGCTGACATGGGCAGACGATCAAGCGTGGGGGGAAGATTCAAGCAGGCTAGCAAGATGATGAGATGCAGATGTATTATAATGGGGCTTCTGAAGTCTGAAGGCGGGAAATGTGGCCCGCCATCAATGGACTGAGCAGACGATCGCAAACTGGTTCATGACGTCGTGAAACTGATTTTTGGCCTTCTTGCCCTATTGTCCGCTCATGCCGCCGAGCCCGAACCTCATGGGCTCTAAAATTCTGCCCTTTAGCCGTGGTGAGGAATCTCACACCTCAACAGCACAGATTGAAAAATTGCAACCACATTACCCTAGCTAACAGCACTGTGGGCACACCTACATCACATAGACTACAGGGGTTCAAGAAAGCAGCTTGTGGAATGTTGTGGTGACCTTCTCAAGAGCAGCTAGGGATGGGCAATAAATATTGGCCTAGCCAGCGACACCCACATCTCATGAAGGAATGGAAAATAAATAATCTTCTGTTATCCACTGAAGGCAGGCAATATTTCTCACCACTAGCATGTAGTTGGAATATTTAAGATTATGTGGAGAACTTGAGGAAGTTGGGATGAGGCAGGACCTGTCATCTAGCTAAGGAGTCTACAGTGGTGCAACCAGGAGCACAGTGATGTTTCTGGATCATCAATCATGCTTGAAATCAATAAAGTTTAACAATTCAAAAGGTAAATGGTTTATTACCTATTAGAACAGCAGTGAGAGTAATTTGATACAAATACAGTTGGACCTCCTGCCACCCTCCCATCTGCCCCTAACCTGGCCACATGCCTACAATGGGTGGGTGAGGTCTAGGGTGGCTCACCTGCTCTCATCCAATTGTGCCTTTAAGTAGCTAATTAATGGACTCTTCCCATGCTCGTTCATGACTGCTTTGCGGACTTTGAAACAGTTGACCATGCCAACATTCTCCAATGCCTCTCATTCATTGTCCAGCTGAGTGGTACTGCCCTTGTTTAGTTGTACCCTGGCCTGTCCAACATTAGCCAGAACACGTCTTTTCTTGCCGCCCCCAACACATTTACCTTTGGAGTATCCCTAGAACCTCGGCCACCTCTTAGTCCTTATCTACATGATGCTGCCCCTTGCTGTTATGCCCTGAAGACATGGCATCAGGTTCCATATGTGTGCAGATGATTCCATCCACTTCTTTGCCACTATCTCTTGAACTCTGCACTACCTCTATGCTGTCGGCCTGCTTATTTGATATTCAGTCCTGAATAAGCCGCAATTTCATGCAGTTAAATATTGGGGAGATCAGAGCCACTGCCTTCAGCCACACCCCACCCCCACCCCCACCCCCACAAAACTCATTCCCTTGTTACAGATTCCATCCCTATTCTGCCCAGATTCCTCTCCTGCTCCAATTAAATCAGATTGCTCACAACCTAGACATCCTTTTTGAGCCCAAGCCGATCTTCCATTTCCACAACGTCTGCATCACAATGACCACCTAATAACACTTCTGTGACATTTACTTTCTTTGCTCCTGCCTCCTCACATCTGTTGCTGAAACTCTTATCCGTACTTAGTTCAATTCCAGAGTTGCCTATTCCAGTGCTTTCTTGGCCAGTCTCCATCCTTCATAAACAGGATTGTCCTAAACTCTGCTGCCTGTATCCTAGCCTGAATGAGTTCCTGTTCACCCATCACCCCTGTGCTCATTAAAAACATAAGAACATAAGAAATAGGACAGGAATAGGCCATTTGGCCCCTTGACCCTGCTCCGACATTAAGATTATGGGTCATCTGATTGTTGCCTTAACTCCATTTTCCGGCCTGCCCTCCATAACCCTTGACTCCCTTGTTGATCAAAAATCTGTCTAACTCAGCCTTGAGCATACTCAATGACCAGGCCTCCACTGCTCTCTGTGGAAGAGAATTCCAAAGACTAGCACCTTCAGTGAAAAAAATTCTCCTAATCTCAGTCTTAAATGAGAGACCCTGATCTTTTAACTATGCCTCCTAGTTCTAGATTCTCCGATCAGGGAAACATCCAGTATCTCTGCTGCCCTTTCTTTTAAGACCCTAGTATGCAGGCCATCAGGTCCAGGGAACTCATCAGCTTTTAGTCCCATTAATTTTCCCAGTACTTTTTCTCTAGTGATAAGAGATTGTGGTTTTCTACTATTCTTGGAATGCTTTTTTTCTGTTTTCTACTGTGAACACAGATACAAAATACTTGTGCAAAGCCTCTGCCATAACCTTGTTTCCCGTTATTAATTCTACAGTCTTATCCTCTGAAGGACCAAAACTTATGTTAGCTGCCCTTTTCCTTTTTATATACTTGTAGAAGCTTTTACAGTGTCTTGCTCAGTTTCTCTCATACTCTAAATTTTCCGTTTTTTTGTCATCCTTAGTTGGTTTCCATAATATTTCTAATCTTCTGACCTATCACTAATCTTTGCATCATTGTATGTGTTTTCTTTCAATTTGATACCATCTTTAACTTCCTTAGTTAGCCATAGTTGATGCATCCTCCACCCTGATTCTACATCTTGATCCTCCAAACCAAGATCATTTCTCATGGCTGTCCTGATCTCATCCTTTATCATTGACCCACATTGACAGCCTGTCCCTAAAGGCACCTTTGTCTTCAAATAGCTTCATGGCTTCGCTTCATATTATCTTTGGAATCTCCTTCAACCCTATAAGCAGATAGCGAAAGAGAGAAACAAGCAAACAGGTGACAGAGAGAGAACAGCATAAAGATTGCAGAGATAGGTAAAAGGGAACATATTCTCCAAACTGCTGTGTTCAACGCCACAGGGCATTAACTAGTAACATATTGAATATCTTACACCTGCAGACAATTTCTGGGTCAACCTTGCCATTATAAATCTTTATGTCTACATTTATAATGGAAACTGCCTTTTTAAACTGGTCATGCTATAATCATCTCTCTCACTAATGAAAAGAGAAATGAGAATGTTTCCATTCAAAATAATTTTCATTGATTTGATTAAATAGCTCTTCTATTATTGGCAGTTGATTTAATATTGTTTGTTTTCATTAAGTACTTAGTGCATTTTTCATTAACAGTTCATTTGGCAAGTTCTGTTGAGGGGTCACACCCCAAACAATAGCCTTTCTTTTTCCTTTCAGTTGCTGACTGAAATACTATACATTTCAAACATTTTTGTTTCTCTCAAAATAACAGATGTGTTCCTTTCAAAAGGAACCAAACTTCTTAAGTTCAAAGGGAATCTCAATAATGGCCTCAGATTAACTTCTGCTTACTAGCCAGTTGTGCCTTCCATTGCAATGGTCCTGTAGTGAAGCTGCAAAAAAAGGTGAAAAATATAAGGACGAATTTTAGAGAGTGAGGATTCGCACCCAATGGAGAGCACCAAATGAAAAATGATTTTGCAAATAGAGCTCACCCACTTTACACTACTCCTAATTATTTAGTCATTCAATTCTCAGATCCATACTTCCATTAAGTAAGATTTTGTGTTGTGCACACAACCTGTACAAATAATACCATAGATGGTTTAGATTTCCAGTTCAGTTTTTATCTACATAACAACTGTCACTGATTTCCATCTGAAGTACATTATAGGAAACACTTGGACAAACTTTGATTTGATAAAATGCTAAAGACTGAATGAGCTGGAGTGAAAACTAAGTGGTTAGAGGTCTTTAACATTATGAAGGGTTTCGATAGGGCAGGCATAGAGAAGACAAATCCAGTTGTAGGAGAGTCTAAAACTAGGAGCCATAAATATAAGATATTCATTAATGATTCCAATAAGGAATTCAGGAGAAATTTCTTTGCCCAGGAAGTAGTTGGAAAGTGGAGTTCGCTACCACATGGAGTAGCTGAGGCGAATATCATAGATGCCTTTAAGGTGCAGCAAGATAAGAACATAAGGAAGGGAAAAACAAAAGGGTTTGCAGAGAGGGTTAGATGAATTGGTTGGAACAGTCTCATAAGAAGCGTAAACAGCTGAATGGCTATTATAATTCTACAAGAGTGCAAGCATTCTTTATTTTATATTTTACAAAGATTTGGCTGTAACATTTTGAAAGGTTTTAACTTTCAGAACAAATAGAAATCACTTTACATCCTGCAATAAGTGTCCCATAATGTTGTCCAATATTAGGAGTTATCTATTCATAAAGACTTGGGGTGGAATCTTCAGTCCTGGAGTCTAAGTCTGGTGGTGGGTAGGGAAGTCGGTGTGATTCCCGCTGGATGGTTGAATGAACCTAATTGTCTGTTGTTCAGCTCATTAATTACACATCTGCGAGAAGCACAGTGTATCTCATGGTGGGGCAGACAGGTTTTCACTCAATGCAGGCCAGGAGCTGCACACTACTCCTCCAGAGTCATTGTGGCTGCAGGTCTTACTGGGGAAGCTTGCAGATGTGAGCAACCACATTCTGGGACATATTGAAGGCGCCTCCAGCATTGTATTTCGCTGATTTCTAGATAAGAGCATTGCCTGCGATACACCCATGGCTGGGCTAATGCTCGCTGTTGCAGTGCACCCTGTTCGCCAGCATCTTGACCTTCCTGAGGCCCCATTGCCACTTCCTGCTCCCTCTGGCCCTGTGCCAACCTGCGTTGGGGCCTCCTTCTTCTCATCTGGATGAGAGCCATTACCAAGACAGGGTTGTTTGCAGCCTGCATCATCAATGCCTCAGTGGATCTATGAACAAATTGAAGTGAGACATTTAGTGAACATGCCTTTACAGGTTTCCTACCATCTCAAAGCCAGCAGGCCAGTGTTAAGCCCTTTTCCTGGCCTCCATCTAAACATGGCATCTCCAGCCCGCCCCTTCCAGGTGAAGGACATCATGGAGGACCAGAGATGTGTTTTCTTCCTGTTCATACATGACTGTGTATGGAGACATTGCTCTTTGACCAAGGTGATGAAAGCCATGTGCAAGAAGCTTTCATGTGACACTATTCCATTTGCCCCCACTACCCTTGAGACTCTATAGAGAGACCATTGTATTAGCAGCATAGAAAGACTAAACCACATGAACCCCTGTCAACCATGATCATTCACCTGGGAAGATGGAGATTTGGAGTTGGCTGCCATCCACCAGCCATGCCCCATGGAGGCATCCACCTCCCTCCCGCCCTCCATCCCTGCCTCTGGCAGCAGCTGATGACAAATGGCACAGAATGAACGGCAGTTCCATGTCTTGCTGGGATCTCGATGTTATGAGACCTATGAGTTGGGAACAAACCTGCTGCTGTGTGGGCTTCACCATAGTGGGGAGAACACAACTGAGCACAGTTGACATCCAGTTGCATCATAATTATTAGGGTTTCCTTTTAGTCGACCACTTGTGCTGACCTTGAACTGAACCCACCCAAAAAGACCTTCCTCCCACTTCGAGGGATCTCACTGACTAACTGTGTGGTCAAGGTCAGATTTGAAAAATGTTGCGCTTAACCTTCCGGACTTGGTCCACCACCTACTACCAACCCTCTGTCACCCACCAGCATCCACCACCATCCTTGACCCACCCAATATCCTCCTTCCTCTCCCCTATAACACCCTTGAACCTCCCCCCCATTACTCTGGACCCTATTACAATCCATCTCCACATGCCTTCCCTCCCCTCAGAGCCAACACCCGTTACTGTACCCAATGCCCACCTGACCCTGCCCCCTCTTAATCCAAGCCACCTGTCTAGACCCCCTCCGTGAAACCCCCCAAGAGACCTTTGCCTACCAAACTCTCACCCTAGACCTGCCACATCCTATCACATCCCACTCCGCCCTCTGACTGTGGCTTATCCCTCCTTTTTTTTGTTCTTTCATGGGATGTAGGCTTTGCTGACAAGGCCAGCATTTATTGCCCATCCCTAATTGCACTTGAACTGAGTGGCTTGCTAGGCCATTTCAGAAGATAATTAAGAATCACCAAGATTACTATAGGTCTGGAGTCACATGTAGGCCAGACCAGGTAAGGATGGCAGATTTCCTTCCCTAAAGGGCATTAGTGAGCCAGGAGGGTTTTTACAGTAACCTACAATGGTTTCATGCTCACCATTTCTGGGACTAGCTTTTCAATAGCAGATTACTTATTTAATCTAAATTTCACCAGAGGTTTGAACCCTTGCCCCCAAAACATTAGCCTGAGCCTTTGGATTACTAGTCCAGTGACAATGTCATGATACCACCATCCCCTCCTTCCAGCAGTATCTTGAGTTCACTCCTAGGACCCCAATCCCTAAGGCACTCTCTCCCCGACTTCCCTGGACACTCTCCACTTCCCTTTCCCCAGACATTCTGCCCCCCAACTTTCCCAGACACTCTCCCTCCAATTTCCCTGCTTAGCCTGCCTCTTGGGTCCAACCTTGGTGCAGCTTTTGCAAGATTTCAGTTACGCGAGGTCCCCAAGAAGGCAAAAGCATCATCTACTGACCTCAAAGTAGTGGAAGAGGTGAAGCCCCCCAGATGCACACTACTTATATGCAGTCGTAAAACTGAACACTTTACATTCTCGCTGGCGGGGAACTTAATTTGGAGGGAGAACTTAATTCTGGCAAGGTGACTTATAATGAGCATTTATGAGATGCTAATACATGCAAATGGGGTTCCCGACATTGTTTGTCAAGAAGCTTGACCTGCCTTTAACCTGCCTTGAAAATCAGGTGAATAAAATTCAGTTTATCCCGCCGTCAGGAAACAGATTTTTTGCCTCCCCCCAAATTAACTGCCCCTTCCTGCCACAGTTCAGGCTGCTGGTGGGACCATAAGATTACCCCCTAGATGTGGTATTTACCACTCTGCTTCAGGTATCTCTGAAACGTATACAATAGTTTTTATATTGGCCATTGAATCAGCTCAAAGTTGCTTGTTGATAAACTAGCAACGGGAAATTGTTAGACATGCAAGCAAGGAAAGCATTTTGTACTAATGTCAGTGATTGCAATGGCATCTGATGTACTTAATAACAGCTGCTGTTGGCTCAACACAGAATAAAATCACTTCATAAAATATCATATGTTTAGTTAAAAGAAAAGGACACGTCCTAGAGTTATTTCAAGGTAGTGATCTAATCTCAGGTCTCAGTGACAGTGGAAGTGCAGGTGGAGGGGTAGAGAGAGGATTCCACGTTACCAGGACAAAAGGTCAGAAAGCTGGCCACATCCTTACAGTCCCTGCTTTCAGTTTTGTCTTAGGGGAGCAGCCAATGTCAAGAGATTCACATGCTACAGTAGCAGAGCAAGAATGAGAACTACACAACATTTCCTGGGGAACCTCTTCCCATCTGTCTCAATCCAATGGGGAACAGCTAATTACACACAGAGGAGGAGTTGCCTCATATTGCAAATGCTGTCCTGTGGGGCTCTCATTCATGATCTTTGGAGTTCAACTGATCATGTGTTTATGGGCCAAGTTATTGTATCTCTCATGATCCAACCAATAGTTGCAATGTTGCAACGCTATAAGGTTCACGCAATCAAACGATAGTTAAACAGCTCACTGCACCATGAGGAACTATTGGTGACAGAATATTTCAAGGTATATAAAACAGCCCAAAACAGCAGCTCTGACTAGATGCTATGCTTCAAATAATCACAATATTGTGGGTACATTTCTATATGGATTCAACTGTGGACCATGCCAAATCCTTATTATGCCAGAAGGATTTCACTGGAATGAGTCATGCTTTCCCAGTCCCCATCAAAGCTGCAGGTTTTTGTGTGTGAATGTACCCTTAGAACAGAGGCAAAAGTGAGAAGGCTTGCTGTAGCCAATTTTTCCCCTCTGCTTTAATTAAAAATAATTCAGTAAATAAAATATGGTTTTGAAATTACTTAATAAAACTGTTGCATGGTTTACAGGTGGACTGTTACAGTGCAGTGCCAAAGATTTATATCAGCACTGTTGGCTATACAAAACCATGCTGAGCTCTAATACACAAAAATATTCTTCAATAAACATGTACATTAGCATTGACTGTCCTCAAGTTGTTGGCTCGATTGGAGGAGATAGTTAAAATATGGGGCTGGTCTATGATGTGGCTGAGAAGAATGGGAGTCTACAAGGAGATTGGGTTGAGGATAAGGAGAGGTGATGGGCGAAGGTGGAGGGGATGAATAACAGAGTAAAAGAAATTAGCAAATGAAGTGGCAAAGACAGGAAAGCAATTCTGTCTCCCGGGAGAGATCCCTGGGAAGAGCTGGAAAGAATTTGATTTCAAAGAAGCCAGCAGAGAAGCTGCAGCATTTGTTTTCAATTCAGCAAGAATGAGTACACAGCTTCAATGATTTTTTTTCAAGCTTCCTAGCAGTGAGACGTAACTCGTCTCAGCTGGTTGTATGGCAAGATCAAATGACAGAAAATTTCACTTGAAGCCCAGGGTGTCTTTCTGCAGCCAGAAACTCAGGACATCCTTAAAAATTCATTTCTCATCTGGGTGGAAGCAAACAAAAGTTATAAATGCCAGATGTTAGCTTGCAGGCTTTGCTCTATATCTAGACATCGGAACAACAATAAAATAACAGGCAAATGCTTGTTCTGATATTGTGCTAAACATACATTTATATTCCTCAGGATATTGAGTACCTTTGTTGTCATTTATCTGATTTGAAGTTATTACAGATTAACATTGCTACTGATTGAAGATCTTATGTCACCATTAGTCTAAATGCACCATACATCTGATAATGTATTCTGCAGAATGTATCAGAGTTACTGTTCCTTTTTTTGACAAAATTAAGAAACTAAAATTATGGGTAATGCAGGGCATCAGCAGGTCGAAAAGCTATGAAGTTTTTTTTATATTTATTCATGGGATGAGGGCTTCGCTGGCTAGGCCAGCATTTATTGCCTATCCCTAGTTTCCCTTGAGAAGTTGGTGGTGAGTTCCAGGATTTTGACCAAGTGACAGTGAAGGAACAGTGAAATGTTTCCAAGTCAGGATTGTGGTATTCCATGTATGTCCTTCTTGATGGTAGTCGTCATGAGTTTGGAAGCTGCTGTCTAAGGAGAGTTAGTGAGTTCCTGCAATGCATCTTGTAGATGGTACACACTGCAGCCATTGTCGTTGGTGGTAGAGGGAGTGAATGTTTGTGGATGGGGTGCCAATCAAGCAGACTGATTTGTCCTGATGGTGTCAAGCTTCTTGAGTGTTGTCGGAGCTGCACTCATCCAGGCAACTGGAAAGTACTCCATCACACTCCTGGCTTGTGCCTTGAAGATTTTAGACAGGCTTTGGGGAGTCAGAGTTCCCAGCCTCTGACCTGCTCTTGTAGCCACAGTACTCTGTTCAGTTTCTGGTCAATGGTAATCCCCTGGATGTTGATAGTTGGAGATTCAGTGATGATAATGTCAAGGGGCGACGGTTAGATTCTCTCTTGTTGGAGATGGTTATTGCCTGGATCTTGTGTGACACGAATGTTACTTGCTACTTGTCAGCCCAAGCCTGGATATTGTCCAGGTCTTGCTGCATTTGGACATGGACTGCTTCTGTATCTGAGGAGCCGCAAATTGTGCTGAACATTGTGCAATCATCAGTGAACATCCCCAATTCTGAACTTATGAGGGAGGGAAGGTCATTGATGAAGCAGCTGAAGATAGTTGGGCCGAGGGCACTACCCTGAGGTTTTTAAGATTCTGAGAATGAATTGGAAGTGGGGTGGGAATGGTGATTTCAAAATAGTAAGTTCAGGATCAGCATTTTGTTTAAATTAATATCAAATCCAAATTGAGTGAATCTGAACTTTTTCAGAAATCTGTAAATTTGTACAGTTTGAATCATTCTGGAAGACTTGTTGGCGAACTAATATTTCTGAACACACATGTCCTAATTTATGGAACAAAGCAGAAGAATGGTTGCAATGCAAAATAACTCAAAATCAAAGACCGTGTTTGTGTTCAACCTCCAGTTACCATATGCCATCTGTTTGAAACATGAGAAAAACTGTGCATTGGACAGTAAAGTAAAATGGGCGAAATTTAATTGGCAGCTCATTTTTCACTCTTCTCTTTTCCATTCCATTGACTTTTATTCCTACATTGCCTGACATATGACTCCTGCCTGTGACATACCTGCCAATTCTGTTCTGATCAGTTCACTGTTTGCAACTTGTCCTCTGTTAACAATTGAAACCTATTACTAAAGATCTGTGATTTGAATCTTTAAACAGTATCCTGACTGATCCTAACTCCTTTCTGTGACCAGTCTCCTGAGCTGACTCTGTCTTATGATCAATTCCGTGGTCCTCATTGCTAACAGGGGGCTTTTATCTCACTCCACCAGGACAAACTGGGCAGAACATGAGCTAAATTCCAAATGGCGCATTCGCTGCTCATTTATGAACACACAAATTGGGAGCAGGAGTAGGCCATTCGGCCCCTCGAGCCTCCGCTGCAATTTGATAAAATCAGAGCTGATCTGATTGTGGCCTCTATTTTCTTGTTTACCCCCTATACTCTTTGATTCCCCTGACAGTCAAGAATCTATCTAGCTCAGCCTTAATAAGATTCAATGACCCTGCCTGTACTGCTCTCTGGGGAAGAGGATTCCACAGACTAAGCATCCTCTGAAAGAAAAAAAATCCTAATTTCTGTCTTAAATTGGACACCCATTATTTTTAAACTGTGTCTCCTGGTTCTAGTCTCTCCCATAAAGGGCAACATCCTTTCAGCATCTACCCTGTCAAGTCCACTCAGGACCTTATATGTTTCAGTAAGTTCACCTCTCATTCTTCTAAACTCCAGTGGGTAGACTCAACTCCTGTCCAACCTTTCCTCATAAGAAAATTCCTCCATCCTAGGGATCAGTCAAGCAAACCTTCTCTGCACTCGACTGACCATGCACACAACTATCGTAAAGCCATTAGATTTCTGGGCGGCTGAGCTATATACCTGACTCATAAATATATGTATATCAGGTGCTTTGATCATTTTGAGAGGATCTGGGCATTACTGTAATTGCCTACCGAGTAGAAAACCCACCACATCCACCTCAATAAGTAAAACCTGGTGGATTCTCAGCGAAACCACTATAGAGTGTCTAAGGAGCCTCAGGCCTCACCATTCAGTAACAGTAAATGCACCCCACCCACTCTGTGCCCCTCAAAAGGGGCACATTCAACTTTCTGGACCTATGCCAATACATATGCAAACAAAATTCCCCCAGATACCCTCACCAATTATTCTTTTGCCTCTCCTGGTGGGCATCAACACCTTGCTGTGTACATTTCCCTAAGTTACTATCATACCTTACCCAAGTAACCATTATTCATTTGTTAATGGTGAGTATTGGCAGACTGTTTGATTGCAGGAGTCATCACAGCTGACCCCAGCTCAACATCCATAAGTGCACATTCCCATCAAGCATCACAAGGTGGCTGTCAATGGTGGGAAACCTGGATATTTTTCCAATTCCTAACCCATGGGCATGGAGTCCAGTTGTGCATCCCTCCCATCACCAGCCAGACTAAGCTCAACTAACTCAGACCAGTGATTGATGGTGGGGGTTTTTGGTCCTACACCAAAAACTCCCACATAAAAACAACCAGAGTGTTAATCTGTGTATTAATGTTATGGCTTTAATGATGCATAATTGCACAAACACAGTGAACTCATGCACTCAAGCGACAGCCCTGCTTGGTGTTCAGTTGTTGCTGAGGGCAGCTGGTTAATGAAGCTGGTGTTTTGACTTATTATGATAACAGTCAATGGACATTGTGACAGCTGCTGGAAACCTGTTGGACCTTAGGTCTGAGCAAATCCTATGTGGTGCAGAGGGCCTTAATTCCCCACTGTCAACACGTGATGCTTGCAATCAGCAGCATGACTAATCCAATTAAAATGTGCCTTTGTATAGTTCATCCAATGCTTGTGGAACGTTTAGCTCAACCAATCTGTTGCATGCACATGAAAGTTTAACCTGATAACTGCAAATGTTACTATTGCGACATTATAGATTTTGCTAAGATGGGACATGTTTAACAGTTGACAAGTTACTGAACACTACTAAGTTCTGTTTATATAGTACATTTGTAGGCTCTAGGAGGTTCTTTCTATATTGGAATTGTAATTTTATAGCATAAGCAGCTTCCACCAGATTTTACATAAAATGATCATTTATGAGAGCTGTACCAATAAATCACTGCTGTTTTTTAAAAAAAAGAACATGCTCAAAAGAAATACAACATCTTTGAAATAAAGACAAATGGAAAACTGCTGATTAGCAATGAGTTGGAACTGGACCAAAGAATTAAGTCAATCTAAATTTGGCCAGACCAGAACCAAAATTTGTATTTAAACTGCTCGATTTGCAAATTGCCAAGCCAAATTTGCACACTTGATAATACAGGGAGGAGTTTTCCCATCCAGCCTGCAAAGTGTTTCATGGTGGGCGGGATCGGAGAATCCAGCGGCAGCCAAAAAGTCAGAAACCCGCTGGCGTAAAAACAGTTAGCAATTCTCCCGATGGTGGGTTTATGGCGGGTCAGTCATCCTGCCAACTTGTGGCATGAATGCCATTTGCATTAACTAAAATCTCATGAACGCTCATTAAAACAGCTGCTCGCCGGAATCTTGTCACATCTTCCAATCTTGCGTCACCCCAGCGGGAAATCACATTAGCCATTTGGAAAGGAGCGGCATGCACAAGTCGGACCTCAGTTTGCTTGTAACTTCGAGCTGAGTGCAACATACATAGCCTACCTGCTATAGCGCTGCGCCGGTCTCGTTGAGGTGAATGCCACTCTGCTGGGGCTGTAGGGTTGGTCTGCTCCTGCTCTTTGCCTACACTGTCCCGAGGAACACCACTGTGCTATGGTACTAATGCAGGCCTCCACTTTCAGACAGTGACTAGTACTGTGGCCGGGTTGGGGAGTGCAGGGCTCTTCTACTCCTGGTGGCTGAGACTGTTGTCCACAAGGACATCATTGTGCAGTGGGTAGTCAGGCAGAACTCCGCTTTCTGAAACTAGCACTTTGACCAGTGGTGGGGTGTGAGGGGAGGGTGGGGATGGCGAACATAAGGTGGGCAATGGGGAAGGAAGGCTTTGTAAGGGCTATCAGAGGGGAAAGGGTGAACACGAAGGGGGGCAAAGGGGAGGGAAAGCTGTGCAAGGGCTGTGAGGGGGGAAGAGCGAACACAAGTGGGCCTTTCTGGAGTGGCCCTCTAACTTATTGATGCCTCAAGAGCAAACAGGAGTCTGCTGAAAGAGAAAGGGGGAAGACATCCTTGCGATGAAAACCACTGAAAGCCAATGGCTTCATTAGACTGTTTAAGAACTACACAGAACTTAGCGGCTTCACATCACAGTCACTGCAACTCAAGAGGAACACACAGGAATGTAGAATTTGGGAATGCAGGCAATAGTGAAGGAGGCACAGCTGTAACATATATGGCATTCCATCAATGAAGGCCTGTCACGTGTTCACCGAAGCTAAGCTGGTTATTCTTGCCAACAACTGTCCAGTTTTGAGGAAATCAGAGATTAAGTATCATGCTATGTTAGCCAAGACTGGTGTACATCATTACAGTGGCTGCCAGAGCAAATAAGTGAGAAATGAACGGCTACAACTCTGAAATAATTTACAAATAAAATTATTCTGTGAAAAGACCAAAAAAAAGAATTTAAACTCCTAATGGGCCAAAGGGCATCCACTCATTTAACATAAGCAACTGATTGGTCATTAATATGCCACATAAGTGATTGGAGCACAGAGCTAGGTTGGGTTAATCACCTCAATTAAACCTCATCATCCCACGCAGGGCTCAAGATGTTACATATCTGCAATGCTATCTTGGTCACCTCAATGTGTGCACTAGTGGCTCAGGGATAAGGTGGTATCAGCCACCATGCAAGTAGGGCAGGAAAATCTATGGATCCTTACAGTTTCCAAACATGTCATCGTCTGAGCTTCACTTTCTTGCCCGTTGAATCATTAATGTCTCCAATGTTTCCTTCAGAGAGAAGGCAAAAGCTGTTATGGACCAAGGCTCAATGCTGCCTTTGTCAGGTCCTAATGCAACGGAGGAGGAAAAGCAGGGAGAGACGATTCCACATGCAGCTCCAGTAGGTGGGACATGGTCAAGCGAAGCCAGAGCATGAAGCGGAGGGTCAGGAGGAGAGACCCAAACAACAGGGGCGACTCACCAGACCTAGGGTTTATCATGGAAAAGCTTCCTATTTACACATGAGAGAGAGGAAATGCTGTGCACAACTGCACTTGCCCCGAGCTCTGGTTCATCACATAACCCACATTCTTCATGAAGACCTGATGCCAAGTGGAGTTGGAGGGTAGCTCCTGCCAGTGGCTTTGAAGGTGACAGCTGCACTCAATTTCTTGGCCTCTGGTTCTTTCCAAGGATCAATAGGTGACCTGTGTGGCATCTATTTGTCTGTGACACATTGATGCATAAAGGAGGTCACAGATGCCCTTTACAGGAAGGCCTATCATTATGTCAGGTTTGCTCTGGATGAGGATAACCAGGCTGTGAGATTCACCAGCTTCGCCACCACCTCAGGCTTCTCAATAGTGCAGAATGCAATAGACTGCACCCATGTGGCTATACAGGCTCCATGGCAGCGGGCCTAATGTTTATAAACCACAAGGGCTATCATTCCATCAAGGTACAGCTGGTGAGTGATCAGCAGAAATACATACTGCACATTTGTGCTCGGCACCCCGGGGGTTGCCATGACTCCTACATCCTGAGTTACTCCCAGGTGCCTGAGACATTCGAGGGACCAGTACATTCTCAGGGATGGCTGCTTGGGGATAAGCGGTACCGACTGAAACGCTGGCTGAAGGTACCGGTGCATTGCCCTTAGAGTCATTTCGAGGAGAGGTACAATGCTGCTCACAGCTCCACACGCTCCCTTATAGAGCAGAGCATAGGGCTTCTGAAGATGTGTTTCAGATATGTGGACTGCTTGGGTAGTTCACTACAATACACTCCCGACAGGGTTTCCCGCATTATAACAGTGTGTTCCGCCCTTCACAATCTGACTATACAAAGAGGTGAACACCTGCCAGAAGATGAACTGGAGGAGGATGAGAGCTCATTGGTGGTTGAAGATTTGGAGGCTCAGGAACCTCAGGAGGCTGCTGAGGGTCAGTATGAGCACAATCACGCCATGGAGGAAGGAAGACATGGGAGACGTGCCCATGATAAGTTAATTGCTATCACTTTCCAGGAAGAGTAAAATTAAGTGAGGGAATATGGCCATGTCTCTCCTCGCCCTCAATGCCATTTTCTTTCCACTCAGAGGATGTCCATTCACTTGCAGCGAGAATGAGTCCTGCATTCACATTTGCACATTCTGGCCTCATGAATCACCAGGTCATGATCTCGACTTTGGTCTGTGGTGCCCTGTGAGTGAGCTCACTCTGGGAACTGAGAGTTCACTTAGAAACAAGAACGATGTGAAAGAAGACTTGAAGCTTTCGCCACCATCTAATGATGCAAACACTGCTGTGACTGAGATGCCTAGGTATCGCCTCCTCCCGTGCATGTCTTTTCTTCTGCCACTACCACTGAGGGGACACAAATGCCTGTAGATTATCAATGCTGATAAGCTGCCCTCACTCAATGGTGGGTTCCTTGAGGAAGAAGGGTTAGAAACGCTTACATCAAACATTTCCAATAAAGATTTAAACACATCTCCCTGACATTACAGAAGAGTGCAGAGACTAATTCAACTGAGGTTAACATCACAGGAATGTTAATCTCACAGTGAGACACTATCACTGAGTGGGAGGAAAGCTAAATCTCAAAATAAGAGAATTCCAATGAACAAATTCACAACGGCCTCAGTTGCCCAAAACATTCACTTAACCATCAAATGCATTCTCAAAAGTTTAATTTCTTTACAGTTATAGCACACCCGTGACCCAAAAATGCATCAAAATTTCTTAACTTTCCTAACCCTACCTCTACGCCTGTGTGCAGTCCCGACATCCACAGCAGAGGTGGAGGCAGCCTGCTGACTGCTACGCCTTAACGTCTGTGATGACCTTGACAGAGGTCCTCTGGTGGCCTGAGGCCTGGAGGGGGCCAGCCTGACTAGGGTCACCTGCTCAGGGGCAGAAGTGCCCTCGATGGCCTGGAGTGGTTGGGTGTCACAGGCAGAGAGGACGCCAAGCGGCTGGACACACTTGGAGTGTCCTGAGGCGAGACCCCCAGCTGACACACATCCTCATTGTGGGTGCCCAAGAGTCCTGTCCTGACTCCTGCAGGAGAAAGTGTACCTGGAGGGAGATCAAGGGGCCTCTTACAGATTGATGGTGCCCACCAGGTTGTGTGGCTATAGAGTGCAGGGACGAACACAAATCCAACAATACCTGCTGGCCCAAGGCCTCCATGGTGGTCGCCAGCCTTCTCAAACTGACCTCGAGTTCGCTCGCATGTCGGAGCCATGACATCAGATAAACGCGGATGGGCTCCCCCATCACTCTCTGTAGTTGCTGAGTGGCTGTCAATGTTCTGCTGCCTGTCATTGCATCTCCAGCATTTAGTTGGCAGCCGCTTCCAGAGGTTCATGATCTGACTTGGACTGAGCAGGTGGCTGGTCTCCAGTGCCAGAGATCTTGGCTGCCCCTGCCTCTGACTGCTGCTGGGACGTGTCAGTGAGGTGCTCCCCAGAAAGTGAGCCCGAACCTAAGCTACATCTGTGCCCCACTGACGGCGTTGGTGGAAAGTGTGGGTGAGCGCTGTGATGGTTCATCCAGAGCTTCTTCTACAGATGTGAACTGGGGGCTCAGAAAGGAACACTCCTTTCAAGTGAAGCAACATTTCACTTGCATTTCCCCCAACTTAGTCTACTGCATTCGTTGCTCCCAATGCGGTCTCCTCTACATTGGAGAGACCAAACGTAAACTGGGCAACCGCTTTGCAGAACACCTGTGGTCTGTCCGCAAGAATGACCCAAACCTCCCTGTCGCTTGCCATTTCAACACTCCACCCTGCTCTCTTGCCCACATGTCTGTTCTTGGCTTGCTGCATTGTTCCAGTGAAGCCCAACGCAAACTGGAGGAACAACACCTCATCTTCCGACTAGGCACTTTACAGCCTTCCGGACTGAATATTGAATTCAACAACTTTAGGTCCTGAACTCCCTCCTCCATCCCCACCCCCTTTCTGTTTCTTCCCCTTCCTTTTGTTTTTTTCCAATAAATTATATAGATTTTTCTTTTGCCCACCTATTTCCATTATTTTAAAATATTTTAAAATCTTTTATGCTCCCCCCACCCCCACTAGAGCTACACCTTGAGTGCCCTACCATCCATTCTTAATTAGCACATTCATTTAGATATATATCACCAACTTCAACACCTATGTGTTCTTTTGTTCTGTTGTCTGTGACATCTTTTGATGATCTGCTTCTATCGCTGCTTGCTTGTCCCTACAACCACACCCCCCTCCACTTCTCTCCCCCCATCCAACCCACCCACTGCCCCCCCCCCCACACCACACACACACACCTTAAACCAACTTATATTTCACCCCTTTCCTACTTCTACTTAGTTCTGTCGAAGGGTCATGAGGACTCGAAACGTCAACTCTTTTCTTCTCCGCCGATGCTGCCAGACCTGCTGAGTTTTTCCAGGTAATTCTGTTTTTGTTTTGCATTTCTTCAGTCTGTTGAATACTTACACACTCCTTTTTCAAAACAGGAACGCTTCCAGCTTCCTTTTGGAATCTCAGTGGCCAATCAAGGTTGATTTCTCTTAGCCAATTTCATCCTAGAAGGCTTGGTCCTCTGCCTCTCAATACCAACACTGGTAGCTTTACCAATTGGCTTCCATAATGGACAGTCACTCTGCTTATACCTTTGATTTGAATGTCTTTACCCATGTATGGGTATATTTATATTTAGTTTAGTACCCATATATATTTAGTTTGGCAATTGTTTCTTCTAAATTTAATTGATGTTCCCCATTATTCAGAAATCTGAAGGTATGTTTCCCAATTACTGTGTCCACTTCCATTTTAACTTTCACTGTGACAAATATTGGTTCTGTCTTTCCAACTTTCAGCTTAAACACTGAGTAAATATCTGAATTTGTTGTTTCAGTCTTCTACATTGTAGATTTCATTGGGCTTTTTCCTTTGTTTACAAGCCCACTTGAATCTTTCCTTGCATTGTCTCATTAAATGTCCATTTCTGTGACAGTAATGACAGTCAATTTTTTTAAACTGCCAATCATTAAAAGACTGCATGTTTTGACCTCCATTGAACTTATTCTTTGATTTTGTTGCTATGTTATTGTTCCTTATTCTTCAGCTAGCGGGGGCTGTTTCCTGCTTCTCAGCAGTCTTGCATTTTGGCCCCCTTTTCAGCTGGGATTTCCTACCTGATGTGGAGGATGGCACCATTTTGCCTACCCTGTATGGCTTTTGAATCTCTTACTGTGGTTTCCATGGCCAGTTCCATATCTAGCTCCTTCTTGAAATCCAAATTCACTTCAGATAATAATCTCTTCTGAATTGTGTCTTCATTTACACCACACACTAAACGATCTCTGAGAATGTAATTTAGAGATGTATTGAACTCACAATGTTCCATTAACTGCTTCAACTTTGCCACATAGCATGCAAATGTCTCACCTGGAGCTCTATTTCTCAAATTAAACTTGAACCTTTGCATCATCACTGAGGGCTTTCATTGATAATGACCCATCACGGGGTCTATCAATTCATCAAAATTTTTTGAATCTGGAGCGCTAGGCACCATCAAATTTCGAATCAAGCCATAGATTTTATTCTCACACGTACTTCTCTGCCCCCTAATCTTGTTCACTTGGAAGAAGAATGTGAGGTGGTCAATGTAATGAGACCAATCATCCGTAGTTGGATTGAAGGATCAATTCTTCTGAATTGAGAGGGAATTACTTCGTCGATTTGAACAGAACTTTCTACTTACAATTACTGGGTGAGGTACAGTGCTGGTTTCTTTTCATTTGATTTCTTCTGTTAAAATTGTTTTATCCTCACTGCCAGTTTGTTGTGAGAGGTAGCCGAGTTGGTACTATTGATAGAGTTGATCAGCAGACACTTCTTAGGTGGAAACATTAAACTTATTCACAAAGGTGCTCAGCACCAACTACATGTGTGCTTTCAACTCACATTTTAGCCATACACTACTAACTACTGAGGTAACTCACGCTACTCTCCTATTGGGTACTAAAGATCATGTGATCTTCCTTAACAAGCATTATTCTTAAAGGTATATTACACACTAAATAAAACCATAATTACTACAATGGCAAATTTAAATTTACAGTTAATTTAAGATTTTGGTAAAATTTGGATTTGATTTGACTATGAATCATTTGAAATTTGAATTCCAAGCCTCATGTTACGTCTCAAAATGAACTATCTCTTTTATAAAAGGGAAAATGTTTACAAACCTTTCAGAAAAGGCTGAGTTTCTACAACATGGCAAATGTTTCTTAAATGATTTCAATTTTCTTGCCACACCCGCACAACTCCTGTCTCTCTGCCCTACCTAAAAGGCCATTTCAACGTGTTAAAACAGTTTTTATGTAAAAGTAGAACTTCCTGATATAAGTCAGAATTTTGCCTTTTGCTAGTTTGGACATGTGTCCTCCTTGTCCCATTGTCTCAATATAACAACTTGCGTTTATGTAGCGCCTTTAACATAGTAAAATGTCTCAAAGCACTTCACAGGAGTGTTATCAAACAATCTTCAGCGCAGGATCACATAAGGAGATGCCGGGGCAGATGACCAAAGGTTTGCTCAAAGAGATGGGTTTTAAGGAGCATTTTCAAGGAGGAGAGAGAGAGGTAGAGAGGTAGAGATAGTTAGGGAGGGGATTCCAGAGCTTAGAGCTTTGGAAACTAAATTCAACGGTGGAGAAATTAAAATTGCACTGGCGCAAGAGGTCAGAATTGGAGGAGCGCAGATATCTCAGCACGTGTCTGGAGGCTAGAGGAGGGTACAGAGTTAGGGAGGGACGAGGTCATGAAGAGATGTGGAAACAAAGAGGGGAATTATAAAATTGAGGCATTGCCAGCCAGACCAGGATCCCAAGCAGGTCAATGAGCACAGGGGTGATAGATGAATGGGACTTGGCATGAGTTAAGATAAGGGAAGCAGCGATTTGAATGAACTCAACTTTATGGATGGTAGAAGACGGGGGCCCAGACAGGAAAGCATTGGAATAGTCAAGCCTAGAGTAACAATGTTTCATTTTATGTTGAAATACTGCTCAGATTTACGTTTTTTCATTCTTACATGAGATATGGATGTCACTGGAAAAAGGTCAGCATTTGTTACCCACCCCACCCCAGTTAAGAGTCAACCACATGACTGTGAGTCTGAAGTTACACATAGGCCAGAATGGGCAAGGATACAACAGATTCCCTTCCTTAAAGGGCATTAGTTAAACTGCTGGGCCTTTAAACATCAATTGATGTCAGCTTTTATGGTCATCTTCAAGTTGCCATGGTGAGATTTGAACCCATGTTCCCAAAGTATTAGCCTGGGCTTTTGGATTACTAATCTAGGGACATTACCACCATGCCATTACCTTCCCAATTCCTTACCTATGTAACTCCACATGTTTACCTTTCAGTAGCTCTCTTTCAAGTTTGACAAGACCAAGTTTCTTTAGTGTTTCCTCATCGTGCAATCCTCTCACACCAAGGATCAGTCTTGAGCTTCATCTTTGACCCCTCCAGGATTTGTGTCTTGAAAAACCAAGACTCAAGGTATGGTCTGAACACAGTATTGTACACTTTAAATATGGTTTCCTCCAACTTATTTTGGCTATATAACTCTTTTGTAGTTTTGAAGAGCTAGTCTTCTATCACAATTGGAAATGTTCAGCACTGAGCCTATTAAATTTTAAACAAAATGGGAGGAAAGATGGGCTCAATATGGGTGTACAATCATTCCCAACTAATTTTCCTGCTTGTTGCCCATCTGGAGCATGCTCAACGCTCACATCATAGTGACAAAAATCTTATGGAAACCCAAACCTTAGATATCTGAAACTAACCAAATTTGGATATTCAGGAAATTGGCTCACTGAAATATCACCGAATCACAGAATCAGAAATATCTGAAATGTAAACAAAAATCACCAGGCCACAATTACTTCAGTTCACGCATTTCCATTAGCATATGTTCTATGCCCCATGTCTCTCAATGATGACCACAATTCATCCATTTGACTGCAATTCAGCCTTTTTTTTTGCAGCTCAGATCTTCTGTACTGTACTTTCATTAAACTTCTTGTGAGTGTTTCTGCAAAATTTTTTTTTAACCAAGCAATTGAAATTATTTCCAATTTGCCAGCTGCATTTGATTTTTTTGCCATCAAACATTTTGCTTCATTTCCAATTTTTTAAAAATGTGATCTTCCCCTTGTAAATTTGCACTGTATTTATACAGGTGCAATCGAGATATTGTTTAGAATTTTCAATCATCTGTTCATCATCCATGAGTCATGGAGCTGAAGTTGTAAGAAATAGGAGATCTATTTTGGACCTTCTGGCAGTTTGTGCAGAATGCAACATACAGCATGTCTCTATAAATTCCACGTGTGACACATATGCATGTTGTGACATTGCTAGCAAATTTTCCTTGTTGCAAGATGCCAAGAAGTGAATGCGGTTGTTTATAAATTCTTTGGTTTACATCTAATTACTAGAGATATGAGTCCTATTTTTCCTCATGAGAACGACAGCTGGGACTATGCAGGGAGAGGGAAATGGGTGGGGATCCTGATACACTGGGTCCACTGTTGATACTGAGAGCTCCCGGACAACCTTGTAAAGGAGGGAAGTTCTGTCCATCCTATACAAAACCAATGACATCAAGGGGGCCATTTCTACTTCAATGGCCCAGAAAGGATGCAGCATAAGGCAGGAGGCCAATTGCTTGAGACAAATGAGACATTCAGGCCTGCAGAAAGGTAAAAGTAGATTCCATCATGGGGCGGGGCAGGGTGGGTTATGAGCCAAGGAGTTTGGCTTACATTCAAAAATTGTGTGTGTGTGTTTTTTTTTTAAAGATTGAGGGGGGACATTCAGGGGACTTTCACAGGGTTTACCAAATCCTACTTAGGCAGAGGGAGCTGAATTAATCTCTCTTGGACAGAAGTTGTGCTGCTGGAGGCTGGTGCCATCATAATAGAAGAATATTCAAGAAGGGAGGAAGGGATAAGCCAGGGAACTACAGGCCAGTCAGTCTAACTTCAGTGGTGGGGAAATTATTGGAAGCAATTCTGAGGGATAGAATTAATCTACACTTGGAGAGGCAGGGATTAATCAAGGACAGTCAGCATGGTGTTGTTAAGGGGAGGTCATGTCTGACCAATTTGATTGAATTTTTTGAAGAGGTGACCAGGTGTGTGGATGAGGGCAATGCATTTGTTGTAGTCTGCTTGGACTTCAGCAAGGCTTTTAATAAGGTCCCACATGGGAGACTGATAACGAAGGTAAGAGCCCAGGGGATCCAAGGCAATTTGGCAAATTGGATCCAGAATTGGCTGAGTGGCAGGAAGCAGAGGGTGATGGTTGAGGGGTGCTTTTGTGCCTGGATGCCTGTGTCCAGTGGGGTTCCACAGGGATCGGTGTTGGGTCCCTTGCTGTTTGTGGTATATATAAATGATTTAGACTTGAATGAGGAGAGTTGATCAGTAAGTTTGTGGACGACACGAAAATTGGTGGGGTGATAAATAGTGAGGAGGATATGGATGGGTTGATCAGTGGCAAATGGAATTTAATCCGGATATACGTGAGGTGATGCACTTGAGCAGGACAAACAAGGCACGGGAATACATGAGGAATGGTAGGACCCTGGGAAGTACCGAGGTTCAGAGGGACCTTTGTGTGTCCTCCAGTCCCTTTAGGTAACAGGATAGGTAGATAAGGTGGTTAAGAAGGCATATGGGATACTTGCCTTTATTAGCTGAGGCATAGAATATAAGAGCAGGGAGGTTATGCTGGAACTGTATAAAACGCTGGTTAGGCCACAGCTAGAGTATTGCGTGCAGTTCTGGAATTCACATTATAGGAAGGATGTGATTGCACGAGAGAGAGTGCAGAGTAGATTTACCAAGAAGTTGCCTGTGCTGGAGAGTTTTAGTTATGAGGAGAGATTGGATAGACTGGGGTTATTTTCCCTGAAGCAGACAAGATTGAGGGGGGATATGATTGAGGTGTAAAAAATTATGAGGGGCACAGATAAGGTAGACAGGAAGGAACTTTTCCCCTTGGTGGAGGGATCAATGACAAGCGGGCATAGATTTAAGGTTAGGGGCAGAATGTTTAGAGGGGATGTGAGGAAGAATTTTTTCACCCAGAGGGTGGTGGGAATCTGGAACTCACTGCCTGAAAGGGTGGTAGAGGCAGAAACCCTCATAACATTTAAGAAATATTTGGAAGTGCACTTGCAATGCCGTGGTATACAAGGCTATGGGCCTAGTGCTGGAAAATGGGATTAGAATAGTTAGGTACTTGTTTGACTGGCGCAGACTCGATGGACCTTTTTCTGTGCTGTAGACCTCTATGACTATGGCTCTAATAAAATGTGAGGCCTAACTAACCATCACATCAAAGGTCCTTCAGAAGCATCATCAACAGAATAATTTATGATTTTTAAAAATGTATTTCTTCATGGGATGCAATGTGGGCATCACTGGCTAGGCCAGAATTTATTGCCTATCCCTAACTGTCCTTGCTCAGATGGCATTTTAAGAGTCAACCACATTGCTGTGAATCTGGAGTCACATGTAGGCCAGACCAGATGTAGGACAGCAGATTTCCTTCCCTAAAGGACATTGGTGAACCAGATGGGTTCAACAATTGACAATGGTTTCATGGTCATCATCAGAATTTTAATCCCAGATTTTTTATTGAATTCAAATTTAATCCATGGTGGGATTCAAATCCAGGTCCCCAGAGCATTGCTCTGGGTCTCTGGAATACCAACTCAGTGACAATACCACCATACCACCACCTCTCCCTACATGGCACTGCATGAAAGAATGTATGCCAGGGTGATTAGGAAGCAACATGGTTTGATTGCTGCAGCTAGTAAGCCACCGAAAACCATTTCTGCAGGTCTTTGAATGTCATGTTTTACTTTTTCTCAGGATGTGCATCAGCAGATGCTGCAAGCATACCTGCTTTGAATAGGACTGGTACGTCCATGAACAGTAATGAACAACTATGGGTTGAAAATTAGCTCTATTTCTTTGCGACCATGTCACAATACTGGCCTGTGGAGATGGTGGAGAGTCAAAGAGGCAACCACCCTCACAAACACCACATGAAGCATCACTCTGATTTTAGCAGCCAACAAACAGCAGGAGGTCAGCTAGGCTGTGCTGTTGCTTGTCTGCAGAGACACTTGCCTTAATCCTCTGTCACTTCAGGCTCAGCAAAGATGATTGATGGGTCGAGTTGACTTTCAAGGCTTTCCAAAACCTTGTTGAATTTCTGTCTTCACAAAATGACACCACGTCATAATTCACCCATTCCTTTAAACTAAATGCACGCACATTTGCCCTGCTCCACCACTCACATCATCCCTAGACCCATCTGGAGCTGTGAACTTCACTTAGGTCTGGTTATTCTCCATTTAGCCAGTAAACTGGTAGAGCTGTTAACCCACCTGTTATACAACCTGCCTAACACTCAATGCCATTGATTTCAATGGTTATGAAAATCAAACGGGCTTTTATAATACTATTACTGCCCAAGTACGAAGGTGAAAATGACCCTTCATGAACGCTATTGCACTTGTCCATCCAAATAGGAGTAGCAGAAGTTCCAAGCCATTTGAAAAAAAACTGTTGATGAAAATTTGGCCCATGTCCTCCTCCAATGTCAGCATTTGTTCCTTCCAAGACCAGGCAATATATCCAGGGGTGCACTGAACACCTGACCAATCTGGGCAACTAACTGCGACTCCTTTCTAGCTGACCTATCGACAATCTGTTGTTGTTCGTAAAGAGACAGCTCCAAATTGGCCTAAAAACAAACAGAATAAATTGGCATTAATGGCAGAAATAAGACATGTGCTAAAGAAATCCTCTAAGCTGTTATCATTGGATTATAATTTGCTTCGCTAATCAAATAGACGGCCAACTGTAAAACAAAAACAGAATTACCTGGAAAAACTCAGCAGGTCTGGCAGCATCAGTGGAGAAGAAAAGAGTTGACGTTTCGAGTCCTCATGACCCTTCGACAGAACTGACAGAGGGCCAACTGTGTCTTGTAAAAGCTTTCACATCATAAATATTTAACAAACTGTTTTGGAAAAAAGGAAAGTACATGGTGATCATGCGGAGTTAGAGTACCATACACTGTACAAAGTCTGATGTTATTTTTTCTTTTAATAATATTCAGTTTCCTCTGAACTGTAAACCATAGGGCTGATATGTCAAATTCAAGTTTCGGCTAATATTCAAGAATTACTTTTGCAATTATATGATCACAATTTCTTGATTGAATTCTAGCCTTGTAACGTAATACTAGTTTTTTATTTACAAATTATTTATTGAGCATATTTAACCATGCATATTTGAATAATATATCCTTTGGTATAGAGTTCAATATGTTATAATTACTGGGACATCTTGGACTGGATTTTACGAGGCGCTATGTTCCGGTCCACACCCTCCCCTCCATGTAGCATGTCAGTTGGCAGCCCAACTATGAAAAAGCTAGCTGCCCTGCAACTATTTTACCCGCATCAGGGCTCAATTAGCTGGCAGCTCTGTTGGCCCAGCAGCACTGGGTTCAAATGGTGGCCACTGCTGGGACTACAGGCAGTCCTCAAGAAAGAGGAGGTTATCAGTGCCAAAGTGAAGGCAAATCCAGGGTATCGTTTGGGCCGAATAGGCAGATCCCTGTGAGGTGAGGTAAGCGGGTGAGGGAATGTGGGGAGGGTGGTTTCCATGTTTGAGATGTAGAGGGAAGTTTAAAGGGGGGGGAGGGGGTTTGGTCTTAGGTGGGGTGTCTCCAGTGGGCACAGGGGACCCCAAAAAGAGGCTTCCCCGCCCCATGGCCCTTTGCCCAACACCAGCTCGCCAGGCTACCCACTGGGCATAGGCCTGAAGTGGCAGGTAAAATAGAAGTGGGTGCGGAGGGAGGGGGAATGGGATGGGGTACTTAAGTATCTGCCCTGTGAAATGGGAAATAGGACATGTGGGAAGGCGACATGCTACATTTTACGAGCGCCTCCCCACCCCCCCACCCCCCACCTTCAAACGCATCAGTGAGAGCATAAAATTCAGCCCCTCATGTATTGATCAAAATTAAAAATCAGTATAAATGGCCTGTGCTCTGCTTGGGCTGTTTTATCAAATTGATGAATTCTATCTTTATTCAAATGTCTTGATTGCATGCTACAGTGCTGTTGAAATGTTAATATGAGTTACATAACAACATCTTGATAAAATTTGTTAAATGCCAAAAGCAATTTTACATGGTTTTTAAATGAGTGCAGTAAAAGGCAGCAAAAAGTTGGTAAAAATTCCACGTTTGTGTTAATAGTGACTGCACCATGATATACAATAGAGAAAACTGGATCACGTCAGCAAATTGTGCTACAAAAGTACATGTGATAATTAATTCCTTTGCACTGGTTGGCAGTGAGAGATGAAAATATCTTTGTCACAGAATCTGAAAAAGATTATACCATGATGCAGGTCGTGCTTCTTTTTAATGCACGGTGCATGCGCAAACAACTAGATTTTAACAGCTGCTTTATTGTGAAACCAAGTGTGATGAAACGGTTCAAATTTACTCAAATTTAATTCAAATTTAAACTGTACCAAAATATAACAGTGGCTTCTGTGACCAACTGGCAGAAAATGTAGGGCGCTAAATTCGATAGCCCCCGAAAACAGGGTTTGCAATGTGTGATTAATCTACACCTGCTGACTGCAGGCAGCATGCCAACCTTATGCTGCCTGCTCATTTCAACGATTTCAGCATCCAGCCGTCAGTAACCAGGCTGCATGCCTGAGCAGGGGGCCAATATTGTGACTGGCTAGCACCAGTTAAAGTTAGCCTCCACAGCTTAAAACTAGCCCGCTCCTTTTGAAGGGAAGGTACGTTATGCTTGGAGCAGGTGCAGGCAGTCATGCAGGAAGTGAATCTGAACTGGGAAACGTTGAATGATGACATAATTATGGGAAACAGTGAGATCCAAGGTTTTCTGATGCTGCACTGGAGGCCTTGGTGCAGGAGAGGGAAAAGAGGAGAGATGTCTGTATCACCAGGGGCCCGGAAGCCCCCCAGACGCATGATCAGACGGCAGTGGGAACAGATAGCCACAGAGGTCAATGCCAGGAGTCAAACCTTGAGCATCTAGATGCAGTGCTACCCTTTATTATGAGAGGGATTGAACATAAAATGATGTAATGCTTCAGTTCTACAGGACATCGGTGAGGCCGCACTTTGAATACTGTGTGCAGTTTTGGTCTCCTTAATTAAGGAAGGATGTAAATGCATTGGAGACGGTTCAGAGGAGGTTTACTAGATTGATACCTGGAATGAGTGGGTTGTCTTATGAGGATAGGTTAGACAGAGTGGGCTTGTTTCCACTGGAGTTTAGAAAAGTAGGGGTGATTTGACTGAACTATACAAAATCACACAGAATCACACAGTGCAGAAGAGGCCCTTCGACCCATCGAGTCTGCATTAACATGTGATAAACACCTGACCTATCTACCTAATCCCATTTACCAGCACTTGGCCCATAGCCTTGAATGTTATGACGTGCCAAGTGCTTATCCAGGTACTTTTTAAAGGGTGTGAGGCAACCCGCCTCCACCACCCTCCCAGGCAGTGCATTCCAGACCGTCACCACCATCTGGGTAAAAATGTTTTTCCTCACATCCCCCCTAAACCTCCTGCCCCTCACCTTGAACTTATGCCCCTTTGTGACTGACCCTTCAACTAAGGGGAACAGCTGCTCCCTCTCCACCCTGTCCATGCCCCTCATAATCTTGTACACCTCGATCAGGTTGCCCCTCAGTCTTCTCTGCTCCAATGAAAATAACCCAAGTCTATCCAACCTCTCTTCAAATCCTGAATGGCCTTGATAAGGTGCCCGTAGAAAGGATGTTTCCTCTTGTGGGTGAGTCCAGAACTAGGGGGCACTGTTTTAAAATTAGGGGTCATCTTTTTAGGACAGAGATGAGGAGAAATCTTTTCTCTTGGAGTGTTGTGCAACTTTGGAATTCTCTGCCCTCAGAAGGTGGTAGAGGCAGGGTTATTTAATATTTTTAAGGCAGAGGTAGATATATTCTTGTTAGGCAAGGGAATCAAAGGTTATTGGGGTAAGACAGGGTGTGGAAATCGAAACACAGGAAGATCAGCCATGATCTTATTGAATGGCAGAGCAGGTTTGAGGGGCCGAATAGTCTACTCCTGTTCCTATTTCTTACGTTCTTTTGAGCTCAAAGTGAGTGAATGCATCTTCAAATGCCAAATCCTAACAACTGCACAACTGGCCTCAGGCTCAACTCAATTCACGACACTCTCCATTATTCGTCTACCAATAACCGTGATCAATCAGGCTTCATACCTGACTTCCACATGCCTCACTGCACCTTCACACACTTAGCACTGCTGCAAGCCTCGAGCCCAGAGGTGCTCCATGAAATAATCAATTTAGCGGCCCAGCAGGTAGCTAATAAATGTTGACAATTGCAGTTATCATATCAACCAGGGTTTGTGTTTTGGTTAAAGCTCAATGGTCTCCCTCTTGTGCTACTGGTCGACTAAGGTTTTGATAATTTTACTCCAGCTGGGCAACTTTTAGAATATTTTGGCTCCATCTGAGGGATCAGATGTTTGAATCATTTGAATCCCAATGACAGCCACTCAAAGGAAAATAGTCCTAATATGTTATTTGTAGATTTGTTATTATATGTATCAAAAATTTAACAGGCAATGGGGTTTCCTGGCCCACCACCTGAAGATTCGGCAGGGAATGTATCCATGCCAACGTTGGCTATCCTTCAGCCATTTAACGCTCCAACAGGCATTAATTGATTGGAGGTGAGACTTCACCCCTCACTCGGGAGGAAGTCCCGCCTCAGAGAGCTGCAGGTCAATCTGATTGGGTGACAGGGCTTTTAGTCTCAGCAGCATCTTTGAAAGTGGTGACCACTGCTGGGACTACATGCAATCCCAAGAGTCTAAGGCCCAAAGCCAGAACGAAGGCAAGTGCCGGGTGGTGTGGGGAGTGTTGAGGTGGGGATGGGAGGGGAGATCCTTGGTGGGGGCATGGTCTTGACAGAGAGGGCAGGGGGAGGGAGGGAGCACCTGGGCAGACCCTGGTGAGAAGACATTGGCAGGGGGACAGGGGCATGAGTGAGGTGCTCCCTTTCCCGCCTGAGGCCCAAGCAGTGTGACCTGTGGGGCCTCCTCACAGGCCCTGACCACTGCCCCCGAACCTCAAAATTGAGGCCGGGTGGGAAATGGCCCTCTTAGAACTGTCCACTTAGATGCCTTAAATGGAGTAAGGGCGGTCACCCTAGGCCTCACCCACCCTGTAAAATTGAGGAAAGGATGGTGGCTGGTGGGAGGGTGGCCAGAAGGGCACCCGGGTAATTTTAGAGGCCCCCCCCACCACCGCCTGAAAATCCACCGGCGGGGATGTGTTACTCTCTGCACAATGAGGCGGTGACTTAAATACAGAAAATAGAGAAATCTGATGACATCATGGCTCACTGGGATTCCCTTGTTGAATCCTGATTTGAATGTTTCTGACTTACAATAAGTAAACCATCAAATTTAAGAAAATCCCCTGCCTGGGAATTTCCTAGTATGTACAAGTTAATCTGTAAAAAATCTCCCTTCTAGTGACTATTTCACAAATGTTGATGAAGTATGTTAGTGTTATAGACACAGCTTATATCCTCCTTCTCCTCAATGAACAACAGAGGATAGGCTTTCAACTGATTTTTCATGTACTTAGGATAGATTGATCATCTTATATTGAAAGCATTCTCACTACACTTTCTTCCTCCTTTAAGTCATGAATCATTTATATGGTGTAGTTCATCATGCAGGAACTTGAACCAGTGACTAATAATGAACACGTTCATGTAAATAATACATGGTTTATATGAGACAGACCAGACTGCTGACTGTTAAATACCATGTTGTTAAGGACCACACGGATAATTGCTAGTGAAAGTAAAACAAAAGTACTCAACTGGAGGCAACAAAAAAAGGGTCATTGATATATTGGCACATTGAATAAAGCTAGCCAAGTTGAACCAAGAAGAAAGCTAATACCCACGATGATTTATTTCTAAATATTCTTTCAAAAATGCTGATCTCTAGTCTGGATCTCATAGAATGTATTAACCTTTGACAAATGCTAGACCTTACCCTGATATTAATATATGGGCATAAAATTCAAATTCAAAAAGGGTGTGTCACGGATGAGTGTATGTGTTCTCATACTTCCCATGATCAGTATGTTTTGTATGACAAAAGGCCTTCATACTCCTTTGAGTGTGTGGTCCAATTAAATACTTTCAGCAGCAAGCTCTTGTGAGTTAAAATAAGGAAGGTTACTGATTCTCACACATCTACCCTAAATTAATGCAATGTTACCCACTCAATCTCTCTCTCTCTCTCTCTCTACCACCCCCCCCCCCCCATACACACACACACAGATTGGATACATGTGAAGGTAATGAACTTTTACAGATTACAGTTATCTCAGTCTCTGATTAACAATCTCCAGTCTCCTATGTGGTAGGCCTGGCTCCTTGAATGATGGCAATGAGATAAATTTAAAGTGAGAGTCTTATAAAGCAAAGGGCTCACAGCAGGTTGTGAGGTTTCTTGTTGCCGGATAGCTAGAAGGTTGGCTTTCAGGTGACCCTTAAACTGGAACAGGTTTACGGGCATGGGGGTGGAGTCCTTCCCTCTGTTGGGATATTCAACTTTCAGTGAATTGCTGTTGATTA
The DNA here is from genome assembly GCF_017639515.1 of Carcharodon carcharias. NCBI lineage: Eukaryota > Metazoa > Chordata > Chondrichthyes > Lamniformes > Lamnidae > Carcharodon > Carcharodon carcharias. The sequence goes on from NC_054472.1 coordinate 172,780,806, forward strand.
CTTTGGCTGCTTGATGTATTGCAACTAGTTCATGGTCTGGCTTTCTGACCAACTTATGGCTACTGCAAACAACTCTTAAATGATTTTTAAAAGCAGACAAAGACAACATGGCTTCCTCCATGTAGCTTTTCACAAGTACAAAGAGTTTTTCCAAATAAGGTGGGGTGTTCATGTTGATTACACATCCTGTGTTGTGGATTAACACCTCTGGGGCTATCAGTGTTTTTGTTTTAGAAGGACCCATTTAAATCAGATAATGCCCTTTTGATTGGTTTTGAGGAAGGCCATTAATGCAAATTAGTCCAGAATGCTCTTTCCTTCCCCCTTGAGATAGGATTCTAATTCACAAGAGAAGACAGATGACCCTTGGGCTGCCATCTTTTCCAGCCTTTCTTCCAGTTTTTTTTTAAATGTGAAATTAGTTTGAAGTTCAGGAAATGACATGCCAGTACTCAGCATGACAGATGTAAAACAGAGAGTAGAGAAAGACTACAGCATTAGTATTATACACCCTGGACAATTTTATTTTCCATTAATTTCAAAAAAATAACTTTCCAAACAAAAAAGTGTGAAGATAAAAACTTATTTAAAGAACTTGTTGTTTTGGGGTTCCTCTCTGTAGGCAATTGTCTGAGACTAAGCCAGATTGTTCACAATCCTGATATCACATTTCACCCCAAGTTGAGTTTCTGACCTCGTATTCACGCCATCCCTCAGACCGAATATTCCACCACCTAACATCTCCCAGCTTTGCCCTTGTCTCAGCTCATCTGCTACTGAAACCCTCAATCATGCCTTCATTACCCTTAGGCTTGACCACTCCAATCCACTCCTTGTGGGTCTCCCACATTCTACCCTACATAAGCTTGAGGCCATCCAAAACACTGCTGCCCATGTCTTAACTCGCAGCAAGTCCCATTCACCTATCACTCCTGTGCTCGCTGACCTACATTGGCTCCCGGTCAAGCAAGACTTGATGTTAAAATTCTTATCCTTATTTTCAAATCCCTCCAAGCCTGGCCCCTCTTTATGTCTGTGACCTCCTCCAGCATTACAACACTCCAAGAACTCTTTGCTTCTTTAATTCTGGCTTCTTGACTATCCCAAATTTTAATCATTCGCACCTTCAGCTGCCTTGGCCCTAAACTCTGGAATCTCCTCATTGCAACCCTCCATCCTTCTGCCTCTCCTTCCACCTTTAAGACACTCCTTAACACCTCCAACTTTTTCCAAGCTATTGGTCATCTGACCTAGTATCTCCTTATGTGGCTCATCATTTGTTTGATAATGCTCCTGTGAAGTGCCTTGGGACTTTTTATTAAGTTAAAGGTGCTATATAAATAAAGCCGTTGATAGTGTTGTTTTTTAAATTCTTCCATGAGATGTTGACTTCACTGGCAAGGCAGCATCTGTTATCCAACCCTAACTTCCCTTGATAACCCATTGGTTAAATGGACCAGAAAGTGACTCAATTCCAAATTGATGCAAATGCCATAATCAGCTAAGTATATGAAATATCAACTGAAAGTCAATCTAGTTGAGCCAATATGAGTTACTTAAATATAACTAAGATAGCATCCCAGCCCAATGGCACTTTCTTGAGTTTGAAGCCGGCAGACAACATTCAGATAATAGCTCTTCAAAGTCTGATTGTTGTGATCCTTGACCAGACCCCCAAGCTGTTGGTGAGATCCAGTTATGGACCAATAACATTTTGTTTCAAGTAGTAATGTTTGAGATTCAAGACAATTGCTAATAGAATAAAGCCACGAGATTCCACGCGTTTTGATCAAACAAAAATAAATTTTACTGTACAATGTCAGAAAGATAATACAATTTACGATATCTATATCATACTCTAACATTCAGGGTAAGTGTGATGTACATGTGAATTAACAGGCAACTCATAGTCAGAAGCACCATTGTACACAATAAATAACAGGTGCGACCAAAATAGATTCCATGGATTTCTCCACAACCCACTCAGATGTTAATAACACTGTGAGTCAACCAATCTCACTGAAAATCTCTCACCTTGGAAGATCTTGCCTTGGAATTTTCTGCAAAAGTAATTCAAACATGGATGGCTTGAACAACAGCCCACAGTTACAGGGTTTCAATCTTGCCTTCTGAGATTCCATTCTCATGGATTTCCAAGCCCACTCAAACACCAATTCACAAGTACAATTTCAGCTGTTCAGCCATGCCAAGCAGAACACTACTGCTCTAAAGGGGTACCTTTGCCCCAACGGCCCACAGCACTGAGTCGCCAACCCTCGGCTGCCTCCTTGGATCTTCAGGGATTCCCTTGAGTCCTCAGTCTGATAATTACCAGACTCAGATGGCGTCAACAATGGCCCACTTCATAGGGTTTCAATCTTACCTTCCGAGATTCCGTTCCTCTGGATTCCCAGGTATACACCCAAGCACCAAATTACAGGCACAACTTCAGATCTCCAACCACGCCAAGCAGAACACTGCTGCTCCAAAGGGGTACCTCTGCCTCAACAGTCCTCTTCAATTATCAGGACTTCTTCTGAGCCTTCTTTACTTAAAGCCTGCTCCCTGTAGCCATTTCTCTAACTTGGAGCCTATTTCCCTGCTCCTCTTTTTTAACTGAGCTTAAGTGGGATCTGATTCTCTCCCATGTCTTTGTCCCTTACCTGGGACTTCCTTTTGGGGCCTCTCCCTGTCCCCTCTCCCTTTCCTCCTGTCTGTGACACTTCTTTGGACCTCTCCCCGTCCCCTTCCTTTGTCCCTGACTAGGTCATTTCTTAGGATCTTGCCCTGTCCCCCACCCTTGCCCTTTAGCTGGGGCACTTGCTGGCCATAGCGCCCTGCACTCAGTCACCTCACCCAGGTTTTCACGTCATTGTTCTTCTGCACGAGCATGCTGGACTCATCCTTGGCTCAAAGAACATAAGAGATACAGAACTATGCACATGCAGCCTGTTCCCAGCCTGCACAAGTAAGAAGTCAGAAGACTGTCGGGGCTCGGAGTTCCCAACCTTTGCACTCAAGATTGAGGTTAGTTGGGTTTCTAACATGATAAGTGCCATTGATTGTTGGGGGAAAGTAATTACTGTACTGACTCATGTATAAATAAGAAATTTCTCTATCTCAACCCAGGTGCTGAAATCACAGAAAAGTTATTGCAGATAAATTCTACTCATAAGCTTATGCCTCACCAAACCACAGTTCCCCCAAATCCTCAATAAATCCGGGTGCACCACCTGCTGCCAGGTTCAGGAGTATCATTCCTGTCACCGCCCCCCCCCCGACCGCACCCCCCCCCACCAAACAACTAAAAATTAAGGCCAAACTTTCTGAACCATTTTAAACATTTTATCACATGAAATCAGTAAATATGTATGTTACTGAAATGAAGAGACATGCTATCGAAGCTTTTTATCTAGCACTTAACCAGGCAGATGCAAGAATACCAAATTTCAAAGGGAACAACAATTTATACTGCATGAGAAAATAGTGCTGATTGGTTGGCAAGTTAATTCTGATTGGTTGAGGCGTTGCCATGGCAAATAAACCAGGGAACATGTGTCACCTATGCTTTTGTTTAATTGAAAAAGGTGTAATGCCTGGGCTTATTCTTTCATTTTTCAGAGGACAGAGCCCTGCATTTGAAATATGTGGCTTCCAGCAGATGTAAGTGAATCACATTGTGAGCTCAACTGATAATCTTAAATTGATTGTTAGTGTAATTCTTAGCACACTCTGGATTGTTCAGTAAGTGCTATCCATTCGCTGAATCACACCTAATGTTGGACACCATGTTTTGAGTTTTGCAAGCATTGACTGGATGAGTATAGTCATTACTCTGCTGCAAACAGCTAAAGGGACTTATTGTTTAATACGAGCTACCAGTCATCCGGGCATACTACCTACGCACCTGGCATCACACTGGCACTGAAATTAATATACCACATTACTCATTTCTTTAGTAGGTTTTATGGCAGCATTTTGTTAGTGGAGAATGCCACGCATGTTGCTATTGCATATTAGCAGTATGAAATGGCTATCGTCACCTGTTACTCACATTTTTGAGACACCTTACCCTTCCAAGGCAATTTGAGGTAGACTGAACACTTTTCAGGACCAAAGGCAGTGGCCTTAGGCCCATTCATGAGTTTATGTGATATGCAGTGAGCAAAGGCCTGATCAGGCAGAATAGCTTGCATGATGAGCACATGGCCATCTGGCTCAATAGACAGCTGATTTGTCTGATTCACAGCTCGAACATCAGTTCAACCTGCTTCAAAGGTTTCAATGTATTCAGCTTTAGAGCCTTTGTTGTCACAGCTGTGCAATAGAATCATATTATGAATGCTTGGCTGAGCTCCAAAACACACTAATGGGATCAGCTGAGCAATAGGGGTTGTTTACATGGCTGTGAAGCTTTGTTTGAGCTGCTCAGAAAATTATTTTTCTTTGAAGTGGTTTTTGATGCCCGTTTGTTTATTTTTATAGTTTTGTAGCCTTTAATGGGATTAAGCCTTTTTTCAAGGGGAGTTTGAATAGATGTTTGTTTATTTTAACAGTTTCATGAGCATTTCAAAGACTTCCCAGTGTTGTTTTAGTCTTCATGAGTTATGCTCTTAGGAGATAATGGGAAGAGTGCTTTCAAAGGCTCAGCAGATCTCTGGACTCTAAATCAATGGAAAGATGAAAGCATAATGTCTAGATGACACATTAAAGTCAGATTCTCAATACTGTTAAATGCAGAAGAGGATTTTGTCCAGTAGAGAAAGCATTCCAATGCACATGAACACTTATGCAATGCTGGTCAATTTAATGGTAACTTTTTTAAGGACAAAGCCTATGATCAATTACTGCATTAAAAACATTTACCTTATAATACAACATCTAATTATTTCAGTTGAAGTTGACAAGAACTTTTAAACATACCTCTCAAAATATTCCCAACTCCACAGCAGCCTTCCCCCAAGGTTATGCCACCCCTGAGATTCCATGGACCACATCTAACAAAACAGGCCAAAATCCATGGAAATAATGAGGGGTCTAAAATGCATACTATGTAATGGAGCAGTCAAGGGTGGGAGTGCTGAGTGTAGGCTCAGTACCCACGTCTTTATCCTAGAGCCATAAAAATCCTACAAGACCAATATTTATCCCTCGACCATCACCTAAAAACAGATCATTTGTTCCTTATGACATGGTCACTTGTGGGAACTTACGTTGTGAAATTTGGCTGCTGGGCTTCAATGTTATAGCGGTGACCACACTTCAAAAGTATTTTATTGGTTGTAAAGTGCTTTGGGAAATCTTGACATCATGAAAGGTGTTACATACATTCAAGACATTCTTTTATAGACAATTATATGTGTACAACTTGGCTGATCATGGACTATGCTCATAATTTAGCACTGCCTTCTGAACCAACATCCCCATTCAATGTCCTTGTTCCCCACAAGAACTAGCTAATGTGTAATGAAAACTGGGAAAGAAATTATTGATACAACATGACCTGTGGCCTCAAAAGGAAGTTCTGTCTCAGGGAGAGAACACATTTTACTTTTTCCTCATATAATGTTTTAGTGTTGATGAACCACTGGCCACATCATTCACTGAAATGTTTTCTGTTTTCCAAACAAATGGTTTGTATTTTTCTTGAATCTGGACTTCTGAGAACCCTTGGAGTATTTATAATGCGAACCAAGCACTGTTTTTGTTAAAATATGATCTTTGCCATTTGTAACTCTGTCAGAAAGAGCTCCAATTATACTAATGAAACAACATTTACTGTCTGCAAAGTTAAAGTCCACTTTATGTCTGGCTTGGCTACAAATGGCTGACACCCATATATCTCTGACTTTGCTCCTGGTTTTTTAGATGTTTATATTGATCTAATTTAATGAACTTGCTAAATATGGCAGTACTGGAATGCTGCGCCTCTGGCAGAGCCATAATTGCCAATCAATTTAATCAGTGAATTCAAGAGCAAAGGAAGGAATTAGTAAAGGAACACAGAGAAAAGATAATGTGTAGCTATGTTCTTTAAATTTATTTATTCAGGATGAGGAGCCTTGGACAGTGAACTAATTATACTGGGACACTGAAACATAAACAATATCCGTACTGAATTGCATAGTCTTTTGCAGAAAATGCACTTTTCCTTGCTAACGTTCTGCCAGGTTTATTAAGTACAAATTCAAAACCTGAACCCGATATCGGGCGGCTTCAGTCAAGCCTGCACAGATCAGCCGTGTCAGTGGTGTTTTCAGGTGTAGGAGAAACAGGAATGGCAGATGAGTGCTGAGAGTGTTGAACAGAGCTGTGTCTGTGTGCAGTGTGCACACCTGCTGCCTGCAGACAATGGTGGCACTGATTCATTTATCAGATCCTTTACTCAACTGTTGCTCAGGTTCCCATTTACTTTCTACATGCCAAAAAATAACCCACTCGATGAGCGCCAGCTATTCTGCTTTCAGAGAAAGTAATGAAAAGAGATAAAAGTAGTTTGCAAACTGAGCATTATCCCTTCTTCCCCCTCCCCCCAGCACAAACACCCCCTGCCCCTCCTGGGGGAGTAAGAACCATTATCATTTTATGAAAAAGCATCTACAGTCTCCCTCAGGGTGACTTGACATCTGCATGATCCACTTAAAAAAAAGACATGAGAGTATACGCCCTTTAATAAGGATCACTGCCTGTGGCAAGAATAATGTTTCTTTCTTCAAGCCCTTCCCATTAAACAAGCTTCATTAAAAATATGTGCTTTTTACACTGATCTTCACTTCAATAACATGTCCTCTCAATGCCCCAGTCATTAACTTGACTCCAACATTAATGTTTTCATTAGGTGGTAATAGTCTTGACTCCTTGAGTAGTGTAGAGCTGAGTTTATGGGAACGTAGCAGCAAGAAATTATAGAAAATCTATTCAAACACACACAGAGATAACTTCATTTATAAGTCTTAAAGACTGGAATGTTGAAATTATTTTCTTACCAATTAGCTTCTTATTTATGTTGCCAAACCTTGTCTCATGGAGCCCTGTAATCATTTCATGACGGCAGGCTGATGGGAGAATGTGGAATATGTAATGAAAACTCATCTTTACAAGACAGTTCAATTTCCAAATGTACCTTCAACTCAAAATAAAATAGAGATTTCTGAATAAACACCTCAGCGAGGAGACAGGCCCATATGATCCAGTTGCAATGGGGAGAGAAACTGAAATAGGAACTTATTCAGGTTGGTAGTTTTAACACCTTTCGCAGTAACTCACAGAAAAAGGACTGCTCCTGTTTGAGAGGCAGAAACAAAGAAGCTTCTGCTGTGGAAAAGCAGGGGAACTGTTTTATGTTAATGACCAAGCAGAAGGTTTGTGAGATTTCAGATTCTGTTCAAAAGAAAGAGAACAGAACAGACAGGCTGCTGAAAATTTAAAGAATGGGGAGTTGCTGAAGTATGTCTTTTTGGTGATATGAATTTATGGGAAAACTCAGGCCGAGTAGAACAACTGTTGAAGGACGCCAGAAGTTTCTACCCAGTAGTGGAGTGAAGAAGTGAGCCTCCGCTGGAGAGCTGGGAGTGAATGGGACTGTTCCTTTAATACTGCAAATCTGCCAGAAGTGTGGCGCACAATAAAAGGGTTTTGAATTACATATTTTGTTGCATTAGTTAATTGATTGAAAAGTACCTTTTCTTTAGTTTGATATATTAGTTGCCTGTTAATTAAGAATACAGGTATGCTTACATAAGAACATAAGAAAAAAGAGCAGGAATAGGCTGTTAGAACACACCCTCTGCCCTGCAACAAAACTCCCTTCTATTAGAGCCAGCCTTTCCATTTGAGTGAAAATTCTCATTGTATCACCAGGTCCTTTGAACTCCACCTCTTCTAACAATAAAACCCCTTTTATAGTAACAATTTTTTTAGTAATATAAACATATGCTTGGTGTCTCCTAGCTAGGTGCAAGATTTCACTCCCAGTCTTTGAATGGTTTATTCAACAAAATGCAAATGCACCGTTTTACCTTACATTTCAAAATTACTATACATCAAAGCACCCAGACTAGCTGGCTTTAATCCAATTAACACACACACAGACTAAACCTCTTTTTTAAAACAATAATTTCCAATAACATTATATGCATTAATATCTCTTTATGACAAGGCTATTTGGTCCCCCAAGTCTGCTTCATTCAATAAGATCACAGCTGATCTGACTGTGACTATAACTCTACTTTCCTGCCAGCCCCCATAACCCTTGACTCCCTTGTTGATCAAAAATCTGTCTAATTCAACATTGAGGGTGACATGCTTGGTGTTGGGCCTCTAGCTTATCTGCCCACTCAATGACACACTGCTCCCTCTGGAAGAAAATTCTAAAGACTAATGAACCTCTGAGAGAAGAAATTATTTTTCACCTCAGTCTTAAATGGGAGATCTCTTATTTTAAAACTGTGCCGGCTAGTTCTAGATTCCCCGATGAGGGGAAACATCCTTTCAGCATCTATCCTGTCAAACCACCCTCAGAATCTTATATATTTTAATCAGATTGCTTGCACTGTTAGTATATCTATCCTTAAGTAAGGAGACAAAAACTACACACTACACTCCAGGTGTGGTCCCACCAATGCCCTGTACAGTTTTGTCAAGACTTCCTTACTTTTCTAATCCATTCCTCTTGCAATAACTCTACTTGCCTTCCTAATTTATTGCGGTATCTGCATGTGTTTTATGACTCATGTATGAGAACATCCAGATCTCTCTGCACCGCAGCATTCAGCTGTCTCTCTCCTTTTAAATAATATTCTGCTTTATGGTTCTTCCAACCAAAGTTGACAACCTCACCCTTTTTCATCTTATACTCCATCTGCCAAATTTTTGCCCACTCACTTAACCTACCTTTGCAGACACTTTGTATCCTCCTCACAACTTGCGTTCCTACCTATTTTTGTGCCATCAGCGACTTTGGCTGCAATACAGTTGGCCCCTTCATCTAAGTCATTAAAATAGATTGTAAATAGTTGTGGCCCCAGCACTGATCCCTGTGGCACTCCACTACTTATGGTTTGCCATGTTGAAAATAGCACATCTATTCCAATCCTGGCTGGAATTTTCTGGCTCCCCCGTTGGCGTCAAGCTTTAAGGCGGTCATGAGCGGACAATATGGTAAAAAGGCCAAAAGTTGTTTTTACGCCGTCGTGAAACCAGTTTGCATTCGTCCACTCCCCCCATCAATGGCGGGTCACCTTTAATGTAGTTTCAATGCCTTTGTATCCCATCACCTTGCCTGCCTGCTGGAATCATCCCCCCACGCTGAATCACCTGGGCACGTCAGCATGATTGCATGCAAACATCTTTCACAACAGCATTTAAAAGGCTTGCACCAGGCAAGCTGAGCTTCAAGGGGAACTCAGAGGTGAGTGCACAGTAACGAGGGTCGCCTGTTCAATTTCAAGGAAGAGGCGCTGTAAATTCAGGCGAGGGCACATGCAAACTGCTTTTTCCAGGCTGGCATTTTCCCAATGCCGGAGCAAGGGCAGCACTGTGGTTGGGGCAAGTGGGGGTGCAAGGTCGCATGGTCTGATTGTAGTGCACAAGCACATGCAGGGGCAGGGAGGGAAGCAGCCATGCAGTAGGGGAACCTTTGTATAAAGTGAGCATTCTACCGCAGCTGAGGAAGTTCAGGCACAGCCACATTGACATGCTTGGATTTGGGCCTCTAGCTTATCTGCCCACTCAAGCAATGCAGAGGCATGAAAGTGCCACCAAATGCTCCACCCTCGGGCACAGACTGCAAATTAATGTGTGTTTAGGGGGTTGCAGGACAATTGGACAACTGGGAAAGTTGTGCAGTCTCCTTGCTAAACCTGGCAATGGAGCAGTCACTAGTAGAGGTGCTCACAACCCCTTGTAATGATTTCATTTAGGTTTGGACCAGTCTCTCCCATGGCTCAACCTAACAGCAGAGCCTTGCAGCGTGGGTTAGGAGAATGCCTGTGCCTGAGCTGAGAGCACAGCATGCAGTCCAGTGGGCAAAGCTGCTGCCAATCGGTCAGGTGCAGTCGTGCGGAGGTGGGTGGGGTTTCGGGCAGCCATGCAACACACTAAACTCTGGCCTTCAAAGTGGTGGCCAGCACTCTCTGGGATGCAGTAAGGGGCCTTCAGACCTAACCAAGAGAGGGTAGTATGCACAAGCTAACCCATGCATCTCTTTCTTTTTCATCTTGCAGCAGGAGTACATCAGGAACACGAAGCCTGGTGACCTGGCCTTATGCCTCATGGCTTACAGGGAGTGGAGATGAAGGAGAAGAGAGCGGTGGAGGTGCCTGGCTGGACAGAGGGAATGAGGGGTGGCTGGGGCTCCTGTGCACAGCGCTGAAGAGTCACAGCGAGCCATTGCTGGTCGGCGCCTAGCTAGACCCAGGGTCTATAGATGCTTTTCATCCCTGGAGATGACCAAGAACCAGTGTCACAGCAGACTGTGCACCTCCAGGGAACAGGTCAGTCACATATGCCACGTGCTGCAGGATTTGGCACCATGGGGACTTGGAGTACCTCCACTGCCAGTGGCCGTGAAAGTGACTGCAACGCTCATATTTGTGCCAGTGGCTCCTTCCAGGGTTCCATATGTGACCTCTGCGGGATCTCGCAAGCCTCCACCCTCAAGTGAATCCAGGAGGTCATGGACACCATATTCACATAGGCACACAACTTTGTGCGTTTTGTCTGGGTTCAGGCAAGTCAGGAAGCAAGACTGCTAGGATTTACGCAGGGCTCTGGTTTTCCACAGGTGCCTTTGACTTCACTCATGTGGCGCTCAGATCTCCATGGCAGCAAGCAGTCAACTACATCAACTACAGGGGCTTCCACTCGCTGAATGTTCAACTGGTCTGTGGCTACAGCAAACACATCCTGTAGATCTGCGCATGGTTCCCAAGGAGCCTACATTCTCAGTCGGTCACAGATCCCTGAAGTCTTTCAGGGCCCACAGAAACTGCAGGAATGGTTCTTTGGAGACAAGGGCTACCCGCAGAGGATGTGGCTGATGACTTCCGTGTGGCAGCCTCAGAGTGCAGCAGAGAGAAGGTACAACAAGACTCATGCTGCAACTCACACTTTGGGGGAGCAAACCATTGAGATATTGAAGATGAGGTTCCAATGTTTAGGAGGCCCTCATAGCTGCTAGCTTTGTGGAGGTTGATGAATACATGCAGTGAGGAGACACCATGGACCCTCACATTGCATCTGTGAATGCTTGACTCCTGTCTGGCTGATGGCAGCTCACACACCCTCTGTGATAAGGCTTGTGCAATGGAGACGCAGCGGATACCCATAGTCTCTACATTCCAGGAGGATGATGATGACGTGCAGTGGGGACACTCTATAGATCCTCACATAGCTTATGTGAATGTCTGACTCCTGTCTGGCTGATGGCATCAAGCTTGTGCTCTGTGAACACGGCCATATCATGGAGATGCAGCGGGGAGATTTTAACTTCTCCTGATCCAATGGCATCCTTCATGAGCTGAACACTTCAGGACCATACTGTCACCGGACACAGGAGCTGATGAGATGTGGGGATGCAACCACACCTCAGAGATGCTGAGAGCACACAGAGAGAATGACGGAACTCTGTGCCGCCAGCCCAGGACATTCTGGCAGCAATGATAAGCCCCATCGAGGTGCAGGTATCTCTGATGTGTCCAGTGACAGTGAAGGTGCAGCATCAGTGTGCTGGGAAGGCTGTTCAAAGCACAGGGAAGAGGCCCTGGACTAAGACCCCTGCCATTATCTTGTGCTTTCAAACCTGAGTGACACGAACACTGCTCATCATAACAAGGAGCCATAGACAGGGTGACATTTTTGGGAGCTTATTTACAATAGTCAACATTATGTAGACTTGATTAATGCCTGTGCCCACGCAGCGAAATTACGTTTTCTTCACCTTCCTAGCCATGCTGCTACACCTTGGTGCTTCCCTGACATCCACAGTGGAGGTGGAGGCTGACTGCTACACACTGTTATGATCTCAAAGGGTGTCCTCTGGAGGCTGAGTCCTAGAGGGCCCCGGCCTGCTTTCGGGGTCCTGCTGTGTGGCAGTGGCACCCCCCTCGGCCCCTCGGCCTGTGGAGCTGGAGCTGCTGGCATCACAGGAAGAGGGGGTTCTGATGGGCTGGACACTCCTGGAGTCACCTGGGTGGATGGTCCCAGGGCCTGCACCTGCAGATCCTCTTCCCTATGAGTGCCTGAGGATCCCTGGCTGATTCCTTGAGGGGAAGGGGAAACTGGAGTGAGGTCGAGTTGCCTCGCACCCCTCTTGCGTTGACACTGTTGGAGGCTAACTATGGTGTAAGCAATGGAGTTCAGCCTGAGTGCAGGACCAATGACCTGGACCAAAACTTCTATGGCAGCTGCCATCCTACCACTGTTGACCTCAGTGCATTGGCAAGCCAGCTCTATCATTTAAGACTGAAGGCAGATGGACTCCTCCATTGTGCCTTGCAATCTGAGGAGTGCAGCAGACATCCCTTCCTGATGTTCCCGAGCCTGTCTTTGCAACTCTAGCAACTGAGATCTGACCGAGTCCAGAGACTCCTCAACTGACGTGGATTCAGCAGATTTCTGGTCTCCAGCAGTCCTCCAATTGCCTGAAATCTGGGTAGTCCCTGCTGCTGCCGCTGTGCATCAGAAAGTGCAATGTGCTCACCAGATTGCAACCATGAGGCTACCCTAGAACTAGGTCTCAATGAACTGTGTCTCTGCCCTGGCAGAGGGAATGGTTGAGCCCTGTGATGGGCCTCCAATGAGGATGACAATAGTTTCTTCTTATGAATTGCCTTTGAGGCTTGAGTCAAGGACCTGGGTCATGGGTCCTCTCAGCTGCTTCCCAGGTGTGCCTGCGAAAGCAAGGAGAGACTGAGGACTGTGGAACAAGGCAACTGACTCACAGCCTATTCATCTGATGGATGTTGCACTGCTGTATCCTCACTTGGTTGAGCAACGCCGACCTCACCCTCAGCACAGGAATGGTCCTCACTGGCCAGCTGGATGGCCCTATTTTCAAAGTCTGTGAGGCCCTTGATGTCAGGCATTCCTCCACCAGTCCACGACCTCTCCCTTTTGTTGTGTGCCAGCTTGTCCTGTGTGAAGGCAGATGGAAAGAGTGTAAGTAGGGCACCTACCAGGGCAGATGAAAAGGATGCCTGGCATGTGTGGTTGGTGAGTGGTGCCATGGATGGGATGAGGACACAATCCACAGGGCAGATGGTGTGTGAGAGACTGAATGAGATCCCTGTGGATGTGTGATGGGCTGTGAGTGTGCGTGAGTTGAGAGTGATGAGAAGAATTATTTACCCTGGCAGAACGGAAGAGATCGTTCATCCTCTTTCAGGAGTGGGTGGCTATTCTCTTTTGCAAGGTGTTGGTGCTGACCACTGCTGCCACCACCTCTCATGCTGGACTGGTGACCTTGTTTGCTGGTCTTCACCCAGAATAGGGATAGAGGACATCTCAGCCTGCCTTCGCTGTATCCAGTAGGCACTCAAGGGAGCTGTCGCTAAATTTGGGGGCAGCATGTTTCCTCCCTTTGGCAGCCATCAGTTCCCAGCAACTTCCTATCCCTTGAAGAGTGCTAGGTCTGTGCAGGGGCAGCCTTTAAATATGGTGGCCAGTTTACTGAAGGCCTGATTTGATGGTGGGTCGGGCAAATCAGAAGGCGCCCCGCCAGTTACCTGCTGTGGTTTTCTAGAAATGCATAATTTATGAGGTGGGATGTGCTGGGAAGGGGATAATACCACACAAAAAGCTGCCATTGTGGCCAGCAGGTTTCACTTTCTGTGTTTCCTGTTAGTGTTATCAACACTAATGTATCATCACCAACAGCATGAGCTCTTATCTTATGTAATAACCTTTTATGTGGCACCTTATTAAATGACTTCTGGAAATCCAAATACATGGCATCTACTGGTTCCCCTTTATCTACCCTGTTTATTGCACCTTCGAAAAACTCTAATTGTGATTTTCTAAATGTCCTGCTTTAACTTCCTTAATAATGGATTCTAATATTTTCCCAGTGATAGGTGTTAGGTTCTTTGCTGTATAGTTTCCTGCCTCCTGTCTCCCTCTGATCCTGAATAGAGGTGTTACATTTGAGATTTCCCAATCAGCTGGGGCCTCTCCAGATTCTAGACAATTTTGGAAGATTACCACTAATGCACCCAGTATCTCTGCCGTTACTTCTTTTAAGACTCTAGGATATAGGCTATCAGGTCCAGCCAATTTGTTAGCCAGTACTTTTTCTCCAGTGATTGCAATTGTTTTTATGTTCCTCCCTCCCTTTTTGCCTCCTGATTTTCTATTATTATTGGGAATGCTTTTTGTGTCTTCTGCTATGAAGATAGATACAGAATATTTGTTCAAAGTCTCTGCCATTTCTTTTCTTCCCATTATTAATTCCCCAATCTCACCCTCCAAGGAACAAATACTTATTTTAGCTACTCTTTTCCTTTTTATATACTTGTAGAAGCTTTTACTGTTTGTTTTCATATGTACTTAGTTTTCACTCATACTCTAATTTTTCCCTCTTTAATATTTTTTAGTCATCCTTTGCCTACCACTAATGTTTGCAGTCTTGTAAGCCTTTTCTTTTAAATTAATACTATCCTTAACTTCCTTAGTCAGTCATGGATCGTACATCCTTCTAATAGAGTCTTTCTTTATGCAATGTATCTTTGTTGAGAATTATGAATTACTTCCTTAAATGTCTGCCACTGCTTCTCTACTGTCCTACATTTCAACTTATTTTTCTAGTTCACTTCAGCCAACCCTGTCATTTAAATTTAAGACAGTAGTTTCAGACTCCCATTTCTCACGCTGAAACTAAATGTGAAATTCTACACGTTGTGATCATTCTTGCCCCGGGCCTCCTTTAGTATGAGGTCATTAATTAACCCTGTCTTATTATACATTATCAGGTCTAATATAACCTCTTCCTGGTTGGTTACAGAATGTATTGTTCTCAGAAATTGTTCCAAATAAACTATGAAGTCACTCCCAGACTATATTTGCCAATTTGTCCAATCTTTGCAAAGATTAATGTCATCCATGATTATTGCAGTACCTGTCTTAGAAGTTCCTATTATTTCTTGATTTATACTCCATCATAGAGTGTAGCTACTGTTAGGGATCTTATAAAGTACTCCCTCCAATGACTTTTTTTCTTTATTTTCCTTATCTTCACCCAAACTGATTCTACACCTTAATCTTCGGAGCAAAGTTCATTTCTCATGACTGTATTGATCTTATCCTTTATTAACAGAGCTACCACCATTCCTTTTCCTTTCTTTCTGCTTTTCGGAAATGTCAACTCTTTGAATATTCAAGTCCCAGCTGTGATCATCTTCTAACCATATCTCTGCAATGGCTATATCAAATCATGTTCATTTATTTCTAATTGTGCTGTCATTTCATATTCATAACTTTAAACATGGACTGTATTCAGTATAGAATTTTCTAGAACTGACTTTTCTTTTAAAATGTGGGCATTAAAAGGCTTCTAAGGTGGTTGACAAGGATCAGATGATTTTCGCAATTTCTGCACATATTCAGAAGTATCTCAAGTCTTCAGAAGGTTCCTAATTGAATGACCATGGATGAAGCACCTTGCTTGAATGGACATACTAAGTTGAGGACCAAGGCTTGGCATAGGGACATGAGGAGACATAGGGAGTAGGTGGAAGGGCAGAGATTAGCATAGGGGTATGAGGGAACATAGGGGGTGGGTGGAAGAGCAGAGATTGGCACAGGGTGTTGAGGAGGCATTGGGGATAGTGGAAGGGCAGAACATGGCACAGGGAGAAAGAGGGAACATAGTGGGTGGGTGGAAGGGCAGAGCTTGGCAAGGGATATGAGGGAACATAGGGGCGAGTGGAAGGGCAGAGCTTAGCATAGGGAACATGTGGAGGCATGGAGGTGGGTGGAAGGGCAGAGCTTGACATAGAGAAAATGAGGGGGTATAGGGGTGGGTGGGAGGTGGCTTGGGGGCATGAGGGGGACTTTTTGAATTTTCATGATAAGGTTCATGACTCCTCTAAGGAGCAATGAGCCACAACGCTTTAAAAACCTGGCCTAATTCCATGAAAATTGCAGAGGAGTCGGAAATGCCTATCTTTGTAATGGAGCCAGCCAGCTCAAGAGTGTCGGGTGCAGGCTTTTAACGGGCACCAGCCCATTCCCTTAGAGGACACTCTTGAAAATTAGATGACCCGGGATTGGGGTCAGGAAACGCGGAATTGGGGCCTGCCCACCATTTTTAAAAGGATCATGAGTCAACCCGACTTGGTGAAAATCCAGGTCACTGTCTCCAAATTCAAAACTTTACAAAGAGAGCTGTGAAGAAATCAAAAAATAGGTGCGAATGGCCACCAGCTATTCCCCATTGTGTAGCAGTGGCTTATAAATTCAAATAATTCTGGTTGAACAATAGAACAATTGATCATGTGGCTTCCTGATCAAAACTGTCTTCAGATAACCAATCTTACTTATGCCAAGAATCAGGGAGAAACAAGTTAGTTTGTAAACAACACAGCAAGAAACAGCAGCAGCAACAACAAAGGCAGTAACACCTATGCCTTAGGACTGGAGGCTGAAATATTGTAAGGTCTCTAAGCATGTTCTTTTTCAACTCTACCCCAGTACAGAAAACCAACTTCCTAGTAATAAGATTACAAGCAACTAACTTCGTGACCTGCTGAAAAATATACCTTTTCGAGGGGACCCTGCAATGGCTTTGAGATATGACTTCAGTTATTGTATTCACCTAGCTATACTTCAGGAGTGGAAAAGCATCGGTCTTGTAGTGATGAATGCCACAGTTCTGGGGCTGTGGCATTGGAATGCCCCTCCTGTCTGCTTTCATTGTCCCAAGGAACACCACTGTGCTGTGGTACTCATGCAGGCCTTCACTTTCAGAGACTAGCACTTCAACCGGATTTGGGCTGTGAGGTGACAAACACAATGGGGGCAAGGGGGAGGGAGAGCTGTGGAATGGCAATGAGGGGGAAGGGCGAACACTGGGTGAGTAATGGGGAGGAAAGGCTATGGAATGGCAGTCAGGGGGAAGGGTGAACGATGTTGGGGGGGCATTTCTGGGGTTGCCCTCTAATCTCTTGTTGCTGCCGGAGTGAGCAGGAGTCTGCTTAGAAAGAAAGGAGGAAGACCTCCTTGTGATCTCTAAGCATGTTCTTTTTCAACTCTACCCCAGTACAGAAAACCAACTTCCTAGTAATAAGATTACAAGCAACTAACTTCGTGACCTGCTGAAAAATATACCTTTTCGAGGGGACCCTGCAATGGCTTTGAGATATGACTTCAGTTATTGTATTCACCTAGCTATACTTCAGGAGTGGAAAAGCATCGGTCTTGTAGTGATGAATGCCACAGTTCTGGGGCTGTGGCATTGGAATGCCCCTCCTGTCTGCTTTCATTGTCCCAAGGAACACCACTGTGCTGTGGTACTCATGCAGGCCTTCACTTTCAGAGACTAGCACTTCAACCGGATTTGGGCTGTGAGGTGACAAACACAATGGGGGCAAGGGGGAGGGAGAGCTGTGGAATGGCAATGAGGGGGAAGGGCGAACACTGGGTGAGTAATGGGGAGGAAAGGCTATGGAATGGCAGTCAGGGGGAAGGGTGAACGATGTTGGGGGGGCATTTCTGGGGTTGCCCTCTAATCTCTTGTTGCTGCCGGAGTGAGCAGGAGTCTGCTTAGAAAGAAAGGAGGAAGACCTCCTTGTGATGAAAGCCACTTAAAGACAATGGCTTCTGTAATAAACATGGTGTACCAGATCAGTTTCTTGTTAGAAACCGTAAACTTTATTTACAGAGCTCCTGATGAAGCTCCATGCTTGAACCAAGACAAAGGCAAGATTACCCGCGTTCAGGGCTGATTCATCTGTGCAGTCACATGATTCCCAAAATGTATGAAAGGTTTTATTTACAATCACTACATTCCTCCCCCTTTAATTTTGCTTTACCTCGCTTATTTACAAGAATCTCTTAACCCATAACATATCCAAATATATACAGTTCGCACAATTATGGATTAAGCCTTTATGAACCTTCTGATTCGGGTAGAGTGACACAACCCTAGGACATGAGATTCTTCCACTGGATCAACTTAACCAGCAAGTGCAGCATCAGGGACATCCTTAGGCAATAGCAGTTCAGAATTATTTACTTCAACAGAGACATCAGGTGTGTCCATTCTATGTCGATCTGGCATCAGGGATCAAATGTTCAACTCCAATTTGAGGTGGAGTAACTGGTTGTTGGAGTGTCTCTTTAATTCTTAGTAATCCATGTGTTTCCTAACAATCTTGCTTTCCACTTCCACTTGGTATGACAAAGATCCTGTTTCAGAGACGATTATGCCAGGAGCCCATCTAGGCCCAGTTCCAAAATTTTGCACAAAAACTGTCTCTTCCACAGCAAATTTTCGATCTTTACCTTGAACAGCATGATTCACCTTCTGACTATTCTGGCTCTTCTCCACCTTCCCTTCTAAGTTAGGGAATGCTAGACTCAATCTGGTATGAAGGTGGCATTTCTTTAGCAGTTCAGATGATGTTGAACTCATGTTTGCATGAAGAGTTGTGCGATAGTTGAGAAGAAATGTTGAAATTCATGTTTCTAACTATCCTTCGGATAATTTCTTTATGCCTGTTTTAAAAGCTGTACTGCTCTTCCTGCTAACCCATTGGATGAGGGATGATAAGGTGCTGTTCTAACATGTTTAATCCCATTTAGATTCATGAATCTCTGGAATTCAGTACTAGTGAAAGGAGTGCCATTATCCAAAACAATGACTTCTGGTAAGCCATGCACACTGAAGTATTGGTGCAGCTTTTCAATAGTTGCACACGATGTAGGTGATCTCACTTCATACACATCCATCCGCTTAGAATGCGCATCAATGATCATTAAAAACATGGTACCTAAAAATGGACCTACATAGTCTATATGTAGTCCAACCCCGGGTCAACCAGGCAACTCTCCCGGATGCAGTGAAGCTGAAACAGGCATCTTCTGCTGTTGCTGACACTGGAGACAGTGTTTAACCATTTTTTCTATATTACTGTCTATACCTGGCCACCAGGTACAACTTTGTGCGAGCACCTTCATTTTCAAAATGCCTGGATACGCATTGTGAAACGCTGTCAAGAGGGGTTCTCTTCCTTCCAAAAGGACAATGACTCTTTATTCCCAGAACAAGCTACCATCTTGACAACTTAATTCAGATTTACGGGCATAGAATGAGTTTAACTCTTCAGAGACCTGTGCATTTGACTATCCTTGCAATACCTGTTCTCGGACTCTTGATAAAGTTGAATCCCAGTTTGTCCAATTCTTTAGCTGCTTCACACAGACCAGCAAAGAGGCTAGGAAACTCAACACAAGTACAACTTCTTGAGGTACTGGAGCATGTGTAATGCCATCTGGCAAGGAAGACGTTTGAGGGCTTCTGTATTTGCTACATGCACACCTGGACGGTGCGTAAAGGTGTACTCATATGCTGACAAAATCAAAGCCCATCTTTGAATTCTAGCAGGGGCTAATGGCAGCATTGCTTTATCTTCACTAAATAAACCCATTAGTGCGCAAATACCATAGGAGTTGCCATTACTCCTACATCCTGAATCACTCTCGGGTGCCTGAGATTTTTGAGCTGCCAGTGCATCTGCAGGGATGGCTGCTTGGGGATAAGGGGTACCCACTGGCTGATGACACTAAGGAGAGGTAAAACGTTGCTAACAGCTCCATATGCTCCCTTATGGAGCAGGCCATAGGGCTTCTGAAGATGTGCTTCAGATGCTTGGACCGCTCAGGTGCCTCACTATAATACACTCCGACCAGGTTTTCCACATCATTGCAGTGTGTTGCGCCCTTCACAATCTGGCTATGCAAAGAACATAAGAACATAAGAAATAGGAGCAGGAGTAGGCCATTCAGCCCCTCAAGCCTGCCCCGCCATTCAAAAAGATCATGGCTGATCTGCGCCCGGCCTCAACTCCTCTCCTGTGCCAGCTTCTCATAGCTCTCAACTCCCCGATATTTCAAAAATCTATCTACCCCCTCTTTATATACTTTCAGTGATCTAGCCTCCACAACTCTCTGGGGTAGAGAATTGCAGACATTCACTACCCTCTGAGAGAAGAAATTCCTTTGCATCTCAGTTTTAAATGAGTGTCCCCTTATTCTGTATCTAAGTCCCTAGTTCAAGATTCCCCAACTAGTGGAAACATCTTCTCAACATCTACCCTGTCAAGCCCCCTCAGAATCTTGTACGTTTCAATAAGATCACCCAAACGCTAATGAATAAAGGCCTAAGCTGTTTAACCGTTCTTGATAAGTCAATCCCTTCATCCCTGGAATCAGCCTAGTGAATCTCTTTTGAACAGCCTCCAATGCCAGTATATCCTTTCTTAAATACGGGGACCAAAACTGTACACAGTACTCCAGTGCAGCCTCAGCAACACCCTGTACAGTTGTAACAAGACTACCCTATCTTTAAACTCCAACCCCCTAGCAGTACAGGCCAAAATTCCATTTGCCTTCTTAATTACTTGCTGCACCTGCATGCTAACTTTTTGTGTTTCATGTACAAGAACATCCAGATCCCTCTGTGCTGCACTTTTTTGGAGTCTCTCTCTATTTAAATAAGTCTGCCTTTTGATTTTTCCCACCAAAGTGCATGACCTCACACTTTCCTACATTAAACTCCATTTGCCAAATTTTTGCCCACTTACTCAACCTATCTATATCCCCTTGCAGATTCCTTATGTCCTCATCACAACATGCCCTCCCACCTATTTTTGTATCATCAGCAAATTTGGATACATTAAACACTGCCCCCTCCTCCAAGTCATTAATATAGATAGCAAATAATTGAGGCCCTAGAACTGATTCTTGTGGCACTCTGCTAGTTACGCCTTTCCAATCTGAAAAGGACCTATTAATCCCGACTCTGTCTTCTGTGTGTTAACCAATCCTCAGTCAATTCTAATACATTACCCACAATACCGTGAGCTCTTATCATGTGCAATCACCTTTTATGTGACACCTTATCAAATGCCTTCTGGAAATCTAAATACACTATATCTACCAGTTCCCCTTTGTCAACTCTGCTTGTTGTATCCTCAAATGACTCTAGCAAATTTATCAAATATGATTTCCCTTTCACAAAGAGGTGACCCTCTGCCAGAGGATGAACTGGAGGAGGATGAGATTTCATTGGAGGATGAAGATCTGGAGGCTCAGGAATATCAGGAGGCTGCTATGAGCGCAATCACGTCATGGAAGAAGGAAGACAAGGGAGATGTGGTCGTGATATATCGCTGACAGGTTCCAGGAAGAGTAAAGTCAAGTGAGGGAATATGAACATTTCTCCTAGCCCTCAATGCCATATTCTTTCAACTCAGGAGATGTCCACCCACATGCAATGAGAATGAGCCCCGCATTCACACTTGCCTCATGATTTGCCAGGCCATAATATTTGCTTTAGTCTGTGGGACCCTGTGAGTGAGCTCACCCTGAGAACTGAGAGCCCACTTAGAAACAAGAGTGATGTGAGAGAAGACATGTGAGAGAAGCCTTCACTGTCATCTAATGATGCAAACACTGCTGTGACTGAGAAGTAGACAGGCCTGGGGACCCATGGGGTCATGAGGACTCGAAACGTCAACTGTACTCTTCTCCGCCGACGCTGCCAGACCTGCTGAGTTTTTCCTGGTACTTTTTATTTTTTGTTTTGGATTTCCAGCATCCGCAGTTTTTTGTTTTTATCTCTGTGCAATTTAGTTACATGTCTAACACACCCACACGCCCATGACCCAAAAGTGACATAAATTTTTCATTACTTTCCTAACTCTAGCACTACACTTGGGTGCAGCCCTGACATGAAGGTATAGCCTTTTCTTACTGCCTAATAGGGGTCATGTGATTACTCTTGATGAATGAGTCCTAAGCGCAGGTAATCCGGGGAGGGGGAGTGGTTTTCTAGTCATGGACTTGATTCAAACATGTAGCTTCAAAAAGAGCTCTGTAATAAAATTATCTGTTTCAAGTAGAGACCTGCCCAGTATGTCAAGTCATCACATTTGGAGATGAGGGTAAAATAGCTCCGATGCTCCTTATGAATGTGAATATAACGGTTCTGAAGGAAAAAGGAAAAGTATACTCATCAGTTATGCCTCTCTCCAGCAGAATTGACCCTTATGGCTCATCCATGGAAGACTGGAACCAGTATACAGAACGTCTTGGTTTTTATTTCGTGGCGAACAAAATTACCGCAGAGGAGAAGCAGAAAGCAATCCTTTTGAGTGTCTGTGGAAGCAAGACACATAATCTCACCCGCAGCCTGGCGGCCCCGAACATGCCCAATTCTAAATCTTTTAACGAATTGGTATACCTTGTGAAGACGCATTTTCAGCCGAAGCCGTCAGCAATTATGCAGAGGTTTAAGTTTAACTCCAAACTGCCACTTCGGAGACACACTCAATGATATGTTGCGGGACCAATTAGTTTGTGGAGTTCACGACAACCCCAATCGGTGCCGATGTTGCAGAAGTCAACATCGATCTGAAGGGCACCATGGAAATAGCACTAGCCATAGAAAATGCAGGCTTTACAGAATGTGCAACATGGCACCGTTCTTCACATGGGGCAGGAGCCTACCACCGGACATGGTGTGAAAACCAGAGACACAGCAGCGAAGCGGGGGACAGTCTCTACCGCTCAAAAAATGAAAAGGTCTAGTGGAAGCATTAAGCAGTGATTCCAAAATTAATCTGTTACAGATGTGGGGTAACCACGTACTGGACGCCTGCAGATCCAAGGAGGCAGAATGCCATTACTGCCACAAGAAAGGGCACGTAATAAAGCAATGCAGGGCGAAATTGAGACAGCCCACCAGACAGCAGACCAAAATGATTGAAGTGAATAATATAACAGAAGCTGAAGCTGCCGATACTGATATCTATTCCCTGCACAATGTCACAGCAGTAAAAACTGAACCAATAGCCATCATCATTCAAGTGAATGGGAAGCCACTAATAATGGAGGTGGATACGGGAGCCTCACAGTGATGGGAGAGCGCACATTTAAATACCTAAATGAAGCCACTAAATCTAGAGCAAACCATGGCTCAATTGAAGACATACACATACACTGGAGAGTCCATACAGGTAAAGGACATCGCCACAGTACCTGTGTCCTATAGGCAACAGACAGCCCAGCAAGACTTAATCAGCATTGATGGCACTAGTATTGTAATTTCATCACCAGTTTGAACAAAAATAGTTCAAAGTAATTTTATTTTAAAAGTGCCTTATGTAAAGATAAAAATACCTTGGGTTTAATTTACTCTTTTAATATGACACTTAATGGACACTAACTTCCTTGGAGTGGCAATGAGGGTTGGATTGCCACTCTGTGCCCCAATTATTTTACGTGAATTTCTTTGACAGATTGTCTCACTCAATCTTCCGACTCAGACCAGTTGAGATCCAGGCAGTGCAGTGTGTCCCTGGGGGGTGGGGAGGGAGTGGGGGTGTGGGGGGGTTGGGGGGGTGGTGCGGGTTGGACCTCGGGTGAAGGTGGTTTGGACCTCCGAGGGGGTGGTGGTGAGTCAGGCCTCAGGGGGGGTTCTGGGTAGGTTGGGTGGGCTGGGGATGAGTCGGGAATTGGGGTCGTTGGGACAGGTCAGGTCAGCAGGGCAGGAGGCAGATCAGGTCAGATCAGATCAGAACTTCGGAATGGGATTCCCCAGCACATCTTTTGGGGTACCCCTCCAATCCAACGCTGGGGAGCTCGGGAGTTATGGCCCAATGTGCTTGCATGGCACTCTGTGCACTATCTTAATGTATTTATTAAGCAATTTCAAATAAACAGGGTAGAAATTCTGTTATCATGGCATATAAAGATATTTTCCACTTACACATGGGCACAGAAATGTGGCATTCAGCCCATTGAACCTACTGGGCAGAATTATCCCAGATTTGCACTAAGTGCGGTAGCAGGCAGGTAAAACGATGTTTTACCTGCAGACCACAATGGGGGGTTTTTACGCTGTATCATCCCAAACCCACCACATTATTTATGCACTCCTGGGAAACACGCCAATTCGATGGTGGGCGGGCTGTCATTCGCCCAGTTGCCATCACCTCGCCGCTTCATCTCAACGGAGGTCATATTTAAAGTCCAGCCACAAGCACACATCTCAGTGCTTACAGACCACCACTGGATGACAGGATGGCCCCAAAAGACAAAAAAACTGCAGTCCCCCAGCTTCAGTGATGGGTCTCTGGAACGCATTTTGGACACGGTGGAGCCTCGCTGGGATGTCCTCTACCCCCACTCTGGCCACAGGATGGGCAGCGACGTCATCAACCAGACTTGGGATGAGATGGCAGTGGTGGTCAGTGCCATCGTCCTTCAAAAG
Source organism: Carcharodon carcharias (assembly GCF_017639515.1). NCBI lineage: Eukaryota > Metazoa > Chordata > Chondrichthyes > Lamniformes > Lamnidae > Carcharodon > Carcharodon carcharias. The sequence goes on from NC_054472.1 coordinate 172,805,296, forward strand.
AAGGCAGCCACCCAGTGTTGCAAGAGGATGAATGATCCCCTTCGTTCCACCAGGGTAAGTCACTCTTCTTATCACTCTCAACTCACACAGTCTCAGGGCCCTCACTCACTGCTAGTTCAAGGGACATCACCATTCAGTCTCTCACACACACCTTCATTGTCCTCATCCCGCCCATGGGACCACTCACCACACACACAGGCCAGGCACACTTATCATCTGGCCTGGCAGGCATCCTGCTTACACTTTTTCCATCTCTATTCATGCAGACAAGCTGGCATGGCATCAAGAGGGAGAAGTGGCTGACCGGTGGAGGAATGCCTGAGATGAGGTCCTCACAGACTTTGAAAACAGGGCCATCCAGCTGGTCAGTGAGGATCTGGACTGTTCCTGTGCTGATGGTGAGGTTGGCAGTGCTCTACCAAGTGAGGATCCAGCAATATAACATTTGTCAAACAGCCATGCTGTGAGTGATGTGCCCTCTTTCACAGGCCACTGCCATGCACTAATTATCTCTCCTTGCTTCCTCAGGCATATCTGGGAAACAGCCTGAGTCACATGACCAGCCTCTGGACTCGGTCATGGTACAGTCACTGGAGCTGCAAAGACAAGATCAGGAACATCAAGAAGGGATGTCCGCTGCACTCCTTAGATTGCAAGGCATGATGGAGGAGTCCGTCCGCCTTTAGTCTGAGGTGATAGTGCCTGCATGCCAATGCACTGAGGTCAACACTGGTAGGATGGCGACCTTGGTTCAAGATGTCGTTCCCACACTGCTGCATGGGCTCAACTCCATCACTGAGGCCATAGTTGGCCTCCAACAGTGTGTACGTGAGAGGGGTGCGGGACAGTTCGATCTCACTCCAGCTACCCCTTCTCCTCAAGGAGGTCAGCCTGGGTCCCTTGGGCACCCATAGGGAGGAGGATCAGCAGGTGCACACTCCAGGCTCATCCATCCAGGTGACTCCGAGAGTATCTGGCCCATTTGAATCCCCTCTTTCTGTGACTATAACAGCTCCAGCTCCATAGGCCGAGGAGGGCGCTACTGCCACACAGCAAGATCCCAAAAGCAGGCCGGGGCCTTCCAAGTCTCAGCCCTCCAGGGGACACCTGCTCAGGTCATCACAGGTAAGATGTTGCATTCAGAAGACTGCTTCCACCTCCGCTCGGTATGTCCAGGGAGCACCAGGATGTAGCAGGAGGTTTAGGAAAGTTAAGAAGAATTAGTTGCACAGCCTGGGCCCAAGTGTTAATCACTTGTACATACTGTTCACTATTGTTAATAAACTCCCAGTAAGGTCTCCCTGCCTATGGCTTTTTATCTTGATGAGCAGTATTCTTGTCATTCAGATGTGAAACCTTTCTGCACAAGATAAAGGCAGGTGTCTCAGTCCAGAGCCTCTTCCCTGTGCTTTGTGCAGCCTCACAATTCCTGAAAACATTACTGATGCCTGTGCCTCGATGGTACTTGCCATTACTGTCAGAATATAGTGGGCAGGCACCGCAGAGTTCTCTCATTATTTCTGTGTGCTCTCAGCACCACTAAGGTGGGGCTGGCCCCCACCTCTTCAGCATCTGTGCCCGTGATGCTGTGCTCCTGAAGGGGTCAGGTGCTGAAAGCGGACAAAGGATCAGGTGATTCTAAAGTTTTTTGGTTGCATCTCTATGATATGACCCTGATCACAGAGCGCTAGCGAGCTGCCCTTGGCCAGACAGGAGTCAGACCTTCTCAGGGTCTATGTGAAGATTTATGGAGTGTCCTCACTGCATGTCATCATCATCCTCTTGCAATCAAGTGACTATTAGGGCCTCCACTGCATCTCCCTGACAGAAGCATTCTCAGGGAAGGTATTCACGCTGCCATAAGCCAAACTGTAGTCAAATGTTCACAGATGCAATGTGAGTACCTATGGAGTCTCCTCACAGCATGTCATCATCATCCTCCACAAATCTAGCAGCTATGAGGGCCTCCCAACTGCCTCTGCCTCGTCTAGTCAGTGCAAGGGTCTCATCCCTATCATTGTCACCTCCGAGGGCCTCCTCACTCTCATCCCCATCAGTGTCCTCCTCATCGGAGGAGACCTCCAGCTCTTTCATCTCCTCCTCATCCAACCCGCTTCCCTGTTGAAGCGCCAGGTTGTAAAGAGTGCAACAGACAACGATGATGTGTGACACCCTTTGCGGACTGTCTTGCAGGGCTCCACCAGACTGATCCAGGCACCAGAATCTCACTTTCAGCATCCCGATGGTTTGTTCCCCCAGTTGCAGGTTGCAGCATGAGCCTCATTGTACCTTCACTCTGCTGCAGTCTGAGGCCGCTGCACGGGTATCATCAGTCATAGCCTCTGAGGGTAGCCCTTGCCAGCGAGGAGCCATCCCTGCGGCTCCTGTGGACCCTGGAAGACTTCAGGGATCTGTGACTGACTGAGGATGTAGGACTCCTGGGAACTGCGTGCAGATCAGCTACACATTCAGCGAATGGAATTCCTTGTAGTTGACATAGTTGACCATGTGCTGCAATGGAGATCTGAGCGCCATGTGAGTGCAGTTGATGGCACCCTGAACCTATGGGAAACCCGAGATCTGGGTGAATCCAATCGCTCTTGCATCCTGGATGTCCTGGTCCTGGGCAAAATGCACAAAGCTGTGTGCCCTCACAACTATGGCATCCATAACCTCATGGATGCATTTGTGGGTGGAGGCTTGTGAGATCCCACAGAGGTCACCTGTGGAGCCCTGAGAGGAGCCACGAGCATAGAAATTGAGCACCGAGGACACTTTCAGGGTCAGTGGCAGTGGATGCCCTCCATGTCCCCAAGGCCCCAAATTCTGCAGCAGGTGGCAGATGTGAGCGACCAGTTCCCTAGACATTCGCAGTCTTTGGCGACACTGGTTCTCCGTCATCTGCAGGGATGAAAGGCAGCAGCTATAGACCCTGGGTATCGCTAGGTGCTGACTAGCGATGGCTCACGGTGGCTCTTGGGTGGCATGTGCGGGAGCCCCAGCTGCCACTTCTTCCTGTGGGTGCTGCTCCAGCCTCTGCGCAGCCAGGAGCCTCAGTCACTGTCTCCTCTGTCGTCTTCACACTCTGTAGGTCATCGGGCATACAGCTAGTTCACCAGGCTCCATGATCCCGATGTAGTCCTCCTGCAGCATGAAACAGAGAGACACGTGGTTAGCATGGGAGTACTAAAAAGCTATTCTGGTTGAGCGTGAAGGCCCCTTAATGCTTCCTGGAGAATGCTGGCCACCACTTGGATGGCCAGAGATAGGTGCGCTGCATGGCTGCCTGAAACCCCACCCACCTCCACCCCACCTGACAGATTAGCGACAGCTTTGCCCATTGGACTGCATGCTGTGCTCTCAGCTCAGGTACAGGTATTCTCCTAACCCACACTGCAAGGCTGCACTGTTAGCTTGAACCATGGGGGAGACTGGTCCAAACCCAGATGTTGACATTGCAAGGGGCAGTGAGCGGCTCCAGCAGTGACTGCTCCATGGCCAGCTTTAGCGAGAAGATTGTGTGCAGTACGTCCAACTGTCCACTAAAATGCTCATGGCTTTACAGTCTGTGCCGGGGGAGGGGTGGGGGGGAGAGGGGCGGTGGTTGGGGAGTTGGTGAAAAGCTAGGGAGCACTTGGTGGCACTTTGATGTCTCTGCAATGCTTGATTGGGCAGATAATCTGGAAGCCCGACTCCATTCATATCAATGTGTCTGTGCCTGAACTGTCTCAGTTGCAGAGGAATGGTCACCTTATACAGGTTTCCAGAATGCATGGCCACTTCCATCTCCCACCCTACCCCCCCACCCAGAATGATCGCACACTATATTCAATGGCAGGCCCTTACCCCCCCCCCCCCCCGATATGTGATAAGTGACCTCAATGGCAGGGCTGCCCTTGGCCCCCCAACAAGTCACCTCAAAGGCCGGATTGCCTTTGAGCCCAACCCCCACAGCGCTCCTCAGGCTTGAAGTCCAACAGGTGACCCTGGCGAGCACTACACATCATTGCTGTGCACTTATCTCCGTGTTCCCCTCAAAGTGTAGCCTGCCAAGTACACATGGCTGTTGTGAAACATGCTGTGAACGCTGTGAATGGACAATCTGGTGGGGGGGTGGGGAGATGATTCCAGCGGGCAGGCCTAATAACGATATGCTGATCTTTATAATGAGGTTCCTGACGTCCGATGGTGGGAAATGCTGTGAGGACGATCATGAATTGGTTTCACACTGTCGTAAAACCAATTGTGCCATATTGTCTGCTCACACCACCGAACACACCCAACTCGGTGGGCACGGAAAATTCCTCCCAATGTGCCTTTCAATTAGCTCATGGCTGATCTGTGTCTTTATTCCATCTATCTATTTTGCTTCCGAAATACTCAATACCCTTAGATAAAAACAAAAAAACTGCGGATGCTGGAAATTCAAAACAAAAACAGAATTACCTGGAAAAACTCAGCAGATCTGGCAGCATCGGCGGAGAAGAAAAGAGTTGACATTTCGAGTCCTCATGACCCTTCGACAGAACTCAAGTTTTTGTACTCAATACCCTTGTCTAACCAAAATCAACCAATCTCTGATTTGAAATTTTCAACTGATCCCCTCTAAACCTCAACAACTTTTTAGTGGAAGAAAACTCCAGATTTCCACACTCTGTTGCTTGAAGATGCATTTCCTGAATTCACCCCTGAACAGCCTTTATTCCCCCTTCTTCTGGACTCCCCAGCTGAGGAAATCATTTCTCTCTAACTGCCCTCAAATCCTTGAATCTTTAAACACCTCAATCAGATGACTTCTTAATACCTGAACTGAAGGGAATGCAAGCCTAGTCTATACAACTTATCCACACAATTGAACTCTTTTAATATCATTTTGATGAATGTGCATGCCTTCTGAGGCCAGTATATCTTTCCTTAGGTGCACCACCCAGAATTGAAGGCAGCTTTCTAATGAGATCCAGCCAGAGCTTTATTTAACATAACTTCCAGCCTTTGTATTCCATAAGCATTGAGCCACCAGGCAATGGGGTAGAAATAGATCTAGGCACGAGAGGTCATAGGCTTTGGCCCCTAGGACTTATCTAAAGAATTATAAGTCTCCTTTGTTCCAGACTTATACTCATCAAAGTAGGTAGATGAAGTTATGATACAGATCAACCAAAAGTCTTAAAACATTAATTCTTATCCTTCCGTTCTTTCTGTTGGTCGTTGGGAAATTCATCTCTTCTTAAAAGTTATCGGTCTCTCTGGGATCATAACTAATACCTTTGCAGCCCATCTGCTCTCTGCCATCAGTCAATGGTAGTGCCAAGTCAATGTCTCATTTACAGATATTAGTCGGCAAGATTTAATTTTTGTATTTGTTGTCTCATACTGAGTGAAGGTTTCAGGCAAACATAGAATACTCCCTCAAAAGCACACTGGGCATGTACAGAAACAGGGACAAATGAAGTTGAGATACAGATCTAATTGAATGGCACAATAGTCTTGATAGGGTAAATGATCTACTCCTGTTCCTGTGTATGTGTGGAAATTATTTATGTTAACACAATGGCCAGAGTTTTGGGCAAGCCAGGGGGTCATTATGGCAAGAAGACCAATTATCAGTTTAATGCTGGAAGCACAGCGGGATCATCCGATTGTGTCCACCATGGTGGAACACCAATCCTGCTGGAGGCTGATGTGTACCCTCTTTGCATCCTGCTAATGGAACGCAAAGTAAGTCCTGACCAGAATCGTCCCCCCCATGCCAGTGAAATGAATATATTTTCAGATTATAAAGTGACAAAATTTTTTCATCCATGCAACCACTTGTGATCAGAATTTCTTAACTTTTTCAGGCCGACCACTTCCTCTAGGTGCTGCCCTGACATCCGCAGCAGGGGTGGAGACAGCCTGTGCAATGGTTGGTCCTGTTGCCTCTGATGACTTCAGTGTGCATCCTCTGCAGGGCCGAGGCCTTGAGGGCCCCAACTTGTTTCGGCTCTCCTCCTGTGGGCCAGCTGCTCCCTCTGCAGTGACATGGGGATGAAGCTGAGGGGGTTACAGGAAAAGGGAGCTTGGAGGGAGAGGACAGTCTCTGAAATTCCTGAATGGATGACCCAGGGTGTCCAGCTGCAGCTCTTTCTCCCTTTGGGTGCCCGACAGCCTGGGCCTGACTCCTTGAGGGGAAGGAGCACCTGGGGAGTTGTCGAGATGCCCCGTTTCCTCTCGTGTTGCCCCTGCAGGAACCCACCCATGGCTACTGCGATGGAATGCAGGTCTGCGCGCATCTCTGCATTCTGCTGGATAAGGGTCTCCATGGTGTCTGCCATCCTTCTCCTAGAAACCTCCGTATGTGCACACATGGGTGTCACTTCATCAGACAGCTCCTCTGACTCATGTGCCATTCTGTTGAGGGCTTCAAACAGCTCTACATGATGTTCCCACGCCTTCTGCTGACTCTCCACGATGAGTTGGGAGGCCACATCCAGGAGCTCCTCATCTGACTGAACAAAGAAGGCTGAGAGGTAACTTGATTGAGGTGTACAAAATTATGAGGGGAATAAATAGTGTGGACAGGATAAAATTGTTTCCCTTGATGGACAATTCTAGAACCAGGGGACATAGATTCAAGATAAGTGACAGAAGGTGTAGGGGGAACATGAGGAAGAACATTTTTTATGCAGAGGGTAGTGGGTGTCTAGAATTCACTGCCCAAGCTGGTGGTAGAGGCAGAAACTCTAAACTCTTTTAAAAAGTACATGGATCTGCAGCTTAAGTGCTGTAAGCTGCAGGGCTATGGGCCGGGTGCAGGAAGGTGGGATTAGAAAGGGCACCTGTGTGCCCTTGGGCTGGCATGGATAAGATAGGCTGAATGGCCTCCTTCTGTGCTGTAACTTTTCTACGGCTCTATGGTTCTATGGATGATGAGATGTCCTCTTGGCTGGAGGTGAGGACCTGGATGGAGCTGAGGGACTGGCTGGCGGAGGTCAGTCGCTTAGCAGAGCTCCCTGCAAACAAAAGTTGAGATAATTAGTGCATGGCAGCAGAGTCAAAAGCAGGAGAGAGAGCACTCACTGTTGTGTGGAGAGAGGGATGATGGGGTGCAGGATCCTCATGTGAGTATTCACCGCTGACCTCACTGTCACCGCTTGCAGGGTCCATGTCCTCACCCATTAGCCCGATGGAAAGTTCCTCGAAGTGAGTGAGGGGCCTAATTCCACCCCCGGCCTGGGACCTCTCCCTGCTGATGTGAGCAGGCTTCTCCCGCATGGAAACAGATGGAGAGAGTGTGAGAGGGACACATGGCACTGCCTGGAATGTTTGTGTGGTGAATGGAGCCATGGACAGGATGGTGTCATGAGCTCCAGAGGGTGTGAGCCTATGGAGATGTACGGGTGTATATGAGGGTTAGTGGCTTTGTCTCTTGAGGTGTGAGATCCCTGTGGACATGTGATATGTTTGTGATATGTGTGAGTTGAGAGCAATGAGATGGTTGACTTACCCCAGCTGAATGGATGAGAGCATTCACCCTTTTCCTGCACTGGATGGCTGACATCCTCTGTGCTCTGGTGGCACTGACCGCCGCTGTCACCACCTCCCAAGCCGGATTGGTGACTCTGGTGGATGTTCTGCGGCCAGAGTGTGGGTAGAGGACATCACAGCGGCCTTCCACTGTGTCCAGCAGGTTTCCCAGGGAAGTGTTACTAAATTTGGGGCCTGCCGTCTTCTATGCTTTTGGGGCCATCTGTCGCCTGGATACGTCCTGGTCCTGTAGACACGAGGTAGGCTGGGCCCCGGGGTGCTTTAAATACGAGGAGCTGCTGCAGTCATGACGTGACAGGCAAATCCAACCGCGCCCACCAGCGATCCGTCGTGTTTCCCGTGAATGAATTATTAACGAGGCGGGACATGCCGGGAATGGGATGATACGGTGCAAAAAGCCAGCACTGCGGCCGGCGGTTAAAAGACTCTTTCTCCCGTCCGGTACAGCACTTTGTGAAAACCTGGGATGATTCTGCCTAATGTCAGCCCTGTTGTTTGAATGGCTTAATGATGGCATTAAAATAGGCCACACAGTGCTGCACAAACACATTAAGTGTTACACTAAAAAAGTAAATTGAACCTCACGGTATCTTTATCTCTCCGGAGGGAGCTTTAAAAATAAAATGACTTTGATCTATGTTTGTCCACGCTGCTGATGGAATCATAACAGTAATGCTGATTAAGGTTAGTGCTTGTTCAAAGGAAACATTTGCTGAGCTGCTGCTATCGGCCACACAGCCACAGGAACGCCAATGTCAGGCTGCCCATCCCATTGGCAGCATCCCTCTGGTAAGCTCTGAGAGGGGCTTTTGTAACGGGCAACAGGAAAGGGGCTGTGATTGCCAAAACTGTGGCCAAACACTCCTGTTTCTCTTGACTCCATAAAAAGGGAAAATCAAATTAAAACTTCCCTTTCCTGTTGTCAACTCTCCAGGTTTGCCCTGAAGTCTTCAGGAATTAAAGACTAACCTCCAGGCAGCACTGCCATAGGCAACAGCTGGGAGCAAAATCATAGACGGCAATCAAAAAAAGAGTGTTTTAAATCAAAAATTCATTGAACGCTTTGGGTATTAATTTAAAACATGGTGACGGGGAAGAGGTTGATTTGACTGACTGCTGGATAACAATGAGTCTGTTTGCTTCCAGATTGGCCGAAGAAGTCAGGGGGAGGGCTGTGGTGGGGATGGAGCGCCACGAGGATGGACATGTAGGGGAACCAATGACAGGAGTATGGGGCCAGGGCTGTTGGAGGCAGGAGATAACACCTTCTGGAATACGCTCAACCAGAGCTGGCAAACCTACACAGAGACTATGGAAAAATCCTGACCCCTGCCCTATTTGTTGTGAATAAACTTGACGCAGATATCCTTCAGCAGCCTCGGTCTCTAGATTGGTGGTTAGACCTCTAATTGACATATTGAAGTGGCACAATGATTGTTTTGGGTGGCAACCCAGGATGCCTAAAAAGTACATCCCATGAATTTAGCAGGAACAAAACCCTGCACAGATTGGGCGCAGACCAATCGCTAAACTGATAGGCGTCCACTTTATGCCTAAAATACAAGGACAATAGACCTATATCTGCCTCAACATGTTATAATTTTGAAATAATACAAAGAAATTAAAATGTTCCCAAAGCGAGTGAATGATGAAAATATGGTTCATTAATGAGTCTTACAGACCAGACAAGTCTCAGAGCATAAGGTCACTCAGTTTGTAGCCAAGCTCAAAGAGTACAGTTGGGGCTGCAATGCAATGTCCTCTGACCTGCACACGCTTTGAGCATGGCTGCCCATTCAAATTGAGACTATACCCCTAGGTTGGATGCATGATCTGGGCTCTGTTTGTCAAAAACCAGGTAGTGATAAAAGTGCTAGAACTGATTTCTCATTCCCAGGGAAACAAGGGGAAATTCAGTCAGGGATACTGCTCCTGATTTTTATCCATCAGTCCTCACTGTAAGGCATGTATCTGTGGCTGTTGAGTGAATGACAGAATTAGGTTCACACTGATGCGCCTCCCTGGATGACTGACACATTGGTGAGCAGATTCATTTGTGGTGTTCTTGAGGTTGTACTCTAGCATAAATCAATACTTCAATTAAAAAAGAACAAATTTTGAAGATCAAAGTAAAATGATGCATAATATCTTTAAATGGAACATTTTGACTATTAACAAGTGGCCATTAACAGGAATATTAACCACTTACTTCATTATGGAATCTTTGGGGAGGAATGATGAAGCTCGGTCTGTCATCTTCACACAGAGAAATCCTTTGGAGCAAACACTGCTTTGATAAACTAAATCATTAAGCTTTTATTAAATTAGGAGAGTTGAAAATTGCTACAGGAAACATGCCTTTGAATCTTCTGGATGTGGTGTAAAGCTATAAAGTGGGATAAAAGGTTAAAATACAGGTATCCCTTTGAAGCCCAAAAATGCCATAAACATTAGCTGTACCAACAAAGCATCACAAAGCAATTATGTGTCTGCCTACAACAGTCATGTCTGCCAGTAATGAAAAGACCCAACCAACTCCAAATGTCACAGTAAATTGATCCAATTAACTTGACCTGTGCCCTTGCAAAGGGCAAGCTGGCTGAATCACAGACCTCCGGCCCAATAAGTTCTTTGAAATTTTACAATATCCATTCTTGACATGTTATAAAGGATGCCACTGATCCTTGTACTTGTGCATTTAGCACGGTGGATTATTGTATGAGGTCAGATGGATCAGTGCTCCTTTGAAAAGTGAATTAATTAATCACCAACATCTAAAGCACAGTGCAAACTCCGGACATGCATGATTCTGATCTGAGCTCTACATTCCACTGTTTTCATATCTTTTTATTTCGAATTCACTCCCACTTAGTAGATCCAGACATATCCTTAAGTGGATCATTCTGCTCCAGTCCGTGCTTTCAATGCACTGCTTGAATACCATGAGTGACAAGTTATTTATTTCTGATTTAGTAATAGTAAAACACTTCAGTTTAATTCAGATTAAATTGGCAAGCGAAAGACTGAGAGGGTGAAAGTGGACTCAATGCTTTTTATGAGGAAGAAGTTAACTGCATTCATATGAAGTTCTGCTTTGGCATTTGCTAACCCAGTTAAAGAAATGGAATAACACATGCCTTAAAGTAGCTCATCGAAGACAATAATTTGAACTGTGATGATATGTTTGTTACAATTATCACAGGGACCTCATAACAAAGTACAAAACAAACACTAGCTGCATTTAGGTCTTCATTTTAATATACAGATTGATGCAGTCTACAGAAGTCCTGATGCAATCGTAACATTTCTTGGCTAACCAAATTGGTCTTTATCAGCATTCAACTCCATCTGTGTTTTTTTTTTAAAAAGCCTAAACTGGCTTCCACTTCAGTTGATCTTAAATAAATGTTACACTCTAGCAAAGATTGAGAAGGAACATGTGTTTATTTTCAGCTCCCTGGCTCCTAGTACACTGTTCCACCACCGCATTTGGGAGTCAGACATGAAACACACAGCGAACAGTTGTTCAACAAGAGTCCCTGACATGTTTATTTAAAAGTTTTTTTCCCAAAAATATAGAAAGAACAAATGAGGTAAATATACATGGATCAAAGAAATCAAAACATGCTGTTAACTTTTCGACAAAGACATGAATTAATTTACTCGCAGGAAAATATTGTGTGTTGAATGGCTACACCCACTCAGCTAAGATCAGTGAACTGAGCACGCAAGGAACCAACTCTTGCAATAAGTCAACAGCTGAAAGGAACAGGTTTTGTTTTTCACTCTGCCTCCAAATCTGGTGAAAGCTACCTCAAAGCAAGCACCACAAGCAAGCACCACAGCTAAAATCTTTGAAAGCACAAACTATCGGCCCAGGTTTTGAGTTCAGTGGTGAAACAACAGCACTTGTTGCTGACTTTAAAGAAAACTGCCTATGAGGATCTAGTGATCTCTATGGCAGGATTTCCTCTCGCCCGATGTTAAGTTGATTCTGGCAACAATTCCAAGGCATGTGGCATCCAGCAACAATTATGTCATCAAGTAGGCTAAGCAACCAATGACATTGAAAAATTCTTATAGGCAGCAAACTAGGAAGTGAAACATAAAAGCAAAATAACTGCAGAGGCTAGAAATCTGAAATAAAAACAGAAAATGCTGGAAAATCTCAGCAAGTCTGGCAACATCTATGGAGAGAGAAACAAGAGTTAATGTTTTGAGTTCAAATGACTCTTCTTCAGAGCAATGGACTCAAAACATTAACTCTGTTTCCCTCTCCACAGGTGCTGCCAGACTTGCTGAGTTTTTCCAGCATATTCTGTTTTCATGATATGAAGTGAAATACACTGATTATCCTTCCCCTTTATAAACATTACTGGCAGCAAAATAAAGATTGCTAATAAACAAACTTTTGAAAAAATAAATGAAAAACCTATTAAATTTTTATCATAATGTTGAAATTTGACATTCTACAAATATAAAATTAAATTTTCAATGTCAGAGAGGTTGTTCAGCAGTAGTGATAAGTTAGTGCACTGTTAAAAGCATAATTACCTCTTTATTCAACAATGACATTTTATAATGACATTACTGAATCAAAACGAAAGTTCATATCAATTCAACTACTAGCTAACTCTTTTAATTTAACCAATCACAGATGTTTATCAATTGAAAGAGGTAATAACATTTCCCTTCTTAAGGGGGTATCACTAATAAACTGCAACAATAAAAAAAAATGGAAACTTAACAAATCAAATTAAAACAATGTTCCAGGTGATGATAAAGCAGTCCAGTAATTTTGGTACCCATGAGCCATGGAAGGCCTCAAATAGCAGACACCACAGGCTCCGTTTTTAGGAACAGCACACATATAGCTACTAATGAGAAATCTGCTAATGAGTTCTCCACTTCTGTTTAATGCAAGCCTACCTTCACTGGTCAATTTACAAATTGGGTTTCATATAGTTCTATGCGCTATAAGGTTGGCCTTATCAGCAACCTTGTAAATAGGCCCCTAGCCACTTGCTCACCTTGCAAGCTTTGTGCAGAAATATAGCACATCAAAGATCCCCTGCAGGACATTGGCTTTCCTGATCAAATCATTGTTCGCTGTGTATCATGTAAACCCACAAATGGGCCAAAGGCTGCCACATTCAGACCTGAGAAGTGCCCGTTCCACCTCAATTACCCTAGAAAGGCAAAGTATCTCAAAAATATGAACAACAGGTTAAGCGAGCCACTTCACACTGCTGCTATGCTGTGGCTATCCAAGTGGTATTTTCCACTGACAGGATGCTGCTGTCAGCCCAAAAAGAGGTTCTGCCTACCACCACACAATTAAGCAATGTCTTGTATGAATTTCAGTGTTTGTGCGTAGGCTATACATTTCAGTGATTGGCTGATTGAATCAAACAGCATGTTCCTTCTGTTGTCCATAATAGGCAATTTACAGACCGTCCTCAACCAGCCCGCACTTGCAAAACTCAAAAAAAAATGTCTATGGTTAGATGTGATTCTGCAATTGGGAAGCGCTTGCTGAACAATCCTGAGTGTGCTAACAGCTACAATAACAACCAAATTGCGATAATCAGCCGAGCCCCTAATTGGCTAATTTTAACTTGCTAGAAGCAACATACATTCATACACAGGTGCAGGTACCTGCTCTCTGAAAACAAAAGGGATACATTCTAGCCTTCCTTTTTTGAATTTTGAATTGAATTTTTGAGTTTTGAATAAGTTTTGGGAGCCTTCAGCTCCCCATTGCTTTCACCATGGCAACACCTTGGCTAATCAGAGTCAACTTGCCAGCCAACCAGCACCTTTTGTTCCTGTACTGTAAACTGTTGTGATCATTGGAAATTTGGCACTCTTGTGTTTGTCCTGATCAGTGCAAGATGAAAATCTTCAGCAACATGAGCAAAAATTAGGTATATTTACAAAGGGTCAATAAAGAGGACTTTTGTTTTACAAACCACTATCTAATTGAACAGCTGAGGAGATTTTCCTACTGCTTTCATGGCTTCATCACTGAACATGAAGCTTTGTGGTCAAAATGTGTTGCACTGATTCAATGCTAAGCCAATGACAGGGAAGCACAGTGGAGTGGTGACACTTGTGAAAGCAGTGACCCCCAAATGCAGCGTTAGTGCATTACAATGTAGACAGGGAGGCATTTGCCACGAAGAACTTAAGGGAAATGCTGTACAATGCTATGAAAATGGTTAATGTTATAAAAACCTGTTCCCTCAGTTCACACATCTTTTCTGCTCCATGTAATGAAATGGGAAGTGAATATATTAATCTGTTGCTCCACACGGACATTTGCTGGCTTCCTCGTACCAGGTTCTTTGAATTGCACTTTGAGGTGAAGCTATTCTTCACAGATCACCCTTTCCTTCCCTCTGCACATCTGCATGATGCGGCCTGGCTCTCATGTCTGGGCAATTTCTCAGATATTTTCTCTCACCCAAATGAATTAAGTATAGGACTCCAAGGGCTGAGTGTGACAATATTCAACATTCAGGACAAAACTGAGGCCATGATTAAAAAGCTGGAATTTTAGGCTTGGTGTTTGGAGCAAAACAACGTTGAAATATTTCCAAGCCTGCACGAAATCCTGATGACCAAGCTAAACTTGCTGGACAGCATTATCAATGACATCAAACAACCTATTGCTGAACTGGCACAGTAGTTATCTGGTTACTTTCTCCCAAAGGACAGCACAAAGAATTGTGTTTGCTACCATTTCTCAAATTGTCCTGCAATTTCTAGGCAAATGAGCTGACCATAAAAGAACAAGAGAATGTTCTTGACACTGCAAATTAATGGTATGCTCAAGATCAAGCTCCACTTGGCAGATTTTTGGGTCTAAATGCAAGAAGACTATTTACAGCTTTCAAGACAAAGCTGCCAAGGCTTTGATGCCATCTGTCATAACCCACCTTTGTAAAAGGGAATTTTCAGTACTCACTGGAATGAAATCAAATTATTGTCACCATATGTGTGTGGAAAACTGCTTGCGACTGAAATTTTCACCCATTTCTCCCAACTTCAAGCACTTCTCCAACAAGCAAGCTCATCCGTCACATTAATGGTAAGCAAAAATTATTATTATTGATATATATTTACCTGTAATGTGTAATTATAATGAATTACAAAATATGCGGTCATTAGAGGAGTAGTTGAAAAAGAAACTGCCTGTAGAGGTACACTAAAGGTTGGCAAATCTGAATTGGGGTGCATGAGGAAATATTTTGGGAACCACTGCTTCAAATGAAATATGCCTTGCTAAACAAAACTTACATCTCAACTTACACTCAGCAAGACAGGCAGCATCTGTGGAGAGAAAAGCAGGGCTAAATTTTCAGGTCAATGACCTTTCATCAGAATTTAAAACATTAACTCTGTTTCCCTGCCCAATGTTTGCAGCATTTTATATAAGATGTATAGCACCTGCAGTATATTTTCCTCCTATGATACAACAGAGGTGGCCACTCAGCCCATTGTTCCCATGCCAACTACTTGCAAGACACCACTGCACACACTCTACTAGTTTGAATAACAACTGTTCAATGATATTTTCTGCCTCTTGTTCCCCAGCCAATTTTAAATCCTTGCAGTTCTTTTATCCCATGGGCTTTCATTTTACTAACAAATCTATTATGTGGTATTTTATCAAATGCTGTTTAGAAATCCACATGCATGACAACCACACTACCCTCATCAATCCTCTCTGTTACTTCATCAAAGCATTCATGCTCATCAAACATTAATTTGCCTTTCACATCTGCCCCAACTTTTAATTATTAGCCCTGACTTTTCCAAATGCTAACTAATTTTGTCTCGGATTATTAGCTCAAAAGGTTTCCCACCGACACTGTGCTGACTGATCTGTAATTAATGGGTTTATCCCTTTTCCGTTTTTTTTAAATAGTGATGGATTACTGCCACTGATTCACCCCACATGCAGTGGGGAAATACTCCAGTTCACTGGATGTAGCAAACATCCCAAGTGATGTGCAGGGGACCCCTGCTTCAAAGCTTGCTGCTCCCTAAACCATGCTGTTTCAATGCAGCCATGACAATTGCTGCTACCTGTGAATATGTGGAGGATTGCTTCAAAAAGCAAAAGAACTCTGAAAAGGCCATGTACAGCCTGCCCTGTCACTGAGTGGTATTATATGAAATGCTGGAAATGTTCAGGGGGTCAGCCAGTATCTTATGGAGACAGAAGCAGAGTTAATGTTTCCAGTCGATGTCCTTTCATCAGCGCATGAAACTAACTCTTCTCCGTTCTCCAAACGTTACCTGCTTTGCTGAGTGTTGCTCTATTTCATATCCACTTTCCAGCATCTGCAGTACTGTGCTTTCAGTCAGCAGAGCAATAGCAGGATTCAGCAATAGTGCCATTCAGACAAACGCTGCTGAGCTGTTCACCAATGTTCCTTTTGGATTAATTCTTTATTTATTTATTCCTGGGACGTGAGTTGTCTTGTGGGCCCCTATAAAATTGTGACCCCATGAACGGGAGCTGCAAGATCATGCAGAGTGCAGTAGCTGTTACACTGAGCCTGAACTTGACAAATCGACAGAATTGATTATTTGCACCATTTGCGCGGCTATGTTGGTTTAGTGCGATGCTTTTCATTCACCGAGAAAAGGCCCGGATGATGTTACTGTAAGCAACATCAAACAAGGAGCCTAAGATTTTTCGCATGTACTGAGAATGAATTCAACAAACGACCCGGCTGAATATAGGATGACACCAAGGCTCGGCCGAAATGCAGGAGTATCCACACCATCACTAATCGCTCCAACTGAGTGAGAGCTGCATGGCTGATGGGGCATTTGTGGATTATGGATTGCTAGAAGGGTTATTGACTAGAAATTGTGGGGCAGGGTGTCACCTTGAACCATGTCAGTGCACCCAGATTTTGTGCAGTTCACTGGTGTCACTTGCAGTACATGTGTCTTGCTTGCCGAGAAATCATCTCGCTGTCCTTCATTGTCACGAGTTTGATCCAGGTTTACAGGGGGAGAATGTGGCTCAGGTGGAAAGTGGGTTGGGTTGGGGGATGAGGAGAGGGAGAACACAGGCAAGTGTAAGATGGGTGCAGGGGGAGAGGGGCAGAATGTGATCCAGGTCTAACAGAAGGAGGAGAATGGGGCCCATCTTCCTATCTGGATCACTCTCAGCCACCTCCCGCTTTAGACCTGGATCACACTCTCTGTCCCCGTGCCACCATCTTCTGTACTTCTCCTGGCCCCTGATATTCTCTCCACCCTCAATCTCTTCTCTTGAGATCAATGAGGATTGTCTCAGGCCATGTAAAATCTGAACAGAAGGACACTTTCTCCAACTCACAAGCTTTCTAGATTGTTCTCATATGCTAACTCTCACACCGATTCGTAGAAACTTACAGCACAGAAGGAAGCCATTTCGCCTGTCGTGCTTGGGTTGGCTCTTTGGAAGAGCAGTCACACTCAGTTGCACACCCTGGTTTTTGTTTTTAACCCTGTAAATTCCTCACACTCAAGACTCTGTCCAACTTCCTTTAAAAATGATTCATGTAATCAGCTTCCACCACCATTTCAGGTAGAACGTTCCAAATCCTGACAACAGTGTGAGTGAAAAAAATTCCTCCTCATCTCCCCTCTGCTAACGATTTTTAATCTATGACCCTATTGCCAATCACCAGATGGAATATTCTTCCTCTATTTATTCTATCAAAACTTCTCATAGAATGAAAGCCTCTATTAGATCACCTCTTAATCTTCTCTGTTCCAAGAGGAACAGCCTAACTAGTTCAACCTGCCCGCCAAGCAGAAGTCCCTCATCCATGATAATATCCTGGTAAACCTTCTCTGTACCCTTTCTGAGGCCTTCACATCTTTTCTGATGTATGGTGCCCAGAATTGTCCGCAATATTCCAGTTGAGGCTTAACCAATCACTAACCATCTAGCATGGTCTCTTTGCTTTTATACTCTATTTATAACCCACATGCATATGAATTTTTAGCCACTTTTCAACTTACCCCACCACCTTTAAAGACTTGTGTATATGGACACCAAGGACAGCCTGATTATTTATAGTTTTCAAAGTCATGCTATTTATAGTATATGGTCTTTCTATGTTAAGCCTTTACAGATCTTCACACTTCTTTGTATTAATTTCCATCTGCCAAGCTTCTGCCCATTTCACCAACCTGTCTGAGTCAGCCTAAAGCCTATTACTGTGTTTCTGTCATTGTCTTTTCCCTGCTCACTTCCCTCATGTTTCACAATCATATTTCCCAATTTGCTCATATTTTCCCCCTAATTCTTTCTCAACTGCTGATTCACCTCTGCCCCGCTTTCTGGGCCCAACATTTTCTGTCCCTGTTCCTGTCTCACTCTCTCCTTCTGGTGCAGCCCCCTCTGTTTATCCCTGACACAGTCATGTTCTCTTCCTTTCTCTCTGATATTTGACTAGACACTTAACACACTTGAACTCTTTTACAAAGTGCTCTATTGACACAAATAGGCTTCAAACACATCATTCACAGTTTGCTAGTCTGTCGTCATGGTTTCTGGACTTGACGAGACCAAATGCACACAGACACAAGGTTCATCCTCTTTGTAGTTTGCAAGAGGTAATTATATGAGTGCAAATAAAATACGAAGCTTCAAAAAAAAGCTTCTTGTTTTATTTTGAGATAAGGATGATTTATTCAAGATGGGGGGGAGTTTATGTGGAATATTTATGGCTGACTCAATTGAAGTTAACAGAAATCACATGATGCAAGACTGTTCCCACAAGAATGATTAAATATTTGAAAGCTATAGCCTTCATATTTCAACTACAAAACAGTTAAAGCTTGCAGCCAGGACAACAGGAATTAAAAAAAGATCACTACCTAAAAGTATAACTCTACATTTCAAATATGACCAAATGTTTTTGTACCTTTTTTTTACATTTAGCAGGGGGGAATGATTTTCATTACAGTCCAGCCAGACTAGGCCACTGCTCTGCAGATGTGAAAACTTAGGAGGGGTGAGCAGGGATGTGTGTTGAATAACTCCCTTTTAAATTGAAACTGAATCACTTTGGCCAGTAAATGCTTTCAGTGTGCCTGCATGGGAAGCAGCTCTGGCAGGCTCTATGTGCCGGAACTATGTGCTATTCTTGACACTAGACACAATAGGGACAATTTCCTTCCCCATTGTCAGGTGGTTTTGATAATGCTATCAAAAATCAGAGCACAGGATTTGCAAGGAGCACAGGGTTGCCACTGTTATCAGCATTCATTGATGGCCATAGCATCAGCCTGCAACTAATGGGAGCTCCATTAAAGCCAATCAGGGTCCTACATTAATATGACCTGGGGCAGGATACTGAGGTCGGCGACCGGGGAGCGGGGCCCGCGTGCTGACGTGTAAAATGACGCGGGATGACATTGGGCAGAACTCCCGACATCACCCCGCCTCAATTCAATTTTCAGATCGGTGGGGCTCAGCCAAATCAGCTGTGCGCCCACCGATCTGTCAACGGCCAATTGAGGCCATTCAAAAGGCCAACTTTAAGGCTGGGGGGCAGGCTGGGAGCCCTGGCGGGCTTCAGAAAAAGCATGAAATCTCATCCATGGGCAGGATGAGGTTTCAAGTAGGTTTTTAAAAATTTAATAAAAGTTTACTTAAAAGTGATGGACATGTCCCAACTCATGTGACAGTGTCACATGAGGGGACATGTCAGGGAAATTTCATTTCTCTACAAGTACCATTTTTAAATTTGGCGCCGATCTCCCTGAGGCAGCACTTAGCCTCAGAGAGATAAGTGCACTCTATCGTGCACATATGCTATCGTGCACTCCCATCTTAGGGAATCCCCCCTCCCCCACCCACACAGGGAGAGCTTAGCGCTTTCTTGCGCACGTCATGCTGGGTGGGCCTTAATTGGCCTGCCAATGTAAAATGGCAATCGGAGGCGCGCCCGCAAGCACACGCTCCTGAATTTCCCCCCCGACTGGGGTGAAATTTCTTCCCCTGGATACTGCTTTGATGACTTTTAGTATGGCTCCTGTCTGGACCAACTCAGCATTTCTGCAGAGTACAGGTCAGAATTCAACAGTGACATTTAAGGGGGCACTTGCCTACAATTCATCAGATCATTGGCATCTGTCTAGAGCATTGGACAAGTTTATTGAGAATGCTTTCTGGCTGAATTGTACTTTTTAGCCACCTCAACCATTCTCTTGGCATACTGAGGTGGTTCCAGTATTGAAAACTGGGAACAATATAACCACATCTAACTGGCTGCAGAAGAGGATGACCAGGAGCAGTGGGGAGTAACACATGTTCCTTCAACGAGTCCAACAATGGAGGCCTCAATGTGCTCATAGGTCAGAATCAGCTATTGAAACTCCAGTAAACAGCAGTATAGAAGATTACAGTTCCCAAAAGAGGCTATTGTACAGATCTTGGAATGCTATATCAGGAGCCATGACCACAGCTGGCAATTCACAGTGTGTGTTAGATAAGGTGACTGCAGCCCTGAATTTCTGTTCATCAGGCAGCAGCTGGAAACTTATGCAACATCAATCAGGCTGCATAAAGCAGGTCATTGGCAAACTGTTTACCAGAGCTAATAATTTTATTGCATTGCCCATGAACTCCAGATGCCAGCAGGAGAGGGTTATGTGTGTTGTAAGGTTGTCTGGTGTCTCACTAAGAGGTCTGGAGGCTTGTATATTTGAACATAAACTGTTTATTGGTAATCTATTACTATTCACATATCCAAGGTACTGCCCTGAATGTCTGTTCACTAGCTCCTTCCAGACTCTACTACACACAGTCTCCCATCATGTAGCTCGCTACATACCAAGGGCGATACGCCCTCTCCAGCCCCATATTAAACCTTGCTCTGCCTGAATATTCTTATACTACACCTCCTCCCAAGTCCTTACTCAAATATATTAGCAATACAATCTTTACTTGCTACTCCTTCTTTCCCCAACCCTCCCTCAGCAACTACTTTGATAAGTTCAGTTTGTCTCAGAGTTATCCACGGAATCCTCATACAAGCTTAACAGCTTCACCTGGGAATTCAGTTCCTTTTGGAGCATTTCTTCCATGGCTCTTTCAATTCACTTGTTAGATCCTCAATCTGTTCCTTAGAATTTTCTCTTCCTGCTTTTATAGTCTGGATTTGCTCTTCCATACCATGCATCTCATCTTTAGTGTTCTTCAGACTGAATCAAAGTTCAAGTATTTCGTTGTTCTTTGCACGAATAAGACGCAACGCTTAGTCAAACTTATCTTCCGTAGGTGAAAGATGGTTTTCTAACTGAACAGTTCATCCTTGGTGGAGCTGAGTTCCAGTGTGCTGTCCTTCAGGCTCACATTTTTTAATTTAACTTCTGTCAGTTGTATCTGAGACTCTTCATGCTCTTTTCTGAGAACTTTCACTTTCTTATGCAAGTGTTCAACTTTTTCTTGACATTCCAGGTTCTTAATTTTTATTTCAGCCGTGTCATTTTTCAGCAACTCAATGGCTCTCAGTATATTTAATGCATCCAGCGTATTTTCTTTTAGTTCCTTGAGCTTCAGTGGCAGGTTTACATCTCCCAATCTTATTTCTGTCTTTCCGTTATCAGTCTGCAGCAGAGCTTTGTCCTTGTCCTTCATTTTGGTTTCTCTGTTGGCCAGGTAAGTCTCCAGTGAAATCTAAACTTGTTTCAGTTCTGTAATTGCAATATTTGTGGGTTCTTTATCTTCTTGCAGCTTGGAAAGTTCTACGGCTTTGCCTTTCAATGCCACTCTTGACTTCCTCCTGGAATATAAGACATTGCTGAGTCTTCTCTGCCAACTGGTTCTTCAGTTCATTCAGAATGACATTAAATTCATTTTCTTCTCTTTGTAATTTTCCAGAGGAACAGACTTGGCCCTGAGGGATCCTTATAGCATGTGAAGGTCCTTCAACAGGTTTTCATTTTCTTTTTGTGAAGTTCAATTGCTTCACCTTGAGTTTTCTGTAATTCAACAGAATCTCGTCAAGTTTATTCTGCTGTTCTTCCATTCTGCTGTTCAAGACAGTCTCTATTCCTTCATGCAGCTGCAAAGTTATGTATTCCTTTTGCATTTGATCTTGAAGGAAAATCAACTGTTCTTTCAACTGCTTATTTTCTTGTTGACTTATTTCCAACTCACACTTTGTTTCGGTGCATTGCTTTGTCACTACTGATAGTCCCAACGCAGATTTCGCTGAAGTAGCATTCAACATCTATTTTAACTCTACATGTGCTTTCAGGCCTACGTATTTATTCTTCAAAGAGTCATTCAGGAATACAACTTCTTTGAGTACCTTTTCTGCCTGCTGTTGTGCCTGGTTGTACTTCTGGTTGAGTTCTTCCAACTCACCTTTAATACAAATATTTTCCAGTGGAATAATTTCATTTTCTTTTTGCAGGCTTTGTCGCTTTTGGGCTACCTCAGGTAGCTTTCCTTCAGTAACACCTACCTGCTCACTCCGTACTGATATCTGCTGTTGCAGTTTAAGTAATGTATTGTCATTTTCAAAGAGCACTACTTTTTAAGGCTTTTGGTTGTTTCTCAGCCTGTTCTTTCTTCTGCACTAAAGTCTTTGGTTCATGCACTTCACTGTGCTGACATGGCATGTGACCATCTTATGGTTTGCCCAGGTATTGTCTCCCTCAGCACGAGGTATCCTCATCCCTCTGGTACTTTATTGGGGGTGTTCTATACATTCTTTTAAGGTCTGCGCTCTCCACAACATAAAGTTTAAAATACTGGTCAAAGACTTTTAGAGCCTCAACAAATGTGGTTGAGGATTCATCCATACCTTGTCTTAGGATTAGTTCATTCACAAATATACCAAACAAGTACAGAAACGTATTAGCTTGTGCTTTTCCTGATTTCTTGCTTAATCCCAATGTATTCCTGTAATCTAAAAATTTTCTTCTCCAAGACACCCAATTTTGGGTCTGGCTTGGCCTTAGCCTAAACTGGTCTGGTAGTTTTAATTTACTATCCATGGCTGTGTTTTTAAAAAAACTGGGTAAGATGGCCCCGCAGCTGCCATTTTTTCTCTCTCTCTGCACTTCCTGTGCTTTGTCGGACTTCGGTGGGTTCCCAATGGGGCCATTTTTTGGAAACTAATTGATTTTCCAGGAAATGTCAAAACAAGTTGTTTGGGCCAGCCACTTGCTCCTTAAAGCCAAGGAATCAACTGGAGGGGAATATTTTTAGCTCTGCCTGCCATTCCTTTGAAAGCTTTTTTTTTCCATTCAGTTGAGCTCGGCCACCAGATGTTCTGGTGCCGGCTGTGAGCCCATTGCTGCCACTTTCCTGCAGCTGCAATCTGGCTGTGCTGATCCCGATAGCCGTCTATTTTAAAAGGTAATTTCAACTTTTTTTTTTACTGTATTTTGCTCACCATTCTTGTGATTTGGCTAGGTCACTTGATTGTGTTCACTCAGGTTTTTCTTTTCATCTGCACAGTAGATTCTTCTACTGTCTCTCAGCCTTTTTTTTCCACTTTTCTGAATTTTGCTCAGTCTTTTTGATCTAGCTAGATCCATTGACTCTGCATTCAATAAGGTCTGGCAATGGACCTCTACATGCCCTCATGCAGCCCGTCAGCCTCCACGTCTACAATGGAGCTTTTTTTTATGGCAATCTCCAACTGTGTCTTCAATTTCTTTTTAGGCGATTTCAGCTGGGTCTTCAATTTAGCTGCACTCCTCTCAGGTCAGGCTTCAGTTTCTTTACTTCTTCATGCTCTGAGATTCTGGGTTCCATCTCCAGCTTCTCTGGGATTTCAGGGTCCATCCTTCACTGCCACTATGTTGTAAGTTGTTTGGTATCTAATGGAGATGTCTGAAGGCTTGTATGGTTGAACATAAATTGTTTATTGGTAACCCATTGCTATGTACATCTCCAAGGTACAAGCCTACAAGGGTGCTGTCTCCATGCTGACTCCTTCCAGACTCTACTACACACTGTCTGCCACCAAGTGACTCTCTACATCACACAGTGAGTAGTACTGTTCTCCAGTCCCACATTAACCCTTGCTCTGACTGAACACACTTATACTACAATAGGATTTCCCATCATTGCAGGAAACCCACAAGTTCAAGGTGCCATTGACTCCCCGTGCATTGTCAGCAAGGCTCCTGCTGATAATATAGCACCTTTTAAAAATGGCTTCACTCCCTTAACATCTGGCTGGTATCTGACCACCAGGAGGTCTTATGGCACAGTGGTAGCATCCCTACCTCTGGGTCAGAAGCTCTGGGTTCAAGTCCCACTTAAGGACTTGATGGTCACAGAAGGTATGTTCATAATGTGGCCAGTCAGGTTGATTATCAGCCTGCAAATTCTTCCAATATGCCCAATGGCAGCTAGTAGGTAACAGCAATCCACCACAGTGCACTGCCAAGCATAACCATGGACCATCCAATGGCAGTCTATGGTCACCATTGACCTCTCAGGGTGTGGTACCTGAAGGA
Organism: Carcharodon carcharias; assembly: GCF_017639515.1. NCBI lineage: Eukaryota > Metazoa > Chordata > Chondrichthyes > Lamniformes > Lamnidae > Carcharodon > Carcharodon carcharias. Next base: position 172,829,329 of record NC_054472.1, read on the forward strand.
GGAGGAGGACCACCAGCTTCCATGGTGAGATTTGAGCCCCTGTCCCCAAAGCATAAGCCTGGGCCCCCACATGAAGGCAAGCCTTTTTGATAGTTTTGTCTACCAATAGGTTTTAGTAATTTAGTTTCTTTGCTTTTCCACAGTACCTAATTTTTCACCATTTAAAAAACATCTGATTTGTTGGTTGAGGGGCATAGGCTGGCATGGAGAATAAGAGGGGCCATGGAGACTGGGTAGGTGGCATGAGGCGGCATAGCTGGGCATGGGGAGTGTGTGGGAGGGGTGGTGTGGTGTGGGCTGGAGGGATATCTTCAGTTTGTTTTTTAACAGCTGTGATAAAGTCCTGGATCACCGAGGCCAGTCTTTCCCCCAGTCCACCTCCACACCCGGCAGCCATTGTGACTAACCCTGAACACTTTCCGGGGGCACTGAGCCAATGTCCTCCTAACACCCATCCCCCACACCCCTGGAATGAAAATCCAACCATCCAGGGCACTTTCTCCTATGTTGGGTTTGTGGAGCCAGGAATTTTCCCAACTCTCTGCTCCCAGTCAGAGAGCAACAATTCAAGCCTTACTGTGGCTCCACATTTAGTATCACCTGGAAATATGACTTTCTACTCCTTTATCCAAATCATTGAGAAATAGGATGAAAAGCCAGGTCCAATAGAGATACCTGGGGAACTCCACTTTCACATCTTGCCTGCAGTATAACAGTCTGGCATAGAAAGGGTTAGTGTGGGACTGAGTACAGTACCACCCACACTGTGTTGTAAAGGAATGCAAGATACAAATCTAAAGGGCAGTCTTGTACTGGACAAAGACATATGTAGAGACAAGCATGGAGACAGCTCCTAGCTTAGACCTTTTACTGTTTATATGTATATAGTTATTAGTAGTTAATAAACACTTACTGTTAAACTATACAAGACTCAAAACCTCTTCCATGGACCTATCGAAATACACACAACATCTTACAACACTGACAATCAGAGTATGTGCCCTTTTCCCCTACTCTTTGCCTTCTTAACCAATTTCTAACTTATGTCAAGAACTCGCCTCTAACTCTGTGCGCTACCATTTTTGCTAATAATCTCTTACGTGGAGCCTTGTCCCTTCTGGACGTTCAGATGGATAACATCCATCAACAATCCCTTATCCACTATGTTTGTGGCCTCCTAGGCAAACATGACTTACCCATCACAAATTCATGGCTCAAAATTTGTAATTCTTTCCTGAATGTACTTCCAGTTGGCTTTAAAGGTTAGGATACATTTTAAGTTTCATTTTAACATCTCAGTAAAAACAGTCAGTGCACAGCAGTCTGGTGTTTATCCTGTGTGTAATGTGAGGAGTTAGTTGTTCAAGAAAGACACCTGAAAACAATTTCCATAAACTCGGGAAGCAAACGGGTAAGTTGCTTAACTTGCTTGGGGTATGTAAATTGTTAATTGGGTATATGCCAGTGCTCCATACATCATAGATAGATCAGTTCAAGCGTAGCTGTTCAGGTGGGAGGTAAAAGAGTCTAGCAGAAAGCATTTGAGGGCTAAGAGTTTAAAATTCTCTTGGTAAAACCTGTGGCTTCAACACCTCAGAAAAACAAACAGACCTGTTTTATGTCATAGCCAGCCCACTTTTCAACTCCTCAGCAAGTCGCTATTTATTTTTGAACAAGATATTTGAATACATTGAAATCACTAAACAAGCTTCATGAATTCACTAAGCTGTGCCAAATGTTAAATACAGACACAACTATACACTTGCAATGTGCACAGATGTTCAGTGCCATTTAACAAATAAATACAGTAGCACACTGAGCTATTCAAGATCTCTTAGAAAATAGGTGAATTCATTACTCGGCAGCACAATCTAAAGCAAAGTTAGCAACTTAAAGTGTAAAGAAACATTGAACATCCTGCAGTGACAATGCAGTACAGAGAAAGTGATGAGAGATACAATGCTACCTGGGGGGGTTAGTGACGTAAAAAGGTTACATCATGTTTAAAGAGCTGTTTATTTTCCCTTTCTTTCTAAACTGTTGATTAATGTGACAAATCTAAAATTATTTCTGTGCTTTGGTTTGTGCCCAAAGACACAAGACAGCAGCAGAACCAGCTGGGGCCAGCTTGCTAAGTGTCAGTTTGGCTCAGTTGGTAGTATTGTCACCTTTAAGTCAAAAGTTTGTGGATTCAAGTAGATGTGACCATATAACTTGGGTCTAACACTTTGGTGTAATACTGAGGAGTACTGCATTGTTTGGTGTAATACTGAAGAGTACTGCATTGTTTGATGTAATACTTAGGAGTACTGCATTGTTTGGTGTAATACTGAGGAGTACTGCATTGTTTGGTGTAATACTGAGGAGTACTGCATTGTTTGGTGTAATACAGAGGAGTACTGCATTGTTTGGGGGTGCTGAATTTTGCACCAGCCATTAAAGCAAAGCATTACCTACACAGTAATATGGTCATAAAAAATTCTGTGACTCTATTTGAAGAAAAGCATGGAGCAGTGCTGTGGTTCAGTTGGTAGCACTTTCACTTCTGATTCACAACTATCCAGGTTTAAGTCCCATTCCAGGGCTTGAGCACAAAAATTAAGGCTGACACACCAGCGTAGCACTGAAGCAGTGCTGCACTGTTGGAGGTTCCACCTTTTGGATAAGACATTAAATCGAGGTGCCATCTGCCTGTTGGGTGAATGTAAAAGATTCCCATCGCACTATTTGGAAGGACAGGGGAGTTATCCCCAGCATCCTCACTAATATTAGTCCTTCAATCAACATCACAGATAAAGATTATCTGGTCATTGTCACAATGCTGTTTGTGGAGGTTTGTTGTGCACATATTGGCTGCCAAGTTTCCTACATTCCTACAGGGACTAAACTTTAAGAGCGCTTCATTGGCTGAAAAGTGCTTTGATACATCTGGTGGTCATGAAAAGTGCTATCTAAATGCATGTTCTTTTTTTTCTTTATAGTGCCTAATTTCCTTTTAATCAACATCATCAAAAACAGATTGTGTGATCATACATCATTTGCTCTTTCCTCTAACATAACAGTGACTGGAATTTAATAGTGATCATTTAGCTGAAAAAGTTCTTCAGGACATAATAAGATGCTATATTATATGTGCATATTACTTCCTTATGCCTCATCAGGAAATAGAGACATCCTGCTTAGTCGACCCCTAACTGAATGAGCACAAAGACCCAGCTGTAGCAGACTCAGAAAACCTAGCTGAAAGTTTACCATGCAGGTCACTAAGAAAAATTGGCAAGGCAAAGTTGGTAGACAATAACTGTATTTCTTTGATGTAACTAAAACTATGGGGGAATTTTGACTTGAGACGATAGAGTAAAAGATGTGTTATTGGTCCACTCAGCCACCCGTTAAACACTTCTCCTGACTTTCATTTCCATTGACCTGACCGGAACCAAAAATCAGGAGAGGGGGTTAATGAGCAGTGGAGCTGACCAATGTTTTGAACCATTGCCCAGTGCAAAAATTCCTCCCTTTGTGTTTCAGTATGGCAACTCTGATTGATGGTCCAATTAGATAAGGGCCTGCATCGTGTCATTGCACAGAAATATTGTAAGACATTTTTGGTAATATCAGTGTCTCTTCGGCAGTGATCACATTGCTGAAGCATTTCATTTTTGGATTCCTGCTGGGTTGCAGACAAACCTTGTTATATTTCTATTTTCTTTTCATCCTTGCAGGCTTGTGTCAGTGCAGAATTAGATTGAGCCCACATCCATTTCATGTAGGATCCTTTACAGCTGCTGGGAGTGTGGCCACTTGTAAAGGTTCTTGCGAAAACTTAACTAACTTAAGTAGATGGACCTGTTTAGACCTAGCCTGGAATTTAAGAATTAACACAAACATGAAACCAGGGGCAGGATTTGCAGTTTGGCGGGTGCCCAAGATCCGTAGACCCGGGAGTGGCTGCAGAACGAGGCCCTGACCATGATCGGCCAGCCAGTGTGAAAGATGCGCTGAAAGGCTCAGCGCTGCCAGAGTGGGGACAGGAGGAGGGCGAGCGCTGAAGTCAGCGTGGGCGCTGGAAAGCACTCACAGGTAGCTCCCCGAAGGCAGAGCTGCCTCAAGGAACTGAAGAATTTAAATGCCAAAAATAAAGATTGTAAAAACTGGGAAAAAATATGCCCAAGCATCAGAATCAGTCACCGGAGCATACACCAGTTGAAAATTCTATGTAAACATTTTTATAAAAAATTAATATCAGAAACCTCCTCCCGCCGTTGGATAGGATTTCCTCAAAAAGGCAAAGGCCGCCTGGTCGATTCGCCCACCCACCAACCGTAATGTTGGATGGGCAGTGAAAAATCACAGTTGATTAATACGTTAATGACCTTATTTGGCCTCCTAATTGTCGGCGGGGGTGCTGCCGACTCTCGAATGCGCCCGCCGACCGAAATATCGTGTGGGTGCACGATGACGTGGGGACGCTCGCCCGACATCATCAAGCGTTACTTCACACTCAAGCACGTCAAGCGCACACCCACACACCAAGCGAAAAATTCCACCCCAGGTCTTGGGGAGTTAAAGCTAAATTGACTGAGGAACACTGTGTTACTGAGAAATTGATGTTGAAAGAATTAAACATCATAATTAAAATTTTAATACTTTCATTCCTCAGCAATCTTTAGATAAGATCTTTTTGAAAAGAAGAATCTATCTTTCTAATTTGAGATAATCTTCCTAGCATTGCCATGATAGGGGAGGCAGTTGAAATTCCTCCTCTCACAAAAAAAGGGAGAATATCTGTTTTTCGTCAAAATTAATGGAATCGGCTTCTCAGAAATTATATATTTCAAATCTGCTTGTTCTCACAAGCTCCTTAGCGGGGATTTAAACTATTCAGAAAGAAAGGCATTCTCCTGTGATTCAGGGAGAGTAGAATTCCATCCCTGTGGCACATCTCCAAACAGTGAATCTGTTCGGCAACCTTTTATTCTCTTTTAACTTTATGACTTGCTAATAAAATAGATCCTGCTGCTGAACAATGCTTTTTTTATTTATTCGTTCACGGGATGTGGGCGTCGCTGGCTAGGCCATAATTTATTGCCCGTCTCTAATTGCCTTTGTTCAGAGGGCATTTTAAAAGTCTGCCATTGCTGTGGGTCAGGAGTCACATGTTGGCCAGGCCAGGTAAGGATGACAGATTTCCTTCCCCAAAGGACATTAGTGAACCAGGTGGGTTTTTAAAACAATTGACTATGGTTTCATGGTCATCATTAGACTTTTAATTCCAGATTTTTTTTATTGAATTATTATGGGGATGCATTTTATTTAGAGAGATGGGCATAGGGATATGGTGAAAAAGCCAAAAGCTGGGGTTGAGATCAATCAAAGAGAGTCCCACTAGTTGAGCTAGATGCTTCTTCCTAAACTGTTTTGTGTTTCCTATTCTTCAAATCTCTTCATAAATCAAAAAGCATGGACAGCAGAATCATCCACTGAAACAGCTATTTGGGTGGTAAATGTGACTGAAATTAGATGCGATAACTAACTGTTCAAGTGTTTTCATACATTGAAACAGTGACTACGCTTCAAAAGTATTTAATTGGCTGCAAAGCCCTTGGAATGTCTTGAGAGCATGAAAGGCACTGTGGAAATGCAAATTTTTCCATTCATTGCACATTATACAATAACAACTTGCATTCAGATCGTATTTTTAACATAGGAAGTATCCCGAAGTGATTCAAAGGACAGCAGTAGATGTTTATCAATATAGAAGACAATGGGGAAATGAGCACAGAGTGTTCGAAGAGACAGGTTTTGAAGAGGTTTTTTTAATACGGTGGATCATGGAAGGGAAGAGTTACCAAGATGATGAGACTGAAGTAAAGAGGTTGCATATTGTTCATGGTTCTGCCACCGATGGTAGGGTGGAGTCAGAGGGCAATGCTTAGAAGTTGAAAATAGAAAGACCAATGGACATGGCCTGAGACATAGAGCTGAAGGAGGTTAGGTTGCAGAGGGTGAAACATGGAGTGATTTATAAAGCAGGATGAGAATTTAGCGCATTTATAAATGCAAATCTGTCATTAAATAGTGCATTAACTGATCCAGTGGAATATCTGGTGCATTAATGCAAATGGAATAACAATCAGAAAGGTGTCACTTGCCTTCTGTTGACATACTTAACTTTTTTTGCATGGGACAAAATGGAAACAAATTGGCTAACCAAACTGAATTGAGCAAAGTTTCTGTGAATGTGGGCTGCATATTTTTTGTGAAGGATTAATTAAAACTTACTCATATCAAACTAAAGACCCAAACTAAAGCATCTGGGCCATGGAAAGTGGGCGTCAAAATGCTTGGCCTTTGATGAAGAAAGTTTCAAAGGCAATGGTTTAATTGCAAGGCAAGGGGGCCCAGCAGCCACAATATGTGGGTTAAGGCTATGGATGGGACTGTGAAACAAAAATGCATTTACATCAACAAGAAGAAAAGAAAACATTCATATTGTCTATGATTTTATAAAATATGGGGAGGCACAGGGAAATGGGATTAGAGGAGGTAGTTCAAATGAAGGACCAGGGTCGATCCAGGTGTGACCAGCCAAGTGGACTTCATCTGTGCTGTGAATTTGTTTGCTCGCTCCATGGCTACGGCACAGTAACTGTGTGGCTATATTCCGATTGGTTAATTTTAGCATTATACATTTTTTAAATCAGGCCATTCAATGCACAAAAATATCACTCACAGGCGTTGTAAGCTAATATGATAGAGAGGGGAACCTAACATTAAAGGGCCAAGGAACCATCATCTGTGGGAAACAACCTGCCAGAATTAAGTAGCGGTGATATTTGAATGGACAGATGCTCTGGAGTTTCACTTGCTTTCCTTTGTGGGCCAGGAAGAAGCATTGATAACATGAAGTAAGTATACATAGTCTGTGACAGGAGTTGGCTCAATGGGCCAAGTATCCTTTCTCTGGCTCCATTCTTATGTTCCTCTGGGTTATAATGTTACATTTACTGCCAGATCAGATATTAAGCACAAAAACTAAACAACTGAAGTGATGGACAATCACAGAATGCAAACAAACAACTAAACCAATTGTTGGGGCAGCGCATTATTGTCATTGTGAAGTGTTAATCATGATCATTCAAAGACACATTTAAAATACACTAAATCTGTGTAACAGCAGATAGGCTTAACACAAAGAATCATAGAATTGATGATTATCTCCTTGTAGTCAAGTGTGGCCCAATAGCTCATATTTTAGTTCTTGGGCAGAATACACTGTCAGTAAATAACTAAGAAAAATGTTTGCTTATTGTAATTAAGATAAAAGCAGTGTTCTAGTTCTAGATGACCAGACGGAATGATTTCCCTCTAAAGTTCCATTAAATGGTGAAAAACCTCTTATCCAAATGATTTTAATAGGATTTCGAGAACCTATAAAAAATGGTTAAAGAAAGTTAAGCAGTTGATTACAGCTTATTTAAAATTATTACAACAATCTGAAGTGAGCTTCATTATAAAAGGAGTAATTGGATTGTTGAACCTTATTGACCTCAGATCCCTTTCAGGACATGCACCATTATACATTCCCAGATTGGAGTATTGCCAACAATACAATTTATGAGGGAAAACAGAGACAGACTGCAACAGCCGCTAGAGAGAACAGAGCTCAACGAATTCGCTTTTCTTTTGTTAGAATGGTCTTTCTCTGCTGTCCTCACTGGAAGCTGGTGACTCATGCTGTGTTTATAGTGTGTCAGCAATGGTAACCTGTCCCAAGTGCCTATTCTTTATGTGTGAGCTTTCTCAGTGAGTGTATGCTGATTATTTCCTCCATGGAAGCTATTTTGGCTGAGCTCAATCCAGTCTTCACCTGATTTCCGATCATGCCTACTTCTAGTAGGGATCACTGAAACGACTGCAGGAATTTTGATTGATTCTTCTTTTCCTCACTTAAAGGGGCAGTGAAGTCAAACGTGTACCTCTGCTGCTGTCTTAGCTGAGACTGATTAACTCAAATCTATTGCACCATATAGCCTAGCCTCTGAGGGAACAGAAGCACCATGTAGCCACTAAGGCAGTGGGGCATACGAACATATGGGGCAGAATATGCTTGGTATCCAGGCCTGCCTTAATTGGTCCACCGGCGTGAAATCATGGTGTGGAGCCGAACGCGGGCGGCAGTCGGCTTCCCAACCCATCCCGCCTGCCCCCGCCGAGCACCCAGTCAGGGGCAAAATCCTGCCCATGAATTAGGAGCAGGAGTAGGCCAATCAGCCCCTCAAACCTGCTTCACCATTCAATAAGGTCAGGGCTGATCTGATTGTGGCCTCAACTCTACATTCCACCTATCCCTAATAATCTTTGACTCCCTTGTTAGTGAAGAGTCTATCTCCCGCTGCCTTAAAATTATTCAATGGCTGCCTCCACCACTCTCTGGGGAAGGGGGTTGCAAAGACCCACGACCTCCTGAGAAAAAAATACTTCAACTCATCTCTGTCTTAAATGGGAGGCCCCTTATTTTTAAACTGTATCCCCTAGTTCTGGTCTCTCCCACAAGGGGAGACATCCTTTCATCATCCAGAAGGAGGGTGGCTATTTTCGTTATTTAACAGTAGAATACTGGATCTGCTTCGGAGTGCAATGCAGTTTGTAAATAGAAACATCTGTTTTGGAAACACACTGGGCAGAATTTTGCCCTTGATGGGCAGGCGGGCCCCACCAGCTCAGCAACGGGCGGGCAGCCGATCGCCGCCACTGAAACGGGCCCTGCTGCCATTTTGAGTGGGCGGGCAATTAAGGCCAGCCCAATGGGCTGCCTGACGGGCAGTATGCGCTTCCTATGCGGGGGAGGAGGGATTCCCCAACTGTCAGAGTGCACTCTTTCACATGCCTCTCCCTGAGACTAAGTGCTGCTTCAAGGAGATCGGTGAAAGCTTTATAAACATCAAAAATAGAAAAATAAAAAAATTATTAACATGCCCCCCTCATGTGACAATGTCACACGAGATGGGGCATGTTAATAAAAAACACATAAACTTTATTAAACTTTTTAAAAACAGACATGAAACCTCATCCCGCCGGTGGATGAGGTTTCATATATTATCAGAAGACCGCTGGGGCTCCTGGCCTGCCCACCAGCCTTAAGGTTGGACGGGCAGGGCCTTTAATTGGGTTAACTACCCTGTCAATGGCCTCAATTGGCCATTGACAGGTCGGCGGGCAGACAGCTGATCTCGCTGTGCCCCCACCTTCCTGAATATTTAAATGGAACTGGATGACGTTGGGGGTTCCTTCTGATGTCGTCCCATGTCGTTTTCCCGTCAGCAAGCGGATCCCGCCCCCAACTCGCTGATGGATAAATTCTGGCCACTATGCTGATTTACTCATGTAATATTAGTGCCAGATTCAGCTTTATTTTGTTAACTTATATTTTGCTGCAACCTAACGAGTGCAAACAAAGATTTTATGTACAGGGCTAAAATATACTCGACAAGAACATACGAAATAGGAGCAGGAGTAGGCCATTTGGCCCCTTAAACCTGCTCCGTCATTCAATAAGATCATGGCTGATCTGTTTGTGTTTTGAATTCCACATTCCCGTTTAAACATGATAACCTTTGATTCCTTTGCCTAACAAAAATCTATCTGCCTCTGCCTTAAAAACATTCAATGACCCTGCCTCACCACCTTTTGAGGCAGAGTTCCAAAGTCGCACAAAAAAAAAATTCTCCTCATCTCTGTTCTAAAAGGGCAACCCCTAATTTTAAAACAGTGCCCCCTAGTTCTGGACTCACCCACCAAAGGAAACGTCCTTTCCACGTCCACCTAGTCAATACTGTTCTGAATCTTATATACTTTAATAAAACCACCCCTCACTCTTCTAAACTTCAGTGGAAACAAACCCAGTCTGTCTAACCTTTCCTCATAAGACAGCCTGCTCATTCCAGGTATCAATCTAATAAACCTCTTCTGAACCTCCTCCAATGCATTTAAACCCTTGCTTAAATAAGGAGACCAAAACTACACACAATATTTGAGATGTGGTCTCACCAACGCCCTGTATAACTGAAGCATAACATCCTTACTTTTATGTCCAATTCTTCTCGTAATGAAGGATAGCATTCCATTAACCTTCTTAATTACTTGCTATACCTGCATGCTAACTTTTTGTGACTCATGCACCAGAACACCTAGATCCCTCTGCACCTCGGAATTCTGCAGCCGTTCTTCCTGCCAAAGTGAACAACTTCACATTTTCCCACATTATACTCCATTTGCCAGATTTTTGCCCACTCACTCAACCTATCTATATCCATCCGCAACCTCCTTATGTCCTCTTCACAATATATTTTCCTACCTATCTTTGTGTCATTTGTAGATTTAGCTACCATACCTTCACTCCTCTCATCTAAGTCATTGATATAAATTGTAAAATGTTGAGGTCGCAGCACAGACCCCTGTGGGACTCTACTTGTCACATCCTGCCAATTAGAAAAAGACTCATTTATGCATACTCTTTGTTTTCTGCCAGCCAGCCAATCTTCTATCCATATTAATATGTTACACTGTACACCATGAGCTTTTTCCCCGCAATAACTTTTGATGTGGCACCTTATCAAATGCCTTCTGGAAGTCCAAGTACAGCACGTCTACAGGCTCCCCTTTATCCACAGCGCATGTTATGCCTTTATTTCTATTTAAAAGTACGTTTTATCCAAGCACAAACTCTTGCGCATTCATTTCTATTGCACAATGTTTCTGCTTAAAGTATTCCTTTCCATCTCCAATTCTTTTCCCAGGTGTAGTATTCCTACAATTTATGGTTCTCATGCAGCAACTTATTTTGGAATAAATCACATTAATCTCATAGATACAAAGCAAAAGCCTAAGAACGTGTAAATGCTTTTGCTGAGGCGTGAGAATGAGCTACTGTTCTTCATTTTAGTTGCACATAAAGTTGTGGCTATGCAGAAAGAGGAAAAAGTATTTGCATTTATAAAGCAAAGAATAGACATCTGATGACCTCATGGATCACTGGAATTCCCCATGAACCCTGGACTCTAGTGTTACATTTTATGATTTACAAGAAGTAAAAGCACCAAAATTAGTAAAACAAAAAACATTTTGTATTAGCATTTATTTTTTCTAATACCAAATCAATTGCCACAGCCAGAAGAGACAAAAACAGCAGACTCACATGCTAGAAATCAGACATGAAAAGAGAAAATGCTAGAAATGGACAAGTGGATTTGTCAGCAATATGCTTACGCAGATACTGTGTTGCCTCCATATTCAAGGGAGGGGGGGTGGTAATATTAGGCAGAATGCATCTTCCTTAAATGCTTAAATGTCACACCTTTGCAGAATCCTGTGCTGCTCCACTTCCTCCTCCAGACTAATGGCATGGAAGGGAATAGCAATAAGGAATGCAATATCTGTTCCTGAGAATCCTTCACTGAAGGTAGCAGGTGGTCTGATTCTTTCAGAAGCAATAAGAGAAAGGGCCCTGAAGAGTGCAAAATAAGTCACTGCAAAAAGTCTTGTGCGACTGCAAAATCCAACCACTTTTTAGAAATACATGAAACAGAAGGATAACTAAAGAACCAGGGCCTATCAGGGACCATAAGGTTAACTTGTGTGTGGAGACAGAGGACGTTGGTGGGGTTCTTAATGAATATTTTAATTTACTCCTGCTTTCACAAAAAAATAAGGGTAATAAAGACACTGCAATCAAGGAGAAGTATGAAATATTAAATGAACAAAGTGAGAGATGATGCATTAATGGGTTTATCATCTTTAAAAGTGGATAGATCCTCAGGCCCAGATGAAATGTATCCTAGGCTGTTAAAGGGAGCAAAAGAAGAAATAGTGGAGGCTCTGACCATCGTTTTCCCATCCTTTCTGGCTACAGTTGTGGTGCCAGAGGACTGGAGGACAGCTGATATTGTACATTGTTTAAAAAAAGGAGAAGGGGCTAAATGGAATAGTTAAAGTCAGTCTAACCATGGTGGTGGGAAAATTATTGGAAAAATTCCTGTGGGACTGGATAAATCTTCATTTCGAAAACACAGATTAATCAAAGACAGTCAGCACATATTTTTGAAGGGAAGGCTGTGTCTGACTAACATGATTGAATTTTTGAGGTAGTAATAAGGAGGTTTGATGAGGGCAATGCATTTGATGTAGCCTATGGGGAGAATTTTCTGTATATTGGGCGGGCCGGTCGGGAGTAGGGCACGGGGATGCATGGAGCCGATTGCCACCCGCGATCGGCTCCACATCACCACTTTACGTGGGTGGGCCAATTAAGGCCTGACCAGCGTGACGCATGGCCAGTAGCGCTCACTGCTACCTGTGCGGGCGGGGAAGGAGGCAGAGTAGGAGCCTGCGCACGAAAGAGCGCAGAAATCTCCCTGCGGCACGGAGCTGCCTCAGGGAGATTAAGTGCATATTGAAAATTTTTGATAAGGGAAGATAAAAATTATTTACACATAATGTGTCACACGAGCTGGGACATGTTTGTCAATTTATCAGAATTTAATTATTGATTTCATTAAACCTTCATGAAACCTCATTCCGCCCGTGGATGAGGTTTCCTGAAAATCGCGAAGGCCGCTTGGGCTCTTCGCCTGTCACCAAACTTCAGGTTGGACGTGCAGCGTTGATAATTACTTTAAGTGGTTTTCTAATGGCCTTAATAGGCCGTTGACAATTCTGCGAGCGCGCAGCCGCCTCTGGAGCACGCCCATCGAACAAAAGGTCTAAACGACGCGCGGTGACATCAGGACGCACGCCCAACATCACCGCGTGTCATTATACACTTCGGCGTGTCAGTCCCACCCCCTGCAGGCCGACATTAAAACTCTGGCCTATATGGACTTTAGCAAGGCATTTGATAAAGACCCACATAGCAGACTGGTCACAGAAGTAAAAACCCATGGGATCCAAGACAAAATGCAAGTTAGATCCAAAATTAGCTCCGAGGCATGAAGCAGATGGTCCATGTGTGTTTATGGGCAGAATTTCTGCCTGTCTGGCTGGTGGGCCTGACCCAATCTCCGGCGGGCGGGGAGCTGATCCCTGCCGGAGAAGCGGGCGCCGCTGCCATTTTAAGTGAGTGGGCCAATTAAGGCCCGCCCAGCGTGATGTCCAGCGGGAAGCGCTGTGCACTTCCTGTGCAGGCAGGGGAGGATTCCCCAAATGTGAGAGTGCGCACATTTCCCTGAGGCAAAGTGCTGCCTCAGGGAGATCGCTGAAAGCCTTATAAACTTCAAAAATAGAAAAATAAAAAAATCATTAACATGTTCCCCTCATGTGACAATGTCACACGAGATGGGACATGTTAATAAATTTCAGCGAAACTTTAATAAAGAGGTTTCATGTTTTTTCAGAAGCCCGCTGGGGCTCCTGGCCTGCCCGACAACCTTAAGGTTGGATGAGCAGGTCCTTTAATTGCTTTAATTATCCTGTCAATGGCCTCAGTTGGCCATTGACAGGTCGGCAGGCGGACAGCTGATCTCGCTGCGCCCCCGCCTTCCTGAATATTTAAATGGGGCGCGGTGATGTCGGGGGTTCCTCCTGATGTCATCCCGCGTCATTTTCACATCAGTGAGCAGGCCCTGCCCCCAGCTCACTGACGGAAAAATTCAGCCCTATGTGACTGGAAGACTGTCTCCAATGCAGTTCCACAGGGTTCAGTACTAGGTTCCTTGCTTCTGGTGACAAAAAGTATAGCACTGATTTGGACTTGAATTTAGGAAATATTATGAAGAAACTTGCAGACTATACAAGAATTGGCCATGTGATTGATAATGAACGAGTTAGCTGTAGACTGCAGAAGGATATCTGAGGACTACTGAGGTGGGCAGAACAGCAGCAAATGGAGTTCAATGCGGAGAAGAGCGAGGTCACAATAAATGGTAAGATACTAAGAAGTATAGAGGAACAGAGGGAAAGTGGAGTGCATATTCAAAGATCCCTGAGTGTGGATGGACAGGTGGACAAGGCAGTCATGAAGGCTTACTGAATACTTGCCTTCATTAACTGAGAAATAGAATATAAGAGCTGGCAGGTTATGCTGGAACTATACAAGACACTAGTTAGGCTGCAGCTGGAGTACCATGTGCAGATCTGGTCACTGCACTATACAGGGTAAAGAGGATATTTACAAGGATAATGCCCAGATTGGAGAATTTTAGTTATGATGAAAAATTGGATAGGATGGTGTTGTTTTCTTTGGAACAGAGGAAGCTGAGGAGACACCTAACTGAAGTGTATAAAATGATGAGGGGTCTGGATACAGTGGATTGGAAGATCCTACTCCCCTTGGTTGAGGAGTCATAACCAAGGGGCATAGATTTAGGGTAAGACGTAGAAGGTTCAAATTTGAGGGGAAATCTTTTCATCCAGAGGGTGGTGAGGATCTGAAGCTCACTACCTGAAAGGGTGGTAGAGGCAGAAATGTTCATAACATTTTAAGAAGTACTTGGATAAGCACTTGAAGTGTCATAACCTACAAGGCCACAGACCAAGAGCTGGAAAGTAGATTGGGCTGGGTGGCTACTTGTCAGCCAGTGCTGACATGATCGGCCGAATGCCCTTCTTCCATGTTGTAAATTTCTACAATTCTATGATTCTATAGTCAACTCTTCAGACTCTTGATGCTGAGAAACTCCTCACTTCTGTCTGTCTCCTGACAATGGCTGTAACTATCTTATTACAGTATAAAAGGCAGGAAACTGGGAGTTGAAGTGCAGTTAGCCATAAATAGCCCTATGGAAACAAGGGCACTTGGCAGATGGACTGCAGGAGGAATCAAAAAATGTGATGGAGCTTGAAGAAGTGATTTGATGGTGGGCAATGGACAGAAACAGTCTCTACCCAATTTTGCTGCGTTTTCCTGTACCATTTGTACACTACTAATACACCAAAACTGATATACAGATTTACCCCCCTTCAAGTACTAAAATGTTTTAGTTTCTCATTAATATTTAAATGTTCATTATTTTGAATAAGTACTTTAAAATGGTGACTTACAATTTACTTTGAAGGGACCAGATTTTAATGCTAGATTCTATAAAGCCTCTCAATATTATCTGGTGATATAGAAAAAATCATTTGTTTTTAAATCCAGATTGAAATATTATTATATGAAATATTGTATTTGATTGTAGGATTTATACAATTTGTGAAATGATTTTTCTCAATTCAGTGCTGAATCTAATGGAGCCAGTTAAAGCAGGCATGCCCTGTATAATTTATTGCTTCCAATTCTCTGCAGTTCATCTCTTTTGTACTGATTGTATCTTTAGTTCTGGCCACTCATGCCTTTTAGTGGTGGGTGTAAGGTTTCCTGTTTCACCGCTGTAATTCTTCTAACAAACAAGAACAAAGTTCAGATAAATCTTTTTCCATCTGCTGAGCTCCCTTGTCATGAGGTGCCTCCCAGGGCAATCTCTTTGATATTTCACGGAAAATGCTATCTTCAGATTGTATCAGAGTGCTAGTGTGGAACTGCGGCCCTTCCAGAAGTTTTCCCACCCTGGTTATCGCAACTAGCCAAGTGCAACCTTACACATACAGTCAGCCTCACAATAAAAGATACCGCTTTAGCATTACAGGAAATAAGTAAATGATGTCATTCACTTCTCAGTCAACTGCAGGACAGATATCCAACCGAGGGCTTGAATGGCACCACACACTGCAGGAGAACACCTCAATCAATTGTGTACCCTTGGCTTAGTGGCTGCCTGCCCATTTCTGATCTCAAGGCAAACTCAAACTTACTTCAATGGTACATTGTAGCTAAGTCACAGTTTCCTTTGGAGTCTTCTCTGGCTCCATCATGCACACATTTCCTTGCAAAATGTACTCCTTAGGCCACTGAAATGCCCGTTCGCCCATTAACAAGTGACAACAACTTTAGTGCAAGTGCAGTCTCATAGAATCACAAAGCACAGAAGGAGGCCTTTCGGCCCATCATACCTGTGCCATCTCTTTGTAAGAGGCATTCAATTAGTCCCATTATCCTGATGTTACCCATAGCCCTGAAAATTTTCATTTTCGAGTATTTATCCATTTCCTTTTGGAAAGTTACTATTGAATCTGCTTCCACTATCCTTTCAGGGAGAGCATCCCAGATCACGACAACATGTTACCTTTTCATCTGCCCTTTGGTGCTTTTGCCAATAACTCTAAACTATTACCAACTTTTTGCCAGTGGAATCAGTTTTTCCTTATTTGCTTTATTAAAACCCTTAAAATTTTGACCACCATTTCTTAAATCTCTTAATCTTCTCTGCTCTAAAGAGAATAATATAAATCTCTCTATCCCCTTCAGATAACTGGAGTCCTTCTGTCCTCGTAATCTTGCAAATTTCCTCGGCATTTTCTCCGAGATCATGACCAGGATCTTACAGCCCCGCCGTGGTGTGTCACCCACTGGCAGATGCTGCCAGCCACTTAAATTTCCATTCAGTTCAGCGGGACCATAGTATCCCACCAGTGGGAGGGGACATAAAACCCTGGCCCATGGAACTAATTCCTTGGACTTGGTGGGAGGTGGGCATCACAGTCTGGTTTGTGTGGTGGAGCTAGGGCAACAGTGCTGGAAGGAAGGAAACTTCGGGGCTACGGCGACAGTGCCAGACTGAAGGGAAACTCGGGGTAAGGGCAACAGTGCCAGAATGAAGGGAAACTCGAGGTAAGGGCCACAGTGCCAGAGTGAAGGGAAACTCGGGGTAAGGGCCACAGTGCCAGAGTGAAGGGAAACTCGGGGTAAGGGCAACAGTGCCAGAGTGAAGGGAAACTCGAGGTAAGGGCCACAGTGCCAGAGTGAAGGGAAACTCGGGGTAAGGGCCACAGTGCCAGAGTGAAGGGAAACTCGGTGTAAGGGCAACAGTGCCAGAGTGAAGGGAAACTCGGGGTAAGGGCAACAGTGCCAGAGTGAAGGGAAACTCAGGGTAAGGGCCACAGTGCCAGAGTGAAGGGAAACTCAGGGTAAGGGCCACAGTGCCGGAGAGAAGGGAAACTCGGTCAAGGGCAACAGTGCCAGAGTGAAGTGAACATTGAGCCTAGGGCAACATTCCAAGGGGGTGGTGTCATGGCAGCACAGACTGAAGATTGCACAGTAACACATGTTGCGGGGGAGGGTGGGGGCAAGAAAACAGCTAGGCAAATGGAAAAACATGTCAAAGATGAGCACACTTCTGCAGCTGGGACCGCCTAGCTTGAGCTCAAATGACATGCTTGGAGTCAGACTGCTCAAGCAGTTGTGCCCACTCAAGCAGCATTAATTCCTAATGCCAATGATTGCTCCTCTACTTTTAACCCCTCGCATGCAGATTTCAAACTTGAATGAGTGCCATGGGACTGCAGAACCATTGGGTGATTGGGAAAGCTTGAGGATCTCCTTGGGAAAGGTCTCCATGGAACACTGACAGAGGGATGCACCCCCCCAATCCCTTGCATAATGTTTAAGTAGACATCAAAATCACCTCCATGGTCCAAGCTAACCATTGCCTGCGCCTGAGGTGAGAATTCAGGATGTAGTCGAGTGGCTGAAGCTGTCACCACTCGGTCATGTGGTGTGGGGTGGTGCTGGGTTGGATTTTGTTCAACCATCATGTGTACTGAACATTGGGCATCCATGTGGTTGCCTGGACTCTCCGGCATAAAAGGACCTTGAGAGGCAGCCACAGACGATGACTTGACCAAGAGTGGTCCTTAGGAGACAATTGCAGACCCTTGTGTCTCTCTCTTTGATACTGCAGTGAGTAGACCATCAGGAAGATGGGGCCTGGTGATCTCGCTGTCTGCCTCATTGCTTATAGGCAGCAGAGAAGAAGGAGAAGAATGTGACGGAGGCGCCTGGCTCACCAAAGGGAGGAGCAGAAACTGAAGACCAAGCAGTAGCACAGCCTCCTCCACAGACAGAGGATGAGCCCCACAGAGCCGTTGTTCACAGCTGCCTTACTAGTCCCAGGATCTATAGAAGCCGCATGTGCTCCCTGCAGATGAGAGACAACCAGTATCGCCAATGACTGCACGTGTCAAGAGAACTGGTTACTCACATGTCCCACCTTGCGCAGGATTTGGTGTCACAGAGACTTGGAGGGCATCCACTGCCAGTGGCAGTGAAGGTGACCACTGCATTCAGTTTCTACGGCAGTGGCTCCTTCCAGGGCTCCACTGGGAACCTGTGTGGGATCTCGCACGCCTCCACCCACAAATGTATCCAGGAGGTCGTGTACGCCCCCTTTGCCAAGGCACACAACTTTGTCAACTTCAACAGAGATCAGGTAAGCCAGGCAGCAAGAGCGCTGGGATTTGCTGAGTGATCCGGATTCCCACTGGTGCAGGCTGCCATCGACTGCACTCACATGGCTCTTAAATCTCCCTGGCAACAAGCAGTCCAGTATGTGAACTGCAAAGACTTTCACTCCCTCAATGTTCAGCTGGCCTGCAACCATAACAAACAAATCATGCAGGTGTGTGCAAGATGCTCCGGAAGCGTCCACGACTTGTATACCCTCAGCAGGCCTCAGATCCCTGACGTCTTTCAGGCACAGCACACGCTGCAGGGTTGGCTTCTCAGGGGCTACCCAGAAAGAACTTGGCTGATGACACCCATGTAGCGGCCTCAGACTGCAGCTGAGAGAAGGCACAACAAGGCTCATGTTGCAACCTGGAGTTTGGTAGAGCATGGCATAGAGATCCTGTAAATGAGGTTCCGGTGTCTGAACAGATCTGGCGGAGCACTCCAATACACTCCCCAAAGGGTGTCATGCACCATCGTGGCTTGTTGTACGCTACACAACCTGACAATGCAAAGGGAGGAGAACCTGAATGATGAGGAGGTGGAAGAGGTGTATGTCTCCTCCGATGAGGATGAGAGTGATGAGATCCTGGAAGGCGAGGGTGCAGGCAATGAGGCCATAGCACTAGCCAGGCAAGGCAGGTATACCCAAGAGGCCCTCATTGCCACAGGATTTCAGGAGGATGATGATGAGATGCAGTGAGGACACTCCTGAGATCTTCACATTTCACCTGGAAACATCTTACACCTGTCTGGGTGATGGTAACAAACAGATATTCTGTGAAGAGGGTCATTTCATGAAGACACTGCTGAGATACAGCGGGTACATGTACTTTAACAGCACTTGATCCTTTGACAGGCTTTATCACCTGTTCTCTTCAGCACCACACCTTCACCTATCAGGAATGCTGATGAGATGGGGGGTCAGCCCCACCTCTAAGGTGCTGAGAGCACAGAGAGAACCCTGTGACGCTGTGAAACTTGGGTACGAGATTCATACAGCAAACACAAGCCACATTGATGTGCAGGCATCACTGATCTAGAGGGTGACTTTAAAGCTGGAAAATCACTGTGCTCGGAAGGTTACACATCGCACAGAGGAGAGGGCCTGGACTACGACACTTGCCTTCATTTTGTGCAGGAACCAAGGTTTCACAACTGATTGACATGTATATTGCTCATCATAATGAGGAGCAATAGACATGGAGGCATTTCTTGGCACTGTATTTAAAATGGTCAACATTAGGTACAAATGATTCACACCGGTGCTCATGTTGTGCAACGACATCTTCTTGACCTTTCTAACCCACCAATAGAATGTTGGCCTTCATCTCAAGGGAACTGGAATATAAAGATGAGGAAGTGTAGCTTCAGTTGTACAGAACCTTGTTTAGGCTCCATCCGGTGTACTCCATTCAGTTTTGGGCACTGCACCTCAGAAAAGATATATTAGCTGTGGAGAGGATACAATGCAGATTCATTAGGGCTTAAAGAGTCAAATTATGACGATAGGTTGCATAGACTTGCCTTGTGTTCCTTCAAGTTTCGAAGGCTGAGGTCTGATCAAATCCAGGTGTAAAATTTATACAATGGGATAAAAACAGAAAACTATTTCCTTTGCTGGTGGATTGCAGAACAAGGAGGCATAATCTTAAAATTAGAGCAAGGCCATTTCAGAGTCAAATCAGGAAGCACTTTGTCATGGAAATCTGGAACTCTTTTCCCCAAAAGGCTGTGACTTCTGTCAACAATTATCATAATCATGTGAAAGGTGTTTCCTTAAAGTGGCCTATGGACTAAGAATTTGTGTGTGTGTGTGTATGTAGCACTTTTTAAATTTATGAGTGATTCAATTAAAAATAAATTAAACTAAAATGCAGATACGAAGATTACAAGCTGATACAGATAATAAGAACTTAATGATGAGGTTGCAAATCTCTGAGAGGTATCAGTGTGGGCCTGTTGCTTGAGTGCCTCCTTTCTGAAGTGAAGGGTTTGGTTGAGTGGCTGCGATGGCTTCTGCAGTTGACCTTTCGGTGTTCACCTTTTTCAGCAGGATAACAGGTTTTTGGGAGAGAGAGAGAGAGAGAGAGAATGTTTCCTGCTCCTCAATAATTCTACGGTTATTGAATGGATTGCCTGGACTTTTTCAGCAGAAACAGCAGTTGATTTCTTTAAAACAAACTTCCTCTTTGTCCTCCCTTGGCCTCTCAGAATTTTTCCTGGGGTTCTGCAAGCAAAATGGCTATTTGCAGCCTGCCTTTATGCCATTCAAAAACTTAGAATGGCTGCTGTTATGTGATTTGGAAAAAATGCCAATAATCTTCCAAATAAGGCAAGTGGTAATCCCATTTAACAATCTGAAGCCCCCTTTATCAGCTGCAGTGTTCAAAAGGGGCCAAGGTTTTCACACCTTCAAAGAAAGCCACTGTCTGGTTTGAGGACTCATCTAATTTCAAAAGTCTTTTCATGTCTGTGTATGTCTGCCTGCAATCCACTTAAAGCTTTCTGGAAGCTTAACCACATTGCAATGGAAAAATTCAGGTGACTTTTGGAAGCCATTCTAAGGCTTTTTGTGTCCATTTAAAAGGGAAGGTTAGCTTTTTTTTTACAAAATTTATCATACATTTGTGACACAATTAAAATGTTCAAGACAGCTAGGTAAGGATATCAATGAATATGAATCAAAGGCATGTAAATGGAGTTGAGGAACAACTCAGCTGTAATAGAATTGAATGAACGGGCTAAAGAGGCTGAATAGCCTCATGATATTCCTATGTGCACATCTGGTTGTCTTATGAGGAAAGATTGAACCAGTTTGGCCTGTACTCATTGGAGTTTAGAAAAATGAGAGATGATCTTTTTGTAACATATAAGATTCTGAGGGGGCTTGATAGGATAGATACTGGGAGAATGTTTCCTCTTGTTGGAGAATCTAGAAGTAGGGGGCATAGTTTCAAAATAGAGGGTCTCTCAATTAAGATGGAGACCTAAATTTCTTCTCTTAGATGGTCATTAATCTTTGGAATTATTTACTCAGAGAGCAGTGGAGGCTGGATCAGTGAATATACCCAAGGCTGAGTTAGACAGATTTTTGATTTACAAGGAAGTCGATCAAATCAGCCATTATTTTGTTGAGTGGCAAAACAGGCTCAAAGGGTCAACTGGCCTAATCCTGCTCCTACTTCTTATTTTATGATACATTCCACCCTCTTCTGTTCATGTAGATCCTCCTCCTCCCAGTTGCTAATCAAAATGGCACTGCATATAAATCTTGGTGTCAATCCAACAAAAAGCCATACATTCCACATTATCAGAACTTTCTGACTCCGACTGCAGTTCTTAAATGGCAATCATGTGCACTTATGAAGGGGATGCAAATTGTTGTGAAGTTGACATGAAGAATTCAATTGCAAAACTTGAGTCATGTATGAAAAATGCATTAATTTGTGTTGCAGCTAAGAATGTCACATAGCAAGTTCTTGGGAACACCAAGGCTGCATTAACTCACACATCAGAAACTGTTCAGTCAGTTTGTGCAAGCCTTAATTCCAGGGCACTTAAGAATTTTGACCCCATGCCAAACTAATGTAGGACCTACATTACCATCAAACTTTTTTTTTCACATTCAGAGGAAAGTTCAGTACTTTATACAAACTGTGTAAACATAAGAGGCACAGATCCTCAAAATATCTACTTGGTATCAGTAAAGCAAAGTACTTAACATTATGTGTTTTTTCTAACACGTCCAAATAATGATCTCATTGTGTGCTAATGTCACTCTTTGGTTGGAAAATATTCTCATCTCATTCTTCATATAAATTAATCTTCTGTATCTTTGACAGATGTTTAACCAAGTAAAAATAAATGGATTTAATATACAAAGGAACAACGCAGAAGTTATTCCTCAGAATGTCTTTGCTCTGTTACTTATTATAACTAAAAATCATGACTTCAAACATATGGTTAAGATTGACATAATGTCCATCTTATGCTGTGAATTTCTGTTCACTCACATTCTAAACACGCTTCCTGACCAGAAAATATGAAATAAATAATCAAAATATTTTTCACATGTTTACGATAGGGATCTACTTCTGTCAGGCAAAGAATAGAATTATTGTTCAGCATTGCTGATGCTATTTCTGCCCAAGGTTCTGTGATTGCAAATTTCTGTGAGCTCATCGGTTAGCCAAGTCTTTAAGACCTTGCTCACTTGCCCTAAGGATGAGGTAGCTTTTACAGCAGATACTGGAAATGACTGCCACGGCTCGGGAGCAATGAACGTTTTAAAAGTTCTGCATTAGGGGAGCATATTGGTTTCCAGTCTGCAAAAATATTGTTAGTGGTAGCAGTATAAAATTAGTGACAGAGAATCTACTTTGGTTAAAAATGATTCCCTAATGGGGCCATAATTTGTCACAGGGCTTATGCTTGTGATCCCAGCGACTGGCTCTGAACTTCTTTTAAGTGCAATACTCTGAGGAAATAGATCATTTTTGGTGCCAGTTGTTATGGAAATTTGTTTTGTTGTAGAATCTTTTACTTGGACTTTATGGTGGTATGACTTTTTTTTATTTATAGATGGTCAATATTGACTGTTTAAAAATATACAGATATACTTAAAGAGGTTATTGAAGCAGTCCATTAAATTAAAGTACAAAGGAATTTGACACAAATGCTGGTGGTTTGTAAGCTAATATCACACGGTATAATTTTAACTCACTGGTAAATCTTATGTACACCATAAATGACTTCCTATAATATTACAGCCTTCTGTCAGCTCCTAATTAGCTATATTGATACTCATCTGTTAAATAAACACTTTCTTGTGGTAAGAGTTACCATATAATTTATTTATGTTTCCAGTGCTGTAGGTGTGATAGAAGTCTTCCAAGTATTTTTTTAGAACAGCTGCAAGCATATGAAACCTCAAAGCAAATGTGTTCCCAAATGAATGAAAACGCACAAGCAATTTGCCCACGTGGACATATATCATGCAGGGAAACTCCCCGGAGCTGCTCCCACTTGGCCCCTGCTCATATGTAAAAGGGATTTCCATTGCAACCCCAGCAAGTAATGCTGGCAATCTGGCGGCAGCACTGAGTAATTTCCTGGCCATCAATGACTTGCATATTGCTGAAAAGAGAGGCATGTTGCCAAAGCCTTTCGTCTTGCATTCATCAGGACAAATGCAAAAAGCCAAATTTTAAATTATTTCAACAATTTACACTACAGGAAAAAAGGCTGCTGATTGGGTGAGACATTGCCATGGAGAAAGCAATGGACTACTAAAGGCTCCCCAAACTCCCTGGTTATTCAAAAAATTACAAATTTCAAAAAATACGCAAAGATTGAACATATTCCTTTTGTTTGCAAAGATCACCCTGGGTATGCTATATGTCACTTCTAGAAAGCATAAGTGAGCCACAATATGAGCTCAATTGATTATCTTAATTTGGCTGTTAGTGTAGCTATTAGCATACTCAGGATTGTTCAGCAAGTGTTTCCCAATCACAGAATCACATCTAACAGTGGATGTTTTGTTTTGAGTTTTGCAGGAGTAGGCTGGTTGAGTATGCTTGTGCTCTGCCTATTGCAAACAACCACACAAACATGCTGTTTTGTTAAATCAGCCATCGCTGCAACCTATGTACCTGGTATCGCACAAGCACTGAAATTCATTGCCAATGTTGCATACTATTATGTTTGGTTCTAAGTTTCCATTACACCAATTTATCGAACAGTGGGAATAAGTTGACTTTAGGTGAGAGATATCAGATCAGCTGCCCGTGATATATCGCTCTCAATTTTCAATTCCCTGACCTCAGTAAATCAAGAGAGATGGGTAACAGGCTGGTTTGGTTATACACTGTAGTCCAGTTCCAAAATTACCTACCATGTAATTCCATGCATTCAAGTATACGGAGGCAGCCCATTTTAATTTGATGTCACTGTGAATGTTTTTGACTTTGTTCACTTTATCCTAGGAATTAAGCATTGACAAATTTTGGTGCAAAAACTATTTATTTGCTTGAAATGCATTCTTGTTATCATTAAGACAGTTCAAAGAATCTGATATACCTGTTATATGTATAATTGCATTAGTTGACTAGATTGAGTTAAATTTCTTCTTTGTGATAACTGACAGTTGTTTTTCAGGATATGACACCATTCCATTTGCCGCTTTGCTAAAGCCAAGCAACCAGGTTCCAGCAAAACTCCAATGTTGCTCTTTAGTCCACTGTCAAAGAATGTGTTATATTGGTGGCCAGATAAAATAGGGATGAAGGGATATGGGTACAGAGTTGGTACTTGGTGTTAGGACTGCTGTTCACATGGAACATAAACAACAGGCAGTTTGGCCAAACAGCCTATTTTTATGTAACTCTCTGCCAATGCTCTAACACTTCTTTCCAACAGAATTGATTAAACAAAGTATAAATGTAGAAAGAGATTTGTTTAACTTAAAAATTAGTTAACTTTTAAGGAAAGTGGAGACCTAAGGGATAAGAGGTATGATAGAAATCTTGGAATGATTGATCTTCTCTGGGTGGGGCTGGGGAGTTAGTCTATTCTTTTTTAGTTTTTTTTTTAGTCACTTAGTAGTAGCATTAGCAGTCCAATAGTTTCCAATCTTCACCTCTTCACAGCAGAGTAGGATGAAGGGTGTCTGCAATTTCTCAGCCTTTGTTCTATTCAATAGTAAAAAAGAATGACCATATCTCACCAGTTGTTGATTTCATATCTTTGCATTGTTGGAGCTGAATTTGCGTCTCGAATTAGAAAGCCCAACCTGTGCACTTTCATGGTTTGCAAAATGCACACCCGATCCACGTACGCCTTGTGATGGGATCTGTCGTAGCCAAACTTGTGTTTTTTGAGTCATAGGAACATGTGGAGGAACATGGAAACATAGGAGCAGGACTAGGCCATTCAGCTCTTTGAGCCTGCTCCATCTCTCAATAAGATTATGGCTGATGTGTTTATGATCTCAACTCCAATTTTCCATCTCCTCCAGATCCCTTGACTCCTTTGACTATCAAAAATCTATCTAACTCTGCCTTGAATAAATTCAATGACTCAGCCTCCACTGCTTTCTGGAGAAGAGAATTCCATAAACTAATAATCCTATGAGAGAAAAAGAAATCTCCTCATCTCTGTCTGAAATGGTAAATCTCTTATTCTTAAACTGTGTCCCCTCCCTGCTCAGTGGAAAGGGAAACCTGAAAAGGAAACTGAAAAAGGATGCTAGAGAAAGGGAACTGATCATCCCAATTTCTAAGGAAACCAAAACTGAAACCAAAACTTCTGGGCAGACTGAAACTGGTTGAAGCTATTACTATAGACAGGAGAGACAGGTAAGCTGTACTTCTTCCCTCTTACCAACTGTCCGTTAGCAGAATGTGTTTTGAATTTTTTTAATGGATGCTGTGCTGTGTTTTCCAAAACACCCAGTTTCTGTGATCCAATTTACTAATAACTCACAGTAAAATCACGTTATGATTAACTTAGAAGTTAGGTTATTCATGTTCAAACCCTGGGTGAAGGAGTGTTCGCAATGCCCCACTGTACACACACACACACACACACACACACACACACACACGCAGAGTAAAGGGGGATAGAAAAATGAAAGTTTTACAACTAGGGATGGTCACAGTACAAGATACACCAAAATGAATATTATCAGAGTCCAGAGTCAGAGTCCCATGAGGAGTTCTTTCACATAGGAGCTCAAGTTCAGCTAGCTGAAGATGGAGGTTGTAGATTTCTCTTTATAATTGATGCTGGTACCGCAAGATGAATTTGATACACAGAGACTGGGTTAGTTCTCCAGGCAATGGTAGGAAATCTTCCAACAGAGGCAGGCTTCGAGGAGCAGACTGTCTTTTAGCCTGGGATTCTGGAATTTGTTAGTTCACCGGTTAGGTGTTAAACAACAGGCTGAAGATTTCTCAGTTCTTAAAGGAATATAGAGACTTCAAAATGGTCACTTGAGTCATGTGACCTTCTTTCTTCACAATCTTTTCAAAAGGGATGTTTATCCAATGTCTGGAACTGGCTATGATTTCAGAACTGGTAATGTCCCAGCCAT
Organism: Carcharodon carcharias; assembly: GCF_017639515.1. Taxonomy (NCBI): domain Eukaryota; kingdom Metazoa; phylum Chordata; class Chondrichthyes; order Lamniformes; family Lamnidae; genus Carcharodon; species Carcharodon carcharias. The sequence goes on from NC_054472.1 coordinate 172,855,743, forward strand.
TAGCCTTTGAAAGAGTTACCATTCACATTGAGGGCCTTTTGTCAGGAAGCCATTGTCTAGGCAGACCCTCTGAGGATGGTCTGCCTAGAGAGGTAAGTTTATAAAGATGCAATTGACATCCATTGTCCCTTTAAATGTCCCCTTTTGAAAATGACCTGAACAATCCCAGGTATGAGATGAGTGTGTTAACAGCTCTGTAGTCATAACAAATTTCGATTTGTGAGTCTCTGGTTTTGTGATTATAATGTCCTTACACTTGGTTGTGAGATTTCATGATGATAAGAGGAGGATTCTTTTGTTCCTGTAACTCCTTTTCATCATCTAACTTGTAGCAGCCATCTTTTTTGAATCAGCAGAAAGTCCATTTTTAAATTGCAAAAAGAATGAAAGTTTTGATACATACAGTTTTGGATTTATTTTCATGTCATATTGACCTAACACTATACAAAGGGATGCAGAGCCATCTAAGCTCAGTAGTAACAGTGAATGAGTCCAGTGGTGCAATGCAAGCAAGCTGAAGAAGACAGAGGCCAGGTCAAGAAGCTGAGAATAAGATGTTATAACTGTTTCTGTTACTTGAAGATAACATTGGTGGATCTATGCCATCCAGAATTGAGAGGGTTCTGCAGTTGTGCGCAGTTTTTGGTGAAGACCATGCCCATGGAACATGGGTTGGTTGTAAAAACATAGAAACATAGAAAATGGGAGTAGGATAGGTCATTCGGCCCTTCGAGCCTACTCTGCCATTTAACATGATCATGGCTGATCCTCAATCTCAACGCCATACTCCCACTCTCCCCTCATATCTCTTGATGCCTTTAGAGTTTGGAAACCCATCTATTTCCTTCTTAAATATATTCAATGGCTTGGCCTCTACAGCCCTCTGTGGTAGAGAATTCCATGTTCACCACCCTCTGAGTGAAGACGTTTCTCCTCATCTCAGTCCTAAATGTCCTACCCCGTATCCTGAGACTGTGATCCTTTGTTCCTGAGCCCCCCAGCCAAAGGAAACATCATCCCTGCATCCCGTCTGTCCAGCCGTGTCAGAATTTTATACATTTCAATGAAATCCCCATTCATTCTCCTAAACTCCAATGAATAAAGGCCTAATCAATCTAATCTCTCCTCATATGACAATCCTGCCATCCCAGGAATGATAAAAGCAAAATACTTCAGATGCTGGAAATCTGAAACAAAAGCAAAAAATGTTGGAAAAACTCAGCAGGTCTGAGTGAGGGGTGATTTGATTGAAGTATACAAGATCCTGAATGGCGTTGACTAGGTGGACGTTGAAAGAATGTTTCCTCTTGTGGGTGAGTCCAGAACCTGGGGTCACTGTTTTAAAATTAGGGGTCGCCCTTTTAGGACAGAGAAGAGGAGAATTTTTTTCTCTGAGAGGGTTATGTGACTTTGGAATTCTCTGCCTCAGAAGGTGGTGGAGGTGGGGTCATTGAATATTTTTAAGGCAGAGTTAGATAGATTCTTGTTAGGCAAGGAAATCAAAGATTATCGAGGTTAGATGGGAATGTGGAAATCAGATCACCATGATCTTATTGAATGTTGAAGCAAGCTCAAGGGACCGAATGGTCTACGCCTGTTCCTATTTCTTATGTTCTTATGAATCAGTATGGTAAACCTTCACTGCACTCCCTTTATGGCAAATATATCCTTTCTTAGGTAAGGAGACCAAAATGACATATAATACTCCAGGCGTGGTCTCAACAAGGCCCTGTATAGCTGCAGTAAGACATCCTTGTTCCTGTTCTCAAGTCTTTTGTAATGATGGCCAAGATACCACTTGCCTTCTTAACTGCTGCTTGCTTTCAGTGATTGGTGTACAAGGACACCAGGTCCCTTTGGACATCAACATTTCCTAATCTATCACCATTTAAATAATACTCTGCTATTCTGTTTTTCCTACCAAAGTGGATAACTTCACACGTTATACTGCATCTGCCGTGTATTTGCCTGCTCACTCAACCAGTCTAAATTGCTTTGAAACCCCTTAACACCCTCCTCATCGCTCACATTCCACTAAATTTCATGTTGTCAGCAAACTTGGAAATATTACATTTGGTTCCCTCATCCAAATCATTGATATATATTGTGAATAGCTGGGGCCCAAGCACTGATCCCTGGGTACCCCACTAGTCACGCTGAAAAGAGACCTATTTGTTCTTAATCTCTGTCCTGTCTGCTAACCAATTCTCAATCCATGCCAATATATTACTCCCAATCCCATGTGTTTTAATTTTACACACTAACCTCTTGTGTGGGACTTTATCAAAAGCGTTCTGAAAATCCAAATGCACAACATCCACTTGTTCTCCCTTATCTATCCTGCTAGTTACTTCCTCAAAAAACTCCAGTAGGTTTGTCAAGCATGATTTCCCTTTCGTAAATCCATGTTGACTTTGTCTAATCCCATTGATATTTTCTAAGTGTCCTGTTGTCATATCCGTTATAATAGCTTCTAGCATCATTCCTACTACTGGCGTCAGGCTAACTGGTCTGTAATGCTCTGTTTTCTCCCTCCCTCCTTTTTTAAATAGTGGGGTTACATTTGCCACCCTCCAATCTGCTGGCACTGTTCCAGAATCTACAGAATGTTGGAAGATGACAACCAATGCATCCACTATTTCCATGGCTATCTCCTTTAGTATCCTGGGATATAGATTATCAGGCTCTGGGAATTGATCGACTTTCGATCCCATTAATTTCTCCAGCACTATTGTCTTAGTAATACTAACTTCCTTCAATTCCTCCTTCTCACTAGACCCTTGGTTCCCTAATATTTTTGGGAAGTTATAAGACCATAAGACATAGGAGCAGAAATTAAGCCATTTGGCCCATCGAGTCTGCTCCACCATTCAATCATGGCTGATAAGTTTCTCAACCCCAATTTCCCTCCTTCTCCCCGTAAGCTTTGATTCCCTTAGCAGTCAAGAACCTATCTATCTCGCTCTTAAAAACACTCAATGACCTGGCCTCCACAGCCTTCTGTGGCAATGAATTCCACTCTCTGGCTAAAGAAGTTTCTCCTCATCTCTGTTCTAAAAGGTCTTCCCTTTACTCTGAGGCTGTGCCCTTAGGTTCTAGTCTCTCCTACTAATGGAAACATCTTCCCCACATCCACTCTAACCAGGCCTTTCAGTATTCTGTAAGTTTCAATCAGATCCTCCCTTATCCTTCTAAACTCCATTGAGTATAGACCCACAGTCCTCAAACGTTCCTCATATGTTAAGCCTTTCATTCCTGGGATCATTCTTGTGAACCTCCTCTGGACCCTCTTCAGGGCCAGCACATTCTTCCTGACATACGGGGCCCAAAATTGCTCACAATATTCTAAATGTGGTCTGATCAGAGCCTTATAAAGCCTCAGCAGCACATCCCTGCTTTTATATTCTAGTCCTCTCGAAATAAATGCCAACATTGCATTTGCCTTCCTAACTACCGACTCAACCTGAAAGTTAACCTTAAGAGAATCCTAGACTAGGACTCCCAAGTCCCTTTGCACGCCAGGTTTCTGAATTCTCTCCCCATTTAGAAAATAGTCTATGCCTCTATTCTTCCCACCAAAGTGCATGACCTCACACTTCCCCACGTTGTATTCCATCTGCCATTTCTTTGCCCATTCTCCTAACCTGTCCAAATCCTTCTGCAGCCTCTCTGCCTCCTCAATACTACCTGTCCCTCCACCTATCTTTGTATCATCTGCAAACTTAGCCAGGATGCCCTCAGTTCCTTCATCTAGATCATTAATGTATAAAGTGAAAAGTTGTGGTCCCAGCACTGACCCCTGCGGAACTCCACTAGTCACTGGCCACCATCCTGAGAAGGACCCCCTTATCCCCACTCTCTGCCTCTTGCCAGATAGTCAATCTTCTATCCATGCTAGTACCTTGCCTCTAACACCATGGGTTCTTATCTTATTGAGCAGCCTCTTGTGTTTATTTGTGTAATTATTTTTGTTTTCCTCAGTGAAGACAGAACTAAAGTAGTTATTTAATTGCTTCTGCCATTTCCTTGTTCTCTATTATAAATTCTCCTGCTTCAGACTGTAAGGGACCTACATTTGTCTTCATTAATCTTTTTCTTTTTATATACTTGCCATTCTGGGGTGTAATGTATCAGTGGTTAGTTAAGGTAATATTTAGTGTTTGCTTTGTCTAACTCTTGTATAGTAAAAATACCTCTGTTTTTGAACTGTGGGAACTTGTGACTTCATTCCTTTAGTAAATAGCTGGGATTTCAAATTGTCTAAAAAATCAGCTACTGATCTCTACTGAGATTATAACTTTACAAGCGATTTTTGTTATTTCACACAGGAATCAGGTTCATAGTGCAACTTGCAAGACATGATGGAGCACATGAGGAGTATGGATGTGGAGGCGGGCCAGGTAGAAGGCCTGCCTTGGTTCTCCAACACAGCAGCCCAGTTCCCAACATCATTTAAAGGACCCTAAATATCACCACTCCTCCCATCAAACTCGCCTACCCACCTTCTACACCAAACTATTCCCCCACATTCCCCAATGCCATCCCACATTCCCCCAATGCCACTGCATGCCACCTCAATCCCCCAGGCTATCTCACATTCCTCCATGCTATCCTCTTGTTCTTATTGACAGTTGCTTGATTCGAGGATGGCATCTACTCAGGGTCGTGAGTTTCTACCTTGGGTTTTCATGGGACTGAACAGGCCGATTCTCAGATCTTTGAGCACATGAGACAGGGTGCCTGAGATAATGAGAGGCACAGTGCAGGATTTGTTTTTTTTTCTTTCCCTGTCTGCCCCCACTCTGTCTCATCATGAAGAATTTGTGACTCAAAGCATGATGCAGCTTGATGGACAAGTTGTCATCATTTTGAATGATTGGTAACAAGTTCCTACCAGCTAATAATGTCAATGCTTCCATGCATCAATGAGAGCTTCAAAGTGTCTTTGAAGCATTTTCTTTGTCCTCCCTGGAATGATGGCCATTTTTGGGTTGAGAAAGCTCTAAAAGGACCTGGTAGAAGCGATGCTTTTCAATCATCTGGACACAGTGTCCAGCCCATTAAAGTTCATTCCACAGGAGTTTTGCCTGAATGTTTGTGCAATTGGCTTCAAGAAGGACACTAGCATTTGTTTGATGATACTCCCATTAAATCCAGGGGATGTGGTGGAGGCATAGCTGATGGTATTTCTTTAGCATTCTTATGTGTCACTGATACATGGTCCAAGTCTCACTATAGGTACAGAACTCTAGTGACAACAATTGCTATGTAGATTAGGACTTTTGTTGCCTTGCAGCCTTAGGGCAGAATTTTCTGTGCCAGCTGGCAGCGGGCATTATGGATGGCGTGAGCGGGCAATATGGCGCGATCGGTTTCACGATGGTGGGAAGGTAGGTCGTGATTGTCCGCTCAGCCCCCCGATGTCGGGCCGCATTTCCTGCCATCAGTCATCGAGAACCTCATTGTAATACATCAGCATATCACTATCAGACCATCCCGCCAGGCTCTTGCACCCCCGCTGGATCGTCCGTCCATGTCGGTGAGAAAGCACGCCGACATATTTCACAACAGTACAGAGACGACATGCACTTGGTGGCCTACACTTTGGGTGAACTGGAGGTGAGTGCACAGCAACGTGCTGCAGAGCTTGCCAAGGTCACCTGTTGCTTTTCGGACTTCAGGGTCGGGGTTAAGGCACTTAACGCCCTGCCTTGGAGATGACTTTTGAGGGTGATGGGGAGCAGGAGATGAGTGCAGCCTTGCCCTTGAGGTGACTTGTGAGGGGTGGGGGGGTGCAGGTGCAGCTTTGTCGTTAAGGCGACTGGTGACTGGGGGGGGGGGGGCAAGGGCATGCCTGCCATTGAATATAGTGCACAAGTATTCAGGGTGGAGGGGTAGAGTGGGTGAGGGGAGTAGCCACGCATTCGGGAAGCCAGCAGAAAGTGACCATTCCTCTGCAACTGAGACAGTTCAGGTGCAGTCACATTGATATGATTGGGGTCGGGATCCTAGTTTATCTGACCACTCAAGCAACGCAGAGGCATCAAGGTGCCACCAGAGCTCCCCCCGCTATTTCCCACCCCCAACAACTACCACTCTGTTTTCAATGTCCGTGAGGACCATTAATTCTGGGCATTCTGCCACCTGTCTGCGGCCTCTCTCTCTCTTGTTGTGTGCCAGCTTGTCCTGCATGGATAGAGATGGAGAAAGTGTAAGCAGGACACCTGCTGGGCCAGATGACAAGTATGCCTGGCCTGTGTGGATGTTGAGTGGTCCCATGGATGGGATGAGGACAATGACAGCGAGTGTGAAAGAGTGAATGATATCCCTTGGACCGGCAGTGAGTGCAGGCCCTGTGAATGTGTGATGGGTTAGTGAGTGTTGGAGTTATGAGATGAGTGACTTACCCTGGCAGAACGGAGGGGATCACTCATCCTCTTGTGGCACTGGGTGGCTGTCATCTTTTGCAGGGCGTTGGCACTAACCACCACTACCACCACATCCCAGGCTGTTGCTGCCTATCCTGTGGCCAGAGCGGGAGTGGAGGACCCCGAAGAGCCTCCACAGTATCCAAAAGACGCTAGAGAGAACCATCGCTGAACCTGGAGGCTGCAGTCATAGAAACATATAGAAACATAGAAAATAGGAACAGGAATAGGCCATTCGGCCCTTTGAGCCTGTTCTGCCATTCATTATGATCATGGCTGATCATCCAACTCAATAGCTTGCTCCCGTTTTCTCCCCACACCCTTTGATCCCTTTCACCCCAAGAGCTATATCTAACTCCTTCTTGAAAACATACAATGTTTTGGTCTCAACTACTTTCTGTGGTAACGAATTCCACAGGCTCACCACTCTCTGGGTGAAGAAATTTCTCCTCATCTCAGTCCTAAATGGTCTACCCCATATCCTCAGACTGTGACCCCTGGTTCTGGACTCCCCCACCATCGGGAACATCCTTCCTGCATCTACCCTGCCTAGTCCTGTTAGAATTTTATGGGTTTCTATGAGATCCCCCCTCATTCTTCTGAACTCCAGCGAATATAACCCTAATCGACTCAATCTCTCCTCATATGTCAGTCCCGCCATCCCAGGAATCAGTCTTCTTCAGTTTCACCGCGCAGCAGTGGTGAGCTGGAGATGCTGAGATGTGTGCGTGTGCCTGGACTTTAAACGTGGTGCCCAGCTTGATGCAGCGGCAGGGTGATGGTGGGAGGGCAAATGAGAGCCTGCCCTCCATGGAAACTGCGTGTTCCCGGGAGTGCTTAAATAATGAGGCGGGTTGAGGACGATCCGCCATGAAAACCCGCCTTCTCAGCCAGCGGGTAAAATGTCATTTTACCCCGCTCACTGCTGCACTTAGTGTAATTTGGGGAAAAATTCCGCCCTTAGTTTGTAGAAAGCTGAGTTGGCACAGTTGACCCGGTGTTGAATCTCCTTGTCAAGGGTAGCCTTTTGAGAGAGGTGGCCGCCAAGGCATGGGAAGTACTCAACATCTTGTTATGTCTCTCTTTCAAGCATTTGTGGGAGGTGGAATATTTGGCTGACCAGTTCCAATGGGTTGATATATGAGTTTTGTTTTGGCAACATTCAAAGACAGGCCGGGTTTCTTGTATACAGAATTGAAGAGATCGGGAGTGGCTTGTAAATCTGGTGCAGAGTGGGCAATGACACTCCAGTCATCCGCCAACTGTATATCTCTGCTGGTCAGTTTAGTTTTGTCACAGAAGTAACTGAGGTAAAGGAGTTTCCCATCTATATGGTATTTAATACAGACACTAGAGGTCAGTTCATCTTTGCTGAGGTGAATAACCACTGTCAGGGAGGGTGAAATTAGTATAGGGACTATCACTCAGCCTTACTTGATACTGGTTGGATTTTGAAGGCATCTGTTTCAGATCTCCCACTCAAGACAGTTACAGTTATATCATCATGAAGCAGTTGCAGGATTGTAATGATTTTTTTTTGGACATCTAAATCTTTGGAGCACAATCCACAGATCCTCGTGATTTATTGAGTCAAATGCTTTGGTCAAGACAATGAATATGCTGAAGAGCTCCTGCTGTTATTCTTGTCATCTTTCTTGGATCTGTCTGACAACAAAGACCACGGCCAGAATTGTCTGGCCTTATTGGCGTCGAGCATCCTAGCGGCAGGAGGAGAATATGGTGAGAAGGCCAAAAATCGGTTTCACACTGTCATGAAACCAGTTTGCGATCGTCCGCTATGCCTGTCAATGGCAGGCCATGATTCCTGCCATCGCACATCAGGAATCTAATTTCAATCCTTTAGCACTTAATTATAAGCCCTGCTCACCAGAATCACCCCTCCACGCTGAATCATATGGGCACGTTGGCGTGATTGCATGCTGACATATTTCACAACAGTACGTCAGCAACGTGCACCTGGTGAGCTGCAATTTGCTCAGGACTTCAAGGTTTGTTTGCCTATCTTGCTTCAATCAGCACTCGTAGTCATCAGCGCCAGGCTTCACAGGCAGCACCACATCACCTTTAGGGAGGCTCACAGGCAGGTCTCTATCAACCAGACCAACTGAAAGGTGGGGATGGCTTTTCAATGGCTGCAGGGCTAGGGCTTGCTTGGGGAAGGGGGAGAAGTGGCCTCAGGCAAGAGGAGAGGCTGCAGGGAGGGGTCTGTACTGGGGAAAGGGGGTATCCCAGGGTGTGTGTGTGGGCAGATGTTGATCTGTGCAAGTGGCCTTAAGATGGTGAGGGCTGAGGAGGCAGTCTCCAGAGGAGATGAGGCCAGATGGCGATGTGAGGGTGTGTGTGAGAGAGTGAGAGGTGATGTCCCTTGAGCGGGCAGTGAGTGAGATGCCAGTGAATGTGTGATGGGCATGTGAGTGCGTGAAGTTAGAGTGATAAGATGGTTGCCAGAGCCTGGCAGCACAGATAAAGTCATTCATCCATTTTCTGCACTGGATGACCACCTCTGCAACCGTCTCCCAAGCTGGCACGGTGAGACTGATGGGCCTTATGCGGCCAGAGGGCATGCCAGGGAGGCGTCATTGAATTGGGGGCCTGCGCTCTTCTTGGCTTTTGGGGGCATGTCTTCACCGGTGCCCTCCTGGGCTACAAGCATTGAGAACAGCGTGCGGAAGCAGTGAGGTAATGGTACGGTGGGCAAATCGGAGGCCACCCACCAGCGAGACCCCATGTTTCCTGTGGCTGCATAATTAATCAAGCGGGAACGGGATGATACAGTGCGGAAACCCACCACTGTGGCAAACGGGTGAAATGACTTTTCTCCCGCCCACTACCGCACCTTGTGCAAATTTGGGATGATTGTGCCCAATGTCAGAAGTTCCACTGGAAGGTCTAAAGCCACACTCTTTCTCTAGTTGGATTTCCTCAGCCACAGGAAGTAGCGATTCAGGATCAGGATCCCCCTGCTATGGACAGGGTAACTTATCTCCCTTCTAAACATAGTTACAATTTTCGCATTATTGGAGTTAGGGAAAGAGTGGGTGGGCGGAGGGAGAAGTTCTTTCTCCTCCCATATGCATAGGATGAGTGCATGGGCTCTTGATGTGAACAAAAGCCCACCAGCTTTGAAGAGCTCAGCTGGAATATCATTGAGGCTGCAGGCTTTGTCGTTTATCATCCATTTGCATGCTAACTGTAGCATTCCCAACAATGGTAGTTCACCCATGGATTCTAACACAGGGCACTGAGGATTAACCTGGGGATTATCAGCTGCCACTGTGTTCCCTCATCCATGACCCCTTAGATTCCCTCATGCCACTCCATGCCCTCTAACATCCCCTCTATGCTCCCCAAGTGCCCTCAATAGTAAAACACCCAATATGCATTACGTACAGTTCTCATGGCTGTGCAACAGCAATGAGAATTATTTTAAAATCATTAGAAAAACATTAAACAAACCACAAAAACCCTGAGTTCAAATTCACTATCATTGTTACAGGACCAAAACACTCATGGGAAAAAAGTTATGCTTCTTTAAGTACCTATTAGGTTTGTAAACAAACAAGAAATCACATGAAAGACATATTCTATTATTATGAGCTCCGAAAAGTTTCAATAGTTCTTGGATTTATAAGACCACCTGCTGAGCTGAAGCTTTTGAAACACAGCCAAGCATTCATAATGGAACAGCTGAATAACAAAAGTTTCCAGTTCCATTGACAGAACAGATAGCCATTTCCATTTCAAAGCAGAGTAACTGTCCATCAATAGAGGGGGAAAATATGCGGACCATTTTTTCTACTGTCAGAAGCAGTTTTTAACAGTCAGATCTGCCAGTCCAATTAAAACCACAGCACAAAAACACGATAGCAGAGGACATTTTTTTACATTTTCTTAATACATTATGGCACATTGGAAAAGAACTGTAAAGCATGTGAATAATTACACAATGGTCAATGGAAGGGTTAACTTACCTTTGCAGGATAAATCCCTATGATGAATCATTGCATTAAAAACACATACATATGATAATACAGCACCAAATAGTGACATTTGAAGATGTCAAAAATTTTTACATTTAGCTTTCAGAATGTTCCCAATTCCTTAAAGGTTGTTCATTTTCTTCACAAACTCTCAAACCTGGTGTGCTTTTAATAAGTTTTCAACGTCATGCATCACTAGATGAAAATTGTGTGCCATGGGAAATCTCATTTTCGTTCCCCATTTAAATTGGAGAACCTGACCTCCTCAGGGACAGGTGTGCATTTTGCATACTAGGCATTCCCAACCCACAATAAGGCCAGAGGAAAATGGCACAGGGTTGGAAATGCAGGGGAAAATCAGACTTCCTCCAAAAAAAAATCAAAGTGCAGCCTTTTGTGCAATGAAACCCATCTCTGCACCCAGACAAAATTCAGCCCTTGGAAAATAGTGCAAAGCAATGGAAGGATTTGCAGACTGATAAACTGAATGGTCCTCCCAGGGCTGGTAACCATCTTATCCCAGCTGACAGAGTACTTAGTATTATACAGTGGAAGGGCTTTATAGCTCCCTTAACCTATACTATTGAGCTTGGGGAGTGGTGGGGGGTGGGGTGGGGATTGTGGCCCCCTACACACAACAGATGTAATTATCCCGCTAGATGACAACCCAGAATTCAGTGCTGGAGATCCAGTTTCCACTTCAATTAAAAGTTGTCTTTTCACTCACTCACTCTTCCAGAACCGTTTCATCAAATTCAAGGTCGCGGGGAGTCAGATCCTATCCTAACAGTCAATGGGCACTAGGCAGGGTACACCCAGGATGGGACGCCAGTCCATCACAGGGCACACACACTGGGGGACAATTTACCGTAGCCAATCCACCTAACCAGCATATCTTTGGACGGTGGGAGGAAACCAGAGCACCCAGCGGACACCCAGGCAGACACAGGGAGAACACGCAAACTCCACACAGACAGACACCCAAGGTCAGGATCAAACCCAGATCCCTGGAGCTGTGAGACAGCAGCCCTAACCACTGCTTAAAGTAAATGCTGCTTAAGTAAATGATACATAGTATTGCTCAATGAATATTAAATTATTTTCCAGTTTCCTGTATATAATTAGTAATTTTTATATAAGATATCCTTTCTCTTTTAACTTTTCGATGATGTGCAGCATGACAATCATGCTAAGCTCTCAGGTCTCAAAAAAAGATCAAAACAGCCAAATGAAATCATATTCCCACTTTGCATGCTTAGATTGCAATGATAGAGTTTCTGTTAATAAGACTTCTGTGTTGAATTATTCCTTTGATCCCATCGCGTATCTAAAAAATAAGCTGTGTTTGTTGTGTTAGTTCAAGTACTTACCAGGACCGCAGTGCATCCCAAGTGTTTGTGTAGAGGCCTCTCCATCAGTGCTTTCCTGGTACTGAGTAAGGGTAACAGAAAAGGCCCAACCAAGAGGGGTCAGGGCACTGTTGGTGTTGATTGAAATGCACACATTTGCTACTCATAGAGCTCAGTCCTCGGAAAGAAAGCATTATAGTGCCAGGCTACATGCAGCAAAGCTAAGCTGTGTTAAACCTGATCGAGCCTGCAATACCTTTTTCAACACAGACTGAGGTATCAGTGAGCATTAACCCTTAAGTCTTAATTAGTCTCAATGAGCATTAACCCTTAAGTCTCAATTAGTCTCAATGGCCAGAATTTTGTGCTCGCGAAGCGGGCATGCAATGGTCTGGATGATTCGTGAAATGGGGCGCGGTGTCATTGGGTGGGCATCACAACGTCATTGCGCCACCTCGCGATATTTCAGACAGCAAGCACACCTAGAAGTCGGAAGCATGCCCACCGACAATTAAAGGGCCAATTGAGATAGTATAAAGGGAAATTGACTGCAATTTTAGGTGACCCATGCGCTTTTATGCTCAGTGCAAGGGCCAATCGGCCAGGTGGCCTTTACATTTAGCATGGATTCTACGTCCAGGGTGGGATAAAAGACCCACAGGTAGATACAAAGGTGAGTTAGATTGTCACCAGACTGGAGTGGGTTTATAGATCTTTTCTGGTATCTTCCTATGTTCAGGAGGACTCCCTGATTTCGGTGGACCTGTGAGGAAGAAACCAGGTGTGAGAGAATATCAATTTGGACCAAGAATTGAGGCCTACACCACTTACCTGGGAGTTGGAGAGGCTGCAGGACCAGTCAGCTGCTCAGAACCGGCCTGCGCTGAGTTAGAACTGAAGAGTGAGAAAAACAAATAGTGACATCACAGGAAAACCTTAAGTTCATTGGTTAGTAAGAAACTGCTGTTAGGGACTGTCTTTGAGTTGATGTAAACTTAAAAAGCACATTTTTTTTTAAAAGTAGCTATACTTGGACTTAAGTGATAAACGCCAAGAATAAGGGAAAGTCAGAGCCAGTATAATAAAGTAATATAAATAAACCAAAGTAAAATGAAGATAAGACATAGCAGGGGCACTTGGTTGAATGGGATGTGTGTCCTATAATATATGGGAAATCATGGACGCTACCGGTGTCCTAGATGAGCAGATATGCAGGAAGTGCTACCAGCTACAGAACCTTGAGCTCCAGGTTTCAGAGCTCAAGTGGCAGCTGGAGTCACTGCGGCACATCCACAAGGCTGAGAGCTACATGGGTAGCATGTTCAGAGAGGTGGTCACACCACAGGTTAGCACTTTGAAGGCAGGAGTTGAATGGATGACCACCAGGCAGTCCAAGAGAACTAGGCAGGTAGGTGCAGGAGACCCCTTTCCATTTTGGAAGCTGATGGGAGCACTGGTTCTTCAGAGGAGTGCAGTCAGAGCCAGGTTTGTGGCACCACGAATGGCTCAGCTGTAGAAGAGGGGAGGAAGAAGAAAGGAAGAGTAATAGTGATAGGGGATTCATTAGTTAGGGGAACAGACAGGCATTTCTGCAGCATTAGAAGTGACTCTAGGTTGGCATGTTGCCTCCCTGTTGCAAGGGTCAAGGATGTCACCAAGTGACTGCAGGATATTCTTCTGGGGGAGGGTGATCAGCCAGAGCTTGTGGTTCCCATTGGTACCAATGACTTAGTTAGGAAGGGGGATGTGGTCCTGCAATCAGAATTTAGGGAACTAGGTCAAAAAATAGCAAGCAGGATATCAAATTAGTTATCTCCGGATTACTCCCAGTGCCATGTTCAAGTCAGTGTAGAAGTAGGAGGATAAGGCAGATGAATGCGTGGCTGGCAAGATGGTGTGGGAGGGCTTTAGATTCCTGGGCCACTGCGATAGGCTCTGGGGAAGATGGCACCTGTACAAGCCAGATGGGCTCCACAAAATGCTGGGAGCGACAGATAGCTCTAGTATAGGGAATAGTAAGTTAATACGTGGAGTCAGAGTAAGGGAGACAGTCATAAAGTCTAAATCAGGGTTACTGTGCATTTATCTGAATACACCGAGTATAGTAAATAAGATTGGGGAGTTACAAGCACAGATTGCTGTGTGGAAATATGATATTGTGGCGATAACAGAGACCTGGCTCAAGGAAGGGCAGGACTGGCTGCTAAACATTCCTAGGTACAAAGTGTTCAGAAAATATAGGAAAGGAAGGAAAGGAGGAGGGGTGGCATTATTAGTTCAGGAGGGTATTGCAGTGCTGGTCTTGGAGGGTTCAAGGACAGAATCAATTTGGCTAGAGCTAAGGAACTAAAAGGGTGTAATCACATTGCTTGGTGTAGTCTATAGGTCACCAATCAGTGGGAAGGATGTGGAGAAACAAATCATCAGGGAAATTACAGAGAGATGCAGACATTATAGAGTATTTATAATGGGGAACTTTAATTTCCTGAACATAAACTGGGACAGTGCTGGTGTAAAGGGTGGGGAGGGTTAAGAGTTCCAAGATTGTGTTCAGAAGAATTTTCTTCAGCAGTATGTATTCTGTCCACCAAGAAAGGATGTACTGTTGGACCTGGTTCTTGAAAAAGGGATGGATCAATTAGATCAAGTGTCAGAGGGGGAACATTTAGGAGACAGTGATCATTGTACCGTCAGGTTTAGGATGACGGTAGAAAAGGACAGTGTGTAATCCAGAATAAGAATAACTAACTGGGGGAGAGCCATCGTCAATGGGGCAAGAATGGAGCTGGGCCGGATAGACTGGAACCAAAGGTTGGCAGGAAAAACTGTAGCTGAACAATGGGCTACCTTCAAAGAAGAAATGATTCAGGTATAGTCAAGGTATCTTCCCTCAAAAGGGAAAGCTAGAGCAAACAAATCAATAGCTCCCTGGATGAAAAAGGAGATAGAAATTAAGATAAAGAAGAAAAAGAGTGTTTATGAAAGGTATCAGGTAGAAAATACACTTGAGAACAGAAGGTTCAGAGGGGAGGTGAAAAACAAATAAGAGAAGCAAAAAGGGATAATGAGAATAGACTGGCAGCCAACATAAAGGGGAATCCCAAAGTCTTCTATAGGCACACAAATAGTAAAAGGGTGGTAAAAGGAGGAGTAGGGCCAACTTGGGACCAAAAGGGGGATTTACACATGGAGGCAAGGATCATGGCTGAGGAGTTAAATGAATGCATTGCACCTGTCTTTACCAAGGAGGTAGATGCTACCCAGGCCACGGTGACAGGCAAGTAAACTCTGTCACTAGAAGTGTTCAAAATTGATTAGGAGAAAGTGTTGGATAAACTGTCGATAATTAAAGTTGACAAGGTACCTGGACCAGATGAGATACGTCCAAGGATATTGAAGGAAGTAAGAGAGGAAATTGCAGGGGCCCTGGCCATAATCTTTCAGTCTTCCCTAGACTCATGGAGGTGCCAGGGGGCTGGAGAATTGCAAATATTATGCCCTTATTCAAGAAAGGTTGTAAGGATAAGCCCAACAATTACAGACCAGTCAGTCAGTTTAACTTCAGTGGCAGGATGTATATGTGCACAGATCATTGAAGGTGGTAGGAAAGGTGGAGAGAGCAGTTAATAAAGCCTACAGTATCCTAGGTCTTATTAAAAGGGGCATATAGTACAAGAGCAACGAGGTTATGCTGATCTTATATAAGACACAAGTTAGACCTCAGCTGGACTATGTGTACAGTTCTGGGTGCCACACTATAGGAAGGATGTAAATGCATTGGAGAGAGTGCAGAAAAGGTTTACAAGAATGGTTCCAGGAATGAGAAATTTCAGTTATGAGGATAGATTGAAGAGGTTAGGACTGTTCTCCTTGGAGAGGAGAAGGCTAAGAGGACATTTGATAGGGCTATTCAAAATCATGAGGGAGCTGGCTGGGTAGAGTAGATAGGGTGAAACTGTTCCCACTTTTTAAAGGATCGAGAATGAGAGGGCATAGGTTTAAAGTAGTTTGTAACTTAAGCAAATGTGATGTGAGAAAAAACTTTTTCATACAACGAGTGTTTTGAGTCTGGAATGTACTGTCTGAAAGTATGATGGAGGCAGGTTCAAACGAGGCATTCAAGAGGGCATTAGATGATTATTTGAATAGAAACAATGTGCAGGCATACAGGGAAAAGGCAGGAGAATGGCACCAAGTCATAATGCCAATTCGGAGACATGATGGGCCAAAAGGCTCCCTTCTGTGCCATAACATTCTGTGATTATGTGATTCTGTGATTTGCAGAGGCCTTCTGCCAATAAGCCCCTTCATTGCAGAAACCTGTGGAAACATCAGCACAAAACTGGGGTCTGTTTACTCTGCTGGAGGGACCTCCTCAGGAGAGGAGGAGAGTGCCAGAAGAGAGAGGAGGCCAGTTGCCTGCAGGCAGCATCCCAGAGCGGACCCTTGGATCAGGAGACGCATCCAGAAGGGGTGCAGGGCTAGCAGGAAGTGCAAGGCAGAGAGGTCTGGAGAAGGTGCCATTACCCAGCAGGCAGAGTCTACAGGCAGCGCTCCTGCTACCTGGACATGTCTGAGGTTCAGTGTTGAAGAAGGCTCCACCTCTCCAGGGAGACTGTCACCTCCATATGCAAGATGATTGGCCCAGAGATCACCTCCAACTGTGTAAGTGGCTGCCCTATACCAATGGCTCTTAAGGTGACAGTGACCCTGAACGTTTTCACTTCAGGTTTTTACCAGCGGTCAGTGGGAGGTCTGTGTGGTGTGTCATAATTGGCTGCCCATAGCTGCATCAAGCTGGTCACTGGCGGTCTGTCCTGAAGGGTCAGTACCTTCATTCATTTCCAGACCGACAAAGCTAGCCAGGCTGAACAAGCCAGAGGCCTTGCTGCAATTGCAGAATTTCCTCACATCCAGGGAGCCATTGGCTGCGTGCATGTGCCAATAAAGACGCCAGTGGAGGAGCCAAGAGTCTTCATCAATAGAAAGGGTTTCCATTCCCTTAATGTACAGATTGTGCGTGACCACAAGGCTCAGATATTGCAGGTTTGCGCCAGGTACCCTGGAAGTTTTCATGATTCCTACTTCCTCCATCACTCCCAGGTGACAAGGCTATTCATTGCTCCAGCTCGCTTGGATGGTTGGCTTCTGAGGGATAAAGACTATCCCCTGAAAAGGTGGCTCATGATGCCAATGACACATCCAAGGACAGAAACGGAGGAGAACTATAATCAAAGTCATGCCTCTACAAGGGCAATAATTGAGAAGACCATAGGCCTACTCAAGATGTGGTTCCATTGCCTGGACCACTCAGAGGGATTGCTTCAATATTTGCCTGAATGCATTTCCCTTATGGTTGTTGTTTGCTGCGCACTGCACAGCGGGCCGTCCGAGGTTGGGCGACTATCAGGTTGGAAGCTGTGGGAGGGAGATCCCCAGAGGAGATGAGGTCAGTGACAGTCCTGGAAACAGTGGCTTGATGTTCAGTGGTGGGGTCAGGGTCCAGGGAGAGGTAGGAGGAAGTGTCTGCGAGTTGACGCTCAGCCTCCGCGAGGTAGAGGTCAGTGCGCCAGACAACAACAGCACCACCCTTGTCAGCGGGTTTGATGACAATGTCAGGTTTGGACCTGAGAGAATGGAGTGCAGTAAGTTCAGAGAGAGACAGGTTAGAATGGGTGAGAGGAGCAGAGAAATTGAGACGACTAATGTCGCGCCGACAGTTCTCAATGAAAAGATCGAGAGAAGGTAAGAATCCAGAGGGAGGAGTCCAGGTGGAGGGAGAATATTGGAGATGGGTAAAAGGATCCGTTGAACTGGGAGAGGACTCCTGCCCAAAGAAGTGAGCCCGGAGACGAAGACGGCGGAAGAAGTGTTCAGTATCATGCCGAGCCCGAAATTCATTGAGGTGAGGGCGTAAGGGTATGAAACTAAGTCCTTTGCTGAGCACTGAACGTTCAGCATCGGAGAGGGGAAGGTCAGGGGGTATAGTGAATACACGGCTGGGGTTGGGATTGGAAGATGGGGTGGGGACGGAGGGACAGGCAGGGGTGGAGGGTCCTAGATGGGTGTTGGTGTCGATGAGTTGTTGGAGCTTGCGTTCCTTAGCACTTGAGAGAAAGAGAAAAAGTTTCTTGTTGAGGCGTCGGATAAGCCGAAGGATAAAATGAAACTGGGGGCACGCGCAGCTTTGAAAAAGGGTACGGTGGTGCTGCTGGAGGGAGAGGTCGGGTGTGTTCATATGGCGGCGCATGGCACTGAGAGTGGATTTCAGAATGTGACGGGAACAGCAGTCCGAGAAACGTTTTATGTCCCGGAGATACCTGTAATCCTGGGTGGGTTCGAAACATGAGGGGTGGAATTTCAGTTGAAATCCACGTGGGGTAAGTCGGAGACGGAGACAGTCACTGAGAAAGGAGATATGGCTGTGAAAGCGGGTTTTAGTAAACACCTTGTCAAACACTAGGAGAGAAATGGAAAGCAATGAAGGTGAACAAGGCAACAGAGAGATCCGGAAATCTTGTCGCAGAGAGGAACAGAACTTCTTCAAGGCCCAACCTCGGACGGCCCGCTTCTATCTCCTACCCAAAATCCACAAACAGAACTGCCCCGGTAGACCGATCGTCTCAGCTTGCTCCTGCCCCACAGAACTCATTTCTCGTTATCTTGACTCCCTTCTCTCTCCCCTTGTCCAGTCCCTTCCCACCTACATCCGTGATTCCTCTGACACCTTACGTCACATCAACAATTTCCAGTTCCCTGGCCCCTACCGCTTCCTCTTCACCATGGACGTCCAATCCCTCTACACCTCCATCCCCCACCAGGATGGTCTGAGGGCCCTTAGCTTCTTCCTCGAACAGAGGCCCGAACAATCCCCATCCACCACTACTCTCCTCCGTCTGGCTGAACTTGTTCTCACGCTGAACAATTTCTCCTTCAACTCCTCTCACTTCCTCCAAATAAAAGGTGTGGCTATGGGTACCCGCATGGGCCCCAGCTATGCCTGTCTCTTTATGGGGTATGTGGAACATTCCTTGTTGCAGTCCTACTCCGGCCCCCTTCCACAACTCTTTCTCCGGTACATCGATGATTATTTCGGTGCCGCTTCATGCTCTCGTCAGGACTTGGAAAAATTTATTAATTTTGCTTCCAATCTCCACCCCTCCATCATTTTCACGTGGTCCATCTCTGACACTTCCCTTCCCTTCCTTGACCTCTCTGTCTCAATCTCTGGTGATAGACTGTCCACCAATATCCATTACAAACCCACCGACTCCCACAGCTATCTCGACTACAGCTCCTCACACCCCACTTCCTGTAAGGACTCCATTCCATTCTCTCAGTTCCTTCGCCTCCATCGCATCTGTTCCGATGATGCTACATTCAAAAACAGTTCCTCTGACATGTCCTCCTTCTTCCTTAACCGAGGTTTTCCACCCACGGTCGTTGACAGGGCCCTCAACCGTGTCAGGCCCATCTCCCGCGCATCCGCCCTAACTCCTTCTCCTCCCTCCCAGAAACATGATAGGGTCCCCCTTGTCCTCACTTATCACCCCACCAGCCTCCGCATTCAAAGGATCATCCTCCGCCATTTCCGCCAACTCCAGCATGATGCCACCACCAAACACATCTTCCCTTCACCCCCCTTATCGGCATTCCGTAGGGATCGCTCCCTCCGGGACACCCTGGTCCACTCCTCCATCACCCCCTGCTCCTCAACCCCCTCCTATGGCACAACCCCATGCCCACGCAAAAGATGCAACACCTGCCCCTTCACTTCCTCTCTCCTCACCGTCCAAGGACCCAAACACTCCTTTCAAGTGAAGCAGCATTTCACTTGCATTTCCCCCAACTTAGTCTACTGCATTCGTTGCTCCCTATGTGGTCTCCTCTACATTGGAGAGACCAAACGTAAGCTGGGCGACCGCTTTGCAGAACACCTGCGGTCTGTCCGCAAGAATGACCCAAACCTCCCTGTCGCTTGCCATTTTAACACTCCACCCTGCTCTCTTGCCCACATGTCTGTCCTTGGCTTGCTGCATTGTTCCAGTGAAGCCCAACGCAAACTGGAGGAACAACACCTCATCTTCCGACTAGGGACTTTACAGCCTTCCGGACTGAATATTGAATTCAACAACTTTAGGTCATGAGCTCCCTCCCCCATCCCCACCCCCTTTCTGTTTCCCCCCTTTTTTTTCCAATAAATTATAAAGATTTTCCTTTTCCCACCTATTTCCATTATTAAAAAAAAAACCCACTAGAGCTATACCTTGAGTGCCCTACCATCCATTCTTAATTAGCACATTCGTTTAGATAATATCACCAACTTTAACTTTAACACCTATGTGTTCTATTGTACTATTGTCGTTGACATCTTTTGATGATCTGCTTCTATCACTGCTTGTTTGTCCCTACAACCACACCAACCCCCTCCACCTCTCTGTCTCTCTATCTCTCCGCCCCCCACACACACACCTTAAACCAGCTTATATTTCAGCTCTTTCCTGGACTCGAACTCAAGTTCTGTCGAAGGGTCATGAGGACTCGAAACGTCAACTGTGTTTGTTAGTTTGGTCTTTAATTATGATATAATTTGCACTGATCTTGTTGTCTGACATAAAAGTAATTTCTACAAAAGGAGCATTTCACTGGTGAGGATATTTATACTCAGTGATGAGTATTGGCACAGAGCTTTGGGGGATCAAAGGCTTCTCAGGAGTCACGTGGCTAAGGTTAACATTGACTTCACTTTCTTGGCGATTGTCAGAGAAAGAGGTGATGGTGTGGTATCCTGCTGGAGCAGATTAGTGGATGAACACTTCCTGCACAAACTGATACCAATAACCATTGTGGCATCCACAGATAATCCCTTTGAATGTTCATCCTCCTGAATTGCTGAGATCTGCAACATTATTTCCTCTGGCGGCACTGGCCTCTCGTTAGCTGAAGCTAAATTGATAGCCTTTGTTCAGTGCAAAATCGTGCAGCAAGCTATGATAATCCTCACAAAGCTTTGTGATGTGCACTGCAGTTATTCACTGGATCTGTTCAGGCACTGAACCAATTTCACAGTCCTCGCCATCACAAATCTTGCTGGTACATAGGCTCAATTGTATGTAATCGCACTTAATTCAGTGGAGTATTAAGCCACAGATGGAGGGGGGGGGGGGGGGTGGGCGGGGGCGGGGGGTGTGGTCGGTGGGGGGGTGGTGCAAGGGTTGGGGGGCGGGGGGGGTGGGTGGGTGGCGGGTATGACTAACTTCTGAGGATCCATCCTTCAACATCATTGTCCTCATTGAGGAGGTGAGCAAGTGGAGCATGGTAATGAAAACATTCTTCCAGTATGCCTGGAGTTCATGTATCTTCTGGTAGATATCTCAAACAGGCGCTACATTCAATTGATAGAACCTCTTCTTGTTCATGGATATCAATTAATCTTTTGCTGGCACTTTCTGTCTCAGGTTATCATCTATGGCGCCCTGTACTCTGACTGGTGAATCCAGCAAAGCAGTAGAAGTTCCTGGCTTTGTGCTGTCTGGGTGTGATGCCAAACTGAATGAACTATGCAACTCTACTGAAGAACATGTGTGTGACCTGTTGAGTGGCTGTCATGATTCTTCCTGCTTGATGTTGCACAGATCCCATGTTCATGAACCTTGAAAAGATTTGGTGCCAAAACAAAATCACTCATTAAAACAGACGGAGCTACTCTGACAGTGAAGAGAAATTGCAGATCCTGATGAAGTGGTTTGGGAAGATGTACAATGACAGCTTTGGGCAACTGCAACTTGCATACATGCGTGTGAACATACGAATTACGGATTAGACCTCTCGAGCCTGCTCCGCTATTGGATAAAATCATGGCTGATCTGATTGTGGCCTCTACTCTACTTCCCTTTCTAACCCTTATATCCTTTGGCTCCTTTGTCAATCAAAAATCTATCTAATTCAGCCTTAAAATTATTCAAGAGCTCTGCCTCCAATGCTTTCTGGGGAAGAGAATTCCACAGACTAACAATCACCTGAGAGGAAAAATTTCTCCTAATCTCCACCTTAAATGGGAGACCCCTTATTTTGAAACTGTGTCCCCTAGTTCTAAACTCTCCCACAAGGGGAAACATTAAAAATGTAAAAAAAAATTCAGTGTTCCTCCTTGAAGAACCTGTATTAGCATCAAAACTGGGCAAAGGTTTGGGCTGGTGTCTCCTGCCACATTGCCCTATCCTCCTCAGTGTCACATGTTGTTGCTGCTTCTCCTCCTCCGTAATGATAGCATAGAGAGCCATGTCAAAGGAACATGTCTTACACTCAGAACAAGTTTGAGAGTCTGGGGGAGTAGGGTTCAAAACTAAAGGGCTGCAGTTAGACTGTAGGACTGGTTGAGAATGGGATAGTTGAATTGCAATCAGAGAGTAGGAATCATAGAATCACAGATTGTTTACAGCACAGAAGGAGGCCATTTGGCCCATATGGTCCATGCCACCTCTCTGTAAAAGCAACGCATCTAGTCCCACTCCACTGCCTTTAGCTTATAGCCATAGAATTTTTTTTTCCTTTGACAATTATTCAATTCACTTTTGAAAGTCTTGATTGAATCTGCCTCTACAAATCTCTCAGGCAGTGCATTTCAGATCCTAACAACTCACAACATAAATAAGTTTCTCCTCAAGTGGGAGTTGCTTCGTTTGCCAATCACCTTAAATCAGTCCTCTGATTTTCAATCCTTCCACCAATGGGAACAGGTTTGTCCTGTCCACTTTTTCCAGATCCCTCATGATTTGGAAACCTTTACCAAATCTCCTCTTCACTTTCTCTTCCCCCAAGGAGAACAGCCCCAACTTCTCCAATCTATCCACATGACTGAGCTTTCTTATCCCTGAAATCATTCTTGTGAATCTTTTCAGCACCCTCTCTAATGCCTTCACATCCTTCCTAAAGAGCAGTTCCCAGGATTGGCCATAACATTCCAGTTGAGGCTGAACCAATGTTTTTTTATCAATTTTTTCATAACCTCTTTGTTTTTTAATGCTATGCCTCTATTTATAAAACCCAGGATCCTATGTGCTTTATTAACCACTTCCCTCTGCTTCTGCACACCCGTAAGGATTGTACTCCTTGTTTTATATTGTTTCTCCTTGTTCTTCCTGCTAAAATGTATCACTTCACACATCTCTGCATTAAATTTCACCTTCCACTTCTCTACCCATTTCACCAGCTTGTCTGTGTCCTTTTAAAGTTTAACAGTATCTTCCTCAAAGTTCACAATGCTTCCAAGTTTGTGTTATCCACAATTTTTGAAATCCTGTACACCCAAGTCTACATCATTAATATATATCAAGAAAAGCAGGGGTCCGAACATCGACCCTTTGGGAACCACACTATATACCTTCCTCCAGTCCAAGAAACTACCACTCACGACTATCCCCTGTTGCCTGTCACTTCACCAGTTTTGACCAATTTCGTATCCATGCTGCTAATGTACTTTTTAATCCATGAGTTATAACTTTGCTGACAAGTTTGACAAATGGCACTTCATTAATTGGCAATACCCTCATCACAACCTCTCTGTTACCTCATCAAAATACTTAAGCAAATCAGTTAAACGCATTTAGCCCTAAACAGCTCCATGCTGGTTCTCCTTGATTAATCTACATTTGTCCAAGTGAATGTCAGTTTTGTCCCAGGTTATCATCTCTGAGGTTAAACTGACTGACCTGTACTTGCTGGGTTTATTCTTATATCCTATACTGAACATGGGTATAACATTTGTAATTCTTCAGTCCTCTGGCACCAGCCCTGTATCCAAAGAGGATTGGAAAATTATGGCTGATGCCACTGCAATTTTCACCCTTACCTCCTTCAGTATCATTGGATGCATCTCATCTGGTCCTGGTGACTGACCAGCTTCAAACACATACAGCCTATCTTCTTTAAAAAATTTTAGCCACTCAGTGTCACAACTACCAACTCTATCATGATTTCTTGGGCAGCATCTTCTTCTTTGGTAAAGACAGAGTATTAATTAGTACCCCAACATGCCCCCTGCCTCCATGTGTAAATCCCCTTTCTGGTCCCTAATTACATATGGTGCTAGGAGTAATCTGAAGATTGAGTTCCTCTTTACTAGTTTCTTTCCTAGTTCGCTAAACTCTGCATGCAGGACCTCATCCTCTTTCTAACTATGCTGTTTGTACCAACATAATTGTCCAAAACAGAATCGAACTGAGAAACATAGCTGGGTTTAAAAATGTTTGTCAAGCCTGAGTTCAGCAAAGAAAACTTGGAGACTCTTCAAAGATCTCAAACTCCTCACCATCACTTGTATAATGTAACTGAGAGCAGCTGTGCTTGGTTTTTAATGAGATCCACTTTTCCTGAAGTGGAGGAATGCTGTTAACCAAGGAGGGCTTTTGCTTGCCATTTTATGCAAATGTGCTTCAGGTTGGATGAACAGATTTTAAATGGTGAGAGGAAGAACAAGACAATTTGCATAATAATGACACAGCAGCAGATTAATATGCTAAAATGGTGCTATAATGGTGTATCTTATGTTTTGTTGTCAAAAATCACCTGCAGTAATTTCACCCCAATGTGTTAAGGAACCCTTATGGTCTGGACTATGCCACCCTACAGTGATGTAACAGAACTAGCACCCAAAATGCAAAAGCATTCCACTGGCCTCAAGAATAACCCTATCTGTTTCCTCTTTAGCAGTGCCTGACAAACTTAATGCACCATGACAAATGAGGGTTGCAGAATATGATCAAATGTGAGTATTATGACAACAGGCACTTATACTGTGAATATACGCCAAACTGCAGTGCACATGAAATAGAATTCCACTACCTTGTGACATCAGAAGTGGTTCTCATACAACAGCCAGGTCGAATTGCATTGTTGATGTTGCCATAAGTCTGTAAATTGTGTCCGACATTTCTATCCTCCGTATCTTACCTCTGGTGACAATCGTGTTTCCTGTAAATTTATTTCAAAAAGATTTCCTTGGGTTAGATATACTCTTTGGAGTAGCTTAATCTGAGTCAACCTGATATGATGCAGGGTTACTCTATCATTCGGTGTGTGAAATAAAGGATTAAAAGACAAAAGGCCGAACTATCTTCAAAGTGTCAAAACACGACAATCTTGTCAAGGGCCTTATGGAAAAAAAATATTGCACTAATGGAACACAATCTGTACAGAGTTTCAAAAGAAAAGATAACAATATCATTGAGAATTCAGGCACAGCCAAGACCTCTTGACTGCAGTGATAAGGACCATAACAGGGATAGATCACAACTGAGGTTTCTTCAAGCTGGGAATTGAGAAAGTCTGAGGGCTTTGAGATATGGCATGTTTTAATGTGGAAAAATAACTCTGAAACCTCATTTTCTTTGATCTTTTATTATAAACCATTGCAGATTTCAAACCTTTTCATCCTTTCAGCAGTTTTGCAATTTAATTTACTGAGCTAAATCCAACACTCATCAAGCCGTCCTTCCACATTTGTATTTTCAATCAAGATATTTACAAAATAATTGCGATGCTGATGGATATTTACCTACAATATATTTAAGTGCCATTGCTGTTATTTCTACAACAATATATGATATATAATCCCAGCCTGGTGACTGTAAAAATGTTCCTGTGGCATTGGCCTGTCTAATCTTCTGTTACACCCCACAGGCTAAATGTTCACCTGCACGGATACAGGGAATATTCAGGGTCAAAACATGAGAACCTGATCTTGATTTGTGCTTGTTTATCAAAGTTGTATTTTCACTCTTACTCAAGGACTGCACTGGTTCAACAAGGCAGCTTATCACCACCTTCTCAAGAGCAGTTAGGGTTGGGTCATAAATGTTGGCCATTCCAGTGATGCTCATAACCCAGGAACAAATATATATTTAAAAAATAAGACAAAATTTGTGAGGTAAGAACAGTCTATCAGGAGTAAGCTACATCCCTTCAAGCCATGGCTGATCTGAACCTCAACTCCATTTTTGTTTGAAAAAAAGAAAAAAGAATTGCATTTGTATAGCGGTTTTCATAACCAATGAGCATCTCAAAATGCTTCACGGTCAATGAAATAGTTTTTGAGGTTTAGTCACTTTTCTAATGCAGGAAGCATAGCAGCCAACTCGTGCACATCAAACTCCCCAAACCGCAATGTTGTGATGACTTGGTCACCGGTTTCCTTTTGTGTGAGTTGCTTGAGGGATAAATATCAGACGAGGCACTGTGGATAACTCCCTTGCTCTTCTTCCAAACAGGGTCATGGGATCTTTTATATCCACCTGAGCAGACCAATGGGACCTTGGTTGAACATCTCATCCAAAAGGTGGCACCTCCGGCAATATAGTACTCCCTCAATACTGCACTGAGGTGACAGCCTTAATTTTTTTTTTTTGTATTCAAGCCCTGGAGGGGGTCTTGAACCCAGAATCTCATGACTCAGAGTTAGGAGTACTAACTGAGCCATAGGTGACATACATGGATATATGTTGTGTGCATGGTGGAAAGTATCTTGGACAAAGGACAGTATATCCTTCACTTTTTTTCTTCCTGAATTTTAATCAAGTTTAATTTAAAAACTTAAGACTGCAAAGAATGCAAAGCTTCATTGTAACCCAGCAGGTCTGCAGCTTCCTGAAATTTCATTTAATCTATCATAAACGCTACCCATCTATTTCACCTCTGCAGGAACATTATGCATAAATATTTGCTGATCAGTAAAAAAAGTCACACAAAACCACGGAGTATCTGTTGGTCCTTGCATTTCCTTCTGTCTTCACGAAAAGCAATGAGTGAATCATTACTTGTTTCTAACACATCACATGTGGAAACACATCACTGTGACAGGAAAGATCTACTGTCCTGCTTGTAACCAAATCATGATCCATTCTTTACATTCTGTTCAACAATTTCATTACTCTCAGTGCAGGGGAGACAGTGATGCAGTGTCACTGGTCTAGTAATCTGGATACCCAGGCTAATGATCTGTGGACACGGGTTCAAATCCCATCATGGCAGCTGGTGGAATTTGAATTCAGTTAATAAAATCTGGAATTGAAAGCTAGTCCGATTAATGGCGACCATGAAGCTATCACCGATTGTTGTAAAAGCCCATCTGGTTCACTAATACCTTTTAGGGAAGGAAATCTGCCACCTTTATTTGGTCTGGCCCACATGTGACTCCAGATACACAGTAATGTGGTTCACTGTTAACTGCCTTCTGAAATGGCCTCGCGGGCCACTCAGTACTAGGGCAAATAGGGATGGACAATAAATGCTGGCCTTACCAGCAATGTCCACATCCCATGAAAGAATTTTAAAAAGTAATGCATAGCTTTGGTTATGTCTGCCAACAGTAAGGAAGTTTGCCACACACCTGGGCTTGGGCATCTCATGGAGGGGTGACGGGGTTTCTCCCGAGTTCTCACCATGATACTGGCAGGAAGCCAACATTAGAGAACCTGCTGAAGTCAGAAATTTACAATATTTCGCTAGAAGGTTCCACCCATCTCCCACAAAAAGTACACTGGGAATTAGGGAAACCACATGGAATCCCAAGGCCATGCAGACTGTATCGTCATAACATACATGGAAATCAATATCTGAATCATTTATTTGTGGCACGTGGACTAGACCCTCTTCATTTTTCTTTTAAAAATAGAATTATTCATAGTTCACATGCAACGCCACGGGCAAAAATTACACTTGGCATGCGGGCATGCGCCCGA
Organism: Carcharodon carcharias; assembly: GCF_017639515.1. Classification (NCBI taxonomy): domain Eukaryota; kingdom Metazoa; phylum Chordata; class Chondrichthyes; order Lamniformes; family Lamnidae; genus Carcharodon; species Carcharodon carcharias. The sequence goes on from NC_054472.1 coordinate 172,883,258, forward strand.
CACGCCCGAGCGTGAAATAAAGTGCGTTGACGTCAGCTGAGTGTGCCGATGTCAACGCGCACTCTCACGATAGTTAGGTCAGCAGGCGCGCGCTGGAGCCGGAGCCAGAAGCGCACCCTCCGACAATTAGAAGGCCTACTAAGGCCATTAATTAAACAACTGTCCTGAATTTTTCACTGCCCATTCAATCTAACGGTTGGCGGGCAGGCGAAAAGGCCAAGCGGCCTTTGCATTTTTTAGGAAACCTCATCCACAGGCGGGATGAGGTTTCCTAAAACAAATAAAAATAAAATAAAAATTTAACACTTGAATTAAAAACATGTCCCTGCTCAGAGTCACATGAGGGGACATGTTTTATGACATTTTTATTTTCTATATTTTTTTTTAAACAGCGCTTCATCTCCTTAAGGTAGCTCCATGCCTCAGGGAGATTGAAGGACTCTATTGTGCACATACATGAAGTTCGTGCTAGACCCGCTTGCCCTCCTCCCCCCTGCCCGCACAGGCAGCGCTCAGCACTGTTGCTTGCATTCCATGCTGGGCAGGCCTTAATTGGCTAGCCTGAATAAAATTGCGGTGCGCAGACCACACCCTCCTGCCCCTGTCAAGCACTCCCGCCAAAGGCAAAATTCTGCCCATGTTGAAAATCAAGGGTTACCATTCCTTCAGCGTAAACACATTTTAGGTATAACAATTATGAAAATATGGTGAGTACAATTGTGGATATGGGCTTGATGTTTCTCTAACTCAAGAATATCAGACTGTCGGACCTGCTGAGTTTTTCCAGCTATTTTTGTTTTTTTTTCAGATTTCCAGCATCCGCAGTATTTTGCTTTTGTGCTTGGACCAGGTCATCTGTTCCAGCTGGATTTGTTCAATCTCATGCCTCAGTGGATGTTGCCACCAAAACAGAAATTCATTGCTGCTGATGGTCAACTATAGAATAAATTCAACTGCTTATGCGATAGCTTTCTTTCAGAAAATAACATTTTGCAATGCAGCACATCAGTAGCTTAAGACAAAATGGGAGGAATAAGGTTACTGTTGTACCCAAACCTTTGCATCGGTGCTTGTTCTCGCCTTATGTCTGGTTCTGTTGTAGGCTAATTGGTAGAGATTGATTAGTCAACAACTTCATTGTCATCACATCAGGAAACTACCAGATAGGTAAGGTGAACTAGTCGGATCATGGACTTTTATGATCTAAAAATTTCTAAGTATCCTCATTCCTTAAATCAGTGCTTCCCAAGCTGTGCTTCTAGACCCTGTCAAGATTTTAGGGTCTCATGCTCTGACACAGCAATGGCTGCTGTGGAGTTTGGACTGAAAGCTAACCCTTTAAATCCAAGCATTTTTCTTTCCTATTTGGTAAGCATGGCCTAATGGGCAGAACTTTGAGGCATGATTGCTGCTGCAAAAACGGCTGTGAAAAGTTGGGCGCTTGTTATTTTTTTTAAACAAACACTGCAATTATCAATCATGCTGAACTCATCTAAGGAGCTAAAATACATCCACTACCCCTCTTCCCCACCTCAGGACCTAAAACATCCCTTCTTTCACCCTGCCCCTCTCCCGCTCAGGAGTTGAAGTTAGCTCCCCACCCCCTCCAGGGTCACATAAAGTCTGAGGTATTAAGATGGGGGGTCACATCAGCAAAAAGTTAGGGAAGCACTGCTTTAAATTCCAAATCCAAGCAGGTAACAGCCATGATGTACCACTAAACAAAATCACTGTTGTGTCGATGAAGCAAACTTTCGGATTGGTTGATGCAATGGATTGGATATTGTCTTTTAATCAATGAAGGTCTGGACAGAAATCCTGTCTGGACTGAAAGAATGAAAGATTCTTCTAATTTCTGATCACAGAAAATAGAATCCTATGTGAAATTAACTTGGGCAACCTCAATCTTGTACTGAATGAACACTAATCGGCACTGAATTAGACCAGAGTGTTATTGTGTGTCAATGGAAAATTGCACAAAGTCGCAGTGGCATTAGTGAGTTGGAATATAGGTCATTTTGCCAGGTCAGTTCTAGGAGAATTTGATACTGACGCAAGGGGGAGGTTTTTACTCTTCTGTCCAACAGAAATCACGTGGGTTGAGGGCAGTTAAAATGAAATGGGTGAATTAACTTCCCTGTCTCCAGTCTGTTGCATTTTTAAAGTGCCTGAGTCAGCCAGGAAACTCATGTAGTTATGCAAATTGGTGTCTTATTATGACCCCCAAAGCCATTGTAACTAGGAAATCAGTGATGCACCCACTGTGGTCACCCTGATGGTAAGAACCTGTTGACCAGATCTGGAGTTACATATCAGCCAGATGGGCTTTTATGACAATTGATGACAGCTGTCATAGTCACCATTACTGAGGCTAGCTTTATATCTCAGATTTATTAATTGAATTTAAATTCCACCAGCTGCCATAGTGGGATTTGAACCCATGTCCCCTGAGCTTTAGCCTGGGCCTCTGGATTACTAGTCCAGTGACATTGCCACTATGCCATCATCTTCCCACCATGATTTATAATCTTATCAGAACCACTCATATTTAAAACATATCAATACACTGTTACTCTGTATTGAGTTACTTCAGAGTTAATGATGTCCCATAAGTATGGAAGTCGAGACACTTTAAAATTATGTTTCCTTATTTTTCTGTATAAACAGCTGATAAATCCATCCAGCAGACAAATGTGTTGTTACATAAGTAAGCAAATATAATTTATAAGTGGCTGAATAGGAAAAAGACTTGGCTACCGATAACTTTTTATAAATGATCCATATCCGTTGTTTGCTTATATGCATGCATCACGTGAAGCTCAGAGGCTTTGTGGGTTGGAAGAATAATTCAAGGTATTTCCCTTAATGTCTGGAGACCTAAGTTCAACACAACTTCAGAATAAGTAATAATAGTCAAGTTGGAGCAATATTGAAACTGTTTATATAAAAAGCGCCAGTAATGTTGCAGTCTTCACCAAACCTGAATAACACACCCAAGGGTTCAAAGTAATTGGCCATCCGGTCAACTTTTCAGAGTTAAATAAAGATTTCAGATCTGATTGATTGTATTCTAGGAACTGATCACTATGGCGATGAAAGTAACAGCATTCTACAAAATTTTAGGGTGAAAAAACATGAGGCCAAGGGAAGGGAAGGGTGTTAGAGAAAATAGAGGACCTCTCAGAGCCAAGAGGTAGGCCAATCTGTCTGCAATGAGAGGGAATTCAGCAAGTGTGCTGACCAGCCAACAGCTGCAATTCTTAACCATCAGTGGGATCGTATCAATTTCTGCAATACATTCATCTGGTTTGTAACAACTCTAAGTACAAAAACCATAGTCAGAAACTGGGTACAGCAGAAGAGAAATGGCAGCGGAGCGATTGCAAGAAAGAGCTGACAGTACGCAAGCTAAAACACTTGCAGACTGGAGAGCACAGTTAATATCATCCGTTATTCGTTTCAACCAACGGGAGGAATAATTTGTGCTGCTTGCGAGCAACAGAAAATGAAAAACAATAAAAACAATGAGGGAGGTTGTGAGAAAAAGGAGGAGATTCCACAATCTTTCTTCTGATGCTCTCCAGCACTACAAGTGGTGTTTACTTCCTTTAGGTGACAAACTGAAGTCGAGCCCAAAGTTTAGTTGTTCTGATGTAAGATCTGATCATTCTATTTTCTGTTTTGATAGCATACAGATTCTGTTTTTAGGATAGGGGGGTTAGATTATGAAGATAATTTGCATAAACTTAGTTTATAATCTCTTGAATATATAAATTGGACGGATGGTCTGATCAAGGTGTTCGCAATGTTAAAAGAATATGATAGGATCCTCTTGAAAGGCTCAAGTACAGCTCTTCAAAGCCTGGGTTTTCATCTTCGAGGTGAAAATCGCACTCCGTGCCATTTCCCAAAATTTGATCCCACCTCCTGAATGGCCCTGCCTATCCACTGTCTTTTCAACCTACAGAGTGAAAACAGGCGAGGGACAGGACCACAGTCTCCCAAAGCAGGGCAGAGGCAGAAACGGCCAGGTTAGAAGGCCCATCACCATTCACTCGGACATTAGTCCAGTTCTATGAACGAGTGTGAGGCCCCCTAATCCTCACCTCCTATACACCCTCACCCCAACCCACCCATGCTCTGCTCACCTCTATACCCCCATACCCCACTCACCCATCCCCATAACTTTCATGCTCCATGTCCACTCACCGACCCTCGTACCCCTTTATCCCTCCACCCAGTCACCTAATATTCATCATGTACAGGAATCTTGAGCCCTATAATAACATTGGGAAGTCTTTGAATGCTCATAAAACTGTCAAGATATACAGACTCACAGTCCCCTTGATAACTCTGTCAACAATCTCTGCTGATCTGAATCCCCATTAGTGGGGCTTGGAGCTCAGCCAAACATTCATAATGAGTTTATATTGCACAGCTGTACAAACAAAACCTCCAGAGGTGAATAGTTAAAACCTTTGAAGTCATTGAAAGAGCTCAGACATGCGTTCAATCTTAAAAGCAGTTGACCAATTATCTGAGCTGTCATTTAATGAAAAGGTTAGATGGCAGGAGACAATGAATATCACTATTTTTCAATACAGAAGAAAACTTTATCCACTGGATAGTGCACTCTAATGCATCTGAACACCTTTCCAGTTTCACAATTCAGGTCAGTTTAGTGGTCACTTACCTTTTAAGAACAAAGCCCTGTCATCAATCAAAAAATCAAAAAATCAACTTATCATACAGCATTATGGTACGATGTGTGAAATTGCAGACACTTTTTGAACTAATCCTCAAAAGGTTCCCAACTTGCGAATAAGGCCCCTCCCCCAATAGTTTATGACTCCTTTGTCCTGCCGTTGCCTTCAGAAGCTAGCTTGACTCCATCAAAAATATGATTTTTTTATATTTTTAGTTAGTGCAGGGTGAAAATCCAATCAGAAGCCCACTAACTTTATTACAATTATGCTACTCCACAAAATCCATTGGGGTCAACAGAGGAAAAGTCAGGCAGGCACATAATCCATCATAAAACAAAAACAGAATTTCCTGGAAAAACTCAGCAGGTCTGGCAGCATCGGCGGAGAAGAAAAGAGTTGACGTTTCGAGTCCTCATGACCCTTCGACAGAACATAATCCATCATGATGAGCTTCTATTAGTTTGTGTGACAAAGCAGAGACTCTAGCTTTGCATGTCAGCAGTTTGTTTGACAATGGAAAACATGATTACTGAGCTGCTTCTATATTTATATATTCTCAGCTAATTGCATACAAATGCCATGTGGTGCGGGCAACTGAACTCACCAATTCTGGGTTACTACTGCAGTACAATAACCACAAGGCTACCTATCATATTCATTGTTTGCAATGGTTGAATCCAATGGAAAATCCTGAAAGTGACTCTGATCAACGGGAGCTGGAACACTTACCCGATTTCCAATCCTGCTCACACAGATCCACTAGAAATTGGACAAAATAGCAAAAGCTAGTCCTCAAGTAAAATACTGAGGATGCTGTAAATCTGTTTATATTTTCAAAAATCTCACCTTCATTATTGAACATTTACAGCAGGTTTCACTCAGTAACGTCACAAGGAAAAATCTTGAATGATTACCTTTACTCTCCCATCTTTCCTCCCTTCACCTTTGCTTCATTTTGCCCTCTCCCCTTTTCCTCCCTTCTTCCAGTTCCCTTCTGTTTCTCGTCCACCCTTTCCTTTCTACTTTCCCATTCCCCTTTTCATTTCTCTCCAGCCCTCAGGTTCATGTCTGATGTTCCCAATTGTACTGCTAGATAATATCCCAAACATTGAGCATTTATTCTAACTACTTGAAGGTACATATTTTTCAGGAGCAGCTTCCAAACCAGGAAGTCCACAAGCAAATCCAGGACAAATAGTTAAGAATTAGGAGCTGTGCACAGAGCAGGCACAGCATTATAATGCCAATCAATACAATTTCATGTGATTGGTAGGACACTCAATATCCACAGCTCAATATTTATCTAAAGTAAAACTTGACCAAGTGTGGCCTCCGAGGTTCCTGCCTACAAATAGTAAAGAGGTTTAAAGACAGTTTGCCTAAATCTTCCCCCATTCAAGGCACACATTTGAAAGAGGAAAATATCAGGGCATTCTCTCAGGGAAGGTCAGGAACAACAGCCAGTGGTCAGTAATTAGCAATATTAGAATGATAGAAATAGATTGGGATGATTGTCAAGGTGGAGGGATGTTGAGATAAATATTGTCTGTATTATTTTGGCTAAATCTGCTTACTACTCCAAAGTCATCATGGAAAGAAAAAAGTTCAAACTCTTCTCCATCAGCTACTATCTCCTCCAGCGCAGCTCTCCATCTAACTCCAGACAAACTGCAGGGAGTTCACCGATTTCTTCATGTCAAGCTGCACAGTTGTTTTAGCCTCCTGTGACTCCTCCTCCCCCAGATACCTCAATTTTACATGTTTTGCCCTGCTTTTGTCCTGACTGAACTCTCAACATTCCATATTTTGTAGTTTCTTCACTGTTCTGCATCAGCTTTTAGCACAGACCTCTTGTTCATGAAGCCCATCTCTTTTGATTTCTCCATTCCAGCTCTTCATCACCTCTTCCTCCATGCCATGCTCAGTGATATTATTAACTTGTGTCTGGCACTGCTCTAACTCACTCAAAATTGCCATTCTCACCTACTTACTGGACAAGCCCACACTTCCATTCTCTCCAATCGCTCTCCTTTTCCAAACTTCCCTTTATTACTAAACTCCTGGAATGTACTATTATGGCACAGCTGCATTCTCACCTTTCTCGCCACTTTGTGTTTAAGATCGTCCACTCCAGTTTCCATTCTGAAGCGTACTGCTCCAGTGTGGATTGTTTTGTCCCACCCCTGCATCAATCACTTGCCTCTACCTTCTTTCCCCACCATGCTGCTAGTCCATGCTTTTATCACTTCAATCCTTGGCTTCTCTTGTGTTTTCCAAGCCAGCCACCACCTTCCATAAATCGCAACTCATTCAGAATGCCAGGTCCCTTGTTGTAACAAATCACTTACCCTAATGTTGACACTACTGTTAATTATCTAGAAACATAACACTTGATTCTGGCATATGCTTTCTACTTTTTGATGTAAAAGGATTATATTCCTAGGCCCTAAAGCCCACTGCTTAAGACTTAATGAATTACCAGTTTGCTTCAAAAAACAATTATTATAACAACTGTCTATTGATGCAACACAGATGTCAAACAAGGTAGTTATAATGGGTTCATTTGAAATGTTGGAAGACTTTCTTGATGGAAAGGGCAATAATAGCTAGAGTAGCTAGACATGTACAATGGCTGTGATAGCAGAGCTGATGGTGTAGCAGCTGCAAACAGGGAAAGAAGTGGTCTGGATCACATCAAAGCTTCAGGGACTTCCTACATAGACAAAAGGGAATATTTACTCTACTGCAGACAGATTCGATACTGCTCTTTTACATGAACAAAGGCTATAGATAGTTATTAGTTAACTAGACGTTAAATTAGAGACTCACGAATAAAAAGAACATTACTTAAATAACACATGCTTAAATCTTACTTTATTTTTGGAATGCAGATGTGTACTTTTATCCCAGGTGGGAGTTGGATAAATGCATGAAGAGAAAAACTTTACAGGGCTTGGGGGAAAGAGCAAGGGAGTGGGATTAATTGGATGGTTCTATCGTAGAACCAGCACAAGCACAAAAGGCCAAATGGTCTTCTGCTATTCTCTATCATTCTATGATTATATGATTACATTAGGATGAAACCTAATGACTAAGAAATATTTATAATGCATTTCTAGTGTGATATTATTTTGTCAGCAATCCATCTAGATTTCCAATAGGCTTTCCAATGTTGGCCCAGTGGCCCAAAGGTCAATGGTAGGAGGAGGCTAAACCCAGACCAGCAATGACCTTAATGAATTCTGTGGAGCCATTACGAACTCCCCTATTCCCCCTACGTCCACAGCAACATTTTCTAAAATATGCTTTCTAATGGTAGCTGCAGCGACCACTCAAGAAGCCTGTACAGAGCAGCTGCATTACTCAGCAATTCAGTGCAGTGCTCCTGAAATAGGTATCAGGCACCTCATTTACATAACATGAGGGCCAAATGCCTGTTTCAGGTGAGCTCCATGAGAACATGGGCAGTTGTTTATACACCAGCTCACTTAGCACTGTTCGGGTGTGGGACATTGCTGTCTGAAACTGGCCTTCAGTGCACCCATTTTCAAGCCCTAAATCCTAACTGCATCATAAAATCTAAATGTTACCTGCTCTTCAAATGTTCTGTATGCTATGGAAGGACACATCAGTTTCAGTGATGGATGTTTTTTTATTCATTCATGGGATGTGGGTGCCATTGACAAGGCCAGCATTTATTGACAATCCCTAATTGTCCTTGAGAAGGTGGTGGTGAGCTGTCTTCTTGAACTGCTGCAGTCCATGTGGTGTAGGTATATATCCACAGTGCTATTAGGGAGGGAGTTCCAAGATTTTGACCCATTGACAGTGAAGGAACAATGATATATTTCCAAGTCAGGATGGTGAGTGGCTTGAGGGGAATCTTCCAGGTGGTGATGTTCCCATGTGTCTGTTGTCCTTGTCCTTCTAGATGGTAGTGGTCGTGAGTTTGGAAGGTGCTGTCTAAGAAGCCTTGGTGAGTTCCCGCAGTGCATTTTGTAGATGGTACACACTGCTGCCACTGTGCATCGATGGTGGAGGGAGTGAATGTTTGTGGATGGGGTGCCAGTCAAGCGAGCTGCTTTGTCCTTGATGGTATCAAGCTCCTTGAATGTTATTGGAGCTTCACTCATCCAGGCAAGTGGAGAGTATTCCAATATACTCCTGACTTGTAGATAGCAGACAAGCCTTGGAGAGTCAGGAGGTGAGTTATTCGCTGCAGGATTCTTAGCCTGCTCTTGTGGCCACAATATTTATATGGCTAGTCCAGTTCAATTTCTGGTCAATGGTAACCCCCCCCAGGATTTTGATAGTGGGGGAATTCAGCAATAGTAATGCCATTGAACATCAGGGGGCGATGGCTCAATTTTCTCTTGTTGGAGATGGTCATTGCCTGCCAGTTGTGGGGCACAAATGTTACTTGCTACTTCTCACTCCCAGGCCTGGATATTGTCCAGGTGTTGCTGCATTTGGACGTAGCCTGCTTCAGTTCTGAGGAGATGCAAATGGTGCTGAACGTTGTGCAATCATCAGTGAACATCCCCATTTCTGACCTTATTATGGAAGGAATGTCATTGCTGAAGCAGTTTGAGCCTAGGACACTACCCTGAGGCACTCCTGCAGTGATGTTCTGGAACTGAGATGACTGAGCTCCAACACACAACCATCTTCCTTGTGTTCGGTATGACTCCAACCAGTGGAGAGTTTTCCCCCGATTCCCATTGACTCCAGTTTTGCTCAGGCTCTTTTTCACAAGCACCCAATATTTCTTCTTGTACTCTTTATCCTTCATTGTGGTTACTGTTAGGGGGCCTATAGACCACTCCCAATAGTCTGTGAGGTATGATTCCATGAGGATGGCTATGTCAGGCTGTTGCTTGACTAGTCTGTGAGACAGCTCTCTTAATTTTGGCACAAGCCCCCAGATGTTAGTAAGGAGGTCTTTTCAGGGTCAACAGGACTGAGTATACAGTTGGCATTTCCAGTGCCAAGGTTGATACCTAGTGTCATCCCTTTTAGGAATTGTAGCAGTTTGATACAGCTGAGTTGCTTGCTGGGCCATTTAACAGTCAACCAGATTGCTGTGGGTCTGGAGTCACACGTAGGCTAGGCTAGACCAGGTAAGGGCAATAGATTTTCTTCCCTAAAGTGAACTGGATGGTATTTTCTTTTTAATGACAATGGTCAATTCCAGATTTTTGTTAAATTCAAATTTCACCATCAGCCATGGTGGAATTTGAACCCAGTCCCAGAGCATTACCCTGGGTCTCTGGATTACTCATCTTCGCCACCACCTCCCCTTGCACAGCCTTCAGCTTTAGCATGACCCAGCCCGTAGTTAGTGAGATACCAATGTATCTACATTTGAGTAAATAATCAGAAATTTACCCCGTCCCTCATGGTTTTGTCAATGAATAACAGTATAGGCCTTTTGTAATAATACACACAAACACAAACTAGGTGCAGGAGTACGCCACTTGGCTCTTTGAGCCTGCCCTGCCATTCAATAAGATCATGGCTGATCTGATTGTAATCTCCTGCCTATCCCTGATAACATTCACCGCCTTGTTAATCAAGAATCTATCTAGCTCTGCTTTAAAAATATTGAAAGATTGCTTCCACTGCCTTTTGAGGAAGAGAGTTCCAAAGACGCACGAGCCTCTGAGAGAAAAAAATTCTCATCTCTGTTTTAAATAAGCGATCCCTAATTTTTAAATCATGACCTCTAGTTCTAGATTCTCCCACAACGGGAATCATCCTGTCTAGACCCACTTTGTCAGGGACCCTCAGGATCTTAAAGGTTTTGATCAAGTCATCTCTTACTCTTCTAAACCACAGTTGTTACAAGCCTAACCTGTCCAACCTTTCCTCATAAGACAACCTGCCCATTCCTAGTATTAGTCTAGTAAACCTTCTTTGAACTGCTTCTAACGCATTTATATCTTTCCTTAAATAAAGAGATCAGTACTGTACACAATACTTCAGATATGGTCTCACCAGTGCCCTGTACAACTCACAGCAAATTATCTTTGGTTTAATTCCAAGTCTGTGTTGATTGAGGCATCATAATGGGGTGTTCCCATTCCTGACTATTGACCAGTGAGTCTTGCTAGAAAGTGTGTGCATGTGGACGTTTAGAGAGGACAGATTGGGTGTGACTGTGGTGTGCTCTGTGGCCTGTTGACACTCACTGGCAAGTCTCACACACTGAGAGATGTACCCACTCCAGCAAGAGTCAGCACCTCAGGAAAGAGGGGAAAAGCAGGAGAAAATTAGTGAGAAAGAAATCCTAGGAAAGATGTTTCAATGACCTAGAGAGCTAGGTTTGGTACTCAGTTATGGGGATGAGGAATCTGGTGGTGAATTGCCCACCCATTGTCGAAATGAAATGAACATCAGGCAGGTTCTATAATGAATGGGCAAGACTCCTGGGTTAGGTATTGAAGGTGAATAATTTTAGTCTTAGATCTTCTCAAACTAATTAATTTGACACAACACAGTTACATTCTTAAATAGCACGCTTGAGGGCCCAACAGCCCTGTGATTACTTTTAAAATTATAGTTTATCATTTTCCATACACTCCTCTGGTCATTGAAGAGGCAATTAGGAACATATTTTCCTACATTACAACAGTGACTACACTTCAAATGTACATCAATGGTTATCAAGTGCTTCTTTAATGATGATTAACTTCCCTTCACTTGTATTTATTGTTGTTCTTCTCTTTGTGCAAAGGGTTAGTATGAAATACCAATTCACACTTCACTAGTGATGATCATACAAATCCCTTTCCATTGACTTTGGTGCTTGTGAGTCCTGAAATTATGACCACTTATGAAATATCAACAGAAAGCTCACACTTAACCAATATACATCCATTGGCATGATCCCATAGAGAAAATGCAAAATGTGTACTTACAAAACCAGTGATCAACTGAAAATATTTTCCTTTAGGCATGCATTTTGTCACAATATGTCCTGCTTTTATTTTCCGTTAGACATGCATTTTGTCACAATGTGTCCTGCTTTCTCTCCACTTCTGCCCATTAACAGAAAATCTTAAGAGTAACTTTGTTAAAATTGACATGTGAACTGCTTCAAAGGAGAAGACCACAATGACATTTTACTATGCTGTTCAACTTAGTGTCAGTTCTTCAAGTAAGCCTGCTCCCCACAGATCATAGATATGCTTTTCAGTTAAAATTATGAGTTTGCACCATGACCCCTGTGCTCACTGACCTACATTGGCTTCAAAATCTGCAACCCTCGATTTTAACATTCCCATCCTAGTTTTAAAATCCCTCCATGGCCTTGCACCCCCTCATCTCTGTGCCCTGCAAACCTCAAAGATGTCCAGATTCCTCTAATTCTGGCCTCTTGCACATCCCCAATCTTCATCATTCCACCATTGGCAGATGTGCTTTCAGGTGTTTTGGCCTTAAGTTCTGGAATTCCCTCCCTAAACTTTTCCTCCTCTCTATCTCTCTCTCCCCTTAATCACGCTCCTTAAACCCTCTTTGACCAAGCACTTGGTTGCCTATCCTAATATCCCTTCATGAGCCTCAGTGTGTAATTTTTTTTGATAATTGCTCCTATGAAGTAGCCTCTAATGTTTTTACTAGAGGCAAAGACATTATATAAACGCAAATTGTTGTTATTCACTTACATATAGCACTTGGAAACCAAGAAATATGATTTGTTTGGAATATAGCTGCTCCACTGTGGTGTGAAATAAAAAAATTGACATCCTTGAAAGAAATCAGCTCATTATGAAATTCATCTCCCAATGGTGCACACAATTTGTCAGATTGAAGGGGCTATCGATATAATTCAGGTATTGTTTTACACATGTTGCAAGGTTTGAGAATGTACATTTAATCAAGCTTTACTTCAAGTAGTGGTCCCACACCCAACTTTCATGTTTATGTTTAGCTTTTTCCATTTTATAATTTATTGTTTCCATTTCTATCGGTTGTTAAGTACATATTAGATTTTATTTTGAAAGTTCTGGAGTGCATTTTAACATTTAGTACCCGGAGACGGAGAGGAAATTTGGGTGAATTGTATAATGGCTGGCCCATCTGTGCCAGTTTCTGCCTGGCATTGCAACACTGTAGCTTTCTTCCTAGTTTAGTGTTAGAAGTCAGGATTGTAGTCATGATTCCTTACATGCTGCGTTCCTACCTGAGTCTTGCCATCAGCAGACTATATGTGGAAAGGAGAGATGAGAGATGGATGGAGTAAGAGAAAAATCAGTTCCCCTATTCTTTCATGGGATGTGGATGTTGTTGACAAGGCCAGCATTTGTTGCCCATCCCCAGTTTCCCTTGAACTGAGTGGCTTGCTTGGCCTTTTCATTGCTGTGGATCTGGAGTTACATGGAGGCCAGACCAGGTAAGGATGGTAGATTTCCTTCCCTAAAGGACATTCATGAACCAGATGAGTTTTTATGACAAATGATGATAGTTGTCATGGTCACCATTGCTGAGGTTAGTTCTAGATTTATGAACTGAATTTACATTCTGCCAGCTGCTGTGGTGGGATTTGAACCCATCCCCAGACTATTTACCTGGGCCTATAGATTACAAGCCCAATGATGTTACCACTATGCCATCATCTTCCCCCAAAATGGTTGATGGGTTAACTTTGATTGTTGTTCAATAGCTTTACCATTAATTGGGGAATGTTACGTGATACAGAAAAACCTGGGGGATACGGTTATTTGTTTTTAAATAACCAAAACACAAAGTTAAATTGTTTTGGTTTTGGCCAGAATCTTCAAGGGACAGATGAAAATTGAGGAATGTTAAATATTAAAGTAAGCTGATACTTTGATGCACAAATATATAAGCCAAGCATTTTCAGACTGTTTCTAACCGCAGATGCTGTCATGCCCAGCAAAAATTCTCCTTATTACCACAACTTATTTCTTAAAGGAGGAACCAGGCGTATTCAAGAATGCAAAATAAATATGAGCAGGAAGGTTAACCTTACCCAAGGGCTAAAAAGAAAATGTAATAGGAAATTGGAAATAAGGCAAATATAACTCAAAGTGCAGAGGGAGGTAGTGGCCTCAAATAAAGAAATAAAAACCTAAAACTAAAGGTCACCAATACCTGATTAGAAAATGAAGTTTTCACATTTACCTGGTAACAAGAGAACTTCACACTGGACTGGAGGATAGAATTTCACAGAGCTGAGGTGGAGAGGCAGTCATTTTTGGAAGGGGTCACAATGCCACTGAGCTGCAAATGAACCAGTAGCAGATCCAAACATTGCTCTGCAGTGTAACAGAATTAGCTCCAGCAGAGCCAGGAACAATGCAAACACAATGGTGGTGATTGTATCCTTCTCGTTGTCTGGAGCTGCTAATATTAAGTGTGAGATTTTCCATCATGAGTCATAAACCGGACCCATGGGAAGAATCTTCTGTATGGCATGCAGGAGTGTGCATCCTGACATTACCACGCGTCATTCCAATCTTTCATTCGGCGGGCGCACACTGGAGTCTGCTGCATGAGGAGAGGTGTTTGGGAGACTGAAAACAGCACGAGAGGAGAGACAGTCGGGAGATTGAAAACAGCGCAAGAGGAGAGGTGATTGGGAGAATGAAAACAGCGCGAGAGGAGAGGCAGTCGGGAGATTGAAACCAGCGCAAGAAGAGTGGTGATTAGGAGAATGAAAACAGCGCAAGTGGAGAGTCAGTCAGGAGATTGAAAGCAGCGCGAGAAGAGAGTCAGTCGGGAGATTGAAAACAGCGCCGAACTGTCAAAGGCTTGTTAAGGCCATTAATAAAACAATTAACCAGTTTGACAGGGCTGACTGTCCAAACATAAGGTTGGCGGGCAGGCGAAGAGCCCAGACGGCCTTCGCATTTTTCATGAAACCTCATCCACAGGCTGGATGAGGTTTCATGAAGGGTTTATTAAATTAATAAATATTTTCATACATTTCATAAACATGTCCCAGATCATGCGACACTGTCACATGAGGGGACATGTGTATATGATTTTTAACTTTATTTATTTTAAACTTTAAAACTGAACTTAATCTCCCTGAGGCACGGAGCTGCCTCAGGGAGATTTCTGCACTCTTTTGCATGCATGTGCGAAAGAGCGCAGGCCCTGACTCTCCCTCCTCCCCCAACCCGTGCAGGTAGCGCTGCCAGGCACGTGTCACGCTGGGTGGGCCTTAATTGGCCAGCCCACGTAAAATGGCAGTGCACAGCCGATCGCGGGTGGTGATTGGCTCCAGGCCCACCCATGCCCATTCCCAACCAGCCCGCCCAATGGGGAGAAAATCCTCCCCCATGTGTCCTGTCTTCCTCTGGGCATTTGGATATATTGCTACATTAAAGAAAAAGGGATAATAATTTTGTTCTGTCTACTAGCGGATGTGAGGTTTGCAGTGCATGACTCCTCGTACGAATTCCAGGAGAAGCAGGCAGCAAACGAACTTCATGCTGCCTGCTCTTCTCAATGATTGTGGCATGCAGCCTAGAGCTAAATGGGTTGCTGACTGGCTGCATGCTTAGCTCCTGCATGAGTGACTAGCATATGTTATAACTACCCTACGCTTCTTAAATGTAGCCTATGCCTCTTAAAGGGGTGGCGTGTTCAGTCTGCAGCAGCTGATAGAACTGTAGCAGAAAGTGTATTAGAAAAGAAATAAGGCTACCAGTGGAGCAGTAGGCCAAAGAGACACTTCCCCAATTCTCTGATGTGGCACCGAAGGCCTTAGTCCACTTAGTCCAGGTGGCAGAAAGAAGGGGCGAGGTCAAGGTGCCCTCCAGGCATGCTTTGCTAATGGAATGGGAGCTGCTGGCCATGGAGGTCATTTCAATGAGTCTGGTCCTGAGGACCTGGCTTCAGTGCTGTGAAACATTCAACGGCCCCACACAGGTGGTTAAGGTCAGTGAATACATCTTCAAATGCCAGCACCTACCCACTGAACTGAACCACCAACCTCACACACTGCTTAATATACCATACCCCCATCATTCACCAATCAGCAATCAGTTCCTGTCTAACATTCAGACCCTTCAACTAACGCTTATACACTTACCAATGTTGCAAGCCTCACACCCAAATCTTGTATCTTCCACATACCATGAGCTATTTAGCTGTGATAGAGGCATCACCCAAACATACTTACACCACTTCCCTTGCAAGACAAGGTCACACATGACAGAAGGCAGCAACAGGGAACCAGCAGGCATGCCTGAATCTGCCAAGCACTTTGGAGGAAAGAGTGCTACAAATTATTGGGCCGGCAGTGACTAAGGCCATTGCAACCGGTATTGCTGAGAGCATCCAGGATGCTGGCACGCTCCTGCTTTATGCACCTTCTCAAATCCAACTTCATCCTCAATCATCCCCATATGACCACTGATCCACAATTCCCCATCTATCCATCCCTCTACCACAGTTCTTCACAGTGTCCTTTTGGCCAAAATCCTAATTAATCCTAATCCCAATTAAAGTGAAAACTGCAGATGGTGTGACCATGGACCTCTTACTTTCCACCCAAACTCTGTTTCACTCACCCTTCCTTTCTCAATTTTTACTTTCAGATCCCCAAGAGTTGCTGCCTGACCAGCCAGTGCAGCCTAGCTATGAAGAGCAAGAGCAAAAGCAAATATCTGATGAAGAAGCACCATCATTTAATCTGACACTTGCAGCTACTAGCTCGGATACTGACACTGCAATACCTAGAGCATAGAGGGGGGAATCAGCACATGATGAGTAACTGAGCATGATTGGGCTACAGCCATTCTAGGGGGAATAGATAACACTTGTTCCAGCTCCCCAATGGAGGCAAGGTCACAGACAAATTCTTCTGCAGAGGACATCAATGAGGTCATTGATGGGTGAATTCAGGAGAAGGCTTATGGCATGCACACAGAGACGCTAGGCTACCACAGAGCTTGTTGTCACTGCCAAGGAACATGAAGGCATCTGGCTCCAGCTGGGCAGAAGGCATCATGCAGAGCTTGGAACCCATCCTTTCAACATGGAAGTGGTGGACAACTTTGCGGCAGCACTTGCAAATCCAGCTGCGATGCAGTATCTGGTGACTGCTATCTCAGCTCCTATTGCAGCACAGGCAGGTATCACCCAATGTTTGAGTGCTGCAGTGGAAACATAGACTGAGCTCATGAGATCTCTTCTTGTTGCCATGCAAGCCCAGCTTGATGCCATGCAGTCTCAGGCCGCTGGCATCATAGTTGTGGATGCTAATGCTCAAAGGCATTCAGGCTTACCAGGATTACCAGGATTGCAGAGATGCCACCCTGAGGGATTGGCCATGGCTCCCTGGTGCTCAAACCTGCTATCATCTTCAGGTCAGCATTCATTCGTCTACAGTCATGAAGCTAACATTTTTGTATTATATTATTGTGGTTTATTGTGAAGTAGGTTTATGGGTGTGAGTGAAGATGGTTCTGTCTGTGTGATTTAATTGAATTAGAGCCAGGTAGACTGCAAGCTTGAAATTATCAAAGGAGGTTAGGAATAAAAGGCATTTGAAATGCTAATGATTAAACATAGCTGAAGGCTTAGCATGTAGGGTGTGAAAGAAATTTGCATTTTTACATAAGTGAAGGCGTTGTTTAAGTTTCAAAGGGATCATAGGGTGTATACAACTAACAAGATAAGCAAGGCCAAGCAGCATGTTTATGTTTCCCAAAGATACTGACCAAATTGGCAACATGAAAGATTTTTATATTATGGGAAAAGTAAATTTCCAAAGACATATAGAACAATGGGATTTACCGATTAAAGACAGAGAAACATATATAAAGAAGGATGGAAGGCTATGTTGTGTGGCCATGTAAGATCAAAAAGGACAATGTAAAACAGCCTTGAGGAAGCGTCCAGCCGCTTTTGCTGAAGTCTGCTGTGTCCAGTAACCAAAGGTGGAGGAAAGCCTTTGGAATTCCACTGTCGAGTTGGTGCTGTAGTAAACTTGCTGGTTGCCTATTTACGGTTAAAATCTATTTTAGGACTGTTACCTTAAAAGGGATGTTTAGTTGGGAGTCAGGTGAATTACGGATTTTGGGATTTGTTATAGTGTTAAGTAACTGTAATCTTGTGTATGTGCTTGAAATATTTTCTTTTGTTAATAAAGGTTTTAATTGAGTTTTTAAAATCTCAAAGTTTTAGTGGACTCATTACTTCTGAATTCAGTGCACAAACCTTTTCGTAATAAATATAAATTGCAAAACTGTTGTGATAGCGTGGCCAAGTTTCCCTTGTGGATTTGGTCTGCCTGACACACATCATCTGCCACGTCATAGCACTAACATTATTACTTCACCACTGCTCTTCCTGTTATATCAGTCAGCCACCCCAGACTATTGCCATGTTTAGATGATATAGTCTGAAGCCCAGCCCTCAAGGGGGTTGTGAAAGGCCATAAGCAGCCTCTCTCACTAAAAGTCTATAACCTTCCACCAGCCATGCCAAATGGATCATTAGGATAGGCAAAGGCACCCACAAGACAGGCACTAAGGGAATGCACAAGGATGGATAGATCAGTTTTTTAATGTATTATTGGAAGTGTTGTAGGATAAAGTTGTTGGAAATTTTTTGGGGATGCCTTTTATTTCAGAATTTTGGCAAAAGGACACTGTGATGGTTTGTAGTAGAGGGATGGATAGATGTTGAATTGCGGAACAGTGGTGATGTGGAGATGATTTTAGGGAACCTGAGTCTGATTAACTGCTCACGGACAGCCTGTCTGGAATGATGGGTTCACGGATACCTGTTCTCTTCCTCCTCTTCCATATTCTTCTCCTCCCTCTGTGCACAACTTCCCCTCTCTGCTGTCAGTGCTCCATCTCTGTGTCATGCTTCAGCCCAAGAGGCACTGCAACTATACACCCCAAGAATCAGAGCAGGATTTCTGCTGACAGGCCTTCAAACTTCACGCATCTCCTTAGAAAAGTCCAGCACCATTCCCTCTGACTCTAACAGTTTTTCAGAAGTCACCCAACAACACTGAACACAGTATTTCCACTTTTGCGCAGCAAAAGAAAATCAAACGCACCTCACCTTGAAAGTTGCCATGCTGATCCTTTTCACTGATGGAGGAAATCCCTTGTGCAGCTGCACACAAGTTCAGCTGAGAATGTTTAAGTCTTAACAGGTACAAAATAGCAGTTCAGGTGCAAAGTCAATGTTAGAAGCTGGCCCACTCTTCTTGCTTCCAGCACACGCCCATTCCATCATCCTTTCAAACATGGCCGCTGCATCAGAGGGGGCTGGAAATAGATTGAATGTCATTTTCCAGCAATCCTAGCTGCCCTAGCATCAACACCAGTAGAGCCACAGAGTCTAAGTTTGTGACCAAGGTAATGTAAGTTCAATGTTGTTGTTATTAATATCCCATTTTCCATAATGGTAGAGAAATCACTCTCACTTCAATAAAATTCATTCAGTACTATTATGCGGGCTTGCACAAAATTCCCTTATTCACTCTTACTCATGGAAGACAGATGTGATATTTATCACACAAATTTATGGTCATGATCCTGAGTCAGGAGATAACCATCTTGCCAGATGCAGGAGAGTTATTAGGCTTCATTATCTTGGCTTACACCAGTGAAGCATTCTTGCAGTTCTAAATATTTACATTTAAACACACTGTTGTTTGTTTCATTCAACCTTCATGTATTCTTTCTGTACAAGTTAGTTATTTCATTCTGTCATTACAGATGTATTTTTTATATCCACTTAATGTCCTGGCATGGGATTTGACTCATAGCAGATTCCAAACCTTCTCCTGCCACCTGAATGTTTATATTATTTAAAACCTTTTCCGATTGAATACACATGTTCACTTCTTCCAATTTCACGGGACATTTATATTCTACCACAATTTTTATTAAAAGGACGCTCTAAAGAACACAACTGTATGTTTGAGCCACTGTTGTTATACCTAGGTTATTAGAATAAAGATATCCATGTGCACTTGGTACCCAGGTGACTCATTCCAACAGAAAAGATGGGTATAGCCTGGAAATATTACCAGGGGAATTGGAAAGGTGTCAATGCTGCATCAGGTAATGGGAGCAGCTAGTTTGAGTACCACAGAGTGGATCATGTTTTGCTCTATAGAACCGTTCAGTAACACACTTATAGCCTGTCTGGTTCATGACCATTGTCCTAGGGTGATACATGCTTGCATCAGGATTATATCTTTCTCTTTTCCATGCCATATAAAATAGAAATGGAATGTCTTATAGGAAAGTCTGTGTCTTCTCATTTGCCAGACTTTTATAGCCTCTTTGTAGATTATTTTTAAAGAAGTTGAAACAGATGGAATCTATTTTCCATCATATTTGCAAACAATTTTGCTGCTGAAAATTGCTCATGGAGGGAAATATTCACAAAGAAACAGTTCATAGTTCAGGAAAATATGTTGCAACTTCTTTTTTCCATATCTTTTGACTGAAAATCATAGGCAGATGGGAAAGCTGTGGACAATACTCTGAAGAATGGCAATCATTTGAAAAATACATTAGCCTTAATGTCCATTATTGAACCTTGCTCTCTCAGATTACTCAAACATAGGTAACTTCAATTTGAGCTATGCATATCTCAGCAACTAAATATTTGAAAATGTTGGGGAGCAATAAATACTAAACCAACCGAACTTGGCAAGATTAGATGGTCACAGCGAGCCAGTAATAATAAACTGGGGATGGCTAAATTAAACGTCTGTGTTATATTAAGGAGGGAGTCAGTGCACATCTTACTGCTCACAACCATCCAGCTTGAAAACAAATCTATAAACTTATGGGAATAGCCACCAGTAGTCACGATCATTTAGTCAGAGGTTTCCAAGATATTAACATGCCAAGCAGACGGACTTGAAATGACCCCTGTAATTTGTTGGATAATAGGTTTCAGCTACTCTAGTGGGTTAAGAGTTACCAGATCTGCATACAAATAGTATACAAACAGCTTGTCAAAGTAGTTCCACATTTTTAAATTTTATATTGTAAGTAATCTTAGTAATGTTCAAAGGGCTGTTATAAGGATAATTATACCCCTTTTATTCTTGCAACTTTACACAGATATAAAAGCAGCGTTGAACCCATGCCTATGTCAAGCTGCCAACACAGACCACCCATGCCACAGACCAGTACAATCACAGTATGAAATGAAATGTTGGCAGACATATCTACGAAGCATCTTCACATGGGTTTTGCATGAGTGTGCAATGGTATTCCAGGCACTATTACAGTATTTATTCTCTTTAGTTCACACAGCGATTGTCTGTTTAATCCTGGGCAAATAACCTTGGGGCAAAGTGATTTTAAAATATGTGGAATATTTTGTTAGAAGTTTCTACATGTGCACTAAAATTAGACTTGCAAAAATGTGGCTGCCAATGTAAGCTTGTAGCATAAATTCATGGAATTTCAGATTATATACAGATAAGAGTAGAGTGCAGATTGAATAGATGTGCTCACACTGTATCATGGGTAGACCACACCTTGAGTACTCAGGCCTCCTCCTGCAGCTTTTTCTGGTACATTGATGACTGTATCAGTGCCGCTTCCAGCTTTCACCACAAAATAGAAAATTTCATCAACTTTGCTTGGAATTTCCACCCCTCCCTCACCTTCACAAGCTACTCTCCCCTTCCCTTTCTCGGCTTCTCTACATCCATTTCTGGGAATGGGCTACCTATTCCCTATATCTACTAGAAGCCCATTGACTCTTGCAGCTATCTCAATTACACTTCCCTACGCTTCACTTCCTGGAAGGGCTCTCTTTCAATCTCCCAGTTTCTCCATCTCCATCGCATCTGTTCTAACAGTGCCACTTTTCAGTGCTTCTGTTACAGCTTCCATTATCCTCAACCAAGGATTCCTGTCCAGCATGGTTGACAGGGCCCTTGGCTGCATCCATCGCATTTCCCACATTTCTGACCTCACCTCTTCCACTCCCACCCAGAACCAAAAATATTGCTTTTGCTTCTTTTACCAATTACCTTAAATCTGTGCTCTCTGGTTCTTGATCCTTCTGCCAATGGGAAGTTTCCCCCTATCTACTCTGCCCAGGCCCTTCATTATTTTGAATACTTCTATCAAATCTCCTCTCAGCCTTCTTTTCTCCAAGGGAAAGAATCCCAACTTCTCCAATCTATCTTCATAACTGAAGTTTCTCATCCCTGGAGTCATTCTTGTAAACCCCTTCTGCACTCTCTCCAATGCCTTCACATTCTTCCTAAAATGCAACATCCAGAACTGCACTCAATACTCAATTGAGGTCTAACTAGTGTCTTATAAAAGCTCAACATGACCTCTTTGCTTCTGTACTCTATGTCCCTATTAATAAAGCCTAGGATACTGTTTACTTTATTAACTGCTCTCTCAACCTGTCCTGCCACCTTTAAGGACAAGTGCACATATACACCCAGGTCTCTCTACTCCTGCATCCCCTTTAGAGTCATACATTTTATTTTATATTGTCTCTCCATGTTCTTCCTATCAAAATGTACCACCTCACATTTCTCCACATTGAACTTCATCGGCCACTTATCCATCCATTGCACCAAATTGTCTACGTCTGTTGAAGTTCTACAACCTCCTCACAATTCACAAGCTTCCAAGTTTTGCATCATCCATAAAATTTGAAATTGGTCCCTGTACACCAAGGTCTAGATCGTTAATATATATCAGGAAAAGCAGGGGTCTCAATACCAATTTTGGGGAACTCCACTACAGACCTTCCTCCAGCCCGAAAACATCCATTAACCATTCTTTTCTATTTCGTGTCACTCTGCCAATTCTGTATCCATGTTGCTACTCTCCCTTTTATTCTATGAGCTATAACTTTTCCCACAAGCCTGTTGTGTGGCACTGTATCAAATGCCTTTTGGAAATCCATGTACACAACATCAACAACAATGCCCTCATCAACCCTTGCTGTTGCCTCTTCAGAAAACTCCAGCAAGTTACTTAAGCATGATTTCTCTTAAGAAATCCATGCTGGCTCTCCTTAATTAATCCTCATTTGTAGTTGTAGAATTTGTAGAATTATAGTTTCTAGAAATTTCCCCACCACCAAAATTAAACTCACTGGTCTGTAGTTGTTGGGTTTATCCTTACCCACTTTTTTGAACAAGAGTGTAATGTTTGCAATTTTCCACACCTCTAGCACCACCCCTGAGCCTAAAGAAGACTGTAAAATTATGGCCAATGCCTCCACAATTTCTACCCTCACTTCCCTCAGTATCCTTGGGCGCATCTCATCCTATCTTGGTGCCTTGTCAACTATAAGTACAGACAGCCTATTCAAAACTTATTAATTTTACACCCTTTTAGTGACTGAGTTTCCTCCTCTTTCACCATGACCTGGGTAACATTAGATGTCTGTAGAAGGCTTTGGGATTCCATTTCATGACATTTGCCAGTCACTTTTCATACTCCCTCTTTGCTTCTCTCATTTGCTTTCACATCTCCCCTCTGGGCCTCTGTATTCAGACTCGTTCTCAATTGTATTTTCTACTTGACACCTGTCATAAACACACTTTTTCATCTTAATCTTAATTTCTACTCCCTTTGCTTTGGGAGTTTTGGATTTGTTTGCCCTCCCTTTCCCTTTTCAGGGAATATATCTTGATCTTGCCTGAACCATCTCTTCTTTGAAGGTAGCCCATCATTTGCTACCATTTCTCCTGCCAACCTTTGACTCCAATTTATTCGACCCAGATCCGTTCTTACCCCATTGAAGTTGGCTTTTCCCCAGTTAATTATTCTCATTCTGGATTATTCATTGTCCTTTTCTAAAGTCATCCTAAACCCTTATGATACAATGATCACAGTCCCCTAATTTTTCTCCCACTAACACTTGATCTACTTGGCCCAGCTCATTCCTAAGAACCAGGCCTTTCTGTGACTCCATTCTTGTTGGACTGGACACAGACTGCTGTAGAACATTTTCCTGAACACACTCTTGGAACTCTATTCTCTCTCTGCCCTTTACCCTACCACTATCCCAGTCTATATTTGGATAATTAAAATCCCCCATTGCAACTACTCTAAAGGTTTTGCACTTCTCTGTAATTTCCTTGCAGATTTGTTCCTCTACTAGTAGGTGGCCAATAGATTACACCGAGCAATGTAATTGCACCTTTTTTGTTGTTTCTTATCTCATAGTGAGAGACATCTACATTCTATTCTTAAACAAACAGTTTCTCACAAACAGACTTCAACGTCTAAGATTTTTGCTACTGTAAGCAGCAAAACAGGTCATGAATTCCCAGAATCCTTCTATCTTGGCATCTTTCCTATCCTATGCCCTACTTCTCAGCTTTCCCACTTTACCACTACCAAAACCATCTCCTAATAAATAAAAACAAAAAATGCTGGAAAAACTCAGCAGGTTTGACAGCATCTGTGGAGAGAAAGACAGAGTTAACATTTCGAGTCTGTATGACCCTTCTTCAGAGCTAAGGAGATGGAAAAATGTGGTGGAATATATATTGTTCAAGGCGGATGGAACAGGTGGGCCAGCGATATGTGGAGGCAAAGAAGATATTGCAAAATATGTCATAAACAGAAGGTGAAAGGGGTGTTAATGGTGGTGGTACTGGCTAAAGGAGGTGCTAATGGTGACATTAAGAGTTGAAGGCAGAATGTGATAATAGCTGGACCAGGGTAAGCACTCTGGAAAGAACAACCTAAGCAAGTGATAGATGGCCCAAGTGGGGGTGGGTTAGGTTGGTGGGAAAAAAGATTGAAAATAGGCTAAAAGGTGGGGATAAAACAATGAATAAAAATGGAAATAAATTCTGAAAAAAATTATAAAAGTAAGTGGAAAAATAAATAAAAATAAAAAAAATAAAAATGAATATTGAAAAAAGGGGATCAAAAAGGGGTGCAGGAGAGAGTTCATGGTCTGAAGTTGTTGAACTCAATGTTAAGTCCGGAAGGCTGTAAAGTGCCTAGTCGGAAGATGAGGTGCCTATCCTCCAGTTTGCATTGAGCTTCACTGGAACAGTGCAGCAGGTCAAGGATGGACATGTGGGCATGAGAGCAGGATGGACTGTTGAAGTGGCAAGCGACAGGGAGGTCTGGGTCATGCTTGCGGACAGACCAAAGGTGTCCCGCAAAGCGGTCACCCAGTCTGTGTTTGGTCTCTCCAATATAGAGGAGACCACATTGGGAGCAGCGAATGCAGTAGACTAAATTGAGGGAAGTGCAAGTGAAGTGCTACTTCACTTGAAAGGAGAGTTTGGGCCCTTGTACGGTGAGGAGGGGAAGGTAAAGGGACAGGTGTTGCACCTTCTGCAATTGCATGGGAAGGTGCCATGGGAGGGGATTAACGTGTTGAGGGTGATGGAGGAGTGGACCAGGGTGTCCTGGAGGGAACAGTCCCTATGGAATGCTGACGGGGAGGTGAAGAGAAGATGTGTTTGGTGGTCATGCTGGAGTTGGTGGAAATGGTGGAGGATGATCTTTTGAATGCGGAGGCAGGTGGGGTGAAAAATGAGGACAAGGGAGACCCTATTATGGTTCTGGGAGGGAGAGGAAGGTGTGAGGGCAGATGCACGGGAGATGGGCCAGACATGGTTGAGGGCCCTGTCAACCACCTTGGGTGGAAAACCTCAGTTAAGGAAGAAGGTAGACATGTCAGAAGTCCTGTTTTGAAAAGTGGCATATATCGGAACAGATGTGATGGAGGAGAAGGAACTGAGAGAATGGGATGGAGTCCTTACAGGAAGCTGGGTGTGAGGAGCTGTAGTCGAGGTAGCTGTGGGAGTTGGTGGGCTTGTAATGAATATTGGTGGACAGTCTATCACCAGAAATTGAGACAGAGAGGTCAAAGAAAGGAAGGGAGGTGTCGGAGATGGACCATGTGGAAGTGATGGAGGGGTGGAGCTTGGAAGCAAAATTGATCATTTTTTCCAGATCCAGATGAGAGTATGAAGCGGCACCAAAACAGTTATCGACGTACCAGAGAAAAAGTTGTGGGAGGGGGCCTGAGTAGGACTGGAACAAGGAATATTCCACATACCCCATAAAGAGACAGGCATAACTGGGGCCCATGCGGGTACCATAGCCACACCTTTTATTTGGAGGAAGTGAGACAAGTTTAAGGAGAAATTGTTCAGTGAGAGAACAAGTTCAGCCAGACAGAGGAAAATGGTGGGTGGGGATTATTCAGGCCTCTGTTCAAGAAAGAAGTGGACAGCCCTCAGACCATCCTGGTGGGGGCTGCAAGTGAAGAGGGATTGGACTTCCATGATGAAGAGGAGATGCATAGGGCCAGGGAACTGGAAATTGTTGATAAGATGTAGGGCATCAGAAGAATTGAGGACAAAAACAGAATTACCTGGAAAAACTCAGCAGGTCTGGCAGCATCGGCGGAGAAGAAAAGAGTTGACGTTTCGAGTCCTCATGACCCTTCGACAGAACTTCGACAGAAGGGTCATGAGGACTCGAAACGTCAACTCTTTTCTTCTCCGCCGATGCTGCCAGACCTGCTGAGTTTTTCCAGGTAATTCTGTTTTTGTTTTGGATTTCCAGCATCCGCAGTTTTTTTGTTTTTATCTCGAAGAATTGAGGATCTAGGTGGGAAGAGACTGGACAAGGGAATAGAGAACGGAGTCAAGACAGGAAGAAATGAGTTCCATGGGGCAGGAACAGGCTGACATGATCAGTCTACTGGGACAGTCCTGTTTGTGGATTTTCGGGAGGAGGTAGAAGCGAGCTGTCTGATATTCGGAGACTATGAGGTTGGAAGCAGTGGTGGGAAGATCTCCAGAGGAGATGAGATCAGTGACTGTCCTGGAAACAATGCCTTGATGTCCGATGGTGGGGTCATGGTCCAGGGGGAGGTAGGAGGAAGTATCAGGGTTGAACCAGAGGGAACAGAGTGTGGCAATCCAGAAGGAGACAGGTTAGAATGGGTGAGATTAGCAGAGAAATTGAGATGGCCGATGTCATGCCGACAGTGCTCTATGAAAAGATCAAGGGCAGGTAAGAGGCCAGAGGGAGGGGTCCAGGTGGAGGAAAAATACTGGAGGTGGGTGAAAGGATCCGTTGAATGGAGGGAGCACTCACTCCTGCCCAAAGAAGTGAACACGGAGACAAAGGCGGTGGAAGAAGAGTTTAGCATCGTGATTCAGGATTCACTGAGGTGAGGGCATAAGGGTTTGAAACTGAGTCTTTTGCTGAGTACTGAACATTCAGCATCAGAGAGGGGAAGGTCGGGGGTATGGTGAATACATGGAAAGGGCTGGCATTAGAAGACGGGTTGAGGTCAGAGGAATGGAGGGTCTTGGATGGGTGTAGGTATCAATGAGTTGTTGGAGCTTGCATTCCTGAGCACCTGAAAGAAAAAAACAAAATTTCTTGTTAAGACATCGGATGAGACGAAGAGTAAAATGAAACTGGGGGCAAGGACAGCTTTGAGGTAGTCTGAGTCTGTGCTGTTCAAGGGAGAGTTGAGTGTGTTCATATAGCGGCGCATGGCACTGAGTGTGCATCTGAGGATGCAGTGAGAACAGCAGTCCGAGGAATGTTGTATGTCCCAGAGATACCTGTAATCCTGGGTGGATTCGTAACATGAAGGATGAAACTTCAGTTGGAATCCATGTGGGGTAAGTCGGAGATGGAGACAGTCACTGAGGAAGGAAATATGGCTGTGAAAGCGAGTTTTAGTAAACACTTTGTCAAACACCAAGAAGGAAATGAAAAACAATGAAGGTGAACAGGGCAAAAGAGACAAACAGAAATCATGTCGGAGAGAAGAGCAGTATTTCTTCAAGGTAGGCATTCCTGGAAGACAAGTGGCAGTGAATTAATCAGTAAGATAAAGGCAAAATACTGAAGATGCTGGAAATCTGAAACACAAACAAAAAATGCTGGAAAAAATCAGCAGGTCTGACAGCATCGGTCGAGAGAAAGACAGAGTTACTGTTTTGAGTCCGTATGACTCTTCTTCAGAGCTATGGAGAAATAAAAATGTGGTGAATTGTTTCTGTTTAAGGGGAGTGGAACAGTTGAAGCTGTATAGAAGCCAGCGATAGGTGGAGGCAAAGGAGAGATTGCAAAAGATGCCATAAACAAATGGTCAAAGGGGTGTTAATGGTGGTGGTACTGGCTAAAGGAGGTGCTAATGGTGACATTAAGAGTAGAAAGCAGAATGTGATAATAGCTGGACCAGGGTAAGCACGCTGGAAAAAACAACATGAGCAAGTGATAGATGGCCCTAGTGGGGGTGGGGTGGGTGGAGGGTAGGGAGGGGATAGTGGTGGGAAAATAGATCGAAAATAGGCTGAAAGGTGGGGATAAAACAATGAATAAAAATTGAAATAAATTTTTAAAATAATAATAATAAAAAGTGAAAAATAAATAAATAAAAATAAAAAATAAAAATGAATGTTGAAAAAGGGGATCAAAAAGGGAGGATAGAGGAGAGAGTTCATGGTCTGAAGTTGTTGAACTCAATATGAAGTCCGGTAGGCTGTAAAGTGCCTAATCGTAAGATGAGGTGTTGTTCCTCCAGTTTGTGTTGAGCTTCACTGGAACATTGCAACAGGCTAAGGATTGACATGCGGGCATGAGAGCAGGATAGTGTGTTGAAGTGGCAAGCAACAGGAAGGTCTGGGTCATGCTTGTGGATAGACTGAAGTTGTTCCGCAAAGCGGTCACCCAGTCTGCGTTTGGTCTCTCCAGTGTGGAGGAGACCACACTGGGAGCAGCGAATCCAGTAGACTAAATTGAGGGAAGTGCAAGTGAAATGCTGCTTCACTTGAAAGGAGAGTTTGGGCCCTTGGACGGTGAGGAGGGGGGAAGTAAAGGAGCAGGTGTTGCACCTTCTGCGATTGCATCGGAAGGTGCCGTGGGAGGAGGTTGAGGTGTAGGGGATGATGGAGGAGTGGACCAGGGTGTCCCAGAGGGAATGATCCCTGTGGAGAGCCACCGGTGGGAGGGTGAAGGGAAGATGTGTGTGGTGGTGGCATCATGCTGGAGTTGGTGGAAATGACAGAGGATGATCCTTTGAACCCGGAGGCTGGTGGAGTAATAAGAGAGGACAAGGGGGACCCTATCATGGTTTGGGAGGGAGAGGAAGGTGTGAGGACAAATGCACGGGAGATGGGCCGGACATGGTTGAGGGCCCTGTCAACCACCGTGGGTGGAAAACCTCAGTTATGGAAGAAGGAAGACATGTCAGAGGAATTGTTTTGGAAAGTGGCATCATCGGAATAGATGCGACGGAGGCGAAGGAACTGAGAGAATAGGATGGAGTCCTTACAGGAAGTGGGGTGTGAGGAGCTGTAGTCAAGGTAGCTGTGGGAGTTGGTAGGCTTTTAATGAATATTGGTGGACAGTCTATCAACAGAAATTGAGACTGAGATTCAAGAAAGGCTGTTGTTGTCTGACGCACTGACCTCTACCTCGCAGAGGCTGAGCATCAACTCGCAGGCACTTCTTCCTACCTCCCCCTGGTCCATGACCCCACCACTGAACATCAAGCCATTGTTTCCAGGACTGTCACTGACCTAATCTCCTCAGGAGATCTTCCCTCCACAGCTTCCAACCTCATAGTCTCCCAACTTCGGACAGCCCACTTCTACCTCCTACCTAAAATTCACAAACAGGACTGTCCCACCAGACCGATTGTGGCAGCCAGTTCCTGCCCCACAGAACTCATTTCTTGCTATCTTGACTCGATTCTCTCTCCCCTTGTCCAGTCTCGTCTCACCTACATCTGCAATTCCTCTCACGCCCTACATCATATCAACAATTTCCAGTTCCCTGGGCCCAACCACCTCCTCTTCACCATGGATGTCCAATCCCTCTACACCTCCATCCCCCACCAGGATGGTCTGAGGGCTCTCTGCTTCTTCCTCGAACAGAGGCCCGAACAATCCCCATCCACCACTAGTCTCCTCCGTCTGGCTGAACTTGTCCTCTCACTGAGCAATTTCTCCTTAAACACGTCTCAGTTCCTCCAAATAAAAGGTGTGGCTATGGGTACCCACATGGGCCCCAGTTATGCCTGTCTCTTTATGGGGGATGTGGAACATTCCTTGTTCTAGTCCTACTCCGGCCCCCTCCCACAACTCTTTCTCTGGTACATCGATGACTGTTTCAGTGCCGCTTCATGCTCTCATCTGGACCTGGAAAAATTAATTAATTTTGCTTCCAACTTCCACCCCTCCATCATTTTCACGTGGTCCATTACTGACACTTCCTTGACCTCTCAGTCTCAATTTCTGGCGATAGACTGTCCACCAATATTCATTACAAGCCTACCAACTCCCACAGCTACCTCGACTACAGCTCCTCACACCCCGTTTCCTGTAAAGACTCCATCCCATTCTCTCAGTTCCTTCGCCTCCGTCGCATCTGTTCTGAGGATGCCACTTTCCAAAACAGTTCCTCTGACCTGTCTTCCTTCTTCCTTAACCGAGGTTTACCACCCAAGGTGGTTGACAGGGCCCTCAACCATGTCCGGCCCATCTACCACGCCCTCACACCTTCCTCTCCCTCCCAGAACCATGATAGGGTCCCCCTTGTC
The DNA here is from genome assembly GCF_017639515.1 of Carcharodon carcharias. Lineage (NCBI taxonomy): Eukaryota > Metazoa > Chordata > Chondrichthyes > Lamniformes > Lamnidae > Carcharodon > Carcharodon carcharias. The sequence goes on from NC_054472.1 coordinate 172,913,515, forward strand.
CTACTTATCACCCCACCAGCCTCTGCGTTCAAAGGATCATCCTCTGCCATTTCTGCCAACTCCAGCATGATGCCACCACCAAACATACCTTCCCTTCACACCCCATTCACTGCATTCACTGTACCCAATGCTGTCTCCTCTACATTGGAGAGACCAAATGCAGACTGGGTGATCGCTTTGTGGAACACCTTCAGTCTGTCTGCAAGCATGACCCAGACCTCCCTGTCGCTTGCTATTTTAACACACCACCCTGCTCTCATGCCCACATGTCCAAGCTTGGTCTGCTGCAATGTTCCAGTGAAGCTCAACGCAAACTGGAGGAACAGCACCTCATCTTCTGACTGGGTACTTTACAGTCTGTTGAACTTAATATTGAGTTCAACAATTTCATATCATGAACTCTCTCCTCCATCCCCACCCCCTTTCCGATCCCTCTTTTTCCAATAATTTATAATTTTTTTTACAGCTATATATTTTTCTTTTCCCTCTTATTTTTAAACTTATTTTGATCTATTGTTTCATCTCCACCTTTTAGCCCATTTCAATCCCTTCCCCCCACCCCAGCCCCACTAGGGCCATCTGCCACTAGCTTGTGCTGCTTGCTACCCTTAATGTCCCCATTAGCATATCCTTTAGATAATATCACCATCTTCAACAGCCCTTTGTCCTTTTGTCTATGACATCATTGGCAGTCTCTTCTTGGCCTCCATCTACCACTGGCCCCCTATCGAGCTCTCTTGTCCCACACCCTTCTACCAGCTTATATTTCATCTCAAAACGTCAACTGTATCCCTCTCCGCAGATGCAGTCACACCTGATGAGTTTTTCCAGGTATTTTTGTTTTTGATCTTACACTGAACTCCTGTTTGCTTATCATTTTAATTCCTCAACCCACTTCAACTCTGACCTTCTGACCTTAGCCTCCTAGACTTTTCCAACGTAACTCAGCAGAAGCTCAAGGAACAACACCTCATCTTTTGATTAGGTGTTTTACAGTCTTCCAGACACAATACTGGGTTCAACAATTTCAGATCATAACCAGTGTTGCTATTTGTTCAAACAGCAGCTACTGGTAATGGTTCTGCTGGTTCCTTTCACACCTCCATAGACCTGTCTTTTGTTTCTTCACTTGTCCCATTACCACCTCATTTTGCCTTGCACCATCAACCATTTGTCACTCCTGCCTTTTGCTCCATCACATACTCTTTCCTTCTCCGTACATTTTCCCTGCCTCTGAACTAGTTTAAAACAATTTTCCAGTGCTGGTTAAAGGTCATTGACCTGAAACATTCACTCTGTTTTGTTCTCCGCAGTTGCTGCCAGATTTGATAAATATTTCCAACATTTTCCGTTTATATTTCAGATTCCCTGCATGCGAAGTATTTTGCCGCTGCCCTGAGTGTTGTGTCCAGTTCTGTTCATTGTCTGTAAAGCACTTAGGAACATTCTGTGGTCGTGAAAGGCACTGCATAAGTGCAAGTCTTCTTACATATCACCGCTGATGACACATCAGAAATAAATTATTGGCTGTGAAGTATGTTGGAATGCGCTGAGGATGAGAAGGCATTGTCAAAATGCACACTTTTGCTTTCTTCTTTCTTCCTTTTCTTCTTTGAATAGTTAACTGACAGGCAAGCTTATAGAGGAGTATAAGACAATAAACAGCATGGAAAAGGCTGATCTGGAAAATCACCTTAATCTGAACAAAGTTGAGCAAAAGGACATAGATTCAAATTAATGAAAGGCAAACTTAAAATTTTTAAAAGTGCACGCTTATATACTTAATTTTACATCCTTAGGATGCTCTGAAGTGTTTCATAGCTAAGGAATTATTATCACAATACAGTTCTTGTTTTATATGCAAACATGGTGAACAATGACATGACAACTGGTCACAACTTTGCCAGAATATCCAAATGATATCCAGAAAATCTAGACCCCATAGAAAGCCTGCCTGCTATGGCAGAACTGCATATCGAACACGAAGTGGAGAAACTTAGCAAAGCTATTGATTTGCTTACCATGGGCAAAGATCTAGGTGCTGATGCTACACCGTCTGGACACATCAAGCTCAGAAAGCCGGCACTGCCGCAGAATCTGCATGAATTTCCCTGGCCGGAACTTTCCAGCTGTAGCGTGGCGGGTTCCCCCATGGCAGATGCGGTGAGCCAATCAAATGTTAATTAACTTCAGTGGGACTGAAAGATCCCACTGGCGAGAGACGCTGCAAAATTCCAACCTCCGTCTCTACCGGAGGGAGGGGGCAGTGTTTCAGGATATGTGTAATGCAAATTCTGTGACCGTGTACAGGAACAAGGGCAACCACAGAAATTGCAACAACTAGCAAGGCATCTCCCTGCTGAGCATAGTGGAAAAAGTATTTGCCAGTTGGCAGGTTGCAGGTCCTCACTGAACCCACCTACCCCAAATCCCGGTGTGGTTTCAGAACTGGAAGATTTATAATTGACATGATCTTTTCAGTCCAACAGCTGCAAAAGAAACACCGTGAACAAATGGGACCACTATATATGGTGGCGTAGTGGTATTGTCACTGGACATGTGACCCATAGACCCAGGCTAATGTTCTGGGGACCTGGGTTTGAATCTCACCATGGATCGTGGAATTTAAATCCAATAAAAATCTGAAAAGTCTTATGATGACCATGAAACCATTGTTGATTGCTGTAAAAACCTATCTGGTTCACTAATCTTCTTTAGGGAAGGAAATCTGCTGTCCTTACCTGGTCTGGCCTACATGTGATTCCAGACCCACAGCAATGTGGTTGACTCGCAAAAATACACTCTGAAATCACCTTCTCAAGGGCAATTAGAGATGGGCAATAAATGCTGACCTAGCCAGCGATGCCCACATCCCATAAATGAACAAAAAAAATTTTGCCTTCATTGATTTTACCAAAGCATTCGACCATGTAATCTGCTGGAGAAAATTAGCTGCCCACAGAAGCTATTCAATGATGTCTCCACTTTCCATGACAACATGATGGGTAAGATCAGCTAAGACAGGGCAATATCAGAACCCTCTGAGATCTGCAGTGGGGTCAAACAGGGTTGTGTTCTGGCATCAACACTCTTTAGCACATTCTTTTTGCAGCTGTTGTTGCCTTCAGGTCATCTGCAGAGGGTGTCTACTTACATAGCAGAAATGATGGACAACTGTTCAGCCTTGCTCACCAGTGATAAGACAAAGGTGTGCCTAGTCCTCATCAGAGATTTGCTCTATGCTGATGAAGCTGCACTAACATTCAGTCTCATGATGACTATGAAATCATTGTCAATTGTCATAAAAGCCCACCTGATTCACTAATGTGCTTTAGTAACAGTCTGACATTGTCATACTCACAGAATCATACTTTATAGATCATCTCCCAGGCACCACCATTACCATCCCTGGGTATGTCCTGTACAACCGGCAGGAAGGATCCAGCAGAGATGGCGGCACAATGGTATACAGTCGGAAGGAGTTGCTCTGGGAGTCTTCAACATCATCTCTGGCCTCCATGAAATCTCATGGCATCAGATCAAACATGGGCAAGGAAGCCTCCTGCTGATTCCCATGTACTGGCACCCCGCCAACACCCACGCCCCCCCCCCCACCACCACCCCACCCCACCCACAACACCGCCCCACCACCTCCCCACCCCACCCACACCGCCAGCTGAAGAATCAGTGCTTCTCCATGTTGAACACCACTTGGAGGAAGCAATGAGGGTGGCAAGGACCCAGAATATATCCTGGGTGGGTGACGTTACTGTCCATCACCAAGAGTGGCTCAGGAGCACTACCATAGACCGAGCTGGCCAAGTTCTAAAGGACATTGCTGCTAGACTGGGTCTGCGCAGGTGGGGAGGGAACCAACAAGAGAAAAAACCATTCTTGAGCTCATCCTCAGATGCATCCATCCATGACAGTATTGGTAGTATTGACTACCACACAATCCTTGTGGAGATGAAGTCCTGTGTTCACATTGAGGATACATTCCATTGTGTTGTGTGGCAGTACCACCATGCTGTCATGAAGATATATTAATATCTATACTGTTACTGGAAATTATTTTTAAATTGGAATTGTAGTCGGTTCTGTGTCTATGTGCATGTCTATGTGTGGCTTAATTGGATTAAAGTCAGCTAGTCCAGGTGATTTGATGTATAGTAGTTTTGAGATGTTAAGTAGATAAACGTAAGGAGGAGAAGGTAAAGTGTAAATTTGCATTTGTTGAATAAACAATGCAAAATAATGGGTAAAATCTTGCACCTAGCTGGGAGATGTCAAGCAGTGTGTTTATATTACTAATAAAACTGGTGGAATGAAACGGTATTATTGTTAGGAGAGGGAAAATTAAAAACCTAGAAATACAATGGAAAATTTACATTCTAAGGAAAAGCTAGGTATTTGTGGACTTTGTATGTGTAAGTCAGAGACATTTAATATCCAACCAACCTGTCAGCCTTCAACTGTAGGTCTGCAAAGGAACCAAATTGCAAGCAAACTCATTTTGAATTTGTAAGGTCAAATGTGCTTTGCCTGGTGTCTGTTTAAAGTCTATGGGTTATTCTTACCTTGGTGAAGATTTACCTGGGAGTGATTAATTTGGGGATTTGTTTAAAAGTTATCATTGTAGTAATTTGTAGACATGTGTATGTGTTTATTTTGTTGTTAACTTAATAAATGTTTAATTTAGTTTTATATGAAAACCCTCTTGAGGCTTGGTGGTCTTATTCCTGAATTCAGCGCTGCATCTAAAACATACCAATTGAAAATATAGGTTATGATGGTTGTTCAAATTTCCCTCTGGGATTTAAACAACTCAGCCTTACCAACTACTATGTCATAACAATACCAAATGGGATAGATTTTGAACAGATCAAGCAACTCAAGACTGGGCATCGATGAGGCACTGTGAGCTATCAGTAGCAGCAGAATTGTACTCACCCATAATCTGTAACCTCATTGCCTGGCATATCTCCCATTACCACCAAGCCAGGGGATCAACCATGATTCAACGAAGAGTGCAGGATGGCATGCCAGGAGCAACACCAGGCATACCTAAAAATAAAGTGTAAAACCTGGTGAAGCAACTACACAGGACTACTTGTATGCCAACCAGCATAAGCAGCAAGTGATAGATAGAGCTAAACAATTCCACAACCAATGGATCTGATCTAAATTCTGCAGTCCTGCCACATCCAATCATGAATGCTGGTGAACAATTAAACAGGAGAAGGAGGCTCAACAAATACCCACACCCTCAATGATGGAGGAGCCCAGCACATCTATGCAAAAGATAAGGCTGAAGCATTCGCAACAATCTACAGCCAGAAATGCCCAATGGTGATCCACCTCGGCCAGTATCACAGATGACAGTCTTAAGCCTATTCAATTCACTAATTATGAAATCAAGAAATGCCTGAAGGCACTGGATACTGTAAAAGGCTATGGGCCCTGACAATATTCCAGCAATAGTACTGAAGACTTGTGCTCCAGAACATGCTGCGCCCTCGCCAAGCCCTCATAGAGCTAGAATACTGGCATCTATGTGGCAATTTGGAAAATTGCCCAGGTATGCTCTGTGCACAAAGAGCAGGACAAATCCAACCTGGCTAATTACCGCCCCATCAATCTACTCTCAATCCCAGTAAAATGATGGAAGGGATCATCAACAGTGCTATCAAGCGGCACTTACTTAACAATAACCTGCTCACTGAAGCCCAGTTTGGGTTCCACCAGGGCCACTCAGCTCCTGACCTCATTACAACCTTGGTTCAAAAATGGACAAAAGAACTGAACTCCCAAGATGAGGTGAGAGTGACTACCCTTGACATCAAGGCAGCATTTGACTTAGTGTGGTCTCAAGATTGGAGTCAATGGAATCAGGTGAAAACTCTCCCTCTTTCATTGTTCTAGGTATGGCTCCAACCAAAACGGTTGGAGTCATACCTGGCACAAAGGAAGATGGTTTTAGTTGTTGGAGGTCAATCATCTCAGTTCCAGGACATCACTGCAGGTGTTCCTCAGGGTGATGTCCTAGGCCCAAACATTTTCAGCTGCTTCATGAATGACCTTTCTTCCATCATAAGGTCACAACTGAGGATGTTCGCTGATGATTGCACAATGTTCAGTACCATTCACAATTCCTCAGATACTGAAGCAGTCCATGTCAAAATGCAGCAAGTTCTGGACAATATCCAGGCTTGGGCTGACAATTGACAAGTAACATTAGCGCCATACAAATGCCAGGCAATGGCCATCTCCAACAACAGATAGTCTAACCCTCTCCCCTTGACATTCAATGGCATTAATATCGCTGAATTCTACATTATCAACATCCTGGGGGATACCATTGTCCAGAAACTGAACTGGACTAGCCATATAAATAGAGCAGGTCAGAGGCTAGGGATCCTATGGTGAGGAACTCACCTCCTCTCAGCCTGTCCACCATCTATGAGATACAAATCAGGTGTATGATGGAATACACTCCACTTGCCTGGATGAGTGCAGCTCCAACTACACTCATGAAGCTTGACACCATCCAGGATAAAGCAGCCCACTTGACTGGCACTCCTTCCATAAACATCTATCCCCTCCACTACCAATGAAAAACGGCAGCAGTGTGTACCATCTACAAATGCACTTCAAGAAACTCACCAAGTTTCCTTAGACAGCACCTTCCAAACCCATGACCACTACCATCTAGAAGGATGAGGGCAGCAGATACATGGAAGATACTCACCATCCTGACTTGGAAAAATATCACTGTTCCTTCACTGTCACTGTGTCAAAATCCTGGAAATCCCTTCCTAGCAGCACTGTGGCTAAACCTACACCATAGGGACTGCAGCCATTAAAGAAGGCAACTTGCCACCATCTTCTGAAGAGCAATTAGGGGTGGCAATTAATGCTGGCCCAGCCACCGAAGCCCACATCCTGTAAGTGAATAATAAAAAAAATTCCATACTGAGCAACACCTGCAGTGGCAATAGGACAGACTCTTTCACTCCTGTAAACAGTTTGGTTCGACCATCAGCCTCAGGAAGACAGAAGTCATGGTCTAGGATGTTGTCATACTACCATCTATCAGCTTTGACAATGTGACCGCAGAGGTTGTTAATAGCTTCACATATCTGTGCTCCACAATCACCAGCAACCTGTCACTGGATGCTGAAATCAACACACACATCACAAAAGCTGCCATTGTTAAGTCCAAGCTGAGTAAGAGAGTATGGGACCACAGCAACCTGACTGAGAACATCAAACTGTGGGTCTACTCAGCTTGTATCCACAGCACACTCCTCGACAGTGGTGAGACTTGGACAACATATGATAGGCAGGAGAAAAGGCTAAACACTTTCCACCTTCGCTGTCTCAGAAGTATCCTTGGTATCCCTTGGCAGGACAAGGTCAGCAACTCAGAAGTCCTGCAATTTACTAATTCCAGAAGCATGGACTCATTACTAAGCCAATGATGTCTGGACTGGCTTGATCACATTCACCGGATGGATGACAGCCGTATATACCCAAAGACATTCTGGATGGTGAACAGGCCACTGAGGCCTGACCTCTTGGCCATCCATTCCTCCGCTACAAGGACACCTACAATTGAGCTATGAAGATGGTGGACATTGATGCTAACAACGGGGAGACAGTCAGTGAGTACTGTGATCTCTGGAGGCTGAGTGTTTGGAAGAGTATCTGAAGAGGGAAGCAGAAAAGAAAAGCTCAGCTGGCTGAGAAAAAACCCAGAGAAAACAGAGGCCAGTGAATCTCAGCCTGCATTTTTCTCTGCAGCAAATGAAGCAGAGACTGCCATTGCCACAGTGGGGTTCCTGAGCCACACCAGGTGATGCTTAACACAGAGTTGACCACCAGGGTACAAGTTATTATCTTACAAGATGGAAGGCTTCCATTGTATATATGAAAACATAGCAAACAATTTAAGTATAGCAATGTCCAACAAGGAGCCAACTAGATCATTTTGTTATTTCTTCTGGTTACAATGGTTACACTAGGGGAGGAATTTTGGCCAAAAAGTGAAGAGAGCTTCCTCACGTTGCTCAAAAAGTTTCATGAGATAATTTAGCTTCACTTGGATGAGAAGTATTACTACAATTGTACAGGGCTTTGGTGAGACCACACCTGGAGAGCTGTGCATAGTTTAGATCTCTATATCTAAGGAAGGATATATATGCCTTGGAGGCAGTACTGCGAAGGTTCACAAGATTAATTCCTGGGATGAGAGTGTTGACTTAAGATGAGAGGCTGAGTAAATTGGATATTTACTCTCTGGAGTTTGAAAGAATGAAAACTGATCTGATTGAAAGATATAAGATTCTGAAGAGACTTGCCAGGATAGACACCAGAAGGTTGGCTCCCCTGGCCGGGGAATCTAGAACAAGGGGCACAGTATCAGTATAAGGGGACAATCATTTAGTATTGAGATGAGAAATTACTTCATTCAAAGGGTTGTGAATCTTTGAAATTCTGTATCTCAGAGGGTTGTGGATATTCCATCATTGCCTATGTTCAAGATTGGGATAGACAGATTTTTGATCTCTCAGGGAATCAAGGGAAGTGGGGAGTGGGCAGGAAAGTGGGGTTGAGGCAGAAGATCTCCATGATTGTATTGAATAATGGAGCAGCTTAAGGGGCCATATACTCCTATTTCTTATGTTCCTACGTTAAGGAAAGCTTCCAATATGCCTTCTTAACTATCTTATCTCCCTGGCCTGCAAGCTCCAAAGTCCAATTTTTCTCTTCTTTTCTAAACGTTTATTCTACTGCTTACGCATTCATAAATAATATAATCTGTAACTAGCTTGTGATTTTGTACACAGACACTATAGGGTAAATTATGTCTTCATTACAGGAGAGATAAGCTGGTGCGGTGGATCATCTGCCTATTGATGAAATTCAGATGGAACATAGGAACAAGAGTAGGCCAATCAGCCCATCAAGCCTGCTCCGTCATTCAATTAGATCATGGCTGTTCATCTACCTTAAAGACACTTTACCGCACTATCTCCATATCTCTTATGTCATTAGTTTCCAACAATCTATTGATTTCTGTCCTGAACATGCTCAATGATTAAGCTTCCACAGCCTTCTGGGGTAAAGAATTCCAAATGTTCACCACCCTCTGAGTGAAAAAATTCCTCTTCATCCCAGTCGTAAATGGCCTACTCCTTATCCTGAGATTATGTCCCCTGGTTTTAGACTCACCAGCCAGGGGAAACATTTTATTCACATCCACCCTGTCACATGCTGTAAGAATTTTGTAAGTTTAAATGAGGTCACCCCTCATTCTTTGAAATTCTAGGAAATACAGACTCAGTGTCCTCAATCTCTCCCCAAATGTCAATCCCACAATCCCGGGGATTAACCTGGTTAACCTTCATTATGCTCTCTCTATGGCAAGTATATCCTTCCTAGGTAAGGAGCTGCAACAACTCACCAAGATTCCTTCGACAGCAGCTTTCAAACCTGTGACTTCTAACACCTAGAAGGACAAGGGCAGCAGATGTGTGGGAACACCACCACCTCCAAGTCACACACCATCCTGACTTGGAGCTATATCACCTTTCCATCACTGCTGCTGGGTAAAAATCCTGAAACTCCCTCCCTAACACTACATGGTACCTACACCACGTGGGCTGCAGCGGTTCAAGAAGGCAGCTCACCACCACCTTCTCAAGCACAATTAAGGATGGACAATAAAAATATTGGCCTAGCCAGTGACCCCATGTCCCATGAAAGAATTAAAACAAAAACCTATGGTGGTCAGTTTAATTTTAGCACGGAGGTGACTGTGGTTAAAGAGTTTTCCATCTAGACGATATTTAATACTGACACCATCCGGCAGTTGATATTTGATGAGGTGAATATCCACTGTCAGGTAGATTATAAAAAGCATAAGGACAGTCGCTCAGCCTTTCTTGTCCATCCCTGTCTGGATTTTGAAGGCACCTGTTTCAGGTCATCCACTCAAAACAGTTGCAGTCATATCATCATGAAGCAATTGCAGGATTGTGATCAAGTTCCCTGGACAGCCAAACCTTTGGAGCACAATCCACAGAGCCTTGTGATTTATTAAGTCAAATACTTTGGTCAGGTAAATGAATTCAATAAAGAGTTCCTGGTGTTGATCTCGATATTTTGGTTCCATTTATCTGAAAACAAAGACCATGTTAGAGAATCCTCTGAAAGGTCCAAAGCCGCACTGGCCTCTGGGAGGATTTCCTCAGCCACAGGAAGTAGTCAGTTCAGGAGAATATGGCTGGGCCTAAGTTCCGTGGTGGGGGTGAGAAGCAGGAGCACTTCCCTCTGCGGAGCCAGCGGGAAATCACACAGTGCTGGTTCTCATTTATTATGCAGCCAGAGGTTTCACAGCTTTGTTAGCAGTGGGGCAGACAGGAAGTCGCACGCCCCACTATAATATCCGGGTGCCATATTTAAACAGCGCCTGGACAGCTGCAGCTTTATCCCACTCTAAACTGCGGTCCAGGAAAGGGCTCGGATACCCCAGGAGGCACTAGCACCAAGCTTCAGAGGTGCATCCCTGGAAGTGCTGCTGAATGCAGTGGAGGACAGGAGGGACGTCCTCTACCCCAGGGATGGAAGGAGGAGCCCCACCAGACTCACGAACCCTGCATGGGAGCCAGTCAGCAGGGTGGCAAGTGCAAACAGTACACCAGAGGACAAACCTGCAGCGCAGGAAAAGGATAAATGACCTGTGCCTCCAGGGTAAGTGAGCCTTCTATTGCTCAAACTCACTTCACAGAGTGGGAACTGGAACATGGGCCTTAGTGGCTAGGCTACCATCTGTGCTGCCCATGCATAAAGGGCGTCTCAACGTGGTGCATTGATACCTCATAGTCATGTAGTCTGCATGTAAAGAGGCATCTGCAGATCCTTGATCCTGCCACACAGAGATCTCATCTTGTGAAAATGGTGGTGGTTGCGGGGGAGCGGGGGAGTTGTCTGGTGTAGGGGCCACCAGCAAGCACAGGTGATGCAATACTTCCACATGCCTTATCCTTCTATCTGTATGAGCTCACTATTCTGGAGGGTGCTGCCAAAGAGCCCCAGTAGATTAGCTGTAGTGCATCTTTCACATGGCATACAGTAGCTAGTAGGTTGCTGCTGTTGACTGGTGGCATGTGTATGCCACCTGCATCCCAAGTGCCCTCAAGCCATCTTCCCTCCTGTGCAGAACAAGTTGGCACACAACAGGCATGAGAGAGAGAGGACAGGACAGGGCATGATTCAACTCTGGCAGCTCACGCTATACGAAGCTAGGGCTGCTGAGCTCAGCTGGCAAGGAAGATGGTGACCGGGCATGTGGAGATGGCGAATTAAGTGTCCAGCCTTCATCCAGCAAGAAACAATGCTTAATGTCTCTACCTAGAAACCTAATGGCGCCATGTTGGAGACAACCCCTGCAGTCACCCGTTCCCTCCTCGCACAATTGCAAGTGCCACCAAGAAAAGGGTGAGGTCAGGCCCCGAACCCAACTCCACCTCCAGTTCCAGCTCACAGAGGAGCGAAGATGATGAGGGCGATGACGAGACTGCCGTCACAGCAGTCACCTGCACCCTCCACCAGCACAGATGGTAGCTACGAGAACTAGTTCAGACAAGGTCTCACATTTTGGTGGTCACGCATGGACACGTTTCTGCAGCAGGAGGAGGCAGGGACCGCCAAGCTCATTGGCACTCAGAGGGCTGCTGGGGAAGAGGCCCCTGCAACATCTGAGTCAGATGATGAGCCTCTAGGACTGGTCCTAGACAAGGTGCTTGAGATGCAGCAAGAGGCAGGGGAACGTCAGGTAGAGATAATGGAGGCCCTCAAGAGCACGTGAGGTGGAGGAGTCTGCCTGCCTGGTGTCTGATGAAGTGAAGCCAATACGAGCGTGCATTGAGGTCTCCATGGGGAGGGTGGCGATACCATGGAGATCCTTGTCCAACAGAATGCCCAGGAGATGTGCAAAGACCTGCACTCCATCACAGTTTCTATGGGCAAGGTTTCGCAGTGGCTATGTGAGAGTGGGACAGGGCACCTTGACCTCCACCCAGGTGCCCCTTACCCTCAAGGAGTCAGGGAGGAGCCCTTCGGCACTTAAAGGGAAGAGGAGTGGCAGGAAGACACCCCAGGACCCCCACGCAGGACTCTCAGAGGGTGTGCAGCCCTTCAGATTCCCTTTTGTCTCTGACCCCATCAGCTTCGGCCTCTGTGACCACAGAGGGTGAAGCTGCACCTGAGCAGGAGATGCAAAGTAAGCCAGGACTTTCCAGGCCTCGAGGATGCAGACGGTGCCTGCCAAAGTCATCAAGGACAACAGGACATAGTGGTCAGCAGGCTACCTTCACCCCTGCTGTGGATGTCAGGGTAGCACCTTGACACACTGATGGGCAAAGAAAAATTAAGACATTCTGATGTCACATGTGGTTGCACGGGTTCACTATCATTGTTCAATGTTGATACACTTTTGTAAATATATGGTCACTTGCACTTTTAGAAGGTCTGGTGTGTTTTCATTGTGTTTCCTAGTCATTAAACCTGTGTGCACCCCAGGCTGGGTCTATGCCCCCCAGAAGCATGCATACACAGTGAGGCATTGATCTTTGCCAGGGTCTTTTTGCCAGCCTTGTGCGAGAAGCTTCCCATACATGCTGCTCCTTTGTCATTCGCATCCTCCTGGATTCCCAAGCGTTAGCTTCAGCAGTACCATATGCTGGCTTCCCCTTCCATTGTCCGGTTGAGCTACCTGCAGCTCCCCCCACCCTAATGACCCAACTCCCATCCAGCTTCCTGACATCCCCAACTTGAGGACTGGATAGTTGTGAGCAGTCATGGTGTGAGTAGCTTTTGAGGCGCTGACCTATACCTTTCACCTCCCACCCCTCACACCACATTGCCCACAAACTTCCCCCTATCGTAACCATTGACCCTCCTGGTGTAACCTTTGGCCTCCCCACAGTCACCCTAGAAATCAATAACCCGTTGTCCATTGCAGGTTAACATTAATGTCCCCTTCTTTCCTGAGGAGCCCACCCCAGCAACTGCAGAGATGCCCCCCTCATCCGGCCAACCCCCCACAATCCACAAATCTTTCCTTTTGCCCTATAACAACCCTCAGTGCCCCTTTACTCGCCATTGCAGGACCCTCACCTTTCTACCCTACAGGATCTGACTGTCCCCTTTAACCCTTACCATCCCTTCGTATCATGAATTCCCAAGGTTTGTCCCCTCAGCACTCAGCAGTAAACACCACGGACCCCTCCCTCTGAACAGCACCCCCTCCACTGCCCAATCACACCTACACCCCCCCACAACACTGCAAATTAAGCCGCCCCATTGCCCGTTCACACCCCGTTGCCCATTTACAACTCCCCCCACTGCAAATTCACATCCCCCACTGCCCATTCACCCACCCCACTGCCCATTCAGAACCTCCCCACTGCACATTCATACCCACCCCCACTGCCCATTCACCCTCCCACTGCCCACTCACCCCCTACTGCTCATTCACCCCCCCCACTGCCCATTCACACCCCACCTCTACACAGTCACACTCAACCCAGCTGCCCATTCACCCCCATCACTGCCCATTCACCCGCCCCATTGCCTGATTACCCCCTACTGCCTGTTCCCCCCAATTACCCATTCACCCACTCCACTGCCCATTCACAACCTCCCCACTGCACGTTCATACCCGCCCTTACTGCCCATTCACTCCCCCACTGCCCATTCACTCCCCACCACTACATAGTCACACCCTCCCCTGCTGCCCATTCACTCGCCCACTGCCCATTCACTCCCCACTTCCCATTCATCCCCCCCACTGCCCATTCAACCCTCACTGCCCATTCACATCCCACCACTATACATTCACACCCACCCCTGCTGCCCATTCACACCTCACTGCCCATTCACACCCCACCACTACAGTCACACCCACCTTCACTGCCTGTTTACCTACCCCACTGCCTGATCATCCCCTACTGCCTGTTCTGCCCACATTGCCCGTTCACTCCCACTGCCCTTTCACCTGCCCCACTGCTTGTTCACTCCCCTACTGCCCATTCCCCCCACACTTCCCATTCATCCCCCACTGCCCTTTCACCTGCCCCACTGCCTGTTCAGCTCCCTATTGCCCATTTCCCCCATACAGCCCGTTCACCCCCCATTGCCCGTTCACCAGCCCCACTGCTTGTTCACCCCCCTATTTCCTATTCCCCTCACACTGCCTGTTCTCTCCCCACTGCCTGTTCACCTGCCCCACTGCTTGTTTACCACGCTACTGCCTGTTCCCCCCACACTACCCATTCACCCCTCACCACCTGTTCACCCCCTGTTGGATCCAGTGCCCTTGGTTTGTTGGGGCTAAAGGATCTGGGTTGCACGCTTGTTTCGGGGTGACTGAGTTGGTACCAAGACAGAGAAGATTGGTCGGCCTTTCTTAGAAGAAACACATCCTGTTTATTTACAATAGGAACTCAGCAGCTACACTTGTGTGCTTACAACTCAAAACTCTGTCTTTACTCTTCAGACTTTAGCACATATCAGTGATGGGTTTAGGAAATTCAATAACAAAATGAATTCTTGAAGGATTGGAACATCCTCATCTTTCACTTGCATGGGCAAATGGCTGAGTGCATCTGCATTGGAAGTTGACTTCTGGGTCTATGAATAAAAGTATATTCATACACTGACAAGTTCAACACTCATCTTTGTACTCTTGCTGAGGCTATAGAGGGTGTAGCCTTGTCTTCTTGAATAATCTCAACAAAGCCTTGTGGTCCGTTATGATAGTAAAATGACGACTGTGTACATATTGGCGAAATTTCTTAACACCAAAAATGATTGCCGGGTCTTTTTCTATTGGAGAGTACGCTTTCTCTGTAGTATTGAATGTTCTCGATACCTATTCTATACATCGTTCTGATCCATCGTCCATTCGATGGGAAAGCACTGCTCCCATTCAATAGGGTGATGAGGCGCATGTTAATATCAACTCTTTTTTTTGGGTCAAAATGTACTAGAAGTGTAGATGACTGTAACAACTGTTTCATTTTTGTGAATGTTTCTTCTTGCGGTGTTTGCCATGATCGTCGCTGGTTTTTCTTAAGCAAGTAATACAGTGGGACCAGTTCTGTCGACAAATTAGGAAACAAATGTCCATAGTAATTGATCATTCCCAAGAATGATTTCAGTTCGGATGTATTCTTTGATGCTGGTGCTTCTCTAATGGCTTTCACTTTTTCTTCAACTGGATGTTGGCCTTGTGAATCTACCTTGTGACCTAGGTAAGTTACCTCTTTCACTTGGAATGTGCACTTTTCTTTTTTCAACCTCACTCCAACCTGTGAAAAATGTTTCAAAGCTTCTTCCAAGTTCATCAAATGTTCCTTTTCAGTGAGTCCAGCCACGAGTGCGTCATCCAAATAAACTGCAATGTGGGGCAGTCCCTGTAGTAAACTTTCCATGGTTCTTTGGAATATGGCGCAAGCTGAAGATACGCCAAAAGGTAAACAGGTGTATTGGTACAAAGCTTTGTGTGTATTAATGGTGACAAACTTACCAGACACCTTCTCTAATTCCAATTGTTGATAGGCATGACTCATATCTAACTTCGTGTGGATAGTTCCACCTGCCAATTTGGCATATAAGTCTTCAATTTTTGCTATGGAGTGTCTGTCTAATTTTGCCACTTTATTGACTATTAATTTGTAATCCTCACAAATTCAAATACTTCAGTCAGGTTTGAGAACAGGTACAATTGGTACTGTCCACTCTGAAAACTGAACTGGCCGTATCACTCCCAGTTTTTCTAATCTGTCCAGTTCGGCATCTACCTTTTCCTGCATTGCATAAGGTACTGGTCTTGCCTTCATGAATCTTGGTGTTACCTCTGGATCTACATGAATCTTTGTTTGTAGCTCATCAACCTTTCTGAGTTCGTCTTTTAAAACTGAGGCATATTTTTGTAACAGCTCTGATAGCCCATTAGTTCTCAGTTGGAGGATTTCAGTCCATTCCAATTTAATTTCTTTCAGCCAGGACTGGGTCCCTCGCCTGCTACCACCATTAAAGGTAATTTCACTGTTTGATCTGTATAGTGTACTGCAACATTATATATGCCCTTGACTTGTATGTCTTCTCCTATGTAAGTTTTTAATTTGGCATCAGTTTCTTCCAAATTTAGTTTATGTTCCCCATGATTCAGGTATTTAAAAGTATGCTCACCTATCATCGTAGTGGCTGCTCCAGTATCCACCTCCATTCTGATAGGCCTCTGATTCACCGTCATGGTTACACAGATAGGCTCTGTTTTTCCTACCTTTAAATTATATAACGTATAATTATTGGAGTCTATTACTTCAGGCTTTTTAACACTGTTAATCTCATTGGACTTTTGCTTTTGTCTGAAAGTCTGCCTGATTCTATCTATACAACATCTTATGAGGAGTCCATTTCGATGGCAGAAAAAACATTTGATCTTTTTAAACTGTGATTCATTACAAGGTTGTCTGCTTCCACTCTGCCATGTTTTTGCGGCTAAGTTATCTCGTTTAATTTGTCTGCTAGTGGTGGCTGCTTCCCACCTCTGAGTAAAGCTTTGCACTTTTGCTCTCTTTTTGGCTGAGGCTCCCTGCCCAACATGGAGGGCGGCAACATTTTGCGCTCCCTGTATGGCTTTTGAGTCTCACAATGCACCTTCCATTGCCAGAGTAATTTCCAATGCCTTCTGAAAATCTAAATTTATTTCGGACAATAATGTCTTCTAAATCGCATCTTCGTATATACCACACATCAAACGATCTCTAAGCATTTCATTGATAGATGTACTAAACTCACAATATTCAGTTAATTGTTTCAGAATTGCCACATAACAAGCAACTGTCTCCCCTGCAGCCCTATTCCTTGAGTTAGATTTGAACTGTTACATCGTCATCAATGGCTTGGGCTTGTAATGATTCTTTATGAGGTTCATTAAGTCATCATAATTTTTCAAGTCTGAGGCACTGGGTGCCAACAGATTTCAAATTAATCCATGTCTTACTCCCACAAATTGACAAAAGGATCACGCACCTCTTCTCCCCCACAATGTCGTTTGCCTGGAAGAAAAATGTGAGGCATTCAACATAATGAGACCAGTCGTCCGAGGTTGGATCGAAAGGCTCCGGTCTTCCAAATTGCAGCATGCTCTGGGGGGATTGCTTCAACAATCAGAAAGGAAATTTTTCTTTACTGACAACTACTGTGCGAGGTACAGCCCGATTTCGGTTCTTCTGATTTCCTTCATTCTCCTTTGCTTTTTACCTCGTTTTTTTTCCATAGTTTTTTTGTGCTTTTAGTCTCATCGCCAGTTTGTTGGATCCAGTGCCTTTGGTTTGTTGGGGCTAAAGGTTCTGGGTTGCATGCTTGTTTTGGGGTGACCGAGTTGGTACCAAGACAGAGAAGATCTATAGGCCGTTCTTAGAAGAAACACATTGTGTTTATTTACCAAAGGAACTCAGTAGCTACACTTGTGTGCTTACAACTCAAAACTCTGTCTTTACTCTTCAGACTCGAAATCAAGACTACTCTACAGAGGTAGATTGCGCTACTGGGTATCAAAATCATTTGATTTTACATTACAACATTTGTCTTAAAGGTATATTATACATCAGATTACTATACCTCCTTCTGCCCATTCACCCCTCCATTGCCCGTTCATCTCCCCACTGTCCATTCACACCCCACCCACTGACCGTTCAACCCCCAGTGTCCATTTACATGCCCCACTTCCCATTCAACCCCTCCCACTGCCAGTTCTCACCCCCACTGCCCATTCATGCTCTACCTGCCTATTCACTCACCCCTACTGCCCATTCACCACCCGCACTGCCCATTCCATCCTCACTGCCTGTTATCCTCCCATTGCACACACCCCCACAACCCATTCAACCCCTGCTGTTCGTTCACACACCCAACTGCCCGTTCTCCCCCCATTGCACATTCCCCCAGCTGCCCGTTCACACACCCAATGGCCCATACACCCCCCAACTGCCCATTCACCCTTTCACTGCCCTTTCACTCCCTCATTGCCTGTTTACACATCCCCCACTGCCTGTATTCCACTGCAGCCCTTCCCATGAAACCGCTCCATAAACCACCTTGCCCATCCCAGACCCTTGCAGCTTTCATTCTTTCACAAATTAGAACCCCCAATGTTCCCACCCCCCTCTGCAGCTGCGCCACTTCTTCTTCCCTTTGCTCCCGGTCTTCTGGCCCCGAAGACCATCGCTGCGCCACACAACCTCATGCAGCTGCTCACCTGCTGGACAATCCACCCGAACAATGTGACAGCTTCTCATAGTCCACCTGAGACGATGACACAATTGCTGGTGAGTCCATCCAAGCGATCTGAAAGCTTCTCGTAGAGTCCACCCAACCAATGCCAACGCTGGTGGAGAGTCCACCCGAGCAATCTGAATTCTGGTAGGAAGTCCACTCGAGCGACGTGAATACTGGTGGAGAGTCCACTCTAGCGATGAAAATGTTGGTGGAGAGGCCACCTGAGCAATGCAACAACTTCTCGTAGAGTCCACCCCAGTGATACCGTACCAATCAATGACCACGTGGTGCTCAGGAAATGACCAGCTTCAGAGACCGCCATCTTTTCCAGCATTCATGAGCTGTCCCAGGCCACCATCCTGGTAATTCCTAACAAGCGGACGTGTTCCAGCCCGTCGCAAACTCTCAATGGCAGGGGGTGATGATTGGATGCAGAGGGAGGATTCCAGTGGGAGTTAATTTGAATCCCGTCAATGAGATGCAAAAGGGCTTCCCATAGCCTGTGGCAGGATTGGACCATTATCCCGCCACCGCTATCAGGACTGCAAGTTCCCGTCAGTAAATCCCTCCTTCGGTAAAGCCATTTTTATGTTCTGCGGGATTATCCATCCCCTCCCACTGATGGCAGGGGGGAGGATTCTGCCCGCATTGTCAGGATGTTCCCTGTTTTGGACAAAAGGGGAATACCTCGGTAGTTTCCACAGCACAATTTATCTCCCTTCTTGGATATAGCTACAATAGTCGCATTCCTGAAGCTGGGGTGGGTGGAGGGAGGCAGGGGTAGTTCTTTTTTTCTCGCAAATCCATAGGATGAGTTCATGGAGTCTTGATGGAAACAAAGGTCTGCCAGCTTTGAAGACTTCAACTGGAATATCATCCAGGCCAGAGGCTTTGTTGTTTGTCATCCATTTGATTGCTGGTTGCAGCTCTCCCCTCAATGGTGGTGCACCCCTGAATTCTACCATAAGGTTCTCAGGGATAGCCTGGAGGGTATCAGCTGCCACAGTGGATTCGTAGTGGTAAATGGTTTAATTAATCTGTGTTTGATTATATTAGTCTGTTCACTGATCTGTGTTCACTGTACTTGATTTCGTAAGCCTGGGTGGAGCCTCTGAGAGCTAAAGTAAATGGAAGCTTCCAGGGAAAGACCTTGGAAGCCTAAGCTGTGAACACATTTGTTGAAATCCTGTAATTGAAGAGATATTTTAAAGCACTGTAAATAAACCTGTTGTAGACTTAAAACTAGTGTCATCTCGGCATTTCTCTGAGGTAAATCATATACATGAAATATACAACAAACCAGCAAAAACACAACAAAATGGGAATGAGGATAGTTGAGAAAAATTTAACTTTACCTGGTCCAGCAGCATTTCTTTCATCACTGTGAGATCCCCCCATGTCATGGGATCAATGAATTTCAGGGTTTAAGACCAGCTTGCACATTACAGGGATGGACAGTCCAGATGTTGCAATGATCCGCAAGAGGGCCATACTCATACATTGTCTCAGAGCAGAAGGCCAGCAAATATTTGAACAGTTCACAGAGATACATCTATGTTTGATACGTTGTTAAGTGCTCTCAAAAAATATTTCAGGCCAAAGAAAAGTGTGATGGTCGAATGATATACACTCCACAAGAAATGCCAGGGAAATGGTGAGCACAGTAAACAATATGTGGCAGCATTGCGACACTTGGCTTCTCCATATAAATTTGGCCCATTAGCCAGCCAACTAATTCATGATCAAATAATTGAAAAGACCTCAATTCCACAAATTAGGCAATTTCTCTTAATGGTAGATGATGATTTAACCTTGGAAAAGCCATGATCTTTGCAGTCCAAATCGAATCTGTCATGTTAGATTCAAAGAAGTTACATAGAAATGCACCCTTAGACTCAGGATTGCTGACGCAGCTTGCTAAATCAGCTCAAGTGCAAGGGTTATGGACAACAAGACCTCAGCCATCTCATATACGTGTGCCCCATCACAGTCAGATAACTTCAAAATTGTGCTAAAATTGTGGAATTATTCGTTGAGTCACAGCACCGTGTCCAGCTTGAGCAAAAAATGGCAACTCACACTTAGGGTGGATCCATTGGGAAATAGACTGCTATCTGAAAAGGAAGAATGGGCTATGGGGAGAAGATGGGAGAATGATGCTAAGTCAATTGCTTATTCACAGAGCCAGTGTAGACACTATGGGCTAAATGGCTGCCTTCTGCACTGTAACAATTTTGAGGTTGTTGAAGAAGAAGAAGACTTCATCAGTTTGTCATGATCAGAAGGCATGAAGGAAAAAATATATTATATTTATCTATGTCAACCTGGCTTCTTTGTAAAATTATTATATATGTTTTTTCTTAAATGGCAAAGGCTTCTCCCTAACATGTCTGACTAGCCATGACTCATACAAGAGGAATTTCTAACCTTCAGACAACAGCAAAGACTCATTATCTCTAAAAGGGCACTAAAGCTCCCCCCGTCCAAAACTGCACAAAGATGCTGCACAGTTCCAAAGCAGAATTCTGACCACCGGAGACAGGGCGTCTGTGAGGGCAAATGGACTCTGAACACTTCTGTTGAACATCTCAAGCTTCCAGAACTGGAAAATACATCCTTTGTCCAAAGCCCAGAAGAAGGAGTGGGTGGTATGTCACATGACCTCCCCCAAGCTGCTAGAATGTGTAATATTGCCTGTGGAATTGAACCCAGGTGGTCTACCATTTATCACCTAACAAGTAGCAACAGAAAGAGCTCTGCCCAGGTTTAACCTGTCTGGCCCCCATCTACACTGTGTTATACTGAAACATTTGAACTTCTGTGTCTGTGCCTACAAGACTAATTCACCTCTATGTGCTTCTCCCATCATGGAAGTCAGCGCTACTGGATAAGGTAGATCCCTCAGTCAACCAGCTAACCACTCTGAAGGAAGACACATTGGACTTTGATTCGGGACTCTGGGTTCAGGGCAAAGACAAACCCATTCCACTAAGGTGAGGATTCCTAGCTGGATACTGATAACCACTCTATTTCAAGCAAGGCAAAGAGAGTGCGAGCTGGGCAGCTTTCCCCTTCTCAATTCATACCAACTGAGTTTTAAAAAATGAGCTCAAAACATAAGACTGCTCCATCAGCAGTTTCCAATAAATCACCAGGCCTTTGCCTTTAAAACAGTTCTTCTTCCATCAAATAAAGTGATTGCAGGTCAAACAGCAAATCGCTTTCCCTCTTCAAGTGCCATGCTGGTCAGATGATTTTTTGGAAAAGGCATACTTGTTCACAGTCCAAGGTGAACATATGACCTTTTTTTTAAAAAAAAAATCCAAATCAGCTTTTAAGTGTCCAAATAATGTAAAGTCCTTCCAAATCTTAAAAGAAGAAATTGTCTTGGGAGATATGGCTCTAACACTTGGTATGTTGATTACAGATGAGCTGTCGGTGCAGTATCATGAGTCTTTAATTTATATAATTGGAGAGTTCTGGCAGCGCACCCAAGATTCTATTCCAGGTGGCAAAACCAACTCCAGGGAGACGAGGTTCACTCTCAGCCTTTCCTTTCCGGTAGAAGATGTATCCCCTGGTTGTTCCTTCAGCTGCCTCTCCCCAGGAAGGCAGCTCTCACTGCAGGAGGTGATATCAATCTGGAGTCTTGATAGCACATGCGGTATGATTGCAGTTCTTCATTCTGGATGGTCATTCGCGAAGTCATCCACGAGTGTTCTAACATTCCAAGTTGCAAAATTTAAACTTTTCTTTCTTTGACCATGAATATGGTGATTTTGCAGGGTGTGGTTCCACAACCAGGAGAAAGCAGGCAGCCTATTTTTAAAGAACCTTTTCTAACCCCCTCCCCATTTGGGATGAGAAAAGGGTATCCTAAAGAGGACTACTCAGTCACAGATACTGCTGCCCAAAGACACCTCTGTCCCAACACAGGTGTTCAATGATCTTCAGGCATCTGTTGCCTGTCTGCAGATTCTTGACTAGGGACTTCTAGGTTCAAGGCCCTGTCCCCGTCGCCAATTCTCCATCACCTCAAGACTTGATAAATGGAGCCTGGTAGAAGCCTGCGCATTTCTTTGTTCAAAATGGGGACCTTGGGGCATCGTCAATGTACACGCGACCTTGATGTGTTGGTGATCAAATGTTGTTAGTGTGTTGAGCCATGATAACCAGCACCACCTTGCCACTGCAGCCTTCTTCTACCTTTGCAGCCGATGAGACAGTCTTCCATCACCTGGTCTGATGTTGAGGGTCTTTTTTTGGACCAAGCTTTGTCTAGCACCTTCCTCCATCCTTGCCATGATGGTTGGCCCTATCAGGAGCAAGGAGCTCCCTATGGCCTCACTCAAGGGATCGTCGGAGTACACAAGCCTCTCCACCATGTCAAGATGGTGTTCCATGGAGAAGCAAGGTGCTTCACAAGAGAATTATAAAACAAATTATGTCACCAAGCTACATACGGAGATATTAAGTCAGGTGACCCAAAGCTTGGTCAAAGGGGTAGGTTTTAAGAAGTGTTTTTAAGGAGGAAAATGAGATATGGAGGCAGATAGGTGTAAGGAGGGAATTCCAGAGCTTGGAGTCTAAGTAAACACAGCCACCACTGGTGGAGTAATTATAATTGTGAATACGCAAGAGACCAGAAGCAGAGGAGTGCAGATATCTCAGTGGGTTGTGGGGTGGAGGAGATTACAGAGATAGAAAGAGGCAAGTTCATGGAAAGATTTGAAAGCAAGGATGAGAATTTTAAATCAAGACATTTAGCTAAAGAGTGGTGAGAATGTGTAACTTGTCACAAAAAGGGGTAATGGAGGTGAATAGCATATATGTATTTAAGGAGAAGCTAGATAAATATGTGAAGGAGAAAGGAATAGAAGGATATGCTGATAGGGTGAGATAAAATGGGGTGGGAGGACACTCTTGTGAAACATAAACATCCATTTGAATAGAACATGCTCTATTTCTGTCTGTAATTTTTATGGTATTGTATGCAAGTCTAAGGTTAGCATAACAGGTCTCCAACAATTCATATGTGAAAATATTCTTTGGGGTGAGGGTGCAGTATAAGGAAAGCTAATTCGCTTTTTGCAAATAGCCTCACACTTATGACTTATTGCAAAAATTATCTGCCATATAGTAACATATTTAATTTAGTAATAATTTTTCATCATCACGTATTGAACCGAGAATCTTACGTAGAGGACCAATGGTGTTTTTAGGATGCTTCATGTTAAGAGGTGAAAAGCAGATTCCAAGCATTATTTCTAGGATGAAATATTTAGGCTGGTCTAACTCATCATTACTGGATAAAATACAAAGAAATAACATTTTAGTAATGCTCCTGCCACATTGATGTTCTAACCCTAATGGAGTCCATGACAATCCATAAGGCAGGTTCTTGCTTTCAGCCCTGCTATTAAATAGGGGTTCTGAGCAAAAACCAGACCAAAGGCTACTTCACTACAGTGAGATGGAAAAGAACCAACAAACAATAATTGTAGGTGGGAAAAAAATTACACAAGAGCACAATATATGAAATAGAAGAATAAGTAGGCCATTCGGCCCTTTGATCATGACAGATCTTCTACCTCAACTCCACTTTCCTCCCCGTATCCCTTAATTCCTTTAGCACTCAAAAAATGATCAACCTCTGTTACGAATATATTCAACAGCTGGGCATTCATTGCTCTCTGCTGCGGAGAATTCTAAAGATTCACAACCCTTTGAATGAAGAAGTTTCTCCTTGTTTAAGTCCTAAATGGCCAAACCCCTTAATCTGAGACTGACTCCATGTTCTAGAATCCTCATCTAGATGAAACATTTTGTTAGCATCTACTCTCTCAAGTCCCTTAAAGATTCTATATATTTCAATTTGATCACCCCTCATTCTTCTAAACCCAAGGAAATGAAGGCCTAGTATATTCAATCTCACCTCATAGGACAACCCCCAATCCCAGGAACCAGCCTAGTGAGCCTTTGTTGCATTTTCTCTAGGGAAAGTATATCCTTCCTTAGGTCAGGGACCAAAACTGCATACAGTGCTCCAGGTATGACCTCACCAATGACCTTGGAATCCTGTGACAAATAAATACTGCACATTCCTGATCCATTTAATTAAACAGATCTACCTATTATCACTATCTGCTTCCTGCCAAGTATTTTGGCTCTCAAAGAGTGTCCTGCCAACTCAGTGCAGTACACTTTACTTGCAATATATATACATAATATATAAAGGAGAACATTACAATGGTGCAGCAGGAGTGTAAGTGGGCTTATACATAATATGGAAATATTTATGGTTTTATCCCCAAGTGGAAAATCAGCACTATCATAATCTGGCCAATGCTCCATTCCTTAATCTTTCCACTGCATGTCTTCTTGTATTGGTTATTGATGTTGATGCTATGTTCCAGAAAAGGACACTATGCTGTAAGTTGTCCATGGGAATTCCTGGTATTGTAATAGATGAGGAATTCCCACCCACAAAACAGAATCCTCTGCCAGATATCAGATAGAAGTTGGCAGCAGTACTGGGGGTAAGAAGGCCATCAAGGAGGTTAATGTCTTTATTAACTAGAGGCAAGGGCAAGGCTGGATGGGTTGGAGTCCCATTATGAAATGGGGAGGAAGTGAGGAGAGTTGTGCTTTTTTTTAAGTTGGTTCTTGAGATATGAGTAACAGTGGCAAGGCCACATTCATTGCCCATCATAGTTGACCTGAGAAGGTGAGAAGTTCTCCTTGAAGCTCTGGGCCAGCAAAGATGCAGAAAAAGCAACAAATTTCCAAGTCATGGTGGTGTCATGGAGGGGAACTTTGATGTGATGATGTTTCCATAACATCACTACACTTGTCCTTCTGAATAGTAGACGTTGCAGGGGAGAAAAACGCCATCAAAGAAGGCTTAGTGAGTTGCTGCTGTGCTACTTGTAGATTGTATATATTACACCTTGGTAGAACTGTAGTGTTCATACAGCCAATGACAGTGATGTGGATCAAGCATACTGCTCTTTGCTGGATGGTGTCAAGCTTCTTAATGTTGTTGCACCTGCACCAATCCAAGAAAATGATGAATATTCCATCAAAGCCTAATTGAGTCATATAAATGGTGGTTAGACAGCAATTGCAGAGTGACCAGACTCGACTCTGGCGCTATATGGCGAGTCCAGTTAAGTTCCTCATCCCCAAGATGTTAATGGTAGGGAACCCAGTGACAGTAGATCTATTAAAGGTCAACGGATGATGAGTGGGCTTTCATTATTTAAGATGGCCATTACCTATCACTTGCCAACCCAAACCTGGATATTCTTCAGATCCTGCTATCAGCTGGCATGGGCTGCTTCATTGTAAAAGGAACTGAGTACTGTAGAATTGTCAGCAAACAGTTCCACTTCTAACCCTATTATGGATGGAAGCTTATTGATGAAACAGCTGAAGATGAATGGGTGCAGGATACCCCTGATGAACATCTGCAGTCTCCTGAGACTCTGATGACCTGCTTCTGACAACTACAAATGTCTTAGGTTGTGCCATCAGGTATGACTCCAGTCTGAATAGGGTGTTCACTTTGACTTTCACTAGCCTCAGTTTTGCTAGGACATCTTTGTCATGCCATGTTGTCTTGACGTAGAAGACAAATACTCTCACTCTTACTTTACCTTTGACACTCTACTCTGGTGTCCGTGGTCTGAATCAAAGCTGTGATGAAGTGGAATGGTTCTTGTGGAACCAAAAGTAAATATCAGTGAGCAAGTTATTGCTGAGTAGATACTGCTTGGTGGCACCTCGAATGACTTTTTCCATCGCTTTATTGATCTTTGGGGAGGATGTTGATAGAGTGGTAATTAGCTGGGTTACATTTATTCTGTCTTTTGTGGATAGGGTGTACCGGGGCAATATTACACATTGTGATAGCTGTACTGGAACAGCTTGACTAGGGATGTGGTATGTTGTGGTGCACCAATCTTTGTTACTACCGCCTGGATGCTGTCTGGGCCCATAGCTTTGAGGTGTGCAGGATACTAAAATGCTTCATTTCATGTGAAGTGAACCAAATTGGTTGGATACTGGCATCTGCAATGATGGAGACCTCAGGAGGAGACCAAAAAGGACCATCCACTCTCCACTTTTGAAAACACTACAGCCCCTTGTTTCTCACACTCATGTGCTAAGCTCCACTATGCCTGGAAGTGTGGTGGAGGCTGGTTCAATCAAGGCCTTCAAGAGGGCATTAGATGATTATTTGAATAGAAACAATGTGCAGGGGTATGGGGAAAAGGCAGGACAATGGTGTTAGGTTATAATGCTCATTTGGAGAGCTGGTACAGATACAATGGGCCAAATGGCCTCCTTCTGTGCCGTTAGAATTCTGTGATTCTGTGATTCAGTGATGTCACCCTCAGCCTATTGTCCTCTCACACCCATGTCCCATTTACCCTCCACAAATGTTGCACTACACCCCTCTCCACACAAGCCATTACGGACACTCAGATGTCTCTGCTTTCTGTCCTTGCAGAAGAAGAAGGCACACAACATAGCAAGAGGCAGAGACCTGGAGGGGGGAAAGTGTGTGGTAGCCCTTGAGTGACAGGTACCTTAGCAGCCACTGGCAGCCCATACCAACCTGGCCTACTTGGAAAGGAGTCAAGTTCCAGCAGGCCGCAGTTGTCGGCAGTGGTCTTTGAGAGCCTAAGTTTCATGAGGCACTGGTGCTCAGACATGTCAAGAGAGCTAATTCTCTGTCAGTAGATCCTGTGTTGAGGGGCCTGCCTCCTTCTCTCTGGACGGAGTCCATCTCTTCAGCCCTATGGAGTGGCATGCAGATGAGGAGAAGGCAGCTAGTATTGCTGTTGATGTTGCTTCTGGCATTTTTGGCAGTGGTGTGTCTTGTCCCTCATCAGAGGTGAAAGGTGAAGCTGCACAAGCTGCTCCCATGCCATGGTGATGGCTGACAGCAGGGATGTGCAGCTGAAGGTGAATCAAATGCTAGACAGGTGAGCTACCTTCCAAGCAGTTGGCAATCACCTGGCAAGCAGTAATAGAATTATCTCTAACAAAGTGCTTTGAGCATTAGCCTCTCACCTAGCCATGGTCGGAGCTGATCAAAGCCTTTCCAGCCTTCCAGTTTCACTGAGAAAGTTATGCACTCACCTCAGTGACTCTGGTGAATTGCTGAAAGGTCAGGAGATAAGTGCCCTGACATTGAAATCTAGGATTGAGGGTTAAAACAAATCTTAATTTCTTTTTAACTACTTTAACTATCTACCCAGTAGATCCAAGGTGGTTCCCCATTCACCTTCAATCCCGCCCTGGTAAAACCTGAAAACGTGATGATGATGAATACCTGATCCGACATAACTCCCCTTACACAAACACAACTGACCTGCACTTCCCTGGGAAAATTTGCCTTTATATTTTATACAATATGATTTTTATTTTTCCAGTGCCACTAAAGAGATCTGTTTCTCATGCTTGAAAGTCACACTTTGCTGGTATTTCGTCCCCATTTCAATTCTGTTGAAGAAACAAGCAACATGTAATTCTTCGATCTTTAGTGACTCCTTTTCCAAGCTTCTTATTCCCAGCTCAGAAACAGTAGGCCCATCTGAATTCAGGCAAGACTGTTTCAGTCGGTCATGCTTTAAAATAAGGAATTCCACTGAACCTAAGCACAATGCCATTTAGGCAAAAACAGTCAACAAGTTCTGTTGATCATTTCTCCGAGTCTTGTACTGTGTTTCCAAACTTGTAAATCACAGTAATTCCAACCCCATCATCTGATAAATCAGGAGGCAAACTCCTAAAAGTCAAGAAATTTAAACATTCTGTGATTCTAGAATCATATAAAATATATTTTTTCTTTCAAACATATGCCAATATATATTGACATTTGCTTTATAAACCTCATGAGTGGCTTTTTTAATTTCTAACAGGTCAGAGCCCTTTACAAGAACTATATACTATACTGTTTTTGTTTTTATATAGTGCCCTGTTTGGGTCTGAGTTCCAAGGATGCCTGAAGACCATCCGACCTGAGATTGAATCAAACTACTTTTCAGGTGTCCATTGTGGTTGCCTAGGATGAGCATTAGGCCCCTTGCATTGAATAATGAAGGATTAGGGTCTGATTTAGGACCCCTCAGGAAAATTGTGAAGCCCAGACATCAGGCTTGCTCCCACAACTGGAGGTCTCTGTTGGAACATTCACTAGACTCCTTTGCCTCCACTCCTTTCTTACTAACAGGCAGCTTGATGTTCATTCTTGATCATGCACAACTTAGAATTACCCTTAGTGCCTTGCTCACTTTCTCCTATTCGCCATCTGGAAACCTGGGCCTCAGGGAGTGGAACCTGGCTAATCAGTACCAGAATTTCCCCCGGTTCTTTGTGTGAATGAACATGGGATTCTGAGAGCCTCTTTTTCCAAGAGGCCTCTTACCTGCTCCTTACAGTGTAGCTGAGTGCCCTGGATCCACCAAGTGCCTGATGCTTGTGTGGTGTAAATGTTACTTGTCACTTATCAGTCCAAGCCTGAATATTATCCAGCTCTTGCTGCACATGAACATGGACTGCTTTAATATCTGAGGAGTCGTGAATGGTGCTGAACATTGTGCAATCATCAGCAAACATCCCCACTTCTGACCTTATGATGAAAGGAAGATCATTGAGGAAACAGCTGAAGGTGGTTGGGCCAAGGACACTACCCTGAGGAACTCCTGCAGCGATTGATTGCAGCGCGACTGTGACGATGAACCTCCAGCAATCACAGCCATCTTCCTTTGTGCTCGGTATGACTCCAACCAGCGGAGAGCTTTCCCCTGATTCCCATTGACTCCAGTTTTGCTAGGGTCCATTGATCTGGAAGCGATGTAATATGGCATTTATGTTTGATCTTACCCAGTGTGTGAAAAATCTGTGGGAATTATTGGCGAAATCCAGTCCAGTTGTCTTGTTGTAGGACTTCATCCATTGTTTGCAGAATGCCCAGTTGCAGCCTTGCATTTTTGCTGAGTAAAGAGATGCGTAGATTGTGTGAGATCTGTTGCCCCTTGTGGTGAAGAGTAGCAGTAATCTGGTCTTTTACTTGCAGATTCAAACCACCTGGACCTTGAAGTTTAATGTTTGATGGTTGGGTGGGATTTCTTTTGAGCTATGCCAAATGCTCAGCCAGTATTGTAACACCAGCTTCACTGTCAGGTTTAAAGTCAGTTTTACAGCTTTTAACTGCTAGAGTGACAGAACAAAAATCTTGTTCATGGTCCTTCTCCAAGAAAATCTGGGATGACATTTTTTTTGCTTATGGTGGACATTTTGAGTGATTTTCCTTTCTTCATTCACGGGATGAGGGCTTCACTGGCTGGGCCAGCATTTATTGCCCATCCCTAGTTTCCCTTGAGAAGGTGGTATGAGCTGCTTTCTTGAACTGCTGCAGCCCATATGGTGCAGGTACACCCACATTGCTGTTAGGAAAGGAGTTTCAGGATTTTGACCCAGTGACAGTGAAGGAACGGCAATATATTTCCAAGTCAGAATGGTGAGTGACTTGAAGGGGTGGTGTTCCCATATATATGGTGCTCTTGTCCTTCGAGATGGTAGTGGTCATGGGTTTGGCAGGTGCTGTGTAAGGAGCCTTGGTGAATTCCTGCAGTGCATCTTGTAGATGGTACACATTGCTGCTGCTGTACATCAGTGGTGAAGGAAGTGAATGTTTGTGGATGTGTGCCAATCAAGGGGGCTGCTTTGTCCTGGACGGTGTC
This sequence comes from Carcharodon carcharias, assembly GCF_017639515.1. Taxonomy (NCBI): domain Eukaryota; kingdom Metazoa; phylum Chordata; class Chondrichthyes; order Lamniformes; family Lamnidae; genus Carcharodon; species Carcharodon carcharias. Next base: position 172,943,625 of record NC_054472.1, read on the forward strand.
AAGCTTCTTGAGTGTTGTGGGAGCTTCACTCATCCAGGCAAGTGAGGAGTATTCCATCACACTCCTGACTTGTGCCTTGTAGATGGTGGACAGGCTTTGGGGAGTCACTTGTCACACGATTCTTAGCCTCTGACCTGCTCCTGTAGCTACAGTATTTATATAGGCTAGTCCAGTTCAGTTTCTGGTCAATGGTAGCCCCCAGGATGTTGATAGTGGGGGATTCAGTGATGGTAATGTCATTGAACATCAAGGGGTGATGGTTACATTCTCTCTTGTTGGAGATAGTCATTGCCTGACACTTGTGTGGTGAAAATGTTACTTGCCACTTGTCAGCCCAAGCCTGGATACTGTCCAGGGCTTGCTGCAGTTGGACATGGACTGGTTCAGTATCTGAGGAGTCACGAATGGTGCTGAACATTGTGTAATCATCAACGAACATCCCCATTTCTAACCTTGTGATGGAAGGAAGGTCATTGATGAAGCAGCTGAAGATGGTTGGACTTGGGTTACCACCCTGAGGAACTCCTGCAGTGATATCCTGGAGCTGAGATGATTGACCTCCAACAACCATAACCATCTTCCTTTGTGCTAGATTTGACTCCAACCAGCGGAGAGTTTTCCCCCTGATTCCCATTGAATCCAGTTTTTCTGAGGCTCCTTGATGCCACACGCAGTCAAATGTGGCCTTGATGTCAAGGGCACTCTCACCTCACCTTGGGAGTTCAGCTCTTATTTCCATGTTTGAACCAAGGCTGTAATGAGGTCAGGAGCTGAGTGGCCCTGACAGAACCCTAACTAGGCATCAGTGAGAAGGTTATTGCTAAGTAAGTGCCGCTTCATAGCACTGTTGATGACCCCTTCCATTACTTTACTGGTGATCGAGAGTAGACTGATGGGGCAGTAATTGATCAGGTTGGATTTGTTCTGCGTTTTGTGTACTGGACATACCTGGGTATTTCTCCACATAGCCAGGAAGATGCCAGTGTTGTAGCTGTACTGGAACAGCTTGGCCAGGGGCACGGCAAGATCTGGAACACAAGCCTTCAGTACTATTGCCTGGGTATTGTCAGGGTCCATAGCCTTTGCAGTATCCAGTGCCTTCAGCCGTTTTTTGATATCATGTGGAGTGAATCGAATTGGCTGAAGACTGGCATCTGTGGTGCTGGGGACCTCTGAAGGAGGCCGAGGTAGGTCATCCACTTGGCACTTCTGGCTGAAAATTATAGCAAACGCTTCAGCCTTATTTTTTGCATGTGGTATTAATTCTCTTGCTTACTTCCCTTAGTGGAGCTTTTAAATTAACAGAACTGCTTGAAATGTTCTGTTTTTCCTTATTAGAAACACTCTGCGCCCCATGCTGGGCATATTTGCCTTCTGTGCTGCTTTATTGCGCTGCAGCATGAGCACCTCAAGATGGCTGCTGTAGGGTTCCTGACTCTTTTAGCAGACTTTTGAGTGGGTGTGGTTGCCGCCTTGGGGTCTAAGCGGCTAACGGGTGTGTCCAAAACCTTGGTGTGTCAATGAATGAGAGGCCAATTTCACTCCCTAAGTTTGACCTGCCTAAAGTATTGAAGCACTGGACTGAGTGTGAGGTTGTCTCTTGTCTGTAAAAAATCTAACACCTTTTCGTCACAGGCTCTGAAGACAATGCGGTCACAAATAACTTTGTCTTTCAATACCTCACACTCATAGCTATTAGCTAACCTATACGGGTCAATAAGAAATCATTCAACAGATTCCCCTGGTCTTTGGAATCTCTGATTGAATCGTGCTCACTCGACGACAAGGTTCCATTTCGAACTAAAATACACTTGGACAGTTTCGAGGTATGCGGAGGTCTCTTCTAACCCTATCTCAGGAGGACATCATCAGTGATAGGCCCTATGGCATAGAGGAATTAACTAACCTAGTTCTTCTGCTCTTTGGTATGGAGCTCTGATGCTTAGGAAGTTTTCTTTTCATGACTTCCAGTGTTGGCCTCTCTGCAGGCCCTCGAGATGGGTTAGGGGCAGTGACTGCTTGCCTGGTGCTGACATCGCCCCACTTCCTACTGTGCCTTCCACACAGGTAAGCTTTCAGAATTTTGCTCCTAAAAGGTTTTCTTCCACTTTCTCGTCATGGGTGTTCTGTCAATGGCACCAAACCTTCATTAGATTGGTTTCACCACCGCTGCTACCATGTTTCATAAGTTTGTTGCATGGCCTATCTTCTCTTGAGTAACTCTGGTCTGCCTCAAGTAGTTACTTCAAACTGCTTTATTTCACTATACACACTATGAGTGGGATTTTTTGGCCACCATCAGGATTGTCTGGTCCTGCCAAGTGTCAATGAACTTCTGGCTGGGCCGCCAAATCTCCCGCAGCAGGTCCCACAACAATGGGACCAGAAAGTCCTGGCCTATATACATGATGAACTATTAGGCAGGCATATAGCTTTTGAGTACAGACTGTTCCCAATGGTTTACAGGGTCTCTAGCACATGACTACTGATGTTACAGTTACACCATAATACACATCACCATCTCATTACCATAACTATTAACCCATTATGCCATAAAGAGGAGCCCTTGTAAAGTATTCCATGCTTCAGAAAACTCATTTAGTTACATAGCATGCTTTTTAAAAATTTATCTGTTCATTGTATGTGGGGTTGCTAGCAATGCCAACATTTACTGCCCATTCCTAATTGCCTTTGAGAAGGAGGTGCTGAGGCACTTTCTTGAACTGTTGCAGTCCACATGGTGTGAGTACAGCTACTGTACTGTTAGAGAGTGAGTTCCAGGATTTTGATCCAGTAACGATGTAGAAATGGCAATATATTTCCAAGTCAGGTTTGTGTGTGACTTGTGGCGTTTTGTATAGAACAGGATGATTTAAGGCAGTTTCTGATTTTTAATCTGGCTAGAGTGTTCTCAGATCAAGTTAATGGAACAGAAAATCAGGAGAGGTGTTTAATGGATGGCTGAATCGATATTGGCTATTTTATACTATTGCCCAAAGTCAAAATTACACCCAATAACTCAACTCTCATTCCATGGATTTTCCAGTAACACTCACATGCTCATCATGATAACGTGCTAGCACAGCTGTTAATTTATTAAATTTCTCAGTGTTCACTTTGAGAGTTTTAAAGAAACACTGATTTTTTTGCATGTCTTAATATTTTTGTTTTGTTTCGGAATGCAAAGCTGCCAGGTTACTGGGGTCATCTACTCTATGCGAAGTATTTATGTTGTTTTGATATTTCCAAGAGTTTTCAATTGTTTTCCCACCTAACGTCTTAGCCAGGAAATTCAGTGAGTAAGCTGCACAACCATCCACCACTCACCAACCCCCACCAAGCCTCCCGACCCTGCCAAAGATATTTACAACTTCAGTTACCTGCTGTTCATGGGCGAAATACACTCTTAATGCTTTGTCATGTCTCATAGGTGAGAAAAATATGCCTCTCCGTTTGATTATGACAAAGATGCAGCAACAAATGGCTTCTTGACTGCAAATATGGAACCCAGCTTCAGGGCTGAATCATAAAATATCTAAGCCACTTTTAGCATTTGGAAATGGGTGCAGGTGCAGCTAATTCTCATCATCTTGAATGACTTTAAATCTTGCTGTCTAGGCTTAGCCAAGAAGTTATTAGTGGGTACTGATTTTAAAGCTATTATATGTTTGTAATTAGTATGAAAGTAGCTACTGGCTGATGACAACATTAAAAGTCCAAAGTTGGAAAGAAGCAGAGAGCAGTGGAATGAAACTTGATCTTTGCATTTCAAAGCTTCAACCCCGCCTCTGGCCACCAGGCAATCAGAACAAGTTCTTGGCAATAGCCCTTAGTTCTAATCATCAAACAACACATGGCAAGAGGAAGGGTACTCTTGACAGCCGCTGTAGCTTCAGATTGTTGCAATAATGCAATTTTTCACGTTATTCCTTTCCCTGCCCTTAAGTGATAACTGTTTCTAATCCTCACATCTTCAATTCCCCAAACCTCTCTTACCACCCTTCCCTGTGTAGGCCCTTTAACAGTTTCTTCACTGAATTAGGCTCTCTTTGATGCTGCCGTATCTTCTCATTACTGACATGAAAGAGATACTGAAGCTGATTATCAAAGGCATGTGCCTTTAACCGCTAAGCTTACACTGCCCCAAGGGAAGTAATTCTAACTGACATGCAGTGCCACATCCTGTGCGAATGAAAAGGTAGTGAACAGACAGCCTAACTGATACATCACTTTCTAATCAACTTCCTTTGAAAAAGTATTAATTTGATCGATGAAGGGTAAAAGTTAAAATTCATAACATTCTAAGCATTAAACCCAAAACCACAAGCTGCCTTCAGTTCTGTTTACTATGAGCTTAAGTTAGTTAGATCAGATAAATTATTTCTTTGAGAGGATTAAGGTGTAATTTTAAGCCCATTTGCCCGACATAAACTGAGCAGGTGAACGTTAAAATGCTTGTGGGATTTCGCTACTGAGATCTGACTCTCTTCCTGCTGGTTCCAATTTTAACCTGCTTTCCTGAGCAGTCGAGAAGGAGACTCACCCAAAACCATCAGGGTCCCCCTTTAAATATGAGGATTGGAACTCTGGTGACTGGGACTGAGTACAATTGCCACTTTAACCAGAGACCTGCACAGGGAAGCTACTGTGGCTTTCCCACCTGGCCAACCGAGTGTGAAGGGGAGAAAAGGCCCAAAAGGGTGAATCATTTTCATTTTTTGACTTTCCTTGTGGGCCTCGGAGGAGCAGAAGTGCCCCTCCAAGGAACTTTTAGGCCTCTCTTACCTTGTGCTTCTCTAAACAGCCCCCTTCCCATGATTTACCCCAGTGCCAGGGGCTTGACCTCCTTATCTGGTGGCAGCTTTTGATCATCCAACATTGCGCTTCCATCGCCCGTGCACCTGCCTTTTCCCACCACTTTCTGGCAGCTGACTCACTGAGGCCAAGCACATGAGGTCGAGGAGTTAAAATCCGCCTGGCCTCACATTGCTAAGATGGGGTCAGTTTGCTGCCCTGTGCCCACCATACTTTCACCCTGAATTAAAATGGGGGATACGAAAGCTGTGGTTGAAAGAAAAAGGCTATGAATCTGGTATTCTGCTTCTCAGCAGAAGCTTCGTTCAAGCCAAGAAAGATGAATAAGCAGCATCGCTGTTGGAAGTCTGCACCTGACTCTGTGATTTGTGGAACCTGATGATAGTAAAAGGCTGCAGAAAAGAATGACTGACATACACTTATTGAACATAACTAATCCAGATGAAAGGCACCAGCTGTTGAGCCTCCAGCAGTGTGAACTCGTAAAGACAAGGCACGCACGAGAAAGTATATCACAAGGGTGGGTACTCTTTAGAATACCTGCAACTATAAAGGTTTTCTTATAGGCAGAACAGAATAATAAAGGCCCTGTCAGAAGAAAAGAGGATCATAGCATGTGGGATGACTTTATTCTTGAGAAATTGATTCATCCCTTCGTTTTGATAGATCTGGACATTTTTGTAGATAACTGTTCAGATGATCTTTTTCTGCTTTACTATCTACAGTTCTTTAAATGGCATTAGAGACGAATGTATGTGCCTTTGATTTATAGGCATTAAGGGCAATACTAATTCACTTCCAGAGTTAGAAATTAGTTTGGCTAATGTGAACTAACCATCAAGAACAATAAATATTCAACTCATTTTTTTTACCCTGAACATTGTTTTACCTTTTCCCAATGCGTGATCGCAACAAAATGTTGCATTTATATGGCACCTAATGTAGCAAAATGTCCACAAGTCTAATCTGACAGAAGTTGACATCAGCCCAAAAAAGCAGACATTAGGCCAGATGACCAAATACTTGGTCAAAAAGGTGGATTTTAAGAAGCACCTTAAGATATGGAGAGGTGAAGAGCTTTGGAGAGGCAATTATAATGCTTAGGGCTGAGGTGGTTGAAGGCACAGCAGGCAATGCTGGAGTGAGGGTTGTGGAGGGTGCAAAAGAGGCCAGGGTTGGAGGAATGTAGATTTCTTGGAGGATTATAGAGAAGAGCGAGTGCATGGAGGGTTTTGAACATGAGAATTTAAGATTTTAAATGAAAGCTTTTAAATAGGAGCCATCAGGCCTTTACTAGAGATGCCTCCTACATTCTGTCAAACTGTGCATCGCTCACTAACCTCATGTTGTGAGCACAAGCTCAACAGCAGATATCCTTCAGATTATGGTCTTCAGAATTATCTATTTGATGCTGATGATTAACGTTTATTAAAATAGCATTGGGTTTAGTTTTATTCAATCCAGTGTTCAATCTTCCTGTGTAGACCAGTGTTCCATGTTTGTGCTTACTTATGTGTATGGACTTTCCAGACAATGGAGAAGGTCAAACAGCTGGAAATACAGTTGTGAATCATGAGCACAACTACCTAAAACTTGTACATTCTCTATTGCTTGACTTTGCTCTGTTCCAATGAAATCTTCCACACAGTATAAACAGGATATATTCCATCACACTGGGAGGGAACTCTACAATATGAACTTTTAATATGAGTTTCATCAGCCTAATGTTAATCATGTACCAATTTATGTCATATGTAACTTTAAACTGTGACTACAGTTCAAACCACTTATGCAGTCAGACATTAGGTGATTCATTTTAATTAGATTATAAAATAATTATTCAAACTTTATAACATGAAAAATATTCAAACTAAATGGAGACAGAAATAACAGTTCACCCTATTACAGTAATAAATACTGTAATCATTCAACCTGTCACTCAGGTATATGAAAAAGATCTTCAAACCAGGATCAAGTTGGCAATTAACCATTCACCCCATTACTATGGTATGAAGTAATTCTTCAGACTTTTACCACAATGTATGAAATTCATGGTGTACAGCACGCCTGAAAAATGTTGGCATATGTTAGCCTGGAATGGCCAGTTCCCTTTACTGGTTGCACTTCAGCATGCTCTGGAACAGTACTAAAGAGCACACATCTGTTTAGTGTTTGACATGTGCAGGAAATCTGAGTGTGTTGTCAAAATTAAGCAGGCTGAGTAAAAGCTTGCCCTTGACAGAATGGCATTTGATGCAGAAGAAAACTGTTCAGCTTATTACTGATTGAGGGTAGTGCATTAGCATTTTAGTGCTATGAGAATGGATTTAAAATAGTTATACATTTCAGAAGTTTAAAAAAATAATTACAGTAAGCACTCTTATTATATCAAGAAACACATCCACATTGCAGCACAAACAGTACAGCTGCTGATGAGTTCACAGTATGTCTACAATCGTCAAAGCACATTCTGCTCATTCAAAGGCTTCATGATAAATTAATAGAAAATGTGTATTTGAAGATGTTTCCACTTGTGGACAAGTTCAAAATTATGGATAATTATTATATATTAGTAATATATGATAGTCCTTACTAATAAATTCAGTAAGGATTTCAGAAGAAACTTCTTTGTACACAGGAGAGTGGGTAGAATATGGAATTTGCTACCCCATAGAGTAGTTGAGGCATCTAAGGGGAAGAGGGTACAAGGGGACGGAATGAAAGGTTATGTTGATGGAGTTAGATGAGTTAGCTGGGAGGATGTTGATGCTGTGCAAAAACGTGGGCAGTTTGGCTGAATTGCCTGCTTCTGTGCTGGAAATTCTACTTAATTATTTATATATCCGGAATAATAGCACTACAATGTGTAGGGATAAAATAGTGCAGTACGTTAGATGCTAACACTTTATCTTTGTGTTCAAATCCAGCCATCACTGATAGAATGAAAGTAGGGAGTGTTCTCCTAAGATTGGGATCACAAAACCTCAGTATTTAACTATGTTTTACTGATGATGATTCTGGATGGCTGAATTGGAAAGTGTTCCAAACTTCAACACTAACATCCCTTGCTTTGATAAACACAAAAAGTCACAAAATGAAAAATTTTGTAATAATAAATCAATAATAATTTTGATACAAAAATATGAAATATTTTTGGCATGCACAGATAACACCTTTTATATTAATGTTTTAAGAAATGTTAAATTAGTATGTAAATAGAGCCCTAACCTTTGCTCACCTTGCAAACTTGATGCAGAAATCGAGTACTTCAAAGCTATCCTGCAGGACATAGACCATCCTGATCAGATCATTGTTCGCTCTGTATTGTGCAATATGGCAAATGGGGAAAGGCCGTCGCTTTTGGATCTGAAAAGTGCCTGGTCTACCTCAAATTATCCTGCACAGTCAAAGTATCTAAAATATTTGAACAACAGGTTAATCAAGCCGTTTTACATTGCTACTATGCAATGGGTACTCAAGTAGTACTTTCCACTAACAGGATGCTGCTGTCAATCCAAAAAGACGTTCTGCCTACCACACAATTGAGCAATGTTGAATATGAATTTTAGTGCCAGTGTGATGCCAGGCAGTGTTTGCAAAACCCAAAGCAAAACATCAAATATTAGATGTGATTCTGCAATTGGGCAGCACCTGCGGCACTAACAATCCATTTAAGATACTCAGTCAAGCTTATAAAGTGGCTTATTTATGCTTGCTAGAAACAACATACATTCATACGCAGGGATCCATTCTCAGAAAACAAAAGGAATGTGTTCAAGCCTTGCACCTTTTTTGAATTACCCGGGAGCTTGGAGAGCCTTCATGCCAATGCCTTGACCAATCAGGATCAACTTGCCAAACAACCAACATCCTTTTCTCCTCTAGCATAAATCGTGACTATTTGTAATTTGGAATTCTTGCATTTGTCCTGATGAGTGCAAGATGAAAAGCTTTGGCAATATGTCTCCCTTTTCAGCAATAAATTAGTTTATCTTACACTGGCACAGGTTCTAACAGTGATAATAAATTGCAGGTTGAGTTGTAATGTTAATGCTCAGTCCAAATTGTTTTAATTGCTAGGAATGTATTGATCGTAAATTTTTGTAATTAAGCACCCATACTGAAAAAGTATCCATTTTAATTGCGTTTGGAGACCAGCTAAGAGGAGAATGAGTCTTCAATATGCATATATGTATATATTCAAAATAAATACAGCTGAAAAAGTTGATCATTCACTGTTTTATTATATATTTTAAACATTTTATCTTCCTTCCAGTTCATAAAAGAACTATTTTTTTTGAATGGTTGGATTGTTTTAAAAGAACTATCACAAGATGTTGACTTTGGCCAACAAAATCCACGTGGTGTAATTAACGATGATCATAAAATGATAATTTAACAATTTCATCAGTTTTTAATCATGGGACCCTTTGTTTTCATTTCTCCTGTTTCCCTCTTATCCTTTCATTATTTTCCACATGCAACACAATAACCATGCCATTGTGTGTGAGATTATTCTTCTCGTGGATTCCAGGAGTTTGCCAGGGGTAGCAGATAACATCATTTATATCAACAACAGGCAGCAGAATGTAATATTCCCCCATTCCCTTATGAATACAGCTTACTAACCCAGGTTTTACGGTGTTATTGACAGTGAAACTGTCAGTGTTCACTGTCATTATGCCTCTGAAACTGGAAGTAACTTCTGCAGTCCACACTTGCGCAATTAAACTGGAAATTCAGAAGTTGCTGTCAGCAATTCTATGCTTCTCCATAGGGGGTGCTGTAGCAGTTGATCCAGCCTGCAATCAAGTAGGAATCCTTATGCATCATTATTTCTATATTTTTTTCCTATCAAATTTACCTTGGATAAAGATTATGCCATGCATTTTAACACCAAAATAGAAATGAGTTCAGGGTTACCTGGACAATTGCCAGTTGTCAGGCTTTTTCCAGTGTTAGTTCATGAAAAGGGTCAGAGCATGGCCGTGGTATGCTCCGTGAATGAACAGTTGCTCTGACATGTTAACATGTGTTAAGCATCGCACCTTGTCTAAAAAGGGATGCTGCTGCTGATGTTCAAAATGGAGACAGCCTTCATTGCAATTTTGGGGATAGTAGTGCACAAATCACTTGCAGAGTGATATTGGGAAATCTTGGTGCTTACACTAGTGCATCTTCAAGTTGTAAATGTCTAAGCCTCTTCATTCACCTGACAGAATGATATGTCACAGAAGCCACAAGAACCCAAGCCCAGTGCTCCCTGGAGAGGATCGGGCCTCTGAAACAAATGCTATTAGCCAAATATAAAACAGACAAAATGCAACTGTATGGGCTTAATCATTTTCTTGTGTTATTTGCATTTAGTATGTTAGAAAGTTAATTTCCAGTAATAAGCAAGAAAGTAAGAGCGATCTCGTTGTTTGAGAGTTTTTCATGACGGGATATTATTAACTGTTTTCTAATGTCCTTAGTTGCTCTTCAGTGCTGGATTTTGTACCCAGTTTTGATTGGATAAATTGATTGGAGTGCCCCTCTGATTGCCCAGTTGACATTTACTGTTGTGATGAATATCTAGTTCATGGTTCATGTTAATATTTTAGATACTGTTTAGTTCTTGGAAGATTATTGTTCTCAGGCTCAGGTAACTAAAATGAGCTTTAGAAATTGCCAGAACATCTATAAGAAAATGGCAATTTCAGAAGGTTACCCAAGTTCGTTTAATAGAGTCAGATTAAAAGAAATGGAGCTAGAAAAGAGCAGGTGAGTTTGCTTACCTGGAGAACTGGAAGTGCAGTACAGAGCGATATTTTGTTTTGGGAGTTAGAGCTCAATTAGTTTAAAAGCATTCAGTGAATCCTGAAAGGCTGTGCCATCATGAAATGAGTGGAAATTAAGAAGGTGCTCTGTTTCAGTTTCAATTAAGCTGAATGTTATGCAGCTGAGGAAGAGGCCAGATACTGAAAAGGTGCTGCTATTAGCAGGCTTGAAGCATAAGCAAATGGGAGCCATTTGGTGCTGCTGTTGGTGGCAGTTTGGACCTTGTGTGGTTTGCAGCTCAGAGAATCCCTGGGAGCTGTTAGCAGGCTCCAGGCATTGAGGGCTCAGAGAAGTCCTACAGAACTGAGAAGATGGTGGAAAGTCATTGATTCCATGCTGGAGAGGATTAGGGCACAGAAGAAGCCCTGGGAGCTGGCTATATCTTGGTGCAGCTTGAAGACTGGAGTTCGGAGTAACCCAGGGCAGTGCCAGGCTGTTGAAGCTAGTGGTCTGTGAAAGAGATGGAAGTGTACCAGTAATTAGAGGTGGGAGTGCTGCTTTGTGAATCCCATGGAACATAGTCTCAAGAGAAGAGATTGAATCATTGGGAGGCGAGCAGTCATTGAGGCAGTCTGAGTCAGAATGGCTTTTGAGGGAATTCAGAGACTAAATCTTTGAAGTGAAGAGTTGAAATCCCTCCTGAGGGAGATGTAGTTTTAACAAGATTGTGTGACTCACAATGGTCACTAATGTCTGGGTGGGTTGCTGAGAAATTGGTGGGGTCTGTTGTGGTCGCATCTGCCATTTAATAGGCAGTATGTTGTGTTAAAACACAGTTTGCCTGCTAATTCATATTTACCTCAAGTTAATTCTGAAGGTTAGCGTATAAGTTAGGTATGTAGATTGTTTTACTTTTCTGCCATTGTATAGTGAAGTTTAATTTGTTTGTTTAAAACCATGGAATCCTGTGACTTTATTCCCTTAGTGGGTAACTTGGATCTCAAGCTATGTCTACTTTAAAAAGCTACTGGTCCCTAAGCGGATCATAAAATTGGTTCAAAATTCATATTTTTTAAACAACAATCAGTTACAAAACACAAATTTTCATGTCCTATGCTGTGTCACCAAAGTGTTGCATGCAATATGTAATGTGTAAAGTGTGACCTGGGGGAGGGAGGTAGGGGGGAAATATTGGACCAAAAACAGAAAATGTTGGAAAGATTAGCAGGTCTGAAAGTATCTGTGGAGAAAGGAACAGTGTTAACATTTTGAGCCCGTATGACTTCTTCAGAGCAGAGAAAAAGAGAGCAGGGGAAAAATTGGACTTGTTAACGCTCTTTGCTTGGGTGATAAGAATGAAATTTGGGGTCCAAATTGGTGTTTGATACATGTGTGCACACTTCCTCCATGAATCATGCTAGACATCATTTTGGTGAGGCCTTGGCATGTGCAATTAGCATACACAAAATTATAAAGAGCAGGCAGCTCATGACATCGATTTTTTTACTGATTCATTAGATCTGGGCATGTTATGACACAGAAGATGGTAAATGTCAAGCTGTTCAAATCCTAGAGGGAAACTTGAAACAACTATTTTCAATCTGTATAAATTTTGAGATGCATGCTTTGAATTCAGTAGTAATAAGACCACCAAGTCTTATAGGTTTTTATAAAATTAGATTAAACATTTATTAATAAGAGAAATTATTTTAAATACATACATAGATCTACAAATTACTACCGCGATAACTTCTAAATCCCCTATTCAATCTAACTCCCAGTTACACTTTCATTAAGGCAACTGTAAGACACATAGATTTTAAAAGACTCAGGCAAAGAAACATGATACCCTGAACAAGTCGACTTCCAAGTGAGTTTTCTTAACTTCAGTCCTTTGAAGATAACAGCTTGAGACATAGATGCTGAAGGCTTTTCACACACTTGTAAGATCTTAAAAATGCCTTCCCTTACACACAGCCATTGCTCCTTCTTTATACATATCTTCCTCTTTGAATGCAAATACCCATTGTTTCATTATGTCTTTGGACCTTATCTCCCTGATATTACAACCCTCTCATGGCACTAAGTTTTACCAGTAAGCTTTGAGAAAATAAATACACTGCTTCTAAGCTTCACCTGGCTAGGTGACACATTTTACCCCTCCTTTGAAAACAATTTGTCTAGTTTATTTCAAAATGCAAATGTTCCCTTGACACCTTTGTTTCTAAACTTCCCCATGTTTATCTAATTAACATTTCAAACCTACCATCTCTTCTTAAATCAAAGCACCCAGACTTACTGCCTCTAGTTCAATTAAATCTCTCTCTCTCTCTCTCTCACACACACACACACATGCACGCACACACACACACACACACACACACACACACACACACACACACACATACACAGACACATCCCACTATTACTCTATTTTACAATAAATTCTAATAACATTATGAGGATTATTATATCTTCTTGAAAGGGCATCACTGGCAAAGCCAGCGTTATTACCCATCCCAAGCTGCTTTTGAGAAGGTGATGGTGAGCTGCCTACTTGAACTGCTGCAGTCTGCGTCATGCAAGGGTAGTGCTGTTAGGGAGGGTGTTCCAGTATTTTGACCCAGTGACAGTGGAGGAAAGAAATATATTTCCAAGTCAGGATAGTGCATGATTTGGAGGGAAACTTGCAGTTGGTGTACCTGTGTGTCTACCGCCCTTGTTATTTCAGATGCTGGAGGTTGTTCTATTCCAGAAGGCTGGGTGATTAAGGATAGAACCAGATCCAATCCTTATGTACTTTTATAAGCATTTACCTACTCAGATATACATTACAACAAACATGCACCTCCTAACTCAACAACCACAATTTCAGTCTGCTTCTACATATAGGATCACAAATGAATCTCCAATTAATTTCCAGCACCAGCATACAATTACCCACAATTAAATACAATTAACAGAGGTCACAGGTTTGGAAATTGCTGTCAAAGGAGCCTTGGCTGCGCTGCATCCTATAGATGCTACACACTGATGCTATTGTACACCATGGAGTGTACTACTTCTGTGATTGAGGGAGTGAATGTTAAAGTTGATGGATGGGCTTTTTTTATTTATTCTTTCACAGGGTGAGGCTGTCAATCGCTGATTAGGCCAGCACTTATTGCCCATCCCAAATTACTCTTCAGAAAGTGGTGATGAGCTGCTGTCATGAGCCACTGCAGTTCCATGTGGTATTAGGTACATCCACAGGGCTGCTAGGGAGGAAAATCCAGGATTTCAATCCAGTGAGAGTGATGGAATGGCAATATAGTTCCAAGTCAAGATGGCGTGTGGCTTGGAGAGGAACTTGCAAGTGATGGTGTTCCCATTTCTTACTGCCCTTGTTCTTCTAGGTGGTAACGGTTGCGGCTTTGGAAGGTGCTATGAAAGAAGCCTTGGTGAGTTGCTGCAGTGCATCTTGTAGATGGCATACACTGCTGCCACAGTGCATTGATTGATAGTGGAGGGACTGAACGTTGGTGGTTGTGGATGGGGTGCCAATCAAGTGGGTTGCTTTTTCCTCAATGGTGTTCAGCTTCTTGAGTATAGGTGGAGATGCAATCATGCAGGCAAGTGGAGACCATTCCATCACACACATGACTTCTGCCTTGTAGATAGTGGACAGGCTTTGCACAGTGAGGAGGTGAGTTACTGCCATGGGATTCCTAGCCTCTGACCTTTTCTTGTAGCCACAGTATTCATATTGCTGGTCCAGTTCAGTTTCTGGTCAATGGTAATCCCCAGATAGTGGGAGATTCAGCAATGATAATGCGATTAAATATCAGGGAGTGATAATTGGATTCTCTCTTATTGGAGATAGTCATTGCCTAGCACTTTTATGGCATGAATGCTACTTGCCACTTGTCAGTCCAAGCCTGGATATTGTCCAGGTCTTGCTGCATTTGGACATGGACTGCTTCAGTATCTGAGGAATTGCGAATGGTGCTGACCATTGTGCAATCATCAAGGAACATCCCCACTTCTGAACTTGTGATGGAGAGAAAGTCTTTGATGAAGATAGTTGGGCCTAGGGCACTACCCTGAGGAACTCCTACAGTGCTGTCCCGAGAATGAGATGATTAACCTCCAACAACCAGAACTATCTTTCTATGTGCCAGGTATGACTCCAACCAGTGGAGGGTTTACCCTGATTCCCATTGAATCCAGTTTTGCTAGGGTTCCTTGATATAATACAGTCAAATGTTGCCTTGATATCAAGGGCAGTCACACTCAACTCACTTCTTGGGTTCAGCTCTTTGTCCATATTTGGTCCAAAGCTGTAATGAGGTCAGGAGCTGAGTGGCCCTGGCAGAACCCAAACTGAGTGTCAGTGAGCAGGTTATTGCTAAATAAATGCTGCTTGATAGCATTGTCAACAACACCATCCATCATTTTGCTGATGATCTAGAATAGACTGATGAGCAATAATTGGCCAGGTTGGATTTGTCTTCCTGTTTGTGTACAGGATGTACCTGGGTAATTTTCCACATTGCTGGGTAATTGTCAGTGTTATAGCTGTACTGGACCAGCTTGGCTAGGACCACGGCTAGTTCCGGAGCACAAGTCTTCAGTACTACTGCCAGAATGTTGTCAGGGCCCATAGACTTTGCACTATCCAGTGACTTCACTGTTCCTTGATATCAAGTGGAGTGAATCGAATTGGCTGAAGACTAGCATCTGTGACGCTGTAGACCTCAGGAGGAATTTGACATAAATCTTCTACTCACAGCTTATCGTTGAAGATGGTTGCAAATGCCTTCCCCTTTGCATTAATGTGCAGGGGTCCTCCCATTATTGAGGATGGGGACATCTGTAAAGCCACCTCCTCCAGTTAGTTGCTTAATTGTTCATGTGGCAGGATTGCAGAGCTTAGAGCTGATCTGTTGGTTGTGGGATTGCTTAGCTTTGTCTATTGCATGGTACTTAAGTTGTCTGGAACACAGGTAATCTGCTCTGTAGCTTCATCAGCTTGACACCTCATTTTTAGGTGTGCCTGGTTCTGATCCTGGCATGCCCTCCCGCACTCTTCATTGAACAAGGGTTGACCCCCCTGGCTTGATGGTAATGGTAGAGCCAGGGATATGTCAGCCAATGAGATTATAGATTGTGGTCAAATACAATTTTGCTGTCGCTGATGGCCCACAGTGCCTCATGGATGCCCAGTTTTGAGTTGCTAGATCTGTTCAAAATGGGCAGCATTGTAGTGGTGGTGGCGCCACACAACATGATGGAGGGTATACTCAATGTGAAGACGGGACTTCATATCCACAAGAACTGTACATTGGCCACTCCTATAAATTCTGTCATGGACATCTGCAACAGGTAAATTGGTGAAGATGAGGTAAAGTAGGTTTTTCCCTCTTGTTGGTTCCCTCACCACGGGCTGCAGACCCTGTCTAGTAGCTATGCCCTTTAGAGGTCAACCAGTTTGGTCAGTATTGGTGCTACTGAGCCGCTCTTGGTGATGGAAATTGAAGTCCCCCACCTAGAATACATTCTGTGCCCTTGCTACCCTCAGTGCTTCTTGCAAACACTGTTCAACATGGCGGAGTACTGATTCATCACTTGAGGGGGATGGAAGGTGGTAATCAGCAGGAAGTTTCCTAGTCCTTGTTTGACCTGATTCCATGAGACTTCATGGAGCCCAGATTCAATGTTGAGGACTCCCTGGGCTACTCCCTCCCAACTGTATACCACTGTGCCACCACCTCTGCTGAGTCTGTCCTGCCGATGGGACAGGGCATTCTCTTGAATGGTGATGTATAGGACATTGTGAGGTATGTTTCTAGGAGTATGCCTATGTCAGGCTGTTGCTTGACTAGTCTGTGGGGCAGCCCTCCAATTTTTGGCACAAGCCCCCAGATGTGAGTAAGGAGGACTTTGCATGTCAACAGGGCAGGTTTGCCATTGTCAATTCCAGGGCCTAGGCCAATGCTAGGTGGTACATCCAGTTTCATTCCTTATTGACGTTTCTGTAACAGTTTGATACAACAGAGTCGCTTGTTAGGCCATTTCAGTGAGCATTTGAGAGTCAACAACAATGCTTTGTGTCTGGAGTCACATGTAGGCCAGACCAGTTAAGTATGGCAAATTTTCTTCCTTAAAAGGCATTATTGAACCAGATGGGTTTTTACGACAATTGACGATTGTTTCATGGTGACCATGACTGAGATCTTTTCAATTCCAGAATTTATTAATTGCGTTCAAATTCCCCCACGGTGAGATTTGAGCTTGCGTCCACAGCACGTTAGCCTCGGCATCTGGATATCTGGATTGCTATTCCAGTGACATTGCCACTATGCCATTACCACCCCGCCACCCACCCCCCCCACCCCCCACAGCCACACTGCCCCGCCCCCCCCCCCCCCCCCCCCACCACCCCAAGCTGATCAAGCACGCTGCTGGATAGTATCAAGCTTTTTGTTGGGACTGCATTCAACTAGGCAAGCAGAGAGTATTACCTCACATTTTTACTTGGGCCTTCTGTAATGATCTCCATAGAGACTTACACTTCTTAAAAAGAGATTCGAATCTCTAATTATTAGCTGAAAGAATGACATGTCAAGGTTTCACATTTTAAAACTTTTACTGTAACAAATGACTAAAAACACCATTGAGTAAACATTATTTTCTTTTACAGATAACATACTTTAAACTACAGAGAATAAATTCTTGAAAAAAAGAGACATGCTGTTGAAGCTTTTTGTCTTGTGCTTATCAGTACAGATGCAAGAATGCCAAATTTCAAAGGGAACAACAATATATACTGCATGAGAAAAGAGGTGCTGATTGGTTGCCAAGTTTGCTCTGATTAATCGAGATGTTACCATGGTGAATGCACCAAAGACTTATTGCCCCCATCCTTTAATTTATTCAAAAAAGATGCAGTGTCTGGATATATTCTTTTTGCCTGAAGAAGATAGGTTCCTACATATGAACATATGTAGCTTCTAGCAAGTATGAGTGAGCTACATTGTTAGACTGACTGATAATCTTAAATTGGTTGTTAGTGTAATGCTTAGCACACCCAAGATTGTTCAGCAAATGCTGCCCAATTGCATAATCACATCTGACATTAGACATTATGTTCTGTGTTTTGCAAGCATAGGTTGGTTGGGTACGGTCAGTACTCTGCCTACTTCAAACAGCTGAAGAAATGTGCTATTTGATACAATCTGCCCTTTGTTGCGTTGTGTGGCCTACGTATCTGGCATTACACCGGCACTAAAAATCATACACCACATTACTCATTTGTGTGGTCGGCAGAAGATCTTTTTGGCTTGACAGCAGCATCCCTTTAGTGGAAACACTAGTCATGTTGCCAATGTATAGCAACAGCATAAAATGGCTAGCTTGTCCTGTTGCTCAAATTTTGGAGGTAATTTACCCTCCCAGGGTAATTTGAGATAGACTGTGCACATTTCAGATCTGATGTCCCATTATGCCCTACCTTATCTATGATTGGCTCTGGACAACATGAATTGGCCAAATGGTTGTGTGGGTTGCTACAACCAGTTCTGAATGTGTGTTTCACATACATGGTGAAGGATTCCTTCACTTTAGCGAAGACTGAACGGGATCTGCATATTGACAGCAATGCTGTGTCTGTGTGCTCGTTCTATATTGTGAGCCTATTCACTAATGTACTGTTCAAAGAAGCCTTGTGTTGCATCACTATATCATGGCAATCTAGATGAGCCACCGTGTTCTGAATTAATTGAACTTATGATCTTAGTAACTTACACAGTTGAATTTAGCTTTAATGACATTATGTATTTCCAAATAGATAGTGTTGGCATGGGTTCCCTTCTAAGGCGAGCAATTGCTAACATTTTCATCAGCTTCCACAAGATGGAATGACCCCTAACCGCCTATTCCTTGAATATTTTCTAAAAGTAAAGAACACGTTTGTTGTACTTGAATTTGCAGCTGCATGTAAGAATTTCCTTACACACTTTAATATGCTCCATACCATGCTCAAATTTACTTTTGAAATAGAGGAGTCTAATGAGTTCCCTTTCCTTGGACTAGTTGAGAAGTCGGCTAATGGGTTTCTCTACTAGTGTCTATTGCAAATTTACCTTCACTGGTCAATATACACGCTAGGATTCCTACAGCTCCACAAGTTACAAGATTGGCCTTATTAGCAATCGGATAAAGAGGACCCAAGCCATTTGCTCACCATGCAATCTTGACACTGAAATAGGGCACATCAAAGCTATTCTCTGGGATAGTGACTACCCTGATCAGATCATTCCTCGCTGTCTATAATGCATACTCATGAATGGGTCCAAGAATGCCACTTCCAGATATGAAATGTGCCCAGTCTATCTCAAATTATCCTGGAAGGGTAAAGTATGTCACAAATTTGAGCTATAGGCAAAGCTAGTTGTTACAAATTTCTAAAATGCAGTGGTGACACCAGTGGTGGTTTCCACTAACAGAGTGCTGTCATCAAGCCAAAAATACTTGCTGCTTACTACGCAAAGGAGTAATGTGATATACGAATTTCAATGCTGATGCAATACCAGATACCTAAGTTGCATGTCCCAATGAGTGGTGGATCGTATCAAACAGTACGTTCCTTTGGCTGTTCGCAGTAGCCAGGTACTGACCACTTCAACTAACCCATGCATGCAAAACTCAGAGCATAGTGTCTAACATTTGATGTGATTCTGCAAAGTGTGCTAAGGATTACACTTAACACCCAATTTAAGATTATCAGTCAAGCCTGCAATGTAGCTCATTTATGCTTGCTAGAAGCCACATATATTCATATGCAGGGACCTGGCCTCTGTAGGCAAAAGAAATGTATCCAGACATTGCACATTTTTTTGAATAAACAAAAACATCGTGGACAATATCTTACCGGTGCATTCACCATACCAATGTCTCAACCAATCAGAGCCAACTTGCCAATCATTCAGCATTTCTTTTCTCATACAGTATAAATTGTTGTTCCCTTTGAAATTTGGCATTCTTACGTCTGTTCTGATGAGTGCAAGACAAAAAGCTTTGACATCATGTCTCTTTTTTCAGCAATACTCAAGTTCTGTGCTATCAAGTGACTAAAAGCTTTAACTTTTAGCACAACTAAAAATCTGCCACTATGATTATACATTACACTGTTCCTTAAGTGGAAACCATCCTCCAGAAACCAGTCTAAAATTATTCTCAGCTCCCAATGGCTTGCTTCCTTCTTACTTTCCTGAGTAACTTCTGGGTAATCCCAGAACTGACTTTCACTTTGAGGATTACTCTGCCGACTTCTTCCCTCTAGCCCCAAACAAGACAAATATTCTGACCTCCTTTAAATCCTCATTAACTCTGTCTTCACCTGAGTATGAGCTCCCACCTGTGCTCAGTTTGATGAATAATAGTGTTAGCATTTTCTCTGCTTCAGGTGCAGGACTGCCTGCATCTATTTCCTGCTCTCTGCCTCTCAGATGGCTGTAGGCCATACCAACCTAAAATGCTGTCTATCTATGATATGGATTTTTAGGCTTCCACTGCCCCCTTCCAATGGCAATGTGGGACACATTGTATCTGTATAGAATTACTAACTAGCTATCTTTGATCTCAATTCCCTATCATCTTGGAAATAAATGAACTGTTTACAGCATAGCTGTTAAAAACCCAACATCTATAACACCTTTCTGGGATTTTGGGAAACTTGGGGTCTGCTCATGGTATACTCAGATACTACTGCCATTGTCCCTAAGTGTAAATATCTTGCACTACTTTCTCAGTAAAACAATCCGAGCTTTCTTTTAAGCTCCTAACAATCAAACCACTCAAGATTGTCAGGCTGACTGCAGAACAGGCCATATGACCCCCTTCCTTTACACCAAATTTAAAGATACAAAAATATATAAAAATATAGAAATATAATAATATAATAATCTTATAAGCCTTATAATTGTAACACCTGTGGGTGGTGGATAGGCTTCGGGGAATCAATTTTGGGGAGGTGAATTACTCATCACAGAATTCCCAGGAACTAACCAGCTCTTGTATCCATAGTATTTATATTTCTGGTCAATGGTGACCCAAGGTTGTTGATGCTAGGGAGTTCAGTTTTGGCAATTTCATTGAACGTCAAGAAGAGATTGCTGGATTCTTTCATATCAGCGATGATCATTGCCTGGCACTTGTGTGGCATGAATGTTACTTGCTACTTATCAGCCCAAACCTGAATGTTGTCCAGATATTGCTGCATGTGAACACAAACGCTACCATCATTGCCCCCTCTTAGCCACACATTAAACAGCAGGAAGTACATTGCACCACTTTTAAGGTAACACACATGAACAGTCGTGAAAAACAATTTAAAGCTACTGTGCGGTCAGATGAACGGCCACGCACAACAAAAAGAATTTAGAGTAGACATTTGTTTAGAGGTTATTTGCTATTTAACTCCTTCTGCCTGTTGCTATGATTCTACAAGTGTTCAATGTTTACCATAGTTCATTCAAGTTTTCAAAGTCCACAGGGAGTAGTGTGGCAGGTGCTGAAGGATTTGTTGCTGACTTCTGAACAAACCAGTTGCTTCCAGAAGTGGGTGCATTCGTAGGTATTCCCCTTAGAATACAGCATGAGGTGGAGAATGAATGGAGGTCAATGAGAGTAGTTGATGTGGTGTACATGGACTTCCAAAAGGCATTTGATACAGTGCCACTCAACAGAATTATGAGCAAAGTTACAGCTCATGGAATAAAAGGGATAGGAACAACATGGATACAAAATTGGCTGAGTGACAGGAAAGAGAGTAGTGGTTAATGAAAGTGTTTCAGTCCAGAGGAATGTTTGTAGTGGAGACCCTTACACTTCCTGATATATATTATAATAATAAAATAATAATAAAGACCTTGGTGTGCAGGGCACAGTTTCAAAATTTGCAGATGATATGGAACTTGGAAGCATTGTGAACTGTGAGGAAGATAGTGCGGAACTTCAAAAGGACTTGGACAAGTTGGTGGAATAGGTTGAAAAGTGGCAGATGAAGCTCAATGCAGAAAAGTTTGAAGTGATTAATTTTGGTGGGAATAACAGGGACAATATAAAATAAAGTGTACAACTCTAAAGGAGGCGCAGGACCTGGGTGTATATGTGCATAAGTTATTGAAGGTGGCAGGACAGCTTGAGAGGGTGGTTAATAAAACAAACAGTATCCTAAGCTTTATTAAAGGGCCATAGAATACAAGAGCAAGAAATATATATTGAGCTTATATAAGACACTAGTTCGACCTCACCTGGAATATTGCATCCAGTTCTGGGTGCCACAATTTAAGAAAGATATGAAGGCATTGGAGAGAGTGCAGAGAAGAATCAGGGGAATGGTTCCAGGGATGAGGAATTTCAGTTATGAAGATAGATTGGAGAAGTTGGAACTATTTTCCTTGAAGAGAAGACTGAGAGGAGATTCGATGGAGGTATTCAAGATCAAGATCATGCTGGGGAGGCAGTGGCATAGTCGTACTGTCAGTGGAGTAGTAATGCTCTGGGGGCCTGGATTCAAATCCCACACAGCAAATGGTGGAATTTGAATGCAATAAATATCTGGAATTAAAAGTCTAATGATGACTGTGAAACCATTGCTGATTGTCATAAAAACCTATCTGGTTCACTAATGCCCTTCAGAGAAGGAAATCTGCTGTCCTTACCTGGTCTGGCCTACATGTGACTCCAGACCCACAGCAATGTGGTTGACTCTTAAAAATGCCCTCTGAACAAGGGCAATTAGGGCTGGCAATAAATGCTGGCCTAGCCAGCAACACCCACATCCCATGAACAGAGTTTTAAAAAATGAGGGGTCTGGACAGAGTAGATAGGGAAAAATTGTTCCCACTTGTGAAAGGATCAAGAACAAGAAGACACAGATTTAAAGTAATTGGCAAAAGAAGCAAAAGCAATATGAGGAAATATTTTTCAAACAGCGAGTGGTTAAGGTCTGGAATGCACTGCCTATGGCGGAGGCAGGTTCAATCAAAGTATTCAAAAGGAAATTAGACCATTATCTGAGTGGGAAGAACGTGCAAGATTATGAGGAAAAGGCAGAGGAATGGCACGAGGTGAATTGCTCATTTGGAGAACTGGTGTAGACACAATGGGCTTCCCTCTGCATTGTAACAATTCTGTGACTCTGTGGTTCTGAGAGCAGGATATACAGCTAGTAGAGGAAGGAGGAGGAGGAAAGGGACAAGGGCTCTCAGCAGGTGTCCGTATCTACCTAGAGTGTTCAGGGAGCAGTTCTCTAACATGAACTGAAGTGAGGAACAATAGCAGAGCTCTCCCATGCAAGGAGAGACGGGTTTGTGTGTGTGCGAAAAATTAAATCCTCTAAAATTAACATTGGCTCAGGTTCCTGACATCATTTTATCCTCATCCAGGTTTCACTGGAGCAGAATTAAGTAATTAAGGTACTCAAAAAGACAGTAAAAAACCTGTTTCAATCCTCAGTTCCGGATGTCAAAGCCAGAGCACCTGTTTCCTGACCAGTCAGCAACACATTCATCACAGGGGAAGAATTCAGAGGAAACGCATGAGTAAGGTGTCGGCTTCACTGTAAGAAACTCACTACACTCAATGATAGATGCCACACAAATAGTTCAGAGTGTGTTCTCTCCTACGTCTCTCAACTCAAGCTGGGCCAGTTAACCTCATGAGTATTTATGCTCCAATGCTGTGCTCCGCTACAGAGGTGAAAGACCAATGTCAACCATACTGCCTACCCAGATAATAACCAACAGTTTCATGACTCAATTGAACAGGCACTTTCTGGCATTCCCACATACAGTGCAGAAACAAACTGGAAAATATTTTGAAACGCCATCTACAATACTGCACTCTCAACATATGGGAAGCACGAGCAGAAAAATGGTGACTGGTTTGAGGCCAACATCACTGTGATGGAACCTGTCATTGAAGCCAAGCAACCCGTTCTCATTAACTGCAAGAGAGACCTGTGTGAAAAAACTCTGAATGCACTAAGAAGTTGAACAAACTGCTAGGCAGCATGCCAATGACAAGTTAGTATTCAGGAACAGGAAGTGATTAGGAAAGCAAATGGAATGTTGGCATTTATTGCAAGGGGAATGGAATATAAAAGTAAGGAAGTTTTACTGCAGCTGTACAGGGCCTTGGTGAGACCACATCTGGAATACTGTGTACAGTTTTGGTCTCCTTATTTGAAAAAATATATATAATTGCATTAGAAGCAGTGCAGAGAAGGTTCACTCAACTCATTCCTGAATCGTTAAACTGCTAGATGGGGTGCCAATCAAAGGGAAGCTTGGATGGTGTCTAGCTTCTTGACTGCTTTTGGAGCAGCACTCATCCATGCAAGTGGAGATTATTGCCTCACACTCTCAACTTATATCTTTGGGAGGGCTTTGGGAAGTCAGCAGATGACTGTTCATTGGAGAATTTCCAGTTCTGCTGCTGTGGGGATTCAGTGATTGTAATGCCATTGACCATAAGACTATAAGACATAGGAGCAGAAGTAGGCCATTCGGCCCATCAACTCTGATCTGCCATTCAATGAGATCATGGCTGATCTGATAATCCTGAACTCCACTTTCCTGCCTTTTCCCCATAACCCTTGATTCCTTTACTGATTAAAAATCTGTCTATCTCAGCCTTGAATATATTCAATAACCCAGCCTCTACAGTAGAGAGTTCCACAGATTCACTAACCTCTGAGAGAAGAAATTCCTCCTCATCTCTGTCTTAAATGAGCAACCCCTTACTCTGAGATTATGCCCTTTGGTCCTAGACTCTCCCACAAGAGAAACAACCTCTCAGCATCTATCATGTCATAGTAATATAGAAATATAGAAAATAAGAGCAGGAGTAGGCCATTCAGCCCTTCAAATCTGCTCTGCCATTCATTATGATCATGGCTGATCATTCAACTTAATAGCCTGCTCCCGTTTTCTCCCCATATCCTTTGATCCCTTTTGTCCCAAAAGCTATAACTAACTCCTTCTTGAAAACATACAATGTTTTGGTCTCAACTACTTTCTGTGGTAGCGAATTCCACAGGCTCACTGCTCTCTGGGTGAAGAAATTTCTCCTCATCTCAGTCCTAAAAGGTCTACCCTGTATCCTCAGACTGTGACCCCTGGTTCTGGACTCCCCAACCATTGGGAACATCCTTCCTGCATCTACCCTGTCTAGTCCTGTTAGAATTTTATAGGTTTCTATGAGATCCTCCCTCATTCTTCTGAACTCCAGCAAATATAATCCTAATTGACTCAATCTCTCCTCATATGTCAGTCCCGCCATCCCAGGAATCTGTCTGGTAAGCCTTCGCTGCACTCCCTCTAAAACAAGAACATTCTTCCTTAGATAAGAAGACCAAATCTGCACACAATATTCCAGGTGTGATCACACCAAGGCCCTGTATAATTGCAGCAAGACATCACTGCTCCTGCACTCGAATCCTCTCGCTATGAAGGCCAACATACCAATTGCCTTCTTTACCACCTGCTGCACCTATATGCTTACCTTCAGCGACTGGTGTATAAGGACACCCAGGTCTCGTTCCACCTTCCCCTCTCTCAATTTATAGTCATTCAGATAATAATCTGCCTTCCTGTTTTGGCTGCCAAAGTGGATGACTTGACATTTATCCACATTATAATGCATCTGCCACGCATTTGCCCATTCACTCAGGTTGTCCAAATCACATTGAAGCATCTCTGCATCCTCCTCATAGCTCACCCTCCCACCCAGCTTTGCGTCATCTGCAAATTTGGAGATATTACATTTCATTCCCTCCTCTAAATCATTAATATATATTGCGAATAGCTGGGGACCCAGCACCGATCCCTGCGGTTCCCCACTAGTCACTGCCTGCCATTCGGAAAAAGACCAGTTTATTCCTACTCTTTGTTTCCTGTGTGTCAGCCAGTTTTCTATACATCTACCCCCAATCCCATGCGCTTTAATTTTACATGCTAATCTCTTATCTGTCAAGACCCCTAAGAATCTTATATGTTTCAATAAGGTCACCTCTCATATTCTAAACTCTAATGAGTACAGGCCCAAACTACTCAACCTCTCCTCTTAAGAAAATCCCTCCATACCAGGGATCAACCTTGTGAACCTTCTCTGGACTGCCTCTAATGCCAGTATATCTTTCCTTAGATAAAGGGACCAGAAATATTTAGAGTATTCTTGGCGGTCTAACTAGTGCCTTGTGTAGTTTTAGCAAGGCTTCCCTATCTTTATACTCCATTCCCTTTGAAATAAAGGCCAACATTCCATTTGCCTTCCTTATTACCTGGTGAACTTGTATGTTAGCTTTTTGGGATTCATGCATAAGAATTCCCAAATCCCCCTGTGCTGTAGTTTTCTGCAGTCTTTCTCCATTTAAATAATATTCAGCTCCTCTATTCTTCCTGCCAAAGTGCATAACCTCACATTTTCCCACGTTATATTCCATCTGCCAAGTTTTTGCCCACTCACTTAACCTGTCTATATCCCTCTGTAGATTCTTTGTGTCATCCTCACCACTTACCTTCCTATTTTTGTGTCATCTGCAAACTTGGTGATAGTACATTCACTTTCCTCATCTAAGTCATTAATATGTATTGTAAATAATTGTGGCCTCAGCACTGATCCCTGTGGCACTCCACTAATTACAGGTTGCCATCCTGAAAATGCCCCCCTTTACCAATATTCTGTCTTCTACTAGTTAGCCAATCCTCTATCCACGCTAATATGCTACCCCCAACACCATGTTCTCTTATCTTAAGTAGCCTTATGTGGGGTACCTAATCGAATGCCTTTTGGAAATCCAAATATATTACATCTACTCATTCCCCTTTATCCATCCTGCTTGTTACCTCCTCAAAGAATTCTAATAAATTTGTCAGGCATGATTTCCTCTTCATGAAGCCATTCTGACTCTGCTTGATTATATTATGCATTTCCTTTATAATAGATTCTAACATTTTCCCAATGAATCTCAAGGGGAGACAGTTAGAGTCTCTCTTGTGGAGATGGTCATTGCCTGGCACTTGTATGGCACAAGTGTTACTTGCCACTTACCAGCCCAAGCCTGAAGTTGTCCAGGTCTTGCTGCATGTGGGCATAGACATCTTCAGTATCTGAGGAGTCATAAATGGTGCTGAGCATTGTGCAATCATCAGCAAACATCCCCACTTCTGATTTTATGATAGAGTGAAGCAGCTGAAGATGGTTGGGCCTCGGCCACTGGCCTGAGGAATTCCTGTAGCTAAGACCTGGGGCTGAGGTGATTGACCTCCAGCAAACACAGACATGTACCAGGTATAACTCCAACCAGCCGAGAGCTTTCCACATGATTCCCATTGACTTAAATTTTTCTAGGACTCCTTGATGGCAAACTGGGTCTACTGCTGCCTTATTTGTCAAGGCCAGTCACTCTTACCTCACCTCTGGATTTCAGCTCTTTTGTCCATGTTTGTATTAAGGCTGTAAAGAGGTCAGGAGTTGAGTGGCACTTGCGGTACTGAGCACCAGGGAGTGAGTTATTGCAGTGTAAGCTCCAAGCAGTGTTGCCAACTAAACATTTCATCACTTTGATGATGCTTGAAAGTAGCCTGATATGCGATAATTGGCTGGACTGGGATAGTTTAGCTCTGTATATCGCATGCTGCTTGTTATATAACAACTTCCCAACCTGCAAATGGTCACACCATTCTGGCCGGGATGAAGTTCTAAAATTTCGACTCAACATCTACACTTCTCTGAAATCTGCCACTCTCTCCAGCCACAATGCATCTGCCCTTTACAAGGTACAGGCTGCCTTTAAGCAGTGCAGATTACTATTGGTTTTGGACTACCTGCTGAATAGTGCAACCAATCAGCAGTGTAGTTAGCTTGACAGAAATCATTTTAATGAGCAGGCAGTGCTAAGTTGGCATACTGCCTACATTGCAATCAGTGCATTGTAATCTCTGTGCCAGTTTTCCTGGGCTATCTGATTTAGCCCCCCCAATGTTCAATGTCTGAAGTGTCACACCCAGTATGTAATGCTTGAAGGGTTATAAGCAAAATGTAGGTGGAGCAATATTTTTATACACAAAGATAAATACTAGCTGTGATAATACTTTTAAAACCTATGCTTCCTACTTTCAATCAACATCAGCCTGAATATGAGCTTAGAACTTGGTTCTTGTTTGTATCCCTCTCACTAATTTACATTAATACATTTAGTATGGGAGAACAGTTATGAAATATTAAATCATTGCTTTAAAAAGGTAATTATCTTAACTAATGGGAGTCCTCAATTATATCTGTAGCCACTTATAATCTGATACTTACGTTGAGCATACCACATTGCCTACATTGTAAAATTCTAGACTGTCTCATGGATGGAAGATTTCCAAAGCTATCTTGTTGAGTAAGATCACAAGTAGATAAGAAATAGGATTATGAGTAGGCCATTTGTCCCATCAAGCCTGCTCCATCATTCAATAAGATTGTGGCTTAACCAGAAATCTGTCTAACTCAGCCTTGAATAAATTCAATGACCCAGCCTCCACCTCTCTGTGTGAAAGAGAATTCCAATGACTAACAACCCTCTGAGAGAAGAAATTCCTCCTCATCTCCATCTTAAAGGGGTGACCCCTTATTTTTAAACTGTGCCCCCTAGTTCTGGATTACCGCCACGAGAGGAAACATCCTCCCACCATCTACCCTGTCAAGTCACCTCAAGATTTTATTTGTTTCAATTGGATTACCTCGCATTCTTCTAAACTCCAATGTGTATAGGCCCTATCTGCTCAACCTTTCCTCATAAATTAAACCTTCATCCCAGAAATCCCAAACCCAAGATTAGATTGGGAGAAGGAGCAAGATGTCAGCGGATGGGGTGATGGGGGGGGAGTGCGGGATGGTGGGGAGTGATGTGTTGGCTAGTGAGTTGAAATTTGGGGAATGGAGGTAGGACAAGGTTACCAATGGAAACATCAAAGTAAAGGTTCCCGGTTACATTAAATATTATAGAAAAGAGTGAACAGTAAGAAACTTCCCACAGTTGAACCACTGTTGGCTGCAATGCTCTGTCACAATTCAATCATCACATGATGGGCTAAGTTTGCTCAAAATTTCTGACAAGGCAAGTCATATCCTCACACTTCCAAATAATCAGCTGTTCCCCTTGGGGAGCATCTTCCCCCTTAGTGAAATTTAAAGCATTACAAACAATTTGAAATATTACAAGAATTGTTTGTGTAAGGGGCCATGTCAAGCAGTTTGTTTTAAAAAAAAAACAAATGTGAAGATCTTATTTGTTTTTGGGGAAAATTTCAATGACATAGCTATGTGATTGAATCTGAGTGTGCAAATTGCAATTCTGGCATTAAGAGACCAAAGCACTTTGGCTAATAATAAATGCTTGTTTTCAATTGAACTTCTGGTTTGCCTCTAATTTAAAAATTCATGACAAGCTCCTGCTTACATGTGGAAAAGGAAGGCATGTGATCCATATTGGGAGTGTTGTTGCACAGCTGTAAAGGACTGCAGCAGCCTTTTAAGGTGAATTTGATCCAGGAATCTTATCTCCAAAGGTGAAGTCACTGAAGAATTTAATGGTGCAGCTAAAGTGAAATAGAGGGTTACCACAAAAGATTAGACAGATTTTGTGATGCTGCAGCAGAAGTCCTGTCTCATGTTACTTTGTTTCGAATAGCAGGATATCCTTATTGTTATGTCCAGTACTGGCATGTCATATTGTGAACTTTCAGACAATGCTTTTAAAAATTGGACACGAGCAAGCTGTTAAGATGACTGCCACAAAACATGTGACTTTTAACATTTGGGCTACTGACAGTATCAAGTCTCCGGTGAACACCTAATTAAGCATGGCCATAGGTGAGGGTCCTTTACAGCCATCCGTGCAATTCACATATCTCTTTGTTTAAGGATGGGCCAACACAAAAGACTATGGAGTTTCCAGATTGTCTGTTTCCATTTTTCATACTGGACAAAAGAGAAGATCGAAACTAAATTCGTGACAAATGGAAGTGAATGGCTTCTACCAACCTCCCATTGTATCATGATGGCCTTCCCCATCCAAACTAGACTAGGTGGGCCTCGCAAGTGTTAACCGACAACACAAGGTGGGGAATCAACATGAATACCACATCTTATTTGGAAAACAGCTTGAACTTATGAAAAGCCACATGGTTAGGCAGCCATGTTTTCTTTGTCTGTTTCAAGATCAGCTAAGAGCAACTTACTGATCAGATCCAGCAGAGACATCATTTCAGCCAATCTGAGAATTAGAGCCTGATACTAGCTACAAATCATCAATCAACTTCCCGCCCACCCCAGCCAAGCCAGCCCAACATGGGCTAAATTCTGCCCCTTGTACCAAAATTAGCTACTGCATTTCCTATATTATAGCAGTGACTACTCTTCATTGCCAGTAAAGCACTTTGGAACATCCTTGAGTCTTGAGAAACACTATGAGCTGCATTTTCAGGCATCAGGACCTTAGATTGTTTATGTTATCTGGAGCAAGTTTAGTGCAGCTTTAAAGTTGAGAGGAAATAATTTGTGGCATACATAGCTGTCCCAGCTATTTGATTTAGATCCCATTTGAGGCACATTACCTTACAACTATTTAATCTACGTATTATACATATTGCTGGAAGAACGCATCTGTTCACAGATGCATTATCAAGAGTTTGAAGCTTAAAGGAAAATGGGACATTTTTTAAAAACCTGGACACAGAACTGGAGTGATTTCTGTTGATACCAAGGACTTGGTATATATATTGTTATGGTAATGCATGCATCAGGTAATGTAATAGAGTAATGAGTATAGGAGATAGTGTGAGATGGATTATTAAAATAAAGCCATCTTTTAGAATTATGACGGTTCATTTTTCAATAAGGAGGGGGATGTCATAAAGCTATTAACGTATATAATATTTTGGAAAATATTTTTCTTTTAAAATAGAGATTTAGTCTTTGGGTGTGTCTTAATTGAATTAAAGCCAGCTAGTCAGGGTGCTTTGATTTCTACTAGTTTTCATATGTAAGAGAGATAGCATGCATTTGCATTTTTTGAATAGAGCATTCAAGAAGCAGGGTGAAAACAGACACCCATCTAGCAGCTACCAAGCAATATGTTTATATTGCCGATGAAATTGGTACTATGAAAGGGGTTTTACTGTTAGAGAAGTTTGGTTCAGAGGTTGTTGCTACAATAAGAGTTAACATTCAACGGGCATGGATAGGTATAACAAAACAACCCTTTCTGGTGTGCAGAGCAGAGGCAATGTGAGATCGAAAGGCAACTGTAAGCCTCCAAATGGCTCCACTGAAACCAAAGTGAAAAGAACCTCATTTTGAATTCGTAAGGCATTTGGTTAAATCTATGGGTTGCTGTTGCCTTCATGGAAATTAGTTTGGGAATTTGTTAAAAGTTATGATAGTAGTAATTTGTAGCCAACTGTATATATATTTTAACCTGTGTAAATTAATAAAATGTTTCATTTGGTTTAATGTAAAAACTCGAGAACTGGTGGTCCGATTCCTGAATTTAGAGTCACATCTCAAACATAACATTTAAAATTATAGGTATGACAGTTGCTTAAAGTTTCCGTCTGGGATTTTTAAGTGACTCCAATTTACCAACTGCATCAGTCATAACACTTTCAATATAAAATAGTCCCCAAAGCCCAGGGGCAGAATTTTATGACAGTGGGATTTTATGTTCCCGCTGTCGTCAATGGGTTTATAATGGCCCGCCGCAAATTCTGCCCCAGGAATATTGCTTGCAATGTAATGGCCTCCAGATGTATCCTAGTTCCAGAATTGCCATAATGATAACTGCTTCACACTGACCAAATGCTCAACAGGTTAATGAAATAGTCTACTGTGACAATGAAGGTGCTATCAAAAATAAATTGTGATGTTAAATTACCCTGGGGAAGAAATTCTTCTGTTGGATTCATCTCCCCTGAAAAATTAAAATAATAAGATAAGAATGATCAAAATCATAGAATTATATACCACAGAAGGAGTCCTTTCAGCCCATTGTGCTTGTGTCAAAAATAGGACACAGTTCATTGGAGCCCATGAATGATTGCAAGAATTTAAGCCCCAGTTTTTTTCTGTCACTGTCCCACCCAGTTAGGAGTGAGATAACAGAAGAAAATCTAGGACTATGTTTTTACTCAGTGTGAGCTTTGAGGCTCGCGTTGTACAGAGCAGAATGGAGGGAAATTGGTATGGCAGGAATTAATGTTTAGAGAGTTTTCAAGAAAATATTTTTGCTTTTGATTTTGAGTCAACTTGGATCAGTGGTCACACTCTTGCCTGTGAGTCAGAAAGTTGTGGATTCAACTCCACTCCAGGAGTTGAGCACATAATTTAGTCTGACAGTTCTGGCAGTACTGCGGGAGTGCTGCAGTATTAGAGGTGCCATCTTCTAAGTGAGATTTTAAACCAACGCTCCATCTACCATTTCAGGTGAGTATGAAACATACTTTTTCAAAGAGGAGGAGGAAGTTCTCCTAGCATCTTGGCCAACAGTCAACTTTCACCAACATCACCAAAATAGATCAATTGACTAGCCTTGATTGTGGGATCTTGCTGTTCCCAACTTGGCTGCCACATTTGCTTACAAGACACCAGTCACCAGTGGCTGCATTTCTTTGATGGCTTAATTGAGTGAAGCAGTGTGATTTTGAGAAATATTCAGTCTGTTTTTTCAAGTTCTGGGCTTCTTCCTCCCTGCCGTTAAGGATACTGGTGAAACTTAGGCATGCCAGTTCAAAAGGTGAATTTGTAGAAATAGCCAATTCATAATTCAAGCTTTCCTACGGGAGATGCCATTATGGTAAGGCCAAATGTATCTGGAAAAGCTTGAATCATAAATTTTCAAGTGATTTTCTCCTGCACTAAGGGAGCATTAAAATTAATTTTTATTTATTTTCTGTGCAACTGATGCATATGAGATTCTGGGGTAGAATTTGGGTCTCATTGAGCATGTTTTACAAGTGTGAAAGGGGCACCACAAGACCCAATTTCAGGGACCAACATCAGACACTATAAGGTCACCTGAAAGATGCCCAACCCAAAATTGGATCAGACCATTGTTCAGGTGTCCAGGTGGGCTACGTATAGCAGGGCATTAGGCCTCTTTCTAATAAGGAGCCTAATGCCTGTTTTACCAACTCTTAGGGTCATTGGGCTGGCCTGAGTCAGGCAGATATCAATCACCATGGAGAGGGTAAACACATTTATTTTCATATATCTATTTAAGTAAATATATATGCAATAATGTATGGTTGAGAATGACTTTCAAATCAGTATCTTAATGAGTCCAAGTGCTGCCAGTAAACAGCTCAAGGTGTCTCTCGCTGTTCCTGATTTTTTAAATTCTTTCTCAGGAAGTGGACATCACTGGTTAGGCCAGCATTTATTGCCCATCCCTAATTGCCTTTGAGAAGGTGGTGGTGAGTTGCCTTCTTGAACTGCTGCAGTCCAGTGCTGTTAGGAAGATATTCTGATGATATTGACCCTTGAGACTGATTGTTGCAGTAGACTCACTTACCATCATAG
This sequence comes from Carcharodon carcharias, assembly GCF_017639515.1. Lineage (NCBI taxonomy): Eukaryota > Metazoa > Chordata > Chondrichthyes > Lamniformes > Lamnidae > Carcharodon > Carcharodon carcharias. The sequence continues at coordinate 172,976,811 of NC_054472.1, forward strand.
TTTCATTTTCCCTATACTTGTCACTTAGTAGACTTTTTGCATTTGGAACCTGGTTATGATTTTACACGATGCAATGTTCAGTTCTAAAACACTGGTGAATTTCCAACAGCACATCAGTAGTACAATTTAAAAAAGCAACTGGATGACAGGTTAAATCAGGGGGTGGTTAACCATACATGATTATTAAAATGAATTGGATAAGTATTAGAAAAAGAAGAACATAAAAAGAGACAGGGAAATGGCATGCAGATTGAGGTAGAGTATTAGAGAATGAAGGAGAATGTACCAGATAGGTTTCTGGAGCAGTATTTTGAAGAACCAACTTGGGATTGGGCTATTTTAGGTTTGGTATTATGTAATGAGTAAGAGTTAATTCATAACATAGCTGTAAAGGAATCTTTAGAAAATAGGTAACCATAGTATGATAGAAATTTACATTAAGTTTGAAAGTGATATAATTAATTCTGAAACTAAGGTCTTAAAGCTGAACAAAGGAAACTATGGTGGATTGGGAAATGACAATAAAAAAATTGATGGTAGACTTCTCCCTGGTTGCACCACCCCCTCACGACTGCACCAGCTCCCAACCCCTCCCCCCCCCCCCCGCAACCCTCCCAGACCAACTGACTCCCCCCACCACAACTCCTGGATCGCCCTATGCCCTCTCCCTCCTTCCCAGACCATCCGCCTCCTATCCCCACCCTACAAATTCAACTCACTTACTTTATAAATCTACCTTCTTCCTGGTTTGAAACTCACTGGATTTCTGACAGCTAGTGCTGTAAAAAAGGGTGTGTGGCCTCCTTGTGTCTGTCTCTGCAGCTCTCAACAGAAGGCCTCAGGAGCACGCTGCACCTCACAGTTCTCGCCTGGCCTGAGTAGGAAGGTGGGGCGAGAAAGGATCAAAAGGGTTTTCAGGGCTGGAATTTTCCAGCCTCATTCTCATTGGCATCAAGGGGTCATGAAGGGTGGAGAGGAGGCGGGAGAACAATATGGCAAGAAGTCCAAAAATCAGTTTTACGACATCGTCAAACCATTTTGCGATGGTCCACTCCACTCATCAATGGTGGGCTGCATTTCCTGCCACTGCACGTCAGGAATGTCATATTGATACATTTGCATCTACTTATCAGTGAGGCTTGTCGGAATCAAACCCCCACCTCAAATTTACCGCCCACGTTGGCATGACTTCAGAACGGCTTGCTACACAACTGGCCTTAAAAGGCCTGCACCTAGCGAGCTGAACTTCAAGTGGAGCTCGGACGTGAGTGCACACAACCTTGCACAGGGTTCACAGGCGACACCCATAGGACATTAGGATCTGGTGCTAGGCTGCACGTTCACGGGGTGCACGGGCAAATCACTTTTTCCCAGCTAGCATTCAGTGGGATACCATGGCAAGGGCTCCAGTGCGGGTCATTCCATGGGGGCAGTGTGGCGGGGGGCAAGGCAGCACAGACTGAAGGAAGTACACAGGCACATGACAGGGGGTTGGGGGAAGCGGCCATGCAATTGGAAAAGTTTGTCGAAAGTGAACATTCTTCCACAGCTGAGACTGTTCAGCTGTAGCTCCATTGACATGCTCAGAGTCAGAGCCTCTGAAAGTTTTCTTCCCACACAAGCAATGCAAAAGCATGAACATGCCACAAAAGAATCCGGAACTTTTCACCCCTCAGGAGCAGACTGCAAATTAATGTGCATTTTAGGGGCAGCAGAACAATTGGCCGACAAGTTGTAGAATCCCCTTGCGAAAGTCTCTGGGGGAGCCCCTTGCAATGTCTTTATGAAGGTTTGGATCAGTATCCCCCATGGTTCAAACGGTATAGCATTTCAGTGCAGGTTAGGAGAATGCCTGTGCCTGAGCTAAGAGGACAGCATTCAGTCCAATGGCTGAAGCTGCCGCCAATTGGTCAAGTGAAGTGGGATGGAGGTGGTGGGGATTTGGACAGCCATAATGCGCACTACACACTGGCCATCCAAGTGGTGGCCAGTACTCTCCTGCATGCCTAAAGGGGCCTTCAGACTTAACCAAGAGAGGTTCTTAGAACACATATGCTAAATCACGTGTCTCTGTCTTGGGTCCCGCAGGAGGAGAAAATCAGGATCACGGAGCCTGGTGATTTTGGCTCATGGCTTACAGAGACCAGAGAAAAAGAAGAAGATAGCAGCGGAGGGGCCTGGCTCAGCAAAGGGAGGAACACCTCCCTCAGGCTGAAGGAGTGGCAGTGCCTGCTATCGCCTGTTGGTGCCTCGCTACACCCAGGGTCCATAAATGACGCTTGTCATTCCTGCAGATGACTGAGAACCAGTGTCGCCAAAGACTGCACATATCTATGGAACTGGTCGGTTACATATCTTATCTACTGCACGATTTTGCGTCACGGGGACATTTAGGGCATCCACTGCAAGTGGCTGTGAAAGTGACTGCGGTGTTCAATTTTTACACCAGAGGTTCCTTCCAGGATTCCACAGGTGACTTCTGCGGGATCTCACAAACCTCCACACACAGGTGTATCCAGGAGGTCACGGACGCTGTCTTCGCAAAGGCACACAACTTCGTGCGTTTCACCTGGGGCCAGGAAGCAAGGGCACTGCGATTTGCGCAGATCTCAGATATCCGCAGGTGCAGGGTGATGTCGACTGCATTCACATTGGATTTAGATCTTCATGGTGACAAGCAGTCAACTACTCGCTGAATGTTCAGCTGGTCTGCAACCACCACAAATACATCCTACAGGTCTGCGCACAATTCCCAAGGAGCGTCCATGATTCCTACATCCTTAGCAGACTGCATCAGAGCAATGGTATAACAATGCTCATGCCTCCTCATCTGACTTGGACTCAGCCAATTTCTCCCCTCCAGGAGTCCCCCGAGTGCTGGAAATCTGGAAAGTCTCCGCCTCCGCCTGCTGTGGATCAGACAGTGTGATGTGCTCACTAGATTGTGACCCTGAGGCTACTCTAGAACTATGTCCCACCAAGGTGTGAGTCTCTGATGGGGGTGAGCGCTGTGATGAGTCATAAATTAGGGTGTCATCAGATTCTCCTTCCAAGGTGTTTTCAAGGACCTGGCTCATGGACTCCCTCGGCTGCTTTCCAGAAGTGCCTGTGAAAGCAAGGAGATATAATTATTGCATGACAGGGGACTGCAGAACAGGGGAACTCACTCACAGCATAGCTGTCTGATGGATGTTGTACTGCTGGATCCTCACTTGGTTGAGCACCGCCAACCACACTGTCAGCACAGGAACGATCCAGATCATCGCCAGCCAGCTGGATGGCTCTATTTTCAAAGTCTGTGAGGACCTTGATGTCAGGCATTCCTCCAGTAATCTGTAACCTCTCCCTTTTGTTGGGTGCCAGCTTGTCCTGCATGAATAGAGATGGAGAGAGTGTAAGCAGGATGTCTGCCAGGCCAGATAAAAAGGGTGCCTGGCATGTGTGGGTGCTAAGTGGTGCCATGGACAGAATGAAGACACAATTCACAGGGCAGATGAAGGTTTGTGTGAGAGAATGAATGGTGTTGTCCCTTGAACCGGCAGTGAGCGAGATTCCTGTGGATGTGCAATGGGTTGTGAGTGTATGAATTGAGAGTTATGAGAAGAGTGACTTAGTCTGGCAGAAAGAGGGAGATCATTCATCCTCTTCCTGCACTGCGCGGCTGTCCTCTTTTGCAGGTCATTGGCGCTGACCTCCGCTGCCACTGTCTCCCATGCTGGATTGGTGACCTTGCTTGCTGGTCTTCACCCATAGCGGTGGTAGAGGACTTCACAGCAGGTTTCAACTGAATCCAGTTGGCACCCGATGGAGGTGTCACTAAATTTGGGGTCAGCATGTTTCCTTCCTTTGGCAGCCATGACTTGGCTGCAGCTGCTGATCCCTTAGAGAGACCTCGCTCTGTGCAGGGGTGCCCTTTAAATATGGCGCCTAGACCACAGAAAGCCTGAGTTGTCGGTGGGCCGGGCTAATCAGAGGCCACCCAGCCAGTGATCTCGTTGTTTCCTGGGAATGCATTATAAACGAGTTGCAACGCGCTAGGAATGGGACGATACAGCGTGAAAAAGCACCATTGCGGCTAGCAGGTAAAACATCCCTTTTTCCACCCGTTACCGCATTTAGTGCAAATCTGGGATGATTCTGCTCTAGGAATGGATTGGCAATCTGAGTCTGATTGCCACTCCGCGGAGGTTCAGGCCTTTTGTGTCTGTCTTCACAGCAGAAGATACAGAAAATCTCCCAGAAATACTACTGAACCAAGAGGCCTGTGAAAATGAGGAACTGAAAGAAATTAGTATTACTAACGAGGCAGCACTTGAAAAATTAATTGGATTGAAGGTTGATAAATCCTCTGGAGTAGGTGAGCTGTATCCCAGGATATTGAAGGAGGTGGCTAGAGTGTTAGTGGATACATTGGTGGTTATCTTTCAAAATTCCATAGATTGTGGAAAGTAGCAAATGTAACCCCATTATTTAAGAAGGGAGGGAGACAGAAAATGGAGAACTACAGGCCTGTTAGTTTGACATCAGTAGAAGGGAAAATGTTAGAATCTATTATCAAGGATATAATAACTGTATATTTAGAAAATAATGACACGATTGGGCAGAGTCAACATGGATTTATGAGAGGGAAATCATGTTTAACAAACACGTTGGGATTTGGTGAGGATGTTATTTGTAGCATAGATAAAGGACAGCCAGCGGATGTGGATTTTCAGAAGGCTTTTGATAAGGTCCCACACAGGAGGTTGGTAAACAAAATTAGAGCACATGGGATTGGGGTTAATATACTGGTATTCATTGAGAATTGATAACAGACAGATAACAGAGAGTAGGAATAAATCAGTCATTTTCAGGATGGCAGGCTGTTACTAGTGGGGTACCAAAAGGATCAGGACTGTGGCTACAGCTGTTCATAATCTATATAAATGATTTGGATATGGGGACAAAATGTCATATTTCCAAATTTGCTGAAGTCACAAAATTAGGTGGGAATTTAAGCTGTGAGGAGGATGCAAGGAGGCTTCAAGTGGACTTGGACAGGCTAAGTGAATGGGCTAGAACATGGCAGGCAGAACATAATGTGAATAAGTGTGAAGTTATCCGCCTTGGTAGAAAAAACAGAAAAGCTGTGTATTTCTTAAATGGTCAGAGGTTGGGAAGTGTTGGGAAGGGATTTGGTTGTCCTTGTTCATGAGTCACCAAAAGCTAGCATGTATGTGCAGCAAGTAATTAGGAATGCAAGTTGTTTCTTGGCCTTCATCGCAAGGGGATTGGAGAACAGGAGTGAAGATGTCTTGCTGCAACTGTATAGAGCCTTGGTGAGACAGCACCTGTAGTCTTGTGCACAGTTTTGGTCTCCTTAACTAAAGAAGGATATACTTGCCACAGAGCGAGTGCAACAGAGGTTCACCAGACTAATGCCTGGGATGGTGAGATTGTCTTACGAGGAGAGATTGAGCAAACTGGGTGTATATTCTCTGGATTTGAAGCATGAGAGGTGACCTCATTGAAACTTACAAAATTCTTACATGGTTGATGTAGATTTGATGTTTCCCCTGGCTGGTGAGTCTACAACCAGGGGAACCATAATCTAGGAGTAAGGGGCAAGACATTTAGGACTGAGATGAGGAGGAATTTCTTCACTTAGAGGATGGCGAATCTTTCAAATTCTTTATCCCAGAAGGCTCTGGAAGCTCAATCATCAAGCATGTTCAAGACAGAAATCAATAGATTTCTGGAAACTAATGACATCAAGGGATATAGGAATAGAGTGGGAAAGTTGCATTGATGAGGTAGGTGATTAGCCATGCTTTAACTGAATGGCAGAGTAGGCTCAACAGGCTGAATGGCCTAGTCCTATGTCAGGCTGATTGACTTACTTCTGTGCTGTATGGTTCTATGATGAACTCTTGTCCATTGCATGTTACTGCTGTTCCAGGGAGTGGAAGCCTTGTCATTGGGTAGGGGCTGGGAACAGCAGTGAGGATCGTGAAAAGGGAAGATAGTGGTGATATAACCCGCTGGACACAGGGACGTGTCTATCAGCATGAACTTGGGGGAGAAGAAAAAAACCTAGCAAGGACTGAGCTGGGCAAGGAGTACCAACTTGAATGAAAGGGAAAGTGGAATAGGGTGGCAGCATGAACTAGATTTGAGGGAAACAAAGATGATTGAATGAATTGGGAGAGGGGCAGAAGAGTGTTTCTATGTCATTTGAAATCATAAATAAATTAAAAACAATTTGACATTTAGATATAGCAACAGAATATGTATTCATAATGGCCCATAATTTCTCTAAGAAATGAAGGAAAAAGTTTGCAGCAATCACCTGCTATACAAATGATGTACTGTTGGATTTACTTGCATCTTTAAGCAAGGTTGTGATCATGTCTCACTGCATGTTCAATGTAATTACATACTATGTGTTTTTGAGTTATCCACTTTTTTAAGGCTTTGTCAGGTTTTTTTGAAGCTGCTGTCAGACTTTGGTCGATTGGTAGGTGTGTACCTCAGACTAACTACACACCAATAGCTAGCACATTCCACAATAAGTGAAAAACAGAAATGTTTTGTAATTTCAATAGAGAATATGAAATTGATGGATGGAGAGATATTCATGGGGCAAGATGTTAACTCCATCAAAACCCACGCATTTACAGAGAGTTTAAAATCATGCCTGTAAGTTTTCTGTTGCACCAATAAAATAGATTTCCCAAATAGGTTGAGCATTGTTAGCAATTAATATTCTGTCAAGTAAGTTTAAAGACAACAAAACATTATTTACTTGTGGGTATTCATGGAATTGCATTCCATTGAGCAAATATTCATTAATAGTTAATGAACAGCAATGACCCCCACATTCCTATCTTGTAAATGAAAGGTCATGTGCTGATGTTTGACCTCGGGCAACCAGAGGCGATTAGTTCAAAGCGTGTTCTTAACAATAAAACATTGCATTATCAAAAGACTTCTGAGAACTCAGTGGTTATGAGGTTAAATGACACAAAGTTTGTGTCAGGGAAGGCTAATTAGTATCAGTAATGATATTAGCCAATATACTGTATAGTGCACACATATTTACAAAATGAAAGTCAACGACCATTTCTTGCAACACATTCCGTATTTATTAAACTGTTCAAGTAAATGTCTCATGAAACTATTTTACATTCAGTTTAATGGCTGAAAATGGCAGAATTTCAAGCAACTAGGAAACAAAGCATTCTGAGACTTGTGAATAACAAGGCAAAACATTTTTAAATTAGCAGACATATTCTTACTACCCCACCCTTTCCCCATAAGTCTGCAAATGTTTTCCCTAAAGGGTCTAATCCAATTCCCTTTTGATAGCTATCATTGAATCTGTCTCCACCACACTCTACAGCAGTGCAGTCCAGATCCTAAACACTCGCTGCATCAAAAAGATTTTCCTTATGTCACCGTTGGCTTTTTCATCAATTACTTTAAATCTGTTTCCTCTGGTTCTCAATTCTTTCACCAATGGGAAAAGTTTCTCCCTACATCTACTCTGTCCAGATCCCTCATCATTTTAAATAACTCAATTGAATCTCCTCTTAATTTTCTCTTTTTCAAGGAGAACAACCCCAGCTTCTCCAATCAGCACCTGAAATTCCCATCCCTGAAAATGTTCTCATAAATCTCTTCTGCAACCTCTCTGAAGCCTTCACATTCTCCTTAGGTGCTGTGTCAAGAACTGGACACAAGATTCCTGTTGAGGCCAAACCGGAGTTTTATGAAATTCAATCTAAGTTCCTTACCTTTGCACTCCTCCATGGCCAGCTCCCCCTACAGCCATTAAACAACTGATGGCCCTTTAATTCGCTATATCCACCCTCACCAAGCAGAAGGCCTGCCACAGAGAGCTTCCAGCCAATTGGAGAGCCACAGGTGTCATGTTCTAGTAACACAGGGAGCGGAGGCAACTGCTGAGAGAGCAGCTAGGCTGAGAGGAAGACATGCAGCAAAGGAGCCAGGATGTAAAGTGAGACTAGGACTTTCCCAGGGCCAGGCTGACAAGTGTCAAGACAGCAGATCACAGCCCTGAATTACTTAAGGACATATTGAACTGTTTAAGTAAGTCTTTTTTTAAAAAGACATACAAGCAAAAGTTGGCTGCGAATGTAAAGTAACTACTTGCTGGAAAATTCCTATGTGGATTACAGTTGACTGACAAATCCAGGGAACGGAATGTTGCACCTAAAAAGGTGTCAAGGCCTACTTCAGACAGAGACACTTCAAAGGAAGAGATGCAATTCAAAAGACTGAACTCTAATCTCCTGTGGTTGCGGAGACAATGGAAACTGATTACCATCTTAGCAGGAACCATCTCCTGTTCAGTTATATCCCAGAATATGGACATGACCTGAGTTGAAAGAAAGCAGATGCTGGGTGAAATACATATTTGTTTTTCCCTTCCAGTAATACACAAGAAAAGGGTTTAAAAGCCGGCTCCAAACCCGGTCTGTGTGTGCTAATTCTGGTGTTTGAGTTCTGGGGTGCTAGTGCATGCCTTAGAAGTCACAACTGAAGAACATCAACTAGGCATCCCTGCAATTTGCAGTTAAAAAATTGTCTTTACCTTTTACTGGAGGCAAGTCATGAGTCGGCAAAGCCACTGTCAAAAAGAAAACAGGACATCTCCTTCAGCTAACTTGCAGAACCAAGTGCCTCCAAATGAACTGCTCAATTGTAAAGCCAGCTTTCCCGGAATCAACCAACTTAACGGCCACAATGTTTCACCATCTACTTCTCACAGACAAGCCAAAGACTGATTTGTATATATGATTTAACTTTTATTTTTGGACTCAACTTCTCATTTATAATCTGTGAGTATGCGTGTTGCATTTTTATTATTTTTTCTCGGGTTTTTAGTAACTAATAAACTTACTCTTTCTTTGACTCACGAAAGCCTGGTCAAATTCGTTCCTTCTAAAGCATAAATGCATTTGGGCTGGGAAAAAATATGCATGAGGGAAGAGATCTTTTCTAATTTAGCCTTGTTGCAACCATCCGATGGGGGTCAAATAAAGAAGGGGAGCCAGTTCATCCTTTCTCACCTGGGAGCATAACAATTTGGGGTATCTCATCCAGAATCATAACAAACTGGGGGATCTCACCCAGGGGAACCTATTGTAACACAAGAAGATGAGGGGGTGGGGGTCATGTTTGGAAAGCGAAAGGGGTGGTAATGTGGGAAGTGTTTGCACCTTGGTAGGGCCTCTGAAGTGCACAGCCTGTTGCAGATGCATCTGTCCATGACAGTATTAGTAGGAGTGACTAATGCACAGTCATATTTGTCACCTTGTGGAGACAAAGTCCTGTCTTCAAATTGAGGATACCGTCCAACATGTTGTGTGGCACCAGCATCTTGCAAAATGGGATGGATTTCAAACAGATCTGGCAACTCAAAACTGGGCATCCATGAAATGCTGTAGGCCATCAGCAGCAGCAGAATTATATTTAACCACAATCTGTAACCTCATGGCCCAGCATATCCCCCACTCCACCATTACCATCAATCCAGAGGATCAACCCTGTTTCAATGAAAAGTGCAGGAGGGCATGCCAGTATCAGCACCAGGCACCTAAAAATGAGGTGTCAACCCGGTGAAGCTACAATACTGGACTACTTGCAGGCCAAACAGCACAAGAAGCACGTGACAGGCAGAGTTAAGCAATCCCACAAACAAAGAATCAGATCTAAGCTCTGCAGTCCTGCCACATCCAGTCATGAATGGTGGTGGACAATTAAACATCTCACTGGTGAAGGAGGCTCCACAAATATTCACATCCTCAATGATGGGGGAGCCCAGCACATCAGTACAAGAGACAAAGATGAAGCATTTGCAAATATCTTCATCCAGAAGTGCCGAGTGGATGATTCATCTCAGCCTGCCCTGAGGTCACCAGCATCACAAATGCCAGTCCTCAGCCAATTCGATTCACTCCACATGCTATCAAACAATGGTTGAAGGCACTGGATAATGCAAAAGGGTTTTGTGAAAGGGAAATCATGACTAACCAATTTATTCGCGTTTTTTGAAGAATTCATATATGCTGTGGATAAAGGGGAACCCATGGAAGAAGGCATTTGATAAGGTGTCACATCAAAGCTTATTTGAAAAATTAAAGATCATGGGCAAAGAACTGGCAAATGGAGTATAATGTGGGCAAATGTGAAATTGTCAATTTTGACAAGAAGAATAAAAAAGAAGCATATTATCTAAATGACATGACATTGTAGAGCTCTGAGATTCAGAAGGATCTGGGTGCCTAGTGCATGAATCACAAAAAGGTAGTATGCAGGTACAGCAAGTAATTAGGAAAGCTAATAGAATGTTATCATTTATTGCAAGGGGAATTGATTCTACATACTGCTCCCCCTCAGCTGATGAATCAGTACTCCTTCACGTTGAAAAACACTTGGGGGAAGCACTGAGGGTAGCAAGGGCAAAGAATATACTCTGGGTTGGGAACTTCAATGTCCATCACCAAGAGTGGCTCAGTAGCACCACTACTGACCAAACTGGCTAAGTCCTAAAGGACATAGATTCTACGCTGGGTCTGGTCATCCTCACCAATCTGCATGTTGCAGATGCATCTGTCCATGACAGTATGAATAGCAATGACCACCGCACAGTCCTTGCGGAGATGAAGTCCCGTCTTCACATTGAGGATACCTTGCATCGTGCTGTGTGGAACTACCACCATCCTAGATGGGTAGATTTCAAACAGATCTAGCAACTGAAGGCTCGGCGTCCATGAGGCGCTGTGGGCCATCAGCAGCAGCAGAATTATACTCAATCACAATCTGTAATCTCATGGCCCAGCATATCCCCCACTCGACCATCACCACCAAGCCAGAGGATCAACGCTAGTTCAATGAAGAGTGCAGCAGGGCATACCAGGACCAGCATCAGGCATACCTAAAAAGGAGGTGTCAACATGGTGAAGCTACAACACAGGGCTAGTTGCGTGCCAACCAATGTAAGCAGCAAGTGATAGACAGATCTAAGTGATTCTACAACCAATGGATCACATCTAAGCTCTGCAGTTCTGCCACATCCAGTCATGAATGATGGTGGACAATTAACAACTCACTGGACGAGAAAGCTCCACAAATATCCCCATCCTCAATGATGGGGCAGACTAATGCAAAAGATAAGGCTGAAGCTTTCACAACAATCTTCAGCCAGAAGTGCCAAGTGAGTGATCCATCTCAGCCTTTTCTGGAGAGCCCCAGCATCACAGATGCCAGTCTTTAGCCAATTCAATTCACTCCACATGATATCAAGAAATGGCTGAAGGCACTGGAGACTCAAAGGTCATGGGCCCTGGCAAGATTCCGGCAATAGTATTGAAGACTTGTGCTCCAGAACTTGCCGTGCCCCTAGTCAAGCTGTTCCAGCACAGCTGCAAAACTGGCACCCACCTGGCAATGTTGAAAATTGCCCAGGCATGCCCTCTACGTAAAAGGCAGAATAAATCTAACCTGGCCATTTACCACGCCACTAGTCTACTCTTGATCATCAGTAAAGTGATGGAAGGCATCATCAACAGTGCTATCAAGCAGCACTTGCTTAGCAATAACCTGCTCACTGACACTCAGTTTGGGTTCATCCGGGGCCATTCAACTCATGATCTCATTACAACCTTGGTTCAAACATAGACAAAAGAATTGAACTCCAGAGATGAGAATGTGACCAAGGATGGCATCAAGGAGCCCTGGCAAAACTGGAGTCATGGGAATCAGGAGGAATTCTCTCCGCTGGTTAGAGTCATATGTAGCATAAAGGAAGATGGTTGTGGCTGTTGGAGGTCAATCATCTCAATCCCAAGACATCACTGCTGGAGTTCCTCTGGGCAGTGCCCTAGGCCCAACATCTTCAGCTGCTTCATCAATGACCTTCCTTCTATCATAAGGTTAGATGTGAGAATGTTCACTGATGATTGCACGATGTTAGCACTATTCTCAACACCTCAGATACTGAAGCAGTCCATGCGCAAGTGCAGCAAGACCTGGGCAATATCCAGGCTTGGGCAAGTAACATTTGTGTCAGACAAGTGCTAGGTAATGACCATCTCCAACAAGAGGGAATCCTGCATCGTTCCTTGACATTCAACAGCATTGCCATTGCTGAATCCCCACTATCAACATCCTGAGGATTACCATTGGCCAGAAACTGAACTGGGCTAGCCATATAAATTCTGTGGCTGCAAGAGAAGGTCAGAGGCTAGGAACCCTGCGGTGAGTAACTCACTGCTTGCCTCCCCATAGCCTGTCCGCCATCTCCAAGGCACAATCAGGAGTGTGATGGAATACTCTCCACTTGCCTGGATGAGTGCAGCTCCAACAACACTCAAGAAACATGACACCATCCAGGTCCAAGCAGCCCGCTTGATTGTCACCCCATCAAAAAACATTTACTCCCTCCACCACCTATGCACAGTGGCATTACTGTGTACCACCTACAAGATGCACTGCAGTAACTCACTGAGCCTCCTGAATCAGCACCTTCCAAACCCACGACCGCTACTATCTAGAAGGACAAGGGCAGCAGACACATGGGATCACCGCCACCTGGAAGTTCCCCTCTAAGCCACTAACCATCCTGACTTAGAAATAGACTGTCACTGGGTCAATACCTTTGAACTCCCTCCCTAATAGCACTGTGGGTCTACCTACACCACATGGACTGCAGCAGTCAAGAAGGCAGCTCACCACCACCTTCTCAAGGGCAATTAGGAATGGGAAATAAATGCTTCCCTAGCCGGTGATGCCCACATCCCACGAATGAATTCAAAAAAGGAATACAAAATTAGGGAGGTTATGCTTCAGTTGTACAGGGAACTGGTGAGGCCACATTTGGAGTACTGTGTACATTATTGGTCCCCTTACTTAAGGAAAGATTTAAATCCATTAGAAGTAGTTCAGAGAAGGTTTACTAGACACATGCCAGGAATGGGCGAGTTGTCTTATGAGGAAAGGTTGGACAGATTAGGCTTGTATCCATTGGAATTTAGAAGAAAAAGAAGTGACTTGATCAAAACCTTTAAGATCCTTAGGGGTCTTGACAGAGTGGATGTTGAAAGGATGTTTCCTCTTGTGGGACAATCTAGAACTACGTTCAAAATAAGGGGTCGTTCATTTAAGCCAGATGTGAGGAGAATTTTTTTCTCTCAAACTGTTTTGAGTCTTTGGAACTCTCTTCCTCAAAAGTCAGTGGAAGCAGGAAAGCCATTCTAGATTCATTCATTCTCCTGTATTTTGGAGTGGAGGACAATGCATGGTAGTTTCAAAGGAGCAATGATTAAATTGCAGTTAAAAAAAGTAAGAACATACTGTTATTAGCAAATTTTCACCCCAAACACTACATATCCAACAATCTAGAAGTTTATATAGGTAAGGTTAGATGAAGTAGATGGGAGGTTGAGGCTTGTGTGGAGCATAAACAGCAACATAGACCATTTGGGCCAAATGGCCTGTTTCAATGTATTCTAAGTATAAATTCAATGCAACTCACTTTTAGTAGCAAAGTGATGTAAAATTAGGTATTGGCTTTACATAAGGTCAACAGTTAATTTTGCAAGTAACAAGTTTTCACAAGAGGCGAGCAGGACGAATAACCAATCAATCTGCTTTTTAAGTGGTGTCATTTGAAGGAGAATATTGACAAGATTACTGAGAAAATTCCAAACTCTTCTGCAAATAGCACCATGGAATCTTTTAGGTCTGTGTGAATAGGTGTATGCGCCCTCAGTTTAATGTCTTTCAAGTAGAAAGGGGCCTTCTTGAGAGTGCAGTGCTCCCTCAGTATGACATTAAGCCTAAATGATGTGCCCAAACATTAAAGTATGGTTTGAAGCCAGCATTTTCTACTCACAAGCAGGGATGCTATCAGCTAAGCAATGCTGACACTTAAGAACGGCACCTGTTCAAACATTTTGCTCCCAATGCAAATCTTCCTGCTCAAAATGGGAATTCAATCATGCTGATCTCCATACTTGAATTCCCAATGTGCATCCCAGTGCACAAAGCTCCATGGCAACAGCACACATTCATATAATATACTATTTAATGAAAAAAATCAGATGTCACTGTCAGTAAAGCAATCTTATCATATAGTTGAGTGTACTGTATTTTCAGTTTCTGTTTCCTTCATATAGAATGCATATTCCTTTTTATCATGCTTTTTATATTTAAATATTGATGGACATAAAAGCTGTCCCATACAGTAATGTTGCAACTAAGCAGATGGCCTTCTGATGCTTGCAACCCGCCAATAACCTTGTAACCTCTAGGGAAAGGAAAGAAAAACAGATACAACAATCATAGGACATTAATGGGAATTATGGCTGAATTTTCTGGGCCCATTAGCGACGGGCTGGGAGGTAGAAGAGCTAGCAAAATGGCAGGGGGAGATGTCGATAGGGGTTCCCGATCTTTTCCTGTCACCAGTTCATGTAATTGCCAGCTGTAGGAAAATTGACAGCTCAGCCTCCCAGCGGTAGCCCAATTGAGCCACTTAAGTGGTCAATTAAGGGCCACTTCCTGCTTCCGCAGGCATTTTTCCCCACACAAGGAGGGCCTGCACTCTGTGGCGCATAAAGGAGGGGCCCCCAGCAGTAATGGCCACTCCCACAGCAACATCATAGCATCGCTGGTGCTGCACTACACCAACCACTACCCCATGCCCCCAAGTCGCCGGGCCCTGCCTGGCCCTAGCTTCTTCCAACTGAACTGACCTCTCTTTCCAAGCGCCAAATGATTGAGGCGGCCTCTCCCTCATAATGCGGTATCAGCAATGGCCATGGCTAGCATTGATGCTGCTGAGCTGCTGGCCCTCTGGTTTGCCAGCAGCTCTTGCATGCAGGCTGACATCTTTGGACAGTGGCCCCAGCCATGTTCTCTTAATTGACCGCCGCAGGCAACATGCCACCCCTGCTACTGCCAAAACATGGTAGTCTCCCGCTTTCAGCCTGGCAGTGGAACTTCGCTCTCACTGAGAAAATTCAGCTCTCGAGTTCTTGGAAATTCCTCTCTGGTCCTCGAAGGTGAGCAAATAAGGTTAAAGGAGATAACAGCAACAATGAGGCATATCACACAATATCCGAACACTATTTTTTGTATATGGAGACATTGCAGAGAGTTTAACGACGTTTTGGCCAGATTCAAAAATGAAGGATCCCTAAGTATCTGCAAGAAATGCTATAGTTTAACCAGCTAGATAGTTACTACAACAAGCACATTCAATCTCACACCATTTGTCCAACCAGAATCACCCTACCCATTTGTGTATGGAAGGTCAGAATGATCCATTGTGAAATGGGAACCATATCAGCCTTTAGTCATGTATATACTCTTCTGGTTTCATTAATGAGCCAGGTACAGAAATCTTTTCAAATCTTTCAAAGTTCAAACATTTTATTGATTTTTTAATGTGAAGTAAAGCAAATGTTGATGATGGACCTTCAAGATTTGTTCCGCTCTCAGTAGGTCCTTGTTCGTGTGCAACATTCCATGATTAATCTATTTTTTATTAATTCATGGGATGTGGGCATCACTGGCAAGGCCAAAATTTATTGCCCATCCCTAAATGCCCTTGAGAAGGTGATAGTGAGCTGCCGTTATAAACTACTGCATGTGCCCACTGCCCTTGTCCTTCTAGATTGAAGCAGTCATGGGTTTGGAAGGTGCTGTCCAAGGACTCTTGGTGAGTTCCTGCGGTGCATCTTGTAGATGGTACACACTGCTGCTAGTGGGCCATGAGGTTACAGATTGTGGTTGAGTACAATTCTGCTGCTGCTTCATGGGTACCTAGTCTTGAGTTGCTAGATCTGTTCAAAATCTATCCCATTTAGTACAATGGTAGTGCCACACATAACACAATGGAGGGCATCCTCAATGTGAAGATGGGACTTTGTCTCTGCAAGGACTGTGCGGTGGTCACTCCTACCGATACTGTCATGGACAGATGCATCTGCGGCAGGCAGATTGGTGAGGATGAAGTCAAGTGTGTTTTTCCCTCTTGTTTGTTCCCTCACCACCTGCTACAGACCCAGTCTAGCAGCTATGTCATTTAGGATTCAGCCAGCTTGGCCTATGGTGGTGCCACTGAGCCACTCTTGGTGATGGACATTGAAGTCCCCTACCCAGAGTATATTCTATGTCCTTGCCACCCTCAGTGCTTCCTCCAACTGGTGTTCAACGTGGAGGAGTACTGATTCATCAGCTGGGGGTCGGGTGTGATATGTGGGGTCTAGAGTCAATGTTGAGGACACCCAGGGCAACTCCCTCCCAACTGTATACCACTGTACCACCACCCCTGCTGGGTCTGTGCAGCCAGTGGGACAGGACATACGCAGGAATGGTGATGGTGATATCTGGGATGATTCCATGAATATGACTATGTCAGGCTGTTGCTTGACTAGTCTGTGAGACAGCTCTCCCAATTTTGGCACAACCCCAGATGTTAGTAAGGAGGACTTTGCAGGGTTGACAGGGCTGTTTGCCATTGTCGTTTCCGGTATCTAGTTCAATGCTGGTTAGTCCGTCTGGTTTAATTCCTTTTTATTTACTTTTTAGCGGTTTGACACAACTGAGTGGCTTGCTAGGCCATTTTAAGAGTCAATCACATTACAATGGATCTGGAGTCACATGTGGGCCAGACCATCCCTAAAAGACATTAGTGAAACAGGTTGCTTTTTTACATCATTTGACAATGGTTTCATAGTCATCATTAGCCTTTTAATACCAGGTTTTTATTGAATTCAAATTCCACCATCTGCCATGGTGGAATTCAAACCTGGGTCCCCAGAGCATTACTCTGGGTCTTGGAATTACCGGTCCAGTGATAGTACCACTATGCCACCGCATCCTTCTGTGTGACCTGCTGACATCAACGGCAGCTTTTCTCACTGTATCGTGCACCAATTTGTTTAAAAAAATTGAGAGACACAGGTTTTACACCAGGTCACTGGCGATGTGGCCTGTGATTTCCCAACCCTGCATGGCCTCAGGCCTTCAGTAAATGGAGTGCCATATTTAAAGGCTGCTCCTGCACAGAGCTAGCACTCTTCAAGGGGTAGAAAGCTGCTAGGAACTGATGGCTGCTAAAAGGAGGAAACATGCTGCCCCCAAATTTAGTGACACCTTTCTCAAGTGCCTTACGGATGTAATGGAATCCGTCGCGATGTCCTCTATCCTCATTCTGACCGAAGAACCTCATCTCGGGTGACAAATCCAGCATAGGAGGGCAGTGTTGGTCACTGCCAATGCCCTCCAAAAAAGGACAGCCACCCAGTGTCGAAAGAGGATGAATGATCTCCTCTCTTCTGCCACGCTAAGTCATTCTTCTCATCACTCTCATCTCACACACTCACAAACCCATCACACATCCACAGGGATCTCACTCACTGCCAGCTCAAGGGACATCACCACTCACTCTCTGACACATACCATCTACCCTGCAGATTGTGTCCTCATCCTGTCCATGGCACCACTCATCACCCACGCCTGCCAGGCATCCTTCTCATCTGGCCTGCAAGTGTCCTACTTACACTCTCGTCATCTGTATTAATGCAGGTCAAGCTGGGCACATAACAAAGGGAAGAGGTTACAGACCGTTGGAGGAATGCCTGACATTAAGGTCCTTGCAGAACTTGAAAATAGAGCCATACAGCTGACTGGCGACGATCTGGACCATTCCTGTGCTGACGGTGTGGTCGGTGGTGCTCAACCAAGTGAAGATCCAGCAGTGCAACATCCATCAGACAACCATGCTGTGACTCAGTTCTCCTGTTTCGCAGTCCCCTGCAGTGCACTAATTATTCCACCTTGCTTTCTCAGGCACATCTGGGAAGCAGCTGAGGGGGTCCTTGACTCCAGCCCAGAGGATACCACAGAAGTGGAATCTTCAGATACCAAAATTGAAGATCCGTGACAGTGCTCACCCACACCCTCCACCAGTGCTGAGACACCCATCAATGGGACCTAGTTCTAGAGTAGTCTATCTGATGAGCACATTGCACTGTCTGATCCACAGCAGGCGACAGCATGGACTTCCCAGGTTTCTGGCACTCAGAGGACTGCTGGAGGCCAGAAATCTACTGAGTCCAAGTCAGCTAAGGAGCTTCTGGACTCGGTCATACCTCAGTTGCTGGAGCTGCAAAGGCAAGCTCAGGAACATCAAGAAGGGATGTCCACTGCACTTCTCAGATTGCAAGGCACAAGGGGG
The DNA here is from genome assembly GCF_017639515.1 of Carcharodon carcharias. Lineage (NCBI taxonomy): Eukaryota > Metazoa > Chordata > Chondrichthyes > Lamniformes > Lamnidae > Carcharodon > Carcharodon carcharias. The sequence goes on from NC_054472.1 coordinate 172,995,064, forward strand.
GAGTTCATCTGCCTTCAGTCTGAGGTGATAGCATCAGCTTGCCAATGCACTGAGGTCAACAGTGGTAGGATGGTGGCCACCATGGAGACTTTGGTCCAGGACATCCATCCTGCACTGCTGCAGGAGCTCCATTCTATCACTGAGACACTTGCTGACATCCATCAGAGAGGGAGGTGGGGCATCTCATTCCAGCTGTCCCCTCTTCTCAAGGAGTCAGCCAGGGGCCCTAGGGCACCTGTCAGTTGGAGGATCGGCAGGTGCACATCCCAGGGCCATCCACCCAGATGAATCCGGAGTGTCCAGCCCATCCAAATCCCCTTTTCCTGCGACCCCCTAGCCAAGGAGGGTGCCACTGATGCACAGCAGGATCCTGAAAGCAGTCTAGGGCCCTCCAGGTCTCAGCCCTCCAGGGGACACCAGCCAAGGTCATCACAGACAACAGGATATGGATATCGGGGGAGCACCAAGACAGGGTTAGAAAGATCAAGAAGATATAAGGTGAAATGTTTTGTAAGTCTAAAATATGGAACGCTTCACGAATTTCCGTGTCATCCTTGCGCAGGGGCCATGCTAATCTTCTCTGTATCGTTCCAATTTTAATATATGTGCTGCCGAAGCGAGCACAGCAAGAAGATATAGATGCATAATGTGGGCACGGGTGTTAATCACATGTACTTAATGTTGACCATTGTAAATACACTCCCAAGAATGTATCCTTGTCTATTGCTCCTTGTTATGTTGAGCAGTGTTCATGTCAATCAGATCTGAAACCATGGTTCCTGCACAAAATGGAGATTAGTGTCCAGGCCCACTCCCCTGTGTATTTTATAACCTTTTGAGCATAGTGATTATCCAGCTTCAAAGTCACTCCCCAGGTCAGTGATACGTGCACCTTCATGTGGCTTTTGTTTGCTGCAAGAATTTCATACCCAAGCTTCACTGGATTCCGTGATGTTCTCTGTCTGCTCTCAGCACCTTTGAGGCAGCGCTGTCCCCCATCTCATCACCATTCCTGACAGGCGAAGGTGTGTGCTGAAGGGAACAGGTGATGAAGCCTGCCAACAGATCAAGTGCTGTTAAAGTCCCTGTACCTTTTGTATCTCAGCATCTTCTCATGATCTGGCCCTCTCCACAGAGCGTATGTACGCTGGCCTCAGGCAGACAGGTGTCAGATGTTTCCAGATTCAATGTGGAGATCTCAGGAGTTTCCTCACTGCATCTCATCATCATCCTTCTGGAATCTTATGGCAATGAGGGCCTCACAAGTACACTTGCCTTGTCTGGCCAGTGCAATAGCCTCCTCACCTGCACCCTTGCCTTCCAGGACCTCCTCACCCTCGACTTCCTCCTCTTTAAAGGGGACATGCAGCTCTAGCATCTCCTCATCATCCAGGCCTGCCTCCCTTTGTGTCACTAGGTTGTGTAGTGTGCAGCAAGCCTCGACGATGCGTGACACCCTCTGGGAATGTATTGCAGTGCTCCATCAGATCTGTTCAGGCACCCAAACCTCATTTTCAGGATCCCTGTGGTCTGCTCCACCAAACTACAGGTTGCGACATGAGCCCGATTGCACCTTCTCTCAACAGGAGTCTGAGGCCACAGTATGGGCATCATCAGCTTTGTGGGTAGCCCTTGTCCCAGAAGAGCCAATGCTGCATCCTGTGTGGTCCCTGGAAGATGCCAAGCATCTGAAACCTGCTGAGGATGTAGGAGTCGTGGACGCTTCCATGGTATCTTGCACATATCTGCATGATTTGTTTGTTATGGTTGCAGGCCAGCTAAACATTGAGGGAGTGGAAGTCTTTGCGGTTCACATACTGGACTGCTTGTTGCCAGGGAGATTTAAGAGCCATGTGAGTGCAGTCGATGGCAGCCTGCACCTGTGGGAATCTGGATCATTCAGCAAATCCCAGCGCTCTTGCTGCCTGGCTTACCTGATCTCTGTCGAAGTTGACAAAGTTGTGTGCCTTGGCAAAAGGGGCGTGCACGACCTCCTGGATACATTTGTGGGTGGAGGCATGCGAGATCCCACACAGGTTCCCAGTGGAGTCCTGGAAGGAGCCACTACCGTAGAAATTGAGCACGGTGGTAACTTTAACTGCCACTGGCAGTGGATGCTTTCTGAGTCCCCATGGTGCCAAATCCTGCAGAAGGTGGCATATGTGTGTGACCAGTTCCCTTGTCAGGCGCAGGCATCAGCAACACTGGTTCTTGCTCATCTGCAGGGAGCACGTCCATAGACCCTAGGTCTGGCGATATGCCTACGAATGAAGGCTATGTGAGGTTCATCCTCTGCGTGCGGAGAAGGCCATGCCAATGCTTGGTTCTGCTCCTCCCTTTGGTGAGCCAGGCACCTCCGTTACATTCTTCTCCTTCTTCTCTCCTGCCTATAAGCAATGAGGCAGACAGTGAGATCACCAGGCCCCATCTTCCTAATGGTCTCCTCACTGCAGTATCAAAGAAAGAGAGACAGACACAAGGTTCAGCAATTGTCTCCGAAGGACCACTCTTGGCCAAGTCATTGCCTGCGGTTGCCTCTCAAGGCCCCTTAATGCACGCTGGAGAGTCCAGGCAGCCACATTGAATGCCCAGTGTTTATGTGCATGATGGTTCACCATGCCCACACACAGCACCGCCCCACACCACATGACCGAATGACGACCGCTTCAGCCACTCGTCTGTATCCTGAACTCTCATCTCAGGTGTGTTGTCCTAATCCTCACTCCAAAGCTTTGTGGTTTGCTTGGACCATGAGGGTGACTTTTCAATGTCATCTTAAACATAATGCAAGGGACTAGGAGCGCACCCCTCAGTCATTTTCAATGGCCACCTTTCCCAAGAGGGTGCTCGAGCTTGTCCAGCACCATAGCACTCATTCGAGTATGAAGGCTGCTTGAGTGGGCTTGAATTGACTCCAAGCATGTCAACTGAGCTCAAGCTAGACGGTCTCAGGTGTGGAAGTGTGCTCATCTTTGACATGTTTTGGCACTTGCCTGGCTGATTTCTCCCTCCACCCAAAGCCCTAGCATGTGTTTGTGATCGAATTTCAATCTGTGCTCCCATAACCACCCCAGCCACCCCACCTCCTCCCAGCACTGTAGCCCTTACCGAAGGTTCCCGTTCCCCAGCACAGTCACCCTTGCCCCAAGATTCCCTTCTCTCCCTTCCCCTCCTTGTACTATCGTCCTAACCCCGAGGTTCCCTTCTCTCCCTTCTCCCCTTGCACTGTCACCCTTGCCTAGCACCACAAGCCAGCCACAAAGAAATCACTGTGGAGATTTGCCTGTGACCACTGCAAACACCCCCCCCCTCCACCCCCCCCACCGACCCGAATCGGTGAAGCTGTTTACTTGTATTGGGATCATTGCAAGTGCTGCACAAAGTTGTGTGCAATCACCTCCAAGTTCCTGTCAAAGTTCAGGTCACCAGGTGCATGCCTTTTAAAGGCAGTTGTAAATTACATTGTCATGCCAACGTGGGGTTTAAATTTGATGTGGGGGTGGGTGATTCCAGTGTGTTGCCACAATAATGATATGCAAATGCATGCAAATTAAGTTCCCGACATTTGATAGCAGGAAACGCAGGCCACCATTGACCAGGGGTGGGGGGGGCAATCGCTTCCAGGATTCACTGGGAAATGTGCCTAGGGCCTTCTCACGAGATTCTCCAATCTTGCCACCTAAGATGCTCGTCCCAGTCAGGAGTGGAAAATCCCGGCCATTGTGTGCATATTGATTGTGATATTACAAAACTTTGCATAACGTTCTCAGGTACTCAAGGGACATGATGATCATCGAGATAGCTACAGATTGTTTAATATAAAAGGCACTAATTATACTTATAAAAATACCATGACTTTGTATCAACATATATGCCAGACTTACACTGGCTGCTTTCTTTTCCAAACTACTTTTGTTCTGAACAATTCTTCAGCAACCAGCTCAGTTCCGCCTCGGACCTTTTTGATTGCATTGCCTGGCCATCTGGAAAAGATGTAAAAATTCTGAATGAAACCTCGTTTATTCAATGGTCTGAAACTAAACACTGTTGATATCAGTTTTCTGCATCAAGAGAGAATTCTGACAGCCATTGTGCATGAAGGGTTTATTTAATAATCCCTGGGCCATTGGCGCTCTAATTAGTGGAATTATTCTTCAGCAAATGACATGAACCTCTAACCGAAAACCCTAAGCTAATACGTGAAAAATAATGTTAACATAAGTTCATGACCTGTAGGCCAAGGGTTTCTGCATTGGGTGTAATTGGTGATCCAGGTGCAAATTGCACTCAAAGTTGTACTAGTTTTGTAAGGTGAATCTTTTGCTCAAGTTCAAGCTCATTTGTGTGGAGCCAAATGTGAAATCCTCCATGAACCAGTGCAATCGGGCAGCACTTTAGAACATGATATTTTTGTGAAAATTTTTTTGCATTAAAAATATTCCTTGATATAGTTAAAAGTGGTAATCTTTTGCAATTTTATTTATACAGGTGAAAATTAATCTAAAAAATAAATGTCTAGTCCACCATCTGTGAGTAATCCGATTTTAAATAACTGAAAATGACTACAAGATACGATACAGGACTATTTGCAGCTAGTTATATTGTGGTGAATTTCTTTGTAAATTAAAAAGATTAAAAGGTGCCTGTTAGTGCCCTTGCGCCTCAAACAAAGCTTAATTTTAACGGCCTCTTTGGAGGCCCACAATTAGCACAAAGTCACCATGACGGGGGCTTGGCCAGTTTTGAGGCCGGAGCCATCTTTCAACACGATGTTTCTTGCACTAGTGCAAAAGAATGTGGATTTGTGCTGGATATATCCTGTGTTTGAAATTACTTGATCTTTTGCACTAGCTTGTGCAGCACTGCACAGTGGAAACTCCTAGCCCATAGCCTTCAGAATGTTATGTTTCATGAGGTATTTACTTTTGAGCAATTGATACTTCATGCTTTTTGACTGTACTCTCATTGAAAATATTCACTCTGTGGATTCATACAGGTATATATATTTACAGTTTGTAGGTGTAGGCACAGGGTTATGCCTGCATTAGAAATTCTCTTTTTATGTCAGCGTTTTACTCATGAATCCACATCCACCGTCCATATTTGTTATTTCAGAACAGTTTAGCTTTTGCACCAATATAGTTATCTTGCAACTTAGCTTTTGAGAGCAGCCTAGACTTCTAAGTGCATTTTCAAAGACTCAAGCAGAGTTCAGCAGACTTCCTAACACTCTCATTGATAAGTGTACAGAAATCAGAGCAGCAGTATAGGTGGAGCAGGAGTCAGTCACCTGGCTATAGGGCCATCTCGTGCTCATCCGGAGCTAAGAAGGACAGTTATGAAGAAAGATATTTTCAGAATGAGAGATTGTTGAAGTCATTTGGGACGTGCCTAAGGCATTCAACATATCAGGCTATTGAGAAGGATTCCACAACCAGCATATGCGAGTTCTCATGTTAACATAGTAAGTATGCAACCAATCTTGGTGCAAGTGGTAGCTCCAATTACATCTTGGAATGTATCCCCTCATGACCCAGGCCGTCAAGCCAGGCTCTCCATTGCTCACGAATGCTCAGGCTTCTGCAAAGCAGGCAATCAACCACAATGCCACCTCCTCCTTCGATGGCTTAACTGAAAATGAACGGGCTATTGATTATTAGGAGTTCCAGCAATATCATTTGTGCAACAAAGGCCCCCTCACCATAGATCAGCAGTCAATATGATATGAAAACCCCGAGCAAGGACAGTCAGACATAGCATTGTGACAATGTGCCCATGTCATTCTATCATCCCACCTCTGGTCCCAAAAGCTTCTCAGCAGCCAGGTTGTAGACAATGCTCCCAGGCTGATCCCATACCAGGTGAACAGCAGTCGCTAGGATTAGGCAATACTAACAGAGATTGAGGCACTTTATTCTCAAAGGTTCCTCATACAGCCTCAGCTACCAGCCATCTCACAGACTCTGGCCACAAGTATTGCACCAAGATAGTTAAACACAAGAAGAACAGGGGAAGCAATGTGATATCAAGAACTAAATCAGGGGCAATTCATATTTTTAGCATTAGACTATGCAGGAACAGGATTGGCAATGAAGACACTGAATTTCATTTGTGTGATTAGGGAATGACATAATAAAGAAAAATAGCATGTCTGGTACGTATGTAGGTTTGCAGTACAACTTTTCTGATTTATTAGAGAATACATGTGAAGGGTATTGTGACTAACACAAAAACATTTTACATTTATATTAGTAGAGAAAGGGAAGTCAATGGTAATGTGACCCTTTAAAAATTTGTAAATGAAAATAAGAAAATATTATGTCAGTCTTCACCATAGAGGAAAGGGATAATTTAATGACATTAAAGAGAAATTAATAATGAATCAGGGACTGGAATTCACCAGTTAACGTAAACAGAAAAATAGTATGAGAAAAGTGAATGACATTAAAGACTGATAAATCCCCAGGACCTGGTGGTTACCATCCCTAGGTTTTAAAAGGAAGTAGGTGCGGAAATTGTAGATACTTCAATCATAATTTTCCAAAGTTCTCACAATTCAGGAAATGTCCCATTAGATTGGAATTTTTTTCTTTATTTGTTCATGGGATGTGGGAGTTGCTGAGAAGGCCAGTATTTATTACCCATCCCTAACTGCCCTTGGTAAGGTAGTGGAGAATAGCCTTCTTGAATCGCTGGTGTCCATGTGGTGTAGCTACACCCAGATTGCTGTTAGGAAGAGAGATTCAAGATTTTGATCCAGTGACCATGAAGGAACCATGTATTCCAAGACAGAATGATGCATGACTTGTACAGGAACTTGCAGGTGGTGGTGTTCCCATGCTGCCTTTGTCCTTCTAGGTGGTAGAGGTTGTGGGTTTGGAAGGTGCCGTCGAAGAAGCCTTGGTGAGTTACTGTAGTACATCTCATAGATGGTACACACTGCTTCCACTGTGTGTCAGTGGTGGAGGGAGTGAATATTTAAGGTGGTGGATGGGGTGCCAGAAAAACAGGCTGCTATGTCCTGGATGATGTCAAGCTTCTTGAGTGTTGTTGGAGCTGAACTCATCCAGGCAAGTGGAGAGTATTCCATCACACTCCTGACTTGTGCCTTGTAGATAGTAGATAGGCTTTGGGAAGTCAGGAGGTGAGTTACTCGTTGCAGAATTCCCAGCCTCTGACCTGCTCTTGTAGCCACAGTATTTATATGGCTGGTCCAGTTCAGTTTCTGGTCAATAGTAACGCCAAGGATGTTGTTAGTGGGGGATTCAGCGATGGTAATGTAATTGAATGTCAAGGGGAGATGGTTAGATTCTCCCTTGTTGGAAATGGTCATTGCTTAGCACTTGTGTGGCATGAATGTTACTTGCCACTTATCAGCCCAAGCCTGGAAATTGTCCAGATCTTGCTGCATTTGGACGTTGATTGCTTCAGTATCTAAAAAGTTGCAAATATTGCTGAACATTGTGCAATCATCAGCGAACATCCCCACTTCTGACTAATGATGGAGGGAAGGTCATTAATGAAGCAGATGAAGATCAGAAGATGGTTGGGCTTACGCAGTGATGTACCATAGGCTCAGGTCTGTGGGTTCTCAGCTTAGTTACTACATGGGACCTGTTAGTAGAGAGAACAGATTCTTCAACAACAACAACAAGTTGCATTTATATCACGTCTTTAACATAGTACAACGTTCCAAGGCATTTTACAAGAGAATTATCAGACAAAATTTGACACTGAGCACATAGCTGGCCCAGTTATGCAGCATGAATTGCATGTCATATCATGTAATGAGATTCTACAAGTGCATTGGGATATTTTACTATGTTAAAGGTGCTATAAAATGCAAGCTGTTAATAAAGTGTCAGCCACGACTCAGTTGACAGCCCTCCTTGTTTGTGACTCATAAGTTTCTGGATTCAAGTCCCATTCCAGAGACTTGAGCACAAAAATCCAGGCTGGCATTCCAATGCAACACTGAGGGAGTGTTGCATGGGCAGCTATCCTGGCCTTCAAATGAAACATGAAAGTGAGGTTCCATCTCTATCTCAGATGGATATAAAAGATCCCACAGCATTATTCTGAAGAAGAGCATGGGTGTTATCCCTGCTGTCCTGGCCAATTTTTATCACTCGACCATTATCACTAATACAGAAATGTTGTCAAACTGGGTCATTATGGCATTGTGGGAGCTTGCTGTGTACTAGTTGTCTGCCTTACTTCCAAATTACAACAGTGATTGCACTGCAATTGTGGCTAACTGGCTGTAAACATTTTGGAACATCCTGAGGTTGTGAAAGGCACACTACATAGAGGTAAGAATGTAAGAACATAAGAAATAGGAGCAGGCATAGGCCATTCAGCCCTTCAAGCCCACTTTGCCATTCAATGAAATCATGACTGATGTTCCACTTCAACATCATTTTCTTGCACTATCCCCATTTCCCTTGGGGCAGAATGTTTCCCACATCGGACAGGCGCATGCACAACCCGAACGGGAGTAAAATAATGCGCAATGGCATCAGACGAGCATCGCAACATCGTTGCGCACTCTGACGATATTTCACTCGGCAGGCGTACGTGAGATCCAGCGGTGTGCCCACCGACAACTAAGCGGCCCATTAAGGCCCTTAACCAATTAATTAAATTGAATTTTTCGCTGCCCGTCCAGCCCGTGTGGTTGGCGGGTGGGCGAATAGGCCAAGCAGCCTTTGCGTTTCTGCGAAACTTCATCCACAGGCAGGATGGGGTTTCGACCAGTGCTTTAAAAGAAAAAGAAAAATTTTTAAAACTCATTTTTAACACGTCACTGCTCATGTTTTCCTTATTTTCCCATTCTTTATTTTTCATGTTAAACATTTTCAGCTCCCTGAGGCATCCCTGCCTTCAGGGAGCTTTCACCGAGCGCACCCACACGCATACTTCCGCACTTGCCCTCCTCCCTCCCCAACCCCCCACCCCCCGCCACCCACCACCCAGGCAGCGCTGCGCATTTCAGCACGTGATTCACACTGGCTGGCCATTAATTGGGCAGTCAGTGTGAAATCGTGGGCGGTGGACCATTGTGCAGCCATTCCTGGGTCTGCCCACCAACAAGGGGAAAATCCTCCCCTTAATGTTTTTAATATGTATAAATCTATCTACCTTATTTGTGGGTTTGAAAGATTCTGTCAAAGAAATCTTGACGGGTTGCTGTAGTGTACCTTGTAAATGGTATACACTGTAGTCACGGTTCATCAGTGATGGAGGGAGTGCAAGTTTAAGGTGTTGGGTAGGGAGCCAATGAAGTGTGCAGCTTTGTCTTGGATGGTGTCACGCTTCTTAAGTGCTGTTGGAGCTGCACTCATCCAGGCAAGTGGATGAGAGTCTTGCATCATTCTTCTGACTTGTGCCTTGTAGATGGTGGATAGGCTTTGGGGAGTCAGACATGAGATACTTGCTGAAGAACACCTAACCTCTGACCTATTGCTGCAGCCACAGTATTTATGTGGCTGGCCTAGTTAAATTTCAGATTAGTGCTATAGCCCAGGATATTCATGGCGCGGTATTCAATAATATTAATCCTGAAAGCCAAGGAGGGTGGTTGGATTCTTTCTTATTGGAAATAGTCATTGCCTGGCACTTGGGTAGCACAAATCTTACTTACCATTTATCAGCCACATCATGTATGTTATCCAGGACTTGCCACTTGCAGGCTTGGACTGCTTCAGTATCTGACGAGTTATGAATGGAACTGAATATTGTGTAATCATCAGCGAACATCCCCATTTCTGAACTTATGATGGAAGGAGCAGTGAAATATCTGAAGATGGTTGGCCTAGGACACTACCCTGGTGACCTTTTGCAGTGATGTCCTAGGGCTGAGATAATTGGTCTCCAAAAACCACAACCATCTTCCTTTTGGCTGTTAGGATGGCAATTAGTCTGATTGTATTTGTCCTGCGTTTTGTCGACAAGACGTACCAAGTCAACCTTCACTTTTTCAGACTGATGCTGCTGTTGTAGCTGTACTGGAACAGCTTGGCTTGGAACATGGCTATCTCAGAGGCACTGATAGATAAAGCAAGTGGTTGAGATTGTGCCAAATAAGTTTCAGTGCCATTAAGTGTGAGGTTATCAGACTAAAAAAGGATAAATCCAAATAATATTTACATGCTGAAAAGCTAGGAACAGTAGAGTTCCAAAGAAATTATGGGTTCATGTAACCAGATCACCAAAGTGTAGTAGTATGGTACAAAATATATTTGTCTTGGAATCAGCTGAAGACTGATTTATTGTAATAAAATATCCTAAATTATTGTTTTGTATTGTTAAGATACCAAACCTGCTGTTAACAGAAGAAAAGAGACAAAATTAAAGATAAAGACATTGGAGACTTATTTATTTATTCGTTCACAGGATGTGGGCATCGCTAGCTAGGCCAGCATTTATTGCACATTCCTAACTACCCTTGAGAAGGTGGTGGTGAGCTGCCTTCTTGAATCATTGCAGTCCATTTGATGTAGGTACATCCACGGTGCTGTTAAAAAGGGTGTTCCAAGTTTTGACTCAGTGACAGTGAAGGAATGGGAATGTTTAAGGTGGTGGATGGGGTCCCAAACAAAGGGCTGCTATGTCCTGGATGATGTCGAGCTTCATGAGTGTTGTTGGAGCTGAAGTCAGCCAGGATTGGGCTGATAAGTGGCAAGTAACATTCATGCCAAACAAGTGCCAGGCAATGACCATCTCCAACAAGGAAGAATCTAACCATCACCCCTTGACATTCAGTGAATTCCCCCACTATCAACATCCTGGGGGCTTACCATTGACGAGAAACTGAACTGGACCAGTCATATAACTGCTGCAAGAGCAGGTCAGAGGCTGGGAATTCTGCAACGAGTAACTCACCTCCTGACTGTCCAAAGCCTGTCCACTATCTACAAGGTACAAGTCAAAAGCATGATGGAATACTCTCCACTTGCCTGGATGAGTTCAGCTCCAACAACACTCATGAAGCTCGACATCATCCAGGACATGGCAGCCTGTTTGTTTAGCACCCCATCCACCACCTTAAATATTCACTCCCTCCACCACTGACACACAGTGCAAGCAGTGTGTACCATATATGAGATGTACTGCAGTAACTCACCAAGGCTTCTTCGACAGCACCTTCCAAACCCACAACCTCTACCACCTAGAAGGACAAAGACAGCAGATGCATGGGAACACCACCATCTGCAAGTTCTCCTTAAAGCCACACATCATCCTGACTTGGAATCATATCGCCATTCCTTCACTGTCACTGAGTCAAAAACCTGGAACACTCTTTTTAACAGCACTGTGGATGTACCTACATCAAATGGACTGCAATGGTTCAAGAAGGCAGCTCACCGCCACTTTCTCAAGGGCAATAAGAAATGGGCAATAAACGTTGGCCTAGCTAGCGATGCCCACATCCTGTGAATGAATAAATAAATAAATCTCCGCTGTCTTTATCTTCAATTTTGTTGCTTTTCTTCTGTTAACAGAAGATTTGGTATCTTAACAATACTAAACAATAATTTAGGATATTTTATTACAATAAACCAATCTTCAGTTGATTCCAAAACAAATTTACTAAACAATTAAGCTTTACGCAGGGTCATGAACATGTCATGCCACGTTGTAAGATGATTATTAGTTTAGTTAAATGAAGTGTGTTAATTTGACATAAACCTGTATCATAGAAAGCGCCATCATGGTAAGGTATAAAGTGCCTTAAGTCTGTTCATAATAATTAGATCTGAATCATTCCAAACCAATAAAATGTTCTAGATATAGGACATTGGACTTTAACATAACATTTCATTGTTTATAAACCAGAAGTGTACTCTGAAGTTGCTGTTTTGTGCTGGTGTGGTTTGGAAGGTGTTTTTAGATCAAACTAAAATGGGCAGTGCACTGAAACTGCACAGGAGACATGACTGTTTTTGGAGAATTTTTAAAGCTTTGAATCCTCAATAGTGCTTTTGTTCTCAATAAATATTTATTCATTGTACTGTAAACCAGTTTATGCAAACATTTACTTTGCATAGTGCGCTATATTTCACGTAAATAGTAACTTAAAATGTAATTAATATAAGGATATTTATTCAGAGTTGCCAAATAAAATAAGATACTTTGTCCATATGGAAAATGTTTAGAAATTGTGTCGATCCAATGGTGTAATAAAACTACTGTATCATTTTGCAAATAATAGTCAACTGTCTAAATGAGATATTAACAATGAATAATCTCTCATTTAAACAATATTATCCCATGATGTAGCAATCACTAATGCAGTATAGTGCTTCCAGCATTGCACACAAGCCCCTAGTACCAGCTCAAACATTTCAACTTCTGGTCCAGATGCTGCAGTACTACCAGTTTATGACGATGTCAGTGCCACACACATATCATGTTGTGACATGAATCCTAGATTCTATTATTCCGCGTATGCCTGTCTGGTTTTCATAGCACACATTTAAAATTAAACTAATGGTTTTCTAGATTTGTCAAAGCTAGAATTTCCAATCCAGAATCTTGGCTTAATTATAGGACTCTAGTTTTTGAAGGTTCTGGGGCTCAGGTTTGACTCCGTGTCATCATTTACACTGATCCTTCAGTGCAGCAGCAATGAAGTCCTGCACTGCTTGAGGTCCTGTTTGTCAGGTGAAGTTTTAAAGCAGATAATGTACAAAAAAAGAATGAAGAGTTCCCCTGGTGCCTGACTAACAATCCTTCCTAAACCAACCACTGAAAAACAAGTTAACTGAATTTTCAACTCAACGTTTCTTGTGGGATTTTCCTAAATGCAAATCGGTAGCTGTGCTTGATTACAGGACAATAATCACTGCATTTCAAAAGTAATTTGTTGCATTTGAAGGACTCTGAGAAATATCTGAAAAAATGTGATGAGGCAAGGCATCACAAGCCTGTTCTTTTTTCCCAAAATTCCACAACAGCTTTGCTTAATTTCCAAATTTAATCCAGATATAACTGCAGAGCAGAGATTTAAGCTAGAATGGAGAAGCAGTAAAAGCAAAAGAAGATAATTGCTAAAATAAAAGCAAAATGCTAGAAATTTGAAATAAAAACAGAAAATGCTGGAAATGCTCAACAGGTCTGACAGGATCTGTGGAGATGGAAACAAAGTTGACATTTCAGAATAAGGACATTTCTTCAGAACTTTTAAAAAATAATTGCAGATGTCTGTACAGTAGGTTTTTGCTCATAAATGTAAAAGTGTAATTGTTAAAAGGGCAATGTCATCACATTTGTGAATTCCTGAGCACACCACCACCACCATCCCTGGGTAGGTCGTGTCCCACTGGAAGGACAGACCCAGCAGAGGTGGCGGCACAGTGGTGTACAGTCAGGAGGGAGTTGCCCTGGGAGTCCTCAACGTCAACTCTGGACCCCATGAAGTTTCATGGCAGCAGGTCAAACATGGGCAAGGAAACCTCCTGCTGGTTACGCCGTACCACCCTTCCTCAGTTGATGAATGAGTGATCCTCCATGTTGAACACCACTTGGAGGAAGCACTGAGGGCGGCAAGGACGCAGAACATACTCTGGGTGGGAATTTCAATGTCCATCACCAAGAGTGGCTCGGTAGCACTACTACTGGCTGAGTTGGCTGAGTCCTAAAGGACATAGCTGCTAGACTGGGTCTGTGGCAGGTGGTGAGGAAACCAACAAGAGGAAAGAATATACTTGACCTCATCCTCATCAACTTGCCTGCCGCAGATACATCTGCCCATGACAGGAGTGACCACCACACATCCTCAAATTGAGGATACCCTCCATCATGCTAAATGAGACTAATTTTGAACAGATCTAGCCACTCAAGTCTGGGCATCCAGAGGTGCTGTGGGCCAGCAGCAGCAGCAGAATTGTACTCAAACACAATCTGTAACCTCATGGCCCAGCACATCCCCCACTGTACCAATACCACCAAGCCAGGGGATCAACCCTGGTTCACTGAAGAGTGCAGGAGGGCATGCCAGGAGCAGCACGAGGCACACCTAAAAATGAGGTGTCAACCTGGTGAAGCCATAAAACAGGACTACTTGCAGGCCAAACAGCAAGTGATAGACAGAACTAAGCGATCCCACAACCAACGGATCAGATCTAAGCTCTGCAGTCCTGCCGTGAATGGTGGTGGGCAATTAAACCACTCACTGGAAGAGGAGGCTCCACAAATATCCCCATCCTCAATGATGGGGGGAGCTTAGCACATCAGTGCAAAAGGTAAGGCTGACACATTTGCTACAATCTTCAACCAGAAGTGCCGAGTGGGTGATCAATCTTGGCCTCCTCCAGGAGTCCCCAGCATCACAGATGCCAGTCTTTGACCAATTTGATTCACTCCATGCGATATCAAGAAATGGCTGAAGGCACTAGATAAGGCAAAGGCTATGGGCCCTGACAATATTCCGGCAATGGTTATGAAGACCTCTGCTCCAGAACTTGCCGCGCCCCTAGCTAAGCTGCTCCAGTACAGCTGCAATACTGGCATCTACCCAGCTATGTGGAAAATTGCCTAGGTATGTCCTGTACACGAAAAGCAGGACAAATCCAATCTGACCAATTACCGCCCCATTAGTATATTCTCGATCATCAGTAAAGTAATGGAAGGTCATCAACATGCTATCAAGCGGCACTTGCTTAGCAATAACCTGCTCACTGACGCTGGGTACCACCAGGGCCACTCAGCTCCAGACCTTATTACAGCCTTGGTTGAAACATGGACAAAAGAAGTGAACTCCCGAGGTGAGGCGAGAGTGACTGCCCTTGACATCAATGCCATATTTCACCGAGTGTGGCATCAAGGCGTCCTAGCAAAAATGTAGTCAATGGGAATCAGAGGGAAAACTTTCTGCTGGTTGGAGTCATACCTAGCACAAAGGGAGATGGTTGTGTTTGTTGGAGGTCCAGGGCATCATTGCAGGAGTTCCTCAGGGTAGTGTCCTAGGCCGAACCATCTTCAGCTGCTTCATCAATGACCTTCCTTCCATCTTAAGGTCAGAAGTGGGGATGTTCACTGATAATTGCACAATGTTCACCATTCAAGACTCCTCAGATACTGAAGCAGTCCATGTCCAAATGCAGCAAGGCCTAGACAATATCCAGGCTTGGGCTGACAAGTGGCAAGTAACATTTGTGCCACACAAATGCCAGGCAATTAACATCTCCACCAAGAGAGAATCTAACCATAACCCCTTGACATTCAATGGCATTACCATCACTGAATCGCCCCACTATCAACATCCTGGGTGTTACCATTGAACAGAATCTGAACTGGAATAGCCATATAAATACTGTGGCTATAAAAGCAGGTCAGAGGCTAGGAATTCTGCAATGAGTAACTCACCTCCTGACTCCCCAAAGCCTGTCCACAAGGCACAAGTCAGGAGTGTGATGGAATACTTCCTACTCACCTGAATGAGTGAATCTCCCACAACACTCAAGAAGCTTGACACCATCCAGGTCAAAGCAGTCCGCTTGATTGGCACCACATTCACTAACATTCACTCCTTCCACTACCGAAGTACAGTAGCAGCAGTGTGTACCATCTACAAGATTCACTGCAGAAATTCAAGCAGGAATTCACCAACGGTCCTTAGACAGCACCTTCCAAACCCACAACCATTACCATCTAAAAGGACAAGGGCAATAGGTAATGGGAACGCCACCACCTGGAAGTTCCCCTCCAAGTCACTCACCATCCTGACTTGGGAATATATCGCCGTTCCTTCATTGTCACTGGGTCAAAATCCTGGAACTCCCTTCCTAACAGCACTGTGGGTGTACCTACACCACATGGACTGCAGCGGTTCAAGATGGCAGCTCACCACCACTTTCTAAAGGGCAACTAGGGATGGACAATAAATGCTGGCCCAGTCAGTGAAGCCCACATCCCCTGAATGAATAAAAAAGAATAAGCAGGATCAGTATTAAAGGCTGTAATATTCCACAAGAACATATTAGCACCCTAACAAGCTTTAAATCTGTTACAGTGTTGATCTTTCCAGTACATGTTTCATAAATAGTTCATCAAAAGTTATCAAATGAGTCAGAAATGACCAGTGCTATGATGGTGCCATTGTATCACTGCATAGAAAAAAAATTCAGGGTGCCTATTAACCAATCTTTACTTTTTTCTCTGTTGTTATTTTAGTTTTCCCAATTTAATTTTTGATTATAGATTAAACTTGTGGTGTAAAAGAAGTTAGTTCAAACATTGGCAGTTCAGAGCTCCTAGACAAGCAACAGAAGGGTCCTGTGCAAAAGCTAAGACCAAACTGTGAAGTGGCTTAATGGCAAAAAGAGGAACTGGGCACTGAAAGCGAGCATTCAGGTTTATATTGATATGACAGCTGGAGGGGGAGTCTGTCTCACATCTCTTTTACAAATGTTCAAAAAAAATTTCAGAATTCCCACAATCAGTTTTTTCCCCTTATCTCCAGGTCATTACAAATCTTTACAAATATCATTAATGTCTCATAACACATATTAGTAACAAGTGGCAATGCTACATTAAGTATATTCGTCAAAGGTATTGTTTGTACCAAGTTGTAACACAATTAAACTTTTGTAGTTTGTTGAACTTGCTATTTTTAAGAGGTGAATGAAAAATAACTTGCAACAACTTGGAATGACATGCAGTACAAATCCTGTTTTGAATTTTATGTTTTCACAGGAGTGGGTTTAAATTTGAAATTTCACTGGACTAGGAAAACATGTTATATTGTCTCACAAAGAATGAATGCAAGTAGAGACATTGATGAGTAATATTAAATACTCATTGATATCGGAGCAAGATGGAGAAAAAGATGTTTGGTTATTTCAGTGCTGGACTGATTATCACCAAACAACTATGATGTATCAAGCCTAATTGTATTGTGCCCTAGTCGATTTATAAAAGTTCACATTCAATGTTTCTTTTTTTTATTATTGATTTTGGCACAGCTCAAGTCCTGTGACTGTAATAGATATTCATAGCACACATTGCTGAACTACCTGCAAGTCATCAATCACCAGCAATCATCACAGCCTCTGTGAAGGCAAACACCATCACATACACCATTAGTAACTTCATACACACACTGCCTGAAGGGACAGTGTTACACTGAAACTTGAGTCTCCATCTGTGATAAACTGAGCATCCCATTTTCATGAATACCGTAAATATTCTTGATTCCCTTGCAGGACGAAAGCTAAGGTTTCACTTACACAACAAAAGCACTGATAGGCTAATGTAGGAAATAAAGTATCTTTTTCGTTTTCGGTATAGGTCACACAAGGTAAGTTTCGATAGAAAGAATCAATCGCCAAAGAATATGCTTACTGTTGACTATCCTGGTCAATTTACACTGACTCAGTTGTCCTTGAAGCCTCCAGAGTTGGAGCAAGAACAAATTCTTTAGGGAAATTACAGAAAGCCAAGTGAACCTAGCAAAATGTGAAGTAATGGAAAGTTAAGTAAGGTGTGGAAAAGTGGAACAAGGTGTAAAAAAGAGCAGGAAATGGGGGGAAAAAAGATAAGAATAAGTAGTTATTCTGAAGCAAATCCTGATTTGGATGATTTAAATTTTGAGGTAACTGAGGTTTAGTGGCACTTTGTTCTAGAGAATTTAAGCCTTAATTGCATTTTAGCGAGCGTCATTTGTGCTTTTGCTTTAAGAATGAAATTGCATCCAAAGTGTAGTTGAAGCATTCTGCAACCAAATCTGAGATAAGATTCACACAAATATATCATAGGTTAGTTTTGATCTTATTCCTAATGGAAACCTTGTTAGCAGTTAGATACCAAACACAGCTTGAATTAATATAACACATTTAAAATAGAAAATATTCCAAAATGCTACACAGAGGCAAATTCAGCCCAGAACAGGCACCAAGCCAAAGAAAGAGATATTGGGAGAGTTGACCAAAAACTTGGTCAGAAAAGTGAGCTTCAGAAGAGGGGAGGAAGATGGAAAGGTGGAAGCATTTAGGGTAGGAATCCCATAACGTGAAGCCTAGGTGGCTGCAAGCATAACAGCTGACATTGGCACAAAGCAGAAAAAATGCGCATGCAGCCAGGATCAGAGGAACAGTGGGTCATAGAGCTGGATGAGATTACAGAGATAGGAAGGAGGTAAGTTCATGACGGTAATTAAATATAGATTGAAAATTATAAGTTTGAACATTGAGATTGCTGTCGGAGTTGTGAGGTTTTTTTTTATTCATTCACGGGATGTGGGCTTCGCCGGCTGGGCCAGAATTTATTGCTCATCCCTATTTGCCTTTGGGAAGGTGGTGGTGAGTTGCCTTCTTGAACCACATGCAGTCCATGTGATGTAGGTACACCCACAGTGTTGTTAGGAAGGCAGCTCCAGGACTTTAACCTAGTGACAGTGAAGGAATGGTGACACATTTCCAAGTCAGAATGGTGAATGACTTGGAGGGGAACTTCCAGGTAGTGGTGTTCCCATCTATCTGCTGCCTTTGTCCTTCTAGATGGTAGTGGTCATGGGTTTGGAAGGTGCTATCTAAGGAGCCTTGGTGAATTCCTGCAGTGCATCTTGTAGATGGTACACGCTGCTCTTACTGTGCATTGGTGGTGGAGGGAGTGAATGTTTGTGGATGTGGTGCCAATCAAGTGGGCTGCTTTGTTCTGGACGGTGTCAAGCTTCTTGAGTGTTGTGGAAGCTGTACTCATCCAGGCAAATGGGAAGTATTCCATCACACTCCTGACTTGTGCCTTGTAGATGGTAGAGAGGGTTTGGGGAATCAGGAGGTGAGTTACTTGTCACAGGATTCCTAACTTCTGAGTTTGTGCATTTAGGGTGGAATTTTCCATTCCAAGCCTAAGTCCTGTGGTAGGGTGGGAACCAGGAGTGTTTTCTGCTGCAGAGGCTGGTGGGAATTCGCATTGAATCATGCATTGCTGACCTATTAGGCAGTCTGGGGTTTCCTGATGTCTTGCTCAGCAGGATGGGCTGTATGGCAGGTGTCCTACCGTCATATATGAGTGCCATACCTAAAAGGCACCCGGACATCAACTTACCCACTGTTGAAGGAGGAGATGGCCCATCGATCACAGGGAGCTCCGACGACCAAACTTCCCTCAATGCAGTGGAGCCAGGAGGATGGAAGGAGGAGGTGAGCCGACAGACCAATCCTGCGTGGGAGGAAGTCTCCAGGGTGGTCAGTGCTCAGGGCCTCCACCAGAGGATTGCCCTGAAATAACACAAATGGATGAATGACCTCTTCAGCGCCGCCAGCGTAAGTGATCTCTCAACTACTCACATTCACCTCACTGAATGGTACAGGGGACAAGGGCCTGAGTGCCAAGGACACCATCTGTGCAGCGCATGCATAAAAGAGCTACTCAACGTGATAAGGTGATGCCTCATAGCCCCACTGCAGTCCATCTAGTCGGCAGGTAGAGAGACCACTATTGGTTCCAGACCCTTCCACACAGAGAGTTCAGATGCTGTCTGGAAGGGTGGGGGCGGGAGGCGGGGGGAAGGGGCTTGGGCATTGGGGGCAAGCACTGCTAATGACATGCCTTTGCGAGCCATATTCTTCTTTCTGCATGGGCTCACTGCTTTGGAAGGGGTGTCCCCAGAACCCTTGTGGACAACCTGCAGTGCATCAATCACACGGCACACAATCCAGCGGGTTATTTGTAAGACAGGAAGCATGAAAAAGATACACAAAACCCAATAGCTCTCAACCCCTCTTCTTTCTTTGCGCATTAAAAGTTGAGGTGCAACAGGAGAGAAAGAGAAAGACCGAAAAGGGCTGGCCTGACCTCAAGAACCTCACTGAGTTCGAGGAGCGGGCAAGGGAGGAACTGGACCGAGCCAGTGAGGATGGAGATGTCGGCAGGGGACCTCCATCCATTAAGCATCTATGCATAATATAGTCACATAGAAACCTAAGCATCATGCGTTCCTCCATGTTGGAGGTAGCTCATGCAGTCACTCGCGCTCTCCTCTCTCGCTTATAGGTGCCAGCAGGAAGAGGGCAAGGGATGAAGAGGAAGCCCTGTCCATAAGTTTCCCCAGCCCAAAGAAGATGGAGGGCATTGGATAGGATGAAGAAAGTGCACCTATGGAGGCATCACAGTAGTCACCTGTACCCTCTACCAGCACAGACACACACCTCAGTGGCACTAGATTTAAATCGGGCAGGGTCTCACATTCTGGTGGTCACTGCATGGACATATATCTGCAGCAGGAGGAGGTAGGGTCAATCAAGCTCACCAGCACTCAGAGGACTGCTGGGGAAGAGGCATCTGAGACGACCAAGTCAGATGATGAGCATCTGAGATCGGCCCTGCACAAGATACTGGGGAAGCTGCAAGAGGCGAAAGAACATCAGGCAGAGGTGTCGGAGGCCCTCAACAGAGTGGCACGTGAGGTGGAAGGGTCCATCCACCTGTTCTCTCATAAAGTGCTGCTGATATATGCGCGCATTGAGGTCTCCCTGGGGAAGATGGTGGATGTCATGGTGAATCTGGTCCAGCAAAATGCCCAGTTTCTGCCGGTGATGCGCGCAGACCTGCATTCCATCACTGTAGCCATGGGTGAGCTTTTGCAGAAGATACACAAGAGGGGGACCTTGACCTCCCTCCAGGTGCCCTTGCCATCAAAGAGTCATGCAAGGGCCCTCAGGCTCCCAAAAGGAGGAGGAGCAGCTATTGGGTGTCCGTAGGATCTGCACAGGATTCTCTGAGGGTGTCCGGCCATAGGAAATCCCTCTTGCCTGTGAACCCTTCAGCTTCATCCAGTGTGACCTCAGAGGGAGCAGCTGCCCCACAGCAGGACAGCCAAAGTAAGCCAGGGCCCTCCAGACCCTGGGTCTCCAGAGGACAGCAGCCAAAGTCACCCAAGACAACAGGGCCAACTGGTCAGCAGGCTGCCTCCACCCATGCTGAGGATGTCGGGGGAGAAGGTAGGGAATGCAAGATTAAGAATTTTTTATTTCCCATGTGATTGCACTGGTGCACTGTGATTGTTAATGTTATGACACTTCTGTAAATAGAGTAAACTTGCACTTTTATGAGGTCTGATGTGGTTTATTTGTATATTGTGTGCCCCCCTTCTCCACCATCTTCAGAGGGACACCCCAGGCTGGGTCTGTGATCCTCAGAGGCAAAGGTCTTTGACAAGACCCTTGCAAGCCATGTGCAAGATTATCTCCTGCACACGCTGAGCCTTTGTCCTTCAGATACTCATCAGTCCCAACGCCCAAGCAAGTACTACATGCTGGGGTCTCCTTCACTTGTCCTGTTGAGATGACCTGCATCTCCGCCCACTTCAACGACCCAAATCTCATGCAGCATCCTGAGATGTTCACAAAACTCTGGATCATTGTGAGCGGCCATGTTTCGTGTACCTTCAATGTGCAGCCAAATAACTTTACCCTTCCCCCTGCCCCATGACACACACCCTCCCCCCATAACCATTGACCCCCAGGTGTAATATTTGACTTTCCCACAGTTATCCTTCAACTGCACCACCACCTCCCCACCCCCCCCAACCCCCACATCACCCTCCTCCGTCCTGTTCAGGTGAACGTCCACGTCCCCTACCTTTCTGAGGAGCCCACTCCGTTACAATAGATATGCCCCCCATCTTCTTGACTTCCCTCCAAAAATCCACATATATTTCCATATCGCCTCTGACAACCCTCAGCACCACTTCACTCATCATCACCAAACCCTCGCCCCCCCCCACTCCCCCCCATGCCCCCCCCAAAACCACCACCCC
Source organism: Carcharodon carcharias (assembly GCF_017639515.1). Classification (NCBI taxonomy): domain Eukaryota; kingdom Metazoa; phylum Chordata; class Chondrichthyes; order Lamniformes; family Lamnidae; genus Carcharodon; species Carcharodon carcharias. The sequence continues at coordinate 173,016,827 of NC_054472.1, forward strand.
CCCCACCCCTACCCCCCCACCTTACCAGCTCCCACTGCCCCTTTTAACCCACACCATTCCTTCCTATCGACAATTCCCTCAGTATGCTCCACAGGACTCATCAGTTGACACCACAGACTGCTCCCTCTGAAGCCCTTTCCCCTCTTCCCCCCCCCACCAATACACATTCAAACCTGCAGAACATAAGCCACCCCCACTCCCACACTCCACCACAGTCATTCCCACCCTCCCACTCTATACGAGTTTATCCATTCCATGACCCCCGCAGCATCTCTTTTTCCCTTAACACCCCCAAACCCAATCACCGCCCACTCTAGGTATCCACAACCGCCACACCTCTTCATTCCTCTCCTGCCCACATAATCACCTCCCCCCAGCATAGACCACTGGTGCCCAGCAGTATTTCATGCAGCCGTCCACCTGCAGCTAGAAAATCCACCTCTTGGAAGCTGCTGCAACTAAAAGATCCATGCGGTTGATGCTCCACCCACCTGCACGTGGTGTTCCAGGGTCCACGGTGGATGGAGGCCTCCATCTTCCGATCTCCACAGGCTGCCCCAGGCCTTCTTCCAGATGAATCCCAACATGTCCACGCCACGGTGGTCCAGATGTGTTCTAGACTAGCGTGATATCCCGCTGGTGGCATAGATGATTGGATGGGGGGTGTACAATTCTGATCGGGCCTTCATCTGCATTCCATTAATGGGATGCAAAATGGTTTTATGCCAGCCTCTGGCGGGAATGGCAACCTGCCACATAGCAGGTCCCGAGAGCAATCTGGGGCCCTCTAGAGGGGGCCTGTCAAGGTCTTCACAGACAAGGCGAAGCAGTCGGCAGGCTGCCTCCACCTCCACTGCAGATGGCAGGGGAGCACCAAGATGTAGCAACAGAGTTAGGAAGGTTAAGAAGATGTAACTCTTTTGGAGTTAAACCATTTATACTAAATTAACAAAATAAGGGATAAGTTAAGAAGATGTGGTCGCACAGCCTGGGCATGGGTGTTAATCGCTTGTACATAATGTTTACCATTGTAAATAAGCTGCCAAGAATGTCTCCTTACCTATGGCTCCTTGTTCTGATGAACAGGTCTTGTGTCACTCAGATGTGAAACCTTGGCCCCTGCACAAGATAAAGGCAGCTGTATCAGTCCAGGGTCTCTTCCCTGTGCTTTGTGCAACCTTCCCAGCACACTGATGGTGTACCTTCACTGTCACAGGACACGTCAGTCATGACTTCACCTTGAATATCCTGGGCCGGTGGCACAGAGTTCTGTCATTCTCTCTGTGTGCTGTCAGCACCTTTATGGTGTGGCTGGCCCTCCCACCTCATCAGCTCCTGTGTCCGGTGACAGTGTGGTCCTGAAGGGTTCAGATCAAGAAGGATGCCATAGGATCAAGGGAAGTTAAAGTTTCCCCTGCATCTCCATGAAATGACACTGTTCACAGAGCACAAACACTCTGCCATCAGCCAGACAGGAGTTATGTGGGAATCTATGAAGTGCCCCCACTGCATAGAGTCATAGAGTCACAGAGGTCTACAGCACAGCAAAAGGCTCTCTGGCCCATCGAGTCTGTGCCAGTCAAACAAGTACCTAACTATTCTAATCCCATTTTCCAGCTGTAGGCCCAAAGATACTTTTTAAGTGTTATGAGGGTTTCTGTCTCTACCACCATTTCAGGCAGTGAGTTCCAGATTCCCACCACCCTCTGGGCGAAAAGGTTCTTCCTCAGATCCCCTCCAAGCCTCCTGCCCTTTACCTAAAATCTATGCCTCCTGGTTATTAATCCCTCCACCAAGGGGAAATGTTCCTTCCTGTCCGCCCTATCTATGCCCCTCATAATCTTATACACCTCAATCATGTCCCCCTTCAATCTCCTCTGCTCCAAGGAAAATAACCCCAGTGTATCCAATCTCTCCTCATAACTAAAACTCTCCAGCCCAGGCAACATCCTGGTAAATCTGCTCTGCAGTCTCCTTAGTGCAATCACATCCTTCCTATAATGCAGATTCCAGAACGCACACAGTACTCTAGCTGTGGCTTACTCAGCGTTTTATACAGTTCCAGTATAACCTCCCTGCTCTTATATTCTATGCCTCAGCTAATAAAGGCAAGTATCCCATATGCCTTCTTAACCACGCTATCTACCTGTCCCGCTACCGTAAGGGACCGATGGACATGCACACCAAGGTCCCTCTGATCCTCGGTACTGCCGAGGGTCCTACCGTTCATTGTGTATTCCAGTGCCTTGTTTGTGTTGCCCAAGTGCATCACCTCACACTTATCCAGATTAAATTCCATTTGCCACTGATCAGTCCATCTGACCAGCCCACCTATATCCTCCTGTAATCTAAGGCTATCCTCCTCACTACTTACCACCCCATGTCATTATCACCCTCCTGGAATGTAGGGACTATGGGCATCCGCTGCTTCTCCATGACAGGAGCCTTATCACAGAGGGTATGTGCGCTGCCATCAGCCAGACTGGAGTCAAACTTTCACATATGCAATGTGAGGATCTATGGTGTCTCCTCACTGCATATTGTCATAATCTTTCATGAATCTAGCAGCTATGAGGGCCTCCCAAGAGTGCCTGCCTCATCTGGCCAGTGCAATGGCCTCATTGCTGTCACCCTCACCTTCGAGGACCTCCTCACCCTCATCCCCATTGATGTACTCCTCATCGGAGGAGATGTGCAGTTCCTCCATCACCTGCTCAGCCAGCTCTTTGCCCCCCATTGCAGTGCCAGGGCATGACAACGAATGCGGGACACCCTCTGTGGACTGTATTATAGGGCTCCAACAGCTGGTCCAAGCACCAGAACCTCATTTTCAACATCCCGATAGTTTGCTCCACCAAAGTGTGAGTTGCAGAATGAGCCTCATTGTACCTTCTCTCTGCTGCACTCTGAGGCCGCCTCACAGGTGTCAACAGCCACGTCGTCTGCGAGTGATCCTCATCTCCAAGGAGCCAACCCTGCAGCCTCTGTGGACCCTGAAAGATGTCAGGGATCTCTGACCTACTGAAAATGGAGGAGCCATGGACACTTCCTAGGAATCATGCGCAGACCTGTAGGATGCATTTGTGGTGGTTGCACACCAGCTGAACATTCAGCGGGTGGAATTCCTTGTGCCGCTTGCTGCCATGGAGATCTGAGCACCACGTGAGTGCAGTTGATGGCACTTGTGGGAAACCTAAGATCTGCACAAATCCCAGCGCTCTTGTTTCCTGACTTTCCTGATCCCGGGCAAAATGCACAAAGTTGCGTGCCTTCGCAAATATGACCTCCGTGAGTTCCTGCATACATTTATGCATGGAGGCTTGCGATATCTCACAAAGGTCACCTGTGGAATCCTGAAAGGAGCCACTGGTGTAAAACCTGAGCACTGTGGTCACTTTCACGGCCACTGGCAGTGGAGCTCTCTATGGCCACATGGCACCAAATCTGGCAGCAGGTGGCAGATGTGACTGACCAGTTCCCTGGACGGGCACAGGCTTCAGCGACACTGGTTCTTGGTCATCTGCGTGAATGGCAAGTGCCATTTGTAGACCTTGGGTCTAGCTAGGTGCCGACCAGTGATGGCTCGCTGTGGCTTTTCAGCAGCGTGTGCAGGAGCCCTTACCGCCCCTTCTTCTTGAAGGTTCTGCTCCTCCCTCTGCACAGCCTGGCACCTCCGTAGCTCTCTTCTCCTTCATTTCCACTCCCTGTAAACCATGAGGCAAACAGTTAGGTCACCAGGCTCCATGTTTTGATGTACTCTTCATGCAGAATCAAAGAGAGAGAAGTGTAGGTTAGCTTGGGTGTACTAAGAAGTTAGCTTGGTTAAGTCTAAAGGCTCCTAACGTGTCCTGGAGAGTGCTGGCCACTACTTGTGTGGATAGAGTTTAGCGCTGCGTGGCTGTCGGAACCCCTACCCACCTCTGCCCCACTCTACCTGATCGATTGGCGGCAGCTTCGCCCATTGGTCTGCATACTGTGCTCTCAGCTCAGGCGGAGGCATTCTCCTAACCTGTGCTGCAAGGCTGCGCTGTTAGCATGGACCATGGGGAAAACTGGTCCAATCCTGAATGAAGACATGGCAAGGGGCTGTGAGTGCCTCCACTAGTAACTGTTCCATGGCCAGCTTTTGCAAGGAGATTGTATAATTTGCCTAGCCATCCTATTGTTCTTCAGTCTACTAAAATACTCATTACTTTGCAGTCTGTGCCCAGGGGTGAAAAGTTCAGGAGCATTTGGTGGCAGTTTCATGCCTCTGTGTTGCTTGAGTGGGCAGTTAAGCTAGAGGCCTGACTCCAAGCACATTAATGTGGCTGCATCTGAACTGTCTCAGCTGCGGAGGAATGGTCTCTTTATACAAGCTGTCCCCAATGCATGGCCATTGCCCTCCACACCCCCCCCCAACTTCCCCTCCTCCACACATGTGTTTGTGTGCCACCATCAGACTTAGGTGCTTTGCCCCCTCCAACTCAGCCCAACTGCAGTGCAGCCCTTGCCCCAGCACCACACTGTCGGCCAGCTGGGAAAAAGCGACTTGCCTGTGCCCTCACCTGAATGGGTGGCACCTCAACCTTGAAGTCAAACGGGCAACCTTCACGAGCGCTGCGCAACATTCGTAAGCACTCACCTCTGAGTTACCCTCGAAATTCAGCTTGCCAGGTAAACGCTTTTTAATTGCTGTTGTGAAACACCATGCCCGGATGATCCAGTGTAGGGGGATGATTCCAGCAGGCAGGGATTATCATTATATGCAGATGTATTAAAATGACGTTCCCAACGTCCAGGGGTGGGAAACATGGCCCGCCATTGATAGGTGGATCGGGCGATCTCAAACTGGTTTCACAATGGCATGAAACCGATTTTTGGCCATCCCGCCATATTGTCTACTCTTGCCGCCACGATGTCTGGCGTCAATGGGAATGGAAAATTCCGGCCAAGTAAATGGTGAAAATATTGGACAGGTGGTTTGCATCTGTCTTCACTGTAGAAGATACAAGAAACAGGTAAAAGGGTGGGAGGAATTTAAAATAATCACAATTATTAGTGAAAAAGTACTGGGAAAACTATTGGAACTAAAGGCTGACAAGTCCCCTGGGTCTGATGGCTTTCATTCTAGAGTTTTAAAAGAAGTGGCTATGGAAATCGTAGATGCATAGTTTGTGATTTTCCAAAATTCTCTAGATCCTGGAAAGGTCAAGCTGACTAATGTAACACCTCGATTTAAAAAAGGAGACAGCAGGGAACCAAAGGCCAGTTTGTCTAATGTCTGTCATGGTCAAAATGCTAGAATTCACTGTTCAAGATGTAATGGCAGGACATTTAGAAAATCAGAATTCAATCAGGCAGAGTCAACCTGGTTTTGTGAAAGGGAAATTGTGTTTGACTAATTGATTAGAATTCTTTGAGGAAGTAACAAGCAACGTGGATAAAGGGAAACTTGTGATGTGGTTTACTTGGATTTCCAAAAGGCAATAAGAGCTCATGGTGTAGGGAATAACATATCTGCATGAACAGAGGATTGGTTAAGGAACAGAAAGCAAAGACTTGGGATAAATTGGTAATTTTTGGGTTAGCAATCTGTTATGAGTGGGATGCCACAGGGATCAATGCTAGGGCCTTAACTATTTACAATCTATATCAATGACTTGGATGAAGGGAATCAATGCATGTTAGCTAAGTTTGCTAATAACACAAAAATAGGTAGGAAAGTAAGTTGTCAGGAAGGCATAAATGAAGGCCAGAATTTTCACAAAGCAGAAGGGCTCCACACCTTAGCCAAAATGGCACCAGAGCCCAGAATCCGTAAGTCCTGCCCTGTATCTAACACCCACCATTTTCACCGGGGTTGAGGAGGGGTGGGGGAAACAGAAGCAGGCATATTTCACACAATTGTGGGTCATGGAGGCAGTAGCACACTTAAAAGTGCAGTTGCCTTCCAAACAGAAACAATTTTGGTCAACCAGGTTTCTGAAACATAGCTCTTGGCTGGCAAATTTGATTGAAAGCTCTAAAGCTATCGGGATTATTGAAGAGGTAGGGTACCCTTTTGGAGAGGTCAGGTACCCCTTTGGGAGAGGTCAGGTACCCCTTTGAGATTGTTAGGAATAAACATTAATGTGTGTAAAAAGTTGGTATGATCTGTGGAACTATCAAGCTATCAAGTCATTTAAATCCCCTTCCCTTTAAACCTTGAAAAAAAAATTAGTGCTTGCAACATCAATAGATGTTTTTTGACATCAGCGCGAGTACTACCAAAATAGCATTATTTCTGCTTAACTGCTTCCACGACCTACAATTATCACTATAGGGGGCCTGTAAGTTCATAGTTTAATTGACAGTTCCAAGTGGTTATAAAGAGATTTGCTGTTTTTGATGTTGGTCTATGTATATAAATGTCTGTTTTTTATATAAGGGATTAAGTACTTGAAAAGATTTAAATGTACTAAATGGACTTCTATCAATGATAGAAGTATAATAGTTATAATATAGTGAAGTCTGTAATAGATGCTTAGAGCTTTATTTTATTTCATCTCACCATGGATCCTGAGATATGCCATGGTGGATATTGCATGAGTTGGCATGGAGGGTAAATGGGCAAAGGTTGGAGCAAGCTGGCATTATGTTGCCAATAGGCATCATATGGGGCCATGGGCATGAATGGGGGGGCTGAAGGTTGGCATGGAGGGTATGAGGGGTCATTGGAGTGGGTTAGAGAGCATAGGTTGGGGGTATGATGCACCATGGGATTGGGTGGAGGGGCATGGGTTGGTATGAGTTGCCATTGATAGGGCATGGAGAGAGTGTGGAGGGTGAGGGGTGAGGCCTATAGAACTGTTTTTGTTTTACTGTTATTATTATAACCAGGATGAAGTCCCAGAGCACCGAGGCAGGTCTTTTAAACAGCCTACATCCACATTCTATAACCCCTGTGACTGTCTCCGCACCATTTCCAGGGGCAGTGGGCCAACTACAGTTAGTGCCCATGGCACCCCCAGAACAAAAATCCAGCAAGTTAGGGCAGTTTCTCCCAAGTCGGGTTTGTGGAGTCGGGAAATTTCTCAACACTGCAGTGCCCAACTCGGGAGCAAATATTCAGGCCATAGAGCCTACAGAGGGATTTAGATGGATTAAATGGGTGGACAAAAATTTGGCAGATGGACAATAATGTTGGAAAATGTGGACTTGTCCACTTTGACAGAAAGAATAGAAAAGCTGTGTATTCTTTGAATGGAGAGAAACTGCAGAACTCTATGGTACAGAGGGATCTGGATGTCCTGGTACGTGAATCACAAAAAGTTAGGATGCAGGTGAAACAAGTGATTAGGAAGGCAAATGGAACGCTGTTGTTTATTTCAAGGGGAGTCAAGTATAAAAGCAGGGAAGTATTGTAATAGCTGTACACACCTTAGTGAGACCACATCTAGAGTACTGTGTATAGTTTTCATCTCCTTACTTAAGAGAGGATATAATTGTATTAGAAACAGTGCAGAGAAGGTTCACTCGACTGATTCCTGGGATGAAGGACTTATCTTATGAGGAAAGGTTGAGCCAGTTGGGCCTAAACCCATGGGAGTTTAGAAGAATAAGAGGTGGTCTCATTGAAACATATGAGAACCTGACAGACTTGACAGGGTGGATGCTAAGAGAACATTGCTCCTTGTGGGGGAGTCTAGAACCAGGGGACATTGCTTAAAAATTAGGGGGTCTCCATTTAAGACTGAGATAAGGAGAATTTTTTCTCTCAGAGTGTCGTTAGTCTATGGAATTCTCTTCTACAGAGAACAGTGGAGGCTGGGTCATTGAATATATTCAAGGTTGAGTTAGGTAGATTTTTGATCAGCAAGGAAGTCAAGGGTTATGGGGGCGGGCAGACAGGAAAGTGGAGTTGAGACCACAATCACATTAGCCATGATCTTATCGAAGATGAAGCAGTCTTAAGGGGCCGAATGACCTACTCCTGTTCCTAATTCTTATGTTGTGTTCTTGTGAAGACATTTTCACAAAATTGAAGAAATCAAAATTCATCTCCACTCCCAGGTTGTCGATAATGCGGTCAGAGATCCAATAAGCTCTACATGGAACAATGTGCGCCCTTTCATTGATGAGGGTGGAATCTTATGCCCTTTGAAACATTTCAGAAGTCGGAACCATTTCCAGATCCCAACTTTGCATGAATCAGAAATCCACCAACGTTTGGAATTTTCCAGGGGGCAACCGATTAACAGGCCGGCTCCACTTTGGCCACCCAATTAAGGATGGCAGGAGGGTTCCTAAGGCAGGAGGCCCAATTGGAAGGTATGCAGCACTTAGGCTGGCTGCCCCATTGGGAGAGGTGGGCACTGCTGAGGCAGGTAGAGGACTGTGAGTGTGCCAAAAGATGAGGCACTCTCAGAAGCATGCTGAAAATATAAAAATAAAGAATGTCCAAGCTGTCAGGGTCATCAGTGTGGAGGTGGAGCCCTCCACAGTATTGCCTCAGGCTGTGTCCTTTTCATTCCAATGACTTTGTGATGAAGGGATTGAGAGGAGGTTCCGATGGCACCTCTTAGCCGACTACTGATAGGTAGCTGCCAGGTTCTGGTCTCAATGGGGAGGCCCATTAACATTGGGAAATTGGCAATGGGTTATGGGAACGGTCCCTAAGCGGGGTGCTAATTAGTTTAGCTGGCTGCTTCCATGGAGTGGGTTGCTGGTTCCCATGGCAGCCTGCCTCCAGCAAGATTGCACAGAGGTGGGAATGAGTCAGGAAACAACACCAAGGCGCAACTTCCAAAAATTCTCCAAACCCCACCTCCGAGCTGTCTCTACAGGTCTGCTAAGATTCTGCCCTGAGTCTGTGTAACATATGCTTACAAATTTCATTTTATCTTGATTAGAACAAAGTCCCATTTCACAGCAAAAGAACTTCAGTTGCTTAGTGCCCATTTCAATGGATTTATCAAGAAGGGACAGTAAGAACAATATATCTTTTCCTTCTTAGTGGCTTTCTCCTTATAACCTGGCTACCCTTCATTGTTGTGCCTTATTTTGCCTGCTTGCCAAAGATCACTCTATTTATGGGATCATTCTGCCCCAAGTCACCTATGTTTCCGCAGAAACTTTAAGGTTCAAGGTCATCTAATAGCTTGTGGTGTGTATCTGGCATCTGTTGTGTGATAGCCTCAGTGCCACTGTGTCCCGTATCATCTATCTCATAAATTTATCTCCACCTCCAAAATGGTGAGGATATTAGTTAATTAGTGATATATTAATTAATATATCACTATAAGGAAAGCTTAATCAACATTGCAGCCAATGTTTTAGCAGATGACTGAGATCAATAATCTTTAATCTGATTTAAGGAGAATAACTGCAGATAACTTGCTTACTGGACTTGAGTAACAGGACAAAGTTGGCATATAGTGCAAACTGTTTAATGTTAGGTCATCGGGTTTATATCAGTATGTCTTTAAAACCTCTAGCCCAAGGGTATAATGAACAAAATTATAGCACTGTTTTGAAATAAATTAAAAAGCACTCACGGATGAAAGAAGGATAAATTATAATAAATTCATCTTAAAAGTTACAAATTAAAGTGTTTATATTGGTATAACTGTTTTTATGTACTTTAACATGATGCCCAAAAAATCAAAATGCAGTTAACTTTATAACAATAATTACACATTCTTCCATGCTATCAACATTCTTGATTTTAAAGAAAGAACTCGCATTTGTGTAGTGCTTTTCATGTCTTCAGGACATCCCAAAGTACTTTACAGCCTACAAAGTACTTTTGAAGCATAGTCACTTTTGTAGGAACTGTGGATTGTAAACAGTCTTCAAAAAATGTACTACTTCTCATCTCACTTCTATCACTATTTTTTCTGCTTCAGAATGAATTCCTTTCTGTCTGCCACTGACATCTCCATGCTGTTTAAAAGTTGGCTGCAGATATCCTTGCAGCAGATTGCAAAACTTTGTATTCACTAAAAATTGCAGCACAGGTTCTTCAGCACCCTGAGGCAGCTCCCTGCCTTCAGGGAGCTTTCATTGCACGCTCCCCCCATGCCTGCGCAGACTTCAGTGCTCACTGACCTCCCGGCCCCAGCCTGGCAGCACTGAGTCCTTCAGCGCGCGTTTCATGCTGAAATCACGTGAAATTGTGGTCGGGGGCCAATCACAGGCGCCGGGCCATTTCCCAGCCGCTCTCGGGGCCCGCCTGCCTTGCCTGCCCGATGACCTAAAAATCCTGCCCTATGATGGAAGGAAGGTCATTGATGAAGCAGCTGAAGACGTTGGACCTAGGACACTACCCTGAGGAATTCCTACAGTAATATCCTGGAACTGAAATGAATGATTACCAAAAACACCAACCACTTTACTTTGTGCTAGGAATGACTCCAGCCAGTAGAAAATTTTCTCTCTGATTCCCATTGACTCCACTTTTGCTTTGGAGCTCCTTGATGCCACACTTGATCAAATACTGCCTTGATGTCAAGGGCAGTCAATCTCACCTTACCACTTGAGTTCAGCTCTTTTGTCCATGTTTGGACCAAGTAATGAGGTCAGGAGTTAAGTGGCCCTGGCGGATCCCAAACAGCATGATTAAGCAGGTTATTGCTGAGTAAGTGCTGCTTGATAGCACTATCGATGACCCCTTCCATCACTTTACTGATGATGTTTCTGTGACAAAGGTAATCTATTCCTCCTCATGCTTCTCGACCTATCTGCAGCCTATGGCACAGTTGACCACACTATCCTCCTCCAACGCCTCTCCACTGTCATCTAGCTGGTTCCATTTTTATCTACCTAATTGTAGCCAAAGAATCATTTGCAATGGCTTCCCTTCCTACTCCTGCATAGTTACCTCTGATGTCCCCAAGGATCTATCCTAGCTCACTCCTAACTTTTATCTACATGCTGCCCCATGACGATATCATCCGAAGGTGCAACATCAGTTTTCACATCTATGCTGGTGACACCCAGCTCTACGTCGCCACCACTTCTCTAACCTCCTCCACTGTTGCTAAATTATCAGACTGCTTATCTGACATCCAGTAATGGATGAGCAGAAATTCCCTCCAGTTAACTACTGGAAAAATTGAAACCATTGTTTTTGGTCCCGGATCCAAACTTTGTTCCCTAGTCACTGATTCCATTCCTCTCCCTCACACCGGTCTGAGATTAAGCCAGTCTGTTCACAACCTTGGTGTCACATTTGATCCTGAGCTGAGCTTCTGACTTCAAACTTATTCTATCACTAAGACCGCCTATTTCCACCTCCATAATATTACCTGGCTTTACCACTGTCACAGCTCATCTGCTGCTGAAACCATCATTCATGCCTTCATTCCCTCTAGACTTCACTATTCCAACGCAGTCCTGGCTGGTCTCTCCTAATCTACCCTCTGTAAACTGTGTTGTCCAAAACTCTGCTGGTCATGTCTTAACTCGCAGCAAGTCCCATTTCCCTTATCACCCCTACGGCCCCTGACCAACATTGGCTCCTGGTCAAACAATGTCTTGATTTTAAAATTCTCATCCTTATTTTCAAATCCTTCCATGGTCTCGGCCTTCCATATCTCTGTAATCTCCTCCAGCAACACACCTCTCCAAGTGTTGCAATCCCAACTGATGTTAATTCTGGACAAATCAGATCCCAGAGCAAAACCTGGATTGATAGATCCTAACTTTGTTTTTTTTTAAGAAACCATGGAGGAGAGTTACTGAACAAATTCACAGGAGTCTGCTGATAAACGTTTAACACAAAGAATAAAACATTTATTATACAAGCACTGTGGTTGACTCTTAACTGACCTCTGAATAAGAGCAATTAGGGATGGGCAATAAATGCTGGCCTAGCCAGTGATGCCCACATCCCATGAACGAATAAAAAAAATGAACTATTACAGCTGACAAAAAGGTTGGATACCAGCGCAAGAAAATGATTCAAATCACACTATTGCTTTGCCCCAGCAACATCTTTACAGACACATACAAATTTAGACAGATTTACAAGAACTATCTTGTACTCTAATATTCAAGGTAACTATGAGGTACATGTGAAGTAACAGAGAAACTGTGGTTAGACACACCACACTTCAAAGTAAATGACAGATGTGACCAAAGCAGATTCCATGGATTTCTCAACAATCCACCCAGGAGTGTGTCACATTGTAAGCTTTTAGTCTCATGGAAACTTTGTCCTTCTCATGAGGGTCTCCAATCTCCACATTTGAAGAACGTGCCATGGAATTTTCTTCAAGCATTGCTCCCATTTGGGAGACTTCAACAAGGATCCACTCCCAGGCCTTCAATCTCACCTTCCAAGATTCATTTCTTCTGGATCTTCGGGCACACTAAAACTTCACCTTCCAAGCATAATTTCAAATCTTCGTTTGTCAAACAGAATCTACTGCTCCAAAAGGCCCTCAGAAAGAAGTTACCAACCTTTGACTGCCTCCTCGGATCTCAAATCCGCTTTGCTTCAAGTCTGCTCCTTGCAGCTCTCTCTTTAACTCAGAGTCTATTGCTCTGGTCCTTTCTTTTAACTTGACTACTGGGACCTCTTTCTGACGCCCATCTTTGTCCCTGCCTGGGGCTTTCTTCTGAGACCTCTCCTTGTTCACCTCTCAGTGGCCTGCTCCTAGAGACACCTTCCTCGGTATTGGTGCTCCAGTTTAGGTCACCTGACCTGCATTTCATACCATTTTTACTTCTTCTGTTTTGTGCAGGTGCGCAGGGCCAGTTCACAGCCTAAAGAATGTAAAAGACACAAAATTTACCCACTTGCAGCCGCTTCCCGGCTGGCGCATGCACAGAAGACCTGATGTCCACCGGCAACTGTAATTCCCAACATGCGACTGCCGATTTAACATTAAGGTAAGTATCTGAGTTTCCTAACACAAAGTATCTGCACTCCTCTAATTCCCTCTTGTGCACCAGTGATGGTTATGTCTTCAGCTCTGGGATTCCCTCCCTAAACCTCTCCTGCTCTGTACCTCACCTCCTTCCTTAAAGACTAAAGTGGGGCTTTTGAGCCATACAGCAATTATGGGATTAAAATAATTCTTGAAAGCTAAGCTTATTAGTTGTAAAAGGAACAAAGCAACTTTATTGCAGACATGTGAGTCACATGGTTTGTTTCAGTAAACACATCTCCTAACGACATCTTGCTGGATAATCGGTGCTTAGCACCCAATTCAATACAGCAAGTCTGTTCTGGACAGACCTGCTCAGTGCTGATGTTATTTCCACAACTGAAAACAATGGATCCTACCAAGATGAGCTGTCCCTGGCTCCAAAGCTAACCTTTATGTAGAAGATTTCTCTCCTTCCATGACAGAGGTGAATGTATGTTGTCTGGGGCCATTCTGACAATGGCCTCCTCCATTTCTTAATGAGATTACATGATGGTGGTTATCCTGTGTCATTGTTGTGATGTCCTAAATTCCAGCCCTTCTTAATGGTATCAGTTCTGTTATAGGCAGCTCTATGATTGTAATGTAGATAGAATAGTATATAAACTGCTTGAAACTCTGTATTGTTGGAGAAGTCTCCTGGTTTACCAGTAGAGACTGTCTCCTCACTAGTGTAAAAAATAAAGGCTGCGTGACATTTAAACAAAAGGCCCTGTGTTGACTGTTGGTTTAAAATACTCCACAACAAAGACACACCTTAAAACTGATTTTTTTGATCAAGTACTTGATCATATGACGTAATATATCCTTATGTGGTTCAGTGACATACTTCCTATGAAGTGCCTTGGGACATTTCATTAAGTGAAAGGCGCTATGCAAATATAAGTTGTTGTTGTCGTCACCAATGGTGGGAACTTACCCTGGTCTTGGTTAGAAATTTTTTGGAGATTAAGTTAACCTCTCTCTTCAGCTTCGCTCATCTAACTGGAACTATTTTATTTAAAGGGACCATGTAGAGAAGGGTCTCCCATTTAGGATGAATATTTACTGGCCCCGCCCCCGTTTAATTTGTTTCCTTTAGTTCAAAGTTTTCTTCCTCTATGGGATCATTATGGTTCATTATGGACAGGAGTTTCCCGTTGGCACGCGGGGGATAGGCCCCGCACACCAATGCGTAAAATGACGCACGATGACATCAGGTGAGCGTCCCAGACGTCACGGTGCACCATCGTGATATTTCGGTGGGCGGGCGCACGATGATCTCCAATGCACACCTGCCATTAGTTAACGAGCCACTTAAGGCCTTTGGGGCACCAATTAATGGCGATTTTTCGGGGCCTGTGCGATCCTCAGGTCTTTGCATGGGCATAACAGGCAGGTGGGTAGGACACATTTGTATAAACCGCATCCACGGGTGGGATAAGAGGGCTCAGTGGGGTTGCAAATGTGTTCAGTCAGTTATTTAATTTGGAAACTGATACTGTTACTTGATACTGTTCTGATACTTGCCTGTGTGAGTAGAAATAATTCAAAACTCATACCAGCTGCTTGGGCAGAACTCACAACCTTCAGGTCAGCACACTACAGTGAAGATGCTTTTTGGGGCCTGCAGGTTTCAGGAAACCTTCCCTTAGCCTGGGAGTTGTGCTTTCCACTAGAGGCATCTCCTCTGAGGGAGGGAGGGAAGGCCAGAAGGGCAAGGAGACCAGGAGTGCACATTCAGCCTCCAGGGGAGCCACCTTTGGGAGGAAAGAAGCAGGCACAAGGGGCACAGGGCCAATAGGAAATCCAAGGCGAAAGGGGCCGCAGAAGACTCCACTATCCTGCTGCCAGGATATACAGGCGACCAAGACCAGGGTAAGTTCCCACCATTGGTGACGACAACAACAACTTATATTTGTATAGCGCCTTTCACTTAATGAAATGTCCCAAGGCACTTCATAGGAAGTATGTCACTGAACCACATAAGGATATATTATGTCATGTGATCAAGTACTTGATCAAAAAGATCAGGTTTAAGGTGTGTCTTTGTTGTGGAGTATTTAAACCAACAGTCAACACAGGGCCTTTGTCAGAGGTGCAGTGCCAAAGGAGGCTCTGTCTCTCTATCAGTCAACTCTATCTGTCAGATGATAGGCCCTGAGATCTCCGCTAACTGTGTGGGTGGATACCCCATGCCAGATGTTCTGAAAGTCACAGCTGCCCTTAACTTCTATGTCTCTGGCTCTTTCCAGGGCTCGATGGGTGATCTTGGGTGTCTCCCAATCAGCTGTCCACACTTGTGTCAAGCAAGTGACAGACGTTCTGTTCAGGCATGTATTGACGTTCATCCACTACTGCTGGGACCAGGCAAGCCAGGCACAGTGAGCCAGAGGCTTTGCAGCCATTGTTGGCTTCCCCCACGTCCAGGGTGCAATAAACTGCACATATGTGGCCATCAAGGTGCCAGCAGTAGTGGATGAAGGTCAATGCATGCCTGAGCAGAACATCTGTCACCTGCATGACACAAGTGTGGACAGCTGATTGGGAGACACCACAAAGGTCACCCACCTTCGGCAACAGAAAGGGCTTCCACTCCATGAACGTGCAGATAGTGTGTGATCACAGGATGTTGATTCTACAAGTCTGTGCAAGGTACCCAGGCAGCTCCCATGACGCCTACATCATCAGGCACTCCCAGGTGCCAGGGCTCTTCAGTGCTCCAGCCCGGCTGGATGGATGCTGGGTGATAAGGGCTATCTCCTCAGAAGGTGGCTCATGACGCCTCTCCGCCATCCAAGATCAGAAGCTGAGCAGCAGTACTATAGGAGCCACGTCTCCACAAGGGCTGTGGTGGACAGAACCGTCGGTCTTCTCAGGATGCGCTTCTGATGCCTAGACCGTTCAGGGGGCGCACTCCAGTACTCCTGAGATCGTGTATTGCTGATTCTGGTTGCATGCTGCACTCGCCACAATCTTGCCCTGGAAAGGGCCAACGCTGTGGATGAAGAAGATGTAGACGCAGTGGCTGCAGCTGCACACAATGAGTCCAGCAGTAAATCCGAGGATGAGCGTGCACAGGGAAATGCTGAGGGGGTAGACACTGACCCAGGCTTACTCCAGGGAGGCAGGGACACCCAGGAGGCTCTAATCCAATGAACCTTCAGCTAGAACACCACAGATGAACCTCCAACACAAGCCTGTGCTGCAGGCTCCATACTCGGTACTGGATAGGAACATTAACTAAGGGCCTTGTCAGTAAAGCTCAATGTGACACAATTCATTCATAACATCATGGGTAACCATCCACCTGCAGAGGAAAAGAGTTACCCTCAGCCATGGTCACATGTTTAAATGTAATGATATTACAAAATGAACTTAAGGAAACAAAATAACAAAGGTGTTAAACAGCACACCAACTAATCATGACCTCATTGTGGGGCAACATAAAAGCACCAGTGAGAAACCCATGGTGTGCCTAAGGTGCCTTAAATTTACGCTTTCAGGTGCTACGTCTAGGTGCTCCCCTTTCGCTGGCACTGGCATCTGAGACAGCCTGCTCACTGTGCTGTCCTGTTGGCCTCGATGACCTTGGCGGCCGTCCTCTGGCCCGTGGAGCCTGTGCTGGCCCCACCTGGGAGGGAGTGGCCAGTTCCACAGCTGGCATCTCCCCAGTTGTCGCAGCCTCATCGGATGCAACAGTCACTGGCAGGGGGGCGGAGGAGCAACTGCTCTCATCTGGAGTGTCCTGAGAGAAACCCACGGAGATGACAGGCAGCTGCTGCGCTGACGTGAGGTCGCTTCAGACCTCCTTGCTCACCATAGATGGATGGGCACTGAGCTGGGAAACTTAGTGCCCAGACCACCACCCACTCTGGCACTGACCAGCTGAGGTCAATGTCGATGTGAAGGCTTGCTGGTCCGAGCGCATCCCCAGGAAGCCCTATTTGGTCTCCTGGAGGAGCCTCTCTATGAGAGTCACCACTCACTCCATGGAGGATGCATGGCACTCAGACATGAGCTCATTGCATCGGTGATGGTCTGCGTGGACTCCTGCACCACGGAGACCAAGCCAAGAATAGCCTCATGTATCTCTGCCAGGTCCGCCTGCACACCCTGCTGGACTTCCAGCATTTGCTGCCTCATGGACGACTCCGGAGGCACATAATCAGCCACTGACTGAGCATGTGCCTGGTCCCCTGCAGTCCTCCGACTGCTGGTGCCATCAGCACTCTCTGTCTCTGCCAGCTCCTCCAGTGACTGTGAAGTACCTTCACCGCTGTGCCCTGGGACAATAGCCGATGATCTAATTCCCACCGAGATGCTAGTATCTACGCTGGTGCCTGCCTGGCAGCGATGGTGTGACGCTGGTAGGTCAGAGACTTCAAGGCCCTCAGGTGTAAGAAGGGGCCCCTGTGCCTCCTCATCCCGGCAGAGCAAGGACATTTGATTAGTTAACATGGAAACAATGTCAATGTGCATCCCTGTCCCCTGGATCATTATGCACTCATCCTTCCATAAGCAATGGTTAAGCCATGCTGCAAACTTCAATCACTGAACATTCAGCAGTGCCATGGCTGTTGGGACACTAATGGTGACTTCAGTGCTGGGCAAACGTACCTGCCCATGGCACCCCAGTCTCACTGACACTGGTGGACCTGGGCGCATGGCGCCTCTCTGGATCGAGAACCTTCTGCTCAAATCTGCTAATGATCGCCAACTGGGTCGGCCCTCTGCCAGTCCTCAACCCCTCAGTGGCATTATGAGCATTCTTCTCCTGAAAAGGAGAGAAGAGCATTGATTAGTGCAACTTGTACCTGGAATCTCTTCGCTGCCGTCCCACCCCAACCAGAGTGGGACATTGCAGGGCTCCAGTGCCCCCCTCACCCTGCAGGTGCCGCACACTCACACAAAGATGCCAGGCCTATCCTGCCCTCCCTTGGCCAAATGCTGCCTATATCACATTTGGCACCACACAGTCTAACCTTGCAATGCAAGAAGGCGCAAGCACATGGAACACAAAGAGCAGCAGATGGATCGGTGCCCCACCACCTGGAAGCTCCCCTGCCTGCATGTCAGCACCATGACTTTGACATGTTTTGCAGTTCCAGCACTGCACCTAGGTGCAGACCCTCCAGGTTGCCCCCAAAACAGTAATGTGGATGTCATTGAACCACATGCTGCAGGTGCAGAACCTATCTCATCACCACCCTCTCAGAGTGACCTAGGCATTGGCAATATCTGCTGGCCCACCCAGCAAAGGACACATGCCATCAATGATTCAATGCGGTCGCTACACTCATACTTGAGGGGGCACCAGGGGGAAAGCCTACCTGCTGGGTTAAGTGACCAATGCCAACATGGTGCTCACCCTTCCCGAGCGCAAGAGGTCGTTGAAATACTTGCTGCACTGGATCGCACCACGTCGCTGGAGCTCACTATCTCCGCCACCTCTTCCCATGTACGTTAGGTCATGTGGGGGGGGCTCTTCCTCCCATCTCTGGGAACGATGACCTCCCGCTGTGCTGCCGCCTCCTCGAGGAGGGCAGCAAGGCAATCGTCTGAGAAATGAGGGGCACAGTGGCCCCATGCTCTACCTTCCTGCCTGGCCTGCTCACCAGCAGCCACTCTGGGGAGCCCTTCTGCTGGCTGTGTTTGACAGCTTTTGCAAGACTGCAGGAGCTCTTTTAAACAGGCTGCCAGGTCGCCATTGGACCTGGCAGTCATAGCAGTCCCGCCACCGCCCACCCACTCCCACTGTCCTCGGGAGTTGTGTTTCACGCTAGGCGGGCCTTAATTGGCCTGCCCTCATAAACTGGTGGTACGGACCCGATTGCGGGCAGCGATCAGGTCCGCGCCCGCTCCCGCAGGGCCAGCCCAACAGGCAGAAACTTCTGCCCCATGTCTCTTTCCTATAGTGTACTGATCACTTGTCATATTTGAACTGTTGTCACATTGCATTATCTATGTCATGCTCCTCTTACTGAGTTAGAATTCAAGAGTGCAAAGTTATTCTTAAAAAGATGAAAACTATGTTGATGGAGATTGAATATCATTCTGGAAGCAAGCTGATTGAAACATTGATAGACTGTTATGATTTCATCACAAAGGAAAGGTGGTTCGGAGGAAAGAATGAAAGGAATTGATTGAATGAAAGAAGCAGTGGGGAAGTAAAATTAGAAGGTTATTGACAGCCAGAAACAACCGTTTATATAAAACCTATACTTATGCTCTTAAAGGAATAACATTGTCTACTTTATTTCTCACATATCAGTTAGCGATCTGGATTTCATAAAAGATCCATTCTATAACATTATTGTGAAACAAGAACTGAAGAAGAGGTAAGAGTAGCACAGTTGGGATCATTGATAGTAATAAATAAGGAAGGAAGATTTTGTGGTGCGGTGGATCATGTCCCTGTCTCTGAGCCAATAGCTTTGGGTTCAAGTCCCACTCCAGGACTTGATGGCCAAGGAAGGTGCATTTGTAGCATGGCTAAACAGGTTGAGTATCAGCTTGCAAATCCTTCAGACACACCAATGGCAGGTGAGAAGGGCAAGAGAAATTTCTGGTCAGCCATGTGATGGAGAGAAATTGGAGCCTCTATCATCAATATCCATAAATCCAGGCTCAAAACATGTATGTGAAAGTGTATATTGCCACAGCAACTTGGACCCCTTGTGGGGTTGGTAAGTTCAATTGGCTGGTGTGCATCAGGTTGGTGCCAACAGCCAGAGGTTTGATCCCCATTCCAGCTGGGGTGGATTTGGGACTTGCCTCTTTGTCTCCCTGTACTGGAGATGTGGTGCTGTGGGCTGGGCAGAAAACTGAAGAAGAAAAATGTTATTTTGGAGATCTCTCATAGTAAATCTGAGTGGTTAACATACTCAAGGAGAATCTTGTTGTTGAAGAATGTGCAGTTTACTTTAAAATAAGAAAAAATGCAGTGAAACATTCCCTTGCTAACTAAGCACAGATTAGCATAGCATGCAATGTGTACTTAAAAGAACATTGTCTTCCATGTAAAAAATTTTGACGATTTTTTTTGTTTGTTTGCCAAGCATATGTTGCAATAATATAAATTGTGACAAAAACACATTATTGCATGATGAAAGCTTCATTGCATTGTTAGTATATTATCATGATGAAAATGATGGCCAGAATCTTCTGCCCTTCTCCAACCCCCTTCCCCGCTGTGGTGAGTTGGGTGGCAGGGAGGCACTTAATCAGGCAGAAGGGTGGCAGATGGGGATCCTACCACTCTCCCATCTGCACTTCTATGGAGTCTATGGTGGGAAGTCCCGTGAACTGCCTTCCCACTCTGCTGCAAACTGAGACTCTTAAGATTCCAATTAATGCCCAGTTAAGGACTTCATCCCCCTGACCCCTTAGGGGGACTCTCCGTGCAGGGAGCATGACAATCAAACCCTTACAGGTTGCTAGCAGGCTCCCAGGGAGGGTCCCTCGTTCAAAGGCGCTCAGTGTCTGATCAAGGGACCCAGCATCGGGAATAGGGTCCCGCTGAGAGACAACCTCCTGCCTTTGCTGCCGACGCCTCTCCACGTGACCCCACTCCGGGAGCCCCGCTCGCCATCACTCACCTGTGGCCTGGGGTCCAGTGACAATCTTAGGTCCCAGCTGGGTGTCATACCTGTAGTAGCCACACCCTCCCTGGTGGCGCTACTGTTCAATAGAGCTGCCAGCCTTGAGTGGCACATGATGCAGCGGGCCTTCCCGGGAAGAAATGTGCAGGATTCTCCCCAACTCTCCAGATGGTGGCCGAGTCCCCCCAATAAGATTCTGGCTGATGTATCACTTTCATCTTTTCTCTACCCTTGACATAAAAGATAGTTGTACTTCAAAAGTCCAACTGTTTAGTACCTTAACTCCTATGCTATAGTTAGGACCTTGGAAGCCATTTTACAGAACATTTTTATACTCTGATGCTTTTTTAATGAACTTAAGCTGGAATAAAGTTACCAGAGATAATTTGGAAAGAGTCACAGACAAGCAGCAGTGAAGACACATTCAATTAAGTAAATTAAATCCAAAACCTGATTTCAATAAAGATCAAGGCAGATGTGTTGAGTTTATAATAAAATCTAGCCCCTGGAGAAATCTTTGTAAATAAATGAATTCATGTTGATAAAGATCTCAAAGGCAATGGAGCTGCATTCTTATAATGTTCTGTTGACATAGAAATAGTTGCACTGAAGTCCTAGGGTAAAACAGGGTATTTATTCCAAAATTGCTTCAGCATGTCAGAAAGCAATTTACCCACAACTCTGTATGAACTTTAGTTTAACCAAAGATTTTTTAAAAGCCAATAAATGCTACTCTTCAAGCTGAAAGTTGTGGTAAAAGAATTAACCGTGTGAATTTCCATGATATTTAGACCATGCTGTGATCCTTCTTTTTAAGTAACTGTGATGTGTACCTGGTTTAAAAGGTTACTAAAACAATTTTTCTTACCTTGTGACTAGGTGGTGATTTGGAGAATTAGCTGTAAATTTATCATTGAGATAGATTGGCTCCATTTGTGCCTCAACTCACAAGAACATGCTAGGATAGGAAATGGAAATAGTGTGAAGATTTGCATTTTGCTAGATCTGTCAAAGAGTATACAGATATGACCCAAGTTTGAAAACACTAGACCACAATCCAATGATGCATAATCTTATTACAGATACATCAAAATATAAAAGAGCATTAAATAGGAAATGGACATTTTGCCATGAAGCTCACTCCAGTCGTGTAAAACTTACACCATCATGGCATGCCTCTCATACTGTGTCATGTTTGTGGTTGACCTTGTTTGCAAATGATAACACTCTGTGTCACTCTGCTGAACCTGAGCCTGCAAAATCTATTGTTCTCTATTGTTGCCAATAGAAGTGACACATGACAGTTTGCCATGAATCAGCCATTTTGACATTGTGGCTCGATATTAACAGGTTATCGCATGGGAGGCAGAATTTTGGTTGGGAAAGCAGTGCAGTTTTAATTAGTATAGTTTTTCAATTGACAGGGGCCCTGCCTGGAAGTCAGTCTGGTTGACAGCTTTGGTTTCCAATTGGGTGAGGAGCATTCTGAAGCATGCCACACTCACAAGTAAGGAGCCAGCAACTGTGGTGGAAAGTTGTGGGTGGGTGGATAGGGATCCGATTCCAGGAGGGAAGGACCAATCCCTGATCCTGGGGGCAAGGAATGGTCAGATCCCTAATCTGGGATGGTGTTTGAATGGGGTGGGTATGCTCTGATCCTAGAGAATCAGATACGTTGCGAGATGGGCCAAGAGGAAGCACTTCAGCTCCTTCCTGGGCCACAAGCAGTGTTTTCTGTTATTTGCTGTTGGGATGTGGGCATCACTGGCAAGGCCAGCATTTATTCCCCATCCCTAACTGCCCTTGAGAAGGTGATGGTGAGATGCCTTCTTGAACTGCTTAAATGGCACTTAATCCCAAAAGCTGATTGGAGTATCGACCAAAATTATGCAGTCAATTATTAGAAAGGAATTCATACCAACAGCCTTCAGACCCAAAGCAGGAGTGCTACCATCTGTGCAAAGCTGACATTTGGCTCTCTCTTCTGGTGTAGAGAATTCCCAATGGATCAAATCTGTTCCCTTAGGGTGTCATTGTATAAAATTCTATTAAGTGAGCTATTTCCCCTTCAGTCCTATTATATAGGATTCCTCAGTCTTACATAACACGATCTATTTCCTTTTGTTTTAACATTTAGGCAATGAATAAAGTCAACCACTCCCTCCCAAATTTGCCCAAGAGACAAAACAAAGCTTTTGTATCCACGAGATGTTTTAGTATAGCATTTTCTCTTGTTTTCAGTTAGATTAAATTGCTGAACGAATGATCAAAGTTCAATGGGTCAGTGATTTACTAATTTTATATAGAAATTCTGATCCAAGCAGATTTCTTGGTAAACCAGTATTGCAGCTGTAGAATTCTAACTGCTTTAATCATAAGAAAAACAATGACCAGAATATTACACTCGTCAGGCGGACGCACGGCCAACCCCGAGTGTAAAATGATGCACAATGACATCGGGTGAGCAACCCAACTTCATTGCACTCTTGCGCGGTATTTCAGTCGACGGGCGTGCCCGGGAGTCGGCAGATTGCCCTCCGATAATTGACAGGTCTGTTAAGGCCATTAAAGTCCCAAATGAATTAAATTTTTCGCTGCCTGTCCAACCTTACAATTGGCAGGCAGACGAAAAGGCCAAGCGGCCTTTGCGTTTTTTTGCGAAACCTCATCCAAGGAGGGGGAATGAGGTTTTGATCCATCGTTAAAAACAAAATGTCCATACTAATTTCTAACACGTCCCTGCTCATGTGGCAGAGTCATGCATGCTGCAGCGCTCAGCGCTGCCTGTGTGGGGGGGGGGGGGGGGAATGGAGGAGGAGGGCGAGCGGGGAACTTCATGCACGGGTGCAGGCGCGATCAGGAAAAGCTCCCTGAGGCACGCAGCTGCCTCAGGGAGCTGAAGGTATAAAACATTTAAAATAAAGGGTTTAAAAATGATTTTTAAAAAATCCTCTTATGTGACAGAGTCACACTCGCCCGCCAGCATGAAATTGCGGTCGAGGCCCGATCACAGGCTTCCCGCTCACCCCCGATTGCCCCCGCCCAATGAGGGCAAAATCCTGGCCAATCGTACTGGAAACTAATCTGTATAGAAACTTCTGGTCAACTAACTTGAAATACTCTGCCTTCAGCAGGCAATCTTTGTCCAAACCTATGATGTTCTAGGAAGTGAAATTAGATATCTCGATATCCTTGATACCCTGTTTATAGCATAGGCTGTGCACAGGCTGCATTCAGCTCACATTAGAATGACCTGACTGAGGGACACTTAGATATAGATCATGTGCTAGATGGTATTAGATTACTAGTCCTGGCACATGTGCTGAGCTTGTCCTTTTCTTGCAGAAGTTGGCAGGAGATTCGCATCAGGTGTTTATACCAGTCTAATGGGAACCTCCTGCGCCACATCGCAACCTTGTTCTAAGGTCAAGGAGTGTAAATTTGTAGTTTGAAATATGATCTCGGCCACGCAGTGCAACTCAGCTGTAATTCTGCAACAAATGTGAATTTGCAGCTTAAGTTAGGGTTTTAAATACATTTGTGGTCACCATTTAAAATTTGCATTGCTGTGAAGTTCTGAGGTACAGATTGGGCACCCTGCCAAACAGCTAGTTTGGTTTAACATTGGGTGTTATTTTAAAGATATTACTCTATGTTGCTCCACTTTTCTTTCATTTTGCTCCTCTTGAGTTCAGTCAGCTTGCAGCATGCACCAACCATAGTTCCTCAGTTTGCAAAGTGACCCAAAGTTTTGGCCACTATCTATCTGAAGATCAAAGAGCTTGCCAGATTTATAGCAGCCTTCGCGTTCTTCTCTTCCCACGTCACAGGGAGCAGAGCAAACAAAATTATCATTTGTAAAGTTTTTAGTTAGTTCTGTCATAGTTTGGAACTGTGCCCCTTTAGAAAGGGGACACTTATGGCTAAAGGGTTCCACATTGATAAGTTAATCATCCTTATTGATTAAACAAAATATTACAGAAGTGGCTATATCCATAAGTATTGATAGCCCTTCTTTAGCACTCCTAATGTGTTCCGGAAAAAACACGTGTTAATTGAAACTATACTTAACGAAAATCACTTTTCCATAAGACAACATCCCATGGCCTTTAGTTACATTCCTGACCTTTAGTTTTTACAGTAAAAAGCAATTGGTGGCCTTGAACCTAACTAGCCAAAATCCTCTTACAAACTTACTTACTCTTTCTACATCCCTCTCACTTATCATTTCCCTCTCCTGACCCTCCCGCTTACCGCTTCTCTCTCCCAATCTGCCCACTTGTCGCCTCCCTCCTGCTTTCTGCTTCCCTCTCCCGACCCTCCCATTTGCTATCTCTCTCATGATCCACCTACTTGTCCCTCCCCTCATTCCCGTGCTCACTCCCTCGCTCACTCCCTCTCCCTTGCCAATTTTTTCCCAAGCTCTTATTCACAGCGATGGCTCAGGAGAGGAGTGATGAACGAGGTTGCAAGCAGGAAACAGCAAGGGTTTGGGAGAAGGAAGCAGTGAGTGTGAGGGTCGGGAGAGGGAAGCAGAGATTGGGAGGGTCGGGAGAGGGAAACAGCGAGCGGGAAGATCAAGAGAGGGAAGCAGAGAGTGGGAGGGTCGGGGA
This sequence comes from Carcharodon carcharias, assembly GCF_017639515.1. Lineage (NCBI taxonomy): Eukaryota > Metazoa > Chordata > Chondrichthyes > Lamniformes > Lamnidae > Carcharodon > Carcharodon carcharias. The sequence continues at coordinate 173,041,919 of NC_054472.1, forward strand.
AGGGAAGCAGAGAGTGGGAGGGTGGGGAGAGGGAAGCAGAGAGTGGGAGGGTCGGGAGAGGGAAGCAGAGAGTGGGAGGGTCGGAAGAGGGAAGCAGAGAGTGGGAGGGTTGGGAGAGGGAAGCAGAGAGTGGGAGGGTCGGGAGAGGGAAGCAGACAGTGGGAGGATCAGGGGAGGGAAGCAGAGAGTGGGAGGGTCAGGGGAGGGAAGCAGAGAGTGGGAGGGTCGGGAGAGGAAAGCAGAGAGTGGGAGGGTCGGGGAGATGGAAGCAGCGAGCTAGAAGATCAACAGAGGGAAGCAGAGAGTGGGAGGGTCGGGAGAGGGAAGCAGAGAGTGGGAGGGTCGGGGGAGGGAAGCAGAGAGTGGGAGGGTCAGGGGAGGGAAGCAGAGAGTGGGAGGGTCGGGAGAGGGAAGCAGAGAGTGGGATGGTCGGGAGAGGGAAGCAGAGAGTGGAAGATCAAGAAAGAGAAGCAGAGAGTGGGAGAGTCGGGGAGATGGAAGCAGAGAGTGGGAGGGTCGGGAGAGGGAAGCAGAGAGTGGGAGGGTCAGGGGAGGGAAGCAGAGAGTGGAAGGGTTGGGGGAGGGAAGCAGAGAATGGGAGGGTAGGGAGAGGGAAGCAGAGAGTGGAAGGGTCGGGAGAGGGAAGCAGAGAGTGGGAGGGTCGGGGAGATGGAAGCAGCGAGCTAGAAGATCAAGAGAGGGAAGCAGAGAGTGGGAGGGTCGGGAGAGGGAAGCAGAGAGTGGGAGGGTTGGGGGACGGAAGCAGAGAGTGGGAGGGTTGGGGAGGGAAGCAGAGAGTGGGAGGGTCGGGAGAGGGAAGCAGAGAGTGGGATGGTCGGGAGAGGGAAGCAGAGAGTGGGAAGATCAAGAGAGAGAAGCAGAGAGTGGGAGAATCGGGGAGATGGAAGCAGAGAGTGGGAGGGTCGGGAGAGGGAAGCAGAGAGTGGGAGGGTCAGAAGCAGAGAGTGGGAGGGTCGGGGGAGGGAAGCAGAGATTGGGAGGGTCAGGGAGATGGAAGCAGCGAGTGGGAGGGTCGGGAGAGGGAAGCAGAGAGTGGGAGGGTCGGGAGAGGGAAGCAGAGAGTGGGAGGGTCAGGAGAGGGAAGCAGAGAGTGGGAGGGTCGGGAGAGGGAAGCAGAGAGTGGGAGGGTCAGGGGAGGGAAGCAGAGAGTGGGAGGGTCGGGGGAGGGAAGCAGAGAGTGGGAGGGTCAGGGGAGGGAAGCAGAGAGTGGGAGGGTCGGGGAGGGAAGCAGAGAGTGGGAGGGTCAGGAGAGGGAAGCAGAGAGTGGGAGGGTCGGGAGAGGGAAGCAGAGAGTGGGAGGGTCGGGGGAGGGAAGCAGAGAGTGGGAGGGTGGGGAGAGGGAAGCAGAGAGTGGGAGGGTCGGGAGAGGGAAGCAGAGAGTGGGAGGGTCGGGAGAGGGAAGCAGAGAGTGGGAGGGTCAGAAGAGGGAAGCAGAGAATGGGAGGGTCGGAAGCAGAGAGTGGGAGGGTCAGGGGAGGGAAGCAGAGAGTGGGAGGGTCGGGGAAGGGAAGCAGAGAGTGGGAGGGTGGAGAGAGGGAAGCAGAGAGTGGGAGGGTCGGGAGAGGGAAGCAGAGAGTGGGAGGGTCGGAAGAGGGAAGCAGAGAGTGGGAGGGTTGGGAGAGGGAAGCAGAGAGTGGGAGGGTCGGGAGAGGGAAGCAGACAGTGGGAGGATCAGGGGAGGGAAGCAGAGAGTGGGAGGGTCAGGGGAGGGAAGCAGAGAGTGGAAGGGTCGGGGGAGGGAAGCAGAGAGTGGGATTGTCGGGAGAGGGAAGCAGAGAGTGGGAGGGTCGGGAGAGGGAAGCAGAGAGTGGGAGGGTCGGGAGAGGGAAGCAGAGAGTGGGAGGGTCGGGGAGATGGAAGCAGCGAGCTAGAAGATCAACAGAGGGAAGCAGAGAGTGGGAGGGTCGGGAGAGGGAAGCAGAGAGTGGGAGGGTCGGGGGAGGGAAGCAGAGAGTGGGAGGGTCAGGGGAGGGAAGCAGAGAGTGGGAGGGTCGGGAGAGGGAAGCAGAGAGTGGGATGGTCGGGAGAGGGAAGCAGAGAGTGGGAAGATCAAGAAAGAGAAGCAGAGAGTGGGAGAGTCGGGGAGATGGAAGCAGAGAGTGGGAGGGTCGGGAGAGGGAAACAGAGAGTGGGAGGGTCAGGGGAGGGAAGCAGAGAGTGGGAGGGTGGGGAGAGGGAAGCAGAGAGTGGGAGGGTCGGGAGAGGGAAGCAGAGAGTGGGAAGATCAAGAGAGAGAAGCAGAGAGTGGGAGGGTCGGGGGAGGGAAGCAGAGAGTGGGAGGGTCAGGGGAGGGAAGCAGAGAGTGGGAGGGTCGGGGGAGGGAAGCAGAGAGTGGAAGGGTCGGGGGAGGGAAGCAGAGAGTGGGAGGGACAGGAGAGGGAAGCAGAGAGTGGGAGGGTGGGGAGAGGGAAGCAGAGAGTGGGAGGGTCAGGGGAGGGAAGCAGAGAGTGGGAGGGACAGGAGAGGGAAGCAGAGAGTGGGAGGGTGGGGAGAGGGAAGCAGAGAGTGGGAGGGTCAGGGGAGGGAAGCAGAGAGTGGGAGGGTCAGGGGAGGGAAGCAGAGAGTGGGAGGGTCGGGGGAGGGAAGCAGAGAGTGGGAGGGTCGGGAGAGGGAAGCAGAGAGTGGGAGGGTCGGGAGAGGGAAGCAGAGAGTGGGAGGGTCGGGAGAGGGAAGCAGAGAGTGGGAGGGTCGGGAGAGGGAAGCAGAGAGTGGGAGGGTCGGAAGCAGAGAGTGGGAGGGTCAGGGGAGGGAAGCAGAGAGTGGGAGGGTCGGGAGAGGGAAGCAGAGAGTGGGAGGGTCGGGAGAGGGAAGCAGAGAGTGGGAGGGTGGGGAGAGGGAAGCAGAGAGTGGGAGGGTCGGGAGAGGGAAGCAGAGAGTGGGAGGGTGGGGAGAGGGAACCAGAGAGTGGGAGGGTGGGGAGAGGGAAGCAGAGAGTGGGAGTGTCGGGAGAGGGAAGCAGAGAGTGGGAGGGTGGGGAGAGGGAAGCAGAGAGTGGGAGGGTGGGGAGAGGGAAGCAGAGAGTGGGAGGGTGGGGAGAGGGAAGCAGGGAGTAGGAGGGTCGGGAGAGGGAAGCAGAGAGTGGGAGGGTCGGGAGAGGGAAGCAGAGAGTGGGAGGGTCGGGAGTGGGAAGCAGAGAGTGGGAGGGTCAGGGGAGGGAAGCAGAGAGTGGGAGGGTCGGGAAAGGGAAGCAGCGAGCTGAAAGATCAAGAGAGGGAAGCAGAGAGTGGGAGGGTCGGGAGATGGAAGCAGCGAGCAGGAAGATCAAGAGAGGAAGTAGAGATTGGGAGGGTCGGGAGAGGGAAGCAGCGAGCAGGAAGATCAAGAGAGGGAAGCAGAGAGTGGGAGGAAAACAGTGAGTGGGATGGTTGGGAGATGGAAGCAGTGAGTGGGGGCGAAGCGGCAAGTCGCTGGGTTGGGAGAGGCAGTGAGTGAATCACAGAATCACAGAATCACAGTGCAGAAGAGGCCCTTCAGCCCATTGAGTCTGCACCGACTCGTGAAGCAGCGGTTTGTTTCAAAAAATGGTCTGAGCATGCACAGCAACTGTACTAAAATGAAAATGAATGCTATACTGTTCAGGGAACTTCCATAATTTACAAAGCGCGCAAAAATAAAAACACCATTAGATTGCACTTTTAAACTGTGGAGACCTGTAAAAATAAATAAATTATTTATAGGCATTTCGGCCAGTTTTGATTTTGGAATGCTTCAGGCTGAACCATCAACTAGTAATTTAATGTAAAAATAAAATGTAAGCTTTGCATTTATATAGTATCTCTCATGTTCTCAGAATGTCCCTAAGCCCTTCATAGACAATGAATTACTTTTATGGTGTCGTCACTTGTTGTTCTGTAAGCAAGCATGTTTCATTCAAGAAGGGACAACAAACAGTATGGGAAAGCTGTCTACTTTTTTTAACCAGGGTTTTCCCCTTCTATTGACTAGCACCATCGTCAATTCCAACGTCTCTTCATCAGGTCTCCACATATGTGTACTTTCCATTCTGATCAATGGGTTGTAAGCAATAATGAGATCCCTGGTTGATGTTGTTGTCCCTGGTCCATGATGTTGAAACAGATCTAGTGCCTGAATTTGCTGCCCGCAGCCGAAATCAGCTATTCAATCTGAGGACCTTCTAGTTCAGAGCTTCATCAAGAGGCAGCTCTTTTCTGAAAGAATGTAATCAGCATGATATTAAGTATGGATAGGAAAGAACTTGGGAAGTGGGAAATTGAAAGCAGCCTAAGGGTGTTAATCCCCCATTATGTGTAAAGAGTGGGAGGCAGGAATTAATGAACAGGCTAGGATACTGGTCTCAATTGCCAATTCAATTGAGTTCAATTTTGTTTTAGAAATTATGCTGAACTATTCAAGGCTCTCATTAGGCTGCATGTGGATTACTGCCTACAGTCAGACCTAATGCAGCTATCCAATGGGTGAGCTATAAAAAGCAGCTACATAATGTTCTTCTTGAAAAGGTGGGACCTAATAAAATGTGTACAATATTTAATAGGATTAGTGACATCAACTTTTGGAATGTGTAAATGCAGCCTAACAAGAGGTTTATGTTTAAGATTAATCAGCCATGATCCATGGGCAGACTGGATAGCCCTTATGATCTTCTCCTGCTCCTATGTCTTATTTTTTTATGTTCTAAGGTTGTGAAGGCAGTTTAATAGAGGCATCAAAAAATATTAATTTACACAGAGGGTGACTAACAATGAAATGGATTGCTACAAATAGCATTGAGGCCAGATCCGGGACACACTTAAGAAACACCCAGATGCTGCAACAAGGAGAGGAGATTTGTCATTCTGTAAGGATGAGATCAAATAAGCTGAAGTATCTTGATCTGTAGCAACGTTGCATAATGACTCCTGGGAGTCTGTTTCATATTTCAACAGTGTCTGTAGGGAATGACACTTCCTTTAACCTGGACTTTAATCACTGATTTACTAATTTTGTACTTATATACCCATGACTCCAGTTGTCAGGTCTGGCATGTCTTCTGATGACCCATTTCATGGGGGTAATTCCAATGAAATGGCTTTTGGTGGTATCTATTCCAGACATAATTTGCAATTAACAATCAAGGACATGAAAGATTTTGCAGGAACAGGAAACGTATAATGGAGGGATGGAAAGTTTAAAAGCCTGCTACACTTGGAATATACCTTGTAACGTAAACCATTACTTTTGGTAATTTCTAAATATATCTATTCCATGAAACTGAGAATAAATTCACACAGTTCAGACACCTGTCTGTACACTACAATAGTGATATTATGTGCATTTATTAGACCTCAACTATACTATATTTATGAGCAATTGGCACCTTCATAAATAAAAAGTAGCATTTATGATAAAGTCAAATATCGACTTACTGTGCTGTTTACAAGCATCTAATATGAAAAATACCTTGGCGGGGTGTGGGGGATGGTGATTGTTATCTTAAATATATGCAAATTCAAATCATATTAGTAACAATTCCACAAATTTTAAAATCCCTTAGAGAATGTTTTAAGCTATTGCTAAATATATCCATTGTTTGACGACTATAATATTTTGTAGTAAAGTTTTAGAACTTAACGACAAAACCAATGTTATAGCTTCTTAATATGTCCAGTGCCCAATAACAAATAAACAGTGAGATGGAGCCACCTAGTGGCCAAAGCAGCTTTGTACCTGGTGTATGAGAACTGCAAGAAATTGTGAGGGTCAATTACAAGATTGCCACCTTGGTACAGATGCTCACTCTGAGATTTTCATTCCGAAGATATATAGTTGATGCATCTATTTCCATTAAAACATGAGTATGGCTTAAAACAGGAAGCTCCATGCCCTCACTCCTCCCTATCTGTGTAATCTCCTCTAGTCCTCCAATTCTGGCCTCTTGACCATCCCTGATTTTAATAATTCCACTATTGGCAGCCATACTTTCAGCTACCAAGTCCTTAACCTCTGCAATTCCTTCCCTAAGCCTTTTCACCTCTCTTTAAATGTCTAAGTGTCATCTGTGGCTTAATGAGTAGCACTCTTGATCCAAGTCAGAAGGTTATGGGATCAAGTCCCTCTCCAAGATTTAAGAACAAAAACAATCAAAATGTACACTCCAGTGCAGAGGGAATGCAGCACTATAGGCAGTGCAGTCTTTCACAGGGGATGTTAAACTGAGGTCCTGTCCACTCTCTCAATTGGATGCAAAAATCCCATGACAATAATTCAAAGAATATTTATCTCCATCAACTTCAAAAAAAGATTATCTGATATTTATCACAACTTTGTTTGTCGGAGCTTGCTGTACTCAAATTGGCTGCTGTCGCAAATCCTACATTATAACAGTGATTACATTTCAAAAGTGCTTTGTTGGCTGTAAAATGTTTTGCGGCATTTTATGATGCTGAAAGGTGCTAAATAAATGTCAACTTTCCTCCTTAAAGATGCATCTTAATGTCTACCACCCTTCTGACCTAATTTTGTGGCTCGATGTCCAATTTTTAACTGATTACACTAAAATCAAAGCAAAATATTGCAGATGCTGGCAATCTGAAATAAAAACAGCAAATGCTGGAGAAACTCAGCAGGTCTGGCAGCATCTGTGGAGAGAGAAACAGAGTTAACGTTTCAAGTCTGTTTGGCCCATCTTCAGAGCTGAAGAGAGGTAGAAATGTAATGGATTTTATACAGTTAAAGGGGTGGAGCCGGTGGAGAAAAATAGAAGGTCAGGGATAAGTGGGAGCTCTGGAGAAATTGACAAAGATGTCATGGGCACAAGACAAAGGGAGTGTTAATGGTAGTGTTAAAGATTACAGAAGGTGCTGATAGTGGCATAAAGGTAAGATAACAATGTCAATAGCAGAACAAGGGTCAGTGCTCCTTGAAAGCAAAACATAAGAAAAAGTGACAGATAGCCCTGTTGGGAGTGAGGGAGAGGTGGGGGAGAGTCTATTTTGGGGAAAAATGGATTTAAAAAGGGGTCAAGATAGAGGAGAGAGTTCATGGTCTGAAGTTGTTGAAGCCAATGTTGAGTCCAGAAGGCTGTAAAGTGCCTAATAGTAGATGAGGTGCTGTTCCTCCAGTTTGCGTTGGGCTTCACTGAACATTGCAGCAGGCCAAGGATGGATATGTGGACATGAGAGCAAGATGGTGTGCTGAAATGGCAAGTGACAGGAAGGTCTGGCTCATGCTTGCAGGCAGACCGAAGGTGTTCTGCAAAGCGGTCAACCACTCTGCGTTTAGTCTCCCCAAGGAACAGGAGACTGCGCTGTAAATACAGTAGGCCAAATTGAAGAAGGTGCAAGTGAAATGCTGCTTCACCTGAAAGGAGTGTTTGGGGCCTTGGGCAGTGAGGAAGGAGGAGATAGAGGCAGGTGTTGCACCTTCTATGATTGCATGAGAAGGTGCCGTGAGAAGGGGATGAGGTGTTGGGGGTAATGGAGGAGTGGACCCGGGTGTCACGGTTGGAATGATACCTACGGAATGCTGATGGGGTGGGGGGGGATGATGAGGGCAAGATGCCTTTGGCGGTGCTATCATGCTGGAGTTGGCAGAAATGGTGGAGGATGATCCTTTGAATACAGAGGCTGGTGGGGTGAAAAGTGATCTTGACCCCTTTTTATCCATTTTTTTCCACAACCAACAACCCCCACCCACCCCAACAAGGTCATTTGTCACTTGTTCTTATGTTTTGCTTTCACAGAGCGTTGATCCTTGTTCTGCTATTTACACATTCTGTTCTCTCACCTTTATGCCACTGTCAGCACCTTCTGTAGTCTTTAACACTACCATTAACTCTCCCTTTGTCTTGTGTCCATGACATCTTTGTCAAATTTCTGCCGAGTTTATCCCTGACCTTCTATTTTGCTCCACCTGCTCCACCCCCTTTTAAACAGTATAAAATCCATCATATTTCTACTTCTCTTTAGCTCTGAAGACGTTGTGTAGATTCGAAACATTAAGGGCAGAATTTTCAGTTTGACGTGCAGAGGGGGTGGACCCTGCACGTCCATGCATTAATTGACACATGGTGATGTTGGACAAGCATCCCGACATCACCGTGCGCTCCATCGCAATATTTCTCTGGGCGGGCACGTGATGAAGTCCAACGCGTGCCTGCCATTAATTAATGGGGCAGTGAAGGCCCTTTGGTCTTCAATCGATGCCGATTTTTAGGCACCAGTGCGATCTTCGGGTCGGCGCACGGGCACAACGGGCTGGCGGGTAAGAGAATTTTCTATTAACCTCATCCATGGGTGGGTTGAGAGGGCTCAGTGGGGTCATCAATCTGCTTTGTGGAGTATTTATTGGAAAAAGTATTTTAAACTTGCCTGTGTGATCTGTAGTAGTTCAGAATGCATTCCATCAGTTTTCTGTGTACTTTTAACCTTCAGGTCAGCACTCTGTAGTCAGGAATCTTTTGCGGGACTGTAGCTTTCAGGAAGCCTCCCCTTAGCCTGGATATGGGATCTGACATTTCCACTGGAGGCAGCTCCTCTGAGGAGGAAGGGAGGGCTAGGAGGAGGAGGAGGCTAGGAGTGGACAATCAGCATCCAGGGGAGCCATCTTTGGGAGTACAGGCATAGGCACAAGAGGCGCAGGGGCAAGAGGTTGACCAAGGTGGAAGGAGCCACAGAAGATGCCACTATCCTGCTGCCAGGGTATACAGGCGTGAAGCAGTTACCTCAGTGTGTCTGAGGTGCAATGCCACAGGAGGCTCCGACTGTCAAGAGAGACAGTCAACTATATCTGTCAGCTGATTGGCCCTGAGATCTCCCCTAGCTGTGTGGGCAGACATCCAATGCCAGTGGCTCTGAAGGTCACAGCTGCCCTCAACTTCTATGCCTCTGGCTTCTTCCAAGGCTCAGTCGGTGATCTTTGCGGTGTCTCCCAATCAGCTGTCCACACTTGTGTCAAGCAGGTCACAGACGTTCTGTTCAGGCATGCATTGATGTTCGTCCATTTCCGCTATGACCAGGCAAGTCAGGCACAACGAGCCAGAGGCTTCGGGGCAATTGCTGGCTTCCCCCGCATCCAGGGTGCAATAGACTGTACACATGTGGCCATCAAGGCGCCAGCAGATGAGGCTGGTGCCTTTGTCAGCAGCAAGGGCTTCCACTCCATGAACGTGCAGATAGTGTGTGATCACAGGATGCAGATTCTGCAAGTCTGTGCAGTGTACCCAGGCAGCTCCCACGACACCTACATCCTCAGACACTCCCAGGTGCCGGGCCTCTTCAGTGCTCCAGCCCGGCTGGATGGATGGGTGCTGGGTGACAAGGGTTATCCCCTCAGAAGGTGGCTCGTGATGCCTCTCTGCCATCCAAGAACAGAAGCTGATTAGCAGTGCAATAGGAGCCACAAGGGCTGTGGTGGAGACAGCCATCGGTCTTCTCAAGATGTGCTTCCGATGCCTGAACCGCTCAGAGGGTGCAATCCAATGCCCCCCAGATCATATGTCAATGATAGTGGTTGCATATTACACTCTCCACAATCTTGTGCTGGAAAGGGGGGACGCAGTGGACAACGAAGACGTTAACGCATTGTCTGCGGCTGCCTCCCTGTTTCTAATATATTTTTCTTTCATTACAGCTGTTTTCTTGTTGCCATCTGCCTCTGAACAGCATTCATAGTAGAGCTTAAAAGGCTTAAATTATGAAGACAGGTTGCATAGACCAGGCTTGCATTGCCTTGAGCATAGAAGATTGTGGTGTGATCTAATTGAGGTGTTTAAGATGATCAAAGCGCTGATAGGGTGGATAAAGGGAAAATATTTCCTCTGGTGGGTGAGTCCAGAACAACGTTAACTTTAATGGCTCAGGGATGATGTCAGAAAACACTTCCTCACACAAAGGAAATTTGGAGCCCTTCTCCCTAAAATCTGCTGAAGCTCTGAGTAGAAAGTTTCAAAACTGATAGATTTTTGTTAGTTAAAGGTACTTCAGGACAGGGAACCAAGGTGAGTAAATTGAGTTAAGATAGCAGAATAGGCTTGAGGGGTTGAATAGCCTCCTCCTGTGGCTGAGAGCCCTTCACTGAAGTTCCAGAATTTTGTAGTTTATCACTATAAATACAGTAATTGCCCAATTTCTACTGGGAGAAGTGTTGGTTGTCATAGAGCAATTGTGTATAAACAGGAGGTCACATTACTGAGAAAGAAAATCATGATTGCAAGCACAAATATCCTTCTGAATAAGGCACACAGAATCATAGTTACGGTACAGAAGGAGCCCATTCGGCATGTTGGTCCATGCCAGCTCTCTGCAAGAGCAGCTCCGGTAGTCCCACTCCTCACGGCCTTCCCCCATAGCCTTGCAAATTATTTCCCTTCTGATAATAATTCAATTCCTTTTAGAAAGCCATGATTGAATCTGCCTCCACCACAGTCTCAGACAGAGCAGTTCAGATCCTAATTAAGCTCTGCATAAACAAAGCTTTTCCTCATGTCATTAATGGATCTTTTGCCTTTCACCTTAAATTGATGTCCTCTAGTTCTATACCCTTCCACCAATGGGAAATGTTTCTCCCTATCTACAGTGTCCAGACCCCTCATAATTTTGAAAACCTTTATCAAATTGTCTCTGAATATTCCCTTTTTCTAAAGAGCCCAGCTTCTCCAATCTATCTACATAATGAAGTCGCAAATCACTGGAACCAAGCTTGTGAATCCACCCCTTTCCTATTTTTACTTAGTTCTGTTGAAGGGTCATGAGGACTCGAAATGTCAACTGTGCTCTTCTCCACCGATGATGCCAGACCTGCTGAGTTTTTCCAGGTATTTTTGTTTTTGTCTTCTGAATCCTTTCCGCCCTCTCTTTAATGCTTTCACATCCTACCTAAAGTGTGATGCCTGGAATTGGACACAATATTCCAACTGAGTCTGAACCAGTATCTAATAAAGGTTCACCATAACTTCCTTGCTTTTGTGCTCAATGGACAGAATTTAATGCCTTCCCCCGAGATGGGTTTGGAGGCAGGAAGAGCATTTAATTGGGCCACATCTGCCCCAATTAAAGTCTGGGGAAGAAAGGCTCATGGAGGCCAGCAATGGACAGCTGATGGCCTCTGATTCTGTGATTTTCCAATCTTCAGTCCAAGCCTTTGCAAGGAATACCTGAAATGGCAAACTTCCCCTTAAATGGTCATATCAACAAGATATAGTCCACTTCACTCAAAGCAAAGATCTTTTGGAGCAATTTAGTATACAGACACTTTCATCTATCTGTCAGATATCCACATAGTTCACATCTTATAGTTAAAATTCTGTTCTGAGTTGCTATGTGTTTTATGTTTTAATACAACATAAGATTTTAGCATGGATAGAGGATCGGTAAATGGTAAAAAGCATAAACATGGCTTTTTAAAGTTGGCAGGCAGTGAATAGTGGAGTGCTACAAGGATCAGTGCTGGGGCCTCAGCTATTTACAATCTATATTAATGACCAAGATGAAGAGACAGAGAGTAACGTATCTAAGTCTCCTGATGATGTCAAGCTAGGTGGGAAGGTAAGCTGAGGGGAGGACACAGAGAGGCTACTAAGGGATATAGGCAGGTTAAGTGAGTGGGCAGCAAGATTATAATGTAGGGAAGTGTGAAGTTATTCACTTTAGTCGTAAGAATAGAAAAGCAGAATATTTTTAAAAGGTGTAAAATATATAAGTATTGATTTTCAAAGAGGCCTGGATGTGCTTGTACAAGGAATGCAGAAAGTTAACATGCAGGTACAGCAATCAGGAAGGCAAATGGCATGTTGGCCTTTATTGCAAGGGGAGTGGAGTACTGGAATAAAGAAGTCTTACTCCAATTGTACAAGATTTTGGTGAGATCACATCTGGAATACTGTGTGCAGCTTTGGTCTCTATATTTAAGAAAGGAAATACTTGCATTGGAGGTGATTCGGCAAAGGTTCACTAAATTGGTCCCTGGAATGAGGGGTTTGTCTTATGAGAGGCTAAGTATATTGGGCCTATATTCTCTGCAATTTAGAAGAATGAGAGGCAATCTCATTGAAACCTGCAAAATTCTGAAGGGGTTTGATAGGGTAGATGCTGAGAGAGTGTTTCAGTTGGCCAGGAATCTAAAACACGGGCCACAGTCTCAGGATAAGGGGCTGATCATTTAGGACTGAGATGTGGAGAAATTACTTCACTCAAAGGGTTGTGAATCTTTGGAATTCTCTACCTCAGAGGGTTGTGGATGCTCCATCGTTAAATATATTTAAGGCTGGGGTAGACCGAACTTTGGTCCCTCAGGGAATTAAGGGATATGGGGAGCTGGCAGAAAAATGGAGTTGAAGCCCAAGATCAGCCATGATCATATTGAATGGTGGAGCAGGCTCCACAGGCCATATGGTCTACACCTGCTCCTATTTCTTATGTTCTTGTGTTCATCTATCTGTCTGGGGTATCATCAGATAACCACATAGTTTACATTATATTGTTAAAATAGTCCCACTCTATACTATGTGTTTTAATGATAATGCGCCCTATTGCACTAGCTCGAAACTTCCTTTCTCCCACAGTAGCAATCTCCTATTCAGAATGGTACTTCCCATAGGCAGGGCTAAAGACTTAATTATTTCCTGATTAATTAACTAAAGAATCCATCACTGTGACTATTAGTTAACAAGCCAATCAGTCACACTTGCATGCCGCATAAGTGGAGTTAAAACTGGCTGCATCTCCTCTGTAAAGCAATTGTAACTTCTAAGTCACTGAAGTATATCATATATCATTTTGGAGATTTTTTTTGTGTGTGTTACAAAATTAAGTGAAATTTCCATAGTAAAAAAGCAAAACTGCATTTTCCAATTCTGGTATCTGGCAGGACACTCGAATTGCCCAAATGATTATAAGTGGCTTACACTGGTATAATACAAACCAATATATTTTAGGCAGTGTATCTGTAGATCTGGGTAATATGCATTAGCTATAAATTTTATTGACCCACTATTCTGATGCATGGGCTCATGCTTGAACACTATTACAAAATCTCTCGAAGTTCCTAACTATCCTACGAGATTCAAATTGCAATAATCCTTTGAATACACCCCTGAGCACACTCACACTAACAAAATCCATTGTGCAAAACATGCTGGGATCATAGCACGAGTGAATGCTGCACATTTGGAGGTGGCATCTTTCAGATGAGAGGTTAAAATAAGACTCTGTCTGCCCTCTCAGATCCCATGGCACTATTTCAAGGAAGGGCAGGGAGTTAGCCCTGGTGTCTGGGCCAATATTTATCCTCCAATCAACGTCACAATAAGAGATTGGCCCAGATCGTCTGCTCAGCAGTGAGACCCACTGCTCAATGTGATTTAAACTGCCCACTTATCATTTTATGCTCAAACTGTTGCACCTTCCAGTCCCAGTTCCTGTTTGAATCCAGCGATAAACAGATTGGGGAGACTAAGTGGAAAGTGTAACTCCAATGAGCCACAATCCCTTTCTCTTCATGAACTGAAAATATGACCCTTCAGCTCTGTCTTCAGCTCACTGACTTGCAGAGTCTTTAAATGGGCTTGTCAACCTCTGAAACTGCACAGCCTCACCACCACCGCCCCCCACCCCGACAATGTTCGCCCTTCCAATATCAGTCAGACAGGAGCCAAGGATTCTGGAAGGTGATCGGGAGTGGGGGTGCAGGAGGGAGATGAGCATTGCCCTGGGGGACAGGGTGGTGAAGATGGTTGGGAGTTGGGGGTGAACATTACCGGGAAGGTGTTGGTGGTAAGCATTGTCAGGAGAAGATTGAGCATTACCAGGAGATGGTTGGGCATTGCCAGGAGAGGAGTGAGCATTGCCAGGAGTTTAGGGAGCTGAACATTGCCAGCCAGGGGCGGGTGGTGAACATTGTCAGGAGGGGGTAAACATTTCCAGGTGGGGGGGGGTGGGTGGTGAACATTGTCGAGGGGGTGAATATTGCCAGGAGAGGTTGAGCATTGTCAGCAGGGTGTGAGCATTGTCAGGATGGGTGTGAGCGTTAGGGGAGGCTGGGGGTGCTGGTGAGTATTGTTGGAAGGGGGGTGAACATTGTCAGGCGGGGGTGAACTGTGGGGAGATGAAGGTGAACATTGCTGCGGGAGAGGTGGGAGGTTAGCGTTGTTGGAATGGGGTGAATATCGTTGAGGGGGGGTGTGGGGGTGAACATTGCCGGAGTAGGGGGAGGGTAAGCATTGTATTCCACCCTAAATCTCTTCGAAGAACAGAAAAGAACAGAATGTGACATCTTCCACATTCAATGTGAAGCAGCAGCTCGACATTCTCTGATAGTCACAACTCAGCAGAGACATTGAATCTGACAGACAAGTGCCTTGCTCAAATCAAATGAACTACCCAACAAATGCAACTCTCCAACTGCCGCAAGAAGTAGTGATAAAAGGATGGCCTGAGAGCATCAAAGACATACCTGTGATCACAAGAGTGAATTGGGCATACAGCTAAATTTACAGCCCAAAATAGCATTCTGCACAAAGGAAATAGAGTCATCATCCCTCAGGGGATTAGAGGAGAGATGCTGAAGCACATCCACGCAAGCCATCAAGAAATTGGGTCAAGTCTGAGAAAAGCAAAAGAAGTGCTGTACTGGCCAAATGAGCAATGAAATTAAGGACCATATCCGCCAGTGCAGTTCTTATAACAAGTACCAAGCTAAACAAGTTAGAGAGCAGCTAATGCTGCATGACATCGCACATAGACTATGGTTGAAGCTGGGAGTAGACCTCTTCACTCTAGCAGGAACAGATTATATTGTCACTGTAGACTACTACTCTGACTACTGGAAGTTAGGCCAGCTGACTTCAGTGATGACCAGTGAGATAGTAGAATGCTTGAAAACACACTTCAGTCATTAAGGCATTCCACAAGTTGTGATGAGTGACAATGGCCCTCAGTTCACGAGTAGAGAATTCAGCCACTTCATAATGGATTGGGGAATTCAACACCATACATCATCTTTACATTATCCCAAGTTAAATGGAAAGGCACTAAAAATCAACAAAGAAATCATCAAGAAATCGAACAAATCCTGCACATTTGTATGCAAGGCAATCCCCAAGTAGAGAAACACATCGAATGAAGGTGTGGAAAGTTGTCCAGTCCAAGGACTGATGTCACGCCGCACCCAAACTACTCTTCCAATAGCAAAAAAGCTACTGAAGCCAGAAGTAGTAACAGGCATGAGTGAAAATATCAAGGTGAAATGGCAGGAAGCCAAATTTCATTTTGTAAGAACTGCCAAACCATTGCCAGAGTTGAGCATTGGAGAGCCAGTGAGGGTACACATCTTCAATGGTCTTAACAAGAGTTAGGCCACATAGCACCTCGGGACATGCGTAGAGCAGTTATCACTGAGATCATACGTGAACAACCAAATATAATGGCACAACTGCTGGCAAATACACATAACTAGAGAAGCTGTTCCTTCACTGTAGGTGGCCGTTCGGGAAGATGAGACCTCACCAACTGCACAGAGTACAGAATGACCATCAGTCCCAAAGGTCTATCAGTCCCCAACAATGAAAATGGAACAATAGCAACAGTTACCACAGCAACAAGTTACACGTAAATGATACTCCCTGGAGAGGGAACATCACCCTGACGAACAGCTAATGACGACACATATG
The DNA here is from genome assembly GCF_017639515.1 of Carcharodon carcharias. Taxonomy (NCBI): domain Eukaryota; kingdom Metazoa; phylum Chordata; class Chondrichthyes; order Lamniformes; family Lamnidae; genus Carcharodon; species Carcharodon carcharias. The sequence continues at coordinate 173,057,562 of NC_054472.1, forward strand.
CATACTATTAAAAATCCTACATGATTTAACGTTTGTGTATACAATGCATGTGCAGAGACTGACTATAATAAATAGATAGTTAATGCATGAGAACAGTTGTTATATAGAGATAACTTGGATAACTCACAGTTACATATGATAGGGTATGCAAATTTGTCTGTTGTTTATTATGAAAAGAAGGATGTTCGAGTTGAAATGCAATCATCTACGGGAGGTCCTACTGGGCTTGCCATAGTCATGTGACCTCTGCCATGAAGCACTGGCTGGAAGCAGCCATGTTACATTCAGTTCCAATAAACTCAGAGTACAATAAGCACTGTACTCTTTGAGCTCGTAGCATAGTTAAACTTGGTATCATGGCTTAATGGGTTAAAGTGCCTGCCTAATAAACAGGAGATCCTGGGTTTGAATCTCAGCAGTGCCTCTACATAAGACTCTGGCACAGACACGATGGACTGAATGGCCTCCTGTGCTGTAACAATTGTGGTTGTGAGTTCTGTCTTCATTAATCAAAATTACCATAGTAAAATGGGGATTTTGTCTGTCATTTGAAATTAACTATGAACCCATATTTAGATGATCATTTTACTTTACAATCCTTTACAATTTCAAATACTCAATTGTAAGTACAAACAGAATAGAAAGCAATTCATTAAAGAAAATAATTTTAGACAGAAGCTAGAAAGAAGAGAAAGTAAAATGAATTTACTGAATTCAATTAAAACTACTTCAGTCATTTTTGAGTTTAACTCAGATTATTTTCCTGTAAGGGCTTAAAGTTATCTTGGAGATATTTGAAAGTGTTCAAAATGATCCACTGCCTTGAAGATGAAGACATTCTTACCTGTCATTAAACCACTCTGAAGTTGGATTGAATAATTAAATCATATTTCATCAATGTTCTTGTCATTTAAAGAGAGAAGATTGATTATAACAGTCATCTAAGCATGTTAAATCATTACAGTGATCAGAGGCATTTCAAGCTTTTTTGTAAAAACATGTGATTTATTCCATTTCAAATATTTTAACTTTTGTGTCAGAATTTTACTTGCTATGTGATATACCGATATTTTATGACAAGGCACGACTACAAAGAAAGTAATAAGATGCAGAAAGGATTATGAGAAAAAGACTTGTGAAGAATATTGCAATCAGTAGTAAAAGTTATTATAAATATATTTAGTGAATGGGAGTGGTGAAAAGCCTATGGAAACAAAAGATTCAGTTAAGACTATGATGGACAATTAACAAATGACAGACTTATTAAAAATACTCTGGACTGCATTTTACAGGGCGAAAAAGTCAGAGATAGCCCACCCAGGAGAAGAATGGCTGCCCTGCAGCTATTTAACAGCTGATTGGCCATTAATAGACTGGAGAACAGGAAGTCCAGCCTCAAAGAGCTGCCAGCAAGTCAAAGGTGGTTTTCGTGGTTGTTGGAGATCAATCATTTCAATCCCAGGACATTGCTGCAGGAGCTGCTCGGGGCAGTGTCCTGTAGGTGTACCTATGCCACATGAACTGCAGTGGTTCAAGAAGATGGTTCAATCCCACGTTCTCAAGGTTAATTAGGGATGGGCAATAAATAATGGGCATGCTAGCCAGGCTCACATCCCTCAAATGAATTAAACAAATGGTGCCTAAGTGCATGAATCACTAAAAGCTACAAGTGCTAACGGAAATCAAAAATATATAATGGAATGCTGGCCGTTATCTCAAGGGTTTGGAATACAAAAGTGAAGAAGCTGTGCCTTCAGAGACCCATCTGAAGTACTGTGTTCAATTTTGCACAGGTAGCATCTACATATTAACTCATTCTTATTGTCAGCTAATCTCGTTACCTGCTGATTCAGTGTGCTGACATTGTAATTACTGTTTGCTTGTTTTATTGACACCATTAACTCTCTATTTATGTACAAGTTATGTTTTAAACTTCTTAAATTTCAAGTATAATAAATGAACAGTGTTATGACAACAGGAAACTTGGACTGAATGAGAGCTACCTACAACTTCACCAACTAACCACAGACATATTAAACTATTTAAAAAAAAAAGACTGATCAAAAAATGATTGCCACGAGTCACCTGATGGCTGATGCTGTAAAGTCGACCACTTCTCTGGAAAGTCTATATGAGTTGTACTGCGACCTGTTACATGGAATTTAATACCTTTGGGGTGTCTAAGTCCACTTCAAAGAGGGACAGTCTTCCCATTAGAAATGCGAAGTGCTGGACTTTGATCAACAATAGTTCTATCAAGACAATCGGAAGTATTAACCAGCCAGATAGTCATCAGACATTCAAAGTCGTTGCGCAGGATGAAATAACACCATGAACTGTTGATTTATGTCTTGAAATGTGTCAAATTTTGGGGAATGTTGGGATTACTTGATCTTCAACAATAACTACAAGACATGCTAATCAATTCCTTCCTGGGAATAGAAACATGGAAGCACAGAAAAATAGAGGGGGAAAAGAATTTACAGGGAAAAGAAACTTTAAAACTTTTGTTGCAACCAACTGAGGGTGCTGAATAGAAGGGGAACCAGCTCATTCCTCCTTACCCTGTTGTAACAACAGTAACAAGTTAAACTTAAATCTACTTTAATATTTGTTCTCTACTGAACATGAATTGACTGTGGAGCAGCTGGTGGTGGAGGGAAATTCAATCATAGTTTTCAAAAGTGAACTGGATAAGCACCTGAAGGGGGAAAAAAATAAAATCAGGGCTACAGGGAAAGGTTGGGGGAGTGGGGCTAGATAAATTTCTCAGCAGAAAGCCGCCATGGGTTTGTTGGGCCAAATGGCTTAATTCTGTACTTTAAACATTCTAATATTTTACTTAGAGATAAGAACAAAAAAACTGCCGATGCTGGAAATCCAAAACAAAAACAGAATTACCTGGAAAAACTCAGCAGGTCTGGCAGCATCGGCGGAGAAGAAAAGAGTTGACGTATCGAGTCCTCATGTCGAAGGGTCATGAGGACTCGAAATGTCAACTCTTTTCTTCTCCGCCGACGCTGCCAGACCTGCTGAGTTTTTCCAGGTAATTCTGTTTTTGTCTAATATTTTACTTGCCTGTCATGGCTTTCCCTATCACTGGAATATTACCTTATTGCCTGCAACTTGTGAATGGCGTTATTTTAATCCCGGCAGTGATCTATTTAAAATTACTGCAGCTGTTAAAATAGTACCAATCAGTGTTACATGGTATAATTTACCTTTCCTATGAAGCATCCTCCAATTCACTGTGGACAGTGCCGTGGGGGCCCTCCTAGCATTTTAAAAATATTTGAAGATCTTAAAATCTGTTAGTAATTTTTATGTGCTCCTCCAAAGAAGAGTCATGGGCTTGAGAGCTTCTTAGCTATTTGCTAGACCCGTGGAAATAAATTTCTAGTACATTCCCCTCTTTTCCCAAGTTGTACCTGATTTGCGGAGCAGTCAGGAGGCCGCAATAGCTTCTAGTGCATTGCCAACGTAACTCAGTTGCAAGTATATTAGAAGGGCTGGAAAATAGGCCCGAATTGAGATATGTCAAAGCTCATGCGGAGCTGAGAGCTTCTGTGTGGCTTTGTATGGAGTGGAATCTCTGTTCACCCTATACAATTTTAGTGACACGGAGGGCTGGGATGGGACACGCTACATTGAAAATCTTTGCAACTTTCACATTGCTGACACCTGCTGGCCCTTTGTGAGCTAGTACATTGATAGGAAAGAGGTGGACATGGAAGCCAGCTTGAACATATCGTATTTAATTAGCATAAATAGTGCTTTTTTTAATATATATTCATTCATGGGATGTGAACATCTCTGGCAAGGCCAGCCTTTGATGCGTATCACTTGAAACAGTGCAGTCCCTATAATATAGCTACACCCACAGCGCAGTTTGGGAGGGAGTTCTAGGTTTTTGACTTAGCGACAGCAAAGGAACAGTGATATATTTCTTAGTCAGGATGGTGCATGGTTTGGAGGGGAATTTGTAGCTGGAGGAAATTTGGTTCATAGTTGATGAGCTTGAGTTTTAGTTTCAGACACTGTGAGGCATCATGGAGGGAGAAAGTTACCTGGACCCTTTGTTCCAAGAGACAATCACATTCCTTAGGCTAGATAATTCAGATTTGGTCCATGGTCAGGCACAGGGATATGTGACTATGAGTGAGGTAGGTATGAGGATCCAGAATGTAGCAATGGAGTTGCATCAACCCTTGAAATTGTCCAATGTGTACGAGGCTCTTGCAAATTGTGTGGAAGAGGGCAGGGACTGCAGGGAGGATGAGTAAACTGACCACAGTACCATGTGCAGGGAGTATGGTTAGGTAGATATTGCAGAAAGCATGAATCCCAGAGGCTGAGTTGCCTGCCTAATGGCAGGGTTAAGGACATTTCTTTAGGCTGGAGAACAATTTGGAGTGGGAGGGGAAGGATCCAGTTGTCATGAATTGACAAATCGTATAACTAAGGCTGTAGAGAGGACTATAAACTAAGTAGTAGTTGGGAGAGGGGTGTGGTGGGGGAGGAGGAGATTTGGAAAGTTAAAGAGAAAGGACAAGGCAATAGTACAGGGTAGAAAGTCAGGTAATGATGACCAGAGTGATAGGAAGGGACAGAGTGTACAAACATAAGAATGCACCAGCAAATAAGGTCAGAGAAGGGAAAAAATGGTAAAGAGTAATAACTAAAGGCATGCAACATTTTGAACAAGATGAATGAATTAATATCATGTTCATTTATTTCTTTTTGTGCTATGATAGCCATTTTAGAGACCTAGTTGCAAATTGATATGACTGGGAACAGAGTATTCATGGATATTTGACATTTTGAGAGGACAGGAAGGAAGAAAAAGGAGGTAGGTGGCTCTGTTAATAAAGGCTGCGGTACAATAGTGAGAAATGATCTTGGTTTTGAGAATCAAATGTAGTATCAGCTTGGGTGGAGATAAGAAAAAGCAAAGGAAAGAAGGCTTTCTGTCACTTGCTTGTCCTGCTTTCTACCCTTAATGTTATTAGCACATTCCTTAGCTAATATCACCATCATCAACACCCCTTTGTCCTTTTGTCTATGACATCTTTGGCAATCTCTTCTTTGCCTCCACCTATTACTGGCCCTCTATCCAGCCCCACCTGCCCCACCCCCTGTCAACCAGCTCATATTTCACCTCATTTCTATATTTCTTAGTTCTGATGAAGAGTCATATCGACTTGAAACGTTAACTGTATTCCTCTCTGCAAATGCTGTCAGACCTGCTGAGTTTTTCCAGCTTTTTTTGTTTTTGTTGTGAAAGGAAGAAGTCACTGGTAGTACTGGTTTATAGGCCTCCTGACAGTAGCTATACTGAGGAACAGAGAATAAGACAAGAATAATGGGAGCTTATAAGAAAGGTAATGCAAAAACCGTGGGAGATTTTAATCTCTATATAGATTGGATGAATATATTGAGTGTTTTCAGGACAGTTTCTTAGAATATGTTCTGAAACCAACCAAGGGACAATGGTGTTGCACAATGTTCAGCACCATTCAGAACTCCTCAGATACTGAAGCAATCCATGCCCATATTCAGCAAGACCTGGACAATATCCAGGCTTGGGCTGATAAGTGGCAACTAACATTCACGCCACACAAGTGCCAGGCAATGACTATCTCCAACAAGAGAGAATCTAACCATTGCCCCTTGACATTCAATGGCATTACTATCGTTGAATCCTGCGCTATCAATATCCTGGGGTTACCATTGACCAGAAACTGAACTGGACTAGACATATAAATACTATGGCTACAAAAGCAAGTCACAGAATCACAGAACTTTAATGGCACAGAAGGAGACCATTTGGCCCATCATGTCTGCATTCACTCTCCAAATGAGCATTATGACCTAGTGCCATTGCCCTGCATTTTCCCCATACCCCTGTACATTGTTTCTTTTTAAATAAGCATCTAATGCCCTCTTGAATGCCTCGATTGAACCTGCCTCCACCACACTTCCAGGCAGTTCATTCTAGACCCGAACCAATTATTGTGTGAGAAAGTTTTTTCTCACGTCACATTTGCTTCTTTTGAAAATCATTAAATGTGTGCCCTCTCGTTCTTGATCCTTTTACGAACGGGAACAACTTCTCCCTACCGAATCTGCCCAGCCCCCTCATAACTTTGAACATCTTTATCAAACCTCCTCTTAGCTTTGTTCTCTCCAAGAAGAACAGTTCCAACCTTTCCAATCTATCTTCGTAACAGAAGTTTCTCATCTCTGGAGCTATTCTTGTAGGCTTCTTCTGCACTCTCTCCAATGTGTTCACATCTTTCCTATAATGTGGCATCCAGAACTGTACACAATACTCCAGCTGAGATCTAACTGGTGTCTTATATAAATTCAGAATAATCTCCTTGGTCTTGTACTCTATGCCCCTATTAATAAAGCCCAGGATACGATATGCTTTTTTAACTGCTCTCTCCGCCTGCCCTGCCACCTTCAATGATCTATGCACATATACATCCAGGTCTTTCTGCTCCTGCACCCCCTTCAAAATTTCACCCCTTATTTTATATTGTCTGTCCACACTCTTTCACCAAAATGCGTCACCGCACACTTCTGTCAGAGGCTAGAAATCCTGCAGTGAGTAACTCACCTCCTAACTACCCAAAGCCTGTCCACCATCTACAAGGCACAAGTCAAGAGTGAATGCTCTCCACTTGCCTGTTGAGCGCAGTTCCAACAACACACAAGCTTGACCCCATCCAGGACAAAGCAGCCTGCTTGATTGGCAGCCCAGCCACAAACATTCACTCCCCCCACCACTGACGCACATTGACAGCAGTGTGTGTCCTACAAGATGCACTGCAAAAACTCACCTTCTAAATCCACGATCTCTACCACCTAGGAGGACAAGGGCAGTAGATACATGGGGACATCTTCACCCGGAAATTCCCCTCCAGCTACTCACCATCCTGACTTGGAAACATATCACCATTCCTTCACTGCCGCTGTGTCAAAATCCTGGAACTCCCTCCCTAGTAGCACTGTGGGTGCACCTAAACAACTTGCACTGCAGCAGTTCAAGAAGGCAGCTCACCACCTCCTTCTCCAGGCAATTAGGGATGGGCAATAGATGCTGGCCTAGCCAGTGATGCCCACATCCCATGATTGAATTAAAAAAAAACAATGTCTTGCACAGCTGCAGCAAGACTTCCCTACTTTTATATAGATCCCTTGCAAAAAAGGCCAACGTTTCATTTGCTAATTACTTGTTGTACCCGCATGCTAATTTTTTGTGGTTCATTTCCAAGGACACCCAGATCCTCTGTACTGCAGCATTCTGCCATTTAAATAATATTCTGCTTTTCTATTCTTCCCACCAAAGTAGACAACCTCACATATTCCCACATTACACTCCATCTTCCAAATTTTTGCCTATTCACTTAACCTGTCTATAACCCTTTGCTGATTCTTTGTATCCTCTTTCCTGCTTTCATACCTATCTTTCTATCATCAGAAAATTTGCCGACAACGCAGTCTGTCCCTTCATCCGAGTCATTAATATAGATCATAAATATTGAGGCCCCAACACTGATCCCTGAGGCACTCCATAAGGTTGCCAAGGTAAAATTGAGCCATTTATCCTAACTTTGTTTCCCTTTAGTTAGCCAACATGCTAATATATTACCACGAACGCTATGAGTCCTTACTTTCTGCAGTAAACTTTTATGTTACTGTCACAAAACTATAATATTTTATATAATATTATTGTGGGTTTATGGTTGTCTGTATGGCTGATTTAATAAAATTAGAGTCAGATAGACAGCAAGGTTGAAATTATCAAAAGGACTTAGGTGTAAAAAGGCATTTGAAATGCTACTGAGTAAACATGGATGACGGCAGCAGCTAAGGTATGAAGGGAATTTGCATTTTAAGATAAGTGGATAGGTGTTTGGATTTCAAAGGGATGGTACGATGTCTAACAAGATAAATAGGGAAAAGTTATGATGTTTATTTTTCCCAAAAGAAAAGAGGTCATGTTGACAACATGAAAAATTTTTATATCATGGGAAAAGAAAATTTCCAAAGTCCTGTTGAACAATGGAATTTACAGATTAAAGAGAGAGTAAACATATATAATGAGGGAGGGAAGGCTATGTTGGGTGTTGTTATGATCTCCAGCTGAAGTTATCACAGACAAGCCTGATAACAGGGTGGAGCCCAGCTTGATACGTCCTAACTTTTATTTGTTTGTTTAGACATGTGGAGAGGGGCTACTGAACAGAGTCAGCTAATAAACTTTTAACAAAAGCGTAAGACATTTATTAAACAAGAAACCTGCGGCAGGCCGGTTGATTAGCATGAGGTTCAGTATATTTTCCCATCTTGTTAGTTCCCTCACCACCAGCTGCAGATGGTCTAACAGTTATGTCCTTTAGGACTCGGCCAGCTTGGCCTATAGTTGCGCTACCGAGCCACTCTTGATTTTTCTTGTTTTCTTGTTCTAATAAACTACATTACAATACTCTGTCACCTACAACTATAACTTTACAGATATGTACAGATTTGTAAGGATAGCACAAGTTAAAAAAGCTAATGTTCACAGTAAGTACAGTCCATGTAAACCAATAGGCAACCTGTGGTCAGACACACCACACTCTGAAAGCAAGTGATAGATGCCACCCCAGACAGATGCTGTGGATCTCTCCTCAACTACCCCCACAAAGATGGTTGACACACCATGAGCCAACTAGTCTCACTGAACTCTGTCATTCACATGAGGGTTTCCAATCTCCACTCTTGAAGAATTCGCTTTGGAATCTTCTCCCAAGCCAATGCTTCCTCTCAGGAGCCTAGTGCAAGGGTTCACCTCCAGGTTTTCGAATTCTCCTTCCGATATTTCTCTCCCCTGGGTCACCACATGCATTCAAGCTTCTTTCCATGCACTCTCACTGACTCAGCTGTTAACAGTACATGCTTCGTGTGCCCATTGCAAAGAGTTACAGACCTTCAACGAACATCCCACTTCTGACCTTGTGATGCAAGGAAGGACACTGATGATGCAGCAGACAGTTGGGCCTAGGACAATACCCTGAGGAACTCCTGCAGTGATGTCCTGGAACTGAGATGACTGACCTCCAACAACCACAAACTTTGTGCTAGGTACAGCTCCAACCAGCGGTGAGTTTTCTCCTGATTGCCACTGACTCCAGTTTTGCTAGGGCTCCTTGATGCCACACACGGTCAAACGCTACCTTGATGTCACTGGTAGTCACTCTCACCTTATCTCTGGAGTTCAGTTCTTTTATCCATGTTTGAACCAAGACTGTAATGAGGTCAGGAGCTGAGTGACCCTGGCGGAAGCCAAACTGAGTGTCAATGAGCAGCTTATTGCTAAGCAAGTGCTGTTTGATAGCGCTGTTGATGACTCCCTCTATCACTTTACTGATATTGAAGAGTAGACTGATGGGGCAGTAACTGAAGGGTTAGATTTGTCCTGCTTTTTGCGTACAGGACATACCTGGGCAGTTTTCCACATTGCCACGTAGATGCCAGTATTATAGCTGTACTGGAAGAGCTGTACTAGGGATGCGGCAAGTTCTGGAGCACAAGTCTTCACTACTGTTGCCATATTATTGTCAGGCCCATAGCCTTTGCAGTATCCAATGCCTTCAGCCATTTCTCTGTATCATGTGGAGTGAACTGAATTGGCTGAAGACTGGCATCTGTGATGCTGGGGGCCTCTGGAGGAGGCTGAGATGGACATCCACTTGGCACTGTTAGGGGTTCAATCAGTGCTTGTTTTCCCTTACTGTTGGTTCTTGACTTTAGGATTTTATAAAGGACAAACTCACAAGGAGACAGGAGTTTAGGCTCAATCACAAACCTATTTATTGACAGAATGCCTCCATTGTCCCTAATACAAGAGCTCTAAACTAATGCAATGATGCTGCACAACACTCTAAACTACAAACTAATTTATAAAACTCCACTTAAAAGTAGAACCACAGGCAAAACCCCACGTTTCTGCCCGAAAACTTACATGCCCCAACTCAAACCCCCTTTCAGGATTTAATTACTACCCTTAAAGCTATCCTTAATTCTCAGCCCCAAAATCAATGGATCTGGCTGACGCTTACAACTCCCCACATGGCTGGTCGTTCCAGTCCGAGCTGTAGGTCCATGAATCAGATTGACTGTTCCTGATTGTCCTCTGTGACTGCAGTGCCAAACTCCATGACATTGGTCTTTTTATTATCTTGTTTATAGTATCAAAGTACATTTCCTCGAGCACAATTCTGTTTGGATGTTCGGTGCTTAGCGCCCCTTAATCTCTTTAGTCTGGTTCCTGCCTTGGTTCAGACAACCCATTGTTGTTGTTGCGAAGTTGTTTCTACGGCCGAAACAGTTGGCCCCATCCCAGTTGATGTCTCTGGATTTCAAATTAAGGTGCATGTGGCAAGATTCATTTCTCCTTAGCTGTTGTTGATGTTTGTTTGTGTGACGGCTGTTGCCTAAGGTCATTTGCTGTGATGGTTTCCCAGTCTGAACAATCCCCATCCACCACCACTCTCCTCCATCTGGCTGAACTTGTTCTCTCACTGAACAGTTTCTCCTTAAACTCGTCTCACTTGCTCCAAATAAAAAGTGTGGCTATGGGTACTTGCATGGGCCCCAGTTATGCTTGTCTCTTTATGGGGTATGTGGAACATTCCTTGTTCCAGTCCTACTCAGGCCCCCTCCCACAACTCTTTCTCCAATACATCAATGGCCGTTTCAGTGCTGCTTCATGCTCTCGTCTGGACCTGGAAAAATGTATTAATTTTGCTTCCAATTTCCATCCCTCTATCACTTTCACATGGTCCATCTCTGATACTTCCCTTCCCTTCCTTGACCTCTCTTCCACAATTTCTGGTTTTAGACAGTCCACCAATATTCACTACAAGCCCACTGACTCCCACAGCTACCTCGACTACAACTCCACACACCCTGCTTCCTGTAAGGATTCCATCCCATTCTCTCAGTTCTTTCGCCGCCGTTCCGATGATGCCACTTTCCAAAACAGTGCTTTTGACATGTCTTCCTTCTTCCTTAACCAAAGTTTCCCTCCCAAGATGGTTGACAGGGCCCTCAACCGTGTCTGGCCCATCTCCCGCGCCTCTGCCCTCACACCTTCCTCTCCCTCCCAGAACCATGATAGGGTCCCCCATGTCCTCACTTTTCACCCCAACCAGCCTCTGTATTCAAAGTATCATCCTCTGCCATTTCCGCCAACTCCAGTGTGATGCCACCACCAAACACATTTTCCCTTCACATCCTTACCCCCTCTCCACCCAACGCTCCCCCCCCCCACCCCACCAGTCGGCATTCCGTAGGGACTGCTCCTTCCGGGGAACCCTGGTCCACTCCTCCATCACCCCCTCCACCTCAACCCCTTCCCACGGCACCTTCCCATGCAATCGCAGAAGGTGCAACTCCTGCCCCTTTACTTCCCCCCTCCTCACCGTCCAAGGAACACCTTCGGTCTGTCCACAAGCATGACCCAGACCTTCCTGTCACTTGCCATTTCAACACACCACCCTGCTCTCATGCCCACATATCCATCCTTAGCCTGCTGCAATGTTCCAGTGAAGCTCAATGCAAACTGGAGGAACAGCACCTCAAGTTCCGATTAGGCACTTTACAGCCTTCTGGACTTAACATCCAGTTCAACAACTTCAGATCATGAACTCTCTCCTCCATCCTTACCCCTTTTTAATCCCCTTTTTTCAAATATTTATTTTAAAATTTTTATATATTTTTTTTCCTGCCTATTTCAATTTTATTTTTAAAATTTATTTCCATTCATTTTTTTATCCCCACCTTTTAGCCTTTATTGATCTTTTCTCCCACACCGTCTCCAGCCCCACTAGGGCCATCGGTCACTTGCTCATCCTTCTTTCTACTCTGTCACCATTAGCACCTCCTTTAGCCAGTATCACCATCATCAAAACCCATTCAACCTTTTGTTTATGACATCTTTTGCAATCTCTCCTTTGCCTCCACCTATCGCTGGCCTTCTATCCAACTTCACCTATCCCACCCCCCTTAAACAGTATACATTTCACCATATTTCTACTTCTCTTTAGTTCTGAAGAAGTCATATGGACTCAAAATGTTAACTCTGTCTTTCTCTCCACAGATGCTGTCAGACCTGCTGAGTTTTTCCAACAATTTTTGTTTTTGCTTCAGATTTCCGCAGTATTTTGCTTTTATCCTAGTTTCTTTAATTGGATTGTCTGGTGACGCCTGCTTTGACTCTTTGAGATGATAATGTCCCAGTATCTTTATACAGTATTGATTTGGTTTCGATATTGACATGTTTGATGATTAAACCCTCGCGGTACAGCCTGCCTCTGTCTTGAGGTTTGGCCTATTTTGTTTTGCATTGTTTATGTCCATGAAACGAGGTCTTTGGGGTTTTTTATATTTAATGGTCCAGTTGGAGGGGATTCCGATCCTACTGCACTTCTAGCTGAAGACTGTTCATTGAGGATGGGGATGTTTGTGGAGCGTCTTCCTCCAGTGAGTTTTTAGTTGTATACAACCATTCACAATTGGATGTGACAGGACTGACTGCAGGGCTTAAATCTGATCCATTGGTTGTGAAATCGTTTAGCTCTGTCTGTTGCTTGCTGCTTGTGCTGTTTGGTGAATAAAGTAGCCCTGTGTTGTAGCTTCACCAGGTTGATACCTCATTTTTAGGTATGCCTGGTGCTGCTCCTGGCGTGCCCTCCTGCACTCTTCATCGAACCAGGTTTGATCCCCTGGCTTGGCGGTAATGGTAGAGTAGGGGATATGCCGAGCCATGAGGTTACAGATTGTGGTTGTGTACAATTCTGATGCTGCTGATGGCCCACAGAGCATCATGGTTGCCCAATCTTGAGTTGCTAGAACTGTTCGAAATTGATCCAAATTAGCATGGTGGTAGTGCCACACAACATGATGGAGGGTATCCTCACTGTGAAGATGGGATTTCATCTCCACGAGGACTGTGATCCCTCCTACCCTGTCATGGACAGGTGCATCTTGCAGCTTTGGTGAGTTCATTCAGTGCATCTTGTAGGTGATTACACACTGCTGACACAGTGCGGGCTGTTTGAGTTGGTGCTAATCAAGCGGGTTGCATTGTTTTGATGGGTACCACACTTCTTGAGCATTATCGGAGCTGCACACATCCAGGCAAGTGGAAAGTATTCCATCAGACTTCTGACTTTTACTTTATAGATGGTAGATAGGCTTTCAGAGTCAGGGGTTGAGTTACTCACTGCAAAATGCCCAGCCTCTGACCTGCTCTTTTAGCCATTGTATTTTCGTGCCTGGTCAAGTTAAACTTCTGGTCAATGGTAACCCATAGGATGTCATTGGTGAGGGATTGTTATGGTTGTGCCATTAATGGCAAGAGGAGATGGGTGGATTCTCTCTTGTTGGAGATGGTCATTGCCAGGCACTTGTGCATCACAAATATTACTTTCCACTTAAGAACCCAAGCCTGAATGTTGTCCAGGTCTTGCTGCATGCAGGCACTGACAGCTTCAGCATCTGAGCAGTTGCCAACCTTCCTGGTCACTGCTGACCTTCCCTCTCACCAGTGACCTTCCCTCTTGCTGACCCTCACTGTCACTGCCAGCGTTCCCTGTTACCAACACACCCAGTCGCTGCCGACCTTTGCTCCCACCACCTTTCTGATCGCTGCCGAACTTTGCACTTGCTGACTCTCCCGCTGGCCGCCAACCCTCCCACATGCCGCCGACCCTCCCACTCACCTCCGACCATCCCACTTGCCAACCTTCCCACTGCTATAACGTGGCAGATGATGTGTGTCAGGTGGATCAAATCCATGAAGGAAACCTGATCATGCGGTCACAACTGTTTTGCAATTTGTATACTATTTTGAGATGTGTGCCCTAATTCAGAAGTAATAACACTACCACGACTTCAGGGGTTTTTAGAAAACTAAACATTTATTAACAAAAAAAAATTTCAAACACCTACATAGGTCTACAAATTACTACAATAGCTCCTAAAATTCCTAATTAATCTGGTTTCCAGTTATACTCCCGTTAAGGTAACAATAAAAACAAATAGATTTAAACAGATCTAGGCAAAGCCACACAATACCCTGGACAGTAGAATTCAAAGTGAGTTGTCTCAGCTTCGGCTCCTGTATTGACAGCAACTTGATGCACAGAGGCTGGAGGCTTTCCACACTTGTTAGATCTTAGAATGCCTTCTCCCTGACACATAACCTCATCTCCTTTATACATGTTTCTCCCTTTTTAAAGCAAATTTCATTGTTCCGATATGTCTTTGGAACTTGACCTTTCTCAAAATATAAATCTTTTTATAATGCTCATTTTATCAGTAACCTTTGGGAAAAATAAACACTTCTTCTGGCTAGATGTAACATCCTCCCATCTCTTTAGAATTCAAACTACCCTAATTTATCTGTAAATGCAAATTTTCTTCATACCTCACATTCTAAAACTTCAGCCATGTTTACATATTTAGCATTTCAAACTAGCTTCTTTTTGCTAACTCAAAAACCTCCAGACCAGCTGTCTCCAATTCAATTAAATCCCACACACAGAAACTATCCAAGCCCTACTATTAACCTAATATTATTGTGAATTATTGTAAAAGTATGAGAACTATTGTACTTTCACGACACCCACTTATCAACCTTCCCACTCGCCAACCCTTATGGTTGTAGCCGAACTTCGCACTCGCTGCCAACCTTTGCACTCACTGACCTTCCCAGTCACTGATCCTCCTGGTTACCGCCAACCTTCCCACTCACCGATCCTCCCATTCGCCGCCGGCCTTCCCACTCGCTGGCCCTCCCAGTCACTGCCAACCTTTGCACTCGCTGACCCTCTCGGTTGCTGCTGTCCTTCCCACTTGCCAACCCTCCCTGTCGCTGCCATCCTTCCCAGTCACTGCCAATCTTCTTACTCACCGACTCTCCCCGTCACTGGTGACTGTCCCACTCGCAGTCGGCTTTCCTCTTGCGGTTCATCCCTGTTACTGCTGACCTTCCCTGTCGTCAATCCTCTCGTTCGATGCCGACCTTCCCTCTTGCTGCTTCTCTAGCTTGCAGCTTACTGCTGCAAACTGTCAACTCAAAGATGCTCTCCCTGCCTCGTGCCACTCATCTTGTGAGCCCTTGTTCACAGTGAGGGTTTGGAAGAAGAAGGCATGAGCGGGAGTATCGGTGAGAGGGAGCATCAGCAAGAGGGAAGTTCAGAGAGCACGATCTTTGGCAACTGGGAGGGCCGGTGAGTGACAGAGTTGGTAAGCTGGAGGTTATTAGAAAGAGTCAGGATATTTCTTTTATATTTTCCAATTGATTTTATTTTAAAAGTTATTTCATTTACAAATGTAGAAATTTAGCAATATAAAGTATTTCAATCTATCGGATATAATCTTTTAATAAAAACAAAGCCCTGTAAGCTTCAGGCACTGGGGCGTTATAATAGGGGGTACCTCAAAGATGCGCTGAGGAATCTTCCCACCTCCCGGTAGTCTCCAGGCAAGGATTTCCCAGCAATTGCCTGGGAAGATGGTTGTGGTTGTTGGATGTCAGTCATCTCTGCTCCAGGATATCGCTGCAGGAGTTCCTCAATGTAGTGTACTCAGCCCAACCATCTTCAGCTGCTTCATCCATGACCTCCCTTCCATCATAAGGTCAGAAGTGGGGATGTTCGCTGATGATGCACAATGTTCAACAGCATTTGCAACTCCTCAGATACTGAAGCAGTACAAGTGCAAATGCAGAAAGTCCTGGACAATATCTAGGCTTGGGCTGACAAGTGGAAAGTAATATTTACACCACACAAGTGCCAGGCAATGACCATCTCCAACAAGAGAGAATCTAACCATCGCCCCTTGACATTCAATGGCATTACCATTACTGAATACCCAGTATCAACATCCTGGGCGTTACCATTGACCAGAAACTGAAATAGACTAGCCATAAGAGGTCAGAGGCTAGGAATCCCGTGATGAGTAACTCACCTCCTGACCCCCCACTCAAAGCCTGTCCATCATTTACAAGGCACAAGTCAGGAATGTGATGGAATACTCCCCACTTGCCTGGATGAGTGTAGCTCCCACAACACTCAAGAAACTTGACACCATCCAGGACAAAGCAGCCAACTTGATTGGTACCACATCCACAAACTTTCACTCCATCCACCATCGATGCACACTAACAGAAGTGTGTACCATCTATGAGATGCACTGCAGGAATTCACCAAGGCTCCTTAGACAACACCTTCCAAGCCCATGACCACTATCATTTAGAACAAGGGCAGCAGGTAGATGGGAACACCGCCACCTGGGAGTTCTTCTCCAAGTCACTCACCATCCTGGCTTGGAAATATATCGCCGTTTCTTTACTGTCACTGGGTCAAAATCCTGGAACTCCCTTCCTAACAGCACTGTGGGTGTACCTGCACCACATGGATTGCAGCGGTTCAAGAAGGCAGCTCACCATCACCAGCTTCTCAAGGGTAACTAGGGATGGGCAATAAATGCTTCCCCAGCCAGCAAAGCTGACATCCTGTGAATGAATATAAAAAAAAGTTCAAACTTCCGTTGGCTAATTGCGCTGGAAATTGGAACCATCCGAAAATACAATTTAAATCGTAAACTTCGGATGGTTCCAACTGTCCTACGTAATAATTACCCAGGTAGTTTAAACCTTCTAACTCCTAGGTAACTATAGTACTGACCACCAACAGGACTACCACGGAACCCTCCCCCCTCCACTTCCCCCGCTGACCACCCAACTGATCACCCAACACCCCCCCCCCGAAACCCCAATGATCAACCGAACCCCCCGCCACTGACAACCTCCCAAACAACCAATGCCACCTAACCTTCCCCCTTGCCCCGAATGACCCCCACCCCCCACACTGAGCAACTGACTGCCCCCAACCAGTTGACACCACCGACTGACCCCAATCAACCAAACATTCCCTAATCCCCTGCCCACCCAATCATACACACTTACATGGCTTCTAAAGTGGATAGGCTTTAAATTTACCTACTTCATGCCAGTGCCGTATAAAAGGGGGCGTGGCTTCCTTTCCTCTGACTCTGCAGCCCTTGACAGAAGACCTCAGGGACATGCGGCCCTACACGTTTCTCGTCAGGTCTGAATCAGAAAGTTGGGTGAGAAAGGGTCGGTGGATTTCCAGCTAACTAACTAGGAGCAGACTGGCTTCAGACTCTGATTGCCACTCTGTGGAAGATCAGGGCCAAAATATTGGAATACTCAGCAGCTCAGGTAGCAACTGTGGAGAGAACCAGAGTTAATATTTCAGGTCAATGATCCTTCATCAAAAGGTTTTTGTTTTTATTTCAGACTTCCAACATCACAGCTGGAATAATGTGTGCAGTTCTGGTTGCCACAATATAGGAAGGATGTGATTGCACTGGAGGGGGTGCAGTGGAGATTCACCAGTATGTTGCCTGGAATGAAACATTTAAGTTATGAAGACAGGTTGGATAGACTTGGGTTGTTTTTGTTGGAGCAGAGAAGACTGAGGGGCGACCTGATCAAGGTGTACAAGATTATGAGGGGCATGGACAGGGTGGATAGGGAGCAGCTGTTCCCCTTAGTTGAAGGGACATAAGTTCAAGTTGAGGGGCAGGAGGTTTAGGGGGGATGTGAGGAAAAGCTTTTTTACCCAGAGGGAGGTGACGGTCTGGAATGCACTGCCTGGGAGGGTGGTGGAGGCAGGTTGCCTCACATCCTTTAAAAAGTACCTGGATGAGCACTTGGCACGTCACACAATTCAAGGCTATAGGCCAAGTGCTGGTAAATGGGATTAGGTAGGTAGGTCAGGTGTTTCTCACATGTCGGTGCAGACTTGATAGGCCAAAGGTCCTCTTCTGCACTGAGATTCTGTGATCTGCAGTATTTTGCTTCTGCCTCTGTAATTTCCACTCTTACTTCTTTCAGTATCCTGGTTCCTTATCAACTTTAAGTACAGTCTATCCTATACCACCTCCTTATCAATTTTAAACTCTTCAAATGTCTGAATTACTTCCTCTTTCACCATGATCAGGGCAGTATTTTCTCTTCCTTTGTGAAGGCAAATGCCTCAACCATGGCCTCTGCCTCTATGTGTAAATCCCATTTTTGGTTCATAATTGGCCCCACTCTTCTTTTTACTACCCTTTTACTATTTATATGCTTATAGGAAACTTTTGGATTCCCTTTTATGTTAGCTGCCAGTCTCTTCTCATACTCTGTCTTTGCTTCCCTTAGTTGCTTTTTCAATACCGCTCTGAACCTTCTATATTCAGCCTGCTTCTCAATCCTATTAACCACCTGACATGTAAAGTGCAGTTTTTCTTCTTGATCTTAATCTACATCACTTTCAACATCCAGGGACTCTAGGTTGGTTTCCCCTACTGTTCCCCTTCATGGGAGTATACCTTGACTCTGCTTTGCCCTCTTTAAGAAGCAGCCCATTGTTCAGTTACAGTTTTGCCTATTAATCTTTCCTCGCTATCGAATCTATAATTGGCAGACAGGAAAGGGCACTGCAGAAACAGAATTACCTGGAAAAACTCAGCAGGTCTGGCAGCATCGGCGGAGAAGAAAAGAGTTGACGTTTCGAGTCCTCATGACCCTTCAACAGAACTGATTAAATATTAGGAAAGGGGTGAAATATAAGCTGGTTTAAGGTTGGGGGGGGGTGGGGGGAGAGAAGTGGGGGGTGTGGTTGTAGGGACAAGCAAGCAGTGATAGGAGCAGATAATCAAAAGATGTCACAGACAAAGGGACAGAGAAGTATTGAAGGTGGTGATATTATCTAAACGAATGTGCTAATTAAGAATGGATGGCAGGGCACTCAAGGTACAGCTCTAGTGGGGGCTGGGGTGGAAAGAGTGGCAGGGCATACAAGATTTAAAAATAATGGAAATAAGTGGGAAAAGAAAAATCTATATAAATTATTGGAAAAAACAATAGGAAGGGGGAAGAAATGGAAAGGGGGTGGAGATGGAGGAGGGAGTTCAAGATCTAAAGTTGTTGGCTTCAATATTCATTCCGGAAGGCTGTAAAGTGCCTAGTCGGAAGATGAGGTGCTTTTCCTCCACTTTGCGTTGGGCTTCACTGGAACAATGCAGCAAGCCAAGGACAGACATGTGGTCAAGAGAGCAGGGTGGACTGTTAAAATGGCAAACAACAGGGAGGTTTGGGTCTTTTTTGCGGACAGACTGCAGGTGTTCTGCAAAGCGGTCGCCCAGTTTACGTTTGGTCTCTCCAATATAGAGGAGACCGCATTGGGAGCAACGAATGCAGTAGACTAAGTTGGGGGAAATGCAAGTGAAATGCTGCTTCACTTGAAAGGAGTGTTTGGGCCCTTGGATGGTGAGGAGAGAGGAAGTGAAGGGGCAGGTGTTGGATCTTTTGCGTGGGCATGGGGAGGAGCCATAGGTGGGGGTTGAGGAGTAGGGGGTGATGGAGGAGTGGACCAGGGTGTCCCGGAGGGAACGATCCCTACGGAATACCACCGGGGGGGGGTGAAGGGAAGATGTGTTTGGTGGTGGCATCATGCTGGAGTTGGCGGAGGATGATCCTTTGAATGCGGAGGCTGGTGGGGTGATAGGTGAGGACAAGGGGGACCCTATCATGTTTCTGGGAGGGAGAAGGCGTGAGGGCGGATGCGCGGGAGATGGGCACGGTTGAGGGCCCTATCAACGACCATGGGTGGAAAACCTCGGTTAAGGAAGGAGGAGGACATGTCAGAGGAACTGTTTTTGAAGGTAGCATAATCAGAACAGATGCGACGGAGGCGAAGGAACTGGGAGAATGGGATGGAGTCCTTACAGGAAGCGGGGGGGGGGGTGGTGAGGAGCTGTAGTCGAGGTAGCTGTGGGAGTTGGTAGGCTTGTAATGGATATTGGTGGACAGTCTATCACCAGAAATTGAGACAGAGAGGTCAAGGAAGGGAAGGGAAGTGTCAGAGATGGACCATGTGAAAATGATGGAGGGGTGGAGAGCCGGACCCCTCCCACAACTCTCTCTCTGGTACATCTATGATTACTTCAGTGCTGCTTCATGCTCTCGTTGGGACCTGGAAAAATTTATTAATTTTGCTTCCAATCTCCACCCCTCCATCATTTTCACATGGTCCATCTCTGACACTTCTCTTCCCTTCCTTGACCTCTCTGTCTCAATTTCTGGTGATAGACTGTCCACCAATATCCATTACAAGCCTACCGACTCCCACAGCTACCTCGACTACAGCTCCTCACACCCCGCTTCCGGTAAGGTCTCCATCCCATTCTCTCAGTTCCTTCGCCTCCGTCGCATCTGTTCTGATGATGCTACCTTCAAAAACAGATCCTCTGACATGTCCTCCTCCTTTCTTAACCGAGGTTTTCCACCCATGGTCGTTGATAGGGCCCTCAACCGTGTCCAGCCCAACTCCCGCGCAAACACCCTCACACCTTCTCCTCCCTCCCAGAAACATGATAGGGTCCCCCTTGTCCTCACATCACCCCACCAGCCTCCGCATTCAAAGGATCATCTTCCGCCAACTCCAGCATGATGCCATCACCAAATACATCTTCCCTTCACCCCCCTGGCAGCATTCCGTAGGGATCATTCCCTCCGGGACACCCTGGTCCACTCCTCCATCACCTCCTACTCAACCCCTACCTATGGAACCTCACCATGCCCACGCAAAAGATGTAACACCTGCCCCCTCACTTCCTCTCTCCTCACCATCCAAGGGCCCAAACACTCCTTTCAAGTGAAGCAGCATTTCACTTGCATTTCCCCCAACTTAGTCTACTGCATTCATTGCACCCAATGCGGTCTCCTCTACATTGGAGAGACCAAACGTAAACTGGGCAACCGCTTTGCAGAACACCTGCGGTCTGTCCGCAAGAAAGACCCAAACCTCCCTGTCGCTTGCCATTTTAACAGTCCACCCTGCTCTCTTGCCCACATGTCTGTCCTTGGCTTGCTGCATTGTTCCAGTGAAGCCCAACGCAAAGTGGAGGAACAGCACCTCATCTTCCGACTAGGCACTTTACAGCCTTCCGGACTGAATATTGAAGCCAACAACTTTAGATCTTGAACTCCCTCCTCCATCCCCACCCCTTTCCATTTCTTCCCCCTTCCCTTTGTTTTTTCCAATAATTTATATAGATTTTTCTTTTCCCACCTATTTCCATTATTTTTAAATCTTGTATGCCCTGCTACTTTTTCCACCCCAGCCCCACTAGAGCTGTACCTCTTTCGAGTACAAACCCATTTCCATCTGTTTCAGATGAAGTTACATTGTTTCATGGTACTAGAGCTGTACCTTGAGGGCCCTGCCATCCATTCTTAATTAGCACATTTGTTTATATAATATCACCACCTTCAACACCTCTTTGTTCCTTTGTGACATCTTTTGATTATCTGCTCCTATCACTGCTTGCTTGTCCCTACAACCACACCCCCCCCCAACCTTCTCTCCCCCCACACCTTAAACCAGCTTATATTTCACTCCTTTCCTAATATTCAATCAGTTCTGTCAAAGGGTCATGAGGACTCGAAACGTCAGCTCTTTTCTTCTTCGCCGATGCTGCCAGACCTGCTGAGTTTTTCCAGGTAATTCTGGTTTTGTTTTGGATTTGCAGCATCCGCAGTTATTTTGCTTTTATCTATAGGAAAGGGCCCTGTCCCAGCACAGTTGGGGCCGAAGCGCCTGCGAAACGAGGCAGACGGAGGCGCGTCTGTGCGAGGAGGGGACGGAAAAAAACAGTAGCTGACGCGCCTGCGCATTGTAACCATAGGGCCGTTCTTACTCATCTTGTGGCGTTGAGCGCGTCCAACCGGCGGATTGCGTCAGAGATTCCGTGATAGCGCTAAGCGGGAGGGGGCGGAGTAGAAGGTCTGGTCCTGCAGACCAGGAATTTCGCTGTACGCCTGTCACTTATCAGGGTCTGACCGTACGTAGGGAAGTTGTTTTGTGTCCGCTTCCCCCACCACCACATTTTCAAACGGAGAAGAAAGTGCGAGGTTTAGTGACGACAGAGGCGGATGGCTCAGAAAATCAACGAGGCATTGGAACATATAGCGGCAGCTGAAAAATGGTAAACAACTGAACTGCCGCGGGGAATTATTATCTTTCCTTCTCTCCTGCGATGTTCGGTTTGACGATTCCTGGCCTTTTGGGCTCCGTCGCTTCAACCAAAGTGGCTCGCGGCCGCCGGCCAGGCTGACCGCCGGGGAGGGAGGTCACGCGAACATTCTGGGAGTTGTAGTCCTCTTCCCATTGGCTGCCGCTGATCTGTACCCGTTGACGCACTGCAACTCCCGGGAACCTTTGCGAGCTGGCATGTTTCCTGGTTTTTCTCTAATAAGATCAGTACAGGGGAGTCAAAATTTACTAGTTCAGCTACAAACCTGCGGCCCTTGTCTTTGCCACCGTTACACCTTCCATTTGTCGCGGGCGTTTTATAGAACTTGTGCAATTACGTTGCAAATATATCCTTGAATGTTTTCAACCATTTTTAACATCACCTGATGCCCATGCTAAGTGATAACTTACTGGCATAAGTTCTTAAATTCATCTTTTATCATTTTAAACCAGCAGCATATCTTAATTGTATTTTTATGAGCTATTTATAAGTATAGAAGTGTTAAATACAGGGATGAGGAACTTCAGCTGGATAGATGGTGAAGCCAGGGCTGTTCTCTTTAGAGAAAAGCTTAAGAGGCAATTTGATAGAGGTTTTCAAAATTATGAGGGGTTTGGACAGAGTAGATGCTGAGCAAATGTTTCCCCTCATGGGGGACTTTAGAGCTAGGGGGCACAATTTAAAGAAAAGGAGTCTCCCAATTAAGGTGGAGATGAGGATGAATTCCTTCTCACAAGGGGTCATTAGTCTGTGGAATTCTCTTTCCCAGAGAACAGTGGAGGCAGGAGGTAATTGAATATATTCGGCTGAGTTAGACAGATTTTTGATTGACAAGGGGATTGAGGGTTATGGGGACAGGTAAGAAAGTGGAGT
The DNA here is from genome assembly GCF_017639515.1 of Carcharodon carcharias. Classification (NCBI taxonomy): domain Eukaryota; kingdom Metazoa; phylum Chordata; class Chondrichthyes; order Lamniformes; family Lamnidae; genus Carcharodon; species Carcharodon carcharias. The sequence continues at coordinate 173,080,602 of NC_054472.1, forward strand.
TAAGGCCACAATCAGATCAGCCATGATCTTACTGAATGGAGGAGCAGGCTTGAGGGGCTAAATAGCCTACTCCTATTTCTTCTGATCTTATAAGAACCAAGGGGCACCAATTTAAAGTGACATGCTAAAAAAAACAAAGGTGACATGAGTACAAACCTGCTCAGGCAGAGCATGGTTAGGATCTGGGATGCTCTGCCTGAGAATGTGGTGGAGGCAGAATCAGGGCCTAGAAAGAGAATTGGCTAATTATCTGAAGTGAAACAGTTTGTAAGACCACTGGAAAAAGGCAGGTTAGTGGGACCAGGTGAGTTTCTCTTCTGCGCAGCTGGCACAGACACGACAAGCCAAATGGCCTCCTTCTGTGCTATAACCATTCTCCGGTTCCATATGTATGTCGAAATATGTGGGCTTGGAAAAGATGTATTTTCTCATGATTCAGTCCTCTTCTCAGTGGAGGTCAACTTCAGGGCTCTTACCACATTTTGGGGCTTAATGTTTACTTTTATGCTTTAGTACCCAGATGTCAATATTCAAGATACTCTGAGAAATAAATGCAGTGGATTGTTTGAGATTTTGATCATCTTTACATGTATGATGTGCACTTTGGAATTGGATCAATACTTGAAGGGAAATGGCAGGGTTGTGGGATGAATTAGAAAGCGCTTCCAAAGCACCAGCACAAGCATTGTTGCTGAATGGCCACCTTCTCTGCTTTCTGTGATCTCTGGTGTTGTTACACATGGAGCCTCAAGTCCAAGCATAATCTTAAGGCTCAATGGTGTTTGAGGACAGAGGGCAAAATGGATTTGATTCATTCCTTTAAAAAGTCAGTAATCTTCTTCTTTTCATATATTTGATTATTAATAGTTAAATAGCAAAATAGGCAAAAAGGAGAGAGGTGGAGGGAGATGTTAAACTGAGGCACTGTAGCTCTTCCATTGGGGGAAGAGTGTAATTATAGTGACAGCTTTAGAAGGGCCGATTTCATGATGAATATGGCCATTGTCAACATTATCCTATTATAAATTCCAAAAATGTGACAATAGGAAACAGGTTTATAAAAATATTGCATCTCTAAACAGTCATTATCTAATATAGATACAGTAAATGTATTAATATATTGTGCTGTATGATACTTTGTAGTAGATCTCAAATATAGTTGTTTGGTAATAAAGAACTTGAGTATTGTTGAAAAAAGAGACAACTTCCCCTGAAAGAGAGACAGGGTTAATGTTTTGAGTCCATATGACTTCTTCCAGCTCTGAACTCGAAACATTAACTCTGTTTCTCTCTCCACAGATGCTGCCTGACCTGCTGAGTTTTTCCAGCATAAGTATCGTCATTACTTCAGGTTCCAATTGCAGAAGGATATTGGATAGGTTTGGGTGAAATGTAGAAAAGTATGCATGAAAATATGTCTTCTATTTTTGGCATAAAATCTCTGCCACCTTGATTCAATTGACAGACTTTTGTTTCTGAGTTGGGTGATGGTTAAGTTTAACTTCATGACCTAAAATCATAATCTAGGATGACAAGTGCAGTACTGAAGCAGTGCTGCATTGTTGGAAGTGCTACCTTTCTCAAGGTTACAAGACAATTATGGATGAGGAAGGCCTTTTGGTCTGTTTTAATTCATCCATCTAGAAAGATCTAATGTACTGTTTGTTGCATCTAATTATTTCTTAAATGATTCAGGGTTCTATACTGTCCTACACTTTGATCATTTTGGGTGCAGTAGATTTTCCGAATAACAGTACTTAAACTGGATTGAACCCACATTCCCTAGTTCTGTAATTTAAGGTAATATTCTGAGTTAACTTTTTTCTATACCCGTAACAATTTTATGTAGCTCTTACCTTTCACACATTTCCTTTCCAGGCAGAAAAGCCTAAGGCTTCCCTGATACCTCTTGGTTTAATGTCATCTACAAATTTTGCCCTTTTACCATAAGTTTAAGATATCTATGTAAATAAGAGAAAGGTGGTGTTAGTACCGAGCCCCGAGGTTCCATCTGTCATCTCCATTATAATTCCTCTCATAAGTCCTTATTGTTTCCTACCCTTCAACCAATTTCTTACTCACATTCAGACATTATCCTCAATATCAATAGTTTTGAGTTTAATTGATTTGCCTCTTATAGGGAACTTCATCAGAAGCTTTTAGGAATTTGAGGTGGATGACCGCTTACTATGATTTCCTTTCAGATGCTACGTAAGTCGAGGCTATGTTCCTGTGTTCGGGTGGATGTAAAACTGTCCAATCGCTTTTTGAGGAGCACAGAGCTCTCTCTCTGTCCTGGCCAACCTTCCTGATAGAATCTCTGGGAATTCATCTCTTTTGGGAATCTTGCCATGTGCAGTTGGCTGCTTGCTTGCCAAAAGAACAAACATGTCTGTACTTTAAAAAGCAAAATTGGTTGTAAGGTGCTGAGTCATCCTGAGGACAAGATAAAAATTCTCTATAAATGCATGTTCATGTGCTAATTGACATTAATTTACAGAAGGCCGTGTACGTATATAGTTACCTATATTAATTCATATTTTCAATTAGCACCTTTTGCTTCAAAACATATATGTGATTCCATGTTGAGTGGCTCAACTTTTTGTCTTTGTGGGCCAAATAGGTGTGCACTGTGGAGCCTACTACAAAAGCAAATTACTGCAGATGCTGGAAATCTGAAATAAAAACAGGACATGCTGGAAACACTCTGCAGATCAGGCTGGTTCTGGTGAATGGTCGTTGACCTGAAACGTTAATTGCTTCTCTTCACAGATGCTGCCTAACCTGCTGAGTGTTTCCAGCATATCCTGTTTTTATAGTGCAGTGTAGCCTCTGGCCACTTCTGAAGTTTAAATCCATATTTTAAAATATTCATACATCCCAAGTTGTTCATACAGGGTGTCCTGATTCACAAGTAACATGACACCACTTGAACAATCCTTTCCCATTCTCCAAGCCTGAAAATTGAAGCAGGATACACCTGCAAGTAAAAAGTGAGAAAATAGCTGAATTGTCTCAGCTTCAAGCACCGAATTGTCAAAGATTGCTAATAGCTATTGGGCTAGATGAGCAGCATTTTTGCAGATGCTGATTTGTGATCCAATTATACTGTAGGTTTAACACATGCTAATGCAGCCAAACTTCCAAAAATGGCATGGATTAAAGTTGAGTCCCTATGAGAGTAGTTTGGAATTTTCTGGCTCCACCCATCATTGGGGTCGTCCAGCCCCGCCGTAAGTCAATGGACTTTTGGCTGAACTGCTGAATCTCCTGCCGTGGGCCCTGCCAACTTGAGGTTGGAAAATCCCAACCTTAACCTTTTTTTTAAAAAAAGTTTCTATTTTATATAGTGCCATTTTTTAATACGGAGATGCGTTCCAAGGTGCTTCACAGGAGTGTGACAGAACCCAAATTGACACTATGCCAGAAAGAGAGAGGTGGAGAGGTTTAGTGTACACATCTTGGGGCCTATTTGACTGAAGGCACGGCCACCAATGGTGGAATGAAGGGCCTTTCAGCTCATTGTGCCTGTAGTAGAACTGTCCAATTAATCCCACTTCCCTACTCTTTCACCAGAGCCTTGTAATTTTTTTTCACTCCTTCCAGTGTTTGTTCTCTTTTGAATGTTATTGTCGAATCTCCTTCCTCCACTCTCAGTCAGTGTATTCCAGATCACTCGCTGTGTAAAAACAAAAAAATGTTTTTTATATCACCTTTGGTTCTTTTGCCATTCACTTTAAATCTATGTTACCTGGTTACTGACCCTTCCGCCGCTGTCTCCTTATTTACCTTATGAAAGCCATTCAAGACTTTGAACATCTCCTATTAACCTTCCCTGCTTTAAGGTGAACAACCCCAGCTTCTCCAGTCTCTCCACATAACTGAAGTCTCACATTACCATTCTAGTGAATCCCTTCTCCGCCCTCTCTAAGGCCTTGACATCCTTCCCTAAAGTGCAGTGCCCGCAATTGAACACAATACTCCAAATGTAGCCTAGCCAGTATTTTGTAAAGGTTTGGCATAACTTCCTTGCTCTTGGACTCTATTTCCCTATTAATAAAGCCAGGGATCCCAAATGCATTTTAATAGCCTTCTCACCGTGTCCTGCCACCTTCAAAGATTTGTGAACGTACAACCCCAGGTCTCTCGGTTCCTGCACCCCCTTTAAAATTGAATTATGTAGTTCATATTGCCTCGTTATTTCTATCAAAACATGTCACTTCATGCTTCTCTGTATTAAATTTGATCTGCCATGCTTCTACCGAATTCACCAGTCTGTCTATGTCCCCCTGAAGTTTATTTATCTCCTCCTCGTTGGTTGCTATATTTCCGAGCTTCGTATCATAGAAATATAGAAAATAGGAGCAGGAGTAGGCCATTCGGCCCTTCGAGCCTGCTCCGCCATTCATTATGATCATGGCTGATCATCCAACTCAAAAGCCTGCTCCTGCTTTCTCCCCATATCCTTTGATGTTTGCCCCAAGAGCTATGTCTAACTCCTTCTTGAAAACAGATAATGTTTTGGCCTCAGCTACTTTCATCTGCAAACTTTCAAATTATGCACTGTATACCCAAGTCCAGATCGTTGATATCTATCAAAAAGAATCAGTGTATGTGTATTTTACTACAATCTAATGTAAACCTGTTTTTGTAGCTGTGAAAATATGTTAATGCAGTTTTTAAATCCATGGAATAAGATTCATGCAATTATCTTTTATTTTTCAGTCTGAAAACAGGCTTTCTAAAGTGGAAACCTGATTATGACAGTGCAGCATCTGAATATGCAAAGGCAGGTAAGAGACAGAAAATCTTAACATATGAAGTTATGTTGTGGAGTATCAATCACAATTCAACCTGACCTCATCTTCAAACATATCTGTTTCCTCTGTAGTGTGTAACTTATACTGAGCACTGTAGTAAAAGCTATTCGTTATGATAATGATTCATAGCAATAAATATATGTAAATTTATAAGGGTGTCTTGTCAGGTACTGTGTAAGGTTTTGGAATTGTAGCAGCTATAACTTGAAGCAGAATGGTTCATAAGAAAGGGAACAATTATTGAAAATAGCTCTATTGAACCACAGACATTTTGTAAACCACAGAATTCGTTTGTACCCTCCCATTCAGTTAGTTTAATTTTTCAGCATCGCTGCCAGGGCCAGAATTTGTTGCTGTCCCTAATTGCCCCTGTGAAGGTGGTAATGAGCCGCCTTCTCAAACCGCTGTAGTCCATGTGGTGTAGATACATCTACAGTGCTGTTAGGAAGACAAGCTTTGACCCAGCAACGAGGAAAGAGCAATGTTACAATTCCAATTCGGTCTGGTATTTGGCTTAGCGTGGAACTTGACAGTGGTGGTATTCCCACGTATCTGCTGCTGTTGTTCTTCTAGGTGGGTTTGGAAGATGTCGTCGAAGGAACATTGGTGAATTGCTGCATTGCATCTTGTACTTGGTACACATTACTGTGTGCCAGTGGCAGAGCAGGTGAATGTGAATGTTTAAGGTGGTTGGTGGTGGCTGGGTGGTGTGGGGCTGATCGATAGGGCTGCTTTGTCCATGATGGTCTCAAGCTTCTTGAGTGTTGTTGGAGCCACGTTCATCCAGGCAAGTGGAGAGTTTTCCATCACACTTCTGAATTTTGCCTTAGAGATGGTGGACAGGCTTTGGGAAATCAGGAGGTAAGTTATTCGCCACAGAACTCCCAGCCTCTGAGCTGCTCTGGTAAAAGAATATTTATATGGCTAGTCCAGTTAAGCACCTGGTCAATGGTAACTCCTCCTAGGAGTTGATGGTGTGGGAGTTTCTGACTGTACTGCTATTGAATGTCTAGGAGAGATGGTTAGATTATTTTGAAAATTTAAAATTGTGCATTTTTATAATTTCAGGGAGCACAGAAGCTGCAAGCAGCCTCTCCTACAGATTTCCTGGCAGAGCTCGGGAGCTTGTTTAAAACCAGCAAAGTGACCTAACCCTAGTAAATCGGCTGGCGTCAAGGTTGCCAATTGCGCCAGTTCTGCTAATTCATTTTTTTAGTTGAAATTCTTGCCCTAACAAAGGTGCCTTGGGATTCTACAATAGCAGGATATCCAGGCTTCTATTAATGTCATGCAAGTTCTAAGGAACATCAAAAACCCTCATTTAGAAAGGCTTAGGTTAATCAACAACAGTTAGCTTGAATTTCTTAAGGGAAGATTGTACCTGTCTAACTGATTGCATTTTTTAAGGAGATAGCAAGGAGGTTTGATGAGGGTAGTGTGTTTGGTGTAGCCAATATGGATTTTAGCATATCCCTTCTCCATCAGGAACTAGATTAAAGATGGTTCCTTTTTATTATAAGAGGTTATATCACTCTAAACATATAAATTCACTTTTGCTTTGTTACTTTATAGCTGTTGCATTCAAAAATGCGAAACAATATGACCAAGCAAAGGATGCCTACCTAAGAGAAGCCGAGTCACATCAGAACAATAGAGCGTATCCTTTTATGTTGAAAGGAAGTCCTTTTCTTGATTTTACATAGTAATATTTTCAAAAAATACTGATCAGAGTTTTTAGTTTTCAAGGAAGTAAGACAGTTAAGGTTTTAATTTGTTCAGTTCTGTACATAACTGCTAAATAAGAATTATAAGGAGGGGTAATTACTGTGGGGCTTCTCCTGCTTGACCATTGTTCTGTAGGCTGAAGGTTAGATGCCGCGCGGCTGTTTTTCCTGGCTGCAGAGTCTAGAGCTAGTGGTTATATTATCAGGATCAGGGATCAGCCATCTAGGACTGAGCTGAGGAGAAACTTATTCATCTGAGTATTGGGAATGTTTGGAATTCTGTACTCCAAAATTTCAGTTGTTGAGTATATTCTAGACATATCAACAGATTTTTGGACACTAAGGGAATTGAGCGGTTTGGGGATAAGTGAAGAAAGTGCAATTGAGGTAGAAAATTAGTTTTATTAAATGGAGAGCAGCCTTGAGGGGCTGTACGGCCTATTACTGCTATTTTTTTATGCCCTTTTGAAAACTCTAGGAAAACTATTTAAATGCTGCTTTCACCAAACGCTGTTATTTCATTAAAGTTATAATGGATGAGTGGGTGAGTCCCCAGGAAAATTCACACCCAGTGTCCTTTCACGTTGCCTGTTACTCATTGCTCAGCTGCTTTTAAAAAGATTGCAGATTTGGTTTTAAACTGGCCATCCTTGCAACCTCCTGCTCCAAGAACCATCTCAACATTACTGATAGCTTTTGGAGCCAGTAGGCAGAGCCATTGCCTTTCCTTGAGTGTCTGTTGAAATTGTCAGACTTGGATCAATGATAGTACTTTGACCTCTGAATCAGAGGGTTATATGTTCAAGTCCCATTCCAGAGATTTTAATATATAATCTTCATTGCATTACTGAGGGATTGTTGCATTGTCTGAGGTGCAGCCTTTTTGGATTGGGGCTCTGTCTGCCCTCTTCGGTCGATGCTAAAGAACTCCCACAGAACTACTCAAAGTAGAGCAGGGGAAATCTCCCTGATAAGCTGGTCATTCATATCTCAACTAGCACCTACAAAAAAAATGTAGGATATAGTGGTAGCTAAATCTTTAACCATGCATGTCTTGGAATTAAGTCAGTGCTGAGTCCTGCGCTCTTGCGTTATCTTTGAATCAGTTTCAACTCAAAGCTCATGCTTCGTCTTTGGTGGTGGAACTCTCAATTTTTTAAAAAATTCAGAATAATTCGGCTAAATAAAACGGAGGTGAATTTCCACAGGGAGTCTCTTGAAAGTCAGCGGAAAGCTACAAAAACATGCAAATACCATGTAAATTCACTCCTATTGTTAGCAGAACAACTTCCTAAGTACTTCTAGCACTTGCCTCTTATATCCGCCATCAAGTCAGAATATAGGAATTGCTTGTTTTTCAGAACTGAAATATGGTGTGAAAAATTGCTGTGAAATAAATGGGGGGAAAAAATCGATTTGTAGACTGGAACTTAAAAAAGAGCAGTGAATCTATTATTCTATAAGATCCTGAAATCAGCACAATAATGAAATTTTCTAAACTCGGTGAACCGTGAAAAGAACTAATGACTTCTCACTGGCGTATTTCAAACATCGAAAAGATCCAGATGAGACACGGGTCTGTCTGATGAGATCAAACTGAATAGTTGAATTAGTAATCTGTAATGATGTCTTTGTTGTTGATACTTCTGTTTGTCTTCCTTAACAGTCTGTTTACTCTAGCTTCTTCCATGCTGCTAAGTAAGTACTGTAAATTCCTACTGTTCTTATTTTCATTGCATACAGAATTAAATGAAACCTACTGTAAATGGTGAAGTTAGGGGCTGAACTAGTGCTCTTCTAATGGGTTGCAGCCATCTAGGACAGAACATGTCTTTTGTAAATCTGATCAGTTCAATTTTCAGAATCCCTGAAATTTAGTAATGATGACAAAGGCATTGAAAGATGCAGAAAAAGTCAGGATGGAGGAATCAAAATTCCTAAATGAGATCATTTTGGTTTAATAATTTTCTAAATAAAAGTGGAAAGTTTAACTACATGTAGGTTCATCTCAGAAGATACCAGGAGCTTGTGTCTGTCAGGGAGGTTCAAATCTGATTTTTTTTCATTTTGATTATGCAAGATGAGCAAAACAAGATTGCTTTATTTTTTTGCTTGCTGGGTTAATTCAAATCTACAGAAAGGATTGCCTTTGTGTGCATTAAACATCAAATTTCACATAATGTCAATCCCATGCACTTTATTCCTTGTACTTCAATTATGCCTTTGTTATACTGTTAGGTGGCAATGATCCATTTTGTTCAATTTTTGAAGGTGAACTGTTTTTTTTCTTGTCCTGCAGCAGCTTCTTCAAAGTTGTGCTTTTGTCTGTGACAATAGTAAGAAAAATGTATTGTTTGTTCATGCCTTATACACAGTACTGTCATTCTACAGTACCTTGCTAAAATTGATATCTGTTTTTTGCCCTCATGCAGTTTCTCATCAATTTTCTTGCTGTTAGATTGTATAGAACCAGAAAGGTTTGGTGACCTCCTTTTGCACTTGATCTTTTTCACAAGCTGCGCATAACTTTCAGTGACATGGACTTTTATCTCAGTTTCTTACCAGCCCTAATTCACTGATTTCTCATTCCAGATTTTATGCAAATGGGGACTCAGTGATTGCTCTAACCATGCAGATTCATATTACTTGCATCTCATAAGATTTTAGTTGAAGTAAGTGGTAGCCTCAGAGTATGAGGTGAGAGCGAGAAGTTGACAAGTGAGCAGTTAAAGGGGGAATTGTTACTTGGTAGTAGAGAACTTGAACATTGCTGAAAAGAGAGACATGTTGCCAAAGCTTTTCATCTTGCACTCATCAGGACAAATGCAAGAATGCCAAATTTTCAAACAATCACAACAATTTGTACTAAAGGAGAAAAGGATGCAGATTGCTTGGCAAGTTGACTCTGGCTGAGATGTTGCCATGGAGAAAGCAACGGGGAACTATAGGCTCCCCGAGCTCCCGTGTAATTCAAAAGAGGCGTAAAGCATGAACAAACTTTTGTTTGCTGTGGATAAAGGGGAACTGGTGGATGTATTGTATTTAGATTTCCAGAAGACATTTGATGAAGTGCCACATCAAAGGTTATTGCAGAAAATAAAAACTCATTGTATAAGGGGTAACATATTGGCATGGATAGAAAATTGGCTGGCTACCAGGAAGCAGACAGTAGGCATAAATGGATCTTTTTCAGGTTGGCAAGATGTAACGAATAGCGTGGCACGAGGAATAGTGCTGGCACCTCAACTGTTTACAATTTATATAAATGACTTGGTTGAAGGGATGGTTGCCACATTTACTGATTACACAAAGATGGTAGGAAAGTAAGTTGTGAAGAGGACATGAGGCTACAAACAGATATGGAAAGGGTAAGTGAGTGGGCAAATATCTGGCAGACGGAGTTTAACATAGGAAAATGTGAAATTGTCCATTTTGGCTGGAAGAATAAAAGAGAAGCATATTATCTAAATGGTGAGGGTTTGTAGAGCTTTGAGATTCAGAAGGATCTGGTGTCCTAGTGCATGGATCACAAAAGGTTAATATGCAAGTACAGCAAGTAATTAGGAAAGCTAATAGAATGTTAGCATTTATTGGGAGGGGAATTGAATACAAAATTGGGAGGTTATGCTTCAGTTATACAGGGCATTGGTGAGACAACATCTGGAGTACTGCGTACTGTACTGGTCACCTTATTTAAGGAAGGATGTAAATACGTTGGAAGTAGTTCAGAGAAGGTTTGCCAGACTAATACCTGGAATGGGTGGGTTGTCTTATGAGGAAAAGTTGGACAGACTAGGCTTGTATCCACTGGGGTTTAGAAGAGGTGACTTGATTGAAACATATAAGATCCTGAAGGGTCTTGACAGGTTGGATGTGGAGAGGATGTTTCCTCTTGTGGGAGAATCTAGAGCTAGGGGTCACTATTTAAAAATAAGGGGTCGCCCATTTAAAACAGAATAGTCAACATTTTTTCTCCTGAGGGTCATAAGTCTTTAGAACTCTCTTCCTGTAAAGGTGGTGGAAGCAAAGTCTTTGAATATTTTTAAGGCAGAGGTGGATAAACAAGGTGGTGATAGGTTATTGAGGGTAGGTGGGATGCACATTTGATGTTACTATCAGAGGGGCTGAATGGCCTACTGTTCTTTGTTCGTATGTTCATATGTAGTGGGTGACTGGGTATGAATGCATGTCACTTCTAGCAAGTGTAAATGAATCACGAGCTCAAATGATATCATAAATTGGTTGTTAGTGTAGCTGTCAGCACAATCAGGATTATTCAACAAGTGCTGCCCGATAACGGAATCACATCTAACATAGACATTTTGTTGTGGGTTTTGCAAGCGTGGGCTGGTTGAGTACTGCCTGTATTCCGCCTATCACGAACAACCAAAGGAACAGCCAATCACTGGCCCATACATCCTACCTACCTGGCATCACAAGGGTACTGAAATTCATATACAATGTTACTTAATTGTGTGGTAGGCAGAACATCTTTTTGAACAGACAGCAGCACCCTGTTAGTGGAAAATAGCAGTTGCTAGCTACTACATAGTAGCAATATGAAACAGCTTGCTTAACCTGTTCAAATTTTTGAGATACCTTGCCTTTTCAGGTAATTTGAGGCAAAAAGGAAATTGTAGGATTTCTAGTGTAAATCACTCGAGTCATGATCCTTCCACTTGTCTTGTTGCTACTGAACCATTATCAATGGGCTTTCTCAAATACAGGTTTCTCTCCAGCACTGATGACTTCTTTAAAACCTTTTTAACTCCATTTCTACATTGCATTGATGTTGTAATAAGCGTCTTTCCCTCAAGTTAAAATTCAAAAATAAAATTGTTATGAGGAACTTGTTTTAAATTTTCTTTATTCCAGTTATTTGGAAATATTTTTCTTTAATAAGAAATGCTGATAACATAATTAAGAAATCTGTCGTAAAGTGACTAACTCTGGTGATATTGGAGAGTTCAATCAAAGTTGGTAGTTGAAGTTATCATACAAATGATTTTGCAACTTTCTCGATACAATATGTGTGTTAGGAGCTCCATTTTCTGCCAAACTTCAGGCTAGATTTGTTCTTAAAGAGCTCTTTTTTTGTTTGGATTTTACTCAGTTTTTGTGCTAAAGGTGGGGTGATAGCATAGTGGTAATGTTACTGGACTGGTAATCTAAAGGCCCAGACTAATACTCCCAGACACATGTTCAAATCTCACCACGTTAGCTGGAGGATTTTAAATTCAATTAATTAATAAATCTGGAATAAAATGATGTTTCAATAATAATGATCATGAAACTACTGGATTATTATAAAAACTCGCCTGGTTCACTAATATCTTTCAAGTGAGGAAATATGTTGTTCTTACCCAGTGTGGCATACATGTACTCCAGACCCAGAGCAAAGTGTTTGACTCTTAACTGCCCTCAGAAATGACCTAACAAGCCAGTTAGTTTTATCAAACCGCTACAGAAAAGACAAAAAGAAATAAAAAACAGACGGACCATCAGGCATCGACTTAGGCACAGAAAACAACAGAGGCACGCCCAGCCCAGTCAACCCCGCAAAGTCTTCCTCGCTGACATCTGGAAACTTGTGCCAAAATTTGGGGAACTGTTCCATAGACTCATTAAGCAACAACTTTACATAGTCATCCTCACTGAAACATACTTTACAGTTGATGTCCCAGATTCCTCTGTTATCATCTCTGGGTGTGTCATGTGCCAATGAAAATGGTGGCACTGTTGTACACAATCAGGTGAGAGTGACCCTGGGAGTTCTCAATATTGCCTCTGTACCTCACGTATTCAGGTTGAACATGGGCAAAGAAGTCTGCTGATTACCAACTACTTTCAAACACCACTTGGAAGAAGCAGTTAGGGTGGCATGGGCAGGCACAGAATTTACTCCAGGTGGGAAATGTTGTTATCAGGAGCGACCACTGCAGAGTCCTTGTGGAGATGAAGTCTCACCTTCACATTGAGGACACTGTCATATTGGTGGTACTACCACTGTGCAAAATGGGGTGACAACTTAAGATAAATTCAGCAGCTCAAAACTGGGCATCTGTGAGGTTCTGTGGGCTGTCAGCAACAGAAGAATTATATTCAGCCACAATTTGTAACCTCATAGACTGGCATATTCCTCCTCCACTGTTAGATTCAGGTGACAAACCCTGGTTCAATGAGAAGTGTAGGACAGCTTGCCAGGAACAGCACCAGACATACCTAAAAACAGGACTACATGCAGGCTGAACAGCAGAACCAACATTCTATAGACAAATCTAAGCAATCTCACACCAACAGATCAAAACAAAGCTCTGCAGTCCTGCCACAGCAAGTTGTGAATTGCAGTGGCTAATGAAACAACTAACTGGAGGAGGAGGCTGCAAACACATTCCCGTCCTCCAATGATATGGAGCCCAACATGTTAGTTCAAAAGGCAAGGTTGAAACATTTGCAATATCTTCAGTCAGAAATGCTGAGTGAATGATCCATCTCAGCCTCCCCTGAGGTCCCCACCAGTAAAAATGCCACTCTTCAGACAATTTGATTCACTTTAGGTAATATCGAGAAACGGTTGAAGGCACTGGATACAGCAACAGTTATAAGCCTTCATAATATCCAAGCTGTGGCACTGAAGATCTGAATTACAGAGCTAGCTGCACCCCTAGCCAAGCTGCCCCAGTATAACTGCAATACTGACATCTACCACACTGGGAAAATTCCCCAGGCATGCCCTGTCCACAAAAAGCAAGAGAAATCCAATCCGGCTAATGATCACCCCATCAGCCTTCTCTCAGTTATCAGCTAACTGATGGAAGGTGCTATGAAGTGTAATTTACTCAGCAACAACTTGCTCACTTTGGGTTCTGCCAAGGCCAGTCTGCTGTAGTGTTCATTACTGCTTTGGTCTAAACATGGATAAAAGAGCTGAACTCCAGAGGTGAGCAACAGAAGAATTATATTCAGTCACAATTTGTAACCTCATAGACTGGCATATTCCTCCTTTATTGTTAGATTCAGGTGACAAACCCTGGTTCAATGAGAAGTGTAGGACAGCTTGCCAGGAACAGCACCAGACATCAATGCAGTATTTGATTGGGTGTGGCATTAAGGCTCCTTAGCAAAATTAAAGTCAATGGGAATAAGAGTGAAAACTTTCCACTAGCTGAGTCATACTTAGCACAGAGATGATTATGATCGTTCAAGGTCCTCATCTCAGCCCAAGCACATCGCTGCAGAAGTTCCTCAGGATACTGTGCTAGGCACAACCCTCTTCAACTGCTTCCCTCTTTCTTAAGGTCAAAAATGGGGATGATTGCACAATGTTCAGTACCATTCTCAAATACTCAGATTCTGAAGCAGTCCATTCCTACATGAAACAAGACTTAGATATCATTCAGACTTGCACTAATAAGTGGCTAGTAACAGTCAAGCCACAGAAGTAGAATACAACGACCATCTTGAGCAAGATGGAATCTAATGATTTCCCATTGACATTCAATGGCATCACCATCACTGAATCCACCACCATCAGCATATCATTGACCAGAAACTGAACTGCACCAGCCACTGTGGCTACAAGAGCAGGTCAGAGGCTGGAAATAGCATGCTCTTGACTTACCAAAGCCAGTTTACCATCTATAAGGCACAAGTCAGGAGTGTGATGGAATACTCTTCGCTTGCCTGTATGAGTGCAGTTCCAACAACACTCAAGAAGCTTGACACCGTCTAAGACAAAGCAGTCCACTTGATTGACACCCTATCCACATTAAACATTCACTCGCTTCACCACCAGTGCACACTGGCAAGAGTGTGCACCATCTACAGCAACTCATCAATGCTCCTTCGACAACACCTTCCAAACCCATGATCGCCTACCATCTAGAAGAACAAAGGCAGCAGATGCATGCAAGTTCCCCTCCAAGTCTCACATCATCTTAACTTGGAACTATATCACTGTTGCTGGGCCAAAATACTCAAACTCCCTATCAGCCTTGTGTGCGTAACTACACTATGTGGACTGCAGCAGATCAAGAAGGTAACCCATCACCACCTGCTCAAGGGCAATTAGGAATAGGCAGTAAATGCTGGCTTTGCCAGTAATGCTTACGTCCCAAGAACAAATTAAAAAAAAAAAATCTATGCTGGAACATTTCTCTATTTTTGCCTCCGAATATTGATATTGTGCATTTTTTAGTCAAGTATAACATGGACTGGAACATCCTATACTCTGCTTAGGACTATATCAGCTATCTTAATTAACTCTCTTATGTTAAATTAATGAATTACAAGCAGTTTTGTACTGTAGACTCATGATACAATGTATTTCCATGCTTTGATTTCTTTGTTCCCTGCAGGGCCTATGAACAGGCTGGAATGATGCTTAAGGTTGGTTCCTTGGCCTTTTTTTCACTTCTAAAATCTGTGATTAAATTTTTAAAAATAAAGTTAATTTTGATTACGAATGCAATCTCGTTAGTGCATACTTTTGGAAGAAAATTAGTATTCGTTCATGCTATTATTGAGAGGATTCTTGCTTTCTAAGGACTGAATTTTAGTGGCTCTGGCAGTTGGCAACCCCGCCATGGCAGTTTTCCAAACCCCTGAAAACATTAATCCAGCAGATAACTGCCTGCTGCTAAGGCTTTTGTGCTTTTAAGGGCGAAGAACCCACCCTTGAGCTGCCGGCCAATCAGATGACAGGCAGTTCTTCAGACCCACTGAGGAGTCCCACTGTAGGTTATGGGTTGCCCAATTATGAGGCAACCCCCACCGAGCCCACAGGAAGGCTGCCAGCTCGTACTGGGCGTCTTCCCCAGGGGTAGCGGCATGAGGATCTTAAGTGGCCGTTAATTATCCATTTTAAAGTCTCACTTGGCCCCAGGGTGGGAATGCTGTCGTCACTTTTCCTGCTCCTGACTTAATCGGGGTGGAGAGTCAGGAAGGTGATGGGCACTCCACCTTCCCTCCTCAGTCTATGGTTCCACCCCTCTCCCATTGTTTTCCCTCCCTAAGTTTCAGATAACTTTGTCCATGTGAAAACTGTTGTTGATATTTTTATTTCTTAACCCACAATCTTAACAAAAGTGGTATTACACTACAGGTTTATTAAAATATAACCTTTAGTTGATTACTGGAAACTTTTAGAGATATTTAATTAAAATTAGTGTGTTATTTGTGAATATATGTCTATGGTTATGCAGTGTTGTGGAGTCCATCTGACCAGACGGATCAAATAATTTGCACATAAGGCTCTGGCTCCACCCAGCCCTGATGAGAAGCAGCCAGGCATTGTTGATCATTCATTTATTCATCAACAATTTATATTTCCATTTGGTATTTCAGCTCTGAAGAGCAGGAAGTGAAGTGGCTGCCTCTTTAGTTTCAGAGTCAGTTGCTTCTTAACTTCTCCTCCCATTAGCTGCGAGGAAGTTTGCTCTCGTGGGAAAATCTGGAACTAGGGGGTGACAGTTTCAAATAAGGGCTCTCCCATTTAAGATGGAGATGAGGAGGAATTTCTTTTCTCAGAGGTATGCTAGTATTTGGAATTCTCTTCCCCAGAAAGCAGTGGACGCTGGGTCTTTGGATACATTCAAGGCTGAGTTAGACAGATTTTTGATTGACAAGGGGGGGCACAGGTAGGAAAGTGGAATTAAGACCACAATCAGATCAGCCATGGTTTTATTGAATAGCGGTGCAGATTTAAGGGGTCGAATGGCCTAACAAAATCATAAGAAGTAAGAGCAGCAGTAGGCCATTCAGCCCATCGAGTCTGCTCCGCCATTCAATGGCTGATCTCATGGCTTTAATTCCACCGTCCTCCCCATTAATATACAAGTTAATCATAACTTTTAGTGCCATCTCCATGTGTTTTTTATTATTCTGATTATCCAACAAAACACATTTAAAAACAATTTTTTTAAAAAAAGAAAATGTTCACAGGATCATTGCAAAGTCATATTTATTGTCCATCCCTATTTGGCCTGAATGTGATCATCCTCCGAGCAATTGTTATAGTGTGGGACAGTAATCATATGTAGGCTTGAGAGACATCTGTGAACCAGTTGAATTTGTAATGACAAGTGGTAGCTTTTGTGATCATTTTCTCTGGTGTTAGTTGGTGCTCACGGTAGAAATGTATATTTCCTCACCTCAAATGAATTATTTTATGTGAGAATGCTGGTCAAATATCAATAAAGGTCCATTAATCCTTATTATGGAACAGTTTATTTGACAACTGGTTAATGATGCACATTTTGACGCTGATTAATTTGAATATGATTGTTTTAGCTAGGGAAATAATTAGATGCCATGATTTTAGAAGAACAGATACCATGGGAATGCTTAATAAAAATTATTTTGTTTTAATAAATATTTACCAGCAATATTTAAGTGTTCATGGAGAATAGCACACCCCTTGCAATTATTGGATGCATAATGTTTCGCTATTTTCTCCATATCTTACCCTCCAATTTCTAATGAGTGTGGTACTCACTGATATTTAAATTCAACTATAAGCTATATGTTAAATATCCTGCATGTCCTGCATTAATGTGAAGATCTAAAGAAGTATTTGTGTATAATAGAATGTTTTAAAATAGGAAATGCAAAGGTTGCCAGAAGCAGTTCATCTCATTGAGAAAGCCAGCATGATGTTCATAGAGAGCGGTACGCCTGACACTGCTGCCATGGCACTGGACCGTGCTGGAAAGTAAGAAATTTAAAACAATAATTGAACTATCCATATATATGTTTATAGTACACAAATATGATGGCATATAGGTAATGGTATTTGGTGAAAGATTACAAATTTCAGATCTTTGTGGTTAAATGTATGAAAAAGCCTGCAACTATCATTTTGAAGGATAATGGGAAAAATGGTCAACACCAGTGCAGTGTGCACATTTTACTTCTACATAATCTTCTTTTACTGTTCAGTCCTATTACCAATGTATAAAACATTCACACATCTGTAAGTGTAATTGCAAATACTGCTGTAAATATGGAGCAGTCTCATAATGGATAAAAAATGAAATTCTCTTGCTGAATAAGTGTGTTCTCAATTGCATCACTTTTTGCACAAAACTGATTTAGAATATTTATTTAATATCTCTGCCAAATCTATATCATCCCAACTGAACTCTGCATTTCCACTTGGATCAATGGAAGCACTCCTGCTTTGATCCAGAAGGTTATGGCTTCATGGCCATTCCATAAACTTGTACAAAAACCTAGACTGACATTTCACTTCAGTATTGAAAGAATGCTTCACTATTTGATTTTCTGTATTTTGAATGTGATGAAAAACCGAGGGCTCATTTGCCCTTTCAGATAGATTTGAAGAATTGTTGAAGGGGGAGCTGGTGGTGCAGTGATATTGTCATCGGACTAGTAATCCAAAGACCAGTGTAATCCGGGTTCGAATCCGACCATTGCAGATGGTGAAATTTGAATTCAATAAATATCTGGAATTAAAAGTCTTATGATGACCATGAAGCTATTGTCAATTGTCGTAAAAACCCATCTGGTTCACTAATGTCCTTTAAGGAAGGAAGTCTGCTGTCCTTACCTGGTCTGCCCTACATGTGACTCCAGATCCACAGTAATGTGGTTGAAATGGCCTAGCAAACCACTAAAAAGTGTAAAAGGAATGGAACTGAATGCGCTACCCCGCATCGACCTAGGCACCGGAAACGACAACAGCAAACTTAGCCCTGTCGACCCTGCAAAGTCCTCCTTACTAATATCTGGTGTCTCGTGCCAAAATTGGGAGAGCTGTCTCAAAGACTAGTCAAACAAGAGCCTGACATAGTCATCCTCATACAACGTCCCAGGCACCATCATCATCACTGCTAGCCATGACTGCAAAATAAAAGCTATTCAAAAAAAGCTGATTGTAGAATCTTCCACAACTGACACAATCCTATTCTGCCACTTGGGTGGTAACTGTGTTGTATGTTTCACAATATTATTAATGGGGAAAAAATGTTTTTGTTCTGTTTCAGGCTGATAGAAAATGTAAACTTGGAAAAAGCTGTAGCTCTTTACCAACAGGCTGCTTCAGTGTTTGAGGTAAGTTGTGGATACCCATGGACCTTTAAATTCAATTTTTAAATTGCTAATTTAAAAACTCAGTTGTTTGGCTGTTTTTTTCAGTTTATATTCATAGCATCAAAACCAGGAGAAATCAGATGTAGAAATAACCCAATAGAAGTGTAATAAAATCAAAATACTGTGGATGCTGGAAATCTGAAATGAAAATAGAAAAAGCTGGAAGAACTCAGCAGTCCTGCAGCATCTGCGGAGGGAGAAACAGAATTAATGTTTTAAGTCAAATATGACCCATACTTGACTGTTGTACTCAGGAGTCATATTTGACTTGTAACGTTAACTCTGTTTTTTTCTCCACAGATGCTGCCAGACCTGATGAGTTTTTCCAGAGCTTCCTGTTTTTATTTCAATAAAAGTATAAAGCCAGAGAAAATCAGTAACAGCTCAGTTTTTATTTTGAACACTAACGAGCCTCAAAAAATAAAGAACAGATTAATAAGGCACAGTTGATAACTCAATTATTTATTCAGTTCACATAGACTACTTTTCTGGGACTCGGTGGCAGTTCTAAAAGTCCTGGTAAGTGTGTGCTCACAACAGTTGTGCCAAAATAAGTTTGCCAAGGTTGATTCCACTGGAAACTTGAATGTAGCCTAGTCTGAAAAACATTCACTTAGAGTCAGCTGAGTCAAATTGAAGACTAAGGATGTGAGAAGTGAATAAAATGTTTTTGCTTGCAGCCAATAATCCAGCATCATCCTGTGAGGCTCCCTATATTAATTGATTGTAGAATTCAATACCGTGTAGGATTTTACTACATAACTGTTCAGGATTAAATTCATAGCAGTTGCATACAGGGTCAATTACATGGTTAACAGAAAAACAAAGTACTCAGTTGGTTTCCTTCCCCCCCTCATATCCTCACTAAATTATCTTCCACTTTGGATGTCTGAAATTCCCAATATTGCTTAGGATCGGAAAGATCAAAACCTTTTTTTTAAGTTTTGAACAGTCTATGAACAATATGACCAAGTGAACTTGCCTCAAGCTGCTTCTCTTCCTGAATTTGGTGCTGAAAGTTGGGTTGGGAGTTGTGCAATTATCATGCTAGAGATGTTGTTATCCGCATTACATATGTGCGTCATCACATAATTGTGACTAGCAAGACATGCACATCTTAGGACCCACTAGGATCAGATTTCCATTGGTTGCAACCAGAATTGGGCAGGAATAAACAACAATTGCATTTGCGTGGTGCCTTGATGTCACCAGGGCATGATTTTAATATGTATATTTGGTCCACACTTGACTCTTGTGGGAGTTTAGAGTTTCATTCATTTCCTAGTTTCTGCATTTAAGGAAATGAGGGTCAGATTGGGTTAGGTTGTCTGATATGTTAAACCCCTCCTGCCTGAAGGGGGATAGGGGAAGGTTAAAATCGAGGCCAATCTTTCAATGGAATAGGCACCTAATATAGAAGTTTGTATTGATTCATTCAAATACACTTAGGTGGATTTCTTTCATTTTGGTTTACATTTGATGTGTGATGAGTGTAGCATGCTTGGGAGAAACAGGTAACTTTGGACCTTGATTCCCAAAGCCCTCCACCACTGAGTCTTTCCTTGCGTTGTCTCTGGGTCTGTTGTAAACTAATTGCTACGATTAAGGAAAAACTATTATTGGTATCATGCAACCACCAGGATGCAAACTTAATGGGCCTTGATCTTCCTTTAATCTAGCAGTACCTATTTTTCACTGGAGGAAATTGTAGGCTGACAACACTGAGGCAGTGGAGGACTGCAGGGAAATATTGTAGAGGTGGAGCAGAGTGGAAGCTGACTCCATGTATGTAGATGAAGTCTATCATTGGTAGACTTAAAATAGTTTAGTGGGATTGGGAACAGATGCTGTTGCTTAAGATGTCCTTGCAGTGATTGAACAGGTGAGAGTGAAACCAAACAAGGGCATACATTGAGCTGCATAGTGGAGAGGTGGCATGGGGGAGGATTGTGTGAATGCTTTGCAGCAGTTGAGTAAAGATAATGCACCAAGGTCACAGTCACCCAATGTCAATGGTGACTTTAGTGGGCTGTTTTTGAGCCTAACAGTAGAAATTCGATTGGATAGATTCAAATAAGGGTAAGTAAGAGTGGCAGATATGGATCTGGGAGGCAACAACACATATAAGAGAGAAAAAGGAGGTTAGAGATGTTGCCAATAACCAGAAAAAATTCAGGAGTTTATCAATGGAAATTATTTTTAAAGAAGAGTTTAGAAGTCTCTGCAGATATCTTATTTAGAATGTGAACTGCATGTTGTGATTAAGTATGCTGTGTAGTTGATTATAAAATGTTGACTTTACTTTGTAACAATGGATTTTTCATTTGATAGAATGAAGAGCGTTTACGCCAGTCTGCTGAATTGCTTGGAAAAGTTTCACGGCTGCTAGTTAGGGCTCGCAGGTAAGGGCCTTTCCACAAACTGGATTTGGCTAACAAGATTTAAAATGAAGATAAATATATGGAATAGTGCTTTCTATTTATAAAGTTTTCTCCACTTCAATCAGTTGTTTAAAAAAAATGTAGCTGTAAATATGCATATTGTTTCTAAGGATACGAGGGAGAAGGGAATAGAGGTTTTTGCTGATAGAGGAGGAAGAATGAGGGGAAGCTCGAGTGGAGCTTAACACTGGGATGTGTTGGGCCAAATGGCCTGTTTCTATGCTGTATATCCCATGTAATTTTTAATCTGATATTGCAGCACAATATCAGATTAACCTTTTAACCCAGTGACTCTGGTAACTTCCGTTAGTGAAGAACCAACCAACTGTGTCCCAGAGCAATTAGGTTCACTTTTTAAAACTAAGTTCAGCACCTCAGGTTGCCTGGAAAATGATCTCCTTCAGCTTTGGCTGTGCCATTAGTGTGTTTTTTCTCTGCTGTCCTAACTGCAGCACCCTAGCTGTGATCTTGAACTTACTGTAAATGGAATCTTTTTCTTGGAGGCAACCATTTTATGGTACACCATTCTGAATTGTATGTGTTTCTCTACTGCTGTTGGTGTTTTCATTTTGAAATTGTAAATGTAAACAATTTAACAAATAGCCATTGATATGTTCTAAAATATCTTTCTGCTTGACTAGCATTATCTTTTCAAATGCAAAAGTAATTGGCCATAGTAGATATGTTTAAGGTTCTATTTATGTATGGAACAAATATTTGTTAAGAGTTTTTTTAAAGATATTGTCATTTTTATTAAATGCTTTAATAAATCATTTTTCCTGTTTTTAAGACTTGATGAAGCTGCAACATCTCTTCTGAAGGAAAAAAACATGTATAAGGAGATTGAGAATTACCCAACATGTTTTAAGGTAGACAAAGAAGATTTCCTTGCATTGACATTTGGAGATTTTTCTTTAAATTTCTATCTGACTGTCAACAATTCTACTTTCTGATGAACAGTGTAATCAGGAATTCATATAAAATTCTAAAGTTAAGTCCTCTAGTATGTTTTCCACTTGATCCACGTTTAGATACTAACTTGAAAGCATGTAATTCATTATATAATAAATTGAAAGAAAAATCTGTAACGCCCGCTGCGCTGCCTTATCAAATGCAATTAAAATAAATTGGTTAGCTAATTGATTAGCATTTAGTGAACAATCCTTTATATAGCAGAACTGGTTTATCTTTCAAAAATACGCTGATAGGTTATACACATTTTGTTCAGTGTAAAATTAGTTTAGGGAGTCTTTACCCAATTCCTGCTGAGTTGAGTAATGACCCAGAAAGCAAAATTGCTCATAAACCGACAAGAATTAAAGTTAATTGATAATCTTGCTCAGATGCCTTAACATTTTCTGTCAGAAATTAGATTCATATCAATACAGTAAAAAGTGAACCTCTGAAATTGTGCTTGGGATACAGTAGGAAGGAGTTTGACTTTGTGCAATATTTGACAAGAGTATCCAGCACTCACTTTGAAGTATTGTTTCGTTCCACAAGACTGAGCACAAAAATTTGAGTATCAAAAACATAATCATAATGTGGTTAAATATGTTTCCCATTAAAGTTTTTGTTACAATTTGCATACTGTTGTTCTAGGAAAATTCTTCTATACATGTGGTATTATGCTCCTTTTATTTTTGGGTACAATTCTAAATGTTCACTTTTTTGCATTCATGGAATGTGAGCATTGCTGACTATGCAGCATTTGTTGCCCATCCCTAATTGCCCTTGAAAAGTTGGTTGTGAGCTGCCTTCTTGAACCAC
Source organism: Carcharodon carcharias (assembly GCF_017639515.1). Lineage (NCBI taxonomy): Eukaryota > Metazoa > Chordata > Chondrichthyes > Lamniformes > Lamnidae > Carcharodon > Carcharodon carcharias. Next base: position 173,103,468 of record NC_054472.1, read on the forward strand.
TGCAGGTGTAGGGAGGGAGTCCCAGGATTTTGACCCAGCGACAGTGAAGGAAGGCAATATATTTCCAAGTTAGGATGGTGAGTGGCTTGGCGGGGAACTTCCAGGTGGTGGTGCTCACATCTGTCTGCTGCCCTGGTCCTTCTAGATGGTAGTGGCCGTGGGTTTGGAAGGTACTGTCGGAAGGAGCCTTGTTGAATTCCTGCAGTGCAAAATGTAGATGGTACACACTGCTGCCACTGTGCGTTGATTCTGGAGACCATAAGATATAGGAGCAGAAGTAGGCCATTTGGCCTGTCGAGTCTGCTCCACTATTCAATGAGATCATGGCTGATCTGATAATCCTCAACTCCTTTCCTTCCTGCCTTTTTCCCATAACCCTTGATTCCCTTACTGATTAAAAATGTGTCTATCTCAGCCTTGAATATACGTAACAACCCAGCCTCTACAGCCCCCTGTGGTAAAGAATTCCACAGATTGACTACCCTCTGAGAGAAAAAAATTCCTCCTCAACTTTGTTTTAAATGGGCGCCCCCTTACTCTGAGATTATGAAGGGAGTGTTTGTGGATGGGTGCTAATCAAGCGGGCTGCTTTGTCCTGGATGGCGTCAAGCCTCTTTTGAGTGTTGTTGGAGCTCCACTTATCCAGGCAAGTGGAGAATATTCCATCACACTCCTGACTTGTGCCTTGTAGATGGTGGACAGGCCTTGGGAAGTCGGGAGCTGAGTTACTCGCCGCAGGATTCCTAGCCTCTGACCTCTTTTAGCCAGAGTATTTATATGGCTAGTCCAGTTTAGTTTCTGGTCAATGGTAACACCTCAGGATGTTGATAGTGGGGGATTCAGCAATGGTAATGCTATTGAATGTCAAGGGGTGATGGTTAGATTCTCTCATGTTGGAGATGGTCATTGCCTGTTACTTGTTACTTGTCAGCCCAAGCCTGGATGTTGTCCAGATCTTGCTGCATTTGGACATGGAATGCTTCGGTTTCTAAGGAGCCGCAAATGGTGCTGAACATTGTGCAATCATCTGCAAACATTCCTACTTCTGACCCTATGATGGAGGGAAGGTCATTGATGAAGCAGCTGAAGATGGTTGAGCCTAAGACACTACCCTGAGGAACTCCTGCAGCGATGTCCCGGAATTCAGATGATTGATCTACCACAACCATCTTTATTTGTATAGGTATGACTCCAACCAGCGGAGAGTCTTCCCCCCCCGCCCCCCCCTCCGATTCCCAATAACCCCAATTTGCTTGGGTTCCTTGATGCCACGCTTGGTCAAATGCTGCCTTGATGTCAAGGGCATTCACTCTCACCTCGCCTCTGGAATTCAGTTCTTATGTCCATGTTTGAACCAAGGCTGTAATGAGGTCAAGGCTGTAATGAGGTCAGGAGCTGAGTGGCCCTGGTGCAACCCAAACTGGGCATCAGTGAGCAGGCTATTGCTAAGCAAGTACTGCTTGATAGCACTGTTGATGACTCCTTCCTTTGCTTTACTGATGATGGAGAGTAGACTGATGGGGCAGTAATTGGCCAGGTTGGATTTGTCCTCTTTTTGGTGTGCAGGACATACCTGGGCAATTTTCCACATTGCCGGGTAGATGTCAGTGTTGTATCTGTACTGGAACAGCTTAGCTAGGGGTGCGGCAAGTTCTGGAGCACAAGTCTTCAGTACTACTGCTGGAATATTGTCAGGGCCCATAGCCTTTACAGTATCCAGTCCTTTCAGCCATTTCTTGATGTCATGTGGAGTGAATCAAATCTGTCTGCCTTACCTGGTCTGGCCTACATGTGACTCCAGACCCACATCAATCTGGTTGACTCTTAAGTGCCTCTGAAATGGCTGAGCAAGCCACTCAGTTGTATCAAACTGCTACAAAGTCTCTCAAAAAAGGAATGAAACCAAATGGACTGGTACCTAGGCATCAGTCTAGGTACCGGAAATGACAACAGCAATCTCAGCCCTGTCGACCCTGCAAAGTCCTCCTTACTAACATCTGGGGGCTAGTGCCAAAATTGGGAAAGCTGTCTCATAGACTAGTCAAGCAAGAGCCTAACATAGTCATGCTCACGGAATCATAACTTACAGATAATGTCCCAGACATCATCATCACCATCCCTGGGTACGTCCTGTCCCACCGGCACAGTGCGATACAGTCGAGAGGGAATTGCCCTGGGAGTCCTCAATATCAACTCTGGACCCCATGAAGTTTCAAGGCATCAGGTCAAACATGGGCAAGGAAACCTTCTGCGGATTACCCTCCCTCAGCTGATGAATCAGTGCTCCTCCATGTCGAACACCACTTGAAGGAAGCACTGAGGGTGGCAAGGGCGCAGAATGTACTCTGGGTGAGGGATTTCAATGTCCATCACTAAGAGTGGCTCGGTAGCACCACTGCTGGCCGAGTCCTAAAGGACATAGCTGCTAGACTGGGTCTGTGGCAGGTGGTGTGGGAACCAACAAGAGGGCAAAAGATACTTGACCACGTCCTCACCAACCTGCCTGCTGCAGATGCATGATAGTATCGGTAGGAGTGACCACTACACAGTTGTTGTGGAGAAGAAATCCCACCTCCACGTTGAAGATACCCTCATGGTTCGGCATATCCCCCACTCTACCATTACCATCAAGCCAGGCGATGAAACCTGGTTCAATGAAGAGTGCAGGAGGACAATTAAACAACTCACTGGAGGAGGAGGCTCCACAAATATCCCCATCCTCAATGATGGAGGAGCCCAGCACATTAGTGCAAAAGATAAGGCTGAAGCATTTGCTACAATCTTCAGACAGAAGTGCCAAGTGGATGATCCATCTCAGCCTCCTCCTCCGGAGGCCCCCAACATCACAGGTGCCAATCTTCAGCCAATTCGATTCGCTCCATGTGATGTCAAGAAACGGCTGAAAGCACTGGATACGGCAAAGGCTATGGGCCCTGACGATATTCCGGCAATAGTACTGAAGACTTGTGCTCCAGAACTTGCTGCGCCCCCTAGCCAAGCTGTTCCAGTGCAGCTACAACACTGGCATCTATCCAGCTATGTGGAAAATTGCTTAGCTATGTCCTGCCCACAAAATGCAAGACAAATCTATCCTGGCTAATTATCGCCCCATCAATCTACTATCGATCATCAGTAAGTTAATGGAAGGGGTCATCAACAGTGTTATCAAGTGGCACTTGCTTAGCAATAATTTGCACACTGATGGCCAGTTTGGGTTCTGCCAGGGCTACTTAGCTCCTGATCCCATTACAGCCTTGGTTCAAACATGGACAAAAGAGCTGAATTGAGAGTGATTGCCTTTGACAGTGAGGCTGCATTTGACCTAGTATGACTTCAAGGAGCCCTAGCAAAACTGGATTCAATGGGAGTCAGGGGGAAAACTCTCTGCTGGTTGGAGTCATACCTAGCACAAAAGAAGATGGTTTGTGGTTGGTGGAGGTCAGTCATCTCAGCTTCAGAACATCACTGCGGGAGTTCCTCAGGGTAGTGTTCTAGGCCCAACCATCTTCAGCTACTTCATTAATGACCTTCCTTCCATTATAAGGTCAGAAGTGGGGATGTTTGCTGATGATTGCACAATGTTCACCATTTGTGACTCCTCAGATACTGAAGCCGTCCATGTTCAAATGCAGCAAGACCTGGACAGTTTCCAGGCTTGGGCTGACAAGTGGGAAGTAACATTGGCGCCACACAAGTGTTAGGCGTTGACCATCTCCAGCAAAAGAAAATCCAATCATTGCCCCTTGATGTTCAATGGCATTACCATCACTGAATCCCCCACTATCAACATCCTGGGGTTACCATTGACCAGAAACTGAACTGGACTAGCCATATAAATACTGTGGCTAGTCAGAAGCTAGGAATTGTGTGAGAAGTAACTCATCTCTTTACTCCCCAAAACCTGTCCACCATTTACAAGGCGCAAGTCAGGGGTATAATGGAATACTCCCCACTTAACTGAATGAGTGAAGCTCCCACAACACTCAAGAAGCTTGACATTATCCAGGACAAAGCAGCCCACTTGATTGGCACTACATCCGCAAACATTCACTCCCTCCACCACTGACGCACAGTGGCAGCAGTGTGTACTATCTACAAGATGCACTGCAAGAATTCACCAAGGCTCCTTCGACAGCACCTTCCAAACCCACGACCACTACCATCTAGAAGGACAAGGGCAGCAGATAGATGGGAACACCACTACCTGGAAATTCCCCTCCAAGCTACTCACCATCCTGACTTGCAAATATATCACCGTTCCTTCACTGTCGCTAGGTCAAAATCCTGGAACTCCCTAACAGCACTGTGGGTGTACCTACACCACATGGACTGCAGCGGTTCAAGAAGGCAGCTCACCACCACCTTCTCAAGGGCAACCAGGGTAGGGCAATAAATGCTGGCCCAGACAGCGAAGCCCACATCCCATGAATGAATTAAAAAAAAGAGAGGGTAAGGAAATAAACTGCCCTTTCAGAAACTCTGGCGGATGCAGAATTTATAGTAAATTTTGGAGAGAAAAGTGGATAAATATTTGAAAACATAAAATAAAATGGAAAGAACAGAAGATTGCAACAAAATAGATAGTTTTCAGATAGTTTGCACAGCAACAATGACTTCCTGATTCTTTATACAATAATGGGTCTTAAGTGATCAAGGCAAATTGGTCTGCAAATGTTGTTATCTAATGATTCAAAATCGAGGTAAAATTCACCTCTGCCAGGTGAGTAAAACAGGTAATAACGAATCAGCCGTTGACTTCAAAGGAAAGGAAAGTAAGACGGGATATATAACAGGTTGTTAATCTGCACCTTCCCATTTATAGATCCATCAAAGTTAAATTTAAACCCCACAGTCTTTCTGATAGGTCTCATGGTTGGCAATAGCAATGATTAAATATGCTCTACCTGTGGTCAGCAGCCAAGCAATTGTGGCTGACTGCTGACCTCCAACACAGCTGCCCACAAACATCTTGTAATCCCTGTGGTATGGATTTTCCTTTTCCTGACCTCAGTTTGAATCTGTGCTATCATCAAGCAAGGTAAGCAGCCAACTACACTGAAGTATTCTCACAGACACCAAACCAGAAAATAAAAATCACTGAATTTTTCACTCTTAGTTCAAATTTTAAAGAAAGTGAAATAAATGACTTAGATATATACATGGGATTATGGTAGAAACTGAAACATCATAAACTTTAAAAATTTTAATTGTGCTTTTTTTTATCATCATGGAAAAGTTTGAACTTCTACTAACATTAGTTTTCAGTGCCAATAAGGTTGTTCAGCAATAATTGAGGTCAGTATGCCATTTAAAAGCCCAGTTACACTTCATTATTTTTACAGTGAGACAAATAGCATAAAAGGGAGGTTTTCTTAAATCCAATGGATTTTACTTGATTGCAGTCTGGGGGCTTCTGCAGTGCAGGGTAGCATAGAACCCCAACAGGCAACTCCTGAATTTCCATGTTTAACTGTGCACATGTAGACTCTAGCAGTTGTTGTCCATTTCAGAGAAGTAATGTGTTGACTGTTCCACCATCTTTACTACCACAAAATTTGGGACAATGTGTTTTAACTTTGGTCTCAGAAACTCTGAGCAGAATATTAAGCTCAGCGGGTGGGCAGCGCCCGACTCAAGCGAGCGTAAAACGACACACGATGACGTTGGGCGAGCATCCTGATCATTGCACAGTCCAGCGATATTTCGTTTGGCGGGCATGCGCTAGAGTTGGCAGCGAGCCCGCCGGCTTTCCGACTGCCCCCACCGATCCCGCACGCCATGGGCAAAATTTTGCCCTTTGTGTTGTTAGAGCAAAAGAATGTACTCTGTTACAACAACTGGCCACATTTGCAATATAAATATACGTGATGGTGAAAGTCTTCAGGGGGAACAAAGCACAACAACTTTGAGAGGTAGAAATTTTTGAAAAGCCTCAACTTGTGGATGACTCATTTGAAATATATTTTACTCAAGGAAGGGAAAATTGTAAGCACTATTTCTTCATGTGTTTATTGCATTAATGAGTTTTTAATCATATTACTGCCTGTTTGTTTTAGAAAACAATTGCACAAGTCTTGGTCCAACTACATAGGAATGACTATGTAGCTGCAGACAAATGTGTTCGAGAAAGCTACAGGTAAGCATTAACATGTTATGTCTGGGTCTCTTTTGTCTTTTTTTTGGTGAAAGGAGGGAATACTTTATTTTTACCTAATTGAAAATGGTTAAGTTAGTGTGAAAGCTTGGTGGCCTATTGGATTAGCACTGTCCTCCAGCTTGAAAGAATAGCTTAAAGACTTTTTCCACTGGCTGAAAGGTTTCAATCTAGTCTAATGGGCATAGCAATAAAGTGTCATATTGTACCAAATTATGACTATTGTCACTAACTCAGTTGTAGTTTGGTAGCACAGTGCATCAAAAGATACGAGTTCAAGCCAGTGGCGGAGTGGCCGCTGTTGCGTGCGTAGGACACCAGCTTAATTTAGCGCCCTATCTACTGCAGATCGGGTGACCATTGGAGTTGGAAGCACAATGCTCCATATAGGGGAAGGAAAGGGCATTCATGTGGCCCCAACGAACCATCTTGAGGGGTTTCCCCTCCGATCTGAGGGGCCTGCTGGCTTATCTTCCTGATTATTATATTTAATTTAATCCCTCTGAAGGTGCCTCCATTTAACCCCTCTCCCAGTGGGCCACTGAGGCTTCAGAGCTTGCCTATCATCCTTGAAAGAGTGGCGAACTTGGAGATGGTCAATTAGGAGGTTGCCTCCCTGTCGCTGTCCCATTCTTGCTGCTGATAGGTTCAAGCTCGAGCCCCGTTTGGTCCCAACACTGGAGTTCTGAAGCCCACACTAAAATCCTGCCTCTTTTGTTTGAAATAAGGAGGTGTACTAAAATCCTTCATTTTGAGGCCCAAAGATTTCTTACAGAAGTAAAAAATAAGTGTTATTCTGAAGATCTAAACAAGTTTACTCTTAAAATCAGCAGCTGAAAGCTGCTGAAATCTGTCAACATAAACATATTTGTTAACCCAAAAAATGACCGTACTATATCAAATCCTCTTGCTGTTTATAAATAGCCAACTATATATTCTATAAGTTTAAATATTAATCTTTTAAAAATTCACTTGTGTAAAAATTGATCTTTTTAAAACATATTTAAAGTGTTATGCTAGACTTGTTTTTATCCAATTATTCATTTTACCCACATTTTGTGTTCAGCTACAATGTTGTGATCTTTTAATGCAGTCAGAACACTACCTACTTTCATTATAATTGTAGCAATGACAGTAACTCACAGTTACAGTACTTTAGCAGAGTAAAAACCTAATAGCACCTTCATTTCCATCATTTTGGTTGAGATATAAAGGGGGTGAAATTGCTTTACTTCAGTGGCATGAAACAGGCTTGTAGCAAATTGGTGACTGATTTTTCACCATGCTAGTTTTATTTTCCATCAGCTTGCATACGAGTAGGAGCAGGAGTAGGCCACTCGAGCCTGCTCCACCATTCAATAAGATCATGGCTGATCTGATTGTAACCTCAACTCCATATTCTTGCATACCCCCATAATGTTTCACCCCCTTGCTTATCAAAACTCTATCTACCTCTGCCTTAAAAATATTCAAAGATTCTGCTTCCACCGCCTTTTCAAGAAGAGAGTTCCAAAGACTCAGGATCCTCAGAGAGAAAAAAAAATTCTCCTCACCTCTGTCTTAAATGGGCGACCCCTTATTTTTAAATATTGACCCCTAGTTCCAGATTCTCCCACAGGAGGAAACATCCTTTCCACATCCATCCTCTCGAGACTCCTCAGATTCTTATATGTTTCAGTAAAGTCACGTCTTCTAAATTCCAAGCCTAGCCTGTCCAACCTTTCCACATAAGATGACCTGCCCAATCCAGGTATTAGTTTAGTAACCTTCTCTGAACTGCTTCCAACGTATTTACATCCTTCCTTAAATAAGGATACCAATACTGTACATAGTACTCCAGATGTGGCCTCACCTGTTTAACTTCCCTATTTTTGTATTCAATTCCCCTCTCAAATTATATCATTCTATTAGCTTTCTTAGTTACTTGCTATACCTGCATACTAACCTTTTGTGATTAATGCACTAGGACACCCAGATCCCTCTGCATCTCAGAGCTTTGCAGTCTCTCACCATTTAGATAATATGCTTCTTTTTCATTTTTTCTGCCAAAACGGACAATTTCACATTTTCTGACATTATACTCTATTTACCACTCACTTAACCTATTTGTATCCCTTTTGTAGCCTCACGTCTTCTATACAACTTACTTTCCTGCCCACCTTTGTGTTATCAGCAAATTAGCAACCATACCTTCGATCCCTTCATCCAAGTCATTTATATAAATTGTAAAAAGTTGAGGCGTCAACACTGATCCCTGTGGCACACCACTCGTCACATCTTGCCAACCAAAAAAATGACCGATTTATGCCTACTCTGTTTCCTGTTAGCTAGCTCATCTTTTAACCATGCCAATATGTTACTTCACCATGAGCTTTTATTTTCCGCAATAAGCTTTGATATGGCGCCTTATGAAATGTCTTCTAAAAATCTAAGTACAGTACATGCACCGGTTTACTTTATTCACAGCATATGTTACTTCTTCAAAGAACTCCAATAAATTGGTTAAAATGGGGCTGTAACTTCCAAGCTCCCCAGCAAATTTAGCAACCATACCTTCGGACCCTTCATTCAAGTCATTTATATAAACTGTAAAGAATTAAAACCTCTTCTAACTTCAGGTGAACTATTGTAAAGACTCACACTGACTCCCCACCCCTACAGAACATATCCCACACCACCGATAGCCACCCCCGACTAACCAACACCCTCGGTATTCCTCAACCCCCCCCCATACCCCATGGGAATCCCCCCACCTGCAGGCCCGACTCCCCTCACCCACCGAGGTCCAACACTCCCTCCCGAGGTCTGTGCCCACCTCCCACCCTCACACCTTCTTCTCCCTCCCAGAAACATGATAGGGTCCCCCTTGTCCTCACGTATCACCCCACCAGCCTCCGCATTCAAAGGATCATCCGCCATTTCCGCTAACTCCAGCATGGTGCCACCACCAAACACATCTTCCCTTCACCCCCCCCCCCCCGCCCCCCCGGTGGCATTCTGTAGGGATCCTTCCCTCCATGACACCCTGGTCCACTCCTCCACCACCCCCTACACCTCAACCCCCTCCCACGGCATCTTCCCATGCAACCGCAGAAGATGCAACACCTGCCCCTTCACTTCCACTCTCCTCACTGTCCAAGGGCCCAAACACTCATTTCAAGTGAAGCAGCATTTCTCTTGCACTTCCCTCAACTTAGTCTACTGCATTCGTTGCTCCCAATGCAGTTTCCTCTACATTGGAGAGACCAAATGCAGACTGGATGACCGCTTTGCAGAACACCTTTGGTCTGTCTGCAAGCATTACCCAGACCTCCCTGTCGGTTGCCATTTCAACACTGCACCCTGCTCTCATGCCCACATGTCCGTCCTTGGCTTGCTGCATTGTTCCTGTGAAGCTCAATGCAAACTGGAGGAACAGCACCTCATCTTCTGATTAGGCACTTTTACAACCTTCCAGACTGAATATTGAGTTCAACAATTTTAGATCATGAACTCTCTCCTCCATCCTCACCCCCTTTCCGATTTTCCCCTTCCTTTTTGTTTTTTCCAATAATTTATATAGATTTTTTTTTCCCACCTATTTCCATTATTTTTAAATGTATTTCCATCCATTGTTTTATCTCTACCTTTTAGCCTTTTTAGTATTCCACCCTTAATTAGTACATTCCTTTAGATAATATCACCATCTTCAACACCTTTTTGTCTCTGACATCTTTTGGTTATCTCCACCTATCACTGGCCCTCTCTCCAGCTCTTCTTGTCCCACCCCCTCCTTACACCAGCTTATATTTCACCCCTTTTCTATTTTTCCTTAGTTCTGTTGAAGAGTCATGTGGACTCGAAACGTTAACTGTGCTCCTCACCACAGATGCTGCCAGAACTACTGATGTCTATGTATTTGGCATCCAGGAAATGTGGACTAAATGGACAAACCTATTTTCTCAATCCAAGTTTGAACCAAAGAAAACTTAAACATGCTTCTTGGTTATATGTTTTCCCCTCAAAGTTCAGCTCATAAGATATAAATTACTGGTGCAGTTTCTGATGTAATTCTTCTTGTGCATAGTATACCAGGATTTAATGGCAGTGAAGACTGTACTGCTTTGGAGCAGCTACTGGAAGGATTTGATCAACAAGACCAGGACCAGGTTTCTGCTATCTGTAATTCACCTCTCTTCAAATACATGGATAATGATGTAAGCTTGGTTAACACTACTTTCTTGAGTGCCAATATTTTATGTTAGAACATATGTACATAAGAATTAGAAGAAGTTGGCAATAGAGCCCTTTGAGCCTGCTGCATCAGTCAATAAGATTGTGGCTGGTCTTCTACCGCAAGTTCACTTTCCTGCCCTATTTCTATATCCCTTTGTTCCCTTAGATAAAACTCTATCGATCTCAATTCCTCTGATAATTTTATGCATTTTATTGCTGCAGTAAGTACTATAGTTTACTTCTGTAGAAATCCTGTAACTTAATTTCCATAATCCTAATATTTTCATTCACTCCTCTAACCTTCCAACTCCCTGACCTTCCGATTAGCCCCCCTCGACCCTCCGACTCCATTCACGATTCTGACGCCTCCCCGACCCTCCAATTCCCCCCAACCTTCTGACTCTGCCCCCCAACCCAACCCCTCCACTCTATACTCCCTACCTCCCTGCACGCACCCCCACCCCTCCCAGCTACCCTGCCACCCATCCACTGCTATTTAAATGTCCCAAAGCTTTTCAGTGTGTTAGTGAATGAAGGTTTACCAGAATACAGCAGCTAGTGCTGTAAAAAGTGGGTGTGGCTTGGCTTCCCCAATGATCCTGCACTACGAAGGTGGGCTTCGTAGTATAAGATCAGGTATGCTGTGCATTTCTGAAGAGGCCTGGTTCGGAAGTTTGGATCAGAAGTGCAGAACTCCAGCAATGGGTAAGAAAATAGGAGTGATTGGCAATCCAATGGTGATCGCCACTTTTTGGAAAATTCAGCCCAATAACCTTTGAGGCAGCACAGTGTATATTCACCAGAATGGATTGTTCCAAAGGATAGCCTTTTACTAAAAATCATGCACCTGGTATTGTTTCATTAAATACTGTTACGACTGTAAATTGTTGTAGAATGAAGGTTTCATGGCTGCTTAACAGCTAATATCCACTGACATGCATAATGGTATTTCTATGTTCAGATACCATCTGAAATAACAATTGAAAGGAAACTTTTTGTTTCATGAATGTTATGAAGAAACCTGATGTCTACATGGGTAACACATGTGAGTCTTTGCACTCTAAAGAAGCCAGATTGTTGTTTATCCTGTGCTTCTAATGTCTCCTTTTACAGAAAAAGTGATGAAGCTGTGCCCTTTGCAAATATTTGGATTTAATGCATGCACTACCAAATATCTAGCATAGCAAATATCTTCTGAGAAGACTTCAAAGCTTCATATAATAGTCACTTTAATTTTTATAGGAAATGCTGTCCCTGATTCAGATGCTTTGAGCATATTATTGTCTAGCAGTTGCACAGTTTAGTACCTCGTGAAGCAGAGACAGCTAAATAGTAATAGGTTGATGAGAAGAGTAGGGATGATTAGTGACCAAAATGGGGATGTACGCATGGAGGCAGGGGCATAGCTGAGGTTCTAACTGAATACTTTGTATCTGCTTTTACCAAGTAAGTAGACGCAAGTCATGGTGAAAGAAGAGATAGTTAAGAAACTTGGTACTCTAAAAATTGATGAAGAGGAAGTATTGGATAGGTTGGCTGTGCTTAAAAGTTGATAGTCACCAGAGCTGGATGAGATACATCTGAGGAAAGTAAGGATAGAAATGGCAGTGGCACTGACCATAATCTTCCAATCCTCCTTAGATACAGGGATGGTGGCAGGGGATAGGAGAATTGCAAATGTTACACCCTTGTTCAAAAAAGGGTGTAAGGATGAATCCAGCAAGTACAGGCCAGTCAATTTAACCTTGCTCCTGGGAAAGCTATTAGAAACAATAATTTGAGACAAAGTTAACAGTCAAATGGACAATATGGATTAATTAAGCAAAGCCAGCTTGGATTTGTTAAAGACAAATCGTGTTTAACTAACTTACTTGAGTTTTTTGATGAGGTAACACAGAGTTGATGAGGGCCATACAGTTGATGTGGTGCACGTGGACTTCCAAAAGACACCTGATAAGCTGCTAGATAACAGGCTTGTCAGCAAAGTTGAAGCCCATGGAATAAAAGGGAGCAAGAATAAAAAGTTGGTTGAGTATTGGGTGAACAGTTGTTTTTTGGACTGGAAGAAGATAGGCAGTGGGATTCCCCAGGGGTCAGTGTTATGATCGATGCCTTGATGATCTATATTTGGTGTTCATGGCACAATTTCAAAATTTGTGGATGACTCAAAACTTAAAAGTATTGTGAACTGAAGGGGATGGTGATAAACTTCAAGAGGACTTCATTGGGCTGATGGAAAGAGTGGACAAGTGACATTACCATTATTCAAGAAGGGTAGTAAGGATAAACCAGGTAATTACAGGTCAGTGAGTCTTAACATCAGTAGTACGGAACCATTGGAAAAAATTCTGAGGGACAGGATTAATCTCCACTTGGAGAGGCAGGGATTTATCAGGGATAGTCAGCATGGCTTTGTCAGGGGGAGATCGTGTACAACAAATTTGAGTGAATTTTTTGAGGAGGTGACTGGTTGATGGACTTCAGTAAGGCTTTTGACAAGGTCCCTCATGGAAGAATGCTCAAGAAGATAAGAGCCCATGGGATCCAGTTGTCGTAAATATTGAGAAGGAAAGTCTTGGATTACAGGATGATATAGATGGGCTGGTAAGATTGGCGGAGCAGTGGCAAATGGAATTTAATCCTGAGAAGTGAGAGGTGATGCATTTTGGGAGGACTAATACAGCAAGGGAATACACAGTGAATGGTTGGACCCTAGTAAGTACAGAGGATCAGAGGGACGTTGGTGTACATGTTCATAGATCCCTGAAGGGAGCAGCACAGGTAGATAAGGTGGTTAAGAAGGCATATGGGATACTTGCCTTTATTAGCCGAGGCTTAAAATATAAGAGCAGGGAGGTTATGTTGGAGCTCTATAAAATGCTAGTTAGGCTGCAGTTGGCGTACTATGTGCAGTTCTGGTCGCCACTCTGTAGGAAGAACGTGATTGCATTAGAGGGTGCAGAGGAAATTCACCAGGATGTTGCCTGGGTTGGGGCGTTTCAGCGCTGAGGAGAGACTGGAGAGGCTAGGCTTGTTTTCCTTGGAGCAGAGAAGGCTGAGGAGGTACCTGATAGAAGTATACAAAATTGAGGGGCATAGGTAGAGTAGATAGGAAGAAACTTTTCCCCTTAGCGGGGATGTCAATAACCCAGGGTTGTAGATTTAAGGCAAGGGGCAGAAGGTTTTGAGGGGATTTGAGGAAAGATTTTTTCACTTAGAGGGTGGTTGGAATCTGGAACACACTGCCTGAGAGGGAGTAGAGGCTGGAACACTCACAACATTTAAGAAGTATTATGTGCAGTTCTGGAATCCACATTATAGGAAAGATGTGATTGCACTAGAGAGAGTGCAGAAGAGATTTACCAGGAAATTTCTTGGGCTGGAGAGTTTTAGTTATGAGGAGAGATTGGATAGACTGGGGTTATTTTCCTTGGAGCAGAGGAGATTGAGGAGGGACGTGATTGAGGTGTATAAAATTATGAGGGGCATAGATAGGGTAGACAGGAAGGAACTTTTCCTCTTGACGGATGGATCAATAACCAGGGGGCATAGATTTAAGGTAAGGGGCAGGAGGTTTAGAAGGGATATGAGGAAGATTTTTTTCAGGGTGGTGGGAATCTGGAACTCACTGCCTGAAAGAGTGGTAGAGGCAGAAACCCTCATAACATTTAAGAAGTATTTGGTTGTGCACTTGCAATGCCGTGGCATACAAGGCTGTGGGCCTAGTGCTGGAAAATGGGATTAGAATAGTTAGGTACTTATATGACTAGCGCAGGCTCGATGGGCCAAAGGGCCTTTTTCTGTGCTGTAGACCTCTATGACTATGACTATTTAGATGAGCACTTGAAACGCCATAGCGTACAGGGCTACAGGCCAAGTGCTGGAAAATGGGATTAGACTATATAGGTGCTTGATGGCCGGCATGGACATGGTGGGCCGAAGGACCTGTTTCTGTGCTGTATAACTCTATGAACCAATGACAGATGAAATTTAGTGCTTAGAAGTTTGAAGTGCGATTCATTTTAATAGGAAGATGAGGAGAGGCATTATAAAATAAAGGGTACAATTCTAAGGGGTTCAGGAGTAGTGGGATCTACAGGTATATGTGCATAAATTATTGAAGGTGGCAGGGTAGGTTAAGAAAGCAGTTAATAATGCATATGAGATCCTGGGTTTTATAAATAGAGGCATCAAGTACAAAAGTAAGGGAGTTATAATGAACATATATAAAAACACTGGTGCGGTCTCAAGTGGAGTATTGAGTCCAGTTCTGGGCACTATGTTTTAGGAAGGATGTGAAGGCAATTGAGAGGGTGCATAAAAGATCCACAAAAATGGTTCCAGGGATGAGGAACTTCAGTTACGTAGAGAGATTGGAGAAGTTGGGACTGTTCTCCTTGGAGAAGAGAAGATTGGATATAGGTTTTCAAAATCTTAAGGGGGCTTGACAGAGAAGATGGGGAGAAACTGTTCCCATTGACATAAGGATTGAGAACCGTAGGACACTGATTTAATGTGATTGACAAAAGAAGCAAAGGTGACTTGAAGAAATTTTTTAAATGCAGCACGTGGTTTGGATCTGGAATGCTCTGGGGCAAACATTTACGGGGATATTTCAGAGCTCACAGAATAGATACATTCCAACAAGTAAGAAAATGTCCAAGGACACACCATCCGTGGATAACTAGAAAGGTTAAAGATAGTATCAAACTTGAAGAAAAAGTATATAATTGTACAAAGACAGGTGGAAGGCCAGAAGATTGGAAAGAATATAAGGAACAGAAAAGGATGGCTAGAAGATTAATAAGGAAGGAAAAATTAAGAGTACGAGAGAAAGCTAGCCAGAAATATAAAAACAGATAGTAAGAGTTTCTATTAATATTTTAAAAAGAAACTAGTTAACAAAGTGAGCATTGGTGCTATAGAAAGTGAGTCTGGAGAATTGATAATGGAAAACAAGGAAATGGCAGATAACTTGAACAGGTATTTTGCATCAGTCTTCACTATAGAGGGTACAAGTAACATCCCAGAAGCAGCTATAAATCAGGAAATAGAAAGGAGGGAGGAACTCAGGAAAATTGCAATCGCCAGAGAACTGGTACTGAGTGAATTGGTGGAGCTGCGGGCTGGCAAGTGCCCAGGTCCTGATGGATTTCATCCTAGGGTCTTAAAAAAAAAAGTGGCTAGTGAGATAGTTGATATATTGGTTTTAATTTTCCAAAACTCCTTAGATTCAGGGAAGGCCCCATTAGCAAATGTAACTACTTTATTAAAAAAGGGAGACAGAAAGTAGAAAACTACAGGCCAGTTAGCTTAACACCTGTCATTAGGGAAAATGTTAGAAGCTGTTATTAAAGAAGCTAAAGCAGGGCACTTGGATAAGTTCAAGGTAATTAGGCAGATTCAGCATGGTTTTGTGAAAGGGAAATCGTGTTTAACTGACTTATTGAAGTTTTTTGAGGAAGTAACATATGCTGTGGATAAATGGGAACCGGAGGATGTACTGTATTTAGATTTGCAGAGGGCATTTGTTAAAGTGCCACATAAAAGATTATTGCAGAAAATAAAAGCTCATGGTATAAGGGGTAACATTGGCATGGATAACAGGAAGCAGAGAGTAGGCATAAATGGGTCGTTTTCAAGTTGGCAGGATGTAATGAGTGGTGTGCCACAGTGATCAGTGCTAGGACTTGGATGAAGGGCTGGATGGGACGGTTGCCAAATTTGCTGATGACACAAAGTTAGGTAGGAAAGTGAGTTGTGAAGAGGACAAAAGGAGGCTACAGAACGACAATAGATAGGTTAAGACTCCAGCAAAACTGGAGTCAAAACTGGGAAAACTCTCCGCTGGTTGGATTCTACCTAGCACAAAGGAAGATGGTTGTGGTTGTTGGAGATCAGTCATCTCAGTTCCAGGACATCACTGCAGGAGTTCCTCAGGGTAGGGTCCTCGGCCCAACCATCTTCAGCTGCTTCATCAATAACCTTCCTTTCATCATAAGGTCAGAAGAGGGGATGTTCTCTGATGATTGCACAATGTTCAGCACCATTTGCGACTCCTCAGATACTGAAGCAGTCCATGTACAAATGCAGCAAGTCCTGGACAATATCCAGGCTTGGGCTGACTAGTGGCAAGTAACATTCGTGCCACACAAGTGTCAGGCAATGACCATCTCCAGCAAGAGAGAATCTAACCATAGCCCCTTGATGTTCAGTGGCATCACCATCACTGAATCCTCCACTATTAACATCTAGATGTTATCATTGGCCAGAAAGTGAATTGGACTAGCCATATAAATACCGTGGTTACAAGAGCAGGTCAGAGGCTAGGAATCGTGTGACGAGTAACTCACCTCATGACTCCCCAAATCCTGCCCACCTTCTAGAAGGCACAAGTCAAGAGTGTAATGGAATACTCCCCACTTGCCTGGGTGAGTGCAGCTCCCACAACACTCAAGAAGCTTGACACCATCCAGGACTAAGCAGCCCGCTTGATCGGCATCACGGCCACAAACATTCACTTTTTTATTCATTCACAGATGTGGGCTTTGCTGTCTGGGCCACTATTTATTGCCCTTGAGAAGGTGGTGATGAGCTGCCTTCTTGAACTGCTGCAGTCCATGTGGTGCAAGTACACCCACAGTGCTCCTTCCACCACCAACACAGGGTAGCAGCAGTGTGTACCACCTACAAGATGCACTGCAGGAATTCACCGAGGCTCCTTAGACAGCACTTTCCAAACCCACGACCACTACCATCTAGAAGGACAAGGGCAGCAGATAGATGGGAACCTGAAAGTTCCCCTCCAAGTCACTCACCATCCTGACTTGGAAATATATCACCGTTCTTTTACTGTCGCTGTTTCAAAATCCTGGAACTCCCTTCCTAACAGCACTGTGGGTGCTGATAGAATGTTATCATTTATTGCGAGGTGAATTGAATACAAAATTGGGAGATTATGCTTCAGC
This sequence comes from Carcharodon carcharias, assembly GCF_017639515.1. Classification (NCBI taxonomy): domain Eukaryota; kingdom Metazoa; phylum Chordata; class Chondrichthyes; order Lamniformes; family Lamnidae; genus Carcharodon; species Carcharodon carcharias. The sequence goes on from NC_054472.1 coordinate 173,120,805, forward strand.
TATACAGAGCACTAGTGAAAGTAGTGGGTACAATATTGGTCACCTTATTTAAGGAAGGATGTAAATACTTTGGAAGCAGTTCAGAGAATGTTTATCAAACTAAAACCTGGAATGGCTTGGTTGTCTTATGAGGAAAGGTTGGACAGACTAGGCTTGTTTCCGCTGGAGTTTAGGTGACTATTGAAAGATATAAGACCCTGAGAGGACTTGACAGGGTGGATGTGGAGAGGATGTTTCCTCTTATGGGAGAATCTAGAACTAGGGGTCACTGTTTAAAAATAAGGGGTTGCCCATTTAAAACAGAGATGAGAATTTTTTTCTCTTAGGGTCATGAATCTTTGGAACTCCCTTCCTGAAAAGGTGGTGGAAGCAGTCTTTGAATATTTTTAAGACAGAGCTAGATAGATTGTTTTTATCTAGATAGATTCTTGGTACCCAAGGGGGTGAGAGGTTATTGGAAGTAGCTGGGATGCACATCTGAGGTTACTATCAGATCAATAATGATCTTATTAAATGATGAAGCAGGCTCAAGGGGCCGAATAGTCTACCCCTGCTCCTTGTTCGTATGTTCGTATGAGTGTGTGATGGAGGCAGATTCAATTGAGGCTTCCAAAAGAGAACTTGATAATTCTCTGAACAGAAAAAATTTGCAGGGCTACGGGGTAAAGGTGGGGGAGTGGAACTAAATGAGTTCCTGTTGAAGTGAGCCAGCATGGACACCATGGACCGAATGGCTTCTTTCTGTGCTGTAACCATTCTATGATCCGATGAACAAGCAACCAACAACAGGCCTAGGATAAAATATGGCCAACTACCACAGGATTATTTGGACATTCTTGGTTTTTTATGAGTTCGCATGATGAGGACTAATAATTATCTGATGAAAACTAATTTTAAATTGTATGTATATTGGAAAAAAATTACTGTCACTAAATTAGGCATTTGAACATTTCCTGTATCTAAGATTACTTAATGTATTTTTCTAGTATGCCAAACTCTCTCTCAGTTTAAGAGTCCCTGGAGGAGGAACAAAGAAAAAGCCACCTGAGGCACAACAAGAAGCTGGAGAGTCCGCACAAGATGCAGCTGGTACTGTTAATGAAGAGGACGATGAGTACTCCTCTGGATTGTGCTAGTTATGGACACATCTCTTATTTGACATGTTTCAGGTCAAATTGGAGTGCTTAGAAGTGAAGGCCAAAGCTCAAAATAATTCAGACTCTCGTCTTTAGCTGCCAACCTTTAACCTGCAAGATTCTGGGTTGCATAGGAATGGCTCGAGAACCAGGTTGATTTACAGATGACATTGTGAAGCATTTAGGTTTGGTGGCAACATTTAGATTTGGCTAATTTTGCATTATGTTTAATTTAGATAATCTTAAATGTGCTTTTTTGTTTTGGAAATGTAATCTTAAATGTGCAATTTCTTCTGGTTCTACCTAGACTATTTTAAATCGGTGTAAAGAAATCTTGCTATGGAGAACATATTTTTCTTTTTATAGGCTTCCCACACATATGTCATACTATATGTCATTAATGCAGTTTATTTATTATACCAACGCAACAACAGATTTGTTTTTCGTCTATTAAGACATTGAATAGTGACAACTTTGGGAAGACTATAAAATGGGAGAAATTTAAAAATATGTTCAGAATTAATTTACCAAACAACATTGTAGCTTTGAAATACTATTGCACACAGTTAACAAAAGGATACTGTATCATTAAGGCTGGATATTGCTACCATTAAAGTGTTCCTTTTACACTTATGCCATGATGTGGGAACATATGCTTAAAAATTGAAATATTTGTACATGTTCAATAGAATTCAGTATTTATGATCTATCATGTATATACGTGTTGTCTAATTCAAGTGATAATGTGCATGTTTCGGCAATTGTCAGTTAATGTATCCTATAAGACTTGAGTACAAACTTACAAAAAGCTTTTTGTAAGTGCATTTTCAATCTTAAAATTTTAACTTTAACCCAACACTATAAAAGTAATTCAAGATGTTCATGCAAATGACTTCATGGTAACTTAAATATCATAAAAGGAACAAAATTGTAATTTCCTGATATTGCTGCCACTGAGAAAATAAGGCCAGCAGGTCAGTAAATACTTATTGATGTTCTTTATCTGTGTTTGTTAATGGTGTCACAATGTGAACTTGAAAAAGCTGCTTTGTTATGTATACAGGTTTTGAAATTTGTCCAAAGTAAAGTATTGTACTTAACTGAATTGTTTTTTTGAGTGATGTGTTTTACTGAACCTGTTGCAATTTACTCATGCCTGCCGCAATGGGTAGCTTCTCATATTTGTCAAAATTTAAAGAGGCTTCTAAGCACGGTTTTTTTTGAACCTGGCTTAATTAACAATGGTGCATCTTGAACATACTTGATTTAATAATGTTTTTCATCTTGCCCAGGCCTCATATATCCAATTACTGCTAAATTCAGCCACTATTATTTGACTGAATTGCAAATTAAAGCACTGCCCTATATCAAGCTGAGTTTTCTTTGTATAGCACAGCTGTTAAGAATGACTTTTATGTTTGCAAGCTTTTATTTCTTCTTGATTGGAACCTACAAAAGAAATATATTATCCTCAAAGGATCCATGTTTACCTATGGTCAAAAGGCCATTGGGTCATTCAAATCTTTCACTGGAGAAAATTAATGTTGTTACATCCCCAAACAGAATTCTATACGGTTACTTAAACCAAACACCCACACCCACTGGAAAGTAGTTAACAGAAGCCAGTATGCATTTTGGCCAAGGTACATTTGAATCAATGTTATGATTAATGTTATCAGATTAAAGGTAAATAGGAGAAATATTTTACAGATTGATAAACTAAAGACCAGTAGGAATTTAAAAACAAATTTTAAAAACTAATTAAATAAAATAGAGATGCAGGGCCAGGTGATGTGTTGTAGCTGTATGATGTGGAAGGTAGTGGACCCCATTGTGGTTCCTAGTGACCAATTCTGTAGCAAATGTTGGTTGCTCAAGGAACTCCGGCTCAGAGTTGATGAGCTGGAGTCTGAGCTTCGGACACTGCGACACATCAGGGAGGGGAAGAGTTACCTGGACACTGTTTCAGGAGACAGTCACACCCCTTAGATTAACTACCTTAGATTCGGCCAATGGTCAGGGACAGGAGGGTGTGACTATGAGTGAGGCAGGTAGAGGGATCCAGGAAGTAGCACTGCAGGAGCCTTAGCCCTTGCCTTTATCCAACAGGTTCAAGATTCTTGCTCCCTGTGTGGATGAGAGCGGGGACTGTAGGAAGGATGAGCAAACTGACCATAGTACCATGGTACAGGGAGCCATTCAAGTGGTAGGAGAAAAGAGAAATATAGTTGTAATCGGGGATAGTATAGTTAAGGGAATAGATACTGTTCTCTATAGCCAGGATCGAGAGTCCCGAAGGCTGTGTTGCCAACTTGGTGCCAGGGTTAAGGATATCTCATTTGGGCTGCAGAGGAACTTGGAATTAGAGGGAAAAGATCTAATTGTTGTGGTGCATGTAAGTACCAACAATATAGGTAGAAGAAGGAAAGAGGTTCTGCTGAGGGAATACGAGCAGCTGAGGGAATACGAGCAGCTAGGGGCTAAATTAAAAAGCAGAACCAAAAAGGCAATAATCTCCGGATTACTACCTGAGCCACGAGCTAGTTGGCACAGGGTCAATAAGATTAAAGAGGTAAATACGTGGCACAAAGTTTGGTGTGGGAGAAGTGGGTTCAAATTCATGGGACATTGGTACCAGTACTGGGGAAAGAAGGAGCTATTCTGTTCGGACGGGCTCCACTTGAATCATGCTGGGACCAGTGTCCTGGCAAATTGCATAATTGGGGTCATAAATAGGACTTTAAACTAAATTGTGGGGGGGAGGGTTCAGTTGCATGGAAATATGAAAAATCAAAGTTTAAGGAGAGGGTAAGAGTGCAGTTTAGTGATGAGGCTGATTGCTATCAAAAAGTGAAAGGAAGGGACAGTGTGTGAAAATGCCATATTGCACCAAAGAATCATATAAGAGAAGGGAAAATTGACAATAGGGCAAACTTAAAGGCTTTGTATCTGAATGCACGTAGCATTCAGAATAAAACTAATGACTTAACAGCGCAAATAAAGATAAAGTATGAATTGGTGGTAATTGCTGAGACGTTACAGGGAGAACAGGTTTAGGAGTTGAACATTCAAGGGTACTCTGTTTTGGAAGGATAGGCAGTAAAGAAAAGGAGGTGGTGTAGCTTTGTTAGTAAAGGAAGAGATCAGTGCTATAGTGAGGAATGATATAGGCACTGGAGAGCAAGACGTAGAGTCAGTTTGGGTAGAAATAAGAAATAGCAAGGGAAAGAAGTCCCTGGTGGAGGTAACCTATAGGTCCCCAAACAGTAGTTTAGCAGCAGGGCACAGTATAAACCAGGAAATACTGGGAGCATGTAAGAAAGGCATGGCAATAATCATGGGTGATTTTAATATGCATATAGACTGGACTAATCAAATTGGCAAGAGTAGCCATGAGGAAGAGTTCATAGAGTGTATTAAAGATTGTTTATTCGAGCAATATGTTGTGGAACCAACCAGGGAGCAGGCTATTCTGGATTTGGTTTTGTGTAATGAGATGGGATTAATTAATGAACTCATATTAAAGGATCCTGTAGAGAAGAGTGAGCATAGCATGATAGAATTTCAAGTTCAGTTTGAGAGCGAGAAACTTGAGTCCCATGCTAGTGTTCTGGAGTTAAACAAAGGTAACTACATTGGTATGAGGGCAGTTTTGGCCCTAGTGGACAGGGTAGGAACACTACAAGGTAGCACAGTTGATGAACAGTGGCAGATATTTAAGGAGATATTCAATTCCTCCCAAGTAAAATATATCCCAATGAAGAAGAAAAATGGTAAGGGGGGTTGGGAAAGCATCCATGGCTAAGCAAGGAAGTTAAAGATAACTTAAAGGCAAAAACTAAGGCATACCAAATTGCTAAGGTCAGTGGCAGGCTGGAAGATTGGGAAACTTTTAAAGATCAAAGAGTTACTAAAAAAATAAGAGCAAAGGTAAATTATGAAAGAAAACTAGCGCAAAATGTAAAAACTGATGGCAAAAGCTTCCACAAGTCTATAAAAGGAGAGAGTAGCTAAAGTGAATGTTGGTCCTTTGGCAGACGAGACTGGGGAGTTAATATTGGGGAACGCAGAAATGACAGTGATGCTTAATCAATATTTAGCCTCAGTTTTCACAGTGGAGGACACTAGTACCACCCCAATAGTAACAGATAGTGCAGAGGATATAGAGGAGGAACTTAGAACAATCACCATCACTAGAGAAAAAGTACTGAGCAAACTATTGGGATTAAAGGGTGACAAATCCATAGGACCTGATGGCCCACATCCCAGGGTCTTAAAGGAAGTGGCAGCAGGGATAGTGGATGCATTGGCTATAATATTCCTAAATTCCCTGGATTCTGGAAAGGTTCCAGTGGATTGGAAAAATGCTAATATAACACCCTTATTCAAAAAGGGGGGTGGGGGGTGGGGGGGTGGCAGAAAGTAGGAAACTATGGACTAGTTAGTTTAATGTCTATTGTTGGGAAATTGTTGGAATCCATTATTAAGGAAGTAGTAATGGGGCACTTGGAAAGTCAAAATACAATCCATCAGAGTCAGCATGGTTTTATGAAGAGTAAATCGTGTCTGACTAATTTGATAGAGTTCTTTGAAGATGTGACAAGCAAAGTGGATAATGGGGATCCTGTAGATGTAGTGTATCCAAACTTCCAGAAGGCCTTTGATCAGGTGCTGCACAATAGATTAATACACAAGATAAGATCACATGGAATTAGAGGTAATATATTAGCTTGGATAGAGGATTGGCTGACCAACAGAAAGCAGAGAGTCGGGATAAATGGGTCTTTTTCTGGATGGCAAGCTGTAACTAGTGGGGTGCCACAAGATTCGGTCCTTGGGCCCCAACTATTTACAATCTATATTAATGACTTCCATTCAGGGATAGAAGGTACTATAGCTAAATTTGCAGATGACACCAAAATAGGTGGGAAAGTAAGTTGCAATGAAGAAATAAGAAATTTACAAATGAAAATGGACAGGTTAGGTGAATGGGCCAAAATTTGGCAGATGGAGTTTAACTTGGATAAGTGTGAGGTTATCCATTTTGGTCGGAAGAATAGAAAGGCGACTTATTTAAATGGAGAGAAACTTCAGAATGCTTCAGTGCAGAGAGATCTGGGTGTCCTCATGCATGAATCACTGAAAGCTAGTATGCAGGTACAGCAGGTAATAAGGAAGGCAAGTGGAATTTTGGCATTTATTGCTAAAGGAATAGAGTATAAAAATAGGGAAGTGTTGTTGCAACTGTACAAGGCATTGGTGAGACCGCACCTGGAGGACTGTGCACAGTTTTGGTCCCTTTACTTGAGGAAGGATGTTGTTGCATTGGAGGCAGTTCAGAGGAGATTCACTAGATTGATTCCAGAGATGCAGGGCTTGTCTTATGAGGAGAGATTGAGCAGTTTAAGCCTATACTTGCTAGAGTAGAAGGATGAGAGGAGATCTAATTGAGGTATATAAAATGCTAAGGGGGATAGACAAAGTAGATGTGGAGCAGATGTTTCCCCTTCTGGAGCATTCTAGAATGAGAGGCCATTGTTTTAGGCTAAGGGGTGGTAGATTTAAATCAGAGATGAGGAGGAATTACTTTTCTCAAAGGGTCGTGAGTCTGTGGAATTCACTACCTCAGAGTGCAGTGGATGATGGGACGCTGAATAAATTTAAGGAGGAGATAGACAGATTTTTAATTAGTAATGAGTTGAAAGGCTATGGGGAGAGGGTGGAAAATTGGAGTTGAGGCCGAAATGAATTCAGCCATGATCGTAATGAATGGCGGGGCAGGCTCAAGGGGCTGAATTGCCTACTCCTGCTCCTAGTTCTTATGTTCTTACGTTCTTATGATGTGGAAACTACATAGTTGGAAACAGAATGGATCTGTCTGTCCATCATCTATGTTTCAAGCCTCTGCAGCAATTGTCTAAATGTTCAGAGTGTCATGAACGTACCAGAGATAAAGACCAGGGACTTACTAGAGATGAACAGAGTTCATCTACCCTCGCTGGCAAGTTTTTGCCTCTTGCTGACTGAAATGACATGGCACCCTGTTGAATGAGTGGTAAATATATTTGTATGTTTTATGGAGTAAGTCAATTCATTTTGATTAAAGTTAAGTTTCTGTTCAATCTTCCATTATGATATCCAAAAGCTGCGTGCATTATCTCTTGTTAAATCAAAGAAATTAGAAATTTAGAGAATTATAAGAATTCTTATTGATTATAAAATCACTTAGACTACATATATTCATTTTTATTATCTAGAGTTATCTAGCTGTCTGAATAGCAAATTGTTAACTGACAAAGTTAATTAAAATGAGTAGCCAAAATTAGATGGGCAAATCAGTATATCACTATAAATGAGCATTAGTGGATGCTTTTTTTAATTAATTCTAGCAGTGAACCAAGTCTGAGATTATTACATTGGTGAAATCATTTTGGGGTTAAACGCCAAGATGACTGACAAATGAATAACTTTTGACAGCCATTTTATTGAACATCTCATCTGAATACTAGTGGTTAGTAAAGTTTGAAATTGCATAGCTTTGTGTTTATGAACTGTGTGATTGACTCAATCTTCCTTTCCTGGGGACACAGACATTGGCCAACTGTAAGTTAAAACATTGAACCCCTTGTTAGCAATAAGGTTATCTGTTCTACTTGGATCTTCATTTCCGGTTCAGCTACATTCACAATCGCATTTTTCTGTTCTCGGGTACTTAGTAATGAGCAGGAGAAACTCAATACAGCCTCACAAGCTTACTTCATTTTACACCATCCTTAATATGCTGCTCCTATAGAAGTACATACCTGTGGGTGTGCTACATAATGAGTTCTTACATAACAAGGAGAACTAGTAGACTTCTATGTATCTTTGATACATATTAATTAATATGTATCAGAATAATTATATTTGTGATGATTATAATCTTGATGAATCTAGGTTCTTGGCCAAGAGAATCTGGCCATCCTGTCCATGGTAGTACTCCATAGATTTTTCTTCCTGACAGGTCAATTTCTTATCTTCATCCACTTTTTTTATTGTGGATGCACGTTAGTGACCCGGGTTTTGCAGTGATGAGAGTATCAACGTTGTCATTACAGAGTAAATCGGACAGCAACTTCCAGTGACTGCACATGTACAGTTAAATGCAGGAATTAGGAAGTTGCAAAAACACAGAAATTGAAGTGCTGTTCGTTCACTACTGATTGTGAAATCCGGGCCATTATGCCACTTTAATGCATCAAAGGAAAGGCAAAGGGAGGTCAAGATCACTGAAGCAGACCAGGAAGGGTGTCAAGCAGGTTGGGATCACTGTGAAGCAGACCAGGAGTATGAAGCGGTTTTGGATCACCATGAAGCAGACTGGAAGGAGTGTGTAGCAGGTCAGGATGAATGTGAAGCAGATCAGAATCACTGAAACAGACCAGGAGAAGTGTGAAACAGATCAGGGCGAGTGTGAAGCAGGTCAGGATCATGAAACAGACCAGGAGGAGTGTGAAACAGTTTGGGATCACTGTGAAGTGGGTCAGGATCACTGTGAAACAGCGAGGAGAAGTGTGAAACAGGTCAGGATCACTATGAAACAGCAAGGAGAAGTATGAAACAGGTTGAGATCACTGTGAAGCAGACTGGGAGGAGTGTCAAGTGGGTTAGGATCACTGTGAGGCAAACTGGAAGGAGGGTGTAGCAGGTCAGGATGAATGTGAAGCAGGTTAGGATCACTGAAACAGACTAGAGAAAGTGTAAAACTGGTTGGGATTACTGTGAAACAGCAGGGAGGGGTGTGAAACTGGTCAGGATCACTGTGAAGCAGACCAGGAGGAGTGTGAAGCAGGTCAGGATCACTGAAGTGCGAGAAAAAAAATCAAACTGACATCACCAAAAGGCCATTCATTGATTGGTTAGTGAGTATTACAGCTTTGTTTCCCATTCTCTGAAGTTCGGGAGTTAGTCTAAGGAGTTGGGAAATTAAATTTCAGTTTCTTGATAAGGGTTAAGTAAAGTATTTCAATTTCCCTATATTTAAATGACAACAGAAGAAGCGAGGCGAGTCTTAATTTTTTTTAAGTAGTCAGTTTTATTATCTAATCTGAGAGGAACACCTGAAGTGCACATCCTGTTCCATGTAAGAAGTCCAAATCATTTCCTGTGTCCTGGATAACCATATGTGCAGGAAGTTCATCAGCTGCAGCAGCTCAAGCTTTGGGTTTCAGAGGTTGAGCAGCAGCTGGAGCCACTGCGACACGTCCACAAGGTTGGGAACTTTGTGGATAGCACATTTATAGATGTGGTTATCACTGCTTAAGAGTATGCAGGGAGAGGGAAAGGGTGACCACCAGGCAATCAAGGAGAAATAGACAGTAGTTCTAGAGTCCCCTGAGTGCAAATCAATCTCCAACCAGTATTCAATTCATCTGAGAAATGCAGCCAGAGCTAAGTCCACGGCACCACGGCTGGCTCAGATGTACAGGGAGGCACAAAGAAGAGTGGAAAAGCAATAGTGATAGTTAGGGGAACAGACAGACATTTCTGTGACTGCAGTTGTGAATCCAGGATAGTGTATTGCCTCCCTGGTCAAGGATGTCACTGACTGCAGAGCACCCTGCATGGGGATGGTGAAGAGCCAGTAGTGTTAGTCCAGATAGGTAGAAATAGGAATGTGGCCCTGTTGTCAGAATTTAGGGAACAAGGTAGGAAATTAGCAATCAAGACCTCAAAAGTAGTAATCTCCAGAATATTCCCAGTACCATGCGCTTGTGAATACAGAAATAATATAGGATAGAACAGATGAATGTGTGGCGGGAAGGATGGTGGGGGAGGGAAGGCTTTAGATTCTTGGGACATTGGGGTCAACTCTGGGGGAGATGGGACCTGTGTATGACAGATGGGTTGCACCTGAACAGAGCCAGGACCAATTTTTTTGTGGAGCGATTTGCTAGTGTATTGGGGAAGGTTTAAACTAACCTGGCAGGGGTGTGGGAACCAGGAGGTAATATTGCAGAAGAACACAAAGGTGCACAGAGTATTTGGACAGACAGATAGTACCTGAATAGGTAATCGGTGGGTTCAGCATAAGAGGGAAAGTAATAAAGTTTAAATTAGGGTTACAGTGCACGTATGCAATGCACAGAGTGTGGTAAACAAAACTGATGAGTTGCTGACACAGATAGCTATCTGGAAATATGATGCTGTAGGAGACTTGGCTCAAAGAAGGGCAGGGTTGTGTATTTAAATTTTCCTGGATAAAAGGTGTTCAGGAGAGATAGGAAAGGAGAAAGGATGGCAGTATTGATTAAGGAGAACATTGCAGGGCTGAAGAGAGGAGTCCTAGAGAGGTCAAGGACAGAATCTATTTGGCGAGAGTTAAGGAACAAAAAAGGTGCAATTACATTGCTCACTGTAGTCTATAGGCCACCAACTAGAGGAACACATTTCAAGGAAATTACAGAGAATGCAAGAATTATAGTCACAATGGCTGACTTTAATTATCCGAATATAGACTCAGATAGCTGGTAGTACAAAGTGCAAGAGGGACAAGAGTTCTAGGGTGTGTTCAGGAGAATTTTCTGCAGCAGTGTGTTCCAGTCCAATGATAAAGGAGGCATAATTAGACCCAGTTCATGGGAATGTGGTGAGCCAAGTGGATCAAGTGTCAGCGAGGCAACATATAGAGGATAGTGATCATTGTATCATAAGGTTTAGGTCGGCTATGGAAAAGAACAAGGAACAATCCAGAGTAAGAATAATTAACTGGGGAAAGCCAAATTCAATGGGGGTAAGAATGGTTATGGCCCAGATAAATTGAATCAAAGACTAGCAGGCAAAAATGTAACTGAACAATGGCTGCTTTCCAAGAAGGAAAAAACAATAAAAACTGGGAAATAAGGATACTGATCCAAACTGGTCTTGTGTACCTTAAAATGGAATACCAGTGAAAACTCAGAAAGGAAGAGTGCTGTCTGAATTGTTTATCCTATTGGGGAGGAGATAGTTCAAGTCAGGCAAGGTACATTCGCACAAAGAGGAAAGGTAGGGCAAACAAATCCAGAGCTCCCTGGTTGACAAGAGAGATAGAGATTAATATAAAGCAGAACAATTATGCATAGGACACATGGCAGGTGGATAATACAATTGAGAACCAGGTCAAATATGAAAGGTTCAGAGGGGAAATGATAAAAGCATATAAGAGGAGCCAAGGCAGTATGAGAAGAGACTGGCAGCTAACATAAAAGGGAATCCAAAAGTCTTCTGTAGGCAAATAAATAGTAGAGGGGTGTTGAAGAGAAGGGAGCTGATTAGGGACTAGACATGAGCAGCATATAGGCAGAGCGACATGGCTGAGGTATGAAATGAATACTTTATATCTGACTTTACCAAGGAAGAAGATGTTGCCCAATTCATAGTGAAAGAGGAGGTAGTTTAGATACTTGAAGGATTAAAAATTGATAAGGGGGAGGTCCTTGTTCTTACATGGGATGTGGGCATGCACAGGCTGATATTTGTGGCGTGGGCTAGAGGGCAGGTAGGGAGGCTGATCAGTCAGGATGGGCTAGCAAGCCAGGTAAATACTGTGGCTACAAGAGCAGGTCAGAGGCTAGGAAACCTGCGGCGAGCAACTCCTCTCCTGACTCACCAAAACCTGTCCACAAACTGCAAGGCACAAGTCAGAAGTCAGGAGTGTGATGGAATAGTCTCCATTTGCATGGATGAGTGCAGCTCCAACAACACTCAAGAAGCTTGACACCATAGAGGACAAAGTAGCCCGCTTGATTGGCACCCCATCCACAAACATTCATTCACTCCACCACCAGTGGCAGCAGTATGTACCATCTACAAGATGCACTGCAGAAACTCACCAAGGCTCCTTAGACAGCACCTTCCAAACCTATGACCACTACCGTCTAGAAGGACAAGGACAGCAGATACATGGGGACACCATCACCTGGAAGTTCCCCTCCAGACTTGGAATTATATCGCTGTTCCTGGGTCAAAATCCTGGAACTCCCACACTGTGGATGTACCTACACCACAAGAACTACCGTGGTTCAAGGCAGCCCACCACTAATAAATGCTGGCCTAACTAGCAAAGCCCATATCCCTTAGATGAATGAAGGACTTTTGTACAGAATAGTGATGATGGTGGTGTCTGGGACATTGTCTGTACGATGTGATTCCATGAGTGTGACTACGTCAGGTTGTGCTTGACTAGTCTGTGAGACAGTTCTCCCAATTTTTGCCCCAGATGTTAGTAAGGAGAACTTTGCAGGGTCAACAGGGCTGAATTTGCCATTATTGTTTCCGGTGCCTAGGTCGATGCCGTGTGGTCTGTCTGGTTTCATTCCTGAGACCTTTTAGTGGCTTGCTAGGCCATTTCAGAGGGCATCAACCATATTGCTGTGGCCAGACCCAGGCCAGACCAGATAAGGACAACAGATTTTTATTTGTTTTGTTTCTTTTTACAACAATGGTTTCATGGTCATCATCAGACTTTTAATTCCAGATTTTTATTGAATTCAAATCTTACCTTCTGCCATGGGTTTGAACCCATATCCCCAGAGCATTATCCCCTGGTCTCTGGATTACCACTGAGACTTGAGAAGTTTTTACTGTTCTCCTTGGAGAAGATTTGATAGAGATGTTCAACAACATGAAGGGTCTGGACAGAGTAGAAATGGAGAACCTGGTCCCATTGGTGGAAGGATTGAAAACCAGAGGGCACAGATTTAAGGTAATTGGCAAAAGAAGCACTGGCAACACGAAGAAAAACTTTTTCATGCAGCGAGTAGTTACCATCCAAATGTACTGCCTGAGAATGTTTGAAGGCAGAATCAATTAAGGCTTTCAAAAGAAAATTATTGGATCATTGCCTGAAAAGAAAAGATTTGCAGGGGCAACAGAAAAAGGAATGGCACTCGGTGAATTGCTCCTCCTGAGTGCCAGCACAGACACAGCGGGCGAACGGCCTCCTGGGCTGAAACCGCTCTCTGATTCTATAAGATAAAATGCAGAACTGCGAAGAAAAAATATATTAGGAGAGTTTACTAGCCATAAAATCAAAAATTCTATTAGACTTTAAAGCTACCCATATAGATTCACATGCTTTGTCTACAAGTGACCAACTCCCGCTATTTTTGTTTTAAAACAAAAACTTTGCATACTAACTTCTCAACCAAATATGAACAGAACAGACCTTCAAATGACGGCAACACTTTGCAATGTTGCAATCTGCTGTTTGTACTTAGCTTTGCGACGAGGGGAAGTGCGCATGCACTCCGGGTCCGGCAGACGTCGGCTGTGCGCAGGCACTGTCGAACTGACAGAGGCGGTGCGATGAAAGGTGGTGGCGGCGGGGCTGTGATCGAGCACCTGGTGTTCACGGCCAGTGCCGGGGATGCCGACCCTCAGTCTCGGCCGGTGTTGTTGGTGGGACAGCTGCCAAATCTGCAAAAGCTCACCTGGGGCCAAGTGAAAGGGAAGTTGCAGACCCGGGTGAATCAGGAGGTGAGTGATTTCAAAATGGTGGTTTTGGCTCAGGAACTGGAGGCGGTCAATCAGCCCCTCTAGCTGGCCTGTTAGCCCTCCCCGACCAATCAGCCCCTCTAGTTGGCCTGCTAGCCCACCCCAACCAATCAGACCTTTTACTTGGCATGCTAGCCCACCTTGACTGATCAGCCTCTCTACCAGCTCGCTAGCCAACCCTGCAGATATTGGGCTTCAGTGGCCTGGAATTAGAGTAAAGCAGTTTAAAAAAGCTCTCATTTTACACTTTGATTTTAAAGTTCTCTTCCTGATTTTCAAATGCCTCCCTGTCCTTGACCATCCCAATCTCTTATCTCCTCCAAACCCAGAACCTTGAGAAATCACTGCACTTCCATTTCTATCCTCTTGTAGAATGCCAACTTCAGTTGCTCCATCATTCAAATTTTGGCATGATGGAACCATCATAGCATAAAACCTTGAATTATCTTGAGTATTTTTGTTTCAATATGCTTGTTACAAGTTTGCACATTTTTAAAGTGATGACTTAGTCTACGTATGAATGTTCTGATGTAAATCACACTGCTATTTAGCCTTTGGGCTGCAAATGTGTTTCTTGAATGAAATAATATCTTTATTTTTATTGTGGCCATGCCTTCAGCTGCCTGGGTCCTATGCTCTGTAATTCCCTTCCTAAACCTCTCCACCCCTCTAATCTTTCCTCCTTTAAGACATTCCTTAAAACCTACCTCATTGATTGAACCTTTGGTCACCTGGTCTACTATCTCCTTATGTGGCTCAGTTTGAGATTTTGTTTTGTAACTCTCTGGTGAAGCACTTCGGAACATTTTACGATGCTAAGGATGCTCCTCCTACAATGGAATCTCCTCCTTGAATTGTGCTGCTCCACCTAGACCCCTCTTTCTGTAAAGGCTGCATGAGTTGTGTTGCTGAATAATCCCTGCTTGTGTGTTTTTAAACCCAATAAGCTTCATGGTCAACATGCAGCTCCTTTCCCTTTTTTACATTGTTAATGGGAGCAGTATCTATAATGAACACTTTTTACTGGAGACAATGTTGAATGTTATAAACAGTTAGTGTTGACTGTTGGATTTAGACCAATAGATGGTTAATGAAACAGGCTGCTATAAATCTGTTTGTGTCTGTACTGCTACTGCCCTTTCCTTATAGAAGTGACCTTATAGAATTCACTGAGTTTTGTGTGTACTTTGGAAACATTTTTTCAGCTTTTGTACGCTCGTGTTACTTCCCTGTAGAATCCAGTTTCATTGTAACTGTCATTGGTTCAAGTTTGAACAGTGTTATTCGTGTTTGTTTGATTATTTTGACATCATCCAAAACTCTCCTCATGCCCTACCTTGCACCAAGCCCCATTCATCAACCTTTTGCTCGCTGACCTACATTGTGTTGCAGTCAAGCAATGCCTTGACTTTTAAAATCCTCATCCTTGTTTTGAAATCCTTCAGCGGCCTGTCTCCTCCCTATCTGTAATCTCCTTCAAACTCACCACCTTCCAAAATATCTGTGCTCCTCTAATTCTGGGCACTTGAGCATCCTAGATTTTAAACACTTCATTGGTGATCATGCCTTAAACTGCCTAGGCCCTGAGCTTTGGAATTCCCTCTGTAAGCCTCTTTCCCCCTTTAAAGACACTCCTTGAAACCTACCTTTTTCACCAAGGTTTTAGTCATCTGTGGCTTGATGTCACCTGTGAAGTTCCTTTGGGTGTTTTATTATGTTGGAGGCGCTATTTGTTGTTATACTACTCTGTGAGCAGGAAACAACATTGTTTAGTTTTAAAAGACAGGACTTTACTTGAACTCAGTGCAGTGTAATGGTTTAAGGTGAATTCTTGCTGCTAAATGTTGCAGTTATAGTATAGAGACCAGTCTCAGGTGAATTGGCAGACTCCAATTTACCCCATCAACTACATCTCACCCTGAACTCAGTTGTCCAGAATTTCAATGCTACTGTGCTTGTATATATGCAGAAGTACATTCCATGATCAGAGAGCGAACAGGAGCTGTGCTTTTTTCAAACGTTAAGATGAATTTAAAAATCAGGTTATGAAGATCCCTAGTGAATCTAGTAGAGTACATGGGCACTTTTAATATGCAATTTTTGTGCTGGCTTCTTGTCAGACTAACTGTTAGGGGAGATGGCTATTGTATTAGTGTGCTGGGGAGTGTAATCACCCATGTTACTGCTGAAGCACAATGAAACCTTTACATTCATGTACAGCCATATCTATTGTGCTCAGTTTATCTTCATTCCTAGACTGCTGGAGTAGTTCTTGTCTTCCTGGATAAACCTGTGCTGTGCTGCAGTAGGAATTACAGGTCTCATTTTATGTTCGCACATTCCTGGGGGGAAGCCTCAAAAATGTCGGCATGAATAAAATTAGCCCCTGAATCTATTGCAACAGTAACTTTTGCACTATAATTTAACTTTTATCGGTAACTTGTAGGGAGAAATGTGACTAACTTCACATTCTCTAATCTTTTCACTTCTAGTCTAATATCGTTCTTGCCAAGTACTTCACTTGATATAAAAACAAAAAAACTGCGGATGCTGGAAATCCAAAACAAAAACAGAATTACCTGGAAAAACTCAGCAGGTCTGGCAGCATCGACGGAGAAGAAAAGAGTTGACGTTTCGAGTCCTCATGACCCTTCGACAGTACTGTCGAAGGGTCATGAGGACTCGAAACGTCAACTCTTTTCTTCTCCGTCGATGCTGCCAGACCTGCTGAGTTTTTCCAGGTAATTCTGTTTTTGTTTTACTTCACTTGATATCCATGCTCCTGCAGGTTTTAGCAGGGATTGCTGGATAATCATTCTCATAGTGTCATTACAGCACAGAAGGCGGCCAGTCAGCCTATTGGGTCCATACCGGCTATCTGTAGAGTAATCCAATCATCCCGCTGCCCCTGCTCTATTCCTCTAGCCCTGGAAGTTTATTTCCTCAATTGCCCATGCATTTTCCTTTTGAAATCATTCATTGTCTCCATTTCCATTTTCAGGCTGGAGCTGACGCTAACTTTTTCCATCACTTCCACCACCAGGTACCACGCTGGGTTCAGTGGTACTGTAGCTGTTTGTAATACCCCAACTGCAACTATGACTGCAAATAGCTTGACTCAACACAAATCAAAGTAGGAATCCTTATGGTTTGCTTTACTGTGCAACCCACCATGGAATACATTTATCCACTAAGACAAGGGAGATATTTAACACATCTTTAAAATATGCTTTGTGTTTTTTCTTTAAGCGATTATACGTTTTTCTGATCTAAATTGCTTTACTCACTTCAAATTGAACTTGGATTTATGCTTTTTCCCAATTATTGTAACTTGTCCACTCTGAAATCTGTTGCAAATCCTGATGTGGGACACCACTAGGCAGCCTGTTCCTGTTGAGTGTGGCTAGTGTGTATATGATCATTTTAATTCTTTCCTGTGAAGTTCCAAATCTGCAGTGTAGTAACACCTTGTTTGTCATTCAGGTCTGGCAGGCTGCACTGAGCACTTTGAATCCAAATCCAGTGGATACCTGTTCTCTTTGGCTCGATTATGCTCTTGTGGCAGCACTCCCATCCAAAGTCAGCCGCCACAACAGCCCTTCATCAGCTCACTTTCTCACACGATTGATTCGCAATTGCTCATCTAGAAGAACCAACCGGTGCATCGTGGTGAGTGATCACCTAGGCTCTTGTTCATTTACAGTAACACCCTGATCATATGTATGTTCTTCCTAATTTTTCTTTGCAACCATTCTTATTTCCAGAACTATAACTTCAAGTTTCCCTAATTGATCATAAAAGATATTTAGTGTCAATTGAATGCATCCCTGTCACTGATGCTTTTCCTAATAGTTTTTGTAACTTTTAAAAGCTGTAGGAATTGTCAAGGGAAGTAATGTATAAGCAGGTTTGATACTGCTTGTGGATCAATATTCTTGAGCAACTTTGTCCATAGAATTATTCTGTGTGATAGTTCTCATCTAATGCAATTTTCCACTGAGTCAGATTTCTGCTTCCTACATAAACCTAGTGCTCCCTGGCTCATTTGTAATACACTATTTTTGTATTCCTTCATGGGATGCGAGCACACTGGCAAGGCCAGCCTTTATGCCCAGCCCTAATTGTCTTGAGAAGGTATTGGTGGACTTCCTTCTTGCACCACTGCATCCATGGGTGTTAGTACACCCACAGTGATGTTAGGAAGGGAGTTCCAGGATTTTAACCCATTGACCCACCCCAGTGAAGGAAAGGTAATATATTTCCAAATCAGGATGATATGAGTTTGGAGGGGAATTGCAGGTGGTGGTGTTCCAGTGTATGTTGCACTTGTCCTTCTAGAGAGTATGGTTTCGGAATGTGCTGTTGAAGGAGCCTTGGTGAGTTGTTACTGTGCATCATGTAAATGGTACACACTGCTGCCACTGTGCATCAGTGGTGGAGAGAATGAATATTTAAGGTGGTGGATGGCCAGCCTATGAAGTGAAATGCTTTGTGCTGGAACAAAAACAGAAAATGCTGGAAAAACTCAGCCGGTCTAGCAGCATCTGTGGAGAGAGAAACAGAGTTAACGTTTCGAGCCCGTGTGACCTTTCTTCAGAGCTGAAGAGAAGTGCAATTGTGATGAAAAACACTCCTTTCAGGTGTAGCAGTGCTTTACTTGCACCTCCTTCAATTTGATCTACTACATTCGGTGCTCCCTATGTGGTCTCTACATCGGGGAGACCAAACGCAGATTGGGTGACCGCTTTGCGGAACATCTCCGATCTGTCCGCAAGCTTGACCCAGACCTTCCTGTTGGCTTGCCATTTCAACACACCACCCTGCTCTCATGCCGTCCTTGGCCTGCTGCAATGTTCCAATGAAGCCCAGTGCAAACTGGAGGAACAGCACTTCATCTTCCTGTTAGGCACTTTACAGCCTTCCGGATTTAACATTGAGTTCAACAA
Organism: Carcharodon carcharias; assembly: GCF_017639515.1. Lineage (NCBI taxonomy): Eukaryota > Metazoa > Chordata > Chondrichthyes > Lamniformes > Lamnidae > Carcharodon > Carcharodon carcharias. The sequence goes on from NC_054472.1 coordinate 173,139,403, forward strand.
GTTCAGACCATGAACACTCTCTTCTATCGTCACCCCTTTTTTTTATTCCATTTTTTCTACATTCATTTTTATTTTTTAACTACTTATTTTTATTGATTTATTCTTGGTTTTATCTCCTTTTTTATCCCCCCCTTTTATCCCATTTTCTATCTTTTTTTCCCCACCACTGCCCCCTCCGCCCACCCAATCCCCAAAAAGGCCATCTGTTATTTATTCCATGTTGTTCTTTCACACAATGCTACCCTTGTCCTGTTATTATCACATTCTGCTTTCTTACCTTTACGCCACTATCAGCACCCTTTTTTTTAGCCCTTACCACTTTCATTAATACTCCCTTTGTTCTTTCGTTCATGACATCTTTTTCAATCTCTCCTTTGTCCCCACCTATCACTGACCTTCTATCCAGCTTCACCTGCTCCACCCTCCCTTAAATAGTATAAATTTAATCACATTTCCACTTCTCTTCAGCTCTGAAGAAGGGTCATACGGACTCAAAAGGTTAACTCTGTTTCTCTCTCCACAGATGCTGTAGATCTGCTGAGTTTTTCCAGCATTTTCTGTTTTCGCTTCAGGTTTCCAGCATCTGCAGTATTTTGCTTTTTGCTTTGTGCTGGAGGCTGCCAAGTTTCTTGAGTGTTGTTGGAGCTGCACTTATCCAGGCGAGTGCAGAGTATTCCATCACACTGCATCTAGAAGTACATGGGTAGTGGATACATGGGAACAGCACCAGTTGGAAAGTTACCCTCCAAGCCACTCACCATCCTGACTTGGAAATATATTGTCATTCCTTCACTGTCGCTGGGTCATAATCCTGGAACTCTCTCCCTAACAGCACTGTGGGTGTATCTATACAACAGGGATTGCAGTGGTTCAAGACAGCTCACCACCACCTTCTCAAGGGCAATTAGGGATGGGCAATAAATGGCCATATCCTGTAAAGGAATTTAAAAAAAAACTTGTGCCTTGTAGATGATGAACAGGCTTTGGGAAGTTAGTAGGTGAATTATGCACTGCAAAATTTACAGCCCCTGGCCCGCTGTTGTAGCCGCAATATTTATATAGCTAGTCCAGTTCAGTATCCGCTTAATGGGATGTTGATAGCGGGGGATTCAGTGATGGTAATGCCACTTTATGTCAAGAGGAAAAGGTTAGATTCTCTCTTGTTGGAGGTGCCCATTGCCTGGCACTTATGTGGCATGAATGTTACTTGCCACTTATGAACCCAAGCCTGACTGTTGTCCAGGCCTTGCTGCATGCAGACACGGACCTATTCAGCATCTTTGTGTCACATTGATGCAAAAACCAGTTAGACTGGAAACAGATTTTGCTGAATTGACATTGGATGCTAGTGACTAGCACTTCTTGCTTTTCAGATTAGAGAGCAGTATGGAGATGGTATTCCAACTCTAGTCTTCTGCCTCCACATTGCTTAAAATGGTTTTCAGGAATATACCAAACTACTAGTGGCATCTCTAATTGGAATAACTATTTGAGTGAATTTATTATGCACCATTAGAAATGTATTTTATTAGATTCTATACCTGTCGTGGTTCGAAAAAATAACATTCAGTGCCTGCTTCCATAAGAACATAACTAGGATTGGAGTAGACCATTTGGCTCTACCATTTAATGAGATAATGACTGATCTTCTACTTCAACTCCACCATCCTGCACTATCCCCTTAACCCTTATTTCACTTAGCACCCAAAAAGCTTTCAACCTCTGTCTTGAATATATTGAACATCCGCAGGATTTCTGGAACAGACCAAATATATTTGACCAATATGGATAAGGATCTAATGTACGTCTTGTACAATGTAACAGTACTTTTTGATTAGCTTATTTTTAAGGCTAAATAGAGTACTTGCAGCTGTGATTTGTCCTGGTTAAGCCCCGGGACACTTGAGAGAAGAGCCACAAGATTAATCTGTGAAATCAGAGAACTTGGTTATGGGGAGGAATGAGCAAGGTTTGGATTTTCAGGCTTGACGTATATGGTAAATGGCAGATAAAAATTAAATTAAATCATGGCAGTGGACCAAAGAAAGTGGCACAAAGTATGCTTGTCAACCATTGGACTTTATTGAAGTTAGTGGAGGCAAAAATCCATTTTTTTTTTTAACTAACAGTTGGATGGGAGCTTGTTTAATTTTGTTTTTCATGTTATGAGCTAGAATTGACTGACTTTCCTCATCCTTAAAACAATTAAATATTTTTAAATATCTGCATGACAGAAGTAAAGCTCTGGCATTGTCTCCCCTTCTCAAAACCCCCGGTGGCATAGTGGTAATGTCACTGGACTAGTAATACAGAGGCCCAAGCTAATACCTGGGAGACAATGGTGCAAATCCTATCTCGGCAACTGGTGAAATTTAAACTCAATGAATTAAATCTGGAATTTGGCAGCTAGTCTCAGGAATGGTGACCATGAAACTATCATCGATTGTTGTAAGAACCCATCTGGTTCTCTAATGTCCTTTAAGGTCCTTGCTGGTCTTGCATATATGTGACTCCAGGTCCACAACTATGTGGTTGACTCTTAATTGCCCTCTGAAATGACTTAAGCCACTCAGTTTAAGAGCAATTAGGGATGGGCAACAAATACTGGCCTTGCCCACATCCCAGGAAAGAATAAAAAAAAATTAATATTGCCAAAGTTTTATTTACATTCTGGAAACCATTAATTTTTAATGGAAATGTCAATCTGTCACTCAACACAATGGAACTTGAACCATTAGTATTTGCTAAATTAGGTATTTGGAAAATTTACAGTTTAGAAAATACAATAGACAAACTGAACCCAACAGAGGCTAGTAATTTGGATAATGATCTCTGGCACAAACCATCAGGGAAAAGTAGTCACTTAACCCTGTGAGTAACAATTTATAAAAATGGTGCAAGGTGACCAGCAAGATTGGAAAGTGTCTCATCACCTAACTCAACATGCAGTCTGCTGAAAATTGAAAAGCAGCAAACTGCAAATGCTGGAAATATGAAATAAAAACAGAAAATACTGGGGAAAAATCTCAGCAGATTAGGAAGCATCTGTATAGAGAGAGAAAAACAGAGTTAACGTTTCAGGTCTGTGACTGTTCTGATGAAAGATCACAGATATGAAATGTTGGCTGGGATCTTCTGGCCCCTACACTGGCGAGCATCATTGCAGGCGGGATGGGAAAATTCGGAGAGCTGTTGATTTTACTGGCTCTCCAAATGTTCTCATCCCGCCCACGATGATGCCTGCCAGTGTCGAGACCACAAAATCCCGCCACTAACTCTGTTTCTCTCCCTGCATAGAGGCTGCCTAACTTCCTGAGTTTTCTCCAGCATTTTCTGTCTGATGAACTTTTTTGGCTCTATTAAGAAACTTCTCTGGCCCTGCTTTTAAAGAAGAGCGACAATATTTTCATTGCAGAATAATAGTACAGAATAATTGTGCTTCGTAAATTAAATGTACATTTTTAAAAAAATTCTTTTTTGACTTCTTACTGTGATTATAACTTTTATTTCAGCTAGTCTGTGAATACACAGAGGTTTTTGCATCAGCTTGTGCGCTAACAAGGGCATTTCCCCTATTCACTCGGCGCACTGGATTGCTGGAACAAGGAGAGAAACTCACTGTTACAGTAGAGTTTATTCTGGTGGGAGAGAATACCAACCCGCTTACTGAATCTACTCTTGCGGTAAGTATTAGGAACCACAGGCAAGTGAGTCTCATGTCAGTGTTAGGGAAACTGTTGGAGAAAATTCTGAAGGAGAGAATCTATCTCCACTTGGAGAGGCAAGGTTTGATCAGGGATAGTCAGCATGGCTTTGTCAGAGGGAGATCATGCCTAACAAATTTGATTGAATTTTTTGAGGAGGTGACCAGGTGTGTAGCTGAGGGTGGTGTAGTTGATGTAGTCTATATGGATTTCAGCAAAGCCTTTGACAAGGTCCCACATGGGAGACTTATAAAGAAGGCAGATGCCCATGGGATACAGGGTAACTTGATAAGGTGGATTCAAAATTGGCTTAGTTGTAGGACACAGAGGGCGATGACAGAAGGCTGCTTTAGTGACTGGAAGCCAGTGTCCAGTGGCGTACCACAGAGATTTGTGCTGGGTCCCCTATTATTCGTCATTTATATAAACAACATAGATGACTATGTGGGGGGTAGGATTAGTAAGTTTGCGGATGACACAAAGATTGGCTGGGTGGTTAACAGTGAGGTTGAGCGTCTTGGGTTACAGGAAGATATAGACAGGATGGTCAAATGGGCAGATAAGTGGCAGATGGAATTTAACCCTGAAAAGTGTGAGGTGATACACTTTGGAAGGAGTAATTTGACAAGGAAGTATTCAATGAACGACGTGACACTAGGAAGTTCTGAGGGACAAAGGGACCTTGGTGTGTGTGTCTATAGATCTTTGAAGGCAGAGGGGCATGTTAGTGGGGTGGTGAAAAAGGCATATGGGACAATTGCCTTTATCAATCAAGGCATAGATTACAAAAGTAGGGAAGTCATGTTGGAGTTGTATAGAACCTTGATGAGGCCACAGCTGGAGTACTGCGTTCTGGTCACCACATTATAGGAAGGATGTGAGTGCACTGGAGGGGATGCAGTGGAGACTCACCAGGATGTTGTCTGGGATGAAACATTTAACTTATGAAGAGAAGTTGGATATACTTGGGTTGTTTTTGTTGGAGCAGAGAAGACTGAGGGACGACCTGATCGAGGTGTACAAGATTATGAGGGGCATGGACAGAATGGATAGGGAGCAGCTGTTCCCCTTAGTTGAAGGGTCAGTCACGAGGGGACATAACCTCAAGGTGAGGGGCAGGAGGTTTAGGGGGGATGTGAGGAAAAACCTTTTTAGCCAGAGGTTGGTGATGGTCTGGAATGCACTGCCTGGGAAGGTGGTGGAGGTGGGTTGCCTCGTATCCTTTAAAAAGTACCTGGATGAGCACTTGGCAGTTCATATGTAGGTAGGTCAGGTATTTCTCACATGTCAGTACAGACTCGATGGGCCAAAGGGCCTCTTCTGCTCTGTGTGATTAGCATGATGATGAGAGGATCTGAGATGATACAGTTATTAATTTATCTTTAGTAGTGTTTATTTTTTTCTGCTTGCAGTCCCATCTTTATGCAGCAGGACTCCAATATCTGTTCTATATTTATCTTACCATATCGTGCATAACTTCTTTTCTAATTCTTTTACCCCCCCCCCCCACCCCGGCCACCGCATCCCCCCCACTGAGGTATTTTACAAAGCTGTACTCAGTAGATATTGAGTTTTTTAAAACCAGTACAATTTGTAAAACTACCATGTATAACTCCAGACATAGGTGATGGTCAGAGTAATTTTGCCATTATTGTCTTGCTTATCCTCTTTGAACTGGAGTACGGAGGAGGAAGAAGGACAGGGTTCACACTTGCACTTTGAAGTCTTTTAGCACAAATCCTATGGTTGGTACCTTCTCAATATACTTTCTAGACTCCTTTTATTATTCTGGGATCCTGTCACCTTGGATCTTGATATTTTACTGCTTTTAGTCCTATTAGCTTTTTTATAAAATACATTTTTGTATATTTATCTCCAGTGGCTCTTCCACGTCTTCATCAGATATTCCTTTAGTCCTCGTTTCACCTTGTTCTATAAAATCAAATGTTAAAATATTTTATTAATCCTTTCTGTCATTCTCTCACTACGAATCACCAGACAGCCCTTTTGATCTTTTGTGGTCCCACCCCTGCTTTGATTTTTCTTTTTTTCACTCAGTACGTGTTTATAGAAGCCCTTGCTATTTTACTTCATTGACCACCAGGTTTCTTTCATATACCCTTTGACAATAATAAAACACTTACTAAGAGGTAAACTTTCTCCTTATTCTTCTAGATCTGCCTGTAGCCTTTGACACAGTTAACCATGTCGTCCTCTTCCAATGCCTTTCCACTGTCATCCAGTTGGGTGGAACTCCTCACACCTGGTTCTGTTCTTTTCTATCTAATCATAACCAGAGAGTTATTGCAATGGCTTCTCTTTCTCTTACACTGTTATTTTTGGTGTACCCAAAAGATCTATCCTTGGGTCCCCTTTATTGCGTATCTACATGCTGCCATTTGGCACCATCATCCAAAGGCACAACATTAGTTTTCACTTAGCTCTACCTCTACCCACCTCTCTTGACTCCTTCACTGTTGCTAAATTATAAAATTATATCATCAGCATCACATGTGAAATTAATTAGTGAAGGAGGTCATGTGACCTCTGAATCCTGCTTGAAAACAAGCCTGGATGGCTTGATTGCTATGGGGACAGTGAGGCCCAGATTGTTTTACTGTGAAGAAGGTACAAGATATTCACACCCGTAGACAACGGCAAGACCATCTATGCTGGCTCTGGGGAGATTGTTAGTCTCTTAAATCTCACAGAGAGGTGTTAGGAATATCAGATTTTGTAAAAGGTTAAACTTTAAACTGTCTATTTAATTTCAAGATAGAATGGAGTAAGTCACATAAGAAGGTTAGGAATGTCAGTTTATGTAAATGGTTATACCTTAACCTGTCTATTTGATTTCAAGATAGAATGGAATTGGGGTCTAAACGCTGGCTAATTAACATTTCTACCTGAATATAAGGCCCATGTAATTCGCATTGCCATGGTGGTGAGCCTTGAAAAGGGAGAGGTGTATAGGAAGCCATTCTCCCCAGAGCCAGCATAGATGGTCTTGCTGTTGTCTACGGGTGTGAATATCTTGTACCTTCTTCACAGTAAAACAATCTGGGCCTCACTGACCCCATAGCAATCAAGCCATCCAGGCTTGTTATCAAGCAGGATTCAGAGGTCACATGACCCCTTTCACTAATTAATTTTATATGTGATGCTGATGATATAATCTTATAATTTAGCAACAGTGAAGGAGTCAGGAGAGGTGGGTAGAGGTAGAGCTAAGTGAAAACTAATGTAATTGTAGGATCATGTTGCAGGTTTTCCTAAGAGATCCCTGAACCTCTCAGGCACGCTCAGTCTGCACAAATCTGAGTGAGAGAGAGCAGAGAGATAGAGATAATCAATCTCTATCATTAACCATGCAGAATGAGGGTGGGAGTTCATGCTCGGATTGAAGAGACCAAGTTTGTGCGGATTTAAACATGGCTGGAAGATTTGCCTAGCTTTGGCTAGAGGAGGAATCCCCAGGGTAAGCCTCACCATGGAAGTCATTTTGGGGTTAGAAATGATCCAGCTGCAAAAGGAAGAAGGAAGCAAGCCATCAGGAGCTGAGAATAGCTGCGGACTCGTTTCTGGAGAATGAAGGGTCCACTTAATAGTAAAGTATAATTGTGGAGGGGGATATTTAAATGGGGGGGGTCTTTCCTGTAGTTTAGAGTATAAGTTGCCTACTGAGGTGTTTAGACAATGTTACTCTTAGTCTGTTTATTACAGTAAAAGTCCTACAACTTGAAATCTTGTCGTGTGATCCTTCCAGTCAGTCACTGGAAATTCAAATATCTTTCTAAAAGTTATTGGTCTCTATGAAAATAGTAATATAAGTAATGGAGAAGATTGAAGCTATTGTTTTCGGTTCCTGCTCCAAACTCTGTTACATAGCAACAGTGTGAGATTAAGTCAGTCTGTTCGCAACCTTGGTGTCACATTTGATCCCAAAAGGAGCTTCCAACGTCATACTCATGCCATCACTAAGACCACCTATTTCCATGTTCGTAACCTTGCTTGACTGCCCCTGTCTTAGCTCATCTGCTGCTGAAACTCTCTTTCTTGCCTTTGTTACCTCTAGAGTTGGCCATTCCAATGCAATCCTGGCTGGTCTTTCACAGTCAACCCTTCATAAACTTAAGTTCATCCAAAACTCTGCTCCCTGTGTCTGAAACACAGCAAATCCTGTCCCCCTATCATCTCTGTGTTCACTGACCTACATTGGCTCCTGGTAAAGCAACATTTTGATTTTTAAAATGCTCATCCTTGTTTTCAAGTCCCTCCTTGGCCTTGCTCTTCCCAATCTCTATAATCTCTTCCAACCTGACAACCCTTTGAGCTATCTGAGCTTGTCTAATTCTGACCTGTACTGCATCCCTGATTTTAATTGCTCCATCATGGCTGTGCCTTCAGTTGTCAAGACCCCAAGCTCTGGAACTCCCTCCCTATACCGCTCTCCCTCTCTACCGTGCTTTCCTCCTTTAAGACACTACTTAAAACCTACCCTTTTGATCAAGCTTTTGGTCATCTGACCTAATATCGCCTTAAGTGTATTGCTGAAAAAAGGCATTTTGTCGAAGCTCAAGGATAACTAGGGATGGGCAATAAATGCTGGCCCAGCCAGCGAAGCCCACATCCCGTGAATGAATAAAAAAAGCTTTTCATTCTCACAACCAACTTAAGATTGTCAGTCGGGTTCGCAGTGTGGCACATTTGCATGTAATGGAAGCTACATATATTAGTACACAGGGCCCTGTTCTTTGCAGACAGAAAGAAAACGTACATGCATTGTGCCTTTTTCAGCTAAACAAAATAAGTGACAGCCATCCGCTGGTTCATTTCTCAGGGCAATGCCTTGGCCAATCAGAGCAAAGCTGCCTGGTTTGAAATTTCAAACAATGCTTGGCAGTTAACTGTCAGTCACCATTAACTAGTGCATTCTCCATGGCAACACCTCAAATCAGTGTCCACTTGCCAACCAATCAGCACTCTCTTCTCATACAGTATAAAATTGTTGCTTTACCTGACATTAACATTCTTGTGGTTGTCCTGATGAGTGCAAGATAAGAAGCTTTTCAGCAATACTGAAGTTCTGTACTACCAAATGACTATCTCCTTATGTGATTCAGTGTCATACTTTGTTTTATAATGCTCCTGTGAAACACCTTGGGACATTTCATTATGTTAAAGGTGCGATATAACTGTAAGTTGTTGTGGAATCAGCATTATGGAAATACTCCATAGCCTCAAATTACTCTCCCAACAATGACTGCAACAAATTTTGTATTAGCATAAAATGCAAAAAGTTTATTCACTTTTATTGATCTATAAAGTTTATTTATCTGTTTTCTTTTTCAAAATTTATTAGAAGGAGCAATAATTTGCGTACAGCCTTGCGGCTTATATAGCGTCTCAAGTGATTGTTTAGAGTAATTGCTTTCTGGTGCCATAAAATAAATCCTAATGGTAACTTGAGGAGCCCCAGTTGTAACAATTTCAATTTTTTTCTGCAGAGAAAAGCAGCCTATTTAGGTTATAATGCTTATAGAATAATCTCATTCAGGTATATGCATTGATTGCTCTAATAGATTTCCAGTATTTACTGTTATTTTTCCATAGTGCCTGTTAAGTGCTGCTGAAGGCATTCAAATGGCCAGTCGCATTGTGGATACACCATGCAATGAGATGAATACAGATGACTTCCTTGCGGTGAGAATGTCTGAAACTTTAGCTAATGTAGACAGCAGCAGCATAAACAGCTATTTTTTTTCAGTACTGCCACTCAATGTCAAAAGCCAAGTCATCAACTATATATTTCCTATCATAGCAAGTTTTGCCAGACCTGCAGCAATTAATAGATAACATACTGTGATTATTATGTATCTAGCAGTTTAGAAAATAATAATCATGTATGAACGATTTTCCCAACTGCCTAAATTTGTTGTCCTTGAGTGACTTTGCCATAGTGCTGAACTGTAGTCAGTTTCAGGAATACAATACTGTAATGGCCTCCCTGCCTTGTTCTTCTCCCATTCATATTATTCGATGCTACATCAGAATATGGAGAGACTTCTTCCAGTGTGGTTGTTTGGACATCATGGTTTGATGATTCAAACAGTTTAATATCTCAGATTTGTCGATTCAGAGTGGAGATAGACAGATTTTTAATCAGTAAGGGAATCAAAGGTTATGGGGAGAAGGCAGGAAAGTGGAGTTGAAGATTATCGGATCAGCCATGATCTCATTTAATGGCGGAGCAGACTTGATGGGCCAAATAATATCTTTGGTTCCTTTACATCCACCAAGAAGTGCAGATGGGGCTTTGGTTTAACCTGAAGGATGGTACCTCTGACAGCTCATCAATCCCTTAGTACTGCTCCTGAGTGTACTTCAGTCTCTAGAGTCGAACTTGAACCTGTAACCTTTTGATTCAGAGACAACAGTGTTACCACAGAGAAATAGCTGACATTGCATGCATCATGACGCTCCCAGCGGGCTTAGAAATTGAGCAAGATGACTATATTTAATGGGTGGGGACTGGAGGTGTCTGATTCAGTAGCACATGCCTTGTGCATACATTGAGGTTGCAACGTGGCTTAGTTGTATCAGCGAATCTTCTTGATGGTGGGAGTACAGTATGCTTTTGCCCATTGCAAATTCAGTAAGGTAGAAGTATCATGTAGGATGACTTTAAATAATTTGTAATGCTTTTCTGCTTATTACCAGTTTATGAATGTTCTTTTTTTAATTTGTATACATTAGCATTTTCTGGATTAAAGTTTGTCCTTGTGCTGCATGATGGTGGCCATTGGTTGAGTCCATCACTCTTATGGAGCTCAATGGTACTCCAACCTGATATAGAAATGCTGTGGTCCAGAGTTACCTAATGTAGCCCTGAGTCATGAGCTGGTTTAATTTTACTACAGCAAAGAAGTGGGTACTTGTTAATTTAGCTGAGTAATGAATATTTGAGGTTTTAAAAATGATATCAAATTGGATCTTGGAGAATGAGCTTGATTGATTTTTACATTCTGACTTTTCATTTTACTGAATTTTTTACAATCGCATCCAACATCCCACACACTTCAACTTGAAACTCTTTTTCCTTGTGAGAGGTTTATTTAGCATTTTAATTTTCTTCTGACTAGGAAATTGAACTTGTTGGATCTGAGCTGGGCATTATTCCCACTGTTATCCGTGGAGAAGAGCTTAATCACAAGGGATTTGGAGGTAATGTCTGTTGTACAGTAAATGCTGCTTTTAGGAGATAAACATTATGGTATTGTTAAAGCTGGAAGGTAAACATTGTACAGCCAGATGTGGCTAAAAGCAGGATTGGGCTCACGACCTTATCCAAGACTTCCTTTGCTTTTAAAAAAAATTGTGGGAGGCTGCAGGTGCCAGGAAATGTAAGTTATAATGAAGAAAATTATCCATGATTTCCTGTCAGCTGCTCCCTGCAGACATCCTTGCAGAACTTTTGAATGCAGGAGTGGGAAATTGGCCATCAAAAGAATATGGAGAAATTTAGATTTAGGAACCAGGCTGACAACAGGCAGGCGTTATTTAATGTAAACAGGTACCAAGGCGCTGGGAAAAGTAGAATAAATATTTTAAGATGAATGGTAGTAGGAAACTACACAGAAAGGGCTGCTGAGGTTATTGATGGATAGCACGTTAAAATCATAAGCACAGTAAGTAACATCAGGATGACTCCATGCTCCTAATAAGCTTGGATCAGTGACAGGACTACAGAATCCATGCTTCCTGATTGTGAGGATCCTAACCTAATGCAGGAATGTGCAATTACACCTATTGCTCTGAACGCATAGCTAGGGATTACTAAGGAGGAGAGGTGAGCTGATTTAATCCTACCTGGTGTAACTCTATACAATTTGGGTGACTGGAGTCGGGCATTTTGATTATCAGTGGATACAGAGAAAGGGATGAAGCTGGGGATGAAGGACTTGAGAAAATGCAGAAATGGAAAGTGTTTGTGCTAAAGGAAAGAAAACATAGGCGATAGCTGATTGAAATTTTCAGAATTTGAAGATAAATAGGTAAATTTAACCTTGATAAATTGTTTGTAATCACAAACTGTGACCAGGGCCATGTATTTCAGCTTGGAAAAGGAGGGTTGAGTTTAGATTTAGCTGCTTCATTGAAAAGTTGGTGAATTTGTGGAATAGACAGTAGAGATGTCTGGTATTGCTGAATTCAAGAACAAACAGTAACTAAGATATAGAGTATAGGCATGGATATTTTTAAAAAAAAGCTTTGGATCTAGCCAAATTGACCAGGCACAGCTGTTCCCAGTTCTGCACATTTTCTCTGTTCAACTTTCCACATAAAATAAACTTTTAAAATGTTCTATACCTTTTCAAGTGATCAGTATTCCTGTTGCCAAGATGAAATATTCTTTGCAGAAATTTTATGTAACCTTATATAACCTTGGGAGTAGACCATTATGCTATATAGACCATTAGGGAATGGGAACATAGTGGTTCTTTATAGGGCTAGCAATCTAAAGGCCTTGGCTAATGATTCAGACACATGAGGTTAAATCTCACCTCAGCAGCTGGAGAATTTAAATTAGTTTAATTAAATAAATCTGGAATAAAAAGCTAGAATTAGTAAAGATGGCCCTTTAACTAGTGGCCTGTTGTAAAGCCCATTTGATTCACAAATGTCCTTTTGGAGAAGGAGTTCTGCCATCCTTACCCAGTCTGACCTATATGTGATTCCAGACCCTCAGCAATGTGGTTGACTCTTAACTACCACCTGAAATGGCCATAGTAAGCCACTCAGTTGTCAAGAAGGCAACTCAGCACCACCTGCTCAATGGAATGAGCAATAAATTATGACTTTGTCAGGGCCCATACCCTGCGAATGAATTTTGTAAAAAATTACGTTGAGGTGCAGAATTAGCCCTAGTGTTGTTTAGGTTTGTGGCCTTATACCTGGTTCCCTTGAATACATAGCCAAACTGTATATTTGAGGGTGAACTGAGATCCTGACTGCAAAGTTCATTGGACTTCACCTCTCCTTGTAATTGGATTGTTGCAATATGTGTTAGCAATCCTTTCACTTTGTTTCCGTCGAGTATCCATTTGATTTGTGTTTGTTTGGCTATTCAGGTATCTATGGAGTTGGAAAAGCTGCAGTGAACCCACCTGCTCTTGCAATACTTAGTCACAAACCAGAGGATGCTACACAAACTATAGCCTGGGTCGGCAAGGGTATTGTTTATGACACTGGTGGTCTCAGCATCAAATCAAAGGTGATGCGACTTTCCTATTTTTTGTGTTCTTACCTTTGCTGATCACTCTCACTACACCAAATTTAGAATGAACAAATCTGATCCAGTGTTTTAATTGTTAAACGTTGCATTTTTTATGAATTAAAAGTTAGGTATGCAAGTAAGATGAAACCCAACATATTTTGTCTTCCATACATTTAGAGGAGACAAATGTGCATGAAGACTTGCATACTGAATATACTAATAAGAGTTTACAACACTAGGGGCTGAAGTCTCCAGTCGGCGAGCGGGGGCAGAGCCTGCTCACCGACGTGTAAAATGACAAGGGGGTGATGTCAGGCGGAGGTCCCGACGTCACCGCGTGCTATTTAGGTTTTCAGTTCGGCGGGCGCATAGCCAACTCGGCTGCCGAACTGTCAAAAACCTATTAAGGTCTGTTTAAAAACTAATTTAAACAATTGAATGAGCTGCACGTCCAACCTTAAGGTTTGCAGGCAGGTGAAGAGCCCAGACGGCCTTCACATTTTTCATGAAACCTCATCCACGGGCGGAATGAGGTTGAGGTTTCATGAAGTGTTTAAAAATGCAATAAAATTTTTTTTAAAAATCATTGATATGTCCCAGCTCATGTGACACTGTCACATGAGGGGACATGTTTTAAAAAGTTTTCAAATACTTTATTTAGAAATTTTAAACTTAAATAACTCTCCTTAAGGCATCTCTGTGCCTCAGGGAAATTTCTACGCTCTTTTGCACGCATGCGCGAGAGATCGCACTCCCGACTCAGGGAGTTCCCCTCCCCCCCACCCACCCCCCCCCCCCCCCCCCCCCACCTGCACAAGGAGCGATCAGCGCTTCCGGCCGAGCATCATGCTGGGTGGGCCTTAATTGGCCCGCCCATGTAAAATGGCGGCGTGCACGCAATGGGGGGGCGCTGATCGGGCTTGTGCTCACTCCCATCCACCCCCGCACAACCTCCCTGACTGGGGTCAAAATTCAGCCCTAGGTTTTGCTGCAAGTCAATTGGCATTATCCTTAAAATACCCCAACTAGCATATGGTTTTAAAAAGAGTGGGGAGAGCTCATTGTAAGAAGAGCACAGACAGCAGGAGACTTCATTTTAATAAGGGTGAGGAGAGTGGAGAGACTTGCTTTTAAAAAGAGAGCGGGGAGGCTTGCTTTTAAAAAGAGAGCAGGGAGAGTTCAGTTAAATAAGTGGCAGAGTAATATCATGAACCGCAGCTTGATGCGAGTTTTTTGTTATTCATTCATGAGATGTGAGCTTCGCTGGCTGAGCCAGCATTTACTGACCATCCCTAGTTGTCCTTGAGAAGGTGGTGGTGAGCTGCCTTCTTGAACCACTGCAATCAATGTGGTGTAAGTACATCCACAGTGCTGTTAGGAAGGGAATTCTAGGATTTTGACCCAGCAACAATGCAGGGATGATATATTTCCAAGTCAGGATGGTGAGTGACTTGGAGGGGAACATCCAGGTGGTGGTGCCACCTGTCTGCTGCCCTTGTCCTTTTAGATGGCAGTGGTCGTGAGTTTGGAAGGTGCTGTCTAAGGAGCCTTGGTGAATCCGTGAAGTGCATCTTGCTGCTGCTGCTACTGTGCTTTGGTGGTGGAAGGAGTGAATGTTTGTGGATGTGGTGCCAGTCAGGCAGGCTGCTTTGTCCTGGATGGTGTCAAGCTTCTTGAGTGTTGTGGGAGCTGCGCTCATCCAGGCAAGTGGGAGTATCCCATCACACTCCTGACTTGTGCCTTGTAGATGGTGGGCAGGCTTTGGGGAATCAGGAGGTGAGTTACTTGCATGATTCCTAGCCTCTCACCTGCTCTAGTAGCTACAGTATTTATATGGCTAGTCCAGTTCAGTTTCTGGTCAATGGTAACCCCCAGGATGTTGATAGTGGGAGATTCAGTGATGGTAATGCCATTGAAAATCAGGAGGTGGACCTTGGATTCTCTCTTGTTGGAGATGGTCATTGCCTGACACTTGTGTGGTGCGAATGTTACTTGCCACTTGTCAGCCCAAGCCTGAATATTGTCCAGGTCTTGCTGCATTTGGAGATGGACTGCTTCAGTATCTGAGGAGTCGCAAATGGTGTTGAACGTTGTGCAATCATCAGCAAACATCCCCACTTATGGCCTTATGATGGAAGGAAGGTCATTGATGAAGCAGCTGAAGATGGTTGGTCTGAGGAAGCTACCCTGAGGAACTCCTGTGGTGATGTCCTGGAGCTGAAATGACTGATCTCCAACAACCACAACCATCTTCCATTGTGCTAGGTATGACTCTAACCAGTGGAGAGCTTTCCCCCAATTCCCATTGACTGCAGTTTTGCTAAGGCTCCTCGATGCCACACCCTGTCCAATGTGGCCTTGATGTCAAGGGCAGTCACTCTCACTTCCGGAGCTCAGTTCTTTTGTCCATGTTTGAAGCGAGGCAGGGAGTGCTCGGAAAGCAGCTGATTGGTGAGTAGTATTGGTGAGTATTTCTAGTCTTTAATGTAAAAATTAAGGTCTTTAGTTTGTGTTTAGGTCTCTGGTCTTTTTTTTCTCTCTTTCTTAGATATAGCTTGTTAAGTATACAGTCGATACTGGTGTAAAAAAAAATCAATTACAATAAAGTATAAAGGGGAGGATTCTTCAAGTATAAAGAGCAGGGATACTAGAGTAATTAATTAATATAATAATATAATCAAGCAGATTATGGGGAAAAGGCAGGAAAGTTAATGAGGATTATCGGATCAGCCATGATCTCATTAAATGGCGGACCGGTCTCGATGGGCCAAATGGCCTCCTTCTGCTCCTATGTGTTATGGTCTTATTTTTGTTGCATTTGTGTGAATTCCTTAGTGTCTGAGTTAAGAGTAAACAATTTAAAATTTTTGTTAGCTTTCAGTGTAAATAGTTTGTTTGGTATTATGTTTAGTAATAACACTGCAAATATTTTAAAAATCCTCACCGACTGACTAACAAAAAAACTGTACAAAGTGCAAGAGCTCATATTTGAGCATGATTAAATGCTATAGCTCACCAATTTGATCTGGTGACAAATTGACAACAGACCTACTGAAACAATCAAAGCTCCAGATTAACATTGTATTGGCTTTGATGACCTTAAACTGTGACTTTTGTTTATAGTTCAGAACACTACCTGAATCTGTGTAGTTAAATAGTACAGTATGAGGAATACAGTGAAAAACTCAGTAACCCCAATAGATATAAAAAAAACTATTCACTACTGTGACCAGACAGTAATAAAGCATAACCAATAACCAGTTAAATTTGTCATTTATTTTACATGTTCATAATTAACTTACTGGGTTTTAACCATACCTTTGTAAGCATGAGAGTTGAATTGGTCTCCTTTTGTAGACATGCATGCCAGGTATGAAGAGGGATTGTGGGGGTGCTGCTGCCGTCCTAGGAGCCTTCAGAGCTGCTGTGAAACAGGTGAGTATGTACCTTTCGTTTTTCCGGTAGTAAGGGACCCCAGAAATTGTATTAAATGAGGGATTTTTAAAAAAATTTTATTTGTGAAATATGTTTCAGAGATTCTTTCTCTTTTCTTTGCCTTACTTTCCTGAAGCTGACTCTTGCTGGATACAATTTAATGAGCACGGGGCAACATCTACTCCTCTAAGTGGCTTTAGGCAGGTCAGGTTGCAGCTTAATAGAGCCGGGATTAAGTTCCTTTCCGAGCAATTTATGAATGCTATTAGGGAGGATTTAAATTAATTGGTAGTGGTATGGGGATCAGGAGGAATTATCAGAAAGGAATACCAAGGTACACAGAATACTGGGAGAGGCAGGTAGTACTAGAGTAGGGAATAGTAAGTTATTGGACCTGATTAGAGTAAGGGAGAAAGTAATAAAGTCTAAATCAGGGTTAATGTACATGTATGTGAATGCACAGATTGTGGTTAATAAGATTGGTGAGTTACTGGCACATGTAGACATGTGGAAATATGATGATGTGGCCATAACAGAGACCTGGTCAAAGGGCAGAACTGGGTGTTAAATATTCCTGGATGCTAGGTATTCAGGAAAGTGTGTGGAGTGGCAATATTGCTGAAGGCAAGCATTGCAGTGCTAGAGAGAGAGGATGTCCCAGAGGGATCAAGGACAGAATCTATTTGGCTAGAACAAAGGAACAAAAAAGGTGCAATTACACTGCTTATATAGTCTATAGGCCAACAACTAGTAGAAAGGATGTAGAGTAGGCTTGTCCAACCCATGGGCTGCTTTGTGACCTGTGAAGCCCCCCTATGTGGCCCCAGAAATGATTGTTCAAAATGTTTGTAAGACAGATCAGTGAGATGAAGATTTCTGCAAGGGCCACTCCTCCAATCACAGACTGTTCCACTCCCATGTTTGCTGCAAATGGGCTGAGCCTATCAGCTGCAAACGTGGGAGAGAAACAAGCTGTGATTGGAGGAACAGTGAACACCAACAACTGAGAGCATGTGGAGGTAAGGAGAGACTCTGGGGCGCGCTGGGGCCACTGCTCAACACACTTTGCCCCTGCTCTTGTCACTAACCCCCGGCTCTTCTTGCACTCTCCCCGCTTTTCTTCCCCCCACCCCAGCTCTGTCCACTGTCCTCGGCTCTCCCCGCTTTACCCCTCCAGCACCACCCCTCCACCCAATGCCCCTGAACTATGCAGCAGGTGGATTTTCAACTGGGTTTGTTTGTTACGGCACAATCCAAATTGTCTTAGCAAAACTGAAGCATTGAACACCCATCCATATGGATTACTGACATTTTTACTGAAAATACCCAAACCAGATACCTGATTGATGTAATGCTTACTGTTATTACCCATCCAAATACAGAATTGACCATTCATAAAATGTTAATTATAAGTGTGTGTGTGTGTGTGTGTGTGTGTGTGTGTGAGAGAGAGGGGGGCTGTGTGTGTGGGGGCTGTGTGTGTGTGTGGGGGCTGTGTGTGTGTGTGGGGGCTGTGTGTGTGTGTGGGGGCTGTGTGTGTGTGTGGGGGCTGTGTGTGTGTGTGGGGGCTGTGTGTGTGTGTGGGGGCTGTGTGTGTGTGGGGGGGCTGTGTGTGTGTGGGGGCTGTGTGTGTGTGGGGGCTGTGTGTGTGTGGGGGCTGTGTGTGTGTGTGGGGGCTGTGTGTGTGTGTGGGGGCTGTGTGTGTGTGTGGGGGCTGTGTGTGTGTGTGGGGGCTGTGTGTGTGTGTGGGGGCTGTGTGTGTGTGGGGGCTGTGTGTGTGTGTGGGGGCTGTGTGTGTGTGTGGGGGCTGTGTGTGTGTGTGGGGGCTGTGTGTGTGTGTGGGGGCTGTGTGTGTGTGTGGGGGCTGTGTGTGTGTGTGGGGGCTGTGTGTGTGTGTGGGGGCTGTGTGTGTGTGTGTGGGGGCTGTGTGTGTGTGTGTGGGGGCTGTGTGTGTGTGTGTGGGGGCTGTGTGTGTGTGTGGGGGCTGTGTGTGTGTGGGGGGGTCTGTGTGTGTGTGGGGGGGTCTGTGTGTGTGTGGGGGGGCTGTGTGTGTGTGTGTGGGGGGGCTGTGTGTGTGTGTGTGGGGGGGCTGTGTGTGTGTGTGGGGGGGCTGTGTGTGTGTGTGGGGGGGCTGTGTGTGCGTGTGTGTGGGGGCTGTGTGTGCGTGTGTGTGTGGAGGCTGTGTGTGTGGGGGCTGTGTGTGTGTGTGTGGGGGCTGTGTGTGTGTGTGTGGGGGCTGTGTGTGTGTGTGTGGGGGCTGTGTGTGTGTGTGGGGGGGCTGTGTGTGTGTGTGGGGGTGCTGTGTGTGTGTGTGTGGGGGCTGTGTGTGTGTGTGTGTGTGGGGGCGGTGTGTGTGTGTGTGTGGGGGCGGTGTGTGTGTGTGTGTGTGGGGGCTGTGTGTGTGTGGGGGCTGTGTGTGTGTGGGGGCTGTGTGTGTGTGGGGGCTGTGTGTGTGTGGGGGCTGTGTGTGTGGGCTGTGTGTGGGGGCTGTGTGTGTGGGCTGTGTGTGGGGGCTGTGTGTGTGTGTGTGGGGGCTGTGTGTGTGTGTGTGGGGGCTGTGTGTGTGTGTGTGGGGGCTGTGTGTGTGTGTGTGTGGGGGCTGTGTGTGTGCGCGGCGGCTGTGTGAGTGTGAGTGCGCGGCGGCTGTGTGAGTGCGCGGCGGCTGTGTGAGTGCGTGGCGGCTGTGTGAGTGCGCGGCGGCTGTGAGTGCGCGGAGGCTTTGTGAGTGTGAGTGCGCGCGAGGCTGTGTGAGTGCGAGTGCGCGCGAGGCTGTGTGAGTGCGAGTGCGCGAGAGGTCCGTGCGTGTGTGAGAGAGGGGGCAGGGCGCGCGCGTGTGTGAGAGAGGGGGCAGAGCGCGCACGTGTGAGAGAGGGGGCAGGGCGCGCGCGTGTGTGTGAGAGGGGGCAGGGCGTGCGCGTGTGAGAGAGGGGGCTGAGCGCGTGTGAGAGAGGGGCAGAGCGTGCGTGTGTGAGAGAGGGGCAGAGCGTGCACATGTGAGAGAGGGGCAGAGCGTGCGCGTGTGAGAGAGGGGCAGAGCATGTGTGTCTGTGAGAGAGGGGCAGAGCGTGCACGTGTGAGAGAGGGGCAGAGCGTGTACGTGTGAGAGAGGGGCAGAGCGTGCGCCTGTGAGAGAGGGGCAGAGCGTGCGCGTGTGAGAGAGGGGCAGAGCGTGCGCGTGTGAGAGAGGGGCAGAGCGTGCGCGTGTGAGAGAGGGGCAGAGCGTGCGCGTGTGAGAGAGGGGCAGAGCGTGAGCGTGTGAGAGAGGGGGCAGAGCATGTGTGTGTGTGTGCGCGCGAGAGTGGGCAGAGTGTGTGTATGTGTGTGTGCGAGAGGGGGCAGTGTGTGTGTGTGCGAGAGGAGGCAGAGTGTGTGTGTGTGTGTGTGTGTGTGTGAGGGAGCAGAGTGTGTGTGAGAAAGAGAGGACAGAGTGTATGTGTGTGAGAAAGAGGGGGCAGAGTGTGTGTGTGAGAGAGGGGGCAGAGTGTGTGTGTGTGTGTGTGTGTGAGGGAGCAGAGTGTGTGTGAGAAAGAGAGGGCAGAGTGTATGTGTGTGTGAGAAAGAGGGGGCAGAGTGTGTGTGTGAGAGAGGGGGCAGAGTGTGTGTGAGAGAGGGGGCAGAATGTGTATGTGTGTGTGTGTGAGGGGTAAATGTGTACGTGTTGTTCAGACCCACTGGGGATAGTGCGCTGCAATATCTTGCCCTACTGCTCCCCGAGATGCAACAAATGTGAAAAGGTTTGATCGACTCGCCCGATTGTTTAATTTAGGTTAACAGAATATGAACAGAATACAGGTTTGTAAACTTAATAAGTAAATATCTATTTATTGAACAGTTTGTCTTTAACCAGTGGCAAAAAAAATAAATATGAACTGCTGGTTTCTAACTGTAACCCAAACTCTACCCCATTCATAAATCCACATACAAGACACATAAAAATATGGATTTTAAGGGTGGGATAAGACAGTTCAATAGCACCAATTCCGGTGGGTTGATTTTGATCGATGTCTTCCAAATTCCTTTTGGTTCTTGTTGATGACACAAGGTGGTCTTCCAGCACTTTCAGTGTTTAGTTCACTGGTTGAGCACTTGCCCTTCAATGTCTCTAACAGTGATTTTCCCCATTGCCTCTTGACAGTGGTTTTCAGAGAGAGCAGGTTATAGAGATATGAGGAGAATAAGCCAGCTAGCTATGATTTACTAGAATCTTAAACATATAGGTGCAAGAGGTTTTAGGTCTTTTTACTTTCAGGCTAGGAGCTATTCTGCTGCACTTCTCTCACATAAACCCTAGTCACCTGGTCAGGAACCATAAGAACATAAGAAATAGGAGCAGGAGTAGGCCATTTGGCCCTTAAGCCCACCCCGTAATTCATTAAGATTATGGCTAATCTGCCCCAGGTCTCAACTCCTCTTTCATGCCAGCTCCTTATAGCCCTCAACTCCCCGATATTTTAAAAAATCTATCTAACTCCTCTTTAAATACTTCCAGTGAGCTAGCCTCCACAGCTCTCTGGGATAGAGAATTCCAGACATTCACTACCCTCTGAGAGAAGAAATTCCTGTGCATCTCAGTTTTAAAAGAGTATCCCCTTATTCTGTAACTATGTCCACTAGTTCGCGATTCCCCCAATTGTGCAAACACCTTCTCAACATCTACCCTGTCAAGCCCCCTCAGAATCTTGTACATTTCAGTAGGATCACCCCTCATTCTTCTAAACTCTAATGAATAAAGGCCGAACCTGTTTAGCCGTTCTTGATAAGCCAACCCCTTCATCCCAGTGGTCAGCCCATTAAAACGATGTTGCCAGGCAGTTCCCCAACAGACCACACCCCTCCTCAGCACCAGCCTGTCTTTCATGGCACACTCTGTTTCAGGACAGCAACATTGTATATATCCCTTACATTGTTCCAGTGGACATGTCTTTCAAACTGTGGCCATTGTAATTTTAATCCGCAGCTCAACAGAAATAAAAAGATATATTCTTTACTGTGTGTTTGTGTGTGCGCGCGTAAGGGGTGAGTATGTGTGAAGGGTGTGTGTGTCTGTGTGGGTGAGAGGTGAGTGTACGTGTGTGTGAGGTGAGTGTGTCTGTGTGGGGGGGGTGTGTGAGAGAGGCGACACACACTCTCATACACAGGAACATCCCTCTCACACACATATGCGCACGCACGCACACACTCTCCCTGTGCACGCATGCACGTACACACACACACACTCTCACCCTCACCCCTTACAAACACTCTTCCCTCACACACTTATCCCTTACACTTACACACACACACACTGCTCATACGTGCACGCACACACATTCACCCCTCACACACATGCACACATGCATGTGCACACAAGCACACATATACATACACATGCCTGACACACACTCACCCCACACACGAGTACACACACACCCCTTAGACATGCAGACACACACTGTAAGCACACACGCACTCACCCCTCACACAAACTCACGCTCACTCCTCACGCACATACACACACAGGCTTGGAGTTGAACACACACACTCTCACCCTTTCACACTCTAATCGTCATCTTTATTTCCCATTTTAAAAAAATTATCAATTTATTGTTTTGGCTTTTTTTTTGCTCAGCAAGTTGTTTCTTTTCATACATCAGCTTTTTGTTTGAAATTCCTATTTAATGTTGTGCCAAACCTTATCTTTCTGCACCTTGTTAATCGGCTCATTGAGTGTGAGAAAAAATTGAAATGTGCCCCCCCCCCGCCCCCCCATGCAAAAAAGCTTGGACAAGCCTGATGTAGAGAAACAAATTTACAAGGAAATTACAGAGAGGTTTGAGAAGTATAGAGTAATTGTAATGGGGGACTTGGATTATCCGAATATAGAATGGGATGTTAGCAGTGTAAGGGGCAGAGAGGGGCAACAGTTCCTTAAGTGTGTTTAGAAAATTTTGTACAGTAGTACGTCCAACGAGAGGGGAGGCACTGCTAGACCTGGTTCTTGGGAATGAGTTGGGCCAAGTGGATCAAATATCAGTAGGAGAACATTTAGGGGACAGTGGTCATTGTGTAATAATGTTTAGGTTGGTTATGGAAAAGGATAAAGAACAATATAGAGTAATAATAATTAACTGGGGGAAAGCCAACTTCAATGGGGCAAGAATGGATCTGGGCCGAATAATTTGGAATCAAAGGTTGGCAGGCGAAACTGTGGCTGAGCAGCCTTCAAAGAAGAGATAATTCGGGCACAACCAAGGTATATTCCATCGAAAGGGAAATTAGGGTAAACAAATCCAGAGCTCCCGGGATGACAAAAGAGATACAAATTAAGATGAAGAAGAAAAAGTGTGATTATGACAGATGTCAGGCAGATAATAAAATGGAGAACCAGGCTGAATATAGAAGGTTCAAATGGGAAGTGAAAGAGCAAATGAGAGAAGCAAAGAGAGAGTATGAGAAGAGACAGCCAAAATACTAAGGAATCCAAAGGTTTACTGTAAGCATATAAGTAGTAAAAGGGTGGTAAAATGAGGAGTAGGGCCCATTAGGGACAAGAAAGGGGATTTACACAGGGAAGTAGGGGGAATAGCTGAGGTGTTAAATGAATACTTTGCAACTGTATTTACCAAGGAAGAAGATGCTACCCAGGCCATGGTGAAAGAGGAGGTAATTAATACACTAGAAGGACTTAAAACTGATGAGGAGGAGGTATTAGGTAGGGTATCTATACTTAAAGTTGATTAAGAACCAGGACTGGATGAAATGGATCCATGGATACTGAGGGAAGAGAAAGTGGGAATGCAGAGCACTGGCCATAATTTTCCAGTTTTCCTTAGACTTCCAGAAGACTGGAGAATTACAAGTGTTACTCCCTTGTTTAAAAAAGCGTGTAAAGATGAGTCTAGCAACTACAGGCCAGTCAGTTTAACTGCGATGATGAGGAAACTTGTAGAAACAATAATTTGGGACAAAATTAATAGTCAGATGGACAAATGCGGGTTAATTAAGGAAGGCCAGAACAAATTTGTTAAGGGAAAATCTTGTAACTAACTTGCTGGAGACTTTTGAAAAGCTAACAGAAGATTGATGAGGGCATTGCTGTTGACCTGGTGTACGTGGACTTCCAAAAGGCATTTGATACAGTGATGCACAACAGACATATGGGCAAAGTTATAGCTCATGCAATAAAAGGGAAAGTAGCAACATGGCTACGAAATTGGCTGAGTGACAGAAACAAGAGAGTAGTGGTTAATGGATGTTTTTCTGGCTGGAGGGAGGTCCGTAATGGAGTTCCCCAGGGGTTAGTGTTGGGACCTTGCTCCTTCTGATCAATATTAATGACCTACACCTGGGGGTAGAGGGCACAATTTCAAAATTTTCAGATACGAAACTTGGAAGCATTGGATGCGCAGAGGATAGTGTAGAACTTCAAAAGCACATAAACAAGTTGGTGGAATGGGTGGAGAGGTGGCAGATGAAGTTTAATGTGGAGAAATATATGGTGATTCATTTTAGAACCATAGAACACTACAGCACAGAAAACAGGCCATTCGGCCCTTCCAGTCTGTGCCGAAATATTATTCCGCTAGTCCCATTGACCTGCACCCAGTCCATAACCCTCCAGAGCTCTCCCATCCATGTATCTATCCAATTTATTCTTAAAACTTAAGAGTGAGCCCACATTTACCATGTCAGATGACAGCTCGTTCCACAATCTCACCACTCTAAGTGAAGATGTTCCCCCTAACGTTCCCCCTAAACCTTTCCTCTTTAACCCTAAAGCCATGTCCTCTCGTGTTTATCTCTCCTAATCTAAGTGGAAAGAGCCTACTCGCATTTACTCTGTCTATACCCCTCATAATTTTGTAAACTTCTATCAAATCTCCCCTCATCCTTCTACGCTCCAAGGAATAAAGTCCTAACCTGCTTAATCTTTCTCTGTAACTCAACTCCTTAAGACCCGGCAACATCCTAGTAAATCTTCTCTGCACTCTTTAAATCTTAAAGATATCCTTCCTGTAGTTAGGCGACCAGAACTGCACACAATACTCCAAAGTTGGCCTCACCAATGTCTTATACAACCTCACCATAATATCCCAACTCCTATACTCAATACTTTGATTTATGAAGGCCAGTATGCCAAAAGCTTTCTTTACAAAAAACCAAAAAACTGCGGATGCTGGAAATCCAGAACAAAAACAGAATTACCTGGAAAAACTCAGCAGGTCTGGCAGCATCGGCGGAGAAGAAAAGAGTTGACGTTTCGAGTCCTCATGACCCTTCGACAGAACTAGGCGAATCCCAGGAAGGGGTGAAATATAAGCTGGTTTAAGGTGGTCAACCTTATTTACCTGTGACGCCACTTTCAAGGAACTATGTATCTGAACTCCCAGATCCCTTTGTTCCTCCGCACTCCTCAGTGCCCTGCCATTTACTGTGTATGTCCTACCTTGGTTTGTCCTTCCGAAATACAACACTTCACACTTTTCTGCATTAAATTCCATCTGCCATTTTCTGGCCCATTTTTCCAGTTGGTCCAGATCCCTCTGCAAGCTTTGAAAGCCTTCCCCGCTGTCCACAATGCCTCCAATCTTAGTGTCATCAGCAAACTTGCTGATCCAATTCACCACATAATCATCCAGGACCATGCAAACTCTGCACTCTCAGAATTTCTCCTTTGAATGCCTTCCACTTACTGAACACATCCTTGCCAGAAAACAACTTATGCCAATCCACTCTTCCTAGATCCTTTCTCATTTCCACAAAATTGGCCTTTCTCCAATTTAGAATCTCAACTCGAGGACCAGACCTATCCTTATCCATAATTAGCTTAAAACTAATGACATTGTGGTCACTGGACTCAAAATGTTCGCCTACACATACTTGTGTCACCTGACCTGTCTGGTTCCCTAATAGGAGATCAAGTATTGCATCCTCTCTCGTTGGTACCTCTATATATTGATTTAGAAAACTTTCCTGAACACATTTGACAAACTCCATGCCATCCAGCCCTTTTACAGTATGGGAGTTCCAGTCAATATGTGGAAAGTTAAAATCTCCTACTATCACAACTTTCTGTTTCTTACATCAGTCTGCTATCTCTCTACAGATTTGCTCCTCCAATTCTCTCTGACTATTGGGCGGTCTATAATACAGCCCTATTAGTGTGGTCACACCTTTCCTGTTCCTCAGCTCCACCCATATGGCCTCTGTAGACGAGCCCTCCGGGCTGTCCTGCTTATGCACAGCTGTGATATTTTCCCTGACTAGTAATGCCACTCCTCCCCCTTTCATCCCTCCCCCTCTATCACATCTGAATCAACGGATCCCCGGAACATTGAGCTGCCAGTCCTGCCGCACCTGCAACCATGTCTCACTAATAGCAATAACGTCGTATTCCCACGTGCCAATCCATGCCCTAAGCTCATATGCCTTTCTGGCAATACTCCTTGCATTGAAATAGATGCACCTGAGAACATTTCTATCACGTACGGACCCTTGATTTCTGTCTATACATGCATTCCTCGCTTGACCTTCATCCTCCTCCACCTCACTATCTGCTCTAACACTCTGGTTCCCCTCCCCCTGCATATTTAGTTTAAACTCCCCCGGAGCAGCACTAGCAAACCTACCCGCAAGGATGTTAGTCCCCCTCCAGTTCAGGTGCAAACGTCCCGTCGGAACAGGTCCCACCTTCCCTGGAACAGAGCCCAATTGTCCAGAAACATGAAGCCCTCCCTCCTGCACCATCTCCTTAGCCACGTATTTAGCTGCATTATCCTCCTATTTCTAGCCTCACTAGCATGTGGCACAGGTAATACTCCTGAGATCGCAACCCTGGAGGTCCTGTCCTTCAACTTTGCACCTAACTCCCTAAACTTTTTTTGCAGGACCTCCTCCTCCTTCCTATCCACGTCATTGGTCCCTACATGGACCACGACATCGGGCTGCTCACCCTCCCTCCTGAGAATACTGAGAACTCGATCCGAAATATCGTGGACCCTGGCACCAGGGAGGCAACAGACCATCCGGGATTCTCGATCTCTCCCCCAGAACTTCTTTTCTGTCCCCCTATCGAATCCCCTATTACTACTGCTCTCCTCTTTTCCCTCCCTCCTTTCTGAGCTGAGGGTCTAGCCTCGAGAGTTGACCAGTACAACTTGTCCCTGGTAGGTTGTCCCCACCAACAGTATCCAAAACGGTGTTCCTATTGTTGATGGGAACAGCTACAGGGGTGCGCTGCTCTTTCTGTCTATTCCCCTTCCCTCTCCTGACATTCACCCAGCTGCCTGCCTCCTGACTTTTAGGGGTGACTGTCTCCCTGAAACTCCTGTCTATTATTGCCTCTGCCTCCCGAATGATCCGAAGTTCATCCAGCCCCAGCTCCAGTTCCCTAACTCGGCTTCTCAGGAGCTGCAGCTGGATGCATCTTTTGCAGGTGTAGTCACCAAGGACAATTGTGCTGTCCACGACTTCCCACATGCTGCATTCGGAGCATTCGACTGCCCCAACTGCTGCCTCCATTACCTACTCCTAATGTAATTAAAGGACTTTACCCGGCCCTACCCCACTGGGAGCAAGCTCGTCCTCAGCCTCTGCTCACCGAAGCCTCTCGAGCTAAAGCCTCAAAGCTCCACTCCTTCACTGGGCCACTCACACACCATCCGCTCCTCTTCAGCTTCCCCTCCTTTTATTTTCAATCTCCGCACTCTTTTTACAATGAACTCCCCTCGCTCACCGCGCTCTTTTTACAATGAACTCCCCTCGCTCACCGCACTCTTTTTACAATGAACTCCCCTCGCTCACCGCGCTCTTTTTAAAACGAACTCGCCTCGCTCACTGTGCTCTTTTTAAAATGAATTTTTGTTAGGAAGAACATGGAGAGACAATATAAAATAAAGGATACAACCCTGACAGAGGTACAGCAGCAGAGATACCTGGGTGTGTATGTCAATGAAGGTAGCAGTACAGGTTGAGAGGGTGGTTAATAAAGCACACAGTATCCTAGGCTTTTTAATAGGGGCATAGAGTACAAGAGCAAGGAGGTTATTATTGAACTTGTATAACACGCTAGTTAGACCTCAGCTGGTGAATTGTGTTCAGTTCTGGGCGCTGCACTTTAGGAAAGAAGTGAAGGCATTTGAGAGAGTGCAAAAAAGATTCACAAGGATGGTCTCAGGGATCGGGGGAAGTGATAGCATAGTGGTATTGTCGCTGGACAAGTAATCCAAAGACCCAGGGTAATGCCCTGGTGAGCCGGGTTCAAATCCTGCCACAGCAGATGGTGGAATTTGAATCTTATGATGACCATAAAACCATTGTCAGTTTTTTTTTATTCGTTCTTGGGATGTGGGTGTCGCTGGCTAGGCCAGCATTTATTACCCATCCCTAATTGCTCTTGTTCAGAGGGCATTTAAGAGCCAACCACATTGCTGTGGGTCTGGAGTCACATGTAGGCCAGACCAGGTAAGGGTGGCAGAATTCCTTCCCTAAAGGACATTAGTGAACCAGGTGGGTTTTTACAACAATTGACAATGGTTTCATGGTCATCATTAGACTTTTAATTCCAGATTGTTGTAAAAACCCATCTGGTTCACTAATGTCCTTTAGGGGAGGAAATCTGCTGTCCTTACCTGGTCTGGCCTACATGTGATTCCAGCCCCACAGCAATGTGGTTGACTCTTAAATGTCCTCTGAACAAGAGCAATTAGGGATGGGTAATAAATGCTGGCCTAGCCAGTGATGCCCACATCCCATAAACGAATAAAAAAAAACTTCAGTGAAGAAGGTAGATTGGAAAAGTTGGGACTGTTTTCCTTGGAGAAGAGAAGGCTAAAAGGAGATTTGTTAGATGTATTCAAAATCATGAGGGGTCAAGACATAGTAGATAGGGAGAAACTGTTCCCACTTGTGAAGGGATCAAGAACGAGAGGACACAGATTTAAAGTAATTAGCAAAAGAAGCAAAAATGACATGAGGTAAAACCTTTTCACGCAGAGAGTAGTTAAGGTCTGGAATGCATTGCGTGAGAGTGTGGTGGAGGCAGGTTCAATTGAGGCATTAAAAATGGGAATTTGCCACCATCAATCAGCAATGTGATCCCAGAGGTTGTTGATGCCTTCACATATCTAGGCTCCACAATCACCAACAATCTGTCACTTGATGCTGAAGTCAACATGTGCATTGCAAAAGCTGCAGTTTATGGCCATGCTGAGTAAGAGTGTGTGGAACGACAGCAATAAAAACAGAAAATGCTAGAAAAACTCAGCAGGTCTGGCAGCACCTGTGGAGAGAGAAACAGAGTTAACATTTCAAGCCCATATGACTTCTTCAGAGCTAAAGAGAAGTAGAATGTGATGGATTTTTTACTGTTTAAGAGGGGCTGGAGCAGGTGGAGCAAGGTCAGGGATAGGTGGGAACCAAGGAGAGATTGACAAAGATGTCATGGACATAAGAGTGTTAATGGTGTAAATAAGTGATAAAGACACATTGGTCCACTCCTCCATCACCCCCAACTCATCACCCCCTTCCCACAGCACCTTCCCATGCAATCGCAGAAGGTGCAACACTAGCCCCTTTTCCTTCTCTCCCCTCACTGTCCAAGGCCCCCAAACAGTCCTTTCAGGTGAAGCAGTGCTTCACTTGCATCTCCTTCAATTTGGTCTACTGTATTCGCTGCTCTAAATGCAGTCTCCTCTACATCGGGGAGACCAAACGCAGACTGGGTGAACACTTTGCGGAACACCTTCGCTCAGTCCGCAAGCATTACCCACACCTTCTTGTTGCTTGCCATTTCAATACACCACCCTGCTCTCATGCCCACATGTCCATCCTTGGCCTGCTGCATTGTTCCAGTGCAGCTCAACGCAAACTGGAGGAAGAGCACCTCATCTTCTGACTAGGCACTTTACAGCCTTCCGGATTTAACATTGAGTTCAACAACTTCAGATCATGAACTCTCTCCTTGACTTTTAACCCTTTTTTAACCCATGTTTTTAAAGTTTAATTTTTATTTCCTTTTATTTTTATTTTTTATATGTTTGTGCATTTTTAAAAAAAGTCTTCCCCCCCCCCCCCCCCCCCCGCCCCCTCCCCCCCCCCCCCCCCCCCCCCCCCCCCACCCCCAGGGCCACCTGTCACTTGTTTCTATGTTGTGCTTTCATTACCGCTGGCCCTTGTTCTGCTATTAACATTCTGTTATCTTACTTTTATGGAACTATCAGCACTTTCTTCAGCCTTTACCACTACTTTTAACACTCCCTTTGTCTTGTGTCCATGACATCTTTGTCAACCTCGCTTAGCTCCTCCTTTCCTTTTTATATACTTACAATCTGTTTTTATATTGCTAACTATATTATATTTTTCCCCTTTTTATCAACTTTTTGGAAGCCCTTTGCTGGTTTCTAAAACACTTCCAATCCTATCTAATCTAATGATCGAATTTATTTTTTCACTATTTGCCAAAGATGCTAAAGCAAGATTCAGTTTGCCTTTCTCATGGCCTTATTGGTTTGAGCTACTGCTTTTAATGTTCTGTTCACCAAGCTCCCTCTACTTCTCAACTTTAAAGTGTTATCATTTAAGGTGTAGTTTATTTCCCTAATCTTTCTTTCAAAATATGTTTCACAATTTGCCACGCCCTCCCATATATACTTTACATATATAATATTTATAAAGAAAACGTGTTTACCCCTGCAGTTTACATTTTCTGTTTTTCTCTAACATATGGCATATTTGCATCAATTCATATATTATCTTCATGAAGTATCTTACATGGTGCCTAATTATGTAGTGCATATAATGAAGAAAAATTACATGTTGGTGATTTATTGAATTTGGTTGCAACTCAAAATGTGTTGCTGATTACTAAACTACATAATCTATTTACAATTAGATTCTACTTTAAAATGTGTTGTTAATAACCTTTTGTGCTTAAGGGCACTCGTTCAACAATTTTATTTTTTTTAAATCAGGGTTTTAAAGAGAACTTGCATGCATTGTTCTGCTTGGCTGAGAATGCTGTTGGAGCTAATGCAACAAGACCAGATGACATTCACCAGCTGTACTCTGGAAAGTGAGTTAATGGAGTGACACGCTGAAATGCATAGTCCTTCAGTTTTGTCTTAAAAAAGAACAAGAACAAAAGAATCAGGAGCAGGAGTAGGTTTTGTTTCAACTTAGTTCTCTTAGTAATATCTTGTAATGTGCATCTACTGGTTCACTTGAATGTGTAATCAGAATACAGGATGTAAAATAGTAAGATCACTTTTATTATCGGATTTTATTCTTTCAGTAGCTTTTAGAAGAGATTACGAAGTTGACTTGAATGCTGTTTGTTAATATTTTGGTTAGGTGCTCAGACTGGTTTATTGCTTTGGATATTTGCAATTCTATGCTTTCTACAACCCATGACTACTTTCCACATCCTAATCTTGCAAACGCTGTGGCTGTATGAACAAAATGAAGTGAGGTTTTAACTCAAGATGTAAGCAATATCAGTTCTAATCTTCAGCTTACCAAAGCTTCATTATTCAATAGAACTGTTGAGGTCAATAACACAGATGCAGAGGGTCGCCTGGTTTTGGCTGATGGGGTGTCGTATGCTTGTAAAGATCTCAAAGCAGACATCATCTTAGATATCGCTACTTTAACTGGAGCTCAGGTAGGTAAACATTCCAATTACAATAGCCAAGCATTCATATATTCTGATCCTAGTCTTAATTTACATAAACTCCAAGGGCAAGATATTGAGGTTGACGAGCGAGGGGCGGGGCCTGCTCGCCGACACGTAAAATGATGCAGGATGATGTCGGGCAGAACTAACGACATCGCCCCGCGTCATTTCAATTTTCAGGTCGGCAAGGGTGCAGCCGAATCAGCTGTCCGTCCGCCGACCTGTCAACGCCAATTGAGGCCATTTAAAAAGTAATTGAGCTAGTTAATGGACCTGCCCGTCCAACCATAAGGTTGGCGGGCAGGCCGGGAGCTCTGGGGGGATGAGGTTTCATGTAGGTTTTAAAAAATTTAATAAACGTTTGAATGAAAGTGATGGACATGTCACAACTCGTGTGACAGTGCCACACGAGGGGACATGTCAGGGAAATTTTAATTTTGTGCATTGACCATTTTTGAATTTGGTGCTGATCTCCCTGAGGCAGCACTTAGCCTCAGAGAGATGAGTGTGCTCCTTCGTGTGCATGCGCAAAAGAACGCACTCTCGGCTGAGGGAATTCCCACCCTCCCCTCCCGCACAGGGAGTGCATAGCGCTTCCTGGCTGGCGTCACGATGGGTGGCCCTTAAATGGCCCGTCCATGTAAAACGGCGGCGCACCCCCAATTGGGGGCGCTGATCGGATGTGTGCCTGCACGCGCCTGCTCCTGCCCTCCTCACCACCACCCCCCCACTCCCCCCCCCCCCCAATAATGTTGGAGTGCATTTTATTGGAGTGGTATTTTAACTGGAAGTAGTAGTTTCCATTGGGCGTGTAGCACTAATTATGAACAATTGAAGATAAAAAAAAGCAGCTGTTAAATATAAGCAATATCATTACTAGCTGATTTATATTTTCAAGGCATTAAGCCTTACGCCAGCAACTGTTTTGCATTTTATTTACTATTCAGTGAACAATAGAGTTACTTGGAATTTGCTCAATTGCACATCGGTTGAGGGCGTAGGATGGTTATAATCATGTCGGAGAATTGTTTAATGTGAAAACCCAACTTACTGTTGAGTACAAGGTTTGACTAAAAACGCATTGTTTGCCTTGGGAAGCTTAGTTGGTTCTGGGAGTCAGTCACACCAGAATTCTTTTGTTAGTATCCCCCTCATCATTGTGCAATGTCCTTACTCTGCCCACTTGCTGGTCAAGAAGGGCAGTCTGTTCCTAGTGACACTTGCAGTTGACCATTGGTGATGTGCAACATCAGCCCAAAAGTAAAAAAAAAATTTAAGCACTTCTGC
Organism: Carcharodon carcharias; assembly: GCF_017639515.1. Taxonomy (NCBI): domain Eukaryota; kingdom Metazoa; phylum Chordata; class Chondrichthyes; order Lamniformes; family Lamnidae; genus Carcharodon; species Carcharodon carcharias. Next base: position 173,171,756 of record NC_054472.1, read on the forward strand.
TAGCCTTATTTAGAGGATTCTGAGTACAAACTCTCCTACTAGTCCTCTGTCACAATGTAGAGCCTTCCAATTCATTTTTGGATGGAAGTAATTTATAAAACTGGTGTATAAATTGTCTTTCGCCAATCCAACTTGTCCTACTTTCAGATTTTGGCTCCTATATGGTTAATAGGTGATACCTTTATGATCGTATCAGACTACTGAATTCGCTCTCAATACGTTGTAGCTAAGTGAACAAATCTTGCATGATTTTTCTTTTTTAACTAGGGTATTGCTACTGGAAAATACCATGCTGGATTGCTGACCAATAGTGAAGAATGGGAACGCGCCTGTGTAAAAGCCGGGCAGAACAGTGGTGATCTTGTGCAGCCGATGGTTTACTGTCCTGAACTGCATTTCAGCGAATTTACTTCTGCTGTGGCAGACATGAAAAATTTTGTGGCCGTAAGTTAATGGACTAAACAAAGCTAACCAGATGGGCACCTCTAGTTGGGATGATTGTGTTTTGTTCATTATTTTAGATTTGTGTAGCTTCTCTGTGAGACATAGTTGTTCTATATAGAGCATTCTTCATTGATTTGCAAAGTAGACTCTAGTGTAAAATTTAACAGAAGAACTAACTGGTCAATCCAGTCATCCTCACCTTTACTATACTGAAGAAACTAAATAACTGCTATTCAGTTTACAAGGTCCTAATGTTTGTACCAAATGAAGGTGTAAAAACAGCTTTTATTAAGGTGAGGAATGTCAGAGTTGGGAAATTAAACATCTTTCATTTTAAGTACCCAGAGTTCGCTTCAAACTTATAATCGCTGCATGCAGAGGTAAGGTCTGTCCCAACAATGATCTTTAACACCATCATCTAACTAACATTCTATCCTACATCCACTTCCCTTGCCCTCCATCCATTTGACATTTCTGAATAGATTGTCAGTCAGGGTCAGCTTTCTGCTGTAAGACGAAGGATTGCTAGGAACTGGGTTGAAACTGACCCAACAACGTAGCCTTTCAGGGTCCGCTGAATGCTTTTAAACTAATTTAGCTCAAACTCCCAAAACAAAACGTCTCTCTGGACTGAACTTCTTTGCAAACAGTGTAGACATCATGTCTCCAGCTAAGTAAGCCTACCTGCTATGGCTCTTACCTTTCTAGCTGTTAACCCCTAAAGTCAATATGGCCCAGTCTTTTAAGTGTATTTTCTACAGTTAAACTTTAATCTTCCTGGAACTAAACATTACCTCCAAAATACTAATGTGAACCATGGACAAAATCTTCATCACAACATTCTTGTGAAGATTTAATTTCTGGTTGTTGGCAATAATTCTGTCCAGTACTTCCCTTATGATCCTATTTTGTATTTATTGTCCCATAGTTGAGTGGCTTGCAATGTCATTTCAAAAGGGAATGAGTCAATTATATATTGTCGATCTAATAAAGAGACCAGGCCAGACCATACTCGAGTCCTACAAGAATATTAGTGAATTTGTTGGGCCTTTATGACAAAAATTGAAAGGCAGAATACTGTGGATACCGGAAATCTGAAATAAAAGCAGAAAATGCTGGAAATACTGTTTCAGGTCGATAACCTGTCATCAGAACTTTAACAACCTGGACACTTTGCACATTTTTCTTGATTTTAAATGATTTTAAATTAAAATAAGTAAGGGGATGATTGTATAGTTATAGGATGAGCCTTAGAATCTTAAAGAAAATTCTTGCTTTTTGTGGTGTGTGTGTATTGGAGATGATGGCATAGTGTCACTGGGCTAGTAATCTAGAGGCCTAGACTAATCCTGTGGGACAATGGGTGCAAATCCCAATTTAAGTATTTAGTTAAAAAAAATCTGAAATTGAAAGCTAGTCTCAGTGATGGTGACCATGAAACTATCATCAATTGCTGCAAAAACTCATCTGATTCACTGATGTCCTTTAGAGAAGGAAATCTGCTGTCTAGTCTGTATGTGACTCCAGATCCCAGCAATGTGGTTGACTTTTAATTGTCCTCTGAAATGGCCTATCAAGCACTCAGTTCAAGGGCTGTTAGCGATGGGGAACAATTGCTGGCCTTGTCAGGGAAACCCATATCCCATGAAAGAACAATAAAAATGGACTAAACAGAAGTGACGAATGGAATTTAACCTCGAAAAGTGTGAGGTAATATATTTGGGGAGGGCAAACAAGTCAAGGGAATACACAATAAAGGATAGGATACTGAGAAGTGTGGAGGAGCAGAAGGACCTTGGAATACATGCCCACAGATTCTCAAAGGTAGCAGGACAGGTTGGTAAGCAAGTTAAGGTTGTGTGTGGGATACTTTTACTTGCCAAGGTTTAAAATATAAGAATAGGAATTTATGCTACAACTTTATTAAACACTAGCTAGGCCACAGCTGGAGTACTGTGTATAGTCTGGTCACTGCAATACAGGAAGAATGTGACCTCAGCAAGGGTACAGAGGAGATGCATGAGGGTATTGCCAGGACTCAAAAATTTTACCTAGGAGGCAAAGTTGGACAGTCTGGGTTGATTTTCTTTGGAAAAGAGAATGCTGAGGGGAGATTTAGGTTTTTTTTTAACTCTTTCATGGGCTATGAATTTTGCAGGCAAGGCCAGCATTTTTTGCACATTCCTAATTGCTTTTGAGAAGGTGGTGAACTGCTGCAACCCGTCTGTAATAGGTACACGCACTATGCTGTTAGCAAGGAAATTCCAGGATTTTGACCCAGCAACGGTGAATAAGCAGTGATATAATTCCAAGTCAGATCGATGTGCAACCTGAAGGGAAACTTGCAGCTGGTGGTGTTCGCATGAGTCTGCTGCCCTTGTCCCAATAGGTGGTAAAGGTCATGACTTTGTGAGGTGCTGTCAAAAGTGCCTTGATGAGTTGCTGCAGTGCATCTTGGATATGGTACACACTGCTGCTATTGTGTCAGTGGTGGAGGGAGTGAATATTTAAGGTGGTTGATGAGGTGCCAATCTAGCAGGATGCTTTGTCCTGGATTGAGTCAAGATTCGAGTCTTGTTGGAACTCATTTAGGCAAGTGGGGAATATTCTATCACAATTTTGACTTGTGTCTTATAGATGGCGGATAGACTTTGGGGAGTTGGAAGGTGTGTTATTCATTGCAAAATTCCCATCACCTGGCTTGCTGTTGTTATCACACTATTTGTATGGCTAGTCCAGTTAAGATTTTGGTCAATGTTAACCCCGAGGATGTTGATAGTAGGGTAATTCAGCGATTGTAATGTTGTTGAATCTTGAGTGGAGATGGTTAGATTATCTCCTGCTGGAGATGTTCACTACCTAGCACTTACATGGTGCAAATCTTACCTGCCACTTATCAACCCAAGCCTGAATGTTGTCCAGGCCTTGCTGCAAGGACTTCAGTATCTGAGGAGTTGCGAATGGTATTGAACATTGCGCAATCATCAGTGAACATCCTTACTTCTGACTTTATGATGGAGGCAAGTTTTTGAAGCAGCTGAAGATGGTTGGGCCTAGGACTCTACCATGAGGAACTCCTGCAGTGATGTCCTGGAGCTGAGATGATTGGCCTCCAACAACCACGACTATCCTCCTTTGTGCTAGTGAACCAACCAGTGAATGGCTTTTCCCCCTGATCCCCAACAAATGTAATTTTGCTAGGGCTCCTTGACACCACACTCTGTCAAATGCTGCCTTGATTTCAAGGGCAGTCACTCTCACCTCACCTCTGGAGTTCAGCTTATCTGTCCATGTTTGGACCAAGGCTGTAATAAGATCAGGAGTTGAGTGTCCCTGGTGGAACCCAAACTGAGGATCAGTGAGCTATTGCTGAGTAAGTGCTACTTGATAGACTGTCAACGACATCTTACACTTGACTGATGATCGAGAGTAGACTGATGGGATGATAACTAGCCGGGTTGGATTTGTCATGCATTTTGTGGACAGGACATACCTGGGCAGTTTCCCACGTTGCCAAATAGATGCCAGTGTTGTAGTTGTACTGGAACAGCTTGGTTAGGGGCGTGGCTAGTTCTGGGCACAAGTCTTCAGTACTATTGCTGGATTATTGTCAGAACCTGTAGCGTTTGCCATATCCAGTGCGTTCAGCCATTTCTTGATACCACGTGGAGTGAATCGAATTGTTTAAAGATTGGCATTTGTGATGCTGGGACCTCTGAAGGGGGCCGAGATGGATCATCCATTCGGCAATTTTGGGTGAAGTTGGTTGAAAATGCTTCAGCCTTGTCTTTTTGCACTGGCCTGTATGAATTGATTTGAGGTTGTATAATTGAGGTAATAGGAAGGACCTATTTCTCTTAGTAGAGAGGCCAATGACTAACAGGTTAGATTTAAAGGAATTAGTTGAAGGATTAGAGAGGAGTTGAGAATTTTTTTCACTCAGCCATTAGTGAGGCCTAGAACTCACTGCCTGAAAGTGGGGTAGAGGCAGAAACCCTCAGCGCATTTAAAAAGTACTCGCAAAGGTTCTTGAAGTGTTGTAACCTTTAAGACTGCAGTCTAAGAGCTGGCAAGTGGGATGAGACTGGATAGCTCTTTTTCAGTGGCACAGACATGATGGGCCTCCTGTGGTGTAAATTTCTATGATTTTATAAGAGTATCTGTAAACTAGTTTATATTTTGCTCTATGTTTTTATTCACAAATGTTCAATATATGAACACATAGAGATTACTTATAAACAAGCATTTTCTTGCAAACTGTGTTTAATTGCAGAAGGAAACCAGCTGAATGGATTTAACTCAAATCTAATCTGGTTGTTTTATTATAGGATCGAGCCAATGCTATGAGTTCATGTGCAGGCTTGTTTATTGAAGCACATATTGGTTTTGATTGGCCAGGAGTCTGGGTGCATATTGACATGGCTTCCCCAGTCCACACTGTAAGTAATACTAGTTTATCTCTATACAGCAGTAGCATGAGTTATTTTTGACGATAAGACATAGGAGCAAAAATTAGGCCATTCGGCCCATCGAATCTCCTCCGCCACTCAATCATGGCTGATAAGTTTCTCAACCCCATTCTCACGCCTCCTCCCCGTAACCTTTGATTTCCTTACCAATCAAGAACCTATCTATCTCGGTCTTAAATACACTCAATGACCTGGCCTCCACAGCCTTCTGTGGCAGTGAATTCCATAAATTCACCACTCTCTGGCTAAAGAAGTTTCTCCTTATCTAAATTCTAAAAGATCTTCCCTTTACTCTGAGGCTGTGCCTTTGGGTCCTAGTCTCTCCTACTAATGGAAACATCTTCCCCATGTCCACTCTATCCAGGCCTTTCAGTATTCTGTAAGTTTCAATCAGATCCCCCCTCATCCTTCTAAACTGCATCGAATGTAGACCCAGAGTCCTCAAACGTTCCTCATATGTTTCATTCCTGGGATCGTTCTCGTGAACCTCCGCTGGTCCCCTCTCCAGGGCCAGCACATCCTTCCTGAGATACGGGGTCCAAAATTGCTCACAATATTCTAAATGTGATCTGACCAGAGCCTTATAAAGCCTCAGCAGCACATCCCTGCTTTTATATTCTAGTCCTCTCAAAATAAATGCCAACATTGCATTTGCCTTCCTAACTACCGACTCAACCTGCAAGTTAACCTTAAGAGAATCCTGGACTAGGACTCCCAAGTCCCTTTGCACTCCAGATTTCTGAATTCTCTCCCCATTTAGAAAATAGTCTATGTTTCTATTCTTCCTACCAAAGTGCATGACCTCACACTTCCCCATGTTGTATTCCATCTGCCACTTCTTTGCCCATTCTCCTAACCTGTCCAAATCCTTCTGCAGCCTCCCCGCCTCCTCAATACTACCTGTCCCTCCACCTATCTTTGTATCAATTGCAAACTTAGCCAGGATGCCCTCAGTTCCTTCATCTAGATCATTAATTATAAAGTGAAAAGTCGTGGTCCCAACACTGACCTCTGCGGAACTCCACTAGTCACCAGCTGCCATCCTGAGAAGGACCCCCTTATCCCCACTCTCTGCCTCCTACCAGACAGCCAATCTTCTATCCATGCTAGTACCTTGCCTCTAACACCATGGTCTCTTATCTTACTGAGCAGCCTCCTGTGCGGCATCTTGTCAAAGGCCTTCTGGAAGTCCAAGTAGATAACATCCATTGGCTCTCCTTTGTGTAACCTACTCGTTACCTCCTCAAAGAATTCTAACAGATTTGTCAGGCATGACCCCCCCCTTGATGAAACCATGCTGACTTTGCCCTATTTTATAATGCACTTCCAAGTATTCTGAAATCTCATCCTAAATAATGGACTCTAAAATCTTACCAATGACCGAGGTCAGGCTAATCGGCCTGTAATTTCCCGTCTTTTGCCTCACTCCCTTCTTAAACAGGGGGGTTACATTAGCGATTTTCCAGCCTTCTGGGACCCTCCCTGACTCCAGTGATTCCTGAAAGATCACCACTAACGCCTCCACTATCTCTTCAGCTATCTCTTTCAGAACTCTGGGGTGTAATCCATCTTCAAACCCTTCAGTTTTCCTAGCACCTTCTCCTTGGTAATGGCCACCATACTCACCTCTGCCCCCCAACTCTCTTGAACTTTGGGGATGTTACTCGTGTCTTCCACCGGGAAGACTGATGCAAGGTACCTATTCAGTTCCTCCGCCATTTCTTTGTTCCACACTACTACTTCTCCAGCATCATTTTCCAGCGGCCCAATGTCCACTTTTGCCTCTCTCTTACCCTTTATATATCTTAAAAAACTCTTGCAATCTTCTTTTATATTACTGGCTAGTTTACCCTCATATTTAATCTTCTCCATCCTTATTTCTTTTGTAGTTGTCGTCTGTTGGTCTTTGTAGGCTTCCCAATCCCCTGGTTTCCAACTGCTCTTTGCCGCATTGTATGCTTTCTCTTTAGCTTTTATACTGTCCCTGAGTTCCTTTGTCAGCCATGGTTGCCTCATCCTCCCTTTAGTATGCTTCTTCTTCCTAGGGATAAACTTTTGCTGTGTCTCCAAATTTACTCCCAGGATCTCCTGCCATTGCTGTTCCACTGTCTTTCCTGCTAAGCTCATCTCCCAGTCAATTCTGGCCAGCTCCTCCCTCATGCCTCTGTAGTTGCCTTTATTCAACTGTAATACCGTTACATCTGATTCCAGCTTTTTCCTCTCAAATTGCAGGGTAAATTCTATCATATTATGGTCACTTCCTCCTAAGGGTTCCTTCACCTTAAGCCCCCTTATCAAATCTGCCTCATTACACATCACTAAATCTAGAATTGCCTGTTCCCTACTGTGCTTCACCACAAGCTGCTCCAAAAAGCCATCTCGTAGACATTCCACAAATTCCTTTTCTTGGGATCCACTACCAACCTGATTTTCCCAGTCTACCTGCATATTGAAATCCCCCGTGATCAGTGTAACCTTGTCTTTCTTACACGCCTTTTCTATCTCCTGGTGTCTCTTGTGCCCCACATGCTGACTACTGTTCGGAGGCCTGTACATAACTCCCATTATGTTTTTTTTACCTTTGCGGTTCCTCAACTCTACCCATACAGATTCTACATCATCTCACCCCCACGTCATTTCTTGCTATCTATTTAATTTCATTTCTTACTAACAAAGCTACCCCAACCCCTCTGCCAACCTGCCTATCTTTTCTATAGGATGTATATCCTTGGATATTTAGCTCCCAGTCCTGATCCCCTTGCAGCCATGTCTCCGTAATGCCCACCACATCATACCTGCCAATTTCAATCTGCGCCACAAGCTCATTTACCTTATTTCGTATACTGGGTGCATTCAGATACAAAACCTTCAGTCCTATATTTCCCATCTCCTTTCTCATTGTCGTCCCTTTATCTGATGTGCTTGAAGTTAGATTCCTAGCTCTTTCCAAACACTCTGTCCTATTTTTTGTTCTGGGGATTTTAATAGCCTCTCCTGGGCTCTCCTTTCTTTTCAGTTTTTTCATAATTTTCCATGAAATTGAATCCACCCTCCTACACGCTAACCTGCTGCTTTGTTTCCCATTAGCCATAATTCTTGGAGTTTTACCCTTCCCTCCCCCCTCACTTTCTAGTTTAAAGTCCTGTTGACCATCCTATTTACCCTGTTCGCTAGAACATTGGTCCCAGATCGGTTCAGGTAGAGACCGTCCCAACGGTACAGAGGCTTTCAGTAAAATCTATACCATATCTCCAAATGCATATTAGTGTAGTAAACCAATTTGTTTATATCTTCAAGTGTAATTGACTGACTGAAATTCCATTTTAATTTAATTTTGTGAACTTAAAGCTGCAGATATTTACATACTATTTCCTCTGTGGTGGTGTTCAGCCAAATTTTTTTCTGCAACTACTTCTATGCTCTTCTATTTTCTACTTCTTTCTACATCTATTTCTCAGTTCTGCTCTTGGGAGGAGAGGGATTAATGATGCCTGGGTCTGGGAAAACATGGATGCCACAGTGGCTCCAAGACTGCTCAAGGCAGGTAGGCCTGAGGAGAACTCGGGAGTGGTGGAGGAGGGGGGTTGGTGTTGGCAGTTTGAGAATGTTCGGAGTGGTTTAAATGAAGAGCAGGGTATATGGTGACCAATCACCTGCCACTACAGCAGCAAGGCAAATTGATTTTGGAAGAGAATTGTTTTTCAGTTTTACAGTGACATTTTAGTGTTGTTGACATTTCAAATCTCCTGTACTATTTTAGTCTCATTTTAGAGGTTTAATTTATAATAGTTTATTGTAAAGGTTTAATTTTGCTCAAAAAGATGGGATAATGTAAAATTGTTCCTCTCTATGCAAAGGATTTTTTTCTAAGTGCGCATTTAAGAAGCTTCCTGAGGAGGATTCTCCATTAAAAACATGGGGCATAGGAGTAAGCTATATGACTGCTTGAGCCTGCTCTGCCATTCAATAAGATCATGCCAGATTTTCTCCCTCAACTCCTCTCTCCCAATCTATCCCCATATCCCATGATTCCCTTAGACTGCAACCTAACATTCACAGCTCTCTCGAGAATTCCAAAGCTTCACAATCCTCTGTCTGAAGAAGTTTCTCCTCATCCCAGTTCCATTGCAGTTGATTTTCACATTTCTCTGTAAACAGGGCAAAGAGTGTAAGAACAGGAAAACTAACGTTTACATTTTTTCCATCAGGGAGCACGTGCTACAGGCTATGGGGTAGCACTTCTTCTAGCATTGTTTGGTCGTGCAACAGATGATGCATTATTGAACTTTATTTCACCAATTGGTGTTAACTTCACTACAACAGGTGATGATTCAATGGAAAATTGCTCCAAAAAGAGACGACTGGTATGAATTCCGCTTGAGATTATGTTCGTTCTTTTTTGTATGGATTTGGATGTGGACAATTGCTGAGCCAGTGTGAGGCATCTCTTTTGAATTAAGCTTACGCATTAGTATTTAGGTTCACACAGCATCTATTTTAGCTACACCCTTGATGGTGTAAATTTGCCAGGTACTGGCATTTATAGACATAAGTTGGATCATGTTTCAAGTTTGAATTTCAAATGGCCAGTAGAAATCTGTATCACTTTGGCTTTATTACTATAGCTTGTGATTTATTGGCTCGCAAAAAAAATTGCAACTTTTTGCATAACTTAAATATGATTCTTCACCCACATTCTAGGATATTTGAATATTTTATTTTCAGTTTCATTTCTCTTAAGTTGAGATACACGGACAAAAAATCTGATCATGTCCATGCTTGCCTTGGGGGTTGGGTTTTGCAGCATTTGTAATTTCGTCTATAAACTGATTATGGATCACTCTTATGGATCTTCATCAGTGGCTCTCAGCAGCTCTACTGCTTTTGTATGCCCTTCCAGCCTACTGCCAGATGTTACCAGAGGAGTTCAGTTCTCACCCCTTCTAATGAGAGAAGGGTGACAGGACAGTCCCATCACCTTGGAGCAAATAAATGGGCTATATTAAAGCTAAAGGATTGTCACTGAATCCAGGAATTGTTTTTCTGTGTTGTTGGGGAAAATGTCTTCATTTGGCATCCACTCAGGTATTTAGACAAGGCTGCAGTACTTGAATTACACTTCCATGATTCTTAAAGAGTACATTTCATATAAAATAATAGTTAGCAGAGTTTTCCTTTTTTAATTCATTTTATTTTATTGAAGACTGTCTAATTGAGTAGCTGTGCCTTCTAGGCCACTGTGGTAGTTTTGCCAACTTAGTGTGTCCCCTTGAGTCCAGGAGCTAGACTGTTGAAAATGATGGGGGCTGAGACCTCTGGCCAGTGTGAGCTGCCATTGAGAACTATGGGAGCCCCAAGGTTAATGGGACTCTCCATGGATGCAGCATATTAATCTAACTGCATGGTATCCTCGGGCTCATAAATCTAGAATAATTCTCAGGCCAATCTGAAGTTGAGGCTTTGCACTTTCTTCCCTGTCAGCATAGGAATGATCACTATTGAGAAGCCACTGGAGCAGTAGAGCAAGAAGAGGTACCCTACATGACGCTCTCTGTGAACCATGAAAGTAACATATTTCCAAAAATATCAGCAAATTCTAGTTGGTGTATTTTTTCTTTGTGTAAAAGATACACACCGCCCTTTTAAAAATTTTGCTTCATCTCAGACTTGCCTTCCCTTTTAAGAATGCCACGTGTCTTATCAGTCTTACCAAACTTTTTAATCTGACTTGATCAATGCCTTAAACATGCATTCTTTTAGGAAAACATAGATGCTTTTGTGTGTACTATGGCTGAAAGATCATGGGATTTTAAAATGATATTAATTGAACTGAAAATCCAGATGTGAGCTTCGTTAAAGATTGCAATGCCTTTATTCCCACCATTTCTTACATGGTGTCTGACAGGGATTGGGGATTATATTATTCTGGACAAGGTCAGGTTTTTTACTTCAATGAAATGTATTTACTTTAGAAACTACTGTTGGCCAGATTTGCACAGTGGAGCCCATAAAGCTTGAGATCGATTGTTGGAGGTCACATTGATTGCTTACAAGGTGACTCAAACTCTGTCTTTCTCCCTGTCGCAAGAATGAAAAAGAAGAATTTTTGCAAATGAGTTATATGAATGCTGCTCAGTTTAAATTTAGAGAATTAATCATGTCTGATTAAATCTAGAATAGCTAAAAGTTGTAATAAGTTTATCAAATTTGTCTTGGCTCTACCTCACATATACTTGTAAAACAATTTATGTGAAGATTTGTCTTGTCCAAACATAAAGCAATTTTTGTATAGTTTTATGTATTTGAAATGATGCATATAAAACAATTTGACACTTTGCAAGATTATTCTGTCTATTTAGTGAATCTGACATTGCAATCATGATTGTAATCAAGGGTAGGATTTTTTGGATGGTCAGGTTTCCCACCCTGCCACATGAAACATTGGCGGGAACCCTTCCCTGCCAATACCGGCTGCCCTTCAGCCATTTTACGGTCAGTGGGGTGTTAGTTGACTAAGGCTGAGACATCTGCCTACATCTATGGAAGAAATCCCTCCTTGGAGACCAGCTGGCCAGTCAGATGGCCAGCAGCTCTATAATCTCAGCAGTGCTAGGTTTGTGTGGTGGCCACTGCTGGAACTGCAGCTTGTTCCCGAAGAAGACGAAGGCCAGACTGAAGGTAATCCCGTGTGTATCAGCAGGGGCCTGGCTAACTGACCCCAGTGAGAGGACTGAGGAAGTTGGGCGGCTGGGTTTGAGAGGTGTGGAGACACTCAAATTTCACTTAACGGCCTCAATAAGCCTAAGAAACATAAGAAATAGAAGGAGTAGACCATTCAGCCCCTCGAATCTGCTCCACCATTCAATAAGATCATGGCCTCAGGGTGGGCGGGTTGCCCAACGCCTCTTCCATCCCTTATAAAACACAAGACTCATCAGGGGCGGATTCGTAGGCAGCATGCAGGTGACACGCTGCATTTTACTAGACACCCATCACCTTAAAACCTACCAGTGGCACTGTAAAATGCCACCCTAAGTGTTCATCTTGCTTCCCTATGCATTTCCTGGGCTTAGCTTTTTGCTTCATTTTGGCAAATGGGCATTCACAAAACAAGTCCGAGTTGTGATGATTAAGTCCTCCTAAGTTCCAAAATGTGCTGGAAAACCATGTTAATCATTACAAATTTACAAAAAAATCTCTATATGGTCAAAGACTGACTTATATACGAGATGCACAGTGGTGTCAAGTAACACTGGGCGTTTCAGACTTTTTTACTAGCCTGCTGTCAACTCCATTCCAAACACTTTTGTCTCAATTCTGTCTGAGTGTCTAGTTTATTCATTCATCCCTTGTTGAATCAGGAATTTAATCTTGCTTGCTCCCAGTGGGGTACGGCCGCGTAAAGTCCTTTAAGTAAGTTAGGAATAGGTAATGGAGGCAGCAGTTGGGGCAGTCAAGTGCTCCGAATGCAGCATGTGGGAAATCATGGACAGCACAATTGTCCCTGATGACTACACGTGCAAAAGGTGCATCCAGCTGCAGCTTCTGAGAAGCCGAGTTAGGGAACTGGAGCTGGAGCTGGATGAACTTCGGATCATACGGGAGGTAGAGGCAGTAATAGACAGGAGTTTCAGGGAGACAGTCACCCCCAAAAGTCAGGAGGCAAGCAGCTGGGTGAATGTCAGGAGAGGGAAGGGGAATAGACAGAAAGAGCAGAGCACCCCTGTGGCCGTTCCCATCAACAATAGGTATACCGTTTTGGATACTGTTGGTGGAGACGACCTACCAGGGACAAGTTGTAGTGGTCGCATCCCTGGCACCGAGATTGGACCCTCAGCTCAGAAAGGAGGGAGGGAAAAGAGGAGAGCAGTAGTGATAGGGGAATTGATAGTTAGGAGGACAGGTAGGAGGTTCTGTGGGAGAGATCGAGAATCCCAGATGGTCTGTTGCCTCCCTGGTGCCAGGGTCCGCGATATCTCGGATTGAGTTCTCAGTATTCTCAGGAGGGAGGGTGAGCAGCCAGATGTCGTGGTCCATGTAGGGACCAATGACGTGGATAGGAAGGAGGAGGAGGAGGTCCTGCAAAGAGAGTTTAGGGAGTTAGGTGCTAAGTTGAAGGACAGGACCTCCAGGGTTACGATCTCAGGGGTGCTACCCGTGCCACCTGCTAGTGAGGCTAGAAATAGGAGGATAATGCAGCTAAATACGTGGCTAAGGAGATGGTGCAGGAGGGAGGGCTTCATGTTTCTTGACAATTGGGCTCTGTTTCCAGGGAAGGTGGGACCTGTTCCGACGGGATGGTTTGCACCTGAACTGGAGGGGGACTAACATCCTTGCGGGTAGGTTTGCTAGTGCTGCTCCGGAGAGTTTAAATTAGATTTGCAGGGGGAGGGGAACCAGAGTGTTAGAGCAGATAGTGAGGTGGAGGAGGATAAAGGTCAAGCGAGGAATGCATGTATAGACAGAAATCAAGGGTCCGTACGTGATAGAAATGTTCTCAGGTGCATCTATTTCAATGCAAGGAGTATTGTCGGAAAGGCAGATGAGCTTAGGGCATGGATTGGCACGTGGGAATACGACTTTATTGCTATTAGTGAGACATGGTTGCAGGTGCGGCAGGACTGGCAGCTCAATGTTCCGGGGATCCGTTGTTTCAGACATGATAGAGCGGGAGGGATGAAAGGAGGAGGAGTGGCATTACTAGTCAGGGAAAATATCACAGCTGTGTGTAAGCAGGACAGCCCGGAGGGCTCGTCTACAGAGGCCATATGGGTGGAGCTGAGGAACAGGAAAGGTGTGACCACACTAATAGGGCTGTATTATAGACCGCCCAATAGTCAGAGAGAATTGGAGGAGCAAATCTGTAGAGAGATAGCAGACCGGTGTTAGAAACAGAAAGTTGTGATAGTAGGAGATTTTAACTTTCCACAAATTGACTGGGATTCCCATTCTGTAAAAGGGCTGGATGGCATGGAGTTTGTCAAATGTGTTCAGGAAAGTTTTCTAAATCAATATATAGAGGTACCAACGAGAGAGGATGCAATATTTGATCTCCTATTAGGGAACCAGACAGGTCAGGTGACAGAAGTATGTGTAGGCGAACATTTTGAGTCCAGTGACCACAATGTTATTAGTTTTAAGCTAATTATGGATAAGGATAGGTCTGGTCCTCGAGTTGAGATTCTAAATTGGAGAAAGGCCAATTTTGTGGAAATGAGAAAGGATCTAGGAAGAGTGGATTGGCATAAGTTGTTTTCTGGCAAGGATGTGTTCAGTAAGTGGAAGGCATTCAAAGGAGAAATTTTGAGAGTGCAGAGTTTGCATGTTCCTGTCAGGATTAAAGGCAAAGTTAACAGGCATAAGGAACCTTGGTTTTCAAGGGATATTGGCGATCTGGTTAAGAAGAAGAGAGAGGTATAGCAGGTATAGGCAACAAGAAGCAAATGAGGTATTTGTAGAGTATAGAAAATGTAAGAAAATACTAAAAAAGGAAATCAGGAAGGCAAAAAGAAGACATGAGGTTGCTTTGGCAGATAATGTGAAGGTAAACCCGAAGGGTTTCTACAATTATATTAAGAGTAAAAGGATAGTAAGGGACACAATTGGTCCCCTTGAAGATCAGAGTGGTCGTCTATGTGTGGAGCCTCACGAGATGGGGAGATCATAAACAGTTTTTTTGCATCAGTATTAACTCAGGAAACTGGCATAGTGTATAAGGAAGGAAGGGATCAAGCAGTAGTTTCATGGAACATATAGAGATTAAAGAGGAGGAGGTGCTTGCTGCCTTACAGTGAATAAAGGTAGATAAATCCCCCGGGCCTGACATGATATTCCCTCGGACCTTGAGGGTGACTAGTGTAGAAATTGCAGGGGCCCTGGCAGAAATATTTAATATGTCCTTAGCCACAGGTGAGGTGCTGGAGGATTGGAGGGTAGCTCATGTTGTTCCGTTGTTTAGAAAAGGCTCCAAAAGTAAACCAGGTAATTACAGGGTCAGTGAGCCTGACGTCAGTGGTAGGTATATTATTGGAAGGTGTTCTAAATGATCGGATATATAATTATTTGGACAGCCAAGGGCTGATTAAGGATAGTCAGCGTGGCTTTGTGTGTGGTAGGTCCTGTTTAACGAACCTTGTAGAGTTTTTCGAGGAGGTTACCAAGAAAGTAGATGAAGGAAAGGCTGTGGATGTTGTCTACATGGACTTTAGTAAGACCTTTGACAAGATCCCACATGGGAGGTTAGTTCAGAATGTTCAGACACTTGGTATCCATGGAGTGGTTGTAAACTGGATTCGAAATTGGCTGTGTGGGAGAAGACAGAGAGTGGTAGTGGATGATTGCTTCTCAGACTGGAGGCCTGTGACTAGTGGTGTGCCTCAGGGATCTGTGCTGGGACCATTGTTGTTTGTTGTCTATATCGATGATTTGGATGATTATGTGGTGAATTGGATCAGCAAGTTTGCTGATGACACTAAGATTGGAGGCATTGTGGACAGCGGGGAAGGCTTTCAAAGCTTGCAGAGGGATCTGGACCAACTGGAAAAATGGGCCAGAAAATGGCAGATGGAATTTAATGCAGAAAAGTGTGAGGTGTTATATTTCGGAAGGTAGGACATACACAGTAAATGGTAGGGCACTGAGGAGTGTAGAGGAACAAAGGGTTCTGGGAGTTCAGATACATAGTTCCCTGAAAGTGGCGTCACAGGTAGACAAGGTTGTAAAGAAAGCTTTTGGCATACTGGCCTTCATAAATCAAAGTATTGAGTATAGGAGTTGGGGTGTTATGGTGAGGTTGTATAAGACATTGGTGAGGCCAACTTTGGAGTATTGTGTGCAGTTCTGGTCACCTAACTACAGGAAGGATATCAGTAAGATTGAGAGAGTGCAGAGAAGATTTACTAGGATGTTGCCGGGTCTTAAGGAGTTGAGTTACAGGGAAAGATTAAACAGGTTAGGACTTTATTCCTTGGAGTGTAGAAGAATGAGGAGAGATATGATAGAAGTTTACAAAATTATGAGGGGTATAGACAGAGTAGATGAGAGTAGGCTCTTTCCACTTAGATTAGGAGAAATAAACACGAGAGGACATGGCTTTAGGGTGAAAGGGGAAAGGTCTGGGGGAACTTCTTCACTCAGAGAGTGGTGAGAGTTTGGAACGAGCTACCATCTGACGTAAATGTGGGCTCACTCTTAAGTTTTAAGAATAAATTAGATAGATACATAGATGGGAGAGGTCTGGAGGTTATGGACTAGGTGCAGGTCAATGGGACTAGCGGAATAATATTTCGGCACAGACTAGAAGGGCCGAATGGCCTGTCTTCTGTGCTGTAATGTTCTATGGTTCATTCCTATTTGAATTTTCCATTGGTGCCCATACTTGAAGGAGATTGCCAATGTGCATGATAAATATTTGGCAAATTAAATCACTATCAAGAGAACTTAAGGCCAGTCATTTCTTAACCTATTTGCTCCAGTTCAATACAAACCAGCTGTTTATTTTATTTTGTAATTTTTATTATTTTGTTCTGCAGTCAGCTGGGGTTAACTTCAATAGCTTTGGAACTAAGCTCACCATGTTTATCTATCAGTTATGGCTCAGTTGGTAGCACTCTCACCACTAAGTCAGAAGGTGGAGTTCAAATCCAGGAAACTTGAGCAAAAAATCTCGGCTAATAATCCAATGCAGTACTGACAAAGTACTGTGCTTTTGGAGGTGCTGCCTTGCAGATGAAAACTTTAAACCAAAGCCTAGTTTGGCCTCTCAGCTGCAGTTAAAAGTATTCCAAAATGAGTTGGGGGATTTGGGGGGGGAGGGGGGTGGTGGTGGTGGGTGGTTACCCTGGTGGGCCAATATTTATCTGTGAATCGACATCATTAAACTAGAAAATCTGGTCATTATCACATCATTGTTTGCTGTGCACAAATTGGCTATCCCATTTCCTACAATGCAATAGTGACCACACTCCAGTGCTTTGGAGTGTCCTGTGACGTGGCACTTGTATTCCCTCCTTACTTTTAAAAAAACAATGGCCTTGATTTTCAGAGTTGGCGAGAGGGAGGTGTCTGAGCAAGTGACAAACACTTCTGCCAGAGAATTTAACTTCATATTTGGATTTGGACTTGGGAATTGAATTTCAGCTTGACCTGGACAAGGATTGCTTACCTGGTCGGCTGGCAGCATCACTAATTTGGGGATCAGGAGGCCGCTGCTGTGGACTCACAAGAACGGTCCCCAGCAGTTTGGCTAAGTCTCAGCAAAAGGGATCTGAAACTGTCAATTGGTGGGGGTTGGGGAAGTGGTACATATTGTGTTTTTAATGAGTGAGAATGGATGCCTAGTTCAAGGCCCTAGGTTTCCTTCTTCACCCAAAGGATCAATCCACCCTACTTTTTAGTCCATACTTTGACAGGGTAAACTATGGTGTCAGTCTGGGAGACCAGGCAGTGAGCTTAGACCAGGCAGTCCAGCAGTTCTCAACACTTTTAAAAAATTCTTTCATGGGATGTGATCATTGCTGGCAAGGTCAGCATTTGTTGCCCATCCCTAATTACCTTCTTCGGGAAAGGAACGGCGATCTCCTTCCAATTCAGTATGGTATGTGATGTTATAGATGATCTTGATCTGGGATCATTCATTAGTTTGAGCTGAGCTGCCAATTTGAATTTCCAACATCGATCACTTGACAATCATTTCCTAATCTGCAGCAAAATTATTCACCATTTTATTAACCCCTTTATCCTGAACATTTTTACTTTGATCAAGCATCTCCGTTTGCCGTCAAGTCAAAATACTCCACCGTAAAATAAATTCCTAGTACATTTCAGTGTAATTCACCTTTGCTAACCTGTTTTTAAACTGTTGCTTTGATATAAACCACTGTAATAAAAGCTTCCCAAAAATAAACGCTCACTTTTAATGCACATGTTGCAAATGTTTAATTTTTTTAATAGGTTTTTTAATGATGAGAATGATTACTCTAATGAGCTCTTGTTCAAGGCAGTTCTGATCTGGAATATATGGAGATATTATGAGGCTGTAATTAATTCTCTAAATTTCCAGATATCTGCTGGTTTAAAACAGAGTCTGCAATAAAGAAAATGTGCACAAAGCAACTTAGCACAAAAGCCCCTGTTCATACTTTATAAATCTACTGGTCAGAGAAAATCCATTTTTCAAGAAGTTTTATTGAAAATGTTCATCACTTAGTGAGATGTTTTAGAAACAAATATAAAACAGGGACATATTTCCTGTTAACAGCAGGGTCACAATTGCGTGGGTCTGGTAGACAGCGTCCTGTTCAGAGGAAAAACAGAGTAATCCAACTAGAAGCAAAGCTTATTGCATATTTTCTATAACTAATTTCGGTATTCCAGAAGTTTCTGAATAAACTTGAAATATAAATACACAATAACACATTGTAATATTGAAATCTACTGTGGAATAACATAACGCTTGTGTCATACGAAACTTAGTTGCACAAACTGCTATCGTTCATGTTCAGAAATGTTGATTTAAAATCATTTGAAACAGTGCACATGGTGGAGAGGGTTAGAACATGCTGCTGGACTGTCAATAAGTAGGTTGAAAATAGCTATTTAATTTCAATAAACATGGTTAAGGTAATTACAGAAAATCAAATTGAAAGCAATACTTTCCCCACCGCACTCCATTTCCCCCCCTCCCCCACCATTCCAAGCAGCAGGAATTACTAGGAATTCCTTCCAAAAGATGAAATATCCTTAGAATATTTGGATATGAAAATTCACTCTTGCATGGAGTTTTATAAAATAGTCTTAAAGGTTACTGTAACTGTAATATTTGCAACTTAAAGAGTTTTGCAAGTTTACTTAGCTTCTCTTTTCAGTTTTAACCCTCCATAAGCAGTGTTTGAAATTCATAGTAGCCCTCAGACTACCTAAGTAGTAATTTTCAAGATCATAGGGTCAATTATTCACCATTCTTCCTCGTATGCAGATTATTACTGAGAATTTCTGCCTAGGTCTTCATTAAAACACTGAAACAGACACTTGTTTTCAAAGTGATTAAACCTGGACTCCAACATTGTTTTAAATAAATAAGTTCATCAGTATGCCACTGTAAACACACAATCTAGTGACCCCTACAAGCTTTAACGAATGGGCTGCCTTGTGATTGTGTAACAAGTTTCAGAAATAGTTCATCAGCTACTGAATTAGATCATTAAGTAGAAAATCTACTAATGAGAAAGCTAAATTTCAATCCCTGCTTTACATTGTTAATAATGACTTAACGCTACAAACTTGTAATGGTTGTGAAACCAACTGGCTTATCTAAGTAACAATGTATGTGAAACAGAACGGTCACCTTGAGAACTGACCATTTCAAGTTACTGGGCCAGTGGTAATCTTTTGAGAAGCACAACAAATTAAAATTTCTACAATTGTACACTGCAACATTATATTGCAATAACCCTTGTTGTAACAGCGGATTCATTTTTAAAAGGGTTTTTCAAATCATTTGAAGGTCCGATGATTGTGCTATGATCTGTCCTATCAATAATATCGTAACCGTTAGAAATATCTCACCATTTTAAAATCAAATTCAACATGTTTGCATTTCGGTAAGTCAGTAAAAATAAACATTAAGATACATCAGACTGATGTTTTGCCCTGTCACAGGACTATAGTTGCCTTAACAATTGTAGCAATAGCAATTTGCATGTGGAAATATGTAGATAATAATCAAAATTTTTGTCAAATAAATCTGCTTCAATACAGAAGTCCATATTTTCTAGCAGGCAATCTATGTTGTCAGAATATTATGCAATATTGAATGGTTACATAACATCCTTTTATTTTGACTTCAGTTATTTCACATTCTATATACTGTGCTCAACACTATCACCTTTAAAGTTCAATTTAGAGTAAAAAGACAGCAATTATTAGGTGTGGAGCCTGATAATGCTACTGTTATGCATATTTGTTGATCATTAGGCATGAAAATAAAATTTAAATGCACAGATGTTTTAAGTAGAACATAATCTATCCAAACCATTTGGATCTCATTTGGGCCTTTTCTTTATATTTAGTA
Organism: Carcharodon carcharias; assembly: GCF_017639515.1. NCBI lineage: Eukaryota > Metazoa > Chordata > Chondrichthyes > Lamniformes > Lamnidae > Carcharodon > Carcharodon carcharias. Next base: position 173,191,739 of record NC_054472.1, read on the forward strand.
CTAACAGAATTTCTTTTTTTCTATCTAAAATGCTAGCTGCACAATAACTGGCATGACACAGGATAGGGTTATTCCAACCTACTGTGCCAGAGTGGGAGACATGATTGTGCCCCCTTGACTCCCGCAAATAAGTTCTAGATATTGGTCAAGCTGTCGTGGGTGACGGGCAGTAGAAGAGGCCAAATGGATCCCAACAAGGCGAAAAAGAAAATCAGAGAGGAATGGCTCTGGACTATTGTGTACTTTCTAAAGATTGGTTAATGACTGGCACAGGCAGAGACAAGGCAGTAGATTGTCCAAGCTCTCCACTGAAAAATGTCATGGGTGAAAGGGAAGGGGTCTTAGAGAGATAGAAAATAAGGGAAGAGAAAAGACAGTTATTATTTCTTTTCTCCCCATTACAAAAGTAAACTGATGAAACTAGCAAAAGTAATGTTGCCTCTAGTTTAATCAAAGAAATAAAAACTTTTGAAGGATTTTTATTTCAAAGGTTCAAGTAAATTCTGAACATTTTTCTGACCTTTAGTTTCAAGTACTTTCACTGATGTCACCAGGGCCTTTCATCTTAGAGGAGCATTTGCTCAAGGTGGAATATTTTTGATTGCATTGCAGTAATGTGTACCCACATTGTTTTTATAAGATAATGAAGTTACAGAAGACATAAATGAACTTTTTCCTGAGAAAGGTCATTGACATGGTGATACTTTTCTAATGACTGTATAAATAAAATAAGGCATTCAAAACAGATTGTCAAATTATTTTCCTTGCTCAGGCCAGTCAGGATACGCTTACATCACCAGTGATATCCAAGAATTCTTATTTGTCGGTGATGTCCTCACTATTTTGTCAATATTGAATCACTCCAGGCCTTGTTCCTCTGGTAATGGGTGGTAATGACAGCAGATTACATGGCCCAAAATCATTGCATCACATCAAGAAATATAAAGGACTGATATAGATGATACCTGCAAGAAAGGTAAGCATTTCGGAAGCCCTGATTTTGGCTGACTAAAAATAGAAAAAAACTGGATTCAGTTGCGACACAGAATCATTTCCATAATTGGTGCTGAATGTTAGAACAAGCACCAGTCTTTAGTATCTGCAGAGAGACTGTAGACAGAGAGGACTTAAGGAACGTGCGACTGCCTGGGCTCCATAAGGAAAAGCTGCTGTCACCTAGCTGAATAGCTTGGCTTTTCAGTGATATTGTGCTTTTTTATTTCCAAAAAAAAAAACCCCTCTACATCCACATTAGCAGAAGATTTCACTTTGTCTTTTCACGTGTCCATTTGATCATAGTTTCTGGTGATCTATACAAGAAGATTAGCTTGGAATACAGATCCTCCTCCAATTCCAGTTCTCCAGTCTCTCGAACCAGGAAGATATCTGTACATAATTTCAAAATTCGATCCACATTTGGCAGCTCTTCGAACATAATGTCGTGAGAGATCCCACTGAAGAACTCACGTACAAACTTTCCAATGACCAGCACAACTGATGCATACAGACCCATAATACTGAAAAGTAATGAAAATAGCATCAAAAATTAGCAAGAGAAAGGAAATTCAGTAAAGATTATTTTCCTAAATTGAAAAAAGATCAGGCCCTAGGAATTTGGCTGTGCAACACTTATGTTTTGGATGCTAAAACAGTCCCCTAAGCATCCAAAGCAGCACTTGCCAAACTGGTGAAGACCAAAAGAAAAAGGCATGCAGTGCCACACCTGCAACAGATGTTAATGTCTTTATATATGCAACTAAGTGCCCTAATGCCTGTTTGAGGTTTTCACTCCAATATTGAGCACCAGTTGGACTCCTGAAGACCAGGCCTATAGGCCACAATCAATAGGGTAAGTTTAAAAAAAATGCTTACCTAAAAGTGGAGTTACAGCCACTCTCACCCATCCTCAATCATCACTGATCCCAGCAACGTGCTTACTAATCTCTCTGGATAACAAACCTCATCTCCAGCACCCACCACACTAAACCTTCCTCCCCGCCACTCAAAATAAGCTGCCACCCTTTACCTGAGGGCCGTTCATTATTCATAGCTCACAGAATACATAATTTAACAATTTCATCTTTTTGCTAGTCACCATCTCGCCATCTTTCACCATCATGCGATAGAACTGACAACCTCCCCTAAGACAGATTTTTAATCAGTAAGAAAATCCAGGATTATGGGGAAAATTCAGGAAAGCGGAGTCAATGATTATCAGATCAGCCATGATCTCATTGAATGGCAGAGCAGACTCAATGGGCTGAATGGCCCACTTCTGCTCCTACGTCTCATGGTCATATGGTTTTATTTATTATGATCATGGCTGCTCTTGGGCTTCAACTCCATTTTCCCACCTGCTCCCTACATCACTTAATTTCCTGAGAGACAAAAATCTGCCTATCCCAACCTGAATGTATTTAACTTTGGAACATCCACAACCCTCTGGGGTAGAGAATTCCAAAGGTTCACAACCCTTTCAGTGAAGTAATTTCTTCTTATCTCAGTCCTAAATGATTGGCCCCTCATCCTGGGACTATGCACCCCATGTTTTAGACTGTCCAACTGACGGAAACAATCTCAGCATCTACCCTTTCATGCTCCCTCAGAATTTTGTAGGTTTCAATGAGATCCAAAATAGCCTGATCCCTGGTTGGATCCACAACATATTGTTCTAGGAAACTGTCCCGAATACACAATATCTCCTCGTGGCTACCTCTACCAATTTGATGTTCCCAATCTACATGGGGATTAACGTCACCTATGATTAATGTACTGCCTTTTTTACATGCCCTCATTATTTCCTGATATATTCTCCACCCAACAGCATAGCTACTATTAGGGGGCCTATAAACTATTCCCACCAGTGTCTCCTTCCCCTTGTTATTTCTTACCTCCACCCAAATGGATTCCATATCTTCTGATCCAAGATCATTTCTTACTATTGTACTTATTCCATCTCATTACTAACAAAGCTACCCCACCTCCTTCCTGCCTGTTCTTTTGAAAAGTCACATACCCCTGAATATTTAAATCCCAGCTTTGATCTCCTTGTAACCATGTATCCATAATGGCTATAAGATCATACCCATTAACCTCTATTTATGCTATCAATTCATTTATTTTGTTGCAAATACTGTGTGCATTTAAGAGGCATTATTTTTGCCTTTTTACCATCTTTTCCCCCTTTGACCCTATTTGCTGCTTTTTTAAATTTTGTACACTCTGTCCCTTCCTGTCACACTCTGGGTATTATTACCTAAGCAGCTGCTCTGCAATGCTGTCATGTCCTTTTGCTTTATAAGCCTACTTATCCCATCTCCAGAACCCTCCCCACCTCTAACTGTTCAAATTCTTTTAGCAGAACCTCCTTCCTAGTCTTATCAACATCATTGGTACCAATGTGGACAATGACAACTGGATCCCTCCCCTCCCACTCCAAGTTCCTCTCCAGCCCTGAGGAGATGTCCTTAACCCTGGCACCGGGCAGGCAACACAGCTTTCAGAGCTCACGCTCATGGCTGCAGAGAACATTATCTAACCCCCTAATTATATTTCTCCCTACCAATACTAAGTTCTTACTTCCTCCCCCCACTTGAATGGCTCCCTGTACCACGGCGCCGTGGTCAGTTCGCTCCCTGCAGTCCATGCTCTCATCCACACTGTTTCCAAGAACCTCATAACTGTTGGACAATTGCAGGGGCTGAGGCTCCTTGAATGCTACCCCCTGGGTCCTCATACCTGCCTCAACTTCAGTCACACCCTCCTGTCCCTGATCACAGACCAAATTTGAATTATCCAACCTGTGAGGTGTGACTGCCTCCTGGATGAAAGTGTCCAGGTAACTCTCCCTCCCTGATGTGGCACAATGTCTGCAGCTCAGACTCCAGCTCCTTAACTCGGAACCAAAGTTTTTGAGATGCAAACACTTCATATAAATGTGTTTGCTCCGGATCACCTTGGTGTCCAGCATTACCCACATACCGCAGCAGCAAAACATTGCCTGTCCTGCCATCGCTATCTTATTTTATTTAATCTATTAATTAATTACTCTAGTATTCCTGGTCTTTACACTTTTTTGAAATAAATTATTAACACCAGTATCGACCTTATACTTAATAAGCTATTTTTAAGAAAGAGAAAATAAAGACTAGAGATCTAAACACTAACTATAGACCTTAATTTTAATCTAAAGACTAGGAATACTCACCAATCCAATTCACCAATCAGCTGCTCTCCATGCTCTTTTTAAATGAAGTCTCCCCGCTCTGTTTTAAATAAAGTTCACACGCTCATCCAATCTCTGTTTTAAATAAAGTCCACGGTCACCTGCTCTTTGTTTTAAATGAAGTCCACACTCGCCCGCTCTTTGTTTTAAATGAGGTCCATGCTCACCGCAAAGCAGGCTCGATGGACCGCATGGTCTATTCCTGCTCCTATTTCTTATGTTCTTGTATCCATGCTGCTACTGTCCCTTTTATTCCATGAACTTCATCTTACTCTCTCTCTCTTTTCATCACCCAGGGAGCTCCGGCTTTGGTTGCCCTATCTTTCCCCCTCCTGGGAATGTACCTCAACTGCACCTGAATCATCTCTTTCAAGGCTCTGTTACAGTTTTGCCCCTCCAACCTTTGATTCCAATTTACCCAGGATAGATCCATTCTCACCTCATTGAAATTGGCCTTCCTCCACTTTAGTATTTTTACTTCAGGTTGCTCGTTGCCCTTTTCCATGGCTAACATAAACCTGATGACACTATTATCACTGTTCCCTAAATGTTCCCTGACTGACACTCATCTTGACCTACCTCATTGCCCAGAACCGGACCCAACAATGCCTTCCTTCTGTTTGGGCCACAAACATACTGGTCAAGAAAATTCTCCTGAACTTCAGAACTCTTCATTCTTTCTGTTCTATGGACTATTACCATCCAGTCTATATTAGGATAATTGAGCTCAATGTGGTACAGTTTTTGCACCTCCCTGTAATTTCTCTGCAATTTTGCTACTTCTTTCCCACTAGTCGGTGGCCTATAGAATACACTTAGTAATTTAATGGCATCTTACAGAATACACCAGGTAATTTAATGGCATCTGTATTGTTCCTTAACCCTAACCAAATAGATTCGGTCCTTGACCCATCTAGGATATCCTGACTCTCCATCACTGTAATATTCTCCTTAACCATCACAACCATCCCACCCAGAATCACAAATTCATTTATGTCCAGTGGGAGGCCATTCAGCCCATCAAGCACATGCCTGCTGAACAATCCAGTCAGTCCCACTGCCCCCACTCGATCCCTATAGCCCTGCAAGTTTATTTCCACAACAGTGCTCATCCAGTTTTCTTTAGGAATCATTGATTGTTTCCACTTTCATCACCCTCGTGGGCAGCAAATTCCAGGTCATTACCACTAGTGTGTAAAATTCTTCCTCACCTTCCTCCTGCAACTCGTGCCCAAAATCTTAAATCTGTGCTCCCTAGTCCCTCTACCATCAGCTAATGGGAAGTTTTTTTCCCTTGTCTACCTTTTCTAAGCCAGTCATAATTTTGTACATCCTTATCAAATCTCCCCTCAATCTCCTTTGCTCCAAAGAGAATAACCCTGGCTTTTTCAAACTAACCTTGTGACAACCAGTACCCTCCACCCACCCACCAATCCCTGGAATTATTCTGATAAACCTCCTCTGTACCCTCTCAAGGATATTCACATCTTTCCTAAAGTATGGTGGCTAGAACTAGATGCTAAACTCTAATTGGGCTCTAATCATAGCATAATAAATGTTCAACATAACTTCCCTGCTTTTGTACTCAGTGCCTCTATTTATGAAGCCCAGGATCCCATATGAATGCAAGAATTAGGAGCCTGGGTAGGCTGTTCAACCTGTCGAGCCTGCTCCGTCATTTGATAAGATAATGGGTGGAATTTTCCTAGATTTGCAATAAGTGTGGTAGCGGGCGGGTAAAATGACGTTTTACCCATTGGCCACAATGGCAGATTTTCACGCTGTATCATCCCAAACCTGCCTCATTATTTATGCATTCCCGGGAAACATGCCATTTGCATGGCAGGTGGGCTCTCATTCGCTCTCCTGCCATCACCCCATCATTGCATCACCCTATTCGCCATGTTTAAAAGGCAGCCGCCAGCACACTGCTCATCACTACCAGCTGACCACCGCTGCCCGGGGGACATGGCCAGCAAAGGAAATAAGACTGCAGCCCCCCTGGTTTAATGTCGGGTCCCTCGAGTCACGGAGGCCCGCTGACGTGTCCTGTACCCCCACCCTGGCCTCAGGATGGCAGCAATGTGACCCAATCTGCCTTGGGAAGCAGTGGCAACAGTGGTCAGCGCCAAAGGCCTTCAGAAGAGGACAGCCACCCAGTGCTGCAAGAGGATGAACGATCTCCTCCATTCCGCCAGGGTAAGTCACTCTTTTCATCACTCAACTCACACACTCACAAACCCAGCACACATCCACAGAGCTCTCACTCATTGCCAGTTCAAAGAGCATTACCATTCACTCTCACACATACCTTCACTGTCCTCAGCCCGTCCATGGGACCACTCACCACCCAAACAGGCCAGGCACATTTATCATCTGGCCTGGCAGGCATCCTGCTTACACTTTCTCCATCTCTATCCATGCAGGACAAGCTGGCACACAACAAGACAGATGGTCACAGACCAGTGGCTGAATGCCCAAAATCAAAGTCCTCATGGACTTTGAAAACAGAGCCATCCAGTGGCCGGTGAGAATCTGGACCAATCCTGTGCTGACGGTGAGGTCGGCACTGTTCTGCCAAATGACAATCCAGCAGTGCAACATCCATCAGACATCTATGGTGTGAGTGATGTGCCCTCTTTCACAGGCCACTGCCAAGCACTAATTATCTCTCTTTGCTTTCACAGGCACATCTGCCAAACAGCCGACAGAGTCCATGACACAGGGCCTCCAATCAAGCCCCGAAGAAACCTCTGAAGGGGAATCTGAAGGCACCCTCCTCGAAGTTCCGTCACAGCGCTCACTCACACCCTCCATCAGCACAGAGACACATACCTCGGTGGGACCTAGCTTTAGAATCGACACGGGATCACAATCTGGTGAGCACATCACACTGTCTGATCCACAGCAGGCAGCGGCAGGGACTTCCCTGGTCCCTGGCATTCGGAGGACTTCTGGAGGCCAGAAACTTGCTGAGTCCAAGTCATGTCACAGTTGCTGGAGCTGTAAAGGTAAGCTAGGGAACACCAGAAAGGGTTGTCCGCTGCACTCCTCAGATCGCAAGGCACAACGGATGCATCCGTCTGCCTTCAGGCTGAGGTGATAGCGCCGGCATGCCAATGAGGTCAACACTAGTAGGATGGCGGCCCCATGGAGACCTTAATCCAGGACATCGTTCCTGCATTGCTGCATGAGCTCAACTCCAATGCTAACGCCACAGTTGGCCTACAACAGTGTGTACACGAGAGGGGTGCGGGGCAGCTTTTTCTCACTTCAGCTACCCCTTTCCCTCAAAGAGTCAGCCAGGGGCCCACGGGCACCCATAGGGAAGAGGATCAGCAGGAGCACACTCCGGGCCCATCCACCTGGTTGACTCCAGGAGTGACCAGCCCATCCGAATCCCCTCTTGCTGTGACCTCAGCAGCTCCAGCTCCACAGGCCGAGGAGGGTGCCACTGCCACACAGCAGGACCCCGAAAGCAGTTCCAGGCCATTCAAGTCTCGACCCTCCAGAGGACGCCCATCAAAGTCATCACAGACAGGGCATTGCTGTTGGCAGGCTGCCTCCACCTCCGCTGTCAATGTCCAGGGAGCACCAAGATGTAGCGGCAGGGTTAGGAAAGTTAAGGAGAGTTAGTTGCACAGCTTGTGCATAGGTGTTAATCACTTGTACATACTGTTCGCTATTGTCAATAAACTCTCAAGAATGTCTCCTTGCTGATGGTTCCTTGTCCTGATGAGCAATGTTCTTGTCACTCTTTCTGCACAAGATAAAGGCAGGCATCTCAGTCCAGGGCTTCTTCCCTGTGCTCTATGCAGCCTTCAGACCAAAGTGATGGTCTGGCTGCACACTCCCTGGAAACATTACAGATGCCTGCACCTCGATGGTGCTTGTCATTGCTGCCAAAATGTAGTGGGCAGGTGCCACAGAGTTCTCTCATTTTCTTGATGTGCTTTCAGCACATTTAAGGAGGGGGCGGCCCCCATCTCTTCAACATCTGTGACCTCTGAAGCTGTGCTCCAGCTCCTGAAGGGTTCAGGTGCTGAAGGTGGACAAAGCAGCAGATGCTTCTAAAGTTTCTTGGCTGCGTCTCTATGATATGACCCTGATCACGGAGCGCAAACAAGCTGCCAGACAGGAATCACAAATTCTCAGAGGCTATGTGAAGATTTACTGCATGTTGTCATCATCCTCCTACAATCGAGGGACTATTAGGGCCTCCACTACATCTCCATGACATGAGCTTTCTCACAGAGGGTATTCAAGCTGCCATAAGCTAGACTGGAGTCAAATGTTCACAAATGTGCTGTGAGGATCTATGAGGTCACCTCACTGCATGTCACCATCATCCTCCACAAACCTAGCAGCTATGAGGACCTCCCAAGCACCTGCTTTGTCTAGCCAGTGTGAGGGCCTCATCCCTGACATCGTCACCTCCGAAGCTGTAGTTGTCATGTACACTTCCTGGAAATCGTGAGTACAACTGCAGGATGTGTGCTGGGGGGGTGGGGTGCAGGGGTGGGGGATAAGGTCTGGAATGCTTGGCGGTACTTTGGTGCCTCCACATTGCTTGCATGGGTGGGCAGGCTAGGAGCATGACATACTGTGGCTGCGCCTGAACTGTCTCAGTTGCAGAGGAATAGTCAGTTTATTCTACTGCATGGCCAGTTCCCTCGCCTACCCTGCCCCCACCTCAATTTCTTGTGTGCGGGATCCAACGGCAGAGCAGCAGTTGCCCGCTAACCCCCCCCCCCACCCCCGACAACAGCAACAGTCGCCTCCGAGGGTGGGCAGCAGTTGCCCCCAGACATCACCCCTGGAAAACAGTCGCCTCTGAGACAGGGTGGCACTTCACCCAGGGCCCCCTGGCGCCCCTGAAGCCTGCAAAGCAATAGACTACCCTGGCAAGCTGTGGAAAACGATGCTGTTTACTCACTTCAGTTCCCCCAAAGTGAAGGCCACCAAGTGCACGTCGCCTGTGTGCTGTTGTGAAACACATCGACATGCTTTCCCGTCGATGTGGAAAGATGATCCAGTGGGCTCCAAGAGCCTAGCGGGATGGCTTTTCAATGATATGATGTATTACAATGAGCTCCCTGATGACCATTGGCAGGAAACGTGGCCCACCATCAACAGGCTGAGTGGATGATCGCACCTGCCTTCCCGATGCCATGAAACTGATTGCGCCATATTGTCTGCACACTGCCTATGATGCCCACTGCCAGCGGGCATGGAAAATTCCACCCCATGACTGATCTAATGTGACCTCAATTCCATTTTCCTGTCTGCCCCCCACAACCCTTGACTCCCTTGCTCCCACTGTCCCCTGGTTCTAGACTCTCCCACAAGGGGAGCATCTACCAACAAGTCCCTTCATTTATGTTTTAATCAGATTACCTCTCATTCTTCTAAACTCCAATGGGTATAGGTCTAACCTACTCAACCTTTCCTCATAAGATAACCACTTTATCCACTAAATCAATCAAGTGAACCTTTTCTGAGCTGCTTCCATGCAATTATGTCCTTAAGTAAGGAGACAAAAACCATGCACAGTACTCCAGATGTAGTCTATATGCTTTACTAACAACTCTCTCATTATGTCCTTTCATCTTCGACGATTGCACATGCACCTCCAGGTCCTGCTGTTCCTGCACACTCTTTAAAACTGTACCATTAAGTCTATAGTGCCTCTCCTTATCCTTCTGCCAAAATACTTCACTGTATTCAATTCCATCTACCACTTTCCTGTTGCATGTGATTCATATTGTCCTCACTACTTCCACATCTCCAAGTTTGATATAGGTGGCAAATTTTGAAATTTTCCTCCCATGTTCTAAGATCCAACTCATTTATATATAGCAAAAAAAGCATGGTCCTAATAATTACCCTTGAGGACCACCACCATCTTCCAGCCCCACCTTAAAGGTGCTGAGAGCACACAGAGAAAATGACGGAACTCTCTGATGCCTGCCCATGACATTCTGGCAGCAATGACAAGCATCTTCAAGGTGCAGGCATCGGTAACGTGTCCAGTGAGTGTGAGGCCGGACTATCAATTTGGTCTGAAGGCTCCACAAAACACATGGAAGAGGCCCCAGACTGAGACACTTGCCTTTTATATTGTGCAGGAACCAAGGTTTCACATCTGAGTGAAAGGAACACTGCTTATCGGAAAAAGGAGCCATAGGCAGGGAGACATTCTTGGGAGTTTATTCACAATAGTGGACATTATGTACAAGTGATTAACACCCAAGCCAGGCTATGCAAGTACATCTCCTTAGCTTTCCTAACCCTACCGCTATGTCTTGGTTTCTTCCCGGATATCCACAGCGGAAGTGGAGGCAGCCTACTGACTGCTACACCCTGTCTGTGATGGTCCTGATGGGTGTAGCCTGGAGGGCCAAGACGTGGAGGGCCCTGGCCTGCTTTCGGGGTCCTGCTGTGTGGCAGTGGCACTCTCCTTGGCCTGTGCTGCTGGAGCTGCTGGGGTCACAGGAAGAAGGGATTCGAATGGGCTGGACACTTCTGGAGTCACCTGGGTGGATGGTCCTGGGATATGCACCTGCTGATCTTCCTCTCTATGGGTGCCCAAGGGCTCCTGGCTGACTCCTCTTGTGTATACACTGTTGGAGGCTAGCTATGGTGTCAGTGATAGAGTTCTGCCTGCGCAGCAGTGCAGGAGTGATATCCTGGACTAAGGCCTTCATGGTGGTCACCATCCTACCAGTGTTGACCTTGGTATGCTGGTATGTTGGCGCTATCACCTCAGCCTGCAGGAAGACGGACTCCTCCATCATCACTTGCAATCTGAAGAGTGCAGCAGACATCCCTTCCTGATGTTCCTAAGTTTGTCTTTGCAGCCCCAGCAACTGCGACATGACCGAGTCCAGAGGCTCTTCGTCTGAATCGGACACAACAGATTTCTGGCCTCCAGCAGTCCTTTGAGTGCCAAAAACCAGTGAAGTCCCTGCCACTGCCTGCTGTGGATCAGGCAGTGTGATGTGCTCACCAAATTGTGATCCCAAGGCTACTCTAAAGCTTGGTCCTACTGAGGTGTGTGTCTCTGCGCTGGTGGACGGTGTGGATGAGTGTTGTGGTGGGTCTTCAATGAAGGTGCCTCCAGATTCCTCTTCAGAATTTTCTTCAGGGCTTGATTGGAGGCCCTGGGTTGAGGACTCCATTGGCTGTTTCCCAGATGCACCTGCAAAAGCAAGAGGAGAGATTGTCATTGCATGGCAGAGGACTGCGGAACAGGACAGATCATTCAAAGCATGGTTGTCTAATGGATGTTGCACTGCTGGATCCTCACTTGGTAGAGCCTGCCGACCTCACCCTCAGCACAGGAATGATCCAGTTCTTCGCCAGCCAGCTGGATGGCTCTATTTTCAAAGTCTGTGAGGACCTTGATTTCAGGCATTCCTCCACCAGTCTGTGACCATTCCCTCTTGTCATGTACCAGCTTGTCCTGCATGAATAGAGATGGAGAGAGTGTAAGCAGGATGCCTGCCAGGCCAGATGATAAGTATGCCTGGCATGTATAGATGATGAGTGGTCCCATAGACATGATAAGGACAATGAAGGTGTGTAGGAGAGATTGAATGGTGATCTCCCTTGTTCTGGCACTGAGTGAGATTCCTGTGGATGTGTGATGGGTTTGTGAGTGTGTGGGTTGAGAGTGATGAAAAGAGTGACTTACCTGGCAGAACGGAGGAGATCGTTCATCCTCTTGCAGCACTGGGTGTACTCTATTGTAGGGCGTTGGTGCTGACCACTGCCTCCTATGCTGGATTAGTAATGTTGCTGCCCATTCTGCAGCCACAGTGGGGGTAGAGGACATCATTGCAGGCCTCTAATATGTCCAAAAGGCATTTGGGGGACGCGTCATTAAAGCAGTTGAGAGGGGGGGGGGGGGGGGGGGGGGGGTGGTTGGTGGGGTGGGGGGTGCAGGGCGGGTTGGGGGGTGGGAGGTGGTGGTGCTACAGTCTTTTTGCCTTTCGGGGCCATGTCTTCTTTGCAGCATCTGTGGGCTGGGAGCACTGAGAGGTGTGCATGCAGTTGTACTTTAAATATGACGCCCAGCGTGATGAAGTGGTGAAATGATGGCGTGGCAGGCGGAGAGCCCACCTGCCATCAAAACGGTGTGTTTCCTGGGAATGCATAATTAATAAGGTGGGATTGGGGAGATATGGCGTGAAAAGCCGCCATTGCAGCCGGCGGGTAAAACCTCCTTTCTCCTGCCCGCTACTGCATTTAATGCAAACCTGGCACGATTCGTTTCCCATACCAGCAGCAGACTTTTGCCCCTTTTCCTCTGCATAAGACTAACATATGAATGAGGAGTAGGAGTAGGCCATTTGGCCCCTTGAGCCTGCTCTGCCATTCAATAAGATCATAGCTGATTTGATTGTAACCTCCCACCTACCCCCGATAGCCTTTCACTCCCTTGTTTATCAAGAATCTATCTACCTCTAACTTAAAAATATTCAGACTCTGCTTTTGAGGAAGAGAGTTCCAAAGATTCACTACCCTCTGAGAGAAAAATTTTCTCCTCATCTCTGTCTTAAATGGGCAACCCCTTATTTTTAAACAGTGGCCCCTAGTTCCAGATTCTCCCACAAGAGGAAACGTCCTCTCCACATCCACACTATCAAGACCCCTCAGGATCTTAAAGGTTTCAATCAAGTCGCCTTTTACTCTTCTAAATTCCAGTGGATAAAAGCCCAGTCTGTCCAACCTTTCCTCATAAGACAACCTGCTTATTTCTAATGTTAGTCCAGCAAAACCTTCTCTGAACTGCTTCTGAATGACCATTTAGATCCTTCCTTAAATAAGGACGCCAATATTGTACACAGTACTCCAGAAGTAGTCTCATCAGTGTCCTGTATTACTGAAGCATGACTTCACTAATTTTATATTCAATTCCCCTTGCAATAAATAATAATGCTTTCCTAATTACTTGCTGTACCTGCATATTAGCCTTTTGCGATTCATGCACTGGAACACCCAGATCTGAATCTCAGAGTTTGGCAATGTCTCACCATTTAGATAACATGCTTTTTTTTTTCTTCCTGCCAAAACTTTACATTTGCCCACATGATAGTCCATTTGCCAGATCTTTGTCCACTCACTTAATCTATCTATGTCCCTTTGTAGCCTCTTTATGTCCTCTTCCCCATACTAATTCCTGGGATGGCAGGATTGTCATATGAGGTGACGTTGGGCCAAATAGGCCTGTATTCACTGGAGTTCAGAAGAATGAGAGGAGGCCTCTTTGAAATATATAAAATTCTGACAGGGATGGACAGACTGGATGCAGGGATGATGTTTCCTTTGGTCGGGGGGTCAAGAATGAGGGCCCACATCTCAGGAGACGGGGTAGACCATTTAGGACTGAGATGAGGAGAAACTTCTTCACTCAAAGGGTGGCGAACCTATGGAATTCTCTACCACAGAAGGTTGTGGAGGCCAAGTCACTGAATATGTTTAAGAAGGAACTAGATAGATTTTGTACTCTAAAGGTGTCAAGAGGTATGGGGAGAGAGTGGAAGTACGGCGTTGAGATAGACGATCAGCCATGATCATACTAAATCGCAGAGCAGACCCAAAGGCCGAATGACCTACTCCAGCTCCTACTTTCTATGTTTCCATGTTCATAACTTACTTTCCTACTTATCATTGTGTTATCAGCAAATTTAGCAACCATACCTTCGGTCCCTTCATCCAAGTCATTTATATAAATTGTAAAATGTTGAGGCCTCAGCACTGATCTCTGTGGCACACCACTTGTCACATCCTGCCAACCAGAAAAAGACAATTTTTGCCTACTCTCTGTTTCCTGTTAGCTAGCCAATCTTCTATCCATGTCATTATGTTACCTCCTACACCATGAGCTTCTATTTTCCACAATAACCTCTGATGTGGCACCTTATCAAATGTCTTCTGGAAATCAAAGTACAGTACATCTGCCAGTTCCCTTTTATCTGCAGCACATGTGACTCCTTCAAAGAACTCCAATAAATTGGTTAAATATGATTTTCCTTTCACAAAACCATACTCTCTCAGTCTGATTGGCTTGAATTCTTCTAAGTGCCCTTCCATAACATCTTTAATATTAGCTTCTAACATTTTCCCTATGACAGGTGTCATAATGAGAGCTTCTCAGGAGCAGATAGGACACTACCCACAGACAAATGCCAGTATTGTGGAGGAGGAATAATACATGATGAAGCTATCAGGTCACAATAAAGAAGGATGCAGATCACAAATGACTATCCTTCTATCAGAATACCAAAGTTTCCTCCCAATGCCCTCAGCCTCCTGCAGTGTTCCAATGAAGCTCAACGTAAGCTCAATGGACAGTACCTTATTTTTTGATCAGGCACTTTACAGACTTCCTGGCGCAATACTGCATTCAACAATTTTAGACCATAATCTCTGCCCCAATTTTGTTTCCTTTTCCTTTGCAGGTATCAGTTTTAGTCTCGTGTTTCTCTTGTTTTTGCTTTCGGACAACAGCTGTTCATAATTCTGCAATTCACACCTACCCTAGACATAATTTTGTTTCGTTACTCATCCCATTATTACTTCTTATGGTCCTGCACCACCAATTATTTTGTCATTTAATCTCTCCTGTCTTCCAGCTTACCACAGACCTACCTTTTATTTTTCCTTTTTCCATCCTCCTCCACTTTCGCTTGCTTAACACCTATCACATTGCTAATTTTTCCTAGTACCGATGAAAGGTCATTGATGTTGACTTTGATTCTCCGAACCACAAAAGGAGATGTTGGTCAAATAACTGAAAACTTAGCCAAAAAGGCAGGTTTTAAGGAGCATCATAAAGGATGAAAGTGAGATAAAGAGATGCCAAGATGTAAGGAAGGAATTCCAGATTTTAGGGCCTAGATAGCTGAAGGCACAGTCACGGACAGTGGAGCAATTAAAATCAAGGATGCTCTAAAGGCGAGAATGAGATGAAGAGGGCTCCAAAGTTCACAGATGCAGTGCTGAATGCCTTAGTTAAGAGGTCAAGAAGAAGGTATGCCCTTTGAAGAGAATGGGAGCAGATGGCCAGAGAGGTGAACTCTTGTTAACTGGCCGAAAGAACCTGGTAGCACTGTTAGAGGAAGTTTAATTACCTCATATGGGTGGTCAAAGTCAATCAATGCAACTTCAAAGATCATCCCATATCCAATGCACCACTAATCTTTCATGCTGCTCAATGCACCACACCCCTGTCACACATCCATCAGTAGTCTCTGGCACTCAGAACTCTTGCTTAACATTCAAATACTCCATTTCACTCTCACACACTTTCCAAGCGTCATACTTATCCTTTGTTGCCTACAAATTACTCCACCTATTCAGCTATGACAGGCAGATCAATAAATAAGTTGCAGTACAATCATTGACATTCTGCTCTCTTGTTTGCAGGACAAGGTTGCGTAAATAGAAAGGAGCAAAACCAAATTGGAGAGAGACAGGCATGTCTTCACCTCCCGAGTCCAACAGAAGAGATGGCGCTCTGCATCATGGGGCCAGCTGTGACACAGCCTATACCATCCTGCATGACTAAGAGTATTCAGGGTGTTAGTATGTTCCTGCTTTATGCCCCTTCTCAACTTCTGCCTGATCCTCAACCTGCTATAGTGCCATGATATACAAGCTACAGATGATGTGAATATGGACCACTTGCTTTACGCCAACTTTTCTGCTCTTGTGATTTTATGCTTTCATAGTGGTATTGTCACTGGGTTAGTAATCCAGAGACCCAAGGTAATGCTCTAAGGGCCTGTGTTTGAATCCTGCCGCAGCAGGTAGTGGAATTTGAATTCAATAAAAATCTGGAATTAAAACTCTAATGATGAACATGAAACCATTGGCGTTCATCTAGTTCATTAATGTCCCTTTAGGGAAGGAAATCTGCCTTCCTTATCTGGTCTGGGCTACGTTTGAGTCCAGATCCACAGCAGTGTGGCTGTCTCTTAAATGCTATCTGAAATGACCTAGCAAGCCACTCAGTTGTGTCAAACCGTAGGAAGTCCACAAGGAATGAAGCTGGACGGACCATTCGGCATCGCTTTAGGCACTAAAAACGACAAAGGCAAACACAGCCCTGTTAACCCTGCTAACTCCTCCTCACTAACATCTGGAGGCTTGTGCCCAAGTTAGGAGAGCTATCCCACAGACTAGTCAAGCAACAGCCTGACATAGTCATACTCACAAAATCATACCTAATAGATAATGTCCCAGATACAACAATCACCATCCCTGGGTACGTCCTGTCCCACTGGAAGGACAAACCCAGCAGAGGTGGAGGTGCAGTGTTATATAGTTTGGAAGGAGTTGCCCTGGGTGTCTTCAAACAAGGACACCTCCTGTTGGTTATCACATAGCTCTCTTTTCCCATCACCACCCCTGTACACCTCCACGTTGAACACCACTTGGAGGAAGCACTGAGGGTGGCAAGGGAGGCTTCAATGTCCATCACCAACAGTGGCTTGGTAGCACCACTACTGACTGAATCCTAAAGGATATAGATGTTAGACTGGGTTTGTGGCAGGTGGTGAGGGAACCAACAAGAGGGAAAAACGTCTTTGACCTCATCCTTACCAATCTGCCACAGATGTATCCATAACAGTATCTATAGGAATGACCACCGCACAGTCCTCGAGGAGACGAAGTCCTGTCTTTATATTGAGGATATACTCCATCGCGTTGTGTGGCACTACCATCTTGATAAATGGGATAGATTTCAAATAGATCTAACAACTCAAGACTCGACATCCATGAGACGCTATGGGCCATCATCAGCAGCAGAATTGTACTCAACCACCATCTGTAACCTCA
Source organism: Carcharodon carcharias (assembly GCF_017639515.1). Taxonomy (NCBI): domain Eukaryota; kingdom Metazoa; phylum Chordata; class Chondrichthyes; order Lamniformes; family Lamnidae; genus Carcharodon; species Carcharodon carcharias. Next base: position 173,208,813 of record NC_054472.1, read on the forward strand.
TGGCCGGGCTTATCTCACACTCTACCATTACTGCCAAGCCAGGGAATAAACCCTAGTTCAATGAAGAGTGCAGCAGGGCATGTCAGGAGCAACAGCAGGCATGCATAAAAATGAGGTATCAACCTGGTGAAGCTACAACATAGGACTACTTGCGCATCAAGCAGCATAAGCAGCAAGTGATAGACAGAGCTATGTGATCCCACAACCAACGGATCTGCAGTCCTGCCACATCCAATCATAAATAGTGGTGTATAATTAAATAACTCACTGGAGGAGGAGGCTCCACAAATATCCTCATCCTCAATGATGGTGGAGCTCAGCAGATCAGGGCAAAAGATAAGACTGAAGCATTTGCTACAATCTTCTGCTAGAAGTGCCGAGTGGATAATCTATCTCGGCCTCTCTGGAGATCCCCAACATCACAGATGCCAGTCTTCAGTCAATTAGATTCACTCCACGTGATATCAAGATGTGGTTTAAGGCATGGATACTGCAAAGGCTATGGGGACTGACAATATTCCGGCAATAGTATTGAAGAAGTACTCCAGAACTAGCCGTGCTCTAGCCAAGCTGTTCCAGTAAAGCTACAAAACTGGCATCTACCCAGCAATGTGGAAAATTGCCCAGGTATGTCCTGTCCACAAAAAGTAGAGCAAATCCAACCCAGCCAATTACTGCCCCATCAATCTACTCTCAATCATCAGTAAAGTAATGGAAGGGATCAACAGTGCTATCAAATGGCACTTGCTTAGCAATAACTTGATCACTGATGTTTAGTTTGGGTTCCACCAGAATCACTCAGCTCCTGACCTTATTATAACCTTGGTTCAAACATGAACAAAAGAGCTGAACTCAAGAAGTGAGGTGGGAGTGACTGCCCTTGACATCAAGGCAGCATTTGACTGAGTGTGGCATCAAGGAGCTCCAGCAAAACTGGAGTCAATGGGAATCAGGGGGAAGTTGAAGTTATACCTAGCACAAAGGAAAATGCTTGTGGCTGTTGGAGGTGAATCATCTCAGTTCTAGGACATCACTGCAGGAGTTCATCAGGGTTGTGTCGTGGGCCCAACCATCTTCAGCTGCTTCAATAATGACCTTCCCTTCATCATAAATTCAGAAGTGGGGATGTTTGCTGAAGATTGCACAATGTTCAGTACCACTGGCGACTCCACAGATACTGAGGCAGTCCATGTCCAAATGCAGCAAGATCTGGACAACATCCAGGCTTGGGTTGACAAGTAGCAAGTAACATTCATGCCACACAAGTGCCAGGCAATTACCATCTCCAGCAAGAGAGAATCTAACCATACAATGGCATTACCATTGCTGATCCTCCACTCTCAACATCCTGGGGTTACTATTGACAGAAACTGGACTGAACTAGCCATAAAAATACAATGGCTAAAGAACAGGTCTGAGGCTAGGAATCATGCTGAGTAACTCACCTCCTGACTTCCCAAAGCTTGTCTACCATCTACAAGGCACAAGTCAGGAATGTGATGGAATACTCTCCACTCGCCTGGATGAGTGCATCTCCAAAAACACTCAAGAAGCTCGACACCATCCAAGACAAAGCAGCCCGCTTGATTGCCATCCCATCCATAAACATCCACTCCCGCCACCATCAGTGCACAGTAGCAGCAGTGTGTACCATCTACAAGATGCACTGCTGGAACTCACCAAGGTTCCTTAGACAGCACCTTCCAAACCCACAACCGCTGCCATCTAGAAGGACAAGGACAGCAGATGCAAATGAACACCACCACCTGGAAGTTCCCCTCCAAATCATTCACCATCCTGACTTGGAAATATATTTCCGTTTCTTCACTGTCGCCGGGTCAAAATCCCGGAACTTCCTTCTTAACAGCACTGTGGGTGTACCTACACCACATGGAGTGCAGCGATTCAAGAAGGCAGCTCACCACCACTTTCTCAAGGGCAATTAGGGATGGGCAATAAATGCTGGCCCAGCCAGTGATGCTCACATCCCATGAATGAATAGAAAAAAAACCTAAGATGTGTTACCTGCTCAGCAGCCCCAGGAAGAAGAGAGCAACATGCCACCGCAGATGAAGAAGCACCGTCACTTGCTCTGATACTTGCAACCACCAGTTCAGGTACTGACACTGCATGAGCATTAATGGGTAGCACAGAGTTGGCATTTGAATGTGTTATTCACTAGACATGAGTTGGCTGCAGCCAGACCAGAGGGAAGGAATAGCACACGTGCCTGTTCCCTGGAGGGTGATGTTGCAATGAGTTCTGCTGCAGGGGATTCAGGTGATGACTTTGATGGGATGGCTTACTGGGGAATGCTAACAAAGATGCATATCAAAATGCTTGGTGTATTGACAGGCCTGCAGTGCAGTAGTCAGAGAGTCACAGCAAAAACAGAGCCCATTCCTCTTATAGACAACAGGTGGCAAAATACTCTGCCCTCCCTGAATGGATGCACAATCTCTCAATAGATCTCCAAAACAAGTCACAGAACTTCTAGCAACTTTGCAATAGCAGACGTAAGTCAAATGTAGCTCACTTGCAACTATGGATGGCTGGTCCTTTAAATAACCTAATTTGGAGGGGGTGGTGGTCCGTCATGTGGCTTAATGTATGTTTAGCTGTGAATTATTAGTACAGATGTTCAGTGGATCTGCACAGCTGAAGTTTCAACTTTGCACATAAAATTGACATCACCATCAGATCTCTGCACACGGTACCAGTGCACGCACGGCATGTCCATGCCAGTGGCCTACAGGATGTGCCAGAAGTGACCAGCAGCGCAGCCCAGCCCAACCCAGCTATTTTATGCCTTTGAGATACTACTGAGCACAGTAATGGGATAAATGTATCCAAATATATGGAGATGCGAATTTCCTCAACCTTTTCAGTGCAACTGCAACATAATAATGGTGTACATAGGAAGAAAGCAAAAAAAATTGGAGTTATCATTAATTAACTGATTATTTATAGTGAAAACATACTTAAAATATATCAAATAACTGTGAACAAAATAAATTATTATCTTACCCATAACCAGCAAGAAACCCAAGGCTAGGCGGGCTAACTTTATCACTGAATACAATAATTTCTAAGCTTTCTTTATCATTATTTCTGTCAAATCTTTCCGTTTGATTAACAGTCCACCATTCCTGAATGTGTCCTGTAATGTTGTCTTTTTGTTTAACCAGTTTTAGAACAAGTTCACAGTAGTTGGCATCATCTATTGAGGAAACATATAACAAACATTATATTGAAAAAGTTACACATTTTCATCAATATTTTATGTCGCAAAGAATAAAGAGCCAAAGCCAAACTTCATGATGACCCCAAATTTGAAAAGCAGAATTTTTAAAAAAATAAATGATTAACAAAATAAATCATTAAAATGCAGGTAAATCAATTATGAGGTGACACCAAGCTTGTCTTTAAAGGCTTGAAGACTATAGTATAAAAAAAATCATAGTAGTTCAGAAATTGTGCAACATAGTTGCCTCCTAACTGTCCTCTGAAGAAGTGAGTAGGGATAAATGGGTCATTTTCAGGTTGGCAAGCTGTTACGAGTGGAGTGCCACAAGAATCAGTGCTGGGCCCCCAACTATTTACAATCTATATCAATGACGGTTGAAGGGACAGAATGTATGGTAGCTAAATTTGCTGATGATACAAAGATAGGTAGGAAAGAATATTGTCAAGAGGGCATGAAGAGTCCACAGAGGAATTAGGTTAAGTGAGTGGGCAAAAAATTTGGCTGATGGAGTATAACATGGGAAACTCTGAACTTGTCCACTTTGGCAGGAAGAATAGGAAAGTAGAATATTATTTAAATAGAAAGGGATTGCAGAATTCTGCTGCACAGAGGGATCTGGATGGCTTGGTACATGAATCACAGAAAGTTGGTATGCATGCAGGTGCAGTTAGGAAGGCAAATGGAACGTTGGTGTTTATTGCAAGGGGAATCAAGGAAAAAGTAGGGAAGTGTTGTTGCAGTTGTACAGCCTTTTGCATCTGGTGTACCAAGTACAGTTTTGGTCTCCATACTTAAGCCTTTTGCATCTGGTGTACCAAGTACCGTTTTGATCTCCTTACTCAAGAAAGGATATCGTTACTTTGTAAGCAGTTCAGAGAAGGTTAATTCAACTGATTCCCGAGATGAATGGGTTATCTTATGAGGAAAGGCTGAGCAGGTTGGGCCTATATATGTTGGAGTTTAGAAGAATGCACAACTTTTGAACTCCTATGGTTTTTTTTTTATACTACAGTCTTATACCTTTGATACCTTATGAAACATACAAGAATGAGGGGAATTGACAGGGTAGATGCTGAGAGGATGCTTCCCCTTCTGGGTGAATCTAGAACTAGGGGACAAAGTTTAAAAATTCGGGGTCTCCCATTTAAGGCTGAGATAAGAAGTAAGTTCTTCTTCTCAGAGGGTCATTAGTCTGGGGAATTCTTTTCCCCAGACAGCAGTGGAGGCTGAGTCATTGAATATACTCAAGGCTGAGTTAGATAGATTTTTGATCAACAAAGGAGTCAAGGGTTATGGGGAGCAGACAGGCAAGTGGAGTTGAGGCCACAATCACATCAGCCATGACCTTATCGAATGATGGAGCAGGCTCAAAGGGCCAAATAGCCCACTCATGCTTCTAATTCTTATGTTCTTGTGTGCAGCTTAGTAGGCCACTCACTATCATGAGCTGCTAAAAATATACCACTACGTTGGCTGCAATAGTTCAAGAACTATCATCACTTTCTTAAAGAGTAATAGGGATAGGCAATAAATTTCAGCTTGACAGCAATATTCAAATTTCACAATGAATTACAAAAAATTGTTTTTGAGGGCCTAGTAAAGATGGAGTTCAAGCAGAAGGTACAGTGAGTTCTGATTTCATCATAGTCAAGGCAGAATAATATACGTGATAGTATTTTTTTTAAATTACATACTAAGTAATCCAAATTTAGTTACATCTGAAAAAATGCTTGGATAATTGAACAGTTCCAGAATGTGATGTTTATATAACTGGTGGGGTGTGAGTTTTAGCAGGAGCTAGATGTATTTTTTAAAGGTAATAACAGATGTTATTTTAGAGTCAAATATCAACAGAATTGAAACATTGATTGGGTATTTCCTCAGAGCTGCTCCTGCCTCACTGCTGTGAGACTGAGTGGAATAGATGTACATTCTCTAGGGTTTAGAAGAATGAGAGGTGATCTCAGTAAATTGTAGAAAATTCTTAAGAGGGCTTGACAGGAAAATGCTGAGAGGCTGTTTCCCACGGCTGGAGAGTCTAGAACTAAGGCTGGAATTTTTAGCCCCCCATGGCGACGGGATCTTCTGATCCCGCCGATGTGAGCGGAGATTTCAATAGCTCGCTGACCTCGTTGTGGGGAACCCTACCACGGGGGAGTTGGAAAATTCCGGCCTCGGGGTCATATTCTCAGGATAAACAGTTGGTCATTTAGGACTGAGATTAGGAAATATTTCTTCACGCAGAGAGTTGTAATTCTTTGGAATTCTCTACTCCAGATATGGATGTGCAGTCGTTGAGTATATTCAAGACTGAGATGGATAGATTTTTGGATGTTTCAATGAGGGATTCAAGGGATATGGGAATAAGGCAGGAAAGTGGAGTTGGGATCAAAGATCAACCATAATCTTACTGAATGGCAGCGTAGGCTTGAAGGCCCATATGGTCTACTCCTGTCCCCATTTATTATGTTATTTTATAACTTACCCAGAAGTGGCAGAAACCTCATCCAAATGGATGAACACAGTGGGATTTCTAAAGAAGTTATGAAGGTGAAGTGGGAGCAGTTTTGAGCAAATCTCTGGCCAATATTTTAGTTTCAAGCGTTATTTATTAAATTATTTATAGCTTGGGTGTCATTGTATTCATATATTCATGCACATTCATGAAGCATATGCACACTTACTTTCATAAAGCTGTTTTACAGGTTTTGTTCCAGAATCACTGGGAGCCCTAATGTAGTTTGGAAATATCTTTTCAAGTTTTCTGTAAAATAAAAACATTTTTCCATAATATTTTATCAAATATAAGAACAACACTCTTGCTTCCTAATGAGCTAATAATGGCCCTGAATTTCCACAATGCCCCAGAAAATTACACCATTCGCCAGCAGAGGGTGCTGCATGTAAGTCTATTTGGTGAGTTAATTGACCAGCAAAATAATGATAGGCACATAGGATTTCGTTAAGATCATGGCTGATCTGGTTGTGGCCTCAAATCTATTTTCCTGTCTGCCCCCATAACCCATAACCTTGTCTAACTCAGCCTTGAATAAATTCAATGACACTGCCTCCACTGCTTTCTAAGAAATCCCCCTAAGAAAAAAACTCTCCTCCTCTCAGTCTGAAAAGGGAGACCTCTTATTCTTAAACTGTGTCCCCTAGTTCTAGTCTCCCCCAGAAGAGAAAACATCCTCTGCGTATCCATCCTGTCAAGTCTCCTCAGGATATATGTTTCAATAAGATCACCTCTCATTTTTCTAAATTTAAATGGGTGTTGGCCCAATCTGTTCAACCTTTCTTCATTAGATAAGCCCTTCATCCTAGGAACTAGTTGAGAATATTCTGCAAAACTGTGTTCTAAAAGCATCGTGAGAAATTGTGACCCCAAGAAACTTCAGCGTATAAGCAGTTCAACCTCTGTGAAGGCTGCAATCTTTACTGCAGCAGTTGGGGACAGCAAGTTGTGTATAAAGTCCCATTCATGTAACTTGGGTACAAAATCTGGACCGACAGTCCAGTGCGCTACTAAGGGAGAGATGCCCTGTTGAAGTGCTATCTTTCATGTGAGATGTTTAATTGAGCCCCCAGCTGCTCTCTCTGCAAAAGATTCCATGGCAGTATTTTGGAGAGTGGCAGGGACTTTTTCTCAATATCCTGACCAATACTTATCCCTCAACCAATATGACTAAAATCTGCCTGTAGAACCTTATGAGCAAATTGGCTACCATGCTTCCTTCATTACCAGTAAGCACATTTTTTTTAAAAAGTACTTTATTGGCTGTAAAGCAGTTTGGGATATCCTGAGGTCATGAAAGATGCCTTATAAATACAATACTTTCATTCAAGGGGATGATGCAGAGATTTTTTTTCAACTGCTTTGGGTTTTATTCACTCTGGATACCTCCCAGCCTTGAAGAAGGTAAACTCTCTGACCCTGCAACTACCACATGGGCCAGTTGAAGAGGAGAAGTTACACTCTCCGATCCCACAGCGACCACAGAGACTCAGGCTTCCTTTTAACTGGTTTTATTCAAGCATATGCAAGGGAGCCGCAATCATTCCTACGAATGAAGACTCAGCTCCCTTATTTATTACATTTCATTACTTATGTACTTTTTCTTATCATAATACGTTTGAGTACAATTGAATATATCCAATCAGTAACCGGCACAATGGTCCCATGCTAACTCTATCCTATTGAGTACATAAACAGGTGATTTTGCTAACCAATTATTCTAAAGGGTGCATACATAATTATATTATCCAATCAAAATTAAAACACATACACAAATACCTTGGTTCCCACAACTCAAGGCTGTGTTTCATCAAAGCCCCCTCTTTGCCCATTCTCCATCTTCCCATATCTAAGCTAAAACCATCTGCCCCTTCCCTATCTGAGAAGGGAGTACACTTAATCTAATTTATGTCATACTTTTGTCTCCAGTCTGACCCTCACGGCTGTGCAATGTTCATCTGGTGATCTTCAACTCTTAATATGTTTAGCAGCCATGTCTCCCTGGAGATTTTAAGGGTTTTTCAGTAAATTCTTACTGTATTCTCCTTTAGCATTTTTAACTTCCCCCTAACAGCCTCATCAGGGATGTCTCTTGCCAGAACCATAAGCAGTCACAGGTCTGTTTTACTTATAGGGCAAGGCAAAATCTCACTAAAGGGCTGTGAATTTTTCACAGGGAAGATCTGGAAGGGCTCCTACAAGAGGCAGCATACAAGAACATGAGAAATAAAAGCAGCAGAAGACCATTAAGCCTGTCCAGCCTGCTCCGCCATTCAATATGATCATGGCTGATCTTGAACCTCAACTCCACTTTCCCATCTGCTCCCCATATCCCTTGATTCTCTGAGACCAAAAATCTATCTATCTGAGTCTTAAAAATATTCAACAATGGAGTATCCCACCTTCCATGTGGTAGAGAAGTCCACATTTCGTCAGAAGGAGGATTCCATTGGTGTTAGCCTTCTCTGCACTTTCCTTGCCAATCGCGCCTTTCTAGAGGTTTGCGTCCCTCCCAACTCTGGCACTGAAATCACTGAGCAGAATCAGCTTGTCCCTCTTTGGGACAGAGGACAACAAATAATTAAGGCTGAAGTAGAATTCCTCTTTGGTGTCATCTATTGCAGCTAGGGTTGGGAGTATGTGCTGACAACTGCAGTGCACTGTTTCTGGGCTAGAGTGAAAGGAAGGGTCATGAGATGTTTGTTTATCCTACAAAGGTACTCGCTGGGACAGTCAATTAGTTTGTTTTTTATGGCGAAGCCTACCCCATGGAGTCAATGATCTTCTTCTGATTTACCTTTCCAAACGAAGGTGTATAATCACTACCTTGTTCCTTGAACTGGCCTTCTTCTGCCCTCCGTGGTTTACTCAGGACAGGATATCGTTGTTGTAGTGCTGAATTTCCCGGGCTATGATAATGGTGCGACATTCTGGTCTGTCACTGTTGGGGTTGTCCATGAGAGTCCTGATGTTTTAGGTCCCAAAATGCATTTTGAGGGGGTGGACGATGCCTGTGCATGGGTTCTTTAAACATGGGGTGGCCGTTGTACATCAGCTACCACATGGTCCTGACAGAGCAAGGTCTTTGTCCAGGGGTGGCTGAGACAATTGGAGACCAGGCTCTGCTGCCCGGCGGGGACTAACATACACACGTGGTGTTGCCCCTAACACCCCCTATCCTGGGAGCCCAATAAGCTGGGATATTCAGCTCCATGAAGTGCATCATCATGCGCAGATGTGTACAAGAGAGGAGAATGTGAGAGGGGGACCCTGGGACAGGTAGTCAGCAGCACCTAGAGGAGAGTGTGAGAGGAGGACCCTGGGGCAAGCAGTCAGCAGCACATAGAGGAAAGTGCGAGAGGAGGACCTGTCAGAGCCAAAGAAAAACAGGTAGGTGATTGGTGGGTATCTCTTCCATGTCTCTTTTGATTGGCCAAGTGGTTTAAATCAGAGGATGTTATTACAGCTGAAGAGTACAGTTAAGAAATTCACTTTTAAAATATTTAACATCTAAATTAATTAATTAAATAGCATACAGATGGCTGGGCAGGCAATGTGTTGCAGCTATAGTATGTGGGTACTGGTGGACACCAGTGCCATCCACAGTGACCACATCTGCAGCCAGTGTTGGATGCTTGAGAAATTTTGGCTCAGAGTTGATGAGCTGGAGTCTGAGCTGCGGACACTGCGACACATCAGGGAGGGGGACAGTTATCTGGACAAAGGGTTTCAGGAGACAGTCACACCCCTTATATTAATTACATCAAATTTGGACTGTGGTCAGGGACAGGAGGGTGTGACTGCGAGGGAGGCAGGTATGAGGATCCAAAATTTAGCTTTGGAGGAGCCTCAGCCAATGCCATTGTCCAATAGGTATGAGGTTCCTGCTTCCGGTGTAGATGAAGGCACAGACTGCAGGGAGGATGAGCAAAGTGACCACAGTACCATGGTACAGAGCACCATTCAAGTTGGAGGAGAAAAGAGAAATATAGTAGTAATAGGGGATAGCATAGTTAGGGTTCTCTGCAGCAAAGTCAGAGAGTACCGAAGGCTGTGTTGCCTATCTGCTGCCAAGGTTAAGGACATCTCTTCTATGATAGAGAGGAACTTGGAGTGGGAGGGGAAGAATCCAGTTGTCATCGTCCATGTAGGTACCAACAACATAGATAGGACTAGGGAAGAGGTTCCGCTGAGGGACTGTGAGCAGCTCGGGGCTAAATTAAAAAGCAGAACCACAAAGGTAATAATCCCTGGATTACTACCTGAGGCACATGCAAATTGGCATAAGGTAAATAAGATTAGAGAGGTAAATGCGTGGCTCAAAGATTGGTGTGGGAGAAATGGGGTCTGATTCATGAGGCACTGGCACCAACACTGGGGAAGGAGAGAGCTGTTCCGTTGGGATGGGCTTCATTTGAACCATGCTGGGACCAGAGTTCTGGCAAATTGTATAACTAGGGTTGTAGGTAGGACTTGGAACTAATTAGTTGGGGGTGAAGGGTTCAATTGAAGGGAAGTTCAAAAAATCAAAAAGAAACGAGAGAGCAGAAGTTTAGGGTTGTGAAGAGGTGAACAATAATCAAAGTGTGACAGGAAGGGGGAGAAAATATAGCAGAAGAGTGCAGCAGAAATCAGAACCAGGATGAGCAATAATGGTAAAAAGTCAAAGCTAAAGGCTCTTTATCTGAAAGCACGCAGCATTTGTAACAAGCTAGATGAGTTGAAGGCACAAATAGAAATAAATGAATGTGACTTGATAGCTATTACAGAGACATGATTTCAGGGTGACCAAGACTGGGAACTCAATATTCAAGGGTATTCGACATCCTGAAAAAAACAGGCAAAAAGGACAAGGAGGTGGGGTAGCTTTGTTAATAAAGAAAGGTATCAGTGCAGTGGTGAGTTGTGATATAGGTGCAATAGGTCATGATGTAGCATCAGTTTGGGTGGAAATAAGGAATAGCAAGGGGAAGAAATCACAGAGGGAGTTGTCTATAGGCCCCCAAAGAGCTGCCTCACCCTAGGACAAAGTACAAATTGAGAAATAATGGCGGCATGTAAGAAGGGTGCTACAATTGTCATGGGTGATTTTAATCTGCATATTGGCTAGACATATCAGAATGGCAGGGGTAACATGGAGTGCATTAGGAATTGTTTCTTAGAACAATATGTTGCAGAACATACCTGGGAACAGGCTATTTTAGTAATGTGTAATGAGGTGGGATTAATAAGAGATATCGTAGTTAAGGATCCTCTACGGGGTAGCAATCACAGCATGGTAGAATTTCAAATTCAGTTTGAGGGTGAGCAACTCAGGTCTCAAACCAGTGTCCTCAACTTAAATAAGGGCAATTACAGTGGTATGAAGAAAGAGTTGACTAAAGCGGGCTGGGAAAATAGACTAAGGGGAAGGTCAATGGATGAGCAGTGGCGGATATTTAAGCAGATATTTCATAATGCTCAGCAAAAATTTATCCCGGTCAAAAAGAAGGACTCGATAAGAAGGATGAACCACCCCGTGGTAAACAAAGGTGGTCAAGGAGAGTATCCAATCAAAAACTAAGGCATACAAAGCAGCAAAAACTAGTGGTAGGCCAGAGAATTGGGAAATTTTAGGAACCAGCAGCGGATGGCTAAAAAGCTAATAAAGAGGGAGAAAGTTGTTTATGAAAGTAAATAGGCAAGAAATATAAAAACAAACAGCAAGAGCTTCTACGGGTATATAAAAAAAGAGTGGCTAAAGTGAGTGTGGGACCCTTGGAGGATGCAACTGGAAAATTGATAACAGGGAACAAGGAATGGCAGATAATTTAAACCAATATTTTGCATCGGTCTTCACAGTGCAGGACACTATAAACATCCCAAAGATATCAGATAAGCAAGGAGCTAATGGGAGGAAAGATCTTGTAACAGTCTCTATCATGAGGGACAAAGCATTTGACAAACTATGGGACTAAAGGCAGACAAGTCACCAGGACCTGATGGCCTGCATCCAAGGGTTTTAAAGGAAATGGCTGCAGAGATAGTGGAGGCATTGGTCGAAATATTCCAGAACTCACTGGATTCCAGGAGGGTCCCAGAAGATTGGAAAACCACTAATGTGACCCCCCGTTCAAGAAGGGAGGGAAACAAAAAGCAGGAAACTTGGCCAGTCAGCCTAACATCCATCATTGGGAAAATGCTAGGGTCCATTATTAAGGAAGAAATAGCAGGACACTTAGAAAAGCTTAATGCAATCAAACAGAGTCAACATGGTTTTGTGAAAGGAAAATCATGTTTGACAAATTTGCTAGAATTCTTTAAGAATATAACAAGCCTAAAGGGGAACCATTAGATAGTGTATTTGGATTTCTAGAAGTCATTTGATAAGGTGCCACACAAAAGGTTATTGCACAAGATAGGATCTCACGATATTGGGGGTAATATATTAGCATGGATTGAGGATTGGTTAACACACAGAAGACAGAAAGTCGGGAGTAATGAGTCTTTTTCAGGTTGGAAAGACGTAATTAGTGGAGTGCCAGGAGGATCAATCCTAGGGCCTCAATTATTTACTATCTATATTAATGATTTGGAGGAGGGGGCAGAGTGTAATGTAGCCAGATTTGCTGATTATATAAAAATAGGTGGGAAGGCATGTTGTGGTGAGGGTGTAAGGAATCTGCAAGGGGATATAGATTGAGTGAGTGGACAAAAATTTGGCAGATGGAGTTTAATGTAGGAAAGTGTGAGGTTGTGCACTTTGGTAGAAAGAATCAAAAGGCAGACTATTATTTAAATGGGGAGAGACTCCAAAAAAGTGAAGCACAGAGGGATCTGGGTATTCTTGTACATGAAACACAAGAAGTTAGAATACAGGTGCAGCAAGTAATTAAGAAGGCAAATGGAATTTTGGCCTGTACTGCTAGGGATTGGAGTTTAAAAATAGGGTAGTCTTGTTACAACTATACGGGGTGTTGCTGCCGCAGCTGGAGTACTGTACAGTTTTGGTCCCTGTTTTAAGAAAGGATACACTGGCATTGGAGGCTGTTCAAAAGAAATTCACTAGGCTGATTCCTGGGATGAAGGGGTTGACTTATCAAGAATGGCTAAACAGTTTATGCCTTTATTCATTCGAGTTTAGAAGAGCGAGGAGTGATCTTGTTGAAATGCATAAGATTCTGAGGGGGGTTGACAGGGTAGATGTTGAGAAGATGTTCCCATTAGTGGGGGAATCTTGAACTAGGGGACAAAGTTACAGAATAAGGGGACATCATTTAAAACTGAGATGCAAAGGAATTTCTTCTCTCAGAGGGTAGTGAATGTCTGGAATTCTCTATACCAGAGAGTTGTGGAGGCTAGATCATTGAAAGTATTTAAAGGAGAGGTAGATAGATTTTTGAAATATCGGGGAGTTGACGGCTATGAGGAGCTGGCACGAAAGAGGAATTGAGACCTGGGGCAGATCAGTTATGATCTTATTGAATGACGGGGCAGGCTTGAGGGGCTGGAAGGCCTACTCCTGCTCCTAGTTCTTATGTTCTTATGTAACCTGTGGCCAGGAACAGACTGACACTGAAAAACAAATCAAACCAGTAGCCAGACACAGATTTAGTAGGAGGCTGAATTTTCTCAATCAGTGCAGTGATGGGGAATGGGACTTATGAAAGGGAAATCAGGGTTCATGAAAGAGAAATCGTGTTTGACAAACCCACTTGAGTTTTTGGAGAAAGTAATCAGTAGAATAGATAAGGGAGAACCAGTGGATGTGCTGTATTGGATTTTCAGAAAGCTTTTGATAAAGTCCCACATAAAAGGTTAGCATGCAAAATTAAAGTGCGCAGGATTGAGAGTAATATATTGGCATGGATTGAGAATTAGTTAACAGACAGGAAACAAAGAGTAGGAATAAATAGGTCTTTTTCGGAGTGGCAGGCGGTGACTAATGGAGTACAGCCGGGATCAGTGCTTAGAACCCAGCTATTCACGATATAAATCAATGATTTGGATGAAGGAACCAAATATGTTTCCAAGTTTGCTGATGACACGAAACTTGGTGGGGGTTTGAATGGTGAGGAGGATGTTCAGAGGCTTCAAGGCAATTTAGACAGGTTCAGTGAGTGGGCAACTACATGGCAGATGCAGTGTAACGTGGATAAGTGTCAAGTTATCCACTTCAGTAGGAAAAACAGAATGGCAAAGTATTATTTAAAATGGTGATAGATTGGGAAATGTTGAAGTACAAAGGGGCCTGGGTGTCCTTGTATACCAGTCACTGAAAGCAAGCATGCAGGTGCAGCAAGCAGTTAAGAAGGCAAGTGGCATGTTGGCCTTCATTGTGAGGGGACATGATGTCTTACTTCAGCTGTACAGGGCTTTGGTGAGATCACAACTGGAGCATTGTATGCAGTTTTGGTCTCCTTACCTAAGAAAGGATACACTTGCCATAGAGGGAGTGCAGCGAAGGTTCATCAGACTGATTCCTGGGATGGCAGGATGGTCATATGAGGAGAGATTGGGTCGAATAGGCCTGTATTCATTGGAGTTTAGAAGACTGAGAGGGGATCACATGGAAACGTATAAAATTCTGACAGGGCTGGACAGACTGAATGCAGGGGTGATGTTTCCTCTGGCTGGGGGGTCTAGAACAATGCGTCACAGTCTCAGGATATGGTGTTGGCCATTTAGGACTGAGATGAGGAGAAACTTCTTCACTCAAAGGGTGGTGAACCTATAGGAATTCTCTACCACAGAACACTGTGGAGGCTAAGTCACTGCATATATTTAAGAAGGAAATAGATTTCTAAATTCTAAAGAAGGGGTATGGGGAGGGACCAGGAGTACGGTGTTGAGATACAAGATCAGCCATGATCATATTGAATGGTGGTGCAGGCTTGAAGGGCTGACTGACCTACTCCTGCTCCTATTTTCTATGTTTCTATTGCAGTAGGCTGACTTGAGATACTTAAAATGTCTCAGGAGATCAGCAAGAGAGAGATTGAGTTTAAGTCTTATGGTATAGCCAGTGTAGCCAGAGCACAAAATGTCTACTTGATGTCAAGAGGAATCCCAGAATTAGAAGCCAAGCTCAAAAGGTGATGTACATCTAGGTTTTGATGAAATGCCTAGAACATGGTCTGATCATAGCAAACACCCTATTTCATTAAAGAGACACCTCATGGCAATACCCTCGCTCCAGACATTGGCACCTGCTTGACTACGTCATCGTCCAAATGAGAGACCACACAATTGCTGCCGCAGGAAAATCAATGTCCATGGACTCAAGAATTCTCTTAAGAAAGACCTATTCAGTCACTGCCTCACGCCTGGCCACATTCAATGAACAGGAACCACAGAATGTCGACAGTGTTTGGTCTGCCCTTAAATCTACCATAATCAGCACCTGCAAGGATACTCTTGCTTTCTCCAGCAACAAACATCAAGACTGATTTGATGAGAATGACCAGGGGATCCAGGAACTACTAAGTTGCAAGCACAAGGCATTCCTGAACTGGAACCAGCACCAAAACTCGAGGAAAAGTAAGCAAGATAACAGACAAATGAAGGCCAAGGGCCAACAAAAAACCCTGAAGAACAGATGGTGGGTGGAAAATGTGAAGGAAAAACAGCAACTCGTCAACAGTCACAGCATTCTTCAGTGCAGTGGAGACCATTATGGCCCAAGCCCTCGAGAACCTAGCCCAATGAGAGCTAAAAATGGAGTGGCGCTCATCAAGGACAGAGGCAGTCAGTGCTCGTTGGAAGCAGCACTTTGAGGATCTCCTCAACCAAGACTCAGTCCTCAACATGAATGCCCTCAACCACATCCCACAGCATGCTACCCACCCCCGCCTCAGCACAAATCTAGCCTGACATGAAGTTGAAAAGGCCAACAACTAAAAACCAATAAGGCCACCGGTGCAGACAGAATCCCCACTGAAATACTAAAATATGGTGCAGATATACTCTTGGCATGAATACATGACCTCATCTCCCTCATCTGGAAGGAGGATCTCCGGGATGATGTAATCATGACCATTATCAAAAAAAATGACAAGGCTGACTACGGCAACTACAGAGGGGTATCTCTGCTGTCCAACACAGGGGAAGGTCATTGCAGAAGTCCTTCTCAGTCACTTTCTCCCCACAGCTGAAGAGCTCCTACCAGAGTCACAGTGCAGATTCCATCTATCAAGAGGCACATTGGACATGATCCTCACAGCAAGACAAGTCCAAGAAAAATACAGAAAGCAGCAACAACCTCTAATCATGGCCTTCTTTGACCTCACAAAGGCTTTCAATTCTATCAGCTGGGAGGGATTGTGGAGCAGCCTCCTCAAATTTGACTGCCCGAGAAATTCGTCACCATCCTCTGCCTGCTATAAGATGACATGCGAGCCCATGATCTTTACCAACAGATCTGCTACAGACCCAATACAAGTGCAAACTGTGGTCAAGCAAGGCTGTGTCATCGCACCAACTCTCTTTTCTATCCTCCACAACACTCCACCCTATCTCTATGAAATTTCCCACTGTAGTGGAACTACACTACAGGACGAGCAGGAAACTATTCAACCTATGCCATCTCCAGTCCAGAACCAAGATCACCCCCATTTCTTATTGTTCAAGAAAATTATAATCGATCCCTTTATATTTGATACAATCTCTTAAAAGTTCTTTTCAAACACCCTTAAACACAATTACAGATTCCCTAAATGTTTTAAAGGAATTACAACTTTTCCTTACTACATTGCTTCCACGTCAAAGGCTATCGCAATGGCATTTGAAGATGTCTATCAAATTGCTGAACATTTTATGGTAGTACAGCCTGGTCGTTGGGGCCACATTCCTAGAATTGACTTCCATGGCTACCTGCTCCCAATCCCTTCGCACTGCATACCTGGAGGGCCTCCTGGGCCCCTGCGGAAACATGGCCCTGCTCCTCCTCTCCACCACCTGAGCTAAGCCCTTTGGCGCCACATCAGAGAACATCTGAGCCCCCCCTCCCTCTCTCACTCTGGCCTATGGTTCCATTGGTAGTCTTATTCCTTCTGTAAAATGCTTCTTGATACAGTTTTTCCAAACTCGACCTGAATGCACCACCTCTTTAACATGCAGGTTGTCTTTAAAAAGTGCAGGCAACCTATAATTCATGCCAGTGACAATCGCCCCTCGGGTCCTTGCTGGGCAAGCAGCCAGTCAGTAGTCTGTTTAGTGGTGGGCTGCACACCACAATCATTGAGACGAATACGTAGCATGAAGTTTGCATGCTGCCTGCACCATCTCAATTGGGTGTGGGATAAGTGGCACGGTGACCCAATGCCTGAAAATATTTAGCCCAGTATCTTTGGAGATTGTCCTTGGCCATCAATTTAAATTATTTGCATGCTGTAGGGGCATTTAGTGAATCCCGATGCTTTTCTCCAGAGATGGAAAATCATCCACAGCTATTCTTGTACATTATATAGATGTAGAGCAGTTTGCTTCCACCTTTTCAACTAGGAAATTTGTGTGATATCCAGAAAGAGACTGCACTGAATGTGAGGAGGTAAACAATATACTTGGCGTCCAATAATTTCAACCATTTCAGTCACTGTAACTGGAATGTGATTTGATATTGTCCTTATAAATGGAAACATATATGAATTTTGGAACTCTGCCCATATCACTTGATTTTCGTCATTAGCCCTGAATTTCCTCTGAATCTTCAGCACTTGCATTAGGAAAAAAATCAAGGCACCTTGTGTTTAGCACATTATGCCACTTATGTATCATTAATATGCTGGCCACAAGATTATTTCATTATTTTTGGCAGCTCTTACAGTCCACCTGCCCAAGTCCTATTGGGCTTATTTTCATGAGCACAACCACTCAGCTACCTGGTGCTGAGGAGTTTCCTCCTTTGCTATATAAGGAAAGCTAAATCCATATAACTGCCTCCTTCAGTAATGAAGGTCCTTGACTTCTAGCTTCACGTCAGCGAGTGTCCTGACATCATCACGCAATCACGCGATTTTTTGCTCAGTGGGTGTGCTCAAAAGTCAATAATTAGGAGGGCAATGAAGCCCATTAATGGTGCAATTATCTCCGATTTTTCATGGCCCATCCAACCTTCTGTTGGTGGATGGGCGAATTGGCCAGGTGGCCTTTACACTTTTCATCAAAACTCATCAAAAGGCGGGATGAAATCTCCATTCTGAATTAAAAATATCTATGGGCAGCATTTTTGCGAGGTATTTTTTCAGGTGCATGAACATTTTTTTTCAGCTTTCTAAACCTTTATTTAATCATTTGAAGGTATGCAGCTCACTGAGGCAGCTATCTGCCTCAGCAGCTCTCTCGCAGCACTGAGCTGTGCCCGCGGTGACATCACCTCCCACCCTCTTCCCACCCCCAGCCTGGCAGCGCTGAGCCTTTCAGTGTGCGTTTCACGCTGGCTGGCTGTTAATTGGCCAGCCAGCATGGAATCGCTGTTGGGGGGGGGCCGGTTGCGGTCGGCGGTCCGTTTCCCGGCTGCTCCTGGGCTCACTGATTGCACACGCCCGCCAAAGGTAAAATTCAGACTAATGTCGTGCTTTCACAGAGCACCGACCCTGCTTCTGATGTAACACATTCTGCTATCTTACCTTTACGCCACTATCAGCACCTTTTTTAGTCTTTAACACTACCATTAACACTCCCTTTTTCTTGTGTCCAGGACATCTTTATCAATCTCTCCTGAGTTCCCACCTATCCCTGACCTTCTATTTTGCTCCACCTGCTCCACCCCATCTCAAACAGTATAAAATCCACCACGTTTCTACTACTTTTGCTCTGAAGAATCATGCAGGCTCAAAACGTAATTTCTCCACCTGGGGGTGTCGGGGGGTGGGGGTGGGGGTAGTGGGTTGGGGGGGAATGGGTGTCATTCAGTAGATTTGGTTATTTTGGTTTTGATCTCCATGGGGATCATAACTCCATCTCTTACCTTTGGCACCATCAACCTTATACGCGGCTCAATGCACCGCACATCATCATTCATCCAACAACAATCAAGACATGCTTTAGGTGACCCACTTCACCCTTATACACTTGTCAATGTTGCAAGTCTCAAACCCAAATTGCACACCTTCCACATCCTTCCAGATTTTCAGTTATGATAGGCACATCGCACAAACACCTTGTAACACACACTGATATTTTTCACCCTCTTTTGCAAGACAAGATCATATACAATAGGAGGCAGCAGCAGAGAAACAGAACACCCACATTTGCTGAGCCCCTTGGAGGAGATGGTGCTGTAAATTATTAGGCCAGCAATGGCCAAGGCATTTTAACAGGCATTGCTGAGAACATCCAAGATTACAATATTTTCCTGCTTTATGCACCTTTTCAAAGTCCACATCACCCTCATAGAATACCAGTGGTGGCGGGGGAATGAGGTGCTCAAGTTGCCCATAATTTGCTGCTCAAGGACCTCAAGGAGTCAGTAAGGCAATGGGTACTCCACCACTCACCGTCACCCCCCTCACCCCCACCCAGCCTTCCCTCACACCTCTCAGCCCACTCCGGGGGGCCAGATTAATTTTGACCAATGATTCTTGGTGCAATGGCAAGCCTGCGAGAGAGCCTGTTGTCGCTGTTAAGGAGCATGGATGCCTTTGCACAGAGCTTGGAGCCCATCCTTTCCAGTGGGAAGGTGATGGTTGACTAAATGACAGCATCTGCTGAACATTACCAGAATTTTCTTTTTTTATTCCATCTCAGGACTTCTGGACCCAGCTGTGATTTAGGTCTGGTCTCAGGCCAATGTTTCAGCTTCCAGAAAAGCACAAGCAGGAGCCACCTAATATCTGCATCCTGCAGCGAAAGTGCAGACTGAGGTCATGAAATCCATGTTGTTGCCATGCAAGCGCAATTTGGTGCATGCAAGCTCCGATTGCTGAAAAAAATTGTTGTTGAAGGGGCATGCAAATAGGGTATAGTAATGTACTAGTTATGTTCCTAGACTCGTAATCCAGAGGCCTGGGCAAGATTTTCGGGTCGTCGGGCAGGCATGGTGGGCGGGCCCGGGAACGGACGGGAAACAGTCCGCCGCACGCAATCGGCCTCCAACTGCAATTTCACACTGGCTGCTGGGGTGGGGGCGGGAGGAGGGCGAGCGCTGAAGTCTGCACAGGCGTGGGGGAGTGAACAATGAAAGCTCCCTGAAGGCAGAGAACTGCCTCAGGGAACTGAAGAATTTTAAAAACAAAAATAGAGTTAGAAATTCTGAAAAAAATGTTGCCTTATCAGACTGCCTCACATGAACATATGGAGTATAAAAATTCTGTCAAAAATTTTTTTAAAAATCACTATCGGAAACCGTGGATGAGGTATCCTCAAAATTGTACAGGCTGACTGGCCAATTTGCCCGCCTGCCAACCTAATGTTGGACGGGCAGCAAAAAATCTCTCTTAATTAATAAATTAATGACCTTCCTAGGCATCTTAATTGTCGGCAGGTGCAATGCCAACTCTCGCACTCACCTGAAGTCATCATGTGTTATTTTGCGCCTGATCGGGTCGGGCACGCGCCTGCCCATGGGACATAAAATTCTACCCCTGGACTAAAACAACAAAAACTTTCATTTATATAGCACCTTTAAGGCACTTAGCAGGAACATTTTAAAGCAAAATTAGATACCAGACTACATGAGGAGATATTAGAACAGATCATGAAACGCTTGGTCAAAGAGTTAAGTTTTAGGAAGAACATAAGTACGGAAGAAATAGGAGCAGGAGTAGACCAATCGGCTTGTCAAGCCTGCTCTGCCATTCAATACGATCATGGCTGATCTTGGGTTTCAATTCTATTTTCCCGCCCACTCCCCATTTCTGTTAATTCCCTGAGAGACCAAATATCTGTCTATCTGACCTTAAATGTATTCAGTGATGCAGCATCCACAACCCTCTGGGATAGAGAATTCCAAAGGTTCACAACCCTTTGAGTGAAGCAATTTCTCCTAATCTCAGTCCTAAATTATTAGCTCCTTATCCTGAGACCATGCCCCCATGTTTTTTCTTTGGCCTCAATTAGGCCATGGGTGGACAACCCAACACTGCCTCCCCCACCGCTCATAAAATTGTGGAGGGGGGTGAACCAGCAGTGGATATGCCGCCAATGGCACAGTGCCTAATTTACAGATCCATCCGCCTGCGGGTAGCCCGTCAAATTCGACCCCTAGTTTGCAAATGGTCTGGTTTAGTTCAATGACTGCCAGCCTTGTGCAGGATGACAGCATTGTGGCTGCTGACTGGAAAGAAGGTATTCACCGACATAAAGCTTTATGCATGGTCACACACCAAATGCACATTAAGGAAGTGGTATCCTTTAGGTTTTGGTACATCTTTCTGTTGACATTTGGCTCTCAAAAAAACATGTCTATGGCTCCTTGCGCCATTGGAAATCCCACTATCCTGGTAAAGCCCCATTCCTGCTCCTCCTGCTTCTCACTAGTTTCAGAGAAGACTATTAACATATGAACATACGAGTTAGGAGCAGGAGTAAGTCACTCGGTCCTTTGGGCCTGCTCCACCATTCAATAAGGTCATGGCTGATCTGAATGTAACCTGAACCCCAGATTCCTGCCAGCCCCTTGTTAATCAAGAATCTATTAGCTCTGCCTTAAATTTATTTCCAAGATGTTATTTGTGTCCTCTATAGTGAAGACCAAAGAAAAAACCTGTTTAATTCATCCACCATCTCCCTACTTTCCATTATCAATTCCCTAGACACACTCTCTATAGAACCAACATCACTTTGTTAACTCTTTCCTTACTTAAATACCTATAGAAACTCTTACTGTCCATCTTTATATTACTAGCTACCTTTCTCTCACACTCCAATTTTTTCCTCCTTATTAATCTTTTTGTCATTCTTTGATGTTCTTTATATTCTTTCCAATCTTCTGACCTGCCACCCGTCTTTGCATAATTATATGCTTTATCTTTAAGTTTGATACTGTCTTTAATTTTTTTAGTTAACCACGAATGGTGGGTCCACCTCTTGGAATTTTTCTTTCTCATTGGAAAGTATCTATTCTGTGTATTCTGAAATATCCTTTAAATGTCTGCCACTGAACATCTTGACATATCCCTTAACCTCATTTGCCAGCTCACTTTAGCTAGCTCTGCTTTTATGCCCTCACAATTGCCCTTACTTAAGTTTAAAGTACTAGTTTTGGATGCACTCATTTCTCCCTCAAAATGAATATAAAATTAAATCATATTACGATCATTGGTACCTAGGGATGTCTTCACAATCCTATCTCATTGCTCAATACCAGGTGTAGTATAGCCTGCTCTCTGGTTGGCTCCAGAACATGCTGTTCTAAAAAACTATCCCAAAAACATCTATGAACTCCTCATCTACTCTACATTTGCCCATCTGATTATTTTTTTTAACAATGGCAAGCTCCCATTACCTCTTCTTTTATACTCTGTCCTACCATATAGTTACAATTAGGGGGCCAATATACTGCTCCCACAAGTGACTTCTTGCCTTTATCATTCCTCATCTCAACTCAAACTGCTTCTACATCCTGGTTTTCTGAACTTAGGTCATCACTCTAATGTTAGCACATTAATACAACCATTAATTAACAGAGACACCCTTCCACCTTTTCCTAACTTCCTGTCATGTATCCTTCAATATTTAGGTCTCAATCCATGTAATCCTGTAGCCATGTCTTTGTAATGGCTATAAGATCATACTTATTTATTTCTATTTGCTCTATCAGTTCATCTGTTTTGTTTCAAATATTACACACGTTTAGAAACAGAACCTTTAGTTTTGGCCTTTTATTATTTTTGCAGCATCTAGCCTTATCTGCTGATTTACTCTTAGAATTGTACTCTCTGTCCCTTCCTGTCACAGTCTGTTTATCATTTCCCACAATACCTTTCTCTCATGCCTTATCTCTACTCTTTGGTTTACCACATCTTCCCAAATTTGATCCCCTGCCTCCACTATGAAGTTTAAAACCCTCTCTATTTCCCTAGTTATGTGATTTGCGCATACACCAGCCTCAGCATGGTTTAGGTGTAGACCGTCCCAATGGTACAGATCCCACTTTCCCCAATACTGATGCCGGTGTCTCACAAACTGGAACCCACTTCTCCCACATCAGTCTTTAAACACGCATTCATTTCTCTAATCTGATTTGTCATATGGCAATTTGCATGTGGCTTAGGTAATAATCCAGAAGTTATTACTTTTGAGGTTATTCATAGAGTTATACAGCACAGAAACAGGGCCTTCGGCCTACCATGTCTGTGCCAGCCATCAAGCACTTAGTTATTCTAATCCCATTTTCCAGCACTTGGATCATAGCCTGGTATGCTATGGCATTTCAAGTGCTCATCTAAATACTTCTTAAATGTTGTGAGGGTTCCTGCCTCTACCATCCCCTCAGGCAGTGTGTTCCAGATTCCAATCACCCTCTGGGTAAAACTGTTTTCCTCAAATCCTCTCTAAATCTCCTGCTTCTTAATTTGTTGCCTAGCTCGTCATACTAACTGTGCAGCGCCTCCTTCCTCATCCTGCCTATGCCGTTGGTACCTACATGGACCATGACCTCTGGACCTTGCCCTCCCTACTGCAAATTCCTCACCAGTCCTGAGCAAATGTCCCAAAACCTGGCACCAGGCAAGCAACAAAACTGCTTGGACTCTTGCTCTTTGCTACAGAGAACAGTGTCAATCCCCTTCACTACACTCTCCTCTACTAACACTACATTCCTTTTTGCAGATCCCCCCCTAACTTGGATGGCTTCCTGTACCACGGTGCCATGGTCAGTTTGCTCATCAAACCTGCAGCCCCTGCTCTCATCCAAACAAACTGAGGGAACCTCAAACCTATTGGACCATTGTAGAGGCTCACACTCCTCCGATCCTGTCCTCTGGGTCCCCTTACCTGCCTCACGCGCAGTCACACACTCTTGTTCCTGGCCACTGACCAAATCAGAAGGCTTTACCCTAAGTGGTGTACACAACCTTTGTCATCTCTCTGGTACAATGATGCACAGTGAACTGTGAGATGCTGCCAATGTTGTCGGCTCCAACCTGGAAGGATCCTGAAGCAGAGAAATAAAAGGCCACTGTGATCTAAGTGGCCACGGTTAGAGCCATCCTCCCACTCTCTGTGGCTATTGGCCCAGCTGGTGAAGTAGTGCTGGAACGACAATTGAATGATCCTCTGCTTTGTGAATTGTAACCACCTTAGACATTGCCCCTTGCTGTGGTAGAGGGAGCAGAAGTGCTCTCTAGATATCCTAGTTGAGTACAACTTTCTATTGAGTGCCCTGTTCCATCTTCCTCTGTGCACAGCTTCCCCCCTCTGCTGCCTGTGCTCCATTTCCCTGTTGGACGGTAGCCCATGAGGGACTGCAACTATAGATCCCATGAGTGATAACAGACTTTCTGTCGACAAGCCTTCAAACTCCAATGAACTCATTAGAAACTTATAGCACCACTCCATTTGACTCTAACAAATTTTCAACTCCTCCAACAACACTATAAAGTACATCCACTTACTCTGCAAAAGCAAAAGAAAGTCAAAAGCACTTCATCTGAGGGCAATTAGGGATCGCAATAAATTCTGGCCTAGCCAGCATTTAGGGTCACTTATGCAGCTGATGCATGTTCATTGTTCAAGCACGAAAGTTAAAAGGACCTGCAAGGTCCAAAATCGCAGGTCAGGTGCCAAATTAGTGTTAGACACTGAGAAATATCACAATCTGCCCAATCTGCATGCTTCTGGTGCGTGCACAGCACGCTTGTGCTAGTGCCCTTTCAATCACGGCATGCTGTTTATGTTGTCAGACTGTTTCCTTGACATCTACCATGAATGAGTTGCAATTTCTATCAGCTAAACATTGAAAAGAACAAATTCATCACGTCTGGTCCCACCACAAATGCTATACCCTCACCGTCAATTTTCCAGACTTTGTCAGAAGCCGAACCAGGTTGTTCACAACACTGACATCTGGTTATCCTTGAGCTGAGCTTTCAAGTCAATGTGCTCTCCATCATAAAGAGCCTATTTCCATCTAAAATAACCCATGTCCGTTCCTACATCAGCACATCTGCTGATGAAAACCTCAGTCATTTGTTACTTCCAGACTAAAATAGTCCATTGTTCCCATTTTCCATAAAATATTATTGATTTCATCTAAATTTCTGTTTCCTGCATGCACAGTCCCACTTGCTCATCACCCTGTTCTTGCATTGACTTCAGAGATCCTAAAGCCTCAAATTTAAAATTTTCATTCCTGCATTAAAATCCCACAATGGCCACACTCCTCCATATCATTTCTCCAGTGCTGCAATTGCCCCTCCCTTCACCATACCCATCCTCCCCAAACACTAAGTTCCCTGTTCCTCTAATGCATTCCTCCAATTTCAACACACCCACCTCCCATCCCACCCCACCCCACCTACTGATGGTCATGTTGTCAGTTGCAATTATTTTCCTAAACCCTGCCAGCACCACCTTCTCCTTCATTATCATCTATAAAATCTACTACTTTGACCCAGTGTTGGTCACCCCTGCTAACATTTGGCTCAACAAAACTCTATTTCCCTTGTGCTTCTATGAAGCCTCTTGTTACATGTTTCCACATAAACAGTATGTAAATGAAAGATGCTGCTGTTGTAAAAACCTTAAATCCATTCATTGTATTTAAGAAATTTTCAAGGTATTCTCATTGTGCTAAATAAAGAAACATCTTAACAAAATATATTGTAAATAAATCCCGTTGTCATATGACATGATGGAATTGTTCTGGTTCTGAATTGCTGTTAAAAGTACATTTAGAAAGAATGTGCTCATCATATGGTTACATTCAGCAAACAGAACAATTCTTCCCCTAAGATCAGTTAACAAAACTCAAAGTCCAAACCTTAGCATTGTATAATATAGATATAGATATAATATAGAAACATAGATGCCAGAAATGGAAATGTTGGATTTTTTAAAACAAGTTTTGCATTTAATATAAAGATTATTGGTTGGAAACATAAATAGAATCATGAAATAGTGGTTATGAACTTAAGTTAAATGAAATGATTAACTTACACAGGTTTGCTCTCATTTCTTTCCATCAATGCAGCAAGTCCTAATCTGGCCTGCGGTTGAATGTCAAACGAGAGTTTATCGGAAGCAATTTCTGATTTTCCACCAAGAATGACATTCCTGTGAATTGAAAGTACTGAAAGCTGATTGTAATGTATACCATGAACATTAACCTGTCTACTATGTTACAATAAGCATAGGATCATAAGGTGAATACAGTGAAGTGGTGTACTTGACTAGAACAAGGCGTTAACAATGTTACAAGTTGAAAGTGTTCTGCTTCATTAAAAAATGTATAAACCAAACATAACAATTTAAGTTTTTGTAATAGAGGAATATGATGAAATTCAAAGAAAGAAATATATCATAATTTATTTTCATGCAACAAAGAGCTGAATTTTATAGTGGGCTTTGCAATCCTGAGATTGAGCCAAAAAGTGGGTTGCAAGCCGGCACTTGCTGACAGCAGGATTGGTTTGATAATTTTACCAATGGATCATGCAGCCTCCCAATTGGTAAAGCAATAATTAAAATTTAGGGCCCCACAGGGCAAAGGGGAAAACCCTCTGGGGATATAGTTGGAGCCATGGGATGTTGCTTTTCATGCCCACGGCCTCCTTTGTGGGCCACAGAGCTATTTGCTCCACTAGCACCCCAGGTTGCCACAGGGAAGCTATTTCTAAGAATCTGGCAGCCTGTGGCTGCCTCCTACCTGCCACTGGGAAACCTCCCCAGTGGTGGGACAGTGACAGGGAACTGACCCAAAAGGGTTCCCCAATATTTTACCATCCCCTCTGCCTCTGTTCCCACTGCCTGGGAATTAGTAAAATTCAGCCCATAATCTCTATTATAATGCTGTTAAAGCTTTGCTCGTGATTTGTAATGAAATATTAAGTGGGTACAATGTAATGAAAAATAGTTGATGCAGTATCTTCATAATAAAAAGATGATTAGTAGCTGGATGTTATTTTTCAGGTGATCATTTGGCCGACTCCTAACCAAGGGAGTAGAAATCCAATTAGTTTGACTGGTTCAATTGCCTGAATCTGGAGAACAATGACACAAGCAAATGCATGAGGCAAAATAAGAACCCAACAGAAGAGAGCAAAAAAGCAAAGGATAAACTGCTGCGTGCCAATGCAGCTGGGCAGGAAATAAAGTATGGAAGTGCTAAATACAAGCTAGGGGTTAGTCAAGGCAAAGCCTTTGTGTAAAGGAAGGAGACAACAGCAGAAAGTCTACAACTATCAATCATAGTCTTCAGCAGAAGTGACATTAATAATGACAGTAATCCCTGCCACTATTGAAGGCTTTCACTCATCATTTCACACCAAATGAGATTGCTTTAAGCAAGGAGGCACACAGATGTGAACTTAATACACAAATTGCAGAAAATCACTATCTACCATGGGGGAGGGGGTGGGGGGAATATTCTTATTGAGTGCACTATCATGAAGAGCATGAATGCTCAAGTAATACACTGGTCAGCTGATGCATTTGGTGGCCAGACACATCATAATCTGTCAAAATACTATCAGGTGAAGAATGCCCTGGAGATGAAAATTACATTGGGCTGAATTTTCCCCCTGTGGGAGGGGTTGTGCGGGGGCGGGCGGGAGCGAGCACGAACCTGATTGGTGCTCCTGATTAGGTGTGTGCTGCCATTTTATGCAGGCTGGCCAATTAAGGCCCACCCAGCGTGATGCTCGCCCAGAAGCGCTGAGCACTAAATGTGTGGGCGGGGGGGGCAGGAGATTCCCTGAGTTGGGTCCTGTGCTCTTTCATGCAGTGTCGCATGTTACAATGTCACATGAGCTGGGACATGACAATGAATTTTTTTGAAAATTTTTGAACAGTTCATGAAACCTCATTCCGCCCATGGATGAGGTTTCATGAAAAATGCAAAGGCCACCTGGGCTCTTCGCCTGCCCACCAACCTTAAGGTTGGACAGGCAGCTCATTTAACTATTTTAATTAGTTTTTAACAGGCCTTAATAGGCCTTTGACAGTTTGGTGGGCGAGCAGCCAAGTCGGCTGTGTGCCGGCCGAAATGAAAATCTAAAAGACGCTCAGTGACGTCAGGACACCTGCCCAATGTCACCACGCATCATTTTATGCGTCGGCGAGCAGGCCCCGCCCCTGCTCAGCAACCAGAAATTTCTCCCCATTGTTTAGCAGGTCATCAGAAAGGTGAGTTGTAAAAAAATCCTGGTTTGGAAATTCAACAGAGTGGCCCTGAGCAGGCAAGGTATTGAATGAAAGCTGTTTAAATTTTTACATTTTCAATTCCAAAGTGCAGGAAGCACACATTCCAGTCATAGCTGCTCACTATTTTAAGTGCCAGATATCCAGTCACATACCAGTGGAATGCAAGAGTATCACAAAATGATAATTCATTCTCAGGATGTGGCTGTGACTGACAAGGCTGGTATTTATTACTCATCTATAGTTTCCCTTGAGAAGTTGATGGTGGACCTCCTTCTTGAGCCATTGCAGTCTGTATAATGAAGGTGCTTCCACGCTGTTGTTAGTTGAGGGTTCCAGTATTTTGATACAGCAATGATGAAGGAACAACAATATATTTTCAAGTTAAGATGATGTATGACTTGGAGGAAAATTGGAGGCGATGTTGTTCCCACATGCCAGGTGCTACCAATGAAACCTTGGTGAGTTGCTGTAATGTATCCTGTAGATAGTACATAGTGGTGGAGGGAGTGGATGCTTAAGATGGTGGATGAGTGGGATCAATAAAGCAGACTATTTTGTCCTGGATGGTGCTAAGCTTAAGTGTTTTTGCAGCTGGGGGTCAGTGGTCCTGGTGGAATTCAAACTGAGCATCAGTAAGCTGATTATTTGTGAATAAATGATGCTTGAGAGTACTATTGACAGCATTTTCCATCACTCTCAATAGATTGAGGATAGACTAATGGGTGGTAATGGTCAGATTAGGTTTTTGTAAACAAGACATACCTGGGAAATTTTCCACTTTGTCGAGTAAATACCAGTGTTGTAGTTATACTGAAATAGCTTGGCTGGAATCACAGCTAGTTCTGGAACACAAGTCTTCACAACTACAGCTGAGATGTTGGAGAGGCATGTAGTCTTTGCTGTATCCAGTGTGTCCACCTTTCTTTGATAACACAGGGAGTAAATTGAATTGGTTGATGACAGGCATCTGTAATGCTGAGGGCCTCAGGTGGAGGCCAAGATGGATCATCCACTTGGCACTTCTGGACAGATATGGTTGCAACTGCTTCAACCTTTTCTTTTGCACTTACATGCTGGGCTCCACCATCACTGAGGATGGGAATATTCATGGAGTCTCCTCCTGTTAATTGTTTAATCGCCTACACTACTCATGACTAGGTGTGGCAGAGCGGCAGAATTTTGACTGATCAACCAATTTGGTTATGGGATTGTTTTGCTGCTTATAGCACATTGTTTTCTCGGTTTAACATTTATACGGTCCTGTATTGTAGGTTCACTAAGTTTTCAGGTATGCCTGGTGATGATCATGGCATGCCCTTCTGCACTGCTAGTTGAACCAGGGTTCATCACCTGGCTTGACGTTAATGGTGGAGTGTGAAATATGCTAGGCTATGAAGCTATAGATTGTACTGAAATACAATTCTACTACTGTTGATAGCACACAGCTCTTCATGGATGCCCAGTTTTGAGCTGCTACATTCTGACCTTAATCCATCTCACTTAGTACAGTGGTATTGCCACACAATATTTTGGAGGGTGCTCTAAATGAGAAGATGGGGATTGGTCTCCACAAGTACTTTGTGGTGGCCACTCCTGACAATGCTATTAGACAGATGTGCCTGCAGCAAGTAGGCTGGCAAGGACAAGGTTCAGTATTTTATTCCATGACCCCCACCTGGCAGCTGTGTCCTTCAGGAATTGGCTAGTTCAGTGAGTGGTGGTACCATCAAACCACTCTTGGTGGACATTGAAATTCCCCATCCAGAATGCATTTTGTTCCCTTGCTACCCTCAGTTCCTCCCGCAGCTGGTCCTCAAAAATGAAGAATACTTCAAAGGTGTCTTCAATGGGAAGTAAAATCAGCCAAGTGTCAGATGGATGGTCGATCTGATCACTTCAATTTCTCACTGGGTGGGTTAAATTAAACTCACCCAGTTTCTTTTTAAACTGCCATTTTGCAACATTCCAAGTTAAATATTATTAATGGATGCAAACAATGGTAAATTTCTGAAATATCTTCCACTTTTCATGTATATGCAGTTAATTAAATGCATTTCACTTCTTACCTACTGGAACATGAAACTGGCATAAAATAAACTGAACAGATTATTTCGCTGAAAGGTGATACTTTGCAACACTCATACTAAGTCACTTGATAAGCAACGTTGTATACCTTTAGCTGGTATTCATCCTATCACCTTACTATGTGACCATGTTCCACATGTCCACCGCAGAACAACAGAATTAAACAACGAAGTGAAACATTTAAAAAAAATATTTAGTATATTCTACACATCATGGTAAAGGTCAAGACTTAAGTTCATCCTAAGTATTTGAAATTGACTTAAGTTATAGACTGGGATTTTCTGGTGCTGTGTTCACTAATACGTGATTTTTCATCCACTCATTTTAATGGATGGAAAATTATGAGGTGACTTACGTAACAGCAGAAAATCCTGGTTATGCTTTCTTGATGCCACAATTATCTCACTGTTATGTAAATCACAAAATAAATATTAAATCATATCAGGTACTTCCTCAACAGCATCTTCAGGAATGGTAGCCACTACTAGAGCTGCACCTGGTGGAAGAGGAAGATAGATGTGTGCCCTTACAATCACCTAAGTGGGGTCTGGGGGCACTGGTGCCAGATGGGCAGACTCCATTGGGGGATGAGGGGATTAGTGAGTACAGACAGCACCATTGCCATTTGGGGGAGGGGGAGGGGCAGGACGGGCGCTCTTGGTGGATCAATGAATGTCCGAAAAAGAGGGCTCCTCCCCCACTTCCTGATGCCTGCTGGTGGTCTTCCTTTGCCACTGGTTCTATGCCAGTGGAAGTGTGAAGAGGCCCTTATAGTGGCTCAATTGGGCTCTGGGCAGGAGGGCCATCTGCCACCTTCCCTGCAGGATGGCATGGCAGCAGTAAGGTGATGGGCGCACTGCCCCACCACTGACCTGCACCATTTTATGGGCCAACTTGGTCTCAGTCTGTCTGGTAAAACCCAGCTTATCATGTGTACACTTAAATTTACTAGTAATCAAACATTCATATTATTTTACCTTTGAACAGACCAAGATACAACAATGGAGATTTTTGAAGCATTATCATTTAATTCTTCTATCATCTTCGTCCGACTTGGTGGACTGATAGTCCAGAGAGAATTTGAATTTCCTTCAAGTTGCGCAATCAGAATGTCTTCTTTCATGTATGCATCCAGAAACTGCATAGCAGCCTAAGAAAAGATATAATTAGCTCTTCAGTTCACTGTGAATGTTATCACTATCAACTTCACTTCACTTCCAGAGAAGTAACAAAGATGTTATGTTTGGTGATTCAATGGGGACAGCTTTCATCTTCAGGACTAATTCAGTTCTAATTTATTTAGCACTGCTTTAAGATCTATTTGAATCTCAACTGCAAACTACCTTCAATTTTCTTGTCTAAGTTCACAACTCCTGGTGCAAACTCAGGTTGATCTCCGCATGACACTATTGATTGGAGAGGATAATGCACCATAAAGGGATGGTGCAATTACAATGGACAGAATTTTCTGGCCCCAGGGTCATTTGGTCCTGCCGAAAGTCAATGGGCTTTTGGCTGGTCCACCAAATCTCCCACGGCGGATTCAGCCACAACAGGGCCAGAAAATCCTGGCCAATGAGTGGGACAAAAATTCAGAAAATTTCTGAACAGCCTTATCAGATACGTCATAAGATGATATGTAGTCTTTGGGGGGAAGAGATTAAGGGGTGGGAGTTCAAGATGAAGGAAAAGAGAGCCTGATGCATAGACATGAGCCTGCAGACAGATGATAGCCCCAGCTTTTAGATTTCACTTTGATTGGCTGCTGAGTACTACTGAGAAGCATGTGAGGAAAGTTGCCTTTTGTAGCATTCCACAATACCACCTTGTAGGTCAGCACTAGAGTACAAAAAGGTACAGTCAACTTTCAAATAACAGCTGACCTTTATTGTACCTGAACTCGTGTAAGCCCTTTGCTGCCTCGTATCCTTAGAACACATGGCACAATTTAGCAATTAGTTGCTTGATAGTACAGAACTTGAGTATTGCTGAAAAGAGAGACACACTGTTGAACCTTTTCACCTTGCACACATCAGGACATATGCAAGAATGCCAAATTTCAAAGGGTGCAACAATTTATAGTGCATGAAAGAAAGGTGCTGATCGGCTGGCAAGTTGACTCTGGTTGAGGTGTTGCCATGGCAAATGCACCAAGGGGCAATTGTTCTCCAGGCTTCTTTTAAATTCAAAAAAGATGCAATGTCTGGACATATTCCTTTTGCCTGCACAGGACAGGTCCCTCCATATGAATATTTGTAGGTTCTGGCAAGCTTAAGTGAGCCACATTGCGAGCTTGATTGATAATCTTAAATTGACTATTAGTGTAATTCTTAGCATACACAGAATTGTTCAACAAGTGCTGCCCAATCACGGAATCACATTATGTTCTGAGTTTTTCAAGCAGGAATTGGTTGAGTATGCTCAGAACTCTGCCAGCTGAGAACAATTGAAGGGACGTGCTGTTTGATATGATCAGCCAATTGTTGGGACTTATGACTTAAGTACCTACCATCACACCGACACTGAAATTCAGGTACTATATTACTCATTTGCATTGTAGGCAGAACATCTTTTTGAGTGGGACTTGACAAATCTTCATAATTATATCTGAAAGCGTACCTGAACATGCACAATTGCATTGAAAGGTCTGCTAATTGTTTTTGGATAAGAATGATAATCTGGCACATTGGGTACAGGCATGATATAATGTAATATTAGACTATGTAGAACAGCAGTTTCTATGTACAATGACTTATCTGTGCTGATTTTGCTAATCATACATAGGGCATCAGTCAGGGCTACAGCTAATTTTAGTGTTTCTGGGTTGATAGGTCCATGGTTGACCTTGCCACCCCACTGCCAATTGAGTTCCTTATGTGGACAATTAATGACCAATTAAGGGCCTCATCCAGCTGCTACTGTTATTAAGCCAGCTGTGGGCAGGTCTATTGGCATGTTGTATACACGTTAAGTAAACCTGTGCGTTTTGGGGGCGTGGGAGAAACCTTCCTTCAAAGGCATTCAGTGCCTGCTCAAGGGACCCGGCTTTAGAAAGTGGTGGGGTGAAGGGGTGACAGGGAGACCCACTGAGAGCACCACAAAACCCGTGAACGCACCCCACGAAAACCCTCCCACCATACTTACCTGTGGCCTGGCTCCGTCTTCGATTCTGGGCCTCCACTGGGTGTCTTTCCTGCAGCAGCCACCACCTCCCCCATGCTGCTGCTCTGACTGGCTTGCAGTTCTTGGTAGGTGAGACCTCAACTCCCAGGGTCCTGACCCCAGTGAAAGGTCCGCCTCTGGCCTCTCCATAGCCTGGCTGGCTAATCGTTCGGCAGACCTTCCACAAAGAAGGCAACATGGGCTTTCCAACTGGCAAGCGAGACCCTTGCCAACCCCATAATATTCAGCCCAATGTTTCCACTGCTAATCCAATAAACCACGCTGAAAATTGAGTCAGTGTCAATGTCATTTGGGGGCAGGTTTAGACTCAGCTGTGATGCCTGTCACAATTGGTTAGGCTGCACTCACAGAAGTACATTTGGTGAGGTACTATTTGACTTGCAGCAAAAGTTAACTCTATCAAAAGTTGTGGGAAGAAAACTGGAAGATGGGTGGTGGTGAGCCAACAATCCTGAAGATCAATTTTAAGCTTAACATTCTAGGTGGTAAACTGGTTTAGTAGATTGTCTGTCCTGTATAGATTTGTGAGTTTTAATTCCAATAACTTCAATAGAATCAAAATTGGGTGAATTTACTAATAGGTGGCCTATCCCCTCTGTCAAATTAGCAGACACAAATCTATTCTTCCATTTCACAGAATCACAGAATTGTTACAGCCATTCAGCCCATCGTGTCTGGATCGGCTCTCCAAATGAGCAATTCACTTGGTGCCATTTTCCTGCCTTCCGCCATAACCCTGCACATTCTTCCTTTTAAGATAACAGTCTAACTCCCTTTTGAATGCCTCAATTGAACCTGCCTCTACCACACTCGCAGGCAGTGCATTTCAGACTTTAACCACTTGCTGCATGAGATTTCCCTCATGTCGCTTTTGCTTCTTTTGCCAATTACTTTAAATCCGTGTCCTCTTGTTCTTGATTCTTTCACAGTGGGAACAGTTTCTTCCTATCTAGTCTATGCAGACCTCTCATAATTTTGAATATCTCTATCAAATCATCTCTCGGTGTTCTTTTCTCCAAAGAAAACAGTCCCAACTTCTCCAATCTATTTTCGTAACTGAAGTTCCTCATGCCTGAAACCATTCTCATAAATCTTTTCTGTACCGTCTCCAATGCCTTCACATCCTTCCTAAATAGCGGCAACCAGAACAAGACACAATACTCCAGCTGAGGCCAAGCAAGTGTCTTCTACAAGTTCAACATAATCTCCTTGCTCTTGTACTCTATGTCCCATTTAATAAAGCCTAGGTTACTATTTGCTTTCTTAACTGCTGTCTCAACATGTCCCACCATCTTCAATGGCTTATGCACAAGTGCACCCAGGTCCTTCTGCTCCTGCACCCACTTCAGAATTGTATCCTTTATTTTATATTGTCTCTCCATGTTCTTCCTACCAAAATGAAGCACTTCACATTTCTCTGCATTGAACATAACTTGCCAACTGTCTGCCCATTCCATCAACTCGTCTACGTCTTTTACAAATTCTAAACTATCCTCCTCATGGTTCACAATTCTTCCAAATGTTAGGAAAACAAGAATTTGTAATATTTTTCTTCTGTTAATAACTCTGGCATATTTTATGTACTGGAAGTCAGGCTGTAATTGGATTAAGAGCTAGAGTGACAGCAAGAGTTTAAAGTCAACAGTAAGAAGTTGTTTTGATATGTTAATGAACCAAGGGGAACTTCAATCAGAGTTTTACATAAAGCAATAGCAGGAGTATTTTTGAATTGAGTTGTTGTATTTTAAAGGGGGATGGATATATGCAGATTGTAAAAGGTGTAAGTAAGGTACAGATAGGATAAGTTTGTTTTTATAAGTCTAAGAGCTAAAGGAAAGAACGATTTAATCAAGTCTGGGAAGAAAACATTTCTAAAGAGACTGGTTGAGGCAATGTAGAGATCAAAGGGAAGGAAGGTATTTAAGGAAATACTGATGCCTAGGTGAGGGGAGTTGCCCAGATCTCCCAGAAGACAGCAGGATAGCTGGTCAGAACTCCAAGAAGACAGTGTGAACAAGGCCAGACCTGAAGACCCAATTGCTGTCAGCCTTAGAGGACACCCCAAGGAAAAGAAGCACCGTGCGGCTAAAATTACTGGAAATCTATAGGTTTAAAAATCTATAAGGATAGTTACCAAACAGAAAAGGGAAAGGTTAGCTCTGAGGGTAGTTAAGTTAAGATTTGTGGAACTGTTTTAAAGTACTGTTTAGTGAGTAAAGTCATTCTTGTGTTTAAGCATAATTGTGTTTTATTTGTTTTTCCTTTATTTTTTAATAAATGTTTACCTTACTATAAAATCATCACGAGTAGTCTGGGACATCACTTCCTGATTTCAGAACCACTTCTCATACTATACAAATTGCAGAAAACTGTTTTGGCAGCTGTTTCAAGTTTCACTCTGGGATTTGGGAAGCTAAGCATTTACCATCCATCATGCCATAACACAAATTTCATATCATCTGAAAAATTTGGAAGTGTGCTACAATGTGCAAAAAGTACTTACAGGATTATCGTTATATTTCCTTAAAAGTTTGTTGTACTGACTTGCATTAAAATCTTGCAGCTGCTTCTGCTGGGCACTCATTGTAAAGATAGGCTTGAGGAGAAGAACACAGATTTGAATATGGCACCTTGTATTAAAAATGCAGCACAAGAGAAACTCACAGGAGAGTAATACAATAGGCAGTGATTTTTGTCTTTAGGTGAAAACAGTTCATGAGCTATATGGAGTCTACAGGACAGGAACAGACCATTCAGACCTACTGGGCCATACTGGAGTTCATTCCTTGCATGAGCCTTCCCAACTCTCTTATTCTAGCCCCTAAAGATCTGCCCAGAGCCACTTGTATTTTCACTCCCATATAACGGAGGATTGCATTATGTTTCCAGAAGGCAGTCTAGCCTACTCAGTTCAGTGAGCAGCTGAGCTGCCTCGCTATTGGTTGTTTTGCATCAATATGTTCGGAATAGGTTTATTTTAGTAACAGATATAATACACTCCCTTTGACTGACTTTAACTCAAGAGAAAACTGCAAGTTAAATCAGTTTTTTGACAAAGGAATTTTGAATTGGACTTAATTTCCCTTCCCCTTCAGTCTGATTAATATGCATTTTATTGTGCTCTGTTGCCACTTGGCTTAAATTAATTATTTGCTTTTCTTCACACTTCTGAGATGAATTAATAAAAAGGATCCAATTGAAAGTTGTTACAAGTGTGGAGTTCTTTGTATGGAGAAGAAAGCTAGCTTTACGCAGTCTACTTCACACCTTATTGAATAAATTTAGTTTACCTTAGTGCACAATTTGGGTTAGAAAGGATACAGCCTTTGTTTTACCTGATAACCTCCAATGGTTATTGTGACAGAAACATCCAAAGGTTTGTTTGTCACACCAGCAACAGATTTGATTAAGGACATGAAGAGGAGTGGAAACCACACAATGCATATTAGCAAGAAGACGATAAGGCCACCCATGCCATATTTCACAACCTTCTTTTTCTTCTGTCCACGTGGCTGGGGATATCTCTGTAATGAAACCCAAATGAAAGGTAAAAAAGCAGATCAATAAACAAGAAATCTTGTAGCCATTTTGGTAAGGGCCTTAAAATGAATGACCCATGCATCTGCTATAAACAGGCCATGCAAACACAGACTGGATGATTTCAATAATGTCAAACCTGAAGGCATCAATCATGCTTAGAAAAACTCTTCATAATTCAGCAGTAATTAGCTGTCAATCTCATTCAGAGAGATTCCTGAATGGTTGGTTTTGGAAACAGAAAAAATAAGTCTTCCTGTAGGATGCACCCTCTTTTGAAGGTGGGCTGAGCTTTGTCTTTGGGGTTGTGTGGAGGGAACTTTACACTGTATCCATCAGTAGGACACTTGATCTTGGTGTAGTTGATGCTGACATTGGATGCCTAAAATAGGAAGAGTTCCATTCCTCAACACTGACACCCCTCACATGAGAAGCATTTAAAAAGTATTAAAGCAAATGAATTAATTTAAAATAGGTCTGCAGGATGGATCTAATATATTTTGTGCTGTTGAATTGTAAAATGTTTTATCTCCTCTCATACACTAGCTTCATGACTACATAGATCCTGAGGCACATAAACCATTATACAAGCATATACATTGTGTCAATAACTGTTTTGCAAATGTGAAATATGAAAAATGTGCAACAGTATTAACATATAAAACAATGCAAAACTCTGAGAAAAGTAACTTAATGACTGTTCCAGAAAACTATCAAACTATTAAATGAATAAATGTTTCCCTTGTTCAAAAATGTATTCGTGGACATTTTCACACTGTGAATTATATGTTTCATTCCTACCTTCTCAGATTCACGCCAGCACTTCAGAATAAAAATATGGGCATAAATGTCTTCTATACAGATCCAACTTGAGAGGCTAAGGGTTGTGTCTGTCCAGACCCAGTCCATCACTGCTCTGAGCTCAGTCAGGAATGGAACTAGTCGAAATCTGCAAAGACAATGTTACATCAGAACTGAGCAGGTATCTGGGACCAGCTAATTAATAAAATTTAATTGATTCCACAAGCATGCTTACATCACTCCAGAATGTGCTAACTAAGTGTGTTCTGAGTCAGTAGTTCTCAGACAAGGATGGCTGATGGAACACTCTAAGATAGCCTCAGCACATAGGGTAGTTAAGAGAAAATAGTTAACTAAGGTTCCTGCTCCTGGTCACTCTCTAGTCACTCCTGTTGGAAAGTCAATGGGAGTGAAGTTGATCTTCAATAGCAGTGTGGAATGCATTCATAACAAATCAGCATGTTTTATATAGTGCCCAAATTTTTTTCCCATTGAAGTTAATAAAAACTAAGATAGAGGGAATGGTAAAAAGGGCTGCTGATTCACTATGAATGTTTTTCCTTCTACTGGCTAACACCAATTTTAACTTTTTAAAATTCTTTCATGGCATCACTGGCTAGGCCAGCATTTATTACCCTTCCCTAATTGCTCTTGAGAAGGTGGTGGTGAGCCGCTTCTTGAACCACTGCAGTCATGTGATTAAGGAGGGAGTCAGTGCCGTTAAGGAGGGAGTTCCAGGATTTTGACCCGGTGACAGTGAAGAAATGGGGATATAGTTCCAAGTCAGGATGGTTTGTGGCTTGGAGGGGAACTTGCTTTCCCATGGGTGGCTTTCTAATGCATCTGCTGCCCTTGTCTTTCAAGATGGTAGAGGTTGCAGGTTTGGGAGGTGCTGTCTAAGGAGCCTTGGTGTGTTCCTGCATGGTACACACTGCTGCCTCTGTGCATTGGTGGTGGAGAGAGTGAATGTTTAATATTATAGGTGGAGTGCCAATCAAGTAGGCCGCTTTTGCCTGGATGGTGGCGAGCTTCTTGAGTGTTGTTGGAATGCACTCATCCAGGCAAGTGGAGAATATTCCATTATGTTCCTGACTGGAGCCTTGTAAACAGTGGACAGGTTGGAATTACCAGCTTCTGACCTGCTCTTGTATTTATTTGGCTGGCCTTGTTCAGTTTCTGGTCAATGGTATCCCCAGGATGTTGATAGTGGGGGATTCAGCGATGGTAATGCCATTGAATGCCAAGGGGGGATGATTGAATTCTCTTTCATCGGAAGTGGTCATTCCCTGGCACTCATGTGGTATAAATATTACTTGCCACTTAACAGCCCGAGCCAGAATGCTGTCCAGATCTTGCTGCATATGTATGCTTCAGTGTCTGAGGAGTTGCAAATGCTGCTGGACATTGTGCAATCATCAGCAAACATTTCCACTGCTGACCTTATGATGGAGAAAAGTTCATTGATGAAGCAGCTGAAGATTCTTGGGCCAAGGACACAGTCCTGAGGAACTCCTGCAGTAACTCCTGGAACTGAAATGACAGAACACCAGCAACCACAACCATCTTCCTTTGTGCTAGGCATGACTCCAAGTGGAGGATTTTCCTTCCGATTTCCATTGGCTCCAATTTTGCTAGGGATCTTTAATGCCACACTCGGTCAAATGCTGCCTTGATGTCAAGGGCAGACACTCTTGCCTCATCCCTCCTGAGCTCAGCTATTTTGTCCATATTTGGACCAAGGCTGTAATGAGGTCAGGAGCTGGGCTCTGCCAGTAACCAGCGCAAGTGAGCAGGTTATTACTGAGTAAGTGCCTCTTGACAGCCATCACTTTGCCGATGACTGAGAGTAGAATAATGGGGCAGTAATTGGCTGGGTTAGATTTGTCCTGCTTTTTGTGGACAGGACATAACTAGGCAATTTTCCATATTGCTGGGTAGATTTCAGTGTTGTAGCTGTACTGGAACAGTTTAGCTCAGGCATAGCTAGTTCTGGAGCACAAGTCTTCAGTATTATTTCCGGAAAGCTATCAGAGCCCATTGTCTTTGCAGTATCCAGTGCCTTGAGCCATTTCTTGATATCACATGGAGTAAATTGAATTGGCTGAAGACTGGCATCTGTGAAGCTGGAGATCTCGGTAGGAGGCCAAAATGGATCGTCCACTCGGCACCTCTGGCTGAAGATGCTTCAGCCTTGTATTTTGTACTGATCTGCTGGGCTCCCCCATCATTGTGGAAAGGGATACCTGTGGAGCCCCCACTCCAATGAATTGTTTATTTGTCCACCACCATTCACGATTGGATGTGGCAGGACTGCAGAGCTTAGATCTGATCCATTGGTTGTGGGAATGTTGAGCTCTGTCTGTTGCATGCTGCTTCTGCTGTTTGGCATGCAAGTAGTTCTGTGTTGTAGCTTCATTAGGTTGACACCTCATTTTTAGGTATGCCTGGTGCTGCTCCTATATGCCCTCTGCACTCTTCATTTGAAACAGGGTTAATCCCCCATGCTTGTTGGTAATGGTAGAGTGGGGGATATGTCAGGCCATGAGGTTAAAGATTGTGGTTGAATATAATTTGGCTGCTGATCATGGCCCACATCACTTCATGGATGCCCAGATTTAGGTTGCTAGACCTGTTCAAAATCTATCCCATTTAGCATGGTGGTAGTGCCACATAACATGATGGAGGGTATCCTCAATGTGAAGCTGGGACTTTGATTCCACAAGGACTGTGCAATGGTCACTCCTACCGACATTGTCATGAACAGATACACCTGCAACAGGTAGATTGGTGAGGATGCGGTTGTCCGTTTTTCCCTCCTGTTGGTTCCCTGACCACCTGCCGCAGACCCAGTCTCATAGCTATGTACTTTAGGGCTCGGCTAGCTCGGTCAGTGGTAGCACTACCGAGCCACTCTTGGTGATGTACATTGAAGTCCCCCAGCCAGAGTACATTCTGCACCTTGCCACCCTCAGTGCTTTCTCCAAGTGGTGTTCAACATGGAGGAGTACTGATTCATCAACTGAGTGGGGTGGTGGTGGAAGCGGTTGGTGGTAACCAGGAAAAACTTTTCTTGCCCATGTTTGGCCTGATGAGACTTATGGGGAGTGGAGTCGATACTGAGGACCCCCAGGGCAACACCTTTCTGACTGTATATCACTGTGCTGCCGCCTCTGGTGGGTCTGTCCTGTCAGTGGGACACGACATACCCAGGGATGAAAATGGTGGTATCTAGGACATTATCTGTAAGGTATGATTCCATGAATATAAGTTTGTCATGCTGTTTCTTGATTAGTTTGTGTGACTGCTCTGCCAAGTTTGAAAATGCCATTGAATGTCAATGGCGATGGTTAGATTCTCTCTTGTTGCAGATGGCCTTTGCCTGGCACTTGTGTGGCACAACTGTTACTTGCCACTTGTCAGCCCAAGCCTGGATATTGTCCAGATCTTGCTGCATTTGGACGTGGACTGCTTCAGTATCTGAGGAGTTGCGAATGGTGCTGAACATTATGTAATCATCAGTGAACGTCCGAGCTTCTGACCTTATGATGGAAGGAAGGTCATTGATGAAGCAGCTGAACGTGGTTGGGCCAAGGAAACTACCCTGAGAAACTCCTGTAGTGATGTCCTGGAGCTGAGATGATTCGCCTCCAACACCAACAACCA
Organism: Carcharodon carcharias; assembly: GCF_017639515.1. Classification (NCBI taxonomy): domain Eukaryota; kingdom Metazoa; phylum Chordata; class Chondrichthyes; order Lamniformes; family Lamnidae; genus Carcharodon; species Carcharodon carcharias. Next base: position 173,250,125 of record NC_054472.1, read on the forward strand.
TCTTCCTTTGTGCTAGGAATGATTCCAACCAGGGGAGAGTTTTCCTCCTGATTCCCTTTGACTCCAGTTTTGCTAAGGCTCCTTGATGGTCAAATGCTGCTTTTATGTCAAGGGTAGTCACTCTCACCACACCACTGGAGTTCAGCTCATTTGTCCATGTTTGAACCAAGGCTATAATGAGGTCAGGAGCTAAGTCATTGTATTGGGAAAATCCATTATTAAAGAGGTACTAACAGGACACTTAGAAAGTCATAGCATTAAATGACTTATAAACAGGAGTAGGTCATTCAGCCCTTTGAGCCTGCTTTAATATGATCATGGATGATTTGGTTGTGGTCTCAACTCCATGTTGCCGTCTGCCCCCCCCACTCCCCCATAATCCTTGTCTATCAAAAGTCTGTCTAATTCTGCCTTGAATAAATACAATGACTCAGCCTCTACTGCTTTCTGGGGAAGAACATTCCACATACTGATGACCATTTGAGAGAAAAAAATTTCACCTCATCTGTGTCTTAAATGGTAGACCACTTATTTTTAAACTGTGTCCCCTGGTTCTAGTCTCCTCCACAAGGAGAAACATCCTCCCAGTACCTACCCCATCAAATCCCATCAGGATCTTATATGTTTCAATAATATCAACTCTCATTCTTCTAAATTCTAATGGGTATAGGGCCAACCTGTTCAACTTTTCTTCTTAAGCTCCTCATTCCAGGAAGGAGCCAAGTGAACCTTCTCTGCTTCTAACGCAATTCTATCTTTTTTCAAATAAGGAGACTAAAACTGTACATTGTATTCCAGATGTGGTATCACCAAGGCCCCGTATAACTGCAGTAAAACTTCCCTACTGTTATAGTCCATTCCCCTTGCAATAAACGCCAACATTTCATCTGACTTCCTAATCACTTGCTGCATCTGCATACTAACTTTTTGTAATTCATGTACCAGGACACCCAGATCCCTCTGTACTACTGAGTTCTGCAATCTCTCTCCATTTAAATAGTATACTGCTCTTCTATTCTTCCTGCTAAAATGTACAAGTTCATATTTTCCCACATTATGTTCCATCTGCCAAATTTTTGTCCTCTCACTTAACCTGTCTATATTCCTTTGCAGATTCTCTGCTTCCTCTTGACAACTTTCCTACCTATCTTGATGTCATCAGCAAATTTAGTTATCATACATTCATTCCTTTCATCCAAATCCTTGATGTAAATTGTAAATAGCTGAGGCCCCAGCACTGATCCCTGTGGCACTACACTTGTTACAGCTTGCCAACTTCTCTGCTTCTTGTTAGCTAACCAATCCTCTATCCATGCTAATATGTTACCCCCTACATCATGTAATGTTATCTTGTATGTTATCTTTGATGTGGCACCTTATCAAATGCCTTCTGGAAATCCAGGTACATTACATCTACAGGTTCCCTATCAATCAAGTGAGATCCCAGATTTCCATTAGCTTGTTAAAACAGGTACACACAATGGCTTTATTGATAGGATTACAACCTTTTTTTTCCCCTGTGATCAATTTTATCACTGGTTCAATGTTTACTTACAGAAAATAGAGGTGTCAAGTGTTTATAGTTTCTGTTATTGATACTTTAAGGGTCTGGTTGATTGACAATTTTATAGGGTTGCAGTAACAACAGTTTTCTAAAGAAATTTATGAATGGCTATTTTTAAGCATTTATGTATTCATATTCGTATGCCATTGTTACTATAGGGTTCATTGGTTCTGTGCAGAGTGTATACTTGATAAAGGGCATGCAAGTGCTAAGAATTAGCATGGAGGCTATGAGGGGACAATGGGGGTGGATGGGGGCAGGGATGGGCATGGAGACTGTGAGTGGTCTTTGGACGTGAGTGGGGGAATGAGTTCACATGGAGAGTATGAAGGACCATTGGGGGTGGGTGGAAGGGCATGGCTTGGCATGGATGGGACCTGGGGAGTGTGTGGAAGGGATGAGGGGGTGTGAGGGGTGAGGGTTAGAGGGCTAGAGGGCCTAATCTTTACAAAGCAACTGGGATGCACTCCCAGAGAACTGAGTAGAGCTTTTTAACCAGCCCACTTCGGTACTCGGCAGCTCTTGTGGCCGTCTCTGATCTGCGTTGGGTGGCAGCGAGCTCAACTCTATCCTAAACCCACTCTCCCCAGAATGAAAATCATGCAGCTTAGGGCACTTTTTTCCAAGGTCTGTGTGCCGAGTTAGGAAATTTCCCGACTTGACGTACCCATTTCTAAGATGGAAACACAGCCCCAGGTCTCAATGCAGAACAGGAGTGTGATGATGACAAGCACTCTGTACACTAGAACAATTGTTGACATGACTCTGTTGTCATGCTTGCTGCTGTAGTTTATAGAAAGTTGAGTTGGCACAGCTGATCCAGTGTTGGATCTCTTCGTCAATGGTGATCTTTTGAGAGAGGTTGCTGCCAAGGAACGGCAAGTGCTTAACATGTAAACTGTAACTCGTGGAGTGCCACAGGGATCATTGTTGGTGCCTCACCTATCTATAAGCTATATTAATGACTTGGATGAAGGGATGGACTGCATTGTAGACAAAGTTGCTGATGATACAAAGATAGGTATGAAAGTAAGTTGTGAAGAGGATACAAAGAGTTTGGAAAGGGATATAGATAGGTTAAGTGAGTGAACAAAAGTTCGACAGATGGAGTATAATGTGGAAAAAAAAAGTGAGGTTGTTCACTCTGGCAGGAAGAATATAAAAACAGAATATTATTTAGATGGAGAGAGACTGCAGATTGCTGCGATACAGAGGAATCTGGGTGTCCTTGCACATGAATTACAAAAAGCTAGCATGGATGTACAGCAAGTAATTAGAAAGGCAAATGGAATGTTGGCCTTAATTGCAAGGAGCTGGAGTTGTAGAAGTAGGGAAGTCTTGTACAACTGTACAGGGTATTGGTGAGACCATGCCTGTAGTACTTTGTACAGTTTTGGACTCCTTACTTAAGGTGTGATATACTAATAGAAGCAGTTCAGAGAAGGTTCACTAGGCTGAATCCTGGGATGAAGGGATTGTCTTATGAGGAAATGTTGAGTAGGTTGGACCTAAACTCATTGGAGATTAGAAGAGTGTAAGCTGATTTTATTGATACTTATTAGATTGTGAGGGGGCTTGACAGGATAGATACTAAGAGGGTGTTTCCTTTTGTGGGGGGAAATCCAAAATGATGAGGCAGAGTTTGAAAAAAGGGGTTTCCCATTTAAGATGGAGATGAGGAAGAATTTCTTCTCTGAGGGTCATAAGTTTTTGGAATTCTCTTCCATAGAGAGCAGCGGAAGCTGGGTCATTGAATATATTGATGGCTGTTGGATTTTTGTTTGACAAGGGAGTCAATGGTTATGGGGGACAAGCAGGAAAGTGGAGTTAAGGCCGCAACAGATCAGCCATGATCTTATTGAATAGTCAATTAGGCTCAATGGACTGAATGACCCACTCTTGTTCCTATTTCTTCTGATCTTATGAAAAGTGATACTATATCATTGAGTAGCCTGCTACTGCTCACTCTTTTGGGTCACATATGAAAAATGGCTACTTGGGTGATATACCAGTGGTTAATAGACTACACAAAATTACTTGGAATGTTAATGTTTATACATTGATGGGATGTGAGCTTCGCTGCCAAGGCCAGCATTTATTGCCCATCCTTAATTGTCCTTCATTGAGGGCTGTCGTGGGGCTGGAGTGACATGTAGGCCAGACCAGGTAAGGATGGCAGATTTCCTTCCCTAGCAGAACTTGTGAACCAGATGGGTTTTTACAACAATCAATGACAGCTTCCTGGTTACCATTATATTCCAGATTTACTAATTGACTTTAAATTCCATCAGCTGCCATGGTGGGATTTGAATCAATGTTCCCAGAGAATTAGCCTGGAGTCTCTGGATTACTAGTTCCATGACCTTGCCAGCAACACCCCCTAACTAATTCTATAACGGTACATTAGCTCACATCAGCGCATTTAGAAGATGAGACGTTGAAAGGGTTTATAATTGTTAATGTTTACCAAAAATACCTAAGTATCTCATTGACATCAACTCACCTCCATGTGTTTAAATGGGCTACTGTTTTATTCATTATAAATTTACACATTGTCATCTATATTGACAGCTGTGTGATCTCATGCAATTTTTATTCCATCATTGGGATACTTGAGAAGTAAATTTTGGCAAACATTTAGTCAAATTGAAAAGGTATATGAATTGAGTTACCATATTTAAGAAGAAATTCTCTTACCCTTGAAAGAGGAACAAGTTGATGTAGTTGTAACTCTTTGTCAGAAAGTTACCAAGCACACGTGTTGGGTAACCACAGCGTATCTGATATGCTGACAATCCAAAGTAAACACATTTAACAAAGTACCAAATCTGCGCAACTTTGTTTTGGCTAAACCTCCTGTAAGAAAATAACAAAGAAAGCTATTTACAGAGTTCCATGCCAGCATATATAAATACACTAAACGTATTTAAAGATTTAAGGACATAATTGATTGGTGATGGTTGAAGACTACTTGAAATGTTTGTCAGCTATTATCAAAAGTAATTACTAGCCTACAATTAAATAAGTAATTTGTCTACAGAACCTGAGCTTTTTCTCCCTTAAAATTTCCATATAGCTACAATAAGACCTTACCGTTCTGTCACTTTTGGCAAGATAAAGAACATCCAGAAGTGAATTCCAAAAACGAGGATGACTTGAAAGACAACTTTTCCTAAGACTGTCTTTCTGAGATAGAGTGCTCGATCTACCACCATTGTTCCAAATTGAATTATTAACATCACCAAAAATGCCTCTGGCACTTGATCCTCTGACAAAGAAGATGTGATATCAGCAGCTGCTGAATGTTTCTGTAGAAGACAAAACAGACATCATTGAGCTATTGTCTTCACATGTGCAGTATATTTTTTAGACCATTGGATCTCAAGATGTAAAGAACCCAATATCAACTGTAAGAGTTTTTCAATCACACTATTGAGAAATCCAGATAAAAAGTATTTTCCTTTGCTTGGCATTGACTTCATACTCTGCATAGGAACACATCATATCTAGCTACATCCAAATAATTTAAGTACAAGCCACATATTAAGGGCTCCAAAGTTATATTGGGAATTGCTGGACTTAGCAGCTAAAAGTACATATCTCATCAGTAGTTGAAGCTTCAAACTGCTCACACACCTATGACTACCATACTGCTTTGACTGCAGGATTATCTGGCACTTAGATGAATGGGAGGAATTTTAGCCCCTGGTCAATCAGCAACAATAACCTGGACTACTGGAGCTTGGCTCAGGTACTTGATAAAAACAAATCTGCAAGAGGTTATTGGCTCAATTTTGAATTTCCCATGCTAACTTGGAGCCAATTTGATTCCAAGGTAATGTTGTGGACAGTCGCTAGCATTAGTCCTCTGATAACTGTTGATTTTAGTCCTTGCTAGATGAATAATAAGCACCAAAAATCCCTCCTGAGCAACATGGTGATCAGCACAACTAAAGAAAAAAAAAAGAGCCTCGCAGTTTTATAGTGCTTTTCATGATGCTGGAATCTCAAAGGGCTTTACAGCCAATAAAATACTCGTTGAAGTGTAGTCACTATTGTAATGTAAGAATAAAGCAGCCAATTTGCACACAGCAAACTCCTACAAACAGCAATGAGATAATAAACAGATAATCTGTTTTTGTAATGTTGATAAAGGGATAAATATTAGCCAGGACACCAGGGATAATACCCCTGCTCTTCTTCAAAATACTGCCAGGGATCTTTTACATCCAGCTGATCAGGCAGATGGGTTTAATGTTTCATCCGAAAGATGGCATCTCTGACAAAAAAGCATTCCCTCAGTATTGCGTGGAGCGTCAGTCTAGATTTATGTCACCCTAAATGTGTGATTGCATTATCACCATCCCAGCTGAGTACAAGATAGTCATACATCATACAAGCAGGGGTGTGGATCTTTAGCAGTGACTGCAGACTTCTCTGAAACCCTATCAAGGTGGGTGGATATTGAATCCTGGATATATCAGTACATATTTGCCCAACTTCCATATATTGTTTTTCAGTTGCTTCTGTCCCAAGCCTTGGTTTTCTCATCAGCTGTATGTATTAGTGTGAAGTTGGAAATACACAGAATAGCTTGTGGTTTGATGTTCAAGACACAAAATCCAATGCTATTTGTCATGCCTACTCATCATCAACTGTTTAAACCAGATTCTGTTGAAGCAGGCCCTGGCAATAAGAGCTGCACTAGCTGCTAAGCTGCTTTCCCCCAGCCCCTCCCTGCAATGGGCATAATGACTTATCGGTGCAGGCTAGGGCATTCTCCCTCACAGCTACTCACTATGCAACAAATCCAGCTTGTAACTTAGTCCTGGATCATGCCCATGAACTAAAGAAAGGCTTTTTATTGCAAGATTAGGAATATGAACCACTGAGGCGAACTAATTTCGCATAGGTCTAATATGCCAACATATTAATCGATTTTGAATTTTACTGTCACTGGAGAGACAAGAGAGTGCAGAGTACCTTTTGTCCCTATTCATCAGATCACAAAGAACAATGTTCTAGCTAAAAACCAGAAACCATTAGTATTAGCCAGAAACCCCGGGTATCAATGCAAGTCAATAATTGGGACAATACATTTGCTATACAATACTGCCAAGATCACTACTTGAGCTATGCAGTCATAATGCTGTACTTAGTTTTATACAATTATAAAACAAACCATATATCAAACAATTTTTTTATTCATTCATGGGATGTGGGCAGTACTGGCTAGGCTAGCATTTATTGCCCATCCATAATTGCCCTTAAGAAGGTGGTTGTGAGCTGCCTTCTTGAACTGCTGCAGTCTATGTGGTGTAGGTACGCCCACAGAGCTGTAGGTAGGGTGTTGCAGGATTTTGACCCAGCGACAGTGAAGGAACAGTGATATACTTCCAAGTCAGGATGGTGAGTGGCTTGGAAGGAAACTTCCAGGTGGTGATGTTCCCATGAGTCTGCTGCCCTTGTCCTTCTAGATGGTGGTGGTCGTGGGTTTGGAAGGTGCTATTGAAGGAGGCTTGATGAATTACTGCAGTGCATCTTATAGATGGTACACACTGTTGCCACTGTGCATCGGTGATGGAAGGAGTGAATGTTTGTGGATGGGGTGCCAATCAAGCAGGCTGCTTTGTCCTGGATAGTGTCAAGCTTCTTGAATGTTGGTGGGGCTTCACTCATCCAAGCAAGTGAAGAGTATTCCATCATAATCCTAACTTTTGCCTTGTAGACAGTGAACAGGCTTTGGGGAGTCAGGAGGTGAGTTACACCGCAGGATTCCTAGCTTCTGACCTGTTCTTGTAGCCACAGTATTTACATGGCTAGTCCAGTTCAGTTTCTGATCAATGGTAACCCCCAGGATATTAATAGCGGGGGATTCAGCAATGGTAATGCCATTGAATGTCAAAGGGCGATGGTTAGATTCTCCCTTGTTGGGGATGGTCAATCCCCAGCACTTGTGTGGCGTGAATGTTACTTGTCACTTGTCAGCCCAAGCCTGGATATTGTCCAGGTTTTGCTGCATTTGTACTTGGCCTGCTTCAGAATCTTAGGAGTCGTAAATGGTGCTGAACATTGTGTAATCATCAGCGAACATCCCCACTTATGATGGTAAGAAGGTCATTGATGAAGCAGCTGAAGATGGTTGGGCTGAGGACACTATCCTGAGGAACTCCTGCAGTGATGTCCTGAAACTGAGATGATTCACCTCCAACAACCATCTTCCTTTGTGCTAGATATGACTCCAACCAGCGGAGAATTTTCCCCCTGATTCCCATTGACTCCAGGTTTGCTAGGGTCCTTTATTCCACACTAAGTCAAAAGCTGTCTTAATGTCAAGGGCTGTCACTCTCATTTCACCTCTGGAGTTCAGCTCTTTTGTCCATGTTTGAACCAAGGCTGTAATGAGGTCAAAATTTGAGTGGCCCCGCAAAGCCAAAACTGAGTGTCAGTGAGCAGGTTATTGCTAAGCAAGTGCCACGATAGCACTGTTGATGTCCCTTTCCATCACTTTACTGATGATGGAGAGTAGACTGATGGGGTGGTAATTGGCCAGGTTGGATTTGTACTGCTCCTTGTGTACAGGACATATCTGGGCAATTTTCCACGTTGCTGGATAGATACCAGTGTTATATCTGTACTGGAAGAGCTTGGCTAGGGGCATGACAATTTCTGGAGCACAATTCTTCAATACTATTGCCAGAATATTGTCAGGGCCCATAGCCTTTGCACTATCCTACATCTTCAGCCATTTCTTGATATAATGTGGAGTGAATTGAATTGGCTGAAGACTGGCACCAATGATGCTGGGGATCTCTGGAGGAGGCCGAGGTGGATCATCCACTTGGCAGTTCTGGCTGAAGATTGTTGCAAATGCTTCAGCTTATCTTTTAAACTGAAGTGCTGAGCTCCCCCATTATTGAGGAAGGGGATATTTGTGGAGCCTCCTCCTCCAGTGAGTTGTTTAATTATCCACCACCATTCATGACTGGATGCAGCAGGACTACAGAGCTTAGATCTGATCCATGGAATTGCTTAACTCTGTCTATCACTTGCTGCTCATGCAGTTTGGCACTCAAGTGGTCCGGTGTTGTAGCTCCACCAGGCTGACACCTCATTTTTTGGTATGCCTGGTGCTGTTCCTCTTCATTGAACCAGGGTTTGCAGCTATGTCCTTTAGGACATCGCCAGTTCAGTCAATAGAGGTGCTACCAAGTCACATTGAACCCTTGGCTTTGTGGTAATGGTAGAGTGGGGGATATGCCGGGCCATGAGATTACAGATTGTGGTTGAATGCAGTTCTGCTGTTGCTGATGGCCCACTGCACCTTTTGGTGCCCAGTCTTGAGTTGCTAGATTTGTTCAAAATCTATCCCGTTTAGCATGGTGCTAGTCCCACACAGCAGGATGGAAGGTATCCTCAATGTGAATACGGGACTTTGTCTCCACAAGGACTGTACAGTGGTTACTCCTACCAATACTGTCATGGACAAATGCGCAGCAGCAGGCAGATTGGTGAGGATGAGGTCAAGTATGGTTTTCCCCTCTTGTTGGTTCCCTCACTATCTATCCAGTCTCGCAGCTATGTCCTTTAGGACATGGCTAGCTCAGTCAATAGCGGTGCTACCGAGCCACATTGAAGTCCCCCACCAAGAGTACATTCTGTGCCCTTGCCACCCTCAGTGCTTCCTCCAGGTGCTGTTCAACATGGCGGTGTACTGATTCATCAGCTGAGGGGTGTGGCAGGTGGCATACCTGGTAATCAGGAGGTTTCCTTGCCCATGTTTGACTAATGCTAGGAGACTTCATGGGGGTCTGGAGTCGATGTTGAGAATGCCCACGCCAACTCCACCCCCGAATGTATACTAACAGGGATGGTGATGGTGGTCTCTGGGACATTGTCTGTAAGTTATGTTCCCATGAGTATGACTATGTCAGGCTGTTGCTTGACCATCTGCCATGGTGGGATTTGAACCCAGGTCCCCAGAGCATTACCTTGAGTCTCTGGATTACTAGTCCAGCAACAATACCGCTACACCACTGTCTCCTCCCCCAATGGCATAATTTCACTGTTTGTATATGAATTATATAATTTAATTATGTTTGTGAATGGAATACATAATTTAGTTAAGGATATGCACACAAAAATGTCCTTTATGACAAATAATTGCAGCACTGTTTCAACAGTAACCTGGAAAGATAAGTCTTACAAGAAGCACAAACATAAGTACATATTTGGATATTCGGCTAAATTTGACTAATGCAATAAAGACAAACTCATGACTGCCGAGGTTAAAGTATACAGGGGAAAGTATAGTAAATGCTGTGTTTTGTGCTTAAGTGAGATTGGCACATCTTGAACAACTAGTTAAAAGTTATTGAAGGCAGAATCTTTATAAAGATTTCTTTGGGAGAATCAAAAACACAAATCTATTAATTTTAACATAAAGACAGCTATGTTGAATAAAACTGATTTCCTTTATGCTTCTCCCACATTTCTATCTTTAATATTTGTTCTCATCACTATTCTTATGTTCACATATCTATGTTTATTGTATTTGTATTGCATTCCCATTTCTTCTCCGTGGATCGCCACCTTAACACGATGGAGAGGTTTGTGAGCTCCTTGCTCCTGATAGGGCCACTCATAATGGCAAGGTCAGAGGAAGGTGTCAGACAAAGTGCAGTCCAAAAAAAAAGTCCTCAACGGCAGAACGGGTGAAAGAAGACTGTGCTTCTCGCCTCACTGGCTGCCAAGGCGGAAGAAGGCTGCATTGGCGAAATGGTCCTGGTCATCGCGGTTTGACATGTCACCAAAATCTGATCGCTAACTCATCAAGTTCATGTGGACAATGATGGTGCCCCAAGGTCTCCATATTAAACAAAGTCATGTGCATGCTGTTCGATGGAAACAATGTTGAAATATGTGACCTCCCAGATGAAAAGCGAGCAGCCTTTATTGCCTGGCAGAACAACCCTAGGTCGCAAGTCAAGAAAAGGCAGCATTCCAAAAGCTCAAGGCTGACACCTAAAAAATATTTTCAACAACTCTTCAACCATGACTTTAGAATGGTAGCTGAAACTCTCCAGGCTATCCCCCAGTAACCTGTGCTAGAATCCAAGGGTGAACCACCATCAGTGGGAGAGCTACAACAAGCATCAAATGGATAAAAAACTTCACCTGTGGCCCTGATGGTATTTACATAAAGTTCTTCTATACAACATAAACATACCAATCATACAACAAGGATTGGTGAAACAGTAATGTGGTTTATGTATTAGAAGATAAGACTACATACATATAATATTAACTGGGAGACTGTGTATACATGTCTGACCTCTACAAGCTGCTGTTTTAAACTGAGTTTAGAGAAATGGTACTACCATATCACATCCTATGTTAAGGTGGTAGTGATTGACAAGAGTATAAGATACTCTCCCTTAACGGCACATGTACATCATATCACAACATCCCCCTTTTTCTAAATTAAAGGTTTACCTTTAAAGAATCAAACTATTTACATGACAGCAGAACAAATTACATTGCGTCTGAATAAACAAAGTAATAAATTTACAAGTCTTTGAAATGTATTGGTATTTTGCTCAACTGTCCAAACTTAGTTACAGTGATCTTAGTTGGAGGCTGTTGCCTGTTTTCAAAATGCTGGTTAGAGGTGTTTTGTTTATGTTGCGTCTTACATCATGCTCTATTCACAATTACTTGGTGTTTCCAGTTGTGGCATTGTTCTGATTTGGCATCTGTTTCATCGCACTGTCATGCCTTTTGGTATTTGTACGTGACATGTTCTTGGTTTTGGGCAAATGCTGACGATTTCTGCTGGATTCCAGGTGCCATCAGTTGGGTGTTGAACTTGAACTTTTTGTCTAACATTCGGGTTGGGTAATTTGTTATCTGCATGCAGGACGTGGGCATTTTTATCTTCCCCTGTTTTACAATCAATGCATCTTGTACTCCTGGAAGTAATGACAAGTGATGACTAGGAAGGTTTGTCCGCAATTGTCTTCCGAATAGTAATACCACATTGGTTCTGCAGTATGATGAAGTTTGTAGGTTCAGAATGGGGAGACATATTCGGCTCCAGCTTTGTTGTGTAGGCTGATAATCTGCGTTGCAGAGTTGAGCGGTCTTATCCCAGTGAAAGCACGGAGTTTCCAGTGGTGCTCCTTGTGGTCTATGGTCCTCATTATTGTATTCACAATACCATTGATAGTAATCAAGGTCAGGCGAATGCAGGCCATTAGGCCTGTGATCACTGGACTTGTGGTGTCCACACCTGGATGAGTTGTTTTCGCGATATTTGAGTGCAATGGATCCGAGAAATGGAATCTTTGAGCCATTGTATGTGGTGAGTTTGGCAGTGGCTGATTGAACCATCACTTGCCACAAATGGCCTCTGTTTGTGACTTCTTGTGATGTCGAACCTCTTGTTCCAATGGGTACATACATTTCAATGTGCAAAGTGGAAGATTGTTGGCACAGGTATCCAGTTTTGCATATAGGTTATGCTGTCCCTGCATTTGTGGGCATATAATTTCAATGGTGGCAAAAGCTTCTGTTGGGTACCATTGTGAATTCTTTGATGTTCACCATGCTGAATGTCTGCTCACTTCACGTATTGGTGTGCTGGTCATCCTCATCATCTGACCATGTAACTTGGTCTGAAATTTCGTGGCTCTTGTCTTGACGCTGTTTGATACACATTCTTAGTTGATTGGAATACAGTACCTGTCGGCCTCTGTTTGTAGCTTCTTGTGATGTCGGACCACTTGTTCTGGTCTTCACTTTCTGCATTAGTGCTCCAATGTCCTCTGGTGCCACATAGCTTGCATATAGTGTTAAAACCTGGACAATTTCTGGGTGCATGTGTGAGGCTGCATTGCCTGCATTGCTTATTTGGTTGCCTGTATTGGCTATCATAGCAATAGTAGACAAATTACACATGCTGTGTAGATTCTGTCTCCCTAGTAGTATGACTTCATACTTTCACCCACTTTGCTTTAATACTGTAACCTTTAGGTTGGTCCAAGAGGTCTTTTTGGAACAGTTCTGTTGGGGTAGATTCTATCATGAGCTCGATTATTCTGTCGGCAAGCTCTGCTGCCATAAAGTTGCAATCACAATTCTTGTCTCTGCATCTACATATGAATTAATCAATGGGCTCTATCAGTTGTTGCCTAAAAGACACAAATTCCAGATTGTGTATTCGGCAGTTGAGTCTTACTTGGAACTGATCTTATCTGGATTTTTAAGGTAATCAGACCTTAAGTGTTCAGTCTGTGGAGGCTTTCGTTGCCTATAGCAATTTTAATTTTGATGGCTTGTTTATCTGGTTCAAAGATATTGAGGTGCAAAAAACACAGCTCTATACACTGTTGGAACAAAGTTAACTCAGATATGAGGTCCTCTGCCTTCTAATTGAGTGTTGGAAATGTTGTGGTCATTGTGTGGCTTTTTGCAGGATTACTAGGGGCAGGGGTTATAGGTCAGCGGGTGGGCAGTATTGGGGGCTCTGGGATCAGCTGGGGAATGGGCCACCAACCGCAATTTCACACTGGCTGGCCAATTAACGGTCAGCCAGTATGAAGCGCACGCTGAGAAGCTCAGCACTGCCGGGGTAGGACCGGGAGGTAAGTAGGTGCTGACACCAGTGTGGTCACGGGCAAGTACTGACAGAAAGCTCCCTGAAGGCAGAGGGTTGACTCAGGGAGCTGAAGACAGAAAAACATGAAATAAAATTCTAAAATCAGGAAAAAATGTCCAAGCATCACAATCAGTCACCTGAACATATACATCATAAAAATGCTGTCCACAGATTTTTCTTTTTCTTTCATTTAATAGTGGAAACCTCATCCCACCCTTGGATGAGGTTGCATGAAAAATGCAAAGTCCACCTGGCCAATTTGCCCATCTGCCAACCATTAAAGTTGGATGGACCATGGAAAATCAGGGACAATTGCACTCTTAATAACTTTAATTGGTCTCTTAATTGTCGGCAAGTGCGCTTCTGGCTGTTGCACGCGCCTGCTGACGGAAATACCGCGCGAGCACAGGATGACATCAGGATGCTTGCCCAATGTCATCTTGCACAATTTCGCATCCAATTGGGTAGGGCATGCGCCCATCCAATCAATTTAAAATTCTGCCCTAAGACTTTTTGGAACAGGCTTTTTGGCTCATTGAGTTGCAACATCTTAAGTGGCCATCACCTTAGCCGGTCATAGACTGTTGCTTGACTGCAATGGTGGCGCTGTTGAGCTGTTTCTGCTTTTCCAATACTTACTGTAGCTCCTCCCACAAAGCAGTGATTTAGGTGCAAAATACACCTGCAGAGATTCAAATGGTAATTAACAAGTTTTAAAAGACTTTTGCAGCTTCTTGTTGTTGTTAGGAGCTGTTGCTGGATGGACGCTTCTACCCTAGCCCAGTGACCAGTGTTTTAACTTTTTCCTAACCTCCTGAAGGGACAGCAAGCAGCAATAATGCTTTCTCTCCTGTCTGTGGAGTTCTACTTAAAGCTAGGCACTCTGGAGTCTGCTATTTAATCTCTGTTCCTGCACAAACTTTGCAGAAGGTAGACTTATACTAGTTAAACATTCTCAAATTTTAACAATTTTAGTGGGGCCTGGTCCCTGCTGGCTGGAGTAAGGTGTGATGTTCCAGAATGAAGGTAGGGTGTGTAGGATTCCTACAGAGCCATATAATCACTTATGTAGGCTGAGGTAGTATTTGATAGTTGTTTCACTTCTGCACCAGTTCTGCTGCTGCATGTTGAAGGGCTGTATACTTCTCAGTCAAACATTCAAAAACTATGCTATTAACATATTACATTTTTCTATTCGACATAAATGTATTAATCATACAGCAAGGATTGGTGAAACAATAATGTGGGTTCTTTATAAGAAGATAAGATTATATACATATAATGTTAACTAGGAGATTGTGTATACATGTCTGACCTCTACAAGCTGCTACTGTAAACTGAGTTCAGAGTCATAGGACTACTACATCACATTTGTGTCGAGGTGGTAGTGATTGACACCAGTTTAAGATACCCATCCTTAAAGGTATATGTACATCATATCACAACAGTATTCCAGCTGAGGTCTTCAAAGCTGACAGACTTTTGCTCACATCAAGGCTCCATGATTGGGAGGAAAAATAACTTCAACCTGATTTCAGAAAGTGAAACTAGTAACCATCTGAGATAAATCATGCTGTGGAAACTATCGGGGTATTTCCCTCTTGTTCATAGCAAGGAAAATCCTGACATGCATTCTCCTAAGTCGCCTACTTTCTGTGATTGAGCATATCCTCCCAGAAACACAGGCTTTAGACCTCCCAGAGGAACCTCTGACATGGCCCTTGTTGCCACACAAATCCAAGAAAAATTTTGAGGACACCAGGAACTCTTCATTGTATTCACTGAACTGACCAAAGTACTAGATTCAGTAAATCACGACGCTCTATGTATTGTGCTCCAAAGATTTGGATGTCCAAGAAACTTAATCACAATCCTGCAACTGCTTCATGATGATATGATGCACTCGTCTTCAGTGGGTGGTTTGAACCAGATGCCTTCAAAATCCAGACTAGAGTCAAGCAAGGCTGTGAGATAGGCCCCATACTATTTACAATCTACCTGACAGTGGCTATTCACCTCATCAAAGACCTACTGCCCTCTAGTATCAGTATTAAATACCATCTAGGTGGAAAACCTCAGTCGCCTCTGTGCCTAAACTAAATTGACCACCATAAATATGCATGATTTACAGTTTGTGACTGCATTGCCCACTTTGCACGAGATTTGCAAACCACTCTTGATCAATTTACATGCTTTTGCAGCAACCTCTCTCAAAATGATGAGGAGGTCCAACACTGGATCTGCTGTGCCAGCTCAACCTTCTACAAACAATGGCAGCAAGTGTTTGACAACAAAGACCTCTGCAAGTCAACAAACGCCCTAGCATACAGAGCAGTTGTTGTCACCACTCTCCTACACTGCAGTGAGACCTGGACTGTGTATCAGCGACACAAAAGAGCATTAGAGAAATTCCATTATCAATGCCTCCACTGCATCCTCCAGATTCAATGGGAGGACTGTCTAACAAACATTAGCTTCCTTCTTGAAGTTATGTTTTCTCAATGTCAAATAGCATAGAGGAGGACAAAAAAAATGCCTCAAAGACACTCTGAAGCTTGCCTTGAAGCATTGAGACTAATGACTGGGAGAAGCGGGCTACTAATAGTCCAGAATGGCACCAACTTGTCCATCAAGTTACATTATGTTTTGAGCCACAATGTCTTAACAATTAAGCAGAGTGGCAGCAGTAAAAGAAAAGAAGATTTTATGAAGGTCCATTATAACTTCTTTTGTATTCTCTACCTCTATTTATAAAGTTCAGGTTCCCATATGCCTTTTCTTTTAATTACTTTCTCAACCCTGTGCTGCCGCCTTCAACAATTCATGAACATATACTCCTGAATTTCTCTGTCCCTGAACCCCTTTTAGAATTGCATCCTTTAATTTAGATTGGTTCTGCACATTCTCCCTACCAAAATGTATCACTTCATATTTTTCTCTGCATTGACTTTCATCTACCACATAGCTGACCGTTCCACCAACCCATCTATTTCCTCTTGAAGTCTCTAATTCACCTCACAATTTACAATACTTCCAAGTTTTGTGTCATCTGCAATTTTTGAAATTATGCCCTGTCCAGGTCATTATAGATCAAGAAAAGCATTGCTCCTAATACTGATCCCTTGAGGAACTGAGCTATGTACCTTTCTCTCATCCGAAAAACAACCGTTCACCTCTGTTGCCTATCACTCAGCCCACTTTGCATGCATGCTGCCACTTTCATTTCATTCCATGGGCTTAAACCTAGCTGGCACGTCTATTATGTGGCACTTTATCAAAGGCCTTTGGAAGTCCATTTATACATTAGCCATGTTACTCTCATCAAACACCCAGGGGAGGTAATGGTGTAGTGGTATTGTCACTGGATTAGTAATCCAGAGAAAAATAAAAATAAAAATGCCTGGAAAAACTCAGCAGATTTGGCAGCTGGAACACAGTTAATGTTTCGAGTCCTTATGACTCTTCAACAGAACTAAGTAAAAATGCTTTTATCTTAGTAATCCAGAGATACAGGGTAATGCGCTAGGGACCTAGATTTGAATCCTGCCATGACAAATGGTCAAATTTGAATTCAATAAAAAGCTGAAATTAAAAGTCTAATGACGATGACCATGAAACCATTCTTGATTGTTGTAAAAACCCATCAAGTTTGCTAATGTTCTTTAGGGAAGGAAATCTGCTGTCCTGTTCTGACCAGCCTCTTAAATGCCCTCTGAGCAAGGGTAATTTGGGATGGGTCTAGCCAGCGATGCCCTCATCCCATGAATGAATAAGAAAAAACATCTCTGTTACCTCAATGAAAAACTCAATAAGCTAATTAAACATCATTTGTTCTTAAAAATCCCTAATTAATCTGCATTTGTCCAAGGTTCTGAATTATTATCTTTAAAAGCTTCCCATACCCAGGTTAAACTGGGTCTGTAGTCACTGGATTTATCCTTACTTCCTTTCTTGAACAAGAGTGTAACATTTGCAATTCTTCAGTCCTATCCTCTAGCAGAACACCTGTACCTAAGGAGGATTGGAAGATTATGGCCAGTACAATGCAATTTCCACCCTTACTTCGCTCAGCAACTTTAGCACATCAACTTCAAGTACAGCCTGCCCATCTAATGCCTCCTCTTTATCAACTTTTAGCCCAGGTAACTACCTAAACTTTCACTATGACATCAGCAGCATCTTCTTCCCCTACAAAGTATTCATTTAGTATCTCAGCCACACACTCTGTCTCCATGTGCAGATCCCCTCTTTAGTCTGCACCGCTACTCTTACTACACTTTTACCATTTATATGCTTACAGAAGGCTTTTGTATTCCATTTTGATAGTTGCTAGTCTTTTCTCATACTCCCTCTGTTACAGAATCACAGAATCACACAGTGCAGAAGAGGCCCTTCGGCCCATCAAGTCTGCACCGACACATGAAAAGCACCTGACCAACCTACCTAATCCCATTTACCAGCACTTGGCCCATAGCCTTGAATGTTATGACGTGTCAAGTGCTCATCCAGGTACTTTAGAAAGGATGTGAGGCAACCTGCCTCCACCACTCTCCCAGGCAGCGTATTCCAGACCGTCACCACCCTCTGGGTAAAAAAGTTTTTCTTCACATCTCCCCTAAACCTCCTGCTCCTCACCTTGAACTTCTGTCCCCTTGTGACTTACATCCACATTTTATTTTTCATTGTCCTTCTGAACCTATACTCAGCCTAGTTCTCACATGTATTTTCAACTTAACATCATTCATGCACCCTTTTTTTCAGCTTCATCTTACTTTCTATCTTTCTCATTGGCGGGCAGGCGAAAAGCCCAGGTGGCCTTTGTGTTTTTCAGGAAACCTCATCCACGAGCAGGATGAGGTTTCCTGAAGTTTTTATTAAATAAATAAATAATTTTTCATAAATATAAAAACATCTCCCCTGAAATACATTTTAAGATCATTTATTTAATTATTTTAATATCCATTCAATCTTCCTGAGGCAGCTCCATGCCTCAGGGAGATTGCTGCGCTCTTTTGCACACACACGCAAAACAGCGCTGGCCCTGACTCTCCCTCCTCCCCCTGCCTGCACAGGTAGCGCTGAGCGCTACCAATCGTGTATTACACTCGGCGGGCCTTAACTGGTCTGTCCCACCCGATCCCACCCAGCCGCCTGCCATATGAAAAATCCTGCCCATGACATCTCTATTGTTTAACTTGAATCAGATAGATTCGGACCTTGACCTGTTCAGGATATCCTGCCTTTCTAGCACTGTAAAAATTCTCCTTAATTATTAAAGCCACTTATGAGATCCAACTTAACTTCTTGTGGACCAGGATCCAGGAACCCCAAGTCCTGGCAGGCAGCAGGAGTTTCACACATGCATCGACTGGAACCAAGCGGATGCGCATTCTGTCAGCTAAAGGGCTCGGCCATCCTGACAGCAGTGCACTTGCATAAAAAGGAAAAAAAGAAAAAACAGCAGGAAAACAGAGGCAGAATGCCATAATCGGAAAGAGTCCCAGGCAGGGGAGAGGGAAAAGGAGCAGGGAGAAGGGACAGGGAGAAATCCCAAAAGAAAGTCCTGGGCAGGAAACTGGGAGAGGGGTCAGTTAAGAAGAAAGAGGAGCAGAGAAAGAGATGCCAAGCAGAAAAGGGGCTGCAGTTTGCAGACTTTAAGACTGGGGAGATGGTGGTGTAATGGTAATATCACTGGGCTAGTAATCCAGAGGCCCAAGCTAATGGGTTCAAATTCCACCATGGCAGCTGGTGGAATTTGAATTCAATTAATAGATATGGAATTTAAACTAATCTCAGCAATTGTGACCATGACAACTATATCAATTGTCATAAAAACCCAACTGGTTCACTAATGCCATTTAGGGAAGGAAATTTGCCATCCTTACCTAGTCTGGCCTATATATGATTCCAGGCCCATAATAATGCAGTTGACTCTTGACTGCCCTCTGAAATGGGCCAGAAAGCTACTCAGTTCAAGGGCAATTAGAGATGGACAACAAATGCTGGCCTTGCCAACGATGCCCTGGAAGAATAAAGAAAATTTTAAAAAAACTTTAAGTGGTGAGGGCTCAGGAGAAGCCCAGGCAATTGAACAGGACTCAGGAGAATTCTGTGCTGAGGGCTGTGGGGGCAAAGGTACCCCATTGGAGCAGTTGTATTCTGCTCAGTGTGGCTGAAGAGCTGAAGTTGTGCTTGAGAGTTGGTGCTTGAATGCAGATTCTGGAATCCAGAAGAGTGGAATCTCAGGAGATGAAATTGAAACTCTACAAGGTTAGCCATCGTTGTCACTGTCTGAGTTGGACAGAATTCTGAGGTGAGATCTTCGAAAGTAAAGGTGAACCCTCATGAGAGAGACAGAGTTCAATGACAAAAACAGAATTACCTGGAAAAACTCAGCAGGTCTGGCAGCATCGGCGGAGAAGAAAAGAGTTGACGTTTCGAGTCCTCATGACCCTTCGACAGAACTTGAGTTCGAGTCCAAGAAAGAGTTGAAATATAAGCTGGTTTAAGGTGTGTGTGTGGGGGGCAGAGAGATAGAGAGACAGAGAGGTGGAGGGGGGGGGGTGTGGTTGTAGGGACAAACAAGCAGTGATAGAAGCAGATCATCAAAAGATGTCAATGACAATAGTACAATAGAACACATAGGTGTTAAAGTTAAAGTTGGTGATATTATCTAAATGAATGTGCTAATTAAGAATGGATGGTAGGGCACTCAAGGTATAGCTCTAGTGGGGGTTTTTTTTCTTATATAATGGAAATAGGTGGGAAAAGGAAAATCTTTATAATTTATTGGAAAAAAAAGGAAGGGGGAAACAGAAAGGGGGTGGGGATGGGGGAGGGAGCTCACGACCTAAAGTTGTTGAATTCAATATTCAGTCCGGAAGGCTGTAAAGTCCCTAGTCGGAAGATGAGGTGTTGTTCCTCCAGTTTGCGTTGGGCTTCACTGGAACAATGCAGCAAGCCAAGGACAGACAAGGGCAAGAGAGCAGGGTGGAGTGTTAAAATGGCAAGCGACAGGGAGGTTTGGGTCATTCTTGCGGACAGACCGCAGGTGTTCTGCAAAGCGGTCGCCCAGTTTACGTTTGGTCTCTCCAATGTAGAGGAGACCACATTGGGAGCAACGAATGCAGTAGACTAAGTTGGGGGAAATGCAAGTGAAATGCTGCTTCACTTGAAAGGAGTGTTTGGGTCCTTGGACGGTGAGGAGAGAGGAAGTGAAGGGGCAGGTGTTGCATCTTTTGCGTGGGCATGGGGTGGTGCCATAGGAGGGGGTTGAGGAGTAGGGGGTGATGGAGGAGTGGACCAGGGTGTCCCGGAGGGAGCGATCCCTACGAACTGCCGATAAGGGGGGTGAAGGGAAGATGTGTTTGGTGGTGGCATCATGCTGGAGTTGGCGGAAATGGCGGAGGATGATCCTTTGAATGTGGAGGCTGGTGGGGTGATAAGTGAGAACAAGGGGGACCCTATCATGTTTCTGGGAGGGAGGAGAAGGCGTGAGGGCGGATGTGCGGGAGATGGGCCAGACACGGTTGAGGGCCCTGTCAACGACCGTGGGTGGAAAACCTCGGTTAAGGAAGAAGGAGGACATGTCAGAGGAACTGTTTTTGAACGTAGCATCATCGGAACAGATGCGACGGAGGTGAAGGAACTGAGAGAATGGGATGGAGTCCTTACAGGAAGCGGGGTGTGAGGAGCTGTAGTCAAGATAGCTGTGGGAGTCGGTGGGTTTGTAATGGATATTGGTGGACAGTCTATCACCAGAGATTGAGACAGAGAGGTCAAGGAAGGGAAGGGAAATGTCAGAGATGGACCACGTGAAAATGATGGAGGGGTGGAGATCGGAAGCAAAATTAATAAATTTTTCCAAATCCCGACGAGAGCATGAAGCGGCACCAAAGTAATCATCGATGTACTGGAGAAAGAGTTGTGGAAGGGGGCCGGAGTAGGACTGCAACAAGGAATGTTCCACATACCCCATAAAGAGACAGGCATAACTGGGGCCCATGCGGGTACCCATAGCCACACCTTTTATTTGGAGGAAGTGAGAGGAGTTGAAGTGGAGTTGAAGTTGAATTGTTCAGCATGAGAACAAGTTCAGCCAGACGGAGGAGAGTAGTGGTGGATGGGGATTGTTCGGGCTTCTGTTCGAGGAAGAAGCTAAGGGCCCTCAGACCATCCTGGTGGGGGATGGAGGTGTAGAGGGATTGGACGTCCATGGTGAAGAGGAAGCGGTTGGGGCCAGGGAACTGGAAATTGTTGATGTGACGTAAGGTGTCAGAGGAATCACGGATGTAGGTGGGAAGGGACTGGACAAGGGGAGAGAGAAGGGAGTCAAGATAACGAGAAATGAGTTCTGTGGGGCAGGAGCAAGCTGAGACGATCGGTCTACAGGGGCAGTTCTGTTCGTGGATTTTGGGTAGGAGATAGAAGCGGGCCATCCGAGGTTGGGCGACTATCAGGTTGGAAGCTGTGGGAGGGAGATCCCCAGAGGAGATGAGGTCAGTGACAGTCCTGGAAACAATGGCTTGATGTTCAGTGGTGGGGTCATGGTCCAGGGAGAGGTAGGAGGAAGTGTCTGCGAGTTGACGCTCAGCCTCCGCGAGGTAGAGGTCAGTGCGCCAGACAACAACAGCACCACCCTTGTCAGCGGGTTTGATGACAATGTCAGGGTTGGACCTGAGAGAATGGAATGCAGTAAGTTCAGAGAGAGACTGGTTAGAATGGGTGAGAGGAGCAGAGAAATTGAGACGACTAATGTCGCGCCGACAGTTCTCAATGAAAAGATCGAGAGAAGGTAAGAATCCAGAGGGAGGGGTCCAGGTGGAGGGAGAATATTGGAGATGGGTAAAAGGATCCGTTGAACTGGGAGAGGACTCCTGCCCAAAGAAGTGAGCCCGGAGACGAAGACGGCGGAAGAAGAGTTCAGTATCATGCCGAGCCCGAAATTCATTGAGGTGAGGGCGTAAGGGTATGAAACTAAGTCCTTTGCTGAGCACTGAACGTTCAGCATCGGAGAGGGGAGGTCAGGGGGTATAGTGAATACACGGCTGGGGTTGGGATTAGAAGAAAGGGTGGGGACGGAGGGACAGGCAGGGGTGGAGGGTCCTAGATGGGTGTTGGTGTCGATGAGTTGTTGGAGCTTGCGTTCCTTAGCACTTGAGAGTTCAATGAGATTGGTTGACTCACAGTACTTACTGACATCCGAATGTATTGTTGAGAAACCTATGGAATCTGTCTTGGTTGCCCCTGCTATTTATGGTACCGTGTGGTGTGACACTCCTGTTACCTGCAGGGACTTGAAGTTCCTGGAACCCGCTCCACAAGAAATTAAGTTGGATCTCATCACAAGTGCCTTTAATGATTAAGGAGAATTTTTACAGTGCTGGAGAGACAGGATATCCTGAACAGGTCAGGGTCTGAACCTATTTGATTTAAATTAAACAATAGAGATATCATAACACTACAGGGCATATTCTATAGGTCACCAGCAAGTGAACAGCAAATTTGCAAGAAAATTACAGAAAGCTGCAAAAATTATAGAGCAGTGATAATGGGGGTACTTCATTTATCCTGATATAAACTGGGTTAATTCACTTGGACCTCATATTAACCCTGAATGTTAGAGTATAAGATCAATATTGTCTTTCTGACCTGGTATAGTAATATTTTTTTGTTTGTTCAAGGCACATGGAATCTTGTGGCTTTACTCTCTTAGCTAGTGTCTTGAATCTCAAACTTTATCTACTTTAAGCAAAAAGTTACTCGTCCCTAACCAGATCATACTAAGTACTTGGAGGTCTGGTTCAGGATCGTTAACACGTTCCTCCTTTCATTCTTTCTCTATTGGATTTTCCCATATTTTCCCATCCCAATGCAGGGCCAACCTGCTTTGGGTGGGCTTTAAAAATGGCGGTCAGAAACCTGTTTCAGGATTATCACCCCTATTCCCATTGCTTGCAATTTTGAAGGGAGTAGGATAAGGATGTGGCGCACAAGACTGCATGTTGTAGTCCAGATGTTGCTAGCTCTATTGCCAGACTGCACCCCCTCCCACCCCCGCCAACAATTTTCGTGCAGTCGGGCTGGCTTCTGAAGGCAACAAGATTCATACCAGTTCAGAGGTGTTGTCAACCATGTGAG
The DNA here is from genome assembly GCF_017639515.1 of Carcharodon carcharias. Lineage (NCBI taxonomy): Eukaryota > Metazoa > Chordata > Chondrichthyes > Lamniformes > Lamnidae > Carcharodon > Carcharodon carcharias. Next base: position 173,273,488 of record NC_054472.1, read on the forward strand.
AGCCCTTTTTTGGAGTTGGGAACCTTTTGACAAATAAATCCAAAAGATATTGTCAACTTCACTTGTTATAATAAGACGCTGTATAAGTATGTTTTAAATGCACTGATTGATGATAAGGCTTTGTTCTTAAAGGATAATTGACCACTAAATTGACCAGCATTGTGAAGGTAGAAAAGTGTTCAGATACACCAGAATACGTGATAGTGTGGCTACACTGCATTAAACGGTATTGAAATTCAGATTTGACTGTGTCAATTGTATCCTGTGCCTTAATATTTCCATTGATTTACAGCTAAGGCATCTATTCCACTGCTTCAAAGCCTGAACAGGTGGCTGAGTTCTTTGAATAACTTCAAAGGCTTTAACATATTCAACTCTGGGAGGGTTCATTGACATAGTTGTGCAATGGAATCTCATTATGTATGTTTGGTTAAGCTACGAACCCACAAATGATTTAGCTTAGCAGGGGCTGTTGACAAAGCTGTCAAGGGCTTTGAGCTTTGTTATATTGACAAATTTATGATGACTTTATAGGATTATGGTTTTTTTTTGACTGGAATTTGAATGCCTACTTATTTTGACGGAGATATGGCCACTTAATAGAATTATAGTTTTTTTCAAATGGTGTTTGGACTTTTTTGAGCCAAGTCTTTGTTATTGCCATAACATCATATTCCCATGTGGCTATTTCTGCCTGCAGCTCACCAACTTATCTATTATGGTTCCTGTGTTACATAAACACACTGTTAACCTAATTTAGGCCTTATTGCATTGCCTCTCAGTCTGACTCCACCTAAAACATTACTATTTATGACTCCAGAGCTATCTGCTTCTCTTAATCCTTTGTGCACCTTGTTTATCCTTCCTAATGCTACATCCTGGTTCCCCTCACACTTCCAAATTAGTTTAAACCCTCCCCTAAAACACAAGGATCTTGATCATGGCTCTATTTAAGTGCACCCCGTCCGGTTTGTATGGTTCCAAGATCAGGCCCCATGTCCCAGAAATCTAAAGCTTTTCCTCTTACACCATTTCTCCAGCCACTCATTTATCTTTTCACTCCTCCTATTTCTATACTCACTAGCACATGGTACTGGGAGTAATCCAGAGATTACTACCTTTGAAATCCTGCTTGCTTGTCTTCTTCCTAGCTCCCCAAATTCTGCCTACAGGACCTCATCCCTCTTTCTACCTAGATCCCAATCTCTGGTTGTACACTCTACCTCCTTAGAATACTGTGCTGCCACTGAATGACATCCTTGACCCTGGCGCCAAGGAGGTAACATAAAATCCTGGATAATCATTAATCAACCCTGCATAGTGCTTGCACACGAGTAGGGGAGACATCTCATCCTGAGTGAGACACAGCCAGAGTGAGTGTGGGTATTGGCAATTTGGTGCACAACGGGAAGGCATAGGGGAAGAGGTGCTCTTTGCATTTTTCTTTGCTATCCAACTTCTTAAATCTTCAGAGAGTGGTCTTGCCCTGCTGCAGCAACAAAGGCTACAAGGGAAAGGAATCACTGCTAAGTATTGAGTAAGGGTCGGGTAAGTATTTCCTACTTTTATTGCTTATAGTTTAAGGTCTTTTTGTGATTTACAATTTGTATAATCTGTAGTAACGAGGATCAGGAAAGAAGAGCCCTGGAGTAATTAATTTAAAAGGTTTAATTTAAAGGGAAAGTCATGGCAGGAGAGCTCAAAGCCGTGGTGTGCTCCAGTGGGAAGCAGGGAACATTTTCAGTGCCTGGGACCAGCATGTGTGCAGGAAGTGTGTCCAGCTGCAGCTCCTGGAAGCTCGGATTTCAGAGCTGGAATGGCGGCTGGGGACACTGTGGAGCATCCGCGAGTCTGAGAGCATCGTGGATAGCACGTTTAGAGAGATGGTCACAATGCAGCTGAAGGGACTTGAGGAAGGAAGGGAATGGGTGATCACCAGGCAGTCCAAGAGAAACAGGCAGGTAGTTCAGGAGTCCCTGGGGTCCTGCTGGCAAATCGGTATTCCATTTTGGAGGCTGATGAGGGCACTGGTTCCTCCTGGGAGTGCAGAAAGCAAAGCTTCTGGCACCATAAGCAGCCTGTCTGTACAGGAGGGGAGGAAGAGAGGAAGAGTAATAGTAATATGGAATTCTATAGAACAGATAGGCGCTACTGTGGCTGTCAATGTGACTCCAGGATGGTGTGTTGCCTCCCTAGTTCCAGGGTCTGGGATGTCACTGAACGGCTGCTTGGCATCCGAAGGGGGAGGGTGATAAGGCAGAGGTCATGGAACATGTTGGTACCAATGATGTAGGTAGAAAGAGGGATGAGGTCTTGCATCAAGAATTCAGGGAGTTAGGCAGTAGACTAAAAAGCAAGACCTCTCTGGTTGTAATCTCTGGATTATTCCCAGTGCCATGTGCTAGCGAGCTCAGAAATAGGAAAATAGCGCATATGAATATGTGGCTTAAGAGTTGGTGCAGGAGGGAGGGTTTTATATTCATGGATCACTGGGACCGTTTCTGGGGAAGGTGGGACCTGTACAAGCGGGACGGTCTACCTCTGAACCAAAGCGGGACTAACATCCTTGCAGGCGGATTTGCTCATGCTGTTGGGAGGAGTTTAAATTAATTCAGCAGGGGGAAGGGGACACAGAATGTTAGTAGAATAGGGACACATCATAATACAGTAAAACAATCAAGTCAGAGGGAGTACAGCTGCAATAAGTTTCAAGGGAGTAAGGCAAGGCTGGATGGCCTCTACTTTAATGCGAGGAGTATTATAGGCAAAACAGATGAGTTAAGGGTGAGAATTGACATGTGGAATTGTGATATAGTAGCCATCACGGAGACGTGGTTGAGGAACGGGCTGGATTGGCAGCTCAACATTCCGGGATATAGAATCTTCAGACGAGATAGGAGAGGGGGTAAAAGGGGCAAAGGCATTGCATTATTAGTTAAGGCATCAGTTACTGCAGTAAGGAGAGATGATAAGGAGGGAGCATCGAATGAAGCTTTGTGAGTAGAGCTTAGGAATAAAAAAGGGGCAGCCACATTGTTATGTGTTTATTATAGACCCCCAAATAGTTAGCGGGAAATTGAGGACCAGATATGTGCACAATTTGCGGTGGTGTGTAAAAACAATATCAATAGGGTAATTATATTAGGTGATTTCAACTTTCCCAATATTAATTGGGATAGACATAGTGTTAAGGGCTTGGGTGGAGTGGATTGCTTGAAATGTGTACAGGAGAACTTTTTAGGTCAATATGTAAAGGGTCCAACAAGGGGCGGCGCAGTGCTGGACCTAATTCTGGAGAATGAAGTTGGACAGGTAGCTGAGGTGGTGGTGGCGGAGCATTTTAGTGATAGCGACCACAACATGGTACAATTTAAGCTTGTTATGGACAAAGAAATAGATAAGTTGCATAAAAATGTTTTGGATTGGGGGAGAGTAGATTTTAGTAAAATAAGGCAGGATCTGGCCAAGGTAGACTGGGAACAGCTACTTGTGGCGAAATCTACAGAGCAACAGTGGGGGGTGTTCAAAAAGGAAATGGGGAGGGTACAGGCCTCTAGAGTGATAGGAAGGAGTAACAAGCCCAGAGAACCATGGATGACCAGGAATATTTAGGATAAGATGAGAAAGAAAAGAAAGGCTTTTAACAGGTACAAGGGGAACAAATCAGCTGAGGCATTAGTGGAGTACAGAAATTGCAGGGTGGAGCTTAAGAAAGTAATTAGGAGAGCAAAGAGGGGATTTGAGAGAGCTCTGGATGGTAAAAGTAGGGAAAACCCCAAGATATTCTATTAGTATATCAATGGGAAGAGGATAACCAGGGAAAGAGTAGGGCCCATAAGGGACCAAGGGGACAATCTATGGGTGGAGCCAGAGGACATCAGTAGAGTGTTGAACGAATACTTCTCATCCGTCTTCAACCAAGAAAATGAGGATGAAGGTATTGAACTTGGGAAGAGAGATGGCGAGGCTCTTGAGCAAATTGATACAGGGAGTGACAAAGTATTGGAGGTGTTGGCAGGCTTAAAAGTGGACAAATCTCCAGGTCCAGATGATTTGTGTCCCAGACTGCTGAGGGCGGCTAGGGAGGAGGTCACAGGGGCTCTGATTCAAATTTTTAATTCCTCTATGGCTACGGGGGAGGTGCCAGAGGACTGGAGAACAGCAAATGTGATTCCGCTATTTAAGAAGAGTTGTAGAGATAAGCCAGGGAACAAACAGGCCAGTGAGTCTCACGTCAGTGGTAGGGAAACTATTGGAGAAAATTCTGAAGAAGAGAATCCATCTCCACTTGGAGAGGCAAGGTTTGATCAGGGATAGTCAGCATGGCTTTGTCAGAGGGAGATCATGCCTAACAAATTTGATTGAATTTTTTGGGAAGGTGACCAGGTGTGTAGATGAGGGTAGTGCAGTTGATGTAGTTTATATGGATTTCAGCAAAGCCTTTGACAAGGTCCCACATGGGAGACTTATAAAGAAGGCAAATGCACATGGGATACAGGGTAATTTGATAAGGTAGATTCAAAATAGGCTTAGTTGTAGGAGGCAGAGGGTGATGACAGAAGGATGCTATAGTGACTGGAAGCCAGTGTCCAGTGGTGTCCCACAGGGATCTGTGCTGGGTCCCCTATTATTTGTCATTTATATAAAGACATAGATGACTATGTGGGGGGTAGGATTAGTAAGTTTGCGGATGACACAAAGATTGGCCGGGTGGTTAACAGTGAGGTTGAGTGTCTTGGGCTACAGGGAAATATAGACGGGATGGTCAAATGGGTAGATAAGTGGCAGATGGAATTTAACCCTGAAAAGTGTAAGGTGATACACGTTGGAAGGAGTAATTTGACTTGGAAGCATTCAATGAATGGCATGACACTAAGAAGTTCTGAGGAACAAAGGGACTTTGGCGTGTGTGTCCATAGATCTCTAAAGGTGGAGGGGCGTGTTTGTGGGGTGGTGAAAAAGGCATATGGGACACTTGCCTTTATCAATTGAGACACAGATTACAAAAGTAGGAAGGTCATGTTGGAGTTGTATAGAACCTTGGTGAGGCCACAGGTGGAGTACTGTGTCGCCACATTATAGGAAGGATGTGATTGCACTGGAGCAGGTGCAGAGGAGATTCACCAGGATGTTGCCTGGGATGAAGAATTTAAGTTATGAAGAGAAGTTGGATAGATTTGGGTTGTTTTCATTGGAGCAGAGAAGACTGAGGGGTGACCTGATTGAGGTGTACAAGATTATGAGGGGCATGGACAGGGTGAATAGGGAGCAGCTGTTCCCCTTAGTTGAAGGGTCAATCACGAGGGGACATAAGCTCAAGGTGAAGGGCAGGAAGTTTAGGGGGGATGTGAGGAGAACCGTTTTTACCCAGAAGATGGTGATGGTCTGAAATGTGCTGCCTGGGAGGGTGGTGGAGGCGGGTTGCCTCACATCCTTTAAAAAGTACCTGGATGAGCGCTTGGCACATCATAACATTCAAGGTTATGGGCCCAATACTGGTAAATGGGATTAGGTAGGTAGGTCAGGTGTTTCTCACGTGTCGGTGCAGACTCGATGGGCCGAAGGGCCTCTTCTGCACTATGTGATTCTGTGATTCTGAGTTGGCTATTTATTTTACAGCAGAACATTGTTGGAGATCTGAGAATGAGACATCAATATAAATAGATAGACAAAAAAGCAATAAACAAATTGGTAATGGAGGAAAGAAAAATCATTTTGGAAAAAGGGGGGAACGTTAGCCATCATAGAAATAGCTAATGAGCACTGGTTAATGGACAGAAAACAGAGGAGAGGAATAAATCAGACATTTTTGGGTAGGTAGGCTGTAACTAGCAGGATGCCTCAAGAATCAGTACCTGGGCATCAGCGATTTACAATCTAAATTATTAACTTAGATGAGAGGGCTGAGTGTAACATATCCAAGTTTGCTAATGATACAAAGTTAAGTGGAAGTTAAGTGCTGAGGAGGACACAAAGAGGCTGCAGAGGGATACAGTCAGGATGGGCAAATGGGAAAGAACATGGCTGCTGAAATATAATGTAGTGAATTGTGAAATTATCTACTTTGGTAGGAAAATAAAAGAAAGCAAAATATTTTTTGAACAGAGAGAGACTAGGAAATGTTTGCATTCAGAGGGATTGATATGACATGTATCACAAAGTAACATGCAGGTACTGCAAGCAATTAGGAAAACAAACGGCATGTTTGCTTTTGTTGCAAAGGTTTTGTTACAAAAGTATATAAGAGTAATGAAGTGATTACAGGGCATTGACAAGGCCACACCTGGAGAACTATGAGCAATTTTGGTCTTCTTACCTAAGGAAGGACATACTTGCCTCGAGGTAGTGCAACAAAGGTTCACTAGAATGGAGCCTGGAACAAGAGGATTGACCTAAGCAGAGAAATTGAGTAGGCTAAGGCAATATTCCCTGGTTTAGAAGAATGAGAGGTGATTGAGCAGAAGCATATAAAATTCTTAAGGGGTTTGGCAGGGCTGGAGGCTGAGAAAATGTTTCTGACTAGGCAATCTAGAACATGGGGTCACAGTCTCAGGATAAAGGGGACAGCGATTTAGGACTGAACTGAGGAAAAATGTCTTCACTCAAAGGGTTGTGAATCTTATGAGTTCTCTACCCCAGTGGGCTGTGGATGCTCAGTCACTGGGTATATTCAAGACAAATGTTGAAAGCTTTTTGGATACTAAGGGAATTAAGGGATATGGGGATAGTGCAGCAAGATGGAACTGATGGAAGACGAGCCATGATCATACTGAGTGGCAGAGCAGACTCGAAGGGCCAAATGGCCTACTCCTGATCCTATTTCATGTGTTCTTAAGAATATTTAGGAAACAAGTATGCGACTCATGCTTTGTTAAATCAGCATCATGCTTGCATGACAAAAGTAATTTGGGATATTCATAAGCTGTGCCCCTAGCCAAGCTGTTCCAGTATAGTTAAAACACTGGCATCTACCCGGCTATGTGGAAAATTGCCCAGGTATGTCCTGAACACAAAAAGCAGGACAAATCCAACCTGGTCAATTACCGACCCAACAATCTACTCTCGATCATCAGTAAAGTAATCGAAGGGGTCATCAACAGTGCTATCAAGCGGCATTTGCTTAGGAATAACTTGCTCGCTGATGCCCAGTTTGGGTTCTGCCAGGACCACTCAGCTCCTGACCAAATTACAGCCTTGGTTCAAACATGAACAAAAGAGCTGAACTCCTGAGTTGAGGTGAGAGTGACTGCCCTTGACATCAAGGCAACATTTGACAGCGTGTGGCATCAAGGAGCCCTAGCAAAACTGGAGTCAATGGGAATCAGGTGGAAAACTCTCCACTGGTTGGAGTCATACCTAGCACCAAGGAAGATGGTTGTGGTTGTTGGAGCTCAGTCATCTCAGCTCCAGGACATCATCACAGGAGTTCCTCAGGGTAGTGTTCTCAGCCCAACCATCTTCAGCTGCTTCATCAATGACCTTCCTTCCATCATAAGGTCAGAAGTGGAGATATTCACTGATGATTGCACAATGTTCAGCACCATTCGTGACTCCTCAGATACTGCAGCAGTCCATGTCCAATTGCAGCAAGACCTGGACAATATCCAGGCTTGGGCTGACAAGTGACAAGTAACATTCCTGTCATACAAGTGTAAGGCAATGACCATCTCCAACAAGAGAAAATCCAACCATCACCCCTTGATGTTCAATGGCATTACCATCACTGAATCACTCACTATCAATATCCTGGGGGGTTACCATTGACCAGAAACTAAACTGGACTAGCCATAAAAATACTGTGGCTTCAAGAGCAAGTCAAAGGCTATGAATCATGCGACAAGTAACTCACCTCCTGACTCCTCAAAGCCTGTCCACCTTCTACAAGGCACAAATCAGGAATGTGCTGGAATGCTCCCCACTTGCCTGGATGAGTGCAATATTCAAGAAGCTTGACACCATCCAGGAGAAAGCAGCCCGCTTGTTTGGTACCACTTCCACAAACATTCACTCCCTCCAAAACTGACGCACAGTAGCAGCGGTGCGTGCCATCTACAAGATGCACTGCAGGAATTCACCAAGGCTCCTTCGACAGCGCCTTCCAAACCCATGACCACTGCCATCTAGAAGGCCAAGTGCAGTATATAGATGGGAACACCAACACCTGGAAGTTCCCCTCTAGGCCACACACCATCCTGACTTGGAAATATATCGCCGTTCCTTCACTGAGTCAAAATCCTGGAACTCCCTTCCTAACAGCACTGTGGGTGTACCTACACTACATGGACTGCAGCAGTTCAAGAAAGCAGCTCACCACCACCTTCTCAAGGGCAACTAGGGATGGACAATAAATGCTTACCCAGCCAGCAAAGCCCACATCCCGTGAATGAATTAAAAAAAAAATATACCACAACACTCTGGGATAAAATATTTACTGTAAATAGATTTGAAAAGATAATGGACCAAAATTTTCTTGGGGTTCCTTCTGACCTTCTCTTTTACTTTTACAGAAGATCAATAGAAACCCTGGAGAAACAATGTGAGCCACCAAATTTCTGGTGAGAGATCGGGAAATCTATAGACATCTTACCACCATTAATTCAGACAATGTTAAGTATTATCGAAAATAAAAAAATACATACCCCAAATGCTCCAAAACCAAAGATAATGACAATGAAGTCTACAACATCAGCCATGAACATCAACACGTAGACATCTGTTACTGCACTATACTCTGGATGGATAATGTTGTAGAAGAAATGTTTGATTGGGATATATATTTGAAGAGTTCTGAAAAAGAATAAAATACTGAATGAAATGCATATTAACAGTCATAGGTTATATTGACATTTTGAGTTTTAAATTTAATATATGATCTAATGATTCTTTACCATATAAAGTAGGAGAGAAACAAGAAGAACAAAGTTACACTTATCTGGCATGTTTAGGCTATCCCTAAGTGCTTTATAGTCAATTAAATACTTTTGAAGCAAAGTCATTGTTGTAATGTAGTTATTGACAGTTTATTTGCATCAAACTGATTTGGTTTCTCTATAACTTAAAATGATGGTCATCAAGATTGAAGACCAAACTAAGTTTGTTGCCCTTTTATCGGTCATTATTGACATGCCATTGTTTGTATCTATAAAATAAGCATGTCAAAAAGGGCCATACCTATAAACATTGTAATTTGAGATTAAAATATAAAATAATTACAATATAAAAAAGCGTGATTATTTCAAAAAGCCATTTTAACTTTCCAATTAATTATCAAAACTTGTGTTAAAAGTGGGAAATAGTTCTAGAGTATATCAAGTTCACTAGCAAAACACTGGCTACTAGTCAAACCAGAACTTCCTCGGATACATTTCCTCAATCTCAAAATTTCCCCATCATGGCTTCACTCTCTGATGTTGAAGGTACCTTTCCCAAGCCCACTTAAACTAAGTAGTACAGAATAATCATGAGACTAATTTGTAGAATAGAAACATCGAACAACATGTGTGTTCCTATTCAAATATTATCACTGTAAAATCCATAGTAGGAGTTACATGTCCCTCTTAATATTCCTCACTTCCAATGGTAACCAATTGTGGCTAAGACAGTGGCTGAGAATTTTCAGGATCCGACAGGAAATGGGAGGTGGAACCTAAAGTGGGTGGCGAAGGTTCTTCTGCTCCAATTCCCATTTGTGGTACAGTCACGTGCTGGCCGGCCATTTTTTTTTATTCATTCACCAGATGTGGGCTTCACTAGCTGGACCAGCATTTATTGTCCATCCCTAGTTGACAAGATGGGGTGACCAATCACTCAGCAGCCAGAAGTGGGCTAAGAGACGGCAGTTGCATTATCACCTAATGTGGAAGTGCTGGCGCTATGCTTCAAGGTCTGAAAGCACCCAAACTCTGATCTGAAAGGTCTTTGCCTCAGCAATCCTTCTGTAAGTGTCATGAGAAGACAAAAGCCAGCCACAATAAAGGGCCAGAGGTGCCTGTGCCACACATTCCCACAGGATCCAGAAACCTTTGACCACCCCCTCTCCAATCTTTCAGGAGCCTTTGACTTCCTCCCCCAGCATCCAGGAATCATTGAACACCTCAGCATCTAGGAGCCTTTGACCATGTCACCAGCATCCTTGCAAGGAAACTGCTTGTCCGCATGGGAGAAGCAAGATCCCAGAGGCCAATGGTTCAGTGATAACTCCCTGCGTGATCTTTTTCAGGCCACTGAGGCAAGGCTGGAGGTCCTCTTCCCCAAGGACAGAAAGAGGAGACCAACCCACCTAATCAAGCAAGCCTGGGCAGAGATCGCAAAGGAGGTTGGCAGCTCTAGGGAGAACATGGCTGCAGTGCCGCAAGTGGGTCAACAAGTTTCTCTGCTCTGGAAGGCTAAGAACCACACCTCAGTTCCCTTTGGGAAGCAGCAAATGGATATAAGTGAAGGTGTGAATGCTGGGGAGGGAGAGCTCATCATGTGAGTGGCAATGATTGCAGGTTGCAGCATCTCCTTGGAAAGGGGACATCAGCCGGGTATTATTGACCTTTTCAAGGCACTCCGAAGTGGCCCAATGGCATGGCATTGGGCACCGCAATAAACGTATAAGGCGATTAGGCATTGCGTTTGTTCTAGAGTGGCTACTCATATTGTTCTTTTGTGTTACCACAAGAGAAGACAGCCCAGAATGCCACAAGGGGAAGACTGGTGGTGGAGTCCCGATCAACACCATTCTGAATCCCATGGAGGAGGAGGCTCAAGAGCTGGAAGGGTATCAGGCTGGCTGTTCCACAGCTGGAATGCAGATGCAGGATGCTGGGTCATCTCACCATCAGGGATGAGGGAAGCCTCTGGTGAACATAAGGGATGGTGTACGTGTCCTCCAATGTGCAGACATCGATGTGAGATGTAGCTAACTTGTGGACTCCTATCTGGAGGAGTGAAAAGTGCAGAATATTCTGTTTTCTCTCACAGGTCAACCACAGGAAGAGCTACCATCTATGAAGGCACTCAATTTCCTCCTCCTAAGAGGGTGCAGTGTCACATCATCCTCCTGAACCCTCCACTAGTGCAGATACTTTCCTCTCAGTGGAATAGATTCAAGGTCACAATCTGGTGCTCATTGCAAGCCATGGGGGCAGGCTTGCTATCCTGTGGCTTGGGATGAACTTGGCAGCAGCCTTTTGGCTGCCTGAGACCTGGTAGGTTCGGCATGTTGAGGGACTACTGCATAGGTACAGGAGTCTCCTCTATTATCATGGCACCTTGAGGTGTTGATGTCACTGACCACTGTCCACACTCAGCACCGTGCACATGCCTGATGATGGAAGACAGTTGGAGGACTACGGGAGGCAAGGCTCATTCTGAACCCCAGGCTGATGACCTGCCTCTGGAATTGTCCATGCTGGAAGTGTACTGTGAGGTGCATGAAGATCTGGAGGAGCTTCCAGAGGATATCTGTGCCCTGGCATGGAAGTGGAGGAGTACATCCAGGCCATGAGTGCTGCTATTTCCCTCTCATTTGCACTCATGGCTTCCTCCATTGAGAGTTTAGCGGTTCTCTCGGAGAGCCACATCCAGTATGCCAATCAGTGGATGCTGGAGGTGTGGGCAGACTTTCATGTTATTGCCTTGTCCATGAGCTCAAGGATGTGGTAACAGCAAAAGGGGGAATGGCACCTGGAGTCTCAACCAGGTCCTCGTCCTTCTCATGTCAGTAGGGAGATACAAATGTGCCTTACAAGGAAGGAGGATCCACTATCTTTGTCTTCTGAGGGCTCCTCTCAGGGCGTTCTGAATGTGGACAGTGGCTCCTTAGCCCCTCTGTCAGTGACACCAGCACCTCAAGGTGCCGTGATGATACAGGAGACTCCTGCACCCATGCAGTAGCCCCTCAGCATGCCTAGCCCACCTGCCAAGTTCATCCCAAGCCACAGGATAGCAAGCTTGCCCCCACGGCTGGCATTAAGCACCTGCAAAAGATTTAAGAAAACACACTTGATGCATTTGGTGATTAGACAGTTAATTATTACCTCCTTGTGTGTGATGATTAATCTAATAAATGTCTGATTTGGTTAATGAAAGTTTCCATCCAATGTTGGTAGCCTTCTGACACTGCAAAAGTGGCATGTATTAACTTAAGTGCTGGCTAGGGGGCTCTGGGGTTACAGCAGAGGTGATTGGCATTAGTGAGCTTGGAGTGTACAGCTTTATTTGGTTGACCGGTTGCAGTGGTTAGGCTAAGCTGAAAGGAGTAGATATAAGTGTCTCGCAAGCCTCCATTATGCCTATATCTTGGCACCTTGCAAGTAGAACAAGATGCTATGGAGTCACATCAGCCTCGTCATCTTCCTCCTCGTTCCATTATGTCTTCAGCAGCCAGGGCCTCCCCCACTACAGCACCAGGTTGTGTAGAGTGTATCAGACCACTTTCAGGGAGTCTTTCACTGGAGCATACTGAAATGCCCCACTTGATCAATCCAGGTACCTGAATATCATTGCAAGGAGATCAATGATTTGCTTGACAGTCATTCTGGTCGCAGTGTGGCTTGCGTTATAACAATCCCCTGCCTCAGTCCATGGTTTTCTCACTGGTGTCAGCAGCCATCTCTTCAGTGGAATGGTGGTGGCTGAAGAGATGTGTGCAATGTGTTCTTGTTGCCTTTTGGATCCTTGATTTTGGTAATAATCACACTTTAAGCTTGGAAAGATGAGAGCTCTTTATGGTTAATACTTGCCATGCTGCCCTGTACAAAAGAACAACTGTTTCTGTGACACAGCATGAGTCTCTAGTGCAGCCATTAAATGTGTCTCCCTGGAACACTTATACTTAACAATTAGTTCCTAGCTAATTAGCTCTTAACAGATACTTACAGATAATACAACAATATATAACACCCTGTTGCTTGCCATTTCAACACTCCACCCTGCTCTCATGCCCACATGTCCATCCTTGGCTTGCTGGTTTGTTCCAGTGAAGCTCAACGCAAACTGGAGGAACAGCACCTCATCTTCCGACCAGGCACTTTACAGCCTTCCGGACTGAACATTGGATTCAACAATTTTAGATCACAAACTCTCTCCTCCATCCCCACCCCCTTCCCGATTCCCCCCTTTTTTTCCCAATAATTTATATAGATTTTTCTTTTCCCACCTACTTCCATTATTTTGAAATGTATTTCCATCCATTGTTTTATTTCTACCTTTTAGCCTTTTTTGATTCCTTCACCCCACCCCACCTCCACTAGGGCTATCTGCACTTTGCTTGTCTTGCTTTCTACCCTTAATTAGCACATTCTTCAGATAATATCACCACCTTCAACACCTCTTTGTCCTTTTGTCTGTGACATCTTTTGGTTATCTCCACCTATCACTGGCCCTCTATCAAGCTCTACTTGTCCCACCCCCCCTTAAACTAGCTTATATTTCACCTCAACTCTATTTTTACTTAGTTCTGTTGAAGGGTCATTAGGACTTGAAATGTTAACTGTGCTCCTCTCCACAGATACTGCCAGACCTGCTAAGTTTTTCCAGGTATTTTTGTTTTTGAATATATAACACCCCCCCTTCTTTAAAACATAATATCCCTATCAATATAGCTGTACCAATCATTAACTTTTCTAAAATAAAGAAGATTATCAATCGACTTTTGGAAATAAACTGAACCTCTTCTTAGAGTCTTTTATAGTATATATGAATTCTTTTCTAAAAATATTATTCACGGTATCGCTTAGGTGGTAAGATGTTGTGTCTCCACCTTGTAGATTGGCATTTGTTATTCTTAGTGGTGAATTGCCATGCTGCACGGGTGATGTTGTACGTGTTGTCCCTCATGTTGCAGGAGTCATGCTTGCTAATGCTAATGTTGTGTCATTTGCTGGTGATGTTGTTAATGTTGTCTCCCTGGATATTGATGTTTCCGATGGTCTTTTCCGTTTATCCAACACTGGTGCAGGTCAAATGTGGACTCTGTTTCTTTTCAGTTGCTTACCGGTTTTGATCTCAGTTGCCTTGGTCTCAGACACTTTGGTGTCTCAGCTTCAACAACAACTTTTGCTGGGCTCCAGGTTTTCATGTTTGGATCCTGTACATGTATACTTTGTGCTTTCAACAGTCCAGGTAGGGATTTAGCATGTTTGTTGAAGTGCTGACCTTCTTCCTGTGCTTCAGTGAGTTAAGTGAATTTCTTTTCTCTGGGAACTGTCGCATCCAGCTATTTCATGCAGTAGGATGGTTCCTATGTTGATTGTGTTCTCAAATTCACCGTCATCTTCCATTTACCCTGGTTTATTTTCCTGCTCAGTTGCTCTGCTGTCTCAGGTACCACCTTCTCCCTTTGTTGTGCATATTTTTTTCCCAAGTTCTGCAGATTTATCCAGATGCGGGACATTTCCTCCTGTCTGTGAATTCATGTGGTACTCCACAGCTTCTGTACATCTTTCTCTTTGTTGTACATTCTTTTGTTGCTGCTGGACTACATCAGCCCTGCTGCCTTCCTCTTGGCTCAATATGTTTTTTATTCATTCATGGGGTGCGGGCCAGCATTTATTGCCCATCCCTAATTGCCCTTGAGAAGGTGGTGGTGAGCTATCTTCTTGAGCCACTGCAGTCCATGTGGTGTAGGTACACCCACAGTGCTGTTAGGGAGGGAGTTCCAGGATTTTGACCCAGTGATAGTGAAGAAACAGCAATAAGTTTCCAAGTCACGATGGTGTGTGGCAGGGAGGGGAACTTCCAGGTGGTGGTGTTCCCATACATCTGCTGCCCTTGTCCTTCTAGATGGTAGTGGTTGTGGGTTTGGAAGGTGCAGTCTAAGGTGCCTTGGTGAGTTTCCGCAGTGCATCTTATAGACGGCATGCACTGCTGCCACTGTGTGTTGGTGATGGAGGCGGTGAATGTTTATGGATGGAATGCCAATCAAGCAGGCTGCTTTGTCCTGGATTGTGTCCAGCTTTTTGAGTGCTGCACTCATCCAGGCAATTGGAAAGTATACCATCACACTCCTGACTTGTGCCTTGTAGATGGTGGACAGGCTTTGTGGAGTCAGGAAGTGAGTTACTTGCTGCAGGATTCCGAGCCCTCGACTGAAGGCTAGCCACTTGGGTAATCAGTATCTTCACCTGTCTGCTCATGGCTTTGTGTGCTCTGGCAGTGTCTGCAGCCTGCGATATTGTGAGCTCGTCCTTCCCAATTAGCGCTTTCTGTACTTCAGGGTGTGCAGGGCCCCATATTAGTTGATCTATCAGCCTTTCATCCGTGACCTTAATCTTACATTTTCTAGCTGCATTTTTTAATGTTGTTACAAAGTTATCAATGGACTCACCTAATTCCTGTCTAAGGCCTTGAAATTCATACCAGTAGATCCGATGATTCAATTTTAACTGGAGATGAGTGCTGAATCTTTCAAAAAATATGTTTGACATTTTGCTGCCCTCTTCAGTAAGCTCCGAGCTGTTAAATACACTTAATCCCATTTCTCCTGCTCACAGAAAGATATAGCTGACCCTCTCTTCATTGCTAATGCCTTTTAGGAAACTACCGAATGTCAATCTGCACTTTTTAATCTTCGCAAATGCCTCTATGAAATCTTTAGCTTATGGGCCATAGCTGTGCATTCATTGTTATGCTGGTCGACATTTCGTTTATCGTTTTTGCATGGCTCACTCAGATTTTCCTCTGGCACTAATGCTGATTTTCCAAATCAGCACTAAATTAATTTAAAATGCTTTAGGTTTACTCTCAGACTTATCGCCACCGTGCTATGTGTTCTTGTTGCCTTTTGGATCCCTGATGTTGGTAACATTCACACTTTGAGCTTGGAAAGATGAGATGTCTTTATGTTTAGTGCTTGCCATTCTGCCTTGTACAAAAGGAGGACCAGTTTGGATCTGTTACATGGTACATGAGTCTCTAGTGCAGCTGTGAAATTTGTCTCCTAGTTCTTAGATCTTTATAGATATTACAACAATATGGGTTGAATTTTGCATGCCTGCTAGCGTCAGGCATGCTTGGCGGTGTGAGCAGACAATATGGTGAGAAGGTCAGAAATTGGTTTCATAACGTTGTGAAACCAGTCTGCAATCATCTGCTCAGCCTGCCGATGGCGTACTGCGTTCCCCACCATTGGACATTGGGAACCTCATTGTAATATATTTGCAAATCATTATGAGGCCAGAGCGCCGGAATCATCCCCGCACTCTGGATCGTCTGCCCATGTCGGCATGAGTGCACACTGGTGCAGAACACGCCTTGACAAGTGTGACATGCAGAAGTCAGGACTTACTGCCAGGGCCTTGCTCACATCGCGGATATCTGAGGAGCAGAAGATGCTGGAGCCCGACAGCAATGGCACACTGGAAGAACGTCCATGGAGTACTGGCTGGATTCTCATGGACATGGCTCCATGGCGAAGCAGCTCATGAAAGTTGGAAAATCGCTGTTGAGAGTCTGCTCACAACGGATGATGGATGATGGGGTGGAGAGGAAGGTCCAGCTGTGAGTAGGAGAGGATGGTGTACCGGGTGTGGGAGAGGAGGGTCAGGGAGCGACTGGGAGAGTAAGAGATGTCAGGATGGGGTGAGTTTGGGAGGGGGAGAATGAAGATGTCAGGGTGGGGCGAGGTTGGGAGGGGGCATGAAGTTGTCGGGGGGGTTTAAGAACGGGGAGGAATTATGGGGGGAGACGGGGGTAACACAGGAGAAGACGGCAACTGGGAGGTAAACAAGCAGAGTCAGCATTGCTTCATGAAGGGGAAATCATGCCTGGCAAATTTATTAGATTTCTTTGAGGAGGTAATAAGCAGGATAGATATAGGGGAACCCATATATGTAATATAATTGAATTTGCAAAAGTTGTTCGATAAGGTACCACACATAAGGCTACTTAATAAGATAAGAGCCCATGGTGTTGGGGGTAGTATATTAACATGGATTGAGGATTGGCTAACTAATAGAAGACAAAATTGGGATAAGGGGGCATTTTCAGGATGGCAACCTGTAACTATTGGAATGCCACAGGGAGCAGTGCTGGGTCCTCAATTATTTACAAGACATATTAATGACTTGGATGAGGGAAGTGAATGTACTATCACCAAGTTTACGGATGACACAAAAATAGATGGGAAGGGAAATGGTGAGGATGACTCAAAGAATCTACAGAGGGATACAGACAGGTTAGGTGAGTGGGCAAAAATTTGGCAGATGGAATATAATGTGGGAAAATGTGAGGTTATGAACTTTGGCAGGAAGAATAGAGGAGATAAATATTATTTACATGGAGAACAACTGCAGAAAGCTGCAGCACAGAGGGATTTGGGGGTCCTCGTGCATGAATCCTAAAAAGCTACCATACAAGTTCAGCAGGTAATAGGGAAGGCAAATGGAATGTTGGTCTTTATTTCAAAGGGAATGGAGTATAAAAATAGGGAAGTCTTGCCAAAATTATACAAGGCACTAGTTAGACCATATCTAGAATACTGTGAACAGTTTTGGTCCCCTTATCTAAGGAAAGATATACTGGAATTGGAGGCCTTCAAGAGATGGTTCACTAGGTTGATCCTGGGGATTGAGGGATTTTCTTAAGAGGAGAGGTCGGGCCTGTACTCACTGAAGTTTAGAAGAATGAGAGGCAACCTTATTGAAACATATAAGATTCTTAGGGGGCTTGACAGGGTAAGTGCTGCGAGGTTTTTCCCCTTGTAGGAGAGCCTAGGGCCAGAGGTCATAATCTCAGAGTAAGGGGTGAACCATTTGAGACAGAGATGAGGAGGAATTTCTTCTCTCAGAGGGTAGTAAATCTGTGGAATTCTTTACCACAGAGGGCTGTAGAGGCTGGGTAGTTCAGTATATTTGAGGCTGAGATAGGCAGATTTTTAATCAATAAGGGAACCAAGGGTTATGGGAAAAAGGCAGGAAAGTGGAGTTGAGGATTATCAGATCAGCCAGGTTCTCATTGAATGACAGAGCAGGCTTGATGGACTGAATGACCTACTTCTGCTCCTACGTCTTATGGTCTTATGCTAAGAGGGCTGGAAGGTGTAAGAGAAGGAGTTCAGAGTGGGGAAGGAGTGCAGAGAGGGGAGAGAGTCTGGGGAGAGGAAGGAGTGCGGAAAGGGGAGGGAGCAAGGGTGGAAGAAGAAGTAAGGGTGGAGCAAGAAGTAAGGGTGTCTGAAAGTGTCAGGAAGAGGGAAGGAATGATTCTGGAGGAAGAAGTAAGGATGGGGGAAGAAGTAAGGCTGGAGGAAAGAGTCAGGAGGGGGCAAGGATTAAGGATGGCTAAAGAAGTGAGGGTGCCTGAAGGAGTCAGGAAGGGGGAAGGACTAAACGGGGGTGGAGTCCGGGGGAAAGGACTATAAGGGGAGGAGTCTGGGGGAGGTGGGGAAAGGAAGGAGTCTGGGGGGTCGGGAATAAGTCCGGAGGGGGTATAGTCCAGCTGAATGTGCAATGGAGGGCTCTGATGAGTCCATGACTGCCTCCTGGAGAGTGAACTGAGGGTGGGTATGGAACAAGGGAAGAGGGAAAATGACCAAGGGCAGAGTGAGTTGGTAGGGTGGGAAGGTGAAGGTTCGATGGTAGCAATAGAAGGAACGGCGAGGGTGGTTGGTGGGGACTCGGAGGCAGACACGGGTCCTGGGCATGGGAAGGAGGAGGTTGGGGATGTTAATGTGGATGAGGGTGGTATTTTCAGGAAGGAAAGCAATGTGCATATTCACCTCAACATCCCAGAAGGAAAAGGGATGTGGCTGGTAAGTCATGGAGGGGAAGTGGAAGGTGATGACAGGCGGGGTTAACAGTGATGGGGGAAAGGAAATGGGTGATTGGGGGAGGGGAAAAGATGGGGCAGTGCACGAAAAGCTGAATCATAACCATGCTGTCTAAATCAAAATTGAAACTGGAGTCGTGGTGGGTGTGATCAGGTGCTGCATAGAAGTGTGATCATTGGGTGGCTGAAGATACAGGTCAGCTCAGATAGACAACTCCTGTGTGGAAACAGATGGAGAGAGTGTGGGCAGGACACATGGTACTGCATGGAATGTTTGTGCAGTGAGTGGAGCCATGGACGGGATGAGGACGCAAGCTCGAGAGGGTATGAGCCTGATGGAGATGTGAGAGTGTGTGTGAGAGTTAGTGATATTGTCCCTTGAGGTGTGAGATCCCTAAGGATGTGTGATGGGTTTGTGAGTGTGTGAATTGAGAGTGATTAGAAGAGTGAGTTATCCTGGCGGAATGGATGATACCACTTATCCTCTTGCAGCACTGGGTGACTGTCCTCTTTTGCAGGGCATTGGCGCTGACCACCGCTGTCACTGCCTCCCATGCTGGATTGTTGATGCAGCTGCTCCTCCTGCAGCCTAACCGGGGTAGAGGACATCATAATGGGCATCCACAGCATCCAAAAGGCACTTGCGGGACGCATGTCTAAACCGGAGGGGCTGCTTTCTTTTTGTCTTTCGGGGCCATCCTGTCTTCTATGCAGCAGTCCTGGGCTGGAAGCACTGAGAAGTATGTGCATGGCTACACTTTAAATATGGCGCCCCCTGTGATGAAGCGACAAGGTGATGGCATGATGGGTGAATGAGGGCCCACCCGTCATCAAAACAGCATGTTTCCCGGGAATGCATAATTAATGCGCCAGATTTGGGACGATATGGCATGAAAAGCTGTCATTGCGGCTGACGGGTAAAACGTCATTAACTTAGTGCAAATCTGAGATGATTCCATCTTATAGAACAATGTGTCACTGGAAGTGCTGGAGAATGTATTCTTTGTGGCTGCTCCCAGAGAAATTGGCACACCCCTGAAGGATTTGCTGGCTGTGGTCACAGACAATTTACAAATTACGGGAATAAAATCCCTTCCAGTTATTGAAGGTCATTGGTTGATCTGTGGAAAATTTGATGGCCTCCTGGTGAAATCCAGCAATGGCAACCAAGTCCTCTGGCTCTCACGACCTGACTGCATCAGTTCAGAACTTTATGCAGTGTTGGTCATCCTAAAGAGGGCATCTGTTATTGCCTTGATGCAGTGATGTGTGGTTGATTGGGAGATGCTACATATGTCTCCCATGTGTCCCTAGAATGAACCCAAGGCACAGAAATTCAGGGCCACAGTGACCTTGAGAGCCAGTGACATCAGATGACCAACAAGATGACTGGAGCTCAGCTCCACCACCATCATGACACACAGATCAGTCATGGGATATTGGAACAGGCATCGTCTCCAGTGATACTGCAGCTCCACCATCTGGAAGTAGTTCAGCCTTTGTCTGGAGAACCTGGTCACAGGATGCCTTTGTCTCCATGCTGATGTCTGCTTGTGATCCCCTCTGTGCTCTTCTGCCTTTTACCCTTCATGAGGTTGTCCCGGCATGTAACCAGGAGGTTGCTGCTATCCCGATCCATGTGCCTGCACCTCTCTGACTGGGACACCCTTCCAGTAGATGCCGCAACGTTGCCCAGTCCCTCCTGCCTCTCAGACCCCTTTCCTTGCCAGGAATACAATCTCCTCAAGTGGATTTCAGCCCAAATCAATGGCTGCTTTTCTTTCTAGGAAAGAAGGTAAATAGCTTCACTGCGCAGCTGCCAAATGCAGCAATACCAACAGCTGCTGTTCCATTGCCACCCTTTAAAAGATGCCAAGGCTCCCAACCCCATGTCTTTCCAGTGCACTTTCTGTAAAATATGGAGGGGCCCATAAAATTGAGTTTGACTTCCTCCTTCACAAGCTCAAGTGGCTCTCCGTAGTTAATTTTGGGAATGCAAGTGGCATCCCCATATGGCTTGCTGTCAGACACTTGTAAAATTAAGGTTCTGCATGATGAAATTGGGGGCCTGCCCAACCCTGAGCTCACCCCCATAATGTGGAGGGAGGGTGGGCACCAAAATCAGCAGCCCGCTGGCCATATTTAAAGAAGAATTTAAGAATCAATAGGCAAATTATAAAGCCAATTAACCCTGATAATATGCTGCTCACGCCATAAAACAGCATGGACAGCCAAGTGGGAGCAGGCAGCCTGATTTTTCCGAGGTGGTTAAAGGAAGGGGAGGAGTGGGGGGTCACACTTCGGGGGATGCCCTATTCGTAACGTGGCCCCCTCTAAGGTTGAAACCCACTTCCTACCCGTTCCCTCTCTAAAATCCACCCCCTCCCTCTCTAAAACCCACCCCCTCCCCTACCACTGCCCCTAACCTACCCAAACCCTCCCGGCCCAAGACCCTGGAGTTACCTGCATGGGTATCCATCTTCTTCTCCTACTGCAGTCCTGGCAGCAGCCATTGATGCCTTTGTGGCATTGCCTGGACTGCTGGAACTGCCAGCCAATCCGATTGGCCAGCAACTCCATAGGGCGGGACTTCTACCCCGAGGAGTGTCCCCCTGTGTTATCCCTCTGCCTCCATTCCTGTCAGTTTCTGGGCTATAAAATCCTGACCAATATTGATATCTATGATATCTAATCATATCAAATCTGTCTTATTCATATGTTTAGCACACAAATTGCACAATCTGCCTAGCACAAATATACAGGGCAAAAAAGGTCACAAAACAAGTTGGAACTTGTATCTGCCTGTTCACAAAATATTAGCCATCCAATTTTAATGGGTTGGGAGAAGCAAATACTTCTTCTGTCAACATTTGAAAATGTTCCACCATCAATTTGCAGGTTTTACTGAGCTACTTTGGAAATCCTGTATCTGCAAGCTGCTAAGAGGTATAAGTTCTGTTGGATTTAGTGAATACCCCAACACTCAACAATCAATTGGTAATTCACTGTAAAAAGAATGATTGCTGTTGCTCTATTGTTCCAGGAAAAATCACAAAAAATGAGGCAGATCTTTACCTTCAGGCCTCAATTATTTAAATTATCCTTTACTGGGGGCTTGGTTAATGTAAAACAGAGCATGGAAGTTCTGCCATGCTGCACTGCCAGCTGTGCAAAGTTGCCACAGAACATTTTCTTTCTCGTATTATGGTGTGTGTGAGAAATGGATGTTTTGTTTAAATATTGTGGGAGAATATTGTGTTATTCTGTGAAAAAGGCTGTGTGTGTCTGTGTGTGTCTGATTTAATTAAGCTGGGCAGAGATGCAGAGATTAATAGGGGACAGGTTGTCTGGAGGGTTTCAAACGTGAAAAGAATAGAGGTGTTATGTTTGAGGGGCAAGTGAATAGGTTAGATCTACCATTTACATTTTTAGATAAGTTGAGAGTTTTGTTCGAATATCAAAGGGAAGTCAGAGGTGACAAGAAACATGCATACATCTTGTAGGAGTTCCATATGTAATTAAAGGGGGGATATTTTATTTTATTGACCCAAAAGCAAAGACAAGTTGAAAACATGAAAGATCTTATCTTTGGAAGGATTTGAGTTTCAAAGAGGTGTGAAAACAATGGAACCTGAGATGAAAGGGAAAAAGGTTAGTGTGTTACTGAGTTATTGTGGAGAGCTTGCCGGGGCGGTGGGGGGTGGGGGGGGGGGCGTGGGTGGTGGTGGTGGTGATGGATGCTGTAGCTGTTTTTTTGAGCTGTAGCTGTTTGAGGTGTTGGGTTGTTGAGCTAGAGCTGTGAAATGTAGCAACTGGAGCCAAAGCTGGAGCTGTGGCTGAGAGAGAATGCAGTTTGAATCAACCATCCAGTTAAGCCAGAAAACTCTTGGGCTGCAAAAGGCAGTTATATTCTAAAGTTTGGATTTTCACAGCAGAGTGAAAGAGAGTTATGTGGTATGCCTTTATTGAAGCTACGGCAGTTTGCCTTGGGTAATATTACTGGCTTTTTATAGTTAAACATCTATAAAGGAGTGTCACCTGGAAGGTGTTTACTTGTGGGTCTAACCAAGCAGTGAGTCTTTCTTTTAAGGCTAAATTTCACTGTGTATCTGTAATCTTATGTGTTTAAGTTTTTTTTATTCTTGTCAATAAAACATTTACTTTTAATTTTTACAATCCTGAAAGTTTAACTGGACTTCTAACTGCTGAGATCATTGCACTCCCTTCTCATTTTCAGAATACAAAAAAAAAGGGTATGGCCTGTAAGCCAAGTTTCCCTCTGGAATTTGGTTTGCGCAGCAATTAACATTGGCTGTGGTCATAACAGTGAGTTTTCCCCTATTAATATGAGAGTAACAGTGTTGAAAAATGAAAAATGTTTTCCTCTTGTATTGAACATTAACATTAAATGATCCCAAGAAACTTTAGAATTCTTCAACTTGTCCCAAAAATTACCCTAAGATCAGAATAATACCCCTCATAGTACTCATATACCATTTCCCAGAAAAAAACACCAATATTGCTCGTCTAAGTAAATTGGCAAACCAGCAGCTATTAATATTGAACTGAGAGCTGTTTTCTGCTGTGGATTCACATCCCTTTGCAAAAGAATCATGATAGAAAGAAAATTCCATACATTTCCCTAGCCTGGATTCAAACTCAAGGTACTCAGATGAAAAAGACATGGTTCTAAAACTTTACAGCACCACTCCTTCCACAACTGTGTTGCGTCTCTAATAAAATGCCAGAATTTTTTATAACTACCCTGGCATGCTGTATGAACGAATATTTTCTGAAATCTGAATTATATCACTTACTTTGCAATGACAATGGCTTTTGCCTTGATCATTTGCTCTCTTAATTTTTCCAATAAAAGCTCCATTTTACTCTTTGGTTGGACACTGAGTGACCCACTTCCTTTCCGACTACTACTGTTTCGGGTACTTATACTGCCTGTATGAAAACGGAGAAAAAAAAACATTCACCTTGATTAAACAGTTGCTTAGTTTGCAACAAAGCATTTAGTTATGAACATCAGTTATAAGAAATCAGCATTATCAATACTTACACAGTTGAATGGCCTTAGCATGATAAAAAAAAACAAAGGCCTGTGCTTCCACTCATAACGCCTTCCCCTTCAAGGGGAAAATAATCATATGTTTTTGCTGGATGATATCACTAAGCCACTCAAAACAGAGGGACAGGTGGAGGGTGGGTGCCAAAATCGACAACTTGCATGTCATATTAATCAGGTAATCAAGGGACAATTAAACTTGTTATCAAGCCAACTGACCCTAATAATATGCTGCCCACCCCATGAAATATTTTGCGAGAGTAGACAGCCCAATTTTAAAAATAACTTTGTCAAAGGGCAGGAAGGAATAGGGGTTCTAGCTTTGGGAGCTGCCTTTTGCAGATCATGGGGTGGCCCCAAGAGGATGGAATCCCCTCACTTTCCTCCTACCCGCCTGAGCCTTAGATCCACCCCTCCCGCACCCTACCCCGTGCCCGATCCTGACTTGCCCAAACCCCCCCATGGCCAAGACCCTGGACTTACCTGGTCCAGGGATCCTTGGGTCTTCTTCCTCCTCCCCTTACAGTACCTGCAGCGGCTACTAAGTGCTCTAGGTGCTGCTGGGACTGATAGAGCTGCCAGCCAACCGCAGTGGTGGGTGAAAGTCCCACTCGGCTCTTGTTTAGCCTGCCCACAGCGCATTATGGCTGTGAGGCAGGCCGGCGTGCAGCAGGTCAGCTGTATACTAACTTTGCTTTTAGAAGGTCCAGTGTTAGGGATGGGGGGTGGGTGGCGAGCTGTCTGCTTACCCACCCCCCAATCCGATATTATTCAGCCCCTAGATCACATGAAAGGCAAGCTATAAATGCAATATTTTCTTTCTTTTTCTTTAAGTTCTAGGATTCAAAGTGAAAGAAATATTGGGCCTTCCTTTGCTGTGACATCTCTAACTGACTATTTTGTAGTCAGTAGCAACTGAATCAACCTCATCAAAGGTAGATGGCTCAAGGTTTCCTCCTCCTCACTCAGGTTCAAATGCAGACACAAGCTGCCCATTTCTTCATCCATTCATTTCATGGATGGAAAACTGTGGGCAGATTGCACTTAATTTTCAGTGGGTATAGGTATTGAAGAAGGGAGATCTTTAACAATTAACAGAGATAGATTTCCAACCTATCCATCCATTTTGTTTATACTAGGGACAATTTTCATTCCCCAACCATGGTGAAAGATGAGACAAAAATTTAAGATAAAAGCCTACCACATTATGGCTGCCTAAGGCCTGCTGACTCAAGTGACTGCCATTAGAAAAAGAGCAATCGAGCACTCTCAGTAGTTTCCTTTTTTTTAAAATGATCTATGATGATAATATCTCACACTCCCTCTCCCCCTCAAGGGAATTGTAAAATGGTACTCTAATTTTCCTGGCCCCACATTGAGCAGAAACTATATGAACCAGCCATATAACACTGAGACTATAAGAGCAGGTCAGAGGTTGGGAATTCTGCAGAGATGGAACTCCCTTCCTAACAGCACTGAGTGTAACTACACCACATGCAGCGGTTCAAGAAGGTGCTCCCCACCACCTTCTCAGGCAATTAGGGATGGACGACAAATGCCGGCCTTGTCAGCGATGCCCACAGCCTATGAAAGAATAAAACAAAACAACTCATGCAGTACTATACTTGTCACACCTCTACAAATTGGTATGGGATCAAATCAGGCCAGACTTATAGCTGGAAGACCCATTTTGTCCGACGGTACTTCCTGCTATAGTCTAATGTCAGCTTCAATGTTCTTAAAACAAAATTATACTTGGCCTTAAAAAGAGTTCCACCACCCTTTAATATTGCGTTTAATGCAGCAACTGGTTTTGCATACAATTTTTCTGTTATTCTTACTTTGCAGAAGCATAAAATGGACCCGTTAAACTGAATTCAATTATCCAAGCTTTTACACCCTTGGCAACATGAAACAATGATATTCATCACTAGAATTTTTTCTTAACAGTGATTTTATTTCAAACAATTCAATATGAAAGTTTCTTCAACTATATTGGTGAAAATCTTGTTTAATGTTACTGCACCGTAACATTAGCCCTCTATCACTGTTACATTTGCTGGTGAATAAGCTAAATGTAACAATATTGGAAATTCACTGCATTAGTTAATGTTGTCTTCACTACTCAGTGATATGTCTCTTAAAATGAGGCATTAACATAGGTTTTATGCAGCAGCAAAAGTTACATGATAGTCGTTATGAGATTTTTTTTCCAAATATTAAGTTTTAGTACTCTCAAAACTTAATACATTTTTTCTCATGCCTCAAATATCTAAAAATCTTACCTCTTTGTGACCTATGTGATGATCGATTTGAGATCTGTGACCCTGTTGAACTCAATCTTCTGGCTGCTGTCTGTTCTGGAAAATGAACATGTATAGAATCCATAGATGCTTGCAAATTAATTGATTTCAAAGAACCTAGAGAGTTCTTTCTCTGAGATTCATTTAGATGATCTTCTTCCATGTCATCTTTAGTGGAAGTATTTTCATTTTTATCATCCTCGTCCCATAAACCATGGCACTAAAATAAGATTTCAAAATGAATGAAGCATGTAGTTGTAGCCAGAACAATAATTAACACAATATATTTTGTTAACTGCTGGTGAATATATTGCAAAGGTGATAAATCGAATGATAAGGCCTCAGTTCAGTGCTTCAAATGAAGTAACAAAATCAATTGGCTCAATTTGTCAGGCAGATTGCACATGTATATGTTTTTAAATTAAATTTTAATTATAATTGAATGTGGTGCATGACCACTAATTCATCATTATACAAGGCACCAATGCACAAGATTAGCCACACCCAGATCAAATTAATCACAATTGTGTCATGACCACAGACCCTATCCCTGAATTACTTACAGGCATACTGAACTTTTAAATAAGACATGTTTTTTTAAAAGGACATGCAAGCAAAAGCTGGCTGTGACTGTAAGATCACCACTTGCTGGAAAATTTTTATGTGGATTACTTGACCAACTAGTTCAGGGAGAACAGAATGTCACACCTAAAAGGTGTGACTCACCCTACTTCAGACAGAGGCACTTCAAAGGAATAGATACAATGCAAACTGAACTGAAATCTCCTATGGTTGTGGAGATAATGGAAAATTATTACCACCTCAGGCAAAACCACCTCCTGTTATAACCCAGACTGTGAACATGAACTGAGTTGAAGAGAAAACAGATATGGGTGAAAGACAAGTTTGTTCTTTCCCTTCCAGAAATACACAAGGAAAGGGGTTTAAAAAAGCCAACTGCAACCCTAGTTCTGTGTGCCTGTTTTGATGTTACAGGCCTGGTGTACAAAGATGTGCTGTGAAGGTCACAGCTGAAGAACATCAACTAGGCATCCCCTCTCTCTCTGGAAGGAAGTCACAAAAGGAAAAGGAAATAAGACAAATCCTTTCAGCCAACCTATAGAACCAAGAATTTCCAAATCCACTGCTCAACTGCCAAGGTCAGCTCTACTGGAATCACCTAGCTTAATGGCCGCAACGGTGCCATCTAGTCCTCACGGACAAGCCAAAAGACTGATTCATATAGCTTTTTAACTTTTATTTCTGGACTCAATTTCTCATTTCTAATCTGTGCGTACGTGTGTTGTGTTTTTATTATTTTTTTCTACATTTAGTAACTAATAAACTCACTCTTTCTTAGGCTCAAAAAAAGCCTGGTTAAATTTGCTCCTTTTAAAACATAAATATATGTTAACCATAAGTACAAAGGTATCCATGAGGGAAGGGATCCTCTTTAAGTTAACCTTGCTGCTACCAAGGGTGTTGAATAAAGAAGGGGAGACAGTTCATTCCTCCTCACCCAGGAGCATAACAATTTGGGGTATCTCATCTGGGATCATAACAAATTGGGGGACCTCACCTGGGGTCTGATTGTAACAATTGCAAGTTTGTACTAATTGTGCTCATTTACAGGCCTCCAAGTAAGTGCAAAAATTAAGCTGTTTTATTTGAATTAAGCATAAGATACTAATAATAACATTTTAAAAGCTCCTGAATATAACTTTTTAGAATTTATAAGGAGCTGATTACTGTACTGACTATGAAACTATGCTATGTATTGTTTAAAGTCATTTTCAGCTATTTAAAATCATGAGCAGTGAACCAGCCAGGCCCTCTGATTAAAATATTTGTTTTTATGATGAACTTATTTTCAGCTCTAACTGCACAAGTTACATAAATACATCAAGGAACATGCTTTAAAGTAAGTTTTAAAAAAAAATTATGTTTTAAAATGCTGCTCAAATTCATGGGTTCACAGAGGACTTTATGGCTGGATTATACAGCTCCCTAGAGCTGGGTTGGAAGGCTGAGGGGTGACTCTGTAAAATTGGATGTCATCCCAGCAGCACTGTTCCTGGTGCCTACCTATCTCCCACCACAATTTAACCAGCAGTAGGGAGGCATCAAGAGACCCACCCGCCCGTGGGTCAAATGAGGCCCTTGAGTGACCAATTAATGGTACTTAAGGCCTCCTCCTGCTGCCATTGTGATTTATCTGCAACAGGGAGGCCCACGCCAAGCATTCAGCCTGGCAGGTTTCCCTGGTTGATCTAATGGCCCATCAAGTGAGGAAAATGGATGCCACATTTTCAGGACCCTTGTGCCCATTGGAGGCCCCAGCCCCAGGTCTTGCATGCCCTCATTTTTCCCACCCCCACTGCACCCCCCAGCCCCACAACCCCCCAACCAGGGCTTGCCAGCCTGGCTCCAGTAAGACTCAGACCTATCTTAAAGTCTCAGCTCACAGCTCGCTTTCTTCAGGACTGGCTGCAGTCCCAGCAGTGACCACTGCTCCCGATGGTGCTGCTGGGACCAGACAGCTGCTGGCCACTCTACTGGCCAGCTGCTCCTGAAGGCAGGACATTCTCCTCAGATGCGGGTGGAAGGCCAGTTTCAACCAAATTAATGGATTTTAAATGGCTGCGGGTTAAGGAGGCTGACTTTTATATGGGGATGCAGGAACACAAAACCGCGCATGAAATCCAGTCCTCACATTCAGTAAAATGCAAATGAGTTTGATTGGAAACTCGAGAGAAAATATTTATCATAAGTAGTGCAACTTATTGCTGATTGTGCTCAAAGCAGAAATCTGGTCCCACTGCATGTGGATGTATATGCCTGCATTTAATTTCTGTGTTGGATTGGTGGTTTGGGGGGTAGCATCCTTTACATCAGGTTTGTACAATCTGTGGCCCACGGGCCACATTGTGGCCAGTGGAGCCCTCTATGTGGCTCCCGCAGCGATTATTCAAAATACCGGTCAGACGGGTCAGTGAGGTTCAAGGTTGTTCCTCTAATCATCATTACATCTATTAGCAGCAAACATGGGAGAGAAACAGGCTGTGATTTGAGGAACAGCAAACACCAGCTCCAGCCACTTTCCACCCCCACTCCCAAATGGCTTCCGACCTCTTTCCCACAGATCCTGCTGCTTTCCCTCAGGTCCCGGTGCTCTTCCCCAGCTTCCACCACATTCCGTCATCTCCCAGTGGTTTCCCCCAGCTCCTGGTGCTTTCCCTCAGCTTCCTGTATTTTCCCATAGACCTTGGCACTTTCCTCTGGCTCTTGCTGCTCCCCTTAGCGGGCACCCGTGTTCAAGCATCACTAGGCCTCAGGCCTCGCTCCAGCTTTCTCTTTTGCTCTCATCGCACCTAGCCACCGTCCATTTCCCCAATTTAGTGAGTGAGTAAGAATAAGGGTGGGTGGGTAAGAGTGAGGATGGATGGGTAAGAGGATAGGTGAGTGAGTGAGGGTGAGTGAGTGAATTACACACAGTCAATGCCCCTGAACTATGCAGTAGGTGGATTTTCAACTGGGTTTGTCTGTTACGGCACGATCCAATTTGTCTTAGAAAAACTGAAATGTTGAACGTCCATGCATATGGATTACTGACATCATTTTTACTGTAAATATACAATCTAGATACCTGATTTTTCTACGTATTATATTTTGTGACATATTGTACATCTGCTTTTTCATACCTTACATCAAAACATTTTCCAACCATCTGTACAAGGGTGCACAGAGATGCTGGAGGGACAGCATGCCTTTGCTTCAGGAAGGGAAATGACAGCTTATTACCTTTAAAATGGATCGGTGAAAGAACAGTGCCAGCAGCTGTATAAGGTCATAATGCACATAGCCTTCCTTCTTCTCAATTCCAATTATATTTGGGGGAAATTCAGGTTTTTCTCGACTTATACTCAAATTTTCATTCCATGGGAAAAATCCAAACTGGAAAAAGTACTTGATCACAATTGTTACCTGTAAGAAGATGAAACACAGTAGTTTTGCATAGCAGCCACATTTGTATTATCACTTGGTCTAATTCAAAGAAATTAAAACAATACTAGTACATTGGGAAATATAGAAAAGGGACAGAATTTTGTTTTAATAATTGAGCACAAGTCTGTATTCCAGGCATCCACAGTTAAGATTTTACTTCATGAGGAATAAATGAATCAGGGAAGTAGGGTTTGCTTGTACTGAATCAAAGTCTTATACATCAGAATTCTGGTCAAACTCACCAAAGGAGATGAGGCTGCTTTTCATGGAGCCATTGAAGTTGAAAGCATAGAAAGAGGCTATTTAACCCATCATATCTGTGCTAGCTCTTTGTAAGAACAATCTAAAATGAATCTCACTGTCCTGTTCTCTTGTCAACTTCCTTTACTTCAAATGTTTTTTCTGCTCTTGGAAGAAAAATAATCTCTGCCTCAACTACTCTTTTTGGTTAAGCATCCTATCTGGTTACAGACTTCTGTGTAATGAACTCTTGAATATCTTCACTTCTGATTCTTGGAGTGGCAATTTTCACTTATGAACTCATGTCACTAACTCACCAACTTGACCAAACAAAACTGCATAGTTAAAAAAAAAATTAAATTTCCATTTTGCCTTGACTATTCCAATGTATCTTAAATTTATCCTCATAATTATAATTTCTTATTCCTGATATCATCCTGGTGAATTTATACTATAATCAAGCTATGCCTTTAATTGTCTTTCTCTTATGGGGTGCCTAAAACCTAAACAGAGTACTCTAACTCTAGTCATGTACAAATCTATCATAACCTTTTTGCTCTTGTTGCCCATACTTAGGTGACTGGGATTTTTATAGCTTTTATCTGAACTGCATTGTAAGCTCATGAGACCTGAACCTTCTGGAATCTTTTTGGACTCCATCTTCCCGGCTTTAAACTAGAATGTCAGTAAAACTCCAGTAAAATACACTCAATATGACTGAAATTCTTTTATGATGCAACAGAGGTATGCAATATTAATGTTTTAGATATTAATTTAAGCACATATGAACATACCAAATAGGAGCAGAAGTAGGCCATTTGGCCTCTTGAAGCTGCAGCCATTCAATAAGGTCATGGCTGATCTGTTTGCATTTTGTATTCCACATTCCCATCTACCCCCAATAACATTTGATTCCCTTACCTAACAAGAATCTATCCATCTCTGTCTTAAAAATATTCAATGACCCTGCTTCCACTGCTGTTGGAGGCAGAGTTCCAAAGTTGCACAACGTTCTGAGAGAAAAAGTTTCTCCTCATACCTGTCCTAAAAGGGCAACCCCTAATTTTAAAACAGTGGCCCCTCATTCTGGACTCACCCACAGACAGAGGAAACATCCTTTCCACATCCACCTTGTCAATACCATTCAGGATCTTGGATACTTAATCAAGTAGACTCAATGCCATTGGAAGCAAGCCCAGTCTGTCTAAACTTTCCTCATAAGACAACCTACTCATTCCAAGTATCAATCTAATAAACCTCCTCTGAACCGCCTCCAACGCATTTACATCCTTTCTTAAGTAAGGAGACCAAAATTGCGTAGAATATTTGAGATGTGGTCTCGCCAATGCCCTGTATAATTGAAGCATTAGATCCTTACTTTTATGTTCAATTCTTGTCGTAATAAAGGATAGCATTCCAATAGCCTTCTTAAGAGATGAAGCACACTTTCTACATGCAGATTTGATCTAAACAAACTTTTAACAAAGTATTTTTAAAAAATCATGTGAATATGGATTTCAATCTTTCTTTAAAATTTTGTAAGTAATTTTCCAATTTTGCATTCTGGCCAGACATCTTAATAGTTAGATAAAAGCAAAATACTGTGGATACTGGAAATCTGAAACAAAAACAGAAAATGCTGGAAAAACTCAGCAAGTCTAGCAGCATCTTTGGACAGAAAAACTCTGCTGAGTTTTTCCAGCATTTTCTGTTTTTGGTTCTTAATAGTTAGAATTGGTTATTGGAAATTTTGGCATGTCCAGATACAGGCAACCAATGTGATAGGAAAAAGATGTGTTGCAAAGGCTAAGGGCCCCATCATTCTGACTAGCTGAAGTTTGTGAAGCATAGATGGTAGGCAACCTAGTGAATAATACATATCTCATGACTTAAATGTGCCTAGGCCAAGTGGGCTACACCAATAACAACATGCATTGAAATAGGATCCATTTTGAGCATTACATGTTTTGACAAAAAGACAAGTTACACAACCTCTGGGCTGACATCAATATGCCAGCAAAGAGTGAGTAATCTGACAGTAGAACCTCCAGGGTTCAACTTTCCTTGAAAACAGTGAACTATACTCAACAGTTTCCATACTCTCCATGCAAGGACATCACACTTCCTTCAAAAATGGAATATCAAGGACAGTCTGCATGTGACTGTGGTCACCTGGATCAGACTGTTCATCACTTTGTGCTGAGACTTGATTGTCCAACTTGGACTCAGATTTGTAAAGTTGCAAGGTGTCATATATGGGAAGAAGCATCGTTAATCTAGAAAAGTGTTCCAAAGCGCTTTGCAGGTGCATTAGCAAACAAAATTTGATAGTGAGCCACAGAAGGTGATATTAGGAGAAGTGACGACAAGCTTGGTCAATGAGATAGGTTTTAATGAGTGCTTAAAGGAGGAGAGAAGAAATTCCAGAACTTAGGGCCAAGGCAACTGAAGGTATGACTGCCAATGGTGAGTGAAAATAATGGATGTGCAAGAGGCCAGAAGTAGAGGACAATATAGACTTCTGAGGGCTGTAGGGCTGGAGAAGGTTCAGAGATAGGGAGGGGAAAAGCCATGGAGGAATTTGAAAATAAAGCTAAACATTTTAAAATTGGGGCATGTAAATCAGCAAGCCGAGGGCTGATGCATGCAAATAACTTGATGTAAGTTAGGATATGGACAACAAATGGTGGAGATGGGAGGCCAGCTAGGAGAGCATTCGAATAGTTGAGTTTCCAGTATCAAAGACATGGATTTTTCAGGTTGTTAGAGACAAGATAGAATTGGTTCAAGTAAATATTTTTTAAGAAAGCTTTCATTTCGAAAAACCTTTCACACCCTTAAGATATCAAAAATGAGACCAACAAATTTGCATTTAAAGTATAATCAAATATGCTTTCATAGGAAAACATAACAGCAAGGTCCCACAAACAGCAGATAAGATGACTAGCATTACCTTCACCGATGCATTCACACTGTAATTTCAGCCTAGACCATGTATTCAATTCATGGAATTTAGTTCATTATTGTAAAACTATGTTTAGCCACTATAATGGTAAATTAAATTACAAAACCCCAAAGATTCAACATACCTCAGTATACACAATGGCTGTCATCCAGAAGCGTTTGCTTGGCCTGGGAACAGACAGCATAGCCCAGAGGAAGATGAGGACAGGAAGTACCAGAGTAATCATTGAAGCTGAAACCATGTGGTTCAGTATAATAACAAAGAAACACAACATTTCCGAACGAGCTACCAAGGTATTATATAGAGCAAAGAATAGAAGTAGAGCTCGAGGCTGGGCTTCGTAGAATTTTTCTGACTCTTCTAATTCTTCATCATAAAACATTCTGAAATGTAAGATATTGGAATCACATAAAAGATGTATACTAACTCAATGAAATAAAAACAGATATGTAACTTAAAATTTCACCTTACTTGTTAAGAAGCAGTTCACTTGCTGTTAGTTCATGGCTTAAATTTGGAAAGATAGTATCTTCCACTAGATCCATTCTGCTATCTGGGGTAAGTGCCATGAGGTGTTTTTCACCAGCTGAATCTGAACTAAAGGATAGGCGATCAAGGCTAACAGCTTTGCTATATGAAGGGGGAACTTCCTCAGTCATGATATCTGTTGTGCATACAGGAACAGTTGCTCCTTCATCCTGCTCATCTTCCACTTCTTCAATTGTATCTGTGGTTCCTTGACGTGAATACAACATTGTGCATTGTGTTGGCTCACTAAGAAAAAAAAAAAAATTCACTTTGATAAGATTCACTTTGGAGCCAATCATTCTTCCTCTCAAAGAGATTTTAGATCTTTAACCTTTTCCCATTCAAAATTTTTGAAATTTCCATTATTATTTAAGCATTAAGTTGCAACTGATTTTGATAGCTTTGACTAGGAAAAGATTCATTGTATATTTGGCACCAGCTTCATGCGCATATTCAATCCACATGCCAAGATTGCTGACATCTTTATACATGAGCCCAAGCTTGTCTGTCAAATGGTATTGATGTGATTAAAATGTGGAAACATAACGAAACCTGTGTAGAGTCAAAAAGATAAAATATTACACATACATTGTTTTAATCAATTTTGTGTTGCACTTTACTCATCAGAATTGAACATTTAAAAAAATCTTTTTGCTCCCTTTTTCACTGTATGGCACAATTTCTCTGGAACTGGTAGCCCTCCAGTACCATTCCAAAGTGACCATTCTTGACATGTAAACTTAGGCATTAAGTGTTAACAGGTTACTTAATAATGAAAGACATCACAATGGGTCCTATTCAATTCTCAATCAACATGCACACACTTTCCAGCAGGCAACAAGCAGAAGAAAAATCCCTTGCTTTTATTCTCCAATCTCAAGGCACAACAATCAGTGGTAGCATCTCCACCACAGCCTCACCGAGACCAACTAATTCAGAGCAGGCCAGCAGCATAATTTTAGACCTTCCTTATTTGCACGCCTTTAGTGTTAAACCACAAAATGTACATTACTTACTCAAACAATGAAAGTTCTATTCCCCTCCCTCAAAATTGTAACTATCTTATCATAGTACAAATTATCAAAAAGATTGTTTTTGTTTTAGAACCAAAACAGAAATCTCCAAGAAAATGTGCATGCAAATCCATATTCTAGAGATTCTGGTTCAGCTGTTCAAGTGTGCATTCAAGCAGGGGCCCTTATAGAACACAGCCATTATTAGCGGTTTTGGAGAAGTATGTTATTGTAAGTTGTTAAACATTCATTTTATTCTGAGTCTACAAGATATTAATGATTGGGGGTCTTTGGAAGTTAGTTATTGGAATCATGCATGTTCTCACACCAACAAAGATGTTACAGAAAACAATCCAAACCAGCACATAATTAAAAGCAATTAGAATGGACTAAAAATATACCCTTGTTTTAAATATTCTTTGTGCAATATTTTCTAGAATCTTTATTAAACTTCAATTATCTGCTGGTACAAATTCACAGTCCGCAATGTAGACAAGTGGTGAAATGTTACATTCATATGGATGTTTCGTTAGACTACACTGGTGTTACAATATAATTTTTTTTAACGGGATGTGGGCTTTGCTGGTAAGGCCAGCATTTGTTGCCCATCCCGAATTGCCCTTGAACTGACCTTATTAGGTCATTTCAAAGGGCAGTTAAGAGTCAACCACATTGCTGTGGGTCTGGAGTCACATATAGGCCAGACTAGGTAAGGATGGCAGATTTCCCTCCCTAAAGGACATTAGTGAATCAAATGGGTTTTTACAACAATTGATAATAGTTCCATGGTCACCATTACTGAGACTAGCTTTATATTCCAGATTTATTAACTGAATTCAAATTCTACCAGCTGCCATGGTGGGATTTGAACCCATATACCCAGGGTATTAGCCTGGGTCTCTGGATTATTAGTCAAGTAACATTACAACACTGTCTCTCCCTAGTCTCAATGCTAAAGAAAATTGAAATATTGGAGAAAGTGAAGGTAAAAGGATTTACAAAGATATTAACAGATTGTAGGATACACCTACTGGGAAAGATTGGGGGCTAGTACTCTTTTCTCTGTAAAAGAGAAGACTGAGTGGTGACCTGACAGTGTACTTTAAAACGATGAAAGGGTTTGATACTGTGGACATCGAGAAATTGATTCAACTTCTGAGGGAGTCCAGAACAATGGGGCATACACATAAGATAATCAAATAACGAATGTAGGAAGACATTCTTCACACAAGAACGCAGAACTCGCTGCCACATAAGTGGCTGAGGTAGTCAGTATTGATACATTTGCTGGGAGGCTTGATGCATATTTGAGGTAGAAAGGAATAGAGGGATATAAAGGCAGGTTGGGAAGAGGGAATTAGAGTAGGAGGGGGCTTGTGTGTTGTATGAACACTGACATGGACCAGTTGGGTCTAGATTCGACTCTTGTGTAATTTTCTGCAATTCTAAGTGTAGTCTGCAGGTTAAGTAGCACACATAGAAAAGTTTCTGTAGATCTGAATGATGTGGGATTTGGGCACATTACTTAAGCATTATTGATAACCATTTTCTAACATTAAGTTTACACTATCCAGGATCAAGTAACTTGTAGTGTTCCTACATTTTGCAAAGTAGAAGCCTGCATTTAAAAGTAGGAATCATGCCAGCACACATTATACAAACACATATATAATATTATATATATGTATATAATAAATATATTTGATTAATTATTGAAATTAAGCATGCATGAATAAGGCACCTTGACACTATACTGCAACTTTCAACCGATGAGGAGGACATATCAACGCTGCACATTTTACGAAGCCTAGGTCGAGCACGCTCACTTGTTTTAGGAATATCATCTATATCATCTAGAGTTGACTGCCGTGAGTACAGCATGGTAGCTTCAGTGTAGCAGCTAGCAGTACAAAAAGTTAAAATGACATAGAACATAGAAATTAGACAAAGGTGCACAAAACAGCTGCATGCACAAAAGATTTAAAAGAATCTCAAGATTCTGTTGATGCACACGTATTTTAGGGCTGTATTTTCCGCTGTGGCAATTTGAAAGGAAAAGGTGCAGCTGAACAAAGAGAGTTTCATATCAGTAGAAAGCCTAAAAGACTTTTCACTTTGTTTACCACTGGTTTGAGGGAGCCTTTCCCTTCAAGTACATGTTTAAGAAACATGGGCAATAAAAGAGATAACAGCTGGTATTTGCTTGTTAATGTCATCAATAGGGAACACATTCAGCTTCCCTCAACTGCAGAGTCAAATTAAAAAGTGGGATTCTTTCAGGCCAAGTCTGGCATTACCAAGCTAAATGGGCAGGCAAATTTCGAAGAATCAACAAAGTGCTAGCAGTGAGTAAGATAGAATCAGCTGATTTTCATTGATCGGCTATTCTCAACCAAGCACCAAAACCTAATAAGATAATAATTAGGCTATTTACTGTTAGCTTATATTTTGTATAGTAAAAAAGGAAAGAAACTAAGGGCAGAAATTTTCAGCCCAGCCCGTTGCCAGGATCTTCTGGGCCCGCCGAAAGTGAATGGACTTTTGGCTGAACCACTGCATCCCGCTTGGCAGGTCCTGCCATGGCGGGGTTGGAAAACCCTGGCCTAAATGTATCTCTCAAGAGATGAAAAACTGCAGTGTATAATAAATATTATGTATTTTAGAATACATAGTGTTTATTGAAAAAGTTTGTACTCCCACATATCATTGAAAACATTATTGTTCTCCAATATAAATAGAATATATATATACACACACATATAAGGTGATTGGTGTGTAAATACGTAAAATATGTGTCATGCTGAGATAATGGGTAATGGTCGATGGATGCCCTTGCGAATGAAAAGTTGTCTCAAGTGATGTTCCACAGGGCTTGGTGTTGGGACCCTTGCTGTTTGTGTTATATATTAACGATTTGGATGTGAACGTGGGGGGCATGATTGAGAAATTTGCAGATGACACAAAGATTTGCCGAGTAGTGGATAGTGTAGAGGATAGCCATAATCTCCAAAACGATATAGATGGGTTGCTGGAGTGAGCGGTAAAGTGGCAGATGGATTTTAACATAGAGAAGTGTGAGGTCATACATTTAGGGAGGTCAAACAGTTACAGGGATTACAAAATAAATGGGAATATACTAAGAGGGGTGGATGAAGTGAGAGTTCTTGGCGAACAAGTACAGGTCCCGGAAGGCAGCAGTTCAAGTAGACAAGGTTGTAAAGAAGGCATATGGAATGCTCTCCTTCATTGGCAGAGGTATAGAATATAAAAGTAAGGATCTAATGTTGGAATTGTATAAAACACTGGAGAGGCCACAACTGGAGTATTGTGTGCCGTTCTGGTCACCACATTACAGGAAGGACATAATAGCTCTGGAGAGAGTGCAGAGGAGGTTTACAAGAATGTTGCCAGGGTTAGAAAAGTGTAGCTACGAGGAGAGATTGGATAGGTTGGGGTTATTTTCCTTAGAACAAAGAAGGCTGAGGGGTGACTTGATTGAGGTATACAAAATTATGAGGGGAATAGATAGAGTGGACAGGATAAAATTGTTTCCCTTGATGGAGAATTCTAGAACCAGGGGACATAGATTCAAGATAAGTGGCAGAAGGTGTAGGGGGCACATGAGGAAGAACTTTTTTATGCAGAGGATAATGGGTGTCTGGAATTCGCTGCCCAAGTTGGTGGTAGAGGCAGAAACTTTAAACTCTTTTTAAAAAGTACCTGGATCTGCACCTTAAGTGCTATAAGCTGCAGGGCTATGGGCCAGGTGCAGGAAGGTGGGATTAGAAAGGGCACCTGGGTGTCCTCAGGCTGGCATGGACAAGATGGGCCGAATGGCCTCCTTCTGCGCTGTAACTTTTCTATGGTTCTATGGTTCTAAATAAAGTCATCTTTGCTCCTTTCTGCTTAGAGAGACACAGATTCTGAAAAGAAAGAGAGGTTCAGCATCTACCTGTAAGAAAAATTATCCAAAAAAAATAAGCACTAGGTGAAGGCAAAATACTACAGGAACATAGATGATGGGTTAGAATGAAAAATGACTGATAGAATTAAATTTGAAAATGTACCCTTGGTATTAGAAGTAAACTGCACCGTTTTCTAAAAGAAAATGATTGCCATAGGAAATATTTTATATCAGAAGAAAGATGTAATTTCCCAAGGCTGCACCACATTGGAGGGGCCTCATAAGCTGGGGGTAACTTATTTGAAAATTGTGTGTGAACTGTATGCAATTTTGCATTCATGAATGGAAGATCTTGGACAATTTGCTTGTGATTTCCTAATAAGCAACCTCCTGCATTTAAGACCTAGCTGGTAGTGTGGAGCCATGTAAAATTCTACTAAAAGTGCTAAATGTGAATATTCTTTCTCCAATCTTATTTCTGTTACATCAGTTCATTGTGCAAGCCTCTCAAGTAGCTTCAAAACAAAATGAAGAAAATACATCAAAATTTATGGACTGGATTTCGCAGTCAGTGGTGAAACAACAGCATGAGGAACTGATCTCTAAGAAAGCTGCCCACAAAGATCCAGCCGTCTCTGTGGCATAAATTTTCCCTTCCACAATGTCAGTTTGAATCTGGCACCATGTTAAGGGAAATCTCTAGGCACCCAGCAGCAGTGATGTCATCACACAGGTAAGCAGCCATGCACATTGAAGTATTCTCAC
The DNA here is from genome assembly GCF_017639515.1 of Carcharodon carcharias. Lineage (NCBI taxonomy): Eukaryota > Metazoa > Chordata > Chondrichthyes > Lamniformes > Lamnidae > Carcharodon > Carcharodon carcharias. Next base: position 173,313,035 of record NC_054472.1, read on the forward strand.
AGAGAGCAATCCAGAAAGTAGAAACCACTGAATTCCTTCTATATTAATTTTGAATTTTTATAGGTAGCAAAAGAAATAATTGGGACATCTGCATGTAATTAAGGTAGATGTAAAAACATTGTAGAACTATATAAAAATGTTTTTTCGAATATGCAAACTTTATCGTAATGGAGGAATCTGAAATTCAACAAATTATATAAACATATAAAATTACTTTTGCTGTTGGCTTCAGAGGAGTAATGACAGCCATAGCTGACAGTTTTTCCAACATTATTATTGCAAAATCTGGAGTATTAATTTTAGGTCAAATGTGACATATTGATTCTGATGAAAGATCATTGACTTGGAATTTTGGACAGAGTTTAATGTTAGTGATGGGGGTCTCACCGCCAGTTGGAGAACCAGCAGGAGCCCTGCATCATCTCCATTTGTGAAAGCCTATCTGAATTAAGTGCCCATCAGGCACTTAATTGGCCAGTGTGGGCCTTCCTTGGGATTTAGCACCCCAGGGGCGGAAATTTCCTCCTCCAAGAGCAGCTGGCCAATCAGACGTCAACAGGTCTCCATTGTCCATCACTGCCATCAGGAGCAGTCGCTGTTGCCAGTAATGCAGCCGCCAGAGCTCGAGGACTGATGAGGGACTCAGGCCACAGGTGAGCACGAGTGGGATAAGGGTTATTGGGGGTGGAGGGGCGGTCACAGGATGGAGGGGGAGGGAGGGGAGCAGAAGAAAGGGCAGGTGGGTGGCTCTCAGTGGGTCCCTTGATCAAGTACTGAGTGCCTTTGAACAAAGGACCCCCACAGAAGCCTGCAAACAAATCTGACGGGCTTTTCAGGCTCCCTGCATTGGGACTCACTGGTCGGCTGTTGGTTGAACACCAGCAGTGGCAGGATGATACCCTTAAGTGCACATCCCACCATGGACTAAATTGAAAGGAAGCAGAAAGGCAATGGGGTTCCCACTCCACATCCTCCCTCCTGATTAAATGTCCCTCCACCACCAAACTCACCAGCAGGGGGTGGGCGTTAAATTGCACTCATTAACTTTGTTTTTCCCTCCACAGATATCACCACTGACTATTTGCAATATCTTCTGTTTTTATTTCACAGGAACAAGAACACAACAAATAGGAACAGGAGTAGACGGTTGAGCCTGATCTGCCACTCAATATGATCATGGCTTCAACTCCACTTTTCTGCCCAATCCCTATTCCTTGATTCCCCAAGAGATCAAAAATTTGTCTATCCCAGCCTTAAACAAATTCAATGATGAAACATCTGCAAACTTCTGTGATAGAGAATTCCAAAGATTCACAACACTTTGAGTGAAGTAATTTCTCCTCATCTCAGTCCTAAAAGATTGGCCCAACATTTTTCATGTTTCCAGCATCCACAGTATTTTGTTCTTATATTGGATTTCTGCCTGGGTTGAATGTTATTAAATTATAATCTTTCTGTAATGCTCAAATCTGTGTGGAAGCTGTTGAATTCATATCATGCAAGGCTTCTTTATGAGGGGCAGGTGTGTGGTTGGAGGGGATGGCTGCAGTAATTCAGCCATAGATTCAATGACAAAATCAGCATTAATGACAAGATGCAGTAGCTGTGAACAATGGAAATCCCAAGGGATCAGTTATGTTAAATGGGTACATTATTAATAATTATCTTGGGTCATCAACAATTATTAATAACTTCATTGGTGAAACAGCCATTGGTGAAACTAGGTTAATTAAACCATGATTAGTATAATATCTACAGACACTTCTAAGGACAGTGTCTCTCCATGGGCTGGAATTTATTACCCCCCCGGCGGCAGGGACAGAGTTACCTAAAATACATTGGGCGCAGTGCCCACCGCCTACCCTCCCACCTCCACTCCACCACAATTTTACCAGCAGCGGCAGAGCCGTCGCATAGTTCGCTCACCCTTGAGCCAAATGAGGCCCTTAAGGACCTCACCCTGCCACCGCTGGGATTTAACCAAAGAACATTATCTACATAAATATGTTAGCAACAGCCACATAAACTATTCCTGCTTGGAATAGTGTCTTCACATTTGGGGTTGAAGATGACTGACGGAGGGGTTAATTGGATAACAGGCAAAATAATGGATGCCTTGAGTTTGCCTTCTTAATAGTGGAGAGAAAGACCATCCAGAGCTAAGAAGAAAACAAGACAAGAGATAAGGGAGGGAGAGAGAAAGAGAGATGGAGAAAGACTCAAAGACCAAAAGACTAAAGCTGTGGCAGAAATCATTTGTGTGCTCTGCCATCCTGATCTTGACACGGGAGTATATTCCACATTAAACTGTAAATCATCGCCTAAGTTTGTTGACATAGTTTATTTGAGAACTTAATAAACATGCCCTGACTTTGTCTCAATAAAGTCGATTCACAACAAAGTTTTGCTCTCAAGTCTGATCCTGCCTTGAACGGGTGCAAGGACTCCCGAAATCATCCATGCAGCAAAACCAATTGTCATTTGAAATTGTGAATCAGCTCAGCTTTGAATGTTTAAGCTAGCAAAGGATAATTCCATATTTAGAGTCAAAACAAGCTCCATCCTCATTATAACCTAAATAAGTGTAGGAAATATATATTCTCACTGTAAGGACTGTAGGGGAGGATAAGTGATATTGAGTATCTACCTCAAATATTTGCTTTGTATCTTAATTTTTAGTTAATGTTAAACTAGAGCCAAAACTATGTTTATATTTTTAAAAATATTCAAAGTACTGGAAATACTTAACAGTCTGGCAGCATTTGTGGAGAGAGAAATAGAGTTAACATTTTGAGTCTTCAGAATTGAAAAAAGGTAGAAATATGATGGGTTTTACGCTGTTGAAAGGGCTGGGGGGAAGAACAAAAGCGAAGATCTGGGGCAAAGATGTCATGGATCAAAAGGCAAAGAACATGGCAATGGTTGTAATAAAGAAAGAAAGTATTTGTCTAGAGTGATTGTGAATAGCAGAATAGTGAACAGTTTTGACCAAAAACAAATTCATGAAAAACAAGACTCAAATGGCACACAGCAAAAAAAAACACAGAATCAAAATTGGGGGGTAGAGTTGATGGTCGGATATTGTTGAACTCAATGTTGAGTTTAGAAGGCTTTTAAGTGCCTAATCAGAAGATGAGGTTCTGTTCCTTAAGCTTGCATTGGCCTTCACTGGTATACTGTACCACGCTGAGGACAGATATATGGATGTGAGAACAAGGTGGTGAATTAAAATGGTGAGCAAACAGAAGCTTGGGGTCATGCTTTCAGAATTGGGGGACGTATTTTGCAAAGTGGTCACCCAATCTGTGTTTGGTCCCCCCAAAGTAGAGGAGACCCAATTGTGAGCAGTGAATACAGTAAATTAACTTTAAATAAGTACAAGTAAATCACTGCTTCACTTGGAAGGAGTGTTTGGAGTTTGGACATTAGGGGGAGAGGAGATAAAAAGACAGGTGTTACACCTCCTGCTATTGCATGGGAAGATGCTGTGGGAAGGGAAGAGGCTTTGGAGGTGGGATTGAGGAGTAGATCAGGATGTCACAGAGGGAATGGTTCCTTTGGAATGCTGACAGGGGATGGGAACAGAAGATTTTTTGGCAGTGGCATTTTTCTGGATGTGGTGGAAATGAAGGGGGATGATCTTTTGAATATGGAGGCTGGTGTGGTGGAAAGTGAGCAGTTCTGGAGGGAGGAGAAGAGGTGAGAGCATAAGTGCAGGAAGTGGGTTGGATATAGTTGAGGGAAAAGGAAGACATATCAGATATGCTGTTGTGGAAGGTTTCATCATCAGATGTGATGGAGATAGAGAAACTGGAAGAATGGAATGGAGTCCTTACAGGAGGAAGGGTGTGAGAAGGTGTAGTCAAGGTAGCTGTGAGTCAGTGGGCTTATAATTATAATGTCTACTAACATTCACCATTAATCTTGTCTTCTCATGTCCTGTTATTTCACTAGAACTGTTTATGAACATTTACACTCCACAGTTTGGCTGCAGAGCATACTGAAATTCATGGAGGTTTCATCCATGATGCCGATGTAATTTAATGGTATTCTTGTTTCTGTCATTGTCCTATGATGAATGACTGGAAACTGGCCATTTTGGTATTGAGGTCTTTTGGTAGTCTCTGATAAACCTTGGTCTTCTGTCGCAACACTAGTCTGTTCTGTTCCATAATGCAGCTATACCAGACAGGTGTTGGTCTGAAATCTTTGTTGAACTCAGGGTTTGGTTTGGCCCAGTTAAGTGCATATATATGTAATGCATTTCTACTGATGATGTAACCATTCGACAATTTTTGAGGACCCATGCAATACATGCTTCTCAAGATCAGGCCAGTGGCTGGTTCTGATGGCCTATTTAGCAGCCAAATTCTTGAGAGCTGATTCCTTCTTCTTTCATTCTCATACTAGTTTTTCACTAACACCAAATTTCCTTGATATTGCACAGTTATTTGACAAGTCAGCAAATGTTATGACTTCTGGCTTGAAAGTAGTTTTGTATGTTCTCCATTTTTCTGGAGGACCTATTCCTGTTTTTCACTTGCTACGACATGCATGGTTTGTTCTGTCTGGGTGTGTCTTAAACCCTCATGCATCTGCTTCACCAAATAGCCTGTATCGCCTGCCTTGAACCCATGTGCTGAATTACTGCATAAGGTTAGATCACATCTTCATTTTCTGTATCAAGGGAGTACAAGCTTTTTTCACTTGTACACAACCTGTTCTTATAATTTAACCCTTTTAAACTGGTACTTTGCTGGTGCATTGGTGTTATACCCCCTCCAAGGCCAATATATCCCTCCCGAGCTGCAGTTCCCAGAACGGAACACAGAATACTCTGACCAATTATACAAAGCTATGGTTAGACCCTATTTTAGAGCATTGTGTGTTCAGTTCTTGTACTCCCTTGATACTGAAAATGAAGATGTGATCTGAATTGTTCATGACGATTAATGGAGTTGTTAGGATAGAGGGAAACTATTTCCTCTGATGAGGGAGTCAAGGACAAGGAAGCCATACTCTTAAAATTAGAGCTAGGAGGGTTAAGGATGGTGTCAGGAAGCACTTTGTCATACAACAGGTAGAAATCTGGAACTCTCTTCCCCAAAAACCTATGGAAGCTGGGGGTTAATTAAAAATTTCAATATTGAAATTCATAGGCCAGAATTTTTCCGCCCCCCTGCACAGGAAGTGCATAGCGCTTCTCGTCGGGCAGCCTGCTGGGCGGACCTTAATTGGCCCGCCCACTCAAAATGGCAGCAGGGCCCGCTTCGGTGGCGGTGATTGGGCCTTCCCGCCCATCAAGGGCAAAATTCTGCCCATAGATTTTTGTTAGGTAGGAGTATTAATGGGTAGGAGAGGCATCTGAATGACCCCCAGGGTGTGATCAACACTGCCTTTTAGCGAGTCCCCCGGTCCAGCTGGTCATACCTGAAAATGTTCCATGCTCAGGGTTACAAGTCCCTAGTGAAATTTCTTATCAAACATTTCTTATCAAGACAACAGTGTGAATGATGTTGGCACCACTTGTGTCAACACTTCACTGGGTATGGAAATATCACCTACTGGTGGTTGCCACGATGAATGCCAAGCTGTAAGTTCCAAATAAAGTAAAAGCAGCCAAGGAGACTGGATCTTGAATAACTAAAAGATTCTGTCATTGCAGTGATGGAAGCAACTAGGCAACATTAAAACCTGGCTTAACCAGAATCCAACAATGATCGGAAAGTTGGAAGACCTTGGTCACCTACGCCATTCGGCATGGCATTTAGATGACGACAAAGGGTATTAAGGATAATGGAATCAAGTTGGGTAGATGGAGTTAAACAGGGATCAATCATAATCCAAATGAATTGCTGCACAAGGTCAAGGTCTTGAAAGATCACAAAAAGCAGGGCAAATTCAATCAAGCCAATTACTGCCCCATCAGTTTAATCTTATTCATCAAAAGAGTGATGCAAGGTGTCCTTGACAGTGCTAACAAGCACCACTTACTCAAGAATAATCTGCTCATTGATACTCAGTTTGGGTTCCTCTAGGGGAACTCGGCACCATACCTCATACCTTATTACAACCTTGGTCCAAATATTATCAAAAGAGCTGAATTCAAGAGGTGAGGTTGCAATAAGGCAGCTTTTGACTGAGTGTGGGATGAATGAGCCCTAGCACCATTGAAGTGAGGGGAAATCAGGGGGAAAACTCTCCAATATCTAGCACAGTGGAAGATAGTTGTGGCTGTTGGAGGCAAATCATTACAGCCCAGGACTTTGCTGCAGGAGATCCTCAGGGTAGTATCTTAAGCAGGTCAGAGGCTGGGAAATCTTTGGCATGTAAGTCATCTACTGACTCTCAAAGTCTGTCCACCATCTACAATATAAAAGCCATGACTATGATGGAACACCTTCCATTTGCCTGAATGAGTTCAGCTTCAACATCATTCAAGAAGTTCGACACCATCCAAGCCAAAACAGCCCACCTGATCAGCCCCCATTCACCACATTAAATAGTCACTTCCTCCACTACCATAGTGGCGTTATCATTCTGACTTGCATGAAGGTGGATTTTTAAAAAAATATTTTGGGAATATGGTGGTATTCTGTAAAGAATGTGAGTGTGTGTGTGTGTGTGTGTGTGTGTGTGTGTGTGTGTGTGTGTGTGTGTGTGTGTGTGTGTGTGTGTGTGTGTGTGTGATTAATTAAACTGGGGTAAGGTTAATAGAGGCAGCTTGTCTTTGAGAGTTGAGAGATAAAAGGGTAAAGGTTCTAGATGCTTGCATTTGTAATGAGGGGCTATGATGAAGTTGGATTTATAAGTAAATAAGTTGGGTTTTAAAAAATTGCATGAGGAGATAGATAGGGACTTGGCTCTTCAGCTGTTGAATTTCAAAGGGGAGTTTAAGGGACTTTTACAACTTACAAAGGTTTCATAAGTAACCAAGAGAAGGTTATTAAATTTTATTTGATCAGAAAGGGGAGGCAATAGGAAAATCTGAAAGATTTTTATATTTCGGAAAAATTGAGTTCAAAAAGGTGCTGATGGCAATGGAATTTGAGATGAAAGGGGAAAAGGATATTGAAGGAAAGACGTTGAGCTGAGTTGTGATGGCTGTGTGGGGAAGCTGGCCTGAGACCAGATCTGTGCTGACAGAAGGTGTGAAATCTGAAACAGTCATCCAGTCAAACCAGAAAAGTTTTTGTTTCAGAAAGTAGTTCGTTTTCTGAACTTGACTTTCCACAGCAGAGCAGAAGTGTCAGAGGAGTTGTGTGGTATATCTTTCCTAAAGTAACAACAATTTTGCTTTACTGTAATGTTACTGGAAATTTATAGTTAAAAATCCATAATGGGGTTGTTTCCAAGTACTTTACTTGTGTGTTCTGACCAAGTGGGTTTTTTGGGGGGACGTTCCGTAAGACTGTTTCAGTTGTGTAACTTTAATCTTAAGTGTTTAAGATTGTTTTCTTCCTGCTAATAAATATTTTCACATTTTAAAATCTCAAGAGTGGCACTGGAGTTCTATGCTTCTGGGATCAGTAGCTTTCCCTCCTCATTTTCAAAATACAAAAAAAGAGGTTATGATCAGTAAGACAGGCTTCCCTCTGGGATCTGGCTTGCTCAGCAAATAATATTGGCTCTGGTCATAATACTAGGGAATAATCACTGTTCCTTCGCTGTCACTGGGTCAAAGTTCTAGAAAACCTCCTTAACAGGAATCTGGGTGGAATCAAACAACAAGGACTGCAGTGGTTCAAGAAGGTGACTCATCATTGACCTATAGGCAGTGATATTTAGATCAACAGCAAGCATTTTTCAGGCATTATATATGTTCATAAGTCTCCTAAATGGAGAGCAAGAAGTTATTACAAGCAAGAGTGTGTCTCCCACCATATTGGTAAAGGATCAAACAGTCAGTGTACAGCAGTGCCACATCTGTAGGTTATGAATTTGATTGTGAACAAAGATAAATTAGTAGAGCAGCAATTCTAATTCAACTAGAAAATACCAACTTATCAATTAAAATGTAGAGTGTCATGATCATAAATTTACATTGGTTCAATGAATTAATGTTAGTCATATTTTCCAGAACAAGATCCCAGATAGATTTGGTTTGCTTTGTTCTTGTGAAGTAGGACAAATAGTTAGTCTAAAGTGCTAAGTATAAATTCTAGTTCCTATGCTTTGTTGTTGTTAATGGAATGAGACTCCATAATTTGGTCCCAGCTCTTTGGTTCAGGATCAGAAATTGTTTATACGAATTGCTTCCTCATGTAATGCCACTTATGGTTGTATGTTATGCACATATCTGAAATAGATGTGAGCTTATTTATATCAGACCTCAAGTCTGTTTGAGGCTCTCACTACAAGATTTGTTTGGCCTGATGTAGCCACACCTGAGACGCCAGCACTCAGGAATACCAGAACACCACTACATCTCTAATTGATCATTCTCTTCCCCACTAAAACACTTCCTTTCCCGATACCTTTCACTTACTTACCAGAGCACTACTACTGAAATTGGAGCAGCCCAGCCTTCTATTCATCTATGACAGTGTGCTGCCTATTAGTGTCCATAACCTACTGGCTGAATGATAATGAGGCTTGAGGGTGCATCTCGGGCCTTGCCGTTCAGGTGCAAGCATTCATCCCTGTGACCCACGCCCAGGCAATACATATATTTAACAAAAACAATAGCCTGAAGATTATGTGCATTGAGTTAAGCAAGATCCTTTATAATGAATACAGATTTTTTTTTAAAAAACTGTTCCAAGTTGTGTATCTTACACTTATGAGTTATATTGGCACAATTTTGATAACTTTCTGCCATTGTCAGACAATATAGCAAGTTTAATAAGTTTGTGGAACAATTGTGCACCAACTGATTTAAAAAGTGTTTAAAATACAACATTCCGATCAGATGAACATTTGAACAGTCAAACTCTATTAAGGACAATCAGGCCAGTTTGAAATCTGCAAACATTTCTTATAACACACCATAGGATTTTAAACATTGTGGAACAGTATGTCTGCTCTAGGTATATCCTGGCTTTGATTTTAATGAACAACCCCTAAATTCATGTCCGTTCAGACTGAATTGAATTGATTCAAATAATTTCTGATAGGAAACAAACAATAAAATGTTAAGAACAAACAGTTCTGAAGCAATTACCTGGACAGACTATCACGAGAAGCTATAGAATCCGTGCTATCCATTCTCTCAGCACCAACTTCTCGGTTTCCTTCGTGGATAATTAAAGCAGCACATCTGGTACCATCATCATTTCTATCCAGACCTGACTCTCGTGAACTGTGCATTTTCATCTGGTGCTTGTAGTAATTATGGATACTGTCACGGCATGGAACATTTCCCTATAGTAGAGCAACACAAAAGTTGATGAACAGATAATCAATCAACTATGCAGGACCAATTTGTATTGAACAAGTTAAAGGAAAGCACATTTTGGTTAAAAATGCATTATCTGTATGCATCGCTTTTTCTGAATCTCTATATGAGGCAGATTTCTGTGAATAAAAACAAGGGACTATTGTGAAGGTGGATGTTATTTTTTAAAATATTTTTGGGAATATGGTGGCATTCTATGAAGAAGGGTGTGTGTGTGTTTGTGTGTGTCCATGGACAAAATTTTCCCGTTGGTGTGCACGGGCGGGCCCTGCACGTCCACGCTTAAAATGACACGCGGTGATGTCAGGTGAGAGTTCTGACGTCACCACACGCCATCGCGATATTTCGCTGGACGGGCGCGCGATGATGTCTGACGCATGCCCGCCTTTAATTAATGGGCCACTTAAGGCCCTTGACTCACCAATTGATGCTGATTTTTCGGCGCCCATGCTATCTTCAGGTCGGCGCATGGGCGCAATGGGCAGGCGGGTAGGACACATTTGTATTGAACTCATCTATGGGCAGGATAAGAGGGCTCACTGGGGTCACGAGTGTGCATAGTCAAGTATTTATCTTTGAAAGTTTTTGAAGCTTGACTGTGTAACCTGCAGTACTTCAAAACGCATACCAGCTGCTTTTTCTGGACTCTTATCCTTCAGGTCAGCACTCTGCAGTGATTAATCCTTTCTGGGCCTGCAGGTTTCTGGAATGGGAGCTGAACTTTCCACCGGAGGCAGCTCCTCTGAGGAGGGAGGGCTGGAAGGGGGAGGAGGCCAGGAGTGCATATTCAGACTCCAGGGGAGTCACTTTGGGAGGACAGGCACGGGCACAAGGGAAGCAGGTCTAAGAGATAATCTAAGGCGGAACGGGCTACAAAAGATGCCACATCCTGCTGTCAGGGTATAAAGGGGGCTACCTCAATATGTCTGAGATGCAGTGCCGAAGGAGGCTCTTTCAAGGGAGACGGTCAACTATATCTGTCAGATGATAGGGCCTGAGATCTCCGCTAACTGTGTACGTGGCCAGTGGCTCTGAAGGTCACAGCTGCCCTCAACATCTATGCCTCTGGCTCCTTTCCGGGGTCGGTGGGTGATCTTTGCGGTGTCTCCCAATCAGCTGTCCACACTTGTGTTAAGCAGGTTACAGATGCTCTGTTCAGGCGTGCATTGACCTTCATCCACTACCGTAGGGACCAGGCAAGCTAGACGCAGTGAGCCAGAGGCTTCGCAGCAATTGCTGGCTTCCCCCAGAATCAGAATCACAGAATCACACAGTGCAGAAGAGGTCTGCACCAACATGTGAGAAACACCTGACCTACCTACCTAATCCCATTTACCAGCCCATAGCCTTGAATGTTATGATGTGCCAAGTGCTCATCCAGGTACTTTTTAAAGGATGTGAGGCAACCCGCCCCCACCACCCTCCCAGGCAGTGTATTCCAGACTGTCACTACCCTCTGGGTCAGTCACAAGGGGGCATAAGTTCAAGGTGAGGGGCAGGGGGTTTAAGGGGGATGTGAAGAAAAACTTTTTTACCCAGAGGGTGGTAACAGTCTGGAATGCGCTGCCTGGGAGGGTGGTTGTGTCATCCACAAACTTACTAATCCTACTCCTCACATAGTCATCTATGTTGTTTATATAAATGACAAATAATAGGGGACCCAGCACAGATCCCTGCGGTACGCCACTGGACACTGGCTTCCAGTCACTAAACCATCCTTCTGTCATCACCCTCTGCCTCCTACAACTAAGCCAATGTTGAATTCACCTTATCAAGTTACCCTGTATCCCATGTGCATTTGCCTTATTTATAAGTCTCCCATGTGGGGCCTTCTCAATGGCTTTGCTGAAATCCATATAAGATACATCAACTGCATTACCCTCGTCTACACACCTGGTCACCTCCTCAAAAAATTCAATCAAATTTGTTAGGCATGACCTCCCTTTGACAAAGCCATGTTGACTATCCCTGATCAAACCTTGCCTCTCCAAGTGGAGATAGATTCTCTCCTGCAGAATTTTCTCCAATAGTTTCCCTACCGCTGACATGAGACTCACTGGCTTGTAGTTTTCTGGCTTATCTCTACGACCCTTCTTAAATATGGGAACCAAATTAGCTGTTCTCCAGTCCTCTGGCATGTCCCTCGTGGCCAGAGAGGAATTAAAAATTTGGGTCAGAGCCCCAGCGATCTCGTCCCTTGCCCCCCTCAGCAGACTGGGACACAAATCATCCGGACCTGGAGCTTTGTCCACTTTTAAGCCTGCCGACACCTCCAATACTTTGTCACTCCCTATATCAATTTGCTTAAGAACTTTGCAGTCTCTCTCTTCGAGTTCAATACCTTCATCCTCATTCTCTTGGGTGAAGATGGATGTGAAGTATTCATTCAACACTTTAGCAATGTCATCTGGCTCCACCCATAGATTGCCCCCTTGGTCCCTTATGAGCCCTACTCCTTCCCTGGTTATCCTCTTCCCATTGATATACTTAAAGAATATCTTGGGATTTTCCCTACTTTTACCATCCAGAGCTTTCTCATATCCCCGCTTTGCACTCCTAATTGCTTTCTTAAGCTCCAACCTGCACTTTCTGTACTCCACTAATGCCTCCACTTATTTGCTTCCCTTGTATCTGCTAAAAGCCTCTTTTCCTTCTCATCGTAAACTAAATATTTCTGGTCATCCATGGTTCTCTGGGCTTGTTACTCCTTCCTATTACCCGAGAGGGAACATGTTGAGCCTGTACCCTCCCTAGTTCCTTTTTGAACACCCCCCATTGTTCCTCTGTAGATTTCCCCACAACTAGCTGTTCCCAGTCTACCTTGGCCAGATTCTGCCTTATTTTACTAAAATCTACTCTTCCCCCAATCCAAAACATTTTTTTGCAACTTATCTATTTCTTTGTCCATAACAAACTTAAACTGTACCATGTTGTGGTCACTATCACTAAAATGCTCTCCCACCACCACCTCAGCTACCTGTCCGGCTTCATTCCCCAGAATTAGGTCCAGCAATGCACGGTCCCTTGTTGGACCCTCTACATATTGACCTAAAAAGTTCTCCTGTACACATTTCAAGAATTCCACTCCATCCAAGCCCTTAACACTATGTCTATCCCAATTAATGTTGGGAAAGTTGAAATCACCTAATATAATTACCCCATTGTTATTGTTTTTACACACCTCCGCAAATTGTGCACATATTTGCTCCTCAATTTCCCGCTGACTATCAGGGGGTCTATAATAAACACCTAACAATGTGGCTGCCCCTTTTTTATGCCTAAGCTCTACCCACAAAGCTTCATTCAATGCCCCCTCCAAGATATCATCCCTCCTTACTGCAGTAACTGACTCCTTAACTAATAATGCACTGCTGCCTCCTTTTTTATCCCCTCCCCTGTCTCGTCTGAAGATTCTACATCCCGGAATGTTGAGCTGCCAATCCTGCCCCTCCCTCAACCACAAGCCAGTTATCCCTGTGGTAACTTTTCTGACACCTCCTGCTTAAAACCCAAAAGGTCAGAAGGATCGTGAGGCCCCGCTTTCATGGTCTGTATTCGTACTGAAAATCAAGATCAAGCGAGCTTTTACCCTTCTGCTCTACGGGAGTTTTCTGTCCTCCCTGATCTCGCTTTAGGACACCTGCGTTACGGTGTGACAGGTGTACCACCACAGTCAAACTCCCCACCTGCCACTGTCCATGGAGCGGGTCACGCCCGGCCGCCTGGGCGCTTCTGACCAGACGCGAGAGCCCCTCGGGGCTCGCCTCCCGGCCTCACCGGCTAAGTGAAAAAACGATAAGCGTAGTGGTATTTCACCGGCAGCCGAGGCCTCCCACTTATTCTACATCTCTCATGTCTCTTCACAGTGCCAGACTAGAGTCAAGCTCAACAGGGTCTTCTTTCCCCGCTGATTCTGCCAAGCCCGTTCCCTTGGCTGTGTGGTAATCCCAGCTCCAATAGCATATATTAAAGTTGCTGCAGTTAAAAAGCTCGTAGTTGGATCTTGGGATCGAGCTGGTGGTCCACCGCGAGGTGAGCTACCGGCTGTCCCAGCCCCTGCCTCTCGGCGCTCCCTTGATGCTCTTAGTTGAGCGTCCTGGGGGTCCAAAGCGTTTACTTTGAGAAAATTAGAGTGTTCAAAGCAAGCCGGTCTCCTGAATATTCCAGCTAGGAATAATGGAATAGGACCCCTGTTCTATTTTGTTGGTTTTCGGAACTGGGGCCATGATTAAGAGGGACGGCCGGGGGCATTCGTATTGTGCTGCTGCCAGAGACTAAGTCCAATTGGTTAATGATTTCTCAGAGCCACACTTGCCTCTCTGCCAGAGACTAAGTCCAATTGGTTAATGATTTCTCAGAGCCACACTTGCCTCTCTGCCAGAGACTAAGTCCAAATGGTTAATGATTTGTCGGGGCCACACTTGCCTCTCCACCAGAGACTAAGTCCAATTGGTTAATGATTTCTCAGAGCCACACTTGCCTCTCCACCAGAGACTAAGTGATGGCTACTATATCACAATTCCACGTGTCAATCCTTACCCTTAACTCATCCGTTTTAGCTGTAATACTCCTGGCATTAAAGTAGAGGCCATCCAGCCTTGCCTTACTCCTTTGAAATTTAATGCAGCTGTACTCCCTCGGACTTGATTGTTTTACTGTATTATGATGTGTCCTTATTCTGCTAACATTCTGTGTGCCCTCCCACTGCCAAATTAGTTTAAACTCCTCCCAACAGCACTAGCAAACCCGCCCACAGGGAGGTTAGTCCCGCTCTGGTTCAGATGTGGACCGTCCTGCTTGTACAGGTCCCACCTTCCGGAGAAACAGTTCCAGTGATCCAGGAATCTAAAACCCTCCCTCCTGCACCAACTCTTAAGCCACGTATTCATCTACGCTATTCTCCTATTTCTGAGCTCGCTAGCATGTGGAGTAATCCAGAGATTACAACCAGAGAGGTCTTGCTTTTTAGTCTACTGCCTAACTCCCTGAATTCTTGATGCAAGACCTCATCCCTCTTTCTACCTATATCATTGGTACCAACATGTCCCATGACCTCTGCCTTATCACCCTCCCCCTTCGGATGTCCTGCAGCCGTTCAGTGACATCCCGGATCCTGGCACCAGGGAGGCAAAAAACCATTCTGGAGTCACATTGACAGCCACAGTAGCGCCTATCTGTTCCCCTGACTATAGAATCCCTTATTACTATTGCTCTTCCTCTCTTCCTCCCTTCCTGTACAGGCTGCTTGTGGTGCCAGAAGCTTGGCTCTGTCTGCACTCCCCCATGTCCAGACTGCACACATGTGGCCATCAAGGCACCAGCAGGTGAGCCCGGTGCCTTTGTTAACAGGAAGGGCTTCCACTCCATAAATGAGCAGATAGTGAGTGATCACAGGATGTTGATTTTACAAGGAAGGGGTGGAATAATACAAAAAGTCCTTTGCTGAGCACTGAACGTTCAGCATCGGAGAGGGGAAGGTCAGGGCCGACGCAAGTTCTGTCGAAGGGTCATGAGGACTCGAAACGTCAACTCTTTTCTTCTCCGCCGATGCTGCCAGACCTGCTGAGTTTTTCCAGGTAATTCTGTTTTTGTGTTGATTTTACAAGTCTGTGCAAGGGACGCAGGCAGCTCCCATAATGCCTACATCCTCAGAGCCTGGGCTGTAGGCTTGATACTCCACACCTAAGTGCAAAATCTGCCAGGTTAGGAACAGTCACGAAGGGCCTTGTTAATAGAGCTGAATG
The DNA here is from genome assembly GCF_017639515.1 of Carcharodon carcharias. Lineage (NCBI taxonomy): Eukaryota > Metazoa > Chordata > Chondrichthyes > Lamniformes > Lamnidae > Carcharodon > Carcharodon carcharias. The sequence continues at coordinate 173,328,176 of NC_054472.1, forward strand.
TCCAACAAAGCACTCATTACAGTTATGGAAACTATACACATGCTGAAGAGGCAGTCTCAGCCATGGTGACATATCTGCATTTAGTATGTCAAGCAAACCATCTTATTCCAAAAGAGATTATAGTGTTACAACTCAAAACAAATCAGAAGGACCTCATCTTGGGCCAGCACAAATGCACCAGTGAGAAACCCATGGTGTGCCTAAGATGTTTTTGTTTCTGGGTGCTACATCTTGGTGCTGCCCCATCACTTGGAATGGCATCTGAGACAGCCTGCTGACTCTGCTATCCTGTTGGTCTTGATGACCTTGGCGGTTATCCTCTGGCCTGTGGAGCCAGTGCTGGCCCCACCTGGGAGGGAGCTGCCAATTCCACAGCTGGCATCTCCCCAGTTGTTGCAGCCTCACTGGATGTTACAGTCACTGGGAGAGGGGCGGAGGAGCCGCCACCCTCATCCAAAGTGCCCTGAGAAGTGCCCACAGAGATGCCAGGCAGCTGCTGCGCCAACGTGAGATTGCTTCGGGCCTCCCTGCTCACTGTGGATGGATGGGTACTGAGCTGGGAAAGTTGATGCCCAAACCATTTCCCACACTGGCACTGACCAGCTGAGATCAATGCCACTGTGAGAGCTTGCTCGTCAGAGCACATCCCCAGGAAGCCCATGGAGGACGCATGGGACTCGGGCATGTGGCTCATTGTTTTGGCGATCATCTGCGTAGACTCCTCCACCATGGAGACCAAGCCAAGCACAGCCTCATGTATTTTTCCCAGATGCTCCCGCACACCCAGCTGCATTTCCTGCATCTGCTGCTTCACGGACGACTCCAGAGGCACATCAGCAGGCACCGACTGAGCATGTGCCTGGTCCCCTGCAGTCCTCCAACTGCTGGCGCCATGGGCACTTTCTGTCTCTGCCAGCTCCACCAGTGACTGTGAAATGCCCTTGGACGCTAGCCGATGTTCAAATTCTCATCGAGGCACTAGTATCTGCGCTGGTGCATGCCTCGCAGAAATGGTGTGATGCTGGTGAGACTTCAGACCCCTCAGGTGTGAGAGATGGCCTCTGCTGCTCCTCCTCCTGGCCCTACTCCGCTGATGCTGAAAGGAAGAACAAGGACAGTGGATCAGTTAACGTGGCGACAGTGTCAAAGTGCATCCCTCTCCTCTGGATCATTGTGCACTCATCCTTCCATAACCAATGGTCAAGCCATGTTGCAAAATTAAATCAATTAACATTCTGCACTGCTATTGCTATCAGGAGAACAACGCTGACCTCACTGTTGGGCATAAATACCTGGCCATGGCATCCCAGCTTCACCGACACCAGTGGACTTGGGCGCATGGCACCTCTCCTGATCCAGGGCCTCCTGCTCGAAGCGGCTAAGAATGGTGATATGTGCCTGGCCTCTGCCAGTCCTCACATGCTCTGCCGCATTATGAGTATTCTTCTCCTGAAAATGAGACAAGCATTGATTAGTGCAAATTGCACATGGACTCTCTTCGCATACAGCCCAACCCAACCAGAGTGGGACATTGCAGGGCTCCAGTGCCTCCTCACCCTGCTGCTGCCGAACACCCAGACAAAGATGCTAGGCCTGCTCCCCACCTCCTCACTCCCCCCCTCCCCTTGGATACATGCTGCCTACATCATATTAGGCACCACATGGCATATCCTTCCATAGCAAGGAAGCGCAAGCACATGGAGTGTAGAGCGCAGCAGATGGTTCATTGCCATGCCACCTTGAAGCTCCCCTCCCAGCATGTCTTCACCCTGACTTGGACATGTCCTGGATTTCAAACAGAGTGCCTAGGTGCAGCTCCTCCAGATTGCCCCCAACCCAGTCATGTGGGACATAGTGTAACACATGCTGGGGGCAAAACACATCTCTTCATCACCGTCTCAGTCTGACCTCAGCATGGGCAGTATCTGCTTGCCCACCCAGCAAAGGAAAAATACCGGCAATGATTCAATGCAGTCACTACACTCATTTTGGTGGGGGGGCATGCAGCAAGGTGGTAAGCTGACCTGCTGGGCTAAATGACCAATGCCAACATGGTACTCACCCTGCCAGAGTGCAACAAGTCATTGAAGGGCTTGCGACACTGTATCCAGGTGCACCGCACCATGTCGCGGGAGCTCACCACCTCCGCCACCTCCTCCCGGGCACGCTTCATCATGTGGGAGGGGCCTCCTCCTCCCATCCTGGGGAACCAGCACCTCCTGCTGTGCTGCCACCTCTTTGAGGAGGGCAGTAAGACAGTCATCTGAAAAATGAGGGGCACACTGGCCCTCCCCGCCCTACCCTCCGGCCTGGCCTGTCCCACTGACCTACCCTCCAACCTGGCCTGCTCTGCTGGCCTACCCTCCAGACTGGCCTATTCACCAGAAGCCCTCTGGTGAGCCCTTCCACTTGCCACTGTGAGTAGCCTTGCAAAGGCTGCCAGCGCTTTATATAAACAGGCTGCCGGGTCGCAATTGAACCTGGCGGACAGTGCACTCCCGCCACCGCCCGCCTACTCCCACTATGCTCGGGAGTCACGCATTATACTTGGCGGGCCTTAATTGGTCCTCCTGCACAAAATGGAGGCACGGACCTGATCACAGGCGGCGAGCAGGTCCATGCCCTGCTGCGCCTGCTCTGCTCCCCCACCAAACAGAAAATTCAGCCCCATGACTATTTCAAATTCAGGACATGTCCAAGTCAGGGCGAGGTCAGTAAACATAGTTTGTCTGCATGCATTTGTAATAAGAGGCTATGGTGAAGTTGAATGTGGGAGTAAATAGGCTGGTTTTAAAATTTGCATTAGCTGATAGGTAGGGAATTGACTTTTTAGCTGTTGAATTTCAAAGGGGAGTTTAGAAATGACAAGGGACTTTTACAACTTACAAAGGTTTCATGAGCAAACAAGGGAAGGTTATTAACTTTTATTTGACCAGAAAGTGTAGGCAATAGGAAAACAAGAAAGGTTTTTATATTGGGAAAAGTTGAATTAAAAGAGGTGTTTGAATAAGATGGAATCTGTGGTGAAAGGGAAAAACGATATTTAAGGAAAGATGTGGCTGTGTGGGGAAAATGTCCTGAGACCAGCTCTGTGCTGAGAAAAGGTGCGAAATCTGAGAGTGCCATCCGGTCAAACTAGAAAGTATTTGTCTCAGATAGCAGTTTGTCTCTTTAATTTTCTTGGATTTCCACAGCAGAGTGGAAGAGAACGAGAAGTCGTGTGGTATACTTTTACTAAAGAGACAGCAGTTTGTGCATTGGATAATATTACTGGATTTTTATGGTTAAAAATCTATAAAGGAGCTGTTGCCAAAAGTTTACTTGAGTGTTCTGACCAAGTGGGGTTTTTGGGGGATGTTTTGTAAAACTGTTTTTAACAGTGTAACTTTAATCTTGTGTACTTAAGTTCTTTCCTTCTTGTTAATAAATCTCTTAATTTTAAAATCTTAAAAGTGTTACTGGGATTCTATGCTTCTGGGATCCACAGTTCTCTCCCTCGTTTTCAAAATACAAAAAAAAAGTTATGCTCAGTAAGACAAGTTTCCCATATTGGCTGTGGTCATAACAAATTTGAGGGCTCTTTGCGGGATTTAAAATTCCTTGATTGACTTGGAATTTGTCAATCTAGAGGACAGGAGTACGAGGAGAATACTGAACCCAGGAGTTTTGTATTGAGGGATTTTAAAGTGATTGGACTGGAAAATGGCTCTGGCAGTTGCTAAGACTTTTTTTGGGTGTGGAAGATGTGACTGTGGAGTGTTTGAAATCTCTGACTAATACTCAGCTGAGAGAGTTAACAGATACAAACATATGAACAAAGAGCAGGAGTAGGCCCCTCAAACCTGCTCTGCCATTTAATAACATCACGGCTGATGTGAAAGTAACCTCAAATCTGCAACCCACCTACATCACCCCCTTGCTTACCAATAATCTATCCACTTCTGCCTTAAAAATACTAAAAGACTCTGTTTCCACCACCTTTTCAAGAAGAGAGTTCCAAAGACTCACAACCCTCTGAGAGAAAAAGTTTCACCTCATCTCTGTTTTAAATAGCCAACCCCTTATTTTTAAACAGTGGCCCCCAGTTCTAGACTGTCCCAGAAGAGAAAGCATCCTCTCCACATCTACCCTGTCAAGACCTCTCAGGCTCTTATGTGTTTCAATCAAGTCGCTTCTTACTCTTCTAAACTCCAGCGGGTACAATCCAAGCCTGTCCAGCCTTTCCTCAGAAGACAACCAACCCATTCCAGGTATTAGTCTGACAAACCACCTCTGAACTGCTCCCCTTTATCCACAGCATGTTACTTCCTGAAAGAACTCCAATAAATTGGTTAAACATGATTTCCCTTGCACAAAACCATGTTGAATCTGCTTGATTACCTAAACTTATCCAAGTGGTTTAGCTTCTTTAATAATAGCTTCTAACATTTTCCGTATGACAAATGTTAAGTTCACTGGCCTATAGTTTCCTGCTTTCCATCTCCCACCCTTTTTGAATAACGGAGTTACATTTGCTATCTTCCAATCTAATGGGACCTTCCATGAATCAAGGGAGTTTTGGAAAATTAAAACCAATGCATCAACTATCTCACTAGCCACTTTTTTAAGGCTCCAGGATGGTGTCCATCAAGACCCAGGCACTTGTCAGCCCACAGCTCCCACAATTTACTCAGTACCACCTTTCTGGTGTTTGTAATTTTCCTGAGTTCCCCCCTCCCTTCCATTTCCTGATTTATAGCTGCTTCTAGGATGTTACTTGTATCCTCTATAATGAAGACTGATGCAAAATACCTGGTCAATTCATCTGCCATTTCCTTGTTTCCGACTATCAACCCTCCAGATTCACTTTCTAAGGGACCGACACTCACTTTGTTAACTCATGTTTATTTTGAAGTATTTATAGAAACTCTTACTATCTGATTTTGTATTTCTGGCTAGCTTTCTCTTGTACTCTTTTCTCTCCTGATTAATCTTATAGTCATCCTTTGCTATTCCTTATATTCTGATGTGGTGCTGCCTGTGACACCTGGTGCTGATGACCACGAGTGCTGTCCGAAGCAAGGTAGGCAAAAAACCTCGAACTACTGAGAAAATTGCAGCTCGCCAAGTTTATGTACAGTTGTGAAACACGTTGGCATGACCAGATGATCAAGTGTGGGGGGATAATTCTGGCGAGCAAGGTTGATAATGAGATTCTAAAGTGTTGAAATTAGGTTCCTAAAATTTGGCGATGGGAAATGCGGCCTGCCATTGATCTGTGGAGTGGATAATCACAAATTGGTTTCACGACGGCGTAAAACCGATTTGTGGCCTTCTCGCCATATTATCTGCACATGCCCGCCATAACGCTCACTGCAAATGGGACTGGACGATACCACCCTTTGTCTAAGAAAGAAGTTGGTTTCCCTATACCTTCTTGGATTTTCACAGCAGACTGGAAGATAGTGGGAATTTGTGTGGTATACCTTTACTAAAGTGACAGCAGTTTTCATCTTGGGTAATATTACTGGGTTTTTATGGTTAAAAGTCTATAAGGGAGCAGTTGCCAAGTAGTTTACTTGTGTGTTCTGACCAAGTGGGTTTTTTCAGGGTTGTTTTGTAAAACCTATTTTAACTGTGTAACTTTAATCTTGTGTTCTTAAGTTTTTTTTCCTCCATGTTAATAAATCCTTTAATTTTAAAATCCTAAAAGTGTTACTGGGATTCTACACTTCAGGGGTTACTAGTTCTCTCCCTTGTTTTCAAAGTACAAAGAAATGGTTATGGTCAGTAGAACAAGTTTCCCTCTGGGATTTGGCTTGCTCAGCAAATAACATCAGCTGTGATCACAACATTAGAAATTAGTTTATGCTAATTTTCAGGTGGGGGTTTGTGATTTGCGATGTTCACATTCCTGCCCAGATTGAGCTGGGCAGCACACAAATTTGGTGCACCCATCTCATGTGAATGGCCAAGCGGGTCCCACACTGCTGGCTGACTTGTGCTCACCAGGATAATCCAACAGCGTTGTTCACAAACCATATAGTGCAGCCAGCTCGTTTTAAAGGCAGGCTGTACAATTTAAAGAGAAGCAACACAGAACATTGCTACAATTTAAATGAAGACAAATTGAACACCAGGCTATGGAGATGGGATTGTAAAGCAAAGATACGGCACTGGAGACATTACTAGTGGGAGTGGGTAGAAGGAGAGATGCTATGGTTCCACAAAGGACAAAAAAGCCCTCAAGGACATCTTCAGACAAGAGTAGGAGTCAGTAGCCAGGGAGGTGATCTCCCAGGGTTTGCACCCAGGTCCTGGCAGCAGTGCCACAAGGAGTCTAATGATCTCCTGTGGTAGGTCAACATCACTGAATGCACACCTTTCCCTCTCCACAGCCTCTACTCCATTTCCTTGTCATGCTGCAGACCCAGAGGCACTGCGACTGCTGCTCCTGCATCAGCCTTTCCCCTCACAGAATGTCACATGGGTCGCTCAGGAAGCAATGAAACTTCTAGCCCAAGAATTCCTCTTATGGGATGGAAATAACTCTTCCTGGGCTAAAAATATGACAAGGCTGGTTAGTAGGCATGGAGATTGCAATGTGCAATTATCCCACACCTGATGGAAGTGATGCAGGCAGCACAGGAAGTTTCTGTTACCTTCTCATCTCCATGGGCAGAATTTCCCGGTCGGCGTGCAGGGGTGGGACCCGCATGCTGATGCAGGGTGACGTCGGCGTGTGTCCCGACATTACCCCGCATCATTTAGATTTTCAGTTCGGTGGGCATGCAACCGAATTGGCTACGTGCCCGCCAAATTGTCGAAGGTCTATTAAGGCCTGTTAATTACCTAATTGAGGTCATTGTCAGGGCTGCCCATCCAACCTTACGGTTGGTGAGCAGGCCAGGAGCCCAGGCGGGCTTCTGAAGAAACATGAAACCTTATCCACGGACGGAATGAGGTTTCATGAGGGTTTTAAAAATGTTTATTAAGTTTTAACATTCAAGTGATTGACATGTCCCAGCTCATGTGACAGTGTCACATGAGGGGATTTTTCAATAATTTTTTTTTCTCAGTTCAGCAGTTTTTAAAGCTGAAGTGATTTCCCTGAGGCAGCACTTTGAGAGATCTATGGGCTCGTTCGCACATGCGCGAGAGAGTGCACAGACCTGCTCAGGGAAACCCCCCCACCTGCACAGGGACGGCACAGTGCTTCAAGGCGGACATCACGCTGGACAGGCCTTAATTGGCCTGCCCATGTAAAATGGCGGCCCGCCCCAGGGGTGCCGAGCGGGAACCCGCCTGCCCCCAAATGCACCCGCACAACCCCCCCAACAGGCAGAAAATTCTGCCCCATGATTGGGAGGGCAGGCAGGAAAGTGGAGTTAAGGACATGATCAGAAAAGCCGTGAGCTTAGTGGATGTAGACACCAGCTCAGACATTGGCTCTGCATGTAACTTAGAAGGTGGTTTAGAAGCTGGATCTGCATGTGGTGAGTCAACATACACAAGCGGGTTGCCCCACGGCCAGAGGAAAAGACTAGCATGTGTACCAGCTCCCCCGGAGGGTGAAGTCTCAGACAAATTCTGTTGCAAAGGATTCGGATGAGGACTTCATTGGGGTTCACACAGAAAAAGATTAATGGACATGCACATCAAAATACTTGGTGCATTTGCAAGCGCACGAAAGGTTTGCTGCTACTATCAAGGAGCATGGTGGAGACCACTTCCAAATTGATATAGGGGAGTGTTTGGAGTCCAACCCATTCAGCGTGGAAAAAGTGCCCTATTCCAGGAGGTCCCTTGGGGGGCCCCGCCGTGATGCAACACTTGATGATCAGCTTCCATTGCAGCAGAGGAAAAAGCCCCCAGTATCTGATTGTTGCACTGGAAGCTCAGATTGAAGTCAGGAGATCTCTGCTTGTTGCCATGCAAGCCCAGATTGGCGCCATGCAGGCTGCCATCATGGCTGTGAATACCAGTGGTCAAAGGAGCTGTCAATTCTCATAGCAGTCCAACAATCTGTGCTCCAGTGGGTTACTTGGATTGTTGGGGCATCGCTCTGGAGAAGGGGAAGTAGGAATGGCTCTGTGGTGCATAAACCTTCTGTCCTCTCTCAAGGTGATTGCATCTGTGCGCCCACCACTGCCAGTCTACCAGTGTCCCAGGTGTTGCCTGTCAGCCAGCAAGCCCAGACTGCTGCCTTCAATGCTGACAGGGTAAAGTCTGAAGTCTGACCATCAAGCCTCAGAGATGCAAGGACTACTACAATATTCCCCCAGTGGAAGTCAGCAGACTTCCACCAACCATGCTACCGTCACTAGGATCGCCTGAACAGGCAAAGAAACCCTCAAGACAGGCACTAAGGAAAACCAGGGTGATTAGTTAAATATTGTATGTATTCTGACAAGTGTTGTTGGATGAAACTGATATTGAATTGTTCTTGTTTGTTTTCTTTTATTTCAGAATTTTGGCAAATGATGGTCTGTGACAGAGGGATCGATGGTGGGGAAGTGTGGACCAAATAGTGATCGGGGAATTTTATAGGGGAACCAGAGTCAGATGAGATGCTTACGGATAGCCTATTTGAAGTGATGATGTCCTGGATAGTTCCATTCTTCCTCGTCCTCTTGAAGTGCTAACAGAAGGACTGGAGGCAAGTGCTAACTTCATGAGAGCATGTGTGTAGCGGATATCCCTTGTCTCTGGGCAGCCACCCTCTGGTTCAACATGATGGCTTGAAGGTGGCTGGAACAGGATGACTGGTACAAGATGAAAGCATTGTGACTGCTGCCAGGATAGCAGAAGTTCAGTAACATGGTGGTCTGTACGTGCTGTACACCAGCTACACATTTAGGGAGCAGCACCCTTTGCAGTTTGGTACATCTTCCCACTGAGGTGCAGCACCCGCAGAACCATATGCCTGCAGCCAATGGTGACCTGCAACATTGGGAATCCTGCTATCCTGGTAAAGCCACCTACTCACTCCACCTGTTTCTCTCTCTGCTTAGACAGAAGACAATGAAGTTCACTCCCCAGGTGCACAGGGCCTCATGAAAATTCATTGACCTGAAATGTTAACCCTGTTTCCCCCTCCTCAGCTGCTGCCTGACCTACTGAGTATTTCTAGCATTTTCTATTTTTATTTCAGATTTCCAGCATCCAGAGTATTTTGCTTGTTTTAGTGTTTAATTCACTGCCACCTCTGATCCATGAATGCCCACCTTGAAGAAGTTCTGTTCTTCTCTCCAATTCCTTCATTGTTTTCTCTTGCCCTTCATGTGTTTGATCAGGTTTCCACTAAGACTTGCTCTCACAGCCACATTTCCTCAATCAGCAATTTCTCTGGCTCCAACTTATTCCACGCAGACTCCAACTGAAATTCTACCCTTCATGTTTGGATTACCCATTATTACATGTATCTTGGAGATATCCAACATTCCTCAAACTGCTGTTCTCGCCACATCCTGAGATCCACAATCAATACAATGTGCTGTCATATGCATGCTCTTGGCCTCTCTCTTCAGCAGAATTGACTCACATCCTGGTTTGCAGTTTAATTTCATCCTTTGTTTCACTCAATGCCTTAGCAGAAAACTTTTTTTCTTCCTTTCAGGTTTAAGGATCACAAGCTCCAACAACACCCCTCCAGATCTTTCTTCCCCTTCATTTTCCTTTGGCACCATTCCTTCTTCTAATCTCAATTCTTGCTATGTATTTATGATACTCGCTGACCTCCTCCTCTCTGACAATGTATGATCTGCCCGTAGCAAAGAACTCAGCTTTATCTCTTTACACCCCTACCTCAATGAGTTTCACTTCCATGCCCACTTCTTTGGCCAGCAGTCCTCCCCTGCTCAGTATTCTCTCTTCACCTGGACCCCTCCCGACGTTTGGCCTCTTACCCTCTTGTCTTTTTATTGAGAACTGTCAGTGTGACATTGGCCACCTCAATTTATCTGCTCCCCTCGTTCATTCTAACTTGTTTCCCTCTAGCTCTGATGAAAGATCAATGACCTGAAACAGAATCACAAACTGTAACAGCACAGAAGAAGGCCATTTGGCCCATCATGTCAGTTAAATCATGTTTCTTTTCCCACAGATGTTTCCTGACCTACTGAATATTTCCAGCATTTTCTGTTTTTAATCACAGGTGCTATGCTGGGCAGAAAACTGAGATGTTGATGATAGCTTGGACTCCAGCGTGAAAGGATCCACTGACATAGAAACTGAGGGCCATAGCAACCTTGATGGCAACTTGCATCGATACCCTTGTCCTACTCTGCCGCTAAGGGTCAGGTTTGAGGAGGTGGCACAGTTCTGGTGCAATGTAACTGACACTCCTCTTGGCTGAGGTGCAGGAAGGAGGACGCTCTAGATTGTTAGGCCTCCTGTAAAGAGCTTTCCTCCTCCTCCCACTGTGAACAGCTTCTCCTCTCCACTGCTTTTGCTCCATCTCCCTTTCAAACTGCAGCCAAGGAGCTAGGAGTAAGTTATATGCTGAGGCCTTTCAAATTCACATCATTCCTGCCAACAGCCCAGTGCTGTTGCCTTCTGACTGAAAGAACTTCTGACAACTCCTCCAACAACTTAGTACTCATACTCATGCTGCAGCAGCAAAAGAAAGTCAAAAGTACCTCACCTGAAAGTTGAATGCTCTAGCCTTTCAATAGCACTGGTGGTGGGGTTGGAAGGGGTGTCTCTCATGCAGTTGAAAGCATATTCAGCAGTACATGTTTAACGGTGGGCGTTAATAGGGCAAGCAAGGTCCAAAATGGCAGGTTGTGTGCCTATAATATCGCTCTGCAAAATGGCAATTGGCGCTGGCCATGCCAGATATTGGCATGGACTAGCCCACCTTTATTCATCTCCAGTCATGCCGAAACCAAATTTTGTGGCTTCTTCATTTAAAAATACTATATAATTAGGATTAACCTGCTTATTTTGTCTAATTGTTAACTTTATTGTGATTTATAGATGCTGCTAATTACAAAAGATGAAAAAGAAAAGCTTTTGTAAATTTGACAGTTAACGTGAAGAAATTTAGCGATTTCCAAATTAAATAAAAGTTATTTATAGGGCGATTGCTTGCTTGGGAGGAAAAAGGGTCCAAAAATGCATTACTTTCCTAACTGCTAATAGTCACAAAGGATGATATGGGTTGCCAGAAAGATTGGTTTGAGCATACTGCATTAAATAAGAAAAAACTAGAATGCAATAGCTGTAATAGAAAGATGTGATTATGGAATTATGAAATGAATAGAATTGAAAGGCCTTCTTCACTTTGTAAGCTAATATTTTCCAATGTAATTCTACAAGTCATTGAGCGGCCTAACCTAAAGTGCAAAGCTTTAAATAATTTTGTCCTGTTACTGTCCCATTCAAGACCTCTCTTCCCCACCTTTCTCCTCTGGATTGCCTCACTACTGGCTAGTTGACTCAGGATGCGATCCTCCTGATATCCCACCCAACTAGAACCAGCAAGCTACAGCAGGTCACCAGCTTGAAGCCTACAGCTCTCTGCTGGCATGCTACATAGGCCCAGATATGGGCCTTAGATCAGCATGAACAAGTAAGCAGAGTGCTGCTGTATTGACTTTGCATCTGTTTGTTAGTTAAAAATCACTCCTATTATCATCAAATAGATGAAGTCTGGATAAAAGTCATATAGTAAGTATAGGCATCAGGATAATAGCATTTTTGAAACAAAATTGATTTTCTTAATTAAATCTTTTCAATCAGTAAACAGGATTTAAGAAAGATGATTCCAATATTCCATACCTTCTTCACCTCTCTTGTAAGCATACATCTCTCTATCCTCAGCACTGTAGATATATCAATGCATTCTTTTGAGATTGAATTTAACCATTTTGTAAAACTGTCCACCAGAGCCAAGAAAAGAACCCACGTGAATTTCAGAAGATTAAACACTCGCTTGATAACATTATCTGGGAAACAGAGAGAGGATTATTAGAAATAGTCACTTAAGAAATGTAAGCATGAATTTAGCCTTTCCAGCACTGAGTACACACAGGGAATTCAGACTTTGAGGTAGGCCCTCAAGATTTTCTATTCATTGAAATGAACTAGGCCAACCAAAAAATTAAAGCTGAGATTGGTTAAGTTTATTAGGAAATGGCATTAAAAGTTACTGATTCAGGGCAGGTTGATGGAGTCAAGGTGGAGGTTATTTGTGATCTAAATCAATGGCAGAACAGAAGCGAGAAGGGGTGGTGGGGGGTTGCATGGTCTACTCCTGTTCCTATTTAGATGGAAAGCTGTGCAACAGCAAATGGGGTGCACTGACCTCTATGCCTAAATTGAAGATATGCGCTCTTTCATCTGAATCCGGAGAGCTAAATCGCAAAATTTACCCTATACTGCTGTCATTTAATGTTGTTATTCTTTGAAGAAACAGATGACAGACAGGTGGATCAGTGCAAGATCATGTGCAAGACAACATTGTGACAGGGCATGCGAAATATGTGCAGATAATAAAACTGCTTCCATAACCAAAAAATGAGCAGGATTTGTATTAGATTATTACTTTTCTGATTTATATAATATATATGAACAGTGTTAATCATGTATTTAGATAAAACTTGCCATTTGATTTGAAGGAAATTATTTTAAACCCTGCCACCTAATGACTAAGCCAATATAGAAATCTACAATTTAGAATCAGATGAAAGGTCATTGACCTGAAATATGAACTCGGTTTCTCTCTCCTGCTGTCTGACCTGCTGTGTATTTCTAGCACGTTTCTATTTCAGGTTTCCAGCATCCACACTATTCTGCTTTTTATTATTACACCGTGTGCAATTTTGGGTCTTTATAATAGAGTTGTAAAATATTATTCCATGATTACAATAATAAGAAAGAGGGTGGAGTAGGTTTTACATAATATATCTGGTGCTGAGTTTTGTACACAAGAACTCTTTTTGGCATGCAGGCATAGAGATCAAACGTTTGTATCCCATATGGTTTTTTGTCTATTAAAATGAAATGAAACCGTGCTGGGATGTGCTATTCTTAGTCTGAATTCTGAAGCTTGGTGCCATTACTACTAATTGTTAAACTTTACCCTACAATTGAGAACTGACACAATTCCTCTGCCTGATGGATTCCTGCATAAAGCAATATGTAGTCTCTCTTCTAATGAAAGGATCTGTTATACCTGGTGCATTAGAGTCTTTATGCACTTCTTCTGGTGTTGGGAGCTCTTCTGTCTCTTCACATTCAATTGCAATGTGACCTAACAAAAAGATAATGGAGTGGCATGTCAACAAACTCAACATTGATCCAATAGTGTGATCCATGCATTTGCTCCATTCTTCTATATTCTTTCAAATAGACACCTAAGTGATCTCATAATGCTTTCATAGCCACTACAAACATCTGAACATAGAGGAGAAAATAGTTGCCCATTCTCTGAAGAAACAAAAAGTAACAACTAAATAAATGAAGAATACTTTCACAATCATCACTCCATTCTTATCCAAGAAGTTTATTGAACGAGGTTTTAGATATCATTTACAAAGAAAACATGAGAAGGTGCACAAGGTTCCTTCACCTTCAGCAAAATAAAATTCCATGACTTATCCATAACCAAACTGAAATATTTCATGACCATTTTTTCTTTCAAATACATCACATTTCAGCTTTATACAAGTATTAGAATCTTGCATTGCGTGTCAGCTATCATATAACCTCAATTTCTCACAAAGCTAATTTGTTTTGTGGAAGTTTTGTGTTCCATGAAAAGTGCTTATGGGGTCACCAGCCTATTTACCTGTACTGCATTCCAGATGTGCAAAGTACATATATGCAAACAATTATGGAGAGGGGGAAGTGGATGTGGAAAAGCATTGGAAATGGCTGAAATTCTGCCCAAAGCCAAAAAAGTCTCAACCCTGTCTTTATAAAATTCCATGACTTTTTAATGACTTTAGGCCTTTTTGGAAATTTCCATAAAAGACATCTACAAATTCCATGAGTTTTCCAGGTTTTCCTTGACCCATGGGAACTCTGGGTGCATAAAGAAATGGATTATTTTCAGAAATTTACCATCTCCTTTCCAAATTATAAGTGTTCTTTTCAACAAACAAAAACAACTATCAAGCTCAAATTTTACTATTGAAAACACACAGCGGTTTTTCTGTTTAACATACAGAATACAACGAGGTCTCCCTCTTGCCCTCCTTCCCCAATTACAATGAGATTATCTGACTTCACCTCTGGTCACCAAGAAGGGAAACAGATAAGGATATTGGAAGAGTCTGGTACAAATGGTGAACAAGTGGGAACGGGGAGCCAAATTGAGCACTTCCATTTTAACTTGCATCTTTATTTGTAACTTAAGATAACTCATACTAGCAGTGTTATGAATATACAGGTGTGTCTCAGGTGAACTACAAAATGCTACATCACAATTACCTCCTGCTTCTTTTTTACCGCATTCCCATCCTTTCCGCTTATTTTTCTCCCTTTCTTTTAATACTGACTTTGAATCTTTCATCCAGGTCTGATAAATGAACTGTAAAAAAAAAGTTCACGTAACTTCTTCACTGGATTTAAGGTGACACAATTCAGTGCACAACCATACCACAGAGAACAAGTGACATCCAGAAACTCACCACAGCATAAGTGGATTAAAAACACTGTACCTCATTGGGTTTAAACACAAATACAGTTTATTAGCCGGAATAACCAGGCTTCGGACTAGAGTTTGCCACATATTTAATCCCTATTAACAATTTTAACTATAGTGCTGTATTGGTATTCAAAAAACAGGCACTGTAAAAGCATTAATATAAAAGTAATAATAAAAATCCACCATCTTATTTCTACTGCTTAATGTTTTGTCTAAAAGTAAGTGTAACACACAATATCTTCAGACACACAGATGTATGAAAATCTTACTTGCCTGTCTGCTGGTCACAATTGTCATATGTGAAATGGGCTAGGGGCTGATGCACTCTGTACCCTAGTAGCACGATTGTACAACACAAAATTAGCATTATTTTGGTAATTTCACTCTGAGAAGCCACAGAATGGGTAGAAGAAAATGTCAAACTATTACATTAGGAATGATCTGCTGAGATTAGGATTTAGCATTGTGTTTGGATTGGAACAGAATAGAGGGAATTCCAAAACACTTGTAATTATATACGTAGACTATACATACTGTGTCGGGTCCGAGAGCACTTGATGCTGCTGCCTGTTGTCTAAATGAAAGTGTTACTTTAACTAACATTTTTAATAGTTATATAAATTCAAACACACCTTTGCAGCGAATGAGAGAGGTTCCCCTCAATATGTTCATTGCCTGCTTGTATGATGGATAATGCACTCTATAAAGCCTATCTGAACTGCAATTTGTGGAAGTCTACTTCAAAAGCAGCCATAACATAATTCTGTACTTTTTTTGGCCAGGTTTTTATTTTTGAAATACCAAAGTACAGCACTACACAAATGTAAACAAAACAATAACAAACAAATGATAGAGGGACAAGAAAACCACAATACTTGTTTGCTATTTTTGGGATTTGTTAGTTTATTAAAAAGCATCATTAATGGTTAGTTCAAGTAATTTATTTGCAGCATTAATTTAGTTGCAATTAGCTGTAAGCCTCTGTGGTGATTTTTGATGGCACAGGAAAATCCTATCTGTTCAGCAGTATAACATTTCGCTTTCTTTTGTTGATTTACTTCCCACAACAGATGTTATCATTAGTAGACATACGCATACATGCAAAGCAAGATCAACAAAAGCACAAAAAGTCAGCACTGATTTAAAGCAAGCATGGAAGCAAGACATGCATATTATGCTGTACAGAAGCTAAAGTATTTTCCAGCTCTCTTAGTTGAACTGGTGTGCTGAAAAACCAACACAAAGCTACACAAAATCAATCAGCATTCAAGCATTATTATCAACCTCTGTCTTGAAAAATATTACATGAAACTCGGTTTGAATCTATCATTTCCATTTCCTGTATTTTATTTGAATATTAATGTTGGTGTCAACCCCAAACCACAGGATTGTAATTTGTGTATTTACAACCTATAGATATTTAAATATTAATACAAAAAGGGTCTCTGCTCATACAATACACACTTTTTGAGTATGAAAGTGTTTTTTATGGGCCTCAATGTATTTAATTTGATTTTAATACTATGCTGTTATAATCTAGGTAGGCATTGCCTCATTGAAATGAGCATCTAGCTTGTGCAAAAAAAATCTTGAAATGCACCAATCAACTGATCTTAATAAACAAAAACTTCAGAAAATAAAATTTTTTAGATCGATTTTGTTTTAAGTTTGCTGTTAAATAATTGCACTTATCTGAATTGTTTCAATTGTCCAGCTCTCTATTTAATATGTTGGAACAATCCTAATGAAGGATAACTAAACATGCAGGTAAAAGCCAATTACAATAAGGCAGAATGTTACTGATATATGAGGGAAGTACAGTACACCCCCACCAATTGGCAATCTCAGGAGCAGGGAGGAACACATTCTGGCTATTTTCAGGCACTTTCATTGAGGAGAATAGAGATTAGTTGGTAATGCTACCAATATGTTTTCACACCAAGACTTCATCTTTACAGTAGTTTTTAAACTACAGTACAAACAATTCAGAAAAAAGTTCATCCAATATATAATTCAATCAAATTTACCTAAGAGTTGTCAACTGGTTGGGATTTACTGTATTAAATGTGTTGGCATATCACAGAATGAGGCATAATCATTGCACACACTCATGAAACATCTGAGAAATACCTTTACAGCTCTGACTATCAACTGAAGTATGGTTTTTGGCAGTTTTAGGATAGACTTTGGCAAGGCTATTATGGCTGAAGCAAATTTCCGAACTGCTCTCTATAGAGAAGAATAAAGCAAGGCAATTGTTAGTAGAAAGGAGGTTCCTAATACTTGTTTCAGTTTTATTGAAAAATAATTCAAGTCAGTATTTTAAGGTTTTACATTCATTTGGAGGTTACTTATCTTTGAAGTTTATATAATCTACAAGGAATGTCTAAAGTCAATTTGGTTCTCTACACAAAAAATCAAAAGAGAATTTGATTTTCTAAATTAACTGTGGATTAACATAAAAAGCTTGGTGCTTCTCACATCAGAGACAACGAGCAATAAAGGAGGAAAATTATGCATTGGACACTAAAAATGGAAAAAAGGGTATTAAATGTAGAAGCTAGGTTGAGGGAACTGAAGGCATGTTTGAAAAGATTTTTGACCAAGCTTATGGCAGCAGGCAGAGAGGCAGTGAACTAGAGTGACTTTCAGAGAACATATGGATCTGTTTTTTAAACTAATCTGCTCACGAACAAGGGGTGGGGGGCTGTTGGATTCAGAACATCACCCATTTTAGAGCTCACCTGATTTTGTTCTCTACTGCCTTCAATGTTGGGTAAAATTGATGAAGCGTAAAATGGGTATTCACTTCAAACTCAGTCACCTCTGTTAAAATCAGGGCTATAGTGTTTGGATAATGACCACAAATAGGAGCAGTGGACACAGTGAGGCATGAGGAGAATCAAACTATAGACGAGTAAAGGTATGGAGAAGGAGATAAGGTAGGAAGAGATCGTTGAGGTATGATTTTGGCTTTAGAGGGATTGGTCATATAGCCATATGAGGCCATAGAGGGATTTCAAAACAAAAGCAAGGAATTTGAAATTGACATGTTGCGCCCTGGGAGTTAGAGGAGCTTGGGAGTGGATAACAGCGATGAGACCATGGGACGTTGTGTAAGTGAGAGCACTGGCTATGTGATTTTGGATGATTTTAAGTTTTTTGGAGGGCTAATGGGTGGAGGCCAACTTTCTACAAATATTAGAGATACTGAGCCTTCAGGTGATGAATGTGTGGAAAAGAATTTCTGCGATAGAAAGGTGGAGATGGGCTAATGCAGCTTTAATTGCAGAGGTGCAAGGAAGCATTTTAGTAGTTCAACAGACTTGGGGGATAACACTGAACTTGAGATTGAGTACATATGCCAACTTTCTGTAAATCCTGATAGCTTGAAATGGCAGCCAGGGAGATTCTTTAAAGATCAGAGCTTTTGGTTAGAGAAGCTGTTCTGAGCCAAAGAAGATGACCTCAGTTTCGATCAGTTTTAGCTAGAGTAAGTTGTAATTCATCCAGATATTGATAGCAGAAAGACAATTTGGGATTGTGGCATCAACCTTTGGTCAAGGCAGAGGGCAGCAAATTAGAACTGGGTATCACCAGTATCCCTGGGCATGATTTCAATCAAATCACTGTCATGGTTATATTGCTAGATCAGTCACTCAGAGGTTTGGAAATCTACTGTTCTTACCCAATATGGCCTACATGTGTACTTCTTTACACCAATGTAATTGATTCTTAGCTGCCCTCCAAAGTGATTTGGCAAACCACTCAGTTCTACAAAGCTAACATGGGCAATAAATGTTATCCTTGCCAGCGCTGCCCACTTCTTAAAAATGAATAAAGAAAAAAATGTAAAAACTGACCCTGGACAATGCATTATGTAGCTAATGGATAGGGAATGAGCAAAGAAAAAATCCTGAGATACACTGGAGGTGACTATGTGTGGAATTTTACCATTTTAGTTTTTCATTAGCAGTCAAAACTATTTCTGGGTCCCCATCCAGATGGTTCCTGAGGTCTGCTCACCTGCGCAATCTTCCTAGAGGCAATAAATTAAAAGGTCGCCTCTGGGAGCACGTCCAATTAAGAATAGTGGGTGGGCTGTGCAGTCAGGTGGGCCAATAGTGGCACCTGAGGCTCTGGGAGTGAAGGGTTCTGTAGTATAATGGGTTAATAGCAATGCTAATCATACAGTCATGTGCTAGAAGTTCTTAGAAAGATGGAATAGTCTGCACACACGAGAGATGTACTTGCCTAGAAGACTTACCAAATACCTAACATGTATTTGGTGTAAATAAAGTAGTTTTGAACAAACCTACCTAAGTTAGATCTAAGTCACTCATGAGTGGAGGGAAACCTTCCTAGTATTGATTAAGCCACAAGTTAAACTGCAAAATATACTTGCACCGGTGGTAATACCAATCCAACAATGATTTGGTGCCATCGACATAACACCTACAGGGAGAAATCGGAAGTAGGCTTCTTCAAAGGAAGAATCGGAAGACTTACCTTGGTAAGAGGCACATTGAGAATTACTAGAGATATCACCACCAGTCAGGCAGTCACTATCCCTTCTGCAGCCATTCGAAAACCTCAAAGGTTCACAGAGAGGCCATAAGAACATACGAATTAGGAGCAGGAGTGGGCCACTTGGCCCTTTGAGTCTGTTCTGCCATTCACTAAGATCATGGAAGATCTGATTATAACCTCCTGCGTACCCACGATAACCTTTTATCCTCTTGTTTATCAAGAATCTATCTACCTCTGCCTTAAAAATATTCAAAGGCTCTGCTACCACCATCTTTTCAGGAAGGGAGTTCCAAGGACTCACTACCCTCTGAGAGAAACACATTCTCCTCACCTCTGTCTTAAATGACCCCTTATTTTTAAACAGTGACCCCCTAGTTCTAGATTCTCCCACAAGAGGAAGCATCCTTTCAACATCCATGCTGTCAAGGTCCCTCAAGACCTTAAAGGTTTCAATCAAGTCATCTCTTACTCTTCCAAACTCCAGTGGATATTAGCCTAGCCTGTGCAGTCTTTCCTCATAAGACTATCTGCCCATTTCTGGTATTTGTTGAGTAAACCTTCTATGAACTGCTTCTAACTCATTTACATCCTTCCTTAAATAAGGAGACCAATACTGGCCAGCGTTGGGGCTTGTGGAAAAACACTTTGAGGTATCGATCAGTGTCGTGTTTGCATGCTAAAGAGCAGAAACACAGGTTAGTTAATTCCTCTGTTGCCAATGATGTCCTCCTGACACAGGGGGCAGAAGAGAGCTCTGCAGACTTCGAAACTGTCCTAAAACTGTCCTGGAATGCATTTTTCAGCCCAAAATGAACCTCGTAAATCGAGTAAGCGCGATTCAATCAGAGATCCCAAAGGTTGGGGGAATCCATTGAATTGTTTCTTACAGAACTGTTTAGGCTAGCCAGTTGTTGTGGGAATGGTGCATTGAAAGATGGAATTACTCGCGATCACATTGTTGTTGGACTTGGCGACAAAAAGCTGTCAGATTTTTTACAGACAAAAGATGACCTAACACTTAATCCAGCTGTTCAATAGCTAGGAAGGCTGAACATAGGGAGCAAAATCATGCCATAATCCGTCAAAATACCGAGACTTTGGAAGAGTCTATTAGTTGGTTAGGCCCAAAGGCCTGGCAGCCATGCCCAATCAAAAGCCTGCCAAAATGGGGGAAGGGCGGGAAATCCTACAGCAGCCATTTAAGATGACCATGCTGCGGTGCTAAAAATTGGCATAGCAGGCAGGATTGCCCAGCAGAGTGCACAGCGTGTTTCCAATGTGGAAACACAGGGCTCTTAAAGCAGTTCTGTAAATCTAAAAATTTCATTAAATGCAGAAATCAAGCGAATGCCTATGAAACCCAGACAATTCAAGAAATTGGCAATAAGGGAAACTATGAGATTACAGATTTCCTATGAGAAGTAAAGGATCATGAACAAGACTTTTGGTCAATCACTTTGGAAGTTAAAGCCTTTGAAACTTACTTTAAGCTTGACACTGGAACTGGAGTTACTATTCTGGTTGATCATTTGGAATGGCTCAAAATGGTAGACAGTCAGCCACCAAGCCTTAAATTGCAAGGACAAAAATAGCTGGAAAAACTCAGCGGGTCTGACAGTATCTGTGGAGAGGAACACAGTTAACGTTTCGAGTCCGTATGACTCTTCATCAGAACGAAGAAATATAGATATGAGGTGAAATATAAGCTGGTTGAAGGGGGTGGGATAGGTAGAGTGGATAGAGGGCCAGTGATTGGCAATCTCTTCTCTGCCTCCACCTAAGATGTCATAGACAAAAGGTCAAAGGGGTGTTGACGGTGGTGATATTAGCTGAGGAATGTGCTAATGATGACATTAAGGGTAGAAAGCAGGACAAGCAAGTGACATATAGCCCTAGTTGGGGTGGGGGTTGGGGGGTGGGGCAGAAAGGATTAAAATAAGCTAAAAGGTAGAGAAAAAACAATGGATGGAAATACATGTAAAAATAATGGAAATAGGCGCGAAAAGAAAAATATATATATATTAAAAAAAAGTTATAAGTTATTGGAAAAAGGGGGATCGGAAAGGGGGGATGGAGGAGAGAGTTCATGATCTGAAGTTGTTGAACTCAATATGAAGTCCAGAAGGCTGTAAAGTGCCTAGTTGGAAGATGAGGTGCTGTTCCTCCAGTTTGCATTGAGCTTCACTGGAACATTGCAGCAGGCATTAGAGCAGGGTGGTGTGTTGAAATGGCAAGCGAAAGGGAGGTCTGGATCATGCTTGCGGACAGACCGAAGGTGTTCCGCAAAGCGGTCACCCAGTCTGCGTTTGGTCTCTCCAATGTAGAGGAGACTGCATTGGGAGCAGCGAATGCAGTAGACTAAATTGAGGGAAGTGCAAGTGAAGTGCTGCTTCACCTGAAAGGAGTGTTTGGGCCCTTGGAGGTGAGGAGGGGGGAAATAAAGGGGCAGCTTTTGCACCTCCTGTGGTTGCATGGGAAGGTGCAGTGGGAGGGGGCTGAGGTACAGGGTGTGCTTAGTGGTGGCATCATGCTGGAGTTGGCGGAAATGGTGAAGGATGATCCTTTGAATACGGAGGCTAATGAGGTGATAAATGAGGACAAGGGGGACCCTGTCATGGTTCTGAGAGGGAGAGGAAGTTGTGAGGGCGAATGCGTGGGAGAGGGCTGGACACGGTTGAGAGCCCTGTCAACCATCGTGGGTGGAAAACCTTGGTTAAGGAAGAAGGAAGACATGTCAGAGGAACTGTTTTTGAAAGTGGTATCATCAGAACCGATGCAACGGAGGCGAAGGAACTGAGAGAATGGGATGGAGTCCTTACAGGAAGCGGGGTGTGAGGAGCTGTAGTTGAGGTAGCTGTGGGAGACGGTAGGATTGTAATGAATATTGGTGGACAGTCTATCACCAGGAATTAAATTGCAAGGTCTGGGTGGTATGGATCTTTAAGTAAAAAGCCAGATAACCACCACCCTTCACACAATGGGTGACAGAATATTGAGACCCTCGATATCATGCACAAAGTCAATCTTTATTGAGCTGGAATGCATGTGCATAATTGGGTATTCTGGAAATAGCAGATTAAGTCCTATAGCAGGACAGCTGGATACCACTCGTGGAGGAATTTTCAAAGTCAGGTGCAAACCCAAAGGATTTCTATTCAGCAGCAGCTGGTAAGGTTTATTCATTGATCAGTGGGTCATTCTCCACTACAGATACACCATCTACTGGACCCCAGGAGGAGATTGTAGATCTCTCAGTTCTTTTTGAATATAGACCAGAAATTGCAAAAACAGAAGGTACTTAAGAAGGTGGTGACTATCTGTAAGAGGGCCTGCTAGATCTAAGTTGGCTCTGTCCTGAAGGAGGTTATGAGAAAGAGGCCGTTGTAGCAACAAGTGACCTGTTGGAAGATGAGATCCTGGAGATTGGTGTGCTCTTTGAACGTACTGCTAAAACATAGGAGGTGTCTGTTGTCTTTTTTGAGGAGTCAGCTATGTGTGCTGTTGAAGCACAAAGTTGTCCCATTGAACACACCAATGAGAAGCATTGTATATTGCTGGCTGACCATAGAGGGTCGTCCAGGATGAACAAAATGTTTGATTCCACAGTGGATCATACTGCCAGAGCAACAGTGGAGCATATTAATTTGGGTGAAAGTAAGTTGATGCCCATACTTCAATTTCATCAAGAAGTTATCCTTCCACTAAAGTTGTCTTTCAGTGTAGAAGCAGAAACCAAAACTTCGGGGCATCCACAGCTGAAGAGTCCTATACAAGAATTTAATCTAGGGCAACATTTTCCCCCCCGTCGGGGAGGAAATGCGGGAGCGGGTGTGGGCGGGCCAGCATGACATCTGCCAGGAAGCACTATGTGCTCCCTGTGCGGGTGGGGGGGTGATTCTCTCAGCTGGGAGTGCACTCTTTCACGCAAGCGCGGTAGAGCGCACAAATCTCCCTGAGGCAAACACTGTCACATGAGTTGGGACATGTCCATAACTTTTATTTTAAAATATTGTGAGATTTTTAAATCCTCATGAAACCTCATCCCACCTGTGGATGAGGGTTCATGCTTTTTCAGAAGCCTGCCAGGTCTCCCGGCCTGCACACTGACCTTAAGGTTGGAGGGCCAGGTCCATTAATGACTTCAACTACTTTGTTAATGGCCTTAATAGACTGTTGACAGGTCGGCGGGCATGCAGCCGACTCGGGTGCACAACCACTGAACTGAAAGTCTGAATGATGCACTGTGACATTGGGACGCATGCCCGATGTCACCCCGCGTCATTTGTGCATTGGCAAGCGGGCCCCGCCCCCGCTCGCCAACTGGAAGATACAGCCCCTAGATTTATTTCTAGAGAGTCATTCCATTGCTGAAGATGGTGTTGTCTTGTCTTATGCTCACACAGTCATCCCATTGCCTACAGCAGAACAGCCTCTCACTGAAGCAAGGGTGGCAAGGTTACCATTAACTACAGGAAACGAGAGCATTTTCCTAAATGTAATAGGGAAGTCATATCTTCTTCATTTCCTGCAAAGTTTACAAGATTTTCGTCATTCTTCTTCTCATCATCCAGATTTGTTCAAATCTCTGAAACTGAATAGCTTTTTTATCCTCAATGCAGCAGTGAATGATACCGCTGTGCAATATTTTGTTGGAGTTGAAAATACATCATCTTCTCAGGCCTTTCTCCAGCGCGCTAAGAGGGAGCATAAGTTTCCTAAGCAAATGCTAGTTTGTCTTCTTCCTGTTCAAGAGAGAGCGATTGTCTATGTTCTACAGACTTCTCCTTGGATCAATCTTTCTTTGAAAAGGTTTCAAGATCCTGACAGTTCAGTTGTCATGGAGATCACAGCTCAATTACTAACAGTCATGGAAAGCTGCTATCTCACTCTACCAATGAGGTGGCTGTCCAGGGAAAAGACGAGCACCTGTATGGGCAGAATGTTCCTGTCGGCGAGCCACCGATGTCACCGCGCCCCATTTAAGTTTACCGGTAGGCGGGGGCACAGCAAAATCAGCTGTGTGCCCGAAGACCTGTCAATGGCAGAGTCATTTAGCTAATTAATGGACCTGCCCATTGAACCTTGAGGTTGGTGGGTAGTCCAAGAGCCCCGGCAGGAATTTGAAAAAGCATGAAACCTCATCCATGGCAGGATGAGGTTTCATGTAGGTTTTTAAAAATTTTATTAAAGTTTTTGTAAAAATTATGGACATGTCCCAACTCATGTGACAGTGTCACATGAGCAGACATGTCACAAATTTTTTTTTTCTATTTTTAATTTTTGTCACAGAGCAGCCGATTTCCCTGAGGCAGCATTTAGCCTCAGGGAGATGAGTACGCTCTTTCTTGCGCATCCGTTGATAATGGCGTTATTGGTTTTTAAATGGCCTTAACAGGCCTTTGACAATTCAGCAGGTGTGCAGCCACCTCTGGTGCGCGCCTGCCGAACGGAAGATCTGAATGATGCACGGCGACATCAGGACGCACACCCAACGTCAATGCGAGTCATTTTACGCATTGGCATCCGGGGCCCGCCCCCTACATGCTAACATGAAAATTCTCCCCTATAGGTTAGAAACCAGACTGAAAACAGAGTAGCAAGAGAAGTGGAAACATAGTTTAAAAGTAATAGCGCATTCCAGGACTTTGGAGAGAATGGCGAGTTTTGAGATTTTGCAGCAACTGGGCAAATTGGAAGGGTGAGTTTCTTAAGGAGAAGTGCAAAATAGCAGGAGGTGATGTCAATGCCAGATAAGAGAGACAGATTGGTGTTGTTGGTGAATAGGATAAAAAATACGTGAATTTAGGTGATCAGAAGCTCAGGTGGTGGGCTTCACGACCAGAATAAGAGAACTGAGGAATAAGGGGAAGATGGCAGAGAAATTGAAAATTGATGGCAGAGAAAAAGAAGAATGAGGGCCTATTAAGGTGGCTGGCAGGTGAGTAGCTTGGGGTGTATAGGCATTGCAGTTGAACGGGGCACAGCAGGGAGGCGGAGGCACTAAGAAGAAGTGGTAGTCACAAAACAGATGGTCTCAATTTTGGATATCAACATTTGAATGTATGGTGAAAATTGGAATGATGTGGTATCTTAAAATGATTATTGGACTCTAGCATTTGCTGCATTTTTAAAAATTAATACACTCTTAATGAATAGGATATTAATAATGAAACTTTTTGAAATATCAGTAATATGTCACGTATTAGATTAACTCAAAAGTTAATAATCAGTGATAAAGACTTAAACGCCAAATGCAATGGTTTAAGTTTCAAATTCTATTTCAATAAGTTGTGTTCCTCTTTTTAAAAATATTCTTGATATTTGTTGTGTTTTTTTCTGTCTCACAAATTTGTTGGCAATGACAACATGCATGAATGCAGAACCTTAATTAAAAAGTGAAAATGAGTGACTAAATCTTAAGGAAATAAGGTTAAGGGCAATCATTTGTTAATAAACCTCGGACAAAAATGTCAGCCTTCAGATCATCAGCAATAATCAGTTTCTACATTAGAAAAAAAGCTCAACACAAGGCATTTAATTCATCAACATGATAGAAATCTTAATGAATTGCACAAGGTTATTTATTCAGTTAACCTTGGACATCGGCAAACCGAAACAAAAAGGATACCAGAATGTTACAATATTTATGCATTAGGAGGCATCAAGACAAAAAAATAAAAATATACAGCAATATAACTTAATGCATGTTGCATTCAAATACTTGACAAAATCCTGCTTTATATCTGTAGCATATCTGCAGTGATTTATGTCGAATTATTTCAGTTGTACAAGCCAAACTAAAAGCATTGCCACAAATGTGATGTAAGCAATCATTAAGGTTCTTCTTCATATATATTATGATCATGAAAATAGAGTTTGGCTTAAAACTTTATTTTTCATGTTTTGATGCGAGAAGAAGATATTCTTACATCCCACTCTGTCTGCGTAATTGGGTGCAATAAAAAAGGCAAAAGGTTATCATAAGCAAACAGCATTTCTAATTCAAAGATAGAAAAGAACATAATATGCATTTGTACATTAGTACAGACCTTCTTTCTAACTTATTTTTGTATAAACGCCACATACAATTTTAATTAAATGCATAGAAATTTGAAAATAGTTATCAAATAACTGCACTACATTTGGAAGCTAGTTGTTAGTAAAGTGATTGGATCATCAATAACTACTTTTATTTGAAGCACTTCTCCCAACCAATCTGGGGAACGACATTAGCAGAAAAGCCATGCCCACAACCTTGCTTGGCCATACTTACTATTAGAAATTCACATTGATGGACAATACATCATAACTGCTTTGATGAATGTACATTCCTCTTAAAGCTTTTAAGCAGCTGCATAGTGTGTCTTCAGAAACATGTATTCTGCAAATTAGAAGTTTTTCACAGGAGTTTCCTTAGGGCTTCCCCTGTTCGACTGCCTAAACTTCAGCAGAATTGTTGTACAAGCCCAATTTACAAGCATTAAAAGGAGTTTTCATTGAACTTTCTCCCAAGCTATAGTGATGGAACTAGTAAATCTCCAAAACATTTATCTCTCTTCTTCAGAAACCAATTGAGGTTATCAAAAAAATAATTTGCAGCCATCTTTAAAATATCAAGGTGTATTTCTCAGTAACTTTCTGTCCTTATCTTTTTTACTTTCTCCTTCTGCAGACCATGACATACACCAGATAAAGTTCCATGGATAGCAGTAGATGCTAAGTGCCTTAATTAATGGTCACATTTCACATGTGAACCAAAGTCATGAGCATCATCAGAGAATTCAACTGTGGGCTTTCACAACCAGTAATGACTTTGCCCTCAGCAATACTGATACACACTTTCAGTGGCTCAACTGGTTCATAGACAGGAGCAGGAACCAGAATGAATTTTTCCCTTCCTTATTTCAGGGCTACTGAGGCCAATGACTGGCCTGGGTGAGACCACACTGAAAATCTCTTGCTCTATTTGGCACAGATTAACAGCAGACACAGCATCACTAATCACCTATTGTGGTTATTCCAGATGTTTTGGAAACAAATAGGATTCCCCTATTTCTTGCCAATTTTCCCCCTTTTCTTTTCTTATTGTCGACTCCTGGGTGGGGTGAACATTGACTACCCTCAGTTACTCTGCTATCGATAGGATTTCTGTGATTTGCACAATTTTTCAAAAGATTTTTCATTTTAAAATTACAGATAACTTTATTTCTGTAATTCTTGTTGCCTTCAGTAAACAACACTGTCATGGCAATAACTTTGTTTGGTAAGAGCTGTTAGAACTGTATTGCCTTGATATCACACACAGGAAAACATATATCTTTCTGTCC
Organism: Carcharodon carcharias; assembly: GCF_017639515.1. NCBI lineage: Eukaryota > Metazoa > Chordata > Chondrichthyes > Lamniformes > Lamnidae > Carcharodon > Carcharodon carcharias. The sequence goes on from NC_054472.1 coordinate 173,355,668, forward strand.
TGCTTTAGAATCATTTTCTTACATAATGGGCTGAATTTTCTCCCCGTCGGGGGCGGGGGGTGGGGTTGTGCGGGGGCAGGTGGGAGTGAGCCGAACCCAATTGGCGCCCCCAATTGGGGCCGCGTTGCCATTTTAAGAGGGCGGGACAATTAAGGCCTGCCCAGCGTGATGCTCGCCTGGAAGCGCTGAGCACTCCCTGTGTGGGTAGGGCTGGGGGGGGCAGGGGGGGGATTCCCTGAGTGGGGGCCTGCGCTCTTATGTGCATACATGTGAAAGGGTACAGAAATCTTCCTGAGGCACAGAGGTGCCTCAGGGACTCAGGGAGATCAAGTTAAGGTTTTAAAATTTAAATAAAGGAAAAAAACAAACTTTTAAAACATGTACCCTCATGTGTTACATGAGCTGGGACATGTCAATGAATTTTTAAAATGTTTTGATTGAGTTTTAAAACACTTCATGAAACCTCACCCCGCCTATGGATGAGGTTTCATGAAAAACACGAAGGCCGCCTGGACTCTTCGCCTGCCAACCAACCTTAAGGTTGGACAGGCAGCTCATTTAACTGTTTTAATTAGTTTTTAACAGACCTTAATAGGTTGCCTGACGTCACCGAGCATCATTTTACGCATTGGTGAGAGGGCCTACCCCTGTGCGCCACTGGAAAATTCTTCCCAATGTGACTCATTCCTCTTATCATCTGAGATCTGTTACAAATGTCTTGTAATCTGGATAAGGGAATGTAGATGTCACTTTTATACCGCTGTTATAAAAAGAATGATACAGGCAAAAGGCCCATCTACAGTTACAGATGACAAGTTAATTAGCCATCGCAATCTCCTCCTGAGATCCCATCTTCAGCCTATTCAATTCACTCCACATGATATTAAGAAAAGGCTGAACATAACTCTTACAGCAAAGGCTATTAGTGCCGAGAACATCCCAGCTGTAGTACCAGGTATGTCTTGTCCACAAAAAGCAGACAGATCAAATCTAGCCAATTACTGCCGTATCAATTTACTCTCAAACATCAGTTTGGGTTCTGCCAGGGACACTCAGCTCCAGACCTTGTTACAGCCTTGGTCCAAACATGGATAAAAGAGGTGAATTCAAGGGTGACAGAGTGACTGCTATTAACATCAAGGTATCATTTGACCGAATGTGGTGGAATGACCCGCAGCAAAACTGAAGTCAATGGAAATCAGGGGAAAACTCTCCATTGGTTGCAGTCATACCTGGCACAAAGGATGATGGTTGTGGTTGTTGAATGGCCAATCATCTCAGCATCAAGACATCGCTGCAGGAGTTCCCAGGAATAACCATCTTTAAAGGCTTCATCAATGACTTTCCCTCTGTTATAAGGTCAGACGTGGTCACTAATGATTGCACAGTGTTCAGTACCCTCACAACTCCTCAGGAAGTGAAGCAGTCCATTCCTGCTTGCAGCAAGACCTGGACGACATTCAGGCTTGGCTGATAAGAGGCAAGTAACATTCACGCTACACAATTGTCAGGCAATGGCCATTTCTAATAAGAGAGAATCTAACAATCACCCCCATGACATTCAATGGCACTACCATTGCTGAATCATTGACCACCAAAATCCTGGATGTTACCATTGACCAGAAACTGAACTAGACTAGCCATATAAATACTGCAAGAGCAGTTCAGTGGCTGGAAAATTTTGGCAGAGCAACTTATCTCCTGACTCCCCAAAGTCTATCCACCGTCTACAAGGCACAAGTCAGGAGGGTCAGTGATTGCCCTCCAAACGCATGGATGAGTGTAGCTCCAACAACACTCAAGAAGCTCGACATCATCCAGGACAAAGCATCCCCCTTGATTCACCATCTTCAACATTCACTCCTTCCATGATTGACACATAGAGGCAACAGTGCATACCATCTACAAGTTGTGCTGCAGCAACTCATCAAAGCTCCTTCGACATTACCTTTCAAACCCATAGGGCAGAATTTTATGGATGACGTGCGGGTGGCACAGCCCGCACATCAGTGCTTAAAATCTTGCGCGCTGATGTTGGGCGAGCGTCCCGACGTCAGCGTCGCCATCGCGATATTTAGCTGGGCAGGCACTATGAAGCGCGATGCGCGCCCGCCATTAATTAAAGGCCTTATTCAGGCCCTTAACTCGGCAATCAATGCCAATTTTGAGGAGCCTGTGCGATCTCCGCCTCGGCACACGGGCGCAACGGGCAGGCGGGTAACTGATTTTTTAACAAAACCTCATCCACGGGTGGGATATGTGGGCTCAGAGGGGTTGTTAATGTTTTATCTGAAGTTTTATTGCAGAAAGTGTTTTAAACTTGCCTGTGTGATAGCAGTTCAGGTCGCTTTCCAACAGCTTTCTCTGTACTTTGAAGCTTCAGCTCACCAGTCTGCAGACAGTAATCTTTGTCAGGCCTGCAGCTTTCCGGAGGCCTCCATTTAGCCTGGGTATGGGTTCTGACATCTCCACTGGAGCCAGCTCCTCTGAGGAGGAAGGGAGGGATACAATAAGGAAGAGGCCAGGAGTGGACGATCAGCCTCCAGGGGAGCCACCTTTGGGAGGCCAGGCGCAGGCACAAGGGGCACAGGGCCAATACTTTGTCCAAGGTGGAAGGGGCCACAGAAAACACCACTATCCTGCTGCCAGGGTATACAGGCGGCAAAGCAGCTACCTCAATATGACTGAAGTGCAGTGCTGAAGGAGGCTCCGACTGTCTAGGGGGACAGTGAACTATATCTGTCAGATGATTGGCCCTGAGATCTCCCCTAACTCCCCAAGCTGGCATGGGGTGTCCAACCCCATGCCAGCAGCTCTGAAGGTCACAGTTGCCTTCCACTTCTATGATCTGGCTCCTTTCAGGGCTCAGTGGATGATCTTTGTGGTGTCTAGCAATCAGTTGTCCACACTTGTGTCAAGCAGGTTACAGATGCTCTGTTCAGAGGTGCATTGACCTTCATCCACTTCCGCTGCGACCAGGCAAGTCAGTCACAACGAGCCAGAGGCTTCACGGCTATTGCTGGCTTCCTCCGCATCCAGAGTACAACAGACTTCGCACAAGTGGCCATCAAGGCACCAGCAGGTGAGCCCGGTGCCATCATCAACAGGAAGGGCTTCCACTCCATGAACGTGCAGATAGTGTGTGATCACAGGATGCAGATTCTGCAAGTTGTGCAAGGTATCCAGGGAGCTCCCATGACGCCTACATCCTCAGACACTCCCAGGTGCCGAGGCTCTTCAGTGCTCCGGCTCGGCTGGATGGTTGGCTGGTGGGTGATAAGGGCTATCCCCTCAGAAGGTGGCTCATGACGCCTCTCTGCCATCCAAGAACAAAAGCTGAGCAGCGCTACAATAGGAGCCACTGCACCACAAGGGCTGTGGTGGAGAGAGCCATCGGTCTTCTCAAGATGCGCTTCCATTGCCTGGACTGCTCAGGGGGCACACTCCAGCACCCTCAGACGCTCTGCACAATCTTGCACTGGAAAGGGGGGATGCAGTTGACGATGAAGACCCTGACGCAGTGGATGAGGCTGGACGTGATGAATCCAGCAGTGGCTCCGAGGATGAAGAAGCACAGGGCAATGATGAGGGGCAGCATGCCAACCCACTACTACACCAAGGAGACAGGGACATCCGGGACACTTTAATCCAATGAACCTTCAGCTAGCTCCACACACATGGATCTGCAGGGCCAGCATTGCCTAGCCTTCCACACATGGCATTTAGGTGCTACATCTTCTACCTCATCAGCTGCAACTAAGGGCTTAGTACAGAAACGTCAATGTCCACTAAAACACTCATGATATGTCTGTGAAACATACAAATGCAGCACAAAGAAAACACCCTCAGCCATGGTCAGAAATGTGGACTTTATTTCCACCAAAATAAATAACCAACGTCGCTTTGACGCAGATGATGAAACATTCCCTAACCTAGAGCCAACACAAAATCACCAGTGACAAACCAGTGGAGTGCCTATCATGCCTTATGCTTACATTTGCAGGTGCTACATCTAGGTCCCACTCCATCGCTCGGAATGGCTTGTGAGACAGCCTGCTGACTCTGCTGTCCTGTTGGCCTTGATGACCTTGGCGGCCGTCCTCTGGCCCATGGAGCCTGCGCTGGCCCCACCTGGGAGGGAGTGACCAGTTCCAGAACTGGCACCTTCCCAGCTGTCGCAGCCTCAACGGATGCAACGGTCACTGGCAGAGGGGCAGAGGAGCTGCTGCCCTCATCCAGAGTGCCCTGAGAGGAGCTCACAGCGATGACAGGCAGCTGCTGCACTGACGTGAGGTCACATTGGACCTCCCTGCTCACCGCAGATGAATGGGCACCGAGCTGCGACACTTGGTTCCCAGAACATCTCCCACATTGCCATTGACCACCTGTGGCCATTAGCACTGTGAGGACTCGCATGTCAGAGCGTAACCCAATCAGAAGATTCTCAATCTGCTGGAAGCCCCTCTCCATGAGAGTCGCCAATCTCTCAATGGAGGAAGACTGAAGCTCTGTCCTGAGGTTCATGCCATCACTAACACTCTGCTTGGATTCCTCCACCACAGAGACCAAGTGAAGCACACCCTCATTCAACCCTGCCAGATGCTCCCGCGCACCCTGCTGCTTGTCCTGCAGCTGCTGCATGACTGACACCTCCAGAGGCATATCAGCACTGCCTGACTCAGCATGTGCCAAGTCCCCTGCTGCCATCGGCACTCTCCGGCCGTGCCATCTCCTCAAGCGACTGTGACGTGCCTTCTCCACTGTGCTCCGGGACACTAGCCGACGTCATAATCCCCACCTATGTGGTAGTCGCTGCGATGGTGCCTGGCTTGCTGAAATGATGTGACCCAAGTTGCAAGTGATGCCCCTCAGGTGTGGAGGAGGGGCTCTGGACTTGTTCCTGGCGGCCATGCAGTGGTGATGCTGAAATTAACAACAAGGACAGTGCATCAGTTAGTGTTCAGTCAGTAACACCATTCATCCCTTTCCCCACCAGGCTCATAATGTGCTCAACCTTCAAGAGCCTAAGGAGACAAACATTGGTCGGCTGGTAAATAGTCAAGAGGAGGCCCAAACATTACATGCGCAAACAGACAGGCTGGTCAGATGGCCCAAGGAATGCCACATGGAATGTTATGTGGATAAGCGTGCGGTTAAGCACTTGGGCAAGACAAACAAGGTGTGGGAATACATGACTAATGGTAGGATCGTGGAAAGTCACAATGATTACAGGGACCTTGCTGGGCAGACCCGTTAAGGTAGCAGAACAGGAACATAAGGCGTTTAACAAGGTCAAAGCCAGACTTGCCTTTATTAGCTGAGGGTTAGAATGTAGGAAAAGGGAGGTCATGTTGCAAGTGCAGAAAACGCTGTTGAGGCCATATCTACACTTCTGTGTTCAGTTGTGACCTGCGCTTCATGGGAGGGATGACATTGGAGTGGGGAGAGTGCAGAGGTTCCTGACCTGGATGCATGCTGGCCTAGAGAGTTGGAGATATTAAGAAACATTGCATACACTTGCGACATTTGCCGTGGAGCACAGGAGATTGACAGGTCACATTATTGATCTTCATACCGTTATGAAGGGCATAGATCTGGTGGACAGAAGGCAACATTTACTGTGGCGCAGGGATGACTAACGTGGTGACATTTAACGTGGTTGAGTGCCATGAGGTTGACAGGTGAGGTACTGAGGACATTTTGGACAGAGTAATGTGGGACACACTGGCTGAAAGGGTGGTGGAGGTACAAACTCTCCTAAGATGCAATAAGTCTTTGGATGTGCGGCAGCGATGCCATGGCATGTTAGGCCATGGGGATAGTGGTCACAAATGGGATAAGGTGACTTTGGAAGGTGCTAGAGATGCTCATTCTCAAGGGGCCGAGGGACCTTTGTGTATGACCCACACGTCTGACTGTAACAGTCTGTGAATGAGCATTGTTGCTGCATTAATGATTGCAGCAATCATCAGTGCTTTGGATGGTGGGGAGACAGTGGATGGGACTGTGGCCCTCAAATACCTGGTCACTGCACCCCAGCCTCGCCGACACCTGCCGACCTGGCCACTTGCCTCCTCCCCAGCTCCATGGCCTGCTCCTCGTATGTGGTTAGGTGCTGCAGCACGGTGTGCCCACCTCGCAAATGCTCCCGGCTAGTGTGCTCTATTTTTGCCTGCAGAACAGAGAAGAGCATTTATCGGGGCTGATCGCCCATATACTCTGCACGCGCATGCCGCACCCCTACCACAGTGGCCCATCTGAGGCTTCCAGTGGCTCCTGTCCACGTTACTGGTGATCAGTCACCAGAAGATAGTACGGCTGCTCCCAACCCCCTCCCCCAATGGCCACCTTGGACACATTCGGTGTCCATCACTTTGAATAATACACAGGTCTTAGCGCTCATGGCAAGGAGGCGCAACTAGGTGCGGCGCCGAGGCCAGCAGATGGCTCTTGGCCATGACACCTTGAGGCTCCCCTTCCATTTTCTCATCACCATCAATAAGGCATGTGTTGGAGTTCTGAGTATGTGTCTAGCTGCCTCCCCTGCAGGTTGCCCCCAGACAACTGAAATGTGACAAACACCAACATATGCTGCGGGGAGAACCCATCTTCTCCTCAACCACCAAAGCTGATGTAAGCATGGTCACTATCTGTTTGCCCACCCAGCGTATGCGAAATTCCCAATGCAGTAACGACAGTAAGACATGGGGGGGGGGGGTGCCTCAAAGGCTAAGGCTACCTGCTGGGTAAAATGGCCAAGGCCGACATGGTACTCACCCTTCCAGAGTGCAACAAATCATTGAAGCGTTTTTGGCACTGGGTTCCTGTGCACAGCACAGCATCTTGAGAGCTTACTGCCTCCGCCACCTCCTGCCACGCCTGCCTAGTCACGTGGGGGGCTCTCCTCCTCCCATCCTCGGGAAACAACACCTCCCTACAATTTGACACCTCTTCGAGGAGGGTAGCAAGGCAGGCATCGGAGAACCGAAGGGCAGATTGGCCCCCTGCTGGCCTACTCTGCAGCCTGCCTCCCTCCTCCTCCTCTGCCCTGACCTCCTCTGGAACCCGGTCGCTGGCCATGGTGAGCAGTCCAAAGGAGGCTGCCTGGCCTTTCTTTATACAGACTGCCAGTTCCCCATTGGAACAGGCGGCCTGTACACACCCACAGCACATTTGAATTTCCCGCTGTACACGGGAGTCTGAAACGTGCTGGGTGGGCCTTAATTGGCCTGCCCGTTCAAAATGGCGGTGCAGCCTGTTTCACTGGTGGCGATCGGGTCCGCACCCCCCGCCAATTGGGTCAGGCCCGCCTGCCTGACAAACATTAAATTCTGCCCATAATCTCTACCACCTATAAGTAAAAGGGCAGCAGACTCATGGGAACACCACCACCTGCAAGTTGTTCTCCAAGCCACACACCATCCTGACATAGAATTATATCATTGTTCCTTCATTTTTGCTGGGTCAAAATCTGGGAACTCCCTCCGTAGCACCACTGTGGGTGTAGCTACACCACCCATACTGCAGCAGTTCAAGAAAACGGCTCTTCTTCTATTTTTCCTTTTCGAGGGCAATTAGGGATGGGCAATAAATGCTGACCTTGCCAGTAATGCTCACATCCCATGAACAAATATAAAAATAAAGAATGCGATAACTATAAAGATCCCCCTAAAATCTTGGAAATAAACTGCTGATCAGTCAACATCTGAAATACAAAAGATAGGTCAATGTTTTTGGTCTGACTATTAACATCCCTGTTAGAACTGACAAAGAGTATGATCCAAAACATTAGCCTAAGTTTCAGATGCTAAATTAACTGTGGCATTGACAGCTTTTACTTCCATAAACTGAGGGAATATTTTAGCTTTTACTGTTATGCATTTATTCTTGACATAGGATGTTGAGCGTTTTTCCATTTTTGTTCTATAAATGTTATTATTGAATATATTTTATTATTGAATTGTACCTGGAAACCTGATTTTTTGGGTTGTTCTTCATCTTCTTTTACTTCTTCTTCATTCTCCTCCTCACTGTCTGTCTCAAAGAGATAGTAATCTCCGCTTCGTACCACTAAGCAGGAGAAAATAACATTACTAGTAAAATGCAACACAAAACAATGCAATTTTATGGACTTCTGAATGCATCTTCAGTTACTTTTATTAAAATATTTCTTAAAATCTCTTTCTTCCATTTTACTAGCTGGCATTAATAAAACAAATGATAAATTATAGATTGAACCATGTCAATAATTTAGTAGAGAGCAGAGTGTAAAGAATGTACAGCACTAAACTACCCAAACGGTTACCTGAATGTTAACATCCAACTCAAGGGAATGCACAAGAAAATCAAGAAGAGGAGGTAGCCAGGATAACAGAGTTTAACGAGGAATTAGTATCAGAATGCAGAACATCAAAAAGGATGGCTATAGTTGAAAATGTGAAGAAAGGCGGAGAAACAGAGAATAAATATTGCAAAGACTGGCAATATTTCTGTGCAAGTACTGTGAATAAGAAAATAAGAAGTTGAGGCTGAGGCTCACAGAAATATAATTTTTAGTTTTATATTTCTGAATTTCAGTTCTAAATAATTCATGCAGAAACATGCATTTTAATGCAACTCAAATAATATAAAATCTGTCCAACAGCCAACATAAAATGACATGGCATTTCAGCATAACACAATACATAACAAGCTTCTTTTGTAAGTTTTAAATTTTCAGATTTACATTTGACTGGGTGTAACCATATAAACAAAGCAATCCTGGATATATACCAAATGATATAAAAGACAATACAGACACCATACTCTATAACTTTTCAATCATTAAAAACAATAGTTAACTTATTGTCAAGGTTATGCATTAATTACAAATGCGCTGCATTTTCAATATCCTTTTGAAATTTATATAGTTTATAAACGCTTGCAAAACATTATAACCCTTATAAAACACAATCTCATAATTAAAATAAATTGTCATTAATTTCATATGTTTTTTCTATCTATTTATATTTATAACTTTGTTTTCATTTTTGTTTAAATAGTAAGTACGTAATTGGAAAGATAATTCGGCTGATAGAATGAGGGAGTTGAAAGACAAGTTGAAATAACAGAGAATTTCTCTCATGCACAAGTCATAAAAATATTGTTAAAACATTTATAAAGAAGATTTTATGGTTTTACAACAACTTTTATCCACAATGATCATAATTTATTCTCCTAATAAGGAGTTCAGTAACTTCCCCAAAACAATACCTTTAAAGAGGTTAAATTGAATCAATTTTCAAAAATCAATAAATAGACAGAAAAAATGAAACAGTTGTCACAATTAATGACAATTCTTTGTGAAAATGAAGCAGTCAAAAAATGGTCCTGACGGATCCACACACTCTTAATGCAAATTCACAGCATCCTGGAACTGACCTTAGCCTCCGAAATAACCAATTGGTTTGGTATCACACATGTAATAGATACCTTATTTCCTTGAATAGATCAAATCTTCATTACTTTCATGCCTCATTTTGTAACAGAGTCATAAAGGTAAAGGCCAACCCAAAAATATAAATAATGGAGCAACAGGCTGTTTGATTGAGACAAACAGCTGCAAGTAATGATTCCTTGCAGTCTGGCAGAACAGCATTGTTGTCTTTCCTGTGTACATTAACGTATTTAAAACAATACTAATTAACACAGGTGGTTTTACAGATCAGAAAACAACATCAATGCAACCAAATGACTGTGTTCTTCAGAATTCAGCCATTGATTTTTCAGTTTCTATATTGTGTTCACAACAGATAAATAGATAGCACAAAGGTAGCTCACAAATTGGCTTTCATCTAATCACTTATGCACGTAATTTACTCCTGTTAACCTGAAGTTGCTTAATGCAAGTAATCGGCTAATTTGAAATGAAATCATACAGAAAGCCCTTCTGGTGCTGTATTATTCAAATTGCTAAATTCCAAATGCTGGATAATTCAAAATTTGTCAGGTAAAGAATGACTTCAAATTAATAGGTGTAGACAGTATTCAATTACTTGAAGCAAAGTGCAATGCAAAATGGTTAGATGATCATATTTAACATTCTGTAGCTTTACAGTTGATTATGCATTCACCATGGATCCTTATAGTCATGGTGAGTTAGTGCAGAATGACCTCTTACATAACAAATTGGCACACAACCATACTTGGTTGAAACCAAGCATAAAACCCTTCCAAATAATAACACTGGGGCATAAAATAAATTCATGCTTTAAACCAAACTAGGATAGGCAATGTTTTTTTTAAAACAATTTTTACTTGTTAACTTATATTTAAAAATAAAATAAAAAAAATACAATTATCTATTCAAGGAAATTTGGTACATGATGAGCACACAAAACTAACAGATGATTGAGGCAAACCTACTAGAAGCATGGTCAACCCAGGGCCGCCACCACTGCTTTTTTTTGCCCTTGGCTTTGTCTTTCTCTGGTTCTCCTAAAACAAAATAGGTCCAAATATTAATTATGCAAAACAAAAACAAAATAATCAGGTGGGCATGTCAGCGGACTTTCAATTTATGAGGATTACAAATGGAGTAACATGTTGATGAGAACTTTATGCAAGAAATAAATTATACTTCACTAATATGTAGGTACCTATTTTAATTATTACATTTTCTCTCATGAAATCATCTCCTCAATATGTGAATGATTTTCCAATGCATTTTAAGGGTCTCCCCAATTTCTCAACACCATTCCTCATTCTGAAAATAACTGGTGAAAAGACCATCATTCTCTGTTTTTTTAATTTTTGTCTACGTATTGACATGCATAGAAATCCATCATTATGCTTAAACATTTTCAAAGCACAAACTACTAAAAAATCTATATAAATAGAGTTTATGGGCTGAATTTTTGTAGAAGTGGCGAGGCGGGTCCAGAGGTGGGCATGCTGATAATTTCATGCTGGCTGGCGTTCCAGCATGTTCCCATCTCTGATTTATTTTAAAGGTGGCTGTGTATGGGTGTTGGGTAGGTGTGGGGGGTAGGGGGGGGTCAACGATGGGGGTGGGGTGGGGGGGTGGTGACAGCTAACTGCCGCCAGCAATGGGTAGCCAATTAATGTGTCAATTAAGGGCACTCTTCAAACATCATATAGAATTTTCCATATGGCATATGACCCCCCTGCTGATGCCATAGTCTGTTGGATGGAGGCCATTGGGGCCACTGATGCCTCCTTTAACTGCACCAGCCACAACTTTAGTGGGCCACAACTGAGGTTTCCCATCCAAAATGCTGGCCTGACAGCTGTAGCCACTTGACATTCAATGGCATTACCATCACTGAATCCCCCACTATCAACATCCTGGAGGTTACCATTGACCAGGAACTGAACTGGACTAGCATATAAATACTGTGGCTACAACAGCAGGTCAGAGGCTAGGAATCCTGCGGCAAGTAACTCACCTCCTGGCTCCCCAAAGCCTGTCCACCATCTACAAGGCACAAGACAGGCGTGTGATGCAGTAGTCTCCACTTGTCTGGATGAGTGCAACTCCAACAACACTCAAGAAGCTTGAAACCATCCAGGACAATATAGCCCGCTTGACTGGCACACCAACCACATACATTCACTCCCTCCACCACCGACGAATAGTGGAAGCAGTGTGTACCATCTACAAGATGCATTGCAGGAACTTACCAAGGCTCCTTAGACAGCACCTTCCAAACCCATGACTGCAACCATCTAGATGGACAAAGGCAGCAGACACATAGGAATATCGCCACCTGCAAGCTCCCCTCAAAGCCACACACCATCCTGACTTGGAAATATATCGCTGTTCCTTCAACTGTCGCTGGGTCAAAATCCTGGAGCTCCCTTCCTAACAGACTGTGGGTGTACCTGCACCATATGGACTGCAGCGGTTCACGAAGACAGCTTACCACCACCTTCTCAAGGGCAATTAAAGATGGGCAATAAATGCTAGCCTAACCTTCGAAGCCCACATCCTGTAAAAATGAATTTTTTAAAAAGTGAAAAGTCTTCAGAGAACGCTTCCAATTTGAGGCACCCTTATGACTGTTCATCTGCTTCAGAAGCCCCCATCTCTGATGGTGGGGTTGCTGATCCTCTATTTGCCTCCTGTTTGCCCTCCAGATTTGGGAACCCGCTCACTGTACTTAATTGGATGGGACTTCAGGAGTCGGCCACTTAATTGGCCACTTCGTCTAAAGTCTCTTACTGGATGCCAATGCTGGCATTTCTGGGTTCCTGACCTGCATTTCATCCAGACAGCAGCATCAGGACACAAAAATGAAAATCTTGCCCTATGTTATGAAGTGCACATATTCTCATGTAAAGACACACTTCTTACACTTAAGTCCAAAGAAAAAAATTAGTAAGAGGCCCAATCTCTATTGAAATGTTTCCATTATAACTATCAAAAAATTTTGTAGTTTATTGGCAGAAAGCATAATGTTCACCCCAGCACAACTCTCCCTGTTAGGCTTTGTTTTGCAGGGTTATCCAAGTCTAAAAGGAGGAATTCCAGACTGCCATCCCGAAAATGACTCGTTTATTACTTCTCTCTGCTTTCTGTCTGTTAACCAGTTCTCAATCTATATGAGTATACTTCCCCCAATCCTATGGGCTCTAATTTTATTTACTAACCCACTGTGTGGGGCCTTATCAAAATACTTCTGAAAATCCAAATACACCACATCCCCTGGTTCTCCTTTATCTATGCTAAATGTAACAGCCTCAAAAAACTCCAAGAAGTTATTCAAATGTGATTTTCCTTTCATAACTCCATGTTGATTCTGCCCACTTTTACCATTCTTTTCTAAGTCCCCAGTTATCACATCCTTTATAATAGATTCAAACATTTTCCCTACCACTGACACCAAGCTAACAGGTCTCCATTCTCCCTCATCCTCCCTTCTTAAATAGTGGAGTTACATTTGCTACTTTCCAGTCTACAGGAACCTTTCCAGAATCTATAGGATTTTGAAAGATAACCAGCAATACATCCACCAACTCTCTAGCCACCTCCTTCAGCACCCTGGGATGAAGCTCATCTGGCCCAGGGGATTTATCAACCTTCAGCCTGGTTAACTTTTCAAGTACTACTGCTTTACTAATACCAATTTCTTTTAGTTTGTCAGTTTCATAAGTCCCTGGGTCAGTAGTATTTCTGGGAGATTTTCTGTATCTTCTTCCATGAGGACAGATGCAAAGTAACTATTTAGTTTCTCTGCCAATACCCATTTCCCCATTATAAATTCCCCTATGTTGTTCTGTTAATTCTATGATCTACTCACAAAAAGATGCACCTGTGTTTCATTGAGTCATTAAGTAAATTAAACTAATGTACACTTTAACGATCCTTCTTGTTACACTCATGTCCTCTGGTGTGACTTTCCATCAGGAATATGATCATAGCTAGAAGCATGAGGTCTCTGCTCCAACAGTTTTAAAACTTAAAGAAACAACGCATGCACACTCATTACAATTACTCATTTTGCAAAAATGCTACAAGTCTTCCATAATGTAAGAATAATTTTCTATCATATCGCAGTGCATATTTATTATTGTTTTGTTACAATGCAGCTCATATTCTAAATTGATCTATTATATCAATCCTGTTTTTTAAAACCTTTTAATAAAAAAACCTGTTCATTCTTCTTTTTCTAGTTAACAGAAATTTGGAGTTAACAGAATAGAAGACGTCATTGAACTCATCAGTACTAATTCAACAATTTGACATTAGATCAACTAATTTCACCTCCAGACAAATGTGAATCCAAGCATCTTATTAAAATATTAGCAAAACTTAGCAATTGTTGTTGGTGATTCATATGACATTCCCCTACCTCCTATTTTTAAGGTGACATTACCCATTTAAAATAAACAGGTTAATGTCTGCATTAAATTAGTGGGCAGGGGAACGCCATACAAAATTGTTAAACATTTATCCACTGGTAGCGTCAGCAATATTACCTAGGCTTTTTCTACTAATATAGCATGTACCAACAAGAGCAACTTAATCAAAATGGAAAACAAGTAATCAAAAAGTATTTCTAAAATAAAGAAAAGTTTTTTTCTGGATGCATAGTATACCAGTTAATGACATTAGGATGCTTGTTGCTTGTGTGTACGACTCTGAAAATGAGAATTGCACCCCAGTTTGTTTGCCAATATTTTTCTCCTTCCCCTGTGCTCTTTAGGATTATGGAGTCTGATTTTAACTCTAAGTGAATGGATTTTGAGTGAGTTAAAATCTCACCTAGGGTTTCAAAGATGGTTATTGCCTACTTCACTAAAGTGACCATTCTTCATGTGTGATGTTGAATGAGAGTGGCAGCAGGCTATTCTGTATTAAAAACAAGCCTAAACCCTATTCTCTTCTGTCACCCAGACACTTTCAGCAAAGGTTAATGACTCAGGAATGAGTTTTAATCTAACCTGCCCATTAGAAAATTGACAGAATCGGGCACAACATGGGAAAACATTTTCCCCCCACTGGGGGGGAGGTGCGGGAGCAGGCGAGCTTCCGATTGGCACCACTTGGAGGCGCACTGCCATTTTATGTGGGCGGGCCTTAATCGGCCCGCCCAGTGTGACCTACGCCAGGAAGCATTTATGTGCTCCCTGTGCGGTGGGGGGGGGATTCCCTCAACCAGGAGTGCGCTCTTTCGCGCATGTAAAGCGCTGTCTCAGGGAGATCGGCTCTGATTTAAAACTTTGAAGAAAGACTAGAAAAAAAATTCCCTGCCATGTCCCCTCATGTGACACTGTCACATGAGTTGGGGACATGTCCATAACTTTTATTGTAACATATTTTGCATTTTTAAAATCACTCATGAAACCTTATTCTGCTCATGGATGAGATTTCATGTTTTTTCACAAGCCCACCTGGGCTACTGGGCTGCCCACCAACCTTAAGGTTGGACAGGCAGGTCCATTAATGAGTTAAATTGGTTTTTTAATAGCCTAAATAGGCTGTTGACAGATCGGCGTGTGCGCATCCGAGTTGGATATGCACCCATCGAACTGACAATCTAAATGATGCGGGGTGACGTCGGGACGCACGCCCGATGTCACCCTGCGTCAATTTCTGTGTCAGCGAGTGGGCCCTGCACCCGTCTGCCGACTGGAAGATGCTGGTCATGTTTTCTATCTCATCCAAATTTACTCCCCACTGAAGAGTAAGGTTAAAATGACTCTCTTGCGGAAGCCCGGGGCAATATTTTTTCCTTCCTTACGCCAATTGTCTGAAGCAAAGAAAGTGGCCTATTAGCTAGGCTGAAATTTAATTGAGGCTCAAAACAGAAAAAAATAACAATTCTTAAGTATTCATTTTGTTATAAGGAAACATAATTGAAAATTTGGTTAAAATATAAAAAATTGTTATGCATCTAGCATGGATGAAATTGAAATAACATTTAATTAGGGTGAATGATGTATCAGCAAAACACAAGCACACGTCTTAATAATTCTGCACTGGGAAACTGACATTCTTACACAAGGCTCATAATTGTAAAGTACATGATCATAACTTATATTATAGAAATACAGGGCAAGATCAATTATGGTTACAAACTATTCTCACTAATAATTACTATTACAATATCTACCAAATCATTTATCAATAAACCCCTGCCAGAATTTCACATTTAAAATCATTTTACATCAGATCATACATCAATACTTATTACATTCTGGCTTATGTCTCAATGGCACTTGATTGAATTAGAGATTCTAAGTTTCTATCAGCTATCTTAACCTATATGTGCCTTTTGGTCAAACAGATTACTATTAAACAGTATCATTAACAGAATATAGTGAAATGCTTATTGTTATATATCATTAGGTGAGAGATATACTACTGTGAACACAGCGGAGTAAATAAGCATTTGAAATCACTGGGATGAAAATCTGGTGGGTTCCATAATAGGAGTACAAGCTACTTCACCATATCAGGGGCTATATGCTGTGTTGAAAAAAAATACCACCTGGAAAGAGTGTTATGAAAATTACTTACTTGTTGATCACAGTAGGAGTGAATTCTGTAATACTTACTGCGGATTTAATTTGTTTCTTTGTGAGCTTTGTGAATATTAAGCTGAAGATGTTAATGCTGAGGAATGAAACATTTTCTGTTTGGGGTAACCAGTGTCAGCATGCAGTATTCACAAGAACACACATAAGAACACAAGAATTAGGAACAGGAGTACACCATTCGATGCAAAAATGGCTGATCTGATTGTGACCTCAACTCTACTTCCCCGTCTGCTCCCCATAACCTTTGACTCCTTTGTTGATCAAAAATCTATCTAACTCAGCCTTGAATATATTCAACGACCTCCAGCCTCCGCAGCTCTCTGGGAAAGAGAATTCCACAGACTCATGACCCTCTGAGAGAAAGAAATTCTCCTCATCTTAGTCTTAAATAGGACACCCCTAATTTTTAAACTGTTTTGTTCTAGACTCCCACAAGAGGGAAAACATCATCCCAGCACCCACTCTATTAAGCTCCCTTCTATGGGCAGAATATTATGCTTGGTGTACGAACCCATGCCCAACACGCCCAAGTGTAAAAAGACATGCAATGACGTTGGTGAGCATCCTGACGTCATTGCGCAGTATCGTGATATTTCGTTCGGCAGGCGCACGCCAATGGGCTGCACACCTACCTACAATTATAAGGCCTATTAAGGCCATTAAGAAGCTAAGTAAATTCAAATTTACTCAGGCAAAAAGGCTGAGTGGCTTTTACATTTTTAAGGAAACCTTATCCATGGGTAGGATGATGTTTCCTAAGGCAAATAAACAACAAATAAAAATTTTAGTTTTGAATTAAAAACATGTCCCAGCTCATGTGACAGAGTCACATGAGGGGACATGTTTTATGACAATTTTATTTCCTTTATTATTTTTTTAAAACAGCGCTTCATCTCCCTGAGGCAGCTCCATACCTCAGGGAGAATGAAGCGCTCTTTCATGCGCATGTGTGAAGATCGCACTAGGCCCACTCACCCGCTTCCCCTCCGCCGGCACAGGCAACATTGAGCACTGCTGCTCACGTTCCACGCTGGGTGGGCCTTAATTGACCCACCAGCGTGAAATTGCAGTGCAGAGCCGATCATGGTCAGCTTCCCGACTGCCCCCACCCATCCATACCCTGCCAAGCACCCCCTCCAAAAGCAAAGTCCTGCCTTATGTTTCAATAAGGTCACTTCTCATTCTTCTGAACTCCAATGGGTATAAGCCCAACATGCTCAGCCTTTCCTCATAAGATAATCCCTTCATCTCAGAAATCAGTTAAGTGAACCTTCTCTGAACTGCTTCTACTGAAATTATATTCTTTCTTAAGTAAGGAGACCAAAACTGGACACACTACGCCAGATGCAGTCTTAGACCCTGTAGAGCTGCAGCAACACTTTCCTACTTTTATACTCAATTCCCCTTGCAAAAAATGCCAACATTCCATTTGCCATCCTAATCACTTGCTGCACACATATACCAACTTTTTGTGATTCATGTACCAGGACACCTGTATCGTAGAGTTCTGCAGTCTCATTCCATTCAAACAATATACTGCTTTTCTATTCTTCTTGCTAAAGTGGGCACGTTCACATTTTCCTATATTGTACTTCATCTGCCAAGTTTTTACCCACTTACTTAACCTATCTAAATCTCTTTGTAGACTCTTTATGTCCTCTTGACAACTTACTTTCCTATCTAATTTTATTTCATCAGCAAATTTAGCTACCATATATCTGGTCCCTTCATCCAAGTCATTAATACATATTGTAGATAGTTGAGTCCCCAGCATTGATCCCTCTGACACTCCAAGTAAAAACATGCCAACAGGAAATGACTTATTTATCCCTACTCTTTGCTTCCTATTAGTTAACTAAACCTTTATCCATGCTAATATGTTAACCCCAACACCATGTGCTTCCCAGTTTGGTTATAAATGGGGAGATTCAGCATAGATATCCAACTATGCTTCTCAGGTAACAGGGAGTTGATCTTAACCGGAACTGATTCTGAGTGGCCATAGTGTGGGGCGAATGTACTCACTTTTTAAAGTTTTACGTTTAGGTTATTTTAAAATCCAGGCCTAGGTATAACTGGAAAAAGGAGAAACAGGGTCTTGTCAGCAATTCTTGTCAGTTTGCAGATAAGTGGCAGGTCAAGATGGTGTTGCAGGAGAGAAGAGCGGGGGGGTGGGGGTTGGGGTGGGGGAGGGGTTGGGGGTGGAGGTCCAGAGGTGAGACTGCAATTTTCCTCATGGGGTCTGGGGAAGCATTCCTGCTCCTCTTGGCAAAGTTTTAAAGATTCTTCAAAAGTCCCCATCTGTCTGCACACCTGCTCCAGTCTGGAAGTGAAAGCAATGGCAGATTTTTTGCTCAAGTCCCGGTAAAAGATAATTAGTTTTATGGATGTAATCATGAGCCCCTGCCTGCTTTGGGCAGGCACCTCATCTGTCTGCTGAACCCTGTATCGTGCAAAAGAATTGAGTTGAGTGGGTAAGTAACTCACTTATTCTTAACAGGTTTGTGACCACTGGGTGGTTAGGGTTAAAATCAAACTTTGGACTTCAGATCTAATCTCAGAGGAGCAACCCTCTGCATCAGAGTGACATTTCTAGATTTCCCACACTAGTTCTGCTCATGTCGATGAATGATATTGACTATTTCAATGATTAAGGGATTCTTCTTATTTAACCAACTTTCACCACCTCTTGTACATTCTGGATAATTACCAGTAATAGCATAATTTGGGATGAAATCTTGTTTTGTATGAAATGACAGGGTGCCCCCCTCCCCCATCTCCCGATGAACAAGTCACAATTTAAATCTTTTTGCAAACTAGGTATTTCCCTCTTTTTTCAGTGTAGCTTTTAGGTCAAGTAGTATTTTTTTCACCGTACTTGAAATCTATCGAGGTGCATTACTGTAGTTTGGCCGATGGGAGTCAATGAAAGGAGAGGCCTGGGAATTATTTTAAGGTTATTTCCTTTTAAACCAAGCAGCACATATATTTATCATTAAGCAGTCCATAGAACCATAGAACACTACAGCACAGAAAACAGGCCATTCGTCCCTTCTAGTCCGAAATATTATTCCGCAAGTCCCATTGACCTGCACCTAGTCCATAACCCTCCAGACCTCTCCCATCTATGTACCTATCTAATTTATTCTTAAAACTTAAGAGTGAGCCCGCATTTACCACGTCAGATGGTAGCTAGTTCCACACTCTCACCACTCTCTGAGTGAAGAAGTTCCCCCTAATGTTCCCCCTAAACCTTTCCCCTTTCACCCTAAAGCCATGTCCTCTCGTGTTTATTTCTCCTAATCTAAGTGGAAAGAGCCTAGTTGCATTTACTCTGTCTATACCCCTCATAATTTTGTAAACTTCTATCATATCTCCCCTCATTCTTATACGCTCCAAGGAATAAAGTCCTAACCTGTTTAATCTTTCCCTGTAACTCAACTCCTTAAGACCTGGCAACATCCTAGTAAATCTTCTCTGCGCTCTCTCAATCTTACTGGTATCCTTCCTGTAGTAAGGCAACCAGAACTGCACACAATACTCCAAAGTTGGCCTCACCAATGTCTTATACAACCTCACCATAACATCCCAACTCCTATACTCAATACTTTGATTTATGAAGGCCAGGATGCCAAAAGCTTTCTTCACAACCTTGTCTACCTGTGACGCCACTTTCAGGGAACTATGTATCTGAACTCCCAGATCCCTTTGTTCCTCCACCCTCCTCAGTGCCCTACCATTTACTGTGTATGTCCTACCTTGGTTTGACCTTCCAAAATGTAATACCTCACACTTTTCCGCATTAAATTCCATCTGCCATTTTCTGGCCCATTTTTCCAGTTGGTCCAGATCCCTCTGCAAGCTTTGAAAGCCTTCCTCGCTGTCCACAATGCCTCCAATTTTAGTGTCATCAGTAAACTTGCTGATCCAATTCACCACATTATCATCCAAACCATTGATATAGACAACAAACAACAATGGTCCCAGCACAGATCCCTGAGGCACACCACTAGTCACAGACCTCCAGTCTGAGAAGCAATCATCCACTACCACTCTCTGTCTTCTCCCACACAGCCAATTTCGAATCCAGTTTACAACCTCTCCATGGATACCAAGTGTCTGAACCTTCTGAACTAACCTCCCATGTGGGATCTTGTCAAAGGCCTTACTAAGGTCCAAGTAGACAACATCCACAGCCTTTCCTTCATCTACTTTCTTGGTAACCTCCTCGAAAAACTCTACAAAGTTCGTTAAACACGACCTACCACACACAAAGCCATGCTGACTATCCTTACTCAGCCCTTGGCTGTCCAAATAATTATATATCCGATCTCTCAGAACACCTTCTAATAACTTACCTACTAATGACGTCAGGCTCACTGGCCTGTAATTACCTGGTTTACTTTTGGAGCCTTTTTTAAACAACAGAACAACATGAGCTACCCTCCAATCCTCTGGCACCTCACCTGTGGCTAAGGACATTTTAAATATTTCTGCCAGGGCCCCTGCAATTTCTACACTAGTCACCCTCAAGGTCCGAGGGAATATCATGTCAGGCCTGGGGGATTTATCTACCTTTATTCACTGTAAGGCAGCAAGCACCTCCTCCTCTTTAATCTCTATAGTTCCATGAAACTACTGCTTGTTTCCCTTCCTTCCTTATACACTATGCCAGTTTCCTGAGTAAATACTGATGCAACAAAACTGTTTAAGATCTCCCCCATCTCGTGAGTTTCCACACATAGACGACCACTCCGATCTTCAAGGAGACCAATTGTGTCCCTTACTATCCTTTTACTCTTAATATAATTGTAGAAACCCTTTGGGTTTACCTTCACATTATCTGCCAAAGCAACCTCATGTCTTCTTTTTGCCTTCCTTTTTTAGTATTTTCTTACATTTTCTATACTCTACAAGTACCTCATTTGCTTCTTGTTGCCTATACCTGCTATACACCTCTCTCTTCTTCGTAACCAGATCGCCAATATCCCTTGAAAACCAAGGTTCCCTATGCCTGTTAACTTTGCCTCTAATCCTGACAGGAACATGTAAACTCTGCAATCTCAAAATTTCGCCTTTGAATGCCTTCCACTGACTGAACACATCCTTGCCAGAAAACAACTTATGCCAATCCACTCTTCCTAGATTCTTTCTCATTTCCACAAACTTGGCCTTTCTCCAATTTAGAATCTCAACTCAAGGACCAGACCTATCCTTATCCATAATTAGCTTAAAACTAATGACATTGTGGTCACTGGACCCAAAGTGTTCGCCTACACATACTTCTGTCACCTGACCTGTCTGGTTCCCTAATAGGAGATCAAGTATTGCATCCTCTCTCGTTGGTACCTCTATATATTGATTTTGAAAACTTTCCTGAACACATTTGACAAACTCCAAGCCATCCAGCCCTTTTACAGTATGGGAATCCCAGTCAATATGTGGAAAGTTAAAATCTCCTACGATCACAACTTTCTGTTTCTTACATCGGTCTGCTATCTCTCTACAGATTTGCTCCTTCAATTCTCTCTGACTATTGGGCGGTCTATAATATAACTCTATTAGTGTGGTCACACCTTTCCCATTCCTCAGCTCCACCCATATGGCCTCTGTAGATGAGCCCTCCAGGCTGTCCTGCTTACGCACAGCTGTGATATTTTCCCTGACTAGTAATGCCACTCCTCCCCCTTTCACCCCGCCCCCTCTATCACGTCTAAATCAACGGAACCCCGGATCATTGAGCTGCCAGTCCTGCCCCACCTGCATTTAAGTCTCACTAATAGCAATAATTTCGTAATTCCATGTGCCAATCCATGCCCTAAGCTCATCTGCCTTTCCGACAATACTCCTTGCATTGAAATAGATGCACCTGAGAACATTTCTATCACATACGGACCCTTGACTTCTGTCTATACATGCATTCCTCGCTTGACCTTTATCCTCCTCCACCTCACTATCTGCTCTAACACTCTGGTTCCCCTCCCCCTGCAAATCTAGTTTAAACGCCCCGGAGTAGCACTAGCAAACCTACCCGCAAGGATGTTAGTCCCCGTCCAGTTCAGATGCAAATCGTCCCATCGGAACAGGCCCCACCTTCCATGGAACAGAGCCCAATTGTCAAGAAACATGAAGCCCTCCCTCCTGCACCATCTCCTTAGCCACATATTTAGCTGCATTATCCTCTTATTTCTAGCCTCACTAGCACGTGGCAAGGGTAGCACTCCTGAGATCGTAACCCTGGAGGTCCTGTCCTTCAACTTAGCACCTAACTCCCTAAACTCTCTTTGCAGGACCTCCTCCTCCTTCCTATCCACGTCATTGGTCCCTACATGGACCACAACATCTGGCTGCTCACCCTCCCTCCTGAGAATACTGACAACTCGATCCGAGATATCGTGGACCCTGGCACCAGGGAGGCAACAGACCATCCGGGATTCTTGATCTCTCCCACAGAACCTCCTATCTGTCCCCCTAACTATCGAATCCCCTATCACTACTGCTCTCCTCTTTTCCCTCCCTCCTTTCTGAGCTGAGGGTCCAGCCTCGGTGCCAGAGACGCGACCACTACAACTTGTCCCTGGTAGGTCGTTCCCACCAACAGTATCCAAAACGGTATACCTATTGTTGATGGGATCGGCCACAGGGCTGCTCTGCTCTTTCTGTCTATTCCCCTTCCCTCTCCTGACATTCACCCAGCTGCCTGCTTCCTGACTTTTAGGGGTGACTGTCTCCCTGAAACTCCTGTCTATTATTGCCTCTGCTTCCCATATGATCTGAAGTTTATCCAGCTCCAGCTCCAGTTCCCTAACTCGGATTCTCAGGAGCTGCAGCTGGATGCACCTTTTGCAGATGTAGTCATAGGGACAATTGTGCTGTCCACGACTTCCCACATGCTGCATTCGGAGCACTCGACTGCCCCAACTGCTGCCTCCATTACCTACTCCTAATTTACTTAAAGGACTTTACCCAGCCCTACCCCACTGGGAGCAAGCTCGTCCTCAGCCTCTGCTCGCCGAAGCCTCTCGAGCCAAAGCCTCAAAGCTCCACTCCTTCACTGGGCCACTCACACACTGTCACTTGGTTATTGTAAGAACTCTTGGGTTGGAGGTAAAATTCATTTTAAACAGTAGTGTAAAACAGGAAATAGCAAATTGGCAAACTACTTTACATACCACCTCATGTTCTTTTTGAATGGCTATCAAGTATATAAAAGGGACTGCCTATTCAATATCTCCCCATTAGCTGCACCACCTAAGACAGGTTTCAATCCCTTCAATCATAGTACTTCATAATTTTAATCAGCAGGTCAGTTTGATTACCTCTTCAAAACACTCAGAAGAACACTGGCCACTGAGATCATTTACAATGGAACAGTGTAAACCATTTTTTAACCCAACTACTGATACTAGCTTGCTTAATTCTCCAGGAAAATATGAGAATGCATTGTTTAAATTCTGATGTATGTTAATATTATTTTGGAAATATCATGCTTCTAATAGAATTATAGTTGAATTTTCTGTTCACTATTAATAATGGGATCATAACAACATATAAAGAATACATTGATGGCATTCCTGCAAATAGCAAACAGAAGAAGTCTTCCAGACATTGGGGTCGGTTTTAACTTATCTGCTGTTAATAGTGCAGGAAATGTCTCCAAATGGCATCAGTAACTTTACTGTCTTATTAACCCTGACAATATAGCCATGTACATTTTAAAAATTGCCTAAAAAGGGTGTCCATCATACTGCTCAGCTTCAGTGGTAGACCTCTTTTGATTGACAGATTTGGGTCCTGGAACCTGGTTGCCACTTTAGGTTGTAAATAGGCAGAATGTACGCCATGCATGCTCTAATCAGTTCCATTGGCAGCACCTAAATAATTTGGGTCATTGCTATCCATCCCTCAGCTCCATGAATCTCTGACAACATCAAATGCTTTTACTTTGATGGTGGTTGTGACAGTCAATATTGACCTGCCTTAACCACGTGTATAGCCAGTGAGCTGCAGGGTGACAAACAGGCCTCTCAGCTGGCTGTCTCAATGGAAGCAACCTAGCCTATCGTGGCTGCCTTTTCACTGTGGGTACAGGCCACCAGCTGTGCTCTGCAAGAAAATCATCCAATTGCCATGACCATCTCCAGTGTCTTCTTAATGGGACTAAATCGAAAGGGTACAAGAGGAGTTTAAACTCAAATTAGGTTTGTGTACACATAACTGCAACTTTTCTTTACATAATTGTTGATTCCTGTGCATTGGTGGCTCTAAATTTTATAACATATTGGTGAAATATCAAGGGGGTGACCATGCTGCATCTCAATGACATTTGTGATCTATGATATAACTTAAGTAATATTGGTTAACAATGGAATTAAGAAGTGCATGCATAGCACTTCCCATTACATTTGTTGAAATACCTTCATCATCATCATCATCATCATCTTCCTGCTTCACCTGAGGATCCTGCATATCTACCGACTGAGTCAAACTGAGAATTCTCTCTTTGCCTTTTTTGTATTTTTGTTGTCTTGTTTTGATGCGATCCATCCTATTTAGGATAAGAGAGGAGTACACATGTATTTGGGTTCGAATGGCACATTAGCAACCAATACACAAATCAAAGGTTTTTAATCTCGTCATACTCGTTGTCACAAGGTCACAATAGTGACATGGAAAGGTACATTCATATAAATAGTCACTTAGAATGTGGTCCTACTGTCTTTTGAGTTGATCCATTGACTTCTTTTCCTCTTCAAGCCTAGCCTTCACAGCTTTTACAATTGTAGCTTGAAACAGCTCTGCACCTCTAAAATAGGACATAAAGTGTGAATTGTAAGCAAAATATATTTTTTTTAAATTAAGACTAAATGAAAGCTTTTGTGATGAAAAAGGCTTTGTTGGTGCAACAAAACTTTGGCATTAATTGATGCTGCATTTCCCTAAAAATGAAGAGAAATTAATATTTACATTTTTGGAAGATATCTGAACAGTTGGTGATCATGAATTACAAGGTGACTGCATTAATGATAGTATCAAGTAAATGCTAATTTTAATGGCAAATCTAGTATCATGGATTTTCCTATATTTACATAAAAGTTTATTTATTTTTAACCTACCTCGATGCAAGGATTTGAGCAGATTTTATGTCAGCCACAACATGCAAGAAGTAATAACTCATGAAAACTCTTCGCTGTAGCAACAGAAAGGAGAAACATATACTGTCCCATATAATGCCTGCTTCATCTTTGGGTAATGGGCATTTCTTTAGATTCTGAGGAGGGGCTAGAGAAGAAGATGTTATTTCAACACAGCAATAAATCAAAATTGATGGTGGAAATGATCAACTTTCTATCTCCTAAGCTAAATTTTACATTTTTCTTAAATTTCAGCAACACACCTTTACTATTTAGTGAAATGTTAACTCTTCAGGTACCTGTGTCTATTTGCGTATTTAAGCAATAGTAAAACTTTTCCTTTTTATCAACCTAATGGATAGCCATAGCAGGATTGGAAGTTTTTTCCAGCTTTGAACTTATTAACAACATCAAGGTACAGCTTGGCATGAATATACAGCAGATCTCATCTCATAGTGACAAACACCAGGTCACAGTAGAAATTTTAACTTCAATTTCAAATTAAGAACAACAAAGGAAAATTGGAAATTTAAAAAATAAAATGATAAAATGTAAAATACACGTCCAGAAAGTGTGTTGAAACTGGGAAATCTGAAGGGTTCTAAAATCATTTAGAAAAATGTTCATCAGCTAATAAGGTTGAAAGTTATTAGATTTAGCAATGTATCAAGGTTAGATTATTGGCAGTTGATTGGGCAGTGTAAATGGGTTAATGACCTACTCCTGCATAAAAATTGTAATTATTCACTTGATAACCCTGTACACTGCCATCAATTTAATTAATTTTAGAAGTGAGTTCACACAATTCTACATGGAGATATAGAGATTGTGAAACAATTGTACACTTTGCACAGTATTTGCAATTCTAAATAAGAATACATATTTCATTGGAATCATTGATCTTAATTTTGTCCAGTTTGTGGCACAGATTTGACACCTCAAAACTCTGGGAGAATATATTTCTTTGCGTAAATGTTCTTGGACAATAAAAGGCTAAATGCATTACTTACGGTCATCATAGCCCTTAACAGTACAAACGAGACCAAATGTTTGGATTAACCAACAGCTTTTCAAGATTAAAGAATTGACGTAGGCACATGCTCCTATCTGGAATAGAAACAGATATTCAAGTGTACATTTTTAAAAACAAAAATTAACGTTAGTTTCTTTCTTTCGTTTTGTTAGGAACATAGGAACAGGAGAAGACCATTCAGCCCATCGAACTGGCTTTTCCATTCAATACGATCACGGCTGATCGAACACTTCAATGCCTTTTACCCACACTATCTCCATATTCCTTTACGTTATTATTAATCAGAAATCTATCAGTCTCTACCTTAAACATACTCAATGACTGAGCTTCCACAGCCCTCTGGGGTAGAGAATTCCAAAGATTCACAACTCCCCGGGTAAAGAAATTTCTCCTCATCTTGCTCCTATGTGGCTTCCCCCTTATTTTGAAATTGTGTCCCCTGTTTCTAGATTCCCCAACCAGGGCAAACATCTTATCTGCAAGTATCCTGTCTATTCCTTTAATAATTTGTAGGTTTCAATGCACTCAAGACACTTAATTATGGAATAGTTTAAACACCTTAAATATATTAGATGGTATCAAACCACTAAAGTGGATGAATATTTGACTAACATAACACATTGGGCAGCATTTTGCCCTTGGTGGGTGGGCTCGGTGGGGACAGGCAGGGGCATTTGGGAAGCCGAACGACGCACACAATCGGCACCGCACCGCAATTTCACACTGGTGGGCCAGTTAAGGCCTGCCCAGTGTGAAACACAAGAGGCAGCACCGAGCGCTGCCTGTGTAGGGTTGGTGGGGGGGGAGTGCAAGCCAGTTGAGCACGTACTTTGCACATGTGCGCGAGTGAGCACTGCATAATCTCCCTGAGGCACGGAGCTACCTCTGGGAGATGAAGAGATATTAAAAAAAAATAAAAAGAATAAAAATGCAATAAAACATGTCCCCTCACGTGACTGCCAGATGAGCAGGGACATGTTATTAATGAAAAATTAAGGTTTTTATTTTATTTTTATTTGCTTTTGGAAACCTCATCCCGCCTGTGGATGAGGTTTCCAAAATAATGCAAAGGCTGCTTGGACTTTTCACCTGCCCGCCAACTATTTGGACAGGCAGTGAAAATTTTAATTGACAACTTATTGGCCTTGACAGGCTTTTTAATTGTCGGCGGGCAAGCTGCCAGCTTCGGTGTGCGCCCGCCAACCCAACTATTGCGCGACTGTGTGTTAACGTTGGCATGGTCAACTGACATCAACATGCATTATTTCATGCTTGAGGTCAGGTGTACAGCCGCCCACCAAATGAAAATTTTTGCCTGTTGTTTAATTTCTGTGCATTGCACTTTTGATGCCCCTATTCAGTCTTTGAGATAACTAACCATCGTGAAATAAAAATTCATGTCACTAATTTTTCCATACATGAGTATACCAAAACAGAAATGTACCCATCAGGGAGAATTCAAGGATTTCAATCAAGAGAATGGGATAGTGGGAACAGTGATGATAACTCACTGAAAGAAGAGTGGATGATGAAATGTCAGCCACTTGACAATGCTATAGGCCTCAATGACACAATTATATAGACCCTGAAAATTGCATTCAGCAATCCAGAATCTGCAAAGCAACAGCAAAAAAGAAACCAAGGAACCATTGGTCTTGGCTCTTGGGCATATCAGGTAATGAAAATTATTGCCTACGTTAACTATCAATATTGCTGGTTGGGGTTTGCAACATAAGGACATATAAGTAGGAACAGGAGTTGGCCATCTGCTTCTTTAAGCCTGCCTCTGTGATTTAATACGATTATGGTTGAACTTCTACCTCAATTCCGCCTTTCTGCACTATCCCCATGATTCTTAATTCCTTTAGCATCCAAAAATCTATTGATCTCTATCTTGAATATATTCAATAACTGAACACCCACCGCCTTTGGAGTAGAGAATTCCAAAGATCTGTATTCTTTGAGAGAAGGATTTTTTTCTCATTTTAGTTCTATATGGCTGATCCTTTATTCTGAGACTGAGACCCAGTTCTAGCATTTCTCAAACCAGGGCAAACATCCTTCTAGCATCAATCCTCTTACTTCTATAATTCTTTATATTCTTAATATAAAGAATTTTATATTTACATTAGATCACCTCTTATTCTTCTAAATTACACGAAACATGGGCCTAGTTTACTTAATCCCTCTTTGTAGAACAATCTTAATTTTTGTTGCACTCCCTCCAAGGCTAGTATATGTTTTCTTAGGTAAGAAGACCAAAACTGTTAATGTAACATTGAACTAATTATTGTATTACTTGCAAGACACAAACAAAAAGAAACATACCTGTCTTCATCTGTCTTTCTACTTGACTCCCACTCTACAATTTTTCCTGTTTCCTTCTCTGACTTTCTGTTTAACTTCCACTCTGTCTTTTTCTCCATTTTTCTCTCTCTGTTGCCTCTCAGGTATTTTCTCTCATCAACATTTCTGTGTCTTTTTCTCCATTGCTATCAGCTATCGGTTCGTCCGTCCAAATAGTTTTCATTCTTCTATCCATGCATTTATGACCTGTGTGCATGAATTCTGTTGGAAATTCATTGGCCTGAAATATTGACTCTGTTTTTCTCTGTCCATAGATAGTTGGCAGAATTTTCTGTCCCCATTGGCATGGCGGGCATGAGTGGACAATATGGCGGGAAGGCCAAAAATCGGTTTCACGCCATCGTGAAACCAGTTTGCGATCGTCACTTCATCCGTCAATGGTGGGCTCCATTTCCCACCGCCAGATTTCAGGAACATGATTTTAATACATCTGCATATCATTATAAGCCCAGAATTAACCACCCATGCTGGATCATCTGGGCACATCGGCATGATTGTTTCACAAAAGCATTTATAAGGCGTGCAGAAGGGGGAATAGTTAAACAGGTAACAGGCTGGACAGCAGCCTGGAAAAGAGAGGGTACACCAAGCGAGCTGCACTTCGAGGGGAACTCGGAGGCAACCAATGTTGTGCAGCGCTTGTGAGGGCTATCCATTCATCTTCAAGGTTGAGGCAATGTGCATTCAGGCAAGTGCACAGGCAACTTGCTTTTTCCCAGCTGGCTGACAGTACAGTGCTGGGGCAAGGGCTGCAATGCTGTTGAAGCAAATTGGGGGAGCAAGGCAGCACGCTGTGAGGCGAGTTGGTGGGGGCAAGGTCTGCTCTGCATCTGAGGTGAGTAGGGGGGGCAAGGCAGAATGCTGTGAGGCGAGTTGAGGGGTGCAAGGCAGCTCGGTCTGATGGTTGTGCATAACCACATGCAGGTTGGGGGCAAGGAGGCATATGGCCACGCATTAGGGAAACCTTGCATGAAGTGACGATTCCTCTGCAGCTGAGACAGTTCAGGCGCAGCCACATTGACATGCTTGGAGTTGGGCCTTTAGCTTTTCTGTCCATTCAAGCAACGCAGATGCATGAAAGTGCCACCAAATTCTCCAGAACGTCTCACCCCTTGGGCACAGACTGCAAACCAATAAACGTTTTAGTGG
Source organism: Carcharodon carcharias (assembly GCF_017639515.1). NCBI lineage: Eukaryota > Metazoa > Chordata > Chondrichthyes > Lamniformes > Lamnidae > Carcharodon > Carcharodon carcharias. Next base: position 173,385,395 of record NC_054472.1, read on the forward strand.
ACTGCAGAACAATTAGATGACTGGGCAAGCTGTACGAACTTCTTGCAAAAGCTGGCCATGGAGCAGCCACAGGTGGAGGCGTCACAGCCCCTTGCAATGTCATCATCCAAGTTTGGACCAGTCTCCCCCATGGTTCTAGCTAACAGCGCAGCCTTGCAGAGCAGGTTAAGAGAATACCTGCGCCTGTGCTGAGAGCACAGCATGCAGTCCAGTGGACGAAGCTGCCGCCAATCGGTCAGGTGGAGTGGGCAGGGTTTCCGGCAGTCATGCAGCGCATTAAATTCTGGCTATCCAATTAGTGGCCAGCACTCTGAGATGCGTAAAGGGGCCTTCATACTTAACCAAGAGAGGCTCTTAGTACACACATGTTAACCCATGTCTCTCTTTCATCCTGCATGAGTATTAAGCTGGGTGACCAAGCTGTATGCCTCTTGGCTTACAGGGAGTGGAAACAAAGGAGAAGAGAGCAACAGAGGCACCTTGCTGGGCCGAGGGAGGAGCAGCACCCTCAAGAAGGGGTGGCTGGGGCTCTCACACACACAACTCAAGAGCCACAGTGAGCCATTGCTGATCAACACTAGCTAGACCCAGGGTCTATAGGCAGCGCCTGTCATTCCTGCAGATGACCGAGAACCAGTGTAGCTGAAGACTGCGCACATCCAGGGAACTATTAGGTCACTTCTGCCATCTGCTGCAGAATTTGGCGCCAAGGGGACATGGAGGGCATCCACTGCCAGTGGCCATCTAGTGACTCACTTTTTAAGCCGGTGGCTCCTTTCAGGGATCCACAGGTGACCCCTTTGGACTGTTGCAAGCCTCCAGGCACAAATGCATCTGTGAGAACACGAATGCCATCTTCGCGAAGGCACGCAACTTTATGCATTTCACCCGGGATCAAGAAAGCCAGGAAGCAAGAGCATTGGGATTTGCCCAGATCCCAGGTTTCCCACAGGTGCAGAATGCCTTCGACTACACTCACATGGCGCTAAGATCTCCGTGGTAACAAGCGGTTAACTATGTCAACCACAAGGGCTTCCATTTGCAGAATGTTCAGCTGATGTCCGACCACCGCAAATGCATTCTACAGGTCTGTGCACGGTTTCCAGGGAGTGTCCATGACTCCTATATTCTCAGTAGGTCTCAGATCCCTGACATCTTCCAGGGTTCAGGGAGGCTGCAGGCTTGGCTCCTTGGGGACAAGAGCTACCTGTAGAGGACAAGGTTGATGACACCTGTGAGGCAGGCTCAGAGTGCAGCACAGAGAATGTACAATGAAGCTCATGCTGCGACTCGTACTTTGGTGGAGCAAACACTCAAAATGTTGAAAATGAGGTTGTGATGCCTTGACTGGTCTGGTGGAGCTGCAGAGGATGTCATGCATCCTCATTGCCTGCAGTGCCCTTCACAACCTGGTGCTGCAACGGGGAGAAGAGTTGGCTGAGGAGAAGATGGAGGAGCTGCACGTCTCCTCCGATGAGGAAGTCCTCGAAGGTGCTGAGGCCATCGCACTGGCCAGACAAGGCAGGCGCACTTGGGAGGCCCTCATAGTTAGATTTGTGGAGGACGATGAAGGCATGCAGTGAGGAGACACCATAGATCCTCGTGTTGCATCCGTGAATGTTTGACTTCTGTCCGCCTAATGGCAGCGTACGTACGCTCTGTGATAATGTTCCTGCCATGGAGTTGCAGTGGATGTCCATTATGCCTATATTCAAAGACGACATGCAGTGGGACACACCACAGATCCTCACATAGCTTATGGAATAAAAGCAAAATACTGTGAATGCTGGAAATCTGAAACAAAAACAGAAAATGCTGAAAAAACTCTGTAGGTCTAGCGGCACATTTCAAGTCCATATGACCCTTCTTCAGAGCTCTGAGTCATATAGACTCAAAACGTTAACTCATTTTTTCTCGCCACAGATGCTGCTAGACCTGCTGAGTTTTTCCAGCATTTTCTGTTTTTGTAGATTATGTGAATGTCTGACTCCTATCTGGCTGATGGCAGATCGCTTGCGCTCTGTGAAAAGGGACATATCATGGAGATGCAGTGGAGAAAATTTAACTTCTCCTGATCCTTTGGCATTTTTCGTGAGCTGAACCCTTCAGGAGCACACTATCACTGTACACAAGTGCTGATGAGATGGAGGTCCATCCTCACCTCAAGGATGCTGAGAGCACACAGGGAGAATGACAGAACTCTGTGCCGCCAGCCCAGGACATTCTGGCAGTAATGATAAGGCCTATCAAGGTGCTGGCATGAGTGATGTGTCCAGTGACATTGAAGGTGCACTATCAGTGTGCTGGGAAGGTTGCACAAAGCACAGGGAAGAAGTCCTGGACTGAGACACCTGCCTTTATCTTATGCAGTGAACAAGGTTTCACATCTAAGTGACATGATCAATGCTCATCAGAACAAGGAGCCATTGGCAAGAAATTATTCTCGGAAGTTTATTTACAATAATGAACATCATGTACAAGTGATTAACACCCATGTCCAGACTGGCCTAAATAACCAAGTGGTTATGGTACTGGGTTTGTCACCCCAAGATCGAGAGTTCAAATCTCACAATGGCAAACTATGAAACAATGTAACTTCATCTGGAACAGATGGAAACGGGTTTGTACTCGAAAGAGTTACATCTTCTTAGCTTTCCTAACCCTGCCGCTACATCTTGGTCCTCCCCCAACATCCACAGCGGAGGTGGAGACAGTCTGCTGACTGCTACGCCCTGTCTGTGATGACTTTGGCAGGCAACCTCAGGAGGGCCCAGGCCTGCTTTCGGAGTCCTGCTGTTTGGCAGTGGTTTCCTCCTTGGTCTGCAGAACTGGAGCTGCTGGGCTCACAGGAAGACGGGATTCTGATGGGCCGGATGCCCCCAGAGTCACCTGTGTGGATGGGCCCAGGGTATGCACCTGCTGATCCTCTTCCTATGGGTACCTGAGGGCCCCTGGCTGACTTAATGGGAAGCTGGAGTGAGACTAAGATGCCCTCTTGCATTTAGAACGTTGGAGGCCAACTATGGCGTCAGCAATGGTGTTCAGCCTGCGCAGCAGTGCAGAACAGATGTCCTGACCAAGATCTCTATAGTAACTGCCATCCTGCTGATGTTGACTTTGGTGCATTGGCATGCCAGCACTATCCCCTTGGTCTGAAGGTGACAGACATTTCCATCTTGCCTTGCAATCTGAGGAATGCAGCTGTCATCCCTTCCTGTTGTTCCCATGATTGTTGCTGCAGCTCCAACAACTGATTGAGGACCGAGTTCAGAGGGTCATCATCTGACTCGGACTCAGCAGATCCCTTGCCTCCAGCAGTCCCCTGAGTGCCTCGGTGTCCCTGCCTTCATCTGCTGTGGAACAGATTGTGTGCTGTGCTCACCAGATAGGGAACCTGAGCCTGCTTTACATGTAGGTCCCATCGAGGTGTGTGTCGCTGCGCTGGTGGGAGGTGTGGGTGAGTGCTGTGTCGGGTCTTTGAAAGTGCTGTCATCAGGATCCTCATCTGAGGCGCTGCTGGCATTGGAGTCGGGGCCAAGGTTGTCCAAGGGCAATGTAGCAGATATGCGTCTGAGAGAAAGTGGAGATTTTTAGTGCATGGCTGCCACGCTACACAGAACAGTGGACTCACAGTTGAGTTACCAGAGGGATGATCTGATGCATGATCCTCACCTGGATGCTTGGCACCAATCTTGCCATTGCTACAAGAAACAGTCCACGTCCTCTCCGACAAACTCTTACACGTAGTCTTCGAAGGGAGTGAGGACCTTGATGTCTGGCACTGCACACCCCTGGTTTGGGACCTCTCTTTTATTGTGCGTGACCTTGTCCTGCTTAAAGGCAGATGGAGAGAATGTGAGCAAGGCACTTGCCCAGCCAAATGAGAAGGATACTAGGTGTGCACATATGTGTACTCAGTGGAGCCATGGACGGGATGAGGAGGTGATCTCCAGAGGAGATGAGGCCAGATGGAGATGTGAGGGTGTGTGTGAGCAAGTGAGTGGTGATGTCCCTTGAGCCGATAATGAGTGAGATGCCAGTGAATGTGTGATGGGCCTGTAAGTGTGTGAGTTTAGGATGATGAGATAGTTGACTTACCCTGGCAGCACAGATGAGACCGTTCATCCTCCTTCTGCACTGGATGACCGGACCTCTTGTTGCAGCATTGGCACTGACCTCTGCTGCTGCCGTCTCCCAAGTCAGATTGGTGATGTTGCTGCCCCTCCTGCTGCAGATGACATCACAGCAGGCCTCCATGGCATCCAAAAGGCAATCCAGGGACGCTGAACCCAGGGTGGGGGGCTGCAGTCTTCTTGCCTTTCAGGACCATGTCTTCTGTGCAGCAATCCTGGGTTGGAAGCACTGAGAGGTGTGCGCACGGCTGCACTTTAAATTTGGCGGCTGGCATGAGGAAGCAGCCAGGTGATGGCATGACGGGTAAATCGTAGACCACACGCCAGCGAAACAGCATGTATCTCAGCAATGCATGATTAATAAAGCAGGATCGGGATGATATGGCATGAAAATCCACCATTGCGGACAGCAGGTAAAACGTCCTTTTTACAGCTCACCACCGCACTTCCTTTCCTGTTTTTATTTTAGCTACATAGTAAGGTTGCATGGCTTGGCCTGTAATAACCATGTGAACATTATTGCATTTCAACAATAACTTGCACTTATGCATTGCCTATAACGTAGAAAAACATAACAGGGCATTTAACATTGTGTTTCGAAATTGGGGAAGTGATACAAAAATTGAGTTAGAAAAAATACTCTTAGTTTTCCTGGATGGGTACAGCTGTGCCAACATCTCAAGAGGCTCCACAAGACAAAACATTCCACCAGATTTGCCAATCAACCACCAGACAAATACTCCACCCTCCTCCACTGGCATACAGTGGCTGATAAACGAACCATATACCGATGCTGTGCAGCAACTCTCCATGGCTCCCTTTGATAGCACCCTCCAAACTTACAACCTTCATTACGTAGAAGAGCAATGATAGCAGGTGCAAGGTAACAACACTAACTTTAAGTTCCCCTCCAAGTCACACATTATCCTAACTTAAACATATATCACTGTTCCTTTATCATCTCAGTGTTAAAAGCTGGAGCTCATCACCTAACAGCACCGTGAAAGCATAGTCACCACACCGACTGCAGAGGCTCAAGAAGGCCTTCTCATAGGTAACTCAGGATGAGGAATAAATTATGCCAATGAGTTGCAGAAATCCAGCAAATGAGGTTGCTGCCACATATTTGACAGCAGCAGCTTTGATCCTTATGAGTGTATGGAATTATAAGGCAAAGCTGGCAATCATGTCTTCTCAGTGTGGAGCCTCATTTGACAAGTGTGCACATCAGGGAATTGGGGCTACAAGCCCTTTGCAAGGATAGCTCCCCATTGGAGCATGGAATTCATTCTCTATATAACTTATTGGATTGATGTTAAAGTTTCCATCATAATCTTTTCATTTTTGTCCATTATCTAATATTACAATTAACCAGTAGAATCCAAATAAATGTCAGGAATTGTTGTCCAAAAGCATCAATGGCCTCCAAACTGACTTTGTAAACATTGTTACTCATGCTACTTTACCATATTTGTTTTCATTCATGGGACGTGGGAGTCGCTTAGAAGGCCAGCATTTGTTGCCCATCCCTAATTGCCCTTGAGAAGGTGATGGTGATCTGCCTTCTTGAACTGCAATTCAGATGGTGAATGTACTTCCACAGTTCCATTAGGAAGGGATTTGTAAGATTTTGACACAATGACAATGAAGAGATGATAATATATTTCCAAATCAGGAAATGTATGACCTGGAGGGAAACCTGCAACCAATGGTGCTCCCGTGCAGGTTTGGATGGTGCTGCTGAGGAAACCTTGCCAAGTTGTTCCCAGTGTATTTGGTGATGGTACACACTACAGCCATGGTGCATCAGTGATGGAGAGAATGAATGTATAAGGTGGTGAATGGGGTGCCAATCACATGGGCTTGTTTGTCCTGAATGGTGTTATGGAGCTCCACTCATCCAGGAACATGAAAATTATTCCATCACACTCCTCCTAACTTGTGCCAGCACAAGGAAGGCTTTGGGATTCAGGAGTTGCTCACCTCAGAATACCAGCCACTGATCTGCTCTCGAAGTCACAGTATTTATCTGGCTGGTTTAGTTAAGCTTCTAGTCAATGGTGATCCTAGGATGTTAATGATGGGGTTTTGGTGATAGTAGTTCTGATGAATGTCAAGGGGAGCTTAGATTTCTTGTTGTTGGAGATGGTCATTCCTACCTAAACTTGTGCCTGTTTAGTTGTTGAGATAGCCCATAGTATTCATGTAAGATCATAAAATCATAAGAAATAAGAGCAGAAATAGACCATTTGGCTCATTGAGCCTGCTTTGCCACTCGATAAGATCATGGCTGATCTGATTGTGGCCTTAGCTCAACTTTTCTGCCTGCCTCCATAACCCTCAACTCCCTTAGCTGTCAAAAAATCTGCCTAACTCAACCTTGAAAAGATTCATTGACCCAGCTTCCACTGTTGTTTGTGGAAGAGAATTCCAAAGACTGAGAGAAGAAGTTCCTCCTCATCTTAAATTCTTCCTTGTCTTAAATGGAAGGTAGCTAATTTTAAACTGTGTCCGCTAGTTCCAGATTTCCTCGTGAGAGGAACCATCTCCCAGCATCCACCCTGCCAAGTTTCCTTAGAATTTTATACGTTTTAATAAGATCACTTCTCATTCTTATAAACACCAACGAGTATAGGCCCAACCTGCTCAACCTTTGCTTATAAGACAATCCCTTGATCCCAGGAATCAGCAGTTCTCTGAATTGCTTCCAATGAAGTATATACCTCCTTAACTAAGTGCGGTCTCACTTACGCCCTGTACAGCTGTGGAAAGTCTTCCCTTCTTTATACTCCATCCCCCTTGTAAAAAAGGCCAACATTCCATTTGCCTTCCGAATTACTTGCTGTATCTGCATGCTAACTTTTTGTGATTCATGTAAAAGGTTCCTACGTACTGCAACATTCCGAAAAGGAAGAGTGTGCAGGGTTACGGAGAGAAGGTGGGGAAGTGGCACTAGCTGAATTGCTCCTTCGAAGACCAGAACAAACACAATGGGCTGAAAGGCCTCCTTCTATGCTGTTTCTCTCCATTTAAATAATATTCAGCTTTTCTATTCTTCCAGCCAAAGTGTACAACCTCACATTTTCTGACATTATACGTCAACTGTCAATTTTTTGTCTACTCATTTAAACTACCTATATACCTTTGCAGACTCTTTGTATCTTCCCACTGCATTAAGGGAAAATCATGTTTAACTAACTTGCTGGAGTTTTTTGAGGAAGTAACAGAGAAGGTTAATAAGGGAAACATTGTTGATGTGGTGTATATGCATTTTCAAAAGGAATTTGCTACAGTGCCATACAACAGATTTGTGAGCAAAATTCTAGACATGAAATAAAAGGGAAAATAGGCATTTGGATAAGAAATTGGCTGATTGACAGGAAGCAGAGAGTAGTGATAAATGTTTTTTTTTCAGATTGGAGGAAGGTTTGTCATGGAGTTCCCCAGGGGTCAGCGTTGGGACCCTTGCTCTTCCTTTTATATATATATATATGGATGACCTACACTGTGGTGTTCAGGGCATGATTTCGCCATTTGCAGATTGTATGAAGATTGGAAATGTCAACTGTGATGAGGATTGTCTTGAACTTCAAAAGGACGTAGAAATGATGGTGGATTGGGCAGACAAGTGGCAGATAGGTTCAATGCAGAGAAGTATGAAGGATTCATTTTGGCAGGAAGAATATGGTAAGAAAGTACAAAATAAAGGGAGAGACTCTAAAGGAGGTACAGGAACTAAGGGACCTTGGTGTATATGTACATAAGTCATTGAAGATGGTAGGGCATGTTGAGAGAGCAGTGAATAAAGCATGGAGTATCTTAGGCTTCATTAATAGGGGCATTGAGTACAAGAGTAAGGAGGTCATACTGAACTTGTGTAAAACACTAGTTAGGCCTCATCTGGAGTACTGTGTCCAGTTCTGTGCACTATTCTTGAGGAAGGATGTGAAGGCACTGGAGAAAGTACAGAGGAGATTTACAAGAATGATTCCAGGGATAAAGAGCTGTAGTCATGAGGGTACAGTGGAGAGTTTGGGACTGTTTTCCTTGAAGAAAAGACTGAGAGGAGACTTGATAGCGGTATTTAAGATCATGAGGGTTATGGACAAGCAACTGTTCCCACTCAAGAGAGCACCGAGAACTAGAGAGCACAGATTCAAAGTAATTGGTAAAAGGAGTAAAAGTGATGTGAGGAAAGTTTTTTTCACCCAGAGGGTGGTTGGAGTCTGGAATGAACTTGCTGAGACTGTGGTGGAGGAAGGTTCAATTGAAGTATTCAAAAGGGAATTGGAAAGAATGTGTAAGGTTACAAGGATAATGCAGGGGAGTGGGACTTGGTAGGATGCTCTTTCAGAGAGCCAGTGCAGAGTCGATGGGCTGAATGGTCTCCTTCTGCACTGTAAAGGTTTTGTGATTTGTGTCTTCTACTGTGAAAACAGGTACAAAATATTTGTTCAAAGTCTCTGCCATTTCCTTGCTTTCCATTATTAATTCCCCAGTCTTACTTCTAAGGGCCAGTGCTTACTTTAGCTACTCTTTTCCTTGTTATACACTTGTAACAGCTTTTAATGTCTGTTTTTAAATTTCTTGTTAGTTTTCTGACATCGTCCAATTTCTCCCTCTTTATTATTTTTTACTGTCAGGTCAGATATGTGAGGTCTGCTACTGGTATCATTGTAGCCCAGTTTTCCTGTCACAATGGTCAAGTTGTTGGTGACTAAACTGGCGGCAATGGTGAACCACCACTGAATATGGCCAAACAAATGGCTCGCCATGTCATCAGCACAAATAAACAAAACGACGTAAACAGGAGCCCCTGTCAAAGTATAGATAATATCGCACTTGGTAAGGGATGTAATGAGGCCTCCCAATTCACATACCAGCCAAATTCTCATAGGTACAAGTGTGGAAATATCAAAACGCATACTCAGAAAATGGAAACAGTACTCTGGCTGAAGAAGATCAAAGGTGGAATACACAGAAAATAGTGGAACCTAGAGAGGCCGAAAGAAGTGAGTGAAGAATTTGTAAATGAAGTAAACAAAGCACTAGCTAAAAAAGATAAGGATACCATCAAAATGAATGAGAAATGGAAACCAATTAAAGAATTTGTCAAGGAAGGAAGGGCAAATAGCACAGGGCTTTTAAGAGGAAATAAGTTACAACTACAATGTTGCAAAAGATGGAAGAAAGGAGGAAGGTGAAGAATATCAATACTGAAGAAGACAAGCTAAGAAGACAAACTGAAAGGAAACAGGCTTGCAAGAGAGACATTATGGATGGAAGATTTCAAAGAGATAGAGGAAAAAGGAGAGAATAAAATACTGGATTGCCTGAGAACTGAAGGAAGTTACTGGCAAATGAAAAAAGCTGGCACAGGATAGAGAGGTATGGAATGACTATTATGAACCAAAATCCTGCCTTCGGGCAGAGCATACTAAAATTTTCACAATCTTTTGGGCTATCACAAACCTTTGCAGCATTGTACATCAATTTTTTCAATTTAATACAATCCTTAACTTTCTCAGTTAGCCACAGATGGTGTACCCTTCTCATAGTATCTTTCTTTCTCAATAGAATATATCTTTGTTGAGAGTTATGAAACATCTCCTTAAACGTCTGCCCCTGCTTCTCTACCATATTATCTTTTAACCAATTTTCCCATTCCACTTTAGCCAATTCTGTTTTCATAACCTTGTAATTGTCTTTAAATAAGTTTAAGGCTCTAATTTCAGACCCACATTTCTCATCCTCAAACAGAATATGAAATTCTATAATGTTATGATCAAGAGGATCATTTACTATGAGGTCATTGATTAACTCTAACTCATTACACATTACCAAGTCTAAAATAGTCTGTTCCCCGATGGCTCCAAAACATAATGTTCTAAGAAACAGTCCTGAATATTCTAAGAACTCATTCTCCATGCTACCTTTACCAATTTGATTCATCCAATCTATGTGAAGATTTAAAATTGCCCAAGGTTATTGCAGTCCCTTTCTTACAAGTCCACATGATTTCTTGATTTGTACTCTGTCCCACGGCGTAGCTACTTGTCACGGAGTCTATATACTACTCCCACCAGTGACTTTCCTTTGTTATTTCTTACCTCCACCCAAACTGATTTTACATCTTGATTCTCCGAACCAAGATCATTTCTCACTATTGTACTGAACTCATACTTTATTATCAGAGCCACCCCTCGTCTTTTCCTTTCTTCCTGTCCTTCCTAAGTGTCAAATAATCTTGAATATTCAGATCCCAGCCATGGCCACTTTGCAACCATGTCTCTGTAACAGCTGTCATATCAAAAATGTCATTACAAAAATATATGTAATTTATTTCTATTTGCCCCGGGACAAAGGCAGCACTTGCATGGGAACACTACCACCTCCAAGTCCTCTCCAAGCCACACACGATCTTGAATTAGAACGATATCACTGTTCCTTCATTGTCACTGAGTCAGAAACCTGGATTTCCCTTCCTAACAGCACTGTGGTAGCTCACCAACACCTTCTCAAGGAATTGGCACTAAATGCTGGCCTAGCCAGTGACACCCACATTTCGTGAATGAATTAAAAAAACTAATTTCTTTCCATTTGTACTATAAATTAATCCATCTTGTTATGAATGCTGCGTGCATTCAGAGAACGAGCCTTTAATTCTGTCTTTTTACACCATTCTGGCCTTAACTGCTGGTGTACTCTAATGGACTATCATTACCAATATTGCTACCCTGCACTATTACTTTGTCCTTTCTCTTTCTAAGTCTCCCCTCACATGAATTCTCCTGCCACTATTTAGTTTAAATCCCTCTCCACAGCTCTAATTACATGATTCACCAGGACACTTGTCCCAGCGTAGTTCAAGTGAAGGCCACCCCAATGGTACAGCTCCATCTTTCTCCAGTACTGGTGCCAATGCCCCATGAATCAAAACCCATTTTTCCCACACTAATCTTTCAGCCATACATTCAATCCTCTGATCTTATTTATGCTATATCAATTTGCTTCTGGCTCAGGTAGTAATCCAGAGATTATTGCCTTTGTGGTTCTGTTTTTTAATTTAGGCCCTAGCTGCTCATGTTCCCTTAGCACAATCTGTTTCTTTGTCATGTCTATGTTGTTGGTATCGACGTGGAATGCAAGAATTGAATCCTTTCCCTTCCACTTCAAGTTCCTCGCCAGCCCTGAAATGTCCTTAATCCTGATACCAGGCAGGCAACACAGCCTTCGGGACTCACACTCAGTTGCAAAGAGCAGTATCTATCTCCCAACTATACTGTTACCTAATACAACTACAGTCCTGTTTATTCCCCACATTTGAATGGCTCCTGCATCATGGTGCTGTGATCAGCTTGCTCATCCTCTCTGCAGTCCTTGCTCTCATCCACACAAGCTACAAGAACATCAAACTTGTTTGACAATTGCAAGGGCTGAGACTCTTCCATTGCTATCTTCTGGAAGTCTGTCTCTCTTACAGTCACACTCTCTTGTCCCTGACCATGGACCAAACCTGAAGAACCAAGTTTAGCAGGTGTGACTGCCTCAACAATGTTAACAATAATGATACAATAGTACATATTTCATCAACAAAATAAAATTATCTTTAACATATCTTAGAGTTTAAAAGTTCTAGCTCTTACAATTCACTACTTACAGATAGAATATTCTTCATTGTGATCACAAAAACATTGTAGGCAATAAGGCAGTCCCAGTACTGCAGGATTATTTTAATAGGTTTTAGTAAAAGGTCGCCACCAAAAAGCAGGAAATAAAAACAAGCAACCAGGTAACCCATGCAGAAAATGCTGATTCGTGTAGTTCCTGTGATAAAGATGATTGTAAGCACGAACCAAAATAAATAACTGAATCCAATGACTTTTATCATATCCAGATAGGATCTGTGTTTGGAGGAAAGAAAACATTGATATATCAGCAATGAGTTTATAAAGATCAGAACAGAAGAGGCAGGCAATTCAGTTCACTAAACTAACTTTTTCACAGCAATCTACAGCTCCCCGATCACAACATTTTTGTGAATATTTTCAGAGATTCGCCTCTGCTATCTTATCTAGAAGACTATTCAAGGTATTAATTACCTTCTGCATCCTGATATCAGTCATGAATTTGTCTTTTATCAGTTCATACCTCTTAAATTAAAGCTTCAGGTTAACTTACATTTCTTACGTACCTTGGAATTAAATATAGAAGGTGGCATAATAATGGCAAGTTAAATTCAATCCAAATAAGTTCAATAGCTAGACTGCCAAACCACTGAAAATATAATCCTTAAGAATTTCAAAATATTTTGAAAGAGTTTACATTTCAGGAAATGATTCTAAATAGTAGTAAGAGATGCATATCATATTATGATTTTATTTGTTGATTTATTCAGCTTTTGTATAAATATTAGTCCTGCAATAAAAACATTGCCAGCAGCATGCAAATGAGCAAAAGCCCCAAAATGACTCAAGCATAAGTCTGGTAAAAATGGATAGCTGTGCTGCCAACTTTGGTTTGGTCTTGAGTAGAAATCAATGTTTGCTGTCCTACCCCTCTCCATCTGTTGAACTAAGTAACAGATGTGATAACAAAAGTGACCAGTTTGAGGAACATAGGTATACAGTTACAAATCTCATTGCTAAGAGTATTGTGGACTATTCACTAATAAGACTGCCGACCATCCAGAACTCCCCTTGAGTATCCCAGAACTAAAAATTAATCTCCAGGATAATTATTGCCAGTAACTCATGAGAAAAGTAATTGGAGCATTAAAATGTATTCTTTTGATTTTCTTTGAAAACTTTGATTTATTAGCTTTAAAAATTAATATTGGAATAAAGACAGTTTGATAAACAGTTAAAAATTATCCAATCATATAATGGAGAGTCAGTTTGTCTTCCAATCGAAAAATAGAATTACCTGGAAAAACTCAGCAGGTCTGGCAGCATCGGCGGAGAAGAAAAGAGTTGACGTTTCGAGTCCTCATGACTCTTCGACAGAACTTGAGTTCGAGTCCAAGAAAGAGTTGAAATGTCTTCCAATCGGTTGGGAAAAGTGTTTAAACTTGAAGATTTTTGACAATCAAAGCTGGAAATGCGAGGGCAGGGCAGTCGGATGCTGGGAGTCACATGATGAATCTCCCAGGAACACATCCAATTATAGTTGTCAACTCTATTAAACTAAGCCAGTTATTTTGACAACTGGGGCTTAATCTTGTCATTTCTCTCTAACTGTTCACCAGTAGGAAAAGTTACCCGAAAAATCTAATTTACGTTATTGTTTCAGAATCATTTAAGCCTTACTTCCTTTCCAACATTTGTTGTTGGTTTTATTTTACCTTTTAGGATAATTAACTAAATCTAAACAAATAAAGGTGAGTATTAACTCTAACGACTGTTGCTCCTCCCATAATCCTATGGCTCTCAATGCTTGCAGTTATTATCCCCTTGTGTCCCTCTCTCTAAAATCCTCCCACAGCAACCTATGATCACAGCTCCCTAATTGACATGTTGACTTTGTTAACTGTACAATGCTATTTAATTATAAACATAATTATATTCGCATGCAAAATACTGTATGGACAGGATTTTACCATGAATGAACCTGTACATTACATTTGCTGGTGATTTTAATTTTTTCAATAATAAATATTTTATAAATAAACAATATTATACTACAACAAACCCAGTGCCATTAAATGAAATACAAGGGCTGGCACATACCAGAATCAATATCTGTCTCGTTAATGCTTTACCTGCAATGGATGAAGTCTGGTACTGGGTTATGTTGACTGAATGTGGCTGCATCCAAATCTCTACAAATCTCCACATTGTCCCCAGCAACTATCCTCACTGCAGCTCTGTTTTCATCTTCAAACACTTGCCACTGCAGCGATGCACACAGCAACATCATGAAGTCGTCTGAAAAACAATAAGGCTAACTTAGGTTGTTTCTATCTGATTTTTTTCACATTTTAAACTATAATCATGTTACATAAAGAATGAGTTTCTGCATGCATTTTTGTAACACTTAAAGATGCAATATGATACCATTAAGAGAACAGCCTAGTATAGCAATCAATTTTCCTTTTTCTGAAAAGGACTCTGACTGTGCTCCCCCAAAGAATGTCTTTATTTAACATGTTATGCTTTCTAACCACATTTCACCACCAATAAAAAAAAATCAGTTTGACTGGGACTAGAATCTCACCATGTCAGAAACTACAGGCAAATAAAACATTGATTAAAATGGGCTAATAGTCTCCTGAGTTTAGAAGAATGAGAGGTGATATCATTGAAATGTATAAAATTCTTAAGGGGCTTAACTGGATAGATGATAAGAGGTTACTTAGCCTGCCTGGGAATTTGCAAACCAGCCTCAGTGTAAGGCATTGGCTATTTCAGGCTGAGATGAGAAGAATAGCATTACCCAGAGGTGAAAAAGAGACATGTTGAAACTTTTCGTCTTGCGATCATCAGGACATTTTGCAAGAATACCAATATAAGGGGAAAACAACAATTTATACTGTGTGAAAAAAAGGTGCTCCAAGTGGATTCTGATTGATAGAGGCAGTACCATGGAGAATGCACCAATTGATGGTGACTGACAGTTAACTGCTGAGCATTGTTTGAAATTTAAACCAGGTAGCTTGACCGCAATTGGGAACCTGACCAGGCAACCCTTATGACTTCCCAACTTCACTTATGACTTTTGATAGCCATCAGGAAAGGGTAAATTTTATCTGCTCTTCCTGATGGTATAATTATGCATAGTTAGATCCTCCGGGCATCAGAGTCTGTTACAAGTATCATCAAATAACAACTTGTTTAGTTATTTGTTCATGGGATGTGGGTATCGCTGGCTAGGCCAGCATTTATTGCCCATCCCTAATTGCCCTTGAGAAGGTGGTGGTGAGATGCCTTCTTGAACCGCTGCAGTCCATGTGGTGTAGGGACACCCATAGTGCTGTTAGGGAGGGAGTTCCAGAGTTTTGACCCAGCGACAGTGAAGGAAGGGTGATAAATTTCCAAGTCAGGATGGTGTGTGGCTTGGGGCGGGATCTTCCAGGTGGCAGTGTTCCCATGTGTCTGCTGCCCTTGTACTTTTAGATGGTAACAGTCATGGGTTTGGAAGGTGCTATCTAAGGAGCCTTGGTGAGTTCCTGCAGTGCATCCTGTAGATGGTACACACTGCTGCCACTGTGCGTCAGTGATGGAGGGAGTGAATGTTTGTGGATGGATGCCAATAAAACGGGCTGCTTTGCCTTGGATGGTGCCAAGCTTCTTGAGTGTTGTTGGAGCAGCATTAATCCAGGCAAGTGGAGCATATTATACTCCTGATTTGTGCCCTGCAGATGGTGGACAGGGTTTGGGGTGTTAGGAGGTGAGTTACTTGCTGCAAGATTCTTAGCCTCTGGCCTGCTCTTGTAGCCACAGTATTTATATGGGTAGTGCAGTTCAGCTTCTGGTCAATGGTAATCCCCAGGATGTTGATAGTGGGATATTCAGCAATGGCAATGCCGTTGAATGTCAAGGGGCGATGGTTAGATTCTCTCTTGGAGATGGTTATTGCCTGGCACTTGTCTGCTGCGAATGTTACTTGCAACTTGTCAGCCTAAGCCTGGATATTGTCCAGGTCTTGCTACATTTGGACATATTGGTGGGTATCAGCCAGAAAATTACTTTTGGATATTACAAAATAACTGTTAGTATTTCTATAACATGACCTGCATTTCACAAACAAATTATACATGGAAGGAATGAGGTGTGAAGTTAGTGGTTGAAATGAGGTATAAACACAAATTTTCTCATTAAATTGATAGAGACACTTAAGCTATCTTAGTCAACGAAAGGTATTTTCATCGGTTGGAATTGTCCGGATTTGCACTAAGTGCGGTAGCAGGAGAGAGAAAGGATATTTTATCCATCGACCGCATTGGCGGCTTTTCACAATGTATCGTCCTAGTCCTGCCTTATTAATTATGCATTCCCGGGAATCATGCTGTTTCAATGGCAGACGGGTTTTCATTCACTCACCACATCATCAACTTGCCGCTTCATCATGCCAGGCGCCATATTTGAAGTGCAGCCACACGCACTTCTAGCCCAGGACTGCTGCAAAGAAGACATGGCCATGAAAAGCAAGAAGACTGCAGCCCCCATGGTTTAACGATGCGTCCTCCCAGCGTCTGTCTGATGCAGTGGAGGCCCGGCGTGATGCCCACTACCTCCGCTCTGGCTGCAGTATGGGCAGCAACATCACTAAACCAGCATGGGTGGCGGTGGCAGCTGTGGTCAGCTACAATGTCCTGCAAAAGAAGCGACTATAGGAGGGGACAAGGGTAGCTTTGCCATTGAGGCAACGTGTTGGGGGGGCCGGAGGGGTGCATGGGCAGCCCTGCCATTGAGGCAACTTGTGGAGGGGTGGAGGGGTCACGCATTACGGACACCTTATATAAAGTGACCATTCCTCTACAACTGAGACAGTTCAGGCACAGGCATTGATATGACTGGAGTCGAGCTTCCAGCTTATCTGCCCACTCAAGCAATGCAGAGGCATCAAAGAGCCACCAAGTGCTCCAGAGCTTTTCACACCTTGAGCACTGACTGCAAAGTAATAAGCGTTTTAGTTGAATGCAGAACAGTTGGACGACTGAGCACGTTGTACAATCTCCTTGCTAAAGCTGGCCATGAAGCTGTCACTAGTGGAGGCATTCACAGCCTCTTGCAATGTCAGCATCCCAGTTTGGACCAGTCTCCTCCATGGTTCTAGCTAACGGTGCAGCCTTGCAGCATGGGTTAGGAGAATGCCTGCATATGAGCTGAGAGCACAGCGTGCAGTCCAATGGGCAAAGCTGCCACCAATTGGTCAGGTGGAGTGAGGCAGTGGCGGGTGGGCTTTCAGGCAGCCATGCAGTACAGTAATGTTTGGCCATCCAAGTGGTGGCCAGCGCTCCCCGCAATGCATTAAGGAGCCTTCAGACTTAGCCAAGACAAGTTCTTAATACACACATGCGTCTCTCTTTCATCCTGCAGGAGGAGTACATCAGGATCATGGAGCCTGGTGAACTAGCTGTATGCCTCTTGGCATACAGAGAGCAAAGATGACTGGAAAGAGAATGACTGATGTGCCTGGCTGAGCAGAGGGAGATGCAGCACCCTCAGGAAGAAAGGGTGGTTGGGGCTCTTACACATGCTGTCGAAGAGTCACAGTGAGACGTTGCTGGTTAACGTTTAGCAACAGCCAGGGTCTATAAACACCGCCTTTAATTCTTGCAGATGACCGAGAATCAGTATCGCCAAATGTCTAGGGAACTGGTCAGTCACATGTGCCACCTGCTGCAGGATCTGGCGCATGAGGACATGGAGGGCATCTACTACCAGTGGCTGTGAAAGTGACAGCGACACTCAATTTCTACACGAGTGGCACTTTTCAGGGCTCCACAGGTGACCTCTGTAGGATATCACAAGCCTCCATCCACCAATGCATCCATGAGGTCATGGATGCCATCTTTGCAAGGGCACACAACTTTGTGCATTTTGCCCAGGACTAGGGCAGCCAGGATGCAACAGTGATTGGAATTGTCCAGATCTTGGGTTTCCCACAAGTACAGGGTGCCATCAACTGCACTCACATGGCACTCAGGTCTCCATTAAAACATGTGGTCAACTACATCAACCGCAAGGGATTCCATTTGCTGAATGTTCAGCTAGTGTGCGAATACTACAAATGCAACTTGCAGGTCTGTGCACAGTTTCCAGGGAGTGTGCATGACTCCCACATTCTCAGTTGGTCACAGATCCCTGGCGTATTCCAAGGTCCACAGAGGCTGCAGGGGTGGCTCATTGGGGACAAGGGCTACCTGCAGAGGCTATGGCTGATGACACCCCTGTGGCAGCCTCAGACTGTACCAGAGCGGAGGCTCATGCTGCAACTTGGCAAAGCAGACCATTGGAATGCTGAAAATAAGTTTCTGGTGCCTGGACCTGTCTGGTGGAGCTTTGAGGAGATGGAGGAGCTGGAGGTCTCCTCGGATGAGGAGGATCCCGACAGGGGATGAGGGTGAGGAGGTCCTCGAAGGCAACAATGACGGTGATGAGACCCTCGCACTGACCAGAAGAGGTAGGCGCGTGCAGTAGGTCCTCATAGCTGCTAGATTTGTGGAGGATGATGATGACATGCAGTAAGGAGACTCCATAGATCCTCACATTGCATCTCTGAATGTTTGACTCCAGCCTGGCTTATAGCAGTGTGCATACCCTCTGTGATAATGCACCTGTCATGAAGACACAGTGGAGGCCCTAATCGCTCAATTATAGGAGGGCGATGACAACATGCAGTGAGGACCTCGATAGATTTTCATTTAGCCTCTGAGAATGTCTGACTCCTGTCTGGCCGAGGGCAGCTCTCTTGCGCTCTGTGATCAGTCATATCAGTCATATCATTGAGATGCAGCCGCGAAACTTTAGAAGCATCTGATCCTTTGCCTGTCTTCAGCACCTGACCCCTTCAGGAGCACAGAGTCACTGGTCACAGATGCTGAAGAGATGGGGGCCAGCACCACCTTAAAGGTGCTGTAAGCATACAGAGAGAATTACAGCGCTCTCTGACACCTGCCCATAACATTTTGGCAGCGATGACAAGCACCGTCGAGGTGCAGGCATCAGTAATGTGTCCAGGGAGTGTGAGGCTGGACCATCACTTTGGTCTGAAGACTGCACAAAGCACAGCAAAGAGACCCTGAACTGAGACACCTACCTTTATTTTGTGCAGAAAGATTTCACATCTGAGTGACACAAACACTGCTCATCAGAACCAATAGCCACAGGTAGGGAGACACTCTTGTGAATTTATTGACAATAGTGAACAGTATGCACAAGTGATTAATACCTGTGCCCAGGCTGTGCAACTACATCTGCGTAATAGCTTGGCCTCAATAGCCAAGTGGTTATGGTACTGGGTTTATAACCCCAAGATCAAGAGTTCAAATCTCACAATGGCAAACTATGAAACAATGTAACTTCATCTGAAACAGATGGGAAATGTATTAAGCTTGGCCTAAAAATAGCCAAGTGGTTATGGTACTGGGCTTGCAAGATCAAGAGTGGGCAACCGATGCAGAAGGGGGTTGGGAAGGAGGAGGATCTCCTGGTGAACCTACTCCTGGGCTTGGCCATTAACAGGTACGATCGATGGGGGAGTCCTGCCCGACTGTTTATCCCTCTTCCGCGGCTACGTTTGCAGCCGGATGTCCCTGGAGAGGGAGCATGCGGTGTCTGCTGGCACTCTCAAGGCCTTCCGTGCCCGGTGGGGACTGGAGTGTTTTGTTGACCCCTTTAATCACATTTTGATTTAAAGTTTGTAAGTTTCCTTTAAACTTTGTTCTTGGTTTTACAGCTGACCTGAATTAGGGGCTGTGCCTGATTTATCCCAATTTTGTTGATTTGGTTTTCATTTAAAAGATTATCAAGAGTTCAAATCTCACAATAGCGAACTATAAAACAATGTAACTTCATCTGAAACAGATGGAAACGGGTTTGTACTCGAAAGAGTTACATCTTCTTAATGGCTCGGCCTCAATAGCCAAGTGGTTATGGTACTGGGCTTGTAACCCCAAGATCCAGAGTTCAAATCTCACCATGGCAAACTATGAAACAATGTAACTTCATCTGAAACAGATGGAAAATGTGTTAAGCTTGGCCTAAAAATAGCCAAGCGGTTATGGTACTGGGCTTGCAACCCCAAGATCAAGAGTGGGCACCCAATGCGGAAGGGGGTTGGGAAGGAGGAGGACCTCCTCGTGAACCTGCTCCTGGGCCTGGCCAAGTTGGCCATTAACAGGCCCAGGCAGTGGGTGATCGATGGGGGAGTCCCGCCCGATTGTTTATCCCTCTTCCGCGGCTACGTTCGCGGCCGGATGTCCCTGGAGAGGGAGCACGTGGTGTCTGCTGGCACCCTCGAGGCCTTCTGTGCCCAGTGGGCACCGCGGGGACTGGGGTGTTTTGTTGACCCCTTTAATCACATTTTGATTTAAAGTTTGTAAGTTTCCTTTAAACTTTGTTCTTGGTTTTACAGCTGACCTGAATTAGGGGCTGTGCCTGATTTATCCCAATTTTGTTAACTTGGTTTTATTGGTTTTAACTCAAAAGAGTTACATCTTCTTAATGGCTTGGCCTCAATAGCCAAGTGGTTATGGTACTGGGTTTGTAACCCCAAGATCAAGAGTTCAAATCTCCCCATGGCAAACTATGCAACAATGTAACTTCATCTGAATAGAAACAGATGGAAATGGGTTTGTACTCGAAAGAGTTACATCTCCTTAATGGCTTGGCCTAAATAGCCAAGTGGTTATGGTACTGGGTTTGTAACCCCAAGATCAAGAGTTCAAATCTCACAATGGGAAACAATGTAACTTCATCTGAAACAGATGGAAACGGGTTTGTACTCGAAAGAGTTATTGGGTTTGTAACCCCAAGTTCAAGAGTTCAAATCTCACAATGGTGCTTGGCCTAAATAGCCAAGTCGTTATGGTACTGGGCTTGTAACCCCAAGATCAAGAGTTCAGATCTCACAATGGCAAACTATGAAATAATATAACTTCATCTGAAAAGGAACAGATGGAAATGGGTTTGTACTCGAAAGAGTTACATCTTCTTTTAAAAGATTATCAAGAGTTCAAATCTCACAATTGCAAACTATGAAACAATGTAACTTCATCTGAATAGGAACAGATGGAAACGTGTTTGTACTCGAAAGAGTTACATTTAAAATACAACTACCTGATGGCTTGCCCTAAATAGCCAAGTGGTTATGGTACTGGGCTTGTAACCCCAAGATCAAGAGTTCAAATCTCACAATGGCAAACTATGAAACAATGTAACTTCATCTGAATAGGAACAGATGGACATGTGTTTGTACTCGAGAGAGTTACATCTTCATAGGGTGTTGTAGGCTGCACTCCCTTTTTAGTTATTTGAAAAACCTTTTATTGATGTTTTGTTTGCACTTCAGCCCCACGCTCCTGATCTATGGGCACCCGGTGCGGAAGGGGGTCGGGAAGGAGGAGGACCTCCTCGTGAACCTGCTCCTGGGCCTGGCCAAGTTGGCCATTAACAGGTCCAGGCAGCGGGCGATTGACGGGGGAGTCCCGCCCGATTGTTTGTCTCTCTTCCGCGGCTACGTTCGCTGCCGGATGTCCCTGGAGAAGGAGCACGTGGTGTCTGCTGGCACTCTCGAGGCCTTCCGTGCTCGGTGGGCACCGCGGGGACTGGGGTGTTTTGTTGACCCCTTTAATCACATTTTGATTTAAAGTTTGTAAGTTTCCTTTAAACTTTGTTCTTGGTTTTACAGCTGACCTGAATTAGGGGCTGTGCCTGATTTATCCCAATTTTGTTGATTTGGTTTTCATTTAAAAGATTATCAAGAGTTCAAATCTCACAATGGCAAACTATGAAACAATATAACTTCATCTGAAAAGGAACAGATGGAAACGGGTTTGTACTCGAAAGAGTTACATCTTCTTTTAAAAGATTATCAAGAGTTCAAATCTCACAATTGCAAACTATGAAACAATGTAACTTCATCTGAATAGGAACAGATGGAAACGTGTTTGTACTCGAAAGAGTTACATTTAAAATACAACTACCTGATGGCTTGCCCTAAATAGCCAAGTGGTTATGGTACTGGGCTTGCAACCCCAAGATCAAGAGTTCAAATCTCACAATGGCAAAACAATGTAACTTCATCTGAAACAGATGAAAACAGGTTTGTACTTGAAAGAGTTACTGGGTTTGTAACCCCAAGATCAAGAGTTCAAATCTCACAATGGCAAACTATGAAACAATGTAACTTCATCTGAATAGGAACAGATGGAAACGTGTTTGTACTCAAAAGAGTTACATCTTCTTAACGGCTTGGCCTAAATAGCCAAGTGGTTATGGTACTGGGCTTGTAACCCCAAGATCAAGAGTTCAAATCTCACAATGGCAAACTATGAAACAATGTAACTTCATCTGAATAGGAACAGATGGAAACGTGTTTGTACTCGAAAGAGTTACATCTTCTTAACTTCCGCGGCTACGTTCGCGGCTGGGTGTCCCTGAAGAGGGAGCACGCGGTGTCTGCTGGCACTCTTGAGGCCTTCCATGCTTGGTGGGCACCACGGGGATTGGGGTGTTTTATTGACCCCCTTAATCACATTTTGGTTTAAAGTTTGTAAGTTTCCTTTAAACCTTGTCCTTAGTTTTACAGCTGACCTGAATTAGGGGCTGTGTTTGATTTATCCTAATTTTGTTAATTTAGTTTAATTGTTTTGCTCCAAAATCGTTACATCTTCTTAACATTCCTTACCCTGCCGTTACCTCTCGGTGCTCCCCGAACATCCACAGCAGAGGTGGAGACAGCCTGCTGACTGCTATGCCCTGTCTGTGGTAACCTTGGAGGGCATCTTCTGGAGGGCCAAGACTTGGAGGGCCCCGACCGGCTTCCAGGGTCCTGCTGTGTTGCAATGGCACTCTCCTGTGGAGCTGGAGCTGCTAAGGTCAAGGGAGAGAGGATTCAGATGGGTTGGACACTCCCAGAGTCACCTTGATGGATAGCCCCAGGGTGTACACCTGCTCTCTATGCATCCAGGTATCCCCAAGGGCACCTGGCTAACTCCTTGAGGAGAAGGGGTAGCTGGAGTGAGATCAAGCTGCCCTGTTCCCCTCTCGCATACACACTGTTGGAGGCCAACTATGGAATCAGCGATGGAATTGAGCCCCTGCAGCAGTGCTGGAGCGACATCCTGGACCAAGGTCTCCATTGCGGCCGTCATCCTACCAGTGCTGACCTCAGTGCATTGGCATGCTGGCGCTATCACCTCAGCCTGAAGGCGGATGGACTCCTTCATCGTGCCTTGCAATCTGAGGAGTGCAGCAGACATTCCTTCTTGATGTTCCTGAGCTTGCCTTGGCAGCTCCAGCAACTGTGACATGACTGAGTCCAGAGCCTCGTCATCTGACTCGGGCGCAGCAAATCTCTGGCCTCCAGCAGTCCTCTGAGTGCCGGGCACCTGGTAAGTCCCTGCTGCCACCTGCTGCGGGTCAGACAGTGTGATGTACTCACCAGATTGTGGTCCTGAGGGTATTCTAAAGCCAGATCCTACTGAGATGTGTGTCTTTGCGCTGCTGGAGGGTGAGGATGAATGCTGTGACGGGACTTCAACGAGGGTACCTTCAGATTCCTCTTCAGAGGTTTCTTCGGGGCTTGAATGGAGCCCTGAGTCACGGATTCCATTGGTTGTTTCCCAGATGTGCCTGTGGAAGCAAGGAGAGATAATTAGTGCATGGCAGCGGCCTGTGAAACAGGACACATCATCACAGAATGTTTATCTGATGGGTGTTGCATTGCTGGACCCTCACTTAATGGAGCACCCCCGCCCTTACCATCAGCACAGGACTGGTCCAGATCATCGCCGGCCAGCTGGATGGCTCTCTTTTCAAAGTCTGTGAGGACCTTGAGTTCAGGCATTCCTCCACTGGTCTGTTACCTCTCCCTGTTGTTGTGTGCCAGCTTGTCCTGCATGTACAAAGATGGAGAGTTTGTAAGCAGGACACTTGCCAAGCCAGGTGATAAGTATGCCTGGCATGTGTGGGTGGTGAGTTGTTCCATGGATGGGATGAGGACAATGAAGATGTGTATGAGAGAGTGAATGGTGATGTCCCTTGAACCAGCAGTTAGTGAGATCCCTGTGAAGGTGTGATGAATTTGAGAGTGTGTGAGTTGAGAGTGAGAATAGTAACTTACCCTGGCGAAAAGGAGGAGATCATTCATTCTCTTGCGACACTGGGTGGTTGTCCTCTTATGAAGGGTGTTGGCACTGACCACAGCTGTCACTGCCTCCCAAGCCTGGTTGGTCAGGCCACTGCCGTCCTGCGGCCAGAGTGGGGGCAGAGGGCATCGTGATGGGTCTCCACGGCATCCAAAAGTCATTCCTGTGATGTGTTGTTGAATTTGGGGGCTGCAGTTTTTTTGCTCTCCATGCAGCACTGAGATGTGTGCGCACAGTTGCACTTTAGATGGTGCCCGGTGTGATGAATTGGCGAGGCAATGTGGCGGGCGAATGAGAGCCCGTCCACCATTGAAACAGCGTGTTTCCCGGGAATGCATAAGTAATGAGGCAGGTTTTGAAAAACCTGTAAAACGTTATTTTACCTGCCCGATACTGCACTTAGTGCAAACCTGGGACCATTCCGCCGAAAGTTTCTAAATTATAGGGAAGAGAAATTTATTAAAAGAGCTAATGTTAGGCTGTTAAGGAAATTGTTGCTAGATATCCCCAATCATTAATATTTCATTTAACATGCAGTTCTCAGTTCTGTTATATGAATACTACTGAATTATTTCAGTTATTGAAAAAGTAAAAATTTCAATTTCCACAACTAGTGCAGAAATATTTAAATATAAAGTGTGTCTTACAAAGTAATTGCGGCTAATAGAAGTAAAATAAACTTCTACTGAGTGATTGTCAGTTTGCCAATTTGGAATTAATTGGAATTTGGGATAGTTGAGGTGGCTTAGATTTAGCCTCTATGATTAATAAAAGATGGTTGTACTTGATCAGATTTACACTATTTTATGATACAATACCATGATAACCTATTATGAATATTTTCAACATTGTGAAAAGAATATTAAAGCTATGATCATTTGGTTCACTACTTTGCTACGGAATAGCAGTGGATCTGTTAAACATAACTTTAACCCAGCATTTGCACAATAAGCATTTAAAAATATTTATTCAAAGAGTTGAATTTTGGATTTTATCATCATGTGTAAAAGCAGATTATGTATGAATGCAAAAAAGAAGCTATTAAACAAAAGCAATATGTATATTAGAAAACACCAGCAAGACTGAGCACAAGTAACACCAACCAGATTTATGTCATATTTTTGAATTTGGTCCCTAATACTAATGATATTCAATAAATTCCCTGTACTCACAGATAAGGAACATTGGATTTGGATTTGTGATGAAGTCTGGAAAGTACAACCACTTAATAAAGTTTGAGTTGATTTTGGCACTTGCATATCTCCATGGATACTCTGCAATACAATAAAAGTACTGTGACATGTATCGATTAGTATTTATTTGGACAATGAAACAGATCCGTCTACATTTCATTTTTATTAATAATCACTGATTACAATCAGAAAGACAGAGCTGACATAAATGACATCATTGCTACTTCAGCTGTGAATTTTTGCCCAACATGTTCCATGGTTCTCCTGTTTCAAATTATATTATTTTAAAGCAAAACTCAACAGCAAGTCTGTTTCATATTTAAAGGGAAACCTATATCCCTCCAAACTGACTATGACCTCTTCATAGAGCTGTAACTTTGCAGCTAATAGTAAGTGTTGGAAGAGAAACGATCACAGCAGTTGAATGGTGCACACTAGTAATTGAGCAAACGTCTCAGTGTAAGTCCAACTGCGCCAGCATAAACAGAATTTGTGCATTTAAATAAATACTAAAAATATGAGTATAGATGAAGATTATGATGTGTTCTCATTTTCATCAAAGTCAATCATATTAATTTCTATTCAACAAATATTGACCCCTGACAACTGACTTTTAATTACTGTTTGGTGCCAAAGTGACACAGGGTATATGATATCGAAATTAAATCAAAGAAAGATCAGGCCACTATTCTCAAAATTTTTGGGGTTAGCAATATCTTCAACCGAAAAAATTTAAATTTACTGATATTAATTATAATAATTTAAAGCATGCAGCACATGTACCTTTACAGGCAGCCGGTGGGATTCCAATACAAAGTAGGTACTGAAAGGTCAAAATGCATGCTAGGAAACAGCAGTACTTCGGCCAGAGTTCTGCAATGGCTTTTCTGCGGCGTCGGTAGAGTAATGCAAATAACCAAAAAGCATGAAGCATGGCATACAGATCCATCCGTTGACCAATTACATTGACAGTCATCAAAAAACATATCTGTGGGAAATATGAACAAACAGAAAGGGTATTAGTCAAGAAAGAGTACCTTTAAACTGAAGTAGTAAGCAGAGAGTCAAGAACAAGAAATTCTGAATTCAGTTTTTGACATTTACATTTTGTTTAAAATAAACCATTTATTAAAAAAGCCAGATTTTGTGTACAGATTGGGCAAAGGTTACAATCCAATTTTGGTAAGCTTTTATTTGCTGTATGTTTAAAAAATGGGTGAAATGAAGGTGAATTGCTCCCTTAATGAGTGCTGTTATCACCACATGGTGGAGACTGGATTGGCAGAGATAATTATGCATGTTGATAGAAGAGTTCCTATAATAATAAAAACACAATGGGCAGAATCATGTGAAGGCAGCAGGGGGGTCTCACCTGCTAGCTGGAGAGCTGGCAAGAGACCCACATTGCTCACCAAACCATGAGCCAATCAGGCAGTTGAGAGGCTAGTGGCGTGCCTTTCCCCAGGATCAGGACACTGAAGGCGGATGTTCCACCTACTGAGATCTGCCAGCCAATCAGAGGTTGGTAGCTCTTTTGCTCAGCAGCACTGCCAAGGAGGCAGTGGCTGCTGAAGGAAAGACACCTACCAGCAGGGCCTGGGTGAGGGGGGTATACAAAGTCCAAAACACTGGGGCCCAGACCCTCGGGGGCCTGGGACTCAAGCAAATATTTTCTGAACCATATGATTCTGAGTTGTATTTCTGTGACCCCATCTGATTGACCAGCTGCCCCTGATCTGTGGCTATGACATGAGGTAGGTCTACCCTGCTGAGATCTGATCGGCAGTTTGACAGCTCACATTGTGTAGTTCAGCACCGGTATGATATCGGCAGCTTGCTTCCGTTGCATGGCAAGAGTGCAAAGAACGTGAAATAGCTGCAGAGAGTTATGGACATTCACCAAGTTCTGATCACAAACAGAAAGATTTATACATCATTCTATGACTAGAGAGGCACCTAAAACCTTGACTTTACTCCTGGTCATTTTTAAGTGAAGTGCGATGCTTTTTTTTTTAATGACACCTTCCTGCAACTGTTCCATTGCCATTTTACTGGATGGTCTTAAGTGTAGTGGAGGTTTTCCATACAGATTCATAACTCTTACTGTTAGAAAGATTTCCAGACCAGTTTTCTGCTACACTCACTGCAGATGAGTTTACAGCAGCAGAATCCATTTGATCTGAGATACCTTAGAATCTTGATTAATTTTGTAAAACAAAACACAACACAGAAGCATTACAGTTTACAAAGGTATGAAGTATGCAGCGAAAAAGCGGGGATGTTTTGTGTTGTACAGCTAAGCAAAATAAAAGGGGATGATTTGCAACACAGACCAGGTCTGGTTGACATGTGACCTGCTCATGGGAAACAAGTGATTAACTAAGTAGTATAATGATCAGGTGAGGAGTAGTGAACTGGCTCCCTTCTATTCAACCTCGTCGATTAGTCACAACAAAGGTTTGAGTTTCTTTTTGATGAGCATATGCCCGTTTCTGAATCCAAATGTATTTAATTAATTATGCAGTGAGCAATAAGGAACCAGTCAAATTATGTTTTCTTGAGTGAAAGTGCAAATTTATTAACCATTAAACCCAAGGAAAAATATTAAAATCATGACATCAAACTTTCAGCCCTCATTCAGTCATCCAGGCCCACACACACAGACACATATACACACAAAAACAGGTATAAGAGATAAGGGAAGTTGGATTTCAATGAGAAAGTTAAAAGCATATAAAGCATATAAGTGTCCTTTGATTGCCCTTGAGGTGTAGATTTTTAAACGTTGCGGCATATTCGGATTAGCTGGTGTCGTGGATGTGGTCAGATTTAGAAGTTGTTGCAGTTATTACAACATCTTGGTTCGTTGGTAAATTTCTAGTTATGTTGGCTTCTGAACAGGGTAATACACTTGTTCAAAAAGAAAGAGAGGGAGAGGGAGAGAGAGAGCTTTCAGCATGTCTCTTCTGCTGAAGCCTTTCTTGCAATCTCTCTGCAGCGGCTGCAGACTGGTCTATTATACTTCACCCATTGTGCATTTCCATGGGGTTTTGGGTGAGTTTGTCCATGGCAGCCATTGTTTCAATATCCTGCACTTTAAATATAATGTCTCTTCCTTAGACAGTAACAAGCTTCAATGGGTCTTTCAAGTATAGGAAATGTCTCCCTTTTCGCAACCCCAGGAGGGCAAAATGTTTGTTTATCACCTTCATCTTGGAAGGTGGCCTTGCATTTTTAAGTAGTTTGTTCTGTCTCATTTCAAGATGCAAAATTTCCAGTCAGTTGAAAGTTGAAAAATCATATTTTCAGAAATAAAGGGGCTTTTCCTCGTGACGCCCCTGAATCACAAGGAATAAAATGAGATTCACTCTCATTTCATTACAAGGTACTAAAAACATTTTTAAAAACATATTCACTCCCATTCACTCTCTTACTCAAATTGCAACTGTTTTGCTCTACTGCGGTGTGGATATCCATGTGATTTTAAAAGGGGGAAAAAATCTTACCTTAAGTTTAAATCGGAGTTGGAGTTCGGGAACTCCAGTTCCCAGCTGGCCTCAGAACTTCTGCGCATGTGCTGGCTGGGAACTGGCCATACATGTGCAGTTCCAATCTATTTCCAGTTGCATGTCTCCTGTGCATGTGCCGGCCAAGAGATGGCCAAACATATGCAGTTCAACCATTTTTATGTTCTTCAGCCAGAAACTGGCCCTGCGCACATGTGCAAAAGAAAAAGTAGAAAAGTGAAGCAGTGCAAAACTGCAGGTCAGGTGGCCTGAAAAGGAGCGCCACTGCATAGGTGTACCAGGGAGCAGAACACAGGGGGACAGGGAGAAGGTCCCAAACCAAGAAGAAGGTCCCAAACAAGGGCATGGGCAAAAAGAGGTCCCAGAAGACAGTCCCTGGTAAGGGACAAGGGCAGAGATCAGAAACAAATCCTGTTAAGTAAAGTTGAGAGAAAGGAACAAAGGAAGAGCTGTGGGGAGTAGACTTGAAGCAAAGTGGCCTTGAAGCCCTGAAGATCTGAGAGCACAGCCAAAGGTTGTTGACTTCATTCTGCAGGCCAGAAGGACAAAGGTACCCTTTGAAGTAGTAGTGTACTGCTTGGCACGGCCAAAGATCTGAAAATGTGCTTGGAGGTGAAGCTTGAGTGTACGTGGCGATCCAGAGGAAAGGAATCTCAGAAGGCGAGATTGAAATTGGATTCTTGTTGAAGCTGTCTGACTGGGAGCAACTTTTGGGAGAGAATTCTAAGGCGAATTCTTCAAACGTGGAGATTGGAAACCCTTGTGAGAAAGACAGAGTTTCAGTGAGACCGGTTGGCTCACGGTGTAACAAGCATCTGGGTGGGTTGCTAAGAAATCCATAGAATCTGCTTTGGTCACAGCTGTCATTTACTTTGGAGCGTGGAGTGTCTGTCCAGAGTTTGGCAGTTGGTTCAAATGTACTGTATACTTACCCTGAATATTAGTGTATAAGATAGATATGCAGCAAGATTTTCCACATCCGCCCTCTGCTGCAATCTTCCAGTCCCATCGCAAGTTAATGGACTTCTGGCTGGGGAGCTGCCTCACCCACTGCAGGTCCCACCCATGACAGGACCAGAAAATCCTGGCCATGTTAAATTGTTTTATCTTTCCAAATTTGTATGCGTCTGTAAAGATATAGCTGGGGTGAAGGAATAGTGAATATTTGAATCATGTTCTTATGCTTGTATTGAGACCTTTTCAACCTTTTTGTCTGGTGTAATATAGTTCATTTTTCTTGATTAATATGTTTTATTCTTTGTGTTAAAAGTTCATCAGCAGACTTCTGTGAATTTGTTCAGTAACTTACTTCCACGGTTCCTAAATGAAAAATAAAAGTTAGGATCTATCAAGCCAGGTTTCGTTCTAGAATCTGATTTGCCCAGTGTTAACATCAGCTGGGATTGTAACACCCAGATGACCCTAAACTGTAACAAAAACAAAAATAGCTGGAAAAACTCAGCAGGTCTGACAGCATCTGCGGAGAGGAACACAGTTAATGTTTCAAGTCCGCATGACTCTTCATCAGAACTAAGGAAATATAGAAATGAGGTGAAGTATAAGCTGGTTGAGGAGGGGTGGGACAGGTAGAAGTGGATAGAGGGCTAGTGATAGATGGAGGCAAAGAAGAGATTGCCAAAGATGTCATAGACAAAAGGACAAAGGGTGTTGACAGTGGTGATATTATCTAAGAAATGTGCTCAAGGTGACATTAAGGGTAGAAAGCAGGACAAGCAAATGACAGATAGCCCTAGCGGGGGTGGGGCAGGGGGAAAGGATTGAAATGGGCTAAAAGGTGGACATAAAATGAAAGATCGAAATAAATTTAAAAATAGGTGGGAAAAGAAAAATATATTAAAAAAATTATTGGAAAAGGGGGGACCGGAAAGGGGGGGCCGGAAAGGGGGTGGGGATGGAGGAGACAGTTCATGATCTGAAGTTGTTGAAGTCAATGTTAAGTCCAGAAGGCTGTCAAGTGCCTAATCGGAAGGTGAGGTGCTGTTCCTCCAGTTTGCATTGAGCTTCACTGGAACAATGCAGCAGGCCAAGGACAGACATGTGGGCATGAGAGCAGGGTGGTGTGTTGACAGGGAGGTCTGGGTCATGCTTGTGGACAGACCGAAGGTGCTCCACAAAGCAGTCACCCAGTCTGCGTTTGGTCTCCCCAATGTAGAGGAGGCCACATTGGGAGCAGTGAATGCAGTAGACTAAATTGAGGGAGGTGTAAGTGAAGCGCTGGGCCCTTGGACGGTGAGGAGGGGGGAGGTAAAGGGGCAGGTGTTGCACCTTCTGAGGTTGCATGGGAAGGTGCCGTGGGAGGGGGTTGAA
Organism: Carcharodon carcharias; assembly: GCF_017639515.1. NCBI lineage: Eukaryota > Metazoa > Chordata > Chondrichthyes > Lamniformes > Lamnidae > Carcharodon > Carcharodon carcharias. Next base: position 173,416,392 of record NC_054472.1, read on the forward strand.
GTGTAGGGGGTGATGGAGGAGTGGACCAGGGTGTCCTGGAGCCAACAATCCTAAACTGTGTTGGGCCCTGATAACATTTTCTTACATTGGTTTTTCCGTTTCAGGTGGTTGGTTACAAATAAAACCTGCCTTCATTTGAAAAGATTAGACTGGCATCAGGGTTCTGAAGTTGCTTTATTTTTTTGGTGGTAGGCATGACAGATAATTTTGTCAGAAACCCTGTGCCTATTCCTTGCTGTAGCTCCAGATTAAATATCATTTAAGGGGTTTGGTTGGTTTACCTGGCTGCAGTGGTGTAGTGCTGCTGGAGCACACCAGAATGCTGCTCTGGCAGCTTCCATTAAAAGCAGACTTGTCCAATTCAATGTGGCCCACCAAACTTGTTGGACATTCAAGTAACACATATTTGATAAATGCTGTAAAGCTGCTCATCCAATCACACGCTGGTTCCTTCCTGCAAAATGCAGAGAGAAACCAATCTGTTTGGATAAGCAACAGGGAGTGGAAGGTAAGATTTGAAAGTTAGTTCCAAGGCCTACAGAGCAGCTGGGGTGGCAGGGCCCGGGGAGCCCAAGCAGAGTGTGAGACAGCTGGCGCAGTGGGCTCAGGGGAGCCTGAACAGAGCGCAAGGCAGCTGGAGAGGCGGGGCCCACTGGCATCTGAGTAAGTGAGTGACTGGAGACTGTGGCACAGACTGTGTATGAGGGGGTGGGGGAGAGAGAGAGTGAGGGGTTGGGGGAAGTGGTGTGTGAGCAGGTGGGGGGAGAGAGTGTGAGGAGGTGGGGGGAGAGAGAGTGTTGGAGGGGTGGTAGGAAAGTGTTGAGGTTGGGAGATAGAAAGTGTGAGGGGCTGGCAGGAAACGAGTATGTAAGGGGATGGGGGAGAGAGATTGTGAGGAAGTGGGGGAGAGAGAGTTTTGGTGGGGTGGGGTGTGTGAGAGAGTGTGTGGGAGAAGTGGTGGTGGAAAAGTGATTTACATTAATCCTTGGCTGTGAAGGCTTGGGGATGTGAAACGCGATATAGTGTTTGTATTCTCTACTGGCAGCTGCACATTGAATTTGCAGAACAGAAACAGGCCATTTGGCCCACCACATCTATGTTGGTGTTTATGTTCCACACAAGCGTCCTTCCACCCTTCTTGATCACACAATCCGGGTAACCTTCTGCTTCTGTCTTGCTCATGCATTTGTCAAGTTTCTTGAATGTATCTATACTAGAATCATAAAATGGTTATAGCACAGGAGGAGACCATTCAGCACATTGTCTTTATGTCAGTTCTCTGCAACACAACTCAGCTAGTCCCACTACTTACCTTTGCCCTGTATCCCAGTAAAATCTTTCCTCTTCAGATAATTATCCAGTTCCCTTTTGCTGGTAGCAACCAAGCTTCTCTTGGTTACCTGGAGGGCTATTCTGTGCTTCTCACTGGTCTGCCTTCATACTGTTTAGCACAGAAGCTTTTAACATGCAATTTTTTCAGATTGCTAGCCCAGTCAGCTTGGATCAGTTTTAACCTCTCGCTGTCCACATCTATAACCTGTGAATTTATTAGCTCCAACCCTAAGTACGTGTACAAATCTGATTTCTAGGAGGCTAATAGGCTGTAATTGGATTTTTGCCAACTTTTAACCTCCTGTAGGAATTCTGGTTTTGTATCAATTACATCACTCTTCAAATTTTAAAAATTGGTCTGTTTCATCTTGCTTATCAGTGGTTAACCCTGCATGAATTTCACTGCTATTCCCTTTGTGATCTCCACACGTGTTGTCTGCTATGGTGTATTTTCTCCTCTTTTCCTTACTTGTTTTGGGAATGGACATTCCCCTAACCTGTTCCATGTCCGCACCTAGAAGAGCGGGCGAAATGAGGACCCGGAGGCCATAAGCCGGACCTTGAAGAGCAGGCAAAAAGAGGATCTGCAGGCAGTCAGCAGCACCTAGAAAAGTTATCCACTCCAGTCCAGTCTGTGGTTCCAGAGCGGAGCGGCTGCATTCTGAGGGAAATTAAAGTGTGACATCGCAGGGAAATCAAAGTGTGACATCTCAGGAAAACAGTGTGATTGGTTGGTGAATATTTTACTCATTTATCTTCAAAACACATGTAATTCATTAGTAAGTGTAAGGTTTTATTAGCTGTATTAAGGTTTACTAGCAGTATCAAAGGTTATTGGGAGTAGCAGTGTTTATTAATTATAAATTGATTAAGAAAAATAGCAAATGTAACTTTGTTCAAGATAGGAGGGAGACAGAAAATGAGAAACTACAGGCCAGTTAATTTAAAATCTGCCAAAGGAAAAATGCTGGAATCTATTATTAAGGAGGTTATAGTGGGGCACTTAGAAAATCTCAATGCAATCAGGTAGAATCAACATTGTTTCATGAAAGGGAAATCATGACTGACTAATTTTTAGAGTTCTTTGAGAAAGTGGCAAGCAATGTGCATAAAGGGGAACCCGTGGATGTGGCTGACTTAGATTTTCAGGAAGCATTTGAGAAGGTGCCACATCACAGGTTATTGCACAAAATAAAAGCTCATGGTTGTAGGGGTTAACATATTAGCATGGATAGAGGATTAGTTAGCTTGAAGGAAACAGAGTAGACATAAATGGGTCTTTTTCAGTTTGACAAGAAAGAACAAGTGGAGTGCCATAGGGATCAGTGCTGGCACCTCAACTATTTACAATCTATATTAACGACTTGGACGATGGGACCAAATATATGGTTGCTAAATTTGCTGATGACGCATTGGTAGGAAAGAAAGTTGTGAAGAAGTCATATAGGGTCTGCAAAGAGGTATAGATAGGTTAAGTGAGTGGGAAAAAATTTAGCATATGGAATATAATGTGGGAAAATTGGCACTTTCCACTTTGGAAGGAAGACTTAAAAAAAACATATTATTTAAATGGAGAGAGATTGCAGAACTCTGAGGTACAGACGGATCTGGGTGTCTTGGTACATGAATCACAAAAAGAAAGTATGCAGGCACGTGTGATTGGGAAGGCATATGCAATGTTGCTTTTTATTGCAAAGGGAATAGAACAAGGGGTGTTTTGCTACAGTTGTATAGGGTATTGGTGAGACCACATCTAGAGTGTTGTGTACAGTTTTGGTGTCCTGATTTAAGAAAGGACGTAGCTGCATGAGAATGACTGATTCCTACTTCTGATTGCTAACCAAAAACTAAGACCAGAAGGAACCTGCAATTATGTAGCAACTTTAACAGCAAAATGCCCGTAGTCACTTAACAGAATTATTTTCAAATGTTAAGACATAAGGAGATAATAGGACAGCTGAACAAAAGCATGGTAAAAAGATAGATGTCAATAAGTGTCTTAAAGAAAGAGGGTGAGAAAGAGAAGCACAGAGATTTAGGTAGGGAACTCCTAAGCTTTGGGCACAGACAGATGCATGGTAGCACCATCAATGGTAGAACACAGAAATGAAAGATGCAAAGGAGGACTGAATTGCAGGAAGATAGAAGTCAGGATTTTCTGCTCCAGACCTAAGTCTGGTGGCAGGAGCAAGAACCTGGAGGGACTCCCACCAGAGAACAGGGTGGCTGAGCATGCCAAATCTTGTGCTGCTAACCTCAGTAATTATGCAGCCGGTGGTTTGATGCTGAATCACGTGGTGGGGCAGGCAGGAAGGCATGTGCCCCACCGACACTGCCAGATGCTATATTTAAACACACCTGGACATTTATTCATGCATTCCACCTGGACTCTGCAATACTGACATGTCCTCCAGAAACCAGCAGGCACTGGCACCAAGGTTCAGCAACACTTTAGTGGAGACTCTCCTCCAGGCCCTGGAGGATAGGACTGATGTCCTCTTTCCTAGGGAGACCCATCTGACTCACCACACCTGCCTGGGAGGAGAGTGCCAGGGTGGTCAATGCCACAGCTGTACAGAGGAGGACAGCCCTGCAGTGCAGGAAACAAATGAACGATCTAATCCGCACCGCCAGGGTAAGTGAACCTCTGCTCTCCACACTCATTTCATCAGTCTTTGAATGACTCATAGAGCGTGGACATCGATGTCAAGGCCGGCATCTGTGCTGTCCATCCCTAAAAGTCCTTCACAAGATGCTGGGGTGCTGCCTCATTTCCCCACTGCAATTCATTTGGTCCACTGGTAGAGAGGCAACTGCTGGTAGCTGAAACAGCCACACTGAAAGCACAGCCATTGTGAGGGTGCAAGGGGGTTGTAGTAGAGGGCAACCGGCAGGTGCTGCTGACGGCCATGCCTCCGTTGCTCTTGTCCTGCTTGCTGCTGGAGCCTACGGATCTGGAGGGGGTCCACCGAACTAGCCTTGGGGGCCAGCAGCAGTGCATCTTTCATATGGCATACTTACAGCTGCCAATCGGTCAGTGGTGGAGGGACTCAATGTTGAATGGGGTGTCAGTCAAATGGCTTGCGTAATCTTGCATGGTGTCCAGCTTCCTCAGTGTGGTGGTACGCTTGTCCATGCAGATGAACAGTATGCCCTCAAACCCCTTGTACATGGTGGACAGGCTTTGGAGAGTCACAAGGTCACCTATAAGCCACAGGGCAGAATCTTCCGTGCCCGCTGGTATTGGGCATGTTCAGTGGTGTGAGTGGAAAATAGGGCGAGAAGGCCAAAAACTGGTTTCACGATGTCATGAAACCAGTTTGCAATCATCCACTCTGCCTGCTGATGGTGGGCAGCGTTTCCCGCCATTGGACATTGGGAACGTTACTGTAATGCATCTGCATATCATTATAAACCCTGCCTGCCAGAATTGTCCCACCCCGCTGGATCATCCACCCACATCTGTGTGTTTGCACACCGACATGTTTTACAACAGTATATAAAAAGCATGCACTTGGCGGGCTGCACTTTGAGGGGAACTCGGAGGTGAGTACCCAGTAACATTGTAGAGCATTTGCCCAGGTCACCTGTTGGACGTCAAGGTTGAGGTGCATTGGTGGTGGGGGGTTGAGGCAATGGCTGCACTGCGATTGAGGCATGTTGGAGGAGGGCAAGGGCTGCCTCAGGGTCGAGGTGCTTTGAGGAGGGGAAGGGCTGCCCTGCAGTTGAAGGTAGAGCACAAGCATGTGCGTGATTGTGAGGAATAGGCAAGGGAAGTAGCCACACATTAGGGAAACCTTATATAAAGTGACCATTCCTCTGCAGCTCAGAAGTTCAGGCACAGCCACATTGATATGATTGGAGAGGGGTCTCTAGTTTCTCTGCCCACTCAAGCAATACAGAGACATCAAAGTGCCACCTAGTGCTCCAGAGTTTTTCAGCTCTTGGTAACAGACTGCAAAGTAATGAGCATTTTAGTGGACTGCAGAACAGCTGGGTGACTGGGAACATTGTACAATCTCCTTGCTAAATCTGGCTGTGGAGCAGTCAATGATGGAGGCACTCACAGCCCCTTGCAATGTCATCATCCCAGTTTGGACCAGTTTCCCCCATGGTTCAAGCTAATAGTGCAGCCTTGCAGCGAGGGTTAGGAGAATGCTTGCACCTGAACTGAGAGCACAGCATGCAGTCCAATGGGCAAAGCTGCTGCCAATCTGTCAGGTAGAGTGGGTCGGAGGTGGGTGAACTTTCGGGCAGCCATGCAGTGCATGAATCTCTGGCCATCCAAGTGGTGGCCAGCACTCTCCGGGATGTATTAAGTGGCCTTCAGATTTAACCCACACGGCTTCTTAGTACACCCATGCTAACCCATAGAATCACAGAATCACAGAGTGCAGAAGAGGCCCTTTGGTCCATCGAGTATGCACCGACATGTGCGAAACACCTGACCTACCTACCTAATCCCATTTACCAGCACTTGGTCCATAGCCTTGTATGTTATGACGTGCCAAGTGCTCATGCCTCTCTCTCTTTCATCCTGCAGGAGGAGTATGTCAGGATAATGGAGCCTGGTGAACTAGCTGTCTGGCTCGTGGTGTGAGAGAGCAAAGGTGACTAAGAAGGGAGCAACTGAGGTGCCTGGCTGCACAGATGGAGGGGCAGAACCCTCGTGAAGAAGAGATGGCTGGGGCTCCCGCATAGTCGAAGAGCCACAGCAAGCTGTTGCTGGTTTGGGCCTTATTAGACCCAGGATCCAAAGACATCACCTTTCATTCCTGCAGATGACCGAAAACCAGTGTTGCCAAAGACGGAGCATGTCTAGGGAACTGGTCGGTCACATCTGAAGGATTTGGCACGACGGGGACTTGGGGGGCATCCATTGCCAGTGGCCGTGAAAGTGACCACAGCGCTCAATTTCTAAGCCAGTGACTCCTTTCAGGGGTCCAAGGGTGATCTCTGTGGGATATCACAAGCCTCCACCCACCAATGCATCCATGAGGTCACACATGCCACATTCGCGAGGACACACAACTTTGTGTATTTCATCCAGGACCAGGGCAGCCAGAATGCAAGGGCAACAGAATTTTCCCAGATCTCGGGTCTTCTACAGGTACAGGGTGCCATCGACTGCACTCAGACCTCTTTCGCAATTATGTCAGCCACAAGGGATTCCATTCGCTGCATGTGCGACGGCTACAAATGCATCCTGCAGGTCCGCACACGGTTTCAAGGGAGTGTCCATGACTCCTACGTTCTCAGTCAGTCACAGATCTCTGATATCTTCCAAGGTCCACAGAAGCTGCAAGGATGGCTCCTCTTGGACAAGCAGAGGATGTGGCTGATGACACCCGTGCGGCGGCTTCAGACTGCAGCAGAGTGAAGGTATAACCAGGCTTATGCTGCAACTCGCAACTTGGTGGAGTGGACCAACGGGATGCTGAAAATGATGTTCTGGTGCCGGGGCCAGTCTGGTGGAGCCCTGCAATATAGTCCACAGAAGGTGTCACATGTTGTTGTCTTCTGCTGCGCCCTTTACAACCTGGCGCTGCAATGGGGAGAGGAGCTGGCTGAGGAGGAGCTGGAGGTCTCCTCAGGTGAGGAGGATGCCAAAGGGGGTGAGGGTGAGAAGGTCCTCGATGGCGATTATGATAGGGATGAGGCCATCGCATTAGCCAGACAAGGCAGTCACACTCAGGGGGGCCCTCATAACTGCTAAATTTGTGGAAGATGATGACAACGTGTAGTGAGGATCCACCATAGATCCTCACAATGCATCCATGAATGTTTGACTCCAGTCTGGCCTATGGCAGTGCACATATCCTCTGTGATAATGCTCCTGTCATGGAGACGCAATGGAGGCCCTAATAGTCGCCCGATTGCAGGAGGATGATGACGACGTGCAGTGGGGATACTCCATAGGACTTTTCGTAGCCCCTGAGAATGTCTGACTCCTGTCTAGCCAAGGGCAGCTTGCTTGTGCTGTGATCAGGGTCATATCATAGAGACGGAGCCATGAAACTTTAAAAGCATCTAATCCTTTTTCCACCTTCAGTGCCTGACCCCTTCAGGAGCACAGTGTCACAGGGTCACAGATGCTGAAGAGATGGGGGCCAACTCCACCTTAAAGGTGCCGAGAGCACAGAGAGAGAATGGTGGTACTCTCTGACGTCTGCCCACAACATTCTGGCAGCAATAACAGGCATCGTTGAGGTGCAGGCATCAGTAATGTGCCCAGGGAGTGTGAGGCCGGAGCATCACTTTGGTCTGATGGCTGTACACAGAACAGGGAAGAGGCCTTGGACTGAGACACCTGCCTTTATCTTGTGCCGAAAGGCTTCACATCTGCGTGACACGAACACTGCTCATCAGAACAAGGAGCCATAGACAGGGAGACATGCTTGGGAGTTTATTGACAATAGTAAACAGTATGTATAAGTGATTAACACATGTGCCCAGGCTGCGCAACTACATCTTCTTAACTTTCCTATAACTGCCGCTATGTCTTGGTGCTCCCCGATCATCTACAGCAGATGAGGAGGCAGCCTGCTGACTGTATGTCTATGATGATCTTGGCAGGTGTCCTCTGGAGGGGCCAGACCTGGAGGGTGGCCTGTTTTCCGGGTCCTGTTGTTTGGCAGTGGTGCCCTCCTCAGCCTATGCAGCTGGAGCTCCTGAAGTCACAGGAAGAGGGGGTTCAGATGGGCCGAACACTCCTGGAGTTGTTTTTTTTATTCATTCATGAGATGTGGGTATCGCTGGCTAGGCCAGCATTTTTGCCAATCCTAACTGCCCTCATTCAGAGAGCATTTTTAAGAGTCAACCACATTGCTGTGAGTCTGGAGTCACATGTAGGCCAGACAAGGTAAGGACGGCAGATTTTCTTCGCTAAAGGAAATTAAAGGACAAATGAACCAGATGGGCTATTACAACAATCAGCAATGGTTTCATGGTCATCATTAGACTTTTATTTCCAGATTTTTATTGAATTCAAATTTCACCATCTGCTGTGGTGGGATTTGAACCCAGGTCCCCAGAGCATTACACTGGGTCTCTGGAATACTAGTCCAGTGACAATACCACAAAGCCACTGCCACCTGGATGGATGGCTAAAGAGGTTACACCTGCTGATCCTTCTCCCTATGGGTGCGCAAGGGCCCCTGGCTGACTCCTTGAAGAGAAGGGGTAAGTGGAGTGACATTGAACTGCTCCGGACCCCACTTGCATACATACTGGCCATCTATGGTGTCAGCGATTGAGTCCTGGACCAAGGGCTCCATGGCAGACACTGTCCTACCAGTGTTGACCTCAGTGCATTGGCATGCTGGCGCTATCAGCTCAGCCTGAAGGCAGACTCCTCCATCATGCCTTTCAATCTGAGGAATGCAGCGGACACCCCTCCTTGATGTTGCCAAGTTTGACTTTGCAGCCCCAATAACTGTGACATGACTGAGTCCAGAGTCTTGTCATCTGATTTGACTTAGCAAATTTCTGCCTCCAGCAGTCCTCTGAGTGCCAGACACCTGGGAAGTCCCTGTTGGAGATCAGACAGTGTGATATGCTCACCAGATTGTGATCCCGAGTTTACTGTAAAGCTAAGCCCTACCGAGGTGTGTGTCTCTGCGCTGGTGGATGGTGTGGGTGAGTGCTGTGACAGGACTTCAAGGAGGGTGCCTCCAGATTCCTCTTCAAAGGTTTTTTCAGGGCTTGATTGAAGGCCCTGCGTCATGGACTCCGTTGGCTGTTTCTCAGATATGCCTGCGGAAGCAAGGGGAGATAATTAGTGCATGGCAGCGGCCTGTGAAACAGGACACATCAGTCACAGTATGGTTGTCTGATGGATGTTACACTGTTGGATACTCACTTGGTACAGCACCGCGGCCCTCACCACGGCACACGACCAGTCCAGATTCTCACCAGCCAGCTGGATGGCTCTGGTTTCAAAGTCTGGGAGGACCTTTATTTCAGGTATTCCTCCACCGGTCTGTGACCTCTCCATCTTGTTGTGTGCCTGCTTGTCCTGCATGAATAGAGATGGAGAGAGTGTAAGCAGGACGGCTGCCAGGCCTGATGATAAGTATGCCTGGCATGTGTAGGTGGTGAGTGGTCCCATGGACAGGATGAAGACAATGAAGATGTGTGTGAGAAAATGAATGGTGATGTCCCTTGAACTGGTGTGTGAGATCCCTGTGGATATGTTAAAAACAAAATATTGCGGATGCTTGAAATATGAAACAAAAACAAAAATTGCTGGACAAACTCAGCAGGTCTGACAGCATCTGTGAAGAGAAAGACAGAGTTAACGTTTCGAGTCCATATGACTCCTCTTCAGAACTTTCAGAGTATCCCTGTGGATACGTGATGGGTTTGTATGAGGGTTGAGAGTGATGAGAAGAGTGGCTTAACCTGGCAGAACAGAGGAGGTCATTCATCCTCTTGCAGCACTAGGTGGCTGTCCTCTTTTGAAGAATGTTGGCATTGACCACCGCTGCTACTGCCTCCCAAACCAGATTAGTGAGGATGCTGCCCATCCCGCGGCCAGGGTGGTGGTAGTGAACATCATGGTGAGCCTCCACTGTGTTGAAAAGGCGCTCGAGGGATGCGTCACTGAACCTGGAGGCTGCAGTCTTTTTGCCTTTCAGAGTCATGTCTTCTTTGCAGCAGTTGTGGACTCGAAGCACTGAGTGGTGTGTGTACGGCTGGACTTCAAATATCGTGTCTGGCATGCTGAAATGGCAAAAAGATGGCGTGGCGGGCGAATGAGAGCCCACCCACCATGGAAACGGCGTGTATCCCAGCAATGCATAATTAATAAGGTGTGTTTGGGACGAAAGGGTGTGAAAAGCCGCCATTGCGGCCAGCAGGTAAGATTTGGCTACCGCACTTCATGCAAATCTGAAATGATTCCACACACAGAATTATTAGCACGTGACCTCCTCCAATACCTGACGTGCTCACAATCCACCTTTCTATCTTTACACAGAAGAAGACAGCACACAACAGGTGTGAGAGGGAGAAGTTGGGAGGGTGCATGCCCAAAATCTGCCCCTCCCCACACTAACAGTGGGCTGCCAAGGCGGCAAGGGAGGAGAGTGACCATGCACGTGCTATTGGTGAGGTCAGCCTCCCCCACACATCCAGTGAGGAAGCACGTTTAATCTCTGCCAATTGAAACATGAGGGTGAGGCACTGTGCTATGTTGGAGGCAGGCTATGCAGTCACATATTCTCTTCTCTTTCCATTTCAGGTACGGGTAAGAGAGTGAGGCCAGTTCCCCCTCTAGAAATCATCCCGAGCCCATGTGGGACCTCAGAAGAAAATGAGGACTTCTCACCTGTAGAACCATCAAAGTAGTCACCTTCAGCCTCCACCAGCCCTGATACACATAGATCACAGATCTAATGTAGGCTTGGACCCACAGTCTGGTGGTCACTGCAGAGACATGTATCCACAGCAGGAGATATCAGTGAAAGCCAAGGTCTCCAGCACTCGGAGGACTGCTGGACAAAAGGCCCTGCTAATTCTGAGTCAGATGATGAGCCGCTGGAAGTGATCATGGAGAAGATGCTGGAAGTATCAGTGAGACGCAGGGGAAATCTGAAAGGGGATGAGTGGGCTTGAGAAATCAGGAGCGTGTCCAAATCACACGATTGTTTTCTTTTATTTATTCATGGGGTTTGGATGTCACTGGCAAAGCCAGCATTTGTTGCCCATCACAGGTTGGCCTTGGGGAGCTGGTTGTGAGCCACCTTCTTGAATGTTTGCTACACCCACGGTGCTGTTGGCGAGGGAGTTCCAGGGTTTTAACCCAGCGACGATGAAGGAGCGGCGATATAGTTCCAAGTCAGGATGGTGCAAGTGGAGAGTATTCCATCACACTGCTGATTTGTGCCTTAGAGAAAGTGGACAGGCTTTGGTTTCTTAAGCAACTTGATATAGGGAGTGACAAGGTATTGGAGGTGTTAGCAGGCTTAAAAGTGGACAAAACTCCAGGTCCGGATGATTTGTGTCCCAGACTGCTGAAGGAGGCAAGGGAGGAGATCGCAGGGGCTCTGACCCAAATTTTTAATTCCTCTCTGGCCACAGGGGAGGTACCAGAGGACTGGGGAACAGCTAATGTGGTTCCGCTATTTAAGAAGGGTTGTAGAGTTAAACCAGGGAACTATAGGCCAGTGAGTCTCATGTCAGTAGTAGGGAAACTATTGGACGAAATTCTGAAGGAAAGAATCCATCTCCACTTGGAGAGGCAATGTTTGATCAGGGATAGTCAGCATGGCTTTGTCAGACGGGGGTCATGCCTAACAAATTTGATTGAATTTTTCGAGGAGGTGACCAGGTGTGTTGATGAGGGTAGTGCAGTTGATGTAGTCTATATGAATATCAGCAAAGCCTTTGACAAGGTCCCACATGGGAGACTTTTCAAGAAGGCAAATGCACCTGGGATACAGGGTAATTTGATAAGGTGGATTCAAAATTGGCTTAGTTGTAGGAGGCAGAGGGTGATGACAGAAGGATGCTATAGTGACTGGAAGCCAGTGTCCAGTGGTGTACCACAGGGACCTATGCTGGGTCCCCTATTATTTGTCATTTATATAAACGACATAGATGACTAGGTGGAAGGTAGGATTAGTAAGCTTGCGGATGACACAAAGATTGGCCAGGTGGTTAATAGTGAGGTTGAGTGTCTTGGGCTACAGGAAGATATAGATGGGATGGTCAAATGGGCAGATAAGTGCCAGATGGGATTTAACCCTAAAAAGTGTGAGGTGATACATTTTAGAAGGAGTCATTTTACAAGGAAGTATTCAATGAATAGCTTGACACTAGGAAGTTCTGAGGAACAAAGGGACCTTAGCGTGTGTGTCCATAGATCTCTGAAGGCGGAAGGGCATGTTAGTAGGGTGGTGAAAAAGGCATATGGGACACTTGCCTTTATCAATCGAGGCATAGAATACAAAAGTAGGGAGGTCATATTGGAGTTGTATAGAACCTTGGTGAAGCCACAGGTGGAGTACTGTGTGCCGTTCTGGTCACCACATTATAGGAAGGATGTGATTGCACTGGAGCAGGTGCAGAGGAGGTTCACCAGGATGTTGCCTGGGATGAAACATTTAAGTTATGAAGAGAGGTTGGATAGACTTGGGTTGTTTTCGATGGAGCAGAGAAGACCTGATCGAGGTGTAAAAGATTATGAGGGGCATGGACAGGGTGGATAGGGAGCAGCTGGTCAGTTACCAGGGGACATAAGTTCAAGGTGAGGGGCAGGAGGGTTAGAACAAAGAAGAAAGAAAAGTACAGCACAGGAACAGGCCCTTCAGCCCTCCAAGTCTGCGCCGATCATATTGCCTGTCATGCTAGAACATTTTGCAATTCTGGGGTCCATATCCCCTCTATTCCCATCCTATTCATGTATTTGTTAAGCTGTCTCTTAACCACCACTATTGTACCTGCTTCCACCACCTCCTCTGGCAGCAAATTCCAGGCACTCACTACTATCTGTGTAAAAAACTTGCCCGGCACATCTCCTCTAAAGTTTTCTCCTCTCACCTTCAATGTATTTAGAGGGGTGTGAGGAAAAACCTTTTTATCGAGAGGGTGGTGACGGTCTGGAATGGACTGCCTGGGAGGGTGGTGGAGGCGGGTTGTCTCACATCCTTTAAAAAGTACCTGGATGAGCACTTAGCACATCATAACATTCAAGACTATGGGCCAAGTGCTGGTAAATGGGATTAGGTAGGTGGGTCAGGTGTTTCTCACGTCGGTGCAGACTCGATGGGCCGAAGCGCGTCTTCTGCACTGTGTGATTCTGTGATTTTGAGAGGTGCCAGAGGCCGTCAAAAGAGTGGCATGTGAGGCAGAGGAGTGCATCCGTGTGCTCCTTGATGTAGTGACACCGAGATGTGAGTGCATGGAGGTCTTCATGTACAGGATGGTGGATGCCACAAGACCTTGGTCCAGCAGAATGCCCAGTTTCTACTGGAGATGCACTCAGACTTGCACTCCATCCCTGGAGCCATGGGTGAGCTTTTGAAGTGGCTACACGAAAGGGTGACAGTGCAGCTAGACCTCCCACAAGATGCCACTTCTCCTCAAGAAGTCAGGGATAGCCCTTGGGCACCCAAAGGGAGAAGAAGCATCAGGGCTCTTCAAGGATGTTCATGCGTTCCAAATTCCCTCTACCTGTGACCCCATCAGCTCCAGCCCCTGAGACAGCTGAGAAGGCCAGGGTCCTCTAGGTCTCGGGCCTCTAGTGAACGACCAGAAATGTCATCTGAGACAAGAGGGCATAGTGATCAGCAGGCTGTTTCCAGCACTGCTGCGGATCCAACAGAGGGCGCTGGTGAGAAGTGAATGAAACATTCTGGGAGAAGTCATCGCAGCCACCACGACTCAGGAGGGAATTGAAGAGAAGGACTCTTGCACTTAACTGGAGGAAGGGCATCCAACAGAGGGTGCTGGTGAAAAGTGACTGAAGCATTCTGGGAGAGGTAATCGCAGCCAACACGACACAGGAGGGAATCGAGGAAAAGGACTCTTGCACTCAACAGGAGGAAGGGCATCCAACAGGGGGCGCCGGTGAGAAGTGACTGAAGCATTCTGGGAGAAGTCATTGCAGCCACCGCGACTCAGGAGGGAATGAGGAGAAGGACTCTTGCACTCAACAGGACCAAGGGCATCCAATAGAGGGCGCTGGTGAGAAGTGACCGAAGCATTCTGGGAGAAGTCATCGCAGCCACCGTGACTCAGGAGGGAATCAAGGAGAAGGACTCTTGCACTCAGCAGGAGGAAGGGCATCCAACAGAGGGCGCTGGTGAGGAGTGACTGAAGCATTTTGGGAGAAGTCATCGCAGCCACCATGACTCATGAGGGAATCGAGGAGGACCCACTATCAAAGAATGGAATAGCCCCAAACATTACATTGCTGTAGTGTTTCCATCCCTCCCTCCTCCTGAAACCTAAAAAAAAGAGGAAGAGGCAGTGCCTTCAGGAGTGCACCAGACCTGCCTTCTGAAAGTGGATTTTAAAGAAAAAGCAGCTGATTAGTGAGTAAATCCTGGGAGCAGACTCGGAGGAAGGAGCTCCAGAGCAGTGAGTATAAATCTAGCTTACATCGGGGATTCGCGGCCTTGACTCCAGGGAGCAGACTCAGAGGGAGAAGCACCAGAGTGGTGAGTATAAATCTAGCTTACCTTGGGGATTCGTGGCCTTGTCTCTAGGAAGCAGACTCAGAGGCAGGAGCACCGGAGTAGTGAGTATAAATCTAGCTTACCTCGGGGATTCGTGGCCTTGTCTCTAGGGAGCAGACTCGGAGGGAGGAGCACCGGAGTGGTGACCCCTGGGCACAGAGTAACTGAAGCCAAAACTGAAAAAGTGACATCACAGGAAAGCTGTGACCTGATTGGTTGGTAGGAAATCTGTTCCAAATTTTAAAAAGAAATACTGCAAAGCTAATTAATTAATTATCTAAGTAGCAATGGCTGGGCAGGTGATGTGCTGTAGCTGTATGATGTGGGAGCTTGCAGATCCCAATGTGAGTCGCAGTGACCACATCTGCAGCAAATGTTGGTTGCTGGAGGAACTCCGGCTCAGAATTGATGAGCTGGAGTCCGAGCTCCGGACGCTGCGGCACATCCGGGAGGGGGAGAGTTACCTGGACGCTTTGTATCAGGAGGTGGTCGCACCCGGTAGATTAAGTACTTCAAGTCTGGTCAGTGGTCAGG
The DNA here is from genome assembly GCF_017639515.1 of Carcharodon carcharias. NCBI lineage: Eukaryota > Metazoa > Chordata > Chondrichthyes > Lamniformes > Lamnidae > Carcharodon > Carcharodon carcharias. The sequence continues at coordinate 173,431,442 of NC_054472.1, forward strand.
GTCAGCAGGGTGTGACTGCAAGTGAGGCAGGTAGAGGGATCCTGTGTTCAGGAACAGAGGAGCCTCAGCTCTTGACCTTGTCCAACAGGTACGAGGTACTTGCTTCCTGCATGGATGAGGAAGAGGGCTGTAGGGAGGATGAGCCAGCTGACTGCACAGGAGGCCATTCAAGAGAGGGGAGCTAAAAGATACATGGTAGTTGTAGGGGATTCTATAATTAGGGGAATTGATAGCTTCCTTTGTAAGCAGGATCGAGAGCCCCGCATGGTATGTTGCCTGCCCGGTGCCAGGTTGAGGGACATCTCTGACCGGCTTGAAAGGATATTGGAGAGGGAGGGGGAGGATCAAGTTGTTGTGGTCCATGTCGGGACTAATAACATAGGTAAGACTAGGAAAGAGGACCTGTTTGGGGATTATCAGGAACTAGGAACTAAATTAAAGAACGGGTCCTCAAGGGTTATAATCTCCGGATTACTACCCGAGCCACGTGCAAATTGGCACAGGGATGCGAGAATAAGGGAAGTAAACGTGTGGCTAAAGGAATGGTGCGGGAAAGAGGGGTTCCATTTCATGGGGCACTGGCATCAGTATTGGAACAGGAGGGATCTGTACCGTTGGGACGGTCTCCACCTGAACCAATCTAGCAAAAAGGGTAAAAAGGGTGGTCAACAGGACTTTAAACTAGAAAGTGGGAGGGGAGGGAAGGGTAAAACTCCAAAAAGTATGACTAATGGGAAACAAAGCAGCAGGTTAGCGTGTGGAGGTGGGGGGGGGGGGGCGGGGTGGGGCACTGCGGTGGATTCAACTTCGTGGAAAATTATGAAAAAAACTGAAAAGAAAGGAGAGCCCAGGAGAGGCTATTAATGTCTCCAGAACACAAAATAGGACAGAGTGTTTGGAAAGGGCTAGAAATCTAACTTCAAGCACATCAGATAAAGGGACGACAATGAGAAAGGGGACGGGAAATACAGGACTGAAGGTGTTGTATCTGAATGCACCCAGGATACAAAATAAGGTAAATGAGCTTGTGGCACAGATTGGAATTGGCAGGTATGATGTGGTGGGCATTACGGAGACATGGCTGCAAGGGGATCAGGACTGGGAGCTAAATATCCAAGGATATACATCCTATCGAAAAGATAGGTAGGTTGGCAGAGGAGGTGGGGTTGCTTTGTTAGTAAGAAATGAAATTAAATCGATAGCAAGAAATGATATAGGGTCAGATGATGTAGAACCTGTGTGGGTAGAGTTGAGGAAACGCAAAGGTAAAAAAACCATAATGGGAGTTATGTATAGGCCTCCAAACAGTAGTCAGGATGTAGGGCACAAGATACACCAGGAGATAGAAAAGGCGTGTAAGAAAGACAAGGTTACACTGATCACGGGGGATTTCAATATGCAGGTAGACTGGGAAAATCAGGTTGGTAGTGGATCCTAAGGAAAGGAATTTCTGGAATGTCTACGAGATGGCTTTTTGGAGCAGCTTGTGGTGGAGCCTACTAGGGAACAGGCAATTCTAGATTTAGTGATGTGTAATGAGGCAGATTTGATAAGAGAGCTTAAGGTGAAGGAACCCTTAGGAGGAAGTGATCATAATATGATAGAATTTACCCTGCAATTTGAGAGGAAAAAGCTGGAATCAGATGTAATGGTATTACAGTTGAATAAAGGCAACTATGGTGGCATGAGGCAGGAGCTGGCCAGAATTGACTGGGTGATGAGCCTAGCAGGAAAGACAGTGGAATAGCAATGGCAGGGGTTTCTGGGAGTAATTTGGGAGACACAGCAAAAATTCATCTGTAGGAAGAAGATGCATACTAAAGGGAGGACGAGGCAACCATGGCTGACAAGGGAACTCAGGGACAGCATAAAAGCTAAAGAGAAAGCATACAATGCGGCAAAGAGCAGTCAGAAATCAGGGGATTGGGAAGCCGACAAAGACCAACGGAGGACAACTAAAAAAGAAATAAGGAGGGAGAAGATTAAATATGAGGGTAAACTAGCCAGTAATATAAAAGAAGATTGCAAGAGTTTTTTTAGATATATAAAGAGTAAGGGAGAGGCAAAAGTGGACATTGGGCTGCTGGAAAATGATGCTGGAGAAGTAGTAGTGGGGAACCAGGAAATGGCGGAGGAACTGAATAGGTACTTTGCGTCAGTCTTCACAGTGGAAGACACGAGTGACATCCCCAAAGTTCAAGAGAGTCGGAGGGCAGAGGTGAGTATGGTGGCCATTACCAAGGAGGAGGTGCTAGGAAAACTGAAAGGTCTGAAGGTGGATAAGTCACCTGGACCAGATGGATTACATCCCAGAGTTCTGAAGGAGATAGCTGAAGAGATAGTGGAGGCATTATTGGTGATCTTTCAGGAATCACTGGAGTCAGGGAGGGTCCCAGAGGATCAGAAAATAGCTAATGTAACCCCCCTGTTTAAGAAGGGAGTAAGGCAAAAGACGGGAAATTACAGGCCAATTAGCCTGACCTCGGTTGTTGGTAAGATTTTAGAGTCCATTATTAAGGATGAGATTTCAGAATACTTGGAAGTCATGATAGAATATTTAGCATGGTTTCATCAAGGGGAGGTCATGCCTGACAAATCTGTTAGAATTCTTTGAGGAGGTAATGAGTAGGTTAGGCAAAGGAGAGCCAATGGATGTTATCTACTTAGACTTCCAGAAGGCCTTTGACAAGCTGCCACACAGGAGGCTGCTCAGTAAGATAAGAGCCCATGGTGTTAGAGGCAAGGTACTAGCATGGATGGAAGATTGGCTGTCTGGCAGAGGCAGAGAGCGGGGATAAGGGGGTCCTTCTCAGGATGGCGGCCGGTGGCTAGTGGAGTTCCGCAAGGGTCAGTGTTGGGACCACAACTTTTCACTTTATACATTAATGATCTAGATGAAGGAACTGAGGGCATCCTGGCTAAGTTTGCAGATGATACAAAGATACGTGGAGGGACAGGTAGTATTGAGGAGGCGGGGAGGCTGCAGAAGGATTTGGACAGGTTAGGAGAATGGGCAAAGAAGTTTCAGATAGAATACAACGTTGGCAAATGTGAGGTCATGCACTTTGGTCAGAAGCATAGAGGCATAGACTATTTTCTAAATGGGGAGAGAATTCAGAAATCTGGAGTGCAAATGGACTTGGAAGTCCTAGTCCAGGATTCTCTTAAGGTTAACTTGCAGGTTGAGTTGGTAGTTAGAAAGCCAAATGCAGTGTTGGCATTTATTTCGAGAGGACTAGAATATAAAAGTAGGGATGTGCTGCTGAGGCTTTATAAGGCTCTGGTCAGATCACATTTAGAATATTGTGAGCAATTTTGGGCCCCGTATCTCAGGAAGGATGTGCTGGCTCTGGAGAGGGTCCAGAGGATGTTCACGAGAATGACCCCTGGAATGAAAGGCTTAACATATGAGGGACGTTTGAGGACTGTAGGTCTATACTCGATGGAATTTAGAAGGATGAGAGGGGAACTGATTGAAAATTACAGAATACTGAAAGGCCTGGATAGAGTGGACGTGGGGGAGATGTTTACATTAGTAGGAGAGACTAGGACCCGAGGGCACAACCTCAGAGTAAAGGGAAGACCTTTCTGAACAGAGATGAGGAGAAACATCTTTAGGCAGAGAGTGGTGAATCTATGGAATTCATTGCCACAGAAGGCTGTGGAGGCCAGGTCATTGAGTGTATTTAAGACTAAGTTGATAGGTTCTTGATTGGTAAGGTTAGGGGGAGAAGGCGGGAGAATGGGATTGAGAAACTTATCAACCACGATTGAATGGTGGAGCAGACTCGATGGGCCGAATGGCCTAATTTCTTATGGTCTTATGGATTTCGGGGAAGCACCTGGAAATAATGGTAAGGTAAGTAAAATTTGGAAGTATTAAGTTCACTTTGGTTGCACAGTTGTAGAATCATTGTAAACAGTTGGTGTACCTTTGAAAATATATTAATCTTCACACATGACGGAGTTGTCCTGGGTTTTCTTTTGCTGCTGGTGTTATTGCCTGTGCACATGCCCTCTTCCCCTGCAAATCAGGTTGGATCGATGTCCTCCTGAATCATGGCTGCGCAAAGAGGTATTGCTCTTTGTCAAGGCCCTTGCGAGCCGTGTGCGAGAAGCCTCCCAAGTACAGTGTTCCCTTTCCCTCCACTGCCCTTCTGGGTCTAGTGAGAGACCTTTCCCTTTTCAGGATAGATTAGCAGGGTTCCCTAACTTTCAGCTCGACGCACCCGATGACCCTCCTCCCAAGCAGCATTTCTTGAGCTGGACGTTGACGGTGTGGACTCAGTGCTGGGTCTTCGCATGAGGCTGGTGCGCTTGAGTTTTCAAATTGTTTCCAACACCTTCCACCCTCCTCCTGTAATCCACACCACCCTACTTCCGCATCACCATTGACCACACCCACCCCCACCAGTGTTATCTTCACTCTCCCATTTGACCCTTGAAACCCACCCATCAGCCTTCAGCTCATCACCATAACCCTTCACATGCCTTCCCTCCCGATGACCCCGCGCCTATCATGGTCCCCATGCCTGTCCTGATCCTGCCCACCCCTAAGGTATCCCCTCTAGCCACTCAAACCAGCCCTTCAGCCATCACAGAAGGACCCTCGCCCTCCCACCCTATCACTGCCCCCCAAAATTGCACCATTGATACGACCGACCCCTCCCTTTGAACCTTCCCCTCCTACTCACTGTCCCATGCTTCCCCCCCTGACTGTCCCATTGTTCCGCTCCTCACTGTCTCATGTTTCCCCTCTTCATTGTCCCCTGCTTTTCCATGGTCCCTCCACTGCTCCCGGTCCCTTCCCCCCACCCTCCCCCTGCAAGGCTCCATGGTTTCATCTACCCCCCCACCTGCTCACCCCCCCGCCCCCCCCCCACAGCCCCCCACCAGCCTTTCAAAACACCCCCCATAACCTCCCCTCACCCTGCGTTCCAGCGCCCTACCCCGTCTTGTCTGCCCTCCCCTCACCCTCATGAGACTGAGATGAGGACAATACTTTTTATGTGAGTTGTTATAATCTATAATATTCTGCTCAAAAGGGTGATGGAAGCAGATACAAGTGAAGAGGGCACTCAGTAGAGTGCATACCTCTGCCATGCTACGTTAGCTCAATATTATTACAATTATGCTGCACTTCCTTGAGGTTTTTCCCTGGCTGCTTGATGCTCTGTAAATACAAAGCTGAAAAAATAAATCTTTTTATTAAGAGTTTTCATCTCACTGAGAAGGCTTCAGGTCAATCCACATCCAACAACCTGCTCTGAAAACTCTGCTCATATTTTGACACAGTGACAAACTACACCACAGCAGCTGAGACAGTCCATAGCATTCTAAAACAGTCAACAACATTCTAAATAAAACAATCCACAGCATTCTAAAAAAAAAGTCAGTCTGCCCTATCTCCCAACGTTACCGTATCCTTTAAAAAATTCCAGGATCCAGATCTACATCTACAGCAAAAAATAATCAGCCCTTCCTTGGGCTATGTTCTACCTGTGTATTAAGTTTTGCTGAGATCTGTCCAGTAGTTTTTGAGACATATTGTTTACAAACAGACTAACAAACAGAGGCAAAAAGATTACCTCCACCCACCTTGGCTGGCAGAGGTAAAAATAACTTGCAATAGGGAATTGGATAAATACTTGAAGGGAAAGAATTTTCAGATCTGTAAGGAAAGGGAAATTGACCAGGACTAATTGGATAGCTCTTTCAAAGAACCTGCCTGCATATGCATGATGGGCCAAATGCCCTTGGGAGATCTTCCCATAGGTGGTCAATTGAGAAGATAGCAAGCGGGTTCCTGAGACTGCAGGCCAAATCAGTGGGCCATCAGCCTTAGAAGCACACCGGACTCTGTGGCAAGGTTGGTCCTGTCACTGTAGGATATGGACTGTGAGAGCATCTCCATCTTGAAGTGCCCTCTGAAAATATTCACTTTAATAAAATAAATGATGACCAGCAGCAGCCAGGCAACCCTGTTAAGGGTAAAGCCCTCCACAGGCTAGATAGCAGCCACAGCTGTGGCCCGGTGATGGCTGAGGCTTCAGTTGTGTGGGAACAGGAGTTAGAACACAGGGCCTTGCAGGCCCCCCCAAGTCAAGCCACTGGCAACCCACCTCCAGGCACTTGTGGGACTTGACCCTCAGTGGGGACTCATCCACCACTGGGAAGTTCCTGGCGGTGTTCCCAGTCAACCCAAATTTATTCAAGTTGTCTGCCTGCCGTTGAGGATAGCTATTACCAGTGATGACCTGCCTCCGGCAAGATTGTCAAAAGGTGAGAACGCATGAGACCGTTGACACAAGGTCAAGGTTTGAAACTTTCCTCTCCGTCCTGCCTTCAAGCCGCCCCTTCTGTGTTGTAACATTCTACTATGTTACCAAAAACTGAGGGATTCAAGGGCACTTAGGGATGGGCAATAAATACTGGCCTAGCCAGCAATGCCCACATCCCGCGAAAGCGTTAAAAATAAAATTCAAACCAGTGATTCCCACCAGCGTAGTGCAGTGCTGTCTTAATACTCTACAATTTGTTTCCAACCATTCACATCTTTTAACGTACTATTCTGTTTCTTTGGATATTTATGATTATTAAGGTAGATAAGTAAGAACTTATTTAAAATCAATATGCTGCATACCTCCAGCCCAAACTTGTAGAAGAAGTAATTTATGAAATACTTGGCACAGTTCACCAGTCCATTATCCAAGTGTTGCCTTGTGATGCCATGAAAGATGGTTTTCGTTACTGGAGCTGCAAGGTTATTGCGGAGCCTAAAGTACTCCTGATGACGATAGATTGTCACTTCAAATGCTAAAACAGCAAGAATCAACAGGTTGTTCTAGAAGAGAGAAGAAAAACATAAATTTGCTACTCTTGAAGTTTCTGAAGATATATTTTGAGCTAATCTTTACAATATTCAAAATCTCTAGACATCCCAGAAAGTCAGAAGGTACTCTTGGTGTCTGTCTGTACAACGCATTATTTGGAAGTGTAGTTACTGTTGTTATGTAGGTAAATATAGCTGCTGCATTGCAATCAGCAAACTTCCAGAAAAAAGCAATGAGATAAATAATTAAAAGCAAAAAAACTGCGGATGCTGGAAATCCAAAACAAAAACAAAAATACCTCTCCTCACCATCCAAGGGCCCAAACACTCCATTCAAATGAAGCAGCATTTCACTTGCACTTCCCTCAGCTTAGTCTACTGCATTCGTTGCTCCCAATGCGGTTTCCTCTACATTGGAGAGACCAAATGCAGACTGGGTGACCGCTTTGCAGAACACCTTCGGTCTGTCCGCAAGCATTATCCAGACCTCCCTGTCGCCTGCCATTTCAACACAACACCCTGCTCTCATGCCCACATGTCCGTTCTTGGCCTGCTGCATTGTTCCAATGAAGCTCAACGCAAACTGGTGGAACAGCACCTCATCTTCCGACTAGGCACTTTACAGCCTTCCGGAATGAATATTGAGTTCAACAATTTTAGATCATGAACTCTCTCCTCCCCACCCTCTTTCGGATGCCCCTTTTTTTCCCAACAATTTATATAGATTTTTCTTTTCCCACCTATTTCCATTATTTTTGAATGTATTTCCATCCATTGTTTTACCTCTACCTTTTAGCCTTTTTCGATTCCTTCACCCAATCCCACCCCCACTAGGGCTATCTGTACCTTACTTGTTCTGCTTTCTACCCTTAATTAGCACATTCCTTAGATAATATCACCACCTTCAACACCTCTTTGTCCTTTTGTCTGTGACATCTTTTGGTTATCTCCACCTATCACTGGCCGTCTACTTGTCCCGCCCCCCCTTAAACCAGATGATATTTCACCTCTCTTCTATTTTTACTTAGTTCTGTTGAAGGGTCATTCGGATTCGAAACGTTAACTGTGTTCCTCTCCGCAGATGCCGCCAGACCTGCTGAGTTTTTCCAGGTATTTTTGTTTTCGAGATAAATAATTTGTTCATCTGTTTTGGTTAAGCAAGGAATGGCATCACCAGAATTGTACCATTGAGTCTTTGACATGTATCTGAACAGACAGGTAGAATCAGATAAAAGAAAAGAATAGCATTTCTGATAATAATAGCACAGCTTAGTCAAGACTTTCATGTCCTGGAGTGGAGTTTGAAGCCACAAGCTCCTGAATTAGGAAGCCAGACAGTTACTAACTGAGCAATGCCGACAGTTAGGAACAATAAATGATGGGGATGTATGGGAAATACAAGACAAGGAAATAGATTTTAAAAAATGAAACATAATGAAAGGATGAATTGGAATTTTCAGAGCCCTTGTTGAGTTCGAAATATTATCACGTGTATCAGTCTTTCCTTTGGTGAGTTCAATGGATATCTGATACTTAAATTTTAAATTCCAAAGTATACTTTATCATTTTTAAGGCACCAATTTAATTTTGACACACATTCAGTTAATGTAGAGAAATATTCCAAGATGTTTCAAAGAAGTGTAGTCAGACAAAAGTTGACACTGAGCAGGATCAGGAGATTCTGGGATGATTGGTGAGTAGATTGGTACAATTATAAGATAGGAGCTGCAGAATTTTGAATGAGGTCATATTTATGTGGATGGAGGATGGCAAGTTGATCAGGAAAGCATTGGAATAGTTGAGTCTGAAGGTGACAAAGGCATGAATGAGAACTTAGGCAGATGATGGACTTAGGCAAAGGTAGTGATGTGGAGGTGGAGCTAGTTAGTCATTCTCACGTAAAGGATATAGAGTCATAAGTTGAGTTGAGGTTCGAAACAATTTGGTTCAATCTAAAACAATACCAGGGAATAAAGTTAGAATTGGTGGTAAGGGTACACAGTTTGTGCTAGGGACCAAAGAAAATGACGTTGCTCTTTCCACTGTTTAATTGGAAGAAATTGTGGCTCATCCACGATTGGATGTTGGATAAGTAGTCTGACAAAACAGAGACAGTCAAGAGAGATGTTGGGAGGTAGAGTTGAGTGTCAACAGTGTACATGTGGAACCTGATGCCGTGGCCTGAATTTTAGCCTGGAGTTAAGTTTTGTGCAGGGGGAGCGGGGTAGGGTGGCAGAGGTACGCTTTGGAAACCTAGAAGGATGGGTTTCCTGAATGCTGTGCAGAATTTAACTGCTGAGCTGCCGTAACCCAGAGTTTAAAAAACTGAATGGAGGGAATTTCAACTGGAGAAGGCCAGCAGCAGGGCAGAAACCCATTTGCACTTCAAGTGGGCTTTGCCGCGGTTCTTTAACTCGACCATGTCATCAGCATCCTGCTTTCACGTCCTCTGCCAATCAAAGAGGATAAGCAGGTGGTGTGGCAAATCTGTCAAAGAACACACTTTGAGCAGCCTCTTACCTACGCAAGACAGCAGATATTCAGTTTTGCTGTTTGAAAGCTTCTCAGCCTGTCCGTTCCTTCGTATATTTAAGATTACTGAGGCACAGATAAGTAAGATTTTATTTCAAATCTATATGCTACATACCTTCAACCCAAACTTGTAGAAGTAGTTTATGAAATACTTGGCACAGTTCACCAGATCATTATCCAGGTGTTGCCTTGTGATGCCATGTTTGAAAATGGAGGTGCAATGTTACTGTGGAGCCTAAAGTACTTCTGATTGACATGTTGGAGGCCTTTTGAATAGAAGTTTGCTTCACAAGGCCAGAATCCAGGAAAGCAGGTAGGTGTATTGGAGGATTGAGATAGATTATAGCAGGAGGATGCAGACTGCATATAGTAGCTACACTTCAAAATTAATTAATTAGCTGTAAGATAGCTTGGGACAATTTGGAGATGACCTTCCATGAGAGTCTGAGCCTCTTGAGGCACTGGTCAGGAGAGCTGACCCTTTGCCAGAAGTCCCTTTGTTGGGGGTCTCGCTTCCTTCCAGATGGATCTCTGTGTCTATCCCATCTGTCAATGGAGGAGCATGCAGCTGAGGAAAAGGCAGTTGGTGCTTCTGATGATGTTGCTCCTGCTGTTGGAACAGTTGGCAGTGGTGTGATCTCAGCTCTTGACCATCAACAGAGGTAGCAAATAAGAGTTGCATAAACTGCTCTCATGCCATGCTGAAGGGTGCTGCATATGAGTGAAGTGCTAAACAGGAGAAGTGCCTTCCACGAAGTTGGCAATCACCTGTCCAGCAGCGAAAGTACTCTCTAAGAGAACAACAGTCTCTCAATGGCCATAGCTGGAGCTCTTCAGTGTAACTGATCAAAACTTTCCCAGCTTGTCAGTCTTACTGAAGAAACTCTTCTAGCTATGCACTCACTTTGGTGATCCTGGTGAATTGCCGCCAGGTCAAGAAACAGGTTCCACAGCTGAGAAATCCAGCATTCAGGGCTAGAGAATTGGCTTTTTAACAACTCAACAATGACTTAATTACTCACTCAACAGATCAAAAGGAGTTGACTGGTCTCCTCCAATCCTGACCTTAGAAAAGCCAGAACAGAACAGGGCAGGACCATGTTGGGTGCTCGACCAGACATCAGTTTCTGAGACAATCCCACCCCACGTGCCCTGAACCTATCTCCAACAGCCTGGAAAAATTATGTCCTTATAGTTTCATGGAAACATATTAAAGTAGACCCACGATAGCTGTTTGCTTTTGGATCTAGCCTGTCCTACTATGGCCAGAAGCACAGCTCGTAATGTTTGCAGTAAATTACTCAAAATCCTGCAGTGAATTTGATCAATTATGTAGCATGTTCCTCAAATTCTTGTGATACTATTAGAGGAATGATGCCAGATCTAATTTTTTACACCTCCCCTCTCCCTTCCATTAATCTACCTTTCAATGTCTCAGAAGTTGAATTCCATATTGAAGTTGGTCTTTAAAGAGATCATGTATTCTCTAGAGTTTAGAAGAATGAGAGGTAATTTTATTGAAATTTACAAAATTCTTAGAGGGCTAGACAGGGTAGTTGCAGGAAGGATGGGTTCTTGAACCAGGGGACACAGTCTCAGAATAAGGGACAGGCCATCTAGGATTGAGATAAGAAGAAATTTCTTCATTCAGAGGGTAGTGAATCTTTGGAACATTCTATCCCAGAGGGCTGTGGAGCTCAGTCATTAAGTTTGTTTAAGTTGGAGATCAATAGATTTCTGGATACTAATAACATCAAGCAATATGGGGATAACATGGGAAAACGGTGTTGAGGTCGATGATCATCCATGATCTAGCTGAATGGCAGGGCAGGCTTGAGGGACTAAATGGCCAACTCTTGCTGCTATACATGTGCTTGTGGAGTTCCCAGTGCTTATAATGGGGATTGAGAACACGAAGTCAAATTTTCTTAAGAGATTTTTTTAATATAGTTTTGTTTTTATATTTGTTTTATCTTGTGCTTTCACTGCTCCTAAAGAAGCATAAGGCCTATTCGTAAATTAGAGTCATTTAATTAAAATAATCTAATGAATAATCTAGTTAAACACTAAATTCCAGCTTTCACAATTCAATTTACTTGATAATCCAATTGTTTTCAGTTCAAACAAACAAGCATATTATTAGGAGTACATACTAATATGAAAGCAAAATAATGCGGTTGCTGGAAAACTGAAATAAAAACAAGAAAATGCTAGGAGTCATGTAAACTATGCCTAAGACCCTAAGACTGAGTAGACAAAAAAGGGTTCTCTCAGTGCAAAATGTCAAATGATTCAATAGTTATCTGACACTTGTCATTTGACATTTATCACTGATCAGTGTCGGTGTATCGATTTCTTGGGCTTAAATTGTTTGTTGCAAATAGCATGGGAATATGATATAAACACCCCTCATTGGTATCTTTTGTAAACCTGAGTCGAACTTGAAAAGTCAGAGTTTGATCACAAACACTTTATGCAACAATCGTCATTTTCACTGTTGCATTTAGCTACAGTTTTTAAAGCCATTGGCGGATGATAGTGTTCACACTTTGACTCAATAATGGAAGCATTCATTTGTTTTAATGTAGGCAATGTTGTGCATAAGTCAATGCTGAAGGATGTACAAAAGATCACAGTCCACCGGGGGCATAATTTCTATGTTGATTTCAAATTCTAATTCATTCCTTGATTCCTCCTGAGAAAACCATTGTGTTTTCTTGAATAAATGCTAGAATAAAAAAATAGGTAATTTATAGTAAATTCATACCTTAAGGTATACCAGAAGTGGAGAAGATTTTCTTAGTCCAATCCAATTTGCTGGATCAACAGGGCTGGCGTAAAGCACTGATTTGTTCAACGTCTCAATTTTCTCTACATTTGTCTCATTGAGTTGTGGCTGAGGAATTAAATGTCCTAGTATGTTACTTAGAGTATTAAGTATATAAATAGTTAATAGTACTAAATACGTCGATTTTCAGTTATTTTCCCTTCCAATGGAAATAGTTGACTAATTTTAATAATTTTAATGACTAATAATAACTGACAAAAAAAACCATTCTATTAGAAAAGTAAAAAAATGACCAATGTTAAACCAAATATTAAAAAATTGACTGGAGAGAATTTCAATTCGAAAAGGCTAGCAGTGGGGCAGAATCCACTTGCAATTGAAGTGGTCTTTGCCGTTGTTCTTTAACCAACCAAGTCATTAGAATCCTGCTTTCGCATTCTCTGCAAATCAGAGAGAGCAAGCAGATGGTACAGTAAATCTGTCAAAGAGTACACTTTGAGAAAAAGTCCTGTGAACAGCGGGCCCTTACCTACGCAAGACAACAGCTATTCACTTTCGCTGTTTGAATGCTTCTCAGCCTGTCAGTTTCACTGAAGAAGCACTACCCACTGTGCACTTGCCTGGTTGACCCTGGTGAGTTGCAGAGAACTTGAAAAAATTGCACACTAGCTATTAAAGCCTGAATGCTGGGTTAAATTAATAGCTGATCGGTTGTTTGGACATGGCTTCTACCCATCTACAAAGCCACCTGGATCAAACCAGATGTTCCCGACCAGACGTCTCTTTTTAGAGATTTAATGACCCCCGTCCCCTGCCAGCACCAAAACCCACCCACATTGGCAGTTAAAATTCTGCTTTATATCTTACAGAACACAAATATATGTGTATATATATATATATACATATATATATATTCCAAAATGTTCCACAAAAAATAGAAAGATAAAAGTGACAGATTCATAAACATGTACTAATATGTATTTCCAATGAGACAGGTCCATTACATACCTTTAGGGAAGAAAAGATAATCACTACCTGAAGCAGAGGAAGATAAGGAATATGGGGGGCCGGGGGGTTGGTGGGGGGTGGGGGGAGCGGGAAAGAGTGTTGAGATTGGGTCTGGATTGTTCTAAAGAAGAGTCAGCACAAAGTTGAAAGATCTCCTTCTGTGGTGTGAGCTTCTACCTTTCTAATTCTTCCAAATGATCTCATACTTTCGTTCAGGAGTCATGATGAAATATTTAGCTAATGATTTGGCAATCATGGTGCAAGACAAGCTGAAGGACCAGCTGGTCTTTTACTTGCTGTTTATTTCGTATGTTCATATTCCTAGCACTTTTCACTTTAGTCTCGATGGAAGAACATGCTGATAATCTGACAGATTTTAATAATGACTGGAGTTCTCACTTGCTCCTTGTGCCTTCTTCAGTCTTGTCACACTATGCCTCAATTCAGACTGGAAGGGAATATCAGGGGTGGGAGTACACCAAGCCAAACTACAGAGCATATAATAACCATCCCGGGGGCTATCAACATGTCGAAAAGCTATTTCTCAGAACTCTGATATCTCATTTATTGTTGTCATCTATGAAAGACAATGTAACAACAATATTAATTACTGCTCGTTGTTATATATTATTTTAACAATGCTGCTTTCAAGGGTCCATTTCAAATAAAATAAGTGAAGGAAATGCACATACATCAGGCTATAGCTTAGGCTCTCTGTGTAATATCTTATAATTATAAACTCATATTCCTGGCAAGTAGTCAGCACTTGAAATTATAGGAACACAAATGGAAAATTATTTAAATTATATACTCACAACTGTACAGTTAGAAGAGTAGTTTGAAGGCTGAACAGAAGACAGTTGGTATAACATTTTACACACAATGATTATACAGGTCATGACTGTGCAGACACTTGATGCCAATGGACGTAATTTTACATAAGGCAAAGCAAAGGCCCATGAAATTAAGAAAACGTAATTCAACACGGAAACCTGCAGAAGAAGTACACTTATATCAGTCTTGCACATTTACTGCTGAGTTTAGAAGCAAGTTAATTTGATGACCTCATGAGAGGAGAAGCCATTATATTGTTATCTCAGCAAGGCGGTTATTCATATAGGGAATCTGCACTGAAGATAGGGATGTTGGGCCAGAATTTGCTGCCTTGTCAAAATAGCAGTGAGGCTAATGGCACTTTCTGTTATTTATGCACAAATGGTACAGGAGATCAGATTTTTAAAAATTCACTAGGCCAGCATTTGTTGCCTATCCCTAACTGCTCTAGTTCAGAGGGCATTTAAGAGTCAACCACATTGCTGTGGGTCTTGAGTCACATGTAGGCCAGTCCAGATGAGGACAGCAAATTTCCTTCCCTAAAGGACATTAGCAACCAGATAGGTTTTTATAGCAATTGACAATGGTTTCATGGTTATCATTAGACTTTTATTTCCAGAATTTTATTGAATTCAAATTCCACCATCTGCCGTGGCAGGATTCCAGGATTCAAACCCAGGTTCCCAAAGCATTACCCTGGGTCTCTGGATTATGAGTCCAGCGTCAATACCACTATGCCATCGCCCCCACCCCACCTTGCACAATATAAGATGAATATCCTAAAGTTTCTAAATATAAAAACAAAAAACTGCGGATGCTGGAAATCCAAAACAAAAACAGAATTACCTGGAAAAACTCAGCAGGTCTGGCAGCACTTCAGTTCTGTGGAAGGGTCATGAGGACTCGAAACGTCAACTCTTTTCTTCTCTGCCGATGCAGCCAGACCTGCTGAGTTTTTCCAGGTAATTCTGTTTTTGTTTTTATCCTAAAGTTTCTGTTTGGGTTGTGCTGCTCCATCATTAGTTTTGCAAAAACAGCCTTTCTTTTCTGCCTCAGTATTAAATGTTGCGAAGTACAATCACATAGTGGTTATGTAGTATCCAGAGATATAAGTTCAAATACCACTATGAAAGCTAGGGAATTTAAGTTCCATTAATTAAGTAAAAATCTGGAATAAAAAGCTGTTATCAGTATTGGTGATGATGAAACGATTGGATTGTTGCAAAAACCTATTTGGTCCACTTTAGGGAAGGAAATCTGTTGGCCTTATCCATTCTAGCCTATATGTAGGAAACCAAAAACAGGAGTATGCCATTTGGTTTCTCAAGCCTGTTCCATCATTCAGTGAGATCATGATTAATCTGTGAGATCATGATTAATCTGTGACCTAACTCCATATTCCTTAATGCCCTTGCTTAACAAAAACTCATCGATCTAAGTTTTAAAATTACCAACTAATTTAACATCAATTGCTGTTTACGGAAGAGAGTTCCAAACACCTGCTACCCTTTATGATTTCCTATGAAATGGCCAAACAAGTCACTCAATCATATTCAAGGTGGCAGCTCATCACCAAGCCTTCTCAATGACAATAAGGGATGGGCAACAAATACTGACCTTAGTGACACCCACATCACATAAACAAATAAAAAAAAAGTGTGATAGGTACAAACTAAACTTGCTGCAGATACTTAAGATGGATAATTAATAGCATAAGTACCCTTTTAATGTGTGATAACTGCCAATCACCCATTTGGCATTGAAAATTAAATATCCCAAGTGTGGAGTCTCCTCCTTTCAGGTTTTTAAATTTTTGTGTACATTTTAAAATTGTCAGATATTACATCTTTAAATTTTTCTTACTTTTACTTTCACTCCCTTGATCCAATCTTTCTTTCCCTCCTTTAATTTCACACTGATTTCACCACTTCTAATTCACCTTCCTTCTCAATTCTTCCATTATTTATTTCTCAATTGGATTGGTTAAGGAAATAACCTGTTGGTTTCCCATTCACCAGGTCCCAGGTGCCCAGTTTGCCTCGCAGCACTGTTATCGACCTGCCATTTCAGCAACTTCGTGGACAATTTTTGGTGGAGCAAAAGGGTATGTGAACAAGACTAACTAATGACAAGTGCAATTAGATACCTTGCTAGAGCAAACTCTGTCCCAACATTTTAGCTCCAACCCTTCTGCCAGTATAGCTTGCCAGTGGGAGCACAGGACTGACAATGTGCCTCTATCAGCTGAAGATAAATTTCTACAGTGAAATGATAGCATATGTTAAAATTTTGGATACAAGACAGTGTGATTAGATATGGATTGCTCCAGCAAAGAACCAGCACAGACAGGATAGACCAAATGGCCTCCTTTTGTGCTTAAAAGAATTACAGTTTCATGTGCAAGTTAAATTGCTGTTTCATGAATTTCATAGTAAAATGGAAAGGGAACAATTGAATGCTGATTCTGTGCAGTACATAAATGACTGGAAAATTATTATGCTCTTGAGTGACACAGAGGGATGCAAAAGCCATGCAGACTTTGTGAAAATGGTCATTTTGCTGTTACACTGACCTCTTTCAATGTAATCCAAATGATGTAAAATGATATAATTTTGATTATGTGTAGCTCCAAGATCCACCAAGCCATAACTTGCAGTTTGTGGAAAGTCTCCATAAATTTCAGGAATAGCACTGTTAGTCGGTCAATTACCAAATGCCACTTATTTGTCTTTTCTTCTAAACAGAAAGATAAAAGAAAACTATTTAATTAACCATGTTCAGAGCATCGATGTAACGCAGCTGAATCAATTCAGCAATTAGCTTCAACTTAAACCACAGAACACTAGAATGTGAATTCCAATCACAAAAGTCCGGTTAAGACACTTCTAAAAAAGGAAGGAAAATTGGAGAAAGAATCATTGCAGATGTTATTAGAAGCCTGAAGCTAAGGACTCTCCCTCTATAACAAAAACAGAAAGTGCTGGAAAATCTCAGCAGGTCTGGCAGCATCTCTGGAGAGAGAACCAGAGTTAACATTTTGAGACTAATATGACTCTTCTTCGGAAATGAACTGCCCTCTATATGACTCCCCCCCTATATTTATCTGGGGAATAGTGTGTGGCACAGTGATGCCTCAGATTAAGTAAAATATTAAAATAATTTATTTCCTCTGATGGCAAATAAAAAACAGCAGTCTCGAATTTCCTTAGGGCCAGAGCGCACACTTCATAGGCAGAATTTTCCCGTTGACGTGTGGGGGCAGGCCCCACACGTCTGCGCATAAAATGACGCGCGGTGACGTCAGGTGAGTGTCCCGATGTCATCGTGCGCCATTGCAATATTTCGCTGGGTGGGTGTGCGATGATGTCCAGCGCGCGCCCGCCATTAATTAACAGGCCACTTAAGGCCCTTGACTCACCAATCCATGCCAATTTTTCAGCACCCATGCAATTTTCAGATTGGCGCACGGGTGTAACAAGCAGACGGATAGGACACATTTGTATTAAACTCATCAATGGGCGGGTATAAGAGAGCTCACTGGGGTCGTGAGTGTGCACAGTCAAGTATTAATTTTTGAAAGTTTTTGAAACTTGTCTGTGTGATCTGCAATACTTCAAAACACATACCACCTGCTTTTTCTGGACTCTTAACCTTCAGGTCAGCACTCTGCAGTGAGTAATCTTTTCTGGGCCTGCAGGTTTCTGGAAGCCTTCCCTTAGCCTGGGAATGGGAGCTGAACTGTTCACTGGAGGCAGCTTCTCTGAGGAGGAGGGGAGGGCTAGAAGGGGGAGGAGGCCAGGAGTGCACGTTCAATCTCCAGGTGAGCCACCTTTGGGAGGACAGGCGCAGGCACAAGGAGTGCAGGGCCAAGAGGTGTTCCAAGGCAGAAGGGGCTGCAGAAGACGCCACTATCCTGCTGCCAGGGTAAACAGGCGGCGAAGCAGCTACCTCAATATGTCTGAGATGCAGTGCCGAAGGAGGCTCCATCTCTCAAGGGAGACAGTCAACTATATCTGTCAGATTATAGGGCCTGAGATCTACTTTAACTGTGTGGGTGGACACCCCATGTCAGTGGCTCTGAAGATCACAGCTGCCCTCAACCTCTATGCCTCTGGCTCCTTCCAGGGGTCGGTGGGTGATCTTTGCAGTGTCTCCCAATCAGCTGTCCACATGTGTGTCAAGCAAGTTACACTCTGTTCAGGCATGCATTGACCTTCATCCACTACTGTTGGGACCAGGCAAGCCAGACACAGTGAGCTAGAGGTTTTGCAGCCAATGCTGGCTTCCCCTGCGTCCAGGGTACAATAGACTGCACACATGTGGCCATCAAGGTGCCAGCAGGTGAGCCCAGTGCCTTCATCAACAGGAAGGGCTTCCACTTCATGAACATGCAGATTGTGTGTGATCACAGGGTGCTGATTCTACAAGTCTGTGCAAGTTATCCAGGCAGCTCCCAAGACGCCTACATCGTCTGACACTCCCAGATGCCGGGGCTCTTCAGTGCTCCAGCCCGGCTTGATGGATGCCTGCTGGGTGACAAGAGCTAACCCCTCAGAAGGTGGCGCATGACGCCTCTCCGTCATCCAAGAACAGAAGCTGACCAGCGGTATAATAGGAGCCTCCTATTGGCTGTGGTGGAGAGAACCATCGGTCTTCTCAAGATACCCTTCCGATGCCTGGAGCGCTCAGGGGACGCACTCCAGTATCCCCCAGATCATGTCTCGGTGGTAGTGGTTGCATGTTGCGCTCTCCACAACCTTGTGCTGGAAAGGGGGACGCAGTGGATGATAAAGAGTTGATGAAGTGGCTGTGGCTGCAGACGATGAGTCCAGCAGTGAGTCCGAGGATGAACGTGCACAGGGAAATGCTGAGGGGGCAGTAGGCACTGACCCGGGCATACTTCAGGGAGGCAGGGACACCCAGGAGGCTTTAATCCATCGAACCTTCAGCTAGCACACCACAAACAGACCAGTAGGACAAGCCTGGGCTGTGGGCTCGATACTCGACACCTAAATGCAAAATCTGCCAGGTTAGGAACAGTCATGAAGGGCCTTGTTAATAAAGCTGAATGTCCAACAAAGCAATCATTACAGTTTTGGAAACCATACACATGCAGAAGAAAAGAGGCAGTCTCAGCCATGGTGACATATCTGAATTTAATAGGTCAAGTAAACCAACTTATTCCAAAAAAAAAGACAATAGTGTTACAAATCAAAACAAATCATAAGGATCTCATCTTGGGCCAACATAAAAGCATTGAAAAACCAATGGTGTGCCTAAGATGCCTTATTTTTACGTTTCTGGGTGCTAAGTCTTGGTGCTGCCCCACCGCTCGGGGTGGAATCTGAGACAGCTTGCTGACTTTGCTGTCCTGTTGGCCTCGATGACCTTGGCAGTCGTCCTCTGGCCTGTGGGGCCAGTGCTGGCCCCACCTGGGAGGGAGCTGCCAGTTCCACAGCTGGCATCTCCCCGGTCATCGCAGCCTCACCAGATGCTACGGTCACTGGGAAAGGGGCAGAGGAGCTGCCGCCCTCATCCGGAGCACCCTGAGGGGTGCCCGCAGAGATGCCAGGCAGCTGCTGCGCCAACGTGAGATTGCTTCAAACCTCCCTGCTTACCATGGATGGATGGGCACTGGGAAACTTGGTCCCCACACCATCTCCTACACTGGCAATGACCAGCTAAGGTCAACGCCCATGTGAGGGCTTGCCGGTCAGAGCGCATCCCCAGGAAGCCCTGACGTGTCTCCAGGAGGAAGCTCTCCATGCAAGTCGCCACTCTCTCCATGGAGGACACATCTCTTCATTAACCTCTCAGGCTGACCTCAGCACGGGCGGTATCTGCTTGCCCACCCAGCAAAGGACAAATACCTTCAATGCTGTCACCACATTCAGACTTGGCGGGGAGGGGGGTGGGAAGCAGGGGGGTAAGCCGACCTGCTGCGTTAAATGACCAATGCCAACATGGTACTCACCCGTCAGAGTATGCAACAAGTCATTGAAGCGCTTGCACACTGGATCCAGGTGTGCCGCACCACATCGCAGGAGCTCACCACCTCCACCACCTCCTCTCATGCACGTTTAGTCATGTGGGGGGCCTCCTCCTCCCATCCTGGTGAACCAGCACCTCCTCGAGGAGGGCAGCAAGGCAGTCATCCGAAAAACAAGGGGCACACTGCCACCCACCCCCCTCCGGCCTGGCCTGTCCCACTGCCCTACCCTCCAGCCTGGCCTGCTCCGCTGGCCTACCCTCCGGACTGGCCTACTCTGGTGAGCCCGTCCACTTGCCATCGTGAGCAGCCTTTATATAACCAGGCTGCCAGGTCACCATTGGACCCAGCGGACAGTGCACTCCCACCGCCGCCTGCCCACTCCCACTATCCTCATGAGTCACGCATCATGCTGGGTAGGCTCTAATTGGCCCGCCCATGTAAAATGGTGGCGCGGACCTGATCTCCCGCTCCTGCTCCGCCTCCCCTCCCCTCCCCCACCACTCTGCCAACCAGAAAATTCAGCCCCATGTGGGAGTTGGGGAATGTCAGGTGGGTCTTGAAACTCTGGGTCTCAGGTCATGCCAGCTGTTTCTAACATGGCTTGGTTGGGGTTAACCCAAAAAATATTCCATTTTGGCAGAGGGAAGGATCGGTGGAAGGGCAAGCTTATGCTGGAAGTTTCATCATCCTCAGCCTCTATAATACTTGCAACCTGCCAATAAAAGTCAGAGTTCATTTAGAATCCAAGTCACATACCATCCTGACTTGGAAATATATCGTCATACTGTCACTATAACTGGGTTAAAATCCTGGAACTCCCTTACTCTGCTTCAAAGGATTACCAGCTTTCCCCTAACAGCACTGTGAATCTACCCACACCACACGTAACACAGCAGTTATAGAAGGCAGCTATCACCACCTTCTCAAGAGTAATTAGAGATGGGTAATAAA
Organism: Carcharodon carcharias; assembly: GCF_017639515.1. Lineage (NCBI taxonomy): Eukaryota > Metazoa > Chordata > Chondrichthyes > Lamniformes > Lamnidae > Carcharodon > Carcharodon carcharias. The sequence continues at coordinate 173,452,379 of NC_054472.1, forward strand.
TGCTGGACTTGCCAGTGATGCCCTCGTCTCATGAACAAATAAAAAAAATCTGGAGCAGAATTTTACCCTTTGCGTGTGAGATCGGTGGAGACGGTCGGGAATGGGGGAATGCGTGCCATGATGTCTGTTGTGGAGTCCCTGTGGAGCATAAGCACTGCATTGACCCTCATTAATTTTCGGGCTTTCCCCCCACCCCTGAACTTCTCCCACCAGCCTGAAAATTGAAACTGGGTGGAAAACTGCCCTTAAGTGGCCAATAATTGACGCCTTAAGGGCCTCAATTGAAGCAAAGGTGAGTGGACCAGCTTAAGCCTCGGCCAACCCAGCATAAAATTGCAGAAAGGGGGGAGCAGGTGGCGTCCTGGTGGGAAGGCCTTCAAGAAATTTTAAGGTCTCCCCCCACCTACAAACCCACTGGTGGGGCAACATAAAATTCTGCCCTTAGGACTTCATTTTATTTCATCTCAGCATGTCTCCTGAGGTCTGCCCATGGCGGATGCTGGGTGAGTTGGCATGGGGGGTTAAAAAAGGGTGATGGATGGAGACAAGGTATGCCATGAGTTGGCATTAAGTTGGCATAGTTGGTATAAGAGACCATGAGTGTGGGTAGAGCGGTATAAGTTGGCATGGAGGGGTCATGGTGGCGGGTAGAAGGGCATAGCTTGGTATGGAGGGTATGAAAAGCTATGGGGTTGGATAGAGGGGCATAGGTTGACATGGAGAGTATGAGGAGCCATAAGGAGGTGGGTGGGAGCATGAGGTGGCATGTGTTGGTTTGGATGGGACATAGGGAGTGTGTATGAGGTGAAGGTTGAGGGTTAGATAGATGTTTTTAGTTTTATTCACTCTCTTACAAGTCCTGGAACACCAAGGGGGACCTTTCACACACCCCAGCTTCACCCTGGGAGCCCCTGTGACTGCATCTGCACTCTTTCTGTGGGTGGCAGGCCCAAGTCCCATTAGCAGCCATACATCTGCCAGAATGAAAATTGGAACATCTGGGACACCTTCCTTCTGAGTTGGGCTTGTGAAGTTGGGACTCTGTGCTCTCGATCCGAGAGCAAAAATTCAGCCCAGAATAGAGATTACTGAGACATGGCTGCAGAAAAATATAGCATGGAATTAAAGTATTAAATATAATACTGTAGGGTATAATACATTTAGAAAAGAGAAACAGCTATCAGCATGAGAAAAATAGAATCCATCTGGATATAGATAAAAGTTAATAAAGGATCAATCACATGAATAGGTATAGTTTCCAGACCACAGAATAGTGGAAGGAAGGTGGAGGAAGGTATGCAAATTAGGGGATTGAGTGAAAAGCATAGAATAATAATCATGGGGATTTCAAGTACTTTGATACTAATTGGACAGAAGTGGTAGGTAAAGGGGATAAAGAGAATGGAGTACCTATAAGATGTATATGACACCTTCCTAACTCAGTATGTATAATGCTCAACAAGAGAAGATTGTCTTTTGGATCTAGTAATCAGAAATGAACCAGAGCAGATAAGAGAAGTAAAAGTTGGTGAACACCCAGGCAATAGTGATTATAACATGATAAGATGATGATAGGAAGGACATAAGTATGATGAAAGCCAGGTTAATGGATTGGAGAAAAGGTGATTTTGAGAGACTGAGAACTGAACTTGAGAAAGTAATAATGACAACAATATTGGCAAACAATGATGTAGAACAACAATGGAAAACATTTAAAACAGTGTTTAACAGAGCCCAGGAAAATATATATTCAGCTAAAAAGAAAGAACATACCAAACAATAGACTCCAGACTCCATGGATAAATAAAGTCATAAGGAAACAACTGAGGGTTAGGAAAAAGGCATACATTAAAGACATAGATACTAGAGGAGTGCATGATCAGGAAAAATATGAAGATCTTAGGAGATAAGTCAAAAAGCAATTAGGAAGGCAAAGAGGAACTGTGACATCAAATTATCAAGGAACAGAAAACAAAATAGTAAAACAGCACATCAATCAAAAAAGGAACACTGATGGTAATAGAACGATTAAGGGATAGACAGGATAAAACCATAGGTAATGATATGGCAGAAATATTAAATGATTATTTCACTTCAGTATTTAACACTGCAATAGAACAGGTAGACGTGAAATTGAATGATGAGATGAGCAATGAGATAAGTGCACTTCAAATATTTTAAAAATGTATTGAATCTACACATTTTAAAAACATCTAGGGAAGAGATAGTAGAGGCATTACTACACATTTAATAATTTGTTAGAAAAAGGTTTACTGCCAGAGAACTTGCAGATAATGAATGTAATTCCTATATTGAAGACGGGGTAAAGAACATGTCCAGGGAGTTATAAATCATTCAGCTTAACATCAGTAGTAGGAAAAATATTGGAATCCTTACTAAAGGAGAGAATAGAGCAACTAGAAATGAAAAATACAATAATGAATAGTCAGCATAGATTTTAAAAGGGAAAATCTTGTTTGACCAACCTTATTGAACTTTAGAGGAAGTAACAGAGAGAGTAGACAATGGTAATGTAGTGGATGCGACCTATCTAGATTTTCAAAGGGCCCCCATAATAGACGAATGAATAGGGTCAGAGAATGTGGAGTCAAGGGGCAGGTGGCAGAATGGAATGTTAGCTGGTTTTAAGACAAAAACAGAGGGCAGAATTTAATGACCACCCCGTGGCAAGCTTGTTGGTCGGGGCATTTAATCAGGTGGGAGGGTATTGGCTAGGGACCCCACAGCCTTCCTGCCACTACCTCAATTAAGTCCATGGCAGGGAGACTCATGGAAGGCCTTCATGACCCGCTGCCAATATAGTCCCTTAAGTGCACTTAAGTCCCTTAATGCCCACTTAAGGGCCTCATCCTGCCACTGCTAGTATTCACCCAGTGGCAGGAGGGGGACTCATCATGTGGAAAAACCGAAAAGTAAACCCCTTTGAGCTGCTTGCGGATTCCTGGAGAATCCCTCATTTCAAAGACAAATCGAGGGTCCCAGCATCGGGAAGGAAGGTGCTAGCTGAGAGTCACCCACCTGCCCTTCATGACCCCCACTCTTTGAACGCTCTCCTGCCATCACTCACCTGAGCCTGGATGCATGGCAATCCAATGCCTTGGGCACGTGTAGTACTGGCAGCAGCCACCACCTCTCTGGTGGTGCTGCTGATCAATGGAGAGCTGCCTGCCTTTGATTGGCTGGGAGCTCTTGGCAGGCAGGACTTCTTCCCTCTGGGTCTGTGATCCTGGGGAATGCCCACTGTTGGCCAGTTAAGTGTCTGACTGGTACTTAATCTGGCAGGCCTTCCTGAAAAGAGGTGACACAGGGCTCTAGACAGCTTTCTAGCCAGTGGGTGAAATCCCTGTCACCTCCATTCAATACCGCCCAAAGAGCGGGAGTAAAAGATAGTTATTCAGAGTAGCAGAAGGTTGGAGGTGGCGATCCACAAGGATCAGAGCTGGGACCACTGCTGCTCACAATTTACAGAAAGGATTTGGACTTTGAAATCAGAGGAATAATTTTGAAATTGGCAGGTGATATCAAATTTGGGGGAAGACCTTAAGACCATAACATGTAGGAGCACAAGTAGGTCATTTGGCCCATCGAGTCTGCTCCGCCATTCAATGAGATCGTGGCTGCTCTGATAATCCTCAACTCCACTCTCCTGCCTTTTCCCCATAACCCTTAATTCCCTTACTGATTAAAAATCTGTCAATCTCAGCCTTGAATACTTAACGAACCAGCCTTTACAGCCTTCTGTGGTAAAGAATTCCACAGATTGACTACCCTCCAAAAGATGAAATTCCTCCTCATTTCTGTTTTAAATGGGCACCCCCTTACTCTGAGATTATGCCCTCTGGTCCTAGACTCACCCACAAGGGGAAACAATCTCTCAGCATCTATCTTGTCAAGCCCCCTAAGAATCTTATATGTTTCAATAAGGTCGCCTCTCATTCTTCTAAACTCCAATGAGTACAGGCCCAACCAACTCAACCTCTCCTCATAAGAAAATCCCTCCATCCCTGGGATCAACCTAGTGAACCTTCTCTGGACTGCCTCCAATGCCAGTTTATCTTTCCTTAGATAAGGGAACCAAAACTGTTCACAGTATTCTAGGTGTGGTCTAACTAGTGCCTTGTATAGTTTTAGCAAGACTTCCCTATTTTCATACTCTGTTCCCTTTGAAATAAAGGCCAACATTCCATTTGTCTTACCTATTACCTGCTGAACTTGTATGCTAGCTTTTTGGGATTCATGCACAAGGACCCCCAAATCCCTCTTTGCTGTAGCTTTCTATAGTTTTTCTCCATTTAAATAATATTCAGCTCCTCTATTCTTCCTGCCAAAATGCACAACCTCACACTTTCCCACATTATATTCCATTTGCCACATTTTTGCCCACTCACTTAACCTGTCTATATCCCTCTGTCCACTCTTTGTGTCTTCCTTACCAATTGCCTTCCCACCTATTTTTGTGTCATCCACAAACTTGGCGATAGTACATTCACTTCTCTCATCCAAGTCATAAATATATGTTGTAAATAATTGTGGCCCCAGCACTGATCCCTGTGGCACCCCACAGGTTGCCATCCTGAAAATGCCCCCTGTATTCCAACATTTCTCTTCTATTAGTTAGCCAGTCCTCTATCCATGCTAATATACTACCCCAACACCATGGGTTCTTATCTTATTAAGTATTTTGTGTGGTACCTTATCGAATGCCTTTTGGAAATCCAAATATAATATTCAATACTGAGGAGAACTGCAACAAATTACAACAGAACATTAATAAAGTTGCAGAATGGAGAAATATTTGCCAAATGAAGTTCATTACAGGTAAATGTGAGGTCATACATTTTGGGAGGAAGGAAAAGGAGGTTACTTATTATTTGGAAGGTGCAAATCTAGGTGGGAAAGTAAAAGAAATGGACTTTGGAGTACAAATACACCAATCATTAAAAGTGGCTGGGATTTTTTAAAAGGATTTGGGGTCCAGATTGGAGGTGTATTGGCATACAATTTGGTACCAACAGCAATCATGCCAGGTCGCCGCCACAATCCTGACCCTGAGCCAATTGAGGTCAATTAAATTTAATTATAGGGCCTACTAAGTGTAGTTTCTGCACAGTCTGGGTTCTCCAATTAGTAGCGCAGACATCCCAAGTTGGCTTAAATCAGATCTATGTGACAGATCACTTGACCGACCCCTCACAGACCCATAATGGCCACCAGGCCACAACACAGCTGATTACGCCCTGGAGAGCTTGCCCTTTCAATATCATGGCCAGGCAGCTGTAGTTTTTAAAAAGTAAAAATAAACTTACCTTGGCCTGTTTCTTGAAGCCTCCATCTACAGATCAGCAGCTCCCATGCAGCCAGTGGGGCTGCCACTCACTGAGTTATTGGAGGGCTTCCTATTGGCCCACCTGCAACCCCTGATTGGAAAATGAGCCCACTCCCTGGCCTTAATTGGCTGAGGATTTGAAAATCCCCATAGGCCTGCTTAAAGGTTGCCATCCAGGGCTGGGACCTAGAGGTAGCCCCCATTTCCGGTTCCCAACTAACCCCTGATTGAAAATACAATCCTAAGGATTTCAGAGCACAAATATACTAAGCAGTGAAATTGTGCCGCAGTTTAGTAGGCCCATAAAAAAGCAAAGCAAACACTAGAATTTACTTAGAGGGGTAGAATTGAAAAGAAAGGAATTAAGGTTAAACCTGTATCGATCTATAAGACCATAAGACAGAGGAGCAGAAATTAGGCCATTCGGCCCATCGAGTCTGCTCCGCCATTCAATCATGGCTGATAAGTTACTCTACCCCATTCTCCCGCCTTCTCCCCGTAACATTTGATCCCCTTACCAGTCAAGAACCTATCTATCTCGGTCTTAAATATACTCAATGACCTGGCCTCCGCAGCCTTCTGTGGCAATGAATTCCATAGATTCACCACTCTCTGGCTAAAGAAATTTCTCCTCATCTCTGTTCTAAAAGGCCTTCCTTTTACTCTGAGGCTGTGCTCTCGGGTCCTACTAATGAAACCTACTTTCCCACCTCCACTCTATCCAGGCCTTTCAGTATTCTGTAAATTTCAATCAGATCCCCCCTCATCCTTCTAAACTCCATGGAGCATAGACCCAGAGTCCTGAATCGTTCCTCATATGTTAAGCCTTTCATTCCTGGGATCATTCTCGTGAACCCCCTCGGGGCCCTCTCTAGGGCCAGCACATCCTTCTTGAGATATGGGGCCCAAAATTGCTCACAATATTCTAAATGTGGTCTGACCAGAGCATTATAAATCCTCAGCAGCACATCACTGCTTTTATATTCTTGTCCTCTTGAAATAAATGCCAACATTGCATTTGCCTTACTAACTACTGACTGAAGCTACAAGTTAACCTTAAGAGAATCCTGGACTAGAACTCCCAAGCCCCTTTGCACTCCAGATTTCGGAATTCTCTCCCCATTTAGAAAATAGTCTATGCCTCTATTCTTCCTACCAAAGTGCATAACCTCACACTTCCCAACGTTGTATTCCATCTGCCACTTGTTTGCCCATTTTCCTAACCTGTCCAAATCCTTCTGCAGCCTCCTTGCCTCCTCAATACTACCTGTCCCTCCACCTATCTTTGTATCATCTGCAAACTTAGCCAGAATGCCCTCAGTTCCTTCATCTAGATCATTAATGTATAAAGTGAAAAGTTGTGGTCCCAACACTGACCCCCGCGGAACTCCACTAGTCACCGGCCGCCATCCTGAGAAGGACCCCCTTATCCCCACTCTCTGCCTCCTGCCAGACAGCCGATCTTCTATCCATGCTAGTACCTTGCCTCCAACACCATGTGCTCTTACCTTACTGAGCAGCCTCCTGTGTGGCACCTTGTCAAAGGCCTTCTGGAAGTCCAAGTAGATAACATCCATTGGCTCTCCTTTGTCTAACCTACTCGTTACCTCCTCAAAGAATTTTAACAGGTTTGTCAGGCATGACCTCCCCTTGATGAAACCATGCTGACTTTGCCCGATTTTACCATGCACTTCCAAGTATTCTGAAATCTCATCCTTAATAATGGACTCTAAAATCTTACCAACGACCGAGGTCAGGCTAATTGGCCTGTAATTCCCCGCCTTTTGCCTCACTTCCTTCTTAAACAGGGGGGTTACATTAGTGATTTTTCATTCCTCTGGGACCCTCCCTAACTCCAGTGATTCCTGAAAGATCACCACTAACGCCTCCACTATCTCTTCAGCTATCTCCTTCAGAACTCTGGGGTGTAATCCATCTGGTCCAGGTGATTTATCCACCTTCAGACCTTTCAGTTTTCGTAACACTTTCTCCTAGGTAATGGCCACCATACTCACCTCTGCCTCCCGAATCTCTTGAACTTTGGGGTAACTCGTGTCTTCCACTGTGAAGACTGACGCAAAGTACCTATTCAGTTCCTCCGACATTTCTTTGTTCCCCACTACTACTTCTCCAGCGTCATTTTCCAGCAGCCCAATGTCCAGTTTTGCCTCTCTTTTACCTTTATATGTCTAAAAAAACTCTTGCAATCTTCTTTTATATTACTGGCTGGTTTACCCTCATATTTAATCTTCTCCCTCCTTATTTCTTTTTTAGTTGTCGTCTGTTGGTCTTTGTAGGCTTCCCAATCCCCTGGTTTCCCACTGCTCTTCGCCGCATTGTATGCTTTCCTTTTAGCTTTTATGCTGTCCCTGACTTCCCTTGTCAGCCATGGTTGCCTCATCCTCCCTTTAGTATGCTTCTTCTTCCTACAGACGAATTTTTGCTGTGTCTCCCAAATTACTCCCAGAAACTCCTGCCATTGCTGTTCCACTGTCTTTCCTGCTAGGCTCATCACCCAGTCAATTCTGGCCAGCTCTTCCCCTATGCCTCTGTATTTGCCTTTATTCAACTGTAATATCATTACATCTGATTCCAGCTTTTACCTCTCAAATTGCAGAGTAAATTCTATCATATTATTTTCACTTCTCCTAAGGGTTCCTTCACCTTAAGCTCTCTTATCAAATCTGCCTCATTACACATCACTAAATCTAGAATTGCCTGTTCCCTAGTGGGCTCCACCACAAGCTGCTCCAAAAAGCCATCTCATAGACGTTCCACAAATTCCTTTTCTTGGGATCCTTGCTTAGACCATACTTGGAGTATTGTTTGCCATTCTGGTCACCATATGATAAAAAGGATATACAGGTTATGATGGTATCAGAAATGTGTGGGTACTTATCCGGCAAGGAGTGACAGGCTGGGTCTTTTCTGTTGAAAAAAGAAGCTGAGGGGTCATCTTTAAAAGGTCTTTAAAAATTAAGAAAGGCTTTGATAGACTGGGTAAAGAGAGAATATTTCCTCTTGTGGGAAGAACATAACTAGAGGCCATCAATATAAGGTAATCACCAAGAAATTCAATAAGGAATTCAGAAAAAAAAACTTCTGAAGTGAGAATGTGGAACTTGTTACACAGGGAATGGTTGAAGTGAATAGTACAGTTGCATTATTGCATTAAGGGGAAGCTCGACGAGATTTGAGGGAGAAGGGGATAGTGGGTTACGATGATAAGTTTATATGAGGAAAGATGGGAGGGAGCTCAAGTGGAGCATAAACAGCAGCTTGGATTGGTGGCCTGAATGGCCTGTTTCTGTTCCGTATATCCTATGCAATATGTAAGCTTCATACTCTGTCCACATAACTCTTTGTTGGTTTTAAAGGTGCTATGTGAGATGCATAATCTCCAACTAATTTCTAGGACCAGCTACATTTCTTCAATTCTGTAAATATCGATGAGAGAATTCTTAAAAATGACTGGTGTGGGAAATAGACATATTACATTGATGCATCGGGTCAGTTCTTCTGTGAATGAGGCTTCCCAATAGAGGAAACATTAATTTGCACCTTCTTGTGTTGCATTAAACCTGGGAGTAATAGATGTTATTGGGGTTGTTCTACTTGGAGCAGAGAAGGCTCACAGGAGATTTAACAGAGGTGTCCAAAATCAGGAATGGTTTTGATAGAGCAAGTGAACACAAAATATTCCCAAAGGTAGAAAGGTTGGTAACCAGGGTACACAATATAAAGGTGACTGATAAAGAAACCGGAGAAATGTTTTTTACACAACGAGTTTTTGTAATCTGGAATGCACTACCTGAAAAGGTGCAGAAGCCTTTCAATAGACTAAGGGGTAGGTCAGCGGATGAGCAATGGCAGACATTGAAACAGATATTTCATAAAGTTCAGCAAAAAATTTATCCCGGTCAAAAAGAAGGACTTGATGAGAAAGATGAACCACCCGTGGTTAACAAAGGCAGTCAAGGAGTATCCAATCAAAACCTAAGGTATACAAAGCAGCAAAATCTAATGGTAGGCCAGTGGATTGGGAATTTTTTAGGAACCAGCAGCGGATGACTAAAAAGCTAATAAAGAGAGAGAAAGTTGATTATGAAAGTAAATTGGCAAGAAATATAAAAACAAACAGCAAGAGCTTCTACGGGTATATAAAAAGAGAATGGCTAAAGTGAGCGTGGGACCCTTCGAGGATGCAACTGGAGAACTGATAACGGGGAAGAGGGAAATGGCAGATAATTTAAAACAACATTTTGCATCGGCCTTCACAGTGGAGGACACTATAAACATCCCAAAGATATCAGATAAGCAAGGAGCTAAGGGGAGGAAAGATCTTGTAACAGGCTCTATCACGAGGGACAAAGTATTTGACAAACTAATGGGGCTAAAGGCAGTCAAGTTGCAAGGGCCTGATGGAATGCATCCAAGGGTTTTAAAGGAAGTGGCTGCAGAGATGGTGGAGGTATTGGTCGACATATTCCAGAGCTCACTGGAGTCCGAGAGGGTCCCAGCGGATTGGAAAATCGCTAATGTGACGCCTTTGTTCAAGAAGGGAGAGAGACAAAAAGCAGGCAGCTGTAGGCCAGTCAGCCTAACATCTGTCATTGGGAAAATGTTAAGAAACCATTATTAAGGAAGAAATAGCAGGACACTTAGAAAAGCTTAACAATCAAACAGAGTCAACATGGTTTTGTGAAAGGAAAATCATGTTTGACAAGTTTGGTAGAGTTATTTGAGGGTACAACAATCAAAGTTGATTAAGGGGAACTGGTCGGTGTAGTGTATTTGGATTTCCAGAAGGCATTTGATAAGGTGTCACATAAAGGGTTATTGCACAAGGTAGGAGCTCACAGTATTGCGGCTAATGTATTATCATGGATTGGGGATTGGTTAACACACAGAAGAGAGAGTTGGGATTAATGGGTCTTTTTCAGGTTGGAAAGATGTAACCAGTAGCGTGCCACAAGGATCAGTCCTAGGGCCTCAATTATTTACTATCTATATTAATGACTTGGAGAAGGGGGCAGAGTGTAATGTATCCAGATTTGCTGACCATACAAAAATAGGTGGGAAGCCATGTTGTGATGAGGACATAACGAATCTGCAAGGGGATATGGATAGGTTGAGTGAGTGGGAAAAAACTTGGCAGATGGAGTTTATTGGAGGTAAGTATGAGGTCATGTACTTTGGTAGGAAGAATCAAAAGGCAGACTATTATTTAAATGGAGACCGACTCAAAGAAGTGCAACATAGAGGGCGTTCTTGTGCATGAAACACAAAAAGTTAGCAGAAGGCAAAGGAATTTTGGCCTGTATTTCTAGGGGGTTGGAGTTTAAAAATAGGGAAGTATTGTTACAACTGTACAGGGTGTTGGTGAGGGCCGCACCTGGAGTACTGTTTACAGTTTTGGTCCCTGTATTTAAGAATGAATATACTGGCATTGGATGCAGTTCAAAAGAGATTCACTGGGCTGATTCCAATGATGAAAGGGTTGGTTTTCAAGGACGGCTGAACAAGTTAGGCCTTTATTCACTGGATTCTGAGGGGGCTTGACAGGGCTGATGTTGAGAAAATGTTTCCACTAGTGGGGGAATCTCAAACTAGGGGACATAGTTACAGAATAAGAGGACACTCATTTAAAACTGAGATGCAAAGGAATTTCTTCTCTCAGAGGGTAGTGAATGTCTGGAATTCTCTACCCCAGAGAATTGAGGAGGCTAGATCACTGAAAGTATTTAAAGAGGAGGTGGATAGATGTTTGAAATATCGGGGCATTGAGGGCTACGAGGAGCTGTCACAAAAGAGGAGTTGAGGCCTGAGGCAGATCAACCATGATCTTATTGAATGGCGGGGCAGGCTTGAGGAGCCGAATGGCTTATTCCCGCTCCTATTTCTTGGGCAGAATATTGCCTTCAGCGTGTGGGGGCTGGACTGACACGCTGACACGTAAAATGACGCGTGATGACATCGAGCGTGGGTCCTGACGTCATCGCATGTCATTTCGATATTTCATTCAGTGGGCACGCGCTGGAGGGGGCTGCGCGCCCGCCAAATTGTCAACGGCCTATTAAGGCCATTAAAAAAGTAATTACACTTGTTAAGAATGCTGCCCGTCCAACCTTAAGGTTGGCAGGATGAGGTTTCCTGAAGGTTTTATAAAATAATTAAATAAATTTTCCAAACTTCACAAACATGTCTCAACTCATGTGACACTATCACCTGATGGGACATGTTTAAATAATTTTTTACCTAATTTATTAAAAGCTTTTATAATCCATTCAATCTCCCTCCTCTCCCACCTGCACAGGTAAGGGCTACCGGCTGCGTGTTACACAGGGCAGGCCTTAATCAGCCTGCCCGCTTAAAATGGCGGCGCGCAGCCAATCGCAGGCAGCAATTGGCTCCACACCTGCCCCGCCCGCTCCCGCCTAGCCCATCCGCCATAGGAAAAATTCTCCCCTTTATGTTCTTATGTAGAAGCAGATTCAGTAATAACTTTCAAGATGGCATAGTGGTATTGTCACTGAATAAGTAATCCTGAGACCCAATGTAATGCTCTGGAGACCTGGGTTTGAATCCTGCCATATCAGATGGTGGAATTTGAAATCCATAAAAATCTGGAATTAAAAGTTTAATGATGATCATTAAATCATTGCTTCCTGTAAGGACTCCATCCCATTCTCTCAGTTCCTTCACCTCCTTCACATCTGTTCCGATGATGCCACTTTCCAAAACAGTGCTTATGACATGTCTTCCTTCTTCCTTAACTGAGGTTTCCCATCCACAGTGGTGGAGAGGGCCCTCACCGTGTCCGACCCATCTCCCACGCCTCTGCCCTCACACCTCCCTCTCCCTCACAGAACCATGATAAGGTCCCCCTTGTCTTCATTTTTCACCCCACCAGCCTCTGCATTCAAAGGATCATCCTCCGCCATTTCTGGCAACTCCAGCATGATGCCACCACCAATCACATCTTCCCTTCATCCCCACTGTCAGCATTCTGTAGGGACCGATCACTCCAGGACACTCTGGTCCACTCCTCCAACACCTCAACTCCCTGCCACGGCACTTTCCCATGTAATCGCAGAAGGTGCAACACCTGCCCCCTTACCTCCCCCCTCCTCACCGTCCAAGGGCTCAAACACTCCTTTCAAGTGAAGAAGCGCTTCACTTGCACTTCCCTCTATTTGGTCTTTTGCATTTGCTGCTCCCAATGCGGTCTCCTCTACATTGGAAAGACCAAACGCAGACTGGGTGACCGCTTTGCGGAACACCTTTGATGTCTGCAAGCGTGACCCAGACCTTCCTGTTGCTTGCCATTTCAACACACCACCCTGTCTCATGCCCACATGTCCATCCTTGGCCTGCTGCAATGTTCCAGTGAAGCTCAACACAAACTGGAGGAACAACGCCTCATCTTCCCATTAGGCACTTTACAGCCTTCCAGACTTAACATTGAATTCAACAACTTCAGATCATGAACTCTCTCCTCCAGCCTTACCCCTTTTTGATCCCCTTTTTTCAAATATTTATTTTGCAATTTTTATATATATATTTTTCCTATCTATTTCTATTATTATTTTTAAAATTTATTTCCATTCATTGTTTTATCCCCACCTTTCAGCCTATTTCAATCTTTTCTCCCACATCGTCCCCTCCCCCCACCCCACCCCCACTAGGGCCATCTGTCACTTGCTCATCCTGCTTTCTACTCTTTGGCCACGATTTCCCAATCGGCAAGCGGGGGCCGGGGCCCGCTTACTGATGCGTAAAATGATGCGGGATGACGTCGGGCAGAACACAGCAGAATCAGCTGTGCGCCCGCCGACCTGTCAATGGACAATTGAGGCCATTGACAAACTCATTAAAGTAATTAGTGGACCTGCCCGTCAACCTTAAGGTTGGCAGGCAGGCCAGGAGCCCTGGCAGGCATTAGTTAAAGCATGAAACCTCAACCACGGGCAGGATGAGGTTTCATGTAGGTTTTTGAAAATGTACTAAAAGTGCCTTTGAAAGTGATGGACATGTCCCAACTCATGTGACAGTGTCACTCACAAGAGGGGGCTTATCAGGGAATTTTTTTTTTTCTATATTTAAGATTTTTTAGTGTGGAGCCAATCTCCCTGAGGCAGCACTTAGCCTCAGGGAGATGAGTGCACTCTTTCGTGCACATGCGCAAAAGAGCACATTCTCGGCTCAGAAAATCCCCCTCAAGCCCACACATGGAGCGCATAGTGCTTCCTGGCAGATTGGCCAGCCCAGGTAAAATGACAGCACGCCCCCAATTGGGGGCGACGATCAGAGGCGCACCTCCACATGCCCGCTCCTAAACTTCCCCCCCAACGGGGCGATAATTCTGCTCTTAATGTCACCATTAACACCTCCTTTAGCCAGTATCACCACCATCAACACCCCTTCGACCATTAGTTTATGACATTTTTGCAACCTCTCCTTTGCCTTCACCTAACACTGCCCACCACATTTCTACTTCTCTTTAGTTCTGAAGAAGTCACATGGACTCGAAACATTAACTCTATCTTTCTCTCCACAGATGCTTTCAGACCTGTTGAGTTTTTCCAGCAATTTTTGTTTTTGATTAAACCATCATTGATTGTTGTAAAAACCCATCTGGTTCACTAATGTCCTTTAGGGTCATCCACTGTCCTTACCTGGACTGGCCTACATGTTACTCCAGACCCACCGCTATGTGGTTGACTCTTAAATGCCCTCGGAACTAGGATGGGTAATAAATGCTGGCCACATCCCATGAACAAATACAAAAAAATACTGTAAAGGAAAAAAAATTACAGGGTTTTGGGGAAACTGCAGGAGAGCAGGTCCAATTTAATAGTGCTACCCAAGAACTGTCCTAAACACAATGGGCCAATAACAACCTTTTGTGATAATGCTTAGTTCCTAATGAGGGAAACACTTAATTCCCATGGGTCACATTCCTTGTTTTGATGAATAGAGAATGTCAATAACTTAGCAGCAATAATAATCCAATTTAAATTCAGGCAAACTCTCTTCACCCAGAGAGTAGTCAGAATGTGAAACTTGTTACCACATACAGTAGTCGAGGTGAATAGATAGATGCATTTAATGAAAAAAAAGATAAACATAAACACAGGAGGGAGAAAGGAATAAAAGGTTATGCTGAAAGTGTTAGATGAACTAGTGTGGCTTTGTGTGGAACATATACATCTATATGAACTAGTTGACCTGAATAGCCTGTTATTGTGTTGTAAACTCTATGGGCTGAATTTAATGACTATTGTCCTGTCCACCAGCCGGAAAGCCAGGGGCAACCATGCCACAGCCATTTTCAGAAGACCCGATGGGATTAAATATTAATCAGACAGTTAACTGTCTGCTATTGGAGCTTTTGTGCCTTTGAAGGCAAAGATTCCACTTCCAAGAGCTGGCCATTTCCATTGAATAGCAACTTTTAATAGCAATTGGCCACCAGTTGGAAAGGCTGTTCTTGACCTTTCCCGTTTGTTCCTGACTTGGTCGGGGGGGATGGGGGGGGGGTGGGGGGGGAGGAGGTGGTGGTATTGTACAATTGGGAAGGTTGGGAAGGTAACAGGCACCCCATACTCAGCTTCCCCTCTCGATTGTATGGTCTCCCCCGCTTACCAGCCTGCTCCCGAGAATGGTGGGTGTGGGTGGGGTGTGGAATTAAATTCCTCCCTTTATAACTCCATGTAAATAACGTTGGACTACACATACTCCACTCTATTATTGTACCAACAAAAAGTAAAGAAGACAATAAGAGAGCAGCAGACTGACAGATTTGTTCGTCACAGTTATCTTGACTGCTACCCATGACAACTGTAAATTTTCCCTGGACCTGTTTCTGTGCTGGAAATTCTATGTAATGTTATGTTATATTTGAAATAAGCTATATAAAATAATTTTATCAAATGTAAATACAGGAAAGACCTTTAAGGGGAAAACAATGTAAGTTAATGTTTTATGGGGGTAGCAAATTCCAATAGGGTTACTCACATCAGTTTGCTATAACTTCCAAAACATTACATAATCTAGTTCCAACAGCCAACTAATAATGTTTCATTATCTGGACTTACTTGTAAACAGATACTACAGGAATAGCCTCCAGGGTTGTGTTCCCAAGCTACTTGATGCCAAAAAATGCTTATGCAACTCAGTACGAAAGATAAATGAAAAATAAATCACCTGTGGGCTCTTCCTCTTCTTCTTCATCATCATCTTCACACTCCTCTGGCTTTTTACCCTCCATTCTTTCCTCTTTTTGAGTACTGGTGTTAATATTCATCATACCGATGTCTGGGAGGCTTCCCTCCTGATTTACTAACCTGTTGGCAAGTTATTAGTTAAGAAAACTTTAACCAGCATGTTTTACTCTTATCGAGAATAGGTGCAGAGATTTCTCAACTTAGAATTACAAGCACTTTATGCTAACTTTTTACAGAAGTCTTTCCATATGATCATGTGTACATCAGAATGTTAGAGTTTTAGATTAATTGTTTGGCTTATGCAGCAACTATCTAAAGCAGGTGCATATTAAAAGTGGTGCTTCAATTCACAGCCTGCAGTTTGTTGTTTTTATGAATCATGCTTAAACTTGACATTTTCCACTGGGAGAAAATTGCCAGAGTTTAAGTGGAGAGCATGAAATGATAACATATGAGAGCAAGCATTTCATGTCTTTGGAAGACTTACGCATTCTGGCGATTTGATATGTATTGCTTGATTCTGTACAGAATAATTCACATAGGAAGAAAAAGAGGATGAGTACAGAAACCTTATGAAAGAATTTTTTTTTTAAAAGATTTGCATGAAGCCAGACAAAGCTTATTATCTTTAAAATATGCTGTTTACTGTTTCTCTCTGCATTGTATTCTTTTCTGGTTAGGATAATACATGCAACTCCCAACATTCGTTGCTTATATTTGCAAAACATCAACACATTCAAATATTAATCGCCATTCCATATTTGAGATGTGTTTCAGACTGTGCTCATTTTGTTTAGGCGTACATTCAAAAGTTAACATTTCATTCTGCTTGCTTTGTTAGAATCAAAAATTACAAAATATTACCAATTTGCAGTTGCATTTGAATATCTTACAAAATGAAGGAAGGCACTTGCATGCTTTAGAAAATATAGATCATGCACTTTCTAGACAAACTATACATGGTAGCACAGTAGCTTGATAATATTCACAAATAAAAATTTTGCTTGAAAATTTTCTTTAAGAATAAAGGTATTTGTGGATGTTATATACATGGCATACTCCATTGGTAATCGAAGGGGATGTTTTACTTTGACCATGAACGTTAATGAAGAATTGGACATGTAGCAACCACATAAGCAAGGCAAGGAGAAGGTGGTAATAATTATTTCATCCATCTCTATCTCATTACTTGATTGTACATGGACTAGAGAACACCGATTCAAGATTTGGATAAGAGATGAAGGGGGAAAGTGAAGAACAACTTTTTTACACAGCGAGTGGTGGTGACCTGGAATTCAACACCCCCGAGGCTGATGGATGCAGAAACAATCAATGATTTCAAAAGGAAAGTGCAGGGCTACAACGACCAAGCAGGTCAGTAGACTGACTACACGGCAGGAAGCTGACATGGACTTGATGGGCCAAATGGCCACTCTATGACCCAGATTTTCATGGAGTTGGAATGACTCTAGAGCTATTTAAAAATGGTGAGCAGGACAAATCAGGGATTCCGGTGCCCATTCTGGCACCCCCAGTTTTCACTGACACAGGATAAGGGTGTGAGTAGTGAGCTCACACCCTGTGCTCACAGCCTGGCCTGCTTCTTTGCAGGTGTAGGCATCTCCTAGCCCTGCCCCTCTCCCCACAATTTTTGTGGAGTTGGGCCAGCTTCTCCATGACTTGTGGTTGATGGATCTCAGAGGAGTCATGAATCATAGTGTGGATTTAGGAACCTTTTGAAAGATAAGTTCAAAAGGGCTTATCTGTGCCTCTTATGCCCTCTCCGACTCAAAGCAAACTTATGCCTTCCACTCACCACCATGACTTCTTATAGCCCCCATGTCAACTCATGAATTTTCCATGCCCATTCACCCAGTGTGCACTATGTACAGAATCAATGAACCATCCAGTGATAACGGCATGTGTGGAACTGCTTAGAAAACATGTCATTCATGCCCCATGGGGCTTGACTGAGAGCTCAGACTTTGAAAGGGATTATGTGAGTAGGAGGTTGTTTACACAGCTGGAAAGAACTGTTGACATGTGAAGTGCTTAACGCTTCTGTTACTGATAATTTCATGGCCTGTTTTATTGGTACTTTTATACGGATTATAGAAACACCAGTTTTTTTTAAAGAATGATGAATGAGTGATTGTTTTTTTTTAAAAAAAGTTTCACGCATGCCATTGTTACAATTGGGTTCATTGCTTTTGTACAGTGTATACTGGGTGAATGAGCATGGAAGGGCCATGAGTTGGCATGAGGCTATAAGGGGCCATTGGGGGTGGGAGGCATGAGTTGGCATTGAGTTATTGAGTTAGCATGGGGTCTATAAGGGATCGTGGGGGTGGGTTGGCATTGAGTTGGTAGGGGGACATGGAGGTGGCATGGAAGTGGGTGGGGGGGTGGGGGGAAGGGCTACAAGGCCTAAGATGTAACCAAACAATGAGACTAAGTTCCAGAGAACCAAGGTGGGCCTTTAAACCAGCCTGCCTTGGAACACGGCCGCCACAGTGGCCACTTCCAGGGTCCGTGGGCCCAACTCTACCCTACACCTGCACTCCCCCCACCCCATCCATTCCGAAGCAACTTTGGTTATGTGAAAGAAGGACAAGATTTCAATGCATTAGCACAGCAGTTCCTTCTGGATTTCTCAGAGTTAAAACACTTGTTAAATGTTAAAAAAACAGAGTTAAAAGCCAAGAACTGCTTCTGTTACCAAGTTTTCTCTTTAACCTATGCTCTTTTAAAAATCAGTGGCAGAGATTGTGATGGCTTTAGAGGATTCAGTGCAGAATGGAGGGACTGCTTGGGGAATTAAATCTGATCTGATTACAGGTTCAGGTACACTGACCCATTCCTGTGTCAAGCATTTGTACTGTGTTTTGCCATTTCCATTTTAGTTTATCACAGTAACAAGCATCACAATGTTTCTGAGTGCTAATTTAAAGATTACGCCAATGACAACACCAATAATTTAAGGGATAGCAGTTTGTGCAATGAAGAAAGTTTAAGCAGCCTAAAGAAAATCTTATTACTCCAATTTAGTAAAATTGCAGGTTAGCACTTGGTTAAACAGATTATCACCCATAATAGTATGATCAGAAAATAACAGCTTTTGAGGACAACTTCATTTTCTCTGGAGAAGTCAATACATAGATAAACTTTCTTCTTTTCTAATAATATCAAAGAACAAAGAACAAAGAAAAGTACAGCACAGGAACAGGCCCTTCAGCGCTCCAAGCCTGAGCCGATCATATTAGTTGTCAAACTAAAACATTTTGCACTTCCGGGGTCCATAATTCCTCTATTCCCATCCTATTCATGTATTTGTCAAGCTGCATCTTAAACACCACTATTGTACCTGCTTCCACCACCTCCTCTGGCAGAGAGTTCCAGACACTCACTACCCTCTGCGTAAAAAACTTGCTCCACACATCTCCTCTAAAGTTTTCTCCTCTCACCTTAAATCTATGTCCCCTAGTAATTGACTCCTCCACCCTGGGAAAAAGCTTCTGACTATCTACTCTGTCCATGCCACTCATAATTTTGTAAACTTCTATCAAGTCGCCCCGCAATCTCCGTCGCTCTAATGAGAACAATTTGAGTTTCTCCAACCTCTCCTCATAGTTAGTAACCTCCAAGCCAGGCAGCATCCTGGTAAACCTCCTCTGCACCCTCTCCAACACCTCCATATCCTTCTGCTAATGTGGCGAACAGAATTGCACGCAATATTCCAAGTGTGGCCTAACCAAGGTTCTGTACAGCTGCAGCATGACTTCCCAGCTTTTATACTCAATACCCCTGCCGATGAAGGCAAGCATGCCATATGCCTTCCTGACTATCTTATCCACCTGCGTTGCCGCTTTCAGTGACTTGTGGACCTGTACACCCAGAACCCTCTACCCGTCAATGCACTTAAGGGTTCTGCCATTTACTGTATAATTCCTACCTGTATTGGACCTTCCAAATGCATTACCTCGCATTTGTCCGGATTAAACTCCATCTGCCATTTCTCCACCCAAGTCTCCAACTGAGCTATATCCCGTTGTATCCTTTGACAATCCTCTTCACTATCTGCAACTCCTCCAACTTTAGCGTTGTCTGCAAACTTACTAATTAGCCCAGTTACATTTTCCTCCAAATCATTTACGTATACTACAAACAGCAAAGGTCCCAGCAGTGATCCCTGTGGAACATCACTAGTCACAGCTCTCCATTCAGAAAAGCACCCTTCCACTGCTGCCCTCTGTCTTCTATGATCAAGCCAGTTATGTATCCATCTTGCCAGCTCACCTCTGATCCCATGCGACTTTACCTTCTGTACCAGTCTGCCATGAGGGACCTTGTCAAAGGCCTTATTGAAATCCATGTAGATAACATCCACTGCTCTTCCATTGTTGATCATCTTTGTCACTTCCTCGAAAAACTCGATCAAGTTAGTGAGACATGGCCTCCCCTTCACAAAACCATGCTGCCTCTCACTAATATGCCCATTTGCTTCCAAATGGTAGTAAATCCTGTCACAAAGAAAATTTTCCAATAATTTCCCTACCACTGACGTAAGGCTCACCAGCCTGTAATTTCCAGGATTATCCCTGCTACCCTTCTTAAACAATGGAACAACATTGGCCATTCTCCAGTCCTCTGGGACCTCACCCGTAGCCAGTGAGGATACAAAGATTTCTGTCAAGGCCCCAGCAATCTCCTCCCTTGCCTCCTTTAGTACTCTGGAGTAGATCTCATCTGGCCCTGGGGACTTATTCAACTTAATATTCTTCAAGACGCCTAACCCTCCTCTTTTTTGATCTCAACATGATCCAGGCTATCTACACACTCTTCCCTAGGCAAATCGACCGCTAAGTCCTTCTCTTTGGTGAATACTGATGAGAAGTACTCACTTAGTACCTCTCCCATTTCTTCTGGCTCCACACACAGATTCCCACCTCTGTCCCTGAGTGGGCCTATCCTTTCCCTGGCTACCCTCTTACTCTTAACATAGTATAAAAGGCCTTGGGATTTTCCTTAATCCTGTTTGCCAATGACCTTTCATGACCCCTTTTAGCCCTCCTGACTCCTTGCTTAAGTTTCTTCCTACTTTCTTTATATTCTCCTCGGGCTTCATCTGTTCCCAGCCTTCTAGACCTTACGAATGTTTCCCTTTTCTTTTTGTCTAATCTCACACAATCCTTCATTATCCAAAGTTCCTGATACTTGCCATACATATCCATCATCCTAGCAGGAACATGCTGGTCCTGAATTCTTATCAACTGACGTTTGAAAGCCCCCCACATGTCAGTTGTTGATTTGCCCTCAAACATCTGCCTCCAGTCTAGATTCCTCAGTTCCTGTCTAATATTGTTATAATTAGCCTTCCCCCAATTAAACATCTTAACCCGAGGACTCCTGTTATCATTATCCACCAGTACCTTGAAACTTACTGAATTATGGTCACTTTTCCCGAAATGCTCCCCTACTGAAACTTCGACCACCTGGCCAAGTCCATTCCCTAATAATATCGATGGCACGATTTTACCTGTGGGCTTCAGGACACTGACATCAGGTTCAAATAAGTGGGGTTGGGGGGAGTCAGATGCCTGCACTGTATGGGGGACAGTCACCCGGCTGCGATTTTCCCTGAATCGGCCAATTAGTGGCCAAATCGAGGGCTCATCATCCAATTTAGGATGCCGGGTGGCTTCTTTTGAAGCTAAAGGGCCCTCTATCACTGAAGCAGGCTGCCTTGTTAAGTAAGCAAGAGAGAGGGCACAAGCATTTTGAGATGCCCTCTCTCTAATATTTTATAGTTAAAACAACTGGGCCACCACTGTGCAGGGGAAGCCCCTCCACAGGATGGCCT
This sequence comes from Carcharodon carcharias, assembly GCF_017639515.1. Lineage (NCBI taxonomy): Eukaryota > Metazoa > Chordata > Chondrichthyes > Lamniformes > Lamnidae > Carcharodon > Carcharodon carcharias. The sequence continues at coordinate 173,473,815 of NC_054472.1, forward strand.
GTGGCTGCAGCTGAAACCAGACAGGTGTGGAAGGTCTCTTAAGCCTGACTGTCAGCGTCCAACAATAGGCCTTTAACAAGTTGAGTTGGCTACCAACCACTTACAGGCAGGTAGCCCTGCTGGCCTCATCCATTCTGCCTCCAGGGATATGGCCTATGCATGGTGCCAGGAAACAGGCATGCCAGGCGGTGAAACAAGTTTATGCACCCATCCACCTCCGTGCTTGCAAAAATCAGGATCTAACAAATTCGGGTACAGGAAACCATGCTTTATATGGAAAGTAAGGGCAGGATTTTTCAGTCGGTGTGCAGGGGCGGGCCCGACACGCTGACGTGTAAAATGACACACGATGATTCGTTCGGCAGGTGCGTGCCGGAGTCAGCTGTGTACCCACCGATATATAAATGGCCAATTAAGGCTATTAAGGAAGTAATTAATGTTAGTGAACGCTGCCTACCCAACTTTAAGGTTGGCGGGCAGGTGAAGATGCCAAGTGGCCTTTACGTTTTTTAGGAAACCTCATCCACGAGCGGGATGAGGTTCCTAAAGCTTTTATTAAATAAATAAAAATTCCAAGATATAAAAACATAATTCATCTCATAATTTTTTCTCCATTTATTTAATTATTTCAATATTGATCGAAATGCTGTTTCATGCACATGCGTGAAAGAGCATTGGCCCCAACTCTCCCTCTTCCCCCTTCCCGCACAGGTAGCGTTACAGCTCAATAAGGCTCGTGTCTTACTCTGGGCGGGTCTTAATTGGCCCACCCACATAAAATGGTGGTGCGGACCTGATCGCAGGTGGCGATCAGCTCTACGACCGCCCCCGTCCGCTCCCGCCAAGCCCGCCCACCACCTGAAAAATTCAGCCCTAAGTATTCTGGATAAATTGCCATTTGAGCCATTTTCATGGATTCATTGCACAAACATGTTAAGCATATCATTGCAGATGGTCAATTGTTTTGAGAGTTATACTATCTAAGTGGCTAATCTGAGAAATGAGTAATTTGAGTGAATGCTATGATGGGCTGGTTTTTTATTGTCCACAAGAATTAAATTCAGATTCAAGGAACTATCCTGCGGGAAAAACCGCTTGGCATCCAACTTTTTGATTATATCCCTGTGAAGTGCTTAAAGACATCTTTCTCCATTAAAGATGCTAAATAAATGAAAGGTTTTGTTGCTATTATAATTTTTATTTGTTTATATTTTTTAATATTAGATTTGGGTATTGTCTTTGGATATATAGAGTATTCTATCTAGGCAAGGTGTTAAAAGTTAGAAATTCAACAGTAACATTTTTTAATAATAACTGAAGTGGAACCTTAATTTCAGTACAAACTGTTTTCTTTTCAATATTTTAAATGAAGAATTAAAAATAAAATCTCCTATCTGTCAGTAGAAGTCCAGAAGTACCTCACTTCACTGTTGCATTGAGGAGACTCAAGATTCCCTGAAATGTGTTCAAGTGACATTAGCCACTGGTTCAATTAATGAAGTTCTGAAATTCTTTGTGTCTTCACTAAATTATAACTAGAAACTGGGAGAAACCCCAAGAAATAGGCATTTCTTTGTCTCTGTTAGCCAGTCATTTGTTTAAAAACTTCATGCTAGTTAACATTGACCATTTGTAATACTGGACAATTAGTCAGATGACTAATTGATGACTTTAAATTTAAAGTAGGCTGCTATACCATTAATGCAAGCCTTGATATTTGATTCAAGATAACATTTTTATTAGAAAACACCATACTATAAATACCAAAATTACTGTTAAAACATTATATGCATCTTATGATCTCTATATTCAGGATGCAAATAAAAATATGGTGCAGATAATTGGGATTGTCGTGCAAAAGCAGTTCCAAAATAAGAGTGTGACTTGCATGCCGCAACTTTGGGCAGATTAGAAAAAAATTGCAAGGAACTTTTGTGATTACTAATGGAAAGCACAACAGTACCCACCTATTTACTAACAGATAAACACGCCCATTAACTTTGGCATGGCTGGAAAATGGAGTAATGGCAAACACATAAATGGACAAAGAGAGAAAGAAGAAAGAAACAGAGGTAATAAGAAACCACTAAAACTGTCACAATTAGCTAACACACCACAACACACAGTTAAGTGATTTTTAAGATTACATTTACCACAGAAGCAATGGAAAATAATAAATATTAGCAAAGGTAAGGCAGTGTTTAATATTATTATTAACATTGAGGGGATGGTAGCATAGTGGTACATTACTGGACTAGAGGTCTGGACTAATGATCTGGAAATATGACTTCAGATCTCACTGTAGCAGCTGAAGAAATTAAATTCAGTAAATTAAATAAATCTGGGACATAATGCTAATATCAGAAATAGTGAACACGTAATTTTTGGATTGTCGTAAAAATCCATCTGCTCGACTTTCTTTAGGGAAGACATATGCTATTCTTATCTGGGCATGGACCCTGACAACATCCCAGCTGTAGTGCTGAATTCTTGAGCTCCAGGATTAGCAGCACCTCTAGCAAAGTTTCTTTCAGTACAGCTGTAACAATAGCATCTACCTGACAAAGTGGAAAATTGACCAGATCCTGTCAACAAAAAGCAGGGCAAATTCGATCTGGACAATTACCATTCATCAGCCTGCACTCAAACATTAGCAACGCGATGAAAAGTATCAGCCACAGTGCTATGAAGTGGCACTTACTAATAACCTGATTAACCATACTCAGTTTGGATTCCACCAGGACCAGTAAGCTCCAGACCTCATCACAGCCTTGAACCAAACATGGACAAGGATGTGAATTCCAGAGGTGAGGTGAGTGACTATCCTGACATCAAGGCAGCATTTGACTAAATGTGGCATCAAGGAGCCCTAGTAAAATTGAAGTCAATGACAATTAGTGACCACCACTGGCTGGGGTCATAACTAGCACAAAGGAAACCGGTTGTGTTTGATAGAGACCAAGGGCAGAATTTTCTGTTATTGGGCGGGCGGGCCTGACCCAATCTCCGGCGGGCGGGGAGACAATTCCTGCCGGAGAAGCAGGCCCCGCCGCCATTTTATGTGGGCGGGCCATTTAAGGCCCACCCAGCGTGACATCCGTCGGGAAGCGCTCTGCGCTCCCTGTGCAGACGGGGGGATTCCCCAAAAGCGAGAGTGCACTCTTTCACGCATGCGCGCGAAAGAACACACATCTCCCTGAGGCTAACTGCTGCCTCAGGGAGATTGCTTCCACGTTGAAAAATATTAAAAATAGAAAAAAAAATTCCCTAACATGTCCCCCTCATGTGATAATGTCACATGAGATGGGACATGTTCATAATAACTTTATTACAACTTTTGAAACCCTGCATGAAACCTCATCCCACCGCTGGATGAATTTTCATGTTTCATCTATTTGCCGCCAGGGCTCCTGGCCTGCCCGCCAACCTTAAGGTTGGATGGGCAGGTCCTTTAATTGTATAAATGATCCTGTCAATAGCCTCAATTGGCCATTGACAGGTCGGCAGGCCCACAGCTGATTTGCTGCAGGCCCGCCTTCCTGAAAATTTAAATGGGGCGGGATGACATCGGGGGTTCTGCCCGACGTCATCCCATGTCATTTTACTCTTCGGCGAGTGGACCCTGCTCCCTGCTCGCTGACAGCAAAATTCTGCCCCAATCATCTAAACCCCAGAACATAGCTGCAGGAGTTCCTTAGGGCTTTGTACTAGGCCCAACCATCTGTAGCTGCTTCAATGACCTTTCTTCATCATATGGTCAAAAATGGGGACATACGCTGATGATTGAGAAGTGCTAAGTTTAGTTGCAACTCTTCACAAAATGAAGCAGTATGCGGCTGGATGCAAAAAGAGCAGGACTGATAAGTGGCAAGCAACATTCGGCCACCCAAGTGCCAGGCAATGACGATCTCCAGATATTACCCACCTTGCCTTGACATTAAAAAGCATCCCCTCACTGAATCCCCCCATAAATACTTTGGCTGGAAGAGCAGGTCAGAGGCTGGGTATTCTGCAATGAGAAACTCACCTCCTAACTCTCCAAAACCTTTCCACTATTTACAAAGCACAAATCAGGAGCATGATGGAATGCTCTCCACTTGCCTGGATGAGTGTAGCTCCAACAACAGCTCAGCTCGATACCATTTAGGCCTGGACACCATTCACATTTACTCCCTCCACCACTGCCACACAATGGCAGAAGTTTTTACTGTCTACAAGATGCATTGCCACAATTCATCAAGGTTCCTTTGAAAGCATGTTCCAAACCCACAATCACTACCAGCCAGAAGAACAAGACCATTAGCACATTTCTTCGATAATATCACCACCGTCAACACCCCTTTGTCCTTTTGTCTATGACATCTTTTGGTAATCTCCACCTATCACTGGCCCTCTATCCAGCTCTACCTGTCCCACCCCACCCCTTAAACCAGCTTATATTTCACCTCTTTTCTATTTTTCCTTAGTTCTGGTGAAGAGTCATATGGACTTGAAACGTTAACTGTATTCCTCTCCGCAGATGCTGTCAGACCTGCTGAGTTTTTCCAGGTATTTTTGTTTTTGTTGAGAAGAACCGGGCAGCAGGTACATGGAAACACCTTCAACTGCAAGGACCCTCAAAGTCTCACATCTCCTGACTTGGAAACATCTTGCTGCTCCTTCATTGATGCTGGGTCAAAATCCTGGAACTGCCTCTCTAGGAGTACTGTAGGAATACCTTCAACACATGGACTCAGCAGTTCACGCAGTACACCACCACATTCTCAAGAGAAATTGCAATAAATGCTGGCTTTGTGAGAGATGCCTGCATCCTGTGCATGAATAAAAAAAAACTCCACTTCATTCTGATACGCTTGACCCAAAATGTCTTAACTCTTATTTCTCATGATGTTACAACATTAAATCAGCTATACAATCTGTGCATAATCTTTTGGTTATGGATGGTGATTATTAACATTTTCAAGTGATTATTCATTGACTGTGTCACACCTCATATGCATGGGTCGAACCAGAGAAGGTCACATGCCCATCCTTTTGCCAAGGAATGTTGCATAATTTGTAGGGGTGATGAAAGGAATGTGAAAAATAAGGATGCTAAAATATGATTCACCAACTGAGTGTATTTATGGAGACATGATATACATGACATTCATCATGCTGATGATGAGCTACACTAAAAAACTTAGATGTTAAAATTAAGGTAGAATGTGGACAACCAATAATGCATCTAACCTAACAAGGGATCCAGATGCTGAAACAATTAGAGTTAATTTTAACCCAACTCACTCAGTGGAGCTGAACAGGTGGACAATTACATATGCACTGGTTATTTAGTTATTCAGATCCCACTTCTTTCGTGCCGGTTCTTATTTTAATCTGCAGATTTCTGCAGTTGGATGGAGCTTCTACCTAAAGCAGGCAGTTTTCACAAATATAATGAATCATAGAATGGTTACGGCACAGAATGAGGGCATTTAGCCCATTGTGCCAATGCTGGGTCTCTGTAAGAACAACTCACTGTTTCCCATTCCCCTGCCTTTCCCCAGTAGCCTTGTAAATTTTTTCTATACATATAGTTATCCAATTCTCTTTTGAGATGTCAACTGAATTTGCTTCAACTGCACTCTTAGGCAATGCATTCCATATCCTACTCACTCACTGCATAAAAAAAGTATTTCCTCATCTTGCTGATCTTTCTTTTGCTAATCATCTTAAATAAGTGTCCTCTGTTTCTCGGTCTTTCCTCCAATGGGAACAGTTTTTCCCTACCTATTGTCCAGACCCCTCATCATTTTGAACATCTCTGTCAAATCTCCTCTTAACCTTCTATTCTCCAAGGAGAACAGCCCCATCTTCTCCAACTCATCCACTTAAAGGTTTCAAAAGGCCCAAGGGTGAGCAGGCACCATGTAAAATTTCAAACAGGTCTGGTACAGGCAGTAGTCAGGCTGCCTGTTGGATTTTACAAGTCCCTCCACCTTCAAACCCACCAGCGTAGAGCATTAAGTCTAGCCCCTTGCATCCGGGAATATCAAGTACTTAGTCCTGCTATTTTTTTGAGTCAGGTTTCCATTGTTGCCACAACATCATATTTTTATGTAGATACCTGCACCTGCAGTTCATCAACCTTATTTACCATATTCCCTGCATTTGCAGACATGCACAGTAAACCTAATTTAGATCTCATTACATTCTCTCTTACTCTGACCCCAACTTATACCTTTCTATTTCCTGCACCAGTGCTATCTGTCTTTCCCTAGCCTCTCTGCATCTTGGTTTTCCTCTCCAATATTACCTCCTGGCTTCCACACCACTGCCAAGTTAGCTTAAAACCCTCCCCAGTAGCTGCAAATCACCTCACAAGGATAATGGTCCTGGCTCTGTATAGGTGCGACTTGTCTGTCCTGCACATCTCCCCCAGAACCAGCCCTGATATGCCAGCAATCAAAAGCCCTCCCTCCTGCACCATCTCTTCAGTGAGGCATTCATCTGCTCTATCCTCCTATTTCTATACTCTCTTGCACATGGTGCGGTGAGTAATCTGGAGGTTACTACCTTTGAGGGTCCTTTTTCCTACTTAGCTCCCTAAACTCTGCCTGCAGGACTTCATCCCTCTTTCTTCCGATGTCATTGGTACCAAATTGGACCATGACTGCTGGCTGCTCACCTTTCCCCCTCAGAGTACTCTGCAGCTGCATAATGCCATCCTAGATCTTGGCATCATGGAGGAAACACACCATCCTGGATTCACATCTGTGGCCGCAGAAACACGTGTCTGTTCCTTCAACTATCACTATTGCTTTTTCAATTTTCTCTTCGATGCCTTGTACAGCTGAGCCAGATGTGGATCCCTGGACTAGGCTCTGACTGCGCATGACAGGGCCATAGGAGTCCACTCTCACTAGTATTCGGAGCGAAATACTGGTTGGAAAATGAAATGCAGTCAGGGTAATCCTGCACTACCTGCTGGCTCCTTCTTGATTGCCTGACCGTCACTCATTTCTTCTCTCCCTGCATGCCCTTTAATCTTCAAGTTGACCACATTATTAAAAGTGCTATCCATGAAACTCTCAACTGCACAGATAGACCAGAGTGACACCAGCTGCTGCTCAAGCTTCAAAACCTGAAGTTCGAGCAGCTGCAGCTGATGACACTTCATGTACATGTGGTTCTTCAGGAGACAAGAAACATCCTGGAGTTCCACGTGTATCGGCGAAGACTGCAACAGTGCAGCCTGTGAAGAAACAGGGTATCCCTGACAGCAACTTCCAGATTTCCATGTTGAACTGATCATGTGCAAATGTCAGAAGTTGCTATCAATTTTAGCCAATAAGAACAGTGAGCACTGTTTGTACAGCAAGGTCTGGGTCATTATTACTGTAATATTGTCAAATATAAGCAAAATGAACAATAATACTTTCAGCCTTTTTATAAATATGTAGATTCCCATAAATGAATTTTGAAAACTGGAAAGGAGAATTGATACTCAAACCAAGCAATTCATTCTGTTGCAAAAAAATTACCTGTAATTAATGAACATTAAAAAGTGAGAAATCCCAGAGCTGCATTAGACCAAAAGAAAGATATGGTAGGACTGTCACATCTGTGATCATTAAAACCAATGAGTAGATTATTAATTGATCGCCTCTAATATCCTATAGGGCAATTTTTGTATTCCTACTGTTTCATTTACAATACAAAATGAGGCACCAGGATAACAAAACTTAACTGAAAACAACCAACTCAATTTACAAGTGGGCTTCAAAATGATTGACCAGCATTATCTCCGACCAGCATTATCTCCACCCTGCCACAGAAATTGACAGGTTCTTATGCCCATTGCAGGACAGTGATGCAATTTTGTGGACATTGGGTAGGGCATCTGCTATGCAGACTCTACATTTCTTGAAATATACACAGCTTGCTAACTCCAATCTGTTCTCAGAATTTTCTTGAGTGCTGGCAAGGCAAGCTAGCCAAAATTGATTTTTGTCATCAGGCAAGCTGCCTGCAGAGGTGCAACCAGCATCATTAGCTCGCCCCAAATACATAGGTCAGGCCAGGCCACCGATTCCAACTGATCCTCATACCTCTTGACTCATATTGGGCTGGACTTTCCAATGAGCTTTGGAACCGCGACGTCAGGAACAAATAGGGGTCCCGAGCCTACTCTTGCTGGAATTTGCCAGGGGGGGCCTCCACACTTGCTGTCCTATTAAGGGTAGTAGGGGATGCTGCTGGCCCAATCACAGAATTAGCAGCTCTAGAGACTTGGCAGCTCCAAAAAGAGAGGTAGGCACAGCTGAGACAGGCAGGAGACCTCAAGGGCTATTAAAAATTGAGGTGCCATTGGAGGCATAAAATTAAATTAATAATAATTAATGGTCGCACCTCTGCAGGCAGCTTTCATAACAAGAAAAATCAATTTTGGGTAGCCTGCCTCGCCAGCACTCAGGAAAGATTCTGGGAACAGATTGGAGCTGGCCAGGTGTACAAATGTCAAGTAATGTAGAGTCTGTAGAGTTAGCAGATGCGCTAACCAATTTCCACAAAATCGCATCACTGTTAGGCAATGGGCATAAGAACCTATCGTTAAACTAATACTGCAGAGCGGTTGTAGAATGGAAGGGAAAGCCCTCCTTGGGGATCATTTCTTCATTCAGCCCTGTTAAGGTGGCATGGAGCCTCCGGCTTTGATGACTCCCCAGCATGCTGCAGGGAAGCTATCTCCATTGAGCTGGCAGCCTTCCCACCCAAGGGTGGGGGGGCTATTCCACAACTAGCAAAATGCCAGCAAACCCAAAAACAATCACCCTTAATTGGAGCCTTAAATATTTAAATTGGTTGCCACATCCTTGGCACAGGTATCAACCCCACATCCTCCCCCACACTGGGGAAATTTCCAGGTAGTGTGAATATGTCTTGATGTAGCTCCCCCTTTTCACCACCCCTCCCACTATCTCCCACCTTTAACTCCTTTACCATGGGACAAGCAACGTTCTGACCATTGCTTCCACAGTACCAAGTCTGGGCCTGAAATAGGGCTTTGGACAAAAGTTTACCTTAATATCTTAAATACCATCTTCTTGAGCAGGATGCATTACATCAATGATTTTACAGTGATTGTCTGTCTTTTGTAAGACATAATTCTCATGTTTTTTTTCCAATTTAACTATGTAAAGGCTAATTTTTATCTTCACCACCTGGCTGCAATCTGGTGGAGTAGATTTACTGACTATTGTAGAACTGCCTGACTTTCATTCCACTGAAATCAATGAGATGAAAATGGGGTAGATTCTACCAGAGGTGAGTGATCCAGTTAACCAGGTTAGCATGCAGGTGTTGAGGAGGAAATGTAACTCTGTCCACTGATTTCAAATTTTTAACACATTGGGCGGGGCCCACTCGCCAAAGCGTAAAATGATGCGCAGTGATGTCAGGTGTGCAAACCGACGTCATCGCGCGTCAGATTTTCAGTTCAGCAGGCACACACGAGAGTCGGCTGCCCGCCCGCCGAACTGTCAAAGGCCTGTTAAGGCCAGTTACCTGTCAAATCAATAAACTGAGCTGCCCATCCAACCTTAAGGTAGGAGGGCAGGCAAAGAGCCCAGGCGGCTCATGGAACCTCATCCACGGGCGGGATGAGGTTTCATGAAGGTTTTTAAAGTCTTATAAAAATGTTTAATAAAATTAATAGACATGTCCCAGCTCATGTGACAGTTTCACAAGAGGGGACATGTCTTAAAATTATTATTTTTTTCCTTTATTAAATTTTTTTGCACTTAAACTAATCTCCCTGAGGCAGCTCTGTGCCTCAGGGAGATTTCTGCGCTCTTTCACGCACATGCGCAAAAGAGCGCAGGCCCCAACTCAGACAATCCAAGAGCGCTCAGCGCTTCTGGGCGCGCATCATGCTGGGCGGGCCTTAATTGGCCCGCCCAAGTAAAATGGTGGCATGCAGCCAATCACAGGTGGCGATGGGCTGCGCGCATGCCTGCGCCCGTTTCCGCGCCCTCCCTCCACCCCCCCCCCCCCTCCCCCCGACAGGGAGAAAATTCTCCCCATAAGTCAATAAAAAGCTGTAGTATTTCACCACGTTCCAAATGGTTAACATTAAAATCTGAAGTAGTCAATGATGGCTAATAAAACATATATTTAGGCTTTTACAATTAATATATGGCATATATTTACAACATATAATCCATTTCATATGCACAGTTATTGCAATAGATCAGAAAAATCACAGACAGAACTGAGATCATGAAGAAGAGTGGTCAAGAGATAGTCAACCCTAATGATTGATTTGCCAATACATTAGGGATTGTTTCTTACCTATAGATAGAGTTTTCCTGTTTGCTGGTAACAGCTTTTAAATCAGTGAGCTCCAGAAAACGATCATGGAAATAATGTAGATGTAATATACAGACCAGCAAGAAAGATGTGGGGATGAAAATACTAGTAAACAGATCTGTGATGTTGAATCGTTCTAATCCAAGGTCCTTCAATCTTTGATAAAAAGAAATAATATAATGCATAAGATTTTGAAATGAACTTGTACCATATTCTGACCAAAATAAACTGAGTTTTTGTTTCCAACTGTAGAATACAGAGCTACTTTTCAATGCTAAACACCAAAAGATGGAAGTTTATACATTTATCATTGTGCATAGACAGTGATAATTTTCACTTATTTTATCTTGCTTCAATTGAATCATAATCCAATGCATATAACTTACACAAGCTGTATGTGAAGTGTATTCAATTTGTCACTTTGATTAGTGGCAGTTATTAGTTCTTTACAGGTTTGTAATTTTTAAAAAAATCAATCTCAGGATGTGGTCGTTATTCACAAGGCCAACACTTATTTCCCATCCCTATTTGCATTGGGAAGATGTGGTGACTTTTCTTATTCTTTGCAGTATTATTAAATACTATACCTAATTAATGTTCAGTTCCACTCACTTTAATAAAGTTGTGCACTTACCTTAGCCATGTCTTTCTGAAAATAACAGGCATTTGTGATCAAATTAAACATTCTGGACTGTTGTGCAAAATACCTTCTACTACATTTGCTTGGTTACTCACTTTTCAATATCCATCCCTGTCATGTTTTGCCACAGACTTGGGAATGACTCAAACTGATAGGTGTACACAAGGACCAAGACCAGCATGGTATAGGAAACAACAATAATCCAAAAATATTTCAGGATCCGCCGCCACCAATCATAATGTACCTGAAAAAAACGCCTCCATAAATATAAATAGCCAAGGAAAATTTAACATAGCTAATTCCGACATGTAAAATCTTTGTATTCCCCTGTATCAGCCAGCAAAATAAATCTCAACCTCATGTGGCACAGTAGTAATAATTTTGTGATGCCACACTTATGCGCAGTTGGCAGCCTCCAAATGATATATCCCCACTTCCTTTCTGCTTTTCCAGCAACTTGGGTGAAAAAGAAAACCTTCTCACTCTTGCTTGCCTGCCACTACCCAGCGTATTATGGCAGTGCAGGTGGATTTAGGGTTTTAAGTGCACAATAATTGGCCACTTAAGGGCCTCAATAGGCCTAAGGGCAGGCAGGCTAGAGGACACCTTGCCCACCCCACATACTATGGGGACTAGGTTGGGGGTGGGCAGGAAGGCTGGTCTAGTCGCTCCCACTAAAAATATGCCCGGTGAGGGGGACTGTAAAATCCAGCCTCCTATCTCTCAATCACATTCCCTATAATTGCAGCTTTCTGCTGAGAATTCTAGGTAGTGGAGTAATTCCTAATATTGATTCTTTTTAAAAATATTCGTTCATGGGATGTGGGTGAGGCTGTTAAGACCAGCATTTACTGTCCATCCTTAATTGCCCTTGTATAATCACATCATTGACAAGAAAAAGCCAAACAGTCATTGCATTGCGACTTTTTAAAATTTATTCTATCATAGGATGTGGGCTTTACAAGCAGCATTTGTTGTCCATTCCTAAATTGCCCTTGAACTGCGTACCTTGCTCAGCCATTTTAGAAGGCAGATGAGAGTCAACCACATTGCTTTGGGTTTGAAGTTACATGTAGACCAGGTAAGGATGGTAGATTTCCTTCCCTAAACGACATTAGTGAACTAGATGGGTTTTAATGACAATTGATGATAGTTTTATGCTCACCATTACTGAGACTAGCTTTCAATTCTGATTTATTAATTGAATTTAAATTACACCTGCTGCGGTGGGATTTGAATCCATGTTCCTGGAGCCTGGACTAGTAATCTGGAGATCCAATGACATTATCGCTATGCCACTGTTTTCCTCAAATATGGACAAATATCAAATGTGTTGAAATGTAATAAATGGCATTATAATATAAATTATAATGGATTCAATACCATGTTTCAATAGAGGACTGTTGTCATTGATCAGTTTACAAACTTCTAACTCCTGGTCTAGGTTATCATCTGAATTCCTCAACACATTCACTCCTTTCAACACATTCCACATTGCATAGGAAACTTTAACTCTATCTGCCTATTTCAGCTAAATTTAAAACTGACCTTTTTGGAGCCAGGCCAATTATTTAAGGGTTATTTCTTGGGAAATCATGAGCATGCAGCCCGTGATTTTTCACTAACTAAAATTAATGGAGAGAAAATCATGGGGTATACTTCCATGTTTTTCTTCTGGTGTGCAGAATTACAGAACAACATTTATTATGCCTGATCATGTCCTCAAGAATATGCAGTGCACTTCATAATCAATAAATTATTTTTGCAATGCAATCACTATTGTTTTCAGGCATAAGTCTACATCACAAATTATTTATGAATACAATGACTACTATATACTCCCTACATCTATCAAATACACATAACCCCTCTTGATTTTTTGCTGATGATCTACTTCATTATTTAGTTTACAACATCCTCCTTTACCTTATATTTCATTCATTTATTAGTCTTGTGTGGAACCTCCAGATCCACAGCTATTTGGTTGACTCTTAACTGTCCTCTGAAATGTTCAGTTCAAGGGCAATTAGGGATGGGAAACAAATGCTGACTTTGCCAGCAATGTTCACATCCCATGAAAGAATAAAGAAAATTTGCATACCATTACATTGTGGCCATCCATTTATGTCACCCATCACTTTTGGTAATAAATCCTGGAAGTAGAAGGGAAAATCAAAGAACCAGCAAAGTAGCTCCTGAAAATTCCTGTCCTATCAGCTCATGCTGGGAAATTGACTCAAATTGAATGGAAAGTCTAGGTCAACGTCTTTACTCTTGTTAAACCTGCTTTTATCATTTCCTTTATAATAGACTGTAATACTAGATAACATCTGCAATTGATTTGTGCAATTTTTAGCTCCCTGCAGATCTTCTGAATTTTGTCCATTTCCTCAGAAAACCGTGTTCTCACATATTTATGCAATTTCCAGTTTAGTTTAATAATTTTTCGAATGTAAATGTCAAGCTAAGATAACAAATTATTTTAATCCGAGGCCCTTATTCTCTTTTGTTCAAAATACATCTAGATGTACATTTGGATCTGCGAATGCAGTTAAACCTATTACATATTTGATTACAGTATTCAAAAATACAATGCGGGTGAAACAGAACTATGGTCAGTATGTGAAACAGGTGATAATGAATCAGCTGCTCATTATATACCCTGCCCCATTTATCGAAAGGAAAATTGATCCAGGTGTTAAATGGGTAGCTCTTCAGTGTACCCTCTAATTTTTTTTGATAGTGTATGGGTGGTTTGTTTAAATGCATGACCCCTCTAAATTTTATTGCAATGACTTACACACACAGTAACTTAAAGGTGACAGCCTGTGCACAGCCTAGATGGAAATTTTTGGGTTACTGCATTAATATACAGCCCGCAGCTTAGAGAGACCGTTGCAGCCTATGTGCCACTGCTTGATTTGACCCCAATATTATTGTCAGGTAAGCACCAGGTACATTCAAATTTGAGTGAAGTAAGCCAGCCCTAATTGAAATATCCTTCAGGAGAAGTTCCACAGAAAGACATGAGGTTGGATTTTACAACCTCCCACTGGCATACTTGAAGGTAGGAGGGCTTATAAAATGCAGCATGACGCCTTCCTACCGCCTTCCCAACTGACTCCGTCCTGGTGTCTCATTTTACAGGTTGGGGGGGTGCAGTAGAGGTATTGGATGGCCAGCCTGTCCCTTGACCTATTGAGGCCCTTAAGTGGCTAATTAACACCCACTTAAATGCCTCATCACACCCCGCCTCTATTTCACCCACTACAGTGGAGGTCCATGCCATATATATAGATCAGTAGCTTTTATGAGGCCCGCTGGTATCAGGCAACAGGGGTGCAACCTCCTTTGGGGGTGCCCTGCACTGATCGGAGGCACCCCTCCCAAGATCATGCCCCTTCTTAACCCTCCCCTCCAGCCCTTGAAACGGTCCCCCCACCCCACCTTGCTGGGGCCTACAATCAGGGCCCGAAAAATATCCTGGACTCACCTGAAGTCTGGCATCTGTAACCTCCTCTTCTTTGGTGACTAGCTGTAGTCCCAGCATTGGCCACCACCAAAATCTGATGCTGCTGGGACTACAGAGCTTCCAGCCAATTGGATTGGTCAGCAGCTCTCTGAGGCGATACTTTCTCCCTTGAGCAAACTAATGCCCCTTCAAGTCTAAAATGGCCACGGGGCAGCCAGTTGTTTAGTGGATGAGCTCCCCACTGATTTTTTAATCAGGGGGAGGGGGGGTAGTGAGGGGAAGATGGCGCCTAGTAAAATCCAGCCCGAATCTAATTTCTTAAAATCTACTTTTCTGAATAGAGTAGAAAACACAATAAGGTACTAAAAATGAATTGCACTTTGACTGTTTTGGAAATTGAGAACAGCAGGGCAATTGAAGGCCTGAGTGGTTAACTGGATTAGACTTCCTAGGTCTGGATTTTATGGTATTCAGTGAGGTGAGGATGGTGGATCCAGAAATGCATTGTCCGCTGACTCCCTCCCCCGCTGTTTCTGTACACAGAATAAAATGTGGTGCAGCCAATTAGCAGTCATCGGGTGGTTGACAGCTAATTAGCTGAGCTAGTGGACTCCGTGCCCAATCGGGCCTTTAGGGAGGAACTTCTGGTGGGAGAGGGGTCAGGCCATGAACCAGAAGTTGGTCACAGCTATCTATTTAAAAGCATGGGTTGGTGGCAGCTGCAGAAGAAATCCAGCTTTGCAAGAACTGCATAGAAAGTGGACTGTTAAATCCATTGAAGTATTGGAGCAACAGCAGGTAAGACCTTGCCTTTCCACTTGGGTGACTATTGTGCCAGCAGCATCTCATTATATAAGGTCAGGGAAGAAAAAGCATTTGCTATGATGCTGGACCAGACCACCAAATGTTTGGTATAATCCAGTTAGGGGCCAGTAACCTGTTGTTTAAAGTAGACAAAAGGCAAATTTTTTGGCTTGGCAGGCGGGCGTAAAATGATGCGCATTGATGTCAGGGGGGTGTCTTGACGTCAATGCACAGTCGCGCGATATTTCATTCGGCAGCCACGCGCTGGAGTCAGCAGCATACCCGCCGACAGTTAAAAGGCCTGTTAAGGCCATTAAAGGATCAATTAAATAGAATTTTTCACTGCGTGTCCAACCTTATGGTTGGCAGGCAGGCGAAAAGGCGAAGCAGTCTTTGCACTTCTTAGGAAACCTCATTCACGGGTGGGATGAGGTTTCCTAAAGCAAATAAAAATAAAACTAAAAAAATAAAATTTAATTAATAACATGTCCCTGCATGTTTATAACATATTTAATTTCTTTATTTTTTTTTAAATATTCATCTCCCTGAGGCAGCTCTGTGCTTCAGGGAGATTATCAAGTGCACACTCGCAATTTACGTTTGCCCAGCAGGCACTCCAGCCCCCGCCCACACAGGCATCACTGAGCTGCTTGCGTTTCACACTGGGCGGGCTCAGGTGGGCGGGCCTGCCAGCATGAAATCACAGTCCGGCCCCGATCGCCGCCGGCGGTTGGTTTCCTGACCGCCCCGCCGAGCTGCCGACAAGGGTGAAATTCTGCCCAAAGTTTGATATTCAAGACGTTTGCTAAGAGAATAAAGCTACAAGATTCAACAGACTTTGAACAAGCAAAAATAAACTTTACTATATAAGATCAGAGAGATAAAATAATTTACAATATCTATCTATTACTCTAAAATTCAGGGTTAATATGAGGTACATATGAATTAAAAGGCAAACTGTGCTCGAACATACTACACTGCACAATAAATTACAGATGTGACCAAGACAGATTCTATGGATTTCTCAACAATCCACCCAGAAGTCAGTAATCACTGTGAGTCAACCAATCTTATTAAAACACTGTCTTCCTCATGAGGGATTCCAATCTTTACCTTTGAAGATCTTGCCTTAAAATTCTCTCCACAAGTCACTCCAACTCCGACAACCTTAATGACAGCTCTCCTTGCAGGGTTTTAATCCCATCTCCCGAGACTCCATCCCTCTGGATTCTTGAGTCTGCATTCCAGAACCAACTCACAAGTACAACTTCGGCCGCGTCGAGCAGAACACTACTGCTCCAAAGAGCTACCTTCATCCCAAGGGCCTGTAGCATAGAGTCACCAACCTTCTGCTGCCTTCTTTGACCTGCAGGGCTTCTCTCAAGTCTCCATTACTTAAAGTCTGCCAACCACAGTCTGTTTTCTGCTTGGAGACTCTTTCTCTTCTCCTCTCTTTTTCTGTTTAACTTGGACCTCTCCCTGTCCCCTCTCCTGCCTCATGCTCGTCACTCTTCTCTGATTATGGTACTCCGCTCCTGATCTTTGCACCATTTTTTTTTTACACAGGCATACCCTGGCCTCGATCTGAAGAACTAGAAATACTCTACTGCTTGTGTGCAGCCCACCCCCAGTCCAAGCATACATGGAAACTCCCGGATCTTGACGGGATTTGGAGTTCCCAACCTCTGCCCAATGATAAGGTAAGTTGGGTCTTGTACCACTTCTGAATATGAACTATTCAGAAAAATATTCAGATATTACCCTTTAAATCTGTTTGTTTCTCCACATGGGCTGAACGTCAACCCGTGCCTTTTCAAGATTGTCACATTTGAAAGTTGTCCACATCTGCCACGAACAATGCAGGAAGGGCGAATGGAGGGGCCAGGATGGCCCCATGATTTGATGATGACTCCCTGTGTGTCCTCCTCCAGGCTGTGAGTGATTGGCAGGAGGTCCTCATGCTATGTGATGGAAATAGAAGACCTCCACGCCAGACCAAAGAAGCCTGGATGGAGGTTGCAGAGGAGGTCAGCAGCCATGGAGTTGTCTAAAAGACTTGGCTGAAGTGCCGTATGAGGCTGAATGAACTCTTATAATTGGCAAAAGTTTTTATGCAACCATTTTGCAGATGGACAACTATGGGATGGTGTGATGTGTGTCAAGTGTGGTATTGCCTAGTGTATGGGCCAGGTGCAGAAGGCAGCATGAAGCAGACATGCCATACTGCATGACGCCATTGGATTCTGGGGTATGGGGCTTCAGAAGTGCAGGGCCTGTTGGTTTGCAAGGACTGCTGCTAGGTGGTGAATTGAGGAAAGGGACAGGGAGGGAGCAGCTAGCAGGATTTGGGATGGAATATTTGTCTCAATTGTGAATTGGCTGAGGTTTAAACCCTGGTTACCTTTTCCAATGGTGAATGTGTGTGCGTGTGCTCCGATGTCAACTCAAACAATGATCATGTCCTTCATAATCCTTGCCTGTTTTCCCAGGTGAAACTCCAGCAGCTGCAGCCATCAGCCCTGAAGGCCTACTGTTAACATCTGAGGAGGAGGAGGACGGAGCCTCAGAGGTTTTACTGTCACATCCTTGCAGAGCACCTGGCAAAAACGCAGATACATGTACCTCAGTGGGTATACCGGTGTTGGCTGAAAGGGATCCACACACTGGTGAGATCACATCACAGTTGCAAAACCAACTGTCGGAGACTGAGATAATGCAGGCCTCTGGCATTTGGAGTAGTGCTGGAGCCAACCTAGATGCTGAGTGTCAGGCTGATGGTGAGCCTTTGGAGTCCACTGTCAGGCAGCAGATGCTGGATATACAGTGTGAGGTGCATGGAGATGGGCAGAGATTCTAGCACACACTGGCACGGACAGTGGAGGAGTCCATCCAGGCCTTTAGCACTATGATCACCCGCGCTTCAGAACGTGTGACTTCTTCCACTGAGAAACTGGACACTGTCATGGAAGGCCAAAGCCAGCAGCTCACTACTGTGATACTGGAAAGGGATTTTGACCTGCATTCTATTGCCTTTTATTTGAGTTCCAGTGCCCAGAGCCAAGGGGAAAAGGGACAGATGCTTGGACTCGCAGCCTGGTCCTGGTTCCTTTCAGGAAAGCAGGCAGGGTCAAATGGACCTCACAGCGGCAGATGAACAGCTGCTGTCTCCATTGTGGGGGTGCCTGTCAAGGTGCTCCTGATGGGGACAGCCTTTCCTCTACCCCTTTCCCATTGACACCAATGCCTCAGAGTGGCGTGACAACAGATGAGACTCCTTTCACTGTACAGAAGACCCCCCAGCATGCTGGGCCCCTTATTACTCAGGTGACCAGAGTACACCTGCCAAAGCCATTCCAGGCAAAGGGGCATATGGGTCACCAGTCTGTCTCCAGCACATTTGGTGGCAAGGGGGGAGCACCACACCATAGCACCCAGAAAAGGTTTAATAAAACACAATAGTTACACATGGTTGCACATGGGTTCACAAGGGTGATTGTATAGTCTCTCCTGTTTGGAAGAATTTTTCTTATATTATTTATTAAATGATTGTTGTGTGGACTTGCTGCTTTGGCTTCATTTTGAGTTCATGTGTATGATGTGCTGGTTTGAATTTTGATTGCCTGACTGCTCTCAAGGGAGTTTGTGCTCATGTGGACTCCAATGGCACATGCTTAAGCGGCCCTGCTGTTGATGCGTGGGAGACACCAAGAAGTGGTGAGGATCGCAAAGGTGTCATTGTATTGTGAATTCTGCATTCCTAGTTAAATCGTTGCAATCTAAGAGACTCCCACATATCTGAGCTGAGTATGTTCAAGACTGAGGTCAATAGATTTCTACATATTAAAAACATCAAAACGGATACGGGGATAGTGCAGTAAAATAGTGTTGAAGCAGAAGATCAGCCATGATCTCAGCGAATAACAGAGCGGGCTCAAAGGGCTGAATAGCCTACTCCTGCTCTTATTTCTTATGTTCTTATGTCTGCCACCCAAAGCTTGTCGCATACCGGCTACTACAGCTGTCTGGTATGGTTCCCCCTCCTCATCCTCAGACTCATCTTCAGAGGATGCGGCTTGTTTCATTAGATCATCCCCTGTCAGGGCCTCCCCTCTCTGGCACCCCAGGCTGTCTAAAGTACAACAGACCATGATGATGACTGAGATGAGGGAGGTGGTGGTGTAGCGGTATTGTCACTGGGCTGGTAATCCAGAGACCCACAGTAATCCTCTGGGGACCCGGGTTTGAATCATACCATGGCAGATCATGGAATTTGAATTCAATAAAAATCTGGAATTAAAATCTGGAAATGGTTGTCAATTGTCGTTTAAAAAACCCATCTGGTTCACTAATGTCCTTTAGGGAAGGAAATCTGCCATCCTCACCTGGCCTGGCCTACATGAGACTCCAGATCTGAAGTAATATGATTAAATGCCCTCTGAAATGGCCTAGCAAGCCACTCAGTTGTGTCAAACTTAGCTAGGCACCAGAAACAACAACAGCAAACTCAGCCCTGCAAAGTCCTCTTTACTAACACTTGGGGGCTTGTGCCAAAAGTGTGAGAGCTGTCTCATAAATTAGTCAAGCATCAGCCTGACATAGTCATACTCACGGAATCATACTTTACAGATCATGTCCCGGACACCACCATCACCATCCCTGGATATGTCCTGTTCCATCGGTAGGACAGACCCAGCAGAGGTGGCAGCACAATGGTATACAGTCAGAAGGGAATTGCCCTGAGAGTCTCAACATCGACTCCGGCTCCCATGAAGTCTCATGGCATTAGGTCAAACAAGGGCAAGGAAACTTCCTGCTGATTACCGCGTACTGCCCCCCTCAGCTGATGAGTAAGTATTTCTCCATGTTGAACACCACTTGGAGGAAGCACTGGGGGTGGCAAGGGTGCAGAATGTACTCCGGTTGGGGGACTTCAATGTCCATCACCAAGAGTGACTTGGCAGCACCGCCACAGACTGACCTATCTGAGTCCTAAAGGACGTAGCTGCTAGGCTGGGTCTGTGGCAGGTGGTGAGGGGGCCAACAAGAGGAAAAACATACTTGACCTCACCCTCAACAATCTGCCTGCCGCAGATGCTTCTGTCCATGGCAGTATTGGTAGGGGTGACCACCGCACCATCCTTGTGCAGATGAAGACCCGTCTTCACATTGAGGATACCCTATATTGTGTTGTATGGCACTACCACCATGCTAAATGGGATAGATTTCGAACAGATCTAGCAACTCAAGACTGGGCATCCATGATGCGCTGTGGGCCATCTGCAGCAAGAGAATTGTACTCAACTGCAACCTCATGGCCCGGCATATGTCCTACTCTGAAATTATCACCAAGCCAAGGGATCAACCCTGGTTCAATAAAGAGAGAAGCTGCAACACAGAACTACTAGCATGCCAAACAGCATAGGCAACAAGTGGTACACAGAGCTAAGCAATTCCACAACCAGTCGTGAATGTTAGTGTTCAATTAAACAACACTACAGGAGGAGGAGGGTCCACAAATATCCTCATCCTCGATGATGGAGGAGACCAGCACATCAGTGCAAAAGACAAGGCTGAAGCATTTGCAACAATCTTCAGCCAGAAGTGCTGTGTGGATAATCCATCTTGGCCTCCTCTGGAGGTCCCCAGCATCACAGATGCCAAGCTACAGCCAATTCAATTAACTGCACATGATATCAAGGAACAGCTGAAGGCACTGGATAGTGGAAAGGCTATGGGTCCTGACAATATTCCAGCGCCCGTACTTAAGACTTGTGCTCTAGAATTTGCCGCGTCCCTAACCAAGCTGTTCCAGTACAGCTGCAACACAGGTATCTGTCTGGCAATGTTAAAAACTGCCCAGGAATGTCCTGTACACAAAAAGTAGGACAAATCCAACTTGGCCAATTACCACGCCATCAATCTACTCTCAATCATCAGTAAAGTGATGGAAGGCATCATCAACAGTGCTATCAAGCGGCACTTGCTTAGCAATAACCTGCACACTGATGCCTAGTTTGAGTTCTGCCAGGGTCACTCAGCTTCTAACCTCATTATAGCCTTGGTTCAAACATGGACAGAAGAGCTGAACTCTAGAGGTGAGGTGAGAGTGACTGCCCTTGACATCAAGGCAGCATTTGACCGAGTGTGGCATCAAGGAGCCCTGGCAAAACTGGAGTCAATAGGAACCAGGGGGAAAATCTCCACTGGTTGGAGTCATACCTAGCACAAAGGAAGATGGTTGTGGTTGTTGGAAGTCAGTCACCTCAGTTCCTGGACATCACTGCAGGAGTTCCTCAGGGTAGTGTCTGAGGCCCAACCATCTTCAGCTGCTTCATTAATGATTCATAAGATCAGAAGTGGGGATGCTTACTGATGATTGCACAATGTTCAGCACCATTTGCAACTCCTCAGATACTGAAGCAGTTCACGTCCAAATGCAGCAAGACCTGGACAACATTTGCGCTTGGGCTGACAAGTGGCAAGTAACATTCGTGCCACACAAATGCCAGGCAATAACCATCTCCAACAAGAGAGAATCTAACCATCACCCGTTTACGTTCAATGGCATTACCATCGCTGAATCCTCCATTATGAACATCTTAGGGGTTATCATTGACCAGAAACTGAACTGGAGTAGCCATAAAAAGACAAGAGCAGGTCAGGGGCTAGGAATTCTGCAGCGGGTAACTCACCTCCTGACTTCCCCAAAGCCTGTCCAACATCTATAAGGTACAAGTCAGGAGTTTGATGGAATATTCTCCACTTGCCTGGATGACTGCAGCTCCAACAGCACACAAGAAGCTTGACACCATCCAGGACAAAGTAGTCCACTTGATTGGCACCCCATCTACAAACATTTGCTGTCTCCGCCACCGACAAACAGTGGCAGCAGTGTATACCATCTACAGTGCATAAACTCACCAAGACTCCTTAGACAGCACACTCCAAACCCTTAACCATTAGCATCTAGAAGGACAAGGGCAGCAGATACATGAGAACACCACCACCTGGAAGTTACCCTCTAAGCCATTCATCATCCTGACTTGGAAATATATCACGGTTCCTTTACTGTCACTGGGTCAAAATCCTGGAACTCACTCTATGAAACCACTATGGGTGTACCTACACCACAGGGATTGCAATGGTTCAAGATAGCAGCTCACCACCACCTTCTCAAGGGCAAATCGGAATGGGCAATAAATGCTGGCCTAGCTAACAATGCCCACATCCTGTAAATGGAGAAAAAATAACACAAGATGAAGAATGTTGCAGAGAGCAACCTGAAAGTTCCAAACATCAAAATCTTATTTTAGCAGACCAATGGGCAGTTGGATGATGGCCTTACAAGATATATGGATCTCATTGTACTGCAGCTCAGCCTCTCTATGTGGATTGGCTCACTTGAACATTGCATCTGTCACTATCTAGATGCAATGGTGTGCTGATGTTTGTGAAATGCCGCAAAGATCTCCAGCTGATACCTGGAACCACCCCAATGCAAAAAAATTCAAGGCCACTATTATTTTCAGAAAGACAGGTATAGGTTGGCTACCAATGCAATTGGAACTAACATCCCCAACCAACACGTCATGCAGGGAAGTCACTATCCCTCTGGAGAGATACAATCTTTAAAGGCAGTGCCACTCTGATATCTACAATATGTAATCCTTTCCATGTACATTTACACGTACTCCAAACGTTTTTCCCATGCACCTAGCAAAAAATGAAGTAGCCATGTACAATTACAGTTAATTGCCTTGTTAACGAGTTTATTAATTAGCTTTTTAAAAATTGCAAGTGTCAGGAAGATATAATAATTCTCATAATGTTATTGGAATTTATTGTAGAGTAAAAGTGGGGTTTGTGTCTATGCCTGTGTGTGTGTGTGTGTGTTTGTGTGTGTGACTTAATTGAATTAAAGCTAGCTGGTCTGAAGGCTTTGATGCATTAGAAGATAAGCTAGGTTTGAAATGTTAAGTAGGTAGACAGAAGTGTAAAGTGAACACTTGCATTTTTAAATAAACCAGGCTTGATTGATTTCAAAAGAGGGGTGAAATATGTCACCTAGCTAGATGAAGTTCAGAAACAGTGGGCAGAATTTTGCCCTTGATGGGTGGGCGGGCCCCACCGGCTTGGTGGCAGGTGGGCAGCCGATCGCTGCCGCCGACACGGGCCCCGCCGGCATTTTGAGTGGGCGGGCCAATTAAGGCCCACCCAGCGGGCCGCCCAACGGGAAGCGCTATGCTCTTCCTGTGCGGGGTGGGGAGGGATTCCCCAGCTGTCAAAGTGCGCTTTTTCATGCATGCGCACGAACGAGCACATATCTCTCTGAGACGAAATGCTGTCTCAGGGAGAGCACTGAAAGTTTTATAAAATTAAAAAGTAGAAAAATAAAAGAATTATTAACATGTTCCCCTCATGTGACAATGTCACACGAGATGAGACATGTTAATAAATATCACATAAAGTTTATTAAACTTTTTTAAAACAGACTTGAAACCTCATTCCGCCATTGATTGAGGTTTCATGTTTTTTCAGAAGCCTGTTGGGGCTCCCGGCATGCACGCCAGCCTTAAGGTTGAATGAGCAGGGCCTTAAATTGGCTTAATTATCCTGTCAATGACCTCAATTGGCCATTGACAGGTCGGCAGGTGGACAGCTGATTTCGCTGTCTGCCCGCGTTCCTCAATATTTAAATGGGGCGGGATGATTTCGGGGGATCCCCCCCAACCTCATCCCATGTTGGCGAGCAGGCCCCGCCTCCAACTCGCCGACAGAAAAATTCTGGCCAGTGTGTTTATTTTCCCCAAAGATTACTGGTTAAAATTAGTACTATGAGAGTTCTTTTTATTATCAGAGAGGTAAAGTCCAAAGACATACTGAAACAATGGTAATTTGCATTCAAAGGGGAAAATATGTACAAAGGAGTGAAGGTTGTGTGTAAGGGCAGGCATTTTAATATCTAACAAGCGTGAAAAGCCATCAGCATCTACACCTCAAACTGCTGTCTACAAAGAATGAATTTAAGAAAACTCACTTTGAATTCGATTGTGCAGGGTATCGGGTTCCTTTGCCTGGCTCTTTTAAAATCTATGTGTCTTATTGTTGCCTTAACGAAAGTATAACTGGGAGTTAGAAGTTATCATAGTAGTAATTTGTAGATCTATGTATGTATTTAAAATATTTTCTTCTATTAATAAACGTTTAATTTAGTTTGGTAAGAAACCTATAAGACATGGTGGTCTTATTACTACTGAATTCAAGGCATGCATCTTGAAATTTATACAAATTGCAAAACAGTTGTGGCATTTGTTTCAAGTTTCCCTTTGGGATTTGAGCAGCTCAGCATTTGCTATCAGCTGTGCTATAACAACAGGTTGGCTTCCTACCCGCGCCTCCCGTATTATTGCAGACTGGCGTGATGATGTTGGGCTGCTGACTTAATGTCAGCCCACCATTTTTTTGTCAGAACAGGAAGGGTAGGAAACGCATACAATCTGGCAATGCAAAATTCAGCCCCAAGCAGAATGTAGAACTTGCCAATTGTTAGTTGAACAATACATTTTGTACTAGTGTTTATGTATAGTTTAAGTACAAAAATCAACCTTGAAAGGCAAGTCTACATCTTGTAAGAATCAAAAGGTAAATTCCCTCTCCTCATCCTTCTCAACCTTTCTGCAGCCTTTGATACAGTTGACCTCATCCTCCATCATCCTCCAATTTTTTTTATTCTTTCACAGGATGTTGGTGTTGCCGTCTAGGTCAGCGGATATTGCCCATCCCTAATTGACCTTGAGAAGGTGAAGAGGATTTTTTTGCACAAGGTTTTCTTTGAGAAGGAAAATCCTTTCCATTGTCATCCAACTGGTTGGGACTGCTCTCACATGGTTCCATTCATATCTATTGAATCATAGCCAGAGTATTACTTGCAATGATTTCTCTTCCTGTTCTTGCACCATTTTAATCGCTCCACCACTGGCGACTCAACCTTCAGCTGCCTTGACCCTAAGCTTTGGAGCTCCCTCCCTACACTCTTCCGCCACTACCTCACTTTTCTCCTTTAAGACAGTACTTAAAGCTTACCTCTTTAACCAATATCTCCTTGGGCTGAATTTTACAGGCTACTTGTGGGCTGGAAAACTGGTGGATTGACCCATAAATTAGGCTGCCGTGCCATCGGCGGTCGATCCACCCACCCCTGCTTGATGCTGCTGGTGAGCAGAGTTTCTGGCCTGCAATTGGCTGGCAAAGCTATGAGGCAGGATGTCCTCCACGTGATCGATGCAAGTTTAATTAAAGGGCCATAATCCTTTGGCAAAGCAAAGGTGGGCTCCCCCCCAAAATTATGCTGGGGTTCAGGGAGCTTGCAATCTGCATCAAACTTAGCCCTGTAGCTCAGTGTCATGGTTTCCTTTACAATTCTTCTGTGAATAATTTATCATATTAAAGGCACTATATAAATATAAAATGTTGCTTTTGTGGTTAATGTGATCTTTTTTTACAGGTGGGGCAGGTGTCAGGTGGATCACTCACCCACATCCCAATTGAGACCCTTAAGTAGCCCCAGCACCCTACCGCTCCAATATAATGGGTGGTCAGAGAGGCCTGCACCCAATGTGTAGCCCAGCAGATTGTTGGTCAGTTTAAGGCGGGGTGGGGGGGGGTGTTGTGCCTCCTTCCCAGGCCTCTTATGCCCCATGGTTTTGCCTCCCCACATTCACCTTATTCTCTTGCTCTGTAGCCCTGTCCAACATGCCGCCCACTTTTCCTCGCTGAGGCCTGTCAGCCTTACCCCAGCAATATCTCGGATTTACCTGAATGTCCAGGTCCATCGCTGAACGCCACCTCCCTGGTCTACCTGAAGTACCAGCATAGCTAGTGCTCCTGCTTGATGCTGCTGGTGTGCAAAATTGCTGCCCTGCATTTGGCTGGCAACGCTATGAGGCAGCATACCCTCCACGAGATCGATGCAAGTCTAATTAAAGGGCCATGGTCCTTTGGTGAAACAGAGGTGGGCTCGCCCCCAAAATTATGCTGGGGTGCAGGGAGCTTGCTCTCTGCATCAAACCTAGCCCCGTAGCTCGGTGTCATATTTTCCTTTACAATTCTTCTGAGAATGATTTAGCATATTAAAGGCATTGTATAAATATAAGATGTTGCTTTTGTGGTTAATGTGATTTTATTCCACAAAGTAATGTGGAGTACCATCAGGCCAATTAAGCAGCCTGTTCTTTGAGAAAAGTATTGGCTAGGGCATAGGTTGTACAGGAAGCGGATTGTAACATTTATCTAATCTCTGTAAACTAATGGAAAATACCATGGGCTGAATTTTTCTCCCAATTGGGGGGCAAGTTGAAGGATGGGCGCATATAGGCGCGCTTCCAATCGGCACCCCCAATCAGGGGCGTGGCGCCACTTTACATGGGCGGGCCAATTAAGGCCCGCCCAGCATGATGTCCACACAGAAGCGCTATGCACTCCCTCTGCGGGCAGGGGGAGAATCCCAAAATCGAGAGTGCGTTCTTTCGCGCATGCATCTCCCTGAGGCTAAGTGCAGCCTCAGGGAGCTTGGCTCTAAATGAAAAAACACTAAACATAGAAAAGTAAAATTTCCCTAACATGATCCTTCATGTGACAATATCACATGAGTTGGGACATGTCCATAATTTTCACAAAAACTTTATTAAAATATCCCTCCTGTCCGTGGATGAGGTTTCATGCTTTTTCTAGTTTGCGCCAGGCCTCCTGGCCCGCCCGTCAACCTTAAGGTTGGAAGGGCAGGTCCTTTAATTAAACAATTGACTCTGTCAATGGCTTCAATTGGCCATTGACGGGTTGGCGAGCACGCAGCTGATTTCGCTGTGCCCCCACCTTCCTGAAAATTTAAATGGGGTGTGATGATGTCGGGAGTTCCCCCCAACGTCACCGCACATCAATTTACGCATCAGTGAGCAGGCCCCACTTCCACTCGCCGACGCGTAAAATCCTGCCCCATAAGTTGGATTTTACGTTCACAGTCAGGTTGCTGTCAGGTGGCAACCGACACCATCACGCCAATCTCCGATAACATGCAAGGCGTGCAGGCACCAAAATCATCTTTCATTTTTTAAAAACTCATTAAAGAGCAATTGAGCTTGTTAACTAGGCAATCAATTGTGATATGATGCTGCCCACTCCATTTTTCACCAGGCACATGGAGAAAACGTTGGGCATGAGTCATGCCAGGTATGAGGAAGTGGTGCAAGGGTAGGTAAAAAGGCCTGCAAGTGGGACCCATGGCTACATTCAGCAGGAGAGTCAACTGGTGGAGGTTGCAGCATTTGTCAGATTTTTGGCTTCATCTATTTATTGTTTGAGCCTCCTATAAGAAATAAGAAATATTGAGATGGAATGGGAGGGCTACAGACAGGGAAATAGTGAAGTTTGATGAGTCCAGTATGGTGTTAAGGCCAGGTGAGAAGAGGCAGAATGGCTCCCCTCTCTTTCCACCTCAGGTGACCGCAACAGGTATTTTTAAAAGAAATTGCTTGCCAATTTATTGAGCGTTTGACTGTTTAAGTGCAGTGACTATAAAAGATACACACAGGCAGGTTTTCTTGAAAGTTTTAAAAGAAAAGGGAAATATGTTTACTGTCCTAAACACCTGATAGATAAAAATAATAAAAAAACGCTCCAACTTACACTCACACATGCATCCAAGAGATTCACATGCAAACAGAAGAAAGTTACAAGGAGGGAGCGTGGATTAAATTGTTTAAGGGTGTCCAAAAGAAAGTCAATAATATGTGGTTCTTGACGTTTGATGGTTTTGACTATGTTCGGTGATTTTCTGGATTCTGCATTGAGGTGATTTAAAAGCTTGATAGACGATGTTGGTCTTTTCCTCTGAAGTTATAGGCTGTTTGACTTCCATTGAAGACATTGCCTGTAGTGTTTGGTTGATCAAATACAGGCAGGGCACATGTTCGCAGAATGGCTGGAGAGACATAGAAAGAGGGACTGTGAATTCTCTCCTTGCTGTTACCCACAAATGGGACGGAATTTTCCATGCCCGCTAGCGTCAGACGTGTTTGGCAGTATGTGGACAATATGGCAAGAGGCCAAAAATCAGTTTCACAATGTTGTGAAACCAGCTTGCAATCATTCACTCTGGTGGAACGCGTTTCCCACCGTTGGACGTCGAGAACCTCATTGTAATACATCTGCATAGCATTATAAGCCCATCCCGTCAGAATCATCCCCCCATGCCGGATCCTCCACCTGGTTGGCGGTGCAGAACATGTCTTGACAAGTGTGATATTCACAACTTGGGACTTACCATCAGGGCCTTGTTCACATCGTGGACATCCGAGAAGCAGAAGATGCTGGAGCCTGATGGCAACGAGACCCTCGAGGAATGTCCATTGCATGCTGGGTGGATTCTCATGGACATGGCTCTGCTGTGAAGCAGCTCATGGAAAGTACAAAGTCATCGTTGAGGGTCTACTCACAATGGATGATCATCGAGGGGCTGGAGAGTAATGTCCAGCTGTGTTTGGGAAAGGAAGATGCGCCTGGGACAGGGGTGGTGGAGGTGGGAGAGGAGGACCTAGGATTGACTGGGAGAGGAAGGTATGTTGGAGGGGTGTGAAGTTGGGAGCAGGAGAACTAAGGTGTCGGTGGGGGGTTGGTGATGAAGTTGGGAGGAGGGAAAATGAAGGTGTCGGGGGGTGAGGTTGGAAGGGGGGAACAAAGGTGTCAGGGAGGGGTGAGGTCGAAGGGGAAGAAAGGTGTCGGGATGAGGTGGGCAGGAAGGTGTCGGGAGGTGAGGTTGGGAGGGAGAGGGAGTACGGGGGGAGGAGGAGGTAATAGGGGGAAGACAACAACAGGGGAGGTAGGTGTAAGGGGGCTGGAAAGTGTAAGGGAAGGAGCTTGGAGGGGGGAAAGATTCCAGGAAGGTGAAGGGGTCCAGGTGGACAAAGGAGTCCTGGGGGAGGAAAGAGTCCGTCCGGGTGGTGGGTGGTGTGGGTGGGTGGAAGGAGTCCATGGGGAGGAAGGAGTCAGGAGGGAGGAAGAAATCTGGAGAGGGGAAGGAGTTCTCCTGTGAGCCAGCTGCACCCTCTGCCATGACAGAGGGTGAGGTTGAGGGGGTCACAGGCAAAGGGGACTCAGAGGGAAAGGACAGCCTCTGCGATTCCTAAGTGGATGACCTAGGGTGTCCAGCTGCCTTCGGATGCCGGAGGGCCCCAGCCTGACTCCTTGAAGGTAAGGAGCACCTGGAGGGACGTCAAGGTGCCCTGTTTCCTCTTGCGTTGCCACTGCAGGAACTTACCCATGGCTACCATAATAGAGTGCAGTCTGCATGCATCTTCACTTTCAGCTGGACAGGGTCTCTATCACATACCCCATCCTTCCCATGGAGACCTCCATACACGCACATGTGGGCACAACTTCATCAGAGACCAGGTGGACACACTTCTCTGACTCATGAGCCACTCTGTTGAGGGCTTCCAACAGCTCAGTGTGATGTTCCCCCGCCTTCTGCTGACTCTCCAGGATGAGTTGGAAGGCCAAGTCCAGAGGCGCATCATCTGATTTGGACCTCACAAATGTCTCTTCCCCAGCAGCCCTCCGAGTGCCAGTGAGCTAGGCTGCACCTGCCTTCTGCTGCTGTGGGCACATGTCTGTGCGGTGACCACTGGACTGTGACCCGAGCCTGCTCTATATCTAGGTCCCACCAAGGTGTGAGTATCTCTGCTGGTGGAGGGCGTGGGTAACTACTGTGTTCGGTCTTCCAGGCTGCTTATTTCTAGCTCTTCAATGGAGAAGCAGTCCTCTTGGCTGGAGGTGAGGACGTGGATGGAGCTGAGACATTGGCTGGCTGAGGGTGACAGTCGTTTGGCAGAGCTCCCGTGAACAAAAGTAGAGATAACTAGTGCATGGCAGCAAAGTCAAAAGCAGGAGAGAGAGTAATTACATTTGTGTTGAGAAAGGAATTATGGCACGTATCGTCAGGAGGATGTGTGCTGCCGATCTCACTGTCACCAGAGGCATGGTCCGCGCAGTAGCACACTCCTCAAAGCGAGTGAGGGGCTTAATGTGGACCAGTCCACCCCCACTCTGGGACCCCTTCCTGCTGATGTGAGCAGGCTTCTCCTACATGAAAACAGATGGAGAGAGTGTGAGCAGGACACATGGCACTGCATGGAATGTTTGTGTGGTGAGTGGAGACATTGACAGGATGAGGACACAAGCTCCAGAGGAAATGAGCCTGATGAGGGCATGAGGGTATGTGTGAGAGTTAGTGGTGTTGTTTTTTGAGGTGTGAGATCCTTGTGGATGTGTTATGGGTTTGTGATTGTGTGAGTTGAGAGTGATGAGAAGAGTGACTTACCCTGGCAGAATGGATGAGACCATTCATCCTGTTGAGGCACTGGGTGGTAGTGCTCTTTTGCAAGGGATTGGCGCTGACCACCACTGCCATCACATCCCATGCTAGATTGATGTTGCTGCCCACCCTGCAGCAAGAGGGGGCATAGACAACATCTTGGCAGGCCTCTACTGCATCCAAAAAGTGCTTGAGGGACGTGTCATTAAACTGGATCGGGGGGGGGTGCAGTCGTCTTGCTTTTTGGGGCCAAGGCGAATCGGAGCCCACCAGCCATTGAAACGGTGTGTTTCCTGGGAATGCATAATCAATCAGGCAGGATTGGGACAATACAGTGTGAAAAGCTGCCAATGTGGTAGTGGGTAAAACGTCCCTTTTCCCGCCCACTATCACACTTAGTACAAACCTGGGACGATTTTGCCCATGGTATTTCTGCATCTCTCTCTGGAAAAGCAGTTTCTTTTAACACAAAGGGTTAGCATGATCTCCATTCACAAACTGGCCAGTTACCAAATACAGTCACACCAAGCTGTGGAACGCTCATTCCAACTTAAAGTGACTAAATTACATGGCTAGTGGAGTCCCCTTCTCAGTCGGTGTCCAATATCCAATGATTGAGTTTAATAGCTTGCTGCACCAACCTGAATACACAGGCTATGTCTGAATTTTGTGAATAGTTCAGAAGATGGGTCAGTCACGCTAATTTAAGATGATTGTCCTTGGGTTACCATGAGACAGCATGGCTCCTTTTTGATAGCTTTGCAATTTAGAAGATGAAATTATGAAAATAAAAGCAAAATACTGCAGATGTTAGAGATGTGAAATAAAAACAAAAAGTGCTGGAAAAACTCAGCAGGTCTGGCAGCATCTGTGGAGAGAGAAACAGAGTTAACGAATTTCAAGCCCAATGTGACTCTCCTTCTGAACTGTTATGTAAATGTTATGTAAATGTTCAACCATCTTAAGAACTGCTGTTTCCATCACTTAAAATACTATAGTCATTCTTTCTAGACTTATTCTTGGATCGTGCAGGTAACATTTTCCGGGTCTTGCCTCATTCATCACCGTGGTCTGTAGCACTTTACACAACCTGGCACTTCAGAGAGGGGTCGCCCTGGTAAGGGTCCTTAATGAGACACTGCTGGCACAATAGTCACTAAATGGAAAAACATGTTCTTACCCACTGCTGCTCCAATACTTCAATGGATTCAGTCTTCCTAATGCTGTTTTTTCAATGAAGTTATTCCAACACATCTGGAATTCTCCTGAAGCTGCCACCAACCAATCCAAACAGCTTTTAAATGGGTGGACATGACCGACATGGTATATGGCCTGACCCCTCTCCTGCTAGATGTCCTGGCCTAAAGACCCAATGGGCATTGAGCCCTTCTTCATGCGGCTGGTTCACTGGCTTCCCACCTGGTGGCTGCTAAGTTTCATATTTCCAAAAGTATAGGTATATTTCTCGCAATTTCATTGGAATATGCTTAATTTGTCATTGGGAGACTTGTGTACGGGAGTGAATGGACTGTACACTCCTGGGTCCATCTCTCCCACCCCGCAGTAAATCGTAAAACCAAGCCCCACATCGTCGAATAATGTTAGCTCAAGCTTAAAATGATGAAAGAAGGTCACCCGGAAGTAAAATTATAAGAATCATAAGGAATAGAATCAGAAATAGGCCATTTGGGACATCAAGCCTGCTCCACCATTCAATAAGATCATGATGATTTGATTGGCCTTAACTCCATTTTCCTCCCTGTCCCCATAACTCCCTTGTCGATCAAAAATTTAACTCAGTCTTGAATACATTCAATGACTCATCTCCACTGCTCTCTATGGAAGATAATTCCAGAGATTAACAACTGCCTGAGAGGAGAAATTTCTCCTCACCTCTGTTTCAAATGGAAGATCCCTTATTTTTAAACTATCTTGTATACGTTCCATGAACCCATTCTCTAGATACATCTTTTGCCTCTTTTCTTGTTCCATTTCTGCTCCTGAAGCCTGGCATAACCAGCTGTTTGTTATTTAATCTCTCCTGCCTGCCATCCTATCACAGATCTTCCTGTTTGTTTCTTTCCTACCCTCCCCACTTTCACTTGACCCATTTAGAATCATGTAAAAAAAATGGAGAACTTTATGACCCGATACAGAACACACAACCAGATCCATCATGTACAGGTTGCTATCTTAAATTCGGAGGAAATGAAAACCATGGATTAAAGTGTAACTTAATATCAGAAGCAACAGCTCCTCATTAAATTGTAACAACAAGTGTATAAATTATTTTAACAAAAGAGAATGTATAAAAGAATCAGTATGTAAGATTGTTTGAGCAAACTATCATTAACTGTTAACTGTTTAACAGTTTGATATTATTGAACAAAGAGAAAAATTAAGAATTACTATAGCTGAGGAATCTCACTCGTTTAACATATGCAGTTTCACATTTTATACAAGATGCAGCACTACCATTAAACTACTAGAAATATGTACCTGATATAGAGCAACGCAGAACAGAAACAGCATCATGTAGATAATCTTGTACATAACAATCTTCCCCTCAAAACTCACAAAGAAAAACATTCCACCACAGACGTAAATCCAATACTTGACAAACATTCCCATCACCAGGGTTCCTAATACTTTCATTATCTCCTTTCCTTGTTGGCCATCTTCTGAATGAAACAAAAATACCAAAGTTAAGAGACAATTTTTTAATCGGCAAATTTCTGTTGCCAAAGGTTAGATTTTGGGCTGTAACCGCTTGAGCAGTAAACTGGCAGAATGGATCATCACCCTTTCAAGAGCCTGCCTAATTTTCATTCAGAGGGCCAGGTTATCTGCTATATCATAATACTGCCCAGACGGTGAAAACCAAAATTCATTGTATCTTGCTCAACCTCTTTTGTGCAAGGAAAACCAAGGCGTTCCATGACAATTCAATCTAGAAGCTACTCCTCAAAGGGTTTCTTAAGTTAATGACATCATAAGTGTGATTTACCTAATTCCTCCACTTTGACTTCTGACAAGGCAGATTCCTTGAGTTTCTTTGCTTCATGACGCTCTGTAATATATTGACGGAGTAGCAGCCAGAAAGTCAGTGCACACAGGATCTATTAAATAAAATATGTTTCTAAGTAGACTGAACACAGAAATAATCAACGAAATTGTGAAAAATGCATCTACACTTCTGGAAATGTGAAATTTTGTTTCATTTTTAAGTCCATTACTTTGATTAAGCCAGCATTTGTTGCCATCACCTTATTGCCCTTGAGATGGTGGTGGTGGTGAGCAGCCTTCATTGGATCAATGCAGACCATGTGCTGTCAGTACACCCACAGTACTGTTAGGGAGGGAGTTCCAGGATTTTGACTCAATGGCAGTAAAGGAATGAAAAAATTGTTCCAAGTCAGGACGGTGTGTGAACTGGAGGAAAACTTGCAGGTTGTTCCCATGCATCTGCTGCCCTTGTCCTTCTATGCAGTAGATGTGTGGGTTTGGAAGGTCTTTTTGAATGGGAGTTGGTGAGTTGCTGCAGTGAAGCTTGTCGATGGTACACACTGCTGCTACTATGCGCCAGTAGTTGAAGGAGTGAAAGTGTTCAAGGTGGTAGATGGGGTGCCAATTGGATTGCTTTGCCCAGGATGGTATCGAGCCTTTTGAGTGTTGTTGGGGACCCATTCATCTAGGCAATTGGAGAGTATTCCATCACACTCCTGACTTGTACCTTGTAGATGGTGGACAGGCTTTGGGGATTCAGGGGATGAGTTACTTGCCTCAGAGTTCCCAGCCTCCAGCCTGCCTTTGTAGGTATACTACTTATATGGCTGGTCAGTTCAGTTTCTTGTCAATGGTAACCCCCAGGATGTTAATGGAAGGGGATTCAGTGATGGTAATGGCAAGGAGAAATGTTAAATTATCTCTTTTGGAAATGGTTATTGCCTGGCACTTGTGTGGCATGAATGTTACTTGCCACTTCTCAGTCCATTCCTGATTATTGTTCAGGTCTTAAAAACAAAATACTGTGGATGCTGGAGATCTGGAATAAAAACAGAAAGTGCTGGAAATTTGTAGTCCCAAAGAAGAGTCGTAATTGACTCAAAACGTTAACTCTGTTTCTCTCTCTGCAGATGCTGCCAGGCCTGCTGAGTTTCTTCAGCACTTTCTGTTTTTATTGTCATGCATTGTACTGCATCTGGGCACATATTGCTTCAGCATCTGTGGAGTTGCAAACATTACTGAACAGTGCAATCATCAGTGAACATTCCCATTTTGACCGTCTAATGGAAGCAAAGGCATTGATAATGCAGCTGAAGATGGTTGAGGATACTATCCTGAGGAACTCCTGTAGCAATGTCTAGGGGTTATCTAGGGGCCTCCAAAAACCACAACCAACTTCTTTCTCCGATTAATTGAGAGTTCCCCCCACCCCCCCACCCAGTTCCTATTGACTTCAATTTTGCTAGTGCTGCTTGATGTCACACTCGGTTAAATGCTGTCTTACTGTCAAGGGCAGTCACTCTCACTTCAAGTCTTGAATTCAGTTCTTTTGTCCATGTTTGGACTAAGGCTGCAATGGGATTTGGAATCAAGTAGCCCTGGCTACTGGTGAGTAATTGCCGCTTGATAGCACTATCGACAACATTTTCCATTACTTTGCTGATGATTGAGGATGCATGGTAATTAACTGCATCAGGTTTGTCCTGTTTTTGGCAGGCAATTTTTTACATTGTCAATGCCAGTGTTGTTGCTGTACTGGAGGAGCTTGGCTAGGGGCACTGCTGGTCCTGGAGCACAAGTCTTCAGTATTATTGCTGGAATGTTGTTAGAGCCAATAACCCGTAAAATTAGCTGAATAACAAATTCTTAGGGCAGAATATTGTGCTCATTGGGCGGGCACACATCCGGCCCGAATGAGCGTAAAGTGACACGCGATGAAGTTGGGTGAGCATCCCGACGTCATCGCACCGTCATGAGATTTTTCAGTCAGCACGCACGTGCAGGAGTAGGTAACATGCCCACCGACAATTAGCAGGCCTATTAAGGCCATTAAAGTTCTAATTAAGTGAAATTTTTTGCTGCACGTCTAACCCTATGGTTGGCGGGCATGAGAAATGGCCAAGCTGCCCTTGGATTTTTTTGTGAAACCTCATCCACAGGCGGGTTGAGGTTTCAGTCAGCGATTAAAAAAAAAATAAAAAATTTTCAATCTAATTTCTAATGTCCTTGACAGAGTCCATGAGGGGGCAAGTTATTAACATTTTTAAATTCTTTATTTTATTTTCAAAATCCCTCAGCTCCCTGAGGCAGGTCTGTGCCTCAAGGAGCTTTTACTGCACGTACTTCCACGCATGCACACACTTCTGCCCTTCTCCCACCCCCACCCCGGCAGCACTGCAGCATGCGTTTCACACTAGCTGACCGTTAATTGGCCAGCCAGCATGAAATCCATTTCGGGGTCTGATGTGGGCGACGGACGGCTTCACGACCGCTCCCGGGCCCACCTGACAAGGGCAAAATTCTGCCCTTAATGTTTTATAACTAAACAGAATATCATAAAATGGGCAGGCTAGTATATATTTAGCAAATGTTGAAGTTACTGCATGGCTAGCGTAAAAACTTTAATATGTTTGTCGGAAATTCTCCTTGCTGCTGTTCTGGCAGAATATTTTTGATATTTATCCTCAGAGTGAGGGTGTTGATGAAATGGTGCTGATGGCTTTCTTCTTGGACCACAGGCAGTGCTTTAAAACAACTGAGTGGCTTGCTAGGCTATTTTTGGTGGTCAGACCAGCAAGTATGTCAGTTTTAGGAGAAAATGTTACTTGTGACCTAATTGTGTTTTTGCAACAGCCTGACAATCTAATAAAGGAGAGTGGGGGAGATGGGAAAACGTAAATTCAAAAGCAGCAAGAAAAACGTGACTTTTCAGTAGAGCAAAGCATTACGCAAAAATAAGCAGGCTCGGGCAGGAAGGGACAGTGAGAGTAGCAAAAGAAAGAGAGAATTAGTGAGTAAAGTCAGGTCAGGGAACATTAGAAAAGAGTCAAAGCTAAAGATACCACGTGGGGTTTAATCGGCTGAACTGATCTCACCCACCAGTTGGAGAACCCTATTAGTTCCATGAGGGTGTTGGGGTTCCAATGTTATTAAGGGCCCTGCAGGTGGCCATACCCAGAATTCAGGATCTTGGTGGCAGAAGTCCCTCTTGCCGTGAGCTGCCGGCCAATTAGAGGCCAGCAGCTCTTCATTGCTGTCAGCATTGGCAGTTGCTGACAATGCACCGACCAGTGGCTGAGGATTGCCAAGAGACCCCAGGCTAAAGGTGAGTTAGGCTGAAATGGCAGTCACACAGGTCGTGATGGGATCTGGGGTGAACAGAGAGGTTGGAGCCATGGGCGGGGGATGGGTTTCAGCAGCTGCCCCTGTCTCCTGATACCAAGTCATTCAGGCACAGGGTATCTGATAATGATGGACCCATCCCCCACCCCCCTCAACAGGAGGCTACAGGCAAACCGTACAGGGTTTGCCAGGTGGCCTTCAGGAGGTGCGAGATAGCCATGTGGCTTCCATTTAATCCCTGAGCCCCCACTGAATTGCAGTATGTTAACAGATAATGGGTGTCAATTGGCTCATTAATGAGCCTAATTGACATCCCTCTGCTGACAGCCAGGAATCCCACATTAGTCCCTTCTGTCCTCCTACCTAATTGGAGGAGGTTTTGCTGGAGCGGGGCCTCTCCAGTGATTAAGTGGTTCACCATGGTTCTCGCCACAACAGGCTAGATCAAGCTCTGCCCACTAGGTCTAAATGTGTGAATAAATTTGAAACAAATTAGCTGAGTTAGTAGCACAGGTATAAATTAATAGGTTTGACTGAATAGCCAATACAGACACATGGTTGCAAAGTAACCAATGTATGGAACTATGCACTCAGGACATTTAACTTTTAGAAGAGATAGGCAAAATGGAAAAGGAGGAGGGGTAGTGTAAAGGAAATATTATTTTTTTCCTAATATTACTGTGGGATACTTTAAAATAACTTGTGGGGGCTGTGTTGTTGTGTTTGTGTGTGTGGGTGTGTGTGTGTGTGTGAGACTAATTTAATTAAACTAAAGACGGTCAGACTGCAAGGTTTGGATCATCAAAGGAGTTAAATATAAAAAGCAGGCATTTTGAAATGGAGATGGGTAAGCTAAGATGGTTAGCTAAAAAATCGCAAAGGAATGAAACTGGACGGACCACCTGGCATCGACCTAGGCACTGAAAACAACAACGGCAAACTCAGCCCTGTTGATACTGTAAAGTCCTCCCTACTAACATCTGGGGGCTTGTGCCAAAATTGGGAGAGCTGTCTCAGACTAGTCAAGCAACAGTCTGACATAGGTATACTTACAGAATCATACCTTTCAGACAATGTCCTAGATACCACCATTACCATCCTTGGGTATGTCCTGTCCCACTGGCAGGACAGACCTAGGAAAGGTGATAGTTCAGTGGTATATAGTCAGGAGGAAGTTGTCCTAGGAGTCCTCAACGTTGACTCTGGACCCCATGAAGTCTCATGGCATCAGGTCAAACATGGGCAAGGAAAATTCCTGCTGATTACCTTGTACCACCCCCCCACTCAGCTGATGAATTTGTATTCTTCCATGTTAAACACCACTTGGAGGAAGCACTAAGGGTGGCAAGGGCACAAAATGTACTCTGGGGGGCATCTTCAATGTCCATCACCAAGAGTGGCTCGGTAGCACCAGGACTGACTGAGCTCGCAGAGTCCTAAAGGGCATAGCTGCCGGACTGGGTCTGTGGCAGATGGTGAGGGAACCAACAAAAGGGAAAAACCTACTTGACCTCATCCTCTCCAATCTATCTGTCACAGATGCATCTGTCCATGACAGTATTAGTCGGGGTGACCACCGTGCAGTCATTGTGGAGACAAAGTCTCACCTTCACATTGAGGATATCCTCCAACACATTGTATGACACTACTGCCATGCTAATTGGGATAGAATTCGAACAGATCTAGCAACTCAAAACTGGACATTCATGAGACACTGTGGGAGTGCAGCAAAATGGTATAAAACTACAATCTGCAATCTCTTGGCCTGGTATATCACCCACTCTACCATTACCATCAAATTGGGGGATCAACCCTAGTTCAATGAAGAGTGTAGGAGGGCATGCCAGAAGCAACACCAGGTGTCAACCTGGTGATGCTATAACACAGAACTACTTGTATGCCAACAGCATAAGCAGCAAGTGATACATAGAGATAAGCGATCCCACAACCAACAGATCAGATCTAAGCTCTGCAGTCCAGCCACATCTAGCCATGAATGATAGTGGACAATTAAACAACTCATTGGAGGAGGAGGCTCCACAAATGTCCCCATCCTCAATGATGAGGAGCCTAGCATGTCAGTTCAAAAGATAATGCTGAAGCATTTGCTACATTCTTCAGCCAAAAATGCCAAGTGGATGATCCATCTCGGCCTCCTCGCAGGTCCCCAGCATCACAGATGCCAGCCTTCAGCCAATTTGATTCACTGCACTTGATATCAAGAAATGGCTGTAAGCACTGGAGACTGCAAAGACTATGGGCACTGACTACATTCCAACAATAAGACTGAAGACTCGTGCTCCAGAACTGCCGTGCCCCTAGCCAAGCTGTTCCAGTACAGCTACAATACTGGCATCTACCCAGCAATGTGGATAATTACCCAGGTATGTCCCATACACAGAAAACAGGACAAATCCAACCCGGCTAATTGGGTGGAATTTTATGCCAGTGGGATTTTATGGTCCCACCGGAATCAATGGACTTTTGAATGGCTTGCTGCTTTTTACAGCCCCATAAAATTCTACCCATTCTGTCATCATTGCCCATTATAATTGGGTTAAAGCCTCTACTAAAAAAATAGCAAAGAGCGGGATTTCAGACAAACATGTTAAATATTTGCATGCAAACACTGACAAAGTAATTTTAAGATCTT
Source organism: Carcharodon carcharias (assembly GCF_017639515.1). Taxonomy (NCBI): domain Eukaryota; kingdom Metazoa; phylum Chordata; class Chondrichthyes; order Lamniformes; family Lamnidae; genus Carcharodon; species Carcharodon carcharias. The sequence continues at coordinate 173,513,449 of NC_054472.1, forward strand.
GTCATCCATCAGTCTATTCTCGCTCAGTGATGGAAGATGTCATCAACAGTGTTATCAAGCGGCACTTGCTTAGCAATAACCTGATCACTGACGCTCAGTTTGGGTTCCACTAGGGCCACCCCACTCTTGACCTCATTACAGCCTTAGTTCAAACATGGACAAAAGAGCTAAACTCCCGAGATGAGTTGACTGCCCTTGACATCAAGGCTGCATTTGACCGAGTGTGGCATCAAGGAGCCCTAGCAAAACTGGAGTAGGCTATTTATATGGAGTCAATGGGAATCGGGGGAAAACTCTCCACTGGTTGGAGTCATACCTAGCACAAAGGAAGATGGTTGAGGTTGCTGGAGGTCAGTCCTCTCAGCTCCAGGACATCACTGCAGGAGTTCCTCCAGGTAGTGTCCTCGGCCTAACCATCCTCAGCTGCTTCATCAATGACCTACCTTCCATCATAAGGTCAGAAGTGGGGATCTTTGCTGATGATTGCACAATGTTCGTCATCAGATATTGAAGCAGTCCAAATGCAGCAAGACCTGGACGATATCCAGGCTTGGGCTCACAGGTGAGAGTCTCAGAATAAGGGGTTGGCCATTTAGGACTGAAATGCAGAGAAATCTCTTCACCCAAAGGGTCGTGAATCTTCAGAACTCTGAATTATCGACCCTAGAGAGCTGTCGATGCTGTCGCGGATTATATTCAATTCAGAGTTCAATTCATTTTGGGGTACAAAGGAAATTAAGGAATATGGGAAGAGTGTGGGAAGGTGGAGTTGAGGTAGCAGATCAGCCCTGATCTTATTGAATGACAGAGTAGGCTGGAAGGACCAAATAGCCTACACCAGCTCCCATTTCTTATGTTAGCTTTGTGATCATTTTTACTGATACTAGCTTCTTATATTTCCAGAGCTTTTAAACTGAACTTAAATTCTCAAACTGCAATGATGGAGTTTGAACTCATGTTCATTTAGATGATCAGTCACAATCATTGGATTACTAAATTGGTAACATAGCCATTGGGCAGAATTTTACGCCAGCGGGATTTTGTGGTCCCACCACAGTCAATGGACTTTTGAACGGCTCGCTGCATTTTACAGCCCTATAAAATTCTACCCATTTTGTCACCATTGCCCATTAGAATTGGGTTAAAACCTCTACTAAAATAGCAAAGAGCGGGATTTCAAACAAACATGTTAAATATTTGCATGCAAACACTGACAAAAGTAATTTTAAGATCTTGTTTTCATTAAACCAACCTTTGAACTCAGTTCAACACATGGGTTCTTCTTCATCTTTTTTAAGACTCCTGATAGCTCAGGAAGTTCATCTTCTGTGAGGTCGAGACTCCAGATATATTGCAGAGTTAATAGGACATTTCCGTAGAAGGCCATGAATGGAGATGTGAGCATAGCATATCGCCGCCGATCTCGCACCATCCAAAGTACACAGGACCAGATCAATAAGACAAAGGTGAGCCAGCTATGGTAAGTAATACTCCAAGCCTAGAGGAAACCAATAAGATGAAATGCTCAGATAAACCCAAAAGTAAACTGTCACTCATGCAATAAATGTGGGACTGAACATAACTAATGTTTGTTAAAAATCAAAATATTTTATATACTCAGTAAAGAAATGTGATTTAAGTGATTTAATATGTGAAAATATACCCCCTAAAAGAAATGAAAATGTGTTTTTTACAGTAATTAGTTGATATGAAAAAGCTAAGATAAACATAGAACAGTAGTCAGAAATTCAGTCAGTCAGGCATAACGGTTTCAATAAATCAAACAAAATTCTATTATACATAACACTTATTTGTCACAATAATATCATGCAAAAATTTCATTCAAATAATTATTGCAAAGAGATGGATTTTGACAAAGCCCTTAAAGGAGAAGAATGAGGTACATCAAGGAACTTTGTAAATAATAAATTGCTTTCAAAGTGTAGTTACCGTTGTAATAGAGGGAAATGCAGATGCTAATTTTATGCACAGTAGGGTGTTGTGCACATAAATGAGAAAAATGACCATCAAATCTTTCATGTTCATTTGAGAGAACAGTGCATTTCTCCCTCAGCAAAGCATTGGATGTCAGTCTAGATTACGTACTCAAGTCTCTGGAATTGAACTTGGAATGAAAGCCTACTGGCTGAGTGTTAGCACAGAATAGAATGTGAGATTTGGCTCTTTGGCAGATTTCTGGAATGGTACAGGGTGAGGTGATCTGCCTGGCAACATTAGTTTCTGACTTTTTGCAGGATTTCTGTAAACAAGTAATTTTTTAAAAATTTGTTCTTGAACATGTAGCTCTGGCATTTTCAAGTTTTCCACTACTGCACTCACAACACAATTCTCCATCCATTTTCATTCATGGAGGGGAGATCTACAGGATAGTGAGCACAGATGCAGAAAATCCTAACTTCTGTGCTTGTTTCACTGAGCCTCTGGTGAAGACTTTTCGTGAAGGTGGGGTCCCTTCCTCTGGCCAAAAAGTCTGGGACGAGTCCACCTCCGCAGGGTCAAGATTACAGCCATCGGGCTTCAATCTCCAAGTGGAAGGATGTCCTAACTCTGACAACTGCCAGCTGATCAGATGGCTGGCAACACTTCAGTCCCAGCAGTGCCACCAGGAGCAGTGGCCACTGCTGAGACTGCAGCAGTTCCCTAACAATGAACCATGCAGGAGGCTGGAATCAAAGGTGAATCAGATGGATATGCCAGGGCCAGTCAGGCAAATCTGGTGAGGGTGTGAGTGGGAGGCCACGATCATGATGCTGGAGTGGGACCAGGTAGAGCTGGCAATAATCATCATAGGGGGCGTCCTTTGGGCACAGGGTGTCCGAAGAGGACGGACGCCCCCCCACCGCCCCCCGCAACCTCATTGCACAAGCCCTCAGAATATGTCTGGTGGTCCCATCACATGGCGTTGACACCCCTGGCTGCACCAGAGGCTCAGTGAAACAAGCACAGAAGTTAGGATTTTCTGCATCTGTGCTCACTATCCTGTAGATCTCCCCTCCATTAATGAAAATGGATGGAGAATTGTGTTGTGAGTGCAGTAGTGGAAAATAGCAGTGGTGGTGGGAGGAGGCCGTTATGTGGCCATTGGTGGCCACTTAAGGACCTTAACTGGCCCAAGGGTAGGCGGGACAAACGACATTTCCCCACCACAGAAAAACGAAACAGCGGAGGCAGACATAGGTGGCAGAAAAGGTGCCCCATGGTATGTCACTCATTTTTATGCCCCTACGCACCTGCCAGCCAGCTTCTGGAGAGGGTGCATAAAATTCCGACCTCTGTCTCTAATGTCTTCAACCCACAATATTAACAGAGACAGGGAGGATACTAGGGACAGGAGTCAGCAGCTGCAGACTATTGCGGATGGTCCCCAGGACTGGGAAGGAACATGAGGACTGAGTAGCAATTGGAAGTCTGGAAGGAGGTTGGAACTGGGAGGATTGTGAGGAAATTGGCAATTAGTAAGGCTCTGGGAAGTGGGCAGCGGGTAGGAACTGTGGAGAGAAAAGCAGTTGCAAGGGCCAGGGCAGTTTGTTGGTTGGGGCGGGGTTAGGGGCGTGGGTCATGGGTTTGGCAATCACAATGGCCAGGGAAAGTCTGCAATCAGGATGGCTGGGGATAGGTTTCCCACAAGTTGGGTGTTCCATCAGTTATCATTAAATTCAAGTCATGATGCCAATGATGTCATCAGGGTGCAGCTTCAGTTTGTTAATTAGATCACTTGCTGCCTTTTGCAGGAACCTTGTCCATGGCCTGATTTCTGCACTTAAGGTTTAAAAAGGCAGGTATAGGATTGGGCTGAGAGCCTGATATTTTGACCCTCCCCTTGAACCGCTCTCACCAGTTTGTGTGTGGGGTAGGGTAAAATCAAGATCTCTGTCCCGAAGCTGGAAGAAAATGATTGATTATTTTTTAATTCTAATTATTAGCAAGTAAGATATAAAATCAGCTTCATGAATATGTCAAAGTAATGTAATATTGCTAGCATAAATAATTATCTAAACATGTGGTCAGTTAAAGAGCAGGATTACTTGCAATATTAGTGCCCATGTAACAGTGCATTTTTTAGATGACCTTACCTGGAAGGAGGTCAGGATAACATAAAAAGTGAAAAGATTTTGTTGTTTTTATCACCAGCAATAGGTTTTGGCTCTGCCACTGCTGAGAAAGGGCATGTATCGTAAAAATTAAATAAATATAGTATGTCCAGCTTTCTCCAGTGATGTTTATAATTAGTGTGATGGCACATGGAGCATGACCCCCATCAAAGATCTCTTTGGAGCTGAAGTAACATTAACATTATTTGGCTATATCCACTCTGATCTGGTAGTGAAAATAATAATGTTCAAACTCCTGTCATTAAGATGACATAAGGTGGAATTTTCCATGCCAACTGACGTCAGGTGTCATGGCGGGCGTGAGCGGCCAATATGGCAGGAAGCCCAAAAGCCTTCATGAAACCAGTCTGCAATCATCACACTGCCTGTTGGGCAGGCCACGTTTCCCACCTTCCAATGTCTGGAACTTCATTGTAATATATCTACATATCATTATAAGCCTAGCTTGCCAGGATCATCCCCCCACATTGAATCATCTGAGCAATCATGCCAAAGTGTTCCATAGCAGCATATATTAGGCGTGCACCTAGCAAGCTGCACTTCAAGGGGATATCAGAGGTGAGTGCACAGTAACATTGCACAGCGCTCACGAGGGTCACCTGTTGGAGTTCAAGGTCAAGGTGCCATGCATTCAGGCGAGGGCACAGGCAAGACGCTTTTTCCTGGCTGGCTGACAGTGCAGTGCCAGGCAAGGACTGCCCTGCAGTTGAGGCGAGTTTGTGGGGGAATGGGGGTGGGCGCAAGGGCTGTCCTGTGGTTGAGGCGAATTGCAGAAAAATGGGCAAGAGCTGCACTGTGGAAAAGACGAGTTGTGGGGGGCAAGGGCTGCATTGCAGATTTTAGCAGTGTACAAGCACATGTGGGGGGTAGGAGGTGGAGGGAAGTGGCCACACATTAGGGAAACCTTGTATGAAGTGACTATTCCTCCACATGAGACAATTCAGGTGCAGACATGTTGACATGCTTGGAGTTGGGCCTTTAACTTATCTGCCCACTCAAGCAACAAAGAGGCATGAAAGTGCTACCAAATGTTGCTTTTCACCGCTTGGTAGCAGACTGTGAACTAATGAGCATTTTAGTGGACAGCAGAACAATTGGATGCCTGTCCACATTGTACAATCCCCTTGCGAAAGCTGGCCACGGAGCAGTCAATGGCGGAGGTGCTCACAGTTCCTTGCAATGCCATCATTCAGGTTTGGACCAGATTCCCCCTTGGTTCAAGCTAACAGTGCAGCCTTGCAGTGTGAGTCAGGCTCCACCCACAAATGCATCCATGAGGTCATGGATGCCATCTTTGCGAAAGCACACAACTTTGTGCTGGGATTTTCCCAGATCTCAGGTTTTTCACACGTGCAGGGTGTCATCAACTGCACTCACATGGCACTTATATCTCCGTGGCAACAGTCAACTATGTCACCCACAAGGGCTTCCACTCACTGAATGTTCAGCTGTTGTGCAACCACCAGAAATGCATCCTGCAAGTCTGTGCACTATTCCCAGTGAGTGTTCTCGGCTCCTACATTCTCAGTCAGTCTCAGATCCCTGACATCTTCCAGGGTCCAGAGAGGCTGCAGGGATGGCTCCTCAGGGGTTACCCGCAGACGACATGGCTGATGACACCCGTGCAGCAGCCTTGGGCTGCAGCAGAGTGAAGGTACAATGGGGCTTATGCTGCAACTTGCACCTTGGTGCAGCAAACCATCGGGATGCTGAAAATGAGGTTCCATTGTCTTGACTGGTCTGGTGGAGCCCTGCAATATTATCCACAGAGGGTACCATGCATTGCCGTTGCCTGCTGCGCCCTTTACAACCTGATGCTGCAACAGGGAGAGGAGCTGGCTGAAGAGGAGATGGAGAAGCTGGACTTCTCCTCCGAAGAGGAGGATGTTGACGGGGATGAGGGTGTGGAGGTCCTCGAAGGCGATCAGGCGATTGTAATGGCCAGACAAGGCAGGCGCATTCAGGAGGCCCTCATAGCTGCTAGATTCGTGGATAACACCATGCAGTGAGGAGACACCATAGATCATCACATTGCATCTGTGAATGTTTCACCCCTGTCTGGCTGAGAGAAGCTCACTTGAGCTCTGTGGTCAGAGTCATATCATGGAGATGCAGCCATGAAACTTTAAATGCACCTGATCCTTTGTAATCCTTCAGCACCTGACTCCTTCAGGTGCACAGCGTCACCAATCACAGATGCTGACAAGATGAGGGGCCAGCCCTACCTCAAAAGGTGCTGAGAGCACACAGAGAGAATGACGGAACTCTGTGACGCCTGCCCATGACATTCTGGCAGCATGATAAGTACCATTGAGGTGAGGCATCAGTATTGTTTCCATTGAGTGTGAGACCGGATCATCCCTTTTTTAATGGTGCAGGAGGAGGCCATTTGGCCCATCATGTCTGCACCAGCTCTCCAAATGAGCATTACAACCTAGTGCCATTGCCCTGCCTTTCCCCCCTACCCCTGCACATTGCTTTTATTCAAATAATCATCTAATGCGCTCTTGAATGCTTCAATTGAACCTGCCTCCACCACACTTCCAGGCAGTGCTTTCTAACTCGAACCACTCGTTGTGTGAAAAAGTATTTTCTCACATCACATTTGCTTCTTTTGTAAATCACTTTAAATCTGTGCCCTCTTGTTCTTGATCCTTTTACAAGCGGGAACAGCTTCTCCCTATCTACTCTGTCCAGCCCTCTCATGATTTTGAACATCTGTAGCATATCTCCTCCTAACCTTCTCTCCAAGGAGAACAGTCCCAACCTCTCCAAGCTATCCTCATAGCTAAAGTTTCTCATCCCTAGAACCATTCTTGTAAACCTCTTCTGCACTCTCTCCAATGTGTTCACGCACTTCCTATAGGGCTGAATTCTCGCCGCATCAGGGGTGTTGTGCGGGGGTGGGTGGGAGCGAGCTTGGGCCCGAACGGGAGCGCCCGATCGGGTCAGCGCCATCATTTTATGTGGGTGGGCCAATTAAGGCCCACACAGCGTGATACTCGCCCAGAAGCGCTGAGCGCTCCCTGTGTGAGCGAGGGTGGGGGTGGGAGAGGTTCGGATTCCCTGAGTCGCATGTGTGCGAAAGAGTGCAGAAATCTCCCTGAGGCACAGAGGTACCTCAGGGAGATCAGTTTGATATTTGAAAATTTAAATAAAGAAAAAAAAACTTTTAAAACATGTCCCCCCATGTGACAGTGTCACATAAGCTGGGACATGTCAATGAATTTTTGAAATAACTTTTATTGAATTTTAAAACACTTCATGAAACCTTATCCCACCTGTGGATGAGGTTTCATGAAAAATCTGAAGGCTGCCTGGGCTGTTCGCCTGCTCGCCAACCTTAAGGTTGCCCGGGCAGCTCATTTAACTGTTTTAATTAGTATTTAACAGTTTGGCGGGCACGCAGCCAACACGGCTAAGCATCTGCCGAGCTGGAAATGTAAATGACGCGCAGTGATGTCGGGACGCACACCCGGTGTCACCACGCGTCATTTTACTCGTTGGCGAGCCAGCCCCACCCCTGCCACTGACCGGAAAATTCTTCCGATGGTGTGGCATCCAGAACTGTACACAATACTCCAGCTGAGGTCTAACAAGTGTCTTATATAAATTCAGCATAACCTCCCTGGTCTTTACGCCCCTATTAGTAAAGCCCAGGATACTATATGCTTTATTACCTGCTCTCGCCACCTGTCCTGCCACCTTCAATGATCTAAGCACATATATAACCAGGTCTTTCTGCTCCTGCACCCCCTTCAAAATTTCACCCCTTATTTTATATTGTCTGTCCATGTTCTTCCTACCAAACTGCATCACCTCATACTTCTCAGCATTGAACTTCATCTGCCACCTAAGTGCCCACTCGACCTACTTGTCTATGTTCTCTTGAAGTTCCATGCTGTCTTCCTTGCAGTTCACAACACTCCCAAGCTTCATATCATCTGCAGACTTTGAAATTGTCCCCTGCACACAAAGATCTAGATCATTAATAGTTATCAGGAAAAGCAAGGGTCCCAATACCGACCCCGGGAAAGTCTATCACAAACCTTCTTCCAGCCTGAAAAATATCCATTGACCATTACTCTCTGCTTCCTATTTTTCAGCCAATTTTGTATCCACATTGCTACTGTCCCTTTTATTCCCTGTGCGATAACTTATCTCACAAGTCTGTTGTGTGGCACTGTATCAAATGCCTTTTGAAAGTCCACGTACATCACATCAACAGCATTACCTCCATCGACCTTTTCTGCTAACTCTTCAAAAAACTCCAGCATGTTAGTTAAACATAATTTCCCCTTTAGAAATCCATGCTGACTCTTCCTTATCAATCCATATTTTTCCATGTGACTACTAATTCCGAATAATTGCTCCAAAAATCATGCCACCCACTAAAGTTTACTAACTGGTCTGGACTTGCTGGACTTATCCTTACAACCTTTTTTGAACAAGAGCATAACGTTTGCAATTCTCCAGTCCTCTGGCATCAACCCTGAGTCTAGAGAAGACTAAAAGATTATGGCCAGTGCCCCTGCAATTTCTACTCTCACTTCCTTCAATAACCTTGGATGCATCTCATCTGATCCCAGTACCTTGTCAACTTTAAGTACCAACAGTCTACTCAACACTTCCTCCTTATCAATTTTGAACCCTTCTAGTGACAGAGTTTCCTTGTCCATCACCATGGCCTGGGTTAGCATCTACTTCCTCGATGGAGTTCAGCCCACACAGCAGTGCAGGACTGATGGTTCCACGGTGTACGCCATCCTACCAGTGTTGACCTCGGTTCATTGGCATGCCGGTACTATCACCTCAGACTGAAGGCAGACAGACTCCTCCATCATGGCTTGCAATTTGAGGAATGCAGAGGACATGTCTTTCTGATGTTCCTGAGCTTGCCTTTGCAGCCAGCAATTCCAGCAAATGAAGTATGACTGAGTCCAGAGGCTCAACATCTGACGCGGACTCAACAGATTTCTGGCCTCCAGCAGTCCTATGAGTGCCGTAAACTTGGGAATTCTCTGCCTCCACCTTCTGTTGATCAAACAGTGCAATGTGCTCACCAGATTGTGATCCCGAGGCTACTCTAAAGCTAGGTCCCAACAAGGTGTGTGTCCCTGCACTGGTGGAGGGTGTGGGTGAGCGCTGTGATGGATCTTCAATGAAGGTGCCTTCAGATTCTTCTTCCGAGGTGTCTCCAGGCCTTGACTGGAGGCCCTAGGTTGTGGACTTCCTTGGCTGTTTCCCAGATGTGCCTGTGAAACAGGACACATCACTCACAGCATGGTTGATGGATGTTGCACTCCTGGATCCTCACTTGGCAGAGCACAACCGACCTCACTGTCAGAACAGGTCCAGATCTTCACTGTACAGCTAGATGACTTGATTTTTAAAGTCTGTTTAGGCATTGATGTTGGGCATTCCTCCACTAGTCTGCGACCTCTCCCTCTTGTGTGCCAGCTTGTCCTGCATGGTTAGGGATGGAGAGAGTGTAAGCGGGACACCTGCCAAGCCAGATGATAACTATGTCTGGCATGTGTGATTAGTGAGTGGTCCCATGGATGGGATGAGGACAATGAAGGTGTATCAGAGAGTGAATGGTGATGTCCCTTGAACTGACAGTGAGTAAGATCCCTGTGGATGTATGATGGGTTTGTGAAAGTGTGAGCTGAGGGTGATGAGAAGAGTAACCTACCCTGGCTGAATGGAGGAGATCATTCATCCTCTGTGGCTCTTTTGCAGGGCATTGGCACTGACCACCTGTGCCACCATCTCCCAAGCCAGTCCAAAAGGCGCTCAAGGAACGTGCCACTAAACCAGGGTGCTGCAGTCTTCTTGCCTTTCAGGCCCATGTCTTCTTTGCAATGTCCTGGGTTGTAAGCACTGAAAAGGTTTAGGCATGGCTGCATTTTAAATATGGTGCCCAGCATGGTGAAGTAGTGAGGTGACGGCATGGTAGGCGATTCTGAGTCCGCTCGCCATCAAAACGGCATGTTTCTCGGGATGCATGATTAATGAGCTGGGATTGGGATGATGTAGCATGAAAAGCCACCATTTTGGCCAGTGAATAAAATGTTCCCACCCGCTACCACACTTAGTGCAAATCTGGGATGATTCCGCCCAAAGATTCTGAACAGCCTTCGTGCCATTTTTGAGTTCATTTTTAAAAGTTTGGTTCAAAAGTCTGGGAGATGGAATCTATTCATTATCGAGCTGTGGGACTAGCAGCAGCTGCCTCACAAACTGGTTAGTATTGATCTATGAGAAAAGGCTTGTTTTGAAATCATTTTTCTGTTCTATAAAAAATTTGCTGATGCACAAATGGTAGTGGCACATAAATCATCCCCACTAAGTTGAAGTTTAGCATTGTAGCACACAAGATCGTGTATTGAACTAATGTTACGACACACAGTACCAGTGAAAATAAAATCAGCTTCCATCTTTGTACTTACCATCATAGCAATGAGTGCACATATATAGCTTTGTTTCATAATGAAACGGAAGATGGTGATGAGGCTGTTGAGCCTGCTACTAACTGGCTCATCTGGGATTCTGTCTTCTTCAGTTTTGTCTGCCAATAATAAATAAAAATATTTAATCGCTTATATATAAATTAATCCCAATTGCAGTTCCTACAAAAAAAAGCCACACTAGTTTTAAATTACGTGGCCAAGGTCAAAGAAGTTCCTGTGCAGAAATAGAAAATAAGGAGAACAATGGGAAACCCAAGAGCACAGTGGAGATAAAAGGAGCAGGAAAGAGAGAGAGAGATGAGAGAGAAATAGAAGAGAGAGAGCGAGTGGATTTGAAAGGAATGGCAGAGAGAGAGAACACTTTTTTAAAATTCTTTCAAGGGATGTGGCATCGCTGGTGTTATGGCCTGTCCTTGTGCGAAGCCTCCCAATTTGTTAACTTCCTGAGCAGGACCCCCATTCTGTTATGCTCCCAGGTGAGGAGGAATGGTCTGGCTCCCCTTCTTCATTCAACCTCCTTGGTTGGTCAGAACAAAGTTAAGTTAAAAGGGATCCCATTCCCCCCACAGATACCTTTTTCCAGTCCAAATGTATTTACTTTTAGAAGGAGTCAATTTAACTAGGCTTTCATGAGTCAAAGAATGAGTAAATTTATTAGTTACTAAAACCAGAGAAAAAATAGTAAAAATTAAACACACATGTACACAGATCAAAAATGAGAAGTTAAGAATCCAAATAAAAGTTTTTAAAAAATTATAATTCTTTGGCTTGTCTGTGAGGTGTAGAAGGTGGTATGCTGTTACAGTTAAGTTGGGTGGTTCCAGTAGACCTGACTTTGGCACTTTTGCAGTTGGCTTGGAGGCATTTGGTTCTTCAGGGTAGCGGAAGAGGCTGCTCTATTTCCTTTTTGATTGCAGCTTCTGCTGAGCCTTGCCTCCAGCAACAGAAAAAGAAAGGGAGAGAGAAAGAGATACTTTGCCCGCAACTGCAGGGGTGACTAGTTGGTCTTCTTGTGCTGTCACTCACATAGCACACTAGCAAACACTATACTGCTCTGCAGATAGCTTTTTTACCCATTTTTCCTCTGTATTCCAGGACAGGAAATAGTCATCTTGCATTCCTATCAGAACTATTCACACATTCTCAGATATAAATCAACAGGAGATGGATTTTTGGGTGACTTCTGAGATGTGCAAATCAGTCTTTTGTCTCCCTAACCACAGGAGATTAAAGTTCAGTCTTTTTCATCTTTCCTATCTCCCTTTCAAGTGTCTCTGCTTGAGGAAGGCCATCACACCTTTTTTAGGTACAACACTCAATGTTCTCTCAGGACAATTCTGTTAATATAATATACACAGGAATTTTCCAGAAAGTTGTCACTTTACATTATCAGCCATCTTTTGCTTAGTGTCCTTGCTTGTATTTATTTAAAAACAAGAAGTTTTCCTTAAAAAGTTCAATATATCCATAAGTAATTTGCTGCTGTAATTTGCTATTCATGACATTGGCTAGGCCAGTATTTATTGCCCATCCCTCGAGAAGGTGATAGTCTTCTTGAACTGCTACAGTCCGTGCGGTATAGGTAGATCCACAGTGCTTTAGGGAGGGAGTTCCAGGATTTTGACCCAGTGACAGTGAAGGAACAGTGATGTAATTCTAAGTCAGGATGGTGTATGACTTGGATGGGAACTTGCAGGTGGTGCTGTTCTCATGCATCTGCTGGTCTTGTCCTTCGAGGTGGTAGTGGTCGCGGATTTGAAAGGAGCTTTGGTGAGTTGCTGCAGTGCACCTTGTAGATAGCACAACGCTGCTGCCACTGAGCATCAGTGGTGAAAGGAATAGATGTTGAAGGTGGTGGCATAAAACGGGCAGCTTTGTCCTGGATGGAATCGAGCTTCTTGAATGTTGTTGGAGCTGCACTCATCCAGGCAAGTGGGGATAATTCCATCACACTCCTGACTTGTGCCTTGCAGATGATGGACAGCCTTTGGGAGTCAGGAGGTCAGTTATTTTCCACAGAATTCCCAGCCTCTGATCTGCTCTCATAGGCACAGTATTTATATGGCTGGTCCTGCTAAGTTTCTGGTCAATGGCATCCTCCAGGATGCTGATAGTGGGGGACTCAGTGACGGTAATGCCACTGAATATCAAGGGGAGATGGTTGGATTCTGTCTTATTGGAGATGGTCATTGCCTGACTCTTGTGTGACATGAATGTTTGTCCAGGTCTTGCATATAGACACAGACAGCTTCAGTATCTGAGAAGTTACGAATGGTGCTGAACATTGTGCAATCATCAGCGAACATCCCCACTTCTGAGCTTATGATGGCAGGATGGTCATTAATGAAGCAACTGAAGATGGCTGAGCCTAAGACACTGGCCTGAAGAATACCTGCAGTGATGTCCTGAGGCTGAGATGATCGACCTGCAACAAATACAACCATCCTCCTTTGTGCTAGGTGTGACTCCAACCAATGGAGAGTTTTCCCCCAATTCCCATTGATTCCAGTTTTGCTAAGGCTCCTTGATGCCACAGTGGATCAAATGCTGCCTTTATGTCAAGGGCAGTCACTCTCACCTCACCTCTTGAGTTCAGTTCTTTTGTCTATTTTTGGACTAAGGCTGTAATGAGGTCAGGGGCTGAGTGGCCCTGGCCCTGGCGGAACCCAAACTGAGTGTCAGTCAGCGAGATCCAGAAACAAACTGGCCTTAAACAAATGTGACTAAATTCCTGAATAACTGACATCCCCTTCAGATCTTTCATTTATTGCTGAGTAAGTGCCGCTTATATCACCATCGACAACACCTTCCATTACTTTGCTGATGATCAAGAGTAGACTGATGGGGCAGTAGTTGGCCAGGTTGGATTTGTCCTGCTTTTTGTGGACAGGACATACAAGAGTCGTTTTCCACTTTGCCGGGCACATGCCAATGTTGTAGCTGTACTGGGACAGCTTGGCTAAGAGTGCAGCTTGTTTTGGAGCACAAGTCTTCAGTCATATAAAAGGAAAGTCCTGCTGGAAATCTGACATAATAACAGGGAATTCTGGAAAAACTCAGCAGGTCCGGCAGCATCTGTGAAGACGGAAACAGAGTTAATGTTTCAAGTCCATATGGCTCTTCTTCAGAGCTGAAGAGAGGTAGAAATGTGATGCGTTAGAAGCAGTTCACAGAAGATTTACGAGACGAATACCTGGGGCAGGATTTTTGGGTCGACGGATGGGCGCGATGGGCGGGCCTGGGAGCAGCCGGGAAATGGCCCGCCACCCGCGATTGGCCTTTGACTGCAATTTCATGCTGGATGGCCAATTAACGGCTAGCCAGTGTGAAAGGCGTGATAAGAAGCTCAGTGCTGTCATGGTGTGGGTGGGAGGAGGTCGAGCGCTAAAGTCAGCACAGCGCTGGGGAGCACGCAATGAAAGCTCCCTGAAGGCACAGAGCTGTCTCAGGGAGCTGAAGTATTTTAAACCAAGAAATAAAGTTTTTACAATTCTGGAAAAAATATCCCTACAGCAGACTGACTCACCTTAACATGTACATTTGAAAAATTCTTCCCAAAAATTTAATTTTTAAAAAGTTGATTACAGAAATCTCATCCAAAGATTGCCTGGCCAATTCGCCCGTCCGCCAACCATAATGTTAGATGGGTAGACAAAAATGTAGGCTAATTAATTGATTAATGGCCTTAATAGGCCTCTTAATTGTAGGAGGTCATGCAGCCAACTCTCGCACGTGCGCACCCGCTGACTGAAATCTCGACGCTCACCCGACGTCATCATGTGCCCGCACACTGAGCGGAAAATCCTGCCCCAGGAATGGACAGGTTGTCCTATGGGGAATGGCTGGAAATGTTAGGCTTGTGTCCACTTGAATTTAGAGGAGCAATAGGTGACTTAATTGAAACTTTTAAGATCCTGAGGTGTCATGACAGGGTGGACGTGGAGAGGATGTTTCCTCTTGTGGGAGAATCTAGAACTAGAGGTCACAGTTTAAAACTAAGGGATCGCTAATTTAAGACGGAGATGAGAAAAAAAATTCTCTCACATGGTTGTGAGTCTTTGGAACTCTTCCTCAAACAGTGGTGGAAGCAGAGTCTTTGAACATTTTTAAGGCAGAGCTAGATTCTTGATTAAAAAAGGGGTGACAGGTTATCGGCAGTAAGCAGGAACGTGTGGTTGAAGTTACATGCAAATCAGCCAGGATCTTATTGAATGGCAGAGCAGCCTTGAGGGGCTGAGTGGCCTACTTCTGCTCCTAATTTGTATGTTCATATGGTTTTCATACTGTTCAAGAGGGGTTGGGTATTCCTCCACCTGCTCTTCACCAGAATAAGGTCCATCACATTTCTACCTCTCTTCAGCTCTATAGAAGAGTCATACGGACTCGAAACGCTAGCTCTGTTTCTCTCTCCAGATATGCTGCTAGACCTGCTGAGTTTTTTAAGCATTTTCTGTTCTTATTTCACAAGTCTTCAATGCTATTGCTGGAATGCTGTCAGAGCCCATGGCTTTGCTATATCTAGTGCCTTCAGCTATATCTTGGTATCATGTGGAGTGAATCAAATTGACTGTAAACTGGCATGTGTAATGTTGAGGACCTCAGAAGGAGGCTGAGATGGATCATCCACACGACAGTTCTGGCTGAAGATTGTCACAAAAGCTTCAGCCTTGTTCTCTGTACTGCTGTGCTGGGCTCTCCCATCATTGAGGATGGGGATATTTGTGGAGTCTCCGCCTTCTGTTAGTTGTTTAATTGTCCACCACCATTCACAACTGGATGTAGCAGGACTGCAGAGCTTAGGTTTGATCTGTTGGTTCGGGGATCATTCGCTCTGTTTATCACATGCTGCTTTCACTGGTTGACACGCAAATAGTTCTTTGTTGGAACTTCGCCAGGTCGACACCTCATTCCTACCAATACTGTTATGGACAGATGCATCTGCAACAGGCAGGTTGGTGAGGACGAGGCCAAGTGAGTTTTTCCCTCTTGTTGGTTCCTACCGCAGGCCCAGTCAAGCAGCTATGTCCTTTAGTAGCAGTGTTACCAAGCCACTCTTGGTGATGTACATTGAAGTCCCCCACGCTGTGTATGTTCTGTGCCCTTGCTACCATCAGTGCTTCCTCCAAATGGTGTTCAACACAGAGGAGTATTGATTCGTCAGCTGAGGGTGGGGCGGTATATGGTAATCAGCAAGGTGCTTCCTTGCCAATTTTTGACTTGATGTCATGAGACTTCATGGAGGCCAGAGTCGCTGTTAAGGACTCCCAGGGCAACTCCCTCTTGACTCTAACACTATTCTGCCACCTTTGGTGGATCTGTCCTGTCAGTAGGACAGGGCACGGTGGTGTCCGGGAAATTGTCTGTCTGGTATAATTCTGTGAGTATGACTATGTCAGGCTGCTGTTTGACTAGTCTGTGGGACAGCTCTCCCAGATGTTAGTAAGCAGGACTTTGTAGGGTCAACAGGGTTGGGTTTGCCGCTATCGATTTCAGTGCCTAGGTCGATGCTGGGTGATCTGTCTGGCTTCATTCATTTTTGTATGCTTTATAGTGGTTTTGATCCAAATGAGTGGCTTGCTAAGTCATTTCAGAGGGCAGTTAAGAGTGAACCACATTTCTGCGGGTCTGGAGTCAGATGTAGGGATGGCAGATTTCCTTTCTTAAAGGTCATTAGTGAACCAGATGGGTTTTTAACGATAATCGACAATGGACAATGGTTTCATGGTCACTATTATCAAGACTAACTTTTTTAATTCCAGGTTCATTATCTGAATTTAAACTTCACCAGCTACCTTGGTGGGATTCAAACCCATGTCCCCAGAGCATTATCCATTATCCTGGGCCTCTAGATTACTAGTCTGGTGACATTACCACTACGCCACCATCTTCTCCTGTGAAAACAGATCAACAAAATAGTCCAGAAATTATGTTGCAGGACAGCAGGTAAATGATTTGTTCTTCAGAGAGCCCAAAGTTAAGGAGCATGTGCCTGAAGAAGATCAGGAACAGAAGAGGGGAGCAGATTCAGCACGAAGACCAGGGAATCACAGAACTGTTACAGCGCAGAAGGCCATTCAGTCTACTGTGTTTGCAAAGGCTTCTCAACTGAACAATTCACCGAGAGCCATTCCCTCACCTTCTTACTAATAAACTGCACATTCTTCCTACCATAAGACAACAAGATGTGTGAGCAGAAGTTGGTCATTTGGCCCATAGAGTCTGCTCCACTATTCAATGAGATCGTGGCTGATCTGATAATCCTTAATTAAACTTTCTTTTCCTCATAACCCTTGATTCCCCTACTAATTAAAAATCTGTCTATTTCAGCCTTGAATATACTTAATGACTCAACCTCTACAGCCCTCTGCAGTAAAGAATTCCACAGACTGACTACCCTCTGAGAGAAGAAATTGCTCCTCATCTCTGTTATAAATGGGCATCCCCTTACTCTGAGATTATGCCCTCTGGTCCTAGACTGTCACACAAGGGGTAACAAACTCTCAGCATCTATCCTGTCAAGCCCCTTAAGAATCTCATATGTTTCAATAAGGTTGCCTCTCATTCTTCTAAACTCCAATGAGTACAGACCCAGCCGACTTAACCTCTCTTCATAAGAAAATCCCTCCATCCCTGGGATCAACCTGGTGAACCTTCTCTGGACTGCCTTCAATGCCAGTATATCTTTCCTTAGGTAAGGGGACCAAAACTGTTCACAGTATTCTAGGTGTGGTCTTAATAGTGCCTTGTATAATTTTAGCAAGATTTCCCTATTTTTATACTCCATCTCCTTTGAAATAAAGGCCAACATTCCATATGCCTTACCTATTACCTGCTGAACTTGTTTGCTAGCTTATTGGGATTCATGCACGAGGACCCCCAAATCCCTCTGTGCTACAGCTTTCTTCAGTCTTTCTCCATTAAAATAATATTCAGATCCTTTACTCTTCATAACCTCACACTTTCCCACATTATATTCCATCTGCCACATTTTTGCCCACTCACTTAACCTGTCTATATCCCTCTGTGTCATCCTCACCACTTGCCTTCCCACATATTTTTGTGTCATCCTCAAACTTGGCAACAGTCCATTCATTTCCCTCATCCAAGTAATTAATATATGTTGTAAATAATTATGGCCCCCAGCACTGATCCGTGTGCCACTCCACTAGTTACAGGTTGCCATCCTGAAAATGCCCCCCCCCACCCCCCCCATATCCCAACTCTTTGTCATCTATTAGTTAGCTAGTCCACTATTCATGTTAATATACTACCCCCAACACCATGGGCTCTTATCTTATTAAACATCATTATGTGTGGTAACTTATTGAATGCCTTTCGGAAATCCAAATGTATTACATCTACTGGTTTCCCTTTATCTATCCTGCTTGTTAGCTCCTCAAAGAATTCTAATAAACTTGTCAAACGTGATTTCCCTTTCATGAAGCCATGCTGACTCTGCTTGATTAGATTATGCATTTCTAAATGCTCTGCTTTAAATCCTTTATAATAGACTCCAATATTTTTCCAATGACAGATGTTAAGTTCACTGGCCTATAGTTACCTGTTTTTATCTCCCTCCCTTTTTGAATAAGGGTGTTACATTGGCAGTTTTCCAATCCTCTGGGAATTTTCCAGTATCTAAGGACTCTTGGAAGATTACTACCATGCATCCACTATCTCTGCAGTTAATTCCTTTAATATCCTAGGATGCAACCCATCAGGTCCAGGTGACCTATTGGCTTTTAGCCCAATTAGTTTCCCTAGTACTTTTTCTCTAGTGATAGTTATTGTATTTATTTCCTCCCCAACTTTTGCCCTGTGATTATTTATTATTTTTGGTATGCTACTAGTGTCTTCTATCGTGAAGACTGATGCAAAGTAGTTATTCAACTCCTCTGCCATTTCTTGGTTCCCCATTATTATTTCCCCAGCTTCATTCTCTAAGGAGCCTATATTGACTTTGAACTCTCGCTTCCTTTTTACATATTTAAATAAGCTCTTATGTCCACTTTTATATTGTTTACTAGTTTACCCTCAAAGTTTATTTTCTCCCTCTTATTTATTTTTTGGTCATCTTCTGTTGGTTTTTAAAACGTTCCCAATCCTCTGGCTTACCACTAATCTTTGCCACATTGTATGTTTTTTCTTTCACTTTGATACTATTCTTAACATCCTGGGTTAACCATGGTTGGTTTATCCCGTTCCTACAATCCTTCTTCCTCACTGGGATATATCTTTGTGGCGAGCCATGCACTATTTTCTTAAACATCTACCATTGTTCATCAACTGTCTTTTCTGCTAAACTCCTTTCCCAGTCCATTCCAGCCCGCATTCCTTTATAATTACCCTTATTTAAGTGTAACAGAGATGTTTCTGAACTATGGGCAGAATTTTCCCCCTGTTGGGGTGGAAGTTTAGCAGCGGGCGCATGGAGGCACACCTCCGATCGGTGCCCCAAATTGGGTGCATGCTGCCATTTTACGTGAGCGGGCCAATTAAGGCCCGACCAGCGTGACGTCCGCCAGGAAGCGCTATGCGCTCCCTGTGTGGGCGGGGGAGGGGATTCCCTGAGCCGAGAATGTGTTCTTTTGCGCATGCGCATGTAAGAGCGCACTCACCTCCCTGAGGCTAAGTGCTGCCTCAGGGAGATTGGCTCCACACTAAAAAAATTTAAAAATGGAAGAAAAGAAATTCCCTGACATGTCCCCTCTGAGTTGGGACATGTCCATCACTTTCAAAGACACTTTTATTACATTTTTAAAAACCTATATGAAGCCTCATCCTGCCGGTGGATGAGGTTTCAAGCTTTTTCTAATGCCCGCCAGAGATCCCGGACTGCCCACCAACCTTTAAGGTTGGACGGGCAGGTCCACTAATTACTTTAGTGAGTTTGTCAATGGCCTCAAAAGGCCATTGACAGGTCAGTGGGCGCACAGCTGATTCTGTTGAGTCCCCACTAACCTGAAAATTGAAATGGGGTGGGGTGACGTCGGGAGTTCCATCCGATGTCATCCCGCATCATTTTACATGTCGGTGAGCAGGCTCCGCCCCTCGCTCGCCGACCAGGAAATCCTGGCCTATGTTTCTCACTGAATGCTAAATTCCACTCAAACTGAATGCTAAATTCCATCATGTTATGGTCACTGTTTCCTAGGGGATCTTTTGCTCTGAGGTTATTTATTAAACCTGCCTCATTACACATTACCAAATCCAAAATTCCCTGATCCCTTGTTAGATCCACAACATATTGTTCTAGAAAACTGTCCCAAATACACTCTATGAATTATTGCTCAATCTACATGGAGAATAAAGTCACCCATCATTAATATATTGCCTTTTTCACACTTCCTCATTATTTCCTGATTTATTCTCTGTTAGGGGGCCTATAGACTACTCCCACCAGTGTCTTCTTTCCCTTGTTATTTCTTACCTCCACCCATATGGATTCCAGATCTTCTATTCCAAGATCATTTCTTGCTATCGTACTTATTCCATCTCGTACTAACAAAACTACCCCACCACCCTTTCCTTCCTGCTTGTCCTTTTGAAAAGTCCCATACCCCTGAATATTTAGCTCCCAGCTTTGATCTCCTTGTAACCATGTCTCCGTAATGGCTATAAGATCTCTATTTTATTCATTATTCTCTATTTGTGCCATTAATTCATGTATTTTGTTCCGAATACTAGGTGCATTTAAGTAAAGAGCCAGTAATTTTGCCCTTTCTTTTTACCATTTTTCCCCCTTTGACCTTATTTGCTGCTGTTTTTTAATGTTTGTACACTCTGCCATTCCTGTCACAGTCTGGGTATCATTACTTAAGTAGCTATCCTGCAATGCCGCCACGTCCCTTTGCTTTCTAAGCCTACTTATCCCCTCTCCAGAACCCTCCCTCCCTCTGGAGAGAGGATAAGTAGTCTTACATAGTGAAAGGATATGGCGGTTTTGCAGGGTAGCCACAATTTAGCCGAAATTTCCTTTTCGGATAACATCTAATTCCCTTTTGAATACCTCAATTGAACCTGCCTCCACCACTTTCTCAGGCAGTGTATCCCAGACCTGACCCACTCACCATATGAAAAAGATTTTCCTCATTGCACTTATGCTTCTTTTGCCAATTACTTTAAATCTGTGCCCTCTTGTTCGCGATCCTTTCATGAGTGGGAACAGTTTCTTCCTATCTACTCCTGTCCAGACTCCTCATGACTTTGAATCCCATTATCAAATCTCCTCTCATCCTTCTGTTCCTCAAGGAAAACTGTGCCAATTGCTCCAATCTATTTTCATAACTGAAGTTCCTCATTCATGGAACATTTTTTTGAATCTTTTCTGCACTTTCTCCAATGCCTTCACATCTTTTCTAAAGTGCGGCACCCAGAACTGGAGGCAATATTCCGCTGAGGCCGAACTAGTGTCTTATACACATTCAGCAAAACTTCCTTGCTTTGTACTCTATGCATCTATTAAT
The DNA here is from genome assembly GCF_017639515.1 of Carcharodon carcharias. Taxonomy (NCBI): domain Eukaryota; kingdom Metazoa; phylum Chordata; class Chondrichthyes; order Lamniformes; family Lamnidae; genus Carcharodon; species Carcharodon carcharias. The sequence goes on from NC_054472.1 coordinate 173,534,521, forward strand.
AAAACCTAGGATACTATGAGCAATTTAAAAATAACTAGAAGTGACATCTGTACACGAGCAGGTTGAATAGCTATGTTGGATGTTTAAAATACAATTCTATAATAAAGCTTTAGTTTTTTTTTCTGTTTCGTTAGTCCAATAAATAGAGGCATAGCAGGGCACCTCAGAACTATCCTGTGCCATGTGGGAACTCCAAGTTGTTTCTTGTGCCCTGGGCCATGTTCAGGAAGTGTCATTAGCTGGATCAGCTCAAGGTCCTGAGTAGCAGATAGTGCCACTAAGATGCAGCTGCAAGGTTGAGATTTACGTGGATAACATATTTCTGGATGTAGTCACCCAGCAGCCACAGGAAACATGCTGTCTCACTAGCAGGCAGCCTCCAATTTGCCCGCCATGCCATTAACTCGCCGCTTCCTCATGCTGAGCACCATATTTAAATTGCAGCTGTGCGCACACTTCTCAATGCTTGCAGACCAGGAGGGCACTGGTGAAGGCATGGCCCCAAAAGCCAAGAACAGTGCACCCAACCCCCCACCCCGATTCAATGACACGTCCCTGGGATGCCTTCTGGATACCGTGGAGGCCCACCGAGATTTCCTGTATCCCCACTCTGGCCACAGGAGGCCCATCAGTCTCTGGCTTAGGAGGCTGTGGCAGAGGTGGTCAGTGTCAATGCTGCACACAAGAGGTCAGCCATCCAGTGCAGAAAATGAATGAACAATCTCATCCATGTTGCCAGGGTAAGGCAACCATCTCATCACTCTAAACTCAAACATCACAAGGCCACCACACGTTCGCTGGCATTTCATTCCCTGCCAGCTCAAGGGACATCACCATTCACATCACCATCTGGCCTCATTTCCCCAGGAGACTGCCTCCTTAGCCCTCACCATCTTGAGGCCACTTGCGCAGGTCAACATATGCCCCCACATACACACCCTGGGATACCCACCTTCTGCAGTATAGCCCTCGCCCTGCAGGTCACTTCTCCTCCTTCCCCATGCAAGCCCTAGTCTTGCAGCCGTTGAAAAGCCACTCCCACCTTACAGATCATCTGGTAGGTAGCGACCTGCCTGTAAGCCTCCCTAAAATGATGTTGTGCTGCCTGTAAAGCCTGGCACTAATGACTGCGAGTGTTGCTCGAAGAAAGGTAGGCAAACAAAGACTGAAATCCCGAGCGAAGTGCAGCTCACAAAGTGCACGTCGCTTATGTACAGTTGTGAAAGATGTACAATGATGTCGAATTGCCTGGATGATCCAGTGAGGGGGGATGATTCCGGTAAGCAATGTTGGATGGTTGGAAAGGCGACCCACCACTGACAGGTGGAGTGGATAATCCAAACTGGTTTCACAACGGAGTAAAACAAATTTTTGGCCTTCTTGCCATATTGTCCTCCCCACCCGCCATGACGTCCAATGCCAATGGGGTCAGAAAATTCCAGCCTATGATTCAATGAAAATAAAATTTGACCAAAATAATAACATAGTTGTAAAGGAGTTCCTGAAACAATAGTAATAAACTTTTCAAGTCTCTGAAGAAGGGTCATACGGACTCGAAACATTAACTTTGTTTTTCTCTGTCCACAGGTGCTGTCAGACCTGCTGAGTTTTTGCAACATTTTCTGCTTTTGTTTCAGATTTCCAGCATCCGCAATATTTTGCTTTAAAGTTGTTATCATTGCCCTCCAAAGTGAACATTATTGTGCCCATTTTATGGACCTAAAATGGTGCAAAAATGAGCAATTTTGAAGGGCAGAGGCCCACATCATCTCTGCATAGGACCAGTGGTAAACAGATCAGGGCACTGGACAGGCATCGTGGGGCTCCATAACTAATGTTAGACGAGGAGCATATGCTCTGTGACCTATAGATCTACTTAGAATCTGTTACAAACTGTTGCATTAGGAGAAACAGGTCTCCTGAAAATACTAAAGATCTTTCATTTGGTTCGATACTGCTGACCTCATTTGAAAACAATGAAATAGTCATTTGGTGGTACAGAACTTGAGTATGGCTGAAAAAGACTCATCTCTAAGCTTTTCATCAGGACACTTGCAAGAATACCAATATAAGGGGGAAAAACAACAATTTATACTGCATGTGAAGAAAGTGCTGATTGGTTGGCAAGTGACATTGCCATGGAGAATGCACCACTGATGGTGACTGACAGTTAACTGCCAAGCATTGTTTAAAATTTAAACCAGGCAGATTGATCCTGATTGGTTAAGGCGTTGCCCTGAGGAATGAGTTAGTGAATGGCTGTCACTTATTTTGTTTAGCTGAAAAAGGCACAGTGTATGTACATGTTCTTTCTGTCTGCAAAGAACAGGGCCCTGAGTATTAATATATGTAGCTTCCAGTACACGCAAATGTGCCACATTGCAATCCTGACTGACAATTTTAAATTCGTTGTCAGCATAATTCTTAGCACATTGGGGATTATTTAGCAAACGTCGCCTAATCATGGAATCAGATCTGATGTTGGACACTGTGTTTTGAGTTTTGCAAGCATGGGCTGGTTGGGTATGGCCTGTACCCTGCCCATTGTGAACAGTGGCTGGTACATGCTGTTTGATATGATCTGCCAGTTTTTGGGACATATGGCATACATACCTAGCATTACACTGGTACTGAAATTCATATGCCACAATACTCAATTTATGCGATAGGCAGAACATCTTTTTGGCTTGACAGCAGCATCCTGTTAGTGTTTAATAGTTGTTACTGCACTGTAGCAGTGTGAAACAGCTAGCTTCACCTGTTGCTCAAATTTTTGAGATACCTTGCCCTTCCAGGGTAATTTGAGGTAGACTGGGCAAATATCAGGGCCAAAAGTGATAGCTTTAGCCCCGTTAATGAGTTTGCGTGATATACAGCATGAAATGATCTGATCAGAGTAGTCATGATCCTGCAGGGTTTCATTTGATGTGCCCTATTTCAGCATCAAGCTTGCATAGTAAACAAATGGCCCAAGCCTAATTAACTAGTTTGCCAATAAGACCAATCTTATAACGTGTGGAACAGGAAGAATCCCAGCCCGTATAATGACCATATATTAATACATCTGGCTTATATTTCTAAAAATGCTTGACCGTTAACTGCCAGTCACCATCAGTGGTGCTTTCTCCATAGCAATGCCACTTACCAACCAATCAGCACCCTCTTCAGATACAGTATAAGTTGTTGTTTTCCCTTATACTGGTGTTCTTGAGAGTGTCCTGATGAGTCCAAGATGAAAAGCTTAGACATGTCTCTTTTTTTCAGCAATACTGAAAACAATGACTTAATTTCAATTCTGATCAAATTAGGGCTACATTCTTTGAGCTGGTTAATTTTGAAAAGGTTAATTGGAACTCAGCAAAACCGATCATTTTACTTACCAGGGGATTCATCGGCCATTTCCCATTTATATTGTGGTGTGGAGTACATCTCTAGTGTGGTTGGACCATTCTCACCTTGCAATGCAGAGTGCATACTATTGTAGTCTACAGGGTTTCCATTTACTGTTACCAGCAAGACCTGTAAAATAATCAAAATATCAAATTGTTTACATTTTTTTCAGAAACCCTGTTTAAAAAACCTTACAGTCACCTGTTATGACTTTTTAATTATGAAGAACTACTTGTCCACTGGATTATTTGTTAAAGAACAACTGCCCACATTTGTTGATTAGAGAGGAGATATTTTATTCTTAGAAACAATGGATAGATTGAAAAAAGTCCTTCAAGCTAAATTAGTACAAATGGTTTTCATGATGTATTAGTTTTGTGACATGTACAAAATTTAGTAACTGATTTCAATATTCTATAGAAGATCATTAAGCTGTAGGTTACAGCTTTTATATTGGTAATAATATATTTTATCCAATAAACAATTATTTATGGTCATAATAGCAAAAACCAAAATGTATCATCAAGGTTGATTTTAATCATTTAATCAACAAGATGAAAACTTGTGGGGTAATTATGACATTGTGCAGTAATGTAAAATGTGAAACATTAGCTTGACCATCCCATTAAAACATCTTTTCTGATTTCTGTTTCAGGAGAGGTGTTTAATGGAAGGTGGGGCCAATATTGTCTCTTTTGAACTATCGCCCAAAGATAAATTACTCCCTTGGAGTGCAGATGGGAGTCCACAATACAGATTAACAGGAGTTTTCTTTATGATAAAAGAATGCTTAATTTTGAACTATTCAAAAAACATAATCTATTAAAGTCCATAAACTTATTTGCTACAATCAACAAGAAAACATCTCTTAGGTGACTAACAAGTTTGGCATTTCATTTATTCCACTTCTTTTGGGAAGTTTGCTCTCAGAAACCAATTAAAGAATGCCATTTCCAGAAGCAAGAAAATATTACAGCAAAAAATTAAAAGATAACTTCCTCCAAAAACACAAACATGTGAAAACACAAAGAAAGCATAAAAATACAAAAGGAGCTTGCATGACTCAGGAAGTCACAAAGCTATTTACGTTCAATTAAGTACTTGATTTGTACTCACTGTTGTAATGGAGGAAACACAACATCCGATTATGCACTGCAAAGACCAACAAACCACTACGATGTAATAACCAGATAAACTTTTTTTAGTGATGTTTGTTGAGGAATAAATATTGGTTGAGCCACTGCTGAGAACACCCCTGCTGAATTTCAAATAGTGCCATGAGCTCTTTTATTTCCATCTAAGATGGTACACTGGGCCTCGACATTTCACCTAATTTGACCCAACAACCTTCTCACTCAGAGGCAAGATTGCTATTACTGAACCAAAGATACTGGAAAGGACACAACCTGGTTCATAAATATAAAAAGCAGCATAAATCTAAATACTTTTATAACAATGTGTAACTTTTGACAATTCTGTCCTAATACTCATTAATTAAATCCATTAGTGATAAATGACAGACAACACTCTGAGTGCTGGATCTGCTTCCCAAGGTTCTGGGTATCTTTTATTTTGCAGAGGTGGCCTTCTATGTGTAACATTATTTTCAAATGCTGCTTAGCAAGGATTTGTGGAAAGAATTTGGAAATTATAAGTTCTACCTTGCTCTGGTAACAGAAAAAAAGAGATCCTTGTGACAGTTTAAAAAATTTGTATGGAAACATTGAACTTCATTGATTTCTAGATAAAACAAATGAAAAAAGCAAACAGCCTTTTAGTCCCAAATGTTTTGAAATCTAGTCTATTGTTACAGTTAGCCATACATTTCCAAAGCACACATAAACACAATGCCATATATATATATATACTAACATCGGAGGAGTTGGTGTCATCCTGGGTAACTGTAAGGAGCTGGAAGAGGCAAAGAAAGAAGAAAATGTTATAATAAAGTTTGCAATGGTCCATGCACCTATCATGTATTAGTCAGTGCTTATGACAATAAACCTACAATACGTAAGGAGAGAACATGGTTACAGATATGTACCACTTCATCTATCTCAATAGATGCTATTTTTATGAATACATGCATCCTGAGTGCAGCTTCACCCATTGGCAATGCACATTAGGAGTTCAAATCCTGTCAGGTCTGCTGAAATATATGGGGTAGGGGTTTGGGGTTGAAATTGGTCTCAGACACTGGAAAAGGGATTCCAGCATGGTGTAAATTGAGCTATTGATCCATTAGTGACCATTTTGTGCTACTAGTAAGCCAATTTCACCCCATATATATCTAGACCAAATTTCTGATATGGACTACTATTGGACAAAGTTCTACACAAAGTTCCACACACATATTTTAGACATATATATGTATGTATATCCATCTAGGCATGATGTATTTTTGTTAATAAGGGTACTACAAGTTACAGAACCAAGGTGATTGATCAAGATAAGATATAGATCACCCAGGATCTAACTGAATAGCATTAACTATCTGGAAGGGCTGAATGGCCTGTGTTTTATTCCTATATTTATTCTTTATGTTCCAAAAATAAAATAACAACAACCTTCTGGCAACATAGAAAGAGTAACGCACATAGAGCAAAAATGATAGTTTCATTCATTTAGAACTAAGTTTCATTATTTACTTCTAAGGATATAGTTTTACAAATTCATGTCAACATTCAGCAAGACTCATAGGATCTTTCATCAGCTAAAACAGCAAAATAGTAAAACATTGTGTAATATTTATATTCCACATTTTATTGCTATTGTTTAATAGAGGTTACAATTAAACATATCTTTTATAATAGAATTCTTCCCCCCCAATTTTCTGCAAACTTACTTTTGTTGCAAGGGGGTTAGTTGCACAATAATAAAGGTCTGAGGTTAGTTGAAGAGTTTGCTCAATGTTGTTCTTTGCATTAAATCTCTGTTTGTTCTGAGAATTGTTGGGAGTCAGTGTGGGGAGATGAAAATAAAGCAGAGGTAAGCCATGGAAAAGGGAAAAGAAAAAGCAGGGATAAATAGGCCCAGAGATAGAGGAGTACAAAAGATGTAGAAGAACACAGCAAGACTCAGCAGAAAAATACTTCAGAAATAATGGGGAGGATTTTCCCCTCATTGGGCAGGCGCGGCGGACGGCCCGGGAATGGCTGCAAAACTGGCTGCTGCCCGCGATCGGGCACTGACCGTAATTTCACACTGGCTGGCCAATTAACAGCCAGCCAGTGTGAATCGCACGCTGAAACGCTCAGCGCTGCCTGGGCTGGGGTGGGTGGGGCGAGCACGGAAGTCAGCGCATGCACATAGGTGCACTCAGTGAAAGCTCCCTGAATGCACAGAGCTGCCTCAGGGAGCTGAAGATTTTTAACATTAAAATAAACAATTGAAAATACTTATTCATAGGGCACGTTGTGTAAGGTGTTTTCAATTAAAATTAGTGCATATAGCTAAAACAGTGTCACTGTAGATTGTGGCTAGGCAGTAATTTATATTGGACAACACTACATATTCATTCCTCATACTATTTCTCTTTATGGCCTCTGAGTGACACTGGTAATTCAATGCTGAATTACTGGAGCTTTCTAAGCATCAACTTTGGATAACGATCGACAAGATCTTTTTTTGATTAGCTGATATCAGCACAGTGAGGAAGGTAAATTAATTTAAAGGGCCTTGTTTCTGGTGATCTGTCTAATTCGGCCACATTATAATAATGTTACACCCCGGAGGCCCAATGCATTGGTATCATGTGGTTTCCTAATCCCAAATTTTAGATTCCTCACTTATATTAACAGAGGTCCAGTAACACAAATTGAAACAAGCTTTAACAATTTATTTCAAAATTTCCAGCAATGCAATGAAGAGCACATCAGATTTTTTATAAGCAGAAGGAAGAAGCATGAGGGTTGCAGAGGGTCGGGGGGGGGGGGGTGTAGTTGGGGTGGTTTTTTTTATAGTCATTCATGGGATGTGGGCATCACTGGCTAGGCCAGCATTTACTGCCCATCCCTAGTTGCCTTTCTCGAGCTGCCTTCTCGAACTGCTGCAGTTCATGAGGTGTAGGTACACCTACAGTGTTGTTAGGAAGGGAGTTCCAGGATTTTTACCCAGCGACAGTGAAGGAACGGTGATGTATTTCCAAGTCAGGATTGTGAGTGGCTTGGAGGGGAACTTGCAGGTGGTGGTGTTCCCATGTGTCTTCTGCCCTTGTCCTCGATGGTAATGGTCGTGGGTTTGCAAGGTGCTATCTAAGAAGGCTTGGTAAATTCCTGCAGTGCATCTTGTAGATGGTACACACTGCTGTCACTGTGCATCGGTGGTGGAGGGACTAAATGTTTGTGGATGGGGTGCCAATCAAATGAGCTGCTTTGTCTTGGATCGTGTCAAGCTTCTTGAGTGTTGTTGGAGCTGCACTCATCCTGGCAAGTGGAGAGTATCCTATCACTCACAATCCTGACTTGTGCCTTGTAGATCATCGACTGGCTTTGGAGAATCAGGAGGTGAGTTATGCGTCACAGGATTCCTAGCTTCTGACCTACTCTTGTAGCCAAAGTGTTTATATGGCTAGTCCAGTTCAGTTTCTGGTCAATGTTGATAGTGGGGGATTCAGCGATGGTAATGACATTGAATGCCAACGGGCGGCATTTTAGATTCTCTCTTGATGAAGATGGTCATTGCCTGGCACTTGTGTGGCGCAAATGTTACTTGCTCCTTGTCAGCCCAAGCCTGGATATTGTCCAGGTCTTGCTGCATTTGCACATGGACTGCTTCGTCGTGAATGGTGCTGAACATTGTGCAATCATCAGCGAACATTTCCACTTTTGACCTTATGCTGAATGAAAGGTCATTGACGAAGCAGCTGAAGATGGTTGAGCCTAAAAACCGCCCTGAGGAACTCCTGCAATGATCTCCTGGAAGTGAGGTGATTGACCTCCAACAACCACAATCATCTTCCTTTGTGCTAGGTCTGACTCCAATCAGTGGAGAGTTTACCCCCGATTCCTACTGACTCCAGTTTTTCTGGAGTGCCTTAATGCTACACTCAGTCAAATGCTGCCTTGATGTCCAGGGTGGTCACTCTCACCTCACCTGTAGAGTTCAGCTCTTTTGTTCATGTTTGAACCAAGGCTGTAATGAGGTCACAAGCTCAGTGGCCCTGGAAACTAAGCATCGGTGAGCAGGTTTTTGCCAAGCAAGTGCTTGAAAGCACTGTTGATGACACTTCTATCACTTTATCTGATGATGGAGAGTAGACCGATGGAGTGGTAATTGGCTGGGTTAGATTTGTCCTGATTTTTGTGTACAGGACATATCTGGGAATTTTCCATATTGCTGGGTAGATACCAGTGTTGTAGCTGTAATGGAACAGCTTGGCTAGGGGCATGGCAAATTCTGGAGCACAATTCTTCAGTACTATTGCCAGAATGGTGTCAGAGCCCATAGCCTTTGCAGTATCCAGTGCCTTCAGCCTTTTCTTGACATCACGTGGAGTGAACCGAATTCGCTGAAGACTGGCATCTGCGATGCTGGGGACCCTTGCATAACGCCAAGATTGATCATCTACTTGGCACTGCTGGCTGATGATTGTAGTAAATGTTTCAGCCTTAACCAAGGGCCATTTGACGCAGCACTTCTAAGAAACTAATTCTGCTAGCAAATGTGTGGTGAAGATAACCATCAATATAGGAAATTGAGGAGAAACTTACCCCGAAAGTGGTTAGAATGTGGAACTTGCTACTAAAAAGAGTAGTTGAGGTGAACAACAAAAATGCATTTGGGGAAGCTGAGGAAGTACTTGAGAGAGAAAGGAATTTAAGAATATCCTGATGGAGTTAGATGAAGTAGGGTTGGAGGTGGCTCGTGTGGAGCATAAAGACCACACTGATGAATAGGACAGAATGACCTGTTTCTGTGCTATGTATTCTATGTAATGATCTCACACAAATTAAGCAGGAATCTCAAAGGTGCTATCTGACTCTTTCAAACCCAAATTTCACAATTTTTCTGGGATGATCTATAATTGCATTGAGACCTGCTCTTATCAAGTTGGATGGGGCTAATAAGGGGTATATGGATTAAAAACAGAAAATGCTGAAAATACTCAGTAGGTTTGGTAACATCTGTGGAGAAAAAAACAGAGTACATGTTTTAGTTTGATGACCTTTCATCAGGACATCAACTCTGTTTCTCTCACCACAGATGCTACTGGACCTGTTGAGTATTTCCTGCATTTTCTGTTTCTATTTCAGATTTCCATCATCTGCAGTATTTTGCTTTTGTTACTGAATGATGGAACAGTGTGGAAGGGTTAAATGGCACTTCCTGTTCCTATTTTGTCATAGGATGCCCATTTGCTATCAAATCTGAGTTAATCTACTCAATGTTCAGAATGGAAGTGAAAAAGACAAATAAGAGAAGCAATAAGAGAGTATGAGAAGAGTCTGGTAGTTAGTGTGAAAGGGAATCCAAAGGTCTTCCATAGGCATATAAACAGTTTTGATGAAAGTTCATCTCGACCTGAAAAGTTAACTCTGTTTCTCTCCACAGGTGCTGACTGAGCTGCTGAGTAATTCCAGCATTTTTTGCTTTTATTTTAGATTTACAGCATATGTAGTATTTTGCTTTTGTAAATAGTAAATGGATGGTAATTGGAGGAGTGGGGCTGATGAAGGATCTAAAAGGGGAGTTACACATAGAGGCAGAGGGCATGGCCGAGGTACCAAATTGGTCCTTTGCATCTGCTTTTACCAAGGAAGAATATGCTGCCCAAGTGACAGTGAAACAGGAAGTAGTTGAGACACTTGATGGGCTAAAAATTGATAAAGACGAGGTATTAGATATGCTGGCTGTACATAAAGTTAATAAGTCATCAGGACCAGATGCGATGCATCTAACAATACTGAAGGCAGTAAGGATGGAGATTGCGGAGGCACTGGTCATAGTTTTCCAATTATCCTTAGATACAGGGGTGGTGCCAACAACAATAACAACAACTTACATTTATAGAGCTCTTTTAACATAATGAAACGCAGAAAGATGGAGTATAATGTAGGAAAATGTGAAGTTATTTATTGGTCATAAGAATAGAAAAGCTGAATTTTTTTTAAAAATGTGTGAAACTTCTAAGTGTTGATGTTCAAAGGGACTTGGGTGTGCTTGTACAAGAAACGCAGAATGTTAGAATGAATTGCTGCAAGCAATTAGGAAGGAAAATGTCATGTTGCAAGGGGTTGAAGTGAAAAAATAAAGAAGCCTTGCTGCAGTTATTCAGGGCTTTGGTGAGACTACATCTGGAATATTGTGTGCAGTTTTGGTCTCCACATTTAAGAAAGAATATACTTGCATTTGAGGCAGTAGAGTGAAGATTCATTAGATTGGTCTCTGGGGTGAGAGGGCTGTCCGATGATGAAAGGATAAGTAAATTGGGCTTATATTCACGGGATTTTAGAAAAATGAAAGGCGATCTCATTGAAACCTACAAAATTCTGATAGAGTAGATGCTGATAGATGGTTGGAATTTTACAGTCTCTCCCACCAGCGGGATTTTCCGGTCCTGCCAAAGTCAATGGATTTTTTAATCACTTGCTGTATTTTCTGGCTCCACCCCTGCCACGATGTGGCCTTAAAATTCCACCTATTGTTTCTGCCGGTTGGGGAGTCTAAGATATGGGGGCACAGTCTCAGGATAAGGGGTCATTCATTTAGGACTGAGATGAGGAGAAATTACTTCACTCAAAGGGATGTGAATCTTTAGAATTCTCCACCCCATTGCTGAAAACAGTTAAGGCTAGATAGACATATTTCTGGTCTCGCAGGGAATTAAGGGTTTTGGGGAGCAGGCTGCAAAATGGAGTTGAACCCTAGATTAGCCATGATTGTCTTGAATGGCAGAGCAGGCTCAATGGGCCATATGGTCTACTCCCGCTCCTTTTTCTTGTGTTCCTGTGTTCTTTAAATGTCTAAAGGAGCTTCACAGGAGCATTATAAAACAAAGCCACATAAGGAGATATTCGGGCAGATGACCAATAGTTTGGTCAAAGAGGTAGGCTTTAAAAAGTGTCTTAAAGGAGGAAAGTGAGATAAAGAGGCAGAGGGTGTAGGGAAGAAATTCCAGAGCTGTAAGCCATAGGGCCTAGGCAACTGAAGGCATGGTCACTAATAGTAGAACAATTACAATTATAATTTGAAATTTACAAGAGACCAGGATTTGAGGAGCACAATGTTTTCAAGGGCTGTGGGATTGGAGGAGATTAAAGGGATAGAGAAGGACAAGGCACTACAGGGATTTGAAAAAGGATAAGAATTTTAAAATCACAGTGTTGTTTGACCGGGAGCCAATGTAGCTCAGTGAGTACAGGGACGATAAGGGAATGGGACTTGCTGTGAGTTAAAACATGAGCAGCAGAATTTTCAATGGCTTTAAGTTCACAGAGGATAGAATGACCAGCCAGGAGTGCATTGTAATGTTTCAGTCTAGAGGTAATGAAGGCATGGATGAGGGTTTCAGCAGCAGGTGAGCTGAGACAGGGACAAAATTGAGCGACGTTATGGAGGCGGAAATAGGCGGTCTTAGTCATGGCACAGGTATGATGTCAGAAGCTCATCTCAGGGTTAAATGTGCCACCAAAGTTGCGAACAGACTGGCTCAATCTCTGACCGGTGCCAGGGGTGGAGTTGGAGTTGGTAGCTAGGGAATGAAGTTTGGAAACTGAAAGCAATAACTTCAGTCTTCCCAGCATTAATTGGAGGAAATTTCTGTTGCATGTTGATGAGAAATAGAAGGCAGCCAAGGGTAGATCCTCAGGGGACACGAGGGGTAACAATGCAGGAGCAGGAAGAGAAACCAGTACAAGTGATTCTCTGGCTATGATTATATCAGTGCTTCTCAAACATTTTTCACTGTGACCCCATTTTAAAGCTTTAAAATTGGTGTGACCCCGGAGTGAGAGTAGAGAGTGGGAGTTTTTAAGTGGGAGTGGGTTGTGTGGCGGTGAGGGAGAGAGATTGTTGAGTAGTGTGAATAGTTTTGTCAGACTCTGATGGGGCGACAGAGCTGAGAATTGTCCACATGCATGTAACGGAGCCTTGGCGCACATTGTAGTACTGTCCCGCCAGATTCTCCACTCAACAGTCACTATTGCTACCTCAGAGCCCCAACACCAATTAATTATTACACGATCACTGACCCATAACTTGGGAAACCCTGCATTAGATAGATAAGAAGGGAATCATGCGAGAGCAGCCCCACCCAACTAGAAGACGGTGGACAGGCATTTGAGGAGGATGATGTGGTCAGTCTCAAAGGCTGCAGGCAGGTTGAGTAGGATGAGGAGGGCAAGTTAACCTTGTCATAGTCATCTAAGGTGTCTTCAGTGACTTTCATAAGAGTTGTTTCAGCACTGTGGCGAGGTAGGAACATGATTGGGGGGATTCAAATATGGAGTTCCGGGAAAGATGGGGATGGATTTGGGAGGCAACATAATATTCAAGGACTTTGGAGAGGAAAGTCAGGTTGGAGATGGGGTATTATACAAGAAGAGAGGGATCAAAGGTTTTTTTTTGAAGAGAGGGTGTATTATACCCTTGGTGTAAGGTAACCTAAGCAATGACGGCCAGTCAGTTTAACCATGGGTGGTGGGGAAGCTTTTAGAAATGATAATTCAGGACAAAATTAACAGCCATTTAGGCAAATGAAGGAAAGCCAACAGAGTATTGTTAAGGGCAAGTTGGCTTAACTTAGTTGCTTGAGTTTTTTTTAATGAGGAAACAGGACCGGTAGATGAGGGTAATGCAGCTATGTAGTAATAAAGTGCTACATAACAGACTTGTGAGCAAAATTAGAGCTCATGGAATAAAAGTGACAGTAGCAGCATTGGTGTGAAATTTGCTAAGTAACAGGAAACAGAGTAGCGGTGAATAGTTGTTTTTTGGACTACACTAGAGGAAAAATTTATAATCGGGTTCCCCAAGGTTGATGTTAGGACCGCTGCTTTTCTTAATATACATTAATGAACAAGACTTGGGCGCACAGGGCCAAGTTTCAAAATTTGCTGATAACACAAAACTTGTAAGAATTGTGAACCATGAGGGGAATAGTGTTAAACTTCAAAGAACAGACAAGCGACAGATAAAATTTAATGCAGAGGGTGTGAAGTGATTTATTTTGTTAGGAAGAATGAGAAGAGGCAATGTAGAATAAAGGGTACAATTCTAAAGGAGTGCAAGAGCAGAGGGCCCTGGGATATATGTGCACAAATCATTGAAGGTGACAGGGCAGGTTGAGAGGGAAGTTTATGAAGCATATGGAATTCTGGGAAGTACAAAAGCAAGGAAGTTATGAAAAACCTGTATAGGATACTGGTTCGGCCTCAACTGGAGTATTGTGTTTTTTTATTTGGTCATGGGATGTGGGTGTCGCTGGCTAGGCCAGCATTTTTATTGGCCCATCCCTAATTGCCCTTGAGAAGGTGGTGGTAAGCTGCCTTCTTAAACTACTGCTGTTCATGTGATGTAGGTACAGAGTGCTGTTATAGAGGGAGTACCAGGAGTTTGACCCAGCAACAGTGAAGGAACTGTTCCAAGTCAGGATGGTATGTGGCTTGGAGGGGAACTTGCAGGTGGTGATGTTCCCAGGCACTTTTTGTCCATTTCTGGGCACTAGACTTCAGAAAGGATGTGAAGGAATTAGAGAGGGCACAGAAAGCATTCAAAAGAGTGGTTCCAGGGATAAGGAACTTCAGTTATGTGGATAGGTTGGAGAAGCTAGGACTGTTCCCCTTAAAGAGACAGTTGAGAGGAGATTTGACAGAGGTGTTCAGAATAATGAAGGGTCTCTGAACAGAAGAGATATGGAGAAACTGTTAACCTTGGCATAAGGATCAAGAACCAGAGGGCACTGAAGTAAGATGCTTTGCAAAAGAAATAATGGCAACATGAGGAAACACATTTTTACGAAGGGAATGGTTAGTATATCTGGAATACAATTCCTAAGACTGGAGTAGAGGCAGATTCAAGAGTGGTTTTCAAAGGAGAATTGGATAACTACCCGAGGAGAAAAAAAATGCAGGGCAATGGGGAAGGAGAATGGGACTAAGTGAGCTATTCTTGCAGAGAACCGGCACAGTCACAATGGGCCAAGTGGCCTCCTTCTGTGCTGTAACCATTCTATGATTCTATGATTTTATGATTTTGACAGTTTCTGGTAGAGAAACACATTTTTTTAATGTTCTCTCAGTGGTCCATATTCTTCTGATATTGTTCATACAACCACTCTGGAAAATATATCCTTAGTATTCATAGATGTTCTCACAAATCTTAGCAAATACACTAAGGGCGGAATTGTCATGTCTTGTTGGCAATGGAAATCATGATGGGTGGAGGTTGGGGGGGAATTCGGCATGAGGGACAGAAATCAGTTTCCTGCTGGCATGAATTCACAGCGGGGTCCTCCGAATGTGTCCACCACGGCAGAATGCAAACCCCGCTGGAGGCAGGCATGAACATGATTTGCATCCCAGTAATGGGATGCAAAGTAAGGCCCAACCAGAATCGTCCCCTGATGCCCAATTTACCGTTATACCGGTGGGAAAATACGCCGGCCAGGACATGCCTGGACAAATGCAATGTGAAGAAGTCAGGACTTGCCATTAGGGCCTTGCTCAGATAGCGGACATCCGAGGAGAAGATGATGCTGGAGCCCTACAGCTACTGGACCCTGGAGAAACACATGCATCGCATGCTGGGTGGATCTTCCTGCACATGGCTCTGCCGTGAAGCAGTTCTCGGAAGATGGGAGGTCTCCATTAATGCTTCCGGCCTGCTTCAGAACATCAAGGTCTTGGCCTTGGCTTGGACCAACTTCTGTGGTCTCCATAGATGCTTCAGGCCTGCTACGGAACATCAAGGTCTTGGCCAGATGTTCGGTGAAGGTGGGGGAGAGGAAGGTCTAGGTGTGAGTGGGAGGAAGGTGTATTAGGGGGGTGTGATGCTAGTGGGGTGGAAACGAAGGTGTACCAAGGTGGTGAGCTTGGCGGGCAGGGGGTGGGAAATGAAGGTGTTGGGGGTGAGTTTGCTTGGGGGAAGGACAGTGTCCAGGGGGAGGAGGGGGCATGGGGGGAGGAGGCAGTATGAGGGGAGGTCAGTGTAACGGGGGAAGACGCTGCAAGTCGGGAGGTAGGTGTAAGATGTGAGGAAGGTGTAAGGGAGGGTGTTTGGAGGGGGAAAGGTGTCCAGGAAGTGGAAGGAGTAAGGGGGTGCGGAATGTCCAAGTCAATGTGCAAGTGATTGGTCTGTGGAGTCAATGACTGCCTCCTGGGGACCGAACTGAGGGCAGACGTGGTAGGAAGGAATGGTGAGTGTGAGAGGGAGCTGGTAGGGTAGGAGGATGAGGGTGCATCAGTAACAGTAGAAGGGGCGGCGAGGTGGTTGGTGGGGAGTCGGAGGCAGACATGGACCTTGGGGGTAGGAAGGAGGAAGTTGGGGATGTCAATGTGGATAGGGATAGGATTTTCATGAAGGTAGGGAGCGTGCACATTTACCTTGATGTCTGGGATGACAAGGGTTCGGGTTGGTAGGTGACATTGGGGAGGTGGAAGGCAATGTCGGGGGGGTTCACAGCGATGAGGGGGTAAAGGAAATGGGTGACTGGGGGAGGGGAAAGGATAGGGGAGCTAATCAAGAACTTTATCATGACTATGTTTGTCAAAATGAAACTAAGCAGAGTCTCATGTTGCATGGGCACTGGTGCTGCATGAGAGTGTAATCCATGGGTGGGCTGAGATGCAGGTCAGCTCAGATGGGCAACTGAAAGAGAAGCTCTGCAGGCAGCATTGAAAATGCTCGGGACAGTGAGATGAGTGTGATGGACGAAGGCTCTGCGTGTGTGGGAGAGTGCTTGCACAAGGCTCCGAAAGGCTCTGCCCCACACACACACTTCCCCCTCCTGAATCACTTGTAGAATGACTGCGTGCAGCCAAACTGCTAGTGGGGGGATAGGGTTCAGGGGGAGGATTCGCGAAGTCTGTCAATGAAGCTGAAAGACACCATTACACATTATTCAGTGAAGGTGAATGTATTTTCAGATTATAAAGTGACAAAATGTGTTCACCCATGCAACCACTTGTGATCAGGATTTCTTAACTTTTCCAGACCTACCACTTCTTCTAGGTGCTGCCCTGACATCCGCAGCTGGGGATGAGACAGCCTGTGCCATGGTTGGCCCTGTTGCCTTTGATGACCCTCAGTGTACACCCTCTTGAGGCCCAAAACCTTTAGGGCCCCGGTTTGCTTTGGCTGTCCTCCTGTGGACCAGCTGCTCCCTCTGTGATGACGGAGGATAAGATTGAGGGGGAACTCAGAGGGAACAGACAGTCTCTGAGATTCCTTACTGGATGACCCAAGGTGTCCAGCTGTCGCTCCTCCTCCCTTCGGATGCCCGATGGTCCCGGCCTGACTCCTTGAGGGGAAGGGGCTCCTGGGGGGACTTTGAGGTGCTCTGTTTTCCTTTCGCGTTGCCAATGCAGGAACACACCCCTGACTACCGAGATGGAGTGTAGGTCTGCTCCTATTTCCAGATTCTCCTGGACCAGGGCCTGCATGGCATCCGCCATCCTTCCTATGGAGACCTCTAAACATGCACCTGTGGGCACCACTTCGTCAGAGAGCAGGCTGATGCACTCCTCTGACTCATGTGCCATTCTGTTGAGGGCTTCCAACAGCTCTGCATGATGTTCCCACGCCTTCTGCTGACTCTCCACGATGAGTTGGGAGGCCGAAGCCAGAGGCTCGTCATCTGACTCAGACGTCACAGATGCCACTTCCACTGCAGTCCTCCAAGTGCCAGGGAGCACGGCTGAACCTGCCTCCTCCTGCTGCAGACAAGTGTTCACGCGATGACCACTGGATTGTGAACCCAAGCCTGCTCTAGATCTAGGTTTCATTAGGTGTGTCTGCCTCTGCGCTCGCGCAAGGTATGGGTTAGTGCTGTGATGGGTCTTCCAGCTTATTAACAGAGGACGTGTGCACTTGGCTAGAGCTGAGGGACTGGCTGGCGGCAGTCGCTTGGCAGAGCTCCCATGGCAGCAGAGTCAAAACCAGAGAGAGCACTCACAGTTGCATTGAGAGAGGGATGATGCAGTGTGGGATCCTCACGTGGATGTTCACCATTGCCACAGGCACAGTCCACGTCTTCATCAGTCAGCATGATGGCACGCATCTCAAATTGAGTGAGGGGCCTAATGAGGGCCACTCCACCCCCAGTCTGTGTTTTCTCCCTGCTGTTGGCAGCCGGTTTCTCCTGCATTAATAGAGATGGAGAGAGTGTGAGTTGGACACATGGCACTGCATGGAATGTTTGTGTAGTGAGTGGAGCCGTGGACAGGATGTGGATGCGAGCTCCAGAGGATATGAGCCTGATGAAGATGTGTAGATGTATGTGAGAGTTAGTGGTGTTGTCCTTTGAGATGGGAGATCCCTATGGATGTATGATGGGATTTTGAATGTCTGAGTTGAGAGTGATGAGGTGGTTATCTTACCCTGGCAAAATGGATGAGATCATTCATCCCTGTCTGCACTGGATGGCTGATCTCCTCTGTGCTCCAGTGGCACTGACCGCTGTCGGCGCCACCTCCCAGGCCGATCGATGACTCTGATGGGCCTCCAGTGGCCAGAGCGGAGATAGAGGGCATCACAGATTTACACAGTGCATTAGAGGCCCTTCAGCCCATCGAGTCTATACTGACATGTGAGAAACACCTGACCTACCTACCTAATCCCATTTACCAGCACTTGGCCCATAGCCTTGAATGTTATGATGTGCCAAGTGCTCATCCAGGTACTTTTCAAAGGATGTGAGACAACCCGCCTCCACCACCCACCCAGGCAGTGCATTCCAGACTGTCACCACCCTCTGGGTAAAAAAGTTTTTCCTCACATCCCCCCTAAACCTCCTGCCCCTCACCTTGAACTTATGACTTGTGACTGACCCTTCAACTAAGGGGAACAGCTGCTCCCTATCCACCCTGTCCATGCCCCTCATAATCTTGTACACCTCGATCAGGTCACTCCTCGGTCTTCTCTGCTCCAACGAAAACAACCCAAGTCTATCCAACCTCTCTTCATAACTTAAATGTTTCATCCCAGGCAACATTCTGGTAAATCTCCTCTGCACCCCCACCAGTGCAATCACATCCTTCCTATAATGTGGCGACCAGAACTGCACACAGTACTCCACCTGTGGCCTCACCAAGGTTCTATACAACTCCAACATGACCTCTCTACTTTTGTAATCTATGCCTCGACTGATAAGGGCAAGTGTCCCATATACCTTTTTCACCACCCTACTAACATGCCCTTCCACCTTCAGAGATCTATGGACACACACGCTAAGCTCCCTTTGTTCCTCAGAACTTCTTGGTGCCATGCCGTTCATTGAATACTTTTTGTCAAATTACTCCTTCCAAAGTGTATCACCTCACACTTTTCATGGTTAAATTCAATCTGCCACTTATCTGCCCATTTGACCATCCCGTCTATATCTTCCTGTAGTCCAAGACACTCAACCTCACTATTAACCAAATGGGCAATCTTTGTGTCATCCGCAAACTTACTAATCCTACCCCTCACATAGTCATCTATGTCTTTTATATAAATGACAAATAACAGGGGACCCAGCACAGATCCCTGTGGTACGCCAGTGGACACTGGCTTCCAGTCACTAAAGCATCCTTCTGTCATCACCCTCTGTCTCCTACAACTAAGCTAATTCTGAACACACCTTATCAAATTATCCTGTATCCCATGTGCATTTGCCTTCTTTATAAGTCTCCCATGTGGGACCTTGTCAAAGGCTTTACTGAAATCCATATAAACTACATCAACTGCACTACCCTCATCTACACACCTGGTCACCTCCTCAAAAAATTCAATCATATTTGTTAGGCATGACCTCCCTTTGACAAAGCCATGCTGACTATCCCTGATCAAACCTTGCCTCTCTAAGTGGAAATAGATTCTCTCCTTCGCGGAGGACTTCCACTGATTCCAGTAGGGGCCCCAGAGAGGCATCAGTAAATTTGAGGGCTGCCATCTTCCTGGTTTTCAGGTCCATCTGTTGCCTGGAGCAGTCCTGATCTGTAGACATGAAGTCGGCTGCACTCTGGTGCATTTTAAATATGACGTCCAGAGCGAGGAAGCCCTGAGGTCATGGCGTTTCAGGCAAATCTGAGCTCGCCCACCAGTGAACCGGCATGTTTCTCATGAATGCATTATTAACGAGGCAGGATGCATTGGGAAGGGGACAATACAGCGTGAAAACCTCCCGTCACAGCCAGCGGGTAAAACGTCTTTTTTCACAGCTGCTACCATATTTAGTGTAAATCTGGGATGATTCTATCTTATTCCACATAAAAGAACAGTTACTACAGAAAGTTAAAGATCAGCAAATTGTTTTAAAAGATTTATAATTTAAAAATATTTTCCAGCATTCAAAACAACAGGTTTGACCTGGGCTTTTTCAGGGACAAATGGTCACTGGATACATTTAACAAAGTTTTGATTTGTCAAGAATATTACTTTGAGTATCTCTGTGGTCGTTTCACTGAGCATTTAGTTACAAATTGTATCTTTTGCAAGATATTTTAAAATGACTTTCAAATTACTTCATGCAGTACAAATAAATAGTAACAGTTACTTTCAGGTGAACTATGCTGCCCTGTTTAAAGACTTCAAATACATAACTAAATAAAAAATTCTAATTACCTTCATCACAATTCTGAGATTGAATTTGAAAGATTTAACCTAAACAAGATTTAATTTGAAGGCTTTAACCTAAACAACTCGTGTTTCAAGAGGCATTACCCTTCTTTCATCAGTTGCATAGTGCGCTGAATACCATATATTACGTCTCATATTGGCAGTAACAGATGAATCACTTCCTAATGGTTCCTTTTGCTCTTCTTCCTCTCTTTCATAATTTTCCTCCTCTTCCATATCCTGTAAATGAAAAATGAGACATTATATTGCAAATTGTACAGATATACATTCCGGTCACATTTAAAAGGCAGTTAAAGGTCCTCACATATTGCAACACACTTCACTGCCTCTACTTCATCATCAGCTTTTGAGAAGACATGTTTACTTAGAACTGATCCCCCCTCTTTCACCTAACAAACACAGGATGGTCTCAAAGCAACCCCTCCCAGGGAATAATCTGGTTAGGTCTAGAATTTTGAATACAGATCATGCCCTCGGTCCATCTCTTGTTGAACATATCCATATGACACTATTTCATAAATTGTTGCCCAAATAATGCCAACAATGGTGTATTTGATAGACCAACCCCCTGAATAATAAAGAAGCGTTCCAAGCTTTTGAAAGTAAAATCCCTTGTGAAGTTGCTACTTCTATAACATTCACTACTGTGTATATCAAGTTTAAAACAGCCAAATTTAGAATGAGGAATATATGCAAAATCAAGATGTATAAGTCAATGACAATAGTTACTTAGTAATACAGAGTTTGAGTACTGATGAAAAAAGAGACATGTCAAAGCTTTTTGTCTTGCACTCATCAGGACACTCACAAGAATACCAATATACGGGGGAATACCAACAATTTATGCGATATGTGAAGAGAGCGCTGATTGGTTGGCCAAGTGGCATTGCCATGGAGTGTGCACCACTGATGATGACTGGTAGTTAACTAAGCATTGTTTGAAATTTAAACCAGGCAGCTTGACCCTAAGGCATTGCCCTGAGGAATGAGTCAGCAAATGGCTGTCATTCATTTTTAGCTGAAACAGGTGCAATTTATGTACATGTTCTTTCTGTCTGCTAAACAAAATGAGTGACAGCCATTTGCTGACTCAATCCTCAGGGCAATGCCTTGACCAATCAGGGTCAAGCTGCCTGGTTTAAATTTCAAACAATGCTTGGCAGTTAACTGTCTGTCACCATCAGTGGTGCACTCTCCATGGCAATGCCACTTACTAACCTATCAACACTCTCTTCACATACAGTATAAATTGTTGTTTTCCCCCCTTAAATTGGTATTCTTATGAGTGCAAGATGAAAAGCTTAGATATGTCTCTTTCTGCAGCAATACATAATGATAATAATTCAAATGAAGAAATATGTAGTTGTGGTGGTCAGGCAGCTTGGAAGATTGGATCTGTAATTCAGGGGCATTATGTATGGCTCATTTTGTGCCACAAGTGTACTTTCCAGTTTACAAAGGTTCCCTCATTTATATATGCTTCCAGCACGATTTGCATCATGTTCTGGGAGTGCAGAGTTGGTGGGGTGAGGCAGACTTTCCTGGGCAGAACTTTAAAAGTGACAATTCAGCATCTTAAACCGAATGGGCAGTTCCTGCTCTGGGCAAAAAGCATTGCTGTATGTCTTCGGCAAAGAGCCAAAGTCTGGGTGGTGCTACAGTCAATTATCTCAGGGTAAACCGGCACAGGAGACCTCATTATTCAGACCTGCAAAGATTCCAAAGCCTATTCCAGTTGTGGGTCTTGGACACTTTTTTTTAAACCTATACCAATATTTTGGGTGGTGCATTTCCATTTCCTAATGAGCATGCACTTCCTGACTGCTGTTTTGGAAGATTAGGAGACTACTTAGCACCTAAAAAACAGCCAATGCATGGTCAAATTTCTAGACCAAGGCATTTCTAAAGCCTGTGTACCTGCAAGCTCGCCCTCTTCTCCACTTTTTTATGACAGACTGTGATGATAATGCATTAATGACAGAATGTATCAGAAGTACTTGAATAAAAGTGATCTGTCTGCAACATTCCCATAAATCCATTTATTTCATGAAGCAGAGCAAGCAATTTTTGTTATACTGTGGAAAAAGAGGTAGCGGAAAAGATCACA
Source organism: Carcharodon carcharias (assembly GCF_017639515.1). Lineage (NCBI taxonomy): Eukaryota > Metazoa > Chordata > Chondrichthyes > Lamniformes > Lamnidae > Carcharodon > Carcharodon carcharias. Next base: position 173,556,794 of record NC_054472.1, read on the forward strand.
GAAGACTCCCTCTCTCCCATGGACCATGCAGGGGAAATCAGAAAATGTCAGTGAGAATTTGGGATTGGGTGATTCATAGAGCACAAGCAAGCAATAGGAATGCATAGTGGTTAGCAACGTGCCATGTTCTTTCTGGATGCTGAGAAGGAGGCTGCCTATGCCTTCGGAATAAGGGCATTCACCTGAATAGAAGGATGTCTGAGGAATATGCCTATGTGCAGAATAATCTCAGTTGCCAAGGAACTGATTCTGCAGTCCAAAGCACACATTTACAGAAATATTTGGGAAGTTTTTCTTCAGTGCAGGTATAAGGGGAAACATGGTAGCTTTACTGGAAACTGATGGGCCTCACTTCAGAAGCAGTCCAGGACCTCCTACTTCACAAAGACTATTGAGTCAGAGACAGACTATATGGCACCTTGCATATCAATTTCAAACTGTGGGGACTAGGCTGTTGTCACTCAGGGGTTTCTGGATCCGATTGCTGCCTTTAGACCACCAATTACATAGGAGCATAGGAAATAAGAGCAGGAGTACGCCATTCAGCCCCTCAAGCCTGCTCCACCAATAGAGGGGACATAGATATCCAAGATCCAATGGAATGGCTGGAAGCAAGTTGCCTAAGGCTGTATTTTCTCAGGGCAGCAGTACATGCCAAACACATTGGAACTGGCACCAGGCTGCCCTAATGCAAGGGATGTAACAAGCAGTCAGTCCCTCCCTGCCAAGATTAAGCTACCATGAGAGAATGGAAATCTCTGTGCCACAAGCCTTTTGTACTACAGTAAAAGCTAAGCATCCCTCATGATACAATCCCTCAGGTTGCCCTTAGGAGGGGCATGAGAGTAAAAGGCAGAAGGGTATGTTTACAGAATCATGGGAGCACAGTGTGAGGAAAGAGCAGATTGGTTTACATTTTTGAGGTCCTAGCATTAAATGTGTTTATGTTATGCTTTATTATTCATGGATAATATAGCCATACAGCAAGGAATGTACATGCTAACGTCGACTTGACATAAAATTTGGTTGTGTAATGTCTATATTTTTGGCACTTTAGATGCCATTTTGGGTCCAAACTGGCATCTGCAACATGTTTGTACACTTCTGATGCAGGTCATGCCAGACGTCATTTATGATAGGTCACCTCAACTGGCACCAGAAGTATGTAATGTAGGTAGATTGTTACGTTAGTTAGCACACCAGGCTAATTTGAGCCAGCAGTGCCACTTTCAACCTCAACACTTCAGTTATTGCTCTTGCTTAACTTCGCAGAGCTGAACATGTGTCCAGCAGCAGGAAAGACCACAACCCTAACCAGTGTTATTTCATGGAATCATCAACCACTTTCACCATAGTTGCTGATTAATTTCTGCTGACTATTGCTGAGTTAGTTAAGATGTTTGGAGGTATATACTGCAACTCAGCATGGCAGGCAATTGAGCAGAAGCAATACACAGCAGGACGAGTCCTCTTCCAAGAAGGAGGAGGAGGGGAGAAGAGATCTCAGTAGGAGGCCATATTGATCCAGGGTCTTCAGAATGCAAGCCTGCTATCTCAAAGTCAGCACAGAACAGCGTGTGTGACAAATAAAAACAGAAAATGCTGCTGAGAAACTCTATTTCTCATCTCCACAGATGCTGTCAGACCAGCTGAGTTTTTCCAGCATTTTCTGTTTTTATTTTAGATTTCCAGCATCAGTAGTGTTTTGCTTTTATCAGAGTGTGTGACATTCTGTTTCACTAAGGTGCTCACTGAGATTGGCCATCTGTTTTAATCAGACCTGCAGCCTCTGAGAAGGTATTGCTAGTGACTGTAAAGGTGACCATGATCATGAACATCTTTACATCCATCAACTTAGATGCTGGAAAAGACAAAGACACACCTTGCCCAACTGATCCTGCAAAGTCATCCTCATAAACACCTGCATACCTGAATATTGCTAAAAAGGAGAGAATTGCCGAAGCTTTTCATCTTGCACTCATCAGAATAAACACAAGAATGCCAAATTTCAAACGATCACAACAATTAATACTACAGGAGAAAAGGGTGCTAACTGGTTGGCAAGTTAACTCTGACGGTCAAGGTGTTGCCATGGCGAAAGCACTGGGGAATTATAGGTTCCTCAAGCTCCCGGGTAATTTAAAAGATGCGAAAGGCTAAACCATATTCCTTTTGTTTGCAGAGAACAGGTCCCTGCGCATAAATGTTTGTCGCTTCTAACAAGCCAATATTAGCCGCTTTACAAGCACAACTGATTATCTTAAATTGGTTGTTCATGTAGCTATTAAGAACTCTTGTGGTGCAGTGGGTAGTACCTCTACTTCTGAACCAGAATCTCTATTTTTGAGTTCCACCTTCTCATGGGCAACTAGGCATGGGCAATAAATGCTGGCCCAGCCAGTGAAGCTCACATTGCACAAATTAATAAAAAAAAACACAAGACTTGATGACCATGGAAGATGCATTCGTGGTGTGGCCAAGCATGTTGACTGTCAACCTTTAAATCCTTCTGAGATACCAATGGCAGGCAGTGAGAAGGGGAGAGTTTCCTAGTCAGCCAGAACCATATGGTAGCTGCAGTCATTGCCTCTCTATTTTAAAAGACTCCATGCACAAGCTCTTGCCACGGGATCCATGGCTTCAAAGGACGGCTAGAGAGAGAGAGTGTAGCTATTAGCTCACTCAGGATTGTTCAGCAAGTGCTATTCACTTACAGAATCACATCTAATAGTATAAGTTTTGTTTTGAGTTTTGTAAGCACAGGCTGGTTAAGTACCTTTTGTATTCTGCCTATTATGAACCGCTGAAGGAACATGTTGTTTGATTCTATCGGCAAATCACTGGAAAATATGGTCTACCTACCTGGGATTGCACTGCCACTGAAATTCGTACACAACATTGTGTGGTAGGCAGAATGTCTTTTTAAGTGACAGCAGCATCCTGTTAGTGGAAAATATCACTCACGTAGCCACTGCATTGAAGCAGTGTGAAATGGTTTCCTTAACTTTTGTTTGAATTCTGGAGATTCTTTGCCTTTCCATAGTAAGTTGAGATACACTTGGCACTTTTCAGGTCCAAGTGTGGCAGCTATTTGACCCATTTGTGAGTTGAGTAACATTATGTATGAACTTCAGTGCTAGTGCACACCACCACCTGCTCAAGGGCAATTAGAGATGGGCAATAAATGCTGACCTTGACAACTATTGTGACACCCATATTCCAAAAACAAATAAAACAAAAATTTCCTTTCCGCAGGGATATCCATGATCAGCTCCGCACATTGAGATACCAGTGAACAAAACCCTGATTTTCCATTCAACAACAGTCTCGTAGCTTACCTTCTCTCTGATACTGTCCATTACAATGTCCTCTTGGCCAGAATGCTGAAATAAAAACCACCACAAAATAACCATTCCAAACCAAATTTATCAATGAAACAAGCAAATATTCCATGGAAAAGTCAACTAATCACCTTTGTGCATTTCCTTAGTGCCTGTCTTCCCTGCACCTTTGTCTGTCCTATGCAGTGCTACTACAGAGGTTGCAATATGACTTACAAAAGTCTGTTGACTTTCAATGGGGAGACTACTGATGGCCTTACAGGATGACTTTGCACAGCTCTGGCCTGAGAAAGGCTAACTTCAGACTGCACCACCTCGTCATAAGTGTCAGAAGTGTTGTTGGGTGTCATCAGCAAGGGCACTGGCAAAGTGGCCATGGTAAGAGAATTAATATTGCCATTCTGAGAGAAAACAGCAGGTTCGTGCACCACGGCATCAATACCACTCTCCCAGGGTGACACCTCAGTATTCCCAACAACGTGAAGGTGGACAGATTGCTGGACTGCTGTGAAACCCTGCAAGTCCCTTTGTAAAATGATGTCTGCAGCTACAATGGCAGCAGTCTGAGCCTGCATGGTAAACAGGCTACACTTTCATGGCAACAAATGTGATTGCATGGCTTCAGTCTGAGAATCCAGTGCAGCGCTCAGGCTTTGGATGGCTTTTGCTTTTGTACTGCAATGGGAACTGAGGCATCAGCCATCAAAGTTTGCATCATGGTTAAGTGCATAAATGGAATTGGCCATCACTTTCATGGTAGAAAAGATGGGTTCCAAGCTCTTTACAAAGCAGCGTGCAAGGCGAATGCTGAACTCCCCATCTTCCTTGACAGTGACTACAGATTTTCTGGCTGGCCTACCACTGCACTTAGGATTTCTCTGTGCATGCCCTTCAGCTTGTTTCTCTACGTAGCTTCACTGAAGTTCTCATATGATTCCTCTACATCAGAACTCAGGTGTAATCTTGCCCTCTGACAAGCTGGCTATCCTTTTCCCGTGCCCTACAAGCCACCCATGCCTGGTGTCTTCACCCATGTGAAGATCCCACCTATAAATTGCATGCAGTATCAATATCTGAGCTGATGGTTGTGAATGTGAAAACAAGGAACAGTGTTTCTTCATCATCAGGTTCCATGTCTTGCTCCTTCACCATTCATGATCAGGTTACAGTTGTTGGGTATCTGAAAGTAGGAAGGCACAAAGATGAGATTGTCATGAAGGGAAGTGGCAAATGCAAGAAGTGCAGGCTTAAACTATCTGTAGCTTAAGAATCAGATGTGAATGTAGGAAGAGCAGGAAGGGTAATATGAGAAGGAGGATTAGGTATGAAGCATACCATCATCTTCAATCGTTCGAGTCCTGCAGCTAATGAGGGCCTCAGTCATGGCTGCTCCAACTATGGCTTGTACTGTCTCCTCCATCAGGGTGAGGACATGTAGCTATGGCTGTCCCTGGCTGGTTAGATGCTGCTGCATCTGGTTGCGTACAACCTTGTCCTTCAAGAGTTGGGCAAATGTGTTAGTGAGTGTGGTGAAATGGTTTGGGTGATGTACCTGCAATTGTAGAACAGCTGGAAAGCTGTTGAACAGTGTGCAAGCTGTAAGATGTGGATGTGATATTGCAGCAATGCTAAATGTGTGAGGGCATGGTGAAATTATAAATCATCCCAGATTTACACTAAGTCCGGTAGTGGGTGGGAAAAAGGATGTTTTACCCACTGGCTGCAATGGTGGGTTTTCATACCGTATCATCCTAATTCCACCTCATTAATCATGCATTCCTAGAAAACATGCCATGTCGCTGGTGGGGCAACCTCTCATTCGCCCATCCCACCATCACCTTAGGCCTTCAGTAAACTAGGCGCCATATTTAAATGCCGCCCCTGCAAAGCACTAGCACTCTTCAAGGGATTGGGAGCTTCTATATACTGATGGCTGCCAAAGGGAGGAAACATACTGCCCCCAGATATAGTGACACCTCCCTCGAGTGCCTATTGGACACAGTGGAGGTCCGCCGAGATGTCCTCTTCTCTCCGGTCTGGGCGAAGGCCAACAAACAAGGTGACAAATTCAGCATGAGAGGCAGTGGCAGCAGTGGTCAGCACCAATGCCCTGCAAAAGAGGACAGCCACCCAGTGCTGAAAGAGGACAAATGGTCTCCTCCGTTTTGCCAGCTAAGTCACTCTCTTGTCACTCTACTCACACACTCACAAATGCATCACAGACCCACAGGGATCTCACTCACTGACAGTTCAAAGGACATTGCCATTCACTCTCACAGAACCTTCACCTGCTCGGCGAATGCTGTCCTCATCCCGTCCATGGCAGCACTCAACACCCACACATGCCAGGCAAATTTATCTGGCCTAGCAGGCATTCTGCTCACATTCTCTCCATCTGTATTCATGTCCCAGGCTGGTACACAATAAAAGGGAGAGGTTGCAGATTGGTAGAGGGATGCCTGAAATCACGGACTTTGAAAATAGAGTCATTGTTCCTGCAATTTGAGAGGAAAAAGCTGGAATCAGATGTAATGGTATTACAGTTGAATAAAGGCAACTACAGAGGCATGAGGGAGGAGCTGGCCAGAATTGACTGGGAGATGAGCCTAGCAGGAAAGACAGTGGAACAGCAATGGCAGGAGTTTTTGGAAGTAATTTGGGAGACACAGCAAAAATTCATCCCTAGGAAGAAGAAGCATACTAAAGGGAGGACGAGGCAACCATGGCTGACAAGGGAAGTCAGGGACAGCATAAAGCTAAAGAGAAAGCATACAATGCGGTGAAGAGCAGTGGGAAACCAGAGGATTGCGAAGCCTACAAAGACCAACAGAGGACAATTAAGAAAGAAATGAGGGAGAAGATTAAATATGAGGGTAAACTAGCCAGTAATATAAAAGAAGATTGCAAGAGTTTTTTTAGATATATGAAGGGTAAGAGAGAGGCAGAAGTGGACATTGGGCCGCTGGAAAATGACGCTGGAGAAGTAGTAGTGGGGAACAAAGAAATGGCGGAGGAACTGAATAGGTACTTTGCGTCAGTCTTCACGGTGGAAGACACAAGTAACATCCCCAAAGTTCAAGAGAGTCAGGGAGGAGAGGTGAGTATGGTGGCCATTACCAAGGAGAAGGTGCTAGGAAAACTGAAAGGTCTGAAGGTGGATAAATCACCTGGACCAGATGCAGTACACCCCAGAGTTCTGAAGGAGATAGCTGAAGAGATAGTGGAGGCGTTAGTGGTGATCTTTCAGGAATCACTGGAGTCAGTGGGGGTCCCAGAGGACTGGAAAATCACTAATGTAACTCCCCTGTTTAAGAAGGAAGTGAGGCAAAAGACAGGAAATTACAGGCCAATTAGCCTGACCTTGGTCATTGGTAAGATTTTAGAGTCCATTAATAAGGGTGAGATTTCAGAATACTTAGAAGTGCATGATAAAATAGGGCAAAGTCAGCATGGTTTCATCAAGGGGAGGTCATGCCTGACAAATCTGTTAGAACTCTTTGAGGAGGTAACGAGTAGATTAGACAAAGGAAAGCCAATGGATATTATTTACTCGGACTTCCAGAAGGCCTTTGACAAGGTGCCGCACAGGAGGCTGCTCAGTAAGATAAGAGCCCATGGTGTTAGAGGCAAGGTACTAACATGGATAGAAGATTGGCTGTCTGGCAGGAGGCAGAGAGTGAGGATAAGGGCGTTCTCAGGATGGCGGCCAGTGACTAGTGGAGTTCTGAGGGGTCAGTGTTGGGACCACAACTTTTCACTTTATACACTAATGATCTAGATGAAGGAACTGAGGACATCCTGGCGAAGTTTGCAGATGATACAAAGATATGTGGAGGGACAGGTAGTATTGAGGAGGCGGGGAGGCTGCAGAAGGATTTGGACAGGTTAGGAGAATGGGCAAAGAAGTGGCAGATGGAATACAATGTGGGGAAGTGTGAGGTCATGCACTTTGGTAGGAAGAATAGAGGCATAGACTATTTTCTAAATGGGGAGAGAATTCCGAAATCTGGAGTGCAAAAGGACTCGGGAGTCCTAGTCCAGGATTCTCTTAAGGTTAACTTGCAGGTTGAGTCGGTAGTTAGGAAGGCAAATGCAATGTTGGCATTTATTTCAAGAGGACTAGAATATAAAAGTAGGAATGTGCTGCTGAGGCTTTATAAGGCTCTAGTCAGACCACATTTAGAATATTGTGAGCAACTTTGGGCCCCATATCTCAGGAAGGCTGTGCTGGCCCTGGAGAGGGTCCAGAGGAGGTTCACGAGAACGATCCCAGGAATGAAAGGCTTAACATATGAGGAACGTTTGAGGACTCTGGGTCTATACTCGATGGAGTTTAGAAGGATGAGGGGGATTTGATTGAAACTTACAGAATACTGAAAGGCCTGGATAGAGTGGACGTGGGGAAGATATTTACATTAGTAGGAGAGACTAGGACTTGAGGGCACAGCCTCAGAGTAAAGGGAAGACCTTTTAGAACATAGATAAGGAGCAACTTCTTTAGCCAGAGAGTGGTGAATCTATGGAACTCATTGCCACAGAAGGCTGTGGAGGCCAGGTCATTGAGTGTATTTAAGACCGAGATAGATAGGTTCTTGATTGGTAAGGGGATCAAAAGTTACGGGGAGAAGGCGGAAGAATGGGGTTGAGAAACTTATCAGTCATGATTGAATGGCGGAGCAGACTCGATGGGCCAAACGGCCTAATTTCTGCTCCTATGTCTTATGGTCTTAAATGTTGCTGTGAAACACGTCACCATGCAATCACGTCAATGTGCCAGGATGATCCAGTGCGAGGGGCATGATTCTGGTGAGCAGAGCTTATAATAATATGCAGATAATATTAAAATGATGTTGCCCATTTTCAGCAGAAGGAAACGTGGCCTGCCAATGACGGGTGGAGCAGACGATCGCAAACTGGTTTTTGACGATGGCGTAAAATGAAATTTTGGTCTTCCTGCCATATTGCCTGCTCACGCTTGCCATGATGCCCAATGCCAAATGGGATGGAAAATTCTGCCCTGTGTTAAAATATGAGATGTGGTTGGTGGGTCAGTGAGTGAAGAGATGGTGCTGAATTGAGTTGTGTAAGGCTAGTGGTTTCTTTGCAAGCATATGACATTTGAAGTTGTTTTCATAAGAACATTAGAAATAGGAACAGGAATAGACCATTCGGCCCCGAGAGCCTGCTTGGCCATCCAATAAGATCATGGCTGATCTTGTGTTTCGATTTCCACATTCCTATCTAACCCTGATAACCTTTGATTCCCTTGCCTAACAAGAATCTATCTACCTCTGCCTTATAAATATTCAATGACCTTGCCTCCACCACCTTCTGAGGCACAGAGTTCCAAAATCGCACAACCCTCTGAGAAAAAAATTCTCCTCATTTCTGTTGTAAAAGGGCAACCCCTAATTTTAAAACAGTGCCCCCTAGTTCTAGGCTCACCCACAAGAGGAAACATCCTTTCCATGTCCACCTTGTCAATACTGTTCAGGATCTTGTATACTTCAATCAAATTACCCCTCACTCTTCTGGAAACAAGCCCAGTTTGTCCAATCTTCTTCGTAAAACAACAAACTCATTCCAGGTATCAATCTAGTTAACCTCCTTTGAACTGCCTCCAATGCACTTACATCCTTCCTCAAATAGGGAGACTAAAACTGCACACAGTATTTGAGGTATGGCCTCACCGATGCCCTGTATAACTGAAGCACAACATCTTTACTTTTATGTTCAATCCCTCTTGTAATTTTTTATTTATTCATTCACAGGATGTGGGCTTCACTGGCTGAGCCAGCATTTATTGCCCATCCCTAGTTGCCCTTGAGAAGGTGGTGGTGAGCTGCCTTCTTGAACTCCTGCAGTCCATGTGGTGTAGGTACACCCACAGTTTTGTTACGAAGGGAATTTCAGGATTTTGACCCAATGGCAGTGAAGGAATGGCAAAATAGTTCCAAGTCAGGATGGTGAATTACTTGGAGGGGAACCTCCAGATGGTGGTGTTCCCATCTATCTGCTGCCCTTGTCTTTCCAGATGATAGTGGTCATGGGTTTGGAAGGCGCTGTCTAAGGAGCCTTGGTGAATTCCTGCAGTGCAACTTGTAGATGGTATACACTACTGCTACTGTGCATTGGTGGTGGAGGGAGTAAATGTTTGTGGATGTGGTGCCAATCAAGTGGGCTGCTTTGTGCTAAATGGTGTCCAGTTTTTTCAGTGTTGTGGATAGCAATCCATTAGCCTTCTTAATTAATTGCTGTCCATTAGCTTTCTTAATTACTTGCTGTCCCTTGGCCTTCTTAATTACTTGCATTCATTGATCATTGAACCTCTTGCAGCACTGCATCCAGGACCTACATACTGCCATTGAACAAAATGGCTATATGCCCCCACTGTCTTCCCAGTGTTGTCCGGAGAACCCTCCTAATATTCTGTGAATAGAGTACTTCTCTGAGCTAGTTTTTATGGGGAGAGCATGCTGCTTGTTCCCAGGAGATAAGTCAGTTCCAAACCGACTGACTTTAGAAAAGGTTCCTGCAGCAATAACACTCTCCAGGCAACCTAAACAATCTGAGGGTCAGAATTCCGTCTGAATGGGAGGAAGCCCTGCCCTCGAGAGCTGGCAGCCAATCAGATTGTCTGGCAACTCTATCAGTCCCAACAATGCCAGAATTCAGTAGTGGGCACTGTAAGAAGCCCCACAGAGATTGAAGGTACACAGCGGACCCAGGCAAGTCCTGGGATTTTAAGGTGGGGAGGGATCGCGAACCCGAGGGAGAGCAGGTGAGGAAGGTGAGGTGATGGAATTTCGGAGGCCAGGTGGGTGGCACAAAGGAGGGGGTAACATTTTGGAGGTTGACCACTGATGCATCCCTTGAATGATGTGTCCCCACTTCCTTCCTGCCCTTCTACCAAAGTTGCTTAAAAACAGTCTTCCCACTCTTTTCCAACTGCTGCGGCCCAGTGGGGGCAGTCTGAGGGCCTTAAGTGGGCAATAATTGGCCTCTTAAGGGCCTAAATAGGCCTAAAGGCAGGCAGGCTAGTGGGTGCCTTGCCCATCCCTTCATAGTATGGGAACAGGTTGGGGGTGGATGGGAAGGTAGCGGGCTAGCCACCCAACATATTTTACTCACCCCACCCACCACACACACACACACACACACCCCCCCCACCCCCCGCCCCCACAGCTGAAAACATGCCTGACCATAAAATCCAGCCCTCTGTTTCTGCCCAGCCCTTGCACCAAGGTCTCCAACGCTGCATCAGACAGCCTTGAAATGTGCCCTCTGGCCTGTTACACCATTTTTCAGTGTTCTTTCTATTCAGGCACTTCCCCTGTCAGCTCCAGTACCTCACAGAATCACACAGAATCACAGTGCAGAAGAGGCCCTTTGGCCCATTGAGTCTGCACGGACATGTGAGAAACACCTGACCTACCTACATAATCCCATTTACCAGCACTTGGCCCACAGCCTTGAACGTTATGACGTGCCAAATGCTGATCTAGTTAAAATGCATCTTCCTTTTAAGAGGTGTGGACTAGCTTTAAATTGCACAGACTAACTTTACGTGATGTAATGCTAACTTTTCAAGACTTTATGTGACTGTCATACCTGACTGTATGCTACAATCAAGGTAATCAGCAGGCAGCATAAACTTTAGGTACTAGCTGCATTGGAAGTAATGAAATATGAAGCTAGTTTCAGTAATGGTGACCATGATAACTATCAGCGATTGTTGTTAAAAATAAACATCTGGTTTACTGATGTCCTTTAGGAAGGAAATCTGCCACCCTCACAGTCTGGCCTACATATGACTCCAGACCCACAGCAATGTGGCTGGCTCTTAACTGTCCCCTGAAGTGGCCTAGCAAGCCACTCAGTTCAAGGACAATTAGGGATGGGCAACACATGCTGACTTTATTAACGATGCCCACATTCCATGAAAGAATAATTTTTTTTAAATCCCTGTGCCCATTTTCATGCCTTATACAATTTTGCTGTCATTAAATTAGATGATTAATACTTGCATATAATGTAGTGCCAAAGAAGTCTGCTGTCTATGATGACCTACTGGATCTTTCATGCCAAATTTATGCCACTATGAGAGAAGGTGTAACAAAAAAATGAATCTTTCAAACATTACCCACCCTTATAACTGGCTCTTGAAGCCAGAGACGTATAAGTGTCGCCAAAGTGTAGTAAAGTAATAACAGCATGATAGGATTGACATGTTGGGGCCAAGACATATTGGGATTGGCTATAATCTTCCAGGTAGTTGTGCAGTTTGTTTGGATCACTGGTGATACACCAAACAATCTGTTAAAAGAGAGACAAAGAGAGATAATAAACTTATTACCAAGGTCAAAGTTGCAATAAAGCTTTACAAATTACATATTCATTTTTTAATTGAAAATGCTGAGAAAAAGAATTAAATAAAAATAATAAGAATTAAAAAACTTCAATGGAAGGAAAATTGGATGGGATGTCTAACGAGCATACAATATTGCCCATTTTAAATCATTGCCAAACTCCAATATGAAACATCAGGTTTCCAGCTAAAAGGTCTTGGTGTTAAATCATCATTTAAGATAGTAAGTTCATAAAAGTTCATAAAAAAGCCACGCTACAAAACAAAACAAATAAGCTTTGGTTGAAACAATAATTAAGCCTAAATAAACATAAATTAATAGGGACCAGTAAATTTTAAATCATTGTGTACTTATATTTCCAGATGTATTAACATTTATCAGCACAGGTCTAACCAGAACTAATAACATAATTTTCCAAAGTAGTGTTGGATGAAAAACTGTAAGAAATTGTCCCATGATCTTCCACTATATGATGATCACAAGCAAAGCACTTTGCTGCTCTCAAGAAATCTTAAGTGACAAATGTGAAAAAATAATGATAGCCACTTACTGGCTGGGACTTTACAGGATCTGGAGGGGAAAGAGGGAGGTGGAACTGAAAACGGGTGGCAATGGCCCTCCAACTCCCATTTCTGGAGTGGTCTCACATCGGCTGGCCAAATAACAGCTGACAGGTAGGGTGGCTGACCAATCTGAGATGGCAACCGTGTTGTCACCTGTCAAGGTAGGAAGTGCTGATGCCATGATTAAAGGGTCACTAATACTAAGCTCTGATTCAGATGGCCTTTGCTGCAGCACTCAGCACTGCCAAAAGCCTTTGAGCATTCAGGCCTGCAAGCAATCCAAGGACAGTCATCCCTCCTTCAGCCTCTGACCAGTCATTCCTCCAACAGCCTAGGAAGAACTCTTGAGGAGAGATGTGCTTGGCAGCAAAGAAAGATTCTGGGTGCCTCCATAGTTGTGTCACCATTTCCTGCATGTTCTCCTCCAGACTACAGGGGCAAGGCAGAAGGCTCTTTACCCCACAGCTCAATGGAGCAGTGGCAAAGCTGGAGGGCAAGAGGATGCCTAAAGTATCCATCAGATCCTGGTCCTTGACAGGTGAGCAGGAAGGTAAAAGTGTACCTTAGAATAGAGGAGTAATCCCAGTTTTCAGCTTCTGGGAGCTCCTCTCAGGGTCTTCTGCCTGTGGATAATAGCTCCTCAGTCTCTCTGCCAGTGGCACCAGCATCTTGGGTAACCATGATGATAGAGAAGCATTCTGCACTAGTGCAGGAGCCCCACAGGATGCTGGAATCCACCAGGCCTCAGGCAGCCAGAGGATGTCTGCCAAAGTCATCCCAAAACAAGGGGTAGAAAGGTGAGGTCTGCTTCCACTACAGCTTAGCAGCAAAGTGGAAGCATCAATTAGGAGCACAAATAAACGAATTAAGGTAACACACTAGATGCAGATGAGCTACATAGGTAATTCGATAGTTTGCTTGGTGCAATGATTTATGTAATTCATGCCTTATTCGGTTTCTGTAAGTTTCCATCCATTCCTGGCGGCCCTCTGGCTGTGTAAGTGTGACATGTGTTGACCTAAAGGCTGGCTGAGGGCAACCATGGCACATGTGGTCATCTTTTGTACACTGCATAAGCACTGGGTGCCAGTGGGTGAGGGGGTTGGATTTAGAGCAGAGGTCAACTGCATTGGTATAGGTGGAAGGTAGACCTTTATTTGGTTAGATAGCAGCAGTGGGAAGGATCAAATTGTGTGCACTTAAGTGTCTGCATAAACAGTCACTTGGCAGTAAAGAACTTGAATATTGCTAAAAATAGAGACATGTTGCTGAAGCTTTTCATCTCGCACTCATCAGGAAAAATGCAAGAATGCCAAATTTCAAACAATCACAACAATTTATACTACAAGAGAAAAGAGTGATGATTCGTTGCCAAATCAACTCTGATTGACCGAGGCATTGCCATGGAATAAGCAACGGGGAATTACAGGCTCCTCAAGCTCCCCCATAATTCAAAAAAGGTGCAAGGCTTGAACATATTCCTTTTATTTGCAGAGAACTGGTCCCTGCGTATGAATGTATGCCATATGTATGAACATAAGAATTAGGAGCAGGAATAGCCTACTCGGCCACTTGAGCCTGCTCCGTCATTCAATAAAATCATGGCTGATCTGATTGTAACCTTCACTCCACATTCCTGCCTACCCTAGGATAGCCTTTTACCCCCTTGTTTGTCAAGAATCTATCTAATTCTACATCAAAAATATTCAAAGACTCTGTTTCCACTGCCTTTTGAGAAAGAGAGCTCCGAAGATTCACAACCCTCAGAGAAAAAAATTCTCATCTCTGTCATAAATGAGTGACCCCACAAGAGGAAACATTCTCTCTACATCCAATCCGTCAAGACCCCTCAGGATCTTAAAGGTTTCAATCAAGTTGCACCTTACTCTTCTAAACTCCAGTCGATGCAAGCTAATCTGTCTAGCCTTTCCTCATAAAACAACCTGTCTGTTCCAGGTATTCAGAACATAAGAACAAGGAGCAGGAGTAGGCAATTCAGCCCCTCGAGCCTGTCCCACCATTCAATACGATCATGGCTGATCTCATTTCGGCCTCAACTCCAATTTCCAATTAGTCTAGTAAACCTTCTCTGAACTGCTTCTGAGGCATTTACATCCTTCTTTAAATAATGAGACCAATAGTGTACACAGTACTCCAGATGTAGTCTCACTAGTGCCCTAGGATGAAGTACATCAAGGCCTGAGGATTTATCAGCCTGTAGCTCCAAACAATTTGCTCAATTCCACTTCTCTGGTAATTATGATTTTCCTGAGTTCCTCCCTGCCCTCCATTTCCTGATTTATGGCTATTTGATACTGTCTTTAACTTTTTTGGTTAACCATGGATGGTGGGTCCTCCCCTTGCAAGTTTTCTTTTTCACTGGAATGTATCTATTTTGTATATTGTGAAATATGTCACTTCTAGCAAGTGCAAATGAGCCAGGTTATGAGCTCAACTGATTATCTTAATTTGGTTGTTAGTGTAACCATTATGCACTCAGGATTGTTTAGCAAGTGCTGACTAATCACAGAATCACATCTAACAGTAGGTGTTTTGTTTTGAGTTTTGCAAGCGTAGGCTGTTTGAGCCCAGTTTGTATTCTGCTTATTACAAACAGTTGAAGGAACATGCTGTTTGATTCGATCAGCCAATTATTCGAATGTACAGCCTATGTAACTGGCATTGCATCGGTACTGAAATTCATATACTACTCAACTGTATGATAGGCAGAATTTTATGAGTCTTTATGGACTGATAGCAGCATCCTGTTAGAAGAAAATGCCACTCGTATAGCCATCCTGCTGTCCTGATCAGATCATTATACACTTTGTATTACACAAACTTGCAAATGGGCCAAGGGCTGCCACTTTTGGACCTGAAAAGTTCCCAGATTGCTTCAAATTACCCTGGAAAGGCAAAGTATCTCTAAAATTTGAACAACAGGTTAAGCAAGCCGTTTCACACTGTTACCATGCAGTGTGTCCTGGTGGGTGCAAGACAATATGCTTCGGTAGCATGTCTCTCTTTTCAGCAATATTCAAGTGCCTATATTTTGGCACCTTCCATATGGCTATTCATGCTCTTTTTTCCCCTTTCCCAACCTGTTGATTAGGATGATGTGGCTGGTCATCAGCTTCGTCGTCTTCATCCTCAGCAGCCGGGGCCACCCCCCTCTGCAACGCTGATTATGTAAAATGCAGCAGATGACCATGATCTGGGAAATCCTCACAGAGACACTGTGAGGTGCCCCACCAGAAAGATCCAGGCACCTGAATCTCATTTTGAGGAAAGTGACGGTCTGCTCAACGGTTTCATGGGTCACCATGTGGTTCATGTTGTAGTGTTCCTCTGCCTCTGTCGTAGGTTCCTCAATAGTATCAGCAGCCATCTCTTCAGTGGGCATCCCTTGTTGGCAAGAATCTATCCTTGAAGAGGGATGAAAATTGAGTGTCAGAGTACGTAAGTGTTGTGGCTGCTCCCAGGGTACCATAGTTGCAGGATGTGTTGACGGTGGCCACAAACAAGATGCACATCGAGGGAATAAAATCCTTTCTGGTTAATGAGAGCAGCTGACTGGCCTGTAGGAGTCTTGATGCATGCAGTCTATGAGACCTTCCATCTCTGGGAACCAATGATGGTGCCAAATCCTCTGGGTCTCTCGGCTTGACTGTCCACATCGTGATGTAGGTACTGGCTAGCTCTCATGAAGAGGGCATCTATCACCACCACTGCAGTGATGTGCAGCTGATCAGCTGATGCCACACACATCTACAGTGGGACCCTGGAATTAACCAGAGGTATAAAAATTTAGGGCTATGATAATCTTGAAGGCCACTGGCATTGGGTGACGACCAGTGCAACCAGAGCACACCCCCTCCACCAGCATGTCATAAAAATTGGCCGCGGCCTCTTGGGAGAAGCACAGTCCATGGCAAAATTGCCTCTCCGAAATCTGCAGGTAGATCATCCTTTGTCTGTAGACCTCGGCCACTATACACATCCCTGCAGTGGTCATCTGCCATTTCTCTATCATGAGGCTGCACATGCAAGTGGCTATAAGGTTACTGCTGTGCCGATCCACATGCCTGCACCTCCCTCCCTCTCAGGTTTTCCTCCTTCCTGGAGAATCCTCCTCTGAAAGAATGATGCCCATGGCAATTGGGCACTGCCAGTCTGAATGGACCACACTGCCAGTCTGAATGGGCTACCCTGCCAGTAGCTGCTGCAATGCTGCCTACCCTATGCCCCCACTCTGGCCCCTCTCAATTGAACCCCAAGCCAGGACCACATTAGCTTGCGTGGTGGGGGTGATGGGCTCGATCCCAGATCAATGACTTCCTGACTAGGTCTCCTGCATGACAAACAATGTGCCCACTCTGGACCTTCCTACCTATGATGGTAAAATGGCAGATGATTGCAACAATGACATCAGTTGTTACCTGTTGCTACCTTTTAAAAGTTCCTAGCATCCCATGCCCCCCTTAACGCTTATTGTTAAATCCAAAGTGGCCGATAAAATCATTGTCTATTGTATCAGTAACAATGTTAATTGCCTCAAAATTGGTTCTTTTGAAAACAAGAGTGGCTCCCCTATGCAGGTTCCCATTCGCACTGATAAAATGTGATGAAAGCAAAATACTGTGCACGCTGGAAATCTGAAATAAAAACAGAAAATGTTGGAAAAACTCAGCAGATCTGGCAGCGTTTGTGGAGAGAGAAACAGAGCTAACATTTAGAGTTCATTTGTGTCCTGGTATAATGATATTGGAAGGCCAACCCAACAACGCCCCACACAATTTTATTGTCCCTGTCTCTGTTGCTGTCCGTTTCAGAGGCATAGAAGAATTTTCCCGTCGGTGAGCGGGGGCGGGTGTCCCAACGTCACCGAAGGTCATTTAGATTGTCAGCGGCTGCGCACCCGCCGAACTGTCAAAGGCGTATTAGGCCCTTAAGAAAGTCATTACAGCTGTTAAGAATGCTGCCTGTCCAGCCTTAAGGTTGGCAGGCAGGCGAAGAGCCCGGGCGGCCTTCGCATTTTTCATGACACCTCATCCACGGGCGGGATGAGGTTTCATGAAATGTTTTAAAATGTAATAACAATTTGTACTTTTATTCTTTGACATATCCCCACTCATGTGATAGTGTCACATGAGGGTACATGTGTTAAAAGTGTTACAAACCTTCATTTCAAACTTTAGCACCGAAACCAATCTCCCTGAGGCACCTCCGCATGCGCGCGAAAGAGCCCAGGGAACCTTTCAGGGAATTCCCCTCCCATTGCCTGCACAGGGAATGCTCAGCGCTTCTGGGTGTGCGTCATGCTGGGTGGGCCTGAATTGGCCCGCCCACGTAAAATGGCGGTGCGCATCCGATCAGGTTTGCGCTCGCTCCTGCCCACATCCACACAATCCACCCGACAGGGGGAAAATTCTCCCTATGAAATCCTAGTCACCAGAGTTATTTATTGTTAAAATATTTGATAAAAATAAAAAAAGAACAAACTTTTATTTACATAGTGCCTCATCATATCCTCAAGACATGTGCTTATTGAACAATTAATTGTTTTTGAGTTCAGTCTGTGCTTTATGTAAGCAAATACAATGGCCAACTTAAACCAAAGTCCGGTTAGCGGGCAAACTCCCTAATCTTCTTTGAATAATCCCATGGGGTTATTTTACGTAGACTTGAGCAGTATTTGAGACCCCTATTTCATTGTCTATCTAAAATGGGACTGTCCAACTGGCAGCCAACCGAAGATGTTTTGTGCAGCCCACAAGATTTCATAGATATGTGTCTTTTTCTTCACATTTAGTTTCTCCTGAATGTTGCTTAATGATTAGTGATTATTTTCAGATTCTAATATCAATGGATGAGTTAAAGTTCCAACATGTTTTCCCATACTGAGGGAGTGCTGGACTGTTTCCATGGTAACATTCAAATGTCTTTCAGTCTTATGTCCTTTTTTTAATTAATTCATGGGATTTTGGATGTCACTGGCTAGACCAGCAATCATTGCCCATCCCTAATTGCCTTTGAGAAGGTGGTGGTGAACTGCTGCAGTCCATGAGTTGTAGGAGCACCCCAATGCTGTTAGGAAGGGAGTTCTGGGATTTTGACCCAGTGGTAGCGGCGCTATCACTCCAAATCAGGATGGTGTAAGGTGTGGAGGGGAACTTACAGGTTGTGGTGATCCCATGCATCTGCTGCCCTTGTCCTGCTAGGAGTTAGAAGTGGCAAGTTTGGAAGGTGCTGTAAAAGGAGCCTTGGTGAGTTTTTGTAGTGCATCTTGTAGATGGCACAGCACTACTACTTCTGTGCATCAGTGGTGGAGGGAATGAATGTTGAAGATGGGTTGCCAGTCAAGTGGGCTGTTTTGTCCTGGATGGTGTTGAGCTTCTTGACTGTTGATGGAACTGCACTTATTCAGGCAAGTGGAGAAGATTCCATCACATTCCTGACTTGTGCCTTGTAGATGTTGGACAGACTTTGGAGATTCAGATGAGTTACCCTCCACAGAATTCCCAGCATCTGACTTGCTCTTGTGGCCAGAGTATTTGTATGGCTGATCCAATTCAGTTTCTGGTCAATGGTAACGCCCACGATGTTAATGTTGGGAAATTCAGCAACGGTAATTCTATTTAACGTCAAGGGAAATGGTTAGATTCTCTCTTGCTGGAGATGGTCATTGTCTGGTACTTGTGTGGCGTGAATGTTACTTGTTACTTATCAACCCATCCTGAATATTGTCCACATCTTGCTGCACGTGGACAAAGACTGCTTCAATATCTGAGGAGTCACAAATGCAGCTGAACATTGTGCAATCATCCACGAATATTCCCATTTCTGAGCTTATGATGGAGGGATTATTGATTAAGCAGCTGAAGATGGTAGGGCCTAGGAAGCAACCCTGAGGAGCTCAGGCAGCGATGTGCCAGGACTGATATGATTGACTTCTAACAACCACAGCCATCACCTCTGAGCTAGGTAGGACTCTAACCAATGGCAAGATTTCCCCATGATTTCCATGGACTTTAGTTTTGCTAGGGTTCCTTGATGCATCAGTCAAATGCTGCCTTGATGTCAAGGGCATTCGTTCTCACCTCACCTCTTGAGTTCAGCTCTTTTGTCCATGTTTGAACCAAGACTCCAATGAGGTAAAGAGTTGAGTGACCCTGGTGGAACCCAAATGGAGCATCAGTGAGCAGGCTATTGCTGAATAATTGCCATTGGATAGCACTATCGACAATTCCTTCTATCACTTTGCTGATGACTGACAGTAGACTGTCATTGGACAATTTGCCCTGCTTTTTGTGCACAGGACATGATGGGGCAGTTTTCCACATTGCCAGGTAGATGCAGTGTCTTGGCTGTATTGGAACATCTTGGCTAAGGGCACAGCTAGCTCTGGGGCACATGTCTTCAGCGGTATTGCTGGATGATGTCAGGGACCATAGCCTTTGCCGTACCCAGTGCCTTCGGTTGTTTCTTGATATCACATGGAGTGAATAGAATTAGCTGAAGACTGGCAGCTGGTGGGGACCTCAGGAGGAGGCCGGGAATGATAATCAACTTGGTGTTTCTGACTGAAGATTGTTGCACATGCTTCAAATGTGTCTTTTTACTGATAGAACCATAAAACCATAGAACACTACAGCACAGAAAAACAGGCCATTTGGCCCTTCTAGTCTGTGCTGAAATATTATTCCTCCAGTCCCATTGGCCTACACCCAGTCCATAACCCTCCAGACCTCTCCCATCCATGTATCTATCCAATTTATTCTTAAAACTTAAGAGTGAGCCCACATTTACCATGTCAGATGGTAGCTCGTTCCACACTCCCACCATTCTCTGAGTGAAGAAGTTCCCCCTAATTTCCCCCTAAACCTTTCCCCTTTCACCCTAAAGCCATGTCCTCTCATGTTTATCTCCTAATCTAAGTGGAAAGAACCTACTCGCATTTACTCTGTCTATACCCCTCATAATTTTGTAAACTTCTATCAAATCTCCCTTCGTTCTTCTACGGTCCAAGGAATGAAGTCCTAACCTGTTTAACCTTTCCCTGTAACTCAACTCCTGAAGACCCGGCAACATCCTAGTAAATCTTCTCTGCACTCTCTCAATCTTACTGATATCCTTCCTGTAGTTAGGCAACCAGAACTGCACACAATACTCCAAAGTTGGCCTCACCAATGTATTATACAATCTCACCATAACATCCCAACTCCTATACTCAATACTTTGATTTATGAAGGCCAGTATACCAAAAACTTTCTTCACAACCCTGTCTACCTGTGACGCCACTTTCAGGGAATTATGTATCTGAACTCCCAGATCCCTTTGTTCCTCCACACTCCTCAGTGCCCTACCATTTACTGTGTATGTCCTACCTTGGTTTGTCGTTCCAAAATGCAACACCTCACACTTTTTTGCATTAAATTCCATCTGCCATTTTCTGGCCCATTTTTCCAATTGGTCCAGATCCCTCTGCAAGCTTTGAAAGCCTTCCTCGCTGTCCACAATGCCTCCAATCTTAGTGTCATCAGCAAACTTGCTGATCCAATTTACCACATTATCATACAGATCATGATATAGACAACAAACAACAATGGTCCCAGCACAGATCCCTGAGGCACACCACTAGTCACTGACCTCTAGTCTGAGAAGCAATCATCCACTACCACTCAATGTCTTCTCCCACACAGCCAATTTCGAATCCAGTTTACAACCTCTCCATGGATACCAAGTGTCTGAAACTTCTGAACTAACCTCCCATGTGGGACCTTGTCAAAGGCCTTACTAAAGTCCATGTAGACAACATCCACAGCCTTTCCTTCATCTACTTTCTTGGTAACCTCCTCGAAAAACTCTACAAGGTTTGTTAAATACGACCTACCACGCACAAAGCCATGCTGACTATCTTTAATCAGCCCTTGGCTGTCCAAATAATTGTATATCCGATCTCTCAGAACACCTTCCAATAATTTACCTACTACTGACGTCAGGCTCACTGACCCTGTAATTACCTGGTTTACTTTTGGAGCCATTTTTAAACAACAGAACAACATGAGCTACCCTCCAATCCTCCGGCACCTCACCCGTGGTTAAGGACATTTTTCTGCCAGGGCCTCTGCAATTCCTACACTAGTCTCCCTCAAGGTCCGAGGGAATATCATGTCAGACCCAGGGTATTTATCTACCTTTATTCGCAGTAAGGCAGCAAGCACCTCCTCCTCTCTAATCTCTATATGTTCCATGACACTACTGCTTCCTTCCTTATACACTATGCCAGTTTCCTGAGTAAATATTGATGCAAAAAAAATGTTTAAGATCTCCCCCATCTCGTGAGGCTCCACACATAGATGACCACTCTGATCTTCAAGGGGACCAATTGTGTCCCTTACTATCCTTATACTCTTAAGGTACTTGTAGAAACCCTTCGGGTTTACCTTCACATTATCTGCCAAAGCAACCTCATGTCTTCTTTTTGCCTTCCTGATTTCCTTCTTTAGTATTTTCTTACATTTTCTATACTCTACAAGTACCTCATTTGCTCCTTGTTGCCTATACCTGCTATACATCTCTCTCTTCTTCTTAACCAGATCACCTTGAAAACCAAGGTTCCCTATGCCTGTTAACTTTGCCTTTAATCCTGACAGGACCATGCAAACTCTGCACTCTCAAAATTTGAATGCCTTCCACTTACTGAACACATCCTTGCCAGAAAGCAACTTATCCCAATCCACTCTTCCTAGATCCTTTCTCATTTCCACAAAATTGGCCTTTCTCCAATTTGGAATCTCAATTCGAGGACCACACCTATCCTTGTCCATAATTAACTTAAAACTAATGACATTGTGGTAACTGGACCCAAAATGTTCACCTACACATACTTCTGTCACTTGACCTGTTTGGTAATGATGTGCTGGGCTCACTCATCATTGAGGATGGGGATATTTGTGGAAACTCCTCCTCCAGTTAATTGTTTAACCATCCTCCACCATTTATGACTGGATGTGCCAGGACTGCAGAGCTTAGATCTGACCCGTTGGTTGTGGGATCACATAGCTCTGTCTATCATATGCTGCTGTCGCTGTTTGTTATGTAAATAGTTCTGTGCTGTAACTTCATCAGGTTGACACCTCATTTTTAGGTATGGCTGGTGCTGCTCCTGGCATACACTCCTGCACTTCTGCACTTTTCATTGAACCAGGATTGATCCCCCAGTTTGATGGTAATGGTAGAGTGGATGGTATACCAGACCAGGAGTTGCAGATTGTGGTTATATACAGTTTTGCTGCATTCCCACAGTGCCTCATGAATGTCAAGTTTTGAGTTGCTAGATCTGTTTGAAGTCTATCCCACTTAGCATGGTGGTAATGCCACGTAACACAATGGAAGGTATCCTCAATGTGAAGGCAGGACTTTGCCTCCACCATGATTGTGCGGTGTATCCAGAGTACATTCCATGCCCTTGCCATTCTAAGTGGTGTTCAACCTGGAGGAGTATGGATTCATCAGCTGATGCGGGGGAGCGGGGGGAGTTCCAGGGGAGGGAGGGGCGGTGTGGTGGTAACCAGCAGGTTTCCTTGCCCATGTTGGTCCTGATTCCAATGTGACCTCAATAGGGTCCTGATCGATGATGAGGACTCCCAAGGTTACAGCCCCAGACAAGGCTGGCCATGCCGTTGTCATTTCCACTGCCTAGTTCGATGTCGGGTGGTCTGTCCGGTTTCATTTCTTTTAGACTTTTAGCTGTTTGATACAACTGAATGACTTACTAGGCCATTTCAGAGGACATTTAAGAGTCAACCACATTGCTGTGTCACATTTTTCCACAAAAAAACTTTCATGCATTCACATCAAGGCAGTCCTGACAACATCCAAGTTTTGAATGGATTAATTGGCTTGCCATGAATTTAAGGCATACTGGTGTTGGGTATAATTTTATACTTTTATAATGGCATTGTGTTGTAAAAATAAACTCTGATGACGGTAATTAAGGGTGAACATGTCTAGAGAAAGAAACATAGGCCTGAACATTTCCCTCGTTGGGCACATGCGATTAGTAGGACCCGGAAATGGGCCCCCGACCGCGAATAGCCCCCAACCGCAGTTTCACGCTGGCTGGCCAATTAACGGCCAGCCAGGGTGAAATGTGTGCTGAAAAGCTCAGCGCTGCTGGGGTGGGGACGGGAATAGGGAAGGTGACAACATCATCGTGGGTTCTGGCGAGCGCTGCAAGGCAGCTCCCTGAAGGCACACTGCTGCCTCAGGGAGTTGCAGACCTGCAAATAATAAAGCAAAGCATGAAAAAGCTGCAAAAATGTCTGTGCAGCACAATCAAACACCTGAAAGCATACCTCATAAAAATGCTGTCTCCTGATATTTATTGTTATTTTATTTCCTAACAGAGATTTCATCCCATCTTTGGATGAGATTTCATGAAAAATGTAAAGGCCACCTGGCTGATTGGCCTGTCTGCCAACCGTAAGGTTGGATGGGCCACGAAAAATCGCGTTCAATTGTGCCGCTAATGGGCTTAATTGTCGGCAGGTGCACTTTTGACTGTCGCGTGTGCCTACCAAGCGAAAAATTGTGCCAGTGATTGATGATGCTGGGATGTGTGCCTGACTTGCCTGACGTCACCTCACATAATTTTGCGCCCGATCGGGTCAGGTGTGTGCCCGCCCGTGGGACGTAAAATCCAGCCCATAAAATCCAAGGTGAAAACTGAATATTTCAACAATGGTGGGGGAGTGACTAATTAATTATGAGTAATTACAGAAAGTTTTAATGTCTAGTTTGTATGCAGGTGATATCTGTTACAAAAACATGAAAGGTGAGTGTCATTATGAAACACTGCACGAAGAACAATTTGAAAAATATGCAGGAGTATCCTGAGTGGCTGTGATTGAAGACTATAGAAAGAAACTGAAAATACAAAAAGATTATTTTTCTTCATTGAATAAGGTGCAAACATCAAGTCTTGCAGCATGTTATGCAGTGGGATTTGAATTAGCAAAGTTGAAGAAGCCAGTGATGGCAGCATAGTTAAAAAATGTGCAATTGAAATGGTGAAAGCTTTTGATGATAATGGTCACATTGCAAAATTTAAAACTGTATCTTTGTCTCTTCGGCCAGTGTCATGGAGAATAGGACACATGGATAGACATGAATCTGCAAAGTTTCATGATATTATTGACAAATGTTATTTTTCCTGTGCTTAGACAAGAGCATTATGCAAACTGACGTAAGTCACCTTCTACTCCCTGTGAAAACAGTTCCCAAACAAAGGTACGTATAATTTGTTTGTTTCTTCTCTCTTGTAAATGTTTTTCGGACCCAATACTTCAATTCTTATTTGTGCTCTTATACTTTGTATATCATATTACTATGTGCAAGAGATATTGTTTTAATTGAGGGTAAAAGTATTTCATTTTAGTATTGCAGCCCGTGGATGCATGCCTAAGGTAAAATGGGCCCCGCCTTATTGTCTTAAGTTGGACAGCCCTGATCTAAAAGAAGGAAACTCCAACAATGCAGCACTCCCTCAGGAAAACACTCCCTCAGGAATGCACTGAAGTGTCATCTTAGTTTAAGCGTTCATGTCAGCACTGGGACTTTATAATAGATATTTGAGAAACACACAATGTAAGAGCAAATCAAATTTAAAATAGAAATGGCATAGTATTATTCAGGTTAGGTACGCTGCCAGGAACTTTATATTCCACAAACACTTAAAATTTATGGGGCAGGTGTTCCTGTGTTCAGTAAGCCTGGATGTACTGGAGCACCTGGGTACAATGACTACAAGAAAATCAGATGGGTAAGATTATATGCATCTAAGGAACCTACTCTATTTTCTGTTATTTAAATTAAAGACAGAAATTGGATTGGCTCCATTAATGTGTGCGATTCTCATGGTTTTCCAGTTAACCAATCAATTGAATAACCCAAGATGTAGGAACAAGGATGTCAAAGTACTATCAAGACAACATGGAAATCGGACATAAAGAAGAAACCTATCAGAAACTGTATGTGCTGACACCAAAAGGAAAGATTTTTCAGTTTTTCATGGACCTTGTGGGTCCATGAAGCAGATTTCAAGATTACCTACCCTACCTTATATCCTACATAATCCAACTTTAATATGTTCCTTTCCTGAAGATTCAATTTCTGTTACAATCACAGCCAATGTTATTTGCTGAGCAAGCCAAATCTCAGAGAGAAACTTGTCTTACTGATCATCATCTTTTTTTGAAAGCAAGAGAAAGAACTGCTGACCCCAGAAGCATAGAATCCCAGTAACACTTTCAGGATTTTAAAATTGAAAGAAAAACTTAAGCACACAAGATTAAAGTTACACAATTTACAGTTTTACAAAATATCCCCCAAAAAAACTCACTTGGTCAGAACACACAAGTAAACTATTTGGCAACAGCTCCCTTATAGGTTGTTAACCATAAAACTCCAGTAATATTACCCAAGGCAATAGCTGTTGATACCATACAACTTCTCACTCCCTTCCACTCTGCTGTGGAAATCCAAGAAAGTTCAGAAAACAAACTGCTTTCTGTGACAAAGTCTTTTCTGATTTGACTGGATGGCTGTATCAGATTTCACACCTTTTCTCAGCACAGAGCTGGTCTCAGGAAATCTTCCCCACAGAGCCACCACAACTCAACTAAACATCTTTCCTTAAATACTTTTTCCTTTTCATCTTTGTTCTTCATAGTTCTTAAATACCTCTTTGAACTCAACTTTTTCCAAAATATAAAAATCTTTCACGTTTTCCTATTGCCTCTGCTTTTGGGTCAGATAAAACTGTCAGGAAGAGACATTAATGGATATAATGTTATTGGAATTTTTTTTTAAAAATTGAGGTTTAGCCTGTGTGTGTGCTACAATGAGACTTTACATTCAAAGGGGAAGGCTGGGTATAACAGAAAGGAGTTTGTGTCTGCAGGTCAGAGGCATATAAGATCTAACTCTGTAAGCCTACCACTGTGTCTGCAAAGGAACAAATTGAAAGGAACCTCATTTTGAATTCGTAAGATGAAAAATACTTTAAGTCTATTGGTTATTGTTGCCTTAGTGGAGATTAATTTGGGAATTTGTTAAAAGTTATAATAGTAATTTGTATCCATGTGTTTAATTTGTTGTAAATTAATAAATGTTTCGATTCCTTCACCCCACCCCACCCCCACTAGGGCTATCTGTACCTTGCATGTGCTGCTTTCTACCCTTAATTAGCACATTCCTTAGATAATATCACCACCTTCAACACCTTTGTCCTTTTGTCTGTGACATCTTTCGGTTATCTCCACCTATCACTGGCCCTCTATCCAGCTCTACTTGTCCCACCCCCCTTAAACCAGCTTATATTTCACCTCTTTTCTATTTTTACTTAGTTCTGTTGAAGGGTCATTTGGACTCGAAACGTTAACTGTGCTCCTCTCCGCAGATGCTGCCAGACCTGCTGAGTTTTTCCAGGTATTTTTGTTTTTGTTTTTAATGTTTCATTCAGTTTGATATAAAAAACTCTCAAGAACTGGTGGTCTTATTCCTGAATTTAGAGCTGCAACTCAAAACACACCAATTGAAAATATAGGTTATGACAGTTGTTTAAAGTCTCCCTCTGGGATTTTAAATAACTCAGTCTTTACAAACTGCTGTGTCATAACAAAATTTAATAACCTTCCCTTGTTTACTCATGAAATCCTGTAAAAGTTCTTTGTCACTTCTAATCTCCCCTTTGAAATTTAACAGCTGAAAAGTAAAGTCCCTAGTTATATCATAATGCAAATTTTAAAAACATAAGCCAGAATTTTACGTTTGACATGCAGGTGCGCACCCGACACACATGAGTGTAATATGAGATGCAATAACGTTGGGCATGCTTCCCGATGTCATCGCACACTCGCATGATATTTCGTTCGGCAGGCATAAGGCCATTAGCGAGCTAATTAACTTGAAATTTACGCTGCCCGTCCAACTTAATGGTTGGCTGCCAGGCGAAAAGGCCAAGCAGCCTTTACATTTTTTATGAAACCTCAGCCACGAGCATGATGAGGTTTCGTAAAGCTAATACAAGTTAAATAAAAACTTTATTTTGAATTTAAAAACATGATCCATCTCATGTGACACAGTCACATGAGAGGACATGTTTCATTAAATTTTTACTGTCTTTATTAATTTTTTTAAAAAGTGCTTCAATCTCCATGAGGTAGCTCCTTGCCTCAGGGAGACCAAAGCACTCTTTCGCGCACATGCATGAACTGTGAGCCAGGCCCACTCTCCCCCCTCCCCCCGCCCACACAGGTAGCGCTCAATGATGCTGCTCGTGATCCACACAGGGCACGACTACGTGAAGTCAACATGTGGAGCCGATCGCGGGCGGCGGTCGGGACCTGCTCCTACCGAGCTCGCCCAATGAGGGAAAAATTCTAGCCCAAATCTCTTTACTTGAAAATCCAGCTTCACCATAGCTCCTCATTATACAGACACACACACACCACACCCACCCCCCTTCTTTACAGAATACCACCATGTTCCCAGAATATTTATCAAAAAAACCTCAGGAACCAGCCTGCGTTTACATAGAATTACATAAAAATTACACAAAATAAACGGGCCCTCTGGCCCAACTGATTTATTTGTGCTCTACATGAACCTCTTCCCACCTTACTTCACCCAAACCCATCAACGTATCCTTGTATTCCTTTAATCCCTTATGCACCATTTAATTTTGCTTAAATGCATTTATGCAGCTCATCTCAACTACACCGCAGTTCTATTCTAACCACTGGGTAAAGACGTTTCTCTTGAATTCCTTATTGGATTTATTAATGATTACCTTACAGCTCTGCCTTTTACTTTTGAACTCACCTACAAGTGAAAACATTCTCTCCATGGGCTGAATAATATGCTGTGCCAGTGTGGGGGAGAGGTGGGTTCCGCACCTGTAGGTTGGCAGCCTTCCAACTTCCGGGCGCACTATTGGAACGCGCTCAATAAAGCGCTCATTGGAGCAATTGACTTTGCAGGATAGGTTTGAGGCCTTCATCCCACCCAGTCAGTATTGGAGGGCATCCCAAGGTTGTTGGCTGTGACCTGGAACGAGGACATGGTCAGTTTTTTAAAGGGCCCCCTGGAATGGGACAATGTCAGGGAATCCAAAAAAAGTCGGCATTTATCAGAGTTTTGAAGCTTAAAAGGATGTTAGAGATTTGCAGACTTTTAAGGTGAGTGTGCATTTTTTTGAGTTCTGATGTGTCCAAAATCTGCCACTGAACAGAGGAGGCTTTATTTTTGAACCCAAACAAGTTTTCCACAGCTTTGCATAGAGGAGTTGTCTAGTTGTTACATGTTTCTCTCCAAAGATATCAGAGCCATCGGACTGAGAGAAAAGGCAGGGTGAAGGACCAACCAGCCCCTCGATTTAATGATGACTTCCTCACATCCATCCTCCATGCAGTGTCATACAGAATCGAAATGTTCACTGTATTCCTCTCCGCAGATGCTGTCAGACCTGCTGAGTTTTTCCAGCTTTTGCTTCTGAGCAAAACACGTGCTGCCTGGGAAGAGCTAGACAAGGAGGTCAGCAGCGTTGGGCTGGTGAGGAAAACCGGTCTCAATTCCAGAAGAGACTCAATGGCCTGATGAGGGCGGCCAGGGTGAATAAGTACATGTAAGTCCTTAGGATGCTACAGGGTGCCGTTGCAAATGCAGTAGGAATTTGAGTTTGGCTGGCACTCCAAGGCAGCATTGTGCAACAAACATTGCTGTTAGCATTGATGTCAGCGTACTCTTAAAACTTTGGTCCAGTTGAAAGTTGGGGTTTGGCAGGCTGTGCAGATGAGGGATGTGCATAACATCTAGGCTACCAGGCACTTTTCTAATAATGTGTCAGTGGCATGCCATCAAATAAGCTGACAGTGCTAATGAGTGCAATCTTACAAATCTTTTCAGGAGAAGCGTCCCTACCATGCCCAAGAGTGATTCCGGACTTGCAGGGTTGTGCCGAACCAAATGGTCTTGACTCCATTTGAAGAGGAGGTTTTGATGCTCACTGACACAGAGTCATCCAGGGCCAGTGGCAGAGGTAAGATTGGAGGTAGGCATGGGTCTGGTGAGATGGCAAATGGCACCAACCAATAGAAAAGGGGAGAGGACAGTGGGAGGTGGATGAAGGTTTGTCATGATACAATGATGCCAAACCCTGGGAAGCTTCATAATTAG
This sequence comes from Carcharodon carcharias, assembly GCF_017639515.1. Taxonomy (NCBI): domain Eukaryota; kingdom Metazoa; phylum Chordata; class Chondrichthyes; order Lamniformes; family Lamnidae; genus Carcharodon; species Carcharodon carcharias. The sequence goes on from NC_054472.1 coordinate 173,586,308, forward strand.
AAGCTTCAAAGGTTGGTACATGTGTGTCTGCATTGTCTCATCCCTTATGTTGGACATGAGTAATGTTGCAGAGCCTAGTGACTTTCTGCAGATGTTGGAAGGTCCATGATGACCAATAATCCCCTTACTTATGTCTCTCTGTCACAGGTGAATCCTCTTCTGCAAACCCTCCTCCGGATGCCGTATTGCCACATCCCTCTGAGGAGGAGCAAGAGCCCTTGGAGGATGCAGTGTCACACCCCCTCTCTGTCCCAAGCACCTTCGCAAATACTGGCATCCCGGCAGGGATCTGTGCATCAAAACGGGGCATACACAATCTGGCGAGGGCACTTTACAATCACATGTGTAGCTGCCAGAGAGTATGGTGGAGCAGGCCTCAGGCAGTTGGAGGAGTGTCCAGGTTGATCCAGAGACTCATTCTGAGTTCGATGATGAGCCTCTGGAGTTGTCTGTGGGGCGGGAGATGCTGGATGTTCAGAGTGAGGCCTGTGAAGATTTGGTGGGTATACCAGAGGGGTTGCATGCTCTGGTCCAGACTGTGGAGGTGTCCATCAAGGCCATGTACACTGAGGTCACCCACTCTTCGAGACAAAGCTGCCTCCATGAATAGGCTGCTGACTGTCCTAAAGGGGCAAACCAAGTGTATTGCTGACATTTGTTGAAATGCGCTCAAACCTGCATACCATCGTCCTGGCTCTGAGCTCAGGGGCCCAGAGCCAGGACAACAGGGGTCTGGGAGCATGGGGTCAGACTCAGCTCCTGAGGCCTCACCGGAAGGCAGGGAGGACCAAACAGTTCTCGTGGCGGAGGATGAGCAGCAGCCGCCACCATCTGGACGCATCTCTCAGGGCACTTCTGATGGGGGCAGCATCTCCTCAGCCCACCCACCGTTGACACAGTCTTTGTACAGTGGTGACAGAAGATCCTCTTGCCTTTCAGCAGGAGTCTTCCAACATGGCAGGCTGCTCAAGATCCGCAACCACACAGAGGACACCTGTCAAAGTCATTCAGGCCAAGGGAGGTGGCAGATCAGCAGCCTCTTTCCAGTGCAGCAGCAAGTGAGGACTGTGCCGGAGTACTTGTAATCAAAAAAAACCCAACAGTAATCACCAAGAGGGATACTTGGGTCAGTAGCTTATTCCTGTGAATGTAACTAATCATTGTAAGTTTGTAAATAAACACAGACCTTATATTCCCTCATGCTGATGTTTTTATATTAGACTGTGGATGTCGGACTTGTATTGGGAGATAGACGAAAACGTCATAATTTCAATGCAGGGGAGGATGCTTCATGTGTTAATGTTTGGAAAGGGTAAGTGTATGGACATGACAGTGACATGTCATCCATTGCACATGGAAATAGGTTTTGACACATGGGGCAGAATTTTCTGCATGTCGGGCGGGCAGGCCCGACCCAATCTCCAGCGGACAGGAAGCCGATCCCCGCCAGAGAAGCGGGCATTGCCGCCATTTTAAGAGGGCGGGCCTTAATTGGCCCGCCCAGCATGATGTCCGCCGGGAAGCGCTATGCACTTCCTGTGCGGGTGGGGGTGGATTCCCCAAATGCAAGAGTGCGCTCTTTTGTGCATGGGCACGAAAGAGCGCACATCTCTCTGAGGCTAAGTGCTGCCTCAGGGAGATCGCTGAAAGATTTTCAACCTTAAAAGTAGAAAAATAAAAAAATCATTAACATATCCCCCTCATGTGACAATGTCACACAAGATGGGACCTGTTAATAAATTTCACACAAACTTTAATAAACTTTTTTAAACCCTACATGAAACCTCATCCCACTGGTGGATGAGGTTTCATGTTTCTTCGGAAGCCCGCTGGGGCTCCTGGCCTGCCCGCCATCCTTAAGGTTAGATGGGCAGGTCTTTTAATTGTTTTAATTATCCTGTCAATGGCCTCAATTGGCCATTGACAGGTCGGTGGGCGGACAGCTGATCTTGCTGAGCCCCCGCCTTCCTGAAGATTTAAATATGGCGGGATGATGTCGGGGGTTCCCACGACGTCATCCCGCGTCATTTTCGAGTCGGCGAGCGGGCCCCGCCCCCTGCTCACCGACGGAAAAATTCAGCCCATGGTGTCCACACATCTCTGAGGGTGGGACTTTTGACACCATTGAAACCTTTGCCTTCTTAAGTTATCCCTGGTTCACAGCCATCTATGCTATCATGGCCAGGGCCTTTGAACTGAACATTACCATGTTCCCTCACCCTCTGATGAATGATCCCTATCTGCTGTCCCCTCATCCTCCACAACATCTCGTCTTTGAATAGCGATGTTATGAAGGGCGCAGCACACTATGACCATGAGGGACACATGTGAGGGAGCAAACTACACTGCCCCTCCTGATCTGTTAAGGCATCTGAACCTCATTTCCAGAGGTTGATGGTCTGCTTGCCAATGGCCCTGATACTTCTGTGGCTGTCATTGTATCTCCTCTCCGCTTCTGTTCTGGGCACCCTCACAGGTGACATGAGACATCTCTTCAATAGGTACCCTTTGTCACCTATAAGTCATCCTTCCAGGTACCTGGCACATACCTGCATGATCTGTCCAGCTGGACGTTCCCAGCAGGAGCCCTTATGGCAATATGTGTACAACCAATGACTCTCTGTATCCTAGGGAAACCTGAAACCACTGAAAACTTATCCACTGTGGGAGATGTAATTCCTTGCCCTTCGAAACATAGCACCAGTGAAGATCTTGGTGCGGTTATGTGCAGCAGGCTGTATTATGCCACTGAGGTCTCCACATGCTGCCTTGAAGGAGCCTATCATGAAGAAGTTGAGCACAACAGCGACTTTCAGAGCTACAGGCATTTTTTTGTTCATTCACAGGATGTGGGCTTCACTGGCGGCACCCGCATTTATTGCCCATCCCTAGTTGCCCTTGTTCAGGGACATTGCTGTGAGTCCAGAGTCACATGTAGGCCAGACCAGGTAAGGGCAGCAGACTTCCTTCCCTAAAGGGCATTAGTGAACCAGATGGGTTTTTACGACAATGGTTTCATGGTCATCATTAGACTTTAATTGCAGATTTTTATTGTATTCACATTCCACCATCTGCCGTGGCGGGATTCAAACACCGGTCCCCGGAGGGTCTCTGGATTACTAGTCCAGTGACAACACCATCACGCCATCACCTTCCCCCGTAGTGAGTGCCCCTCCCAACACAGTTGGAGGAGATCTCTCCTGCGAGCATATCACAGAGTGATGTGACCGTAGATCTTGATAGCCTGAGCCTTCTCTTGCATTGTGTCTCTGACATCTGAAGATGACTGAGTCTCTGTCTGTATACTCAACGGGCTGCATAAGGTCTTCTATGACTCTGCTGAGGTTGTAAGACCTCTGGGTCTAATGCAGCTCTGGCTCCATCATGCACCATCACTGCATCCTGGACCTCTCAATCTACCCTTCTTCCTCTCACTCTCCTCTTCCTCCTCCTTCTCATCCCCCTCTCCTCCTCACTGGAGGTTGTGTCTCCCAGCAACACCACAGTGCCATTTTTCTCAGCTACTTTCAAGCCTGGGGTGATGGAGAAGGACTAAATAGAGCACTCAGCAGGTGGGTAAAAGGCCTCTTATTAATATAAGTTTTAAATGAAAACTGCTTTTTGAATGAACCACTCCCAGCAGGTACAGAACTCTCGACTGCTAAGATGAGACTCAGGGCTCAGCTGAACCTTTCAACCCTGTCCTAACAAGCTGCCTCATAAGAGAATGGGAATCCACATGACATCAAACAGAATCCGCAAGTTTATTACCACTGACATTGCATATTATTCCAATCAATTGGGTCAGTAACAACGTTAAATAACTACTTAAATAAAGTTTGAATAATGCGGGCAGGGTCCTGATTTTAAGCCCACCCACCTGCCGTATTATTTGAAAGTGGCGTAATGACATTGGGAATTTAAACCAAAGTCATCACACCCGATAATACATTGGTGGGGGTGGGGAATGCTCCCAATTTGTGAGCATATTATTCAGCCTTATGTCCACTTCAACCAAACCCCTTCAGAATTGGAAGGATCTCTACTGGATCAGTCCTCAGCTTTCTCTTTTTTAGAGAAAAGAACCCAGGTTGTTCAATTAGAACATCTCAGTTCCAAAATCAACCTCGGAAAGGATTTTGCACCTTCTCCAGTTCTTGCAATATTTATTCTTATTACCTGCATGCTGCTTAGACATTCAAGTCTTTAAGGGTGTTAACTGCCACAGCCCAAAGTGCTTTATTTGGGAGCCTAGTCTATAAATCCACAATTCTGTGGGATCAAAATATCTTCCACCTCAAGTCTTGCTTACCATTTATTACTTCCATTCTCATGTTCTCTGTGTTTGTGCTTATAATTCAAGACTTTGTGTTTAAAAAGCCACCCATCAGAATCTTGCAAAATTCAACAGCAACTTACATTTATGTAGCACCTTTAACATAATGAAACATCCTAAAGCACTACAAATTCTGGTAAATCTTCATCCTCTCCAAGGCCTTAACACCTTTTCTAAAGTGTAGAGCCCAGAATTTGACACAACATCCCAACTGAGTCCTGACCTATGCTTTATAAAGGTTCAACATAACCTCTTCCCTTTTGTACTTTCTGTACATCTTTTTAACAATTGGTGAACTTGTCCTGCTACCTTCAAATATTTGTGCAAATGCTGAGGTCTCCCTGTTCCTGCATTGCGATGGCATAGTGGTATTGTTACTGCACTAGTAATCTAGAGGTGAAGGGTAATGCTCCTGGGACTGGGGTTCAAATCCTGTCAAAGCAGATGGTGTAACTTAAATTCAATAAAAATCTGGAATTAAAAGTCTAATGGTGGCCATGAAACCATTATCGTCTGGTTAGGGAAGAAAATCTGCCATCCTATGATTCCAGACCCACAGCAATGTGGTTGACATTGAAATGGCCTAGCAAGACACACAGTTGTATCAAAGCACTACAAAGCCTCAAAAAAGGAATGAAACCAGACAGACCACCCGGTGTCAATCTAAGCATCGGAAATGACAATAGCAAACTCAAACTCAGCCCTGTCGACCCTTACTAACCCCAAAATCTTCCTTGCTAAATTGGGAGAGCTGTCTCACATACTAGTCAAGCAACAGCCTGACATAGTCATCCTCACGGAATCATATCTTACAGACAATGTCCCAGACACCACCACAGGCCCAGCAAAGATGGTGGCACAGTGGTATACAGTCAGGAGGGAGTTGCCCTGGGAGTCCTCAACATTGACTCTGGACCCCGTGAAGTCTCATGAAGTGCTGAGCAGATGATCCATCTCAGCCTTCTCCGGAGGTCCCCAGCATCACAGATGCTGGTCTTCAGCCAATTCGATTCACTCCATATGAGATCAAGAAACGACTGAAAGGACTGCATAATGCAAAGGCTATAGGCCCTCTCAATATTCCAGCAATAGTTATGAAGAATTGTGCTCCAGAACTTGCTGTGCCTCTAGCTAAGCTGTTTCAGTACAGCTATAACACTGGCATCTAATCGGCTATGTGGAAAATTGCCCAGGTATGTCCTGTACACATAAAGCAAGACAAATCCAACCTAGCCAATTACCGCACCATCAGTCTACTCTCAATCAGTAAAGTAATGGAACAACAGTGCTATCAAGCGGCACTTGCTTCGCAATTTCCTGCTCACTGATGCCCGGTTTGGGTTCTGCCAGGGTCACTCAGGTCCTTACCTCATTATAGTCTTGGTTCAAACATGGACACAAGATGAACTCACGAGGTGAGATGAGAGTGGTTGCCGTTGACATCAATGCCTCATTTAATCAAGTGTGGCATCAAGGAGCCCTAGCAAAACTGGAGTCAAAGGGAATCAGGGAAAATTCTCCACTGGTTGGAGTCATACCTAGCACAAAGAAAGATGGTTGTGGTTGTGGTTGCTCCAGGACATCACTGCAGGAATTCCTCAGGGTAGTGTCCTCGGCCCAACCATCTTCAAATGCTTCATCAATGACCTTCCATCCATCATAAGGTCAGAAGTGGGGATGTTTGCTGATGATTGCACCATGTTCAGCACCATTCACAACTCCTCAGATACTGAAGCAGTCCATGTCCAAATGCAGCAGGACCTGGACAATATCCAGACTGTGGTTAACAAGTGGCAAGTATCATTTGTTACTTGTGCCAGGCAATGACCATCTCCAACAAGAGTGAATCTAGCTATCGCCTCTTGATGTTCAATGTCTTTATCATCACTGAATCCCCACTAGCAACATCCTGGGGGTTACCATTGACCAGAAACGAAACTGGACTAGGCATATAAATACTGTGGCTACAATAGCAGGTCAGAGGCTAGCAATCCTGAGGCAAGTAACTCACCTCCTGATTCCCCAAAGCCTTTCCACCATCTACACAGCACAAGTCGGAAGTATGACGGAATATTCCCCGCTTGCCTCTTTGAGTGCAGCCCCCACAACAATCAAGAAGCTTGTCACAGTCCAGGACAAAGCAGCCTTCTTGACTGGCACCACAGCCACAAATATTCACTTCCTCCACCACCAACACACGGCAGGAACAGTGCGTACCATCTACAAGATGCACTGCAGGAATTCACCAATGTTCCTTAGACAACACCTTCCAAACCCACAAGCACTACCATCTAGAAGGACAAGGGCAGCAGATAGATGCGAACATCACCACCTGGAAGTTCCCCTCCAAATCACTCACAATGCTGACTTGGAAATATATCACCGTTCCTTCACTGTCGCTGGGTCAAAATCTTGGAACTCCCTCTGTAACAGCACTGTAGGTGTACCTACACCACATGGACTGCAGTGGCTTGAGAAGGCAGCTCATCATCACCTTCTCAAGGGCAACTAGGGCTGGGCAATAAATGCGGACCCAGCCAGCGAAGCCTACATCCCGTGAATGAATGAAAAAAATTGGCTCTCCTTTCTCTTCTTCCCAATATGCATTAAATCAAACTTCTCTATGGTCTTCTGGACCATTGCACAGTGTGATATGTCCTCCTGACGTTTGCTACTAACTTCCTCATTGTTTACCAAATTTCCATGTTTTGTGTCATCTTTGAACTTTGAAATTATGCTTCCTACACCCAAATTCAGGTCATTAACATATATTAAAAATAATTGATCATAATATCTGCCATTTTATTTTCCCTTAGTCTGAAAAACAACCATTCATCATTTGACCCTTTTTCTGTGTCTTAGCCAAATTTGTTTCTACGCTGAAACTGCCCCTTAAATTTTCAACTTTGTGAAGAAATGTGACAATTTATAGAACATCTTTTGAACGTCTATATATACAACTTCAACAGCACTACCTTGATCAACCGTCTCTGATATTTTCTTGAATAACTTAATCAAGCTTATTAGACTCGGTTTGCCTTTATCAAATCCATATTGACTGTCGTTTATGAACCCAAAATGAACTCTGTCCCCAAGAAAGATCTCTAGGGGCAGAATTTTCTGCTCGTCGGGTGGGGGCGTGCCCGACTCGAACGAGCATAAAATGACGCGTGATGTCGGGTGAACGTCCCATGTCATCGCACAATCGTGCAATATTTCAGCTGGCGAGCACGCATGGGAGTCGGCAGCACACCCACCAACAATTAACAAGCCTATTAAGGTCATTAAAAATCGAGTTGAATTAAATTTTTCCCTGCCCGTCCAACTTTACAGGCCTGCCCACCAAAAGGCCTTTGGGTATTTTGCAAAATCTCAACCATGGGCGGGATGAGGTTTCGATCCATCATTAAAAAATTTAAAAATTCTCAAACTAATTTCTAACATGTCTGACAGAGCCACATGAGAGGACATGTTTTTAACATGTTTAAATTTTTTCTTTTTTATTTTTCAAAATCTTCATCCCCCTGGGGCAGCTCTGTGCCTCAGGGGGGTTTTCCTGTGCACACCCACACACATGCTTGCCCTCCCCCACCCACACAGGCAGCACTGAGCGCTGCAGCACGCATTCACACCGGGTGGGCCTTAATTGGCCTGGCAATGTGAATTCGTGGTCGGACCCTGATCGCAGGTGGCAGTCAGGCTCCCGACCACACCCGCTCACCCCCACTGAGCCCACCCAACGAGGGCAAAATCCTGGCCTAGAAGTTTCTTGACACTTTAAAAGGTTACATACATGAACGTTGATCTTATTTATCTATGGATTAAGAAATCATTATATTAATATACTTAAAGCATAGTCTAACTGCAGCCTTACCTTGCATAGAAGTCACCAGGTGGAATGATTTCCTGCAAGAACTGCAACTGGTAAAGATACAGTCCAATTAGGTGTCCTGCACTGAATATGGCCATTAATACACACAAACAGCTGAATATCAGCGGATCAAACTGTTTACCGCAGGACCACCAAGTACACAACCCCAAAAATACAAAGAAGTATACTCCTGAGGTCAAAGATGGTAGCATTATACCTGCAGAAAGAAAAGCACTGTTATTAAAGTCATCAGAGTTGCGTGGAGGGGTGGGAGAAGTAGAGAGCGAATGATAGTACTTCTTAATCTATATTTGCCTAAATTTAATAATAGATGCCCGCTGCATATATAAAGCAGAACATTGCTTTGGAGGAAAAGGAAATCACCTGTTTATAAATGGCACAAAGATTTAATTTACTATAATTATAACAGTACAAACCTGTTAAACCAAGTAAAATGGTAACAACTACTTTTCCAGTGGTTGCTATAATATTGCCAATAAATTCTTTTAATTTCGATGCGTATGTTGCAATTCTGCGAAGAATATTTTGTTTATTTCCCTCTTCTTCCACCTCTTCAGCTACATCTGCTACCTCAAAATCTTCCTCATAAATGAATGCATCAGCCAGTTCAAGCTTTTCTTCATCCTGTAAAAAAAAATTGCCTGCAAGTCTTTAACAGTTCAAAAATCTCTTATAACTCAATATTGTAATTGTGCTACCTAGTATGAAACTAAACTATACCAAGTAGGATGGTCTGGAATTTGATCCCTGATGTGTGCTGGCTTGGCTGACCTGAGCAATTGCAGTTGCCACAATTGACTTCAGTGCCTTCGATTTTCTGACATTCTGCTCTGTGGGATAGTTTGTTGACGCTCCTATCAAGGTTTACGCAGTGAGAGTAGCCACGTTAGTGAGGTATGAAAAGTTGCTGGTGATACACTTAACTATTCCTAGCCAAAAGTAGTGCCTTCAAGACAGTAGGGAAGAAAAGTGAAAAAAAACTTTATAAAGGAACCCATTAGCTTTTGAGGGGGTTAATTTTGTTGTTACTCCACAATCTTAGTGACTTATAAGACAGTACTATGCTTAAAACAAAGAAGAAACTTGACTCAAATCAAGAGATACTTAGATTTTTTTTAAATTTCAAGAGATAAAATATTTGTTTATCAGACAATTCCTGTTTAGTAAACAGTCACTAAAAGCACTTCTATTTACCAAGTATTTCTGTGACTAATCCATTTGTTCCTATGGTGGGGAATTCCCTGAATTGCTGCTGTTCATCACAGTAACTTTCCTGGAAGTGGAGTGGACTCCCCGCTTACATAAAAGAACAGAGTTTCTATGGATTTCTGTTGAAGTTATGGCAAGCAGCCTGGAGGACATTATTGTGTTAGCTTTTTTAGTGAAAAGGTAGATATGAGTAAACAGATAAGCATGATATGCTAGACTTTACTTGTAAAAATGACTCCTGAACTGACATTCAAAGCACATGCGAAGGAAGATAAGATTCATCAATTTCAGCACAGGACTTTACAAAAAGAACAAACTAATTATATAGTGTTGTCCACAAATAATGCAACAACAATCCACAAGGTTATACAATGCATTTTATCAAAATGTAATCATACACATGCATATGTAATATTCTTCCATAAACTGTGCTCTACAAACTTCAACTCATTCAAAATGCTGCAGCTGACAACTCTAACTTGCATACAGTTTCAATTTTCCACGGTTCTGTTCTCTCCAAGCTTCATTGGCAATTTGTGCACTGGCAAGTTGACTTCAAAATTATCACCTCCATTTTAAATCTTTCCATGCCTCACTCCATCCTACCTCAGTGATCTCCTGCTGCCAACTGCTCCTCTAACTCTGAGCTTCATCTTGTTCCCAATACCACCATTAGAGACCATTCATTCAATCCCAGGAAAGCTGTGCTAAATTCCTTCAGCCTTACTGCTTCACTCACTGCTTTTAAATAAAACTTTAGAAGTCTTCCCTTTAACCTTGTCTTTCGTCCTCCTTAACTTCACCATTCCTTTATTTTCATCCTACTGATTGATGCCCATAGTGTTATCCTCCTATTGTTGTAATTAGCCTTAGACTGCTTATTTACAACTTTAAGCTTTATGGTCTTAATGGAACATGCCAGTTATACAAAGCTTAATCTTACTAGAGTTAATGCATTGTGTGCTGCATGATAAAACTGTTTATATCCGTATAAAACAACCTATCTTCTGACTTGCCATGAACAACTCCATAGTACAGCTGAAGTAATTGAATGACAATATTGCAATATTGTAATGAGCATGCAATGCAGCTTTTGTATACAAATACCTTTAAAAGCTTCAATTATCATTTGAAGCAATTCTATTACGACATTACACTAATACTAAAATAGTGAGCTGGTTTAACAATAGGTTGATTGCACTGAATGTGTCTGAATTTCCAAATATTTCTCATAAAAGCAAGGTCATAAAATTTCTAGAAATATTATTAACCACATCAATATAAAATGGAATCAATAGCCTGGCACTCCAGTGCTGTTAACCTGTCAGATATCTGAGAAGCCTAGTCCTAAATTAATTTCACAATCTATATCAATCTCAGACAACGACCTTAACTCAAAATTTATAAACAATCAGTTAATACTAAATTACTGTGTTGTAAATAAACTGTCTTTGTAACCTATTATTTATTTTCTCGATTAGCTCTGTTTACCAATTATTTGTATATTTAATGTTTAAGCGCTAATAACTATTATTTTTTAGTTATCGGGCAATTGTTCATGTTCATAATTTGTTCATGGCTTTGTTGCCTTTAATAATTGACAAAAAGAGTTAATTATTTCTTTTAGTTTTTTGTGGATCCAGATGAGAGGCTAGTAGAGTAAGCGTTGATATAATTGAAAGTGGTGATATAAACAGCTGAGAGAGACAAATTTAGGCATTGTTTAATCCTAAACATAGGCTGGGTGGCAAGCCCCAGATGGTTCCTTGACGAGTTAAGGTGAAGGGGTTAAGGGTTCATCTAGTACCCTCGATGAATATTCATGTCAGGTTATTGATCCCAATGTTACAATAATATTGGCACATGCTCCAAAGTATAGTTCCACTAGCAGCAGGACCACGATAACCTATTGTCATTGTCATGTGTTTTTTTAAAATCTGTTCATGGGGATGTGGGCATTGGTTAGGCCAGGGCAGGTTAGGGGATAGGCCTGTTGGGGAGGGTCAGCCAGTTGGGGAGAAGAGGAGGTCAACAAGTCATGGGTGTTTGGGGGATGAGGGCTGTAGGTTGGCCAGCTGGGGAAAGGAGGGGGTATTGGCCAGTCAGGGGGTGGAGGATGTCGGTCAGTTGGGGAGCTGTCAGACAGTCGGGGGAGGGGGGGGGTTGTGTGTCGACCAGTTGGGAAGCGGAGGGGGTGTTAGCTGGTTGAGGGACATGTCATCCAGTCACTGGGTGGGGGATATTGGCCATTCGGGGGGTGGAGGGGTTTTGGCCGGTCAGTGGCGGTGGGTGGGGGGGGGGGTTGCTGTTGGGTTCAGCCAGTCGAGGGGGGAGGGTGTCAGCCAGTTGGTGGATGGGGATGTGTCAGCCAGTTGGTGGGTGAGGGGGTCGCGCATATAGCAGGGGAGTTTGGTCAGGCTGGGCCTGAGGGGGTTAGCCGGGGGTTGGCGGAAGTCCCATGGTGGGGGTGGGCGGTCGGGAGGGAGACCTGTGGGGGGCGGGGGGGGGGGGAGGAGGCATACTGTGGGGAGGGTGGGGGTGTCTGTAGAGTGGGGGGTGTTGAGGCATGATTGGGAAATTTGTAGATGACACAAAAATTGGCCATATAGTTGATAGTGAAAAAGATAGCTGCTGTTCCCAGAATGATATCAATGGTTTGGTTGAGTGAATGGAAAAATGGCAGATGGAATTCAGTCCAGAGAAGTGTGAGGTAATGCATTTGGAGAGGGCAAACAAAGCTAGGGTATACACAATAAATAGAAGGATATTGGGAGGGATAGAGGAAATGAGAGACCTTGGAGTGCAGTCCACATGTCCCTGAAGTTTACAGGACAAGCTGATAGGGTGGTAAAGAAAGCAATTGAATGCTTTCCTTTATTGAGCAAGGTATAGAATACAAAAGCAAGTATGCAATGATGGAACTGTATAAAATGTTGCTGGGCCACAGCTGGAATTTTGTGTACATTTCTGCTGGCCAAATTGCTCTGGAGAGAGTACAGAATAGATTTACAAGACTGTTGCCAGGACTTGAAAATTGCAGCTATGAGGAAAGATTGGACAGGCTGGAGCTGTTTTCCTTGGAACTGAGGATGCTGAGGGGGTCACCTGATTGAATTTTCCAAATTATGTGGGGCCTATATGTTTCCCTTAGCAGATAGGTTAATTGCCAAGGGGCACAGATTTAAGGTGATTGGTAGAAGGCTTAGATGGGACATGAGGAAAAACCTCTTCACCCAGCGGGTGATGGGTGTTTGTAATTCACTGACTGGTTTGGTGGTCGAGGCAGAAACCCTCAACTCATTTAAAAGGCACCTAGATCCGCACCTAAAGTGCTGTAACCTGCAAGGCTACAGATCAATTGCTGGAAGGTGGGATTAAAATGGGCAGCTAGTTTTTTAATTTTTCCATTTTCAACCAGCGCAGGTACAATGGGCTGAATAGCCTCTTTCTGTGCCGCAATTTTTCAATCGTTCTATGGTTCTAACTGAGTCACAGCTTATATAAGTCATAGAATGGTCACAGCACAGAAGGAAGCCATTCAGCCTGTCGCAACCATGCTGGCTCTTTGCAAAAGCAATTCATCTGGTGTTAGTCCCCTGCATTTTTCCCATAGCCCTGCAAGTTCTTTCTCTTTAGATAATGATCCAATTCTCTGATGAAAGGCACAATTGAATCTGTCTCCATCACATTCTCAGGCTCATTCTAGAACCTAACCACTTGCTGCATGAAAAAAATTTCCTTGTTATTGCTTCTTTTGCCAACCACCTTGAATCAGTGTCCCCTGGTTCTTGATCCTTTCACCAATAGGAACAGTTTCTCCTTAGCCACTCTTTTTAGATCACTCATTATTTTGAATACCTCCATCAAATCTCCTTTCAACCTTCTCTTCTCCAATTGGTATGCTCCCAGCTAGTCCAATTGATCTACATAACTGAAGTTCCTCATCCCTGGAACCATTCTTAAGAACCTTGTCTGTCCTTCAAGCTGTCCTGCAGCCTTAAATAATTTGGGCACGTATATCCCCCGTTCCTTTTATATGAGGAACGAAGGAAAGAATTAATTGGGGGTAGGGGGAATTTTTTTAAAAATTCATTCGCGGGATGTGAGCTTCGCTAGCTGGGCCAGCATTTATAGTCTATCCCGAATTGCACTTGAGAATGTAGTGGTGAGCTGCCTTCTTGAACTACTGCAGTCCATGTGGTATAGGTACACCCACAGTGCTGTTAGGAAGGGAGTTCCAGGATTTTGACTCAGCAACAGTGAAGGAACGGCGATACATTTCCAAGATTGTGAGTAACTTGGGAGGGGAACTTCCAGGTGGTGGTGTTCCCATGTGTCTTTTGCCCTTGCCCTTGTAAATAGTAGCGGTTGTGAATTTGGAAGGTGTGGTCGAAGGAGCCTTGGTGAATTCCTGCAGTACATCTTGTAAATGGTACACACTGCTGCTACTGTGCATCGGTGGTGGAGGGAGTGAATATTTGTGATTTGGTGCCAGTCAAGTGGGTTGCTTTGTCCTGGACAGTGTCAAGCTTCTTGAGTGTTGTGGGAGCTGCACTCATCCAGACATGTGGGGAGTATTCTATCACACTCTTGACTTGTGCCTTGTAGATGGTGGACAGGCTTGGGGAGTCAGGGGGTGAATTACTCGTCACATGGCTCCTAGCCTCTGACCTGCTCTTCTGGCCATAGTATTTGTATGGCTAGACCAGTTCATTTTCTGGTCAATGGTAAACCCCAAGGATGTTGATAGTGGGGGACTCAGTGATGGTAATGCAATTGAACATCGAGGGGCAATGGTTGGATTTCCTGTTATTGGAGATGGCCATTGCCTGACACTTCTGTGGCACGAATGTGACTTGCTGCTTGTCAGCCCAAGCCTGGATATTGTCTAGGTCTTGCTGCATTTGTACATGGACTGCTTCAGTATCTGAGGAGTCATGAATGGGGCTGAACACTGTGCAATCATCAGCAAACATATCCACTTCTGATCTTAAGATGGAAAGAAGGTCATTGATGAAGCAGCTGAAGATGGTTGGGCCTAGGACACTACCCTGAGGAACTCCTGCAGTGATGTCCTGGAGCTGAGTGACTGACTTCCAACAACCACAACCATCTTCCTTTCTGCTAGGCATGACTGCAGTCAGCAGAGACTTTTCCCCTTCATTCCCATTGATTCCAGTTTTGCTAGGGCTCCTTGATGGCACACTTGGTCAAATGCGGCCTTGATGTCAAGGGCAGTAACTCTCACGTCACCTCAGGAGCTCAGCTCCTTTGTCCATGTTTGAACCAACGTTGTAATGAGGTCAGGAGCTCAGCAGCCCTGGCGGAACACAAACTGGGCATCATTGAGCAGTTTATTGTTAAGCAAGTGCTGATTGATAGCACTGTTGATGATGCCTTCCATTACTTTACTGATGAGTAGACTGATGGGGTGGCAATTGGCCTGGTTGGATTTGTCTTGCTTTTTGTGGACAGGACACACCTGGGCAATTTTCCTCATAGCCAGGTAAATGCCAGTATTGTAGCTGTACTGGAACAGCTTGGCTAGGGGCAAGTTCTAGAGCACAGGTCTTCAGTACTATTACTAGAATATTGTCAGGGCCCATAGTCTTTGCAGTAACCAGTGCTTTCAGCATAGCTGTTTCTTGATGTCACGTGGAGTGAATCGAATTGGCTGCAGACTGGCATCTGTGATGCTGGGGGCATCCGGATGAGGCCAAGATGGATTATCCACTCCACACTTCAGGTTGAAGTTTGCAGCAAATGCCACAATCTTCAATGCCTTATCTTTTGCACTGATATACTGGGCTCCTCCATCATTGAGGATGGGGATATTTGTGGAGCCTTCTCCTCCAGTGAGTTGTTTAATTGTCCACTATCATTCACGACTTGATGTGGCAGGACTGCAGAGCTTAGATCCGATCCTTTGATTGTGGGATTGTTTAGCTCTGTCTATCACTTGCTGTTTATGCCATTTGGCACACAAGTAGCCCTGTGTTATAGCTTCAACAGGCTGCTACCTCATTTTTAGGTGCTGCTCCTGGCACGCCCTCCTGCACTCTTCATTGAACCATGGTTGATTCCCTGGCTTGGTGGTAATGGTAGAGTGGGGGATATGCCAGGCCATGAGGTTACAGATTGTATTTGAGTACAATTCTGCTGCTGCTGATGGCCCACAGCGCCTCATGGATAGCCAGTCTTGAGTTGCTAGATCTGTTCAAAATCTATCCCATTTAGCACAGTGGTCGTGCCACACAACACATTGAAGGGTATCCTCAATGTGAAGGCGAGACTTCGTCTCCACAACGACTGTGCGGTGGTCACTCCTACTGATACTGTCATGGACAGATGCATCTCTGGTAGGCAGGCTGGTGAGGATGGGGTCAAGTGTGTTTTTCCGTTTTGTTGGTTCCGTCATCACCTGCTGCAGATCCAGTCTAGCAGCTATGTCCTTTAGGACTCGGCCAGCTCATTCAGAAGTAGTGCTACCAAGCCACTCTTGGTGACAGACATTGAAGACCCCCACCCAGAGTGCTTCTCCAAGTGGTGTTCAACATGGAGGAGCATTGATTCATCAACTGAAGGAGGGCAGTATGTTATTTTTTATTCTTTCATGGGATGTAGGTGTCACTAATTGGCCTTGTTCAGAGGGCATTTTTTTTGTGCCTTTGTAGCGGTTTGATGTAACTGAGTGGCCTGCTAAGCCATTTCAGAGGGCATTTAAGAGTCAACTACATTACTGTGGGTCTGGAGTCAGACCAGGTAAGGACGACAGATTTCCTTCCCTAAGGGACATTAATGAACCAGACGGGCTTTTAACAATAATTGACAATGGTTTCAAAGTCATCATTTGACTTTTAATTCCAGATTTTTTACTGAATTCAAATTCTACCATCTGCCATTTTGGGATTCCAACCCGGATCCCAAGAGCATTACCTTGGATCTCTGGATTACCAGTCTGGTGACAATACCATTACGCTATCGCATCCCACCATGATGAAGAATGCTTAAAACTGAGGAGGATGTGAAAGGGGATTGCAATAAGATGTGAGGCTGGAATAATTATGCCAGTTTGATGTGGGGAAAGAATTTGGAAAATGACAAATGAACAAAGGAAAATTACAGGGAAAAGAACAGCTGCTTCACTGAGCCTATAAGATGTAGGAGCAGAAGTAGGCCATTCAGCCCATCGAATCTGCTCCACCATTCAATGAGATCATGGCTGATCTGATAATCCTCAACTCCACTTTCCTGCCTTTTCCCCATAACCCTTGATTCCCTTACTGATTAAAAATCTGTCTATCCCAGCCTTGAATATACTTGACGACCCAACCTCTACAGCTCTCTGCGGTTAAGAATTCCATAGATTCACTACCCTCTGATAAAAAAAATTACTCCTCATCTCTGTTTTAAATGGGCACTTCCTTACTCTGAGATTATGCCCTCTGGTCCTAGACTCACCCACAAGGGGAAACAACCTCTCAGCATCTACCCTGTAAAGCCCCCTAAGAATCTCATATGTTTCAATAAGGTCACCTCTCATTCTTCTAAACTCCAATGAGTACAGGCCCAGCCGACTCAACTCTCCTCATAAGAAAATCCCTCCATCACCAGGATCAACCTAGTGAACCTTCTCCGGACTGCCTCCAATGCCAACAGATCTTTCCTTAGATTAGGGGACCAAAACTGTTCACAGTATTCTAGGTGTGGTCTAACTAGTGCCTTGTATAGCTTTAGCAAGACTTCCCTATTTTTATACTCCATTCCTTTTGAAATAAAGGCCCATATTCCATTTGCCTGACCTATCACCTAATGAACTTGTATGCCAGCTTATTGGGATTCATGCACGAGGACCCCCAAATCCCTCTGTGCTACAGCTTTCTTCAGTCTTTCTCCATTAAAATAATATTCAGATCCTCTATTCTTCCTGCCAAAGTGCATAACCTCACACTTTCCCACATTATATTCCTTCTGCCATGTTTTTGCCCACTCACTTAACCTGTCTATACTCCCTGTAGACTCTTTGTGTCATCCTCACCACTTGCCTTCCCGTCTATTTTTGTGTCATCCGCAAACTTGGTGATCATACATTCATTTCCCTCACTAAGTCATTCATATATATTGTAAATAATTGTGGTCCCAGCACTGACCCCTGTGGTGCTCCACTAGTCACAGGTTGCCATCCTGAAAATGCCCCCCCTTGCATCCCAACTCTCTGTCATCTATTAGTTAGCCAGTTCTCTATCCATGCTAATATACTACCCTCAATACCGTGGGCTCTTATCTTACTAAGTAGCCTTATGTGTGATAACTTACTGATCTTTTTTTGGATATCCAAATATATTACATCTACTGGTTCCCCTTTATCTATCCTGCTTGTTACCTCCTCAAAGAATTCTAATAAGTTTGTCAGGCATGATGTCTCCTTCATGAAGCCATGCTGACTTTGCTTGATTAGGTTATGCATTTCTAAATGCTCTGCTATTGCATCCTTTATAATAGGCGCGAACATTTTATCAATGATAGATGTTAAGCTAACTGGCCTATAGTTACCTGTTTTTTTGTCTCCCTCCCTTTTTGAATAAGGGTGTTAGAGTGGCCGTTCTCCAATCCTCTGGGACTTTTCCAGAATCTAAGGACTCTTGGAAGATTACTATCAGTGCAGCCACTATCTCTGCAGCTATTCCCTTTAATACCCTAGGATGCAACCCATCAAGTCCAGGTGACTTATCGGCCTTTAGCCCCATTAGTTTCCCTAGTACTTTTTCTCTCATGATAGTTATTGCATTTATTACCTCCCCCGCTTTTGCCTGTGATTATTCAGTATTTTTGGTATGCTGTTAGTGTCTTCCACCATGAAGACTAATGCAAAGTATTTATTCAACACCTCTGCCATTTCCTAGTTCCCCATTATTATTTCCCTAGTCTCATTCTCTAAGGGGCCTATATTGACTTTGGCCTCTTACTTCCTTTTTATATATTTAAAGAAGCTCTTGCTGTCCATTTTTATGTTACTTCCTAGTTTGCCCTCAAAGTTTATTTTCTCCCTCTTTTTTTTTGGTCAACTTCTGTTGGTTTTTAAAACTTTTCCAATCCTCTTGCTTACCACTAATCTTTGCCACATTGTATGATTTTTCTCTCACTTTGATACTATCTTTAACTTCCTTGGTTAACCATGGATGGTTTATCCCCTTCCTACAATCCTTTTTCCTCACTGGGATATATCTTTGTCGTGAGTCATGAACTATTTTCTTAGAGGTCTGCCATTGTTCATCAACTGTATTTTCTGCTAAACTCCTTTCCCAGTCCACTCCAATCAACTCTGCCCTCATTTCTTTATAATTACCCTTATTTAGCACAGATGTTTCTGAACTAAGTTTCTCATTCTCAATCAGAATGCTAAATTCCACCATGTTATGGTCACTGTTTCCCAGGGGATCTTTTATTCTGAAATAATTTATTAAACCCGCCGCGTTACACATTACCAGATCCAAAATAGCCTGATCCCTGATTGGACCCATAGCATATTGTTTTAGGAAACTGTCCCGAATACACTCTATGAATTCTGCCAATTTCATTTTCCCAATCTACATGGAGATTAAAGTCACCCATGATTTAATATACTGCCATTTGTACATGCCCTCATTATTTCCTGGTTTATTCTCTGTCCAGCAGCATAGCTACTGTTAGGGGGCGTATAGACTCCTCCCATCAGTGTCTTCCTCCCTTTGTTATTTCTTACCTCCACCCATATGGATGCCACATCTACTGATCCAAGATCATTTCTTGCTATCATATTTATTCCATCTTGTGCTAACAAAGCTACTCCACCACCCTTTCTTTCCTGACTGTCCTTTTAAAAAGTCACATACCCCTGAATATTTAGTTCCCAGCTTTGATCTCCTTGTAACCATGTCTCTGTAATGGCTATAAGATCCTAAATATTAATCTCTATTTGTGCCATTAACTCATTTATTTTGTTCTGAATACCATATGCACTTAAGTAAAGAGCCATTAATTTTACCATTTTCCCCCCTTTGAACCTATTTGCTGCTGTTTTCTTATGTTTGTAAACTCTATCCCTTCCTGTTACACTCTGAGTATCATTACCTGAGTAGCTGCCATGCAATGCCACCATATCCTTTTGCTTTGTAAGCCTACTTATCCCCTCTCCAGAACCATCCCCCCTATCTATTTTATTTAAAGCCCTCTCTACAGCCCTAGTTATTTGATTCACCAGGACACTGATCCCAGCATGGTTCAAATGAAGCTCATCCCACCGGAACAGTTCCCTTCTATCCCAGTACTGATGCCAGTGCCCCATGAACTAATACCCATTCCTTCCACACCAATCCTTAAGCCACACATTTAACGCCTTGACTTTATTTAACCTATGCCAGTTTGCCTGTGATTCAGGTAGTAACACCAAGATTATAACCTTGAAGGTTCTGATTTTTAATTTAGCTCCTAACTGTTCAAATTCTTTCAGCAGAACCTCCTTTCTAGTCCTATCAATGTTGTTGGTACCAATGTAGATGACGACAACTGGGTCCCTCCCCTCCCACTCCAAGTTCCTCTCCAGCTCTGAGGAGATGTCCCTAACCCTGGCACCAGGCAGGCAACACAGCCTTCGGGACTCATGCCCACGGCTGCAGAGAAAAGTATCTATCCCAATTATATTGTCCCCTATCACTACTACGTTCCTATTTCCTCCCCCTACTTGAATGGCTCCCTGTACCATGGTGCCATGGTCAGGTCATTCATCCTCCCTGCAGTCCCTGCTCTCGTCCACATAGCTTGCAAAAACCTCATAACTGTTAGACAATTTCATGGGCTGAGGCACCTTCAATGTTACCCCCTGGGTCCCCATATCTGCCTCACCTGAAGTCACACCCTTCTGTCCCTGATCACAGACCAAATTCAAATTATCTAACCTGTGGGACGTGACTGCCTTCTGCAGCAAATTGTTCAGGTTACTTTCCCCCTCCCTGATGTGGTGCAATGTCTGCAGCTCAGACTCCAGCTCCTTAACTCGGATCCAAAGTTCCTCGAGCTGCAAACACTTACTACAGATGTGTTTGGCCTACATGTGACCTCAGACTAGCAATGTGGTTGACTTTTAAGTGCCTTCTGAAATGGCCGAGCAAACCACTCAATTCAAGAGCAATAAAGGTTGGGAACAAATGCTGGATTTACCAGTGACCGCATCCCATAAATTAATAAAGATAAAAGAAACATGCAGTCATGAATGGTGGTAGACAATTAAAAAACTAACAGAAGGAAGAGGCTCCACAAATATCCCCATCCTCAATGATTGTGGTGCCCAGCATATCTGTGTGAAAGACAAGGCTGATGCATTTGCAACTTTCTGCAGTCAGAAGTGTCGAGCGAATGATCCATCTCAGCATCCGCCTGAGGTCCTCAGCATTACAGATGCCAGTCTTCAGTCAATTCAATTCACTCCAAGTGATATCAAGAAATGGCTGAAGGAACTAGGTACTGCAAAGGCTGTCGACCCTGAATACATTCCAACAACAGCACTGAAGACTTGTGCTTCAGAACTGCCACGTCCCTAGCCAAGCTGTTTCAGTACAGCTACAACACTGGCATCTACCCAGCAATGTGGATAATTGCCCAGGTAGATCCCGTACACAGGAAACAGGATAAATCCAACCCGGCTAATTACTGTTAAATCTTGGTTATCAGCAAAGTGTTGGAAGGTGTCGTCAAAAGTGCTATCACATGGCACTTACTCAGCAATAACCCACTCACCTACGCTCAGCTTGTTTTTTGCCAGGGCCACTCAGCTCCTGACATCATTATAGACTTGATCTAAATATGGACAAAGGAGCTGAACTCATAAAATGAGGTGAGAGTGACTGCCCTTGACATCAAGGTAGCAATTGACTGATTGTGGCATCAAGGAGCCCTAGCAAAACTGAAGTCAATGGGAATCATAGGGAATACTCTCCAGTGGTTGGAGTCATACCTAGCACAAAGGAGCATGGTTATGGTTTGTGAAGGTCAATTATCTCAGTCCCGGGACATCACTGCAGGTGTTCCTCAGGCTAGTGTCCTAGGCCTAACCACCTTCCTTCCATCATAAGGTCAGTAATACTGTTGACTGCGCAATGTTCAGCACCATTCATGACTCCTTGGATACCAAAGTCATCTGTGTCCACATGCAGCAAAACCTGGACAATATTCAGGCTTGGGCTGATAATGGCAAATAACATTCATTCTACACAAGTGCCAGGCAATGATCATCTCCAAACAAAAGAGAATCTAACAATCTCCCTTAACATTTAAAGACATTATTATCGCTGAATCCCCATTATCAATATTCTGGTGGTTACCATTGACCAGAAACTGAACTGGACCAGCCATATCAATACTGTGGCTATAGGAGCAGCTCAAAGGCTGGGAATTGTGTGCAGAGTAACTCACCTCCTGACTCCCCAAAACCTGTCCAGCACCAACAAGGCACAAGTCAAGAGTGTGACGGAATACTTTCCACTCTCCTGGATGAATGCAGCTCCAACAACACTCAAGAAGCTTGACACCATCCAAGCCAAAGCAGCCTGCTTGATTGGCACCTCATCCACCACCCTAGACATTCAGTCCTTCCACCACCAATGCACAATGGTTGCAATGACCACCACTTACAAGATGCACTGCAGCAATTCACCAAGGCTCCTTTGACAGCACCTTCCAAAACCATGACCTCTACCACCTACAAGGACATGGACAGCAGATTCATGGGAATATCACCATCTGTAACTTCTCCTCCAAGTCACTCACCATCCTGACTTGGAATTATATCGCCATTCCTTTAGCGTCATTGGGTCAAAATCCTAGAACTCCCTCCCTGACAGCCCTATGGGTGTACCTACACACATGGACTATCGTGGTTCCAAAAGGCAGCTCACCATCACCTTCTCAAGGACTATTAGAGGTGGACCATAAATGCTGGCCTAGCTGATGACACCCACATCCTGCGGACAAATAAAAAAAAACTATGAGGGTTTTTTTGGGCTGTAACTTCCTCAGAATGGCAATCAGCGTTGGCTTGCCACTCTGTGCCCAATTACTTGCATAAATTTTCTTACGTGCCTATCTTGCCCAACCGTCTGACTCTAGCCGGGTGAGATCCAGGCAGCGCAGCTGTCCTTGAGGCCCAGCGTCCAGTCCCAAAGTGGAGGACATTCCCCCTTTTTTACGGCACTAGCTGCCATAAATAATGAGGTAAGTTAAAGGTCCCACCAAAATTGACAGGCTGGGGATAAGGAAAGTGTCTAAGCTAGGTGGATAGGGTTTGGGGAGCTGGGGGAGATCAGAGGTCAGTGGGTTCAGAGGTCAGGGGGATCGGAGGTCATAGTGGGGATCGGAAGTCGGGGTGGGGTCGGGCCTGTTGGAGGGGATGGTTGGGTCGTGCCTGCCAGTGGGGAGGTGTCGGGCCGGGGTGGTCGGACCTTGGTGGGGGGATGGGGGTGTGGGGGGTGTTCGGTGGGGTTTGGGGGGGCCAAGCCGGAGAGTGAGTTGCGTTGGGGCAGGCCTGCGGGGTGGGGGATGGGGTTCGGGTTAGGTGGGGTATGGGGGTTTCGGATTGCGTCAGGTTGGGCCTGCAGGGCTGTGTGAGGGGGAGGAGTCCTATATGGGTGAGGGGGAATCCCATCGCGGGGGTTGGGGAGTTTGGGAATATGATGGGGGGGCTAGTTAGTTCGGGTCCCCACCCATGTGGGCAGAGGTAGAGGGTGGTGTCGGTCTGAGTCTTTACAACAGTTACCCAAAAGTTAGAACAGGTTTTAATTCTTCTAACCTTTTCTCCATAATTATCGATGTAACCCTGTTGGAACCATCCAAAGTTTACGGTTTATATCGTATTTTCAGTCAGTTCCCAGTGCAGTGCAATTGCCCAGAGGGAGTTTGCACTTCTGGGCAACTGCCATGCAGACTCTTACCTGTGAAGTTCTGAGACAGATTCCCTGGTGCATCTTTGGGGTACCCCCAATCCGACACTGGAGAGTCCGAAGTTACAGCCCAAAGTTATTTTTTGAAGAAGAGTTGGGAAATTATGTACATAAAGAAACAAAATAAGCTGTAAATGTGAAAGTGTGTAATGCTGCCTCTTGCTCACACCCTCTCTCTCTCACACACTCTGAGATGTCCCCTTCTCCCCCAATCCAACCTCTACTTCATCAGCATTTCTCTCAGCCTCTTCCTCCTCTCTCTCTTCCCTCTCACTCACATTCCCTCTCTCACAGACAGAGTCGCTTTACCCACACTGGATTTGCCGACACCATGTTTTCACTCTCTCCTCCAAATCTGTCCATGATAGTGCCAGCCAGAAACAGCTCCCTACCCCACTTTAAAAAAAATACACAATACCAAACAATTGTAAAAAACAAAAAATTCCAAAGGGAGGAAAAGAAGTGTCAATGATCCGTTGACTTCCATGTTCTATGGTTCTGTTCTCAAGAAAATTGTTTCCGTCTCTTTCTCTCTTCAGCTTGGGGTAAAGATCTTTTGCTTTCAATTCTCCTGGGCGGAATCATCCCAGATTTGCTCTAAGTGTGGTAGCAGGTGGGTGAAATGATATTTTACCCACCAGCCGCGATGGTGGGTTTTCAGGCCGTATCGTCCCAATCCCACCACATTATTTATGCCTTCCCAGGAAACATACCACTTTGATGGTGGCTAGGCTGTCATTCATCCGCTCACCATCACCTCACCGCTTCATCATGCTGAGCACCATACTGAGGGAGGAATGATGTGGTACAGGATCCTCATGTGGGTGTCCAGCTGTGCACACACATCTCAGTGCTTCCAGGCCATGACTACTGCAGGGAAGATGCCTACAAAAGGCAAGAGGATTGCAGCCCCTAGGCTTAGCAATGAGTCACTGGAACACTTTTGGATGCCGTGGAGGCCCACCATGATGTCCCCTACCCCCGCTCTGGCTGCAGGATGGGCAGCAGTGTTACCAACCAGGCTTGGAAGGCGATGGCAGCGGTGGTCAGCGCCAATGCCCTGCAAAAGAGGACAGTCACCCAGTGTCACTACAGGATGAATGGTCGCATGTGTTCCGTCAGAGTAACTTACTCTTCACATCACTCTCAACTCACACACTCACAAACCCATCACATCCACAGGGTTCTCACACTCCAAGGAACAACACCACTACTTCTCACACACATCCTCACATCTTTGTCAGGTTCATATCCGCTCAAGCTCATATCCTCATTTCTGTCCATGGCACTGCTCACCACACAAACATTCCATGCATCCTGTTCACACTCTCTCCATCTGTTTTCATGCGGGAGAAGCCTGCTCACATCAGCAGGAAGAGGTCCCAGGCCTGGGGCCCCTCACTCATTTTGAGGAACGTGCCATCGTGCTGACAGGTGATGATGTGGACCCTGCCTGCGCTGACAGTGAGGTTGGCAGCAAACACCCACATGAGGATACTGCACCACATCATCCCTCCCTCAAAGCAACTATGGGTGCTCTATCTCCTGCTTTTGACTCTGCTGCCATGCACTACTTATCTCTACTTTGGTTCACAGGGAGCTCTGCCAAGGGGCCAACACCCTTAGCCAGCCGGTCCCTCAGCTCCATCTACATCCTCATCTACAGCCAAGCGGACTCCTCCTCCAGTGAAGAGATAGAAATAAACAGCCCAGAAGATCCATCACCACAGAGGAAGCAGACGGCCCACAAGTGACTTTGGAGTGAAAAATGTGTGTTTGGGCCTTTCTGAGCCTCGTGCAAGCACTCACATGGATTCTTCACGTTTCACATCTCAATGTCTTGAGCATTTTGAATGCTGCCTGCTGGGGTTCAGTTTCAGTTGTCCATCTGAGCTGACCTGCATCTCAGCCCACGCACTGATCATATTCCCATGATCTCGCCCACCATGACTCTCATTTCACTTTTGATTTGGCAAGCATGTTCTGGTTTCACTGCATTGTGTGCTCCCTGATCTTTTACCCTGCCCCGGTCACCCATTTCCTCTCCCTCATCGCAGCTGATCCCCCTGGCATCACCTTCCAACTCCCCTCTGTTACCTACCAGCCACAACCCTTTTCCTTCGGGGATGTCCATGTGAACATGCACATTTCCTTCCTTCTTGAAAATCCAACCCCCATCCACATTCACCGCCCAACCTCCTACTTCCAGAGCCTGTGTCTGTCTCCGGGTCCCCACCAACCAGCCTCGCCATCCCACCTATTGCTACTGTCGAACCCTCACCCTCCCACCCTACTGCCTCATTCTCACCCTTCCTCCATGCCCACCCTCAGTTTGCTCCCCAGGAGGCAGACATGTTCCTACCCACATACCTTCCCACCCCCGGACACTCTCCCCTCCTCGCATTCCTTCCCTTGCACCATCCACCCCCCTTACACCTACCTCCTCAGTTACCGTTTTTTCTCCTGTTACCCCCTCCTCCCCGCTATTCTCCCTTCCCCCACCAATGCTTTCATTCCCCCACCCCAACCTCACCCCATCCTGACACCTTCATTCTCCCCCTCCAAACCTCACCCCATTCTGACACCTTCACTCCACCCCTCCCAAACTCAGCTCCCTCGACACCTCTTCCACTCACAGCCAATCTTAGCCTTTCCTCTCCCAACCCCTCAACCATCACCAGTTGTGAGCATCAACGATGACTATCCAACTTCCATGCACTGCTTCGTAGCAGAGCCATGTACATGAGAACCAACCCAGCATGCCATGAACGTTGCTCCAGTGTGTCGTTGGTCTGGCTCCAGCATCTTCTGTTCCTCGTTTGTCCACGATGTGAGCAAGGCCCTGGCGGGGAAGTCCCAACTTCCGCACAACACAGTTATCAAGACGTGTTTTGCACCAGCGTGCATTCCCGCCAATGTGGTTGGACGATCCAGCGGGGTAAGGGGTGGTGATTCCGGCAGACGGGCCTAATATTGATATGCTCATGTATTACAACGAGGTTCCCGTGTCCAATGGCCGAGAATCGGCCCACCATTGGCGGGCTGAACGGATGACCATGAACTGGTTTCATGCTATCGTGAAACCGATAGTGCCATATTGTCCGCTCACACCACCGCTCATGTCCAACACCACTGACACGGAAAATCCCGGTCCCTGTCTCTCCCATGCCACTGCCCCAGCTCCTCCAATCACAGATTCCCTCCCTCCCTCCCGCTAGCCTTGCGGCTCCTCCAATCATAGGCCAGAATTTTCTGGCCCCATTAGTGTCGGGCGTCACAGTAGGCAAGGTGAGACAATATGGCAAAAAGGCCAAAAATCGTGAAACCGGTTTACGAGCATCCGCTCCACCCGTCAATGGCGGGCCGTGTTTCCTGCTGCCGCAGGTGGGGAATCTAATTTCAATACTTTAGCACCTCATTATATGCCCCGCTCGCCGGAATCATCCCCCTTCACTGGATCATCCGGGCACATCGGCTTGATTGAATGCTGATGTATTTCACAACTGTACATAAGCCATGTGCACCAGGCAAGCTGCACTTCGCTGGGGGCTTTGAGGTCTGTTTGCCTTCCTTGCTTCGGGCAGCACTCAAGGTCATCAGCGCCAGGCTTTGCAGGCAGCACCACATCACTTTTAGGGAGAATCACAGGCAGATCTCAACCTACCGGACCAGCCAAAAGGTGGGGTGGCTTTTCAATGGCTGCAGGGCTAGGGCTTGCTTGGGGAAGTGGGAGAAGCGGCCTCAGGCAAGGGAAGAGGCTGCAGGGTGAGGGCTGTACTGGGGAAGAAGGGTATCCCAAGGTGTGTGTGAGGGAACATGTTGATCTGTGCAACTGGCCTCAAGATGCAGAGGGCTGAGGAGGCAGTCTCCAGAGGAAATTAGGCCAGATGGAGATGTAAACGTGTGTGCGAGAGAGTGCATGGTGATGTCCCTTGAGCTGGCAGTGAGTGAGATGCCAGTGAACGTGTGATGAACTTGTCAGCATATGAGTTTAGAGTGATGAGATGGTTGCCCTACCCTGGCGGCACAGATGAGATCCTTCATCTGTTTGCTGTACTGGGTGGCCAATCTCTTGTATGCAGCTTTGGCACTGACCACCTCTGCCACCTCCTCCCAAGCCAGAGCAGTGAGACTGATGGGCCTCCTGCAGTCAGAACAGGGGTAGAGGAGATCGCAGCGGTCCTCCTTGGCACCCAGAAGGTGGCCCAGTGATATGTCACTGAATTGGGGGCCTGCACTCTTCTGGGCTTTTGGGGCCATGTCTTCGTCAGAGCAATACTGGGCAGCAAGCATTGAGAACTGTGCATGTGGCTGCAGTTTAAACAGGGCGCTCTAGGTGAGGAAGGGGCAAGGTAACATCGTGGCAGGCAAATCGGAGGCTGCCCACTGGTGAGATGGTGTGTTTCTTGTGGCTGCATAATGAATGAGGCAGGGATGGAATGATGCGGCGTGAAAACCCGCCACTGAGGCCAGTGGATTAAATGATCGGCTGAGTGGTAGGAACCAGAGAATGATGGTCGAGTGGTGTTTTTGTAACTGGATGCCTGTGTCCAGTGGGATTCCACAGGGATCGGGTCCCTTCCTGTTTGTGGTATATATAAATGACTTAGACTTGAATGTAGGAGGGTTGATCAGTAAGTTCGTGGATGACAAGAAAATTGGTGGGGTGGCAAATAGTGAGTAAGATGGCCCTTAGATTACAGGAGGGTATGGGTGGGCTGGTCAGTTGGGTAAATGGAATTTAATCCAGAAGTGGGCAGGACAAACAAGGCAGGCGTGGGAATAAATGATGAATGGTAGGACCCTGGGAAGTACCAAGGATCAGAGGGACCTTGGTGTGCATGTCCACCGGTCCCTTAAAGTAGCAGGACAGGTAGATAAGGTGATTAAGAAGGATACTTGCCTTTACTAGCCGAGGGATAGAATATAAGAGCAGGGAGGTTATGCTGGAACTGTATAAAACACTGGTTAGGCCACAGCTAGAGTATTGCGTGCAGTTCTGGAATCGGCATTATAGGAAGGATGTGATTGCACCAGAGAGAGTGTAGAGGAGATTTACCAGAAAGTTGCCTGGGCTGGAGAGTTTTAGTTATGAGAAGAGATTGGATAGACTGGGGCTAATTTCCCTGGAGCAGGGAAGATTGAGGGGGAACATGATTGAGGTGTATAAAATTATGAGGGATAGATAGGGTAGACAGGATGGGTCTTTTCCCCTTGGTGGAGGGATCAATAGATTTAAGGTAAGGGGCAAGAGGTTTAGAGGGGATGTAAGGAAGAATTTTTTCACCCAGAGGGCAGTGGGAATCTGGAACTCACTGCCTGAAAGGGTGGTAGAGGCAAAAACCCTCATAACATTTAAGAAGTATTGGATATGCACTTGCGGTACCATGGCATTCAAGGCTATGGGCCTAGTGCTGGAAAATGGGATGAGAATAGTTAGGTACTTGTTTGACCAGCTCAGACTCAATAGACCGAAGGGCCTTTTTCTGTGATGTAGACCTCTATGATTCTAAGACTTTTTTCCTGCCCACAACCGCACTTTGCGGGGCAAAGAGGCACCTCAACGTCCCTCCCGGTGCTCCCTTCCCTCAAGGAGTCAGGCCAGGGCCCTCGGGCACCCCAAGGGAGAACAAGAAGTAGCTGGATAGCCCTGGGTCATCCACTCAGGAATCACAGAGGCTGTCCACTTCCCCCAAGTCCCCTTTGCCTGTGACCCACTGAACTTCATCCTCTTTCATTGCAGAGGGAGCAGCTGACCCATTTGAAGACAGCCAAAGCAAGCCGGGGCCCTCAAGGCCTCGAATCTAGAAGGCCCACGCCGAAGTCATCAGAGGCAAAAGGGCCAACCGTTGCACAGGCTGTCTCCACTCCTGCTGCAGATGTCACTAGAGCGGTAGGCTGAGAAAAGTTAAAAAATTCTGATCACAATTGGTTGCTTGAATGAACACATCTTGTTGCTTTACAATCTGAAAATATATTTACTTTCACTGAATAATGTGCAGTATTGTCTTTCAGCTTGATTGAGAGGCTTTGCGAGTCCTCCCACTGCTTCATCCTGGCAACTAGCTGTTCAGCACGCAGCTGGACCACGAGTGATTCTGAGGGACAAGTGCATGTGTGGCAGGGCCTTTCGGAGCCTCGGGCAAGCACTCTCCCATGCACGCAGAGCCTTCATCCATCATATTAATCTCACTGACCCGAGCATTTTCAATGCTGCCTGCTGGGGTTCTCTTTCAGTTGTCCATCTGAACTGCCTGCATCCCGGCCCACTCCCATGTAGCACCTGTACCCAACCAACATGAAGCTCAGCTCACTTTCGATTTGACAAACATGGTCGAGGTAAATTTTTTGATTAGCTCCCCCATCCTTTCCCCTACCCCACTCACCCATGTCCTTTCCACCATCACTGTAGGCTCTCTGGCATCACCTTCCACCTCCACACCATCACCAACCAACCTGAAGCCTTGTCATTCCAGGATGTCTGCATGGAAGTGCACATTCTCTACTTCCCGGAGAACCCCACCCCCATTCACATTGACCGCCCCAACCTGCTCCTTACCATCCCCACAGCCCATGTCTGCCTCTGTCCACACCAACAATCCTCGCCACCCCTTTTACCGTTACCGACGCATCCTCACCCTTCTGGCTCCCTCTGCCCCCTCTCACACTCACCAATCCCTCCTACCATGCCCACCCTCAGTTCACTCCGCAGGAGCTAGTCATTGACTCCAAAGACCCCTCCCTTGCACGTTCACCTGGACATCCCTCCCCCTTTGCTCCCTCTTACACCCTTGCTCCCTCCTCCACTCTCACTTACTCATTCCCCCCCCCAAGATACCTTTCCCTCTCCAAACTCCCTCCTGCCTTCCAGACACCTTCCCCTTTCTGAACTTCCTCCTCCCCCTGGACACATTCCCCCCTCCAAACTCCCTCCCTTACACCTTCTTACCCTTTCACCTAACTCCCCACTTGCAGCATCCTTCCGATCACACCACCACTCTAAACTCCCTCCTTCCCGACACCTTCGAAACCACCCTCCCAACCTCACCTACCCTGATACTTTTGCTCCACCCGACCCCGTAACCGCATGCCCCTGAAACCTTTGATCCCCCCGTCCGACCTAACCAACAACCCCCACCCCCACCCTGCCCCGGTTCACCTTTCTCTCCCACTCACACATAGGCGTCCTCTCTCTCCCGCTTTGCCGATCATCCATAGCAGCACATGGCCAAGACCATGATATTCCGAATCAGGCCCAAAGCATCAATGGAGACCGTGGAAGATGGCTTGAGCCCATGACCAAAACTGTGAGGTTCTGAAGCAGACCCAAAGCATCGATGGAGACCATTAAATTTGGTGCGAGCCCATGGCATAGATTATGATGTCTGGAAGCAGACCTAAAGCATCAATGCAGACCTCCCACCTTCTGAGAGTTGCTTCGCAGACGAGCCATGTACATGAGGATCCACCCAGCATGCAATGCATGTGTTCCTCCATGGTCCAGTAGCTGTCGGGCTCCAGCATCTTCTTCTCCTCAGATGTCCACGATCTGAACAAAGCCCTAAAGGTAAGCTCCAACTTCTGCACTTCACTCTTGTCCAGACCTGTTCTGGGTCCGCATGTTTTCCAGCCAGTGGAATGCAAATTGGGTTCACAACAGCCTCTAGTGGGATTTGCGTTCTGCCATGGTGGACATCATTGGATGACCCCGCTGTGATTCATGCCGGCATGAAACTGATTCCTGCCCACCCCCCACCCACCAGGACACCCGCCGCCAAGGGGATTGGATGATTCCGCCCTCTGTCTCTCCCCCAGGTGCTGCTCCTCCAATTAAACTTTGCATGTTTTCCCACTCTCAACAAGATACCTGCAATTGTTCAGCCCCAGGCCATGGAGAAGCAAAGATAATATTGTACGGGAGCGACCTTTCTTGAATTTTTCTTTGCTTTTTGCAGGCTTCTTCTGACATTTCAAGAGTGAATTCGCCCGACCCCCCCCCCCTATTTATTTTGAACCCTGCTTATTTCCTAATCTGCTCTGCCATTGAGAAAGCCTCCATGCCTGAACTCAACAAATTTAACCCTACTTTGTTTTTAAAAGAAAACATTTTTAAAAGAATAAAAGTGAAACACTCATTTTGCATCATGCACCTACTAACTATGTCCACTGGAGGGCGGAAATGTCACAGGACATATCAATACTGAAACACTGCTGAGTGTCTTCTTGTTATTAAACCCAGTTCACAGTTTGTAAAGTTAAAACATTGATTACTAGTGATTTTGTGCTCAGCAGCAAATTGGATGCCAGTACATAAGTGCCCTATGCTGAGGATCATCTAACATGATTTGGGCACAATACGGTTTAAAAGCCTCTTTTCCATTTATATATACAGCCAAATACATAACACTACTACTGTACATTATGTCATCAAGCATGCCAAGTATTGAACTCAAGGCGTAAATTGGGATTGTATAGTAAGTCAACAAACATCTGAATTGGCTGATTTTGTCCGGCCTTGCTGGAACTATGCCATAATACTCGTCAGTTTTGATTCATACTTTCAAAAATAATGTGATGTTTTCTGAGTGGAAATGCTTCTGCCAAGGAAGTGAGTGGCACTGCACTAAGTCGATCGTAAAAGCATTATGATGTGACATTTAAACCGCCTAAGACCCATGTGCTCAATCATTACAAGTGCTTTTGTAAACAGACGTGAATCTTGGTTGGATGATAGGCATGACATCTCAAATCTTATGATCCTAAAGCAGTAACATTGGAATGGTGGCAGAACATTTTTCATGGAAAAGAAAGAGCAAATCCAGAGGCGTATCAATCAGATTTGGGCTGCTGCTTTGAATTGCTTCAGAGGGATACAAAATTTGTCTCTTTTCATTGATTTTTAATTCAGAAGGCTGAAGGAGTTATTTTACAAGCATTGTCAACAGCGATCCTTGCCCAGCAGCAGTGAAAAATTAGAAAATTCTGAGTGTGCTGCACATGATCTCTTCATTAATTTTAACAAGAAGATCATAGGGATGCTGATTCCAATTTTCCTCTAAGTTTAAAGTTCCCCAGCAGCAGTGCAAACTCAATAAAATGACAACCATTTAATTCCGCCATTTTCCTTGCTACAGGAGCTCTTGGTTTTCTGCTGAGGAAAAAATAAAAAAAAGTTGTGGCACATAAGATGAGCAGCTGGATTTAGTTATTTTATGTTGAGCACTGTGGCATAACAGGATTTTCTTTGTGAAATAATGTAAAGTCACACCTGGCAACAAAAATTATGGCATAAGAAAAATCTTTACTGGTCGAAAACAACTGAGTAATATTGCAAGACATATACAGTATGTATAAATTTGTATACATGGGGAGAAAGGGAGAGAAAGGGATAGGGTGACAAGTTGATTGATTTGACTTAATGCAAACAAAACTAAACTTAGAGAAGACTGTGTATCATTAACTAGTTTTAAATCAAGGGACTGACTATAATTTAATCTAACACATTTAGGAACCAGTGGTTTGACATTGAATATATTAATTCATCAGATTTTTGATTGCCTATCAGTTTCCTCTTTGTATGCCAAAAAAACTCCTTCATCATACTATAAATCCTTAAAACACACATTATAATACCAATTTATTACACAGCAAAGTGTCTATGATGCTAGTTTACAACACTGAATGCTGTCCATGATATATGTGGCTTGCTTTAAATGTGAGCTTGCATCAATCAAATCTGGTGTAATGCCGTGCTCTAGTTTCATACCCCTAGGCATAGATTTTAACAGAATCAAGCTGACCCCAGAGACATTAAAAATGGCAGGACCTGATTCCAAGAACGCATTCCCCATTCCCAGTATGGGCAATTTTCCTCTGGTGTAGGATAAGGGTGCATGTTACGAGCTGCAGTCCTGATCTGGGCAGCTCCATTGTGGGGTAGGTATCTCATAGCACCCTGGCAATTTTTGTGGAGTTGGGCCAGCTTCTGGATGACTCATGGTTTATAGCCCCTCAGAGAATAGAAACATAGTCTGAATTTGGGAACCTTTTGAAAGATAAGTTTAAAAGGTCTTATCCATACCCCTCATTCCACTTCCATGCCTTCCACGCCTCATCCATGGCCCCCATACCACCTGGGAACTGTATCAACACAGATATGTGGCCAGACATCTGTTTCTCCAAATGGGCTCATTATGAATGTTTGGTTGAGCTCCAAGAATCAAAAATTAGCTGAGCAGGACTTCTGTTTTGACAGGTACAAGTAGAGTGTTTGCTTTGATTGATTGGTATCTTTAGGAGGTTATAAGATGTTTTCTTTGTTCTGCTTTGTCAATATCTGCATATTTATTTGGACAAGATGTAGAACTGAGAACTAAGGGAAAGCTTCTGTTATGAATGCCTGTCTGATTGACACTTCCAATTTTCTGACTTGAGTTACCTGCTTGTGTAGCAAAAATCCAAACATTCTTCTGTGGAATTGACATAAAGTGGGTGGAAGGAGATAAATTCAGTAGCAAATGTAATTTATAAAGTTTAAACATCACAGTTTTCTTTGGCATTATTTATTGGCACTGATTATGCCAGCATAATTGTTATTTGATGTTTAATTTTCACAGAAATTAGATCCAAGAAAGTTTTAACTATTAATTTTTGAAATGATGGTCAGAGATGGATTGCTGATCCAAGGTGATAATACTGAACTTAACTGATCATCAGAAAGGCCAAAATATTTCAACTAAAATATTCAGAGCCTTTTCCCAGTAGAGTGGCCCAATTCCATTTTGCTGTGTCAAGATTTCAGAACAAAACAACATTGAAGTAATTTAACTTCACTACTTTGGTGGGCAAGTGTCACAGCAGATTGCGAATCCAATGGACACAAAAACAGGGCAAAGTCTAACTGTGAAGAGGACTTTCAGCAACTTCAAGAAGACAGTTGAGTTAGTAGATTGGGTAGATAGACATCACAGATACCTTAATGTTGAGAAATATGAGGTTATATATTTGTGGTTGAAGATGATGATAGAAAATATACATGAAATGGCAAAGCTTTGAAAGGAGTAGAAGGGCAAAGAAATGTTGGGGTTCAGATATAAAAATCACTTAACATTAAAGTACAAGTTGATAAATTTGAGAAAAAACATGTGTATGGTGTCATATAGAAAGCTAATTGGAAAAGGATAGAACTGGAAGTAATCTTTATGCACTTATATATTTACAAGCATACTCCTCCTAACTCAAAATCCAGAGTTTCAGTCCATGCTTATTTATAGAGGCTAAGTTGGTGCCAGGTTAAGGCCCACCACCTGCATATAATTAAAAATATTTAATATACAATTAACATAAGGGATCCTAGAGTTTAGAGTGTAGACTACAAAATCTATTCAAATCATTAGAATATAGTAAAATATTCTGACCATTGTTATGCACCCTGCTTTATGAAGGATGTCAAAGTCATATAGAAGGTACAGAAATGGTTCTGAAGGTCTGAAGTTTTACTTATGAGGAGGGATGACCGAAAATGGGGCTCTTTTCACTCGAATAGAGAAAGCTAAACATAGGCCCAACAGAGGTGTCAGAGGTTAGAAGGGATTGAACAGGCTAAGATTAATAAGGAAAAGCTATTTCAATTGGTTGCTGAATTGGCAATTATAGGACAGAAATTTTAATTATCACAAAAAGAACTAAGGAAGAGATTAGGAGAATGCTTTTTTAATGGAAACATAGAAAATAGAAGCAGGAGTAGGTCGTTTGGCCATTTGAGCCTGCCCTGCCATTCAATATGATCATGGCTGATCCTCCATCTCAACATCATTCTCCCGCTTTCTCCCCATACCACTTGATGCCTTTAGATTCTAGAAGTTTATTTCCTCCTTAAATATGGAGTGCATTGTCAGGCCACACAGGTGGGAGAAATTGGTTTAGCCTTGTTTTCAGATCTGGATTATGTCAACACATACCAACATTCTCATTTTAATGTGGTTGATTGCAACGAGGTCCTCACACCACTTCTGAAACCCAGAGGTTAAAATAGCGGCCAGTGTGCATGAGTGAGGTGTCAAGACGGAGGTCAGGATGCTACTTTTATTTTTATCCACTTACACCCTCTTTTTATGTCAGGCATGGGGAGAAGGATTAAATTGATCCTTATTTTTAAGATAATACTAAATCCAGAACACAGAATCTTTAAAGTGCAGGAGACCATTTGGCCCATCAAGTCTGCAATGGCTCTCTGAAAGAGCATTTTACCCAGTCCCACTCCCCTGTTTTATCCCCATAACTTTGCACGTTCTTTCTTTTCAGATAGCAATCCAACTCCCCTTTGAATACCTTGATCAAACCTGCCTCCACCACCCTCTCAGGAAGTTCGTTCCAGATTCCAACCACCCTCTGGATGAAAAAACATTTCCACACATCACATTTACTCCTGTTGCTAATTATTTTGAATGTGTGCCCTCTCGTTCTTAATGCTCTCTTGAGTGGATGTTTCTCACTATTTACCCTGTCCATACCCCTCACCATCTTGAATACCTCTATCAAGTCTCCTTTCAGCCTTCTTTCCTCCAAGGAAAACTGTTTCAACCTCTCCAATCTATCCTCATAGCTACAGTTCTTTATCCCTGGAATTATTCTTGTGAACCTCCTCTGTCCTCTCTCCAATGCCTTTTCATGCTTCAAGTATGGCGCCTAGAGCTGGGCGCAGTACTCCAGATGTGGTTGGTGACTTGTACAAGCTCAACATGACCTCTTTATTCTTGTTCCGATCTGTTCCGATGATGCTACCTTCAAAAACAGTTCCTCTGACATGTCCTCCTTCTTCCTTAACCGAGGTTTTCCACCCACGGTCGTTGACAGGGCCCTCAACCGTGTCCGGCCCATCTCCCGCGCATCCGCCCTCATGCCTTCTCCTCCCTCCCAGAAACATGATAGGGTCCCCCTTGTCCTCACTTATCACTCCACCAGCCTCCGCATTCAAAGGATCACCCTCCGCCATTTCCGCCAATTCCAGCATGATGCCACCACCAAACACATCTTCCCTTCACACCCCCTGTCGGCATTCCGCAGGAATCGTTCCCTCCGGGACACCCTGGTCCATTCCTCCATCACCCCCTACTCCTCACCCCCCTCCTGTGGCACCACCCCATGCCCACGCAAAAGATGTAACACCTGCCCCTTCACTTCCTCTCTCCTCACCGTCCAAGGGCCCAAACACTCCTTTCAAGTGAAGCAGCATTTCACTTGCATTTCCCCCAACTTAGTCTACTGCATTCGTTGCTCCCAATGTGGTCTCCTCTACATTGGAGAGACCAAACATAAACTGGGCGACCGCTTTGCAGAACACCTGCGGTCTGTCCGCAAGAATGACCCAAACCTCCCTGTCGCTTACCATTTTAACACTCCACCCTGCTCTCTTGCCCACATGTCTGTCCTTGGCTTGCTGCATTGTTCCAGGGAAGCCCAATGCAAACTGGAGGAACAACACCTCATCTTCCAACTAGGCACTTTACAGCCTTCCGGACTGAATATTGAATTCAACAACTTTAGGTCTTGAGCTCCTTCCTCCATCCCCACCCCCTTTCTGTTTCCTCCCCCTTCCTTTTGTTTTTTCCAATAAATTATAAAGAGTTTTCTTTTCCCACCTATTTCCATTATTTTTAAATATTTTTAAATCTTTTATGCTCCCCCCACCTCCACTAGAGCTATACCTTGTGTGCCCTACCATCCATTCTTAATTAGCACATTCATTTAGATAATATCACCAACTTCAACACTTATGTGTTCTTTTGTTCTGTTGTCTGTGACATCTTTTGATGATCTGCTTCTATTACTGCTTGCTTGTCCCTACAACCACACCACCCCCCTCCACTTCTCTCCCCCCACCCAAACCATCCCCCCCCCACCCCACACACCTTAAACCAACTTATATTTCACCCCTTCCTTGGATTCACTTAGTTCTGTTGAAAGGTCATGAGGACTCGAAACATCAACTCTTTTCTTCTCCGCCGACGCTGCCAGACCTGCTGAGTTTTTCCAGGTAATTCTGTTTTTGTCTTTATTCTTGTACTCAATGCCCCTATTAATAAAGCCTAAGATACTATATGCTTTATTAACGGCACTCTCAACTTGCCCTGCCATCTTCAATGACTTATGTACATATACACCAAGGTCCCTCTTTAGAGGCTCTCCCTTTATTTTATAATGTCTCACCATATTATTCCTGCCAAAATAAATCACCTCATACTTCTTTGCATTGAACTTCATCTGCCACTTGTCAGCCCAGCCTTAATTGGCCCACCCACATAAAATAGCGGCATGGACCCGATTGAGGGCACTGACCAGATTCATGTCCACTCCTGCCCGCCCCCACACAAGCCCCCCAACGGGGGGAAAATTCTCCCCATGTCCTTTTGAAGTTCAAGGTTATCCTCATCACAGCTGACAACATTTCCAATCTTTGTATCATCTGCAAATTTTGAAATTGTGTCCTGAACACCACAGCCTAGGTCATTAATATATATCAGGAAGTGCAAGGGTCTCAACACTGACCCCTGGAGAACTCCACTACAAACCTTCCTCCCGTCAGAAGGACAACTATTTATCATTATTCTCTGTTTCCCGTCACTCAGCCAATTTCTTGCCTACTTTACCTAATATTCAATGAGCTAGAATTTTGCTCACAAGCCTGTTGTGTGGCACTGCGCCAAATGGCTTTTGAAAATCCATACACAACACATCAACAGCGTTTCCCTTATCAACCTTCTCTGTTACGTCCTCAAAAAAAACTTCAGCAAGTTAGTTAAACATGATTTTCCCTTATGAATTCATGCTGGCTTTCCTTAATCATCCTGCACTTATCCAGGTGACTACTGATTTTGTCCTGAACTATAGTTTCCAGAAGTTTCTCTACCACTGAAGTCAAACCGACTGGTCTGTAGTAGCCGGCTTTATCCTTGCACCCCTTTACGAACAAAGGTGTAACATCTGCAATTCCCCAGTTTCAAAATGCAAATGAAACTCCCTGTTTGCCTTGCCTTTGATTTTTGTTAACAGGGTAATTATAAAGCTCATCCAATGAATAATTTATCCACATTTTAATGTTCAATCAGTTTGAATGGCTGAAGGCTGTAGCAAAGTCATTCATATCAGACAGCAACTCAGTCTTGCAAGCTGGGGATAGTTTTGCCACACATTTAAAAGTTGTGATAGCAAGAAATTTTGGGGCTGTTGTCAAACAAATATTTGACAAAGCCAGGTTCCTTGGTCCCTGGCAAGAATTAACAGCTCTATGCCTTTGAAAAATTGGGTTTACTTGAAAAGAAGAACAGTGGGAGGCTCAAAAGCACAGCAGCTAAGGAGCACAGAGAGAGAGACAGAGAGAGCACTGCAAGAACAGCAGAAGGCCCAAGAGCACAGCAGGGATAAAATAAGCAAAGGGAAAATAAGAACATTGCGAAAACTGCCTGAGACCCAAGAGAACAGAGAAGATAAAAGCAGCAGCAGAGCGAGAGAGGACAGGAAGAACAGCAGGAGGCCCGATAGCACAACAGAGATAAAAGAAGCAGTAGAGAGAGGGGGAGGACTAAGAGAACAAATCAACAAAAGAAAATAATCAACGGGCAACATTACGGAACAGCAGGTAGGTAATTGGCTATTCGGAAAGCTCAGAAGTCAGGAGCACAGAACTGAAGAAGCTCAAACGCGGAACAACAGAGCAGAGTGATTGTGTGTATCAGGACAGGTTTACAATGTATGCATATAAACGCATAAAGTTAGGTGAATAAGGTTGGTGAACTACAAGAACAATAGTCATGTGGGAATATGATGTAGCAGCAATAACAGAAATATCATTAAAAATTGTGAGCACTGACTGCTTAATATTCAATGATACAGAGTGTTCACAAAAGATAGTGAAGGAAAAAGGGGAGATGGGGTGGCAGTACTGGTTAGGGAAGACATTCTTGTGTTGGAAAGAGAGCATGTCCTTGAGAGGGAAAGGAAAGAAGACATTTTGTTAGATTTGAAAAGCAGAAAGCTATGATAGGAACATAGGAAATAGGAGCAGGAGTAGGCCACTAGATTATGGCTGATCTTCTACCTCAATGCCAATTTCCCATCCTATCCCCACATCCCTTGATATCTTTAATATCTAGAAATCTATCAATCGCTGTCTTGAATATATTCAATGATGAAGCCTCCACAGCCCTCTAGGGTACAAAATTCCAAAGATTCAGCAACCTCTGAGTGAAGAAATTCCTCCTAATCTCACTCCTAAATGACATACCTCAGATTCTGATACTGAGTCCCCTGGTCCTAGACCCCACAGCCAGGGGAAACATCCTTGCTGCATCTACCTTGTCCAGCCCTGTAAGAATTTTGTATACTTCAGTGAGATCACCTCTCATTCTTCTAAACTCTAGAGAACACAGACCCAGTCTCCTCAAAAAATAATCCTGTCGTCCTATGGATCAGCCAGGTGAACCTTCATTGAACTTCCTCTATGACAACAATATCCTTCCTTAGGTAAGGAGACCAAAACTGTACACAGGACTCCAGATACAATTTCACGAAGGCCCCATACAAATGCAGCAAGACTTCTTTACTCTTGTAGTCAAAACCCCTTGCAATAAAAGCCAACGTACCATTTGCCTTCTTAATTGTTGGCTGAACCTCCATGCTAGCTTTCAGTGACTTAGGAACAAGGACACCCAGGTTACTATGGACATCAAAACTTCACAATTTCTCACCATTTAAGAAATCCTCTGCATTTCCATTTTTCCTACCAAAGTAGATAACTTCACATTTTTCCACATTGTATTCCATCTGCCATGTTCTTGCTCACTTACTTAGCCTGTCAAAATCCCACAGAAGTCTCTTTTTATCTTCCTCCCAACTCACATTCCTAGCTAGCTTGGTGCCATCAGCAAACTTGAAAATATTACATTTGGTCCTCACATCCAAATCATTGATATAGATGGTGAGTAACTGGGGCCGAGGAACTGATCCTTGCAGCACCCCACTAGTCAAAGCCTGTTTTTTTAAGAATAAACTGTTTATTCCTACTCTGGCCGGAATTTTCTGACCCCATTGGCATCAGGCATCATGGTGGATGTGAGCGGACAATATGGTAAGAAGGTCAAAAAGCAGTTTCAGGCTGTTGTGAAACCAGTTTGTGATCATCCGCTCCACCCATCAATACACGTCAGGAACATCATTTTAATACATTTTCATCTAATTATAAGCCCTGCTCACCAGAATTATCCACACTGGATCATCCAGGCAAGTCGGCATGTTTGCATGCCGACGTGTTTCACAACAGCATTTAATAGGCGTGCAGCTGGCAAGCTGAGCTTCAAGGGGGATTCAGATGTGAGTGCACACTAATGTTGTGTAGCGTTCGTGAGGGTCATTCATTCAACTTCAAGGAAGAGGTGCCGCGCATTCAGGTGAGGGCACAGGCAAGTTGTGTTTTCCTGGCTAGCTGACAGCACAGTGCCGAGTCAAGGGCTGCACTGCGATTGGGGTGAGTGGTGGCGGGGGGGGTTGGTGGTAAGGCAACAGTCTGATGGTAGTGCACAAGCACATGGTGGGAGGTTGGGGAATGGAGGGAAGTGGCCACTCATTAGGAAAACCTCGTATAAAGTAAGCGGAGACAGTTCAGCCGCAGCTACATTGACATCCTTGGAGTTGGGCCTCTAGCTTATCTGCCCATTCAAGCAACATCAGGCACAAAGTGAAAACTAATGAGTGTTTTAGTGGACTGCAGAACAGCTGGATGACTGGGCAAGTTGTACAATCTCCCTGCAAAAGTTGGCCATGGAGCAGTCACTAGTGGAGGCGCTCAGAGCCCCTTGCAATGTCGTCATTCAGTTTTGGACCAGCCTCCCCAATGATCCAAGCTAACAGCACAGCCTTGCAGTGCAGCTTAGAAGAATGCCTGCACCTGAGCTGAGAGCACAACAGGCAGACCTGTGGGTGAAGCTGGCACCAATCAGTGGGTATGAGTGGGGTGGAGGTGGGTGGGTTTCTGGCAGCCATGCAGCGCACTGAACTCTGGCCATCCAAGTTGTGGCCAACACTCTTCAGCATGCATTAAGGGGCCTTCAGACTTAACCAAGAGAGCTTAGTGCATCCATGCTAACTCACGTGTCTCTCTCTTTCATCCAGCAAGAGGAATACATCAGGAACATGGAGCCTGGTGACCTAGCTGTATGCCT
This sequence comes from Carcharodon carcharias, assembly GCF_017639515.1. Classification (NCBI taxonomy): domain Eukaryota; kingdom Metazoa; phylum Chordata; class Chondrichthyes; order Lamniformes; family Lamnidae; genus Carcharodon; species Carcharodon carcharias. The sequence continues at coordinate 173,627,930 of NC_054472.1, forward strand.
CATGGGTTTACAGGGAGCAGAGACAAAGGAGAAGAGAGCAAAGAAAGTGCCTTACTGGGCAGAGGGAGGAACAGAACCTTCAAGAAGGAGGGGCGGCTGGGGTTCCTGCGCATGTTGCTGAAGAACCACTGCAAGCCATTGCGAGTCAGTGCCTAGCTAGACCCATGTCTACAGACAGCGCTTGTCATTCATGCAGATGACTGAGAACCAGTGTCTTCGAATACTGCACATGTTGAGGGAACTGGTCGATCACATCTGCCACCTGCTGCAGGATTTGGCTACGTGGAGATATGGCGAGCATTCACTGCTAGCGGCCCTGAAAGTGACCGCAGCATTCAATTTTTATGCCAGCAGCTCCTTTCAGGACTCCACAGGTGACCTCTGCGGGATCTCGCAAGCCTCCACACGTAAGTACGTCCAGGAGGTTATGGACGCCATCTTCGCAAAGGCACACAACTTTGTGCATTTTGCCCGGGATCAGGAAAGCCAGGAAGCAACAGCGCTGGGATTTGCACAGATCTCAGGTTTCCTATAGGTGCAGGGTGCCATCAATTGTACTCACGTGGCGCTCAGATCTCCATGGCAACAAGCAGTCAACTAGTCAATCACAAAGTCTTCCAGTCACTGAATGTTAAGCTGGTGTGCAACCACCACAAATGCATCCTACTGGTCTGCACATGATTCCCAGGGAGTGTCCATGACTCCTACATTATCAGTAGGTCTCAGGTCCCTGATGTCTTACAAGATCCACAGGGGCTGCAGAGTTGCCTCCTCGGGGACAAGGGCTAGCTGCAAAGGACGTGGCTGATGATGCCCTTGCGGCAGCCTCGGAGTGCAGCAGAAAGAAGGTACAAAGAAGCTCATGCTGCAACTCGCACTTTGGTGGAGCAAACCATTGGGATGCTGAAAATGAGGTTCTGGTGAGGCCCTCAGAGCCCTAAATTCATGGAAGATGGTGACGACATGATATGAGGAGATGCCATAGATCCTCACATTGCACCTGTGAACGTTTGACTCCTGTCTGGCTGGTAGCAGCGCACATATCCTGCCATGGGGACGCAGTAGATGCCCATGATCCCTACATTCCAGAAGGGTGATGACGACATGCAGTGGGGACAGTCCATAGATTCTCACAAAGCTTATGTGAATTTCTGACTCCTGTCTGACTGATGGCAGATCTCTTGCACTCTGTGAACAGGGTCATATCATTAAGATGCAGCGGGCAGAGTTAAACTTCTCCTGATCCTATGGCATTCCTCATGAGCTAAACCCTTCAGGACCACACCGTCACTGGACACAGATTCTGATGAGATGACGGGGGCAGCCGCACCTCAAAGGTGCTGAAAGCACACAGAGAAAATGACGGTACTCTGTGCCACTGGTCCAGGATATTCTGGCAGCAATGATAAGCCCCATCGAGGTGCTTATCAGGTTTGCATGTTTCAAAACCTGTCTCATCTTCTTTCTTCAGAGTCCAACTCTCGCATCACCTCACACTAGTAACTTCGGTGTTGATCATCGAGCTAAGGCACTTGAATTTGGCCACTGCCTTTATCTCAATGCTTTCAACCTTGAGTTTTACATTGCCATTTAGAGCCATAGCCTTGGTCTTTACCTTATTTATGTTCAGTCCAAAAACTCAACAAAAGGTAAAGAATACAATAAAACAAAAAGAGATTGTAGGATGCATGTCAGGCGAATTCTTCAAATGAGAACCTAACCAAATTTAATAAGTTGAGAGGGGAACTGAAGAGGAAAATAAAACCAGGAAAATGAGAATATGAAAATAAAATTGCAGTTCACTTAGAAGTGAACCAAAAGTTATACCAGCATATAAATTGTAAGCAGGTAGTAAGAGGAGAGGATGAGGGTTTGAGGGTTTGGGGTTAGTAGGGTCCTATTACGGAGAAAGAAGATGACATATGCTTAGAGGTGCAGGACAAGGCTGGAATATTTAATGAGTACTTTATATCTGTGCTTACTAAGAAAGAGGATGCTGACATAGTATTAGTATAAGTGCATATAATAGAAGTAATGGATGAAGTGAAAATTAATAGGCAGGATTTACTGAAAAGACTGGCTATACTTGGAGTGGATAAAATGCTTGATCTGGAAGGCTGGCATTCCAGCTTTCAAAAAGAGTTGGGGGTGCAGATCGTGGAAGGGCTTACCATAATTTTCTAATCTTCCTTAAGGGAAGGTGTCAGAGGACCGGAGAGTGGTAAATGTGACATCCTTATTCAAGCAAGGGTGTGAGGATATTCCTAGTAACTACAGGCTAGTCAGTTTCAGATCAATGGTGGGTAAGGTTTTCAAAACAATAATCAGGGAAATAATCAATGGGCATTGGGAGAGGTTTGAGTTAATTTACGAGAAATAGCACAGATTGATAAAAGGCTTGGCTCATCTAACTGAATGATTTGATGAAGTAACAGAGAATGTTGATGAAGGAAATACAATGGATGCTGTGAATGTGGATTTCAAGAAAGCCTTCGACATAAAAGGCTCGTGGAATAGAAGGGTCAATTTCAGCTTGGATTAAAAAAATTGGCTTAAGGACAGAAAACAGCAAGTCCTGGTAAATGGTTGTTTTTTTTAACTTTGTTACGAACACTGGACTTTATAAGGCAGTTATCTTTTAAACTGTCTCTTTTAATTGAAGGTAAAATGGAGTAGTTTGGGGAGGGTAATGTCAGCTCCTTCACAATCTGCCCTGAGACAAATCCATCTGACCACATACTAAATTTTTCTGGAGCCAAACCCATGTGACCTGCTTGTTCTGGAGACGAAAACTCAAATCGAAACTTCTTGAAAATAAGGCGCAAGTTTTAACACCTGAACACAAAGCTGGTCCTGCTGTGTACAGAATCACAGACTCTCAGAGTCAGTCAGAAAGAGAGATTTGAGATTTTGAGGTGCTGCTATGTCAGATAGAGGTTTTAAAAAGACAGTTTTTGGGTTAATCACCAAGCAGAGTGCTAGCGAAAACGAATTCCTGGGTCAACGAACCAAGGCTTTTGGAGAGTTAAAGATCAAGGAGGCACCAGAGGGTGCCTTGCTACTGGAAGTCCATTTGATTATGCTTAGAAGACTTTGTTTTAAAAGGACATTGAAAGATTTACCTTGGTGGAACAGGAAGAAGAGATTCTGTTAAAGCTGGGAGGAGTTTGGGAATTTTTGCAGAAGATTATAGCCAGGATTTTTTGTGCTCGCCTGCGTGAACGGTCAATATGGTGAGAATGCCAAAAATTGGTTTTATGACGTCGTAAAACCAGTTTGCGATCATCTGCTCCGCCCACTGATGGACGTCGGGAACCTCATTATAATATATCAGCATATCATTATAAGGTCAGTCTGCTGGACTCATCCCACCCACCGCTAGATCGTCCGCCCATGTTGACGGCAAAACATGCTGACGCCTTTCACAAGAGCATGCACTTGGTGGGTTGCACTTCGCTCGGTTTAAGGTTTGTTTGCCAATCTTGCTTCGGTCAGCACTCGCAGTCATCAGGCTTCACAGACAGCACCACTTCACTTTTAGGGGGCTCACAGGTAGGTCTCTACCTACCAGACCAGCCAAATGTGGGTGGCTTTTCAATGACCGCAGGGCAAAGCCTTGCTTGGGGAAGGAAGAGAAGTGGCCTCAGGCAAGGGAAGAGGCTGCAGGGCAAGATCATTACTGGGGAAGGAGAGTATCCCAGGGTGTGTGTGGGGGCACATGTTGATCTGTGCAAGTGGCCTCAAGATATCAGTCTCTTCAAGTAAGGTAAGAAATTGAGGGCTCTCAGGGAAACAAATTCAGAGACTGTAAAATGGGTACATTGAAATTTTCCAGAGTTTCAAAAAAGAAGATTTCTCATTTAATTTCGATATATTAATTGAAAAGCCTGTTGCTCAGGTGTTTCTGGATAGAGAATCTCTGTCTATGAATCACTTGCACAGTTAACAGTTAATTTTAAGACTGGCAAGGATGGTAGGCTTAGTCTTGAAAGTCAGGACTAAAAAGATAGAGATGGTTGAAGTATTGGCTCATCACTTGAACATTGAGGAGGAAAAGAATGATCCTAATATCACTTAGATTGAGTTAGCTAGTATTCAATTACAAATGAAGTAATGAAATAATCGAATTGTAAGAGATAGAGAAAGACTAAAACTTGAATTTGGGAAAGGAAAGGAAATGCAAAAACTTGAATTGAAGTTCCAAAGAGAAAAAGGAAAACCTTGAATTCTAAAGGGAGAGAGTGAGAAAAGTTAGAAAGAGAAAGAGCAAAATAACAAGAAAACCTTAAATTTCAAAGAGCAAGAGAGAAACTAGAACAAGACAAATTAGAAAGAAAATTTGAACTTGACAGAAATGCTTTGATTATGTGAACAGGGGATGGGAGGAAAACATGAAAATGGCTCAACTTTAACTCCCGGTTTTGATTTGGCAAGGAATATTTACTTAGTGCCCAAGTTCAGTGAGGAAGAAGTTGGAATGTATTTTGTGTCATTTGGGAAGACTGCTACAAAACTGCAACGGCCGAAACAAGGTTGAATGATTTTATTGCAAACCATGTTCGTGGGGAAAGCTGTGGAAGTGTATTCATCTCTTTCAGAAATAGTCTCGTGTTTATCATACAGTGAAAACTGCTGTTCTCAATGCCCATGAGTTAATTCCAGAGGCTTATAGGCAGAAACTTAGACACTCAAGGAAGAAATAGAATCAAACTTTTGTGAAATTTGCTGGAGAAAAGAAAATGACAATTGTTTGATAGATGGTGTAGGTCAATGAAGGTTGAACAAGATTTTGAAAACCTTAGAAAGATAATGCTAATGGAAGAATTAAAAAATGTACCCCTTTATGTATAAGGTCCCACCTAGAAGACCATAAGGTTTCTAAGATAAGAGAAGCTGCAATAATAGCTGATGATTACAAATTGTCTCACAAGTTTTTAGTAACAGGCTATTGTTTGTGAACTACCATAGAAATTGTACAGATAAGAGATCTGATAATGGACAGAGCTCTGGTTACAGTGAGAAAGATAGCAAAAATGAAAAGACAGGTACTCCTCAGAGTAGTAAAAAATACAGTATGGAGGATAAGTATGATTCAAGGGAATCAACATATTTTTGTTGTAACAGATGGCATGTAAAAGTAGACTGTTGAGATTTAACAGGTAAGGGATTATATAGCGCTTCTTCAGAAAATGCCATACCAGTGGGTGAAACATCTGACAAATTGGTAACTTCAAATGTATTTCTTTTTGGAGTAGCGCAGAGCATAGAAAATTATGGATCTTTTCAGTGAGCAGTATATGGGTCCGGGTTTCTGACTGCATGCTCATAGTCAGGTGCCTCTGAAAAACCTACAATTACTGGATGGAGTGTATGCATGACTTCTCAATATCAGTTTCCAATGGGCAAGTAAGGTTCCACCCTAGAAGTATGCATTCAGGAAATCTGTTCTGCAGCAAAAGTAATTTTTCTTGATAAAGCTATCTCACTAAAAGAACAGTGGGCTGGATTTTACAGAATGCCCTGTCCCTACCTTCCCAGCTAAAAAAGCTGAGGGGAGCCGTGATCCCAATGGCCGACCCACAGCAATTTAATGCTTGAAGCAGCTTTAATTGTTTTAAGGCAAGACCTTCCCCCTTTCTCGGGAGGAAGCCCAAATTAGAAAGCTGCAGGCCAATTGGATGGCCAGCAGCTTTTTAGTCCCAGAAGCACCAGTTGGGAGCACTGGTCACTACTGTGACTAGAGGAAGTTCCACCATGCCAAAACACCCAGCTAAGTCCAGGGTTAGGGGTCTTGGGAGGGGTTGAGGGGTGTGGGGGGCTGGGTTTAAGAGGGGAGATTTAAAGTCGGGGCGGGGGGACATGGGAGAAGTACCCCCTCATGCCTGACAACAGCCGCACAGATAAAGATACTGGGCTTCCTACATGGAGTGGCACTCCCCCAATTGGCCACTTAAGGGGCTCAATAGGCCAAAGGTCAGGCAGGCTGCCTGATGTTTTCCTGACAGCGGAAAATTTCAAACCAGTCAGGCTGAGTGGGTAAGTGTGGGAAGGCAGCTACTGGATTTTACATGCCTGCCCTGACTTCAAAACCACTGGCAGGGGAGCGTAAACTCCAGCCCAGTATTTTCCAGTTGCCTGTCCAACAGTCCATGATTTCCCACCCAATCAATGATGGAAGGCAGACAGGTACAGACACAGAGCAACCCAGATAGAACACTCATGCTTCACATTATTTTAATGTTTTTACATGGACAATAAACAAATCATTTTCACACAGATAGAGCTGCTCTCTGTATTAGCAAAAATAGCAGCAGAGGCCTGGATCCTGAAGCCCCACCCTCAAATGCGGCCTCTGCCATCTTTGCAGGGGACTGAATAGGAGTGGGTTCTAATTTACACTTCCATGGTTCATGGAGACAATTGCACATGTTAAAGTGCATTTTCCTCAGTCAGATCTGATTTTGGCTAGTGGTATGTCTAAAACATGACAAGTGCACATTAGACCAGGTAGGAGAAAGTCTACATCTTCTGGAGTTCTTTTGGACAGGCTAGTATCCTTTTGGAGATGTAAGGTACCCATTTGGATGGGGTCCTGAGACACCTTTGGGAGAGGTTATGTGCCCTTTGGGAGTGATAAGGTGCCCTTTGGAATTGTTAAAAGTAGATATCAATGTGCATAAAAAGTGCATAACTCTTCAGAACTGTCAAGTTCATTGGAATTGTCAAGCTAATTAGAACTGTCAAGAGAACTATCTAGATAACTGTCTAGATAACTGTGAAGACAATTGTCAAGAGAACTGTCAAGATATATGTCAAGGTAGCTGTCAAGCTTTCAAGAGATTTAAATCTCCTGCCATTTAAATCTAATGAAAGCAATGTTAAAAAGAAATCAGCACTTATTATTTCACTCTGCTTGTTGGTATAAGCCTGAGGGTTATCAGAACAGGATTAGTGCTGCATGACTGATGTCACAACTTTTCATTATCACATTGGGGTGCTTTTCAGTTCACAGTTTGATTGACAGCTCCAAGTGATTAGAGACTCTTTAACGGGGCAAAATAATTCCACTGCTTGTTTATATGGGACGAAGGGAAGTTAAAGGCAGTGAATGGGTTTTTTTTATCAGAGATTTTTCTTAAATAGTGAATTCATCAATAGATCATTAAGAACTTTATTTAATTTCAGAATGGGTCCTCATGTTTGCCCATGGTGGATACTGGGTGAGTTGGCATGGTAGGTGTAAGGGCAAAGGATGGTAGGTGGGGGGATCAGCTGGCATGAGTTGGTATAGATGGGGCATGGAGAGGCCTATGGGGTGAGGGGACTTGAGGGGTGAGGACTGGAGGGGTTTTGTTTTTGTTTCATTCTTTTACTTAAACCTTTGACAAAGTGCCGTTGCCGGTACACTGAGGCAGGTCTTCCACAAAGCCTGCCTCTGCAGCTGGCAGCCTACAACCTCTTCCTCAAGTTCTACCATGACTCTCATTTTCACCCACCCACCAGACTGAAAATTCAACCTTCCGGGGCACGTCTTTCCAGGTTGGGTTTGCGGAGCCATGATTTGTCCTGACTCTGCACTCCCAACCTGGGAGCAAAAATTCAGGGCACAGTTACCTTTTAACTTATAAATTAAGGGTTTCTCTGGTTTTTTTTATTGGTTTTATTCCTTGGGTCTTTGATATCACTGGACATGGGTAGAGGGAGGGAAGTTTGAAAGGGGAAAAAAGAGTGAAGCTTAAAGGGATTTGAATGTGCATTTACTTACATGCATAGTAACCCTGATTTAGATTTTGTTACTTTCTCTCTTACCCCAGCTTTATCTATTAACTTACTATTCTGTATACCAGTGCTATCTGTCCCTCCCAGTATTTTGTGCACCCTGGTATTCCTCTCTAATATTTTTTGGAGATTTTGCTTAAATCATCATTTTTCCCATTAAAGTTATGCCTCAGAATGAGCTTAATGGATTGTGCTATATTCTATTTTAATTCATTTTCACAAGTTAAATAAACAAATGCTCTGCTTCTACTAAATGCTTCCCTGGCTTTTCACCATTAGCATGCATTTGGTCTGTACAAAGGGACGCAGCAATGATGAAAGAATGCTGGTAGTTTTCTAAGGGCAGAATTTTGCCCTTGATGGGTGGGTGGGCCCCATCAGCTCGGCAGCAGGCAGGTAGCCAATTGCCGCTGCTTGAACAGGCCCCGCCGCCATTTTAAGTGGGCTAGCCTTAATTGGGCTGCCCGAAGGGAAGCACTATGCGCTTCCTGTGCAGGTGGGGGGGGATTCCCGAACTGTCAGAGTGCACTCCTTCGCCCGCATCTCCTTGAGACTAAGTGCTGCCTCAGGGAGATCACTGACAGTGTTTCAAACTTCAAAAATAGAATAATAAAAAACTTATTGACATGTCCCCCTCATGTGACAATGTCACATGAGATGGGACATGTTAATATATATCACAGAAACTTTATTACACTTTTTTAAAACAGACATGAAACCTCATCCTGCCAGTGGGCGGGTGGACAGCTGCTCGCACTTCCTGAATATTTAAATGGGGCAGGGTGACGTCGGGGGTTTCCCCGGATGTCATCCCCCATCATTTTCACATTGGCGAGCGGGCCCCACCCCCAGCTTGTCAACGGAAAAATTCTGCCCTAAGTTAGGATGGCGTATGTACCTGGAGGGGAACACACACTTGCTGCCCTTGTTCTTTCAGGCTGTAGAGGTCACAGATTTAGATGGTGCTGTTTAACAAACTTGGCAAGTTGCTGTGTACCTTGTTGTTGGTGCACATGGCAGCCTTGGTGCGCCTGTGATGGAAGGAATGAATCCTTCAGCTGGTGCCAAACACACTGCTGCTTGCCTGGCTGGTATTGAACTTCTTGAGTGTTGTTGGAGCTGCAATCATCCAGGCAATTGCAGAGCATTGTATCACATTCCTAACTTGTTCTTTGTAGATGGTGGAAAGGCTTTGGGGTTTCAGGAGGTGAGTTACTCAGCCTCTATCCTGCTTTTGTATCCATGTTACTTATGTGGCTGGTCCAGTTAAATTCTGGTTGTTATCCTATTCAAGGTGCCTATTGCCTGTTTTAGGATTCCATCAGGGCCGCCTTTTAAGTGCCCAAGTGTCATTAAGAGATATTAATGTATATAACATTATTGGAAATTATTTTTTTTAATTGAGGTTTAGTCTGTGTGTTGATGCAATTGGATTAAAGCCAGCTAGTCTGGGTGCTTTGATGTGTAGTAGTTTTGAGATGTAAACAGTAAGATAAAGGGAGCATTTGCATTTTGTTGAATAAACCATTCAAAGACTCGGTGTGAAACCTTGCACCTAGCTAGGAGACACCAAACAATGTTTATATTATTAATAAAATTGGTACTATGAAAGGGGTTCAAAGGGCCTGGTGATACAATGAATATTTACATCCAAAGGGGAAGACTGGGTATAAGAGGAAGGAAAAATAAAAATACCTGGAAAAACTCAGCAGGTCTGGCAGCATCTGCGGAGAGGAACACAGTTAACATTTCGAGTCCGTATGACTCTTCAACAGAACTAAGGAAAAATAAAAAAGAGGTGAAATATAAGCTGGTTTAAGGGGGAGCGGGACAGGTAGAGTTGGATAGAGGGCCAGTGATAGGTGGAGATTGCCAAAAGATGTTAAAGACAAAAGGACAAAGAGGTGTTGAAGGTGGTGATGTTATCTAAGGAATGTGCTAATTAAGGGTAGAAAGCAGGACAAGCAAGGTAGAGATAGCCCTAGTGGGGGTGGGGTGGGGTGAAGTGAAGGGATCGAAATAGGCTAACAGGTAGAGATAAAACAAAAGATGGAAATACATTTAAAAGTAATGGAAATAAGTGGGAAAAGAAAAATCTATATAAATTATTGGAAAAAAAGGGGGAGATCGGAAAGGGGGTGGGGATGGAGGAGAGAGTTCATGATCTAAAATTGTTGAACTCAATACTCAGTCCAGAAGGCTGTAAAGTGCCTAGTCGGAAGCTGAGGTGCTGTTCCTCCAGTTTGCGTTGAGCTTCACTGGAACAATGCAGCAGGCCAAGGACAGACATGTAGGCATGAGAGCAGAGTAAAGTGTTAAAATGGCAAGCGACAGAGAAATCTGGGTCATGCTTGCGGACAGACCAAAGGTGTTCTGCAAAGCGGTCACCCAGTGTGCGTTTGGTCTTTCCAATGTAGAGGAAACTACTTTGGGAGCAACGAATGCAGTAGACTAAATTGAGGGAAATGCAAATGAAATGCTGCTTCACTTGAAAGGAGTGTTTGGGCCCTTGGACGGTGAGGACAGGGGAAGTAAAGGGGCAGGTGTTGCACCTTCTGCGGTTGCATGGGAAGGTGCCGTGGGAGGGGGTTGAGTGTAGGGGGTGATGGAGGAGTGGACCAGGGTGTCCTGGAGGGAATGATCCCTGCAGAATGCCGCCAAATATATAAATGCTTTTATATAAGAGAAAGGAGTTTTGTGTGTGCAGGTCAGAGGAATGTAAGATCTAAATCTGTAGGCCAATCACTGTGCCTGCAAAGGAACCTTATTTTGAATTCACAAGGTGAAAAATGCTTTGCCTGGTGTCTGTTTAAGTTTATTGGTTACTGTTGCCTTAGTGGAGATTAATTTGGGAATGTGTTAAAAGTTATGATAGTAGTAATTTGTAGCCATGTGTATATGTTTAATTTTTTGTAAATTAATAAATGTTTCATTTAGTTTGATATAAAAACCTCAAGCCACAGGCTTCTAAAAGAGAGAACTTCTCCATGGAGAACATTGCTGCAGTGATTGTGATTGTTAAAACATAAAATGTTAGCATATAGGTAAATTGAACTTTTTTGTTCTGTAAATGGCTCTATCATGATCCAGATCTTGTTTTGGGTACTAAATTCCTCAGCTGAGTTTAAAAAAAAAACAAAATGGTGGCTCTTCCTTACCTGAAAAGTTTGACATCATATGTGTTCAACATCATTTATTTGTACTTATTTTATATCATTTGTGCTCAAAAGTAATCAATTATCTATCATTTAACATCAACTGCACTCAAAACCAATCATTTAGCTATCATTTGAAGTCAATTGCACTCAAAAGAAATCATTTAACCATCAGTTGACATCAATTACACTCAAAACCAATTAGTTAGCTATCATTTAACATTACATGTACCATAACTAATATCAATGTCATCAATTGCCCCAAGCAAAATCGCTCACACATTTGCAATTAGCAACGTCACTTAAGCATTCAGACACCAAGAATGATCATAGAGTTTATTTTCCATGTTGATTTCTTCAAACATCATAAAACTGAGCTAACTTTAGAAAAAGTAGACCCTGTTTCGATAACGTACTTTTTATGTTTTTCTTTGTAACCTATAATTCATGAAGCACAACCTTGCCCCACACCCTACCAAGCCGACTCCCCACACCCACCCCCAGACTCATAACTTCCCCACCCCCACATCCTCCACCTCCCCACCCCAAACCTCTTCTCTCTCCCTCCTCTCTTTCCCCCTATCTCTCCCCACAACACTTTATTCCCCTCCCCGCCCCTTTCTTATTTCCCTCCCTATCCTCCTCTTATTCCCCTCACCCTTCTCCCCTCCCCTCTTTCCTGCCACACCATGTATTCCCCTCCCCCACAACTGATTCCCCTCCCCTACCCCCCTTATTCCCCTTGCCTCATTCTCCCTCCCCCTTCTTTCCCCATTCCCTTCCCTCTTTCCCTCTGCCCCCACCCCTCTTTATCCAAATCCTCCCATCTTTACCCCACCCCCTCCCCTCTCCCCCCACCCTTCCCAACTCCCGCTTCTCTCCTACCCCACTACCCCCCAACACACTCCTCACAAACCAAAGATCTCTGTTCACAGGGTCAGGTGGAAACTGGAAATGACATTTTCGGGCCGGCCCTGATGTGGATTTGAACCCAACAATGGAGCAGCGAGGTAAGAATAGGGGAAGTTGGTGGGAGGAGGCGGTGTTGAGAGAGACTGGTGTGGGACGGCTGTCGAGAGAGGTCGGTTGGGGGGCGGGGAGGGGTGGGTGCAATCGAGAGAGATTGTGAGGCCCAGAAGGTCAGCAAGGCCCAGGTCAACGAAGCCCGAGGCCAGGAAGGTTGGCGAAGCCTGGAAGTTCAGCAAGGCCTGGATACTGGCAGGAGGGGAGGGGAGGAGAGGGGTGGGGGTAGAGTTTGGATATGGGAGGAATAGAAGGAGAGTTTGGAGGTTGGGGTGAGGGAGGAGAATTTGGAGGTTGAGGGGACGGAATGGGGAGAGAGTCAAGGCTGGAGGGGAAGAGAGAGGGGAGAGTTTAGACCCTGATATTGGAGGTGGAATGGGGATGGTAGAGTTTAGACCCTGAGATTGGGGAGAGTTTAGACCCTGAGACCTGGGGTGGGTGGGTGGAAAGTATAGACCCTAAGATCAAAATGAATTAAGAACTGCTGGGGATAGGTGGTGCTCTCAAGCATATATTGTACAGTGGAACGATTTTTTTGGACAAAATGAAAAACTGAATAAATTCAGATATTATTTAAGTAATTAATTTCCTTGTATTTTTCAATGGAGATTGCTGAGTGTATCTGATAGCTTTGAGTGCACTGGATAGCTTTGAGTGTGCTGGATATAGGTTTGAGCGCACTGGATAGCTTTGAACGTCCTATCAAATTTGACAACAAGTTCATTCCAAGTTAGAACTTTTAATGTCAAATTGTAATTGAGAGCATTGACTACACTTGAAAGTAAAAATGATGTTAAAATTTTCGGGTAGTCTCCAGCCTCCTCAATTATTCAAGGGTTGCTGATCCATGGCCTTTTGTAGCCATTTTGCTACCGGGCAGGGCAAGGAGGTATGCCTCAAGTATTTTGCAGCCAGAATTTGGGATCAAACCCCATGGTGTTGGCATTCGGAACCACACACTAGCTATCTAGGCAACTGAGTTAACCTAACCACTCCCCCATTGCCCTCTGTGACTGCTAAGGTTTTCAATAGAATAATTTGTACGATTTGATTTTTTTTTATTGGGATCAGTTTGCTTTCATTTTTGTTCATTAGTCTTTGAACTTCTTAATTGGTGGCTTTCGCTCCTCTTAATATTTGCTCATTGTGCAGTTGTGATCTGTTGCTGTTTTATGGATATGACATTTGAGCCAATGAATGCAAGTTTAACACATACTTAATGTATCAAGTGTGTTGCAGATGAAACTAGTACTGTACATACATTGATTTATAAGTTAAAACTATAGGTAAGGAAAATAAAGTAAGCAAAATTGGTAAGGAAAACTATAGGTAAGGAAAATAAAATTGTTATAAATTTTGACAGTTATCAACTACCTATAGTCAGGTAATATTATAAACCAATTTATTTCTTACTACGTAAGTTATCTGAAATTGATACTTACACAGGAATATGCAAATAGGAACAGCTTTATATTGAGAGCACTCCTGGGATTTAGCAACAAAAATCTAGAAATAAATAGTCTTCTTTAAATTACATTTTTATTTCATAAGAGACAATTATTTGCAGAATCATTTCTGCATATAACTTACTACCCTGTATTAGAAAACAAATAATTTCCTTGTTTTTAAATACACCTGTAGTTTTAATAGTATGATACAACATTTTGGTATCACCCAATTTGCTGAAAATTTTGCAGTGCTAGGAATATGTTTCAATGTTGCTATTGTGACTTTCATATTATTTGTTTAATATTGTACTAAAGGACTGAAAACATGTTTAATCATGAATGGGTTTTTCAAACAATTATTCTGTCGCTGTTTCTTAAATAGGAGATACACCTAACATCAGAATCAACATTGATCAAGCTGAATGCAAATACTCAGAAAGCACTTAACCTGGCACTCAGGTCCTGACCCAGATCACGTATCAGATAGTACATTACTAATTCAATTTCTGGCATGCATTTTCATCTTGGGATAGAGAATAATCAAGAATTTAAATTGGACTATTTCCATCTGGCAGATATGAATTAAACTGCTTTGTTAGTAACTTTAAACTGGTAACAGAGGACAACATTTTATATCAATAAATAAAAGTGACTCAGTTGGAACAAAATTACCCCTTAAGCACTTATCTTGGCATTTATAGTAGCATTCCTTTGCTCTTAATGAAGAAATTTATAAAGATCAACATATAGCATGACTCTTTACCATTTTCCATAAAGATTTAAAAGGACTTCTGCTAATATATAATTTACTCCAGAGGACAAAGCAAACTCATACTGGGTTAAGTTTTCAAGTTAGTCATGTAAACAATTGTATTTGGTCTCCAAAAAATGGTAAAAATCTAAAGGTTGGTCCAAACTACTGGCATAAAACCGGAATGAGCAGAAGCAAATCCTGCCCAGTAGTCTTCATCGGATGCTCTTTAGCTTTTAACTTCTTCCCTTTTCTTTCCTGCTGTTCAGGTGGAAACTCGCCACAAATTGGGGTAATGTTATCCAAACTTGTCAGGACTCAAATCCACAGGGTTGAACACCAGTTTTCCACCCTAACCCCCCACCAGGGCTGTGAGGAGAACAAAGGGTTTTCTGAATGGGTCTCATGGTCATAAAGGTTCTCCAGATATCCTCCAGGATTTAACTGAAGTACATCTTTTCAATTTTCTCCATAGATTTCCCACTCGAAATGTAGCCTGATTGACAGACTAGTTGCTTGTTAGGTAGAAGAACAGTCAAGGAATGGTTGCCAGATGATGGATGGATGGTGTGTGTGTGTGTGTGTGTGTGTGTGTGTGTCTGTGTGTGTGTGTGGGGGGGGGGGGGGGGGGGGGGGGGGGGGTGGTAGGGGGGTGGTGCGGGGGAGTGTGAGTCAGAGATTGTGAGTGTAGTGGTTGGAGATCATAAGGGATCAGAGATTTCAGGAGGGTCAGAGTTGGTAATCATGTGGACACAAGAGGTAAGGTTGCTGGGCTTGGAGGAAACATTCCAGCTCCTCATTTCCCATAATAAGTGCTGTAAAGGCACCTAAATTTCAAATCTGGACCTCTTTGCCTCCTTTAATCTGCTGGGATTCCTGAAATCTGAGAAAGCCAGCCAACATTCTGGAACCTCCTACCTGAAAAGTTTGACATTATTTGCATTCAACAGCAACACTTAACATTACAATTACTGTAACTGACATCAATGTCATCATTTGCCCCAAACCACAGCACTCAAACATTTACGATTAGCAACATCACTTAAGCATTCAAAAATGATCATGGTGGCAAAACTTTTATCTCAGAGGGTGGGTGCGTGCCCGATCCGCTCAAGCGTGAAGTGACGCACGTTGACGTTGGCTGAGTGTGCCGTCGTCAATGCGCAGTCACATGATAGTTCGGTCGGCAGGCACGCGCTGGAGTCAGCAGCAAGCATGCCCGCTGACAATTAAAAGGCCTGTTAAGGCCATTAAACAATCAATTAACTTAAATTTTTCACTGCCCATCCAACTTTATGGTTGGCGGGAAAGCAAAAAGGCCAAGGGGCCTTTGCATTTTTTTCGAAAATTCATCCATGGACGGGATGAGGGGCGGAATTTTCCCATAATTGTACTAAGTGCGGTAGCAGGTGGATAAAATGGAATCCTACCCATTGATGAAAATGGCGGGCTTCCCAAGCCTGCCTCATTATTTATGCATTCCTGGGAAACATGCTGTTTCCATGGTGGGCAGGCTCTCATTCGCCCGCTCGCCATCACCCCGCTGTTGCTGCATGTTGACTGCCATCTTTAAAAGGCAGCTGCCAGCAATGCATTCATCGCCACCAGCTCACCATCGCTGTCCGGGAGACACAGCCTGCAAAGGCAAAAAAGCCCCCCAGCTTCAACGATGGGTTCCTTGAGTGACTGCTGGGTGCTGTGGTAGCCCGCCGGGATGTGCTCTGCTGCTCTGGCTGCAGGATGGGTAGCAACGTCACCAACCCAGTTTGGGAGTCGGTAGCAGCTGTGGTCAGTGCAAATGCCCTACAGAGGAGGACAGCCACCCAGTGCCACAAAAATATGAATGATCTCCTCCATTCTGCCAGGGTAAGTCACTCTTTTCATCACTCCCAACTCACACTCACAAACCCGTCAGACATCCACAGGGCACTCACTCACTGCCAGTGCAAAGGACATCACCATTTACTCTTTCACACACCCTTTCATTGTCCTCATCTTGTCCATGGGACCACTCAACGCCCACACAGGCCAAGCACACTTATCAACTGGCCCGGCAGGAGTCCTGATACACTCTCCCCAACTCTATCCACGCAGGACTAAGTGGTTCACAACAGGAGGGAAAGGCCACAGACAGGTGGAGAGATGCCAGAGATCAAAGTTCTGACAGAATTTGAAAACAGAGCCATCCAGCTGGCTGGCAATGACTAGGACTAGTCCTGTGCTGATGGTGAGTCGGCGCTGCTCTACCAAGTGAGGATCCACCAGTGCAACATCCACCAGATAACCATGCCATGAGTGATGTGTCCTCTTTCATAGGCCACTGCCATGCACTAATTAGCTCCCCTTACTTTCGAAGGCACATCTGCCAAACAGCCAATAGAGTCCATGACACAGGGCCTCCAATCAAGCTCCGAAGAAATCCCTGAAGAGGATTCTGAAGAAACCCTCCCTGAAATCCCATCATAGCGCTCACCCACACCCTCCACTAGGGCAGAGACACACACCTCAGTGTGACCTGGCTTTACAGTAGCCTCGGGATCACAATCTGGTGAGCACATTGCGCTTTCTGATCCACAGCAAGTGGAGGCAGGGACTTCCCAGATCCTAGCACTCAGAGGATTGCTGGAGGCCAGAACGTTGCTGAGTCCCAGTCAGATAATGAGCCTCTGGACTTAGTCATATCACAGTTGCTGGAGCTGCAAAGGCAAGCTAGGGAACAACAGGAAGGGATGTCCGCTGCACTCCTCAGATTGCAAGGCACAATGGAGGAGTCCGTCCATCTTCAGGCAGAGGTGATAGCACCGGCATTGCAATGTATCAAGGTCAACGCTGGCAGGATGGCTGCCGCCATGGAGACCTTGGTCCAGGACGTCACTCCTGCACTGCTGCACGGGCTTAACTCCATCGCTGATACCATAGTATCACTCCAACAGTGTGTATATGAGAGGGGTGCTGGATAGCTCAATCCCACTCCAGCTATCCCTTCTGCTCATGGAGTCAGCCAGGGGCCGTCGGGCACCCATAGGGAGGAGGATCAGCAGGCGCACGCTCCGGGGCCATCCACCCAGGTGACTCCAGAGTGACCGGCCCATCCGTTTCCTATCTTCCTGTGACCTCCGCAGATCCAGCTTCACAGTTCGAGGACGGTGCTGCTGCCACACAGCAGGACCCCGAAAGCAGGCCGGGGCCCTCCAAGTATCAGCCCTCCAGAGGATGCCTGCCAAAGTCATCACTGGCAGGGCAACATAGTCAGCAGGATGCCTCCGCCTCTGATGTGGATGTCCGGGAAGCACCAAGACGTAGCAGCAGGGTTAGGAAAGTTAGATAAAAGAGGTTGCACAACCTGCCCACGGGTGTTGATCATTGTTCACTATTGTCAATAAATTCCTAAGAATGTAACCCTGCCTGTGGCTCCTTGTCCTGATGAGCAGTGTTTTTGTTGCTCAGATGTGAAACCTTTCTGTACAAGATAAAAGGCAGGTGTCTCAGTCGCTCTCTCCTCCGTATTCTACAGTCTCTGTGGACCATCAGGCATACAACTAGGTCACCAGGATCCATGATCCTGATGTGGTCCTCCTGCAGCATGAAAGAGAGAGAGAGATGTGGTTATCATGGCTGTACTTAGCAACTTTCCTGGCCCTGTGTGGCTGCTTCTTAATGCTTCCCAGAGAGCGCTGGTCACCCCTCAGATGGCCAGAGATGAGTGCACTGCATGGCTGCCCTGTCAACCTGCGACTTGGCGGACACTGGTCCAAACCAGGATGCTGAGATTGCAAGGGGCTGTGAGCGCCTCCAGCAGTGTTTGCTATATGGCCAGCATTGGCGAGGAGATTGTACAACGTGTGCAGTCCAACTGTCCTGGAATAGAAAAAAGGGATGGCAGACTCGAAGTCTGTGCCGGAGGGGTGGGGGTGGCCGGGGGTGGTGGTGGTAAGGTATGGAGCGCTTGGTGGCCCTTTGGTGCCTTCGCGTTGCTTGCATTGGTGGGCAGGCTAAGAGCCTGACCCCAATCATATCACTGTGGCTGCGCCTGATCTGTCTTAGTTGCAGAGGCATGGCCAGTTTATACAGGTGTCCCTAATGCGTGGCCATTCCCCTCGTTTACCCTGCACCCCACCTCAATTGCCTGTGTGCAGGATGCAGCACCAGGGTAGCACTTGACCCCCTGCCCCTCTCAGCAGTCGCCTCCTAGGCTGGCCAGCACTTGACCCCAGACACCCCCGCCTCCCTCCAGCAGTCGCTTCCGAAGCTGTCCAGCACTTGCCCCTGGACACCATCCCCTCAATTTAGCAGTCACCTCTGGGGCCAGGCATCAATTGCCTCTGCCCCCCCCGGCACCCATGAGGCCTGTAATCAACGGGTGAGCTGTGGAGAACACTGCTGCTCACTCACCTCAGTTCCCCCAAAGTGGAGGCCGCCAAGTGCACGTCGCCCATGTGCAGTTGTGAAACACATCGGTGTGCTTTCCCACCGACGTGCTCGGACAATACGGTGGGGTTCCAAGAGCCTGGGGGGATGGCCTTTTAATTATATGCTAATGTATTACAATTAGATCCCCACCGACCGATGGCAGGAAACACGGCCTGCCACTGGCGGGCTGAGCAGATGATAGCGACCTGCCTTCACGCCATCATGAAGCAGGTCATGCCATATTTTCCGCGCATGCCACCTATCACACCTGCCGTCAGCAGGCTCGGAAAATTCTGCCCAAGGTTTCCAAAAGCAGATTAAAATAAATGTTTTAAAATTTAATTAATAACGTCTCTGCTCATGTGACAGAATCATGTTTCATTACATTTTTATTTCTTTTTTTATATAACACCTCAGCTCCATGAGCGCCTGCACACACACTCTTCTCGCTTGCCCTCCTCCTCCTGCATGCACAGGCAGTGCTGAGCATTGTCACTCGCCTTTCACACTGGGCAGGCCTTAATTGACCCGTCAGCGTGAAATCGCCCTCGGGCCCTGAACACGGGTGGTGGTCGGCTTCCCGCTTGCCCCCACCCAACATAGGTGAAATTCTGAAAAAAAAACAAAAATTGCTGGAAAAACTCAGCAGGTCTGACAGCATCTGTGGGGAGAAAGACAGAGTTAACGTTTCGAGTCCGTATGACTCTTCAGAACGTTATATGGACTCTAAACGTTATCTCTGCCTTTCTCCCCACAGATGCTGTCAGAGCTGCTGAGTTTTTCCAGCAATTTTTGTTTTTGTTTCAGGTTTCCAGCATCTGCAGTATTTTGCTTTTATCATAGGTGAAATTCTGCTCAGAGTTTATTTTCCATATTTATGAATTTTGATAGCTTCAAATATCATAAAATTGAGTTAACTTTAGAAAAAGCAGACCCTGTTTTGATAAGTACTTTTATGTTTTCTTTATAACCCTGCCCCCCCAAACCCAGCCACCACCCCTCCCACCCCAGCCACCCCACTCCCCCCCCAAATGGATTGAAATGGAGGGTGGGGTTTTTTCCAGTCCTGCCAGCACCAGGGCCTGCCATTGGCGGGGCTGGTAAATCCTAGCAGGAATGTCTTTCAGTCCTTTGCATTTACTTTGATAAATGTAAAAATGCAAACCTGAAAAAACCACCTATTTCTGACTCCCCAGACTGCAGCTGTTCTCTTCCTCCCTCCGCCAATCCCTTTTCTCTCTCACCCTCTTCGCCCCCTCAACCCTTTCACCCCCTCAACCCCTCCCCCTTTTGCCCACCCCTCCTCTCCTTCACCTTCTCACTACCCTTTGCCCGTCACCCACTTCAACCCTCCCCCTCTGTTTTTTCCCTCCCCTCCCCATTTCCCTCCTCCGCCCCCTTTTCCCTATCCTCACCCCCTTTTCCCTACATCTCTCCCCTTTTTCGACCCACTCACCTCTTCCCCCTTCCTCCTCCCCCCTTTTCCCTCCCCCCCACCAACCTGACATCTCGATTTACAGGGCCAGCTGGAAACCGTAAGTGATGTTTTCCGGCTTGTCCTGTTGTAGGTTTGAAGCCAGCATGGACTGTTAGAGTGAGATAAGTATTAGGGAGGTCGGGACAGGGGAAGCAGGAGAGGTCAGGGCAGGAGGAGGGGGAAGTGAGAGAGGTCGGGGTGGGAGGAGGGTAGGGGTGCCAAGAGAGGCTGGACAGACATCTTGCAATCATGGAGAGAGGCCTGGAATTCGGCAGGACTAAGGACTGGAGACAGGAGGGATGGAGGTGGAGGGGAGTTTGGAGGCTGGAAGTGGGGGGGGTGGGTGGGGCGGGGTGGGGGGGTGCGTGCGGTGGGGAGAGGGACAGTTGAGACTGAAGGGGAGAGTTTAGACCCTGAGACTTGGGAGGAAGAGAGTGTGTTCAGAGCCCGAGTCACAGTTGTGGGTGGGATAGAGGTTAGACCTTGAGATTGGGGAGAGGGATGAGTTTAGACCCTGAGACTTGGAGGGTGGATTGGTGGAAAACATAGATCCTCAGGATAAAATAAATTGAGAACTGACGGGGATCAGCTGATGGTCTCAAGCATGTACTTTATAACGGAGCAATTTTTTGGTGCTAAATGAAAAACTGATTAAATTCAGATATTATTTAAATAATTAATTTCCTTGTATTTTTCAATGCAAGTTGCTGAGCAGATTGGATAGCTTTGAGTGCGCTGGATAGCTTTGAGCATGCTGGATTTAGGTTTGAGTACACCGCAAGGATGTCTTTGAGCACATTGTCAATTTTGATGTCAAATTCATTACAAATTTGAGCTTTCAATATCAAATTGTAATTGAGAGCATTAAGCACACTTGAAAGCAAAAATTATGTTAAAATTTTCGGGTAGGGGTGAAGGCCCATAATCTCCATAAAAGATTTCAGTGACCGACTTGTCTCCTGAGAGCAGACTGGTTGCCTGTCCCATGACCTGACTCCATTAAAACCACAAATGGGTGGGCTGGGATGGGTTTGAAATTTAAATTTTTTTTACTTCCTTCCAGACCGATAACCATCTGTTCTTGGGGAGTTAAAATCATCCCCACAATTGAAAGTAAAATCAGGCAGGGAGTAAAACCAATGCCCAATTTCATCAGTTCCCCAACGGGCAGATTAGGTTAAAATTTCTCTGGTGGTGTTTGCATGGAGGTTTATTTTGCACATTTCAACTAAAGAAGTAAAAATATCACAATGCCTATGAGAATCATAGACACTTTCAGCACAGAAGGAGGTCATTTGTCCTGTTGTGTCTGGGCTGGCTCTTTGAAATGCACTCTGCTTTATGTCTGCAATCCTGTACGTTCCTGAACTTCAGGTATCTATTGAATGTCCTTCTAAAATTATTTACAGAATCAGTTCCACCATCTTTTCAGGTGGATTGTTCTTGATCCTGATAACTTTGTGAGTGATCATTCACTTATTTTCATGTTCTGGAGTATGAGGCATAAGCATCCTTTTTGGTTTTCATTAGCATCTAAGAGGATTGAATGACAGCTTGAGAGCTAACATCAAATCCATTACCAGTTCTAAATGAATTGTAATCTTGCTGAAAAATGTCTGTAAATGCTCTTTTTGGAAACAGCAAGATTGAATACATAAAAGCAATGGGAAACGATGAAACATTTACACTTGGTTATCATGCTAGGGTCCCTTTTCAACAATGTGAAATGTGCTTTTTTATCCATTAGATGAACTTATTTAACTCATCAGAAGACTTCCACATTTACAATGTTGATCTTTTACTTGATAGCTTGCCAGTTGGCACAAGTAACAATGTGGCAAACACATTGTTTAAAGGATATTTACATCCTCCAATCACAACACTGTCATAACTCACCTTAATGAACACAGATACAACTCATGCTACAGCATTTCATGATGAACTGTAAAGGAGGCAAAATCATTGGACTTACCTTTCAAACTCTTCTCAACTCCAATTCATGGTTCACGCCTCCATACAGCTAACCCAGAAGGAAAAAACAGTTTGGACCAGTATTCTTATTCCCCAATTTTTACTGTTTTGTCCTTCTGGAAAAGTCTGGCCGCCTCCATGGAAATGTTAAAAAAAACTTACCTGGGACCCCTAATTAACCCACAATACTGTCAGTTTCATCCTTCATAGGAGCGGGTGGATTTCATGACTTGTTACTTCTGTGGAAATGGTCAAGGGCAGGAACAAAGATGGGACCTCCAGTCACCCTGCTCGGTGGCCATTATTTTTCAGTCCCACCTCAATTTCATCCTAATGGGGACCATAAAACTCAATCCTTGGTTTTAAAGGCAGAATAAAACACTCCTTTAAATTGCCATTTGAATATCTGCTTCACTGATGTAGGAAAGGAGTGGCTACTTTCATAGAAACACTTTTAGGCCATTCAGTCCCTCAAGCCTGTTCTGCCATTTAATGAGATCATGACATCTGTATCTAACTCCAAACATCTGGCTTGGCTACAAATTCTTTTATGCCCTTGTATAGCAAAAATCTATCAATCTCAGATCTGAAACAAGTGAAGAGGGCACTCAGTAGAGTGCATATCTCTACTACTCTGTGTTAACTCTTCCTTGAAGTTTTTCCCTGTCTGGTTGATGCTCTGTGGCTACAAACCTGAAAAAAGAAATCTTTTAAATTTAGAGCAGCTGAGACAATCCACAACATTCTAAAACAATGAACATCATTCCAAATAAAACAACGCATAACATTCTAAAAACAACAGTCAATTCACCCTATTTCCCCATGCTAACAGATCCTGTGAAAAATTCCAGGATCCAGATCCAGATCCACATTTTCAGAAATTAATCAGTTCACCAAGTACCATTGAAATCTGCCCATTAGTTTTTCAGATATACTGCTTACAGACAAAAAGTCTAACAAACAGGGAAAGAAACATTACCTCTGCCCATCTTCAGTGGCGGAGGTGATTATTAATTAGAACAGCTTCTATGAGAGGAATTTTCTGTGCCCACTGACATTGGGCGTGTTTGGCAGCATGAGTGGACAATATGGCGAGAAGGCCAAAAATCGGTTTCACAATGCCATGAAACCAGTTTGCAAGCATCTGCTCCACCCATCAATGGTGGACCACATAACTTGCCATCGGACATCGGGAACCCCATTGTTATACATCTGCATTTCATTATAAGCCCAGCCCGCCAGAATCATCCCCCCACGCTGGACCATCCGAACATGTCGGCGTGATTGCACGTGTTTGCCGATGTGTTTTGCAATAGCATATATAAAGCATGCACTTGGTGGGCTGCACAATGAGGGGAACTTGGAGGTGAGCGCACAGTAAGGCTGCACAGCGCTCACCAGGGCAGCCTGTGGACTTCAAGGTGGAAGTGTCTTGGTGGTGGGACAAGTGCTGCACTGTGGTCGAGGTGACTTGAAGGGATAAGGGCTGTACTGTGGTTAAGTTGACATGGGGGGCGTCGAGGGCTGCACTGTGCTCGAGGCAACTTGTGGGGGCAAGGGTTGCACCACAGTTGATGGTAGAGCACAAGCAACTGCAGGGTTGGGGGGAGGTAAGTGGCTACACATTAGGGAAGCCTTGTATAAAGTGACCATTCCACCACAGATGAGACAGCTCAGACACAGCCACATTGACATGCTTCGAGTCGGGCCTCTAGCTTATCTGTCCACTCAAGCAACGCAGAGCATGAAAGTGCCACCAAATGCTCCTGAACTTTTCACCCCTTGGGCACAGATTGCAAACTAATGAGCATTTTAGTGGGCTGCAGAACAGTTGGATAACTAGGCATGTTGTGCAATCTCCTTGCTAAACCTCGCCATGGAGCAGTCATTGGTGGAGGCCTGCACCTGAGCTGAGAGTACTGCATGCAGTCCAATGGGGTAAGCTGCGCCAATCAGTCAGGTGGAGTGGGCGAAGGTGGATGGGGTTTCCGGCAGCCTTGCAGCACACTAAACTCTGGTCATCCAAGTGGCGGCCAGCACTCTCTAGCATGCATTAAGGGGCCTTCAGACTTAACAAAAGAGAGGTTCTTAGTACAACTAAACTAACCCACGCGTCTCTCTCTTTTATCCTTCAGGAGTACATCAGAAGCATGAAGCCTACTGTCCTAGCTGTATACCTCGTGGCGTACAGGGAATGGAGGCAAAAGAGAAGAGAGCGACGGAGGTGTCTGGCTGGACAGAGGGAGGAGCAGCAACCTCAGAAAAAGGGGCGGCTGAGGCTCCTGTACACGCCGCTGAAGAGCCACAATGAGCCGTCACTGGTCGGTACAAAGCTAGACCCAGGGACTATAAGTGCTGCCCTTCATTCCTGCAGATGACAGAGTGCCAGTGTTGCTGAAGATTGCGCATATCTAGAGAACTGGTTGGTCATATCTGCCAGCTGCTGCTGCTGATGATGATGACCGGTCTGGTGGGGCCCTGCAATATAGTCCACAGAGGGTGTCACGAATCATTGTCGCCTACCGTGCCCTTTACAACCTGGCACTGCAAAGCGGAGAGGTGCTGGCTGAGGAGGAGATGGAAGAGCTGCATGTCTCCCCCGATGAGGTGGACGTTGATGGGGATGAGGGTGAGGAGATCCTTGAAGGCAACGATGAAGGCAACGAGGATATCACACTGGCCAGATGAGGCAGGCGTGCTTGGGAGGCCCGCACAGCTGCTAGATTTATGGACAACGATGATGACATACATTGAGGAGACACCATAGATCCTCACATTGTATCTGTGAACGTTTGACTCCAGTCTGGCTGATGGCAACGCACATACCCTCTGTGAGAAGCCTCTTGTCATGGAGACACTGCGGAGGCCCTAGTAGTGACTCGATTCCAGGAGGATGATGATGACGTGCATTGAGAACACTTCACAGATCTTCACATAGCCTCTGTGAATGTCTGGCCAAGGGCAGCTCGCTTGCGCTTTGTGGTCAGGGTCATATCATGGAGATGCAGCCTTGAAACCTTAAATGCACTTGATCCTTTGTCAGCTTTCAGCAGCTGACCCCTCCAGGAGCACAGCATCACTGGTCACAGATGCTGGTGAGATAGGCTCCAGCCCCATCTTAAAGGTGCTGAGGGCACACAGAGAGAATGAAGAAACACTTTGACGTCTGCCCATGACATTTTGGCAGCAATGACAAGCACCACTGAGGTGTAGACATCAGTAATGTGTCCAGTGAGTGTGAGGCTGGACCATCACTTTTGTCTGAATACTACACAAAGCACAGGAATGAGGCCCAGGACTGAGACACCCGCCTTTATCTTGTGCAGAAAGATCTGAGTGACACAGACACTGCTCATTAGAACAAAGAGCCATAGGCAGGGAGACATTCTTGGGAGTTTATTTACAATCGTGAACGTTCTGTACAAGTGATTAACACCCATGCCCAGGCTGTGCAACTAGATCCACTTAACCTTCCTCACCCTGCGCTACGTCTTGGTGCTCCCCTGACATCCACAGTGGACATAGAGGCAACCTGCTGACTGCTATGCCCTGTCTGTGATGAACTTGGCAGGCACCCTCTGGAATGTCGAGACCTGGAGGGCCCCAACCTGCTTTTGGGGTCATGCTGTGTGGCAGTGGCATCCTCCTTGGCCTGCGGAGCTGGAGCTGCTGGGGTCACAGGAAGAGAGGATTATGATGGGCTGGACATTCCTGGACATTCCACCTGGGAGGATGGCGTGGGGTATCGAGCTGTTGGTCTTGCTCCCTATCAGTGCTCCACGGCCCCTTCAAGAGAAGGGAAGCTGGAGTGAGGTCGAGCTGCCCCGTACTCCTCCCACATACACACTGTTTGAGGCCAACTATGGCTTCAGCGATGAAGTTCAGGCTGAGTAGCGGTACAGGACCAATGTCCTGGACCAAGGTCTCCATGGTGGCCACCATCCTACTAGTGTTGACCTCGGTGCATTGGCATGCCGATGCTATCATCTCAGACTGAAAGTGGATGGATTCCTCCATTGTGCCTTGCAATCTGAGGATTGCAGCAGACATCCCTTCCTGATGTTCCTGAGCTTGATTTTACAGTTCCAGCAACTGAGGTATGACCGAGTCCAGAGGCTCATCATTTGACTCGGCATATTTCTGGTCTCCAGCAGTCCTCCAAGTGCCAGAGATATGGGAAGTCCCTGCCGCTGCCTGCTGTGGATTAGACAGTGTGATGTGCTCATCACATTGTGATCTGCAGGCTACTCTAAAGCTAGGTCCCATCAAGGTGTGTGTCTCTGCACGGGGGGAAGGTATGGGTGAGTGCTGTGATGGGTCTTCAATGAAGGTGCCTTCAAACTCCTCTTCAGAGGTTCCTTCACAGCTTGATTGGAAACCCTGGGTCATGGACTCCATCAGCTCTCTCCCAGCTGCGCCTGCGAATGCAAGGAGAGATTATCAGTGCATGGCAGGGGACTGCGTAACAGGAGAAGTAATTCACAGCTTGGTTACCTGATGAATGTTCCACTCCTGGATCCTCACTTGGTAGAGCACCATTGACCTCACCCTCAGCACAGGAACGGTCCAGGTCTTCACCGGCCAGCTGGATGACTCTATTTTCAAAGTCTGTAAGGACCTTGATTTCAGGCACTACTCCACCAGTCTACAACCTCTCCTCTTGTTGTGTGCCAGCTTGTTCTTCATGAATACAGATTGGGAGAGTGTAAGTGGGACACCTGCCAGGCCAGGTGATAAGTATGTCTTGCATGTGTGGATGGTGAGTGGACGGGATGAGGACAATGAAGGTGTGTTTGAGAGAGTGAATGATGATGTCCCTTGAACTCGCAGTGAGTGAGATCCCTGTGGATGTGTGATGGGTTTGTGATTGTGTGAGTTAGAAGTGATGAGAAGAGTGACTTACCCTGAGGAGATCATTCATCCTCCTTCGGCACTGAGTGGCTGTCCTCTTTACAGGACGTTGGCACTGATTACCACTGCCACAGCATCCCAAGCTGGATTTGTGATGTTGCTGGCCCTCCTGCGGTCACAGCAGGGGTAGAGAACATCATGGTGGGCCTCCATGGTGTCCAAAAGGTGTTCGAGGGACGTATCACTAAACTGGGGAGGCAGCAGTCCTCTTGTCTTTCGGGGCCATGTCTTCTGCACAGCAATACTGGGCTGGAAGCACTGGGAGGTGTGTGCAAGGCTACACTTTAAATATGGTGCCTGGCATGATGAAGCAGCAAGGTGACTGCGTTTCCCAGGAATGCATGATTCATGGGGCAGGATTGGGACAATATGGCGTGAAAACTCGCCATTGAATCCGGCGGGAAAAATGTTCTTTTTCCTGCCCACTACAGCACTGAGTAAAAACCTGGGATGATTCCACCCTATGGCTTTTTGTGTGAAAGAGTTCTACATTTCTACCATCATATGATCTCTCCTGAAGTGTCTGGCTCTAATTTTAAAGTACCTCTCCCTTGTCCTAGACTTCCCACCAGCAGAAACATATTCTCTCTATCTACCCCATCAATTTTGTTTAAAATCCTTAGAACCGCAATCAAATCATTTCTTAACTTTCAATATTCCAGGGAATATAAAATAAGTTTATACAATTTCTCTTCATAATCTAAGCCTTAGAATCCTAGTACCCTGATGAATCTGCACTGCATTCTTTCCCAGGACAATATATCCTTCCTAAGGTGCAGTGCCCAGAACTGTACACAGTGCTCCAGTGTTTTCACAAGTGTTTTAAAAATGTATAACCAGTGATTGAACTAATCAGAGAAAATTATTGTCGATTTGAAACAGGAATCAGTGCAGGAGCAACAGCAGGATAAATAGCTGGAAAAGGAGGATTTTATACAAGTTTACTACTAAGGAGATCCTACAAGGGTT
This sequence comes from Carcharodon carcharias, assembly GCF_017639515.1. Classification (NCBI taxonomy): domain Eukaryota; kingdom Metazoa; phylum Chordata; class Chondrichthyes; order Lamniformes; family Lamnidae; genus Carcharodon; species Carcharodon carcharias. Next base: position 173,655,824 of record NC_054472.1, read on the forward strand.
CATAGGCTTTTCAATGTGCTCTCTGTTATAAATGTGAAGGATGGTAGAAATAAGAGGCCTAGATCTTCCAGTCTGCAACAATGCGTAGGGGAGGTAATCAGGTTGTGAGGCGAGGGGTGGGGGGGCTGTTTGCAGGGGGTTGGTTGTGGTGCTCAGTTCAGTAATGCTGGCTAATCTCTGAATTATGCCAAATAATAATCAGTGTAACATTTCTTGAGTAAGTATCCAGCTCGGTCTTGTGTATCTAGCCTAAGTTTCCAATCCTGAGCTCAGAGTTTAGGTTTAGAGACTTTCACGGAGGGTTCCAGGCAGTGCAAATCAGCCCATCAGAAGTTTACACTTCCTGGGCAAAGTCAGCACATGTGCATGTGCCAGGACTTCTGCAGGATCCGGACACACAACACAGACTTAAGTCAAGAATTTGTTGCTCTAAACATCGGAAGATTTGGGCCAGAGAAAAATTAAAACCTCTCCGCGGTTTTAATTTCATATGCAGTAATATATCTAGTACATTTATCATTTTACTATACTTCTGGTATCGTATTACAGTAAAGAATTAGAGAACCAGATGGGGGACAAATATGTTAGATCTCAGTTAAGAACAGGGTCATCTCCGTATAATACATAAGAACCCCTCAAACCGTGGCAGACTAATTCTAGTTTATTTGACTTTGTCCCAATAAACAGTTTTACTAAACCAATTCCCTGGTACTGGTCTCTCCTATTTACTTTATCTTACCAGGCCACTCTTCTTAAACTTATAAGGTTGGAAATATGGAGGCCTAAATGCATCATAGTAATTTCATTACAGGTACGAGGCAGAATTTAATTCTCCCCCCCAGTGGTGGCCTGCAAGACAAGGTGGGAGAGGGGATATCTAATAAGGTGGAAAGATGCGGGGTGAAGATCCCACTGCCTTCCCAACTCCTCCCGCTTAGGCCTCAAGGGAAGGCTCAAGGACGGCCTTCCCACCCTGAAGCCAATTGAGGCCCTTAAGTGGCCACTTAAGGGCTACCTAACCCTCATCCTTGTAAAGCTGGTATTCAACCAGGAGTTGAAGTTAGAGTAAAAGCCAAATAAACCTTCATGAGAATACTTGCAGTTGGATAGGGGAGTTCTTTCTACTTATGCAGCCCATGCCCAATGGAGAGACCGGCTAGAGGCATGGGTTGCCCATGGTTGACATCTCTTGTCAGCTCAAAAAGTTAATACCCCTTCCCTTTTCGCCAGGGTTTTCCCGTGAGCCCGCCTTATTAACTTTCACTCCAGGCCCCAGTGGCAGTCCTGCAGCCAGTGGCCATCACTGCTGGTGGTGCTCTCGGGGGTGGGATATTGTCCTGACACCAGTGAGGACCCCAACACGAACTAGGTAAGGGCCAGATTGGCACTAATTAGGGTCAGCGGGGCATAGAATGACCACGATGGGGTTGCCACCGGCTCTCCGGTGTGCTCACTGTGTCAAATTATATATTTACATTGGGCAGCTTTGACAGTGCTGATGTTAGAAGCACTAAATGGAGTTAGTTGCCATGATATTTATTCAGGGCTGTGAAGAGAGTGGAGGGTGATGGGAAGATGTCTGGGTGGGAAACACTGAAGTAAGGTGTTCTGCAGGATTTAAGTGCACAACATCTTTTACATTATATAAGGTTTGTTTCCCAACAGCCAGCCTGTCTGGCAGGACAGGAAAGCAGCAAAGGTGCAGATGCCAGGAAAAGTGGGAACTGGAAATCCTGGTGGGAGGGATTTGGAGATTGCAAGGGAGGGGGTTGAGGGGGTCAGAGATTACAGGAAGTGGGAGAATAGAAACTGCAGGGGTGGGAAAACAAAAGTAACACTATTGGACCTGGAGGAAACATTTCTGCACTTCCTGGAGTTACACAACCTCTTTTAAAGATTTGAGTGATCAATATGCTTCTTCTAAGGGCAGGTCAGAGGCCAGGAATGGCGAGTAACTCATATCCTGACTCCCCAAAGCCTGTCCACCAGCTACAAAGCACAAGTCAGGGGTGTGATAGAATACTCCTCACTTGCCTGGATGAATGCAGCTCCAACAACACTCAAGAAGCTTGACACCATCCAGGACAAAGCAGCCTGCTTGATTGGCTCTCCATCCACAAACATTCACTCCCTCTACTACCGACTCACAGTGGCAGCAGTGTGTACCATCTACAAGATGCAATGCAAGAACTCACCAAGGCTCCTTAGACAGATAGCACCTTCCAAACGCACGACTGCTACCATTTAGAACGAGATGGGCAGCAGACACACGAGAACACCATCACCTGGAAGTTCCCCTCCAAGCCACTCACCATCCTGACTTGGAAATATATCACCGTTCCTTCAATCTCGCTAGATCAAAATCCTGAAACTCCCTCCCTAACGGCACCACATGGACTGCTGTGGTTCAAGAAGAGAGCTCACCTCCGCCTTCTCAAGGGCAATTAGGGATGGGCAATAAATGCTGGTCCAGCCAGTGACGTTCACATTCCATGAAAGAATAATAATAAAAAATAAAGTGCCCACAGGAGGTTGGTTAGAAAAATTGAAGCGCACAGGATAGGAGGTAACATACTGGCATGGATTAAGGATTGGTTAACAGACAAAAAACAGAGTAGGAATAAACGGGACACTCTGGTTCTGGCAGGACGTGACTAGTGGGGTGCCGCAAGGGTCAGTACTTGGGCCCCAGCTGATGAGGGGACAAAATGTAATATTTCAAAGTTCATGGATGACACAAAGCTAAGTGGGAATGTGTGTTATGAGGAAGATGCAAAGCAGCTTCAAAGGGATTTTGACAGATTTAGTGGGCAGAATTTGGGCCCAAACCAATCTCCGGCAGGCGCAGAGCCAATCGCTGCCAATGAAGCAGGCCGCACCGCCATTTTACGTGGGTAGGTCAATTAAGGTCCGCCCAGTGTGACGTCCAGCGGGAAGTGCTATGCGCTCCCTGTGTGAGCATGGGGAATGCCTAAAAGCAAGAGTGTGCTCTTTTGTGCATGCGCACATCTCCCTGAGGCTAAGTGCAGCATGTCACATGAGTTGGGACGTGTTCATAATTTACAGAATAACTTTATTAAAATTTTTAAAACCCTGCATGAAACCTCATTCCACCGGTGGATGAGGTTTCATGTTTTATCTATTGACCGCCGGGGCTCCTGGCCTGCCCACCAACCTTAAGGTTGGACAGGCAGGTCTTTTAATTGATTAAATGATCCTGTCAATGGCCTCAATTGGCCATTGACAGGTCGGCGGGCCCGCAGCTGATTTTGCTGCGCTCCCGCCTTCCTGAAAATTTAACTGGGGCGGGATGACATCCAGGACTCCGCCCGACGTCATCCTGCATCATTTTACGCGTCGGCGAGCGGGCCCTACCCCCTGCTCGCCGACAGCAAAATTCTGCCCACTGATTGGGCAAGAACATAGCAGATGGAATATAAATAAATGTTAGTTAGTAGGAATAGATGTGGAGAGTATTTCTTAAATGGTGAGCAATTAGAAAGTGTAGATGTACAAAAGGACCTGGGTGTCCTCATCAATAAGTCACTGAAGGCTAACATGCAGGTACAGCAAGCAGTTAGGGAGGCTAAGGATACGTTAGCCTTTATCACAAGAGGATTTGAGCACAGGAGTAGCAAAGTCTTGATTCAATTGCATAGAACCTTGGTTAGACTTGGAGTACTGTGTACAGTTTTGATTCCCTCACCTTAGGAAGAATATTCTTGCCATAGAGGGAGTGCAATGAAAGTTCACCAGACTTGTTCCCAGGATGGCGAGACTATCCCATGAAGAAGAGAGATTGGGGAAACTGGGCCTGTATTCTTCACAATTTCGAAGAATGAGAGGTGATCTCGTTGAAACCGACAAAATGCTTAAAGGGATGGACAGGGTAGACGCAGGTTTCACCTGATTGGGGAATCTAAAACCAGGGGGGCACAATTTTAAAGTAAAGGCGAAGTAAACACAAATACAAAGAACTCATTAAGCATTCTTGTCTTGCCCTGCACCCCTAAGCATCTCTCACCCTCTTTGTCCCTAATAGGATCCATTCCACTTCCTACTACCCACTTTTAAATGCTTGTAGAAGATTTTTGAGTTCCCTTTTATGATGATTGCCATTCTATTCTCAAACATTCTCTGCCTGTTTTATTTTCCTCTTCACCTCCTCTCTCAATCTATTATTTGACTTGGTTCTTACGTGAAGAATTCACCTAACATGCATCAAACACCCTCCTTTGTTGTTTTATCATAATTTTTATCTCCCTCATCATCCAGGAAGGCCTGTTTTTGGCTCCTGTTCCTTTCACCCTTGTTGGAATGTACCTAACCTATAGCTGAAGCATCTCTTCCCTAAAGATCACCCATTGTTCCATTACAATTTTTTCTGTCAGCCTGTGATTCCATTTTTTTCCTGGTTATATCAGATCACTTATCATCACATTGAAATTAGCCCTCTTCCAATCTGGAAGTTCTATATTAGATTGTTCCTTGCTCTCCTCATTACTAATCTAAACCTGATGATACAATGGTCATTCTTTCCCACTTAGTCAATTTGGCCCACCTCATTTCTCAGTACCAGATCAAGCAATGCTTCCTTTCTAGTTGGGTTGAGAACATACTGATCAAGGAAGTTTTCCTAAACATACCTCAGAAATTGCTCCCCCTCCTTACCCTTTACTCTAACATTATCCCAACTGACATTTGGATAATTAAAGTCCCCCAGTATCACCACTCTATAATTTTGCACATTTGGAGGCCTATAGAATACCCAAGAAGCATGACCTAACATCTTAAGCCTCTGGAGTCTAGACGGGTGGACTCTGTCCTTGCGCCTTCAAGGGCACCCCCTCTGTCCGACACTTCCCTAGTCATTATAGCCAACCCGCGTCCCTTTTCTCCTACTGTATCTTTTCTGAACTCTTTATGGCCTTGTATATTAAGCGTCCAGTCCTCAACCATTTTTAAGCTACATTTCCATTATTGACATTACATCATATTCCCACACTGCTATTTGTGCTTGGATCTCACCAGCCTTATTCACCACATTTATGTCTCAACTTCTGAACAAAGACCATTCAGCTTTCAAATATACAAGTCATGTTGTTATAATCCCATTATGTGGACACTTTAACCCTGGCATTCTCCTGCAAGATGTAGTCACAGTCAAATGGTACAAGATAAATATTATTAATGAAATTCATGTTTAGAATTACCTCAAAAGTGAAACCTTTTGTTCTGTTTATATAATGCTCCAGGCTCTTAGGACGCTTTGGAATTTGCCTGGTTTCTTTAGCTGTTTGAAAGTTAATATTGGGCCTGAACTTCCTCAGAGTGGCAATCAGCGTTGGATTTTTTTACCTTAAATATTTTCCCATCCTGTCTCGCCTGACCTTCTGACTCAGGTTGGGTGAGATCTGAGTATGCAGCGTGTCTTTGAGGCATAGCATCGAAAAGCAGTTCTGTCGAAGGGAAGGAGGCCCTTTTTGATGGCACAACTGCCATAAGCCAGGTTAGTTAAAGATCCATTAAAGTATAAAGGTCTTTGAAAGGCCAGGGAGAAGGTAAGTGTATAATAGGATTTTGGGGGTGTCAGAAGTTGAGGGGGGATGTTAGAGGTCAGGGGGATGCTGGAGGTCGGGAGCGTGTCTGAGGTCGGGGTGGTCGAGGTCAGGGAAGTCGGAGGTCGGGGCGGGTGTGTCGGAGGTCTGGGGTGTCGGAGGTTGGGGAGTTGAGGTCAGGAGAGTCAGAGGTCAGGGGTGGGTTGGAGGTTGAGGGGGGTCAGTGGTTGGGGGAGGGTATCGGGCCTCAGCAAGGGAGGGTGTCGAGCCTTGGGGCGGGTTGCATCAAGCCTTGTTGGTAGTGAGGGTGGTGGGGCCTTGGGCCTCGGGTGTTGTGTTGGGTCAGGTCTGGAGGGGGTGTGGAGGTAAAAATCAGGCTTCACTGGGGCAGGGAGGAGGGAGAGTCTTCATGGGTGGTGGAGGAATCTCGTGGGCTGAGGAGTTCCTGTTGGGGGGGTGTAGTCCCTTAGGGGTGGGGCAAACCCCTGGGGGGTAACGAGTTGTGTGGGGGATTCGCCAGTGGAATGGGCAGAGACCCCTGGGAGATTGGGGTGGGGGGAGGTGGGTGGGGGACTCCCATAGGGGGTCAGTCTGGGTTTGTGCAATAGCTACCCAGAAGAGAGAAGAGGTTTTAATTCTAACTTTTTCAGGGTAACTATTGATGTAACCTAATCGGAACCATCTGAAGTTTGCAATTTGAATCACATTTTCAGATGATTCCTGGTGCAGGGCAGTTACCAGGGGAAGTTTGCACTCCTGGGCAATTGCTGTGCAAATCTTACCTGTGAACCTCTGAAGGGGTTTCCTCAATACAATGCCCTGGAGCTTGGAAGTTACGGCCCAATAATTTTTGCATGACAGACCATTCCTAATGGGACTAAAAGCCAACAAATCCCCTTGGCTTGTTAGCTTATATCCTAGAGTTTTAAAAATGTGACCCCAGGGATATTAGATTGCAGCTATGGGGAGAGATTAGGTAGGCTAGAGTTGGTTTCCTGAGAACAGAGGAGGCTAAGGGGTGACCTAATTAAGGTGTACAAAATTATGGCCTAGATAGGGTAGACAGGAAATACTTTCGTCCCCAAGCTGAGTGGTCAATTTCCAGAGGACATAGATTTAAGGTGATTGGTAGAAGGATTAGAGGGGACATGAAGAAAAACCTTTTCACCCAAAGGGTGGTGGGCATCTGGAATTCGCTGCCTAAATTGGTGGCTAAGGCTGAGACACTCAACTCACTTAAAAGGTACCTGGATCTGCATCTGAAGTGCTAATAACCTGCAAGGCTATGGACCAGATGCTGGAAAGTGGGATTAAAATGAGCACCTAGTTTCTTTTTTCTCTTTTTTGACCGGTGCAGACACAATGGGCTGAATGGCCCCTTTCTGCACTGTAACTTTCCTATGGTTCTATGGTTCTATTGTTATGCATTTTCCAGAATTCCCTAGATCTTCGGAAGTTCCCCATTGATTGGAAGGTAGCAAATGTAACCTCACAATTCAGGAAAGCAGGGAAGGAGAAAACACAGAACTATAGGCCAGTTAGCCTGACTTCAGAAATATGTAAAAATGCTAGAATCTTATAAGGCATGCAGCAGAAAAACACTTAGAAAAATCATAATATGATTAGGCAGAGACAACATAACCTTATGAAAGTAATATTAGACAGGATTTTGGCTTTTGTGTTGGGACTCTGACGTTGAAGTCAAATGGGAGTATTGACCCCTGCAGCATGTGGGGATTAGACACCGGGCAGTGTATTTCCCTGAATTAGCCAATTAGTGGTCGGAGTCCAATTATGTATGGCAGGACTGTGAGGCCATCCTTTATGTTGAGGTCCCCTCTCAGCAACTTCTGAAAATTTTCATGTAAAAATCACAATTGCCGGCCACCAACATCAAGGAGGAACCCCTTTCTATTGGCTAACAGGCCAATAACTTTGCTTAATTGACTACCTACCTCTTCTGGGCAGTTAGCTAGTATGTTGCCAATTCCGCCTCTGGGAAAATGACCTGTGGTGGGATGATGCAGGCTTACTGGCATGTCAGCTAGGAATGCAAATTTTTACACCTCCCACCTCTGTGCTCAGTCCCAAATGAAAATTCTGCCCATTGCGTTTGACAAATCCTTTGGCATTTTTTTAAGGCTACAACTAGCAGAATAGATAAGGAGGAACAAGTAGAGCAGTATATTTCGATTTTCTAAAAGTATTCAATGAGGTGCCACACTACATGTTGTTACACAATATTAAAGCCATTGGGATTAGTATTAGGATTTAGTCTAGATTTTTTACTCAAATCTCTGAATTAGAAAACAAACTCACAACCTTCTAACTAACAGGGATGAGACCTACCAACAGAGCCACAACTAACAGCATATGCACCATAAGGAACTTGGAAAGCCAGGCATAAGTCCTTCTGCTGGTCTCCAGTGTGAGCATTTTTTTAAAGTGGCAACAGAGACGTAAGTCATTTCAGGGAAATTTAGGTCCATATCTACTCAGGCACTGATTCTGAGAAGTTTTTTTGCAGTAATCTTCTTAGACTTTAAGAAAAAAGAGATTTGACACTGCTAAATCCATTCTGTAAAAATAAATCAAATTTTGGCAAATTGCCTAGTTGTAGCCTAGTCATGTGTCTGACTGAAAGCAGAAGGTTATGATTAGGAATAGTTTAAGCATTTTTTCTAATCAGTATTGCACATACATAAGATGGGCATATTTCATTCAGTTCACTACTTTTGCTACTGTATATTAGTAACTTTTGAAGAGTATGCATTCAGGCCAGAGCCTACAATTGGCCTGATGACACAGTGTTATATATAGTATAGCTTGTATCTAACATCTGGATCAGGTATGAGCTCTGAAGAAAATTCAAAACTGCAGCTTAGCAAATTCAAAAACATGAAATTACATTGCAGAAATACAGTACAGAAACAGACCGTTCAACTACTAAGTTATTCTACTTAATCTAATTGTAATAAATAGTTTAGAAAGTTACAGTATGGCAGGCCAGTTCGGCCCAGTGGAATGTACATCATGTGGAGTGCGAAGTCATGGACGCACCATGTGGCCTAGACAAACACATCTGCAGGAAGTGTCACCAGCTGTAGAAGGTTGAGTTCTGGGTTTCAAAATTCGAGCGGTGGCTGGAGTCACTGTTGTGCACTGTGAGGCTGAGAATATGTGGTTAGCATGCTTAGGGAGGTGGTCATATTACAGATTAGGAGCATGCAGGCAGAGAGGGAATGGGTGACCGCCAGGCAGTTTAGGAAAACCAGGAAAGTAATGTAGGAATCCCCTGAGTCTATCTTGTTTATTAATTGGTTTTCCATTTTGGATACAGGTGAGGATGATGGTTCCTCAGGGGAGAGCAGCTAGAGCAAAGTCCATGGCATCCTCGGTGGCTCAGCTGCACAGGAAGAGAGGAAGAAGAGCGGAACAGCAATAGTGATAGGAAACTCAATAGTCAGGGGATCAGACAGGTGTTTCTGTGGCAATAAACATTACTCCAGGATGTATGTTGCTTCCTGGTGCCAGGGTCAAGAATATCAAGAGTGGCTGCAGGACATCTTTTTGTGGGAGGATGAACAGCCAGAGGTCATGGTCCGCATTGGTAACAATGACATAGGTAGGAAGACGGATGAGGCTCTCAAAGCAGATTTTAGGGAAATTAAAAAGCAGGACCTCAAGAGCAGTAATCTCAGGGTTACTCTCAGTGCCACTTGCTAGTGAGCATAGCAAAAGGAGGATTGATCGATCGAACGCATGGCTGGAGAATTGTTGCAGGAGGGAGGGCATCAGATTTCTGAGACATTGGGACTGGGTCTGGGGCAGGTAGGACCTGTACAAGATGGACAGGTTATACATTAACAGGACCAGGACTAACACCCTCACAGGGAGATTTGCCAGTGCTGTTTGGGAGGGTTCAAACTAGCTTGACAGGGAGATGGGAACCTGAGGAGCAGCTCAAATTGGAGGGAAGTAAAGCTGGTAAGAGGAAGTAGAAAAGTAGCAAGCAAAATTAGAAAGCAGGCAAAACAAAGGTGAGCATCAACTAGGCTCAGAATGCGGAATAACGTCAAAAAGATTAAGTTAAGGACACTTTACCTGAATGTATGCATTTGCAACAAGGTAGATGATATAAAGGCACAAATAGAAGTAAATGGATATGGTTAAATTGTCATTACGGAAATGTGGCTGCAGGATGACCAAAACTGGGAACTGAATAGTCAAGGATATTTTGCATTTAGGAAGGACAAGAAAAAGGGAAATAGAGGTGGTGTTGTGCTGATAATAAGGAATTGAATCAGTACATTAGTAAGGGAGGATCTCAGATCTGAAGAACAAAATGTGGAATCTGTTTGCGTGGAGCTAAGAGACAGCAAGATACAGCAAACATTGGTAGGAGGCCACTAAACACTACTGATTGTGTGCAGTGTGGTACTAATCAGGAGATTAGAAAAGCATGTAGCAGAGATAGTACAGTAATCATGGGTGACTCCGATCTGCATATACATTGAGTAAACCTAATGAGCGCTAATGCTTTGGAGGAAGAGTTTCTGCAGTGTATTAGAGATGGTTTTCTAGAGCAGTATTTAAGGAATGGACTAGAAAACAGGTTATTTTAGATTTAGTATTATGTAACAAGAAAGGGCTAATTAATAATCATGCTGTAAAAGAACATTTAGGGATGAGTGACTACAATATAATTGTACATTATGTTTGAAAGTGAGGTTGTTCAATCTGTAGATAAAAACAAAAAACTGCAGATGCTAGAAATCCAAAACAAAGATAAAAATGCCTGGAAAAACTCAGCAGGTCTGACTGCATCTACAGAGAGGAACACAGTTAATGTTTCGAGTCCATATGACTCTTCAACAGAACTTAGGAAAAATAGAAAAGTTGAAATATAAGCTGGTTTTAAGGTGGGGAGGTGGGACAAGTAGAACTGGATAGAGGGCCAGAGATAGCCAAAAGATGTTAAAGACAAAAGGACAAAGAGGTGTTGAAGGTGGTGATATTATCTAAGGAATGTGCTAATAGGTGACATTAAGGGTAGAAAGCAGGACGAGCAAGGTACAGATAGCCCTAGTGGGAGTGGGATGGGGGGGAAGGGATCAAAATAGGCTAAAAGGTAGAGATAAAACAACGGATGGAAATACATTTAAGAACAATGGAAATAGGTGGGAAAAGAAAAATCTATATAAATTATTGGAAAAAAGGGGGATCAGAAAGAGGGTGGGGATGGAGGAGAGAACTCATGATCTAAAATTGTGGAACTCAATATTCAGTCCAGAAGGCTGTAAAGTGCCCAGTTGGAAGATGAGGTGCTGTTCCTCCAGTTTGCGTTGAGCTTCACTGGAACATTGCAGCAGGCCAAGGACAGACATGGGGGCATGAGAGCAAGGTGGAGTGTTGAAATGGCAAGCGACAGGTAGGTCTGGGTCATGCCTGCGGACAGACCGAAGGTGTTCAGCAAAGCGGTCACCCAGTCTGCGTTTGGTCTCTCCAATGTAGAGGAAACCGCATTGGGAGCAGCAAATGCAGTAGACTAAATTGAGGGAAGTGCTGCTTCACTTGAAAGGAGTGTTTGGACCCTTGGACGGTGAGGAGAGGGGAAGTAAAGGGGCAGGTGTTGCACCTTTTGCAGTTGCATGGGAAGGTGCCGTGGGAGGGGGTTGAGATGTAGGGGATGATGGAGGAGTGGACCAGGGTGTCCCGGAGGGAACGATCCCGGCGGAATGCCACTGGGGGTGGTGAAGGGAAGATGTGTTTGGTGGTGGCATCATGCTGAAGTTGGCGGAAATGGCAGAGGCTAGTGGGGTGATACGTGAGGACAAGGGGGACCCTATCATGGTTCTGGGAGGGAGAGGAAGGTGTGAGGGCGGATGTGCGAGAGATGGGCCGGACATGGTTGAGGGCCCTCCACCGTGGGTGAAAAACCTCAGTTAAGGAAGAAGGAAGTCATGTCAGAGGAACTGTTTTTGAAAGTGGCATCATCAGAACAGATGCGACGGAGGTGAGGGAACTGAGAGAATGGGATGGAGCCCTTACAGGAAGCGGGGTGTGAGGAGCTGTAGTCGAGGTAGCTGTGGGAGTCGGTAGGCTTGTAATGAATATTGGTGGACAGTCTGTCACCAGAAATAGAGACAGAGAGGTCGAGGAAGGGAAAGGAAGTATCAGAGATGGACCATGTGAAAATGATGAAGGGGTGGAAATTGGAAGCAAAATTAATAATTTTTTCCAGATGAGAGCATGAAGCAGCACTGAAGCAATCAGCGATGTACCAGAGAAAGATAAATACAAAAAAACTGCGGATGCTGGAAATCCAAAACAAAAACAGAATTACCTGGAAAAACTCAGCAGGTCTGGCAGCATCGGCGGAGAAGAAAAGAGTTGATGTTTCGAGTCCTCATGACCCTTCGACAGAACTTGAGTTCGAGTCCAAGAAAGAGTTGAAATATAAGGTGGTTTAAGGTGTGTGGGGGGGGCAGAGAGAGAGAGAGAGAGAGAGAGAAGTGGAGGGGGGGGGTGTGGTTGTAGGGACAAACACTTCTATCACTGCTTGTTTGTCCCTACAACCACAACCCCCCCCACTTCTCTCTCTCTCTCTCCACCCCCCCCACACACCTTAAACCAACTTATATTTCAACTCTTTCTTGGACTTGAACTCAAGTTCTGTCAAAGGGTCATGAGGACTCGAAACGTCAACTCTTTTCTTCTCCGCCGATGCTGCCAGACCTGCTGAGTTTTTCCAGGTAATTCTGTTTTTGTACCAGAGAAAGAGTTGTGGGAGGGGGCCGGAGTAGGACTGGAACAAGGAATGTTCCACATAACCCATAAAGAAACAGGCATAACTGGGGCTTCCTGTGCTGGGGAGAGGGATTCCCCAACTGTCTCAGGGAGATTACTGACAGTCTAAAAAACTTTAAAAATAGAAAATTAAAAAATTATTAACATGTCACACCAGATGGGACATGTTAAAAAGTACAGAAACTTTAAAATTTTTAAAAATGGACATGAACCCTCATCCCATCAGTGGATGAGGTTTCATGTTTTCTCAGAAGCCCGCCAACCTTAAGGTTGGACGGGCAGGGTTTTTAATTATCTTAATTATACTGTCAATGGCCTCAATTGGCCATTGACAGGTTGGCGGGCGGATAGCTGATTTCACTGTCCGCCCGCCTTCCTAAAGGTTTAATTGGACCGGGATAACGTTCGTGGGAACCCGGTGTCATTTTCGCGTCAGCGAGCAGACCCCGCTCCCAACTCGCCGATGGGAAAATTCTGGCCAGTAAGTGGGCAAGAACATGGCAGATGGATATATAAAGTGGAAAGATGTGAGGTTACCATTTTGGCAGGAGGAACAGGTGTGGAGAGTATTTCTTAAATGGTGAGCAATTAGAAAGTTTAGATGTACAAAGATGTACTCATCAGTAAGTCATTGAAAGCTAACATGCAGGTGCAGCAAGTAATTAGGAAGGTTAGTGCTAAGTTAGCCTTTATTGTAAGAGGATTTGAGTACATGTGCAGTGAAGTCTTTCTTCAGTTGTACAGAACCTTGGTTAGATTGCACCTGGAGCACTGTGTGAAGTTTCAGTCCCCTTAACTTAGGAAGGATATCATTGTTATAGAGGGAGTGCAACGAACGTTCACCAGACTGGTCCCCAGAATGGTGGGACTGTCCTATGAAGAAAGATTGGAGAAACTGGGTTTGTGTTCTCTAGAGCAGCGATGGGCAACCTAGCCCAGAAGAAAAAACAGTAAAAACTGGGAAATAAAAGTACTGGTCCGAAATGGTCTTGCATACCTTAAAAGGGAACATCTGTAAAAACTGGGAAATAAGAGTACAGCCACGAACTGTTTTTTTCCTTCTGGGAGGCTAGTGAGTGGGTGCATGAGTGGCCCTCCTACATCTCAGTGAGCCGCAAGATTGAAATCAGACATGTGCACTAACCAAGACCCCATGAATAAGGATTTGCGGGACGTGCCAGTTGAACCGTAGCAGTGCTTTGATTGAACGCAGAGGGAGTGCACAGCTCTCATAGTCAATGAAGTGTGCAATTAGCACGCACATTAGCACACACCTCACTTCACATGCCCTTGCTTTCCGTGAGTATCACTTTAGTCATACTGGTAGGAAAAAAGAACTATGTGGATGGAAACCAATGGAATCTGGCAACCCTGCATCTGGGCAACGGTCAAATGAAATGTCTTGGGGGCTGCACTCAGAACCCTGATAGTCTGCATGCGACTGCAGGCTGCAGATGGCCCATCACTGCTCTAGAGTTTCAAAGAATGAGAAGTGATCTCATTGAAACCTCCAAGTACTTATAGGGATAGCCAGGGTAGATGCAGGTAAGATGTTTCCCCTGAATGGGGAGTCAAAAAACAGGGGGCACAATTTAAAAAGAAGGGGGAAGCCACTTGTGGCCGAAATGAGGAAAACTTTTTTTTTACTCAGACAGTTGTGAATCTTTGGAATTCTTTACCCCAAAGGGCTGTGGAAGCTCAGTCATTGAGGATGTTTAAAACAGAGATTGACAGAGTTCTAAATATCAATGACATAAAGGGATTTGGGGTAGTGTGGGGAAAAAGGCATTGAAGTGGATGTTCAGCCATGATTGTATTGAATGTCAGAGCAGGCTCAATGGGCTGAATTGCCTACTCCTGCTGCAATGTTCCTAACCCATACTGGTCTATGTTAGTCTTTATGCTATACTATTCTCCCAACCAACTCTATCTGCATAATCTTCTGCATATCCATATATTCCTTCTCTGTCATGCATTTCTCTAGCTTCCATTAAATCAGGCTGGTTCAATCCAATTGAATAACTATATTATCTAAGTTAGGTGCAGTTTTCACCTTCTCCATTTGGGTGGCAAACTGACAGAAGAGATTTCTTGCCTGTAATGAAATCCACCCGATATTCAATTCTATTTTGGGTGAGTTCTGAAATGGGCCCTACAATAACTACTTCACCAATTTTTCATCCAAGCCTTGAAGATAAAAATTACCACCACACGCAGGGTTGCCAGATTCCATTGGTTTCCATCCACATAGTTCTCTTTTCCTACCAGTATGACTAAAGTGATACGGAAAGCAAGGGCATGTGAAGTGAGGTGCGTGCTAATTGCACACTTCACTGACAATGAGAGCTGTGCACTCCCTCTGCATCCAATCAAAGCACTGCTACGGTTCAATTGGCACGTCCCGCAAATCCTTATTCATGGGGTCTTGGTTAGTGCACATGTCTGATTTCAATCTTGCGGCTCACTGAGATGAAGGAGGGCCACTCATGCACCCACTCACTAGCCTCCCAGAAGGAAAAAAACAGTTCGTGGCTGTACTCTTATTTCCCAGTTTTTACAGATGTTCCCTTTTAAGGTATGCAAGACCATTTCAGACCAGTATTTTTATTTCCCAGTTTTTATTGTTTTTTCTTCTGGGCTAGGTTGCCCATCGCTGCTCTAGAGAATACAGACTCAGTTTCTCCAATCTTTCTTCATAGGATGGTCCCATCATTCCGGGGACCAGTCTGGTGACTGGTTAAAGTTAAAGATAGGTGTAGGACTCAAATTACAGTTATAATCACACCATTAGGACTATTTCAAAGTAAAGCTCAATAATCTGGGGATTAAAGTCCAGAACCAAATTCAAGTTCTGATTCTCCTCTCATCTAGCCCAAAATTGGGAATAGCATGTAAATTGTTTGTCAGTTGATATAATTTGGCTATTTGCAGATTTTGAACATCACCATTATAATTTCCTGGTAATTAAGACAATTGTGATATAAACTTTATCCCAGCAGAAGATTTTAAACTGACTTCAAATATTAAAATGCATAACCAGTAGTCCAAATCTATATCTTAATTTTGTCAATGTATTCAGGTCATTATTAATGTTTGTTTTGGACAAGAATTGGAATCTACACCTCAACTATTAGCTTCCTCTTGTAGTTAAGTGAGACCCAATCATGAAAATTGATGATGTATTCTCTCAACATCATTGAGCAGACATGAAATGAAACCTGACCCCCATCTTGTCAATTTTGCTTTTAGTAACCTGTCCTAGCTCTCTGCTTATGACTCCACCTCCACATCTATCCTTCTTTCTATCTTCCTCCTTAAAGCATTTTGAGATGCTTTGAAAGTTAAAGATACAAGTTGTTGTTGGTAAGTGTAGAAGTTCATAAAAAGTAAAGAAATACATAGTAATCCAAGCTACAAATATATCCAGTCACAGTTAGAATATTGTGTATAGGTTTGCTGACCCATTATAGAAAGGATATAAAAGCTACAGAAAGTATTCAGCATAGATTCACCAGGACGGTGCCAGAGTTGGGAAACCATACATTATTGGGTGTCTTAAAATACTGGGACTATTTCCACTGGAGAATCTTTAAAGATTTTTAAAGTTAATGAGTTTTGATAGAGTATATATGGAAATATTATTACCTTTGGACCCAGGGACAGGAGTTATCAGTTTACAATGATCAGTAAGAGAGTGCATAAATATTAGGGGAATGCTTTTAACACGAGTTGTACATTACAATAGGAGTACACTTCAAAAGTACTTCATTAACTACAAAGCACGTTGGGGTGTTCTGAGGTCATGAACATGCTATATATATGAATATCTTTCTTTCTTTCATGGAATATTTTGCCACAGGTTATGGCTGGTGCTGAGACCTTTAAATATTTTAAGAAACTATTGGATAAATATTTGAACCAGAGAAACCTGCAAGGTTATAGAGAGAAGGCAGAACAGTATGATTAGTTTTAGATTGCTCTAACACAAAGCTGACACAGGCATTATGAACCAAATGGTGTTCATAGGAATATAGGACTTAGGAACAGAAGTAGGCCATTCATCCCTTCAAGCCTGCTCCACCATTCAATACGATTCTGCCTGATCTGGTTGTGGTGTCAACTCCACTTTGCTGTCTGCTCCCCATAACCCTCAGCTCCCTAGGCTATCAAAAACCTGTCTAACTCTGCCTTGAATAAATTCAATGACCCAGCTACCAGTGCTTTCTGGGGAAAATAATTCCACATACTTACAACCTTTGAGAGAAAAAAATTCTCCTCATCTTTGTTTTAAACAGTAGATCTCTTAGTCTTAAAGTGTGTCCCCTGGTTCTAGTCCCTCCCACAAGTAGAAACATCCTCCCGGTATCTACCCCATCAAATCCCCTCAGGATCTTACATGTTTCAGTAAGATCACCTCTCATTCTTCTAAACTCCAATGGGCATAGGTCCAACCTGTTCAAGCTTTCTTCATAAGATAAGACCCTCACCCCAGGAATATGTTGACTAAACCTTCTCTGAACTACTTCAAATGCAATTATTTCTCTTTTCAAATCAGCAGACCAAAACTGTGTACAGTACTCCAGATGTGGTCTGACCAATTCCCTGTACAGCTGCAGTAAAACTTCCCTACTTTTGTATTCCATTCCCCTTGCAATAAATATCAACATTCCACATGGCACCTTAATAACTTGCTGTACCTGCATACTAACTTTTTTTGTGATTCATGTACCAAGACACCCAGATCCCTCTCTACCACCTAGTTTTGCAATATCTCTTCATTTAAATAGTATACTTCTTTTCTATTCTTCCTGCTAAAGTGCATAAGTTCACATTTTCCCACATTATAGTCCATCTGCCAAATGTTTGCCTATTCACTTAACCTGTCTATATCTCTTTGCAGACTCTCTACCTCCTCTTGACAACTTACTTTCCCACCTATCTTGGTGTCATCAGCAAATTTAGCTACAATACCTTTCATCCAAATCATTGATGTGATTGTAAATAGTTGGGGCCCCAGCACTAATCCCTGTGGCACTCCACTTGTTACAGCTTTCCAACCCAAAATAGACCCATTTATCCTTACTCTCTGGTTCCTGTTAGCTAACCAATCCTTTATCTATGTGCTGTAAACTTTTCTTCAATCTAAAGTTTCAAATTGGTTCACAAAGTTAAATTCTCAAAAAGGGCTCATTTAATAATGAATATTTCACCAAATAGTTGAATATTTGATGAGATGTACCAAGCTCAGTGAACATAGGCCAGAGAGGGAAATTATAGTAAAAGCTGCACTCCTAGGTGAGAAGTTTCTCCCCATCGGGCGGGCCGTTCGGGAGCTGGTGTGGGTGGGCGCAGAGCCAATCACTGCCTGCGATCGATTCCATGTCGCCATTTTATGTGGGTGGGCCAATTAAGGCCTGCCCAGTGTGAGGCGTGGCTCCCGAGGATAGCAGGAGTGGCCAAGCGGTGGTGGGAGTGCAATGACGGCAGGGTCCAATGGCGATCCAGCGGCCTGTTCAAATAGAGCGCAGGCAGCCTTGTAAAAGGCTGTTCATCAAGGCCAACAGAAGGGCTCCCCAGAACACTGCTGGACAGCAGGCCAGGCAGGAGGGTAGGGCATCAGGGCAGTGTGCCCCTTGGTATTCTGATGAGTGCCTAGCTGCCCTCCTGGAGGAGGTGGCAGCACGGTGGGAAGTCCTCGTTCCGAGGGACAGGAGGAGGAGGGCTCCCCCCCTCTGACCAAACGTGCCTGGGAGGAGGTGGCAGACATAGTCAGCGCGCATGACATGGTGCAACGCACATGGCTCCAATGCCATATGCGATTCAACAACCCCTTGTGCTTGGGGAGGGTGAGTACCATATTGGCAGAGGTCACTTAACACAGCAGGTAGGCTTTCCCCTGCAGCCCCCTCCCCCACCAACTTTGAATTAATTTACAGCATTGAATCCTTTACGGCATGTTTCCCTCACTGGATGGGCCAGCAGATATTGCCCATGCCTAGATCACCCTGAGAGAGTAGTGCTGAGATGGGTTCTGCACCCGCAACATGTGTTAGACTGACACCAGGGTACTGCTTTGGAGGCAACCTCAAGGATCTGCACCTAGGCGCAGTGCTGGAACTGCGAAACATGTCACAGTCAGAATGCTGACATGCTGGGAGGGGAACTTCTAGGTGGCGGGGCACCAATCCATCTGCTGCCCTTGGAATTCCATGTGCTTGTGTCTCCTTGCTTTGCAAGGTTAGACCATGTGGTGCCAAATGTGATGGAGGCAGCAAGTGGGCAAGAGGGGGTCAGCCCTGGCTTCTTGGTGTGAGTGTGCGGCAGCTGCGGGGTGATGAAGCACTGGAGCCCTGCAATGTCCCATTCAGGTTGGGGGTGGCAGGGATGCGAGGGAATCCAGGTACAGGCTGGACTAATCAATGCTCTTCTCTCTTTTTCAGGAGAAGACCGCACACAATGCCGTCGAGCAGATGCGGACTGGTGGAGGCCAGGCCTAGTTGGCAATCATAACCAAATATGAGCAGGAGGCGATGGATCTGGAGAGGTGTCATGCGCCCAGGTCCACTGGTGGTGGTGAAGCTGGGGTATCACGGGGAGGTAAGGTTGCCAAGCACTGAGGTCACCATCCCAGCAGTCATGGCACTGCTGAATGTTCAGTGATTGAAGCGTACAACATGGGTTGACCATTGATTATGGAACGATGAGTGCATACCAATCTGAGGGATAGGCATGCACATTGACATTATCTCCCCTTCACTAATCAAATATCCCTGTTCTTTCTTTCAGCATCACTGGAGCAGGGCCAGGAGGAGGAGGCAGAGAGGCCACGTCTGACACCAGAGGGTCCTGAACAATTGGATTCACCAGCATCACACCATCTCTGCCAGGCAGGCACCAGTGCAGATACTAGCACCTCGGTGGGAATTAGATCGTCGGTTAGTGTCCCGGGGCACAGCAGTGAAGGCACTTCACATTCGCTTGAAAGAGAGTGCCCATGGCACCAGCATTCGGGATCAGGCACATGCTCAGTCGGTGGCTGATGATGTGCCTCTGAATTCGTCCGTGAGGCAGCAGACGCTGGAAGTACAGCAGGGTATACAGGACGATTTGGCAGAAATACATGAGGCAATGCATGGTATGGTGCCTGTGCTGGCAGAGTCCATGCGGAGCATCGCTGATGCAATGAGCCTCATGGCTGCATGCCATCCTTCCTCCATGGAGAGAGTGGCGACTCTCGTGAAGAGGCTGCTCCAGAACAATCAGGGCCTCCTGGGGTTGCACTCGGCCGTGCAAGCCCTCACAGCAGCATTGACCTCAGCTGGTCAGTGTCAGTGTGGGAGATGGATTGGGCACCAAGTATCCCAGCTCAATGCCCATCCATCAATGGTGAGCAGTGACAATAACAATCAGACTGAAGTAGCTTACATACTGTTGTGCCAACCAGTCAGATGTTAACATAAGGGAACAGAAAGAGCTATTTAGGAGCGAGCCTGGGCAAGGACACAGCAAGACAGTATAACCGACCTTGTTGTGAAAAAAATAAAAGCATGATATCACAGGGTCTGTGGGTGGCAGGGCCATTCTCCACTTTCCCCACTTCTGGCAGAATATGAGAAGATGATGAGCCTTCCCTCAACTTTTTCTGGCCCTCCCCCATGTCATCCCACTCTTGCAGACCTTTAAAAACTCAGCCCCACGTTTGCCTATGCCACCTGCCAACTGGGTGCTTTTGTGCCCATTTAGTACCTGTAAAATGGGTATAAATTTCTGGCGCATGGTAGGCTTGAGCTTAACATGGCCAGTCTCATAGTTCAGCAAGAACCTCAACTACATAGTGAAAACAGGAAAGTACAAATCAGATCAAAGCATGTTGGAAGTATATCATGCTTGATATGTGACCAACTTGAGTACTATGATTGGTTTTGGGCATTGAGAAATTCAAGCCATGGAAGCAGTGCAGAAGAGCCACATGTAAGAATCCTAGGAGCACCCCTAAAGACGAGCACAAAAAATTTGGGATAGACTTCTCATTGTTCTGGTATGTCCAAGCTGTATATGTGAAAAATTACTTTCAGATTGTTGGATCCTAGTCACCAATTTGCTGGATCCTGTGTGCAAGCTAGTTGTAAGAGGTGGCCGATTTGGTACTAATGATAGAGTTGAGTAGCAGACACTTCATTGGCAGAAACTCCGGGGTTATTTACAAAGGTACTCGGCAGCAATTAAACATGTGCTACCACTTCAAACTCTATCTCTATCCTACTGCTGCTACTAACTACTGACTACAGACTACTAGTACAGAGGTAGCCCATGCCACTTTGCTATTGGGCACTAAGATCATGTGATCTTCCATTATAACATTCTTCTTAAAGGTATATCGTACATCAGGTTACCACGCAGGTAAACTGTGGCAGCAGGATAAGCATAATAGCAAGTTAAAATTGATGTCAGAAAAATGTTCATGGAAGGAAGGATAAACCTATGGAATAGATTCTTGAGCAGGTTTAGTGGAACCAGAAACCCTGAAATCATTTAAGAAACAGTCATGATGGAGGTCTGTAGGGACTTCTTACATGCATGAACTAAGATAGGCTTAAAACAACTTTCCTCTATAGGATTTATCAAGTAATTTGCTATTTTGACAATTGCATTCCCTTGTCCACATGATTTATTTTTTCTTATTTTCTGTTTTTCTTTCATTCCTCATTTCTACTCTTTATTCAAATTTCCACAAATTCTCCGTTACACTGTGCAAGTTCCTGTAATCCTTACACTAAGATAATAAACAGAACTCATACCATAAAAGATGAGCGAACTCCTCTCAGTAAATGATACAAGAGTTCAGTAACTATTTTAGGAGCTATCGAAGTGTTTTGTTTATAAGAATAGTTCTTTTGGGTAGCGATTCAATCAGCTTGGAGCACTGAAAGTGTGTTTTACATTATCTCTATCTATTTCAACAGCACATTTATTAAGACAAGAGTCTGAAACTTCAATTGCTGCCCAAGATAGAAGTGGGATAAGTTAGATTTAGATTTTAGTCTTGTGAAGGAACCTATCTTTTAAAATTTGACCTATGAGCAGAATTTTGCCCTAGGTTGGCGGGCGGGCCCCACTGGCTCGGCAGCAGGCAGGCGGCCGAACTCCGCTGCCAAAGTGGGCCAGCAGCTGAACTCTGCCACCAAAGCAGGCCCTGTTGCCATTTTAAGTGGCAGGCCAATTAAGGCCCACCCAGCAGCCTGCCCAACAGGAAGCGCTATGTGCTTCCTGTGTGTGTGGTGGGGGCGGGGAAGAGGGATTCCCCATCTGTCAAAGTGCGCTCTTTCGCGCATGCGTGCTAAAGAGCACACTGCTCCCTGAGACTAAGTGCTGTCTCAGGGAGATCAGTGAAAGTTTTACAAACTTAAAAAATAGAAAAATTAAAAAATTATTAACATGTCCCCCTCATGTGACAACGTCACACGAGATGAGACATGTTAATAAATATCACATAAAACTTATTAAACATTTTTAAAGTGGACATGAAACCTCATCCCGCCAGTGGATAAGGTTTTATGTTTTTTCTATTGCCCGCTGGGGCTCCTGGCCTGTCCGCCAGCCTTAAGGTTGGATGGGCAGGGCCTTTAACTACTTTAATTATCCTGTCAATGGCCTTAATTGGCCATTGACAGGTTGGCAGGCGGACAGCTGATTTCACTGTCCACCCACCTTCCTCAATATTTAAATGGACCGGGATGATGTCAGGGGTTCCTCCCGACGTCATCCCGTGTCGTTTTCCCGTCGGTGAGCGGGCCCCACCCCCAAATCGCCAACGGGAAAATTCAGACCCATGTGTTTTTGGGGCAGAGGAGTACAACACTCGGCAAATCCAGGACTCTGGTTCAAGAGCAGGGTGTGGGAGGGGGTACAGGCCATGCATGTTCGGTTCCAGGTTTCCCTTGACCACTGCTCAGAGATGGCACGAAAACCTGACCATGGGACCTGGTGAGATGGCACGAGAAGCTTGCACACTCAACATTGTGGCTTTATTCTCTTTAGTCAGTAACTGGGATTTTAAATTTTGTCTACTTTATGGAAATGAGGTTACTGGTGCCTAATCAAATCATAAGTCTCAATCACTAGAAGCTTTATAATAAATATGAATGAACTGTCCTTACACAGGTGCCATTGTCCTTACGTGGGTGCCAATTAAGGTTGACGGACACAGTTCAAAACGCATGAATGTGTTGTATATGTGAAATGCAACACTGAACTGAGAAACACCAAAAGGTTTTCTTCTCTTGAGACCTATCATAAGATAATACTTTCAGATGTTATTCTTAATTTTCTACATTACAACAGTGACTATACATCAAAAGTATTTCATTGGTTGTGAAGCACTTTGAGATGTCT
Source organism: Carcharodon carcharias (assembly GCF_017639515.1). Lineage (NCBI taxonomy): Eukaryota > Metazoa > Chordata > Chondrichthyes > Lamniformes > Lamnidae > Carcharodon > Carcharodon carcharias. The sequence goes on from NC_054472.1 coordinate 173,678,584, forward strand.
TGAAAAACACTAGGCCCAATAATCTCTTGTCTGTGTCCATTCTTCTTCAGGTTAAAGGTAGGTGAACCATTATCATAGCTATGCTGTATTATACTTGACCAAGTTAACATTGCAATGATTGATTTTCACCTCATTTGAACTGAGCTTTCCCACCCAGCTGACAAGTAACAAAATCCGTTATGCTGTGGGTTGCAAGTTCAAGGGTCAATCAATGCCAGGACTAAATGAAGAAATGATACGACAACAGCCTGAAGCACATGCCTTAACATTATGTCAGCAAACCATCTGCTTTTAGCTGTTCAACAAATAAAGAAAGAGTCATTAAAACAATAACATTGTTTCACTCAAAGCTTTGGATTCATAAACAAGGTTCCTACTTTATTGTAAAGGCTAAGGCAAAGGGTAAAAAAAAGATAAGTTTTACCTGTTCTTCATTCTGGAACTCTGGATTGTACTGTGCCATTTCCTCTGTTGGTGGCTGCTGAACTAATTTTTTACAGACAAGCCATGTAGCCAAGCCAGCAACAAACATTCCAACATCTGGAGCAAAAAGTCTAATAATGTTCCCAGCATCTGCCCCACTCACACTGTGAAGGAAAACAAAATGCATCTTAAGTAAATGTGAATAATTTTTAAATTAACATAACATTTTAGTAGGATGTACATTCATTCAGTTTTATCATTCAATTCATAATTCTAGCAGCAAGAGGCTGGTGCTGATGATAGACTAGCATTGAATATAAAATTGCAACAAGAATTCATAGTTCCAGATTTAATGTAGCACTAACACAATCTTGGATCATCAGTTTTTACCTTTTACAGTACTTACTCAAAAGCATTATTGTGCACTGAAAGTTTATTTCTTTGAGATAATTTCTTCCAGTATTTCTCTAGAATCCCATGCCGTGCACCATTCCCAACCAATGTTGAGGGGGTTTGTTTTAACATTTGAGCAAACTGCATTGGCAGATTACAACCCAAGGGGTGAATATGAACATTATTTCAACATTTCACACGATTTCCTCCTGCTTTTCCCCATCTTCTTGCCCCTCAGCATGGTTAACAATCATGTGGCGTATTGGGAATGTCCTAAAATTTTATACAAAATGCCCACTGAAGCTTCAATTCGCTGCACCATAAAGCTCAAAAAGATGGAAATAGCTAATTGCAAACACACTTCTGTTAAATCATTCCAACAGTCCCTCAATGAACATCACTAAAAAAAATTATCTGGTCATTATCTCATTGTCATTTGTGGGAGTTCTGCACAAATTGGCTATCCCATTTCCTACATTACAACATCAATTATATTTAATATAAAAAGTGCGACATCGGCTGGAAAGTGCTTTGATCATCCTGATGTTGTGAAAAAGCTACAAAAATGCAAGTCCTTCTTCAAAGTATTTTCTTATCTCATCCGCAGAAATAAATATTGTCTTCCAGGGAGAGGCTACAATATCCTTTTATATTACCATGCTGTATTACGTAACTGATGCCACAGTGCAAACTTAAAGCAATAAATGAAGACTGGAAGCAGAGATTAACTGAAATAATTTATTACTTCCTTTTTACTTGTCTTGCTTCTTTTGTTGCTAAACCTAGTGGAAGAGCCAAGGTGCATAGTACGAGTTGTAAACCATAGTTGGGAAAACAAGGTAAATTAAAAAGTAAGGATTCTGTAATGCCAAAGAAGGATAAACTAAAGGGGATAGGGAGTAAAATAGATTTGAAAAATATCATGCTCAGTCCCCAAGAGTAAAAACACAGAATATTTATCTTTTTACATTCAATCATTGAATGAAAGGGAAAATTTAACATGTGTATTAAGAATGCTAATCAGGAAATGTGCCATGTTTTAGTATAGATGTAAAAATCAACATAGTTGGGAGATGAAGCATCTTTTTTATTAGAAAACCAAAAAGGAACAAACTGCCCTTCACACCAAAAAGACGTATTTATTTCTACATCTGTTCTGCAATGACAAATATTGGCAAGAAATCATTCACCCTCTCTGCAGCAAACACAGCAATAAAAATAGTATGAGTCATCCACAAACATTCACATAAGATTTCACAGTCCTGTCTGGATAAGATTTCCTTGAGTCTACAGTGGTATGTTTAGCTGCCTAGTCTGTAAAAGGGCTACACATAACATTCATTGTGCAACGACTTGAATTTGGTTTCACTACCATCCCCTACCCCTATCATCCATTTCATATATGGCTCCCAAAAGGGGAGTTTCTGATCCGAACTGTGCTTCAGTCCCAGATGCTAATCTAAGGTCAGGCATAACTGCACTGAAGTGGATGGAGAAAGTGGAGAGAGCTTATCCCCAAACTTCTAAGTACCTAGTTGCAGAACACTATTGCATGAAAGATGGGACAAGTTGTGGTAGGGAACAGTACATATAAGAACTTTTAAATTTTAAGCATGACTCACACTAAAGTCATAAAAGTGCATTCCAAGAAATTGAAAATGCAGCGCAGGTTTTGGGGAGGAAATTTTTTTTTAAAATACCTAAAATTTACAATAAAATAGCAAGAAAATGGCTGTTTCTTACTGCTTGTTGTTTCTTGCACTTCACAAATGAGCCTTAGTTTTACACCTGTTTTGAGCCAGCATAATTACAGAAAATTCATGTACAAGTCTCTAGCTCAGGGTGCAGCCATTGTAATGAGTCAAGTTGTATTTGGGGCAAGTATCAACAGAGGGGTGTAAAAGATTGAGGAAATTCAGGTGTAGCATAAGTACATGCTTAACACATTTGCAACTGAGTTTTCTCTATTTTTTAAGCTGAGTATTTGTTTTATACCCCAATTTTACATGTCTCTGGTGGAGGACATGAAATTAGTAGAACTAATTTACTTACTATGCACTCCCAGCCTTTCATGCTGGAAGCACATATTAGAAATTTGCCATCAACTTTGTATGACTTTTGTGCTATTCAAGATTAATTAAGAAACAGCAAAATATGTATGGCTCTGGTGTCTATGACTTCCTGACAACAGTGATACAATAGTGGGATGAAAAACAGCTCAAGTTGTAAAGGCAATGATTTTTCATTGCCTTTACAACTTGTGCATCCAATTTCAGTGTATGCAAGAAATGTCCCATAGACATTTAACACTGGAAGCAATGTTAATTGCCTGAATTCAAGACTTCCATTCCCCCATCTGGTGAGGAAATACCGCCTCAGAGAGCCAATCAAATAGGCCGGCAGCTCTGTAGCCCTAGTAGCACCAGGTTTGAGCGGTGGCCATTGCTGAGACTACAAGTGTAGTATAAGGGTCTAGCACATATAGGGTTAACATGGGCATCAGTACAATACCGCCAACACAGTGATGTAAGGAAACACATGACCCACATCTAGGGGTCAGTCTAATGTTGGACAGAGCCATGTGCACAAACAAGCATGGAGACAGCTCTCAGCTTGGATCCTTTACTGTATATAGTTCTTGTACATACATATACTGTACATAATTCTTGTAGTTAATAATTACATACAGTTAACCTAATTAAGGCTGTGAAGGCTTCATTAAGACCTACCAAACCGTATCCAACATCCTACAACATGGTGGCAGCAAATAGGAAAAACTAAAACCTCACAAAAAATACAGAGAAAAACTAAAATCCTGCAAGACCAAAGAAAATTTTGAAGAAGCATTTTGACCTGAAGAAAAGCTCGAGAAGTAGATGCATAGAGAAAAGTCACCAGGGAAAAACTCCAAAGATAGGCTTGGAAGCTGAAGGCAGAAATTTAAAATTCTGTTTAAAAACTTTGTTGGAGAAACCAGATTCCCAAGTCAGCGCCTGAACATGTGGCGTCCGAGCTCGCTCCAAGAAGAAAAAAAAATTAGTTCAGAAAAAGCATGACTAAAGAATCAGTATTATTAAAGACCAGTTTTCCAAAGAGGTGACTAAGTGTGTAGAAGAGGGTAATGTAGTTGTTATAGTCTACATGAGCTTCTGTAATGCTTTTGACAAGGTCTCACATGAGAGACTGGGCAAGAAGGTAAGAGCTCATGGGATCCAGGGCAACTTGGCAAATTGGATCCAAAATTGGCTTAGTGGCAGGAGGCAGAGGGTGATGGTCGAAGGTTGTTTTTGTGACTGGAAGCCTGTATCCAGTGCCGTATCGCAGGGTTCGGTGCTGGGTCCTTTGCTGTCTGTAGTATACATTAATGATCTGGACATGAATGTGGGAGGTATGATCAGCAAGTTCACAGGCGACACGAAAATTGATGGTGTGGTAAATAGCGACAAGGAAAACCTTAGACTACAGGACGATACAGGCGGGCTGGTCAGATGGGCAGAACAGTGGAAAATGGAAGTTAATCCTGAAAAGTGTTAGATGATGTATTTTGGGATGACTAACAAGGCAAGACAGTACACAATGAATGGTAGGACCCGAGGAAGTACAGAGGATCAAAGGGACCTTGGTGTGCATGTCCATAGATCCTTGAAGGCAGCAGGGCAGGTGGATAAGGTGGTTAAGAAGGCATATGGGATACTCGCCTTTATTAGTCAAGGCATTAAATACAAGAGCAGGGAGGTTATGATGGAGCTGTATAAAGCATTAGTTAGGCCACATCTGGAGTACTGTGTGCAGTTTTGGTCACCACACTATAGGAAGGATGCTATTGCACTGGAGAGAGTGCAGAGGAGATTCACCAGGATGTTGCCTCGCTGGAGCATTTCAGCTATGACGAGAGAGTAGATAGGGTGGTGTTGTTTTCCTTAGAGCAGAGAAGGCCGAGGGGAGATCCGATTGAGGTGCACAAAATTATGAGGGGCATAGATAGGGTAGATAGGAAGAAACTTTTCCCCTTGGTGGAGGAGTCAATAACCACGGAACATAGATTTAAGGTAAGGGGCAGGAGGTTTAGAGGGGATTTGAAGAAAAACATTTTAACCCAGAGGATGGGGGGTGGGGGGGGTGGGTGCGAGTATCTGGAACTCACTGCTTGAAAGGATGGTAGAGGCAGGAATCCTCACAACATTTAAGAAGTATTTACATGAACACTTGAAATGCCATAGCATACAAGGCTACTGGCCAAGTGCTGGAAAATGGGATTAGAGTAGATAGGGGCCTGATGACCGGCATTGACATGATGCACCGAAGGGCCCCTTTCCGTGCTGCAAATCTCTATGACTCTATGAGAAAAGCCAGGATTCAACATTTTTGTGCCCCTAAAGCATAGAGCTGAAATGGAGAAGTCTGCAGCTAGTAGACCCAAGCAACCACTGTTTAAATTTTTTTCAAGGCTGAAAGCGATCAGCATTGTAATGGCAGCTGCCAAAACCAGCAAGCATGGGTAAACCCTTTACCTTCAAACAAACGGCAGCGCCATTTTGAATTTCAGGAACTTCTTAAAGCTGAACTGCACTTGAATTTTTTTTAACCATTGATCAGAAATCTACTCTTCCAGATAAATTTTGACTTATCCAAGGCCCAAATCAATCACATAATTGGGGACTGTGAAGAAAAAGATTCCTTATATACATGATTGCTTCAGCTCTGGATAAAGAGACAAAAGCTGAATAAGTTAACACATTGCGTTAGTCGGTAGGCCTGATGGTGGATGACAATATTGCTAGACAAGAAATCAACAAATTCCAAAATCATTCAATATTTGTTTTAACCCAAGAAGAAACAAAATTCTAAAAAGAGCTAAATTTATTAGGTGTGTCCAGCAGGCAGGAGAACCTGTCAACACATTCATTAATGATCTGTACAGGATGGCTGAAGGCTGCGACTGAAAATCAGAATTTATCAGGGATAGAATAGTTGTGAGAGTAGCGGATGATGCACTCTCAGACATGCTGCAGTGAAAGAAGATCTAACTCTTGATAAAGCTACCCAGAATGCTAGACAGTCTGAACTTCATGTGTAGCACAGGTCCATTTTAAGAGAAGAAAGTAAATTATAGTACAAAGAAATGTCACAAATGTTAAACAGCACAGAAACAGGAACACTCCAGGCCAAGGGATGCAACACCCCAAATGACCAGTAGAGTGACTATGCCAGAGCTGTGGAACAAAGCACCCCCACAGGTGACATCAATGTCCTGCAATTTCAGCCTAATGCTTCCAATATAATAGAATTGGACACTCCGCCAAAACGTGCAATGCCAAAACATCTAAGTGCACAGAAGACCCAAAAATTATTCATGAGGTCAAGACTGCATATCAAGAGGACACACAGCCATGCCATGCTTCTTGGCTGAGGTCAATGTTCCAGGAGTTTCATATTGGAATGCGGACATTTTGGTTAATGGCCATCTCACAAACTTTAAATTGGACATGGCAGCCAGTGTTACGGTCCTATCGGACAAAGAACCATGGTTGAGAGACCTGTGGCTTTCAACAACAGACACACCACTCTATGGTCCCAGAGGAATCCGACTTCCAGTCATAGGCATGACTCTTGAATCACTAAGGTATGGCGGCAAACAAATCTTCAAGCTGATGTACATCATCCGTAATGAGTCTTTTTCTCTCTTGAGCAGAGATGCATTTTTAGCCCTTAATCTCCTCAAAATGGCAGAAGACTTCAAGACAGCCACTGTCCTAAATTGTGCAGAATTGCAAAGTCCCAAGAGCTCAAACAAGAAAGAGCATTCTGAATAGAATTTCAGCTGTGAACTGCCTCCTCTCTTTGCAGAGCAGGTTTGTCCATTTTCGTTAAGAGGCTGGAAAGCCCTCATTGATGAGACCAGCCAACCACTCAGGTGGTTACCATGACAACTCCAGCAGAGGACAGACAAGAGAACAAACAATGCCCAGAAGAACCACAATCTCCGGTTCTGACAACTATTGATGATATCAACACGGCAACCACAGAGCAAACGTTGCAATTCCCAGCCTGCATGACAGTGCCACAGACAATACTGGAACCAAGTAGGAGCTGTCCATTGCCATCAGCATATCACATAGCCAAACGCAAAAGTGAGCTTACTAAAAAAACCACATCCTCATTATAGGAATGGCCATCATCCATCACAGAGGACATCACAACAACCCACACAACAAAGGAAGAAGAGGAAAAAATGACTTGGAAAGGAGCATCACATTCATCAACCCCACAAAAACAGGATGGAACAGCAATCAGTTATCACCACAACTAGCAAATCGACAAAAAGTGGTATACCAGGGAATGGAAAAAGAGGATAAAAAGATACCCAGATGCCAGAACAACCTCCAAATCAACAGTTTACTTACAAAGACGGAGCCTACCAGTCCTCTGACACTAGTGTGAACAAGATATTGGAAGGGTTTTAAGGTCTCCAGACTACCTGAAACTAAGAACTCAGAGACTTGAAATGGAGACAGGGTAGTAATATTTTTTTCATTCATGGGATGTGGGCTTCACTGGCTAGGCCAGCAATTATTTCCCATCCCTAGCTGTCCTTGAGAAGGTGGTGGTGAGCTGCCTTCCTGAATTGCTGCAGTTCATGTGGCGTAGGAATGCTCACACAGCTGCTAGGAAGGGTGTTCCAGGATTTTGACCCAGCGACAGTGAAGGAACGGCGATATATTTCCAAGTCAGAATGGTGAGTGACTTGGAGGGGAACTTCCAGGTGGTGGTGTTCCCATCTATCTGCTGCCCTTGTCCTTCTAGATGGTAGTGGTCATGAATTTGGAAGGTGCTGCCTAAGGACCCTTGGTGAATTCCTTAGTGCACCTTGTAGATGATACATACTGCTGCTACTGTGTGTCGGTGGTGGAGGAAGTGAATGTTTGTGCCTGTTGTGCCAATCAATGGGATGCTTTGTCCTGGATGGTGTCAAGCTTCTTGAGTGTTGTGGGAACTGCACTCATCCAGGCAAATGGGGAGTATTCCATCAGACTCCTGATTTGTGCCTTGTAGATGGTGGACAGGATTTGTGGAGTCAGGAATTGAGTTACTCGCCGCAGGACTCCTAGCCGCCTCTGAACTGCTCTTGTAGCCACAGTATTTATATACCTAGTCCAGTTCAGTTTCTGGTCAATGGTAACCCCCAGGATGTTGATAATGGGGGATTCAGCGATGGTAATACCATTAAACGTCAAGGGGTCATGGTTAGATTCTCTCTTGGTGAAGATGGTTATTGCCTGGCACTTGTGTGGCACGAATGTTACAGGCCACTTGTCAGTCCAAATCTGGATATTGTCCAGATCGGGTTGTATTTGGACAAAGATTGCTTCAGTATCTGAGGAGTTGTGAATGGTGCTGAGCACTGCACTATCATTAGCGAACACTTCTGACCTTATGATGGAAGGAAGGTCATTGAAGCAGCTGAAGATGATTTGGATGAGGAGGCCTGCAGCAACCACAACCTTCTTCCTTTGTGCTAGGTATGACTAACCAATGGAGAGTTTTTGCCCTGATTCCCATTGACTCTAGTTTTGCTAGGGCTCCTTGATGCCACACTTGGTCATATGTACTCTTGATGTCCAGGGCAGTCACTCTCGCCTCACCTTGGGAGTTCAGCTCTTTTGTCCATGTTTGAATCAAGGTCAGGAATCAAGATAATGAGGTCAGGAGCTGAGTGGCCCTGGCGGAACCGAAACTGGGCATCAGTGAACAGGTTACTGTTAAGCAAGTGCTGCTTGATAGCACTGTTGAAGGCCCCTTCCATTACTTTACTGATGATCAAGAGTAGACTGATGGGGCAGTAACTGGCCGGGTTGGATTTGTCCTGCTTTTTGTGTACAGGACCTGCCTGGGCAATTTTCAATATAGCTGGGTAGATGCCTGTATTGTAGCTGCACTGGAACAGCTTGGCTAGTGGTGTGGCAAGTTCTGGAGCACAAGTCTTCAGTACTATTGCCAGCATATTGTTAGGGCCCATAGCCTTTGCACTACCTAGTGCCTTCCACCATTTCTTGATACTACGTGGAGTGAACTGAATTGGCTGAAGACTGGCATCTCTGATGCTGGGGACCTCCAGAGGAGGCCAAGATGGATCATCCACTCGGCACTTCTGGATGAAGATGTAACAAATGCTTCTATGTAAATACATGAGGTAAAATAGAATAACTTGAAATATATTCGATAAAGATTTGGAGGGGAGTTGTAGCATAAGGGTCTGGCACATATGGAGTTAACATGGGATTGAGTACAGTACCGTCCACACAGTGATGTGAGAGAACACATGACCAGCATCTAGGGTAAAAGCAAAATACTGCAGATGCCGGAAATCTGAATTAAAAACAGAAAATGCTGGAAAAACTCAGCATGACGGCAGTATCAGTGGAGAGAGAAACAGAGTTAACACCTCAAGTCCATATGACTCTTCTTCAATGCTAAAGAGAAGAAGGACATAAGAACATAACATAAGAACATAAGAACTAGGAGCAGGAGTAGGCATTTCAGCCCCTCGAGCCTGCCCAGCCATTCATTACGATCATGGCTGATCTCATTTCGGCCTCAACTCCAATTTCCCACCCTCTCCCCATAACCTTTCAACCCATTGCTAATTAAACATCTGTCCATTTCCTCCTTAAATTTATTCAGCATAACAGCATCCACTGCACCCTGAGGTAGTGAATTCCACAGATTCACAACCCTTTGAGAAAAGTAATTCCTCCTCACCTCTGATTTAAATCTACCACCCCTTAGCCTAAAACTATGGCCTCTTGTTCTAGAATGCCCCAGAAGGGGAAACATCCACTCCACGTCGCCTTTATCTATCCCCTTTAGCATCTTATATACCTCAATTAGATCTCCTCTCATCCTTCTAAACTCTAGCGAGTATAGGCCTAAACTGCTCAATCTCTCCTCATAAGACAAGCCCCACATCTCTGGAATCAATCTAGTGAATGTCCTCTGAACCGCCTCCAGTTGCAACTACATCCTTCCTCAAGAAAGGGGAGCAAAACTGTGCACAGTATTCCAGGTGCGGTCTCATGTGATGGATTTTATACTGTTTAAGAGGGGGTGGAGCAGGTGGAGCTAGACAGAAGGTCAGGGATAGGTGGGGGCTAAGGAGAAATTTGACAAAGATGTCATGGACACAGGACTAAGGAACTGTTAGTGGTGATGTTAAATACTGAAGAAGGTGCTGATACTAGCATAAAAATAAGATTGCAGGATGTGTTAACAACAGAGTAAGGGTCAGTGCTCTGTGAAAGCAAAACATAAGTGACAGATGGCCTTGCGGGGGTGGGGTGGGAGCAGCTGGTGAAAAACACACAAAAGGTAAAACATTTTTAAAAAATAATTGGATTAAAAAAGGGGTAAAGTTGGAGAAAAGAGTTCATGGACTGAAGTTGCTGAACTCAATGTTAAGTCTGGAAGGCTGTACAGGACCAAATTAGAAGATGAGGTGTTATTCCTCCAGTTTGCGTGGGACTTCATTGGAACATTTCAGCAGGCCAAGGACAGATACGTGGGCATGAAAGCAAGATTGTGAGTTGAAATGGCAAGCGACAGGAAGGTCTGGGTCATGCTTGCGGAATGAACAAAGGTGTTCCGCAAAGCAGTCACCCAGTCTGCATTTAATCTCTCCAGTGTACAGGAGACTGCTTTGGGAGCAGTGAATACAATAGACCAAATTGAAGAAGGTGCAAGTGAACTGCTGCTTCACTTGAAAGGAATGTTTGGGGCCTTGGACAGTGAGGAGGAAGGAGGGAAAGGGGGCAGGTGCTGCACCTTCTGTGATTGCATAGGAAGGTGCTGTGGGTAGGGGGAAAGGAGTTGGGGCTGATGGAGGAGTGGACCAGGGTATTACAGATGGGGTGGTAGGTGAGGGAAGATGTGTATGGTGGTTGCATCATATTGGAGTTGGCAGAAATGATATAGAATGATCCTTTGAATGCAGAGATGTTGGGGTGAAAAGTGAAGACAAGGGGCCCCTTATCATGATCTGGGAGCGAGGGGAACAGATGAGGGCAGAGGTGCAGGAGATGGTCAGACTTGGTTGAGGGCCCTGTCAACCACAGTGTGGGGGGGGACCCTTGGTTAAGAAAAAAGGAGGACATGTCAGAAGCGCTGTTTTGAAAGGTAGCGTTATGGGAACAGATGTTACTGAGAAGGCCGAACTGGGAGAATGGGATTGAGTCCTTATAGGAAGCTGTAGTTGAGGTTTTTTCCCCCTAACCATTACCACCCCCCCACTTCCCCAACTCCCCAACCACCCACAGGGCTATCTGTCACTTGTTCTTATGTTTTGCTTTCACAGAATGCTAACCCTTGTTCTGCTATTAACACATTCTGTTATCTTACCTTTATGCCATGATCAACACCTTTAGTCTTTAACACTATCATTAACACTCCCTTTGTCCTGCATCCATGACATCTTTGTCAAATTTCTTCTTAGTTCCCACCTATCCCAGACCTTCTATTTTGCTCCACCTGCCCCACCCCCTCTTAAACAGTAAAAATCCATCACATTTCTACTTCTCTTTAGCTCTGAAGAAGTCATACGGACTCAAAATGATAACTCTGTTTCCCTATCTGCAGATGCTGCCAGACCTGCTGAGTTTTTCCAGCATTTTCTGTTTTTAACCTGCATCTAGGGGTCAGTCTAGTATTGGACAGAGCCATGTGCATGAGCAAGCATGGAGATAGCTCCCAGCTTGAACCCTTTACTGTATATATGTACATATTTCTTGTAGTTAATAAATACATACAGTTAACCTACTTAAAAATACGAAGATTTCATTAAGACCTATCAAACGATATCCAAACAAGAGGAGGTTATGGAGCTGGGCTTCAAAGTAATTCTGGGTTATAGGCAGGGCCTGGCTTGCAAATCCCACTGAGGGGGTTTAAGAGGGGTGGGGGCTGTATTTGAGAGGCTGGGAGCAAGGCATATTTGGGGATATGACTTGGGACAGGCCCAATGGGCAACGAGATCTCCCTCCTTGCCCAATACCAGTCTGCACAGTCAAAACTGTCGGGTTTCTCATATGGCGAGGGCCTCTGCCTGCTGTAGGTAAGGTAGAGACGGAAGCAGAACGAGGCACTTAATTAAGGGTCTCAATAGATCCAAGGGCGGAATGGCTGCCTGATGCCTTCCCTGCCCACCGTAAGATGGGAGACTGGTCTAGGACAGATAGAAAGGCTATGGGAGGCCCACATGCTTCATTTTACGATCACCCCCCACCCCGCCCACTCCTACAAACATGACATGGAGGGGAGGGGCAGGGTGCAAAATCCAGCACACAGTTTTAAATTATTTTCAGATGTAAGGTTTTCAGATCAAATTTATCACATTAATAGTGAATTGCCTCCTACTTAAACTATCAACACTTTAACAAATAAGCTCAATAGGCATTACTTCATGGCAATCGACCCTCAGAAAATACAGATATTTAGCACTCCAACTGTGTTCCCGAACGGGAGAGGGAAGGGTGAGTGGGAGGGAAGTGATGAATGGGAAGCAATGAGGGTTCATGAGAGGGATATGGTGATCAGGAGGGTTGGGTGAGGGAGGCTGTGAGTCAGGAGGATCGAGAGAGGGTTGGTAAGTGGGATGGTTGGAGCGGGAAGCGGTGAGTGGGAGGGTCAGGATATGTAAACAGTGAGCAGGAAGGTTGAAGAGGGAAGTGGCGAGCAAGATGGGGTCAGAAGAGATGGCGAGTGAAGCAGTGATTTGTTTTTAAGAAACTGGGCATCCACAGTAACCAAACAAACAAAAATGGAGGCAACGTTATTCAGGGAACTTCCCTAATTTATATTTTGGGGGAAAAAAAAATTTGAGTGGCAGGCTGAGGCATATTCTTTCAACAACATTTCAATATTTTTATGTCAAATATTTGTATTTTTGGTGATTGTGGTTGTGTCCATCAGGTAAGGAATGTTAAGGCTGGAGAGTGGAACATTTTCCCACTTCGAGTATCCAGACCAAGTACGGCCAAGGCAAAGTAAAGTTGCTTCTATCCTGCCCTAGCAATGTACCATAATGCCAACTTTAGAAAGACTACTACATTTTTATTTCCCACTTCAACCTTTTTTGCTAGAAATTGATTAACATATGTGAAACTGAGCCAAATTGTGCAAATCTGTGCTGTGGGCTCCTCGGCTTATAATGGAATTTATTTCACATATGACTGGAACAGTTCACAGACAAAAACTGAGTTTCAAGCCCGAGTCCAGACAGAAATGAACTTCTAGTGTGCCACCGTATTGCGAGTATTCCAAAAGGTGCATGGATCCATCTGAAATTTAGGGATCCCCAAGGCCATACTACATGATGCAGAGATTTACTACGCTAAAAAAAACAATGGATTTTCCACATCAGAATGTTATAATCACCAAACAAGTTACAAACAAGGATCTACATTGTTGCATCCTTCCTGCAACTATGCTTATATTAGGCTGAAAATTTCATCACAGGAAACACAGTATGATCCACCCAGTCAACTTGGCTTTTGAATCATGGTGACATCATGGCATGGCCAAAAGTGAATGAATTCTGGCAACTCAAATCATGGGGCTAAAAATTAGTTTGTCCCGATTTTCAAATGCTATGTGGGGTGGGTGAGGGCGAGTGAGGGCCATAATTGTGATGTGCCCATTTAGATGAAGGTGAGCAACACATAAAATTCACATACCCACCTTAATGGAATTATTGTGATGCTGGCTGGGGTGTCTCCAGCACTGCTTTCTTGCTTCTCAACAATCTCAGTGATCTCTGCATTCAACAGAACACTCCAGCAGCATTGTTAGCTGATTACACTTTGGCAACTTGTCCTTCTTATAGACAGGTTGCCTCTTATAGGGAAGCGGCGCATAATGATTGTTGTAATGCAAATCCTTGGAAACTGAACATACTGTTCAGTGTATCACAACCCAATCACTCACCCAGCAGCAATCCTTGGTACTCAGAATTCGCACCTACCATCCCAGATACCCCAACTCAACCTCACATACTTACCAAAGCTTCTAGCCTCACACCCAACTCTCATGCCTCCACATACTTCCAGCTATTCAGTTATGGCAGGCACATCACCCAAACATGTTGCTACACAGCTATTGTCATTCAACCCTCTCTTACCGATTAAGGTGGCACACATTCCCAGCTCCAGGCATAGACATCCAGCCTCCCTGAACTTCCCCAACTCTGGACTCCAAACATTCCACTCCCCCCACCTCTCTCTTATTCCACCCCCTCCCCCCCCCACACACACACCAGTCTCATTGATTTTCCCTGGCTCCTCCCTGCTCCCAGCTATGGCCTGGTGCTGAATGTCGATCCACCCAACAGCCAGCCAGCCTTTCAATCTGGCTGGCTGCGGCCAGGAAACTGAGAAAAAATGCTAGCCAGTCCTGCTGTTAAATTTGACAGTACCTTTGGGAAACCCATCCTTATCGGTTTTCTCTCTACAAACCTGCACTACCCCCTACGCCCCAATGCTCCCTCCCCACTTTCCCTCCCCACTTCCGAGTTAATATCCAGCCCACAGAATCTTACAGCACAGAAGGAAGCCAATTGGCACCACTTGCCTGTGCTGGTTCTTTGAAAGAACATTCAAATTAGTCTAACTCCCCTACTCTTTTCCCAAAGATCTTTATGAGACAACTCTTCAAATCGTGATAGACCTTCATAATATCATAACTCTCCATAATGTGGCAGCACTCCATAGCGCAACAGATCTCCATAATGTAACAGTCCTCCATAATGTGACAGTTCCAATAATGTGACAGCTCTCCATAATGTGGGGCATTAGCACCCAAAGGTCACATTATCATTCCTATTGTCACCTTTGAAATGATGGAAAGTAAAATGTACTCGAAATTCCTTTCCATAAAATAGCTCTGAACACATTCCATTTTTATTCCGTTGTTTTATTTTCTAGTTCTCGTTTGAATTCAGACTTGCTTACCTGAACACAAATCATCGTGTTATGTTTGCCTTTGACTTAACTGCATAAAAAGTCTTTCCCCACAGTGTTTACTGGAAATGTGTTCGCTTATTTCCAGATTATGAAACAATAGTGGTGGAGTGGTATTAAAATTTCAATACAGCACTTTCCCATGACTATGTTGTATTAAAAAAGACTCCAATTACCCGCATGAAAAGGTTTGTACTTCCACTCTTCCATTTCAGTTGTTCCTGACAGTTCACTTTACCTAATTTTAATTTCCATGGTGGTTCTCCTAATCGGCTGCATTAATTTTCAGGGATTTCTCTGTGGCTCCTATGGATATTTCATTTAACAAAGGACAATTGAGATAACCCCAGCAGAAATCCAACTACTTTGCAGTTAAATGTATAACATTATTTTTGTAACTGACACTGGCAACAGACATAAGTGAAAACTAAATAATAAGGTGCTGAAGTGCAGGCAAGTGAAACAGAAGTCTGTTATTAATTCTGGAGCTTATAAATGTGAGGTAGAGTTTTTGAAAACAGGTTTCTTTTCAGTGACAGGGTAAATAGTTATTGGTGCACCATAGCTGTAAGAGGATAAGTGACATAAATAACTAGGAGCAGGAAGAATGTGAATATTTGACCAGATTTCTTGCAACCGTAAAAAAGTTTGAATAAGCATGAGAAAAGGGAGGGAAGGAAATGAGAAAGATTTGTAAGTTGGAGGCAGTGTGGAATGTGGGAAATACTCAATTGTGAGAGATGGAGGATATTACTACTGAAATGAGAGGGAATGCTCAAGTAATAAAGTGCAAACACATCAGGGTAAGAGTCCTGAGGAACAAACAGTTATGCCAAAGTGAACATAATGCCAATGAACACAGTAACATCTTAGCACTCTATGCGGAATTTTCCCATCATGCCCACTGCGGGATCCTTGGTGGGTGGGAGCAGAAAATCTAGCGGGAGCCAAAAAATCGGAAACTCGCTGGCGTAAAAATAGTTTGCAATTTCCCAATGGCAGGCTGGGTCTCCTGCTGAGCAATGGCATGAATGCCATTTGCATTCATTATGATCTCATGAATGCTCATTATCTTAGATGCTCGCTTCCAATCTTGCATCATGACAGTGGGAAATCACGTCGGTCTGAATCTCATTTGAAAAAGGATGGGCACTTCTCTTGTGACTTCGAGATGAGCGCAACATACATAGCCTACCTTCAACAGCGCTGCACCGGTCTTGTTGCGGTGCCAGTGGAATGCCACACTGCTGGGGCTGTAGGGTTGGTCTGCTCCCGGTGCTTGCCTCTGTAATCACAAGGACACCACTGTGCAGCGGTACTCAGTCATGGCTCAGCTTTCAGACACTGACCATTATTGCGACCGGGGTAGTGGGGTTGCTGGATGTAGGGGTGGTCTGCTCCTGGTGGGTGCCAACATTGTCCAGAAGGACAGCACTGTACAGTGGTACTCATACAGGGCTGAGCAGTGAGAAACCAGCATTTCGACCAGGGAACGGGCTGGGGGGGATGTGGGCTGGTGTAAACACATGGGGGGGCAATGACAAAAGAAGGCTTTGCAAAGGGTTGTGGGGGCAAGGGGAAATGATGGGTGTTAAAGGGTAGATGGAGAGGTGGGAGCCAAACAAGAGTAACTGAAATGGTGACAAACAAGGGGTTGAAAGGGATACCACATGTATGAATGAAAGGGGGTGCACGCAACTCTCGAGTAGGAGAGGGGCGGGGTTGTTGCTACTGTGGCACAAGAGCGATGGGTCACAAGCAGACTTGTAAGAGGCGGTATGGAGAGTTGGAAGGGAGACAGTATAGTCTTCATTCCTGCAGGTAATGGGGAACTCAGTGAAAGATAAAGTCATTGGTCTGGGACTTGCAGTCAGGAGTCAGAGTACAGAGAGTCCTGGGTTGTGTGGAGTTCACAGTCAACAGTCAGGGAATGGAGACAGTCATAGGGTGCAGCAGGCATGCTACAGGAGTAATCACTGGGAGAATTGTGTACTCCCGCTCCAGGGAGGGGCAGGGCTGTGTGCTCAGTCAGAATAATACACAGATTGGTGTGCATGGCTGGTTCATGGTCGCTGAAAATGAGCTTTTCTGTCTCTGTACTAGGCTGCAGATGGTACAGTGATGGTTATGTGAGGCATCTGCAGCCTGTATATGGGAAACACATAATAAAGGAGGGATGGGTGGTATGTGAAGCTCTCGTGAGGGGGTTCACCTCGGTAGGTGACAGTACAAAGGGCCTCCAGATGAAGAGGGTAAGGACAAGATGGGGCATTGCGGGGAGGCTAGACATGTCCACCAAAACAACAATGGGATCCAGTATCATTGGGGAGGCTGGAGAATAACAGGAGGAAGCTCTACCTTCACATCGTGGATTCCAGGTGTATTTCTGGGACACGTACAGTAACGGAGGAGCATTGAAGCTCGTTTTGAAATAATAGTGCAGAACCACCAACTTGCTCCATTGGGGTTATGGCGCAGTTATAAATTGCAAGTAGAAGCAAATCTGAACGGAAGGGGTCTGAGGCTATGTGGGAGGAGAACACTGATGGAGTAAAAGGCACTTTCAGGAACACCCTCTAACTTGTTGGTGCTGCAAAAGTGAACTGGAGTCTTATTACAGAGAAAGCAGAAATACCTCCTTGCAAAGAAAGCAATTGGAAGCCAGAGCCTTTATCAACACTGTAAGACGGATTCTCAGAAGTCAATGGCTTAACATCACATTCGCAGCATATTAGCATTAACACATTGGAATGTGAAATTTGGGAATGCAGGCAATCAGTAAGGAGACTGCCATTCCTGACGGGCCAAAGGGCATCCAGTCATTAATCATCAGCAACTTACTGTTCATTAGAATGCCAGATCAGAGATTGGAGCACTGACTCAGGTTTGGTAGTTCTTGTCATTCAAACCTTCTCATAGCAATGAGGGATTCAGATATAAAGTTTCCAGGATGGCATTTTGGCCACCTCAATGTGGGTTGTAGCGATTGAAAGATAAGGCAGCATCAGCGACAATACAAGTAGGGCAGAAATCACTACAGACCATTACAGTTGTTATAGGTAAGAGATGGTGTGCTTCAATATCTTGACCCGTTACTCACTTATCTCTTCAATGTTTCATTTCAGAGAGAAGGTAAAAGCTAAAATGGATCCAGGGCTCAATGCTTCCTTTTTGAGGGTCCCAATGCAATGGAGGAGGCGAAAGAGGGGGAGGTGACGTAGAGTGCTTCTCCACCAGGAGGCCCTGCCTAATGTCCAGATTCAAGGGGAACCAGAGCAAGAACAAACGGGTCGGGAAGAGAGGCCCAGGCAAAGGAGGTGAATTGCTAGGTCAAAGGTATACCAAAGAAGGCTTTCCTATTTACGAATGAGTGAGAGATAATGCTGGGCACATCTGCCTGTGTCCTGAGCTCTGCCACATCAGCCATATTCTTCGTAAGCACCTGATGCCTCATGGAGAAGGAGGATATCCCCTGCCAGTGGCTTTAAAGGCAACCACTGCGCTCAATTTCTTTGCCTGTGGGTTACTCCAGGGAGCTGCAGGGGACCTGTGTGGCATCTCGCAGTCTGCAACACATAGATACATAAAGAAGGTTACAGAAGCCCTTTACAGGAAGGCACATCACTATGTGAGGTTAACTCTGGACGAAGATAAACAGGCTGCGAGATTCACCAGCTTAATGGCTATCTCAGGCTTCCCAAGAGTGCAGGGTGAAATTTACTGTACCCATGTGGCTTTAAGGACTCCTTGGCAGCAGCCCCTTGGGTTTAAAATCCACAAAGACTACCATTCCATTCATGTACAACTTGTGTGTGATCATCAGAAGCACATAATGCATGTTTGTGCCAGGTACCCTGGGAGCTGCCATGACTCATACATTCTGAGTCACTCCCAGGTGCCTGAGGTTTCAAAGGGCCTGAAAGGCTGCAGTGATAGCTGCTTGGGGATAAGGGCTACCCACTGAAAAGCTGGCTGGTGACACCTGTGCATTGCCCTCAGAGTCATTCCGAGGAGAGGTACAACACTGCTCACAGCTCTACAGCTTTTGTAAGAGTTTCCCTATTACAGCAAACCATTGGGATTCTGAAGATGCACTTCGGATCTTTGGACTGTTTCACGCATCATCATGTGTTGCGCCCTTCAAAACCTGGCACTGCAAAGAGGCAGTCCCTTGCCAGAGGGTGAAATGGAGCAAGATGAGAGCTCATTGGAAGATGAAATTCAGGAGCCCAGGGTAAGGAGGGTCACTTTGAAGGCGATGATGCTGTAGAGAAGCAAGACGGGGGAGGCGTGCCCATGACACTTTAATCGCTGCCAGATTCCACGAGGAGTAAACTGAAGGCAAGGGGAGATGACCACAGTCCTCCTGGTCCTCAATGTCATTCCTTTTCACCTCAAGGGATTTCCAACCAATCGATTTGAGTATGAGTCCAGCATTGACACTTGCACCTTCTGGCCTCATGATTCACCAGGCCATGATCTCTACAAATGTCCACAATGCCCACTGAGTAACAACGAGAGCAATGCGAGCAGTAACTTGAAGCAGTCCTCACCACTACAGTGGATAGTTAGAGATGGTTAGAGACCTCTGCCTCTCATCCATGTCTTATCCTTTTCCATACCACTTAGGACACACAAGTGCCGTTAATCAACCAAGGTTGATGTGCTGCCCTCACACAATGGTCTTCCATGAGGCACAGGGTAAGAAGCGCAAGAATCACACACTTCTCATAAAGATTTTAACACATCTCCCTGACATCACGCAAGGGTGCAGAGACTATCTTCACTGAGGTTGACATCACATGAATGTTACTCTCACAGAGAGAGACTCACTGAGTGGGGGGATGGATAAATCTTGAAATAAGAGGATTCCAATGTAACCACAACACCTTCAATTGACAAAGCCAGTCACATAAACATCAAATGTATTTTCAGTGCAACATTTTTACAATGATAGCACACTTGTGATCCAAAAACTCATTCCGAAATTTCTTAATTTTCCTAACCCTAGAACTACGCCTGCGTGCAGCCCCGGCATCCGCAGCAGAGGAGGAGGCAGCCTGTTGACTGCCACATCCTGATGCCTGCAAAGACCTTGGTGAACGTCCTCTGGTGGTCCTAGGCCTGGAGAACCCAGACCTTATAAGGGGCTCTCACTTAGGGGCAGATACACCCTCCAGAGCCCGAGCAGCTGGGGTGATTGGGATCACAAGTAGGGGAGAATCTGAGCGGCTGGACACCCTTGGACTATCCTGTGAGGGGGCCCCTGGGGTGTCCAGTTGACGCTCATTGTCACTGTGGGAAAATTACAGGCCAGTTAGCCTAACATCAGTAGTGGGGAAAATGCTAGGGTCTATTATAAAAGACGTGGTAACAGACGCTTGGAATGCATTAACGGGATTAGATAAAGTCAGTGTGGGTTTATGAAAGGGAAATCATGCTTAACTAATCTGCTGGATTAGTTAATCTACTAGAATATTTTGAGGATGTAACTAGTAGAATAGATAAGGGAGAACCAGTGGATGTGGTGTATTTAGATTTCAAGAAGGCTTTTGGTAAGGTCCCACATAAAAGGCTGGTAGGCAAATTAAAGCACATGGGATTGGGGATAATATACTGGCATGGACTGAGAATTGATTGACAGGCCTGGAATAGAGAGTGGGAATAAATGGGTCTTTTTCTGGGTGGCAGCTGGTGACTAGTAGTGTACCGCAGGGATCAGTGCTTGGGCCCCAGCTATTCACGATATATATAAATGACTTGGATGAGGGAACCAAATGCAATATTTTCATGTTTGCTGATGACACAAACCTAGGTGGGGTTGTGAGTTGTAAGGAGGATACAAGGAAGCTTCAGGGTGATTTAGACAAGTTGTGTGCATGGGCAAACAGATGGCAGATGCAGTATAATGTGGATAAATGTGAAGTTATACTTTTCAATGTGAAAAACAGAAAGGCAGAGTATTATTTAAATGGTGATATATTGGGAATGAAAGTAAATAGGCAGGTGTAGCAAGCAAGTAGGAAGGCAAATGGTATGTTGGCCTTCATTGCAAGAGTGCTTACTTTTGTCCTGCTATTATCACATTCTACTTTCTTACCTTAATGCCACCATCAGCACTTCATTTAGCCAGTACCACTATTATTAACACCCCTTTGTCCTTTTGTTCATGACATCTTTGTCAACCTTTCATTTGCCCCACCTATCATTGACCTTCTATCCATCTTCACCTGTTCCACCCTCCTTAAACAGTATAAATTGCATCACATTTTTACTTCTCTTTAGCTCTGAAGAAGAGCTATATGGACTCGAAACATTAACTCTGTTTTTCTCTCCACAGATGCTGTTAGACCTGCTGAATTTTTCCAGCATTTTCTGTTTTTGTTTCAGATCTCCAGCAGCCACAATATTTTGCTTTTATCTTAGTGATCTGCTGGAACGTCAATGGTTTTCTTGCCGCTGATGTTTAGATTTAAAAGTAATGACCTGGTGGCCTGGCAGCAGAGTATTTCATTGCTCAAAGAGCATTTTCTTTAAAAATTGCTGCACAGTTATAGTGAACTATTACATTAGGTCACACATGTGTCAGTCAGCAGTTAGAAAGCTGGCTCAGCACACCGATGGAATCTCCATATTCAAATTCAGTGCACTTTAACATCTTGGGGTGAATTTTACGCTTCCCAGCAGTGGGAAGGAGTCGGTTCCTGGAACTGCACCCTTCGTTGACCTCCGCCCTCACCTTTTAAAGACGCTGAATAAAGTGTCTTGCAGCCAATTAGTGGATGCCCAGTGGGAAGTCTGTCAACTAGGAAAATGAAGGCTAGTCAGCTCACTTAGTTGGGCCTCCAGGGCAGGACGTCTAGGGAAGTGTCAAGCCATGAACTGCAAGTCAGTCATGGCTACCCATTTGAAGGCACCCTGGCACAGGTTGGTGGCAGCTGAACCAAAATTAATGGTTTTCAAATTGAAGTTCTGACCCAGAAGAGTGTGAAATCCTTTAAACTATTGGATCAGCAGCAGGTAAGAGCTTGTCTTTAAAGTTTGGTGACTTTTGTGCCAGTACTTGACAGGGAGGCAAGGACATTTGAGCAGACGTGCCCCATTCCCCTTATGAATGATAAGTGTTTAGAAAAGACACAAATTCTATCCTTTGACTTTCTTTGTCTCTCCACAGAGGCTGTAAGGCCACCATATGACAGAGGGAGAAGCTGTTGAGGAGCCCACACCAAGGATGGCCTGTGGTTTGATAGATGACTCCCTCCACGTCTTCCTCCAGGCTGTGATTGACCAGTGGGAGTCCTCCCAGCCAGACCAAAGCAAACTGGTTAGAGGTAAGCAGCCATGGGATCATCCCAAGGATTTGGTTACAGTGCCATAAGAGGCTGGAGGCTGAATGACCTCTTGCGATCTGCCCAGGTAAGTGTGCAACAATTTCTGAGATGGACATATATGGAAGGGTGTGAGGGTATGATGTGTGTCAAGTGTGGGGTTATTACCAAGTGCACACGGCAGCACGAAGCATGGCCCCAGAGGATTCTGGAGAGATTGGCTTGTGAACTGCATCACCTGTTAGTTAGCAAGGAGCATTGAGAATTGTCAATCACTGGCAAATGACATGTTAACCACACATTTGAAACGATGATTTAAGCACAGCATATTCATTACAATGTCCTTTTTCATTTGCAGGAGAAGAGGGCACATAATGCCAGAGGGCCAGAACTGTAGGTGGTCAAGCCCACATGATCATTTTCACTCCTCTAGAGGAGGAAGTGTTGGAGTTGGCAGCGAATGAGTGGAATCGTGCCACCAGGCAAGGAGAGGTTGGCGGAAGGCCCTGGTCGTAAGATTCCCAGGATGCATAGCTCCCTCCTGCAAACAGTGCTGAAGAAGCAGGGGAAAGGGGGAGGGGGTGCAGTGTTGGAAATCGGTGAAGGTGACGGGGAGGTAACATTGATAGCTTTTGACTTTGGGGGCTTGCAGAATTCGGAGAGAAATCTGTGTCTCAATGTTTAAGGGCCTAAGATTACAATCTCCCAATGTCCCGAGTGTGTGTTTTTAGGAAGCATGTCTCTCGGTAGTCACCTCAAATGATGGTGGTGCTCTTTTCCTTGGTTGTTTCCCCCACATGTCATCGGCAGCTGCAGCCACTAGCCCCAAAGGACCAACATTAACTCCTGAGTAGGAGGAGGAAGCCTCAGAGGTCTAATTAGTAAGTTTGCAGAGGACACTAAGATTGGAGGAGTTGCAGATAGTGAAGAGGATTGTCAAAGGATACAATGGGATGTAGATTGGTTGGAAACTTGGGCGGAGAAATGGCTGATGGAGCTTTATCCGGACAAATGCGAGATAATGCATTTTGGAAGGTCTAATACAGGCAGGAATTATACAGTAAATGGCAGAACCCTTAAGTGCATTGACGAGCATGCTTGCCTTCATTGGCAGGGGTATTGAGTATAAAAGCTGGGAAGTATGCTTGCAGCTGTATAGAACCTTGGTTAGGCCACACTTGGAATATTGCATGCAATTCTGGTCGCCATATTACCAGAAGGAGGTTGGAGAGGGTGCAGAGGAGGTTTACCAGAATGCTGCCTGGTCTGGAGGTTATTAGCTATGAGGAGAGGTTGGAGAAACTCGGATTGTTCTCACTAGAGCAACGGAGATTGAGAGGCGACTTGATAGAAGTTTACAAAATTATGAGTGGCATGGACAGAGTAGATAGTCAGAAGCTTTTTTCCAGGGTGAAAGAGTCAATTACTAGGGGACATAGATTTAAGATGAGAGGAGAAAACTATAGAGGAGATGTGCGGGGCAAGTTTTTTACGCAGAGGGTAGTGAATGTCTGGAATTCGCTGCCAGAGAAGGTGGTGGCTGCAGGTACTATAGTGGTGTTTAAGAGGCAGCTTGACAAATACATGAATAGGATGGGAATAGAGGGATACGGACCCCAGAAGTGTAAAGCGTTTTAGTTGATGGGCAATATGATTGGCGCAGGTTTGGAGGGCCGAAGGGCCTGTTCCTGTGCTGTACTTTTCTTTGTTCTTTGTTCTTCGGTGCACATCACATCCTTGCTCCACATCTAGCAGGAGTACAGATTCACACATATCTAAGTGGTTCTAAGGGATCCACACACAGGTGCGAGCACAACACAGTTGCAAGACTAGTGGTCAGAGACTTAGAAAGAGCAGGCCTCTGGCAGTAAGAGGAGTGCCAGAGGTAACCTGAGGTGCTAAGCCCCAGGATGATGATGAGCCTCTGGAATTATCTGTCATACAGCAGATGCTGGTCATGCAGCGCGAGTATGTGGTAGAGATTCCAGAAGGGTTATGGGTACTGGTATAGACAGTGGAGGTGTCCATTCAGGCCATGAGCACTGTGATTACCTGCTCTTCAGAATACTTGGCTTCCTCCATTGATAGACTGGTGATTGTCATGGAGGGCTCCAAACCCAGCAGCTCACACATGGGACACAGGATAGGCATTCTGAACTGCATTCAATCGCCTTGTCTCTGAGCTCTGGTGATCAGAGCCAGAGTGAGAGGAGAATGAAAATCTGGAGTCACATCCAGGTCCTGGTTCCTCTCAGAAAAGCAGGGAAGGCCAAACGGACCTTACAGCTGCAGATGAGCAGCTGCCATCACCAAGGGGCAGCACCCCTCAGGGTGCTCCTGATGGGATGACCTCTCCTCAGTCCCTCTGCCATCGACACCAATGCCTTAGAGTGCTGCTGCAACAGGAGATTCCCACCACATTGGGGCCCTTACAGCCTCAGGTGAGCAAAGCACACCCACCAAAGTCATTCTAGGCAAAGGGGTGTAAGGGTCAGCAGCCTGTCTCTAGCACAGCTGGCAGCGAGGGGAGAGCACATGCCTTAGAACCCATAAACAATTTAAGAAAACATCACATTAGTCATATACGGGTTCACAAGGGTGATTTCTTAGTACTGAGAATTATAAAAATTGTTGAATCATTTTGTTATTAATGTGGCTATCTCCATCAGATTCTCCTCTGTCAGGGCTTCTCCGCTCTGGCAAGCCAGCTTGTGCAGGACACAGCAGACCATGGCCATGAGTGAAATTCTAACAGGAGGATATTGCAGAGCAGCACCTCATCAGTCCAAACGTCTAAAGCGCATTTTGATGATCTGCTCAGTGTTACAGACATGAAGGCAGAGTGAATTGAATTATTATTATTATTGTTCCCCTCTTCTGCCCATGAGAGCAGTAGTTTAATTTCTAATTTAATTTGTTTCCCCTTACTATCCTTTCCCTTGTTGAAACAGGCGGTGGTGTGTTTCCCAATCCCCAGATTATGAGGTCCAATGTTAAAAATAACCCCATAACAAATTCTTTAAGGTGAAACAAAACTAGGGTTTATTAACTCATTCAAAACCCAAGGAATGGATCATGACATACATTCTCACTCATGAGCATACAGGTAGAAAGGCAGAGAAAGAAAGGCAAAGAAGTTACAAATTTCAAGTTGAAAACAACCAAAAGGTATTACCACTGATTCACATGAATAGAGTCCAGTAAGTCCATGTCCAATGAAGGTTCTTTCAGTTGGCTTTGTCTGGCAGAATTCCTAGACTTTTCCATCGGAGCTCGGTAAAGGCAGTTGAAGATGCAGCAAAGTATTCTTCTATTCTGGGAATTAGTTCACCTTGTAGGCAAACTATAGGGTTCTTTCTGGAGATCAGACTTTGAGAGAGACAGAGGTTAGAGGCAGGCTGCTAGCCTGGAGTCCTGTTTTTCTCTTCTGAAGTTAAACAGCAACTGAAGACAGAATCCAAAAGCTGTATAATTAAAGCAATTCAAACAGCTCAAGCCTTGGTCATGTGACAAGGTGGTTTCTGGTTGAACCATTCAGCTAACGATGTGCTTTAAGGACCCTCGTTAAAATCCATTGTATTTTGAGCAGATAACTGTGGAACCATTAGCATAATGTTGGAGATGAGGAATCCCAACAACTCTTTCTTTGTCTAGAGCTGGCTTATGCAGACATTTTGTCTACCAGTCTACCGGTGTGTTTGCTTGGGGTACAATGCAAGGGGTCTCAAATTCCAGGAGGATGATGAGTTAGCCTTTGCCCATCGGAACTGCTCAGAGTCTTCCAGGGCTACCATTATGTGGCCAGCTCTGGCCATTTTATCAGTTTAGCAATATTGTCCACTTCTAAAAACAGAAATTAAGCAAGAGAATATGGAAGAGAAACAAATTTTTAAGTACTTTTTTCTTCATGCCTTCTCAGCATGACATCAGTTATGACCCTAGTGGATGCATGGCTATTGTTATACCTCTGTGCATGCATTTCTCACTGAGATCAAATAGACTTTTCTTGAGAGGGTGACCTTTGTCTCCCAGAAACCAGCCATCCAAAGGTTCCAGGCAACTGAACAACCCTGGCACCTGGATGTGCCTAAGTATGTATAACTTGCACACACCTGCAATATCCTTTATCTATGATCACACATAATGTGCACATTGATGGAGTGATATGCTTTCCAACTGACGAATGCCCCTGGCTGTCCAGATGGAGCTTTTATTGCCCCATGTGTGCAATCAATAACCCCTTGCACCTTCAGAAATCCAGTCATGGATGCAAAGCCTCTGGCTCTTGCTGCTTGACTGACATTGTCACTGGTGAATGAGATAAGCTCATGGGCATGCCTCAATATGACATCTGTAAAAAACCTTTATACAATGATTGGCTTCATACAGCAGGCTGCGAAATTTCGCCGATGCCTCCTCATGATGACTGGAATGATCTTGAGGTGAAAAATTCAAGGCCACAGTCACTTATAAAGCCACTAGCATCAGCTGGTTACCAACACAATTGGAGGTAAGCTCCCCAGACAGCATGTGACACAGAGATGCGACTGTCTCCCTTGAGAGATGTTTCTAAGGAACAGCCGTTCGGACATCTGGAGGTATGTCATCCTCACCATGTAGACACAGTTAGCACAATAGTGCTTCACCCACCTCTGCCTGACGTTGCTGTCTGTCCACTGCAGCCCTTTACACAGCAGCAGATTGGACATCTTGCTGGATCACAGCGCGTACCTGTCCCTGGCCAGCAGCCCTCCTCTTTCTCCTCCTCTCTGGAGGAGCAGCCTCCTACAGAATGCAGAATTCCCATGGGGACAGCGATCTAAATGTCCAATGCTAGTGTACACAAACTAGATTGTAGCACTTTCTGTATGCCCCCTTCCCTGAGAAAATGTCCCACTGCAGGCTGGAAGCTATGAAAAATTGAAGTTAAACCACAATGAGATGCTCCCATTTTTAATATCAGAGTCTTCTGCTGAATACAGCCACAGTCCTATTTTAAGCCTTTATATCCACCTTTGCAACACATCCCGATACCTGGCGTGACTCACTCTGAATGCTGTTTAATTAGTTTATGATAAAAATGGTGATCGGGCTATCGATTTTGGCGCTGGCCTGATTTCCATATTATTGGAGACCAAAGTCCACTAGATTTTATGCATGAAGGTGGGGGTTAGCAGTCCCTATTTCTAAATGAAAATTTCATCCCATGGTCTAAATTGGAAAGAGGTTGACCAATTCCATGAAGAAAAGATAGGCCTGGTGGCAGTAGCGCTTTAGATGAGAGCCACATTTCAGCTTCACATGAAACTGGTTTTAAGTCATTACCTTGCCATTCTGTTTAATGCATTTATCAAATTGCTGGGAAAAAATGACTGCCCCTTTTGATGAGGTTGGTACACTAGGCGGCTAAATTTCAGGTACAGCTAGACCACCAATCTCATCAGTGCAGGAAAATCTGGGTCATACAATGTAAATAACCTCTGGGATACTTTTTCCAAAAATTCCCTGAACTAATAAAGTTGTTGAATTCAGATTGCAGATGAAATTTACAGCACAAAACTGGCCATTCAGCCCAATTAATTTGCGCCAGTGTTTTTGCTCCACACTATCCTCCTCATCTTTCTTCATCTCATCTTTAAGTATATCCTGCTATCTTATCTCCCTCATGTACTTATCTAGTTGCTCCTTAAATGCATCTATACTATTCAACTCAGCCACTCCATGTGGAACAAGGTCCATGTTCGCACCAATCTGAATAAAAATATTTCTGCTAAACGTCTTATAGGATATATTAATGATTCTTATGTTCTGACCACTACATTAGGACTACTCCCCCCACAATCACCACAAATAAGCATTATAAGGGGAGGCGATGGCGTAGTGGTATTGTCGCTGGACTAGTAATTTAGAGGCCAAGGCAATGCTCTGGGAACTCAGGTTTAAAACCCACCATGGCAGGTTTTGACTGAATTCAATAAAAATCTGGAATTAAAAAGTCTAATGACGACCATGAAACCATTGTCGATTGTTGTAAAAATCCCATCTGCTTCACTAATGTCCTTTAGGGAAAGAAATCTGCGGTCTTTACCTGGTCTGGCCTACACGTGACTCCAGGTCCACAGCAATGTGGTTGATTCTTAAATGTCCTCTGAAATGGCCTAGCAAGCCACTCAGTTGTATCAAACTGTTACAAAGTCTCAAAAAAGGAACGAAACCGGACGAACCACCCAGCATCAGCCTAGGCACCTGAAATGACAATGGCAAACTCAGCCCTATTGACACTGCAAAGGGCTACTTACTATCATCTGGGGGCTTGTGCCAAAATTAGGAGAGCTGTCTCACAGACTAGTTAAGCAACAGCCTGACATTGTCATCCTCATGGAATCAGATTATAGATAATATCCCAGAGACCACCATCGCCAACCCTGGGTATGTTCTGTCCCACCGGAAGGACAGACCCAGCAGAGGTGGCGGCACAGTGGTGTACAGTCAGGAGGGAGTTGCCCTGGGAGTCCTCAACATCAACTCCGGATCCCATGAAGTCTCATGGCATCAGGTTAAACATGGGCAAGGAAACCTTTTGTTGATTACCACTTACAACCCTCCCTCAGCTGATGAATCAGTACTCCTCCAAGTTGAACACCATTTAGAGGGAGTACTGAGGGTGGCAAGGGCGCAGAATGAACTCTGGCTGGGGAACTTCAAGAGTGGCTTGATAGCACCACTACTGACCAAGCTGGCTGAGTCATAAAGGACATAGC
The DNA here is from genome assembly GCF_017639515.1 of Carcharodon carcharias. Lineage (NCBI taxonomy): Eukaryota > Metazoa > Chordata > Chondrichthyes > Lamniformes > Lamnidae > Carcharodon > Carcharodon carcharias. The sequence continues at coordinate 173,707,495 of NC_054472.1, forward strand.
TGCTAGACTGGCGGCAGGTGGTGAGGGAACCAACAAGAGGAAAAAACATACTTGACCTCATCCTCAACTGCTGTAGGTGCATCTGCCATGGCCGTATTTGTAGGAGTGACCTCCACATATTCGTTGTGAAGACGAAGTCCCATCTTCACACTGAGGATACTGTCCATCATGTTGCATGGCACTACCACTGTGCTAAATGGAATAGAATTTGAGCAGATCTAGCAACTCAAGACTGGGCATCCATGAGATGCTGTGGGCCTTCAGCAGCAGCAGAATTGTACTCGAACACAACCTGTAACCTCAGGCCATGGCATACCTGCCACTCTACCATTATCATCAAGCTACAGGATCAACCCTGGTTCAATGAAGTGTGCAGGTGGGCATGCCAGGAGTAGCACCAGGCATACCTAACAATAAGGTGTCAACCTGGTGAAGTTAAAACACAGGACCACTTGCATGCCAAACAGCGTAAGCAACAAGTAATAGACCGAGCTAAGCGATCCCACAACGAACAGATCAGATCTAAGCTCTGCAGTCCTGCCACATCCAGTTGTGAATGGTGGTAGACAATTGAACAATTCACTGGAGAAGGAGGATCCACAAATATCCCCATCCTTAATGATGGGGGAGCCCAGCGTATCAGTGCAAAAGATAAGGCTGAAACAATTGCAACAACCTTCAGAATAAAAAGAATTATATAGATATAGCAATTATTTCATTATTTAAATATTATTTCATATTCAAGCTTCGTAGAAAGAAACAATGATAAAATTCTGCATAGCCAGCTAAGATCAAGAGTGGAAAGTCTAATTGGTGCTGCTTTGAAACTGCTCAGTGTGCATTTGCATGATTTTAATGTAGGCAATAAACTAAATGCAAATCGAATTCCTACGCAGTAGAAGTAAAATTAGAAGCATCTAGTGATCTTCAGTAATTTACGTTGCAGATCATCTATCAAGTAATTTTCATTTAAACACGTACATCAGAAAGTAGCATCGATTATTCAGCTTTAAAAGCAGAAGATGGTGTAGAAAGCCAAAAGCAATTCATAAAACAAGTTCAAAGTGTCGAATGCCACAGAGATATTGTGTTTGGCATGAAAAAGCATAAGTTGCTAGAACTTCGTAAATGAGAAAATCCAACTCAGGAAATAAATCAAGGGGTAGCTGCACAAACTTGTGAAAACACTTCATTAGTCATCAACACTAACAAAAGCTATTTGTTTCTGATTAATAAGAAGACTGTGTGTAGAATTAGCCAAAAAACCAAGTACAACATATAATTACATTCCTTGGGGATGAAGTAATGTGTGTTCTCAGATAGTATGTGAGGTGAACTAATGTTAACATAAAATTTTCATCGTTTAAGTTAATGCATCTTAATGTTGCTTCTCAGTCTCTGATTCTACAGCAATTTAACAAATGATCTCTGCCCTATTCAGTTTTTTAGGAGTAAAGGCAGAGCATACATTCAGGACCAAACTAAAGCAAAATCTCTTTGCAATCTGCCCAAAGTTCCAAAACCCTGCACAGCATAGTGATATTTCTAATTAGACACCACATTTATTTAACAAAGGCAGTAAGACATTGAAAAACTAAAAGCAGATTTCATCCATAAGGTGAAAAAGAGGTTGAATGTTAGTTCTCCTACACTTAGACAAATAGGGGCACATGAAAGTCATGGGTTTAGGAACAGGTCAAGCCAAAACTAAGCTAAATCTGGAAAGCCACCAACACAAAAACTCAAACTTAACTTCACTCTATTTGCATGGTATAAACACACAACAGTGCTCCATCTGTGCAACTGCATAATGGAGACAGTAGCAAAGTATTCTTATTGTAATCATAGATTCATTGAATCATGTAGCATATGAGGCCATTCAACCTATCATGCCTATGCTGGCTAATTAAAAGAGCTGCCATTCAGAACCACTCCCCATTTACGATCCACAGCCCAGCAAATGTTCCCTTTTTATGTTTATATCAAACTCCCTTTTGAAAGTTATTACTGAATCTCTTTTCATCACCCTTTCAAGTGATATACAATGACATTTTTAGTGTAATCTCCTTATGCCTGAATTGAATATATATTTATGAGGGCTCAGATCTTCCAGTCTCCAGATCCTCAGAGACCGGACATATCCCGGAAGATACGCTACAGAACCCCTCGGAAGTCCCAATTCACTGACTCCATAAGAACTGCCTGGGAAGTCTGATGGGCAATTCCCCTACTCTCAATTATCAGCGAAGTAATGGAAGGTCTTGTTGACAGAGCAATCAAGAGGCACTTACTCGGTAATAACCTACTCACCAGTGCGCTGCTTGTGTTCTACCAGGGCCATTCTCGGCTTCAGACCTCATTACTACCTTGATCCAACTATGTGCAAAAGAGCTGAATTCTAGAGATGAGGTGAGAGTGACTGTCCTTGACAACAAAACAGAATTTGACCGAGTCTGTTATCAAGGAGTCTTAACAAAATTGATGTAAATCTCACGATCAACATCCTGGGTGTAAGCATTGACTAGAAAATTAACTGGGCCAAACATATAAATATTGTGGTTACAAGAGCAAGACAGAAGCTTGGAATTCTGAGTTGAGTAACTCCCCAGAGCTTGCCAACCATTTGCACGACACACCGCAGGAGGGTGATTGAATACTGTCCGCTTGCCTTCAAAAATATTCATGACAAAGCAGGCCACTTTATTAGCACCCCATCCAACATCTTAAGCACTCACTCCCTCCACTATCAGCATGCAGTGGTAGCAGTGTCTACCATCTACAAGATGCACTGTAGCAACTCACCAAGTCTCCTTCGGCAGCACACGTGGTCTCCACCACCTAGAAGGGCAAGGGTGCATAGGAACACCACCAACTGCAAACTCCCCACCAAGCCACATTATTCTGATTTAGAACTACATCACCGTTCCTTCAGTGTCACTCGGTCAAAAATCTGGAACTTCAGTCCTAAAACCACTTTCCTACACAGCACTGAGTGGAGAGGTTCAAGAAGGCGGCTCATCACTGCTTTCTCAAGGACAATTAGAATTGGGCAACAAATGTTGGCCTTTCCAGCAACGCTCAGATCCCATGAACAAATATAAAAAAAGATGTCCCAAATTCACAGACAATTAATATTTTTTGAAGTGTAGTTATTGATGCAATGTAAGAAACCTGGCAGCAAATTGGTCACAGCAAGTTCTCAAAAACAATGTGACAATAACCAAATCATTTGTTTTACTGACACTGGCTGAAGGATGGCTATCAGTTAGGACACTAAGAACAGTGCTCCTGCTCTGCTTCAAAATAGTGCCATGGATCACTTACTCTGATACTTTAGACAGTGCTTTATTACAGGACTAATTGCTAGTGCAGTAACAGGTACTACTTTTAAAATTGTCTGATCACATCAAGTTATCGTTTGAAGCAGGTTTCCTTTAAAGAGAGATGCTCAATACTTAAAAGTTTACCATGGCCTCTAAATAAATATTCTATTCATTCCTACATTATTTGCTTATAAATAGCAAGATACAAGACATTGAGAGAACATCACAATGTCTGCACATAATTGCACAACAGATTAATTTTTAAATTAATACATAAACTACAATTGCATAACTGTGTACCTCTGGTCTGCCTGACACTGTAAACATTCATATGCAGCGAAAGACAACATAAAAAAACAGTAAAACAATTTATTATTTAAGGTTGACAATGTGTGATTAAATATCAGTATAGCATTTTGTTCTCTTAATCTCCAGGCAGTAATTAGCTGTTGGAGAAAGTAAAAGGAACAGAATTAAACTAAAAGGGTGGGACATAAAGTACAAAATTATTAATTAGAAGTAACCCATGCCTGTAGACTATTAGAGTTAAATACACAACAGTAGTTCTAGTTATTCTTCTGATTTCAACTGTAAGACTAATAAAAAACACACTATACAGGAAATGAAAATGATGCTTCAACAAGCTGGGCTAGCCACTTCATTAGCAAAACTTCTAGCATCCCCAGTGGTCAATTCTGTCCCTCATAAAATGAACTGCCTTGGTAATTTTATTCAAGTCTTCCATTACACATCGAGCAGCCCTTCTTTAACATTTTCTGCTCTCTGCATCACTTTAAAGTGCACTAACATGAGTTTCTTTAATTGGTGTCATTGGGTTGGATCTAATGCAGCCTTTCACAGTGGGAAACATGTGCTGGACCCACTTAATCATGAGAGAGGCTTTGCGTCAATCTGCTGATGGTGGCAAAACTTCCCCTGATTAAGTTGGAGGGCAGATGGGGCTAATTCGAGATGCCCAGCCGCTGCCAGTGGGATTTCAAGCTAATTGACACCCATTATTCCCAAGCTCACCTCAAGTTAGTGGCGGCTCAGAGATTAAATAGAGGTCACACGACTTTCCGGTGCACTTGGAACCTTATTGGGTATGCCAGTGACCTCCCAGACGGATGTCCTTTGCTATCAGGCACTCTGTACCTGGATCAAGGGAGCCAGCATTGAGCAGGGGGGTAGCCGCTGAAAGCCACGCCCCAACCCTTGTCTGCAACCCCCTTGGTTCTCACTCTCCCATGACCCCCAACCGTATTCCCCATCCTCCCCTCCCTCACCTGTATCCTGGGGACCCACCTTAATCCTGGGTCTCTGGTGAGTGCTCTGCCACTAACAGCGACCACTCCTGCTAGCAGCCGGAGGAGCTGCCGGCTTCTAATTGACTCACAGCACTCAATGGGCAGGACATCCATCGCAGGGGATCTCAATCGTAGGGTCAGCCCAACAGTGGCCACTTAAGTGCCTGAAGGGCATTTGGTTCCATCAGAATTCCTCCAAGCAAATGATGGGGGTTCCCTGCTGGTTCTCCAATTGGTAGGCGAAAACTCGGTCAGCTTGACAAAATTCCAACCAATGTGTTTAAATGCAACACAAGATGCTGTGATCTCCTCCAAGTATGCTCAGGTGTTTAGTAAAACTGGCAATTCAATTCAAGGATAAAAGACCAATGTACGATTCAACAGGAACTCAAGACCAGTTTACTGCAAGCCTCGTCAAGTACCCTATGCTCAAAAAGAGTAGGTAGAACAACAATTGAAAAGACTTGAGACTGAGAACATTATCTCTAAAGTGCAACATAGTAACTGGGCTACTCCCATAGTGGTACTCCCAAAGTCAGAAGGTAGAGTAAGCATAGGTGGGGATTATAACGTAACAGTCAATCACTGGAATGTTATCCACCCGATGCTTTGCCAAAGGTGAAGGATCTGTTCTAATGTTGTCAGGTTTTCTCAAAGTTAGATCTGACAAATGCCTCTCTGCAATTTGAGTTAGATGATGAGTCTAAGTCATATTTGACTATTAATACACACATGGATCTATTTCAGTTTCATAGGCTACCATTAGGTGTTTCTTCAGCTCCCGGAATTTTCCAAGGGGTCATGAGCCAAATTTTGAAAGAATTCAGTGCTTTTTGGATAAAATACTTATATCAGCTTCAAACAGACAGACCCATCTTGACAGGCTGAAAAAGGTGCTCCAACATTTGGAAAAGCATGGAGTTTGTGCAAAGGCACACAAATGTGAAATGTTTCAAAACTCTGTGGCATTATTTGGGTCATAGAATAGACAAAGGTGGGTTATATCCTACCAAGGTTCAAGCAATAAGAAATATACCACACCCTAAGACTATCTCTGAGCTCAGATCTTTTTTGAGCTTAGTGAATTACTATGTAAATTCTTACTATATCTGGCAACCTTTTTGCATCCATTGAAAGAAATCTTGTGGAAGACTGTGGTGTGGAATTGGACAAGGGAGTGCAACAAAACATTCTAGTTGTGTAAAAGTAAATTGGTAGATGATACAATGCATTATACATTACAATGCTCCCCCACCTCAAATAGACTAAGCTCACAGGTGATGCCTCTCCATTCGGAGCAGGTGCAATGATCTCTCATGTGTTGGATAATGGTGAGGAGGGACTGACTGCAGTTGCTTCAGTCCAATAAGAGGAATTATGCAGAGATAGAACATAGGGCATTGTCTTTGATTTTTGAAATAAGAAGATTTCATAAATGCTTGTTTGGTCGTAGTTTCATGATCGAAACTGATCATAAGGTAATGACGGCGATTTTGAACCTAAAGTCTTAACGACCCACTTTAACTGCAGCCTGAATGCAGAGATGTGCTTTGATTTTATCCGTTTATTAGTGTGACTTTAAATACAGACAATTGGAAGATCACTGCAATGTCAGTACAATATCTCGGTTACCAGCCCCCTCAGTGGTAGAGCCCAAAGGGAAGATGTATTTTTCTTTTCACCTGTAGATGAGTTGCCATTCCCAGAAGATGACATTGGTAGAACAATTTGCAAAGACTCTGTAACAGTGAACTTAGGAGCAGGAGGAGGAACAATCCATTCTGCCCTTCGAGTCTGCTCCACCATTCAATAAGATCATGGCTGAACAGGTTGTGGTCTCAGCTCCACTTTCCTGCCTGCACCTATAACCCTTGATTCCCTTGTCTAACAAAAAATTATCTAACTCAGCCTTGTGTATGACTATATCACAAATAGCTGGCCAACACTGATACTGGGTTTAGAAATCAGGCCATCTTTTTATGCATAAGAATGAACTGCCCATAGATAAAGGTTGTGTTATGTGGGGAGCCAGAGTTGTACTTCCTGAAAGATACAGATTGCAGTTGTTATGTAATATTGATAACCAACCCTTAGGGATGAGGTTGAGAAAATGTCTAGCGAGAAGCTATCTTTGGTGGTCAGAGTTAAATAAGGACATAGAAGCCACAGTGAAACAGTTAGAGCATGTCAAGCTATAGAAAAGAAGCCACCATCATACATTCATGGAAATGGCCAACTCCTTAGAGTGTGGTAGAGACTACACATAGATTTTACAGAACTGGAAAGGCAACAGTTATTCATTGTGATAGCCATTTGATGTGGATTGAAGAGTTTCCAATGAATCAAACAACAATGAGCAAAGCCCTAGATATGTTGCACTGTTTGTTTGCTGCTTATGGGTTCCCAGGGGAAATTGTGTCCAACAACAAATATCAGTTTTGTTCAGAAGTGTTTCATATTTCATGAGAATGATTGGGGTAAAACACACTAGAGTTCCACCGTACCAACCTGCTTCAAATGGAGCAGCAGAGTGCACAGACAAATTATTAAGCTGAAGAAAGAGACATGCTGTTGAAGCTTTTCATCTTGCATTCATCAGGCCAGACACAAGAATACTGAATCTTAAAGGGAACAACAATTTATACTGTATGAGAAGAGGGTGTTGATCAGTTGGCAAATGGACTCTGATTGGTAGAGGTGGTGCCAAGGAAAATGCACCAAAGAACAGTTAACTGCCAAGTGTCAGAGTCAGGCAGACATGTCTGATGAGGTAGAAAATTCAATTGAAGGTCAAGGCCAAAATCAGTCTTTGTTGGAAAAAAAAACCTCTCCTCAGACCTGGGCCAAAATGGGTCATGGTCCTTCCCCAAATTCTGGAAGTTTGGTTCAAGAAAAGAAGTATCCTCTTTGGAATAAGAAACTCGTGGTTAAGATGGATATTAAATAAATTTAAAACAAAAAAAAATATAAGTTATATGTAATTTGAACTTTTGTTTAACTTTTTCATTAAGGAGGAAGGAGTGTAATGGCCTTGTGCATGTATGTATATAACCAGAATAAATTAATTTTTAGCTGGGTACTTTGAATTCCATGTGCTGCACATGGTCTCTTTTCTGTCCTGCAAAGATATCTCAGGTCAATTAAAAGACTGCCTCTGGAAGCACTGTGCAATTCAGAACTGTGGGCTAGTTCTTGAAGCTGCAGGTCCAATCAGTTCAGATCAGTCTTGAGGCATCCTCTGAGGAGGACTCAATTTTTGAAAATAAACTGTGACCACAGCTGCTGGACAACCATTATGGACTGTGGCCACTGTTGTGGTCCGCTGACCCCAGCTGCTCTAGTGGGGGAGGGGTAAGCACAGGAGGCCTTGCGGTTGCCTGGCTTGTCACCTCCAGGCACCTGCTGGGCTTTAGCCTGTCCATCGCTGGGAGGATCCCAGTGGTGTAGCTGATCTACCCACAATTGGGCACTGATTAACTCCAATTGGATATTCACCACTGCTGGGCAGGTAGCTGTTGCTGGTGATGCTCAGCCTTCAGCAAGATTGCTCTGAGGTAAGAACGTGTTGGGGCGCTGACCTGATGCACTAATTTCAGAATATCTTCCCCGTCCTGTTTTCAAGCCCACCTCAGTGGGACCAGGAAGATTCAATCCTAAGATTCCTACAAACTGAGAAATTCCGCATTTTTATGTGCCACAAGGCTAATAATTACCCCATAACCACATCAGGCGTGGGGGGGTGAGGAGGGCAAAGGAACCCATGGCAACTGGGGTTTGGGTTATTTGTTTGGGGCCTGGAGGAGCACACAATCCTTTCCTTTGCAGGGCTCTTCTGCTGTACTGCCATAAAAGTGGTTGATTCCTCTCAATAGTCTCAGAAATTTACAATCAGGACTCCCATGTCCATTTATTTGAATATCAGTTGATCAAAGAGATGGGTGGATAGATTTGTGAAGGGTGAGTTATGTCTGACTAATTAAATGGAACTTTTTGAAGAGATCACAAGGATCATGGCTATGAATGTTTTCTATATGAACTTCCATAAGAAACTACATCAAGAAGTACTTTATCGTACACGAAGTTTTGGTAATCTGGAGCCAAAAAGACTATGGATGCTGAGGCCAATTGAAAATTTCAAGACTGAGATCAATAGATTTTTGTTAGTCACAGCTATCATGGGAATGTAAGACAGGTGGATAAATGGAGCTGAGTTACAGAAAGGCCACGATCTAGCTGAATAGCACAACAGGTTTAAGGGGTTCTACTTCTGTTCTTACATTCTTAGAGGAGTTTATTGCTGGAAACAGTGGCACCTTTGACCATCAAGCAGTAAGCCCCTTCAAAAACACGAGCAATGTACCTAACAGAGCAGTATGACAGCTGACCTTTTTTTGAAGCCTTTAGGGCATCCTCAATCATGATTTGGCCAAGACAAAATTGGTCCCGGTTATAGAATGTTAGTGTTTAGGATACATTTATAACATTTTTGCATAGGAGCAGTGAAACTTTAATGGCAAATGGATGTCTTAAATTAACAAGTACAAATTTTAAAAAATCAAATGAAAATGAGAATAAATATTGGGACAAATATTTGCAGCAACAGGACATCTTACAGTATCTGTTGGGCTAGTTGGTCAGGCATATGCAGCAAAACCTAGACAACAACGAGGCTTGGACTGATAAGTGGCAAGTAATATTCATGCCACACAAGTGCCAAGTAATGACCATATCACAGAATCATAGAATCACACAGTGCAGAAGAGGGCCTTCGGCCCATCGAGTCTGCATCGACACATGAGAAACACCTGACCTACCTACCTAATCCCATTTACCAGCACTTGGCCCATTGCCTTGAAAGTTATGATGTGTCAAGTGCTCATCCAGGAACTTTATAAGATAGAATCTAACCGTCTCCCCTTGACATTTAATGGCATTGCCACCACTGAATCCCCCACTGCCAACAGTCTGGGAGTTACAGGATTAGGCAAGAGTAGGTCAGAACCTAGGGCAGGATTTCCCCCCTGTTGGGGACGAAGTTGAATTGTGGGTGCGCACAGGTGCGCCTCTAATCAGCATCCCTAATTGGGGGAGCGGTGCTATTTTACTTGGACAGGCCAATTAAGGCCCGCCCAGCATGATGTCCACTCAGAATCGCTATGTGCTCCCTGTGCGAGCGGGGGAGCGGGTGGGGGAATCCCTAAACCCGAGAGTGCGATCTTTCGTGCATGAGCATGAAAGAGCGCACTCATCTCCCTGAGGCTAAGTGCTGCCTCAGGGAGATCAGTTGTTCTGTCACAAATATTAAAAATAGAGAAAAAAAAATTCCTGACATGTCCCCTCATGTGACACTGTCACATGAGTTAGGACATGTCCATAATTTTTAAAAAAGCTTTAATAACATTTTTAAAAACTTACATGAAACCTCATTCTGCCCGTGGATGAGGTTTCATGCTTTTTCTAATTTCTGCTGGGGCTCCTGGCCTGCCAGCCAACCTTAAGGCTGGACGGGCAGGTTCATTAATTAGCTAAATGACTCTGTCAATGGCCTCAATTGGCCATTGACAGATTGGTGGGCGCACAGCTGATTTTGCTGCGCCCCCGCCTTCCAGAAAATTTAAATGGGGTGCAGTGACATCGGGAGCTCCATCCGATGTCACCGCGCACCATTTTACGTGTCAGCGAGCAGGCCCTGCCCCCCGCTAGCTGACGCGTAGATCCTGCCCCTAGGAATTCTACAGCAAGTAACTCACCTTCTGACTTCCCAAATCCTGTCCACTATCTACAAGATCCAAGTCAGGAGTGTAATGGAGTACTCTCCATTTGCCTGGATGAATGCAGCTCCAACTCACACGATCCAGGACAAAGCAGCCCACCTGATTGGCACCCCATCCTTGATGTTAAACATTCACTCCCTCCACCACCAAGGCACAGTGGCAGCAGTGTGTACCATCTACAAGATGTACAGCAACTCGTGAAGTCTCCTTCAACCATACCTTCCAAATTCGCGACATCTTCCACCTAGAAGGACAAGGGTAGCAGATGTATGGGTACACCATCACATGCAAGCTCCTCTCCAAGCCCACACCACCCTGACTCAGAGCTATGGACGGAAGCGTCTGGTACTGATCCCATTAGCAGTGGCAGTCATGGAGGGTGGGGGAACAATTCAGCGTGAGGGGCAGAAATCGGTTTCACACCAATGTAGAATCACAGTGGGATCATCCAATGGTGTCCATCACGGTGGAACATGAATTCTGCTGAAGGCCGGTCTGCACACAATTTGCATCCCGGTAATGGGATGTAAAATAAGACCAGATCAGAGGAACAAGTGCATCACGTGCTGGATGGATCCTCATGCATATGGCTCCAGTGCGAAGCAGCTCTCGGAAGGTGGGAGGTCTTCCTTGATGCTTTGGGCCTCTTCCCCAGCAGTCCTTTGAGTACTGGGGAGCTTAGCTGAACCTGCCTCCTCCTGCTCCAGATACTTGTCCAGGCAGCGACCATCGGCTTGTGAACCCAAGCCTGCTGTAGATCTAGTTCCCACTGAGGTGTGTGTCTCTGCGCTGGTGGAGGGTGCAGGCAAGCCTGTGATGGGTCTTCAAGATTGCTTATTTCCAGCTTTTCAATGGAGAAGATGTCCTCTTGACTGGGGGTGAGGATGTGGATAGAGCTGAGGGGCTGCCTGGCTGGGATCGTAGGTTGCTTTGCAGAGCTCCCTTTGAACCAAAGTAGAGATAGTTAGTGCATGGTAGCATAGTCAAAACCAGGTGAGACAGCACTCACAGTTGTGTTGAGAAAGGGATGACACGGTGTAGGATCCTCACGTGGGTGCTCGCCACCGATCTCATCATCGCCGTAGTCCATACCCTCACCAGCCAGTGTGATGGCATGCTCCACAAAGTGAGTGAGGCGCCTAACGTGGGCCACTATACCCCCTGTCTAGCACCTGTCTCTGCTGTTGTGAGCCAGTTTCTCCTGCATGAAAACAGATGAGTGTGAGCAGGACAGATGGCACTATGTGGAACGTGTGTGTGGTGAGCAGAGCCATGGGTGGGATGAGGACACGAGCTCCAGAGAATTTGAGCCTTATGGCGATGTGAGGGTCTGTGTGAAAGTTAGTGGTGTTGTCCCTTGAGATGTGAGATCCCTCTGGATGTGTGATGGATTTGTGAGTGTGTGGGTTGAGAGTGATGAGGTGGTTGATTTACCCTGGGAAAGTGGATGAGGGCATTCATCCTCTTCCTGCAATGGATGGCTGACCTCTTTGTGCTGTGTTGGCGTTGACTGCCACTGCCACCACCTCCCAGGCCGGATTGGTGACTCTGGTGGACCTCCTGCGGCCAAAGTGGGGGTAGAGGACATCATGACAGTCTTTGTCTGCATCCAGTAGGCATCCCAGAGAGGCGTCATTAAATTTGGGGGCTGCCGTCACCTTTGCTTTGAGGGCCATCTGTCACCTGGAGCCATTCTAGTCTGCAGACATGAAGTAGGCTGCGCTCTGGTGCACTTTACATATGGAGCCTGGAGCGAGGAAACATTAATGTCATAACATGGCAGATGAATCTAAGCTTGCCAGCCAGCAATCAGGAATGCTTCCCATGAATGCCAGAAAGGGGGCAAAACAGCGCGAAAACCCACCATTGTGACTGATAAGTAAAATGTAATTTTTCATGCCCACGACTGCACTTGGTACAAACCTGGGACAATTCCACCCTATATCATCATTTCTTCACTATCAATGGGTCAAAATCCTGAAACACGCTTCCTTACACCACCTATATGATATGTCCTGCATATTCTAGGAACTAGGTTCTAGGACTCACCACCATCTCAAAGGCAATTAAAAATGGGCAACAAATGCTGGCCTGGCCAGCGATGCACACATCCTGCAAAACAGCAGATAAAAAAAACTTGCTCTTTGCAAATTTATGTTCTTTAAATTTTGGGTGGCAAGTTGCTGGTTGTGCAAGCTAATAATGTCACAACAAGAGAAACAGGGCAACTGGGACCTGAGTGAACACAGCATGCAACTGTGTACGTCCTGAACCAGACAGATTGGAGCACTGTGCTGGCTAGCAAGGATTGAAATGGAAGTTTAAATTAGAGTCTGTAAATTTGTCATTACAGGTACTGACAAAAAATGAGGAGGGAGAGAAAGATTGGGTTAAAAGAGAAAAGAGGAAGAGAGAAAAATGTAAATTTTTTTAAAAGTTTAATTTAAAATTTTAAGTTTTAAAATACTTCGCCAACAAATAAAACCTGAAGGAATGGAACTCCACATTCATATTGTTCTTCTTCAGTGCCAGAGAGGTTTTTTGGCAATAAAGCTTTCACACCGTTAAATGGGTACCTTAGACTGAGTTGGACAAGGCTTAATTTTTGTGGCAAGCTTAGCTCACAAATATAGCATGTTTGCTTTATTCAATGAATGCCAATGGTGAGATTGACAGCAAGATGTTCTCCTGAAACTAAAGACGTAATGACACATCCTGGGCAGTAAGCTTTGGATATTTATGTTTAACTATGCTTCTGCCCCTTGCCTGAAGTTACTGTACGACTTTTGCATAAATAATGGGATGCACTATTATCCATAGTAAAATCTGAGCCAATGTGTGGAATTACATTGAATCAAATGATGCAGACTCAGCTATGAAGAGTAAGAAGAGGGAGCAAAAGGGAATAATTAACTGCTGATTTGGAATATAAATTTTAGTTTTGTTTCAGTTGGAAAATATCCAAAAGGCAATGAAAGAAGACTTTGTGCGTTGTATTTTTTTAGGTGAAAGTAGGGATTGGAAATGACATTATTTTCTCTAGATAAATAAGCCACAACCCATTTAGTATCTGTACTTTAAACCTGTGTCTAGTTACCAGCTATAACAACAGCTTGCATTTATATAGCGTAAGCTGAACTATCAGAACAAAATGAACTTTATAGCTCAGTTAATTATACTGTTTTACAGATTTAAGAGCGAAGTTAATACTACTATTTACAAAGTTTTGTGTCCTGTTAAAAAATCAATAGAAAATTTTTCATTTTCAAGATGGTTAAAAATAAACCTCAAGCTATGCGTTTACTCGTGGAGACAAGTGAAAGATATAGACACACTTTCAATTTTAGCTGGGGATCTCTGCTACTTTTTTTAATTCCTCCACAGGATGTGGGCTTTGTTATCTGGACCAGCACTTATTGCCTGTCTGTCGTTGCCCTTGAGAAGATGGTGGTGAGCTGCCTTCTTGAACCGCTGCAGTCCATATGATGTAGGCATACCCACAGTGCTGTTAGGAAGGAAGTTCCAGGATTTTGACCAAGTGACAGTGAAGGAACGGCGATATATTTCCAAGTCAAGATGGTGAGTGACTTGGAGGGGAACTTCCAGGTGGTGGTGTTCCCATTTATCTGCTGCCCTTATCCTTCTTGGTGGTAGTGGTCATGGGTTTGGAAGGTGCTGTTTAAGGAGCATTGGTGAATTCCTGCAGTGCATCTTGTAAGTGGTACACACTACTGCTACTGTACGTTGGCGGTGGAGGGAGTGAATGTTTGTGGGTGTGGTGCCAATCAAGCGGACTGCTTTGTCCTGGACGGTGTCCAGCTTCTTTAATGTTGTAGAAGCTGCACTCATCCAGGCAAGTGGGGAGTATTCCATCACATCTGACTTGTGCCTTGTGGATGGTGGACAGGCTTTGAGGGGTCAGGAGGTGAGTTACCCATCGCACGATTCCTAGCTTCTGACCTGCTCTTGTAGCCACAGTATTTATATGGCTAGTCCAGTTCAGCTTCTGGTCAATTGTAACCACCAGGATGTTGACAGTGGGGGACTCAGTGACAGTAATGCCATTGAATATCAAAAGGTGATGGTTGGATTCTCTCTTGTTGGAGATGGTCACTGCCTGACACTTGTGTGGCGCAAATGTTACTTGCCACTTGTCAGCCCAAGCCTGGGTATTGTCCAGGTCTTGCTGCATTTGGACATGGACTGCTTCGGTATCTGAGGAGTTGCAATGGTGCTGAACATTGTGCAACCATCAGCGAACATTGCCACTTCTGACCTTAGGAAGGAAGGTCATTGATGAAGCGGCCAAAGATGGTTGGGCCTAGGACAGTACCCTGGGGAACTCCTGCAGTGATGTCCTGGAGCTGAGATGACTGACCTCCAACAACCACAACCATCTTCCTTTGTGCTAGGTATGACTCCAACCAGCGGAGAGTTTTCCCCCTGATTCCCATTGACTCCAGTTTTGCTAGGGCTCCTTGATGCCACACTCGGTCAAATGCTGCCTTGATGTCAAGGGCAGTCACTCTCACCTCACCTCGGAGTTCAACACTTTTGTCCATGTTTGAACCAAGGCAAGAATGAGGTCAGGTGCTGAGTGGCTCTGGCAGAACCCAAACTGGGCATCATTGAACAGGTTATTGCTAAGCAAGTGCCGCTTGATAGCACTATTGATGATCCCTTCCATTACTTTATTTATGATCGAGAGTAGACTGGTGGGGCGGTAATTGACCGGGTTGGGTTTGTCCTGCTTTTTCTGTGCAGGACATGCCTGGGCAATTTTCCACATTTTCAGGTAGATGCCAGTGTTGTAGCTGAACAGCTTGGCTAGGGGCGCAGCAAGTTCTGGAGCACAAGTCTTCAGTACTATTGCCAGAATATTGTCAGGGCCCATAGCCTTTGCATTATCCAGTGCCTTCAACTGTTTCTTGATGTCACGTGGAGTGAATCGAATTGGCTCAAGACTGGCATCTGTGATGCTGGGGACCTCCAGAGGAGGTCAAGATGGATCTACCACTCAGCATTTCTGGCTGAAGATTGTTGCGAATGCTTCAGCCTTGTCTTTGCACTCTATGCTGGGCTCCTCCATCATTGAGGATGGGGATATTGTTGAGCCTCCACTTCCAGTGAGTTGTTTAATAGTCCACCACCATTCACGACTGGATGTGGCAGGACTGCAGAGCTTAGATCTGATCCATTGGTTGTCATATCACTTAGCTCTGTCTATCACTTGCTGCTTATGCTGTTTGGCAGGCAAGCGGTCCCGCTTTGTTATAGCTTCACCAGGTTGACACCTTATGTTTAGGTATGCATGATGCTGTTCCTGGCATGCCCTCCTGCACTCTTCATTGAACCCCTGGCTTGATGGTAATGGTAGAGTGGGGGAATATGTTGAGCCATGAGGTTACAGATTGTGTTCAAGTACATTTCAGCTGCTGTTGATAGCCCACAGCGCTTCATGGATACCCAGTCTTGAGTTGCTAGATCTGTTCAAAATCTATTCCATTTAGCACGGTGGTAGTGCCACACAACACACTGGAGGGTATCCTCAATGTGAAGGAGGGGCTTCATCTCCACAATGACTGCGCGGTGGTCACTCCTACTGATACTGTCATGGACAGATGGATCTGCAGCAGGGAGGTAAGTGAGGATGAGGTCAAGTATGTTTTACCTTCTTGTTGGTTCCCTCACCATCTGCCACAGACCCAGTCTAGCAGCTATGTCCTTTAGGACTCAGCCAGCTCGGTCATTAGTGGTGCTACCAAGCCACTCTTGCTGATGGACATTGAAGTCCCCCCCCCCAGAATACATTCTGTGCCCTTGTCACCCTTCGTGCTTCCTCCAACTGATGTTCAACATGGAGGAGCACTAATTCATCAGCTGAGGGAGGGCAGTAGGTGGTAATCAGCATGAGGTTTCTTTGTCCATGTTTAACCTGATGCCATGAGACTTCATGGGGTCGGGAGTCGATGTTGAGAACTCCCAGTGCAACTCCCTCCTGACTGTGTACCACTGTGCCGCCACCTCTGCTGGGTCTGTCCTGCCAGCGGGATAGGACATATCCAGGGATGGTGATGGTGGAGTCTGGGACATTATCTGTACGGTATGATTCCATGAGGATGACTATGTCAGGCTGTTGCTTAACTCGTCTGTGAGATAGCTCTCCCAATATTGGCACTAGCCCCCAGATGTTACTAAGGAGGACTTTGCAGGGTCGACAGGGCTGCAACTGCCGTTGTTTCCGGTGCCTAGGTCAATGCTGGGTGGTCCGTTCGGTTTAATTCCTTTTTTCTCTCTTTCTGGTGGTTTGTTATAACTCAATGGGCAGAATTTTCTGCCTGTTGGGCGGGCGGGCCCGACCCAATCTGCGGTGTGTGCGGAGCCGATCCCCGCCAGTGAAGCAGGCCGCACCACCATTTTACTTGGGTGGGCCCAGTGTGATGTCCGGTGGGATGCGCTATGTGCTCCCTGTGTGGGCAGGGGGGAATCGCTGAAATCGAGAGTGTGCTCTTTCGCGCATGCGCAAGGAAGAGTGCACATCTCCCTGAGGCTAAGTGCTGCCTCAGGGAGATCACTTACACTTTGAAAAATATTAAAAAAAGAAAAAAAAAATTCCCTTACATGTCCCCCTCATGTGACAATGTCACATGAGTTGGGACATGTTCATAATTTACAGAATAACTTTATTAAAATTTTTAAAACCCTACATGAAACTTCATCCCACCACTGGATGAGGTTTCATGTTTGATCTATTTGCCGCCAGGGCTCCTGGCCTGCCTGCTGACCTTAAGGTTGGATGGACAGGTCATTTAATTGGTTAAATGACCCTGTCAATGGCCTCAATTGGCCATTGACAGGTCGGCAGTCCCACAGCTGATTTTGCTGTGCCCCTGCCTTCCTGAAAATTTAAATGGGGCGGGGTGACGTCGGGGGTTCCGCCCGACGTCATCCCGCATCATTTTACATGTCAGCAAGCGGGCCCCTGCTCACCGATAGCAAAGTTCTGCCCAGTGGCTTGCTAGGCCATTTCCGAGGGCATTTAAGTGTCAACACAAGAGTCGCATAGGTAAGGACAAAAGATTTCCTTCCCTAAAGGGCATTAGTGAACCAAATGGGTTTATAAACAACAATAGCTTCATGGTCATCATTGGACTTTTAATTACAGATTTTTTTATTGAATTCAAATTCCACCATCTGCCATGGCAGGATTCAAACCCAGGCCCCAATAGCATTACCCTGGATCCCTGGATTATTAGTCCAGCGGCAATACCATTACACCATCACCTCCCCTTTCCTCACTTTAATCATGAAACTGGAACTTGTATTTATCTCTGCATCTATGTTTGGCATATAATTATGCCAAAAATATGCTATGCTGATTAGTTAAAAAATAATTTCAATTATCTTGTTTTGTAACACTTCTTCAAAACTTTGCACACGCAATTACGTATGCATATGCAAAGCCGCTTTTTTTTATATTCGCTCTTGGAATACCATCTGCTGCTGTACATCTGGCCACTCCTTCATTACGTTCGGACCTAAAAGGAGGTCCTATGGCACCGTGAGTAGAGTCCCTACCTCTGAGCCAGCAGCTCCAGGTTGAGACCCACTCCAGGACTTAATGGACATGGAAGCTGTGTTCGTGGCACAGTGGCAGCAGTGTGTGCCATCTACAAGATGTGCAGCAGCAACTTGCAAAGCCACCTTCAACAGCACCTTCCAAACACACACCCGTTACAACCTAGAAGGACAAGTACATGGGTCCTCCAAGTACTCCTCCAAGCCATGTGTCATTCTGACTTGGATCTATATCACTGTTCCTTCACTGATGCTGGATCGAAACCTGGAACTACCTTCCAAACAAGCCACTAACATTCTTTTCCCCAACTCTAATTGCTCTTGAGAAGACCTAGCAACAGTGAAAGAACAGCAGAAGTGCAGGTGGTAGTGTTCCTATGCACTTGTTAGCCATGTCCTTCAAGGTGATAGAGGTTGCAGATTTGGAAAATGCTTCTGAAACGAGGTTGGGTGAGTTCTGCATTCCATCTTGTATGTGGTACGCACTGCTGCCACTGTGCAATATTGCTGAAGGAGAGTGAACATTTAAGAGAAAGAGAAGAAAAGAAACAGAGGAGAAAAGAGGTAAAGGATCCTCAAAAGATATGGACTATATTGGATGACCATTTCAAAATCAGGTTAAACTTCCATATTCATCTAGAGTTCATGTCATTTCGACAACAGCTTGCAGAATCCATAGAACACTTTGTCAGCATGTGTAGAGAAAGGGTGCATACTGTGATTTTTCAAGCACGGAACTAGCAGACAGAATTGTTGACCTGGTGATTGCATCCACTCCCATGGAAGCATTCCAGAAAGATCTGCTAGACAAGTCCAAAACGTATAGTATCGAAGAACTGCTCAAGGATGGGCGTAAGTAAAAAGCAACCCTCACAGCTGGATGAAGCTTACCAGTCCTAAGCAATACCCCAATTCCAGCAATTCTTCAAAGCGTGTGGCAGAAAAGGCAATTGACAGTGGCAGTATACTGGAGCAAAGGCTGATGCAGCTACAAGGAGCAATGAACTGATCCAAATGGACCAATATATACCGGGTACCTTCGAGCAATAAGAATGACCATCTGGTGTCCCATCGGAAACCTATATACGGATGACTGACAAACCATAAAATGATGATGATATGCAACTTGAGACAATGAGCGGTGAACATATAGTGCCAACATGCAACCTCTGAAAATTCTAAAAGACATGTATCCACAGATACGGGAGGTCATGGCGAAAGCTACTGCTGTGAAACTCCCAGCGTACAATGGTTCATTAATTTTGTGTGCAGGTTCCATAGTCCTGGAGTGCAAGTACAATCAATCATCTTGGGTACCACAGATGTTCTACACTGCGGAGACTAAAAGTTCGGTGATTGCAGACCTGCCGGCATGCCATGATCTCACACTACAGACAATCCACGGAATTAGTCAGACCTCAGATCAACCTTAGAAACTACTCCTATCAACTCAGTCATGACATAACATTGAAATATCCAATTTGGACAAAATTGGTAGTTTGAAGGGAGCTTCAATATTATCTTTGCAGGAGAATGCAAGTCCGTCAAATAATCTGGTACATTTTGCAATGCAAATGCCAGCAGCTACAAGAAAAAATAGCAAAAGATTTCACACAACAGGAATGATGGAAAACCATAATTGAAGGATTCTCTGATTCCATTCAGCATGTCCACGAACATGTCAGACAATTTTGGCCTTACCGGGATGAGCTAGGCATCCCCCGGGGAGTCATTTTTAAAGGCAGGCAGGTCATCATAATAGAATCTTTGTGACATGACATTCTTCAACAACTTTGTCACTCACATAGAACAGATGAGAAGACTCGCAAGAGAGACAGTCTATTAGCTGAGTATGAAAAATGACAGTTAAGTCATAGCCAAGGAGTACGAGGCATGTCAGGAACATATGCCAAGTCAGCACAAAGAACCACTGATTCCGCATGAAGTTCCTACCCATCGTTGGTACACATCTGGCATCTTTCGTATCTATGGTACTGACTTCATCATCATCCTCGATGATTTTACCAAGTACCCCATTATTTGACAATTGCACAATATGTCAAGCACAACTATTGCGCACAATCTAAACACTATTTCCAGTCTATTTGGCGTGCCTAGAGAGATCATTACGGATAACAGTCCACAATTTATTGGTAAATCATTTCAGGATATGTGTGAGAAGTGGAATATCGATCACACTACATCTTCTCCTCATTACCCAAATCTAGCAGCCCAGCTGAACGGATAATTCGCATAGTGAAATCCCTAATTCTCAAACGTAGATAGACCAAGCAAGATCTACACGTTGCAATGTTACATCTGAGAATAATAGCATTAAGTGAAACTATTCTATCACCAGCAGAGCTCTTGTTTGGAAGACTAGTACGAAACTATCTACCTACTCTTACCCATTCTACTCTCTCAGAAACTAGAGAGCAAATTTCAAAACTGCAAGAGAACATGACCAACATACACAATAAAAATGCGGATACAGAATTGCCAAGTATACAATTGGGACAATAGAATCCCACAGAAGGTACATAGCAACTGGTTAAGGTGACAAGGAACCAAGGTCCTATGAAGTCATTACACACAAAGGTGCAACAGTAAAGCGTAACTGAGGGCAAATCAGGTCCATTCCAGCTCCACACAACCATGGAGTCCTATTGCATTGAGGACGAGATCCAAAATGCAACCAGGAACAACATCTGAGAATGACAATTCCACAGATCACTGTGAACCATCAAAGAAACATCAAGACAAGGTTACCATTACAAGATCTGGGCATATCAATAGAATTTTACATTATTTTTGAGGGAGAAACGAGTGCGTCCAAAACTAGTATTTTAAACTTAAATAAGAGCAATTATGAGGGCATGAAAGCTGAGCTAGTTAAAGTGAACTGGCAAATGAGGTTAAGGGATAGGTCAATAAAGGTTCATTGGCAGACATTTAAAGAAGTATTTCTGAATACATAGAATAGATACATTCCAATAAGAAAGAAAAATTCCACAGCATCTATGGTTAACTAAAAAATGTTAAAGACAGTGTCAAACTTAAAGACAAAGCATATAATTACGCAAAGACGGGTAATAGGTCAGAAGATTGGAAGAAATATAAAGGACAACAAAGAATGACAAAAAGATTAATCATGAGGGAAAAATTAGAGTATGAGAGAAAGCTAGCGAGTAATATAAAGACGCATAGTAAAAGTTTCTATAGATATTTAAATAAGAAAAGAGTTAACAAAGTGAACGTTGGTGCAATAGAAAGTGCATCTGGGGAATTGATAATGGAAAGTAGGGAGATAGCGCATGAATTAAACAGGTATTTTGATTCGGTCTTCACTATACAGGACCCAAGTAACATCCCGGAAATAGCTGTAAATCAGGAAATGGAAGGGAGGGAGCAATTCGGGAAAATTACAATCATCAGGGAAAATGGTATTAAGAAAATTGTTGGGGCTGTGAGCTGACAAATCCCCAGGTCCAGATGGACTTCACCCTAAGGTCTTGAAAGAAGTGGCTAGTGAGATAGTTGATGCACTAGTTGATGTACTCATTTTAATTTTCCAAAATTCCCTAGATTCGGGGAAAGTACCATCAGATTGGAAAATAGTAAATGTAACTCCTTTAGTCAAAAAAGGAGGGAGATGGAAAACAGGAAACTGCAGGCCAGTTAACCTAACATCTGTCATAGGGAAAACGTTAGAAGCTGTTATTAAAGATGTTATAGCAGGGCACTTAGAAAAATTCAAGGCAATAAGGCAGAGTCAACATGCTTTTGTAAAAGGGAAGGCCAATAAGAGAAGAAGAAAGTAAGCTGTTCATGTATGCCAGCCATCCTGCCCTGTCTGAACCGATATTCACTACTTGTTACAGTCATATGCTTTTGCTGTATAACTAGTAATATATCCATATTGAATTCTGATTAAAAACCCAACATCCCACTATGCTCGTTGCACTCGAATCCTGATTGATTGTTTGGCTTATTTATTGGATAGTGATAATTCACATGTGTAATTTAAAGTTTAAAGCAAAGGTTTAAAATTCTAATATGTTATGATATGATAATCACTCTTGCCCAAGTGTTCTCCCATAGACACTTGGTTCATTTGGCCCACTTCATTCCCCAGTACCAGATCCAACAATGTTTCCTTCCTAGTTGGACTAAGAACATATGGGTCAAGGAAGCTCTTCCTCTCCTCACAGCTTACCATTATTCATTACTTATCCCAGCTGATATCTGAATAAAGTCCCCAACATCACCAGCCTACATTCCTTGCCTACTCCAGTGATTTCCCTGGAGGTTTGCTCCTCTCTCTCTCTTTCTCATTCTTTGGAGGTCCATAGAATACCCGCAGTAGCATGCTTTTTGCTTTACAATTCTAATTAAATGGATTCTATCCTTGCTCCCTCAAGGACATCTCTTTCCATGTTTACAATGTCTCCCCTAATCAATGCTACCACCTGATATCCTTTTATTCCTTTATTATCTTTTCTGAAGGTGTCACAGAATTGGCTTTCAGCCTCTGCTACGATCAAGTTGGTATCCCAAGCAGCAGCGTCTTCCTTGTTAACAGGTTTCATGACAATGTTAGCCTTGGTCTTCATAAAACAGAATAAGGCAAGTTCAGAGAGAGATAGGTTAGAATGAGCGAGAGGAGCAGAGAGAAAGTGTAAGAGGCTAGAGGGAGGGGTCCAGTGGAATAAGAATTCTGAAGATGAGAAAAAAGGTCCAGCTAAGGATGAAGGAGTCATGAACACTCCCTGGGAATCATGTGCAGACTTGTAAGATATGTTGTGGTGGTCACACACCAGCTGAACATTCAGTAAGTGGAAGGCCTTGCAGTTGATGTAGTTGACTACTTGTTGCCACATAGATCTAAGTGCCACGTGAGCGCAGTCGATGGGCCCTAGATGGACTTTTTTCCTGGAAAACCAGAGATCTTCACAAATCCCAACACTCTTGCTTCTTGGCTTTCCTGAACTTGGGCGAAATTCACAAAGTTCTGTGCCTTTGGAAGATCTCTTCGATGCACTTGTACATGGAGGCTTGTGAGATCTTGCATAGGTCACCTGTGGAGCCCTAGAAGGAGCCACTGGCATAAAAATTGAGCACTTTTACAGCTGCTGGCAGTGGATGCCCTCCATGTCCCCTTGGTGCCAAATCCTGCAGCAGATGGCATATGTGACTGACCAGTTCCCTAGCCATGCGCAGTCTTTAGCGACACTGGTTCTCCAAAGGAATGACAAGCACTATCTATAGATGCTGGATCTAGCAAGGCACCTACAAGCGATGGCCCGCTGTGCATCTTCAGCTGTGTGCGCAGCAGGCCCTGCCACCCTTTCATCTTGAAGGAGGTGCTCCCTCCTTTGCCGGGCCGGGTGCCTCTGCTGCTCTCTTCTTCTTCTTCTTGGGTCTCTGTAAGCCATGAGGCATACCGCTAAATCATCAGGCTCCATGATCCTGATATTCGTCTCCTGCATGATCAAAGAGAAAGACATGTGGGTCAGCCTCTCTTGGTTAAGTCTGGAGACTTACAGGAGAGTGCTGGCCACCATTTGGATGGTCAGTCTGTAGTGCACTTATTGGCTGTCTGAAACCCCTTCCACCTCCGTCCCACTCCACTTGACCGAATAGCATCAGCTTCGGCCATTGGAATGCATGCTGTGCTCTCAGCTCAGGTGCAGGCTTTCTCCTAACCCACACTTCAAGGCTGCACTGTTAGCTTGAACCATAATGGATACTGGTCCAAACTTTGATAAAGACATTGCAAGAGGCTGTGAGCGCCTCCAGCAGTAACTACATCATGGGCAGATTTCACAAGGGGATGGTACAACTTGCCCAGTCAGCCAATTGCTCTGCAAATGCACATTAATTTGCAAAGTGCACCTGGGGGCGGGCAAAAGGTTCTGGAGCATTTAGCATGCTTTTGTATTGCTTGAGTGGGCAGAAAAGCTTCAGAGGCCTGACTCCAAGCATGTCAACGGAGGTGCAGCTGAGTGGTCTCAGCTGCCGGAGTATGCTCACTTTTGACTAGTTTTTCCAAGTGTGTGAGTGGCTGCTTCCCTCAACCACCCCCCTCAACCACCACCCTGGCATGTGCTTGAGTACATCCTTCAATCTGTGCTGCCTTGCCTCTGACCCACCCCTCCGGCCTGAACCACACTTGTTTGGGCACTGCACTGGAAGCCAGCCGGGAAAAAACAACTTGCCTGTGGCTCCCCACACCCGCCACCAAATGCACAGTGCCTCTTCCATGATGTCCTATGGGTGATGCTCGCGAGCAAGGTTGTATGCACTCAACTCGAGTTCCCCTTGAAGTACAGGTTGCCCAATGCACACCTTTTAAAGGCAGTTGTGAAACATCCCGTTCTGAAGACATGACAGCATGGGCAGTAAATTTGACGTGGGGGGATGATACTGGCAAGCAGGGCTTAAATTTAGATGCAAATGTATTAAAATGATGCTCTTGACCTGTGAAAGTGGGAAATGCGGCAGGCCATTGACGAGTGGAACAAATGCCCGCAAACTGGTTTCACAATGGTGTAAAACAGATTTATGGCCTTCTCACCATATTGCCGCCCACTTCCCCTGCCCATCATGATGCCAGGTGTCAACAGGGCTGGAAAATTCTGGCCTTAGTTATTTTTCTAACCAATTTTGTTCTCAAGGCCAGAATTTCAGCGTTCGAACTTTTGGAAATATGTGGAACAGTATATTTAAAACAAAACAAAAACAGAATTACCTGGAAAAACTCAGCAGGTCTGGCAGCATCGGCGGAGAAGAAAAGAGTTGATGTTTCGAGTCCTCATGACCCTTCGACAGATCTAGTTCTGTCGAAGGGTCATGAGGACTCGAAACGTCAACTCTTTTCTTCTCCGCCGATGCTGCCAGACCTGCTGAGTTTTTCCAGGTAATTCTGTTTTTGTTTTGGATTTCCAGTATCCGCAGTTTTTTTGTTTTTATCTCTATATTTAAAACAATGTTGACTTTTGTTAACCAAATCACATTTGCCTAATAATCAATTATTTATTTTCCGAGATATACTCAATTAACAAGAATTGGCATTATATATTGGCATACTATCTATAGTAACGTTTCTGGTATGCTTTAAGTTATATTGCACACACTTCTTTATGAACATGTTTTTGGAGGTGAAATTATTTTAAATTACAGTGTTCTAATGCGGAAGTGAACAACCATTCGCTGAATCAAACAAATATTGCTGCAATGCCCTACACATATTGCAAACAGAATAATATTTGAGTAAATTACAGTGACCTTAAAAGTGAAACTATCAGAAACATTTTTGTCCTATCACTATGCATTAAAAAGAAGCTTAAGTTATTGCAAGGACTGAGCTTTTTGTTATACTGTCCACTCTGTTCGGGGGTGTAAATAAAATAGTTAAATAATGATTGCCCGCAGTTGGGTATGTGTTAGTCTTCTCATTCCAATATACAACAGAAAGATAGCAATGAAGATGGGAATTTTTTAACATCTTCATCTGAGACATTAAGAAATGAAGAACATTGTGTTACATTTTTGGAACTCCGAAAGTTGATTTTGAGGAAATTTGATCAATTTGAAAGATTGCTACATGTGCACATCGTGTTCATGCACAGTATGTAATTGAAAAAAACGACACTGAAGACATAACTGGGGACAATGGGGAAATTCACCCCTTAACAAAGAGGACTGGTATAATTACAAACAAAGGTTTCACATTTGACTGAAAATGAATGAAATAGAAGATGATGATAAATTAAATGTTTTCATCACCATGATGGAGCCAGATGCTTTGCTGCAGTTTTTAACTAATGTTGTCTGAGTGACCCCTGTTCAATATAATATGCTGAAATTAATAAGAATCTGGACTCATATTATCATAAGACTAAGAATAAAGTTGCACTGAGAGTTGCATTCCATGAAAGGAAGCAGTTACCAAGTGAGATTGTTGTGGATTACATTCTCGAATTAAAGAAACTATGGATAAGATGTGAACTTCGATATCAACCTTAGAGACATATCTTTGTGTGAGGCCTAAAGAGCAATAAAATCCAAGCCAAGCGTTTGAGTAAAGGCAAATAAGCGAACATGGAAGGAAGCCTGCGATGAGACATAGCCTTGGAAATGGCAGAAAAAGAGTTGCAAATTGCTAGGGAGTTCTTTACCTGAGCCAGTAGGCAGGTCCATCGATTTCAGTGAGATCAAAGCCGTGGCAGTCAAGATCACAGTCTCAGATTCAGAAATTGCCAAGGTAGCCACCATTTAAATGCCCCCATTTCCAGTCAAAGTGCCTGTAGGGAAGTTGGTCATATCTCGATGGCAGGAGCGGAGAAAACAGTAATACGCCAAGTCGTGGTAAAGCTCCTGGTCACAGCCATGAATCAGGTCAAGGTTGTGGAACCTAGAGATCCTCGAAGGCACATATGAGATGTGAAAACAGAAGCTGATGTTAACGAGCAGGAAGATGAAGCACTCAAACACTGTCCTCAAAAAGAAAGAAAAACTGTGCATGGAAGATAAGAGTAATAGGGGTGAAGATGTAATTCCAGTGCCCACAACAGAAATGAAAGTCAAAGATTCACAACTTAATTGGATCATTGATACAGTGGAGCAGTGTCTTATCTCAGAAAGAGAATACAAGAAATCACACAGTCATGTTCCCTTATGCAAAACTGATGTAAAACTGACCAATTTTTCCAGCAACAGTATTCCAGTCAAGTTAGTATTAGGGCGGAATCATGCCAGATTTTCACTAGTGCAGTAGCAGGTGGAAGAAAGCATGTTTTAACTGCTGGCTGCAATGGCAGGTTTTTGCGCTGTACCATTCCCAATCCCGCCTCATTAATCATGCATTCTCTGGAAACACACCATTTCACTGGCAGGCAGCCTCCGATTAGCCTGCCATACCATCACCTCGCTGCTTCCTCATGTCGGGCGCCATATTTAAAGTGCAACTGGACGCACACCTCTCAGTGCTTCCAGCCCAGGACTGCTGTCCAGAAGACATGGCCCCGAACAGCAAGAAGACTGCAGCCCTCTGATTCAGTGACACATCCCTGGAATATCATCTGGACATCATTGGAGCCTGCTGCGATGTCCTCTACCTCAATTCTGGCCACAGGAGGCCCATCAGTGTCACTAAGCCAGATTGGGAGGTAATGGTAGAGGTGGTCAGTGCTAACGCTGCATAGAACAGCTTCACCATCCGGTGCATAAAGAGGATGAATGATGTCATCCATGCCGCCAGGTTAAGGCAAACATCTCATTACTTAAATTCACACACTCACAAGGCCATCACACATTCATTGGCATCTCTCATTGCCAGGTGAAGGGACAACACCACTCACTTTCACACACACATGCTCACATCTCCATCTGCCCTCATTTCCTCTGGAGAATGCCTCCTCAGCCCTCATCCTGTTGAGGCCACTTGCACAGATCAACATGTGTCCCCGCACACACACCCTTGGATATGCCCCTTCCCCAGTAAAGCCGAGCCCTGCAGCCTCTTCCCTTACCTAAGGCCACTTCTCCCTCTTCCCCAAGCAAGCCATAACGCTGCAGCAGTTGAAAAGCTGCCTTACGGCTGGTCTCGTAAGTAGAGATCTGCCCGTGAGCTGCCTAAAATTGATGTGGTGCTGTCTGCGAAGCCTGGCGCTGATGACCATGAGTGTTGCCCCCAGCAAGGTAGGCAAACAAGCCTCAAAGTCTCAAGTGAAGTACAGCTTGCCAGGTGCACGTCGCTTTTGTTCAGTTGCAAAACAGAGTTTTAGCCTTCCCAACATATTGTCTCTTCCTGCCTGCCATGATGCCCGACTGAAATGGGCACAGAAAATTTCAACCTTCGGGTAAAATATGATGATACAGCCTATTACTTGTCATTAGTAGTAACAGTAGGAGGGAACAAAGTCAAAGAAATTGACTTAAGAAAATATGGCTAAACCAGGCCACGTCTGTTATTGAGGAAGTGCTAAGAAGACACAAAAAAATCATTTAGTAGGACAGAACTTGAGTATTGCTGAAAAAAAAACACTTTTTGTCAAAGCTTTTCATCTTGCACTCATCAGGACAATTCATAAGAAAATACCAATGTCAGGAAAAACAATATATTTATTCTGTATGAGAAGACAGTGCTGATTGGTTGGCAAGTGGACTTTGATTGATAGAGGCATTGCCATGCTGAGTGCACCAGCTGACAGTGACAGGCAGTTAACTGTCCAGCATTGTTTGAAATTTAAACCAGGCAGCTTGACTCTGATTGATCAAGACATTGCCCTCAGGAATAAAGCAATTAACCTGTCACTTATTTTGTTTAGCTGAAACAGGCGCAATGGGTGCACATGTTCTTTCTGTCAGCAAAGACAGGGCCCTGTGGATTGATATATGTAGATTCCTGTATATGTAATGCAACACACTGTGAGCCTGACTGAAGATTTTAAATTGGTTGTCATCATAATTCTTAGAACACTGAGGATTACTAAGCAAATGTTGTCCAATCGCAGAATCACAACTAATGTTGGACACTGTGTTTTGAGTTTCGCTAGCACTAGCTGGTTGGGTACAGTCTGTACCTTGCCATTTGTGAACAGCATGAACAGGCCATGGAGTTTGACTGTATCAATCTTTGGGATGTACAGCCTTCATATCTAGCATCTGAAAAATTTGAGCAACAGGTGAAGCTAGCTGTTTCATGTTGTTATGATCCCCAGCTGAGGTTACCACTGAACAAGCCTGATCCCAGGGTGGAACCTAGCTTGATAGATCCTAGCTTTTATTTGTTTGTTTAGATATGTAGAGAGGGGGCTACTGAACAGAGTCACAAGAGTCAGCTAATGAACTTTTAACAAAAGCATAAAACATTTATTGAACAAGAAAAGATAAGCTATGTTACAATACTCTTTCACCTACAACTATACCTTTACAAATATATATAGATTTGTAAGGATAACTTACAAAAACTATCTTATACACAAATGTTCACAGTATGTACAGTCCATGCCAACCAATTGGCAACCTGTGGTCAGACACACCACACTCTGAAACCAAGTGACAGATGCACCCAGACAGATGCTATGGATCTCTCCTCAACTCCCCCCAAACACTCGTTACACCATGAGCCAACCAGTCTTACTGAACTCCATCTTTCACATGAGGATTTCCAATCTTCACTTTCCAAGAACTTGCCTTGAAATCTGCTCCCAAACCGACGCTTGCTCTTAGACATCTTCTTCAAGGGTTCACCTCCAGGGTTTCAAGCTCTCCTTCTGATGTTCCTCTCCTCTGGGTCACCACATGCATTCAAGCTTTTTTCCACACACCCTCTCTCACTGACTTAGCTATCACAGTACACTGCTGCTTCACATGTCCATAGCAAAGAGTTACAGACCTTCAGTTGCCTCTTTGGACCTTCTGACTCCTCACAAGCCCTTGTATCATTTTGACTCTGCTTCCTGCAGCTTGGAGCTTTAAGCTTGGAGCCTTTCTTTGGCCTTCGCTCTTAAATTCACTTAACAGGACCTTTTCCGGGTACCTGTCCTTCCTTTGACTAGAAAGCCTGCTTGGGACTTTCTCCTGTTCCACTCCCCTGGATTCTTTGGTACTTTCTTCTTTAGCTTGAGACTGGCTATCTGAGCCTTCTAGGCTGCTTCTGCTTGGCAGCTGTCTTCAAAACTCAGCTCAAAAACTGTTGTTTCTAGTATCTGTGTGTGTGTCTGTAGGAGGAATCTGCCTCTCGGGACCCCTGCTGCTAAGCAACAGCCCAGATTTTGTACTCTTGTTTTTGCTTAACTTCTCTTACAGTTGTAAACTCTCATTATAAATGCAGGTGCCTTTTAAAGTGAAACTAAAACTTAACCTTTTCTTAACACAGATACAGAAATGCAAATCAACTTTAAATATTAAAGCTAAAACCTATTCCTAACACCCACAAATACCAATAAACTTACTTAAACTATCTCTATTTCCTAACACTGCTACTATGCAGTAGTAACACAAGTGGTATTTGTCACTAACACTATGCTGCATCAAGCCAAAAAGACATTCTATCACACGAATGAGTAATGTGGTCTATGAGTTTCAGTGCCAGTATGATGCTAGGCATGTAGGCCACATATCCCAAAGACTGACAGATCGTATCAAGCAGCATGTCCCTTCTGCTGTTTGCAACCGGCAAGGTATGGACCATACCCAACCAGCCCATGCTTAGAAAACTCAAAACACAGTGTCCCACATTAGATGTGATTCTATGATTGAACCACATTTGCTAAATAATCCTCAGTGTGCTAAGGATTATGCTGACCGCTAATTTAAGGTTGTCGGTCGAACTCTCAGGGTGGTGCATTTATGTGTACTGGATGCTACATATATTAATTCACAGGGCCCTGTTCTTTGCAAACAGAAAGAACATGTACACACATTGCACCTGTTTCAGCTAAACAAGTGACAGCCATTTTCTGGTTCATTCCCCAGGGCAATGTCTTTAACAATCAGAGTCAAACTGCTTGGTTTAAATTTCAAACAATGCTTGGCAGTGTGTCACTGTCAGTTAGCAAGTTTAGCATGGCAACGCCTCTACCAATCAAAGTCCACTTGCGAATCAATCAATACTCTCTTCTCATCCAGTGTATGTTGTTTTCCTTGACATTGGTATTTTCTTGTGAATTTTCTTGATGAGTGCAAGCTGAAAAGCTTTGACAAAAAAAAAGCCTCTTTTTTCAAAACACAAAGTGGTCTTTGAGCAAGGAGGACCAAATGATATGATTAGGCATCATAAGGCCAAAGTCAAGGTAAAGGACAATGTACAGCTGACACTTTGCAAGGCTAGGTGACTACCTTCTGCATGGTTAGAAGCAGTAAGTAATGAACTGAATAGATTAGAAAGAATGGGGCAATTAAGGTGAAGTGCAGTCGGAACAGAGGAACATTGGACTCAGGAGCAGGAGTAGGCCATTTGGCCATTCGAGACTGCTCCACCATTCAATAAGATCATGGCTGATCTGGTTGTGGCCTCAGTTCTACTTTCTGATCTGTTCTCCCATAACCCTTGACTCCTTCGTGTAACAAAAATCTATCTAATTCAGCCTTGAATAAATTTAAAGACCCAGCCTCCAACAGCACTCTGATGGGAAAAAAAATCACCTCATCTCTGTTTTAAAAGGGAGATCTTTTATTCTTAAACAATGCCCCCAAATTTTAATTTCCTCACAAGAAGAAACATTCTCCCGGCATCCACCCTACCCAGTCCCCTCAAGATTTTATGCTCAATAAGATCACCTCTCATTCGTCTAAGCTCCAATATATACAGGCCTAACCTGTTCAACCTTTCTTCATAAGATAAGCCCTCTATCCAGGAATGAGTTGAGTGAACCTGTTCTGAACTGCTTCTAAAGCCTCTTTTTTACAAATAAAGCGATCAAAACTGTACACAATACTCTGGATGAGATTTCACTGAGGCCCTGTAGAAGGCTGAGAGGAGACTTGTTAGAAGTATTCAAGAGCTGAGGGGTATGGACTGGGTAAATAGTGAGAAACTGCTCCCACTCAAGAGAGAATCAAGAACTAGAGGGCACAGATTCAAAATAATTGGCAAAAGGAGTAATAGTAATGTGAGGAAATTTTTTTTCACCAGACGGTGTTTGGAGTCTGGAACAAACTTCCTGAGAAGGTGGTGGAGGCAGGTTTGACCGAGGTGTTCAAAAGGGAATAACTGAAAAGAAAGAATGTACAAGGTTACAGGGTAAGGCAAGGGAGTGGAAATTAGGTAGGATGCTCTTCCAGAGAGCCAGTGCAGGCTCATTGGGCCGAATGGTCTCCTTCTGCACCGTAACGATTTTGTGATTCTGTACAGCTACAGTAAAACCTCCCACCATTATATTCTATTCCTCCTGCAACAAATGTCAACATTCCATTTGCCTTCCTAACCACTTGCCGTACCTTTACAGTGAATGGGCCACACCCATTGTGGTGATTCAAAAAGCAGACAAACCTGTTTGGATTTGTGGAGGTTAAAATGATCAAGAATGATACTTACCCACTGCCTACCAGTGAAACTTTGTTTTCTAATTTAGTAGATTAGTCAAAAGCATATTTGTAATTAGAATTAACTGACAAGAGCAAGGAACTACTTACCATTCATACACACAAAACAAAAGTTACCATTTGGAGTAGCTACTGCTCCCGCAGTGTTCCAGAGTGTTATTGATCAAGTACTAAGTGCGATGAAAGGAATGTGCTGCGTCTTAGATGACATTCTAATTAGCAATAAGACAGGGAAAGAACATATTGTAAGGTTGAAGAAAGTCCTAGATCGACTTCAAGAGTATGGTATCAAAGCTAAAAAGCACGTGTTGATTGATGGTGTCAAGTATAATATACCTGGGTCACTAAATAGATGATGAAAGTATCTGCCCAACACATGAGAAGGTTTAGAGGAATTTGAAAGCAAAGGAACCAGGGAACAAAGAAGAACTTAGAACATTCATAGGGAATGTTTTGTATTATTCTAAGTTCATCCCTGATGTAGCTGATACATTTGCTCCACTGTATAAATTACTGAAAGATAGAATAGATTGGGAGTGGTCTGTGGAGTGTCAGGAAGCATCTAAAGATATGAAGAAAGTGCTGACTAGTGATGATGTTTTAATGTACTATGATCTGAATAAACAGTTGGTTTTAATGTGTGATGCTTCATCACAGGGACTACTAGGTGTATGGAAGGTGGTGTGGAGAAGCCTGTAGCATATGCTTCAGGTACTTTAACAGTCAGAGCAAAATTACTCACAACTGAGAAAGAGGCATTAGTGATCATATATGGGGTTACGAAGTTCCACAAATACTTGTAAAGTAGGAAGTTCACTTTGTTAACTGACCACAAAGCCCTTATGATCACATTTGGTTCAAAGAAGGGAGCACCATCCCTAACAACAGCAAATCTCCAGAGATGGGTGTTGAGTTTGACGACCCATCGGTACGATATTAAATATCATAAGTCAGCAGATCATACAAATGCAGATGTTCTTTCTTTCCCAAAAGATTGATTCATTTTTAGTCACTGAGTTATCTGTAAATTACTTTACTCACACAAATTACATGACAGTTTTGCCAGAGAATTTAGTGAAGAAACTCTCAAGCTGTGCTGCTCAGTAAAGTGCTCAATTATGTCATGAATGGCTGGCCTAAAGGGTGAGGTTATAAGGATTTGCAGGAATATATTACATATAGAAAGGAACTGAGTGTAGATCAAGGCTGTATCCTATGGGTTTTAAGAGTCATTATTCCACCAAAGTTTAGAGAGAGATTAAGAGAGGAACTTCATCAAGATCACATAGGGATAGCCCAAATGAATGCAGGAACAAGAAGCTACTTTCTGGTATCCAAAGATAGATAGAGGTATTGAAGAGTTGAAGAGAAGTTGTGAAGTGTGTCTCAGGATAAGAAACACGAATTAGAAATGATCCAATCAAAGTTCCTTTCATTCCGTGATTAAACACAAGAAAACCGTGGGAATGAGTACATATTGATTTCTTTGAAGTGGAAGGGAAAGAGTACCTTCCTTTGGCCGACAGCTATAGCAAGTGGATAAATGTTGAGTTTATGTCCAATACCACAAGCACCAAAACTACTGAGGTTTTGAGAAGTTGGTTTGTAATTTATGGGCTTCCAAAAGTGTTAGTGTTAGATAATGAACCAGTTTACATCAGAAAAGTTTGAAATATTTCTTAGTAATACCACCATATCACCCAGCATCAAATGGTGCTGCAGAAAGACAGATTGTGAAGAGGTGCTAGCAAAAGTATTTGCTGGGTGACAAGCTGGGCAGTAACTTCCATGTTTCTCTTCTCTGTTCTCTTACAGAATGACCCTACAGTCTACAACAGGTTGCTCACCTTATGAGTTAATGTTTATATGCGCTCCTATGACAAAGTTTAGTTTGCTTAAATAGAAACTGAAAAAACTAGCAGGTCTGACAGCATCTGTGGAGACAGAAACAGTTGACAGTTCGAGTTCAGTATGACACACACCACCCAGAAGAACAAGGGCAGCAGGACATATGGGAACACCACCATCTGCAAGTTCCCCTCCAAATCACATACAACCCTGACATTTAAATATATTGGCATTCCTTCATTGTTGCTGGGCCAAAACCTAGAACTCCATTCCCAACAATGCTATGGATGTACCTATATGACATACACTACAGCAGTTCAAGAGGCGCTCACCATCACTTTTTCAAGGGCAATATCAATAACAAGGGGAAGATGGTGGTATTGCTGGAGTGTCACTAGACTAGTAATCCCAAGGCCCAGGCTAATGCTTTAGGGGTGTAGATTCAAATCTCACCACGGCAGCTAATGGAACTTAAATTCAATTAATACAATCTGAAATTGAAAGCTAGTCTCAGTAATGGTGACCATGAAACAATCATTGATTGTTATAAAAACCCCTCTGGTGTACCAATGTCCTTTCAGGAAGGAAATCTGCCATGGCCTGACTTACATGTGACATGTAACACATTACCTAGAGCAATGTGGTTGATTCTGAGCTACCCTCTGAAATGGCCTAGTAAGCCACTCAATTCAAGGGATGTTAGGGATGGATCCCCAGTATGTACTTTATTAGCTGACCTTAGTAGAGGCAGCGTGAGTCAGGGGGGTGCAGGTTACAATTTCACTTACGATTATAAATATTCGTGATATTTTGTGTATGGGTGTGTGTATGGGTCTGTGTGTAAGTGCACACATGTCCTGCATAGGGAACGGGAAGGGAGAAACATTATAGGAATCAAGAGTAATTTTGAATGATATAAATGGCAATCTAGCAGTAGAATTGCGAGACTCTGTTTACAGATTAATGGAAGTATACCTTGGAGGAATGGGTGTCTGATTTGCAGTTCTCTCACTTTTCCGCCCAATAATTTAATGACCAGAAAACCTAACAACCACAAGCCTCAGAAACTATGCTTACCAATATTTACAACCAGTACTTTAGTCTGTGTTTCTGCTGAACTTAACCTTCCTCAGAACAATCTGTGTGAGTAGATAGCTACAGTTATATTCCCCCCTCACTATGCAGCTAACTTATGGCCCATTGACAGCTCGCAATGGGGTCTGCCAGCTCCCACATCAAACAGCTACAGCACATCACCCGCCCAGCCATCTCTACTTAGTTAATTCATTTATTAATTAGCTTTGCAGTGTTCTTTAAATTTGATGCAGATTTCCTACCAACCAATCAGGTCACAGGAAAGCTGTGATGTCACTTTTTCAATTGACTGTTGTTTAGGGGAAACATCTATGTTTGTCAGCTTAGACACTGCCTTGATTGGAAGTTGTCAACTCTTTGACCTTATGATACTGCAACATCCATATACCATGTAGAGACTCTATATAAGGAATAATTTCTGTGCTCCACTGAAAAAATTCACTCTTGAAGAATGGCCCAATGGAAGAAGTACATGAAGACTGCCAGCAAGCATGAAATTGTACCCCAGCATAAATCAGTGCTTTCAGTACTGAAAATTCAAAGAAAATAAACACTGAACTGAGAGCATCATAATCAATTCCAAGTACATTTAAACCTCAAACAACCCACTCCTTCCCTTCACCTATACTTCTAATACTTGAGATTTGAATAGTCTCTCTCCCATCTTTATTGGTGATATTTTTGAAAGCTTCACAAATATTGAATGACCTGAGGACAGCAAATCCTGCTGCAAGGATTCACAAAAAAGAGAAAAATGTGAACCTGGAAGTTGTACAACATCTGGTGTCAAGTATTTATATTAGACCGTATCAGTGCTTATATAAACAGAACAGAAACCACAGAAGTAGCCAGTGTAGATTTAAAAGCAATCACTCATCCCACAGTAATTAATGGAATTGCCAGAGGAGTTACCTACAAAATGAGAATAATGAAATTCCTCAAATAGTGCAGTATCTGATGTATCATGGTATCACAAAATAGAAGTAGGCCATTCAGCCCATTGTGTCTGTCTCCTTGGTAGAGCTAAACATTGATCCGCTCCACTGCTTTTTCTCCATACCCTGCAATTATTTCTCTTCAAGTTCTTAACCAAATTTAATTTTCAAAGTTGCTAATTAATCTACTTTCACCAACCTTTCAAGGAGTGTATTCCAGAACATAGTGGGTGAAATTTTGCAGCCCCGTCATGGCGGGGGTGGTGCCATATAATGCAGCAAGCGGGACCGGAAAATCCCACCGGCGGGAAGGACCGTAAAATTCCACCTGGTATTCCACTGTGTAAATAAAAGTTTCCTCATGTCATCTTGGGTTCTGTTGCCTATCTTAAATGAGTCCTCTTTTGCCACTAACGATTCTGCCACTGGAAATCATTTCTCCTTATTTACTCCACCAAAACCCTTTATCTCTGAGCAATTCTGTTAAATTGCCTTTCAACCTTCATTAGAACATTTTGTATTAGTCGATAGCTACTGTTATTTTCTCCCTTCACAATACAGTTGACTTTCTGACCATTAGCAACACTGTTGTTTAGGGAAACCACGGCTGAATCTTCTAGTCAGCATGCGGCTGCCCAACATGCCGACGCGTGAAATGATGAGCGATGACGTCGGGGATGTGTTTCGACATCATCGCGCATCATCTCGATATTTCATTCGACGGGCACGCACCAGAGGTGGTTGCGCGCCCACCGAAATGTCAACAGCCTATTAAGGCCATTAAGGAAGTTATTAAAGTAATTAAGAACGCTGCCCGTCCAACCTTAAGGTTGGCGGCCAGGCGAAAGGCCCAAGCGGCCTTCATGTTTTTCAGGAAACCTCATCCACGGTCGGGATGAGGTTCCCTGAAGCTTTTATAAAATCAATAAATTAATTTCCCCACCTTTACAAACGTCCCAACTCATGTGACACTAGGGGACATGTTTAAATAAATTTTAACACCATTTATTAAATTTTTGATTGTCTATTCAATTACCCTGAGGCACGGAGCTGTATTCCAGAACATAGTGGGTAAAATTTTACCGCCCCATCATGGCGGGTTGACTCTCCCTCCTGCCCCAACCACACAGGTAGTGCTGAGGGCTACCAGCCGCGTGAAAAATTCAGGCCCACATTCTGAGCCATAATTGTCAGCTTGGACATTGCTTTGACTTAAAGGTGTCAGCACTCTGGCCTCATGATACTGTAACATCCATGTCCCAAATAGAGTTTGAATATGAAATATTTTTAGAAACCTCCAGACATACCAAATTTCCTGTGTTATTTTTCTCATTCCTCAGCCCCAAGGCCATTCACTTGTGTTTGCACACACTGCAGTGAGCTTTGTAGCTGATGCCTCATTTGACACTAAGAATTAAATATCCTGGGCCTTCCTTATTCCAGGAATCTGGGGCCTGATCAGTGTATGGCTTTGATATGAAATAGTTCTTTATTTAAGCAAGAGGTGAGTACTGTAGATTATCTGAAATATCAGCAGAAAATTCTGGAAATACTCAGCTCATAATGATGAAGGATCACCAACTTGAAGCATTGGGAGGAATTTAAGGAAGCTCACTAGAACGGGAACATGGCAGGCAGATGCCATTGAATCGCACAGAAGAACACGGATTAGTGTCCTGACGGTGGGAAAACAGAAGGAAATTAAGCCCGTGGTGGGAAGGAAGAGAACGGGAAAGTAGTTAAGCTTATTGACAAGTCAAAGTCACAAACCTTTGAATTGAATTTTATGCTGCCTCACAAATTTAATGAGGCGCATAGGAATACCATGCTGTCAGAAAAACATCCATTAAAAGCTGGTGGTTCTCAGGTGGCATCTCTGACTCAGTGGAAAAGTTGCTTTGCTTTCCATTGCAGTGTAGTCTAGGACCAAGAAAAGATCGAAGGGAAACGTTGGTCAAATGAGCGGGGCAGCTCTGAGGAGCAGAGCCTTTCAGGATATGGTCTGCTCTAAGAAGTTGAGGGACCAGAGCTTAAAGGGGTCAGAATCTTAAGGGGGAAATTTAATTCTGAAGGACCACAGCAGAATTAATCCTTCCTAGAAAACCAGACAGTAAAGGGTGTGAGTTATAATTGGGAATCATCCACCAAATGCTATATATTTCCATATAGCAATCCTGCCTGCTCAACCTCCTCTTCTCCATATTCCTCACCTTCCTCATCCGGAGACCCTTGTGTCTCCTCCATGTCACCTGGGTGAAAGGTCTCACCCCATTGCTGCATTGTGCAAGGAGCACTGGAAGAAATGCACTCAGCAAGGCAGCACCATGGTGCAGAGCCACCATTGCCAGCAAAGCAGCTGCAGCAGGGGGTACAAGCCACAGCTGGGCAGGAAGCACCACGAGGCCAGGCAGAACAGCAACAGTGTAGAGGCAGAAGAAGAGTTGTAACGCGACCCAGAGCCTTCAGGGCACAGGTGATGGGGAAATCATGCCTGACAAATTTATTAGAATTCCTTGAGGAGGTAACAAGCAGGATGAATAAAGGGGAGCCAGTAGATCTAATATATTTAGATTTCCAAAAGGCGTTCAGTAAGGTATCACACATAATGCTGCTTAATAAGGTATGAGCCCATGGTGTTGGGGGTAGTATTAGCATGGATAGAGGATTGGCTAACTAATAGAAGGCAGAGAGTTGGGATAAAGGGGGCATTTTCAGGATGGCAACCTGTAAGTAGTGGAGTGCCACAGGGATCAGTGCTGGGGCGTCAATTATTTACAATATGTATTAATGACTTGGATGAGGGAAGTGAATGTACTATCACCAAATTTGCGGATGACACAAAAATAGGTGGGAAGGCAACTGGTGAGGATGACACAAAGAGCCTATGGAGGGTATAGACAGGTAAGTGAGTGGGCATAAAAGTGGCAGATGGAATATAATGTGGGAAAATATGAGGTTATGCACTTTGGCAGGAAGAATAGAGGAGCTGAATATTATTTAAATGGAGAAAGACTGCAGAAGGCTGCCGCACAGAGAGATTTGAGATTCCTTGTGCTTGAATCCCAAAAAGCTAACATACAAGTTCAACAGGTAAAGGGAAGGTAAATAGAATGTTGGCCTTATTTCAAAGAGAATGGAGTATAAAAATAGAGAAGTCTTGCTAAAACTATTAGACCACACCTAGAATACTGTGAACAGTTTTGGTCACCTTACCTAAGGAAAGATATACCGGCTTTGGAGGGAGTCCTGAGAAGGTTCACTAGGTTGATCCCAGGTATGGAAGGATTTTCTTATGAGGAGTTGTTGAGTAGGTTGGGCCTGTACTCATTGGAGTTTAGAAGAATGAAAGGCGACCTTATTGTAACGTATAAGATTCTTAGGGGGCTTGACTGGGTAGATGCTGAGAGGTTGTTTCCCCTTGTGGGAGAGTCTAAGGCCAGAGGGCATAATCTCAGAGTAAGGGGTCACCCATTTGAAACTGAGATGAGAAGGAATTTCATCTCTCAGGGTGTAGTTAATCTGTGGAATTCTTTACCACAGAGGACCGTAGAAGCTGGTTTGTTAAGTGTATTCAAGATGGAGATAGATTTTTAATCAGTAAGAGAATCAAGGGTTATGCAGAAAAGGCAGGAAAGTGGAGTTGAGGATTATCAGATCAGCTATGATCTCGTTGAATGGCGGAACAGACTCGATTGGCCGAATGGCCTACTTCTACTCCTACGTCTTATGGTCTAACTACCTGCAGATGTCTGAGGGGCAATGACAGAGAAGACTCCGCCTTTCCAGAGAGACAGTCACTAAACTGTGTGCTATGATGCAGAACGCCTTGTATCCAAAGAGATTGGATAGCCACCCTATGGACACTGATGCTCAAACTTGTCGCTGCGCACCTCTACACGTCCAGATCCTTCCAAGGGCCATCAGTGACATGTGAGGGATATCCTAGGGAGCAGCACACTGCTGCATAAGGGACGTGACCAATCTGCTCTTTAAGAAAGCTGGTGAGTTCATCCAATGCCAGAAAGCCCCCATGAGACAAACTGAAAGCTGAGTGTGATTCGGGGCCAAAGCTGGCAATCCTCATGGCATTTGTTGCACACATATAGCAATTAAAGCTCCGTCAGACCAGCCTACATCACTTATCAACAGAAAGGTAACAGAAAAGGTCAATGAGGGTAATGCTGTTGATGTGATGTACATGGACTTTGAAAAGGCATTTGACACAGTACCACACAACCGACTTGTGAGAAAAGTTATTGCTCAAGGAATAAAAGGGGCACTCACAACGTGGATACAAAATTGGCTGAAAAATAGGAATCAGAGAGTAATGGTCAAAAGGTATTTTTTGGGCTGGAGGTAGGTTTGTAGTGGAGTTCCCGAGGGGTCGGTACTGGGACCCTTGTTCCTGATATATATTAATGATTTAGATCTTGGTGTGCAGGGGACAATTTCAAAGTTCGCAGATGATAGAAAGTTTGGGAGTGTTGTGAACTGTGAGGAGGATGGTGTGGAACTTCAAGAGGACATAAACAAGTTGGTGGAGTGGACAGATAGGTGGCAGATGAAGTTCAATGTGGAGAAGTGTGAGGTGATGCATTTTGGTAGGAAGAACACGGACAGACAACATAAAATAAGGGGTGAAATTTTGAAAGCCATACAGGAGCAGAAAGGCTTGGGTGTATATGTGCATTGATCATTGAAGGTGGCAGGGCAGGTGAAGAGCAGTTATTGAAGCATATAGTATCCTGGGCTTTATTAATAGGGGCATAGAGTACAAGAGCAGGGAGGTTATGCGGAATTGTGGGAGCTGCACTCATCTAGGCAAGTGGGGAATATTCCACCATACTCCTGACTTGTGCCTTGTAAATAGTGGACAGTCAGGAGGTGAGCTCCTCGCTGCAGGTTTCCTAACCTCTGACCTGCTCTTGTAGCCACATTATTTATATGGCTAGTCCAGTTCAGTTTCTGGTCAATGGTAACCCCCAGGATGTTGATAGCTGGGGATTTGGTGACGGTAATGCCATTGAACGCCAAGAGATGATGGTTAGATAATCTCTTGTTTGTAATGGTCATTGCCTGGTACTTGTGTGGCTCGAATGTTTTAGGCCACTTATGAGCCCAAGCCTGAATACTATCCAGGTCTTGCTGCATTTGGACATGTGCTTCAGTATCTGAGGAGCCGCGAATGGTGTTGAACATTGTGCAATCATCAGCGAACTTCCCCACTTCTGAACTTATGATGGAAGGAAGGTCATTGATGAAGCAGCTGAGGATGGTTGGACACTACCCTGAGGAACTGTAATGTCCTGGAGCTGAGATGACTGACCTCCAACAACCACAATCATCTTTCTTTGTGCTAGCTATGACTCCAACCAGTGAAGAGCTTTCTCCCGATTCCCATTGACTCCAGTTTTGTTAGAGTTCCTTGATGCCTCACTCAGTCAAATGCAGTCTTGATGTCAAGGGCAATCACTCTCACCTCACCTCGGGAGTTCAGCTCTTTTGTCCATGTTTGAACCAAGGCTGTAATGAGGTCAGGAGCTGAGTCGCCCTGGCGGAATTCAAACTGGGCATCAGTGAGCAGGTTATTGCTGAGCAAGTACCGTTTGATAGCACTGTTGATGACCCCTTCCATTTATATAGGCCTGTGCCCAATTTCCAGGCAGCAGCCATGATG
This sequence comes from Carcharodon carcharias, assembly GCF_017639515.1. Taxonomy (NCBI): domain Eukaryota; kingdom Metazoa; phylum Chordata; class Chondrichthyes; order Lamniformes; family Lamnidae; genus Carcharodon; species Carcharodon carcharias. The sequence continues at coordinate 173,749,084 of NC_054472.1, forward strand.
CATATGTGCTTCAGAACTCCCAGGCGCCACATAGATCCAGACACATCTGCAGCTACAGGGATGGACTCTTGGTGAAGGCTGCTACCCTCTCTGGGCTTGATTAATGACACCAATCAAGAACCCTCACAGTGGGATGAAGGAACAGTACAATGCAAGTTCGACTTGGGCCACTATCGAGCAGAGAATGGGACTGAAGATGCTTCCATTGTGTAGATCGTTCCAGGGGAACTCTGCAATATGACCCAGAGAGGGTCTCATGCAGAACAGGTGGGGGAAACACATGCCTCATCAGAGAAGGACGGTGGAGGAGAGGAGGTTGATCAGGCAGGATTGCAACATCATCTGCCTACAGCATAGGTTACAGGCATGGAAATAGATACTCGGGACGCCCGCGAGAACTTGATTCTCAGCCACTTCTAGTATCCATCACTCTAATGAGGGGCAACCGCACCCCAAGCTACCCTGCTACCAACAAATGTCATGTTATGAACCTGAAAACCTCTGCTTTCACCCTGCTCCATTACATGGAGACAGCCATATTCCAGAAGTAACCTTCCAAAAGTGTCCAAGGGGATCCAAGAGTTCCAAAAGCTATTCATAAAGAATCATTTGCAGAATAAAGGACACATGAGTGAATGCAGAAAAAGTTTAATCATAAGTTAGCAACAATATCTGACATTAAAGATATTAACACTTGTACCATCCTGGCACATCTAATATGACTTGGAAATATATCGCGTTCCTCCACTGTCGCCAGGTCAAAATCCTGCAACTCCCTCTCTAACAGCATAGTGGGTGTATCTACACCACATGGGCTGCAGCAGTTCAAGAAGCAGCTCACCACCACCTTCTCAAGGGCAACTAGGAATGGGCAATAAGTGCTAGCGCAGCCAGCATCCTATGAATGAATAAATAAAAAAGTGTTCTTTTTAAAATGTTTCTTTGTGCTGCGATGAGGTGCATCCCTGTCATCTGCAGCTGATTTGGAGCAAGGCTGCTTATCTCCAGGCCCCTTGCCCTGTGATGACAGTACAGCCCTAATTTCCTTTAGGGAAGGAAATCTGCCATCCTTACCTGATCTGGCCTGCATGTGACTACAGATTCACAACAATGTGGTTGACTCAGAAATGCCTCTGAAATAGACTAACAACCACTCAGTTGTATCAAACCACTACAAAGCCTAAAAGGAATGAAACAGGACTGACTGCCTGGCATTTCCAATGACAATGGCAAACCCAGCCCAGTCGAACTTGCAAAACCCTCCTTACCAACATCTGGGGCAGAGTTTTGCCCTTGATGGGCGGGCAGACCCACTGGCTCGGCAGCGAGCAGCAGCCGTTTGCCGTCACCAAAACGGGCCCCGCCGCCATTTTATGTGGGAGGGCCAATTAATACCCGCCTAGCGGGCCGCCCGACGGTTGTGCGGGTCGGGGGGTGGGGGGAATTCCCCAACTGTCAGAGTGCACTATTTCACACACGCACACGAAAGAGCGCACATCTCCCTGAGGCAAAGTGCTGCCTCAGGGAGATCGGTGAAAGACTGGCAAATATAAAAAATAGAACAATAAAAAATTCATTAACATGTCCCCCTCATGTGAAAATGTCACACGAGATGGGACATGTTAATGAAATAAACAAAAACATTATTAAAACCGCTATCAAACCTCATCCTGTCACTGGATGAGGTTTGTAAAAAAATCACCTACCCACCTGCACATTGGGCCCGTGCGCAGAGCCAAAGTTCACACAGGTCCCTCAAAATCATCGACGATTGGCAAGTTAAGGGCCTTAATAAAGCTTTTAATTAATGGCGGGCGCACATTCCACTGCGTAGTGCGCCCACCGACCGAAATATCACAATGCCGCGCGCTGACGTCGGGACGCTTGCATGACGTCAGCATGTGGTATTTTAAGCACTGGCTCCGCCACCCGCACGCCAGCCAAGAGATTCTGCCCCTGGAGTCTTGTGCCAAAATTCGGAGAGCTCTCCCACAGATCAGTTAAGCAACATAGTCATACTCACAGAATCATACCTTACCGACAATGTGCTAGACACCATCATCTGTATCCTGGGGTATATCCTGTCCCACCAGCAGGACAGAACCACCAGTGGTGGCAGCACAGTGGTATACAATCAGGATGGAGTTGCCCTGAGCTTTCAACATCGACTCTGGACCCCATGAAGTCTCATGGCACCAGGTCAAACATGAGCAAAGAAATCTCCTGCTGGTTACCACCTACTGCTCCTCCCACAGCTGATGAATCAGCATTCCTCTATGTTGAACATCACTTGGAAGATGCACTGAGGGTGGTAAGGGCATAGAATATACTGGGTGGGGGACTTCAATATCCACCAACAAGGATGTCTTGATAGCATCACTACTGACTGAGCTAGTCGAGTCCTAAAGGACATAGCAGCTAGACTGGGTGTGCGGCAGGTGGTAAGGGAACCAACAAGAGGAAAAAACCCACTTGACCTTGTCCTCACCAATTTACCTTTGCAAATATATCTGCCCACAACAGTATAGGTGGGAGGGACCACCACACATTCCTTGTGGAGATGAAGTCCTGTCTTCACATTGAGAATACCCTCCATCGTGTTTTGTGAAACTACCATTGTGCTGGATGGGATAGACTTCAAGTGTTCACATGGTCACCCTTATGATTCCTTCCAAGTTAGTGATCCTTCACTTCTGGCTGACTCTGCAACCAAATTGCACACATCATTCAATGGTTACAATCCCAGCTAATGTTACTACTGGACAAGTCAGATTCCAGAGGGGAAATTGGTTTGATAGGTACCTTTTCTTTGAAACTGTGGAGCAAAGTTACTGAACAAATTCACAGGAGTCGGCTGATGAACTTTTAACACAAAGAATAACACATTTATTAAACAAGAAAAATGAGCTATATTAGACCAGACAAAAAGGTTGTAAAGATCTCAATAAAAACACAATATGATTCAAATATTCAATATTCCTTCACCCCAGGTATATCTTTACAGACGCATACAAATCCTGAAAGATAAAACAATTTATCATTTATATGTTATAGTCTAATATTCAGGGTAAGTATGCAATACATGTGAACCAACTGGCGAACTGTGGTTAAACAGACAATACTCCAGAGTAAATGACAGATGCGACAAAGCAGATTCTATGGATTTCCCAACAACCCACCCAGATGCTTGTCACATTGGGAGCTAACCGGTGTCACTGAAACTTTGGCTTTCTCACCAGGGTTTCCAATCTCCACTTTTGAAGAACTCACCTTGGAATTCTATCCAAACGTCGCTCCCACTCAAGACGGCTTGAACAAGAATTAATCCTCACCTTATGTGATTCCTTTCACCTTCCAAGCACAATTCCAAAATTGTACCTTTGCCTCTATGGCCTGCAGCACAGAATTGCCAACCTTTGGCTACCCTCTCGAATCTTCTGGGCTTCTGTCGAGCCTACTTTGCTTCGTCTGCTCCCCATAGCTCATCCTTTAACTTGGAGCTTTTTTCTCTGCTCCTGTAATTTATCTTGACTCAATGGGATCTACCTCTGACCCCTGTCTTTGTCCCTACCTTGGAATTTCTCCTGGGACCTCTTTTTGTCCCACTCACTGGTTTGGGAGTTTTTCTTATTTGGGGACCTTCTTCCCTTCCTCCTCTACAAGTTGTGCTCCTTGGGAATATCTTCTCTCTAATGGCAATCTGTTTCCAGGTCACCTGCCCTGCAATTTTCACACAGTTTCACTTCTTTGTTTCCTTTTCTTCTACGCGTGTGTGCACAGCCGATTCCTGGTCCGAAGATGTGAAAGTGAACGAACTGTGCATGTGCTAGTTGCCAGCTGGTGCATGCACAGAGGTCCCGAGGCATGCCGGGAACTGTAGTTTCCGGCCTCCAACTTCCAATTTAAAATTAGGGTAAGAAATTTGGGTTTGATCACACGAAATTTCACCCTTGCAGCGCGGAGTAGGCTATTCACCCTCTTCCTGCCCTGGACCCGATCTCTTTGCCCATGGCTGCTTACCTATGCTGCAACCTCGCCCAACCATCTTCAGCAGCTTCATCAATGACCTTCCTTCCATCATAAAGTCAGAAGTGGGGATGCTTTCTGATGATTGCACAATGTTCAGCACCATTTGCGACTCCTCAGATACTGAAACAGTCCATGTCCAAATGCAGCAAGACCTCGACAATACCCAGGCTCGGCTGACAAGTAGCAAGTAACATTCACACCACACAAGTGCTAGGCAATGACTATCTCCAACAAGAAAGAATTTAATCATCGCCTCTCGATGTTCAATGGCATTACCATCGCTGAATCCCCCACTATCAACATCCTGGGGGTTACCATTAGCCAGAAACTGAACTGAACTAGCCACATAAATACTGTGGCTACAAGAGCAGGTCATGGGCTAGGAATCCTGCGATGAGTAACTCACCTCCTGACTCTTCAAAGACTGTCCACCATCTACAAGGCACAAGTCAAGAGTGTGATGGAATACTCCCCACTTGCCTGGATGAGTGCAGCTCCAACATTACTCAAGGTGCTTGACATCATCCAGGACAAAGCAGCCCATTTGACTAGCACCACATCCACAAATATTCGCTCCCTCCACCACCAATGCACATTATCAGCAGTGTGCACTATCTATAAGATGCGCTGCAGGAATTCACCAAACCTTCAGGCAATACCTTCCAAATCCATAACCACTACCAACTAGAAGGGCAAGGGCAGCAGATGGATAGGAATGCCACCACCTGGAGGTTCCCCTCCAAGTCATTCACCATCCTGACTTGGAAATATATTGCCATTCCTTCATGGTCGCTGGGTCAAAATCCTGGAACTCCCTTCCTAACAGCATTGTGGGTATACCTATACCCATGTACTGCAGCAGTTCATGGAGACAGCTCGTCACCACCTTCTCAAGGGCAAATAGGGATGGCCCAGCCCGCGAAACTCACATCCCATGAACGAATAAAAACAAACCTCTGTCCAGGCTTCTTTGGGGTTAGGCAGGAGAGTTTCTTCCTTCCTTCAGCTGGGAACAAGACCTCCTGCCCTTCCTGGACCCTCTGGAGAAGCATTGCTCAACCATGGGTTTATCCTTTGTGTATCCGTGACATCCCTTGTCTTTAACATTTTGGATCTTGTTTCTCAAAATGCTCACTGTAGTTCTGAGGGTGAAGGAGACTAATTTTGAATTTAGAGTGTTCAGATCCACACTCAGAGATGCCTTTCTTAGGGCTGAGGTGTATTGCTTTGAAATTCCCCAATCTTTCTCTACACTGCAGTCAGAGAAGCAGTGAAAGGGTGTTTAAATTCTTCAGGCAGGTCTGGCTGCCAATTAAAAATGGTGACAGCCATCAGATCCCACTGGCATTGCCACCCTAACTCCTGCCCCATCACATTTTTGAACTGGTCCCAAGCCTTCTGCATGTTAATTGGCCAATTGCCACACAATCATGTTGAACCTGTTGCTTCCATCCACTTCCAGTTTCACCAGCAGGACCTGTATAACCATGATTAACTTCTACTTACTAATTCTTTTTCTCTTTCCACAGATGCTGCAGGATCTGTAGAGTACTTCCAGCATTTTGTGTTTTTAATTGAAGTAGTTCTAGAGTCATAGAGGTCTACAGCATAGAAAAAGGCCCTTCGGCCCATCAAGTCTGCATCGGTCAAACAAGTACCAAACTATTCTAATCCCATTTTCCAGCACTAAGCCCAGGGTCTTGTATGTCATGGCATCACAAGTGCACATCCAAATACTTCTTAAATGTTATGAGGGTTTCTGCCTCTACCACCCTTTCAGGCAGTGAGTTCCTGATTCCCACCATCCTCTGGGTGAAAAAATTCTTCCTCATGTCCCCTCTAAACATCCTGCCCCTTACCTTAAATCTATGCCCCTGATTATTGATCCCTCCACCAAGGGGAAAATTTCTTTTCTGTCTACCCTATCTATGCCCCTCATAATTTTGTACACCTCAGTCATGACCCCCTCATTCTCCTCTGCTCTAGGGAAAATAACCCCAGTATATCCAATCTCGCCTCATAACGAAAACACTCCAGGGCAACATTCTGGTAAATCTCCTCTGCACTTTTTCTAGTGCAATCACATACTTCCTATAATGCAAATTCCAGAACTGCATGCAATTCTCTTGCTGTGGCCTAACCAGCGTTTTATACATTCTAGCATAACCTCCCTGCTCCTATATTCTATGCCTCGGCTAATAAAGGCAAGTATCCCATATGCGGTCTTGACCACCTTATCTACCTGTCCCGCTATTTTAAGCAACCGGTGGACATGCACACCAAGGCCCCTCTGATCCTCGGTACTTTCCAGGGTCCTAACATTCATTGTGTATTCCCGAGACTTGTCTGCATTGCCCCAGTGCATCACTTCACACTTATCCGGATTAAATTCCATTTGCCACTGATCAGCCCATCTGACCAGCCCATCTGTATCCTCCTGTAATCTAAGGTTATCCTCCTCACTATTTACCACCCCACCAATTTTCATGTCATCTGTGAACTTACCGATCAACACTCCTACATTCAAGTCTAAATCGTTTATATATACCACAAACAACAAGGGACCCAACACAGTGGAACCCCACTGGACACAGGCATCCAGTCACAAAAACCCCTCAACCATCACCCTCTGCTTCCTGCCACTCAGCCAATTCTGGATCCAATTTGCCAAATTGTCTTGGATCCCATAGGCTCTTATCTTCGTTACCAATCTCCCATGCGGGACCTTATCAAAAGCCTTGCTGAAGTCCAAGTGGACTACATCAAATGTATTGCCCTCATCTACACATCTGGTCACCTCTTCAAAAAATTCAATCAAATTGGTCAGACATGACCTCCCCTTAACAAAATCATGCTAATTGTCCTTGATTAATCCCTGCCTCTCCAAGTGTAGATTAATTCTGTCCCTCAGAATTGCTTCCAATAGATTCCCCACCACTGAGGTTAGACTGATTAGCTTGTAGTTCCCTGGTTTATCCCTTCCTCCCTTCTTGAATACAACATTGGCTGTCCTCCAGTCCTCTGGCACCTCTTCTGTGGCCAGAGAGGAATTGAAAATTATTGCCAGCGCCCCTGCTATCTCCTGCATTGCCTCATTCAACAGCCTGGGATACATTTCATCCGGGCCTGGAGATTTATCTACTTTTAAGCATGCCAGACCACTTAGAACCTCCTTTCTATGCTAATTTCTTTAATTATGTCACAGTCCTTCTGCCTGATTTCCATACCCACGTCGTCCCTCTCACATGTGAACACCAACACAAAGTATTTATTTAGAACCTACCTACGTCTTCCACTTTCACACACAAATTACCACTACGGTCCTTAATGGGCCCTACTCTTTTCCTAGTTATCCTCTTACTCTTAATATACTTGTAAAATAACTTTGGATTTTCCTTTATTTTACTGGTCAATGTTTTTTCATGTCGCCTTTTTGCTCTCCTAATTTCCTTTTTAAGTTCCCCCCTACACACTCTATACTCCACTAGGGCTTCTGCTGTTTTGAGCCCTCGGAATCTGCCATAAACCTCCCTTTTTCTCTTTATCCAATCCTGTGTATCCTTCAACACCCAGGGTTCCCTGGATTTGGAGGTCCCACCCTTTATCTTTACTTGAATATGTTGGCCCTGTACTCTCCCTATATCCTTCTTGAATGAGTCCCACTGCTCTGACGCAGATTTACCTAAAAGTAGCTGCTCCCAGTACACTCTGGCCAAATCATATCTGATCTTATTAAAATCGGCCTTCCCCCAATTTAGAACTCTGAATTCTGGCCCATCCTCGTCATTTTCCATAACAACCTTGAATCTAACGGAATTATGATCACTATCCGCAAAATGCTCCCCTACTGATACCTCTACCATTTGCCTGGCTTCATTCCCTAAAACTAAGTCCAGGACCGCCCCTCTCTTGTTGGGCCTTCTACATACTGGCTTAAAAAGCTCTCCTGGATACATTTTAAGAATTCCGCTACCTCTGAACCTATCACACTGTGACTAACCCAGTTAATGTTGGGGAAGTTGAAATCCCCCACTATTACTATCCTATCATTTTTACATTTCTCTGAAATTTGCCTACATATCTGCTCTTCTATTTCTCTCTGATTGTTTGGGGGCCTATAGTACACTCCCAGCAATGTGATTACTCCTTTTTTGTTTTTAAGTTCTACCCATATAGCTTCATTTGAGGAGCTTTCTAAGATGTCATCCCTCCTTACTGTTGTAATTGATTCCTTGATCAATATTGTGATACCCAATCCTCTATTACCTCCTTCCCAATCTCGCCTGAAGACCCTATATCCTGGAATACTGAGCTGCCAATCCTGCCCCTCTCTCAACCATGTCTCTGTTACAGCAATGACATCATTCTTCCATGTGTTAATTTGTGCCCTCAACTGATCTGCCTTATTTGTCAGACTCCTTGTATTAAAATAAATACCAACCAACCTTGCCAAGCTCCCTTGTGCCTTAACTGGCCTATAATTTCTATGCCTTCCAGACTCACTTGCTCTCTCTTCTAATTTTGGCTGTGCATCTCTCCCTGCTGAACCTCCTCTCAGGATCCCATCCCTCTGCCAAGTTAGTTTAAACCCTCCTCAACAGCACTAGCAAACCTCCCTGCGAGTATGTTGGTCCCATTCCGATTCATGTGCAACCCGTCCACCTGTACAGGTCCCACTGCCCCCAGAAACTGTCCCAGTGTCCCAGAAATCTAAAGCCCTCCCTCCTGCACCATCTCTCCAGCCACGCATTCATCTGGACATTCATCTCCTATTTCTGTACTCACTAGTGTGTGACACCGGAAATAATCCAGAGATTACTACCTTTGAGGTCCTGTTTTTTAAACTGCTTCCTAGCACCCTAAATTCTGCTTACAGGACCTCATCCCTCTTTTTATCTATGTCGTTGGTACCAATATGTTCCACGATCTCTGTCTGTTTGCTCTCCTGCTTTAGAATGCCCTGCAGCCGTTCAGTGACATCCTTGACTCTGGCACCAGGGAGGCAACATACCATCCTGGAGACACGTCTATGGCCGCAGAAATGTCTGTCTGTTCCCCTTACTATCGAGTCACCTACCACTATTGCTCTTCCCCTCTTTTTCCTCCCCCACTGTGCAGCTGAGCCACTCACAGTGCCATGAACATGGCTGCACTCTCCAGAAGAACCGTCACTCTTACCATTTTCCAACACAGAAAAACAGTTCTCGAGCGAGATGCATCCTGGGGATTTCCTGGCTACCTGCCTGACACCTTTCTTCAAGCTGATGGTCACCCATTCCCTCTCTATCTGCAGTTCCATAAACTGTGGGGTGACCACGTCTAAAAACATCCTACCTATTTAACATCTAGAGCAGAGCTATGAAAACATACACAGAGCGAAATTGGGTTCAGTAGCTTTGGATACTATGGGCTGAATTTTCTGTTTAGCAGAGGGGGGTGGAGTGGGAGCAGGTACGGAACCGATCACTGCCCGTGATTGGGTCTACGCCGCCATTTTACGTGGGCGGGCCAATTAAGGCCCACCCAGCGTAATGCCTGACTCCCGAGGATAGCAGGAGTGGGCGGGCGGTGACGGGAGTGCATTGTCCGCCAGGTCCAATGGCGACCCTGCGGCCTGTTTATCAAAAGCACTGGCAGCCTTTGCAAGGCTGCTCACAATGTCAAATGGAAGGGCTCACCAGAGGGCTTCAGGTGAGCAGGCCAGTCAGGAGGGTAGGCCAGCGAAGCAGACAAGGCTGAAGGCTGGGGCAGCAGGACAGGCCAGGCCAGAGGCCAGGCTCCTCGAGGAGGTGGCAGCACGGCGGGAGGTGCTGTTTCCCCAGGATGGGAAGAGGAGGCCTCCCCACATGACGAAACATGCCTGGGAGGAGGTGGCGGAGGTGGTGAGCTCCCGTGACATTGTGCAGCGCACATGGATCCAGCGTCATAAGTGCTTCAGCGGCTTGTTGTGCTTTGGCAGGATGAGTACCATGTCGACATTGGTCATGTAACCCAGCAGGTCAGCTTACTCCCCTGCTGTGCAACCCCCGCACCCCAACCCCCAGCCCCAAGTCTGAGTGTAGGGACTGCATTGAATCATTGACAGCATTTGCCCTTTGCTGGGTGGGAAAGCAGATACTGCCCATGCTGAGGTCAGTCTGAGAGGGTGATGAAGAGATGTGTATTGCCCCCACAGCATGTGTTACACTGAGTCGCACATGACTGGTTTGGGGGCAACCTGGAGGAGCTGCACCTAGGTGCTGTGTTTGAACGGCAGGACATGTCAAAGTCAGGGTGATGACATGCTGGTAGGGGAGCTTCAAGCTGGTGTGGCATTGAACCACCTGCTGCACTCTGCTCTCCATCTATTTGCGACTCCTTTCTATGGAAGGATATACCATGTGGTGCCTAATATGATGTAGGCAGCATGTGTCCAAGAGGAGGGTGGGGAGATGTGGAGCAGGCCTAGCATCTTTGTGTGAGTGTTCAGCAGCAGCGGAGTGAGGAGGTTCTGAAACCCTGACATGTCCCACTCTGGTTGGGGTGGGCCATGCACGAAGAGAATCCATGTGCAATTTTCACTAATCAATGCTTGTCTCTCATTTTCAGGAAAAGAATGCTCATAACACGGCAGAGCATGCAAGGACTGGCGGCGGCCAGGCGCTGATCGCCATTCTCAGCCGCTCCGAGCAACAGGCCCTGGATCTGGAGAGGCACCATGCACCAAGGTCCACTGCTGTCGGTGGGGTGCCACAGCCAGGTATTTATGCCCAATAGTGAGGTCAGCATTGTTCTCCCAACAGCCATAGCACTGCTGAATGTTAATTGATTTAATTTTGCAACATGGCTTGACCATTGCTTATGGAAGGATGAATGCATAATGATCTGAGGTATAGGGATGCCCTTTGACATTGTCTCCAAATTAACTGATCTACTGTCCTTATTCCTCCTTTCAGCATCATTGGAGCAGGGCCAGGGGAAGGAGCAGCAGAGGCCCCCTTTCACACCTGAAGGGCCCGAAGTCTCACCAGCATCATGGCATTTCTCCGAGGCAGGCACAGCGCAGATACTAGCACCTCGGTGGGATTTCGAACATTGGCTAGTGTCCCGGGGCACAGTGGTGAGGGCACTTCATAGTCGTTGGAGGAGCTGGCAGAGACAGAGAGTGCCAATGGCGCCAGCAGTCGGAGGGCTGCAGGGGACCAGGCACATGCTCAGTCGATGCCTGATGATGTGCCTCTGGAGTTGTCCGCGAAGCAGTAGGTGCAAGAAATATGGTCGGGTATGCGAGAGCATCTGGGGTAGATACATGAGGCTATGCTTGGCTTGGTCTCTGTGGTGGAGGAATCTACGCGGACGATTGCCGAAGCAATGAGCCACATATCTAAGCGTCATGCGTCCTCCATGGAGAGAGTGGCAACTCTCGTGGACAGCCTCCTCCAGGGCCTCCTGGGGAAGCCCTCACATCGGCATTGACCTCAGATGGCCAGTGCCAGTGTGGAAGGCGCTTTGGGCATCAACATTCCCAGCTTGGTGCCCATCCATCCGTGGTGAGCAGGGAGGTCCGAAGCGACCTCACATCGGCACAGCAGCTGCCTGGCGTCTCTGCCGGCATCTCTCAGGGCACTCCGATGAGGGCGGCAGCTCCTCCCCTCTCCCAGTGAACATCGCATCCAGTGAGGCTGCGACGACTGGGGAGATGCCAGCTGTGGAACTGGCAGCATTCTCCCAATTGGGGCTGTTAGGGGGAAATTAAAAATGCTAAAAGCGAATACAGTAAGAAGTTACTGAAAAACCCCTAAAATCTCCAGGCAGATATGACTGCTAAACGTATTAAGAGTTGAAGATTACCAGGTGAACATTGCACAGCCTTAAGAGTCAGACTGGAGACAAAAGTATTACATAAATTAGGTTAAGTGTACTCCTCTATCAGATAGGGAAGGGACAGATGGTTTTAGCTTAGATATGGGAAGATGAACAACGGACAAAGAGAGGGCTTTGATGAAACACAGTCTTGAGTTGTACGAACCAAGATTTTTGCGTATGTGTTTTAATTGTGATTGGATAATATAATTATGTATGCATCCTTTAGAATAATTGGTTAGCAAAATCACATGTTTATGTACTCAATAGGATAGAGTTAAAATGGAACTGGTATGTTGGTTACCGATTGGATGTATTCAAATGTACTCAAATGTGTTATGATAAGAAAAGGTACAAAAGTAGTGAAATGTAATCAATCAGGGAACTGGGTCTTCATTCTTAAGAATGATTGCGGCTCCCTTGCATTTGCTTGAATAAAACCGGTTAAAAGGAAGCCTGAGTCTCAGTGGTTGTTGCAGGATCGGAGAGTGTAACTTCTCCTCTTCAATGGCCTCTGTGGTCATTGCAGGATCGGAGAGTGTAACTTCTCCTCTTCAGGGCCAGCACTGGCTCCACGGGCCAGAGGATGACCGCCAAGGTCATTGAGGCCAACAGGCCAGCAGAGTCAGCAGGCTGTCTCAGATGCCACTCCCAGCGAAGGGGCAACATCAAGACATAGCACCTGGAAACGAAAACAAAAGGCACCTAGGGACACCACGGGGTTTTCACTGGTGCTCTTGTGTTGGCCCGAGATGAGGTCCTTATGATTTGTTTTGTTTGATAACACTATTCTCTTTTTTTTGGAATAAATTGGTTTGCTTGACAGAATAAATTCAGATATGTCAGCATGACTGAGGGTGCCTCTTTACTTCTGCATATGTATGGTTTCCAAAACTGTAATCAGTGCTTGGTTGGACATTCAGCTTTATTAACAAAGCCCCTAGTGACTGCTCCTAACCTGGCAGATTTTGCACTTGGGTGTCGAGTATCGAGCCTACAGCGCAGGCTTGTCCTGGTGGTCCATCTGTGTGCTAACTGAAGGTTGGTCGGATTAAAACCTCCCAGGTGTCCCTGCCTCCCTGGAGTATGCCCGGGTCAGCATCTGCCCACTCAGCATTTCCCTGTGCACGGTCACCCTTGAACTCACTGCTGGACTCATTGTGTGCAGCTGCAACCACTGCATCGATGTCTTCATCGTCCACTGCATCCCCTCTTTCCAGCACAAGATTGTGGAGAGCACAGCATGCAACCACTATCACTGACACACAATGTGAGGGGTACTGGAGTGCGCCCCCGAGTGGTCCAGGCATCAGGAGCGCATCTTGAGAAGACTGATGGCTCTCTCCACCACAGCCCTTGTAGAGGCGTGGCACCTATTGTACCGCTGCTCAGCTTCTTGGATGGCGGAGAGGCGCCATGAGCCACCTTTTGAGGGGATAGCCGTTGTCACCCAGCAACCATCCATCAAGCCAGGCTGGAGCCCTGAAGAGCCCCGGCACCTGGGAGTGTCAGAAGATGTAGGTGTTGTGACAGCTGCCAGGGTACCTTGCACAGACTTGTAAAATCAGCATCCTGTGATCACACACCATCTGCACGTTCATGCAGTGGAAGCCCTTCCTGTTGAAGAAGGTGCCGGGCTAACCTGCTGGCACCTTGATGGTCACATGTGTGCAATCTATTGCACCCTGGAAGCGGGGGAAGCCAGCAATCGCCACAAAGCCTCTGGCTCGCTGTGTCTGGCTTGCCTGGTCCCAATGGTAGTGGATGAAGGTCAATGCACACCTGAACAGAGCGTCCGTAACCTGCTTGACACAAGTGTGCACAGCTGATTCGCAAAGATCACCCAATGACCCCTGGAAGGAGCCAGAGGCATAGAAGTTGAAGGCAGCTGTGACCTTCACAGCCACTGGCTTGGGGTGTCTACCCACACAGTTAGCAGAGATCCCAGGCCCTATCATCTGACAGATATAGTTGACTGTCTCCCTTGAGAGACAGAGCCTCCTTTGGCACTGCACCTCACACATATTGAGGTAGCTGCTTTGCCACTTGTATACTCTGGCAGCAGGATAGTGGCGTCTTCTGCAGACCATTCTGCCTTGGACTACCTCTTGGCCCTGTGCCCCTTGTGCCTGTCCTCCCAAAGGTGGTTCCCCTGGAGGCTGAATGTGCACTCCTGGCCTCCTCCCCCTTCTCCTCAGAGGAACTACCTCCAGTGGACAGTTCAGCTCCCATTCCCAGGCTAAGGGGAGGCTTCCAGAAACCTGCAGGCCCAGAAAAGATTACTCACTGCAGAGTGCTGACCTGAAGGTTCAGAGTCCAGAAAAAGCAGCTGGTATGCATTTTAATGTACTGCAGATCACATAGGCAACTTTCCAAAACTTTCAGAAATAAAAGCTTGGCTCTGCATACTCGCAACCCCAGTGAGTCCTCGTATCCCGCCCATGGATGAGGTTAATACAAATGTGTCCTACCCGCCTGCCTGTTGCGCCGAGCCAAAGATCACACGGGTGCCGATAAATCGGTGTCGATTGGCGCCTCAAGTGCCCATTAATTAATGACGGGCATGTGTCGGACATCATCACGCGCCTGCCCAACGAAATATCATGATGACGCACGGTGACGTTGGGACGCTCACCCGACTTTACCACACGTCATTTTACGTGCAGACAAGCAGGGCCCGCACCGCACACCAGCCGGAAAACTCAGCCCTACAAGTGCCATTCAGGAAACATTCTGGTACAGTTGTGGCATGGTAGCCTAGTGGTTGTGTTCCTGGAATGATAACCTGGAGGCTTGTGTGAATGATCTAGAAACCATTTTGAGTCCCCCCATAGCAGTTGTGGAATTTAAATTCCTATGAAATAAATGTTTTTTTAAAAAAGCTAATATCAGTATCATGAGCATAGATTGTCATAAAAATACATCTGGTTTAATGTTCTTTCAGGAAAACATTCGACAGTATGGCCCACGTGACTCCATATTTGCAACATCTTGCCGTTTATCCCTTCGATGCAAGGACAAGTCTTATTAATGATAGATACTGTTAGCTGCTCAACTACAGCAGATTCTGGCACTAAATAAACTCATAGCTTTTAAGACTGTGGATATCAAACATACAGTTTGAATTCACTTTCTATGTTATAGTAGTAGCAATTTGCAATATTCAAATACATACCTGACATAAAGAAGAAACACAACAACGAGCATGCAGATTACTGTGCACAGTTAATCTGGCCAGTTTTTAAAAAATTCTAGGTGTCTAATTTCAAGGTTCTGCTATAGTGAGCAACTTATCACAAGCAACTTCTTCAGTACACATCTTGATGAAAATGAGGAGAATGAAAACAGGGAGTGCTAGAAATATGCAGTGTATCTTAAGTGGCTCAATTCCAATTATATCATTTTACACTCCTGTGCAGTGCCATGGGCATTTTACAATATTAAAGGTGCCATACAAATGCAAGTTGTTGTTGTTGTTCACATGATGAAGTCTTGGACTGTCGGTAAAGCAAAGAGACAGATTGTAAGAGTCTGGTTTTGTGTCCTACACCAAGATACTTCTTGTGCAGGAATACATACTTGAAATTCATATCCTGCTTTTCTTTTTTACAGAAGCTGACCGACCAGCCAGAAGATTTCCGGAACTTTCAGTTTTTACATTTCAGACTTCCAGCAATTACAATCTTTTCCTTTTCTATGGTCTTTCTACAGTTTTGTATTGTGGCAGATAAGATCCAACAAACACAAATGGGAGTTCCAATGCAAAAAATCTAAAAGGACATTGCCTTCATGAAAAAATCTTTTGCACCCTTTTTTTGGAGATTATATAATAAGTCTTAAATATAATTTATTACAATACCCTGAATGCTGCATTTCAATTGATTTATGCCATGTTTAGTGTTTATAAGCAAATACTTTTACATGAAGTTAATGCCCCTTTAAAAATTCCTTCATAATCCATTGCCCATATAGTCTTTTCAGTTTTAGACAATCCTAAAAATCTATAATTTTCTTTTCTTTAATGGGGTATGGGTGTTGCTGGCAATGCCAGTGTGATAATTATGGTTTTATTTAGTGTGTAATATACCTCTAAGAATAATAGAGATCACATGATCTTTAGTACCCAATAGGAGAGTATCGTGGGCTACCTCTGTAGTTAGTAGTGTAGAGATGGAGATTGAAGTGAAAGCACATGTGTAGTTGCTGCTCAGTACCTTTGTAAATAAACTAAAAGTTTCCACCTAAGAAGAGTTTGCTGATCAACTCTATCAATAGTACCAACTTGGCCACCACTCACAACAGGCAGCATTTGTTGTCCTTCCCTAATTGCCCATGAACTGAATGGCTTGCTAGGCCATTTCAAAGGGCAGTTAAGAGTCAACCACATTGCTGTGAGTCTGGATTCACATGTAGACCAGAGTAGGATGACAGATTTCCTTCTCTAAGGGCAATCTTGAACCAGCTGCCACGGTGGTATTTGAACCCACGTGCCCAGTGCATTAACCTGGGCTTCTGGATTACTAGTCCAGTGACATTATCACCATCTCTACATCTAATTAAACAACTTTAAACTGAATAGCTAAGGTTATCAAACTGAAATATTAACATTGCTTCTCTCTTCACAAATGCTGTCTTACCTGCATGTTTTCCGGCGTTTTCTGCATTTACTTTGGATTTCCATCATCGAGTATTTAGCTTCTATTTGTATAATGCTGGGGAATTTCTTAAGATGTTGTTTATAACATGCACAAAAATGTATTGTTTCATAATGATGATCACTTTGCAATATATAATTTTAAAAGAGGAATCACACAGAATCACAGTGCAGAAGAAGCCCTTCGGCCCATTGAGTCTGCATCAACACGTGAAAAACACCTGACCTACCTACTTAATCCCATTTAGCAGCACTTGGCCCATAGCCTTGAATGTTATGACATGCCAAGTGCTCATCCAGGTACTTTTTAAAGGATGTGAGACAACCCGCCTCCACCACCCTCCCAGGCAGTGCATTCCAGACCGTCACCACCCTCTGGGTAAAAAAGTTTTTCCTCACATCCCCCCTAAACCTCCCGCCCCTCACCTTGAACTTATGTCCCCTTGTGACTGACCCTTCAACTAAGGGGAACAGCTGTTCCCTATCCACCCTGTCCATGCCCCTCATAATTTTGTACACCTCGATCAGGTCGCCCCTCAGTCTTCTCTGCTCCAACAAAAACAACCCAAGTCTATCCAACCTCTCTTCATAACTTAAATGTTTCATCCTAGGCAACATCCTGGTGAATCGCCTCTGCACCCCCTCTAGTGCAATCACATCCTTCCTATAATGTGGCGACCCGAACTGCACACAGTACTCCAGCTGTGGCCTCACTAAGGTTCTATACAACTCCAACATGACCTCCCTACTTTTGTAATCTATGCCTCGATTGATAAAGGCAAGTGTCCCATATGCCTTTTTTAAAACCCCACTAACGTGCTCCTCTTCCTTCAAAGATCTATGGACACACACGCCAAGGTCCCTTTATTCCTCAGGAAGGCTTTCATTTTAAAGCACTTTTCATAACCTCAAGGCATCCCAAATGATGGTCACTTTGCAATATATAATTTTAAAAGAGGAATCACACAGAATCACAGTGCAAAGAGGCCCTTCGGCCCATTGAGTCTGCATCAACACGTGAAAAACACCTGACCTACCTACTTATAGCAAATTAAGTACTTTTTGAAGTGTAGTGTAGGATCTTTCCCTACACCTGAGAGAATGGATGGAGCCTCAATTTAATGTCTCATCTAAAAGGCAGCATCTTTGACAGTTCTTCACACTCTCAGTACTGCAACTGGAGAAAAAGCATGGTTTGTGTGTTCAAATCTTTAGAATGGGATTTGAGCCTACAATATTGTGATTCAGAGGTGAAAGTGCTACTCGTGAGTGACGATTCATAATTTCAGCAGCAGTTAAGAAAACGATTAAGAAACAATTTCTGCATAAAAATTCCAAAATTATTTAATTCTTTTTCAGAAAAGCCTCCTCTAGCAGGAGCACATATCACAATGTTGTGTACTTCCAGGATTTAAATTTGTAGTCTGAAACGAGAGTATAGAAAATAATAAGATTTCAAGCAATGCGCATGATTCAGTTAATAATGACTTCTTGTCACTTTTTCCTCAATATAATGATATTTGAGCCAAAGACTGCTTTTCCTGCTCTACAGATGCTGAGATATACATTGCAACTCAGGCAGACAATATTGCATACCAATATTTTTTGGACACTTTACCATGCCCTATAGATGTATTATATTAAACCTTCATTTATCTCCAGCTTTCGATCTTTGTCTCACACAAGCTTTTTCATCTCTCTCTCTATCAGTAGTATTATGGTCATTGGTCCTCTCATCTTTCTCTCCTTAATCTTTTTGAGTCCTAGATATCTCAAATTACTTATCTTTCCTGCATATTAAAGACTCATCACATCTATTCTAAATCATTCTTTCTCAAAACAATGTAATTTCTTACCCCCTTAAGTCACTTTTTAGTTTTCTTATAATCTGCATGCATTTTAAACCTGAGCTTGTAATTTAATCACGATCAATCTTAATTTGACTTGTCTTCCCTCATATTTTTTTAACTTTAGTAGTGATCTGCATGCCCTCTACTCAGATTTCTCAATGAATTATTAGGCCTCTTAAATCACAGAGTTTATAGTAAGAGGTATTAGGCACTTGATATATGTTTACATAATACGCTTAGATAATGTTCAATTTAGTCAGGGATTCACAACAAGCTGATCACGATAACCAGCTACAAAACTTCAGTCAGCTAGTTGTTCTCACTCTCACCTAAAGCTGTTGGTTCAAGGCCTATTTCAAGATTTCAGCACAAACAACACATTGCATTTATATCGCACCTTTAATGTTGCATCGCATCGATTAGCCATTCAATATCTTAGACTTACAGATAAATGCAAAATATATTTACAATAGTGCAGATTACGTACAGTGAACTAACACCCGTGCCACTATTGTGCCCTCAAAACTTCTTAATTTTCCTACCTCTACTGTTATGTCTAGGTGCAGCCCCAACATCCATAGCAGAGGCATCCTGCTGACTGCTATGCCCTGTTGTCTGATATGTCTTTCGCAGGCACTCTTTGGAGGCCTAAGGCCTTGACCTGGTCACTTGCTCTGGGGCAGGTGCACCCTCCTCAGCCTGACCTTCGGGAGTTGATGGGGTTACAGGCAGAAGGGATTTGGAGCAGCAGCAGCAGCAGCACACCCTTGGGGTGTCCTGGGTGGATACGCTTGGAGTGTCCTGGCTGGATACCCTTGGGGTGTCTGGCTGGCACTCTTTTTTTATTTGTTCGTGGGATGTGGGCCTTGCTGGCTAGGCCACCATTTATAGTCCATCCCTAATTGCCCTTGTTCAGAGGGCATTTTTAAGAGTCAATGATCTGGAGTCACATACCCTAAAGGACATTAGTGAACCAGATGGGTTTTTATGACAATTGACAATGGTTTCATAGTCATCATTAGACTTTTAATGCCAGATATTTATTGAATTCAAATTCCACCATCTGCAATGCCAGTCCAGTGACAATACCTCAACACCACCCTCCATCTCTTCCTCACTTTGGGTACCTGAGAGCCCCTCACTGACTCCTTGAAGAGAAGGGGCACCTGGAAGGAGGTTGAGGTGCCCCATCCCCCTCTCGCCTAGCCACAGCTGAAGTGCACCCATGGGTAAAGCGATGATGTGCAGGTCCGAGTGCAAGTCCAATAGAAACTGCTGAACTTGGGTCTGCAATGCGGCTGTCATCTTTCCCATGAGAACATTGGACAGAATCATCCCAGATTTGCAACAAGAATGGTAGCAGGCGGGGAATATGACGATTTACCACAATGGTGGCTTTTCATGCTGCATCGTCCAAACCCGCCTCATTAATTATGCATTCCCAGGAAACACGCCATTTCCATGGCGGGTGGGCACTCATTCGCCCACCATGCCATCACCTTGCTGCTTCATCACGCCAGGCACCACATTTAAAGTGTAGCCACATGCACACCTCTCAGTGCTTACAGCTCAGGTCTGTGGCAGGGAAGGATGGCCCTGAAAGGCAAAAAGAATGCAGCCTCCTCCTTCAGTAACGCGTCCCTCGAGCACCTTTTTGAATGCTGTGGAAGCCGCCATGATGTCTTCTACCCCCGCTCTGGCCGCAGGATGAGCAGCTGCATCACCAATCCAGCATGGGAGGCAGTGGCAGCAGTGGTCAGCGCCAATGCCCTGCAAAAGAGTACAGCCACCCAGTGCCGCTACAGGGTGAATGGTCTCATCCATTCTGCCAGGGTAACTCACTCTTCTCATCACTCTCAGCTCACACATTCACATCACACTTCCACAGGGATCTCACACCTCAAGGAACAACACCACTAACTCTCACACACACCCTCACATCTCAGGCTCATATCCTCTTGAACTCGTATCCTTATCCTGTCCATGACACCGCTCACCACACAAACATTCCATGCAGTGCCATGTGTCCTGCTCACACTCTCTCCATTTGTTTTCATGCAGGAGAAGCCTGCTCACATCAGCAGGAAGAGGTACCAGACCAGAGGTGGAGTGGCTCACATTAGGCCCCTACTAGAGGAGTGTGCCATCACGCTAACTGGTGAGGACACAGACCTTGCCGCGGTGACGGTGATGTCGGTGGTGAACACCCTCGTGAGGATCCTGCACCACATCATCCC
Source organism: Carcharodon carcharias (assembly GCF_017639515.1). Classification (NCBI taxonomy): domain Eukaryota; kingdom Metazoa; phylum Chordata; class Chondrichthyes; order Lamniformes; family Lamnidae; genus Carcharodon; species Carcharodon carcharias. The sequence continues at coordinate 173,769,696 of NC_054472.1, forward strand.
TCTCTCAATGCAAATATGAGCATTCTCTCTCCTGCTTTTGACTCTGCTGCAATACACTACTTATCTCAACTTTGGTTCACAAGCGATCGCTATCCTTAGCCAGCCAGTCCCTCAGCTCCATCCAGGTCCTGTAAAAAAGCATCCTGGAAGACCTATCACAGCATTTACCCACACCCTCCACCAGCACAGAGACACAACGCTGTGACCTATATCTAGAGCAGGCCCAGGTTCACAATCTGGTGGTCACCACACAGACGCATGTCCATAGCAGCAGGAGGCAGGTTCATGCAAGCACCCCGGAACCTGGGGGACTGCTGGTGATCAGGCATTCATGAGGTCTGAGTCATATGATGAGTTTCTGGATTGGCCTTCCAACTCATCCTAGAGAGTCAGCAGAAGGCATGGGAACATCATGCAAAGCTGTTGGGTGCCCTCAACAGAGTGACATGCGAGTCGGAGGAGTGCGTCCACCTGCTCTCTGATGAAGTGGTGCCCACATGTGCACATATGGAGGTTTCTATCGGGTGGATGGTGGATGTCTTTGAGACCCTGGTCCAGCAGAATGTGGAGATGTGCGCATACCTGCACTCCGTCGTGGGAGCCATGGGTGAGTTCCTACAGTGGCGATGCAAGAGCGAAACAGGGCACCTCAACGTCCCTCCAGGTGCTCTTTCCCCTCAAGGAGTCAGGCTGGGGCCCTCGAGCACCAAAGGGAGGAGGAGGGGCAGCTGGACACCCTTGGGTCATTCACTCAGGAACCTCAGAGGCTGTCCTCTCCATCTGAGTCCCCTTTGCCTCTGAGCCCCTCAACCTCGTCCTCTGTCAACGCAAAGGGAGTAGCTGGCGAACGAGTGATTCTGGAGGGAGAAGTGTGTGTGGGGCAGGTCTTTCGGAGCCTTTACATATCATACTCACCTCAATGGCCTGTACAGTTTGAATGCTGCCTACTGGGGTTCACTTTCAGTTGTCAATCTGAGCTGACCTGCATCTCTGCTCACCCAATGGTCACACTCCCATGTAGCACCTGATCTCGCCCAATATGACTGTCGTTTCACTTTCAATTTAGACAGCATGGTCTGGATTCACTTTTTCGTCAGCTCCCCCATCTTTTCCCCTCCCCCAGCCATCAATTTCCTTTCCTCCCATCACTCTTGACACCCCCCCGGCATCCCCTTCCACCTCTCTTCCATGACCTTTCCCTTCAGAGATGTCCAGGTGAACATGCACGTTCTCTTCCTTCCCGAACATTCCACCCCCATCCACATTCAACTCCCCAATCTCCTCCTTCCCACCTCCAGGGTCCATGTCTGCTTCCGAGTGCCCACCAACCACGCTCACCATCTCTTCTATCACTAACACCGAACACTCACTCTCCCACGTTACTGCCTCACTCTGCCCTCAGTCATTCTCATTATTCCCTTGTTCCACGCCCACCCTCAGTTCAGTCCCCAGGTGGCAGTTACGGACTCTTCAGAGCCCTTCCTTGCATGTTCACTTGGACACGTCCCCATCTGGACCCCTTCCCCCCTTGGAACACCTGCCTGCTTGGAACACCTCTCCTCCTTCAAACACCCTTACTTCTTCCTCCAGACTTACTTCTTCCTCCACTCTTAGTCCTTCCTTCTTTCTGACTCCTTCCTCCACCCTTGCTTCTTCTTCCAGCCTTACTCCCTCCCCCACTCCGCATTCCTTCCTTCCCACAGACTCCCTCCCCTCTCTGCACTCCTTCGTCCCCACAGCCTCCCTCCCCACTCCGAACTCCTTCCCTTACACCTTCCACCCTGGTGGAAGAAGTAAGGATGTCTGAAGGAGTCAGGAAGGGGGAAGAAGTCCGGTGGGGGAGGACCAAGGCTGGGGAGTGGAGTCCGGGGGAAGGGGCTTCAAGAGGTGAATCCGGCATGCTGGCCTTATAATGATATGCAGATGTGTTACAAAGATGGTCCTGACGTATGATGGTGGGGAATGCCATCAACGTGCTGAGCGGACAATCACAAACTGGTTTCACGATGTCATGAAACCGATTTTTGACCTTCTTGCCATATTGTCCGCTCATGCCACCGAGCATGCCCAACGCCAGCAGGCACAGATGATTCCGCATTTTGATGTACTCGCATGCCGGAGGCGTGACATCAGGCAGAACCTGGACAGACTTCTTCATCCTTCGTTCCTGTCTGGTGATGGCCTCTGACAATTCTGTCTGATGTTCCCCTGCCTTTCTTTGCATCTCTAGCATTTCTCTCAAGATTGATTGCAGAGGCTTGTCATCAGATTTGGATTCTGCTGGGGCCTGGTCTTCAGCAGTCCTCCAAGGGAAAGAGACTTCGGCTGTCACTGCCTCCATGTGCTGTGAATATGTGTCTGTGAGGTGATCACCAGGTTATTAGCTTGAGCCTATTCTACAACTAGGACCCACCAAGGTTTTTGTATCTGTCCTGGTAGAAGGTGCAGGTGAATGCAGTGATGAGTCTTCAACAGATGCTTCTTCTGCCTCCTCATCTGACGTGCATTGGGGGCTGGGGCTGAGGCCCTTGCTTTCTCCGCCTTTTGTGGCTAGTGGCTGGAATAGAGAAAATAGATCACTAGTGATTGACTAGGAAGGCTCCTACACTACAGGCTACAGGTCACTCATAGTCATTGTCTGCTTGTAGCCCACTGGCTTGTTCGGAAGTTGGGGGGGGGGCGGGGGGGTGCTGAGCTCGCCTTCTGCATAGGAGTGATCCTTATCTACTCCAGTGAGCTTGCTGCTTGTACCTCATGGCAGGAGAGTGTCCTGAGCTCTGGGGTCTCCCTCTGGTCTTGGCTTTTTCCCATTGATTGTGGACAACCTTGTCCTGCCTAAAGATGGATGGATTGACTGAGAGTGCAATGGATGAATGATTCAGAAGCATGCATGCCTGTTGTGTGCTAAGCGCTCCCCAGTAAGGGATTAAGACATCGTTTGTGCAGGATCTTAGATGACTTGGTAACCTCAAAGTGGCTAGCAGGCATGCAGTGTTGATGTCCTATCTGCTGGTAGTATGTGACATCCCTATGGGCTCTAACACTTAGACTGCCTGATGGCCTTATGAGAGTGTGAGTTCAGAGTGAGTAGAAGTTTCACTTACCGTAGCGGAGTGCATCAGATCATTCATTCATTTCCTGCACTGCAGGGTGGTCCTTTTTCAAGTGGCATGGGTGATGACCTCCCTGGCGACCTCCTCCCAGGCCGGCATGGTCAGGTGGGAGAACATCCTGCTCCCGTACCTTGGAAAGAGTACCTTCCTACTTTCCTGGATGGCCTAAAGGAGAATCCCCAGGGAGGCCTCACTGAACCATGGAGCTGAGGGTTTGCTGCGTTTGGTTGCCATGGTAATGCAGATGTTCAGTCCACATCTGGTCTGCAGTGAGTGAATGTCTGTGTGAGTGCTGTTTAAATATATGTCGACCCCATGAGGTAACAGCGGGGTAGACTAATCACTGTCCCTCCCAGCATGAGATCCGATGAGCTACGTGTTGATGCATAATTAATGAGCTGAAAAGCAGAAAATCAGGCATTTTAATCCTCCCCACCACCCAGTGAGAATTACGTCAACTTTCCCATCCCTTACCGCATTTAGTTTTCAGAATGGAAAATTCTGCCCATATTCATTCTGAATTCAATCAATCTTGGGGTGTCATACCTTCACAAAGTTTCCCAACAGTCCAAGTCCACTACATCCATTCCACTTCTCCCAACAACAACCAGCATTTATGTAATGCCTTTAATGCTAGTAAAACATCCTAAATAAAGTACTTCACCAGAGTAGTCTTTGAAAAATTTTGACACCAAGTCACACCGAGAAATTTTCAGGAATGAAACCAAAAGCTTACTGAAAGAGAGGTCGAGAAATAAATGTTTAGGGAGGGAATTTCAGACCACATGGCCTAGGTAGCTAAAAGTATGGTCACCGATGTTGGGGTGATGGAAATTGAGGTTGCACAAGAGCCTAAAATTGGAGAAAAGCAAAGAAAACATAGAGTTTTCAAGCTGGAAGTGGTGAAAGCATGAATGATTTGAACACTAGGATGAAAAATTTAAATTTGAAGTGTTGCCAGACTGAAAGCCAAGGCAGGTCAGTGAGCATGGGGTCCGCTATAACCTCAAAGAATCTTATGAGGTGTGTCCAGTACAAGTATTGCTTTTTAAATCTGTCAATGCTGTTTCTAATTCACTGTAACTCCTACTGCTGACTGGAAAACATCGGGAATGATTGAGCATGCGCATTGTGGCCGCCGATACATTGTGGCCGCGCAACTGTTACCTGAAAAAATTGCTTAGCATAAATAGTTTCCCTAGTTTAATAAACCTGGATTTGCTTGAGCCGGACCTTGATTTTTTTTTGCATTATTTTGCAAGCTGCTGTCTTATTACTTTATCTTTACAATTATAATTCAGCAACAGAAAGTAGAGCTGCACTTAAAAAACATTTTTGACTTTAAACAGTCACAAGCTTGGCAACAGACCGACCGACACTACATCCGCACATTCTACTATAATGTCTTTTTCAGTGTTTTCAATAAAAAAGTAAATAAATAGCAATTAAAATCATCACACAGGGCTCAAGATCAGTACCTTGGGATTAAGAGCCTCATTGACTACCAGGCTGAACAAGCCAGGCTGTGCAGGAACATGCTCCACAAAGCCTTTCCAATACAGCCCTTAAGAAATGAACAAAACCTCTCAGCCATGTAAGGATTGCAACAGAGGAATTATATAATAAAGCATTATTTGTATAATTTATGATCTGAAGTGTTAGCTATGTTGGGAACAATGTATAGCTTTAAGTTTCATTTATATTTTGTATTTGGGTTTTAAGAAAGGTGAAACCTGGTTTTAGTTTTATTTAGAGGTTTTTGTGAGCTGAGTAGTGGGAAATCTGGGGCCCTGTTTGTATACATATATTTTTAATGAGGTTTTACAACACTCAAAGTGAAGAGATGGGTTACTAAGGGATTAGTAGTTTTGTGAAGTTAAAGTAGAAAAAAAATTCCTGGTACCTAGCGACAGGGGTCCGGAGGTGCACACACAGAGACAGGGAAGTACAGAAGGGTGGGCAGTTAGTGTGTTTATTCCAGAGAGTGCAGGCTGAAGGTCTAATTTCTCTAATAAGAAATCCTGCAAGCCTGCTGGGAAACTAAGTTCAGGGAACCCATGTGTTTGCTCTGAAGTTGAAGTAACAGTGAGTTTAGATTGCAGTTTTTGAGTGTCTCAGGGAGAGATACCAGCTGAAGAAAAGCATCTAGTGAATACTCAGATGTTTGCTGGAAGAAAACTGTTTGAAACTGAGCTAACCCAATCAAGAAACCTTGGTGCTGAGACAGTGGTAAACTTCACTGGGGTTTTGTGTCTGTAAGGGTTGCTGGGATAAAAGGAATATTGTGAGTTTGAATAATTTTCTGGTGTCTGGATTGAAATCTTTCCAATCTTTTTGTCTAGTATAATATAGGTTTTTCTTGTTTAATAAAAGTTTTATTCTTTGTGTTAACAGTATATTGGCAAACTCTTGTGAAAGTTTTCAGTAACTGACGCCCATGGTTTCTAAATAAAAACAAAACTAGGATCTACCAAGCCAGGTTTCACTCTGGGACCTGACTTGTCCAGTATTAATATCAGCTGGAATCATAACAGCTGGAAACTTTAGCTGCAAGCAGTTTTTTCTTTAGTAAGGTAAAGAAAAATGTTTTTTGAGGAAGATATCACATTGTTGCTTATAACTAAACTGCAGTAATCTAAACAGTAACAGAGAAAATTAACAAGCTCCAGGTCAATTATAAACTAGGAAAACTATTTAGATTAAGTATTTTTTTCAGATTTGCACAGGTGAACTTACCATCTGTTTCAAGATAACAACTGTGCATGGTACAATAATATTACGCAGCCAACTCTATGACCTGCATGCCCACTTAGCAAATAAATACTCCTGGACCATTGTCTTGTAAAATTGTTCCTTAATTTTACTAGAGTAAAAAATACATATTTATCAGACATGAAATTGCTTTTCAACATATGTTTTTGAATTTTCCAAATGTAAAGGTCTGTTGGAACCAATTTTTAAAGGTCTTGCATTATTCAATCTTACTCTTATCATCTTTTTCTATATCAACCCTAGGATTAAAATGCCATTTACTGTTTAATAATGAACTCATTGAATTTACAATTATTTTCATTGATCAGCAAATTGTTAATAAAAGGTAATGAATTTAGAATAATGCTAAAAGCATAAAGGCAGCTCAAGTATAATTCTTTCCAACAGGAGGCCTTAGATCCATTACCACAATTACCTATTAAAGCTACGCCAACCACAACATTTAAAAGGGATTAGATGGATGCTTGAAGATGAAAAATATTGAATGACTGGGGTACAAACAAGGGGAATAGAATGAAAATAGATAGCTCCAATAAAGAGTTTAAACTGGCACAGGGAGAGCTGTCTGGAATTTCGATTTGCTGACCCAACCGGGGGCGGGGTGGGGTTGGGGTGGTTGGAAGGGTGTGGGAACCCGAAATCAATGAGGGGGAAGTGGATGTAGAAGAGGAGGGGGAAAGTGGGTGGGTGGCACAATAAAAGAGGGCATTCCAGGGTAGTTCCAGGTCCCAGGGATGGGGGTGGAGTGGGTCTGGTGCTTCGGCGGATTGAGGGTTATTGAAGACCTAATGGGACAAACTGAAGCCCTGAGGGTAGGCCGAAGGCCTGCAAGGGAGGAGGTCAGAAGCTTTGGAATGAGGGTGGGATCAGAGGCCTGAGGAGGTGGATTGGAATCCTTGAGTTGGAATTGGAGACCTGAGTGTAAGGTCAGAGGCTTAATTGGGAGGAGGAATGGTGGACTGGGAGCCCTGGGAGAGGGGGTAGTTGGAGGCCTGGAGGTGTTATTGGTTGCCTGAGGGCAAGATCAGAGGATTAGAGGGGAGACTGGTGAGACGTGAGGGCCCAGAAACCCAGATGACCCACTTAAGGTTTAAAAGCTAGATAACAATAAGACTCGCAGCCTCATTATAACTTTTTTTATTCATTCACAGGATGTGGACGTCGCTGGCTAGGCCAGCATTTTTATTGCCCATCCCTAATTTCCCTTGAGAAGGTGGTAGTGAGACAACGTCTTGAATTGTTGCAGTCCATGTGGTGTAGGCACAACCACAGTGCTGTTAGGGAGGGTGTTCCAGAATTTTGACTCAGCGACAGTGAAGGAATGGCGATATATTTCTATGTCAGGATGGTGTGTGGAATGGTCAGCAAGTTGCAGGAGTCAGTGTTTCCATGCATCTGCTGCCATTGTCATTCTAGTTGGTAGAGGTTGCAGGTTTAGAAGGTGCTGTTGAAAGGGCCATGGTGAGTTGCTGCCATGCATCTTGTGGGTGCTACACAATGCTGCCACTGTGTGTTGGTGGTGGAGGGACTGGATGTTGAAAATGGTAAATGTGGTGCCGATCAAGCGGGATGCTTTGTCCAAGATGTTGTCAAGCTCCTTGAGTATTATTGGAGCTACACTCATCCAGGCAAGTGAAGAGTATTCCATCCTTGCCAAAGATAAAGTTGAAGCATTTGCAACAAGCTTCAGCCAAAAATGCCTAGTGCATGATCCATCTCGGCTTCCATCAGAGGTCCCAGACATCACAGATGCCAATCTCAGCCAATTCACCCCTCCCAGCGGGTTCTGAGGCAGAGGGAGCATGAAATTGCACGGCCATTCCCTCCGGGTTCCTGCCCACCCTGACCTGGGTCTTTTCCTGCCCAGCCTCAATTTTTAGGCTGGCAGACAGGTGACAGCTGAGTGGGGAAAGGCTGGAAATAAACTGAGTTTCTATCCCAGGCGGGGAAGGGTGGTGGTGGGCAAAAGGGGTTGGGGGGGGGGGAGGTGGTGGAGCTGGGAGGTGCCACCATCAGAAGGCCCCTTGACTGGCCCCCTGACTGGAGGTGCCTTTACCTTAGGGCCTGCTGACTTCTGGCCCTCCTGCACCACATACCCACCCCCCCCTAGCCTATCCCCCAAGACACCGATCACCCCGTCTTGTGAATCCCCGCCCCCAGCACCCTCCACAAGATGTTGCCTACCCTCCCCGACCTGGGACCCTTGCCACTTATCTGTCCTCTGGGTAACAAAATCTCAGAATTGTTATGGTGCAGAAGGAGGCTATTCGGCCCATCATGTCTGCACCGTCTCTCTGAAGGAGCATTATGACTCAGTGCCATTCTCCCATTGCCTTTTCCCCATAACCCAGCACATTGCTTCTATTTAAATAATCATCTGATGCCCTCCTGAATGCCTTAATTGAACCTACATCAGAAGGTCCCTTCTGACTGGAGGCATCCTCCCCTCAGGACCTCCGGCCCTCCCTCCCCACTGGGACTTAGCCCCAGGACAGTTTCAGGCAGCTCGCTGCAGTACCTCTTCCAGCCACTGCAGTGCTGTGCCTTTAGGGATATCCTTATGCCAATCAATGCTTGTGAGAGCATAAAATGGCATTGGGGCTGCTGGAGTTGGCAGGGATGAATGTGGAAAGGATGTTTCCTGTTGTGGGGGAATCTAGAACTAGTGGTCACTGTTTAAAAATAAGGAGCCACTTATTTAAGACAGGGATGAGGTGCAATTATTTCTCTCAGAGGGTTGTGAGTCTTTGGAACTCTCTTCTTCTAAAGATGATGGAAGCACAGACTTGGAATATTTTTAAGGCAGAGGTAGATAGATTCTTGATAAGTAAAGGAGTGAAAGGTTAGTCAAGGTAGGCAGGAATGTGGAGTTGAGGTTGCAATCAGACCACCCAAAATCTTACTGAATGGCGGAGCAGGCTTGAGGGGCTGAGTAACCTACTCCTGTTCATATGTTCGTATGACACACGTCCTTTTGAGTGATCACATGTTCCTATCCCTTAAAGGCATATTACAGCAGTTGTATACAATTCTGCTGCTGCTTATGGCACAAAGCACCTCAGAAATGCCCAGTTTTGAGTTGCCAGATCTGTTCATAATCTATCCCACTTAGCATGGTGGTAGTGCCACACAATGGAGGATATCCTCAATGTGAAGGTGGGATTTTGTCTCCACAATGACTGTGCGGTGGCCACTGCTGCCAATAATGTCATGGACAGATACATCGTGACAGGTAGATTAGTGAGGGTGAGGTTAACTAGGCTTTTCCCTCTTGTTGGTTCACACATCACCTGCCGCAGACCCAGTCTAACAGCTATGTCCTTTAGGACTTGGCCAGCTCAGTCAATAGTGCTGCTACTGAGCCACTTTGGTGATAGACATTGAAGTCCCCCACCCAGAGTGGAAATTCAAAACTGTATGTATCAAAACTTTATTCTTTTTTGCTATTTTTAAAATGGACATCTGCTGAACCACAAAATGGCTGCTATAGGTCACATGGCTCACCAGATTGGTCACCTGTTCTGCAAGGATCCAACAGAAACTACAAGAACAAAAGAGTCCCACCCTCATCCTTGTGGAATCTCACACCCCATTGTAAGATCACATTGTAATAACAAAACTAGATGACTAATAGACGAACTGACTCCCCCAGCTGGGGTAATAACAAAGACAGAGACATAAAAACTTGTTATACCTTTAGAAGTATTAACAACCACCATTTTGCCCCTAAGGGAAACAATAGATTTTAGCCAGGAGCCATAGGAACTGCTTGTGAGGCTGCAATTAGCTCATTAATGGGCAATGTAATGACCTCATGCTTCTAGCCTTTTGGATTGTTTTAATAATACATTTCTAGCCTCACAGCTCAGCCTACTGCTTTAAAACCAACCAGAGAGAATTCCAGCAGATCTCGGCTAAGCAAGTAGCTGGCCACCATCTCTCAAATCCTTGAAGCCTATTTGATTTTAAAAGTCTCTGATCATCACCTGCCAAGCAGTCTAAGCAGAGAAAGCCCATCATGCTGCAGTGTCATTCGTTTCAAGGATTTTCATATTGCTGTCTCCAACCAGCAACCCATCTGGACTGAATTCCGCCATGAAGGAAACACCCTCTTGACTTTGACTTCTCGGACTCTGGAAATTACATGAACTAATATTCATAACTGTGGTTTTTTAATTGTGTTGTTGCCCATTTTTTCTACCCCCTCTTCCTGTCTGTGTACATGTGTGTATGGTTGCAACCACTACCCCCCTCCGTGGTTTGAATGTGAATAAACTAACCTTCCGAGTTAATCATAACGTGAGCTTGCTGTGAGTTATTAGTAAATTGGATTACACAAACTGAGGGTTTGGGGCAACATGCCACAACCCACTTTAAAATATAATTCAAAAACACCTCTGGCCTACGGGCAGACGGGGATAGGATAAAGAAGTTCAGTTTCTCTCTCTCCTGTCCATAACAGTACATTTTGTGCCCAAGCCACCCTCAGTAATTCCTCAAAGTGGTGTTCAACATGGAGGAGTAATGATTCATCAGCTGTGGGAGGCTGTAGGTTTCCTTGACCGTGTTCAACCTGAGATTTCATGGAGCCCAGAGTCAATGTTGAGAACTATAATAACTATTATAATATTAAAAGTGCCAAGCCACCTCCTTCGAGCAAGTTGGTCATTCACCCATCCACCTTCCCCACCTCAGTTAAAGCCAGAAGCGGGCAGGTTAGAGGTAAATTTGGTTCAGGATTCTGATTTTAAAGACTTTAACACCACATCCAATGCAAACCTATTATATTGATTGATGTTCTCCCAGTCAATCCTATTGCCTCCTTGTATATTGTATTATCTATGATTCTATAATATGCCACTCTTAAGTTTGAAGGGGTTTTTTTTATTCTTCCACGGGATGTGAACGTCACCTGGCAAGGCCAGCTTTTTTTGTTGATCCCTAATTTATTCAGTAAGTATAACATGTATCATGAGGTCTTTTGATGTTTCAATGATCAATACACTTTGCATGCCATAACTGACTGACACATTTCAAACTTGCGATATGAAACATGTTTAGAATTTATGGTTATATTCAACGCGTTTTATGAGCAATTTATTTCCTATTACTATTTTCGAGCTTTGTCATTTGTAAACTTTTGCCTTAAGTATGTGGATTTAATTTTAAATACTTTAGGAATAGAATTTCCACAGAGATTTTCTGAATCATTTGCCAAAACTTTCAGTAGATCTGTGTAAACCAAGGACAGTCAGCTTAAATACTACTTATGCTGTAATTTGGGGGTTTCTGCAAATTTTCCACTGCAGTTACAGCATACGATTGAGAGAAACCAATTCTACCCCTTAATAACCAGCTACAGCTTATTTCAATTAGCTATCTTTTCACATAACTCAAATTACTTACCTTATTCTTGTTCCAGTGCTAGTTGCTAATTATGCATTATACCCAGTTTACAGTCTTGATGAAAGGTCATCAACCTCTTTCTTCACAGATCCTGACTGACCTGCTGAGTATTTCCAGCATTTTCTGTTTTTAATTCCGATTCTCAGCATCCAAAGTATTTTGCTTTTGTATGCGTTACACCTAGCTGGCTACAAGGATAAACTGGAATTGTAGAGCTAAAAATTCATCTGCTCCAGTTTTTGCGATCTGCCCACCTCCAATCCCACTGAAGCAGACCACACACAAATTTTGTGCTACCTCCTCAGTTGCCTGATTGTAATGTTCAGCTGAGAGTCATCCATGCTGCTGGCTGGCTGAATGATCAAAAATCGGAGGCCTAGCAATGTGCATAACAAGCATGTGCTCCAGATAGACTGGAGCTCTTAAAGAAAATCTGCCCCTCTTAGAGAGGAACTGCACTAATTATGAGGAATTTACTGCTGATGGAATTGGCTGCAAGTCAAAACAAAAAAAAAATGAGCAAAAGGGAAGAAAGATGTCTCCCAGATTCATGTACATGGCAGTGGAGGCATTTTCAACAGAGGTCAGCAGGAGAAGAAAGGCCATGGTTCCAGTGGGGGGGAGGGAGGGGTAGGTGGCCCCCAACGAGTACTCTCTGAAAAGAATGGGAGATGGTGGTAAAGGAAGAAAATTCATGGAGTCTGATCTCTACAACATGGCAGCAGTGCCACAAGATGCTAAATAACCTCAGGTGGGTTGTCAAAATCAATGAATGCATCTTCAAAGACATTTCTTAACCACTACACTACTGCTCTTTGCACCATATGCCCATCATTTACCCAGCAGTGGTCCCCAGCAGTCAGAACTCAGGCCTAACATTCAGATGCTCCACCTCACCCTCACACACCCTCCAATGATGTAAGTCTCACACACACTTTTCGCAGCCTCCACATGCATCCAGCAATTCAGCTATGGCAACCACATTAAGCAAACACAACACAACACAATCAACGACATTCTTTCCTCTCTCTCTCTCTGCAGAACAAGGTAGTGCACAATTGCAAAGCAGTGGAGGTCAGGAATCCCGGCAGCTCCTGAGCCTTCTGAAGTAAATAGTGACCACATCATGGGACCAGTTGCAACAAAGCCCGATACAACGAAAACATTTCAGATAACAGTATGTTCCTGTCTTATGCTCCTTCTCAGCTCCCAGCTTCCACCTCACTCTCATCCTGCCATCTGGAATGGTGTGTAAGCTGCTGATGGTTTGACTGTGAAACCCCTGCTTTCCCCTAACACAGGCACTAAGGGAATGCACAAGAACGAATAGTTCATTAATGTTTGTTTAATTGGATGTGTTTTTGGATAAAAATATTATGGAATGGTTTTTGTTGGTGTCTTTTATTGCAGGATCTTGGCCAAGGGAACATTGTGATGGTGTGTCCCAGATAAGAGAAGATTGGAATAGTGGAGACACAGTGGTGATCTCTTAAAGGAAGAGGAGTCTGAAAGGGTGATGCAATATAGCCTGTTCAGAGCGAAGGGGTCGCAGATGTTTTCCTCCAGTCTCCTCCTTTTTCTCCTCCTCCTCCCCCTCGTTCTCTTCCGAAAGTGGTTCTGGATGTCTAGTGCCAATAGCTGCGCCTTCATGATAGCAGTGTTGAGGAGGACACAGCAGACAACTACAAACTTTGATACATGCTTCAGAGAGTGATGTAGGACTCACTCCACGCAGTCCATGCATCAGAACCATTGCTAAAACATGCCAATGTGTCTGTTGCCAACTTAGCTTTCACTGTACATCTGTGCCTTTACATGATTGGGTGGTGGAGGAGTGTTCTCAGCCATGTCTAGAAGAGGTATCCTTTGTCTCCAGGCAGCCACCCTCTGCTTCTTCTTGGTGACCCAAAGATGGTAGGAATGGCAGGCTGCCTCAAGGTGAAGGCATTTTAGCTGTTGCCAGGATCAATCACCATAATAATTGTTTGTGAATGGTTGCACAACATCTACACTTTAAGGTAGTAGCAGTCCTTGCTGTTCCTGTAACTCCCCCATTGACATGAGGGGCCCACAGCAGTTGATTGCTCCATGCATCATTGGCAATCACGCTATTCTGATAAATCCAAGTGCCCACTTATCCTCCTTCTCTCTTCTTAGAGAGAAAGTGATGACACTGCCTCTCCTCATATACAGGGCCTCTGTCACCTCCCAGGTGCACCAATGGACAACACATTGGGAAATGTTTGCTCTGTTGTCTGCTCTGATCTGGAATTATCCAGTCACATAAAGTTCAAAGCAATAGTGACCTTGATGCCCACTTGCAGTGCCATCCTCATTCTGATGTGAGGCTGCAGGTCCCGCTGAATGAAGAAGGTGGAACAGTTCCAAGACCAACTCTTTGTTGAAACTGTGAAACTCAGGCATTGCTCTTGGTTAAGGTGGACATAAGAGAAGTGGTCCCTAAAACCCAAGTAGGTAGGGCTTACCTCTTCCCTTCACACAGAGCTTCCTCTCTCTGCAGCATAGGTTGATGCTGGATGATCTATCCGGTTCCACTCCTTTTTTTAGACTTTGTTGCAGTTTGATACAACTGAGTGGCTTGCTTGACCATTTTAGAGGGCATTTAAGGGTCAACTACTTTGCTGTGGATCAGGAATCATATGTAAGCCAGACAGAATAAGGTCAGTAGATTTCCTCCCCTAAAGTGAACCAGGTGGCTTCTTATCATAATCGACAAATGTTTCATGGTCATCATTAGACTTTTAATGAATTCAAATTTCACATCTGCCATGGTGGGATTCAAACCTTGATCCCCAGAGCATTCCTCTGGGTCTCTGGATTACTAGTCCAGTGACAATACACTACACCACCGCCTCACCCACAGCTCAGTATGCAGCTCACTGAGAGAAGTTAGCCAAAAATAAATGACAGTTAGACAAACTTGCACTGTCAGCAGAGTAAACACTAACTTCATCATTGACCACTTGGAAGGTGGGTAAGGTTTTATCTCAGTTTGGATCTTGTGTGGAACAGAAGCTGGAAGATTGCCTAGTTTCAAGCTAGTGGGAGAATCTACAGTAGGCCTCATAGTGTCCTATTGTAAAAGAAAATAACTAGCCAATTAGCTTGGAAGTATTGGAAAAGTAACCAGAACAAGATGAATTTAGGAATAAAGTTAGGTTGTGGAAATTGCATATAACAGGAAGCTAGATAAGCACGAGAGGGAGAAAAGAAAGAATGTGTTGGGGGGGCTTGGATGAAGAAAGGTGAGAGGAAACTTGTGTGGTGCATTAACACCAGCATGGACCTGTTGAGTCAAATGACCCTGTTTCAGGCTGTAAATTGAACAATAAAGAGCTGATGTTTCAAAGTCAATTGAGGCACATTCCCATGAGGGGAAAAAGTAGGAGAACAAAAGAGAATAAGATGAAGTAGATAAATGATGCATATAACAGATGTCAAATTGATAATATAAGTGAGAACCAGGCTGAATACAGTAAGTTCAGACGGAAAATGGAAAAAAAAGAGAGGCAAAGCGAGAGGAAGAAACTGGCAATTAACATAAAAAAGAATCCAAAGGTCTTCTATATCTATAAATAGTAAAAGGGTACTAAAAGGTCGAGTGGGGACAATTAGGGATCAAAAATGGGATTTATACTTGTAAATAAAGGACATGACTGAGTAACTAAATGAGTTCTGCACCTGTCTATACCAAGGAAGAAGATGCTGCCTAAGTCACAGTGAAAGGGGCAGTAATTGAGATACTGTATAGGCTAAAACTGCTAAAGAAAAGGTATTGGAAAGGCTGATAGTGCTTAAAGTTGATCAGTCTATCAGGATCAGATTAGATGCATCCAAGGGTTCTGAGATAAGTTAGGGTGGAAATCATGAAGATACTGGCCATAATTTTCTAATTTCCCTTAGCTACAGTGGTGGTCCAAGAGGACAGGAGAATTTTACACATTACACGCTTACTCAAAAGAGATTGTAATGATAAGCCTATTGACTAGTGGCCAGTCAGTTAAACCTCAGAGGTGGGAATGCTTTTAGAAATGATAACGTGGGAAAAATTAACAGTCACTTGGACAAATTTGAATTAATTAAGGAAAGCTTGCAAAGTTGTTCAAGGAAAATTGTGTTTAAATGATTTGGTTGAATTTTTTGATGAGGTAACGGAGATGGTTGATAAGAGAAATGCAGCTGATGTGGTGTGCATGGACTTCCAAAAGGCATTTGACAAAATACCACATAACAGGCTTGTCAGAAAGTTAAAGCCCATGGAATAAAAGGGACAGTGACAGCATGGATCTGAAGTTGGCTCAGTGATAGGGAACAGAGTACGGGACACCCCGGTCCACTCCTCCATCACCCCCTACTCCTCAAACCCCTCCTATGGCACCACCCCATGCCCACACAAAAGATGCAACACCTGCCCCTTCACTTCCTCTCTCCTCACCGTCCAAGGACCCAAACACTCCTTTCAAGTGAAGCATCATTTCACTTGCATTTCCCCCAACTTAGTCTACTGCATTCGTTGCTCCCAATGTGGTCTCCTCTACATTGGAGAGACCAAACGTAAACTGGGCGACAGGAACAACACCTCATCTTCCGACTAGGCACTTTACAGCCTTCTGGACTGAATATTGAATTCAACAACTTTAGGTCGTGAGCTCCCTCCCCCATCCCCACCCCCTTTCTGTTTCCCCCTTCCTTTTTTTTTCCAATAAATTATGAAGATTTTCCTTTTCCCACCTATTTCCATTATTTTTTTTAAAAAAACACCCCCACTAGAGCTATACCTTGAGTGCCCTACTTAATTAGCACATTCGTTTAGATAATATCACCAACTTTAACTTTAACACCTATGTGTTCTTTTGTACTATTGTTGTTGACATCTTTTGATGATCTGCTTCTATCACTGCTTGTTTGTCCCTACAACCACAGCACCCCCCTCCACCTCTCTCTCTCTCTATCTCTCCGCCCCCCACACACACACCTTAAACCAGCTTATATTTCAACTCTTTCTTGGACTCGAACTCAAGTTCTGTCGAAGGGTCATAAGGACTCGAAACGTCAACTCTTTTCTTCTCCGCCGATACTGCCAGACCTGCTGAGTTTTTCCAGGTAATTCTGTTTTGTTTTTGTTACGGTTGAACAGTTGTTTCTTGGACTGAAGAAGGGTATATAGTGGCCAGAATTTTCCTGTTGGCGATTTGGGGGCAGGGCCCGCTCACCAACAGGAAAATGATGCGGGATGACGTCGGGAGGAACCCCCGACGTCATCCCAGTCCCTTTAAATTTTCAGGAAGGCGGGCGGACAGCTGAATTGAGGCCATTGACAGGGTAATTAAAGTAATTAAGGGCCCCGTCTGTCCAACCTTAAGGCTGGCGGGCAGGCCAGGAGCCCCAGCGGGCTTCTGACAATAAATGAGACCTCATCCACTGGCGGGATGAGGTTTCATGTTCCTTTTTAAAAACTTTAATAAATGTAATGTTATATTTATTAACATGTCCCATCTCGTGTGACATTGTCAGATGAGGAGGACATGTTAATAATATTTTTATTTTCAAGTTTTTTAGGCTGTCACTAATCTCCCTGAGACAGCGCTTAGTCTCAGGAAGCAGTACGCTCTTTCGCATGCATGAGCAAAAGAGCGCACTTTGACAGCTGGGGATTCCATCCCCCACCCCGCACAGGAACGCATAGCGCTTCCTGTCGGGCAGCTGCACTCAAAATGGCGGCAGGCCCTGTTTCGGTGGCGGGGGTTGACTGTCCGCCCGCCGCCGAGCCGGTGGGACCCGCATGCCCATCAAGGGCAAAATTCTGCCCAATAGGTTTCCCAGGGGTTGATATTAAGACCGTTGCTTTCCTTGATCTATATGAATGGGTGTGCAGGACACAGTTTCAAAATTTGGAAATATTGTGAACTGTGGGAGGATAGTGATAAACCTCAAGAGGACATAGGCAGGCTGGTGCAATAAAAACAAAAAAATTGCGGATGCTGGAAATCCAAAACAAAAACAGAATAAACAGGCATTTCGGTAGGAAGAATGAGGAGAGACAATATGAAATAAAAGATACAACTCCAAAGAGCTGCAGGAGCAGAGGAACCTTGGGAGTTCTTGTACAAAAATTGAAGATGGCAGCATATGCTGCCAGACCTGCTGAGTTTTTCCAGGTAATTCTGTTTTTGTTTAGGCTAGTGCAATAGGTGGACGCGCAGCAGATGAAATTTAATGCAGAGAAGTGCAAAGTGATACATTTCGGTAGGAAGAATGAGGAGAGACAATATGAAATAAAAGATACAACTCCAAAGAGCTGCAGGAGCAGAGGAACCTTGGGAGTTCTTGTACAAAAATTGAAGATGGCAGGGCAGGTTAAGGAAGTGGTTAATAAGGCATATGAGATCCTGGGCATTATAAATAGAGGCATGGAGTACAAACACAAGAAAGTGATAAATCACTGGTATGGCCTCCACTAGAATATTTTGTTCAGTTCTGGGCACCATTGCTGGAGTTTGGAAGACCTGCAAGAAGGGTGTGGCGAAGTGGAATTTGGAGGTGACAAAAGCATGAATGAGAATTTCAGCAGCAGGGATGGGACATATTTTATAAAGATGGTAATCAGCAGTCTTGTTGGTGGACTGAATTATGAGCTTTTTAACACAGCTCAGTTTAGTTCAGGTAGGATACTGAAATTACACACCATTGGATTGAGTTCGAGTGAGGAAATTGGAAAAGGGATCATGGGCTAACATGAACAATGCTTAAAATCTGCTATGTACAGAGACAACAGCCACAAGTTCAGTCTGCAATTTGTCAGCAAAAATTAACCTCCAAGTCAGCAGTCAGTCCAAAAGGCTGCTTTTTCACTATAGGCTAACTATGAATTGCGACTAACTCTAAAATGCACCATATTTATTTATTGCTCATCAAATAACACCTCAGTGTATATTTTTTGTTTGTGATGTTTAAAGCTACACAGAAAAGCTCTTGACTATATTGCACATTGAGTGCGCCCTGCAGATGATTACCAGGGAATTCATGATCCAATACAAATTATAGTATATCAAAATAAGCTATTCCATTACTTCAAGCTAAACCGCAATAAATCAGTAGTATATCAATTATATTTGTTATAAAATTAGCCTATATATGATAAAACAATAAGAAACACTCACCTTTCAAATCCTATCTGTCGTAAGGTCTTTTCCCAATCTGTGCCTGGTAAAAATAAAGTACAAAGCAATTAATTTTATGATAGCTATTGTTTAGAAGATTTCAAAGGCTTCAGTAGAATCGTAAAATATATAAATAGCAATTCGCACATTTCTGAGCGATGATGCGTTCAATTAGCCTGTTATTTTTTTGTAATGGCATTCTCCACCATAACCCATCTCCTCAAAAAAAACTGTTGAATACACCAACCTTGAAAACTATGGTTCCATCCCTCCAATCAGGTTTCTGCCCCTAACGTTGTACTGAAACAACTTTGATCAAAGTCACAAATGCCATCCAATGTGACTATGACAAAGGTAAACTTTTTCTCCTTGTCTTTCTAGACCTCTCTGCAGCCCTTTAGATGGTTGACCACACCATCCTCCTCCAGTGTCTCTACATTGTTATTCAGCTAGGTAAGGATGCTCTCACCTAGTTCCATTGTTATATATCTAATCGTAGCAAAAGTACCACTTGCAATGGCTTCTCTTCCTGCTCCCACACCGTTACCTCTGGTGTTCCTAAAGGATCTATTCTTGGCCTCTTCCTAATTCTCATTTCCATGCTGCCTTTTGGTAAAATCACCCGAAAGCATAGTGTCAGTTTTCACATGTACACTAATGACACCCGACTTCACCTCATCACCTCAATTCCTCCACCATTGCTTAATTATCAGACTGCTTAACTGACATGTGTTGTATGTTTAGTGTCTGTTCAGTAGGTCTCAAAAAAGGGCTCTGATTCTTGTATGGTTGAACATTAAGTGGTGCTTTTGGAAACAGGCTGCCCTGACTTTTTAACAGCATTGAAGCTTTTTAAGCTATTCCTGGCTTCTAACTAAATTTTTTGCTCACCCCTGCTAGGTCCTTTGACTCTGCACTCTGTGGGCATTCATAATGGACCTCCATAAGATCTTGTGGAATCCTCGGCTGCACTGTGGAGATTTTTCTTCTGCCTTTCTGCTACTAATTCTGCAATGGAACATCTTGCTAGTGATCTCCCTCTGTGTCTTCACTTTAGGTTCAGTCAGGTCAGAATGCTGCTCCTTTAATTTTCCAGCTTTTGAATTTCTGCTCCAGTTTCTCTGAGGTTCTTGGTTTTTCATTAGCTACCACCATGTTGTATGTTGCATGTCCACTCAGTAGGTCTCACAAAGAGGTTCTGAGTCTTGTATGGCTGAACATTAGGTGTTTATTGGTAACACATAACTATGTACACATATACAGGGTATAACTCCATGCTTGCTTCTACACAGGTCTCTATCCAGTCCACACTTCCTCTAGTCTCAGGTCATGTGTCTCTTTACATCATGCTGAGGGCAGTACTGTTTCCCATTCCAGCATTAACCCTTGCCTTGATCGTTATACTACAACATCCAGTACTGGATGATCAGAAATTTCTTTCAATTAAATATTGGGAAAACTGAAGCCATTGTTTTCAGACCCCATTTCAATTTCTATTCCTTAGCTACCAAATCCATCTTTCTCCATGGCAGCAGTCTGAGATTTTTTTTTATTTATTCTTTTATTCAAGAGTCAACATTGCTGTGGGTCTGGAGTCACATGTAGGCCAGATTTCCTTCCCTGAAGGACATTAGTGAACCAGATGGGTTTTTACGACAATTGGCAATAGTTTCGCAGTCATCACCCGGCTTTTAATTCCAAATATTTTCTTGAATTCAAATTCCACCATATGCCCTGGTGGAATTCAAACCCAGGTCCGCAGATCATTACCCTGGGTCTCTGGATTACCAGTCCAGTGACGGTACCACTATGCCACCACCTCCCCTGAGATTAAGCCAGTTTGCTCTGCCAAGCGACCAACACTTTCAGCCAGGCAATCGCTCAGCTCCATTGACGTCCTCACCTCCAGCCAAAAGGACCTTCTCCACTGAAAAACTGGAAATAAGCAGCCTGGAAGATCTGTCACAGCGTTTACCCAAATCCCCGACCAGCACAGACACACACCTCAGTGGGACCTAGATCTAGAGCAAGCTCAGGTTCACACTCTGATGGTCACTGCACAGACACGTGTCCTCAGCAGGAGGAGGCAGGTCAGCCGAGCTCCCCGGCACTTGGAGGACTGCTGAGGAAGAGGCAGCTGTGAGTTTCGAGTCAGATTACGAGCCTCTGGATTCGGCCTTCCAACTCATCAGGAAGAGACAGCAGAAGGTGGGGGAACATCATGCAGTGCTGTTGGAAATACTTCTAGGTGCTGCCCTGACACCCACAGAAGGGGTGGAGACACAGCCTGTGGGTCCAGCAATGGATCTTCCAGGTTGCTTATTTCTAGTTCTTCAGTGGAGGAGGTGTCTTTTTGGCTGGAGATGAGGATGTGGATGGAGCTGAGGGACTGCCTGGCTGACAGTGTCAGTCGCTTGGAAGAGCTCCCTGTGAACCAAAGTAGAGATGCTTAATGCATGGCAGCAAAGTCAAAAGCAGGAGAGAGAGCACCCACATTTGCATTGAAAGAGAGATGATGTGGCACAGGATCCTCATATGGATTTTCGCCACCGACCTCACCGTCACCAAAGGCGTGCTCCATGTCCTCACCAATCAGCATGATGGCATGCTCCTGGATTCGGCCTTCCAATTCATCATAAAGGGTCAGCAGAAGGCAGGGGAACATCATCCAAAGCTGTTGGAAACACTTCTAGGTGCTGCCCTGACATCCACAGCTGGGATGGAGACAGCCTGTGCCTCTGATGACTTCAACATGCATCCTCGGGTGAGCCGAGGCTTTGAGAGCCCCGGCTTGCTTTGGGCTGTCCTCCTGTGGGCCAGCTCTCCCTCTGCAGTGACAGAGGGCGAGATTAATGGGAGTCACGGGCAAAAGGGGACTCAGAGGGAGGGGACAGCCTCTGAGATTCCTGAGTGTATGACCAGGGATGACGAGCTGCCGCTCCTCCTTGCTTTGGGGCCCCGACCGGACTCCTTGAGGGGAAGTAGCATCTGGAGGGACATCGAAGTGCCCCATTTCCCTCTCACATGGCTACCAAGAAGTGTTAGGCCTAGAAAAGTTAAGAATTTTTGATCACAAGTGGCCACACAAGTAAACACATTCTGTCACTTTATAATTTAGAAATATATTCTTTCACTGAATAATGTGTAATGGTATCTTTCAGCTTTATTTACAGGCTCTGTGAGTCCTCCCCCACCCACTAGCAGTTTAGCTGTGTGCAGCCAGCCCATGAGTGATTCGGGAGGGAGGTGTGTGAGTAGCAGGGCCTTTTGGAGCCTTGTGCAAGTACTCTCCCACACAGACAGATCCTTCCTCCATCTCGCTCATCTCAATGCCCTAAGCATTTTCAATGCTGCTTTTTGGGGTTCTCTTTTAGTTGTCCATCTGAGCTGACCTGCCCTCCCTCAGACGCTATTCAGCTTGCCTCCATTACCGTAGAGACTCTGAGGAGAGACAATTGCCTTGGAGCATAGAAAGGCTTACCACATGCACCCTCATCAGCCATGACCAATCACCCAGGAGGATGGAAGTTTGGAAATGGGAGTTTGCTGCCATCCGCCAGCCATGCCCCTTGGAGGCATCCACTTCTCTCCTTCCATTCATCCCTACTTCTGACAGCAGAAGATGAATGGAAGCTCCAGACTTTATTGGGATCTTGATGTTGCAAAACCCATATGTCAGGGAGAAAGCCTATTGCTGTGAGGGCTTCACTATTGAGAGAAGAACACAACTGAGCATGGTTTTCATCCAGTTGCCTTATGGTTGTTAGGATGTCCCTTTGGTTGGCCAATTGTGGTCACCTTGAACCCCAGCCACCCAACAAACCTCTCCTCCAACTTCAAGGGATTGTGGTTTCAGAGCGACAGCATTGCATTGTTGAGAGTAACAAAATGGTGCACGCCGCATCCAAGACTGTTTCCACCACCTTCTCCTCTCCCCCTGTTATCCACCAACATCCCCCCATCACCCTTGACCTGCCAATATAACCATTCCTCACCTCTCTGTCACCTTTGAACCTCCTTCCATTAGCCTTGCACCTATAACCATCACCCTCCACATGTGTTCTCTCCCCTCTGAACATACACCCATTACCGTTCCCATGCTCACCCTGACCCCTAACATTATTCAAGCCACCTATTTTATCTGTTTCCATGACCCCACCACCCCCAGGAAATCTTCAGCTACCTGACCCTGGACCTGCCACCCTACCGCATCCCGCTTCACCCTCTCACTCCCTCAGCTGCCCAGTACACTAGTTGAACCCCCAGGACCCCACAGTAGACAGCACTGACACTGCCCCCTCGGACCATCTCTTTATCAACATACCTGCCTGCCACCCAATCTCAGGGTCTCCAGACCCAACCAGCAAGACTCCTCCCTCCATTCCACATCCCTGCACCCTCACATTCCCTCACTGCCTCCCTCCCTGCCCAGGACCGTCTGTCTTCCTTCGCTGAATAGTCTACCTCCCTACCCTGGACAGTTCATCCTCCTTCCCTGGACAGCCTCTCTCTCTTCCACCCTTAGCCTGCCTCCTTTTTCCAGCCTCTGCTCCACCCTTAGCCTTTGCCTGTCTCCCGCATCCAACCGTCTCTCCATCCTACATCCCTTAGCCTGCCTCCCATGTCCACCCTCCACTTCACCTTCCACCTTAGCCCCCGCCCTCCAAGCCTGCCTCCCGTGTCCATCCTTCTCTCCATCCTAACCCCGCATAGCCTGCTGCTCGTATCCATTCTCCACTCCACCCTTCCAGCCATGAGAACCCTGCACTGGACTCAGGGATTTAAAATCTCGGGATTGCTTATAGGCCCATTCCTGGCCACTGCCGCCACTGGCACTGCTGGGACTACAGAACGGCCGGTCAATCAGATTTGCCGGTATCTCACTGAGGGGGTGAAAGTCTCATCTCCAGTCAATATACGCTCCTTGGAGCTGCAAGCGTGCTGTTGTTCTTCTTCCCCCAACCCGCTTTCACTTGCATAAAATCTATTACATTTCTATCTTCCTTCAGTTTTGAATAAAGGTCATTGCCCTGAAATGTTAACTCTGTTTCTCTCTCGACAGATACTGCCAGAGCTGCTTCATATTTCCAGCATTTTCTGAAGGTTGATTGGATTTTAACAACAACAATTTACATTTATTTTGCGCCTTTAGTGTAGTAAAATATTCAAAAATGCTTCATAGTGATGTAATCAGACAGAAATTGACATCTTAGGGCCTAAATGTCAAAATTCTGGTATTTATTTTGCTATCCTGGTCGAGCAGGTTAATTTGCATGGCTGCACCTTATCTGGGGCAAACCTATCATACATCATTCCTGATTTACAGCAGAATTTTGCTGGAATTTAAAAGTCGTGTAAAACTGACACATCTTCTCTAAATCTCATAGACCCCACCAGCTAAAAGAGCTATGACACCACCAGAATTCAACTGGAAGGAAGTTATCTAACAGACGATGTTATAGGGATTGCTGTGAATACTTAGTTTGAGGCTCATGTGTTTTAGAATATAACTTTTAGTTTTAGAATATAACTCATAGTTTTAGGAATCTAACTTTCAGATTGTAGGTTGAGAAGGTCAGAATAGAAGAGAGAGAGAGCTATAAAACAGCAGTTGGAGAACTGGAAATGTGATTTCTACACTGCTTGCAGAGAAGTGCAGTCTAGAGGTATATTTTTGTTTTGTGAGTTAAATCTAAATTAGTTTAAAAGCATTTAGTAAACCCTGTAAGATCATAAAAATCCATTTACTTCATCAGATGAAAAAATTTGTTAACGACAGATAACTAAAGTAAAGGTCAGTTTGAGGCTAGCCCAGAGCAGGCTACATCTTCATGAAGATGGGTGGAGCTTGGGGAGGGTCTCTGGTTTTAATTTAGCTAGGTGTTTGCTGGGGAAGTTTTTAGTTGCAGTTTGGAATTTGTGTAGTTTGCGGCTCACTGACAGAAGTTAGTCAAAAATAACTGACAGTTAGACAGACCTGCACTGTAAGCGGAGTAAAACACTAATTTCATCTTTGGCCACATGGAAGGCAGGTTAGGCTTAATTTCAGTTTGGATCTTGTGAGGAGCAGAAACTGGAAAATTGGCTAGTTTGAAGCTACAGGGGAAATCTGCAGTAGGCCTCACCGTGTATTATTGCAAAAGAAAATAACCAATAGAGTAAATTGAAAGTATTGGAAAAGTAACCAGAACTTAAGCTTCCATTGTCAAGAAAGGTCAAATGAAAGTTTTACTTCTGAGAACAGCTGGAGCTGAGGAAAATCTACAGAAGACTGTAGCAGACTTATACGTGGTCATACAGAAGTAAATAACTTTAAGATCGATGGTTGTTTGTTTTGTTACAAAAAGTGAAATCTTGCGGCATAGTTCCATTGGTTACAAGATATTCAGATTTCTTTTTAAGTGTTAATGGTCCCTAACAGGATCTTGACCAAATAAATGATAGTTAAGGGTATGGAAAAGTTAAATGAAAATATTACCTTAATTATTTTGCAGGAGTAGAAAAAGTGATACAGGTCGAAACCAGATGAAGATAAATGTTATGAAGAGCTCTTCTTTATTCAAGGAGTGATAAAACATGGACCAGAAGTTTACATTCCCCCTCCGGCGGGTCTTTAGGTGGGGTGGGAGGAGTGTGAAATTGAAGGGACAGGATTCCCTCTAGGTTTCACTCACCCCAACCACACAGTAATTTTACACTGGGGCAGGCAAGGCCTTGGACAGGAAGCCCACATTTGCCCCAATTGAGGTCCTTAATTGGCAATTTATTGGCCACTTATGGGCTCAATATTTAGGCTGGCAGAGGAACTGAAGTTGCGTGGGGGGAGGCCGAAAATCAACAGAGTTACATCTCGGTCAGTGGTGATGTGTGGGTGTCTCCATCAGAAGCCCCCTTCTGAAGTCAGGTGCCCCCTCCCCCAACAAAGGTCAGGTGGCATCCAGACCTCCCCCCCCCCACCCCCTTGTCATCTCCCAATCACCCCCTTTGTGAACCGCACCCCCCCCAGGTCTTCCCTTCCCTACCTGCTCTTGAATTTACCAGGGGTTCCAGTGCCCGGACTTAGTCTCAGGCATCTTCCTGCATTTCTTCTTTGGTCTACTGCAGCACTGTTGTTGCAGGGACGGGTGAGCTGCCATCCAATCACTAATCCAATCATTGGCAACTCTCTAAGGTGCGACTGCCTCCTCCATGAGGATCGGAAATCCCACCTGCAGCCACTTAATGCTCGTTCAAGCATAAAGTGGCTGCGGGACATTTGGAGTCGATGGGGATGTGTTCCCTGCCGACTCTTCAGATACTGAGAAGTGAGATCCCGCCATCTGAAAAATACAGGCCATGGATTTGACTTCCAAAGAGAGCAGTGGAGATGTAAACTTTGCAATTATTAAAAATTAATTGGATACAGAAGTGAAGGAACTCTATCCCTCTGGAAGGATAATCCAATATGGGCCATATGGCAAAGTGAAGATAAGGAAAATTGTAAGCCTATGTTTCATGATTTCCTACCTGTTAATTTTAATAGATAGCAATTCATGGACACTGCCTCTTAATTTCTTGAATTTTGTGACCGCACAGGGAAAAAGCATTCAGTTGGCTATATAATGTCAATATAGCCTAAATCTTAAGTCAGGGCTCAAGCTCATACCAGAGTGAATCTGCCTTCGTCTGGAGTAAAGTTAAGCTTGTTCTTCAGGATTTCAGACTTGGGGCTGGATTTTACTGTTGGCAAGCAGGGGTGGGGCCCGCTCATCAACACATAAAATGATGGATGTCCCCATGCCCCATTTAAATTTTCAGGAAGGCGGGGGCGCAGCAAAATCAGCTGCACGCTCGCTGACCTGTCAATGGCCGATTCAGGCCATTGACAGAGTAATTTAAGTAATTAGTGGACCTGCCCGTCCAACCTTAAGGTTGGTGGGCAGGCCAGGAACCCCTGCGCGAACTAGAAAAAGCATGAAACCTCATCCATGGGCAGGATGAGGTTTCATGTCGGGTTCTAAAAATTTTAATAAAGTTTTTTTGGAAATTATGAACATGTCCCATGAGGGGACATGTTAGGGAAATTTTATTTTTCTATCTTGAGCTTTTTCACATTTACAGCCGATCTCCCTGAGGCTGCACTTATGTGCGCATTCGCTATAGAGTGCACTCTCAATTTTAGGAATCCCCTCCCCCCACCCGCACAGGGAGCGCATAGTGCTTCCCTGCGGACGTCACGCTGGGCGGACCTTAATTGGCCCGCACACATAAAATGGCACCTTGCCTCCAATCGGGGCGCTGATCGGAAGCGTGCCCCTACGTGCCCGCCCATCAACTTCTCCCTCAATGCGGGGGGAAAATTCAGCCCTTGGGTTACAAAACTTAGTGTGGTGTAGATGAGAAGCAGAACTGTTTCACACTAAAACAGTGTAGTGTAAATGCACGCTAACATTCTACCAAAAAGATTGATAGTTATACTTAACTTATATATAAGTTATAATGTATACTACAGTTTGTTCTTATGATAACACAGTAACCATGCTTATTCACTGTTGGGTTTAACAGCAAACCATGGGGCAGAATTTTGCCCTCGTTAGGCGGGCTCGGCGGGGGCGAGGGAGTAGTTGGAAAGTCGACTGCCATTCGCGATTGGACTGTGACCATGATTTTATGCTAGACGGGCCTTAGCCGGCTGCAGAATGTTCGAGAAGAGGCGGGCAGGGGCAAAGGTCTGTGGCCGAGATCCAAGGGGCAGCCCGGAAGCCATTCAAAAACAGCACTGGCAGATCCAAGGAAGCTATCCCCACTGGAGTTGCAACAACGACATGGTTGCAAACAAAGATGTAGACATGAGGTTGGCTGAGTACTCAGCACCCCATTTTTCCGATGAGTACCTCGCCGCCCTTCCAGAGGAGGTGGTTACCAGAAAGGACACCTTTGTCCCCAGAGATGGGAGGAGGAGGCCACCGCACCTCAGAAAGAGGGCATGGGAGGAGGTTGCAGCCCAGGTGAGCAGCCACAACATGGTGTGGCATATCTGGGTGCAGTGCTGAAAAAGGTTTAATGAAGGGTGAGTACCACGTTGGCATGGGTCAGTGTGTTGAAGTATTTTGGGTTAGCCATTCCCCCGTGGAACCCAGGGGTGTTGGAGTCTGAGTACCCAATTTCAATGATGCCAGAGCTGGCCAAGGGGTTGAGCCCTGGCTGCTTTGACTGAGTGCCTTGCAACTCGAGAGCCACAACTCGGGTGTGCCCTGCAAGGTGCTCCTCAGCTTGGGTTGGTTAAGCTGCAATGCCACTACAGGCAGAGAGTGGACTAATCAATGCTCCTCTGTCCTTTCAGGAGAAGACATCCCATAACAATTTTGAGAGGCCGCAGACTGTCAGAGGACCTCCACATCTCCTCATCCTCTCCATATATGAGCAGGAGGCCTTGGAGCTCAAGAGGCACCATGCACCTCGATTAACTGGCCGCGAAGAGGCTGGGGTATCAGATGAAGGTAAGAGTGCAGTACACAGAGGTGAGAGTTTTGGATCACGCAAACAATCTTGTGTAGCCTCATCACTGATGGGAACCTCCAGACTGGATTCCTCATTGGTCATTGAAAGATCGTGGTGCCAGGATGCAGATCTCCATTGTCTCACCAGGGTGCCTGACATGCACAGTGACAGTGTGATGACTTAAACTAATAACATGTCCTTCTTCTCCCATAGATTTGCCACCAAGCAGCCAATGTCAGGACTTCCATGAGCTACCACTGACACTGGAGAACCACCATGCTCCAGAAGCACCCATTCTCTGATCCAGGCACCAGCACAGATACTAGTACTTCGGTGGCAATGGTTCGGTGGCTCGTGTCTCGGTGCACATTGGTGAGGGCACCACACTTGCTTGAGGTGCAGGCGAAGGCAGAGAATGCCCAGGGTGCCAGCAGTCAGAGGACTGCTGGAGACCAGGACGATACTCATTCGAAGGCTGATGATGAATCTCTGGAGTTGTCCATTCGGAAGCAGATGCTGGATGTCCAGCAGGGTTATGTGGGGGGATCTGGCGGAGATCCATGAGGTTACGTATGCCATGGTCTCTGTTGCGGAGGAGTCCCTGCGGGGCATCAGCACTACATTGACACTCATGGCCGAGTGTAATGCCTCCTCCGTGGAGAGGATGGTGATTCTCATGGAGAGGCTGCTCCAGGAATAGAATCAGGGCTTCCTGGGGTTGTGCTCAGACCTGCAAGCCCTCTCACAGGCAATGACCTCAGGTGGTCAGTGTCCGAGTGTGAAATGGATGAGGCACCCAATATCCCAACAAGGTGCCCATCCATCAATGGTGATCAGGGAGGCCCACAGTGACCTCATGTTGGCACACGAGCTGCTTGTCGCCTCTGTGGGCTCCTCTCAGGGTACTCTGGATGATGGCAGCAGCTCCTCCGCCCATCTGCCAGGGACTGCGGCATCTGATGAGGCTGCGGCGATTGGGGAGATGCCAGCTGTAGCACTGGCTGCTCCCGCCCAGGCAGGGCCACAACAGGCTCCATTGGCCAGAGGACAACCGTCGAGGTCATCAAGGCCAACAAGACAGCAGAGTCAACAGGCTGTCTCCAATGCCGGAGCCAGTGAGGGGGAAGCACCTAGACATAGCACCCATAAACGTAAGTTTAAAGCACCTAAAGCACAAGGGGGACCGATCACGGGTGATCTTTTGTTCTCCCATTTTTTTTTTCCTTTTTTTAATGGTGTGACCATCAACACCTGATGTTGTTCTGTTCATAATCTGAGTGCCAACATTATATTACATTCACTTTTGTGTTATTGACGTGAGTATGCTTCATTTGTTTTGTAGGTGCAGGGTATGCCAGTATGTAATGCTGGACGTGGGTGGCTTGAAACCTTATTGCACAGGCACTGAGTGTATCTTGGGGGAAAAGAAAAGGGTCATTTCTGAGATCCAGGATGGTGGTGGCAGCCCTGGCATGAGGTGGTCATGCTTATTTGGCAGCCTAGTTGAAGGAGCTTTGGATCGAGGTGTTCCTGGTGTCCCTGCCTCCCTGGAGGTTGCCGAAGTCTGGCTCCATGGCCTTGGCATTTTCACCATGCTCCTCTTCTGACTCACTACTGAGTTCACCATCTGTGGCTTGTGGAGCTGCGTCAAGATCTTCTTCCTCCAGTGGGTTACATAGAAACATGGAAACAGAAAATAGGAGCAGGAGTAGGCCATTTGGCCCTTCAAGCCTGCTCCGCCATTCATCATGTTCATAGCTGATCATCCAACTCAATAGCCTGCCCTCACTTTCTCCCCATATCCTTTGATCCCTTTCTCCCCAAGAGCGATATCTAACTCCTTCTTGAAAACATACAATGTTTTGGCCTGAACCACTTCTGTGGTTTCTGTTTCTGACTGTAAGGGACCTACATTTGTCTTCATCAATCTTTTTCTCTTCATATACCTATAGAAACTCTTAAAATCAGTTTTTATGTTCCCCGCAAGCTTACTCTCGTATTCTACTTTCCCCTTCTTAATCAATCCCTTGATCCTCTGCTGAATTCTAAACTGTTCCCAATCCTCAGGTCTATTTTTTTTAGTCAATTTGTATGCCTCTTCCTTGGATCTAATACTATCTCTAATTTTTCTTGTAAGCCATGGTTTGGCCACCTTTCCTGTTTTACTTTTGCATCAGACAGGAATAAACAATTGTTGCAGTTCATCCATGCGCTCTTTGAATGTTTGCCATTGCCTATCCACCATTATCTCTTTAAGTAACGTTTCCCAATCCATCATAGCCAACCCATGCCTCATACCATCGTAGTTTCCTTTATTAAGATTCAGGACCCTAGTCTCAGAATCAACTACGTCACTCTCCGTCTTGATGAAGAATTCTTTCATATTCTGGTCATTCATCCCCAAGGGGCCTTGCACAATGAGATTGCCAATTATTCCTTTCTTATTACACAATACCCAGTCTAGGATGGCCTGTTCTCTAGTTGGATCCTCAACGTATTGGTCCAGAAAACCATCCCGTATACACTCAATGAATTCCTCCTCCATGGTATTGTTACTAATTTGATTTGCACAATCTACATGCAGATTAAAGTCACCCATAATTGCAGATGTTCCTTTATTGCATATGTCTCTAATTTCCTGTTTAATACCTTTCCCAACATCACCACTACAGTTTGGGGCTCTGTATACAACCCCCACTAACGTTTTTAGCACCTTAGTGTTCCTCAGCTCTACCCATACAGATTCCGTATCGGCAGAGCTAATATCTTTCCTCACTATTGTGTTAATTTCCTCTTTAACCAGCAATGCAACTCCACCACCTTTTCCTTTTTATCTGTCCTTCCTAAATACTGAATACCTCTGGCTGTTCAGTTCCCATCCCTGGTCATCCTGCAGTCATGTCTCCGTAAGCCTGACAACATCATACCTGTTTACATCTATTTGCCCAGTTAATTTATCCACTTAATTGCGAATGCTCCTCGCGTTAAGGCACAAAGTCTTAAGACTTGTCTTTTTAACATTACATGTCCCGTTCCCACTATTTTTCACTGAGGCCCTGTTTGATTCCTGCCCTTGATTTCTCTACCTATCACCTTTTTTATTGCCCTTTCTGTCTTTTGTCCTGTCCTTGATTCCCCCTCTTCTGACTCCTGGCATAGATTCCCATCCCCCCTGCCATTTTAGTTTAAACCTTCCCCAACCACTTGAGCAAATATTCCCCCAGGACATCAGTCCCGGTCCTGCCCAGGTGTAACCCATCCAGCTTGTACTGGTCCCACGTCCTCCAGAACCGGTCCCAATGTCCCAGGAATCTGAAACCCTCCCCCTCACACCATCTCTTCTGCCATGTATTCATCTAATATATCCTGCTATTTCTACTCTGACTAGAACATGACACTGGTAGTAATCCTGAGATCACTACCTTTGAGGTTCTACTTTTCAACTTACTTCCTAACTCCCTATATTCTGCTTTTAGGACCTCATCCCATTTTTTTACCTATCTCGTTTGTACCAATGTGTACCACGACCACTGGCTGTTCACTCTCCCCCTTCAGAATGTCCTGTAGCTGCTCTGAGACATCCTTGATCCTAGCACCAGGGAGGCAACATACCATCCTGGAGTCTCGTTTACGGCTACAGAAACGCCTATCTATTCCCCTTACAATTGAATCCCCTATAACTATTGTATTCCCACACTTTTTACTCCTCCCATTTGCAGCAGAGCCAACCATGGTGCAACGAATTTGGCTGTTGCTGCTTTCCCCTGAGAGGCCATTCCCCTCAACAGTATCCAAAGCAGTATATCTGTTTTGCAGGGGAATAGCCACAGGAGATTCCTGCACTGCCTGCCAAGTCCTCTTGCTTTCCTGGTGGTCACGCATTTCCTTCCTGTCTGTGGACTTTAGTCTGCGGTGTGACCACCTCTCCATTACATGCTATCCATGATATTCTCCACCTCATGGATGCTCCACAGTGTACCCAGCTGCCGCTTCAGCTCCGAAACCTGGGCTTCCAGAAGCTGCAGCTGGAGACACTTCCCGCACACATGCTGGCTCTGGGCACTGGAAATGATCCCAGCTTCCCACACAAAGCAGGAGGAGCACACCACGGCTTTGAGCTCTCCTGCCATGACTTACCCCTTTAAATTAAATTAAACCTTTTGGAAGATACTTAATATCAAATAATATCAATTATTCTAGGGCCCTTATTCCCTGATCCTTATTGTTACTGAATATAGCCCTTAAAAACGATGAACCACTTACCCGACCATACTCACAGTGCTCAAAGGATCACCTCTTTCCCTCTCACCGAACTCCTAAAGAAGCACTCCAGTGCAGACTGTGATGCTGATTGCATAAAACTCTTCCCAGACTGCTTCACAGAGATGCTGACTGCAGGACACTCTTCCCAGATTTCCCTTGCCAGTGGCAGATTGTGGAGAGAGCAGCATGCAACCGCTAGCAGTGACACCCGCTCTGGGGGGTATTGCAGTGTGCCCTTGAATGGTCCAGGCATTGGAAGCACATCTTAAGAAGACCTATGGCTTTTTCTACCACCGCCCTTCTGTAGGCATGGCTCCTTTTGTACCGCTGCTCTGTCCCTGTTCTTGGGTGGCAGAGAGGCATCATAAGCCACCTTTTTAAGGGATGGCCCTTGTCACCCATCAGCCATCCATCCAGTCAAGCTGGAGCACTGAAGATCCTTAGCACCTGGGAGTGTCTGAGGACGTACACCCCATGGGAGCTGCCAGGGGACCTTGCACAGACTTGCAGAATCTGCATCTTGTGGTCACGCACTTTCTGCACGTTCATGGAGTGGAATCCCTTCCTGTTAATGAAGACACCTGGCTGACCCACTGGTGTCTTGATGACACCCTGGACGTTGGGGAATCCAGCAATCACTGCAAAGCCTCTGGTTTGCTAAGACTGGCTGACCTTGTTTGTATGAAAATGAAGGCAAGTAATAACTGTCTGATCAGAGCTTCTGTTGTCAGCTTGACGCAACTGTGGACAGTCGATCTGGAGACTCCACACAGATCCCCCACTGAGCCCTGGAAAGAGCCGGAGGTATAAATGTTGAGGGCCACTGTGGCCTCAGAGCCACTGGCATGGGGTGTCCACCCACACAGTCAGAACTGATCTCAGGCCCGATCCTCTGACAAATGGAGGTCACTGTCTCCCTTGAGAGGTGGAGCTTCCTTCGGCTTTGCACGTCAGACATATTGAGATCGCTGCGTTGCCGCTTGTTAGCCCTGGCCGCTGGATAGTGGCATCTTCTGCGGCCCCTTCTGCCTTGGACTACTTGCGGGCCCTGTGCTCCTTGTGCCTGTGCCTCTCCTCCCACAAGTCCCTCCCCTGGAAGCTGCACTGGGACACATGGTCTCCTCTCTTCTGCCTTCTGCCCCTCTCTTCCGCCTCAGGGGAGGTGCCTCCAGTGTAGACCACAATCCCCATTACCAGGGTAAGTGATGGCTGTCTGATACCTGGAAAGGTCCACATGGTTTGAATTCTCAGGGGGCCTTGGACACAGCAATAAGTCCTGAAATGACGCATGGAAATGCTAAAAATGAAGCCCCAAACAGATGTGAAGCCCCCAAGTACCGAGAAGCAACAAGCAGCCAACTCTCCAAAACTCATTACTCACACTGACAATGCTGCTGACCCTTTTTATCCTGCCCGCGGATGAGGTTTTGCAAATTGTGGTCTGCCTGCCTGCCCATTGAGTGAAAAATCACACGAGCAACGTTAAATTGCCATCAATTGGGTTGTCAAGGGCCTTAACTGGTCTCTTAATTAATGTGGCACGGCTCAAACTCCTGCGCGCGCCGCTGACCGAACTATCACACAAGTGCGCAATCTCTTCGGGGTACTTGCCGGACATCATTGTACGCTCGTTTACGTCAGGTACGCACCAGCCAGCAGAGCGGAAAATTCTGCCCATGGGCAGATTGGGGGCGCACTGCCAGTTTACATGGGCAGGCCAATTAAGGCCCGCGCAGCGTGACGTCTGCAGGGAAGCGCTATGAGCTCCCTGTGCAAGCAAGGGGGGGGAAGGGGAGGGGGGGATTCCCTGAGCCGAGAGTGCGCTCTTCCGCGCATGCGCACGAAAGAGCGCTCTCATCTCCCTGAGGCTAAGTGCTGCCTTACATGAGTTGGGACATGTCCATCACTTTTAGTCACACTTTTATTAAATTTTTAAAAACCTACATGAAACCTCATCCCGCCCGTGGATGACGTTTCATGCTTTTTCCAATGCCCGCCAGGGCTCCCGGCCTGCCCGCCAACCTTAAGGTTGAATGGGCAGGTCCACTAATTACGTTACTTACTTTGTCAATGGCCTCAATAGGGCGCACATCTGATTCGGCTGACTCCCCGCCGACCAGAAAATTGAAATGAGGCGGGCTGACATCGGGAGTTCTGCCGGACATCATCCTGCATCATCTTACGAGTCAGCGAGCGGGCCCCGCCCCCCCACTTGCTGACCGGAAATCCTGGCCATGATGTTTGGCAGATGTGTCCAGCCAATTATACTTTCCTTTTGGCTTTGGAACATCCACACCAGACAAATACCTCATAATTAGCAGCTTTCCATCTGCAAGATGTTTAATTGGCTCAATTTTACCTTCAGTCTCATTCACTTCACAAATTTGTTTCATTGACTTTCAATCATTCTGAGTACTTTTTAAAGAATGGTCTGTTTTTTCCGAAATTTACTGGTTTAATTGCGCCCGCTGGCTTAAATGTGATTATCTATGGTACTTGCCTGACAGCAACAGCCGTACTCAGCTTTTCCAAGTAGCATACTTTTGTACGTTATCTCCAAAACAAATTCAACATTCCAGTTTTCATGCAAGATTTCTGCCATCTAGGATTTTGAGTAGAATTCTGTTCAGTTCAAACTGTAAAATCTCCCTCTTTAGAACCTCCTTAGCTGGGTTCAATGTTTGTACCATCCACTTTGACTGAAGCACAGATTACTAAAGTAGGAAATTGCTTTTGAGTAATCAGTATTCAATTAAATCATAATTCAAGCAAAATATTTTAAATCCATAATCCTGATCCAAACATGAATTATTTCTTGGTTGCTTGTGCTCCCAGTGCTGACAGGAATATTGAACATTGCCATTGACAACATCCTGTTTATTGTAGATGGAATCTTACCAGGCAAATGGATGCAGCTTCGGAGCTGAAAGAAAGGGAACTTCAGAAAATCTTACGCAAAATATTGCATCAAGAGAAGAGTGCCTCTGAACAATCTTGCAGGAGGCAGGGTCTGAATAGCAATGACTACACACCCAACAACAGCGGGTAGCTAATTATCAATAATTAAGTGCTCAGATAGGGGCAAATTGGTGATGCCACCAATCTGAGGCAGATGGGTCGCCCATCTGAGGCCAAAGCCTGGCAAGTGCCTTAAAGCGGCCTCCCGGTGACAATCCACATGGCTAGCATGGCATCCTTTAATTCCGCCTCCACAATGATAGCCTGGCAGCAGTGGCTATACCTATTTATGCCAATTTGTGAAGTTTTCAGAGAACGCTGCCTCCCAGTCCCCTTCCTACATCAGCAGCACCTTCCTCTCCTACGGCCCACAGCCTCAGGAATTCCAATTAGTCCTCCCACCATCCTTAATTTGACAGGGCTTCCAGATGTGGCCTAAATGGCCACCTTCCAGGAAGGTCACGCAGTAACAATGGGGATCAGGGCCGGAAATCGTCCTGGCCGCGTTTTAATACTTGGCAGCTTCCCAAAATGTTTAGATTTATGTGAATTTACATGAAAATTATTCATCAAATTTACTGACTGTTCAGAAATGTCTGACAGTAACAATACACTAATGTTAATTCTGCAATATCATGGTCCCAGTGAAGAAACTGCTTTTGAAGAGAGGTTAGATATGGGGGGCATGATGCAGAATTAGCCCTCTCACAGTTTCACTTGCACACAATATTCTGACAAAAATAACACAAGTTCTTCCTGATGTTCCCTCTTCTCACGCAGGAACAGGCTTCAAAACAAATGTACTTATATGTAAATAGGTACTGGATTAGAAAGGGTTCCAATAGGTTCCACTCAAAATCCTGAAATATTCAAATGGACACTTGTGCAACAAGCAGTTTGTTTTGAAAATTGCTTTTAGAGAAAAGATGAAAAAGTTTTATAGCCTTTTCAAATTGGCTTACAAGCATATACCTTTAAGAATTGAACATTCAGGAACAAAATAGTTGGCTGCATACAATTTGGTGTACCCATCATACTAAGCAGGATTCACTTAATCTTCAGGTATTCACACTTCAAGTAGAGGAGGTATCAAAAAGAGAAAAACAGAGGTAAGTGTTCAAAAGTAGTTTTATTGACTAGACTCTTAAAAAAAATTAGCTCAAAAAATGAATCAGGATTAACTGACGTTTTTTGGTTCAGCAATGTGTTGAATATCTTAAGTAAATGCTGATTATGGGCAGAATTTTGCCCTTGACGGGCGGGCGGGTCCTACCGGCTTGGCGGCGGGCGGGCAGCCAATCGCCACCACCGAAACGGGCCCTGCCGTCATTTTAAGTGGGCGGGCCAATTAAGGCCAGCCCAGCAGGCCGCCTGACGGGAAGCGCTTCCTGTGTAGGGGTGGGGGGATTTCCCCAACTGTCAAAGTGCACTCTTTCACACATGTGCGTGAAAGAGCGAATATCTCCCTGAGAAGTAGTGCTTCAGGGAGATCGCTGACAGTGTTTGAAACTTTAAAAATAGAAAAATAAAAAAAAACATTAACATGTCCCCCTCATGTGACAATGTCACACGAGTTGGGACATGTTAATAAATTAACTTTATTAAATTTTTTTAAAACCGGCATGAAACCTCATCCCACCAGTGGATGAGGTTTCATGTTTTTTCAGAAGCCCACTGCGGCTCCTGGCCTGCCCGTCAGCCTTAAGGTTGGACAGGTAGGGCCTTTAATTGCCTTAATTATCCTGTCAATGGCCCCGCCCCCAGCTCGCTGACGGAAAAATTCTGCCCTATATTACTTTGTATTAATTTGAAAAAGTTATTCAGCTTGACAGTGTGAGGGATAGTATAGTAGTATATACAAATTATGTTAAATATATTTAGGTTAAAGATTAACTCTACCAATTCAACTATGAAAAACTATTAGTCTCAGCAACTTATTCAAACTGCATCTGTGTAAAGGGAAAGAAAGATAATTCTTTTGAAAGATTATACCCAACCTGTAAACTTGGAGACTGGAAACCAGTCTCTTGGTTTTGCCAGTAGTTTTTGTTTTTATTTCATATTTCCATCACTTGTGTTTCCTTTTTAAATCCTCACCACCACTCACTTTTCAAATAAAATGCTTCCAAAAACACAACAAAAACTGTATTAATATTAATTCCTCATGCTTTTTAACGAGGATCCTCCTGATGAAATTACTACTACAAAAGTAACATTTTTTTCAAATTATCATCAGTGTTGCTAGAAATCAATAACTTATCAAGCCCACCAGTAATATCCAGGTTCTGACTTAAAATGTATAAATGTGAATTCAACAAATTTGGTAAATTATGAGCTGGCATCAGATAAAATAAACATAAAAGCAGCCACAAATTATTAAAAACCCACCTCTTCAGGGAAAGGGATCTGTTTTCCTACCAATTTAGCCTACATGTGACTTCTGTCCTTTCTACATAGTTGACTGTTAAGGTTCTCAGGATATTCAGGATCGACCATAGGTGCGACCTTGCTAGTGTTGTCCACCTCAAGAAATATTCTGATTTTCTTTAAATTCTGCCTGATGTCACTGCGCATCATGTTACGCATCAGCGGGCGGGCCCCCACCCCCACCCCCCGCTTGCCGATGGGAAAATCCTGCCCAATGTCTCTTTTCAGAAGTTGACATACTTCCTGTGCTTTCATCATTTTTTTTTGTCTTAATCTCAAGTTCGCTTTATCCAAAATGTGGAAAAATTATTCACTGATAGAAATTGTAACTGACCTCTAAAGAATGTTATTCCCATGACTACAACTTAATAATTCACCTTTTCTGAAAATTTAAAGGTAAATGATACAGAAAAATAAAACTGGAACTATTTTTCCATTTAAATGTTTGGGTTTGTCAACAGAGAGATGTTGGGCTGGATTTCAAAGAGCTGCTGGGTCGCGACCCGGTGCAGGCAAGATTTGAAAATTGTGGTCCCTGAGGTCATCTTGAGATCCTGACACTTACAGGCCAGTTTAAAATTTCCAAAGGACCAGTTGGAGGAGGAGAAAATAAGAGACATTCATTGTCAATTAATGGCTCCTTAAGCTCCTTAAGGGACCTGTCTAGTACAGAATTGAATTTAAAACTTTATTTTGGCAAATCCAAACAGTCTGGTGCCCTTTACTGCATGGGGCCAAGTAAAGTTAATTTGTTTTTTTTTTAACCTGTTTCCTTCTGGGATCTATTTGCACCAATGGGAGCACTGGATCCCACACATGGTCCCACGCATTGATGATGCTGGCCCTCTGAGCAGCTGCCTGTCTCTTCGGCAAGGGAGAGGCAGTCCCCAACATGGCTGCTTCTTGCCTTTGGCACCGGCGCCGGGCAGGCAAACCCACCTCCCAGAGGCATTGAGCATCTCTAATTGGGTGCCGATCTCATTTCCTGGCCAATTAGGCCATTTCAATTTAAAAATAGAATTGTGAGAACAACGTTGCTGAGGCAAAGGTTGGGATTCTGAATTCATCTAAGTGCTTTGAAAATCCAGCTTGTTACCTTTGAGAATGGAACTCTTCCCATTTTTATCTCCCAGTGTTAGGACTGAGCACTCTCAGGTTAGCTGCAGCACAGCCAGCTGCATAGTAACATTCTCTTGCCTCAGCTCCAGCAACTAGTAGCAGAGTGGTGATGTCACTGGACTAGCAACCTAGAGGTCCAATATAACACTCTGGGGACATGGATACAATTCCCACCATGGCCGCTGGTGGGATTTGAATTCAATTGAATAACAATCTGAAATTGAAAGTTGCATGGTCTCAGTGATGATGGCCATGAAACTATCATTGAGAGTTATAAAAACCTATCTGCTTCACTAATATCCCTTTAGGGAAGCAGATAAGCCATCCTTGTCTGCTTATATGTGACTCCAGATCCACAGTAATGTGGTTGACTCTAACTGGCCTCTGAAATGGCAGGTCAATAGTTAGGGAAGGGGCCTTGAGTTTGAAGCAGGGCATGGTCCAGCTGCATGGGGAGTAGGTTAATGATCTCTGAGGGAAGGTCGAGGGAAAGTGAAGATAGGTAAAGGCAAGAACAGGGTAATGTTGGGAGGGACAAAGGAAATGGGAGGAAGATTGAGAGTGACAGAGGGTGGAGATGGATGGATTCAAGCTGCAGGGTCACCTTATTAGTGCCCATTGACATGGCTACTAAGAAACTGCTACCTTGCTGGAGATAGCAAGCTGCTAGGAAACCTTTACCTTGCAGGAGATCAGGTTGTTGTGGGAGGAGGCCACTGTAGGATCAGAAAGATTCTGAATGTAGCCCGTGGGAGGGTCATGCATTCCCATTGGTCAACTGCAGCTGCTCTAGGAATGAAAATCATGTCATGCTCATATCATTTCCTGCCTTCTTCACACAGTTCAGTTTGTGGATCTGCAATGGGCCTCATACATCCAATCTTTTTGCAATCTCAGGTTGCACAACATAGGCCACAAGGCCATCAGCCAGTTCTAGCCAAGAGGGAGAGAAGTCAGGAGAAACCCAACTAGGGCCACCTTCATTGTCAAAGAGCACTGGCACATCAGTGCATTTTCAGAATGTGCAACAACTACCTCCAGATGTCTGAGACGCAATGTCAGAGATGGCTAAGGCTTTCTCTGGAGGCAGCTACCGAACTGTGCACACTCCTTCAACAAATCCTGCAGCCCCATGCCAGTTGCCCTCAAGGTAACTACAGCCCTAAACTGAGAGGCTCATTTAAGGCATATTGATGGTGATGGTTACAAGTGCAAGGCTAATGGCGGTAAGTTCAAGAGTGACAGAGGAGACAGGAATAATTATATTGGGTGGGTCAAGGGTGATGCGGGAAGTTGGTGGGTGACAGGTAATGGGTAGAAGGTGGTGGAGCATGTTTGAAAAGTGAAGCGCACCATTTTTTAAATGTCTCCTCGAAAATGCAGTCGCTCTAAAAGTGTAATCCTTCAAAGTGGGAGGGGGTCTTTTCAGATGGGTGGAGTTCAAGCTGAGCACAATTGGCCAACTAAGGGGAAATCCTAATAGTCATGAGGCAACCGGATGAGACCATGCTCAGTTGCATTCTCCTCTCTATGGTGAAGCCCACATGGCAGCTGGTTAGCTCTGTGACTCATGGGTCTCACAGCATTGAGGTCCCAGCATGGTGAAGAGCTGCAGTAAACTCACTTTTCATGGGATAATCTCGCAATCCCTGGAATAAATCTGGTGAACCTTGGTTTCAATCCTTTCCAAGTCAAGGAGACGAACAGGATAAACAATACTCCAGGTGAGGTCTCACCAAGGCTGCAGTCAACTGCTGTCAGACCTCTTTAATCCTGCATGCTATCTCTCTTGCAATCAAGGGCAACTCGACAGTTGCCTCCTTATTTGCCAGCTGCACCTGCATGTTAACTGGCAGTTACTTTTGAACAAGGACAGCCAGGTTCAATTGGCAATCCACACTTCTCATTATCTCACCATCTAAGAAAGACTCTCATTTGCTATTCCTCAGGCCACAGTGGAGACCCTCATGCTTTTGACTCTCATACTCCATCTACCATGTTCCTGGCCACTTACTTAGCCTAACAACCCTAGAGGCCTTTTTGCATCTACTTCGTATCTCACATCAGGACACCAGCAGGACATGCAATGACTTGACTGCAAACACTGTGCGCTTTCACTCTCACTTCCACTCCTGCCACCAAACATAGACTCCAGAATGGAAGATACTGGCCCATATTACAACTGCTGTTGAAGTTAGCCCCTACAGAAAGCGCAATTCCAGTAAGTGCTCAACTTACAAGAAAGCAACGCTAAAACCTCAACATGGGTGTCAATGGTGCTTCACTGACAGAATTAAAACAAGGATCTGGATTTTGGCCACTGATGCGAGGAAATCAAGTCAGGAAATTTCCCAACCTTCCGGACCCGCCTCAGTAAAAAGTAACCCGAAATGTGCAATCTTTGCACAGAGTGAGGCAGGGACAGAGTCAGGCCCGCAGACCCCAGAGCAGAACTTAGACTGGGGGTGATGAAGTGGGCTGGTTAGAAGGCCTGGTTTGATTCTCTGAGATTTTGACCCAGTGTCTTATAAGTTTTTAGGTGCTTCAGCCCTCACTCCTCATACTCCCTCATGCCTACCCACTCCATG
Organism: Carcharodon carcharias; assembly: GCF_017639515.1. Classification (NCBI taxonomy): domain Eukaryota; kingdom Metazoa; phylum Chordata; class Chondrichthyes; order Lamniformes; family Lamnidae; genus Carcharodon; species Carcharodon carcharias. The sequence goes on from NC_054472.1 coordinate 173,811,003, forward strand.
GCTCCTCATACCCCCATGCCAACTCAATGCTGTTACAGACAGGAGGGGGGTTAATTTAAACAGCAATAATTTCTCCTCTCTCCACCCGTCCATGAACAGACAGATGTTTCGATTTGTTTCCTTCTTTATAATCAGTGGCATATTTCTCAACCCCTCAGTTCTTGTGTGATCCAATTTTCTATTAATAACCCCACAGCAAACTTGAGTTTGCAACATCGCCTCCACACTCAGACAGTAAAGAGAGAGATAGAGAAAAGAAGGTTTTACAGTACAGAGACCACAGAGAAAATAAATATTGGGCAGAATATTACACTCAGCGTGCGGGCATGCACCCGACACTCCAAAGCGTAAAATGATGTGCGATGACATTGGGCGAGCATCCTGACATCATTGCGCAGTCTCGCTATATTTTGTTCGGCAGGCACACGCCAGAGTTGGCTGTGCACCCGCCGACAATTGAAAGGCCTAATAAGGCCATTAATTAAATTCAAATTTATGCAGCCAGTCCAACCTAATGGTTGGAGGGCAGGTGAAAAGGCCAAGCAGCCTTTATGTTTTTTAGGAAACCTTATCCACAGGCGGGATGAGGTTTCTTACAGCAAATAAACATGAAATAAAAAACAGTTTCATACTTTTATTAAACTGTAATGGTAACTCAAAATGAATTCCCAAATTTCAATTTATACATTGTTAGGAATTATTCTAATTTATCTTTTGGACATTTTTGGTCAACTAAAATGGTCATCAAGACTTAAATCACACTCTTCATTTATCACCCGTGTTTGCTGACTTGTATTGGTTTCATGTCAAAATTTTAAAATTTTAAAATTCTCATCCTCATTTACAAATCCTCCCATGGCCTTGACACTCCCATCTCTGTAATCTCTTCCAGCCCCACAACTCTCTCAGATATCTGAGGTAATTTAATCCTGGCCTCTTTAGTATCCCTGAATTAATCGATGGCAGTACCTTCAGTTGCCAAGGACCGAAGCTCTGGAATTCCCTCACTACACATCTCCGTGTTGGCATCAAGGCAGCATTTGACTGTGTATGGCATCAAAGAGCCTTAGAAAAACTGGAGTCAATGGAAATCGGGGGAAAACCCTCTACTGGTCGGAGTCATATCTAGCACAAAAGGAAGATGTTGTGTTTGTTGGAGGTCAATCATCTCAGTCTCAGGACATCTACAGGAGTTCCTCAAGGTAGTGTCCTCGGCTCAACTATCTTCAGCTGCTTCATCGCTGCCCTTCCCTCCATCATAAGGTCAGAAGTAGGGATGCCTGTTGATGATTGCACAATGTTCAACACTATTTGCGACTCCTCAGATCTGAAGCAGTCTGTGCCCATATGTGGTAAGAACTGGATAACATTCAGACTTGGGCTGACAAGTGGCAAGTAACGTGCACACCACAGAAGTGCCAGGCAATGACCATCTCCAACTCAAGAGAGAATATAACCATTTCCCCTTGACACTTCATGGCATTACCATCGTTGAATCCCCCACTAATTACATCCTGGGATGGGGGCATCACTATTGACCAGAAACTGAACTGGACCAGCCAGATAAATACTGTGGCTACAACAGCAGGTCAGAGGCTGGGAATCCTGCGGAGTTTAATTCACCTCCTGACTCCCCAAAGCCTGCCCACCATCTACAAGGCACAAGTCAGGAGTCTGATGGAATATTCTCCATTTGCCTGGATGAGTGCAGCTCCAACAACATTCAAGAAGATCGAAACCATCCAAGACAAAGGGTCCGCTTGATTGGCACCCCATCCATCACCTTCAATGTTCACTCCCACACTATCAATGCTGTGTCAGCATGTGTACCATCTACGTGATGCACTACAGGAACTACCAAGGCTCCTTTGACAGCACCTTCCCAGCCCATTACCTCTACCATCTATGAGAAAAAGGGCAAAAGATGCATGGGAACATCACCACCTGCAAGCTCCCCTCCAAGCCACTGTCATGAAGAGATATTAATGTGTATAATATTATTGGAAATTATTTTTCAATTGAACTTGTAGTAGGGTCTGTGTCCATGTGTGTGCCTGTGTGTGTCATAATTGGATTAAAGCTAGCTAGTCTAGGTGCTTTGATGTATAGTAGTTTGAGACATTAATTAGATAAACATAAGGATCGAAAGTAAAGAGTACATTTGCAGTTGTTGAATAAACCATTCAAAAGAATGGGTAAAATCTTGCACCTAGTTAGGAGACACCAAGCAATAGTTTATATTACTAATAAAATTCGTGGAATGAAAGGATTATTGTTAGGAGAGGTAATTTTTTTAAAACCTAGTAATACAATGAAAAATTTACATTCAAAGGGAAAGCTACTTATAAACAGAAAGGAGTTTTGTGTGTGCAGGTCAGAGACATGTGAGATCTAACCAGGCTGTAAGCCAACAACTGTGTCTGCAAATCGCAAGGGACCTCATTTTGAATTCGTACGGTCAAATGTGCTTTGCCTGGTGTTTGTTTAAAGTCTATGGATTATTGTTGCCTTGGTGAAGATTTACCTGGGAGTGATTAATTTGGGAATTTGTTTAAAAGTTATTATGGTAGTAATTTGTAGACTTGTGTGTGTGTTTAATTTCTTGTTAAATTAATAACTGTTTAATTTAGTTTTATATAAAAAAACCTCTTGAGGCTTGGTGGTTTTATTTCTGAATTCAGAGTTGGATCTCAAACATACCAATTGAAAATATAGGTTATGACAGTTGTTCAAGATTCCCCCTGTGATTTAAACAACTCAGCCTTTACCAACTGCTGTGTCATAACAGTCGCATACAATCCTGACTTGAAACTATATTGCTGTTCCTTCAGTGTCACTGGATCAAAATCCTGCACCTCCCTCCCCAACAGCACTGAGAGTGTATCTACACCACGTAGACTGCAGCAGTTCAAGTAGGCGGCTCACCTCCACCTTCTCAAGGGCAATTAGGAATGCCATGTCCCGTAAATGAATAAAAAAACTATCTCTTTGACTAATCATTTGGTCATATCTGACCTAATATCTATTTTTGTGGCTCAGTTTCATGTTTTGTTTAATAATGCTCCTGAGAGGTGCCTTGGGACGTTTTATTACATTGAAGGTGCTGCATAAATAGAAGAAGTTGTTGTTTGGAGAGCGCACATGGTAATTAACTGAAACAATTAAACGCTGCCTGCAATCATACATTGGAAATATTTACACTATATTTAAATGAATCCAAGATGAAGCAGAATTTGAACCTTTTCAGATGTAGCAGACTCATGCTAATTTCATTACTAGTAAAGGAAGCAGATCAGTCAACAGAATTTCTTAACAAAATAATTCAATTGCTAAGCTTGTTGACTGTAGATATCAAAATATATTCCCATGTTTAAGTTCTACATAAGTGCCAGTTGTTATTGTGTTGATGTGTATTTTTTCAAAAAATGTGCAAAATGGTTCTTTTTGCTGAAGTTATCAAATGTCAACGAATTCAAGTGAATGATACATGTTTCTGAATAATGCAATTCCTGAGAATACAATTTCATTAGTGATGCCAAGAAAGTAGTCAATCATGACGTCACTACTCTGAAACAGCTAACAAGCCTCTTAAATAGTCCAAGTGCTAGAATACCTGTTAATCCAGCTGTGGACTGTCCCTCTGCACACAAAAGTAGCTGAATATCAGCGGACAGAACTATATATTATTAAGAACTGTACGTGACAGTGACCTATATGATGGAGCTTCGCAAAAAGGTAAACAGTGGCCTTCAAACAAACAAAAACTGGAGGCAAAAATAACTGAATATATTAGAAAAACTCAGGTCAGGCAGCAACTGCAGAGAGAAAAATAGAGAAGAATCTTGTAGATGCAATGGGGAGCTTATTTTCAGCACCCACACCGCACCCACCCTTCCTAATGTCAGGTCCCTCGATCAGGTACTGAATGCCTTTGAACCGAGAGCCCAGAAGTTTGCCCAAAGTTTGATTGTTGTGCTCACTGTATTCCAAGCCTCCACCTGCCTCTGGGTAAATGCTAATGGCACCCTGATGAGGTCCTTAAGTGGGCATTGATTCCCACTTAAAGGCCTCAATTGCCGGTGGGATGGGAGATCGTCCACAGGCCTTGCCACCACAAACTTAATCAGGGTGGAGGTGAGAAGCTGGTGGGGTCCCCATGGGCAGGATTTTTGGGTCATTGGACGGGCGTGGCAGGCGGGTACAGGAGCGGGCGGGAAATGGTCCACCAGCCGCGATCGGCCACTGACTGCGATTTCACGCTGTCTGGCCAATTAATGGCCAACCAGCATGAAAGGCGCACTGAGAAGCTCAGCGCTGCTGGGATGGGGATGGGGTAGGACAGCAAGCACCGAAGTCTGTGCATGCGCGGGGGAGGGCGCAATGAAAGCTCCCTGAAGACAGAGAGCTGTCTCAGGGAGCTGAAGAATATAAAACCCTTAAATAAAGGGGTAGAAAATGTGAAAAAAATGCCCCTACATAGGACCCACTCACATGAACATGGATATAATAAAAATTCTGTCAAAACATTTTATTTTAATTAAATAATGTTGAAAACCTCATCCCGCCCGTGGATGAGGTTTCCTCAAAAATGCAAAGGCCACCTGGCCGATTCGCCCACCCGCCAACCATAAGGTTGGATGGGCATTGAAAAATAGCAGTTAATTAACAGACGAATGGCCTTTTTCATGAAACCTCATCTACGGGTGGGATGAGGTTTCATGAAGGGTTCATTAATTAAATAAAAATTTTGCAAAAATTAATGGACATGTCCCAGCTCATGTGACAGTTTCACATGAGGGAGCATGTCCTTAAAATTTTTTTTCACCTTTATTACATTTTTCGCAACTTAAACTAACCTCCCTGAGGCATAAAGGTGCCTCAAGGAGATTGCTGCGCTCTTTCGCACCCATGCGCGAAAGAGCGCAGGCCCCTACTCAGGGGATCCCCCTCCCCCAGCTAGTAGAGGGAGTGCACAGCACTTCCGCGTGTGCGTCACGTTAGATGGGCCTTAATTGGCCTACCCACATAAAATGGCGGCACACACCCGATCGAGGGCGCCAATCAGGTTCGCATTCACTCCCGCCCACACCCCAACAGGAGGAAAATTCAGCCCATGATATACGAATGGTTTTTGGGGGCAGCAGCAAGATGATACCTCAACATTCTACTTTGAGGAGAGCTGGTGATGGGCCAACTAGTGCTCCCATCGTTCTACTCCCTGTTGAACCGTCCATCCAGTAAAGACTGAAAGAGTGATATGTGTGGTCAGGCCACCTTATTGAGCAGACATTAGACTGACATTAGTGCATCCCTGTGTAATTTGTAATTCGAGACACTTCTCAGCTACCACGCACACTGACTTGGTGAGGCCTTGGGTTAAAGGACTATACTACATGGAGTTGCTTAAGGATGTATGAGAAGGCAACGCTGTTCAGGTTTCACGATGGCCATATGTTGCCAAGGCTACTCAGTTAACCATGGTTAAAGCCCTTCCAAGGATGATCCCAACCTTTGGACATACTGTAAGTACTGATATTTCCACAATCAATATGAGAGCATTGAACTTTCAGAATAAATTCTCGCTGAGATTGAAGGTGATGGGGCCTTCCATGCAGCAAAGGCAAAAGAAACCATTGATTGTGACAATATGTCAGCACTTTAATGCTCCTGGTATCTTGCAGCTATCAGGTTGTCATGGGCACATCTTCTGTGTAATTTCTGTGTGATGGTGTCTTCATGTGGCTCATCTAAATCCTCTCCCTGTTCAGATCCATCCCCTTCAATGTCCTCCTTGTCTGAGGAGATGTGCCAGATCTTTGCCCAGTCACTTAACCTATCTATGTCCCCTTATGTCCTCTTCACAACTATCTTTGTATCATCAACAAATTTAGCAACCATACCTTCTATCCCTTCATTCAAATCCTTTATATAAATTGTAAAAAGTTGAGTGCCCAGCACTGATCTTTGTAGCACACCACTCATTAATCACGCCAACCAGAAGACCCATTTATTCCTACCCTCTGTTTCCTGTTAGCTAGCCAATCTTCTTTCCATGCCAATATTTTTTGACCCTACACCATGAGCATGTATTTTCTGCAATAACCTTTGATGTGGTACCGTACTAAATGCCTTCGGAAATCTAAATATAGTACATCTACTGGTTCCCCTTTATCCACAGCGCATGTGACTCCTTCAAAGAATTCTAATAGATTGGTTAAACAAGATTTCCCCTTCACAAAACCATGTTGACTCTGCCTGATTGCCTTGTTTTTTCTAAATATCCAGCCATAATATCTTTAATAACAGCTTCCAACATTTTCCCTGTGACAGGTGTTGAGCTAACTTGCCTGTAGTCTCCTGTTTTCTGTCTCCCTCCCTTTTTGAATAAAGGAGTTACATTTGCTATTTTCTAATCAAATTGCACCTTCCCAGAATCCATGGAATTTTGGAAAGTTAAAACTAACGCATCAACTATCTCACTATCAGCTTCTTTAATGACCCGAGGGTGAAGTCCATCAGGATCCAGGGATTCAAACGGGCATCTAAGTCTGTTGGGTGGTCCTTGTCCCCAAGGAGCCAGCTGTGTAAGCGGCGAGGTCCTTCAAAGATATGTGGTGCCTGCAAATGCATCAATATGTAAGTCATGAGAGCTCCCTGGGTGCCTAGCACAAACATGCAGGATCTGCTTTCTGTGATCACAAATTAGCTGGGTGTTCAGAGAGTGAAATTCTTTTTCACAGAGAATCACAGTGCAGGAGAGGCCCTTCAGCCCATCGAGTCTGCACTGACACCTGAGAAACACCTGACCTACCTACCTAATCCCATTTACCAGTATATGGACCATAGCCTTGAATGTTATGATGTGCCAAGTGCTCATTCAGGTACTTTTTAAAGGATGTGAGGCAACACACCTCCACCATCCTTCCAGGAAGTGCATTCTAGACTGTCACCACCCTCTGGGTAAAATGGTTTTTCCTCACATCCCCCCTAAACCTCCCGCCCTTCACCTTGAACATATGCCCCCTTGTGACTGACCCTTCAAATAAGGGGAACAGCTGCTCCCTATCCACCCTGTCCATGCCCCTCATAATCTTGTACACCTCGATCAGGTCGCCCCTCAGTCTTCTCTGCTCCAACAAAAACAACCCAAGTCTATCCAACCTCTCTTCATAACTTAAATGTTTTAACCCAGGCAACATCCTGGTGAATCTCCTCTGCACCCCCTCCAGTGCAATCACATCCTTCCTATAATGTGGTGACCAGAACTGCACACAGTACTCCAACTGTGGCTTCACCAAGGTTCTATACAACTCCAACAAGACTGCCCTACTTTTGTGATCTATGCCTCAATTGATAAAGGCAAGTGTCCCATATGTCTTTTTCACCACCCATTAACATGCCCCTCCACCTTCTGAGATCTATGGACACACACGCTAAGGTCCCTTTGTTCCTCAGAACTTCCTCCTGCCTTGCCATTCATTGAATACTTCCTTGTCAAATTACTCCTTCCAAAGTGTATCATCTCACACTTTTCAGGGTTAAATTCCATCTGCCACTTATCTGCTCATTTGACCATCCCGTTTATATCTTCCTGTAACCCAAGACACTCAACCTCACTGTTAACAACCCGGCCAATCTTTGTGTCATCCGCAAACTTACTAATCCTACCTCCCACATAGTTATCTATATCGTTTATATAAATGACAAATAATAGGGGACCGAGCATAGGTCCCTGTGGTATGCCACTGGACAGTGGCTTCCAGTCACTAAAGCATCCTTCTGTCATCACCCTCTGCCTCCTATAACTAAGCCAATTTTGAATCCACCTTATCAAATTACCCTGTATCCCATATGCCTTTGCCTTCTTTATAAGTCTCTCATGTGGGACCTTGTCAAAGGCTTTGCTGAAATCCATATAAACTACATCAACTGCACTACCCTCATCTACACACCTGGTCACCTCCTCAAAAAATTCAATCAAATTTGTTAGGCATGACCTCCCTCTGACAAAGCCATGCTGACTATTCCTGATCAAACCTTACCTCTCCAAGTGGAGATAGATACTCTCGTTCAGAAATTTCTCCAATAGTTTCTCTACCACTGATGTGAGACTCACTGGCCTGTAGTTCCCTGGCTTATCTCTACAACCCTTCTTAAATAGCGGAACCACATTAGCAGTTCTCCAGTCCTCTGGCACCTCCCCCGGGGCCAGAGAGGAATTAAAAATTTGGGTCAGAGCCCCTGTGATCTCCTCCCTTGCCTCCCTCAACAGCCTGGGACACAAATCATCCAGACCTGGAGATTTGTCCACTTTTAAGCCTGCCAATGCTTCCAATTAATTCACAAGTCTCACTGATTGCTGCCAGGAGGCTCTCAAGGCTACATGTGTGCAGTTGATGGCGCACTGCACTTGCGGAATCCTGAGAGTGCTGTAAATCCCACAGCCCTGGCAGCTGTCAGGGCATTTTTAACAGTGTGGTCTCATTCCCAAGACAGTTTCTTAAACATGCCCTTGACAGTGAGGCCTCATTTCTCTTAAACTTTCCCCCAGGCAGTTTCTACCCCCTGGTTCTGCCTCCATCTCACTCCTCCCTGCTGCTCCTTCCCCTCAATAGTCCTGCCTCTTTCTCAATCCTCCCCGCTGGACATGCCTCCCATGCCCAGCCTTGGTGCAGCTTCTGCTAAAGGCATATGATACATTTAGTGATGGTGTGAAAGGAAGGTGAAATCAGCACCTATTGATCTCCAAATCATGGATGAAGGTGAAGCTTGCCAGGTGCGCACCACTTTCTACAGTTGTAAAACAGACCATTCTAATTAGCCACTGGCAGGGCACTTAATTTGGAGGGTAAACATGATTCTGGTGAATTGGCCTTTTAGGAGTATTAATGGGATGCTAATGAATGCAAATATGGTTCCCTACATTAATCAGCAGGAAACTTGACCCACCTTTAACCTGCCTTGAAAGTCAGGAGAACAAAATTCCAAACTGAGTTTCTGCCATTGGGAAACTGATTTTATCATTCATGACAAATTATGTACCCCCACCCACCACAATTCTCACTGCTGGTGGGAGTGGAAGATTCTGCCCATTGTTTCAATACATCTTCCATGTTACAAGTCAAGCCTCCAATGGGACTTTAAGAATAAAATAATGCAGATTCTAGAAATCTAAAACTGATGAAATGTCATCTAATTGAAACATGAGTTCTGTTTCTCTCTCCAAGGATGTTGCCTGACCTGCTCAGTATTTCCAGCATTTTTTATTTTTACAGCAATGGGACTTTGTTGGCAATTAAAAAAAAACACCTCACAAAGCTCTTCACCTCTTCCCAATTCCCAAAGGACCATTTCCAGGTTAATGCTGGAATAATATGAATCAATAATTAGAATGGCCGTGTTGTCTTCCAGTCAATACCACTGAGATTCTGCCCTGAGACCTCATACCACACTTGATGAATACCACACTAACATCATTTGTTAGGCAGTGGTTAAAATGCACACAGCACATTAAATCACCAATTGAATATGTCAACAATATACCATCCATGAAAAGGAGCACATCAGCTTTTATTTCTTGTAAAATTAGTGATAATCTATTGCGGTGGATTAGAGAATTGGCTGAATGTCCATAAGTGGTTGTCAGTGGATTTGGATTAGTTTGGAATTTTGTTCTCCTAACCTTCAAGGCGGGTTAAAGGCGAGTCGAATTTCCTGCTGATCAATGTAGGGAACCATATTTGCATTCATTAGCTTTGCAAGTAATTACCAGTGGTGTTCCATGGAGCACTTTCCTATTTTCATTAATGATCTCGGAGTTGATGCTTAGGGAATGAGCCACAAGTTCGGTATGATGCCAAGAAATATGAGGGTGTCAGGACTGTGGAGGGCGTTCAACAGCTGCAAGCAACTCATAATGTTCACGGGGACTGCACTTGATTTTTGCAAATTACGTTTAACTTAGAACATGCAAAAGTAAGTGATTTCAGTGTTTTATTTCATTAATCTCTAAAGGTTCATGACCAATGTCATGAATCTTTAGCTAACATGAACAAGGTTGTCAGGTGTACTTGCACTTTACTACTAAAAAAGCATACCATTTTGTCCTTCCCACAAGACCTTGGGTAGGCTTTAGTTAGAATACTGTCTTCAGATTTGATCTCCTCACATTGTGGGGGATGTATTCCTTCATGGAGGTTCTGGGCTTGTTTTTGGCTGGATTGCCGACCATCATATATAAGAGCTAATTATCCTGCAATGTAAATCAGGGCCAATGTGATCTCTTGGGTAAATTGCAAACATCTAAGGCAGTCAGAGGGGAACATTCCAGTTTTTGCTTGCTAATTGACCTGAGATTCACATGGATTTTCTTCTCTCCTGTGAGTTAATATGGGTCTTTGTAAATGCTGAACGTATGCTCTGAGAAGCATGAAGCATTAAAACTTTGAGGAACTCAGTGAATGTTGTTTATTTAGATTTCAGCAGAGTTTTTGATAAAATTGCATGCAGGAATAGTTAAAATACATGTCAAAACATAGGGCAAAGGTGGAGTGCTTTTGAAATGGATTAAATATTGACTGAAGCAGAAGAAGAAAATGATGGTTATTCATAGAAGGAAGTAGTTATACAAATAGTCATTTTATAGTAGAGAACTTGAGTATTTCTGAAAAAAGAGACATTTTTCGCCAAAAGCTTTTCGTCTTGCACTCATCAGAACAATTCACAAAAAATCCCAATGTCAGTGGAAGCAACATATTTATGCTGTATGAGAACAGCGCTGATCAGTTGACAAGTGAACTCAGATTAGCAGAGGCATTGCCATGGAGCATGCACCAGTGCATGGTGACAAACAATTAACTGCCAAGCATTGTTTGTAATTTAAACCGGGAGCTTGACACTGATTGGTCAAGACACCATTCTGAGTGAACCAGCAAATGGTTGACACTTATTTTGTTTAGCTGAAACAGGTGCAATGAGTGTTTTTTCTGTCCGCAAAGAACAGGGCCCTATGTATTAATATATGCAGCTTCTAGTACAGGCAAATGTACCACACTGAGCCTGACTGACAATCTTAAATTGGTTGTCAGTGTAAATCTTAGTTCACTGAGTATTATTTAGCAAATATTATTATTATTATTATTTGATGATCTGCTTCTATCACTGCTTGTTTGTCCCTACAACCACACCCCCCCCCCCCCTCCACCTCTCTGTCTCTCTATCTCTCCGCCCCCCACACACACACCTTAAACCAGCTTATATTTCAGCTCTTTCTTGGACTCGAACTCAAGTTCTGTCGAAGGGTCATGAGGACTCGAAACGTCAACTCTTTTCTTCTCCGCCGATGCTGCCAGACCTGCTGAGTTTTTCCAGGTAATTCTGTTTTTGTTTTTTATTATTTAGCAAATGTTGTTCAATCTCTGAATCACATCCAATGTTGGACACTTTTTTGAGTTTTGAAAGCACAGGCTGGTGTAGTATGATCTGTGCCTTGCCTGTTGTGTACAGCGGAAGGGACATTTGTTTGAAGCAAAGTGTCAATCTATGGGACGTATGGCCTACATATCTAGCATCACACTGGCACTGCAATTCATAAGCCACATTACTAATTTGTGTAATAGGCAGAATGTCTTTTTGGCTTGATGGCAGCATCCTGTTAATGACGATTACCATTCATGTTGCTACGGCATAGTGCCAGCTTGAAACAGCTAGTTTCACCTTATGTTCAGATTTTTGAGCTACCTTGACCTTCCAAAGTAAGGTAAAATTATATTGGCATTCTTGTGAATTGAACTGATGAGTGCAAGACAAAAAGCTTTGACATGTCCCTTTTTTCAACAATATTCAATTTAAGATGGTCAGTGGGGCTGCAGTGAAATTCATTTGCATGTACTAGAAGTGTCTGAATGGCGGCACCCCCTTCATTCCCACCCTTGAAGCATCTGAGTTAAAAAATTGGGCTTCCTGCTCCTGCCCGGCTACCTATGCAACACGTTTTATGGCGTGGGCAACATATTATCAAGATCAATTGGCTTGATAACAAGCCTAATTGACCCTTGATTATTCATTTAAATAGGGTGGGTGGGCTGCCAAGTTTTAAACGACATCCCCCCCTTGTCCTCACTTTTCACCCCACCTGCCTCCGCATTCAAAGGATCATCCTCCGCCTTTTCCGGCAATTCCAGCATGACGCCACCACCAAACATAGTTTTCCCTCACCCCCCTGTCAGCATTCCATATGGATCATTCCTTCTGTGACACCCTGGAGCACTTATCTAATTGCTTCCAACACCTCAACCCTTTCCCACAGCACCTTCCCATGCAATTACAGAAGGTGCAATACTTGCCCTTCACCTCCTCTCCCCTTACCGTCCAAGGGCCCAAACAATCTTTTCAGGTGAAGCAGCACTTCATTTGCACCTCCTTCAATTTGGTCTACGGCATTTGCTGCAGTCTCCTTTACACTGGGTGACCGCTTTGTGGAATACCTTCGGTCTGTCCGCAAGCATGACGCAGACCACTTTCTCGATTGCCATTTCAACACACCATCTTGCTCTCAAGCTCACATGTCCATCCTTGGCCTGCTGCAATGTTTCAGTGAAACCCAACGCAAACTGGATAACGCACTTTACAGTCTTCTGGACGTAACACTGAGTTCAACAACTTCAGACCATGAACCCTCTCCTCTATCTTTATCCCTTTTTAATCCCCTTTTCTTTTTTAATTTATTTTTATTTTTTATCCATTTATTTTCATTTTTGTTCATTTATTCATTGTTTTATCCCCTTTTTATCCCTTTTTCCATCTTTTTTCCCCAACCCCTTCCCCACACCCCATCCCCAAAAGGGCCATCAGTTACTTGTTCCATGTTATTCTTTCAAAGAATGCTTACCCTTGTTCAGCTATTAATGGCATTCCGCGTTCTTACATTTATGCCACTATCAACACTTCCTTTAGCCCTTACCACTATCAATAACACTCCCTTTGTCTTTTTCTCCATGACATCTTTGTCACTCTCTCCTTAGCTCCCACCTATTAATTGGTCTTCTTGTGAGCTTCACTTGTTCCTTCCCTTAAATATTATGAGTATTATCACACTTTGAACTTTCTTTCGATCTGAAGAAGCGTCAAACAGACTCAAAACATTGGGCAGAATTTTCCCCCCATTGGGGGGGAAGTTCAGGAGTGGGCGTGTGGAGGCACGCCTTTGATCGGTGCCCACAATCGGGGGCGTGCCGCCATTTTATGTGGGCGGGCCAATTAAGGCCCACCCAGCATGGCATCCGCAAGTAAGTGCTATGTGTTCCTTGTGCACGTTGTGGTTGGGGGGGGGGAGGTGGGGTGGGGATTCCCTGAGCCAAGAGTGCGCTCTTTTGCTGCCTCACGGAGATCGGCTCTACAATAAAAATCTTAAAAACAGAGAAAAAAAAATTTGAAACATGTCCCCTCATGTGACACTGTCACATGAGTTGGGACATGTCCATCACTTTTAAATACACTTATATTAAATTCTTAAAAACCTACATGAAAGCCCATCCCACCCATAGATAAGGTTCCATGCTTTTTCCAATGCCTGCCAGGGCTCCCGGCCTACCTGCCAATCTTAAGGTTGGACGGGCAGGCCCTGCTCCCCCGCTCACCGACCAGGAAATCCTGCCCATTAATTCTGTCTCTCTCCACAGGTGCTGGTAGAACTGCTGAGTTTTTTTCGAGCTTCTGTTTTAATATCAATCTAGTAAACCCCTTCTGAAACCAACCTCAACACCTTTACATCTTTCCTTAAATAAGGAGACGAAAACTGTACACAGTGTTTGAGATGCAGTCTCACCAATGCCCTATATAACTGAAGCATAACATCTTTACGTTTATGTTCAATCCCTCTCGTAATAAAGGATAGCATTCCATTAGCCTTCTTAGTTATGAATTTTGGAAAATTAGTATCAGCACTTTGATTGCCTCATTAGCCACCATTTTTAAGACCCTAGGATGTAGTCAATCAGGACCCGGGGACTTGCCCCTCAGCTCCATCAATTTGCTCAGTACCGTTTCCCTAGTGATTACAATTCCACCAAGTTCTGTTCTCCCTTTCACCTCCTGATTTGCAGCTATTATGGGAATGTTTTTTGTGTCCTCTGTAGTGAACACAGAAAGGTTGGACAGGCTGGGCTTGTTTCCACTGGAACAAAAACAGAATTACCTGGAAAAACTCAGCAGGTCTGGCAGCATCGGCGGAGAAGAAAAGAGTTGACATTTCGAGTCCTCATGACCCTTCGACAGAACTTGAGTTCGAGTCCAGGAAAGAGCTGAAATATAAGCTGGTTTAAGGTGTGTGTGTGGGGGGCGGAGAGATAGAGAGACAGAGAGGTGGGGTGGGGGGGTGTGGTTGTAGGGACAAACAAGCAGTGATAGAAGCAGATCATCAAAAGATGTCAACGACAATAGTACAATAGAACACATAGGTGTTAAAGTTAAAGTTGGTGATATTATCTAAACGAATGTGCTAATTAAGAATGGATGGTAGGGCACTCAAGGTATAGCTCTAGTGGGGTTTTTTTTATAATGGAAATAGGTGGGAAAAGGAAAATCTTCATAATTTATTGGAAAAAAAAAAGGAAGGGGGAAGCAGAAAGGGGGTGGGGATGGGGGAGGGAGCTCACGACCTAAAGTTGTTGAATTCAATATTCAGTCCGGAAGGCTGTAAAGTCCCTAGTCGGAAGATGAGGTGTTGTTCCTCCAGTTTGCGTTGGGCTTCACTGGAACAATGCAGCAAGCCAAGGACAGACATATGGGCAAGAGAGCAGGGTGGAGTGTTAAAATGGCAAGCGACAGGGAGGTTTGGATCATTCTTGCGGACAGACCGCAGGTGTTCTGCAAAGCGGTCGCCCAGTTTACATTTGGTCTCTCCAATGTAGAGGAGACCACATTGGGAGCAACGAATGCAGTAGACTAAGTTGGGGGAAATGCAAGTGAAATGCTGCTTCACTTGAAAGGAGTGTTTGGGTCCTTGGACGGTGAGGAGAGAGGAAGTGAAGGGGCAGGTGTTGCATCTTTTGCGTGGGCATGGGGTTGTGCCATAGGAGGGGGTTGAGGAGTAGGGGGTGATGGAGGAGTGGACCAGGGTGTCCTGGAGGGAGCGATCCCTACGGAATGCCGATAAGGGGGGGTGAAGGGAAGATGTGTTTGGTGGTAGCATCATGCTGGAGTTGGCGGAAATGGCGGACGATGATCCTTTGAATGCGGAGGCTGGTGGGGTGATAAGTGAGGACAAGGGGGACCCTATCATGCCTCTGGGAGGGAGGAGAAGGCGTGAGGGCGGATGCGCGGGAGATGGGCCGGACACGGTTGAGGGCCCTGTCAACGACCGTGGGTGGAAAACCTCGGTTAAGGAAGAAGGAGGACATGTCAGAGGAACTGTTTTTGAATGTAGCATCATCGGAACAGATGCGACGGAGGCGAAGGAACTGAGAGAATGGGATGGAGTCCTTACAGGAAGCGGGGTGTGAGGAGCTGTAGTCGAGATAGCTGTGGGAGTCGGTGGGTTTGTAATGGATATTGGTGGACAGTCTATCACCAGAGATTGAGACAGAGAGGTCAAGGAAGGGAAGGGAAATGTCAGAGATGGACCACGTGAAAATGATGGAGGGGTGGAGATTGGAAGCAAAATTAATAAATTTTTCCAAGTCCTGAAGAGAGCATGAAGCGGCACCAAAGTAATCATCGATGTACCGGAGAAAGAGTTGTGGAAGGGGGCCGGAGTAGGACTGCAACAAGGAATGTTCCACATACCCCATAAAGAGACAGGCATAGCTGGGGCCCATGTGGGTACCCATAGCCACACCTTTTATTTGGAGGAAGTGAGAGGAGTTGAAGGAGAAATTGTTCAGCGTGAGAACAAGTTCAGCCAGACGGAGGAGAGTAGTGGTGGATGGGGATTGTTCGGGCCTCTGTTCGAGGAAGAAGCTAAGGGCCCTCAGACCATCCTGGTGGCGGATGGAGGTGTAGAGGGATTGGACGTCCATGGTGAAGAGGAAGTGGTAGGGGCCAGGGAACTGGAAATTGTTGATGTGACGTAAGGTGTCAGAGGAATCACGGATGTAGGTGGGAAGGGACTGGACAAGGGGAGAGAGAAGGGAGTCAAGATAACGAGAAATGAGTTCTGTGGGGCAGGAGCAAGCTGAGACGATCGGTCTACCGGGGCAGTTCTGTTTGTGGATTTTGGGTAGGAGATAGAAGCGGGCCGTCCGAGGTTGGGCGACTATCAGGTTGGAAGCTGTGGGAGGGAGATCCCCAGAGGAGATGAGGTCAGTGACAGTCCTGGAAACAGTGGCTTGATGTTCAGTGGTGGGGTCATGGTCCAGGAAGAGGTAGGAGGAAGTGTCTGCGAGTTGACGCTCAGCCTCCGCGAGGTAGAGGTCAGTGCGCCAGACAACAACAGCTACCGGGGCAGTTCTGTTTGTGGATTTTGGGTAGGAGATAGAAGCGGGCCGTCCGAGGTTGGGCGACTATCAGGTTGGAAGCTGTGGGAGGGAGATCCCCAGAGGAGATGAGGTCAGTGACAGTCCTGGAAACAGTGGCTTGATGTTCAGTGGTGGGGTCATGGTCCAGGGAGAGGTAGGAGGAAGTGTTTGCGAGTTGACGCTCAGCCTCCGCGAGGTAGAGGTCAGTGCGCCAGACAACAACAGCTACCGGGGCAGTTCTGTTTGTGGATTTTGGGTAGGAGATAGAAGCGGGCTGCAGAACACCTGCGGTCTGTCCGCAAGAATGACCCAAACCTCCCTGTCGCTTGCCATTTTAACACTCCACCCTGCTCTCTTGCCCATATGTCTGTCCTTGGCTTGCTGCATTGTTCCAGTGAAGCCCAACGCAAACTGGAGGAACAACACCTCATCTTCCGACTAGGGACTTTACAGCCTTCCAGACTGAATATTGAATTCAACAACTTTAGGTCGTGAGCTCCCTCCCCCATCCCCACCCCCTTTCTGTTTCCCCCTTCCTTTTTTTTTCCAATAAATTATAAAGATTTTCCTTTTCCCACCTATTTCCATTATAAAAAAAACCACACTAGAGCTATACCTTGAGTGCCCTACCATCCATTCTTAATTAGCACATTCGTTTAGATAATATCACCAACTTTAACTTTAACACTTATGTGTTCTATTGTACTATTGTCGTTAACATCTTTTGATGATCTGCTTCTATCACTGCTTGTTTGTCCCTACAACCACACCCACCCCCCCCCACCTCTCTGTCTCTCTATCTCTCCGCCCCCCACACACACACACCTTAAACCAGCTTATATTTCAGCTCTTTCCTGGACTCGAACTCAAGTTCTGTCGAAGGGTCATGAGGACTCGAAACGTCAACTCTTTTCTTCTCCGCCGATGCTGCCAGACCTGCTGAGTTTTTCCAGGTAATTCTGTTTTTGTTTTGGATTTCCAGCATCCGCAGTTTTTTTGTTTTTATCTTTGTTTCCACTGGAGTTTAGAAGAGTGAGGGGTGGTTTGATTGAAAGGTACAACATCCTGAACGGCCTTGACAAGGTAGACGTCGAATGGATGTTTTCTCTTGTGGGTGAGTCCACCAGTAGGCAGCAGTGTTTAAAATTAGGGGTCGCCCTTTTAGGACAGAGATGAGGAGAAATATTTTCTCTCTGATGGTTGTGCGCCTTTGGAATTCTCTGCCTCAGAAGGTGGTGGAGGCGGGGTCATTAAATATTTTTAAGGCAGAGGTATGTAGATTCTTGTTCGGCAAGGGAATCAAAGGTTATCGGAGTTAGATGGGAATGTGAAAATTGAAACACAAGAAGATCAGCCATGATCTTATTGAATGGCAGAGCAGGCTCGAGGGGCCGAATGATCTACTACTGTTACTATTTCTTATGTTCTTATGTTCTATAATCAAAATATTTGTTCATTTCTTCTGCCATTTCCTTGTTATCTATTATTAACTTCCCACTGTCACTCTCCAGAGGACCAACACTCACTTTATGTACTCTTCGTTTTTAAATACCTGTAGAAACTGTTTGTTATCCATTTTTACATTTCTAACTGGCCTCCTCTCATACTCTAATTTCTTTCTTCTGGTTAACCTTTTAGTTATTCTCTGCCATTCTTCATATCCTGACCAATCATCTGTCCTGCCACTCATCTTTGCAGAGTTTTCCTTAAGTTTGATGCTTTCCTTAACTTCTTTAGTTAACCATGGATGGTGGGTCCTCCCTTTAGATTTTTTCTTCATAATTGGAATGTGCTTATTTTGAATACTCTGAAATATTCCCCTTAAATGTCTGCCACTGCTTCTCTATTGGTCTATCCTCTAGCTTTAGTTTCCCAGTTCCCTTCAGCTAGCACAGCTTTCATGCCCACATAGTTGCCCTTATTTAAGTTTAAGATACTAGTCTTAGACCCACTCTTCTCCCTTTCAAACTGGTTGTAAAATTCAATCATATTGTGGACGCTGGTACCTAGGGATGCCTTTACCTTGAGGTGATTAATTAATCCTGTCACATTACACAATACCAAGTCTCTTATAATTTACTCTCTAGTTGGTTCCAGAACATGTTGCTCTAAGAAAATATCTCAAAAGCATTCTCAGAACTCCACATCTAGACTACTACAGCCAATCTGATTTTTTCAGTTTACAAGAACATTAAAATCACCCGATTATTGCTGTCCCTTTATCAAAAGCACAAGATATTTTCTCTTGAATACTTTGTCCTACACTGTGGTATTGTCAGTGAGCTTCTTAACTAGGCATTGATGTCTAGCCTTGTAGACTTCAGCTGGATAGCATCATCTGATGTTCAGCTTTGAAATGATAAGACTAGTGGTGGCCAGTCCAACAGTCAGCACCTCACATGGCTTTCATTACAGGTGCATCCTGTCTGTCCCTCTGCCTGGTGATGACAAAGTCGATTAGATGATAATGCAAAGAACAGGGATGCATCCAAGACATCCTGTTACAATTAGTGAAGCGGTAAACTGTGTTGGTGATTAAGATTTCATGCTCAGCACAAATCCTCAGCAAGAAGAGACCACTGCTTTTACAATGTCCTTTAGGGAAGGAAATCTGCTGTCCTTACCTGGTCTGGCCGACATATGGCTCCAGACCCCCACCTATGTGGTTGACTTTTAAATGCCCTCTGAAATGGCCTAGTAAGCTACTCAGTTGTATCAAGCCACTACAAAGTCTCGAAAAAAGGAATGACCACCCGGCATTGACCTAAGCACCGGAAACGACAACGGCAAACTCTGCCCTGTCAACGCTGCAAAGTCCTCTTTACTAACACATGGGGGTTAGTGTCAAAATTGGGAGAGCTGTCTCACAGGCTAGTCAAGCTACAGCCTAACATAGTCAACCTCACGGAATCATACCTTACAGATAATGTCCCAGACACCACCATCACCATCCCTAGGCGTGTCCTGTCTCACCGAAAGGATAAGCCCAGTAGAGGTGGCAGCACAGAGGTATACAGTCGGGAGGGAACTGCCCTGGGTGTCCTCAACATTGACCCCAGACCCCATGAATGGCATCATGCCCTAATGGCATCAGGTCAAACATGGGCTAGGAAATCTCCTACTGATTACGATGTACCACCCTCAGCGATGAATCAGTGCTCCTCCAAGTTGAACATCACTTGGAAGAATCACTGAGGGTGGCAAGGGCACAGAATGTACTCTGGGTAGGGGAACGTCAATATCAGCTCTTTTGTCCATGTTTGAACCAAGGCTATAATGAGGTCAGGAGCTGAGTGGCCCTGGTGGAACCCAAATTGGATGCCAGTGAGCAGGCTTTTGCTAAGCAAATCCCACTTGATAGCACTGTTGATGACCCCTTCCATTACTTTACGGATGATTGAAAGAAGACTGATGGAGGGGTAATTGGCCAGGTTGGATTTGTCCTGCTGTTTGTGCACAGGACATATCTGGGCAATTTTCCACAGAGCCAGGTAGATGCCAGTGTTGTAACAGCCTGGTTAGGGTCAGGGCAAGTTCTGGAGCACAAGTCTTGGTAGCACCACTACTGACTGAGCTGGTGGAGTCCTAAAGGACATAGCTGCTAGACTGGATCTGTGGCAGGTGGTGAGGGAACCAACAGGAGGGAAAAACATACTTGACCTCATCCTCACCAACCTGCCTGCCATGACAGCATAGGCAGGAGTGAGCACCATACAGTCATTGTGGAGACAAAGTCCCGCCTTCACATTGAGGGTACCCTCCATTATGTGGTGCGGGATAGATTTCGAACAGATCTAGCAGATCTACAGCCATAAGTGCCAAGTGAATGATCCATCTCAGCTTCCTCCAGAAGTTCCTAGCATTACAGATGCCAGTCTTCAGTCAATTCAATTCGTTCACGTGATACCAAGAAACGGCTGAAGATACTGTATAGCGCAAAGGCTATAGGGCCGGATAATATTCTGGCAATAGTTCTGAAGATCAGGGCCACTCAGCTCCTGACCTCATTATAGCCTTGGTTTAAACATGGACAAAAGGGCTGAACTCCCTAGGTGAGGTGTGAGAGCGGCTGCCCTTGACATCAAGTTGGCATTTGACTGAGTGTGGCATCAAGGAGACCTAGCAAAACTGGAGTCAATGGGAATCAGGAGGAAAACTCTCCGCTGGCTGGAGTCACACCTAGGCCAAAGATGGTTGTGGTTGTTGGAAGTCAGTCATCCCAGCTCCAGGACATCACTGCAGGAGTTCCTCAAGCCCGCTTGACCACATCCACAAACATTCATTCCCTCCACCACCAACACACAGCAGCAGCAGCAATGTGTACCATCTCAAGATGCACTGCAGGAATTCACCAAGGCTTCTTAGAAGCACCTTCCAAACCCACAACCAATACCATCTAGAAGGACAAGGGCAGCAGGTATATGGGAACACCACCATCTGGAAGTTCCCCTTTAAGTCACTCAGCATCCTGACTTGGAAATATGTTGCCATTCTTTCACTGTCACTGAGTCAAAGTCCTGGAACACTCTTCCTAACGGCACTGTGGGTGTACCTACACCACATGGACTGCAGCGGTTCATGAAGGCAGCTTACCACCACCTTCTCAAGGGAAATTAGTGATGGGCAATAAATGCTGGCCCAGCCAGCGAAGCCCAGATCCCATGAATGAATTTTAAAAATGAGTCAACCCCTTTTTTACAATGAACCATTCCCATGCCTAGCGATCGGCATTAATTCTTGTGTTGAAGTCACCAAGAATTATTAGCTTTTCCGGCTTTGTCACCATAGCAATCAAGGAGTGGAAGTTATCATAGAATTTACCGTTGACTTCCTCAGGATTGGTCATATGGTACACACCAATGAGAGTTGCTTGCCTGCTGCAGTGCAGGGGCAGTTTAAATACCACCAGGCAATCATTATGTTAGGAACTAGAGTCAGTTTTGACTAAGTTATATCTGTATTACAAGTACATTAAGGGTAAGAGGATAACTGGGGAAAGAGTAGGGCCCATTAAGGACCATAGTGATAATTTGTGTGTGAAGCCAGAAGCCGTAGGTAGAATTCTAAATGAATACTTTGTGTCGGTGTTCACAAGTAAGAGGGACGACATGGGTACGGAAATCAGGCAGAAGGACTGTGATATAATTGAAATAATTAGTATAGAAAGGGAGGAGGTTCTAAGTGGCCTGGCAGGCTTAAAAGTAGATAAATCTCCAGGCCTGGATGAAATGTATCCCAGGATGTTGAGTGAGGAGGTAGCAGGGGCGCTGGCAATAATTTTCAATACCTCTCTGGCCACAGGAGAGGTACCAGAGGACTGGAGGACAGCCAATGTGGTACCATTATTCAAGAAGGAAGGAAGGGATAAACCAGGGAACTACAGGCCAGTCAGTCTAACCTCAGTGGTGGGGAAACTATTGGAAGCAATTCTGAGGGACAGAATTAATCTACACTTGGAGAGGCAGGGATTAATCAAGGACAGTCAGCATGGTATTGTTAAGGGGAGGTCATGTCTGACCAATTTGATTGAATTTTTTGAAGAGGTGACCAGGTGTGAAGATGAGAGCAATGCATTTGACATAGTCCACTTGGACTTCAGCAAGGCTTCCGCATGGAAGACTGATAATGAAGGTGAGAGTCCATGGGATCCAAGGCAATTTGGCAAATTGGATCCAGAATTGGCTGAGTGGCAGGAAGCAAAGGGTAATGGTCAAGGGGTGTTTTTGTGACTGGATGCCTGTATCCAGTGGGGTTCCACAGGGATCAGTGTGGGGTCCCTTGCTGTTTGTGGTATATATAAACGGTTTAGGCTTGAACATAGGAGGGCTGATCAGTAAGTTCGCGGATGACACAAAAATTGGTGGGGTGGTAAATAGTGAGGAGGATAGCCTTAGATTACCGGAGGATATAGATGGGCTGGTCAGATGGGCTGATCAGTGGCAAATGGAATTTAATCCAGAAAAGTGTGAGGTGATGCACTTGGGCAGGACAAACAAGGCATGGGAATACACGATGAACAGTTGGACCCTGGGAAGTACCGAGGATCAGAGGGACCTTGGTGTGCATGTCCACCGGTCCCTTAAGGTAGCGGGACAGTTAGATAAGGTGGTTAAGAAGGCACATGGGATACTTGCCTTTCTTAGCCAAGGCATAGAATATAAGAGCAGGGAGGTTATGCTGGAACAGTATAAAACGCTGGTTAGTCCACAGCTAGAGTATTGCGTGCAGTTCTGGAATCGGCATTATAGGAAGGATGTGATTGCACTAGAGAGAGAGTGCATTCCCCATTCCCCTCAGTCACTTGCAGACATAGCAGAGGTGTTGCCTGTAAAGGCATAACAATACAGGATGCTCGACCGAGCTACTTAGATGTGATTGAAGACCTGATTTCAGGCCGGATTCAAGTGTATTGTTGCCACATCATTAACTTTGGATAAAGGAAATTTGGAAATGATAAATTAACACATGACTTATACACACGTCACTATTCAATTACAATATGACTTTAATAGGAATGTGATGCACAATGTTCCTTACTTTTTAGAACAGATCAAAGCATGAATGAAGAAAAGATTAAGCAGCCCATCAAGCATATCATTTGCATAATATACTTTATCTTCTACTCTATCGTACCTGTTGACCATCCACATTAATACTCCCGGACAGGCATCCCTTTGGGGATTAAACAAAATTCACTGATTCCCACAACTCAGTCCTTCCACCCTTGTTGCCCTCCACAATATTTTTTTTGCTCCACTAGCCCAAGTAAAACAGAATTACTGATTGTGTACACATTTTCATGGGAATGCAGGAACAGAGACGGGAGGCTAAATTTTAAATAGATGTCAGGGATCCCACTGGCAATTAAGTGGCTGCCACTGCAGCTGTCATCCTTATTAAGGATGGAGGCATGCCCCCAAGAGCTGTCAGCCCAATCAGAAGGCCAGCAGCTCAACAGTTCCAATTGCAGTGGTGTTGGATCCCAGTTAGGATCCTAGTTTGGCTGGACTTATGGTTTCAGGTTGCGCGTTTGTTTTGGGATGGCCGAATTGGTACCATAGACTGAGTAGATCAGCAGGCCGTTCTTAGGTAGAACGCATTCTATATATTTACAAAGGAACTCAGCAGCTACACTTGTGTACTTACAACTCAAACCCTGTCTCCCATTATAGACTCTAGCTATAGACTACTGAATACTGAGGTAGCCCACACAGCTCTGCTATTAGATACTAAGATCATGTGATTTTCCATTATAAAATTCTTCTTTAAGGTATATTACACAATATATTACCACATCCCTCCCCCTTTACTCAGAAATACATTTTACAGCTACAATTACAATTTTCTCAAAATATCAAAATATTTACACAGGTAAGTAATTTACAAATTCAGTCTTTCTGGGGGTTCCTTAATCATGTTGAATATCTCAGCTCTACAGCTTCAGATACTTTGTTAGGGATCTTCTTTTCTGGAGTTGTCTGAACATCAGGTTCTTCAGTGGACGCCTGCAAATCTGTTTCCACAACTCTTACACGTACAGCCGACCGTTCAGGCACACCTGTACTAAGTTGAGTTCTTTCAACAGGAGACGTTGACACAGTCTTGAGCACTGGAGGAATCATTTCTTGGTACCTGAGGGATCATTTCTTGGTATCTTGTTACTCTCCTGCTGATATGATCCACATGTCTCCGTATGACTCAGTCTTCCACATGGCAAGAAAGAGATCCAGTCATTGCATTTATTTCACCTGATAACCGCTTGGATCTTTCTCCAAAATGTTTCGTATATACCGTCTCTCCTACAGTAAACCTCCTGTCATGACTATGCCAATCATGTCCAGTTTTCTGACTTCCCTGACTCCTTTTCACCTTCCCCTCTAGATTTGGCATTATTAAGCACAATCTGTGTGAGGGGTGGTCCTACAATGGAAAAGAAAATGTGCTAACTTGGTCACTATTGAATCTCCAGTTAATTTCTTCATGCCAGCTTTGAACGTTTTAACCGCTCTCTTAGCCAGTCCATTTGAGGAAGGGTGGTATGGTGAAGTTTTTACATGAGTAATATCGTTCAGGTTGATAAATCATTGAAATTCAGCACTCATAAATACTGTGCTGTTATCTGATATGACTACTTCTGGTAGTCCGTTGATGGCGAAGCTTTGACGTAGCTTGTCAATTGTAGCAGATGATGTTGGTGACTGCGCCTCATATATATCCATCCATTCTGAGTGAGCATCAACAATAAGTAGAAGCATTGTTCCTATAAAAAGTCCCACATAGTCAATATGTAGTCACACCCATGACCTTCCTGGCCACTCCCAAGGGTGTAACGGAGCTGCTGGAGTTAACTTTTGCACTTGCTGATACTGCATACAACTCATCACAAAGCTTTCTATCTCTCCATCTATTCCAGGCCACCATAGATAGCTGCGTGCTATGGTTTTCATTCAGAAAATTCCTGGAATTGCACTATGTCTTTCACTTAACGATGATTTTCATCCTTTTGGAGGAACAATCACTCAACCTCCCCACAATATGACACCCTCCTGGCTGGTTATCTCATATCATCTGTGAAAATAAGGTTTCATTTCGTCGGATTCCTGTTCGTGACCAACCATGAAGAACTTGCTCACATAATTTGGATAAGGCTGGGTCTCGACTTCTCTAATCTCGGATCTGTCTAGCACATACCAGTGATGGATCTAAGAAGTTCAATAATAAAACGAGTTCTTGAGGAACTGGAACATCCTAATCATTTTCGTGCAAGGGCAAATGACTAAGTGCATCAGCATTTGTAATCTGATTTCCAGGTCTATGGAAGAAAGTTTACTCATACACTGCCAGGACCAACGCCCATCTGCTGAGTTTGTCCGGTAATTCTGTTTTTGTTTTGGATTTCCAGCTTCTGCAGTTTTTTGTTTTTATTTTAGCCCATCTTCGTATTCTTGCTGAGGATATGGGTGGCATAGCCTTGTACTCACTGAACAATCTAGCAGAGGCTTGTGGTCCAATAACATAGTAAAATGATAGCCATGTACATACTGGTGAAATTTCTTTACACCAAAGATGATTGACAGGCCTTCTTTTTCTATCTGTGGGTATCCCTTTTCCGCTGTGCTGAGCGTTCTTGATACATATCCAATAGACTGTCCTGAGCCATCATCCATTTGATAGGACAGTACAGCTCCCACTCCGTAGGGAGATGTGTCACATGTCAAAACCAACTCTTTTCTTGGGTCAAAATGTACTAATAGGGTGGATGAGTGCAGCAATTGTTTCACCTTTGTGAAAGCTTCTTTCTGTGGTGTTTGCCAAAACCAACATTGGTTTTTCTTGAGTAGATAATACAGGGCTGCCAGTTCTGTTGACAAATTAGGCAAGAGGTGCCATAGCAATTGATTATGCCCAAGAATGATTTGAGCTCGAAGATGTTTCTTGGTGCTGGTGCCTATGTAATGGCTCTCGCGTTTTCTTCAACCAGGTGTGGAGGCCCTGTGAATCTAGCCTGTGACGTAAATTGACCTCTTTCGCTTGGAACATGCACTTTTTTCTTAATACACTCCCATCTACAAGAAACATTTCAAAACTTCTTCCAAGTTTGCCAAATGCTCCTTTTCAGTGAGTCCTGTCATGAGACTGTCATCTAAATAAACTACAACGTGGGGCAGTCCCTGCAGCAAACTTTCCATTGTTCTCTGGAATATGGTGCAAACTGAGGACACACCAAAAGGCATACATATATATTGGTAATACCCTTTGTGTGTATTAATTGTGACAAATTACCAGGAGGCCTTCTCTAACTCCAATTGTTGATAAGCATGACTCATATCAAGCTTTGTGTAGGCAGTTCCACCTGCCAGCTTAGCATACAGGTCTTCAATTTTTGGTAGAGGGTGTCTTAGCCACTTTATTAACTGTCCATTTGTAATCTCCACAAATTCGAACACTTTGGTTGGGTTTCAGTATGGGAACTATTGATGCTGAGAACTGCACAGGTGTATCACTCACAGTTTCTCTTGTCTGTCCAGTTTGGCGTCTACCTTTTCCCACATTGCATAAGGTCTTATCTTCATGAATTAATCCATAGGTCTTACTCCTACATGCGGATAAGAGGATCGCTCGCCTTTGCCCCTCCCCCGCAATGTTGTTTGCTTGGAAAAAGAACACGAGTCATTCAACATAATCAGACTAATCGTCCACCATTGGGTTGAAAGGATCAACTCTTCCAAACTGCAGCATGCTTCATGGAGACTGCTTCGATGATTCAGACAGAAATTCTACTTCCAATTACCGTGTGTGGTACGGCCCAATTTCGTTTCTCTTAATTTCCTTTGTTAACTTGCTTTATTCTCATCCTTCCTTGCTTTTCTTTGCTTTTCACCTCGTCGCCAGTTTGTTGGATCCTAGTCACCAGTTTGGTTGGACTTATGGATCCGGGTTGCACGCTTGTTTCGGGATGGCCGAGTTGGTACTATAGACAGAGTAGATCAGCAGACCGTTCTTAGGTAAAACACATTCGATTTACTTACAAGTGAACGAAGGTGAGAAGAAACCATTAAGTGGCTCAATTAGGCTCCAAGCAGGTGAGCCATTTGTCACCTTTCCCAACAGTGGCAAAATTGCATGGCAGTGGGAAGACAGCAGACATGCCACTTTCTGCATCCCGTTGCCATTTTGCCAGTCTTCCTGCCTCTCAGCACATCCCCAAAGGGCTGGTAAAATTAAGCTCAGGTATTACCTCAGAAAACAGAATGAAAATAAAATCAGAGAGTTGCTTTATGGCATGGGAGCAGGTCACCCAAAAGAAAATGATGAGTAGGTGTTATTTTGATTTGTAACTATAAAATTCTGTCGTACAGGAAATCTAATTCATCATTTTGAATAATGATTTTTTTTGAATAGCACTTCCATACTAAACAATAGGTTGTAAGAAAATGATTTTTTTTTTAAATCATGACAAAGCTGGCTATTTTAGTGAGGTTTCAACTCCACACAATAACCAGATGGTCAAATATTTTGAATGCATGGGCTGGATTTTTAGGCGCCGATGGTGCATGGAGGCAGACAGGTAAAGAATTTCATGCTGTGTGCTGCTGTGCCGGTTCTCTGGCACAATCCCAACCCTGTGTCATTTTCCCGGAGGTAACTGGGGAGGGGCGAGGATGGCAAATACCTGACCAAAAGCAGCTGAAGCCATTAAGACTGCTTAAAGGCCTACTGAGCATGACTGGAATTTTTCATTCTGCTTCTAGATCCCCAGAGGCATCAGGCAACAGTGTAGCTGCCTGGAGGTGGCCTCCTGGCAGCAGGCCCTCTCCACCTGCCTAACTTCAGATGAAGCCACAGGTCGCCTGTTCCCTCTCCACAATGTCTACTGAGGGGAATTTTTATTTTATAGTTTAAAATGTTGGTGAGAGGGTGCCTCCATCTTGGGGAATCTTCTCTTTCACTTACCTGAAAAGGCAGTCTGCTGCTTCTTCAGTGCTAGAGGGCCTCATAGTGGCCCTCCAGCTTAGAGAGTCCATACACCGTCCTGACAAGCCTGCTCTCTGGCCATTAATTGGACAATAGATGGAAAATCACAGCCAGGTGACTGATCCCCGCAGGTGCAGGTTTCAGACTCCTGAAGTCGGGGCCCTGAAGCCTGTGGGAAAGTCCTGCTCCATGTGCTCTTGTGCAATATTCTTCCATGAACCTTTATTCAGAATCAAGATGTTCAGAATTGAAAGTTTAAACTTAAATGTTGTTGCAAATTTTAAATCATTTATTTGTTCTCACTAAAATTAGATGATCTGACCATTATCACATTGCTGTTTATGGGAGCTGGATGTGCAGAAAGTGGCTGCCGTGTTTTCTACATTCCAACAATGACTACACTTCAAAAATATTTGATTTGCTGTAACCTGCTTTGGGAGTTCTGAGGATATGAAATGTGCTACACAAATACAAATAAAAACAATTTATATTTATATTAATAGTGCCTTTAATGCAATAAAATATCCCAAGGCATTTCACAAGAGTATTATAATTAATCAAATTAGACATCGTGCCACATAAGTTGATATAATGGAAACCTTTCATCTTTCTTTCTATGACCAATCTAAGAATTATGCATTTTATGAATATTTCTAATTTGAAATATTTCTTGGCTTTATTTATCTTTTTCATTTGATACTGTTATTATTTAATTTACCCTTAATATTGTACTTTCCTTCTTTCCTTTCCTGTACTTTCCTTAGGCAATGCCCCATTCTGGGCCAAAAGGCCAATCCAAGATCTCTGTCTATATTGTACTAAGAACATTTCCTAAGGTCTACACAAGGGTATCTGAGAATCATTCCATTTATTAGTTTGACCATAACAGTCTGTTCAAAGAATACTGGAGGACAGCCGCAACCAAGAACCAAACAACAAGTTAGTGCCTTCAGGGACAATGCAGAGAATATCAGATGGGAGAATAAACTGAAAGGATAGCCATACTCAAAGGATAACAAAATAATAAAAACTCTGGGCTGAATCATCCCAGATTTACACTAAGTGCGGTAGTGGGCATGAAAAACAATGTTTTACGCACTGGCTGCAATGGTGGGCTTTCGCGCTGTTTCGTCTGCTTCCCACCTCATTAACTATGCAGCCACAGAAAACACACCATCTCACTGGTGGGCGGCCTCTGAATTGCCATTACCGAACCGTTTCCTCACACGATGGGCCAAATGGCCTCCTTCTGTGCCATTAAAATTCTGTAATTCCGTGGTTCCTCACTCCGGGTATAAACTGCAGCCGCAGTTTTCAATGCTTGCAGCCCAAGACTGCTCCAGTGAAGACATGGCCTTGAAAGCCAAGAAGAGTTCAGTGACCCGTCACTGGAATGCCCTTTGGAGGCCCGCCATGATGCCGCTCCCTACCCTGCTCCGGCAGCAGGAGATCCAGCAAGCTCACCACTCTGGCTTTGGAAGAGATGACAGTGGTGGTCAATGCCAATGCTACACAGAAGAGGTTGGCCATCCTGTGCAGAAAAAGGATGAATGATCTCGTTCATGCTGTCAGGGTAAGGCAACCATCTCATCACTCAGAACTCACAAGGCACATTCATTGGCATCTCACTCACTGCGTTCAAGGAACATCACCACTTACTCTCTCTCACACAACCTCACATCTCCATCTGGCCTCATCCTCTTTGGAGACTGCCTCCTCACCCCTCGCCAT
Organism: Carcharodon carcharias; assembly: GCF_017639515.1. NCBI lineage: Eukaryota > Metazoa > Chordata > Chondrichthyes > Lamniformes > Lamnidae > Carcharodon > Carcharodon carcharias. The sequence continues at coordinate 173,840,663 of NC_054472.1, forward strand.
CTTGAAGCCACTGCACAGATCAACATATGACCCCACACACATCCTGGGCTACCCCGCTTTCCGAGTACAGCCCTCACCCTGCAGCCTCTTCTTTTGCCTGAGGCCACTTCTCTTCCTTCCCCAAGCAAGCTGTTGAAAAGCCACCCTTCCCCTATGGCTGGTCTGGTATGTAGAGACTTGCCTGCGAACCCCTCTAAAAGTGATGTGGTGCTGCCTGAGAAGCCAGACGCTAATGACTGAGAGTGCTGCCCGAAACAAGGTAAACAAAGAAGCCTTATTGTCCCGAATGAAGTGCAGCTTGCCAGGTGTACATTGTTTATGTATAGTTGTGAAACACTGTCAGCGTGATTGTGCCCAGATGATCCAGCATAGGGGGATGATTTCTACAAGGAGGGCTTACTATGAGATGCAAAATTATTGAAATTAGGTTGCCGATGTGCAGTGGCGAGAAATGCAGCCTGCCACTGACGGGTGGATAGCAACTTAGTTTTGCGACAGCATGAAACTGATTTTTGTCCTTCTCGCTATGGCAGCTGCTCACCCCGCCAAACACGCCTGCCACCAATGGATGCGGAAAATTCCGCCTTGGTCTTCAAATACTGAATAGAACTTACATCATTAGTTGACGACCTTCCTGCCTAATATTCAATCTGTTCTTCAGGGACAGCACTGCTGTTTCCCAGCCAGTCTTTTCCAAATTCTGCCTTTCAACACAGTCAGTTACTAGAAAGGGTGCTGACGTTTCTACCAGTTACTCTAGTTATGAAGACACTCCAGACACATTAACAGAAGAACAAATGTATTTCATGCCAATAGGCAGCCAGGCAATCTGCTAACTCCCCAAACTGCTGAAAGGACATAGTCTGGAGCTGTCAGCACACACAAATGCACTAAATGAATAAATTAAAAGTCAAGCATGAGAACAAAGCAAAATCATTCATCAGAATCCACATTAGAAGCAGCATAGCACTTCTTTCCATACCTATTATCATTGCATTGAACAACATAAACAAAGATTTTTTTTTATCAGCCTCTTTACTGATGGCTCTTTCTCTGAAATGATTTGTAAAAAGCTTTTTTATTTCAACATAAATTCATTTTTAAAATATATGTGTAATTACTTCAAGCTCGTAAGGTGCGAAATATAATTTCATAACAAAAATATTTGTTCAAAAAAGTGCAATTAGATTTCACCAGGAAGTTAACAAGTAAGAAGGAAAACTGATAGAAGTATGAAATGAGAGCATAAAATGTTGAGAACCCACAGTAGGTCAATCAACAGCTGGGAGAGAAAAAAACACAAGGGCCATACATGTAACATTAGTCTATCTTTCTGTTTGGATGCTCAATGAATTGCTGCATAGTTCCACCATTAGCTCTTTTTTTCTTTAATGAAGAAGTTCAATGGACGTTCACAGTAAAAGAGTTGACAAAAGTTTTATTCAGCTTCAATCTAGCCATCACTGAACCCCATATCGTCTCAAGACTTTTTTTTAAATATTTGCCTATCACCACTCAAAGAAAACTCTAACTCATTTTAAATGAAAGTACAAAGCCCTGCCTGCTCACCTTTCCTAACCCTACATACTTTCACTGGGGTTGAATATTCCAGACCTCCCCAAGTTGGAAATAGAAACAGGGAAGCCCTAAAAGTACTGGCTCCTGGTGCATGCCATTTCAAGATGCCGTTCCTGGTGCCAGCAATAATCACTTTTGGGGGATTGGGGGGTGGCGATGTAGGGCAAGACAGGAATCTTGCTTTCCTCCCAGTTGAGGCCAACTAAAGCTGTTTAAAAGCTTATCAATAGCTTCTAAAGATTTGAGGTTTAAATTTTTGAAGGGGCACATGGGTTACCCAAGTCTTCAGGGACAGATCATCTGAAGGGAGGCGGGTAAAGATTGGGAAACCAGTCATGGTTGCCACATCACATCACCCCAGTCCAAAAGAGGAGTTACGGGGCAGTGGGAAACTCAGCACTTGGTAAAGGGGTGCCCTTGGCATTGCGCAAATGGCAAGGAGAGTGGGTACTCAGCACCCAGGATTTGAACTATGTCAACTTAGTGTCAACACATGCCAACCCATGCCCCCACCCTTCACCCTTTGCCATTACACCTACCATGCAAACTCAAAGAGTATCCAACATGGGCACACCTCAGGGCCCATACAGAAATTAAATAAAATAAAGTTCTAAGTGTCTATTGCAGATTTTATTTTTAAAAAAACACTTACATTCAAAAAAAGCCATTCACTAAACTTACATTCCGTCAACTTTTTACCATTGACTACTTATCATTGACCAGAAACTGAACTGGACAACCATATAAATGCTGTGAGTACAAAAGCAGGTCAGAGGCTATGAGCCCTGCGAAGAGTAACTCACCTCCTGACTCCCCAAAGCCTGTCCCCATCTACCACAAGGCACAAGTCAGGAGAGTGATGGAATACTCCCCACTTGCCTGGATGAGTGCAGCTTCCACAACACTCAAGAGGCTTGACACCGTCCAGGACAAAGCAGGACTGGCACCACATCCACAAACATTCACTCCCTCCAGTACCGACACACAATAGCAGTGTATCGTCTAAAGGATGCATTGCAGGAATTCACCAAGGCTCCTTAGACAGCACCTCCCAAACCACTAGCATCTAGAAGGACAAGGGCAGCAGATAGATGGGAACACCAGCACTTGGAAGTTCCCCTCCAAGTCACTCACCATCCTGATTTGGAAATATATCGCCGTTCCTTCACTGTCGCTGTGTCAAAATCCTGGAACTCCCTTCCCCACAGCACAGTGGGTGTACCTGCATCACATGGGACTGCAGCGGTTCAAGAAGGCAGCTCACCATCGCCTTCTCAAGGGCAGTTGGGATGGGCAATAAATGCTGGCCTAGCCAGCGAAGCCCACATCCCATGAATGAATAAAAATAAACTTTAACCTCATTAAAAAACAAGATTTTATTCAATTCCTCAATCCATCATATAATCAGGAATTGGAATTCATAGTCCCACTTCGAAGAGTCTATAACGACTTGGAGCTGTCCATCAAAGTGTGAAATAGCAGGCACCCTGCTGTGATATTGGAAGGTTGTAAAATCATTCATACAGCACTAAACCAGAAATGGTAACCCTCAGGCTTTTGTCAACTGACAGAGCGAAAAAGCACGCAAGTTTATAATGTTCTTGCCTCCAATTGTTAGCCCTAGAAATACATCTAATTCTCCAAATATTTGTTCTATATACTGGCAGAATAGTTCTCTCAGCAGGACTCAGCCTTGTCATACTCCTCTTTTCACTTGGAACATTCCTGATTGTCTCTCGACTAGACTGTTGCCCACTATATGGTCCCAATATAAGCTCTGGATAAATCTCACATCGCTACTGTCGATGTCACAGAGTGGCTGGCGAAACTTTCATCCAGTGGAGGTACGGATGACCAGGAGTCAGACCTCCACCAGAGTTTTTAAAATGTTCTCGGGATGCAGGTGCTAGTAAGTCCACGTAATGTTAAGCCTCAAGTATTCTTTTAGTAAGACTGTGAGATGTGGATATTTACCCTGCAGTTCCAGTCAGTTCAACTTTTAGTGATAAACATGATTGAATGTTTTTTCATCGTCTATTTGTTACCCTACTAGTTACACCCTCAAAAAATTCTAATAAGTTTGGCCAACTTATTAGATTTCCTTTCGCAAAACTATGTTGACTTTGTCTGGTCATCCTATAATTTTCGAAGCACATTGTTAAAACTTCCTTAATAATAGATTCTAGTGGTTTCCTGAACAATGATATCAGGCTAATCAGTCTGTAGTTCCCCATTTTTTCTCTCTCTCTCTTCTCTTGAATAGAGTACTACATTTGATAATTTTGAATCTTTGGGACCAATTTAGAATCTCAGGAAAATCATAACCAAAGCACCCACTGTCTTTACAGCTATCTCTTTTAGAACCCTAGGATGTCAGCCTTGGTCCCAGTGATTTGTTGAACTTTAGACCCTGATGTTTCTCCAGTACATTTTCTCTGCTGATATTAGTTATCTTAATTTCCTCACTCTTAGTAGTCCCTAAGTTGTTCCCCATTTCTTGTATATAAGTTGTGTCTTCTACCATGAAGACAAAAACATTTTTAGGCTTCTGATTCTAGAAGCAGGATTGGGAGTTGGGAAATTTCCTGAAATTGTGATCCTGCATCCATCAGTCACCGCAGTGCAGTTGGCAAGATTTTCATCCGGCAGAGGCGTGGATGACCTGGAATCAGATCTGCCACCAGAGTTTTTAATGTGTTCTCAGGCTGCAGCACTAGTAAATCCACATAATATTAAGGTTCAAGTATTCTTCTAGTAAGACTGTGAGATGTGGATACTTACTTTGCAGCTCCAGCCAGGTCAACATCAGCAGTTCCCTGGTATGTTCACTGGGGACGAGATTAAGAGAGCTATCTCTCTAACAATTGCATGCATACACCCATATATATTCTGCTCTGTGCTAGACAGGTCTTTTTCAGTATGTTTCCCTGTTTCTCAATGGTTCCTTTTTCTCAATCTAATTGCCCTTTTTATGGATCCTGACATTTTTCCATTACTCATATTTCTGCTTTCTCTTTGGTTCAGAGCTTATTGATGCAAGAATGGAAGCCCTTAAAGGGTGACACACTAACATAGAAACATAGAAAATAGGAGCAGGAGTAGGCCATCTGGCCCTTCGAGCCTGCTCTGCCATTCATTATGATCATGATTGATCATCCAACTCAATAGCCTGCTCCCGCTGTCTCCATAAGACCATAAGACATAGGAGCAGAAATTAGGCCATTTGGCCCATCGAGTCAGCTCCGCCATTCAATCATGACTGATAAGTTTCTCAACCCCATTCTCCTGCCTACGCCCCATAACCTTTGATCCCCTTACCAATCAAGAACCTATCTATCTCAGTATTAAATATACTCAATGACCTGGCCTCCACTGCCTTCTGTGGCAATGAATTCCATAGATTCACCACTCTCTGGCTAAAGAAGTTTCTCCTCATCTCTGTTCTAAAAGGTCTTCCCCTTACTCTGAGGCTGTGCCCTCGGGTCCTAGTCTCTCCTACTAATAGAAACATCTTCCCGACATCCACTCTATCCAGGCCTTTCAGTATTCTGTAAGTTTCAATCAAATCTCCCTTCATCCTTCTAAACTTCATCGAGTATCGAGTATAGACCCAGAGTCCTCAAACATTCCTCATATGTTAAGCCTTTTATTCCTGGGATTGTTCTCATGAACCTCCTCTGGACCATCCTTCCTGAGGTACAGGGCCCAAAATTGCTCACAATATTCTAAATGTGGTCTGAGCAGAGCCTTATAAAGCCTCAGCAGCACATCCCTGCTTTAATATTCTAGTCCTCTTGAAATAAATGTCAACATTGCATTTTCCTTCCTAACTACCGACTCAACCTGCAAGTTAACCTTAAGAGAATCCTGGACTAGGACTCCCAAGTCCCTTTGCACTCCAGATTTCTGAATTTTCTCCCCATTTAGAAAATAGTCTATGCCTCTATTCTTCCTACCAAAATGCATGACCTCACATTTCCCCACGTTGTATTCCATCTGCCACTTCCCATGTTCTTTGATCCCTTTCACTGCAAGTGCTTTATCGAACTCCTTCTTGAAAATATACAGGGCAGAATTTAGCCCTCAATGGGCAGGTGGGCCCCACCGGCTCGGCGGCGGGCAGCTGAATTCCGTCGCCAAAACGGGCCCTGCTGTCATTTTGAGTGGGCAGGCCAATTAAGGCCCACCCAGCATGCCACCCGACAGGAAGTACTATGCCCTCCCTGTGCCGTGGGGGGACGGATTCCCCAACTAAGTGCTGTCTTAGGGAGAGAGCTGAAAGTTTAATAAACCTAAAAAATAGCAAATTAAAAAAGTTATTAACATGTTCCCCTCACGTGACAATGTCACATGAGATGGGACATGTTAATAAATATCATAGAAACTTTATAAAGTTTTTAAACACAGACATGAAACTTCATCCCGCCAGTGGATGAGGTTTCATGTTTTCTCACAAGCCTGCTGGGGCTCCTGGCCTGCCCACCAACCTTAAGGTTAATTATCCTGTCAATGGCCTCAATTGGCTGATTTCGCTGTCTGCCCGCCTTCCTGAATACTTAAATGGGGCAGGATGACGTCGGGGGTTCCTCCTGACGTCATCCCGCATCATTTTCGCGTCGATGAGTGGGCCCGGCCCCCAACTCGCCAACGGAAAAGTTCTTGTCACAATGTTTTGGCCTCAACTATTTTCTGTGGTAATGAATTCGACAGGTTCACCTCTGGGTGAAGAAATTTTTCCTCATCTCAGTCCTAAATGGTCTACCCTATATCCTCAGACTGTGACCCCTGGTTCTGGACTCCCCCACCATTGGGAACATTCTTCCTGCATCTACCCTGTCTAGTCCTGTTAGAATTTTATAGGTTTCTCTGAGGTCCCCCCTCATTCTTCTGAGCTCTAGCGAACATAATCCTAAGCGACTCAATCTCTCCTCATATGTCAGTCCCACCATCCCTGGAATCAGTCTGGTAAACCTTCGTTGCACTCCCTCTATAGCAAGAACATCCTTCCTCAGACAAGGAAACCAAAATTGCATGCAATATTCCAGGTGTGGTCTCACCAAGGCCCTGTATAATTGCAGCAAGATATCCCTGCTCCTGTACTCGAATCCTCTCACTATGAAGGCTAACATACCATTTGCCTTCTTTACTGCCTGCTGCACCTGCATGCTTACCTTAAGTGACTGTTGTATGAGGGCATCCAGGTCTCGTTGCACATTCCCCTCTCTCAATTTATAGCCATTCAGATAATAATCTGTCTTCCTGTTTTTGCTATCAAAATGGATAACTTCACATTTACCCACATTATACTACATCTGCCATGCATTTGCCCACAGACTCAGCTTGTCCAAATCACACTGAAGCATCTCTGCATCCTCCTCACAGCTCACCCTCTCACCCAGCTCTGTGTCATCTGCAAATTTGGAGATATTACATTTAGTTCCCTCATCTAAATCAATAATATATATTGTGAATAGCTGGGGTCCTAACACCGATCCCTGCAGTACCCCACTAGTCACTGCCTGCCATTTGGAAAAATACCCGTTTATCCCTACTCTTCGTTTCTGCCAACCAGTTTTCTATCCATCTCAATACACTACCCCCAATCCCATGCAGTTTAAATTGACACACTAATCTCTTATGTGGGACTTTGTCAAAAGCCTTCTGAAAGTCCAAATAAACCACATCCACTGGCTCCCCCCAACTCGTTACATCCTCGAAAAAGCCCAATAGATTTGTCAAGCTTGATTTCCCTTTCGTAAATCCATGCCGACGCTGTACGATTCTGCCACTGTTTTCCAAGTGCTTAGCTATTATATCTTTTATAATGGACTCTAGAATTTTGCCCCACTGCCAACGTCAGGCTGACTGGTCTATTATTCCCTGTGTTTTTCTCTGCCTTCCTTTTTAAATAGTGGGGCTACATTACCCTCAATTCTGTAGGAACTGTTCCAGAGTCTATAGAATCTCGGAAGATGACCACCAATGCACCCACTATTTCTAGGGCTACTTCCTTGAGTACTCTGGGATGTAGATTATCAGGCCCTGGGGATTTATCAGCCTTCAATCCCATCAATTTTCCCAATACCATGTCCCTACTAATACTGATTTTTTTTAAGATTCCCCCTCTCACTAAACCCTGTGTTCCCCAACATTTCTGGTAAGTTAGTTGTGTCCTCCTTTGTGAAGACAGAACCAAAGTATGTATTTAGTTGGTCAGCCATTTCTTTGTTCCCCATTACAAATTCCCCTGTTTCTGACCGTAAAGGACCTACATTTGTCTTCATCAATCTTTTTCTCTTCGCATACCTCTAGAAACTTTTACAGTCAGTTTTTATGTTCCCCGCAAGCTTACTCTAGTACTCTACTTTCCCCTTCTTAACCAATCCCTGGTCCTCCTTTGCTGAATTCTAAACTGCTCCCAATCCTCAGGTCTGTTGTTTTTTCTGGCCAATTTGTATGCCTCTTCCTTGGATCTAATACTATCTCTAATTTCAGCAGGTCTGACAGCATCTGCGGAGAGGAATACAGTTAATGTTTCGAGTCCGTATGAGAGTCATACGGACTCAAAACGTTAACTGTACTCCTCTCCGCAGATGCTGTCAGACCTGCTGAGTTTTTCCAGGTATTTTTATTTTTGTTTTTGATTTCCAACATCTGCAGTTTTTTGCTTTTAACTATCTCTAATTTCCCTTGTAAGTCATGGTTTGGCCACCTTTCCTGTTTTACTTTTGCGGCTGACAGGAATAAATAATTGTTGCAGTTCACCCATGCGCTCTTTGAATGTTTGCCACTGCCTATCCAACGTCATCCCTTTAAGTAACATTTCCCAATCCATCATAGCCAACTCATGTTTCATACCATCGTAGTTTCCTTTATTAAGATTCAGGAACCTAGTCTCAGAATCAACTACGACACTCTCCATACTATGGTGGTTCATCCCCAAGGGGCCTTGCACAACTAGACTGCCAATTATTCCTTCAGTACCAAGAAAATGAAATGACTAACCATTCCTCCTCTCTGCATGTATGAGTAAAGAAAAGAGGTGGATTTGAGAAAATTACCTTTTAAAATGTAGCTCAAGAGAGAAAGAAAAGAACATTTCCAAAAAGCAATGAATTACAGAAAATAAATGATTTGTAATATGATAGGCAATATAGGTATCTCTCAGGAAGTACTGCAACCATGCTACTCCATGGTTCTTTTTCTGTAATGCACCATTTCCTGATGTGTATCCTCTGTTTACAGTAAATTATTTCACTGTAAATTATCCTGGGAAAATTCATATTGCTTCAGGCAACTGGTACAATCTTTTCACAATTACTGGTAGAAAAAAATTAAATAAGTATCAAAACACAAAACAAAAATAAAAAAAGATTGTCTGATGATGAAAGATTTTTAAAAATTGCAATAAACGAACTGATTTTAAAAAAGTATTAAAGAAAAAATGCACAATAACAATTGTAATTTCCGTGTAAATGAAAACTTCATTGCCTTACAATTCTAAAATTGCAAAATATACCAATATCCTACAGAACCTTGTGAATTTTGTGAGAAGATTGCACCACCATGTGATTCCCAAGGCTCTGATGATAACTAGCAAAACGCAGCAAAATTTGATTTGTAAAGTTAAGGTAGTACAGCTTCCTTATCTTTTCCACCCAGCATCTTAGTCTTATGGCTGCTGAACTAAAAGTCTAAAGTCACCCACCTGTTCCATTCCTACCAGATCCTCAAATATCCAATTTAAGCCACTTCTGTTTTTAAAAGAAATTGGATACATATTCAAAAAGAACAAAGGAAAGCTATGAGGGAAGATTGTGAACATAGGCAGCTGAGGAGAAACCTAAGTGGAGTGTATAACGTTGTGACGGGTCTAGATAGAGTGGATAGGAAGGCCCTAACTGATCCTATGGGCAGAATCATCCCAGATTTGCACTAAATGCACTAGTGGGCGGGAAAAAGAACATTTTAAAAGCCAACCGCAATGGCAGCTTTTCATGCCATATTGCCCCAATCCCATCACATTAATCATACATTCCCAGGAAACACACCGCTTCAATGGCCGCCACACTGTCACCTTGCCATTTCCTCACTCCTAGTGCCATATTTAAAGTGCAGCCACGCACACACCTCTCAATGCATCCAGTCCAGGACTGCTGCACAGAAGACAAGGCCCTGAAAGGCAAGAAGACTGCAGCCCCCCGATTCAGTGATGCATCCCTAGAATACCTTTTGGACGCCACGGAGGCCTGCCATGACGTCCTCTACCCCCGCTCTGACCGCATGAGGTCCAGTAATCCCACCACTCTGGCTCGGTAGGCGATGACAGTGGAGATCAGTGCACATGCTGCACAGAAGAGGTTGGCCATCCAATGCAGAAAGAAGATGAATGCTAGGTTTGAAATATTAAATAAGTAAACATGGGTGAAGTTTTAGAATGTGAGATGTAAAGGGAAAATTTGTATTTTTAGGTAAACCAGAGCAATGTGAATTTCAAAAGAGGCGGTGAAATGTTACACTTAGCTGGAAATTTTTCCCAAAGCTTATTGATAAAATTGGTACAATGAAAGAATTTTATTATTAGAAAAGTAGAGTTGAAAAGTGTTAATCTAACTCCCAGTTACACCTCCACTAATGCAACAGTAAAACGCATAGATTTTAAAAGACCCAGGCAAAATAACATGATACCATGAACAGTCGAATTCAGTCTGTTTTCTTCATTTCAGTTCATGTAGACAGCAACTTGAGCCTTAGAGGTGGAGGCTTTTCACACTTGTTAGATCTTAGAAATCCTTCCTCTTACACACAAGCTCATTTCCTTTATACATTTGCACAGATCAACATGTGACCTCACCATCATATTGTGATACACCTCTTCCCCAGTACAGCCCTTGCCCTGCAGCCTCTTCCCATGCCTGAGGCCACCTCTCCCCCTTCCATGAGCAAGCCGTAGCCCTGCAGCCATTGAAAAGCCACCCGTGCCTTATGGCTGGTCTGGCAGGTAGAGACCTGCCCATGAGCCCCCCTAAACTTGATGTGATGCTGTCTGCAAAGCCTGGCGCTGATGACTGTGAGTGCTGCCTGAAGCAAGATAGGCAAACAAACCTCGAAGTCCCGAGTGAAGTGCAGCTGGCCAGGTACACGTTGCTTATGTACAGTTGTGAATTGCCTCGGCATGTGCCTGGATGATCCAGCATGGGGGGATGATTCTAGCGAGCTGGGTTTATAATGATATGCAGATGTATTACAATTAAGTTCCTGACGTCCGATGGCAGGAAACGTGGCCCACCGTTGACAGGCAGAGCGGACGATTGCAAGCTGATTTCATGACGCCGTGAAACCAATTTTTGGCCTTCTTGACATATTGTCCGCTCATGCTGCCAAATATGCAAGGAAAATTTCACCCTATGATGACTGATGGTTCCACGATAGGATGGGAATGTTGTTTGAAGCAGAAACAGAGTCCCACATTTCATTGTATGTCATTCCATTTAGTTACACTGCTATGGCACAGTGGATGGTAAATGCTGAGCTGTTCAAAGCACAGAGGGAAACTACAACTGCCACAACTATTTTACAACTTGCATTTATTTCAAGATGCGTGCCTTGAATTCAGTAGTAATAAGACCACCAAGTCATATAGGTTTCTTACAAAACTAAATTAAACCTTTATTAATAAAAAAAATATTTTAAGCACATACATAGGTTTACTCCCCTAGTTAATCTAACTTCCAGTTACACCTTGGTTAAGGCAACAGTAAAACACATAGGCCAGGGTTTTACAGTCGGTGTGCGGGGGCGGGCCCGACACGCCAGCATGTAAAATGACGCATGATGACATTGGTGTGCATCCCGATGTCATCTGCTGTCTCACGATGTTTCGTTTGGCGGGTGCGTGCTAGAAATAGCTGCATGCCCACTTATAATTAATAGGCATATTACGGCCATTAACAAGTAATTAAGTTCAAGTTTACGCTGCCCGTCCAACCTTATGGTTGGCGGGCAGGCAAAAAGGCCAAGTGGCCTTTATGTTTTTTAGGAAACCTCATCTATGAACGGGATGAGGTTTCCTAAAGCTTTTACAAATTATATAAAAAGTTCTTCGGAAAAATAAAAACATGTCCCATCTCATGTGACACAGTCACATGAGGGACATGTTTCATTAAATTTTTATTACATTCATTATTTTTTTTTCAAAACGCTTCAACCTCTGCTCAGGGAGGTTGAAGCACTCTTTTGCGCGCATACGCAAAACAGCACTGGACCTGACTCTCCCTCCTCCCACCGCCGGCACAGGTAGCGCTCACCGCTACTGCTTGCATATTACGCTGGGCCTTAATTGGTCCGGCCGTGTAAAATGGAAGTGCGGAGCCGGTCACGGGCAGTGGTTGGCTCCACGACTGACCCCGCCTGCTCACGCCGAGCCTGCCTGACATAGGAAAAATTCAGGCCATAGATTTTACAAGACCCAGGCAAAGTAACATGATACCCTGAACAGTCGAATTCAAAGTCAGTTTTCTTCACTTCAGTTCGTGTAGACAGCAACTTGAGGCTTAGAGACGGAGGCTTTTCACACTTGTTAGATCTTAGAATTCCTTCCTTTTACGCATAACCTCATCACCTTTATACAGGTTTCTCTTTTTTCAATATAAATCCCATTGTCCCAAACTGTATTTTCAGCTCGACTTTTCTAATAATAAGAATCTTTCATAGTACCAATTTTATCAGTAAGCTTTGGGAAAAATAAACACACAGTTTGACTTGTTCTTCTTGTAAAATTTCACCACCTCTTTTGAAATTCAAATTACTCTGGTTTAACTAAAAATGCAAATTTCCCCTTTACACCTCACATTCTAAAACTTCAGCCAGGTTTACCTATTTAACATTTCAAACCTAGCTTTTCTTCTGATACATCAAAGCCTTCAGACCAGCTGTCTTTAAAATTCAATTAAGTCACATACACACACACACACACACACACACACACACACACACACACACACACACAATTCATACCTTACAATAAATTCCAGTAACATTATATTTTCCTGACATAGGATGTCTTCTCCTAACACCTGCTCTTCCTCCTCCTCCCTCCCTCCTTTTAGAGCTTAGCCTCTCTACGTTCTCCGCCCCATTCCCTAGTACTGCTATAGACTAGGATGTAATGTAAGAACTCATACCTGGGTCAGGTAGACATCTTTCATCCTTGGGCAGCTATCCTAAATTGGCAAAAAACACCCCCTAAAACCTACCACAGAGCTTTCACAAAATCTGCACAAGGATATATTACTAAAAACCACATGACCTCCAACTTGGAAAAGCCCTTTACTTTGCAAAGCTTAGATCCTATACAGCAGTTGCACACCTGCTCTTTGGTGAGTGATGCATGAATTTGTCAGCTGGGCTTGCATAAATGAAAGTTTTGAATCCTCGCACTGTATAAGTCAGTTCCACTGTGGGGCACCAGGATAGCCTGGGTTAAAGCTGTTCCAGTACACAAAGGGGATGCCCTTCCTTCATCCATCATGCATCAAAGCCATGCAGGAAGTGGTTGGTGGCTCAGGCCACACCCAGATAGTGGCGCAACGCCTTCATATGTAAATAAATTTCTAGCCCATTCAGACCTGTTGGCTGTACAAAAAGCAATGTATAGTCACGTTCTTTTTTGGTGCCCCTGAATTATGGAAGTTTATAAGTATTGACACTGGCAATTTTGACCTGTTATAACCTCTATTCCATTTCAAGGTCTAAAATATAAGATTAGCCTTGCAGTATAGTTTGTAAAATATGGCACCTATTAGTTCACCTAAACTCACCTTATTACCCTTATCTGCAATCTGGCACAATTGGAGACCAGTGATTTAAGGCAATCACTTATGTCACTGTCTATGTAACTTACTTTTGCAAGCAGCAATTGAGTTCTGAGTAAGGTGCTACCTGGTGGTTTATTTACTATAAAAAATGTCAATTTACTGAACATGTGACATTTTAAAATTGGATCTTAATAAAACGATTGATTATTTTATTTTGAAGTTGCGATTGTAAATATTTGAGTTATGTCATCAACGTTTATAACATAGGGCTGAATTTTCGGTAGTCGGGTGGGTGGGCCTGACCCAATCGACGGCAGGCACAGAGCCGATTGTCACCGGTGAAACGGGCCGCGCCACCATTTTGCACAGGTGGGCCAATTAAGGCCCGCCCAGCGCGTTTCAGACTCCCATGTTCAGCGGAAAATTCAAATCTACAGATGCCGTTTTCAGACCACCAGTTCCAATGGGGAACCGGCAGTCTGTATAAAGAAAGGCCAGGCAGCCTCTTTTAGGCTTTCACCATGGCCGGCGACTGGATTCTAGATGAGGTCAGGGCAGAGGCGGAGAAAGGGGGGCAGGCTGCAGGGTAGGCTAGCGGGGGGTCAGTGTGCCCCTCGGTTCTTTGATGCCTGCCTTGCTGCCCTCCTGGAAGAGGTGTCAAATCGTAGGGAGGTGTTACTTCCGGAGGATGGGCCCCCTATGTGACCAGGCAGGCATGGCAGGAGGTGGCGGAGGCAGTAAGTCTCAAGATGCTGTGTGGCGCGCAGGAACCCAGAGCCGCAGGCACTTCAGTGATTTGTTGCGCTCTGGAAGGGTGAGTACCATGTCGGCCTTGGCCATTTTACCCAGCAGGTAGCCTTAGCCTTTGAGGCCCCTACACACACCCCCCCCCAGGTCATACACAAAGGTCCCTCTGCCCCTTGAGGATGCGCATCTCCAGCACCTTCCAAAGTCACCTAATCCCATTTGTGACCACTATCTCCATAGCCTAACATGCCATGGCATCGCTGCACATCCAAAGACTTATTGCATCTTAGGAGGGTTTGTACCTCCACCACCCTTTCAGCCAGTGTATCCCACATTACTCTGTCCAAAAGGTCCTCAGCACCTCACCTATCAACGTCATGGCACACAACATAAATAAATGCCACCATGTTAGTCATCCCTATGCCAAGGGGAAATGTTGCCTTCGGTCCACCTGTTCTATCCCCCTCATGACGGTATGAAGGTCAATAATGTGACCTGTCAATCTCCTGTGCTCCACGGCAAATGTCGCAAGTGTATGTAATGTTTCCTCATAACTCCAACTCTCCAGGCCGGCATGCATCCAGGTCAGGAACCTTTGCACTCTCCCCACTCCAATGCCATCTCTCCCATGAAGTGCAGGTCACAAGTGAATGCAGAAGTGAAGATGTGGCCTCGACAGCGTTTTCTGCACTTGCAACATGACCTCCCTTTTCCTACATTCTATTCCTCGGCTAATAAAGACAAGTTTAGCTTTGGCCTTATGTTCCTGTTCTGCTACCTTGACGGGTCTGCCCAGCAAGGTCCCTGTAATCGTTGTGACTTCCCACGGTCCTACCATTACTCATGTATTCCTGTACCTTGTTTGTCTTGCCCAAGTGCTTAACCGCACACTTATCCATGTAACATTCCATGTGGCATTCCTTGGCCATCTGATCATGCGCGTGTAATGTTTGGGCCTCCTCTTGGTTATTTACCACCCCACCAATGTTTGTCTCCTTAGGTTCTTGAAGGTTGAGAGCATTATGAGGCTGGGGGGGTGGGGAAAGGGATGAACGCTATTACTGACTGAACGCTATCTGATGCACTGACCGCGTTGTTAATTTCAGCATCACCACCACATGGCCGCCACGAACAGGTCCAGAGCCACCCCCTTCCACATCTGAGGGGCAACTCTTGCAACTTGCGTCACATCATTTTATCAAGCCAGGCACCAGTGCAGCGACTACCACATTGGTGGAGATTATGACATCGGCAAGTATCCCGGGATACAGTAGAGATGGCACTTCACAATCGCTAGAGGAGATGGCATGGATAGAGATTGCCAATGGCGCCAGCAGCTGAGTCGGGCAGTGATGATGTGCTTCTAGAGATGGCAGCCATGCAGCAGCTGCAGGACAAGTGGCAGGGTGCACAGGGGCATCTGGCAGGGTTGCACGAGGGTGTGCTTCCATTGATCTCTGTGGTGGAGGAATCCAGGCAGAGTGTCAGTGATGGAATAAACCTCAGGTTAGAGCTTCAGGCTTCCTCCATTGAGATATTGGCGACTCTAATGGAGAGGGGCATCCAAAAGATTGAGAATCTTCTGATTGGGTTACGCTCTGACCTGCAAGCCCTCACAGGCGCTAATGGCCACAGGTGGTCATTGACAATGTGGGAGATGTTCTGGGCACCAAGTGTCGCAGCTCGGTGCCCATCCATCTGCAGTGAGCCGGGAGGTCCAATGTGACCTCACGTCGGCGCAACAGCTGCCTGTCGTTGCTACGAGCTCCTCTCAGGGCACTCCGGATGAGGGCAGCAGCTCCTCCATCCCTCTGCCAGTGACCACTGCATCCGTTGAGGCTGCGAAAACTGGGGAGGTACCAGTTCTGGAACTGGCCACTCTCTCCCAGGTGGGGCCAGCACAGGCTTCACGGACCAGAGGACAACCGCCAAGGTCATCGAGGCCAGCAGGACAGCAAAGTCAGCAGGCTGTCTCACAAGCCACACCGAGCAATGGGGTGGCACCTAGGTGTAGCACCTGCAAATGTAAGGCACATTAGGCACTCCATGGGTTTGTCACTGGTGATTTTGTGTTGGCCCTAGATTAGGGAATGTTTCATTATCTGCTTCAAAGTGACATTGTTGTTTATTTTGGTGGCAATAAAATCCACTTTTCTGACCATGGCTGATGGTATTTCCTTTATGCTGTATTTATATCTTTCACAGACATATCATGAGAGTTTGAGTAGACATTGATGTTTCTGTACTAAGCTCTTAGTTGCAGCTGATGAGGTGGAAGATGTAGCACCTAAGTGCCATGTGTGGAAGCGCCAGGCAATGCTGGTCTGGCAGATCCATGTGTGTGGAGCTAGCTGAAAGTTCGTTGGATTGAAGTATCTCAGATGTCCCTGTCTCCTTGGTGTAGTAGCGGGTCCACGTGCTGCCCCTCATCATTGCCCTGTGCTTCCTCATCCTCTGAGCCACTGCTGGATTCATCATGTGCAGCCTCATCTACTGCGTCAATGTCTTCATCGTCAACTGCGTCCCCCCTTTCCAGCACAAGATTGTGCAGAGCGCAGCATGCTACCACTATGAAAGAGACGGAATCTGGAGGGTACTGGAGTGCGCCCCCTGAGTGGTCTAGGCAACGGAAGCGAATCTTGAGAAGACCGATGGCTCTCATCACCACAGCCCTTGTGATGCCTATTGTAGCGCTCCTCAGCTCCTGTTCTTGGATGGCGGAGAGGCATCATGAGCTAGCTTCTGAGGGGATAGCCCTTGTCACCCACCAGCCAACCCTCCAGCCGAGCTGGAGCACTGAAGAGCCCTGGCACCTGGGAGTGTCTGAGGATGTAGGCAGTGTGGGAGCTGCCTGGGTGCCTTGCACAAACTTGCAGAATCTGCATCCTGTGATCACACACTATCTGCACGTTCATGGAGTGGAAGCCCTTCCTGTTGATGAAGGTACCGGGCTCACCTGCTGGTGCCTTGATGGCCACATGTGTGCAGTCCATTGCACCCTGGACGGGGGTAAGCCAGCAATGGCCGTGAAGCCTCTGGCTCACTCTGTCTGGCTGGCATGGTTGCAGTGGAAGTGGATGAAGGTCAATGCCCGTCCGAACAGAAAATCTGTAACCTGCTTGACACACGTGTGGACAGCTGATTGGGAGACCCCACAAAAATCACCCACCGAGCCCTGGAAGGAGCCAGATGCATAGAAGGGCAACTGTGACCTTCAGAGCCACTGTCATGGGGTGTCCACCCACACAGTTAGGGGAGATCTCAGGGCCAATCAGCTGACAGATATAGTTCACTGTCCCCCTTGACAATCGGAGCCTCCTTTGGCACTGCAGCTCAGTCATATTGAGGTAGCTGCTTTGCCGCCTGTATACCCTGGCAGCAGGATAGTGACATCTTCTGCGGCCCCTTCCACCTTGGACAACCTCTTGGCCCTGCGCCTCTTGTGCCTGTGCCTGGCCTCGCAAAGGTGGCTCCCCTGGAGACTGATTGTCCACTCCTGGCCTCCTCCTTATTCTATCCATCCCTTCCTCCTCAGAGGAGTTGCCTCCAGTGGAGATGTCAGAACCCATACCCAGGCTAAATGGAGGCCTCTGGAAAGCTGCGGGCCCGATAAAGATTACTGTCTGCAGACTGGTGAGCTGAAGCTCCAAAGTACAGAGAAAGCTGTTGGAAATTGATCTGAACTGCTGACAATCACACAGGCAAGTTTAAAACACTTTCTGCAATAAATACTTCAGATAAAACATATGCCCTCTGAGCCCACATATGGATGAGGTTTGTCAAAAATCAGTTACCCGCCTGCCCTTTGCGCCCGTGCGCTGAGGCGAAGATCGCAAGGGCTCCTCCAAATCGGTGTAGATTGCCAAGTTAAAGGCCTTAGCAAGGCCTTTAATTAATGGTGGGTGCACGTCGCACTTTATAGCGCGCCCGCCCAGCTAAATATCGCAATGCCGCATGCTGACGTAGGGACGCCCGATGTCAGTGCACGATATTTTAAGCGCTGATGTGCGGGCTCCACCACCAGCACATCAGCCATAAAATTCTTCCCTTGATTTAAATATACTAAAACTGATTATCCTCTGCATTGCCCAACTAGAATTCTAGAAATTGTAAACATGGGAGGAAAAATGGCATTACTCCTTTGCTCTCATTTTGCTCCTGAACATTACTGCTCTAAAAAATTTTCAATGGCTTTGCTGGTGTCTAACTGGTAATTGCACAGTTTTATCCAAATGCCTGCTCAATAGCTTTGCCCTCTGAATTCACCTTGTACTGCTCCTCTAAAAGACTAGTGCTACGCATCTCTGAGCTATAGTTCAGGTACTGTCGATCTTATGAGAAGGGTCCTTAATGTCAAGCAGAACTTTGCAGCCAAAATGTGAATGCTGCTCTTGTTTCCCACACCATCATTCTTCATGCTCAGATTTGTTTTCCCTGTTCCTCCATATTCTAGATGCCAAAAGAATAGATAATCCTAGTGCCCAAGACTTTTCTGGTTTGACTGGATGGCTGATTCAAACCTGTATCTTTTCCTAGCCCAGAGCATGCTACTAACTCAGCTCCAGCTCAACAACGTAGCTCCAGCTCCAGCCACCAAAGCTCAAACAGCTCAGCTACAGCTACATCTCACCAAAAGCTCCAGCTCAGAGCTTCAATAACTCTAAAATGCCTTTCATCTCAGGCTGCATTGTTTTCACACCTCTTTGAAACTCAAATCTTTCCAAATATAAGATCTTTCATGTTTCCCGTTCTGTCTTTGGTTTCAGGCCAATACAATATAATATCTCCTCTTCTGTTTACCTATGGAACTCCTGCAAGATGTAAACAGTTATCTTGTCACCTCTGACTTCTCCTTGATATTCAAACAAACTCTCAACTTATCTAAAAATTCAAATGCTATATCCAACCTATTTACTTGTACCTCAACCCTAACATCTCTATCCTGTTCATGTTTTAAACTCTTCAGACAACCTGTCTCCTATTAATCTTCACCCAAGCTAATTAAATCATATACACACACAGACACACACAGCCTTATTCGCAGAAGAACATGATATTCTCCAAAAATATATTAAAAAAACACCCATTTCTCACACATCACTTGTCACAAGGTACTTCTCCATTGCCTGCACCAAGGCCCACTGCTTGGAGTCCTATTGCCAGGTGGAGCAAAATGAACACATTTAAAATGGGAAGGCAATTCAAAATCGATAAGCGCAGCAAACCAAACCGGCAGACTGAGAGCAATAGATTCTCACTGGCTGAAAAATGCAGGACTTCTTTGCTGCTTAAAGATTTTTTTAACAATTAAGATAAATGTTGTTTATAAATCTGAGTGCTCTTAGTGCTCCTAGTTCGTATATGTATTTTATTGAAACATATTAAATCCCAAGTGGACTTGGCAGGGTGGATGCTGAAAAGCTACTTGTGGGAGAGAATAGCACTAGGGAACACAGTTTAAAAATAAAGGGTCGTCCATTTAAGATGGAGATGAGGAGAATTTTTTTCTGTCTGAGGGTTGTGGTGAATCTTTGGAACTGTCTTCCCCAGAGAGCAGTGGGACAGGTTCATTGAATATTTTTAAGGCAAAGGTAAATAGATATTCTCCCACCACCTGGACGCCTCCCTCTGGATTCTTACCTTCTCTCGATCTTTTCATTGAGAACTGTCGGCGCGACATTAGTCGTCTCAATTTCTCTGCTCCTCTCATCCATTCTAACCTGTCTCTCTCTGAAATTACTGCACTCCATTCTCTCAGGTCCAACCCTGACATTGTCATCAAACCCACTGACAAGGGTGGTGCTGTTGTTGTCTGGCGCACTGACCTCTACCTCGCGGAGGCTGAGCGTCAACTCGCAGACACTTCCTCCTACCTCTCCCTGGACCATGACCCCACGACTGAACATCAAGCCATTGTTTCCAGGACTGTCACTGACCTCATCTCCTCTGGGGATCTCCCTCCCACAGCTTCCAACCTGATAGTCGCCCAACCTCGGACAGCCCGCTTCTATCTCCTACCCAAAATCCACAAACAGAACTGCCCCGGTAGACCAATCGTCTCAGCTTGCTCCTGCCCCACAGAACTCATTTCTCGTTATCTTGACTCCCTTCTCTCTCCCCTTGTCCAGTCCCTTCCCACCTACATCCGTGATTCCTCTGACACCTTACATCACATCAACAATTTCCAGTTCCCTGGCCCCAACCGCTTCCTCTTCACCATGGACGTCCAATCCCTCTACACCTCCATCCCCCACCAGGATGGTCTGAGGGCCCTTAGCTTCTTCCTCGAACAGAGGCCCGAACAATCCCCATCCACCACTACTCTCCTCCGTCTGGCTGAACTTGTTCTCACGCTGAACAATTTCTCCTTCAACTCCTCTCACTTCCTCCAAGTAAAAGGTGTGGCTATGGGTACCCACATGGGCCCCAGCTATGCCTGTCTCTTTATGGGGTATGTGGAACATTCCTTGTTGCAGTCCTACTCCGGCCCCCTTCCACAACTCTTTCTCCGGTACATCGATGATTACTTTGGTGCCGCTTCATGCTCTCGTCAGGACTTGGAAAAATTTATTAATTTTGCTTCCAATCTCCACCCCTCCATCATTTTCACGTGGTCCATCTCTGACACTTCCTTTCCCTTCCTTGACCTCTCTGTCTCAATCTCTGGTGATAGACTGTCCACCAATATCCATTACAAACCCACCGACTCCCACAGCTATCTCGACTACAGCTCCTCACACCCCACTTCCTGTAAGGACTCCATCCCATTCTCTCAGTTCCTTCGCCTCCGTCGCATCTGTTCCGATGATGCTACATTCAAAAACAGTTCCTCTGACATGTCCTCCTTCTTCCTTAACCGAGGTTTTCCACCCATGGTCGTTGACAGGGCCCTCAACCGTGTCCGGCCCATCTCCCACGCATCCGCCCTCACGCCTTCTCCTCCTTCCCAGAAACATGATAGGGTCCCCCTTGTCCTCACTTATCATCCCACCAGCCTCCGCATTCAAAGGATCATCCTCCGCCATTTCCGCCAACTCCAGCATGATGCCACCACCAAACACATCTTCCCTTCACCCCCCTTATTGGCATTCCGTAGGGATCACTCCCTCCGGGACACCCTGGTCCACTCCTCCATCACCCCCTACTCCTCAACCCCCTCCTATGGCACCACCCCATGCCCACGCAAAAGATGCAACACCTGCCCCTTCACTTCCTCTCTCCTCACCGTCCAAGGACTCAAACACTCCTTTCAAGTGAAGCAGCATTTCACTTGCATTTCCCCCAACTTAGTCTACTGCATTCGTTGCTCCCAATGTGGTCTCCTCTACATTGGAGAGACCAAACGTAAACTGGGCGACCGCTTTGCAGAACACCTGTGGTCTGTCCGCAAGAATGACCCAAACCTCCCTGTCGCTTGCCATTTTAACACTCCACCCTGCTCTCTTGCCCACATGTCTGTCCTTGGCTTGCTGCATTGTTCCAGTGAAGCCCAACGCAAACTGGAGGAACAACACCTCATCTTCCGACTAGGGACTTTACAGCCTTCCGGACTGAATATTGAATTCAACAACTTTAGGTCGTGAGCTCCCTCCCCCATCCCCACCCCCTTTCTGTTTCCCCCTTCCTTTTTTTCCAATAAATTATAAAGATTTTCCTTTTCCCACCTTTTTTCCATTATATAAAAAAAACCCCCCACTAGAGCTATACCTTGAGTGCCCTACCATCCATTCTTAATTAGCACATTCGTTTAGATAATATCACCAACTTTAACTTTAACACCTATGTGTTCTATTGTACTATTGTCGTTGACATCTTTTGATGATCTGCTTCTATCACTGCTTGTTTGTCCCTACAACCACATCCCCCCCCTCCACCTCTCTCTCTCTCTATCTCTCCGCCCCCCACACACACACCTTAAACCAGCTTATATTTCAACTCTTTCTTGGACTCGAACTCAAGTTCTGTCGAAGGGTCATGAGGACTCGAAACGTCAACTCTTTTCTTCTCCACCGATGCTGCCAGACCTGCTGAGTTTTTCCAGGTAATTCTGTTTTTGTTTTAAGTAGATTCTTGACTGACAATGGAATCAAAGGTTATCAAGGATAGGTGGAATGTGGAGTTTATAAATTCATGTGCTAAGACAGCCAGGAAATAATTTTCCTCCCTTTGGGGAGAAAGTTCAGGAGTGGGCGCGTGCCGGCGTACTTCCAATCAGTGACCCCAATCAGGGGCGCGCTGCCATTTTACATGGGCGGGCCAATTAAGGCCCACCCAGCGTGACATCCGCCAGGAAGCGCTATGCACTCTCTGTGCGGGTGGTGGGGGGTGGGGGTGGTGGGATTCCCTCAACCGAGAGTGCGTTCTTTTGCACATGCACACGAAGGAGCACACTCATCTCCCTGAGGCTAAGTGCTGCCTCAGGGAGATCAGCGCCAAATTTAAAAATGGTCAGTGGACAAAAGTAAAATTTCCCTGACGTGTCCCCTCATGTGACAGTGTCACATGAGTTTGGACATGTCCATCACTTCTTTCAAACTTTTATTAAATTTTTAAAAACCTTTTGAAACCTCATCCCGCCCATGGATGAAGTTTCATGTTTTTTCTGAAGCCCACCAGGGCTCCCGGCCTACCCGCCAACCTTAAGGTTGGACGGGCAGGTCCATTAATTACTTGAATTACTTTTTAAATGGGCTCAATAGGCCGTTGACAGGTCAGCGGGCACACAGCTGATTTGGCTGCGCCCCCACCGACCTGAAAATTGAAATGATGCAGGGTGACGTCGGGAGTTCCGCCTGACATCATCCTGTGTCATTTTACGCGTCGGCGAGCACGTCCAACCCCCGCACGCCGACCTCAATATCCTGGCCCCAGATATCTGTGAATCTTAGAGCTCTGAAATCTCTCACCATTTAGATAATATGCTTCTTATTTAAGGTCACATTTCAATCTTCTAAACCTTAATGGATGCAGACCCAGCCTGCCCAACCTCCCCTCAGGAGATAACCACCCCCCACATCCCAGGTATCAGTCAAGTGAACCTTCTCTTAACTGCTTCTAACACCTTTATATCCTTTCTTAAATGAGACTGAAACCGTACACAATACTCCAGATGTAGTCTCACCAACACCCTGTACAACTGTAACAAAACATCCCTACTTTTGTATTCCATTTCCCTTGCAATAAACGATAACACTCCATTTGCCTCCCTAATCACTTGCTGTACTGTACACTAACTTTTTGTGCTTCATGTACCACGGCATCCAGGTCCCTTTGTACCTCAGATTTCTGCAATCACTCTCCAATTAAATAACATTCTCCTTTTTTATTCTTCCAGCCAAAAGGATATGTTCACATTTTCCCACACAATACATCTGCCAATTTTATGCCCATCTGCAAATTTTATGCCCACTCACTTAACTTATCTATGTTCCTTTGCAGACACCTTTTTATGTCCTCTTCACATTTTACTTTCCAACCTATCTTTGCATCTTCAGCAAATTTAGTACATTCGGTCCCGTCATCGAAGTTATTGAGATAAATTGCAAATAGCTGAAGTCCCAGCACTGATCCTTGTAGCATTCCACTTGTTGCATCTTGCCAACTCAAAAATGACCCATTTATGCTGACTCTTTGAGTGGAATTTTACACCTCTAAAGTGGCGGAAGCAGATTCCTAAAATATGGCGTGCCTTTCAAATGTCCATTGACTTCGGCAGGACAGTAAAATCTTATCTGTGTAAAGTTCCTCCCTCTATTTCCTGTTAGCTAACCAATCCTCTATCCGTGCTAAAATGTTACCCCCTACACCAGTAATCTTCAATCTAAGTATACCACATCTACAGGTTCCCCATTATCGATGTTGCTTGTTACTTCCTCAAAAAACTCCAATAAATTAGTCAAGTATTATTTCCCTTTCACAAAACCATGTTGACTCTGCCTGATTGCATTGAGATTTCCTAAGTGCCCCGTTATAACCTCCTTAATAATGGATTCCAGCAATTTTCCTATGACAGATATTAAGAAAACTGGTCTGTAGTTTTCTGCTTTCTGTCTCCCTCCTTTCTTGAATAGAGGAGTCATGTTTGTTATTTTCCAATCTGATGGGACCTTTGCAGAATCTAGGGAGTTTTGGAAAATTAAAACCAATGTATCTACAACCTCAGCAGCCACTTCTTTTAAGATGAGGACGAAGTCCATTAAGACCTGGGGACTTTTCAGTTTTTAGTTCTAAAATTTTCTTAGCACCCTTTCCCTGGTGACTGTAATTGTTTTAAGTTCCTCCCTCCATTTCACCTCCTGATTCATGATTATTTCTATTGTATCCTCAGCAATGAAGACAGATGCAGAATATCTGTTCAATTCATCCACCATTGCCTTATATTCCATTATCAATTCCCCATTTTCACCCTTCAGAGGACTAATGCTCACTTCACTTACTCTTTTCCTTTTTAAATATACATCACTATACATTTTATATTTCTAGCTAGTTTTCTCCTGTGCAATAATTTCTCCCTCCTTATTAATCTTTTTTAGACATTTTTTGCTGTCCTTTATATTCTGTCCAACCTTCTGACCTGCCACTTACCTTTGCAGAATTATACACTTTTCCATTCAATTTGATAATATCTTTAACTTTCTTAGTTAGTCATGGATGGTGCATCTTTCCCTTAGAGTCTTTCTTTCTCACAGGGATGTATCTTTTCTGAGTTTTCTGAAATATCTCCTTAAGGGCTAGTGCCCTAGCCCTTAACCCAATTTCCCAATTAACTTTAGTCAGCCCTGCTTCACGCCCTATCAGTTCCCTTATTTAAGTTTAAAACACTAGCCTTAAATCTACTCCTCTCACCCTCAAACTGAATGTTAAATTCAATCATATTACGATCAAAGCTACCTTTACCTCTCAATAATGAGATCATTAATTAATCCTGTCTCATTGCACATTACCATATCTAGTATAACCTGCTCTCTGGTTGGTGCTACAACGTATGCTCTAAAAAAACTGTGCCAAAAGCACTGTATGAACTCATCATTCAAGCTACCTTTATCAATCTGATTTGCCCGGTCTATATGTAGACTAAAATCACCCATGATTATCACCGTACCTTTCTCACAGATCCAGAGACCCAGGGTAATGCTCTGGGACCCGGGTTCGAATCCCACCATGGCAGATGGTGGAATTTGAATGCAATAAAGATCTGGAATTAAAAATCTAATGGTGACCATGAAACCATTGTCGATTGTCATAAAAACCCATCTGGTTCACTAATGTCCTTGAGGGAAGGAATCTGCTGTCCTTACCTGGTCTGGCCGACATATGACTCCAAACCAACAGCAATGTGATTGACTCATAACTGCCCCTGAACAAGGGCTGCTAGGGATGGGCAATAAATGCCGGCCCAGCCAGCTAAGCCCACATTATTTTGTTTGTATACACCTTGTGGTTACTGTTACGGGGCCTATAAGCCACTTCCACAAGTGACTTCTTACTTTTACTATTTCTCATCTCTACCCAGACTGATTCTACTTCTTGATCTCCAGACTAAGGCATTCTTTTTCTGATGTACCAATGTCATCCTTAATTAACAGAGCTACCCCTCCCCTTTTTTCTAGCTTCCCATCCTTCCTAAATGTCATGTCAATGCCCTTAAGTATTCAGGCCCAGTCTTTGTCATCTTACAGCCATGTCTCTGTAATTGCTATTAGATTATACATATTTATCTTTATTTGCATTGTCAATTCATCTGTTTTGTTACGAATGATATGTGGATTCAGATACAGAGCTTTTCGCTCTGCCCTTTTACCAATATTGTAATCTCTAGCGTTATCGGCTGGTGCACTCTTAGGTTTGTACACTCTGTCCCTTCCTGCCATGCCCTGATTATCATTTCACTTATTCCTACCTTGCTCTCTTGCCTTGTCTTCTCTATTCAATTCATCGCAACTTCCCAAACTTGATGCCTCACCCCACTATTTAGTTTAAAGCCTTCTCTACCACCCCAGATATACAACTCACCAGACCACTTGTCCCAGCATGGTTCAGGTGAAAACCATCCTGACAGTACAGTTCCAACATTCCCCAGTACTGATGCCAGTGCCCATGAACATACACCATTTCTCCTACACCAATCTTTGAGCCAGGCATTTAACTCTCTAATCTGATTACCTTATGACAATTTGCTCGTGGCTCGGGTAGTGAGCCAGAAGAGAGTGCGAAAGGAGGACCCTGGGACAGGCAGTCAGCAGCATCTAGAGGAGAGTGTGAGAGGAGGACCCTGGAACAAGCAGTCAGCAGCACCTACAGGAGAGTGCGAGAAGAGGATCATGGGACAAGCAGTCAGCAGCACCTAGAGAGAGTGTGAGAGAAGGGCCTTGGAACAGGCAGTCACCAGTACCTGGAGGAGAGTGCGAGAGGAGGATCTTGGAACAGGTGGTCAGCAGCACCTAGAGGACAGTGTGAGAGGAGGACCCTGGGACAGGCAGTCAGCAGCACCTAGAGGAGAGTATGAGAGGAGGACCCTGGAACAGGCGGTTAGCAGCACCTAGAGGATCTAGTGTATCCAGAATATCTAGCATCCAGTCTATCTCCAAGTAGGAATAAGGGTAAAATAAAGGCAAGATTCAATATTTTATTTGGTTAAGATATGTCTGGGGAGCTCAGTCCTGTCATTTGCACATCCTGTGCTATGTGGGAATTCTAGACGTTCCTGGTGATCTGGATGACCATGTGGGCAGGGGGTTGAGGTGTGCAACTCAAATTCTGGGTTTTGGAGCTTGAGCGGCAGCTACGGCGCATTCACAAGGCTGAGAGGTTTGTGGAAGGCATATCTCAGGACATGGCCACCCCACAGCTTAAGGAAGTGCAAGCAGAGAGGGAATGGGTGAAGAACGGGACCAGGCAGGTAGCGAGGAACTCTTTCAGTGCATCTCGCTCACAAACTGTTTTTCGGTCTTGGAAAACAGTGAGAGTGACGTTTCCTCTGTGGAGGACAACCAGAACCAAGGCCATGGCACTGTGGGTGGTCCAGCTGCTCAAGGGAGGAGGAAGAAGTGTGGAAGGGCAGTAGTGGTAGGGAATTTGTTAGTGAGGGGAGTAGACGCTTCTGCAGCTGTAGATGTGACTCCAGGATAGTATGTTGCCTCCTGGGTGTCAGGTGAAGGATGTCACGGAACACCTGCAGGGCATTCTGAAGGGGGAGAGTGAACAGCCAGAGGCCGTGGGCTATGTTGGGACCAATGACATAGGAAAAAAGAAATGATGTCCTACAAGCATACTTTAGGGAGTTAGGTAGGAAATTGAAAAGCAGGACTTCAAAGATAGTAATCTCTGGGTTACTTCTAGTGCCACGTAATGGTGAGTATGGGAACAGGAGGAGAGAGCAGATGAATGCGTGGCTGGAGAGATGGTGCAGGAGGGAGGGCTTTAGATTCCTGGAGCATTGGGGCCATTTCTGGCAGAGGAGGGGCTGCACATCTGAACAGGAACAGGACCGACATCCTTGCCGGGAGGTTTGCTAATGCTTTTGGGGTGGATTTAAAATAAATTGACTGGGGGATGGGATCTTGAAAAGTAGTCCAGAGGGGAGAGAAGCTGAGATGGAATTAGAAGTTAAAGCACTAGTAAGTGAGACTGGAAGCCAGACTAGGCTAGATAAGAAAGAAGTGAGTTTAGCAAGGCCAAATGGAATATATTTTAATGCAAGGAACTTGAGGAATAAGACAAATGAGTTGAGGGCACAGAGGGGCATGTGGGAATATGATGTCATAGCTATGACTGAGACTTGGCTAAAAGAAGGGCAGGAATGGCAACTCAACATTCCTGGTTATAGAGTACTCATATGAATTAGAGAGGGGAATAGAAGAGGAGGGGGGTCGCAATATTGATCAAGGAATCAATTATAGCAGTGAGGAGGGATGATATCCTGGAAGGATCATCAAATGAGACCATGTGGGTAGAAGTGAAAAACACAAAAGGGGTAAACACGCTGTTGGGTGTGTACTATATGCCCTTAAACAGTCAGGGAAAGATAGAGACTCAAATATGTAATCAAATTTCAGAGAAGCTTAAGAATAATAAGGGGCAGGATTTTTCGCTGAACAGTCGGGCGCACGCCTGACCTGCTCAAGCATAAAATGATGCGCGATGACATCAGGCAAGCGTCCCTGTGTCATCACGCACTCACGCGATATTTCGGTTGGGGGGCGTGCACGGGAGTCAGCAGCACGCCTGCCAAAAATTAAAAAGCCTATTAAGGCCATTAAAGTCCCAATTAAATGCTACTTTTTGCTGCTCATCCAACCTTACAGATGGCAGGCAGGCAAAAAGGCCAAGCAGCCTTTGCACTTTTAAGTAAACCTCATCCATGGGCGGTATGAGGTTTCCAATAGCAGTTAAAAACAAAATATATATTTTAACATTTCATTAAGAACATGTCCCTGCTCATGTGACAGAGTCACATGATGGGACATGTTTTTTAAATAATGTAAAATTGTTTATATTTAATTCTTAAACTCCTCATCTCCCTGAGGCAGCGCGCACCTGCACTCATGTGCAAAGTTGCGCGCTCACCCTCCTCCAAACCCCTGCCACACAGGCAGCGCTAAGCGCTGCCATGTGTGTTTCACGCTGGGCTGGCCTTAACTGGCCCACTAGCTGAAATCATGGTCCGGCCAAGATCATTGTCAGTGGTCAGCTTCCCAACCGTTCCCGCCCGACCCTGCCCAACAAAGGAAAGATCCTGGCCAAGGAAGTAATAACAGGGAATTTTAACTGCCCAAATATTAACTAGGATAGCTTTAGTGTGCAAGGTAGGGAGGGAGCAAAATTAATAAATTGCATCCCGGAGAACTTATTTTAGCCCGTACGTAGAAAGCCAACAAGGAAGGGGGCAGTTCTGGACCTAATATTTGGAAATGAGCCTGGGCAGGCGGAAGGCATATCAGTGGGGGAGCATTTTGGAGGTAGTAACCATAACTCGGTTAGATTTAGGATAGTTATGGAAAAGGATAAGATTGGGCCTGGGATAAAAGTTCTAAACTAAGGAAAGGCTAATTTTACTAAGATGAAATACAATTTGGCCTAAGTGGACTTGGAGCAGCTACCTGCAGATAAAACTGTGTCAGAGCAGTGGGAGGCATTCAAGGAGGAAATAGTGAGAGCACAGGAAAAATATGTTCCTGTAAAGACAAATGGGGGGACCAAGTCCGGAGAGCCCCGGATGTCAAAAGGACATAAATGTTAGGATTAAGAAAAAGAGAAGCTTATGGCAGATACCAAGGCTCAATATGGCAGAATCCATGGAGGATTATAAAAAGTGTAGGGGGAACTTAAAAAGGAAATTAGGAAAGCTAAGAGAGTGCATGAAAAAGCAGTGGTGGGTAGAATAAAGAAAAATCCAAAGGGTTTTTTTAAGTATATAAAGAGCAAGAGAATAACTAGGGAAAGAGTAGGGCCAATTAGGGACCATAAACATAATCTGTGTTTGGACCCGGAAGACATGGGTACAGTCTTCAATTAATAATTTGCGTTGGCCTTCACAATGAAAAAGGATAACGCAGGTATAGACATCAGGGTAGAGGACTATGAAATATTAAAGGAAAGTAACATAGAGATAGAGGAGGTGCTAGCGGGTTTAGCGGCCTTAAAAGTGGATAAATCTGCAGGCCCAGATGCAATGTACCCCAGACTGCTGAGGGAGGCAAGGAAAGAGATATTAGGGACCCTGGCCGTAATCTTCAAATCCTCTCTGGCTGCAGGTGAGGTGCCAGAAGACTGGAGGACTGCTAACATCGTCCCATTATCAAAAAAGGGAGGAAGGGGTAGACCAGGGAAAGAATACTCCCCCCGTCAAGGGGGAAGTGCAGGAGCGGGCGTACATCCGATCGGCCCCCCGATCAGGGGCACACTGCCATTTTACATGGGTGGGCCAATTAAGGCCCGCCAGTGTGACGTCCACCAGGGAGCACCATGCGTCCCTACATGGGAAATGGGGGGAACCCCCTCAGCCGAGACTGCGCTCTTTCGCACATTTAAAAATAGTCAAGGAGCAGAAACAAAATTTCCCTGACATGTCCCCTCATGAGTTGGGACAGGTCCATCACTTTAACTGTAACCTTTATTAAATTTTTAAAAACCGTCATGAAACCTCATCCCTTAAGGTTCAATGGGCAGGTCCAATAATTAAGTCAATTACTTTTTAAATGGCATCAATAGGCCGTCGACAGGTCGGCGGGCACACAGCTGATTTGGCTGTGCCCCCGCCCACCTGAAATTGGAAATGGCATGGGGTGACGTCGGGAGTTCCACCCGATGTCATCTCGCATCATTTTACATGTCGGCTAGCAGGCCCCGCCCCCCCTGCTCGCCGACCTAAAGATCCTGGCTCAGAAAATTACAGGCCAGTCAGTCTAACCTCGGTGGTGGGGAAGTTACCAGAAAGAATTTTGAGGGACAGAATATATCTGCACTTGGAGAGACACGGATTAATTAAGGATAGTCAGCATAGATTTAAGGGAAGGTTGTGTTTAAAAATTTGATCAAATTTTTTGAGGAGGTAACCAGGAGTGTTGATGAGGGCATTTGATGTGGTCTGCATGGATTTTAGCAAGGCTTTTGATAAGGTCCCTCATGGCAGACTGATCAAGAAAGTAAGAGCCCATGGGATCCAAGGCAAAATGGCAGGTTGGATCCAAAATTAGCTGAGAGGCAGGAATAGGGGGTGATGTTAGCAGGATGTTTCTGTGACTGGAAGTCTGTTTCCAGTGGAGTTCCACAGGGCTCAGTGCTGGACCCTTGCTGTTTGTGTGGACAGAAATGATTTGGGCTTAAATGTAGGGGGTGTAATCAAGATAACCAAAAATACTAAATAGTCATGGGGCAAAAGGGGGGGAGGAAGTAGATACAATAATTATCACTAGAGAAAAAGTACTTGGGAAACTAATGGGGCTAAAGGCCAATAAGTCACCTGGACCTGATGGGTTGCATCCTAGGATATTAAAGGAAATAGCTGCAGAGATAGTGGATGCACTGGTATCTTACAAGTAATCTTACAAGAATCCTTTGATTCTGGAAATGACCCAAAGGATTAGAAAGCTGCCAATGTAACACCCTTATTCAAAAAGGGAAGGAGACAAAAAACAGGTAACTATTGGCCAGTTAGCTTAACATCTGTCATTGGGAAAATATTAGAGTCCATTAGAAAGGATGTAGTAGCAGAGCATTTAGAAATGTATAAAATAATCAGGCAGAGTTAGCATGGCTTCATGAAGGGGAAATCATGCCTGACAAATTTATTAGAAGTCTTTGAGGACATTGCCAGCAGGATAGATAAAGGGGAGCCAGTAGATGTAATTTGGATTTCCAAAAGGCGTTCAATAAGGTACATAAGGCTACTTGATAAGAACCAATGGTGCTGGGGATAGTAAATTAGCATGGATAGAGGATTGGCTAACTAATAGGAGACAGAGAGTTGGGATATGGGGGGGGGGAGTTTTCAGGATGGCAACCTGTAACTAGTGGAGTGCCACAGGGATCAGTGCTGGGGCCACAATTATTTACAATATATATTAATGACTTGGATGAGGGAAATAGCTGTACTATCACCAAGTTTGCGGATGGCACAAAAATAGGTGGAAAGGCAAGTGGTGAGGATGACACAAAGGGCAGAATTTTGCCATTGGCGAGCAGGGGGCAGGGCCTGCTCATCGATGTGTAAAATGATGCAGGATAACGTTGGGCGGAATCCCTCACGTCATCCTGACCTATTTAAATTTTCAGGAAGGTGGGCCCACAGCAAAATCAGCTGCGGGCCCGCCAATCTGTCAATGGCCATTGACAGTTTCAATTATACAATTAAAGGACCTGCCCATCCAACCTTAAGGTTGGTGGGCAGGCCAGGAGACCCGGCAGCAAATAGATAAAGCATGAAACCTCATCCACCAGCGGGATGAGGTTTCATGTGGGGTTTTAAAAAGTTTAATAAAGTTATTCTGTAAATTATGAACATGTGATTTTTTTTCTATTTTTCATATTTTTCAAAGCGTAAGCGATCTCACTGACGCAGCACTTAGCCTCAGGGAGATGTATGCTCTTTCGTGCGCATGTGTGAAAGAGTGCACTCTCGCTTTTGGGGAATTTGGGGAATTCCACCCCACCCCCACCCCCCGGCCTGCACAGGAAGCGCATAGCGCTTTCCACTGGACATCACACTGGGCGGGCCTTAATTGGCCCGCACACGTAAAATGGCGGCGGGGCCCGCTTCTCCGATGGGGATCTGCTCTCCGCCCGCCGGAGATTGGGTCAGGTCCACCCACCTGACAGGCAGAAAATTCTGCCCAAAGAGTCTACAGAAGCACTTAGACAGGTTAAGTGCAAAAACGAGGAATAAAATGTGGGAAAGTATAAGGTTATGCACTTTGGCAGGAAGAATAGAGGAGCTGAATACTATTTAAATGGAGGAAGACTGAAGAAGGCTGCAGCACAGAGGGATTTGGGAGTCCTCATGCATGAATGCCAAAAAGCTAGCTTACAAGTTCAACAAGTAATAGATAAGTTAAATGGAATGTTGGCCCTTATTTCAAAGGGAATGAAGCATAATAATAGGGAAGTCTTGTTAAAACTATACAAGGCACACCTAGAATACTATGAACAGTTTTGGTCTCCTCATCTAAGATATACTGGCATTGAAGGCAAGTCCAGAGAAGGTTCACTAGGTTGAACCCGGGTGTGAAGGGATTTTCTTATGAGGAAAGGTTGAGTAGGTTGGGCCTGTCCTCATTGGAGTTTAGAAGAATGAGAGGCGACCTTATTGAAACATGTAAGATTCTTCAGGGGCTTCACAGGTCGATGCTGAGAGGTTGTTTCCCCTTATGGGAGAGTCTAGGACCAGAGGCTATTATCTCAGAGTAAGGGGATGCCCATTTAAAACAGAGATGAGGAGGAATTTCTTCTCTCAGAGGGTAGTCAACCCGTGGCATTCTTTACCGCAGAGGCTGTAGAGGCTGGGCCGTTAAGTATTTTCATGGCTAAGGTTATATATTATACAGGGCCTTGGTGAGACCACACCTGGAATATTGTGTGCAGTTTTGGTCTCCTTATCTGAGGAAGGATATTCTTGCTATACAGGGAGTGCAGCAAAGGTTTACCAGACTGATTCCTGGGATGGCGGGACTGACATATGAGGAGAGATTGAGTCACTTAGGACTATATTCACTGGAGTTCAGAAGAATGAGGGGGGATGTCATAGAAACCTATAAAATTCTAACCGGACTATACAGGTAGATGCAGGAAGGATGTTCTTGATGGTGGGGGAGTCCAGAACCAGGGGTGTCAGTCTGAGGATACGGGGTAGACCATTTAGGACTGATTTGAGTAGAAATTTCTTCACCCAGAAAGTGGTGAGCCTGTGGAATTTGTTACCACAGAAAGTGGTTGAGGCCAAAACATTGTATGTTTTCAAGAAGGAGTTAGATATAGTTCTTGGGGCAAAAGGGATCAAAGGATATGGGGACAAAGCGGGAGCAGGCTATTGAGTTGGAAAATCAGCCATGATCATGATGAATGGCAGAGCAGGCTTGAAGGGCTGAATGGCCTACTCCTGTTCTTATTTTCTATGTATGTTTCTATGAGATAGACAGATTTTTAATCAGTAAAGGAATCAAGGGTTATGGGTGTCATGAAGCTATTAATGCATATAATATTTTGGAAAATATTTTCCTTTTAAAATGGAGGTTTAATCTGCAGGTATGTAATAATTGGATTGGTGCTTTGATGTACTAGTTTGAGATGTTAAAAAGAAAGATAACGTGCATTTGCATTTTTGGAATAGAGCATTTAAGAAATGGGGTGAAAATGGCCCCTATCGAGCAGATACCAAGCCATAGTTTACATTACTAATAAAATTGGTACTATGAAAGGGGTTTCATTGTTAAAAGGTGGAATTCAAAGAGGCTAGTGAGACAATGAAAATTTGAATTCAATCAGTGGCGGTAGGTATAACTTCAGCTACGTTCGGGTGTGCAGCCAGAGGTAATGTAAGATCAAAAGGCAGCTCCAAGCCTCCAACTGGCTCCACAGTAAAAATAACCTCATTTTGAATTCATAGGGCAGGTTTTACCAGTCAGCGGGCGGGGTGAGGCCCGCTTGCCGATGCATCAAATGATGTGGGGATACGTCGGGCGTGCGTCCCGATGTCACCCCGCGTCATTTAGATTTTCAGCTCTGCGGGCGCACAGCCAAATCGGGCTTTTAAATGTTTATCAAATGTTTAAATAAAAGTTGAGGACATGTCCCAACTCATGTGACAGTGTCCCCAACTCATATGACATGTCCCCTCATGTGACAGTGTCAGGGAAATTTTTTTATTACCTTTCTGTCAACTTTTTATTCGGATCTTATCTCCCTGAGGCAGCACCTTGCCTCAGGAAGATCTGTGCACTCTTTGGCACGCATACATGAAAGAGCACACTCCCGGCTGAGGAAATCCCACCACCCCCCCCACCCCCCCCGCCGCCCGCACAGGGAGTGCATAGTGCTTCCTGGCTGACGTGAAGCTGGATGAGCCATAAATCTTCCGCCCACATAGAATGGCAGCGCCCCCACGACTGGGGGCACCAATTGGAAGGCTGGCCACAGGCGCCCGCTCCCGCACCTCCCCCCCAACAGGGGGAATATGTTCCCTGGTGTTTGGTTAAGTCTAAGGGTTGCTGTTGCCTTAATGGAGTTTAGTTTGGGAATTTGTAAAAACTTATGATAGCATTCATTTGTAGCCATGTGTACATATATTTTAACCTGTGTAAATTAATAAAATGTTTCATTTAGTTTAATGTAAAACCTTGAGAACTGGTGGTCTGATCCCTGAGTTTAGAGTCACATCTCAAATATAACACTTAAAATTATTGGTTATGACAGTTGTTTAAAATTTCCCTCTGGGATTTTTTAAATAGTTCCACTTTACCAACTACATCAGTCAGAACAACTGGGGTCCGTGCCGGGAGAAGTTATATTTCTAATTCCTTGATTGGTCAGGAATTGGTGAATCGTTAAGCTTACGAGTATGTGAGGCACTTTGAATTCAGGCGTTGGTGAGATATTTTAGAAGTGGTGACACTGCAAGTTGGCTTTGGCAATTGCTAAGACTTGTCTGGGAGTAGAAGAGATAACTCTGAGTGGGTTGGAGAAAATAACCAAAAATAAGTTAACAGAGTTGGCGGATAAGTTACAATTGGGGTTACCTGCAGGAGCTAGGAAATCTGAAATAGTTAAAAGTATAGCACAGCATCTATAGTTGGAAGTGAAGCCTGAAAGTGAGACATAGCTGGAGGTAGTGAGACTTCAGTTGCAAATGAAAAAGCTTGAATAAAGGACAGAGAAATAATTTTTTAAAAGGAATTAGAAATTGCAAAGATGGAGAAGGAGGAAAGAGAAAGAGAGAGAGAAAGAGAATTCCAACTGAAAATGTTGGCAATTAGAAAGGAGACTTCAGTAGATGAGGAAGAACCCAGTGGGGATATGTTTAAATTTCTACAAGCTCTTCTAAAGTTTGAGGAAGTAGACATTGATGCATTCTTTATTTCATTTGAGAAGTTGCTAAACAGATGAAATGGCCACAGGAAAATTAGACATTATTATTACAATCTAAGTTATTAGGTAGGGGGCTTGAGGTATATGCTTCACTTTCGGAAAAAATGTCGGTGAATTATGATGTCGTGATAAAAGCTATTTTGAGTGCATATGAGTTGGTTTCTGAAGTATACAGACAGAGATTTAGGAATATGAGAAAACAGCCTGGGCAAACTTATATTGAGTTTGAAAGAGTAAAACAAAGTAATTTTGACCGGGCATTAAAAATAGAGACAACATATGCAGCTCTTAGGGAAGTCATTCTTTTGGAAGAACTTAAAGATTCAATTCCTTCAGTAGTGAGCACTCATGTGGAGGAACAGAGAGATGATTCTGTAAGACAACCAACAGAGATAGCTGATGATTATGAGTTAGTTCATAGAGCTAAACCTTTTTTCTGTCACCCTTTCAAATTGGAAAAGGATAAAAAGTGGGAAGGCGAAAATAAGTCAAGTAGTCAGGGAAGAGAAGTAGCTGGAAGTTCCCAGGAAGTTTATTTCTCAGAACAAAAAGGAAGGTGCTAATGGTTGAAGTGACATTCAAAAATTGAGATGTTTTCATTGTAATAAAGTGGGGCACACAAAGTCAATGTGTTGGAGGTTGCAGGAAAAATCTGTAGGAATTATTGGGGTACAGAAAAGCTCTGGAAGTAAAAACACTGTGGGTACTGAGTTTCAGGCACAGGGGAAACCAGTGGTTTGTGTACAAGTGAAACAGGGAGAATCAGTGAAAGGTAAAGAAGTGGGAATGTGTTCACAGTTTACTCAAGAGAATTCTGAGGAGCAGGTCACAGAAATGTTTAAAGACTTTGTATGTGAAGGGAAAGTCTTTCTGTGTGTACAGGTTTAAGTAGGTAAAGATGTTAAAATATTAAGAGACACAGGGGCCAGTCAATCCTTAATGTTGTGGAATAGTGATATTTGTTATCCAGAGGGAGTGTTACTGGAGAAGGTAATAATAAGTGGTGTTCAAGGAGATGCTAAATCTATTCAATTGCGGAAGGTAAATTTAAAGAGCAAATGAAAGAATGGTGAAGTTATAGTTGGAGTGGTAGAAAAATTGCACATTGCAGGAGTTCAATTTATTCTAGGTAATGATCGCAAATGTGGGTGATGCCTGTGGTAATTGAGCAGCCTGTAGAAGTGTTTTCAACAGAAGTGCTACAGAAGGAACACCCTGGGTGTTATAATAAGATCAAAGGCCCATCAGGAAGAACAAAAGAAACAAGATAAGCAGGCATTTCAAAAGCAAGAAGAAAGTGTTGAAATCCAATTAGCTGGCACTGTATTTGATAACATTGTTCAGGAGGAAGGAATGCAGAACAATTTAACTCAAAGAGGCTAGTGGAGTTACAAAAAATGATTTGCAATTAAAACAGTTATATCAGAAAGCTTTTTCAGTAACCAAAGCAAAATGTATTCCAGTGTGTTATTATCTTTGAGGGAATATATTAATGAGGAAATGGCAATCGGATTACATCTCAGCACATGAAAGTTGGAGGGCAGTGCATCAGATTGTTATCTCATTAGTTTATAGAGATGAGATTCTGAGGATGGCTCATGAAGTTCCAATGGGAGAATATTTAGGAATTAGGAAAACACAGAAAAAGATACAGAGGAATTTTTTTTTGGCCAGGATTGCATAGGGATGTAGCCAAATTCTGTAGAACCTGTCATATATGTCAAGTAATAGGAAAATCACAAGCAGTGATTAAGCCAATGCCTTTAATTCCAATACCAGCGTTTGAAGAACCTTTTACCAGGGTCATGATTGATTGTGTAGGACCCCTTCCTAAGACTAAAAGTGGAAATCAGTATTTGTTAACAATAATGGATGTGTCTACTAGGTTTCCTGAAGTGATACCTTTAAGAAATATTACAAATAAGAAGATTATGGAGGAGTTAATTACATTTCTCACAAGATATGTATGGTTTACCTAAGGAAATACAATCAGATCAGGGGTCAAATTTCATGTCACATGTTTAAGGAAGTAATGAACAGTTTGGTGATAAAACAGTTTAAGGCAACAGCTTATCATCCGGAGTCACAAGAAGCTTTGGAAAGATGGCATCAAACTTTAAAGACTATGATAAAGGCATGCTGTCTTGATTATACATAGGACTGGGATGCAGGAATTCAATTTTTGTTATTTGCTATTAGAGATGCTCCTAATGCATTGATTGGTTTTTAGCCCTTTTGAAGTAGTTTATGGTGATGAGTTAAGAGGACCACTGAAATTGATTCATGATAAATTGGTGGGTCAAAATTCAGAAACTACTCTCCTGGATTATGTATCAAATTTCAGGGAAAGATTGAACAGAGCATGTGAATTGGCTAGAGAACATTTAAAGATCTCACAGCAAGTGATGAAATTGAAAGCAGATAAGAAGGCTAAAATTCGCAGCTTTGTTTCTGGAGAGAAAGCATTAGTTTTGTTACCAGCACTAGGGGATTCATTAAATGCAAAATTTAGTGGGCCTTACAGGATTGACAAGAAATTGAGTGAAGTAAATTGTTAAATAAATAGTCCATATAGAAGAAAGAAGCAGAGGGTGTGTCATATAAGTATGCTTAAAAATACTTTGACAGGGAAGAGGAACAAAAAGAGTGATGGTGGATGGTGGAGAAAGAGGTGGAAGTGCAGGACTCTGAAATTGATTATCCTCTAATCAAATTGGATAATGACGGGGGCTTGAAAATTTAAATGCAATATTGAGTAACCTTCCAAGCAAGTGTCAAAGTGATATGGAAAAGCTATTGCAGTCATACAAATCTGTTTGTGGAAATAAGTTGAGAAAGACACATTTAGTTTTATATGATGTATGTATAGAAATATCATCTTCAGTGAGGCAACAACCTTACAGATTAACTCCAGCAAAGTTATCACAAGTACAAAAAGAAATTGATTTCATGCTTCAAAATGATATCATTGGGCAGCATTTTCCCATCGGCAAGCTGGGAAGAGGACCCGCTCGCCGACGTGTAAAATGATGCGCGGTCACGTTGGGCGAGTTTCCTGATGTCACTGCACACCGTTTTGATTTCAGTTCAGTGGGCGCGCTGCCGAGTCAGCTGCGCATCCGCCAAATTGTCAAAGGTCCATTAAGGTCACTTAAAATCTAATTAACTCAACTCAATTTAATGAGCTTCCCCTTAAGGTTGGCAGGCAGGCGAAAAGCCCAGGCGGCCTTCGCATTTTTCATGAAACTTCATCCATGGGCGGGATGAGATTTCACGAACTGTTTTAAAATCTAATTAAAATGTATACATTTATTCTTTGACACATCCCAGCTCATGTGGTAGTGTCACATGAGGGGAAATGTTTTAAAAGTTTAAAAATCCTTTATTTTATCCGTGCCTCAGGGAGATTTCTGCACTCTTTCACGTGAATGCGTGAAAGAGCACAGGGGACCACTCAGGGAATATCCTCCCCGACCCCGCCCGCACAGGGAGTGCTCAGTGCTTCCGGTCACGCATTACGATGGGCGGGCCTTAATTGGTCCGTCCATGTAAAATGGCGGCACAGACCTGATCGGGGGCGCCAATCAGGTTCACGCCCGCCCTCACTTGCCCCCTACAACCCCCCAAATGGAGGGAAATTTCTGGCCTTTGAGTTTGGTGTTAGCATTGCAGCATTTTGAAATTTATGTTGCAAATAATTCATCAGAAACTATTGTTTATACAGACCATAATCCTTTGAAGTTTTTGGACAAATTTCGTGACAAAAGTGCAAGGCTTTTCAGATGGAGTCTATTGTTACAACCATTTAATCTACATATTATACATATTGCTGTAAGAGAAAATCTGTTCGCTGTTGCAATACCAAGAGTGTGAAGCTTAAAGGAAATTGAGACATTTAAAAAAAACCTGGACACTGGACTGGAGTGATTTCTGTTGATACCAAGGGCTTGTATATATATATATATATATATATATATATATATATATACATATTATATGTATATATA
This sequence comes from Carcharodon carcharias, assembly GCF_017639515.1. Classification (NCBI taxonomy): domain Eukaryota; kingdom Metazoa; phylum Chordata; class Chondrichthyes; order Lamniformes; family Lamnidae; genus Carcharodon; species Carcharodon carcharias. The sequence goes on from NC_054472.1 coordinate 173,880,387, forward strand.
TATATATATATATGTATATATATATAATTGTTATGTTAATGCATGCATCTGGTAATGTAATAATATAATAAGTGTAGAAGATGGTACAAGACGGGTTATTAAAATGAAGCCATCTTTTAGAATTATGATGGTTCATTTTCTGATAAGGAGGAGGTGTCATGCACCTTTTGGACGCAGTGGAGGCCCGCTGTGATGTCCTCTATACCCACTCTGGCCACAGGAGAGGCAGCAAAATCACTAATCCAGCATGAAAGGATGAAAGGAGGTGGCAGCAGTGGTCAGCACCAATGCCTTGCAAAAGAGCACAGTCACCCAGTGCTGCAACAGAATGAATGTCACTCTTCTCGTCACTCTCAACTCACACACTCACAAACCCATCACACATCCACAGGGAGCTCACACATCAAGGGACAACACTAATAGCTCTCACACACACCCTCACATCTCCATAAGGCTCATACACCCTGGAGCTCGCATTCTCATCTTGTCCATGGCTCCACTCACCATACAAACATTCCATGCAGTGCCATGTATCCTACTCACACTCTGTCCATCTGTTTTCAGGCAAGACAAGGTGGCTTACAACAGCAGGAAGAGGTCCTAGACCAGGGTTGGAATGGCCCACATTGGGCCCCTCACTCAATTTGAGGAGCATGCCATCGAGCTGACTGGTGAGGATGTGGACCGTGCCTGTAGCAACAGTGAGGTCATCGGCGAATTCCCATGTGAGAACCTGCACCACGTCATCCCTCTCTCAACACAAATGTGAGTTCTCTCTCTCCTGCTTTTGACTGTGCTGCCATGCACTGTTTATCTCTACTTTGGTTCACAGGGAGCTCTGCCAAGCAACTAATACCCTCAGCCAGCCAGACCCTCAGCTCCATCCACATCGTCACCTCCAGCCAAGAGGACTCCTCCTTCATTGAAGAGCTAAAAATAAGCATCACAGCACTTAACCACGTCATCCACCAGCGCTGAGATACATACCTTGGTGGGATCTAGATCTAGAGCAGGCTCGAGTTCACAAACTGATGGTTACTGCATGGACACGGGTCCGTAGCAGGAGGAGGCAGGTTCAGCCGAGCTCCCTGGCACTCGGAGGACTGCTGGGGAAGAGGCTTTTGTGAGGTCCAAGTCAGATGACGAACTTTTGGATTTGGCCTTCCAACTTATCCTGGATAGTCAGCAGAAGGTGGGAGAACATCACGCAGAGCTGTTGGAAGCTCTCAACAGAGTTGCATGTGAATTGGAGGAGTTTGCCCATCTGCTCTCTGATGAAGTGGTGTCCACATGTGCTTGTATGGAGGTCTCCATGGGGAGGATGGCAGACACCAGGGAGACCCTTGTCCAGCAGAACGGGGAGATGTGTGCAGGCCTGCATTCCATCACGGTAGCTACGGGTGAGTTCCTGCAGTGGCAACCCAAGAGGGAAACTTGGCACCTCAACCTCCCTCCTAGGCGCTCCTTCCCCTCAAGGAGTCAGGCCAGAGCCCTCGGGTACCCGAAGGGAGGTGGATGGGCAGCTGGACGCCCCTAGGTCATCCACTCAGGAATCCCAGAGGCTGTACACTCCCTCTGAGTCCCCTTTGCTTGTGACCCCCTGAACCTCATCCTCCATCACTGCAGAGAGAGCAGCTGGACCGTCAAAGCAAGCCAGGGCACCCAAGACCTCAGCTGTCCAAAGGACCCATGCCGAAGACGTCACGGGCAACAGAGCCAACCATTGCAAAGGCTGTCTCCACCCCTGCTGCGGATGTCAGAGCAGCAACTAGAAGACTAAGGCATTCAAAAGTTAAGAAATTTTGATCACAGTTGGTTTCATGGTTGGCACGTTTTGTGACTTTACAATTTGGAACTATATTCACTTTCACTGAATAATTTGTAATGGTGTCTTTCAGCTTCATTGTCAGGCTTTGCGAGTGCTTCCACTGCATCCCACGTGCTCCCCCACCCCTCCAACCGCGACTAGCAGTTCAGATGCATGCAGCCAGGCCACGATTCTGAAGGGAGGAGTGTGTGTTTGGCAGGGCCTTTTGGAGCCTCATGCAAGCACTCTCCCATGCACACAGATCCTTCCCACATCACACTCATCTCAACGCCCTGAGTATTTTCAATGTTGCCTGCTGGGTATCACTTGCAATTGACTGCCTGAGTTGACCTGCATCTCCACCCACGCACTGATCACAATCCCATTCAGCACCTGGTCTCGCCCACTATGATTCTCATTTGACTTTAGATTTGGAAAGTATGGTACTGCCACTTTTTTTTGTGCTCCCTTGTTCTTTCCCTTCCCCAAGTCACTCATTTCCTTTCCCTCATCACTGTCGACCCCCCGTGATCTCAACTTTCACCGCCCGCACCCCAGCCCACTGCCCCCCACTCCCCCCCACCGCCCCCCACTCCCCCCCACCACCCCCCCACCCCCACCCCCCCCCACCCCCGCGACCAACCAGCCACAACCCTATTCTTTTGGGGATGTCCAGGTGAACGTGCACATTCCTTCCCAAAAATCCCATCCCCAATGATATTAACTTCCCCAATCTCCTCCTTCCCAACCCCAAGGGCCATGTCTGCCTCTCAGTCCCCAGCAACCACCTCGCTGTCGCTTCTACCAATACCATCACACCCTCACCCTTCTACCATACTGCCTTGCTCTGCCCCCAGTCATTCTCACCATACCCTTATGCCATGCCCACCCTCAATTCACCCCCATCCTCTCCCCCCACCCCCTCCCCCCCTCCCCCTCAGGAGACAGTCATGGACTCATCAGAGCCCTCCTTTGCACATTCACCTGGACATCCCTCTCCGGACTCCTTCCTCTATCCTTTCTTCTTCCTCGACCCTTACTCCTTCCCACTTCCTGACTTGTTCAGACATTCTTACTTCTTCCTCAAGCCTTCCTTCTTCCTCCAGCCTCACTTCTTCCCCCTTCCCAATGCCTTTCTCCACCCTTTCTTCTTCCTCCACCCTTACTCCTTCCTCTCTCTGTTCTCCTTCCTCCACCCTTACTTCTTCCTCCACCTTTACTCCTCTTCTCCCTGGACTCCTTCCCCTCTCCGCACTCTTCCTCTCCTTGGCTCCTTCCCGCCTCCGAACTCTTTCCCTTACACTTTCCACCCCCATTACACGTACCTCCCCAATTTCTGTTTTCTCCCTGTTACTCCCTCCTCCCCCATAGTCCCTCCCCCCTTCCCAACCTCTTCCCAATTTCTTTGATCCCCCCCAACCTCATTCCTCTGACACCTTCGTCCCCTCCTCCCAACCTCCCTCCCGACACCTTTGTTCCCTCCCTCCCAACCTCCCCCCGACACCTTTGCTCCCCCACTCCCAATGGCCCCCCCGACACCTTTGTTCCCTCCTCCCATCCTCATCTCCTGACACCTTCAGTCCCCCCTCCCAACGTCCCCCCAACATCCTAATTCCCCCCCTCCCAATCTCCACGCTGTGACACCTTCTTACCTCCCTCACCATTCCCGACAACTCTTCCTCTCCCAATTGATCCTAGACTTTCCTCTCCCACCCCCTGGTACATCTCCATCTCCCAAACACAGCTGGACCTTCCTCTCCACCACCTCGACCAACATCCGTTGTGAGCTGACCGTCATCGGTGACTTTCCACCTTCCGTGAGCTGTTTTGCGGTGAAGCCATGTCCATAAGAATCCACCCAGCATGCCATGGACATTCCTCCATGGTCCCGCTGCTGTAGGGCTCCAGCATCTTCTGCTCCTCGGATGTCCACTATGTGAGCAAGGCCCTGGCTTCTGCACATCACACTTGTTTTCCCGCTGACATGGGTGGATGATCCAGTGTGGTGGGATGATTCCAGCCGGCTGGCCTTATAATAATATGCAGATGTGCTACAATGAGATTCCTGATGTCTGACCGTGGGGAACACAGCCAGCCATTGTCGGGCAGAGCAAATGATTACAAACTGGTTTCACAATGTCGTGAAACCAATTTTTTGCCTTCTCGCCATATGTCCGCTCACGCTGCCGAACACACCCGATGCCGGGATCACGGAAAATTCCACCCAGCTTTTTATCTGTACCAAATTCTATGCTACATAATATACCTTTTTATATGCTATACTCTAACTGAAAGGTTAAACATGGAGACTTGTTTTCATAAAATTTTGCTGGTGCAAAGCAATTTGCTTTACAGATCCCAAGAGAAATGATGACGAACAAGTGCCCAAGTAATTCTAAAAGACACTATTGTTTCCAAAACTGATAATAAAAAGGAGCATTTTTAGACTTTAAATATAGTAAAATACAAAGATCATCAAATTAACTTTCTGTGGTTTTGAAAGTGGACGATGTGTATGCCTAAAATGTTAAAACACGGAGACTGGTGAGACCTTATAAAGTTTAAAAGCAAAATACTGCGGATGCTGGAAATTTGAAACAAGAACAAAAATTGCTGAAAAAACTCAGCAGGCCTGACAGCATCTGTGGAGAGAAAGAGTTAATGTTAGAAAGTTTGTTCACCACATCAATGCATGACTAAGAAATATTGAAATATTGATGATGCTGGAGAAGTTGGCTGAACTAAAGAGGATTTTGTTTTGTTAATTAACATTTTATTGTAACATACCTATAAAGTTTAAAGTTTTGCATATAGCCCACATTACACCAAATGGACATATCATACCAAGCAGGACAAAATGTCACCCTAAATCGCCTGTCACGCTATTGTGATCAGCTTAAGTAACCACTATCTTTTCAGCTGATTTGTCAAATACAAAGAACCCAAACGAGGAAGTATTTGCATTTATAGAGAGCCTTTCACAGCCTCAGGATTTCCAAAAATGCTATACAGCAAATGGAGTCCTTCTAACATGCACTGACTGCCGAAACATAGGAAAGCAACTAATCAACTAATTCATAATATTTTCACCAGTAGATGAATCTAGAACAGGTTTGCCCAACCCATGGAACACAGCTGGATTGTAGCCCGCAAAGCCCCTCTGTGTGGCCTCTGGAGTGCAGGTTAGGCGGGTCAGTGAGGTTAAAGATTTCTGCAGGGGACTGCTCATCCAATCACAGGCCACGCTTCTCCCACATTTGCTGCTAATAGGATCTATCAGCAGCACACAAGGAACAAAAACATGCTCTGATTGGAGGAACAGCGAATACCAGCAACTGTGAGTCTGTGAAGATAGAGAGAGACTCTAGGACATCGGGCTCTCCGACCCCCTCCCTGACCCAGATTTGGGCTCTGCTAAGCGTCAGGCCTCTCTCTAGGTCTCTTTTTTGCCCTCATTGCACGTACCACCCCTACATCTTCCAATTTAGTGAGTGAGGGTGGGTGGGTGAGTAAGTGAGGATGAGTGAGTGATGGTGGGTAAGTGAAAGTGAGGGTGGTTGAGTGAGTGAGAATGAGCATGGGTGAGTGAGAATGTGGGTGGATGGGTGAGTGAGAGAGTGAGGGTGGGTGAGTGAAGAATGAGGATGAGTGAGTGAGTGAATGAGAGTGGGTGAGTGAGGGTGGATAGATGGTTCACACACAGAGGCCAGGATATTGAGGTTGGCAAGTGGGGGGCGGAGCCCGCTCGCCGATGTGTAAAATGACACGTGATGACGTTGGGCGGAACTCCGTCATGCCGCGTTATTGGCGGGGGCGCAGCTGCATCAACTGTACACCCGCCGGCCTGTCAACAGCAAATTGAGGCCATTTAAAAATGAATTAAACTAGTTAATGGACCTGCCCGTCCAATCTTAAGGTTGGCGGGCAGGCCAGGAGCCCTGGTGAGCTTCAGAAAAAGCATGAAACCTCATCTACGGGCGAGATGAGGTTTCATGTAGGTTTTTAAAAATTTAATAAAAGTTTGAATAAAAGTGATGGACATGTCCCAACTTATGTGACAGTGTCACATGAGGGGACATGTCGGGGAAATTTTATTTTTCTGCTTGGCTATTTTTGAATTTGGCGCCGATCTCCCTGAGGCAGCACTTAGCCTCAGGGAGCCGCGTGCACAAAAGAGCGCACTCTCAGCTGAGGGATTCCCCCCACCTGCACAGGGAGTGCATAGCACTTCTTGGTGGACGTCACGCTGGGCGGGCCAATTAAGGCCTGCCCATGTAAAATGGTGGCACACCCCCAATTGGGGAGGCCAATTGGAGGCATGCCTGCACGCGCCCACTCCTGAACTTGCCCCATAATGGGGGGAAAATTCTTCTCTGACAATATTCCTGAACTATGCAGTAAGTGGATTTTCAGCTAAAATTGTTTGTTAAGGCATGATCCAATTGTTCTTAGCAAAACTGGAAAGTTGAACACCCATCCATGTGGATTACTGACTTCATTTGTACTGTAAATATCCGTGTATGTGTGTTTGTATGCATGAGGAGAGTGTGTGTGCGTGAGTGTATGTTTGTATGTGTGAGGTGTGTGTTTGTGAGTGTATGTTTGTATGTGTGAGGAGGGTGTGTGTGTGGTGGGGGTGGGAAGAGTGAGTGTGTGTGTGTGTTGAGGGGTGACTGTGTGTGAGGAATGAGAGTGTGTATGTGAAGTGTGAGTGTGTATGTGTTTCTGAGAGGTAAGTGTGTGTTAGGAGTATGTACATGAGGGGTGAGTGTGTGAGTGGGGGGTTGAGTGTGTGAGAGGGGGACGAGTGTGTGAGGGGGGAGTGTGAGTGAGAGAAGTGTGAGTATGGGGTATGTGTGTGTGTGTGGGTATGTGTGTGTGCATGTGTGTGTGTATGTGTGTGAAAGGGAGAGGTGAGAGGGAAGGGAGTGAGTGTCTGGCTCCCTCCCAGTCTCATGGTTCTTATTCACCCTTCACCCTCACCCCTACACACCAACACACAGTCTCATCCATTCTCACAATGGGTGAGTGTGAGTGAGTGAACACCCTGAGCCTGGGAGTGAACTGGACACACAAATTCTCACCCTTTCATGCTCTAAATGGTTGTCTTTATTTATTACTCATTTTTAAAAATTATCAGTTCATTGTTTTGACATTTTTGTTGTGCTCAGCAAGTTGTTTCTTTGCATTCATCAGCTTTCAGCTGTTTTTTTGATATTCGTGTTTAATGTTGTGCCAAATCTTATCATTCCGAAATTTGCTCATTCGTTCCTGAGTATGAGAAAAATTGAAATGTGCCCCCCCGTGCCCACCACGCACCCACCCCCCCCCCCCCCCCCCCCCCCCACCCCCCACCCCCCACCCCAGTGTGAAAAGGTTGGAAAAGCCTGATCTAGAACGTAATGATAAGCACCAGAGTTGTTTTCTCTCCTCCACTTGAGGCAGGCATTGGAAATACTGCCAGAAGCTTATCAACTACTTGCATATGAACTTCACTCAGAAGATCTGCTGAGGGTCAGTCACCAGGAAACAAGTAGATTTGAAGGGCTGTAGCACCACAGCCCTTAAAGTCAAACATGTGGAAGAGAAGCCAATGAGAAACAGAAATGTAGAGAAAGAAAAGCAAGAACGAATGAGCCACAGAAAAGCAAAACCATAATTGTCAGGTCACCCAAATCACTGTAAGCAGTATCACAGGAAATCCGTTGATATTTTCAATAATCAAAATGCTCAATTGGGCTAACAGGCCTGAAGCTGTATAGAGTATAAAATCTTCAACATGCATTTGATTAAAAAAACTAAGCCCAATACTACGGAGAGGATTTTCCCCTCGTTGGGCGGGCGCGGCAGGGCGATTGGGAGCGGTTGGGAAGCCAACCACCAGCATGATCATCGCTTGACCACAATTTCATGCTGGTGGGCCAATTTGTGCATGCGAGCAAGTGTGAAGATTTTTATAAATTAAAAGATTTTATGATGTTAAAAAACATGTCCCCTCTGTCACATGTTAGAAATTGGTTTGAAAATTTTTTAAATTTTTTTAATGACTAATCGAAACCTCATCCTGCCCATGGATGAGGTTTCATAAAAAATCAAAAGGCCGCTTGGCCTTTTTGCCTGCCTGTCAACCATAAGGTTGGACAAGCAGTGAAACATTTAGTTTATTTAGATTTTTAATGGCCTTAATAGGCCTGTTGATTGTCAGCGGGCACGCGCAGCGTGCATGCCGACCGAAATACCACGCGAGTGCGTAATGACATTGGGCCGCTCACCCAACATCATTGCATGTCATTTTCCGCCGGGTGCCCGCCTGCCTGCCCAATGAGTGGAAAATTCTCCCCTAGATGTTTTTGCATGCAATACCTTCAACAAACCATTAAAGAATCTGGCAAATGGCTAGTTCTGGATAAATGTCACACAAAACTTATTTAAAAGTGATTATGGATCACTGGAATGGTCTTCTGGATAGCATAAGCAAAGCAAAAACTCAGGAGTAATTCAAAAGGCTGTTAAAGACTGTGATGTTGGGATTATAAATTTCTATAGAAGGATGGAAGAAAGGGGGAGCTGTTACATTGTTGGAAGTTTTCAACAGAGCTCCAAACAGTGAGAAGGAAATAGATGAGCAAGATTCATAGAACCATAGAATAGTACAGCACAGATATAGGCCATTTAGCACCATCAAGTCTACGCCAACTCTCTTCACAGTCACAGTATCTTTACAGTGCAGAAGGAGGCCATTTGGCCCATCAAGCCAGCACTAGCTCTCTGAAAGACCATTCCACCTAGTCCCACTACCCTACCTTATCCCCATAACCTTGCACATTCTTTCTTTTCAGATGGCAATCCAATTCTTTTTTGAATACCTCAACTGAACCTGCCTCCTCCACCCTTTCAGAAAGTTTACTCCAGACTCCAACCACCCTTTGGGTGAAAAAACTTTTCCTCACATCACATTTACTCCTTTTGCCAATTATTTTGAATCTGTGCCCTCAAGTTCATGATGCTCTCTTGAGCGGGAATAGTTTCTCACTATTTACCTTGTCCATAACCCTCAAGATCTTGAATACCCCTGTCAAGTCTCCTCTCAGTCTTCTTTTCTCCAAGGAAAACAGTCCCAACCTCTCCAATCTATCCTCATAGCTCCAGTTCTTTATCCCTGGAATCATTCTTGTGAATCTCCAATGCCTTCACATCCTTCCTCAAGTATGGTGCCCAGAACAGGATGCATACTCCAGATGAGGCCTAACTAGTGTCTTATACAAGTTCAACATGACCTCTTTACACTACTACTCAATGTGCCTATTAATAAAGCCTAAGATACTATATTAACTGATTTCTCAACATACCCTACCATCTTCAATGACCTATGTACATATACACTGAGGTCTCTCTGTTCCTGCACCTCCTTTAGAGGCTTGCCCTTTATTTTATACAGTCTCGCCAAATCTTTCCTGACAAAATAAATCACCTCACATTTCTCTGCATTGAACTTCATCTGCCACTTGTCTGCCCAATTCACCAACATGTCTATGTGCTTTTGAAGTTCAGGACTATCCCCATCACACTTGACAACATTTCCAATCTTCGTATCATCTGCAAATTTTGAAATTATATTCTGCACACTACAGTCAAGGTCATTAATATATATCAGGAGGAGCAAAGGTCCCAACACTGACTTTTGAAGAGCAATCCAGTTAGTCCCACTTCCCTGCTCTAACCTGTAATTTTTTCTCCTTTAAATATTTATCCAATTCCCTATTGAAGGTCATTATTGAATCTGTATCTACCACCTTAAATCTGTGGCTTTGGTTATTAGCCCTTCAGCTGCTGGAGATTGTTTCTCTTTGGTCACTCTACCTAAGCCCATCAAGATTTTAAACACCCCCTATCAAATCTCCTCTTCTCTGCTGTAAGGAAGACAACCTCAGCTTCTCCAGAGTATGAATGTAGCTGTAATCCCTCATCCCGTGAACAATTCTAATAAATCTCTTCTATATCTCTGCAAAGCTTTCATGGCTTTCAGTTCCCCAGAATTGGTCAAAATACTATAGCTGGGGTTGGGAAGCTGCCTGCTGCCCGCGATCGGGGCAGCACCGCGATTTCACGCTGGCAGGCCAATGAAGACCCGCCCATGGCCCATGTGTGAATCACAAGCAGCAGTGCTCAGCGCTGCCTGTGTGGGCAGGGGGAGGAGGGCGAGTGTGAACTTTGCGCATGCGCGCAGATGTGTGCTGGTAAAGCTCCCTGAGGCACAGAGCTGCCTCAGGAAGATGAAGTTTTCAAGGTAAAAATAAAGGTGTTAAAAATGTTATAAAACATTTTATTATTGATTAAATTTTTAAATTTTAATTTTATTTTTATTTGCTGTTGGAAACCTCATCCTGCCTATGATTGAGTTTTCCAAAAAAATGCAAAGGCCACTTGCCTTTTCACCTGCTCGCCAACCATAAGGTTGGACGGGCAGTGAAAAATTTCTTTTAATTACCTTTTTAATGATAGTAGGCCTTTTAATTGTCGGCGGGCACGCTGCCAACTCCGGCACGTGCCCATCGACCGAAATATTGCGTGAGTGCGCGATGACGTCAGGACACTAGTCCGACGTTATCACGCATCATTTTACGCTTGGTCGGGTTGGGTGCATGTCCGTTTGACAAGCTAAAAATTCAGCCCTATGTATTTTCTTAATTGCCTTGTTTAACTTGTCCTACCACCCTCAAAGGTTTGTGCTCAAAACACCCCAATGTCTCTTTCTTCCTTCACTCTCTTTAAAATTGCATCACCTTTAGCCTGTATTACTCCACACCTTTATGTTGAATTTCCTCTGCCATTTGTCTGCCATTTCCACCAGACTGTCTATGTGTTCTTGAAGTGTATTACTATCTTCCTTAAAGTTTACTACACTTCCAAGTTTTCTGTCATCTGCAAATTTCAAAATTGCACCTTATTGACAAATTTTAAAGCTATGACACAACAGAATATAAATAAGAACAGAAGAAATAGCAGCAGGAGTAGACCAATGTGATCTTTTGAGCCCGCTCTGCCATTCAATAAGATCACGGCTGATCTGATCTTGGTGTCAACTCTACTTTCCTGCCTGTTCCCCACTCACCTATAGTTCAAAAATCTGACTATCCGTAAAAATATTCAGAGACCCCTCCACTACTCTCTGGGTCAGAGAATTCCAAAGATTCACAACTTTGTGAGAAGAAATTCCTTACTGTCTTTGCCTCAAATGGGAGATGCCTTATTCCGAAATTATGTGTCCAGTTCTAGACTCCCCCAAGGGGTGAAACATCCTCTCAGCATCTACCCTGTAAAGTCGCTCAGAATCTTATGTGTTTCGATAAGATCACCCCTCATTCATTTGAACTCCAACGAGTATGTAACCCGCTTAACCTTTCCTCATAAGACAACCCTTTCATCCCAGGAATCAATCTAGTGAACCTGCTCTGAACTGCCTTTAAATAATGGACCAAAATGACACAGTAATCTAATCTAGTCTCACCAACAGCCTGCACAGCTGTAACAAGATTTCCCCACTTTTATACTCCATCCCCCTTGCAACTAAAACTAACATTTCATTTGCTTTCCTAATTACTTGCTGTACCCACATGCTAACTTTTTGTCTTTTATGAACGAGTACAGCCAGATTCCTCTTTACTACAGAATTCTGTAGTCTCTCTACATGTATTTTTATTTGCTTTTCTATTCTTCCTACCAAAGTGGATAAGTTAACATTTTCCCACAATATATTCCATCTGTCAAATTTTTGCCCACTCACTTAATCTATCTCTATCCCTTTATATATTTATTGAGCCAAATTTTTGAAGCATGGCAGAGGCTGAAATGGAGGTGGGTGGCCGGAAAATCCATGCTACCATGGGCCATGACTGATTCTCGCTGCACAACAGAGGCAGAGGTGAGGTCCTGCTGACTTTTGTGCACAAATCATTGAAGGTGGGCAGGCAGATTGAGAAAGTGGTTAATAAGCCAAATGGGATCCTGGGCTTTACAAATAGAGAAGGAATTTATGATGAACCTTTATAAAACAAGGATGCAGCCTCAACTGGTGTCCAATTGTGGGCACCGTACTTTAGGAAGGATGTGAACATTAGAGAATGTACAAAAACAATTTAGAAGAATGGTGCCAGGAATGAGCAGCTTCAGTTATGTGGATAGATTGGAGAAGCTGGGATTGTTCTCTTTGGTAGCGCAAGAGAGGGAGCAGCAAACTAGATAAAACAGCACAAGAGGAGAAAGCAGCACTCCAGATAAAACAGCGTGAGAGGAGAGAGCAGCAGACCAGATAAAACAGCACAAGAGGAGAGAGAGCGGCACTCCAGACAAAACAGCATGAGAGGAGAGTGCGGCAAACCAAATAAAACAGAGCATGAAGAGAGCGTGGCAGTACAGATAAAGCAGTGCGAGAAGAGAATAGCAGACCAGATGAAGCAGCATGAAATGAGAGAGTGGCGGATTAGATAAAGTAGGGTGAAAGGAGAGAGTAGCAGACCAGAAAAAACAGCACGAGAGGAGAGAGTGGGGAACCAGATAAAGCAGCACGGAAGGAGAAAGTAGCAGACTAGATAAAATAGTGAGAGAGGAGAGTAGTGGACCAGCAGCGCGAGATGGGAGAGCAGCAGACTAGATGAAACAGTGTGAGAAGAGATTGCAGCAAACCAGATAAAGCAGCCTGAAGGAGAGAGTGGTTGACCAGAATAAGCAGCACAAGAGGAGAGAATGGGGAACCAGATAAAGCAGCACAAGAGGAGAGAGTGGGGAACCAGATAAGGTAGCATGAGAGGGGAGAGCAGCGGAATAGACAAAACAGCGTGAAGGAAGACAGAGTGGCAGACCAGATGATTGCTCCTATAAAACCACACGAGGGGTAAGAGCAGTGGAGCAGATAAAATAGCCCGAGAGGAGTATTGAAACATGTAAGTTCCTGAGGGGTCTTGATAGGGTGGATATCAGGAGATGTTCCTTCTGTGGGGGACACTAGAACTAGAGGACACAGTATATTTTCTCTTGGAAGGTCATTAGTATGTGGAATTTTCTTCCTAGATAGACAAGGGAGTCAAGGGTTATGGGATCTGACATAAAAGTGTTGAGGCCACAATCAGACCAACTACAATATTAGCGTATGATGAAGCAGGCTTGGAGGGCCAAATGGCCTACTCCTACTTCTAAGTCCTATATTCCTATGTTGCTTAGAGAAGGAAAGGTTGAAAGGAGATTTTATGAAGGTGCTCAAAATCATGAGGGGTCTGGACAGAGTACAGGGAGAAACTGTTCCCATTAGTGGAAGGATCGAGAACCGTGGATTCAAGTTAAGATAAAAAGCATAAGAACAAAAGGCATCATGAGAAAAATGATTTTTTACTCAGCTAGTGATTAGGATCTGGAATGCACTACCTGAGAATGTGGTGGATGCAGATTTAATCAAGTTTTTCAAAAGAGAATTGGATTATGCAAAGAGAAAAACTTTGCAGCACTACATAAAAAGGTAGAATGGTGGTACTAACTGAGCTGCTCTTGCAGAGAGCTGGCAAGGATGCAAAAGGCCAAATGGCCCCCTTCTCCACTCTAAGCATTCAATGATTGGAACTGTTTGAGGCTTAAGTAGATCATTTGCAATCCTGTTGCTGTTTTTGACCCCAAGATGACCTTCTTATGGGTGCCATTACAAAGACTGTCCTTTTCCATCTTTGTAACATGACTGATTCCTCCCCTGTCTTAGTTCATCTGCTGCTGTAACCCTAATGTATGACTTTCTTACCTCTAGATTTGATTATTCCAATATGCTCCTGGCCAACCTCCTATGTTCTGCCCCCCGTAAACTTGAGGTCATCCTAAGCTCTGCTCACTGTGCCCTAACTCACCCCCAGATCTTTCATCCATCACCGCTGTGCTTGATTTTAAAATTATCTTTCTTGTTTCCAAATCCATGGTCTTTCCCCTCCCTACTTCTGTAATTTTCTCCAGTCCCTCGTATCTCTGAGAGATCTTTGCTCCCCCAATTTTGGATTCTTAAGCATCCACAATTTTAATCACTCCATGATAGGCAACTGTGTCATCTCAGCTGCCAAGGCCCTAAGCTCTGTAAATGCCTCCTTAAACCTCTTCCATCTCTCTCCATCTCTTCCTCCTTTTTTGATGTCCCTTAAAGCCTATGTCTTTGATCAAACTTCTGGTCACAAGCCCTGATATCTCCTTATGTTATTTGATATCAAGTTTTAGTTTGATAACACTCATAAGACCATAAGACATAGGAGCAGAAGTAGGCCATTCGACCCATCGAGTCTGCTCCGCCATTCAATGAGGTCATGGTTGATCTGATAGTCCTCAGCTCCACTTTCCTGCCTTTCCCCCATAATCCTTGATTCCCTTACTGATTAAAAATCTGTCTTTCTCCCTTTTTAATAGACTAAATGACCCAGTTTCTACAGCCTGCTGCGATAAAGAATTCCACAGGTTAATAGCCTCTGAGAGAAGAAATTCCTCCTCATCTCTGTTTTAAATGCGTGACCCCTGACTCTGAGATTATGCCCTCTGGTCTTCACCCCTGTGAAGTGCCTCAGAATGCTTTTGTTAAAGGTACTATACAACTACAAGTTGTTGTTCTTGATTGAGACCTTTAGGCTGCCAATGCCAGGTGTCAAGTGCAAAAGTCTCAGGGAGGGCAAACCAGGTTAATCCACTCCCCTCCCAACCAACAGGTCAGGCTAGCCCAACCATAGACAAGCCCAGACATCCCAGGACAGTGTTGAAGGGAAATAGACTAGGTAAGCCGGACTTCTGTTCCTTGAAGCCGCAGAAGTGCCAGATAATGATCATCTCCAATGAGAGACAGTCTAGTACCAGCCACATAAATATTGTGGTACAGAAGCAGGTCACAGTTTGGGTATTCTGCAGTGAGTGACTCACCTCCAGACTCCCCAAAACATTTCCACTACCTATGAGGCATTGGTTAGGACAGCTCCCCATTTGCTCAGATGAGTGAGCTCCAACACACCCAAGGAAATCAACACCATCCAGGACAAAGCAGATGACTTGATTGGCAACCTATCCATTACGTTAAATATTCACTTCCTCCACCACCAGCACACTGTAGCTGCAGTGTGTTGAACCTATAAAATACCCTCCTGTAGCTTACCAAGGCTTCTTTAATAGCAACCTCTAGCACCTTGAAGAACAAAAGCAACAAACACATGGGAACACCACCATCTCCATGTTCCGCTTCAAGTCAAACACCACCATGATTTAAAAATATATTGCCATTCCTTCATCAGCCCTGGGTCAAAATCCTAGAACTCCTTACTTAACAGCATTGTGGGAACACCTTCATCATGCGGCTGAATGGTCTAATCCTACGTATTTATGTATCTACTAAAACTTATCAAGGTGTATTTTTGTCTTCACTGCCTGGATATAATCTAGTGGAACAAATTGCCCAACCTTTTTAAAATGCATCCAATTTTCATTTCATTGGAAGGGCTTTGCCACCTCACAGAATGTTTCTCACAATGAAACAAAGATGATATGCATTGGCTAGTCACTGGTTATTCTTTACATATCATGCTCTAGAATTAAACCTTTACAGGTTACATGGAATTTGAACGGAAACAAGTGACTTGTTCCAATTAGTCTATGGGCAGAATTTTACGGCCCATCCTTCAGGCAGGATTTTCCGGTCCCACCAAAGTCAATGGACTTTTGAATGGCTTGCCGCAGTTTAAGACCCTGGCCCCATCTCCGTCCTATGTTTCTGTTGCGACTCAAGCCTCCTCCCAACCTACTTCATCTAAACCTATCAGCATAATCTTATGTCCTTTCCTCTCTCTTGTGGGCAGCATTGCACTCGTGTTAGGAAGGCTTAGCGGGGGCAGTTGGGAAGCTGATCGGCACCAGAAGGCAATTTCACGCTGGTGGGCCAATTAAGGCCTGCCTAGCATGAAACACGAGCAGCAGCACTAAGCGCTGCCTGTGCGGATAGGGGGCGAGCTGGGTGAGCGTCACGCATGCATGCCAGTGCACACTATGAAAAAATAATTTAAAAAAATAACATAATGAAACATGTCCCCTCATATGACTCTGTCACATGAGCAGGGCCATATTATTAATGAAAAGTTAGCTTTTATTTTATTTTTATTTCCTTTTGGAAACCTCATCCCGCCCACGGATGAGGTTGCCAAAAAAAGTGCAAAGGCCGCTTGGCCTTTTCGCCTGCCGCCAACCGTAAGGTTGGACAGGCAGCAAAAAACTTCTTTTAATTAAATTTTTAATGGCCTTACTAGGCCTTTTAATTGTCAGCAGCATTCCCGCCGACCAAAATATCATCATGATGCATCATTTGACGCTCAGTCGGGTCGGGCGCGCACCCACCCGCTGAGCAAAAAATTTTACCCTGTGTATTCCTAGCTTCCCCTTAAATGATTCTATGTTATTTACATGCATCTCTTCTGCAGATGACGCTTTATATTTTAATAGAACAATACAAATTAATACACATTTCAAATATATGCAGTAAATCACAATATGCAATATTGAATTGCTTTGCACCTAACTCCACATCCAGACCAAGAAGCATAGCTCCTTATTTTACCCTTTATCACCACTGTGAAAAAAATCATTACGTACATGGTGTTGTCACAACCCATGAAAAGGAACAGAAAGGAATGTACTTACAATTAAAGCCTGGCTTGATTTTTTCATTAACTTGGAGGCTGTAAATTGTAATTTGAAACAAGGCATGCAGCAGCAGAAAGGTGAGGCTTGTAAAGCACAAGGTTTTCAGTAAGCGGCCTGTGTGTCCTGGAATAAAACAAAAATCCAATAATAAGTTCCCAGTAAGAAATTATAATTAAATCAAATGACCAGTTAACTGTAATACTGCCAATCAATATGTGCTGAACTTTACAATTCATGGCTTTCCTGTTGTCTGGCTCACAACAGGACTACATTTTCCATTGTGAATAATAATCACCATCAGTATCTCCATTTCAATTTTTATATGCATCCATAATGCATTTGCATTCTTTTTTTTCCAGTTTTAGGTGCACAATGATAACCATAGGCTTATCCAAGAAACAACTTACCCCTCATTCAAATGATTTTGAAGACTATAGATCCTCACCATATGGGGTACAATGGTTTAATTGTAGAGAAGGGGGGAATGTTATCCTTGGAGCAAAGAATGTTAAGAGATTTAATAGAGGTGTTTAAAATTATGAAGAGTTTTGATAAAGTAATTAAGGAAAAAAGAATTCCAACGGCAGAAGAATCGATAACCTGGCGTCACAGATTTAAAATATTTGACAAAAGAACCAAAGAGCAGGTAAGGAGAAATTAGGCAGCAAGGTGTTATGATTTGGAATGTGCTGACTGAAAGGGTACTGGAAGAAGATTCAATAACAAATTTCAAAAGGGAATTGAATAGATGCTTGAAAAGGAAACATTGCAGGGCTATGGGGAAAGATTGCTCTTTCAAAGAAACGGCACAGGCATATTAGTCTGAATTGCCTCCTTCTGTGCTGTATAATTCTATGCTTCTACTTCTATGATTCTAAACCAAGGAATGTGCATTTGATTTTGGTAACTTCATCTAACTTTCATATCAAAATTAAAAGATATTTGCCTTACATGGATACATAAGGTGAATTAGAGGAAACCATAATCATAAAAATTAACTGATTGCTTTTCATTTGCTTTTCATTTTTGATCCTCAATACAATAAACTAAAGAAACAACTCTGTCATAAAAAAACATTTGCCAATTTTTCTGAGTTAGCTTGTCTGAATGACAGCAGAAGTTATAGTGCTAAAATTGGTCACAATCCATTCAGCTGTCAGGATGAGGAGAACTTGAACTGTCTCTCCTAAATGCTTTCCTATTGGTATATGCGCATATGCACACATGTGCATGAATGACATAGCTGAGGACAGAATTGGATTTGTCTGTGAATGGTGAATAGACTGCTCCCATACTTATTTTGGATGATACATGAAGAAAATCTCATGACGCAGAGGGCTATTGGGCTAATGGAACCATATGCCAGCAAGAAACAGTAACATCAGGAGAAAAGGGGAGGAATAGAGAGAACAATTAAATTGGAACATAATCAGTAACCTCATAGCCCGGCATTTCCCCCACCATCAAATCAAGGGATCAACCCTGGTTCAGTGAAGGGTTCAGGAGGGCATGCCAGGAGCAGCACCTGGCATACCTAAAGATGAGGTGTCAACCTGGTGATGCTATAACACAGGACTACTTGCGTGCCAGACAGCATAAGCAGCAAGTGATAGAGCTAAGCGATTCCACAACCAACGAGTCAGATCTAAGCTCTGCAGTCCTGCCACATCCAATCGTGAATGGTAGTGGATAATTAAACAACTTACTAGAGGAGGTGGCTCTACAAATATCCCCATCTTCAATGATGGGGGAGCCCAGCACATCAGTGCAAAATATAAGGCATTTGCTACAATCTTCAGCCAGAAGTACTGAGTGGATGATCCATCTCCGCCTCCTCCAAAGGTCTCCAGCTGGCCCAGCCAGCGAAGCCCACATCCTGTGAATGAATAATAAAAAAAATCACAGATGCCAATCTTCAGCCAATTCAATTCACTCCACGTGATATCAAGAAACGGCTGAAGGCATTGGATATTGCAAAGGCTATGAGCCCTAACAATATTCTGGCAATAATACTGAAGACTTGTGCTCCAGAACTTGCCGCACTCCTAGCCAAGCTGTTCTAGTCCAGCTACAACACTGGCATCTACCCGACTATGTGGAAAATTGCCCAGGTATGTCCTGTACACAAAAAGCAAGACAAATCCAACCTCAAATCCATCTCAGCTTCCTCCAGAGGTCCCCAGCTGGCCCAGCCAGTGAAGCCCACATCCTGTGAATGAATGGGCCAATTACCACCCCATCAGTCTACTCTCCATCATCAGTAAAGTAATGGAAGGGGTCATCAACAGTGCTATCAAGCAGCACTTGCTTAGGAATAACCTGGTCACTGACACCCAGTTTGGGTTCCGCCAGAACCACTCAGCTCCTGACCTCATTACAGCCTTGGGTCCAACATGGACAAAAGAGCTGAACTCCCAAGGTGAGGTGAGTGTGACTGCCCTTGACATCAAGACCGCATTTGACCGAGTGTGGCATTAAGGAACCCTAGCAAAACTGGAGTCAATGGAAATCAGGGGGATAACTCTCCACTGGTTGGAGTCATACCTAGCACAAAGGAAGATGATTGTGGTTGTTGGAGGTCAGTCATCTCAGCTCCAGGGCATCACTGCAGGAGTTCCTCAGGGTAGTGTCCTCACCCCAACCATCTTCAGCTGCTTCATGAATGACCTTCCTTCCATCATAATTGGGAATGTTCACTGATGACTGCACAATGTTCAGCACCATTCGCAACTGCTCAGATACTGAAGCAGTCCATGTCCAAAGGCAGCAACACCTGGATAATATCCAGGCTTGGGCTGACAAGTGGCAAGTAACATTCATGCCACACAAGTGCCAGGCAATGACCATCTCCAACAAGAGAGAATCCAACCATTGTCCCTTGACATTCAATGGCATTACCATCACTGAATCCCCCACTATCAACATCTTTGGGGTTACCTTTGACCAGAAACTGGACTGGACTAGCCATGTAAATACTGTGGCTACAAGAGCAGGTCAGAGGCTAGAAATCCTGCAAAGAGCAACTCACCTCCTGACTCCCGAAAGCCTGTCCACCATCTACAAGATACAAGTCAGAAGTGTGATGGAATACTCCCCACTTGCCTGGATGACTGCAACACACTCAAGAAGCTTGACACTATCCAGGACAAAGCAGCCTACTTGGTTGGCACCACATCCACAAA
This sequence comes from Carcharodon carcharias, assembly GCF_017639515.1. Lineage (NCBI taxonomy): Eukaryota > Metazoa > Chordata > Chondrichthyes > Lamniformes > Lamnidae > Carcharodon > Carcharodon carcharias. Next base: position 173,900,070 of record NC_054472.1, read on the forward strand.
CATTCACTCACTCCACCACCGATGCACAGTAGCAGCAATGTGTACTGTCTACAAGATGCACTGCAAGAATTCACCAAGGCTCCTTAGACAGCATCTTCCAAACCCACAACCACTACCATCTAGAAGGACAAGAGCAGGAGATAGATGGGAACATCAGCAGTTGGAAGTTCCCTTTAAGTCACTCAACAACCTGACTTGGAAATATGTCGCCGTTCCTTCACTGTTGCTAGGTCAAAATCCTGGAACTCCTTTCCTAACAGCATTGTGGGTGTACCTACACCACATGGGCTGCAGAGGTTCAAGAAGGCAGCTCACCAACACCTTCTCAAGGGCAACTAGGGATTGGCAATAAATGCTGGCCTAGAAAATGAGGCCCACATCCCATAAATGCATAATTTTAAAAATTGGAATTTTTATTGAAAGCGAATATTAAATAAAAAGTAATTTTTCAGCTTATGACTTTGATGGCTTTGGAATTTTGCCTCCACTTGTTCTGTATTCCAGAAATATACTACAGATTTTAAGGACAACTGTTTTAAAAGTACATTTCTGTCTTCAAATCTTCACATTGAGTTTAAAAGCCTTTTTTAAAAGGAAGTAGGGACAGACAACATGGCAGCTTTTTGTGTTGGTTCCAACCTTGTCCGATTCATATTCTGGAGCTGGCTACAAAGTGAGATTAAAATGCAAAGGACTCCTCCAGGGATGTTCATTGCATCCTCTAAAAGGTGTGAAAACTCCTTGTCTTCTGAGAGAACAGGAGACGGGAAGGGGCTTCAAAGGGCCTCAACGTAATTAACTTCTTTGCTGGGTGGAAGAATGATTCATCGAAAATAACATAGTAGTCATTTTGTTATAAAAACAGAAAATGCTGGAAAAACTCAGCAGATCTGGCAGCATCTGTGGAGAAAGAAACAGAGTTAATGTTTCGAGTCCATATGACTGTTCTTCAGAGTGAAAGAGAGGCAGAAATATGATAAGTTTTATACTGTTTAAGAGGGGGTGGAGCAGGCAGAATGAGATAGAAGGTCAGGGATAGGTGACAGCTAAAGAGAGAATGACAAGGATGTCATTGGCACAAGACAAAGGGAGTGTTAATGGTAGTAGTAAAGAGTAAAGAAGGTGCTGATAGTGGCATAAAGGTAAGGCAGCAGAAGGTGTTAATAGCAGAACATGGGTCAATACTCTGTGAAAGCAAAACATAAACACAAGTGACAGTGGGGGGAAGGGGGTTTGAGGGGGAAAAGATAAGAAATCAACAAATAAATAAAATAATTTTTAAAAAATAAATCAACAAAACCAAATAAATAAAAATTGGATTGAAAAAGGGGTAAAGAGGGAAGAGAGGGTTCATGGTCTGAAGTTGTCAAACTCAATGTTAAGTCTGGAAAGCTGTATAGTGCCTAATCAGAAAATCAGTTGCTGTTCCTCCAGTTTGGGTTGTGCTTCACGGAAACATTGCAGCAGACCATGGATAGACTTGTGGGCATGAGGGCAGGTTGGGGTGTTGAAATGGCAAATGGCAGGAAGGTCTGGGTCATGTTTGCAGACTGAGCAAAGGTGTTCCGCAAAGCAGTCACCCAGTCTGCATTTAGTCTACCCAATGTTGAGGGGATCACGTCGGGAGCAGCAAATACAATAGACCCAATTGAAAGAAGTGCAATTGAACCGCTGCTTCACCTGAAAGGTGTGTTTGGGGCGTTGGACGGTGAGGAGGCGGGAGGTAAAGAGGCAGGCGTTGCACCTTTTGTGATTGCATGGGAAGGTGCAGTGGGAAGGGGAGAGGAGTTGGGGGTGATGGAGGAGTGGTTCATGGTGTCACAGAGGGAATGGTCCCTCTGGGATGCTGATGGGGGGGTGAAGAGAAGGTATGTTTGGTGGTGGCATTATGCTGGAGTTGGCAGAAATGGCAGAGAAGGCTCCTTTGAATGTGGAGGCTAGTGGGGTGAAAATTGAAGGCAAAGGGGACCTATCGTAGTTCTGGGGGGGGAGGGGAAGGGATGAGGGCAGAGGTGCAGGAGATAGGTTGGACACAGTTGGCAGCCCTGTCAACCACAGTTGGGGGGGAACCTCGGTTAAGGAAAAATGAAAACATGTCAGAAGCACCGTTTTGGAAGGTGGCATCATTGGAACAGAGGCGGAGGAACTGGGGTAATGGGATGGAGTCCTTACAGGAAGCAGGATGTGAGGAGCTGTAGTTGAGGCAGCTGTGGGAGTCAATGGGCTTCTAAGGAATACTGGTGGACATTCTGTCAGCAGAAATGGAGACAGGGTGGTCAAGGCAGGGAAGGGAAGTGTTGGAGATGGTTCATGTGAAGGTGAGAGAAGTGTGGAAATTGGAAGCGAAATCAACAAATTTTTCCAGGTCCAGATGAGAGCATGAAGTGGTACCAATACAGTCATCGATGCACCAAAAGAAGAGTCGTGGGAGGGGGCCTGAGTAGGACTGGAACAAAAAATGTTCTAACAACCCCACAAAAAGACAGTCAAAACTGGGGCCCCTGCGAGTACCCATAGACCCACCTTTTACTTTGAGGAATGAGACGTTAAAGGAGAAATTGTTCAGTGAGAGAACAAGTTCACCTAGGCAGAGGAGAGTGATGGTGGGTGGGGATTGTTTGGGCCTCTGTTCAAAGAAGAAGCGGAAATCTTTCAGACCATCTCTAGTGGGCAATGGAGGTGTAGGGGGATTGGAAATCCACGGTGAAGAGGAGGCGGTTAGGGCCAGGAAACTGGAAATTGTTGATATGACATAGGGCATCAGAGGAATCACAAATGTAGGTGGGAAAAGACTGGACAAGGGAAGAGAAATAGGAAGAAATAAGTTCCATGGGGTGGGAATCAGGCTGCCACAATGGGTCTACCTGGACAGTCCTGTTAGTGGATTTTGGAAAGAAGGTAGATGTGGGCTCTGTGGGGTTGAGAGACAATGAGGTTGGAAGCTATGAAGGGAAGATCTCCAGAGGAGATGAGGTCAGTGACAGTCCTGGAAACAATGGTTTGATGTTCAGTTGGGGGGGGCGGGGGGGTCATGGTCCAGGGGGAAGTAAGAAGTGTCTGAGATTTGGCGCTCAGCTTCAGCAAGGTAAATGTCTGTAAACCAGGTAACAACAGCACCACCCTTGTGGGCAGGTTTGATAACAGGTTTGATTGCAGTCATTTTGTTTTTGGCTGTGATAAAGACAGGCTGTGAAAGCCATATGTGACAAGCCCCCAGGAAGAACTCTGAGAGCCATCATCAAAGGGGTTTTCTCTCTGCAATTGGGAGTCAAAGAGGAAGGTATTAATAAATCAACTGCTGTTTGCCAAAAGAGTCCAGGCAATCTGCAGGTGCAGTATCAGCAGAACTAATGAGGAATGAGAAGCCTCCTCTCTCTTCCAAAACCTGCATGGCCTGCTGAGTCCACCTGAAAAAGGCAAACACTGACTAGTCGATTGCAGAAGCCATCGCAGCTGATAAATGAAACCTCAGGTTTCAGCCCCTTCCCTTCAGAAAGAAGAAATGCAAGCAACAGGCCTGCAACAATATCTCACAAAGATTTGAAATTTCATCTTTACGTATCTTTTTTCCTTGATCTGCACTTTAATCTTTGTAACTGTATTTTAATGAATAGCTTTATGACTTTTATATAAATAACTTTCAACAATAGTTTTGTAATAAAGTAACCTTTATCTTGTTTAAGAATAAAGCTCGTCTGTCGGGTTGTTTTTAAATTGAACCACTCTTAAATTAAAAGGGGGGTTACATAAATACACACGTAAATTCTTAGCTCATGAAGCATTTGAGAAAATTCCTTTTACATGGTTGTGACAAAGGATATAGGGCTGTATTTTATATGCTCCCTCAGGGCATGTTTAGGGCAGTTGCCCACCCCACCATTTTCCTGCCCACCCACGAGCTCACCCCAATTATGGAGTAGGTGGGGGGTGAGCAGACGCCAAAGTCAGCAGCCTGCCCACCATATTCAAGTAAGTAATCAGGGGTCAATTAGGCTTGTTATCAAGCCAATTGACCCTGATAATATGCTGCCATGTCATAAAACGTTTGGCGTGTGAAGTCGGGCAGGAGTGGGCAGCCCAATTTTTTAACAAAAGTCGTCAAAGGGCAGGAAGAAAGGGGGGAGGGGGGAGCGTTCAATCTTCAGGGGCCGCACTATGCCGATCAGGAGGCCCCTTCTCTCCTACCCATTCCCAGCCTTAAACCCAACCCCTCCCCGGCCTGCCTAAACCCTCCCTGCCCAAGACTGTGGACTTACCTGCTTTGGGGATCCATGGGCCTTCTTCCTTCTTCTCTTGATGTCCACGCAGCAGCCACTAACATGCTCTGGGCACTGCTGGGGTTTGACTGGCAGCACCTGAGGGTGGGACTTTCTCCCCACTGAGGGGTGTAAGTCCCACTTGGCCCTCGTTTAGCCCACCTGCAGGGCATATGGCTGCAGGGCGGGTCAGCAGGTCATTGGCTCCACGCTGACTTGCTTCTGGGGAGTCAGACAATGCAGTCCATCCCCAACCCCATATTATTCATGCCATAAACTAAAATAATGTTGGCATAGCCATTGAACAGAATAACAAACATATTTATATTGTATCTCATCGTATCAACAGGCACAACTCAAGCACTTCATATTGTGTAGTTACTCTTAATAAGTAAATAAACAGAGTGGCCATTTGGTGTATAATAGGGTCCTGTCAAAAATTGCTACAGCACTTCTTCCCTCAGAATGAGAATGTTTGTGGGTGCCAGTCCCATTCTAGAAAAATGTACACAAAAGTCTAGGCCAACATTCCAGTGTAGTACTGAGGAAGAACAATGCTGTTGGAGGTGCCATTGTTTGGATAAGGCCTTAACTCAAGACCTCATCTGTTCTCTGATGTGGCATAAAAGATCTCTTGATACAATTCCAAAGAACAACCAGGTCAGATTATCAGGTTTACTATTTGTGGAACCTTGTTGTGCACAAATTGGTTGCTGTATTCCCTACATTACAGCATAGCCCATACTTCAAAAGTACTTTGTTGATTGTAAAGTGCTGTGGGATGTTGTGATGTCAAAGCTGCAATACAAATGTAAGCCTTTTTCTATCAAGAAGCAACCAATTTGGTGGTTATTGAAGGGGGGAATGTTGGCCAGGAAATCAGGACAGCGTTATTCTTTGAATATTGCCAGCCAAATGGGCAGACATAACATTGATATTATATTTTATCCTGTGATGACAGTCTTGCACAGAAATATCAACTTAGTTTGTACATTCAAATCCTGGACTGAGTGCTATTAACTGAGCCAACCAATGTTTTTACAGCTGCTTTATAATTACTTGCACCTTTTTCACCAAATAGGAAGTACGGCTATTAGTATGTATTTTTAATAGTTCACATTAAATGAGGCTCCACTCAAAAATAAATAGTAAATTGAAGTTTTAACCACGCTTCGATTGCAGTCAAATTGTACCATGCAGAGCAGTAGCAGGCTTACTATTTAGCTAATTAGAGATGATCTTTTTACCACCTAACAATTTGTATTAAAGGTCATTTAACCTATTAACTCCATTATATGATTGGTGCATCTTTTGATTCTTTCCCCTTTACCACTTTTCTATTTTACCCAACCTAACAAAATGCCTGCCTGATGCTTTTATTCTATTCTGATCAATGGCATACACCCAGACAGTTTTTAAAAGTTTTGTTTACAAATTGTGCAGTATAAATACTGACATTAAACAAACTAGGGTTGTGTTCCTTGGAATTTAGAATACTAAGGGGTGATTTGATCAAGGTTTTCAAGAGATTAAGGGGAACTGAGAGGGTTGATGGAGAGAAACTCTTTCCACTGGTTGTAGAATCTGGTACAAGGGGACATAGGCTAAAAAGCTAGGTGTTCCAGGAGGGAAGTTAGGAAACACTTCCACACAGAAAGGGATGTAGAAGTTTGGAACTCTCTCTTACAATTGGAAATTGATGCTGGATAAATTGTTAATTTAAATCTGAAATGCATAGATTTCTGTTAATCAAAGGCACTAAGGTATATAGGACAAAGGCAGGAGTTAGGTCACAGATCAACCACAATCTCATTGAACGGCAGAACATATCAAGGAGCTAAATGGTCTTCTCCTATTCTTCTGTTCATGGACCTGGTGGCCTGTTACTATGCTGTAAATATTTTGCAAAATGTTCAAGCTTTTTTGTAATTACATAGGAATAATATTTCAGTCATAAAAGTCCTGATCGGATGATGCTTATTTTGTAATGCAAGTGTTTGTTTCAACATCACTATGTATGAACTACAAATTTAAAACGGAAATTGTAGGACATAGCCATCTGGAACTTCCCTAGTCTTGTTGGCAGTCTAAAGGTTAAGAACTAATTTTGAATAATCAATTTGTAAAACATAATTGCTTTAGGAGAAATAAGATATACTTTCCCTGATAGATGCAGCAATCTTAGAGTTTAATAAGCAACGTCAACATCTAGCATCTGTTAGTAATTTTATGATCCTATCCTGACAGACATTCAATTAAACTAAGCTTAGTGTGCATATTTATTTTGCTCCAGTTACACCATAGGTACCAGTTTGGGGCCAGTGCCTGCTTAAAGCCATATAATCAGGCAGTACTGAGTTTTACAGCTGGCTCCTCATTGCTCTCTAGCCAGGCAAAGCAAAGCTTTACACACATACATAAAGCTTCTCTCACCACCATACAATTGTCAGTTACATTTTTTTACATTAGTGAAGAGCCAACAAAACAGTCAGCTCTGCCAAAATTAAACAATTAATGAGGCTTGTAGCATTCCCAAGCTGTCCAAACCTGGCATGATTTATTTCATGGTGCTTACAGTTATATCACATGCAGTGAAAAATGAAAGTAGGATTCACCTTTGAGGTGGTCTCACACTAGTCGCCAAAATTCATTCTTGGCAACTGCACCCCTGAGTTATGCTACATCGCTTTCATTAACACAGTAATGTAGTATAACTGGCATGCTCAATGTAAAAACATCATTGAAGTAAAATAATGAACAAAGCATTTCATCTGCAATGAATCACAAAAATATGCTACCGGTGGCAAAATAGAAAATTACTTCTGTGAGAAATATGAAATAAAAAACAGATGTTTTTGGGTTGTGTGGCTATCAATGACAAAAATGCTATGATAGAGTAAACAGATACTAAAGATATAATTACAGTAGCAGTCATTTAATTCCAATACGATATTCTGACTAGCGAAAATAGTTTGATATGTACATGGTATAATTAATGCCATGAAAATTATATAAATTCAGTGTAACATTGTTTATTTTATTCGTTCGTGGATGTGGGTGTTTCTGGCTAGGCCAGCATTTAATGCCCATCCCCAATTGCCATTGAAAAGGTGGTGGTGAGCTGCCTTCTTGAACCACTACAATCCATGGTACACCCAGAGTGCTGTTAGAGAGGGAGTTCCAGGGTGATGGAACGACAATATATTTCCAAGTTAGGATGATAAATGGCTTGGAGGGGAACATCCAAGTGGTGATGCTCCCATCTGTTTGCTGCCCCTGACCTTCTAGATGGGAGTGGTCATGGATTTGGAAGCAGCTGTCTAAGGAGGCTTGGTGAGATCCTGCAGTGCATCTTGTAGATGGTACACACTGCTACCACTGTGCGAGATTGGTGCAAGGAAAGAAAGTTTGTGGATGGGGTGCCAATCAAGTGGGTTCTGCTTTTTCCTAGATGGTGTCAAGCTTCTTAAGAGTTGTTGGAGCTGCACTCATCCAGGTAAGTAGACAGTATTCCATCACACTCCTGACTTGTGCCTTGTGCATGGCGGACAGGCTTTAGGGAGTCGGGAGGTGAGTTACTCGTCACAGGATTCCTAGCCTCAGACCTGCTCTTGGAGCCACAGTATTAAATGTCTAGTTCAGTTTCCAGTCAATTATGATGTTGATAGTGGGAGATTCAGCGATGGTAATGCCAATGAGTATCAAGGGGCAATGGTTAGATTCTCTCTTATTGGAGATGGATATTGCCTGGAACTTGTGTGGCACAAATGTTACTTGCCATTTGTCAGCCCAAGCCTGGATATTGTCCAGGCCTTGCTGCATTTGGACATGGACTGCTTCAGTCGCAAAGGACTTTGATGAGGCAGAAGAAGATGGTTGGGCTTAGGACGTTACCCTGAGGAACTCCTGCAGTGATGTCCTGGAGTGAGATGATTGACCTCCAACAACCATAACCATCTTCTTTTATGCTAGGTATGACCCCAACCATCAGAGAGTTTTCCCCCTGATTTCCATTGACTCCAGTTTTGCAAGGGCTCCTTGATACCATACTCAGTCAAATTTTGTCTTGATGTCAAGAGCAGTCCCTCACCTCTGGAGTTCAGCTCTTTTGTCCATGTTTGAACCAAGTCTGTAATGAGGTCAGGAGCTGAGTGGCTCTGATGGAACCCAACTTGAGCATCAGGGAACAGGTTTTTTTTTACATTCATTCATGGGATGTGGGCGTCACTGGCTAGGCCAGCATTCATTGCCCATTCCTAATTCCCCTTGTTCGGAGGGCATTTAAAAGTCAACCACATTGTTACAGGTCTGGAGTCACATGTAGACCAGACCAGGTAAGGAAGGCAGATTTCCTTCCCTATAGAATATTAGTGAACCACATGGGTTTTTATGACAATAGTTTCATGATCATCAGTTAGACTTTCAATTTCAGAATTTTTTTTATTGAGTTCAAATTTCACCATTTGCCGTGGTGAGATTTGAACCCAGGTCCTCAGAGCATTCCCGTGGATCTCTGGGTCACTAGTCCAGTGACATCACCACCACCTCCCCCACTTATCTTTCAATATTGCTCATTTTAGTTTTCATTAATTTAGTTTTCTGTTTAGTGATGTGTGGTACAATTAAGATGCAATCCTGTAATTCCTACTCCTCAATATTGTGCAGATTAAAATTAGTTTTTATTTATTAATTCTCTTTATGTGGGCATAGCTGGCAAGACTGACATTGATATCCCATCCCTAGTTGTCCTTCAGAAGGTGGTGGTAGGCCTTCTTCTTGCTGTCCATCTCTAATCAGTTCTAGTAACCACAGCATTTATCTGGCTAGTCTTGTTAAACTTACAGGCAATCCAAACTTTCTAAGTTTTATTTTACAGCACTTGCAGTTATACCACAGTCAATAAGAGTGTGTGTGAGGGTGGGGAGTGTGGGGTTGGGGGGGGGGGTGGGGGGTGCGGAGGTGGGGGGGGGGGGGGGGGGGTGGGGTGGTACTTAGAATTTAGATGGTGGTGGACTTTGTGATGCCAATGTCATAGAGTGTCAAGAGGAGCTAATCACTGTCTCTCTTGTTGGAGATGGGCTTTGCTTGACGTTTACATGGCACAAATATCACACAGCATTTGTCAGACCAAGCCTAGATGCTGCTGAGATCTTGCTGGATGAGGGTATAGACTACTATATCACCTGAGGAGTTGCATTCATCTGCGACCAACTCAACCTTTGACCTTATGATGGAGGGAAAATCATTGATTAAAAAACATGAAGATGGGTGGGCCTGAGGAGCCAAATGGATGAGGAAAACTGCACAGTCCTCGTTTTCACTGAACTTCACCCAAATTAGTTTGCTCATCAAAAACCCAACTCCAGGACCATCCTTGTTGCTCACACATGAACACATAAGTGCTTGAACAGGCTTCTTCATGGTAACGGTAAACTTAGAAGCTTTTTTTAATGTTGCATCTGGCCCATGTTTAGATGATTTTACTGGAAAGGCAGACATATTGCTTCGTTTTTGCACCACCAATTTCCTTCAGTGCTTTGGTTTCTGTGGATATTTAAAAGGCAGAATTCAATTTTGTTGACCACGGACAGTCTTCATTCAATTTGGAAAATGCTGGATGTTACACAGCCTGTATATACAACTGTACCTAATGCATTCTGCCCCAGGGTACATTTTTATGCAAATTTACACATAACACCACCAACAACTTGCACTTATATACGCTCATAATGTAGTAAAATATCCCAAGATACTTCACAGGAGTGCTTTCAAACAAACTTTGACACACGAGAACATCAAATAGCAGCAGGAATAGGCCATTTGACCTCTCGAGCCTGCCCCATTAAGCAATAAGATCTTGGTTGATCTGATTGTGGTCTTAACTCCACTTTTCTGTCTGCACCTAACCCTTAACTCCCTTGTCAATGAAAGCTCTGTCCAACTCAGTCTTAAATATATTCAATGACCCAGCCTTCACGATGGGGAAAAGAATTCCAAGCATTAACGACCCTCTGAGAGAAGAAATTCCCTTTTATCTCCATCTTAAATGGAAGACCCCTTATTTTAAAACTGTGCGACCTAGAGGAAACATCCTCTTAGCATCTATTCTGTCAAGCTCCCTCAGAATCTTACATTTCAATAAGATCACCTCTCATTCTTATAAACTTCAACAAGTATAGGTCCAACGTGCTCAACCTTTCCTCATTAGACAAACCCCTCATCCCAGGAATCAGCTTAGTGAAACTCCTCTAATTGTTTCCAATCCAAGTATGTCCCCCTTGAGCAAGTTGACCAAATCTGCTCTAGGTGTGATCTTACCAATGCCCTGTGTCATTTTAGCAAGGCTTCCCTACTTTTATAAAAACAAAAAAACTGCGGATGCTGGAAATCCAAAACAAAAACAGAATTACCTGGAAAAACTCAACAGGTCTGGCAGCATCGGCGGAGAAGAAAAGAGTTGACGTTTCGAGTCCTCATGACCCTTCGACAGAACTTGAGTTCGAGTCCAAGAAAAAGTTGAAATATAAGCTGGTTTAAGGTGTATGGGGGGGGGGGCGGAGAGAGAGAGAGAGAGAGAGAAGTGGAGGGGGCTGGTGTGGTTGTAGGGACAAACAAGCAGTGATAGAAGCAGATCATTAATAGATGTCAACAACAATAGAACAAAAGAACACATAGGTGTTAAAGTTGGTGATATTATCTAAACGAATGTGCTAATTAAAAATGGATGGTAGGGCACTCAAGGTATAGCTCTAGTAGGGGAGGGGAGAGCATAAAAGATTTTAAAATATTTAAAAACAATGGAAATAGGTGGGAAAAGAAAAATCTATATAATTTATCGGAAAAAAAGGAGGGGGGAAACAGGTCTTGAAATAGGAAATAGGTCTTGAGCTCCCTCCCCCATCCCCACCCCCTTTCTGTTTCCCCCCTCCTTTTTTTTCCAATAAGTTGTATAGATTTTTCTTTTCCCACCTATTTCCATTATTTTTAAATATTTTAAAATCTTTTATGCTCTCCCCACCCCACTAGAGCTATACCTTGAGTGCCCTACCATCCATTTTTAATTAGCACATTCGTTTAGATAATATCACCAACTTTAACACCTATGTGTTCTTTTGTTCTATTGTTGGTGACATCTTTTGATGATCTGCTTCTATCACTGCTTGGTTGTCCCTACAACCACACCAACCCCCTCCACTTCTCTCTCTCTCTCTCTCTCTCCGCCCCCCCCCACACAACTTAAACCAGCTTATATTTCAACTCTTTCTTGGACTCGAACTCAAGTTCTGTCGAAGGGTCATGAGGACTCGAAACGTCAACTTTTTTCTTCTCCGCCGATGCTGCCAGACCTGCTGAGTTTTTCCAGGTAATTCTGTTTTTGTTCCCTACTTTTATGCTCTACACCTCCTCCCATGCAATAAATGCTAACATTTCATTTGCTTTCCTAATTACTAGCTCGACCTGCATATTAACTTTTTGTGGTTCATTTACAAGGACACCCAGTGTCCTGCAGCATTCTGTATCCCTCTCCATATAAATAATATTCTGTTTTTCTATTCTTCTTGTTAAAGTGGGCAACCTCACATTTTCCCACATTATACTCCATCTGCTAAATGCTTTCCCACTTGCTTATTCTATTTATATCCCTTTGCCGAGTCTTTGTATCCTCCTCCCAACTTGTTTTCCTACCTATCATTATATTATTAGCAAATTTGGCTACAATAGGTCCCTTCATCCAAGTTATTAATATAGATCAGAAATAGTTGAGGCCCCAGCACCGATCCTCGTGGCACCCCTCAGGTTAGTTTGCCATCCCGAAAATGACTCATTTTTCCCGACTCTCTGTTTCCTGTAGCCAATCCTCTATTCATGGGCAAAATGTTTACCTTGGCAAGCAGGTGAGTGCCCAACCTCTTGAGTGTAAAATTGACATCAGATATCCGTCCCGACATTAATGTACAGTCGCGCGATATTTTAGTCAGCAGGCGTGTGCCAGAGTCAGCAGCTATTATTAAGGCTATTAACAAGGTAATTAAAGAAATTTCTCGCTGCCTGTCTAACCATATGGTTGGCGGGCAGGTGCAAAGGCCAAGTGGCCTTTGCACTTTTTGGGGAACCTCATCCATGGGATGGGTTTCCTAAAGCAAATAAAAATAAAATAAAAATTTTAAAATGTAATTCATAACATGTCCCTGCTCATGTGACAGTCGCATGGGGGAACATGTTTTATAGCATTTTTCGTTTCTTTATTATTATTTTTTAAAACTCTTCATCTCCCTGAGGCAGCTGTGTGCCTCAGGGAGATTATCAAGTGTGCACTCGCATGCATGCACAAAGTTCACCCTCGCCCCGCTCACATTCCCCACCACCACCTGCACAGGTAGCACTGAGCACTGCTGCTCACATTTTAAGCTGGGTGGACCTTAATTGACCCGCCAGCATAAAATCGCCTTCCGGCCTCAATCACGGGTAGCGGTCGGTTTCACGACCACCCCCGCCCAGCCCTGCCGAGCCCACCCAACATGGGCTCAATTCTGCCCCATGTTAATATATCAGCCCCAACACCATAAGCTTTTATCTTGTGTAGTAATCTTTTATGGAGAAACTGGACCTGTATTCTCTAGCGTTTCGACAAATGAGAGTTGATCTCATTAGAACCTACAAAATACTTAAAGGGATAGACAGGGTCAATGCAGGTGAGATGTTTCCCCTGGTTGGGCAGTCTAGAATCAGGGAACATAATTCCAAAATATGGGGGAAGCAACTTAGGACCTAGAAAGTTTTTGACTCAGAGAGTTGTGAATCTTTGGAATTTTCTACCCCAGAGGGCTGTGGAAGCTGAGCCTGTTTAAAGCAGAGTATGTTTAAAGCAGAATATGTTTAAACAAGTGATTGGCAGATTTCCAAATACCAATGACATAAAGGGATATAGGGATAGCATGGGGAAAAGGCACTGAAGTGGATGATCAGCCATGAACATATTAAATGGTGGAGCAGGCTCAACGAGCTGAATGCCCTACTCCTGTTCCTATGTGGCACCTTATTGAATATCTTTTGGGAATCCAAATATGCTGGCCTACATTTTCATGGAGTAATGGAGACTCCCTGGTGCTAGGAACCAGGATCTGGAAATCCTGCTCTGATTTCTAACAGATCCTATTTTCATCGCAAGGGTAAATGGGGGTGGGACATGACTCACACATGGGGGAAACCCAAACTCAGCAAGGCCATTTGAACTCAGTACTGAATTCAAACAGACCCCATTTTCATTGGAGCATGAGTCAATTCCCATACTGTGCAAGTTACACAATTTTAAAGTAGGCACAAATGCTCTTAAAAGGACATATAAGATCTGTGGAACTGTCAAGCTGCCTTTAAGTTTTGAAAGAAAAATAGCCTGCCTGATTCTGTGAGTTGAAAAATCTGTCCTTGTAGTTTCAATAGATGTAAATGTGTTGAATGGGCTTTTATGAATGGGACTGTTTTACATATGTATATATATATATATATATATATATTTATATGTAGTAAGGTCTGTAATAGAAACTTAGATCTGATTTTATTCCATCTCAGCATGGCTCCTGCAGTCTGTCCATGTGGATTATGGGTAAGTTGGCATGGAGGGCATAAGAGCAAAGGGTTGTGGGTGGAGGTCATGAGTTGGCACTAAATTAGTATAGGGGCTACAAGATTCCATAGGAATGAGTGGAGGTCATGGGTTGGTGCTAAGTTGGCATAAGCACTATAAGGGGCCATGGGTATGAATAGAGTCATGATTTGGCACTAATCTGGCACAGGGGCTATAATGAGCCATTGTGATGAGTGTGGGCATAGGTAGGCATGGAAGGTGTTATGGCATGGCAGATGATGTGGCCAAATCCACAAGGGAAACTTGGCCACACTATCACAACAATTTTGCAATTTATATTTATTATGGGCCGCATCTTCCGGTTGGCAAAGCGGGGGGGTGCAAGGCCTGCTCGCCGATGCGTAAAATGTCACAGGGTGACGTCGGGCGTGCGTCCCAACGTTATCCCCCGTCATTTAGATTTTTAGTTCAGCGGGTGCGCAGCCAAATCGGGTGGTATGAGGTTTCATGAGGTTATTAAAATTTGTATGAAATCTTTAAATAAAAGAAATTGATATGTCCCACCTCATAATTTTTTTTTCTCATCTTTAATTAATGTTTCAAACCTGAGCCGATCTCCCTGAGGCAGCACTTTACCTCAGGGTGATCTACATGCTCTTTTGTGTGCATGCACAAAAGAGCGCACTCCCGGCTCAGGGAATCCCTCCCATATAGGGAGTACATAGCACTTCCTGGCAGACATCACGCTGGGCGGGCCTTAATTGGCCTGCCCACATAAAATGCCAGTGCGCCCCCAATCCAGGGCACTGATTGGGAACACACCCACCCGCACCCACTCCCACACATCCCTCCCGACTGAGGGAAAATGGTGCCTGAGAAGGTGTGTGCACTGAATGCAGAAGTAATGAGTCCACCAAGACCTTTAGAGATTTTAAAAATTAAATTAAAATGTTAACACAAGGAAATATTTCAAGCAGATACATAAAACTACAATTATGTAATACTATAACAACTCCAAAAATTCCGAATTAACCTGACTTCCAGTTACACATTCATTTTAAGGCAATGGTCCAAAATAGATTTTAGATTTTAAAAAAACAGCAAGTTAGCACAGTACCCACTTGACAGTGTAATTCCAAATGGCTTTCTCCAACTTTAATTACTGGAGGTTCCTTCAAGGCTGTTTCACACACTCCCGTTAGATCTTACATGGCTTTTCATTCTCCCTTATATATGTTTATCTCTCTCTAATATGTAAATTCCATTCTTCCATATGTCTTTGGGAACTGCACTTTTCCCATAATATAATAGCTTTCATGTTGTCAATAATGTCAGTTACCTTTGGGAAAAATAAACACACTGCTTAGCCTTGCTTATCTGGCTAGGTGTAATCATACTTACATCCCTTTGAAATTCAACAATCCCTTAATTTATCTAAAAATGTAAATTCTCATCACATCTTACATGCTAAGGCAGCTTCCATGTTTACTCATTAACATTTCAAATACATAGCTTCTTTGATTATTTTTAGCTTGCAGCCTACCTGACTCCAAATGTAATTAAATATTACAGACAGAATCTCTAAACTCACACCCATAAACCTATTTTACAACAGACCAGAAAAATATTATGAAAATTATTATACTTCTGTAACGCCTCCACCCTTATGGAAAAATGAACTGTCATAATTTCAAAAGACACCTTAATTTTCTCAACTCATCTTGCACTACTTACAATACGTATCTATACACCCAAACTATTACATTACCAGGTGCATGCATTAACACAACAATATATACAAATCATTTCTATCAACAGAAGTCACTTCAGTCCAGCATCTAGGTTTTAAATGTTCAATTTCCTTTGAGCATTAAACTCTCAACAATGCATCTGTAATTAGATTTTCTCATCCAGCCGAATGTATAATCTGTAAATTAAATGGTTGCTGTAATAAACTCCATCTGAACAGTCTTGCACTTCCATCTATTTTTAACCTGCTGAAACCTAATATGGCTTCCACTTCTTCATTAACACATTACCTTTAAAGTAATAACATTCTGGAACACATTCTGCTTCTGTTGCTGAGTAGGCTGTTTGATATAACTGTTTTATTCGTGGATCCTTTTATTGTAACTCTACCAATCTCTTTGGGCTAAACACTTCAGCTTCATCATACTCCATTCGCTCTCCCTGAACAACCTTATCAAAGATAGTATCAGCTAATTGAACTTAAACACCTTTCCCCTGGATTTTAACTTCCTTCTCTTACTGTTTCAACCTGTGAATTTGTGGTCTCATTACTACACAATCTGGGAACAATTCAGGATGTTCTTTCTGCAACACCTCTGTTGAATGCACATCCACAGGCTGTTTGACTACCAAAGGCATCGCTCATGTCTGTGACACAGCTATATCATTACCTAAAATAAATGGAACCCCTGCAATGGGCAATTTTTCCACTACTCCAACAATCACCTCACTTGTTTTTCACTTGCTCTTTAAGTTTACCTTCCACAATGAAATAGGTTTAGCATCTCCATGAACCCCATTTATTATCACTTTTTCCTTGATTCATGGGATGTGAACTTCACTGGCTGGGCCAGCATTTTATTGCCCATCCCTTGTTGCCCTTGAGAAAGTGGTGGTGAGCTGCCTTCTTGAACCGCTGCAGTCCATGTGGTGTAGGTGCACCCACAGTGCTGTTAAGAAGGGAGTTCCAGGATTTTGACCCAGCGACAGTGAAGGAAAGGTGGTGGTGTTCCCATCTATCTGCTGCCCTTGTTCTTCTGCAATACCCCCATAACATTAAGGATTGACTAGCTGCTGTGCCTCTTAAAATTTTAATGCCTTTAACTGCTCCACCCTGCACACATGGAAAGACTTCCCCTTCACATACAAAATCTTTATACATGTCTGCAACCTGCCCTTCAGAACTCCTTTGGGTAACTTGTGAACACATTCCCACTTATTTATCTATCACTGCATCTTCCTGCTTTACCTGTACACAAACCATTTGTTTTTCCTGTGCCCGGACCTCAGAACCCACAGCACTTTTACTTTTGGAACTTTTCTGCATTCCAATTACTGCAACAGATTCTCCCTGTAACCTCCCACATTGGCTTCACATGCCCAACCTTATTACAATGGAAACACCTCAATTTTTGAGTGTCATTTCTACCCTCATCACCTTCCTTTTTAGTCTGAGAAAAAACTTCCTGAGAATTTCCAACTACCCCTTCTCTTTCCTGGCCACCTAATGTCCTTTCACCTTCCCACTTTCTATCCCTCTCAGATTTTAAAGGGTGACAAAAAAAAAGGTTTAGATCTAAGAACTAACTCATAGGGCTGAATCTTCAGCTCAGCGAGTGGGGGTGGGGCCCGCTCGCCGAGGCGTAAAATGACACTGGGTGACGACGGGTGTGCGTCTCAATGACACCGCGCGTCATTTAGATTTTCAGTTCGGTGGGTGCGCAGCCAAGCCAAACTGTCAAAGGCCTATTAAGGCCATTTAACTAACAATTAAAATAATTAATGGAGCTGTCTGTCCAACCTTAAGGTTGTCGGGCAGGTGAAGAACCCAGGCAGCCTTCACATTTTTCGTGGAAACTCATCCATGGGCGGGATGAGGTTTCATGATTGATATTAAATTTTCTCAAAAATTTTTATTGAAATTAATGCACATGTCCGGGCTCATGTGACAGTTTCACACGAGGGAACATGTTGTAAACATTTTTCAACACTTTATTGAAATGTTAAAACTTAAAACTAATCTCCCTGAGGCATCTCTGTGCTTCAGGGAAATTTCTGCATTCTTTCGCGTGCATGCGTGAAAGAGCGCACTCCCGACTCAAGAAATCCCCTTCCAGGCCGCTTCCAGGTACGTGTGATGCTGGGCGGGCCATAATTGGCCTGCTCATGTAAAATGGCACCATGGACCTGATCAGGTCCGCGCCTGCCTGCACCCATCCCCGCACAACCCCCCCCGTCAGGAGGAAAATTCTACCCATAATCATCATCTATCTCTGCTGCTTGTCTTACCATTATAACCCTCTTCTTTCACTACCGAAGGAATTGAATCTTTAAATTCTTCTAAAAGACTTCTCTAAGAGCTGCATAAGTTGTCTCTACCTTAAATGGCCATGTCCACCGGTCAAAATTACTTTGTTTTACTCTCTCAAACTCAATATAAGTTTGCCTAGACTGTTTCCTTATATTCCTACCCATTTCTGCCTGTACACCTCAGAAACCAACTCAAATGCACTCAAAATGGCCTTTTTTACTGCATCATAATCCACTGATACTTCTTCTGACAGTAAAGCATAAACCTCATGAGATCTACCTACTAATCTAGACTGTAAAAGCAATGTCCAAATTTCTCGTGGCCATTTCATCTGTTTAGCTATCTTCTCAAATAAGATAAAGAATGCCTCAACATCCCTTTCTTCAAACTTTGGAACAGCTTGTACAAATTTAAACATCTTCCCACTGGGCTTTAGGCTGGAAGTGGTTGTTTCCACATCAGAACCTTCCTCAGCATCTGAGATCTCTCCTTTAACATCCAGCTTTTTAAGCTGATATTCTCTCTCTCTCTCTCTCTTTCTCTCTTTCCACCCATGCTAATTTCTCTAGTTCCAATTCCCTTTCATGTGTTCTTTCTCCCTCCTTCCTTTCTGCTTGCTCCGTTTGGAATGCCCTTCCTCTCCTCTCTTCCGTTTCTTTTGCCTCTAGTTCAAGTTTTTTTCATTTTCATTGCTTGTTCAAGTTCAAACTTCTTCATTTGTAACTGAAATCTCACTACCTCCAGCTGTGGCTCACTAGTTTCAGGTATCCCTTTCAACTTCAAATGCTATGCCATCACTTCAATTATGTCTGCTTTCTTTGACCTACAGTTAACCTCAACTGCAACTTATCTGCCAATTGTTAACTTACCCTTAGATACTGCTTGTAACCCAATCAGAGTTTTACCTTCCACTTCTAGAAAAGTTTTAGCCATGGATACAGCCACTTTTGCAGTCTCACCACTTTAAATTCCCTCACACTCACTCCTGAGTCCAATGTGTTTCTCGTACTCATAACCTTAAGATTCACCAACTCCAGACCAATCGAGGAATTTCAAGTATCCAGGACAAACCCCCAATTTTGTTATGATGTGGCAGATGATGTGTGCCAGGCGGACCAAATCCACGAGCGAAACTTGGCCATGCTATCATAACGGCTTTGCAATTTGTATTCTAGACGAGAAGATGTGTGCACTGAATTCAGAAGTAATGAGTCCACCAAGACCTTTAGAGATTTTAAAATTTGATTTAAAATATTAACAGGAGAAAAGATTTCAAGCACATACATAAGACTCCAATGACTTAATACTAGAACAACCCCTAAAATTCCTAATTAACCTGACTCCCAGTTATACACCCCCTTTAAGGCAACAGTCCAAAAATAGATTTTAGATTTAAAAAAACACAGTACCAATTTGACAGTGGAATTCCACATGGATTTCTTCAACTTTAGTTACAGGGCACAGCAGACTTATGCACATATGGCTGGAGGCTGTTTCACACCTGTTAGATCTTTCATGGACCCCCCACGTGGCCTTTCATTCTCCTTTAAATGTTTCCCTCTCTCTCTAATATGTACATTCCATTCTTCCATATGTCTTTGGGGAACTGCACTTTTCCCATAATATAAAAACTTTCATGTTGCCAATATTGTCAGTTTGAGAATATAAACACATTGCTTAGCGTGCTTATCTGGCTAGTTGTAAACATATTAACATCCCTTTGAAATTCAAATAGTCCCTTCACTTATCTAAAAATGCAAAGTCCCTTCACATCTTACATGCTAAGACAGTATTCATGTTTACTCATTAGCATTTCAAGTACATTTCTATACATAACCTCTTTTGATAATTTCAAGCTTGCAGTCTATCTGACTCCAAATGTAATTAAATCACATGGATAGAACCAGCTACACTCATACCCATAAACCTTGTCAGGAAAATATAATAATTTTCATAATGTTATTGGAATTTATTGTAAGGTAGAAATAGTGTATGTTGGTCTGTGTGTGTGGGGGGGGGAGTTAATTGAATTAAAGACAGCTGGTCTGATGGCTTTAATGTATCAGAAGAGAAGCTAGGTTTGAAATGTTAAATAGATAAATGTGAATGTTAGATTATGTGAGGTGTAGAGGGAAAATTTGCATTTTTAGATAAACCAGAGTAATTTGAATTTCAAAAGAGAGGTGAAATGTCACACTTAGCCAGAAGAAGCCAAACAGTGTGTGTATTTTTCCCAAAGCTTACTGATAAAATTGATACTATGAAAGATTTTTATTATCAGAAAAGTAGAGCTCAGAAGACATATTGGGACAATGGGGTTTACATTAAAAATGGAGAAACCTATATAAAGGCAATGAGGTTATGTGTAAGAGGAAGTCATTCTAAGATCTAACAAGTGTGAAAAGCCTCCAGCCTCTAAGCCTCAAGTTGCTGTCTACACGAACTGAAGTGAAGAAAATTCACTTTGAATTTGAATGTTCAGGGTATCATGTTACTTTACCTGAGTCTTTCAAAGTCTAAGGGAAGGATTTTTCCCTCGTCAGGCAGGCTCGGCAGGGGCAGACCACGATTTCACGCTGGCAGGCCAATTAAGGCACAGAGCTGCCTCAAAATAAAAAATAAAGATTTCTAAAATGTTATAACAATGTCCCCTCATGTGACTCTGTCACATGAGCAGGGACATGTTATAAATAAAATATAAAACATTTTATTCTATTTTTATTTGCTGTTGGAAACCTCATCCCATCCATGGATGGGGTTTCCTAAAAAATGCAAAGGCCGCTTGGCCTTTTCGCCTGCCTGCCAACTGTAAGGTTGGATGGGCAGTGAAAAATTTCTTTCAATTACCTTTTTAATGGCTTTAATTGTTGGCGGGCGCGCTGCAAACTCCAGTGTGTGCCTGCCAATCAAAATATTGTGTAAATGTGGCATGACATTGGGACACTCACCCTACGTCATCACACATCACTTTACAGTCAGTCGGGTCAGGCGCATGCCCACCCGAGTTAAAAATTCTCCCCATGTGTCTTACTGTTGCCTTAACGAAGGGGTAACTGGGAGTTAGATTAACTAGGGGAGCTAGGAGTTATCATAGTAGTGATTTGTAAATCTATGTGCTTAAAATCATTTTTTTATTAATAAAGTTTTAATTTAGTTTTGTAAGAAACCTATAAGACTTGGTGGTGTTATTGCTACTGAATTCAAGGCACTCATCTCGAAATAAATACAAATTGTGAAATGGTTGTGGCAGTTGTTTCAAGTTTCTTTCTGGGATTTGAACAGTGCAGCATTTACCATCCTCTGTGATATAACAACCTACTTTACAACAAACCAGAAAAATATTATGAAAATTATTACACTTTCGTAACAAGGGTACGAGGGCCATTGTGGGTAGGCAGAAGGACTTGGGTTGGTACGGATGGGGCATGGGGAGTGGGTAGAGGACGTGAGTGATGAGGGATAGAGGGTCTAATATTTAACAACACAACTGGGGCGAAGTCCCAACGAACCAAGACTGGCCTTTTCACCAGTCGCCTCAATACATGACAGCCTCTGTGGCAGCCTCCAACCTGTGTCCTGGGGTGATCAGCCCAACCCAAACTATCCCCCACAACACCCCCACCCCCAGAAAGAAGATCCCTGCTACTTGGGCCACTTTTTCTCAAGGGGGTACGATGAGACAGAAAATTTATCAACTGCGTACCCTCCTCAGACGTGAAAATCCAGGTCACTGTATCTACTGGGTCCCCTTTATCCACTGTGCTTGTTACATCCTCAAAGAACTCTAATCAATTTGTCAAACATGATTTCCCGCTCACAAAATCATGTTGTCTCTGCCTGATTATGTTATGATTTTCTAAATGTCCTGCTGCCTCTTTAACAGTGAATTCTAACATTTTCCCAATGACAGATGTTAGGATAACTGGCCTATAGTTTCCTACTTTCGGTCTCCCTACTTACTTGAACAAAGATGTTACATTTGTGGTTTTCCAGCCCACTGGGATCTTTCCAGAATCTAGGGAATTTTCGATGATTACAACCAATCTCTCTGCAGCCACTTCTTTTAAGACCCTAGTATGCAGGTAATCAGGTCCAGGGGACTTGTCATACTCTAATTCCATTAGTTTTCATATTACTTTTTCTGTAGTGATAGTGATCATTTTACATTCCTCCCTCCATTTTGCCTCTAGATTTTTTTCTATTGTTGGAATGCTTTTTGTATCTTCTGTTGTGAAGACGGATAAAAAATACTTGTTCAAAGCCTTTGCCATTTCCTTGTTTCCCATTGTTAATTCCCCAGTCTCATCCTCTGAGGGACCAACACTCACCTGAGTTACTCTTCTTTTTTATACTTACAGAAACTTTTACAGTTTATATATTTCTTGCTAGTTTTCTCTCATGCTGTAATTTCTCCCTCTTCATTGTTTTATTTAGTCATTTTTTGCTGGTTTCTAAAACTTTCCCAACCTTCTGGCCTACCTCTAATCTTCACAGCATTGCACACTTTTTCTTTCAATTTGATATCACCCTTATCATTCTTAGTTAGCCACGGATGGTGCATCATTCTGGTACAGTCTTTCTCAATGGAATATATCTTTGTCGGGAATTATGAACTACCTTTTTAAATGTCTGCAACTGTTTCTCTACCTATTTACCCAGTTCACTTTAGCCAACTCTCTTCATACCCTTGCAATTATTTGCCTTTATTTAAGCTTAAGACACCAAACTACTTAAGGAGATATTAGGACAGATGACCAAAAGCTTGGTCAAAGAGGTAGGCATTAAGGAGCTTCCTACACGAGAAAAGAGAGGGAGATAGGAAGAGAGGTTTAGGGGGAGAATTCCAGAGCTTAGGGCCTAAGCAGCTGAAAGCCTGGCTGACAATATTTGAACAAGTAAAATAGGGGATGTTCATGAGGCCAGAATTAAAGGAGTGCAGAGATCTTGCATGGTTGTAGGGCTGGAGGAGATAAAGAAATGGGGAGGAGCAAGCCATTGGCAGATTTGAAAACAAGGATGAGAATTTTAAAATTTAGTCTTTGCCAGATCGGGGGACAATATAGGTTAGCAAGCAGAGTTTTGCAAGCAGTAGGATGAAGGAAGGACAGGACTTGGCATGAGTTAGTATATAGGCAGTGGAGTTTTGCAATAACCATAACTTTATGAGGACGGAAGATGGGAGGCTAGCCAGGAGGGTATTGGAATAATCAAATTTATATGTAAAAAAGTAATGAATGAGACAAATATTCTGACAAATCTATAAATGGGCGGGATTTTACGGCAGCGGGATTTTACATTTCCGCCGAAGTCAATGGAGTTTAGAATGGCTCGCTGCATTTTACAGCCCTGTCCTCACTGTAAAATTCCGGCCAATATTTGGATAACTGAAGGTCTTCCCTGGCCTTAAGAAGCTTACACTCACATATGGGGAGTAACCAAAGAGTTTAACTTGAAAATACATCTGGGATTTTAAAAAAAGAGCTAAAATGAAACATAAGTACCCATGTTGGAAAATCATCAGTGCACCTTAACTACTAGTCATGCATTACAGGACTCAAAATGAATACAAACAGATTTTGATGACCCTGACTTCATTGATTCAGAGATTTTTTTATTGCTTTGTAAAGTGCTTAATGTTACACAAAAGCCAAACTCATGTCAGAAGACTTATACAAATGCCTCATAAGAGATGGCGAAGTAAACAGTAATCTTGCTATGTACTTCATAGCTGCATAAAAATCTATAACTGTTCACAAAGTTCATCCGTTAAGAAATCTTTTTCTAAGTTTAGTTTGAAATAAATGAGTTTTATCAAATATCAGATGACATCTTCCTTTTAATGAAGCCTCCGCACCTGGCTATATCTTCCACAACTTGCTCAATCAAGACTGTCACAGTGGCGGTGTGGGGCTTATCTCAAAATCTCACCTTGGCCTGATTCACTACTCCTATGGCTCTTTCACCTCTTTTGAGAATCTCACCTTGTTCTATCCTTCGTACCTCTCATTCAAAATCATCATTTTCTACTGCCCACCCAAGTACGACAAAAATTTTCTCAGAGATATCTTCATTGCTTTCCTCTCTCAGCCTCAGCACTGAATGACTACGTTTTTTCTTTGTAAGTTGCTATTGAATTTGCTTTCACCCCCTTTCAGGAAATGGATTCCAGATCATACCAGCTCATGGAATTTTAAAAAAAATTCAAATCCTCTCTGTTTCTTTGCCAATTATCTTAAATGTGTGTCTTCTGGTTACCAAGCGTCTTGTCAGTGGAAACAGCTACTCCATATTTACTATATCAAAACCATTCATAAGACAGAATCCTCCCAGATTTGCACTAAGTGTGGTGGCGGGCAGGAATGGACGTTTTACTCACCTGTCGCAACGGCGGTGTTTCATGTCATATCATCCCCTTCCCGGTGCATCTCGCCTCATTAATAATGCATCCCCAGGAAACATGCTGGTGGGGCAGCCTCTGATTCGCCTGCTCAGCCATCACCCTCAGGCCTTCAATAAACCGGGCACCATATTTAAAGGGTGCCTCTACACAGGGCTGGCACAGGATGCTGACTGGAACTGATGGCTGCTAAAGGAAGTAAACATGCTGCACCCAAATTTAGCGATGCCTCCCTTGAGTGCCTACAGGACACAGTGGAGTCCCACCATGAAGTCCTCTGGGCAAAGACCAGCAAGCAAGGTTACCAATCCAGCATGTGAGATGGTGGCAGCAGAGGACAGTGCCAACGCCTTGCAAAAGAAGACAGCTATCCAGTACAGGGGGATGATGAATGTTCTCATCCATTCCACAAGTGTAAGTCACTCTTCTCATCACTCTCAACTCACACACTCTCAACGCCACACAACCACAGGGATCTCACACCTCAAGGGACAAAAGCACTAACTCTCATGCACACTCTCACATCTCCATCAAGCTCATATACTCTGCAGCTCACGCCCTCATCCCATCCATGGCTCCACTCACCACATAAACATTCCACGAAGTGCCATGCATCCTGCTCACACTCTCTCCATTTATTTTCACATAGGTGAAGCTGGCTCACAACAGCAGGGAGAGGTCCCAGACCGGGAGGGGAGTGGCCGACATTAGATCCTTCACTCACTTTAAGGAGCCTGCCCCACGCTGACTGGTAAGGATGTGGACCATGCCTGTGATGACAGTGAGGTCAGCAGCAAAAACCCACATGAGGATCTGGCACCACATCATCTCTCTCTCAATGCAACTGTGAGTGCTCTCTCTCCTGCTTTTGACTCTGCTGTCATACACTAATTATCTCAACTTTGATTCGCAGGGAACTCTGCCAAGCGACCAACACCCTCAGCCAGACAGTCTCTCAGCTCCATCCAGATCCTCACCTCCCACCAAGAGGACACCTGCTCCATTGAAAAGCTGGAAATAAGCAGCCTGAAAGACCCTTCACAGTGCTTACACACACCCTCCACCAGTACAGAGGCACACACCCCCATGGGACCTAGATCCAGTGCATGCTCGGGTTCACAATCTGGTGGTCACTGCATGGACACGTGTCTTCAGAAGGAGGAGACAGTTTCGACCGGCCTTCTTAGCACTTGGAGAATGGCTGGGGAAGAGTCATCTGTGAGGGCTGAGTCAGGTGACGAGCTTTTCAATGTGGGGAATCAGCAGAAGGCAGGGGGAAATCATGCAGAGCTGCTGAAAGCGTTCAACAGAGTGGCACATGAGTCAGAGAATTGCATCCGCCTGTTCTCTGATGAAGTGGTGTCCATATGTACGTGCATTGAGGTCTCCATGGGGAGGATGGTGGAAGCTGTGGAGACCGTGGTCCAGCAGAACGTGGAGATACACACAGATCTGCTCTCCATTTTGGTAGCCACTGGTGAGCTCCTGCAATGGCAAGTGAGAGGGAATCGAGGTTCCTCGGCATCCCACCAGGTGCTCCTTCCTCTCAATGAGTCAGGCCAGGGCCATCAGGCACTTGAAGGGAGGAAAAACAGCAGCTGGACACACCTGGGTCATTTACTCAGGAATCTCAGAGGTTGTCCTCTCCTTCTGAGCTTCCATTCCCTCAACCTCATCCTCTGTCAGCACAGAGGGAGTAGCTGGCCCACAGGAGGACAAGCAAAGCAAGTCAGGGCCCTCAGGGCCTCAGCTCTCTAGAGGACCCATGCCAACGTCATCAGAGGCAACAGGGTCAAACATTACACAGGCTGTCTCCACCCCTACTGTGGATGTCAGGGCAGCACTCAGAAGAAATGGTAGGCCTAGGAAAGTTAAGAACTTCTGATCACAAGCGATTGCACGGTGGACACATTTTGTCACTTCATTTATTCACTTTCAATGAGTAATGTGTAATGGTGTCTTTCAGCATCATTTAGAGGCTTCGTAAGACCTCCCCCTGCATCCCATTGCAACTCCACCACCCGCCTCCCAGCCCCACTAGCAGTTCAGTTGAATGCAGTGATTCTGCAGGGAGAAGTGTGTGTGTGGCGGGGCTTTTTGGAGCCTCATGCAAGCACTCGTCCACACACGAGGAGCCTTCTTCTATCACGCTGATCTCAATGTCTGGAGCATTTTCAATGTTGCCTGTTGGGGTTGTCTTTCAGTTGTCCATCTGAGGTGACCTGCATCTCCACCCACACATTGATCATATCCCTATGCAGCATCTATGCCCGCCCAACATGAGGCTCCTCTACTTTCGACTTCAAAAACATGGTCATAGTAAGGTTCCTTCTCAGCTCCCCCATAATTTCCCCTCACCCAGTCACCTATGTCCTTTTCTGCATCACTGTTGACCCCCCACAGTCGTCACCTTCCACCTCCCCACTGTCACATACCAACCAGAACCCTTTTCTTTGCAGGATGTTCCAGTTAACATGCACATTCCCCACCTTCCTGAGAATCCCACCCCTACCCATATTGACCTCCCTGAACTCCTCCTTCTCACCCCCAAGGTCTGTAACTGCCTCCGAGGCCCCACCAACCATCCCTGCTGTCCTTTCTACCACTAGCATTGCACCTTCACCCTCCCAGTCTGCCCCCTCTCATAATCACCCTCCTACCACGCCCACTCTCAGTTCACTACCCAGGAGGCAGTCATTGACCCCACAGACCTCTCCCTTGCATGTTCCCCTGGACATCACACCCCTCTTACTCTCTCCTCCCCCAGACACCCTCCTCCACCTAGACTCCTTCATCCCCTCCAAACTCCTTCATCCCCCTGGACTCCTTTCCCCCCTGAACTCCTTCCTCCCTCTGAACTCCTTCCTCCCCCTGGATTCCTTCCCCACTCCAAACTCCTTCCCTTACACCTTCCTGCCCCCTTACACCTATCTTCCCAGTTGCTGCATTCTCCCTCGTTATACCCTCCTTCCCCTGTACTCCCTCCCAGACAAACCTCAAACCCCTTGACACCTTCATTCCCCCTCTTCCAACCTCACACCCTCCTGACACCTTTGTTCCCCCACCTCGCAACCTCACCCCTCCCTGGTACACCTTCCAATCCCAGTCAAAACTAGACCTCCTTCTCCCACCCCCACCACCACCCCCTCCTGGTACCTCTTCATCCCCAACTAACAGCTGGACTTTCCTCTCCACCCTCGCCCTCTCAACGATCATCCGTAGCAGCCCACGACCAAGAACGTGATGTCCCAAAGCACACCCCAGACATCAATGGAGACATCGCACCTTCCGTGAGCTGCTTCGTGGTGGAGTCTTGTCCAGCCAGCATACCATGCACGTGTTCTTCCAGGGTTCAGTAGCTGTAGAAATTCAGCATTTCTGCTCCTCGGATGTTGGCAATGTGAGCAAGGCCCTAATGATAATTCCCGACTTTTGCACGTTACACTTATCAAGTTGTATTCTGGGCCAGTGTGTTTTCCTGCCAATGTTGGCGGTAAATTTGATGTGGGGGAATGATTAATGGATCTTAATGGATAAATGGGCCTTTTTCTGGTTGGCAGGGCCTTCCGGAACCTCGTGCAAGCACTTTCCCATGCACACGGAGTCTTCCTATATCACACTGATCTTAATGTCTGGAGCATTTTTAATGCTGCCTGTTGGGGTGACCTGCATCCCTGCCCCACCCACTGATTGTACTCCCATGCAACACCTATGCCCGCACAACACGAAGAACCTCTCACTTTTGACTTCAACTTGGACTGTGGCAAGTAACATTCATGCCACACAAGTGCCAGGCAATGACCAACTCCTTTGATGTTCAATGGCATCACTATCAACATGCTGGGGGTCACCATTGACCAGGAACTGAACTGGACTAGACATTTGAATTCTGTGACTACAAGAGCAGGTCAGAGGCTAGGAATACTGCAAAGAGTAACTCACCTCCTGACTCCCCAAAGCCTGTCCACCATCTACAAGATTCAAGTCAGGAGTGTGTTGGAATACTCCCCACTTGCCTGGATGAGTGCAACTCCCACAACGCTCAAGAAGCTTGACACCATCCTGGGCAAAGCAGCCTGCTTGATTGGCACCACATTCACAAACATTCACTCCCTCCACCACTAACGCACAGTAGCAGCAATGTGTACCATCTACAAGATGCACTGCAGGAATTCACCAAAGCTCCTTAGACAACACCTTCCAAACCCATGGCCACTACCATCTAGAAGGACAAGGGCATCAGATAGATGGGAACACCACCACCTGGAAGATCCCCTCCAAGTCACCCACCATCCTGAATTGGAAATATATTGCCGTTCCTTCACTGTTGCTGGGTCAAAATGCTGAAACTCCCTTCCTAACAGCACTGTGGGTGTATCTACGCCACAGGGACTGCAGCTGTTGAAACAGGCAGGTCACCACCACCTTATCAAGGGCAACTAGGGACGGGCAATAAGCGATGGCTTAGCCAGCGAAGCCCACATCCCGTGAATGAATGCAAAAAAAACCATTGTCATAGTTAAGTTTCTTCTCAGCTCCCCCATATTTTTCTGGGTGGCAGGATGTGACGAGTGATGTATCACAGGGATCAGTGCTGAGGCCTCAACTTTTTACAATTTATATAAATGACTTGAATGAAGGGATCGAAAGAATCCTGGCTAAATTTGCTGATAACTCAAAGATAGGTGGGAAAGTAAATTGTGAAGAGAACGTAAAGAGGCTACAAAGTGACATAGATAGGCTAAGTGAGTGGGCAAAGATCTGGCAATTTGAGTATAAGGTGTGCAAATGTGAAATTGTTCATTTTGGCAGGAAGAATAAAAAAGAAGCTTATTATCTAAATGATGAGAGACTACAGAGCTCTGAGATTCAGGGAGATCTGGGTGTACTAGTACATGAATCACAAAAGGTTAGTATGTAGGTACAGCAGGTAATTAGGAAAGTTAATAGAATGCTATCATTTATTGTGGGGGAAATTGATTACAAAAGTAGAGAGGTTATGCTTCAGTTGTACCACATCTGGAGTATTATGTACAGTACTGGTCTCCTTATTTAAAGAAACATGTAAATGCATTAGAAGCAGTTTAGAAAAGGTTTACTAGACTAAAACCAGGAATGAGTGTCATGAAGCTATTAATGTATACAATATTTTGGAAAATATTCTTCTTTCAAAATAGAGGTTTAGTCTGCAGGTGTGTCTTAATTAGATTAAAGTCAGCTATTCTGGGTGCTTTGATATGTACTAGTTTGAGATGCAAACAGAGAGGTAGAATGTATTTGCATTTTTTGAATAGAGCATTCAAGCAGTGGGGTGAAAACTTGACACCATTCTAGCAGCTACCAACCAATATGGTTATATTACTAATAAAATTTGGTACAATGAATGGGGTTTCATTGTTAAAAGGTAAAGTTCAAACAGACATGCGAATTTGGATTCATTCAGGTGGTGAGTATAACTTTAGTAAGTTTTGGGTGTGCAGGCAGAGGCAATGTAAATCAAAAGGCAGCCGCAAGACTCCAACTGGCTCCACAGTGAAAGAACCTCATTTTGAATTCGTAGGGTGAAAATGCTTTGCCTGGTGTTTGGGTTGCTATTGTTTGCTGTTGCTTTAATGAAGATTAGTTTGGGAATTTGTTAAAAGTTATGATAGTAGTAATTTGTAGCCATGTATATATTTTTTTTAACC
This sequence comes from Carcharodon carcharias, assembly GCF_017639515.1. Taxonomy (NCBI): domain Eukaryota; kingdom Metazoa; phylum Chordata; class Chondrichthyes; order Lamniformes; family Lamnidae; genus Carcharodon; species Carcharodon carcharias. The sequence continues at coordinate 173,930,056 of NC_054472.1, forward strand.
TGTGTAACTTACTAAATCGTTTCAATTAGTTTAATATAAAACCTCAAGAACTGATGGTCTGATTCCTGAATTTAGGATCGCATTTCAAACCTAATACTTAAAATTACAAGTTATGACAGTTGTTTGAAGGTTCCTTCTGGGATTTTTAAATAACTTAGCTTTACCAACTGCATTGGTCATAACATGGGTGGGTTGCCTTATGAGGAAAGGCTGGGCAGGTTAGGCTTGTATCCACTGGAATTTAGAAGAGTAAGAGGTGACTTAATTGAAACCTTTAAGATCCTGAGGGGTCTTGACAGGGTGGATGTGGAGAGGATGTTTCCTCTTGTGGGAGAATCTAGAACTAGGGGTCACTGTTTGAAAATAAGCTCATTTAGACAGAGATGAGCAGAAATTTCCTTTCTCTCAGAGAGTTGTGAACCTTTGGAACTCTCTTCCTAAAAAGGTGGTGGAAGCAGGGTCTTTGGGAAAAATTTTCCCCCCATTGGGGGGGGAAGTGCAGGAGCGGGTGCGGGCAGGCATGCCTCTAATTGGCACACCCGATCGGGGGCGCACTGCTATTTTACATGGGCGGGCTAATTAAGGCCCACCCAGCATGACGTCCACCAGGAAGCACTATGCACTCCTTGTGCAGGCCGGGGGTGGGGTTCCCTCAGCCGAGAGTGTGCTCTTCTGCGCATGCACACAAAAGAGCACACTGGTCTCCCTGAGGCTAAGTGCTGCCTCAGGGAGATTGGCTCCAAATTTAAAAATGTTAAACAAATGATAGCAAGATTTCCCTGACCTGACCCTCATGTGACATTGTCACATGAGTTGGGACATGTCCATCACTTTTACTGAAACCTTTTTTAAATATTTAAAAACCCTCATGAAACCTCATGAGGTTTCATGCTTTTTCTTAAGCCCGCCAGGGCTCCTGGCCTGCCTGCCAACCCTAAGGTTAGAAGGGAAGGTCCAGTAATGAGGTTAATTACTTTTTAAATAGCCTCAATAGGCCGTTGACAGGTCGGTGGGTGCGTAGCTGATTCGGCTGCGCCCCTGCCGACCTGAAAATGGAAACAACATGGGGTGACGTTGGGTAGAACTCCTGACGTCATCCTGTGACATCTTACGTCTTGAGGAGTGGGCCCCACCCCACTCACTGACCGGAAGATCCTCCGGCAGAGCTAGGCAGAGCTAGGTAGATTCTTGATTAACAAGCGGGCAAAAGGTTATTGGGGGTAGGCAGGAATGTGGGTTGAGGTTACATTAAGATCGGCCATGATCTTATTGAATGGCGAAGCAGGCTCGCGGGCTGAGTGGCCTACTCCTGCTCCTAATTAGTATATTCATATGTATCATACATATGTTTGTATGTTCCGTTGAGCAAGCAAGATGGTGAGATGCAAATATATTCAAATTAGGTTCCCAACATCCGTCGGCAGGAATGGCAGCCCATCATTGACGGGTTGAGCAGATGATCGCAGACTGGTTTCATGACGGTGTGAAACCGATTTTTGGCCTTCTCACCATATCATCTGCTCACACCCGCCATGATACCTGACGCCAACGGGGCCAGAAAATTCTGGTCATAGTTTTGAACACCTCTATTAAATCTCCCTTTAAACTCTTTGCTCTAACATTCAAGAAGAGGTATTAAAACTAAATTAAACCATAACTGCCTAACTTCACACTTCTCATGAGGCAAAACTCACTCACCAGTAGAGCACAATAATAATTTGGCAACATTGTGCTTTACCAATTGTGGCCCAATTTTTGATATGTACTCTTAGGAGAAGGGTGCATGTGAAACAATCACCAGAGGCACAAGGAGGAAAAATTACACTCTAATTTTAACCATTCAAATAAACAGATTGTATAAATGCCTGGGTGTGTGTATTGATGGGTTGTGCTAGGAAAGAGATCTTAACCACATCACAGACAATCCAATTTAATTAGCCGTACATTGCTTTTGGCATTGAAATTATGCCATGATGCTAATGCTTCATGCATTTCTATGCTATTCCTTGATCTACTATTTTAAGAGCTGTTACTTCATTTAAAATAAACAGACTATTCTTCTCTTAAAGTAGTGAACAAAGGAATTTCATATACTAATAAGCATACTGTAATTTAAAGATTTAGATTTTTCTACTTAAAACATGTTAGCAGAGATTCAAAAGCCATGGAAATCTTAATATTGCCAGTTTTTACTTTCATAGAAAATTCTTTGTTAACAATGTTAATGCACATTGATTCCTGTAATCCTCATTAAAGATTTTTTGAAAAACATAAAAATGTGATTCTCGTTTATACTTATTCATTGTTGCGCAATCAAGCTTCAGGTGCTAAAAGTCCTTAGTATTAATTTCCTTTGTAGAAATCCTTACACCAAAAAATCTCAGCCTGAATGATATCAATACTAATCAAAAGGTGCAATTTATATATTATTTTTCTTTCTCAAAAATGCACTCCTGCCAGTAACAGTCACTAATACAGATTAAATGTGGCATTGCTGGCAGAATTGGAGTATTTGCCATTTTCACAAATGGGGTTCATAATATTTTTATTTAAATATTTTTATGAAGTTGATACCCATTTGTATTGATCTTAATTGATAATTTAGGAACTTATAAGCATAATTATTATATATCTATGTTTGTGTGTGTGTGGGTGTGTGTGCGTGCATGTGTGTATTACAAGAGCTATAAAAAAATGAACTATTCCATTTATTGGGATATTGATCCTTTACTTATTTGAGGCATTGGTTCTGCCTGAGCAACATGTAAATCAATATAATCTTGTGTTCCACTTTGGTACATACGCTGCATGAGCAGTTCATTTTTTTGACAGCGTGCAAGGCTTTTATATCAAGTGCACAGCTCCAGATACAAGTTTTTTAAACAGAGAAAGAATACAAATCAGCAGAGCTGCCAAGACATCCATTACGTACTAAATGGAAGAGGTTAATTACACCCATTTCAAACCTCACAATTAAAATATGTATCATATTGTTAATGGACTTTTTCATAATGTTTCATAAAAACATTTTTTTTGGTCCTCCTTCTTGCCTGTGCCAGATCTCACACACAGGCTGAGAGGCAAATGAAATGGTTCCAGGCTTTGACAAAATATTTTTCTTAATTTGCTGGTGGAGATGTGGAAGATGGCCTGAGATTTCTTGTCATATGACATTTCCCTTCCTAGTGCATGAATAAAATTAGAAACTGACTTTGTAGGAAATTAGGATTTCTAACATATTTGTCACTCATTTGTAGAAATACTCATTGAAGCATCAATGTACAACATAAATTGCGCCCCCAAGGGGGAATAACTGCTCTTGTTAAATATACCACAGCTGTAACACATGGGCCAAAATTTTCTGCTTGGCAGGCAGGCGGAGCAAGTGCTGACGTGGGCGGCCATGGGCCCAATCGCCACCCGCAATCGGGGCCATGCTGCCATTTTGCGGTTGGGAGCAGTAGTACTATATATTTGTGACCGATCAGCAGTAGCGTGGAGAGGAAGCACTGGAGTCCTCAGATGGGCCTGTGGTTGGGGTGCGGCGTGCACGTGCAGAGTACATGCGCGATTAGCCCCAAATGCATGGTCTTCTCTGTTTTGCAGGTGAACAATGCGCACAATGCTTTTGAGCATTTGTGCACTGGAGGTGGCCAGGCCCAGTCGGTGATATTGAGTCGTTTTGAGCAGGAGGCCCTGGAGCTTGAAATGTGCCATGTGCCCAAGTCCACAGGTATCGGTGAAGCTGGGTGGAGTGGCCAGGTATTTGAGGTCAACAGTCACATCTGCTCTGTCTTCCCACCATCCAAAGCACTGATAATTGTTGGAATCGATAATGTAGCAACACTGCTCATTCACAGACTGATAGAGTCAGAGTTGTGGGTCATAGACAAAGGTTGCTCAGCCCTTTGAAGATGCGCATGTCCAGCACCTTCCAAAGTCACCTTATCCCATTTCTGACCACTATCCCCATGGCCTTATATGTCATGGCATCGCAACTGCACATCCAAATGCTTATTGCATGTTAGGAGGGTTTCTGCATCCACCACCCTTTCAGCCAGTGCGTCCCACATTACTGTGTGCAAGAGTTCCTCATCACCTCAACTGTCAACCTCATGTCCCTTACCTTAAATAAATGCCACCAGGTTAGTCATCCCTCCGCCAAGAGGAAAAGTTGCTTTCTGTCCACCCTATCCATGCCCCTCATAATGTTATGAAGCTCAATAATGTCAGCCCTCAATCTCCTGTGCTCCATGGCAAATATCCCCAGTCTATGCTATAACCTCATAACTCCAACTCTCCAGCCCAGCATGCATCCTGGTCAGTGACCTCTACACTCTCTCCACTCCAATCACATCTCTCCCATGAAGCGCTGATCACAACTGCATGCAGAAGTACAGCTGTGGCTTCGGCAGCGTTTTCTGCATTGGCAACATGACTTCCCTGTTCCTACATTCTATTCCTCGGCTAACAAAGGCAAGTATGGCATTTACCTTCTTAAATGCCTTATGTACCTGTCCCCCTAACTTAACGGCCTGTTGACATGCCCAGCAAGGTCCCTCTGATCCTCCTTACTTTCCATGGTCCTACTATTCCTTGTGTATTCACATATCTTGTTTGTCCTGCCCAAGTGCATCACCTCACACTTATCCACATAACATTCCATTTGGCATTCCTTAGGCTATCTGACCAGCCCATCTGTATCCACCTGTTTGGGCCTACTCCTGACTATTTACCACACCACCAATGTTCGTCTCCTTACGCGTAATGAGCCTGGGGGAGGGATGTAGTGTGTCACTGAATGGACGTGAAATGATCCACTGTCCTTGTTGTTATTTTCAGCATCATCAGAGGCTGGCGACCAGGCTCCATTACAGATGCCCTCTCTCACACCTGAGGGCCGTGAACTGTCACCTGCATCTCACCATTTCTGCCAGGCAGGCACAGCGCAGATACTAGCACATCAGTTGGAATTGCAACATTGTCTAGTGTCCTGGAGCACAGTGGAGAAGGCACTTCACAATCACTGGAGGAGATGGCAGAGACAGAGAGTACCGATGGCGTCAGCAGCTGGAGGACTGCAGAGGACCAGGCACATGCTGAGTCGGGGCATGATGACGTGCCGCTGGAGTCGTCCGCGACACAGCAGCTGCAGGAAATGCAGCCAGATGTGTGGGAGCATCTGGGAGTGTTGCATAAGACTGTGCTTCGCTTGGTGTCTGTAGTCCACGCGGAGCATGAGTGATGCCATGAGCCTCATGGCAGAGTGTCATGCTTCCTCCGTGGAGAGAGTGTCAACTCTCCTGGAGAAGGGCTTCCAGGAGAACAAGCAGCTTCTCCTGGGGATATGCTCGGACCTGCAAGCCCTCACAGCGCCAATGGCTACAGCTGGTCATTGGCAATGTGGGCGATGGTCTGAGCACCAAATTTCCCAGCTCGTTGCCCATTCATCTACAGTGAGCATAGAGGTGCAAAGCGACCTCACGTCGGCGCAGCAGCAGCCTGTCATCTCTACGGGCTCCTCTCAGGGTGCTGCGGATGAGGGCAGCAGCTCCTCTGCCCCTCTGCCAGTGGCCGTTGCATTCGTTGAGGCTGCAACAACTGGGGAGATGCCAGCTTTGGAACTGGCCACTCCCCCCCAGGTGGGGCCAGCACAGGCTCCACAGGCCAGAGGACATCCGCCAAGGTCATCGAGGCCACCAGGACAGCAGAGTCAGCAGGCTGTCTCAGAAGCCACTCCATGCAATGGGACAGCACCAAGACATAGCACCCGTAAACGTAAGCATAAGGCACCTTAGGCACACCACGGGTTTCTCACTGCTGCTTTTGTGTTGGCCCTTGATTAGGGAATTATTATTTATTGCTCTTGTAAAAAAGTTTTCCTTTCATTTTGTTGCACCATATCATGAATGAAATTAAATCCAGATGTGTTACCATGGCTGAGGGTGGCTCCATTGTGCTGCATTTGTATGTTTTGCAGACATGTCATGAGTGTTTGAGTGGACATTGAGGTTTATGTCCAAAGCCCTTAGTTGCAGCTGATGAAGTGGCAGATGTAGCACTTAAGTGCCATGTATGGAAGCGCCAGGCAAAGCTAGCCTTCCTGATCCATTTGTGCAGAGCTAGCTGAAGGTTCTTTGGATTAAAGTCTCCTGGATGTCCCTGACTATTTGGTGTAGTGCCGGGTCAGTTCTTCATCCATCTCTTCAAGCCTCTTTCCACCATTCAACTGGATCCTTGCTGATCTCTTCAGGAGCTTAAAGTTCTGATGATGTTAACTTTTTATAGCCAATTGGGGAAGGAGGAGACCAAAAGTCAATCTTTACTCAGTTTTACAGTTATTCATAAAGATTGCATAATCATTACAGATGCATAGCTCCTAACTCTACAACCCCACCACCTGAATAAACTTTCAATAATCTACTATATTAGGATTTTACATTAATTGGGACTAATATTTTGGGATCTCATACCAACCACATTTTAAATTGATTCTTGCCTGCTGAGAGGTAATTAAACAGGTAAAGACTATGCTGCTAGCAATGGCCGCTGAGAGGCAGTTTAAAAACAATTCAAGGCTGTTAGTAGTGTGTGAAGAATTGCCTGCTTATAAGAGTTAGCTTGCCTGCTTGTCTGGAGTGTTCATAACATCCCTTTGTTTTAAAGACACACTCAAGGCCTCGAAAGAAATCTCAGCATGAATCCCTCCCAAAGTGATAACCAATACATGTACCTTTTAATTAGAATAGTTTTCTAACATACTGATAATTTAATTATAATCAATAGAGTAGAACATAAGACTTATTTGTTGTATTTCCTGTTTCACCACGAGAGACACTGCTCCTAATAGCTCTCAGGACACACATGACCAGTCCCCAAATGTGTGAAAGCAACATGAGAAGGCAAACTAGCCATATTTTGTAATAAGGGTGCAACTTGTTTAATGGGGCTGCCATTTGTACTTCTAATATATGTAACATCTAGAGATAACATTGAGTACAAGGAATGAACATGTGTTTATCAGTTACTGGTTATGTAACTTGAACCATGGAGGTGGCGGTAAAGCTAGTGACCTAACTTTTAACCAATTGATAGGGTTAATACAGCCTACTTCAAAATATGGCACAAGACGACCCTTAATTAGGAATAAATATTAAGGGCAACATTGTCCCACGTGTGGGGGGATGTGCAGCAGCAGGTGCAGATGGGCGGGTTCCCGATCGGCGCCCCTAGTTGGGGGCGCGCTGCCATTTTATGTGGGCGGGCCAAATAAGGCCCGTCCAGTGTGACGTCCGCCAGGAAGCGTGCATTCCCTGATGGAGCGATTCCCTCAGCCGGGAGTGTGCTCTTTCTTGCCTGCGCGCGAAAGAGCGCATAGATCTCCCTGAGGCAAAGTGCTTTAAACTTTGAACAAAGCTGAGAAAAAAACTTCACTGCCATGTCCCCTCATGTGACACTGTCACATGAGTTGGGACATGTCCATATCTTTTATTTTGAAATATTTTGACATTTTTAAATCCCTCATAAAACCTCATTCCATCCATGGGTGAGGTTTCATGCTTTTTCTAAAGGCCACCTGGCCTCCTCGCCTGCCCACCAATCTTAAGGTTGGATGAGCAGGTCCATTAATTACCTTAATTACTTTTTTTAAAGGCCTTAAGTGGCCAAACTGACAATCTAAATGACACACGGTGACGTCAGGACGCCTGCCTGACGTCACCCACATCATTTTAAGCGTTGGCGATCGGGCTTTGCCCCCGCTCGCCAACCGGAAGATCCTGTCCTAAGGGTTCTGAGACATCATCGGCACAGTCATCACCATTGCTCCTATGGTGACAACTCTCATGAGACATAGCTCAAACCAGGGCAAAGAGGAAGACTTTGACTTTACTGTTAGCACTGAAAAGATCCCTGATCTTTGAGGGTTAATCCATGCTCTATTCACTGCCATTTGTTAAGTATATTTACCATTCTTGCTTAATAAATTCTACTTTGATTCACTACATCTGATTGTCTCCATCGCTTGAGTGTAACCTTGTAGGTCAGATCAGTGAGACCAGTAGAAACTGTGAATTTGGGATACAAAGCTAAATTGATTAAAGACATCTGCAGCCCTAAATTTTAATCAGGTCCAAATTCTTACAAATTCCAGCATCCACAGTTTTTTTTGTTTTTATCTCTGTGTTTAATTGACTGCCACTGCTCTTCAAGAAATGCCTACCTCCTTGAAGAAGTTCTGTTCTCTGCGACAAGATTTCCGTACCTCTCTTTTGCCTTGCTCACCTTCATTGCTTTCCATTTCCCTCCTGGTGTTTGACAAGGTGTTTACTAAAACCCGCTTTCACAGTCATATCTCCTTTCTCAGTGACTGTCTCCGTCTCCGACTTACTCCACGTGGATTTCAACTGAAATTCCACCCCTCATGTTTCGAACCCATCCAGGATTACAGGTATCTCCGGGACATAAAACGTTTCTCGGACTGCTATTCCCGTCACATTCTGAAATCCAAATTCAGTGCCATGCGCCGCCATATGAACACACTCGACCTCTCCCTCCAGCAGCCCCTTTATCAAAGCTGCGCATGCCCCCAGTTTCATTTTATTCTTCGGCTCATCTGACACCTCAACAAGAAACTTTTTCTCTTTCTCTCAAGTGCTAAGGAACGCAAGCTCCAACAACTCATCGACAACAACACCCATCTAGGACCCTCCACCCCTGCCTGTCCCTCCGTCCCCACCCCATCTTCCAATCCCAGCCCCAGCCGTGTACTCACTATACCCCCTGACCTTCCCCTCTCCGATGCTGAACGTTCAGTGCTCAGCAAAGGACTTAGTTTCATACCCTTACGCCCTCACCTCAATGAATTTCGGGCTCGGCATGATGCTGAACTCTTCTTCCGCCATCTTCGTCTCCGGGCTCACTTCTTTGGGCAGGAGTCCTCTCCCCATTCAACGGATCCTTTCACCCACCTCCAATATTCTCCCTCCACCTGGACCCCTCCCTCTGGATTCTTATCTTCTCTTGATCTTTTCATTGAGAACTGTCGGCACGACATTAGTCGTCTCAATTTCTCTGCTCCTCTCACCCATTCTAACCTGTCTCTCTCTGAACTTACTGCACTCCATTCTCTCAGGTCCAACCCTGACATTGTCATCAAACCCGCTGACAAGGGTGGTGCTGTTGTTGTCTGGCGCACTGACCTCTACCACGCGGAGGCTGAGCGTCAACTCGCAGACACTTCCTCCTACCTCTCCCTGGACCATGACCCCACCACTGAACATCAAGCCATTGTTTCCAGGACTGTCACTGACCTCATCTACTCTGGGGATCTTCCTCCCACAGCTTCCAACCTGATAGTCGCCCAACCTCGCTTCTATCTCCTACCCAAAATCCACAAACAGAACTGCCTCAGTAGACCGATTGTCTCAGCTTGATCCTGCCCCACAGAACTCATTTCTCGTTATCTTGACTCCCTTCTCTCTCCCCTTGTCCAGTCCCTTCCCACCTACATCCGTGATTTCTCTGACACCTTACGTCACATCAACAATTTCCAGTTCCCTGGCCCCAACCGCTTCCTCTTCAACATGGACGTCCAATCCCTCTACACCTCCATCCCCCACCAGAATGGTCTGAGGGTCCTTAGCTTCTTCCTCGAACAGAGGCCCGAACAATCCCCATCCACCACTACTCTCCTCCGTCTGGCTGAGCTTGCTCTCACGCTGAACAATTTCTCCTTCAACTCCTCTCACTTCATCCAAATAAAAGGTGTGGCTATGGGTACCCGCATGGGCCCCAGCTATGCCTGTCTCTTTATGGGGTATGTGGAACATTCCTTGTTCCAGTCCTACTCCAGCCCCCTTCCACAACTCTTTCTCCGGTACATCGATGATTACTTCGGTGCTGCTTCATGCTCTTGTCGGGACTTGGAAAAATTTATTAATTTTGCTTCCAATCTCCACCCCTCCATCATTTTCACATGGTCCATCTCTGACACTTCCCTTCCCTTCCTTGACCTCTCTGTCTCAATCTCTGGGATAGACTGTCCACCAATATCCATTACAAACCCACCGACTCCCACAGCTACCTCGACTACAGCTCCTCACACCCCGCTTCCTGTAAGGACTCCATCCCATTCTCTCAGTTCCTTCGCCTCCGTCGCATCTGTTCCGATGATGCTATCTTCAAAAACAGTTCCTCTGACATGTCCTCCTTCTTCCTTAACCGAGGTTTTCCACCCACGGTCGTTGACAGGGCCCTCAACCGTGTCCGGCCCATCTCCCACGCATCCGCCCTCACGCCTTCTCCTCCCTCCCAGAAACATGATAGGGTCCCCCTTATCCTCACTTATCACCCCACCAGCCTCCGCATTCAAAGGATCATCCTCCGCCATTTCCGCCAACTCCAGCATGATGCCACCACCAAACACATCTTCCCTTCACCCCCGCTATTGGCATTCCGTAGGGATCGCTCCCTCCGTAACACCCTGGTCCACTCCTCCATCACCCCCTACTCCTCAACCCCCTCCTATGGCACCACCCCATGCCCACGCAAAAGATGCAACACCTGCCCCTTCACTTCCTCTCTCCTCACCGTCCAAGGGCCCAAACACTCCTTTCAAGTGAAGCAGCATTTCACTTGCATTTCCCCCAACTTAGTCTACTGCATTCGTTGCTCCCAATGTGGTCTCCTCTACACTGGAGAGACCAAACGTAAACTGGGCGACTGCTTTGCAGAACACCTGGGGTCTGTCCGCAAGAATGACCCAAAACTCCCTGTCGCTTGCCATTTTAACACTCCACCCTGCTCTCTTGCCCACATGTCTGTCCTTGGCTTGCTGCATTGTTCCAGTGAAGCCCAACGCAAACTGGAGGAACAACACCTCATCTTCCGACTAGGCACTTTACAGCCTTCCGGACTGAATATTGAATGCAACAACTTTAGGTCTTGAGATCCCTCCCCCATCCCCACCCCCTTTCTGCTTCCCCCTTCCTTTTGTTTTTTTCCAATAAATTATATAGATTTTTCTTTTCCCACCTATTTCCATTATTTTTAAATATTTTAAAATCTTTTATGCTCTCCCCACCCCCACTAGAGCTATACCTTGAGTGCCCTACCATCCATTCTTAATTAGCACATTCGTTTAGATAATATCACCAACTTTAACACCTATGTGTTCTTTTGTTCTATTGTTGGTGACATCTTTTGATGATCTGCTTCTATCACTGCTTGTTTGTCCCTACAACCACACCAACCCCCTCCACTTCTCTCTCTCTCTCCACACCCCCCCCACACACCTTAAATCAGCTTATATTTCAACTTTTTCTTGGACTCGAACTCAAGTTCTGTTGAAGGGTCATGAGGACTTGAAACGTCAACTCTTTTCTTCTCCACCGATGCTGCCAGACCTGCTGAGTTTTTCCAGGTAATTCTGTTTTTGTTCCAAATTCTTACACCAGTGTCAATAGTGTCACTCTTTATGTGCAATCATCCAATGACTGGCACCCACCTTGCACATTCCCTTTTATCTTTATTAAACTTTACTTGACAAGTAATATTCACAAACAATATTTCAAAAGAAACAAAAGAAGAAAAAAATTGATTTCTATATTCTCTATAATGTATTATATTACAAGAGTCCCTTTTCTAGGATCCTCAAAACTCTTTTGGTACAAGCACTTCTTGTGAAACAATTAGATAATTGATCACTTGCATCAACCTATTTGACCTTGGAGATTTCCTTTTTTATAACATTTGTTTCACATAGGCCAGGTCAATCCTTTTTTTCCACTTACACATTTTGTTGAATGCTATTGTCAAGATATAATGTCTATAATATTATTGAAAATTATTTTAAAATAGAGTTTAGTGGTGCCTGTGTCTATGTGTGTGTATCTGCGTGTGTCTCAATTGGATTAAAACCAGCCAGTCTGGAGGCTTTGATGTATAGAGGAGGGGTAGGATTCAATGGTAATTACATAAATATAAGGAAATAGAAGGTGAGGTGTAAAGGGGGCAATTTGCATTTTTGAATAGACCATTCAAAAGAATAGGTGAAATATTACAACTAACCAGGTGAAGCTCAGAAACAATGTGTTTATTTTTTTCAACTCACTAGTAAAGTAGGTATTATGAAAAGGTTTGATTGTTAGAAAATATATTAAAAAAAACCTAGGATCAATGAGAATTTGCATTCAAAGAGGAAAATATGTATAAAGGAAGAGCCAATTCTTGGTAAAAGGAAAAGGGATTCTAAGAACTAAAGCCTCCAGCCTGTAAGCCTCAAGTCTGTCTGCAAGGGCCAAGAGCTGAAAGAAATTCAAGTATGAATGTGACTGTCCAGGGTGCCCTTTGCCAGGGGTCTGTTTAAATCTATGTGTTTTACGGTTGCCTTACCAGGGGTCTAACGGATTTAGATTAATTAGGGGATTTTTGTACTTATTATAGTAGTAATTTTGTAGACATATGTATGTGCTTATAATCTTTCTTGTATTAATAAATGTTTAATTTAGTTTTATAAAAACCCTCTTGAGACTCGGTAGTCTTATTGCTACTGAATTCAAAGCCTGCATCTCGAAACATACAAATTGCAAAAATGGACGACGACAGTTGTTTCTGGGATTTGAACAACTCAAGCCTTTACCATCAGTTGTGTCATAATAGCTATCACACAAGGAATGATTACCTGTGCAACACTGAATGGGAAATTGTTTTCAGTACAGACCTTGCATAGAATTTCCCTAAAGTATTTGACAAATTGGCGCCAGTTAGCTTAGTTGGCTAGATAGCTAGCATGTGGTTCAGAATAACAGCAGGGATTAAATTCCCAGTTGAGGTAGACTTCCTCACCATACCCCTGAGAGTGGAAGGCAATTGTAAACCACCACTGAAAAAAAAACTGCCAAAAAAATGACTCAGGATGAAGCATCAGCAGCTAATGAGCCAAGGGCCTGCCTTTGAGCAGAGTATGTATCACATTGTTTGACAAACAAAATCCCATATCTGCTGCTTCCACAAGAGGCAATGTTTCTGCAGCTAACGTATATTTAACAACCTTTTTTAATTTTCTTAGCTTCCAAGACTAAAGGGCAAAATTTCTCTTTTTCATGCACCAAAATATTATGAAACCAGCTATACTTGAATGGGTGGATGAGCGGTCTGACCATGGCGCCATGGTGAGCGATGCCATTCAAGCAGGGGTAGCAAAGAAGTATGTGGTATTGATAGGGGACAGCATAGTCAGAGGGATAGATACTGTTCTCTGCAGCTGAGAGTCCAAAAGACCTCCTCGGTGCCAAAGGTTGGGCTATCTGCTCAGGGCTGGAGAGGAACTTGCAATGGGATGGGGAGGATCCAGTGGTCGTGGTCCTTGGAGGCACCAGCAACATGAGTAAGACTAGAAAGAGGTTCAGCCTAAGACTATGAGGAGCAAGGCACTAAATTAAAATGGAGGACCCCAAAGGTAATAATCTCTGGATTATTACGTGAGCCACATGCAAATTGGTATAGGGTAAATAAAATTAGGGAGGTGAATGCGCAGCTCAGATTGGTGTGGGAGAAGATGCTTCTGGTTCATGAGGCACTTGGACTAGTACTGGGGAAAGTGAGGGGTTGTACCATTGAGACGGTCTACACCTGAACTCTGTTGGGACCAATGTTCTAGAGAGCCGCATAACGAGGGAAGTTGAGAGGGCTTAAAATTAAACAGTAGGTTCAAAGGATAAAATTTGGGAAGATGTGGTAAATCAAAGAGTAGAGACAAGCAAGAGAGAAATACTTGTTTGGTAGTACAGAACTCGAGTATTGCTGAAAAAAGACGTTCTCGAAACTTTTCATCTCGCACTCATCAGGACAATTGCAAGATTACCAATGTCAGGTGTGTGTAGTGAAAGCTACATATATTAATACACAGAGCCCTGTTTTTGCATACAGAAAGACCATGAACACATATTGTCCCTGTTTCAGCTAAGCAAGATAAGTGGTAGCCATTCGCTGGTTCATCCCTTGGGCAATGCCTTGACCAATCAGAGTCAAGCTGCCCGGTTTAAAATTCAAACAATGCTTGGCAATTAACTGTCAGTCACAATTAAGTGGTATATTCTCCATGGCAATGCCTCTACCAATCAGTACTCTCTTTTCATACAGTATAAAGTGGTTGCTTCCCCTGACATCGGTATTCTTGCAATTGACCCGATGAGTGCAAAATGGAAAGCTTTGACAAAATGTCATTTTTCAGCAATACGCAAGAGAGAAAGGTACTAATATGAGAAAGGATAAACAGGCTGTGACAGGAAGGGACAGAGAGTACAAATCCAAGAGCAGATCAGCAGATAAGGCTAAAGGTTACAAAAATAATAAATGGACAAAATTAAAGGTTCTGTATCTGGATGCACATAATATTTACAAAAAAACAGATGAACTAATAGTGCAAATAATAGAAATGAATAAGTGCAATCTGAGAGCCATTACAGAGATGTGGCTGCAGGATGACATAGATTGGGATCTGAATATTGAAGAGTGCATGACATTTAGGAAGGACAGGAAGCTAAAAAATGGTGGAGCACTGGCCCCATTAATTAATGATGGTATTAGCACAATAGAGAGGGATGACCTAAGTTCAGGAAACCAGGGTGTAAAAATGGTTTGGGTAGAGATGGGAAATGATAAAGGCAAGAAGTCACTTGTGGGAATGGTGTACGGGCCCCCTAGCAGTAACCACATGGTCGGACAAAGTATTAAGGAAGAAATAATGGGAGCTTGTCAGAAAAGTACAGTGATAATCATGAGGGATTATAATCTACATATAGACTGGAAAATCAGAGGGCAAAGGTATCCTAGATGAGCGATTCATTTAATGTTTTTGAAATAGTGTCTTAGAGCAGCACATTCTGGCACCAATCAGAGAGCAGGCTATATGAGAGCTGGTATTTCTTTTATTCATTTATGGGATGTGGGCGTCGCTGGCTAGGCCAGCATTTATTGCGCATCCCTAACTGCCCTTGAGAAGGTGGTGGTGAGTTGCCTTCTTGAACCGTAGGTACAGCCACATGCAAATTGGCACAGGGCAAATAAATTTAGGGAGATGAATGTGTGGCTCAAAGGCTGGTGTGGGAGAAGTGGGTTCCATGTGCTGTAGGTACACCCACAATACAGTTAGGGAGTGTGTTCCAGGATTTTGATCCAGTGACAGTGAAAAACTGGCAATATATTTCCAAGTCAGGATGGTGAGTGGCATAGAGGGGAACTTCCAGGCGGTGGTGTTCCCGTGTGTCTGCTACCCTTGTCCTCCTAGATGGTAGTGGACGTAGGTTTGGAAGATGCTGTATAAGGAGATTTGGTGAGTTCCAGCTTGTAGATAGTACACATTGTTCCTATTATGTATTGGTAGTGGAGGGAGTGAGTGTTTGTGGATGGGGTGCCAGTCAAGCAAGCAGCTTTGAGCAGGATGGTGTCAAGCTTCTTGAATGTTGTTGGAACTGCACTTATCCAGGCAAGTGGAGAGCATTCCGTCATACCCCTGACCTGTGCCTTGTAAATGGTGAACAGCCTTAGGGGAGTCAGGAGGTGAGTTATTCACTGTAGGATTCCAAAGCTCTGACCTGCTCTTGTAGCCACAGTATTTATATAGCTAGTCCTGATCAGGTTCCAGTCGATGGTAACCCCCAGGAACTTGATAGTGGCATGGCAAGTTCTGGCAGGGGCGCAGCAAGTTCTGGAGCACAAGTCTTCAGTACTATTGCGGGAATGTTGTCAAGGCCAACAGGGCTGAGTGTGCCATTGTCGTTTCCGGTGCCTAGGTCGATGCCAGGTGATCTGTCTGGTTTAACCCCTTATTAATTTGGCACAGATGCATCTGTCCATGACAGTATTGGTATGAGTGATCACTGCACAGTCCTTGTGGAGACAAAGGATAACCTCTATCATGTTGTGTGGCACTACCATTGTGCAAAATGAAACAGGTTTAGCAACTCAAGACTGACCATACATGAGGCACCATGGGCCATCAGCAGCAGCAGAATTGCACTTAACCACAATCTGTAACCTCATGACCTGGCATATCCCCCACTCTACCATTACCACCCAGCCAGGGCAGCAACCTTGGTTCAATGAAGTGTGCAGGAGCGCATGGCAGGAGCAGCTCCAGACATACCTAAAAATGAGGTGTCAACCTGGTGAAGCCACAATGCAGGATTACTTGCATGCCAAAAAGCATAAGCAGCAAGTGATTTTCTTATTTTATATTCATTCAAGGGATGTGGGCTTCACTGGCTAGGCCAGCATTTATTGCAGATCCCTAATTGTCCTTGAGAAGGTGGTGGTGAGCTGTCTTCTTGAACTGCTGTAGTCCATGTGGTATAGGTATACCCACAATGCTGTTAGAGAGGGAGTTCCAGGATTTTGATCCAGCAAAGGATTGGCAATAAACGCTGGCCTCACCAGCAACACCCAAATCCCATGAGTGAATAAAAAAAAATCATTTTGCCCAATTGCTCTCCTTCTACCCCTCTTTATCTAACTCAATCAGCAAATCCTCCTATTCCTTTCTCTCTCGTCTACTATATCACCTCCCATTAAAGGCATCAATACTATTAGTCTCAACTCCCCAGACGGTAGCAAATTCCACATTCTAACCACTCCCTGGGTAAAGACTTGAAGTAGAAGTATGTCCAAAGGGCCACAGATTTACAACCCCAATTCTTATACTGCAAATATGATACAGGGAATGGATGCTCGTGTGATGTACTTTATGAAACTGCACTGCAAGAAACATTCAATATGCTCATAGAATCATAGACATCTACAGCACGGAAGAAGGCCATTCGGCCCTTCCTGTCCACACCAGTCAACAAAGATCTGATCTGTCTACACTAACCCCATTTTCCAGCGCTTAGCCCATAGCCTGGGAGAGCAACACAAGTGAATATCTAACTACTTCTTAAATATTACGAGAGTTTCTGACTCAATCACCCTTTCAGGCAGTGAGTTCCAGACTCCCATCACCCTCTGGGTGAAAACATTTTTTCTCAACTCCCCTCTTAAACTCTTACCTTAAATATATGGCCCCTGGTTATTGACCCCTCTATGCATGGAAAAAGTGCCTTTCGGTCCACCTTATCTATGCCCCTTTTAATATTATATACCTCAAACAGGTCCCCTCTCAACCTTTGTTGCTCCAAGGAAAACAATCCCAGCCTATCCAATCTTTCCTCATAGCTCAGACCCTCCAGCCCAGGCAGCATCCTGGTAAATCTCCTCTGCACCCTCTCCAGTGCAATCATATCCTTCTTATAATGTGGTGACCAGAACTGCACGCAATACTCCAGTTGTGTCCTAACCAACGTTTTATACAGTTCCAGCATAACCACCCTGCTCTTGTATTCTATGCCTCGGCTAATAAAGGCAAGTATCCCATATGCTTTTTTAACCACCTTATCCACCTGCCATGCTACCTTCAGGGATCTATGGATATGCACACCAAGTTCCATCTGATCTTCAGTACTTTCCAAGGTCCTACCATTCATTGTGTAACCCCTTGCCTTGTTAGCCCTCCTCAAGTGCATCACCTCACACTTTTCCAGCTTGGATTCCATTTGCCACTGTTCTGCCCACCTAGCCAGTCCACTGATATCCTCCTGCAGATTACAGCTTTCCTTCTCACTATTTAACACCTTACCAATTTTCGTGTCATCCGCGAACTTCTTGACCATTCCCCTACATTTGAGTCCAAATCATTTATGTACACCACAAACAGCAAGGGCCCCAGCACCGAGCCCAGCGGAGCCCAACTGAAAACAGGCTTCCAGTCGCAAAAACATCCCTCGACCATCACCCTCTGCTTCCTGCCTCTCAACCAATGTTGGATCCAACCTGTCACTTTGCCTTAGATTCCATGGACTCTTACTTTCTTGACCAGTCTGCCATGAGGAACCTTATCAAAAGCCTTGCTAAAGTCCATGCAGACCACATCAAATGCATTACACTCATCAACACTCCTGGTTACCTCCTCAAAAAATTTGATGAAATTTGTCAAACACGACCTTCCTTTAACAAATCCACGCTGACTATCCCTGATTAATCTGTGTCTGTCCAAGTGCAGATATATTCAGTCCCTCAGAATTCTTTCTAGTAACTTCCCCACCACCGAGGTTAGACTGTCTGGCCTGTAATTTCCTGATCTATCCCTTCCTCCCTTTTTTAATAATGGGACAACATTAGCTGTCCTCCAGTCCTCTGGCACTTCACCTGTGGCCAGAAAGAATTTGAAAATTACGGCCAGGGCCCCTGATATCGCTTCCCTTGCAACAGCCTGGGATACACCTCATCTGGGTCTGCGGATTTATCCACTTATAAGGCCGCTAATCCCGCTAGTACCTCCTCTCTCTCTAAGTTAATTTCCTCTAACATTTCACAGTCCTCCACCCTGATGGCTATACCTGCATCGTCCTTTTCCATTGTGAAGACCAATGCAAAGTATTCATTGAAGACTGCACCCACGTCTTCTGGGTCCACTCAAAGTTTACCTCTATGGTCCCTAATTGGCCCTACTCTTTCCTTAGTTATTCTCTTGCTCTTTACATATTTAAAAAACCCTTTGGATTGTCCATTCTAACCACCAATGCTTTTTCATGCACTCTCTTAGCTTTCCTAATTTCCTTTTTAAGTTCTCCTCTGCGCTCTTTATACTCTTGTAAGGACTCTGCCATATTGAGCCCTTAGTATCTGCCATAAGCTTCTCTTTTTTTCTTAATCCTAACCTTTATGTCCCTTGACATCTAGGGTTCACTGGACTTGGTGCCCCCATTTGTCTTTATGGAAACATATTTGCCCTGTACTCTCTCGATTTCGTCCTTGAATGCCTCCCACTGCCCTGACACAGTTTTATCTATAAATAGCTGCTCCCAGTACACATGGGTCAAATCATATCTCATCTTAGTAAGATTAGCCTTTCCCCGATTTAGAACTTCTATTCCTGGCCCAATCTTATCCTTTTCCATAATTATCCTAAATCTAACTGAGCTGTGGTCATTACCTCCAAAATGCTCCCCTACTGAAACGCCTTCCACCTGCCAGTGCTCATTTACGAATATTAGATCTAGAACTGCCCCTTCCCTTGTTGGTCTTTCTACATACTGGCTAAAAAAGTTCTCCTGATGCAACTTACGAATTTTCCCCCTCCCTACCTTGCACACTAAAACTATCCCAGTTAATATTTAGGTAGTTAAAATCCTCTATTATTAGTGTAAGAATTGATTACCACACATTGTGCTGATGTGCCATTTTCATTCGCTATTTTGCACCCAATCCACGTGATGCATTCATCAATGAAGGAAAAATCAGAATCCACTGCCAATTTCTTTTTGAATTATAAATTCACTCCATGAACAGCAGAGGAAGCAGCCAAATCTGGAACAGCCCAGGCACCAAAGGTAGCAGTTAGGCTTTCGGCATATGAGTTGTTTTTCTGAAGCAACTAGCAGATGTTTCAAGTTTTGAATCAATTGTCAGTGCTGATAAGGAAGTCCTGATGTCTGATTGCTGGACTGATGTGGAAATTGACAATGTGTGGGAGACTGTTCAGCAGTATCTCTATTCCACTGACATGTTTGGAGTCGGGCCTCTGAAGTTTTTATGCCCCCTCAAGCAACGCAGAAGCATGAATGTGCCCCCCTTGAGCGCAGACTGCAAATTAATGTGCATTTTAGGGGGCAGCAGAATAGTTAGTCGACTGGGCAAGTTGTGGAATCCCCTTGCGAAAAGTGGCCATGGCGCAGTCACTGATGGAGCCCATTGCAATGTCTTTATTAAGGTTTGGACCAGTATCCCTCATGGTTCAAACTAACAGTGCAGCCTTACAGTGTGGGTTAGGAGAATGCCTGCACCTGAGATGAGAACACAGCATGCAGTCCAGTGGTGAAAGCTGCTGCCAATTGGTCAAGTGGAGTGGGGCGGAGGTGGGTGTGGTTTCAGACAGCCATGAAGCGCACTACACACTGGACATCCAAGTGGTGGCCAGCATTCTCTAGCATGCATGAATGGGCCTTGAGATGCAGCCAGATCTGGAGACTTAACCAAGAGAGATCCTTAGGACACATATCTCCCTCTTTGCAGGAGGGGAAAATCAGGATCATGGGGCCTCCTGATTTAGCAGTATGCCTCATAGCTTACAGGGAGCAGAGAAGTAGGAGAAGCATGTGACGGAGACACCTGGCTCACCAATGGGACGAGCACCACCCTCAAGATGAAACGGCGGCAGGGCCTCCTGCACGTGCAGCTGAAGGTCCACAGTAAGCCTTTACTTGCAGGTGCCTTGCTAGACCCAGGGTCTATAAACGGCACGTCATTCCTGCAGATGACTGAAAACCAGTGTTGCTGAAGACTGCGCATGTCTAGGGGACAAGTCAGGCATATATGCCACCTACTGCATGTTTAGGTGCCATAGGGACATGGAGGGCATCTACTGGCAGCTGCCCTTGGTCCAGTACATCGGTCCTGCACTGCTGCATGGGCTGAATCCACTGCTGATGCCATAGTTGGCCTCCAACAGTGTCAATGCGAGAGGAATGCGGGGCAGCTCAATCTCGCTCCAGCTTTGCCTTCTCCTCAAGGAGTCAGCCAGGCACCCATAGGGAGGAGGACCAGCATCTCAACACCTTGGGGCCATCCACCAAGATGAATCCGGGAACGTCTGGCCAATCCAAATCCCCTCTTCCTGTGATCCCATCATCTCCAACTTCACAGACCGAGGAGGGTGCAGTTGGCCCACGGCAAGAAACCCAAAGCAGGCCGTGGCTCTCCAGGTCTCAGCCATCCAAAGGATGCCTGCCAAAGTCAACACAGACAGGGCATAGCAGTCAGTGACTGCAGCACTCCATTTTTATGCCAGTGGCTCCTTCCAGGGCTCCTGTATGGGATCTAGCAAGCCTCCACCCACCAGTGCATCCAGGAGATCACAGACACCATCTTCGCGAAGGCATAGAACTTTGTGCATTTTGACCATGATCAGACAAGCCGTGGAGCAACTGGCATGATGGCTTGAACACCTCGGACTTAAGACAGACAGACTCCTCCATCGTCCCTTGCAATCTGAGGAGTGCAACAGTCATCCCTCACTGATATTCCCGTGATTCTCTTCACTGCTGCAACAAATGATTGAGTACCAAGTCCAGAGGCTCATCATCTGATTTGATTGCCGGTAATGTCAGATGTCCCTGCCTCTACCTACTGTGGAACAGATTGTGTGCTATGCTCACCAGATTGTGATCCCGAGACTAGGTCCCACCAAGGTATGTGTCGCTGCACTGGTGGAGGGTGTGGGTGAGCGCCGCAACGGGTCTTCAACAGTGTTGCTCTTAGAGTCCTCATCTGAGGTGTTCTCGATGCTGGAGTCGGGGTCAAGGTTGCCTGAGGGTGACATGAAAGATGTGCCTAGGAGAGCAGGTGCAGATTATTAGTGCTTGGCAGCTACGTTAAACACAAAAGTGGACTCAAAGTAGCATTGACAGAGAGATGATCTCGTGCAGTATCCTCATGTGGATGTCTGCTGGTGACCTCATGATCACCGCAGGAGTGGTCCACATCCTCACCGGCCATCTCCAACGCTCGACTCTTGAACAGTGTGAGGACCTTAAGGCCCAGAATCCACCCCTGGTCTGGGACCTCTCCCGTTGATTATGCACAATCTTGTCCTGTATAAAGACGGATGGTGTGAGTGTGAGCAAGGCACATGCCAAGGAAGCCAGGCATGTGTGCATGCTGAGTGAAGCCATGGATGGGATGAGGAGAGAGCGCCTCCTGAGGAGATGAGGCCAGATGCAGCTGTGAGGGTGTGTGTGTGAGATTGAGTGTTGATGCCCCTTGAGCTGGCAATGAGTGAGATGCCAGTGAATGTGTGATGGGCCTGTGAGTGGGAGAGTTCAGAGTGATGAGATGGTTGACTTATCATACATCCTTTTTCTGCACTGGATGGCCGAACTCTTGTGTGCAACATTAGCACTGATTACCTCTGCCACCACCTTCCCCAAGCTGGCGTGGTGAGACTGATGGGCCTCTTGCAGCCAGGGCAGCAGTAGAGAACATTGCATCAGTCCTCTACGGTGTCCAAATGGCATTCCAGGGTTGCATCACTGAATCAGGGATTGCACTCTTCTTGGCTTTTGGGGCCATGTCTTCACTGGAGCAGTCCTGGGCTGCAAACATTGACAACTGTGCGCAAGGCTGCAGTTTAAATATGGCGCCCTGCGCAACGAGGTAATAGCGTAGTGGGCAATACTGAGGCCACTCGCCAATGAGACGGCGTGTTTCCTGTGACTGGATAATTTATGAGGTGGGAAGGGGACAATACAGAGCGAAAATCCACCACTGTAGCCAGCAGGTAAAATGTTTCTTTTCAGCCCGTTACTGCGCTTAGTGCAATTCTGGGACAATTCCACACTATGAGTTAAAAAAAAATGTAACAAAGGTTGTTGGATGAACAACCATGTAAAAAATAACAGTATAGCTCACATGGAGGATAAACATAGGCATATACTTGTTGATTCAAATACATGTTTCTGTGCTGTAGGTGTAATTATATAACTTTGAGTCTAGTTAGTGATCTCCAAAGTACTGATGAGGAGAAATGAGGAGTACTCCAGAGACCTAGGGTAATGCTTTAAGGACCCAGGTTCAAATTCCATCATGGCAGATGGATGAAATTTGAATTCAATAAAAAATCTGGAATTAAAGGATAGTGACCATGAAACCATTGTCAATTGTTGCTTGTTGTAAAAAACCATCTGGTTCACTAACGTCCATTAGGGAAGGAAATCTGCATCCTTACCTGGTTTGGCCTACATGTGATTCCAGACCCACAGCAATGTGGTTGACTCTTAAATGCCCTTGGAAATAGACTAGCAAGCCATTGAGTTTTCAAAGACAATTAGGAATGGGCAATAAATGCTGGCCCAGCCAGCAATGCCCACATCCCATTAACGAATAAAAAAAACATAGCGAATAATTATGATCCAGAACACACTATCTGAATGCATAGATTCTATAGTAACTTTCAAAAGGCAACTGGACATGAATTAGATCTCATAGTTCTTTTGCCAATTATTTTAAATCTATGACCTCTAGTTACTACCCTCTTGCCAGAGGAAACAGTTTCTCCCTATTGCCTCTGTCAAATCCATCATAATTTTGAATACCTCTATTAAGTCTCCCCCTTATCAGTCGTTGCTCTCAAGAAAATAATCTCAGCTTTTCCAATCTCTCCATATAACTGAAGTCCCTCATCTCTGTGATCATCCTGATAAATGTTCCTTGTACTCACAACTCCTCAGATAGTGAAGCAGTCTATGCCTGCTGTGATGGCCCATGTGCTTTTGGGGGGGGTGGGGGGGGAAACTATATTTTATGTTGGGCTGATGGCCCCTTTAAGAACTAGGTTTCTCTAAAGGGGGATTTCTGGTAAAGCCCCTTGCTTCCAGTAACTGATCAAGTTGCCTGTAAGAAAAACAATGGGATAGTAAAGTGTCAACTAGAAGTTAATTATGGGGTCAGTAAGTTCTTGGATGTGGTTCTGTTTCAAGTAGTTGAGATTTAGTTTTCAGCTTTAGAATAAGCTGGGGAAATTCTTTTAAACAGAGTTCAGTTGAAACTCTGTATGTGCTAGTTTAAAAGGGTGTAGAAACATTTATAACTGAATGACTCTAGTAACAGTGAGTTGAACTTCTGGGATAGCTAAGCTGAAGGGAGAGAGGAAGAGAGTTTTAGATGCAAGACTCAAGAATTAAAGAATATTAGAACCTCTGACTGAGGTGGCTACGTTTAAAATGCCAGCAGCCCTTGTGTTGAACTAGACGTCTACAACCGTGGGATGGTTGGGGGAGTTTGAAAGGGGCAATTTTGCCTGAAATAAGCAGAAGGCTCAAAAAAATGTCAACCCTTATCCGAATCTTTAGAATTGCAAATAAATAAAGTACCTGACTTGACTTATTGTGGGTGTAAGGCAAATGGGTGTAGAAGGAAAGTTGGGTAATAAAGTTTGGTTTAGAGTATAAGTAACTGTGTTCATTTTACTTTAATATCTTTAATGTAACTGACTATTTAAGATAGAGAGTGGTAATTAGTGTTTCATGTTCTTTGACTTTTGTGTGTAATATTCTTTTGACTTAAACCGTGAAACTTGTGACTTCATTCTTTCCATGAATACCTAATGTTTTTAGATTTTTAAAATTCATTTATGGGATGTGGGCGTCACTGGCAAGGCCAGCATTTATTGCCCATTCCTAAATGCCCTAAAAACAACTAAACACATTACTGGTCTCAACCAAGATCATAACACTGCAAATAGCAAGACCCGAACAAAATTCATCCTTGAACTGATAAATCACAAGTCCCAGGCAATGACTGTTTCCAACAAGAGGCATCTAACTACCTATCTTGATATTCGATGGTATTATCATTATCAAATTCACCACAATTAATATCCTGGGAGAGTTACCATTGATCAAAAACTTAACTGGACCAGCCACGTAAACACTGTAGCTACAAGAGCAGGTCAGAGGTTGAGTATTCTGTGCTGAATGACTCACCTCCTGACTCCCCAAAATCTTTCCATCATCTACAAGGCAAAAGTTAGGCATGTGAAGGAGTGCTCTCTACATGCCTTCATTAGGAACTCGACACCATCTGGAACAAAGCAGCCCACTTGACTCGCATCACATCCATTACATTAAGCATTCAGTCCCTCCACAGCTAGTAAAATCTACAAGATTCACGGCAGCAACTCAATAACAGTCCTTCGATAGTATCTCCGAAACCCACACCCAGGACATGGGCAGTAGACATCATGGGAACATTACCACTTCCAGGTACCCTACCTGACTTGTAAATATATCACTGATTCTTCATCGTCATTAGATTAAAATCATGGAACTCCCTCCCTAACAGCACTTTGGGAATATCTTGACCCAACAGACTCCAGAAGTTCAAGAAGGTGCCTCTCACCAATAAATTCTCAAAGGAAATTAATGTTGATTACGAAGACCCAGCATGGGAATTTTCTAAATGGGGGTTTTCTAAAGGGGAAATCATGTTTAACCTACTCGCTGGAGTTTTTTGAAGAGGTAATAGAAAGGGTTGATGAGAGTAATGCTGTTGATGTGGTGTGCATGGACTTTTAAAAGACATTTAATACAGTGCCACACAACAGAATTGTGAGAAAAGTTATAGCTCATGGAATAAAAGGGACAGCAGCAACTCGGATACAAAATTGGCTGAGTAATAGGAAACAGAGAGTAATTTTTCAGGCTGCAGGAAGGTTTGTAGTGGAGTTCTCCAGGGGTCAGAATTGGGACCCTTGCTTTTCCTGATATATATTAATGATCTAGATCTTGGATGGGCAGGGGACAGTTTCAAAGTCTGCGGATGACAAAACTTGGAAGCATTATAAACTGTAAGGAGTACAGTATAGAACTTCAAAAGGACATAGGCAAGTTGGAGTGGGCAGATAGGTGGCAGATGAAGTTCAATTCAGAGAAGTGTGAGGTGATGCATTTTGGTTGGGAGAACATGGGGAAACAATATAAAATAAGGAGTACAATTATTAAGGGGTGCAGTGAAGCGACCTGGGTGTATATGTACATAGATCATTGAAGGTGGCACGATAAGTGGAGTGAGCAATTAATAAAGCATAAAGTGTCTTGGGCTTTATTAATAGGGGCATAGAGTACAAGAACAGTGAGGTTATGCTGAGCTTATATAAGACACTCTAGGAACTCTTTGTTGATTTTATATAAGAGACTAGTTAGACTTCATCTGGAATACTGTTTACAGTTCTAGGTGCCACACTATAGGAAGGATATGATCACATTAGAGAGAGTGCAGAAGAGTTTTACAAGAATGTTTCCAGGGGTGAGGAATTTCAGTTATGACAATAGTTTGGAAAGGTGGGGACTGTTCTCCTTGGAGAGGAGAAGGCTAAGAGGAGATTTGAAAGAGGTGTTTAAAATCATAAAGGGGCTGGATAGAGTAGTTTTCAATGCAGCATTGCTGAGCACATTGGATAGCTTTGAGCACATTTGATCGCTTTGAGTGTGCAGAATTGCTTTGAACGCACTCGATGTCTTGGAGGTGTCCTTTGCCATTTGATGGCAAAACACTCCTTATCTGTGATCAAACTCATTCCAAATTAAAACATTTGTTATCAATTGATCACTGATAGTTTTTGAGCGCATTGAACACAAAAATAATGTCAACGTTTCAGGTAGGGTACTTTATCCTTGCCATAGTCAATAGTTTGATGGTTTACCAATACATTAATGCTAAAAGGTTAGTTAAGGAAAAAGTGGGACCTATCAGAGATGAAGATAGAAACTTGTGTGTAGATGCAGAGGCTGTGGGAAGGGTTTTGAATGAATATTTTGTCTCTGTGTTTACAAAGGAAAGGGAGGATGTAGATATAGTCCAGGAGGAACACTGCGAGATATTGGACGGGATAGTCATAAAGAGAGAGGAAGTACTTGAAGGGATGAAATGCTTGAAAGTTGATAAGTCACCAGGGCCAGATGGATTGTTTCCAGACTGCTGAAGGAAGTCAGGGAGGAGATAGCAGATGCTTTGAGGGTGATTTTCCAATCTTCACTAGAAACAGGGGAGGTACCGGAGGACTGGAGAAATGCAAACGTAGTTCCATTATTTAAAAAGGGATCAAAGGAAATGCCAAACAATTATAGGCCAATTAGTCTTACATCGGTGGTGAGCAAATTAGTAGAATCAATCCTGAGAGATAGAATTAACTATCATGTGCAAAGGCATGGACTAGTCAGGGATGGTCAGCATGGATTTGTTAAAGGAAGGTCTCACCTCACAAATTTGATTGAATTCTTTGAGGAAGTGACAAGAAGGGTTGATGAAGGTAGTGCAGTGGATGTTGTGTACATGGATTTTAGCAAGGCATTTGACAAGGTCCCACATGGCAGATTGGTCAGGAAACCCATGGGATTCAGGGTAAAGTGGCAAACTGGATAAAAGGTTGGCTTTGTAACAGGAAACAAAGGGTAATGGTCGATGGATGCCCTTGCAAATGGAAAGTTGTCTCAAGTGGTGTCCCACAGGGCTCGGTGATGGGACCTTTGCTGTTTGTGTTATATATTAACAATTTGAATATGAACGTGGGGGGCACAATTGGGAAATTTGCAGATGACACAAAGATTGGCTGAGTAATGGATAGTGTCCAGGATAGCCATAATGTTCAAAACGAAATAGATGGGTGGGTGGAGTGGCAGATGGATTTTAACATAGAGAAGTGTGAGGTCATACGTTTAGGGAGATCAAACAGTTACAGGGATTACACAATAAATGGGAATATACTAAGAGGGGTACATGAAGTGAGAGATCTTGGCGTACAAGTACACAGGTCCCTGAAGGCAGCAGTTCAAGTAGACAAGGTTGTAAAGAAGGCATATGGAATGCTCTCCTTCATTGGCAGAGGTATAGAATATAAAAGTAAGGATATAATGTTGAAATTGTATAAAACACTGGTGAGGCCACAACTGGAGAATTGTGTGCAGTTCTGGTCACCACATTACAGGAAGGACATATTAGGTCTGGACAGAGTCCAGAGGAGGCTTACAAGAATGTTGCCAAGGTTAGAAAAGTGTAGCTACAAGGAGAGATTGGATAGGTTGGGTTTATTTTCCTTAGAACAAAGAAGGTTGAGAGGTGACTTGATTGAGGTGTACAAAATTATGAAGGGAATAGATAGAGTAGACAGGATAAAATTGTTTCCCTTGATGGAGAATTCTAGAACCTGGGGATATAGATTCAAGATAAGTGGCAGAGGGTGTAAGGGGGAACATGAGGAAGATCTTTTTTATGCAGAAGGTAGTGGGTGTCTGGAATTCGCTGCCCAAGTTGGTGGTAGAGGTAGAAACTTTAAACTCTTTTAAAAAGTACCTGGATCTGCACCTAATGTGCTGCACGCTGCGAGGCTATGGACTGGGTGCAGGAAGGTAGGATTAGAAAGGGCACCTGGGTGTCCTCGGGCTGGCATAGTCAAGATGGGCTGAATGGCCTCCTTCTGTGCTGTAACTTTTCTATGGTTCTAAGATGTCATTTGTGACTTGGTTAAGAACCCTCATTTACCCATGCTTCTCCAAGTAAGAACTAATTTTGCCTTTGACAATGGTGTCTTGTAGTTTTCCCAATACTGATGTCAGGCTGATTGGCCTGCAGTTACGCTGGTCCCCTCTTCTGAACAGGAGTCTAACATCTGCAATACTCCAGTCCTCTGGCACTGCTCCCATATCCAAGGAGGATCGAAAGATTGTGGTCAGAGCTTCTGCTAACTCCACCACAACTTCCCCCAAAATTTAGGATGCATCCGATCTGGGCTGGGTTGCTTGTCAACTTTGAGTGATACCAATTTACTTAGCACCTCTTTTCTATATATAGTTATCCTATCCAATATTTCTATTCTCTTCTCCTCTGCTGCAACATTAACTTCATCCTCTTCTTTTGTGAAGACAGATTTAAAGTATTCATTTAGTACATCAGTCATGCCCTGTGACCTTAAGAAGATTTCCCTTTTTTCATCCTTGATCAGCCCCACTATGTCTTTAACTTTTATTTTTTTCTATTTATAAAGTTTCTTAGGGTCCCCTTTAATGTTACTCAATAATCTTTTCTCACATTCATTATTTTCCCTTCTAATTATTTTTTCAGTTTCTCCCTGCAATTTTTGTATCCTATTTAGTTTTCTACTCTGTCCTGTACCTGACATTTCTCGTAAACCTCCTTTTTTTCTGTTTTATGCTAACTCATGTTTTCTTTGTCATCCATGAACTCTAGCTTTGACTTAAGCACTTTTTTTGGAAGGAAATGGGATTTGGAAGAAAAGGATATGCTAACTTTTAGTTCAGCCCCTGCTTTACTGAGAAAGTCCATTGTTTGGAGTGGATATTTATTCAATATCCAGCTGAGACCACTGTCATCATGTTATTCATTTAATGGTGCCTGCAGATCCGGGATGAAGGCTAATGAGCAGACATAGGATGAAAGTCAAGGAAGTTGGCTCTAGTTTAGATGGCATACATCTCTTACTAATTTTGTTATACAACATTATTTTATATTGTATTTGTCATTTGCTGTATTTACAAAATTCACATCATAGGTTGATTTATTCTTTGTATTTTTCTTCACTTTTTCCCTGCCCCTTAAGGGCCTCATTTGGGGTGAGGGTGGACATGTCACCCTAGGCCTTGCCTGACCCATGTAAAATTTCAGGCAGGTTGGGGATGGGGGCAGGGTGCAGGGGACGATTGTACGAAGGACACCCAGGGAATTTAACAGCCCCCTCCAGCTGCAAACCTGCCAATGGGGATCATAAAAGTTTGCTGATAATATTAAAGGGAAGGAAGTCTACAGGGAGGAATTTATACTCATGACAGTATTCCAATCCCTATAAAAATATATACTCACAAACATTGCTACTTTTGGAATAAAAAACACATTTACTCCGTGAAAGGATCCCAGCATCTTAGGACTTTTTGTCCCTTGGCCATCACTGGGAATGTTACTGATTGGGAGTCGCCGTATGTGCGTCCAGGACAAAGTCTGTTCATTTCAGTGGAGCCCACAATTGTGGAAGGGAGTAGGTATCCTGCTGGCTTATTACTATTACACTCTACAGGCCAGAAGATTTTGGACAGCTCCAGGTTAAATCTTACAAGCTTAAAGTTGTGGGTTACATTGAAATTAATGGAATTGCTCTCAGGGCCAGACTGCTCCTCTCTATTAAATGAATAGCTAAATCTGCTGACACCACTGTGCTGCAAATAAAGGAAAAAAACATATCCTCATCACCAGGACATCAGAGCACAGTATGCACCCAGCACTTTGCCTGGAAAATGTAATTTGATCCAGCATGCTGTTGACTCATTCATTTCTCTACAATGAGTAATTTCTCCAGTCACTGTGAAACAATAGGGACTATATTTTTATAGAGGGATGGCACGGTGGCTAGGAAACAGAGTTTGCAGCAAGAACCAAAGATAATGACTTTGGTCTTCCCAATATTTAATAGGAGGAACTTTCTGCTCATCAAATACCAGATGTTGGGCAAGCACTCAGACTACTTAGGACAATGGAGCAGTTGATAAAGGTACTGGCAAGATAGAGCTTGCTGTCATCTACATACATGTGGGCTGGGTTTTTGCTTTGGGAGAGAGAAACAGGAGCTGGGACTGTTTCTGGGAGGGTTGGGGCAACAGTTACTCTTTGGAATTTTGATCAGGCCACCTCCTTAATTGGAGGTTTCCTATCTAATTAAGGGCAGTGGGCAGGGTCTCAAAGCTGAAGGGTCAATCAGAGGGCCTCTAGCTTCTGGGAAGCATCCGGCTGTGGTAAAAGTTAAGAACTGAGAAGGTGCTTCAACATGAAGATGCCCTCTCAACTATTTTCTTTAAAAATTAATTAAAAAATAGAGAAATCAGCCAAGTCATCACTGTGGAGGGGGAATCCGTCTACATGGTGACCTTTATCTGGACTCCCACCCAGGCGGACAGGAAGGGCAGCAGTCCTCCCTGGAGTGCTGGGACCCCAGCCTGCCACTGGGTACCTGCCTCCAGGCAACTGATCTGCCCCATTGTGTTGGGAAACCAGGGGCCAACTTGAAAATTCCAGTCAACCTTCTTCACTTACCTTTAACAAGGTTCTTAATTAACTTAATTGGCTCCCAGCCCCGAATCCATCCCAGCTAAAGTGGGTGGCACTGGGAATAGGGTTGGAAAACAGGCACATTTGTTGGTTCTGGTATTTTTAGGCCTTTTCCACCTCCATTCCCAGCCTTGACAGGAGCCAAAAAACCTGTCCATAGAAACTGACTTTGTGATCTGAGATGGTGGCAGTGAGGGGCAGCATCTGGATGAGAAATAAAAGGAGGCCATGGATAGATACTTGGGAGAGGACAGAGATAACAGGTGGAATCTTCTGTTCTTAAGTGTGTTCGCTGGTGGGAGTGAAAATCAGAGTGCTTTCCACTGAGCAGGTGGGACAGCTGACCATGCATGATATTACACTGCTCAGATAATTATTTATGTAACCTTGCAGAGCACAGCAAAACTTGTGGCAGAGGCGGACAGGAAATATCCTCCTGCCCTTACCTCATGAGATCAAACGTCCAGGCAACATATTTAAAGGGCACCCAGACAGTCTCCCAGGTCCAGCCTCCAATCCACTCTTCCATTTTATGTTAAAGGTAAGTGAAGAAGGTTGACTGGAATTTTCAAGTTGGCCCCTGGTTTCCCAACACGATGGGGCAGATCAGTTGCCTGGAGGCAGGTACCCAGTGGCAGGCTGGGGTCCCAGCACTCCAGGGAGGACTACTGCCCTTTCAGCCTTCACACAGGTTGTGCTACCGGCATCCAATATGAATCAAGTTGTGAGCAGTCCCCAAGAACACAAAAGCAGCATGTACTCACTCAAAGTCATAACAGTCAAGCTGGTCAGGTACATGCCACTTATATGTAAAAGCAAACATTCTAATTTCTCTTAAGCTTAATTTGGAGGGGGAGCCTAATTCCAGTGAGGTGGCCTTTTAATAGGCATGCATGACATGTTAATACATGCAAAAGAGCTTCCCAATATTGCTCGTTGGGAAGCTCGATGCACCTTTAGCACACCTTTAAAGTCCCACAAACAGGATTCCTACAGTTCATCCTACCATTGGGAAACAGGTTTTGGTCTCCCACCAAATTAAGTTACCCTGCATGCCACACTTCCTACTGCTGGCGGGACCAGAAGATTCTGCCCAAATGTGCAGGAGCAGGAAGAGAAGCCATTGCTATAATGAATTCATTTAAGTAGCTTTGGTGAGAATGATGCCTGAGCTAACAGGTCATGTGGGCAAAGTACTTGGTTATTTTTAAAAACAAGCATACTTTTCAGAATTTTTTTTCTGTGCAATATTGGGGAAGTACATTGAACAGAAAGTAGTGGCGCTTGATTTTCCTTCACCTTTCTGTTAGCTAACAATATAAATGAATTGCAATTTTACTATATCAGGTTACGGTATGATTCCAGGCAACACAATAAAATACGTCTACAAAATT
Source organism: Carcharodon carcharias (assembly GCF_017639515.1). Taxonomy (NCBI): domain Eukaryota; kingdom Metazoa; phylum Chordata; class Chondrichthyes; order Lamniformes; family Lamnidae; genus Carcharodon; species Carcharodon carcharias. Next base: position 173,962,146 of record NC_054472.1, read on the forward strand.
AAAACAAGATTACATAATACTAATAAGATAAATTCCACAGACATCATCAATGTGTGCACATTGAAACCACCGGTCACTGTGCACCAAGCTTATCTTGTGTTTAGTACCTGTAAATACAACTATCAGGGAAGATTTTCTCTGTTCACATTCACAGTGAAATAGTAATTATGTTTTTTATGCTCACATTTATGGTTTCACGACAAGTAGCTATCAGGGTAAATCGCCCATGTGTTTTCAGGGAGTCACAGGGTTGTATCTTGCATTTTGGGTCAGGATCCTGTCATTGAGGTCAAATACCCACCCCACACTGTGTTGGGAACAGCCACCCTACGTGTTTTGTCTTGACTGACCAACAAGTGGCCAGAGGTTTCACTCATTATCCAATTAAGGACAGCAATCTGGTTGTCAAAGCTGGAGGTCCAATAAGAAGCCCTCCAGCATGGATGGAGCTGCAGCCTGACATTGCAGTTAAGGGAGAGAGAGGGGCACCTCCATCTTGAGACACCCTTGCAGCAACTTTAATAAAATTTAAATATGAAATGACCACAGCTGCCAGGCCACCTACAGCCCATTACTGGTTATTCATTCACCTCTCTCACTCTCTCTCTTCTCTCTATGTTGACAAGTCCCTAAGACATGAAAGAAATCATAAACTATGTAAATAAAACTTTATTCTTTTTGCTTATTTAAAAATGTACTTTGCTGAACCAAAAGATGGCCACCACAAGTCACCCAATGTCTGGAATTGTAAAATGACCATTAAGGTATTACATGGATTGCACTGGAGACATGTTGTTCATGGAATCTCACACCTGGGACTATCAAGGTCCATTTCAAAAAGGAACTATTGAAAGGATATGGACACTATTTGCCTCTTTATAAGCTTACCCCTCTAGCAGAGTCCGAAGGTCTACCAAGATGATAGCTACCTGCAACAGGATCATCAATTTGGTTAATGACTCTTTCAGAGGATGATGTGTGGGACATTATATACCACAAAACAACAGACAGATCCAGGCACCAGATAGACATGCCTTTATGAAATCATTGTGGAGGAAGGTCACATGACTCGAGTGACCATTTTGAAATCGCTACATAAAGTTGAGAACTCCGCAGCAAGGCAGTCTGTTAAGTTAACCCCAACCTGCAAACATTCAATAGCAGGACTCCAGGCTGACCAAGCAGCCTGCAACAAGCCCTCCTTGAAGTCTATTTACCTGGAAGTCACTGGCCACTGCCTGCCAAGCAGACCAAGTCTCTCATCTCACTGTGTCGCCATCATCTTTAAATTCTGCACTTCTGCCTTCAGACAGGAATCTGCCTGAACTGAAATTTCTCCATGAGGGAACACCACCACCCCCAAGCCCCACCCCCAGGTTTGAACTTTTTGGACTCTGGCAATCATGTGAATTGATATCCATTTATGTGATTAATTTTATTGTTAAATTACTCATATTTGTAAAATCCCTTTTTCCTATCTCCTGCTGTGTGTGTGTGTGTGTGTGTGTGTGTGTGTGTGTGTGTGTGTGTGTGTGTGTGTGTGTGTGTGTGTGTGTGTGTGTGAAGTTGCAATCACCCTGTACCACACCCCCCCCCCCCCACCCCACAACTGGGTTTGGATGTATAAATAAACTTCCAATTTAATCCTAAGAAAGTGTGTTGTGAGTCACTTTAAAAATTGACTCAAAAACAAAGGGTTTTGGAATACTCTGCCAGCCTATTTTTAAAAGAAAAAATACATATAGACAGACAACGAGAGAATAAAGGAATTCAATTTTGCCTCTCTCCTGTCCATAACAATGTGTGTATATCATTATTCTGAGGAGAGATGAGAGCAGAGTCTAATTAAAAACCTATGGCCCTCACAACATTTCGGCAGTAGTACTGAAGACTTGTGTTCCAGAACTAGCCGTGCCTAAGCCAAGCTGTTCCAGTACAGCTACAACACTGGTATCTAGCTGACAATGGGGAAAATTGTCCAGATATGTCCTTCCACAAAAAGCAGGACATATCCAACCCAGCCGATTACCGCCCAGTCAGTCTACTCTTGATCATCAGCAAAGTGATGCAATGTTTTGCCGACCAGCACTATCCAAACATGATCAAAAGAGCTGAACTCAAGAGGTGAGTGAAGTGACTGTATTGCCATTAAGCATTAAGGCATCATTTGAATGAGTATGCATCAGGGAAGCCTAGCAAAACCGAAGTTAAGGGAATCAGGGAAATCTCTCCATTGATTAGAGTCGTGACTAGGATAAAGGAAGATAGTTTTGGAGGTCAATCATCTCAGTCTCAGGGAAATCATGTTTGACAAAGCTACTGGGAATTTTTGAAGATGTGACTAGCAGAATATATAAAGGAGAACCAATGGATGTGGTGTATTTGGATTTTCAGAAAGCTTTTGGTGAAGTCCCACTTAAGAGGTTAGTGTGTGCACTTGGGATTGGGGGTAATATACCCCCATAGATTGAGAATTGGTTATCAGACAGGAAACAAAGAGCAGGAATAAACGGGTCTTTTTCAGAGCAGCAGGCGGTGCCGTAGGGATCAGTCTTGGGCCCCAGCTATCGCTAATAGATATCAATGATTTGGATGAGGGAACTAAATGTAATATTTTCAAGTTTGCTGACAGCACAAAACTTGACTGGAATGTGAGCGATCAGGAGGATTTAAAGGCTTCAAGGCAATTTAGACAGGTTGTGTGAGTGGGCAAATACATGGCAGATGCAGTATAACATGGATAAGTGTGAAGTTATCCACTTCAGTCGGAAAAATAGAATGGCAGAGTATTATTTAAATGGTGATAGATTAGGAAATGTTGCTATACAAAGGGACCTGGGTGTCCTTGTACACCATTCACTGAAAGCAAGCATGCAGGTGCAGGAAGCAGTTAAGAAGGCAAATGGTATGTTGGCTTTCATTGTGAAAGGACTTGAGTACAGGAGCAAGGATGTCTTACTGCAGCTGTACAGGGCCTTGGTGAGACCACACCTAGAGTATTGTGTGCAGTTTTGGTCTCCTTACCTCAGAAAGGTAATAGAGGGAGTGCAGTAAAGGTTTACCAGGCTGATTCCAGGGATGGCAAGATTGTCATGTGAGGAGAGTTTGAGCCGATTAGGCCTGTATTCACAGGAGTTTAGAAGAATGAGATAGGATCTCATTGAAACATATAAAATTCTAACAGGGATGGACAAACTGGATGCAAGGATGATATTTCCTCTGGCTGGGGGCTCTAGAACAAGGGGGTTACAGCCTCAGGATATGGGGTAGGCCATTTAGGACTGAGATGAGGAGAGGCTTCTTCACACAGAAGGTGGTGAACCTGTGGGTTTCTCTACCACAGAAGGTTGTTGAGACCAAGTCATTGAATATATTCAGGAAGGAAATAGATAGATTTCTGGATTCTAAAGGCTTCAAAGGGTATGGGGAGAGAGCGGGAATATGGCGTTGAGGTAGAAGATCAGCCATGGTCCATAATGAATGGCGGACCAAACTCGAAGGGTTGAATCACCTACTCCTGCTCCTATTTTCTGTTTCTAAATGTTTGTGTTCTTTCATACGGGTCTCAGTAATCTGTAGCTGGAGAAACGGGGGGGTGGGAGGGTGCATCGGTCCACCTGAGGAAGTAGAGGGATTCTCAATGGGTAGATCATTCCCCCACAGCTTTCGCCAGCACAGATACTCTCATAATGGTGGATATCTGTTCACGAAAAGATTCAGGGTCACAAGTCGGTGAGCATATCACAGACGCACCCGAGAAGCTGACAGAGGCTGTGACAGTCAAGGCTACTGACAGTCGACGGATTGTGGGAGGCCAGACCTATGCTGATCCCCAGGTTGATGACATGTCTCTGAAATTGTTAGCCACAAAGCACCTGCTGGAGATGCAGCGAGAGGTAAGGGAACATCTGGCGCAGCTGCTAGATGTTATGCACACCCATTTGCAGAAATGATGGAGTCCATATAGGTTTTCAGTGCTGCCATGTCTCAGGCATCTGCGTGCAGAGTTTCATCCACGGAGAGGCTGGCAACCGTCATGGAGAGGCAGAATCAGTGAACCACTCAGTGGGTGTCAAAGATGCACGCAGACCTGTATGCCATTACCTTGTCCATGAACTCTATGCAGCAATGGTAAGATGAGAGGGGGAAAAAACCTGGAGTCTCTACCAGGTGTTCATTCTTCTCAGATAAGCAGGGAGGTGCAAGTGTGCCTTTCAAGGGAGAAGGAGCAGCTGCCTTCTGCACCAAGAGGCAGGGGCTCCTCTCAGGATGCTCTAAGACAGCTGATCCTCCACTCTTTTACCAGTGAGCCCAGTGCCTCCAGTCAACCCAACAACAGAGTAAGATCCTGCAGCTGTGCAGGAACTCCTCAGCATGTCAGAGCCCTCTAGGCCTCAGGCAGACGGAGGACAACCAGTATGGTCAACCCTGCCACAAGGCAGCTCAATCAGTAGCTTGTCTCCACCTCAGCTGTAAGCACAAGATTGGCATCTCATAGAAGCACACACTAGGAAGAGTTACAAAGAGCTCTTGATGCACTTGGGGTGCACAGATGTTTAGCCTTTGTGCATATTCAGGTTTTAGAATACTCTGAATATTATTAGGCTCACTGATGTTGGTCACACTTTCAATTGTTGCTGCATTGTAGCTGGCGTCTACAGCCTTCCTCCCTCAGTGGGCTGCTAGTGTTGGAGTAGGCTGCATCTGATCAACTCATCTGCTTTGTCAATGCATGTTGTCAACTTGGGCACTGAATGATGGAATGAAAAAGGAAGGAACATACATACGAACATACAAATTAGGGGCAGGAGTAGGCGCCTTGAGCCTGCTCTGCCATTTGATAAGGAGGCCACAGCAAGTCTGCTTAAAGGTGAGCCTTTATTGCACAGATCATAAGAAACTGGTATGTATGAGCTTCCCTTGCACATCTTTCAGTTCCTCTTGCCTCTACTGCAAGGGGTTCTTCATGCTGTTCAGCAGCCTTCTCCACTCCACATCCTCCTCATCAATTGAGGAGCGGTGATCAATAATGTCCTCATTATTCTGGGCTTCCACCCCCACTGCAGTGCTAAGTTGTATTGAGCACAGCAGACCATGATGATCCATGAGACCCTCACTGGGGAATACTGAGGAATCCCACACATGTCCCCAGTGGATCCCTGGAAAGATCTGGAAGCACAGAATTGAGAGCCACAGTGATTATCAGGATCACTGACATTAGCCATCCACTGAATCTCATGGGCCTCAATTCATCCTGAAGCATGGCGCATAAATCATTGACCACTACCCTGGAGAGGCTCAGTCTTGGCTGACTTTTGATGTCAACCTGCAGATATTTGAGTTGTGTGCAACAGACTTTCTCTCCTCATGCAGGAGGCTATTACTGCACCTTTCTGTTCCCTCCTCTGGCATGTCCACCCAAAGGGCGGCTCTCCTGCTGAGGCCCCATCGGTGCCTGGACCTCCCTCTCTCTGAGAAGACTGGGTTGATCAATCCCATGCCAGATGGGCTCTCCTACACTTGCATGTTCTTTGCAGCACACCTCACCCAAACTTTTCCTTTCTAGTCCCTTAGGGGCTATGCCACTTTCTCTCTCTGTTTCTCTTGCAGAACATCTCCACCCCTCATTAGTGCTACCCCCTTCACACGCTTTCTGTCAGCATCTAGCAAGTGCCTTCATTCCCAACTTTCCCTTTCATTGCATGTTGGCTCTCAGTGTAGCCAGTAGGCAAAGACAGCACTGAACTCTCACTTCAGCGAGAGAGGAAGTTGGAGAATTAACCTGGCAGCTCAGTGTCACGTTCCGGAATGAACAGAGGTGTTCTGCAAAGCAGTTGTTCAATTTGCATTTGCTCCCTCCAATGTAGAGCAGACTGGATTCTGAGCACTGAATACAGTATTTTATGTTAAAAGAAGTACAATAAATTGCTGTTTTCCTGGAAGGTGTGCCTGGGGCCTTGGAGGGTGCGCTTGCATGGAAAGAAGCTGAGGAAAGGGATGGGGTTTTGGAAAGGGATGGGGTTTTGGAGGCAATTGAGGAGTGCACCAGAGTGTAGCGGAGAGAATATTGCCTTTGGAATTTTGAAAGGTGATTGGAGGGGATGGTGTATTTGATAGTGGCATCACACTGGAGATGGCATAGATAACACAGGATAAGTCATTGAATATGGAGTTCGCGGGGGGTGGAAAGTGAGGACAACAGGAACCTATCATAGTTCTAGAAGGCAGAGGAGAGGCAGGGGAAAGGGTGAGAGCAGAAGTGCAGCAAATGGGACAGAGACAGTCGAGGGCCCTGTCAACTACTTTATCCTGGAGACCCCTTTGCTTTCATTTTTCACATCACCAGCCTCCTTATTCAATAGGTCATCCTCTGTTTTTTCCACCACCTCGAGCGTAAAACCGCCACCAAACACATTTTCCCCTCCTCTTTCAGTATTCTGTAAGGACTGTTCCCTCCACAACACCCTGGTCCTCTGTCATCATTCCCAACAGACCCTCTCTTTCTGATGGCACCTTTCCATGCAAGCACCAAGGATGTAACACCTGGCCTTTCACCTCTTCTTTCTCCAAGGATCCAAATACACCTTCCAAGTGAAACAGTAATTTATGTGTACTTCTTTCAATTAAGTCTGCAAGGGACAGGGCCCTGTGTGTGAATGTATGTAGCTTCTAGCATGCGCAAGTGAGCCACACTGTGAGCCCGACTGATAATCTTAGATTGGTTTTCAGTGTCATTCTGTGTAATTCTTAGCACAGTCAGGATTGTTTAACAAGTGTTGTCTATTCACGGAATCACATCTAATGTTGGACACCATGTTTTGAGTTTTGCAAGCACAGGCTGGTTGGATACAGTCTGTACTTTGCCTACTGCAAACGGCTGAAGGGATGTGCTGTTTGATATGATCCGCCAGTCATTGGAACATTCAGCCTATATAACCGGCATCACACTGACACTGAAACAACCATTTCAAACTGTTACTATGCAATAGCAATGCCAGTGGTCTTTTCCACTAAAGGGGTGCTGCTGTCAAGCCAAAAAGATATTCTGCTTATCAGACAAATGGTATATGAATTTCAAGCAGGTGAGATGCCAGTTATGTAAGCCCAATGACTGGTGAATCGTATCAAACAGAACATCCAATTTAAGATTATCAGTTGGGCTCATGGTGTGTCTCACTTATGTGTGCTAGAAGCTACATATATTGACATACAGGGTCCTGTCATTTGCAGACGGAAGGAGTATGTCCACACATTGTGCCAACTAAACAGAAGCTTGGGGGACAGCCATTCCCTGGTTCATTCCCCATGGCAATGCCTTGACCAAACAGAGTTGACCTGCCTGGCTTCAATTTGAACAAAAGCTTGACATTAACTGTTCCCTGGTGCACCGTCCATGGCAAGGCCTCTACCAATCAGCACTCTCTTCTCATCCAGTATAAATTGTTGTTCCCTTTACTATTGGTATTCTGGCGAACTGTCCTGATGAGTACAAGATGAAAAGCTTTGACTGCATGTCTCTTTTTTCAGCAATACTCAAGTTCTGTACTACCAAACAAATACCTCCACTTTATCAATTTTTAGCCCATCCGGTATCTCAACTACCTCCTCTTTTACTATGACTTTGGCAGCATATTCCTCGGTAAAGACAGGTGCGAAATGCTCATTTAGTGAGCTGCATTTTACATGCCCGGCCAGCATGTTTTTGGCACCTCACCACCTTCCCACCCACCCTGAGCTCACCCCCATAATATTGATGGGGGGGTATGCGGGTTGCCGAAATCGGCAGCGCACCCGCCACATTTAAATAAATAATTAGGATTCAACTGAGCTTGTTAACAAGCCAATTGACCCTGATAATATGATGCTCATGCTGTAAAATGGTTGGTGTGGGCAGTGAAGCAGGAGTGGATAGGCCACTTTAAAAAAAAACTCTTTCAAAGGACAGGAAGAAAGCGGTGGAGGCTATCTTCGGGGAGGGGGGAGGGCCTTATGCACCAGCAGGGGCAGCCCCTTAAGATAGTACCCCCCCACTTCTTCCTACCCATCTGCTCTATAGAATACACCACCCCAACCTCTCTCCCTCTCCCTAAACTGTCAAAACTGTCCCTGCCCAAAACCTCAGACTTACCTTGCTCTGGGACCTTCCTGGGACTGGTTGTAGTCCTGACAGCATCCACTAATGCGCTCATGGCACTGCCAGGACTGCTGTAGCTGCTAGCTAATCAGGTTGGCCGGCAGCTCCTGAGGGCAGGGCTTCCTCGCCAGTGAGGGGCAGAAGTCCCACACTGTCCCAATTTAGCCCACCCACAGTGCCATGTCATGGCTGCAAGATGGGCAGGCGTGGAGCAGGTTGGCTCCATGTTGACTTTGCTTCCAGCAGACAGGAGGCGATCCACTCCCTCGTAATATTCTGTCCAGTATGTTCTGAAGAAGTCATATTTGACTCAAAACTTTATCTCTGTTCCTCCACCAATCCTGCCAGACCAGCTGAGTGTTTCCAGAATTTTCTGTTTTTATTTCAGATTTCCAGGATCCGCAATATTTTGCTTTTACTAGCACATACATGCCTTCTGTACCCATGCATACTTCCCCTTTCTGGTATCCAGATGGTCCCACTCCTCCTATTACTACACCTTTTTATATGTTTATGGAGGACATTTGGATTCTCTTTTGTGTTAGCTGTTCATCTTTTTACTTGCTTTCAGATAGTTGCCAGACTATTAAAAACAATAAGCAAATTTCAGAGAATAGCGCGCTGCCTACCTCAATGTGATTTAAATGATCTTGTTCCCAAATTATTCTACTGTAGTTATGTTGTTGAAACTGCTCCAACTTAATCTCAATCTGGTCCACAATAAACTCTGTGGTAGAAACTTGTTATGGCCTATTCTCAGGCACATAACTGGCTTTATCACCTGACACACAACTGAAGTAGGAAGCGTAAGACTCTTCTGATATTGAGTCTCAACCCTCATTGTAATAATTGAGGTCATTTGCTGGTTCCTGTCATACCTCCAGAGCCAACTTTTCCATTTCAAGCCATACAATTTGGGACACCTGCAACATTAACAACAGCCCTCAAGCAGATCCTGGAGAGGTAGTAAAAGGGAAATGAGAGGGGATGATCACGACCAAGAGCATCCATCTAGAGTGCTGTGGAGGTGAGAAGAATACAACTGATCCTCCTGGCTTCATCTTAAAGCTTCTTTTAAAACATACCTTTTTGTGGTCTCATTCACCTGAGCAAAGCAACATGGTGATTATTCATCTCAATGCAGCAGAATTTCAGGATGAGGTCCAAAAAAAGACTTTAGGGCCCTTATTAGCATATGAAAACAGACTAATGCCTGAGACAGCTGCAAGATTGCTAGGCTACAACACCAGGTCAGGCATATTTCTGTCATCGTGGAGACATAGCCTTTAGATATTTTACCATGTTAAAGGTAATAGTATATGTAAATATATATGTGTATATCCAAGTTGTTGTTGTAGCCCTGAGAGTGGCCCATTTAGTTTCCCATTTTACAAACTGAAAAGGGTCGCAAAATTATCTGATTTGTATCCATTGATCGCGTGTAGTTGTGCAAATATTTCCTATCAAGCCATTACTTTCAATATAATTTTTTTAAGTGATAGTTACACAATGGCTATCTGTTATGTAACTTTTGCAATTTTTTTTCTTTTGGAATTAGATATCTGTTTATTCACTGTCCTGGTATGAAAATGCATTTTCTTTTGCTGGCAAAGTTGTATTGGAGGTTATGTCAAGCCAACTTACGGAGAACCACAAACACGTTTGGATTTCTAGTCCCTACATAAATAGAAGAATATTATATACAAAACTGTTAAAAGCTTGAATAAATATTTTTCAAAATATTAAAACACAAATGGGATGTGGCGGTAGTTTATGTTGCATTCAGCTACACATTGGCGTGATTGGTTTCCGCATTATACAAAAGCACCCTTTTATCCCTGTTTACCAGTGTTTGCAGCACCTAGTGAGACTAAAATTGGTCCTTGCAAGTACATATTTACTTAATATTTTAGCCTAACTAAATATTTGTTACATTTTTATGTTCAAATTCCTGCTCACACTAAAGAAGCAGCAGAACAATCTTCAGTTCCATTTAAATCTAGAAAGCAGAGCATTAAGTTGAAGTTGAGAGGAATTCAATGGATAGAAAATGTCCTTGAAGGGACAAGAACAGAATATATTCGATTAGAGTTCAGAAGCAAAAAGAGGATGATCATGCGACTTTGGGTATTCTATCGGCCTCCAAATTGTGAGAGAGCACATATTATAACATTGGCTATAATATTCCAAAATTCCCTGGATTCTGGAAAGGTTCCAGTGGATTGGAAAAATGCTTATTCAAAAAGTGGCCGGGGGGGCGGGGGGGGCAGGGCGGGGCGGGCGGCGGCGGCGGGGCGTGGGTGCAGAAAGTAGGAAACTATAGACCAGTTAGCTTAACGTCTGTAGTTGGGGAACTGTTGGAATCCATTATAAAGGAAGTAGTAATGGGGCACTTGGAAAGTCAAAATGCAATCCATCAGAGTCAGCATGGTTTTATGAAGAGTAAATTGTGTTTGACTAATTTGCTAGAGTTCTTTGAAGATGTGACAAGCAAAGTGGATAATGGGGATCCTGTAGATGTAGTATATCTGGACTTCCAAAAGTCCTTAGATAAGATGCCACACAAAAGATTAATATACAAGATAAGATCAAACAGAGTTAGGGGTAATATATTAGCTTGGATAGAGGATTGGCTAACCAACAGAAAGCAGAGAGTTGCGATAAATGGGTCTTTTTCCGGATGGCAAGCTGTAACGAGTGGGGTACCACAGGGTTCGGTCCTTGGGCCCCAACTATTTACAATCTATATTAGTGACTTGGATTCAGGGATAGAAGGTACTATAGTTAAATTTGCAGATAACACCAAAATAGGTGGGAAAGTAAGTTGCAATGAAGAAATAAGAAATTTACAAATGGCTATGGACAGGTTAGATGAATGGGCCAAATTTTGGCAGATGGAGTTTAACGTGGATAAGTGTGAGGTTATCCATTTTGGTCGGAAGAATAAAAAGGCAACTTATTATTTAAATAGAGAGAAACTTCAGAATGCTTCAGTGCAGAGAGATCTGGGTGTCCTCGTTCATGAATCGCTGAAAGCTAGTATGCAGGTACAGCAGGTAATAAGGAAGGCAAATGGAATTTTGGCATTTATTGCTAAAGGAATAGAGTATAAAAATAGGGAAGTGTTGTTGCAACTGTCCAAGGCATTGGTGAGACCACATCTGGAGTACTGTGCACAGTTTTGGTCCCCTTACTTGAAGAAGGGTATAGTTGCACTGGAAGCGGTTCAGAGGACATTCACTAGATTGATTCCAGAGATGCGGGGCTTGTCTTATGAGGAGAGATTGAGCAGTTTAGGCCTATACTCGCTAGAGTTTAGAAGGATGAGAGGAGATCTAATTGAGGTATATAAGATGCTAAAGGGAATAGGCAAATTAGACATGGACCGGATGTTTCTCCTTCTGGGGCATTCTAGAACGAGAGGCCATAGTTTTAGGCTAAGGGGTGGTAGATTTAAATTAGAGATGAGGAGGAATTACTTTTCTCAAAGGGTCATGAATCTGTGGAATTCACTACCTCAGAGTGCAGTGGATGCCAGGACGCTAAATAAATTTAAGGAGGAGATAAGGAGGTCTTTAATTAGTAATGGGTTGAAAGGTTATGGGGAGAGGGTGGGAAATTGGAGTTGAGGCCGAAATGAGATCAGCCATGATCGTAATGAATGGCAGGGCAGGCTTGAATTGCCTATTCCTGCCCTTAGTTCTTATGTTATGTTCTTATGTTAAGAGAGATAGAGGAGCAAATCTGCAGGAAAATCACAGAGGTGCACAGGAAATATAAAGTGGTGATACTGGGGAATTTAATTTTGCAAATATTGATCGGGATGTTAGAGTAAAGGGAAAAGAGCAGCAGAATCTCTGAAATGTGTTCAGGAGAACTTCCTTGACCAGTAAGTTTTCAGTCCAACTAGGAAGGGAGCATTGCTGGATCGGGTGCTAGGGAATGAGTGGGGCAAGTGAACCAAGTGTATGGGGGGAACACTTGGGGAACAGTGGTTATTGTACCATAAGATTCAGATTAGTAATGTAGAAAAGTAAGGAACAATCTAAAGTAGAACTTCTAAATTGGAAGAATGCTAACTTTAATGGGATGAGAGGGAGTCAAGCCAGAGTAAAATGCAACCAAAGAATGACAGGAAAGATTGAACAATGGGTGCAGTTAAGGAGAAGATGTTTCAGGTACAGCACTGAAACAAGGGAAAAAGGTAAGGGAGCCAAAGCCAGGGCTTCTTGGATGATGAGGGAGATACAGAATATCATGAAACAAAACAAAGTGTGATGCATGTCAAGTGAATTCTTCAATCAAGAACCAGGCCAAATATAATAAGTTGAGAGGGGAAGTGAAGAGGAAAATATGACTGGAAAAGGGAAAATATAAAAACAGAGTGGCAGCTAACATAAAAGGAACCCAAAAATCTTCTACCAGCATATAAATAGTAAGTGAGTAATAAGAAGGGAAGTGGATCCTAAATAAAGAGAGTGATATATTCTTCAAGATGCAGGTAAAGGCTAGAATGCTTAATAAGTACTTTGTATCGGTGTTTACCAAGGAAGAGGATGCTGCCAAAATTTTGGTAGAAGCAGAGATGGTGGACTTAATGGATGGGGTGAAAATTGGTAGGCAGGATAGACTGGAAAGCCTGGCTATGTCTAGAATAGGCAAGTCCAGATGGTTTACATCACAGGTTGCCAAAAGAAGTGGGAGTGGAAATGATGGAAGGGCTTGCCATAATCTTTCAATTTTCCCAAGATATGGGGGAGGTGTCAGAGGATTGCAGAGTGGCAAATGTGACACCCTTATTCAAGAAAAGGTGTAAATAGCTACAGGTCTGTCAGTTTAACATCAGTGTGGGTAAGCTTTAGAAACAATAATCAGGGAAAGAATCAATAGGTACTTGGAGAGTTTTGAGTTAATTAAGGGAAGGAAGCGTGGATTTGTAAACAAAGGATCATGCTTGACGAATCTAATTGAATTTTTTGTGAATAGAGAAGATGGATGCAGGGAATACAAAGGATATTTTATATGTATTTTTAAAAAGTGTTTGACAAAGAGCCACATAGAAAACCAGTTTACAAAATTTTTAGACCCATTGAAGAGGAGGGTCAGTGTCAGCTTAGAGCAGGCTTGAGGAACCAAATGGCCTATTCCTTTTGTTCTTACGCTCACTCTCACATTTGCACCCACTAGCTGGGATACTAGCACTGCACAAATTTTAGAGGATAGCATAGCTGTGCGATCTGCAAGGGGTTAGTCACTGGCACTTTATAAATTCCCTCCTCATAAGAGATAATTAGCAAAAGTTGAAGTTTAAAAATTGATACTTCTCTAACTTTTTCCAGTTCTGATGAAAGCTCATCAACCTGAAAAGTTAGCTTTGCTTCTCGCTCCCCAGATGCTGCCTGACCAACTAAGTATTTCCAGCATTTTCTGTTTTATTTGAGTTCGAGCATCTACAGAGTTTTGCCACAATATAACACAGGAGTCTTCCAGATCACAAAATAGGAGATTGGTTGCAGAGGAAGCTACTCACTAATAAACCTATATTTTACGTTACTGAACATTAGCATGTCTGCTCCACAGTGTAATGAACACAATACTGTTCTCATAAATAAAAGTCCTGAAGGAGATAAAAAGCTAGATTTTCTGAAGCTCCATGGGTAGCATTATACAGCTCATCATAAGCTCACAGGTGCTGGCCTTATTAAGAGTCGCTTGGTAGTGCAGAACTTGAATATTGATGAAAAGAGAGACATGTTGCTGAAGCTTTTTATCTTGCACTCATCAGAACAAATGCAAAAATGCCAAATTACAAATGATCACAATAAATTATAGTACAGGATGCTAATTGGTCGGCAAGTTGACTGACTGGCTAAAACTTTGCCATGGAGAAAGCAACAGGGAACTATAAGCTACACAAGCTCTCAGGTAATTTTAAAAAGTCACAAGGCTTAACATATTACTTTTGTTTACAGAGAATGGTTCCTTGCATATGAATGTCGCTTCTAGCAAGTGTAAATGAGCCACATTACGAGCTCAACTGATTATATTAAGTTGGTTAAAAGCAAAAAACTGTGGATGCTAGAAATCTAGAACAAAAACAAAAATACCTAGAAAAACTTAGCAGGTCTGACAGCATCTCCGGAGAGGAATACAGTTAACGTTTTGAGTCCGAATGACTCTTCATCAGAACTAAGGAAATTAAGGGGGACCCTATCATGGTTCTGGGAGGGAGAGGAAGGTGTGAGGGCGGATGCATGGGAGATGGGCCGGACACGGTTGAGGGCCCTGTCAACCACCGTGGGTGGAAAACCTCAGTTAAGGGAGAAGGAAGACATGTCAGAGGAACTGTTTTTGAAAGTGGCATCATTAGAACAGATGCCACGGAGGTGAAGGAACTGAGAGAATGGGATAGAGTCCTTACAGGAAGCAGGGTGTGAGGAGCTGTAGTCAAGGTAGCTGTGGGAGTCGGTAGGCTTGTAATGAATATTGGTGGACAGTCTATCACCAGAAATTGAGACTGACAGGTCAAGGAAGGGAAGGGAACTGTCAGTGATGGACCACATGAAAATGATGGAGGGGTGGAAATTGGAAGCAAAATTAATAAATTTTTCCAGATCCAGACGAGAGCATGAAGCGGCACCGAAGCAGTCATCGATGTACCGGAGAAAGAGTTGTGGGAAGGGGCCTGAGTAGGGCTGGAACAAAGAATGTTCCACATACCCCATAAAGAGACAGGCATAACTGGGGCCCATGCGGGTACCCATAGCCACACCTTTTATTTGAAGGAAGTGAGACGATTTTAAGGAGAAATTGTTCAGTGAGAGAACAAGTTCAACCAGACGGAGGAGAGTAATGATGGATGAGGATTGTTCAGGCCTCTGTTCAAGGAGGAAGAGGAGAGCCATCAGACCATCCCAGTGGAGGATGGAGGTGTGGAGGGATTGGACGTCCATAGTGAAGAGGAGGCGGTTGGGGCCAGGGAACTGGAAATTGTTGATATGATGTAGGGCGTGAGAGGAATCGCGGATGTAGGTGGGAAGAGACTGGACAAGGGGAGAGAGAATGGAGTCCAGATAGCAAGAAATGAGTTCCGTGGGGCAGGAACAGGCTGACACGACCGGGACAGTCCTGTTTGTGGATTTTGGGTAGGAGGTAGAAGCTAGACGTCCGAAGTTGGGAGACTATGAGGTAGGAAGCTGTGGAGGGAAGATCCCCAGAGGAGATGAGGTCAGTGACTGTCCTGGAAACAATGGCTTGATGTTCAGTGGTGGGGTCATGGTCTTTAGTTGGTTAGTTGCTTGTTAGCGTAGTTATTAGCACACTCAGCATTGTTCAGCAAGGGTTGCCCAATCGCAGAATCATGTCTAATATTAGACGCTTTGTTTTGGGATTTGTAAGCTGCTTGAGTTCGCTCTGTTCGGTCTGTACTATGTCTATTTCGAACAACTGAAGAAACATGTTATTTGATACTGCTGCTGTGTAACGGCTACATGAGTCGTTTTTTCCACCAACAGGATTCTGCCATCAGTCCACAATGATGTTCTGCCTACCACACAATTGAGTAATGTAATGCATGAATTTCAGTGCCGATGTAATGCCAGGTACATAGGCCGTACGCCCCAGCGATTAGCTGACTGAGTTCCTTCAGTTGTTCATGACAGAATACAAACCATAGTCAACCAGCCTGCAATTGTAAAACACAAAACAAAACATCTACTGTTAGACGTGATTCCCTGATGGGCATCACCTGCTGAACAATCCTGACTGTGTTAATAGCTGTACTAACAACCCATTTAAGATTATCAGTTAAGCTTTTAACATGACTCAGTTATGCTTGCTAGAAGCAAGGAACCCATTCTACGTAGGCAAAAGGGATATGTTCAAATCTTGCTCCTTTTTTGAATTACCCAGGAGGTTGAGGAGCCTATAGTTCCCCATTGCTTTCTCCATGGCAATGCCTCAGCCAATCAGAGTTGACTTGCCCTCAAATCAGCACACTCTTCTCCTGTAGTTTGAAATGCTGTGATCATTTGAAATTTGGAATTCTTACATTTGTCCTGATGAGTGCAAAATGAAAAGCTTTGGCATCATGTCTCCCTTTTCAGCAATATTCAAATTTTCTCACGGTATATAAATCAACTATTATAATTGAAGACCACCTATTCTTTTTTAACCGAAAGAAAACTAAAATTTCAAAATATTTAGTCAATACTTTCTTTTCCATTTAGTCTAAGCAGGCAATAGCCCAGTTGCACAAAGGCAACAGAAGGGAACTTGAAATTGTTATGTACAAATTGATGCTAGATACAATTACCTTCAGCTGCATCTTCTCTGATCTCTTTGTGCAGGACAATTTAAGCCATAGCTGGGAAAGAGGGGGAAGACTGGAGGAGGTGGCCTTAAAAAGTGACTGAGTTCGAAGAGAGGGCAGCTCAGCCGGCAGGGGTGGAGCAGGACAAAGCCATTTGAGATGGGGAGACTGGATTTGAGCCTCCAACCAGTGTCATGAACACTTTAGTCATAGAAAACGGTTCATCTTCAAGGGATTGGGGTATTCTGGTAGAATTTGTGTTTGAAAAGATGCTGTCCCTTAAATGGTTAATGCAGGAAGCTGATTGCTATTCCTGGAAAAAAACATAATTTTACAAGAAAGGGTAATTAAGTAGTTGAAAAAAACTATTAACCTCTTAACCCAGTGAACTGTGTACATGTACATGGGTTGTCTGGCTCTGAAAAAAAGCCATGCCTGGAAGGCTGTGTTTTAAAAATTAGGTTTTGATTTTGCTTTGAGAAGAGAAGGACCAACTGCTTGAGAAAGAAGACAACAGCCTTTTGCAGTGCAGAGCCAGTCCACAGCCGGAAGTGAATATAAGCTGCTCCTGAGATGCTCTACTTGCTGTGATAGAGTACCTTTGAGTATTCCATGGAAAGCTGTGCCATTCATTGATTGTTTTGTGGAGTGGATCAGTGCTAAGAGACCAATTGCATAACCCAGATACCATTTCAAGAACTCCACCATCTATCCTTTGCCTTTGAACCATTCACTGTTAACCTTTGGCTGAATTCCTCCATTTCTATTTTATTTTCATTGTTTTTTTTGTGCATGTGTGTGTGTGCTTGAGACTAAGAGTATCTCGAAAGAGCAATTAGTATAATTTCATACTCCATACAGGATGTTGATAAGCTTTGCCTTTCTATTTGACAAAACAGGTTTTATAATAAACTATTGTTTATTGACAGATGCCTGGTTAAAGTCATTTTTATTCTGGGTACCAGTAGTGAAGGTAAACAATTGGCCATGTCGGTGAGTAAATTAAACTTTTAAACTAATGATAAGACCTGTGGAGTAGTGGGGCTAGATCAACTGCACACCCTTCCCATCATGGTCATAACACCAATAAGGATCAATGCATGTAATAGAAACCTCAGGTCCAAGGATGCCTCCATGTCACTCTCTCACTAACAGATGCCACCAGAAAGAGGGCAAGGCTAAGACAGAAGAAGGCCTGTCCAGCTTCAGCCCGGAGAAGAGCAATGACATAACACGAGTGCCATGTGCAACTGTAGAGGCCTCACAACAGACACCTTTCCACCCTCACCTCCCAAATCCATGCCAATCTCTGTGTCCCTACTCAACAATCCTCGGCTCAACCCTTCATGCAACATCATTGGACCCTCACCCTCTCACCATGTTGCCCCCTTTAACTCTCACCATTCCCCCTATCAAGGCTACCTTCAGTTTTCACCCCAGGAGTCCACCATCAACTCTACTGACCACTCCCTGTAAACCCTTTCACACCTTAAGACAGCCCCAAAGCCCTTCACATCTCAACACACCCCTCATCGTCCTTCAGGACTCGAAACATCCCCATGCCCCTTAATGCCAGCAGAAGATCCTCCGCCTGCAATCTATCACAGTCCTTCCTACCCCTCCACTGCTCCATTCCATCTGATGCTTGGAAAGACCCCTCTGATACCCTCTTTCCCTAGCACCACCAGCTGCCAACAACCCCATCTAGACCTGAACTCCTGCACCACTTCTTCATCCCTCTCCCACCCTTCTTTCAAACACGCATCCCAACAGACCCTCGCTGTCCAACAATGCGTCCTGTTGTTTCCATCCACAGCTGGACAATCAGATCCTTTGGATGAAGGTCCGAGCCTTTGGCAAAGTTACTGTGCCAAGAACTCCCACCTGTGGATGCTGCCTCATAGAGAAGATCTGCGTGGTTGAAGCTCCACCCAATCAGTGTTGCATGTGGTGCTCCAGGCTCCAATTGCTGGAGGCCTCCGTCTTCTTTTCAGATCTCCGCGAACTGCCCAAGGCCATCCTTAGATAAGCCCTAACTTTTGAACACCATGTTGGTCCAGATGTGTTCTGGATAGACATGATTTCTCGCTGGCATCATGTACGATTGGGCACAGTTGGTGGGGGGGGGGGGGGGGGGGGGTGGGTGGGTGGGTGGTGGGGGTGATTCCAGTGAGGCCTTCATCTGCAAACCATTAGTGGGATGCAAATCGGTTTCGCGCCAGCCTCTATTTGGAATTGCCATGGCGGGCAGTAGCAGAAGTTCACGCTGGCATGAAACCAATTTTTGGACCTCCCACCAAATTCTAGCCCCCACCCAGCCCGCCATTAAATCCACCGACAGGGCATGGGAGAGTTGCACCCATTCTACATGTAACCGTCATATTCTATTCAGACAATACCATGAACAACAGAAAGCTGTTATTCCCCTGACACTTTTAATGCTAATTATTACAACCCACACTCTCACGATATAAATAAATAAAACTGAATCAATCAATAGATTAAGAATCTGATACCAAAATCTATTTCCTAGCATAGTTTCAAAGAAAGATAGACTTGCTTGGCACCTTTCACAACCACAGGATTCCTTAAAGTGCTTTAAAGCCAATTAAGTATTTTTGAAGTGTAATCACTGTTTGATGTCGCAAATAGTAAAATTATTTGATACCAGTCAATCTACCGTCCTGTTGCACCTGAGTCAACATTCAGGTCACATTAGAAGATGAGGGAATATTTGAATTCAGGCAGGGGAAGAGAGACAGGGGAATGGGGTAGGGGAAGGGGGCAGACAGGAGGAAAGAGGAGGGAAGGGCTTAAAACAGGAAGAGAAAAAGAGGAGCAGTGCTGGGAGTTGCGACAAGGAGAAAGAAAGGGAGATAGAAAGAGAAAGAAAGTGAGATTTGATGAGAAAAAGGAGGAGTGGAAGAGTTATCCAGGAAAGAGGAAGAGATAGGAGCCATGTTAGTATCACATATTCTGTGCAATTGCACCAGGCCCACAACCAGTCATGACATCAAATAGCTGCAAAGATTAATTTCTTCCTGAGCCTTTATCAACACTGGGCCCTTCAATCCAAAGAAACATGTCCTGCCCCTCTCATGCCATAATTGGTTGTCAGACAGCCACCTGCTCATCCTTCCATTTTTATTGGTTCAGACCCATCAATCAGAAGAAGGACAGACTCAAAGCAGCAGGCACAAATGATATAATGCCAAATATTGGATTGATATAAATAGGGCAAATAATGAATCGCAACAGCTTTGCCTCAGCCAAAAATAATTAATTTAACTTACCAAATGAATTTTAAATTATACTTAACTATTGATTAGTCCACATACATAACTCTTTTCTGAGGCTGTCTTAGTGAGCTTATGCCTTGTGACAGCAGCTCCTTGGCTACTTGGCATGAATCGCACTGTTGAAACCGCTTTATGAAATGCTGATAATTATCTCAGGAGGTTTGGAATACAAGGGAAGATGGATCAAACCAGAAAATTCTGGAAATACTCAGCAGGCAGCATCTGTGGAGAGAGAAACAGGTTTAATGTTTCAGGTCTGTTGTGATTTAACTATGGGTTGCTTTGCTCGCGAACTGGTTGCACACTTATCTGGTGGCAGGTGAGTCGATTACAATGTATGGCAGTCACGGAGACCAATATGAAATGAAGCGCATACTATTTATTTACATAAACAACAGAGCATTAACATGATGTGTGCTTCTCCAGCCAGACCCTACTCAAGACAAACATTTACATGGTAGCCTGCACTACACAGCTATTGGGTCTTGCAGTCACATGGTCCATCTGCTTACAGTCTTTTAATGGTGTATTACATCTCAGGTTACCACAATGTCGATGATTTTTCATCAAAACTGGGTAAAATTAGAGATGTAATAGGTTTTGAGCAAGAGGTAAGTGGGACAAGGAAAAAAGGTAGGTCTGTATTGGAATGGAAGACAGGACAGATTGAATGACAGAAGTGTTAGTTTTCCAGGGAAAAAGCAAATGATGATGGGGCAAGAAAGAAACAAAAGATGTGCCTAGAGCAGTTATGCCACTGTCTGTAAATGAAAATAAGAGAAAAACCAAAACACGCAAAGGAAACAAAATAGAGGGACAGTGTTTATGGTCTGAAATTTTTGAACTCAGTGTTGAGTATGAAAGGCTATGAAGTCCATAATCGAAAGATGAAGTGTTGTTCCTCAAGCTTACATTGAGGTTCATTGTACAGTGCAGCAGGCCAAGGATAGGGATGTCAGCGTAACAGCAAAATGGAAAATTAAAATGACAAGCCACCAGAAATTCTGGATCATGTTTGCGGACTGAAGGGAGGTGTTCTGCAAAGTGGTCATCCAATCTGCGTTTGGACTTGCCAATGTACAGCAGGCCAAAAGCCATCCTCACTAATGTCCCTATGTCATCCTTTGTTGTCAGGGCCACGCCTCCTCCTGTGTCATTCTGTATTTTCTGAAATATCGTACCTGGAATATTTATTACCTAATCTTATAAACTATGTAACCATGTCTCTGTAATTGTGATTAGATCTAAATCACTTATCTCTATTTGCACCACTAATTCATCTATCTTATTGGCATGTTTTGTGCGTTCAGACGAAGGACGCTTAATTTCATTTTTTCACAACTATTCCCTACATGGACCTTACTTGCTGATGCACAGTTATTGTATTGGTGAACTGGCTCCTTCAACCACTGCAGTCAATGAGGTATAGCCACACCTACTGTGCTGTTCAGAAGGTAGTCCGAGGAGTTGACCCAGTGACAGTGAAGGAACAGTTCCAAATCAGGATGGTGTGTGGATGGAAGGGAAACTTTCAGGTGATATTGTTCTCATGCATCTGCTACCCTTGTCCTTTTATTGCTGGATGCCACGAGTTTGGAAGGTGCTGTTGAAGGAGGCTTTACAAGTTCCTGCAGTGCATCTTTAATATGGTACACACCACTGCCAATGTGTGTCGGTGGTGGAGGAAGTGAATGTTTGTGGATGGGGTGCCAATCAAGCAGGCTGCTTTGTCCTGGATGGTGTCACGCTTCTTGAGTATTGTTGGAGTTGCACTCATCTAGGCAAAGGGAGAGTATTCCATCACATTCCTGACTTGTGCCTTGTAGATGGTGGACAGGCTTTGGGGAATTGGGAGGTGAGTTGCTCGCTGCAGGATTCCTAGCCTCTGACCTGCTCTTGTAGCCATAGTATTTATATGGCTAGTCCAGTTCAGTTTCTGGTCAATGGTAACTCCCAGGACGTTGATAGCGGGGCATTCAGTGATGGTAATGCCATCAAATGTTAAGGCAGGATGGTTAAATTCTTTCTTGTTGGAGATGGCCATTGCCTGGCAGCTCAAGTTTGAATGTTCTCCAGGTCTTGCTGCACATGGACACATAGGGCAGAATTTTCAGGTCGGCGGGCAGCCGAAATCGGCGATCCTGGGACCGGCCATGGAGTGGAACGCTGCCCGTGATCAGCCCCCGACCGCAATTTCACGCTGGTTGGCCACTTAATGGACAGCCAACATGAAACGTATGCTGAAAGTCTCAGCACTGCCAGGTTGGGGAGGGGTGTGAGTGCTGAAGTCAGCACAGGTGCTAGGGAACACGGAATGAAAGACCCCTGAAAGCAGAGAGCTGTCTCAGGGAGCTGAAGAATTTAAATTCAATAAAAACTGATTTAATAATCCGGAAAATATACTCAAGCATCAGAATGAGTCACCTAAACATATGGATGCTGAAATTTGTGTCCAAACATTTTTATCTTTTTTTAAATTAACTTTGGAAACCTCATCCTGCCGTTGGATGAGATTACCTCAAAAATGCAGAGGCCACCCGCCAAACATAATGTTGTATGGGCAGTGAAAAATCCCCGTTAATTGAAACTTTGATAGCCTTAATAGGGCTCTTAATTGTCAGCGGGCACGCTGCTGTCTTTCAAGTGCATCCGCCAACTGAAATATCGTGCAAATGTACGACGACATCGGGACGCTCATCCAACGTCACCACGCACTACTTTAAGCCCAATCGGATCAGGTGCACACCAGCCTGTGGGACATAAAATTCTGCTCATAATATCAGAAATAGGAGCAGGAGTAGGCCATTCAGCCCTTCAAGCTCGCTCCGCCATTGAATGGGATCATTGCTGACCTTCTACTTCAACAACATTTTCCCACACTAACCCCATATTTTTTAAATCCATTTATGGGATGTGAGCATTACTGGCTAGGCCAGCACTTATTGCTCATCCCTAATTTCCCTTGACAAGGTGGTGGTGAACTGCCTTCTTGAACTGCTGCAGTCCATGTGGTGTAGGTACACCCACAGTGCTGTTAGGAAGGGAGTTCCAGGATTTTAGCCCAGTGGAAGTGCAGGGACGGTGCTATATTTCCAAGTCAGGATGGTGAGTAAAAGCAAAATACTGCAGATGCTGGAAATCTGAAACAAAAACAAAAAATTCTGTAAAAACTCAGCAGGTCTAACAGCGTCTGTGGAGAGAATGACAGAGTTATCATTTCAAGTCTATCTGACTCAAAACTTTAACTCTGTCTTTCTCTCCACAGATGCTGTCAGACCAGGGTGGTGAGTAGCTTGGAGGGAAATTTCCAGGTGGTCGTGTTTCCATGTGTCTGCTACCCTTGTCCTAGTTGGTAGCAGTCATGCTGTCGAAGGAGCCTTGGTGAGTTTCTGCCATGCATCTTGTAGATGGTGCAGGCTGCTGCCACTGTGTGTCAGTGGTGGAGCGAGTGAATGTTTGTAGATGGGGTGCAAACCAAGGGGGCTGCTTTGTCCTGGATGAGTCAAGCTTCTTGAGTGTTGTTAGAGCTGCAATCATCCAGGCAAGTGGAGAGTATTCCATCACATTCCTGACTTGTGTCTTGTAGATTGTGGATAGGCTTTGGGGAGCCAGGAGGTACTTGCCACAGGATTCCTAGCCTCTGACCTGCTCTTGTGGCCATAGTATTTATATGGCTAGTCCAGCTCCATTTCTGGTTAATGAGAACCTCCAGGATGTTGATAATGGGGGATTCAGTGATGGTAATGTCATTGAACATCAAGAGGTGATGGTT
Organism: Carcharodon carcharias; assembly: GCF_017639515.1. NCBI lineage: Eukaryota > Metazoa > Chordata > Chondrichthyes > Lamniformes > Lamnidae > Carcharodon > Carcharodon carcharias. The sequence continues at coordinate 173,985,662 of NC_054472.1, forward strand.
AGATTCTCTCTTGTTGGAGATGGTCATTGCCTGACATTTGTGTGGCACGAAGGTTACTTGCTAATTGTCAGTTCAAGCCTGGATATTGTCCAGGTCTTTTTGTATTTGAACATGAGCTGCTTCAGTATCTGAGGAGTCACTAATGGTGTGGAACATTGTACAATCATCAGTGAACATCCCCCTTCTGACCTTATGATGGAAGGAAGCTCATTGATGGAGCAGCTGAAGAAGGTTGGGCCTAGGATACTATTCTGAGGAACTCCTGCGGTGATGTCCTGGAACTGAGATTATTGACTTCCAACAACTACAACCATCTTCCTTTGTGCTAGGTATGACTCCAACCAACAGAGAGTTTTCCCCCTGATTCCCATTGACTCTAATTTTGCTAAGGCACCCTGATGCCACACTTGGTCAAACACTGCCTTGATGTCAAGGGCAGTTCACCTCACCTCACCTCTGGAGTTCAGCTCTTTTGTCCATGTTTGAACCAAGGCTGTAATAGGTCAGGAACTGAGTGACCCAGACGGAATCCAAACTGAGCATCAGCGAGGAGGTCATTGCCAGGCAAGTGCCACTTGGTAACACTGTCAATGACCCCTTCCAACACTTTACTGATGATTGAGAGTAGACTGATGGGGTGGTAATTGGCCGGACTGGATTGTCCTGTTTTTTGTGTACAGGGCATACCTGAGGAGTTTTCCACATTGCCGGGTAGATGCCAGTGTTTAGCTGTACCGGCATGCTTAGCTAGGGGCATGGCAAGTCCTGGAGCACACGTCTTAGGTACTATCACCAGAATATTATCATGGCCCATAGCCTTTGCAGAATCCAGTGCCTTTACACATTTCTTAACATCACTTGGAGTGAATCGCATTGGCTGAAGACTGGCATCTGTCATGCTGGGGACCTCCGGAGGTGACCGAGATGGATCATCCACTTGGCACTTCTGGCTGAATATTCTTGCAAATGCTTCAGCCTTATCTTTTGCACTGATGTGCTGGGCTCCCCCATCACTGAGGATGGGGATATTTATGGAGCCTCCTCCTCTGATGAGTTGTTTAATTGTTCACCACCGTTCTGACTCAAAGTGACAGGACTGCAGAACTCAGATCTGATTCCATTGATTATGGGATTGCTTAGCTCTGTCTATTGCTTGTTGCTTACGAGGTCTGGCACATAAGCAGTCCTGTGTTGTAGTTTCACCAGGTTGGCATCTCATTTTTAGTTATACCTGGTGTTGTTCCTGGCATGCCCTCCTGCACAGATTGAATCATGGTTGGCCCCCTAGCTTAGTGGTAATGGTAGAGTAGGGGATATGCCGGGTCACGAGGTTACAGATTGTGGCTGAGTACAGTTCTGCTGCTGCTGATGGCCCACAGTGCCTCATGGTTGCCCAGTCTTGAGTTGCATCCTTTGATGTTTTTAACATGTGGAAATCTATTATTTTCAGCCTTGAACATACGCAACCTTCTAGGACAGAGAATTCCAAAGATTCACCATCCTCTGAGTGAAAAAATTCATCCTCATTGGAGTTCCAAATGGCCTTTACCTCATTCTGAGGCTGTGTGCCCAGGTTCAAGGCCAACCCCCACCACCCCCTCCACCCCCCAACAGCCTGGGGAACCATCCTTCCTGTTTTTACCCTTTTGAGCCCTGTAAGAAATTTGTGTGTTTGAATGAAATCACCTCTCACTCTTCTAAACTCCAGAGAATAATGGCCCATTCTAGTTAATCCTTCCTCATAGGACAATCCCTCCATCCACAGACAGCTTCAGCCTCTGAGGAGGTGCAAACGGCATTGAACATTGTGTAATTATTAGCAAACACCCCCACTTCCGACCTTATGAGGGAGAGAAGCTCACTGATGAAACCACTGAAGATAGTTGGCCGAGGACACTACCCTGAAATACTCCTGCAGCAATACCCTCGGACTTAGATGATTGACCTCCAAAAACCACAACTATCTTCCTTTGTCCTAGGCATGATTCCAACCAGTAGAGAGATTTCCCTGATTCCCAAACCTCGGTTTTACTAGGGCTCCTTGACGCCATACTCATTCAAATGATGCCTTAATGTCAAGGCAGTCACTCCACCTCATCTCCTGAGTTCAGCAGTTTTGACCATATTTGGATAGTACTCATCGGCAAAACACTGCTTTGCTATCAAGAGTAGACTGACTGGGTGATAATCGACTGGGTTGGATTTGTCCTGCTTTCTGTGAAAGGACATACCTGGGTAATTTTCCACATTGTCAGCTAGATAGTGTTGTAGCTGTACTGAAACAGCTTGGTTCATGCATGGATCGTACTTATTTTTATTCATTCATGGGACATGGGTGTCCCTGGCTAGGGCAGCATTTATTGCCCATCCCCAATTGTCCTTGTTCAGAGGGCATTTAAGAGCCAACATGTAGGCCAGACCAGGTAAGGATGGCAGATTTCCTTCCCTTAAGGGAATTAGTGAACCAGATTGGTTTTTACAACAATTGACAATGGTTTCATGGTCATCATTAGACCTTTAATTCCAGATTTTTATTGAATTCAAATTCCACCATCTGCCGTGTCAGGATTTGAACCAGGGCATTACCCTGAGACTTTGGGTTACTAGTCCAGTGACAATACCACTACACCCGTTACCTCCTATGCCAAAATGTTGTCAGGGCCCTCAGCCTTTGCAGTACCTAGTGCCTTCAGCCTTCTTGATGTCACATGGAGTGAAATTAATTGGCTGAAACTGTCATCTATTGCTGACTGACTGCTTGGGACCTCAGCAGGAGCCGAAATGGATCATCCACCTGGTACTTCCGTCAGAAAATGGTTGTCTTTTCCACTGTTGTGCTGGGTTCCCCTATCATTAGAATGGATGTATTTTATGGAGCCTCCTCCTCTGGTTAGTTGCCAAGCAAGATTCAGTCCAGCTAATTAATTTGTCCTGAAATTCACGAGACTTAATTTGCTTTAAAAGCCTTACTTTATTAATGCTTTCTGATAATCTAAGTAAATGTTATAGTCTAGAGAAGTTGTGCTTTCTGCTTAACGCTCTGTCACACCAAAGCACTGGTGTAAACAAACAGCAGGTTTATGCTTTCTGTAATAAGTAACGTGCTATTTTACCCAAAAATCAAGACATATACATCCAGAGTGGCACTATAACTTTTGAAAGAAACTAGGGTTTGCACACTTTTTTAAGCTGTTGTTTGGGTTTACATCTATTCATTTGGTACACGTTCATTGTCTTGGGTATCAGACTTCTTCTGTCAAATACATGGACTAGTTTCAATGTATATTACAATGATTATACGGTGAAAAAGGCATATGGGATTTGAACTACTTGGACTACTACTTTTGAGGAGAACAGACACAAACACAAATTAGTTGGGGCAAATAGCCTGTTTCAGTTTTGGAATTTCTATGCAATTTTAGTGTGCATTGTTTTCTGAGATGTCTTAATTCCAAATGATTCTTGCTCAAATGCTACAGCCATCAGGAATTACCAGTATTAGACTATCTACTTACATTACTTCACTGGAGATACAGCAGCCAAATTAGAATTAGCCTGTTTTATTCTTAGATTTCTTTTGCTGAATTCGTACTGCTACTACTGTAAATATGACATAAAAGTTCCAATTCGACAAGGAAATTAGCTCCCTTCTCAGAAATTCTGGCATTTATTTTATTCGTTCACAGGATGTGTGTTCCTGCGAAGATCAGCATCTTTTGCCCATCCCTAATTGCCCTTGAGAAGGTGATGGTCAGCTGGCTTCTTTAATACTACTAAATGGCCACTTAAGAGGCTGGTTAAGAGTCAACTACATTGTTGTGGGTCTGGAGCTACATACAAGGCAGACCAGGTTCATTTCATCTGTGCTCTGCCAAAAGGCAAGTCCTTGGCTTATCATCTGCTGTTGCTTCATCCTGAGCTGTTTTCATGGCAACTTTTATCAGTGGTCACTTGCTATTAGCTTCCACTCTTAGGGATAGGGCAAGGAGGCAGGTCCCAAGTCTATCTGAGCCAGAATGGGAATTGAACCTGCACTGTTGGCATTATTCGGAATCACATGTTAGCCAACTGAGCTAACCGGCTCCCTTCAGACTGGGTATATTTCCTTCCTTAAAGGACATTAGAGAATCAAATGGGTATTTATGACAATTTGGTAACTCCATGGTCACCATTCTTCATGGTTGTTTTTTTTAATTCTGAATTTATTTCAATTAATTGCACTTAAGTTCTGTGGCTGCCATGATGGGATTTGAACTTGATTTTACAGGGTACCATGTTGCCTGAACCATGCCTCCTCCAACTGACAAGTCATTCATGAGATGCCCACAAAAAAGCCAGCTGTCCCGCAGTCATTTTACATTTGGTGGGGTGTTAATTGGTGAGAGGAAGTCCCACCTTACAGAGCTGCCGGCCAATCCAATTGGCCATCAGCTCTGTAGTCCCAGCAGTGCTAGGTTCAAGTGCTGGCTACTGCTGGGACTACAGGCAAAGAAGAGGAAATAATAGAAGCCAGGCCTAAGGTAAGTCTGGAATATCAGCAGGCCCTGGCTGGTAGGCCCCAGCAAAGAGGTACAGAAGGAGAGTGTTGGGGAGGGAGGTGGTGCTGGGTTTGAGAGGGCAAGTGGGAAGGGTTAAATAAGGTCCCGGTGGGGTGTGCTTCTGATGGGCACAGAAGACTGCCCAAAAGAGCTGGCCCTCTCCCCTGCTCCACACCAGCTCACTCAGTAAAAGCTACTGGGGGTACCCGATGGCCTGGGCCTCCTGCTGCCATGGGTAAAATAGTGGCAAGGGCAGCATAAGGTATTTAAATGGTCATTAATCGGCCGCTTCAGGGTCTCAATAGGCCGAAGGGTAAGCAGGCCTTCTGGTGACTCCATCAACTTCTGTATAGTGGGAGACAGGCAGCAGGCAGGCTACACGCTGGATTTTAAGAGAACCCCAGCTTTCAAACACACCAACAGGGGGCTGTAAATTCCAGCTGCATGTCTCTGGATCATTAGTCAAGGCCCCTGGATTGCTAGTCCAGTAATATCAGCACTATGCTACCATACATAAGAACATAAGATTGTAATAAATAGGAGCAAGAGTAAGTCATTCAGCCCATCAAGCCTTCTCTGCCATTCAATAAGATCACGGCTTATCTGATTGTGGCCTTAACATCACTTTCCCTGACACCTTGACCCTTGAAATCCTTGTCAATCAAAAATCTGTGTAACTCAACCCTGTAAATATTCAATGACGCAGCCTCCACTGCTCTCTGAGGAAAAGAATTCCAAAGACTAACAACCCTCTGAGAGAAGAAATTCCTCCTCATCTCTGTCTTAAATGGGAGACCCCTTATTTTTTAAACTGTGCCCCCTAGTTCTAGATTCCCACATGAGGGGAAACATTTTCTAACCATCTACCCTGTCCAGCCCCCTCAGAATCTTATATGTTTCAACCAGTCACCTCTTATTCTTCTAAACACCAATGAGTATAGGCCCAACCCGCTCAATCTTTCCTCATTAAACAACTCCTTCATTCTAGGAATCAACCTAATAACCTTCCCTGAACTGCTTCCAATGCAAGTATATCGCTCCTTATATTAAGGAGGTCAAAACTTTACACAGTACTCTGGATGTGGTCTCACTAATATGGAGCCTACAGCCCAGGCTTGTCCGGGAGGTCCATCTGTAGTGTGCTAGCTGAAGGCTCATTGGATTAAATCCTCCTGGGTGTCCCTGCCTCCATGGATTATGCCCAGGTCAGCGTCTACCCACTCAGAGGGTACCCTTTCTCTGTGCATGCTCATCCTCGCGTGCCCGCCCAATGAAATATCACTATGGCGCGCAGTAATGTTGAGATGCTCGCCCAACGTCACCATGCATCATTTTACGTGCAGATGTGCGGGGCCCGCCTCCACATGCCAACGGGAAAATTCTGTCCATGAATTTATTAGCTCTACCGCATCTGCAGTGCGTTGAAGCATTGTTTATGTGCTACAGATGTTATCGCATAGTATTTACTCAGTGTGCAGTAGGAACCGTAAAAATATTGCAGTGAAAATTGATGGGAAGTAGATATTTTTAATGGCATAAAATCTGTCAATATAAGAAAGATACTGTTGTATCAACGCAGAAAATGCACTAATGAACCTGAAAATTCGCTGAAGGGCTAATAATGTACTTTTGTCCCGCAACAGGGTTTCAGCACAACAGGCAATACTCCAGATATTATTGACGGAATATTGTCAGGGCCCATAGCCTTTGCAGTATCCAGTGTCTTCAGCCGTTTCTTGATATCACATGGAGTGATAGTAAAAGAGCTGCTCCTTCAGACAACTCCTTGTTTTTCTCATAGATCAGAAGTTACCAGTGGCTTTAAAGGTCCACATAGCTCACAAATGGTCTAGAGTATGATACCTACAAACTCTCTATTGGTGCTATTCCCATGTTTCCCTCAGCGACAGGCTGCCGTGACCCATTCCACTTCCGTTGTCTCTTCCTCATTGACATCACCACTGTGATAATTACCTCCTGTACGCTGATGCTTCCTGGCATTGTGAGTACATTTCTCCTGCAAGCATAAACATACTTATGCCTCATGGCCCATCTGTACTGCTTACTCGAAGATTGTAAAGGTACAGCACTACCCCGCTGGGATGGGATGTGATAGCATTGTCATCCTGCTGCTATTCAGCCATTTCAGTGCAGCGTTCACTCATCACTGACCACAGGGTTCAGGTGCACGTGAAATGGGCACATCAGTGTGGATGTTGGTACTTTGTCTTGCCCCATGCATGAGTCTACCATTTGGCCTCACATTTCATGGACACCTTTTAATTCATGCTGCCCTTCCACCTTGACATTCCAAAGGTCTTAAAGTTCATTCGCCTTTGCAGACCGCACCAGGTCATTAAATCTCTTTCAGCACGGACCCACAATCTTGCAACTTGCTGACATCCTCAGCTATCTCAAACCATGTTTCTTCATCGGGCTTGCTGGCCACCTCCTCCTGTTTGTAAGAAAGAGCACCTCTTTCCATTGCCTTGCTGCCTGTAAGAGCACCTCCAGGGAGGAGAGGCTACCGGTGCAAATGGAGGGCAAGGAGCCTGGGTCAGGCAGAGGACAGGCTTTTGGGGCCACAGGGATGAGAAGCTACTGGAGACAAAGGTGGAGAGGCTTTTGGGGCCACAGGATGGACAAGCTACCGGAGCCATGGGATTGAGAGACTGCCAGGGCCACACTGAGGAGGGGCTGCTGGACCCAGTGGAGAACAGGCTGCTGGGGTCACATGGTGGAGAGACTGCTGGGCCTGGGGGAGGGCAGGCTGCCGGGGCCAAGCAGAGGAGAGACTGCCAGGTCCACGGGAAGGAGAGATGGCCGGAACCTTGGGGAGGACAGGCTGCTGGGGCCATGCAGAGGAGAGACTGCCAGGTCCATGGGAAGAACAAGCTGCCAGGGCCACAGGGAGGACAGGCTGCTGGGGACACAGGGAAGGCAGGCTGCTGGGGACATGAGGATGGTGTGTGTGTATGTGTGTGTGTGTGTGTGTGCGCATGTGAAAGAGTGGGGGTGTGTGTGTGTGTGTTTGTGAGCGAAAGAGTGGGTGTGTGTGTGTGTGGGTGTGAAAACGTGGGTGGGTGTGAGGGAGTGGGAGTGTGTCTGCCTTACTCCCAGTCTCAGCTTTCTCACTCATTCTCACCACCACACACCAACACATACCCACACTCATTCGCACAGTGGGTGATGATCAGTGAGTGAGCACCCTGAGACTACAGACGGAACATTGCGGCCTCGTCACGGCGAGGACAGGGCCGTAAAATGTGGCGAGCGGTTCTAAACTCCATTGACTTCAGCAGGAACATAAAATCCAGCTGTCATAAAATTCCACCCTAGGAGTGAGCTGGACACTCAGACTCTGACCCCCTCGCACTCCAATGGCCATCTGCATTAATTACTCTTTTTTTAATGTAATTTAGTGCTTTGACCTTGCTTTATTTTTGCTCAGCAAGTAGTTTCTTCCCTTCATTCCTCAACTTTTTCAGTTTAACGTTGTGCCAAACCTTATCTTTCTGAAATGTGTTCATCAGCCCAGTGAGTGAGAAAAAAATGGAAATGTGGCCCTCAAGCAAAAAGATTAGACAAGCCTGACTTAAATTGTATTTATCCAGCAGCGACAACAGAAGATGAGGCAGAGACAAGGGATTCGGCTCCACTGGACATCCCAGAGGATCCACCGCCATCTCAGGATAGAATAGATTGAGAAAAACAGTTCCCATTGGGGAAGGATCAAGAACCAGATGACGCCGAATTAAGATGATTGGTAAAAGAACCAACAAAGATGTGGAGAAAAACCTTTTTATGCAGCAACTGCTTAAGATATACCTGACAGCATGATGGAGGCAGATGTACTATGGGCTTTTAAAAATTGGATAATCACCTGAAGAGAACAAATTTGCAGAGCAATGGGGAAAATACAGGGAATGGGACTAGCCAAGTTCCTCTTGCAAGCTGGCAAGGACAGGCCAAACTGAATGGCCAGCTTCTGTTCTGTAACCATTCAACAATTCGACTGATTAAACTGGCATTTGTGCTATTTAAGTGTAGCTTTATACCCCATGAGATCAACCAGAACTCTGCAGGATTGCGATGAATCCGACAATTTAGCACTGGAAACAATAAAGCAATTTAAAGCCAAAGCAAGCTGTGAGCCTTACTCAGGGTTGAACCTAGGGCAGAATCGTCCAAGATTTGTACTAAATGCAGTAACGTTTTACCCGCCGGCCACAGTGGTGGGTTTTCATGCCGTCTTGTCCCAAACCTGCCGCATTAGTATGCGTTCCCAGGAAACATGCCATTTCCATGGCAGGCGGGCTCTTATTCACCTGCTGTGCCATCACCTTGCTGCTTCATCACACCAAGCACCATATTTAAAGTCCAGACACGCGCACATCTCTCAGTGCTTCCAGCCCCGACTACTTCAGGGAAGATATCCACAAAAGGCAAAGAGACTGCAGCCCCCATGTTTAGGCAGGTTTAGGCCTGCTGCAATGCCCTCTACCCCGCTCTGGCCGCAGGATGGGTGGCGGCATGACCAACCAGGATTGGGAGGCAGTGGTAGTGGTGATCAGTGCCGATGCTGCACAGAAGAGGTTGGTCATCCAAAGCAGATAAAGGATGAATGATCTCATCCGTGCAGTCAGGAAATGGCAATCATCTCATCTAAACTCACACACTCAAGTCCATCACACATTCGCTGGCGCTAACTGCTTGCTGAAGGGACATCATCACCCATTCTCACACACATACCCTCAAATGTCCATCTGGCCTCATCTCCTCTGGAGACTGCCTCCTCAGCCACTGGCATGGATCAACATGTGCCCCCACACACACCCTAGGTTACCCTCCTTACCCAGTACAACCCTTGTCCTGAAGCTTCTTCCCTTGCCTGAGGCCACTTCTCCCCCTTCGCCAAGCAAGCCCTACCTCTTCAGCCATTGAAAATCCATCCATGTATGACTGATTTGGTAGGTAGATAGCTGCCGTGAGCCCTCCTAAAAGTGATGTGGTGCTGTCTGTGAAGCCTGGTACTGCGAGTGCTGACCAAAGCAAGGTAGGCAAACAAACCTTGAAGTCCCAAGCAAAGTGCAGCCCACCAGGTGCACATCGCTTATGTGCTGTTGTGAAACACATGAGCGGGGAGGCCTAATAATGATATGCTGATGTATTACCATGAGATTCCCGACGTCCCATGACAGAGAACACAGCCCACCATTAGCGGGCTTAGCAGATAATTGCGAATTGGTTTCACACTGTTGTGAAACCAATTGCGCCATATTGTCCACTCATGCCACTGAACATGCCCGACTCCAGCGTGCACCCAAAATCCCGGCCCTAGATTCCACAATTAATAACAGTAAGTTAATTGTTGAGCATGGTTCACTTACAATTTAACACCTGGGACTTCGACGCTCAGAACAATCTATAGCTGCCAGGGGCATTATCGCAAAGATTTTCATAGATAATATCAGAAAATGCGTTGGTCGAACAGTGGGAAATGCTAAGAATGTTGCCTTGAGCATGAAGGGGAAGACAGGGGCTCCATCAAACACTTTTAAATGGTCTCACATTGCTAACCTCCTCATGCAGTTTGAGTCTGTGCAAAATAAACTAACCCTTTGAGTTCATCCTATCTTGAGTTTGCTGTGGGGTCGTTTATAGAAAATTGGATCACACCAGAACTGAGGGGTTGGGAATTATACCACCATTTATATGGGGAAATCAAATCACCTTTCAGTTTATGGACAGATGTTGAGAGGAGAAATTAGGGCTCTTTAAATTAAATCTTCTCCCATCCATAACAGAAATTGGGAGCTCAAATCTGGGATAACCCATTTGAATTTGATCATATTCCAAGTAGACAAGGAAAATCTGATATAAAATTGTTAATTGGAAGCCAAAAGGAGAAAACCTGGTGGCTGGAATGAATTTTAAAACACAAGTAACTTACCACTGCAAATTCCTTTTCCCTAATACTAAGAAAATGTCAACTTTTGATGTCCAGGTGTGGGTCAAGCATGGGAATTTGAGTAGTGAAACTTTGGTGGCCCTTAGCACAGAGCAACTGAAAGCTGTAGCTAGGGAAGTACAGTTAAAATTTCCCAGTAAAATGAAGAGAAGCAAACTGATCCAGTTGTTGGTAGAACATTTGGATCTCACGTTACCAAAAGAGCGGTTAGATATAGCGTGCAACAATGACTTTGAATCCCGGCTCCTGGCCAAGATTGAGCTGGAAGAGTTCAGAATACAGCTAGAATTTCAGGAGAATGAAAGAGGGGTGCAGAAAAGAGAAAGACAGCAAGGGAAAGAGTGAGCGAGAGAGCAAGGGAACAAGAGAGAAAAAGAGAGATAGAACGGGAGAGGGAAGATACCCAGTTCCAAAAATTGGAAATGGAGCTCGTAGTTCAAAGGGAGAGAGACCAGAAAATTAGAAGCTGCTCTGTACCCAGTAGTACCCCCTATCTCTCTAACCCCAAACCACTCTCTGAGACCCTCACGTGGTGAAGTAGAGTCATTTTTTGCCACTTTTGAGAAAATAGCAGAACAGTTAAAGTGGCCATCCGGAGACCTGGACATTTTTAATTCAAGAGCAGCTGTCAGGGAGAGCCCAAAAGGACTACTCCATGCTGACTCCTGATATGTCCATTAATTATGAGCAGATCAAGGCTGCCATCCTAAGTGCCTAAGAGTTAGTCCCAAAGGCATATCGACAGCAATTCCAGAATGCTCGAAGGAAGCCCAAACAAACTTACATCGAGTTTGAATGGCTGAAGCAAATCACGTTCAATCGATGGGTAAGATCCCTGAGAATCTCACACACCTATAAAGGGCTGTGTGAGGTGGTATTGTTGGAGGAATTCAAAAATTGCCCAAGGTCAGGAGCAGGCTGCCAGCCTGATGGAATGCCAACCTAAAGCACCTAGCAACAGAAGCAGAAACACCTGAATTGTGCTAGTGCCTGAGCCAGACACTAAACTGGAATCCCCTAAAGAGGCCAAAGTCCCTTTAAAACACCCCAATATCATGACCCTCAGCCTAACCATAGCTGAACCCACAGTTTACCAAGGTAGACAGACAAGAGATAAGCTGCATCAGAGCAGTTTAGCTCTATGATCAAAAGACCTAACACTCACAGAGTGCAGATAGCCCAGGGCAGCATGACTATCACTCACAACAAAAACAGAATTACCTGGAAAAACTCAGCAGGTCTGGCAGCATCGGCGGAGAAGAAAAGAGTTGACGTTTCGAGTCCTCATGACCCTTCGACAGAAGGGTCTGCCGACGCTGCCAGACCTGCTGAGTTTCTCCAGGTAATTCTGTTTTTGTTTTGGATTTCCAGCATCCGCAGTTTTTTGTTTTTATTTTTATGACTATCACTCAGTTCAAGTGCTAACTACCCTGTAAAACCCCCAGACCCTTTAGAGGACACTTAATCAGGAGTTGAACAGGCAGAGTTCTAAAACCAATGGCTTTGCATATGCCTGATCCCTAACAGAGAAAAATTCAGAACTCTAGCCCAATTATATTTCCCCATAATGACAATGACCTTGCTGATGCACTAACCCAGGTTTAAACTTCAAAAAGAAAATGTAGCAAAGAACTGCCATTGGTCCTGCCGGCTGTGTGTCTGGCGTGCCAGTGTGAATGAGAGAATGCATATATACTTTATTGCTTCCTAATCTTCCTTCCTAAGGCCATTCATAAAAACAAAGAAATAGAATTCATTTCTTTTTCTCCGAGGTCACAAGGACTGTAACAGGGCTAAGACCTCACCCTATATCAGTGGTCTCCAACCCTGGTCCTAGAGAGCCCCAATCCAGTTCGTCTTATACGTTACCTGTTTCTAAAGACTGGGAACACCTGTCAGTTATAGATCAATGAAGCATGTTAATCTTGGTCCTTGATGGCTGAACTGACAGGTATTCCCAATCAGATTTTGGTTCCAAATGATCTTTAAATTACTTAATTTAACATATCATCAGCTTAATTGATTACAATGAAATTAATCCAAGTCTTAAATTCGTGAATTAATGATGATCTTCTTTAAGAGATGCCTTTCTGTAACCAACACCCTCCCAACAACTATGACAAAGGTAAACTATTCCTCCTCATCCTTCTTGACCTGTCTGCCGTCTTAGATATGGTTGATCATTCCATTCTCATCCAACAGTTCTCCACTGCGCCCAGCTGGGTAGGACTGCACTTGCATATTTCCAATCTACATGCTGCTCCTCGGCAACATTATTCAAAAACACTCATCAGTTTCCATGTGTACCTTCACAACTCCCAGCGGTACCTCACCACCACCTCTCTTGATCCCTCCACTGTCTCTAAAGCATGAGTCTGCTTGTCTGACATCCATGACTGGATGAGCAGAACTTTTCTCCAATTAGAGGGAAGACCAAAGCCATTGCTTTCAGTCTTTGCCACATTCACTAGCAACTAATTCCATCCCTCTCCCTGGTGACTTTGTGAGAATGTACTAGACTCTTTGAAACCCAGAACTAGACTCTTTGACCCCAAGCTGCCATTTGACCACCTACTTGCACCATCACCAAGACCAGGTAATTTCACCTCCATGAAAACACCCAACTGCACCCCACCTCAGCTCATCTGCCACTGAAACTTTCATCCATGTCTTTGTTACCTTTAGCCTTGATTCTTTCAATGCATTCCTGGCTGGCCTCCCAGGTTCTACTATCTGTAAATTTGATGTCATTCAAAGCTCTGCTGTCTGTGTCTTAACTCATACCAAGTCCCACTTACTCATCACCTCTGTGTTCGCTGACCTACATTGACTCCCGGTTAAGTAACACCTCTGTTTTAAAATTCTCATCTTGTTTTGAACTCCCTCCATATTCTCATCTCTCCCTATCACTGTAATTACCTCCAGCTCCACAGCCTTCTAAGATACCTACACTCCTCCAGTTCTGCTCTCTTTAGCATCCCTTATTGTAATCACTTCTCTATTGGTCGCTGTGAATTCCCTTCTTTAACCTCCTACTTCTCTACTCTCTTTTAAGACACTTAACCTCTTTGACCAAATTGCTCCTTGTCTAGTTCAATGTCACACCTTGTATTATAATGTCACTGAGAAGCACCTTGGCATTTATATTATGTTAAAGGCACTGTACAAATTGCTGTTGTTGTTCCTGCTTGAAACTACAATGGGCCAAATTTGCATTCCCTAAGTGTTGTAAAAGACATTTTTGTGGTGCAATATTGATGTCGTGCCCCAGTGCACAAGGAAATTCCACCACAGATCATTAGAATGATAATGCATATCTACTTGCATAGCCTTGCCTTTCTGAAGAGAAGCTAGCCCAATGGACCAAGCAGAATTTCTGGCTATCTAGTTCAAATGAATCGAATTTATGCATTTAAGCATCATGGCGGCATTTGAAGCAAACACTTATTTCAGATCTATTAAGCTTCAATATCATTTTTGTATGTTCCTGAGTCTTGGGCAAGATTGGGTCAGAAAGGGATTGGAGTTAAGAATAAGAAAGTGAATCAAAAACTAATATTATTTTCATGTTCACTAGACATGTGGATAAATGGTACAGCAACTGCTCCCCTGTTTCAGAGGCGGCTATGTATAACTCAGTATACAACTAAGAGAGTTGCTCAATTTTATACTTCAAGGCACCTACTCCAGAAGAGGCAAGATAACCATTCATGGTAGCAGATGCTATACAAGTTCAATGTTGTGGACATTACCTGCATTACTTGGAATAGATGGAGCAAAAAGCCACAAAAAAAGAATCTGGCAGTGAAACTGTGCCCAAATGTAACATATGTCTCATAGATTACTCAAATGTTGCTTTCCACAAAGTATTGCCTTTGCATAAGGCACTCTTGACTCACGACTATGCCTTGCACAACCTTACAATATATTCTTTGCATCTGATGTATACCAGCACCTCAGGATTGCACAAAATCAAGATGCAGTGTAGAATTGGGAAGTTTTCCATATTCATGTCTTTCAAGTCGGTACCTCAAGTAATTTTAAAACAACATATTTGCAAAATAGTTGCAAGGTGCACATCTACTTAGTGATAATATGTTGGCATGTAGTTTGCGCATATTTTTGTCACTTTGCATGTGCTCCTTCAACTTTCAATCTCTTCAGAAAAATTTTCTGCCAAGGGATAGAGATGGCTTCCCAGTGGCATACCAGGGTGTCTGTTTTCCATTCCACAATTTAACTGTTCCTGTAACTGCAATTGGTAGAGGGCCACAGCTGCAGTCGCTGACAATCCCGTAGAAGAGTTCACCCTCCATGATGATGGCCCGGCAGCTTTGGTGTCCTTGTAACCTCTGATGATGGGGCTGACAATCTGTCAGTGCTGAAGGGCATACTATTGATCTCAAGGCTCAGAAGCCAACTAAATGTTTTCAATTAGATGGGCCTCAAGGAGGCAGCCCTTTAATTCCGGGGTCCAGGCCCAGGATTCAGCCTGGCTTCTGAATTAGGACGTTGGAATGAAAATCCAGCCATTAACCATGTTCCTCTCGCCAAAGATGGGCAAGGTTGAGTCAGAAAGGGATTGTTGAATATTTTCAGCATTTTCTGATTTTATTACACCCAATCTCATTAAAAGGCCAAACTTTAAATGGGAGGAAAGTAACAAATGATCGGGCCCAAGGAAAGAGCTAAATTCACACCAAAGATTTCTTCATCAATTTTGAATATTTAAGTTTAAATTCAACTAACCATCATTCATGCACATCCCCAGGCATAGCAGAAGAATGCATGGAAGGAAAGAGAAAGATCTCACCGAGGTCCATTTTTATATAAAGTGCACAAAAATTGCTATCATATCTGCTGTGTTGAGACGGCTGCTCACAATGTGCAGGCACTCCCCACGCAAGCACAGCTGGAGGACACTTACAATTTAAGATTCTGAGATTTGAGATTCATTACCATGATCAATTTTGTGTGTTTTTTGTATGATCCAGTTAGGAACCCATACCTTTTTGTTTAAAGTAGACAAAGTTTAAGATTCAAGACACTTGCTAAGAGAATAAAGCTGCAAGAATCCATGAATTTTGAACAAAAAAAAACTTTACTATAATCAAGGTCAGAATATTGCATGCAGTTCTGGAATCCACATTATAGGAAGCATGTGATTGCACAAGACAGAGTGCAGAGGAGATTTACCAGGGTGTTGCCTGGGCTGGAGAGTTTTAGTTATGAGGAGAGATTGGATAGACTGGGGTTATTTTCCTTGGAGCAGAGGAGATTGAGGGGGGGCATGATTGGGGTGTACAAAATTATGAGCATGGATAGGGTAGACAGGACGGAACATTTCCCCTTGGTGGAGGGATCAATAACCAGGGGGCATAGATTTAAGATAAGGGGCAGGAGGTTTAGAGGGGATGTGAGGAAGAATCTTTTCACCCAGAGGGTAGTGGGAATCTGGAACTCACTGCCTGAAAGGGTGGTAGAGGCAGAAACCCTCATAACATTTAAGAAGTATTTGGCTGTGCACTTGCGATGCCATAGCATATAAGGCTATGGGCCTAGTGCTGGAAAATGGGATTAGAATAATTAGGTACTTGTTTGACCGGTGCAGACTCGACGGGCCAAAATGCCTTTTTCTGTGGTGTAGATCTCTATGACTCTATGGACAGGCACTGACGCGTAAAATGACACGCGGTGATGTCAGGGGGAACTCCCGGCATCACAGCACTCCATTTAAATTTTCAGGAAGGTGGGGGTGCAGCGAAATCAGCTGCTTGCCCACTGACCTGTCAATGGCCAACTGAGGCCATTGACAGAGGCTATTAAGTAATAAATGGACTTGCCCATCCAACCTTATGGTTGGCGGGCAGGCCAGGAGCCCCGACGCAAATTGGAAAAAGCATGAAACCTCATCCACAGGCAGGATGAGGTTTCATGTAGCTTTTAAAAAATGTCAATAAAGTTTTTGTCAAAATTATGGACATGTCCCAACTCATGTGGCATTGTCACATGAGGGGACATGTTAGGGAAATTTTATTTTTCTATTTTTCTTTTTGACATTTACAGCTGATCTCCCTGAGGATGCACTTAGCCTAAGGGAGATGAGTGCACTCTTTCGTGTGCATGCGCGAAAGAGCGCACTCTCAATTTTGGGTATCCCTCCCCGCCCGCACAGAAAGCGCATAGCACTTCTGTGCAGATATCACACTGGGCGGGCCTTAATTAGCCCGCCCACATAAAATGGCGCCGCGCCCCCGATCCAGGGCTACGATCACCTGCCATTCAACTTCCCCACAGATGAGGGGAAAATTCAGCCCTATGACCCTATAAAGATAAGCAACTTACAAAATCTATCTTTTACTTTCCATATTTAGGCTTAACATGAGGTACATGTGAATTAACGGGCAAAATGTGATTGAATGCACCACACTGCACAATAAATGGCAAATGTGACCAACACAGATACCACTGATTCCTCAGCAACCCACCCAGACATTAGTAAATAATATGAGTCATCCAATCTCAGTGAAACTCTTGTCTCTCTCTCTCTCTCTCTCGGGATTCCAGTCTTTACCTTCGAGGATCTTGGCTTGGAATTTCCACCAAAAGTGGCTCCAATTTGGATAGCCTCAATGACAGTCCATCTTGCAGGATTTACTCCAACACCAACTCACGAACAGAATTTCAGCTCTTCGACTGTGCCAAGCAGAATGCACTATTCCAAAGAACACCCCAATGGCCAGCAACACAGAACCTTCTGTTGCCTTATTTGATCTCCAGGGCTTTTCCCAAGCCCTCGGTACTTAAAGTCTGCCAACCACAGTTCTTTTGTACTGGAAGCATCTTTCCTTGATCCTCTATTTTTTCTTTTTAACTGGGATCGCTCCCTGTCCCCTACCTAGGAATCTTCCCAATTATGGTGCTCCGCTCCTGGGTCACATGATCTGGGTTTTTGCACCATTTGTTTTTTTTCTCTTCATGCAGGTGCACTGGGCTTGGCATTGGCCCTGGCCTGGAGAACTTCAAAACACCGGACTACCCATGTGCCACCCACTCCCAATCCGCATGGGTGAAGAAACCCCTGAGGCATGTTGGGACTTGGAATTCCTGGCCCCCGCTCACTAATAAGTTTGGATCTTGTAGCACTTATGCAAAGATTCGGGCAGACAGATGGTTTGATGGGTGGCCATAAAAGGCAAGTAACATGGACATATTTAGTCATGCACATGAGTCACTTTATTCCCAAAATTATATGATCCTTTAAGCTGAGCAATTAATTTGTGCCTACATTACACATAAATCTGGGCTGCGAAGATGGATTTTTTAAAAATATTTTTTTTAGAAATATGGTGGTATTCTGTAAAGAAGTGAGTGAGTGTGTGTGTGTGATTAAACTGGGGGAAGGTTAGTAAAGATAGCTTGTCTGTGGGAGCAGAGAGGCAAAAGGTAAAGGTGCTAAAAGTAATGATAGGCTATGGTGAAGCTGAATGTATGAGTAAATAGGTTGGGTTTGAAATTTGCTTTATAAGATAAGTAGTAGCTTGACTTTTTAGCTGTTAAATTTCAATGGGAGTTTAGAAGTGACAAGGGACTTTTACAACTTACAAAGGTTGTATACAGAAACTAGGGAAAGTTATGAGATTTTATTTTACCCAAAAGTGGAGGCAATAAGAAGACGTGAAAGATTTTTATATTTTGGAAAAATTGAGTTCAAAGAGGTACTTCAAACATTGGATTCTAAGATCAAAGGGAAGAAGGATATTTAAGGAAAGATGCTTAGTGGAGCTGTGTTGGGTATGTGAGGAGAATGTCCTGAGACCAGCTCTATGTTGAGAAAAGCTGTGAATTTGAAGCAGCCATCCAGTTTCAAACCACAGAAGTCTTTGTTATCAGAGAGTAGTCTGTTTTCTGTACCCTTCTTTCTGGGATTTCCACAGCAGAGTGGAAGTGAGTGAGAAGTGGTGGTTCAATTCTATAAGGGAGCTGTTGCCAAATAGTTTACTTGTCTTTTCTGACCAAGTGGGTTTTTTGGGGAATGCTTTGCAAGACTGTTTTAACTGTGTCATTTTAATCTTGTGTGCTTAAGTTTTTTTTTCTTTGTGTTAATAAATCCTTTAATTTTAAAATCCTAAAAGTGTTACTGGGATTCTATGCTTCTAGGATTAGTAATCTTCCCTTTGATTTGAAAATACAAAAAAAAGTTATGCTCAGTAAGACAAGTTTCCTTCTGGGATTTGGCTTGATCGGCGAATAACATCGACTGCGGTCATGACAGGGTATAAACACAGAGAAGACTCCAGACCTTTATATTTAATCGTGATCTTACTTGGCAGACTCAAAACAGAACATGCAGTCATGACAAATATTTTACCTAAAGCAAATTAGGAGTTGGTTGAGTAAGTACAATTTAAATAGCAGCAGTCTTGGTCCGTCATCAGAAATAACTCTGAATATAAATTTAAATGGACAATCTCCATTAAATTCCTTTATTATGTTTGTGCAGTTGAAATCCTTGGCCACCAATTACTAAATTTTAGATTTTACCACCTCTTCCATTATCAGGTTAAGTTCCATGTCTCCTGTATCTCTCTCTCCTTTCTCTCTCTCTCTCAGACTCTTTAGGTACCATGCCCCAAGATGGCATTGGCAATAATGGACTTCCATGTGTTGGTCCATTGTTATGCTTGGCAAGATATTACAGTGGCTTGATGTTGTCTTTTGCAGGTTCTGGCTGACCAGGAGGCTCTCCCACTCTTAACGCCTGCCACAGGTGCACAGGAAGGATTTGCAGGTTGATAATCAACTTGTTTGGCCACATAATGAACACAGCTCTTGCATATACTATGATTATACTTTAAATACAAGTAATGTGCTTAGTGTACGACACATGCCAAAATGTTGTAAAACTAAGATAAAAGCAAAAAACTGCGGATGCTGGAAATCCAAAACAAAAACAAAAATACCTGGAAAAACTCAGCAAGTCTGGCAGCATCTGCGGATAGGAGCACAGTTAACGTTTCGAGTCCAAATGACCCTTCAACAGAACTTGATGAGTTTTTCCAGGTATTTTTGTTTTTGTGTTGAAAAACTAAGATTGTTTCTGCAGCTCCTGCACAAATCTCTAACTACTTCAACTTATTTTTCTAAGCTAATTATTTCAGGAGAATCAATTTTATGTCACGTCAGTTTGTACATTGATTGAACCTTTTCACTTTAGAACTATTTAGAGATTTAGTAATAACTGAGAAGTGTGAAAACAATATTGAAGACTCCTAGATGCAACTGTATTTCTTAAATAAGTCTTTTCAAGCTGCTATTCAAGTAAATCCAAAGCAAACTCATCTTTTATTTCAAACGAACATTCTCCTAAAAAATAAACTAAGCGAGCTGGCAATATCATCTAAGATGCCACTTAACTGCAATCCACAGCAGGAAGATAAACTGGCGAGCAAACTCTAATTAGTTTTTATGATGTGACTCATAGTTTAGTGATTTTCCAGAATCTAATCATGGTGCACTCAGTAAAATCAATTAAAGAAGAGGCTCAGAATTTGTTATGACTCTGTGTAAAATTCTGTAGCTTCATGAGCTCAGTAATTTCACCACAATATTTCATGAATGAACAAAGGTTAGTTTTAAAAATCAGGCTGCAAGGAGCCAACAATGGCAGTGCTTATCTCTATTGCAAGTGAAAAGACATTGCAACTGGCATGATGCCACCCACAAACACATCTTCCCTTCACCTCCCCGGCGGCATTCCGCAGGGAATTGTTCCCTCTGGGACACCCTGGTCCACTCCTCCATCACCCCCTACTCCTCAACCCCCTCCCACGGCACCTTCCCATGCAACCACAGAAGGTGCAACACCTGCCCCTTTACTTCCCCTCTCCTCACCATCCAAGGGCCCAAACACTCCTTTCAAGTGAAGAAGCATTTCACTTGCACTTCCCTCAATTTAGTCTACTGCATTTGTTGCTCCCAATGCGGTTTCCTCTACATTGGAGAGACCAAATGCAGACTGGGTGACCGCTTTGCAGAATACCTTTGGTCTATCCGCAAGCATGACCCAGACCTCCCTGTCGCTTGCCATTTCAACACTCCGCCTTGCTCTCATGCCCTCATGTCCGTCCTTGGCTTGCTGCATTGCTCCAGTGAAGCTCAACGCAAACTGGAGGAGCAGCACCTCATCTTCCGACTAGGCACTTTACAGCCTTCCGGACTGAATGTTGAGTTCAACAATTTTAGATCTTGAATTCTCTCCTCCATCCCCACCCCCTTTCCGATCCCCCCTTTTTTCCAATAATTTATATAGATTTTTATTTTCCCACCTATTTCCATTATTTTTAAATGTACTTCCATCCATTGTTTTATCTCTGCCTTTTAGCCTACTTCGACTCCTTCACCCCAACCGACCCCACCACTACTAGGGCTATCTGTACCTTGCTTGTCCTGCTTTCTACCCTTAATTAGCACTTCCTTAGATAATATCATCAACTTCATCACCTCTTTGTCCTTTTGTCTATGACATCTTTTGGTTATCTCAACCTATCACTGGCCCTCTATCCAGCTCTAACTGTCCGACCACCCTCCTCCCGACTCCTCTTAAACCAGCTTATATTTCACCTCTCTTCTATTTTTACTTAGTTCTGTTGAAGAGTCATACGGACTCGAAACATTAACTGTGTTCCTCTCCGCAGATGCTGCCAGACCTGCTGAGTTTTTCCAGGTATTTTTGTTTTTGTTTTGGAACTGGCTGACTGTTTTATTAGCTCACGTTGCTAAGATCCATTTGTACTGCAGAAAGACCTGCAGCAACAACGAATTTTACTATGCTGAGCCTGGGAGCAACATTTGATTATTCAGCTATAACTTGGAAATAATAATATGGTTTAAAAAATATTATGGTTTAAAAAATAGCAGGTTCTTAATGCCATTTTGCAGCAGACAGCATGAAGAAAATATCTTACATTGGTTAAAGGATACAATGTCTTTGCAAAATAATTCAATGGAATGTGTCAATACAAAGAGAGCTTTTGGCCCCAATATTTACAGTTTCAAGGGAGTGAATGGGAGAAATGTGTTTGCAGGGGGTTGTGGTGGGGGCATCTGGAAATCTTGGGAATGTGAAAGTCCTACAAATTTAAAGTCAGGATCTTATCAACATTTTTTTCTGTTTTCCATCTGCCATATGGTAAGGCTAGAAGATTGCCTGCAAGCAGGCCCAGCAATCAGGAAAGAGCATGAGCTGAACTGCAGTGGGGGAGTGGAGGGGGTATGGTCAGACAGATAATTGGGAGCAAGAGAGGGAGAGAAAGATTGTGGGCTCAAGAGGAGATTCAGACCAACAGTCGTGAGTAAAGGAGGAAAGGAAAGATCATAGATTGTTGGTGGGGTGGGGTCAGACTGACAATCATGAGGGAGAAAGGAAGGGAAAAGAGGAGGGTCAGCTCTGAATGCACACAGCAATCACAATAAGTTAGATGAGCTGAGGGCACAAATAGAATTAAACAGATATGTCTTAATTGCCATTACAGAGATGTGGCTGCAAGGTGACCAAGGTTGGCAACTGAATGTTCAAAGATATTCAACATATAGGAAGGATAGACAAAAAGGAAAAGGAGGTGGGGTAAAACTGTAATGCTGTTAATAAAGGATGGGATCAGTACATTAGTGAGAGAGGATCTCAGATCAGAAGATTGAGATATGGAATCAGTTTGGCTGGAGCTAAGAAACAGCAAGAGGCAGCAAACATTAGTAGGAGTTGTTTGTAGGCCACCAAATAGTATTGGTTATGTAGGGCATGGTATAAATCGGGAAATTAGAAGTGCATGTAACCAGGATAATACAGTAATAATGGGGGACGTCAACCTACGTATAAACTGGGTAAACCTAATGGCCACTAATGCTTTGGAGGACAAATTCCTGGAATGTATACAAGATGGTTTTCTAGAACAGAATGTTGAACCAACTAGAAAACCAACAATTTTAAATCTGGTATTGTGCAATGAGAAAGAGCTAATTATTAATCTTGTTATAAATGAGCCTTTAGAGAAGAGTGACCATAATAGGATAGAATTCTACATTAAGTTCAATCCGAAACTAGGGTCTTAAATCTAAACAAAGGAAACTATGAAGGTATGAGGGGCAAGCTGGCTGGTAGATTGGAAACAACATTAGACAGCATGACAGTAGACAGGCAATGGCTAGCATTTAAAGAATTAATAAATGGTCTGAAATAAATTTACATTTCTTTAAGGCACAAAAACACAGCAGGAAAAGTGATCCAATCATGGTTAACAAGAAAAGTTAAGAATTATATTAGATTAAAGGAAGAAGCTTATAAATTTGCCAAAATAAGTAGTAAGCCTGAGGATTGGGAGCATTTTAGAATTCAGCAAAGAACAACCAAGAAATTGATAAAGAAAGAGTAAATAGAATATGGAAGTAAACTAGCAAGAAGTATAAAAATGGACTGCAAAAGCTTCTACAGGTATGTAAAAAGGAAAAGATTAGCAAAGACAAATTTGGGCCCATTACAGGAAGAGACACAAGAATCTATAATGCGAATAAAGAAATGGCAGAGAAACGAAACAAATACTTTGGGTGGAATTTTCCATGCCGTTTGCATGCTTGGCGGCATGAGCAGACAATATGGCCAGCAGGCCAAAAATCAGTGTCACGATGTTGTGAAACCAGTTTGTAATCGTCCACTCTGCCCATCAATGGCGGGCCACGTTTCCTGCCGACGGACGTCGGGAGCTTCATTATAATACATTAACATATCATTATAAGCCCAACTCGCCAGAATTAGCCCCCACCCCCCCCACCAATGCTGGATGATCTGAGCATGTTGGCGTGTTTCACAACTGTATGTAATCAATGTGTACCCGGTGAGCTGCGCTTTGCTGGGAATTTGAGGTTTGTTTGCCTACCTTGCTTCGGGCAGCACTCGCAGTCATCAGCGCCAGCTTCGCAGACAGCACCACATCTTTTTTAGGGGGGCTCATGGCAGGTCTTTACCTACCAGACCAGCCATAAGGAAAGGGTGGTTTTTCAAAACTGATGGGCTAGGACTTGCTTGGGGAAGGGGGAGAAGTGGCCTCAGGTAAGACGAGGGCTGTACTGGGGAAGGGGAGTGGTATCCCAGGGCATGTGTGGGGCACAAGTTGATCTGTGCAAGTGGCCTCAAGATGGTGAGGGCTGAGGAGGCAGTCTCCAGAGGAGATGAGGCCAGATGGAGATGTGAGGGTATGTGTGACAGAGTGAGTGGTGATGTCCCTTGAGCTGGCAGTGAGTGAATGTGTGATGGCCTTGAGTGTGTGAGTTTAGAATGATGAGATGGTTGCCTTATGCTGGCGGCACGGATGAGTTCATTCATCTTCTTTCTGCATTGGATGGCCAACCTCTTCTGTGCAGCATTGGTACTGATCACCACTGCCATCGCCTACCAAGCCTGAATGGTGAGATTGCTCGACCTCCTGCATCCAGAGTGGGGGTAGAGGACATCACAGAGGGCCTCCATGACATCCAAAAAGTGTACCAGAGATTCATCACTGAAACAGGGGCTGCAGTCTTCTTGCCCTTGTCTTCTGTGCAGCAGTCCTGGGCTGGAAGTACTAAGAGCTGTGCCTGCAACTGCACTTCAAATATGGCACCCGGCGTGAGAAAGTGTTGAAGTGATGGCTTGGTGGGCAAATGAGAACCCTCCCACCATTTAACGGCATGTTTCCTGGGAATGCATGATTAATGAGGTGGGACTGGGATGATAAGACATGAAAATCTGCCATTGCAGGCGGTGGGTAAAACATTCTTTTTCCCATCCACTACCGCACTTAGTGCAAATCTGGGACGATCCCACCCTTTGGGCAGAAGTTAGCACTTGGCTGGCGGGCAGGCCCCACTGGCTTGGCAGCGGGCAGGCAGCCGAACCCCGCCGCCACTTTGAGTCAGCAGGCCAATTAAGGCCCACCCAGTGGGCTATGCGCTTCCTGTTCCGGGGGGAGGGAATCCCCAACTGTCAAAGTGTGCTCTTTCGCGCATGCACTGCTCCCTGATGCAAAGTCCTGTCTCGGGGAGTTTTGTGAAAGGTAAGTAAAGTCAAAAAATAGGGACATTTTAAAATTATAAACATATCCCCCTCATGTGACAATGTCACACGAGATGAGACATGTTGATAACAAACTCATAAAATTGATTAAATTTTTACAAAACGCCAGTGGATGAAGTTTCATTAATAATCTACAGGCCGCTGGGGCTTCTGGTCTGCCCACTAGACTTAAGGTTGGCCAGGCAGGGCATTTAGCTATCTTAATGAGCCTCAATTGGCCATTGACAGGCAGACAGCTGATTTCGTTGTTCGCCTGCCTTCCTTAAGATTTAAATGGCCCGGGATGACGTCGGGGATTCCCCCTGTTGTCATCTCGTGTCACTTTCCCTCAGTGATCGGGCCCCGCCCCCAAATCACCAAGGGGAAAATCCTGGCCTTTGTGTCTGCCTTCACAGAGGAGGATACAAAAAACTTTCCTGAAATACTAGAAAACCAAAGGTAAATGAAATTGAGGACCTGAAAGGAATTAGTATTAGTAAAAAAGTGGTGCTGGAGAAATTAATGGGACTAAAAGTTGATAAATCCCTTGGACCTGACGATCCACATTCCAGAACGTTGAAAGATGTGGCTATGGAGTTAATGGATGCATTGGTGATCATCTTCCAAATACTTTTCATAACTCACCTTCCAAGTAATAGATTCTAGAACAGTTCCTGCATATTGGAAGGTTGCAAATGTAACCCCACTATTTAAGAAAGGAGGGAGAAAGTAAATGGGAATAATAGACCTGTTAGCTTGACATAAGTAGTAGGGAAGGTGCTAGTATCTCTATCATAAAGGATATGATAACTGTGCACTTAGAAAATAATGGTAGGATTGGGCAGAGTCAACGTGGAATTAAGAAAGGGGTATCATGTTTGTTATGCCTGTTGGAATTTTTTGAGGATGGAACTAGCAGAATAAATAAGAGGGAACCTGTGGATGTGGTGTATTTGGATTTTCAGAAGGTTTTCAATAAGGTCTCACACAGGAGGTTAATAAATAAAATTAGAGCACATGGGATTGGAGGTAATATATTGGCATGGATTGAGGATTGGTTAATGGACAGAAAACAGAGAGTACGAATAAATAGGTCATTCTCAGAATTGTAGGCTGTGACTACCGGGGTACCACAAGGATCAAAGCTTGGGCCCCGGCTACCACAATATATATCAATGATTTGGATGTGGGCACCAAATGTAATATTTCCAAGTTTGCTGATGACACAAAACTTGGTGGAAATGTGAGTTGTGAGGAGGATGCAAAGAGGCTTCTAGGGATTTAGACAGTCTGAATGAGTGTGCAAGAACATGGCAGTTGGAATATAATGTGGAAAAATGTGAAGTTATCCACTTTGATAGGGAAAATAGAATTGCAGAGTATTTCTTAAATGGTGCGAGCCTGGGTAGTGTTGACATCCAAAGGGACCTGGGTGTCCTTGTTCATAAATCACTATAAGCGAACATGCAGGTTCAACAGGCAATTAAGAAGGCAAATGGCATATTAGCCTTTATTGCAAGAGGATTTGAGTACAGGAGTAAGGAAGTCTTACTGTAATTGTATTGAGCCTTGGTGAGATCACACCTGGAGTATTGTGTACAGTTTTGATTTCCTTACCTAAGGAAGGAAGGATATACTTGCCATAGAGGGAGTACAACAAAGATTCACCAACTGATTCCTGAGATTGCGGGATTGTCCAATGGGAAACATTGAGGAGACTGGGCCTGCATTCTCTTGAGTTTAGAAGAATGAGAAATAATCTCATTGAAGTGTACAAAATTCTTACAAGCCTCGACAGTGTAGATGCTGGAAGGATGTTTCCCACGGCTAGGGATCCCAGAACCAGGGAGCACAGACTCAGAATAAGAGGTAGACCATTCAGGACTGAGATGAGGAAGAATTTCTTTAGTTAGAAGGTGGTGAATCTTTGGAATTCTTTTAACCCCATCGGGTTGTGGAGACTAAGTCATTGAGTATATTCAGGTCAAAGATTGATAGATTTCTGGATATTAAAGATATCAAGGGTTATGGCAACAGTGCAGAAAAATGGCATTAAAGTAGAAGATTAGCCATGTTCTAAATGAATGGTGAGCAGGCTGGAGGGATCTAATGGCCTACTCCTGCTCCTATGTTCCTAATTCTTAGGGCAAGAGGTTCAACATCGCAGGTCAGACTGGAGAGGCGACTATATCTGCAAAAGAAAAATCAGGGGAGCAATCTTTTTCCTTCTGTCTTATAAGCAATGTTCTAAGAAGCACATACCTTCGGCAGCCAACTACTGCAATCTCTGAACATTAGTTGCGCTCCCTCTGTGGCAAGCATATCTTTCCTTGGATAAGGAGACCAAAACTGTACACAATACCCCAGGTATGGTCTCACCAAGTCTCTACATAATTGCAGAAAGGTGTCTTTACTCCTATACTCAATTCCTCTTGTAATAAAGGCCAACATACCATTTGCCTTCTTAATTGCTTGCTGTGCCTGCATGTTAGCTTTCAGTGACTCAAGAACAAGGGCACTCAAGTCCCTTTGAAGCTTAATACTTCACAACCTCTCACCATTTAAGAAATACTCTGTATTTCTGTTTTTCCTACCAAAGTGGATAACCTCACATTTCTTCACATTGTATTCCATCTGAATCCCCCATTATCAAATCCTGGGGGTTACCATTGACCAGAAACTGAATTGGACTAGCCATATAAATACTGTGCCTACAAGAGCAGGTCAGAGGCTAGGAATCCTGCAGTGAATAACTTACCTCCTGACTCCCCAAAGCCTGTCCACCATCTACAAGACACAAGTCAGGAGTGCATTGTCCATTTGCCTATATGAGTGAAGTTCCAACAACACTCAAGAAGCATAACACCATCCAGGACAAAGCTGAAACTCACCAAGGCTCCTTAGGCAGCACCTTCCAGACACACGACTGCTACTATATAGAAGGACAAGAGCAGCAGATACATGGGAACACGACCACCTGGAAACTCCCCTCCAAGCCATTCGCCATCCATCACTGTTGGAAATACATCATTGTTCCATCACTGTCGCTGGGTCAAAATCCTGGAACTCCCTTCCTAACAGCACTTTGGGTGTACCTGCACTACAGGGACTGCAGTGGTTCATGAAGGCAGTTTCCTACCATTTCAAGGGGAATTAGTGATGGGCAATAATTGCTAGCCTAGCCAGTGAAGCCCACATCCCATAAAATGAATTTTAAGAAAAGCTTTCTGAAAACCTGAATGTACCACATCTACTGGTTCCCTTAACTATCCTGCTACATCCTCAAAAGACTCCAACAGGTTTGTTAAATATTATTTCCCTTTCATTAATCCAGGTTGACTCTACCCAATCCTACCATTGTTTTCTAAGCGTCCTGTATCGCATCCTTTCTTATAGATTCTAACATTTTCCCTATGAATGATGCTAGGCTAACAAATCTGTAGTTCCCCGTTTTCTTTCTCCCTCCTTTCTTAAATAGTGAAGCTACATTTTCTACTTTCCAACCTGCAGGAACCATTCCAGAATTTATAGAATTTTGAAAGATAACCATCAATACATCTACTATCTCTACAGCCACCTCTTTCAATACACTGGGATGTTGATAATCAGGTCCAGGTGATTTATTTACTTTAAGTCCCACTAATTTCTCTAGTACTGTTTTTTACTAATAGTAATATCTTGCAGTTCCTCATTTACACTAGTGCCTTGGTTCTCCATTATTTCTGAGAGGTTTTTTGTATTTTCCTCCATGAAGACAAACACAATGTTTAGTTTCATTGCCATTTCCATATTCTCCATTATAAATTCTCCAGACTCTGCTTGTAATGAACCCACATTTGTTTTTGCTAATCTTTTCCTTTCTACATACTTATAGAAGCTTTTAATCTTTTTCTTGGTCTCTCTTCGTAGAATTCTAAAAATGCTCCCAATCCTCAGACTTACCTTTTTTTTGGCAACTTTACACGCCTCTTCCTTTGATCTAATACTATCCTTAATTTATTTTGTTAGCCATGGTTGGAATACTTTCCTTGCTGGATTTTTGTGCATTAAAGGAATGTATTCTTGTTGTAAACTATGGGCAGAATTTTTCAGTCAGCATGTGGGAACGGACCCAACACACCGATGTGTAAAATGATGCACAATGACATTGGGCGTGTGTCCCAATATGATCGCACAGTCTCACAATATTTCGTTCGGCGGGTGCACGGCGGAGTTGGCTGCATGCCCACCGATATATAAACAGGCTATTAAAGCCATTAAGAAATTAATTGAAGTACTTGTTAACGTTGCCCATCCAGCCTTACGATTGGCAGGTAGGCAAAAAGGCCAAGCAGCGTTCACGTTTTTTTTAGGAAACCTCATCCACAAGCAGGATGAGGCTCCTTAATGCTTTTATTCAATAAATTTTTTTTTTCTTATACATATAAAAACATGTCCCATCTCATTTGACACAGTCACATAAATTTATAAACCTTTTATTTAATAATTTCAGAAGCCCTTCAATCTCCATGAGGTAGCTCTGGGCCTCAAGGAGATTAAAGCACTCTTTTGTGCTTGTTGGCCCCGACTCTCCCTCCTCCCCCCACCCACACAGGTAGCGCTGAGCGCTATCGGTCGTGTTTTACATTGCGCGGGCCTTAATTGGCCCGCCCTCATAAAATGGCAGCTTGGAGCTATTCGCGGGCAGTGATCAGCTCCGTGGTTGCCCCCGCCAAGCCTGTTCACTGCCTGAAAAATTCAGGCCTATTAGTTCTTTAAATTTTAGGCATTACCTGTCTACCATCATACCTCAGCATGGTTTTCCAATCTACAATGGCCAATTTGCCCCTCATACCTTCATAGTTTCCTTTGTTTAGATTTAAGACTCTAGTTGCTGATTGAGCTACATCACTTTCAAACTTAATGGGCAGAATCTTCTGGCTGGTGTGGGGGTGGTGGAGTCCGCACACCAGCACTTAAAATGTCACGCAAGCGTCCCAACGTCAGCGCGCGGCATTGCGATATTTTGGTCGGCAGGCACACTATGCAGAGGGATGTGCGCCCGCCATTAATTAAAGGCCTGGTTAAGGCCCTTAACTTGCCAATCGTCAACGATTTTGAGGGGCCTGTGCGAACTTCGGCTTGCGCATGGGCCCACGGGCAGGCAGGTAGGTGATTTTTTTACAAACCTCACCCAGTGGCGGGATGAGGTTTGATAGCGGTTTTTAAAAAGTTTAATAAAGTTTTTGTTTATTTCATTAACTTGTCCCATCTTGTGTGACATTTTCACATGAAGGGGACATGTTAATTAATTTTTTATTTTTCTATTTTTTATATTTGCCAGCCTTTCAGCGATCTGCCTGAGGCAGCACTTTGCCTCAGGAAGATGTGTGCTCTTTTGCATGCATGCGCGAAAGAGCGCACTCTGACAATTGGGGAACCCCTCCCCTCCCCCGCAGAGGAAGCGCATAGCGCTGCCTGTCAGGCAGCCCGCTGGGCGGGCCTTAATTGGCCCGCCCACTTAAAATGGCGGTGGGGCCCGTTTCAGTGGCAGCGATTGGCTGCCCGCCGGCCGCCGAGCCAGTGGGGCCCACTCGCCCATCAAGGGTAAAATTCTTCTCAATGTAAAATTCCGTCATATTATATCATATACTACTCTTTCCTGAAGGCTCTTTTGCAACAAGATTATTGATTAAAATAGCCTATACTCTCGTTGGTTCCTCAATGTACTGTTCTAGAAAACCAACTTATATCTATTCCAAGAATCCACAATTCACTACACCAGTACTAATTAAGCTGACCCAGACTAGATGTAGATTGAAATCCTCCATGATTACTGTATTACTTTTGAGAGTAATGGAGCAATGTGCCCAGGTAACTTTTCCCCTCCCTGATGCATCATAATGTGCGCAGCTTGGCCTCTAGCTCATTAACTCTGAGCTGAATCTCCTCAAGCCGCAGTGAGTAACTCACTACAGATGTGGTTGCCATGGACTGCAGTGACATCCAGGAGCTCTGACATGCTACAGCCATGACAAATAACCCATCCTGTCATATTTATTGTATTAATTAAATTTATTTTTAAAATTAATTGATTGTTCGCCTCTTCACTGAACTCCCTCACTCATCAAATCCACGGCTTCACACGCTGTGTACTCAAGCAGCACTCAGAGACTCCTGTTTCATAGTCTCTGAAAACCAATGATGACTCAACTCAGCTAAAGTTCAGAAACAGGTTTAAGCTAGCTACCTAATTAACTAGTTACAGCTGCTCTTAGAGAGCTTGTCTATCCCTGTTCAAGGTTGGAAGATTTAAGATTGGAAGAAATTTAATTTACCTCTTAACATAAACAATAATTTTTAGTTAATTGCTAAATGAAATCAAAAACGAGACTTTACAGATAGATTAACCCTTAAGATCCCCTCACTCACCAAACTCCAAGCTTCACACTCTATGCACTCAAGCAGCACCCCATGCAGACCTAATGGCGATGTCAAACAACCAATGGCAAGAACATGAGGGAAAGGGTGGGAGGATTGGAGGCAGGAATTTATGTGATGAAACCGCCAGGAATATGGCAATACTAGATGAAAATTACTATCTACCCCAATATGCTGCTGAAAAGAGACATGTTATTAATTTTTTTTGCATTTCACCATTAGGATAAATATAAGAATGACAAATTTCAAACAATCACAACAATATATACTACAGGAGAAAAGGGTGCTGATTGGTTGGCAAGTGGACTCTGATTAGATGAGGAATTAACATGGAGAAGCCAATGGGGGATCATAGACTACCCAAGCTACAAAAGGCTCGACACTTTTTTAAAAAATTCATTCATAGGACGTGTGCATCACTGGCTAGGCCAGCATTTACTGCCCATCCCTAATTGCTCTTGTTCAGAGGGCATTTAAGAGTCACCCACATTGCTGTGGGTCTGGAGTCACATGTAGGCCTGAACAGGTAAGGACAGCAGATTTCCTTCCCTAAAGGACATTGGTGAACCAGATGTGTTTTTACAACAATGGGTTTTTACAAAAACTTCAACATATTCCTTTTGTTTGCAGAGAACAGAACATTGCTTATAAATATCTGTCACTTCTAGCAGTTTAAATAAGCCATGTTATAAGCTCAAACTAAAACAGAAAATGCTGGAAAAACTCAACAGGTCGAGCAGCATCTGTGGAGAGAGAAACAGAGTTAACATTTCAAGTCCGAATGACCCTTCTTCAGAACTCAACTGATTATCTCAAATTGGTTGTTAGTGTACCTATCAGCACACTGAGGGTTATTCAGCAAGTGCTCTCCAATGGTGGAATCATATTGAACAGTGGATGATTTGTTTTGCATTTTGCAAGCACAGACTGGTTGCGTATGGCCTGTACTCCTCCTATTATGAACAACCTGCAGGAACATACTGATTTGATCAGCCAACTATTGGGACATATGGCCTGCGTTCCTGGAATTGCACAAGAACTGAAATTCATATATGATGTTGCTCAATTGGTGGTAGGCAGAACATCTTTTTGGACTGAAGACAGCACTTTTCAGGCCTGAAAGTGGTGGCCATTGGCCGATATGCTAGTTTATGCAATATCTATAATAGCTACACTGACAACTAGTTTAAGATTGCTTTCTCCACTCATGCCTCTGCCAATCAGAGTCGACTTGCCAACCAATCAGCACCCTTTGCTCCTGTAGCATAAATTGTTGTGATCATTTGAAATTATGCCTTCTTGCATTTGTTCTAATAAGCGAAAGACTAAAAACTGGCAATATGTCTCTCTTTTCAGCAATATTAAAGATCTGTAGTACCAACTGACTGTTGTAGCTATATTGGAACAGCTTGGCTAGGGCATAGCTATGTCTGGAGCATAAGTCTTTAACACTACAGCCAGGATGTTGCTAGGGCCTATAGTCTTTGCTGTATTCAGTGTACACATCTGTTTCTTGATATTATGTGGAATTGCCTGGAGACAGATGTCTGTGATGCTGGGGATGTCAGGAGGAAGCAAAGATCAATTATTCACTTGGTATTTCTGGTGGAAGATGTGAACTGAGAAGGGGAAAAGGTCAGAAATACCTGGAAAAACTCAGCAGGTCTGGCAGCATCAGCGGAGGAGAACACAGTTGACGTTTCGAGTCCTCATGACCCTTCAACAGAACTAAGTAAAAATAGGAAAGGGGTGAAATATAAGCTGGTTTAAGAAGTTGGGGGGGTGGAGGGGGGGTTTGTTGGGACAAGCAGCAAGTAATAGGTGGAGATAACCAAAAGATGTCACAGACAAAAGAACAAAGAGGTGCTGAAGGTGGTGATATTATCTAAAGGAATGTGCTAATTAAGAATAGATAGCAGGTCAAGCAAGGTACAGATAGCTCTAGTGGGGGTGGGGGAATACTAAAAGGTAGAGATAAACAATGGGTGGAAATACATTTAAAAATAATGGAAATAGGTGGGAAAAGAAAAATCTATATAAATTATTGGGAAAAAAAGGGGGAGATCGGAAAGGGGGTGGGGATGGAGGAGAGAGTTCATGATCTAAAATTGTTGAACTCAATATTCAGTCCGGAAGGCTGTAAAGTGCCTAGTCGGAAGATGATGTGCTGTTCCTCCAATTTGCGTTGAGCTTCACTGGAAGCACTGCAGCAAGCCAAGGACAGACATGTGGGCAAGAGAGCAGGGTGGAGTGTTGAAATGGCAAGCAACAGGGAGGTCTGGGTCATGCTTGCGGACAGACCGAAGGTATTCAGCAAAGCGGTCACACAGTCTGCGTTTGATCTCTCCAGTGTAGAGGAAACCACATTGGGAGCAACGAATGCAGTAGACTAAGTTGAGGGAAGTACAAGTGAAAAGCTGCTTCACTTTAAAGGAGTGTTTGGACCCTTGGATGGTGAGGAGAGAGGAAGTGAAGGGGCAGCTGTTCCATCTTCTGCAGTTGCATGGGAAGGTGCTGTGGGAGGGGGTTGAGGAGCAGGGGGTTTTGGAGGAGTGGACAAGGGTGTCACGGAGGGAACAGTCCCTACGAAATGCCACCGGGGGGGGGGGTGAAGGGAAGATGTGTTTGGTGGTGGCATCATGCTGGAGTTCGCGGAAATGGCGGTGGATGATCCTTTGAATGCGGAGGCTGATGGGGTGATAAGTGAGGACAAGGGGGACCCTATCATGTTTCTGGGAGGGGGGAGAAGGCGTGAGGGTGGATGGGCAGGAGATGGGCCAGACACAGTTGAGGGCCCTGTCAACCACCGTGGGTGGAAAACCTCGATTAAGGAAGAAGGAGGACATGTCAGAGGAACTATTTTTGAAAATGGCATAACCAGAACAGATGCGACGAAGGCGAAGGAACTGAGAGAATGGGATGGAGTCCTTACAGGAAGTGGGGTGTGAGGAGCTGTAGTCAAGGTCACTGTGGGAGTCGGTAGGCTTGTAATGAATATTGGTGAACAGTCTATCACCAGAAATTGAGACTGACAGGTCAAGGAAGGGAAGGGAAGTGTCAGAGCTGGACCATGTGAAAATGATGGAGAGGTGGAGATTGGAAGCAAAGTTAATAAATTTTTCCAGGTCCCGACAAGAGCATGAAGCAGCACCGAAGTAATCACCAACGTACCGGAGAAAGAGTTGTGGGAGGGGGCCGGAGTAGGACTGAAACAAGGAATGTTCCACATACCCCATAAAGGGACAGGCATAGCTGGGGCCCATGCAGGTACCCATAGCCACACCTTTTATTTGGAGGAAGTGAGAG
Organism: Carcharodon carcharias; assembly: GCF_017639515.1. NCBI lineage: Eukaryota > Metazoa > Chordata > Chondrichthyes > Lamniformes > Lamnidae > Carcharodon > Carcharodon carcharias. Next base: position 174,019,983 of record NC_054472.1, read on the forward strand.
GAGTTAAAGGAGAAATTGTTCAGTGTGAGAACGTTCAGCCAGACGGAGGAGTGTAGTGGTGGATGGGGATTATTCGGGCCTTTGTTCAAGGAAGAAATGGAGAGCCACCAGACCATCCCCATGGGGGATGGAAGTGTAGATGGATTGAACGTCCATGGTGAGGAGGAGGCGGTTGGGGCCAGGGAACTGGAAATTGTTGATGTGATGTAAGGTGTCAGAGGAATCACGGATGTAGGTGGGAAAGGAATGGACAAGGAGAGAGAGAAGGGAGTTAAGATAGCGACAAATGAGTTCTGTGGGGCAGGAACAGGCTGACATGATCGGTCTGCCGGGACAGTCTTGTTTGTGGATTTTGGGTAGGAGGTAGAAGCGGGCAGTCTGAGGTTGGGCGACTATCAGGTTGGAAGTTGTGGAAGGAAGATCTTCAGAGGAGATGAGGTCAGTGACAGTCCTGGAAAAAATGGCTTGATGTTCAGTGGTGGGGTCATGGTCCATGGAGAGGTAGGAGGAAGTGTCTGCGAATTGACGCTCAGCCTGCGCGAGGTAGAGGTCAGTGCACTAGACAACAACAGCACCATCCTTGTCAGCGGGTTTAATAACAATGTTAGGTTGGACCTGAGAGAACGGAGTGCAATAAGTTCAGAGAGAGACAGGTTAGAATGGGTGAGAGGGGCAGAGAAATTGAGACGACTAATGTCACGCCGACAGTTCTCAATGAAAAGATCAAGAGAAGGTAAGAATCCAGAGGGAGGGGTCCAGGTGGAGGGAGAATATTGGAGGTGGGTAAAAGGATCCATTGAACGGGGAGAGGACTCCTGCCCAAAGAAGTGAGCATAGAGACAAAGGCGGCGGAAGAAGAGTTCAGCATCGTGCCGAGCCCGAAATTCATTGAGATGAGGGCGTAAGGATATGAAACTTAAGTCCTTTGCTGAGCACTGAACGTTCAGCGTCAGAGAGGGGAAGGTCGGGGGGTATGGTGAATACACGGCCGAGGCTGGGATTGGAAGACGGGATGGGGACAGAGGAACAGGCAGGGGTGGAGGGTCCAGGATGGTGTCGATGAGTTGTTGGAGCTTGCGTTCCTTAGCACTTGAGAGAAAGAGAAAAAGTTTCTTGTTGAGGCGTCGGATGAGACGAAGAAAAAAAATGAAACTGGAATTGCCATTCATGCACTTTCCTGCTTTTTTACAACATCGGATTGTGGCATAACTGAGTGGCCTGCTATGGAAAGACTGGACACTTAAATTAATATATTTAAATCAGGAATGTGGAATTGGGATTCCAACTTAAAATTCACTGCTGTTGCTCAGATTTCCCAGGGGTCAATTCACCTGGTATTAAAAGAGAGACAGAGCTGCCACTCCAGTGCATGAATGGAAAAGGTCAACAGTCAGTTATGGGGGTGAGATTTTGGCAATTAGGAGCCAGGTCAGCAACTGGGAGAGAAGAGAGATTGGGAGGGAATACAAAGGCCACGATTAGGAGGGGAAGTCACGATCAGATGGGGAGAAGGGCAACGATTTAGAGGAGGAGAAAAAGGCCACAATTGGGACAGAGGGGGGAGGCCACGATCAAGAGTGGAGAGAGAGGCCACTTTCAGAAGGGGCAGAAAGGTGACTTTTAGGAGGGGGTGAGGCCACGATCAAAATGGGGAGAGTCGCCGCTATTGGAAGAGGGCAGGGGGAGACAATGATTGGAAGAAGGAGAGACATCACAATTAGAAAGGGGAAAGAAGTCATGATCAGGAAACCAAAGGCTCTCTTGTGAGGCCTTGGGTAAACGCTCCAAGGTCCACAAGGAGTGAGAAAAAAGTCATAAGCTTTGTGGAGTGGCAGCTCTGTCTCTCTTTTAATACCAAGTGAATTGACCCCTGGGAAATCTGAGCAGCAGCAGTGAATTTTAAGTTGGAATCCCAATTCCACATTCCTGATTTAAATATATTAATTTAAGTGTCCAGTCTTTCCATAGCAGGCCACTCAGTTATGCCACAATCCGATGTTGTAAGAAAGCAGGAAAGTGCATGAATGGCAATGTGGGTACATGTTCCCCTTCTTTGTCCCCCACTGACCCTCTCCTGGTTTTCATGGGGATCTTAATCTCAAGACCCTTGAGTCTTACCATTATTTGTTCTTCATATTAGGAAAGAATAAAATAGTACCATAGGTCCCAGTCTATTAAAGGCAGCTTGATTTGATCAAGGAAATATCAATTTCTGCAGTCTTGCCACATCCACTCGTGAATGGTGGTGGACAATTAAACAACTATTTGGAGGAGGAAACTATAAATTTTCCCATTCTCAATGATGGTGGAGCCCAGCACATTGGTGCAAAGGACAGGGCTGAAGCACTTGCAACCGCCTTTATCCAGAAGTGCCGAGTGGATGATTCATCTCAGCCTCCTCCTGATCTCCCTAGTATCACAGATGCCAGTCTCCAGCTAATTCAATTCACTCCGCATGATATCAAGAAACAGCTGAAGGCACTGAATACTGCAAAGGCTATGGGCCCTGACAACATTCCAGCAATTAGTACTGAAGACTTGTGCTCCAGAACTAGCTGTGCCCTTGGCCAAGCTGTTCTAGTACAGCTACAACACTGGCATCTGGCCAACAATGTGGAAAACTGCCCAGGTATGTCCTATCGACAAAAAAGCAGGACAAATCCAACCCGGCCAATTACCGTGCCATCAGCCTATTATCTCTATCATCAGCAAACTGGTGGAAGGGGTCGTCGACAGTGCTATCAAGCGGCAATTACTGAGCAATAACCTGCTCACTGACACTCAGTTTGGGTTCCACTCAGCTCCTAATCTCATTTCAGCCTTGTTCCAAAAATGGTCAAAAGAGCTGAACTGCAGAGGTGAGGTGATGGTGACTGCCCTTGACACCAAGGTAGTATTTAACCGAATGTGAGGTCAGGGGCCCTAAAGCAAAACTGGAACCAATGGGAATCAGGGGAAACTCTCCACTGGCTGGCATCATAGCACAAAGGAAGGTGGTTGAGGCTGTTGGGGGTCAATCAGCTCAGTCTTAGGACATCACTGCAGGAGTTCCTCAAGGTAGTATTTGGTAGGGGGTTAGGGCTAAAGAGCCTGACACTCATGATTAAAGCTGGACCAATGTCCCAGTAAGTGCAGGCGGGTTTTCTAGTCTGCTGGCCTCACCATCTGCCTAACTCTGTTGTCATCTTGGGCCTGCATCCAGAGGTGGCAGGCCTGCCTTCAGCCCATGGTCACCTCTCTGATATGAAAATAGGGTGGGCCAGCTCCTCCATTGCAAGGATGGAATTGTGGAGTTGGGCAAATTCCTGACTCCTGATACCTGTCTCTTAAGAGAATCAAAGGTTATCAGGGGTAGATGGGAATGTGGAACTCGAAATACAAACAGATCAGCCATGACCTTATTGAATGGCGGAGCAGGCTCAAGAGCTGAATGGCCTACTTCTGCTCTTATTTCATATGTTCATATATAGTGTCCTAGGCTCAGCCATTTTCAGCTGCTTCATTAATGACCTTTCATACATCATAAGGTCAGAAGTGGGGATGTTCGTTGGTGATTTCACAATGTTCATTACTATTCACAACTCCTCAGATACTGAAGCAGTCCATGCCCATATGCAGCAAGACTTGGACAACATTCAGGCTTGAGTTGATAAATGACAAGTAACATTCATGACACACAAGTGCCAGGCAATGACCATCTCCAACAAGCGAGGACCCAGCCAGCTCCCCTTGACATTCAATGGCATTACCATCACTGAATTCCCCACTATCAACACCCTGGGGGTTACCATTGACTAGAAACTCAACTGGACTAGCTATATAAATACTGTGGTGATGGGCTTGCCTGGATGGGTGCAGCTCCAGCAACACTCAAGAAGCTCGACACCATCAAGGATTGACACCCCATCCACCACCATCAATATCCACTCCCTCCACCACCATCTACGTGATGCACTGCAGCAACTCACCAAGGATCCTTTGATAGCACCTTCCAAACCAGCGACTTCTAGCATTTCGAAAGACAAGGGCAGCAGATGCGTGGGAACACCAACATCTACAGGTTTCTGTCCAAGCCACATACCATCTTGACTTAGGCTATATCACCATTCCTTCACTGTCACTGAGTCAAAATCCTGGAACTCCCTCCTCAACAGCACTGTGGGTGTACCTACACCATAAGGATTGCAGTGATTCAAGGAGGCAGCTCACCACCACCTTCTTAAGGGCAATTAGGGATGGGCAATAAAAATGTTGGCCTAGCCAGCAACATCTATGTCCCGTGACAGAATAAAAAAAATTATCGACTGCAAAAGTAAAAAAAAAAATTCAGGCTTAACAATGTTTTATAAACACATCTTATTCCATTTCTCCTGTTAAGAGTTAAGCAACATTACTTGACATTTTATTTTTGTCAATAACTGTAGCTTTTCTAATTGAAATTTTTATATGGTATAAAACCAAACAATTACTACTTGGTGGTTGCTATCACATGCAAAATTTTAAAGCTTTCCTGAATTCATTCTTGAAATGTGGGCATTGCTATTTCTTTCCCTCATTGCCCAAATCTGGTACAATTTGAATGGCTTGCTAGGGCACTTCAGAAGGCAGTTCAGAGTTAACCACATGGGCCTGGAATCTGTTTCAGCTAGACAAGGTATTGGCAGCAGTTTCCTTTCCTAAAGGACATTAGTAAATAAGTTTGGTTTCTACAATAATCTGAAAGCTTTATGATCACTTTTATTTCCAGAATTCCATGGTGGGATATGAACTTATATTTTCTAGATTACTGTTGCATAACTGCTCTGTGACTGTATGCCTGTAAAGAATGATTTTATTTGGTGTAAAATTTGTCATGAACATATAGCTTGATTTTTAAAAGAACAATGTGAGCAAGAGTGCACATGTTAAAGTTCAGAGCAAGCCCCTTCAATTCTTCTCTTCATTGCTGCTTTTGCCAATCAAGCAATTTGTATGCAGAGACGAGTAATAAAAAGCCTTTGCAAATCCTTATACATTTCAGTGTATTCTCTATATGGCAAACACCGGCTGATAATTTTTCTGTCTGAGAATGTACATCTATTTTTCCCAGAAGATGTCTAGAAATTTTCCTACTGTTATTCATACCATAGCATAAAGAGTAGTGATTTTTGATTCATCATTGTAGTTTGAACCTTTCTACTGTCTGCTATGTATTATCTAAAGTATGAAAATTATTGTGACTAGCCATACCTACCTGCTGATACCTCTGTTAAAGGTCACGCTGCACCCAATTATCCCAAAGGCATAAATAGCACAATAACTACATTTTATTGTCCTCAATATCTTTACACTGACACACTCATTTATGCTTCCAGGTCATTGGCTGACTCCTATGTCATCTTGACGGATAGACTGAAATATTTAGAAAGTGCCAGGGGCTTTCATGTTGGGTCACAAGAGAGATTCAAGCCCCGCTCTCTTTTTTAAACATAATGTTTGCCTTGGCTTTAAAAGCCTTTTCAAATGAGAATGTTCTAAATATTTGATGGATGACATATGGCTAAGTGACAGAAACATTTGCTAAAGCACAGGCATATAAGCAGGTGAAATAGCATACAAACTTTGTCTTGATCTAACCTGACACTAATGGCAGGAATTAGCCTGTAATAATGGGATCTTTATTAATTAGTGTAAGCTATATACATAAAGTATTTGTGCACATTTTGTGGTAAAAGCTCTTTCAATAGCACCTTCCAAACTTGTGATCTCTACCACCTAGAAGGACAGGGGTAGCAGATGCATGGTGACAACACCACTTGCAAGTTCCCCTCCAAGCGACATGGAACCATATCACTGTTACTTTAATGTCGTTGGGTCAAAAACCTGGAATCCCTTCCAACAGCAATGTGGATATATCTACGCCCCATGTACTGCACGGTTCATTACAGTGGCTCACCACCGTCACCTTCTCAAGGACAATTGGGATGGACAACACATGAAACACTCAGATCCCATAAATGAATCAAAAAAATGCCTTGGGATATTTTGAGATTGTGAAAGACATTATATAAATGCAGGTCTTCTTCTATCTTTAAACCTAGCCTCTTGTTAAGATCCTCCACAGACATAATCCCAAGTTTCAAGCTAAAAGCAAAATACCATGAATGCTGGTAATCTGAAGTAAAAAACGGAAAATAAAACCAGAAACTAAGTCAAATTAGGATGGGATAGAGGTAGGTTTTAAGGAGCATCTTAAAGGAAGACAAAGCGGTTGAGGAGCACCGATGTTTAGATGAAATTCCAGCGCTGAGGACCCAGACTGCTGAAGGAATGGCCACCAAAGGTAGAACAATTAAAATCAGGGATGCACAAGAGACCAGAATAGAGATAGGAAGGGAAACAACATCTCCCTTCAGCATGGTGAATCGAACTATATGACAACATGCTTCAACACTTTTGCTGCTGGAGAAAAACTCTCAACATTGGTTAAATATCAAAGTTCAAAGGACAGTAAGGGAAATTTCTACTGGAAATAGTGTTGTAGGATATTAGTGTATAAAGATTTAAAGCATTTCTTAGAATCAAAGCATGATACAACACAAAAACGAGCCATTTGGCCCTTGCCTTTGCCATTGTTTGAAAGTGTGATCGTTTCTCCACTATTTTTGCTCTGTTTGTTTTGTCTCTCCTTAGAAAATTCATGGTTACAGGGGTGGGCTTGGAGGCAAAGGGGACATGGGAGGGAAGAAATGTTTTGTCAAGTTGGCCCCATCATCATGGTGTGCAGCAAACTTGGTGAACCTTACATGCCCATCAGTTTATTTTCCTTCATTAGCATTAACTCCTTTAAGACAAAGTCAATGGTTCATATACTAATATACACAATGTAACTTCAAGGGTTGGGTCTTTCAGTTGTGAAATATTTGCTCCTTTGCAAATTATGGGTTTCTTTTCTCGTACCGGCCTCAATCAGGTATGACTAATCACTCCAATAATCTTATAATTTAACTTAATTCAGCACGGCCACATTGAAATTTTCAGAACTGCCAGGAATGAGAAGAACATGTTTGACTCTGTTCCTTCCTTTAAGCTATACAGCTTTTCTTGTCAAAATAATTCCTGTCATGCAGGTGCTCAGCAGGTTTTCTAACAGGTCTTAAAAGGGTTACTTTGGACCCGCAGACATTCCAATTCCATTGTTGGTCAACCTCTTTACTCATTAGAGACCTTAACTGGTTAGTTACAGAAAAATACATAATTTATTCTAGACAAGTATGCTGCACAATATTAACATAGTTACTGCACATGTGGAATTATTTGGTTCACTATTTTAACAGATGCGTTAAAATATATGTATTAACAGAAAAGGTTATTCTATATAAATGTATCAGCCACTTGTGCAAATATGCAACAATGTAGTTGCTCATATTTTTTAACGTATTGCATAATCCTAGAATGTACAGCACAAAAACAGAACTATTTGTTCAATCAAGTTTGCATTGGTTTTCTCCATGTGAGCTTGGTCTAATTCCAGTCTCCTACTTGCTTTCCCAATTTTTTGAATATTCTCTCAGCAAGCTAATATATAGTTCCCTTTTAAAAGCAATTTCATAGCCTCCACTTTAACATTGGTTTGTGCCAGGGAATCTCAGAGAAAAAACCTAAGAATACATCAGCAAACAAGACTAACTACAAAGGTAACAAAAAGACAAAACTGAAGGCTCTCTATCTGAATGCATGTAGTATTCATAACAAAGTAAATGAATTGATGGATCCACATTGAAGTAAATAAATATGACCTGATAGCAATAACGGAGATGTGGCTGCAGGATGACAAAGACTGGATCCTTAATATTGAAGGGTACATGACATTCTAGAAGAATAAGAAGCAAGGTAAAGGCGGAGGGGTAGCACTGTTAATCAAAGAGGGCATTGGTGCAAGAGTTAGAAATGACCTAGGTTTAGGAGATCAGGATATAGAATCAGTTTGGGTGGAAATGAGGAAATTTAGGGGAAAAAAGTCATTAGTGGGACTGGTCTGCAGGCCCCCAAACAGTAGCCACAGTATAGGACAAAGTATTCAAGAGAAAATATTGTGTGCTTGTGATAAAGGGACAGCAATAATAATGGGTGATTTTAATCTACAAATAAAAAGAAAAATCAGATTGGCAGTAGTAGCCTGGATGAGGAGTTCTTAGAATGCTTTTGAGGTAGTTTCTTAGAGCAGCATGTTCTGGAACCAACCAGAGAGCAGGTTATATTAGACGTGGTATTGTATAACGTGACAGGATTAATTAATGACCTCAGGGTAAAGGCACCCCTAGGTAGCTGCAACCACAATATGATTGAATTTTACATCCAGTTTGAAAGAGAGAAGAGTGGGTCTAAGACTAGCAGCTTAAACTTAAATAAGGGCAACTATGTGGGGATGAAAGCTGAACTAGCTAAATTGAACTGGGAAACTAGGCTAGAGGATAGATCAATAGAGAAGAAGTGGCAGACATTGAAGGGGATATTTCAGAGTATTCAGGATAAATACATACATTCCCACTATAAAGAAAAATTCTAAGCGGAGGACCCGCCATCTGTGGTTAACAAAAGATGTTAAGGAAAGCATCAAACTTAAGGAAAAAATTCCACAACTCCACAAAGATGTGGCAGCACAGATAATTGGACAGAATATAAAGAATGGCAGAGAGGTTAACCAGGATAAAGAAATTAGAGTATGAGAGGAAGCTAGCTAGAAATGTAAAAATGGATAGCAAGTTTCTTAAGGTATTTAAAAAGGAAAAGAGTAAGTAAAGTGAGTGTTGGTCCTCTAGAGAGTGGCAGTGGGGAGTTAATAGTAGATAATAAGGAAATAGCAGAAGAAATGAACAAACATTTTGCTTCAGTGTTCACTATAGAGGATACAAAAAATATTCCAGTAATAGCTGCAAATCAGGAGGTGAACAGGAGAAAGGAATTTGATGAAATTGAAATCACTAGGGAAATGGTACTGAACAAATTAATGGAGCTGCAGGCTGGCAAGTCTCCAGGACCCGACGAGCTACATCCTAGGGTCTTAAAAGAGGTGGTTAATGAGGTAGTCGATGCGCTGGTGTTGATTTTCCAAAATTCACTAGATTCTGGAAAGGTGCCATCAGATTGGAAAGTAGCAAATATGACCCCTCTATTCAAGAAGGGAGGGAGGCAGAAAATGGGAAACTATAGGTCACCACTATCATTAATACCCCTTTGTCCTTTTATCCATGACACCCCTGGTAATCTCTCCTTTGCCTCCACCTAGCACTGGCCTTCTATCCAGCTTCATCTGCTCCACCTCCCTTAAACAGTATAATTTTAATTATATTTTTACTTCTCTTTCGCTCTGAAGAAGAGCCATAGGACTCAAAATGTTAACTTTTTAGATGCACAGATGCTGTTAGACCTGCTGAGTTTTTCCAGCATTTTCTATAGGCCACATCTGTCATGTAGAAGTTATAAGAATCGATCATTAAGGACGCACTTAGAAGAGCTCAAGGCAATATGGAAGAGTCAACATGGTTTTGTGAAAAGAAAATCATTTCTAGCCAATTTATTGGAGTTTTTTGAAGGAGTAATATGCACAGTGGATACAGGGGAGCCTGTAGACATACTGTGCTTGGATATCAAGAAGGCATTCGATAAGGTGCCACATCAAAGATTATTACAGAAAATAAAAGCAAATGGCATGGGGGTAACATATTAGCCTGGATAGAAGATTGGCTGGCTGGCAGAAAGCACAGAGTATGCATAGATGGGTATTTTTCTGATTGGCAGGATGTGACAAGTAAAGTCCCATAGGGGTCCATACTGGGGCCTCAACTTTTTATGATCTACATCAATGGCTTAGATGAGGGCAGTGAAAACATGATAGTTAAATTTGTAGATGGAACAAAGATAGGTGGGAAAGTATGTTGTGAACAGGACATGAGAAGGTTGCAGATGGATATAGATAGCTTGAGTGAGCAAAGATCTGGCAAGTGGAGTTTAATGTATGAAAATGTGAAGTTGTTCATTTTGGCAGGAAGAACAAAAAAGCAGAGTATTACTTAAATGGAGAATGGCTGCATAATTCTGAGGTGCAGAGGGATCTAGGTGTTCTAGTACGAGTCACAAAAAGTTAGCATACAGGTACAGCAAGTAATTAAGAAGGCTTTTGCAATGCTATTCTTTATTACGAGAGGGATTGAACATAAAAGTAAGGATGTTATGCTTATGCATTGGAGATGGTTCAGAGGATGTTTACTAAATTGATACCCGGAATGAGTAGGTTGTCTTATGAGGAAAGGTTGGACAGACTTTTTGGGCTTCTTTACACTGGAGTTTAGAAGTGTGAGGGGTGATCTGATTGAAGTATACAAGATCCTGAATGGCCTTGACAAGGTAGACATCGAAAGGATGTTTCCTCTTGTGGGTCAGTCCCAAACTAGGGGGCACTGTTTTAACATTAGGGGTTGCCCTTTTAGGACAGAGATGGAGAGAATTTTTTTCTCTCAGAGGGTTGTACGACTTTGGAATTTTCTGCCTTAGTGGAGGCCGGGTCATTGAATGTTTTTAAGGCAGAGGTAGATAGATTCTTGTCAGGCAAGGGAACCAAAGGTTATCGGGATTAGATGGGAATGTGGAAATCGAAACACAAGAAGATCAGCCATGATCTTATTGAATGGCAGAGCAGGCTCGAGGGGCTGAATGGTCTACTCCTGTTCCTATTTCTTGGGCAGCATTTTCCGGTCAGTTAGCGGGAATGGGGCCCACTTGCCGACGCGTAAAATGACACAGGATGATGCCGGGCGTGCATCCCGACGTCACCCACGTCATTTAGATTTTCAGTTCGGCAGGCATGCAGCCAAGTCGGCTGCACACCCACGGATCTGTCAACAGCCTATTAAGGCCATTAAAAAAGTAAGTATAATGATTAATGGACCTGCCTGTCCAACCTTAAGGTTGGCAGGCAGGCAAAAAGCCCAGGTGGCCTTAAGAAAGAACATGAAACCTCATCCACGCTTGGGATGAGGTTTCATGAGGGATTTAAAATTTGTGTTACATTTTTATTAAAAGTAATTGGCATGTCCCAACTCATGTGACAGTGTCACATGAGAGGACATATCACTTAAATTTTTCTCATCCTTTATTATCTTTTTAAAAGTAACACTGATCTCCATGAACACTTTGCCTTGGGGAGATGTGTGTGCTTTTTTACGCACATGCGCAAAAGAGCGCATTCCCGGCTTATGGAATCCTCCCTGCCCGCACAGGGAGCACACAGCACTTCCAGGCGGATGTCACGCTGAGCGGGCCTTAATTGGCCTGCCCACATAAAATGGCGGTGCACCCCCGAAACCAGCCCACTCACATCTGCTCCCGCACAACCTCCCCCACTGACAGGGGGAAAATGCTGCCCCTTATGTTCTTATATTCTCATGTTAAATCTTTCCATCTCCATGCAAATAAATGTTTAACTTTCTGATTAATTCTGTATTTGTGTCTTCAAAACAGCCCGCTTGATTGGCACCCCATCAGCCACCTTCAACATTTACTCCCTTCACCACTGATGCACAGTAGCAAGCAATGTGTACCATATACAAGATGCATTGCAGCAACTCACCAGGACTCCTTCAACAGCACCTTCCAAACCAGAGACCTCTATCACTTTGAATGACAAGGACAGCATATACATGGGAATACCAACATTTGCAAGATCCCCTCCAAACCACACACCATCCTGATTTGGAACTATATCACTGTTCCTTCACTGTCACTGGGTCAAAATCCCAGTACTGTGAGCGTACCTACACCACATGGACTGCAGTGGCGCAAGAAGACAGCTCACCACCACCTTCTCAAGGGCAATTAGGAATGGGGAATAAATACTGGCCTAGCCAATGACACCCACACCCCGTGACAAATAATTTAGACCCCCTGATCAGTAGATACAATCTATCCTCATTGATGTAACCATAACCTTTATAAATTGAAGAATCCTATTAGCTAACCAGCTAAACCATTTTACCTCTAATCAAAAAGGTAAGAATTTCTCAATTCTTGCTTCAAGATTGTAACTTCTCAGCCATGGTTAAAAAGATCAACATTGCATCTGTTCCAATAAATTTGTATCCCTTCTATAATATGATTCACATAGTTGCTGAGATTTAACATGGAGGCAGCGGCCCTGTTAATTGGCAGGAAATTCAGGGGGACAGCCCACTTCTGCCAGCCAGATAAGGCACAACCAGATTTTACAGTCTTCAAGCAATTAGTGGCCGGAGGGCTGTAGTATTATGTTTTATATGGTTCATGTGTGGGACTATGTAAATAGCATGATGATGACGTTAAGAGAACACATGACGAGGAGTCAAGAGGGAGAATGTTCATCGCTTCAGCTGTACATAGTAAGTTGCATATAATAAACCAGTTATTGTTTGGACATACCAACGTCTCTGCAATCATTCTGAAGCTAAACTAGGCAACATACAACAACGGACTGCTGGGACTGCAATAGACCCTGGACAAGGAGCCCTCACACCTTCCTCTCCCTCCCAGAACCATGATAGGGTCCCCCATGTCCTCACTCCACCAGCCTCTGCATTCAAAGGAGCATCCTCCGCCATTTCTGCCAACTCCAGCATGATGCCACCACCAAGCACATCTTCCCTTCACCCCCCCAGTGGCTTTCTGTGGGGATCGTTCCCTCGGGACACCCTGGTCCAATCTTCCACCACCCCCTATACCTCAACCCCCTCCCATGGCACATTCCCATGCAATCACAGAAGGTGTAACACTTGCCCCTTTACTCCCCCTCCTCACCGTCCAAGGCCCCAAACACTTCTTTCAAGTGAAGCAGCGCTTCGCTTCACTTGCACTTCCCTCAGTTTAGTCTACTGCATTCGCTGCTCCCAATGCGGTCTCCTCTACATTGGAGAGACCAAACGCAGACTGGGTGACCGCTTTGCAGAACACCTTCAGTCTGTACAGAAGAATGACCCAGACCTCCCTGTCACTTGCCATTTCAACACTCCACCCTGCAATCATGCCCACATCTCCGTCCTTGGCCTGCTGCAATGCTCCAGTGAAGCTCAACGCAAACTGGAGGAACAGCACCTCATCTTCCGACTAGGCACTTTACAGCCTTCCGGACTTAATATTGAGGTCAACAGTTTCAGATCATGAACTCTCTCCTCCATCCCCACCCCCTTTCCAATCCCCCTTTTTCCAATAATTTATACTTTTTAAAAAAATATATTTTTCTTTTCCCACCTCTTTTTAAATTTATTTCAATCTATTATTTTATCTCCACCTTTTAGCCCATTTTGATCCCTTCCCCCCACGAAGGCCATCTGCCACTAGCTTGTCCTGATTGCTACCCTTAATATCCCCATTAGCACATTCCTTAGATAACATCACCACCGTCAACACCCCTTTGCCCTTTTGTCTATGACATCATTGGCAATCTTTTCTTTGCCTCTACCTATCACTGGCCCCCTTTCCAGCTCTACCTGTCCCACCCCCTCTACCAGCTTATATTTCACCTCATTTCTCTATTTCTTTAGTTCTGATGAAGAGTCATACGAACTCGAAACGCCAACTGTATTCCTCTCCGCAGATGCTGTCAGACCTGCTGAGATTTTCCAGGTATTTTTGTTTTTGTTTCAGATTTCCAGCATCCGCAAGTATTTGGCTTTTTGCTGGAACTGTTGTCACTTTGATGAATTATTTTTTGAAAAAATGCTGGAGACATAGTATAGCTAGTGGTTTGCGTGATACAAAGTTCATAAGTCATTGTACCCGGATGTCCAAGGAACAAAGAGCGTAGCTGGTGTTTGGTATAAATTTGAGCTGAAAAGCAGTAGTAGAAATGGGACAAAAGTAGCATATATGAAGCAATGGATGAGAAAAAGATCTTGGAAATAGGGCACCATGGGGGGGGATCAAAGATCAAAGAGGGAGTATACCTTAAAGGGTCTTTGTAAACAACCACTTAAAATATTACAATGTATTAATTCTTACCTGTGTCAAAATGAGTCATAAATGTTACCAATCTGGTGTCGGTGTTCAACAATTGAACAGGGAATGAGAATTCACTATATGGGACTGGGTTTTACGAGCCCCCGGATACAATTATCAATTCCCATTACTCGCCAACACCAGCATTTTACTGATGTTAGAAGGGCTGCCACCACATGGCAAGTCCACCAGGTAAGTCCCACTTCATGGCTACTCCATGGCACGATCCTCCATGCACAAAGAACCATCCATGCAGCCACGGCACTGCCACCGGAAAGTACATTACCATCCACCCAGCCCTTATCCATTTGGCGGCACCTGCCTGTCTGGTCCCAGAAAAATAAATTTATAAAATTTATTTGCCTTAAGGGTGCCTCAGCATGAAGAAGCTCTCTTCTTTTTCCTGCAGCCTTAGCAGTGTTTCGAGTTCAAAGAGAGCAGTGCTTCTTAGTGTCTTTCTCAGTGAGAGATCTTTATTGAATTGATTGTAAGATGACAGCTTACAGAGCTTCTCTCATGGCAGAGCTTAGAAACCCAGATAGGACATGTATCACTGTTGCATTTCAAAACCAAAACATCCCCCTTTTCATGATGACCAAAAGGTCCAAACATCCCACTTTTCCTAATGAACAGACAACACATTTCCATGCACAACCATGTGTAACTATGAGTTACCCAGGTTACCCACTATACACCCACTGTTCTCATGCATTAACAGCTGTTTGTTCTACTGGTCAGTTTCTGACCCTGCATTACATACATATATACATACATACATACATACATTGCATGCAGACACCAGTGAGATGTTGGTGTTGGGAAGTAGTGTGAAGTGAGTAATAATTATATCCAGGGAGCTCGTAAAACCCAGTCCTATGTAGTGAATTCTCATTCTCTGTTCAATTGTTGAACATGGATACCAGATTGGTAATATTGATGATTTTATTTGACACAGGTAAGAATTAATACATTGCAATATTTAAGTCAAAACAAAAACAGAATTACCTGGAAAAACTCAGCAGGTTTTGCCAGACCTGCTGAGTTTTTCCAGGTAATTCTGTTTTTGTTTTGGATTTCCAACATCCGCAGTTTTTTTGTTTTTATCGCAATACTTAAGTGGTTGTTTACAAAGGCCATTTAAGGTGTACTCCCTCTTTGATCTTTGGATAAAAGGTGTGACGCTGTTATCCATTCCCTTTACACTCCCCATGATGCTCTAATTCCAAGATTTTTTTCTCATCCATTGCTTCATATATATTACTTTTGTCCCATTTCTCCTACTGCTTTTCAGCTCAAATTTATATCAATCATCAGCTATGCTCTTTGTTCCCTGGACATCTGGGTACAATGATTTATGAACTTTGGATCATGGAAGCCACTAGCTATTCATCATGCAGGTCACTAATGCTACTGATTCGAGATGACAATTTCTCATGCATGACCCAAGTTTCCACTTAGGCTGATCCCTGTTGAAAGCATTGAAGGTTTGTACCCCGTATCATGTCAAGAAGGCATGAGGAAAAAAATCTAAGAAAATTTGTCTCTCTTATATATTCTCTTGGTTAACTTTTTTTTTAAATGGACCCATTGGTCCCTAATGGGCCCTACTCTTTCTCTGGTTATCCTCTTTCCATTGATATACTTATAGAATATCTTGGGATTTTCCCTACTTTTACCAGCCAGAGTTTTCTCATATCCCATCTTTGCTCTCCTAATTGCTTTCTTAAGTTCCATTCTGCACTTTCTGTACTCCACTAATGCCTCTGCTGATTTGCTCCCCTTGTACCTGCTAAAAGCCTCTCTTTTTCTTTTCATTGTATCCTGAATATCTCTGGTCATCCATGGTTCTCTAGGCTTGTTACTCCTACCTATAACCCTAGAGGGAACATGTTGAGCCTGTACCCTCCCCATTTCCTTTCTGAATGCCCCCCACTGCTCTTCTGCAGATTTCCCCACAAGTAGCTGTTCCCAGTCTACCTTGGCCAGATCCTGCCTTATTTTACTTAAATCAGCTCTCCCCCAATCCAAAACATTTTTTTGCAACTTGTCCATTTCTTTGTCCATAACAAGCTTAAATTGTACCATGTTGTGGTCGCTTTCGCTAAAATGCTCCCCCACCCCCACCTCAGCCACCTGTCCGGCTTCATTCCCCAGAATTAGGTCCAGCACTGCGCTGTCCCTTGTTAGACCCTCTACATATTGACCTAAAAAGTTCTCCATGATCTGGCTGGAATGTCATGTGTCCTCAATGGCTCTCTAGCTTGTTTAGCTTGGCATTTGTTACAAGCACCACACTGACCTATGTGGTGTTTCATTCCATTGCTAATGTTTGGCCAATAGAGCACTTCTCTTGCCTTTCGCAGACTTAATTCGATTCCTTGACGGCTTGCATGGATGTGTTCAGCATCTCTCCTCTCATCTCCTTAGGGATGATGACTCTATTTCCTTTGTACAAGATGCCATCTTGGGCTGTCAATTCATCTCGGTAAGCCCAATATGCTCTTGTGGCTACAGTTGTGTCCTTGATGGTCTCAAGCCATCCTTTCATCGCTACTTCTTGTAGTGCTTGGAGAGTTGCATCATTCTGGGTAGCTCACTTAATTTGAGCAAGGCGCTTACCTGTCAGATTCAATTTATCTTTTGGTTTGATGACTTCCAGATCATGTCTTGCTGCTGCTTCACATTGAACCTGGAAGATTTCACATTCTGTTGTAGCATCCTCAAATTTCTTCATGGGAAGTGCTGCTCTCGACAGCATGTCTGCAATGTATATCTGTGTCTCTTACTTATAGGTCAAGTCCAGATGGTATCTCTGTAAACAAAATAACATTCCTTGCAGACGCTTTGGTGCAGATAGTAGCGGTTTCAGAAAAATGCTTTTAAGTGGCTTGTGGTTGGACTCATTGTTACCTTGTCTCACCCAAACAGGGGGTATTGATGAAAATGCTCACAAGCAAAAACAATAGCTGGGTACACTTTCTCAATCTGAGCGTAGTGTCATACCGTTTGCATTCGTGCCTTGGATGTCATGTCATGAAATGCGACTGGTTTTCCTTGCTGCATTATAGTTGCTCCAAGACCTCACTTGCTGGATAGAGCCCTTGCGCCCCACAATAGAACTGCCCAGCAGTGTAAAAAAAGGATGAATGATCTGCTGCACTCCGCCAGGATAAGTGGCACAATCTACTCACTTCTGAATGATACTCTTAAGGGCATCAAGCAGTGTACGTTCTGATGAAGAGTCATACGGACTCGAAACATTGGCTCTGTCTTCCACTCCACGGATGCTGTCGGACCTGCTGAGTTTTTCCAACTATTTTTGTTTTTGTTTCAGATTTCCATCATCCGCAGTATTTTGCTTTTATTTAAGCAGTGTAAGTTGTTGAGCGCAGAGGGATGTCAGACAGAAGTACCAGCAGGGTTTTATGGTGGGTGCACATTCTGGAGTTGGCACATCACTGACACAGGTCCACAGTTGACGGAAGAAATGACAGCCAAGGTCCCTGACACTTGGAGAACTGCTGGAATCCAGGCCCTTGCTGAGCCCCATGCAGATGATGAGCCTCTGAACTCAACCATAAGAGACATGTTAGAGATGCAGAGATAGGCAGAGGATCATCAGGCAGAGGTGCCAGAGGCCATGCACAGAAAACAGGTCTGTCTGCTGTCGTGGCTCCGGCATGCGAGCACTTGCTGCCTCCATGGAGAAGGTGGTGGCTGCCTTGGAGGCCCAGCTTCAGCAGAATACACACTGGCTGCCAATACGCACATGGATGTGCACTCCATCACTCTAGCCATGGGTGCAGTGCAGCAATAGCTAGGCGAGAGGGGCAGGGCACCTTGACCTCCCTCCGGATGTCCCTTCTGCTCAGGGACTCAGAGAGGTGCTATCACACACCGACAGGAAGGTAAAGAGCCAGCAAGACGCCCCGGGAGCTTCATCCCAGGGCACATCAAGGGTGCCCTGCCAGTGACCCCATCGTATTCAACTGGTCAGATCGAGGAGGGTGCACCTGCACCTGTGCAGCAGACCCTTAGCATGCCAGGGGCCCCCCAGGCCTCCTGCCACTTAAGGGTGCCCACCAAATTACTCACAGTCAACAGGGCATAGTAGTCAGCAGGCTGCCTCCACCTCAGCTGTGGATGTCAGGGCTTACTTAGGCGCAGTGTTAGGAAAAGAAAGATAAAAAAAAAACATTAAGGGCACAAAGGTGGCACAGGCATATAATCACTGTAAATATCAACCACCATTGTAAATATATGTATAACTGCTCCATGTTTATGCTTTCAGGTCAAGCATCACAGCTGCTCCAGACCTTGCTGGAAAGATGCTGCAACAAGACACAGAAGTTATGGAGGAATTGCGAGTTTGACTATAAAGAGAATGTACCTGTGCAAGGCTCTCCATCCAATTGACTAATGATTATTAAGGTGCCGCTTTAGTTGGCCCACTAAGCACACCAGTAATTTCACCCACCGCTAAAGACCCTTTTCCCACTTAAAGGAGAAATTGTTCAGTGGGAGAACAAGTTCAGCCAGGCACAGGAGAGTGGAGGTGGATGGGGATTGTTTGGGCCTCAAAGAAGAAGTGGAGAACCCTCAGGCCATCCTGGCAGGGGATGGAGGTGTAGAGGGATTGGAAGTCCATGGTGAAGAGGAGGTGGTTAGGGCCAGGAAACTGGAAACTGTTGATATGACATAGGACATCAAAGGAATTGCGAATGTTGGTGGGAAGAGACTGGACAAGAGGAGTGAGAGTGGAATCAAGATAGGAAGGAATGAGTTCCCTTTGGGGCAGGAAGAGGCTGACACAATGGGCTGAACGGGACAATCCTGTTTGTGGATTTTGGGAGGGAGGTAGAAGCAGGCTGTACGGGGTTGAGAGACTACAAGGTGTGGAGGGAAGATCTCCAGAGGAGATGAGGTCAGTGACAGTCCTGGAAACAATGGCTTAATGTTCAAAGGTGGGGTCATGGTCCGGGGGAGGTAGGAAGAAGTGCCTGAGAGTTGTGCTCAGCCTCTGCAAGTTAAGGGTCAGTACTCTAGACAATAACAGCACCACCTTTGTCAGCAGGTTTGATAACAAAGTCAGGGTTGGACCTGAGAGAACAGGTTGCAGCAAGTTCAGGAGGAGACAGCTTGAAGTGGATGAGAGGAGCAGAGAAATTAAGATGGCCAATGTCACAGCAATAGTTCTCAATGAAAAGATCAAGAGCAGGTAAGAGGCGAGAGGGAGCGGTTTAGGCAGAGGGAGAATACTGGAGGCAGGTGAAAGGATCCCTTGAACGGAGTGGGGGGGGGGTGGGTAAGGAGAACTCCTGCCCAAGGACTTGTGCATGAAGACGAAGGCAACCGAAGGAGAGTTCAGCATCATGCCGAGCCCTGAAATCCATTGAGGTGAGGGCATAATGAGAAGAAACTGAGTCCTTTGCTGAGTACAGAATGTTCAGCATCAGAGAGGGGAAGGTCAGAGGGTATGGTGAATACACGGCAAGAACTGGGGTAAGAAGAAGGGATGGGGTCAGAGGGATGGGAAGGGGTGGCGAGTCCTGGATGGGCGTTAGTACCAATAAGTTGTTGGAGATTGCGTTCCTTAATAACTGAAAGGGAGAGAAAAAATTTCTTGTTAAAGCGTTAGATGAGATGAAGAATAAAATGAAGTTGGGGGCAAGGGCATCATTGAGATAAGGTGAGTTGGTGCTGCTGGGGAAAGAAGTCGAGTGTGTACATATCGCGGCACATGGCACTGAGTGTTGATCTCAGGATGCAGCGAGAAAAGCAGTCTAAGGAATGTTGTGTGTCCTGGAGATGCCTGTAATCCGAGGTGGATTCAAAACTAATTCTAAGAGTGACTTGGTAGCACAGTACAGGCCGAACTGGCCAAGTCCTATTAGACTGGATCTACGGCAGGTGGTGAGGGAACCAACAAGAGGGAAAAACGTATTTTACCTCATCCTCACCAACCTGCCTGCCACAGATACACCTGTCCATGACAGTATCGGTAGGAGTGACCAACACACGGTCCTTGCGGAGACTAGGTCCTGTCTTCACATTGAGGATACCCTCTATTGTGTTGTGTGGCACTAACACCGTGCTAAATGGGATAGATTTCAAACAGATCTAGCAACTCAAGACTGGGCAGCCTTGAGGCGCTGTGGGCCAGCAGCAGCAGCAGAATTGTACTCAACCACAATCTGTAATCACATGGCCTATCATATCCTCCATTCTACCATTAGCCAAGTCCTGCTAGACTGGGTCTATGGCAGGTAGACTGGGTCTACGGGATCAACTCTGGTTCCATGAAGATTGCAGGAAGGTATACCAGGAGCAGCACCAGGCATATCTAAAAATAAGGTGTCAACCTAGTGAAGTGACAACACAAGGCCACTTACATGCCAAACAGCATAAGCAACAATTGACAGGCAGAGCTAAGTGATTCCACAACCAATGGATCAGATCCAAGCTCTGCAGTCCTGTCACATCCAGTCGTGAATGGTAGGGGATGATTAAACAACACACTGGAGGAAGCGTCTCCACAAATATCTCCAATCTTACTGATGGGGGAGCCCAGCACATTAGTGCAAAAGATAAGGCTGAAGCATTTGCAAGAGCGGATGACCAATATCAGCCTCCTCTGGAGGTCCCCAACATCACAGATGCCACTCTTCAGCCAATTCAATTCACTCCACGTGATATCAAGAAATATCAGCGAAATATCAAGAAATGGCTGAAGACAATGGATATTGCAAAGGCTATGGGCCCAGATGATAGTACTGAAGACTTGTGCTCCAGAGCTTGCCACGCCCCCAGCCAAGCTGTTCCAGTGCAGCTACAACTCTGGCTTCTACCCGGCAATGTGGAAAATTGCCCAGGTATGTCCAGTACACAAAAAACAGGGCAAATTCAATGCAGCCAATTGCCGTCCCATCAGTTTACCCTCAACCATCACTAAAATGATGGGAGGGGTCGTCAACATTGCACTTGTTTAGAAATGATGCTCAGTTTGGGTTCTGCTAAAACCACTAAACTCCTGACCTCATTACAGCCTTGGTTCAAACATGGACAAAAGAACTGAACTCCAGAGGTAAGGCAACATCAAGGCAGTATTTGACCAAGTGTGGCATCGAGGAGCCCTAGCAAAACTGGGGTCAATGGGAATCAGGGGGATAACTCTCTGCTAGTTGGAGTCATGCCTAGCACAAAGGAAGATGGTTGAGGCTGTTACAGGTCAATCATCTCATTTCCAGGACATCACTGCAGGAATTCCTATGGGTAGTGTCCTAGGCCCAACCATCTTCAGCTGCTTCATCAATGACCTTCCTTCCATCATAAGTGGGAATGCTCACTGATGATTGTACAAGGTTCAGCACCATTCATGACTCCTCAGATACTGAAGCAGTCCATGTCCAAATGCAGCAAGACCAGGACAATATCCAGGTTTGGACTGACAAGTGGCAAGTAACATTCACGCCACACAAGTGCCAGGCAATGACCATCTCCAACATGAGAAATGTAACCATCGCCCCTTGACATTCAATGGCATTACAATCGCTGAATCCCCCACTATCAACGTCCTGGGGATTACCATTGACCAGAAACTGAACTAGACTAGCCATATAAGTACCATGGCTACAAGAGCTGATAAGAGGCTAGGAATCCTGTGGCGAGTAACTCACCTCCTGACTCTCCAAAGCCTGTCCACCATCTACAAGACATTCACTCCCTCCACCACTGACAAACAATGGCAGCAATGTGTACCATCTACAAGATGCACTGCAGGAACTCACTAAGACTCCATAGACAGCACCTTCCAAGCACATGACCACTACCATCTAGCAGGACAAGGACAGCAGACAAAAAGGAATACCATTACATGGAAGTTCCCCTCCCAGCCACTCTCCATCTAGGCTTAGAAATATATCGCTGTTCCTTCACTGATGCTGGGTCAAAATCCTGGAACTCCCTCCCTAATAGCACTGTGGGTGTACCTACACCACATGAATTGCAGGGTTCAAGAAGAAGCTCACCACTGCCTTTTCAAGGACAATGAGGGATGGGAATAAATGCTGGCCCAGCCAGCAAAGCCCACATCCCTTGATCGAATAAATAAAAAAATTGCATTGCCACAACCTGGTCTCAAGCATAGGCTGACATTTACAGATGGTCCCCAAAGAAGACAATGCAGCAGCTACTCACTGGTAATCGTGGAAGAAGGCTACCTCACCAGGTGCACATCACTTATATGCAGTCAAATATGTGAACATATTAATTTCTAGCTGGCGGAGAGCTTAATTTGAAGGGTGCACTTAATTCTGGCAAGGTGGTTTTTTAATGAGCATGCATGACATGCAGATGTATGCAAAAGGGTTCCCAACACTGTTTGTCGGGAAGCTTAACCCGCCTTTAAAGTCCCATGAACAGAATTGCAAAAGCTGATCCTACTGTCGGGAAACTGATTTTTGGTCTCCTGCCAAATTACATTCTTCCAACCGCCAAGCTTGCCACTGCAGGCAAGCTCAGATGATTCCAGCCTTTGTATCCTCCTCACAACTTGTTTTCCCACCTATCTTCATATCGTCAGCAAACTTGTCTACAATATAGTCGGTCCCTTCATTCAAGGAATTAATATAGATTTTGAATAGTTGAGACCCCAGCACTGATCCCTGTGGCAATTCATTTGTTACCGTTTGCCATTCTCAAAATGTCCCTTTACCCCGGATCTCTGTTTCCTGTTAGTTAACCAATCCTCTATCCATGCTAATATATCACCCCTAACACCATAAACCTTTTTTGTGTAGTAACCTTTTTTGGTGGCACTTCATCATATCCCTTTTGGAGATCCAAATACACTACATCTACTGGTTGTCATTTATCCAACCTTGTTTGTTACATCCTCAAAGACCTTGAGAACTTGATTTGAAATTCACTGCTGTTGCACAGGTTTCCTGGGGACTGGGAAATTTGGAAATGAAAGGGAGGCAGAAATTGACAGCTCCCAAAAATGTGCCTTGTAGACCAGGCCCCACAAGGAAGCCTTTGTTCTCCCTCAGACCAGATTTGCATGCATTCCTTCGCCACCCTGCCCCACTGCACTGTTTGCTGACCTACAGCCTCAACTGCCCACCCCTACCCAGCCCTCCAAGTTGTGGACTTTCCCCTCCCAATTTTGATGAATTGTCCACAAAGATCACAAAGGCTATCCTGCAGCTGATGTTCTTGTTCATTTAGCTGGCTGCAAAATGTTAATGAGATCCTTCCATTAAGATCAGGAGGACTTTTTGGGTTCTTTGGCCATTTTCAGCCTCACCCAGTATCTTCCCTGCCTCTCCATTGGAACCAGGGTCTCTAACAACTATCGCAATTCCTACTGTCTTTCTTGCTCCCTCATCCCTTGTGAAAATTTTAACTGCTACTCCTGACAAAGTTCCTGCTAAACCACTTGGGTCATGGTCACGCAGCAATCTGTAGCATATACTATTCAGTTAAACAAACAAAAGGCTATGCTCAACCAAACTTCCCTTTAGTGTGCGTGCACATGAATCTTTGCACACTGAACAAACAGGCTGCAAACAAAGGAGAAAAATTGGATGGAACGTTGCTCCTGACCCAGCCATAGTGAGTTTGCAGTTTTTTTTGTTCATGGGATGTGGGCATCGCTATTGCTGGCTAGGCCAGCATTTATTGCCCAGCCCTAATTGCCCTTGTTCAGAGGGCATTTAAGAGTCAACCACATTGCTGTTGGTCTAAAGTTACATGTAGGCCAGGCCAGGTAAGGACAGCAGATTTCCTTCCCCAAAGGACATTAGTGAACCAGATGGGTTTTTACAAAAATTGACAATGGTTTCATGATCATCAATGGACTTTTAATTCCAGGTTTTTATTGAATTCAAATTACACCATCTGCCATGGTTGGATTCAAACCTAGGTCCCCAGAGCATTACTCTGGATCTCTGGATTACGAGTCCAGCGACAATACCACTCCACCATCACCTCCCCCTATCCAGTTTCCAGTGTCCATCCAGTTTCCAGGTTTTTTTGGAAAAAAACCAAGAAAAAAAGCTGAAAATGCACAGCAAGTCAAGTCGCACCTGTGCAGAAACAGAAATCAGTCAGTTGCTGTTCAAAGTAAATGCTTCAATTCCATTTGGCTTCATGGTGAATGAGCAGAAAATATTTGGCCATTTTATTAAGAAAAATAATATCCAAATGTAAAAAAAAATGTTTTCATAAAACCGCTAGATAAAATTAATAACAGAGTATAGTATTGGAACTGTACTGTAAAACTGACAGTATAAAGACTAAAAGTCTTGAAGCTTTAAGAGCCCCATTCTTCCACTCCAAATCGGTGAAGGATACACCCAACCTAATCCCATCCTAAACAGACAGGAAATCACTTTAGATTTCCTTTAAATGCTTTATCATATTTATATTGAGACCACTTTAAACTGGTTTAAAAGCACTGCCAGCTAATTATGCTTGGCACAAAAGAGGCATTGGTCTGGCTAGATGACAATGAACCGTGTTTCCCGGTCTCTAGAAATCTGTTCAGTTCCTATGCATTGACCTTACTGATTAGGTAATATATTTTAGTATTACTGAGGTCAGCTACGAGTAAAACTTCTGATTCTCTCTACTGTCCCCTTACCATGACCTCCGGGTCAATCTCAGAAAAACAGTGGCTTCATCTGCGATTGAGCCTGGACACCTAATCAAAGCTCCAGAGCACAAGATTTCAACATGCCATTCTCATTCAGTGATTTTTATTCTGATTAAGCATAACATTCCTGCGTAAAATAACTATGCATTTATCAGCAATCATCAGTATATTCATTCTATGTTCTTGCAAAACTAGTTCTTTCAGAGCTAAATATTAGCTCATGAATTTAAGCAGTGTTGCAATGTGGATACAAATCAAGTGAGAACTAGATTGGGACTGCCAAAACTGAGCTCACTTAAGATTCTAAACAGTTGTCAATGAGAGAAAATTTTCACTTCTTTTCCCAATGTTGGATTTGAACCAGAAACAAAAGCCTATAAAACAGCCTGTTGGTCTGTCCAGCTTAACCTAATACTTTTTTTAGGTAGCTGTGCCACTGGCAGAATTGGCAATATTGCAAAAAAAGAAATGGGGCTCAAAGCTTTTGAATAAGGGACAATCTGTTGTGATTCCTTGAACTACATCACCTGTTAATGTTTTAATACTGGAAGCATTGGAACTGCATTGAGTTCCTAAGCAGACTCTAGGCACATTTCATAACACAGATTTTTTGTTTTCTTCTTCTATGGAATGCGAGCGTGACTGCCAAGACAGCATTTTCTACCCATCCTAATTGCCCTCGAGAAGGTGACGGTGAGCTGCCTTCTTGAACTGCTGCAGCCAATCTGGTGCAGGTACACCCACAGTGATGCTGGGAAGGGAATTCCAAGGTTTTGATCCCTTGACAATGAAGGAATGGCCATATATTTCCAAGTCAGGATGGTGTCTGGAATCCACTGCCCAAGAGTGTGGTGAAGGCAGTTTCAAAGGGTTGTTAGAAAAGGGAGAATTTGTAGGGTTATGCCGAGAAGGTGGGAAAGGGGAGAAGGTGGGGAAACAGCACTAGGTAAATTACTCGTTCAGGGATCCAGTACAGACACGATGGGCCAAATGCCCTCCTGTGCTATAACAATCATGTAATTCTGTGTCTGGCTTGGAGGGGAACTTGCAGGTGGGGTTGTTTTTCTCAGGTGTCTGTTGCCCTGTCCTTCTAGGTGGTGGAGGTTGTGGGTTTTGAAGGTGCTGTCAAAGGACCCTTCACGAGTTGCTGCACTACTTTTTGTATACAGAACAAACTGCTGCCACTGTGGACTGATGGTGAAGTGAGTAAATGTTTAAGTTGGTGAATGGGGTGCCAATCAAATCGGCTGCTTTGTCCTGGATGTTGTCAAGCTTCTCGAATGATACAGGAGCCACATTCAGTGGAAAGTATTCCATCACATCTCTGACTTGTGCCTTATGGATGGTGGACACCTTTGAGGAGTGAGGAGGTTAGTTATTCACCAAAAAATTCACAGCCTCTGACCTGCTCTTGTAGCCACAGTATTTATACGGCTGGTCCAGCTCAATTTCTGGTGTTTGAGGATGTTGAGAGTGGGGGATTCAGCGATAGTAATATCATTGAATGCCAAGGGGAGATTCTCTCTTGTTGGAGATGGTCATTGCCTGGCACTTGTGTGGCATGAAAGTTAATTGCCACTTAGCAGCCCAATTCTGAATGTAGAAATAGGAAGATAGGGAGAATCAACGCGTGGCTTGAGTCATGGTGCAGGAAGGAGGGTTTCAAATTCTTGGGCAATGAAACCAGTTCTGCTGGCAAGAAAGGAGAAGGCAATATCCAGTCTCCAGAGGAATTGGAAAGGTAGCAGAAAAATGATTTAAGAAAACAAAACCAGATCTTTCAGTCTGCAATAATGCCACAGCGGTTGCGGTTGGCCATGATTAAAAGTATGGCCTTACCTTTCTTGCCCTTCTAGCATGCCCAGAGTGAGGTGTCAGGCATCTTCGCCATGACCAGGACTGGTGAGGAGAAGAAGCGACAAGTCCTCACTTCCTCCTGATGTCACCAGCTCAAGTAATCCCCTTAAAGTCAGCAGGCTTTTGGTTTTATTTTAACCATTTCTAATGGTTAATCCTTTTAATTGCTGTTATGAGTTTATGTTGGGGTTGCTGGGGGTGGTGAAGTGGGTTGGGGTGGGTGGGAGGATGGAGGAGTTGGGGCGTGGAGGACTGAGGGATGGGGGTGTGCAGTGTAAGGGGTGTAAAGCAGTTGAGTATCATTAGGGGTGATGGGAGTGAGCATTGACAGGAGGCATTGGTTAGACCGGGCATGAGCATTGTGAGGGATGAGAGGCGTCGGCATTATAGGGGGTGCATGAGGTAAGCATTGTTCGGGGGGGGTTGGGATAAGCACTGTAGAAGGTACAGGCGGTGAGCATTATTTGGGGTGTCAGGAGGAGAGGCGAAGGGAGGCTGCATTGTCAGGGATGTGAGGGGGTGAGCATTGAAGGGCGGGTATGAGGGGGGCTGAGCATTGTTGAGAGCGCTGAGGGTGTTAGAATTGTTAGTGCTACAGTGATGAGCATTGTCAGGAGGGAGGGTGAACCTGTGGAGGTTGCCAGGGTGGGGAGGGGTGCTTATTAGGCCCTCTGGGTACAGCTCCCACTGTTAATCACTGTCCTATACCTGAGATTAACAGCGGGAGAAGGATAGGGTAAATGAATTAAGCCCATCAACACTAAAGTCAGTATTAGAGACATTCTCAGATGGGCCAGGCAGCATAATTTTCTCCATCAGAATTTTAAACTTCTCAGGTAAATAATGTACATGTGCGCTGGTTGGGACTTCCTCAGAGATCAGCAGCAAACATCTCAACATTCACCACTGTTGTCATTGGATGATCCAGGCCAGTATTTCAGATACCATGGCCCAGTTTTTCAGTTGCCATTAAGGTCAAGAACTGGTGCAAGTGCGATTTGAAAGTTTGTTGTTCATTATGCCTTTGGGATGACTTCAATTTTCAAAGCGAACTTGGGGAAGAGGGTGTTAGGAATCCGTTCGCCTCCAATTAATGCCCTGTTAAGCTCTTTGGAGAGCTTGTTAATGGATCAGGAGGATGAGAATGTAATTTTCAATTTCGAAATTGGCAAACCTGAACAGTCTGGTGCATGTTAGTGCACAACATTCGGGCTCAATGCAGAGGGATGTTAAAGTTTTTTTATCAGGTAAAAAAATCTCATCACCTTGGGGATCTTGCAGCAGATTGTGTGCATTACCTCTCGTTTGGGTATGGCCACTTTCATGCCAATTAGGCTGCTGGTCCTCGAGCTACCAATTCTCTTCTGCAAAACAGTAGCAGTCCAAATCGTGGCTGCTGTCTGCATCTGCTGCTCATGCATTACAGCAGTTCCTACCTGCTGGCTACGGATATCACTAATAGAGCACTCAGCTCACCTCCGCCCTCATTAGGGCATTTATATTTAAAGATAGGTTCACGTGAGCAACGCATATGCAGCGTGTGGTTGGGCCAGGAAATTATTCAAGCAGCAGGTTTCCAGCCTCAAATTGAAAATCAAGCCCTAGAAATCTGAAACAAAAACACTGGAGACTCTCAGCAAATGAAGCAATGTTTGTAAAATGATTAAGTGTAGAATAAGGGAAAGATAACTTATTCAAGCAATGTTTAAAATGAAAAGGGACAATGATAAGAGAAATTAGAGAAATAAAAGACATAGGGCAGAATTTTCAGGTTAGCGGGCAGGCACAATCAGCAGGCCCAGGGTTGAACGGGAAATGGGCCACCATGCCGATCGCAATTTCACGCTGGCAGGTCCATCCAGTGTGAAATGTAGCTCCCCAATGGTCGGGAAGGGATGGGTGGGGGTGGGGCCTGGTGCCTGTCGGCCACCGGGTCCAATGGCAACCTGGTGATTGGTATGAAAATAGCACAGGCAGACCATTGAAGGCTGCCACGGAAAAACATCTCCGCTGCATTTTCAATATGCACCTTATGGAGTCGAGTGCAGCTGGATACGGCAGATGGGAGGGCAGGTTGGGTGGGCACTTGGTCCCCTGGCTTTTCCAGTGAGCACCTCGCAGTCCTCCTGGAAGTGCTGGCTGCCAGGAGGGACATCCTTGTCCCCAGAGATGGGAGGAGGAGGCCACCGCACCTCACAAAGAGGGCATGGGAGAAGGTTGCAGCGCTGGTTAGCAGCCATGATGTGGTGTGGCGCACAAGGGTGCAGTACCAAAAGAGGTTCAATGACCTGCTGTGCTCAGGAAGGGTGAGTACCATGTTGGCATGGATCAGTATGTTGAAGTGTTAAGGTGTGGCCATCCTCCCGTGGACCTCAGAGGTGCAAAAGCCTGAGTTCCAACTGTAAATGATGCCAGAGCTAGCCAAGGGGGTGAGTCTTGGCTGCTTGGACTGAGTGCATCGCGGCTCGACAGCCACAACTTGGATGTGCCCTGCAAGGCATTCCTCAGCTGGGGTGGCCAGGCTGCAATGGCGCTGCAGGTAGAGAGTGGACTAATCAATGTTCCTCTGTCCTTTCAGGAGAAGATGAGTTATAACCAATCAGAGAGGTCGTGTACAGGCGGAGGCCCGCCCAACCTGCTGCTGCTGACCAGGTTTGAGCAGGGCGCCCCAGAGCTGGAGAGTCAGCATGCTAAACATGCAACCAGGCGCAGAGAGGCAGGGGTACCAGAAAAAAGTAAGAGTGCAGTGCACAGAGGTGAGAGTTTCAGATTATGCAACAATTCTAGTGTAGTCTCTTCACTGATGGAAGCCTCAAACCTGGACTCCCCATTGATCGTTGAAAGATGATGGCATCATCTTGCAGATTTCCATTGTCTCACCAGTATGCCTGGCATGCACAGTGGCAGCGTGATGACTTTAACGAATGACATGTCCTTGTTCTCCCTTAGGTTTCCCAGCACAAACTCGGTCTCTGGAGCCCTGAAGCAGGGGATCGCTGGGCTTCATTTGCACCTGCATCACACCCGCTCCCTGAATCAGGCACCAGCGCAGATACCAGCACCTCGGTGAGCATTAGATTGGCAGCCAGAATGTCGGTGCACATTGGTGAGGGCACTTCACACTCACTTGAGGTGCAGGCAAAAGCAAAGAGTGCCCAGGGCACCGGCAGTTAGAGAACTGCTGGGGACCACGACGATGCTCAGTCAAAGGCAAATGATGAGCCTCTGGAGTCCTCCATTAGGCAGCAGATGCTGGATGTCCAGCGAGATGTGCGGGAGGATCTGGTGGAGATTCATGAGGGTTCGAGTGCCATGGTCTTTGTTGCGGAGGAGAATGTGCACTGTGTTGGCCCTCATGGCCAAGCGCACTGCCTCCTCCATTGAGAGAGTGGAAACTCTCATGGAGAGGCAGCTCCAGGGACAGAATCAGGAGTTCCTGGGGTTGCGCTCAGACCTACAAGCCCTCACACAGGCAATGATCTCAGGTGATCAATGCCAGTGTGGAAGATGGATGAAGCACCCAGTATCCCAGCTAGGTGCCCATTCATCAATGGTGAGCAGGGAGGGCAAGAATGGCCTCCTGCTGGCACACAACCTGCTTGTCATCTCTGCGGGCTCCTCTCAGGGCGCTCTGGATGATGACAGCAGCTCTTCCGCCCGTCCATCAGTGAACGTGGCATCTGATGAGGCTGCAATGACTGGGAAGATGACAGGCGCGGCACTGGCCACTCCATCCCGGATGGGGCCAGCACAGGCTCCACTGGCCAGAGGATGACCACCAAGGGCATCAAGGCCAACAAGACAGCAGAGTCAGTAGGCTGCCTGCAATGCCAGTGCCAGTGAGGGTGGGCACCAAGACATAGCACTTGGAAACCTAAGTTAAAGGCACCAGGAGCACGAGAAGGATAGTTCATGGGTAATTTTCTACTCATTTATGTTTGGTTTATATGTCTGCTGGCGTGGACATCAACACCAGTAATGGTAATGTCATTATGCATTCAATGTAAATGTAACAATAACATTAAATTTGCTTTGGTTCCGATGGCCTGAGTATGCTTCACCTTTTTTCTTTCTGGTGCAGGGTACGTCAGAATGTAATGCTGGACGTGAGTGGCTGGATACTTTATTGCACAGGCATTGAGTGAACTTTGGCTGCAAATGAAAGGGTCACTTCAGACATCTTAGATGGAGGTGGCAGTCCTGGCATGAGGTGGAAGTGGATCTTTGGCAGCCAAGCTGAAGAGGTGTGGGGTCAAGGCGTCCCTGGCGTCCATTTCCTGGAGGTTACCGAGGTCTGCCTCCACACCCTCAGCGTTCTCCTCACTGTGCTCCTCTTCTGACTCATTACTGGATTCATTATCTGTGGCCTGTGGAGCTGGGTCAAGATCCTCTTCCTCCTGTGGGCCTCCCCTTGCCAGTGCCCGGTTGTGGAAGGCGCAGCATGCAACCACTATCAGTGACACCTGCTCTGGGGGGTATTGTAGTGCACCCCCTGAATGTTCCAGATGTCAGAAGCGCATCTTGAAAAGACCTATGGTCCTCTCTACCACTGCCCTGTGGAAGTATGATTCCTATTACAACGCTGCTCTGCCTCTGTTTTTGGGTGGTGGAGAGGCATCAGAAGCCACCTTTTCAACAGATAGCCCTTGTCACCCAGCAGCCATCCATCCAGTCGGACTGGAGCACTGAAGAGCCTCGGCACCTGGGAGTGTCTCAGGATGTAAGCGTCATGGGAGTTGCCAGAGTACCTTGCACAGACTTGCAGAATATGCATCCTGCGGTCACACACTATCAGCACACTCATGGAGTGGAATCCCTTCCTGTTGACAAAGGTACCTGGCTGACCCACTGGCACCTTGATGGCCACATGTGTACAGTCTATGGAGCACTGGATGTGGGGGAAGGCAGCAATCGCTGCAAAACCTCTCGCTCGTACAACCTGGCTGGCCTCATCCATACGGTAAAGAATCAATATCAGTAGCCGCCTGAACAGCTTCTGTCACCAGCTTCACCTAACTGTGGGCAGCTGATTAGGGGACTCCACACAGATCCTCCACTGAGCCCTGAAAAGAGCCAGTGGCATAGAAGTTGAGAGCCACTGTGATTTTTAGAGCCACTGGCATGGGGTGTCCACCCACACAGTTGGAGCTGATCTCATGCCCAATCATCTGGTAAATGGACGTGACAGTCTCACTTGAGAGGCGGAGCCTCCTTCAGCATTGCACCTCAACCCTGGCAGCAGGATAGTGGCGTCTTCTGCAGCCCCTTCCACCTTGGACTTCCTGCTGACCCTTCACCCCTTCTGCCTGGGCCTATCCTCCCACAGGTCCCTCTCCTGAAAGCTGCATTGGGACATGTGGCCTCCTCTCTCTTCTGCCCCTCTCTTCCTCTTCAGAGGAGGTGCCACCAGCAGAGACCACAATCCCCATTACTAGGGTAACGGAAGGCAGTCTGAAACCTGGAAGGGTCCACACGGTCTGAATCCTCCAGGGGCCTTGGAGTCCTGAAATGAAGCCTGGAAATGCTTACAATGAAGTCCGAACAGAGGTGAAACAGCTAAGTACCAGTAAGCAACCAGCAGCAAACTATCTCCAAAACTCCTCACTACTCACACTGGCAAGGCTGCTGACCCTTTTTATCCTGCACTTGGATGAGGTTTAGCAAATTGGCAGCTGCCCGCCTGTCCATTTTGCCTATGTGACGAGCACAAAATCGCACAGGCAATGTAAAATCTAGCTGAACTGCCCTTTTAATGGTCTTAACTGGCTTCGTAATTGATGGTGGGCGCGGCTCCAACTCCCGCGCCTGCCGACCAAAATATCGCCCAAGTGCGCAGTGATGCTGTGACGCTTGCCCAACATCATCATGTGCTATTTTAAGCTCAAGCAGATTGGGCACATGCCCAGCCACTCAAAATTCTGAAAAATTCTGCCCATAGAAAATCTAAATAATTCAGTCCTTTCTTGATCGTGGAGACCAAATGTAGATCGGGCAATCACTTTGCTAAACTCTTACATTTTTTCCACAAATGCGGCCCTGAGTTCATTGTTGCTTATCATTCTCCAACCCTCTACCACTCTGATCTCTCTGTCTTTGGCCTCATATATTATCCCAATGAACTTGAACGCAAGTTCAGATAACAGCACCTCATATTTCAGCTGGGCAATCTACAGCCGCCGGGCCTTAATATAGACTTTAACCACTTCTCACCTTAGCCACAGTTCCCATTTTCTCTCTGACAGTACATGCTGGTAATGTTGGATGGGTCTGCCAGCACTTTCTAGGCATAGAATATAACAGCAGGCAGGTTATGGTGGAACTGTATAAAATGCTGATTAGGCCACAGCTAGAGTATTGTGTGCAGTTCTAGAACCTGCATTATAGGAAGGATGTGATTGCACTACAGAGAGTGCAGAGGAGGTTTACCAGGATGTTGCCTGGGCTGGAGAGATTTAGTTATGAGGAGAGATTGGATAGACTGGGGTTATTTTCCTTGGAGCAGAGGAGATTGAGGGGGGACATGATTGAGGTGTACAAAATTAAGAGGGGTATAGATAGGGTAGACAGGAAGGAACTTTTCCCCTTGGTGGAGGGATCAATAACAAGAGGGCATAGATTTAAGATAAGGGGCAGGAGATTTAAAGGGGATGTGAGGAAGAATTTTTTCACCCAGAGGGTGGTGGGAATCTGGAACTCACTGCCTGAAAGGGTGGTAGAGGCAGAAACCCTCATAACATTTAAGAAGTATTTGGATGTGCTCTTGCGATGCCGTGGCATACAAGGCTAAGGGCCTTGTGCTGGAAAATGGGATTAGAATAATTAGGTACTTGTTTGACCAGTGCAGACTCGATGGGCCGAAGGGCATTTTTCTGTGCTGTAGATCTCTATGACTCTATGGGAGAGGAGTATGTTGTTGATTGGGTAGGGATCCACTCGCTGTCAAAGCCATCTGCGTTCTTGGTGTTAATCTGCCCCTTTCCTTCCAACTGTTACCTGCAGCACTAAAACTTGTTCCACTTTGCTGGGTTTTCACACTCTGCTTTGCCAACTTAGTTACATTGCTTTAATTGTCCATATATTCTCTGGATCTCATAAATATGCTTCTTATTTCTCAAGTTACTCAAGATAATGCAATTCTTGTAGAATTGTCTGATTTCCTGAATTTAGGGGTGTGTGGTACAAATTGTGGTATTTTTCCTGTAATGATAATTATCTTTTGAGTTTCAATTTTTTTATATTAATAGTCTTTATCTTCACCTGTTGCTCAAATTTTTCACCTATGAAATGGAGCAATCAAATGAACTCCACTTCTTTGGCGTACTATTTGAGAAATCTGCTGGGGTATTCTCTACTATGGTCTACTGCAAGCCTATATTCACTGGTCAATTGGAATTCTTACAGTTCCACACGCTATAAGATTGATCTTAATGGCAATCTTGTAAATAGGATCCGAGTGATTTGTTCACCGCGCAAGCTTGATGCTGAAATAGGACACATCAAAGGCATCCTGCAGGATAATAGCTATCCTAATCAGATCATTTCGTGCTGTATATCACACAAACTCGTAAATAGGCCTAAGGTGGTCACTTTCGGCCCTGAAAAGTATCCAGCTTACCTCAGATTACCCTGCAAGGTATCTCAAAATTTGAGCAACAGGTGAAGCTAACTTTTTCATGCTGCTATAATGCAGTAGCAACGCAAGTGGTATTCACCACTGACAGGATGCTGCCATCAAGCCAAAAAGGCGTTCTGCCTAAATGAGGTAATGCGGTACACGAATTTCAGTGCCAGTGCAATGCTAGGCTGTATGTCCCAAATACTGATAGATCATGTCAAAGGGCATGTCCCAGTTGCTGTTCGCAATGGGCAGGTCCAGACCAACCAGCCCATGCTTTTGAAAGTCAAAACACAGAGTCTAACATCCCGCAATTGGACAACATTTGCAAAAGAATTCTCAATGTGCAAAGAATTACAGTGACAACCAATTTAAGATTGTCAGTCGGGCTTGCAGTGTGCAGCATTTGCATGTACTGGAAGCTACATATATTAATACACAGGGCCCTGTTCTTTGTAGACAGAAAGAACATGTACACACATTGTGCCTGTTTCAGCTAAACAAAATAAGTGACAGCCATTCGCTGACTCATTCCTCAGGTCAATGCCTTGACCATTAAGTGTCAAGCTGCCTGGTTTAAATTTCAAACAGTGTTTGGCAGTTAACTGTCAGTCACTATCAGTGGTGCATTCTCTATGGCAATGCCACTTTCCAAGCAATCAGCACTCTCTTCACATACAGTGTAAATTGTTGTTTTCCCCTTGTATTTGTATTCTTGTGTGTGTCCTGATGAGTGCAGGACGAAAAGCTTAGAGCTGTCTTTTTTAATATTTTTGAATCTGGTGAGCCCCAACAAAATTTGATTAGAATTACAGTCTATGCAGAGAAATTTCTGCACACAAAGTGTTAAGATTTGGAACATACTAGCTGAAAGTATTGCAGAATCAGATTCTGTAGTAACTTCAAAATGTAATTTGACATGTATTTAATAGAACTAATTTACAGGGCTATGAAGAAAAAGCTAGGGTGAGATACTAAATTTAACAGCTCTTTCAAGAGCCAGCACAGGCATAATGGGCTGAATGGCCTCCTTCTGTACTGTTAAGTTTTATTATTCTATAATGTCTATTTATTGCATTAGTAACCAACAAGTGTCTCATGAGCTGCATGCAACTCCTAAGAGTAGCATTTTGTAACAATTCAAATGTAAAATTGCTTAATAAAATATAAAATTCTGAACAACACAGACATGATCAACCACAATAAAAAGCACATTCTTTTCATGAGAGAATCAGAGAGGGAGAGTAGATGGAGAATTAAAGGAAGAGAATGCCTCCACAACTGCCCAATAAGATATATGTTTTCAACAATGGGTTGAAAGGGTTCATATTCAGAATGGGGAGTGACAAGGTATTGGAGGTGTTGGCACACTTAAAAGTGGACAAATCTCCAGATCCGGATGACTTGTGTCCCAGACTGCTAAGGGAGGCAAGGGAGGAGATCACAGGGGCTCTGACCCAAATCTTTAATTCCTCTCTGGCCATGGGGGAGGTGCCAGAGGACTGGAGAACAGCTAATACGATTCCACTATTTAACAAGGGTTGCAGAGATAAGCCAGGGAACTACAGACCAGTGAGTCTCACGTCGGTGGTAGAGAAACTGTTGGAGAAAGTTCTGAAGGAGAGAATCTATATCCACTTGGAGAGGCAAGGTTTGATCAGGGATAGTCAGCATGGCTTTGTCAGAGGGAGGTCATGCCTAACAAATTTGGTTGAATTTTTTGAGGAGCTGACCAGGTGTGTAGACGAGGGTAATGCAGTTGATGTAGTTTATATGGATTTCAGCAAAGCCTTCGACAAGATCCCACATGGGAGGCTTATAAAGAAAGCAAATGCACAGGGGATACAGGGTAATTTGATAAGGTGGATTCAAAATTGGCTTAGTTGTAGGAGACAGAGGGTGATGACAGAAGGCTGCTTTAGTGACCGGAAGACAGTGTCCAGTGGTGTACCACAGGGATCTGTGCTGGGTCCTCCATTATTCGTTATTTATATAAACGACATAGATGACTATGTGGGGGGTAGGATTAGTAAGTTTGCGGATGACACAAAGATTGGCTGGGTAGTTAAAAATGAGGTTGAGTGTCTTGGGCTACAGGAAGATATAAACGGGATTGTCAAATGGGCAGATAAGTGGCAGATGAAATTTAACCCTGAAAAGTGTGAGGTGATACACTTTGGAAGGAGTGATTTGACAGGGAAGTATTGAATGAACGGCATGACACTAGGCGTGTGTCCATAGATCTCTGAAGGCAGAGGGGCATGTTACTGGGGTGGTGAAAAAGGCATATGGGACACGACTTTATAAATCGAGGCATAGGTTACAAAATAGGGAGGTCATGTTTAGAGTTGAATAGAACCTTGGTGAGGCCACAACTGGAGTACTGTGTGCAGTTCTGGTCAACACATAATAGAAAGGATGTGATTGCATCGGAGGGGGTGCAGAGGAGATTCACTAGGATGTTACCTGGGATGAAACATTTAAGTTATGAAAAGAGGTTGGATAGACTTGGGTTGTTTTTGTTGGAGCAGAGAAGGCTGAGGGGCAATCTGATTGAGGTGTACAAGATTATGAGGGGCATGGACAGGGTGGATAGGGAGCAGCTGTTCCCGTTAGTTGAAGGGTCAGTCACGAAGTGACTAAGTTCAAGGTGAGGGGCAAGAGGTTTAGGAGGGAAGTGAGGAAAAACTTTTTTACCCAGAGGGTGGTGATGGTCTGAAATGCGCTGCCTGGGGTAGGGTGGTGGAGGCGGGTTGCCTCACATCCTTTAAAAAATATCTGGATGAGCACTTGGCACATCATAACATTCAAGGCTATGGGCCAAGTACTGGTAAATGGGATTAGGTAGGTAGGTCAGGTGTTTCTCACATGTCGGTTCCGACTCGATGGGCCAAAGGGCCTCTTCTGCACTCTGTGATTCTGTATGCAATTTTCAAGTTGCTGCCTATGTCCTGCCTATCAGGTAACACAAATCAGATCTGAATTCATGAATATACGAACTGACTATCTTCTGGGAAATGCAAAAAACAGAGAAAAACCCATTTAGATAAATTCCACTCCAACTTCTTTAAGGAAACAAACTGCTCCAGAAGACAATGGTGCATGACAGTCTAAGCTGACTAACTATTCGCTCGCCTTCTCTCAAGTGTAAGAGGACATAGATGCCGATTAAATGTGGAAAATTAGATATACAGCAGAATAAACTTTGTTGCACAGACGTTTGTAAGGCTGTGGAATGTAATACCAGAATCGGTGATGGAAGCAGAGACCACATTAACATTTAAGAATTGGTCAGAGAGGTAGATGAAGTTTTTTTCCAGAGGGTGCAAGTGAAAGCTCTATGAAAATTATTGACTGTTAACCAACCAAATTCCCTATCTATAAATTTTAGAGACATGATTTTTACTTGCACCATGTCCGTCCCTATTCAGGATGGAAGAAACTCATTATCCATTTTAAAAGATTTAGTTGTGGTTCATTCAATCATGGTAGTTTGTATGAACAATATTACTCACATTCGGTAGTGCATCTAGCAAAACTATTTTACAAGTCATTATTTTTCTGATCAAGCCTTTAATTCAGTTAGAAATGCAATCAATTGTTGCAGTGAAATCTTAAGCATTAAATATATGCAAAATTAAAATATTGAACTAGGACAGTAAGACAATAGATTGAATTTTACCACAGGCTCCAGGACCCCACGTTGGACAAAATGAGGGTCCCTAAGCCACACTTGCCAGCAGCAGGACTGGCTCAGCAATGTTCCAGAGGTGGCCTCCTAATTGACTGCCTCCAAGCTCACCATTTAGTTAAGGACAGCAGATGAGTTGAAGATGCTGGCGGCCAAATCAGAGGTCTGGCAGCTTTGAAGCCTCAGCTTCCTACAGGCAGAGGTCTACGCTGCTGAGGCAGCATGGGAATTCACCCTGTCTTGGAATATATCACCGTTCCCTCACTGTGCTAGGACAAAAAACTGGAACTCCCTCCTTAACAACATTGTGGCACCTACACCACATAGAGTGCAGCAGTTCAAGAAGGCGGCTCAACACTCTCTTTTTAAGGCTATTCAGGATGGGAAATAAATGCTGGCCTTTCCAGCAAGGCTCACATCCTAAGAACAAATGAAGTAAAATCAAAAACATTAATTCCTAGGCTATCACCTGCTATTAAACGCAGCCATAGAGCTTGTATACAAAATAATAATTCAAAATTTCTTACCTTGCATTGTCTTTTTTGTGGGTTCAGAAAAAAGTGGAATGAGGAGGAGGAAAATGAGGTATACAAATGATAGCCCATTGTATCGGAACAAACAAGCTGAAAGACAAGTGAAAAAGGATAATTATTTCTGCACTGTGAGAAGTAATATGGATTAATGTTTATCACCAAAAGGCAAATTATGGATTACTTATTTGCCCAATGTTTAAGTAAAACTTATTAATAGAGATAATAATGGGATAGCTTTCTCATGTATCATTCAAAAGATAGCTGGCGGGATATGGGATATTCCGCATCCATCCGCCTGCTGCCGCGATTCTTCTGGTCCCACCACAAGTCAATGGACTTCTGGCTGGGGTGCCACCTCGCCTGTGGCGGGTCCCGCCCGCAACGGAGCCAGGAAATCCCAGCCAGTTTCTTAATTAGCTACCAATTTAAATTTTTTTATTCATTCATGGCTTTTGTGTGTCGCTGTCTAGGCCAGCATTTATTATCTAGCCCTAATTGCCCTTGTTCAGAGGGCATTTAAGAGTCAACCACATTGCTGTCAGCCTGGAGTCACATGTAGGCCAGACCAGGAAAGAACAGCAGATTTCCTTCCCTAAAGGATATTAGTGAACCAGATGGGTTTTTACAACATTCGACAATGGTTTCATGGTCATCATTAAGACTTTTATTTCCAGATTTTTTTATTGAATTCAAATTCCACCATCTGCTGGGTCCCCAAAGCATGACCCTGGATCTATGGATAATTAGTCTAGCAACAATACCACTACGCCATCGCCTTGCCATAATTTTAATATCTCAACAAAAGTGAAATACTGTGGATGCTGGAAGTCTCGATTAAAAACAGAAAATGCTGGAACAGCTCAGCCATTCAGGCAACATCTGTTGAGAGCAAAATAAAGTTAATTTTCCCAATCGGATTTCAATCCCAGCATTGGCCTCAATTTTGGGTAGGGAACCCTGAAGTGGCCATGGTAGGCCGTTGGTCACAATCATCCCAGAGCCTGCCAGTTAAGAGGCCATCCCTGGAATTCTGATCTATTTAAATATGGCAGGAAGAGCTCAATAGAAGGGTCCATAGCAATGTCCGGCCGGCAACACTGCTAGGAGATGGGCATTGATGAGGCTCAAAATGGAGGCGATCTCAGCAGTAATGGGAGAAATTAGAAACAACTCAAGGCCGCAGCTGTCATGCTGTTATTGTTGAAGGAAAGCCCCTGCACAGCCCCTCCAACGCTTGTAGCCATGGCTTTGGCTGTTGCATCCAAACAGATTTGTGTCGGGGTGAGTGAAAGGAGGCATCAATGGCCATGTCATACCCCCAGGATGCCACCTCCAGTTAAATGACTTACTCTGGCCTCATCAAGGGCGAAGGGCGGCAGGGGGGATGGAGGTGGATGGTCCACCATCAGGAATATCCCACTTGCAACATCACCTTTCCCCCAATGCGGCTGGGCAGCCGCTGGACATTAACTCTCTCGTTCAAGTACAGGAACACTCTAATGGCCGAACTGACAAACTACTTTACAACTTTGCTCCAAGTCCCGCCACCTAGCCCACCTCTGCAGGACCAGGAAAATTCATCTCAAAGTTTCAGGTCGATGACTTTTTTTCAGAATTGATGAAAGGTTATCAACATGAAAAGTTAACACTGTTTCTCTCATGCTGCTTGACCTGCTGGGTATTTTCTGTTTTTATTAAATATTCAGATATGAATTGAATAGTGTTATGATCCTGGACTAGACCCCTAAATTTTTAGTTAGGGACCAGTAACATTTTGTTTAAGGTAGACAAAAATTGAGATCCAAGGTACATACTAAGAATAAAGCCACAAGATTCTACAGTTTTTGAACAAACAAACTAAACTTTACAGTACAAGGTCTGAAAGCTAAAACAATTTACAATATCTATCTTATACTCTAACATTCAGAACCAACATGAGAAACATGTGAATTAACAGGCAAACTGTGGTCGAACACACTAAATTCCACAATAAATGGCATATGCAACCAAGACAGATCCCACAAATTTCTCAACAACCCACCCAGATGTCAGTAAACACTGTGAGTCAGCCAATCTCTTTGAAACTCTGTCTCTCTCATGAGGGATTCCAAATTTTTCACTATTGAAAATCAAGTCTCTGAATTCCCTCAAAGCTGCTCCAACTCGGACTGCCCCAATGACTGCTCACCTCACAGGATTCAATCTCGTCTCCTGAGGCTATGTCCCCCTGGATTCCCGAGACTGAACTCCAGAACCAACTCACAGGCACTACTTCATCTCTTCAGTCATGCAAAGAACACTAATGCTCCATAGGGTTACCCTTATCCAAACAGCCCGCAGTAAGGAGTCACCAATTTTCTGCTGCCTCTTCAGCTCTCCAAGGCTTCTCTCAAACCCTCTCTCCTTGAAGCCTGTCAACCATTGCAGATTTATAACTTGGAATCTCTTTCTTTGCTTCTCCCCCTGGTGGTTTCCTACCAGTGGTCTTCTCCTCCCAGTGGCTCCTTCCCCAGTCCTCTCTCTGTGGGACCTCTCCCTGTCTCCTCTCCTTGGGTTCCTTCTCTGGGTTCCATCTTTGGGATGTTTCCCTATCCCCTGTACTGGGACTCTTCTCCAGTGAGGTGCCCACTCCTGGGTCCTGTGATCCAGGTTTTTGCACTGTTAGGAAATATATAGCTTTAAGTTTAATTCATATTTGTATTTGGGTGTTAAGAAAGGTGAAACCTGGTTTTAGTTTCATTCAAAAGTTTATGAGTTGGGTGCTTGGAGGTCTGAGGCCCTGTTTGTATACACGCATTTTTAATAAGGTTTTACAATGCTTAAAGTGAAGAGATGGGTTACCAAGGGGTTAGTAGTTTAGTGAAGTTAAAAAAAACATAAAGTAGAAAAAAACTGTGCTGTTGCCTAGCAACAGGGGACCAGGGAGACACAGAGAGGCAGGGAAATACAGAAGGGATTTCAGTAAGTGTTTGTATACCAAAGAGTCAGGCAGAAGGTCTAATGTCTCTAATAAGAAATCCTGCAAGTCCACTGGGGAACTGAGTTTAAAGAACTCATGTATTTGCTCTGAAGTTTAAGTAATAGTAAGTTTAGATCACAGTTTTTTGGGGTGTCTCACAGGGAGATGCTAGCTGAAGAAAAGCATCTGGTGAATGTTCAGAAATCCACCAGAAAAAAAATTTGGAACTGAGCTAACCCAACCAAGAAACCTTGGTGTTGAAACAGGAGTAAATCTTCAATGGGGTTTTGTGTCTGTAAGGGTTGCATTATTGGAGCAGGAGGCTTCACAAATATCCCCATCCTCAATGATCATCAGTGCAAAAGATGAGGCTGAAGCATTTGCAACAATCTTCAGCCAGAAGTGCTGAATGAATGACCAATCTTGGCCTTCTCTGGAGGTTCCCAGCATGACAGATGCCGGTCTCCTGCCAATTCAATTCACTCCATGCGACATCAAGAAATGGTTGAAGGCACTGGGGACTGTAAAGGCTATGGGCCCTGACAATATTCCGGCAATAGTACTGAAGACTTGTGCTTCAGAACTTGTTGCACCCGTAGCCAAACTGCTCCAGTACAGCTACAACACTGGCATCTACCCTGGAAAATTGCCCAGGTATGTCCTGTACACAAAAAGCAAGACAAATCCAACCCAGCCAATAACTGCCCCATAAGTCTGCTTTCAATCGTCAAAGTAATGGAAAGGGTCATCAACAGTGTTATCAAGTGCACTTGCTTAACAATAATCTCACTGATGCTTAGTTGCGTTCCACCAGGGTCACTCAGCTTCTGACCTCATTACAGCCTTGGTTCAAACATGGACAAAAGAGCTGAACTCCCGATGTGTGGTGAGAGTGACTTCCCTTGACATCAAGGGAGCATTTGACTGAGTATGGCATCAAGGAGCCCTAGCAAAACTGGAGTCAATAGGAATCAGGGAGAAACTCTCCGTTGGTTGGAGTCATACCTAGCACAAAGGAAGATGGTTGTTGGAGATCAATCATCTCAGCTCCAGGACATCACTGCAGGAGTAGTGTCCTAGGCCCAACCATTTTCAACTGCTTCATCAATGACCTTCCTTCCATAAGGTCAGAAGTGGCGATGTTCGCTGATGATTGCACAATGTTCCGCACCATTTGCAACTCCTCAGATACTTGAAGTAGTCCATGTCCAAATGCAGCAAGGCCTCGACAATATACAGGCTTGGGCTGACAAGTGGCAAGTAACATTCACGCCATACAAGTGCCGGCAATGACCATCTCTAACAAGAGAGAATTTAACCATCGCCCCTTGACATTCAATGGCATTACCATCACTGAAACCCTTGTGTCAACATCCTGGGGCCATTGATCATTAACTGAACTGGACTAACCATATAAATACTGTGGCTACAAAAGCAGGTCAGATGCTAGGAATCCTGTGGCAAGTAACTCACCAAAGCCTGTTCACCATCTACAAGGCACAAGTCAGACATGTGATGGAACACTTTCCAATTGCCTAGATGAGTGCAGCTCCAACGACACTCAAGAAGCTTGACACCATCCAAGACAAAGCGGCGTGCTTGATTTGCACCTCCTACTTAACTCCCTCCACCGCCAACATACATTGGCAGCATTGTGTACCATCTGCAAAATGCACTGTAGAAACTCACCAAGGCTCCACTGACAGCACCTTCCAAACCCACGGCTGCTACTATCTAAAAGGACAAGGGCAGCAGATACATTGGAACACCAACATCTGCAAGTTCTCTTCCAAGCCAGTCACCATCCTGACATGGAAATATATTGCCATTCCTTCACCGTCGCTGGGTCAAAATCCTGGAACATCCTCCCTAACAGGACTGTGGGTGTAACTATACTGCAGGGGCTGCAGTGGTTCAAGAAGGCAGCTCACCACCACCTTTTCAAGGGTAATTAGGGATGGGCAATAAATGCTGGCCTTGCCAGCGATGCCCACATCCCATAAATGAATAAAGAAAACAGATAAAAGGAATAGTGCAGGTTTGAACCATTTTCTTGTTGCTGTATTGAAATCTTCCCAACCTTTTTGTCCAATGTAATATTATTCATTTTCTCTTGCTTAATAAATGTCTTATTATTTGTGCTAACACTATACTGGCCGACTCTTGTGGATGTGTTCAGTAACTGACCTCCATGGTTTCTAAAAAAACAAAGTTAGGATTTACCAAACCAGGTTTCACCCTGGGATCTGACTTGTCTGGTATTAACATCAGCTGGGGTCATGACAGCGCTATTTCTTCCTGTGCAGGTGCATCGTCCCCTGCCCAAAGAACTCTAAAACATGAGACTGTGCACGCGCAACTCACTCCCGATCCACGCATGCACAGAAATTCGCGAGGCATGCTAGGACTTGTCATTCCCAACCTCTGCATGGGCATCAGTTCAGTCAGGATTCTTAACAATAGCCAAATAATGTAGCCTTGAGGCAATGATGCATAAACATCTTATTTGTTCAAAATAATACATTCATCATAAGATAAGGCATATAGGGAATTATCCTCCATCATGCTAAATCTATTATACTTAATAATAATATCATAGCTATCACATTTGTTTAATTGTGGACAATTGGAGCTCCTGTTCATACAAATTCATCCAGAAAGACATTCTTTCAGGCTCAACTTTTTCCTTGTTAAAGTTGATGTTAATGTTACCAGCATTCGGTTATATACCAAAACATTAATTTGGGAGTCTTACTTGCACAATATTGCACAGGTGGCCTGATAGTTTAAAAGAACACTCCTCCCTGATAATCAAGTTCAACTAAACAAAAATTCCATGGGCAGAATTTTCTGCCTGTCCGGCGGGCCGTGTGTGAGCAGGCGCAATCCCGATCGCTGCCCGTGATTGGGTCCACGCCGCAATTTTACGCGGGCGGGTCAATTAAGGCCCGCCCAGCATAAAATACGGCTCCCAAGGACAGCAGGAGTGGGCAGACGGGACTGCTATGACCACGGCGGCCTGTTTAAAAGAGCTCCTGCAACTTTACAAAGGCTGTGAAACATGGCCAGCAGAAGGGCTCCCCAGAGCGCTGCTGGTGAGCAGGCTGGCAGGATGGTAGGGCAGGGGAGGCACTGTGCCCCTCGTTTCCCAGGCGATTGCCTTGCTGCCCTCCTCGAGGAGGCGGCAGCACAGTGGGAGGTCCTCATTCCCAGGGAGGGGAGGAGGAGGCCCCCCCCCCCACATGACCAAACGTGCGTGGGAGGAGATGGCAGAGATAGTGAGCTCCAGCGACATGGTGCAATGCCACAAGCAT
Source organism: Carcharodon carcharias (assembly GCF_017639515.1). Lineage (NCBI taxonomy): Eukaryota > Metazoa > Chordata > Chondrichthyes > Lamniformes > Lamnidae > Carcharodon > Carcharodon carcharias. Next base: position 174,064,613 of record NC_054472.1, read on the forward strand.
TTCAACAACCTATTGCACTCGGGAAGGGTGAGTACCATGTTGGCATTGGTCACTTAATCCAGCACGTAGGCTTTATCCTCTGGCCAATCCCCTCCCCCCTACCCCCGCAAGTCTGAGTGTAGTTACTGCATTGAATCATTGATGGCATGTGTCCTTTGCTGGGTGGGCCAGCAGATATTGCCCATGCTTAGGTCACCCTGAGAGGGTGGTGGTGAGATGGGTTCTGCACCTGCAACATGTGATTCAGTGACATCCACATTACTGTTCTGGGGGCAACCTGGATGGTCTGTACCTAGGCGCAGTGCTGGAGCTGCAAAACATGTCAAAGTCATGGTGCTGACATGCTGGGAGGGGAGCTTCCAGGTGGCGGGGCACCGATCCATCTGCTGTCCTTTGCGTTCCACATGCTTGCGCTTCCATGCTTTGCAAGGTTAGACCGTTAAGTGCCAAATGTGGTGTAGGCAGCATCTGGCCAAGGGGGGGGGGGGGCGAGACAGGTCTGGCATCTTTGTGTGAGTGTGCGGCACCTGCAGGGTGAGGGGGGCACTGGAGCCCTGCAATGTCCCACTCTGATTGAGGTGGGATGGCAGTGAAGAGATTCCAAGTACAAGTTGCACTAATCAATGCTCTTCTCTCCTTTTTAGGAGAAGAATGCTAATAATGCCACTGAGGGGTTGAGGACTGGTGGAGGGCTGGCCCAGTTGACAATCATTGGCAGGTTCGAGTAGGAGGCCCTCAATCCGGAGAGGCGCCATACGCCCAGGTCCACCAGTGTCAGTGAGGCTGGGGTGCCACGGGCAGGTATGTTTGCCCAGCACTGAGGTCGCCATTTGTGTCCCAGCAGCCATGGCACTGCTGAATGTTCAGTGATTGACGTTTGCAACATGACTTGACCATTTCTCATGGAAGAATGAGCGCATAATGATCTGGGGAACAGGAATGCACACTGACATTGTCTCCATGTTAACTAATCAAATGTCCTTGTTCTTCCTTTCAGCATCAGCAGAGCAGGGTCGGGAGGAGGAGGCACAGGGGCCCCCTCTCACACTTGAGGGCCCTGAAGTCTCTGACCCACCAGCATCACATCATCTCTGCCAGGCAGGCACCAGCACAGATACAGTGGGAATTAGATCATCGGTTAGTATCCCAGGGCACAGTGGTGAGGGTACTTCACAGTCGCTGGAGGTGCTGGCAGAGACAGAGAGTGCCCATGGCGCCAGCAGTCGGAGGACTGCAGGGGACCAGACACATGCTCAGTCGATGTCTGATGATGTGCTCCTGGAGTCGTCCATGGGGCAACAAATGCTGGAAGTTCAGCAGGGTGTGCAGGAGGATCTGGCGGAGATACATGAGGCTATGCTTGGCTTGGTCTCCGTGGTGGAGGAGTCCACGTGGACCATCGCTAATGCAATGAGCCTCATGGCTGAGCACCATGCTTCCTCCATGGAGGGAGTGGCGACTTTCATGAAGGGGCTCCTCCAGGAGACCAATCAGGCTTCTTGGGGATGTGCTCAGACCAACAAACCCTCACATCGGCATTGACCTCAGCTGGTCAGTGCCAGTGTGGGTGATGGTCTGAGCACCAAGTTTCCCAGCTCGGTGCCCATCCATCTACGATAAGCAGGGACGTCCGAAGCGACCTCACATCAGCGCAGCAGCTGCCTGTCATCTCTGCGGGTTCCTCTCAGGGCGCTCCGGATGAGGGCAGCAGCTCCTCCTCTGCTCTGCCAGTGACCGCTACAACGACTGGGGAGATGCCAGCTGTGGAACTGGCCGCTCCCTCCCAGGTGGGACCAGCACATGCTCCACGGGCTAGAGGACAGCAGCCAAGGTCATTGAAGCCAACAGGACAGCACAGTGAGCAGGTTGTCTCAGATGCCAGTGCCAGCGAAGGGGGAGCACCTAGATGTAGCACCCGAAAGCGTAAATTTAAGGCAGCTTAGGCACACCATGGGTTTCTCACTGGTGCTTTTGTGTTGCCCCGCAATGAGGTCATGATTAGTTGGTGTGCTGTTTAACACCTTTGTCATTTTGTTTCCTTAAGTTCATTTTGTAATATCATTAAATTTAGACATTGACCATGGCTGAGGGTGACTATTTACCTCTGTTATGAGTGAGTTGTGTCACATCGCGCTTTATTGACAAGGCCCTTCATTAATGTTCCTATCCAGGCAGATTTGGCACTCATGTATCATAAATGAAGCCTGCAGCACAGGCTTCTGTTGGAGGTCCATCTGTGGTGTTCTAGCTGAAGGTTCATTGGATTAAAGCCTCCCAGATGTCCCTGCCTCCCTGGAGTATGCCCGGGTGAGTGTCTACCCCCTCAGCATTTCCCTGTGCGTGCTCATCCTCGGATCCACTGCTGAATTCATCGTGTGCAGCCGCAGCAACTTCATCTACATCTTCTTCGTCCACAGTGTTGCCCCTTTCCAGCGCAAGATTGTGGCGAGTGCAACATGCAACCACTATCAGCAACACACAATCTGGGGGGTACTGCAATGCCCTCCCTGAATGGTCCAGGCATCGGAAGCGCATTTTGAGAAGACTGATGGTTCTCTCCACCACAGCCCTTGAAGAGACGTGGCTCCTATTGTACCGCTGCTGAGCTTCTGTTCTTGGATGGCGGAGAGGCGTCATGAGCCACCTTCTGAGGGGATAGCCCTTATCACCCAGCAGCCATCCATCCAATCGGGCTGGAACATTGAAGAGCCCCGGCACCTGAGAGCGCCTGAGGATGAAGGCATTGTGGGAGCTGCCTGGATAGCTTGCACAGGCTTGTAGAATCTGCAGCTTGTGATCACACATTATCTGCATGTTCATGGAGTGGAAGCCATTCCTGTTGACGAAAGCACCAGGCTCACCCGGGCATACTCCAGGCTCACCTGCTGGTGCCTTGATGGCCACACGTGTGCAGTCTATTGCACCCAGGACCTAAGGGAAGCCAGCAATTCCTGCAAAGCCTCTGGTTTGCTCTGTCTGGCTGGCCTAGTCCCAGCGGTAGTGGACGATTGTCAATGCACGCCTGAACAGAGCGCCTCTTATCCCGCCCATGGATGAATTTTATTTCTTACCCGCCTGCCCATTGCGCCTGTGCACCGACCCGAAGATCATACAGGCACCTGAAAATCGGCGTCGATTGCTGATTTAAGGGCCATAACTAGCCCGTTAATTAATGACCATTGACACCAATTTGAGTGAGTGTGGCATCAAGGAGCCCTAGCAAAACTGGAGTCTATGGGAATTGGGGGAAAACTCCCCACTGGTTGAAGTCATACTTAGCACAAAGGAAGATGGTTGTTATTGTTGGAGGTCAATCACTCAGTTCCAGGACATAACTGCAGGAGTTCCTCAGGGTCATGACCTAGGCCCAACCATCTTCAGTTGCTTCATAAATAACCTTCCCTTCATCATAAGGTTAAAAGTGGGAATGTTTGCTGATGATTGTACAATGTTCAGCACCATTCGCAATGCCTCAGATACTGAAGCAGTCCATGCCCATATGCAGAAAGACCTAGACATCATTCAGGCTTGGGCTGATAAGTGGCAAGTAACATTCACGGTACCCAAGTGCCAGGCAATGACTATCTCTAACAAGGAAGATTATAACCATCTCCCCTTGATGTTCAATGGTATGACCATCACTGAATCCCCCACTATCAACATCCTGGAGTATCACTGACTAGAAGCTCAAATGGACCAGCCATATAAATACTGTGACTACAAGAGCAGGTCAGAGGCTGAGAATTCTGTGGTGAGTAATCCATCTCCGAACTCCCCAAAGCCTGTCCAACATCTACAAAGCATAAGTTCGAGGTGTGATCACGTACTCTCCACTTGCCTGGATGAGTGCAGTCCTATCAACCCTCAAGAAGCTCAACACTGTCCAAGACAAAGCAGCCCAATTGACTGGTACCACACCCACCACCTCCAACATCCACTGATGCTCAGTGGCAGCAGTGTGTACCATCTACATGATGCATTGCTGCAACTCACCAAGATTCTTTCAACAGCACCTTCCAAACCCATGATCTCTACTATCTGGAAGGGCAGATGCAACAAATGCATGGGAGCACTATCACCTACAAGTTCCCCTCCAAGTCACACGCCATCCTGACTTGGAACTATATCGCCGTTCCTTCACTGTCACTGGGTCAAAATCCTGGAACTCCCTCCCAAACAGCACTGTGAATGTACCTACACCACATGCAGTGGTTTAATAAGGTGGTTCACCACCACTTCCTCAGGGGCAATTAGGGATGGGCAATAAAAATGCTGGGCTAGCCAGCAATGCCCACATCTCCTGATAGAAAAAATAGATGATGAAATGAGGAAAAAAACAATTAAATGTTGATGGAGTCGGTCTCTTAAAAAAAAGGATAGGAACCAAAATGGAGTCACATTACTTCAGCAGAAAAGATGGGCAAAATAATTTTTTAAGTATTAAAAGGCACATTTAATATTCTTTACCAAACTAAAGACAAACGAAGAACAATAATTTTATTGTATATTGTATAAAACATTAGGTTTGACAACTTTGTTCTAGTTATTCTCCTGGTAATTAAATAACAATTGTAATGTTGAGGAACTGAATTTCAAAGTAATTTAGTATTTTCTGTCAACTTTAAATATTAAGGCTTTTAAATGTCTCTTGTCTGTTCAGACAACCACTTCATTTGAGCCCATAGAAGCCTAAGATTTTATTTTGCATAAAGTTACCTATATCCCTTAATTGGTGTTAAAAACTGAGTCAAAAAGAGTCTGAAAATATGAACATCCTTCTCATTTCTAAATGCTGATCCCAGACAGATAATGATTCCCTACTTCTTCTGCAGTACTATTATCTGTTAAGTTCAAAAACAGTCATGTCTGTTATAATTTAAGGTAAGGAGAGGAAACAGAAACAATTCCAGCAACATTTACTTTTACCTTTGAGACCCAAAGTAAATTAATTAAAATCAGTTAGACACAAACTTCTGCCCAACTCCACCCCACAGAATAGCTATAGACGCATAATTCAGGACTGCTATATAAATGAGATGGAAGTTCTAGGCAAGCTGACAAGATTTTCCCACTGTTTTATTGCAGTATTTTCAGATTATAATAAATTCACTCTGAGTGTGTTATTTTCAGTTCAGGGAGAAGCCATGTGTTCACTTCAAGTTTGAGTTGAAATTGTCATATGTCCAATTAAATAATTAATTAGGATTTCTCTTCACAGACGCACTGACCATAATGTATTTATTACAGTTCATATAATGACATGATGTCACAAGAAATTAGTTAAATTCGCCTTAGAAGGATTTCTAAACAGTTCAATGTCTCTTGTAATTTTTAAAAAATTTGGCATGCAGACATAATTACAACTCAAATATTTCTGTCACCACTTTCATACAAAGCAATTGTCAGTTCACCTGTAGGAGTATGGTTACCAAAGAGATTGAAGCAGTGTGGATAAATTCAAATACCAAAGTTTGATGCATAAAATATTATATTGAAGTATATTACCTAGCTGAATGTTGTATATTTTTGGCATTTATTTTTCTGTTTTAAAATCTAAATAAAGTTTATTTTTCAAAGCACTTCCAAATTGAGAGGGTGCAGAAAAGATTTACGAGAATGGTTCCTGGGATGAACAACTTAATTTACCAAGAAAGATTGGAGAAGCTGGGTTGTTCTTCTTAGAGTAGAGAAAGTTGAGAGGAGATTGGATAGAGGTGTTCAGAATCATGAGGGATCTATATAAGTAGATAGAAAGAAACTGTTCCCATTGGCAAAAGGGTCGAGAAGCAAAGGACATAGATTTAAAGTGATTGGCAAAAGGACCAAAGACAATATGAAAAACTCTTTTATGCAGCAAGTGGCTATGACCTGGAATACACTTGCCTGAAAGGGTGGCGGAGGCTGATTCAGTCACAGCTTTTAAAAAGGAATTGGATAAGCACCTGAAGCGAAAAAAAAAACATAGGGCTACAGGGAAAGGGCGGGAAAATGGGACTAGGTAAAGTGCTTTTGCAGAGAACCTGAACAGGCTCAACAGGCCTTATAGCCTCCTTCTGCACTGTAACCTTTCTATGATTCTAGATTTTAACCTAACTAATACCAGCTTGATAATTTAGGATCAACATAATAAAATTACGGGAAAGGCTATGCAACATCAGAATTTTTATTTGTTTTCAATCAACAATTGGTTCCAAGCACATTTATTACAATACAGCACACAAAAGAAATACGTTCAAAACATCTGTCAAAAATTGACAAGCAAAAGGGCTAGAATCCAGTGTCTTTAATTGTTTGCCAAAGGGTTTATCTTTGTTTATCAATGATGCAACACGATGATGATGATTCATCGTTTGGATCTAATGGCAGGAGTAGTATTTGCATAACACGAAAAATACGGTGCTTTTCATAATGTACTATTTGATCTGTCATGGCTTCCTCATAGTTAGGTAGAATTTCTATTTTTGAGGATTGCAGGGGCAGTTCTGTCATGGAAAATGCTCTGTTTACTGTAATGAGATAGTTTGATCCCAGCTTGTATCCTTGGGGTGGTGGTGAGGGAGAGGGCTTATATTGGAGGCAGCCTCCACAAGCTTCACCAAGGGGTCCTTCAACAACAGCCTTTGGTGGCCTAGAGCAATGTACTCCTTCTAAGATATTTGTGAAAGTTTAAAACATTTTTTCAGAAATTTTAAACCCCACCAAACTGTGCCATCAAGTGCTCTGTGATTATTTGGCTGGACTTCCTGCACGAAGAAAATTCAAATCCTGTCTCTCTGCCAGTGTAACAATGTTGGATGCCAGAGATCAACATGAATCCTTGGCATTGAGTGCTAATACCATGCAAATGAGGGGCAATGCTGCTGCACCTTGAATGTGGGAAATTGGGACCATGGAAAAATTGGTGGGACACAGTATAATGCATCCTTGATATAATTCATGCCTCAGTTCTGCCACAAAGTTAGCTATATCCTGTGATATTGCTCATGCTGAGTCCAAAGAAACATTACTTTATGATGACAGCAAAGTGATATCAATTTCTCCAATATACTTCTCACTCACCTTTCCAACTGAGTAAAGTACCACCACCTACGACTTAACACACAAAAAATTCCTATCCCGCCTGTCCTAGCTGACCACAAGTTAGTTCCCATTGCTCATTGGGGTAATTCTAACTTTTAAAAAGGGCTTTTTTAAATTGATTGATGAGAAATGGACATCACTGGCAAGGCTAGCATTTATCGCCAATCCTTAATTTCCCTTAGGTGGTGCTTGCGGACCCACAGTGCTGTTGTGGAGGAGTTCCAGGATTCTGATCCAATGGCGATGAAGGAGAGATGATATATCTCCAAGTATAGATAGTGTGTGAATTGGAAGAGAAATTGCAGATGGTGATATTGCCATGCATCTCTTGCCTAGGTGGTAGAGGCCCTGGATTGAGAAGTGGTGTTGAAGGAACCTTAGCCTCTACAGAGCATCTTGTAGATAGATGAGGGGAGGCAGTGGCATAGTGGTATTGTCATTGGACTAGTAATCCAGAGACCCAAGGTAATACCTGGGGACCTGAGTTCAAATTCCACCATGGTAGATGGTAGAACTTGAATTCAATAAGTATGTGAAATTGAAAGTCTAATGATGATAATGAAACCATTGTCGATTGTCGTAAAAACCCATCAGGTTCCCTAATGCCCTTTAGGTAAGGAAATCTGTTGTCCTTACCTGGTCTGGCCTACATGTGACTCCAGACCCACAACAATGTGATTAACTCTTAAAAATGCCCTCTGAACAAGAGCAAATAGGGAAGGGTACTAAATGCTGGCCTAGCCAATGACGCCAACATCCCACAAACGAATACAAAAAACATATTGCTGTGACTGTACACCCTGTGGAGGGAATGAATACTTAAGGTCATGGATGGTTGTTCTGTCTCGGATGGTATGAAGCTTCTTGATCGTAGTTGGAGCTGCACACATTCAGGCAAGTGGAGAATATTCCATCACACTCCTGACTTATGCCTTGTAGATGATGGTCAGGCTTTGAAGAGTGGTGATCATTTTTGGCGGCTCTGCTAATTTCTCATGAATAATTCATATGCGCAATTCTTTCCCAATTTTTTTCCTAAACTAACTTAAGGTTCTTTGGCCTTTTGCTTCTCCTAGCAGATTATGTGACTCTGCGGAGGAGAGTGGGGATTAAGAAGGGAGCACAATAGTTTGCACAAATTGTACCAGGTTGGGATGGGATAGGCTAATCTATTCATCTCTGGCATCATGTTAATATGAATAATTTCACAATAAGACTACACACATGAAAGAAATCATTGTGAATCTCTGTGATGCAGTGAGAGGTGCAGCCCATTAGCTCAGCTGCAAAGTCATCCAATAAAGCATTAGTCAGTTCATTACCAAGATGTAGTACCAGTGAAATCAGTGAAGCATTGGTCTTGATTGCTCTCTTGTGTTTTACTCATCAAATAAATTATAGCTCTTAGGTACTCAACAAGTTACTGAAAATTCAGAGAACTGTAGTAACTTAAGGAAACCAAATAACACAGACACAGTGAGAACACAGAGGGCTGAATTCATGCTCCTGAGTTGGGTATGCAGAGTCGGGAAATTTCCCAACTCTGGAAACCTGATTCAGGAGAAACTGCCCCGAACTGCCGGATTTTCATTCTGGGGAGTGGGGTGGGTGCTAACTTTTTTTTTATTCATTCATGGGATGTGGACGTCGCTGGCCAGGCCAGCATTTATTACCCATCCCCAGGTGCCCCCTAGTTCAGAGGGCATTTAAGAGTCAACCACATTGCTGTGGATCTGGAGTCACATGTAGGCCAGGCCAGGTAAGGATGACAGATTTCCTTCCCTAAAGGACATTAGTGAACCAGATAAGTTTTTACAACAATCGACAATAGTTTCATGGTCATCATTAGACTTTTAATTCCAGATTTTTATTGAATTCAAATTCCACCCTGGAATCTGGTCTGCTGCTCCCAGAAACAGCATGAAGGCAGCCACTGGGTTGCCAGGGTCAGAGCTGAGCTGGTTAAGAGGACCCTGGCAGTGCTCTGAGACTTCGTCCCAGTTATAATAATAACAGTACAATAAAAAATAGCCCACTAACCCTCACCCCTCACACTCTCATCCCCCACATACTCCCCATGCCAAGTCCATGCCAACTCATGCCCCCATCCACCCCTCATTGCCCTCACTCCCTCCATGCCAATATATGCCCTCTACCCAACTATCATAACCCCTCATACCAATCTATGTTCCTCTACGAAACCCATGACACTTCATAATCCTTATGTCAACAGTACCAACACGTGCCAACCCATGACCACCCCTACTCATCCCCATGGCCCCTTACAGCCCCTTTGACAACTTAGTGCCAACACATGCCACCAGCCTTTGCTCTTACACCATCCATGCCAACTCATCCAGTATCCACCATGGACACATGTCAGGATCCATCCTGGGATGAAATAAAATGCAATTCTAAGGGCATTCTGGAGACAAAGATCGGTAGCAGGCGAGATCATCGGCCTGATTCCCACTGGATGGCAGGGCAGGTGAACACACGCGATCTTCCACTTTTGAACTCATTAGTTATGCATCTGCGTGAAGCTTGGCAAATTTTGTAGTGGGGTGGGCGGTGGGGTGGGGTCGCCTACCCTGCCCTCACCTCACGGGGTCAAATATCCTGGCGCCATATTTAAACAGCACCTGGACAGCAGTCACTCAATGCAGACCGGGTGCTCCGGATTACTCCTCCAGAGTCCTTGCAGCTACAGCTCGTACTGGAAAAGTTTGCAGATATGAACAATGACAGACTAAGACATACGAGGGCACCTCGGGCATTGCCTTTCGCTTGTCTCTAGATGAGCATGGCCAGCAATACACCCATAGTCAGGCCAATGCTTGCCATTGTAGTGTCCCATATGTGCCAACCTCTTGACCTTGTAGAGGCCCTGTTGTCTCTTGCTGCTCAGGCCCTTGCTCCTCATGGCCCTGTGCAAACTGGCAACGGGTCCTCCTTCTCCTCATCTGGATGAGAACCATTAGCAAGACAGGGTTGCTTGCAGCTGCATCATGATGCCTTAATGGAAACTATAGTTTGGGACAAAATCAATAGTCATTTAGACAAGTGCAGGATAATTAAGGAAAGCCAGCATGGATTCATTAAGGGAAAATCATGCTTAACTAAATTGCTGGAGTTATCTGAGGAGGTAACAGAGAAAGTTGATAAGGGCAATTCTGTTCGTGTTGTGTGTATGGATTTTCAAAAGGCAGTTGATACAGTGCCACATAACAGACTTGTGAGCAAAATTCTAGCTCATGGAATAAAAAGGAAAGTAGGCACTTGGATAAGAAATCAGCTGAGTGACAGGAAACAGAGGCCTGAATTTCACCCAAGACATGTGCGCCAAGTCGGCGGGAGCTAAAGCAGATTTGGAATCCGCTCACAGGCACGGTTGCATTTCAAATGCGATTTCATGCTGGATGGCCAATTAAAGTCTGCCCAATACGAAATGCGTCTTCTCAATGGTCAGGAATGGCCTGTGGCAGCCTGTTGGGCACTAGGTCCAATGGCGACCCGGTGGGCGCTTTAAAACCGGCCGAGGCAGCTCCCCAAAGGCTACCAGAGGAGAATATATGGAGTCTGTGCAGGAAACCATTTCATTCGAACAATGGCCTCACCAACGGCTGGAGACTTCAGGCGGGAGGTCAAGTTGGCAGAGGCCCTTGGCAGGTAAGGTGGCAGCCAAGCTCAATGGTCACGATGTTCCGCACTGCATATGGGTGCAGTGCTGCAAAAGGTTCAACAATCTGCTGGGCTCGGCAAGAATGAGTACCGAGTTGGCATGGAGCAGTGTGGATAAGTGTTAAGGGTATCCACCCTTGACACCAGAGGACCACTGGGCTTTAGATGCACATGCGTCACACCTCTGCTGCACCAAGCACCAGCACAGATACCAGTGCCTCGGTGGGCATTAGATCGTCAGCCAGAATGTCAGTGCATAGCTGTGAGGGCACTTCACACTCACTTGAGGAGCAAGCAGAGGCAGAGCATGCCCAGGGCACAGGCAGGCTGGAGATCACGACAATGCCAATTCAAAGGCTGATGATGAGCCTCTAGAGTCGTCCGTTAGGTGGCAGATGCTGGATATGCGGGAGGATCTGGCAGAGATCCATGAGGGTATGTGTGCCATGGTCTTTGTTGTGGAGGGGTCCATGTGGAGCATGAACGCTGCATTGACCCTCATTGCCAAACGCACTGCCTCCTCCATTGAGAGAGTAGCGACTCTCATGGAGAGGCAACTCCAGGGACAGAATTAGGGGTTCCTCAGGTTGTACTCGGACCTGCAAGCCCTCACACAGGCAATGAACTCAGGAGGTTAGTGTCAGTGTGGGAGATAGATGAGGCACCCAGTATCCCAGCTAGGTACCTGTCCATCAATGGTGAGCAGGGAGGTCCAGAGTGACCTCACATTGGCGCACAAGCTGCTTGTCGTCTCTGCAAGTTCCTTTCAGGGAGCTCCTCCACCCCTCTGCCGGTGGCCATGGCATCTGATGAGGCTGCGATGACTGGGGAGAGACCAGCCATGATGCTGGCCACTCCCTCCCAGGCAGGGCCAGCATGGGCCCATTGGCCAGAGGATGACTGCCAAGGTCATCAAGGCCAACAGGACCGCACTGTCAGTAGGGTGCCTCCAACACCACTGCCAGCAAGGGCACTTGCAAACTTAATTTTAAGGCTCCATGAGCACAAGAGGGACTGTTCACGGGTGATCTTCTGTTCTGCCATGTTTTGTTAATATGTTTACTGGTGTGACCATTAACACCATATAATGTTTTCATTTGATGTGAGTGCCAACATGATAGCAATGTTGCTTTTGTCTTAATGGCCTGAGTATGTTTCACTTGTTTTGTAGGTGCAGGGCATGCCAGTATCTAATGCTGGACATGAGTGCCTCTAAACGTTATTGCACAGGCACTGAGTAGGCTTTCGGTTCAAAGGAAAGGGTCATTTCAAATATCCGGGATGGGGGCGGCACCCCTAGCATGAGGTGGAAGCAGACCTTTGGCCAACTAGCTGAAGGAGCATTGGATCAAGGCATCCCTGGTGCCCCTGCTTCCCTGAAGGATCCAGAAGTCTGCCCCCACATCCTCACCGTGCTCCTCACCAGGCTCCTCTTCTGACTCACCACTGGGTTCATCATCTGTGGCCTGTGGAGCTGCGTCAAGATACTCTTCCTCCAGTGGGTTCCCCCCTTGCCAGAGCCAGATTGCTGAGAGCGCAGCATGCAAATACTATCAATGATACCTGCTCTGGAGGATATTGTAGCGCTCCCTCTGAATGGTCCAGGCCTCAGAAGCACATCTTCAGAAGACCTATGGTCCTTTCTATCACCGCCCTTTGTGGAGGCATGACTCCTATTATAACGCTGCTCTGCCTCTGTTCTTGGGTGGCAGAGAGATGTCATAAGCCACCTTTTCAATGGAAAACCCTTGTCACCCAGCAGCCATCCATCCAGTCGAGCTAGAGCAGTAAACAGCCTTGGCACCTGTGAGCATCTAAGGATGTAAGAGTCATGGGAGCTGCCAGGGTACCTTGCACAGACTTGCAGAATATGCATCTTGTGATCACAAACTATCTGAGTATTCATCGAATGGAAGCTCTTCCTGTTGACGAAGGCTGAGCCGCTGGCGCCTTGATGGCTACATGTGTGCAGTCGATTACACCCTGGATGCGGCGGAACCCAGCAATCACTGCAAACCCTCTGGCTTACTCAGCCTGAATGGCCTCATCTATATGGAAATGAATAAATATCATTACCCGCCCGAACAGTGCACCAGTCACCAGTTTGATGCAACTGTGTACAGCTGATTGGGACACTCCACAAAGATGCCCCACTTTCCACCTCTGGAAAGAGCAGGAGGCATAGGAGTTGAGGGCCACTGTGACCTTCAGAGCCCCTGGCATGGGGTGTCCACTCACACTGTTGGAGGTGATCTCAGGCCCAATCATCTGACAAATGGAGGTCACAGTCTCCCTGGAGAGACGGAGTCTCCTTCAGCATTGCATCTCAGACATGTTAGGTTAGCTGCATCACTGCCTGTAAGCCCTGGCAGCAGAATGGTGGTGTCTTCTGCGGCCCCTTCTGCCTTGGACTACCTGCTGGCCCTGCACTCCTTGTGCCAGGCCTCTCCTCCCACAGGTTTCTCCCTTGGAAGCTGCATATGAGCACCTGGCCTCCTCTCCTTCTGCAGCTCTCTTCCTCCTCAGAGGGTTGCCACCAGTGGAGACCACAATCCTCAATACCAGGGTAACAGAAGGCTATTTGGTGCTCGGAAGGGCCCACACAGTCATACTCCTCTGGGGGCCTTGAAGACACCAATGAGTACTGAAATGAAGCCTACAAATGCTAAGGCTGCCCGTCTGTCAGTTTTGCCCATGCGATGAGTGCGGAATCACATGGGCAACATAAAATCAGGATCAATTGCCTTTTTAATGGCCTTAAGTGGCCCTTTAATTTTTGGCAGGTACGGCTCTGACACCTGCACGTGCCCTCCGACCTAAAGATTGCTTGTGTGTGGGATGATGTCAGGACTCTCGCCCAACATCATCTCATGCTATTTCATGTTCATTTGGGTTGGGCACACACCCGCCTGTGAGATGTAAAATTCTGGCCAGAAGTTAGTGATAAATGGTATTTTTTCAGATTGGAGGAAGGTTTGTAGTAGAGTTCCCCAGGGGTCAGTGTTGGGACCCTTGCTCTTCCTGATATATATTAGTGACCTAGACTATGGTGTTCAGGGCATGGTTTCAAAATTTGCAGATGGTACAAAGTTTGGAAATGTTGTCAACTATGATGAGGATAGTCTTGAACTTCTAAAGGATATAAGTATTTGGTGGATTGGGCAGGCAAGTGGCAGATGAAATTCAATGCAGAGAAGTGTGAGGTGATTCATTTTAGCTGAAAGGATATGGTGGTAAAATAAAGGGAAAAACTCTGAAGGAGGTACAGAAACAGAGGGACATCAGTTTATAAGTCATTGAATTTGGCAGGACATGTTGACAGAGCACTTAATAAAGCATATAGCATCTTAGGCTTTATTATAAGGCCATAAGACCATAAGACATAGGAGTAGAAATTAGGCCATTCGGCCTATCGAGTCTGCTCCACCATTCAATCATGGCTGATAAGTTTCTCAGCCCCATTCTCCTACCTTTTCCCCGTAACCTTTGATCCCCTGACCAATCAAGAACCTATCTATCACGTCTTAAATACACTCAATGACCTGGCCTTCACAGCTCTCTGTGGCAATGAATTCCATAGATTCACCACTCTCTGGCTAAAGAAGTTTCTCCTCATCTCTTAATAGGGGCATTGAATCCAACAGTAGGAAGGTCATGTTGAACTTGAATAAGCCACTAGTTCGTACTCATCTAGAGTACTGCATCCAGTTCTGGGCACCATACTTGAGGAGGAATGTGAAAGCATTGGAGAGAGGAGTGAGAGATTCACAAAAAAGATTCCAGGGATAAAGAACTGTAGCTATGAGGATAGATGGGAGAGGTTAGGACTGCTTTTCTTGGAGAAAAGAAAGCTGAGAGGAGACTTGATAGAGGTATTCAAGATCCTGAGAGGTATGGATAGGGTAAATAATGATAAACTGTTCCCAATCAAGAGAGAATCAAGAACCAGAGGGCACCGATTCAAAATAATTGGCAAAAAGAGTAAAAATGATGTGAGGAATTTTATTTTCACCCAGAAGATGGTTGGAGTCTGGAACGAACTTCCTGACAGTGTAATGGAGGCAGGTTCGATTGAGGTAGTCAAAAGAGAATTGGATTGCTATCTGAAAAGAAAGCATATGAAAGGTTATGGGGATAAGGCAGGGTAGTGGGACTAGGTAGAATGCTCTTTCAGAGAAGCAGTGCAGACTTGATGGGCTGAATGGCCTCTTCCTGACCTGTAAAGTTTCTCTGATTCTATGATCTCAAAGCCAACAGGCAAGTACTAAGCCCTTCACCTGTCCTCCACCCCACCCCTTCCATGTAAAGGACATCCTGGAGGACCAGAGATGGGTATTCCTCCTGTTCATGCATGAATGTGTATGGAAGCATTTCTCTTTGCCCAAAGTGATGAGCACCATGTGCAAGAAGGCTCACATGGATACTTTTCCACTTGTCTCCACTACCCTTAAAACCCACAGACAGATCATTGCCTTATTAGCATAGAAAGACCAACCTCAAAATCCCTTGGCAGCCATGGCCATTCAGTGGGAGGATGGAGGTTTGGAGGGGGGAGTTAGCTGCACTCCACCAGCCATGGCCCTTGGAGGCATTCTACCTTTGTCCCTCCCTTCATCCCCGCCTCTGACTCTGACTGCAGCCAATAGCAATTGGCACAGAATGAATGGCAGCTCCACACCTGGCTGGGATGTTGATGTTATGAGACCCACGAGTAGGGAACAAACCTGCCACAATGTAGGCTTCATCATAGAGAGGAGGACATAAGTGGGCATCTCTGAGATCCAGTTGCCTCATAATTATTTGGGTGATCCTTTAGTTGGCCACTTGAGCTGACCTTGAATGCTGAAGGGCTGAGGCCTACAACCACTAATTTTTGCAATTTTGTATTTTTGCATTTTTTGCTTTATTCTTGATTTAAAGAGAACATGTATTAAGTCTGCATTGAATATTTAAAGTTACTTTGTGGACCTTGATTCAAAACTATGTGTGATTTGTGCTTTGATCAAATCAAATAATTAATAAATAGTAATCAGTAGTGATATTATTAACTGTAGACTTATTTTCCCAAGGACGGAATCAACCCAGATTTGCACTAAGTGAGATAGCGGAAGTGGAAAAAAAGCATCTTACACACTGGCCGCAATGGCAGTTTTCGTGCTGCATTATCCCTTCCTCATTAATAATGCATTCACAGGAAACACGCCGGATCACTGGCGGGCAGGCTCGGATTTGACGGCACGCCGTGACCTCAGCGTTTCCTCCCTTCGGGCACCATATTTAAAGAACACCAGAGCGCAGCCAAATTCATGTCTCCAAATCAGGACTGCTCCAGACAACAGGTGTCCCCGAAAGCAAAGAGGATATCAGCCCCAAACTTAGTGAAACCTCTCTGGGGCAACTGCTGGATGCAGTGGAAGGCCACCGCATTATTCTCTATCCCAGCTCTGGCTGCAGGAGGTCCAGCAGTGTCACCAATCTGGCATAGGAGGCAGTGGCAGCAGCGGTCAGTGTCAGCAGAGCACAGAGGAGGTCAGCCATCCAGTTCAGGGAGAGGATGATTGATCTCTTCTGTTTTGCCTGGGTATGGCAACCACCTCATCACTCTCAACTCACACGCTTCCAAACCCAGCACACATCCACAGGAATCTCACATCTCAAGGGACAACACCATTAATTCTCAAACACACACCTTTACATTGCCATTAGGCTCATACCCTCTGAAGCTCATGTCCTCATCCTGTCCATGGCTCAGCTCACCACACAAACATTCCATGCAGTGCCATGTGTCCTGCTCACACTCTCTCCATCTGTTTCCATGCAGGAGAAGCTGGCTCATAACTGTAGAGAGAGGTACCAGACCGAGGGTAGAGTGGCCCACATTCAGCCACTCACTCACTTTGAGGAGCATGCCTTCAAGCTGGCTTGGACCGTGCCTGTGGTGACAGTGAGGTTGGCAGCAAACATCCATGCGAGGATCATGCACCACCTTAATCCTCTCTCAATGCAACCGTGAGTGTTCTCTCTCCTGTTTTTCACTCTGCTGCCATGCACTAGTTATCTCACAGGTTCGCAGGGAGCTCTGCCAAGCAACCATCATCCTCAGCCAGGCAGTCTCTCAATTCTATACAGGTCCACACATCCAGCGAAGAGGACACCTCCTCCATTGATGAGCTGGAAGTAAACAGCTTCAGAGATGAATCACAGCGCTTACCCATCCCTCCACCAGCCCAGAGACACACACCTCAGTGGGAGCTAGATCTAGAGGAGGCTCGGGTTCATAATATGGTGGTCACCGCACAGACACAGTGGACTGCTGGGGGAGAGGAATCTGTGAGGTCTGAGTCAGATGATGATCCTCTGAATTTGGATTCCAACTCATCCTGGAGAGTCAGCAGAAGGCAAGGTAACAAAAACAGAATCACCTGGAAAAACTCAGCAGGTCTGGCAGCATCGACGGAGAACAAAAGATTGACGTTTCGAGTCCTCATAACCCTTCAAGAGAACCAGGTGAATTCAAGGAGAGGGGTGAAATATAAGCTGGTTTAAGGTGTGTGTGTTTGTGTGTGTGTGTGTGTGTGTGTGTGTGGGGGGGGGGGCGGTGCTGGTTGGGGGGGCGGGGAGAAGTGGACGGGGGTGGTGTGGTTGTAGGGACAAGCAAGCAGTGATAGGAGCAGATAATCAAAAGATGTCACAGACAAAAGAACAAAAAGTACACAGAGGTGTTGAAGGTAGTGACTTTATCTAAACGAATGTGCTAATTAAGAATGGATGGTAGGGCACTCAAGGTACAGCTCTAGTGGGGGTGGGGTGGAAAGGCTAGCAGGGCATAAAAGATTTAAAAATAATGGAAATAGGTAGGAAAAGAAAAATCTATATAAATTATTGGAAAGAACAAAAGGAAGGGGGAAGAAACGGAAAGGGGGTGGGGATGGAGGAGGGAGTTCAAGATCTAATGTTGTTGAATTCAATATTCAGTCCAGAAGGCTGTGAAGTACCTAGTCGGAAGATGAGGTGCTGTTCCTCCAGTTTGCATTGGGCTTCATTGGAACAATGCAGCAAGCCAAGGACAGACATGTGGGCAAGAGAGCAGGGTGGAGTGTTAAAATTGCAAGCGACAGGGAGGTTTGGGTCATTCTTGCGGACAGACTGCAGGTATTCTGCAAAGCGGTCACCCAGTTTATGTTTGGTCTCTCCAATTTAGAGGAGACCACATTGGGAGCAACAAACGCAGTAGACTAAGTTGGGGGAAATGCAAGTGAAATGCTGCTTCACTTGAAAGGAGTGTTTGGGCCCTTGGACGGTGGAGAGAGAGGAAGTGAAGGGGCAGGTGTTGCATCTTTTGCGTGGGCATGGGGAGGTGCCATAGGTGGGCGTTGAGGAGTAGGGGTGATGGAGGAGTGGACCAGGGTGTCCCAGAGAGAACGGTCCCTACGGAATGCCACCAGGGGGGTGTGAAGGGAAGATGTGTTTGGTGGTGGCATCATGCTGGAGTTGGCGGAAATGGCGGAGGATGATCCTTTGAATGCGGAGGCTGGTGGGGTGATAAGTGAGGACAAGGGGGACCCTTCTGTTTCTGGGAGGGAGGAGAAGGCGTGAGGGCGGATGTGCGGGAGATGGGCCGGACACGGTTGAGGGCCCTGTCAACGACCGTGGGTGGAAAACCTCGGTTAAGGAAGAAGGAGGACGTGTCAGAGGAACTATTTTTGAAGGTAGCGTCATCAGAACAAATGCGACGGAGGCGAAGGAACTGAGAGAATGGGAAGGAGTCCTTACAGGAAGCGGGTGTGAGGAGCTGTAGTCGAGGTAGCTGTGGGAGTCGGTAGGCTTGTAATGGATATTGGTGGACAGTCTATCACCAGATAAAAACAGAGATGATAAAAACAATGAACAAGTTCTCCTTCAACTCCTCTCACTTCCTCCAAATAAAAGGTGTGGCTATGGGTACCCGCATGGGCCCCAGCTATGCCTGTCTCTTTATGGGGTATGTGGAACATTCCTTGTTGCAGTCCTACTCCGGCCCCCTTCCACAACTCTTTCTCCGGTACATCGATGATTACTTCGGTGCTGCTTCATGCTCTCGTCGGGACTTGGAAAAATTTATTAATTTTGCTTCCAATCTCCACCCCTCCATCATTTTCACGTGGTCCATCTCTGACACTTCCCTTCCCTTCCTTGACCTCTCTGTCTCAATCTCTGGTGATAGACTGTCCACCAATATCCATTACAAA
Organism: Carcharodon carcharias; assembly: GCF_017639515.1. Classification (NCBI taxonomy): domain Eukaryota; kingdom Metazoa; phylum Chordata; class Chondrichthyes; order Lamniformes; family Lamnidae; genus Carcharodon; species Carcharodon carcharias. Next base: position 174,083,602 of record NC_054472.1, read on the forward strand.
CCCACCGACTCCCACAGCTATCTCGACTACAGCTCCTCACACCCAGCTTCCTGTAGGACTCCATCCCATTCTCTCAGTTCCTTCGCCTCCGTCGCATCTATTCCAATGATGCTACATTCAAAAACAGTTCCTCTGACATGTCCTCCTTCTTCCTTAACCGAGGTTTTCCACCCACGGGCGTTGACAGGGCCCTCAACCGTGTCCGGCCCATCTCTCGAGCATCCGCCCTCACGCCTTCTCATCCCTCCCAGAAACATGATAGGGTCCCCCTTGTCCTCACTTATCACCCCACCAGCCTCCGCATTCAAAGGATCATCCTCCGCCATTTACGCCAACTCCAGCATGATGCCACCACCAAACACATCTTCCCTTCACCCCCCTTATCGGCATTCCGTAGGGATCGCTCCCTCCAGGACACCCTGGTCCACTCCTCCATCACCCCCTACTCCTCAACCCCCTCCTATGGCACCACCCCATGCCCACGCAAAAGATGCAACACCTGCCCCTTCACTTCCTCTCTCCTCACCGTCCAAGGACCCAAACACTCCTTTCAAGTGAAGCAGCATTTCACTTGCATTTCCCCCAACTTAGTCTACTGCATTCGTTGCTCCCAATGTGGTCTCCTCTACATTGGAGAGACCAAACGTAAACTGGGCGACCGCTTTGCAGAACACCTGCGGTCTGTCCGCAAGAATGACCCAAACCTCCCTGTCGCTTGCCATTTTAACACTCCACCCTGCTCTCTTGCCCACATGTCTGTCCTTGGCTTGCTGCATTGTTCCAGTGAAGCCCAACGTAAACTGGAGAAACAACACCTCATCTTCCGACTAGGGACTTTACAGCCTTCCGGACTGAATATTGAATTCAACAACTTTAGGTCGTGAGCTCCCTCCCCCATCCCCACCCCCTTTCTGTTTCCCCCTTCCTTTTTTTTCCAATAAATTATAAAGATTTTCCTTTTCCCACCTATTTCCATTGTATAAAAAAAAAACCCCACTAGAGCTATACCTTGAGTGCCCTACCATCCATTCTTAATTAGCACATTCGTTTAGATAATATCACCAACTTTAACTTTAACACCTATGTGTTCTATTGTACTATTGTCATTGACATCTTTTGATGATCTGCTTCTATCACTGCTTGTTTGTCCCTACAACCACACCCCCACCTCTATCTCTCTCTCTATCTCTCCGGCCCCCACACACACACCTTAAACCAGCTTATATTTCAACTCTTTCTTGGACTCAAACTCAAGTTCTGTTGAAGGGTCATGAGGACTCGAAACGTCAACTCTTTTCTTCTCCGCCGATGCTGCCAGACCTGCTGAGTTTTTCCAGGTAATTCTGTTTTTGTTTTAGTCTATCACGAGAGATTGAGACAGAGAAGTCAAGGAAGGGAAGGGAAGTGTCAGAGATGGACCACGTGAAAATGATGGAGGGGTGGAGACTGGAAGCAAAATTAATAAATTTTTCCAAGTCCCGACGAGAGCATGAAGCAGCACCAAAGTAATCATCGATATACCGGAGAAAGAGTTGTGGAAGGGGGCCGGAGTAGGACTGGAACAAGGAATGTTCCACATACCCCATAAAGAGACAGGCATAGCTGGGGCCCATGTGGGTACCCATAGCCACACGTTTTATTTGGAGGAAGTGAGAGGAGTTGAAGGAGAAATTGTTCAGTGTGAGAACAAGTTCAGCCAGACGGAGGAGAGTAGTGGTGGATGGGGATTGTTCGGGCCCATTCACATCCTCCATCCCCACCCCCTTTCCATTTCTTCTCCCTTCCTTTTGTTTTTTCCAATAATTTATATAGATTTTTCTTTTCCCACCTATTTCCATTATTTTTAAATCTTTTATGGCCGCCTAGCCTTTCCACCCTACCCCCACTAGAGCTGTATCTTGAGTGCCCTACCATCCATTCTTAATTAGCACATTCATTTAGATAATATCACTACCTTCAACACCTCTGTGTTCTTTTGTTCTTTTGTCTGTGACATCTTTTGATTATCTGCTCCTATCACTGCTTGTTTGTCCCTACAACCACACCACCCCCCTCCACTTCTCTACCCCCACCCAACCTCCCCACCCCCCTCCCTCCCACCCTCCCCACCTTTAACTAGCTTATATTTCACCCCTCTCCTTGGATTCACCTAGTTCTGATGAAGGGTCATGAGGACTCAGAACATCAACTCTTTTCTTCTCCGCCGATGCTGCCAGACCTGCTGAGTTTTTCCAGGTAATTCTGTTTTTGTTTTGGATTTCCAGCATCCGCAGTTTTTTGTTTTTATCAGAAGGCAGGGTAACGTCACACAGAGCTGTTGGAAGCATTCAACAGAGTGGCACGCATGTCAGTGGAGTGCATTCACCTGCTCTCTGATAAAGTGGTGTCCACATGTGTGCACATGGAGGTCTCCATCGGAAGGATGGCAAACACCTTGGAGACCCTGGTCCAGCAAAGATGCGCACAGATCTGCATGCCACCATGGTAACCATGGGTGAGTTCCTGCTTTGGAAACGTGAGAAGGAAATGGGGCACCTCAACATCCCTCCAGGTGCTCCTTCTCCTCAAGGAATCAGTCTGGCACCCTCGGGCACCCAAAGGGAGGAAGAGTGGCAACTAGACACACCTGGGTCATCCATTCAGGAATCTCAGAAGCTGTCCGCTCCATCCAATTCCCCTTTGCCTGTGACCCCCTCAACCTCATTCTCACAAGGAACTGCTAGCCCACAGGAGGACAGCACTGACTGCACTCCCATGCAGCACCTGTGCCCATCCAACACGAGGCTCTGCTCACTTTCGATTTTGTGTCAAGTATACTGTTAGCGCCCCCATCCTTTCCTCTCCCCAAGTCACCAGGCTCTTTCCCCCATCACTATCCACCCCATGGCATCACCTTCCACCTCCCCGCCGTCACCTACCAACCCAAACCCTTGTCTTTCCAGGACATCCAGGTGAACATGCGTGTTCCCTACCTTCCTGAGAATCCCACCCCCATCCACACTGACCTCCCCGACTACCTCCTTCCCACCCCCAGGTTCCATGTCTGCCTCCTAGACCTCACCCTCGCCATCGCTTCTACCACTATCAATGCACCCTCACCCTCCCACCCCACCCTTCTCTCTTATACTCAACATTCTCTCTTACCATGCCCACCCTCAGTTCAATTCCCAGGAGGTAAATGTTCACTCCACAGACCCCTGCCTTGTATGTTTACCTGTACATTCGGCCTTACATGCTCCTCCACCCTTACTCCTCCTCCCTTGGACCCCTTCCCCCCACTGAATTCCCTTTACCGGCCAATGCCCACCCTGACCCTGCCCCCTCCTGTTATCCAAGCCACCTGTCTTGTCCCCCTCCTTGACCCACCCAGAGACCTCCACCTTCCAGACTCTCAACCTTGACCTACCCACCCTACCATATCCCACCTGCCCTCTGAATGTGACTGTTCCTTTCTATTACCAGTACCCTGAGTCCTCCCCCACAAGATCTCCTTCATCGATACCACCCTCTAAAACACTACTCCTCCCTGGACATTCCCCCCTCCTTCCCTGAACATGTTCCCCCCTCCCTGGACACTCTTCCCTCCCTTCCCCCATAAGCCCGCCTCCCCTTTTGCAGCCTGTACTCCAACCTTCCACCCTAGGTCCCTCCGCCCCATTCCCACTTCCAGCCTTTGCCTGTCTCCCTTGTCCAGCATTGGCGCAGTGTTTGCTAATGGCACGCGAGTAAAATTATGCAAGGCCCCTAAGAAGGAGAAAGAAACAGCTGCAGAACTCAAAGTTGTGGAAGAATTGCAGCTCATCAGGTGCATGCTACTTATATACAGTCATAAAATTGAACATCTCAAATTTAAACTGGTGGGAACTTAATTTGGAGGCTGAACTTAATTCTGGCAAGGTGGCCTTTTTATGAGCATGCATGAGATGCTAATGTGTGCAAATGGGGTTCCCGACATTGTTTACTAGGAAGCTTGAACTGCCTTAACCCGCTTTGAAAGTCGGGAGAACAAAATTCTAACAATTTATCCTGCCGTTGGGAAAGACTTTTAGTTCCCACCAAATTAAGTGGCCCACCAGCCATGATTCCCGCTGCTGGCAGGAGCAGAAAATAAGTATCTGTTATAGACTTCATTAAATTTAAAAAAAAGATCCCATTGTTTAATGCCCATTCAAAACATTTAAATCCCATCAAGTACTTAATTCCTTATAAGAAATAAACTTTGTATTCATAGCCCCACATCAAAGACAGCTAATCACTTTATAAACCACTTGGAGCTCTCAATCAAACTGTAAGTTTACAAGCCCCCCACTTCCGCAATGATAGGTTATGAAAGCAGTCAATAAGTAATAATCCCATAATGACAGCCCTCAGGCTTATGTCAACAAACAGCTAGTGAAATTGCAAGCACTATTTTTAGCTGCAGTCTTTTTTCCCCCCAAAATTTAGAGCAAGGAATTTAAATGACTTGATGTCTTAACAGTTCCACAGGCCTTATCCACTTTACACACATTTTCACGTGCACTCCTAACAATTCCAAAGGGGTATCTGACCTCTCCCAAAATGTTATCTAACCTCTCCAAAAAGTTACCTTACCTGTCCAAAGAACTGCAGCAGGTCTAAACCTTTTCCTCAAATTATAATGCCCACGAGTTGTGTTTCAGAAACGTGGGTGACCAAAATTGTTTCTGAGCAAAGGCAGCTGCAGTTTTAAATGTGCAGCTGCCTCTGTGAGCTGCAGATGGGCAAAATATGTCCCACCCCAACCTCCGGTTGTGGCCACCCCATTAAAAATGGTGGGTGCTGGGTTTGGGGACAGGGTTTCTTGAATCGGGGCTGCAGCACCATTTTGGCGAAGGTGCGGAGCCCTTCCAACATGTGAAAATTCAGGCCAGAGATTGAAATACTGAAATAAACTAATTTGGAGAACCTGTGTCCTCTTGTTCATTCTGGGAGACAAGCCCAGTCACCAGTTTGCTAAGAATGGAACAAAGAATCATAGCAATTACAATGCATGTAAAGCAAAGCATATGTGATCTTCTGAATAGTTCGGGATTGCAGCATGAATACTGTAGAGATGTACTTTCAAAATTCTTGCCTCTGACTGAAAAAGGATTGCAGGTTGAGCTGAAGGGGGGATTGCAGAAGAATACAAGGATCCTGAGAAAATGAAGACATGTGCTGGCTAAAGGTGTTTTAACTATTGGAAGAGGAGATGGCTGAGTTTATTGATATAACTTGTGCTTTGAACAACTAATTAATATTTTAAGTATTTATTATCTCATAAAGTTCATTGTTCAATGTACATAGTTGAGTGGCTCGGGAAACAAATTTTTAACAATTTCGTTCGTTTTTTGGTAATTGGAATTGTAGCAGCAAAAAGTGTTTGATTGCTTGCTGCGCAATTTTAGGCAGTTAGGATGCTTCACAAGCTCCACACAGGTTGAGCATGTCAGATATGTAAAAATACAAAATATCCATTGATGCAGATAAATAAGTCAAAAGTGAGATTTTATGAACATGCAGAAATTGGCTGATAAAGATCATTCTGTGAAAATCATATTGTACTTTCATAAGAACATAAGAAATAGGAGCAGGAGTAGGTCATTCAGCCTCTCAAACCTGCTCCGCCATTCAATAAGATCATGCTGATCTGCCCCAGAACTCAACTCCTCTTTCATGCCAGCTCCTCATAACCCTCAACTCCCTAAAATTTCAAAAATCTATCTACCTCCTCTTTAAATACTTTCATCTCAATTACCTTCTCATCAAAGCAACCAAAGGGCATAAAAAGTAAGACGGCAAGGTCAGAAACTGTCTGCCAATTCTATTTCACTTATAGCGAGGTGGAAGATATTTTCATCCAACAACAGTTCATGGATACAGGCCTATAGCCAAAAGTGGACTGTTACATATAATAACAAAGAATGGAAGGGCTTCAGGACTGCAATCTCATTTCATGATTGACATCATTTACAAGGCAATTCCCCTCAAATTGAATAGATTATGATTCCAGCTATCTATTGTTAAAACTACACTTTATGTATTAAAATGTCACCTTTAAAATTATAGTTTAGCAATTCCCTGATAAGACTGCATCACTGAAATTGTGTGCAAAGTAGAGCAGTACGAACAAATGTACTTTTGTATTTTTACAAATAAATAAACAACATTCTTTTACTTTTAATTGGCAACTTGAACATCTTTTTGATACCACTTTTTACAGCCAGTTTAAGTTTCAAAGGCAGTTTCAAAGGAGGTGATTAACATTTTAGTGAACATCACCAGAAACAGGAATGAGGTACGAGAACTCTTCAGAAAAGAGTAGGATATAGTTTCTAATTATTATATTTATTACTTATATGCATATTATACATGTATGATGACTTTGACTCAGAAGCAGTACAGTAAGGAAAATTTGTAATTTCTTCAAAATGCAGTGGAATCTGTATTTGCTTTTAACAATGGGTGAAATTGTTCCAGATTTGCACTAAATGTGGCAGCCGGCATGTAAAAAGATGTTTTATCTGCCAGCTGCAATGGTGGGTTTTTGCACTGTATTGTCCCCTTCTCACCTCATTAATTATGCAGCCACAGGAAACATGCAGTCTCGTTGGTGGGCGGCCTCCTATTTGCACACCACACTGCTTCCTCACACTGGATACCATATCTAAACTGCAGCTACTCACCAAGTTCTCAATGTTTGCAGTCCAGGGCTGCTCTGATGAAGACATGGCCCCAAAAGCCAAGAGTGCAGCCTCCCAATTCAGCAATCCTGGGACACCTTCTGAATGCCGTGGAGGTCCACCATGATGTCCTCTATCCCCTCTCTAGCTGCAGGAGGCCCATCAGTCTCACTGCTCTGGCTTGGGAGGCGGTGTCAGAGGTGGTCAGTGCTAACACTGCCCACAAGAGGTCGGCTATCCAGTGCAGAAAATGGATGATCTCATCTGTGCTGTAAGTGTAAGGCAACCAACTCATCAGTTTCAACTCACCCACTCAGAAGGCCAGCACACATCCACTGGCATCTCACTCACTGCCAGCTCAAGCGATATCACCACTCACTCTCTCACACACACCATCATGCCTCCATCTGGTCTCATCTCCTCTGGAGACTGCCTCTTGAGCCCTCACCATCTTGAAACCACTTGCACAGATCAACATCTGCCCTCACATACACCCTGAGCTATCCCCCTTCTCCAGTACAGCCCTTGCCCTGCAGCATCTTCCCTTACTGGAGGCCATTTCTCCTCCTTCCCTAAGCAAGCCCTAACCCTGCAGCCATTGAAAAGCCACCACAGCCTGACAGTTTATCTGGTAGGTAGAGACCTGCCTGTGAGCCCCCCCTAAAAATGATGTGGTGCTGCCTGAAAAGCCTGGCACTGATGACCGCGAGCGCTGCCCAAATCAAGGTAGGCAAACAAACCTCAAAGTCCCGAGCAAAATGCAGCTCACCAGGTGCACATCACTTATGTACAGTTGTGAAACACATGGTTGTACGACCATGCCGGCACGCTCAGACAATCCAGTGTGGGGGGATGATGCCGTCGAGCAGGGCTTATAATGAGATGCTAAAGTATTGAAATTAGGTTCCCAACATACGGCAGCAGGAAACGCAGTCTGCCATTGAGGAATGGAGGGGACGATCACAAACTGGTTTCATGACAGCATAAAAGCAATTTTTGGCCTTCTCACCATGTTGTCCACTCATGCCCACCATAACACCCACGACCAACAGGCCTCAGGTAAGGGAAGAGGCTACAGGGCGAGGGCTGTACTGGGGAAGAGGGAAAGCTCAGGGTGTGTGTGGGGGCACATGGTGATCTGTGCAAGTGGCTTCAAGGGGGTGAGGGCTCAGGAGACAGTCTCCAGAGAAGATGAGGCTAGATGGAGGCGTGAAGGTGTATGTGAGAGAGTGATTGGTGAGTGGTGATATCCCTTTAGCTGGCAGTGAAATGCCAGTGGATGTGTGATGGCCTTGTGAGTGGACGAGTTGTGATTGATGAGGTGGTTGCCTTACCCTGGTGGCACAGATGAGATCATTCATCCATTTTCTGCACTGGATGGCTGACTTCTTGCGTGCAGTGTCGGCACTGATCGGATAATCCCACTCAATGTTTAAGGGGATCAATTGTAATTTTCTTGGATAATAAGAAATATTGATCAATGTAACCTGACAACACTTGACCTGGAAATAGGGCCAATAGGAAAGAAGTTAAGACAGAAGCCGAGTGGCCAGGCACAAAGGAGAGCTACAAGCAGGAGAGCTGGAAGTGAAAGCAATCAGCACAAGGATGCAGACACAAAGAGAAAGCAGACAGAGACTGAAAGAGGAACACAGAATTCATATGAGGAGAAGCCAACAAAGTTCTACAAAAAAGTTATTTTTCTGTTTGGCAGTAAGCAGGAAAATTAGAATTCCCGAAGCTCTTGGGGGAGTAATGTCCAAATGAGCTAAAAGGGACTGAAACCTAAAAAGCGGTGTGAATAGCACAGGCATGCAAAACAGCTGAGAGGTCCAAATCATGAACCGGGCATTGTTGGTTGGTCAGTTAAAAAGGAACTTAGGAAAGCTACACCATCAAGACTGACGTGACCAAGGTGAGAAAGTGGGTTTGTAGAGATGCGTCTTGTTGGTGTAAACCATATTTGGGAAGTTGGATGGAATATGCTTGCCGATGAATACGATTCAAATGCCAAATCAATTGTGTTAGGAAATAGAGATAATTTAGGTAAGTTATATTTGTAATTGTGAGTGTTAGGAATGAGTTTTAGCTTTAAAATTTATGTTTGATCTGCATTTGTGTGTTAGGAAAAGGTCAAGTTGAGTTTTAGCTTCAATTTAAAAGTTGCCTGCATTTCTAATGAGTATTATGAATCTAAGAAAAATAAAAGCAAACAAGTGTAGAAAAAACTATGCTGTTGCCTAGCAACAGGGGTCGAAAGAGTCTGGCCCCACCCACACAGAAAAAACAAAGAAACAGCGGGCAGAATTTTCTGCCTGTCGGGTAGGCAGGCCTGACCCAATCTCCAGCTGGCAGGGAGCTGACCCCCGCCAGAGAAGCGGGCCCTGCTGCCATTTTACATGGGCGGGCGAATTAAAGCCTGTCCAGTGTGACGTCCTGCGGGAAGCACCATGCCCTTCCTGTGCGGGCAGGGGGGATTCCCCAAAAGTGAGAGTGCACTCTTTTGCACATGCGCACGAAAGAGCACACATCTCCCTGAGGCTAAGTGCTGCCTCAGGGAGATCACTTACACTTTTAAAAATATGAAAATTAGAAAAAAAAATTCCCTAACATGTCCCCCTCATGTGACAATGCCACATGAGATGGGACATGTTCATAATTTACATAATAACTTTATTAAACTTTTTAAAACCCTACATGAAACCTCATCCCACCAGTAGATGGGGTTTCATGTTTTATCTGTTTGCCGCCAGGGCTTCTGGCCTGCCCGCCAACCTTAAGGTTGGACGGGCAGATCCTTTAATTGTATAATTGATCCTGTCAATGGCCTCAATTGGCCATTGACAGCTCAGCAGGCCCAGAGCTGATTTTGCTGCAGTCCCGCCTTCCTGAAAATTTAAATGGGCCAGGATGACATCGGGGGTTCCGCCAATGGCAAAATTCTGCCCAGTAGTTTTGAGGTTAGTTGGGAGCAGCTGCCATGCAGAAGCAATCTAGAAGGCTCATATAGCCAGTTCCAAGCTAAATTTGGTTGAAAGTAGCTGCCAGGGAGACTGGAGCAAAGGGGACAGAAAGAAGAAAGTCCCCAAATCCAGAGGAGTGGAACAGGAGAAAGTCCCAAGCAGACCTTCTAGTCAAAGAAAGGACATGAGCCTGGAAAAGGTCCTGTTAAGTGAAGTTAAAAGGAGCAGAGAGGAAGGCTCCAAGCTTCAAAGGACAATAGCTGCAGGAAGCAGCTTTAAAGAGATATAAAGGCTTACGAGAAATCAGAAGGTCCAAAGAGACAACTGAAAGTCTGTAATTCTTTGCTATGGGTATGTGAAGCAGTGGTGTACTGTTGACGGCTGCATCAGTGAGAGAGACTGCGTGGAAGAAACATTGAATGCACATTCCAGGGGGAGGGATATCGGAAGGAGAGGTGGAGGTGGGCCCTTGCAGGAGGTGTCTGAGAGAAAGCATCGGTTTGGGAGAAGATTCCAAAGCAAGTTCTTGGAGAGTTGAAATTGGAAACTCATGTGAAAGACAGAGTTCAGTGAGACTGATTGGCTCATGGTGGGACAAGCATCTACAGGGATATGATGAGAAAGTCATAGCATCTGGTTGAGGTGGCATCTGTCACTTGGTTTCAGAATGTGGTGTGTCTGACTACAGGTTGCCTAGTGGTTTCCATGGACTGCGCACTTACTGTGAACATTAGAGTGTAAGATAGCCTTTGTACTTGTGCTATCCTGACAAATCTGTATACATCTGTAAAGGTATAGTTGTGGGTGAAGAGTATTGTAATACAGTTCGTCTTTCCTTATTTGATAAATGTTTTATTCTTTTATTGAAAGTTCATCAGCTGACTACTATGACTCCTTTCAGTAGCTACTCTCCACGTATCAAAACAAAGAAAAATTAGGAACTATCAAACCGGGTTCCACCCTGGGATCTGGCTTGTCCAGTGGTAACATCAGCTGGGATCATAACAATTGAGTTGGAAAGACTGTGGGAAAAAATTTCCCCCATTGGGGGGGAAGTGCAGGAGCAGGCACATCTCCGATCAACGCCCCCGATCAGGGGCAAGCTGCCATTTTACGTGGGTGGGCCAATTAAGGCCCGCCCAGCGTGATGTTCGCTCGGAAGTGCTATGCACTCCCTTCGCAGGCGGGGAGGGATTCCCTCAGCCGGGAGTGCGCTCTTTCGTGCATGTGTGTGAAAGAGCGCACAGATTTCCCTGAGGCTATGTGCTGCCTCAGGGAGATTGGCTCAGAGTTAAAATTTGTAATAGAAATGAGAAAGAAATTTCCCTGACATGTTCCCTCATGTGACACTGTCAAATGAGTTGGGTCGTGTCCATAACTTTTACTAAAACCTTTAATAAAAATTTAAATACCCTCATGAAACCTCACCATGCCTGTGGATGAGGTTTCGTGCTTTTTCTAAAGTCAGCCAGGGCTCCCGGCCTGTCCGCCAACCTTAAGGTTGGATGGGCAGGTCCATTAATGACTTTAATTAGTTTTTCAATGGCCTCAGTAGGCCGTTGACAGGTTGGCAGGCGCACAGCTGACTCGGCTGCACCTCTGCCAATCTGAAAATGGAAATGATGCAGGGTGATGTCGGGAGTTCCACTCTATATCATCCCGCGTCATTTACGTCGGCAAGAGAGCCCCGCCCCCACTTGCCGACCGGAACATCCTGCCCTGTGAGGTTACATGTGGTGCCACATTTGTGCATGGAGTGATGCAAGTACTTGTGGTTGCATAAAACGCATCTTTGTTATATCAATTATTTAAAATGAAATTGAACTTTTAATTTGAAGTATCATTTACTTGTTAATTCATGCTTGATCTGTGTTGGTTCCAATTTTGTTAAAGTAACAGCTACAAAAAGTGGAATCTTGTTGATAATTTATGCATTTGGGAGTTATCAGTAAATTTGGTTATTTCGGTTTTAGATTCCCCCATGGGAATTTTCCACAAAAATGTACATACTGGAAGAGTTGCTGGTCAGCGATCAAGAGAGGCAACTAAGTAAACTTTCTTGTTCCTAAGCTAGAACACTAATGTAGCTGAGGTCAGCTGATTCATACACAGGTTGAAACCTGAGACCACCTTAATCTTTTGTTTCAGTGGCACAGCACACTACAAAGCCATCAGAGAAGCTCCCAAAGGTGCAGATCTTAAACATACTCTTATAAGTTTAATTTTTAGCCTTCGGCTTTGGCCAACCAACTTCTGATTAAAAACTAGCTAAATTGTATGGCTTACATGAGATAAGCAATTTAGCCTGCCAAGAAGTGTGGCCAGAATTCATTTCTTTTACTCCTAAGAAGGTTGCACACCTACCATATATATTATCCTCCACTTTTCAATTATCCAGTTACAGTATTGTATCTCAAAAAAAACTTGTTCAGGTCAACAAACAGGCAGCTGCATATAACTTTCACAGCCAAACCTGGCCAACATGTATATTTACTTGCATTTTAAAGTTCAAGCTGTCTTTAATCAGCCAAATACAAGAAAATACCATGTAGTGAGTAAATGAGGCTTACCTTCCAATCGGTTTCAATAGACTGATTCAGAGACTTTTGACCTATGACATATATTTCCTGTCTGACTGCAGAGGCAAAGTCAAGCACACGCATGGCATGAGTTTGAGCTATGCCAGTGGTCATGGTAAGCTTTTGTAAATATTAATGTTAACACTTTATGGAGATCCCGCTAAAAGATAGGGCTATATTTTAACATAGAATTGTAAACTGTGTTTGTTATTTTGGGGAACAGATGAATACCAGGCTGTTAAGAAAAATAATTTTGAGACCTTTTCTAGCAAAATATGTCAAAATGCCATAAGATTGCCATTAATCACATAAATTGCTTCAACATTTTAAGTTTTGTGAAAAAACCTTTCAAAGAAAACTAACACTTTGAACATATTTTAATACATGCAAATTGCTTTCAGTAAAGGGCAATTCAACGATTGTCTCAAAGATTTTTACTTATGTTCCAAACCTTTCGGCCCATAATTATGCCAAAGGGATTCTGGAATATGGGCTAGTGTCACCAACCTGATTTGATAGTGTAAAATAGGAACACAGGAATCATTAAATGGAAAAAAACAAACATCTATCTAGTTCGCCTTCTACTATCCTTGTGGTGGCATGAAATAGCTTTAAAAAAGTTGGTGACTAATCATAGCAATCAGTCTCTATCAATTAGTTTACAATGATTAAGATACAGGGAAAACACAAATTAAGGAAAACCCTTAGAATTATAGTTCCAATGTCATCTGTTCCTCTTAAGCATAATACACTTATCATTTGTTATGCCTCAAATGAGATTCAAACTACGTGGGGGGAGGCAGGTCCATTTGCTCTTCAAAATCCCCAGAAGCCCACAAGAATTTATTGACAAGTAAGAGAAAAGTCACCCCCATATGCGGAAGGAGCAAAATCTGTGAGGAGCTACTCCTCCAATCACAGGTTCTGTCTCTCCCGTGCTGACTGCTCCAGCTCCTCCAATCACAAGTTCCTTCCCTCCCACTCTTTCTTCTTCTCAAGAGGCAGAATCTATGATTGGAGGAGCAGCAAGAGCGGGAGGGAGGGAACGTGTGATTGGAGGAGCTGGAAGATTTATTCTGGTCAGCCCACTGCCACCATGCAAGAGATTTTCAGCTGTGCTATCACCAGTTGTTGGAAAAAAAGGAGGGCTGATAACAAGGCCAAAGCAGGCCCAGGGAGCTGTCACTGAGCCTTTCAAGGATATTGAGCAAGGTGAGTGCTCATTAGCAGGTGGGTGGCTTCCAACTCTGAGCCGGGCGGGGGTGGGTCCTAGACCAAGCTGAACCTGAATCTTGGCTGGGGAGATAAGGGGGTGAGCAACAGTGGATCCCGATTCTCGGCTGCTAAATGAGTGGGGCGGTGGGAGGGGAGTTGGGAAGAGGGGCTTGTGTGTGTATGGGGTTGGGTAGAGATTAAAATATGGTGTGTAGGCAGGGGAACGAAAGGCTGCACTAAATCTTTGAAAATGGAGAGCAAGATTGAAACGTACATGAGTATCTAAAATAAAATTTTCACACAGTACTTTAAAAACACAGATTTGCACATTTACATGCAGCTTTATGAGCTCTTGAAGCTATGTTCTGAGTTCCTTTTGTTTTCAATTTCAGTAAATATTGATTCTCCACAACTAATTACATTTGAGAATAAAACACCTGTCCTTTATTTTTAACAGGGGTACAAAGAACCACAATTAATGTTTCTTTCGTCCATCCAATCTATGTCTCATTAAAGTGTGGATGATCATGCGAGGAAGTGCACTGGCTTGGAAAAATCTCTGAAATGTGAAGTATATAGGAATTAAACCATTTGTTGCAGAATTAATGGGCTGAATTTTACGTGTCCCTAGCAGGCGTGTTTCCCATAGCAAGTGCATTTGCCCACCCCCAATCTCATCCCCATAATATGGGGAGGAAGGTGGGTGCCGAAATCGGCAGCCCGCCCACCATATTAAAATGACCAATTAAGACTTATTATCAAGCTTATTGATCCTAATCATATGCTGACCATGCCATAATACATTTGCCATGGGCAGCAGAACGGGAGAGTGAAGTCCAATTTTTAACCTGAAATGGTTAAAGGGCGGGAAGGAAGGGTGAGAGGGATCACTCTTCAGGGGCTGACCTGTGCCAACTGCAGGGCAACCCCCCTCCTCCCCCTTAGACTGAACTCCTGCTTCCTCTCTTCAACCAACCCTTTCTCCCCATCCACTGCCCTGTCCTTAACACTCCCAAACCCTCCTGGCCCAGATTGCGAATTTATGTTCTCCAGGGATCCCAGAACTTGGGTTCCACGCCTCACCTGCAGGCCTGGCAGCTGCCATTAACACATTGCTGGTGCTGCCGGGACTGATGAAGCTGCCAGCAGCCCTAGTTAATGGCCCGCAGCGCGTTATGCAGAGCTGCTCAGCGTAGAAGTGATCAGCTTCACACCAACATTGTTTTCAGGGTGGCATAGCATATGCCCCCACCCCCCATATTACTCAGCCCAATTTGTGTGTATTCCCCTCGTTGTAGAGTTGGACCTTTGGAAGTCACTTTTATGATGTGTTTGTCAGCATTTATTTTAAACAGAAGTATTGAGGGGAAAGAAACTTGAAACTAACGGAGAAAAAAAAGAATGCTGGAGATTGCTAATTGCTTGCAATTAATTTTTAAAAGGGGCTGTGGACGTGAAACTTATTCCCAATGAGTGAGAGTGACAGCCCTTGATATCAAGGCCGCATTTGACCAAGTGTGGCATCAGTGAGCAGTACCAAACTGGAATCAATGGAAATCATGGGGAAAACTCTCTGCTGGTTGGAGTCATACCTAGCACAAAGGAAGATGGTTGTGGTTGTTGGAGGTCAGCCATCTCAGCTCCAGAGCATCAATGCAGGAGTTCCTCAGGGTGGTGTCCTCAGTCCAACCATCTTCAGCTGCTTCATCAATGACCTTCCTTCCATCATAAGGTCAGAAGTGGGGATGTTCACTGATGATTGCACAATGTTTGCACTATTTGCAACTCCTCAGATATTGAAGCTGCCCATATCCAAATGCAGCAAGACAATATCCAGGCTTGGGCTGACGAGTGGCAAGTAATATTTGTGCCACACAAGTGTCAGGCAGTGACTACCTCCAACAAGAGAAAATCCAACCATCGTCCCTTAATGTTCAACGGCATTACTATCACTGAATTCCCCACTATCAACATTCTCGGGGTACCATTGACCAGAAACTGAACTGGACTAGCCACATAAATACTGTGACTACAAGAGGAGTTCAGAGGCTATGAATCCTGCAATGAGTAACTCACCTCCTGACTCACCAAAGCCTGTCCATCATCTACAAGGCACAAGTCAGGAGTGTGATAGAATACTCCCCACTTGTTGGATGAGAACACTCCCACAACACTCAAGAAGCTTGACAGTGTCCAGGAAAAAGCAGCCGGTTTGATTGGCATCACATCCATAAACATTCACTCCCTCCACCGCCAACACACAGTTGCAGCAGTGTGCGCCATCTACAAGATGCACTGCAGGAATTCACCAAGGCTCCTTTGACAGCACCTTCCAAACCCACTACCATCTAGAAAGACAAGGGCAGCAGGTAGATGGAAACACCACCACCTGGAAATTCCCCTCCAAGTCACTCACCATCCTGACTTGGAAATATATTGTCGTTCCTTCACTGTCGCTGGGTCAAAGTCCTGGAACTCCTTTCCTAACAGCACTGTGTGTGTAACCACACAATGGACTGCAGCGATTAAGAAGGCAGCTCAGCACCACCTTCTCAAGGGCAACTAGGGATGGGCAATAAATGCTGGCCCAGCCAGGGAAGCTCACATCCCGTGAATGAAGGAAAAAAAAAGTTACTTTGTGCTGAGTAGTTAGAATTTTGGAAACGTTTACATAACGTGTGTCTGTGTGTGTACGTGTGTGTACAATGTTCAGTATCTGTGCTATCTTATCCACATAAAGGGGAAAACCCTAAGCTCAGAGCAGGTCTAAAGGTATTAATTGAAGTGAATGGTTTAAACAGGGCATTGCTAGAGAGAGGAGTTTTTTTTATACCATGGATGGGCATCTGCAACCTGTTGCTTGCAACTCTTGCAACATGTGAGAACTTCAGGACACTTCATGTGTCTTGGGTGACCATGTGAAAGAAGTATCTCCAGCTGCTTGAGCTCAAGCTCAGTATTTA
Organism: Carcharodon carcharias; assembly: GCF_017639515.1. Classification (NCBI taxonomy): domain Eukaryota; kingdom Metazoa; phylum Chordata; class Chondrichthyes; order Lamniformes; family Lamnidae; genus Carcharodon; species Carcharodon carcharias. Next base: position 174,100,005 of record NC_054472.1, read on the forward strand.
CAAGCTTCAGAGGCAGCTGGAGTCATTATGGAGCATCATGGAGGACGAGTATTTCCTGGTTCATTTGTTCAGGAGGTGGCCACCCTACAGGCTGTAAGAGATCAGGCTAATAGGTGGTGGATGGCCATCAGGAAGACTAGGAAGAGGCAGGAAGTACAGGAGTCTTCAAGGTGTATGGCAGTCTCAAACCGATAATCAGCATTGGAGACTGCTGGAACTGATGATAACCAGGTGGAGTATAGTCCAGACCATGGCACCACTGGCCAAGGGACTCTATAGGTGGGAACCAAAGTGGAAAAATGTGATTGTTATAGGAGATTCCATAGTTAGGATGACAGTTAAATATTTCTGTAACTGTCATTGTGAGTTCCACATGGTATGTTAGAGCTTAAATATTTCTGGATTCAAGATGTTCAGGAAAGATATGAGAGGAAGAAAAGGGTGACAGTAATGATAAGGATAACAACAGAGAGAGAGAGAGAGAGAGAGAGTATGTCCCAGAAGGGTCAATGATAGAATATATGTTGCTAGAGCTATGGCATAAATAAGGTGCAATTACATTGCTCAGTGTAGTCTATCAGCCACCAACCAGTGGGATGTAGAGGGACAAATTTGCAAGAATTATAGTGCAGTTATAATGGGGGATTTTAAGAATCCAAATATAGACTGTGTTACAAATATCTAGTTCACGGGTCATGTTAATATTTTAGAGATAATGTTTAGTTCTGAGAAGATTATTGTGAAGTTAAGGTAGCTAAAATCCTGGGCTTTGGAGATTGCTGGAACACCTAGAAGAAAATGGCACGTTCATGAGGTTATCCCTGTCTGTTTAACAGGGTCAGAGTGGAAGAGATGGAGCCATAAAACAGAAGGTGGGCTTACTTAGCTAGAGAATTGGAGATGTAATGTCTAAACTGTTTGCAAAGAAGTGCAGTCAAGCGAGATGTTTTGTTTTGGGAGTTAGAGGGAAATTAGTTCAACCACATTCAGTTAACCCTGAAAGGCTGCATCATCATGGATGGATGGAGCCTTGGTTTCAAGTTATAATTTATCTGTGAATCAGCTGGGAGAGAGTGTTCTGCAACAGGGAAAGATGCTATACCATAAAAATGCTGCTGTAAGCAAACTCCAAGCAGTTATGGCTCAGGACAAGTCCTAGGGAGCTGAGGGGGTGGCCGATGGTCACTGGGTCCATGCTAGAAAGGGTTAAGGCTCAGAAGAGGCCTGGAGCCATTTGTATCTTGGTACAGCCGGCCAATCGGAGTTTGGCGAAACCTAGGGTTAGTGCCAGCTTAGTGAAGCTAGTGATCTGTGAAAGAGCTGGAATTAGAGTAATTGAGTTTACAGCACAGAAACAGGCCCTTCAGCCCATCGTGTCCATGCCGACCACCAAGCACCTATCTATTCTAATCCCATTTTCCAGCACTTGGCCTGTAGCCCTGTATGCCATGGCATTTCAAGTGCTCATCTAAATACTTCTTAAATTTTGTGAGGGTTCCTGCCTCTCCCATCCCCTCAGGCAGTGTGTTCCAGATTCCAACCACCCTGAGTGAAAAGATTTTTCCTCAAATCCCCTCTAAACCTCCTGCCCCTTAACTTAAATCTATGCCCCCTAGTTATTGACACCTCCACTAAGGGGAAAGGTTTCTTTCTATCTACCCTACCTAAACCCCTCATAATTTGTATACCTCTATCAGGTCACCCCTCAGCATTGTCTGCTCTAAGGAAAACAACCAGAGCCTATCCAGTCTCTCTTCATAGCTGAAACACTCCAGACCAGGCAACATCCTGATGAATCTCCTCTGCACCCTCTCTAGTCCAATCACATCATTCCTACAGTGTGGCGACCAGAACTGCACACAGTACTCCGGTTGTGGCCTAACTAGCATTTTATACAGCTCCGACATAACCTCCCTGCTCTTATATTCTAAGCCTCGGCTAATAAAGGCAAGTATCCCATATGCCTTCTTAACCACCTTATCTTGGGAAGAGTGTCCTGCAGTCAGCATTGCTGTGAAGCAGTCTGGAAAGAGTGTCCTGAAATCAGCATCATAATCTGCACTGGAGTGCTGCTTTGGGAATTTGGTGAGGAGGGAATGAGGCGATCCTTTGAGTACCGTACGGTTGGGTAAGTCTTTACTACTTTTATCGCTTGTAGTTTTTAAGGTCTTATTTTGCGGTTCATCGTTTGAAAGGGCTATATTCTGTAACAACGAGGAGCAGGGAAGAAGGGCCCTAGAGTAATTGATATTATTTGATATTAAGTATCTTCCAAAAGGTTTCATTTAACGTAAAACGGTAAGTCATGGCAGGAGAGCTCAAAGCCATGGTGTGCTCCTCCTGCTGTTTGTGGGAAGCTGGGAACATTTCCAGTGCCCGGGGCCAGCATGTGTGCAGGACGTGTTTCCAGCTGCAACTCCTGGAAACTCGGGCTTCGGAGCTGCAGCGGTGCTGGGGACACTCCGGAGCATCCGCAAGGCAGATAGTTTCGTGGATAGCACGTATAGAGAGGTGATCACACCGCAGACTAAAAGTCCACAGACATGAAGGGAATGGGTGACCACTAAGCAGAGCAAGAGGACTAGGCAGGCAGTGCAGGAATCTCCTGTGGCTATTCTGTGCAAAACAAGATATACCGCTTTGGATACTGTTGAAGGAAATGGCCTCTAATGGGAATGCAGCATCAGCCAAATTTGTTGCACCACAATTGGCTCTGCTGCACAGGGCAGAAGTAAAAAGTGTGGGAATGCAATAGTAAGGGGAATAGATAGGCATTTCTGTGGCCGCAAATGAGACACCAAGATGGTATGTTGCCTTCCTGATGCTAGGGTCAAGGATGTCTCAGAACGGCTACAGGGATTCTGAAGGGGGAGGGTGAACAGCCAGTGGTCGTGGTGCACATTGGTACAAAGGACATAGGTTAAAAAAAGGGATGAGGTCCTAAAAGCAGAATATAGGGAGTTAGGAAGTAAGTTGAAAAGTAGGACCTCAAAGATGGTGATCTCAGGATTATTACCAGTGCCATGTGCTAGTCAGAGTAGAAATATCAGGATATATCGGGTGAATACGTGGCAGAAGAGATGATGTGAGGTGGAGGGTTTCAGATTCCTAGGATATTGGGACCGGTTTTGGGGGAGGTGGGACCAGTACAAACTGGACGGGTTACACCTGGGTGGGACTGGGACTGATGTCCTAGGGGGAATATTTGCTCGAGTGGTTGCGGAGTGTTTAAACTAAAATGGCAGGGGGATGAGAACAAGGAGTCAGAGGAGGGGGAACCAAGGACAAGAACAAAAGACAGAAAAGGGAATAAGAAAAGTGACAGGCAGAGAAATCAAGGGCAAGAATCAAACAGGGCCTCAGTGAAAAATAGAGGGAACGGGGCATGTAATGTTAAAAAGACAAGCCATAAGGTTTTGTGCCTTAATGCAGGGAGCATTCGCAATAAAGTGGATGAATTAGCCGTGCAAATAGATGTAAATAGGTATGATAGAGTCAGGATTCAGAGACATGGCTACAGGGTGACCAAGGATTGGAACTGAACATCCAGAGGCATTCAGTATTTAGAAAGGACAGATAAAAAGGAAAAAGCGGTGAAGTTGCATGGCTGGTTAAAGAGGAAATTAATGCAATTGTGAGGAAAGATATTAGCTTCAATGATGTAGAAACTGTATGGGTAGAGCTGAGAAACACTAAGGGGCAAAAAATGTTAGTGGGGATTGTGTAACGAAATCCAAACTGTAGTGGTGATACTGGGAATGGCATTAAACAGGAAATTAGAGATGCATGCAATAAAGGAACATCTATAATTATGTGAGACTTTAATCTGCATATAGGTTGGGCAAATCAAATTAGTAACAATAACGAATTCCTGGAGTGTATACGGTATATTTTTCTGGACCAATACGTCGAGGAATCAACTAGAGAACATGCCATCGTAGACTGGGTATTGTGTAATGAGAAAGGAATAATTGGCAATCTAGTTGTGCGAGGCCCCTTGGGGATCAGCAACCATAATATGATGGAATTCTTCATCAAGTTAGAGAGTGACATAGTTGATTCTGAAACTAGGGTCCTGAATCTTAATAAGGGAAACTACAATGGTATAAGGCATGAGTTGGCTATGATGGATTGGGAAACATTACTTAAAGGGATGATGGTGGATAAATGGCAAACATTCAAAGAGCGCATGGGTGAACTGCAACAATTGTTTATTCCTGTCTGGCGCAAAAGTAAAACAGGAAAGGTGGCTAAACCATGGCTTACGAGGGAAATTAGAGATAGTATTGGATCCAAGGAATAGGCATATAAATTGGCCAGAAAAAGCAACAAACCTTAGGATTGGGAGCTGTTTAGATTTCAGCAAAGGAGGTCCAAGGGATTGATTAAGAAGGGGAAAATAAAGTACAAGAGTAAGCTTGCAGGGAACATAAAAACTGACTGTAAACATTTATATAGGTAAGTGAAGAGAACAAGATTGTGAAGACAAGTGTAGGCCCCTTACAGTCAGAAACAGGGGAATTTATCCTGGGGAACAAAGAAATGGCTGACCAACTAAATACATACTTTGGTTTTGTCTTCACAAAGGAGGGCACAAATAACATACCAGAAATGTTGGGGGACACAAGGTTTAGTGAAAGGGATGAACTGAAAGAAATCAGTATTAGTAGAGAAATGGTGTCGGGGAAATGGATGGGATTGAAGGCCGATAAATCCCCAGGGCCTGATAATCTACATCCCAGAGTACTTTTCCTGCAGATTGGAAAGTAGCTAATGTAACCCCACTATTTAAAAAGGGAGATAGAGAGAAAACAGGGAATTACAGTTAGCCTGACATCAGTAGTGGGGAAAATTCTAGAGTCCATTTTAAAAGATTTAATAGCTGAGCACTTGAAAACAGTGGCAGAATCGGACAGAGTCAACATGGATTTACAAAAGGGAAATCATGCTTGACAAATCTACTGGGCTTTTTCGAGGATGTAACTCATAGAGTTGATGAGGAGGAGCCAGTGGATGAGGTTTATTTGGACTTTCAGTAGGCTTTCAGGAAAGTCCCACATAAGGGGTTAGCGTGTAAAATTAAAGTGCATGGGATTGGTGGCAGTGTATTGAGATGGATAGAAAACTGGGTAGGCAGACAGGAAACAAAGAATAGGAATAAACGGGTCTTTTAGTGGGGTACCGCAGGGATCGATGCTGGGACCCTAGCTATTCACAATATATATTAGTGATTTAGATGAGGGAACTAAATGTAATATCTCCAAATTTGCAGGATGGGGATGTGGGAGGGTGAGCTGTGGGGAGGATGCAGAGATGCTTCAGTGTAATTTGGACAAGCTGAGTGAGTGGGCAAATGCATGGCAGATGCAGTATAATCTGGATAAATGTGAGGTTATCCACTTTGGTAGCAAAAACAGGAAGGCAGATTATTATCTGAATGGCTATAAATTGAGAGAGGAATGTGCAACGAGACCTGGATGTCATCATATACCAGTCGCTGAAGGTAAGCATACAGGTGCAGCAGGCGGTAAAGAAGGCAAATGATATGTTGACCTTCATAGCGAGAGAATTCGAGTACAGGAGCAGGGATGTCTTGCTGCAATTATACAGGGCCTTGGTGAGACCACACCTGGAATATTGTGTGCAGTTTTAGTCTCCTTATCTGAGGAAGGATGTTCTTGCTATTGAGGGAGTACAGCAAAGGTTTACCAGACTGATTCCTGGGATGGCGGGACTGACGTATGAGGAGAGATTGAGTCGGTTAGGATTATATTCGCTGGAGTTCAGAAGAATGAGAGGGAATCTCAAAGAAACCTATAAAATTCTAACAGGACTAGACAGGGTAGATGCAGGAAGGATGTTACCGATTGTGGGGAAGTCCAGTATCAGGGGTCACAGTCTGAGGATATGGGGTAGACCATTTAGGACTGAGATGAGGAGAAATTTCTTCACCCAGAGAGTGGTGAGCCTTGGAATTCACCACCACAGAAAGTAATTGAGGCCAAAACATTGTATGTTTTCATGGAGTTTGATATAGCTCTTGGGGCAAAAGGGATCAAAGGATATGGGGAGAAAGCGGGAGCAGGCTATTGAATTAGATGAACAGCCATGATCATGATGAATGGCAGAGCAGGCTTGAAGGGCCAAATGACCTACACCTGCTCCTATTTTCAATGATTTATGTCCCAGACTGCTGAGGGAGGCAAGGAAGGAGATCACAGGGGCTCTGACACACATCTTTAATTCCCCTCTGGCCACGGGGAGGTGCCAGAGGACTGGAGAACAGTTAACATGGTTCCGCTATTTAGCAAGTGTTGTAGAGATAAACCAGGGAACAACGGGCCAGTGAGTCTCACATCAGTAGTAGGGAAACTAATGGAGAAAGTTCTGAAGGAGAGAATCTATCTCCACTTGGAGAGGCAAGGTGTGATCAGGGATAGTCAGCTTGGCTTTGTCAGAGGAAGGTCATGCCTGACAAAGTTGATTAATTTTTTTGAGGAGGTGACCAGGTGTGTAGATGAGGGTAGTGCAGTGGATGTAGTTTATATGGATTTCAGCAAAGCCTTTGACAAGGTCCCACATGGCAGACTTATAAAGAAGGCAAACGCACATGGGATACAGGGTATTTTGATAAGATGGATTCAAAATTGGCTTAGTTGTAGGAGGCAGAGGGTGAAGACAGAAGGCTGCTTTAGTGACTAGAAGACAGTGACAATGGCGTACCACAGGGATCTGTGCTCGATCCCCTATTATTTGTCATTTATATAAACAACATAGATGACTATGTGGGAGGTAGGATTAGTAAGTTTGCGGATGACACAAAGATTGGCCAGATGGTTAACAGTGAGGTTGAGTGTCTTGGGCTACAGGAAGATATAGATGAGATGGTGAAATGGGCAGATAAGTGGCAGATGGAATTTAACCCTGAAAAGTGTGAGGTGATACACTTTGGAAGGATTAATTTGACAAGGAAGTATTCAATGAATGGCAAGACAGTAGGAAGTTCTGAGGAACAATGGGTCCTTGGCGTGTGTGTCCATAGATCTCAGAAGGTAGAGGGGCATGTTAGTGGGGTGGTGAAAAAGGTATACGGGACACTTGACTTTATCAATTGAAGCATAGGTTACAGAAGTAGGGAGGTCATGTTGGAGTTGTATAGAATCTTGGTGAGGCCACAGCTGGGGTTTTGGTTGCCACATCATAGGAAGAATGTGATTGCACTGGAGGGGGTGCAGAGGATATTCACCAGGAAGTTGCCTGGGATGAAACATTTAAGTTATGAAGAGAGGTTGGATAGACTTGGGTTGTTTTCATTGGAGCAGAGAAGACTGAGGGGTGACCTGATTGAGGTGTACAAGATTATGAGGGGCATGGACAGGGTGGATAAGGAGCAGCAGTTCCCCTTAGTTGAAGGGTCAATTGTAAGAGACAGAGGGTGAAGACAGGAGGATGCTTTAGTGACTGGAAGCCAGTGTCCAGTGGCGTACCACAGGGATCCGTTCTCAGTCCCCTATTATTCGTCATTTATATAAACGACATAGATGACTATGGGAGGGGTTTAGTAAGGATTAGTAAGCTTGCGGATGACACAAAGATTGGCTGGGTGGTTAACAGTGAGGTTGAGTGTCTTGGGCTACAGGAAGATATAAACGGGATGGTCAAATGGGCAGATAAGTGGCAGATGGAATTTAACCCTGAAAAGTGTGAGGTGATACACTTTGGAAGGATTAATTTGACAAGGAAGTATTCAATGAATGGCAAGGCAGTAGGAAGTTCTAAGGAACAATGGGTCCTTGGCGTGTGTGTCCATAGATCTCAGAACGCAGCGAGGCATGTTAGTGGGGTGGTGAAAAAGGCATACGGGACACGACTTTATCAATCGAAGCATAGATTACAGAAGTAGGGAGGACATGTTGGAGTTGTATAGAACCTTGGTGAGGTCACAGTTGGAGTACTGTATGCAGTTCTGGTCGCCACATTATAGGAAGGATGTGATTGCGCTGGAGGGGGTGCAGAGGAGATTCACCAGGTTGTTGCCTGGGATGAAACGTTTAAGTTACGAAGGGAGGTTGGATAGACTTGGGTTGTTTTCGTTGGAGACTAAGGGGTGACCTGATCGAGGTGTACAAGATTATGAGGGGCATGGACAGGGTGGATAAGGAGCAGCAGTTCCCCTTAGTTGAAGGGTCAATCACAAGGGGGCATAAGTTCAAAGTGAGGGGCAGGAGGTTTAGAGGGAATGTGAGGAAAAACTTTTTTACCCAGAGGGTGGTGATGGTCTGGAATACACTGCCTGGGAGGTTGGTGGAGGCAGGTTGCCTCACTTCCTTTAAAAATACCTGGATGAGTACTTGGCACGTCATAACATCCAAGGCTATGGGCCAAGTGCTGGTAAATGGGATTAGGTCGGTAGGTCAGGTGTTTCTCACATGCAGACTCTATGGGTCGAAGGGCCTCTTCTGCACTGTGATTCTCTGATTCTATATTTCTATCTACCTGTGCTGCTGCCTTCAGGGATCTATGGACCTGTACAGCAAGGTCCCTTTGATCCTCTGTACTTCCTAGGGTCCTAGCATATTCCCTTGCTGCAGTAGTCCTCCCAAAATGCATCACCTCACACTTTTCAGGATTAAATTCCATTTGCCATTGCAGTGCCCATCTTACAAGTCCATCTATATCGGCCTGTAATCTAAGGTTTTCCTCCTCACTATTTACGACACCATCAAGTTTTGTGTCAACTGCGAACTTGCTGATCATACCTCCTATATTCATGTCTAAATCATTAATGTACACTGCAAACAGCAAGGGTCCCAGCACCAATCACTGCGGTACACGACTCGTCATAGGCTTCCAATCACAAAAGTAACCTTCGACCACCACCCTTTGCCTTCTGCCACCAAGCCAATGTTGGACCCAATTTGCTAACTTGCCCTGGACCCCAAGGGCTCTTACCTTCTTGACTATTCTCCCATGCAGGACCTTGTCAAAAGTCTTACTGAAGTCCATGTAGGCTACATCGACTACATTACCCTCATCTACACAACTAGTCACCTCCTCGAAAAATTCAATCAAATTTGTTAGACATGGGCCAGGATTTTCCAGTCATCGGGCGGGTTTGGCGGGAGGAGTGACCGACCGCCACCCACGATTGGCTGTGCATCGTGATTTCACGCAGGCGGGCCAATTAAGGCCCACCCAGCGTGGATCCCGAGGGGTCGTGTTTACCTGTGCAGGTGGGAGGAGGAGAGGGAGCCGGGCTTCGCGCGTAGTTCCCGCTTGGGCGTGATAGAGCACTTCAATCTCCCTGAGGCACGGACCTACCCCAAGGAGATTGAACCACTTTTTTAAAAAATAGGTAAGGACATTAAAAATTTAATGAAACATGTCCCTTCATGTGACTGTGTCACATGAGATGGGACATGTTTTTATTTTCAAAATAAAGTTTTTAAATAAAGTTTTTGTTTCATTAGTATTAGCTTTACTCCCAACAAAGTGATTGCCCCCTTTTTGTTTTTAGGTTCTGCCCATATGGCATCATTTGAGTAACCTTCTAAGATACCATCCCTTCTTACTGAAGTAATTGACTCCTTGATCAATAGTGCAATGCCACCTCCTCTTTTATTCATCCTCCCCCCACCCCACCCCCTCCCATTAAGCCTGAAGATTCTATACCTTGGAATATTGAGCTGCTAGTCTTGTCCTTCCCTGAACCATGTCTCTGTGATAGCAACAATATCATATTCCCATGTGTTAATCAATGCCCTCAATTCATCTGCTTTACTTGTAAGGCTCCTTGCATTAAAATAGATGCAATCCAGTCTTGCATTTTTCCCTTGTGCCTTAACAGGTCTATATTTGCTCTGCTTTCTAGACTAACTTAGTTTGTTTTCTATATTTGGCTGTGCATCACCCCTACTGTACCTCCACACTGTATCCCATCCCCCTACCAAATTAGTTTAAACCCACCCCCTGCAACAGCACTAGCAAACCTCCCTGCAAGGATGTTGGTCCCGTTCCAGTTCAGATGCAACCTGTCTGACTTGTTCAGGCCCCACCTTCGCCAGAAACAGACCTAGTGATCCAGGAAACTAAAGCACTCCCTCCTGCACCATCTCTTCAGCCACGCATTCATCCTCTCTATCCTCCTTTTCCTATACTCACTAGCATGTGGCACAGGGAGTAATCCAGAGATTACAACCATTGAGATGCTGCTTTTTAATCTGCTACCTAGCTCCCTAAATTCTTATTGCAAGACCTCATACCTCTTTCTAGCTATGTCATTGGTACCAATGTGAACCATGACCTCTAACTGTTCGCCCTCCCCCTTCAGAATGCCCTGCAGCCATTCTGTGACATCCTTGACCCTGGCACCAGAGAGGCAACACACCACCCTGCAGTCACGTCTACGGCTGCAGAAGCACCTGTCTGCACCCATCACTATTGAGTCTCATATCACTATTGCTCTTGCACTCTTACTCCTTCCCCCTTGTGCAGCTGAGCCATCCACAGTGCTGTGAACTTGGCTTTGGCTGCACTCTCCAGAGGAACCTTCACTCTCACCATTTTCCAACACAGAAAAACAGTTCTTGAGTGAAATGCACTCTGGGGCTTTCCTGATTACCCGCCTACTCCCCTGGCAGCATTCCACAGGGCTCGTTCCCTCCAGGACACCCTGGTCCACTCCTCCATCACCCCCTACACCTCAAACCCCTCCTTCCCGTGCAACCGCAGAAGGTGCAACACCTGCCCCTTTACTTCCCCTCTCCTCAACGTCCAAGGGCCCAAACACTCCTTTCAAGTGAAGCAGCATTTCACTTGCACTTCCCTCAACCTAGTCTACTGCATTCGTTGCTCCCAATGCGGTTTCCTCTACAGTTGAGAGACCAAACACAGACTGGGTGACCGCTTTGCAGAACACCTTCGGTCTGTCTGCAAGTATTACCCAGACCTCCCTGTCGCTTGCCATTTCAACACTCCACCCTGCTTTCATGCCCACATGTCCGTCCTTGGCTTGCTGCATTGTTTCAGTGAAGCTCAACGCAAACTGGAGGAACAGCACCTCATCTTCCGACTAGGCATTTTACAGCCTTCTGGACTGAATATTGAGATCAGCAATTTTAGATCATGAACTCTCTCCTCCATCCCCACCCCCTTTCCGATTTTCCCCTTTTTTGTTTTTCCCAATAATTTATTTAGATTTTTCTTTTCCCACCTACTTCCATTATTTTTGTGTATTTCCATCCATTACTTTATCTCTACCTTTTAGCCTATTTCGATCCCTTCTACCCCACCCCACCCCCACTAGGGCTATCTGTACCTTGCTTGTCCTGCTTTCCACCCTTAATTAGCACATTCCTTTAGATAATATCACCACCTTCAACACCTCTTTGTCCTTTTGTCTGTGACATCTTTTGGCTATCTCTACCTATCACTGGCCCTCTGACCAGCTCTTCTTCTCCCACCACCCCCCCACCCCCCCCCCCCCCCCCCAAACCAGATTATATTTCACCTCTCTTCTATTTTCACTTAGTTCTGTTGAAGGGTCATTTGGACTCGAAACGTTAACTGTGCTCCTATCCACAGATGCTGCCAGATCTGCTGAGCTTTTCCAGGTATTTTTGTTTTTGTTTTGTTTGGATTTCCAGCACCCGCAGTTTTTTGCTATTACCTGCCTACCTCCCTTCTTCTGACTGGTGGTCACCCTTCCCTCTCTGACTGCATTTCCTTAAGCTGCAGAGTAACCACATCTAAAAATATGCTATCCATGTAACCCTCAGCCTCGCGGATACCCCACCAGTTCTCCAGCAGATGCTCAAGCTCCAAAACCCATTGCTCAAACTGGTCAAACAGTTCTTTTCAGCCCCACTCTGCTCACTGAAGTCTCACTCTTCACAGCTCCACTCTGCTCATTGAAGTCTCGCTCTTTACAGCCTTGTTCTGCTCATTGAAATCTTGCTCTTTACAGACCCGCTCTGCTCACTGTGCTAATGGCCTAATCCCAATTGTTAACATGGAATATAATTAGATTCTAATTATCAAAATGTTAGATCCACTGCTTTGCCAAATTGAAAATAGATTTCATGATTAAATTTGGGTTCCAGTTTATCTTTCAGTTTGTCAAAAAACAGATAAATGAAATGTAATTGCCACTCTTTCACAGTACAAATTATTAGAAGCTCCAATTAGCTTTTCTTGTATCTTACCTTATCTATCACACTTTACAAATAATTGTTTGGTGATAGAGAACTTGAGTATTGCTGAAAAAAGATATTTTGTCAAAACTTTTCATCTTGCACTCACCAGGACAATTGCAAGAATCCAATTGTGCCATTAATTCGAGGCGAGAGCGCAGCTTTGTGAATCTTGTGGAATGCAATCTCAGAAGAAGAGATTGAACCATCAGTTCGTGAGCAGTCTTTGGGACAGTCCGAGTCAGAACAGCTTGTGAGGGAATTCAGAGGCTAGATCTTTGAAAATAAAGACTGGCAATCGCTCATAAGGGGAACAGTTTCAAAGGGATTTTGTGACTTGCAGTTGTAACTGATGTCTGAGAAATCCACCGGATGTGTCTCTGTTTGACCACAGTTGTCTGTTAATTAATATTTGCCCCATGTTAATTCTGAATGTTAGAGTATAAGACAGATATTGTAGATTGTTTTATTTTCTGACTTTGTACAGTAAAGTTTTTTTTTGTTTAAAACTATGGAATATTAAGGCTTTATTCTCTTAGTGGGTAACTGGGATTTCTTACTTTGCCTACTTTAAACAAAAAGTTACTGGTTCCTAATCAATCATAGCAACTGGGATAGTAGTAGTGTAAAGGGCAGAGCGGGGCAAGAATTCTTAGAATGCGTTCAGGAAAATTTTCTACAGCAGTACATCAGAAAGGCGGCACTGCTGTACCTGGCACTTGGGAATGATATGGATCAAGTGGATCAAGTGTCAGTAAGGGAACACTTAGAGGGCAGCAATCATTGTATCATAAGATTTAGGTGGGGTTTGGAAAAGGACAATTTAGAGTAAGAATAATTAACTGGAGGAAAGTCAACTTCAAGGGCTGAGGATGGATCTGTCCCAGATAAATTCGAATCAAAGTTTGGCAGGCAAAATGGTATCTGAACCATGAGCTGCCTTTAAAAAGATAGTTCGGGCACAGAGATGAAGTGGATAGGGAGGGCAAACAGATCCAGAGTTCCCTGGCTGACAAAAGAGATAGAGATTAAGATGAAGAAGAAAAGTGTGGCTCTGACAGATGTAAGGTGGGCAATACAACCAAGAACCAGGCTGAATATAGAAGGTTCAGAGGGGAAGTTGAAAAACATATGGGAAGCAAAGAGAGTGTAGGAAAAGAGACTAGGCAGCCATTACAATATAAAAGGGAATCCAGAAGCTTTCTATAGGCATATAAATTGTAAAAGAGTGGTAAGAGTAGGAGTAGGCTGATCAGAAACCGAAAAGTGGACTTATGCATGGAGGCAGGGGAAATAACTGAGTTATTAAATTAATACTTTGCATCTGCCTTTACCAAGGAACAAGATGCTGCCCAGAGCATGGTGAAAGATGAGGTAATATAGAGACTAGAAGATCTTAAAATTGATAAGGAGGAGGTATTGGATAGTCTGTTTGTAGAGTTGATAGAGCACCAGGATTTGAGGGAATGTATCTAAGGATACTGCGGGAAGGGAGAGTGGAAATTGCAGAGGCACTGGCCATACTTTTCCAGTCTTCCTTAGACTCAGGGCAGTGCCAGAGTACTGGAGAATTGCAAATACTACAACCTTGTTCGAAAAGGGATATAAAGACAATTCCAGCAACTACAGGCAAGTTAACGTTGGTGGTGGGGAAACCTCTAGAAATGATAATTCACAACAAAACTAATAGTCACTTGAGTAAATGCGAGTTAATTGATGAAAGCCAGTATTGATTTGTTAAGGGAAATCCAAGTTTAACTAACTTGCTGGAGTTTTTTTGATGAGAGGGTTGATGTGGTGTACATGGAATTCCAAAAGGCATTTGTTAAAGTGCCATACAACAGACTTATGAGCAAAGCTATAACTCATGGCATAAAAGGGACAGTAGCAACATGGATAGAAAATTGGCTGAGTAACAGGAAACAGAGAGTAGTGGAGAGATGTTTGTAGTGGAGTTCCCCAATGGGTTGGATTTAGGATCCTTGCTCTTCCTGATACATATTAATGACCTGGATCTTGGTGTGTAGCGCACAATATCAAAATTTGCAGATGATATGGAGCTTGGAAACATTGCAAATTGTGAGGAGGATAGTGGAGGGGTTGGAAAGGACACCGAGGCTGGGGGAGTGAGACTACACCAGTTAAGAAACATATTTGTCTCATGAACATTTAATTAATGAGCGTGGCTTTTAGACCCTTCTATGCCCTATGAAATTAATCAATCAAACATTATTTTGGTATATATTCCACCAGATGCCAATGTGGAGGAGGAATTGTTTATGAAACAGTCCAAGAAATGGCTGCTCATTCTTCAGATTCGCCGAAGATCATCTTTGATGATATTAATCACGGTGACTTGGCTGTGAGGGACTCTGTCTGCCGGGATTTTCCGGTTCTGTCACGGGTGAGACAGTGCCCCAGCCAGAAGTCCACTGACATGCAGCGGGACCGGAAGCTTGCAGCTCGGGGAGCGGGTGCGAAAAATCCTGCCGTCTGTAACTACACAAGTTTTGTTGACAAACCAACTGGTGGATAAAAAACACTGAAGCAATGTTTTTGCTCCATTCTTGACTCTAAAAGGGCTGAATTTTGCTCTCAGCGGACGGGCCCGGGAGAGGCTGCAAAACCAACCACCGCCCGTGATCAGGCCCCAAACGCGAGTTCACTCTGGCATGCCAATTAAGGCCCACCCAGCGTGAAATGCTTTCTACACTGGTTGGGAAGGACTGAATGGAGGCCCGTCGGCCTGTTTCAAAATGACCCAGGCAGCCCCTGGAAGGCCACCATGGAAGGAGGTCTGTTCTGCAGTCTCAATATTGAAGTTACGGAGTCAAGTGCAGCTGGACAAGGCAGGCTAGAGGGCAAACTGGGTGGGCACTCGGCCCCCTGCTTTTCCGATGTGCCTCGCCGTCCTGCTGGAGGAGGTGGCTGCCAGGAGGGACATCCTTGTCCCCTGAGAAAGGAGGAGGAAGCCACCGCATCTCATCAAGAGGGCATGGAAGAAGGTGGCGGACCAGGTGAACAGCCATGGTGTGGTGCAGTGCACATGGGTGCAGTGCTGGAGGCGCTTCAATGACCTGCTGCACTCAGAAAGGGTGAGTGCCGTGTTGGCATGGGTCACTGTGCAGAGGTTGTAGGGTGTGGCTGTCACCCTGTGGACCTCAACGATGCTAGAGTCTGAGTGCCAACTGTCATTCACGCCAGAGCTAGCCAAAAGGATGAGCTCTGGCTGCTTGGACTGAGTGCCTTGCAGCTTGAGGTTCACGACTCGGATGTGCCCTGCGAGGTGTTTCTCAGCCAGAGGACTGGAGAACAGCTAATGTGGTTCCGCTATTTAAGAAAGGTTGTAGAGATAAGCCAGGGAACTACAGGCCAGTGAGTCTCATGTCAGTGGTAGGGAAACTATTGAAGAAAGTTTTGATGGAGAGCATCTATCTCCACTTGGAGAGGCAAGGTGTAATCAGGGATAGTCAGCATGGCTTTGTCAGAGGGAGGTCATGCCTGACAAATTTGACTGAACTTTTTGAGGAGGTGACCAGGTGTGTAGATGAGGGTAGTGCAGTGGATGTAGTTTACATAGATTTCAGCAAAGCCTTTGACAAGGTCCCACATGGGAGACTTATAAAGAAAGCAAATGCACATAGGATACGGGATAATTTGATAAGGTGAATTTAAAATTGTAAGAGACAGAGGGTGATGATAGGAGGATGCTTTAGTGACTGGAAGCCAGTGTCCAGTGGCGTACCACAGGGATCCGTGCTCGGTCCCCTATTATTCGTCATTTATATAAACGACATAGATGACTATGGGAGGGGTTAAGTAAGAATTAGTAAGCTCGCGGATGACACAAAGATTGGCTGGGTGGTTAACAGTGAGGTTGAGTGTCTTGGGCTACAGGAAGATATAAACGGGATGGTCAAATGGGCAGATAAATGGCAGATGGAATTTAACCCTGAAAAGTGTGAGGTGATACACTTTGGAAGGATTAATTTGACAAGGAAGTATTCAATGAATGGCAAGACAGTAGGAAGTTCTGAGGAACAATGGGTCCTTGGCGTGTGTGTCCATAGATCTCAGAAGGTAGAGGGGCATGTTAGTGGGGTGGTGAAAAAGGCATACGGGACACTTGACTTTATCAGTTGAAGCATAGGTTACCGAAGTAGGGAGGTCATGTTGGAGTTGTATAGAAACTTGGTGAGGCCACAGCTGGGGTTTTGGTTGCCACATCATAGGAAGAATGTGATTGCACTGGAGGGGGTGCAGAGGATATTCACCAGGAAGTTGCCTGGGATGAAACATTTAAGTTATGACGAGAGGTTGGATAGACTTGGGTTGTTTTCATTGGAGCAGAGAAGACTGAGGGGTGACCTGATTGAGGTGTACAAGATTATGAGGGGCATGGACAGGGTGGATAGGGAGCAGCTGTTCCCCTTAGTCGAAGGGTCAGTCACAAGGAGACATAAATTCAAGGTGAGGGGCGGGAGGTTTAGGATGGATATGAGGAAAAACTTTTTTACCCAGAGGGTGGTGATGGTCTGGAATGCACTGCCTGGGAGGGTGATGGAGGCGGATTGCCTCACATCCTTTGAAAAGTACCTGGTTGAGCACTTGGCATATCATAACATTCAAGGCTGGTAAATGGGATTAGGTAGGTAGGTCAGGTGTTTCTCACGTGTCGGTGCAGACTCGATGGGCCGAAGGGCCTCTTCTGCGCTGTGATTCTGTGGGGTTGGCCAGGCTGCAATTGCGCTGCAGGTACAGAGTGGGCTATTCAATGCTCCCCTGTCCTTTCAGGAGAAGACAAGCCATAACCAAGCAGAGAGGTCACGTACAGGCGAAGGCCCACCCAACCTGCTGCTGCTCTCCCGGTTTGAGCAGGAAGCCCATGAGCTGGAGAGCCAGCACGCTTCCCATGCAACTGGGCGTGGAGAGGCAGGAGTCAGACAAAGGTAAGACAGCAGTGCACAGAGGTGACACTCTCAGATTGTACTACCATTCTAGTGCAGACCCCTTATTGCTGTGAGCCTCGAATCTGGCATCCCCATTGATCATTGGAAGACAATGGCACCGTGATGCAGGTCACCATTGTCTCACCAGGGTGCCTGGCATCGCAGTGACAGTGTAATGACTTTAACTAATGACATGTCCTTCTTCTCACTTTTAGATTCACCAGCAGGCATCCCATCTGCGGACCCCAAAGGGCTACCCCTGGTGCCTGAGGACCAGCAGGTGTCACTGTCACCTGCGTCACACCCATTCTCTGAACCAGACAACCAGACACCAGCACAGATACCTGCACCTCAGTGGGCATTAGTTCAGCGGCTAATATCTCGGTGCACATTGGTGAGGGCACTTCATACTATCTTGAGGTGCAGGCAGAGGCAAAGAGCGCCCAGGCCACCGGCAGTCAGTGTACTGCTGGGGACCAGGACGATGCTCAGTCAAAGGCTGATGATGAGTCTCTGGAGTCATCTATTAGGCGGCAGATGTTGAACATCCAGTGGGGTGTGCGGCGGGATCTGACAGAGATCCATGAGGGTACGCATGCCATGGTCTCCGTGATTAAGAAGTCCATGCAGAGCATGAACACTGCATTGACTGTCATGGGTGAGTGCACTGCCTCCTCCATTAAGAGAGTGGCGACTCTCATGGAGAGAGAGCTCCAGGGGCAGAATGGGTTTCTGGTGTTGCATTCAGACCTGCAAGCCCTCACACAGACACTAATCTCAGGTGGTCAGTGTCTGCGTGGGAGATGGATGAGGCACCCAGTATCCCAGCTAGGTGCCCGCCCATCAAAGGTGAGCAAGGAGGTCCACAGCAACCTTACGCTGGCATTGGAGCTGCCTATCATCTCTGCGGGCTCCTCTCAGGGCACTCCGGATAATGGCAGCAGCTCCTCCGCCACGGACCATGGCATCTGATGAGGCTGCAACGACTGGGGTGATGCCAGGCGTGGCACTGGCTACTCCCTCCCAGGCGGGACCAGCACGGGCTCCACTGGCCAGAGGACAACCGCCAAAGTCACCTAGGTCAACAAGACAGCAGGGTCAGCAAGCTGTCTCCAATGCTGATGCCAGAAAAGGGGAGCACCTAGATGTAGTACTCACAAACGTAAGTTATAGACACAATGAGCACAAAAGGGACAGGCCACAGGTGATTTTATGCTCATTTATTTATAGTTAATGTATCCTGATCTGGGACTTAAGACCTGAGAGATTGATGTAAATAGTCTATACCTGTCAAAATGATATAAATCTGGTTTTGTCATCATGGCCCAAGTATGCTTCACCTTTTTATTTAATTGATGCAGGGAACACCAGTAAGTAATGCTGGACATACATGGCTCTGAACTTTATTGCACAGGTACTGAGTGTTCCTTGTGTTCAAATAAAAGGGTCCTTTCAGATATCCAGGATGGAGGAGGCAGCCCTGGCATGCGTTTGAAGCAGATCCTTGACAACCTAGCTGAAGGAGCATCGAATCAAGGCGTCCCTGGTGTCCCTCCCTGCCTGGAGGTTACCAAGGTCTGGCTCCACACCTTCAGCGTTCTCCTCACCATGCTCATCTTCGTACTCACCACTGGACTCATCATCTGTGGCCTGTGCAGCTGCATCAAGATCCCCTTCCTCCAGTGGGTTCCCCCCTTGGCAGTGCCAGATTGTGGAGAATGCAGCATGCAAGCACGATCAGTGACATCCACTCTGGGGCGTATTGTTGTGCTCCACCTGAACAGGCCAGACATCGGAAGCGCATCTTCAGAAGACTTATGGTCCTCTCTACCACCACCCTTGTGGAGCCCTGACTCATATTGTACCGCTTCTCTGCCTCTGTTCTTGGGTGGCAGAGAGGCATCATGAGCCACCTCTTCAACGGATAGCCCTTGTCACCCAGCAACTATCCATCCAGTCGGGCTGAAGAGTGTCTGGGAGTGTCTGAGGATGGGAACTGCCAGGGTACCTTGCACACACTTGCAGAATCTGCATCCTGAGGTCACACGCTATCTGCACACTCATGGAGTGAAATCCCTTCCTGTTAATGAAGGCACCTGGCTGGCGGCTTAATGACCATATGTCTGCAGTCGATGGCACCCTGGATGCAGGGGAACCCACCAATTGCTGCAAAGCTTCTGGCTCGCTCAGCCTGGCTGACCTCGTCCATACGCAAAAGAACCAAGGTCAGTACCCGCCTGAACAGAGCTTCTGTCACCAGCTTCACACAACTGTGGACATCTGATTGGGAGATTCCACAAAGATCCCCCCACTGTATTCTGGCAAGAGCCAGAGCTATAGAAGCTGAGGGCCACTGTGACCTTCAGAGCCACTGACATGGGGTGTCTACCCACACAGTCAGAGCTGATCTCAGGCCCAATCATCTGACAAATGGAGGTGACGGTCTCCCTTGAGAAGCGGAGCCTCCTTCAGCATTGCACCTCTGACATGTTTAGGTAGCTGCATCGCCGCCTGTTAACCCTGGCAGCAGGATAGTAGTGTCTTCTGTGGCCCCTTCCACCTTGGACTACCTGCTGGCCCTGCACCCCTCGTGCCTGCGCCTCTCCTCCCACAGGTCCCTCCCCTGGAAGCTGCATGGGGACACATTGCCTCCTCTCCCTTCTGCCCCTCTCTTCCTCCTCAGAGGAAGTGCCCACAGCAGGGACCACAATCCCCATTACTAGGGTAAAGGCTATCTGATACCTGGACGGGTCCACATGGTCTGAATCCTCCGAGAGCCTGGCAGACAGGAATGTGCTAAAATTTATTTTTTATTCATGGGATGTGGGCATCACTGGCTAGGCCAGCATGGCACATCCTGAATTGCCCTTGCTCAGAGGGCATTTAAGAGTCAACAACATTGCCATGGATCTGGAGTCATATTAGGCTAGACCAGGTTAGGACAGCAGTGTTCCTTCCCTAAAGGACATTAGCAAACCAGATGGGTGTTTACAACAATCAACAATGGTTTCATCGTGGAGTCTTCTGCAGCCCCTTCTGCCTCAGACCACCTGCTGGCCCTGCACCCGTTGTGCCTATGCCCCTCGTCCCACAAGTCCCTCGTTAGACTTTTTAATTCCAGGTTTTATTGAATTCAAATTCCACCATCTGCTGTGGTGGGATTTGAACCCAGGTCCCCAGAGCATTATCCTGGGTCCCTGGATTACTAGTCTAACACTACCATTACACCATTGCTTGGAAATGCTGCAAGAGAAGCCCTGAACAGAGATGAAGCTGCCAAATACCAACCAGCTGCAAACTATCTCCAAAACTCTTCACTTCGAACACTTGCAATGCTGCTGACCCTTTTCATCCCGCCCTTAAATGAGGTTTGAGGAAATGTCGGCTGGCCGCCTGCCCATTTTGCCCATACAACAAGCAGAAAATCGCACTGGCAATGAAAAATCTCAATTGCATTGTTAAGGGCCTTAAGTGCCCTGTTAATTAATGGTGGGCATACCTGTCGAGTGAAAGATTGCAAGTGCGCACGATGACGTCAGGACGCTCACTCAACATCATCGCGCACTATTTTACTCTCGTTCGGGTCAGGTGCGCGCCCACCTAAAGAGGGAAAAAGTCTTCCCAAATTCTTTGTTTTGACCAGGGATTGGAGATTCACACCATAACATTGTGCATCACCTCCCTAAACATCGACAAACATCGAAAACAATAAAATCTGGCAGGAAAGCTGTTAAAGTCTAGGACAAAGTGATCATTCAAGATCTGAAAATTTGCTTTGAAACATGAATTAAGATATTTTTATGGAGGATGAAGACAGAAATAAAAGCACAAATCATAAATGATTATATCATCTATGTGAACAGCTTCGTATCCAAACTAAAATGATTAAGATCTATCCAGTGAGAAACTTTGGATTACAAAGGACTTAAAAACAATAATGAAGGAAAGACAAATTGCATTTAGTTGATGAACTAAAAAATGCAAGGTGAGAAAGAAAATTCAGATTGCAAAAGGTGCGTATAGGGACAGGCTACATAATCATTTTCGGACAAATAATACCAGAGACGCATGGAAGTGTACGTATAAACATCAAAAAAGAAATGACCCTTCTTTGTCTGCAATCCTCATCATGCGGCAAATAAATTCAACTGATTTTTTAGCCAAAAATTATGAACTTACAGAAAATGTTGTTTTGCAAGAGGCTTCACTTCATGAATTAGAAGGATCTTGTGTTAGTATTAACAAATGGGAAGTAGAGAATCAATTCAAGCTAGTGAATCCATGGAAAGCATATGGCCCAGATCAGATCAGTGGGAAAATTCTTAAGGAATGTGTTCATCAGTTGGCAGTTCTTTTCTCTCTGGTCTTTCAGAAATCATTTAACATGTATACTGTTACTTGCTGTTAGAACTCAGTTGTCATCGTTTCAGTTGCTAAAATGTTGTGGTCTGCTGGACTGAATGTTTACCAACTAGTTGCTCTTACGTCAATAGCCATGAAGTGTTTTGAGCGTATTGTTATGATCCTAGGCTAAACCCCTGAGGTGAAATCCATTTAGAGACCAATAACATTTTGTTTGAAGTAGACAAAGTTTGAGATTCCAGTGAGTGAAGAAAGCCACGGGATTCCACGGGTTTATACCAAGTCAGAAAGATAAAACAATTTGTAATATTTGTCTTATACTCTTAACATTCAAGGTAAATATGAGGTACATGTGTATTAAAAGGCAACTGTGGTCGTACACACTACAGTACACAATAAATGTCAGATAGACCAAGATAGAATCCACGGATTTCTCAACAACCCACCAGTAACACTGAGTCAACCAATCTCACTGAAACTCTGTCCCTCTCATGAGGTATCCAAGTCTTCACCTTCGAAGATCTTGCCTTGGAATTTTCTCCAAAGGTTGCTCCAACCCAGACAGCTTCAATGGTGGCCCACCTCGCAGTGTTTCAATCTTGTCTCCCAAGATTCCGTTGCCCTGGATTCCTAAGTATACACTTAGTTGTACCAACTGGCAAGCACAATTTCAGATCTTCAGCCATGTCAAGTAGAACACTGCTGCTCCAAAGGGGTGCTTTTGCCCCAGTGGCCTACGGCACAGAGTCACCAACCTTCCACTGCCTCCTTAGATCTTCAAGGCTTCTTCTGAGCCCTCTTTGATTACCGAAGCTTCCATTGAGCCACCTTTACTTAAAGTCTGTTACCCGCAGCCCTTTCCTTATTTGGAGCATTTTATTCTGCTCCTCTCTTTTTAACTGAACAGGGACATTTTCCTGTCCCCATGCCCTCTCTAGGATTCTTCTTTTGGTATCTCTCCCTGACCCCTGGCTGGTACACTCCTTCTTAGTGGTGCTTCATTCACAGTCACCTGACTTTGGTTTTCATGGTGATTCTATATGCACAATCGCACCGGGCCTAAAAAATACATCAAAATGCCTTGGGCATGCGCAAAAGCTCCAAGGCCCATCGGGAGTTGCATTTTCCAATGTGGCAGGGCTGGGTTTCATAATGGTATTGTGTCAAAGCATCTTTTAGATCCTCTTGATCCACATATTGATCAGTTAGTTTCCTTTCAACCTCATAAGTCAGTGAATGATGCTGTTCTGACCTTGGTCCATTTGATCCAACAGCACACCGATAGATTAGGCAACTATGCTCACACTACATTTGTTGATTTCTCTTCAGCTTTTAACAACATCCAAACATTAAAGCTTATTGAGAAACTGAAAACCTTGATGTCAGTCAGTGACTTCCTTCACAACAGGATCCAGAGGGTGTTAGTCTCTGGATTTACTTAGAGCCCATGTTAATGAGTACTGGATCGCCTCAGGGCTGTGTACTTTCACGTTTCATCTTCTACATGAATGATTGTTGATCAGAGCACAATGACATAACAATCCTGAAGTACGCTGATGAAGAGGTATTTGTGGGTCTCATAAAGAATAATGAAGTAAACTATGGGAACTTGGTGGAGGAGTTCATAAATTAATGTGACAACAATTCTCTTAATAAATGAAAACAAGACTAATGAACCAGTTATAGACTTTAGGAAAATGTCAGTTAATCATTTCTCCCCTGTGAAGTTTCATGATGTGAACATTGAAATAGTTACTAACTACATGTATCTAGATATTGAAGTGGATGTTAAGTTGAATTGGAGGGAACAGTGTACACATGTGGTGGCCAAGGGAGATATACGATTATACTACCCCAGAAAATTAAAACCATTTTGGTTAGATCCCACAATCATGAAACTCTTCCACATGGCTGTGATTGAGCTATCCTTTTTCGATGTCTCCCCTGGTACTGTTGTTTTAGGAAAGCAGGATCCTTAAGGGTAAAAAGATTATTGAACCAGACAGGAAGGATATTTAATGAGCAAATCTTTCTTGAAATTTGCTCTCAAAGAATCACCCCTTGTCTCAGTACTACTGTTGGATGCATTCACGGAAAAGGCTACAATCCCTCGAATGCAGGACAAAATGGTTCCTGAACTAATTTGTGCCCTTCTCTGTGAGAACTTTTAAAGGAGTTTGATGTATGGATGAGGGTTTGCACTCACTGTGGGACTCACTGACTGATTATTTAATGCATTGTGATAGATTTTAATACATTTTTAAATTAAAGTTAGACTTCTGTGTCAGGGTAATTTTCTTTCAACTTATTGTTATAAATTTAAAAATTATATATAAATGAATAATATGTAATTTTTTATGAGCAATGTACCCAAAGTGAATTTCAGTATGGTCAATAAAGTGAATTTGAATTTAATTGAATTGAATTATATTGAAAATAAAGGGTACAATTTTAAAGGTAAAGCAGGAGCAGAGGGATCTGGGTGTATGTGTGCATAAATCATTGAAAGTGGCAGGACAGCTTGAGAGAGCAGCTAATAAAGCATACAGGATCCTAGGCATTATTAATAGGGGCACAGAGTATAAAGGGCAAGGCAATTACATTAAACTTGTATAGAACACTGGTTTGGCCTCAGTTGGGTGCCACATTTTAGAAAGATGTGACGGCGTGGGAGAGAGTACAAAAAAGTTTCATGAGAATGGTCTCAGGGATGAGGAATTCCAGTTACATAGACAGATTGGAGAAGTTGGAACTACTTCCTTGGAGCAGAAAAGGTTGAAAGGAGATTTGTTGGATGTATTCAAAGTCATGAAGGGTTCCAGATAGATTGGAGAAAACTGTTCTCAATAGATTGAGAACAAGAGGGCAGAGATTTAGGGTAATTGGAAGAAGAAGGAATGGGACATGAGGAAAATCTCTTTCATGCATTGAGTGGCTAGGATCTGGAATGCACAGCCTGAAAGAGTGGTGGAGGCAGGTTCAATCGAGGCACTCAGGAGGAAATTGGATTGTTATCTGACTAGGAAGAATGTGCAGGGCTCCAGGGAGAAGGCAGGCAACTGGCATGAGGTAAACTGCCCCTACAAGGAATCGGCACAGACGTGACAGGCCAAATGTCTTCCTTCTATGCTGTAACAATTCTTTGATTCTATAATTTTCATTTGATTAAATAGAATGGTTAAGGCACAGAAAGAGGCCCTTAGGCCCATCGAGGCCATGCCAGCTCTCAATAAGAGCTACTCAGCTAGTACCACTTCCCTGTTCTTTCCCTTGTAACCCTTCAAACTATTTCTCTTCAAATAATTATCTAATCCCATCTTGAAAACCATGATTGAATCTGCCTCTACCATGCTCTCAATCAATGCATTCCAGATCCTAACCATTCACTGAAAAAAGTTTTTCCTCATGTCATCATCGGTTCTTTTACCTTACACAGATGTCCTCAGGTTCTCAACCCTTCTGCCAATGAGAACAGTTTCTCCTTAACTACTCTGTCCAAATTCCTCAGATTTTGAACACCTCTATTAAATCTCCTCTCAACCTTCTCTTAAGAGAACTGATCCTGCTTTGCCAATCTATTCTTGGAACTGAATTTAGGAACTTTTCTCGTAAAGCTTTTCTGCACACTCTCCAATGCCCTCACATTTTTCCTAAAATGCCTAGAATTGGACACAATACTCCAGTTGAGGCTGAAACAGAATCTGTGGGGAGAAAAATAGAGTAGACATTTCAGGTCAATTTCACCAGAACCCAATCTGATGACAGGTTATCAACCTGAAACTCTGCTTTTCTCACAAGAGATGCTGCCTGACCTGCTGAATATTTCCAGCATTTTCCTTTTTTATTCAAGATTCCCAGCATCCACAGTATTTTGCTTTTGTGTCACTTTGAATTACCCTGTGTCAGAAGCTGTGACTGCTGGTTCTGCTTTTAATCTTCTAGGCAAGATGAAATAGCTTATCGTGGCATACATTATCTAGTCCCTTTAGAATTTTGCGAACAACAAAATAAACCACCTCTCAACCTTTTCCAGTGTGAACATGCCCAACTTACACAAATGCTCTTCATAATACAATTATTCATTTCCCTTATTCATTCTGGTTCTCTACTATAACATTTCAATAACTGCAATCCTTACTGTGGCAATCAGTGGCAGGATTATCTCACTACTTCTGAACAATATTGATCTTTTTAATACGTCCTAAATGGTAAAAGGATAGGCAAGAGGAGAGATTAGGCCGATTGGGAACTAGAAAAAGAACCAATGCATGAAGGTAGAGGACATGGTTCAGGTACTAAATGTGTACTTTGCACTTGCCTGCTGCGAAGATCAAAGTAAAAGAGGAGGTAGTTGGGTTACTGGGTGGGTTAAAAGTTGGCAAAGAGGAGTTACTAAAAAGGCTGTGCATAAAGTTGTTAAGTCACCAGGACCAGGTGGGATGCATCCAAGGATGCTAGGGGGTAGCAAGGGTGGAAATTGCAGAGGTACTGGCCACAATCTACCAATTCTCCTTAGATATGTTGGTGATGCCAGAGGATGGGAGAATTGCAATTGTTACACCCTTGTTCAAAAAAAGGTGTAAAGGTAAACACAGCAACTACAGGCCAGTCAATTTAGCTGCAGTGGTGGAAAAGTTTTTGCAAACAATAATCCAGGACACATTTAACAGTCAAATAGACAAGTGTGAGTAATTAAGGAAAGCCAGCACAATTTGTTAAAGGCAAATCACAATTGAATAACGTGACCAAAATCTTTGATGAGTTAACAGAGAGGACTGATGAGTGCAAAGTGCTGTAAATGGGACTTCAAAAAAGTGTTTGAAATTCAGAGTGATCAATCATCTCAGGTTTTCCAGGACAGTCCCATGATTCAGCCATTCATACCACCCCCAGATCTTACAGGTTCACCAGCTTCCTCTCACCCCCTGCTCTCAAGGTTTCCCCAGCACCCGCACAGTGAAATGTCCCATAATTGTTCAACCAGAATTAGTCACCCTGTTTGATATAGTGCCACCTAACAGGCTTTCCAGCAAAGTTGAAGCCCATAAAATAAAAAGGATAGTGGCAGCATGGATATGAATTTGGCTGAGTGACAGGATCCAGAGAGTACCAGCGAATGATTGTTTCTCAGACTGAAGGAAAGTATACATTGGTACTCGTCAGGGCTCAGTGCCAGGGCCACTGCTTTTCTCGATATATATTAAAGACATAGACTTGGGTGTACAAAGCACATTTTCAAAATTAGCAATGGTCATAACATGATTGTATTTTGCTTTAGTTTGAGGGAGAGAAGTGGGTCTAAGATTCGTGTTTTAAACTTAAACAAAGGGTAAGATGACAGAGCTGGCTAAAGTGAACTGGGAAATTAGGTTAAGGGATAGGTCTGTAGCGATGCAGTGGAACAAAGTTAAGAAGATAAAACACTCAGCAAAGATATATTCCAGTGAGAAAGAAAGACTCTCGGAAAATAATGCATCATTCAAGGCTAACTAAAGAAGTTAAAGATATTAAATTTAAGGGAAAAGCATACAATTCCACAAAGATTGTTGGAAGGTCAGAAGATTGGACAGAAAATAAAAACCAGCAAAGAATTAATAATGGGGGCAAAAGGAAATGGTGGATGCATTGGACAGATCTCTTGTGTCAGTCTTCACTGTAGAAGACACAAATAGAATTCCAAAAATAGCTGTAAGTCAAGGAGTGAAAGGGAGGGAGGAACTTAAAAGTATTGCAATCACCAGGGAAAGGGTACTGAGAAAATTATTCAAACTAAAAGCTGACAAGTCCCCAAACCCTGATGGACTTCATCCTAGGGTCTTAAAAGAAGTGCCTGCTGAGAAAGTAGATACATTGGTGTTAATTTTCCAAAATTCCCTAGATTCTGGAAAGGTCCCATTAGATTGGAAAATGTTGAATGTAACTCCTCTATTCAACATAGTACCATGGGATTTTTTTACATCCACCCAAGCAGACAGATAGGGCATCAGTTCAACATCTCATCCAAAAGTCAGCACCTCTAACTGTACAAGGCTCCCTCAGTACTTCACTGAAGTATCATCCTTGATTTTTGCGCTTCAGCCCTGAAATGGGACTTGAAACCAGAACCTTGTAATTTAGGGACAAGTGTCCTACCAACTCAGCCATGGCTGGTAAAGATAACCTGAGAAAAAGCTTTTTTACAAGGTGATTGGTTATGTTTTGGAATGTTCTGCCTGAAAGTGTGGTGGAGGCAGGTTCATTATTATTACAGCATAGCTGATGGTAAACGTTGAGCTGCTCAAATCCCAAAGGGAAACTTGCAATTTGTATATCTTTTTCAAGATGCATGCTTTGAATTTGGTAGTAATAAGTCCACCAAGTCTTAGAGGGTTTTTACAAAACTAAATTAAACATTTATTAATAAAAGAAGAAAAGATTTTAAGCACATGCATAGGTCTACAAATTACTACTCTGATAATTCCTAGCTCCCCTGATTAATCTAACTCCCAGTTACACCTCTGTTAAGGAAGCAGTAAGACACATAGGATAGACATTTGCACTGAGGGGGCGGACACATGCCTGACCCCATCAAGCGTAAAATAATGTGTGATGACGTCGGGTGAAAGGCCCGACTTCATCATGCATTCGCATGATATTTCAGTTTTCGGGCAAGTGTGGAAGTTGGCAGCGTGCCCGCTAACAATTAACAGGCCTAATAAGGCCATTAAAGTTATAATGAATGAAACTTTTCACTGCCCATCCAACCTTACTGTCGGAAGGCCGACAAAAAGGCCAAACAACCTTTGGATTTTTTAGGAAACCTCACCCATGGGTGGGAAGAGGTTTCCAACAGCAACTAAAAATTAAATTAAAATTTTAAAATTTTATTTGTTCCTGCTCATGTGACAGAGTCAAAGGAGAGGACATGTTTTTAAGATTGCTAAGTTTCTAATTTCTGATTTTAAAATCTTCAGCTCCCTGAGGCAGTTCTGTGCCTCAGGGAGCTTTCATTGCGTGCACTTGCACACATGCGTGAAATTCTGCGCTCGCCCTCCTCCCACCCTCACCCCAGCAGCGCTGCAGCACGTGTTTCATGCTGGCTGGCTGTTACTTGGCCAGCCAGTGTGAAAGCGTGGGCGGCTTTCAGTTTTGTGGCCACTCCCAGGCCCGCCTGCTGTGCCCGCCGACAAGAGGAAAATCCTGCCCATAGATTTTAAAAGACCCAGGCAAAGTAACACAATACCCCGAACGTTCGAAATCAAAGTTTTTCTCAACTTCCATTCCTTGTAGTCAGCTTGATGCTTAGATGCTGGAGGTTTTTCACACTTGTGTTAGATCTTAAAATGCCTGCCCTTACACACAGTTTTCTCACCTTTACACATATTTTCCCCTTTGTATACAAATTTCCATTATTTCACTATGGCCAGAATTTTTCCGTCGGCAAATTGGGGGTGGGGCCCACTCGCCGACGTGAAAATGACACAGGATGACGGGGGATATTCAGGAAGGCGGGCAGACAGCGCAATCGGCTGTCCGCCCACCGACCTGTCAATGGCCAATTGAGGCCATTGGCAGGATCATTAAGCCAATTAAAGGCCCTGCCCGTCCAGCCTTAAGGTTGGCAGGCAAGCCAGGAGCCCCAGCGGGCTTCTGAAAAACATGAAACCTCATCCATCGGCGGGATGAGGTTTCATATCTGTTTTAAAATACTTTAACAAAGTTTATGTGACATTTATTAACATGTCCTATCTCGTGTGACATTGTCAAATGAGGGAGACATGTTAATAATTTTGTTATTTTTCTATTTTTGAAGTTTATAAAACTTTCAGCATTCTCCCTGAGACCACATTTAGTCTTAGGGAGACTTGTACTCTTCAGCGCGTATGCGTGAAAGGGATCACTTTGACATTGGGGAATCCCTACCCCCCAGCACAGAAAGCCCATAGCACTTCCCATCGAGCGGCCCGCCCACTCAAAATGGTGGCGAGGCCTGTTTCGACGGTGGCGATTGGCTGCCCGCCAGCTGCTGAGCCCGCCCACCCATCAAGGGCAAAATTCTGCCCTATGTCTTTGGACTTTCTCTCTAATAATAAAAATCTATCATAGGTACTAACTTTACCAGTAATCTTTGGGGAAAAAAACACACTGTTTCTTAATTTCTTCTAGCTAGGTTCACCCGTTCTTTTGAATTCAAGCTACTCTGGTTTATTTAAAAATTCAAATGTTCCCTTTACCCCTCACATTCTGAAACTTCACCCATGTTTCCCTCTTTAGCATTTCAAACCTAGCTTCTCTTCTTACATCAAAGCCTTCAGACCAGCTGTATTTAATTGAATTAACACACACACACACACACACACACACCACTATTATTTTACTTTAAAATAGATTCCAATAGCAGTACGAAAATTATTATATCTTCCTGACAATTAGTGCCTTCCAAAAGGGAAATGGATGAATACCTGAAGGGAAAAAGAATTGCAAGGCTACAGGAAAAAAGTTGGGGAAATGGGAGCTGTAATCTATCACTTAAACATTCAAAGCTCCTTTGTCACATCCTCAAAGAAAACCAGTAGATTAGAAAGACTTTGCTTGGATGAACCCATATTATCTTTTATTTCTATCCAGAATCACATGCTCTTATCTCTAATAAGGATTTCCATAACTTTAGCCACAATGGACACCGAAGTCACTGATATATAGTTCACTGTTTCATTAAAAACAGCATCTGCCTTTCTCTAGCGCCCAGATACCCCTCAGTAATTTCTTGACGATTTGTGCAAGAGTTCCTGCAAGCTTTTTTTCCTTATTTCCTCAAGGACCCTTGGATACATTTTATCCAGCCCTTGAGATTGATTTAACTTAAATTTGCACAGCTGTTTGACAACCATGTTGGTAATAATGTGACTAGTAATGTAACAACTTGCCTCTACAACACCCTCTAGTACCCTTTCAAGATCAAGTAAATTATCAGTCTCCTCTTCAGTAAAAGCAGAAGCAAAAAAATTATTGAGCACTTTTGAAGCCTGCGTAGTATCGAATATCATGCCCTTACCAGATCTCACTTTCTATAACTCCTCGTCTCCTTAACATAACTGAAAAAAAACTTACCATCGTTTGCTCCTTTTCTCTTATTCAATTCAGAAATTTACTTTGTCATTTTGAAGCTGTTAGTATACTCCAGGCATGTATTTTATTACTGAATCAATTTCCTTCATGGTCTTAGATGCTTTCTCTTTGCATATTGGGTTGTTATGATCTGGAATGCACTAGAAAGGCTCGTAGAAGCAAATTCAATAGTCATTTTCAAAAGGGGAAAAAAAACAAACACAGAATTACCTGGAAAAACTCAGCAGGTCTGGCAGCATCGGCGGAACTATGAACTTAGTTCTGTTGAAGGGTCATGAGGACTCGAAACGTCAACTCTTTTCTTCTCCGCCGATGCTGCCAGACCTGCTGAGTTTTTCCAGGTAATTCTGTTTTTGTTTTTGATTTCCAGCATCCGCAGTTTTTTGTTTTTATTTTCAAAAAGGGATTGGATAAACACTTGAAGGTGAAAATAATTGCAAGGCTAAAGGGAAAGAGCAGAAGACTGGAGCTAAGTGTTTCACACTTTCAAAGAACAATATGGGCTGAATTATTCTGATCCTTTGCTGTATGATTCTATGCTTTTATTTTCAATGACCTGGACGTTGCATTACGTGGTGGAGTGACAGCATTCGTTGCTGATCTTAATGATGGCTGTCCACAAAAATCTAACAGCCTGCATGGCATAGATTTCACCTTTCTCCTCATTAATATCATTCTGGCATGACCAAAGGGGATCTCAGCCGTCCAGCTATGTGATGCCATCAAGCAGGCAAAGCAGACAATCACAGTGACCAATTCCATTGGGGGATGTGGTGGCATAGTGGTACTGTCACTGGACTAGTACTCCAGAGACCCAGAGTAATGCTCTGGGGGAGTGGGTTCAAATCCCACCATGGCAGGTGGTGAAATTTGAATTCAATAGAAAAAAGAATTGGAATTAAAAGTCTAATGATGACCGTGAAACCAATGTCAATTGCTGCAAAAACCTTTTTGGTTCCTTAATGCCCTTTAGGGAAGGAAATCTGCTCATAAGGTTTCATGAAAAATGTAAAGGCTGCCTAGGTTCCTTAAGGTTGGACAGGCAGCCCTGGCAAGTACTTCAATTAGTTTATTAATGGCCTTAACAGGCCTTTGACAGTTCGGTAGGCACGCAGCCGATTCCGGTGCATGCCCACGAAACTAAAGATCAGAATGACGTCAGGATGCACACCCATGGTGTTAAGGTAGAATATGAACTATATTAGCAATCTGCAAATTTTTTTTTACCCTTCTGGTGATTCTATTCTACAAATATAAAATATATTTTCAGGGCCAGAGAACTGGTTCAGCAGTAATTTCAGATGGCATTAAGAGCCCAGTTAAAACCTCATTCAACAAGCATAACCTTCTTCGATGGGTATTACAGCTGGAGTAATTGCATAAAAAGTAGGAGTAAATGTGAAATCAAGTGATTTCTAGAACTTCCATTTATGAGGACAATGCACCCTTATGGAGGAGCATGGAATTACTGACAACAACTTCTGGACTTCAACGTTTAACTGCACACATGCAGACGCCAGAAGTTACTGTAATTTTCATAGTAGTGATAACAGTGAACATGCAGTTTCACCATTATTAAAATCAAATTCCAGGCCTTTGAATTCTGGATCACAGGACATTAGCGCATGATTTTCAGATATCATTGCATTTACCTTATAAAGGTTGGGTTCCATGTAGCTGAATGTCTT
The DNA here is from genome assembly GCF_017639515.1 of Carcharodon carcharias. Taxonomy (NCBI): domain Eukaryota; kingdom Metazoa; phylum Chordata; class Chondrichthyes; order Lamniformes; family Lamnidae; genus Carcharodon; species Carcharodon carcharias. Next base: position 174,132,303 of record NC_054472.1, read on the forward strand.
TGCCCACTTTGAGTTTATAAAATTTGTTTTACTTACTGGCAGGAGTGGACTGAGTATCAGGAAATTTCCTGAATGTCCCTACGAATATTTACCTATTACCAGTAGAAGGTGTGCTCTCTGAACCCTGACCATCTCCATGAAATCGAAGGTGGTTAATACTTCATAAGTTCAAACAAAATTGGAAGAAGCTGGAATAACTAAGCAAGCCAGGCAACATCTGTATTCTGGGAAGGTCGGCAGTCCTGGGGCACACATTCACACACAGGCATTGGAGTTTAAGAGTGGGATATCAAATGATCTATAACCTCATAGCTGTCATATCACTCACCCTACTGTTACAATCAACCCAGGGGATCAACACTGCTTCAAAGAGGAGTGCTGGAGACCAAGCCAGGAGCAGCACTAGGCATGCTTTAAAATGGTGCCAACCTGCTGAAGCTAAAACACAGGCCTATATGCATGCGAAACAGCAGAATCAGCATGCAATAGATAGAGCTAAATGATCTCCCAGCCAACTGACCAGATGAAAGCTCTGCAGTGCCACCCATCCTATCATGAATTGTGGTGAAGTTAAACAATAAACTGGAGGAGGAGGCAGCACAAATATCCTCAATGATGGAGGGCCCCAGCAAAAAACAAAGCGGAAGCATTTTCAACCATCTTCAACCAGAATTGTCAAGTGGATGATCCATCTCAGCCTTAACCTGGGGTCCCAAGATCACAGATGCCAATCTTCAGCCAATGCATTTCATTTCACATGATATCAAGAAACAGCAAAAGGCACTGTGAACACAGCAAAGGCTATAGACTCAGACAACACCCTGGCAGTAGTACTGAGGACTTGTGCTCCAGAACTAGCCCATAGCCAGGCTGTTCTAGTGTGGCTACAACACTGTCATTTAGCATCAATGTGAAAAATTATTCAGGTATATATATATCCTGTCCGCAAAAAGCAGAACAAATCCATTTGGCCAATTAGCGGCTTAGCCTACTCAGCAAAGTAATGAAAGGTGTCATGACAGTGCTATCAACTAGGACTTATGTAACAATAACCTGTTCACCTGTGTTCAGTTTGGGTTCCACCAGGGCCACTTGGCTCCTGACCTCATTACAGCCTTTGTCTAAATGTGACAAAAGAGCTGAACTCAAGAGGTGAAGGGAGAGTGATCGTCCTTGACATCAAGGCAGCATTTGACTGAGTGTGGCATCGAGCAGCCTTTCAAAGATTGAAGCCAATGGGAATCAGTTAGAAAACACTCCACTGGTTGGAGTCATACCAAGCGCAAACAAAGGTAATTGTGGTCATTGGAGGCCAATCATCTCAGCCCCAGTCACTGCATGAATTCCTCAAGATGTTGTCCTACACACAACCATTTTCAACTGCTTCATCAATGACCTTCACTCCATTTTATTTGTATTCATTCATGGGAGGTGGACATCGCTGGCCAGGCCAGCTAGCGACGCCCACATCCCATGAACGAATAAAAAAAAGTTATTTTGATTTGAACAGCTCAGCATTTACCATCTGCTGTGTCATAACGCAGTCCCTTACTGTGGCTGGATCAAAATCCTGGAACTCCCCTCCTACCAGCACTGTGAGTATACCTATACCACATGGACTGCAGCAGTTCAAAAAGGCCACTCACTACCAGCTTCTCGAGGACAATTAGGGATGGGCAATAAATGATGGCCTAGCTGGTAATGTCTACAAGCTTTGAAGGAATACATTTAAAAAAAATAATATTACATGTTTAGCTCATTTTTGAGCAGCAGTTGAAACATTTGCATTACAAAATGCCAGATAATGACCATCTTCAACAATAGAGAATCTAACCATCTCCCCTAGACATTCAATGGCTTTACCATTGCTGAATCCCCCACTATCAACATCCCGGGGATTATCACTAATCAAAAACTTAACTTGATTAGCTTTATAAATACTGTGGCTACAAGAGCAGATCAGAGGGTGAAAATTCTGCAACAAGTAACTCAGCTCCCGGCATGCCAAAGCCTGTCTGCCATCTACAAGGCAGATGTCAGGAGTGTGTTGAAACACTCTCCACTTGCCTGAGTGAGTGCAGTTCCAACAACATTCAAGACGCTTAACATCATCTAGGACAGAGTGGCATAGTGGTGTTCCAGAAACCCAGGGTAATGCTCTGGGGACTTGGGTTTGAATCCCACCACAGCAGATGGTAGATTTAATCTAATGATGACCATGAAACCATTGTTGATTGTCACAAAAACCCATCTGGTTCACTAATGTCCTTTAGGGAAGGAAATCTTCCATCCTCACCCAGTCTGACATATTTGTGACTGCAGACCTACAGCAATGTGGTTGAATCTTAAAAATGGCCACTGAACAAGGGCAATTAGGGATGGGAAATAAATGCTGGCCTAGCTAGCGACGCCCACATCCCATGAACGAATAAAAAAAAGTTATTTTGATTTGAACAGCTCAGCATTTACCATCTGCTGTGTCATAACGCAGTCCCTTACTGTGGCTGGATCAAAATCCTGGAACTCCCCTCCTACCAGCACTGTGAGTATACCTATACCACATGGACTGCAGCAGTTCAAAAAGGCCACTCACTACCAGCTTCTCGAGGACAATTAGGGATGGGCAATAAATGATGGCCTAACTGGTAATGTCCACAATCTTTGAAGGAATACATTTAAAAAAAATAATATTACATGTTTAGCTCATTTTTGAGCAGCAGTTGAAACATATCAGGTCATAAAACAGTTCACACATTAGATGATTTTCTGCATAAGCCTTCAGCTTCCAAAGACCACAAATTGGCCTCAGTCACTGATACAACAATAAGTTTTTTCCACTTGTGCTACAAAGCTTATTCCATTTAATATTCCATTAGTCACTTTTCACCACATATAAATTATGCAAGCTTGATGGACATGCAAGGCTGATGGTATCACAAAACAAAACATGCTCGTTTGATCAAATATTAACCACAACAACATCAAGATCAAGACTTGCGGACAAAAATTAATGTTAGCAGTTTTATAACTGGAGAGATGCTAAGTAAAGGTGACTCATTCATTTGACACAGTTATCCATTAAAACTTTAATGAAATACGCAATTGTTATTTGATTACCGTAACTTTTTATATATTGAATCACCTCAGTTTTCAATAGATTGTTCGTGTTGCTTAACTTTCAATCCTAGTTTTGCAAATAATCAAAAGCTGCATAAGGTTTGACATCGCTACTTTTTAAAAGTATGACATTTACATTTATTTAATTTTTCTCATGAGATTGAATTGTGTAATAAGCTATAAGCAACATCATTTCTATCAATTATGCTTAAAGGAGATTGAAGTAGGTTTAAATCACTCTATGATAGACAATTTCACAAACCACCTTATGCCCCAACTTTTGAGCACATAGGCTACTACCTTGGGTATCAAAATTACCTTAGTTTCAAATCAAATAACTTAGTCTTATTACATCCATCATGTGCGGCCTTGTGGTGGAGTGAACAGTTAGTCCACGGTTGAGGCTTTGTATCTCTCATGCTGCCAATACTCCAAACCCTACTGTACACAACAATGACTAAAGATTGGGTCTCAACTAAAGTGACAATGAACCTTTAAAATGCAGCGTTAGTACTACCTACTCGGAATCAACTGACAGCAATGCTTCACAAATGACATTATCCACAAACAGACTGAATCAGGTGCATTACCTGCAAAGTTGTTCAATAACTTTTAGAGTTGATCAATAATGCTAAATGTCTAGTTGGGTTAAATGTCTAGTTGGACATCTGTCCAACTTGGAAAAGATTTTGTGAAGTTCCCCTACTCACCCCAGTGGCCCTCAGTTTTAAAAATCCCTGGCTGTTGGTAGAAGCTTCAAATGAGGAGCCTCAAAAAAATAAATCCGTATCCTGTGACCCACTTGATCAGTATCATACATAATATAAATGATTTTTCCACTTATTCTCAAGTTCAATACAACAATAATGACAATGTGGAATTGAATTAATGAATCTTAAAATTTATGAAACTGCTTTTTTCAATGAAAAATAGAATTTTAATGAATGCTTTTTGGGTCTTGGTACAAGTGTTTGTCAATCGGCTCATCATGTCCGCATCAGCTTTCTGAATGAAAATTATGACTCAGTACTATTCTCCTGCCTTTTCCCATAAGCCTGCACATTGTTTCTATTTAAATAATCATCTAATGCCATCTTGAATGCCTCAATTGAACCTGCCTCTACTACATTTCCTGGCAGTGCATTCCAGACCTGCATCACTCACTGTATGAAAGTCTTTTCTCACATCACATTTGCTTCTTTTGCAAATCACTTTAAACCTGCACCCTCTCATTCTCGATCCTTTTACGAGCAGGAACAGTTCCTCCCTATGTACTCTGTCCAGCCCCTTCATGATTTTGAACACCTATATCAAATCTCCTCTTAGCCTTCTCCTCTCCAAGAAGAACAGGCCCAACCTTTCCAATCTATCTTCCTAACTGAAGTTTCTCATCCCTGGAACCATTTTTTATTAACCTCTTCCGCAATCTCTTTCATGCGTTCATATCCTTTCTAAAGTGCCAGAACTATACACAATACTCCAGCTGAGGTCTAACTAGTGTCCTATACAAGTTCAGCATAACCTCCTTGCTCTTGTACTCTATGCCCCTATTAATAAAGCCGCGGAGAGTGTATGCCTTATTAACTTCTCTCTCCACCTGTCCTGCCACCTTTAATGACTTATTCACATATACACCCAGGTCTCTCGTGCACGCCCTTTAGAGTTGCACCCCTTATTTTATGTTGTCTTTCCGTGTTCTTCCTACAAAAAGAATCACCTCACACTTCTCTGCGTTGAACTTCATCTACCACCTATCTGCCCATTCCACCAACTTGTCTATGTCGTTTTGAAGTTTTACAATGTCCTCCTCACAGTTTACAATACTTCCAGGTTTTGCAAACTTTGGGCAGAATTTTGCCTTCGGTTGGCGGGCGGGGCCCATTGGCTCGGCGGCAGGTGGGCAACCGAACTCTGCTGATGAAATAGGGCCCGCCGCCATTTTGAGTGGGCAGGCCAATTAAGACCTACCCGACAGGAAGCGCTATGCACTTCCTGTGCGAGGGTGGGGAGGGATTCCCCAACTGTCAAAATGCGCTAATTCGCGCATGTGCGCAAAAGAGCGCACTGCTCCCTGAGACTAAGTGCTGCTCAGGGAGATTAATGACAACTTAAAAATCATGAAAAATAGAAAATTTAAAAAATTATTAATATGTCCCCCTCATATGACAATGTCACATGAGGTGGGACATGTTAATAAATCTCACATAAACTTTATTAAAGTTTTTAAGACCATAAGATCATAAGACATAGGAGCAGAAATTAGGCCAATTGGCCCATCGAGTCTGCTCCGCCATTCAATCATGGCTGATAAGTTTCTCAACCCCATTCTCCCGCCTTCTCCCCGTAACCTTTGATCCCCTTACCAATCAAGAACCTATCTCTTTAAAAACAAACGTGAAACCTCATCCTGCCAGTGGATGAAGTTTCATGTATTATCAGAAGCCCACTGGGGCTCCTGGCCTGCCCGCCAGCCTTAAGGTTGGACAGGCAGGGTATTTAATTATCTTAATGACCCTGTCAATGGCCTCAATTGGCCATTGAATGTTGGCGGGCGGACAGCTGATTTCGCTGTCCGTCCGCCTTCCTAAAAAGTTAAAGGGACCGGGATGACATCAGGGATTCCTCCCGAAGTCATCCTGCGTGACTTTCCCGTCGGCGAGCGGGCCCCATCCCCAAATCACCAACGGGAAAATTCTGGCATTTGAAACTGTCCCTTGCACATCAAGATCTAGATGATTAATATGTATCAGAAAAAGCAAGGGTCCCAATATCAACCCCTGGGGAACTCCACTACAAACCTTCCTCCAGCCCAAAAAATTTCCATTAGCCATCACTCACTGTTTCCTATTTCTCAGCCAATTTTGTATCCACGTTGCTACAATCCCTTTTATTCCATGACCTATAACTTTTCTCATAAGTCTGTTGTGCGGCATGGTATTGAATGCTTTTTGGAAGTCCATGTACACCACATCAACAGCATTAACCTCATTAACCCTCTCTGTTACCTCTTCAAAAAACTCCAACAAGTTAGTTAAACACGATTTTCTCTTAAGAAATCCATGCTGGCTCTTTCTAATCAACCCACATTTTTCCATGTGACTATTAATTCTATCCTGAATAATTGTTTCTAGAAGTTTCCCCACCACCAAAGTTAAAGTGACTGATCTGTAATTGCTGGGCTTATCTTTACAGCTTTTTTTGAACAAGTGCATAATGTTTACAATTCTTCCAGCTAATTCTTACTGTAAAGGCAGCTTCCATAGGAAGGCCTGCACCTCCCCAGAGCTATAACTTAACCTTGTGCATAGCTTTTTCCAAAATGCAGCCAGGGTCTACTCAGTGAGTAGGTTCTTGCAGTGTCATTTATCAGAACAGTTGTTCAGGGAGACAAGATGTTAATAGGTGGGACTGCAATCAGTGTTTGTCTAAGCTTTGTATATTCATAGATGAGATCGGGGTCCTCAATTTCCTTTAAATGACTGGGGCAGTTTGCCTCAGGGCTAACAATCTGCTCTTGTACTACAGGATGTGTACCAGAAACAGTATGGTCTGTATTACAAAAACTACTATATATGAAATAAAAGCAAAAAATACTAGAAAAGGCAGCAGGACAGGCAGCATCCGTGGAGAGAAACAGTTAATGGCCTTTCATCACAACTGAAGAAAAGGTAAAAAAGTAAAAAAATTTAAGCCAGTGGAAGGGGGTGGGGGCAGGAAGAACAAAAAGGAAGCTCTCTGATAAGGTGGAGAGCAGGCGAGATTAAATAAAGATTTCATGATACAACAACCAAAGGGAGTGGTAATGGGTATAGGAAATAAACAAAGTTGTATCCAAATGAGATGTGAATGGCCATATAGAAATCATCATAAACCATCATGAAATCTTTTGTTATTTAATTGTGCCTTAATCTGTGAGTTCACCAAGTTGCTTTCCCACTCATGGGTGCCCCGTAAATTCAGCCCTACGACCTAGATTTTTCAGTAGGAATAACAGTGTGGCTAACAATGCTCATGGTTACCAATGTTTAGGGTAACTCAGACAGCAATTTCCAACGTCGGCATTTGCACTGTAAAGCGGAGAAATCACATGAGGAACGTGAAATTTTGGTATTACCCAATAGTTACTCATTAACCATACTAGTAAAAGTTAGGATTGTCCATTCTGGTGTAAGTGAATTTTTAATGGCGTGATATATCTTAATGACTACCACACAACCTCCCAACCACTGAAAATTTACTTTTACAAATGTGGAGTTTCATTCCTTCATATTTTAATTAATGCGTAACTAGTACTCCCTCAGTGCCTGCCCGTGGACAGTGCAACACTCCCTCACGACTGACCTCTGGCCATCCAGTGCTACCTCAGTACTGACACTTGCACAGTGCAGCATTCACTCAATCCTGACGCTCCAACTGTGCAGCACTCCTTCAGTACCTTACAATCCAACAATGTGGCACTCCCTCAAGTCTGGGCCTCCGACATCATGGCGCTCCAACAACGCTGTGCTCCCTCAGTGCTGAGTCTCCAACAGCATGCGCCCACTCAGTGCTGACCATCCGAAAGTGTGGCATTCCCTCAGTACTGACACTCCAACAGTGCGGCACTCCCTCAGTACTGACCCTCCAACAATGCAGCACTTCGTCAGTAATGACGTCCCAACAGTGCAGTATTCCCTCTTTCATGGGATGTGGATGTCACTGGCAAGACCAACATCCGATACCCATCTCTAATAATCCTTGAGAAGGTTGTGGTGAGCCAGCTTCATGAAACGCCTCAGTCTATCTGGTATAGATACATCCACAGTGCTGTTAGGAAGGGAGTTCCAGGATCTTGATCAATGACAGTGAAGGAGCTGTGATGTAATTTCAAGTTCAGATGGTATGTGGCTTGGAGAGGAACTTGCAGCTGGTGGTGTTCTCATGCATCTACTGCACTTGTCCTTCAAGGTGGCAGAAGTCATGGGTTTTGAACTTGCTGTTGAAGTAGGCTTAGCGAGTTGCCGCATCTTGTAGATAATACACACTTCTGCCACTGTGCACTGTTGGCGGAGGAAGTGAGTGTTTAAGGTGGTGGATGGGGTGCCAATTAAGCTGCTTTCTTTGTCCTGGATGGTGTTGAGCTTCTTTAGTGTTGTTGGAATTTCACTCAGCCAGGAAAGAGGGAAGTATTCTATCACACTCCTGGCGTGTGCCTTTGGGTTGTGGGCATACTTTGGAGAGAAAGGAGGTGAGTTACTTGCCTCAGAATTCCCAGCCTATGACCTATTCACGTAGTATTTATAGCAGTGCAGCATTTATATGGGTGGTCCAGTTCAATTTCTGGTCAATGGTAAATCCTAGGATGTAGATACGGCTCCCTGTGAAAGATCTTACATATTAAGTGTGAAGACAGAAGCACCAACATCAGTGTCCTCTTACAAGTAGGCACCACAAGCATCCAGGCTATGATCATTTACCATCAACTTTGGTGGGTTGGTCATATAGTTCGGATGTCAGACACCAGGCTCCCAAAGCAAGTCTTCTTCTCCCAGCTCTGTACAATATTGGTCGCCTTATTTAAGGAAGGGTATAAATGCACTGGAAGCAGTTCACAGGTTTACCAGACTAATACCTAGAATGGGTGGGTTGTCTTTTTACAAAAGTTTGGACAGACTAGGCTTATATCTGCTGGAGTTTACAAGAATAAGAGGTGACTTGATTGAAACATATAAGATCCTGAGGGGTCTTGACAGGGTGGATGTGAAGAGGATGTTTCCTCTTGTGGGAGAATCTAGAACTAGGGGTTACTGTTTAAAAATAAGGGGCCGCCCATTTAAAACAGGAATGAGGTGACACTTTTTCACTCAGAGGGTCGTGAGCCTTTGGAACTCTCTTCCTGAAAAGGTAGTGGAAGCAAAGTCTTTGGATATTTTTAAGGCAGAGGTGTATAGATTCTTGGTAAGCAAGGGGTGACAGGCTATCGAGGGTAGTGGGATGTAGATTTCAGGTTACTATCAGATCAGGCATGATCTTATTAAATGGTGGAACAGGCTCAAGGGGCTGAGTGCCTACTCCTGCTCCTTGTCCATATGTTCAATCAAGGCAGATGCACCTGTGGAGGTCAGAAGAAGCACTTCAAGTATGTGCTGAAAGCCAACATGAAGAAATGCAACATTGACATAACTCCCAGGAGGCCACCACCATGGATAGAACCAAATGGCAGCAGTGTCTGTGGGAAAAGCAAAAGCGACGAAAAGAATAAGCCATGACCCGAACTGATAACACACAACCTACATGACAACAAATGCCCTACGTGCCATAAAATCTGCAGATCCCGAATCGGCCTCATCAGCCATCTTCAGACCCATGGAAAATGACCATCCTTGCTAGTGGCGGATAGCCAGTAATAATAATAAGTAATGGGGGACTCAGTGATGTTAATGCCATCGTATATCAAGGGGTGATGATTAGATTCTTTGTGTTGGAGCTGGTCATTGCTTTACCCTTGTATGGTGTGAATGTTACTTGCCACTTATAAGCCCAAGCCTGAATATTGTCCAGGTCTTGCTACATTTGGACATGGACTGCATCAGTATTTGAGGAGTTGCGAATGGTACTGAACGCTGTACATTCATCAGCAAACATCCCTACTCCTGATAAAAGCAAAAAACTGCGGATGCTGGAAATCCAAAACAAAACAAAAATACCTGGAAAAACTCAGCAGGTCTGGCAGCATCTGCGGAGAGGAGCACAGTTAACGTTTCGAGTCCGAATGACCCTTCAACAGAACTGCTGAAGGGTCACTCGGACTTGAAATGTTAACTGTGCTCCTCTCCGCAGATGCTGCCAGACCTGCTGAGTTTATCCCTACTCCTGACTTAGGTGAGAGCAAAGGTCATTGATGAAGCAGCTGAAGATAGGCCTAGAACACTACCCTGAGGAACTGCTGCAGTGATGTTTTAGGACTGAGATGATTGACCTCTAACAACCACAACCATCTTTCTTTTGTGCTAGGTTTGACTCCAACCACAGGAGAGCTTTCTCCATGACTCGCATTGACTTCAGTTTCACTAGGGTTCCTTGATTCTATACTCGATTAAATGTTGCCTTGATGTCAAGGGCAGTTACTCTCACTGCACCTCTTGAGTTCAACTTTTTTATCCATATTTGGATCAAGGCTGTAATGAGGTCAGAGCTGAGTGGTCCTGGCAGAACCCAAACTGAGTATCAGTGAGTAGGTTCTTGCAGTGGAAGTGCCGCTTGATGGCACCATCAATGCCACCTAGAATCATAGGAATTTTACGGCACAGAAGGAGGCCACTTGGCCCATTGTGTCTGCACCAGCTGAAAAAAAAACAAGACAACCAGCCAAATCCCACAATTCTGCAGTTTATGGCACTTCAGGTGCACTTCCAGGAATCTTTTAAATGAGATGAGGTTTTCTGCCTCTACCACTCTTTCAGGCAATGAATCCCAGACCCCTACCATTCTTTGGGTGAAAAAAGAAAATCCTCATCTGCCCTCTAATCCTTCTACCAATCACTTTAAATCGATGCCCCCTAGTCACTGCCCTAAGGTAAAAAGGACCTTCCCACCCATTCTATCTCGGACAACATTGTATATCTCAAGCAAATTTCCCCTCAATCTCCTCTATCCCAAGAAGGACAACTCCAGCCTGTCCAATCTTTCCTCATAGCTGCAATTTTCCAGCCCTGGAAATATCCTCATAAATCTCCTTTGCGCCCTCTCTCATGCAATTACATCCTTTCTGTAATAAGGTGACCAGAACTGCACACAGTAGTCAAGTTGTGGCCTAATTAATGTTTTATATAGTTCTAGCATAATCTTATATTCCATGCCTCATTTAATAAGGGAAAGAATTCCACGTCTTCTTAACCACCTAATCAGCCTGTCCTGCTACCTCTAGAGATCTGTGGACACTCACTCCAAAGTCCTTCACTTCCTCTACACTTCTCAGTACTCTCCCGTATATTGTGTATTTGATTGCCTTGGCTGACCTTCCTAAACGCATCATCACACACTTTTCTGGGCTGAATTCCGTTTGCCACTTTTCTGCTCTCAGTCCATTGATATCTTCCTGCAGTCTACAGCTAACCTCCTCACTATCAACCACCCAATTTGTGGGTTATCTGCAAACATCTTGATCATCCCCCTATATTTATGTCCAAACCATTAACATATGCCACAAAAAGCAAGAGGCCTAGTACTGAGCCCTGCAGAACCTCACTGGAAACAGTTCTCCAGTTGCAAAAACACCCATCAACAATTACCCTTTGTTTCCTGCCACTGAGCCAACTTTGTATCCAGCTTGCTACATTCCCCAGATCTCATGGGCTTTTATTTTTTTAACCAGCCTGCCATGTGCGACCTAGTCAAAAGCCCTGCTAAAATCTTTGTAGACCACGTTAACTGCATTACTCCGGTCAATCCTCCTTGTAATTTCCTCAAAAAAATTCAATCAAGTTAGTCAGACACGACCTTCCCTTCACAAATCCAAGCTGACTATCCTTGATTAATCCATGTCTTTCTAAGTGACTGTTAATCCTGTCTCAGAATTGATTCCAATAATTTGTTTACTGCTGAAGTTAGACAGACAAGCCTGTAATTATTCGGTCTATCCCTTACTCCCTTTTTAAACAAAGATACAATGTGAGCAGACCTCCAATGCTCTGGCGCCACACCTGAATCCAGTGAGGATTGGAAAATGAAGATCAGACATTCCATTATTTCCTCCCTGGCTTCTTTTAACAGCCTGGGGTACATTTTATCCAGCCCTGGTGATTTATACACTTTCAAGGATGCTAATCCCCTTTCTCTATGTTTATCATATCCAATAGTTCACACTCCTCCTCCTTAACTACAATATTTGCATCGTCCCCCTCTTATGCGAAGTATTCATTGAGAACAATATCCATGTCTTCCACTTCCAAAATTAGGTTACCTTTTTTGGTCTTTTATAGGCCCTGCTCTTTCTTTAGTTATCCACATATTCCTAATGTATTGACAAACATCTTTGGGTTCACTTTGATTTTGCTTGCCAATATTCTTTCGTGCCCTCTCTTTGCTTTCTTAAGTTCTTTTATGATTTCACCCCTTCACTTTCCATATTCCTCTCAGCTTTCTGTAGTATTAAGTTCTCAGTGTCTTGACATAAGCTTTCCTTTTCTGCCTTATCTTACCCTGTAAGCTCCTTGATATCCAGGTGGCTCTCTCTGTATTTGGCTGTCCCACCCTTTTTCTTTGTGGAAATATGTTTATTCTGAACCCCCTAAATTTCCACTTTGAATGTTTCCAACTGTTCTGATACTGATTTACCTTCAAGTGGCTGTTTCCAGTCTACTTCTGCAAAATCACTTCTCAGCTTAGTAAAATTGGCCTTACCCCAATTTAGAACTTTAACTCCTGTTCTAACTTTGTCCCTTTCCATAATTATGTTACAGCTAGCTGAATTATGATTACTACCATCAAACTGCTCCCCCATTGCCACTTCTTCCACCTGCCCATCTTCATTACCTAAATCTAAGTCCAGAACTGCACCCTCACTTGCTGCAGACTGCCCAAAAAAGTTCTCCTGAATACACTTTAAGAATGCTGTTCCCTCCATTCGTTTCACACTAAAACTATCAGAGTTAATATCGGGGTTCTTAAAATCCTCTACCTTTACTGCCCTATTGTTTTTGCATTTCTGAGATTTGCCTATATATTTGCTCTTCTATCTCCCTCTGACTGTTTGGGGATCTTTAGTACATTCCCAGCAGTCTGACTGCCCCTATTTTGATCCTAACCTCAACTTATATAGCCTTAATTGATAATCCTTCTAACATATCATCCCTCTTCAAAAAATAAAAAATACCTGGAAAAACTCAGCAGGTCTGGCAGCATCGACGGAGAAGAGTCCTCATGACCCTTCAACAGCACTAAGTAAAAATAGAAGAGGGGTGAAATATAAGCTGGTTTAAGGGTGGGGGGGTGGTTGTTGGGACAAGCAAGCAGTGATAGGAGGAGATAACCAAAAGATGTCACAGACAAAAGAACAAAGAGGTGTTGAAGGTGGTGATATTATCTAAAAAAATGTGCTAATTAAGAATGGATAGCAGGACAAGCAAGCTACAGATAGCTCTAGTGGGGGTGGGGTGAATTAAGACCAAAAGGGCATAAGAGGTATAGATAAATGATCGGTGGAATACATTAAAAATAATGGAAATAGGTGAGAAAAGAAAAATCTATATAAATTATTGGAAAAAACAAAAAGGAGGGGGAAGAAACGGAAAGGGGGTGGGGTGGAGGAGGGAGTTTAAGATCTAAAATTGTTGAACTCAATATTCAGTCCGGAGGGCTGTAAAGTGCCTAGTCGGAAGTTATGGTGCTGTTCCTCCAGTTTGCATTGAACTTCACTGGAACAATGCAGCAAGCCGAGGAGAGATATGTGGGCAAGATGGCAGGGTGTAATGTTAAAATTACAAGCGACAGGAAGGTCTGGGTGATGCTTGCGGACAGACCGAAAGTGCTCTGCAAAACAGTTACCCAGTCTGCGTTTGGTCTCAAAACCGCATTGGGAGCAACGAATGTAGTAGACTAAGTTGAAGGAAATGCAAGTGAAATGCTGCTTCACTTGAAAGGAGTGTTTGGGCCCTTGAACAGTGAGGAGAGAGGAAATGAAGGGGTAGGTGTTGCATATCTTGCGTTGGCATGGAGAGGTGCCGTAGGAGGGGGTTGAGGAGTAGGGGGTGACGGAGGAGTGGACCAGGGTGTAACGGAGGGAACGATCCCTACGGAATGCCACCGGGGGGGGTGAAGGGAAGATGTGTTTGGTGGTGGCATCATACTGGAGTTGGCGTAAATGGCGGAGGATGATCCTTTGAATGTGGAGGCTGGTGGGGTGATAAGTGAGAACAAGGGGGACCCTATCATGTTTCTGGGAGGGAGGAGAAGGCGTGAGGGCGGATGCGCGGGAGATGGGCCGGACACGATTGAGGGCCCTGTCAACGACCGTGGGTGGAAGACCTCGGTTAAGAAAGAAGGAGGACATGTCAGAGGAACTGTTTTTGAAGGTAGCATCATCAGAACAGATGCGACGGAGGCAAAGGAACTGAGAGAATGGGATGGATTCGTTACAGGAAGCGGGGTGTGAGGAGCTGTAGTCGAGATAGCTGTGGGATGCCTGTCTCTTTATGGGGTATGTGGAACATTCCTTGTTGCAGTCCTACTCCGGCCCCCTCCCACAACTCTTTCTCCGGTATATCGATGATTACTTCGGTGCTGCTTCATGCTCTCGTCAGGACCTGGAAAAATTTATTAATTTTGCTTCCAATCTCCACCCCTCCATCATTTTCACATGGTCCATCTCTGACACTTCCCTTCCCTTCAAGTAAATGCAAGTGAAATGCTGCTTCACTTGAAAGGAGTGTTTGGGCCCTTGAACGGTGAGGAGAGAGGATGGATATGGATATTGGTGGACAGTCTATCATCAGAAATTGAGACAGAGAGGTCAAGGAAGGGAAGGGAAGTGTCAGAGATGGACCATGTGAAAATGATGGAGGGGTGGAGATTGGAAGCAAAATTAATAAATTTTTCCAGGTCCTGACGAGAGCATGAAGCAGCACCGAAGTAATCATCGATATACCGGAGAAAGAGTTGTGGGAGGGGGCCGGAGTAGGACTGGAACAAGGAATGTTCCACATACCCCAAAAAGAGACAGGCATAGCTGGGGCCCATGCAGGTATCCATAGCCACACGTTTTATTTGGAGGAAGAGAGAGGAGTTAAAGGAGAAATTGTTCAGCGTGAGAACACGTTCAGCCAGACGGAGGAGAGTAGTGGTAGATGGGGATTGTTTAGGTCTCTGTTCGAGGAAGAAGCTGAAAGCCCTCAGACCATCCCGGTGGGGGATAGAGGTGTAGAGGGATTGGACATCCATGGTGAAGAGGAGGTGGTTGGGGCCAGGGAACTGGAAATTGTTGATGTGACGTAAGGTGTCAGAGGAATCACGGATGTAGGTGGGAAGGGACTGGACAAGGGGAGAGAGAAGGGAGTCAAGATAGCGAGAAATGAGTTCCTTGGGGCAGGAACAGGCTGACACGATCAGTCTGCCGGGACTGTCCTGTTTGTGGACTTTGGGTAGGAGGTAGAAGCGGGCCATCAGAGGTTGGGCGACTATCAGGTTGGAAGGTGTGGAAGGAAGATCTCCAGAGGAGATGAGGTCAGTGACAGGCCTGGAAACAATGGCTTGATGTTCAGTGGTGGGGTCATGGTCCAGGTAGAGGTAGGAGGAAGTGTCTGTGAGTTGACGCTCCGCGAGGTAGAGGTCAGTGCGCCAGACAACAGCAGCACCACCCTTGTCAGCGGGTTTGATGACAATGTTAAGGTTGGACGGAGTGCAGTAAGTTCAGGGAGAGACAGGTTAGAATGGGTGAGAGGAGCAGAGAAATTGAGATGACTAATGTCACACCGACCGTCCCCAATGAAAAGACCAAGGGAAGGTAAGAATCCAGAGGGAGGGGTCCAGGTGGAGGGAGAATACTGGAGGTTTTTGTTTTTATATCATCCCTCTTCACAGCTGTAATTTCTTCTCCAACCAAAAGTGCCACCCCGCCCCACTTATAATCCCCCCGCCCCCATCTCGTCTGAAAACCCTGTAACTAGAAATGATAAGCTACCATTCCTGTCCCTCGTTAAGCCATGTCTTTATAACAGCTATGATAGCAAACTGCCATATTTCTATCTGTGCCCTCAGCTTGTCTCCTTTTTGTGCTAGACTCCTTGCATTGAAGTATGTATTCTTGAGCACTGCCAAACTCTTTTTATTTTCTAACCTTTGTTTCCTCTGCCTTCCAATTCACTCAGTAATTTTCTGCTTTCCATTTCATTTCTGATTTTGCCCCATCTAAGTCTACCCTCGGCTTCCCATCCCCCTGCCAAATTAGTCTAAACCTTGCTTGACAGCACTAGCAAACCTTCTGGCAAGGGTATTGGTGCTGGCCATATTGCAATGCAAACAATCCAGCGTGTACAGTTCCCACCTCCCCCAGAACTGGTCCCAGTGCCTCAGGAATCTGAATCCCACCCTCCTGCACCATCTCTCCAGTCCTAGCCTCCTATTTCTATGCTTACTAGCTGCACACTAGTACTGTATGCTGCACGCACTGGCAGCAGGACCTATGAGGTCCTGCTTTTTAATGTCTTACCTAAATCCCTAAAATCTGCTTTCAGAACCTCATCTCTCTTTCAACCTATGTTGGTGGTACCAATGTGAACCACGATCCCTGGCTGTTCATCCTCCCCCTTAAGCATATCCTGCAGCTGCTCTGTGACATCCTTGACCTTGGCACCAGGGAGGCAACATACCATCCTAGAGTCACGCCTATGGCCACAGGAACACATATTTCCCTATCGAATCCCCTACCACTATTCTTCTTCCACTCTTCTTCCTTCTTGCCCATGTAACTGAGTCACTCGTGGTGCCCCGAACTCGGCTCTGCTACACACCTCTGAGGAACCATCATCCTCACCAGGGTCCAAAATAGAAAACTAGTTTATAAGCGAGATAGATTCAGAGAACTCTTGCACTACCTGCCTGGCCCTCCTAAGCTTTCTGGTAGTCAACCATTCCCTCTCTGCCTGCATGCTCCTAACCTGTGGTGTGACCACCTCCCTAAATATGTTATCCATATAGTCCTCAGCCTCATAGATGCACCACTCCAGCTGCTGCTTGAGTTCCAAAACATGGAGCACAAGTTGCTACAGCTGGTGACACTTGCGGCAAACATGTTCATCTAGGCCACGTGAAGTGTCCATGACTTCCCACATACCACAGGAGACACATTTCACTTAGCTGAGCTGCCCTGCCATACCTTAACCTTACTTATAAACTAGTTGCTAGTAGAATGCAGAATTACACACCCTCACCAGCCAATCAGCTCATTCTCCTGTTCTCCTGTACATAGTTAAGGGTTATTTAAAACTTTTACAACTTTCTATTATGCAGCTATTTACACATAGTCCCCTACATTGGATACTAACTGGCCAAATAGCTTACAAGTTGAGTTGCACACTCCTAACTTAGAGACAAAGTAAGAAAACTCACCAACTACTGGAGGCTGAAAAAGGTAGGAAAGAAAAGAGAATCTTCCTTCCCGCCTTCACCAAACTCTCTCACTCACCAAACTCCCAAATCCACATTCTGTGCCCAGGCTGAATTCTGTGACAAGCTGCACTTGCTACCCCTGTATTTATGCCTTCTGAAACTCAGAGATCAGTCAGCTCTGCTACAGCTACAGAAACCAGATTAAACTAGCTACCTAATTAACTGATTACAGCTGTTCTCCAGCAGAGTTTTTTTAAAAAATTCATTCATGAGATGTGGGTGTCGCTGGCTAGGCCAGCATTTCTTGCCCATCCCTAATTGCCTTTGAGAAGGTGGTGGTGAGCTGTTTTCTTGAACCGCTGCAGTCCATGTGGTGTGGGTACACCGACAGTACTGTTAGGGAGGGAGTTCCAAGATTTTGACCGAGCGACAATGAAGGAACCATCAGGATGGTGAGTCGTTTGGAGGGGAACTTCCAGGTGGTGGTGTTCCCATGTATTTGCTGCCCTTTCCCCTCTAGGTTGTAGCGGTTGTGGATTTGGAAAGTACTGTCGAATGAGTCTTGGTGAATTCCTGCAGTGCATCTTGTAGATGGTACACACTGCTGCCACATTGCATCAGTGGTGGAGGGAGAGAATGTTTGTGGATAGGGTGCCAATCAGGCACAGGAAATACAGGGAATCAACCCTGGTTCAATTAAGAGTGCAGGAGGGCATGCCAGGAGCAGCACCAGGCACACCTAAAAATGAGGTGTCAACCTGGTGAAGCTATAACACAAGACTACTTGCGTGCCAAACAGCATAAACAACAAGTGATAGAGAGAGCTAAGCACTCCCACAGCAATGGATCAGATCCTGCCACATCCATTCATGAATGGTGATAGACAATTAAACAACTCACTGGAGGAGGAGGTTCCACAAATATCCCCATCCAAAATGATGGTGG
Organism: Carcharodon carcharias; assembly: GCF_017639515.1. Taxonomy (NCBI): domain Eukaryota; kingdom Metazoa; phylum Chordata; class Chondrichthyes; order Lamniformes; family Lamnidae; genus Carcharodon; species Carcharodon carcharias. Next base: position 174,150,447 of record NC_054472.1, read on the forward strand.
AGCCCAGCAAATTAGTACAAAAGATTAGGCTGAAGCATTTGCTACAACCTCCAGCCAGAAGTGCTGAGCTGTGATCCATCTTGGCCTCCTTCGGAGGTCCCCAGCATCACAGATGCCAGTCTTCAGCCAATTCGATTCACTCCGCATGAGATCAAGAAATGGCTAAAGGCACTGGATACTGCAAAGGCTGTGGGTCCTGACAATTTTCTGGCAATAATCCTGAAGACTTGTGTTCCAGAACTTGCTGCACCCCTAGCCAAGCTGTTCCAGTACAGCTACAACACTGGCAATCTCCCGGATATGTGGAAAATTGCTCGGCTATGTCCAGTACACAAAAGCAGGAAAAATCCAACCCGGCCGATTACCGCCCCATCAGTCTACTCTCCATCATCAGAAAAATAATGGGAGGGGTCATCAACAGTACTATCAAGCTGCACTTCCTTAACAATAACCTGCTCACTGACACCCAGTCTGGGATCTGCCGGGCCACTCAGCTCCTGACCTCATTATAGCCTTGGTTCAAACATTGACAAAAGAGCTGAATTCCCAACGTGAGGTGTGAGTGACTGCCCTTGACATCAAGGCAGAATTTGACTGAGTGTGGCATCAAGGAGCCCTAACAAAACAGGAGTCAATGGGGATCGGGGGAAAACTCTTCGCTGGTTGGAGTCACACCTAGCATAAATGAAGATGGTTGTGGTTGTTGGAGGTCGGTCATCTCAGCTCCAGGACATCACTGCAGAAGTTCCTCAGTGTAGTGTCCAAGGCCCAACCACCTTCAGCTGCTTCATCAATAACATTACTTCCATAATAAGGTCAGAAGTGGGGATGTTCGCTGATGATTGCATGATGTTCTGTACCACTTGCGTCTCCTCAGATACTGAAGCAATCCATGTCCAAATGCAGAAAGACCAGGACTATATCCAGGCTTGGGCTGACAAATGGCAAGTAACATTCGTGCCACACAAGTGTCAAGCAATGACCACCTCTAACAAGAGAGAATCCAACCATCACCCTTTGATGTTCAATGGCGTTACCATCACTGAATCCCCCCACTATCAATATTCTGGGGGTTACCATTGACCAGAAGCTGAACTGAACTGGCCATATTAATACTGTAGCTACAAGAGCAGGTCAGAGGGTAGGAATCCTGTGGCGAGTGACTCATCTCCTGACTCCCCAAAGCATGTCCACCATCTACAAGGCACAAGTCCAGAGTGTGATGGAATACTCCCCACTTGCCTGGATGAGTGCAGCTCCCAAAACACTCAAGAAGCTTGACACTGACCAGGAGAAAGCAGCCCACTTGATTGGCAACACATCCAGAAACCTTCACTCCCTCCATGACCAACACACTGTAGCAGCAGTGTATGCCATCTACAAGATGCACTATAGGAATTCATCAAGGCTCCTTCGACAGCACTTTCCAAACCAAGAACCATTACCATCAAGAAGGACAAGGGCAGCAGGTAGATGGGAACACCGCCACCTGGAAGTTCCTCTCCAAGTCACTCACCATCCTGACTTGGAAAAATATCGCCATTCCTTCACTGTCGCTCGGTCAAAATCTTGGAACTCCCTTCCTAACTGCACTGTGGGTATGGCTACACCACATGGACTGCAGCGGTTCAAGAAGGCAACTCACCACCACCTTCTCAAGGGCAACTACGGATGGGCAATAAATGCTGGCCCAGCCAGTGAAGCCCATATCACATGAAAGAATATTAAGACCATAAGACCATAAGACATAGGAGCAGAAATTAGGCCATTCGGCCCATCGAGGTCTGCTCCGCCATTCAATTGTGGCTGATATGTGTCACAACCCCATTCTCCCGCCTTTTCCCCGTAACCTTTGATCCCCTTACCAATCAAGAACCTTTGATCCCCGTAACCCTTGATCCCCTTACCAATCAAGAACCTTAAAAAAATCAAGCGTGTTGCTTTGTCCTGGATGATATCAAGCTTCGAGTGTTGTTGGAACTGTGCTCATCCAGGCAAGTGGAGAGTATTCCATCACACTCCTGACTTGTGCCTTGTAGATGCTGGATAGGCTTTGTGGGGTCAGATGAGTCACTCGCCATGGAATTCCTAGCCTCTGACCTGCTCTTGTAGCCACACTATTTATATGACTAGTCCAGTTCAATATATGGTCAATGGATGTTGATAGTGGGGGATTCAGGGATGTTAATGTCATTGAATGTCATGGGATGATGGTTACATTCTCTCTTGTTGGAGATGGTCATTGCCTGACACTTGTGTGGCATGAATGTTACTTGCCACTTGTCAGCCCAAGCCTGAATATTGCCTAGATCTTGCTGAAATTGGACATGGACTGCTTCAGTATCTGAGGAGTTGCAAATGGTGCTGAATGTTTGTTTATCCCTGCTTTAGGCTGGAAGAAACTTAAACCTAACTTAAACAGTAAATTTTAGTGAAATGGATTAGCATTTCCAAAAGCAAACAAGAGGAAATTTTAAGAAGGGCTTAACCCTCAAGATTCCCTCGCTCACCAAACTCCCAACTTCACAGTCCGTGCTCAAGCTACACTCTGTGACAAGCTGCAATCCAGGCCCCTGCATTTATGTTGCCTGAAACTCAGAGGTGAGTCAGTTCTGCTACAATTACACCTTCCACTTTCCGGATGACCGAGAATAGGCTGATGGGCCAGATTGGATTTATCTCATTTTCTGCAAGCAAGACATACCTGGACACTTATCCACATTGTTGGGTAGATGCCAATGTTGTAGCATGACTGGAACTGCTTGGCTAGGGGCACGGGTAGTTCTGGATCACAAGTCTTCAGTACTACTGCTGGGATGTTGTCAGTCACATCCCAAGTGAAAATTCAGAACATGTACCACAGCAATCATAGAAGGCTAGTAATTAGGTTTGTCTTGCCAGATACTTATCACTTCAGGCTAAGAAAGCTTTAATGTAAATCAATCCAAATCATTTATAGTAGTACTGAATTTTATCAAATAACTGTTTTAGAGTAAGATCTTGTTAAGATAGTTACACAATTTGCTCTTTAAAAAAATATTTGGACTGAATTGAAAGTGAAGAACTAATATCATTAAAAGTACCTCTTTTTGTCATTTTGATTATCTTTTGGGAGATACTAAAAAGCTAGCACAGTTTATAATGATTTATTTTAGTCCTATGTATTAATTTTGAACAAAACTGCCTTTCAGACTGGCTCTGCTTCTTTGAAGCAAAGTTGGCAAAGCAGAAAGACATTATCCAGATGTTCTTCTAACTAACTACATTTAACTTGCAGAAAATGAGGTAGGTCACAAACATAGTAGATAATCCTCACAATGATGTTAATAGAGATGATTCACTATTGTATACCCTCCATTGTCAGCAACAAAATGACTTCTAGCTTCTGTTAGTTTACAATAGAAGTATTTTAGAGCATCATTTCTGAAATCATTAATAACGACCTCTTATTGCTGAACTGTGTGGGCTCTGCTACATAAATACATTTAGTTGATTACAATCAGATTTTGAGAAATGTTAAATTAAGTGATTTAAATTTTGTTAATCTTTTTTCTCTAATTGTAGTCTTACCTAAACCACTTAAAAGCAGCTGCATTAATTATATTGGTCATAACAACCATTTTATTATCATGGCCCATTATGTTATGTACATGAATAGTTTTAAAAACTACTCACTAAAGCGTATATCAATTCTAAAGAATGAGCTTTTGTATATCATTACATCTTATCACTCACACTGACATTGGATAGACTTAATTTCCAGTCTGAGCTAGCTGATAGCCTTGGATGGCAGAAGCTGAAGCACAACTGGACTGAGCACACAAAGGGCAAGTATCAACCACATTTCTGCTAATGTAGAAAGGGGGAATCATAGAATCGGACTACACAGAAGGAGCAGCTCTTTGGAAAAGAGAGACAATTAGTCCAACTCCCCTGCTCTTTTATCATAGTCCTGCAAATATTTTACTTTTTAAGTAATTATCCAAATTCCTTTTGAAAGCTACTAATATGCAAATATTAAGCAAAACCAGGGTTAAGCATCCCACTGATGGCCTCCACAGTCCAATAGCCTGCCAACACTCACTTTCTAAACTCACAAAGAACCTCCACTTCAATAAAGTGGAGTGCCGGAACCTTTTCAATAGTATACCAGCAATAGTCAGCGGTTTCAAGAAAAATGTGAAGTTAGGAAAAAGTACAGATCATTTCGGAGCAAATTTTACACTTATTACATTTGGCAAATAGAAGCACATGTGTGAAGTGCAAAGAGAAAGGACAGGCAGAGAAGTTCAAATGCCCAAAACAGCTGCAAGCTGATGTTATATCTATTAATTGATGGAAAATTGGGCAGGATCTAATACAGGTTTATGATTTATCCTATCCACTTTTCTTCTGTATGATGTGCCCTGGTAATTCCTTATACCAAGCAAAAGAGGAAAATCAGTTCCTTAAAATTCACTGTATTCATTAATAGGTTTGTATTTCTATCATTTTATCTGTACTAAAACTACTATAACAGTTCAGGTAACGTGTTCAGGAACTACTGTTAGAACTGCACTTAAACAATATTTCTTTCTTCTTCACCAGGGTACTGAATGACACATACATGTCTCTTCCTGAATTCTGAGAAGGTTGCTTACTCAACAACAGATGTTAACATCAAGCAAGAAGTTTTAAGAAACACAACAATCATATTGCTTTGCTTCCAAAAAATGTTACCTCCTTCACTGAAATAGAACATCTATAAAAATGTAGCCAATACCTAAACAAAATCTGTGTAACTGTCATTAGGTTCCTTTTATTGTTGGCATAAAATTACATTCAATGAGAATAATACATTTTTAATAATAAAACTCAAGTTTTTTTTATAATCCAGCAAAAAGGAATCACAATGTGCAGCATTTTGTATTATGTTACTGACCTTTTACTGATGTGCCTGCAGACACTCACTGAAAGGGCACTCATGAGTCACGGACTAAAATTCATGCTCTGTTTACATGTACTCTTGTCAACACATCAATGATTCTCTTACAGGCTGTGCTTTAGATTCTGGATGAATAGTTACACATTTTTGCAGATGGCTGTTGTACTAGGAACTGTAATGCCTTTGTACATGAAGTTTAATCTATTTCAGCGTTTTTGCCGAAATGTAATACTACCATTTCAGTTCTGAAAACATCTGGAATTTATTAAAATCCTTGGCAGGACGCCTGCATTCTAGTCTGCACTCTTCCCTGCAACTTTGCCTCCCAAAATACTATCTTTGATCAATAATCCCAACACAGAAAACAGCTCCCTGCAAGTACCAACTACTCCAAGGGAATAATTTTTGGGTTGGCAAGCAGGGGCGGGGCCTGCTCGCCGACAGATAAAATGACGGGCGGTAACCTCGGCCAGACGTCCCGATGTCACCACGCATCATTTAGATTTTAAGTTTGGCGGGTGCGCAGCCAAGTTGGCTGCGCGCCCGCTGAACTGTAAAAAGCCTATTAAAGCCATAAAGAAACTAATTAAAGTAAGTAAGAATGCACGTACGCGAAAGAGCGCAGGCCCCGACACAGGGAGTGCTCACTGCTTTCGGGTGCACGTCTCACTGTGTGCCTTAATTAGCCTGCCCACATAAAATGGCGGCGCGGCCCCGACTGGGGACGCCGATCAGGTTCACACCCTCCCCTGCCCACCCCCACACAACCCCACCACCTCCCCCCAACCAACGGGGGGAAGTTTATGAAATCTGATCGGCTCCAACTAAAATCATTAATCCAAAACGCTATAGTCTCAAATAATTCAAGGGTTTTGAGATTCATAAAGAATAAAAAATTACTTGTAGTATTTAGGTGTTGTTGATTTTGTCAGATTTCAGCTACTGTAATATCTCAAAGCTAATCACAGTTTTTTTTTCCACTCTTTCATGGGATGTGTGCATTGCTGGCAAGGCCAGCATTTCTTTCCGGCCCCTAATTGCCCTTCCATCTGCGTGGCTTGCTAGCATTTCAAAAGGCCGTTAAGAGCTAACTATATTGCTGCAGGTCTGCAGTCACATTTAGGCCAGACCAGATAACAGTAGCAGATTTCCTTAGTGAACCAAATGAGTTTTACAATTATCAATGACAGTTGTAATGGTCACCATTATTGAGGTGAGCTTTTGATTCCAGATTAATTGAATTCAAATTCCACCAGCTGCTGTGGTGGGATTTGAACTCATTCTACCAAGAGGATTAGTCTGGGCTGCTAGATTACTAGTTCAGCGACATTACCACCATCTCCCCATAATTAATAACTGTCAGTCCAAATTTTTGGGCAGAATCTTGCCCTTGGATGGTGGGCGGGCCCCACCGGCTTGGCGGCGGGTGGGCAGCTGACCCCCGCCACTGAAACAGGGCCCACTGCCATTTTGAGTGGGCGGGCCAATTAAGGCCCACCCAGCAGCATCTCCGACGGGAAGCGCTATACGCTTCCTGTGCAGGGGGCAGAGGGAGGCCCCAACTGTCAAAGTGCGCTCTTTCGCACTTCTCCCTGAGACAAAGTCCTGTCTGAGGGAGACCAGTGACAGTCCGAAAAACTTTAAAAATACAAAAATTAAAAAATTATTAACATTTCCCCCTCATGTGACAATGTCACACAAGATGGGACTTGTTAATAAAGACCACATAAACTTTATTATTTTTTTAAAATATGGACATGAAACTTCATCCTGCCAGTGGATGAAGTTTCATCAATAATCTGGAGCCCACTGGGGCTCCTGACCTGCCTGCCAGCCTTAAGCTTGGACGGGCAGGTTTTTAATTACTTTAACTAGCCTGTCAATGGCCTCAATTGGCCATTGACAGGTCAGCGGGCGGATGGCTGATTTCGCTGTCCGCCCACCTTCCTAAGAAGTTAAATGGACTGGCCTGATTCCTCCCGACGTCATCCCGTGTCATTTTCCCCTCGGCGACCAGGCCCCGCCCCCAAATCACTGAGGGGTAAATCCTGGCCTTTATGTTTGTGTAATAAATTATCTACTATATACAGCACAGAATACATCAATTCCAATTATCATTGATACACTATCTGTTGACTTATATTGGACATTAACCGTTCTTCACTATTTTCTTATACACATTCTTATCACACATAAATAACTAAGTTGCTTACGGCCAGGAGTTTACATTGGGCCTGACAGAGCAGAATGTAAAATGATGCACGATGACATTGGACGTGCATCCCGACTTCATCACGCAGTCTCACGCTATTTCATTCAGCAGGTGTGTGCCAGAGTCAGCTGCGCACCCGCTGATAATTGAAAGGCCTATTAAGGCCATTAATATACTAATTAACTCCAAATTTACGCTGCCCATCCAACCTAATGGCTGGCGGGCAGGTGAAAATGACAAGCAACTTTTATGTTTTTTAGGAAACCTCATACATGACCGGGATGAGGTTTCCTATAGATTTACAAATTGAATAAAAACTTTTCTTGAAAAATAAAAACAAGTTCCATCTCATGTGACACAGTCATATGAGGGGACATGTTTCATTAAATTTTTAATGTTTTTAATAATTTCTTTAAAAAGCGCTTCAATCTCCCTGAGGCAACTCTGTGCAAAAGAGCGCTGGACCCGACTCTCCCTCCCCCCGCACAAGTAGTGCTTAGCACTACTGCGCGCGATCCACACTGGGCGGGCCTTAATTGGCCTGCCCGCATGAAATCGTGGTGCCGAGCCAATCATGGGCAGCAGTCAGCTCCGCGACTGCCCCCTCCCGCTCCCGCCAAGCCTGCCCGCCATGGGAAAAATTCAGGCCTGTAAGTATATACATATATATATACTTGATTATAGAACAGAAATGTCTGCCAGGACACAAGGACTCCTCAACTCTTCTTTGAAATATTGCTTTGGGATCTTTTCCGCCTGAGAGGGGAGAAAGGACCTCCATTTAACATCTAATCAAAAACAGAACAACTGACAGTGCAGCATTCTCTCACTACTACATTGGGGAATCAAACAAGATCTTTTTGCTCAACGCCAGAAATTTCCCCCGCCAGGGGGGTTTTGCGGTGGCAGGTGGGGGACAGGCACGAACCCGCTCGACACCCCTGATCGGGTCTGTGCTGCCATTTTATGTGGGCAGACCAATTAAGGCCCACCCATCGTGATGTGTGCCTGGAAGCGCTGAGCGCTCCCTGTGCGGGTGGGAAGGTGGAATTCCTTGAATGGTTTCCTGCACTCTTTCAGTGCAGAGATCTCCCTGAGGCACCTCCATGCCTCAGGGGGATTTGTTTTAAGTTTCAGAAATTTGAATAAAGGTGGGAAAAAAATTTAAGGACATGTCCCCTCTTGTTAAACTGTCACATGTGCTGGGACATGTCCATTATTTATTTCAAAAATTTTAATTTAAATAATAAACCCTTCATGAAACCTCATCCTGCCCGTGGTTGGACAGGCAGCTCAGTTAATTACTTTAATTACTTTTTAACAGGCCTTAACAGACATTTGACAGCCCGGCGGGCACACAGCCGGTTCGGAACTGAATATCTGAATGACTTGCTGTGACGTTGGGACGCCCGCCCAACATCACCGCGCGCCATGTTATGCGTTGGTGAGAGGGCCCCGTGCCCCCACTCGCCACGGGAAAATGCTGCCCCAGCTTGAGAGTGGTCCACAACGTTCTGACCAAATGGTCCAGCTGACAGCCTGACAGTGTGAGCTATTTAAAACTTGATCACTTGGCACAACTATCCAAGTGGGTAATTAAATTGCCCTCAGTTACTTACCAGCTCTGGGGCAAAACTTTCTGCCTGTAAGGCAGGTGGTGCGGGAGTGGGCCCGGGTGGGCGCAGACACAATCAGCGTCCCCGATCGGGTCCGCACTGCCATTTTTCGTTTTAATTGGACCATTTTAATTGGCCTGCCCAGCGTGATGTGCACCTGGAAGCACTGTGCGCTCCCTGTGCGGGGGGGGAGGAGGTTGTCTGAGTCAGCAGTGCGTTCTTTCACGCGCGTGCACGTGAAACTGTCACATGAGCTGGGACACGTGCATTAATTTCCAATAAAAATTTCTTTCAAAATTTAAAATCATTCATGGAACCTCATCCCAATGAGGCCATTGACAGGATCAATAAAACAATTAAAGGACCTGCTCGTCCAATCTTAAGACAGGCCAGGAATCTGGCAAGCATTAGAAAAAACATGAAACCTCACCCACTGGCGGGATTACATTTCATGTAGGGTTTAAAAAAGTGTAATAAAGTTTTTGTGAAATTTACTAACGTCCCATCTCGTGTGACATTGTCATATGAGGGGGACATGTTAAGGACTGTTTCTTCCCCATTTTAATGTCTGTATAACTTTCAGCGATCTCCCTGAGGCAGCACTTCGCCTCAGGGAAATGTGCACTCTTTTGTGCGCATGCGCGAAAGAGCGCAATCTCGCTTTTGGGGAATACCCCCCACCCGCGCAGGAAGCGCATAGCGCTTCCCGCCGGGCGTGACGCTGGGCGGGCTTTAATTGGCCCGCCCACTTAAAATGGCGGCAGGGCCTGCTTCTCCGGCGGGGATTGGCTCCCCACCCGCCGGAGATTGAGTCGGGCCCACCGGGCCCACCCACCTGGTAGGCAAAAAATTCTGCCCAAAGACTGAATGACGTGCACCGCCACTGCTCGCCGAGCCGAAGGTTCAGCCCCCTGGAGCCACCAGGTTCCCACCAAGCCTGAGTTTAACCTGAACCCCTGGTCAGATAGTTTTGACTCAATAAAGTATCTTGCACTTGTTTTATCTTCCAGTGAGATACAATGATGCCCCCAAGATGGTAAGTATAGTGGTGCCATCAGAGACACTTTATAGATCCTACTTTTTTAAAGTCTCTTCATGTTCCGCAAAATAGTTGCAAAAGTCTTCTGTACAATTGGTAACATTTGTTAATGCTTCTCTCGCTACATAAACATTCATTTCTTAGACTGAGAAAAGCTGCAGAATTAAAGGAAAAAACAATTCATATTCAAAACTTTGGATGATTTTTTAAAAAATCGTAACAGAAACATTAGCTGTGAAATTAAAAAAACTCCAAATATCTGAAACTTAATACTCCAAACGTTACATAAAATGTAAAGAAATAAAAAAAACTTCCACAATTCTTGTATATTTTGGTACTTTATATTAGGGCAAAGCAGCCACTTGATTCGCACCCTATCCACCACCTTAAACGTTCACTCCCTTCACCACTGGCAGTCAATGGCAGCAGTCTACAAGATGCACAATATGTAACAACTTGCCAAGCTTCATTCAACAGCACCTTCCAAACCTGCGACACCTACCAGCTCGGAGAAAAAAGGCAGCAGGCGCATGGGAACACCAAGGGCAGAATTTTCCAGTCGTCATGCAGGGACGGGCCCGACACGCCGACTTGTAAAATGATGCGCGATGGCATCAGGCGTGCATCCTAGCTTCATTGCATGCCATCGCAATATTTCATTCGGCAGACACATATTACGGCCATTAAGAAATTGACTGAGCCCTTAAGATTGGCAGGCAGGCAAAAAGCCCAAGCAGCCTTCGCATTTTTCAGGAGACCTCATCCTTAAACTTTTATTAAATAAATAAATACATTTCTACAAATATAAAAACATGTCCCCACTCATGTGACACAGTCACATGAGGGGACATGTTTAAATACATTTTTACATCATTTCTTTAATTATTTTAATATACATTCAATCTCCCTGAGGCAGCTCCATGCTTCAGGGAGATTGCTGCATTCTTTTGCACGAATGCTGGCCCGCCCGCGTAAAAGGCAGCACGGAACCGGTCATGGGCGGCGATTGGCTCCACACTCACCCCCACCCACTCCCACCCAGCCCGCCCGACATAGGAAAAATCCTGGCCCAAGTTCTCCTCCAAGTCACACACCATCCTGGCTTGGAAATACATCATCATTCCTTCACTGTTGCTGAGTAAAAATCCTGGAACTCCCTCCCTAAACAATTTTTTGTGAGTACCCACACTTCAAGGACTGCAGCAGTGCAAGAAAGTTGTTCATGGCCACATTCTCAAGGGCAATTGGATAGGCAATAAATACCAGCATGAAATCCCATGAACAAATGCAAAAAACTTTAATTAGCCACTTCCTCTTCCCAACAGAATGTAATGGAAATAACTGCTGATGGGTGATATTTCTGCCTAAAGATTGAAAGTTTTAAGGACCTGCTGATCACCTTCATTAACAGACTCAATGCAAGAATAATTATGCTCCCATTCAAAAGGAACTGAATGAGCTAAACAGCAGTAAGTTCCAACCGAAACATGGTCAGAGTGCAGGGCTGGCAGGGTCTGAGTCAGAAAGTAAAGAGTGAAATAAAGTGCACTTATGTCATGCTTTTCGTGTCCTGAAGACATCCCAAAGTATTGATAGTCAACAGCTAGCTTTTGACATGCAGCAACTATTGTTTTGTAGACAAACAACACAGCCAGTGTTCTAGAAACAGCAAGTGAGATGCCATTTAATTTGCTTTGCTGGTGTTGGGCATATTTTGGATACAGAATGAGTGGGTGAAGCCATCCAGATAATCATTGGTAAACAGGCAGGTGAAACTTTGAAAATTGCCCCAGCACCCCTTCAGTACTGGCTCATTCAACCAAATTCTGTCAACAACAGAATAATTGCCTGTTGGAAAATTGTCCTTATCATTTTAAAATAAATCCTAATCATTATTCCTTATGAAAAAATAATAAAACTGCCTTGTAATTCTATAATTCTTCAAAGTCACTCTCCGTACATACCGATGCTATTTTTAGCATACTGATATAAACTATTACAGTAGCAATAAGAAATTGCCAGGAGAACTGTTATACTTTAGGAAAGGATATTACCTTCAGGAAAAACCCACAGGATTGTTTGGCTGAAACTATAACCACTTTGAAAATCCAGAAGTATTATTTATCAAGTCAATTTGAGTAGCAGGTCATTTTCCGAAAATAAAAAATATCTGCTGCAAAATACATAAGGTACTTGTGTCTTATATATATATATATATTATGAAGCTAGTGTCTGTTTTACAGACTGCATATAAAATAATGTAATAATTTCAGTTAGCTAGCAGTGGGCTACAAAGAACAAATATTTTATGCAGTCACAAGAATCTCAATATTTTGTTTTTTTAAATCGTCGTTTTGCTGTAAATGGGAAAAGTGGCTACTCCTACTCTTAATTCTTAATTCGTATTTTCATATGTTTTTATGTATGTTTGTATGTTCATATGAAATAAAACACCAAAAAATGCAAAGCATTTTTTCATGACCTCAAGATACCCCAAAGTGTTTTAGAGCCAATGAACTACTTTTAAAATGTAGCCACTGTTCTAACTCTTGGTTACCAAATAATTAAGAATTAAATGGTGAGAGTTAGGGTTGGAACTGATGCAGTATGTTGGAATACAAACATACAAAGCAACATACAAATTAAGAGCAGGAGTAGGACACTTGCCCCTCAAGCCTGCTCTGCCATTCAATAAGTTCATGGCTGATCAGATTGTAACCTCCCGCCTACCCCCGATAACCTTTCACCCCCTTAGGCAAAATTTCACTCTTGTCAGGCGTGCTTGGCCCAGCGTGAAATATGAACCGCAGTGCTCAGCATTGTCTGTGTGGGCAGGGAGAGGAGGGCAAGTGGGGCAAGCGCGACAGATCTGCCTCAGGATGATGAAGCATTTAAAAAAAAAAAGAAATACATAATGTAATAAAACATGTCCCCTCATCTGCCTCTGTCACATGAGAAGGGACAAGTTATTAATTAAATCCTGCCTGTGGATGTGCAGTGAAAAATTCTATTGATCTTTCAATGGGCTTAACAGGCCTTTTAATTGTTGGCGGATACGCTGCCAACTCTGGCGCACACCCACCGCATTAAATATTGCGCAACTGCATGTTGACATCGGGGCGCTCGCCCGAGGTCAACACGTCATTTTATGCCTGAGTGTGTTGGCCGTGCACCCGCCCACTGAGCTAAAAATTTTGCCCATTGTTTATCAAGGGCAGAATTTTCTGTTTGGTGGGTGGGCGGGTGGGCAGCCGATTGCCGCTGGAGAAATGGCTCCCGCCACCATTTTCCGCGGGCTGGCCAATTAAGGCCTGCCCAGCAGGTAAGCGACTCCTGTGGAGAATGGGAAAATAGTCTCGGGGGCAGGCAGCCTCAGACTGCTGGTTCCAATGGGTAACCGGCAGCCTGCAAAATGAGTGGTCAGGCACCCTGCTTGAGGCAGTGCACCATGGCCACTCATGGATAGAGGGAGAGAGGGAGGGAGGGAGGGCCGATTGGACAGCAGCATGTGCAGGAGGAGGGGGGGCAGGCTGCAGCAGAGGCCAGCGGGGAGCCACTGTGCCCCCCGATTTTCAGATGCATGCCTTGCTGTCCTCCTCCAAGAGGCGTCTATCCGTCAGCACGTGCTGTATCCGGAGGATGGGAGGAGGAGGGCCCCCATGTCACCAGCCAGGCATGGGAGGAGGTGGGAGACGCTGTCAGTGCCCATGGTGGAAATGCTGTCAGTGCCCATTATGATGTGCGGCGCACTGGCACCCAGTGCAGAAAAAGATTCAATGATTTGCTGCGCTCTGGGTGGATGAGTACCATGTTGGTCTTGGCCATTTGACTCAGAAGGCAGCCTTAGCCTTTGAGCGCCCCCCCCACCATGTCTTGCTGTCATTACTGCATAGGGCACCTGGCGCACGCTGGCGCACGCTGGCTGGGCAAATGGGTACTGACCATGCTTATATCAGCCTTAGTGGTTGAGGTGAAGATGGGTTCTCCCCGCAGCATATGTTGGTGTTTGTGGCATTTGAGTAGTCTGGGGGCAATCTGCAAGGGAGGCGATTAGACACATACTCAGAACTCCAACACATATCACATTGATGGTAATGTGATGGTGCAAGGGGTGCCTCTAGGTGTTTTGGCCAAATGGCATCTGCTGGTATCAGCGCCATACCTAGTTGCGCCTCCTTGCCAAGGGGCACTAAGACTTGTGTGCTACTCAAAGTCATGGACACCGAATGTGTCCAAGGTGGCCGTTGGGGGAGCAGGTTGGGACCAGCCGTACTATCTTCTGGGGACTGATCACCAGTAGTGTGGACAGGAGCTGCTGGAGGCCTCAGATGAGCCACTATGGTTGGGGTGCGGCATGCGCATGCAGAGTACATGAGCAAACAGCCTCAATAAATCCTCTTCTCTGTTTTGCAGGCAAAAAGTCACCACAATACCCGGGAGGGCCAGAGGACTGGAGGTGGGCGTGCCCTCCTCCAGCGCCTCACAGCCTTTGAAGAAGAGGCCATGGGGCTGGGCAGGAGGCAGGAGGCAGGAGGCCAGGGCGGCGAGGCTGGGGTCCAGCGGCCAAATATTTGAGGTCCACAGCCCCATCCACTCTGTCTGCTCACTGATGATTGCTGGGATCGTTAATGCTGAAACAATGCTTATTCACAGACTGAGACATTCTGACATGTGGGTCATACAGAAGGGACCCTTGTCCCCTTGAGGATTCGCATCTCCACCACCTTCCAAAGTCACCTTATCCCATTTGTGACCACTATCACCATGGTTTAACATGCCATTGGATCGCTGCTGCACAGCCAAAGAGTTATTGCATCTTTGGGGGTTTGGGACCTCCAGCACCCTTTCAGCCAGTGCACCCTACATTACTTTGTCCAAAAGGTCCTCAGCACCTCAGCTGTGAACCTCATGGCATTCAACTTAGATAAATGCCACCACGTTACTCATCCCTGCGCCAAGGGAAAATGTTGCCTTCTGCACACCCGGTCTATGCCCCTCCTAATGGAATGAAGGCCAATAGTGTGACCTTTCTTGACTCTTTCCCACCTCACCAATGTTTGTCTCCTTAGGGTCTTGAAAGGTGAGCTGGAGGGGAAAGGGATGAAAGGTTGAACTGAATGTACGCTAACTGATGCTGTGTACTTGTTAATTTCAGCGTCACCACCAGAGCGAGCCGCACTTCAACACCGCAGCCCCTCCTCCACACCTGAAGGCCAACATGTGCAACTTGCGGCACATCATTTCAGCCAGCCAGGCACCAACGCAGACACACACACCTCAGTGGGGACTTTATCGTCGGCTAGTGTCCCGGGTCACAATGGAGAGGGCACATCACAATCGCTGGAGGAGATGGCAGGGGCAGAGAATGCCAATGGTGCCAGCAGCCAGAGGGCTGCAGGGGACGAGGAACATGCTGAGTCCAGCACTGATGACGTGCCTCTGGAGTTGCCCCCAATGCAGCAGCTGCAGGACAGGCAGCAGGAAGTGTGTTTGCAGCTGGCAGGGTTGCATGAGGGAATGCTTCAGTTGCTCTCTGTGACGGAGGAGTCCAGGCAGAGTGCACGTGAAAGTTTGACCCTCAGGGCAGAGCTTCAGGCTTCCTCCAATGAGAGATTGGTGACTGTCATAGAGAGGGGCTTCAATCGAATGGAACATTTTATGATTGGGGTAAGCTCTGGCCTGCAAGCCCTCACAGCGGTACTGGCCACCGGCGGTCATTCCCAATGTGGGAGATGTTGTGGGCATCAAGCATCAGCACTCGGTGCCCATGCATCTGCAGTGAGCAGGGAGGTCGAAAGGGACCTCACGTCAGTGTGGCAGCTGCCTGTCGTTGCTGTGGACTCCTCTCAGGGCGCTCCGGATGAGGGCAGCAGCTCCTCCGGCCCTCTGCCAGTCAACGTTTCTTCTGTTGAGGCTGCGACAACTGGGGAAGTGCCCATTCAGGAACTGGCCATTCCCTCCTAGGCGGAGCCATCACAGGCTCCATGGGCCAGAGGACACCTGCCAAGGTCATCGAGGCCAATAGGAAAGCAGAGTCAGCAGGCTGTCTCTCAAGCTACTCCAAGCGATGGGGTGGCACCTAGACATAGCACCCGAAAACATAAGCATAAAGCACCTTAGGCACTCCATGGGTATGTCACTGGTGATTTTATGTTGCCCTTAGAATAGGGAGCCAAACTTTTCTTCTTGCAATGAAGTGTTGTTTGCTTTTATTTTGGACAAAATAAAGTCCATCTTTGTTACCATGGCTGAGGGTCTTTTGTTTGTGGTGCATTTTCCTTTATCACATATTTATCATGAGTGCTTGAGTTGACATTGATGTTTCTGTACTAAGCCCTTAGTTGCAGCTGAACAGGTGGAAGATGTGGCACCTAAGTGCCACGCGTGGAAGTGCCAGGCAACGCTGGTCCATGTGTGTGGAGCTAGCTGAAGGTTCTTTGGATTAAATTGTCCCGGGTGTCCCCGCCTTCTTGGTATAATTGCGGGTCGTCATTTTGCCCCTCATCATTGCCCTGTGCTTCCTCATCTTCTGAGGCACTGCTGGATTCATCATGTCCAGCCTCATCGAGGGCATCAAGGTCTTCATCGTCAACTGCATCCCCCCTTTAAAGCACAAAATTGTGCAGGGCGCAGCAAACTACCACTATCAGAGAGATGCGATCTGGGGGGTACTGGAGTGCACCCCCGAGCAGTCCATGCAACAGAAGCGCATCTTGAGGAGACCGATGGCTCTCTCCACCACAGCCCTTGAGGTGCCCTGGCTCCTATTGTATCGCTGCTCAGCTTCTGTTCTTGGACTGCGTAGTGGTGTCATGAGCCACCTTCACAGGGGATAGCCTTTGTCACCCAGCAGCCAACCATCCAGCTGAGCCAGAGCACTGAAGAGCCCCGGCACCTGGGAATGTCTGAGGATTAAGGCGTCGTGGGAGCTGCCTGGGTACCTTACCACAGACTTGTAAAACCTGCATCCTGTGATCATACACTATCTGCACGTTCATGGAGTGGGAGTCTTTCCTGTTGACAAAGGCACCGGGCTCACCTGCTGGCACCTTGATGGCCACATGTGTGCAGTCTATAACACCCTGGATGCGGGGGAAGCCAGCAATGGCCGCGAAGCCTCTGGTTCGCTGTGCCTGACTTGCCTGGTCAAGGCCTTCAATTAATGGCGGGCGAACGCCCCACTGCTGAGCACACCCACCGACCGAATTATCGCGATGCCGCACGCTGACATCAGCACGCTCACACAACGTCAGTATACGACATTTTAAGCGCTGATGTGCAGGCTCCACCACCAGCACGTTAGCCGGAAAATTCTGGCCCAAGAATCTATCTACCTCTGCCTTAAAAATATTCAAAGCCTCTGCTTCCACTGCCATTTGAGGAAGGGAGTTCCACTCACTGCCCTCCGAATGAAAAAATTTCCCCTTATCTCTGTCATAAATGGATGACCTCTTATTTTTAAACAGTGACTCCCTAGTTTGAGATTCTCCCACGAGGAAGGATACCCTGCCAAGAGGCCTCAGGATCTTAAAGGTTTCAATCAAGACATCTTCTAAACTGCTGTGAATCCAAGCTTAGCCTGTCCAACCTTCTTCATAAGACAACTCAACCATTCCTGATATAAGTCGAGTAACCCTTCTCTGAACTGCTTCAAACGCATTTACATTCTTCATTAAATAAGGAGGCCAATGCCGTACACAGTACTCCAGATCTCACCAGTGTCCTGTACAACTGAAGCATAACTTCTCTACTTTTACATTCAATTCCCCTCGCAATAAATGACAACATTCTATTAGCTTTCCTAATTACTTGCTGTACCTGTTTACTAACCTTCAGTGATTCATACATCAGGGCACCCAGGTCCCTCTGAATCTCAGAGCTCTGCAATCTTTTATCATTTAGAGGATATACTTAATTTTTATTCTTCCTGCTAAAATAGGCAATTCACATTTTCCCACATTATATTCCATTTGCCAGGTCTTTGCCCACTCATTTAACCCATCTATGACCCTTTGTAGCCTCTTTATGTCCTTCTCACAGCTTACCTTCTCATCTACCTTTGTGTCAGCAGCCAATCTAGCAACCATACCTTCAGTCCCTCCATCAAAGTCATTTATATAAATCGTAAAAAGTAGAGGGCCCAGCACTGATCCTGTGGCACACCACTCGTCATATACTGGCAGCCAGAAAAAGACCCACTTGTGCTTATTCTCTGTTTCCTGTTAGCTAGCCAATCTTCTATCCATGCCAATATGTTATCCCTTATACCGTGAGCTTTTACTTTCTGCAATAAACTTTGATGTGACACCTTATCAGTGACAAATGGAAATCTAATTATAGTGTATCCACCAGTTCCCCTTTATCCACAGCACATGTAACTCCTGCGAAGAACTCCAATAAATTGGTTAGGTTTAGCTTTCACAAAAACCTGCTGACTCTGCCTGATGGCCTTGAATTTTTTAGTGTCCTGCCATAACATCTTTAATGATAGCTTCTAATATTTTCCCTATGACAGATGTTGTCAACTGGCCTGTAATTTCCTGTTTTCGGTCTCCCTCTCTTTTTTAATAAATTTAATAGAACCTTTCCCACATCTAAGGAATTTTGGAAAATTAAAACCAATGCATCAGCTATTTCACTAGACACTTGTTTTAGGAGCCTAGGATAAAGTCCACCAGGACCCAGGGATTTGTCAGCCTGTAGCTCAAACAATTTGCTAAGTACCACTTCCCTAGTGATTGTAATTTTCCTGAGTTTCTCCCTCCTTTCCAATTCCTGATTTTTGGCTATTTCTGGGATGTTACTTGCATCCTCCATAGTGAAGATTGATGAAAAATGCCTGTTCATTTCATCTGCCATCTCTTTATTTTCCATTATTAATTCCTCAGACTCACTTACGAAAGGACCAACATTCACTTCTTTAACTCTTTATTTAAACATCTATAGAAACTTTTATTATCTGTCTTTATATTTCTTCCTAGCTTTCTCCCATATTCTAACTTTACGCTCCTCATTAATCTTTTAGTCTTTCCTTGCTGTTCTTTATATTCTGCCTAGTCCTCTGACTTGCTATCCATCCTTGCACAATTGTGTGTTTTTTTTTCATGTTTGATAGTATCTTTAACTGTTTTCGTTAACCACAGGTGGTGGATTCACCCCTTGGGGGAGAATTTTCTCCCTGTCAGGCGGGCCAGTCGGGAGCGGGTGCGGGCAGGTGTGGCATTGATTGCCACCAGCGATCAGCTGTGTGCCGCCATTTTAAGCAGGCGGGCCAATTAAGGCCTGCCCAACGTGACACAAGCCCAGTGGCGCTGAGTGCACGTGAAAGAGCACAGAAATCTCCCTGAGGCACAGAGCTGCCTCAGGGAGGTTAAGTTGAATTTGAAACTTACCAATAAAAAAAGTTAAAAATAATTTACACATGTCTTCTCATGTGACAGCGTCACATGAGCTTGGACATGTTTATCAAATGTTTACTAATATTTATTAATTTAACAAACCCTTCAAGAAACCTCATTCCGTCCTTAAGGTTGGAGGGGCAGTCCTGTCAAATTGCTTAATTAGGTAATTAATGGCCTTAACAGGCCTTTGAGAGTTTGGCAGGCACACAGCCGACTCTGGTGAACGCCCATCAAATGAAAGATCGGAATGACACGCGGTGACATCGGGACGCGCGCCCGACGTCAACGCGCGTCACTTTACGCATCGGTGTGCAAGGCCTGCCCCCGCATGCTGAACAGGAAATCCTGGCTTTGGAATTTTTCTTTCTCATTGGAATGTATCTATTCTGAGTATTCTCAGATGTCTCTTTAAATGTCTACCACTATATCTTTTTTGACCTAGCCCTTAACCTCATTCACTAGTTCACTTTAGCTAGTTCTGCTTTCATGCCCTCATAATTGCCCTTATTTAAGTTTCAAATTCTAGTCTTGGACCTACTCTTCTCTCCATTAAACTGAATGTAAAGTTCAATCATATTATGATCACTGCTACCTAGGGGCATCTTTACTATGCGATCATTAATTAATCCTGCCTCTTTGCATAATACTGGGTCTAGTATCGCCTGTTCCCTGGTTGACTCCAGAACATGCTGTTCTATTAGAAACTATCCCAAAAACATGCTATGAACTCCTTGGGTGGAATCATCCCAGATTTGCACTAAGTGCGGTAGCAGGCAGGGAAAAGACTATTTTAGCTGCCGGACGCAATGGCGAGTTTTCATGCCATATCATCCCAATCCTGTTTTGCTAATCATGCATTCCTGAGAAACATGCCATTTCACTGGTGGGCAGCTTCGATTCATCCTCCATGCCATCAGCTCACTGCTTCCTCATGCCGGGAGTCATATTTAAAGTACAGCCATGCACACACTTCTCAGTGCTTACAGCCCAGGACTGCTGCACAGAAGGCATGTAATGCACTAGCCCTTCAGCCTCTTCCATTGTGTGAGGCCACTTGTCCCCATTCCCCAAGCAAGCCATAATCCTGAAGCCATTGAAAAACTACCCCCACCTTACAACTGGTCTCGTAAGTAGAGGCCTGCCCGTAAGCCGCCCCCAAAGTGATGTGGTGCTGCCTGCGATACTTGGCACTGATGACCGCGAGGGCTGCCTGAAGCAAGGTAAGCAAACAAGCCTCAAAGTCCCAGAAGAAGTGCAGCTCGCCAGGTGCATGTCACTTATGTTCAGTTGTGAAACACGTCAACATGCCCGAATGATCCAGCGTGGGGGGATGATTCCGGCAAGCTGGGCTTATAATGATAAGCAGACGTATTACAATGAACCTTGCGACATGTGGTGGCCGGAAATGCGGCCAGCCAACTGATGGGCAGAGTGGACAATTGCAAACTGGTTTCATAATGTCGTGAAACAGATTTTGTCCTTCCCACCGGATTGTCCACTCATGCCCAACGGCAGCAGGCACAGAAAATTCTGCCACTTATCTAGGCTACTTTTTCCCATCTGATTTATCCAGTATATTTTTGATTAAAATCTCCCATGATAATCGCCTTATCTTTTGACAAGCTCTCATTATTTCTTCACTTATACTCTTTGATTTCCACATCTTTTCAAATATGGTGCATTAAATGAAACCTGGGTTTTAATCCATCTGATGAAATAAATACCTTCTGTCTCTTTCATAACTGCAGTACACTTATACAAAGTCAGCATGAGCAGTCTCAACTTAGTTCCTGGTATATATGAATATGATAAAAATGAAGTATTTCGTATCATGGTATTCAGTTATTTCTTTCTGTCATGGTACATGGGTGGCAGTGTAATACAGTTCACTCAGGGAATCCAAATTGCTGAGGCAACATGTACTTTTACATTCACGTAGTAGTCTGGAGCTATGGATAGTGATGGTAGAGGCTTCAACATTATTTCCATCACATGGCTGACCAGGGGTCTCTCCCGCTCTTTCCACCTGCCATTAGTGTGTGGTGGGAGGGTTTGCAGGCTGATACTCAACCTGTTCGACCATCAGCATGGAGTTTTTGGCCAGAGGTAGGGACATTACCCACTGTCAAAAGATTTCCCATATCATGGTATATACAGAGGCTAAAAAAACACTCACAGATAATGAGCCTCTCTCTCTGCCACTGCTTGTAGCTACTCCTACCAGGAGATCTGCTGAAATGATATCTGCTTGTCTGTTTTGCACTATCCTCACACATCCATTTAGATGACTGTCAGGAAGATATAATAATTTTCATAATGTTATTGGAATTTATTGTAAAGTAGAGTAATAGTGGGGTATGTATCTATGGGTGTGTGTGTGCGTGAGTGTGTGTATTTTAATTGAATTATAGACAGCTGGTCCTGGTGCTTTGATGTATCAGATAGGAAATTAGGTTTGAATTGCTAAGTAGGTAAGCATGGGTGAAGTTTCAGAATGTGAGGTGTAAAGGGAACATTTGCATTTTAAAATAAACCAGAGTAGCTTGAATTCAAAAGAGGGGGCGAAATGTTACACCTAGCCAGAAAAGGTTAAGAAACGTTGGGAGAATTTCCCCCCCATGTGCAGGCAGGGGGGAATCCCTAAAATCAAGAGTGTGTCATTTCAAGCATGCGCACGAAGGAGCACACTCATCTCCCTGAGGCTAAGTGCTGCCTCAGGGAGATCGCCTCTACTTTCAACAATATTAAAAATAGAAAACAAAAAAATTCCCTTACCTGTCCCCTCATGTGACAATGTCACGAGTTGGGACATGTTCATAATTTCCATAACAACTTTATTAAAAATTTTAAAACCCTACATGAAACCTCATGTGGATGAGGTTTCATGATTTTTCTGGTTGTCGCCGGGGCTCCTGGCCTGCCCACCAACCTTAAGGTTGGACGAGTAGGTCCTTTAGTTGCTTAATTGATCCTGTCAATGGCCTCAAATGGCCAATGACAGGTCGGCGGGCGCGCAGCTGATTTTGCCCGATGTCATCCCATGTCATTTTACATGTCGGGCCCCGCCCCCACTCGCCGACAGTAAAATCCTTCCCATGTGTGTTTATTTTTCCCAAAGATTACTGGTAAAATTAATACTATGATAGATTTTTATTATTAGAGAAGTAATGTCCAAAGACATAGGGCAGAATTTTGCCATTGATGGGCAGACAGGCCCCACTGGCTCGGCAGCAGGCGGGCAGCCAATCACCGCCACCAAAATGGGCCCCACTGCCATTTTAAGTGGGCGGGCCAATTAAGGCCTGCCTAGTGGGCCATCTGACAGGAAACACTATGCGCGGGGGGCAGGGATTCCCAACTGTCAGAGTGCGCTCCTTCGCACATGCGCGCGAAAGAGCACACATCTCCCTGAGGCAAAGTGCTGCCTTAGGGAGATCACTGAAAGGCTGGCAAATATAAAAAATAGAACAATAAAAAATTAATTAACATGTCCCCCTTATGTGAAAATGTCACACGAGGTGGGACATGTTGATAAACAAAAACTTTATTAAACTTTTTTAAAACTATCAAACCTCATCCCGCCACTGGATGAGGTTTGTAAAAAAAAATCACCTACCCGCCTGCCTGTTGGGCCCGTGCGTCGAGACAAAGTTCGCACGGGCCCCTCAAAATTGTCAACGATTGGCAAGTTAAGGGCCTTAACGAGGCCTTTAATTAATGGCGGGTGCACGTCCCGCTGCATAGCGTGCCCACATTCTGAAATATTGCGATGCCGCGCACTGATGTCGCGATGCTCGCACGACGTCAGCGTGTGACATTTTAAGCGATGGCATGTGGGCTCTGCCACCCGCACGCCAGCCAGAAGATTCTGCCCATAGTGAAACATTGGGAATTTGCAATCAAAGGGGAAAATATGTCTAAAGGAGAGAAGGCTGTGTATAAGGGCAGGCATTTTAAGGCCTAACACAAGTGTGAAAAGCCTCCAGCATCTAAGCTTCAAGCTGCCTAAGAGGAACTGAAGCTGAGAAAAACTCACTTTGAATTCAAATTTTCAGGGTATCGTGTTACTTTGCCTGAGTCTTTTAAAATCTATTGACAGGATTTTTCCCTCGGGTGGGTGCAGCGAGTGGGCCATGAAACTGACCACCACCCATGATCAGGCCCTGATATCGATTTCACACTGGCTGGCCAATTAACAGCCAGCCAGCATCAATCACATGCTGCAGTTTGAAAAGCCTCCAGCATCTAAGCCTCAAGCTGCCAACAAGGAACCGAAACTGAGAATAACTCACTTTGAATTCGACTGTCCAGGGTATTGTGTGGCATTTTGCCAGGGTCTGTTAAAATCTATTTTGCTTTTACAGTTGCCCTTAATGGAGGTATAACCGGGACTTAGACTAATTAGGGGAGCTAGAAGTTATGATAGCAGTAACTTGTAACTCTATGTATGTGCTTAAAACCAATCTTTTTTATTGATAAAGGTTTAATTTAGTTTTGTAAGAAACCTATAAGACTCAGTGGTCTTATTGCTACTGAATTCAAGGCACGCATCTAAAAATATATACAAATTGCAAAACAGTTGTGACAGCTGTTTCAAGTTTCCCTTTGGGATTTGTGTAGCTCAGCATTTACCATTGGCTGTGCCATAACAATAATAATCAGGTTGATTTAAAACACAAGCCCAAACTATAGGGATTTTGTCTGGTGAGGTATCTAAGGGTCACTTTCCATAAGATTAAGAAATGGTTCCTTAACCTAGCAAACCAAGAAAATGAATCAGTCAAACTTAAGCCTGTTTGCCATCAATACTTAACTGTCCGTTTTAAGAATTATAACTTGAATGGTTCATAGTGTCCTTAGGTTATTCAAGATAAAGTTAACATCCAAAAATTTAGCTTCATTAGAAAAGTTAGATCTTAACCCTTTTGCTAAATAACATTTGCAGGACTTTTTTGAAGGCAAAATTATTCAGAAAATGTAAATTGTTATTTCATGAGAGTTTCAAATTGCTGTTATTTACTGGAAGATGCATCTTGATGGGCTTCAGGCACACAACAAAGCATTAATGCTTAGATAGCAGAGGTCTTTAGCTACTCTTTTATTCCTCTTGGCTATTGTCCAAAAAATGTCTTGTGGCCATTTCATTCAGTGTTATGATTGCTGCCTGGTTCTGGACATCATTAGTAGGATTTTGTAGAATATAATCCCTTTCACTGCATGATGAACATATGCTTGGAGACATGGGGCAGGATTTTCCCCCTGTTGGGGGCGAAGTTGAAGGGCGGGCGCGCACAGGCGCACTTCCGATCAGCATCCCCGATCGGGGGCGCAGCACCATTTTACGTGGTTGGGCCAATTAAGGCCCACCCAGCGTGATGTCCACACAGAAGTGCTATGCACTTCCTGTGTGGGCAGGGGGGAATCCAAAAATTGAGAGTGTGCTCTTGTGCGCACTTATCTCCCTGAGGCTAATTGCTGCCTCAGTTGAGATCGGCTCTAAATGTAAAAAATCTAAAAATAGAAAAATAAAATTTCCCTAACATGTCCCCTCATGTGACACTGTCACATGAGTTGGGACGGGTCCATAATTTTTACAAAAACTTTATTAAATTTTTTAAAAATCTACATAAAACCTCATCCCGCCCGTGGATGAGGTTTCATGCTTTTTCTAATTTCCGCCGGGGCTCCTGGCCTGCCCGCCAACCTTAAGGTTGGACGGGCAGGTCCACTAATTAGTTTAATTACTCTGTCAATGGCCTCAATTGGCTTTGATAGGTCTGCGGGTGCACAGCTGATTTTGCTGCGCTCCTGCCTACCGGAAACTTTAAATGGGGCGTGGTGACGTCGGGCCCCCTGCCCTAGGAAACTTCATGGAACAAATTAGGCATTCCATCACTTGGGTATTCCTGGGATTCATTCACCTCCTTCTGTTGTTCCAATTCTGTCTTCTACTGTAAAAGCCAGATTTGCCAAAGATGCATTTATCCTCATTCTGTTGGCCTTTAATCTTTCCATTGTATTGAGACTGCATCCAATATCGGGACAATTTGGAAACCTAGCAAACATTGAGTGTGTCAGTACAGAATGTCCCATTTGTTCCATGGGGCAGAATTTTGCCATCGGCGAGCAGAGGGCGGGGCCCGCTCACCGACACGTAAAATGACGCGGAATGATGTCGGGCGGAACACCCGACGTCATCCCGGCCCATTTAAATTTTCAGGAAGGCGGGCCCGCACCAAAATCGGCTGCGGGCCTGCCGACATGTCAATGGCCAATTGTGGCCATTGACAGGATCAATTATATAATTAAAGGACCTGCCCGTCCAACCTTAAGGTTGGTGGGCAGGCCAGGAGCCCCAGCGGCAAATAGATAAAACATGAAATCTCATCCACCAGCGGGATGAGGTTTCATGTAGGGTTTTAAAAAGTTTAATAAAGTTATTATGTAAATTATGAACATGTCCCATATCATTCAACATTGTCACATGAGGGGGACATGTTAGGGAATTTTTTTTTCTATTTTTCATATTTTTCAAAGTGTAAGCGATCTCCCTGAGGCAGCACTTAGCCTCAAGGAGATGTGCGCTCTTTCATGCGCATGCGTGATAGAGCGCACACTTGCTTTTGGGGAATCCGCCCCCCCCACCCACACAGGAAGCGCATAGTACTTCCCTGCGGACGTCACATTGGGCGGGCCTTAATTGGCCTGCCCACATAAAATGGCGGCGGGGCCCGCTTCTCTGACGGGGATTGGCTCCCCGCTCGCCCGAGATTGGGTCAGGCCCGCCTGCCCGACAGGCAGAAAATTCTGCCCATGATGTTTCCTAAGATTTTTTTTCAAGGTCATAGACATCTTATCCGACAGGGTCTCACTCGCTGAGCCAAAGACCAGTTAGGACCAACAGCCTGTCCATGTGAAACAACTTAGCACAATTGAGCAATTCAAACACTAGTATTGATCCAGGATTCCCCAAAACAAATAGGCGCACTGATGCCATGGATGGGCCTGGGATCCCATAAGGCTCTGACATTGGGCACATAATGCCTTTCAGAAAATCCAACCCTTGTTTTCCATGGGATATATACTTCCTTTCTCTTCTCATCAAAATGTTCTACCTCACAGTTATCTATATTGAGGTCCATTTGACAATTCAACCAATTTTGCAAGTAAATTGATGTCTTTCTGCATTTTGTTGCAGTCCTCTTTATTAACTGCACCCCATAATTTGTTGTTGTTTACAAATTTTGAAATTGTACTTTCGATTCCTAAGTCCAAATAATTTACGTAAATGGTTAACAACAGTATTGATCTCTGTGGAACACAAATTCTCACTTTTTACTGATTTGAGTAATTACTTCCAATTCTTTCTTTTTTCTGTTTAATAGCCTGCTTGTTATCCATTCTGCTACTTGATCCTAACTCTACATGGTCTGACATCAGTCATGAATATACTATGCAGTACTTACCCAGGCCATTGGGAAGTCCAAATATATTCAGCTGAATTTTCCTGGCCCCACAGAGTCTGATTTGAAGGTGGGACCAGGAGCAAAATTAGATAACCTCACATTGAAGAGCCACCCCGATGCATTCCCACCTCCAAGCGACCTTTCCAGAGGTAGGTTCTGACCAGCAGCAGCGGGTAGCTAACTAAGATAAACTAAATGCCCGCTTCGGTGCAAATTGGTGCCACGGCCAGGATCCTCCTGACCAAGGATGGGCCCCAGTTCAGGCCAAAGACCAGTCATTGCCTAGGATGACCTCGCAGCAACAGACTGGATGGCCCATCAACATTTCTTAAGTCCACACACCCGCATCCTGGAGTCACGGGTATTAGCAAGCCACAGTTGCAGTCGGATGCCATCCTATGGAAGGGTTCTCCTCTACAATGATGCCCTGGTAGCTATAGCCACACTTGTATTTAACAATTTTAGAACTGTTCAGGGGTCTGC
Source organism: Carcharodon carcharias (assembly GCF_017639515.1). Taxonomy (NCBI): domain Eukaryota; kingdom Metazoa; phylum Chordata; class Chondrichthyes; order Lamniformes; family Lamnidae; genus Carcharodon; species Carcharodon carcharias. The sequence continues at coordinate 174,177,588 of NC_054472.1, forward strand.
TGGCCGCCCACAGCCTCGGGTGCTCTAATTGGTCCTCCTACCTGCGCAACCCACCCGCCATCCCTAAATTGACAGGGCTCCTAAAAGCACCTGTTAATTGGTTGCCTCCATGAAAATTGCGCAAACAGGTGGGAATTGGACCCACATATGGCCTCGACGTCAGGGTCCCAGTGCCCACCAGAAAATTTAGTCCATTATGTATACTGTGTTATCATTATTTACCCTTTCTGTTACTTCTTCAAGGAATTCAATTTGGTTAGTCAAACATAACCTTTCCTTTTGCAATCCATGCTGACCACTCTTTAATATATTTTCAGTTTCTAGATGTTTTTCCATTACATCTTTGAGTAAAGATTTCATTATCTTTCTTGCTGCTAATGTTAAGCTAATTAGTCTACCATTCTCTGCACATGTTCTATCTCCCTTTTTCAATGTAGGAACCAAGTAAGCTGTCTGCCAGTCCTTTGGCACCATTCCCTTTCCTAATGAATTTTTATAGATATATATGTAACTTGTCACTCAATCCGTTCTGTCTCTTAACTCCATTTATCTATCTTAATAACTTTGCCTAACGAAACTCTTATCAATCTCAGTTTTGAAATTCTCAATTGACTTATCGACAACAGCTTTCGCAGGAGAATCAATTCCAGTTCCCTGCTGTCTAACTGCCTCTTAAATGATTCCAAACATTTTGCCTCATTAGTTTACCAGGAAGACCTGCAATTACTTGTCACTCTTTGGCTAAATACTTACTAGCATATTTTTTTATCAGTTTCTTGTGTTTCCTTGTCCTACAATTGTGGTTTATCTAATGAATAGATTCTTGATTTATCTTGTCTACTCCACTTAGAATCTTGTATAACTCTGTAGAGTCACCTCATTCGACTGCTTCCAAGGCTGCACAATACCATATTGCTTTTCAGTGCTCAGTCCTCTGACATTAAGAATCAGCTTCATAACCCGTCCCTCTATCAAGTCCAAGGGCTGAATTATCCCCCTGTCAGGGGGGAAGTTGATGGGTGGGAGCGTGCAGGCGCGCTTCCGATAGGCACCCCTGATCAGAGGCGCGGCACCATTTTATGTGGGCGGGCCAATTAAGGCCTGCCCAGCGTGATGTCTGCACAAAAGCGCTATGCGGTTCCTGTGTGGGCAGGGAGGAATGTCCAAAATCAAGAGTGCACTCTTTCGTGCATGCGCACAAAAAAGCGCACTCATCTCCCTGAGGCTAAGTGCTGCCTCAAGAAGATCGCCTCTGCTTTCAAAAATGTTAAAAATAGAGAAAAAAAAATTCCCTTACATGTCCCCTCATGTGACAATGTCACATGAGTTGGGACATGTCCATAATTTCCAAAAAAACTTTATTAAAATTTTAAAAACCCTACATTAAACCGCATCCCACCTGTGGATGAGGTTTTCTATTTCCCACCGGGGCTGCTGGCCTGCCTGCCAACCTTAAGGTTGGACTGGCAGGTCCACTAATTACTTTAATTGCTCTGTCAATGGCCTCAATTGGCCATTGACAGGTCGGCGGGCACGCAGCTGATTTTGCTGCGCCCCTGCCTTCCTGAAAATTTAAATGAGGCAAGGTGATGTTGGGAGTTCCGCCCGACGTCACCGTGCGTCATTTTACGCGTCAGCGAGCGGGCCCCGCCCCCGCTCACCAACGGTAAAATCCAGCCCCAAGGGTTTAGATGTCTCCCTTGTTGTGTGGTGCTAGAACTGAACACAAATGCAACCTGACTTGTATGCTGCACAGCTTCAGCATGGCAGCCTTACATTATCACTGCAGATTTCCTACAGAATTTCACCTACCTAGTTTAAGACCACTTAATAATGATATGCCATATTTTTCATTCAGTATGAGAGACCATGCAGTTACTTGTTACCTGTGCCAGACAAAACCAGATACTGCATTTCATGTGGTGCACATTGCCTGTGGGAAAGTACCCTATTCTATCCTTGAACCCACATCTCTGTCCAGTTTATCTTCTATCACTCTATTTAAACTCAACATGTCAATGATAATCTTGTTCTAGCAATTCCATTTCTGCTGAACTCTTGACCATCTAATTTGCCTTCCTGGCCCCCATGTCAGTTCACATTGAAAATAATTTCCTGGTTAACAAGTTCTGATGAAAGAGTATTGATCTCAAATTTTAATGCTGTTTCTCTCTCCATAGATGCTACCTGACCTTCTGAGTATTTCCAGCATTTTATGTTTTTATTTCTGATTTCCTATATGTGCAGTGTTTTGCTTTTGAAACAATTTCCTCTACTCCGTGGTTTGCCCCCACTTCCCCACCATCTTTCAAAATATCATCATTACCTCCTCAAAAAAAACAAGCTTAATCATTTTGCCCTTGTAAACTATGGCCCCATCTTTAACATTGGGCAGAATTTTCCCATCGGCGATTTGGGGGCAGCGCCCGCTCGCCGATGGGAAAATGACGCGGGATGATGCCGGGAAGAACCCCCAACGTCATCCCGGTCCGTTTAAATATTGAGGAAGGCGGGCGGACAGCGAAATCAGCTGTCCGCGCGCCGACCTGTCAATGGCCAATTAAGGCCATTGACAGGATGATTAAGCTTGTTAAATGCCCTGCCTGTCCAACCCTAAGGTTGGCAAGCAGGCCAAGAGCGCCAGCAGGCTTCTGATAAAACATGAAACCTCATCCACTGGCTGGATGAGGTTTCATGTCCGTTTTTAAAAACTTCAGTAAAGTTTATGTGCTTCTTATTAACATGTCCCATCTTGTGTGACATTGTCACATAAAGGGGGACATGTTAATAATTTTAATATTTTTCTATTTTTAACGATTTTTATACTGTCAGTAATCTCCCTGAGACAGCACTTAGTCTCAGGGAGATGTGCGCTCTTTCACGCACATGCGCGAAAGAGCGCACTTTGATAGATGGGGAATCCCTCCACCCCACCCCCCCAGCACAGGAAGCGCATAGCGCTTCCTGTCTGGCAGGCCGCTGGGCGGGCCTTAATTAGCCCGCCCACTCAAAATGGCGGCCGACCATGTTTCGGCAGCGGAGTTCAGCTGCCCGCCCGCCAGCCCATCAAAGTAAAAATTCTGGCCATTGTTTATTTCTTGTCTCGAAAATGTCTCTTTATTTTCAAAAAATGAAATATAAAAAACTTTCAAACGACTGGAAATTTGGTAGTTTAAAAAAAATGAGACAGCAAACTGCTTTAAAATGCAAGGCCAGCTTCCAAGCTGAAGGTGAGAAAAGCAAACAAGAACCCACTCCAAAAGGAAGTATAGAGAGACATTTCAAAGGAAACTTACATCCATCAAAAAAAACACTGTAACTAAGGAAGAGATTAAAAATGCAAAGTGCTGAATTTTAATCATCAGTAAAGACAGTGGGGACTGTTAACCAACCAAATAAGAACATAAGAATATAAGAGATAGGAACTGGAGTAGACCATTCAACCCCTTGAGCTGATCTTCACATTCCTGTCTACCCCTGACAACCTTTGATTCCCTTGACTAACAAGAATCTATCTACCTCTGCCTTAAAAATATTCAATGACCCCGCCTCCACCACCTTCTAAGGCAGAGTTCCAAAGTCACAGAACCCTCTGAGATAAAAAGAAGTCCTCATCTCTGACCTAAAAGGGCCACCCCAAATTTTAAAACAGTGTCCCCTAGTTCTAGATTCACCCACAATAGGAGACATCCTTTCAACATCCACCTTGTCAAGGCCATTCAGGATTTTGTATACTTCAATCAAATCACCCCTTGCTCTTCAAAACTCCAGTGGAAACAAGCCCAGATTGTCCAACATTTCCTCATAAGATAACCCACTCCATTCCAGGTATCAATCTAGTAAACATCCCCTGAACAAGCTCCAATCCATTTATATCCTTCCTTAAATAAGGAGCCCAAAACTGCACACAGTATTCAAGGTGCAGTCTCACATTGCCCTGTATAACTGAAGCATAACATCTTTACTTTCATGTTCAATCCCTCTCGTAATAAAGGATAGCATTCCATTAGCCTTATTAATTACTTGCTGTACCTGCATACTGACATTTTGTGACTCGTGCTAGAACAACTATATCCCTCTGCATCTCAGGATTATGCAGCCATTTTCCATTTAAGTAATATTCTGCTTTTTTGTTCTTCCTTCCAAAGTGAATAACTTCACACTTTCCCACATTAAGCTCCATTTGCCAGGTCCTTGCCCACTCATTCAAGCTATCTATATTCATTTGCAACCTCCTCATGTCCTCTTCACAACATCCTTTCCTACCTAACTTCATATCATCTGCGAATTTAGCTACCATGTCTTCACTCCCCTCATTTAAGTCATTGACATAAATTGTAAAATGTTGAGGCCCCAGTACAGACCCCTGTGGGACTCTACATATCACATCCTGCCAATCTGAAAAAGACTCATTTATGCATACTCTCTACTTTCTGCCAGCTAGCCAGTCTTCTATCCATGCTAAAATGTTACCCACTACATCACACGCTTTTATTTTCCATAATAGTCTTTGATGTGGCATCTTATCAAATGCCTAATGGAAATCGTCTACAGACTCCCCTTTATCTAGCTCACATGCATATTCCTTCAAAAAGCTCCAATAAATTGGTTAAACATGATTTTCCTTTCACAAAGCCATGCTGACTCTTCCCAATTGCCTTGAGTTCTTCTAAGTGCCCAGCTATAACTGCCTTAATAATAATTTCTAACAACTTCCCCATGACAGACGTAAAGCTAACTGGCCTATAGTTTCCTGTTTTCAGCCTCCCTCCCTTCCTGATTAGAGGGATTATATTTGCTAATTTCCAGTCTGATGGAACCTTACTAAAATCTAGCAAATTTTGGAAAATTAACACCAGCCCATCGACCACCTCATTAGCCACCTCTTTTAAGACCGTAGGATGTAGTCCATCGGGACCCGGAGACTTGTCAGTATGCAGCTCCATCAATTTGCTCAGTACCATTGATTTCAATTTCCTCTTTCCTTTTCACCTCCTGATTAGCAGCTATTAAAGGAATAAAAACAAAAAAACTGCGGATGCTGGAAATCCAAAACAAAAACAGAATTACCTGGAAAAACTCAGCAGGTCTGGCAGCATCGGCGGAATCCGCCGATGCTGCCAGACCTGCTGAGTTTTTCCAGCTATTAAAGGAATCTTTTTTGTATCCTCTATAGTGAACACAGAAGCAAAATATTTGTTCATTTCTTCTGCCATTTCCTTATTATCTACTCTTAACTACCCACTGTCACTCTCTAAAGGACCAATGCTCACTTTATTTATACTTATCTTTTTTAAATACCAGTAGAAACTCTTGCTATCCATTTTTACATTTCTAGCTAGCTTCCTCTCATACTCTAATTTCTTTCTCCTGGTTAACCTTTTAGTCATTCTCTGCCATTCTTTATATTCTAACCAATCATCTGTCCTGCCACTCACCTTTGTGGAGATGTCTGCTTTTTCCTCAAGTTTGATGCTCTCCTTAACTTCTTTAGTTAAACATGGATGGTGGATCCTTCCCTTAGAATTTTTCTTTATAATACTAATGTACTTATTCTGAATGCTCTGAAATATCCCCTCAAATGTCTGCCACTGCCTCTCTATTGATATATCCTCTAGGCTAGTTTCCCAGTTCACTTCAGCTAACTCAGCTTTCGTCCCGACATAGTTGCCCTTATTTAAGTTTAAGATGCTAGTCTTAGACCCACTCTTCTCCCTTTCAAACTGGATGTAAAATTCAATCATATTGTGGTTGCTGCTACCTAAGGATGCCTTTATTCTGAGGTCATTAATTAATCCTGTCACATTACATAATACCAAGTCTAATATAACTTGTTCTCTGGTTGGTTCCAGAACATGCTGCTCCAAAAGCTATCTCAAAAGCATTCTAAGAACTCCTCAACCAGGCTACGACTGCCAATCTGATTTTTCCAGTTTATATGTAGATTAAAATCACCCATGATCAGTGTCGTCCCTTTATCACAAGCACACAATATTTTCTCTTGAAAACTTTGTCCTACACTGTGGCTACTGTTCGGGAACCAGTAGACCACTCCCACTAATGATACATCCAACAGGTACTTAAACACCACTGTGGAGGATGAAATAACCCCATCTCCTGTTGGTTTCTACTATCCTGAAATGTGTCAAAAGTTTCTGAAATGAAAGATCAAAATGTGATTATTTCTTCTCCAACAATGACTGCAAGACATGTTAATTAAATTCCTTTTTGGGAATATACAGACAGGAGGATTTTAAGAACTTGTTCTGACAAGCCAGGCATGGAAAAGAAGTCATGAAAGTCATCTGGGAAAACTGCTGAAGGGAGCAGTAAGGAAACTCTCTCTCTCTCTCAAGTTAAGAAAAACCCTATCTCTACAGTATAAAAATCCAATCCAAGAGAAAGAACCTCTGGAGAAACCTATCGATTTCTGGGAAACGGATCATGGAATTAAAAGAAAGGAAATGATCTCTAGCAAAGTGCTGTTACTTTAATTCAACTCCAAGATTTTAAAGGAAACCTGTTAACTTCAAACAGCCACAAGATTCAACAGTCTAAGCCTCAAGGATAAGCAAAGGACTTAATTGTATATTCTTTTACTTTTATTTGGACTCTAACTCTTCTTACTTCTGATTTCTGTGCACACATGTGTGAGTGCGTTTATTATGTCACATCTTTTATTATTTTTCCTTGGGTTTAGTCACTAATAAACTTGCTCTTTCTTCGATTCAAGAAAACATTGTTTGATTGGCTCCTTATCAAAAAGTAAATAAATTTCGATTGGAAAAGTAACAAACAGGAGAAAGAAATTGAAAAACCTTTGTTGTCACCAACTGAGTAGGTTGAATAAAGGGGAGCCAGTTCAACCTCCTCACTCGATCATAACAAAATTAGGGGTTTGTATCCAGGGATTATTCCCACAAAACATTAAGAAAAGGATTAGAGTGGGGAAAGTAAATTGTTCCTTTGAAAACAATTTTAAAACTGCAAAAGGTTTTCTTAGGATAATACTAAAGTGTAAAATGCTCACATTTGATGCCAATGCTTTTCTAGAACAGAGGGAAGTTACTCATGAGGATTTAAAAGTTCTGTCCCTTGAAGAGCTAAAAGTGATAGCTAGGCAAGTAGAATTAGAGTTTCACCCAATAGCCGTAATATGTACAATGTTAAAATGCATGGCTAGAGAATCAGATTGTGAACCTAAGCCAAGTGTCGGAAAAGAACTAGAATTGGCGAGAATACAGCTGGAACAGAGAAGAGAGTCAGAACTCCAAGAATTAGAGAGGAGCTTTCCAAAGAAGACAGAAGAAAGAGAGAAAGCTTCCCAAAAAGACAGCAAGAAAGGGAATGGAGAGAAGAGAGAGAATTCCAGATGAGGGAAAGAGAAAAGGAAAGGGAGTTTAAATTAAAACAGCTCGAGCTGAGAAGTAGGGATTCCACTGTGTCCCTTGAAGACACCTCCAGTTAAGGGCTGAGGCATTCGAGGTTTACCATTTAATCCCTAATTTGAAGAGGCAGAGTAGGACGCATTCTTCATCTCTTTCAAAAGATTAGCACAGCAGATAACATGGCCAGTCCAACACTCGTTCCTGCTGTTGCAAAGTAAGCTTTCAGAAAAGTTCACGAGATTTACTCCCTCTTGTCTGAGGAAAGTGCCGCAAGCTATGAGGCAGCAAAAAGGGCTATTTTAAGGGCGTACCAGTTAATGCCAGAGGTGTACCATCAGAAATTCTGACCAGACACACCTGGAATTTGAAAGGCTTAAGCAACTCGCTTTTGACCAATGGGTACAGACACTTAAGTGAAGCCTATCTACAAAAACTTCCATGAAATAATTCTCTTCCAGGAATTTAAAAATTCCACCCACAAATCTTTATCCCAAAGGAAACTCTTCCCTAGTCAGCCCCAACCAACTGAAAATGATAAAAGGTGAGAGACTGACAGGAAATTGAGCACCCATGGGACAGAAGGGACAGTTTGAAATATGGAGAGCCCTCCTCAAGCAGAAAGGATGGTGCTGAGAAGAAAAGCTAGGAAGCCTAGATAGGACAAGTTTGTGCTGACTGCTGGAGGTTGTGGGAAAAAGCTGTGGGATTTAGTGGGGTACATAAGCCCCGTGCATAAAATGGGAGTCAAACAGACAGCATAGCAGACTAGGCCAAGGCTCTGACTGCTGTAGCACATCCCTGCAGACACACTACTGTGAGAGCAGATGAGTTTTTTAAAATCCCTGGGAGTTTCAAGAATTTCATATCGGAAGGAAAAGTGGCCACATTTCTCCAGAGCAAAGCGAGTAAGCCTATCGTGATGCTGAGGGATATAGGGGCTAGCCAAACACAACTGTTGGCAAAAGGCATGACCTTCCCACCAGAGGGTGCAGTAGGTGCCAAGGTATTGATAAACAGTATTGAAGTGGGGTACATACCCATTCACTTATGCTGGATGCACCTGGAGTACAACCTTCTGTCAGCACTGGTGACCATGTTGTCCCCAGTTTGCCTGTGAGTGGCGTCGACTTGCTCCTCAGCAATGACCTGGCGGTATCAAAAGTGATGGCAGCCCCAGTAATCTTGGAGAAGCTGAGGGAGATCAGAGAGACAGAACAACTACAAGAGAAAATACATTTTCCCTGACTGTGATAACACAGTCTATGGCCAGACAGACTCCATCAGAGGGGACTGAAATGGCACAGCAGACAGAGGACACTACAGTCTGGTTATCTGAAACTGGCAGCTGAGTCAATCTGGAGAATGGTACTCCCAAAAGGCCAGGAACAGTATGAAGAGGCTGGAGAAAGCCTGCAGGAATCTGTAGGAGTACAGGGAATCAAGAATGGTTTAAACACCCTGAAGAGGTAATAGAATCTGTGAGGGTTGCAGTAGCTAATGAAAAGCTGCTTGAATTTAAAAAGGCCAAGGTTAGGCTAGTAGAATTAAATGAGGTCAAGGAAGGACCAGTGGAATTTTAAACAGGCACAAGCAAAGGGCTTAATTGTATGTTCTTTTAACTTTTATTTGAACTTATTATTTTAATCTCTTCCTTGGTTTTGATGTATGAAGGTTTCATTTCAAATGTCTCTCTCTTCGCACTTCCTTTCAGAGGGGGTTCTTGCTTGCTTTCCTCGGGTTTAGTAGGTAACAAACTTCCTCTTCCTTTGACTCAAGAAAACCTGATTTGATTGGTTCCTTATTAAAAAGTAAATACATTTGAATTAGAAAAGGCACCTACAGGGAAAAGAAATTGAAAAACCGTTCCAAACATGTTCTTTCTATTGTTGCTTCCACCCATTATATTTGAGTCCAGATATTCATTACACAAGCGTAACTTCTTCCAAAATATTGGATCTATTACCCTCTTTGCTGTATTTGGCACCGCAATATCAGCTTTCATAGTGGGAGGTGGAGTGTACTTTCTCGGTAAGGCTGAAGAGGTGGCTAAATAAAAGGGAGTCAGTTCGTCCCTCCCCATCCGTTCTTAAAACACTCATAATACTCTCCAAGGTTCATGCACACATCACCTCATTTACAATTCTCTCTATGATTCTCTGTAATCAAATTTCCATCCCTTCCAGTATTGAAGCTGCTCTAACTAAAGTCGTGTAGGATAATTTCCAGCTCCCAATTATTTAGCTTGAATTCTGCTGCTTTTATCTCTATGCTGTCAGATTGTTTATCTGACACCAAGGGCGAGATTTTCTGCGTCCTTTGGTGTCAAGTGTGTTCACTGGTGTGAGCGAACAATATGGCGAGAAAGCCAAAATTCAGTTTCATGACATTGTGAAAACAGTGCCAGAATCTTCGAGTCGGTGAGTGGGGGCAGGCCCCACTCGCCAACATGTAAAATGACGTGCAGTGACGGCAGGCATGCGTCCCGATGTCACCACGCATCATTCAGATCCTCAGTTCGGCAGGCATGCACCGTAATCGGCTGCACACCCGCTGTCAAAAGCCTAATAAGGCCATTTAAAAACCAATTAAAATAATTAACTGAGCTGCCCATCCAACCTTAAGGTTGGCGGGCAGGCAAAGAGCCCAGACAGCCTTTGCATTTATCATGAAACCTCATCCACAGGTGGAATGAGGTTTCATGAAGGTTTTTAAAGTTTAATAAAAATTTTTAATGGAATTCATTCACACGTCCCAGCTCATATGACACTGTCACATGAGGGGACATGTTCTAAAATTTTTTTCTTTATTAAAATTTTTTAAATTCAAATTACTCTCCCTGAGGCAGCTCTGTACCTCAGGGAGGCTTCTGCGCTCTTATGCACGCATGCGCGCAAGAGCACAGGCCCTTACTCAGCCTACTCCCCCCGCCCGCACAGGGAGCACTCAGCGCTTCTGGGTGTGCGTCACACTGGGCGGGGAGAAAATTCTCCCCCAGTTTGCGATCATCCACTTCGCCCACCAATAACAGGCCACGTTCCCCGCCTTTGGATGTCAGGAACCTCATTGTAATACATCAGCATATCATTATAAGGCCAACCCACTGGATTCTTCTCTGCATCTCCCCACCCCCAACTTCAGGCTGGATCGTCCACCTACATCAGCAGGAAAACACGCCGATGTGTTTAACAATAGCATATATAAGGCATGCACTTAGCGGGCTGCACTTCGTTCGGGACTTCACAGTTTGTTTGCCTACCTTGCTTTGGTCAGCACTCACTGTCATCAGTGCCAGGCCTCACAGTTAGCACCACATCACTTTTAGGTCTCTACCTACCAGATTAGCCATATGTGGGTGGCTTTTCAATGGCTGCAGGGCAAGGTCTTGCTTGGGGCAGGGGGAGAAGTGGTCTCAGGCAAAGGAAGAGGCTGCAGGAGCTGTCCTGGGGAAGGAGGGTATCCCAGGGTGTACATGGGGCACATGGTGATCTGTGCAAGTGGCCTCAAGATGGTGAGGTCTGAGGAGGCAATCTCCAGAGAAGGTGACGTCAGATGGGCATGTGAAGGCATGTGTGTGAGAATAGGTGGTGATGTCCTTTGAGCTAGCAGTGAGTGAGATGCCAGTTGAGTATGTGAGTTTAGAGTGATGAGTTGGTTGCCATACCCTGACTGCATGGATGAGATCATCCTCCATCTGCATTGGATGGCCAATCTCGTCTATGCAACATTGGCACTGATCACCACTGCCGGAGTGGTAATGTAGCTGTCCCTCTTGCAGCCAGAACAGAAGCAGAGGACTTCATAGCAGGCCTTCATGGCGTCCAAAGGGCGCTTGAGGGCTGGAGTCTTCTTGCCCTTTGGGAGCCATGTCTTCTTTGCTGCAGTCCTGGGCTAGAAGCACTGACTGCAGCTGTACTTTAAATGTGGTGCCTGGCGTGATGAAGTGGCCAGGTGATGTTATGGCGGGTGAATGAGAGCCTGCCCACCATGGAAAAGGCATATTTCCCGGGAATGCATAAGTAATGCAGTGAGTTTGGAACAATACGGTGTGAAAACCTGCCTTCACAGCAGGTGAGTAAAATGTCATTTTACCCGCCCACTATCGCACTTTGTGCAAATCTAGGACGATTCCGACCCTAGGGTCAGATTTTCCCGATCAAGGTAGGAATCAGGAGGTGGGAGTGATCCCAGCCAGGGTTCCTGCCTCCACTGCCAGCCTGGGAATTTCACCAGAGCTGCCTCAGGGAGATGAAGCGCTGTTTAAAAAAATTCCTAAAGAAAATAAGAATGTCATGAAACATGTTCTCTCATGTGACTCTGTCATGAACTGGGACATGTTTTTAATTCAAGTGTAAAATTTTTATTAGATTTTTATTTGCTTTAGGAAACCTCATCCCGCCTGTGGATAAGGTTTCCTAACAAGTGAAAAGGCCGCTTGGCCTTTTCGCCTGCCCGCCAAGCGTTAGGGTGGATGGGCAGCATAAATTTGAATTTAATTACCTTTTTAATGGGCTTAACAGGCTGAATGAAATATCGCGGGACTACGCAATGACGTGGGGACGCTCACCTGAGGTCATCACGCGTCATTTTACACTCAGCCGGGTTGGGCGCACACACGCCAGCCAAGATTAATATTCTGCCCTTGATGTTCTGCATCAGTTCCATCCCAATTTGGGGCAGGGAAATCCAGCCCTTAGTCCTAAATAAATCGCAATTCATGGCTCATGGCCAAAGGGATCACTAAAATTACAGTTTTGGGAAATTCCTCATTTCCAGCTTCTGCTGAATCACTCTTTGCTAGCAGAGTCATTTTTACCCTATTAGTTGCATATCATGCATGAACATAGTAATTTTCAGCAACCAATACCAAACCCACGCTACCTTTGAACTACCTTCGGTGCAGTTTTAAACAGAAAGAGATGCTGAAACATACGAAAGACACGAAATTCCAGAAATTTCAAAACCCGTATGCATACAAACCAATGTGCAACACATCATGCTGTAAGCAACTAAACACAGTAAAGCCTAAAGCCACTCTAGCCAACTATTCATCCAATGAAAAGTGTATCCATTTAGAACAGATACACACAACAGAAGGGCCTTGATTACATATTTATTGTGCTGTTGTCACCATCCCAGAAAAGAATATTATTTGACGTCAGGTGGGCAGGATTTTACACGTCAGGGAGCGGGAACGGGAAAATGATGCACGGTGACGTCGGGCAGAAATCCCGACGTCACCGCGCCCCATTTCAATTTTCAGGTAGGCAGGGGCGCAGCAAAATCAGCTGCATACCCACCAACCTGTCAATGGTCAATTGAGGCCATTGACAGATTCAATTAAGAATTAAAGGACCTACCCGTCCAACCTTAAGGTTGGCGGGCAGGCCAGGAGCCCCGGCAGGAATTAGAAAAAGCATGAAACCTCATCCACAGGTGGGGTGAGGTTTCACGTAGGTTTTTAAAAATTTTAATTAAGTTTTTGTAAAAATTATGGACATGTCCCGACTCATGTGACAGTGTGACAGAAATTTTATTTTTCTATTTTTAGCTTTTTGACATTTAGAGTCAATCTCCATGAGGCTGGGATTACCCTGTCCCGCCCACTCAGGGAGCGCTTAGCGCTTCTGTGCGGACGTCGTGCTGGGCGGGCCTTAATTGGCCCGCCCACGTAAAATGGCACCACGCCTATGTACACTCGCCCTTCAACTTTGCCCCCGATGGGGGAAGAATCCTGCCCCATGGCCTGGATTTTCCCTCCCAGGTCAGGTGCGCAGAGTCGCATTTAAAAATGGCTACCCGGACACTGGGTTTTGAGTCCAGGGTTGCCGGCTAGAGTAGAAGTCGGGGCGGACAACCCAGGAAGAAGTGAGGAAGCTGTCAGGTGCAGAGGCCGGCCGGGCAGAAGGCCTGCCTTGGTGCTCTGGCACTGTGTCCAAAAATAAAAAAAGAATAAAACATAAAATATCCTTCCACCCCTTATCCCCTCTCACACTCCCCATGCCCCTGTGCCCACCACCATGGCCCCTCATACCCTCCATGCAAAGCTATGCCCTTTCACCCACCCCCTTTCTCCTTTATAGCCCCGATGCCAACTTAGTGCCAACCATGCCTCCCCACCAACCACCCTTTCCCCTTACATCTATCAAGCCAACTCACCCAGTATCCACCATGGGCACGCCTCAGGTCCCATGCAAAGATGAGATGAAATAAAGTTCTGTAAAATAAAGTTCTAAGTGTCTATTGCAGACTTTGCTATGTTGAAAGAGACACTCTCATTCATAAAAACCCATTTACCATGCTTAAATTCCTTTAACAACATAAAGCTTTATAATACACATTTCATTCAAGTGCACAATCCATTAGAACAACAAGCACTGGAATTTATAGACCCACTTCAAAGAGTCCAAAACCACTTGCAACTGTCAATTAAAATGTGAAATGGCAGACAGCCTACTGTGATAATGGATGGTTGTGAAATCAGACATGCAGCACTAATCCAGTAATGGAAACCCTCAGGCTTATACCAACAGAGTGAAATAGCAAGCATTCATATGTTTCATGGCTTCAGGCATTTTTTTCAAAGATTTAAAGGATAGGTCTTTTAAATGTCATAACAGCTCCCTTTGACAGATGCTTTAGGCAGGTCCTCTTGGCAGGTGCTTTGGACAGTTCATTTTGACATATCTATTGACAGTTTCAATGAGCTTTAAACGTAATGAGTTCATGCACTTTCTATGCACATTCATGCCTAATTTTAGCAATTGCAAAGGGCACCTGACCTCCCCCAAAGGTGTCCTGGGACCAGATCCAAAGGGTTCATTACCACTCCAGAAGTTTACTATAGAGAGCAAAACAAATCCACAAAGTTCAGACCAGCTCTTACCAGGTCTAATCTGCATACTTAGGGCTTCACACTGCTGGCCTACCAAAATCTGACTTAGGGGAGGCAGCTGAAGATTTAATGGCCAGCTGCCTCCGTAAACCGTGTATATGTAAATCACGAACCGCCCCCATTCCACCCCCAGCAAAAATGGGCAGGACCCCAATTTTCAGCCATTTTCACCATTTTTGCCATGACAAAGAGGCTATCCATCGTGGCAAAAATCTGAGCACATAGTTGATTATGGAGTTGAATGTTGCTACCTGATGTATCAAGTTACTGAGGAGCATTTTATACAATAGTGCAATAACTCATCTGAGTTTTATGAGGGCAAGCACATAATAGACTCATAGACTCATAGGTGTTTACAGCACAGCAAGAGGCCATTCAGCCCATTGTGTCCGCGCCAGTCAACAAAAATCTAATTACACTAATCTCACTTTCCAGCACTTGGCCCATAGCAGTGGAGGCTATAGCAACGCAAGTGAATATCTAAATGCTTCTTCAAAGTTACGAGGGTTTCTAACTCAACCACCCTTTTAGGCAGTGAGTTCCAGACTCCCATCACCCTCTGGGTGAAAACATTTCTCCTCAACTCCTCTCTTGGCCTTCTACATCTTACCTTAAATCTATCCTGCCTGGTTATTACTAATATAAAAACTGCCTTTGTATCCACCCTATTTATGCCCTTCATAATGTTATACACCTCTATCAGGTCCCCTCTGAACCTTTGCTGCTCCAAGGAAGACAATCCCAGCCTATCCAAATTAAAAGCAAAATACTGCGGATGCTGGAAATCTGAAACAAAAACAGAAAATGCTGGAAAAACTCAGCAGGCCTGACAGCATCTGTGGAGAGAAAAACAAATTTAACGCATTGGGTCAAGTTTCGAGTTCTTCAGAGCTCTGAAGAAGGGTCACACGGACATGAACGATTAACTTTATTTTTCTCTCTCTACAGGTGCTGTCAGACCTGCTGAGTTTTCCCAGCCTATCAAATCTTTCCTCATAACTCAGGCCTTCCAGCCTAGGCAGCATCCTGGTAAACCTCTGCTGCACCCTCTCCAGTGCAATCACATCCTTCCTATAATGTGATGACCAGAACTGCACGCAGTACTCCAATTGTGGCTTAATCAGCATTTGATACAGTTCCAGCATAACCTCCCTGCTCTTGTATTCTATGCCTCGGCTAATAAAGGCAAGTATCCCATATATCTTCTTAACCATCTTATCTACCTGCCCTGCTACCCTCAGGGATCTGTGGATATACATACCAATGTCCCTCTGATCTTCAGTAATTTCCAGGGTCCTACCATTCATAGTGTAATCCCTTGCCTTGTTAGCCCTCCCCATGAAGTCTCATGTCATCAGGTGAAATGTGGGCAAAAGCTCTTGCTGCTAACCACGTACCGCCATCCCTCAGCTGATGAATCAGTGCTCCTCCATGTTGGACACCACTTGGAGGAAGCACTGAGGGTAGCAAGGGTGCAGAATGTACTCTGGGTGGGGGACTTCAATGTCCATCACCAAAAGTGGCTCAGTAGCACCAATACTGACCAGGCTGGCTGAACCCTAAAGGATGTAGCTGCTAGACTGGGCCTGTGGCAGGTGGTGAGGGAACCAACAAGAGGGAAAAACATACCTGACTTCATCCTCACCAACCTACCTGCCGCAGATGCATCTGTCCGTGACAGTATCGGTAAGAGTGATCACCGCACACACTTCGTCGGAGACAAAGTTCCGCCTTCACATTGAGGATACCCTCCATCGTGTTGCGCGCCACTACCACCGGAATAAATTTTGGACAGATCTAACAACTCAAGACTGGGGTGCTGTGGGCCATCAGCAGGAGCAGAATTGTACTCGAACACAATCTATAACCTCATGGCCCAGAAAATCCCCCACTCTACCAGTACCATCAAGTCAGGGGATCGACGCTGGTTCAATGAAGAGTGCAGGAAGGTATGCCAGGAGTAGCACCAGGCATACCTAAAAATGAGGTGTCAACCAAGTGAAGCTATAACACAGGACTACTCGTGTGCCAAGCAGCATAAGCAGCAAGTGATATTCAGGGCTAAGCGATCCCACAATCAAAGGATCAGGTCTAAGCTCTGCAGTCCTGTTACATCCATTCATGAATGGTGGTGGACAATTAAACAACTCACTGGAGGAGGAGGCTCCACAAATATCCTATTCCTCAATGATGGAGGAGCCCAGCGCAGCAGTGCAAAAGATTAGGCTGAATCATTTGCTACAATCTTCAGCCAGAAATGCCATGTGGATGATCCATCTCAGCCTCTTCTGGAAGTCCCCAGCATCAGATGCCAGTCTTCAGTCAATAGATTCACTCCACGTGATATCAAGGAATGGCTAGGACACTGGATACTGCAAAGGCTATGGGCCCTGACAATATTCCGGAAGATGGTTGAAGTTGTTGGACATCAGTCATCTCAGCTCCAGGGCACCAATGCAGGAGTTCTTCAGGGTAGTGTCCTCGGCCCATCTTCAGCTGCTTCTTCAACGACCTTCCTTCCATTATAAGTTCAGAAGTGGGGATGTTCGCTGATGATTGCACAAAGTTCAGCATCAATTTGCGACTACTCAGTTACTGAAGCAGTCCATGTTCAAAATACAGCAAGACCTCGACAATATCCGGGCTTGTGCTGACAAGTGTCAAGTACCATTCGCACCAGTGTCAGGCAATGACCATCTCCAACAAGAGAGAATCCAACTATCACCCCTTGATGTTCAATGGCATTACCATCTGCCACTATCAACATCCTGGGGGTCGCCATTGACCAGAAACTGAACTGGGTTAACTATATAAATACTGTGGCTACAAGAGCAGGTCAGAGGCTAGATATCGTGCGACGAGTAACTCACCTCCCGACTCCCCAAAGCCTGTCCACCATCTACAAGGCACAAGTCCAGGGTGTCATGGAATACTCCCCACTTGCCTGGATGAGTAGAGCTCCAAAAACACTCAAGAAGCTTGACACCATCCACGACAAAGCAGCCCGCTTGATTGGCACCACATCCTCAAAAATTCACTCCTTCTATCATCGACGCACAGTAGCAGCAGTGTGTACCATCTATAACATGCACTGCAGTAATCCACCAAGGCTCCTTCAACAGCACCTTCCAAACTCACGACCACTCCCATCTAGAAGATAAAGAGCAGCAGACACATGGAAACACCACCACCTGGAAGTTCTCCACGTCACTCATCATCCTGACTTGGAAATATATCGCTGTTCCTTCACTGTCGCTGGGTCAAAATCCTGGACCTGCCTTCCTAACAGCACTGTGGTTGTAGCTACACCACATGGACTACAGCAGTTCAAGAAGGCAGCTCACCACCACCTTCTCAAAGGCACCTACGGATGGGCAATAAATTCTGGCCCAGCCAGCAAAGCCCACATCCCATGAATGAATTTAAAAAAAGCACATTACCTCACACTTTTCAGGGTTGAACTCCATTTGCCATTACTCTGCAGTCTATGGTTATCCTCCTCACTATTTACCACCCTACCAATTTTCATGTCATCCACAAACTTCTTGATCATAGTCCCTACATTTAAGTCCAAATCATTTATGTACGCCACAAACAGCAAGGGCCCCAGCACCAAGCCCTGCAGAGCCCCACTGGAAACAGAATTCCAGTCACAGAAATATCCCTCTACCATCACCCTCTGCTTCCTGCCTCTCAGCCAATTTTGGATCCAACGTGTACTTTGCCTTGGATCCCATGGGCTCTTACTTTCTTGACCAGTCTGCCATGAGGGACCTTATCAAAAGCCTTGCTAAAGTCCATGTAGACCATATCAAATGCATTACCCTCATCAACACTCCTGGTTACCTCCTCAAAAGATTTGATCACATTTGACAAACATGACATTCCCTTAACAAATTCATGCTGACTATCCCTGACTAATTAATCTGTCTCTCCAAGTGTAGATATATTGTGTCCCTCAGAATTCTTTCTGGTAACTTCCCCGCCACTGAGGTTTGATTGACTGACCTGTAATTTCCTGGTCTATTCCTTTCTCCCTTTTTTAATAATGGGACAATGTTAGCAGTCATCCAGTCCTTTAGCACTTCACCTGAGGCCAGAGAGGATTTGAAAATTACTGCCAGGGCCCCTGATATCTCATCCCTTGCCTCCCCCAACAGTCTGGGATACATTTAATCCAGACCTGCAGATTTCTCCACCTTTAAGGCCACTAAAACTGCCTCTCTCTGTTAATTTCTTCTAATATTTCACAGTCCTCTACCCTGATGCCTATACCTGCATCGTCCTTTTCCACTGTGAAGACCAATGCAAAGTATTCATTGAGGACTGTACCACATCTTCCGGGTCCACCACAGATTAACTTTATCGTCCCTAATTGGCCTTACTCTTTCCCTAGTTATTCTCTTGCTCTTTATATATTAAAAGAAAACCCTTTGGGTTTTCCTTTATTCTACCCACCAATGTTTTCTCATGCAATCTCTTAGCTTTCCTAATTTCCTTTTTAAGTTCCCCCCTGCACTTTTTATACTCCTCTAGGGACTGTAATGTAACTGTTTTGAACGTCATTGCACTGGACCTCATAAGTCATGTGCTGGGCTTACTGAAAGCAAGGACAAAACAACCAGCCATAATGCAAAGAACGCAGCAGCAGTTTTTTAAAATCCTGGAATATAAATTTTCTAAATATGCACCTAGTGGTAAAAAAATTCCTTTGCACACCATGACAACATATCACAAAACGCTCCCAAGACCATAATTACCTGCCTTTAAAATTAACGAATGCAAAATCATAGGTCGGAATGCAAAATTCCTTGTGTGCTCTTGGCATTCCGGCAAGTGCAACATTTTACCTCTTAACTACAAGGTAGAGAATAAAAGGATTTTCTTCGATGAGTTACCAGTTCTTGCTGAGTTATTTTAATTTAGCAGCTATCTACATGTAATATATGAACTGACTGAATGAAAATATTTAAGCAGCAGTAAAGGAACAATTTATTACAGGAAGTTAATACAGTGTTATTAAAAGAAGTTATTAACTGTATCTATGGTTTAATAGATCTCCTGTGACATTATTCAGTTAGTCAGAGAATACACATTTTGAGACAATAGCATTATGCTATATAATACACAATGTTTTCATCTCTTGTGGAATGTCTGATGGCCCAAAATTATAGGGCAGACTTTCTGGGTCTTGATACAAAAGGAATCAAGATTGGTCTCCAGCAAGAAAAGCACCCATCAAATGTTACAAAGTTTATCCTCGCGTTATTTTTGTGTGTTTTTTTGAATAATTTCAGCACAGAAGGAGGCTATTTGGCCCCTTGCGTCCATGCCAGCTCTCTGCAAGCGTAACTCTGCTAGTCCCATTTACACGCTCTTGCCCCATGCACCAGCACTTTCTGTTCTCTTCAGGTGCTTATCCAATTTCGCTTTTGAAAGTCACAATTGAATTTGCCTATACAGCTCAGGTAGTGAATTCCAGACCCCAAAGACTCTCTCACTTATAAAAAACTTTTCCTCATGTCACTATTACTTCTTCTGACAATCACCTTAAATCATTCCCTTCTGGTTCTTGACCCTTCTGCCAATGGGAATAGTTTCTCCCTATCTACTCTGTCTAGACGCTTCATGGTTGTGAACCCATCCATCAAATCTCTTCTCAACTTTCTCTTCACTATGGGAAACAATCCTAGCTAGCCATGTAACTCATCCTTGGAATCATCTTTTCTGCCTTCACATCCTTCCTAAAATGCAGTGCCCAGAATTGGTCACAATAGTTTAGTTGAATCAGAACCAATGTCTTACAAAGGCTCATCATAACTTAAAGGTAAAATACTGCGGTTGCTGTAAATCTGAAACAAAAACATGCCACTTTAAAAACAACAATGGGTATGTACATGACAGGTTGAGGTCATATTCCCTGTTTGTAATTTTTAATCCCTAGCTCAACATTCTCCCAACCATCTTGATGGGATTTAATATTTAGGCCATGATTTCTGGACTACTAGTCCACTACTATAATCACATATCCTTTCCTTTGTCATTAATCTCGCCATGAGGTACAGCTGCTAGTTATACATGGGTGCTTTACAGAAACCAATTATCTGTAGAAAGACAACATTATTTGTCTCCTGAGGGAGGTGAATGCGCCAAACTAAACTTTTAAAGAGGCTTAGCTACCAGAATGCTTTCCCTTAATCCTTTAATTTACCCTTTCTCCCTGGTACTGTAATCAAGCAAACGTTCTAGGATACTAACTAGTATTACAGTCTACATTATTCAACATTACCCGATTGAATCACAAAAAAACCACATCCACCACAATTATTTCAAGCAAAACAAAATTTTACACTTCTCTGCTAATTTAGTAATGTCTTCTAATTTGAAGAAAAATGTGGATTTTTAGAGTCATAGAGTTATACAACACAGAAACAGGCCCTTTGGCCCATCATGTCTGTGTCGGCCATCAAGCACCTATCTATTCTAATCCCATTTTCCAGCACTTGGCCCATAGTCCTGTATGCTTTGGTGTCTCAAGTGCTCATCTAAATACTCCTTAAAAGATCTGAGGGTTCCTGCCTCTACCACCCCCTCAAGCAGTGTGTTCCAGGTTCCAACCACCCTTCCTCAAATCCCCGCTAAACCTCCTGCCCCTTACCTTAAATCTATGCCCCCTGGTTATTGACACCTCTACTAAGGGCAATAGTTTCTTCCTATCTACCCTATCTATGCCCCTCATAATTCTGTAAACCTCTATCAGGTCCCGCTTCAGCCTTCTCTGCTCTAAGGAAAACAACCTTAGCTTATCCAGTCTCTCTTCATAGCTGAAATTCTCCAGCCCAGGTAACATCCTGGTGAATCTCCTTTGCACCCTCTCCAATGCAATCACAAAGTTCCTATAATGTGGCGACTAGAACTGCGCACAGTACTCCAGCTGTGGCCTAACTAGCATTTTATACAGCTCCAACATAACCTCCCTGCTCTTATATTCTATGCCTTGGCTAATAAAGGCCAGTATCCCATAGGCCTTCTTAACCACCTTATCTACCTGTGTTGCTACCCTCAGGGATCTATGGACATGTGCACCAAGGTCCCTCTGATCCTCTGTACTTCCTAGGGTCCTACCATTCATTGTGTATTCCCTTGCCATGTTAAGCTTCCCAAAATGCATCGCCTCACACTTCTCATGACTAAATTCCATTCACCACTGCTCTGCCCATCTTACCAGCCCATCTATATCGTCCTATAATCTAAGCTTGTCCTCCTCACAACTTACGACACCACCGATTTTCATGCCATCTATGAACTTACTGATCACACCTCCTATATTCACATCTAAATCATTCATGTACACTACAAACAGCAAGGGTCCCAACACCGATCCCTGCGGGACACCACTCCTCACAAGCTTCCAATCACACAAACAACCTCCGACCATTACCCTCTGCCTCCTGCCATAAAGCCAGTTTGGATCCAATTTGCCAAATTGCCCTGGATCCCATTGGTTCTTACTTTCTTGACCATTGTCTCATGCGGGATCTTGTCAAAAGCCTGACTGAAGTCCATGTAGACTACATCAACTGCACTATCTTCATCTACACAACCAGTCACCTCCTCAAAAAATGCAATCAAATTTGTTAGACATGATCTCCCCCTGACAAAGCCATGCTGACTATCCCTGATTAATCCCTGCCTCTCCAAGTGGAGATTAATCCTGTCCCTCAGAATTTTTTCCAATAGTTTCCCTACCACTGATGTTAAGACTTACTGGCTTGTAATTACCTGGTTGATCCCTACTACCCTGCTTAAATAATGGTACCACATTCGCTGTCCTCCAGTCCTCTGGCACCTCTCCTGTGGCCAGAGAGGATTTAATTTAAGAGGGTTCTCTTGATTTAACAAGCGTTTGGATTTAAATTATTTTGGAAAATAGAAAATATAGGCCAGGGGTTCTCTAAGAGCTGCTACCGCTCCTCTGTTGTAAATTCTTTGAGCCTCTGCAAAACTTCCTGTGAAGTTATTGCTGCACAGAAAGAGAATCTCTGAGGAAATCACTGAATTTAATATTTTTGAATCAAGTTACATGCCCTTTCTACAATTATAACTTTTGATTGTTGTGAACAACTTCAGGGATTTCTTTATACTGAGAAACCCAGATGATGGCTAAGACCTATAGTGTAAGATACCAAAAGATTTTTAAAAATTAGGTAACCTTCTTACTCATCACAATCCTCTATCACAAACCATTGTTTAAGCAGGGTCCATCGTTTTCTTTGAAAGGGAGTTAGATATTTGCTTTAAAAAATTCCGTAAAGTAAAATTTATGTTATCTGGCACTCTACCAACCAGAATTCTCTATTAACCAGAAGTATGGGGTCAGGTCTGTTGGGTCTGTTTTTTTACTGGAGATGTCAAACTCACCAGTGATAGTTATCGACGGCTTGTCCTCACTCCAGTCTCAGTGTTCCCACTGCTCTGCAGCACCATCTCCCCTCTGCACTACTCATTCCATTCACGCTTCAGCAAATGTCACAAAACCTCAATACCCGCATGATCATCTTGGAGCTTTCTCATTGAATGAAAATGTGGAACTCACTTTACATCTCAATTAACTGGCATATTTTGGTTAGCCGGTGCCTCCAATTCCCAAAACATGCCAGATAATAGAATTTTTCCTGCATTTAGGGAGTTAGTGTGTGGGTGTCGTTAAGTCAAGTGGCTCATGTGATGACTTGATGGGGCTGGTGGTCTTTTTCTAGGATGTAACATTCTATAACTTGATTCTAAAGGCTTAACTTCTTCTTGCAGGTCTAAGTCTTCTTAGAAAGTCACTTGGTAGTACAGAACTTTCCTGCCGAAAAACATTTTTGTCAAAGCTTTTCGTCCTGTACTCATCAAGACAACTTCTTCTTAGAAAGTGCAGAGCATAAATGTCTTAAAGGTAAAGGACAAATAGAACTCAATGTTCAAGCTTAAGGTTATTTCTACAATTGTTTCCAATACCAAGTGCAGACTTAGATGTCTGGGAAAGTGATGGTAAAAGAAAATTACACACAAGTCAATTTTAAAATGATGGTGACATTAAAGGAAACATCTCACAATTTCTAAAATTTTTTTGGAAAACCCCAAAGGCACCAACTCAGCCTTTGTCAAGGAGAGGCTGAGGGTTATCAACTCAGGTGTGGTTCTGTTGGTGGCAGTCTCACCTCTGGCTCAGAAGAGGTTGTGAGTTCAAGACCTGCTCGAGGTTTGAGAACATAATCAATGCTGAAACACCAGAGCTGAACTGATAGATTGCTGCATTGTTGGAGGTGCTGTCTTATAGATGAGATGTTAAACCTGGTTGCTCTCATGTGGATCTAAAGGATCTTTATTTGAAGAAGAGCAGGGATGTCTCTCCCCAGTGCCCCTCAACCAACATCATTAAAACAAATTATCTGATTATTATCTTACAGCTGTTTGTGGGAGCGAGTTGTGCCCATATTGGCTCAGCATTTCCTACATTCCCAAAATGAATACACTTTAAAAGCACTTCATTGGCTGTAATGTGCCTTACAGCGTCATGGGGTCAGGGGGAGTAGTATGAAGAAAAAGGGCAACTTATATTCAGAAAAGAATATGCAGATAAGTAGCCTGCTCTTAAAAGTGGAGGTGGTGTTGTCTTTTAAATGTCCTCCTACTTTTAAAGTTCACACACAATACTGGACCTCACACTTCATGCCTATGAATTGGACCTGGAATACTAAATTGTTTGGGGAGCATTACACTCCCTTTTGGATGAAACTCCTACCTGTATCAGGTTCAAGCTTGAGCTTCACACTCCAAACCTGAACAGAAACCTGAGCATGAATGAAAATAAGCAGAAAGTATTCTCTTTTACTCTGGCTATAATTGTTTCAGGATGCAAAGGAAAATAAAATCATCATCTTATTGCCCTGATGCAATATTTAATAAATTTAGTTTGTTCTGCACTGACTATGTCCATCCCTACTTGAAAGTGATTACAACAAATTTAAATTTATCCATCTAGTAAGTAGCAGGTGCAACTACAAGCAAAGTTAAACTTATCTGTGCACTAATGAAGCTAAATCAGTTCTGTCATTAATCCGTATAGAATAGCTATAACCTCTACTCTTATAGGAAATGACTTGCTGTCAGTTTAGATACATAATTAAAACATCCAATGATTTCACTGAGCATGAACCACACTGAAAGCCATTGGAATGCTTAGATGTTTATTTCCTATGACACATCATCTTCCTTAATGTTATCTATTACTTAAAGTCCAGCTTATCCTGACCAAGGTTTTTTTTTAGATGTTTCTTATAAACTAGTAACATTTACTTAAGTCAAACAAAACAGCTCATGATGAGAACTGATCTTTCCAATGTCTATAGAGTTTTGCTTCATAAATTCTGCAAATCACAATGCAAAACAACAGTTATGCAGATAATTATATAGATGTCTATAAACAGTAAGAGGCCTAAAACAAAAGTAAGTAACATGGGAGGTGGCATGCCAGATGAATTATTTATGTGATGTGATGTGATGACAAACAAATTTGTTAAGTGTTCGTTCCATGTTCATTAAAGGGGTTTTAGTGTGCCACAGGTGCTAAGCATGCATTTTTTATGCTGCATCATTTACCAAATTCAAAAAATGCATTGTTCAGTTTTCAGAAGTTCATATTAGTTAAATGAAGTAAATTTAATACTACCAGAGAAAATATTGACTCTGTTTCTAAAATCTTCATTTGTCAGTTGAATAGAATTTCAAAATCTGAATAAATCCTAACAAAACATATAATATTAATCAAATATAACAAAATATCATGAGGAGTAAAGAAAACAGAACATTAAAAGGATTGCACACAGTAAGCCTGAACATTGGAGGTTCAAACTTACAGTTAAAGCCCAAACTAGTTTTTGTCTCCCATGATATTAAGTCAAGCTTGCAGAGACTTTGTGATTCTAACCAGATGGAAATAGGTTTAAGCTATGAAGAGGCTATGGAAATGATGTGATTGAGAGAGCATTTATGCTGCAGCTATTAGCCTGAGACTGATAGCTGCCATTCAGGTTCCGACCACACAGAACTCATTTAACATGGTCTGCTTACTGTGTGGCAGGAACTTTAACTGCCCTGTTTAAACTAGAAATTGGTTCATACTGATTGCAGGAATCCAATCCCTGTGCTGGAATGAGTAGGTCAGAGACACACTCAATACTGAATTTCGAGCTTAGCTCACTCAAATGAAAACCAGTGAGTATGCATCAGTTGGGCAGTACCCCTTAGGTAATTCCCAGGAGAGGAGTAAGTGGTTGGAGAGATGAGAGGTAGGGTGCCATGTGATGCTCTAATTGTGGTGTTCAATTGTTCTGTTTTTGATTAAGTGAGTATGTTTACTATTGATGCTCACTGTACTTGATTTGTTAAGCTTGAGTGTGAACTCAGAAAAAGTAAACAAACTAGATGGTACTAGAAGTCAGAGCTGCAGCATGAGTGCAGACATTTTTTGACTGCAGAACTCATGTAAATAAATTTCCTACATACATATAACCTGTATAATCTGCATTGTGCTGAGATATAGAATATGCAATTAATCAACAAACAGATTAGCAATGAGGATGACGGAGAAAGGTTTAATTTACCAGCTCCAGCACCATTTCTTTCTTCCCATGTCATGGGATCAATGGATTTCAGGGTTCAAGACCTACTTGCTGACTGCAGGGAGGACAGTCCAGGTATTGTAGTGATACTTGTACATTGTCTTGGAGTAGAAGGCCAACAAATATTTGAGCAGCTCACAGAAGACACATCTACGATTGATATGGTGTTAAGTGCTCTTGGAAAATACTCCAGGCCACAGAAAATTGTGACGATCAAATTATATACATGATGGAATTATGCGCTCATCAAACAATGAGGAGGCTCCCCTTCAATAGCTCAGCTGGTAGAGTGGAGGACTGTAGGTGACTGTAGAACTGGTATCCTTAGGTCGCTGGTTCAATTCCAACTCAAAGGAAACCCTCCTTGTATTTGCTGTAAACAGCACTTGGCTGATGGCAGCGCTCTGAACTCATCACTTAGACTACACTTTAGAGATCAGAACCAGCGTGAGCGCAGGGAAGCTTCAAAAAGTGACATCAGCACAAAGGTGAGAACTGATTGGTGAGTAGTGGATAAGTGTTTTTCTCCAGTTTAAAATAGATTAAGCTAAAGAAAGGTAAGAGTTCTAGTTTTTATTTAAAGTACATAACTAATTTAACTTTTTTTACTGTATTTAACTTGAAGTAAGTTTTTTTTTCAACTAGAGGCATGGCAGAGCAGCTCAGTCCCATGTTATGTACCACCTGCAACATATGGGAAGTCCTGGATGCTCCTTGCACTCTGACCGACCATGTGTGCAGGAAGTGCCACCTGCTGCAGCTACTTCAGCTCCGAGTTTCGGAGCTTGAGCAGCAGCTGGAGGCACTGAGGTGCAGCCATGAGGCTGAGAGTTTCATGGATAGCACGTTTTTAGACGTGGTCACCCCACAGCTTACGGAAGTGCAGACAGAGAGGGAAGGGGTGACCATCAGTCAGAAGAAAGGTGTCTGGAAGGTAGTCAGGAAATCCCCAGGGTGCATCTCGCTCAAGAAATGTTTTTCTGTGTTGGAAAACAGTGAGAGTGTTGGTTCCTCTGGGGAGTGCAGCCACGCTCATGGCACTGTGAGTGGCTCAGCTGCACATGGGGGGAGGAAAAGGAGGGGAAGAGCAATAGTGGTAGCACACTCGATAGCAAGGGGAGCAGACAGGCATTTCTGCAGCCGTAGATGTGACTCCAGGATGGTATGCTGCCTCCCTGGTGCCAGGGTCATGGATGTCACTGAACAGCTGCAGGGCACTCGAAAGGGGGAGGGCAAACAGACAGAGATTGTGGTACATATTGGTATCAACGACACAGGTAGAAAGAGGGATGAGGTCCTGCAAGCAGAGTTGAGGGAGCTAGGAAGCAGATTAAAAAACAGGACCTCAAAGGTAGTAATCTCTGGATTACTTCCGGTGTCATGTGATAGTGAGTAAAGAAATAGGTTAGTCTAGATGAATGCTTGGCTGGAGAGATGGTGCAGGAAGGAGGGCTTTAGATTTATGGGACATTGGTACCATTTCTGGGGGCGGTGGGACATGTACAAGGCAGACGGGTTGCACCTGAACCGGAATGGGACCAACATCCTTGCGGGGAGGTTTACTGGTGCTGTTGTGGAGGGTTTAAACTAACTTAGCAGGGGGGTGGGATCCTGAGAGGAGGTTCAAACAGAGGGAGATGCACAGCCAAAATTAGAGGAGAGAGCAAGTGAGTCTGGAAGGCATAGATATTATAGGCCATTTAAGGCAGAAGGGAGTTGGGCAAGGTTGGATGGTATTTATTTTAATGCAAGGCGTCTGACGAATAAGGCAGATGAGTTGAGGGCACAAATGAACAAATTTTCCCGCAGTCGGGGGGGGGGGGGGGGGTGCGCGTTGTGCGGGGGCAGGCGGGAGCGGGCACGAACCCGATTGGGACTGCACTGCCATTTTAGGTAGGCGCTGGTTCTGATCTCTAAAGTGAGGTCTAAGTGACAAGTTCAGAGCGCTGCCATCAGTCAAGTGCTGTTTACAGCAAATATAAGCAGGGTTTCCTTCGAGTTGGAATTGAACCAGCGACCTATGGATGCATGCCCAGAAGCGCTGACCGCTCCCTGCGCGGACAGGGGTAGATTCGCTGAGTCGTGGCCTGCGCTTTCGCGCAAACGCGCAAAAGAGCACAGAAATCTCCCTGAGACACCTCTGTGCCTCAGGGAGATTAGTTTATGGTTTAAACATTTAAATAAAGAAATTAAAAACTTATAAAACATGTCCCCTCATGTGACAGAGCTGGGACACATCAATGAATTTTTAAAAAAAGTGTTATTGAATTTTTAAACAGTTCATGCAACCTCATCCCACCCATGGATGAGGTTCCATGACAAATGCAAGGGCCACCTGGGCTTTTCGCTGACCCGAAAATTCTTCCCATAGATGTCATTGCTGTCACAGAGACATGATTGAGAGAGGGGCAGGATTGGCAGCTCAATATTCCAGGATATAGAGTCTTCAGGCGAGACAGAGAAGGAGGTAAAAGAGGAGGGGATATAGCAGTATTGATCAAGAAATCAATTATAGCAGTAAGGAGAGCTGCTATCTTAGAAATGAAGCCATATGGGTAGAACTGAAAAACAAAAAGGAAACATCGCATTGCTGGGAGTGTACTATAGGCCGCCAAACAATCAGAGAGAAATAGAACAGTAGATATGTAGGCAAATTTCAGAGAAGTATAAAAATAATAGGGTAGTAATAGTGGGGGATTTCAACTTCCCCAACATTAACTGGGTTAGTCATAGTGTGATAGGTTTAGAGGGAGCAGAATTTTTAAAATGCATCCAGGAGAGCTTTTTAAGCCAATACGTAGAAGGTCCGACAAATGAGGAGGTGGTCCTGGACTTAATTTTAGGGAATGAAGCCGGGCAAGGGGTAGAGGTATCAGTGGAGGAGCATTTTCCAGATAATGATCATAACTCCATGGAAGGGCAACCTCAAGGTGTCGTGGCCAAGAGCCATCTGCTGGCCTCGGCGCCGCACCTAGTTGCGTGTCCTTGCCATGGGCACTAAGACCCGTGTGTTATTCAAAGTGATGGACGCCGAATTTGTCCAATGTGGCCATTAGGGGAGGAGTTTGGAAGCAGCAGTACTATCTTCTGGTGACTGATCACCAGTAGTGTGGATAGGAGCCGCTGGAGGCCTCAGATGGGCCACCGTGGTTGGGGTGCGGTGTGCATTTGCAGAGTACATGAGCGATCAGCTCCAATAAATGTTCTTCTCTGTTCTGCCAGAAGCGTTTGCAGACTGGTAGTGGGCACGCCGTGCTGCAGCATCTAACCACATATGAGGAGCAGGCCATGGAGCTGGGGAGGAGACAAGCGGCCAGGTCGGCAGGTGTCGGCAAGATGGGGTGCAGCAGCCAGGTATTTGAGGGCCACAGTCCCATCCACTCTGTCTCCCCACCATCCAAAGCACTGATGATTGCTGCAGTCGTTAATACAGCAACACTGCTCATTCACAGACTGATACAGTCAGTCGTGTGGGTTATACACAAAGGTCCCTTGGCCCCTTGAGGATGCAGGTCTCTAGCACCTTCCAAAGTCGCCTTATCCCATTTGTGACCACTATCCCCATGGCCTAACATGCCATGGCGTCGCTGCTGCACATCCAAAGACTTATTGCATCTTAGAAGGGTTTGTACCACCACCACCCTTTCAGCCAGTGCGTCTCACAATACTCTGTCCAAAAGGTCCTCAGCACCTCACCTGTCAATCTCATGGCACTCAACTTAAATAAATGCCACCACATTAGTCATCCCTGCGTCAAGGGGAAACGTACCTTGTGTCCACCGTTCTATGCCCTTCATAACAGTATGAAGGTAAATAATGTGACCTGTCAATCTCCTGTGCTCCACGGCAAATATCACAAGTGTATGCAATGTTTCCTCATAACTCCAACTCTCCAGGCCAGTATGCATCCAGGTCAGGAACCTCTGCACTCTCCCCACTCCAATGCCATCTCTCCCATGAAGCGCAGGTCACAACTGAACGCAGAAGTGTAGATGTGGCCTCGACAGCGTTTTCTGCACTTGCAACATGACCTCCCTTTTCCTACATTCTATCGCTCAGCTAATAAAGACAAATCTGGCTTTGACCTTATTAAACGCCATATGCTCCTGTTCTGCTACATTAACACATCTGCCCAGCAGGGTCCCTGTAATCGTCGTGACTTTCCTACCATTACTCATGTATGGGAATGTTTGTCTTGTTTGTCTTGTCCAAGTGCTTAACCGCACACTTATCCACATAACATTCCATGTGGCATTCCTTGGGCCATCTGATCAGCCTGTCTGTTTGCGCGTGTAATGTTTGGGCCTCCTCTTGACTCTTTTCCACCCCGCCAATGCTCGTCTCCTTAGGTTCTTGACGGTTGAGCGCATTATGAGCCTGGGGGGGGAAAGGAATGAATGGTGTTACTGACTGAATGCTAACTGATGCACTGTCCTTTGTTGTTAATTTCAGCATCATCACCGCATGGCCACCATCAACAAGTCCAGACCTGAGGGGCATCACTTGCAACTTGCATCACATCATTTCAGCAAGCCAGGCACCAGAACAGCAACTACCACATCGATGGAGATGACGTCGGCTAGTGTCCCAGGGCAAAGTAGAGAGTGCACTTCACAATCGGTGGAGGAGATGGCACGGACAGAGAGTGCCAATGGTGCCAGCAGCCGGAGGACTACAGGGGACCAGGCACATGCTGAGTGGGGCAGTGATGTTGTGCCTCTGGAGATGTCAGCCATGCAGCAGCTGCAGGACAAGCGGCAGGATACAAGGGAGCATCTGGCAGGGTTGCATGAGGGTGTGCTTCACTTGGTCTCTGTGGTGGGGGAATCCAAGCAGAGTGTCAGTGATGGCATGAACCTCAGGACAGAGCTTCAGGCTTCCTCTGTTGAGAGATTGGCGACTTTCATGGAGAGGGGCTTCCAGCAGATTGAGAATCTTCTGATTGGGTTACACTCTGACCTGCAAGCCCTCACAATGCTAATGGCCACAGGTGGTCATTGACAATGTGGAAGATGTTCTGGGTACCAAGTGTCACAGCTCGGTGCCCATCCATCTGCGGTGAGCAGGGAGGTCCAATGTGATCTCACAGTCGACACAGCAGCTGCCTGTCATTGCTTCAAGCTCCTCTCAGGGCACTCCGGATGAGGGCAGCAGCTCCTCTGCCCCTCTGCCAGTAACTGTTGCATCCATTGTGGCTGCGACAACTGGGGAGGTGCCAGTTCTGGAACTGGCCACTCCCTCCCAGGTGGGGCCAGCACAGACTCCACGGGCCAGAGGACGGCTGCCAAGGTTATCGAGGCCAACAGGACAGCAGAGCCTTGTGTTGGCCCTGGATTAGGGAATGTTTCATTATCTGCGTCAGAGTGAGGTTTCTTGTTTATTTTGGTGGCAATAAAATCCACATTTCTGACCATGGCTGAGGGTGTTTCCTTCATGCTGCATTTGTATGTTTCACAGACAAATCATGAGTGTTTCAGTGGACATTGATGTCTCTGTACTAGGCCCTTAGTTATAGCTGATGAAGTGAAAGATGTAGCACCTAAGTGCCATGTGTGGCAGCGCCAAGCAACGCTGGTCCTGCAGATCCATGTGTGTGGAGCTAGCTGAAGGTTCGTTGGATTAAAGTGTCCTGGATGTCCCTGCCTCCTTGGTGTAGTAGCGGGTCGGTATGCTGCCCCTTATCATTGCCCTGTGCTTCCTCATCCTCATCCTCTGAGCCACTGCTGGATCATGTGCAGCCTCATCCACTGTGTCAAGGTCTTCATCGTCAACTGCATCCCCCCTTTCTAGCACAAGAATGTGCAGAGTGCAGCATGCTACCACTATCACAGAGATGCGATCTGGGGGGTACTGGAGTGCGCCCCCCTGAGTGGTCCGGGCAACGGAAGCAGATCTTGAGAAAACCGATGGCTCCCTCCACCACAGACCTTGTGATGCCGTGGCTCCTATTGTAGCGCTCCTCAGCTTCTGTTCTTGAATGGCGGAGAGGCGTCATGAGTCACCTTCTGAGGGGATAGCCCTTATCACCCAGCAGCCAACCATCCAGCCAAGCTGGAGCACTGAAGAGCCCTGGCACCTGGGAGTGTCTGAGGATGTATGCATTGTGGGAGGTGCCTGGGTACCTTGCAAAAACTTGCAGAATCAGCATCCTGTGATCACATACTATCTACACGCTCATGGAGTGGAAGCCCTTCCTGTTGACGAAGGCACCGGGCTCACCTGCTGCTGCCTTGATGGCCACATGTGTGCAGTCTATTGCACCCTGGACGCGGGGGAAGCCAGCAATGGTCGCGAAGCCTCTGGCTCACGGTGTCTGACTTGCCTGGTTGCAGTGGAAGTGGATGAAGGTCAATGCCCATCTGAACAGAGCTTGTAACCTGCTTGACAAGTGTGGACAGCTGATTAGGAAACACCGCAAAGATCACCCACTGAGCCCTGGAAGGAGCCAGATGCCTAGAAGTGGAGGGCAACTGTGACCCTCAGCGCCGCTGGCATGGGGTGTCCACCCACACAGTTAGGGAAGATCTCAGGGCCAATCATCTGACAGATATAGTTCACTGTCCCCCTTGACAGTCGGAGCCTCCTTCCGCACTGCACCTCGGTCATATTGAGGTAGCTGCTTCGCCGCTTGTATACCCTGGCAGCTGAATAGTGGTGACTTCTGCGACCCCTTCCACCTTGGACTACCTCTTGGCCCTGCGCCCCTTGTGCCTGCGCCTGGCCTCCCAAAGGTGGCTCCCCTGGAGGCTGATTGTCCACTCCTGGCCTCTTCCTTATTCCATCCCTCCCTTCCTCCTCAGAGGAGCTGCCTCCAGTGCAGATGTCAGAACCCATACCCAGGCTAACTGGAGGCCTCTGGAAGCTGCAGGCCCAATAAAGATTACTGTCTGCAGACTGGTGAGCTGAAGCTTCAAAGTACAGAGAAAGCTGTTGGAAATCGATCTGAACTGCTAACAATCACACAGGCAAGTTTAAAACACTTTCTGCAATAAAACTTCAGATAAAACATTAACAAGCCCTCTGAGTCCACATATCTCGCCCGTGGATGAGGTTTTGTTAAAAAAATCAGTTACCTGCCTGTCCATTGCACCTGTGCGCCGAGGTGAAGATCGCACGGGCTCCTCAAAATAGGCATCAATTGCTGAGTTAAGGGCCTGAACAAGGCCTTTAATTAATGGCAGGCATGTGTCGCGCTTCATAGTGCCTGCCCAGCTAAATATCATGATGGCGCACGCTGACATCGGGACGCTCGCCTGACATCAGCGCGTGACATTTTAAGCACTGACGTGCGGGCTCCGCCACCCGCTCGTCATCCATAAAATTCTACCCAAAGGGTGGGACCAACAAACACAGGGGTCCCTGGATGTTGAGAGATATACAGGATTGGATACAGAGAAAAAGGGAGGCTTATGGCAGATACCAAGGGCTCAAAACAGCAGAAGCCCTAGAGGAGTATACAATGTGAAGGGGGAGCTTGAAAAGGAAATTAGGAGAGCAAAAAGGGGGTATGAGAAAACATTGGCAGGTAAAATGAAGGAAAATCCAAAGTTATTTTACAAGTATATTAAGAGTAAGAGGGTGACTAGGGAAACAGTAGGGCCCATTAAGGACCATGGTGGTAATTTGTGTGTGGAGCCGGAAGACGTGGGTAGGGTTGTAAATGAATACTTTGTGTCGGTGTTCACAAGTGAGGGGGATGATGTGGGTACGGAAATCAGGCAGAAGGACTGTGATATAATTAAAGAAATTAGCATAGAAAGGGAGGAGGTTTTAAGTGGTCTGGCAGGCTTAAAAGTAGATAAATCTCCAGGCCCAGATGAAGTGTATCCCAGGGTGTTAAGTGAGGCAAGGGAGGAGATAGCAGAGGCACTGGCAATAATTTTCAATACCTCTCTGGTCACAGGAGATGTGCCAGAGGACTGGAAGACAGCCAGTGTGGTATTGTTATTCAAGAAGGGAGGAAGGGATAAACCAGGGAACTACAGATCAGTCAGTCTAACCTCAGTGGTGGGCAATCTATTGGAAGCAAGTCTGAGGGACAGAATTAATCTACACTTGGAGAGGCAGGGATTGATCAAGGACAGTCAGCATGGTTTTGTTAAAGGGAGGTTATGTCTGACCAATTTGATTGAATTTTTTGAAGAGGTGACCAGGTGTGTAGATGAGGGCAATACACTTGACATAGCCTGCTTGGACTTCAGCAAGGCTTTTGATAAGGTCCCATATGGGAGTCTGATAACAAAGGTAAGAGCCAGGGGATGCAAGGCAATTTGGCAAATTGGATCCAGAATTGACTGAGTGGCAGGAAGCAGAGGGTGATGGTCGAGGGGGTGTTTTTGTGACTGGATGCCTGTGTCCAGTGGGGTTCCACAAGGATCGGTGTTGGGTCCTTTGCTATTTGTGGTATATATAAACGATTTAGACTTGAATGTAGGAGGGTTGATCAGTAAGTTCACGGAAGACATGAAAATTGGTGAGGTGGTTAATAGTGAGGAGGGTAGCCTTAGATTACTGGAGGATATAGATGGGCTAGCCAGATGGGCTGATCAGTGGCAAATGGAATTTAACCCGAATAAGGGTGAGGCAATGTACTTGGGCAGGACAAACAAGGCACAGGAATACACAATGAATGGTAAGACCCTGGGAAGTACCGAGGATCAGAGGGACCTTGGTGTGCATGTCCACCGATCCCTTAATGTAGCGGGGCAAGTAGATAAGGTAGTTAAGAAGGCATATGCGATACTTGCCTTTATTAGCTGAGGCATAGAATATAAGAGCAGGGAGGTTATGCTGGAACTGTATAAAATGCTGTTCGGCCACAGCTAGAGTATTGCGTGCAGTTCTGGAATCTGCATTATACGATGTGTTGCACTAGAGAGAATGCCAGAGGAGATTTACCAGGATGTTGCCAGGGCTGGAGAGTTTTAGTTATGAGGAGAAATTAGGTAGACTGGGATTATTTTCCTTGGATCAGAGGAGATTGAGGGTGGACGTGATTGAGGTGTATAAAATTATGAGGGACAAAGATAGGATAGACAGGAAGGAACTTTTCATCTTGGTGGAGCAATCAATAACCAGGGGGCATAGAGTTAAGGTAAGGGGCATGATGTTTAGAGGGGATGTGAGGAAGAATTTTTTCACCCAGAAGGGGTAGGAATCTGGAACTCACTGGCTGAAAGGGTGGTAGAGGCAGAAACCCTCATAACATTTAAGTAGTATTTGGATGTGCACTTGCGATGCCATGGCATACAAGGCTATGGGCCTAGTGCTGGAAAATAGGATTAGAATAGTTAGGTACTTGTTTGACCGGCGCAGACTTGAAGGGCCGAAGGGCCTTTTTTTGTGCTGTAGACCTCTATGACTCTATGTGGCAGCATTGCAGCAGTTGGTTTCTACACATAAATTTGGCACACTAACTAATGAGCTAATTTGTGACCAAATAATTGAAAATACTTTAATTCCACAAATTAGACAACATCTCCTCACAGAGAATGATGATTTAACCTTGGAAAAAGCCATGACTTTGGCAGTCCGAATCGAATCTGCCATGTTGATTTGAAGAGGTTACACCAAGATGCACTCTCAGACTCAGGATTGCAGACATAGCTTACCCAACCAGCTTACATGCAAGGGTTACAGAGATATAGCCTTCACTAGTCCAATTTATACACGCCTCATCATTGTCTCAAAACTGTGCCCAAACTATGGAAGTGCTCATCGATTCACAATACCACATCTAGTTTGAGGGAAAAAGCGTAACTCATGCTTAAAGTGGAATGATCAGTGTGGAAAGCAGTCAAGCAGTAATAATGCTATAATGATAGCATTTAGGATTACGTCCACAAACAGCTACTGAAACTGTAAGTATAGATTTTTTTAAGTCACAGACAGACAGGCTGTTTTTTTAATTTCAATTTTTAAAAGCTGGTTATTTAAATAAATTGACAGCTCCTTGATAGTTCCACAGACGTATTTGCCCTTTACATCTACTCTAAATATTCATAGCTCACACACTGCAGGATAAGGCACTCACTCGGCAAAGATTGGGCCCGTTTGAACTAGTTCAAATGTCTCAGCTGATTTTGGGTTTCCCTCATGTGATATTTACACTTTCCTCTACTGAAAAATATAGGATCTGTTGGAAATGGGGGCGGGACTTCCAGCTCCATATCCTACCCACCATTTTTAAAGGTCCTGGAATCTCCGTGACTTTGTGAAAATCAACATGTCAAAACTAGTTGATGCATGCTGACCCAAACTAAGAGAGATGGTACAAAGGGCCGTGGACTTGGATTTGGGGGCACTTCTCAAAGGACACGTTGTCCTAAGGTCAGCTCAGCATCAACATCCATAAACCACTCCTTGGGCTCACAGTCAATACAGCTTTGATAGAATTATATAAATTATAGTCTAGGAGGGGGCTTTTCAGTCCTGGTCCCTGTGCCAATTCTGCCACTCTCTTATCTAATGCCAATAGCCTCAGATCCTGTTATAATTCCTCCTTTTTAAATATTTATCCAATGACCTTTTCAATCATGTTCTAGCTTCTATAGTAGTAGCCATTTGTGGTGACGAATTCCATGGTATAATAGCCCTCAATTCAAAAAATGTCCTTCTCCCTTCTCCACTGGTTTATCCATTGAGAATCCTCATTCTCTGTCCCATGTGCTGCACTTTCCCACCAGTGGAAGCAACCTTTCATTATTTACCCACAATAAGACCCCTATACTTAACTTGCACTTCACTGGCTCTTCCAGAATCTGCAGAAAGCAATGTCTACCTTACTGCCCATACTCCCTCACTCTACCCCACCTAATCCTGTTTCACCCTTACAATTAGTTCCCAGTCACCTCTCTCCCCAACCCCAACCACCATTCCCACTCTCCCTCTCTCCCTATTGCCCGATTCCCTATCTCTCTATTCCTGACTCCATTTTCAAAGTCTACCTGTCATTTCAACCCCAACTCCATTCTCCATGTGTCCTCTACCATCTTGTCCCTGTTATGATCCCAGCTGATGTTACTACTGGACAAATCAAATCCCAGAATGAATCCTGGCTTGATAGATCCTAACTGTTTTTAAGAAACCATGGAGCAAAGTTACTGAACAAATTCACAAGAGTTTTCTGATGAACTTTTAACACAAAGAGTGAAACATTTATTAAGACAAGAAAAATGAACACCCACCCACGCCCCCCCCTCCCCCAACCACCCCACACCCAATTGTCCCCAGCACAACAGCTGGTTCCAAGGTTCCAACTCCCTGCAGTGGCAGCTGGTGACATCACAGACTGGAAAGTACTGCTCCTGGCTTCTCATTCTGATAAATATTTTTGAAAAATCTTTCCTTTGTGGTGCTAGCCTCCAGCAGTTCTTTTTAAGAACAGCTGGTGCGGTCACATGGAAAATTGTTGACAAATACAGCAAAATAAGAGGCCATTTAGCCTATCATGCTTGCGTTGGTTCTTTGGTAGCCACAATAATGCTCATTACCCTGTAATTTCTTTTTTTACCATCAAGACTCTTTTCAATTTTACTACTTAATTCACCTTCAGACAGCATATTCTATATCACATCAACTCGGTGTGTAAGAAAATGTTTCCTCATGTCACCTCTGGTCCTTTTGCCAATCACCTTAATACAGGCTGCCCAGCAAAAGCTACATTCAAAGAAGCCCAATTTTGCATGAAATAGGCATTCAAAAAAGCATTAGGCCCTCTGGTTGCATATGCAAAGTTTTAAATGCCTCTTTCAGGCAAGGGGCTTGGACACAGAGGTAGCTGTTTCAAATTTCTAGGGCTAATTGTCCAAGGATTCTAATCAACCCACTTTGTAAACCAGGTTTGATAATTTACATATCATAGTGTCAAATCCAAGAGCACCTGAAATTCTTAGGGAGGCAGACAGAGGTTTGAAGAACTTTAAAACCGAGATTGATGACATATATTCTGAGTGGACTGCCCAACCATTTCATATGACCTGTCCTGGCTGCATCTGCCTTTTAATGTGTAATTTATGGTTTATAATTGACCACAATTTGCCTGTTAATTCATGTTTAACTTACGTTGATTCTGGGAATTAGGCAATTTGCTAAGGTAGAATTTAGTGTTTGCTTTGTTTGACTCTTGTATAGCAAAAATTTCTTTTATTTTAAACCATAGGAACTTGTGGATTCATTCTTTCACCAAATAAATGGGATTTTGGATGTCGTTTTTTAAAAAGGTTACTGATCTCGACTGAGATTGTAACACAATGAAGAGTAAGCATTTTAAGGACAGTAGGAAAAAAATTGGGGAAGTAGTTATGGTACTGGATTCATAATCCAGAGATTATAACTCAACTCCCATCGTGGCAAATTATAAAATTGAAATCAATAAAACAGGCAATTAGTGAGTTGTCACCATGAAAGCTGCTGATTATGCTAATGAGGCAAATGGTTTGCTAATGCCCTTCAGGTATGGAAAACCTATTTTCTCTAGTCAGCTTGACATTGAGATGACTCTCATCCAAAACCACACAGTTAATCTTAATCCTTTTAAATGTGGCTGCACACGCCACTCCATTATAAGAACAATTATAATGGTTCAAAAAAAAAGGGCCACCACCACCTATTCAGGCTAACAAGAGACAAGTAATCTTGCCAGTGTCACTTATATTCTGAAAACTTGGAGACAATTGATCTTAATTGAAAACTGCCTAACTTTCC
Organism: Carcharodon carcharias; assembly: GCF_017639515.1. Classification (NCBI taxonomy): domain Eukaryota; kingdom Metazoa; phylum Chordata; class Chondrichthyes; order Lamniformes; family Lamnidae; genus Carcharodon; species Carcharodon carcharias. The sequence continues at coordinate 174,216,242 of NC_054472.1, forward strand.
ATTGTCAAATTATAACTATAGTGTTTATTTTATCTAATGGTCACATTTTTCCCTAAATATATACCAAAATTATTTAAAATCTTCAAAGTTTCACAAGTAACACTTCCCATTTCAGTATGCCAGGATATTCCCAGCAAGTACAAAAACTAAATCATTTCAATTTGCACTAGTGAATGAAAGAAAAGAATAGTTTTCATTCCCAGAGTTTTAACTGTCATAATGAATTCCATGCGAAACAGCTAGATAGACAGAGGCAGAAAATTGGTATTAATGGGCATTTTGGAACGCTCAGTAGGGCAAAAGTACTGAAAACAACCAAAAGAAAAATTGATATGTACAGGTCATTTCTTGTCATTTCAAAGATGAAAAAAACCACTAAGAATAATCTGTTTTTCACTTCCTGTGTAGAGTCTTATACAGCAATATCATTTCTCTGGTCAGGCTGGGACAGCTCTTTCTTTCTTGCTCGTTCTCTATTTGTCTCTATCACACAGACACTTTCTTTCTGGTATCTCTTCTAACTTTTTTCTCTCTTAGCTCTTCTATTGTTACACTGTTTTACCATTAAATCCCTTCATAGCAATTGTTCTTCAATTAGTATCTTATTGTGCTGCAATCATTAACTCACTTGATCCAAATGGGAATTTCATAATACAGTCAAACATGAATCATTTTACTTAATGATAACACCTTAATGTTGTTTTTTTAAAATGCGACAAATATTTGAATATATTGTTCAAATAGAAACTGATGACATCATTATTGGTACTTGCTTGAGAGGTTGTTGAAGTTGTGTGAAAGAATTGAGTCAACATGCATGATCGATACTGCATCATTCTTGTATTTATAACCATAGCTTTGATAATGAAAATTCAGCTTGCTCATCCCTTCAATTCAGCATCTTAATTGTTTATTGACATCTGATGTTTAAATTATATTTAAAAAACTTAAACAGATATTAGAAGAACAAAGCAAAGTGGTCTTGATAGTAAACATAACCTTTAGTAATTGACTCTTTTGAAATGTCCTAATTGTAATTACTGAAAGAAATAGAATTGTTTTTAAATTTGATTGATTAAATAATTTGTGAAATAATTTCAAAGAAAGATAAAAAAGTATTTTAAAAATTGTTATGCTTTAGATTTATAATGATTTGAGTTAATTTGATTGCAGGGTGAGAAGAGCGTTCATTTATAAGAATAATGTCACTCTCTTGGAAACGTGGCAAAGAACTTCACATGCAATGAAATTTAGTGCCTGGTGTTATGTAGTTTCAGAAAACAGATTCCAAATAAAATCTTAAAGCCAAAATACAACACAGATGCCTGAAATAAAGAAAAGCATACACTTTACATAGCACAGACATACTGGTTTGACATTTTGGCACAGGTTTAAGAATTTGATATTGAAACACTTCAGGTGGTCGGCACAATCTTAAGTGTATTGAATTCTTAAAATTGATAGAAGTTGCAAACGTTCTGACTTGTTGAAATTAAACTAGATAGTTGATTCCACTCATTTCATCACCCATTTAATCATTAAGGGGCGCACGAGGAGGCAGGTGACTACGCCACAGTGAGACAGAGACTGGGTGAGTAGCGAATTAGGTTCACTTGGGAATTCAGTACATGGGGGAAATAGATGTGATATACATAGCAATCATTCTAAGTGAGTGAGTAATTAAATTAACTAAATAACATAAGTAACAATGGCAGGTCAGGTGTTATGCTGCAGCTGTGGAATGTAAGAAATTCGGACACCAAGGCAATCCAGGATAACACATCTGCAGAAAGTGTAAGCAGCGAGATGAATTCCGGATCAGGATTATTGATCTGGAAGCTGAACTGCAGACACTGCACAACATAAGAGAGGGTGAGAAATACCTGGGCAATTTGTTCCAGAAGATGGTCACACCTCTTAGAATAGGGTCATCTGTTTTGGTCAGCAGTGAGGGACAGGAGGATGTGATCATGAGTGAGGCAGGTAATAGGACTGAGCAGACAGCAGTGGTGGAGCCTCAAACTTTGCAATTGTCAAACAGGTTTGAGGCACTCACAACCTGTGTGGACCAAATCGAGGTCTGCAACATGGATGAGCAGGCTGGCCATGGCACCATGTTACAGGAAGCCCTTCAAGTGGTTGTGGGGTGGGGTGGTGGGGGGGGGTGGGGGTGTGCAAACAGGAATGTAATAGTAGAAAAGCAAAATACTGCGAATGCTGGAAATCTGAAATAAAAACAGAAAACGCTGGAAAAACTCAGCAAGTCTGACAGCATCTGTGGAGAGACAAACAAAGTTGACAGCATCTGTGGAAAGAGAAACAGTTAATGTTTCGACTCCGTATGACCCTTCTTCATGACATTCAAGAATAGGAATAGGGATAGAAAGAATAAGAAGCTAGGTAAAGGTGGAAGGGTAGCACTGCTGATCAAGGATGGCATTTGTGCAATAGTTAGAGATGACCTTGGATCAGGAGATCAGGGTGTAGAATCGGTGTACCAATAGTAGGACACAGTATAATGAGGGGGATTGACATTGTTCTCTGCAGGAAAGTGAGAGGGTCCAGATGACTGTGTTGTCTGCCTGGTGTAAGGGTTCAGGACATCTTCTCAGGGCTGGAGAAGAACTTGCAGTGGGAGAGTTGTCATGGTCCATACAGGTACCAACAAGGTAGGAAGGACAAGTAAGGAGGTTCTGCATAGTCAGTATGAGAAGCTAGGTACCAAATTAAGAAGCAGAACCTCAAAGTAATAATCTCTGGATTATTACCTGAGCCATGTGCAAACTGGCGTAGGGCAAATAAGATCAGAAGAATGAATACGTGGCTCAAAGACTGGTGTGGGAGAAGTGGGTTCCTGCTTGTGGGGCACTGGCACCAGTACTGAGGAAAGTGGGGGCTGTACCACTGGGACACCTGAACCATGCAGGGATGAGTGTTCTTGTGAATCACATAACTAGGGAAGTAGAGAGGGCTCTAAACTAAACTAAGGGAGGGAGGGGGGTGAGAGATCAAGTATTAATAGATGTGGCAATCAAGGAGTAGCTTCAAGGCAGGAGACTACAATAGTAATATGGGAAATTAGGGTCATAGAACAGCAGGAAAGGGGCAAAGAGATAATACCTAAGAATACTCCAGTAGTCAAGACCAGATGTTACAAAGATAACAAAAAGACAAAACTGAAGGCTCTGTATCTGAATGCATGTAGCATTCATAACAAAGTAAATGAATTGATAGCACACAATGAAGTAAATAAATATGATCTGATAGCCATTACAGAGATATGGGTGCAGGATGACAAAGATTGGGTCTTGAATATTATGGGGTATATGACATTCAAGAAGAATAGGAAGTTAGGTAAAGGTGGGGATGGGTGGTGGTAGCACTGCTGATCAAGGATGGCATTTGTTTAATAGTTAAGAGATGACTTTGGTTCAGGAGATCAAGATGTAGAATCGTTTTGGGTGGAGATGAGGAATAGTAGGGGTTAGAATTCACATGTGTGAGTGGTCTATAGGCCCCCTAACTATAAACACAATTTAGGACAACGTATACAAGAAAAAATATTGGGTGCTTGTGATAAAGGGACAGCAATAATCATGGGTGATTTTAATCTACGTATAAGCTAGAATAATCAGACTGGCAGTAGTAGCCTGGATATGGAGTTCATAGGATGATTTTGAGATAGTTCCTTAGAGCAGCACATTCTGGAACCAACCAGACAGCAGGTTATATTAGATTTGTTATTGTGTAATGTGACAGGATTAATTGACCTTAGAGTGAAGGCACATTAGGTACTAGTAACCACAATATGATTGAATTTTACATCCAGTTTTAAAGTGAGAAGAGTGGGTCTAAGACTACTATTTTAAACTTAAATAAGGGCAACTACGTGGGCATGAAAGCTGGGCTAGCTGAAGGGACCTGTTATACCAGGTTAGGGGATAGATCAATAGAGAAGCAGTGGTGGACACTTAAGGGGATATTTCAGAATACTAAAGGGAGGATCCACCATTTGTGGTTAACTAAAGAAGTTAAGGAAAGCATCAAGCATTATGAAAAAGCATATAACTCCACAAAGATGAGCGGCAGGTCAGATGATTAGTCAGAAAACAAAGGACGGCAGAGAATGATGAAAAGGTTAATCAGGAGTAAGAAATTAGATTATAAGAGGAAGCTAGCTCGAAATGTAAAAATGGGCAGCAAGAGTTTTGACAGGTATTTAAAAAAGAAAGTAAGTAGCGTATTGGTCCTCTAGAGAGTGACAATGGGGAGTTAATAGTAGATAATAAGGAATTGTCAGATGAAATGAACAAATATTTTGCTCTGTCTTCACTATAGAGGATGTAAAAAGCATTCCAGTAATAGCTGTAAATCAGGAGGTGGAAGGGAGAGAGAGAAACTTGATGAAATTACAATCACTAGGGAAAAGGTACTGAGCAAACTGATGGGGCTGTGGGCTGACAAGCCTCCGACATCCTGATGGACTTCATCCTAGAGACTTAAAAGAGGTGGCTAATGAGGTAGTAGATATGTTCATGTTAATTTTCCAAAATTCCCGAGATTCCGGAAATGTTACAACAGACTGGAATGTAGCAAATATAACCTCTCTATTCAAGAAGGAAGGGAGGCAGAAAACAGGATATTATAGGCCAGTTAGCTTGACTTCTATCGCGGAGAAGGGGTTAGAATCAATCATTAAGGAGGAGCTGGGCGTTTAGAGAAACTTAAGGTAATAGGAAAGAGTCAGCATGGTTTTGTGAAAGGAAATTCATATTTAACCAATTTATTGGAGTTCTTTGAATGAGTAACATACGCTGTGGATAAAGGGGAGCCTGCAGACACACTGTACTTGGATTTCTAGAAAGCATTTGATAAGGTGCCACATCAAAGACTATTGTGGAAAATAAAAGCTTATAGTGTAGGGAAGTAGTGTATCAGTATCAATAGAAGATTGGCTGACTGGCAGAAAACAGAGAGCATGCATAAATGGGTCTTTTTCTGATTGGCAGGATGTGATGAGTGGAGTCCTTCAGGGACTTCAACTTTTCACAATTTATATCAATGGCTTAGGTGAGGGGAGTGAAGGCATGATAGCTAAATTTGCACATGACATAAAGATAGGTAGGAAAGTATATTGCGAAGAGGACATAAACAGGTTGCAAACGGATATAGATAAGTTGACTGAGTGGGCAAAAATATGGCAGTTGGAGTATAATGTGGGAAAATGCGAAGTTGTTCCCTTTGGCAGGAAGAATAAAAAAATAGAATATTATTTAAACGGAGAATGGCTGCAGAATTCCGAGCTGCAGAGGGCTCTATGGGCAGGATCTTCTGGTCGGCGAGTGGGACACGGGATGACGTCGGGTGGAACTCCCGAAGTCACCCTGTGTCATTTCCATTTTCAGTTTGGCAGGGGCGCAGCCGAGTCAGCTGCCCGCCTGTCGACCTGTCAATGGTCTATTGAGGCCATTGAAAAATTAATTAATGGATCTGCCTGTCGAACCTTAAGGTTGGTGGGCAGGCCGGGAGTTCTGGTGGGCTTTGGAAAAAGCATGAAACCTCATCCACGGGCAGGATGAGGTTTCATGAGTGTATTTAAACTTTTATCAAATCTTCCAATAAAAGTTATGGACATGTCCCAACTCATGTGACACTGGGAGGGCCTTAATTGGCCCGCCCATGTAAAATGGCAGCGAGGCGCGCTCGCCCATGCCTACTCCCACACTTCCCTCCCGACAGGGGAAAGTTTTTCCCTATGTGTTCTAGTGCACAAGTCACATGTTAGTGTGCAGGTACAGCAAGTAATTAAGAAGGCTAATGGAATTCTATCCTTTATTACGAGAGGGACTGAACATAAAAGTAAGGATGTTATGCTTCAGTTATACAAGTCATTAGTGGGACCACATCTCAAATATTGTGTGCAGCTTTGGTCTCCTTACTTAAGGAAGCACTGATGACACTTCAGGGAAGATTTACTAGATTGATACATGGAATAAGTGGGCTTATGAGAAATGTTAGACAGACTGGGCTTGTTACCATTGGAGTTTAGAAGCATGAGGAGTGACTTAATTGAAGTTTATAATGTTCTGAATGGTATTGACAAGGTAAACGTGGAAAGGATGTTTCCTCCTGTGGGTGAGTCCGGGACTAGGGGGTACTGCTTTGAAATTAGGGGTTGCCCTTTTAGGACAGAAATGAGGAGACTTTTTTTCTCTCAAAGGGTTGTGAGACTTTGGAACTCTCAGCCTCAGAAGGTGGTGGAGCCGGGGTCACTGAACATTTTTAAGGCAGAGGTAGATAGGTTCTTGTTAGGCAAGGGAATCAAAGGTTATTGGGGGTAGATGGGAATGTGGAATTCGAAACACAAACAGATCAACCAGGATCTTAATGAATGGCGGAGCAGGCTCAAGGGGCCAAATGGCCTACTTCTGCTCCTATTTTGCATGTTCATATTTGGTTATGGTAATTTAATGAACAGTCCTCTAAAAATCACTTGAAATAAATAAAATGAATTTGGTTGATTTAAGTGATTGGTGAAAGAACCAAGGCAGCATGAGGAAAAACTTATTTACGAAACAAGCGGTTAGGATTTGAAATACAATTCCTGATAGGGTGGTGGATATAGATGTAGTAGTAGCCTTTAAAGGTGAGTTGAAAAATTGTTACAAAAGAATAGGAAAAGAGTGAGGTAGTGCAACTAACTGAATTGTACTTCAAAAGTGCCAGAGCAGATTCAATGGGTCGAATAGTCACCTTCTTTGCTGCTACTACTCAATGATCCTATGAATTTTTTAAAATTGGTCAAATAGGGAACATTGTATATCCAATTATCTGCTTCTCTTTGTGATTATACTGTACTGTGCATGCTATTTTACTTCAGCTTCACAAAAAACAAAACATTTAACTTGTTTTGTCTTTTGCTGTTAAAGTGTGGTCACTGTTGTAATATAGGCAATGCAGTAGCCAATTTGCGCACAGAGAGCTCCCACAAACATGATCAGATAATCTGTTTTAGTGATACCGATTCTGCAATAAATATCGGCCAGGACACCAGGGATAACTCCCCTCCTTTTCCTCAAAATAGCTATTTTTGCTATAGAGCAGAATTTTGCTGTCAGCGAGCAGGGGGTGGGGCCCACTTGCTGACACATAAAATGACACGGGATGACGTTGGGAGGAACCCCCGAAGTCATCCTGCCCCATTTAACTATTCAGGAAGGCGGGCAGACAGCGAAATCAGCTGTCCGCCCACCAAACTGTCAATGGCCAATTGAAGCCATTGACATTATAATTAACCCAATTAAAGGCCCTGCCCGTCCAACCTTAAGGTTGGTGGGCAGGCCAAGGGCCTCGGCAGGCAATAGAAAAAACATGAAACCTCATCCACTGGCGGGATGAGGTTTCATGTCCGTTTTAAAAATCTTTAATAAACTTTATGTCATATTTATTACCATGTCCCATCTCATGTGACATTGTCACATGAGGGGGACATGTTAATAATTTTTTTTATTTTTCTATTTTTGAGGTTTTTTAAACTGTCACCAATCTCCCTGAGACAGCACTTAGTCTCAGGGAGCAGTGCGCTCTTTCGCGCGCATGCATGAAAGAGCGCACTTTGACAGTTGGGGAATCCCTCCCTCCCCCCCCAGCACAGGAAGCACATAATGCTTCCCATCGGGCAGCCTGCTGGGGCGGGCCTTAATTGGCCCGCCCACTCAAAATGGCAGCGGGGCACATTTCGGTGGCGAAGTTCGGCTGCCCACCCACTGCTGAGACGGTGGGGCCCACCTGCCCATCGAGGGCTAAATTCTGCCCATAGGATCTATTACATCCACCTGAGGGGACGAAGGGGCCTTGGTTGTCTCACCTGAAAGCTGATACTTCTGACAGTGCATATTCACTCTGCCCTGCAAAGGACTGTCTACTGAGATTTTTGTGCTTTCATCTCTGAAGTGGGAGTTGAACCCACAACCTTAGACCTAGAGGCAATACAATTAACTATGCAACTTGTGCAATTGTCTAGTAATATGGTTACATCCAAAAGAATAGAATTCTAGAGTGTAACTAAGTATTATGTAAATTGCTACTTTTGAAAGCATTTAAAATTTGGTGAAGAAAAATCTCCAAACTCAGAAAGAAAAGTGAAACAAATGGTTGTTTTTTTTTCAGTTTAAACCTAAAGCAGAAAATGCTACTTAAAAGTAAATAAGTAAATCATCAACAATAAAATGCTTTGCCCATTATTTAATTACACCAATTTATCTTAGTTCAGGACAACTATCCTCGGCCTTGTGCTACCTGATCAGCCCTCAAAATACCCTTGCTTTCAATTTTAACACTTTTAATACAGCAGCTGAATGAATATTTATGCTGAATAATTCAGTTGTTTTATTAGTCAATAAAATGTTTTGTGGATCTTGTTCTAAATTACATCATATTACCTAATCAGAAAAACATGACCTTTAGGATTGTGTTACTTGTGTAGTTTTTAAAACACGACTCCACTCACTTTAAACATTTCTAATGATGTGCTATGCTCAAACTTTCATAGAATCACAGAATTGTTACAGGATACTTTAAAGTTATTCTCAATTTCTGCAAAAATAATCTCAAAACATGCATTTTTGTGCTCAGATACCTTAACCTCCACATATAATGTTGTTCCTTATTTTTCTACAAAAATGTTTTAGCTCTAGTTGAATAAACATTAGTCTCTACCCACCCTATCAAGAGACATTTTAAAAAAGGTTAATCCAATGATCCACAGTTTCTGCATAAACTCATGACTATCTCTACACTGCATATTGCTCTTGCCATTTACTGTTACTAGGAATTGTTGAGATCTAAGAACCTTATCTAAAATTTACAAACTTTCTGGTAAGTTTATAACATTTAGAGCAGGGATGTGAGCATCATTAGCAAGGCCAACATTTGTTAATCATCCCCAATTGCCCTTGAGCTGAATGGCTTGCTAGACAGTTCCATGGGATAGTTAAGAATCAACTACATTATTGTGGATCTGGAGTCACAGAAAGGTCAGACAGGTACGGATGGCAGATTTCCTTCTTTGAAGGATATTACTGAACCAGGTGGGTTTTTACAATAATCACTGATAGTTTCATGGTAACTATTGCGAAGACTAGCTTTCAATTGCAGGTTTTTAATACCAAGCCACTTTATTCAAGGGCAATTAGGGATGGGCAACAACTGCTGGACCTGCCAGCAATGCCCACATCCCATGAAAGAATTTTTTAAAGTGTTACGAGCAGAGGGGGTTTAATTTAAACAGCACTAATTTCTCCTCTCACCACCCGTCTGTAAACGGAAAGGTGTTTTTGATTTGTCTCGCCCTTTACAGGTGGTGGCATATTTCCCAACCCTTCAGTTTTGGTATGATCCAATTTTCTACTAATAACCCCACAGCAAACTCTAGATAAGGTGCACTCAAAGGGTTAGTTTATCTGCACACACTCAAACTGCGGGAAGAAGTTAGCAATGTTGCCTCCTTTGCATTCATTCAGCAAAAGTGGGATAGAGAAAAGAAAGATTAACAATGCGGGGCCACAGAGAAAAGAAATATTGTTTCACATGGGCCCAGAGTCCAGAATCAAAGTCTAATGAGGTATTCCTTCATGGAGGGCGACAGGCTGAAAACCAATGCTGCATAATTCACTATTCCAGTGGAGCTGCCTTCACACAATGAGACAGACATGCAGTGATGAATCAATCTTGTAGACGATGGGTACAGAAGCTTCAATAGAAATGGTGTAGATGGGGCCAGGCATTTAATCTGGACAGAGCTCCTTTTCTGTGAGGCTGCTTCTATGATGGTAAACAGCAGACTGAGATTTTGCAATACAGCAAGGCAGTATTACTGGTTACACATGACTCCCACCTCTCCACATTGTCTTTGACAACAGATATATATCCCTTGTCAGGGTCCCCGAGATGGTTAAATATCTCAACCATTAAGACTTAAAAGAAAGCTTGTGGGGCTCTTTGTCTGAGCAGACGAGTAAACTCCAATTAGCCAACCAGGGTTGAGAAATGCAGATAGAATTTGTCTTGCTATCTTTGAATTTGGTCTGTGCAGCCCACAGGGGGGTTGTTAGTGCCTCTCAGGGATAATGAGGTGCAAGTTTCTTTGATACTGCCAAATAGCTCCTTTTGTTTGAAGGTCACAGACAAATACAGATTCAGCCATCTTAAAAGGTCTTTGTCCAATTTTTAAAGTTTTATAAAGTCATAAAGTTATCTATATATCTTTAACAAAAAATATACAAGGTGAGGTCTTAGTCCCCTCACAAAAGGAAAAGCTGATTCTAAATAAGCAGACTGCAATGTCTTCCTGTTCATATTTTCATTCTTTACACTTCTATTAGATTTAGTAGAGGCATTCAAAGTCACAAGAACACAAGAAGTAGGAGCAACAGTAGACCAAATGGCTCATCAAGCCTGTTCCGCCATTCAATATGATCATGGCTGATCTTGGGCTTCAAATCCACTTTCCTGCCGGTTCCCCACATCCCTTGATTCCCTGAGAGACCAAAAATCTGTCTATCCCGGCTTTAAGTGTATTCAATGATGGAGCATCTGGGGCAAAGAATTCCAAAGATTCACAACCCTTTGAGTGAAGTAATTTCTCCACATCTCAGTTCTAAATGATCCTTTACCCTGAGACTGTGTTCCTATTCTTCAGATTCCCCAACCAGCAGAAACAATCTCTCAGCATCTATCCTATCAAGCCCCTTCAAAATCTTGTACATTTCAATCATATCGCTTCTCATTCTTCTACACTCCAGAGAAAAGGACCCAATTTACTCAGCATCTCATCATAGTAAAAACCCCTCATTCAAGGGACCAATTTAGTGAATCTTTGCTGTACCGCCTCCAATGCAAGTATATCTTTTCTTAAATGTGCAGACCAAAACTACACATGGTACTCCAGATGTGGTCTCACCAAAAACTTATACAACTGTAGCAAAAGTTCTTTATTCCTGTATTCCAACTGATTTGCAATAAAGACCAACATGCCACTTGCCTTCCTAACTGCTTGCTGTACCTATATGTGAATTGTCTGAATTCCTTGTATGAGCACACACAAGTCTCTTTGAACATCAACATTACAAGTTTCTCACCTTTTAAAAAATATTCAGTTTTTCCATTCTTTCAACCAAACTGAATAAGTTCACACTTCCCTACAGCCCAAGCCTGGATATAGTCTAGGTCTTGCTGCATTTGGACATGGACTGCTCCACTACCTGAGGAATCATGAATAGTACTGAACATTGTGCAATCATCAGTGAACATCCCCACTTCTACCCTTATAATGGAAGGATGGTCATTGATGAAGCAGCTCAAGAATGGTTGGGCTGAGGACACTACCCTGAGGAACTCCTGCAGTGATGCCCTGGAACTGAGATTATTGACCTCCAACAACTATAACCATCTTCCTTTGTGCTAGGTATGACTCCCACCGGTGAAGAGCTTTCTCCCCATTCCCACTGACTCCAGTTTTGCTTGGCTCATTGGTGTCACACTCAATCAAAAGCTGCCTTGATGTCAAGGGCAGTCACTTTCACCTCAACTCTGGAGTTCAGCTCTTTTGTCCACATTTGAACCAAGGCTGTAAAGAGGTCAAGAGCTGAGTGGCCCAGGCGGAACCCAAACTCAGCATCAGGTTATTGCTAACCAAGTGCGACTTGATAACACTGTTGATGACCCCTTACATCACTTTACTGATGATTGAGAGCAGACTGATGGAGCAGAAAATTGCTGGGTTGGATTTGTCCTGCTTTCTGTGTACAGGACACTCCTGGGCAATTTCCCACATTGCTGAGATGCCAGTGTTGTAGCTGTACTGGGATAGTTTGGCTAGGGATTCAGGATGTTCTGGAGCACAAGTTTTCAGTACCATTGCCGGAATATTATCAGGGCCCAAAGCCTTTGAAGTATCCAGTGCCCTTAGCTATTTCTCGATATCATGTAGAGTGAATTGAATTGGCTGAAAACTGGCACCTGTGATTCTGTGGAACGCTGGAGTAGGCTGAGATGAATCTTCCACTTGGCACTTTTGGCTGAAGATTGTTGCAATATCTCATTGAGGATAGGGATATTTGTGAAGTCCCCTCCTCCAGTGAGTTGCTTAATTGTCCGCCACCATTTACGATTGGATATTATAGGACTACAGAGCTTAGATCTGATCTGTTGGCTGAGAATCCCTTAGCTCTGTCTATCGCTTGCTGCATATGCTCTTTGGCATGCAAGTTGCCCTGTGTTGTAGCTTCACCATGTTGACACCTCATCTTTAGGTATGCCTGGTGCTGTTCCTGGCATGCCTTCCTGCACTTTTCATTGAACCAGGGATGATCCCCTGGCTTGGTAGTAATGGTAGAATGGGGGATATACCGGACCATGAGATTACAGATTGTGGTTGAGTACAATTCTCATTAAGGATATCCTCAATGTGAAGGCGGGACTTCGTCACCACAAGAATTGTGCAGTGGTCACTCTTATTGATACAGTCATGGACACTTGCATCTGCAGCAGGAAGGTTGGTGAAGATTAGGTCAAGTACGTTTTCTCCTCCTGTTGGTTCCCTCACCACCTGCCGCTGACCCAGTCTAGCAGCTATGTCCTTTAGGATTCAGCCTACTCAGTTTATAGTTGTGCTACCGAGCCACTTTACACCCTGTGGTAATCAACAGGAAGCTTCCTTGCTCATGTTTGACCTGATGCCATGAGACTTCATGGGGTCCAGAGTTGATATTGTGGACTCCCAGGACAATTCCCTCTGACTGTATACCACTGTGCCGCCATCTCTGCTAGGTCTGTCCCACCAGCATGGATGGTGATGATGGCTTCTGGGACATGATCTGTAAGGTATGAGTCCATGAGTATGACTATGTCATGCCGTTGCTTAACTAGTCTATGAGATAGCTCTCCAATTTTGGCACTAGCCCCCAGAAGTTATTAAGGAGGACTTTGCAAGGTTGACAGGGCTGAATTTGCCATTGTCATTTCCAGATAGTCCAGTTTTATTCTTTTTAGGCTTTTCATAGGTTTCTAGAGTGGTTAGGAGTCAACTACACTGCTGTGGTTCTGAACTCACATGTTGCCCAGACCTCCGCCAGATGGGTTTTTAAGACAAAGGTTTCATAGTCTTCATTAGGTTTATAATTCCAGACTTTTATTGAATTCAAATTTTACAATCTGCCGCGGTGGAATTCGAACCCCAGTCCCAGACTATTACTCTGGGTCTCTGGATTACTAGTCCAGTGACTATGCCACTGTCTCCCCAAGCAAAGGTGGCTATTCAGCTCATTGTGTCTGCACTGTCTCTCTAAAAGAATATTCACAAGGTGCCTTTTCCCCATAGCCCTGAATTTTTTTCTTTTCAGGCAACCAATCCACTTTTGAAAGTCACAATTGACTCTGCCTCCACCACATTTTCAGACAGTGCATTCCAAACACTACCCACTCACTGCGTGAAAAGGTTTTTTCTCAAGTCACCATTGCTCCTTTTGCCAATAACTTTAAATCTTTGCCCCCTTGGTTCTCAACCTTTCCACCAATGGAAACAATTTCTCCATATGTACTACATCCAGAACCTTCATAAGTTTAAATACCTCTATCAAATCTCTTCTCAACCTTTTCTTTTCCAAGAAGAACGGTCCCAACTTCTCCAATCTCTCTCAACGTAACTGAGCTTTCTCATCCCTGGAGCCAGTCTAGTGAACCTTTTCTGAACTTTCTCTAAGGTCTTCACATCCTTCTTAGAGTGTGGTGCCCAGAACTGGGAACAATACCGCAGTTGAGACTAAACCTGTGTTTTATACAGGTTCAACATAACTTCCTTGCTTTTGTACTCTATAGGCAGAATTTTCCAGTCCCCCCACAGTGAATTTAATGGCAGGCAGGGGAGGAACAATTCAACAGGAGTTCAAAAATAGGTATTCCGCCAGCATAAAATAACGATAGGATTGTCAGCTCCCACCCACCATGGCAAGTTGCAATTCCCGCCAGAGGCCAGCGTGAAACCGATTTTCATACCACTAATGGGATACAGATGAAGGGCCCGACCAGAATCACATCACTCCACCCATCGTCCGCACCACGAGCTGGAAATCACGCCGGCCCAGAACACATTTGGACCAATGCGGCATGTAAATGTCGGCACTTACCTTAAGAAGGCCTGAGACAGCTCGCGGAGATGAGGAGAAGATGGAGGTCTCGAGTAACTGGACCCTGAAATACCGCACGCAGCAGTGGGTGGGTGAAGAATCATACGTGGATCTTCTCTGTGCAGAAGCACAGAGAGCAGTTGTTCTCAGCGCAACAACTTTGCTCAGGTTTTGGATCTTCAAGCTGCAGGTTGGAGGCTGCAAGAGGTACCGGTAGGTATTGAGGGTCTGTACTAAGTGGGAGGAATAGACGGGGAAGAGGAAATGAAAAGTTGGGGTAGGTGTGCAAGCCTAGGGGGATGTGAGTGTGATTGGGGGTGGTAGGGAGAAAAGGAGCTTCAGGAGCGGTCGTGCAACAAGTGAGCTGGTATGGAACAGGAGGGTGGGAAGGGCCATGTTGGAATATGGGTGGGGGGCGTTGGGGCTTGTGCAGATGTGAAAGGCCTTGGGGGCTTGTGCAGGTGTGAAGGGGCATGGGGGCTTGTGCAGGTGAGAAGGGGCATGGGGGCTTGTGCAGGTGTGAAGGGGCTTGGGGGGTACAGAGGTGCAGGCGCATATGGGGTGGTGCAGAGGTGTGAACGGGCATAGGAGAGCAGAACGGAAAGGGGTTCAGAGGGAGGGGGTCAGTGGAGTCAACGGAGGATTCCTCGGGCGGGCATACTGAGGGTGCTGGTGGTAGGACAGGATGGTGATTAAAGGGGCCAGTGGGAACCAGTAGGGTGGGAGAGTGAGGATGCAGCGATGTCAAGCAAAATAGGAATTGAGGGCTGGTGGGGGGAATGGGAAGTTGATGTGGATTCTTGAGGGGTTGGGTCAGAAGGATGGGGGGCATGTCTATCTTAACAGGGGTGGGATGTTCAGGAAGATAGGGGATTTCTACATTTACCTGTACAGGACAGAATATGATGGGAGAGGGTTGAAGGGTGACCGTGGGGAGGTCACAAATGATTCCTGGGGATCATTGGTTATGGGGGAAGGAAGTGGGTGACTGGGAGTGGAGGGTAAGGTATTATACTGTACTTCAAATATTACTAGCACCATGGCTGCTTGCAACTATGCAGAGCCTCTTGTTGGAGATCTCAAGATGCTGCATGGGAGTTGGATCATTGGGGGTGGATGGGGATGTAGGTCAGATCAACTAGACAACTGAAGAGGAACCCCAGCATGTAGTACTTACAATGTTAGGGGCCTTGGGGCAGATGAGAGTGTGAAGAGCAAAGGCTCATTATGCGTGGGAGGCTTAATGCACTTGGTTCACGAGGGCCCTGGCAAAGACCTTTGTCTTTCTGTGCACGCATGATTCCAGGAGACATGGGGTTGTTTGTTGGGGGAGGGGAGGGTGCGTGTAGACAGGCTTAAGGACTATCGCAAATAAATCACATCAGGCATGATCAAAGTGCAAGTGAACTATAATTACAAAAGTGTGATATGCGTAGCAATCATAGTGCACCCATGCAACCACTTGTGAATTCAGAACTTCTTAATTTTTCTTTCCCTACCACTTCTTCTAAGTACTCCCCTGACATCCGCGGCAGGGGTGGAAGCAGCCGGCTGACAAGCTGACCCTGTTGCCTTAAATGACCTTGGTGGCCATCCTCTGGACAGCCAAGACCTGGAGGGCCCCAGCTTACTTTGGCTGTCCTGCTGTGGGGCAGTTGCTTCCTCTGCGGCCACAGAGAACTGAAGGGGTCACAGACAAATGGGATTCCAAATGGCTGGACACCCTCAGAGAGTCCTGAGTGAAAGCTCCAGGAGTGTCCAACCGCCGCTCTTCCTCCCTTTGGATGCATGAAGGCCCCTGCCTGACTCCTTGAGGGGGAGGAGCACCTGGAGGGAGGTCGAGGTGTCCCATCCCCCTCTCACATAACCACTGCAGGAGCTCACCCATAGCTACAGTGATGGAGTGCAGATCTGCACACATCTCTGGCAGAATCTGCTCAACTTTGTCCTCCATGGAGTCCACTAACCTTCCCATCAAGACTTCCATGCATGCACATGTCAGCACCCCTTCATCAGCCAGCAGGCAAATGGATTTCTCCACCTCTCATGCCACCCTGTTAAGGGCCTCCTGCCTAATTTTCCCCTGTCTCTTGCTGCCTTTCCAGCACCTCTTGGATGACCGATTCCAGAGAAGCTCACAAATGCCTCTTCCCCAGCACTTCTCCAAGTGCTGGTGAGCTTGGCTCGCTGTGCCTTCTCCTGCTGCCCACACATGTCTGTGCAGTAGCACCTGTAATTGAAAGAGGATGCAGCGAGTGACTGCATGGAGCCACTTTTGACCCTTATTTCTATGACATGCATGGATTCTTACTGGATGGAGGCTGCAAGCCAATCTCTCCATCTCCAATGGATTTGTCCTGCTCCACCCCTGCCAGCTGGGCTGCCTGCTCCTCGAAGTTGGTCAGTTCTTTTAAGTGTGTCCGGCACTTTCCTGTCTTCTCCCTCTCTCTTCTATTATGGCTTAATTTGTCCATTGCAAAGAGAGAAGATGGGATTGTATGCTATGTGATTGATGCACTCCAGGTTGTTCAGAAGGGTTCTGGGTTAGCATCCTCCAGAGCAGTGAGCTCATACAGATATCAGGATAAGGCTCTTAGAGGCATCTCATTAGTGGTGCTTGCTGGTGTCCTCAACACCTGAGCCCCTCCCCCCACCCCTCCCCAGACACCATGTGAGGTCTCTTTGTGGAAGGGTGAGGGACCTACAGTGGTCTCCTCACCTGAAGAGTAGATGGACTGCAGTGGGACTATGAGGCACCATTTTATCAAGTTGCCACTGAGGCCCATGTCCCCTGGAACATTCATTGAGGTGAGTGTGAGCAGTTGAGGGTTGACTTGCCCTGGTGGCGCGGATTGGCATTGCAGGACAGTCCTTAGCTAGAGGCCCTGGGCAGTGACTGCCCTGGAGACTTGCTCCCATGCAGGGTTCATCTCCCTGCTTGGCCTCCTCCTTCTCCTATCCGGTGGATAGAGGATGTGCTTCCTGGCCTCCACTTGTCAAGCATGTCGCCCAGGGAGGCGTCACTGAACTTAGGCGCCAGAGCTCCCTGTCCTCTTCTGGCCATTTCCTCAATCAGCATGGTGGATAAGTTGCTGTCCAGGCACCTTTTAAACATGGCGTCCGACATGACAGCGGGGCATGCACTATCCATCCTACCCTGCTTTAAAAAAGTGGGAAACCCTCGACTGCGTAATTAATGAGACCAGGGTTTCATGATACAGTGCGAATTCCCAGTGGCCTTTGCAACAGGAAACACTCCCTGTCCCTGCCCCTGCCAAGGGACTTAGTCCACGAAGGGAAATTTCCGCCCTATGCCCCTATTGATAAATTCCAGGATGTCGTATGCTTTATTAACTACTATGCTCTCAACCTGTTTTGTCACCTTCAATGATTTATGCACATGTACAGTCAGGTCCCTCTGCTCCTGCAGCTCCTTTAGAATTGTACACTATATTATTGTCTTCCTTCCTACCAAAATGAATCACTTCACACTTCTCTGCATTAAATATTATCTGTCACTTGTCTACTCGTTCCACCCACCTGTTTATGGAATTAAGGATATAGAACAAATAAATGAAACAACCTAATCCCCTGCTTTATAAAATTCATAAATAGTATTTAAATGATTGAGAAATTAACAAACTCAACCTGACAACATATGATCAATGAATTTAATACAAAATGGAGAGTGCAATCGACCTTCATTTTTATTTTAAAAATTAAGGAGATCTGCATTTTGCAACATAATTAATTATTTGTATGCTGAAATGTTCATATTTGTTCAATCCTTTTAATATTTTATACTTTATTTTTATTTTAATGATTGTGAAGTTCTACACTATCCTGCACATGGTTCACAGTACTTCCAAATTGATCGCATAAAAGAAATACTGAATGATTATTTGATTACTCTTGTGAAAAGTGTTGGGTGCTGGTTCCTGATTGATGATGGAAAGTTTTGATGGTAACTTTTGTGACTTGTCGAGGATTTTCCAATTTGGTAATGACAATTTTTGATCCAATCAGCATGGTGAACTTGAAAGGCTAGCAGCTAGTCAAATTGATTATGTATTGATTTATAGGGTGGCAGTTTAAAGTATTTTAGATTAGGAGTCTGACAGCAAATTACAAATCAATAATTCTTTCTACTTGTATTAAGTATCATGAAGATAAGTGACTTCACATTCACACTTGGTCCAAGTGATCTCCTGGACATGTATCGATCAGTTGAAGGAATTGGAGAGGAATTTTCCAAAACATTTTTTCCCTTAATGACCCTGGGTTTTTTTCTTAGATTTTTTTGCCTCCCTTTGAAGGGGTGTGAAGGAGGTGGGAGGAAGGGAAGCAGTGTTCAGTCATGATGCCCTGGTGATCATATTATGGGGCAGACGTGAGAGAACAGCTGGTCTTTTCTGCTGTTAATTTTGAATGATCGTATATTATAAACCATGTGCAGAAATTTCTCCCCATCGGGGGCGGTTTTGTGAGGGCGGGCGCGAACCCAATCGGCACCGCTGTGCACTCCCTGTGCGGGCGGGAGAGGGATTCCCTGAGTCGGGGCCGGCACAGACATGCGAAAGAGCGCAGAAATCTCCCTGAGGCACAGAGATTACTTTCACTTATGAAACATTGAAGAAAGGCAAAAATAAAAAATGAAACCGTCACATAAGCTGGGACATGTCCATTAATTTTTTCAATATTTTTTATTTCATGA
The DNA here is from genome assembly GCF_017639515.1 of Carcharodon carcharias. Lineage (NCBI taxonomy): Eukaryota > Metazoa > Chordata > Chondrichthyes > Lamniformes > Lamnidae > Carcharodon > Carcharodon carcharias. Next base: position 174,235,139 of record NC_054472.1, read on the forward strand.
ATAAACCCTTCATGAAACCACATCCCCGCTCATGGATGAGGTTTCATGAAAAATGTGAAGGCCGCCTGTGCTCTTTGCCTGCCCGCCAACCTTAAGGTTGGACGGTAAGCATTCTTAACAACTTTAATTACTTTCTTAATGGCCTAAATAGGCCTTTGACAGTTCGGCGGGCATGCAGCCAAGTTGGCTGCGCACCCACCGAGCTGACAATCTAAATGACGGGTGGTGACGTCGGGACGCACGCCCGGTGTCACTACGCGTCATTTTACTCGTCGGTGAGCAAGCTCCGCCCCCGCTCACCAACCTGAAAATTCTTCCCCATGGGAACAAAGCCTAGTAAAGCTAGTTTGTTGCCAACTTTTTTTTATTATATGGGATAAAGTGTACTTTTAAAAGTGTTTTCTTTGGTATAAATTGTAACTTAAAATGAAAATTTGAAGCAAAAACTGTGCCTTATACTGAATAGTCCTTTATTTTCTGTCAGCAAAATTCCTGAGATTAGAGAGGGGTATTATTTCAGGTTAAACTCACAGCCCAATTATTTTGAGGTCAAGATCAGTAAACTTTATTATGCACTGGTTCTGGATCAATAAGCTGAAGGATATTATTTTTTATCCTTCAAAATATGTTATAAGAACTTATTCATTGTTGTAATGGTCAGCACAGCTTCTAATTTTCACTGTATTTCTCCCTGATTCTAGTTCAGCTGGTTTAGGGAGAAGCCTAGAAATTAGTCCACGACAACGATAGCTTGCACTTATAATAAGAAATCCCAAAAGTTTAACTGAATATTGCTTAAGCTGTTTCAATACAATAAATCATGGTTATAGACACTTTAGCTCTTACTTAGCTCTTACTCTATGTGTTCAGTCCAAGATGCCTTGCAATGTAATGATTGCTCAAAGGTGTACTCAATGAAAGAGCCACTCATGTGATCATGTCCAGCACTCATTTCATGTGCTAAGCAGCTACTTAAGACTTTAAAATAGAAAGCAGTTGTATTGTTTCATGCACTAAACAACTGCGTTATGGAAATTGTACTCCAGAGGCAGAAGCTGCATTTGGTGTTCAGGTAGATGAAGCTCTAAACCATGAAGTAAAGACTTGCATTTATACAGCACCTATCAAAACCTCAGGACATCACAAAATATGTTACAAATAATGAAGTACATTTAAACTGTAGTTACTGAAAATAGGAAACACGGCAGCCCATTTCCACACAGCAAACTATCATAGAATCATAGAGGTCCACAGCACAGAAAAAGGCCCTTCGGCCCATCGAGTCTGCGCCGGTCAAACAAGTACCTAACTATAATCTTTCATAAATATCAATGTGATAACGACTAGGTAATCTAATTTTTAGCAATTTGTTGATTGAGGGATAAATATTTGCCAGATCACTGGGGTTTACTCACCCACTCTTCTTTGAAATAGGGCCATGGACTCTTTTTACATCCACCTTACAGAACAGAAAGAATTTTGATTTAAACATTTCATTCAAAAAGGTATCACCTCCAACAGTACAGCACTTTTCCTGCTAAAGTTTCTAGAGTGAGGCTTGAACCTACAACCTACTCAGTCAGAAGCAAGAATGGTACCCACTGAACCACAGCTGGCAATGGTGCAGGAAATGTTATGTATATGATGGAAAGTCACGATCTCAAACAGTTCCTGCTTCACAACTTCAGCATGGGATGAAATCACTGGTCAATTCAATGCTCTGTTGCAAATCTGCCAAACAACTTATTGAGAAATCAACTAGGGGAAGCAGATAATGCATAACTGCCAATAATGGATACAAAAAAGTCATCCTGACAACCCTCTCACAATGAGCTACTTCTCCATGAAATTTACTTGAGGAAGTTAATGCTCATGTTTACATGAAACCAATGGAAGTAAAAATTGGGAGGCATGCTGACTAGCTATCATCCGATCCACGCAATCATACACAATTAGGATCCAGCTACTGGAATGCTGCTTTATGCCTACACTCTTCTGTTGCATCTGTCTCAGTGTACCATGAACATTTGCAGGAAAAGGCACAAGGAGTTGGATATTTTGTTCTCACAAAGATTTTATTGGTATTTGCAAGTCAGGGATCAGCAACCTGCCTTTTTATCATTGACATCACTCACATTCCCCCGTGGATTTTGGCCTCTATCTCAACGCAACAGCAACAACAAAGTTATTATTCAATAACAAAGAAGCCTCCATTATGAACATGTAAACCAACTAAAAGCAGCTTTTACAGACATAACCACTTCATTGCAACTTACCCATAAACAGGCCAATGGTCCATCACATAACATAGTAGAAACTCTAGTGGTAAAATCCTAAATATGGAAATCTCAGTATAATTTTTCAACTTAAGCAAAACTCATCATTTTATTTCCAAAACCCAAGAATTTCACGAGTGTTCAAATGAAGACTTTCAAGTGTGTGTTCTCCTTAATTCAACAATAATCTTCACCCTACTTTGGAGAAAGTAAAGCTTCACATAAGATAACAGCCAGTACATATGAGAAAAATAAGCTTCTGTTTTTTCAGCCTGTGTACCTTCAACCTAGCTGTCTATGCACTATAAGGTGAATATTAAGGTGTTAAGGAAAATGATTTCAAGTATTATAAAATAAACCTGTAGTAATTTATTTCGCTACTTTCAATAAAACCCATAAGCACAAGGCATTTTATGCTTTCATTGTAAAGTTGTGCGAAATTATTACAATATAATCATTGTAAATCTTTCACTGTAGTTCTTTGTCAGTTATTTACAGATGATATCAGTTTACTACAGCTGCACTCAAAACCCTCAAATTAGTGCTCCTGTGAAGTTGTACAAACAGCAAACAACAGACATTTAAAAACACAGATATTTATAATAAACACACACAAAATGTCTTTTCCTAGATCTTTCTTTAGAAATACAGTGCTTCATATCATTTCCAGACATTTTTCAACAAAAGACTTATTACAGTCTTCCCAATCAATCAGCAAGTCCTATACTGTAATATATTTTCCATACACCGGATGCGCAGCTGTTGGCCTTACCTTTGTCTTTACTAAGATATCAGATAATCAGCAGAAGCTGAACGTGGTACAGTAGCAAAACAACCTGTGTAATTTGACCCTGCTAAACATCACACTTCATATTTTTGGTTTGTAATTTAAATGGGAAGTCTAAGGCTAAGTTTCACTTCAGGTTTCAACTTTTAACCTTTGCAATCAGATCAATTCAAGTTACTCATTGAAACATCACTATATTACCCCTTTTATAAATACAACACAAATGCTTATGAAACAAAGAGGAATATGAACTTATTAAAAACATTAGCAGCAGCATCAAGCTATGATTAATTAATTTTGATTGCAACATCATATCTTCCATACACACATAACAAGCTGGTAACACTGGACAATTTTGCTAAGCCAAAGTGGTTTCAGCCTCTCTGTGAACTGGATAATGTAGTTCAGATGGCAAGTTGCACAAATCAAAGTTAGGGTAGCATTGTAAGACCACCTCCAGGAAATCATTAAACATTGCTTCACCACTGTACCTGTTGCAGTATAACTGCACTAAGTACAATGCAAAAGTTAAATGTCATTTTCTCTCATCAGTTCAAATAATATTAAAACGTAATCAGTATCCATGAATCCAGTAAGAAACTCAGGAGAAAGTTCCTTGCCCAAAGGATATATTTAGGATGTGGAACTTGGAATAGTTGAGGCAAATAACAGAGATCCATTTAAGAGGCAGCTAGGTTGAGTACATGAGGGAGAAAGGAACTGAAGGATAGGCTGATAGGTTGAGATGAAGCAAGGAAAAAGAGAAGAAACACTGCATTTCAATGACATCTTTCACAACACCCAAAACTTTAGAGTCAACAAAGTACTTTTGATAAAAACAAAAAAAAAAACAAAAAAACTGCGGATGCTGGAAATCCAAAACAAAAACAGAATTACCTGGAAAAACTCAGCAGGTCTGGCAGCATCGGCGGAGAAGAAAAGAGTTGACGTTTCGAGTCCTCATGACCCTTCGACAGAACTTGCGTTCGAGTCCAAGAAAGAGTTGAAATATAAGCTGGTTTAAGGTGTGTGTGGGGGGGGCGGAGAGATAGAGAGACAAAGAGGTAGGGGGGGGGGGTGGTGTGGTTGTAGGGACAAACAAGCAGTGATAGAAGCAGATCATCAAAAGATGTCAACGACAATAGTACAATAGAACACATAGGTGTTAAAATTAAAGTTGGTGATATTATCTAAACGAATGTGCTAATTAAGAATGGATGGTAGGGCACTCAAGGTATAGCTCTAGTGGGGTTTTTTTTTTTAATTATATAATGGAAATAGGTGGGAAAAGGAAAATCTTTATAATTTATTGGAAAAAAAAGGGGAGGGGGAAACAGAAAGGGGGTGGGGATGGGGGAGGGAGCTTACGACCTAAAGTTGTTGAATTCAATATTCAGTCCGGAAGGCTGTAAAGTCCCTAGTCGGAAGATGAGGTGTTGTTCCTCCAGTTTGCGTTGGGCTTCACTGGAACAATGCAGCAAGCCAAGGACAGACATGTGGGCAAGAGAGCAGGGTGGAGTGTTGAAATGGCAAGCGACAGGGAGGTTTGGGTCATTCTTGCGGACAGACCGCAGGTGTTCTGCAAAGCGGTCGCCCAGTTTACGTTTGATCTCTCCAATGTAGAGGAGACCACATAGTCAAAAAGGGACAGTAACACAACAATAATGTTGCCGGACTAGTAATCTAGTGGCCCAGACAAATGCTCTAAAGAAATGAGTTCAAATCCCACCATGGCAGTGGGGGACTTTAAATTCAATTAATTCAAAAAGCTGGAACGCAATGCTAGTCCCATTAAAAATTGACAAGGATGTCATAAAAACCCATCTGGTTCATTAATGTTCTTCAAGGGAGGAAATCTGCCATCCTTACCTCATCTAGCCTACATGTGGCTTCAGACCCATAGCAATGTGGCTGACTCTTAACTGTCCTTTGAAATGGTTTAGCAAGCCACTAAGTTGTATCAAATCGCTACAGAGAAGTCAAATAAAAGTTTAACAGACAAACCACCCAGCATTGACATAAGCAAGGCAAACACACAGGCACACCCTGCCCAGTTGACCTTGCAAAGTTCTCCACACTAATATCTGGGGACTTGTGCCAAAATTGGGATAGCTCTCCCACAGGTGAGTCAAACAACAGCCGGAAATACTCGCCAAATCATATTTTACACCCAATGATCCAGATTCCTCCATCACTATTGCTGGGTATGTCCTGACTCACCAGAAGAATAGACCCACCAGAGGTGGCAGCATAATGATAAACAGTCACTTACCTTTTCTAAACAAAGTCCTAGGAAGGTATCTTACTTATCATACACCATTACATTATGGCATGTGAAATAGGCAACACCTTTTGAACTTACCTATCAAAAAGTTCCTGACCCCAGACTAGGGTTCCCCATGGCTCACAGCTTTTCTGAGATGCCATGAACCACGTTGCCTACTAAAACAGGCCCGACTCCATGAAAATCGCAGGGGCTCTAAAATGCCAATCTCCACGATGGTGCCAGCAAGGTCCAACGTGCTGTGGTGGGCTCACTACCCAAACCGTTATCCCACACTGCAAAAAATAGTTGGCAATGGGAATAGGGTGGGAATCCCAGAATCAGGACTAATGGATGCAGCAGCTCAAGAAGGCAGTTCATCACCACCATCCCAAGGGCAATCAGGGATGGGCAATAAATGCTGGCCCAGCCAGCGATTCCAACATCCCATGAATGAATTTTTAACAAGGTACTGCCTGCCATTTTTAAAGCCCACCTGCCTCTGTTCTGACATGAACAGAGGCTTGAAAATCCAGCCCATAATCTTTGATGGTGAGAGTAAAGCTATTAATCAAACAAGGGGCACAAAAAATAAATTAGCGGTCATGGTGAAAATTTCCTCTGTGCAATTGATATAGCAGAACTATTAATCCATTCTTCACAAATGAGTTTGCAATTTTGCTACAACTAGAGGAAATCTTGCTTACCCAACACCCATATTATTTTATTTATAATGCAGAAGTTATGAACAGCATCTAAAGTGCAAAGGAATTTGAAGTTTTTGTATGTATTCTGTCAAATTTAATACCACCCACTTCTGTCAACATATTTCTAAAAAATTCTATTTTGGAATGCTTTAAGCTGTTTCAAGGTTCACTAAATCAACTTAAGTATGTTTTGAGCAAGCTTTAAATAGCATTTTGAAATATATTGAAACCTAAGCCACACTTGTAGGGAAGCAAGGAGTTAGTCTTCAACGCATCTACTGCCATTTTGCAATTGTACTGTGAAGAATTGAGTTTTGTAGCTCAAGCAGTCTCATGCCTGGCAACCAACCAAAACAAAACACACTCCTGATCCTGTCAGTTAAACTAATTTGTTTGGCTGGGTAGATGTTGCCAGCACTCAGCTAAGTTTCTGGTTGGAATGCCATGTGGTAACAAAATGTTTGTTTGCCTGCAAGAAGAAGAAACTAGCAGAGGATCATCCTCTCTGTTTGACCAACAGAAAGAAGGTACAAATTAATCAGGCAGTAGTAGGACAATGCGAATGAAACTGGACAACTGTAAAACCAATCATGAACAATAATAAATCAGCAACCTGTTGTGCACTGCATCCAATTTTCTTTTCCACTGATTTCACTGGTTTTCTTAAATATTAAGCTTACAGAGGTACTTGCTATGTTATATAAATTATGAAAGGTGTTTTCTTCAACAAATATCTCTGCGGCAAACCAACAAAGCTCTCCCTTCAGTGCATTTACACTGTGGGTTTTTGTCCTGGAACTTGTGTTCATTAGAAAGCCAATTGTCACACGCTGGGCAGGGAATCTGTATGAACAGGGCAGCAGCTGTGTACCTCTTTAACCAATTACACTGAAGAATCTTTACTGAAGCACGGAAATTCTGAACCAGGAAATGAAAAGTAAAGTATTTATTTCAATGCCAAATCATGCATAGCAAGTGAAATAAAAAATGGAAAGGAAATATAGGATTAACAGAGAGAATTAAAAGAAGCGAACATTTCAAAAATTATTTTTTTTTTACTTTTTAAATCTCCGGCAATAATTAAAATCTGAAGAAATGAGAATTATCCCTGTAAAAGTTTATCTTTAGTGTCTAAGATATGTTGGCATTACTCACAAACTGTAAAAATCAGCTTACAGGGTAATGAACACAGTTACCTTTAATGGGTGAGCTTAGTGGTATCTAGTGGGCAACCACCACACAACATAAGACGTTCCATGTATTTCAATAATAAGTCTTTGGGCGAGATACTGGGATGGTGAAGCTCCTGAAGGAGCAAGGCATCTCAGTCTGTAATTTACTGATTTCGCCATTTAATTCAAATTTGTAGTCGCCAGAGGTTGCAATCTGATTTACAGTTTAATAACACTGAGCTCTGATTTATATTGTATGGCTGTTTTAGATCCATCACAAATTATATAAAATTTGACCCTACAAAAATAAAACCAATGTTTAGAAACATAGGGCAACACTTTCCCCCATCAGGGGGGATGTGCGGGAACGGACATGGGTGGGCGGGTTCCCAATCGGTGGCCCCGGTTGGGGGCACGCCGCCATTTTACATGGGTGGGCCAATTAATGCCTGCCCAGCATGATTTCCGCCAGGAAGCGCTATGCACTCACTGTGCGGGTGGGGAAGGGGGGGATTCCCTGAGCCGGGAGTGCGCTGCCTCAGGTAGATTGGCTCAGGTTTGAAACAGTAAATAAAGATGAGAAAAAAATGCCTGTGGATGAGTTTTCATGTTTTTTCGGAAGCCCGCTAGGGCTCCCAGTCTGCCCGCCAACCTTAAGGTTGGATGGGCAGGTCCATTAATGATTTCAATTACTTTTTTAATGGCCTTAATAGGCACCTGGCTGTGCGCCGGCTGAGCTGAAAATGTAAATGATGCAGGGTGGCGTATGGATGCCCATCCGACATCACCCCACGTCATTTTATGCATCAGTGAGCGGGCCCCACCCCCTGCTCGCCAAGCGGAAGATGCAGCCCTTAGAACACTTCTTACTTCACCATAAAGAAAGGATTTTTTCTGGTCACTATGAGTTAGCCACAATGTAAACATGGGTGATGATTTGCTCTCTTTACTATTTCTAGCTGAATCGTTCTTGTAGAAGAACAATTTTGCTAGAAATTACAAACATAAAGGGTGGAATCTTATCATCTCAGTCCCTACTAGAAAAGTGGGACCATTTTCTGACCTGAAAACTGTCGTGATTCTTGACCAGGCCCCAAGTTTTTGGTGAGATTCTGTTGGGGACCAACAATGTTTTGTTTAAAGTAGGCAAAGTTTGAGATTTAAGACACTTGCTAAAAGAATAAAGCCAGAAAATTCCATGGATTTTGAACAAACAAAAATAAACTTTACTATACACAGTCATAAAGATTAGACAACTTATAATCTTACACTCTAACATTCAGGGTTAATATAAGGGACAGGTGAATTAATTGGCAATTGTGGTCGAACACAACACACTGCACACTAAATAGCAAATGCAAACAAGACAGAGTCCATGCATTTCTCAACAACCCACCCAGATATCAGTAAACATTGTGAGTCAACCAGTTTCACTGAAATTCAGTCCCTCTCACAGGAGATTCCAGTCTTCGTCTTCAAAGATATAACCTGGGAATTCTTTCCAAAAGTTGGCCCAATTCAGATGGCTTCAACAGTGGCCCACCTTGCAGGGTTTCAACCTCGTTTCCTGAGATTCCGTTTCCCTAGATTCCCAAGTGTGCACCCAAGCAGCAACTCACAAACACAACATCAGCCCTTCAGCCGCACCAAACAGAACACTACTGCTCCAGTACTACTTCACCCCAACAACCTGCAGCATGGAGTCACCAACTTTCTGCCGTTTTCTTGGATCATCAGGTCTTCTCCCAAGCCCTCTTCGATTGCCAGGGCTTCTCTTGAGCTCTCTTCACTTGAAGTCTGCTAACCACAGCCCTTTTCCTGCTTGGAGCCTCTTTCTCAGCTCCTCTCTCAACTTAACTGGGATCTTTTCCTGTCCCCTGTCTGGGACTCTTGTCTTCAATGGCGCACTGTTCCCGATCACATGACCTCGGTTTTTGCACCATTTTTATTTATGCACAGACACACTGAGTCCAAAGAACTTACATTGTTGAATTGTATATGTGCAGTCCACTCCCAGTCTGCGCATGCACAGAAAATCTGAGGCCTGCCAGGACCAGAAACTCCTAGCTCCAAGGTAAGTCTGGCTTTTGTAACAAACCCAACACTCTGAGTTGTACATCCAGTAGTTGCTCTTCACCAGAACAAACCAACTGATATCACACCTTGGCGCTCCCTAGCCAATTAGGAAGGAGGGATGGGATTACTGGTTGATTCCATCAAAGGAAAAATGTCGAATAACAGGGTGCACAACATGGATCAGAAAAGTTCACCAGCCCTTGGATTTTTTTAAGGTTACAGCAACCACAGGAATGGAGAAGAGACCTGAGAAGGCAGCCCTGCTGCAACCACCCCCACCCCTACCCCCCGCTTCACCCCCACCCCCACCCCAGGTCTCTTACTCTTACCTTGAGGTCCTGCTAAAAGATCAGAAGGCTACAAGGTGGATTCTCTCAAGAATGGGAGGAAGTAGACTACCTCTCCAAATAAACATGCATGGATGAAGTGACTGAGGAAGTCAGCAGCAGGAGTGTGCTCCCTTCAACCTGGAGGTAATGCACCTAGAGGATCCAGGATCTCAAGACAGCATGACAGATGAGGGACATAACACTTTCAGGCCCTACACTCTGATTTTCCCAGCATTCTTCTGCACAGCATTCCTCAAGTCAACATATCTTATGGCTCCATTCATTCCTCTCTCTCCAGTCAGATCATATCCCCATCTGCACAGCTGACACTCATACTCACCCTCAGTTTACTGTCCTCTAGCACCTATGCTCATAGTCACACTCCACAAATAGTGTCCTTCTCTCCTCTCTACACAAGCCATTGGAACACTGACACCTTTTTGCTTTCTCACCTTGCCAAGGACAGCACAAACTTGGGGAAAGGCCAAGACTCGGGTTTGGCGGGGTGGGGGGGTGGATTGCCATTCACTAACAGGCAGATTGTTGGCCATTGGCAATGCTCCACTGGGAAGAAGTTCTTGTTCCAGGAAGGTGCAGAAGCCTGAGCCTCCTGAAACACTGCTACTCAAACATGTCAAGACAGCAATCCTCTGCCAGCAGACCGTTTTGGGAGCCCCACCTCCTTACAGCTTAGTTTTCAACCCCTTTGCCCTATGGAAGGGTAAACAGCTTAGGAGAAGGCAGCTGGTGCTGCTGCTACTCTGCTCTTGATCCTTGGCAGCGGTGGAATCTGGAGTTGCATAAGCTACTTGCATGCCCTGTTGAAGGCTCGAAGCAGGGAAATGCAGCTAAGAGTGAATGGGCTACTGCATAGGTCCAAACATGGACAAAAGAGCTGAATTCCAAAGGTGAGATAAGAGTGACTGCCCATGACATCAAGGCTGCATTTCACCAAGTGAAGCTCAAGGGCAGCAGATGCATGGAAACACCACCACCAAAAAGTTCCCCTCCAAGCCACACACCATCCTGACATCCCATGAATGAATAAAGAAAACTCTCATACTGCAAATTAATGCACTTGGAGCAGCAAAAATTGCACCTGTTTAAATTCACATCTATTTTCAAATGGCCCGGCAGTTTCGTGTTTTGCACCTTGCAATTCACAACATGCCCCCTTTCCCCTACAGGCAAAAATGGCACTGGCCAGAAATAGGGGTGGGAGTTTCACACATAAAGCCCAGCCCATCATTTTTAAAAGTCCACAAGGTGCTCCCAACTCTGCAAAAATTTGGCCCATGATCTCCAAAGCACAAGCCAAAATCTCACATCTAACATTCCTTCACTACCATTTTAGTGAAAGTGTAGCTCCAACTTGGAAACTAACACAGAATCAATCACAGAATTAGAGAATGTTATGGTGCAGAAGGAGGCCATTCAGCCCATTGTGTGTGCGCCAGCTATCCGAATGAGCATTATCCGAATGACTTAGCACCATTCTCCTGCCTTTTCCCCATATCCTTGCACATTGTTTCTATTCAAATAATCATCTAATGCCTCTTGAATGCCTCGATTGAACATGCCTCTATCATGCTTCCTGGCAGTGCATTCCAGAATCGAACTGCTCGTCCTGTGAAGAAAAATTTTCTCACATCACATTTACTTCTTTTGCAAGACACTTTAAACCTGTGCCCTCTCATTTTTGATCCTTTTACAAGCAGTAAAAGTTTCTCCCTGTCGACTTTATCCAGTCTCTTCATGATTTTGAACACCGTTATCAAATCTCCTCTTAGCCTTCTAATCTCCAAATAGGAAAGGGGTGAAATATAAGCTGGTTTAAGAGGGGAGGGAGGAGCTGGAAGAAGGGAGGGGTGTTGGGAACACGGCAAAAAAGAGATTTGAAAATCCTGATGGAGAGTAGAACAAAACTTCTTCAACGTAGGCATTTCTTGAAGAGAAGTGGCAGTCAATTACAAAACATCAACTTTGCTCTTCTCCACCGATGCTGCCAGACCTGCTGAGTTTTTCCAGGTATTTCTGTTTTTGTTTTGGATTTCCAGCATCCGCAGTTTTTTTGTTTTTATTGCTGTGTTTAATTGACTGCCACTTCTCTTCAAGAAATGCCTACCTTGAAGACGTTTTGTTCTACTCCCCGTCAGGATTTTCGAATCTCTCTTTTGCCTTGTTCCCAACAACACACCCCCCCACCCTTCTTCCACCCCCCCCTCCTTAAACCAGCTTATATTTCACCCCTTTCCTATTTCTACTTAGTTCTGTTGAAGGGTTATGAGGACTTGAAACGTCAACTTTGCTCTTCTCCGCCGATGCTGCCAGACCTGCTGAGTTTTTCCAGGTATTTCTGTTTTTGTACAGTGAATCTTCAGTTGTGTGTGCAGCAGGCCCCACTGCCCCTTCATCTTGAGGGAGGTGCTCCTCCCTTTGCCAAGCCAGGCATCTTCGCCGTTCTCTTCTTCTCTATTTCTGTAAGCTATGAGGCATACCGCTAAATCATCAGACTCCGTGATCCTGATGTTCTCCTCCCGACAGGTCAAAGACAGAGATGCGTATGTTAGCATAGGTGTACTAAGAACCTCTCTTGGTTAAGTCTGAGTGCCCCTTCACGCATGCAAGTGCTGGCCACCACTTGGATGGCCAGTGTGTAGTGCACTCATTGGCTGTCCGAAACCCCACCACCTCTGCCCCACTCCACTTGACTGACTGGTGGCAGTTTCAGCCACTGGACTGCATGCTGTGTTTTTAGCTCAGACGCAGGCATTCTGCTAACCCACACTGCAAGGCTGTGCTGTTAGCTTGAACCATAATGGATACTGGTTCCAAACCTTGATGAAGACATTGCAAGAGGCTGTGAGCGCTTTCACCAGTGACTGCACATGGCCACATTTCACAAGGGGATTCTATAACATGCCCAATTGGCCAATTGCTCTGCTGCCTCCTAAAATGCTCATTACTTTGCAGTCTGCGCCCGTAGGGTGAAAAGTTCTAGAGCATTCGGTGGCACTTTCATGCTTTTGTGTTGTTTGAGTGGGCAGAAAAGCTTCAGAAGCCCAACTCTAAGCATGTCAATGGAGCTGCAACGGTCTCAGTTGCAGAAGAATATTCACTTTTGACAAGCTAATCCAAGTGCGTGGCCTCTTCCCTCGCCCCCTTCCCCCACTTTCCCAGCTTGTACTTGAGTATTTCCTGTGCTGCCTTGCCCCCCACCCCACCACCTCCAACTGCCCCACTCCTGCTGCCCCAGACTGACACCCACTGGAGGCTTTGCCCCAGCACTGCATTGAAAGCTAGCTGGGATAAATTAACTTGCCTGTGCCCCCGACGAATGTGTGGCGCCTCTTCCTTGGTGTCCTACAGGCGATGCTCATGAGCACTGTGCAAGGTTCTGTGCACTTACCTCTGAGTTCCCCTCGAAGTTCAGGTTGGCAGATGCACAATTTTTCAAGACAACCGTGAAGCACGCCATTCTGAAATCACGACAATATGGGTGGTAAATTTGACAATGGAGGCTGATTCTGGCAAGCAGTGCTTATAGTTGTATGCGCATGTATTAAAATGACATTCTCGACATGCAGCAATGGGGAATGTGGCCCACCATTGACAGGTGGAGCGGACGAACACAAGCTTGTTTCATGATGGCCTTCTCACTATATTGTTCCCCTCCCCCATCCACCCGCCATGATGCCCGACGGCAACGGGCCGCAAAATGCCTGTTAACATTTCAGGATCTGTGTTGTTGTATTGAGAATCATTGAATGATATAGCACAAAAGCCCATTCAGCCCATTATGCCTGTACTGACTCTTTAAAAGAGCTATTAATTTAGTTCCATTCCCCTGCCCTTTCTCCATAGCCCTGCAGTTTTTTTCTCTTCAAGTATTTATCTAATTCACTTTGGAACATTATGACCTGAATGCCTTAATTTAGTGGTAAAGAAACAGCTTTCACTGTTCGCCTCACACGTAGTGGCCTACAGGCTTTTAGCGGGAATTGTCAGCGGAGGCTTCCAGTTATCCAGCATCCGTTTTAATCTGGTGACCTTTACAAGGGACCTGTGGCATCTGTAAATAGACCAAGCAGTAGGGAGGCTTTTCAATTCATCAGATTAAAGAATCACACAACCTACAAAGCAGGAGGTAAAAAAACGTAAATATAAATTGCATTTAAATCATTGCACACGAAACAAAATAAAGATTGGGATAAGGAATCATAGGCAGAATCATCCTCAAGTTGCACTAACTGCAGTAGCGGGCGTGAAAAAAAGACATTTTACCCGCTGATCACAATGGCAGGTTTTGGTGCTGTATCATCCCCTTCCCAGCACGTCCTGCCTCATTAATAATGCATTCACAGGCAACACACCGGAACGCTGATGGGCGGTTTAGTTTGCCGGCCATGCCATGACCTCAGCACTTCTGCGCTATGGGCACCATATTTAAAGCACACCAGAGCGTATGCCTACTTCATGTCTACAGATCAGGACTGCTCCAGACAACAGATGGCTCTGAAGGCAAAGAAGACAGCAGCCCCCAAATTTAGTGACGCCTCTCTGGGGCGACTGCTGGGCACAGTGAAAGGCCGCCTCAATGTCCTCTACCCCTGCTCTGGCTGCAGGAGGTCCACCAGAGTCACCAAACCAGTCTGGAAGCCGGTGGCAGCGGCAGTCAGCATCACCGGAGCTCAGAGGAAGAGGATGAATGTTCTCATTCGTTCAGCCGAGCTAAGTCAATCACCTCATCACTCTCAACTCACACACTCACAAATCCACAAAGATCTTAAACCTCAAGGGGCAACAACACTAACTCTCACACACACCCTCACATCACCATTCCCTCCTACCATGCCCACCATCAGTTCACTCCCCAGGAGGCAGTCATTGACTCCACATACCCCTCCCTTGCACGTTCACCTGGACATCTTCCCCGGCCTCTTACTCCCTTCCTCCACCCTTACACCATTCTCCACCCTTACTCCAACCCCCACCTTACTCCCTCCTACCCCCAGACACCTTCCCCTTTACGTACTCCCTCCTCCCCCTGGACATCCTTCCCCTCCAAACTTCCTCCCTTACACCTTCCTCCCCCCTTACGCCTACCTCCCCACTTGCTGCATTCTCTCTCGTTACACTCTCCTCCCTTGTATTCCCTCCTCCACCCTCCCAACCTCACTCCTGACATCTTCATTCCCCTCACCCAACCTCACCCCTGACACCTTTGTTCCCCGCCCTCCCACCATCAGATGATCCACTGTGCTTTCACACCAGCATGAAACCAATTTCTGCCCCTCACACCAAGCTGTCCACCCCCTGCCCAGTATGACGCCCGCCACCAACAGGACTGGACGATTCCACTGGAGGATTGTAAAAGCACAGAAGAAGGTCATTTGGCCCATCATGTCTGTGCCAGCCCTTCGATAGCAATTTAATTAGTGCCATTCCCCTGCCTTCTCTCTGTAGCCCTGCAATTTTTTCCTTTTCAGATAATAATCCAATTCCGTGTTGAAACCTCAATTGACCCTGCCATCTCAAGCATTGCATTCAAGACCCTAACTATTCGCCACATGAAAAATTTTTCTTCATTTCACCATTGCTTCTTTAGCCATCGCCATCATCTTAAATCTATGCCCTCTGGTTTTCAATCCTTCCACCAATAGGAACAATTTCCCCCAGGCCCCTCATGATTTTGAATAACTCTATCAAATCTCCTCTCAAACTTCTCTTCTCCATGGAAAACAGTTCCAACTTCTCCAATTTATCGATGTAACTGAAGTTCCTCATCCCTGGGACCGTTCTTGTGAATCTTTTCTGCACTCTCTCCAATGCCTTCACATCATTCCTAAAGTGTGATGCTCAGAACTGGACACAATACTCCAGTTGTGGCTGAACCAGCGTTCTATATAAGCTTAACATAACTTCCTTACTTTTATACTCGATGCCCCTATTAGTAAAGCCTCGGATGCTACATGCTTTATTAACCTCTCTCTCAATCTGTCCTGCCACCTTCAATGATTTATGCATATATACACGCAGTGGCCTCTGCTCCTGCACCCTTTTTATAATTATATGTTTTATTTTATATTGTCTCTCTGAGTTCTTCCTCCCAAAATTCACATTTCTCTGC
The DNA here is from genome assembly GCF_017639515.1 of Carcharodon carcharias. Lineage (NCBI taxonomy): Eukaryota > Metazoa > Chordata > Chondrichthyes > Lamniformes > Lamnidae > Carcharodon > Carcharodon carcharias. The sequence continues at coordinate 174,250,879 of NC_054472.1, forward strand.
ATTAAATTTCATCTGCCACTCGCGCGCCCATTCCATCAAACCATGTCCTTCTCAAGTTCTACACCATCCTACTCACAGACATACCCATGGAATAAGGGAAAGACATAAAGCAGTAAAACAGAAAAACTACAACATGATTATTTCAAAAAAAGATCTGCAACTCTAATTTTCTTCTGCGGGAATGAGATTCCACGTTTGTAAAATTAACTTTGCGGGACCAGAGAGGTTGTTCAAGAGTAATTATCACTTACTATGCCATTAAAAACTCAGTTATTCCTGGATGAATAGGTCTTAACTTTATTTAGAATAAGAATAGTGAGTAATTAGCCTAAATTCAGGTTATGGCATAATCTCTGTGTTAATTCCAGCGGCAAAGACTGCAACTGCACAGCCTGAAGAGGAGCAGAATATCACTGAAAGTAACTCTCCACATAGAAAAATTCTCCTCATCTCGCCCTCTTTTCCCAATTATCTTAAATCCTCTGGTTACTAAGCCTTCTGTCATGCCAAGATATTTTTACATCTTGATGCCAAAGCTTCACCTGAGCCTGAAAATTAAAAACATTTAATGTATTTGTTACAAATTGCTCCCTCTCTACTATTTTAGTGGGGCACTCTGTCAGCCCTTTTCAATCAGAAGAACAGCAAGCCTATGAATTGTCCTTCATTTGTATATTTCAATATGCATCTGTAGAGCTTTTTGAAAGCAGCCATCGTAACAGCTGCATGTTTTCCAGTCTCACAAACAATCTTTGGACTGCAACAATATGGCAGTATAGTGACAAAACTGTAATAGATGAATAATAACAGTTTAATGCTAGTTTCATAACTAGTAAGGGTGATCTGATAAACTCAAAACATGTGCCAGGACGTTATGTGGAGGCAGTGCACCAGCCAGAAAGTTGGGGGCAATCCACCTCTGCAGGCTGTGGAAGCCATGATGATATCTTAAATTGAGAAGTCAATTAATTGCCTGCAATCATGGCTTCTGCCCCTCTAAGGCAAGATTCCCCTCCTCCAAGAGCCAGAGGCCCGAGGTACAGCTTAGTGAGGTCAGAGATCACCAGGATCAATCAGATAAGGATGGGGGAGGTCAATCATGAGGGCAGGGAGGTCTTCAAGGTTGGGCCCAATCAGGTGGGACCCTCCTTCTACATTGAGCCTGCCGGGAGGCCGCCTGGTTTTGCTGGGTAGCCTTACCAGTTGAAGTGCCTATCTGCTACTTATCCCACCACTCGTAAAATGCCAGCAGCAGCAGCAAGGTGATGGGCATAGCAACCCCAAACCATCCCACCCCCTATTTCTCAGCTCCCAGAGCGGGGGGAGGACCTTAAAATTCCAGTCATTAAGTTTGAGTAGTTTAAGAAGGTTATCTAAACTATTCGGATTGTCTTGCTGTCTTTTAACTTATTAGCAATTATGTTTTTTTAATACATTAAATTTGGATTGTGATATGGTGGAAGATGTAATGCCCTGTTGGCTCACTAATATTTAGCAATGTCTCAAACCATTAAAAACTAAGGTCATTAAGAAAATAAGGGAACCCTTACAATATTAGCAAATGCATAGAGTTACTAATGTCACTTGCTGAACAACATACAGTTTTTCTTTGCAATGAAATGTTGGGTCACTCATGATCTCATTCATGAATAAAGATGTACAAGATCAAAGATAAACGAGCCACAAAGGAGAAAACATCCAACAGGCATAAAAACAGCAAGACCAATTTTCTCCATTACAAAAATGTTACACCGTAAGGAAGTGATAACATTTACTTAGTGATAAAAAGATTTTTCAAAGAAATCAAATCTGCTCAAATAACCTTTGGGGTAAAAGCACTGACATTTAGACCGCAAGATCTCACAGTTAATTCGAAGTCTCTGCTGAGTTATCTGATCTCATTTGAGCCAGCAGTTCAAAGATAAGTTCGGCATTCATGGATCTTCCCCTCAGGACTGGTTGTGGTTCCAGCAGTGGCCACTAGTTAGCTCTGGCACTGCTGGGACTACTCAGCTGCCAGCCAATCTGATTGGCCGGCTGCTCTCGCAGGCAGGACTTCCATTCTCTGAGGGGTGGGAGTCCCTCTCTCAGCTTGTTGAGGCCACCTCTAACATATTGTCACAGCAGGAAAGCCTTTTTTTTTAAAAGTCAATCGGCTCAAGGCCAAATTTTCTACTGGGTTGGGGGGTGGGGGGGTGGTGATCAAAACTACCCCCCAAACCTGTAAAACTCATGCCCTTATATCCAAATTTTTTCTACTTTAATTATTACCTAATTGTTGTTTGGTAGTACAGAACTTGAGTATTGCTGAAAAAGGAGCCATTTCAAAGCTTTTTGCCTTGAACCCATCAAGACACTTCACAAGAATACCAATATGAGGGGAAAACAACAATTTATACTGTATGCAACGAGTGTGGCAATTGGTTGGCAAGAGGACTCTGATTGGTAGAGGCGCTTCCATGGAGAATGCACCAGTGATGGTGCCTGACAGATAACTACCAAGCATTGTTTGAAATTTAAACTAGGCAACTTGACTCCAATTGGTCAAGGCATTGCCCTGAGGAATGAGTCAGCAAATGGCTGTCACCTACTTTGTTTAACTGAAACTGGCGTAATGTTCTTCTGTCTGCAAAGAACAGGGCCCTGTGTACTAATATATGTAGCTTCCAGCACACGCAAATGTGCCACATTGCGAACCCGACTGACAATCTTAAATTGGCTGTCAGCATAATTCTTGGTGCACTGAGGACTATTTAGCAAATGTTGCCCAATCAGGAGTCACATCTAATGTTGAACACTATGTTTTGAGTTATGCAAGCAAGGGCAGGTTGTGTACAGTCTGTACCTTGCCCGTTGCAAACAGTTGCTGGGACATGCTGTTTGATACGATCCTCTAGTCTTTGGGATATACTGCCTACATACCTAGCAACAGACTGGCACTGAGAGTCATATACCACATTACTCATGTGTGTTGTAGGCATTAGGTCATTTTGGCTTAACAGCAGCATCCTGTTAGTTGCAAATACCATTGCACAGTAGCAGCATGAAACAACTAGCTTCACCTGTTGCAAGTGGATGTCAGACACAATTATATCAATTTGGCATAATGCCCTCTTTTGTGGAATAGCTTAAAAATCTTTTCTAAGCCAAAGTATGAAGAACAGCCACTTACATGCATTGGTTAGTAACACCATTGGAACTATACCACAACAGGGATTAAAACTTTTTTAAAAAAGCAACATAAAAAGGAGAGCGAAAATTGAGGGATCAGAAAGAAATCAAACTATTTCTGATGTGGATATTCACATTCCAACCAAGCATATCACAATTTTATTCAACTAGTTCAGATGATTTGAAGTGTTGAAGACAGCACCATATTTTCATCTTACAATAAGTTGCATTTACATAGTGCTTTCAACATACATACGTATCCCGTAGCATGTTGAAAGGTGTAATCAGACAAAAATGGACACCAAGTCACTCAGCAGGTCCGGCAGCATCGGCGGAGAAGAAAAGAGTTGACATTTCGAGTCTTCATGACCCTTCGACAGAACTAGATGAATTCACGTGGTTCTGTTGAAGGGTCATGAGGACTCGAAACGTCAACTCTTTTCTTCTCCGCCGATGCTGCCAGACCTGCTGAGATTTTCCAGGTAATTCTGTTTTTGTTTTGGATTTCCAGCATCCTCAGTTTTTTGTTTTTATCTAAGGAGATATTAGGACTCATCAAAAGCTTGGACCAAGAGATGGGGTTTAAGGAGGGTCTTAAAGGACAGGGAGGTGTAAAAGCAGAGCAGTTTATGAAGGGAATTCCATTGCGTTGCCTAGATGGCAGAAGGCAAAACTGTTAATGGTGGAATGAAGGGGAGGATATAGAAGTGACCAGAGTTAGAAGAAAAGACAGCTCTGGTAGCCAGGCATGAAGAGCGATATTGAGTACAGAACACACAACTTTGAATGAATTGAAGTTTACTGAAGGTAGCACCCAGGAGAGCATTGGAATAGCTAAGTCTGGAGGGGGCAAAAGCATAGATGAGGGGTAAGGGAAAACAATAAGTGCAAAATTAGTTGCAAATGGCTCCAGTTGTAGCCCAAAATGCAAACTGGGCTCAGCCCAGAGTCTACCTAACTTTGGGTACTCCAGAAACAAATTGAAATACACAGGATTGGTGAAAGAAAAAATGAACAAAAGAAATAACAAAGGATTTGCATGTATATATCATCGTTCATGAACAATGGACATCCTAAAGCACTTGCCTACTTTTGAAATGTAGTCATATTTATAATGCAGCCAATTTGCATAGAGCAAACTCCCACAAACAGCAACATGATGACAACCAGATAATTTGTTTTGTGCTGCACCGATGGCAATTTCCATGTTCTTCTTCAAAATAGTGCCATAGGTCTTTTATATCCAACTGAGAAAACAGATAGAGACTCAATTTAACATCTCATCTGAAAGACAGCACCTCTGACAATGCATTGGAATGTCAACTGTGGTAGAATTTAGTGGAGCCTGCAGAATTGGCCAAAATGTCAGGCAGGCCCAGAGAACTGAGTGGAGGGCCACACGTCCAACTTTCAGAGGTGGCAAGAAAATTATCCCGCATTAACTGAATGACAGGAAGGGTCCTACAGGGGAAACTCACCCTTTAACAGCAAGAAGGCAATTAGGCTATATTTTCATAGAATCACAGAATTGTTACAGCATAGAAGGATGTCATTTGGCCCACTGCTCCCCGAATGAGCAATTTATTTAGTGCCATTCTCCCGCTTTCTCCTTTTCAAATAACAATCCAACTCCCTTTTAAATGCCTCAATTGAACCTGCCTACACCACACTTTTAGGCACTGCATTCCAGACCTTAAACATTCACTGCATAATTTTTTGTTTCTCATATCGCTTTTGCTTCTTTTGCTAATTACTTTAGATTTTTATCCTCTCGCTCTTGATCCTTTCAGAAGTGGGAACAGTTTCTCCCTAGCTACTCTGTCCAGATCCAGATTTTGAATAATTTTAACAAATCTCCTCACAGCCTTCTTTTCACCAGAGCATGCAGTCCTAACTTCTCCAATCTATCTTCCTTTTTAATAGGCCACTTAAATCCAATTATCCCTTTGCTTATTGAGATTTAGTGGTGGCTCAAGGATTAAATGAAACCCGCACAGGTCTTCCGTGCCTCCAAAAAGCTGTCCTGCAAACCCTGTCGGGGCTGAGAGCGGCCTACAAGGGCAGTGCCTTGTTCACAGGCACTTTGTGCCTGGCCAAGGGGCCCGGTATTGGGAAAGAGGGGCCGGCTGAAAGCCACCTCTGCCTTGCATTGACCGCCCTTCCATCCCTCTCGCTACCGACCCCCTCCCTGTGACTCCCACCCCATCCGCTTACCTCTCTCCAGTGATCCAGCGATGATCCCTGCTGAAGGCCCTAGTGTTTTACCAGCAGCAGTAGCCACCACTCCCGATGGTGCTGGTGGTTTGGAGAGCTGTTGGCCTCTGATTTGCAGTATTTCCACATTCCTGGGAACTTAATCTGACAGGCGGTAAAGTAGCTGCTTACTTGGTAATTGTGTCAGCCTCATGCAGAAAAGTGACATGAGGGGCCTGCTCACCGTTGCATCAAATGATGCAGGATGGCATTGGGCAGAATCCCCAATGTCACCCCATCCCATTTAAATTTTCAGGAAGGTGGGGGGGCAGCAAATCAGCTGCGGGCCCGCCGACCTGTCAATGGCCAATTGAGGCCATTGACAGGATCATTTAACCAATTAAAGGACCTGCCCATCCAACCTTAAGGTCGGCAGGCAGGCCAGGAGCCCCAGCGGCAAACAGAGAAAACATGAAACCTCATCCAGCGGCAGGATGAGGTTTCATGCAGGGTTATAAAAATTTTAATCAAGCTAATCTGTAAATTATGAACATGTCCCAACTCTTGTGACATTGTCACATGAGGGGGATATGTAAGGGAATTTTTTTTTTCCATTTTAAATATTTTTCAAAGTCCAGGCGATCACCCTGAGGCTAAGTGCAGCCTCAGGGATATGTGCACTCTTTCGTGCGCATGCGCGAAAGAGCACTCTCGATCTCAGGGATCCCCACCCCTGCCCGCACAGGGAGCACATAGCGCTTCCCACCAGACGTCACACTGGGCGGGCCTTAATTGGCCCGCCCACATAAAATGGCGGCGTGGCCCACTTCGCCGGCGGGGATCGGCTCCGCGCCCCCCCGAGATTGGGTTGGGCCTGCCCACCCGACAGGCAGAAAATTCTGCCCGAGGTTTCCATGGTTCTCCAACTGGTGGGAACATTAAATTCTGCTCTTGGAGTGGACTGACACTCAAAAGTGCACACTTATGTGCACAGTCACACATGAATATCAAATATTTTATATAAACACAAGAGATATGCATATTTATTGCTCATAAGTACAGTTTGTTTCTCAATTTTAACTATATTAAATATATTGGTGAATGACTATTTAGTTAAAGAGACGTAGCTCAAAAAATGCTCACTTATAAAAGGTAAGGGAGTGGAAATTTGGAAGCGCTCTTCCCAACCATACACAAACTCACAGGATAATTCTGCACACAAATGGTGAAGCCCAAAGAGCTCCAGATATTATGCCTTGGACCTCATAGGAGGCCAGATAAGTAAATTTGGCCTTCTTCCTGTCTGCCATATCGGACCATCAGGCCCTGTAATGCCTGATAAATGGGTGCTCCATCGCCTAATTAAACCCCAACATTTTTCACTACTTCTGGGATCCAGTTTTGAATTCAGCCCAGACAGATGAAATCGTAGGCATTATTCTGCTGGTTGTGAAGGTCCTACATTAAGAATTTGAACATTCTCAATGCAGTTCTTAGTGGGCATGGGGGCTCACAGCACGAAACTGTTCTTCATGCATTAAATTAGCAGTTTACTTAGGAAGAACACAAAAATAGATTATTTTGGGGAAACGGAAAAGTCATCGAATGCAACAGGCTGTTCTTCTAAAGTTTCTGTCAAGGCACATTAATGAAGCGAACAAAAAGAAGCTTTTGTGTGTGTCTAACTTGTGATTTACTTTGGTGTTGGAGTTTGAAACCACAGAGTTTCCTCATATTAACAGCCCTTATCTTGATAAGCATAAATGTTTGCAAAAAAAAAATTAAGGAATAATATTCTAGCTTTTATTTGTGTGGAGTTTTCCAAAGAGTAAAATTGTCGAGTTGGACACATACAATTCTTTTCAAGGGGTCTTCTCCCTGATGTCCTGGCCAACATTTATCCCTCAACCAACATCACCAAAAAACTGATTGTCATTTATCTTACTGAAGTTTTACCTCCCAATGCACAAAATAGGGCGCCATATTTCCCCTATATTACAACAGTGACTGCACTTAAAAAATATTTTATTAGCCCTAAAGTTCTTCAGGATTTCCTGAAATTGTGAAAGGCACGATTTAAATCAAACATTTTCTCAACTGGGGGGGATGGGGAGAGTTGCTGACCGGGGTTGGGATGGAAGGGACATTGGGGGGAGAGCTGTTGGTAGTTCAAACTGCAGGAGTACAGGCACACAAAGAAACTAAGACACCCACCATTTTGCAGGCTCTGTTCGAGAACTGTGGTCTCACAGTTCACTTCATTAGGCCATGTTCACAAGCAAAAAAAATGCACACATTTAAAGGGGCCATCCCAGGACTGCCAAACCTGACTCTCCATTCTACAGCCACCCCATTGCTGCCTCGGAACTCGCAACTTGATTGCTCGTCCCACAACCCCATTGGGGATTGCAACCCAAAGTTTGGGAAGCCCTGATTTAAATGTAAGAAGGGGTGAAGCGGGGTTCTCAAACTTATCTCCTCTACAGACCCACTTATTAATGCCAACAGTAATGCGCCACAAAATATCAACATACAGATTATCATCGACCAGAAACTGAACTGGACCAGCCATATAAATACTGTGACTACAAGAGCAGGTCAGAGGCTATGAATCGTGCAAAGAGTAACTCACCTCCTGACTCCCCAGAACCTGTCCAGCATTTGCAAGGCACAAGTCAGGAGTATGATGGAATATTCTCCACTTGCCTGATCGAGTGCAACTCCCACAACACTCAAGAAGTTTGACACTGTCCAGGACAAAGCAGCCTACTTGATTGGCAGCGCATCCACGAACATTCACTCCTTCCACCTCCAACACACAGTAGCAGCATTGTGTACCATCTACAAGATGCATCGCAGGAATTCACCAAGGCTCCTTCGACAGCACCTTCCAAACCAATGACCACTACCACCTCAAAGGACAAGGGCAGCAAATAGATGGGAATGCCACCACCTGAAAGTCCCCCTTCAAGTCACTCACCATCCTGACTTGGAAATATATCGCCGTTCCTTCACTGTCGTTGGGTCAAAATCCTGGAACTCCCTTTCTAACGGCACTGTCGGTGTACCTACACCATATGGACAGCAGCGGTTCAAGAAGGCAGCTCATCACCACCTTCTCATTGGCAATTAGGGATGGGCAATAACTGCTGGCCCAGCCAGCGAAGCCACATCCCATGAATGAATTAAAAAAAGGTTGAATAAAATATACACAATGGAAAAATACAACTTTTCAGCATTATTGCAATTTCGTTCTTGTGCGATGTTTTATTTTTGTTTTCATGAAGGAAGTCATCATAACTTCTAAATTTGCATTTGATGTTGCGCAAGTTGTGGCCTAAGGAGACATGCCTCACCATCATCCTAGGGTCATCCTAATCTCCATTTCTGAGTATTAAAAATTAATCAACTTAATCAATTTGACAATGCTGCCAAAAAAAACCAAGAAAACTATCAAATGGAAATATGTGGCTTTAAATTACTGATAGCCAATTGGACCTTCATCTAAACACCTTTACTGGTCAGTTAAATCGTTCATGTATTTACTGGCTCTTCCATATTACAACAGAAATATGTGAAATTATTTATTACAATAGACATTCATTCCAATCATCATTCAAAGTAAGCAACATTTCCATTACCTAATGGAGCCATAATATGCATTAAAGTGCAGCAAAAATGTGGCAAACTCCGTGGGCTGAATTTCATGTTTGTCGGACGGGCGGGGAGCCGATCCCCACCAGCAAAACAGGCCGTGCTGCCATTTTGTGCAGGTGGGCCAATTAAGGCCCGCCCAGCGTGTTTCAGATCCCGTGTTCAGCGGGAAATTCAAATCAGCGGCGGGCGTGTTCAAACCACCGGTTCAATTGGGGAACCAGCAGTCTGTATACAGAACTGCCAGGCAACCTCCTTTAGGCTGTTCACTACGGCCAGTGACCATGCACCAGAAGAGGTGAGGTCAGGGGAGGAGGAGGGGGGCATGCTGCAGGGTAGGCCAGCGGGAGGCCACTGTTCCCCTCGGTTCTCCGAAGCCTGCTTTACTGCCCTCCTGGAAGAGGTGTCAAACCATTGGGAAGCATTGTTTCCAGAGGATGGGAGGAGGAGGGCCCCCCACGTGACCAGGCAGGCATGGCAGGAGCTGGTGGAGGCTGTTAGCTCTCAAGACGCTGTGCGGCACACAGGAACACAGTGCCGCAAGCGCTTCAATGATTTGTTGCGCTCTAGAAAGGTGAGTACCATGTCAGCCTTGGCCATTTTACCCAGCAGGTAGCCTCAGCCTTTGAGGCCCTGCACCCTCCACACACCTTAGTGTCGTTACTGCATTGGGCATTTGGCACACACTGCATGGGCAAACAGATAGTGACTATGCTTACATCAGCCTTAGTGGTTGAGGAGAAGATGGGTTCTCCCCACAGTATTTGCTGGTGTTTGTTGCATTTGAGTAGTCTGGGGGCAACCTGCAGGGGAGGCAGCTAGACACATCAGAACTCTAACACATGTCTTATTGATGGTGATGAGATGGTGGAAGGGGAGCCTCAAGGTATCATGGGCAAGAGCCACCTGCTGGCCTCAGTGCCACACCTAGTTGCGCCTCCTTGCCATGGGCGCTAAGACCCTTGTGTTATTCAAAGTGACGGAAGCTGAACGCGTCCAAGGTGGCCTTTGGCGGGGGGGGTGGTGGTGGTGGTGGTTGGGAGCAGCCGCACTATTTTCTGGTAACTGATCACCAGTAGTGTTAACAGGATCCGCTGGAGGCCTCAGATGGGCCTCTGTGGTTGGGGGGGGGGTGGCATGCACGTGAGTACATGAGCAATCAGCCCCAATGCATGCTCTTCCCTGCTCTGCAGGCAAAAACGGGAACAATAGCCAGGAGCGTCAGCGGGCTGGTGGTGGGCATTCCGTGCTGCAGCACCTAACCACTTATGAGGAGCAGGCCATGGAGCTGGGGAGGAAGCAGGCGGCCAGGTGTCGGCGAGGCTGGGGTGCAACGGCCAGGTATTTGAGGGCCACAGTCCTATCCACTCTGTCTCCCCACTATCTAAAGCACTGATGATTGCTGCAATCGTTAATGCAGCAACACTGCTAATTCACAGACTGATACAGTCAGACGTGTGGGTCACTCACAAAGGTCCCTCGGCCCCTTGAAGATGCGCGTCTCTAGCACCTTCCAAAGTCACCTTATCCCATTTGTGACCACTATCCCCATGGCTTAACATGACATGGCCAATGTATATTGGCCATATACATTGTACATAACATGTATAATTCACAAGCATAGTTCTCGTAAAGCCTGACCCAATTGCTGGAAGCTCAGTACATAGCCAAAGCTTCAAACTGATACCAACAATCCTACAGAAAGACAAATGATGGATCTCTGGAAAAATTCCCTGAACCATATTTTGAGTGGCCTCCAGCAGTCTCTTTAAGGATCACTGATTATCAGGACACTCAAGACTCAATAAATCTAAGCGGGCCATGTGTGGTGCAAGCTGTACATATTTGCCCTTAATTTCACATTCACAGATAATTAATGTAGGACCCTGATTTGCAACTCAAGGGGTCTAATGCCTGTTTCAGGTGAATACAGTAGATGATTTAAAGTCACCTGAACCAATATGCCAGTCATTGTACTTCCAAGCAAGGCATAGCGTGCCATATCACATCATGAAATTTAGAGGCACAAAACAGTTATCGGACGTTGAATTTATCCCCAAGATTTTTACTGTTCAATTGAAGGAAATAGACAAGATGCTGGTTACAATACCTTAATGAGGTTTTGTACTTATTATCCAGTCAAGGGTCTGGAAGTTGGGTATACTGAGGAAATACGAGAGTGATAATGAGTATTCTTTCTCAGTAGTAAGGTACATCAATGTACATTTTACTTTCTACCTGCTTATATGTCACTATTCCTACAAGTGACTACATTTCAACATATTTCATTGGCTATAAAGTGCTTTGAGACGTCTGGTGGTTGTGAAAAGTGCTATCTAAATATGATTTTTTTTCTATTAAACAAGGCTTGTGTAAATCTATATAACCAGATTTGACAAGCATTGTTCAACCAAAAGGTTTTGACATTTCAATTAATATTTGTAATATGCCTCATACTGCCCCACATAATAGCAAAATTGTACTAAAATTGCATTATTGGGCATGCATCAGGGTGGGAAAAAAGAGTAATTTGGGACTACATTGTAGCATTCAAATGAAACCAGAACATTGGATTCTTCACTAATTCTAGTGATGTATTGTACATTTTTTTTACACTATCCTTCTGGAATTAGGCTTTGTTAAACTTTGTTTACAGTTTACAAGTTTGTTTAAACTTGTATAATTTGTTTAAAACTCCAAGGCATTATAATCAGTACCTCGTTAAGGGAACATATCTACCTCCCAAGCTTCTTTCCACCCCCACCTCCATAGCAAGATCTAACTTCCCAAAAGCTATTCGCAATTGGCATCTGTGTTGGTTCTTTGAAAGAGCTAGCCAACAAGTCTCACTCCCCTGATCTTTCCTCAAAGCACGGGAAAGTTTTCACTTTGACTAATGTCCCTTGTTCATAAATCTTTTGGTAATTTTCTAGAGAACAACTTTCCTTTATTTAAACTTGTCGTTGCAAACCAAATGGCATTGTGTGAAAATTTATATAAGTCTGCAGAATCTTTGCAAAAAGGGTCTGAATGAAGAAGTCAAGTGAAACAAACACAGAATACAACATAACATCAGTGTCTCTTTATATCTAAGGATACCAGATATAATTTTTGATTACCCAACTTATTTTTAAATCAAAGGTGGAAAATCTTTAATATTCTTAATGAGCATTCACAAAGGGGAAGCCCCATAATAATTCAGAGCTTCAATTAAGCTGGAGATCACATTTCCAGGTTATTTGGTCATTATCACATTATTCTTTGGGGGAGTTTGCTGTCTACAACTTGACTACCATCTTTCCTGTATTACAACAGTGACTACACTTCAAAAAGTGGCTGGTAAAGTCTGTGGCATGTTATATCAACGCAGGTCTTTCTTTTTATTTCATTTTGATAAATTGTATTGTGTCCACAGTCCTTCAAGCCTTGCAGCTCCAGTTCTCAACAATGTTGGTGTGCTGAATATATCCCAGGCAATTCCGTAGACAGAACTGGAACAAGAGTCATCTTCAGATTAATATCTTGATGTGTTCAACAGACAGATTTTATACTGAACTTAATTACAGAAGAAATAATAAGTAATTTACAAAATTGAACATTGTGCCTCACAAAGAGCATTATTTGTTTTCACAAAATCTTTATGCAACAAGTATCATACCTAAAATTTAGATTGCATTCCTAATCTATAACAAATGCTTTAACTGATGTTTATTTTCTATTTTTACTATTTCTGAATTACTTTTATTATGAGAATGTAGACACATAGCATAGATTATGCACTTTTAGAAAAATATTTGCTTTATCTTCTAACTTTGATGTTTGTTCAACTTTGTTATTGCACAAAATATAAATGTTGACTCATGCAATTTTATCTGAAAGGAATGTTTAAAAGACTTCAGAAAGTATTTTCACCATTTGAGTACCATGAAGAATAATAAACAAGAGATGTGCACTAAGACTTACTCATTTACAAATTGAAGTATTTATGGGGTTGAAGGGCAGGGATTTCATAGCCATGTAAGTTACAAATTTATTCTCTGGATATTTCCATCAAAATCTTGCATGCATTTTGCACACAAACCTGACCAGACTTTTGCTGAAGTAAATAAAAATTGCCGATTATTTACACAACCCAATAAACAAATAGCTGAATGGAGTGGTATAAAAGTGCATAATTATGTAGAATACATTATGAAGAAGGCTCACTCTAGAACCATATTGTTGCAAATGGGCCACATAAGAGTTCTTAACATATATACCTATACAGTGGTATGCTTTAGAATGTATTTGTTTTGAATATGTGGCAGTACCCTTGTGGCTACCTAGAAGACAGCTAAATAATGAGAAGATTTTGAGTCATTAATTACTGGATGTTCCTCAAAACGAAACTCAGACTACATTAGTTAAGGTCACCAGAGACATACGAGGTTTCATAACTTTACTCCAGCATGTTTATTTTCCTCATATGCATGCAATGTAAACTCTAAATGATAATACTTTATTATTTTTTACGTCTGAGATCAGTTGTAAAATTAAATGCACCTTTATCAATTCAAAAGAGGGGTATTGACTTCTAACATAAAAGTAACAATTAACTCAATTTTATTCCATTTTGGGGTGTGTATTCTTCTGCCTAACTGCTGCTGTTAAGTCAAAACAATCTCTGAGATAATGTAAAATAAAAGTAAAGTTTTAATTTATAAGAAAACAGACATGAGTCAACTGTTAGTATTTGTATGGGTATTACACTCTGGCACTGCCATTTTGCACTGGGCTTCATCCTACATTAGAACAATCTCCTATGTTCAAATGTCCTCATACGCTGTTCATTACCTAATCTGTCACTTGTGTGAATATTAAAGTACAGCTATTTTGCATGGTACCTTACCAATCATATTTGTGGCCTAGAAGTAAGTAATCTCATGCAATGAAAAATAAATATTTGCTAAATGAATCCAAACTGGCATAAAAATCGTTGGCCCCCTTATCTCACATCGTTGTGATTTGATTTTTTTTCTACTTCACCTTTCAGATCGTTTAATTTTTTTGTGCCACAAATTGCTGGAAATTAGGACTGCTAACGACCCAGCAACGTCAACAATATATCAGGGACCTCCTGAACATCAAGTCAAGTGGTCTATTTGCAAGGGTTCTCCCAAACTAAAAGGTTTGAAAACCGGTATTTAAAAAGATAAAGGTTATGGGTTACACAGGAAGACAAGTGGACGTAAATGTGTTCATGTAGCAACTGTGATGTTGAAAATCAGGAAATTCCCACCAGGAATCCCTCATTTTCAGCCGTCATCTTCAGTTTCACAGTAACTTTTCAAGCTGCATGTTATTGCAACATTACGATTCCCATGTTTCGCCCCATAGTAAGGAACTCCATTATAAAGGTAGCTTCATCAAACCGCACTTTTATGTTATAGTGTGAATCACCTCCTCTATTTAAAAAAAACATAAAATGACATACTTCATGAAATGGGGGGAACTTCGTAAGCAAACTAGCAACAGTACCTTTTGTTTAAAAAAAAAGTTTGGTTCTTTGTTTCTTGTTCTCGGCTATAACATCCTCGAGTTTGTGGGAGTCTGTTTCACTTGGTGGCCGAATTACTTCCAACACCTCTTCCCCCCCCCCCGCCCCTACCCCCACACTTTTAAGGGACCGTTTAACTGTCAAATCTCAAAGGGCACTTCAAATACACAGGAAAAAAAATGGAGGAGTGGACGGTTGGCTCGGCTCGAGCTCATTCGAGAGCTTTCAGAGCGAGCGCTCCCGGGATCAGGCGACCACGGCCCCGCTCGAGCCCAGGTGGCACCCGGCAGCAAACGATACGTCGGCCCGCGCGAGCCCAGGTGGTACGCGGGATCAGTTCAGAGCGCGCGCGCGAGAGAGCAGCACGTGCGCTCACCCCGCCCAGCACGAGGGAGACCAGCTCAGCCTGCGCTATGTACACCTTGGAGCGAGTGAAAGCACTCCACTCTCCCCGCGCCTAAAAAAAACAGGCACACAAACTTCTCACACGTACAAATACACTTAAAGAAATTGTAGCGCACCAATGAGGCGACAGACAACATTTCTTTAGCTGCGAGTGGTGCATCACCATGTCATCTGGAAATCCTTAAATGTAAAAACGAACGGTTCTTCGAAATATGCTGAATGCGTGACTCTGCACCCGAGTTAGCGGGAGGGAGATGTTTATTTAAACTAGCTCACCGGACGTCTGGATTTCTACCTGATACATTCCGGTCACGTGTAGGTAAAAAGTCGCAAAAGAAAAAGATGTTGCAACCTTACACAAACCGTGCTAAGAGACTTTTTTTTTTAAAAAAAGCATATTTATCGCCCAAGCCTTTTCCAGACTTTGGCTCTCCGGGGCTTGCTTTCCCTTACACTTTCATGTGAAATTGGGAGTTGGACAAGTTCGTATTTAACACGTGTAAAAAGTGGTCATTTGCTAGATAAATAAATCTTAACATACAACATGGAAACTGGTGGGGGAAATGGTTTACTGAGCTGAATTTCAAGGAATTGTCAGGTAACGATGTCACCAAGCACCGTCTATTCTTTAATGCGCGGACGGTTCTACTACAAATTTCACAATTGATCCAGAAATATTGACGGTTAACTAATGCGCTTCGGCCGTAAAGTTTGAAGTCCCTGGCAATAATGTAGCTCTTAACGGGAATTGATGTTAGCCCCAGTCCGGGGGGACAAAGCCAAGGGCTGGCGATCCTCCCCTTCCTCCTCTGGCATTTCGAGAGGAAAAGGATACGAGGTCAGGCGACGGATATAGTTCACCGGCAGCCGGCCCGAGCTGATGCCTTTCCTTTCTTCACGCCAATTACAATGAAACTTTGAACTAGTTCAGAAACTCGTCTGTCGGGAGCAAAGGCGAACCGTGCACTCGATATTCTGTTCAGACGTTAACCACATTTAAGGCTTAAGGTCAGAGCTAATTCTCTCTTCACTTGCCATTTAAGCTAATCAGTTTCATTCTGTTACTACAAGTCCTGCCCCTCAAACCAGTTATATTACTTGCAGTGGAATAAGCTTCCCGGTATTGCTAAACTTTGAGCACAGAGCAAAATAATCTGCAATTTTAATTATACCAATTTGTATTTTGTTCGGCGCAGTTTTTGATTAAGTGGGGAAACACACGACTTTATTTTAGTCGGCGTTGACATTTACTGTCGCCTTGTGAAAGAGTGATAGATATGGATAAATACACCTGATCGATTGCAAAACAGCTTCCTGTTGGCGATCATTACTTCTAAAATGCATTCTAAAAGTACTCTTTAAATGAGAGAAAAATCAATTGTATGTGAGGTTTTGCCCCCTTCATGCTGCAAATTCCGGCATGCACTCACGGACGCGGGTCGCTCGCTGAACGTCTTTTAGGTAATATATGTCTAAAAACGTAAGATTGCAGCATTGTATATGACATCCAGTGGCTACAATATGAAAGAAAGAAATGAACTTCGCCCAGGGAATTAAAAATAATTTTAAAACCACGTTATCATTGATTTCATATGATGCATCCTTTTCTGAAGTTTGCATTCACAGAGAGCCAAAAAATATGCCTTTCGGTCTAAAGGCTGTGCAGTTTATTTTCCGTATCTGAAAGCACTCTTACCAGCAACTAAACAGACGGGAAGAAGCAATCTGAAGATCAGCCCACACACCACTTCTGATGCCATTGTCAGTAGACGGTTCTCTTCTCAAATATGCAGAGGGTGTTGAAATACTTGTTGACCGCACCGAACCGGTTATCATTGACAAAGTGCAAAAAAAAAATCCCAGTCAACTGCAGGTCCGGCTTCGCCGAAATTTAAAGCAACCTTATCATGGTGTCCTCGTGAACTTATTTCGATTTAGCCTCCAGAGCCGGAAAGTCTCAAACGATTACTAACATCGCCGGAATAGCCCATCAAGAAGCAGTTTATCTGATGGAGTCAAATTTATTTTCATGAGATAACGCCCGCGGGTTTGGACACGACAATCCGGCAAGTAAAATCCCGCCTCCTTCCAAATTGTCCTTTTTTAAAATCAGCCTTGTGCAGCAACAACAACAAAAAGGCAACGATGCTACGAACGGGTGCAAGAAATGATCCAGCAGCGAATTGGTTTTCTATTTTGTGGCAAGCGGACTTCGCAAACTTCTGCTGTTAAATCCCGTGGCCCGTATGACTCATCGCTAAAACGGAATCGGAGCCCAACACGTTTCACTGATGGAGCTTCTGGGCTAGCTTTTTTTTTTCTTCATCCAGCTTTTTATCCAAGAAGATTCACATCTGCAGCGTGAATACGTGGGCACTCCATTGCCGAGGGTCAATTTATTCGTTACTTTGTGATCCCTGCTTTTTGAAAAATGATCTTTTCAGAAACACGTACGGTTCTTTTTTGGAAAACCAGATGCGCGTGGGTGCGTTCTGTGACAGGCTGAATGTATGTGTTTTAAATCCCGCTGGTACAGAGTTGAAATTTCAGCCTCCCTGTGCTGCCCCTCTCTGGCTCTGGCTTCCAGCTGCTCTTGCTGCTCTGCTAACATCTGACTGAACTACCTTCAATGAAACTTTGTCAAACCAATTCTCACCTCCCCCTTCATGATTGACGTTCGAACCAACCATTCACAAATGATGCGATGCGTGTGGAAAAAAAATACTGCCTAGTATATTAGACTAAAAGCCGATCTTACAAATCACACTATCGTGCTGATGGGACTTGTGCCTTGGGATGGAGTGTGGAAACTCTTCCTTTCCCTGCTCCGAACGAAGACTCGAGCCACTTAGCAATACACGGGACGTTATATAAAAAAACGCAGCAATGATCTTTATAATATAAAACAGTTGCAAACATTGCTAGAAAGAAAATTCATAAAATGATGCTGCAAATTCAATATCAAAAAGGAATACTTTATTTATGGCCGTCCACTTTTTAAAAATTATTACAAAGATAAAAATAATCTTTAACAGAAACTCATCTTGATAGCTATTTCGTCTCGTTGGGTTTATTTCGTCCTAGTGGGTTAATTTTTTAAAGGTTAAGTCACACCCCAACGATTTATTTGGTATGTAATATATGATCTATATAAAAATATATAACCGCTGAATGAAGAACCCAATTTATTTAAAGTTGATTTAAACCAGTTTCATATTTGGAATGCCAGATTTTAAAATATGAAAACGATACAGAGACAGAGTAAAACATACAAAGACGAAAAACGTTGTATCCTTTTTTTAAATCCATAGCTATCTGCTAAAGGGATTTAAGGATGGATGTGACCTTCCAAAAGAAAAAGATTACACTCAAGAGAAAAACGTGGCCTCTAAAAGTAAGCAGCTATCTCTGTTTTTCGGACCCTCTTCTAGTTCCACGTAGTATTTCCTTCAGGCGCAGATCTTTGGGGGCATTTGGTCAGGCGCGTCATGCCTGGAGGCAGAAAGATCCACTGATTTTATTGACTGCCAATTAACTTTTATGGTCCCAAAATTTTTGGAATTCGTAATGTTTTCCTGGAAATTCGAAGTCAGTCTTTTAGCATTGTAACAGGAAAGGGATCCACCTGGAATATCCTGAACACTGAACGGTTTTCCGTTAAAAAAAAACACAATCATTTTTGAAAGTATTTGTTGGAAAGAAGTTGGATTTTTTTTAAATAAACAGAGCGACATCCGTTTCAAACTGTCAACGTTGACTTGTATAGAAAACGTACATTTGGGGGCCCAGGCACCTCTGCGTTAGTTCTGCAGATGGCAAATGAACCCATCCAATTGACGTGCTGCGATTGTATTCCTTTGATATCTATCAAAATCGACTGACTGTTTTAAGCTCTTCTAATTATTCAGAATTATCTATACAAAATGACTGATTATTTTTAAACTCTTTCAGATTATTGAAAACTTCTCAACAGTAGAAATTCCAGTTACAGTAACAGGTAATAAACATTAGAGATCATAAGAGAAATATGAGTTGTTCAGTTTGCTGCAATAGAGAAGGTTCTGCATTTCCTTTATGCCAAAGGTTTAATTATTTATTACACCTGTGTGCAATTGTCAAAAACATATTAACATTAAATAGTTGTAGCTCTAATGGGCCAATGCACATGAAGGTAACAGACAGTGACTAATTTCCTAAAAATTGACCTGTCATCCCATTTGCCGGCTGCCACCTAATTATTATAATTTTGTGATGTGATGGGAAAGGCTGCATTATTAAGTAACCAGACAATCAACTAGTTGTTAGTTGGCAATGGCGGAACTGCTGAAAATTCTGGACAATACATTAGGTGAATGAGCTAGTCACTAAAAACTGCACACACAAATCACCTAATAAAAGATAAAAGTATTAAGTAGAAACATAGTTACACTAGTGTGTGATTGATAGTCATTTAATTGACGTGAGATAACTATCTAAATAAAGGACTCATTCTTTACTGACACAGTAAAATACTGGGACTGCTGGTTTAATTGATACATGAGATCATGTGAAATTCCAGAACCAGGCAAGTCAGAACATTTGGTAACACTTGCAGCACATATGGATGTAATTAGTTAATAAACAAGGAGATGTATGCTAACAACATAGATTATTGAATAAATAATAGCATAAGAACATAAGGAATATGATTATAAGTAGGCTGTTTAGCCCTTCAAGCCTGCTCTGCAATTTAATGAGGTCATAGCTGATCTGCCCTAACTCTACCCTCCACACTATCTGCAAAATCTTTTGATTCCCTTGGTACCCAAAAATCTATCAAGCTCCATCTTGAATATACTTAACAATTCAACATCCACAACACTCTGAGGTGGGAAATTCCCAATGTTCACTACCTTTTGAGGAAAGAAATTTCTCTTCATCCCAGTTCTAAATGGCCAACTCCTTATTCTGACATTTTGACCCTGACTTCTTGACTCCCCAGCCAGGAGAAACATCCTCCATACATCTACTCTGTCAAACTTCTGAAGAATCTTATATGTTTCAGTTCTTCCATTCTCCTAAATCTAAGAAATATAGTCCTAGTCTACTCAATTCCTTCTCATAGTGCAATCCCTTCTTCCCAGGAATCAGTCCATGAATCAGTTGCAGTCCCTCAAAAAATAAGTATGTTTTTTCTTAGTAAGGAGACCGACTGGAACCTGTACTCCAGGTGTGAGCTCAGCAAGGTCCAAACAACTGCAGTAAGACTTTTACTCTTACACTCCAATTCCTTTATAAAAATATTAACAAAAAATTTGTTTTCCTAATTGCTTGCTGTACCTGTATGTTACCTTTCTGTGATTTGTGTACAAGTTCATCCTGCTCTCTTTGAATACCAACAGCTCTCACTTAATATCTCCCAGTCTCTCACCAGTTAAAAAATATATGATCTATTTTTCCTAGCAAAGTGGAAAACGTTACAGTTCTCCACATTATGTTCCATCTGCCACATTTTTCCACTCAATTAACTTATCTAAATTTTATTGCAGTCTCTTTGTATCCTCCTCAGAGCTTACTTTCCCACTTAACTTTGTATCATCAACAAACATGAATACGTTGCATTCAGTGCCTCATCTAAGTTATTGATCTAGATTGTAAATAGCTGAGGCAGAAGAACTGATCCTTGCATTATCCCAGTACTTCGTAGTCAACATTCAATTTTACCAAACACATAGGCGACATTAATACTAACTCAAAAGGTTGCAGATTCAAGCCCTTCTCCAGAATCTTGACCATGTAGTCTAGACTGACACCTCAGAGCAAGATTAAGAGAGTGCTAAACTGTCAAATGTGCTCTCTTTTGGATGAGACATTAAGCTGAGGATCTCTCTGCCACCCAGTGGTTGTAAAAGATCCCATGACATGATATGAAGAGCAGGTGAGTTCTCCCTGATTTCCTGGCTAATAATTATCCCCAACCAACATCACTAAAACAGATTACCTGATCGTTCATCACACTACTGTTTGTGGGAGCTTGCTGTGCACAAATTGGCTAGTGCACATCCTGAATTACAACAATAACTTCACTTCAAAAGGTATTTCATTGGTTGTAAAACATTTTGGGACATCCTGAAATCATGAAAGGTACCCATATATAATGGCACAACAATAATACTTTTAGACCTCTATCCATGAAAGTGTGGTTTTCTGTTAATCTTCTTCATATCATTCACTTAAGAGTTCACTCATCTTTCCTCATAGCACTTAGCTCATGGCTGTTATTTCAATCTTACATTTGCAATCATCCTTTTTCCCTACAACATATCCAATGCAAAATGTTTGAACTAAAGTCTGACCAGTACAGTATAAAATCTCAACATAAACTCTTTGAATTTACGTTCAACTTTTCTGGCTTTGTATCTAAATATAATTTTTCCCTTTTTTAATTGCTTCCTACTACCTTACACTTGCTTACTGAAGGCCCTAGTTAGAGGCAAAGCTTCCAGCAGGGATATCCCCTTTTTTCTGTAATCATTGGGCCACCTTTTCCCTGTATATGCCCTTGCCGAATCCTCTGATACTAAAATCCATTCCTCTCCAGCCACCCACCCTTTCTTTCACCATCCCCTCCACTGCCCCCACCCTCCCATTTTCAACTTTGCAGTGGCAGACTCTCTTTTGATTTTGGAATCCTGCAAGAAGCATACTGTGCTTATGTAATGAACCCTGACCCATGAAATAAAGTTTACAGACTGAGGGGTGCGTGGAAGTCCCGCCCAACCAGAACTCTGCTCTGAAAGGAGAATCCCTTCGCCCACCCCATGCATCTCACTAGTCAAGTCTGCTTTTGATTTCTTATCCCATTTCACATCTCACATTCCACCCTGGATTCTCATGGATTTCTGTTTTAATAAGAAGTTGTTCAAAAGGATTTTGTTGAAAACCCACTTAAACCAAATCATGGATTTTCCACTTTCTAATTTTTGTACGATCCTCAAAAGAGTGACACAGAATGTATTTTGCTCTCTTATTGCCTGTAATCAGTGTGTTTTGTATGGAAAGAGGTGTGGCTTTTCTTACCCTTGGAGTGTGTATTCCAATTAAGTAATTCAGCAGAAACTTATGTGATTTTCAAAAAAGGTTATTTGTGTTCATTCACTTGGCCTGAATTAATGCAACCACACACACACACACACACACACACACACACACACACACACACACACACACACACACACACACAAAGATTGAATGCAGATAAAGGCAAAATAATTTTACAGAATACAGGCAATTCCGGGCAGAATTGTCCCAGATTTATACTAACTGCAGTAGTGGGCAGGAAAAAAGACATTTTACCCACTGGCTGTAATGGCAGCTTTTCGTGGCGTATTGTCCCATTCTTCATTAATTATGTCTTCTTGGGAAACACATCGGGTCACTAGTGAGGCAGCCTCTGATTCAGCCGCACCACCGTTACCTCAGAACTTAAGTAAACTGGATGCCATATTTAAAGGCCGCACCTGCACAGAGCTAGCACTCTTCAAGGGGTAGGAAGCTGCTGGGAACTGATGGTTGCCAAAGGGAGGAAACACGCTGTCCCCAGTTTTAGCAACGCCTCCCTTGAGAACCTACTGGATGCACTGGAAGCCCAGCGCAAAGTCCTCTATCCCAGCCCTGGGCCAAGACTAGCATGCAAGTTCATCAAACCAGCATAGGAAGCAGTGGCAGCAGTGGTCAGCGCCAACACCCTTCAAAAGAGAACAGCAGTCCAATGCAGGAAGAGGATGAATGGCCCCATCCGTTCTGCCAAGGTAAGTCACTCTTCTCATCACTCTCAGCCCACACACTCACAAACCCATCAATCCACAGGGACCTTACATCTCAAGGGACAACACCACTAACTTTCACACACACCCTCACACCTCCATCAAGCTCATATCCTTTGCAGCTCGTATCCTCAACCTGTCCATGGCTCTGCTCTCCACACAAACATTCCACACAGTGCCATGCATCCTGCTCACATCCTTCACATCTGTTTTCATGCAGGAGAAGCTGGCTCACAACAGCAGGGAGACGTCCCAGAGTGGAGGTGGGGGTGGCCCACATTAGACCCCTCAAACTTTGAGGAGCATGCAAAAGATGACAGTGAGGTTGGCGGCGAGCACCCACGTGAGGATGCTGCACCACATCATCCCTCTCTCAATGCAACTGTGAGTGCTCTCTCTCCTGCTTTTGACTCTGCTGACACACACTAATTATCTCCACTTTGGTTCACAGGGGCCCCTGCCAAGTGATCAACACCCTCAGCCAGCCAGTCCCTCAGCTCCATCCAGGTCTGCACCTCCAGTGAAGAGGACATCTCCTCCATTGAAGAGCTACAAATAAGCAGCCTGGAAGACCCTTCACTGCGCTTAGCCACATCCTCCACCGCCACATAGACACACACCTCCATGCGACCTAGATCTAGAGCAAGCTTGGGTTCACAATCTGGTGATCACCACACGGACACATGTCCGCAGCAGGAGTAGGTAGGTTCAGCCAAACACCCCAGTATTTGGAGGACTGATGGGGAAGAGGCATCTGTGAAGTCCGAGTCAGATGATGAGCCTCTGGATTCAGCCTTCCAATTCACCCTGGAGAGTCAGCAGAAGGCAGCCATAATCACACAAAGCCCTCAATAGTGTGGCACACAAGTCAAAGGAATGCATTTACCTGCTCTCTGATGAAGTGGTGCCCACATGTGCACATATGGAGGTCTCCATGGGAAGGATGGCTGACGCCATGGAGACCCTGGTCCAGCAGAACGCAGGGATGCGGGCTGAGCAGATGATTGCAAACTGGTTTCAAGCCATCGTAAAACCGATCATGCCATATTGTCCGCTCACGCCACCAAACACACCCGATACCCGCCATCGGACATCAGGAACCTCATTGTAATACATCAGTATGTCATTATAAGGCCAGCCTGCAGCATGTATATCCCCCCATTGAATCGTCCATCCACGTTGGCGTGTTTCACAACAGCACATCAGCAATGTGCACCTGGCGGGCTGCACTTGGTTTGGGACTGCCTACCTTGCTTTGGTCAGCACTCGCAGTCGTCAGTGCCATGCTTCACAGACAGCACCACATCACTTGAGCTGGCACCGAGTGAGATGCCAATGAATGTGATGGGCTTGAACATGTGAGCTTAGAGTGATGAGATGATTGGCATACCCTGACTGCACGGATGAGATCATTCATCCTCTGTCTCCATTGGATGGTCAACCTCTTCTGTGCAGCATTGGCACAGACCACCATTGCCACCGTCTGCCATGCTGGATTGGTTTTGCCGCTGCCCATGCTGCGGCCAGAATGGGGGTAGAGGACATCACAGCGGGCTTCCACGGTGTCCAAATGGCATTCCAGTGATGCATCATTAAACCTGGTGACTGCAGTTCTTTTGCCTTTTGTGGACATCTTCCCTGTAGTAGTGGTGGGCTGGAAGCACTGAGATGTGTGCATGTGGCTGGACTTTAAATATGGCACCCACACAATGAAGCGGTGAGGAAATGGCATGTTTCCTGAGAATGCATAAGTAATATGGCAGGTTTGGGACAATACCTGCCATCAATACCACAATTAGTGCATATCTGGGATGATTCTGCCCAAAGTCTAGGAGTCCATTGACTCTGTGTTTTGAGAAAGCTTTAAACAATGGTAAGTGTGAATCCCACTGATAACATTTGTTTCGTTCCGTCCATTCCAGGGGGAGGCCCATGTCCATGTTTATTCAATTTGGAACTTTCTGGAAACTTGATAGGGTCTGTGTTAAGTAAGCAAATGTCACTTGACCCCTTGGCAGCTATCTTAACAATGCATTAGTATCAATTGTAAACAAATAAAAGTCAGTTCCAGATGCTTCTATATGAGCTCAGTCCATGTGTAAATTTAGGAATATGACATGCCTTTCCTGGGCATGACAAAAATCAAATACATTTTTCAACTAGAATAGTTTCTTCTTTTTCCATGCTGATTGTTATTCATTAAGTTATTGCTACATGGTCACTTTTCAACCTACAATGGTCATTATTTAATTTGGTGTTGATGTAGCGAACATATAGTTACCAGCATCTGAAATGTTCACCCTTTTTAAACATTGCCACCATATTTGTTTTCTGCTAACCCTATAAAATTATTCCTGTAGCTAATGAATATTTTAAAGCCAGTGCCCCACAAACTCAGGACATAATGTTTAACATTAGATATGTTTCAGCAATTGGACAGTACTTGCTAAACAACCCTGAGTGCACTAAGAATTACACTAATGACCAACTTATGATTATCAGTTGGGCTCACAATGTGACGCTTGCAAGAAGATACATATCTTCATAAACAGGGACCAATCCTCTGCAGGGAAAAAGAACATGTCCAAAAATTGCATCTTTTGCTGAATTAAACAAATGGCTGGGGTCAATAGATCCTTGGTGCGTTCTCCATGGAAACACCTTGACCAATCAAAGTCGACTTGCCAACCAATCAACACCCTTTTCTCATGCAGTACAACTTGTTGCTCCCTTTGAAATTTAGCATTCTTGTGCCTGCTCTGATGAGTGCCAGACAGAAAGCTTCAACAGCATGTATCCTTTTTTGACAATTATACAAAACAACCCGCTCGAGCATAAAATGACACGCATTGACGTCGAGCAAGTGTCCTGACATCAACGCACAGTCGCGTGATATTTCTGTCAGTGGGCATGTGCGGGAATTGGCAGCGTGCCCGCCGACAATTAAAAGGCCTGTTAAGGTCATTAAAGTATCAATTGACTGACACTTTTCGCTGCCCATTCAACCTTACGGTTGGCAGGCAGGCAAAAAGGCCAAGCGGCCTTTGCACTTCTTAGGAAACCTCATCCACAGTGGGATGAGGTTTCCTAAAGCAAATAAAAATGAGATTAAAATTTTTAAATTTAATTAATAACATGTCGCTGCTCATGCGACGGAGTCACATGAGGGGACATGTTTTATAACGTTTTTAATTTCTTTATTTAAAAAAAAAATTCTACATCTCTTTGAGGCAGCTGTATGCCTCAGGGAGATTCTGAAGCACGCACTCACATGCATGCACGAAGTTTTTGCTCCCCCACTCACCCTCCTCCCCCTGCCCGCACAGGCAGCACTGAGTGCTGCCGCTCACATTTTATGCTTGGTGGGCCTTAATTGGCCCGCCAGTGTGAAATTGCCTTCCAGCCTTGATCACGGGCAGCTTCCCGACACCCCCATCCCCCACCCCCCAACCCTCCTGCCGAGCCTGCCCAACAAAGGCAAGAGTATTTTTAATGTAGTTAAATATCCCAAGGTGTTTCACAGGAGCATCATCAAATAAAATTTGACACAGTTAAATGAAGGGATATTAAGGCAGTTGACCAAAAGCTTTGTCAAATATATCATCTTTAAGGAGCATCTTAGAGTAAGAAAGAGAGGCAGAGAGATTTATGGAGGGAATTGCATTGGCAGCTGAAGGCACGACTCAATGGTGGAGAATTAAAATCATAAGTTCTCAAGAAGCCAAGTTGGAGGAAGGTAGATATTTTGAAGAGTTGTAGTGCCAGAGTAGATTACCGACATAGGGAGGGCAAGGCCTGAAGGCACTTGAAAACAGGGATGAGAATTTTAAAATTGAGGTGTTGCTTAACAGAAGCCAATGTAGCTCAGTGAGCATCGGAGTGGTAGTGCACAGGACCTTATATCTTTCTGGTTAGCTTATCCTTTCTCTTTACTGACTGGGCTCTTGTGTATTTCCAGCATTTTCTCTTTGATCCCACATATCCATGTCCCACTGTGCTACCCAAAGTCCCTTCAACGTAGGCATTTAAATTATGTAAAATTGTCTAGGAATTGATGCACTGACCATAACTTCTTTCATCTAGTGGGGATGGTGGGTCTTATGAGCTCAAAGACTCAGGGTTTCTTAGCGTAAGATCTTTATTGAGCTGATTGTAAGATGGCTGCTTGCAGAGAGAGACCCTTATGACAGAGGTCACTTGACTGCAGCAAACCAGCAAGGACATCTAATAATATTGCATTTCAAAACCCAAACATCCCCCTTTTCATATCAAACAAACAACACAAACCTCCCCTTTTCCCTAATAAAAAAAAGACCCAAATATCTCCTTTTTCCTAACAAAAAGAAGACAAATTTGCATGCATGATCGTGTGTAATTGTGAGTTGCCCAAGTTACCTACTATATACCTGCTGTTCTCATACATTAACAACTGTTTGTTCTTCTAGTTAGTCTCTGCACCTGCATTGCATACATAGTCTTTAAATCATGCAGGTCTCTTAATGGTGCACGTTGTCATTGGTCGCTCATCTGGGTGATGTTCCTTGTCCGGGGACTGTTGTTTCTGTGGCAATTGTTGCCATGGTAACTGTTGTTATTTCATTGCCATTGTTGGGGACAAGTGGACCTCTGAAATTGATGGTAGTTTTATACTCAGTATAGCTGGTGAGATCCCTTCTTTCTGACCGGCCGATTGCAGCTTTGCTCGTTGTTCGTATATGCCTGTGGTTGCACTGGTATATTTGGTCATTCAGTTTCACCACGTACAATTGGGGTGACAACTTCTCTACGCATGTCCCAAGTTGCCATGTGGGCTGACATCTGTTGAGAGTGATAACTGACTGGCTCAGCTCTGGCAATGGTTTGGCAGACTTGTCAAAATGATATTTGTCTTTGTGCCATTTAACATTGATTTTTTCACACACACTTGTTACTACTGGTTTCAGTAGCTTTTCTGCTATTGGAAGAGCAGTTTGAGTGCGGTGACATTAGCTTTTGAACTGGACTACTTTCCATGCCTTCAGTCGGTATGTTTCTCCACTTAAGGAGTGCCTTGTATATATCTGTGCAAGATTTGCTCAATTTCTTGTTAATTCCTTTGGTGATTTCCATTGCCAGTTCAGCCTTTGCATTCGACTCTGGATAGTGCAGAGATGATGTATGGTGTTGTATTTCCCAATGCTTTAAGAAGTGGCTGAATTCTTCACTCAGGAACTGAGGGCCATTGCCACTCATCATAATGTCTGGAATAACGTTAATGACTGAAGTGTGCTTTCAGGCATTCTACTATTTTTCCAGCCATTGTTGAAGTCAGCTGGTCTAACTCACAGTAGTCAGAATAGTACACTACAGTGATAAGATAACCAGTTCCTGTTATAGTGAAGAGGTCAACTCCCAGCTTCATCAATGGTCTCTCTGGAATGTCATGTATTATCAATGGCTCTCTATCTTATTTAGCTTGATACTCATTACAAGCACTGCACTGGCCAATGTTTTCTTTAATTTCATTGCTCATGTTTAGCCAGTAGAGCACTTCTCTTGCCCTTCCCAGACATGATTCAAACCCTTGATGGCTTGCATGGATGCACTTCAGCATCTCTCCCCTCATCTCCTTAGAGATGATGACTCTATTTTCTTTTTACAAGGTGCCACCTTGAGCTGTCAATTCACCTTGGTATGCCCAATATGCTGTTGTGACCACAGTTGTGTCATTGATGCTCTCAGGCCATCCTTTCATCACAACCTCTTGCAGCACTTGGTGAGTTGTATCTTGTTGGGTAGTTTGCTTGATTTGAGCAGGCTCCTGTCTTGTCAGCTTCAATATCTCTGCTGGATTGATAACTTCCAGGGCATGTCTAGCTGCTGCTTCACGTTGAATCTGGAAGATTTCATATTCTGTTGTAGCATCCTCAACTTTCTTCATGGGGAGTGCTGCTCTCAACAGCAACCTTGCTTGTATGTCATGTCCAGATGCTATTTCTGTAAGCGAAGTAACATTCTTTTCAGGCGCTTTGGAGCAGATAGTAGTGGTTTGAAAAAACTGCTTTGGAGTGGCTTGTGGTCACACTCCACTGTTACTTTTTCTCTAGGTATTGATGAAAATACTCAAAAGTAAAAATAATAGCCAGGCACTCTTTCTCAATCTGAGCATTGCATCATTTAGTTTGTGTTAGTGCCCTGGATGCAAATGCAACTTGTTGTCATTGTTGCATTAGGGTTGCTCCAAGGCCTGTCTCACTGACATCACACTGCAAGGTGACTTCATCATTGAAGTCATGGTACTTCAGCATTGGCATGTCATCACAAGTTGTTTGATTTTATTGAACACTGCTTCTTGTTCTGTGCCCAAATACCACTCCACACCCTTGGCAGTGAGCTTGCGTAATGGTTCATACTCCAGTAACAAATTAGGAAAGATTTTGCTAAATATTTCACAAATCAAGTAAATCATTGCACTGCTTTCACATCTGTTGGTCGTTGCATCACTGCTACAGCTCTCACCTTGTTAGGATCCAGGCGAAGACCTTTTGCTGTCAGTACATGACCAATTTACTTGAATTCAGGCATCTTCAATTGCAACCATTTCTTGTTCAGCTTCAGGTTCATATGGCGAGCTTCTCTAGCAATCATATTAAATTTTGATCATGGTCAGCTATGGCTTCTTCCATTGTGTCTCCACATCCATAGACTAGCAGATCATCCACTATGGCTTCCACTCCGGGAAGATCACTGACTATCTCATGCTGTCGGTGTTGATACTCTTCCGCAGCCATGGAAATACCATGGTAGGCATGGGGTAGTGAGATCTCTTCAGCACTTTATTTCGATCCTTTGGGTCTATGCATACTTTTAGCTTTCCAGGTTGTTTCACTGCTACCATGCTGCTAATGCAGTCTGTAGAAGTTGTCACTTTCTCGATTCCTCCATTCTTTTCCCGCTCTCTATCTTGTTTTTTAGGCTTGACTTGAGGACAGCTGGAACTCTCCTCAGCAGATGTTAAATTGGCCTTACACTCTCCTCTACTTCTAGTTGATATTCTCCAGGTAGACATCCCAAAGGTGTGTAAACACATCTTTGTACCTCCTCTAGGATCTGTTCGGCAGTCAATGGTTTTGTGTGCTGCAAAACACTGTAAATCTCCGTTGGAACATTTAGGGTTACCAGTCCAAGCTTTAGACTTGCTCCAGCTGAGATGAGTGGCTGTTGCGTACCACATATAATCTGGATATCTAAATATTCATCCTGGCCATTGCATTGGGCTCACAGACTAATTTGTGAGTATTGTGCCATCATATATCCTCAACCTTACTTTCAAGGACTTCATCTTTGGATTGCCATGTTGAGCCACTTCAAACAGGTCTGTGAGGGTCATGATGTTGCATGGTTCACCAGTGTCTATCTGACATTTCTTGTTCACTTTATGCTCTCTTACTGCGGTCATCATTGTAACAGTCACGAACTATTTATCATTTTAGAATTGACGGAGCCAAACTGTTGTATGGTGTGTTGTGTTTCAGCAGACTCTTCTGCTGGTATCTCTCCAATAGTCATGTTTTGCTTGTTTTGCTTCTTTCTAGCCAAACATTTGTGTGCGAAACACTTGTGCGCTTTGTCATACTGGGCAATCCTTCTTTTTCTTTGTATGATGTCCTCCGCAGTATTTGCATCCTGCCCTTGTCTGCGATTCTTCTGCTCTGTTGGCCTGAAATGTCTCTCAGCATAATCTACCTCCTGATCTGTTCTGCCATACTTGTTCTCTAGCTGATGTTTTACAACATCTGCATTTCTCAACATGTCTATCGCTTTCTTGAGATTAAGTTATCCCTCTTTCAGTAGACTTGTTCTCATTGAGGGGTCTCTTATGCCTAAAACAGCACTATATTTAATGAGATCATCTTTTAGTTGACCAAATTCACATGAATCTGTGAGCTGTGTTACTGCAGCCACATGCTGATGAATAGGCTGTTTTTCACCTTGAGCTGGTGTGTTGAATACATAGCATTCATAAGTTACATTCACTTGGGGTTCAAGGCATGCCTCAAGGCTTTCAAAATCTCTGTTGTCTGTTTCCTTTGTTCATCGGATAGATTTAGGGTTGAATACAATTTGTGGCAGTCTCTCCCCAGCAGTGTTAGAAGTGTGGTCACTCATATTCACACAATGACAGGAAAATTGGTGGTGTTGTAAATAGTGAGGAGGAAGCCTTAGATTACAGGACGATATGGATGGGCTGGTAATTTGGGCAGAGCAGTGGCAAATGGAATTTAATCCGGAGAAGTGTGAGGTGTCGCAAGGTCCCGCATGGGAACCAATGGGATCCAGGGCAATTTGAATCCAAAATTGGCTTAATGGCAGGAGGCAGAGGGTGATGGTCAAAAGTTGTTTTGCGATTGGAAGCCTGTGATGAGTCGTGTACCAGAGGGATCGGTGTTGGGACCCTTGCTGTTTGTAGTGTACATTAATGATTTAGATGTGAATATAGGAGGTATCATCATTAAGTTCACAGGTGACACGAAAATTTGTGGTGTCATAAATAGTGAGGAGGCCAACCTTAGATTACAGGATGATATAGATGGACTGGTAAGATGGGCACAGCAGTGGCAAATGGAATTTAATCCTGAGAAGTGTGAAGTGATGCATTTTGGGAGGACTAACATGTCAAGGGAATACACATTGAATAGTGGGACCCTGGGAAGTACGAAGGATCAGAGGGACCTTGGTGCACATGTCCATAGATCCCTGAAAGCAGCAGCACAAGTAGGTAAGGTGGTTAAGAAGGCATATGGGATACTTGCCTTTATTAGCCGAGGCTTAGAGCAAGGAGGTTATGCTGGAGCTGTAAAAAAATACTAGTTAGCCCACAGCTGGAGTACTATGTGCAGTTCTCGGCGTTACACTATAGGAAGGATGTGATTGCACTGGAGAGGGTCCAGAGGAAATTCACCAGGATGTTGCCTGGACTGCAGCGTTTCAGCTGTGAAGAGAGACTGGATAGGCTAGGATTGTGTTCCTTAGAGCAGAGAAGGCTGAGGGAGGATCTGATAGAGGTAAACAAAATTTTGAGGGGCATAGATAGGGTGGATAGGAAGAAACTATTCCCCTTAGTGGAGGTGTCAATAACCAGGGGACATAGATTTAAGATAAGGGGCAGGAGGTTTAGAGGGGATTTGAGGAAAATGTTTTTCACCCAGAAGATGGTTGGAATCTGGAACACACTGTCTGAGGGGGTTGTAGAGGCAGGAACCTTCACAACATTTAAGATGAACACCTGAAACACCATAGCATACAAGACTACGGGCCAAGTGCTGGAAATGGGATTAGAATAGATAGGTACTTGATGGTGGCAGGGACACAATGGGCCAAAGGGCCTTTTTCTGTGCTGTATAACTCTATGACTCTATAACTCTATTCACTCTGGTTTGAATTAGGATTTTTTAAAATTCATTCTTGGGATGTGGGCATGGCTGGCTAGGCCAGCATTTATTACCCATCCCTAATTGCATTTGAGAAGGTGGTGGTGAGCTGCCTTCTTGAACCGCTGCAGTCCATGTGGGGTAGGTACACCCACAGTGTTATTTGGGAGGGAGTTCCAGTTTTGACCCAGCGACAGTGAAGGAACGGCAATATATTTCCAAGTCAGGATAGTGAGTGGCTTGGAGGAGAACTTCCAGGTGGTAGTGTTCCCATCTATCTGCTGTCTTGTCCTTCTAGATGGAAGCTGTCATGAGTTTGGAAGGTGCTGCCTAAAGAGCCTTGTTGAGTTCAAACAGTGAATCTTGTAGATGGTATACACTGCTGCCACTGTGCGTCGGTGGTGGAGGGAGTGAATGTTTGTGGATGGGGTGCCAATCAAGTGGGCTGCTTTGTCCGGGATGGTGTTAAGCTTCTTGAGTGTTGTTGGAGCTGCACTCATCCAGGCAAGTTCCATCACACTCCTGACATGTGCCTTGTAGATGGTGGACAGGCTTTGGGGAGTCAAGAAGTCAGGATTCCTAGCCTCTGATCTCCTCTTGTACCCACAGTATTTATATGGCTGGTCCAGTTCTTATCCTGGTCAATGGTAACTCCAGGATGTTGATAGTGGGGGATTCAGCAATGGTAATGTCATTGAATGTTGTGGCAATGGTTAGATTCTCTCTTGTTGGCGATGGTCATTGCCTGACACTTCTCAGCCCAAGCTTGGATTTTATCCAGGTCTTGCTGCATTTGGGCATGGGCTGCTTCAGAATCTGAGGAGTCGCAAATGTTGCTGAATATGGTGCAATCCGCAGTTGAACATTCCCACTTCTGACCTTATGATGGAAGGAAGGTCATTGATGAAGCAGCTGAATATGGTTGGGTCGAGGACACGGCCCTGAGGAGCTCCTGCAGTGATGTCCTGGAACTGAGATGATTGAACTCCAACAACCACAACCATCTTCCTTTGTGCTCGGTATGAATCCAACCAGCGGAGAGTTTGCCCCCTGATTCCCATTGACTACAGTTTTGCTATGCCTCCCTGATGCCACACTCGGTTAAATGCTGCCTTGATGTCAAGGGCAGTCACTCTCACCTCACTTCTGGAGTTCAGTTCTTTTGACCATGTTTGAACCAAGGCTGTAATGAGGTCAGGAGCTGAGTGGCCCTGGCAGAACCCAAACTGAGTGTCAGTGAGCAGGTTATTGCTAAGCAAGTGCTGCTTTATAGCACTGTTGATGACTCCTTCCATCATTTCACTGATGATCAAGAGTACACTTATGGGGTGGTATTTGGCCGTGTTGAATTTGTCCTGTTTTTTTGTGTACAGAACATACCTGGACAATTTTCCACGTTGCCGGTTAGATACCAGTTTTGTGGCTGTACTGGAACAGCTTGGTTAGAGGCCCGGCAAGTTCGGGTACACAAGTCTTCAGTATTATTGGCAGAAGATTGTCAGGACCCACAGCCTTTGCAGTATGCTAATGGCTAATATTTAAGGAACGTATGCATCAATTACAACAATTATTCATTGCCGTCTGGCGCAAAAATGAAATAGGAAAGGTGGTCCAACCATGGATTACAAAAGAAATTATGGATAGTATTAGATCCAAAGCGAAGACATATAAAATTGCCAGAGAAAGCAGCAAGCCTGAGGATTGGGAGCAGTTTAGAATTCAGCAAAAGTGGGCAAAAAGATTGATCATGAAGGGGACAAAAGAGTATGAGAGTGAACTTGCAGGGAACATAAAAACTGACTGTAAAAGCTTCTATAAATATGTGAAGAGAAAAAGATTAGCAAAGACAAATGTAGGTTCCTTACAGTCAGAAACGGGAGAAATTACAATGGGGAACAAAGAAATGGGAGAAGAATTGAGCACATATTTTGGTTCTATCTTCACAAAAGAGAACACAAATAATTTCCCAGAAATGTTAGGGAACCAAGGGTCGAGGGAAAGGGAGGAATTGAAGAAAATCAGTATTAGTAAAAAAATGGTGCTAGAGAAATTAATGAGGTTAAAGGCTGAAAAATCCCCAGAGCCTGATAATCTACATCCCAGTGTACTAAAGGAAGTGGCCCTGGATATATTGAATGCATTAGTGGTCATCTTCCAAAATTCTACAGACTCTGAAGCAATTCCTACAGATTGGAGTGTGGCAAATGTAACCCCACTATTTAAAAAAAGGAGAGAGAAAAAAAAAACAGAGATTTACAGACCAGTTGGCCTAACATCAGTAGTGGGAAAAATGCTAGAGTTTATTATAAAAGAAGTGGCAACAGAACACTTGGAAAGCATTAACGGGATTAGACAAAATCAGCATGGGTTTATGAAAGGGAAATCATGCTTAATTAATCTACTGGAGTTTTTTGAGGATGTAACTAGTAGAATAGATAAGGGAAAACCAGTGGATGTGGTTTATTTGGATTTCAAGAAGGCTTTTGGTAAGGTCCCACATAAGAGGCTCGTGGGCAAAAATAAAGCACATGGGATCAAGGGTAATATACTGGCATGGATTGAGAATTGGTTAACAGACCCAAAACAGAGAGTGGGAATAAATGGGTCTTATTCTGGATTCAGGCAGTGCCTAGTGGTGTACCACAGGGATCAGTGCTTGGGCCCCAGCTATTCACAATATATATAAATGACTTGGATGAGGAAACCAAATGCAATATTTCCAAGTTTGCTGACGACACAAAACTGTGCGGGGTTGTGAATTGTGAGAAGGATGCAAGGAGGCTTCAGGACGATTTAGACAAGTTTTGTGTGTGGGCAAACAAATAGCAGATGCAATATAAGGTGGATAAATGTGAAGTTATACGCTTCAGTGTGAAAAACAGAAAGGCAGAGTGTTATTTAAATGGTGGTATATTGGGGAAATGTGGATGTACAAAGCGATCTGGGTGTCCTTGTATACCAGTCAATGAAAGTAAAAGGTAGGTTCAGCAAGCAATTAGGAAGGCAAATGGTATGTTGCCTTCATTGCAAGAGGATTTGAGTTCAGAAGTAGGGATGTCTTACTGCAGTTATACAAGGCCTTGGTGAGACCACACCTGGAGTATTGCATGCAGTTTTGGTCTTCCCACCTAAGAAAGGATATACATGCCGTAGAGGGAATGCAGTGAATATTCATTAGACTGATATTGGGGATGGCAGGACTGTCATATGAAAAGAGATTAGTTCGGCTGGGCCTGTATTCACTGGAGTTCAGAGGAATGAGGGGGAATCTGACTGAAAGGTATAATATTCTAACAGGGCTAGACCGACTAGATGCAGGGAGGATGTTTCCCCTGGTTGGGAAGTCTAGAACCAGGGGCCACAGTCTCAGGATACAGGGCAGGCCACTTAGGACTGAGATGAGGAAAACTTTCTTCACTCCGAGGGTGGTCAACCTGTGGAATTCTCTATCACAGAAGGCTGTGGAGGCCGGGTCACTGAGTATATTCAAGAAAGAAATTGATAATTTTTTGTATATTAGGGACATCAAGAGGTGTGGAGAGAAAGCGGCAATATGGCGTTGAGATAGAGGATCAGCCATGATCATATTGAATGACAGACCAGGCTCAAAGGGCCGGATGGCCTACTCCTGCTCCTAGTTTCTATGTTTCTATCCAGTGCTTTTAGCCGTTTCTTGATACAACATGAAGTGAACTGAAATGGCTGAAGGCTGGGACCTATGATGCTGGGGACATCTGGAGGAGGCCAAGATGGTCAACCCACTCAGCACTTCTGGCTGAAGATTGTTGAAAATGCTTCAGCCCTATCTTTTGCACTGATGTACTAGGTGTCCCCCATCATTGAGGATGGGGTATTTGTGGAGCCTCCTCCTCCAGTGAATTGTTTAATTGTCCACCACCATTTATGACTGGATGTGGCAGGACTTCAGAGCTTAGATCTGATCTGTTGGTTGTTTAGCTCTGTCTAACACTAGCTGCTTATGCTGTTAGTCCTGTGTTGTAGCTTCACCAGGTTAACACCTCGCTTTTAGATATGCCTGGTGTTGCTCCTGGCATGCCCTTCTGCACTCTTCGTTGAATCATGGTTATTCCCCTGGCTTGGTGGTAATGGTAGAGTGGGGAATATGCCCGGCCATGAAGTTACAGATTCTGGTTGAGTATATTTGTGCTGCTGCTGATGGCCCAGGGTGCCTCATGGTTGCCCAGTCTTGAGTTGCTAGATCTGTTCGAAATCTATCCCATTTAGCACAGTGGTAATGCCACCCAACATGATGGAGGGTATCATCAATGCGAAGATGGGACTTCATCTCCACAAAGACTGTGTAGTGGTCACTCCTACTGATATTATCATGGACAGGTGCATCTGCGGCAGGCAGGTTGGTGAGGATGAGGTCAAATATGTTTTCCCTTTTGTTGTTCCCTCAACACCTGTGGCAGACCCAGTCTAGTAGCTTTGTCTGATAGGACTCGGCCTGCTGCGTCTGTGGTGGTGCTACCGAGCCACTATTAATGATGGACACTGAAGTCCACCACCTCCAAAGTCGATGTTGAGTGCTCCCAACACAATTCTCTCCTGACTGTATACCACTGTGCTCCACCCCTGCCAGTGGGACAGAGCGTACCCAGGAATGGTGATGGTGGTGTCCAGGTAAGGTGACCTGTAAGGTATGATTCAGTGAGTATGACTATGTCAGGCTGTTGCTTGACTAGTCTATGAGACAGCTCTCCCAATTTTGGCACAAGGCCCCCGGATGTTAATAACGGGGACATTGCAGGGTTGACAGGGCTGAGTTTGCTGTTGTCGTTTCCAGTGCCTAGGTCGATGCCAGGTGGTCCGCCTGGTTTCATTCCTTATTGATTTGTTTTAGCAGCTGGACACAACTAAGAGGCTTGCTAGGCCATTTCAGGGTATGGTTAAGACTCAACCACATTCTTGTGGTTCTGGAGTCACATGTAGGCCAGACCAGGTACGGATGGCAGATTTCTTTCCCTAAAGGGCATTAGTGAACCAGATGGGTTTTTATGAAATTTGACATGGTTTCATGGTCATCACTAGACTTTTAATACGAGATATCTTATTGAATTCAAATTCTACCATCTGCCTTGGTGGGATTCAAACCTGGGTCCCCAGAACATTACCCTGAATCTTTGGATTACTGGTCGAGTGACAATACCACTAAGCCTCTCTCTCTCAACTCCAACGCACTTTGCTCAAAATAGCTGCAATTTTTAACATGGAAAATCAGGCCATTGACGAGGGTCCCTCTAAATGTATGCGAAGGGCTATATAACACTCAGATGTCACGGCCCAATGATTTTATCAGCGCACAGCTTAAAATTAATGTCAGGTTGTGGGCTGCACTCTGCAGAACCATGGTACGAGAAGCTGACTTGTCAGAAGAGGCCAAGGTACATTGAAGAAATTTGTTTCTGTTTGCACACCTGTGAGCCAGGAAGAGCAGGTATGTTCCCCACAGGTCCTACAAAGTGCCCTCGGGCCTCCCTAATCCTAGCCTCCCCATGATCAATCCGGGCATCCCCAACCTTCAATCCCTGATCATTTTCAGATCTGATCGCCAACCTCCTGATGCTAAATTCCCACTGCTGGCTACCTGTCAATTCGTGAATCTGGTATATCGGACGGGCTTCTAGGAACTTTTATTTAAATGGTGGGACCTCCAGAGTGTGCTGTTTGCTTTGAGGCTCACCCGCACTGTTCCTACACCCTTTTGGGGCCACAACCTTAACAGGAAATTTGATATTATTATTAGAAATTACACCAGCAGGAATAGTAATCTAGTCCCTTGACACATTCTGCATACTCTTATCTTGCCTATACTTCTAGATTGAATATTGTTGATACATTTCGGGTTAAAAGTGAAGCTACCATTTTCAGATCACTAAATCCACCTACTACCCTAAGTTAACCCAAAGTTAATTGTTTAAGCACCCAGATCACAAAATGAATACAATTTATAAAATGTACAAAGTAACCTCCATAAAGCTTATGATAAAACATTTATTTAAGGTTTAATAATTTATACCAGCAGACCTTGGCTTTGACAAGTAAACTGTAACATCCTGCTATGGTTTTGCTCTATGTTTTCATTGTGACCATCCATCTTGAAGTTGAAATGTTCACTTCACTTCACAGCTCAAACTTGAATTGAAAAAAAGTCCAAGTAATATGATCCAGAAAAAAACTCACCAAGCTTTATGCTTTATTTTAACTATATTTCACTGGACCTAAAATAAGCTGCCGGAAAGCTAAACATTTATGAAAAAGATATGAAAAGCTTTTTGTCCAAAAAATAAATGTCTTATTGATTCCAAAGCACCTTTTAAGTCCCCACAATATGATTCATTCCCTCATGGGGTCCACTATGGGTGTATACCAGGCTTCAAAATTTTAATGCTTTGACAATTCAGGGTGAATATTATTCATGCCATGTTCAATCTTTCATATTGTCTGTCTGGCTATTTTTTTTTTGGCTCTATTGTTTGTTCTGAGGAAGTATGATTATGTAGTAAAATCTAGAAGTAATGTATAAATAAACTCAACAGCTGCACCATTGTGTTCTTTGTATTACAAGTGACAAGTCTTAGCTCTTAACTATTAAAAAAAATGAACTGAGTGTGAAATCAAATCCCAAATCAAAGGGTTTGCAGTCCAGGTCATTACTTTCCTCAACTTTGCATTCATGGCGCTTCCCATGATTTGATAGTGGAAACACCAAAGTGAAGTGTAACAAATTGATGTATATTGTCTTTATTTTAATTTGCTAGTTATCTCTTTAAAGCTCATTGTGTTATATTTCCATCTTCACCTCATGGGCAATAAGCTGACAGAGCACATTGTCCACCTTTTTAAAAATTCTTTCACGTGATGCTAGCATCGCTGACTAGGCCAGGATTTGTTGCCCATCCCTAATTGCCCTTGAGAAGGTGGCAGTGAGCTGCCTCCTTGAATCACTGCAGTCCATCTGGTGCATAGTGCTGCTAGGAAGGGATTTTGATTCCAGGATTTTGATCCCACAACAGTGATGGAATGGCAATATAGTTCCAAGTCAGCATGGTGTGTGTCTTGGGAAGGAGCTTGCAAGTGGTGGAGTTTCCATACATCTGCTGCCCTTGTCCTTCTAGGTAGCAGGGGCCACCCATTTGGATGGTGCTGTTGACAGAGCCTTGGTGAGCTGCTGCAGTGCATCTTGAATATAGTACACACTGCAACCACTGTGCATCAGTGGTGGAGTGAGTGGATATTTAATTCGGTGGATGGTGGGGGGAGGGGAATCAAATGGGCTGCATTATCCTCAATTGTGTTGAGTTTCTTGAGTGTTGTTGGAGCCACACTTATCCAGGCAAATCATACATTCATACTCCTGACCTGTTCATTGTAGATGGCTTCGGGTAATCAGGAGGTGAGTCACTTGCCTTAGAATTCCCAGTTTCTGACCTGCTCTTCTAGCTGCAGTATTTTTTTGGCTGGTCCAGTTAAGTTCTGGTTAATGGTAATTTCCCAGGCTGTTGATAGGGGTGGATTCAGTGATGGTAATGCGATTGAATGTCGGGCAATGGTTAGATTCTTTCTTGTTGGAGATGGTCATTGCCTGGCACTTGTGTGGTGCAAATGTAACTATAATAAAACCCAACTGGTTTTCATTCCAGCAAAAGAAATCCATGTCAATGATAGCCACTGACTTGTTTTCTCCAAGGACAACTGTCTCTTCAAATGCATCTCTTTGGCCCACACCACCCTCAGTTCCAAAAAAAGTACAAGGAGCTTATAGGATTCTTTGTCACTAAATTGGAAACCATTGGTTCAACTGTTTCTGCTGCTTCTTCTCCTTCCCCTTGCCACCAAAACAAAGTTCTCCTTCCAGTCTCCTATCTGCCCTAGTTCTAAGAACATAATAAGTAGGAGCAAAAGTAGATCACACAGTCCATCAAGTTTGCTCCAGCATCAAATATAATCTTGGCTGATCTTCAGCTTCAACTCCATTTTCCCATTCACTCCCCATATTCCTTGAATCCCTGACAGAGCAAAGCTGTCTATTTCAGTGTTAAATGTAGTCAATGATGGAACGTCCACGGCCCTCCAAAGATTCACAACCCTTTCAGTGAAGAAATTTCTCCTCATTTCAGCTGTAAATGATTGGCCCTTAATCCCGAGACTGTGCCTCCTATGTTCTAGATTCCCAGCCAGGGGAAACAACCTCTCAGTATCTAACCTATCAAGCCCCTTCAAAACATTGTATGTTGCAATGAGATCACCTCTCATTCTTCTAAACTGCAGAGAATATAGCCACAATTTACTCAGCCTCTCATCACAGGACAGCCCTCTCATCACAGGAACCTTCACTGCACCCTTCCTTAAATATGGAGACCAAAACTATGCATAATACTCCAGGTGTGGTCTCACCAAAGCCTTGTACAATTGTAGCAAGACTTCTTTATTCTTGTACTCCAGTCCCCTTGCTGTAAAGGCCAACATGCCACTTTGCTTACTTGCTTGCTGTACCTCTGTTCCTTGTATGAGAACATCCAAGTCTCTCTGAACATCAACATTTAGAAATATTATACCTTCTTAAAAATATTCTGCTTTCCTATTCTTATTATCAAAGTAAATAACCTCACACTTCCCTGCATTATGTTCCATCCTTTATGCTCCATCCTGTTTCCCACTCACTTATCCCATTTATATCACTTTGCAGCCTCTTTGTGTCCTCCTGTCAGATTGTATTCCTACATAGCTTTACATCACCACTAAACTTAGGCTCCACCACTGTTCTAATCATAGCCAGTGCATCTCCAGCAATGGCCTCCATTCTTTCTTCCTCCCCCTCCCCACCCCGCCCCACCACTCTGCTGCAGAGCCACCTTAGGACTCCTTAAGGATCAACCTTTGATCCTTTCCTCTTCCCTATTTACACACTACCCTTGCCCAAACACAAGGCCTGTTTCAACATGTATGCTGATGACACCCAATTCCAAATCCCCAACCTCACTCAAGTCTTTCACCTCCTCTGTGGTGTCAGGCTACTTGCCCAACATCCAGCCTTTGACAAGTTTCAATTTTCTCTCATTCGACATTAGGAAGATAGAAACTATTCTGTTCTCCCATCTGCCATAGGCACCATACATTTCACTAATTCCATCCTCTTCCCTAGCCAATGCCTCAGGTTAAACAATCTCAACGTCTAGGCTGGGATTTTCCATGGTTACTGGCGTCGGGCATGTTCAGCGGCGTGAGTGGACAATATGGCGCGATTGGTTTCACGATGAAACCAGCTCACGATTGTCCACACCGACAGTGGGCAGCATTTCCTGCCATCAGACATCAGGAACCTCATAGTAATACATCTGCATATCATTATTAGGCCAACCTGCTGGAATCACCCACCACCACTGGATCGTCGGTCCACGTCGGCAGGAAAGCACACCATTGTGTTGCATAACAGCGTACAAAAGACGTGCACTTGGCAGGCTGCAATTTGAAGGGAACTCAGAGGTGAGTACATAGTAACAATATGCAATGCTCGCCAGGGTCGCCTGTTGAGCTTCAAGCTTGAGGAGTGTTGAGGGGGTGTCGAGGGCAGCCCTGCCATTGAGGCAATTTGTTGGGGGACAGCAAAGGCAGCCCTGCTGTTGAGGCGACTTGTTGGGGTGGGCAATCGCAACCCTGCCATTGAATATAGCTTACAAGCATTCAGGGTGGCGTTAGACTGGGCGAGGGAAGCGGCCACATAATAGGGACACCTTATGTGAAGTGAACATTCCTCTGCAGCTGAGGCAGTTCAGATCACATTGATATGATTGGAGTTGGGCTTCTAACTTATCTACCCACTCAAGTAATGCTGAGGTAGCAAAGTGCCACTAAGTGCTCCAAAGCTTTTCACACCCCCCCGCACCCGCCACCCGGTACAGACTGCAAAGTCATGAGCGTTTTAGTGGACTGCAGAACAGTTGCAATGACTGCACACATTGTACAATCTCCCTGCTAAAGCTAGCCATGCAGCAGTCACTGATGGAAGCGCTCACAGCCCTTGCACTGTCAGCATCCCGGTTTAGACCAGCCTCCCCGATGGTTCAAGCTAACAGTGCAGCCTTGCAGCGCAGGTTAGGACAATGCCTGCACCCAAGCTGAGAGCACAGCATACAGTTCAATGGGCAAAGCGGCAGCAAATCGGTCAGGTGGATAGAGCTGGAGTTGGGAGGGCTTTCCGGCAGCCATGCAGCGCACTAACCTCTGGCCATCCAAGTGGTGGCCAGTACTGTCTGGGATACATTAATTGGCCTTCAGATTTAACCAAGACAGGTTCTTAGTACACCCATGCTAACCTGTGCCTCTCTCTCTTTCTAAAGAAGAGTCATACAGACTGGCAGACCCCCTTTTTTGCAAATAGGGATTCCATGATGTACATGGCAACTGGATTTTTATTTTAGGATTCAAGTGGACATGCTGCAACCAGTTGAGTTCTAATATACCAGTTTCAGCTGGCAGTCTAGCCTTACAGAAGGTAAAAAAGTCAGTTTTCAGGGGCTGGGGGAAGAGAGGTGCTCCTCAGAGTTCCACAGAAACAACCTGGCCACTACTGGAACATTTGTTTTCATATTTCAAAGTTAGTAAAACAAAACTTATGTAACCTAATCTTCCTCCCTTAAAATAAATTTCTACAGGAATTGCTCATGGAGAGTCGCATACAATTTTACAATGAGGGCCAGCTTCTGCAGTTCCTCCTTCCTTCCACTAGTTTTCCCTCACCCTGTTGGTTGTCAGTCACGCATTCCTCCTTCAGTACCAACTTGGTGTGACAAAATTCACACATATAGTATACTGATCTTGTTATGGAGGTTCATATGTTAGAAAATGAAATTTAATAGCAGCAGTTTCTAATTCTATCTAAGTAATCCTCTCACTTCCTTAAACGCCGGTGTGTCTCGAGCTCAATGATTCTCAGCTAGAAGGATTGGAGACAAAGACATTTTCCAATGTGTGTGATCATCTGGGACGATTCGCAAATTCCCACATTCTTCAACCCCGACGCACTAACTGCACTGTCATTACCTACTCTATATTTATTTATTCATATTACAGTAGTTATTCATTTATCTCTA
The DNA here is from genome assembly GCF_017639515.1 of Carcharodon carcharias. Lineage (NCBI taxonomy): Eukaryota > Metazoa > Chordata > Chondrichthyes > Lamniformes > Lamnidae > Carcharodon > Carcharodon carcharias. The sequence goes on from NC_054472.1 coordinate 174,294,170, forward strand.
CTTCTTGATTCGCCTTCAATCAGATGGATTAAATTTGATTCCTATTAGGTACTTCTATTTCTCAGTTTGGTATGTTTAGCTTAATCCATCTATTTACTTATAGCTGATTTTTTTTTTCCTTGCCTTTTAAGTATTTTTTTTTAAGTTTAGTAACCCCTTAATCTTCTATATAATTGAACATGAAAGTGTGCATAAATAATTGAAGACTTGGCTTTTATTCCTCGTGGTCCATGTCTCCTTCATCTTTGTTGGTTACAGCATCATTAATTTTCATGTAGACTGGTCCAACCAAATTTGCAATAATAATGTTGAGGCTGAGTTCATGAAATGTAAACAAGAGAGTTTTGTAGGTCAACATGTTAGGGAACCAACGAGAGAACAGTCTAATTTAGGTTTAGTATTGTGTAAAGAATTGAAAGTTAATTAAGGAGCATGCAGTAAGAGTGTCCAGGGAATATTAATCATAATATGATAGAACTTTACATTGCGTTTGAGAGTAATTTAGCTCAAAGCTAAGATATAAAATCTACTCCATGTGGGACGCCAGGAAAATTTCCAGTGCCCGGGGCTGGCATGTGTGCAGGAAGTGTGTCCAGCTGCAGCTCCTGGAAGCTTGGGTTTCAGAGCTGGGACAGCAGCTGGGGACACTGTGGAGCATCCGCGAGTCTGAGAGCATCGTGGATAGCACATTTAGAGAGGTGGTCACACCGCAGCTGAAGCTTGAGGAAGGAAGGGAATGGGTGACCACCAGGCAGTACAAGAGAAACAGGCAAGTAGATCTGGAGACCCCTGGGGTCCCTCTCGCAAATCGGTATTCCAGTTAGGCACTACTGTGGCCATCAACATGACTCCAGGATGCTGTGTTGCCTCCCTGGTGCCAGGGTCCGGGATGTCACTGAACGGCTGCAGGGCATCCTGAAGGGGGAGGGTGATAAGGCAGAGGCCATGGTACTTGTTGGTACCAGTGACATAGGTAGAAAGAGAGATGAGGTCTTGCATCAAGAATTCAGGGAGTTAGGCAGTAGACTAAAAAGCAGGACCTCTCGGGTTGTAATCTCTCGATTACTCCCAGTGCCACGTGCTAGCGAGCACAGAAATAGGAGGATAGCACAGATGAATACTTGGTTTAAGAGTTGGCACGGGAGGGAGGGTTTTAGATTCCTGGATCGCTGGGACCATTTCTGGGGAAGGTGGGACCTATAAGACCGGGATGGTCTATATCTGAACCAGAGCAGGACTAACATCCTTGCGGGCGGCTTTGCTAGTGCTGTTGGGAGGAGTTTAAACTAATTCGACAGGGGGAGGGGACACAGAATGTTAGCAGAATAAGGACACATCATAATACGGGTTAAACAATCAAGTCAGAGGGAGTATAGCTGCATTAAGTTTCAAGGGAGTAAGGCAAGGCTGGATGGCCTCTACTTTAATGCCAGGAGTATTACAGGTAAAACAGATGAGTTAAGAGTGAGGATTGACACGTGGAATTGTGAGAGTAGCCATCACAGAGACATGGTTGAGGTAGGGGCAGGATTGGCGGCTCAACGTTCTGGGATATAGAATCTTTAGGCGAGACAGGAAAGGGGGTGAATGAGGAGGAGGCATTGCATTATTATTTAGGGGGTCAGTTACTGCAGTAAGAAGAGATGATATCTTGGAGGGGGCATCAAATGAAGCTTTGTGGATAGAGCTTAGGAATAAAAAAGGGGCAGCCACATTGTTAGGTGTTTATTATAGACCCCCAGTCAGCAGGAAATTGAGGAGCAAATATGTGTACAATTTACGGAGATGTGTAAAAACAATAACAATAGGGTAATTATATTAGGCGATTTCAACTTTCCCAACATTAATTGGGATAGACAGTGTTAAGGGCTTGGATGGAGTGGATTTCTTGAAATGTGTACAGGAGAACTCTTTAGGTCAATATGTAGAAGGTCCAACAAGGGACGGTGCATTGCTGGACCTAATTCTGGGGAATGAAGCCAGACAGGTGGCTGAGGTGGTGGTGGGCGTGCATTTTAGTGATAGCGACCACAACTTGGTACAGTTTAAGCTTGTTATGGGCAAAGAAATAGGCAAGTTGCAAAAAAATGTCTTGGATTGGGGGAGAGCGGATTTTAGTAAAATAAGGCAGGATCTGGCCAAGGTAGACTGGGAACAGCTACTTTTGGGGAAATCTACAGAAAGCAGTGGGGGGCGTTCAAAAAGGAAATGGGGAGGGTACAGGTTCAACATGTTCCCTCTAGGGTGATAGGAAGGAGTAACAAGCTCAGAGAACCATGGATGACCAGACATATTCAGGATACGATGAGAAGGAAAAGAGGCTTTTAGCAGGTATAAGGGGAGCAAATCAGCAGAGGCTTTAGTGGAGTACAGAAAGTGCAGGGTGAAGCTTACGAAAGCAATTAGGAGAGCAAAGAGGGGATATGGGCAAGCTCTGGCTGGTAAAAGTAGGGAAAATCTCAAGACATTCTATAAGTACATCAATGGGAAGAGGATAACCAGGGAAAGAGTAGGTCCCATTAGGGACCAAGGGGCCAATCTATGGGTGGAGCCAGAGTGTTGAACGAATACTTCACATCCATCTTCACCCAAGAGAATGAAGATGAAGGTATGGAATTCGGGGAGAGAGACTACGAGATTCTTGAGCAAATTGATACAGGGAGTGACAAGGTATTGGAGGTGTTGGCAGGCTTAAAAGTGGGCAAATCTGCAGGTCCAGATGATTTGTGCCGCAGACTGCAGGGGGAGGCAAGGGAGGAGGTCACAGGGGCTCTGACCCAAATTTTTAATCCCTCTCTGGCCACGGGGGAGGTGCCAGAGGACTGGAGAACAGCTAATATGGTTCCGCTATTTAAGAAGAGTTGCAGAGATAAGCCAGGGAACTGCAGACCAGTGAGTCTCACATCAGTGGTAGGGAAACTATTGGAGAAAATTCTGAAGGAGACAATCTATCTCTACTTGGAGAGGCAAGGTTTGATCAGGGATAGTCAGCATGGCTTTGTCAGAGGGAGGTCATGCCTAACAAATTTGATTGAATTTTTTGAGGAGGTAATCAGGTGTGTAAATGAAGGTAGTGCAGTTGATGCAGTTTATATGGATTTCAGCAAAGCTTTTGACAAGGTCCCACATGGGAGGCTTATAAAATAGGCAAATGCACATGGGATACAAGGTAATTTGATAAGGTGGATTCAAAATCGGCATAATGGTAGGAGACAGAGGGTGATGACAGAAGGATGCTTTAGTGACTGGAAGCCAGTGTCCAGTGGCGTACCATAGGGATCTGTGCTGGGTCCCCTATGATGCGTCATTTATATAAACGACATAGATGACTATGTGGGGGATATCATTAGTAAGTTTGCGGATGACACAAAGATTGGCCAGGTGGTTAACAATGAGGTTGAGCGTCTTGGGTTACAGGAAGCTATAAACGGGATGGTCAAATGGGCAGATAAATGGCAGAAGGAATTTAACCCTGAAAAGTGTGAGGTGATACACTTTGGAAGGAGTAATTTGACAAGGAAGTATTTAATGAGCGGCATGACACTAGGAAGTTCTGAGGAACAAAGGGACCTTGGCGTGTGTGTCCATAGATCTCTGAAGGCAGAGGGGCATGTTAGTGGGGTGGTGAAAAAGGCATATGGGACACTTGCATTTATTAATCGAGGCATAGGTTACAAAAGTAGGGAGGTCATGTTGGAGTTGTATAGCACCTTGGTGAGGCCACAGCTGGAGTACTGAGTGCAGTTCTGGTTGCCACATTATAGGAAGGATGTGATTGCACAGGATGGGGTGCAGAGGAGATTCACCAGGATGTTGTCTGGGATGAAACATTTAAGTTATAAAGAGAGGTTGGATAGACTTGGGTTGTTTTCATTGGAGCAGAGAAGACTGAGGGGCAACCTGATTGAGGTGTACAAGACTATGAGGGGCATGGACAGGGTGGATAGGGAGCAGCTGTTCCCCTTAGTTGAAGGGTCAGTCACAAGGGGACGTAAGTTCAAGGTGAAGGGCAGGAGGTTTAGGAGGAATGTGAGGAAAAACTTTTTTACCCAGAGGGTGGTGATGGTCTGGAATGCGCTGCTTGGGAGGGTGGTGGAGGCGGGTTGCCTCAAATCCTTTAAAAAGTACCTGATGAACACTTGACACATTATAACATTCAAGGCTATGGGCCAAGTGCTGGTAAATGAGGTTAGGTCGGTGGGTCAGGTGTTTCTCATATGTCAGTGCAGACTCGATGGGCCGAAGGGCCTTTTCTGCACTGTGTGATTCTGTGATTCTATGAATAAAGCAAAATATGTCATTATGGGGGTGAGTTGGCTAACGTTGATTGGGAAACTAGATTAAAAGATATGGTGGGAGATTAGCAAAGGCAAGCATTTAAAGAATCCATTCATAATTTGCATTAAATATACATTCCCTTAAAAAATAAAATACCCTGTGGAAAAAGTGGTCCAACTGTGAGTAACAAGAAGGGAGGAGATGGGGTAGTCGGACTCTCACTGGACTCGTAATCCAGAGACCCCCAGGGTCATGCTCTGGAGAACAAAAACAAAATTGCTGGAAAAACTCAACAGGTCTGACTGCATCTGTGGAGAGAGAGACAGAGATAATGTTTTGAGTCAGTACAGGACATACCTGGACAATTTTCCAAATGGCCAGGCAGATGCCAGTGTTGTAGCCGTACTGGAACAGCTTGGTGGGACTTTGTCTCCACAACGATTGTGTGGTGGTGACACCTACTGATACTGCCATGGACAGATGCATCTGTGACAGGCAGGTTGGTGAGGATGAGGCCAAGTATGTTTTTTCCCTCTAGTCGGTTCCCTCACCACCTGCTGCAGACCCCGTATAGCAGCTGTGTCCTTTAGGGCTTGGTTAGCTCGATCAGTTGTGGTGGTACTTTTGTTGATGGAAGTGGAAGCCCCCCGCCTAGAGTCCATTCTGGGCCCTTGCCAGCCTCAGTACTTGCTCCAAGTGGTGATCAACATGGAGGAGCACTGAATCATCAGCTGAGGTAGGGCAATACGTGGTGATCAGCAGGATATTTGTCCTCATTTAACCTGATACCTTGAGACTTCTTGGGCTCCAGAGTTGATACTGAGGACTCCCTCCCGACTGTATACCACTGTGCCACCACCTCTGCTGGGCCTGTCCTGTCAGTGGGACATTATCTGTAACATATGATTCCATGAGGATGACTATGTCAGACTGTTGTTTGACTTGTCTGTAAGACAGCTCTCCCAGTTTTGGCACAAGCCCCCAGTTGTTAGTAAGGAGGACTTTGCAAGGTCAATAGGGCTGGGTTTGCCGTTGTTGTTTCCAGTGCCTAGGTTGGATTGCCCGTCCGGTTTCATTCCTTTTTATTGACTTTGTAGCAGTTTGATTCAACTGAGTGACTTGCTCGGCCATTTCAGAGGCCACTTAAGAGTCAACCACATTGCTGTGCTCTGGAGTCACATGTAGGCCAGACCAAGTAAGGACAGCAGATTTCTTTCATTAAAGGACATTAGTGAACCAAATGGGTTTTACAACAATCAATAGTGATTTCATGGTCATCATTAGACTTTTAATTCCAGATTTTTATTGAATTCATCTTTGAACCCGGATCCCCAGACCATTATAATAAAGGCAAAATACTTTGGATGCTGCAAGTCTGAAACGAAAATGAAAAATGCTGGAAAAACTCAGCAGATCTGATAGCATCTGTGGAGAGAGAGACAGAGATAACATTTAGAGTCCATATGACTCTTCTTCAGATCTCCACATCTGCTTGGTTATGTGGAAAATTGTCCAGGTATGTTCTGTACCCAAAAAGCAGGACAAATCCAACCCGCCCCATTATTGCCCTATCAGTGTGCTCTCAATCGTCAGTAAAGTAATGGAAGGGGTCATCAACAGTGCTACAAAGCGGCACTTGCTTAGCAATAGTCTGTTCACTGACGCCCAGTTTGGGTTCTGCCAGGGCCACTCAACTCTTGACCTCATCGCAGCCTTGGTTCAAACATGGTCAAAAGAGCTGAACTCCTGAGGTGAGGTGAGAGTGACTGCCCTTGACATCAAAGGCGCATTTGACTGAGTGTGGCATCAAGGACCCCTAGCAAAATTGGAGTCAATGGGAAACAGGGGGGGAACTCTCCACTGGTTGGAGGTATACCTAGCACAAAGGAAGGTGGTCGTGGTTGTTGGAGGTCAGTCACCTCAACTCCAGGACACCTCTGCAGGAGTGCTTCAGGGTAGCATCCTCGGCCCAAATATTTTCAGCTGCTTCATCAATGACCTTCCTTCAATCATAAGGTCAGAAGTGGGGATGTTCGCTGATGATTGCACAATATTCAGCACCATTTGCGACTCCTCAGATAATGAAGCAGATCATGTCCAAATGCAGCAAGACCTGGACAATATCCAGGCTTGGGCTGACAATTGGCAAGTAACATTCACACACACAAGTGCCAGGCAATGACCACCTCCAACAAGAGAGAATCTAATCATCAACCCTTGATGCTCAGCAGCATTACCATCACTGAATCCCCCACTATCAACATCCTGGGGGTATCATTGACCAGATACTGAACTGGACTAGCCATATAAATACTGTGGCAAAAAAACAGGTCAGAAGCTCGGAATCCTGCAATGAGTAACTCACCCCCTGACTCCCCAAAACCTGTCCACCATCTACAAAGCACAAGTCAGGAGTGTGATGGAATACTCTCCACTTGCCTGGATGAGTGCAGCTCCCACAGCACTCAAGAAGCTTGACACCACCCAGAGCAAAGCAGCCCACTTGATTGGCAGCACATCCACAAACATTCATTCCATCCACCACCTACACACAGTAACAGCAGTATGTACCATCTACAAGATGCACTGCACGAATTCACCAAGGCTCCTTAGACAGCACCTTCCAAACCCATGACCACTACCATCTAGAAGGACAAGGGCAGCAGATAGATGGGAACACCATCACCTGAAAGTTCCCCCCAAGTCACTGACCATCCTGACTTGGAAATAAATCACTGTTCCTTCACTGTCACTGGGTCAAAATCATGGAACTCCCTTTGTGACAGCACTGTGGGTGTACTTGCACCACATGGACTGCAGTGGTTCAAGAAGGCAGCTCACCACCATCTTCTCAAGGGCAACTAGGGATGGGCAATAAATGCTGGCCCAGCCAGTGAAGCCCACATCCCATGAATGAATATAAAAAAAGTTAAATTAAAGCTAGAGGCTTATAATGTTGCTAAAAAGAGTAATGAGCCTGAGGATTTGGAGGATTTTAGAATTCAGCAAATTATGACCAAGAAATTAATAAATAGAATATAAGAGTAAAGTAGCAACAGGCTGAAATAACAGATCGGCTATAATCCAAGTTAGTGGTATCTGTAAATCAACTAAGTGTAATCACTTCCTAGTTGAAATTCATATATTAAGATTTTCATCAGTGTAAGTATTTACATAAAAACTGTGAATGCAGTGGTAGGAAAACTGAGAGTGAATGAATGCACTCACTTCCCATCACTTAATGCTGTTTTTGAAATACCAGCACTACTATACTGCGAACAATATCTTCATTAGTTTTGCAAACTTAGGATTGAATAATACTTTATGCTGTTTTTCTTGTATTCATGCAGCATACATGTAGTGCACTAATCTTGCCTATTTTAAATGGTCATTAAATGTTATAGAGGTTCTCATGTTAGGAAATGAAGTTTAATGGCAGCAGTTTCTGTTTCTTTTGACTGACCCACGTCTGTGAGTGAAGGTAATTGTTTTCACTGCGTTCCTCACATTTTTTCTAATGACAGAATATGAAATTCAACAAAAAGTGAATGTCAAAAATGTCATGCCATATGAGAGTCAAATTGCCCACACCTATCAACATACCTTTTTTATTCATTTACAGGATGTGGCTGGCTAGGCCAACATTTATTGCCCAACCCTACTTGCCATTAAGAAGGCGGTGGTGAACTGCAGCAGTCCATATGGTGTAGGTACACCTACAGTGCTGTTAGGAAGGGAGTTCCAGGACTTTGACCCAGCAACAGTAAAGGAACTGCGATATATTTCCAAGTCAGGATGCTGAGTGGCTTGGAGGGGAACTTCCAGGTCGTGGTATTCCATGTATCTGCTGCCCTTATCATTCTAGATAGTAGCAGTCGTCGGTTTGGAAGGTGGCCTAAGGAGCCTTGGTGAGTTTCTGCACTGAATCTTATAGATGGTATACACTGTGATGGAGGGAGTGAATGTTGTGCAATTGGTGCTAATCAAGCGGGCTGCTTTGTCCTGATTGGCGTCAAGCTTCTTGAGTGTTGTTGGAGCTGCACTCACCCAGGCAAGTGGAGAGTATTCCATCACACTCCTGACTTGTGCCTTGTAGATGGTGGACAGGCTTTGGATAGTCAGGAGGTGAGTTGCTTGTCACAGGATTCCTAGCCTCTGACCTGCTCTTGTAGCCACAGTATTTATATGGCTAATCTGGTCAATGGTAACCCCCAGGATATTGATAGTGGGGATTCAATGATGGTAATGCCATTGAATGTGAAGGGTGATGGTTAGATTCTCTCTCGTTGAAGATGGTCATTGCTTGGCACTTTTATGGCACCAATGTTACTTGCTACTTGTCAGCCCAAGCCTGGATATTGTCTAGGCCTTGCTGCATTTGGACGTGGACTGCTTCAGTATCTGAGAAGCCTAGAATGGGGCTGAGCATTATGCAATCATCAGCAAACATCCCCATTTCTGACTTTATGGTGGAACGAAGGTCATTGATGAAGCAGCTGGAGGTGGTTGGGCACAGGACACTACCGTGAAGAATTCCTGCAGTGATGTCCTGGAACTGAGATAATTGACCTCCAATAATCACAAGCATCTTCGTTTGTGCTCAGTATCCCTCCAATTAGCAGAGAGTTTTCCCCCTGATTCCCATTGACTCCAGTTTTGCTAGGGCTCCTTGATGCCACAATCAGTCAAATTCTGCCTTGATGTCAAAGGCAGTGACTCTCACCTCACCTCTGGAGTTCAGCTCTTTTGTCTGTGTTTGAATCAAGGCTGTAATAAATGAAATACTGCTGCTGCAGATTCAGCAAGGAAGCAGTTACAGAGCTGTGCATCTGCTTCAAGAAAACGTGCAGTCAACCTCCACCATTGGCACAGCATTATTGACAGTCAAGGTGACTCTCCCAGCAACTTTTATGCCTCCAATTGCTTCCAGGTTGATGCAGGATACATGTAATTCAATTTCCTGTTGACAGATCTATCAGATGGGGGGGTTGATGAAATAGTCTGCAGGCCCAAGACCTGCATCTCCTTTCCCACAGAGTAGGACAATGCTGCCCTATTCCGACACACTTTTGGCTTTCCCAAAGTATATGATGTAATTGTTTGTGAAAATCGGGCCTCTCATCCCTGTGGCACAAAGTAATGTCTGGCACAAAAGTGTCCTACATCATCTAGTGATAATCAGCAATGTGTGATGCAGCTCAAGGATCACTTCCCAAAGAAAAGCCATTAACCATTTCATTTTCTGATAATCATTTGAGGCAGAAACAAAGGAAGTTTGCACAGTTGACTCCTTGGAGATTATGGTTACCATCTTTAACCGTCACTAATGATACCTTTTACTCCTTACTCCCATATGCCTTACTCCATGGAAGCTTCCATATTGAATAATAATTAGCAAAATATCTTCAAAGCGAATCAAGGGTTTAAAATAATTGCTGTGGGCAGAGTAGTCTGGAAATGGTTAAAAAGTACATATGACAGATTTGTGTACAAGCTGCAATTTATCCAGTTTGCAAGTGAAGGAACATAACTTGAGTTGTAAAAGTTTCCTATATGTAAAGTTTACAATGTGACAACAACATCAGACATGAGTTGGAGTCTGTATTTGGCCTATACCTAGTAAATATTCCAAGAGCTGTAAGGTTGTATAAATTATTTGAATGGAGCAAATAGATTATGAGACAAAAATGGAAAATGCTGGTAAAACTCAGCAGGTCTGACAGAATCTGTGGAGAGAGAAACAGAGTTGATGTTTTGAGTCTATATGACCCTTCTTCAGAGCCACAGAGAAGTAGAAATATAATTAAATGTATACTGTTTAAGGGGGGGTGGAGCAGGTGAAGCTGGATTGAAGGCCAGCAATAGTTGGGGGCAAAGGAGAGACTGACAAAGATGTCATGAACAAAAGGACAAAGGGAGCGTTGATGATAGCAGTAAAGACTTTGTTGCATCTATTCTCAGGGCGGTATACTTGGCAAAGGAAGCCATTCAATACCCTTAAATTAAAAGCTTCCTTACGCATTTCAACCCGGGTCATCTGGATATTTGCGGCAAGTATTATTGTGTCAGTCATCTCACCTGCTCATCTGCCAGGAAAGCTGTTTCTGTGGATGGTATCCTTCAGTACTAAAGAGGACAACCTTCCTTCTAGCAGCATAAGCTCCAGTACATCATTGCAAATCTATTAGCCTAACTTCAGAAGTCCCTTTTGCCCAGAAGCTTTGGATAATAATGCAGATGTTTAAATAGCTGCTGGAGCTCTTTGAACAGCCTCACATAACCCTCTGATAGAACACCCACTATGCAGTTGACACCGAATAGATAAACTAACCCTAAATATCAAAAAAAAAGTCTTGCAAGTGGAACACTTGGAAGCAATTGTGTGGCATCATTCACCCTTACTTTTCACATGAATTCCCAAGTTAAATTCTCTATATCTATAAGAAAAAGAAAAGCATAGATAAATATGTCAGGTAAATAAAACATTTTCAGTGAAAGTGTAACCACATTTAATTAATCGCTGGAGCTTGTAATAAAAATGGTTTATTCAGAATAAATCACTTCCAAAACAATAGAGCACAGATAAACAATCATTGCAATGCCTAACTTTATTGAAGGCAAGCCTCTGAAGTAGGCTCCAATGGTATGATACTAAATTAAGATAAATACATTTCCCTATGGACGGGTACACATTTTACTATTAAAAATAAATGGGATATTGGGTTGAAATGGAAATTCTAAATGTTAATGTATCTGATTGTTTGTTGGGCAGTGCTCAATAATCTATACCCAACCATCATTCAGTCTAATATGACATCAACCATTAAGTTACAAGGATAAGAACAGATATAAATTACTCTTTGCATTTGCATTATTAATAAATTCAACTCCATTATAATACCCAACAACTCTTTACTGACCAGGCAATTTTTGGGAAGCTAACATGAGAAAGGTAATTAAATTCTTGAGCTCTGAGCCATTTCACCATAATGTATTTTTCATTGACCAGGAAAAATTATGGGGCCAATAATGTGAAATTTGGTGCCAATAAAGCCAGTGTGAATTGAGCACAGGTGACCCATATTATTTGGTGCTAAGCTTTTTGTGTGCTCATCACACATATCGCAAGATAATGTGGTGAAGAAGTATGTGTGGTGCCAAGGGTCTGTGCAACAGGGTTGCACCAAATTTGTTAAGGCCTCAAAAAATGTTATTAAGGTCCTTGCTCTATAATATGCTCATAGTAAACTCTTACAGAATAATTCAAGATAAGTCTTTTGAGTTAAACTACATGCACTTTTCTAGGATCGAAATAATGCAATAGAAATCAAAACTAACAGCAGAAGTTTTTAACAGATATTAAGAGAAGTGAAGGTTAAAGAGGAATGTAGGCCCTTTGACACGTGTAAGCGAGGCAATAATGGACAATAATGCTGAAAAGAGAAATGTGTTGCTGAAGCTTTTTGTCTTGCACTCATCAAGACAAGCACACAAGAATGCTAAATTTCAAACGATCACAGCAATTTATACTACAGGAGAAAAGCGTGCTGATTGGTTGGGAAGTGGACTCTGATTGGTCAAGGCATTGTCATGCAGAAAGCAATGAGGAATGAGAGGCTCCCAAAACTTCTGGGTAGCTCAATTCAAGGCTTATAGTTTCATGTTGCTTTCTCCATGGCGATTCAGGTTTACTTCCTACTTCCCCCAAGCATTTTCTTATAAGACAAATCAATTTGAAAGTTATTTACTTCTGTAGGGACCATCCATAAGTATGCCACAGTCCACTGGAGAATTTTCCTCAGCTCCAGCTATTCTCAGAGGTAAAACTTACATTCACCTTCCTGAACGAAGAAGACGGCTCAGTAAAGTCGTCGCAGTCCAACATTTTGAGGATCAGCAAATCCTTTTATTTTGGCTTGTATGACGTGAAGCCCACAGATAGCGCAGCCTCCCAGTCCTTCCTGTCCTCTATCATGGAGGTCTTAGATGACAGTACACAGGAGATTCTGGACAAACCGTTAACTCCTGACAAACTGACTAAGGCCCTTAAGTCTTTCGATAAGAGTAAAACTCCCAGTAGTGACGGCTTACAGGCTGAGTTGTATTTGGCTCTGTGGGACTGGATCAGCCCAGACCTGCTAGAAGTGTACGAGAATATGCTTCTGGCTGGCAGCGTGTCAGAATCCATGAGGTAAGGCACCATCACCCTCATCTACAAGCGGAAGGGGGAAAGGAAGGAAATTAGAAATCGGCGACCCATTTCACTGTTGAATGTGGGCAATAAGATTCTATCCAAGGTCATCGCCAATCAGGTCAATTCTGCACTTCAGTTGGTGATCCACACTGACCAGACCTATGTTGTACCCGGCAGGAAGATCTCTGACAGCCTTGCGCTACTCAGGGATACGATTGCCTATGTACAGGACAGGGGTGTGGATACCTGCCTCATCAGCCTGGATCAGGAGAAGGCCTTTGACAGAATATCGCACACCTACATAGTGGATGTGCTCTCCAAAATGTGTTTTGGGGAGGGAAACCACACTGGATCCAACTGCTCTACACTAACATCAGGAGCGCAGTTTCAATCAATGGGTGGGAATCAGAAAGCTTTCCATTTAAATCTGGAGTCAGGCAGGGCTGCCCTCTCTCCCCTGTCCTGTTTGTATGTTGCATAGAACCCTTTGCTGAGTTCATCAGGAAGGATCCGGGCATAAAAGGAGTGACGATCTCAGACAGTGGAGGCACTCAGGTCAAAGCCTCCCTGTACATGGATGATGTCACTGTCTTCTGCTCAGGTCCGCAGTTGGTGCACAGACTGATCAACATCTGAGACCAGTTTGAACTGGCCTCGGGAGCCAAGGTAAATTGTGGCAAGAGCAAGGCCATGTTCTTTGGGAACTGGGCTTTGTCCCCTTCACCAAAGGGTCAGACGGCCTGAAGGTGCTGGGGATATGGTTCGGAGGGACCGGGGCATGCATTAGAAACTGGAAGGAGCAAGTGACTATGGTGGAAAGAAAACTGGGCATGTGGGAGCGACGCTCCCTCTCCATTGCGGATAAGAACCTGATCATCAGGTGTGAGGCACTCTCAGTGTTGCTGTACATGGCATAGGCCTGGCCCATTCCTCATTCCTGCATAGTGATGATTACTCGAGCCATCTTTCGCTTTATCTGGAGGTCGAAAATGGATCAGCAGGGAACGCGATATACACTCTAGATAAAGGAGGAAAAAACGTGCCCAACATTGCCTTCATCCTGATGGCCACCTTTGTGTGTGGCTGCATTAAGTTGTGCATAGAACCTCGATACACAAACACCAAGTGTCACGACGCGCTGATGTTCTACTTGTCCCCGGTGTTGCGAAGGATGGTTCTGGCCACGCTGCCGTGGAACGCTCCAAGTAGTTGGACTGTGCAGTACCGCCTGCCCCTCGTGGAAAAATTTATGCAGAGAAATACCTTTGACCACAAGTCCATCAGGCAGTGGTCGGCAGGTAATGTCCTAAGGGAAAAAAGATGGATCCTGTCGGATGGTTCCCTGAGCAGGCTGTCAAAGTAATTTGGCAGAATGCCTTGTCGCCAGAACTTTCCAACAAGCACCAAGATGTCGCTTGACTGGTGGTGAGAAAGGCCCTCCCCGTCAGATCCTTCCTACACGCCAGGAATCTCACCCCCTCTGCACGTTGCCCTAGAGGTGGCTGTGGCGGGGAAGAGGCCATTGTTCACCTCCTTGTGGAATGTGCCTTTGCAAAGAAGGTCTGGAGAGAGATGCAGTGGTTTTTGTCGAGGTTCATCCCGAGCAGTGCTGTGATACAGGACTCTGTGCTCTACGGGCGGTTCCCAGGGATGCACACCGAGACAAACATCAACTGCAGCTGGAGGATCTTTGGTCTGCCCGAAACCTGTTGGTCTTCCAGTGCAAAGAATTGTCCCTGGCCGAGTGTTGCAGGTTGGCACATTCCCAGGTCCAGGGTGTGCTGAGGGATGCACTAAAGCTTGGGGCAGCCGCCGCAAAGGCACAGTGGGGAAAGGTCGCTGTCTAAGACCTTTCTGCCATAGTGCACTGAGGGGCTGGGAATTGTATAGACCCCTTGGGATGTATGACTCACAATTAATGTATGCATTGAATACTAGATGTATCATAATTGTATTGAAGCACCTCAGAGTGCAACATGATGTTTGTCGATAGTGCAATGGTATTGGAGTTATCTGACTGTCTGTAATGACCATATTGAAATGACTGTAATGTTCATTGATTGTATTGAAGCACTTCGTGATCCATGTGGAAAAGTTAAATATGATTGCACTTTTGTGATAGCCATTTAGAAATGCTTTGTAATGTTCTTTCAGGTATTTTATGAATATGGTATATTTTTCCAAAAAAAAACTATAATTCCCTTTCTTGACTGATGTGGTTTCTTTTCCAATGCTTCCAAGCTAATCTGCTGATACTTCCTTTTGCAATGAGACATTGTGAGGCCCACTGTAGATTCTTCCACTAGCTTCAAACTAGGTAATATTTCAGCTTCTGTTCCTCACAAGATCCAAATTGGGATTAAGTCTCACTCATTTTCCATGCAGTCAATGTTGAAGTTAGTGTTTACTCTGCTTACTATGCAGGTCTGTCTAAGTGTCATTTAATTTGGCTAACTACTCTCATTGAGCTGCAAACCACATGAGGTCCAAGCTGCAACTACAAACTTCTCACAGCAAACACCCAGATAAATAGAAACCAGACCGCCTTCCTAAGAACTTCCAGAGAACTTTTCCACCCAACTTCATGATGACATAATCTGATCTGGATTACCCTTAAACTGACCTTTAAATTAATTATCCATGATTTACAATTTCTCCAGCTAAGTAAGCCCACTCGTTGTTTTATAGCTGCATCTCTTCTATTCTGAGTCTATTAAACAAACATGGATAACCTGCTGAACTGCCATTTCTTTAGGTGTTCTGGTGATCACTAAAACCCAGCATTTTATTACCTTATCTTCACAACAATAGTCTTCCCATAACTAAACATTAGCTCTAAAATTTGAACATGAACCATGAACTAGATATTCACAACAGGAGGTATGGTACATTCTGTAAATGGGAGAGAGAAATTATAAAAGAATACAGGCAGACTAAGTTGGGACTGGTGCCAAGGTTTGGAGAGCTGTCCCACACAAGTCAAGTAACAATCTGGCATAATCATACTCACAGAAACATACTTAAGGACCAGCATCTAAACTCCCCCATCACCATCCTTAGATATACCCTGACCCACCAGCAGGACAAAGGTACTACAATAGTATTCAGACAAAGATGATTCATCTTGGGAGTCCTCAACATGCACTCTGGATCCCATAAAGTCTTTCCGATCAAACATGAGCAAGGACATTTCTTGCTAATGAGCAATGCTGAGTCACTGGAAATGTTCAAGATTGAGTTTGATAGATTTTTATTAATAAGGGTATCAAAGGATATGGAGCAAAGGCAGGTAAATAGAGTTGAGGTAAAGGTTAGCTGTTAGCTAATTTAAAAAAAAAACCCTGAGTATTGCTGGCAAGGCTGGCATTTATTGTCAACCCCTGGTAGCTTTTGAGAAAATGGTAGTGGACCTTCTCCTTGAATCATTGCAGTTTGTGTTGACCACCTTTTTGAAACAACTGAGTGGCTTACTAACCATTTCAGAGGACAATTAAGAGTCAACCATGTTGATATTGCACTGGAGTCACTTATAGGCCAGCCCAGGTGTGGTCAGCAGGTTTCATCCCCTAAATGACATCATGATATCATGGGGTTTTACAACAATCTGCCAGGTTCGTGGTCACCTTTACTGGTATGCTGCGAATGATGGTGATGGGGGGTTGCGGATGCAGTGGAGTGGGTAGAGAATCTAATGTAGACCAAAGTATGAGGGCCAGTAGGTGTTTGCTGAAGTTATGAGCTTTTACTTTCATGAGCTTGTACTACATGCACATTGTAACATATTAGCACAGATGAAGGATTGGTTGGCTAACAGAAAGCAGAGAATCGGGATAAATGGGTCTTTCTCAGATTGTCAAGCTGTAACTAGTGGAGGGATCAGTGCTGGGTCCTCAACTATTTACAATTTATGTAAATGACTTGCAAGAAGAGAGCAAATGTATGGTAGCTAAATTTGTCAATGACACCAAGATAGGTAGGAAAGTAAGTTGGTAAGTTGGTAGAGAGACTGCAAAAAGGTATAGACAGGTTAAGCGAGTGGGTAAAAATTTGGCAGATGGAGTATAACATGGATAAATGTGAACTTGTTCATTTTGGCAGGAAGACTAGAAAAGCAGTAACCTATTTAAATAGAGAAAAATTGCAGAACACAAGGGTATAGAGGGATCTAGGCGTCCTAGTACAAGAATCACACCAAGTTAGTATGCAGGAACAGCAAGTGATTAAGAACACAAATGGAATGTTGGTATTTATTGCAAGGGGAATGGAATATAAAAGTAGGGAAGTTTTACAGCAGCTGTGCAAGGCCTTGGTGAGACCACATCTGGACTACTGTGTGCAGTTTTGGCCTCCTTATTTAAAAAAAGATATAATTACTTTAGAAGCAGGTCAGACGAGGTTTACTTAACTCATTCCTGGGATGAAGGGCTTTTTTAATTTATTCATGGGGCATGGGCTTCGCTGGCTAGGCCAGTATTAATTGTCCATCCCTAATTGCCATTGAGGGGTGGTGGTAAGCGTTATCCGGAAAGGTTTTTTTTAACAGGTTGGGCCTATACCCATTGAAGTTTAGATGAATCAGAGGCACTCTTATTGAAATATATAAGATTCTGAGGGGACTTGATAGGGTGGATACTCAGGGGATGTTTCCTCCTGTGGGGGAGACTAGAACTAGGGGACATAGTTTAAAAATAATAGACCTCCCTTTTAAGACAGAGATGAGGAGAGCTTTTTTCTCCTAAAGGGTCGCCAGGTGTGTGGAATTCTCTTCCCCAGAAAGTAGTGGAGGCTGGGTCATTGAATTTATTCAAGGCAGAGTTAGACAGATTTTTGTTAGGCAAGGGAGACTAGGGTTATTGGGGCGTGTGGAGGTAGGTGGGGGGGGGTGTGGTTGCAGACAGGAAAGTGGACCTGAGATCACAACCAGATCAGCCATGATCTTATTGAATGGTGGAGCAGGCTCGAAGGGCCAAATGGCCTAATCCTGTTCCTATGTTCCTATGGATGTCAACATTTAGTTTTGATATGCACAGCCAGTACTGAGGACAAGTTGGTCATCTAATCTAATTTGGATTTGAATCACAATACCTTCCTAAGGAGATTTTTTAATATAAAATATCAGCTTTTAGGACAGCTGGTATATATTAAAATATGAGTCAAAGAACTATTTCAAACTGCAATTGCATTAGTTTAAAATCCTCTATTCCATAAAATTGAAGACATATTTCCACACTACAGCTTTAAGATACCATTTTAGTTTGTTATCTCTTAAATAATGTTTACAGTATACTTCTAAAATTTCCAGCTAAACTGGCAAATAGTTGGCTCTGTTTGAGATTATTGCCCTCTTTTCATCCAGTCACTTCAAGTGTTGAATCATTATTTTTTGTCCTTACCCCTTTCAGAAGCCTGTCACAATACACACTGTGCCCTGGATGAGAGAGCAGAAGGCCTGCTGCCAGAACTCTATCAATACTTCTCTGTAATGGACCATTAGGAGGTGCAAGAGGGTAAGCAATCAGATTGAATTGTCTTGTAATTTTTTTTTCAGTACCTCCTTCTGATTGTCTGTTTACCACATGCCTCTTGCTTTAATGACTCAACTAAAACAAAGAACCTGCCATGTATTTGTGCTCAATGATGCAATGCATTGGTACAACAGTAGGCTGTGCTACCTTGCCACCAAGGCACCATGTTCCATTACCAAAAGCGAACCTGTCAATTTTAGGGAATATTTACCTAGTCAATTATAGGAAAGTTTTTGGGTTATATAAAACCAGAAATGCCACAATTACTTCCATTTATTATAAATATATGACCACAATGACATTTTAAAAGATTTGATGAGCTAGAATTAACTTCTACTTTGATACTGACCTCAATTGAATACTTAAAAGTGTAATACAGGACTGGAAAGTCAGTAAATGAAATGAACCAGTGAATAATTTTGCCAACAAAGTCACGTGAACACAAAACCACATGATGTTCTGTCTGTATGGTTCAGTGGTAGCACTCTCACCTATCAGGTCAGGAAGGATGTGAGTTCAGATGCTTCTCCAGGGCTTAACATTTAATCAAATGCTGAATGGCTCACATTTCTGTTTTTTATTTTATGAACCGAGCTGATATTACTACTGGACAAGCCAGATCTCAGGGTGGAACCCAGCTTGATAGATCCTAACTTTTATTTGTTTGTTTAGATACGTGGAGAATGGCAACTGAACAGAATCACACGAGTCAGCTGACTAGCTTTTAACAAAAGAGTAAAACATTTATTAAACAAGAAAAAATGAATTATATTACAATACTCCTTCACCCACAATTATACCTTTACAGATATATACAGATTTGTAAGGATAACACAAGTTACAAAAGCTATCTTATACTCTAATGTTCACAGTAAGTACACAATCCCTGTAAACCAATAGGCGATTGGTCAGACACCACTCACTGAAACCACCCCAAACAGATGGTATCGATCTCTTCTCAACTCCCCCCAGACGCTTGTCACACCATGAGTCAACCAGTCTCATTGAACTCCATCTTTCACACGAAGATTTCCAATCTCCACTTTCTAAGACCTACCTCTGGAATCTTCTCCCAAACCAAAGTTTTCTCTCAGATGCCTTCCACAAGAGTCAACCTCCAGGGTTTAGAACACTTCTTCCGATGTTCCTCTCCTCTGGATCGCCTCATTCATTCAAGCTTTCTTCCATACACCCTCTCTCACTGACTCAGCCATGATAACACCACTGATTCACATGCCTATAGTAGAGTTACAGACCTTCAGCTATCTCCTTGGACCTTCTGGATTCTCGCAAGCCATTTTTGCTTTAAGTCTGCTTCCAGCAGATTTCTTCTCTTTAAACTTAGAGCCTAACTCACTGCTTCTCACTTTCACTTCCGCAGAACAGGACCTTTTTCAGATTCCTGTCTTTGTCTTTTGACACAATTGTCCTCTTGGAACCTTTGCTATTCCACTCCCCTGGATTTGGGGGCTTTCTTCTTTAATTTCTGGAAACTGCTCCTGAAATTCCTTTTCTGTCCAGCCTCTCTGCAATCCTGACTTCAACTTTAGTTTGGGACTTGCTATCTGCTCCCCTGCTAGCCAGCCTCTCTAGCATCCTGGCTTCAACTGAGCTGAAACTGCTTTTTTAGTTTTCTCTGTCTCTGCTCTCTGAACCCCCGTTGCTTTGCAGCAGCACAGTTTTTTTAACCTTGTGATAAAAACAAAAAACTGCAGATGCTGGAAATCCAAAACAAAAACAGAATCACCTGGAAAAACTCAGCAGGTCTGGCAGCATCGGCGGAGAAGAAAAGAGTTGACATTTCGAGTCCTCATGACCCTTCAACAGAACTTCAGCCAGTTCTGTTGAAGGGTCATGAGGACTCAAAACATCAACTCTTTTCTTCTCCGCTGATGCTGCCAGACCTGCTGAGTTTTTCCAGGTAATTCTGTGTTTATTTTGGATTTCCAGCATCCGCAGTTTTTTGTTTTTATCTCTTTGTTTAATTGACTGCCACTCCTCTTCAAGGAATGCCTACCTTGAAGAAGTTTTGTTCCTCTCTGCGACAAGATTTTCGTATCTCTCTTTTGCCTTGTTCAACTTCATTGCTTTCCCTTTCTCTCCTCCAGTTCTGTTAAAGGGTCATGAGGACTCGAAACGTCAACTCTTTTCTTCTCCGCTGATGCTGCCAGACCTGCTGAGTTTTTCCAGGTAATTCTGTTTTTGTTTTTTAACCTTGTGTTTGTTTTAACTTCAAGAGTCGTAAAACCTTCAATAAAATGCAGGCATCTTTTAAAGTGAAACTAAAACCCAACTTCTCATTTTCTTAACACACAAATACAGAAAGACAAATCAAACTTAAACATTAACGCTAAAACTCATTCCTAACGCCCACAAATACAAAATAATTTATTTAAACTATCTCTATTCCCTAACTTTTATTAACTTGCATTTATATAGTGTGTTTCACTAACTCAGACCATGCCAAAGCACTTCAGAGCCAATGATGTATTTCAACAGTGTAATCACTGTTATAATGCAGGTACCATGTCGGGCAAGTCTAGCAAGTAAGTAATTAGCCATGTCCACAGAGGATCTAGGGATCTTTGTCCACTGGAGAGACACAATTGGTTATATATAGCTTGAGGGACACCATTCCACAAGCGTGGATCACGGCAAGGAGGCAGACCTCTATGAACTACCACAGCTGGTATGGGGTTTGAACTCATGCCCATTTGCATCATTTTGCATCACACTCTAGCAAGTACAAAGGGCACAATTTTCAACTATCACTTATGCAGTAGCCTAATGGAGCAGATTGGCCACCCATTATAGAAACAACACTATTTTAATTGCATTAATCTGAAGAGAGTGACAATTTTGCAAGTTCTATCAAGGGCTATGGGAGATTAATGTAGAATTATAGTCCATAATCTCGATAATCTTTGAAATAATAAATCAATGTGATCTTAAGTTGGATGATATCTCATGGGAGTTAAAAAGAGTTGTTAGTCCAGTCTCCCTATGCACAAAACACCATCTCTGTTGTAAACAATCAGTGTACTAAGTGGTAGGGTGCAGAGCTATCTCAGGTGGCAGGAATGAGAGAAAACTAAATTGCTATTTTTGAGCTGTATAAACTGATCACCATGTCTGTTCCATACAGTCATGTGCCTCATGCTTACTCAAAGCGTGTTGCCAGAATCAGAGAGGAAATCATGGCCCAGCTCCTGAACATTGTTTAGAGGCTGCTGAAGTAAAGATGATGCTGCATGAGGTGAGTCACAGGAGGGTAGCCCTTTATAGCACTCCATGACACAATCACCATCACCACCATCTTAGGGATGGGCAATTATTGCCAGTGATGCCCACATCCCACAAACAAGTAAAAACATTCACGTGTTAAGTCACAAATGACCATTGCTATCATTGGATTAATAGAATTTCCCTCTTTGGGGAAGAGTAGCAATAGAGCAAGACTTCTACCCACTCTGCCAACTCAACCCTGTCTTAACCTATAAAAATGGCCAATTTGCCATTAAGGGTGATCTGTTAGTGGATTCCCCCACTGAAAAGTGAGCACTATAATACCAAAAATGGAATTAAGGGAGTGTTGTAGTGAGGCTGCCACTGCACCATCAGAAGAGGAAGCTTACAAAAACAGGAATCTCGGTGATGAAAAATTATCCCAGCTTTGTAGGCCTCAGCAAAGGAGGCTAAATTGAAGAGAGTGAAGGTCTTGACTAGACCCTCTCCCCAGCTACAAAACCTTTGACCACTACCACAGGCATGAAGTCACTGGACAGCCCTGGTGGATTCAGAGTTTGAAATTTAATACAATTATTACTTTACTAAACAAAGCATTTATGTAATCGTTTTGATGCTGGTTACATTTGCAAAAATGATGACACTACTACTTTTTTTCTATTCATTCATGGGATTTGAGCATGACTGTAAGGCCAGCATTTATCCCTCACCAATATTTACCCATAAGATGGCAGTGGTGCAATCACAATGCTGTTAGGAAAGGTATTTCGGGATTTTTACCCAACAACAGTGAAGGTGTGATAAGATAATTCCAACTCAGGATGGTGTGTGGCTTGGGGGGTGATCTGCAGATGGTGGTGTTCCCATGCACCTGTTGCTCTTCTTCTTCTGGATGACAGAGGTCAAAGGTTTGGAAGATGCTGTTGAGTTGCTACAATGAATGCTGTAGATGGTACGCACTGCCACCACTGTGCAGAACTAAAGGTGATGGATGGGTCACCAATCAAGTGTACTGCTTTGTCCTGCATTGTGTCAAGCTTCTTGACTGCTTTTGGAGCTGTACTCATCCAGGCAAGTGGAGAGTCTTTCATTACACTCCTGACTTATGCCTTGTAGATTGGGATAGGTTTTGAAGAGTCAGGAAGTGAGTTCCTCGCTACAGAATCCTCAGTCTCTGACCTGCTCTTGTGGCCACAATGTGGCTGATGCAGTTAAGTTTCTGGTCAATGGGAACATCAAGGATGTTGGTGGTTGGGGATTCAGTGATGCTAAAGGAGATAGTTAGATTCTCTCTTGTTGTGATGTGTCATTATCTGGAACTTATGTGGCACAAATGTTACATGCCACTTATTATGCCTGAATGCTGTCCAGGTTTTGCTGCATGCGGGCACGTATTGCTTCATTTTCTGAGGAGTTGCAAGTGATGCTGACCTTTGTGTAATCACCAGCAAACATTCCTACTTCTGACCTTATGTTGGAGGGAAGGCCACTGGTGAAACTAATGAAGATGGTTAGGTTCAGGACATGCCATACTCCAGAAGCAAATAGCTCCACTTGGAATGTAAGTTCACCAGTACTTAAACACAAGCAGCAGACTTGGATCCCCTGCGGCAGGTTTGACTGTCAGATGCCTTTATAGCATATGCAGATTGCCGGGTTTGTCCTACATTCAAAGTATAAGTGACAACATATTGCACAACATATAACACAAGACTATAGACAAACATGTTTATCCAGGCAGCTGTTTCATAACTCAGGGGTGAGAGCAAGGTCTAAGTGACCCCTGCACACAAGACCCCATGTCGTACACTTGGAGTGCTGCAGTTGGGGAGGGGGAAAGATGGGGGAAGGAGGACATTTCAATGTAAACTTGTCCATTGCCAGTAGCTGTATTGTGGGTCAAAGCCCCCTGTTGACAGGGGGCCTTGTGGAACCACAGCCTGTGGTTCAGACAGTGCAGGGAAGTTTAGTCCATTGGAATGAGTTGAGAAGTCAAATGCTTTTGACCATTAGGTAATCACTGCCATTGCAGTATTCGGAGGGAGGTGGATTATGTTTTTTTTCATTCATTCAGAGGATGTGGGCTTTGTTGGCTGGGCCAGCATTTATTGCCTATTCCTTGTTGCCCTTGAGAAAGTGGTGGTGAGCTGCCTTCTTGAACTGCTGGAGTCCATATGGTGTAGGTATACCCACAATGCTGTTATGAAGGGATTCCATGATTTTGACCCAGTGACAGTGAAGGAACAGCAATATATTTACAACTCAGGATTGAGTGACTTGAAGGGGAACTTCCAGTTGGTGGTGTTCCCATCTATCTGCTGCCCTTGTCCTTCAAGATGGTAGTGATCGTGGGTTTGGAAGGTGCTGTTTAAGGAGCCTTGGTGGATTCCTGCAGGGCATCTTGTAGATGGTACACAATGCTGCTACTGTGTATCGGTGGTGGAGGCAGTGAATCTTTGTGGATGTGATGCCAATCAAGTGGTCTGCTTTGCCCTGGATGGCATCAAGCTTCTTGAGTGTTGTGGGAGCTGCACTCAACCAGGCAAGTGGGGAATATTCCATCACAGTCCTGACTTGTGCCTTGAAGATGGTGGACAGGCTTTGGGGAGTCAGGAGGTGAGTTACTTATCACAGGATTCCTAGGTAAGAATTTTCTCCCCGTCAGGCGGGCCGGTTGGGAGCAGGCGCAGGCGGCCACGGAGCCGATTGCCATCTGCGATCGGCTGCACGCTGCCATTTTATGTGGGTGGGCTAATTAAGGGCCACCCAGTGTGACACACACCCAGAAGCGCTCAGCACTACCTGTGCAGCTGGGGGGGGGAGGAGGGAGATTCGGGGTCTGTGCTCTTTCGTGCATGCGCGTAAAAGAGCATAGAAATTTACCTGAGGCATGGAGCTGCCTCAGGGAGATTAATTTCATTATGAAACATTGAAAAGAAAAAGAGATTAAAAAATTATTCAGACATGTCCACTCGTGTGACAGTGTCACGTGACCTGGGACATGTTCATGAATTTTGATAAAAAATTTTATTTCATCAATAAACCCTTTGTGAAATCTCTTCCAGCCCATGGATGAGGATTCATGAAAAATGCGAAGGCCACCTGGGCTCTTCGCCTGCCCGCCAACCTTAAGGTTGGACGGGCAGCCCTGACAATTACTTCAATCAGTTTATTAGTGTCCTTAACTGGCCTTTGACTGTCCGGCGGGCGCACAGCCGACTCCAGTGCACACCCGCCGAACTAAAGATCAGACTGACGCGCGGTGACGTCGGGACACACGCCCGACATCACCGCGCATCATTTTACACATCGGCATGCGGGGCCCACCCCCACACACCAAACAAAAGATTCTGCCCCTAGCCTCTGACCTGCTTTTGTAGCCACAGCATTTAGTGGCTAGTTCAGTTCAGTTCCTGGTCAAAGGTAACCCCCCAGGATGTTGACAGTAGGGTAATCAATGATGGTAACGCCACTGAATGTCAAAGGGCAATAGTTAGATTCGCTCTTGTTGTCAAGGGGACAGAGATATTCGGGCAATTTGGGACTAGATGCGGGAATGGAGAATGAGGGACCCCAGACACGCAGTAGAGAGAGTTTGTGCTGTGTGGAATCTAATGGTCTAAAATTTTCAATACCGAAAAGTTACAAGTAAATATTAATTTATGTATCACAGATCCCTCTTAAGCAGATATCATTTTGCTAGGCAGAGTCCCCTGCCTAGCTTTCTAAGAATCTGTTGATAGTTAAGACTCCAATATTTTGTGTGTTTTGCGCTCCTTTCAATATTGCAGCTGCTAATCAGTTCATTGTTCATATTTGGCCAGCACGGCTCTAAATCATCCTCTACAAGTAAACCTGAAACAGGACTTTCTATATTAAAGCCCTGAGTTATCACTCTCCAGTGCCCGCTCCCTGCTGTGGTAAATGAGTGAGATTCCCCCTAAACAGGGGCAGTTCAGGTTGGGTACTGGTCACTTATATCTTGTACCCTAGCTATTTCATGGTGCCATTTATTAAACACTGGTGTCCGCATATGGCACTAAATACAGAAACATAATTTCATTTTAGGATACGTTTTGTATAGGCCTCCTAAGGTAAGCACAGTAACACTTGAATAGTGCAGCCCCTTGCTAAAGTGATATTGTCCATCGTCTTGAAAGGAAGATTCCTCCAGGTGAGCAGACAGCAGCAGCCTTTTGTTTGTTTTTCTGCCGGGAAGTGGAGCTTAGGACTCGGTGCTACTATACAGGATTGATTTGGTGTTTGCGATGAGACTGGGAACTGTATCATAGGTTAGAATGTACAGTGTTAATAGCACAGCACCAGGAATGTAGTTTAAAGAAGAGTCTGGGAAAAAGTCTAACAAGAGGGATGGACACTTATATTTAATACACTTTCACTTGTATAACTCAGAACAGAAATAAGCCGTTCAACCTGATAGGTTTGTACATAGGAATGGGGGTGAGGGCTGGCACTGTTTTTCAGAAGAGCAGGGGAACTTTCCCTGCAGCCCTGCTAGCCATCAACCCGCATCACAAAAGCGGGTTATCCGGTGAAGGTCATGTGTTGTTTGTGGGAGCTTCATGTGTGCAACAGTGGCTGGAGCTCAAAATTACTTTATTGGCTGTATTGTCATTGTTCATAACTACCAGATGTCTCAAAGCGTTATTACATTCCAGTCTTTCTTATAAAAAGACTTCAGCAAAAAGACAGGTAGAGAAATCGAAGAGAGTCACAGGTTAAATTAATCTGGAGACCGTTAGTTGGGAAACTACATGATGATCCCTTCCTGCCCACACCACCTAATGTACTTTGAGAATTCTATTGCCTATTGCATATATTGATGCATTTTAAAGGACAATAAATAAGTTGTGAGGTGAGCTCAGGTATAAATTAACTGTTTTTTAAGATTGAGCTTAACCACAGATTTTAATCTCTATCATGAATGTTTAACCTATTCATAACATCTTATATTACCAACAAACATCAGATAGTTGTGGATTATAGTAATCACTGCTGCGACATTTTTTGGTCTGAGAAATTGGCAACAAATTGAACAACATGAAATGAGCTAAAGAATCAATACTGAGATGAAACACAGTGCAAGATCAGTGATATCAAGAGGATAATTACCTTCATTTCTCTCTCCACAGAAGCTGCTTCATCTACTGAGTACTTGCAGCATTTAAGTTGATACTTGAGACATTTAACTTGGACAGGTCCGTTCTCAATCTACAGAAATTGGTCCCTTCCAATTAAGTTATTTTATTGTTCGATATTGCACTGTGTCCCATTCCACAGCCAGTTGAAAGCTCATGGCCAGGATTTTACAGTCAGCGTGCGGGGGTAGGCTTGACACGCCGGCGTGTAAAATGACGCGCGATGATGTTGGGTGTGTGTCCCGATGTCATCGCCCTGTCTTGCGATGTTTCATTGAGCGGAGGCAGCTCTGTGCCTCAGGGAGATTGAAGCATGCGTGCAAGAGAGCGCTGGACCCAAATTTCCTTCCTCCCCCTGCATGCTCAGGTAGTGCGCTAACGCTCGCATATTACGCTGGGCGGGCCTTAATTGGCCCGCCCGCGTAAAATTGCAGTGTGGAGCCAATGGTGGTCGGCTCTGCGACTGCCCCCGCCAAGCCCGCCCAACGCGGGAAAAATTCAGGCCCATGTTTTTCGCAGAATGAGCTGTTCAACATAACTTCCTCTAGGTTTGGCTTGAACTCAAAACCTTGGCATTACACATGCCTCAACCCTGCCATTAATGTACCACGTGCTAACAGATTGTGCCATGAGAGCAAAGCAGTGCTCATTTGCATACATATTTTAAGTTGTATCATCTCATTAGAGGTACTAATTTTTTTCGATTGAGTGGCAAGCACTGAGGTTATATGGTAGTTTGCAGAAGTAGTTATGTGACTATCGAAAAGCCGGTGAAATAACCAACGCCCCATAGTTTTGGGCTGTGTCAGGGAGGGAGTGTTCCAGGCCGGGGAGGGGCGGGGGGTGCCCAACAATGAAGCTGAGCACTAACTAACTGTAAATCCGCCAATGTGGCACATTAACACTGTGGTGTAAGCTCATATTTTGAAGTTTAGAGTGAGCTTGTATTGGCAATTATGCTGGCTGAATTTTTAACTTAGTTTGCTAAGGTTAAATAAACAGCAAGCATAAATATAAGCAATAAATTTAATATTAAGTTTCTTCTCTAATGCTGGAGAGAATGAAACTGTACACTATTAGGACTAGCACTTATTAGGGAGTCAAACCACTGAGCAAACAAACAGTGCATATCCCTTTCTTCATTTGTCAACATTCCATCAGATTTATTTCCCAGCATTTACATTAGGTAAACAAGCATAGATTTTTTTAAATTAAATATTTCTTCTATGACCTGGAGCCCATTTATACCGTGAAACCTTTGACAGCAAGTTCCTGCCTGTCCAACTGAGATGGGTGACCAAAGAAGCAAACAATAGGTGAAAATGAAGTCTCGAACTGCTGGCTATTACTACGAAATGCAGATACCAATTTCCAACCTGGTACCTCCTGCTGACCATCTTTCTGTATATTTTGGGCTTTTACAAGGTAAAAGATAAAAAAAGGAGGTATGTGGCAAAAGAAGCTAAAATCATAATATTCAAGGCTACCAATCTACAGCTTTCATTGGACAGAAAATTGGCCAGAATGGGGGAATCTGAGCAGCAAAATGTCAGTCAAATACCCAGGATACTATGTAATTAAGACCATAAGACATAGGAGCAGAAATTAGGCCAGTTGGCCCGTCAAGTCTGCTCCGCCATTCAATCGTGGCTGATAAGTTTCTCAACCCCATTCTCCCGCCTTCTTCCCATAACCTTTGATCCCCTTGCCAATCAAGAACCTATCTATCTCAGTCTTAAATACACTCAATGACCTGGCCTCCACAGCCTTCTGTGGCAATGAATTTCATAGATTCACCACCCTCTGGCTAAAGAGGTTTCTCCTCATCTCTGTTCTAAAAGGTCTTCCCTTTACTCTGAGGCTGTGCCCTCGGGTCCTAGTCTCTCCTACTAATAGAAACATCTTCCCCACATCCACTCTATCCAGGCCTTTCAGAATTCTGTAAGTTTCAATCAGATCCCCCCTCATCCTTCTAAACTGCATTGAATGTAGACCCAGAGTCCTCAAACGTTCCTCATATGTTAAGCCTTTCATTCCTGAGATCGTTCTCGTGAACCTCCTTTGGACTCTCTCCAGGGCCAGCACATCTTTCCTGAGATCCGGGGCCCAAAATTGCTCACAATATTCTAAATGTGGTCTGACTAGAGCCTTATAAAGCCTCAGCAGCACATCTCTGCTTTTATATTCTAGTCCTCTCGAAATAAATGCCAACATTACATTTGCCTTCCTAACTACCAACTCAACCTGCAAGTTAACCTTCAGAGAATCCTGGACTAGGACTCCCAAGTCTCTTTGCACTCCAGATTTCTGAATTCTCTCCCCATTTAGAAAATAGTCTATGCCTCTATTCTTCCTACCAAATTGCATGACCTCACACTTACCCACATTGTATTCCATCTGCCACTTCTTTGCCCATTCTCCTAACCTGTGTAATTCCTCCTGCAGCCTCCCCACCTCCTCAATAGTACCTGTCCCTCCACCTATCTTTGTATCATCTGCAAACTTAGCCAGGATGCCCTCAGTTCCTTCATCTAGATCATTAATGTATAAAGTGAAAAGTTGTGGTCTCAACACTGACCCTTGCAGAACTCCACTAGTCACCAGCCGCCATCCTGAGAAGGACCCCTTTATCCCCACTCTCTGCCTCCTGCCAGACAGCCAATCTTCTATCTATGCTAGTATCTTGCCTCTAACACCATGGGCTCTTATCTTACTGAGCAGCCTCCTGTGTGGCACCTTGTCAAAGGCCTTCTGGAAGTCCAAGTAGATAACATCCATTGGCTCTCCTTTGTCTAACCTACTCGTTACCTCCTCAAAGAATTCTAACAGATTTGTCAGGCATGCCCTCCCCTTGATGAAACCATGCTGACTTTGCCCTATTTTACCATGCACTTCCAAGTATTCTGAAATCTCATCCTTAATAATGGACTCTAAAATCTTACCAATGACCGAGGTCAGACTAATTGGCCTGTAATTTCCCATCTTTTGCCTCAGTCCCTTCTTAAATGGGGGGGTTACATTAGCGATTTTCCAGTCCTCTGGGACCCTCCCTGACTCGAGTGATTCCTGAAAGATCACCACTAACGCCTCCACTATCTCTTTAGCTATCTCCTTCAGAACTCTGGGGTGTAATCCATCTGGTCCAGGTGACTTATCCACCTTCAGACCTTTTAGTTTTCCTAGCAGCTTCTCCTTGGCAATGGCCACCATACTCACCTCTGCCCCCCAACTCTCTTGAACTTCGGGGGTGTCACTCGTGTCTTCCACTGTGAAGACTGAGGCAAAGTACCTATTCAGTTCCTCCACCATTTCTTTGTTCCCCACTACTACTTCTCCAGCATCATTTTCCAGCGGCCTAATGTCCACATGTGCCTCTCTCTTACCCTTTATATATCTAAAAAATCTCTTGCAATCTTCTTTTATATTACTGGCTAGTTTACCTTCATATTTAATCTTCTTCCTCCTTATTTCTTTTTTAGTTGTCCTCTGTTGGTTTTTGTAGGCTTCCCAATCCCCTGGTCTTCACCACATTGTATGCTTTCTCTTTAGCTTTTATGCTGTCCCTGAGTTCCTTTGTCAGCCATGGTTGCCTCGTCCTCCCTTTAGTATGCTTCTTCTTCCTAAGGATGAATTTTTGCTGTGTCTCCCAAATTACTCCCAGAAACTCCTGCCATTGCTGTTCCACTGTCTTTCCTGCTAGGCTCATCTCCCAGTCAATTCTGGCCAGCTCCTCCCTCATGCCTGTGTAATTGCCTTTATTCAACTGTAATACCGTTACATCTGATTCCAGCTTTTTCCTCTCAAATTGCAGGGTAAATTCTATCATACTTTGGTCACTTCCTCCTAAGGATTCCTTCACCTTAAGCTCCCTTATCCAATCTGCCTCATTACATGTCACTAAATCTAGAATTGCCTGTTCCCTAGTGGGCTCCACCACAAGCTGCTCCAAAAAGCCATCTCATAGACATTCCAGAAATTCCTGTTCTTGGGATCCACTACCAACCTAATTTTCAGTCTACCTGTATATTGAAATCCCCCATGATCACTGTAACCTTGCCTTTCTTACATGCCTTTTCTATCTCCTGGTGTAGCTTGTGCCCCACATCCTGACTACTGATCGGAGGCCTGTACATAACTCCCATTATGGTTTTTTTACCTTTGTGGTTCCTCAACTCTACCCACACAGATTCTACTTCATCTGTCCCTACGTCATTTCTTCTATCGATTTAATTTCATTTCTTACTAACAAAGCAACCCCACCCCCTCTGCCAACCTGCCTACCTTTCGATAGGATGTTTATGCTTGGATATTGAGCTCCTAGTCCTGATCCCCTTGCAGCCATGTCTCTGTGATGCCTACCACACCATACCTGCCAATTTCAATCTGCGCCACAAGCTCATTTACCTTATTTCGTATACTGCGTGCATTGAGATACAACACCTTCAGTCCTGTATTTCCCGTCCCCTTTCTCATTGTTGTCCCTTTATCTGATGTGCTTGAAGTTACATTCCTAGCCCTTTCCAAACACTCTGTCCTACTTTGTATTCTGGAGACTTTAATACCCTCCCCTGGGCTCTCCTTTCTTTTCAGTTTTTTCATAATTTTCCATGAAGTTGAATCCACTCTCTTACACGCTAACCTACTGCTTTGTTTCCCATTGGTCATACTTCTTGGAGTTTTACCTTAACCCCCCCACCCCCCACTTTCTAGTTTAAATTTCTGTTAACTTTAGAAAAAACATTATTTTACTAATTCAGTCATCATAGATCAGTGGACCTTACATAGTTGCATTGTGCTCGGGCTCGCAAAATGTGAATTGATCCCTCAATTTACATCCTATTTTAGCCTGAGCAATTTTGCTCATTTCTTATGACTGTCTTATTGACAAGTCCTTAGCAAACATCTCAATATACTAATTTTGCATGAAAATAGAGGTAAAGTTTAAATTTAGCATTTTCTATTGGTATACTGGGCAGTTCTATATTCCTCCGCAGACCTTGCAATGTACTTTACACAGAAATGTGACATATTTAGAAAATCCCACTGAGGCAGCAACCTTGTTTGTAAATAAGGCTTATGAGTAGGGCTGCCAACTCTGGTTAGGTATATTTCTAGAGGTTTCATCTCAGTATTCTCCAACTACTCTCTACAGCCAAATAGATTTATTTTCCAATCACCAATATTTTCATAACTATTAGACAGAAGTGTAATAAGAAAAGGCAGAAGAAACATAATTTCTTTTAATGCCCTCCTACGAGTTTGTTCCTCAGTAGTGTCCGCAACATTGAACTTAATTACTGGACACTCTTGGTAACCTCATACAGTAACCTTTTTTTTTTAATTGTACAGGTGATTGTTTAAGTATGCAGTCCCTTTAATTTTTTTTTTGCTTGCGTGGCTCCATATGCATGATAATTGAAAGGGGTTGACTTTCACCTGGCCTACATGGGAGCTTTTGGGTTGCAGCATGGCCTTGCGGCCATGCAGCTTAGATGGATATTGTTCATAACCTTACTTCCACCTCAGCAACTTCCATTCTACTCCTCTCTTGACCGACCACTCACCTTGCACCCTCTGTAAACTCAAATTCACCCATAAATCTGCTGGTTGTATCCTAATTCACCCTAAGTATCCACACCTATCCATCTACATTGGCTCCCAATCCTGCAAAAACTCAATTTTAAAGTTCTAATCCTTGTTTTCAAATCTCTCCATGGCTTCACCCCTCCCAACCTCTGTCACCCTACAATTCTCCAAGATGTCTGCCCTCCTCCAATTCTGGCCCCTTCATATCCTATAGTAGCAGTAGAGAAAAATGTCAAAATGTCCTGTCGCTCATCACCCCTGTGCATTGACTCCCAGTCCAAAAATTTTCTCTAAACCCTCACCTAACCAACCCATGGCATAATCTCTTCCTTTTTCAGTAACATCCTCTTGTACATCCTTGCTTTTCATACTATCTTTAGTACTACTTTCATTGTTGCAGTTAATGGATATGGTTCACCTTGGAGACTTGTTACTAATGGTGTAATCCAGGGATTGGTCCTAGATTAATTGCTCTTCACAGTCTTTATTCATGACTTGAACAGTGGGTGTACGGTATGTTAGTTTTCAGATGACACCAAAATCTATGCAAGGATTTAAGATGGTAGAGGATTGAAATCCTATCCAATAAGAAGTGAAAAATTTACTTATAGCTATGGGAAAGGAGCAGAAGTTGGATAATTTGATAGCTTTACCAAAGAGTCGACCCATGTATAATGTACCGCCTTCTGTGCTGTATCATTCCATGATTTTATGATTTGGATATGCCGGGTGGGCAGGCTACACATTGGCAAATGGCATTTAATGTAGGCAAATACAGTGTCACTAATGTTGGTAGGGCCAACACAGTGTGTAGCCCGCTTACCTAATTAATGGCCACTTAAGGGCCTCATCCACCACTGCTGGTATTCAACCAGTGCTGAGTGGGGGATTCGCCACACAGAAGCCCAAAAAAGCAATCACAGCAAGCTCCCAGGCGGGTTCTGTCATTTAAAGGCACTCAGTGCCTGATTGAGAGACCAGGCATCAGGAAGGGAGGGCTGCCAAAAGCCATCCCTCTGTCTTGCCTCTGAACCCCTTTCCTGCAAGCCCCACCCCATGACCCCCATCCTGTCACCTTTGGCCTCGAGTCCCTTCTTGATCCAGGCATCTGGTGGGTGCATTGCTTTCAGCTGCCATCATTCCTGGTGGTGTTGACTGCCAATGGAGCACTGTTGGCCTCTGATTGGGCCAGCAGGTCTTGAAGTTGGGGGAGAGGGGCTGCTGAATTTCTGCCCCGAGGTCCTTAATCCCAGGGAAGGCCCGACAGATAGGCCCGTTTCTTCTGGATTAAGTTCTGTCCACTGTTTGTGATGCTATTCCAGCTGGGTGGGTTACTGTATAATATTTAGAGTTATAGAGCTGTACAGCACAGAAAAAGGCCCTTTGGCCCATCATGTCCAAACCACCTATCTATTCTAATCCCATTTTTCAACACTTCGCCAGTAGCCCTGTATGATTTGGCGTTTCAAGTGCTTATCTAAATACTTCTTAAATGTTGTGAGGGTTCCTGCCTGTACCACCCCCTCAGGCAATGTGTTCCAGATTTCAACCTCTCTCTGGGTGAAAAAGGTTTTTCTCAAATCCCTTCTAAACCTCCTGCCCCTTACCTTAAATCTATGCCCCCTGGTTATTGACACCTCCACTATCTACCTTATCTTTTTACCAATACATTAATGCTAAAAGGTTAGTTAAGGAAAAAGTGGGACCTATCAGAGATGAAGATGGAAACTTGTGTGTAGATGCAGAGGCTGTGGGAAGGGTTTGAATGAATATTTTGTCTCTGCATTTACAAAGGAAAGAGAGGATGTCGATATAGTAGTCCAGGAGGAACACTGCAAGATATTGGACAGGATAGTCATAAAGAGAGAGGAAGTACTCGAAGGGTTGAAATCCTTGTAAGTTGATAAGTCACCGGGGCCAGATGGATTGTTTCCGAGGCTGCTGAAGGAAGTCAGGGAGGAGATAGCAGATGTTCTGAGGATGATTTTCCAATCTTCACTAGATACAGGGGAGGTACCGGAGGACTGGAGAAATGCA
Source organism: Carcharodon carcharias (assembly GCF_017639515.1). NCBI lineage: Eukaryota > Metazoa > Chordata > Chondrichthyes > Lamniformes > Lamnidae > Carcharodon > Carcharodon carcharias. The sequence goes on from NC_054472.1 coordinate 174,328,195, forward strand.
AATGTAGTTCTATTGTTTAAAAAGGGATCAAAGGAAATGCCAAACAATTATAGGCTAGTTAGTCTTACATCGGTGGTGAGCAAATTAGTAGAATCAGTCCTGAGAGATTGGATTAACTGTCATATGGAAAGGCATGGACGAGTCAGGGATGGTCAGCATGGATTTGCTAAAGGAAAATCTCGCCTCACAAATTTGATTGAATTCTTTGAGGAAGTGACAAGAAGGGTTGATGAAGGTAGTGCAGTGGATATTGTGTTCAGATTGGTCAGGAAAGTAAAAGCCCATGGGATTCAGGGTAATGTGGCAAACTGGATAAAAGGTTGGCTTTGTAACAGGAAACAAAGGGTAATGGTCAATGAATGGTGTTGGAACCCTTGCTGTTTGTGTAATATATTAACAATTTGGACGTGAACGTGGGGGGCACGATTGGTAAATTTGCGGATGACACAAAGATTGTCCGAGTAGTGGATAGTGTAGAGGATAGCCATAATCTCCAAAACGATATAGATGGGTTGGTGGAGTGGGCGGTAAAGTGGCAGACGGATTTTAACATAGAGAAGTGTGAGGTCATACATATAGGGAAGTCAAACAGTTACAGGGATTACAAAATAAATGGGAATATACTAAGTGGGGTAGATGAATTGAGAGATCTTGGCGTACAAGTACACAGGTCCCTGAAGGCAGCATTCAAGTAGACAAGGTTGTAAAGAAGGCATATGGAATGCTCTCCTTCATTGGCAGAGGTACAGAATATAAAAGTAAGGATATAATGTTGGAATTGTATAAAACACTGGTGAGGCCACAACTAGAGTATTGTGTGCAGTTCTGGTCAGCACATTACAGGAAGGACGTAATAGCTCTGGAGAGAGTGCAGAGGAGGTTTACAAGAATGTTCACAGAATCTTAGAATCACAGAATCACAGTGCAGAAAAGGCCCTTTGGCCCATCGAGTCTGCATCGACACATGAGAAACACCTGACCTACCTACCTAATCCCACTTACCAGCACTTGGCCCATAGCCTTGAATGTTATGACGTGCCAAGTGCTCATCCATGTACTTTTTAAAGGACGTGAGGCAACCCATCCCCACCACCCTCCCAGGCAGTGCATTGCAGACCGTCACCACCCTCTGGGTAAAAATTGTTTTCCTCACATCCAGCCTAAATCTCCTGTCCTTCACCTTGAGCTTATGTCCCCTTGTGACTGACCCTTCAACTAAACGGAACAGCTGCTCCCTATCCACCCTATCCATGCCCCTCATAATTTTGTACACCTCGATCAGGTTGCCCCTCAGTCTTCTCTACACCAGTGAAAACAACCCAAGTCTATCCAACCTCTCTTCATAACTTAAATGTTTCATCCCAGGCAACATCCTGATGAATTTCCTCTGCACCCCCTCCAATGCAATCACATCCTTCCTATAATGTGGCGACCAGAACTGCACACAGTACTCCAGCTGTGGCCTCACCAAGGTGCTATACAACTCCAACATGATATCCCTACTTGTGTAATCTATGCCTCGACTGATAAAAGCAAGTGTCCCACATGCCTTTTCAACCACCCCACTAATCTGCCCCTCTGCCTTCAGAGATCTATGGACACACGCGCCAAGGTCCCTTTGTTCCTCAGAACTTCCTAGTGCCATGCCGTTCATTGAATACTTCCTTGTCAAATTACTCCTTCCAAAGTGTATCATCTCACACTTTTCAGGGTTAAATTCCATCTGCCACTTGTCTGCCCATTTGACCATCCCTTCTATATCTTCCTGTAACCCAAGACACTCAACCTCACTGTTAGCCACCCAGCCAATCTTTGTGTCATCTGCAAACTTACTAATCCTATCCCCCACATAGTCATCTATGTCGTTTATATAAATGACAAATAGTAGGGGACGGAGCACAGATCCCTGAGGTACATCATTGACACTGGCTTCCAGTCACTCAAGCATCCTTCTGTCATCACCCTCTGTCTCCTAAAACTAAGCCAATTTTGTATCCACTTTATCAAATTACCCTGTATCCCATGTGCATTTGCCTTCTTTATAAGCCTCACATGTGGGACCTTGTCAAAGGCTTTGCTGAAATCCATATAAACTGCATCAACTGCACTACCTTCATCTACACACCTGGTCACCTCCTCAAAAAATTCAATCAAATTTGATAGGCATGACCTCCCTCTGACAAAGCCATTCTGACTATCCCTGATCAAACCTTGCCTCTCCAAGTGGAGATAGATACTTTCCTTCAGAACTTTCTCCAATAGTTTCCCTACCAGTGACATGAGACTCACTGGTCTGTAGTCCCCTGGCTTATCTGTACAACCCTTCTTAAATAGTGGAACCACATTAGCTGTTTTCCAGTCCTCTGGCACCTCCCCCGCGGCCAGAGCGGAACTAAAAATTTAGGTCAGAGCCCCTGCAATCTCTTCCCTTACCTCCCTCAGCACTGTGGGACACAAATCATCTGGACCTGCAGATTTGTCCACTTTTAAGCCTGCCAACACCTCCAATACCTTGTCACTCCCTAAATCAATTTGCTTAAGAACCTCTCAATCTCTCTCCCGAGTTCCATACCTTCATCCTCATTCTCTTGGGTGAAGACGGACGTGAAGTATTTATTCAACACTCTAGCGATGTCCTCTGGCTCCACCCATAGATTGCCCCCTTGGTCCCTTATGGGCCCTACTCTTTCCCTGGTTATCCTCTTCCCATTGATATACTTATAGAATATCTTGGGATTTTCCCCATTTTTACCAGCCAGAGCTTTCTCAAGTCCCCTCTTTGCTCTCCTAATTGCTTTTTTAAGCTCCACCCTGCTGTGCTCCACTGCTGATTTGCTTCCATTGTACCTGCTAAAAGCCTCTCTTTTCCTTCTCATCGTAACCTGAATATCTCTGGTCATCCATGGTTCTCTGAGCTTGTTACTCCTTCCTATCTCCCTAGGGCGGACATGTTGAACCTGTACCCTCCCTATTTCCTTTTTGAACATCTGCCCCACTGTTCCTCTGTAGATTTCCCCACAAGTAACTGTTCCCAGTCTACCTTGGCTAGATCCTGCCTTATTTTACTAGAATCCACTCTTCCCCAATCCAAAACATTTTTTTGCAACTTGTTGATTTCTTTGTCCATAACGAGCTTAAACTGTACTATGTTGTGGTCGCTGTCACTAAAATGCTCGCCCACCACCACCTCAGCCACCTGTCCGGCTTCATTCCCCAGAATTAGGTCCAGCAATGCACCGTCCCTTGTTGGACCCTCTACATATTGACCTAAAGAGTTCTCCTGTACACATTTCAAGAAATCCACTCCATCCAAGCCCTTAACACTATGTCTATCCCAATTAATGTTGGGAAAGTTGAAATCACCTAATATAATTACCCTACTGTTATTGTTTTTACACACCTCCACAAATTGTGCACATATTTACTCCTCAATTTCCCACTGACTATCTGGGGGTCTATAAGAAACTCCTAATAATGTGGTTGCCCTTTTTTTATTCCTAAGCTCTACCAGCAAAGCTTCATTTGATGCCCCCTCCATGATATCATCTCTCCTTCCTGCAGTAACTGACTCCTTAACTAATAATGCAATGCCTCCTCCTCTTTTACCCCCTTCCCTCTCTTGCCTGAAGATTCTATATCCCGGAATGTTGAGCTGCCAATCCTGCCCTTTCTGCAACCACATCTCAGTGATGGCTACTATCTCACAATTCCACGTGTCAATTCTCACCCTTAACTCATCCGTTTTACCTGTAATACTCCTGGCATTAATGTTGAGGCCATCCAGCCTTGCCTTACTCCCTTGAAGCTTATTGCAGCTGTACTCCCTCTGACTTGTTTGTTTTACTGTATTATGATCTGCCCCTATTCTGCTAACATTCTGTGTCCCCTCCCCCTGCCAAATTTGTTTAAACTCCTCCCAACTGCACTAGAAAACCCACCCACAAGGATATTCGTCCCGCTCTGTTTCAGATGTAGACCGTCCCGTTTGTACAGGTCCTACCTTCCCCAGAAACGGTCCCGTGATCCAGGAATCTAAAACCTTCCTTCCTGCACCAACTCTTAAGCCACGTATCCATCTGTGCTATTCTCCTATTCCTGTGCTCGCTAGCACAATGTTGCCAGGGTTAGAAAAGTGTAGCTATGAGGAGAGATTGGATAGGTTGGGGTTATTTTCCTTGCAACAAAGAAGGCTGAGAGGTGACTTGATTGAGGTGTACAAAATTATGAGGGGAATAGATAGAGTGGACAGGATAAAATTGTTTCCCTTGGTGGAGAATTCTAGAACCAGGGCATATAGATTCAAGATATGTGGCAGAAGGTGTAGGGGGAACATGAGGAAGATCTTTTTTACACAGAGGGTAGTGGGTGTCTGGAATTCGCTGCCCAAATTGGTGGCAGAGGCAGAAACTCTAAACTCTTTTAAAAAGTACCTGGATCTGCACCTTAAGTGCTGTAACAAGGCTATGGGCCGGGTGCAGGAAGGTGGGATTAGAAAGGGCACCTGGGTGTCCTCGGGCTGGCATGGACAAGATGGGCCAAATGGCCTCCTTCTGTGCTGTAACTTTCCTATGGTTCTATGGTTCTATCTATGCCCCTCATAAGATTGTATACTTCTATCAGGTCCCCCCTCAGCCTTCTCTGCTCTAAGGAAAATAACCCGAGCCTATCTAGTCTCTCTTCATAGCTCAAATGTTCCAGACCAGGCAACATCCTGGTAAATCTCCTCTACACCCTCTCCAGTGCAATCATGTCCTTCCTATAGTGCACACAGTACTCCAACTGTGGCCAAACTAGCGTTTTATATAGCTCCTACATAACCTCCCTGCCCTTATATTCTAAGCTTCGGTTAATAAAGGCAAATATCGCATATGATAAAAACAAAAAAACTGCGGATGCTGGAAATCCAAAATAAAAACAGAATTACCTGGAAAAACTCAGCAGGTCTGGCAGCATCGGCGGAGAAGAAAAGAGTTGACGTTTCGAGTCCTCATGACCCTTCGACAGAACTGTCGAAGTGTCATGAGGACTCGAAACGTCAACTCTTTTCTTCTCCGCCGATGCTGCCAGACCTGCTGAGTTTTTCCAGGTAATTCTGTTTTTGTTTCAAATATCGCATATGCCTTCTTAACCACCTGTGCTGTTGCCTTCAGGGATCTATGGACATGTACACCAGGTTCCCTCTGATCCTCTACTTCCTAGGGCTCTACCATTCATTGTGTATTCTCTTGCCATTTTAGTCCTCCCAAAACGCATCACCTCACACTTCTCAGGATTAAATTCCAGATGCCACTGCTCTGCCCATCTTACCAGCCCATTTATATCATCCTGTAATCTAAGACTTTCCTCCTCACTATTTACAACACCACCAATTTTCATGTCATCTATGAACTTACTGATCATACCTTGCATATTCACGTCTAAATCATTAATGTACAGGACAAACAGCAAGGATCCCAGCACCAATCCCTGTGGTACACCACTCGTCACAGGCTTGCAATCGTAAAAGCAACCTTCAACCATCACCCTCTGCCTCCTGCCACTAAGCCAATTTTGGGTCCAAATTGCCAAATTGCGCTGGATGCCATGGGCTTTTACCTTCTTGATCATTCTCCCACGCAGGGCCTTGTCAAAAGCTTTCCTGGTGTCCACATAAACTGCACAATTCATCTACACAACTAGTCACTTCTTTGAAAAATTCAATCAAATTTGTTAGACGTGATCTCCCCCTGACAAAGCCATGCTACCTATCCCTGATTAATCCCTGCCTCTCCAAGTGGAGATTATTCCTGTCCTTCAGAATTTTTTCCAATCGTTTCCCTACCAGTTCAGTAGGCTACATAATGTGACATGAATATCATGGTACCAGTACCGAATTCAAGGGAAGCTCCAAGCTTCATTGTTCCTCATTGCATTGGTACTCTGATATCCAATGATCTTAAAGGTGGCATCTTTGAAAAGATATTAACCTGCTTTGGAAAGCTGTCTGCACATGTTATGCACAATTTAAAACCGTCTTGCCCTGCAATCAAAGCAATAGTATAGAGTAGCTAATCAGTATTTTACAGCTGCATAGTGTCAATGCAATGCTGCAAATTGAGCATTCATTTTATTGCATGAGTTGCCCCTTTAAGAAATGTTTCTGTCCACACAGTTCAACACAAATATCTGTTCAAACAAAACATTTCTTGCTGTGGTTCTTTTATGCTGTGGTTCTTTTATGCCACTGCTACAACTAGCACTAGATATAGTGCTTAGTATCTTGCAGAAATAAAAGAGTAAATTGTTAGCAGAGCGGTCATGTTTGCTTATGTACTTGGCCAGGGACTTAGGCTATGTAGAGCATTATTATTGACTTACCGTAACAGATTTCTTGAGACCTGACATCTATTTCCTGCTTTTTCTGGTTTCTGCAGATCCTGGACACTGAATTGACTCTTTTTGCCTTCTTCTCCCATGCCCATTGAACAGACAGTGTGTCTCTTCTCTCGTTCCTTCCAGTAAGGCATCTAGTACCTGTTTATATATCTGGCTATCCTTACTCTGCTGCATTCCATTCCTCAACAAAATTGTTCAGTGAATGTGTGCCCTGGTCTCTCTCATCACCATTCAAAGTATTTAAATGGCTTCTAATTGCAGCTCACAGAGCAATTGTTAGGATCCTTTCTTGATCTGTTTCACTGGATGGTTCACTGTTTCGAACATTGAAACAAGGGCTTTAGTGCACACACTTAAGTCAGTGGTATCATGGGTAAAAATTCTAAAACCCAAAGTTCACCCCTCAATAACACAGTCACATCAATTTTTGGGTTCTGATGTAAGTACCTCAAGCTGTCCCCTTAGTTTAGGTGAGATGCAATAAATCCAGTGCCACCATAAGCACCTATATTTAATTTGAACTGCAATCATCAGATAGTGGTCAAACCCATGGTAGATACTGTGTGTCTACACATCAATATTACCCAAGCACAAGACCAAGCTGAAAGCATGGTCGCCTTCCCTGATGATCCTATTCACATTGGTACATAACTGTCAAGTGTCAAGTGTGTCATGTCACTTTTAATGTGTAATATAGAGAAATTTCCTCAAAAATCAATATCTGGCAACCGACAGACTGGGCCTCCATGCATGACCTAAAACCTGTGTATGATGCAAAGCAGCCTGGCACATTCCATTCTGCCAAATGGAAGAAGGACTACTCACCTCATCTACTCACGACAGCAACGGCTGACTGCTAATGTGCTCCCAACAAGTGCTGCCCATCTTGCCCCAGTCCCAACATCAACCAACCCTCTCTCACATTGACTTCAAATTAACATTCATGACCCAGATGGCTACTGCCCCATCGCCCTGCTCTCAATAACATATCCAGTCCTAGAACATCTCCTACTAAACACGCTGAGTCCCATCCTGAAAGCGGCAATGTACCTCCCTCTCAACCCTGCCCCCACCGCCCCCACCACCCCCACCCCCCCCACCCCCGCAGCCCTAACCCCAACAGCAGGTTTTCACACAGGCCACAACTGCTCTGAGCAGGTTCCTGACACTCACCTCACATATTGAGGCCGGTTTCCAGAAAGGCCTGAAGACTGGAACTGCCTTTGTTGCACCTATGTCACAGTGTGGAGCACAAGCATGCTGCTGAAACTCTCCAAAATCATCTGGTGCATGAATACCCTACAACTAATCAACTCCGCGATCAGCAGCTGACAGTTCCGTGTGCACCCTGGGGATCAAATCAGCTGTCCATGCATAACCAGCAATGAAGGGATCAGTCCTCTCACTGCCTCACTTCAACAACCTTGGGAGATTGAAAACAAGGTGAGTGGTGAGGTAGTCGGAAGATTGAACAGGGTGAGTAGAGAGACAGTTGGGAGATTGAATACAGCGCGAGTACAGAGGCAGTTGGGAGTCTGAAAACAGTGCAAGAAAACAAACCTTCTGCTCCGAGGGTTTAAAATAGTACAGGTACTGTACTTTTGTGAGTTCATAGTAAGTTGATTGGCCGATAAGTGCTTAGTGTTAGGAACAATGTGTTAATACCTTGCTTAGGACACAGGAGTTAAGATAGATCTTTAAATAAAATAGAACTAAAACCTTAAAATTAAATAATTAAGGTAAACACCTAAAACACATGCCTGTGTAGTTAAGAAACATGTAACTTTTAGTTGTCAGTGGTACTAGCATTTAATAAGCACAGTAAATTGTAGCATACATAGGAATTACTCTAAGGCCAGAATTTTCCCGTTGGTGTGCGGGGGTGGGCCCCACACGCCCGTGCATAAAGTGACACGTGGTGAAGTCGGCCGAACGTCCTGATGTAACCGCACGTCATCGCGATATTTCATTGGACGGGCATGAGTTGATTTTTGCTGCGGACCCGCCATTAATTAACAGGTCACTTAAGACCCTTGAGGCGCCAATCGACGGCGATTTTTCGGCGCCCATGCGATCTTTGGGTCAGCACACGGGCACATTGGGCAGGCAGGTAGGACAGATTTGTATAAACCTCATCCATGGGCGGGATTAGTGGGGTCGTGAGTGTGCTCTGTCAAATATTGTTTTTTCAAAGTTATTGATACTTGCTTGTGTGATCTGCAATACTTCAAAACACATACCAGCTGCTTGGTCTGGACTCAAACTTTCAGGTCAGCACACTACAGTGAGGAATCTTTTTTGGGCCTGCAGGTTTCAGTAAGCCTTCCCTTAGCCTGGAAAAGGGAGCTGAACTCTCCACTAGGAGGCATCTCCTCTGAGGAGGAAGGGGGGGCTAGAAGGGGGAGGAGGTCAGGAGTGCACATTCAGCCTCCAGGGGAACCACCTTTGGGAGGACAGGCGCATGCACAAGGGATGCAGGACCAAGAGGTGGAAGGGGCCACAGAAGAAGCCACTATCCTGCTGCCAGGGTATATAGGCGTTGAAGCAGCTATCTCAATATGTCTGTGGTGCAGTGCCAAAGGAGGCGCTGTCTCTCAAGGGAGACAGTCAACTATATCTGTCAGATGACTGGGCCTGAGATCTCTGCTAATTGTGTGGGTGGATACCCTATGCCTATGGCTCTAAAGGTCACAGCTGCCCTCAACTTCTATGCCTGTGGCTCCTTCCAGGGATCGGTGGGTTATCTTTGCGGTGTCTCCCAATCAGCTGTCCACACTTGTGTCAAGCAGGTTACAGACGCGTTGTTCAGGCATGCATTGACCTTCATCCACTTTCGTTGGGACCAGGCAAGCCAGACACAGCGAACCAGAGGCTTCGCGGCGATTGCTGACTTCCCCCGCATCCAGGGTGCAATAGACTGCACACATGCAGCCATCAAGGAGCCAGCTGGAGAGCCCAGTGTCTTTGTCAATAGGAAGGGCTTCCACTCCATGAACGTGCAGATAGTGTGTGATCACAGGATGCTGATTCTACAAGTCTGTGCAAGGTACCTGGGCAGTTCCCATGACGCCTACATTCTCAGACACTCCCAGGTGACGGGGCTCTTCAGTGCTCCAGCCCGGCTTGATGGATGGGTGCTGGGTAACGAGGGCTATTCCCTCAGAAAGTAGCTCATGATGTAACCAAGAACAGAAGCTGAGCAGCGGTACAATAGGAGCCACACCTCCACAAGGGCTGTGGTGGAGAGAGCTATTGGTCTTCTCAAGATGTGCTTCCAATGCCTGGACCAGTACCAGTACCCCCCAGATCATGTGCCGCTGGTAGTGGTCGCAGCTAGCACACCATATATGGACCTCCAGGACAAGCCTGAACTATAGGCTTCCATACTCGAGACCTAAGTGCAAAATCTGCCTGGTTAGGAACATTAAATAATGGCCTTGTTAATAAAGCTGAATGTCCCACAAAACACTTATAACATTTTTGGAAACCATCTACCTGCAGAAAAAAAGAGGCACCTTCAGTCATGGTGACATGTCTGAATTTAATATTACAACTAAAGGCACTTAAGAAAACAAAATGACAAAGGTGTTAAAAATCACACCAACTCATAAAGACCTCATTACAGGCCAACACAAAAGCACCAGTGATAAACCTATGGTGTACCTAAGTTGCCTTATGTTTACGTTTTCAGGTGCTATGCCTTGATGCTGACCCCTCGCTGGGTGTGGCATCTGAGACAGCCTGCTCACTGTGCTGTCCTGTTGGCTTCGATGACCTTGGCAGTCGTCCTCTGGCCCATGGAGCCTGTGATGGCCCCACCTGGGAGGGACCTACCAGTTCCACAGCTGGCATCTCCCCAGTTGTTGCAGCCTCACCAGATGCAACGGTCACTGGCAGAGGGACGGAGGAGCTGCTGCCCTCATCCAGAGCATCCTGAGAGGACCCTGCAGAGACGACAGGCAGCCATTGAGCTGATGTGAGGTTGCTTTGGATCTCCCTGTTCACCGTGGATGGATGGGCACCGAGCTGGGAAACTTGGTGCCCAGACCATCTCCCGCATTGGTAAAGACCAGCTGAGGTCAATGCCGATTTGAGGGTTTGCTGGTCCAGGCGTAACCCCAGGAAGCCCTGATTGGTCTCCTGGAGGAGCCTCTCCACGAGAGCCGTCACTGTCTCCATAGAGGATGCATGGCGCTTAGCCATGAAGCTCATTGCTTCAGCGATAGCCTGCATAGACTCCTCCACCACAGACACCAAGCATAACCTCATGTATCTCTGCCAGATGCTCCTGCACACCAGGCCGCATTTCCTGCGTTTGCTGCATCGCGTACGACTCCAGAGGCACATCATCAGCCACTGACTGAGCACGTGCCTGGTCCCTTGCAGTCCTCTGACTGCTCTCTCAATGGGCACTCTCTGTCTCTGCCAGCTTTTCCAGCGAGTGTGAAGTGCCCTCACCATTGTGCCCCAGGATACTAGCTGATGTCCTAATTCCCACCGAGTATCTGTGCTGGTGCCTGCCTGGCAGAGATTGTGTGACGCTGGTGAGACTTCAGGGCCCCCAGGTGTGAGAGGGGGTCTCAGCTGCTCCTCCTCCCGGCCCTGCTCCGCTGATGCTGAAAGGAAGAACAAGGGCATTGGATCAGTTAACATGGAGGCAATGTCAATGTGCATCCCTGTCCCCTGGATCATTATGCGCTCATCCTTCCATAAGCAATCGTCAAGCCATATTGCAAACTTTAATCACTGAACATTCAGCACTGCCATGGCTGTTGGGAGAACAATGTTAACCTCAATGCTGGGCACACATACCTAGCCGTGGCACCCCAGCCTCACCAACACTGGTGGACCTGGGCGCATGGCGCCTCTCCAAATCTAGGGCCTCCTGCTCGAAGTGGCCGAGAACCGCCAACTGTGCCTCACCCATTCAGCAGCATTATGTGCATTCTTCTCCTGAAAAGGAGAGAAGAACATTGATTAGCATTACTTGTACCTGGATTCTCTTCGCAGACAGCCCACCGCAACCCGAGTGGGACATTGGAGGGCTCCAGTGTCTTCTCACCCCGCTGCTGCCGAACACTCACACAAAGATGCTAGGCCTGTCACCCCCTCCCCCATCCCTTTGTTCAAATGCTGTCTACATCGCATTAGGCACCACATGGTCTAACCTTCCATAGAAAGGAGGTGCAAGCACGTGAAGTGCAGAGGAGAGCAGATCGATCACTGCCACGCCACTTTGAAGCTCTGCTCCCAGCATGTCACCACCCTGACTTTGACATGTCCTGGAGTTCCAGCACTGCGCCTGGGTGCAGTTCCTCCAGGTTGCCCCCAAAACAGTTATGTGGGTCTCAGTGTACCACATCTTGTGGGGGGCAGACCCCACCTGTTCACCACCCTCTCAGGGTGACCTCGGCATGGGCAATATCTGCTGGCCCATCCAGTGAAGGACACATGCCGTCAATGATTCATTACAGTCACTACATTCAGACTTTGGGGGGGATGTGAGGTGGGGGAGGATGAGACATGGCGGGAAAACCTATCTGCTGGGTTAAGTGAGCAATGCCAATATGGTATTCATCCTTCCTGAGTAAAACAGGTCATTGAAGTGCTTATGACAATGGATCCAGTAGCAGCGCCTCACATCGTGGGAGCTCACCACCTCCGCCATCTCCTCCTAGGCACATTTGATCATGTGGGGGGGGCTTCCTCCTCCTGTCCTGGGGTACCAGGACCTCCCGCTGTGCTGCCATCTCCTCGAGGAGGGCAGCAAGGCAATCATCCGGAAAATGAGGGGCACAGTGCCCCCCTGCCTACCCTCCTGCCTGGCCTGCTCACCAGCAGTGCTCTGAGGAGCCCTTCCACTGGTCATGATTCATTACCTTTGCAAGGTTGCAGCAACTTTTTAAAACAGGCCGCCGGGTCGCCATTGGACCCAGCGGTCATTGCAGTCCTGCTGCTGCCTGCCCACTCCCGCTGTCCTCAGGAGCCGCGATTCACGGTGGGCAGGCCTTAATTGGCCCGCCCACGTAAAATGGCGGCACGGACCCGATCGTAAGCGACAATCAGGTCTGTGCCTGCCCATGCCTGCCCCACAAGCAGAAAACTTTGCCCTAAGTTAATTAAGTAATTAACTTAATTTAAATTAACTAAATTACATAAATAACAATGACAGAATAGCTGTTATGTTACAGCTGTGGAATGTGGATACATTTGGACACCAAGGCAATCCAGCACAAACACATCTTCAGAAAGTGTAAGCAGCTAGAGGAATTGCGGATCAGAATAATTGACCTGGGAGCCAAACTGCAGACATCACGCAGCATAAGGGATGGCAAGAAAAACCTGGACACTTTGTTCCAGGAGATGGTCACACCTCTTAGGATAGGTTCATCTGTTTTGGTCAGCAGTGAGGGACAGGAGGAAGTGACCATAAGTGAGGCAGGTAATGGGACTGAGCAGACAGTAGTGGAGGAGTCTCAGACTTTGCAATTATCAAATAGGTTTGAACTATTCACAACCTGTGTGGACGAAAGCGAGGTCTACAAGATGGATGAGCAGTCTGGCCATGGCACCATGATAATGGAAACAGTTCAAACATGGGGAGAGCAAACAGGAATGTAGTGGTAGTATGAGACAGTATAGTGAGAGGGATTGACACTATTCTCTGCAGCAAAGAGCGAGAGTCTAGAAGGCTGTGTTGCCTGCTGGCTGCCAGAGTTTGGGACATATGCTCAGGGCTGGAGAGGAACTTGCAGTGACTCAAAGAATAGTGTGGGAGAGGTGAGTTCTGGATTGTGGGGCACTGGTATCAGCACTTGGGAAAGTGGGGCTGTACTGTTGGGACTGTCTACACTTGGATCATGCTGGGGCGAGTGTTCTTGCGAATCACATAACTTCGTTTTTTTATTCATTCACTGGCTGGGCCAGCATTTAATGCCCATCCCTAGTTGCCCTTGAGAAGATGCTGGTGAGCTGCCTTCTTGAACCGCTGCAGTTCATGGGGTGTAGGTACACCCACAGTACTGCTAGGAAGGAGGTACACACTGCTGCTACTGCGCGTTGGTGGTGGAGGGAGTGAATGATTGTGAACGTGGTGCCAATCAAGCCGGCTGCTTTGTCCTGGACAGTGTCAAGCTTCTTGAGTGTTGTGGAAGCAGAATGGGTTTTAGACTAAATCATGGGGGCAAGAGATCAAATGTGGGAAGATGTGGTAAATTAAGGGAGTTGAGACAGAGAAAGAGAGGGAGGTATTAATTTGGGAAATAATAAACTGGCAGGAAGAGACAGAGAGTACAAGTCTAAGAGTAAACCAATAGATAATGCTAGAGGTTACAAAAATAATAAAAGGACAAAAGTTAAGGCTCTGTATCTGAATACACATAGAATGTAAAACAAGATAGAAGAACTAATACTGCAATTCGAAATAAATAAGCACAATCTAATAGCCATTACAGAGACATGGCTATAGGATGGGATAGATTGGGAACTGAACATAGAAGGAGATGTGACTTTCAGGAAGGATAGGAAGTTTGGAAAGGTTGTGGGGTAGTTCTGTTAATTAAAGATGACATTAACATAATAGAGAGGGATGGCCTAAGTATAGGAAAGCAGGTTTGGGTAAAGGTGAGGAATGATAAAGGCAAGAAGTCGCTTGTAGGAATGGTGTACAGGCCCCCTAACAGCAATCACATGGTAGTACAGGGTATCAAAGAAGAAGTAGTGGGAGTTTGTCAGAAAGGTACAGTGATTATCATAGGGGAGTTTAATCCACATACAGACTGGAAAAACCAAATAGGCAAAGATAGCATTGATGACAAATTCATAGAATGTATTTGGCATAATTAGATTAACACGTTCTGGAGCTACACTGGAAACGGTATTGTGCAATGAGATAGGATTAATTAATTACCTCATAATGAAGGCACCCCTAGGTAGCAGTGATCATAACATGATTGAATTTTACATTTAGTTTGAGGGAGAGAAGACTGGGTCTCACACTAGTATTTTAAATTTAAATAAGGGCAATTACAAGGGCATAAAAGCAGAGCTAGCGAAAGTGAATTGGCAATTTAGGTTAAGGGATGGGTCAATAGAGATCCAGTGGCAGACATTTAAGGAATTATTTCAGAATACATAGAATAGATACATTCCAACAAGAAAGAAAAAATCCAAGGGGAGGATCCATCATCCGTGCTTAACTAAAAGAGTTAAAAATAGTATCAAACTTAAAGAAAAAGCATATAATTGTGCAAGGATGGGTGGCAGGTCAGAAGATTGGACAGAATATAAAAAACAACAAAGAATGACTAAAAGATTAATATGGAGAGAAAAATTAGAATACGAGAGAAAGCTAGCAACAAATATTAAGACAGACAGTAAGAGTTTCTATAGATGTTTAAAAAAGAAAAGAGTTAACAAAGTAAGCATTGGTCCTCTAAAAAGTAAGTTTGGAGAATTAATAATGGAAAGTAAGCAGATGGCAGATGAATTGAATAGGTTTTTTGCATTGGTCTTCACTATAGAGGATACAAGTAACATCCAGAAATAGCTGTAAATCAGGAATTGGAAGGGAGGGAGAAACTCAAGAGACTTACAATCACCAGGGAAGTGGTACTTAGCGAATTGTTGGAACTGTGTGTAAACGAATCCTCGGGTCCTGATGGATATTATCCGAGGGTCTTAAAACAAGTGACTAGTGAGATAGTTGATGCATTAGTTTTAATTTTCCAAAATTCACTAAATTCAGGGAAGGTTCCATTAGAATGTAAAATAGTTAATGAAACTCCTTTGTTCAAAATGGGAGGGAGACAGAAAGCAAGAAACTATAGGCCAGTTAGCTTAACATCTGTTATAGGGAAGATATTAGAAGCTATTAGATAAATTCAAGGTAATCAGGCAGAGTCAGGCTTTGTGAAAGGGAAATCATGTTTAACCAATTTATTGAAGTTCTTTGAAGAAGTAACTGGTGCTATGGATAAAGGAGAACTGGTGGATATGCTGTACTTAGATTTTCAGAAGGCATTTGATGAGGTATCTCATAAAAGATTATTGCGGAAAATAAAAGCTCATGGTATAGCGGTTAACATATTGGCATGGATAAAAGATTGGCTAGCTAACAGGAAACAGAGTAGGCATAAATGGCTCATTTATTGGTCGACAGTTTGTGACAAGTGGTGTGCCTCAGGAATCAGTGCTGGGGCCTCAACACTTTACAATTTATATAAATGATTTGGATGAAGGGACCAATGGAATGGTTGTCAAATTTGCCAATGACACAAAGATAGGCAGGAAAGTAAGTTGAGGAGAAGATGTAAGGAGGCTACAAAAGGATATAGATAGGTTAGGTGAGTGGACAAAGATCTGGCAAATTGAGTCTATTGTAGGAAAAGCTGAGATTATCCATTTTGGAAGGACAAAAAAAAGAGGCATATTAACTAAATGGTGGGTGAGAGATTGCAGAGCCCTGAGATGCAGAGGGACCTGTGTGTCCTAGTGCATGAACCGCAAAAGTTGATATGCAGGTGCAGCAAGTTATTAACAACGCTAACCATGTTATTGTGTATTGCAAGTGGAACTGAATACAACAGTAGGGAGGTTGTTTTCAGTTATATGGGTCATTGGTGAGACCACATCTGGAATACTGTGTGCAGTGTTAGTCTCCTTATTTAAGGAAAGATGTAAGTTCATTAGAAGCAGTTCAGAGAAGGTTTACTAGATTAATACTTGGAATGGGGGGGTTCTCTTATAAAAAAAGGCTGGACAGGCTGGGCTTGTACCCACTGGAGTTTAGAAGAGTAAGAGGCAACTTCATTGAAACATTTCAGATCCTGAGGGTACTTGACAGGGTGAATGTGGAAAAGATATTTCTTCTTGTGGGATAAACTAGAACTCAGGGTTACTGTTTCAAAATAAGGGGTTACCCATTTAGACAAAGATGAAGAAAAAAATTCTCTCAGAGGGTTGTGAGACTTTGGAATTTTTTTCCTCAAAAGGTGGTTGAAACAGAATGCTTGAATATCTTTAAGGCAGAGGTAGATAGATTTTTGATAAGCAAGGGGGTGAAAGGTTATGGGGGTAGGCAAGAATATGAGGTTAAATCAGAACAGCCATGATCTTATTGAAAGGTGGAGCAGGCTTGAGGGGCTGAGGGGCCTACTCCTGCTCCTAATTTGTATCGTATGAACATATATACCAGTGACCTCACTCCCACAAAGCCACCACTCTTCGCATTTTCAGGATGGAAATCTGCTATCCTTATCTGGTCAAGCCTACATGTGACTCTCAAATGCCCTCTGAAGTGACCTAGCAAAGCGTTCATTTGTGTCAAACCATTCTAAAGTCAAAAAGGTTGAAACCTGAAGGCCCACCCGGCATTGACCTAGGTACCAGAAGTGAAAATAGCACACTCAGATCTGTCGACTTTGCAAAGTCCTCTTTACTAACATCTGGGGGTTTGTGCCAAAAGAGTTGTCAAGCACAGCCTGACATAATCATACTCACAGAATCATAACTTAAAGACAATGTCCCAGACACCACTATCACCAGCACTGGGGATGACCAATTCTACTGGAAGGATAACCCCACCAGAGGTGGCAGCACAGTAGTATACAGTCAGGATTGAGGGAGTTGCCCTGGGAGTCCTCAATATTGACTCGGGACCCCATGAAGTCTCATGGCATCATGGGCTAGGAGGCCTCCTGCTGATTACCACCTACCACCCTCCCTCAGCTGACATATCAGTACACCAAATGGAAGAAGCACTGAGTGTGGCAAAGGCACAGAATATACTCTGGGTGGGACACTTCAATGTCCATCACCAAGAGTGGCTCGGTAGCACCACTACTGAGCAAACTGGTCAAATGCTGAAAGACATAGCTGCTCGACTGGGTCTTTGGCAGGTGAGGGAACCAACAAGAGGGAAAAAGCTACTTGACCTCATCCTCACCAATCTGTCACAGGTTCATCTGCCCATGCCATTATTTGTAGGAGTGACCACTGCACAGCGCTTGTGAAGACGAAGTTCCATCTTCAAATTGAGGATATTCTCCCTTGCATTGTTTGGCACTACCAGTATGCTAAATGGGATAGACTTTGAATAGATCTAGCAACTCAAAACTGGGCATCCATGAGGCACTGTGGACCATCAGCTACAATCTGTAACAACCTGTAACCCCATTGCCCAGCATATCCCTTGCTCTACCATTACCAACAAGCTGGGTGTTCAACCCAGGTTTAATGAAGAGTGCAGGAGGTCATGCCAGGAGCAGCACCAGGCATATCTAAAAATGAAGTGTTAACCTGGTGAAGCTACAACACAGGATAACTTGCATGCCAAACAGCAGAAGCAATGTGCGATTGACAGAGCTAAGCGATCCCACAGACAATGGATCAGATCTAAGCTCTGCAGTCCTGCCAGTCGTGAATGCTGGTGGAAAATTAAACAACTAACTGGAGGAGGGGGAGGTTCCACAAATATCCCCATCCTTAATGATGGGAGAACCCAGGACACCAGTGCAAAAAACAAGGCTGAAGCATTTGCAACCATCTTCAGTCAGGAGTGCTGAGTCGATGATCCTTCACAGCTTCCTCCTGAGGTCCCCAGTATCACAGTTGCCAGTCTTCAGCCATTTTGATTCACTCCACACAATATCAAGAAATGCCTGAAGGCATTGCAAAGGTATTGAAGACTTGTGCTCTAAAAGTAGCTGTGCCCCTAGCCAAACTACCGCAGTACAGCTACAACACTGGCATCTACCAACAAGGTAGAAAATTGCTCAAGTATGTCCTCTACACAAAAAGCAGGGCAAATCCAACCCAGCCAATTAATGTCCCATCAGGCTACTCTTGATCATCAGCAAAGTGATGGAAGGCATCATTCTCACCTCACCTCTTGAATTCAGCTCTTTTGTCCTTGTTTGGACCAAGGCTGTAATTTCCCAGTTCCTGCTCCTATGCTGCAAGGAAGCCTGAATATGTTCAACTCCAATTTTCCAGCCTCGTTTGCATCCTGCGTTATGGTAGGCATAAGTGGACAATATGGCAAGAAGGCCAAAAATTGGTTTCACGCCATCATGAAATGAGTTTGCTATTGTCTGCTGCGCCCTTCATTGGCGGGCTGCATTTCCCACCACCAGACATTGGGAACATTTTTTAATACTTTTGCATCTAATTATAAGCCCTGCTTGCCGGAATCATTCCCCCACACTAGATCATCTGGGCACGTTGGCATGATTGTATGCTGACATGTTTCACAATAGCATTTAAAAAGTGTACACCTGGTAAGCTGATCTTCACGGGGATCTCAGAGGTAAGTGCACAGCGCTTGCGAGGGTTGCCCATTCGACTTCAAGGAAGAGGCGCCGCTCATTCCGGCGAGGACACAGGCAAGTTGCTTTTTCCTGGCTGATTGACAGTGCGGTGCTGGGGCAAGGGCTGCACTGCGGTTGGAGCGAGTTGGGGGGTGGCAAGGCAGCACACTGTGAGACGAGTTGGAGGAGCAAGGCAGTATTGTCTGATGATAGAGCACAAGCACATGTGGAGGCAGGAGGAAGGAAGTGGTCACGCATTAGGGAAACCTTGTATAAAGTGAGCATTCAACCGCAGCTGAGACAGCTCAGGCGCAGCTACATTGACATGCTTGGAGTCGGGCCTGTAACTTATCTGCCCACTCAAGCAACACAGAGGCATAAAAGTGCCTCCAAATGTTTCAGAGCTTTTCACCCCTCAGGCACAGATGCAAACTAGTGAGCGCTTTAGTGGACTGCAGAACAATTAGATGACTGGGCAATTTGTATGATCTCCTTGCGAAAGCTGGCCATGGAGCAGTCACTGGTGGAGCTCCTCACAACCCCTTGTAATATCCTTTTTCCAGTCCACTACCCCACAGTGCACATCTGGGACGATTCCACCCTATATTGCGTGAGATGATACCAGGTGCCCTTGATGGCCACCTAAAACCAGTATTAGACCCTTTTCAAATCTTAATGAGGAGCCCAAAGTCAAGACATCTCTCGGAAATTCATTAGCACTGAGCTCCGGTCAGTTTCCTGTTTCCTTCTGCACATAGCCCGTCTGATGACAAAAATGAAAAATCTTTATGTGGAGCCAGGCCCTGCCAGTTCATCAGCTTCACATGTTTGTACAATAATAATTTCAATCTAGATGTTATTAATATTTAGCCCTTAAGTTTTCAGTTAAAATATCAGATTTAAATATAACCAGATTGTAGATTTTCTCCAAGTTAGGATAATGCCATTCCATTTTGTCAGCAGCTGTCTTTTATGACTAACCAGAGTTAACCAGAATATGGATACTTCCTGTTAATATGCCTTTTATAATCAGGCCTATGGAACAACAAAATTTTATATATATCATTATTAAATATAAATTTTCCTTAATTAGACAAAAAAGTAGGTTGATTGTCAGATGGATTAAGTTTCGAATTTAACAAGATGAATAAAGCAAGACTGTGGCTGTGTTAGGAAACAATGAATCACTTTTCATCAGGAAACACATCATTACCCAAGAGATATCTGCTTGTTTATTTGCATATGTAACTCTTTTGTTGCACATGGTCAGGGGATAATATATAGAAACATTAATGGTCAGGGATATGTTTATATTTCTAAGATTTGTGGACTTCTGTGTACATGCAGTCCAAATGTGCAGACAAGCAGACAAGCCTCAAACAAATGTATATAAACATGAACTAATTCAATTCTTGGGGCAGAGATGATTGGCTGCCAACAGCCATAATCATCTTGCTTTTTTCCAGATAAGCTACTGGAGGGTTTTTTCCCTGATTCCCAATTACTTTAGCTTCACTAAGGCTTCTTGGTGCCACACTAGGTCAAATGCTGCCCTGATCTTAAAGGCTTTCACTCTCACCTCACCTCTTGAATACAGCTTAGGTTGAAAGGGAAAGTGGAAGTGGAAAGTTAAGAAGTGGTAAAGTACTGCCTTGGGTGATGGGGCAGGAAATTACCCATTTTGTGATTCTGGCATATGCCAGGAATGTCAAAATGGAAAATCTTCCATTTAAAGCATTATGTTGAATGGTTGGGAAATGTGCAAAATTGAGGAATTTGAGATTTTCTCACTCCTGCAAGTATAGTTCCCACCAGCAAAATCAGTTCCACTGACAGAAATGCAGGCTGTATTAATTGGAATGGAAATTGCTGCAATGATTAAAAAAAAAGCCTAAGAAAGCTCAGAACAAGAAATCCTATTCTTCCCATGAATCATGGACAATGTGCTCTTTCATTGGTCTGAACTAATACAAATTACTCTCCAGAAAAAGGGTTCAGCAATATTTAGCCCGAGCCTATACATTTAGATAATTATTGTGAAAATTGGATTGATTTATCATTGGGCAGGTGCAAGGAGAAATTTTGGAGAATATTGGCTTACAAGCTGTCACATTCCACAAAGCAGCAATTCTCTTTCCCTAACAAAGGGCCTGTCCCTAAAATGTTAACTTGTCTTCATCTTTAGAGATACTGATGGATATGCTGTGTATTTCCAACATTTTGGCATTTCATTATCTCTGCCTGTGCTTTACTTTATAAGCTATTCCTTATCAGTTGTTCATCCAGTTCTTCCAGCAGGCACTTGTTAACGCAGAATTGATTGCTTTACCTGGGAGCCTATTTTACATGTTCATAACTCTGCAGAACACAATTTCTTCTCATTTCACTATAGTTATAATTAATAAGGCTAATGCTAGAAAATTATAAATTCAATTTCCTTCCCGCGTAGAGAAACTAAGTAGAAAGGTTCATCAGTACCTTTTTTATTAATTGACTGAACCCTCAAGTTAGTGATTAATGTGTCACATTATGTTGTATTATTAATTATGTTTGGTGCAGAATTGTTGTCCTGAAACTGTATTTTACAGAGCAGAATAAAATAAAACTGTCAATTAAAGAAAGGATTCAACATTCCCATCTACAGGGTTCATTTGGCCTGTGTAGCTAGTACAAAAGTTGACTGTGTGCTAAGGGAATAGTAACTTTATGACATGGATTTATTAATTATTTATTAAGCAGACTCAGCATATATTTCTGGTCATCTTTGAGAATCATCACCACAGTAAGAATATGGAATTCTCTGCTACATATTAGGTTGAAGCAGAATTCATAAATTCTTTTCAAAGTAAATTGGTTACTTAAAAGACTAATTCTAAAGGGTAGGTGGTGTAAACAGGAGGTAGCAATTTTTTTTCCCTCTTTTAAGATGCTCCTTAAAACCTACCTCTTAGACCAAGCTTTTGGTGATCTTCCCTAATATCACCTTAAATGTCACCGTGTCAAATTCTGTTTAATAATGCTCCTGTATGCAAAACTAATTATTCATCAAAATAGTTGATAATGTGGCCCATGACTTGTGTTTGTCCACAAAGATATTTGTCATATTCACAAAGGCCCCATAGGTGAGGATTTAAGTTACACTGTGCTGATCCAGTTTGAAAGTGGTAAAGAAGCACCCAACTACAAAAGGGCTAGTTAAATCTTGGTTGACAGCCTGTAGGGTTGGGGAAGAGGTGCTCATTTATGGGAGTATCAACTGTTCATACTTAATGCCAGTGAGTTGGTGAAGAAAGTCAAAGGAATCATGAAAGGCTGAACAGATTGGACATTTTCAAGATCTATTAGTGGATAGAATAAATCAGACTGAATTGGCAGCATGATTTTGGCACAAAATCAATTCACCAACTTTTGCTTCTGCATCTGAAGGATTATGTTACAAGAGGCTGGTGAACAAGAAAGGGGATTAGGGTGCAATGTGCCTGACACAAGATGCATAGGAGCATGCAGTCAAGTATCCGCCAGCTTTGTAAATGGTGACCAAGCTCAAGTAGGGTGCAATGTTCCGCAACTTAATAGAAAAGAATGGAAGTAGATGAGTATGAAGTGGAAGTATTTGTTCCTGAAGTGGAGCTAACAAGTTTGGCCATTAGGTTATTCCTAGTTTGACTTTCTCAGCAGTTTTCAGATTTTGTTTTTTGTAAGTTAGCGATTGACTGAGGGTGATGGCCAGACAAACAGAGATAAACATCATGTTTGAGATGTTCTGAGTAAGTTTATCAGAGGCACTAATGGAGTAGTTATTAACTTCTGTTCACCTTCCTAAAAATACTCCGAGGAAGCAAATATTTTAATACATGTTAATGTCAACTTTACATGAATGCTTTCTTTCTGCTTGTTACAGGACAATGGAGCGTAGAATTTGCAAATTTACTCACATTCATTAACCTATTTAATATTTAAGCTCTCAAGAGAGACTGCAGAGATCGATTGCAGAGATACTGTAGAAGAGGATTCGTAGTAATCATAGAAAATAATAACCTGGAATGCTTGAACCAATAAGAGATTTCCTGATGCAAGATGAGTATTATTCATGTCTCTCCTATCTAAACTTATGTAAGAAGGCTACACAGTCTTAGTCTTGTGTCAACTACAAAAACCAGACCTGTTAAAACAACCAGGTCTCATTCTAGGTGTAATTAAAAACAGAAAATGCTGGAAATACTCAGCAGGTCAGGCAACATCTATGGAGAGAGAAACCGAGTTTAAGTTTCAAGCCTCTGACCTTTTGTCAGATGTCACAGACCTGAAATGTTAACTCTGTTTCTTTCTTTACAGATACTACCTTACCTGCTAAGTACTTCCAGCATTTTCTGTTTTCATTTCAGATTTCCAGCATTCACAGTATGAGTATGTGCTATTATAGCGCTGCAGGTGGAAATGAGAATGCACACTTTACAAAACATCTATTTTCCAGACACCAAAGGAGACATCACTCAGATCACCAAGATATCATATACTGCTGCATTACTTACATTTCAGATTAACTGTGCCTGTATGTATTTCATGAGCCACATATAACAACGGCTTGTATTTATATAACACCTTTATCATAGTAAAATGTCTTAATGTGCTTCACAGGAACATTGTTAAACAGAATTTGACACAGTGACATTTAAGGTGATATTAGGGAAGATCACCAAAAGCTTGGTCTAAGAGGTAGATTTTAAGGAACATCTTAAAAGAGGGAAGAAACGTGCTACCTCCTGTTTACACCACCTACCCTTTAGAATTAGTCTTTTAAGTAACCAATTTACTTTGAAAATAACTTATAAACTCTGCTTCAACCTAATATGTAGCAGAGAATTCAATATTCTTCCTGTTATGATCCCCTGAGGTTACCCCTGGTTACCCCTGAACAAGCCTGATCCCAGAGTGGAAACCAGCTTGATAGATCCCAACTTTTAATTTGTTTGTTTAGATACGTGGAGAGTGGCTGCCGAACAGAGTCACTGGAGTCAGCTAATTAACTTTTAACAAAAGCATAAAGCATTTTTTAAACAAGAAAAGATGAACTATATTACAATACTCTTATACCCACATCTATACCTTTACAGATACATACAGATTTCGAAGGATAGCGCAAGTTACAAAAACTGTCTAGTACTCTAATGTGCACAGTAAGTACACATCCATGTAGGCAACCCTGTGGTCAGACACACCACACTCTCCCCCCCCCCCCCCATATATTGTCACACCATGAGCCAACTAGTCTTGCTGAACTCCATCTTTCAGACAAGGACTTCCAATCTCCACTTTCCAAGAACTCACTTTGCAATCTTCTCCTAAACTGATGCTTTCTCTCAGATGCCTTCCGCAAGGGTTCACCTCCAGTGTTTTGAACTCTGCTTCCGATATTCCTCTCCCCTGATTCACCACATACATTCAAGTTTCCTTTCATGCGCTCTCTCTCACTGACTCAGCCATCAACAGTACACCACTGTTTCAAGTGCCCATAGCAAAGAATTATAGATCTTCAGCCGTCTCTTTGGACCTTCGGGCCTCTCACTTTAAATCTGCTTCCTTTAAGCTTGAAGCCTGGAGCCTCCCTTTCTGCTCCTTACTTTCAATTCCACAGAACAGGACCTTTTTCTGGTTCCTGTCCTTCCTTTGACTAGAAGGTCTGCTTGGGACTTTCTCCTTTGCACTTGCCTGGATTTTTAGGGTATTTTCTTTGGCTTGGGACTGACTATCAGGCCTCTCTGCTCCAGTCTCTCCTGGCAGCTACTTTCAAAACCAACTAAACTCAAACAGCTTCCAAATCAAACTGCTGTTTCTAATTTCTTCTGTGTGTGTCTGTGGAAGGGACCTGCCTCTCTGGATCCCTGTTGATAGGCAACAGCCCAGTTTGTTGACTCTTGCTGGTTTAACTTAGCTGAGAGTCATAAAGCTCTCATTAGAAATGCAGGCATCTTCTAAAGTAAAACTAAAACTTAATTTGACCTTTCTTAACATGCAGATACAGAAATACAAATCAAACTTAAGCATTAAATCTAAAACTCATTCCTAACGCCCACAAATACAAATATAGCTTACTTAAATGTTCTCTATTTCCTAACATTACCAACCTCAGTGCAAATGTTTTTTTTTCTAACAACTTGTCACCTCCAGACTTAACTATTCTAATGATCATTGAGCCAGCACCCATCCTCCATCTTCCACAAACTTCAGATCATCCAAATCTCTGTCTGTAACCCATCCCACCCCAAGTCCTAGTCACCTGGGGAGGTGGTAGCATAGTGGTATTGTCACTGGACTGGTATTCCACTGTTCTGGGGATTTGGGTTTGAATCTGAGCATGGCAGATGGTGAAATTTGAATTCAATAAAAATCTGGAATTAAAAGTCTGATGATGACTATGAAACCATTGTCGATTGTTGTAAAAACACATCTGGTTCACTAATGTCCTTTAGGGAAGGAAATCTGCTGTCCTTACTTGCTCTGGCCTACATGTGACTCCAGACCCACAGCAATGTAGTTGACTCTTAACTGCCCTCTGAATAAGGGCAATTAGGGATGACCAATAAATGATGGCTTAGCCAGTGACCTCCACATCCCATGAATGAATTTTTAAAAACCCTCATGTTGACTTACTTTGATTTCTAGTCCATCAATACCTCCAACTTAAATTTTCTATCCTTGTATTTAAATGCCATCATAACCTTTACCTTTGTAACCTCCAGCGCAGTTATCATCCAGCATTTCATTGACATCATAATGATCCCAGACCAGACCCCCATATTTTCTTAAGGTCCTGGACGAGATCCCAAAATTTTTTACTGTCCAGTTAGGAATTAGTATCTGTTTTTTTTAAAAGTAAAAAAAAATGAAATTATAGTTATTCACTAAAAGAATAAAGTCACAAGATTCCATGATTTTAAACAGAAGAAATTTTACTATACACAAGTTAACAAAGCAACAGTCAATACTATCTATCTTGCAATCTAACATCTAGAATTAACATGAGGTAAATATGAATTAACAGGCAGACCATGGCTGAACACATCACAAACTACACATTAAAAGGCAGACACAACCAAGATAGGTCTCCCAAATTTTTCCAGCAACCTGTCCAGATGTCAGTCACAAACATTTTTTAAAGCTTTGATTTCCTCATGAGAAATTTTAGGTCTACTCCTTCAAAAAGCTAGTCGGATCCCCAGCTAACAGCAGCTCTATTCTGCCCAAGTTCCACTGGGACAATGTTAACCCAAAAAGGACACTATTCCAGATTTCTCTCGAATTTGCTCCCAGGTCCAGCCACCTTGGTCTTCTTTTCTAGCTGAGCTGACCCACTACCAAGACTACACCCCTTTCTTTTTTGCACAAACAACAATTATAGTGACCATATTCTTAATCTCCAAACACTGTATATATTTATCTGCTGCTTTTTATCATAGTGCTTAATGGCAATGTATTAAATATGCTTCTTAACAATTATCTGGTGTTTAGTTGCTGCTTCATTTGCAGGAGGGCATGAAATTGCCAGTTACTCTATGTTAACAGGAACTTTGTGGTAGCTGAATCCTGAGGTGATCTTGCTGCAGGATGCAGTACTTCTGATACAGTACAGTCTGAAACTGTACTGTGTTTTCTCTCAGCTGTGCAGGTATTTGAGGTGCTGGTATTGCACGTATGATTAATGAACTCGTACTTGAACCACCTGCTTGGCAGAGTCCCCTAACATTGACACCTTAGGCTTGATTCTCAAAACATTTTTTGCAAAATATTAGAACCATGACATCCAGATCCCTCGGCCCATCAGCTGAGATGCGACACAAGTTGGCCTTTGGTCTGCTTATATTTCACCAGCTTGTATTTCACCTCTCTTATATTTTTACTTCTGTTGAAGAGTCATACAGACTCGAAACGTTAACTGTGTTTCTCTCCGCAAATGCTGCCAGACCTGCTGAGCTTTTCCAGGTATTTTTATTTTTGTTTTGGTCTGCTGGTTCCTGCTTCTCCTGAGCCACCACCAGCTGTTGTTGCTCACTCATGCTGCAAATCACCAAACATACCCCCCTTTGGTTCAAATACCATGGGCTGGATGTTTTTGAACTGGTGTTTTTGAACTGGTGTTTACAATGAATTGAGTAGATGATAGTGCAAGTGCTGCAGGGTCAGATTTACTGGATCAGCTACTCCTCAGATATGTATAGAGAGAGAAAGTGAGACACATTACAATAGCATTCTGGTGAACAGATTTCCCATCTAACTTACAGTACAATCAATGACCTTTTTGAGGGTTTCATGATATGCCTTCTGTGAGGGATACAGAAGGATGAACTGAAAACAAGCAGAAGTTCCTCGTAAACCTGGAAGTGGATCCTGTCTTGCTTTGACCCCATTACTGCAGACTCACTGGGTTCTTTGACCAGGATTTATAGAACTTCTCGCTCAAACAGTGTAAGAGCTATTAAGACTGTGAGGCAGCTATCTGTTACAGCTGTCTCTGTTTTGTTGTGGGCTATTTCCTCCTTCAGAAAGGGGACAATATGTGCATCATAGCTATTGATACAATGACATGCAGTAATACTGATGTGTTGACATACAGCACATAATTAATGTGATGGCAGGTGGGTGCAACAGGCAATATATTACTGAGAGGCTTCCTGTTCATGTAAGGATGTGAGTTAAGGAACATTTCCAGGTGAAGAATAGGGGAATAAAAGTACCTTGTTGCCTCTTAGGTACTCACAATAAGTATTAAAAATACATTAAAAATTGTTTGAAATTGTAAGAGGAAGATAACTGTTGGTGATAAACTATTTAATACAATGCATTAATGGATCTTGACTCAGCTGATCTGTTAAGATCATTTAAGCTCTTCTTGCACTGTATCCACATGGAATGGTAGTGTTGGTTGTGACAGATGTGGCCAGCTGCTTTCCCCAGGCCTGCTCTACCTGTTCAAAGGCAGCTTCTTCATTTATCATATTCTAGCCTTACCCCTTCTAAAAGGGCATGATGACACATCAAACCAACCAAGATGATGTTACAACGTTGGAAAACAAGCAGCCACCTAAACCACAGGCAATTGCAGAGCCACCTAAAGGTCTATCACAATGCGATAAAAAGCAACCTGAATCCCAAATCGCTCTGACTGAAGTCCTATAGGAGGTTAGGTGCCATTCCATCAAAGACTCCTATCACTTGCATATTTCCGATATGTGGATGATATGTTTGCTACATTTAAATTCATAGCAGCATATAATAATTTTCCTGCATGTCTTAATGCACTCAAATTCATCTTTGAAATAGAGCAGTCAAATGAACTCCCTTTCCTTGATGTACTAGTTGAGAAATCTGCCAGAGGATTCTCTACCACAGTCTACCGCAAGCTTACCGTCATTGGTCAATACATGTGTTGGGATTCTTACAGTTCCACACGCAAGATGGCCTACTCGGCAATCTCGGAAATAGAGCCATTTTATCACAATGCAAGCTTGATGCTGAAATGGGGTGCATCAAAGACATCCTGTGGGATAATTTTTTTTCTGGACCAATACGTTGAGGAACCAACTAGAGAACAGGCCATCCTAGACTGGGTATTGTGTAATGAGAAAGGAATAGTTGGCAATCTAGTTGTGCAAGGCCCCTTGGGGATGAGCGACCATAATATGATAGAATTCTTCATCAAGATGGAGAGTGATGTAGTTGATTCTGAGACTAGGGTCCTGAATCTTAATAAAGGAAACTGCGATGGTATGAGCCGTGAGTTGGCTATGATGGATTGGGAAACATTACTTAAAGGGAGGATGGTGGACAGGCACTGGCAAACATTCAAAAAGCGTGTGGGTGAACTGCAACAATTGTTTATTCCTGTCTGGTGCAAAAGTAAAACAGGAAAGGTGCCCAAACCATGGCTTACAAGGGAAATTAGAGATAGTATTACATCCAAGGAAGAGGCATTCAAATTGGCCAGAAAAAACAACAGACCTGAGGATTGGGAGCAGTTTAGAATTCATCAAAGGAGGACCAAGGGATTTATTAAGAAGGGGAAAATAGAGTATGAGGGTAAGCTTGCAGGGAACACAAAAACTGACTGTAAAAGTTTCTATAGGTATGTGAAGAGAAAAAGATTAGTGAAGACAAATGTAGGTCCCTTACAGTCAGAAACAGGGGAATTTATAATGGGGAACAAAGAAATGGCTGACCAACCAAATACATACTTTGGTTCTGTCTTCACAAAGGAGGACACAAATAACATACCAGAAATGTTGGAACACAGGCTTTAGTGAGAGGGAGGAACTTAAAGAAATCAGTTTTGGTAGGGAAATGGTGTTGGAGAAATTAATGGGATTGAAGGCTGATAAATCCCCAGGGCCTGATAATCTATATCCCAGAGTACTTAAGGAAGTGGCCCTAGAAATAGTGGATGCTGGTCATCTTCTGAGATTTTATAGACTCTGGAACAGTTCCTAAAGATTGGAGGGTAGCTAATGTAACCCCACTATTTAAAAACAGAGATAGAGAGAAAACAGGGAATTATAGACCAGTCAGCCTGATGTCAGTGGTGGGAAAAATTCTAGAGTCCATTATAAAAGATTTAATAGCTGAGCACTTGGAAAACAGTGGCAGAATTGGACAGAGTCAGTATGGATTTGCGAAAGTGAAATCATGCTTGACAAATCTACTGGAATTTTTTGAGGATGTAACTGGTAGAGTTGATGAGGGGAAGCCAGTGGATGTGGTTTATTTGGACTTTCAGAAGGCTTTCGACAAAGTCCCACATAAGAGATTGACGTGTAAAATTAAAGCGCATGGGATTGGGGGTAATGTATTGAAATGGATAGAAAACTGGTTGGCAGACAGGAAACAAAGAGTAGGAATAAACGGGTCTTTTTCTGAATGGCAGGCAGTGACTAGTGGGGTACCGCAGGGATCGGTGCAGGGACTCCAGCTATTCACAATGTATATTAATGATTCAGATGAGGGAACTAAATGTAATATCTCCAAATCTGCAGGTGACACAAAGCTGGGTGGGAGGGTGAGCTACAAGGAGGATGCAGAGATGCTTCAGTGTGATCTGGACAAGCTGAGTGAGTGGGCAAATGCGTGGCAGATGTAGTATAATGTGGATAAATGTGAGGTTATTCACTTGCGTCGCAAAAACAGGAAGGCAGATTATTATCTGAATGGCTATAAATTGAGAGAGGGGAATATGCAAGGACACCTGGGTGTCCTTGTACACCAGTCGCTGAAGGTAAGCATGCAGGTGCAGCAGGCTGTAAAGAAGTCAAATGGTATGTTGGCCTTCATAGCCAGAGGATTCAAGTACAGGAGCAGGGTTGTCTTGCTGCAACCGTACAGGGCCTTGCTGAGACCACACCTGGAATATTGTGTGCAGTTTTGGTCTCCTTATCTGAGCAAGGATGTTCTTGCTATAGAGGGAGTGCAGCGAAGGTTTACTGGAACATCCCTTGTTCCAGTCCTACTCCGGCCCCCTTCCACAACTCTTTCTCCGGTACATCGATGATTACTTTGGTGCTGCTTCCTGCTCTCGTCGGGACTTGGAAAAATTTATTAATTTTGCTTCCAATCTCCACCCCTCCATCATTTTCATGTGGTCCATCTCTGACACTTCCCTTCCCTTCCTTGACCTCTCTGTCTCAATCTCTGGTGATAGACTGTCCACCAATATTCATTACAAGCCTACCGACTCCCACAGCTACCTCGACTACAGCACCTCACATCCCGCTTCCTGTAAGGACTCCATCCCATTCTCTCAGTTCCTTCGCCTCCGTTGCATCTGTTCCGATGATGCTACCTTCAAAAACAGCTCCTCTGACATGTCCTCCTTCTTCCTTAACCGAGGTTTTCCACCCATGGTCGTTGACAGGGCCCTCAACCGTGTCCGGCCCATCTCCCGTGCATCCGCCCTCACACCTTCTCCTCCCTCCCAGAAACATGATAGGGTCCCCCTTGTCCTCACTTATCACCCCACCAGCCTCCGCATTCAAAGGATCATCCTCCGCCATTTCCGCCAACTCCAGCATGATGCCACCACCAAACACATCTTCCCTTCACCACCCCTGTCGGCATTCCGTAGGGATCGTTCCCTCCGGGACACCCTGGTCCACTCCTCCAAAACCCCCTACTCCTCAACCCCCACGTATGGCACCTCCCCGTGCCCACGTAAAAGATGTAACACCTGCCCCTTCACTTCCTCTCTCCTCACCGTCCAAGGGCCCAAACACTCCTTTCAAGTGAAGCAGCATTTCACTTGCATTTCCCCCAACTTAGTCTACTGCATTCGTTGCTCCCAATGCGGTCTCCCCTACATTGGAGAGACCAGACATAAACTGGGTGACCGCTTTGCAGAACACCTGCGGTCTGTCCACAAGAATGACCCAAACCTCCCTATCGCTTGCCATTTTAACACTCCACCCTGCTCTTTTGCCCACATGTCTGTCCTTGGCCTGCTGCATTGTTCCAGTGAAGCCCAACGCAAACTGGAGGAACAGCACCTCATCTTCCAACAAGGACTTTACAGCCTTCTGGACTGAATATTGAATTCAACAACTTTAGGTCTTGAGCTCCCTCCTCCATCCCCACCCACTTTCTGTTTCTTCCCCCTTCCTTTTGTTTTTTTTCCAATAATTTATATAGATTTTTCTTTTCCCACCTATTTCCATTATTGTTAAATCTTTTATGCCCCCCCCCACCCCCACTAAAGCTATACCTTGAGTGCCCTACCATACCTTCTTAATTAGCACATTCGTTTAGATAATATCACCAACTTCAACACCTCTGTGTTCTTTTGTTCTTTTGTTCTTTTGTCTATGACATCTTTTGATGATCTGCTCCTATCACTGATTGCTTGTCCCTACAACCACACCACACCCCTCCACTTCTCACCCCCCACCCAATGGCACACCCCCCCCCCCCCCCCCCCCCCCCCCCCCCACCTTAAACCAGCTTATATTTCACCCCTCTCCTTGGATTCACCTAGTTCTGTTGCAGGGTCATGAGGACTCGAAACGTCAACTCTTTTCTTCTCCACCGATGCTGCCAGACCTGCTGAGTTTTTCCAGGTAATTCAGTTTTTGTGAAGGTTTACTAGACTGATTCCTGGGGTGGTGGGACTGACACATGAGGAGAGATTGATTCGGTTAGGATTTTATTCGCTGGAGTTCAGAAAAATGAGAAACCTATAAAATTCTAACAGGACTAGACAGGGTAGATGCAGGCAGGATGTTCCTGATGGTGGGGGAGTCCAGAACCAGGGGTCATAGTCTGAGGATATGAGGTAGACCATTTGGGACTGAGATGAGGAGAAATTTCTTCACCCAGAGAGTGGTGAGCCTGTGGAATTCGCTGAGACCAACATATTGTATGTTTTCAAGAAGGAGTTAGTTACAGCTCTTGGGGCAAAAGGGATCAAAGGGTATGGGGAGAAAGCAGGAGCAGTCTATTGAGTTGGATGATCAGCCATGATCATAATGAATGGCGGAGCAGTCTCGGAGGGTCGAATGGCCTACTCCTGCTCCTATTTTCTATGTATGTTTCTATTATGGCTACCGTGATCAGATCATTTTGTGCTGTATATTGTGCAAACTCATAAATGGGCAAGACATGTCACTTTCGGCCCTGAACAGTACCCAGTGTATCTCAGATTACCCTGGAAGGGCAAGGTAACTCAAAAATTTGAGCAACAGGTGAAGCTAGCTGTTTCACGCTGCTACTATGCAGTAGCAACATGAGTGGTATTCATCACTAACAGGATGCTGCTGTCAAGGTAAAAAGGCATTCTTCTTATCACACAAATGAATAATGTGATATATGAATTTCAGTGCCAGCGTGATGCTAGGTATGTAGACTATACATCCCAAAGAGTCCCTTCTGCTATTTGCAATGGGCAAAGTACCAACCGTACTTAGCCAACCTGTGGTTGCAAAACTCAAATCACAGTGTTCAACATTAGACATGATTCTATAATTGGACAACATTTGCTAAATAATCCTGAGTGCGCTAAAAATTATGCTGATGACCAATTTAAGATTGTCAGTCAGGCTCGCAGTGTGGTACATTTGCATGTACTGGCAGCTACATGTTTTAATACACAGGGCCTTGTTCTTTCAGACAGAAAGATCATGTACACACATTGCGCCTGTTTCAGCTAAACAAAATAAGTGACAGACATTGTTGTTTCTCCTGACACTGGTATTCTTGTGATTGTCCTGATGAGTGCAAAATGAAAAGCTTTGACAAAATATCTTTTTTCAGCAATACTCAAATTGGTATTTCGTTGGATCTCTCTCTAGAGAGCTTCTTTCTGATGGTTCATAGTAAGGCAGTACATCGGAAAAGAAGGGCATAACTGGGAATTGAAGTAATGACGAGAACGATATGGAACATGCGAGAGATGGTGAATTGGTGGTAATGTCATTGGATAGTAATCCAGAGGCCCATACTAACAGTCTGGGGGCAGGGATTTGAATCCTCCCATGGCAGCTGGTGGAATTTGAATTTAATCAGTAAATCTGGAATTAAAAGCTGGTCTCAGTAATAGTAACCTTGAAACCATTGTCAATTGTTATAAAAGCTCATCTGGATCACTAATGCCCTTTAGAGAGGGGAATCTGCCATCCTTACCTGGTTTGGCCTATATGTGACTCCAAACCCACAGCAATGTGGTTGACTTTTAACTGTCCTCTGAAATGGCCTAGCAAGCCACTCAGTTGTATCAAACTGTTACAACCTTTAAAAGGAATGAAACCAGACAGCTCATCCAGCATCAACCTAGACACCAGAAATGACAATGGCACACCCAGCCGTGTTAACCCCAGCTGTCGCACAGACTAGTCAAGCAACAGCCTGACATAGTCATACTCACCAAATCATACTTTACAGACACTATCATCACCATCCCTGTGTGTGTCCTGTCCCTCTGGCAGGACAGGACCACCAGAGGTGGTGGCACAGTGGTACACAGTTGGGAAGGAATTACTTTACGAATCCTCAAGTTAACCCTGGGCCCCATGAAGTCTCATGGCATCAGGTCAGACCTGGACAAGGAAACTTCCCGTTGATCCCGATTGGACAACATTTGCTAAATAATCTTCAGTGTGCTAAAAATTATGCTGACAACCAATTTAAGGTTGTCAGTCGGGCTTGCACCACCCTCGTACCACCCTCCCTCAGCTGATGAATCAGTACCCCTCTGTGCTGATCACAAATTTGAAGAGGCAATGAGGTAGCAAGGGTACAGAATGTACACGGGGTGGATGACTTCAATGTCCATCATCAAGAGTGGCTCGGTAGTGCCACTACTGACTAAGCTGGCTGAATCCTAAAGGATATAGCTGCTAGACTGGATAGTAGCAGGTGGGAATGGAATCAACAAGAGGGAAAAACCTCCTTGAACTCGTTCTCACCAACCTACATGTTGCAGATGCATCTGCCCGTGACAGTATTGGTAGGAGTGACCACCACACAGCTCCTATGGAGACGAAGGGTGGAATCATCCCAGATTTGCACTGAGTGCAGTAGCGGATGGGAAAAAGAATGCCTTACCTGCCGGCCTCAATGGCAGACTGTTCATGTTGTATCGTCCTAATCTTGCCTCATCAATCATGCATTCTCAGGAAACACACCGGGTTGCTGGCGGGTGAGCTGTCACTCGCCCTCCAAGCCATCACCTCACCACTTCCTCACGCTGGGTGACATACTTAAAGTGGAACCACATGCACACCTCTCAGTGTTGCCAGCCCAGGGCTGCTGCACAGAAGATATGGCCCCAAAGGGCAAGAAGACTGCAGCTCCCAGATACAGTGATGCATCCCTGGAACACCTTTCGGACACCATAGAGGCCTGCCTTGAAGTCCTCTATCCCTGGTCTGGGTGAAGACCAGCAAGCAAGGTGACAAATCTAGCATGGGAGACAGTGGCAGCAGTGGTCAGTGCCATTGCCTTGTAAAAGATGACAGCTACACTATGCCAAAGAGGATGAATGATCTCCTCTATTCCGCCAGGGTATGTCATTCTTCTCATCACTCTCAACTCACACACTCACAAACCCATCACATCACACAGGGACAAAAACAGAATTACCTGGAAAAACTCAGCAGGTCTGGCAGCATCGGCGGAGAAGAAAAGAGTTGACGTTTCGAGTCCTCATGACCCTTCGACAGAACACATGAGGACTCGAAACGTCAACTCTTTTCTTCTCGGCCGATGCTGCCAGACCTGCTGAGTTTTTCCAGGTAATTCTGTTTTTGTTTTGGATTTCCAGCATCCGCAGTTTTTTTGTTTTTACATCACACAGGGATCTCACTCACTGCCAGTTTAAGAGACATCACCATTTACTCTCTCATACGCACCTTTATTGTCCTCTTCTGTCCTTGGGATCACTCACCACCCACACATGTCAGGCATACTTACCATCTGGCCTGGCCGGTGTCCTGCTTACACTCTCTCCATCTCTATTCATGCAGGACAAGCTGGCACACAACAAGAGGGAGAGGATGCAGACTGGTGGAGGAATGCCTAACATCAAGGTCCCCAGAGACTTTGAAAATAGAGTCATACAGCTGGCTGGTGAAGACCTGAACCATTCCTGTGCTGACGGTGAGGTCGGCAGTGCTTAACCAAGTGAGGATCCAGCAGCGCAACATCCATCAGACAACCATGCTGTGAGTGATGTGTCCTGTTTCACAGACCATTGCCATGTACTAACTATCTCTCCTTGCTTTCGCAGGCACATCTGGGAAACAGCTGACAGAGTCCATGACCCAGGTCCTTGACTGAAGCCTCAAAGACATCTCAGAAAAGGAATCTGCTGAATCCCTTATTGAAGACCCATCACAGTGCTCACCCACAGCTTTCAACAGCGCAGAGACATACACCTTGGTGGATCCAAGCTTTAGAGTAGCATCGGGTTCACAATCTGATGGGCACAGCGCAATGCCTGATCCATAGCAGGCGGTAGCAAGGACTTCCCAGTTTTCCGACACTCAGCGGACTGCTGGAGGCCAGAAATCTGCTGAGTCCAAGTCCGATGATGAGCCTCTAGACTCGGCCATACCTCAGTTGCTGAAGCTGCAAAGGCAAGCTCAGGAACTTCAGGAAGGGATATCTGCTGCACTCCTCAGATTGCAAGGCACAATGGAGGAGTCCGTCCACCTTCAGTTTGAAATGACAGTGCCGGCATGCCACCGCACCAAGGTCAACACTGGTAGGATGCTAGCTGTCATAGAGACCTTGCTCCAGGACATCAGATCTGCACTGCTACGCAGGCAGAACACCATTGCTGACGCCATAGTTGGCCTCCAACAGTGTCAACATGAGATGGTTGCTGGGCAACTCGATTTCCTCTTCTCCTCTAGGACTCAGCCAGGGGCTGTCGGGCACCCATTGTGAGGCGGATCACCTGGTGCACAACCCAGGGCCATCCACTTAGGTGACTCTGGGAGTGTCCGGCCCATAAGAATCATTTCTTCCCCTGACCCCAACAGAAGGTGAATGGCCTACTTCTGCTCCTACATCCAGCTCCACAGGCCAAGGAAGTTGCCACTGCCACACAGCAGGGCCCCGAAAGCAGACCAGGACCCTCCAGGTATCGGCCCTCCAGAGGATGCCTGTCAAGGCCATCACAGATCTTGCAGTCAGTAGGCTGCCTACACCTCTGCTGTAGACGTCAGGGAGATACCAAGACGTAGCGGCAGGGTTAGGAAGGTTAAGAAGATGCTGTTGTACAGCCTGGGCATGGTGTTAATCACTTGTACATAATGTTCATTTTGTTAATAGACTCTTAAAAATGTCTCCTTGCCAATGGCTCCTTGTTCTGATGAGCAGGGTTCGTGTTGTTCAAATGTCAAACCTTGGTCCCTGCACAAGCTAAAGGCAGGTCTCTCTGTCCAGGGCCTCTTCCCTGTGCTTTCTGCAACCTTCTCAGCCCACTGATGGTGCACCTTCGCACTCACTGGTCACATTAGCCATGTCTGCACCTCGATGTGCCTTATCATTATTGTCAGAATGTCTTGGGCTAGTGGCACAGAGTACCGTCATTTTCTCTGTGTGCTCCCAGCATGTTTGAGGTGCGGCTGGCCCCTCATCCCATCAGCATCTGTGTCCGGTGACAGTGTGGACCTAAAGGGTTCAGCTCATAAAGGATGCAATAAGATCAGAAGAAGTGAAAGTTTGCCCGCTGCATCTCCATGATATGATCCTATTCACAGAG
Source organism: Carcharodon carcharias (assembly GCF_017639515.1). Classification (NCBI taxonomy): domain Eukaryota; kingdom Metazoa; phylum Chordata; class Chondrichthyes; order Lamniformes; family Lamnidae; genus Carcharodon; species Carcharodon carcharias. Next base: position 174,365,119 of record NC_054472.1, read on the forward strand.
CACAAGCGAGGCACCATCAGCCAGACAGGAGTCAGACATTCACATAAGTTTTATGAGGATCTATGGAGTGATCCCAATGCATGTCGTCATCATCCTCCTGGAATGTAGGGATTATGGGCATCTGCTGAGGGCAGTTAATCTGCAGAATCCTTTATCGCTGAGGGCTGTAGAGGCTGGGTCATTAAGTAGATTCAAGGCAGAGATAGACAGATAGTTAATCAGTAAAGGGAACCAAGGGTTATGGGCAAAAGGCAGGAAAGTGGAGTTGAGGATTATCAGATCAGCCATGATCTCATTGAATGGCGGATTAGACTCGATGGGCCGAATGGTCTACTTCTGCTCCTATGTATTATGGTCTTTTCACAGAGGGTACGTGCGCTGCCATCAGCCAGACTGGAGTCAAACATTCACAGATGCAATGTGAAGATCTATGGTGTTTCCTCACTGTATGTCATTATCATCCTCCACAAATCTAGCAGCTATGAGGGCCTCCCAAGCATGGCTGTCTCATCTAGCCAGTGCGATGGTCTCATTTTCATCATCCTTGCCTTTGAGGATCTGCTCACCCTCATCCTCGTCGACATCCTCCACATTGGAAGAGACGTGCAGCTCCTCCATCTCCTCCTCAACCAGCTTCTCTTCCTATTGCAGCGCAAGGATGTAAAGGGCACAGCAGATGACAATGATGTGTGACACCCTCTGTACTGCAGGGCTCCACCAGACTGTTCCAAGCACCAGAACCTCATTTTCAGCATCCCAATGGTCTGCTCCACCAAGTTGCAGGTTGCAGCATGAGCCTCGTTATACCATCGCTCTGTTGCAGTCTGAGGCCACCGCACAGGTATCATCAGCCATGTCCTCTGCGGGTAGCCCTTGTCCCCGACCAACCAACCCTGCAGCCTCTGTAGACCCTGGAAGATGTCAGGGATCTGAGATCTATTGAAAATGTAGGAGTCTGTGGGATATCACAACATATCTCCCTGGAAACTGCACAGACCTGCAGGATGCACTTGCGGTGGTTGCACACCAACTGAACATTCAGCAAGTGGAAGCCCTTGCAATTGATATGGTTGACCGCCTGTTGCCACAGAGATCTGAGTGCCTTGCGAATGCAGTTGATGACACCTTGCACCTGTGGGAAGCCTGAGATCTGGGCAAATCCCAGCACTATTGCATTCTGGCTTTCCTGATCCCGGGTGAAATGCACAAAGTTGTGTGCTTTCACTAAGGTGGCGTCCATGACCTCCTGGATGCATTTGTGCATGGAGGCTTACGATATCCCACAGAGGTCACCTGTGGAGTCCTGAAAGGAGCCACTGGCGCCAGAATTGAGCATTGAAGTTATTTTCATGGCCACTGGCAATGGATGCCCTCCCTGTCTCCTCGGCGCATCCTCCAGCAGGTGGCAGTTGTGACCAATCAGTTCCCTGGACATGTGCAGTCTTCGGCAACACTAGTTCTTAGTCATTTGCAGGAATGGCAAGTGTCGCCTATAGACCCTGGGTCTAGTTAGGCACCGCCCAGTGACCACTCTTCAGCGTCGAGCGTGGGAGGCCCAGCCACCCCGTTTTCCTGATGGTGCTGCTCCTCCCTCTGCACAGCAAGGCGCCTCCATCGCTCTCTTCTCCTTCATCTCTGCTCTCTGTAAGCCATGAAGCATACAGTTAGGTTAACAGGCTCCTTGATCCTGATGTACTCCTCCTGCGGGATGAAAGAGAGAGAAACATGGATTAGCATGGATGTGCTAAGGACCTCTCTTGGCTAAGTCTGAAGGCCCCTTAATGCATGCTAGAGAGTGCTGGCTGCCACTTGGATGGTCAGAGTTTAATGCGCTGCATGGCTGCTGGAAACCCCACCCACCTTCGCCCATTCCACCTGACTGATTGGCGGCAGCTTCGTCCACTGGACTGCATGCTGTGCTCTCAGCTCAGGCACAGGCTTCTCCTAACCCGCACTGCAAGGATGCACTGTTAGCTTGAACCATAGGGGAAACCGGTTCATTCCGGGATGATGACACTGCAAGGGGCTGTGAGCGCCTCCACCAGTGACTGCTCTGTGACCAGCTTTCGCAAGGAAATTGTACAATATGTGCAGTCATCCAATTGTTCTGCAGTCCACTAAAATGCTCATTGTTTTGTAGTCTGTGCCCGAGGGGTGAAAGGTTCTGGAGCATTTGGTGGCAATTTCATGCCTCTGTTTTCCGTGAGTGGGCAGATAAGTTAGAGGCCTGACTCCAAGCATGTCAATGTAGCTGCGCCTGGACTGTCTTAGCTACAGAGGAATGGTGACTTTATACAAGGTTTCCCTGATGTATGGCTGCATCCCTCCCCACCACCGACCCCCCGCCCCCTGCCCCTGCCCCCCGCATGTGCTTGTGCACTACCATCAACTGCAGTGCAGCTCTTGCCACCCCTGCAACTCACCTCAGCTACACTGCAGCTCTTGCAGCCCCCACCAACTTACCTCAACCGCAGTGCAGTCCTTGCTACCCCCCCAACCCATCACAACTAAAATGCAGCCCATGCTCCCTCCAAGTCGCCTCAACTTCATTGCAGCCCTTGCCCCACTGCCCCCCCATCTTGCCTCCACTGCAGGGCAGCCCTTGCCCCCACCCCCCCTTCCTCAGCTCACCTCAACCACAGGGCAGCCCTTGCCCCTCCTCAGCTTGCCTCAACCACAGGGCAGCCCTTGTCCCAGCACCGCACTGTCAGCCAGCCAGGAAAATGCAAGTTGCCTGTGCCCACACCTGAATGCGTGGTGCCTCAACTTTGAGGCCCTACAAGTGACCCCCGCAAGCACCGAGCAAAGTAACTGTGCACTCACCTCCGAGTTCCCCTCAAAGTGCAGCTTGCCAGGTGCACACCTTATTAATGCTATTGTGAAACATATCGGCATGCAATCACGCCAACATGCTCAGCTGGTCCAGTGCAGGAGGATGATTCTGGCAAGCAGGGCTTACAATGATATGCAGATGTATTGCAATGAAGTTCCCGATGTTTGGCGGTGGGACACGCGGCCTGCCATTGACCGACTGGCGGACGATTGCAAACTGGTTTCACGACAGTGTGAAACCGATTTTTGGTCTTCCCACCATATTGTCTGTTCATGCCTGCCATGATGCCCAACACCAGCAGGCTCAAAAAATTCTGCCCAAAATCTCGTCTTCACATTGAGGATACCCTTCCCCCTGTTGTGTGGTACTACCACCGTGCTAAATGGAATAGGTTTCAAAGAAATGTAGCAACTCAGAACTGGGCAACCATGAGGCGCTGTGGGCCATCAGCAGCAGCAGAACTGTGTTCGACCACAATCTGTAACGTCACGGCCCAGCTTATCCTCCACTCTATTACCATCAAGCCTAGTGATCAACCCTGGTTCAATGACAAGTGCAGGAGGGCATGCCAGGCATACCTAAAAATGAGATGTCAACCTGGTGAAGTTACAACACAGAACTACTTGCATACCAAACAGCAGAAGCATGATGTGATAGACAGAACTAAGCAATCCCACAACCAGCAGATCAGATCTAAGCTCTGTGTTCTGCCACATCCATCATGAATGGTGGTGGACAATTAAACAACTAACAGGAGAAGGAGGTTCCACAAATATCCCCATCCTCAATGATGGGGGAGCCCAGCACATTAGTGCAAAAGATAAGGCTGAAACATTTGCAAGCATCTTCAGCCAGAACAGCTGGTTGGATGATCCAACTCGGACTCCTCCTGAGGCCCCCTGCATTACAGATGTCATTTTTCAGCCAGTTCAATTTACTCCACATGATATCAAAAAATAGCTGCAGGCACTCAGTACCGCAAAGGCTACGGGTCCTGGCAACATTCCGGCAATAGTATTGAAGACTTGTGCTCCAAAACTAGCCTCATCTCTTGCCAAACTGTTACAGTACAGCTACAACACTGGCATCTACCCAGCTATATGGAAAATAGCCCAGGTATGTCCTGTCCACAAAAAGCAGGGCAAATCCAACCCAGCCATTTAACGCCTCATCAGCCTACTCTCGATCATCGGTAAAGCGATGGAAGGTGTCATTTTAAAGCGCTGTCAACCCGCACTTATTCTGCAATAGTCTGCTCACTGACGCTCAGTTGCTGCCAGCACCACTTAGTTCCTGACCTCATCTCAGCCTTGGTCCAAACATGGACAAAAGAGCTGAACTCCAGAGGTGAGGTGAAAGTGACTGCCCTTGACATCAAGGCAGCATTTGACCGAGTGTGGCATCAAGGAGCCCTAGCAAAGCTGAAGTCAATGGGACTCAGGGAGAAATCTCTCCACTGGTTGGAGCTATACCTAGCACAAAGGAAGATGGCTGTGGTTGTTAGAGGTCAATCATCTCAGTCCTGGGACATCGCTGCAGGAATTCCTCAGGATAGTATCTTAGGTCCAACCACCTTCAGCTGCTTCATCAATGACCTTCCCTCCATCATAAGGTCAGAAGTGGGGATTTTCACTGATGATTGCATGATGTTCAGCACCATTCATGACTCCTCAGATACTGAAGCAGTCCATGTCTATATGCAGCAAGACCGGGACAATATTCAGGCTTGGGATTATAAATGGCAGGTAACACTCATGCCACACAAATGTCAGGCAATGACCATCTTCAACAACAGAAAACATAGCCATCTCCCCTTGATATGAAATTGCATTATCATCGCTCTGCTGAATCACTAATATCAACATCCTGAGGGTTACTATTGACAAGAAATGAACTGGACCAGCCATATAAATACTGTGGCAATAACAGCTGGTCAGAGGCTGGAAATTCTGCAGCTTGTATCTCAGCTCCTGACTCCCCAAAGCTTGTCCACTAGGCACAAGTCCAGAGTGTAATGGAATACTCTCACTTGCCTGGATGAGTGTCGCTCCAACAACACTCAAGAAGCTCAACACCATTCAGGACAAAGCAACCCCCTTGCTTGACACCCCATCCACAAACATTCACTCCCTCCACTGATGCTTAATGGCAACGGTATGTACCATTTACAAGATGCACTTCAGCAACTCACCAAGGTTCCTTTGAAAGCACCTTTCAAACCTGTGGCCTCCACTACCTAGAAGGATAAGGGCAGCAAGTTCCCCTCTAAGCTACAGACCACCCTGATTTGAAAATTTATCGCCATTCCTTCACTGTTTCTTGGTTAAAATCCTGGAATTCCCTTCCTAACAGCACTGTAGATGTACCTACACCAAATGGACCGCAGTGTTTCGACAAGGCAGCCCACCATCACCTTTTCAAGGCCAGTTAGTTATGGGCAATAAATGATGGTCCAGCCAACGATGCCTGCATTCCTTGAACGAATAAATAAAAAGAAACTTTATTAAGTCCATGTAAAACCAAAGCTACCTTAAAGGGTTGGCAGAATAAAAACAGAAAATACTGGAAATATGCAGCAGATCAGTCAGTACCTATGGAGAGGAATAGAGAAAGGCTAACTCTGTTTCACTCCACAGATGCTGCCTGACTGCAGCATTTTATGTTTTTAATTTAGGTTTCCAGTGTCTGCAATATTTTGCTTTTGTACAGCAAGAAGAGGCTTGTCAGGGTTGTCAAATGTCTTGCACAAGATTCTTCCTGACCGCATGAGTGGTTCTGCAGGCACTTAGAATCATGGAATCTTAAAAGACAGCCAGGGGGCCATTCGGCTCATCATGCCTGTGCTGATTCTTTGAAACAGCGGTCCAAGCTAGTCCCACACCCAACTTTTACCACATCACCCCAAAACACGTCTAATTGCCTGTGGAAAGCACCTATGGAATCTTATTTCAACAGCCTTTCAGGGAGTGCATTCCAGATTTTACCAGACTCCTTCTTGGTCAGTCTATGTGTCATGCTCTGGATTTGATCCTGGGATGGCCTTCTTCTTGTCAGACTCCTTTTGGGGAACAAAGTTGTCACGTGATCAGCAAACTCAGACAAATATGATGACCATGGCAGGATGATACTTGTGGCATCATTTGATCTGCAAAGACATTTGAGAAGTGGCTGCAATGTCCCCTTGGTATGCTGAATGATTATTGTAGGAGCTGCATGGGGCTTTTTGTATCAGTGCTCAGCTTGTATACTATGGTGTAAATTGGTAATTATCCATATTGGAAGGTTAGACCATCTCTATAGTCTAGTGCCACCTTCAAATGAGAACCTGATTTCCCCGACATTTCTTCTTTGTTCTTCAATCTATTCTATCAAGCCTACTGTAAGGGAAGCACTGAATCCAATCCCTGAAACATTGAGCACATTTGCAATTCAAAGAATTCAAGTTGTTCAGTTTAAGCAATGCCATTCAGCCAAGCCATTATATAATTGGCAGGGGTCTACCAGTGAGAAAGAAGTTGCTGAATGCATCAACAATCCATCACTCAAAAGCACAGACCTAGTTACCCACTAGCAGCATCTGTGGAGAGAGAAACAGAGTTAACATTTCGAGTCCGTATGACCCTTCTTCAGCTCTGAAACGTTAACTCTGCTTCTCTCTCCACAGATGCTGCTAGACCTGCTGAGTTTTTCCAGCATTTCCTGTTTTTGTTTCAGATTTCCAGTATCCACAGTATTTTGCTTTTATCATTATATAGTTGGCCTTTAGCCGTCTACTTTTGATGAGCTTTTGATTGACACACAGCTAATGCATATCATAAATTTCAAAATATCATACACTGAAAACTTTGGCCTTCATTGGCAAAGTTTCTGAAGGGCATAATGAGGTTGTTGCACATTCAGTGCAAAAGCAAAGAGTGTTAATGGGTAACTAGGGCTGTGATTTTGAGTGATAGATTGTTGATGCATTCAGCAACTTCGTTCCCACTTGTAGACCCCACTTACAAAATTTGCACTTAGGAGGGCAAATTAGAGGGCTGTGAATCTTTGGTATTCTCTAACTCAAAGGAATGTGGATGCTCGGTCATTGAGTATATTCAAGACCGTGATCAATAGGTATTTGGGCACTAAGCTGATCAAGGGATAAGAGAGGAGGAAAGGAAAGTGGAGTTCAAGAATATGCTCATCCATGGTCTTATTAAATAACTGAGTAGGCCTCAGGGGACGTGTGACCTAATCTTGCTCTTATTTCTTATGTTCACATGAGGGAAAAAGGAATAGAAGGATATGCTTGTAGAATTTGATGAAGTGAGGTGGAAAGAGACTCGTGTGGAGTATAAATGCCGCATAGACCAATTGGTTGAATGGCCTATTTCTGTTATGTCAACTGAAAGTGCTTCAGTAAATTGCCATATTTTTGAAAAAGGAATGATAATGGTTATTCAATATGCTTCAGTAGAGTAATGTGGCTATGTGGGCTAGCTGAAAAAAAACTTGCATTCTTCTAGTATCTTTCACAATCACAGGACATCCCAAAGTGAAGTAATATTTGCTGCTTATTGTGCCCTCATGAAAATTATGGGCAGAATTTTTAACTTGGCATGTGGGCACCTGCCTGACCAGCTCGACTGTAAATTGGCATGTGATGACGTCGGGCGAGCCTTGCACAATATTTCAGTCGACAGGCATGCATGAAAGTCGGAAGTGCACCTGCCTGCCGACAATTAAGAGGGTGATTAAGGCCACTAAAGTTCCAATTGATTCCGATTTTTCTTGGTGGGTCTCACTTTACGGTTAGCGGATGATGAATCCGCCAGGCGGACTTTGCATTTTCGATGAAACGTCATCCAAGGGCAAGATGATTCAATTTTTAAAAAATGTTTGGACAGAATTTTCATCATCTATATGTTAAGGTGACTGATTCTGATGCATTGACATTTTTTTCTGGATTTTAAATTCATTGCTTTTAAATTCTTTAGCTCCCTGAGGCAGATCTCTGCCTTCAGGGAGCTTTCATTCTGTGCTCCCCCATGCCCATGCTTACGTCACTTCCCACCCTCATCCCACCCCCACCCTGGCAGCGCTGAGCATTTCACCATGCCTTTCATGCTGGCTATCCATTAAATGGCCAGTCAGCATGAAATCGCAGTCAGGAGCCAATCACGGTTGGAAGTCCATTCCCTGGCCACTCCCGGGACCGCCGATCATGCACGCCCACTGAACTAAAAATCTTGCCCGATGGAACAAATGGCCATTCACCCCACACACCTGTGGTGGAATCAATCCTTCTACTAGGGATTCTACTCTAATCCCATTACCCAACTCTTTCCCATGCTCAGCATTTAGTTAGAGCTAATAGTGTCCTTTCTTTGGTTTTGTTTCTAAAAACTGAACGGCAGATTCATTTGTCATGACTCCAAATGAAATTTTACCAAAGGCGGGCATTTTAATTTGGCCACAAGTATTAGAAACACAGTTTTAAAAATAATTTATTGTGGAGTAAAAATTCCAGCTAGTGAAGTGAAATCTGAAATTGTGCCCCCGAGTCCTCGATTACCCCACAAGAGGAAACATTTTCTCAGCATCTATCCTGTTGTCCACTCAGAACCTCAGAATAAAGGGTGAGAGATTAGTAAATGTTTGTATTCAGAGAGATCTGGGTGACCTTGTAACTGCTCTTATTGAATAGCGGAGCAGGTCCGAGGGGCCAAATGGCCTACTTCTGCTCCTATTTCTATGTTCTTATTTTTAAAAAATATTCTGCATTTCAATTCTTTCTACCAATTTGGTCACTTTCACAACTTCTTACATCACTTTACAACCGTCACCTTCTTACCCAATCATTTGACCTATCCCTTTACAGCATTTCTGCTTCCTCCTTAGCTAATTTTCCACCTAGATTTGTATTGTCAGCAAACTTGAATATATGACACCCTCAATAAATCACTGATATAGGCTGTAAACAGCTGAGGCTCGAGCACTGATCCTTGTAGCATTCCACTGGTGACACCCAGCCGTCCTACTCTTTTCCATCTATCAACCAATCCATAATCCTATGAGCCCTAATCTTCTGTAACAACCTTTAGTCTGGCACCTTATTGGATGACTTCTGAAAATGCAGGTAGCCTGGATATGTGGAAAAGCTCTACTGGTTGGAGTCCTACCTAGCACAAAGGAATATGGTTGTGGTCATCTCAGTCCCAGGACATCACTGCAGGGTATTGCCTTGGGCCCAACCATCTTTAGCTGCTTCATCATTGGCCTTCCCTTCACCTTAAAGTCAGAACTGCAAATGTTTGTTGATTGTGCACTGTTCAGTACCATTCACAACTCTTTTTTTCTTCATTCATGGGATGTGGGCTTTGCTGGCTGTGCCAGCATTTATTGTCCATCCATAAATGCCCTTGAGAAGGTGGTGGTGAAGCTGCCTTCTTGAACTGCTGCAGTCCATGCGGTGTAGGTATTCCCTCAGTGCTGTTAGGAAGGGAGTTCCAGGATTTTGACCCAGTGACAGTGACAGACAATATATTTCCAAGGCAGAACAAAAACAGAATTACCTAGAAAAACTCAGCAGGTCTGGCAGCATCGGCGGAGAAGAAAAGAGTTGACGTTTCGAGTCCTCATGACCCTTCGACAGAACTTGAGTTCGAGTCCAGGAAAGAGCTGAAATATAAGCTAACTATATTTCAGCTCTTTCCTGGACTCGAACTCAAGCTCTGTCGAAGGGTCATGAGGACTCGAAACGTCAACTCTTTTCTTCTCCGCCGATGCTGCCAGACCTGCTGAGTTTTTCCAGGTAATTCTGTTTTTGTTTTGGATTTCCAGCATCCGCAGTTTTTTTGTTTTTATTTCCAAGGCAGGATGGTGAGTGACTTGGAGGGGAACTTCCAGGTGGTGGTGTTCCCATCAATCTGCTGCCCTTATCCTTCTAGGTGGTAGTGGTCGTTGGTTTGGAAGGTGCCGTTTAAGGAGCCTTGGTGAATTCATGCAGTGCATCTTGTAGATGGTAAACACTGCTGCTACTGTGCGTCGATGGTGGAGGGAGTGAATGTTTGTGAATGGTGCCAATCAAGCGGACTGCTTTGTCCTAGTGTCCAGCTTCTTGAGTGTTGTAGGAGCTGCACTCATCCAGGCGAGTGGGGAGTATTCCATCACACTCCTGACTTGTGCCTTGTAAATGGTGGACAGGCTTTGGGGAGTCAGGAGGTGAGTCACTCATGGTACGATTCCTAGCCTCTGACTTGATCTTGTAGCCACAGTATTTATATGGCTAGTTCAGTTCAGTTTCTGGTCAATGGTAACTCCAGAATGTTGATAGTGGGGGATTCAGTGATGGTAATGCTATCAAGGGGCAATGGTTGGATTCTCTGTTGTTGAAGATGGTCATTGCCTGACACTTGTGTGACGCGAATGTTACTTGCCATTTGTCAGCCCAAGCCTGGATATTGTCCAGGTCTTGCAGCATTTAGACATGCTTCAGTAGCTTCACAACTCCTCAGATACTGAAGCAATCTGTGCCAATATGTAGCAAGATTTGGACAACATTCAGGTTTGGGCTGATAAGTAACAAGCAATATTCATACCACACAGTGCCAGGCAATGACCATTTCTTACAAGAGAGAACCTAAGCCATCATCCCTTGTCATTCAATGGCATTGCCATGAATTAATCCCCCACTATCAACATCCTGGGGGTTACCATTGACCAGAAACTTAATTGGAACAACCATATACTATAACTACAAGAACAAGTCAGAAGCTTGGAATTCTGAGGTGAGTAACTCACCTCCTGACTCTGTGAAGCATGTCCACAATCTGCAAGGTACAAGTCAAGAGCGTGACTAAATGTGCTCCACTTCCCTGGATAAATGCAGTTCCAATAACACCATTCAAAAAGCGTGGAATCACCCAGGACAAAGCAGCCCCACCGTCCGCCAATTTAATACATTCCCTCTACTAAATGCAAAATGCATTGTAGCAACTTACCACTGCACCTTCGACAGCACCTTCCAAACCTGTGACCTCTACTAACTAGAGGGAAAAGGGCAGCAGACACATAGGAACACCACCACTTAGAAGCTCTCCTCCAAGCCACACACCATCCTGACTTGAAATCTTTGCTGTCACGCAATCAAAATCTTGAAACTCCCTTCATAACAGCATTGTGAATGTACCTGCACTAGGTGGACTGCAGCAATTCAAGAAGGCAGCTCACTATCACCTTCTCATGGGCAATTCACAATGGACAACAAATACCGACCTTGCCAGTGAGGTCCACGTTGCATGAAAGAGTAAAAGAAAATTTATATTTGTAATCTGTATGTCCCCATGCCAATTTTTATGTGTGGCTCAGGTAGTGATCCCGAGATTATCAACTATGAGGTTTTGCTTTTTAATTTGAATCTTAGATCCTCAGCAGAACTTCATTTTTAGTTCTACCCATGTAGTTGGTTCCTATATGGGCTCAATAATTGCATCTTCTCCCTCCTTCTTTAACTTTGAGGAACTTGGCATAGTGCAAGCAACACAGCTTTCCAAATTCCCAGTTGCAGCTGCATAGAACAGTATCTATTCCCCCCCTGACTAATCTATCCCTACCACATTCCTTTTCTTTCCCCCTAACTGAGTGACCTCCAGTACCACAATCATTCAATTACCCATCATCCTTGCAGTCTTAACTAGACCAGTATCAAGAACCTCACATCTGTGGGACAATAGAAAAGGTTGAGCTCCTTCACCACTGCATCTGTAGTGTCCTTACCTGCCTGAATAGGACTAACATCCTCCTACCCTTGATCTCTAATCAAATCTAACCTCAGGGGTGTCACTGCCTCCTGGGTCAAGATATCCTTGTAACTCTCCCCTCCCTGATGCGTCGCTCAACACCACCAAGCCAAAGTTCCTCAAGTTGCAGACACTAACTGCAGGTGTGCAAACTTACACTCATAAGTGCTCTTCACAAACACCAACATGTTGCAGGTGCCGCACACCTCCTCCTCTCTAACTAACCTTGTTTTATATTTTAATTAAAGTTTCAGGTATTTAATTTACCTGGTATATTAAACTACTGTAATTAATATATTTTGTTTAAGTTATTAATTTACTAAAGTATTAAAGGTTCCTAGTTTTAAATTCTTATTGCTGAAAGTGTATCCAATCCACTACAAGTATCAAAGGCAAAAAGAAATGCCTCCTTTTCCATCGGCACCAAAATTCCCACTCTCACCAAATTCTCAACTTCCCATTCTCTTTGTGATGCACTCAGTTAAAGTGTGATCTGTGATTACAGTCCGTGTCTTAGCTGATGCCTTAACTGATACCTTCTACATTTATGTTTCTTCTGAGCCACATACAACTACCCAGTCACTTTTAGCTCACAGTAATTAACCTTCATGCAGGCAATCACTTATGAAAAGGTTCTGATGAAAAGTCATCAACCTGAAACATTAACTCTGTTTCTCTCTCCACAGATGCTGCCAGAACTGCTGAGGATTTCCAGCTTTGGTGTTTATTTCAGATTTCCAGCATTGCAGTAATCTGATTTTGAATCACTTTCAGCTGATCAGCTGTTAACTGTTAAATTGCTAACTACAAAACTACCTTGTAGTTTTTAAAGTTCAATATTAACTTCTAAATGTTAAGATTAAATTTCAATTCAACTTAATGTGGCTTCACTCTGTTCCTTAAATCTACACCTTAGCTGACACATTCTAACCAAAATGTGCTTATCTAGCTTCCCCTCAAATGCATCAATACTATTTCCCTCCTCCACACCCATTCCACTTTCTTACCATTCTCTGGATAAAGAAGCTTCTCCTAAATTCCCTACTGGATTTATCAGTGATTACTGTATATTTATGACCTCTGGACTTCCCCACAAATGAAAACCTTTACTCAACATCTATCCTATCACACCCTTTCATTAATTTGAAGAACCCCATCATTTCACCCTTCAGCCTTCTATCTTATAAACAAAAGAACCCCAGCCTATTCAGCCTTTCCTAATAACTATTGGTATCTCTGATTTAAAGCACATTCTTTTTGCTTAATTTTTGTTTAAGTATAGTTACTACACAATAATCAAGAACTGCATTGTAACTACACAAATTCAGTCTGCTTTTTTAAACACATTGTCACTTCACTCACCGCCTGTCCTGGCCCTTTTGCTTCCTCCTGCTAGCTACCCCTCTTGTCTCTTCCTTCTCCTAACCCCTTCACTCCCTCTCACTCACCGCCCTTCTCCAGAACCCCTCATTTCCTCCTTCCTATCGAACCTCTCACTGCTGCTCTCCCAACCTGCTCACTGCCTCCTACTCACTGCCTCAATCATGGCCCCCTAGGAATGAAAGCTCGGGAGAGGAGCAGCAAGAGGGAAGCAGGGGAGGGGCAGTGAGCAGCAGAGAGTGATTAGGAGAAAGTGAGTGAGGAAGTGAGAGGGGCAGCAACTGAGGGGGAGTGAGGGGGTTGGGAGAGGGTTGATGAGTGGGAGGGAGTGAGGGGGTTGGGAGAAGGTTGGCGAGTGGGAGGGAACGAGGGGATTGGGAGAGGGATGGTGAGTGGGAGGGACTAAGGGGATTGGGAGAAGCATGGTGAGTGGGGGGGAGTGAGGGGATTGGGAGAGGGAAGCAAGGAAGGGTTGGGAGTGAGAGGGCGGTGAGCAGAAGATGAGAAGCGGCAAGCAGGAAGCAGCAATGGGAGGTTGGAAGCTGTGAGTGGGATATAAGTCAATGGCCAGGATTTTTCCTATGGTGGGTGGGTTGGGCGGGAGCGGGTGGAGGCGGGCACTGAGCCAATCACCACCGACGATTGGCTCCACACCGGCATTTTACACGGGCGGGCCACTTAAGGCCCACCCAATATAATACACAGCCAGCAGCGCTGAGCACTACCTGTGCGGGTTGGGGGAGAAGGGAGAGTCGGGGCCAGTGCTCTTTCGCGCATGCTTGCAAAGGAGCTCAGCAATCTTCCTGAGGCACAGAGCTGCCTCGGGGAGATTGAATGTATATTAAAATAATGAAAGAATTTATTTAAACATGTCTCCTCTCATGTGACTGTGTCACATGAGTGGAGACATGTTTTTATATTTATGGAAATTTATTTATTTATTTAATAAAAGCTTCAGGAAACCTCATCCCGCTCATGAAAAACGCGAAGACCACTAAGGCCAGTGTTCACAAGTGGCTCAATTGATTTCCTAATGGCCTTAATTGGCTGTTTACATTTCGGTGGGCGCGCAACCGACTTCGGCGTTTGCCTGCTGAACGAAATATCGTAATGGCGCGCGATGACATCGAACGCATGTCTGAGATCATTGCGTGTCATTTTATGCGTCGGCGTGTGCGGCCGGGCCCAGCACGCCGACCAGAAACTTCTGCCCAATAAGTTAGTAAGAGCAGTAAAGTAATAACAGTAAGTAAAAAAAAGAATTTTTGGGCCAGTTAGATTCAAGGCAGCCAACTTTCTAATGTAAAAATCAGGAACGTAACCCACCCTTACTATATGTTTTCTTGTGAGAAAGCAATTTTGGCTTAGCACATTTTTGATTAGCATGCTGTTTTTTAGGAATACAATAGGAGTGCTTAACAAAGGTTAGTCGTTCAGTTCTGGTGAATCTTTTTTGTACCTTCCCCCGTGCCTCTATATTATTTTTATTATATGGAGATCAGAACTGTGAATTGTACTTTGTGTGGTCCAACCAAGGTTCGATACAAGTTTAACATAACGTTTCTGTTTTTCAATCCTATCCCTCCAGAAATGAATCGCAGTGCTTGGTTTGCATTATTTTATCAGGTTGAAGATCTGTTTGAACAACATATAAACACTTGATTCTCAAAAGTGCATTGCATCCAATATAGACACAGCTGTGTCAGCATTCCTAATGCATTTTATTCTCCATTATGTGTCTGTGCCTTGAAACTCCACAGTGATTTCACTAACTATGTGAATATAAGTGTACAAAAGGATCTGGGCATTTTATACAAAGCTCATTTCCAGATAATTGTGTGTTTTGTTACAGCAGGTCAAACCATTCTGCTAAATCATATATGTAATGTTGAGAATGTGAATAATATTTGGGAAAGCAGGTTCACAAAAAATGAACATCAGCAAAAATGTAATTTTAAAAAGAGTTGTAATCAATTCAAATCTGATAAAGGATTCTTAAAAGCCTAATATGTTGACAATGAGTAGCAATTCCTCCTGGAACTCCTGCACAGTAATGTTTCTAAGCAATATGAAAGCAAATCAGATTTATATCTAAATTATGATTTAAATATTAATCTCACAGTATATCATTCTGTACTGTGCCATTTATTGAATTAGGGTTTTGCATTGTGCCACTTAAGCAGCCTTTCATTGATTACCCAGATTATAAGGATTGGTTTATCATTAACTAAAATGTTCCATATCTAGTGGAAAGAATCATCAGTTTTACCAGAACAGCAATTGCCCTCGACTGCAAAAGAACAAAGGCTGGTTCAAAATACACCTTTCAATGGTGAACTTTTCAGACAGCACTCTCCTGGTGTTCTAGACACGTAGACAGCATGTGCTCCATGTTTTGTACTTTTTGTATTGCTCCAGGATCACTAGGTTTCCAGATGTGAGCCTCATATGGCTGGTTGCAAGCCTCATGTAAAACTGTTGAGACACACAAAGACCAATGGCCACTAAGAATGTAAATATTTATTGCATCTACCCAGCAATGCAGGAAATTGCCCAGGTGTGTCCTGTCCACAAAAAGCAGGACAAATCCAACCCAGCCAAGTGCCGTATCATCAGTCTACTTTCGATCATCAGCAAAGTGATGGAAAGTATTATCAGCAGTGCTATCAAGTAGCAGTTACTCAGCAATAACCTGCTCCCTGAAACTCAGTTTGTGTTCTGCAAAGGCCACTCAGCTCCTGACCTCATTATAGCCTTGATCCGAATATGAACAAAAGAGCTGAATTCAAGAGCTGAGAGTGACTGTCCCTGACATCAAGACCAAGTATGGCATCAAGGAGCCCTGGCAAAACTAAAGTCAATGGAAATCAGGGGGGAATCTCTCCACTGGCTGGAGTCTACCTACCAAAAAGGAAGACAGTTGTGTTTGTTGGAGGACATTGCTGCAGGAGTTCCTCAGGGTAGTGTCATAGGTCCAACCATCTTCAGCTCCTTCAACAATAATCTTCCCTCTATCAAAAGGTCAGAAGTGGGGATGTTTGCAGATGACTGCACGATGTTCAGCACCATTCACAACTCCTCAGGTTCTAAAACAGCTTGTGTCCATATGCAGCAAGACCTGGGCAATATTCAGGCTTGGGATGATAAGCGGCAACTAACATTCACACCACACAAGTGCCAGGCAATGACCATCTCCAACAAGAGAAAATCTAACCTTCTCCCCTTGACATTCAATGGCATTACCATCGCTGCATCCCCCACGATCAGCATCCTGGGGGTTCCCATTGACCAGAAACTGAACTGGACCAGCCATATAAATACTGAAGCCACAAGAGCAGGTCAGAGACTGGAAATTCTGTGGAGAGTAACTTACCTCATAACTCCCCAAAGTCTGTCCACCATCTACAAGGTACAAATCTGGAATGTGATGGCATATTCTCCAATTGCATGGCTAAATGCAGCTCCAACGACACTCAAGAAGCTCAACACCATCCAAAACAAAGCAGCCCATTTGATTGGCACTGCATCTACCACCTTAAACATTCACTCCCTCCACCACCAACCCACAATGGCAGCAGTGTGTACAATCTACACGATGCACTGTAGCAACTCACCAACATTCCTTCAATTGTACCTTCCAAACCCGCAACCACTACCACCTAGAAGGACAAGGGCAGCAGATGCACGGGAACACCACCACTTGGAAGTTCCCCTCCAAGATGCATACCTTCCTGACTTGGAAATACATCACTGTTCTTTCACTGTCACTGGGTCAAAATATTAGATCTCCCTCCCTAACAGCACCACGGGTGTACCCACATCACATGGACTACAGTGGTTCAAGAAGGCACCACTACCTTCTCAGCGGCAATTAGGGGTGTTAAATAAAGATGGCCTAGTCCAGACTCCATGAAAATAATGAAAAATAAAAAATAAGTAAATAATACAGTCTATGTAAAAGAAAGTAAGACTTGCATTTATATAGCAACTTTCACATCCTCAGGATGTCCCAAAGCATTTTACAGCCAATGAAGTACTTCTAAAGTGTTTTAACTGCAGTAATGGAAGAAACCTGGCAGTCAAATTGTTCCCATAAACAGCAATGTGAGGAATTGCTCAACTTGCTGATTGGCTTCGCAGTTATTTTAAGCACAGTGCTTAGCCAGTGAGAAGCACTCAAGTTCAAGAACTTTGCTGGCCCTGCCCACACAATTCCTAATGCTATAAGCAATAAAGCAAAAGCTGCAGGATATTGTTATGTCATTATAATCTCTATTATTCAACCTTGACTAGTTTCGCTCTGCAGGTGGCATTTCCCAGCAAAAGTAGATCTGAGCGATCCACAGAGTATTTGATCATCTGTGCTGAATAGCCATCAATGGAATCTTCAGCCAGATGGTCTTTTAAATTCCTTTTTAAAGCAGTTAATAAATTAAGAACTGCTTTCTGGACAAAAAAGACCTTATTCCTGTCTCTAGTTTTGCTTGATGCGTGCCTCTGTTATTGGTACTTTGGACTGAGTCAATTGGTGTGTGTGTTTGAAATTAACCCTCAGACTGTTAGCAGATCCAAGAAAATTGCTATTGCTCTGGGAGTTAAAAAAAAGTTAAAACATGCATTCCCTGTTGTCCCTGTTCTTTTTTCCTTCCTATTCCTCTTTCTTCTATTTAATGTAATTGGCAAAACAGCCAAAGGATGATGAGAATGTTTTTATGCACAGAGTTGTTGTGATCTGGTATGCACTTTCTCAGAGGGAGTTGGAAGTGGATTGAATATTAACTTTTGAAAATAAACTGAAAAATACACCTCTAAGGAGAAAATTTGAAGAGCTATGGGCAAAGAGCAGGGAAGTGGAACTAACTGGAAAGCTCTTTCACAGAGCCAGCACAGGCACAAAGGGCCAAATGGCCTCCTTCTCTCTAACTCTGTCCTTTTATATTGAAGGTAATTTATATTTTTTTTTGTCTAATATATATATTCACTTCTCTATGGCTGTAAGGCATGGACAACCTACAAGCATCACATAAAGCAACTCGATGTATTCTACTTTTGCTGCTTAATATCAATCTGCAACATCAAGTGGCAAGACAAAACCCCTAACATCGAAGTTCTTGCATGGTGCCACACACCTGGTATCAAGAACATACTCATCAGAGCTCAGCTTTTCTGGGTAAGTTATGTAGCTCACATGGAGGATTCCCTCATACCAAAGGTGATATTCTACAGCCAGCTGAGCACAGGAAGCCACATCATAGGATGTCCCAACCTTAGATAGAAACACATTCTGAAAACCGATATCTGACCTGTAAGTTGAACTCCACTATGTGGGAAAAAAATCAATTCTGGACAGATCCAACTGGAGAAGTCTCTGTCATCAAGCTTTCTCAACAATTGAGGGGAACAGAGTCAGGTCCCTACAGGACAAGCAAGCATGCCACAAAGCCAGTGCCTTCACCCACTCCTCCTACATCTGTAGTATTTGCAATCAGATCTTCAAATCAAGATTTGGTTGAACAATGCATATGAGACAACATCAACCTAGATGATGTGAACAACTGATCTCTTTGCTGAATACTCATCTATTGAAGTGATGGGAGAATCCTCATAATATATTCTTTAAGATGTACTGCTAATTTTTCCAAGTTTAAAGTCTTTAACATGTCTTTTTACTTCTGGACTTATTTTTAGATAGGAAGAAACTTTCAAAACAGGAAAATTGGGACACTGCATGCATCAGTTTAAGTGGTTCCAGGGAT
Organism: Carcharodon carcharias; assembly: GCF_017639515.1. Lineage (NCBI taxonomy): Eukaryota > Metazoa > Chordata > Chondrichthyes > Lamniformes > Lamnidae > Carcharodon > Carcharodon carcharias. The sequence continues at coordinate 174,383,868 of NC_054472.1, forward strand.
CACCTGAAATTAATGCTGGGACCACATGTTTCATGTTGGAGCCAGTATTCATTGGATTCTGATTTCACTGGTCCAGGCTCCACTAGGGCCATCTGTCACTTGCTCATTCTGCTTTCTACTCTTAATGTCACCATTAGCACCTCCTTTAGCCAGTATCACCACCATCAACACCCCTTCGACTGTTTGTTTATGATATCTTTTGCAATCTCTCCTTTGCCTCAACCTATCATTGGCCCTCTATCCAGCTCTACCTGTCCCACCACCCTTAAACAATATATATTTCACACGTTTTTACTTCTCGTTAATTCTGAAGAAGAGTCATTCGGACTCAAAACGTTAACTCTGACTTTCTCTCCACAGATGCTGTCAGACCTGCTGAGTTTTTCCAGCAATTTTTGTTTTTGGGCAGAATTTCCCAGTTAGCATGCGGAGGCGGGACCCGCACGCTGACGTGTAAATTGATGCGGGGTGATGTTGGGCGTGCGTCCTAGCATCACCCGCGTTATTTAGATTTTCAGTTCGGTGGTCGCGCAGTCGAATCGGCTGTGTGCCCGCCGAACTGACAAAGGCCTATTAAAGCCTGTTAATTACCTAATTCAGGTCGTGGTCAGGACTGCCCTTCCAACCTTACGGTTGGTGGGCAGGCCGGGAGCCCAGGCAGGCTTCCTAAAAAACATGAAGCCTCATCCGTGGGCAGGATGTGATTAAAAATGTTTACTAAGTTTTAACATTCAAGTAATGGACATGTCCCAGCTCATGTGACAGTGTCACATGAGGGATGTGTCAATTTTTTTTTTCTCCATTCAGCACAGTTTTTAAGGTTGAAGCGATCTCCTTGAAGAGATCTCCTTGAGGCAGCATTTTGCCTCAGGGAGATCTGTGGGCTCTTTCGCACGTGCGCAAAAAAGCGCACAGACCTGCTCAGGGAATCCACCCCGCAGCCCGCACAGGGAGCGCACAGCGCTTCAGTGCGGACATCACACTGGGCGGGCCTTAATTGACGCCCACATAAAATGGCACCGTGCCCCTGGGAAGCTGCCCGAAAACGTGCCCGCACAACCCTCCCAACAGGCAGAAAATTCTGCCCTTTGTTTCAGATTTCCAACATCCACAGTATTTTGCTTTTAACTGGAAAAGACTGATGGGCATATACCAGAAAAAGGCATGTGCACTAGGTGACCTTGGGCTAAATGGCTCAAAGCAAGGAGGAATCCAGTTTCAACTTGTATCAGTACAACATGATGCCATTGGTCAACTCCATAAATACAACAGTGACACCCACCCACTATAATAGAACCTCTGCTGACAACCCTGACAGGAGTACACACCATTGCTGTAGAAGATCAGACAGTTACCATCTTGGCTTTAGGGGGCTAGCATTGACAGGGGCTCTTCCAGAGTGCATTACTCCTGCCTCTGTTCTCATGCAGTGCTATAGAACTCTTGAGCCACAACCCCAGGTGAGAGACCTTGGCTCCATTGGCCTTTCTCATGCTTTCCTCACCACCCACTCCAGCAATTCCCTTGTTAGTGCTACACAGCCAATTGGGCCAGACTGCCCTGTCCCACACCAAGATGCTCCATTCTGCAGCCAGGCCTTTGAAACCTAGAGCTTATCAAGGTTGACCACTACAGCTACCTGAAGTCAATAGAATCTGAGTATCCCTCCATGTCCCAAACTGTAGCTACTGGGGAAACACTCTTGTCTTCTGTTCCTTCTTCTCTTCCTCCTTCCCCTCTACCTCCTGTTTCTCCTCCTGCTAATCTTCTACTGCTCCTCTTGCTTGCCATCCTCTTCTGCCATCTGCTTTCTCCATTTCCTCTCCCTCCTGCTCCTCGCCCTCTTGCTCCTCTGCCTCCTCCTCCTCCACTTCCTGCTCCTATTCCTTGCCTTGCTGCTGTTCCCCCTCCTGCCCTTTCTCCTCTTCTCCCCATTCATCCTCCTCCTTATTCTCCTCATTCTCCCTGTCTGTATCCTCATTCTCTTCCTTCTGGTCCTTCTGATTCTCCTGCTGCACAGGTAGTGATAAGGGCTGGTCACTCATGATGACAAAAATCATCTTTCACAAATTTGGAAATCTGCTCAGGTGTATACTGCAAATCTCCTCCCAAGGCCCAGGCAACAGAAATGTTGAGTGACGTTTCTGGTGAGGGTATGGCTCTTGTTGTAAGCCACCTGTATAGTTGTATCTGTTAGGGTGTCATGAGTCAAGTCTGAAAAGGATAACCAGCATGTAACCTGATCTACTGGCTGAAACAAAGGCAGCACAGAGGGCTGACACAGGATGAACGTATCATGACTGTGGCCAAGAAACAAGGCACAGACCTGAATGATGCATTTCCTTTGATCACAAACAAGGTAGATATTGAGAGAGTGGAATGCCATTCAATTCAGAATAAGTGCCAGACTGGTGATAGGGAGGAAGCAAGGCAATGTGAGTGCACCTAGGGAAGTTTGCAATATCAAGGACAAGTTTAGTGTTTTCTTATCCTGTTTTCTCTTGGCCATGGTAAAAGAGGTAAAGGTGTTCTTCCTCCAACAACAAGTAAACCCTAGACATCTACAATATGGTGAGTAGTGCACTCCAGGTGCAGAATGAGCGTGTGCCTCCCACCCACTAAACTGGAAATTTAGGTGAACTTGGGAAAATGAACATGTACCTTAAGGTTTTAAGGAGCATCTTAAAGGAGGAGACAGAAGTAAGGAGATGGAGGGATTTAGGGGGGAAATTCCAGAGTTTAGGTCCAAGGCAACTGAAGGCTTGGCCACTAGTAATGGAGCGAAAGAAATTGTAGGAGATTACAAAACATGGAGAAATCTTGGAGGAATTTGAAAACAAAGATGAGAATTTTTAAATTCAGGTGTTGCCATAGCTGGCACAGGGGAATGGAATTTAGCGTGAGTTAGGCTACAGCAGTGTTTTTGGGGAGCTCGAGTTTAAGGAGGATACAATATGGGCCAGGATAGCATTGGAATAATTCAAATCTAGAGGTAATAAAGATATGGGTAATTTGCATGCTACTTGTCCCTCACTTCCTGTGTGGCTCTGTCAGCCTTCTTCTGCCTGCATCCTGTAAATGCTCATCCAATATCCTGTGGGAAATTATAGATGAAATTCCTTCCTACCACTCTGTAAGCCAGGTTGAATGTTCTTTGAAAAGAGTCAGCACAGCTGCAGACTACTCACAGAGTAGTTGAAGTAACTCTACTTCATACCACTATAATGGTCCTCCAGGTACTTCTAAAAACTACAGGCTGGAAGATAAATTAAAGACTGAAAATTTGTTAAAAATCTGGAAATTATTCCATAGTGTGCAATCTATGAAGTTAAACAGATGGCTAAGTCAGCTGCTATTGCTGTTGTATTTTACTTTTAGCACCATAGCACATTTGCTTCCCTAAATTTAAGTAAACAGCCCAACAGTTCCAGACATAGGCTGCACTCAGCTTTATAGAAATCATAAATCTAACTTTCTAGGAGATGCAAAAGAGTAGTGTTAAGTTTTTCTTCAGATAAATTTACTCATGAGGTCATGAAACATGTTTCTGAATATGCAGATTTGCAGACCATGCCAGTTGAGACTTGGAGATCAGACAAGTTCTTTTTTGCAGGATCCATACCCAAATGGTGCAGGCTGCCATCTTCTAGTCAGCTTAAAATGCTCTTGGGTAAACTGTGATATGATTTAATCCAGATGTTTTGATCAATAGAAGTGGGCAAAATGGGATGAATGACTTACTTCTGGGCTGTATTGGTACAAATATAATTTCCCAATTTTCTTAGAGGGAATTTTGTTGTGTGCTTTGCTCACCCATGTGAAATGGGAAAGTTAGAGCCTTGAAAGACTTAATTGTAACTATAATAAAAACAAAAATACTGCGGATGCTGGAAATCCAAAACAAAAACAGAATTACCTGGAAAAACTCAGAGTTCTGTCGAAGGGTCATGAGGACTCGAAACGTCAACTCTTTTCTTCTCCGCCGATGCTGCCAGACCTGCTGAGTTTTTCCAGGTAATTCTGTTTTGATTTTAATTGTAACTATATTCAGCTCAATCTAACAGTACTTAGAGCTTGGAGCCGTGGTGAAACAGAAAACTTGCGACAAAGATTTCAGTGTAAATGTTTCTACACTTAAAATCATTAATGCTTACTATCAAACATGAACATCAATAATGATTGCAAACAAAGATAAGCTGTACACACTAACACCAGCAAGTGACTAATTCAGTGTAGATTGTTTATTCTTTCTGTGCGACTGATCACATTGCCCAACTCACTGCAACAGCCATGAATTCCCTTGGACTGCTAATTTTATCCACAAAAACTTAGCTAACCTTCCAGTACATACGTGTCCCAGACCTCATTAACAGTTATCTGTCATTGCTATCTCCTATCAGCAGCCGTTGGGCCTCGATGCCAGCTGTGCAAGGGTTGCAGGTTGCAGAGGTTTGCCACAGCTTAAAGGTTTGTCTTGCAGAGTGTCTTCCCTTGTCTGAGATGCAACCATAGTTTTGGGGTTTTCTAACCATGCTTAATTCTAACCAGCTTGACTTCATCGATTACCGCAAACAAGATAGTTGCTTCCATGTGATGAAAATCTTCTAACTGTTTAGATTAGTAAGAATAATTTGAAACTGGAGCAATCCTATTTTATAGTAGTTTCGTCAGCAACTTAACCCTCAGCTTCTCAAGGCATGTTGGTCTCAAATTCGGTAGGTAACAACAGAGATTTGATCATTTTTAAAAATATTTTTCTTCCATCAATACTTTTATAGTGCAAGTTTCAAGAGAGTAATGTTGCATCTTTCACAGGATAGGATTTGATTGTGGTCTTTAATGCTACAATTTCCCTTGGCAGGGTGGAGTTCCATTGAGATGGGATACATGCCTACTTCTCTGGACCTAACCCGAACCTTGATCCAGTTTAGTGAATGGGGTATCTCCCCATAAGCGCAGTGGCAGGCTCTGCTGGCATTCCCATATAGAGACTGCCACTGTGAAATCACATGCTAACCACATGTCCCTCTCTTTCATCCTGCAGGAGGAGTGCATCAGGATCATGGAGGCTGGTGAACTAGTTGTATGCCTGATGGCCTACAGAGTGCAAAGCCGACGTAGGAGAGAGCAACTGAGGTTCCTGGTTGCACAGGGGCAGGAGCAACAACCTCAGGAAGAAGGAGCGGCTGGGGATCCCGCACCATCTGCCCAAGAGCCACAGCGAGCCATTGCAGTCCAGCATCTATCGACACCCACTGAGCCCTGTGGAACACCACTGGAAACCGTTTTCCATTTGCAAAGACATCCATCGACAATTACCCTTTGTTTCCTGTGGCTGAGCCAATTTTGGATCCAACTTGCCACCTTTCCCTGTATCCCAAAGGGTCTCACTTTCCTGACCAGTCTGCCATGTGGGTCCTTGTCAAATGCTTTACTAAAATCCATGTAGACAACATCCACTGCACTTCCCTCATCAATCCTCCTTGTCACTTCCTCAAAAAATTCTATTAAGTTAGTAAGACACAATCTTCCCCTATCAAAACCTTGCTGACTATCCCTGATCAACCCATGCCTTTCAATGTGACAGTTTATCCTGCCTCTCAGAATTGATTCCAAAAATTTGCCCACCATTGAAGTCAGACTGACCAGTCTATAATTTTATGGCCTATCCCTTGCACCCTTTTTAAATAATGGTACAACATTTGCAGACCTCCAATCCTCTGGTACCTCGCCTGCATCTATTGAGGATTGGAAAATGATCCTCAGAACATCTGCTGTTTCCTCCCTGGGTTCTTTTAATAGCCTGGGATACAATCCATCCGGCCTTGGTGATTTATCCACCTTCAAGAATGTCAGTCACTCCAGTACTTCCTCCCTCACTATGCTGATTATATCTAATGTTTCACACTTCTCCTCTTTAACTAGAATGTCTGCATCATCCCTCTCCTTAGTGAAGATGGAGACAAAGTACTCATTGAGAACCCTGCCCACATCTTGAGCTTCAACACATATGTTACCACGTATATCTCTGGTAAGCCCAATGCTTTTCTTATTATTCGCTTGCTCTTAATGTATTAGTAAAACATCTTTGAGTTTTCTTTGATTTTACCTGCCAATATTTTTTCATATCCTCTCTTTACTTTCCTAATTTCCATTTTTACTTCACCCTTTACTACTCCCTAAGGCTTTCTTACCTAACTTGTAATTTCTACAGACCCAGGTGCACCTACCTGGAAATGTCCAAGGAAAGTCACCTTTTGAAGCCCAATTTACATAGGCTTAAATTAGAGGACGCTGCTTTCATTGCAGATGTCAAGAAATTCTTCTTCATGCAAAGAGTGTTAATAATAATGTGTTCAATAACCTTTCAGATCGAGTAGTGGAGGCAAAACCTCTAGAATTATTTATGAAACAATTAGAGGCTACAATGGGATGATGTTATGATCTCCCTGGATGAATGAATTAAGGTGGGCCAAAAAAGATCTAATATAATGGTTATGGTACTAAACCCATTCATGTATTTAAATCTCAAGTTGTGCAATTGAATTCAATAAATAAGATAAAAAAGGCTATAAAATCTGCCAGATTGCTGTGAAAGACAAACATCTTCTGATATTTTTTAGTGAAGGAAATCTTCCAGCCCTACCTAAACATAACTTCAGTTCCACACTCCCACGCTATGTGGTTGGCCTTTAATGCCCTCTGAAGTACCTTGGCCAGTGACTCAGTTGTAAAAACAATCACTACAGTGATAAAAGCCCAACATCATCTTGAATAGGCTGGGATGTAAATGCTGCCTTGCCAGTGCCACCCACATCCTGAAAGCAAATAAGAAAAAATGTTTTGCCACCAACTATTGCTTTTGCCTCATACAACCTTTGAAAAGACTGAAAAGAAACTTCAAAAATCTTGCACCTTTTAGCAGCATGTGAAATATCTGCAGGAGTGAACCATAGGACCCCTGGAGCCTGCTGTGTCATTCAATAAGATCTTCACTGGTCTTCCACTTCAACTTTATCTTTTCATCCTATTCCATATCCCTTGATTCACGCGTGCCCAAAACTATATTGATCACAGCCTTGAATATACTTAACGACTGAGCATCCACAGACCTCTGGGATAAAGAATTCCAAAGATTTACAACTTTCTGAGTGCATGAATTTGCCCTTATCTCTTCATTTCAGTTCTAAATGGCTGACTCCTTATTCTAAGACTTTGACCACTAGTTTTAGACTCTCCAGCCAGGACAAACCACCTCTCAGCATTTTATAGGTGGGAAGGCTGAGACAAGACATAAAGCAGTATTCCTAAAACTGCTGACTATTCCAGGATCAGCCTGGATTGCAAAGATGATCCTTTTCATTAAAAGGTAATTATTTTCTCTACTGTCTTCTTAAACCCATCTCCACTGCCTCCTCTTCCGCACATCCAACAAGTGTAAGGAGCTCATAGACCTCTTTGTCATTAAGATTGAGACCATCCGTTTAGCTTACTCTACCACTTCCAACCATTTCCCTCACCTACCAGGCTAAATTTCCTCTAAGGTTACCCATGACTGGGCCATGAAAATTGAATCTTTCTCTAATTCCTCTCCTATCTCCCCTTATTCCCTCTTGGAGCTAATCACGTCAACGTGACTCACCTCATGCTGTCTCAGCCCTTTTTTCTCTAAATTACTGACCACCCAACTTCCCTTTCTGGCCCCAGTGCTAGCTATTGTTAATAGTTACCTTTCCTCAGGGCCTGTCCCTCTCTTCTTCAAATCTGTGGCATAGTGGTATTGTCACTGGGTTGGTAATCCAGAAACCCAGGGTAATGCTCTGGGGACCTGGGTTTGAATCAGATGGTGGGATTTAAATTCACTAAAAATCTGGAATTAAAAATCTAATGATGACCAAGAAACCATTATTGATTGTCATAAAAACCCATCTGGTTCACTAATGTCCTTTAAGGAAGGAAATCTGCCATCCTTATCTAGTCTGGCCTACATGTGACTCCAGACCCACAGCATGACTCTTTAAGATTTAAGATTCTTTAAGAAGGTTGACTCTTTAAAAAAAATGCCCTCTGAACAAGGGCATTTAGGGATAAGCAATAAATGATGGCCTAGCCAGCGATGCCCACATCCCATGAACAAATAATTTAAAAAACCGACTCCATGCATGCAAACTACCACCGCATTTGCAACCCTCCTTTTTCTTTCCAAAGAGCTTGAGCATGTTGTCGCCCCCTAAATCCATGCCCATCTTTCCCAGAATTCCATAATTGAATCCCTCCAATCAGATTTCTGACCCTGCCATAATACCGAAACTGCTCTGTCAAAGTTATAAATGACACCTTATGTGACTCCGACAGTGGTAAATTATTCCTCCTCTTCCTTCTAGACTTGTCTGCAGCCTTTGACATAGTTGACTACACCACATTCCTCCAACACCTCTCCACCCTCATCCAGCTGCATGGGACTGCACTCCTCTGGTTCCATTCTTATCCAGACAGCTGTAGCCAGAGAAACACCTATAATGACCAGCCACATGGTTACCTCCAGTTTCCCCGAGGGATCTATCCTTGGCCCCCTCCTATTTCATATCTACATGCTTCCCCCTCTGTGGTATCATCTGAAAGCACAATGTCAGTTTCCAAATATATGGTGACGACACCCAGATCTACCTTACCACCAGCTCTCTCTTGACCCCGCCGCTTGACACCTCTGTCACCTGACATCCAATATTGGATGAGCAGGAATTCTGGCTCACTAAATATTAGGAAAAGCCAAGCTGTTGTTTTTGGCCCACGCCACAAAATCCTTTCGCTAGCCACCAACTCCATCCTCCACCTGGTAACTATCTGAGGCTGAGCCAGTCAGTTGGCAACCTTGGAATCATATCGTGTCACAAGATGAGTTTCTGATAAGGACCAAGTTCCCTCCTTTGAATGCCACTATGGTGCAACTGAATGCTTTTCTTCCGAAGGACATAGGAAAGAGGAAATTGCTGCAACTCCGACAGGAGGCCAAAATGTAGTGAAAAAAATTGGCCTCTTTTTCAAGAATAAAGGCCTGAGCAACCATGTGAGCCCCACTGACACCATTCGGCAGAGCAGTATGCTTGGACTCATTCAACGTACCAGCCTTCAATGATCCATCCAGCTACTGAGAAGTCAGGGATGTGGGAACTCTTAGTGTTGGGACTCTTATTCCTCTGGCTCTGACCCTTACTAAAATAGTTGGCATTCGTTAGGGCAAGCGGAGGCTCTGCTCCTAATGAAACTCTGTGTTGCATCGGAGTTCCAGCAGGATTGCACCAGAAGGACTTTTGATTCCTTTGTCATGGAAGCTCTTACATTTATGTGGAGTATCCTTTTAGCTCTGGTGCACAAGAAACATTATTTCCTGCCCCCTTCCCTTTTTGCTTGAAAATCTAATACAAGCTTACCTTAAATACAGTGCTGGAAGAAAGTAGACAAGAAAATAGCTTGCAATGCTCCTACCTCTTTAGTCCCAACACTGAAACCTAAGCCCTATAAACTTTAGCACAATATAGCATGTGTCAGCATATTGACAGCAACCTGTAATGCTTTTCAGCTGTATCTCAAATTAAAATGCTTAAAATAATAGAAATATCATCAAATATAGAAAAAATAATGGGAGGAGGAATGCAAGAGGAGTGAAATTCCTCTTTGAACCAAAAAGAGTGCATGCCTGTTTTCTCTGCAGTGCATGACTGCTACCAAAGTCACAGGAACATACTCGATGGAGTTTAGAAGGATGAGGGGGGATCTGATTGAAACTTACAGAATACTGAAAGGCCTGGATAGAGTGGACGTGGGGAAGATGTTTCCATTAGTAGGAGAGGCTAGAACCTAAGGGCACAGCCTCAGAGTAAAGGGAAGACCTTTTAGAACAGAGATGAGGAGAAACTTCTTTAGCCAGAGAGTGGTGAATCTATGGAATTCATTGCCACAGAAGGCTGTGGAGGCCAGCTCATTGAGTGTATTTAAGACCGAAATAGGTAGGTTCTTGATTGGTAAGGCGATCAAAAGTTAAAGGGAGAAGGTGGGAGAATGGGGTTGAGAAACTTATCAGCCATGATTGAATGACGGAGCAGACTCGATGGGCCGAATGACCTCATTTCTGCTCCTATTTCTTATGGTCTAACACACAGATTTGAAGTAAGGATTTCCAAGAATGTGCAACCATTAGCAGTTGTCAATTACTGAGAAAAGAGTCATTTTCAAGTTTTAATCAAAATAGCAATTTTACTCCCAGTGTTTGAACCATGATAGGTTGGGTTTTAAGGTCTGCTATAGACTGCAATGAGAAAACTGTAACAAGCAATTTTCATGAACCATGCCAACCCCTGCCATTGCTTAGGGTCCTGATTATATTCTGTGGTGCATCCTCTACAGTACAGTCAATATATATCCTTCAGGCCACTTTCTTTAGTTCTAAAACTCAAAGTCCAGCATTTAGAATCCACAATCCATTTCCTCTCCCTTTTGGATGTTTTTCAGTTAATGAATTTGTCAAGTGCAGGGTTAGGCCGCTTTTTGATTCTTTCATGGGATATGGACTCACTGGCAAGGCCAACACTTCTTGTTCATCCCCAATTGCCCTTGAGAAGGTGATGGTGAGCTGCTTTCTTGAACCACTGCAGTCCATGTGGTGTAGGTACACCCACAGTGTTACTAGGAAGGGAGTTCCAGGATTTTGACCCAGTAACAGTGAAGGAGTGGCGATATAATTCCAAATCGGGATGGTGTGTGACTCGGAGGGGAACTTGCAGGTGTTGGTGCTCCCAAACATCTGCTGCCCTTGGCCTTATAAATGGTAGAGATCATGGATTTGGGAAGTGTTATCAAAGGAGCCTTGGTGGGTTCCTGGAGTGCATCTTGTTTATAGTTCATAATGCTGCCACTGTGTGTTGATGGTGGAGGGAGTGAATGTTTAAGTTAGTGGATGGAGTGCCAATTAAATGGATTGCTTTATCCTGGATGGTGTTGAGCTCTTGAGTGTTGTTGGGATCGCATTCACCCAGGCAAGTGGAGAATATTCCATCATGCACCTGACTTGTGGCTTGTAGATGGTGGACAGGCTTTGGGGAGACAGGAGGTGAGTTACTCGCTGCAGGATTCCCAGCTTCTGACCAGCTTTTGTGGTCACAGTATTTATATGGCTTGTCCAGTTAAGTTTCTGGTCAATGGTAACCCCCCAGGATGTTGGTAGTGGGGGATTCAGTGATGGCAATACCATTCAATGTCAACGGGAAATGGTTAGATTCTTTCTTGTTGGAGATTGTCATTGCCTGGCACTTGTGTGGAATGAATGTGCAACGAGACCTGGGTGTTCTTGTACTCCAGTCACTGAAGGTAAGCATGCAGGTGCAGCAGGTGTTAAAGAAGGCAAATGGTATGTTGGCCTTCATAGCCAGAGGATTCGAGTACAGGAACAGGGATGTCTTCCAGTAATTGTACAGGGCCTTGGTGAGACCGCACCTGGAATATTGTGTGCGGTTTTGGTCTCCTTATCTGAGGAAGGATGTACTTGCTATAGAGAGAGTGCAGCGAAGGTTTACCAGACTGATTCCTGGGATGGCGGGACTGACATATGAGGAGAGATTGATTCGATTAGGATCATATTCGCTGGAGTTCAGAAGAATGAGGGGGGGATCTCAAAGAAACCTATAAAATTCTAACAGGACTAGACAGGGTAGATGCAGGAAGGATATTCCCAAAGGTGGGGGAGTCCAGAACCAGGGGTCACAGTCTGAGGAAGCGAGGTAGACCATTTAGGATTGAGATGAGGAGAAATTTCTTCACCCAGAGAGTGGTGAACCTGTGGAATTCGTTACCACAGAAAGTAGATGAGACCAAAACATTGTATGTTTTCAAGAAGGAATTAGATATAGCTCTTGGGGCAAAAGGGATCAAAGGGTGTGAGGAGAAAGCGGGAACAGGCTATTGAGTTGGATGATCAGCCATAATCATAATGAATGGCGGAGCAGGCTCAAAGGGCCAAATGGCCTATTCCTGCTCCTAGTTTCTATGTTTCTATGAATGTTACTTGCCACTTACCAGCCCAAGCCTGAATGTTGCCCATGTCTTGCCGCATATGGGCACAAATTGCTTCAGTATCTGAGGAGTTGTGAATGTATTGAAAATAGTGCAATCATCACTGAACATCCCCACTTTTGACCTTATGATGGAGGGAAGGCCACTGATGAAACAGTGAAGATGGTTGGGCTTGGGACACTACCCCGAGGAATTCCTGCAGCAGTGTTCTGGGATTAAGATGATTGGCCTCCAACAACCACAACCATCGTATTTTCCACTAGGTACGACTCTAACCAGTGGAGAGTTTTCCCCGATTTCCATTGACTTCAATTTTGCCAAGGCTCCTTGATGCCTCATTCGGTCAAATGTAGCCTTGATGCTAAGGGCAGTCACTCTCGCCACTCCTCTTGAGATCATCTTTTCTGTCCATTTTTGGGTCAAGGCTATAATAAAGTCAGGAGCCAAATGCCCCTCATAGAGTCCAAACTGAGCATCTGTGAGCTGATTATTGCTGTGTAAGCACTGCTTGATAAGTGTCAACAATACCTTCCAATACTTTGATTGTTGCGAGGAAGCTGATGAGGCAGCAATTGGCTAGGTTGGATTTGTCCTGATTTTTGTGAATATGATATAATTGGGCAATTTTCCACATTATTAGGGAGATACTAGTGTTGTAGCTGTACATGAATGACTTGGCTAGGGGCACAGCTAGTTCTGGAGCCCCTTGATGCTGTTCAGCATTCTATTAGATCATGGCTGACTTGCACTTCAACTTCAGTTACCTGCCTTTAATTGAAGCCAAAACATTAATTAAATAATAACTTTTTTCCATATCATTTCCACAGATAACTTTCAAAACAGTACAAATGGAAAAAATCCTATATGAACCTTGCTATAGACAGCTTCCTATTATATTTGACAATAGAGGCTACATTGTTAAAGCTTTACATTTTGGGAATCACAAAGAAGATTAAAACATGTGAAATTAATGACTTATTATCCAGCTGGATTGAAGACTGGCTTAATATTAACCTGGATGACTAAAGTAAAATGTAAGCTTAGCCAGGATATGTTCATCAGTACCTCTTTAACCCACGATCTCTACCACCTGGAGGGACAAGGACACCAGAGACCTCTAAGTTCCCCAGCAAGTCACACATCATCCAGACTTGCAAATATATGCCACTCCCAATTTCTCTCTTGTACTTCTACCTCTTTTTACTTCCATAAAGGATGAGCAGCAAGAGACATCCAGGGGTTTTGTCTACAAGACAATTACCTAGTCCATCCCATGTGTTAATCATTCACTACATGATTTTATTTTTATTCATTCATAAGATGTGTCCATCGCTGGCAAAACAAGCATTTATTGCCCATCCATAATTGTCTTTGAGAATGTGTTGGTGAACTACATTCTTGACCACTGCAGTTTGTGAATTTGTCCTTACAATAGTTTTTTTGTAGCTGTTTGGTACAACAAAGTGGCTTGCTTGGCTATTTCAGAGGGCAGATAATAGTCAACCACACACTGCTATGGGACTAGAATCACATTAGGCCAGACTGGTGAGGATGGCAGATTTCCTTTCCTAATGAATATTAGTGAACCAGATGGAATTTTAAGATCATCTGGTAGTTTCATGGGTCACCAATGCTGAGACTAGCTTTTTGTTCCTATTATTCCTGATATTCATTGCCTGTAAAGTTCTTTGAGATGTCCAATGGTTGCAAAAGGTGCTAAATAAATGCAAGTCCTTCTTTTATTTATGAGGTACATAGGGACAGGAGTATGCCATTCAGCCACTTGAGCCTGTCCCACCATTCATTTATATCATGGCTGATCTGTATCATAATTCTCTCTATCCATCTCGGCTCTGTTAGTTTTAATAACATTAGCTAACAAATATGTATCAACCTTGGTTTTGAAGTTTTCAATTGGCTTAGCCTCAGGTGTGCCTTTAACACCTCTGCCGGATTTTACTTTAGTGAGCGTTCTTGGTCCAATTCTGTTAGTCCCAAGTGGTTTAGCTTAAAAATGTCCGAAATGAGTGGGATTTAATTACAGTGATGAAGCTATTCTAGGGCTAGGTGGGTCAGAGTGCTTCACTCATCCCACAGCCTGCACATGATCTCCCTCCATCTTTGTCATGTGAGCCGACATCACATTGCTATCCTTGGATGGAAAAAGCAATATCTATTTAGTGTTATGATCCCCATAAGAGACCGATAACTTGTAAAAAAGAAATTCAAACTTCCAGCTAATAGGTGAAAAGGATGATGTGTCAAGATTTTGCATTTTAAAACATTGACTATAACACATGACTAAAAACACTATAACCAAACACTACTTTTGTAGACAACTCATACTTTAAACCACAGAAATGAATGTTCCTTTTTATACTTGGTGCACATTGCACCATCTACAGAATTACAGTCCTTATAGCAAACAGCCCACACTCGCTTCCAGCTTCCAATGGGTTCACATTTTCCACAACTTGCCAAGGAGTAACTTCGAGTGACCATCTCCAGGCACTTCACTTAGTTTCCAGAGAGTTTACTAAATACCCTACCAGCAATAAAGCTTGTCCCTATGATTCTTCCCCTCTGGCCATGCCAAGAGGAATCTCATAGAATCTCTATATGGCTGCGGGTTGCATTCCTTTTAACTAAAGACTACCCCCTTCCCACATTCAGCTGTAATAATTTGCAAAGCCAAGCAGCCTCTTCTGTCTGCTGACTACACAAAACTGCTGTCTGTCTGTGATATTCATTGATTTGTAGGGAAGCAATGACCTGATCTCAAAAATGGTTTTCTCTGACTTCTTTGCCATGGCAACATGGAACACATTAGCCTTGCATACAGCTAGAAGTGTTGATTAACTATTTTTGACCCCAACTGTCTTTCATCTTAGAAGTAAATGGACAGTTTGCAGCATAACCCTTTGCAACTTGATAATGTCTCAACTATTTTCTGGGACTTTGAGGCTCACAGTCTCCACTGCTAACATACAAGCTTATCTCTAAGTGTAAACACCTTGCACTTTCTTCTCAGAGAAACAACCTAAGCATTCCTTTGATCTTGAACCATCAAACCACCCAGGTTTACAAAGAGATAAAAACAAAAAACTGCAGATGCTGGAAATCCAAAATGTCAACTCTTTTCTTCTCCGCCGATGCTGCCAGACCTGCTGAGTTTTTCCAGGTAATTCTGTTTTTGACCCAGGTTTACAATCAGGCAGACTTCAGAACAGGTCATAAGACCCCCTTCATTTTACCTTAAATTTAAAGACACAGTTCCAAAACATAATGTTATAAACCTCACAATATACCTTAGCTAGAATGTTGAGCAGCAACTCATATTAACAGTCCAAACAGCAGAATTGTTGTTTTAGTATTTCCTTGATGTTTTCCACAGTAATTTGAATGTTAATATGAATCTCATCTCTGCACCACAGCCAGAGGAGTGATTCTAAGTGGGTTACCATTACAATGATTCTTCTAAGCTGCACAGAATGCATGGTCAAGCAGCAATCAGGAGTGTGCCATGGACAAAGAACATGCCCATGTGCCAATCTTAAAGGGACCACACGATACAATAAGCAGGTCACATAGAGCAAACAAAATTGAAAGGTTATCAACATGGATGCAAAGGATAGCCCTAGTGTCCCAACAGTCATCTGTTCATTTTCTTTAAACAATTAAGCAACACTTTAAAAGAAAAGAATGGGAGTTTCCTCGAAAAAGAGGTGTTAATGTGCAGTTTCATGTTTTTCTATTCAGATACTATTGATGAGGTGAATTTCCTTTCTGTTTACAAATTGCATTGGGAATGATTTGCAAAGACCTGATGGTCACTTGGGTGCCATCTACAATCCTTGGGGCTTGCCAGGCAGTAAAATTTCTGTGCCCTTTGCTGTTAATCTCACCTTTCACCAAAACTGTTAGGAGTGTGTTTCCTCTGGCAAACATGGCATCAGTCACTTCTTTATGTTTGGTATGTGCTACAACTGCCATTTGCCATGGCCTGGAAGTATCCTGTAACATAGGAGTTACATACCTTTACAACCAAGGAAAGAATGGTGCCAGTTCCAAAAGTTCTCTGTCATTCAACGCTCTGCTATGGGGAGTGAGCAGGGGAATGGCATTAATGTGATAGCTCTGTCAAACAACACGCACAGACATGATGGGTCAAGATTCTATGAACTTGGAGCAGATAGCATAATAAAGCTGGTCTCCTCTGAAGATAGGATTGACATAATCCATAAATATGGTTCCTTGGGTGTTGATGAGAGTTTCCATACTTCTCAGAATCACAGAATCACAGAATCACACAGTGCAGAAGAGGCCCTTTGGCCCCTCGAGTCTGCACCGACACGTGAGAAACACCTGACCTACCTACCTAACCCCATTTACCAGCACTTGGCCCATAGACTTGAATATTATGACATGCCAAGCACTCATCCAGGTACTTTTTAAAGGATGTGAGGCTACTCACCTCCACCACCCTCCCAGGCAGCGCATTCCAGACCGTCACCACCCTCTGGGTAAAAAAGCTTTTCCTCACATCCCCCAGAACCCTCCTGCCCCTTACCTTGAACTTGTGTCCCCTTCATGACTGACCCTTCTGTTGAGCTAAAAGATTTTTGTCTTGTAAAATTGTTGATGAAATGAATGCAAAGTAGTATGTCAAAAATGATCCATTTTCCTTTATATTTGACAGGCACTTTGAAGTTAAGGAAGCAAAGCATGATTTATAAAAAAATAAAAAATAAAATTCAGGATTAGGATCATCAGATTTTAAGTTACAAGTTACTGCAGGGCGTAGATGGAGAAGGTAAATGTTTTGTGATCCAATTCATGCAGTACAATGGAAACATATCCATAGGTTTTCACCCTAAAAAATTATCCTCTGAAATTCAACAGCAGCAACTGAAATTCCCTAGAAAAGCGAAAGGCTTTTCAAGAATACAGAAATACATGGGGGTAATTTTTTAAAATGTATTCTTTCTCAAGATGTGGGCTTCACCGGCTGGGCCAGCATTTATTGCCCATCCCTAATTGCCTTTGAGAAGGTGGTGGTGAGTTGCCTTCTTGGACCACTGCAGGACATGTGGTTTGGGAACACCCACAGTGCTGTTAGGGAGGGAGTTCCTGGATTTTGACCCAGAGACAGTAAAGGAATGGCGTTATATTTCCAAGTCAGGACAGTGAGTGGCTTGGAGGGGAACTTCCAGTTGATGGTGTTCCCATGTATCTGTTGTCCTTGCCCTTCTAGCTGGCAGAGGTCGTGGGTTTGGAAGAAGCTGTCGAAGAAGCCTTGATAAGTTACTGCAGTGCATCTTGTAGATGGTGCACACTGCTGCCACTGTATGTTGGTGGTGGAGGAAGTGAATGCTGGATGGGGTGGATGCAGTGCCAATCAAGTGGGCTGTTTTGTCCTGGATGGTGTTGAGCTTTTTGAGCGTTGTTGGTGCTGCATTCGTCCAGGCAAGTGGAGAGTATTCTATCACACTCCTGACTTGTGCCTTGTAGATAGTGGACAGGGTTTGGGGATTCAGGAGCTGAGTTACTCTCTGCAGAATTCCCAGCCTCTGACCTGCTTTTGTAGCCACAGTACTTACATGGCTAGCCCAGTTCAGTTTCTGTTCAATGGTAACCCCCAGGATGCTATATACAAACAAATACAAATTTAGGGAGATGTGCACTACCAAAATAACACCAGTTCACCTCCAGCTGAAATAGGAGTGACCTAGTTTAAGGATTATACGTGCATGGATGGGGCTAGAAAGCTGTTATTTGCTTGTCTTATTTGGACTAGCACACTGGAGGTGAAATTTATTGTGAAATTTATTCACCGATCTCATGAATGAAATTATTCAATTTAATTGAAGCTTGCAACAGCGTGAAACATGGGCTGGGATTTTTCGTGCCCGCAGGCGTCGGGCGTGTTCGGTGGCATGAACAGACAATATGGCATGACAGCGTGAAACCAGTTCGCGATTATCCGCTCAGCCCGCCAGTGGTGAGCTGTGTTTCCTGCCATCGGACGTCGGGAACTTGATTATCATACATCAGCATATCATTATAATGCCAGCCCACCGGAATCATCCCCGCCCCCCGAATGGACCGTCCACCCACATCATCAGGAAAACACGCTGTTTGACAACTGCACATAAGCGACATGCACCTGGCAGGCCGCACTTCATTTGGGACTTTAAGGTTTGTTTGCTTACCTTGCTTCAGTCAGCACTTGCAGCCAAATGCGCCAGGCTTCATGGACAGCACCACATCACTTTTAGGGGGGCTCACAGGTAGGTCTGTACCTATGAGATCAGTCATATGTGGGTAGCTTTTAAACGGCTGCAAGGCAAGGTCTTGCAGAAGGGGGAGAGTGGCCTCAGGCAAGAGAAGAGGCTGCAGGGCTGTACTGGGGAAGGAGAGTATCCCAGGGTGTGTGTGAGGGCACATGCTGATCTATGTAAGTGGTCTCAAGGTGGTGAGGTTTGAGGATGCAGTCTCCAGATGAGATAAGGCCAGATAGACATGTGAGGGTACGTGTGTGAGAGAGTAAGTGGTGATGTCCCTTGAGCTGGCAGCTAGTGAGATGCCAGTGAATGTGTGATGGGCTTGAGTGTGTGTTTAGAGTGATGAGATAGAGTTGCACAGGAATAAACGAACACATGAACAAGGAGCAGGAGTAGGCCATTCAGCCCCTTCATCCGCTATTTAATAAGATGATGCCTGATCTGATAGTAACCTGAAATCTGTATCCCACCTACCGCCAATAATCTATCACCCAGTTGCTCACCAAGAATCTATCCGCCTCTGCCTTAAAAATATTCAAAGACTCTGCTTGCACCATCTTTTCAGAAAGAGCGTTCCAAAGACTCACGATCCTCTGGGTGAAAAAATTTTGCCTCATCTCTGTTTTACATGGGTGACCCCTTATTTTTAAACAATGACCCTTAGTTCTAGATTCTTCCACAAGAGAAAACATCCTCTCCACATCCACCCTGTCAAGTCCCCTGAGGATCTTATACATTTCAATTAGGTCACCTATTACTCTTCTAAACTCCAGCGGATACAGTAGTCTATCCAACCTTTCCTCAAAAGACAACCCAGCCATTCCAGGTATTAATCCGGTAAGCCTTCTCTGAACTGCTTCCAAAGCACTTACATCCTTCCTTAAATAGGGTGACCAATACTGTACATAGTACTCCAAATGGGGTCTCACTACTGCCCTGTACAGCTGGTTGCCATATCCTGCTGCACGGGTGAGCTTATTCATTCTCTATCTGCATTCGATAGCCAATATCTTTTGTGCAGCTTTGGCACTAAACACCACTGCCATCGCCTACCAAGCCAGAGTGGTAATGTAGCTACCCCTCCTGCAGCCATAGCGGGGGTAGAGGACATCACAGTGGGCCTCCACGGCGTCCAAAAGGCGCTCAAGGGCTGCAGTCTTCTTGTCTTTCAGGGACATGTTTTCTTTGCTGCAATCCTGGGCTGACAGCACTGAACGTGGCTGTTCTTTAAATGTGGTGCCTGGCATGACAAAGTGGCAAGGTCATGGCGTGGCAGGCGAATAAGAGCCCACCTGCCATAGAGACGGCGTGTTTCATGGGAATGCATAAGTAATGCAGTGGGTTTGGGATGTTACAGCGTGAAAACCCGCCATTGTGGCCGTTGGGTAAAATATAGTTTTACATGCCTGCTAATGCACTTAGTGCAAATCTGGGATGTTTCCATGTTTCCGCCCATAGACTCATGGGGCAGAATTTTCCATCATGGTGGGGGGGGGGGGGGAAGTTGATGGGTGGGCGCGTGTAGGCACGCTTCTGATCGGCGCCCCCGATGGAGGCACAGTGCCATTTTACATGGGCAGGCCAATTAAGGCCCACTCAGCATGACATCCGTATGGAAGCGCTATGCGCTTCCGGTGCGGGTGGGGGGATTCCCAAAATTGAGAGTGCGCTCTTTCACGCATGTGCACGAAAGAGTGCACTCATCTCCCTGAGGCTAAGTGCAACCTCAGGGAGATCGCCTCTACTTTTAAAAATATTAAAAATAGAAAAAAAAATCCCTTACATGTCCCCTCATGTGACAATGTCGCATGAGTTGGGACATGTTCATAATTTCCAAGAAAACTTTATTAAAATTTTTAAAACCCTACATGAAACCTCATCCCGCCTGTGAATGAGGTTTCATGTTTTTTCTAATTGCTGCCAGGGCTCCTGGCCTGCCCACCAACCTTAAGGTTGGATGGGCAGGTCCACTAATGACTTTGATTGATCTGTCAATGGCCTCAGTTGGCTATTGACAGGTCGGCAGGCGCGCAGCTGATTTTGCTGCGCCCCCCCCCCACCTTCCTGAAAATTTAAATTGGGTGTGGTGACATCGGGAGTTCCACCTGACGTCACCGCATGTCATTTTACACGTCGGCGAGCGGGCCCCGCCCCCGCTCACCGATAGTAAAATCCTGCCGATATTGTGCAGCAAATTAATAAAAATGTCACAGTAAGAATCCAGTGAGATCACAAGGTGGATTCCACATTCTAGGCCTGCTCCCAACGTGCTGAACCTCATAAAATTGGTTGTTTTCTGTAGAATAAGTTACAGTGCAATGTTTTTGTGATCATAGTTCTGTGTTTTATGTGCCCAGGTGCTAGTTGTTGTTTTAAATTAATTCCCTGTGTAATTGAGGGATTTTAGCTGTCAAATTCGTCTCTTCATTCTGAACTCCTCTCTTCTGAGGACATTATTTTCAACAGAATACTGGGTTTAATCAGTGTGGGGGAGAGAGATGACCATTAGAAAGAAAATCATTCCAAATTGAGGCACATTTAACAGCCAGTTTAATCTCTCTGCATTTGAATTAGTAACTTTACAGGATTAATATTTTCACTACAAATGATAAAATGCAACTAATTGCTTATTGTTGAATGAATTCAATCATTTTTAGTTCCTTCATACAACAAACGTGGTGTCTAGTATCCTGCAGACATTGTAGTGCTTGGTCTAGAGGCTGTCCTCAGTGTGGTGAATGTATTGTTTGCCGGAATTATTTTGGTTTGATCTTGCTAAACTTCCTGAGATAATTAAATATTCAAAGTGAGCACCCTTCCCAGATGGGGCCTGATGCAGGGAGTTCACTGGCACGTTGGAGGGGAATAGCATCCGGCAGCTTAAAGCTCTTAACACGGCAGCTGCTGTTTAAAGGCTCTGATTAATGTTTGCTGGCAACCAAGAAAGAAGCGGCTGTAGCAAGAAGTAGGTCTGATGCAAATCTGAATGTTCTTGTAGATAAAGTGCAGCCTGACAGGCCACCTTCCTCTACAAACAAATGCATGTGGTGCTTGGCAGGGGGTGATAACAGAGTGAACGATGTTTTCAACATACAGAAAACCTGGAGGCAGATGAGGAAAAGTTAATAAATAGCTTTAGGAAGTCTGCCAAGGGAAAGCTAGCCAGTATTTCACTATATCAAGTAGATGGGCAAAGTATACAGGGCACTAATAGTTTCCTTTCACCTAGTTAAACCCTGATTGAGGCTGTAGATGAAGCATTCAGGAACCAGTATTTCCCAAATTTAGCATCCATGCCTATACCACAGCAGGATAAATGTTATTGTGGTTATAGCTGCAACTGTTGTTGCTTGACCATTTAGAAAAGTTCCCTACAAACCAAATTTACTGTTGCTAACCTGCAGCTGCAACATAAGCTGAGATCCAGGATGGCTATTTCGTTGGCTCTTCTCCACATCCTTTCAAACTTTCAACACCTCAGTAATATTTTGTCACTATTATTCAGTCAAAGCTGAAGGAGGACCCTCTAATTTTACAGCCATCACTCTGCATGAGTAGAACACATTTGGCATGTTCAGTTAGAGAACGAGGTCAGCAATGGTGAAGCCAGATGGCTTATTGTAGAACAGGTCAAACACAATCCTTTTCTTGTTATTCTTTCTCCACTCACTCACTCTGCCATTCAATTGCATGTATGTATTACAGCAGATCATCATTACATGCACTATTAACTATGTCAATTCTGTTTTAGGAGATGGTATGCAGACATCATTGTAACACAAGCCACAACTAGAGCCTTGCATCCAGTCCTGGTCACCATGGTTTTGGAAAGATGTGAGGGTCCTTGAGAGGGTATAGAGGAGATGCTAAATTGTTCCAGGGATATAGAGTTAGGTTAGGCTGGAGAAGCTGGGTTTGTTCTCTTTGGAGCAAAGGAGATTTAAGGGGAGATTTGATAGTGATGTACCAGATTATGACAGGTTTGGATAAGGTAGGCAAAGAAAAGCCATTCCCAGTAGTTGATGGTACAAGGACTTAGGGCCACAGATTTAAAGTTTTGAGCAAGAAATGCAAGAGGTATATGAGGAAGAATTTTTTAATGTATCGAGTGGTAATGGCATGGAACGCACAGCTAGGAGGATGGTAGAAGCAGAGACTATGAATGATTTCACTTGAGAGAAATAAACTTACAGGGCTATGGGAGTAGAGCAGGGGAAAGGCTCTGATTGAATTGCTCTACTGAGCAACAGCATGGGCTTAATGGGCCAAATGGCTTC
This sequence comes from Carcharodon carcharias, assembly GCF_017639515.1. Taxonomy (NCBI): domain Eukaryota; kingdom Metazoa; phylum Chordata; class Chondrichthyes; order Lamniformes; family Lamnidae; genus Carcharodon; species Carcharodon carcharias. The sequence goes on from NC_054472.1 coordinate 174,406,495, forward strand.
CTTCTGTGCCATAATGACTATGATAGGGACTGAATATCCTACTGAAAGATCATCGACCTGAAACATTGGGCTTGATTTTCCCGGCCCTATGGAGATGGGGTTGGAGGTGGGAAATACTGGAAAAGTAAAAGAGAACTGCCCCCGTGATGCCTTCCCAACACTTTCCTGCATCCAGGAGATTTTCTGATCTACAGAGGCAGGCCACTTATGGGCCATTTTGCAATGGCACCAGTAATTTTCCTGTCATCAGATCAGCCCTCATGCCATGTGCAGAGGCCTTGGCTCAATTAAGGTAGCCTCCAGTGGCAGGCCAGGCGGCTGAGTCAGGGTTCATGCCCAAATGACCACAGGGATAAATTGCCACAGTTTTTTTCATCACTAGTCCTGCTGGGGTGTTTACCTTCATCCTCCTCATGCCACTGGCTTCAAACTTCTGAGGGCACCTCCATGGTCTCCTCTCTGCCTTAGGAGCACCCCCTTTTCCTGGCGGGGCTATTGGCCAGACATTACTGTGGGCCCTCTAATTGGGCCTGCAACTCTGGAGCCAGACCGCTGTCCTTAATAGGAAGGTGAGGCAGCCTAAAAGGGGGCTTCCTTCCGAAAGTTGTGCCAGTGGGAGTGCTGATGACATCAGTGGGCTTGGGACTTCCATATGGGCCCAACATCAGAGTCCTTATGCCCACTGGAAAATCCAGCTGGTTAGCTCTGTCTCTGTCTCGCTCTCTCTCCACTGATGCTGTCTGACCTACTCAGTACATTCAGCATTTTCTGTTTTTATTCTAGATTTCTAGCAACCGCAGTATTTTGCTTTTGTTGACAGAATATCCTGTTCCTGCACATGGGATGTATGGAATTGTCTAGGCAGAACGCGCAGAGGAAAGGCCAAGGACAAATAACCCCAAGCCTGTGAAAGTGATCACCCAATTTCAGTGCATTATTTTAAATGAGCAGAGGAGGAATAAAAAACAGCTGTCCAGAAGGCCAGTCGTTGTCCATTCTCAGCTGCAGAGCCTTGGGATGCAGATTTCACTGAACCTGCATATCCAGTTTTTTAGCTGTTGCTGAATCTCATGAGTTTGTCAAGAACCTTGCAAGCTTGTTAGTAGTGCACGGGAATCCATTGGCAGCATTTCCTTTGAATGTCCACACTGCTGCTACGTAAAACTTGAGTACTAATTTCCCAGATGTGTCTTTTCCAGCTTGGAGAATTGGCTGCAGAGAGCCACTGTGATGGGCTTGATTGCTCTCAGCCCACATAGATCAAGATAGCTGTTGGGAGAATGCTCATTACTGGCAGAGATATGGCTGGTGTGGACCCTGATGAGAATGCTGCTTTTCAGCATGCTGAAACAATAACTCCTCCAGTCCCCTCGTTTCATTGAGAATAGTTATCAGAAAATAAGCAGGACCAAGCAGCCTCCCATAGCAGTGGAGATTTTGAGTGGCAGTTAATTGGGACAACTCTATCACTATCTCTTAAGTATAGACAATAGCCCTGGATATGCTGCATCTCAATTTCCTGGACTATTGGGAGCACTGTTTTAACTCAGATTAGAACAATTGAGATGCACCCAATGTCCATTGAGTGCACTAAAAAAAGGGAGAAGTAACTAACTCCCATTTTATGCTTAATTAATGCACATAAAAAAATTATATTCCTATGTATTCTTCCACGTCAAGTGCAGTCTGGAGCACTGAGAAAAAGGAGAAGCTAAAGGTTAGCTTGGGATCTGGAACACTCTGGCAGGTAGATGGTTTCAAAGCAGACAGCAAATCCTAGGAGCATTTTAAGGGAGTAAAGTTGCCACTTGGAAACATTCAGCCTGTTGTGTTACATTAACTCTTTCGAGTACAAATACGTTTCCATCTGTTCCTATTCAGATGAAGTTACAATGTTTCATAGTTTGCCATTGTGAGATTTGAACTCTTGATACTCTTTTGAGTAAACCTGTTTCCATCTGTTTCAGATGAAGTTACATTGTTTCATAGTTTGCCATTGTGAGATTTGAACTCTTGATCTTAGGGTTACAAACCCAGTACCATAACCACTTGGCTATTTAGGCCAAGCCTAAATGCTCATCCGATGTGACAGTTTTTTTTTAAATTATAATTGGATGGAGCAAGGGTGATAGTTGCTCAAGAACAGGTAGTGCTGGATTGGTCAGTACAGGGACTGAACCCGCGGCCTTTGTATCATTAGCACGACGCTCTAACCATCTGAGCTAACAGACCACCTTGGAAACATTCAGAGTGTGCAAACTGTTCAAAAGTTCATTTGTGGTGTGGTGGGGGCTGGGAATAGGGTGATCAAGGAACACGCTAGGTTGGGGAGTGATGGGGATGAGACTAGGGATGCTTTGAATAGGTATTCAAGGTCTACAAACACTTGAATAGAGTGGCTGGACCCAATAGTTCTCAGAGCACATGATGGTGATGAAAAATATTTGTGGTAGGCAGGGTTGGGGCAATAGAGTGAACAGGTGAGCTATGAACAAAATGGAATGCTCAGATGAGATAGTACCTTAAAGCAGTGCTTCCTAAACCTCTTCCCAATGTGACCACATTTTAATGCCTCAGACTTTGTGTGATCCCAAATTGAAAAATGGGGAGGGGAGGGGAGGGGAGGGGGGCGGGGGGAAGAGGGTGGGAGTTAGTGACTTGTTGAAAGGGGAAATCACTTCAAAAATCCAGGCCTGACAGTCTACCCATCTTCAGTACAGCTGCCCTCGTAATTGTTTGCAGGTGTGAATAACTCACAAGACAACCTGGAGCCCCTCTCTTTTAACCTTTAATTCCCAAGCCACCCAAGCTTGTTGTCAGCAGAATTCAGATCAGGTCACATGACTCCCTTCATTCCTCCATTTTGTCCTAAATTAAAGAACATAGCAATCTTAAAAATTTCATATTTGTAACAGCATCAGGAAGTAATTTAAGCCTTCAGAAAGATTTTTTTATCAGAAACTATTCCATTCCTTCTTTTGTGCATTTAAAGAGGAAATTATAACAAGTTTTGACATGAGTCACAACATACAGAAGGGGTGTCTGAGTAACGACAGTGGCCAGGATTTTCGCCATGACAGAGAGCCTCTCCGTTGTGGCGGAAATGGCAGACAAGCCTGGGAATCACAAGTCCCACCTGCCAACACGTTTAGCTGGCCATTTAAATCATTAGCTGCCTCCACTCAAGTTGGATTTTGGTAGCCTATGAGTGCGGAACCTGAGGTGTGCAGAGTTGACCTGGTAAGAGCAGATCTGAATTTTGTGTATTTCTTTGCATAACCAGGGTATCCCTTTGGACAGGTGCAGGTACCCCTTTGGAATTAGTTTTAAACTTCTTCCCTGGGAGTCCACAACATTGACTCCAGACCCCATGAAGTCTCATGGCATCAGACAAATCATTGGCAAGGAAAGCTCCTGCTGATTACCACGTACCGGCACCCCTCTGCTGATGAATTAGAGCTCCTCCATGTTGAACACAACTTGGAGGAAGCACTGAGGGTAGCAAGGGCGCAGAATGTACTCTGGGTGGGGGCTTCAATGTCCATCACTAGAAGTGGCTCGGTAGCACCAGTACAGTAGGCCGAGTCCTAAAGGAAATAGCTGCTAAACTGGGTCTGCAGCAGGTGGTGAGGGAACCAACAAGAGGTAAAAACACACTTGACCTCATCCTCACCAACCTGACTGCCATAAAGGCATCTGTCCACAACATATCGGTAGGACTGGAGACCAAGTCCCATCTTCACATTGAGGGTACCCTCCATACTGTCGTGTGGTGCTACCACCATGCTAAATGGGATAGATTTCAAACAGATCTAGAAACTCAAGACTAGGCAACCATGAGGCACTGTAGGCCAACAGCAGCAGCAGAATTGTACTGAACCACAATCTGTAGCCTCATGGCCTGGCATTACTCCAACCCACCATTACCACCAAGCCAGGGGTTCAACCCTGATTCAATGAAGAGTGCAGGAGGGCATACCAGGACTAGCATTAGGTATACCTAAAAATGAGGTATCAACCTGGTGAAACTACAACATAGGACTACTTGCGTGCCAAACAGCATTAGCAGCAAGTGATAGACAGGGCTAAGCAATTCCACAACCAATGGATCAGATCTAAGCTCTGAAGTCCTGCCATATCCAGTCATGAATGGTAGAGGACAATTAAACAACTCACTGGAGGAGGAGGTTCCACAGGTATCCCCATCCTCAATAACAGGGGAGCCCAGCACTTCAGTGCAAAAGATGAGGCATTTGCAACAATCTTCAAACAGAAATGCAGAGTGGATTATCCATCTTGTCCAACTCTGGAGATCCTCAGCATCACAGTTGCCATTCTTCAGCTAATTTGATTCACTCCACATGATATCAAAAAAGAGGAGGTGTTAGGCGTCTTGAAGAATATTAAGGTGGATTAGTCCCCAGGGCCAGATGGGATCTACCCCAGAGTACTGAGGGAGGCAAGAGAGGAGATTGTTGGGGCCTTGACAGAAATCTTTGTATCCTCCCTGGCTACGGGTGAGGTCCCAGCGGACTGGAGAATGGCCAATATCATTCCATTGTTTAAGAAGGGTAGCAGGGATAATCCAGGAAATTACAGGCCGGTGAGCCTTACGTAAGTGGTAGGGAAATTATTGGAGAAGATTCTTCATGACAGGATTTACTATCGTTTTGAAGCAAATGGGCGTATTAGTGAGAGGCAGGATGGTTTTGTGAAGGGGAGGTCGTGTCTCACTAACTGGATTGAGTTTTTCGAGGAAGTGACAAAGATGATCGACGATGGAAGGGCAATGGATGTTATATACGTGGATTTCAGTAAGGCCTTTGACAAGGTCCCTCATGGCAGGCTAGTACAGAAGGTAAAGTCTCACAGGATCAGAGGTGAGCTGACAAGATGGATACAGAATTGGCTTGGTCATAGAAGACAAAGGGTAGCAGTGGAAGGGTGCTTTTCTGAATGGAGAGCTGTGACTAGTGGAGTTCCGCAGGGATCAGTGCTGGGACCTTTGTTGTTTGTAGTATACATAAATGATTTGGAGGAAAATGTAACTGGGCTAATTAGTAAGTTTGCAGATGACACTAAGGTTGGAGGAGTTGCAGATAGTGAAGAGGATTGTCAAAGGATACAACGGGATATAGATCGGTTGGAGATTTGGGCGGAGAAATGGCAGATGGAGTTTAATCTGGACTAATGCGAGGTAATGCATTTTGGAAGGTCTAATACAAGCAGAAATTATACAGTAAATGGCAGAACCTTAAGTGCATCGACGGACAGAGGGATCTGGGTGTATAGGCCCACAGGTCACTGAAAGTGGCAACGCAAGTGGATAAGGTAGTCAGGAAGGCATATGGCATGCTTACCTTCATTGGCAGGGGTATTGAGTATAAAAGCTGGGAAGTCATGCTGCAGCTGTATAGAACCTTGGTTAGGCCACACTTGGAATATTGCGTGCAATTCTGGTCACCACATTATCAGAAGGATATGGAGGCATTGGAGAGGGTGCAGAGGAGGTTTACCAGGATGCTGCCTGGACTGGAGGTTATTAGCTATGAGGAGGGGTTGGAGAAACTCGGATTGTTCTCACTAGAGCGATGGAGATTGAGGGGTGACTTGATAGAAGTTTACAAAATTATGAGTGGCATGGACAGAGTAGATATCAGAAGCTTTTTCCCAGGATGGAAGAGTCAATTACTAGGGGACATAGATTTAAAGTGAGAGGAGAAACCTATAGAGGAGATGTGCGGGGCAAGTTTTTTATGCAGAGGGTAGTGATTGTCTGGAATTCGCTGCCAGAGGAGGTGGTGGAAGCAGGTACGATAGTGGTGTTTAAGAGGCAGCTTGACAAATACATGAATAGGATGGGAATAGAGGGATACGGACCCCGGAAGTGCAAAATGTTTTAGTTGATGGGCAGTATGATCTATGCAGGCTTGGAGGGCCAAAGGGCCTGTTCCTGTGCTGTAATTATCTTTGTTCTTTGTTCTTTAATATCAAGAAACAGCTGAAGACACTGGATAGTGCAAAAGCTATGGGCCCTGACAATATTCTGGCAATAGTACTGAAGAATTGTGCTCCAGAACTTGCCACACCCCCTAGTCAAGCAGTTACAGTACAGCAAAACACTGGCATCTACCCACAATGTGGAAAATTGCCTAGGTATGTCCATAAAAAGCAGGACAAATCCAATCCAGCCAATTACCGCCCCATCAGTCTACTTTTGATCATCAGTGAAGTGATGGAAAGGGTCATTAACAGTGCTATCAAGGGGCACTTGCTTAGCAATAATCTGCTCCTGACAGGGCCACTCAGCTCCTGACTTCATTACAGCCTTGAGTCAAACATGAACAAAAGAACTGAACTCCAGAGGTGAGGTAAGAGTGACTGCCCTTGATATCAAGGTAGCATTTGGCTGAGCGTGGCATCAAGGAGCCCTAGCAAAACTGGAGTCAATGTGAATAGGAGGAAAAACTTTCTGCTGGTTGGAATCATACCTAGCACAAAGGAAGATGTTGTGGTTGTTGGAAGTAAATCATCTCGGCGTCAGGACATCATTGCAGGAGTTCCTCAGGGTAGTGTCCTTGGCCCAACCATCTTCAGCTGCTTCATTGATGACCTTCCTTCCATCATAAGGTCAGAAGTGTGGATGTTCGCTGAAGATTGCACAATATTCAGCAATTTGCAACTCCAGATAAGCAAAGCTTATATTGAAATAAGTCAGTCAGTTTCCCTAAATTCATGTGCTGTCATCACCAAGAGAGAATCTAACCATCACCCCTTGGCGTTCAATGGTATTACCTACCATTGCTAGGGCTGAATCCCCACTATCAACATTCTGGGGTTACCATTGACCAGAAATTGAACTGAACTAGCCATATAAATACTGTGGCTACAAGAGCAAGTCAGAGGCTAGAATCGTGCCACAATTGACTCGCCTCCTGACTCCCCAAAGTCTGTCCACCATCTACAAGGCACAAGTCAAGTGTGGTGGAATACTCTCCACTAGCCTGGATAAGTGCAGTTTCAACAACACAAGAAGTTTGAAATCATCCAGAACAAAACAGCCCGCTTGATTGGCACCCCATCCACAAACATTCACTCCCTCTACCACTGACGCACAGTGGCACCAAGACTCCTTATACAGCACCATCCAAACCCATGACCACCACCATCTGGAAGGACAAGGGCAGAAGATACATGGGAACACTCCTTCCTGGGCAATCCCTTCCAAGCCACATACTATCCTGACTTGGAAATATATTGCCGTGACACTTGGTAACAAGGTGTGGGGCAGAAAGGGAAATTGAGTCTTAAGCTTGCAGCCCATCAGGAGTTTTCATGGGGCAAGCCCATTATATAATGTTGTTGAGTGATAGCTAAGCAGAGTGAGCTCAAAGTTGTCATTCTTCAAGAGGTCTTTGGCAGTGCATACTCTTCGCTCAACTTCTCCATTAGCCGGGGGATATTTTGGGGAGCTTGTGGCCTGTACAAATCCATAGGGCTTTGCAAAGGGGTGAAAGCACTCATTGCTGAATTGTGATCTGTTATTGGAGATGACTTAGTCCGGAATGCCATATGTAGAGAACATTTTCTTCGAGGAGATAATAATGGCTTGAGGTGAGGCCATGTAACTTTTGCACCTCTAACCACTGGGCATAATAGTCGATCACTAGAAGAAAAAAATTCTCTTTGTAGTCAAACAAATCCATGCTAAGGTGTTCCCAAGGCCTTGATTGGAAGGAGGAGGCTCTTTCTGCTCCTGCCTCTGGTTGGCACAGGTGACACAGCTGGAAATCATCTCTTCAGTTGAGGGCCACAGACAGATTGAAACCCATGGCCACCATGCAAACTGCTGTGCCCTGGCTTGACACTTGGTTATGCTAAGATGCCCTCTATGGATCTTCTGAAGGACTTCCAGGTGGAGGTGCGACTTATTATGCTCATCCGTCCAGACAGTACTTGCAAATCTGGATGCATTCTTCATCTTGTTGTTGAGCTGTACGAAATTCACGCAAATTCTGGTCTGTTGCCAGCAAGTATCTGGTTTTCAAGGCTGTAAAGGCTTCTGCTATGAAGGTTTTGTCTTTGTGTACTGGCTATGTGGTGGGTATCCTAGACAGTGTATTGGCCGTAGTTTGATATTTATCCTGTATGCACTCTATAGTAGCATCGGAGCACATGAATCTAAGCCAGAATTGTTGAATCCTGGGTGGCATCTTTGCAATTCCCTTTGTATTTGACAATGTTACTAATGGTTTGTGATTGGTTGCAATCTTAAAGTGGAAGCCTGGTATATAGTCCAAAAATTTCTCACATTAACAAGTTGCTGCAAGGGTTTCCTTTTCGAGGACACCATAATGCTGTTCAATCTCAGTTAGTTAACTGGATGCACAGTAAGCAGGTCTTCTTTTGCTATCACTTTGAACCTGAAATAGCACTGCTCCCAGTCCCATTGCAGATGCAACGTCTACCACAATTATGGGAAGTTCAGGGTTGTAATGGGCTAGGATCCCTAAGAATGTTAGCATCATTTTAATTTGTCCGAATGGTCACTGTTGATACTCTGTCCAGCACCATGCTTGGTCCTGTCGTAAAAGATGTCTAAGGGGTTCATTTATCTGGGATAAATGAGGCAGGAATTTTCCCATTTGGTTGACCATGTCCATAAACCTTTGGAGCTCTATTACATTTCTAGGTGGCAGAAATTCCCACCTCCTCAAGAGCAACTAGGGATGGGAAATAAATGCTGGCTCTGCCAGCAAAGCCCATATCCCGTGGATGAATAAAAAAAAAATTGCCTTCATTTTTTTAGGGTCTTTGTTAATTCCCTGGTTTGTTGTGTTCCTGCTTCATTGACCCATGGATCAAGATGTCATCCATGTGGCAAATAACTCCATCAGTGCCCTGCAGCATATTGGACATCGTCCTTTGGAATATTTTAGGGGATGATGGGCTGCTCAATGGCAAACAATTAAAATAGTACTATCCGAAGGGCATAATAACAGTAGTTCAGAGTTTCAACTCTTTTTTTTATTCATTCATGGGACGGGCCTTCGCTGGCTGGGCCAGCATTTATTGCCCATCCCTAATTGCCCTTGAGAAGGTGGTGGTGAGCTGCCTTCTTGAACCTCTGCAGTCCATGTGGTGTAGGTACACCCGCAGTGCTCTTAGGAAGGGTATTGGAGGATTTTGACCCAGCGACAGTGAAGGAACAGCGATATATTTCCAAGTCAGGATGGTGAGTGACTCAGAGGGGAACTTCCAGGTGGTGGTGTTCCCATCTATCTGCTCCCCTTGTCCTTCTAGGTGGTAGTTGTCATGGGTTTGGAAGTTGCTGTCTAAGGAGCCTTGATTAATTCCTGCAGTGTATCTTATAGATGGTATACATTGCTGCTACTGTGTGTCGGTGGTGGAGGGAGTGAATGTTTGCGGATTTGGTGCCAATCAAGCGGACTGCTTTATCCTGCATGGTGTCCAGCTCCTTCAGTGTTGTGGGAGCTGCACTCATCCAGGCAAGTGGGGCATATTCCATTATATTCCTGACTTGTGCCTTGTCGATGGTGGACAGGCTTTGGGGAGTCAGGAGGTGAGTTACTCATCGCACGATTCTGAGCCTCTGACCTGCTCTTGTAGCCACAGTATTTATATGGCTCCTCCAGTTCAACTTCTGGTCAATGGTAACCCCCAGGATGTTGCTATTGAGGGATTCAGTGACGGTAATGCCACTGAACATCAAGGGACGATTGTTGGATTCTCTCTTTTGGAGATGGTCATTGCCTGACACTTGTGTGGCATGAATCTGATTTGCCACTTGTCAGCCCAAACCTGGATATTGTCCATTTGGACAATGGACTGCTTCAGTATCTGAGGAGTCGCAAATGGTGATGAACATTGTGCAATTTCTGACCTTATGTTGCAAGGAAGGTCATTGATGAAGCAGTTGAAGATGGTTAGGCCAAGGACACTAGCCTGAGGAACTCTTGCAGTGATGTACTGGAGCTGAGAAGACTGACCTCCAACAACCACAGCCATTTTCCTTATTGCTAGGTATTATTCCAACGAGTGAAGAGTTTTCTCCCTGATTCCCATTGACCCCAGTTTTGCTAGGGTGCCTTGATGCCACATTTGGTCAAATGCTACCTTGATGTCAAGGGTGGTCACTCTCACCTCACCTCAGGAGTTCAGCTGTTTTGTCCATGCTTGAACTAAGGCTGTAATGAGGCCAGGAGCTGAATGGCTCTGGTGGAACCCAAACTGAGCATCAGTGAGCAGTTCATTGCTAATCAAGTGCCGCTTGATAGCACTGTTAATGACCCCTTCCATTACTTTACTGATGATCGAGAGTAGACTGATGGGACGCTAATTTGTCGGGTTGGATTTGTCCTGCTTTTTGTGCAGAACATACCTGGGCAATTTTCCACATAGCCTGGTAAGTGCCAGTGTTGTAGCTGTACTGGAACAGCTTGACGAGGGGCGCAGCATGTTCTGGAGCACAATTCTTCAGTACTATTGCTGGAATATTATCAGTGCCCATAGCCTTTGCAGTATCCAGTGCTTTCAGCTGTTTCTTGATATTAAGTGGAGTGAATAGAATTGACTGAAGGCTGGCATCTGTGATGCTCAGGACCTCTGGGGGAGGCCGAGATGGATCATCCACTCGGCACTTCTGGCTGAAGATTGTTGTGAATGCTTCAGCCATACCTTTTGCACTACTGTACTGGGCTCCTCCATCATTGAGGATAGGGATATTTGTGGAGCCTCCTCCTCCAGTGAGTTGTTTAATTGTCCACCACCATTCACAACTGGATGTGGCAGGACTGCAGAGCTTAGATTTGATCTGTTGGTTGTGGAATCACTTAGCTCTGTCTATCACTTGCTGCTCATGCTGTTTGGCACGCAAGTAGTCCTGCGACTTGTTGCAAAAGCAGTTGCCAAAATCCGCCTTTGCTGTTAAGTTTGGTGAAGATGGTGCTCTTGGCAAGTTTGGCCAAGTTCTCATCCACTGATGCCATTGAATGTATTTTTCTTCCAACTGCCTTGTTGAGGTGTGTTAGACCAACCCGGATGCAAATGGAGCCATTAAGCTTAGGGACTGATACCATAGCAGAGCACCACCTGGCTGGTTTAGTGACTGGTGAAATGACTCTTCGTTGCAGCATCACCTCCATCTCATTCGTAACTTTTTTCAGGAGTGGGTGTGGGGCCTATCTTGCCTTGAATAACAAGGGGCTGAGCATCTATTTTGAGTGTAATGTGATACATGGTCTTCAGCTTACCCAAACCTATGAAGAGGTGGGGAATTCCCTCCTAAATTCATTTTCTTGTATCTTTGCATTTACCTCACCAATTTTTTGAAGCCGATTTAGAGGTGTGTAGGCTTTTCTGTTCAATAGAGAGTATGCTTGCTTCCTGTCGACATACAATGTTTCATGAATTTTTCTAACATGTATTTTAGTGTCATCTCTAGCTGGCCTTGAACATTTAACTTGAACCCCTGGACCTTGGAGTTGAATGGAGGATAGTTGCAGTGTCACTTTATTAAGCCATGAAACTCTGTCAGATAACACTGAGACACCAGCTCCTGCATCAAAGTTGAATTCTGTCAAATGCTGATTTTGTTATGATTCCAGCTGTTGTTACTACTGGACAATCAGATCCCAGGGTGGAACCTTGCTTGATAGATGCAAACTTTTATTTTTTTGTTTAGATACATGGAGGCTACTGAACAGAGTCACAGGAGTCAGCTGATGAACCTTTAACAAAAGAAAACATTTATTAAACAAGAAAAGTTTAACTATATTGCAATACTCCTTCACCCACAACTATAGCTTTACAGATACACATAGATTGAGAAGGATAACATGTTACAAAAGCTATCTTATATTCTAATGTTCACAGTAAGTACACAGTCCATGTAAACCAATAGATGGCCTATGGTCAGACAAGCCACACTCTGAAACTAAGTGACAGGTGCCCCACCCCTCCCCCCACCCCAAACAGATGCTGTGGATCCCTCATCAATTCTCCCCAGATGCTTGTCACATTGTGAGCCAACTGGTCTCACTGAACTCTAACTTTTACACGAGGGTTTCCAACCTCCACTCTCAAAGAACTCACCTTGGAATCTTCTCCCAAACAGACACTTTCTTTCGGTTGCCTTCAACAAGGGTTCACCTCCAGGTTTTTCATCTCTCCTTCCGATGTTCTTCTCCCCTGGATTGCCACTTGCATTCAAGCTTTGCTTGCCATGTATTCCTTCTCAGATACTCGGCCGTGTCAACAGAACACCACTGCTTCACATGCCCACAGTAAGGAATCACCAATCTTGACTGTCCCCTTGGATATTTTGGCTTCTCAGAAACCTATTTTGCTTTAAGTCCATGCTCTGCAGCTTTCTCCCTTCAAGCTTGACACCTTCCTTTCTGCTCCTTACTTTCACTGAACAGGATATTGTTCCAGATTCCTGTTCTTCCTTTGACTAGTGGTTTTCTTGGGACCCTTCATTTCTATGTCTCTGCTTAGTTTTGAAACCTTTTGGTTCTTTTAGGAGATTTGCTGTTTCTGTAGTTCCCTCTGCTGTGTCCGTCTCCTCCTGGCTCCTGTCTTCAACTGAACTAAAAAACTGCTGTTTTATTTCTCCCTCTCTCTCTGTGCGGGCCTCCTGTTGCTAGGCAACAGCCCAGTTTTCTACCATGTGTTTATTTTAACTTCCCTTTAAGAGTCGTAAAACTTCATTAAAATGCAGTTATCTTTTAAAGTGAAACTAAAACTCAGGGTCCCCACTTTATTAACATAAAAATACAGAAATATAAATTAAATTTAAATTTAAAGCTAAAACTCATTCCTAATACTCACAAATATAAATGTAACTATCTCCAGTTCCTAACACCATTTCCCTTGAAAGAAAGAAAGCTTCACAAGAGTGAGGGTTTCTTTACAATGGCCTTACACCTGCCTCACACAAACTTGACATCATAAACCTCAAATAATAACTTATTACAGTCTATACTAGTACATTTTCCATCTCATTTCACAACTACATGTCATTGTACAATTACAAAATTATACATAAACAAAGTCAATTACTATAACAAGAATAGCAGAATTTGTACATCACAACATTATCATAGAAAACATAGAAACATAGGAAATAAGACCAGGAGTAGGCCATTTGGCCCTTCGAGCCTTCTCCACCATTCATTATGATTATGGCTGATCATCCAACTCAATAGCCTGCTTCCGCTTTTTCCTGAAACAAAGCGTCCAGGTAACTGTCCCCCTCCCAGATGTGCCGCAGCATCTGGAGCTCAGACTCCAGCTCATCAATTCTGAGCCGGAGTTCCTCCAGCAATTCCTATCTGGCGCAAAAATAAAATAGGAATGGTGACCAAACTATGGCTTACAAGGGAAATTAGAGATAGTATTAGCTGCAAGGAAGAGGCATACAAATTGGCCAGAAAAAACAACAGACCTGAGGATTGGGAGCACTTTAGAATTCAGCAAAAGAGGACCAAGAGATTGATTAAGAAGGGGAAAATAGAGTACGAGAATAAGCTTGTGGGGAACATAAAAACTGACTAAAAGTTTCTAGAGGTATGTGAAGAGAAAAAGATTGGTGAATACAAATGTAGGTCCCTTACAGTCAGAAACAGGGGAATTTATAATGGGGAACAAAGAAATGGCTGACCAGCTAAATACATACTTTGGTTCTGTCCTCACAAAGGAGGACACTAATAACATACCAGGAATGTTGGGGAACACAGGGTTTAGTGAGAGGGAGGAACTGAAAGAAATCAGTATTAGTAGGGAAATGGTGTTGGAGAAATTAATGGGATTGAAGGCCGATAAATCCCCAGGGCCTGATAATCTACATCCCAGAGTACTTAAGGAAGTGGCCCTAGAAATAGTGGGTGCATTGGTGGTCATCTTCCAAGATTCTGTAAACTCTGGAACAGTTCCTACAGATTGGAGGGTAACTAATGTAACCCCACTATTTAAAAACAGAGGTAAAGAGAAAACAGGGAACTATACACCAGTCAGCCTGACGTCGGTAGTGGGGAAAATTCTAGAGTCCATTATAAAAGATTTAATGGTTGAGCACTTGGAAAACAGTGGCAGAATTTGACAGAGTCAGCATGGATTTATGAAAGGGAAATCATGCTTGACAAATCTACTGCAGTTTTTCAAGAATGTAACTAGTAGACTTGATGTGGGGGAGCCAGTGGATGTGGTTTATTTGGACTTTCAGAAGGCTTTCGACAGAAGGCGTGTAAAATTAAAGCACATGTGATTGGGGGTAGTGTAGTGAGATGGATAGAAAACTAGTTGGCAGACAGGAGACAAAGAGTAGAAATAAACGGGTTTTTTTCCGAATGGCAGGCAGTGACTAGTGGGGTACCACAGGGATCGGTGCTGGAAGACATGGCTGCAGGGGGATCAGGACTGGGTGTTAAGTATCCAAGGATATACATTCTATCGAAAAGATAGGCAGATTGGCAGAGGGGGTGGGGTTGCTTTGTTAGTAAGAAACAACGTAGGGTCAGATGATGTAGAATCTGTGTGGGTAGAGTTGAGGAACTGCAAAGGTAAAAAACCATAATGGGAGTTATGTACAGGTCTCGGAACAGTAGACAGGATGTGGGGCACAAGATACACCAGGAGATAGAAAAGTTGTGTAAGAAAGGCAAGGTTACAGTGATCATGGGGGATTTCGATATGCAGGAGACTGGGAAAATGAGGTTGGTAGTGGATCCCAAGAAAAGGAATTTGTAGATTGTCTACAAGCTGGCTTTTTGGAACATCTTGTGGTGGAGCCCACTAGGGAACAGGCAATTCTAGATTTAGCGATGTGCAATGAGGCAGATTTGATAAGGGAGTTTAAGCTGAAGGAACCCTTAGGAGGAAGTGACCATAATATGATAGAATTTACCCTGCAATTTGAGAGGTAAAAGCTGGAATCAGATGTAACGGTATTACAGTTGAATAAAGGTAACTACAGAGGCATGAGGGAGGAGCTGGCCAGAATTGACTGGAAGATGAGCCTAGCAGGAAAGACACTGGAACAGCAATGGCAGGAGTTTTTGGGAGTAATTTGGGAGACACAGCAAAAATTCATCCCTAGGAAGAAGCATCATACAAAAGGGAGGACAAGGCAACCATGGCTGACAAGGGATGTCAGGGACAGCATAAAAGCTAAAAAGAAAGCGTACAATGCGGCAAAGAGCAGTGGGAAGCCAGGGGATTGGGAAGCCTACAAAGACCAACAGAGGACAACTAAAAAAGAAATAAGGAGGGAGAAGATTAAATATGAGGGTAAACTATCCAGTAATGTAAAAGAAGATTGCACGAGTTTTTTTGGATATATTAAGGGTAAGAGAGAGGCAAAAGTGGACATTGGGCCACTGGAAAATGATGCTGGAGAAGTAATAATGGGGAACAAAGAAATGGCGGAGGAACTGAATTGGTACTTTGCGTCATGGAGGAAGACACGAGTAACATGCCCAAAATTCAGGAGAGTCGGGGGGCAGAGGTAAGCATGGTGGCCATTACCAAGGAGAAGGTGCTAGGAAAAGTGAAAAGTTTGAAGGTGGATAAATCACCTGGACCAAATGGATTACACCCCAGAGTTCTGAAGGAGATAGCTGAAGAGATAGTGGAGGCATTAGTGGTGATCTTTCAGGAATCACTCGAGTCAGGGAGGGTCCCAGAGGACTGGAAAATTGCTAATGTAACCCCCCTATTTAAGAAGGGAGTCAGGTAAAAGACGGGAACTTACAGGCCAATTAGCCTGACCTCAGTCGTTGGTAAGATTTTAGAGTCCATTATTAAGGATGAGATTTCAGAATATTGGAAGTGCATGATAAAATAGGGCAAAGTCAGCATGGTTTCATCAAGGGGAGGACATGCCTGACAAATCTGTTAGAATTCTTTGAGGAGGTAACGAGTAGGTTAGACAAAGGAGAGCCAATGGATGTTATCTACTTGGATTTCCAGAAGGCTTTTGACAAGGTGCTGCACAGGAGGCTGCTCAGTAAGATAAGAGCCCATGGTTTTAGAGGCAAGGTACTAGCATGGATAGAAGATTGGCTGTCTGGCAGAAGGCAGAGAGTAGGGATAAGTGGGTCCTTCTCAGGATGGCGGCTGGTGACTAGTGGAGTTCCGCAGGGGTCAGTGTTGGGACCACAACTTTTCACTTTATACATTAATGATCTAGATGAAGGAACTGAGGGCATTCTGGCTAAGTTTGCAGATGATACAAAGATAGGTGGAGGGACAGGTAATATTAAGGAGGCAGGGAGGCTGCAGAAGGATTTGGACAGGTTAGGAGAATGGGCAAAGAAGTGGCAGATGGAATACAACGTGGGCAAGTGTGAGGTCATGCACTTTGGTAGAAAGAATAGAGACTAATAGAAAGACTATTTTCTAAATGGGGAGAGAATTCAGAAATCTGGAGTTCAAAGGGACTTGGGAGTCCTAGTCCAGGATCTCTTAAGGTTAACTTGCAGGTTGAGTCTGTAGTTAGGAAGGCAAATGCAATGTTGGCATTTATTTTGAGAGGACTAGAATATAAAAGCAGAGATGTGCTGCTGAGGCCTTATAAGGCTCTGGTCAAACCACATTTAGAATATTGTGAGCAATTTTGGGCATCCTTCTCAGGAAGGATGTGCTGGCCCTGGAGAGGGTCCAAAGGAGGTTCACGTGAATGATCCCAGGAATGAAAGGCTTAACATATGAGGAACATTTGAGGACTCTGGGTCTATACTCGATGGAGTTTAGAAGGATGAGGGGGGATCTGATTGAAACTTACAGAATACTGAAAGGCCTAGATAGAGTGGACGTGGGGAAGATGTTTCCGTTAGTAGGAGAGACTCGGATCTGAAGGCACAGCCTCAGAGTAAAGGGAAGACCGTTTAGACCAGAGATGAGGAGAAACTTCTTTAGCCAGAGAGTGGTGAATCTATGGAATTCATTGTCACATAAGGCTGTGGAGGCCAGGTCATTGAGTGTATTTAAGACTGAGATAGATAGGTTCTTGATTGGTAAGGTGATCAAAGGTTATGGGAAGAAGGCGGGAGAATGGGGTTGAGAAATTTATCAGCCATGATTGAATGGCGGAGCAGACTCGATGGGCCTCTGCTCCTATGTCTTATGGTCTTATGGCCTTATTGAATAAATAATTGCTGCAGTTCACCCATGCGCTCTTTAAACATTTGCAATTGCCTATCCACCGTCATCCGTTTAAGTAACGTTTCCCAATTCATCATAGCCAACTGTACAGGACATGGTTAGATACAGAGTAAAGCTCCCACTACACTGTCCCCAACAAACACTTCACTTCAAAGTAAGTCAAATTTTTAAGTGCGCTGAGGCTTGTGAAATAAGGGGATGTTTGCTGGATAGATGTGTTAAAAGGATAGCCCATCCATCTTATAAAATCTACTCCTGCTCCGGAATTTGTCTCAATCTCCCAAGAATGTGAACCCTACCCTACTACACCGTCTCACTAGCCATGAATTTAGCTTCCTTATGCCTGTGCTGACTAGCTCATGGCATCTAGATTAATCCCGAGGTTAGCAGTCCTGTTAAATTAAAGAGCCATTGCCTATCCACCGTCATCCCTTTAAATAACGTTTCCCAATCCATCATAGCCAACTCACACCTCGTACCATCATAGTTTATTAAGATTCAGGACCCTAGTCTCAGAATCAACTACGTCACTCTCCATCTTGATGATGAATTCTATCATATTATGGTCGCTTATCCCCAAGAGGCTTTGCACAACTAAATTACCAATTATTCCTTTCTCTAGTTGGTTCCTCAACATATTGGTCCAGAAAACCATCCCATATAAACTCCAGGAATTCCTCCTCTATAGTATTGTTACTAATTTGATTTGCCCAATCTATATGTCACCCATAATTACAGATTTATTTATTGCATGCATCTCTAATTTCCCGTTTAATGCCATTCCCAACATCACCACTACAGTTTGGGGGTCTATATACAACCCCCACTAACATTATTTGCCTCTTAATGTTTCGCAGCTCTACCCATACAGATTCCACATTGCCGGAGCTAATATCTTTCCTCACTATTGCGTTAATTACGTCTTTAACCAGCAATGCAACTCCACCACCTTTTCCTTTTTATCTGTCCTTCCTAAATACTGAATACCCCTGGATGTCCAGTTCCTATCCCTGGTCACCCTGCAGTCATGTCTTCGTAATCCCGACTATATCACACCTGTTTACATCTATTTGTGCAGTTAATTCATCCACTTTATTGCGAATGCTCCTTGCGTTAAGGCACAAAGTCTTAATGCTTGTATTTTTAACATTACTTGTCCCATTCCCACTATTTTTCACTGAGGCCCAGTTTGATTCTTGCCTTTGATTTCTCTGCTAATCACTTTTCTTATTCCCCTTTCTGTCTTTTGTTCTTGTCCTTGATTCCTTCTCTGACTCCTGGCAAAGGTTCCCTTCCCCTGGCATAGGTTCCCTTCCCCTGCCATTTTAGTTTAAACGCTGCCCAACCACTCGAGCAAATATTCCCCCTAGGACATCAGTCCCGGTCCTGCCCAGGTGTAACCCGCCCGGTTAGTACTGGTCCCACCTCCTCCAGAACCGGTCCCAATGTCCCAGGAATCTGAAACCCTCCCTCTCACACCATCTCTTCAGCCATATATTCATCCGATATATCCTGCTATTTCTACTCTGACTAGCACGTG
This sequence comes from Carcharodon carcharias, assembly GCF_017639515.1. Classification (NCBI taxonomy): domain Eukaryota; kingdom Metazoa; phylum Chordata; class Chondrichthyes; order Lamniformes; family Lamnidae; genus Carcharodon; species Carcharodon carcharias. The sequence continues at coordinate 174,425,219 of NC_054472.1, forward strand.
GCACTTTGAGGTCCTACTTTTCAACTTATTTCCTAACTCCCTATATTCTGCTTTAAAGACCTCATCCCTTTTTTTAACCTATGTCGTTTGCACCAATGTGTACCACGACCACTGGCTGTTCACCCTCCCCCTTCATAACTCAACCCTTGTGTTTCTTTTTCCTCTTATTCCCAGTCTTTAACTCAGCAAAGAATGTTTCATTTAAGTCCACAGCCCAATCATGCTTTTCATTAACTGTAGGCATAATTCCACCCTCAAGCTAATTTTCTGAACTCAAATGTGGTAAATTCTCATTTCGATTTAGCAAAGTCAAAATGGCACTTTGCGTATTAACATCTCATTTCTTCTCTGATAAAAATCTCTTTTCACCCTTTCATGATGGTATTTATGTTCACACAAAAGGGTTTCATACTTCTGCCTGGATTGATCTTTAAACTTTTTATGGTCTTGTTGTTCCTCCCAATACCATTTCAAACAGGTCTTTTCCACATATTTTTGAGCAGCATCAATTATTTTCTCCCTCAGGGGTTTCATAGTTCGTGCCAGCCCTCCAGCTCTTTTACATAATCCACAAACTATATCATGCTCCTCCTCTACAGGTTTTGAATGGTCTTTTACCAACTGTCCACTCACCTGGATTCCAATTGCTATATTTTGTGTATTAACACCGGCAAGCATGTGTAAATCATTGTTTCTGGTCATTGAACTAGAAGGGTCATTTTGTACTTTCAGTCCTTTCTCTTGACGCTTCTCAATTTTCAATTCTGCAAGCATTTCACTTGCTTACAAATTGTCCATTACTAAAGTTGGTACATCGGTAACATTACTTGAATCAATCCTTTGCCCACCAACGTTCAAGGATTTCTAATCCCAGAAGAGATCCCACTTTATAACTATAATCCTGGAGGAGCCCCCACTTTGTCATGATCCCAGATGTTGTTACTACCAGACAAGTCAGATCACAGGGTGGAATCTGGCTTGATAGATCCTAACTTTTATTTTTATTTGGAAATGTGGAGGATGGCTACTGAACAGAGTCACAGGGGTCAGCTGATGAACCTTTAACAAAAGAATAAAACATTAATTAAACAAGAAAAGATTAACTTTTTATAATATTCCTTCACCAACCACTATACCTTTACAGATATACACAGGTTGGTAAGCATAACACAAGTTACAAAAGCTATCTTATACTCTAATGTTCACATTAAATACATAACCCATCTAAACCAATAGGTGACCTGTGGTCAGATATACGACACTCTGAAACTGAGAGACAGGTTCCAACCCAGGCAGATGCTATGGATATCTCATCAACTCCACCCAGATGCTTGTCACATCATGAGGCAACCAGTCTCACTGAAATCGTCCTTTACACGAGGGTTTCCGATCTCCACTCTCGAAGAGCTCACCTTGGAATCTTCTCCCAAACCCATGCTTTCTCTCTGATGTCTTCATCAAGGGTTCACCTCCAGGGTTTTCATCTTTTTTCCAATGTTCCTCTCCCTGGATCGCCACTTGTATTCAAGCGTTGCCTTCCAGGCACTCTCTCTCAGATACTCAGTGGTGCCAACAGAACACCACTGCTTCACATGTCCATAGTCACCAACCTTGACTGTCCCCTTGGATCTTTCTGCAAGCCTATTTTTCTTTAAGTCTGCCCCCTGCAGCTTTCTCCTTCAAGCTTGGAGCCTTCCTCTCTGCTCCTTACTTTCGCTCCCACTGAACCTGATATTGTTCCAGACTCCTGTTCTTCCTTTGGCTAGAAAGTCTTCTTGGGACCCCTGCTTTCTGTGTCACTCCTTGGTTTTTGGAACTTTCACTTCTTTTGGGAAATTTGCTGTCTCTGTAGTTCCCTCTGCTGGCTCCTATCTTCATCTGAACTAAAAGACTGCTGTTCTGTTTCTCCCTCTCTCTCTCTCTGTGTGGGCCTCCTGTTGCTATGTAACAGCCCAAATTTTCTACCTTGTGCTTGTTTTAACTTACCTTCAAGAGTCATAAAACCTCATTAAAATGCAGGCACCTTTTAATGTGAAACAAAACTCAGGTTCCTCCCTTTCTTAACACACTAATACAGAGATACAAATTAAATTAAACTTAAACCTAAGACTCATTTCTAACATTGACAAACACTTACTTCAATGTCAGCACTCCAAAACTGGTTTTGATTTTCCTTCATTTCTCTCAGGAAAGTGCTTTCCTGATTGTCAGAGTCTGGCATTTCTTGAATGGAGGTTCTTTTGACAAAATTCTCATTCTGTCTTGTAAAGTCAAATGTCCTGGAATGACAGACCATTTAAAACTGGCCACACCCACGGCACTGTGTAATCTGGACAGGACATTCTTCCCATCTGTGGATCTTCTCCTTGTCGCAGCGAGGGCATTGGAAAATGATGGTTGGCACTTTTTTCAGGGTGTTTTCCTGGTTTCTGTCTTGCTCTTCTTTCAATTTTACCACCCACAAGTTGAATGCTTTCATCGGGCTGTTCTTGGAAAATTTCCTTCACATCTTGAACAAAAATCTTATTCTGCCTCTGCTTTTTGGCCTGCTTGGCCACCTGTACAGCTTTGCTTAAGATTAGATTTTCTCCAGATTGTAAGGAGTCAGGGAGATTCTTGTCTAAAACATCAATGACTATTCAATCTCTAATCAGGTTTTCTCTTAGTGTTCCGTATTCATAATTTACAGCTGGGTGATACAATTCATTGATGAATTGGTCAATCCCGGTTTTTGACTGTGCCAGTTCAACTTCGCCTTCTCAAGAACAATATTTTTATGAACACTGAATTATGAATCAAAGTCCCTGATGGCATCCTTGTAGGAGATTGTCTCTGTGTTCACCCCTTGTTTGGTGAGCTATGCTTCCAACAACGTGTAACAAAATATTAACTTGATCTTTGTTCTCTTTAGCTGTAAGGCCTGAGGTGTTGTGGTATCGGGTAAAATGTTTTCCCCAATTTTGCCATTGTTCAGCCTGTCTGGGGCCTTCAATATTTTGAAAAGATTCTGGTAGAGGCAAAGTAGTAGCCATTGCTGACCAGGATCCAAGGTTGCCTTTTCCTGCAATGCTTATTTTGCCAGTTGCTGGACTGCCATCATTATTCGGTGCTCTCAGTGTGGCTGCTGGGCTGGCCTCAAAGTCCTTCACCAGCTGAGCTGCACTGTTGCTGGGCTTCACTTGAGGCTTTTCCAGCTGTTTTCTACCATTCTGTTCTGGGTGCAGTCACGCTGCCACCATCTGTTATCATGGGTTTGTCTAGGGATTCATTACCTCCTTATTCTAGAAGACATCTTGCTGGAGGCAATGATCTTTGTTCAAAAAGCATTTATTTACATGCTAACTATTGACAAAGGTTAAATAAGACTAACGTATAGCTAGAGCTGCCATCCAAGATACTATTCAGACATTCACTCTCTGAGTGACTTCATCATGACAAAGCTTCTTTTGAACATGCTCATTATGCTCTTATACTCTACACTGACAAGGCACAGGGAGTTAACCATGGGCGTCCAACCTCTCATATGGGCTTTCCTGAAGGCTCACTTTTTCTATGTGCCTGAATCACCCAGCCAGCATCAGGTCTACCTCCAAACCCTCAATACTCCCGGGATCTCTTGCCCCGACTCCTAATACAGCCCACCCGCTCAGACTGAAAACCAGATGTGCAGGCGGACGTTTTTAAAATTCGAGGAGGAAAAGAAAACTAAAAGCAAAATGCTGCGGACGCTGGAAAGCTGAAATTCAGCGGGTCTGGCAGCATGTGTGGAAAGAGAAACAAAGGGCAGAATTTTGCCCTCGGATGGCATGCGGGCCCCACCAGCTTGGCGGCAGGCAGACAGCCACCACCGGCACCGAAATGGGGCCTGCCGCCATTTTGAGTGGGCAGGCCAATTGAGGCCTGCCCAGCTGCCTGCCCGACAAGAAGTGCTATGCACTTCCTGTTCTGGGGTTGGGGAAGGGGGGAGGGAATCCCCAACTGTCAAAGTGCGCTCTTTCGCGCATGTGTGGAAAAGAGCGCACTGTTCCCTGAGGCAAATTCCTGTCTCAGAGAGATTCCTGAGAGGTAATTAAACTCTAAAAATAGAAATATATTAAAATTGGCCATTGACAGGTCAACAGGCGGACAACTGATTTAGCTGTCCGCCCGCCTTCCTAAAAATTTAAAGGGACTGTGTTGACATTGGGGATTCCTCCCGACGTCATCCCACGTCATTTCCCCTCGGCGAGCTGGCCCCGCCCCCAAATCGCCGAGGGGAATATCCTGGCCAAGGTTAACGTTTCGAGTCCGTAAGACTCTTCTTGAGAGCTGAAGAGAGAAAAAGAAAACTACTTTTAAGAGACCATATCTCTTTAAAATAAAGTTTCTGACTCAATCAGTTAGCAAGCCATATCCCATATTGAGGAGGTTGTGATTTAACATTGTTAAAACAGTAAAATCAATAGCTTTCAGAGAGTCTAACTGGCATACTTAGGATAAAATTGTGTAGACTTTGGATGAATGCAAATATGGCTGTCCACAACATTAATTTTTCTTTTATGAGTTTTAGATGCAATCATGCTGTCTAATTGTTATAGCATTAACAAGGAGTTATGGTACGGGAGGGACAATCTCCCATGCAGAGGATTATCTGAACTGAAAAGAAATGAGATTATTCTGCTGAGTTTGGTAGTGCACTAAAAATTGTAATTTCTTGTCATAAAATTTTACCCAACTTGGCAAGCAATAATAATCCACCTCACTAGGGGGTATTTCATATCGAGAGGGACAGCACGATTGGTTATGTTAGATTCCCTGCTTTACATGGATTTATGTTTCCTACCCCTCATCCGAAGTAAATCTACTTTTCTAAAGACTCATAGTGATCAAGAGATATGATGTGCAAGTGTACTGCCTTGTGACAGTTCATCTTGCACATTGTACTGTTTTCCACTTGAACATAAGAGCTGCAGGAGGCCATTCAACTTCTTGATCCTGTTTTACTATTTAATTAAATAATGGCTAATCTGTGACATAGGGCTTGATTTTCAGGTGGGTGTTGGGACACTGACATCGGGCCCATATGGGGGTGCCAAGCCCACTCATGTTGTCAGCACACTGGCACAACCTACAGGGAGGTGGCCTCCTAATTGGTCTACAGCAGGCAGGCAATGTCAGGCCAGTAGCCCCATCATGAGAAGCGGGTGCTGCTGAGGCAGTCAGGTGAGCATGAGGACGCCTGCATAGAAGTAATAGATTAAAGAGACTTGAAGCCAGTAGGAGCATTGGGTTTGAAAGGCCCATTCACAGAGGGGCTGCAGCCTTTCATCCCTCGGTACTATCCTTCTTGGATAGCCTCCAGTTCCAATGGCCCCCTGACCTGCTGCTGGGAGACCACCTTGATTGAACTGGTGATCCTGTACATGGTGGGTGTTGTGGGGGCTGCTCTGATGTTGATAAAATACCAAGGCTGCCACAAAATGGAACTATAAGTTTTAAGGTTCGGGAGTCACAGGTTACACAAAGTAAGCAATCGAGAGCTCATAAGTGATTTTAAGATAACTTGTCAAGTTTTTTAAGAAGCAACAGTTTACTTATGATTTATAAGCTAAATAAATAGGAAAAACACCTTCCAAACTCACAACCACTACCATCTAGAAGGACAAGGGCAGCAGGTAGATGGGAGCACCACCACCTAAAAGTTCCCCTGCAAGTCACTCACCGTCCTGACATGGAAATATATCGCCGTTCCTTCACTGTTGCTGGCTCAAAATCCTCCCTAACAGCACTGTGCATGTACCTACACCACATGGACTGCAGCGGTTCAAGAAGGCAACTCACCACCACTTTCTCCAGGGCAACTAGGGATGGACAATAAATACTGGCCCAGGCAGCGAAGCCCACATCGCGTCAATGAATTTAAAAAAAGAAACCACTATAGACCATTACAGTTCCTATTGGTAACAGATTGTGGGCTCCATTAAGTTCATCTGTTCGTCACTAATCTGTTCAATTTTCTCTCATTTCAGGGAGAAGGATAAAACAGTTATGGATCCAGGGCTCAATGCTGCCTTTTTGAGGGCTCTACTTCAATGAAGGAGGAGAAGGAGACAGTGGTGATGCTAAGCGCAGCTCTAGAAGGAGGTGCTGCCTGAGGTCCAGTGTCAAGAGGAGCCACAGCAAGCACAAGAGGGTCAGGAGGAGAGACCCAGACAATGGAGACGACTCAACAGACCTAGGGTATACCGAAGAAGACTCTCCTATTTACAAATGACTGAGAGACAATGCTAGGCAAATATGCGCTTGTCTCGAGCTCTGGTAGATCACATCTACCATATTCTTTGTGAAGATCTGATGCCACATGGAATGGGAGACTATCCTCTGCCAATGGCTTTAAAGATGACTGCCATGCTCAATTTCTTTGCCTGTGGGTTGTTCCAGGAATCCACAGGAGTCCTGTGCAGCATCTTCCTATACTGGATGGTGTTTCAGGTTCGGTGGCCAACCACACTGACATACTTTGCGATGGCAATATAGGCTGGAGAGGTGAACCTGGTTTGCTTCCTGGAGCCATCCCTGGGATAAGCACACCTTTATGCTCCCACACCCCTCATATCAAAGCCTTGAGAGCAGCGGGGTTCAATTTCAGTATCTGCAGATTCCTCTTCCATGGTGTCCTGAGGACTGTTGAGTCGAAAACCTGGACATGGACCACCTCAGCTACTTCCCAAATGTGCTTGCAAAATCAGGGAGAGATAATTAGTGCATGGAAGGGGACTGCAGAACAGAGGAGCTCACTCAAAGCATGGTTGTCTGATTTATGTTGCACGGCTGAATCCTCACTTGGCTGAGCACCGCCGACCTCACCATCAGCACATGAATGGTCCAGATCATTGTGGGCAAGCTGGGTAGTTCTATTTTCAAAGTCTGTGAGAACCTTGATGTCGGGCATTCCTTTACCAGCCTGCAACATCTCCATTTTGCTGTTTGCCAGCTTATCCTGCATGAATACAGATGGAAAGAGGGTAAACAGGCCAGATGGGAAGTATGCCTGGCATGTGTGGGTGCAGAGTGAGTGGTGCCATGGACAGGTTGAGGACACGACCCACAGGACAGATGAAGGTGTGTGTGAGAGAGTGAGTGGTGCTGTCCCTTGAGCTGGCAGTGATTGATCCATTTGGATGAGCGATGGGTTTGAGAGTGTGTGATTTGAGGGTGATGAGAAAAGTGACGTAGCCTGGCGGAATGGAGGAGATCATTCATCTTTTGGAGGGCGCTAGTGCTGACTGACACTGCTGGCACCACCTCCCAAGATGGAGTTGTCACCTTGGATGAAGTTCCTTGCCCAGAGTAGGGCAGAGGTCACCGTGGTGGGCCTCCACTGCACCCAGTAGGTGCTCGAGGGAGGCATTGCTAAATTTAGGGGCAGCATGTTTCCTCCCTTTGAGAGCTGTCAGTTCCCAGCAGCTTCCTATCCCTTGAAGAGTGCGAACTCTGTGCAGGGGCAGTTTTTAAATATGATGCCCAATTTACTGAAGGCTTGAGTTCACGCTAGGCTGGGGGAATCAGAGGCCGCCCCGCCAGCAACTCGATGTAAAACCTGTGCCTCTCAATTTGGCGCACAATACAGTGGAAAAAGCTGATTTCCACACCTGATATTGGACTTTGCCGATTTCTGGGACAATTCCTCCCGTAGCTTCTAGCCATACTGTGAGCCCAACTGTCAATCTTAAATTGGTTGTCAGCATTATTCTTAGCGCACTCAGGATTTGTTTAGCAAACGTTGTCCAGTCGTGAAATCACATCAAACGTTGAACATTGTGTTTTGAACTTTGCAAGCACAGGCTGGTTGGGTATAGTTGGTACCTTTCCTGTTGTGTACAGTGGAAGGGACATGCTGTTTGAAACAATCCATCAGTCTTTTAGGATGTAAGGCCTACATTCTTATCATCATACCAGCACTGAAATTCATATACCACATTACTCATTTATGTGATAGGCAGAGTGTCACTTGATTTCGCAGTTTGGATAAGACTGAATCTCGATTTGTCCAATCTTTAGCACATATCAGTAATAAGTATAGTAAGTTCAATAATAAAATGAATTCTTGAAGAACTGGAACATCTTCATCTTTTACTTGCACTGGCAAACAACTGAGTGCATCTGCATTTGCAATTTGATTTCTGGGTCTATGAATGAAAGTCTACTCATATGCTGCCAAGATCAATGGTGTTTTTTGTGCTTCTGTGTCTTCTTTTGATGGGCATTCTTTATTCTCAGCCTTCTTTTCAACTTCCATATTGGCCAGACCAATCTCAGATGTAAGCTCAGTGTGAGTGAACTCAGTTGTTGAATTTTCCAGAATTTCATCATCTGTCTGCTTCTTAGAAAATTCTGCAACTTTTGCCTCCAAAGCCCCTTTGGTTTCACATAGCTGATTTTTCAGCTCTTCCATCTCTCTTTTGCATTGGTGTACTGCCTCCTGAAAAATTGAGCATTGTCGTGTCTTCTCTACCAAGGCATCCTTCATTTTACTTAGAGAAGTGCAGAACTCCTTCTGTTTCTCTTTATATTTTTCCAGAGGTACATACTTAGACAAGAGGGAAACTGGTTGCCTGAAGGTCTTTCAGCAGGTTTTCACTTTTCTTTTGGAATCTCTGTGACAAACCAAGGTTGATTTCCCTCAGCCAGTTTCATCCTAGTATGCTTGGTCCTCTGCCTGCTACCACCATCAAGCGTAATTTCACTGTTTTACCTCTGTAGTGTACAATGACTTTACATATGCCCCTGATTTGTATGTGTTCTCCCACATAAGTTTTTAATTTGGCATCAGTTTCTTACAAATTTAGTTTACGTTCCCCATGATTCAGGTGTTTATAAGTATGCTCACCTATCACCGTATTGGCTGCTCCAGTTTCCACCTCCATTCTGATAGACCTCTCATTCACTCCCATGGTTACATAAATAGATTCTGTTCTTCCTACCTTTAAAATATAATGAATAAATATCTGAATCTATTACTTCATGCTGTTCAATGCTGTTAATCTCATTGGGTTTTTGCTTATGTCTGAAAGTCTGCCTGATTCTATCTTTACAATGTCTCATGAGGTGTCCATTTCGATGACAGAGAAAGCATTTGATCTTTTTAAACTGTGATTCATTACAAGGTTGTCTGCTTCTACTTCTGTTACCATTATGCCATGTTTTTGCTGCTAAGTTATCTCTTTTAATTTGTGTGCTAGCAGTGGCTGCTTCCCACTTCTGAGTAAAGCTTTGCACTTTTGTGCTCTTTTTGGCTGAGGCTCCCCGGCCAAAATGGAGGGCGGCGCCATTTTGCACTCCCTGTGCAACTTTCGAATGAACCTTCCATTGCCAGAGTAATTTCCAATGCCTTCTGAAAATCTAAATTTGTTTCAGACAGTAATCTGAATCACATCTTCATTTATACCGCACATCAAACGATCTCTAAGCATATCATTGATAGATGTACTAAACTCACAATATTCAGTTAACTGTTTCAGACTGGCCACATAACAAGCAACTGTCTCCCCCGCAGCCCTATTCCTTGAGTTAAGTTTGAACCATTGCATTGTCACCGATGGCTTGGATTGGTACTGATTCTTTACAAGGTCATCAAAACATTTCAAATCTGGAGCACTGGGTGCCAACAAATTTTGAATTAATCCATATGTCTTACTCCCACGTGGATAAGAGGATTGCACGCTTCTTCTCCTCCCACGCAACATCGTTCGCCTGGCAGGAGAACGTGAGGCGTTCATTATAATGAGACCAGTCATTCAAGGTTGGATCGAAAGGCTCCGCTCTTCCAAATTGCAGCATTGCTCTGAGGGGATTGCTTTGACAATCAGGAAGGACATTTTTCTTCACTGACAACTACCGTGCGAGGTACGGCTCGATTTCGGTTCTTCTGATTTCCTTCGTTCTTTCTTGCTTTTCACCTCGTCCTTTCGTGTCTTTTCTTTTTACTCTCGTCGCTGTTTTGTTGGATCCAGTGCCCTTTGATTGTTGGGCTAAAGGTTCCGGGTTGCACATTCTGTTTATTTACAAAAGGAACTCAGCAGCTACACTTGTGTGCTTACAACTCAAAACTCTGTCTTTACTCTTCAGACTCTAACCCAAGACTGCTATTGGGTATCAAGATCATGTGATCTTACATTACAACATTTGTCTTAAAGGTATATTATACACCAGATTACTACATGGCAGCATTCTGTTAGTGGTGAATACCACTCATGTTGCTGCTGCATAGTAGCAGCGGGAAGCAGCTAGCTTCACCTGATGCAGGCTGGAGCAGTGATTAGGGTGGGTTTGAATTGCCCTCATCACTGATGCAGTTTTAAATTGAATAATTAGGCATCAGTGACACCCATTACCGCTGCTTTGCTGATTAACATGAGAAAGCTCAAGGGATGCAATACATTTTTATTACTCCAGTGAAATCAGTAGAGATTTGGTACTGTCATCCAAATTCTGCACAGCAAAGATACTGCTTATCCAAAATATGCCTTTTAAGCTCATTTCCTCGATCTGAATCCTTCTTTGCAGGGCGATGTCAGGTGACATATTTTTGTATGGCTGGAAAGTGGGCACAGGCTACCAAACAGTTTCACAATGGTGTGGACCAGACGACAAGTTAGCAGGCTTTTGGACAGACTGTAAGAGACATTATCAGTGGTAAGCACAAAAATCACTTAACCGCATGAAATTTTATTGATATCTATTGTACCTCATTGTGTCAAATAAATTATATTTCAGTGATTAATAATAGTGATTTTCTTATCTGAAAAACACCATTAGTCGCCAGCTACTTTTCAACAAATCAATATAACCAATGACAAAATAATTATATTTTCTTTAAACCATGCACTGCAAGTTTATAACTTAAATTTGAGCTGTGTTTTCAATTTTTGCACGTTGAATATACTTGATATTGGAAACTCTGCTAATAAGGCAAATGCTTATATGAAAAGGACTTTCCTTCCGCCCAAAAAGTCTTTAGTCAAATGAGTGTAAAATAAGGACTTTCTCATCATTGGAGTCAACTTGCAATATTTATCAGTTTTCAAGTGTGTATACAAGGGAGTAACAGTGTGGTATTAGCTTTTACACTGACTCATTTCACAAGGCTCTGGGTAGTATTTATTGCAGCTCATAAATTCCAACAAAGGGTTTAAAAGAAAAGTAACTGTTTTATGATAGCGAGCCAAAAACGTCAGTCAGGCCAAATATTGCAGAGCAGATTCAGCGAGCTTCAGATGGACCACAAATTCCAAATTGTTACGTGGTGTACTCAATTGGCATTGTAAGTAACATTCAGATCTGGTCTTAATCAATGGACCTGATGGATAGTAATAAATAGAACAGATTTGGCAACTTTCTTGCAAGCTGCACTATTATCTCAAAAGGGGAATTGTTGAAGTAAAGGGCTGGGTACATCTGAGTTCAAACAGCTGGCAACATTGACCGAGGAAAAGGGTCTATTGGTTGCACGAGTCCTAAGTTTACATTTTAAACTGATTCTGATGAAAGGACATTGAATTGAAATGTTAACCCCGTTTCTCTCCAGAGATGTGCCTGACCTGCTAACTTTGTCCTGTCTTATTTATTCTTATTTCAGCTTTCCAGAATCCACAGTATTTTGCTTTTGTACATTTTAAACTTTACTTTCTTCTTAACCAATCTATTTGACATATGGTAGCTCAGAAGGCTTTAGTGCTGACTTTCCTATGTTTGATTAAAGTTAGATGAAAAGCTTGTTTTTCTTCAAAATTAATGAAACGTTAATGACATTGCAGGAACCTGTGGTCTTCAAATATGTGATTTATAAAAATAAAACTTCTCCAATGACAATCAGTAGAATCTTGATACATATGCATAATTGTAATACATATGCATAATACATACACATGACACTTTTCCCCTTTAGCTAATGAGCCACTTGGCCAGTGGAAAACTCAAAAGGTTTGATAATTGTGTATTTCTGAGAGAAAATATCTGAACTTCAGCAAAATAAAACTGAACTTAGAAATGAGTCCCAGCAAATGTTGGGAAACAGTGTGAGGGAGTATGGCAAATACATTTTGGTTGGGTAGATATGCAAACAGGTGTAAAGTGAGATTTAAACAAAGTCACAAAAAATGTTGAAAGAGAGGGGTATTCTATAACCTGTATCACTAATCAGATGTTCCATGATTTGCAAAATATACGTTACCTCAATGTTTCCAAACATAATGAAAATATACAAACTACTAATAGTAGCTATTATGCCCCAGATGCATGCCCTGACATTTGTACCTTCTGCTTACATTACAGAGCAAGAACAACCAAGTGGGATCACCAAATACATCTGAAGTACAACACATAGGTAATTTCCTTACCCCGACTGGAAGCAGTCATCAGCATTGATATACATATTTTGGGAGAAAGAGATAGTTGTATGGATGTAAAAAAGCATAGGCCGGGATTTTCCACGCCCGATTGGGACGGACGTGTTTGGTGGCAAGATCAGAAAATCTCATGAGAAGGCGTTCCTGGTGATGTAAATCCGGGAAGCCATTATGCCCCTACAACCACCACCCCCCAAAACCCCCCACCCCCATCTCTTCCCATCAATGGTGGGCATCATTTCCCACTGTCAGAATTCGGAGTCTTAATTTGAATACATTTGCATATCATTATAGTGGCCCCATACTGCAATTATCCCACCACATCAAATTTAAATCCCATATCAGGATGATTCTGGAAAGGCATGATTTACAGCTGGCTTTAAAAGGCATGCACCTGGCAACTTGAACCTCGAGGGAAACTTGGAGGTGAGTGCGCACAACCTAGTATAGCGCTTACGAGGATCCCAATGCAAAGAAGCAGCTCAGCGGATTCGAGGAGGCGTCACAGGCATGCTTCTTCATGGCTGGCTTATGGTGCTGGGGCTAGGGCAACATCTATAAGGCACAAATCAGGAGTGTGATGAACTATTCCCCACTTACCTGGATGAGTAGAGCTCCCACAATACTGAAGAAGCTTGACACTATCCAGGACAAAACAGCCCACTTGGTTGGCACCACATCCACAAACGTTCACTCCCTCCACCACTGACACACAATAGCAGCAGTGTGTACCATCTACAAGATGCACTGCAGGGATTCATCGAGGCTCCTTCAACAGCAACTTCCAAACCCACCACCACTCCCACCTAGAAGGACAAGGGCAGATAGATAGGAACACCACCACCTGGAAGCTCCCCTCCAAGTCACTCACCATCCTTACTTGGAAATATATCACCATTTCTTCACTGTTGCTGGGTCAAAATTGTGGAACTCCCTTCCTAACAGCACTATGGGTGTACCTACACCACATGGACTGCAGCGGTTCAAGGAGGCAGCTCACCACTACCTTCTCAAGGGCAACAAGGGATGGTCAATGAATACTGGCCCAGGCAGCAAAGCTCACATCCTGTGAATTAATAAAAAAAAACAGTGCCAGAGAGAAGGAACCTCAGGGTTAGGGCAACAGTGCACAGGGGGCTCAGAGCAGCATAGACTGAAAATTGCACACTAACAACTGGGAGTGGGGGATGAAAGTGGGCAGGCAAATGAAAAAACATGCCAAAGATGAACACTCTTCAGCAGCTGAGGCCGTCTAGCATAAGATTGATTAACATGCTTGGAGTCAGGCTAGGCAAGCAACTGTGCCCACTCAAGCAGCACTAATTCCTGAGTGCCAATGATTGCTCCTCTACTTTTAACCCCTTGCATGCAGAATTCAAAATCAATCGTGCGCAATGGTGCTGCAGAACCATTGGGCGGCTGGATAAGCCTGAGGATCCCTTTGGGAAAGGTGGTCTTGGAACAGTGACGGAGATGAGCACTTCTAATTCCTTGCATTACTTTTAAGTACTTTTAGGAAATAGAGATAATTTAAGTAAGTTGTATGTGTATTTGGGTGTGTTAAGAATAAGGTATATCTTTAAGTGTAAGTTTAATGCGTATTTCTGTAATTGTGTGTTAAGAAAAGGAGAAGTTGAGTTTTAGTTTCACTTTCAAATATGCCTGCATTTTAATGGAGATTTTATGACTCTTATAGGGGAGTTAGAAAAACAAGGTTAAAAAAACTGTGCTGTTGCCTAGCAACAGGGGTACAGACAGTGAGCCCCCCCCCAACCTCTCCCCCCCACCCCCCCCCCCCCCAACGCCACACACACACACACACACACACACACACACACACAGAAAACTGAAGAAAAGCAATGTCAGCTCAGTTGAAACCAGGGGCAGAATTTTCTGCCTGTCGGGTGGGGCCCATGCAGGAGTGGCCGTGGGCAGGCACAGACTCGATCGCCACCTACGATCAGGCCCATGCCACCATTTTACGCCCGGTGGCCTGTTTAAAAGAGCTCCTGCAGCCTTGCAAATGGCCAACAGAAGGGCTCCCTAGAGCACTGCTGGTGAGCAGGCCAGGCAGGAAGGTAGGGCAGGGGCCCACTGTGCCCCTCGTTTTTCAGATGATTGCCATGCTGCCCTTCTCGAGGATGTGACAGCACAGCGGGAGGTGCTGGTTCCCCAGGATGGGAGGAGGAGGCCCCCCCACATAACCAAACGTGCCTGGGAGGAGGTGGCGGAGATAGTGAGCTCCTGTGACATGGTGCATCATACCTGGATCCAGTGCCGCAAGCGTTTCAATGACTCTTGCGCTCATGAACGGTGAGGACCATGTTGGCATGGGTCACTTAACCCAGTAGGTAGGCTTTCCCCCCTGGCCGACACTCCCCCAACTCTGAGTGTAGTTACTGCATTGAATCATTGACAGCATGCGTCCTTCGCTGGGTGGGCCAGCAGATATTGCCCATGCCTAGGTCACCCAGAAAGAGTGGTGATGAGATGGGTTCTACACCCATAGTATGTTACACCCGCATTACTGTTTTGGGGGCAACCTGGAGGATCCGCACCTAGGCGCAGTGCTAGAACTGCAAAACATGTCAAAGTCAGGGTGCTGACATGCTGGGAGGGGAGCTTCCAGGTGGTGGGGCACCAATCTATCTGCCGCCCTTTGCGTTCCATGTGCTTGTGCCTCTTTGCTTTGCAAGGTTAGACTGTGTGGTTCCAAATGTCGGCAATATTTGGCCAAGGGAGGGGGACAGGCCTGGCATCTTTGTGTGAGTGTGCGGCAGCTGCAGGGTGAGGAGGCACTGGAGCCCTGCAATGTCCCGCTCTGGTTGGGGTGGGATGGCAGCGAAGAGCTTCCAGGTACAAGTTGCACTAATCAATGCTCTTCTGTCCTTTTTAGGAGAAGAATGCTCATAATGCCGTCGAGCAGTTGAGGACTGGTGGAGGGCTGGCCCAGTTGGCGATCATTGGCAAGTTTGAGCGGGAGGCCCTCGATCTAGAGAGGTACCATGCGCCCAGGTCCACCAGTGTCAGTGAGACTGGGGTGCCAAGGGGAGGTATGTTTGCCCAGCACTGAAGTCACCATTAGTGTCCCAGCAGCCATGGCACTGCTGAATGTTCAGTGATTGAAGTTTGCAACATGGCTTGACCATTGCTTACTGAAGGATGAGCGCATAATGATCCGGGGGACAGGGATCCGCATTGACGTTGTGTCCACGTTAACTAATCAAATGTCCTTGTTCTTCCTTTCAGCATCAGCGGAGCAGGGCCGGGAGGAGGAGGAGGCACAGGGGCCCCCTCTCTGAGGGGCCTTGAAGTCTCTGACCCACCAGCACCACACCATCTCTGCCAGGCAGGCACCAGCGCAAATACTTGCATCTCGGTGGAAATTAGATCATCGGCTAGTGTCCCAGGGCATAGCGGTGAGGGCACTTCACAGTCGCTGGAGGAACTGGCAGAGACAGCGAGTGCCCATGGTGCCAGCAGCCAGAGGACTGCAGGGGACCAGACACATGCTCAGTCGGTGGCTGATGATGTGCCTCTGAAGTCGTCCATGAGGCAGCAAGCGCTGGAGGTCCAGTTGGGTGTGCAGGAGGATCTGGCGGAGAAACATGAGGCAATGCTTGGCTTGGTCTCTGTGGTGGAGGAATCCACGTGGACCATCGCCGATGCAATGAGCCTCATGGCTGAGCGCCATGCTTCCTCCATGGAGAGACTGGTGACTCTCGTGGAGAAGCTCCTCCGGGAGACCAATCAGGGCTTCCTGGGGATATGCTCGGACCTGCAAGCCCTCACATCAGCATTGACCTCAGCTGGTCAGTGCCAGTGTGGAAGACGGTCTGGGCACCAAGTTTTCCAGCTCGGCACCCATTCATCTATGGTGAGCAGGGAGGTCCAAAGTGACCTCACGTCCACGCAGCAGTTGCCTGTCATCTCTGCAGGCTCCTTTCAGGGTGCTTCGGATGAGAGCTGCAGCTCCTCCGCCCCTCTGCCACTGACTGTTGCATCCGATGAGGCTGCGATGACTGGGGAGATGCTAGCCATGGAACTGGCTGCTCCCTGCTAGGCGGGGACAGCAAAGGCTGGGAGGGAGCCCCTTTGTCCTTTGTTTATGACATCTCTGGCAATCTCTCCTTTGCTCCCACCAAGTGCTGGCCTTCTATCCAGTTTCTCCTGCTTCACCACCCCTTAAACAGTATAAATTTCATCACATTTTTACTTCTCTTTAGCTCTAAGGAAGAGCCATACAGACTCGAAACGTTAACTCTGTTTTTCTCTCCACAGAGACTTAGACCTGCTGAGTTTTTCTAGCATTTTCTGTTCTTGTATCAGATTTCCAGCATCCACAGTATTTTGCTTTTATCTTAGTAAGCTAACGGAATTGGCGGATAAACTGGAGTTAGAATTACCCATCGGGGTGAGGAAAGCAGAACATAGTTGAGATAATAGCACAGCAATTGAAACTGGAAGGGATACCAGAGAAACCACATTCTCCAAGGGGTGAATCAATTGCGTTAGCTAAGTACTAGTTGTGAATGAAGCAACTTGAACATGAAAAGGAACTGAAACTTGAATTATCGGTGAAAGAAAAAGAAAAAGGGTTGGAATTGAAAAGGTTAGAGGCAAAAGAAAAAGAAAAGGAAAGAGAAAGAGAGGAAAAGAAAAAAGATGGAGCATTTCAAAGGGAGCAAGTAGAAAGGCATGAGAGAGAAAGGGGTGCGATTTAAGAAAAGGGAACTTGAGTTCCAGAGGGAGAAGTTAACAATGGATGAAAGAGAGAAGGAGTGAGATAGGGAATACTGGCTTAAAAGGCTGGACTTTAAAAATGAGGCCTCAGATGCTGAGGAAGGTTCTGATGATGGAAAAATCTCCAACCCAAAGCCCAATGGGGAGACGTTTAAATTTGCACAAGCTCTTCCAAAGTTTGAGGAAAGGGATGCAGAGGTGTTCTTTATTTCTTTTGAAAAGGTGGCTAAGCAAATGAAGTGGTCAAAATAAATCTGGACATTGCTCTTACGGAGTAGGTTGGTAGATAGAGCTAATGAGGTTTATACATCGCTGTCAGAAGAGATATCTGTGGATTATGATGCAGTAAAAAAGGCTATCCTGAGTGAGTATGAGTTAGTCCCTGAGGCATACAGGCAGAAATTTCATAACGCAAGGAAACTGCGTGGGCAGACCTATATTGAGTATGAAAGGGTGAAACAAAATAATTTTGACTGTTGGATACAATCATTAAAGGTAGAGACAAAATATGAAGTCCTTCAAGGAATAATTTTTTTGGAAGAATTCAAAACCCATACAGTTAGAACCCATACTGAAGACCAGAGGGTATAAATGGCTAGACAGGCAGCAGAGAAGGCAGATGATTATGAATTTATGATTATAAACCTAAACCTTTTTTCCATCATCTCCACAAACCCAAGAAGGATAGGAGATGGGAAGGTGAAAGGAAAGCAAGTAGCCACAGAAGAGAAGGGGCAGTTGGGAATTTCCAGGAAATTTCTCCTCAGACCAGAAAGAAAGGTGCTGAGGTGGCAATGACATTCAAAGGCCTAAGTGTTTTCATTGTAACAAGCTGGGATATGTTCAGGCCGATTGCTGGAAACTAAATAGTAGACTTATTGTAGCAATAGGAATGCCTAAGGAATCCTCAGGAAAGGTTGCATCAGAAAAGAAAATGGCTGCTAAAAATGTAGCAGTAGTACAAGCAAAATGTGTTCCCTCAGAACTTACAGGAAAAGGGGACATGGTTCATGATAGTCCAGAGAATTCTCCTCTGATGAAGGGCGTCAGACTATTAGCGGGTTTGGGTGTTTTGTCTTGGAGGGAGAAGTGTTTCCTTATTCCTCCAACAAAATAAGCAAACAGATTAAAATTTTGAGAGATACTGGGGCAGATCAATCATTAATGGTGGCTGATGATATAATTTGTGTTCTGGATAGTTTTATGAAGGAAGAAGTATTAATAAGGGATATTAATGGAATTTATTAACTTGTTTCTTTGTGTAAAGTCAAATTACAAAGTCACTTTGTAAACAGAATTGTTATGGTGGGAATTATTCCTAGGTCACCCATTGAAGGGGTAGATTTTATTGTGGGTATTGATTTGGCTAGTGGAGACAGTAATATGGCAATGACTGTATTGCAGCAGACCATTGAGCATGCTGTCTTAACCAACTTCAGAAAATTACTGTGGCCAAAACTAAAATGCTTATTGCTGATAACAAGCAATTGAAAACCTGATTAAGATAGAAAACCAACTTTTGTGTACCAAAGAGGAGTTTGCTAATGAAAAAAGAGAATTGGTGAGAACAATTGAGAATCAGCCTTAGAAAGTAGAACACTCGACATTTAGAAATGTCTAAGTGATAAAATTGTAGAAGCAAATTTAACAAAGGTCAATCTTCAGTTAAAATTTGGTGAACTTCAAGCATCAGTAGCTTTATGAAATATCAGGGAAAATGCCTTGAACAAGAAAAGGAATTATTGATAAATCAGAATAATTATGGACATAAATGAAACATTCTTTGCTGAGTTAAAGACTGGGAATAAGAGGAAAAAGAAAAACAAGGGTTGAGCTATGGGAATGCTGTGATGTACAAATTCTACTAATCTTGTTACACTTATTGACTTTGTTTAAGTACATTTATTGACTTTGTTTAAGTACATTTTTATAATTGTACGATATGATGTGTGTTTGTGAAATAAGATGGAAAATTTATTTGTACAGTATGTTAGAGATTTGTGCTGTTAAGTTTGTGTGTGGCGGATGTACGGCCATTGAAAACAAATCTTCACTATTATGAAGCCTTCTTTCTTTTGAAGGAGAGGGTGTTAGGAAATAGAGATAGTTTAAGTATGTTACATGCATATATATATATATGCACACACATTTTTATCTATATATATATATTTCTGTGCTGTATATCCTATGATATGTATATCTATGTATGATATATTTATACTTGGGTGTGTTAATAAGATATATCTTTAAGTTTACGTTTAATTTGTGTGTTGAGAAAAGCAGAAGTTGAGTTTTACTTTCACTTTATTTGCATTTTAATGGAGATTTTATGACTCTTGAAGGGGTGTTAGAAAAACAAGGTTAAAAAAACTATGCTGCTGCCTAGCAACGGGGGTCCAGAGAGGAGGCCACACACATAGAGAGAGAAAGACAGAGAAAACTAAAGAAAAGCAGTTTCAGTTCAGCTGAAGCCAGGACTCCAGAGAGGCTGGACAGCAGAGGGAAAGATAGCAAGTCCCAAACTAAAGCTGAAGCCAGCTGCCAAGAAAGGCTGGACAGGAAAGGAAATTCCAGAAGCAGATTCCAGAAACTAAAGAAGAAAGTCTCCATATCCAGGGGAATGGAACAGGAAAGGTCCCAAGAGCACAGTCTAGTCAAAGGACAAGGAAAGGAATCTGGAAAAGGTCCTGTTCTGTGGAAGTGAAAGTAAGGAGCAGAGAGGAAGGCTCCAAGCTTTAAGCTTAAAAAGAAGAAAGCTGCAGGACACAGATTTAAAGCAATATAGGCATGCAAGAAGCCAGAAGGTCCAAGGAGACAGCTGAAGGCCTGTAACTCTTTATTATGGGTTTGTGAAGCAGTGGTATGCTTTTGGCATGGCTGAGCATTTGAGAAAGAGTGCGTAGAAGGAAGCTTGAATGCACATGGTGATCCAGGGGAGAGGATCATTGGAAGGAGAGTTCAAAACCCTGGAGCTAGACCCTTGCAGAAGGCATCTGAAAGAAAGTATTGTTTCGGAGAAGATTCCAGAACCAGTTCTTTGAGAGTGGAGATTGGAACCCCTCATTTGAAACACAGAGCGCTGTGAGGCCAGTTGGATCTGGTTTGTGCCGTAGTAGGATCAGCTGGGATTATAACAGTAGAGCTTGAAATGTCACCCTCGTGGTCCAAGCAAACCGTGGATTCTTGGAGTGCAGATTAGGGAAATGCCTGCACCTGAGATGAGAGTTCAGGATGCAGTTGAGTGGCCGAAGCTGCCACCATTCAGTCATGTGATGTGGGGCGGTGCTGGGTGGGGTTTTGGTCAACCAAAGATGGAGGATGAAGCCTGGTAATCTTGCTGCCTGCTTCATTGTTTTTAGGCAGGAGGGAAGGGAAGGTGGAGAAGATTGCGACACTTGCCTTCATTTTGTGCAGGAAGCAAAATTTCACATTTGACATGAACACTGCTCATCATAAAAAGGAATCAGAGACAAGGGGACATTTCTTGGGAGTGTATTTACAATGGTCAGCATTACGTATAAGTGATTAACACCTGTGCCCACTTTGTGCAACTACATCTTCTTGAGCCACCCGCTGCGGAAGGGGGTCGGAAAGGAGGAGGACCTCCTCGTGAACCTGCTCCTGGGCCTGGCCAAGTTGTCCATTAACAGGTCCAGGCAGAGGGCGATCGACGGGGGAGTCCCGCCCGATTGTTTATCCCTCTTCTGCGGCTACGTTCGTGGCCGGGTGTCTTTGGAGAGGGAGCACGCGGTGTCTGCCGGCACACTCAAGGCCTTCCGTGCCCAGTGGGCACCGTGGGGACTGGGATGTTTTGTTGACCCCTTTAATCACATTTTGGTTTAAAGTTTGTAAGTTTCCTTTAAACTTTGTTCTTGGTTTTACAGCTGACCTGAATTAGGGGCTGTGCCTGATTTATCCCAATTTTGTTAATTTAGTTTAATTGGTTTTAACTCGAAAGAGTTACATCTTCTTGAGCCACCCGGTGCGGAAGGGGGTCGGGAAGGAGGAGGACCTCCTCGTGAACCTGCTCCTGGGCCTGGCCAAGTTGTCCATTAACAGGTCCAGGCAGCGGGCGATCAACGGGGGAGTCCCGTCCGATTGTTTATCCCTCTTCCGCGACTACATTCGCGGCCGGGTGTCCTTGGAGAGGGAGCACGCGGTGTCTGCCGGCACACTCAAGGCCTTCCGTGCTCAGTGGGCACCGCGGGGACTGGGGTGCTTTATTGACCCCTTTTATCACATTTTGGTTTAAAGTTTGTAAGGTTCCTTTAAACTTTGTTCTTGGTTTTACAGCTGACCTGAATTAGGAGCTGTGCCTGATTTATCCCAATTTTGTTAATTTAGTTTGATTGTTTTAACTCAATAAGAGTTACATCTTCTTGAGCTTTCTAACCCTGCCGCTATGTCTTGGTGCATCCCCGACATCAACAGCCGAGTTGGCTGTTTGTTGTGATGACCTTGGTGGGCATCCTCTATAGGGCCGAGACCTGGAGAGCCCCGGCCTGCTTTTGGGGCCATGCTGCATGGCAGTGGCACCCTCCTTGGCCTGTGGAGCTGGAGATGCTGGGGTTGCAGGGAGTGGATTTGGGTGGGCCAACACTCCCAGAGTCACCTGGGTGGATGGCCCCAGAGTGTGTACCTGCTGATCCTCCTCCCTATGGGTGGCACCTGGCCGACTCCTTGAGAGGAAGGGGCAGCTTGAGTGGGCTCATGATGCCCGGTCACCCTCTCACATTGATACAAATAGATAAACAGCAAGTGCCTCTGTGATGGAGTGCAGCTCCTGCAGCAATGCAGATCCGATGTCCTGGACCAAGGTCTACACAGCAGCTGACACCCTACCAGTGTTGACCCTGGTGCGTTGGCATGCCAGTGCTATCACCTCAGTCTGAAGGTGGATAGAATCCCCCATCGTGCCTTGCAACCTGAGCACAGCTTCTCGATGTTCCTGATGTTGCCTTTGCAGGCCCAGCAAATGAGGTATGACTGAGTCCAGAGACCCGTCATCTGACTCAGACTCAGCAGATTCCCAACTCCAACAATCCTCCGAATGCCAGCACTCTGGGATCGCCCTGCCTCCACCTGCTGTGGATCAACCAGTGCTATGTGATCCCAAGATTGTGACCCCGAGGTTACTCTAAAACTAGGCCTGACCGAAGTGTGTGTCTCTGCCCTGTTGGAGGGTGTAAGTGAGGTCTGTGACTTGTCTTCAATGTCAGTGTTTGCACATTCATCTTCCATGGTGTCCTTGGAGCTGGAGTCAAGGTCTTGGCTTGTGTGCCCCCTCAGCTGCAATCCAGATGTGCCTGCAAAAGCAAGGAGAGATAATTAGTGCATAGCAGTGGCCTATGAAACAAGACCTATCACTCACAGCATGGTTGTTTGATGGATGTTGCAGTGCAGGAACCTCACTTGGTTGAGCACTGCCGACCTCACTGTCAGCACAGGAACAGTCCACATCCTCAAAGGCCAGCTGAATTGCTTATTTTCAAAGTCTGGACCTCGAGATCAGAAATTCCTCCACTAGTCTGTGACCTCTCCCTCTTGTTGTGTGCCAGCTTGTCCTGCATGAAGACAGATGGAGAGAGTATAAGCAGGGTGCCTGCCAGGCCAGATGAGAGGGATGCCTGGCATGTGTGGGTGCTGAGTGGCGCCATGGACAGGATGAGGACGCAATCCACAGGGCAGAAGAAGGTGCGTGTGAGTGAATGGTGTTGTCCCTTGAACTTTCAGTGAGCGAGATCCCTGTGGATGTGTGATGGGTTTGTGAGTGTGTGAATTGAGAGTGATGAGAGTGACTTACCCTGGTGGAACAGAGGAGATCAGTCATCCTCTTTTGGCATTGGGTAGCTGTCCTGTTTTGGAGTGCATTGACGCTGACCACCGCTGCCACTGTCTCCCATGTTGGATTGGTCACCTTGCTTGCTGGCCTTCGCCCAGAGCAGGTGTAGGGGACTTCACAGCGGGCCTCCACTGCATCTGGTAAGTGCTTGAGGGAGGCGTTATTAAATTTGGGGGCAGCATGTTTCCTCCCTTTGGCAGCCATCAGTACCCAGCAGCTTCCTATCTCTTGGTGAGTGCTAGCTCTGTGCAAGGGTGACCTTTAAATATGGCATCTGGGTTACTGGAGCTCTTGAGGTAGCGGTGGCATGGTGAATCCAAGGTTACCCCGCCAGCAATCCAAATTAAAACCTTCTGACTTATTTTTAACAAGTTCCACACGATACGGGGTGAAATCCCATCATTGCCGTCAGCGGATCAAATGCTGATTCCCCTGCCCAATATCAGACTCTGCCAATTTCAGGGAAAATCCCAATCATAGAATGATGGGAAAGGCATTGCACTCATATGGCAGTTAATGAGCTGGCACCAGGATTTGAGCAGGATGTTTCGAATGACAGGTTTCCTCACCCGCTACACGAAGAGTCAGCGGGGAACCCCCACTGATCACGGCAGTCCTGCAGCCAGTGTTAATTGGCTGGAGATGGGCTCCTGCCCCTCATTTAGGTGGAAGTCCCGCCTCAGGAAGCTGTTGGCCAATCTGATTGTCTGGCAGCTCTATAGCCCCAACAGTGCTGCTGACAGTGGTGGCCAGGACTGGATCTACAAGCAAATTTTAAGTCCCAGAGTTCATGATCATGTAAGTTGGGGGAGGGTGCGTCTCACGGGTGGAGAGGTGAGGGCCGGGGATGGTGGGGTTGGTGGAGGGAGGAGGTTAGGAGTCTAGATGGAGAGGCCTGGAGGGGTGGGGGCACCTGCAGTGGGCAGATATCGGCCAAGGGTGGGTGGTGATGGTGGTGGGTTTCCAAATGTGGAAAGGGGGCCCTTGAGGGAGGCACTGCTTCCTGCCTGAGGCCTGATGGGTGTTGTACTGGGCACTTCCCATGTTCCTGAACTCCTCCCGCCAGCCTCAAAATTGAGATCGATGGGAAGCGGCCTGTAAGTGACCAATAATTGGCCGCTAAGGGCCTCAATTAGGGTGAGGGTGGGCAAGCTGCCTTAGGCCTCACTTACCCCCTGTAAAATTGGAGACAGGTTGGGGCAAGTGGTAGGGTGGCGAGAGGGCCATTTGGGAAATTTTACGGGCTGCCCACCTGCAAACCCACCTATGAGGGACTCTATAATTCTGCCCCTTGAGTGTCCCTATAGAGTGGTATGGGAATATGGATGTTGGTGGGCCTCCTTTGAAGCAATGATTGAAATGGCACCACTACAGTATTTAGTAGGTACTCACCTTCTTGTGCAATGTATTTGAAAGTAGTCTGAGTGCATCACTGTCTTCTGCAAGAGTAGTATCATTAAAACATGAGGCAGTCACATTGCATTGGTATATGTGGAATACTTGGGCATGAATGGTGCATGGGGTACAAGTGAGTACACAGCAATAACAGTGACATCTACAGCTTACACATATTGCAATACAGTAAAAGCATCTCTCATGTATACTGCTATTACTCCTATGGCTCCAGGATGAAGTCATAGCTGGAATCAACCTGTAAGACTAGTTATGGTGCACATTTATGAATGGTTATCTATGTTCACATAGGACAGTGGCAAATATGAGTGACAGATGAATAATTGGTTGGCATTCTTACCAACAGTAGCTGTGCACCATTCCTTAAAATTGGACAAATCATACCAGGCATTGTCTCTGAAATAGCAAGCCCAAGGTTACTAGAGCAACAGAGATTCCTGGCATTGGTGTCTGTCCATCCTGGTTCATTACAGATGTAGTTAAAAAGCTTCCTGTGTCCTTTCCAGTGCAAAGTTCCACCCATTAGTGCAATCGCTGAACTACAGGAGCACTTAGTAGTAGGTCACATCCACAACCTATATGGAAAAGTGCATATTGTGCAAGGGACCAAGGATCAAATGCAGCTGCTAAATGTATTATGCTCAGACCCAAGGAATAATGGGAAACTTAATAAAAACTAATTCACCTTTAATGTTTTATTCAATCTGCCATTCTTCTTGTGGAGAAGATAAATTGTCAGTTGGCCAAAAGCTAAACAACAAATGCAAATAAAACACAGCAGAAAATCAACAGGAATAAGAAATAACAGTTCTGCTACTGTGGATATCTAATAAAGATATAATAATGCCCAACTGCAGAGTTCATTGGAAGATCTGGACATTGAAACCTGAATGCACTTGTCCCCCGTTTTACAGTGGATGATCTGTGCTAGATCCTGCTGGAGTGTGGTGCGTGATGCTCCACTGTTTCAGCAAATTTCAGCAACCCACAGTACAGAAAAAAGTGACTCATTCTTTAAATATCTTTTTATGGAAATCTCTGTGACAGAAACGTTAAGGGCAGTGGTGGCCTCATCTGTTATAATGAGCACATTGGAGACGCTTGACTGTTCTTTTTAGATCTTTGTGGACCAGATGGCACTGTCTGCTTGGTAAGTCTGAACCTCCGCTTTCACTTGCTTCTCCCTTTGTGGTTGGTATTTGCCTGCTTCTTCTATGTTGCCTGAACTCCCAGACTGCCTTCTCCTCCTTCACTTCTCTCATTGCTGCTGGGATACTTCAAGATCATGTCTATCAAGCTGGAGAGTTAGAATATTAACTAACCAATACCGTCAAAGCAATTTAACTCAATATTTATCACTTTTGCTATTTGTGGAATCTTACTGCATGAAAAATGGTTGCTGCAAATGCCTAGAAACTAATAGGAACTGTGCTTCAAAAATAACTCATTGACTGTTAAGCATTTTGGAACATCCTGAGGATAATAGAGAATCTATATAAATGTTTTTAATTTGTTTTATTTTAGTAGAGATTCATTGGGCTGAATTGTTGCTTCTCATTTATATATTCATGCTCCTTAATTGATGACTTTCAACCCGTTACCTTCTATATTCATCCTATTGGCTCCTCTGCACACAGAACATCCTACATTTTGGCAGTGGAACAGAACTATTTGCTGGTAACTGTTAATTGACATAGTGCTGCTGGAATCTCAGAGAGCCGCAATCAAAAATAAACAATATGAACAATATTCTTACAGTTCCTCTGTCGACACTATACTTGGCATTTTCTTCACACACTAAAAGCAGAATTTTTAGGTTGGTGGGCAGGTGCAATCAGCGGGTCTGGGATCGGCCAGGGAACGGACTGCTGACCGCGATCGGCCCCCGACTGCGATTTCATGCTGGCTGACCAATTAATGGCCAGCTAGCATGAAGTGCACGCTGTAATGTTCAGTGCTACCGGGGTGTGGGCGGGAGGAGCGTGAGCACTGACGTAAGCGCAAACACGGGCGAGCGCTGAATGAAAGCTCCCTGAAGACAGAGAGCTGCCTCAGGGAGCTGAAGACTTCAAAACAATTAAAACAAGATTTTAAAATCACAAAAAAAGTGTCCAAGCATCACAATCAATTACCTGAACATATACATGTTAAAAATTCTGTCCATAGATATTTATTTTTCTTTTAATTTAATAATGGAAACCTCATCCGACTCTTGGATGAGGTTTCATCAAAAATGCAAAATCCGCCTGGCAGATTCGCCCGTAAGGTTGGATGGACCACGAAAAATTGGGGACAACTGGAATGTTAACAACTTTAATTGTCTTCTTAATTGTTGGCGGACCCACTTCCGACACCAACCGAAATATCGTGTGAGAAAGCGCCCCGATGTACTCTCACGCCAGTCCAGTCAGCTTGGGCACAAGCCTGCATGCCGACCTAAAGATTTTGCCCTAAGTACTTGTTATTCGCTATACCTAGCCTGTCATTCCTAGGGCAGAAAGCGTTTAAAATCTAACTGTGCCCACTGTTCCCAACTAAATAAATACAGATATAAGCAAATCCGGTCATAACGACAAATCTAGCCATTGATGTAAATGACAAGGCTGCATTCAATAGAATTCAACAGCTCCCTCTCTCTTTCTGCAACCCAGGTACTCCAGGGCAATTCTCTGGGGACTGGGGTTCGAATCCCAGCACAGTAGATAGTGAAATTTGAAATTTTTTAAAAATCTGGAATTAAAAGTCTGATGATGACCATGAAACCATGAAATAATTGTTATAAGAACCCAGCTGGTTTACTAATGATGAAATCTGCCACCCTGACCTGGTCTGGCCTACATGTGACTCCAGACACACAGCAATGTGGTTGACGCTTAAATGCCTGAATGAGGGCAATTAGGAATGAGTAATAAATGCTAGCCTAGCCAGCGATGCCCACTTCCCATGAACAAATTTTTTAAATCCTATTATTGTATGAAAATAAGATTAATGGTGTGAATTCTGTGTAGAATATTTTGTGTATATTGTGGAATAAGGGCAAATTGACTGAATAAAATGTAATAAAAACAGAAAATGCTGGAAACATTTAGCAGGTTATGCAGCTTCCATGGAGAGAGAAGTAGGGTTAATTTTTCAAATCCATGAAATTTAAACCGAATACTCCAGCTGGAGCTGAATTAGTTTTTATATAGGTTTGTAAAGTAGCATGAAGCAGCAAACAACCCAACTCATCAAAATATTGGTAAATAGAGTACTCAATTAACTCCGGGGAGTTGCTGAATAAAGGATTTCTGGGCAGGGAGGGAAGAGGTACTGTTCTGGTCTTTTACAGAGACCAGGAGTGACCCAAGAGAGAATTAGGGGGGAAACTCTCCACTGTTTGGAGTCATACCTAGCTCAAAGGAAGATGGCTGTGGTTGATCAACCATCTCAGTTCCAGGATATCACTGCAGCAGTTCATTAGGGTAGTCTTGTTGAAGTGTCATGAGGACTCGAAACGTCAACTCTTTTCTTCTCCGCCGATGCTGCCAGACCTGCTGAGTTTTTCCAGGTAATTCTGTTTTCATTAGGGTAGTGTCCTAGCCCAAACATCTTCAGCTGCTTCATCAATGAACTTCCTTCCTCATAAGGTCAGATGTGGGGATGCTCACCAATGATTGCACAATATTCAGCACCATTCGTGACTCTACAGATACTGAAGCAGTCCATGCCCAAATGGAGCAAGACCTGGACAATATCCAGGCTTGGGCTGACAATTGGCAAGCAACATTTGCCCAACAGAAGTGCCAGACAATGACATTCCCCAACAAGAGAGAATCTAACTATGTTCCCTTGACATTCAATGGCATTACTATCACTGAATCCCCCACTATCAACATTCTGGGGGTTACCATTGACCAGAAACTGAACTGGACTAACCATATAAATACTGTGGCTACATGAGCAGGTCAGAGGCTAGGGATCCTGTGGCAAGTAACTCATCTCCTGACTCCTCAAAGCCTGTCCATCATCTACAAGGCGCAAGTCAGGAGTGTGATGGGATATCCTCCACTTGCCTGGATGAGTGTAGCTCCCACAACACTCAAGAAGCTTGACACTGTCCAGGACAAAGCAGCCCGCTCGATTGGCACCCCATCCACAAACATTCACTCCCTCCACCACCGATGCACAGTGGCAGCAGGGAGTACCATCTACAAGATGCACTGTAAGAACTCACCGAGCTTCTTTAGCTAGCACCCTCCAAACCCACGACCATTACTACCTAGAAGGACAGGGGCAGCAAACATATGGGAATACCACCACCTCGAAGTTCCTCTGCAAGCCATTCACCATCCTGACTTGGAAATATATTGCTGTTCATTCACTGTCACTGGGTCAAAATCCTGCAACCCCCTGCCTAACAGCACTGTGGGTGTACCTACATCACAAGGAGTGCAGCGGTTCAAGAAGGCAGCTCATCACCACCTTCTCAAGGGCAATTTTGGATGGGCCATAAATGCTGGCCTAGCCAACAATGCCCACATCCCATAAATGAATTTTAAAAAAAGAGGGAGTAGGGCACAGCAAGACCTGAGAGCTGAATTTCAGAGGCATAAATTAGGTAAGCAGGTAATTGATAGGTTAGTCAGTTTTAAGGTTTCTTTTTTTCTCTGAATTAGTAGTTTATATTTGGACTAGGAAAGTATAAGCACGTGTTAAATTTATAGCATAGCTAGTTAAACAACTTGATATAACTACAAATAATCATTGAATAAAGATTTTGCTTAAGTAAATAAATAAAATAAGTCTAGCCTGAGATTTGGCAGAGCAGATTGTGTGTCTGCACTTCAGAATATGGAATTTTGTGGACAACAAGACTGTAATGAGAAATACTTTTGCAGGAGATGTCTCCTGGATTGGGTTGGCAAGTGAAGGGTATAAAATTGGACAACATGGCAGCAGTGCCATGCCCAACCCCTGCAGCTACTCCCACTCCACGGGTGTTTTACTCCTGGTGGGGAAGGTGTTGGGTGGCTCACTAGCCCATGGGCCAAATGTCATGCCAATCTTGTGGCTTGACCAGGGTGTGCCTCCTGTTCAGGCTCCCTGTGCCCATCAGAGGCCCCCCCATCACCGCCCCCCCCCCCCACCCCGCCCGCAGCTCCCCCATCACCCCAAGGTGTTCCAATCCATTCCTCATGTTTCCATTTCCCCTCCATACTGTTGATCCCAGTCACAGAATCATAGAGGTCTACAGCACAAAAAAGGCCCTTCGGCCCATCAAGCCTGTGCTGGTCAAAAAAGTACCTAACTATTCTATTCCCATTTTCCAGCACTAGGCCCATAGCCTTGTATGCCATGGCATTGCAAGTGCACATCCAAATACTTCTTAAATGTTATGAGGTTTTCTGCCTCTACCACCCTTAAATTCCATTTGCCACTGATCAGCCCATCTGACCGGCCCATCTGTCTCTTCCTGTAATCTAAGGTGATCCTCCTCACTATTTACTACCCCACTAATTTTTGTGTCATCCGTGAACTTACCGATCAACCCTCCTACATTTGAGTCTAAATCGTTTATATATACCACAAACAGCAAGGGACCCAATATTGATCCCTGTGAAACCCCACTGGACACAGGCATCCAGTCACAAAAACACACCCACAGTCCCCCACCCACCTCACTGGGTCCTGCCCATTTGTGGCTGGTGAGACCCTGGACTTAGCTAAAAGTCCAGGCTGCATCTGTATCTTACCTTTGGGACTTTTTGCAGCTCCCGCGTTGGCCACCATTCCCAATGGCACTGCTGGGACAAGAGAGTTGCCAGCCATTTGATTGGCTGGCACCTCTCAGGGATGGAAGTCCTGCCTCATGCTAATTAAAGGCACAGCCCCAGGTTCCAAGGGTGCTTGACCATTGAGGTGCACACTCCTTGCAGCTGCAGCCACAGAAATGGAAACTGCTAGTGGTGGTGCTGCTGAGGCTACTGAGCCGCTGGTCCCCTAATTGAGTCAGCAGGCCTTGGGGGCGGGCCAATCAATTGCTGTAGATTGTATCTCATTGCATGGGTAGGATGGCACATAGGCCGCATTTAGGGGACCAACTTCCTGTGCTTGAATAGCATCAGAAATATTTCCAATGCCAGATTAAGTCAGGGGATCTAGGGCATTCCTAGTGTCAGCCTAAAACAGATATCTGGCTTCTTGAAGATGTGACTGAGGGACTTAAAGCCTTTTAAAACCTTAAAACAGACCCCTTCCTGTTCCAGAGTTTTTTTCCACTCAATTTTTCCAGGAGTAGATGCATCCTAAGGAAAACCTTCATGCACAGCCAGGATGAGCAGGAGTGGAGGGCAAAGCAGCTAGTGAATGGAGTCATAATAATGGAAAGGTAAGTGATTGTGGTTGTTGGAAAACAGCCATCACAGAACATTACTGTAGCGGACCCTCAAGGAAGTGTCCTTGATCCAATCGTTATCTTCTGTTTCAGCAGTGACCAGCTGTCCATTCACAACTCCTCTACTAATGAAGTAGCTCATGCTGGCCTACATTCAGCTCTAGGTTAATAAAATCACAGATAATATCTATGCCACATAAGTACTAAGCAATGGCCATCTTTAGCAAGAGAAAGCCCATAAATCTCCATTTAATCTTCAATAGTTAAGCTCCTCCCAGGGAGTCACCACTGACCAGAAGTTGAACTGAACCTGCTATATCAAAACTTTGTCTGCATGAACAAGATAAGGCTCTGTAATTTGCAATCAATGACTTATCTGCTGACCTCTTAAACCTCCCTGTCACATACAAAGCTCAAATTGGAAGTGTGATGGAATAACTCACTACTCATTGAGTCACACACAGTACTGATGAACGTATTTTGTTGATCATTCATCATCATGAGACAAAATCCTTGAACTTTACACCACTTATGGGAGTGGTATCATCACCAGGAGTGCAGCAGTTCAAAGAGAAGGCCAACCATCAGCTGCTCAAGGCAAGTATGAGTGGACAACAGAAGCTGCCTTGCCACAGTCAACCACATCCTGGAGCATTTTTTGTTTAAAATGCAGAATTGCTTAATGTCACCAGAACAACTAGAATAGTCAAAGAAAAATCATGGAATATTAGAATGGTTCATTCATCCCATCATATCTATGCCAGCTCCCAGGAAGACTAACCCACCTAGTCCCACTGTCCCGTCTTTTCCCCATGGCCCTGCAGCATTTTTTTTTTTGCCGTCAGATAATGATCCAGTTCTCTTTTGCAGGCCTCAATTGAATCTGCCTCCACCACAAAGTCAGGGAGTGTATTTCAAATCCTAACCACACTCTGCATAAAGTTTTCCTTCATGTCAACTTGCTTCTTTTGCCAATCATCTTAAATCTATGTCCTCTGGTTCTCAATCCTTCTACCAAAGGGAACAGTTTCTCTCTAACTACTCTGTCCAGACCCCCCATGATCGTGAAAACCTTTAAGAAATCTTCTCTTAATCTTCTCTACCCTAAGGAGAACAGCCCCAGCTTTTCCAATCTATCCACTTGGATGAAGTTCCTCACATCTGAAACCATTCTTGGATATCTTTTCTGCACACAGTCCACTGCCATCACATCCTTCAGAAAGTACGGTGCCCAGAATTGAACACAATACTGAATTCCGGTTGATGCTGAACCAGTGTGTTATAAAGGTTCATCATAACTCCTTGCTTTGCTATACTAACGGCCGGGGATCTGTCTGCACAAAAATTCAGGCCATAGTGTACCAAAGAAAGGAAGTTACCATGAACTTTATAAAACACTGGTTCAGCAGTGAGGCTCCCTGTCTGCATAAAAATGCTGGCAGAGATCTGAATCCAGAAGTCCTGACCCCGAACCCGACCTCCACCAAGTTCACGGCAGAGTGGGAGACAGGGTGGAGAATGGGGGCGGGTTATAATCACAGAGGCAGCTGCCTGTATAACTTCAATTATTCCCTTACATGCACTGCTGCGCTTTGCCAATAATCAAGACAGATCCACTCTCAAGGTATAAGAGAGGGCAATCTTGAGGAGCGCCATGAGCTGCTTTTATGAAGGTTCTGATAAACCAAATGACCATAGAGCCCCTAAGACAGTCAATTCATGTATATTGATCTTGATAACTCTTAATTACTATATTGTAAGTGAATATTTGGACATTGGTAATTTTTGCTAATGGTTTAAGTACTTGCAGTTGCAATATGTAAGGCTCGGCTTCTGTGGCTGAAGGTCCCAATTTTCTGATCCATATGTTTAAAGCATTAGCAACGTGTTTATGAATCAGTCAGAAAGCAGCAATTAAGGAAATTAATTAAATTCAGTTATCTTTTAGTTTCTGAATTATTCAGCAACTTCCATATTCATTATCTATAGCTCAAACTCAGAACTATTGCTAATGTAACAAATATGGCACCAAAAGCAGTAAAAGAGAATGATATAATGGGCAAGAATTTAACCTTTGCCATGCATGTGCGCAGCAGTAACGGCACTCACAAAGTGGAGCATGAGGATGTTGCGAGGGTTTCCTGAGGTCATCACGCCGCATCGTGACATTTTAGTTGGCGGGTACACGTGGAAATTGGAAGCATGCCTGCTGGCAATTAAAGGACCAATTAAAGCCATTAAAGCTCCTATACAGCCCAATTCTTAGTGGCCCTTTTACTTTTACGCTTGGTGTAGGGGCCAATTGGGTAGGCAGCCTTCATGTTTTTCAATCATTCTAGATCCAGGGTGGTATACTGTGCACAGTTTTGGTCTCCTTATTTAAGGAAGGATGTAAAAGCACTGGAGGCAGTTCAGAGGAAGTTTACTAGATTGATACCTGGAATGAGTGGGTTGCCTTATGAGGAAAGGTTGGACAAACTGGGCTTATTTCCACTGGAGTTTAGAAGAGTGAGGGGTGATTTGATTGAAGTATACAAGATCCTGAACGGCCTTGACAATGTGGACATGGAAAAGATGTTTCCTCTTTTGGGTGAGTCCAGAACTAGGGGTCACTGTTTTAAAATTAGGGGTCGCCCTTTTAGGACAGAGACGAGGAGGAATTTTTTCTCTCAGAGGGTTGTGCGACTTTGGAATTCTCTGCCTCAGAAGGCGTTGGAGGTAGGGTCATTAAATGTTTTTAATGCAGAGGTAGATAGATTCAAGGGAATTTCAGGTTATTGGGGGTAGATGGGAATGTGGAATTTGAAACGCAAGCAGATCAGCCATGATCTTATTGAATGGTGGAGCAGGCTCGAGGGGCCGAATGGTCTACTCCTGCTTCTATTTCATATGTTCTTATGTTCTTAAGGGATAAAAGGCCCAGAAGATTTTGGAGAGGTGAGGAGTTAGGAGTATTGAAGTAGTTGTTAGTGTGTGGAATATATTTTATTTGTGTAACATTTTTGTTCATTTGGATAAATTTAGGAGGGTAGGCTTTCTGAGACAGAATCACAGATCACAGAATCACACAGTGCAGAAGAGGCCCTGCAGCCCATCGAGTCTGCACCGACACGTGAGAAACACCTGACCTACCTACCTAATCCTATTTACCAGCACTTGGTCCATAGCCTTGAATGTTATGACATGCCAAGTGCTCATCCAGGTACTTTTTAAAGGATGTGAGGCAACCCGCCTCCACCACCCTTCCAGGCAGCGCATTCCAGACCGTCACCACCCGCTGGATAAAAAAGTTTTTCCTCACATCCCCCCTGAACCTCCTGCCCCTCACCTTGAACTTATGTCCCCTCGTGACTGACCCTTCGACGAAGAGGAACAGCTACTCCCTATCCACCCTGTCCATGCCCCTCAAAATCTTGTACACCTCGATCAGGTCGCCCCTCAGTCTTCTCTGCTTCAACGAAAACAACCCAATCTATCCAACCCCTCTTCATAACTTAAATGTTTCATCCCAGGCAACATCCTGGTGAATCTCCTCTGCACCCCCTCCAGTGCAATCTTATCCTTCCTGTAATGTGGCAAACAGAACTGCACACAGTACTCCAGCTGTGGTCTCACCAAGACTCTATACAACTCCAACATGACCTCTCTACTTTTGTAATCTATGCCTCGATTGATAAAGGCAGGTGTCCCATATGCCTTTTTCACCACCCCACTAACATGCTCCTCCGCCTTCAGAGGTCTTGGACACATTTTGTTCCTCAGAACTTCCTAGTGTCGTGCCGTTCATTGAATACTTCCTTGTCAAATTACTCCTTCCAAAGTGTATCACCTCACACTTTTCAGGGTTAAATTCCATCTGCCATTTATCTGCCTATTTGACCGTCCCATCTATATCTTCCTGTAGCCTAAGATACTCAACCTCACTGTTAACCACCCGGCCAATCTTTGTGTCATCCGCGAACTTACTAATCCTATCCCCCACATAGTCATCTATGTCGTTTATATAAATGACGAATAATAGGAGACCCAGCACAGATCCCTGTGGTACGCCACTGGACACTGGCTTTCAGTCACTCAAGCATCCTTCTGTCATCTCACTCTGTCTCCTACAACTAAGCCAATTTTGAATCCACCTTATCAAATTACCCTGTATCCCATGTGCATTTGCCTTCTTTATAAGTCCCATGTGGGACCTTGTCAAAGGCTTTGCTGAAATCCATATAAACAATATCAACTACACTACCCTCATCTACACATCTGGTCACCTCCTCAAAAAATTAATTGCCGAAACCTGTACAACCATCAGGTCTGACATGGATATTGTGTACTCAGCTGGAGGGACCACCTCAAAAGAGGAGGAGAGGGCAAGAAGGGGAAGGAGGCCAGTTGCTTGCAGGCACCGTATTCAAGTATATCCTCAGGACCGAGGGGCATAGGCAGAAGAGGTGGAGAGCCAGTAGATGTGGCAAGGGAGAAGGGTCAGGAGAAGGCGCCTGTATCCAGCTGGTAGAGTATACAGGTTGTGATCCAGCTACCTGGACGTGACAGAGGTACAGTGCTGAAGAAGGCTCCACCTCTCAAGAGAAACAGTTGGCTCTATCTGCAACATGATCAACCTCAAACTGTGTAGGTGGCTACGCAATGCCTGTGGCTTTGAAGGTGACAGTAACTCTGAATTTAAGCCTTGGGATTGCAACAGGGTTCTGTGAGAGATCTCTGCGGACTGTTAGAATCCACTGCACACAGGTGCATCTAGTGGGTGACAGATGCACTGTTCAGAAGGGTGAACATCTTAATTCAGTACAAGAGAGATGAGGCCTGTTTGGCAGACCGAGCCAGAGGTTTTGCTGAAATAGCAGGATTTCCACGATTCAGGGAGCCATTGACTGCACACATGTGCCCATCAAGGCACCTGTGGGTGAGCCTTTGTGAATAGAAAGGAGTTCCACTCTCTAACTGTTCAGGTTGTGTGTGACCACCAGCATGAGATCCTGCAGGTTTGTGCCAGGCTTCCTGGAAGCTATCATGGTGCGTACATCCTGCATCACTCCCAGGTGCCAAGGCTCTTCATTGCTCCAGCATGGTTGGATGGCTGGTTGCTGGGGAACAAAGCTATCCACTCAAAAGATGTCTGATGACAACATTCAGATACACAAGGACTCCTGCTGAGGAGAGCTACAACAGCAATCATGGACAGGACAATAGGCCTGCTCAAGATGAAGTTTCACCTGGACCGCTCAGGAGATCACTGCTATATCCTCCGAAACTGGTCTCCCTTATTGTAGTAATCTGCTGTGCTCTACACAATCTGGCTTTCTCAAGGGGAGAGCTAATGGAGGGTGAAAACAGCAATGTTGTTCCAGAGGCCACAGACGATGAATCCAGCACTGATTCTGAGGAGGAGCTTGATCAGCTCAGGCAGATGAACAAGATTCAGTATTGAGGATGCTTATGGGAGCCAGAGAGATCAGGGAGGCCCTGATTCAGGGGACTTTCCAACAGGACTCCAGAGCCAAGAGTCCAAATGATTGCAAGCAGAATGCCACCTGACTACTCGGTGCTGATGAGGCCCTCCGGGCACCTTCCACTCCTCTCCCTCCCTCTGAAATAAACTTTGCAGCCCAGCCTATGGCCAGGATTTTACGGCCCCTTCCTTCCAGCGGGATATTACAATCCCGCTGAACTGAATGGAGATTTAAATTGCTTGCTGCATCCACCGGGGGGCGACACACCACCGCGGGGCTGTAAAATCCTGGTCTAGGTGTTGCACACCAGTTCAGGCCTCCTCACTAACAATTTTATAAAGCACAATAAGGCCACTTGACATGATCTCACATGTTAATAGTGATGTGTGACATGTGCATACCCAATTACACAAGTGCCATTGAGAAATGATTCACCCGTGAAACACCTTCTGTGATCACAGTGACTTAAATTTCCGCTTTCAAGCGCTACATCTCTGTGCTTCCCAGCTACATTGGAGGAAGGCTGCTGGCTTTGTTACCCCATTGGCCTTGATGACTTTGGTGGCCGTATTCTGGTCACTGGGGTCTGCGTGGGCCCCGACTGGGCAGGAAAGTCCAGCACCATGGCTGGACACCCCTCAGTCGCCACGGTCTCCTCAGATGCGATGGTCACTGGCAAAGGGGCGGAGAAGCTGCTGCTATCATCAGGAGCATCCTGAGACAAACCACCAGATGCATGGAGCTGCAGGTTATCCACCAACATGCGGTCGTTTGAACCTCCCTGCTCACCAGAGATGAATGGAACACCAGCAGAGTCACTAGGTGCCTTATCCATCTCTCACATTGGCAGTGACTTGCTGAGGTAACTGCCAGTGATGGCTCGCAGGCCTGAACACAACTCCAGAAACCCCTGATTCTGTTCTGGAGCTGCACCTCCATGAGAGCCACCACTCTCTCAAGGCAGAGGCTGTGCATTTTGAGCTCTGGACCAATGCAGTGCTCACGCTCCACACGGATTCCTCCAAAACAGAGGCCATGGCACGCAGACCTTCATGGATCTCTGCCAGATCTCCATATGCATCCCGCTGGACATCCAGCATCTGCCACTGATAGACGATTCCAGAGGCCTGTCATTTGCATTGAACTCAGCATCGTCCTGGTCCCCAGCAATCCTCCAACTGCCGGCGCCCTGGGGACTCTCTGCTTCTGCCAGCTTCTCAGGTGAGTGTGATGTGCCTTCCCCAGTGTGTACTGCCATCTGCTGTGGAACACTTATGCCCACCAACGTGCCTGTATCTGCGCTGGTGCATGGTGCAGAGAGTTATGTGACGCAAGCGCACCTGGTTGCAAATCATCCTTTGATATCCTCGGGTTCTTCTGCAGTCTGGAAGATGTACCATCTGATGTTGCAAGAATGTATGAAACCTCCAGCAGCAGTAACAACTCAAGGGTGCATGCATTCTGGTAGCTTCTCAGAATGGACATCTGTCTGAGCAAAGACTTCTGAATAGATGAGCAAAGGGGATTAATAGATTTCACGTATCAGTCTTACAACCACTGCCACACTTCTCTCACGCCCTCCCCCAATATCTTCCTTTTCCACAGGACTCTTACCCTCCTCCAAAACCCCTGCCACTCCGTGATCAGTGGACCTGGCTCCACATTCACAAGCCATTTCAAGGATCTGCTCCTCCGCCTGACTCAGTATCAACAGATTTGGGACAGCAACACCCGTTCATCCTCGGTCCTGTGCATTGTGACCCCTTTTCCCCTGTGACAACAATAGTGCTTTCATTAGCACTACCCGCCACCCCCCCGAAACAGCACCCCCCCCCCCCCCCCCACCAACAACCCCCTGCATACCAGAACGCACCATCCTCCACACTGCTCACCCACCAAAGACGTAGGCTTAGGTGCCCATCACATTGCAGCACTTCACCCTTACATACATGCCAGCCATACCGTCTACTCACATGCAGTCTTTAAGGGCGCAGGACGATGTACCAAATTAAGCTCGGGACTTCACACCCGGGAGCCCCAACAACAGCTGTCATACACAAACAAATTTTTCCATAGTCAGATGGGGCACAATACTCACCCAGACGGGGCGCAGAAGGCCATTGAACCTCTCCCTGCACTGTATCCAAGTCCTCCGGATTACATCATGGCCGCTGACCAGAGTTGCCAACTCCGTCCATGCCTTCTTGGTTAAGTGTGGAGGTGTCCACTTGCCTTTTCGCGGCACCAATATTTCCCAACATGGAGTCACAGTATCCAGCAGAACCCACAGGCACTCATCCAAAAAATGGGAGGCCGATTGGCTCCGGCCATTTCCAT
The DNA here is from genome assembly GCF_017639515.1 of Carcharodon carcharias. Taxonomy (NCBI): domain Eukaryota; kingdom Metazoa; phylum Chordata; class Chondrichthyes; order Lamniformes; family Lamnidae; genus Carcharodon; species Carcharodon carcharias. The sequence goes on from NC_054472.1 coordinate 174,463,781, forward strand.
CCTGCCTGGCATGGCCTCCAGGTCCAGAAGACATTGCTACTCTTCCAGCCACACTTTCTTGCACAGGATATCAACACTGCTATCCGCCTCCCTGAAGATTTCAACTCCTCTTTGAAGCAGATCCTGAGCGCTTAACAGACTTCAGGGAGCTCCTTTTAAACCTCGGAAAAACTCAGCAAGTCTGACAACATGTGTGGAGAGAGAAAAACAAAATTATCGTTTCGAGTCCGTATGACCCTTCTTCAGAGAACTTACTCCCTCCACAGACGCTGTCAGATCTGCTGAGTTTTTCCAGCATTTTCTGTTTTTGTTTCAGATTTCCAGCATCTGCAGTATTTTGCTTTTATCCTTTTAAAACCCCCACCCACAGCTACATTCATTCTGCACCCACTCTCTTCCCACCCCCACCACCCCACACCAGAGCGCTGAGCCTCTCTTAGCATGCGTTTCACACTAGCCAGCAGTCAATCGGCCAGCCAGCACATAATTGCTGCTGGGAACTGTTCATGGGTGGGAGCAGATTTCACATTCGCTTCTGGTCCATCAATTGCACTCACCCGACAAGCTTAAAATTCAGGCCATGGAATGTTAAGCAGTCAACATTTCTCTGAAAGAATAAAATATGTAGAATATTTATAAAATTTGATTGTCACCCATTGGATTCAAGAGAATCTGCCATGTAAAACCTTAATCACTAATATAAGCAATAACAGTTCACACATGCCAATAATGCATCCACATACAGCAGGCAGAAATTTCTGGTGTGGAGCCTCACCTATCTTACTGCACAGAAGGAGACCATTTGACCCATCATGCCTGTGCTAGTTTTTTGAAAGAACCGTCCAATTAGTCCCACTCCCCTGCTCATTCACAAGAACATAAGAAATAGAAGCAGGAGAAGATCATATGGCCCATTGCACCTGCGCCGCAATTCAATATGATCAAGGCTGATCCTAGGCTTCAAAGTCACTTTCCCACATGCTCCCCATGTCTCTTGATTATCTGAGATACCAAAAGTTTGTCCATCCCAGCCTTAAATATATTCAATGATGGAGCATCCACAACCCTCTGAGGTACAGAATTCCAAGAGTTCACAATCCTTTGAGTGAAGAAATTTCTCCTCATCTCAGTCCTAAATGATTGGCTTCCTGAAACTGTGCCCCCTTACTCAAGATTCCCCAGCCAGGAGAAATAACCTTTCAGTATCAACCCTGTCAATGCCCTTCAGAATCTTGACTACTTCAATGAGATCGCCTTTCAATCTTCTAAGCTCCAGAGAATATAGATTCAAATTACTCAGTGTCTCATCATAGGATAACCGGTTCATCCCAGGGACCAAGCTAGTGAACCTTTGCTGTACTACCTCCAATGCAAGAATATCATAAAACCATAGAAAAGTTGCAGCACAGAAGGAGGCAATTCGGCCCATCTTGTCCATGCAAGCCCAAGGACACCCAGGTGCCCTTTCTAATCCCATCTTCCTGCACTCAGCCAATAGCCCTGCAGCTTACAGCACTTAAGGTGCAGATCCAGGTACTTTCTAAAAGAGTTTAGAGTTTCTGCCGGCTCCACCATCAACTTGGGCAGTGAATTCCAGACACCCACTACCCTCTGCATAAAAAAGTTCTTCCTCATGTTCCCCCTACACCTTCTGCCACTTATCTTGAATCTTTGTCCCCTGGTTCTAGAATTCTCCACCAAGGGAAACAATTTTATCCTGTCCACTCCAACTATTCCCCTCATAATTTTGTACACCTTCCTTAAATATGGAGACTAAAACTGCACATCCTTTCAAAAATCTAGCACAGGCATGATGGGTCAAGTTATCTCCTTCAGTATAGTAAGACAGGTGAGGCTCCACACCAGAAATTTCTGCCTGCTTTATATCTATGCAATATTGGCATAGAACCATAGAAAAGTTACAGTGCAGAAAGAGGCCATCCAGCCTATTGTGTCTGCGCTGGCCAAAAATAGAAACTAGCTGCTCATTTTAATCCCACTTTTCAGCACCTGGTCCATAGCCTTGCAAGTTCCAGCACTTCTGATGCAGATCTAGGTACCTTTTAAATGAGTTGAGCATTTCAGAGACAACCACCAATTCAGGCAGTGAATTCCAGGTGCCCACCACCCTCTGGGTGTAAAAAGATTTTCCTCATGTCCCCTCTAATTCTTCCACCAATAACATTAAATCTATGCCCCTTGGTAATTGACCCCTCAGTGAGGGAAAACAAGTCTTTCCTGTCTACCCTTTCTAGGCCCCTCATAATTTTGTATACCTCAATTAGGTCACCCCTTAGCCTCTTCTGTTCTAAAGAAAACAACCCTAGCCTGCCCAAACTTTCCTCATAGCTGCAATTTTCAAGCCCTGGCAACATTCTTGTAAATCACCTCTGCACTCTCTCGTGATCAATTGTGTCCTTTGTGGAATGTGGTGGCCAGAACACAAAATTCCAGCTGTGACCTAACCAGTGTTTTATACGGTTCCATCATCACATCCCTGCTTTTGTATTCAATACCTCACCCAATAAAGGAAAGCATTCCATATGCTTTCTTGACCACCTTGTCCACCTGTCCTGCCACCTTCAGGGACTTGTGGACATGCACTCCAATGTCTCACATCCTCAACCCTCTCAATAGCTCCCCATTTATTGAGTATTCCCTTGCTTTGTTTGCCCTCCACAAATGCATTAATTCACACATTTCCAGATTGAATTCCATTTGCCACTTCTCTGCCCACTCAACCAAACCATTGATATAATTCTGGAGTCAACAGCTATCCTCTTCACTATCAACTACATGGTTAAATTTTGTGCCATCTGCAAATTTCCCAATCATGCCTCCCACATTTAAGCCAAAATCATTAATATATACAACAAACAGAAATGTCCCCAACACTGAGCCCTGTGGAATGCTACTGGAAACTGATTTCCATTTGTAAAAACATTCATCGACCCTTTGTTCCCTGTCCCAGAGCCAATTTTGGACTTGTCATGAAAATATAATAATTCTCATAATATTATTGTGATTTATTGTAAAAGTGGGTCAATAGTGGTGTTTGGAGTAGTTTCTCTGTGTGGATGTGTGTGGGGGATTTAATTGAATTGTAAGCAGCTGGCTGATACTTTTGAGTTATTAAAAGGGAAGCTATGTTTGAAATGCTAAGTATGTAAACACGGCTGAAGTTTTAGAATGTGAGATGTGAGGAACATTTGCATTTTTAGATAAATTAGGTTAGTTTGAATTTCAGAGATGGTAAGGTCTTATACCTAGCCATAAGAGGCTAAGCCAAACAATGTATTTATTTTCCCAAAAGGCTACTGATAATATAAGTACTGCAAAAGATTTACGTTATGAGAAAAGTAACGTTGCAAAGACATATTGGAACAATGGAATTTACATTAAAAAGGGAGAAACATGTATAAAGGAGATAAGGTTATGTGTAAAGGAGAAGGAATTCTAGGATCTAACAAGTGTGAAAAGCCTCCAGCATACACAGTGCTGTTAGGAAGGGAGTTCCAGGATTTTGACCCAGCGACAGTATAGGAACAGCGAAATATTACCAAGGCAGCATGGTGAGTGACTTGGAGGGGAACATCCAGGTGGCAGTGTTCCCATCTATCTGCAGCCCTTGTTCTTCTAGATGGCTGTGGTCATGGGTTTGGAAGGTGCTGTCGAAGGAGCCTTGGTGAATTCCTGAAGTGCATCTTGTAGATGGTACACACTGCTGCTACTGTGTGCCAGTGGTGGAGGGAGTGAATGTTTGTGGACGTGGTGCCAATCAAGCAGGCTGCTTTGTCCTGGGTGATGTCAAGCTCCTTGAGTGTTGTGGGAGCTGCACTCATCCAGAAAAGTCAGGAGTATTCCATCACACTCCTGACTTATGCCTTGTAGATGATGGATAGGCTTTGGGGAGTCAGGAGGTGAGTTGCTCGTCGCAGGATTCCTAGCCTCTGACCTGCTCTTGCAGCCATAGTATTTATGTGGCTAGTTCAGTTCAGTTTCTGATCGATGGTAACCCCCATGATGTTGATAGTGTGGGATTCAGTGAACATCAAGAGACGATGGTTGGATTCTCTCTTGTTGGAGAAGGTCATTGCCTGGCACTTCTGTGGTGCCAATGTTATTTGCCACTTATCAGCCCAAGCCTGGATATTGTCCAGGTCTTGTTGCATTTGGACATGGACTGTTTCTTTGTCTGAGGAGTCACAGATAATTGTGCAATCATCAATGAACATCCCCACCTCTTACCTTATGATGGAAGGAAGGTCGTTGATGAAGCAGCTGATGCTAGATGGCCTGAGGACACTACCCTGAGGAACTCCTGCAGTGATGTCCTGGAGCTCAGATGACTAATCTCCAACAACCATAAGCATCTTCCTTTGTGCTAGGCATAACTCCAACCAGTGGAGAGTTTTCCACCGATTCCCATTGACTCCAGTTTTACTAGGGCTACTTGATGCCACACTCAGTCAAATGCTGCCTTGATGTCAAGGGCAGTCACTCTCACCCCATCTTGGGAGTTTAGCCCTTTTGTCCATGCTTGAACCAAGGCTGTAATGAAGCCAGTAGCTGAGTGGCCCTGGCGGAACCCAAACTGGGCATCAGGTAGCAGGTTATTGCTTGATAGCACTGTTGAAGACCCCTTCCATTACTTCACTGATGTTGGAGCGGTAATTGGCCAGGTTGGATTTGTCCTGCTTTTTGTGTACAGGGCATACCTGGGCAATTTTCCACATTGCCAGGTAAATGCCAGTGTTGTAGCTTTACTGGAACTGTTTGGCTAGGGGCTTGACAAGTTCTGGAGCACGTGTCTTCAGTACTATTGCCGGAATATTGTCAGGGCCCATAGCCTTTCACAGTATCCCAGTGCCTTCAGCCGTTTCTTGATATGTGGAGTGAAACAAATTGGCTGAAGACTGGCACCTGTGATGCTGGGGAATTCCAGAGGAGGCTGAGATGGATCATCCAATCGGCACTTCTGGCTGAAGATTGGAGCAAATGCTTCAGCCTTATCCTTTGCACTGATGTGTTGGGCTCCCCTATCATTGAGGATGGGGTATTTGTGGAGCCTCCTCCTCCAGTGAGTAGTTTAAATGTCCACCACCATTTACGACTCGATGAGGAGGCCTGCAGAGTTTAGATCTGATCTGTTGGTTGTGGGATCACTTAGCTTTATCTAACATTTGCTGCTTATGCTGTTTTGCATGCAAGTAGTCCTGTGTTATAGCTTCACCAGGATGACAACTCATTTTTAGGTATGCCTGGTGCTGCTCCTGGCATGCCCTCCTGCACTCTTCATTGAACCAGGGTTAATCCCCTGGCTTGATGGTAATGTAGAATGGGGGATATGCCGGGTCATGAGGTTACAGATTGTGTTCAAGTACAATTCTGCTGCTAGCCCACAGTGCCTCATGGGTGCCCAGCCTTGAGTTGCTGGATCTGTTCAAAATCTATCCCATTTAGCACAGTGGTAGTGCCACACAGCACGATGGAGGGTATCCTCAATGCGAAGGCCAGACTTCGTCTCCACAACAACTGTGCAGTAGGCACGCCTACCGATGCTGTCATGGACAGATGCATCTGTGGCAGGCAGGTTGGTGAGGATGAGGTCAAGTATGATTTTCCCTCTTGTTGGTTCCTTCCTCACCTGCTGCAGACCCGGCATAGCAGCTATGTCCTTTAGGACTCAGCCAGCTCGGTCAGTAGTGGTGCTACCAAGGTACTCTTGGTGATGGACATTGAAGTCCCCCATCCAGAGTACATTCTACACCCTTGCCACCCTCAGTGCTTCCTCCAAGTGGCGTTCAACATCGAGGAGCACCGATTGATCAACTGAGGGAGGGTGGTATGTGGTAATCAGCAGGAGGTTTCCTTGCCCATGCTTCACCTTCATGGGGTCCGGAGTCAACGTCATGGACTCCCAGGGCAACTCCCTCCTGACTGTGCCGCCACCTCTGCCCTGCCAATGGGACAGGACATAACCAGGGATGGTGGTGGTGGTGTCTGGGACATTATCTGTAAGGTATGATTCCATGAGGATGACTATGTCAGGCTGTTGCTTGACTAGTCTGTGAGACAACTCTCCCAATTTTGACACTAGCCATCAACAGGGCTGCGTTTGCTGTTGTCATTTCTGGTGCCTAGGTCAATGACAGGTGGTCCGTCCGGTTTCATTTTGTAATGGTTTGATCCAATTGAGCAGCTTGCTAGGCCAATATTGCTGTGGGTCTGGAGTCACATGTAGGCCAGACCAGGTAAGGATGGCAGATTTCCTTCCCTAAAGGGTATTAGTGAACCAGCTGGCTTCTTTAGAACAATCGACAATGGTTTCACGGTCATCATTAGACTTTTAATTCCAGATTTTTATTGAATTCAAATCCCACCATGTGCCATGGCAAGTTTTGAACCCTGAGCATTACCCTGGGTCTCTGGATTACTAGTCCATCGACAATACCACTATGCCATCGCCTCCCCATAAAGTTATGGAGTAAGGCACGATCTTCCCCTAACAAAACCATGCTGACTATCCCTGATCATTCTACGCCTTTCTAAATGACAGGTTATCCTGGCTCTCAGAATTGTTTCCAATAATTTGCACACCACCAAAGTCAGACTGACCCGCGTATAATTTTCTGGCCTATCCCTCGCACCCTTTTTAAATAATGGTACAATATTTGCAGACCTCCAATCCTCTGGTACTTTGTCTGTATCTAGTGAGGATTGGATAATGATCCTCCGAGCATCTGCTATTCCTCCCTGGCTTCCTTCAACAGCCTGGGATACAATCCATCTGGCCCTCGTGATTTATTCACCTTCAAGGGTGCCAGTCCCTACCGTACATCCTCTCTCACTATACTTACTGTATCGAATATTTCACACCCCTCCTCTTTAACATCCCTCTCCTTAGTGAAGACAGAGGCAAGTACTCATTGAGAACCCTGCCCACATCTTCTACCTCCAACCGACAAGTTACCTTGTACATCTCTGATAGGCTGTACCTTTTTCCTTTGTTATTCTCTTGCTCTTAATGTACTGGTAAAACATTTTCGGATTTTCTTTGATTTCACCTGACAATATTTTTTCATATCCTCTCTTTGTTTTCCTCATTTCCATTTTTACTTCACCCCTGTATTTTCTAAACTCCTCTAGGCTTTCTACAGCATTAAGTGTTTTGTGACTGTCATAAGCTTTTTTTTTCCTGCTTGATCAAGGCCTGTATGCTTCTGGATAACCAGGGGCTCCAGATTTTGCAGTACCATCCCTTTTTCTTTGTGGGGACATACCTACACTGTGCCTGTAGAATCTTGTCTTTGAATGCCTCCCACTGATTTGACACAGTTTGTCCTTCTAATAGTTGTATCCAGCCCACTCTCACCAGCTCACCTCTCAGCTTTATAAAATTTGTCTTCCCTCAATTTAGAACTTTTACTCTTGTTCTATCTTTGTCCTTTTCCATAATGATGCTTAATCTAAATATATTATGGTCACTATCTCCAAAATGATCCCCCACTGCTACTTCATCCACTTGCCCAGATTCATTTCCTAAGACAAATCTAGAATTGTGCTCCCTCTCATTGAGCTTGTTACATGCTGGCTAATAAAGTTTTCTTGAATGCAGTTTTAAGCCCCCTGTGCCTTTCACACTGTTTGTATCCCAATTGATATTAGGGTAGTTGAAGTCTCCAATGATTAACTGCCCTATTATTTTTTCACTCAGAAATCTGTCTACATATTTGCTCTTCTAACCCCTTCCCACTATTTGGGGGTCTATAGTACACTCCTAGCAGTGTGGCTGCCTCTTTTTTATTTCTGAGCTCAACCTGTATGGCCTCATTTGACTCTTCATTTAGTATATCATCGCTCCTCACAGCTGTAATTGATTCTTTAACCAATAATGCTATAGCGCCAGCCTTTTTATCCCCCTCCCTATCCTGCCTGAAAACTATATCCAGGGATGTTGAGCAGTCATTTTTGCACGTCCCTAAGCCAAGTTTCCATTATAGCATTGATATTGCGCTGCCATGTGTCTATCTGTGCCCTCAGCTCATCGGATTTATTTACTATGCTCCTTGCATATACATATATACCTTTAAACACTGCCAAAATCCTGTGCTGTAAACTTAATAACCTGAGCTGCTTCTGTCTTTCAGAGTCACCCACTAATTCTCCGTCTCCCATTCCCTGCTCTGAATTTGCCCTCAGATTCCCATACCCCTGCAAATCTCCCTGCAAGGATATTTATCCCAGTCCCGTTCAGGTGTAGACCATCTGGCTTGTACAGGTCCCACCTTCCCCAGAACCAGTCCCAATGCCTCAGGAATCTGATACCCTCCCTCCAATACCAGCTTTCCAGCCATGTGTTTATTCGCTCAATTCTCCTATTACTATATTTGCCTGCACGTGGGATTCCTGAGATTATCACTTTAGAGGTCCTGCTTTTCAATTTCCTTCCTAGCTCCCTAAAGTCTGCTTTCAGGACCTCCAACCCCTTTCTTACCTAAGTCATTGGTACCAACATGGATCATGACCTCTGGCTGATCACCATCCCCCAGAAGAATGTCCTACAGCCTATCAGTGACATCCTTGACTCTGGCACAAGGGAAGCAACATACCATTCCAGAGTTACATCTACGGCCACAGAAACACCTGTCTGTTCCCCCATCTAATGAATCCCCTATCATTACTGCCCTTCCCCTCTTCTTTCTCCGGTCCTATTCAGCAGAGCTGCCTGTGGTGCCATAAACTTGGCTTTGACTGCACTCCTCCAAGGAACCAATGTGCTCACCAGCATCCAAAATGGATGCACTACATGCCTAATTTTCTTGGACTGCCTGGCAGTCGCCCATTCCCTTTCTGCCTCCAAGCTCCTAAGCTGTGGTGTGAACATCTCTCTGAACATGCTACTCATGTAGCTCTCAGCCTCACGGATGCACCACAGTGACACCAGGATTTGCTTGAGCTCTGAAACCTAGGAGCTCAAGGTTTTGCAGCTGGTGACACTTCCTGCACATGTGGTCCTCTGGGACACTGGGTGGGAAGGCATGAGTATACAAATCTGGTGAGCTCTTTTGGACTTCAGACTAACTGTTTTGTGCATGCCAAAAATTCAAACAGATTCTGGAATTAAAAAAGGGATCATATTTGATTCACTAATTTTCCTCTTAAATTTCTCACCTATTTATTCCTGTAAAGTGTAACTTGCTGTTACATTCATAAAGCACCTGGCATATTCCAAGTAATTCAAATTATATCTTGAAGTGATGGGAGTATCTTTTATATCAATTGGACAACACTGTACTGTGCATTTTAAGTGAAATCCCATCTCTTGTGGGTAACCGTTGATTGTGATGGTATGGACTTCAATTCAAAACCTGCAACTTCAAAAGCCCTCATTGAAACAGTTCCCAAAACTAAATAAAAACAGCCCAATCACTCGGGTGATTGCTGCTGTTCTTTCATACAAGCGGAAGATTTGTGCTATGGGAACGTTTTATAGAACACAAGCAGCGGAACCCAGGCCATTGTTTAATGAATAAAGGTGCACAGCATTCCCCTTTGAAACTGTGTTACAGTTAGTCAGAAAATTAATAACATCTATAATTTATCCAATGTAGGATCAATTCGGCACTTTGCAATGGAAAGCTCAGCTCAAGGTTGAATAGGACATTGAGATTGCAATTTGGTTCAGCTTGGGACGGTGAATAGGGAGCAAGATGGAATGGTGCTGTTTTAACAAAGCTGACTGGAGGATAATACAACTTATTTAAGATTGGATCTCAGATGAGGAACTTGGCAATACACAGGCAGTGGAGATGTAATGGAGGTTGGTAGAGAGGGTTGAGCTGGGCAATCTTCACATATTTGTGAAAGCTGGCATGTACTGGGGTGGGAAGCGAAGCCATTGTTGGAGAAGTTTTGGCTACGATCAAATAGGTAAGACTGTGACCAAATGAGGGAAGTCTCATGGAGCTGGATAGCAGTGAAAACGAATTAGATAAAGGCTGCATTGGTGGGAGCATGTCAAAAGCTGCAAGGAGATCAAGGCCAGGTATGAATCTCAGTCACAAATTATGTCATTGCAAACTTCGTTAGAATTTGTTTAAGTGCTGTAGCAATGGTGGAATCCTGATAGGAGAGATTGAAAAATGGACTTGCAGGAAGGATAGGCACTGGAGGCAATAACATGTTCAGAGGAAAGGGACGTTGGAGACAGTGCAGTAATTTGCAAGAACAGAGGGAGTGAGAGTTGTTTTCTTTTGTGGAGGAGTTTTAAATGTGGAAGGGACGGTATTTGAGGATAGTGAGGATAGTTTTAAAACCACTTCAGCTAGCACGGGGACCAGGAAAGGAAGTTGAGTGGTCAGCAGTTTAGTGGGCCGAAGTATAAAAGTCAGGAAGTTATTCTAAATCTCTATAAAGCACCAGTTCACCCCACCTGGAGTATTGTGTTCAATTCTGGGCAGCACACTTCAGGAAGGATGTGAAGATTTTGGAGAGGCTATAGTAGAGATTTACTGGAATGGTTCTAGGGATGAAGGATTACAGCTACAAAAAGCTAGGGTTGTTCTCCTTTGAGCAGAAAAGGCTAAGAGCAGATTTGATAAAAGTATGTAAAATCGTGAAGTGTTTGGATAGCGAAAATGTTTCCAATGGCTGAAGGGTTGAGAACCAGAGGAATAAATTTAAGGTGATTACCGAAAGGACAGAGGAGACATGAGGAAAAATGTCTTTTTTGCAATGAATGGTTGGAATGCTCTGCCTAACAAGGTGGTGGAAACAGATTCAATAACAGTTTTCAGAAGGGAATTGAACAAGTATTTAAGTATTTGGAAAGAGAAAAAAATTACAGGAATATGGGGAAGAGTGTGACTAACTGGATTGCTCTTTGAAAGAGCCTGGCCAGAATTGATGGGTCTAGAAGCCTCCTTCTGTGCTATACTATTCTATTCATTTTTTAGATTCCATGGTGTCTGGCTCCTTGTGTGGAATGACTCCAAATTACAAAGGTTAAATCTTACAAATGACAGATGGACTGCCATTCACAGTCCCCTGAGCCAGATAAAATGAAAGATTTAGCAGTTCATATGATTTTCAGAAAGACTTTGAACAGGTCATAAAAGTGAATATGGTGCAGTGTGTTTTGATGAGCTGATTGTTCAATTGTTGCCTTTTAATACATATGTATAGTTCAATATGGTGTATTCAATTGTACTAAAATTTGTATTGTGTGCAAAGAAATTGAAGTTCCAGAACAAACAGAATTGTCGAACTTATTCAGACATGGACAAAAGAGCTGAACTCAATAGGCGAGGTGAGAGTGACTGCCCTTGACATCAAGGCAGCATTTGACTGAGTGTGGCATCAAGGAGTTCTAGCAAAACAGGAGTCAGTGGGAATCAGGAGGAAACTCTCCACTGATTGGAGTCATACCTAGCACAAAGGAAGATGGTTGTGGTTGTTGGAAATCAATCATCTCAGTTCCAGGACATCACTGCAGGAGTTCTTCAAGGTAGTGTCCTCGGCCCAAACATCTTCGGCTTCTTCATCAATGACCTTCCTTCCATAATAAGGTCAGAGGTGGGGATGTTCACTGATGAATGCACAATGATCAGCACTGTTCATGGCTTCTCAGATGCTGAAGCAGTGCATCTTCAAATATAGCAAGATCTGGGCAATATTCAGACTTAGGCTGACAAGTGGCTAGAAACATTCATACCACACAGGTGCCAGATAATGACCATCTCCTACAAGAGAGAATCTAACCATTGGTCCTTGAAATTCAATGGCATTACCACTGCTGAATACCCCATTATCAACATTCTGAGGGTTACCGTTGACTTGAAACTGAACTGGACTAGCCATATAAATACTGTGGTTACAAGAGCCAGTCAGAGGCTAGGGATGCTGCAACAAGCAGCTCAAGTAAGTGCTTAAAATTTAGCATAAGCTGGTCATACCGTGGGGCAAAATTTTCTCTAGAGGCGAGGATTTCCGATCCTCCATTGTAACTTCTGCAAAAAAACCCACTGAAATGCCAGAGAGACAGTATAAAGGGTGTTTACCATGAAGGGCCTTGATAGAAACTCAATCCTATGACTTAAGTGCTCCTAGAAATGAGTTGTCTCAGGATTTTGTTGCCGCACTCTTTATTTTTTGCTGTTGTAGTTTCTTATTTATTAATGACATTTTTTCACTTAATTTGTCTGTTTCTTTCATACCTCAAATAACAATTAGAATTTTACAAATACTATTTGCACATTTATTTATCACAAATGTAATCAAACATCATATGCAGCCTATGGATAGGCCATTAATTGATGGTGTACAACACAATTGTACAACAGTGGGTTGGTGCCAGAGAAGTCAGAATGATAAGGTTGTTTTCGCTACAGAATTGAATTGTCTTGTAGATGTAGTGATTTCTTTGTAGCCACTTTCCTAGCATCAGTTGATTTCCCTGTGATTAATTATCCTTAGAGACTCAGCATTGGGCCTACAATTTCATCATTGCTACAGCCACTCTGCCTACTGCATACAGGTATATGAAAGAAAGACAAAACCTACATTTAGACACGACCTTACATGTGTTCCAAATCGCTTTACAGCCAATTAAGTATTTTTGATCTGTAGTCACTGGTATAATGTAAGCAATGTTATCAAATGGTGGAGCAGGCTTGAGGGGCCGAATGGCCTACTCCTCCTCCTAATACATGTTCGTATGTTATTCTGGATTGATGAGATGAGCTGGGCTAGATGACCTTTGTCATCCATAATTATCTTGCAAACAGAGGGTAGAATCATAGCTGGAGTTCTATTTATTTTGCTGCTAATGAAAATTTACTGTGCGTGGGCTTCATGGGGTGAGATTGCCAGGATAATAGTGCATAATGTGTCCATTTAAATCAATAGTCTGTTTTACACTGCACATGGTTCTCAAGAGCCTTTTCCATTGACTTTAATATTGTCCTTTTATCTACTTACCTATTGTCCAACTCTATCCTGGTGCATTTTATAAGTTCTTTGAGGAATTGAAAGATCGTGATTAAATTGTGTTGCATTGTAGATATTGAAAATATATTATAGTAAGAAGTAGCAATCAGCAGAGTCTTCAGACTTGCTGAACAAGAAAACACACATAATTGTGAGCCATTCAGTTGTTGGCCTCTGGCCTCTAAATGTTATGTTGCACAGAGACACCTGAGGGCTCCAACACTTCTCACTGACTATGAAGACCTATGTTGTTCAATCATTCCACTTTGTTGCTCAAGAGCCATTCGATCTTTCTACCCTGTGAGATTACTGATAAAATAGAGTCCAATTATACCCCTTGTATGAAATGATTACATTGAATAATATCATGCACCCAAGCGGAAGGAAGTCTTCTTCTGTTTTTACAGAATGGAAAAGATATTATGTAGTTTATCTCAGTTGCAAGTATTGAATCTTTCCCCAAATATGAATTTACTGTCCTCATGTCCACGCACCATGTGCAGAACATGTTAATGAAGGCTGAGGCAGTCACTGCAATCAGTGTTATCATCTGCACAGTATTATAAATAACTAACGGGGTATTTTAAACTATCAAATTAACAATACTGCACAATGCTGTTCAAGTAAAATTTACGCTATCTGGTTTTGCATCTGGAGTGCTGTGTGCAGTATTGGTCTCCTTATTAAAGGAAGAATGTATATGCATTAGAACCAGTTCAGAGGAGGTTTACTAGTCTAAGGTCTGAAGAAGAGTCACGCGTGACTCAAAGCAATAACTCAATTTCTCTCTCCACAGATGCTGTCAGACCTGCTGAGTTTTTCCAGCATTTTCTCTTTTTACTAGACTAATGCCAGGATTGGGCAGATTGTCTTATCAAGAAAGGTTGGATAGACTAGGCTTCTATCCACTGGAGTTTAGAAGACTAAGAGGTGACTTGATTGAAACCTTTAAGATCCTGGTTGGGTCTTGATAGGGCGGATATGGAGAGGATGTTTTGTCCTATGGGAGAATCTAGAACTAGGGATCACTGTTTAAAAAGGGGTTGCCCATTTAAGACAAAGATGAGGAAAACTTTTTTCTCTCATTGGGTAGTGAGTCTTTGGAATTCTTTTCCTCAAAAGACAGTGGAAGCAGAGTCTTTGAATAATTTTAAGGTAGAGCTGGGTAGATCCTTGATTAACAAGGGGGTGAAAGCTTATCAGGGATAGGTGGGAGGTTACATGGAAGGTCAGTGCCAATGCTGCACAGAGTAGGTCAGCCATCCAGTGCAGAAAGAGGACAAATGATCTCACCCATTCCACCAGGGTAAGTCAATCACTTCATCACTCTCAACTCGCACACTCACCAGCCCATCAGACATTCATTGGCATCTCATGTGCTGCCAGCTCAAGGGATCTCACCACCAAGAGCTCAACATGAGCTCGTGCCCTCATTTCGTCCATGGCTCCACACAACACCCACACATGGCGGCCATCCTTATCCTCTGTCCTGACAAGCATCCCACTCACACTCTTTCTATCTGTCTTTATGCAGAACAAGCTCACACACAATTAGAGGGAGGGAGTGGCCAAGATCAAGGCCTTCATTCCCTACAAGAACTGAGCCACCGCGCTAGCCAGGGAGGATGTAGACAGTTCCTGTGGCGACACTGAGGTCAGCGACATCACCCAAGTGAGGTTCCTACACCAGCTCATCCCTCAGGCAACCATACTGTGAGTGCATTGGCCATTTTTTGAGTAGCCTGCCACACACTAATCATCTCTACTTTTTTTCACAGGCACCTCTGCCAAGCACCCAAGGCTATCAACCAGCCAGGCCCTCGGCTCTAGCCCCTTGACACCTCAGATGAGGAGCCTGAGGACAGCACCATTGAAGACTCGTCACAGTGCTCACCCACAGCCTCCAACATTCAGAGACACACACTTCAGTGGGACATAGTTCTAGAGCAGCCTCAGGATCACAATTTGGTGAGCACAGCACACAATCTGGTCCACAGCAGGCAGAGGCAGGCACTCAGAGGACTGCTGGAGGCCAGGATGTTGCTGAGTCCAAGTCAGTTGACAAGCCTCCGGACTTAGGACGTGCACCAAAGTCATCACAGACAACAGGGCGTAGCAGTCAGCAGGCTTCCTCCACCTCGGCTGTGGGTGTTGAGGAAGAACAAGATGTAGTGGTAGGTTCAGGAAGACAGAAAAATATTAGGATCACATGGTGTCACAGGAACACATGTATATGGTGTTAATAAATGTAAATAGAATCGCACCCATTTCACATACTCTCTTGTGTATTCCTCCTCTTTATGATCAACTGTGTTGTTATCAATCATGTGTCACCATGGACCCTTCCCCCACTTATCGCAGATGTCGCTCTCAAGTTATATGTTCCAACTGACCACACTGTGCGCCCCTTCTCAGATTATTTCTGGCATCAGTTATGCCTTGTCCTTAAAGTAAAGTGTGCTTGTGGAAGGGAGCTCGTTTTTGCTTTGCTATGTAAGATTGAGGCTGAGGTGCTCAGCTGTCTTCTCAGCATTATTGAAAGGTGAATGTTTGGTGTGCAAGGAAATATGTTGAAATGCATTGAGAGGGTTTGTATATACTGGAACTCTGTCATCCAGCAGGGTTTTCAATCAATGAGCAGAAAATCACAGCCCTTGTACGCACCTGTCTGCCTTAAGCATTGCCCATTGACCCATAAGTGTGACCATCTTCCCAGCTCAATGTGCCGGAGCTCTGCCCCTCACAGCCACATTACTGTTCTGGCGCTCAATGCTACAACCTTGAGCTTTTCTCATCTTGTATTATCTGCATAGCATCCACAAAGTTCTCGTCACAATGTAGGGAAGCAGCGGTGTGCCAGACATTCTGCATAGTATCCCCTCACTTAAACAGTCACCGAGGTCAGTGCTGATAGATCTGATGATGTGTTGCAGTCAGTGGAGGCTTTGAGCATGTTCTCAATGTGCATAGTGGGTGGTGGCATTGTCACTAGACTGGTAATCCAAAAAACCCAGGGTAATGTTCTGGGGACCTGGGTTCGAAACCCACCACAGCAGATGGTGGAATTTGAATCCAATAAAAACCTGTAAGTAAAAGTCTAATGATGACTATGAAATCATTGTTGATTGTTGTAAAAATCCATCTGGTTCACTAAAGCCCTTTAGGGAAGGAAGTCTGACAGCCTCACTTGGTTTGGTCTACATGTGATTCCTGATCGGCAGTAATGTGGTTGACTTTCAAATGCCCTCTGAAATTGCTTAGCAAGCCACTCAATAAAAAGGAATAAAACAGGATGGACTCCCTGGCATCAACCTAAGCAACTGAAACAACAATGGCAAGTGTCAACCCTGCAAAGTCCTCCTTACAAACATGTGGCATTTGTGCCAAAATTGGGAGAGCTGTCTCACGGACTAGTCAAGCAACAAGATGACAGTCATACTCACGGAATCATACCTTACAGATAATGCGCAGGACACAACCATCAGCATCCCTGGATATGTCCTGTCCCACCAGCAGGACAGACCCAGCAGAGGTATTGGCACAGTGGTATACAGTATATTCCAGCCTCCATGGTATCCGGTCAAATATGGGCAAGAAAATCTCCTGCTGATTTCCATGTACTGCCCCCTACCACCCCCCTCAGCTGATGAATCAGTGCTCCTCCATGTTGAACACCACTTGGAGGAAGCACTGGGGGTGGCAAGGATGCAGAATGTATTCTGGATGGGGGACTTCAAAGTCCACCACCAAGGTGGACTCTGTAGCACCGCTACTGACCGAGCTGGCCGAATCCTAAAGGACATAACTGTTCAACTGGGTCTGTGGCAGGTGGCATGGGAACCAACAAGAGGGTAAAACATACTTGACCTCATCCTCACCAACCTGTTTGCAGCAGGTGCATCTGTCCATGATGGTAGGAGTGACCAGTGCACAGTCCTTGAGGAGACAGAGTCCTGTCTTCACAATGAGGACACCCACTATCGTGTTGTGTGACTCTACCACCGTGCTAAATGGGATAGATTTTGAACAAACCTAGGAACTCAAGACCGGGTAAACATGAGGCGCTGTGGGCTAACAGCAACAGCAGAATTGTTCTCAACTACAATCTGTAAGCTCATGGCCCGGCATATCCCTCATTCTACCATTACCATCAAGCCAGGGGATCAATCCTGTAGGAGGGCATGCCAGGAGCGGCACCTAAAATGAGGTGTCAATCTGGTAAAGCTATAACACAGGATTACTTGCATGCCAAACAGCATAAGCAGCAAATGATAGACAAAGCTAAGCGATTCCACAACCAACAGATCAGATCTAAGCTCTACAGTCCTGCCACTTCCAGTTGTGAATGGCAATGGACAATTAAATATCTCACTGGAGGAGGAGGCTCCACAAATATCCCCAATCCTCAATGATGGGGGAGCCCAGCACATCAGTGCACAAGATAAGTTTGAAGCATTTGCTACAATCTTCAGCCAGAAGTGCCGGGTGGATGATCCATCTCGGCCTCCTCTGGAGGCCTCCAGCATCACAGATGCCAGTCTTCAGCCAATTCTATTCACTCCACTTGATATCAAGAAATGGTTGAAGGCATTGGATACTGCAAAGGCTTTGGGCCCTGCCAATATTCTGACAATTATACTGAAGACTTGTGTTCCAGAACTTGCCGCACTCCTAGCCAAGCTGTTCCAGTACAGCTATTCCAGCACAGCGACAACACTGACATTTACCCGGCTATGTGGAAAATTGCCCAGGTATGTCCTGTATGGAAAAGGCAGGACAAATCCGACCTAGCCAATTACCACCACATCAGTCTATTCTCAATCATCAGTAAAGTGAGGGATGGGGTCATTGACAGTGCTTAAAGCGGCACTTGCTTAGCGGCACCTGCTCACTGATGCCCAGTTTGAGTTCCACCAAGGTCACTCAGCCTTGACCTCATTACAGCCTTGGTGCAAACATGGACAAAAGAGCTGAACTCCAGAGGTGAGGTGAGAGTGACTGTCCTTGACATCGAGGCAGCATTTGACCAAGGGCAGAATCGTCCCAGATTTGCATTAAGTGCAGTAGCGGGCGGGTAAAACAATGTTTTACCCACTGGCCGAAATGGTAGCTTTTCACACCGTATCGTCCCAAAACCACCACGTTAATTATACATTCCTGGAAAACATGCCGTTTAAATGGCGGGAAGGGTCTCATTCGCCCACTATGCCATCACCTCATCGCTACATCACGTCGGGCGCCATATTTAAAGTGCAGCCACACGTACACCTCTCAGTGCTTCCGGACAAGGACTGCTGCAAAGCAGACATGGCCCCACAAGGCAAGAAGACTTCAGCCCCCACCCCCCCCCCCCACCCCCCCCCCAGGTTTCATGACATCTTCCTTGAGTGCCTTTTGGACGCAGTGGAGGCTCCGCTCTGGCCTCAGGTTGGGCAGCAATCTCATTAATCCTGCTTGGGAGGCGGGGGCAACGGTAATCAGCGCCAATGCCCTGCAAAATAGGACAGCCACCCAGTGCCACTCCAGGATGAATGGCCTCATCCATTCCACCAGGGTAATTCACTCTTCTCATCACTCTCAACTCACACACTCACAAACCCATCACACATCCACAGGGATCTTACACCTCAAGGGACAACACCACTAACCCTCATATACACCCTCATCTCCATCAAGTTCACACCCCCTCGAGCTCGCACCCTCATCCTGTCCATGTCTCTGCTCCCCACACAAACATTCCATACAGTGTCATGTGTCCTGCTCATATTCTCCGTCTGTTTTCAAGCAGGAGAAGCTGGCTCACAACAGCAGGGAGAGGTCCCAGACTGGGGGTGGAGTAGCTCACATTAGGCCCCTCATTCACTTTGAGGAGCGTGCTATTGCACTGAGGGCATGGACTGTGGCTGTGGTGACAGTGAGGTCGGTGGCAAACACCCTTGTAAGGATCCTGCACCACATCATCTCTCTCAAATACAAATGTCAGTGCTCTCCCTCTCTTGCTTTTGACTTTGCTGCTATGCACTACTTGTGTCTACTTTGGTTCACAGGGAGCACTGCCAAGCGACCTTCACCCTCAGCCAGCCATTCCCTCACCTCCATCCAGGTCCTCACCTCCAGCCAAGAGGATACCTCCTCCATGAGATACCTCCTGAAGATCTGGAAGTAAGCAGCCTGTAAGGCACTTACCCACACCCTCCACCAGATCAGAGACAAGCACCCTTGTGGAACCTTGATTTAGAGCAGGCTCGGGTTCATAATCTGGTGGTCACCGCATGGACACGTATCCGCAGCGGCAGGAGACAGGTTCATGCGAGCTCCCTGTCACTCGGAGAACTGCTGGGGAAGGGGCATCTGCGAGGTCTGAGTCAGATGATGAGCCGCTATATTTGGCCATCCAACTCATCCTGGAGAGTCAGCAGAAGGCGGGGGGAACATCATGCAGCGCTGTTGGAAGGCCTCAGCAGAGAGTCACGTGTGTAGGAGTAGTGCGTCCGCCTGCTCTCTAATGAAGCCATGCCCACCTGTGCGCGTATGGAGGTCTCCATGGGTTGATGGCAGATGCCATGGAGACTCTACCACAGCAGAACGCGGACATGTGTGCAGACCTGCACTCCATCGTGGGAGCGATGGGTGAGCTCCTGCAGTGGCAACACAAGAGGGTAACAGGGCACCTCAACTCCTCTCCAGGTGCTCCTTCCCCTCAAGGACTCAGGCCTGGGTCCCCGGGCACCCAGAGGGAGGAGTGGCAGCTGAACACCTCTGCGTCATCCACTCAGGAATCTCAGAGGCTGTCCTCTCCCTTCGAGTCCCCTTTACCTGTGAGCCCCTCAACCTCGTCCTCTGTCACCGCAGAGGGAGCAGCTGGCCAACTCGTCATTCTGGAGGGAGAAGTGTGCAGGACCTTTCAGAGCCTCGTACAAGCATTCTCCCATGCAAGCAGATCCTTCACATATCATGCTCACGTCAATGTTCTGAGCACTTTGAATGCTGCCTGCTGGGGTTTGCTTTCAGTTGTCCATCTGAGCTGACCTGCATCTCCGCCCACCCAATGATCACACTCCCATGCAGTACCTGGTCTCGCCCACACAGCTGTCATTTCACTTTCAATTTGGACAGCATGGTCTGAATTCGCTTTTTTGTCAGCTCCCCCATCTTTTTCCCTACCCCAGTTACCCAGGTCCTTTCCCCCATCACTGCCCCCTGGCATCATCTTCCACCTCCCCTCTTTCATCTACAAACCACAACACTCTTTCTTTGGGGATGTCCAGGTGAATGTGCACGTTCCCTTCCTTCCTGAAAATCCCATTCACCTGCCTGACCACCTCCTTTCTACCCCCAGGGTCCGTGTCTGCCTCTGAGGCCCCCCCAACCACCCTCGCTGTCCCTTCTACTGCTACCATCAAACCCTCACCCTCCCACCCTACCCCCTCACTTTGTCCTCGGCCATTCCCTCCATTCCCTTACACCATGCCCACCCTCAGTTCGCTCCCCAGGAGACAGTCATGGACCCATCAGAAGCCTCCCTTGCATTTTCACCTGGACATCACCCCATCCGTCTCATCTTGTCATCTTGTCAGCTGCAAGTAACTGTATTCTGAGCTCCTACATTTAAGACACAGCTCTAGCTTGTCCAGTCGCCCAATAGGCTGCAATTTTTTCTGATTCTAAGGAATTCCAATGTTTGGAACAAGAGGTTAATGCAAGGAGATCGATGAATGCCAGGATTAGGGATTTATTTTGCATGAATGTGCTTCAGTGCTTAACTCTCCTGATTCCCTGCATTATCCTGTCCAACATGTCTCAGGTGTGCATTTCCCCTCATTTGGTGAAACATAACTCAGCTGGGTGCCCTTTCAATCAGCCTCCCAGTGTAGAACACCAGCCCTCCAATCAGCCCTCAGAGCCCTCACCATTAGAGTCTCATCTCATTTTAATTTTGTGTTGCACCATTGCTTTGGGTTGGAAGATGTTGGTGCTGAGATCTCACTCCCAGACCAGCTTGAACCCTCCCTGTGTGTCTGTACAAAGCGCCCCTGGTGGGATCGGCCTGGAGGAGCTCAATTTCCAGGTTTCCCTACATCCAACAACTCTCAATCCTTTCCCTCCAATCCTTGAACCTTTGTGCTTGTGGTAGAAATCCCTGTGTTGCCCCCTGGATCTTTGGATCCCCTATATTGAAACCTCCTGACCAGTGAAACATATAGCATGCCCCTCCCCAGAACCCACCAATGGCCCCTATACTACCTTTTTCCCATCTGTAGGCTGCAGGTGCATCCCCCAACTGTGAGTATGCCATCTGCAAATGAACCTAATGCCAGAAAACCTCCTGGACCAAGACACATGGTATTATGACCACTCTCTGTGCACAATGTTCTGGGCACTACTCACCCTGAACCGACATGCTCTCACCCTCCCTGGACTGGGACAGGGACAGGGAAAGGGACAGTCTTTATGAGGTCAGCCATGTAAGCTCAAGTGCTTTTTCACACCGTGATCCTCCCATTCTGGCTCCAACTCACTTATATCCCTCCAGAAGAGACTCTTCCTCATTCTGGCCCGGAGGACGTCTCCCCTGCCGAACCTCACATTTCATGTTTCTAAGTTGAAGCTCTGATCACTATTGCCCCTTCCCGGTGGAGGCCTTGCACTGCGGCCCCTTCCACAACACCCCCATCTTACTGCTGTTCTGGTATGTAGAGCCTTGCCTTTGATAACCCGCTGAGAGCGATGTGGTGCCACCTGTGAAACCTGGCGCTGAGTTGAGATGCCACAGCGCTGCACAGTGAAAGATAGATGGACAAACCACGAAGTCATGAGTGAAGCGCTCGTTGCCAGGTGCACGTCGATGATATGCTGTTGTGAAGCACGTCGGCCTCATTAGACTCCAATTTTACCTCTTGAACCAGCAGGCTTTATAATGAGCACTCTTAAGAGTTACATGTATTCAAATGACCTTTCCGACATTGCGCGTTGGGAAACGCACTCCGCCATTGCAGTCCGGAGCAGACGATAGGAACCTGTTTACTGCCGACGTAAAATGGATTTTTTTCTTCTCGCGATATTTTCCGCTAAGTCCTGCCATGGGACCTGCCACTGGCAGGAGCGGAAAATCCCGGCAATTGAATGGTGGAGCAGGCTCAAGGGGTTGAATGGCCTATCCCTGCTCCAAATTTGTATGTTCATTTGTTTAATAATTGCAGTGGAATCGCCTATAGGGTGCACACAAACTAATACTGCATTTATACATGAGTTGTTGTTCTTAACATTAATGAACCATGCTGTATGTATATCGAACAATATTTGTAACCAGATGTCAACAATCAGCATTATAATTTAACTAGTACCTTTCTTTCATTGTTTGGTGCATTGATTGGTGAATCTTAAGGGGGGAAAGTATCCCCCTCTACCTGTTGACTCTAAGGCAGAGTCAGAGCAGGCATGTCATACAAGTTGTTCAAAATTCTTGTTTCCTACTGCAATTTACACAACACCTCACTGCAAAGCCAAATGCCATGAGCATCGGTGCACTGGATGCCTTGACTTGTGTGCTGGGTGACTTAATAGTGGATACCTGAGCAGGGTGAAATGATGTGGCTTTGTCCTGAGACACAACATCACTTGTTCACCAACCATTCCCCTGATGCCAGGTATTTTCTCATTGCAAGATGTAATTGGCTAAGCTGAGGACCTTGGCTAAGAGGGGTTCTGTTATAGAGAAATGTTGATCATCACAACAGCCTGGGTCAGGCAGTTATGCAGCACAGATGTGGGTTGTGGCCTACTCTAAAGGAATTACGCCCGCCCTTCTCCCAGGCAGCACGCCTGGTACACTCTCAAACCACTGCATGAACTCCTTTTTAGGGCAGGCCCATGATGTCTGAATTTCTGTACGAGGTAGTTTCAAGAGACCATGGTACCTCAGGTGTGTGCCTGCTTTCCAGCAGCACGGTCCATTTAGGTACCTGCCTCTTTCCTGTAATACAGTCCATGCAGGTTTGTGAAAGAGAAATATCCAGGTGTCCTGCTGACATGTGGATTCCAGTATCTGATGCACACTTGCAAGAACTGAATGAGTAGAAAGCAGGCACGCATCTGTATGGACTGCACTGCTGAAAAGTAGCCACATACATTCATGGATTGTACACTTTTGAGCATTCTCCACAAAAAAAAGAAACTGTATTGGAGTTCTATTCATGTTATTTGAAGACTTTGAATGAGGTTCCCACCTTTTTCAGGTGGGATTGTTGCCCACCGATATCTTGGCCCCAATAAAAATGGACTTTTGTAAGCATGAAGCAGTTCTTAGACCCCATCTCCATTATGCTGTTGACTGAAAACGGGATGAATAATTGGCCCATATCTTTTTCTGCCTTGACATATTCTGGAAGATAGACTCAAACAGAATCCTATTAATTAACAGAGCCCAAGTATTTCCTCTTTGAATAATAATCTCAAACTTAGTTATTCTGTCCATGGCAGCAGTTTCTTTGTCTGTCAGCGTTTCCGAATAAAGTTCATTAGTTTTTTGCTGAAGTAAATGGAGTCTCTTTCTCAATCAACTCCTGATATCACCAGCACTAGAGAGCTATTAAATTGTTTTATGTAATACAATCATCTGCTCTTTAATCTAACATTTGAACTAATCAATACAAAGTAGTGGATAATACTGTTCATGCTTTGACGCTTGTTCACAGCAGAGACCGAGTGACGGCATTAAATGGGCTCTAAATTTGCACTCCAAGTTTGTTGCTTCTCTATCTAAAAATCACTCAGAAATATTATCAAGCTACTTGCAGTTGTTGTTTCCATAGCTTCACACTCTTCCCTTGGAGAATAGTGTGAAGTAATGGAAGGACTTGCAGGCAGATGAGTGTGAACCGCTCCTTCCATGACAGTGACCACCTTTAGACCAGCCAATAGGAGTGCTTAGAGTGCCATGGAGGGTTTTAAGGTCTCCCTTAACCCATAGAAAAAGAGAATGTTGGAAGAGTCACCTGGTTGGGGAGTCTAGAACCAGGGGCCACAGTCTCAGGATATGGGGCAGGCCATTTTAGGACTGAGATGAGGAAAACTTTCTTCATTCAGAGGGCGGTCAACCTGTGGAATTCTCTACCACAGAAGGCTGTGGAGGCTGGGTCACTATGTTCAAGAAAGAAATTGATAAATTTTAAGATATAACGGGCATCAAGTATGGAGAGAAAGCGGGAATATGGCGTTGAGATAGAGGATCAGCCATGATCATATTGCATGGCAGAGCAGGCTCGAAGGGCCGAATGGCCTACTCCTGCTCCTAGTTCCTCTGTTTCTATGTTTCTATGTAGTACAGATTTTGAGTATGGCTGAAAAAAGCGACATGCTGTCGAAGCTTCTCATCTTGCACTCATCAGGACAGAGTCACAAGAAGACCAAGAATATTTATTGCTATATTAAGGAAAAATGGAAGAGTGTATTTATGACACAGCTACTAATATCAAACCAAGGAACATCTCCAGACTGGAGTATTCAGTGGGCAGACTCAATTTATATTGTTGACTATATTTAATACTGAGCTCACTAACAACACAGCTTTACACTAGTGTGCTTGTGCTCCAAACAGAAGTATAAATGTTACAGCATAAACAGGCCAGTCTACATCATCGCCTTTCTCCACATAAGCTATCTAGTCTTTAGTGTAAGGGTAAACAGCAGGTCAAACACAAAGCTCTGTGGAACATTACTCACCATGCCTGTGCACCCCAAGAAACTTGCTTTTACTCCTACCATTCCGTTTTTTGCCTTCCAACCATTGCTGTATCCATGTGGCTACACTTCCCTTAATCCCGTGCAACCTTATCATTGCCATATGTCTTAAAAATCATATAAACAGGAAGGCTGTTTATACTATCCTGTGCACAGATACGGCACAATGGCACAGAGAAAGGAGAAGAGGTTTCAATCTTTAAGATAGACTGTGACATCTGATCCAATTGCACAAATATACATGCAAAGTGTTGGCTAGCCTTTACGCTGGATGGTTCCTCAGGAGCATCCCAAACACAGCCTGCGATACTTTCTATGATATTGAACGAAGATCGTTTTGGGATCATATTCTACAATTTAGTTTGTTTTTTGCCAAAACTGAAATCCAACGTCCTCACATATCAAATACAAAAACAAATGTAATGAGATTGCAGTGGGACATGAACTTTTCATCACTTGAGCTGTAGCTATATCCAAAATTCCACCAGCGAAAATAAAGTGAAAGTAACAAAAATATAAAGTTTGCAGTGGTGGATGTAGAATTGTTTTGAAGGAGGAGCTGAGCTATATGGATACAAAGTGTATCCTTTGGGAGGATCTCATTGGGGCATTATGCCCAAGAAATGTTGATTTAACATTCAATTTTAGTACATTTTCCAGAATCTTTGCAGTGTATTGTAATTAACTGCCCTGCTTGTTTATATTATGTTCTTTCCAAGTGATTTAGTTTTTATTTTAATTTCGAGGTTTTTGTCCTTTCATTTAAATTCAACCCAATCATTCATCTTTACCACAAGTATGTGTTTTAAACCCATAAATAACGCCTTTGAACTTGCACCTATAGAACCCAAAGCAAACTAAGACAATTGGGCCAGGGGTGAAACATATAAACACACAAAATGTGAAGTATTGTGAAATGGAAAAAGAAAAATACCACAAAACAAATTATATTCTACAATCATTAAACGGATCTGTGGCTTGAATATGTTTGAAATCAGAAGAATTTATATGGAGCAAAATTAACTTTTTACTCAAGCTATGGGCTGTATTCTCCATACTCTTAAGTTTAAAGTAAAACTATCACTTATTTTCAGAAAGGAATCCCTTCAACTTCAACGTCCTTGTATCCAATTTTGTTTTGTGCAACCTCAAACATTCACTAATATTAATTAATTTCCAGCCACTTGTCCTCTACTTCTTCTTTTATAGCTTATGAACATTAAATGAAACTAAATTATTGCCAGCAAGTGTCCATCAGAGACATTAATCAGCAAGGGGAATTGAAAGTGTGCATGCACTGCAGTGCCACAAGAAAACTGCAATGAGAGAGAAACAATAGGCTTCAGTATTCTTTGTATAATGGACACCATGCATAGCCAATTGAAGCTTAAAGTATCTTCCACAGGTCTAAAAAGTGTTAGACAAAAAAATAGTTATCAACTTCTTCCAGGGCACCCACTCTGCTCCTGTAATTAATCATTTTGAGAATAAAGTTTAAACCACTAATAAAGAATCAATAAGATGCCTTCACTTGTGCATTCCATTCAGTTTTCATGAGAAAAACTGCAAAAATGCTCCCTTTGTTTATTTTATGTATATAGAGATAGCAATCTCACTGTCACGTAAATCATCAAGGTGCACCAAGTCAGAACTGTGCCTGCAGTGATGGTGAGGTCAGCAGCGACCACCCTCATTAGGATCCTACACCACATCATCCCTCTCTCAATGCAAATATGAGTGTTCTCTCTCCGGCTTTTGACTGTGTTGCCATGCACTAATTGCCTCTACTTTGATTCACAGGGAGCTCTGCCAAGCGACCGACACCCCCAGCCAGCCAGTCCCTCAAGTACATCCAGGTCCTCATCATCAGTCAAGGGGGCACCTCCTCCATTGAAGAGCTGGAAATAAGCAGCCTGGAAGACCCATCACAGCGCTTACCCACACCTTGCACCAGCGCAGTTTCACACCTCAGTGGGACCTAGATCCAGAGCAGGCTCAGGTTCACAATCTGGTGACCACTGCAAGGACACATGTCCTCAGCAGCAGGAGGCAGGTTCATGGGAGCTCATTGGCACTTGGAAGACTGCTGAGGATCAGGCATCTGTGAGGTCTGAGTTAAATGGCAAGTCTCTGGATTTGGCCTTCCAATTCATACTGGAGAGTCAGCAGAAGGCAGGGGAACATCACGCAGAGCTGTTGGAAGCCCTCAACAGAGTGGCACATGAGTCGGAGGAGTGCGTCTGCCTACTCTCTGATGAAGTGGTGCCAACATGTGCATGTATGGAGGGCTTCATAGGGAGGATGGTGGACACCATGGAGACCCTGGTTCGGCAGAATGTAGAGATGTGTGCAGACCTGCACTCCATCGCAGGAGCCATTGATGAGTTTCTGCAGCGACAATATGAGAGGGAAAAGGGGCACCTCAACGTCGCCCCAGATGCTCCTTCCCCACAAGGAGTCAGGCCGGGGCCATCTGGAGACAGAAGGGAGGACAAGTGGCAGTGGACACCCCTGGGTCATCCATTCAGAAACCTCAGGGGCTGTCCACTCCCTCTGAATCCCTTTTACCTGTGAGTCCCTCAACCTCGTCCTCTGTCACTGCAGAGGCAGCAGCTGGCCAATGAGTGATTCTAGAGGGAGAAATGTGTGAGTGTGGCAGGGCCCTTTGGAGCCTCGTGCAAGCATCCTCCCACGCACGTAGGTCCTTCCTACATCACAGTCACCTCAATGTCCTGAGCACTTTCAATGCTGCCTACTGGGGCTCAATTTCAGTGGTTATCTGAGTTGACCTGCATCTCCACCCACCCACCAATCACACTCACATGCAGCACCTGATCTCGCCCTCCACAACTCTTGTTTCACTCTCGATTTAGACAGGATGGTGATGATTCAGTTCATCATTTTCTTCCCTGTCCTTTCCCCTCCCCCAGTCGCCCATTTCCTTTCCCCATCGCTGTTAACCCCCCAGCATCACCTTCCACCCCTTCTCTGTGACCTACCAGCACAACTCTTTTTATTCGGGGATGCCCAGGTGAACAAGCAGTTCCCGGAAATCTCATCTCCATCTACATTAACTTCCCTAACTTCCTTCTTCTCCCGCCCCCAGGGTCATTGTCAGCCACCGGAGACCCCACTAGCCACCCTCGCCATCACTTTTATTGTTACCGTCAAACCCTCACCCGTCCAACCTACCGCCTCACTCTGATCTCGGTCATTCTCACCATTCCCTCACACCATGCCCACCCTCAGTTTGCTCTTTAGGAGGCTGTCATGGACTCACCAGAGCCCTCCCTTGCACGTTCACCTGGAAATCACCCACTCCAGATCCCTTCTCTCCTCGGAACCTCTTTCCCCCCCTTGTAATCCCTTCCCTCCCAACCCACGCTTAGCCCTTCTCCCCTTCCTGACTCCTTCAGATGCCCTTATTTCTTCCGTCACCCTTAATTTCCACCCCCCCAACTCCTTCCTCCAGCTCTACTTCTTCCCCCGCCCTTACTTCTTCCTCCACCTTTCTCCCTTCCCTCTCTGCACTCCTTCCTCCCCCCAGACTCCCTCCCCTCCCAACACTCCTTCCCTCTGGACTCGCTCCCCTCTTCACAATCCTTCCTCACCCTGGACTCCCTCCCCCTCCAAACTCCTTCCCCCCTCTGAACTTCTTCCCTTACACTTCCCGCCCCCCCTTACACATACATCCACAGTTACTATCTTCTCCCCTGTTGCTCCTCCCTCCCTCCATACTCCCTCTCCTGCAAAAACTCCCCCCCCAAACATCTTCATTACCCCCTCCCATCCTCACCTCCCCCTGACACCTTTGTTCCCCCCCATCCCAACTTCAGCCCCCATGGCACCCCTTCCTCTCCCAGTCGATCCTAGACCTTCCTCTTCTGCCCCCTGGTACATCTTCCTCTCCCAAACACAGCTAGGCCTTCCTCTCCAGCCCCTCAACCATCATCCTTTGTGAACAGACCCTCGACATCTACCTTCCACCATTGCTTCACAGCAGAACCATGTCCATGAGAATCCACCAGCGTGCCACCGACATTCCTCCAGTGTGCTGTTGCTCATAGACTCATAGGCGTTTATGGCACAGAAAGAGGCCATTCAGCCCATTGTGTCTGTGTGACGGCCAACAAAGATCTGACTACACTAATCCCATTTTCCAGCACTTGGCCCATAGCCCTGGAAGCTATGGCAGTGTAAGTGAATGTCTAAATACTTCTTAAATGTTACGAGAGTCTCTGACTCAGCTACCCTTTCAGGCAGTGAGATCCAGACTCCCACCACCCTCTGGATGAAAATATTTCTCCTCAAATCCCCTCTTAGCCTCCTACCTCTTACCTTAAATCTATGCCCCCTGGTTATTGACCCCTCTACTAATGGAAAAAGTGACTTCCTATCCACCCTACCTATGCCCCTCCAAATCTTATACACCTCTATCAGATCCCCTCTCAACCTTCACTGCTCCAAGGAAAGCAACCACAGCCTATCCAATCTTCCCTCATAGCTCAGACCCTCCAGCCCAGGCAGCAGCCTGGTAAATGTCCTTTGCATCCTCTCCAGTGCAATCACACCCTTCCTATAAAGTGGTGACCAGAACTGCAATAGTACTCCACTTGTGGCCTAACCAGCATTTTATACAGTTCTAGCATAACCTCCCTGCTCTTGTATTCTATGCCTCGGCTTATAGAGACAAGTATCCCATATGCCTTCTTAACCACCTTATCTATCTGCCCTGCTACTTTCAGGGATCTGTGGATATGCACACCAAGGCCCCTCTGATCTTCAGTACTTTCCAGGGTCCGACCATTCATTGTTTAATCCATTGCCTTGTTAGCCCTCCCCAGGTGCATTACCTCACAATTATCTAGGTTGAATTCCATTTGCCACTGCTCCGCCCACCTGACCAGCCCATTGATATCCTCCTGCAGCTTACGGCTACCCTCTTCACTACCACCCTACCAATTTTTGTTTCATCTGCAAATTTCTTGATCATACACCCTACACTTAAGTCCAAATCATTTATGTACACCACAAACACCACCAAGCCCAGCAGACCCCCACTGAAAACAGGCTTCCAGTCACAGAAACTTCCCTCTACCATTACCCTCAACTTCCTGCCTCTCAGCCAATTTTGGATCCAACGTGCCACTTTGCCTTGGGTCCCATGGGCTCTTACTTTCTTGACCAGTCTGCCATGAGGGACCTCATCAAAAGCCTTGCTAAAGTTAATGTAGATCACAGCAAATGCGTCACCCTCATCAACACTCCTGGTTACATCCTCAAAAAATTCAATCAAATTTGTCAAACATGACCTTCCCGCTAGTACCTCCCCTCTCTCTATATTAATTTCCTCCAATATTTCACAGTCCTCTGCCCTGATGCCTATACCTGCATTGTCCTTTTCCATTGTGAAGACCAATGCAAAGTATTCATTAAGGATTGTATCCATGTCTTCCAGGTCCACGCACAGATTACATGTCACAGATATATTCTGTCCCTCAGAATAATTTCTAGTAACTTTGCCATCACTGAGGTTAGACTGGCTGACCTGTAATTTCCTGGTCTAACCCTCCTTCCCTTTTTTAATAATGGGACAATATTGGCAGTCCTCCAGTCCTCTGGCCCCTCATCTGTGGCCAGAGAGGATTTGAAAATTACGACCAGGGCCCCTGATATGTCTTCCCTTGCATCACTCAACAGCCTGGGATACACCTCATCTGGGCCTGCGGATTTATCCACTTATAAGGCCGTTAAACCCGCTAGTACCTCTTCTGTATCTAAGTTAATTTCCTCTAATATTTCACAGTCCTTCGCCCAGATGTCTATACCTGCGTCATCCTTTTCCATTGTGAAGACCGACGCAAGGCATTCATTGAGAACTGTACCCACGTCTTTCGGGTCCATACACACATTACATCTATGGTCCCTATTTGACCCTACTCTTTCCCTAGTTATTCTCTTGCTGTTTATATGTTTAAAAACCCAATTTGGGTGTTCTTTTATTCCACCCAACAATGTTTTCTCAAGCACTCTCTTTGCTTTCCCAATTTCCTTTTTGATTTCCCCTCTGCACTTTTTATACTCCTCTAGGGACTCTGCTGCATTGAGCCCTTGGTATCTGCCATACGCTTCTCTTTTTTCTTTAATACTAAGCTTTATGTCCATTAACATCCAGGGTTCTCCAGACTTGGTCCCCCACTTTGTCTTTATGGGATAATATTTGCCATGTACTCTCGATATTTCCACCTTGAATGCTCTGACACAGTTTTATCTGCAAGTAGCTGCTCCCAGTCCACTTGGGCCAAATCGTATCTCATCTTAGTAAAATTAGCCTTTCCACAATTTGGAACTTTTATTTCTTTTCCATAAATATCCTAAATTAACTGAATTATGATCACTATCTCCAAAATGCTCCCCTACTGATTCGCCTTTCACCTGCCTAGGCTCATTTCCGAATATTAGGTCCAAAACTGACCCCTCCCTTGTCGGGCTTCCCACGTACTGGCTAAAAAAGTTCTCCTGGATCAAATTAAGAATTTTGCTCCCTCCCTACACTGCACACTGAAACTATCCCAGTTAAT
Source organism: Carcharodon carcharias (assembly GCF_017639515.1). Taxonomy (NCBI): domain Eukaryota; kingdom Metazoa; phylum Chordata; class Chondrichthyes; order Lamniformes; family Lamnidae; genus Carcharodon; species Carcharodon carcharias. The sequence continues at coordinate 174,495,091 of NC_054472.1, forward strand.
ATTTGCATAGTTAAAATCCCCTACTATTACTGACTTATTATTTTTATACTTCTCTGAAATTTGGTTACATATTTGATCCTTTATCTCTTCCTGACTGATTTGGAGGCCTACAGTATACACCCAACAACCTGTTTACCCCTTTTGTGCTTTTTACCTCTACACATATGGCCTCATTTGATGATCCTTCAAGGTATCAGCTCTCCTCACTGCTATAATAGATTCCTTGAACAATATTGTGACCCCCCTCCTCTTCTACCCCCCCTCTCTATCTCGTCTGAATACCCTATAACCAGGAATGCTGAGCTGCCAATCCTGCCCTTTTTTTAGCCAAGTCTCAGTCATAGCTATGATATCATACCCCCATGTGCATATCTGTGCCCTCTGCTCATCTGTCTTATTTCTCAGGCTGCTTGCATTAAAATATATTCCATTTAGCCTTGCTAAAGTCACTTCTTTCTTATCTAGCCTATGTTTCCTCTGCCTTCCAGACTCACTTACTCACGTTTTTGTGACTAGCTTTTGGGCTGCAGCACCTTCTACTCCTCAGATGTCTGCGATGTGAGCAAGGCCCTAGCAGTACGTTCCGACTTCTTCATGTCACACTTGTCAAGACATGTTCTGCACTGGCGCGTAATCACTCTGACGTGGGCAGATGACCCACCAGAGGAATGATTCCAGTGAGCTGGCCTTATAATGATATGCAGATGTATTACAATGAGGTTCCCAACATCCAACGGCGGGAAATGTGGCCCACCATTGAAGGACAGAGCGGACGATCGCAAACTGGTTTCATGACATGGTGAAACTGATTCCTGGCCTTCTCGTCATATTGTCTGCTCATGCTGCTGAGCATGCCCGACACCAGCAAGCATGGAAAATTCCACCCGTGGGAGATAATATGTTACAAGACCCACAGGTGCTGTGGATCCACATCAGGGTCCTGAAGATGACTTTCCATCCATTGATTTTCTAATAAGTCACATAGTTGCTTGTAAACTATGATATTAAAAAAACTTGCCCAGGGAACAAGCTACAGTTTATAATGCAATAAAAACAGAAAATGCTGGATCAGGCAGTATCTATGGAGGGAGAAACAAATGTAACACTTCAGGTCAGGTAGTACCACGCTCATGGAATTTTTTTTCATTCATTCATTAGGTGTGAGCATCACTGGCAAAGCCACCACTTGTTGCACATCCCGAACTGCCCTTGTGAAGGTGGTGGTGAGCTGCCTCCTGGAACTGCTGCGGTCCGTGTGGTGTAGGTGCTGTTCAGAATGGAGTTCCAGGATTTTGACTCATTCACATTGAAGGAACGATGATATAAATCCAACTCAGGATGGTGTGTTGCTTGGAGGGGAACTTGTAGGTAGCGGTGTTCCCATGGACCTGCTGCCATTCCCCTTCAAGGTGCTGGAGATCACAGGTTTGGAAGGTGTTGTCAAAGGAGGCTTGGTGAGTTACTGCATTGCATCTTGTAGATGGTACACATTGCTGCCACTGTGTATTGGTGGTGGAGGGAGTGAATGCCGAAGGTGGTGGATGGGGTGCCGATCAAGCAAGTTGCTTTGTTATTGTTGGTGTTGAAGCTTCTTGAGTGTTGTTGGAGCTGCACTCCTCCAGCCAGCGCAGGAAGCACTTTAATGACCTAAACAGAACAAGGTCCTCTACAAATGTTGCTGACCTGACTAAGGCCGTTGACACAGTAAACTGTGAAGGCCTGTGCAAGGTGCTGCACAAATATGGCTGCCTTGAAAAGATGATCAGGTTCATCACTCAATTTATGTTGGTATGATGCCAGTGTGATGCACAATGGTGCCTCATCAGATGCGTTTCCTGTCACCAATGGCAATAAACAAGGCTGTGTAATGGTTCCAGTTCTGTTTGCCATCTACTTTTCAGCCATGCTCTTGTGTGCAATCAAAAATCTTGACATAGGAGTGCACATTCAGTTCAGGTTTTCAATTATTTGTTTGGCTGGGGTAACAGTCATAGTTTGATGTAGGGGTTAACAATCCATTCAAAGGCTTCAGCTGATGCAGTGTGAATGGTTGTGATGCCACCAGGAATGGATCCCTCAGGGCAGAAGTTCCGGTATGTGGGCAATGGTCTAACTTGGATGGCCCAGTTTGAGTTACTCCCCATGTTCTACTTGTGGAGAAAGCAGCCACATCTCTGACCTGTCCTCAAGCAATTGAGGGTTGTACAGATTTCCTGGGACTTCACCACTTGGGTCATTTATCAGGTTGTGGTTGGTGATGTTTGCAGTAAACCAGGAGGTACTTCATCAAGAGGTGGGGCTGTTGTCAGTGTGTAGGGCGTGGAATGTATTCCAGTAGGGACAATGGGATTTCAGACTTATGCATGAGTTTTGGTTTGAAGTCCCATGTCACTGATTAGGAAACATTCCCATTGTCACATCTGGTGATCATAGGGCATATTATATGGCATTCATTGTAGATCTCTAACACTCCATTGGTCAGGTTTCATCAGCCAAGATGGAAGTGGGCATCCCTTGGCTCTGAGCACTCACCCCCTTGGTGAGCTTACGGGTCTAAAGATATTAGGAAACTTGGATCATTTCAGGACAAAAATATCAGGGCACGCTCCCAGGGATCTTGCACACACATGCAGAAAACTTCTGTTTATGGTTGCACACAAGCTAAACATGGATGAAGTGGAAGTCCTTACGACCTATAAATACTTCTGTGTGATCTGAAGGTGCCTGGATTGCCATGTATGTGTATTCGATGACACCCTACACTTGTTGGAAGCTAACCTGAGCTGCAAACCCAAGCAGCAATTCATCCTGACTGGTGTGATTGCAGGCTCTGTTGAAATAATTGCCGGTCCTGGAAAGTGAGCCATCAGTCATGTAATCATCCACTGCAAATCCTGATTGTATTTCTAGAATAGCCCTGGAAGGATCCAGAGATAAAAAGGTTGAGGGAAATGATGGGAACTTTGACAGCACTGGTAAAACATGAGCAACAGGTCCAGCAGTGATCTTCGAGGATGCTGCAGATGTCTCCCAACAAACACATGGCAACTTGATCCTCCTGAAAAACTGCTGCCCAGACATCTCAAGGAAACTGCCTCCACCTGTTGATCATGTTTCATAGGTGGGGCTTCCTGTGAGCTGTTGCTCTCTACTTTACTGCTCTCCTGTCAAAAATCTGCCAAGCTGTCAAAGAATTGTCAAAGAACATCCACAGCTATCAAAGCTGTAAAAGCTGTCAAAGAACTGTCAAGCTGTCAAAGAACTGTGAAACCTGTCAAATAACTGTCAAAGCTCATTTGAACTGTCAAAACGCATTGGAACAGTCAAAGCTGTCAATAGATTTAACTCTGCTAGGCTTTAAATTTAAATAAAAGTCCAGAGTTTAAAAAAAATCAGTGCTTGATATTTTGTTCTATCTGCTGACATAAGACTGAGGGCTCTCATTACAGGATTTGCACTGTAATGACCAATTTTACAAACTAGCATTATCACAATGGGGTGCCTGTTCAATGAGCATTTTCATTTACAGTTCCAAGTGTTTGTTTTCATAAGATATTAGTTGAAGGAGTTTCAATGTATTTTTTTTCATCTATGCAAGTGTTTTTTGCTTAAACTAGTGACATAAGACCATAAGACCATAAGACATAGGAGCAGAAATTAGGCCATTTGGCCCATTGGGTCTGCTCCACCATTCAGTCATAGCTGATAAGTTTCTCAACTCCATTCTCCCCCCTTCTCCCGGTAACCTTTGATCCCCTTACCAATCAAGAACCTATCTATCTCGGTCTTAAATACACTCAATGACCTGGCCTCCACAGCCTTCTGTGGCAGTGAATTCCATAGATTCACCACTCTCTGGCTAAAGAAGTTTTTCTTCATCTCTGTTCTAAAAGGTCTTCCCCTTCCTCTGAGGCTGTGCCCTCGCGTCCTAGTCTCTCCTACTAATGGGAACATCTTCCCCACGTCCACTCTATCCAGGCCTTTCAGTATTCTGTAAGGTTCAATCAGATCCCTCCTCATCCTTCTAAACCCCATCGAGTGTAGACACAGAGTCCTCAAACGTTCCTCATATGTTAAGCCTTTCATTCCTGGGATCATTCTTGTGAACCTCCTCTGGACCCTCTCCAGAGCCAGCACATCCTTCCTGAGGTACGGGGCCCAATATTGCTCACAATATTCTAAATGTGGTCTTACCAGAGCCTTATAAAGTCTCAGCAGCAAATCCCTGCTTTTATATTCTAGTCCTCTCGAAATAAATGCCAACATTACATTTGCCTTCCTAACTACCGACTTAACCTGCAAGTTAACCTTAAGAGAATCCTGGACTAGGAATCCAAAGTTCCTTTGCACTCCAGACTTCTGAATTCTCTCCCCATTTAGAAAATAGTCTATGCCTCTATTCTTCCTACCAAAGTGCATGACCTCACACTTCCCCACATTGTATTCCATCTGCCACTTCTTTGCCCATTCTCCTAACCTGTCCAAATCCTTCTGCAGCCTCCCTGCCTCCTTAATACTACCTGTCCCTCCACCTATCTTTGTATCATCTGCAAACTTAGCCAGGATGCCCTCAGTTCCTTCATTTAGATCATTAATGTATAAAGTGAAAAGTTGTGGTCCCAACACTGACTCCTGCGAAACTCCACTAGTCACCGGCCGCCATCCTGAGAAGGACCTCCTTATCCCCACTCTCTGCCTCCTGCCAGGCAGCTAATCTTCTATCCATGCTAGTACCTTGCCTCTAACACCATAGGCTCTTATCTTACTGAATAGCTTCCTGTGCGGCACCTTGTCAAAGGCCTTCTGGAAGTCCAAGTAGATAACATCCATTGGCTCTCCTTTGTCTAACCTGCTCATTACCTCCTCAAAGAATTCTAACAGATTTGTCAGGCATGACCTCCCCTTAATGAAACCATGCTGACATTGCCCGATTTTACCATGCACTTCCAAGTATTCTGAAATCTCATCCTTAATAATGGACTCTAAAATCTTACCAATGACCCAGGTCAGGCTAATCGGCCTGTAATTTCCCGTCTTTTGCCTCACTCTTCTTAAACAGGGGGATTACATTAACGATTTTCCAGTCCTCTGGGACCCTCCCTGACTCCAGTGATTCCTGAAAGATCACCACTAATGCCTCCACTATCTCTTTAGCTATCTCCTTCAGAACTCTGGGGTGTAATCCATTTGGTCCAGGTAATTTATCCACCTTCAGACCTTTCAGTTTTCCTTGCACCTTCTCCTTGGTAATGGCCACCATACTCACCTCTGCCCCCCAACTCTCTTGAACTTTGGGGATGTCACTCGTGTCTTCCACTGTGAAGACTGATGCAAAGTACCTATTCAGTTCCTCCGCCATTTCTTTGTTCCCCACTACTACTTCTCCAGCATCATTTTCCAGTGGCCCAATGTCCACTTTTGCCTCTCTCTTACCCTTTATATATCTAAAAAAACTCTTGCAATCCTCTTTTATATTACTGGCTAGTTTACCCTCATATTTAATCTTCTCCCTCCTTATTTCTTTTTTAGTTGTCCTCTGTTGGTCTTTGTAGGCTTCCCAATCCCCTGGTTTCCCACTGCTCTTCGCCGCATTGTATGCTTTCTCTTTAGCTTTTATGCTGTCCCTGACTTCCCTTGTCAGCCATGGTTGCCTCATCCACCCTTTAGTAAGCTTCTTCTTCCCAGGGATGAATTTTTGCTGTGTCTCCCAAATTACTCCCAGAAACTCCTGCCATTGCTGTTCCACTGTCTTTCCTGCTAGGCTTATCTCCCAGTCAATTCTGGCCAGCTCCTCCCTCATGCCTCTGTAGTTGCCTTTATTCAACTGTAATACAGTTACATCTGATTCCAGCTTTTTCCTCTCAAATTGCAGGGTAAATTATATCATATTATGGTCACTTCCTCCTAAGGGTTCCTTTACCTTAAGTTCCCTTATCAAATCTGCCTCATTACACATCACTAAATCTAGAATTGCCTGTTCCCTACTGTGCTTCACCACAAGCTGCTCCAAAAAGCCATCTCGTAGACATTCCACAAATTCCTTTTCTTGAGATCCACTACCAACCTGATTTACCCAGTCTACCTGCATATTGAAATCCCCCATGATCACTGTAACCTTGCCTTTCTTACACACCTTTTCTATCTCCTCGTGTATCTTGTACTCCACATCCTGACTACTGTTCGGAGGCCTGTACATAACTCCCATTATGGTTTTTTTTTACCTTTGCGGTTCCTCAACTCTACCCACACAGATTCTACATCATCTGACCCTACATCATTTCTTGCTATCGATTTAATTTCATTTCTTAGTAACAAAGCAACCCCACCCCCTCTGCCAACCTGCCTATCTTTTCGATAGGATGTAGATCCTTGGATATTTAGCTCCCAGTCCTGATCCCCTTGCAGCCATGTCTCTGTGATGCCCACCACATCATACGTGCCAATTTCAATCTGCACCAGAAGCTCATTTACCTTATTTCATATACTGCATGCATTCAGATACGAAACCTTCAGTCCTGTATTTCCCATCCCCTTTCTCATTGTCATCCTTTTATCTGATATGCTTGAAGTTAGATTCCTAGCTCTTTCCAAACACTCTGTCCTATTTTGTGTTCTGGGGACTTTAATAGCCTCACCTAGGCTCTCTTTTCTTTTCAGTTTTTTCATAATTTTCCATGAAGTTGAATCCACCCCCCCACCCCCCCTACCCCCGCCCCCCCCACACCTAACCTGCTGCTTTGTTTCCCATTAGTCATACTTCTTGGAGTTTTACCCTTCCTTCCCCCCCACCCCCAACTTTCTAGTTTAAAGTCCTGTTGACCACCCTATTTACCCTTTTCACTAGAACATTGGTCCCAGATCGGTTCAGGTGGAGACCATCCCAACGGTACAGATCCCTACTGTTCCAATTCTGATGCCAGTGCCCTACGAAATGGAACCCCTTTTTCACATCATGGGCAGAATTTTCCCATTGGCGTGTGGGGATGGGCCCCACACGTCCGCGCGTAAGATGACACGTGGTGAGGTCGGGCGAGTGTCCTAACATCACCACATGCCATCGTGATATTTCGTTGGGCAGGCATATGACGATATCCAATGTGCATCCTCCATTAATTAATGGGTCACTTAAGACTCAACAATCGATGCTGATTTTTTGGAGCCCGTGCAATCTTCAGGTTGGCGCACTGGTGCAACGGCCAGGCGGGTAGAACACATTTGTATAAACCTCATCCATGGGCGAGATAAGAGGGCTCACTGGGGTGGCGAGTGTGTTCTCTCAAGTATTGATTTTTAAGAGTCACTGCAACTTGCCTGTGTGATCTGCAATTCTTCAAAACACATCCCAGCAGCTTTTTCTGGACTCTTAACTTTCAGGTCAGCACTCTGCACTGAGGAGTCTTTTTTTGGGCCTGCAGGTTTCAGGAAGCCTTCCCATAGCCTGGAAATGAGAGCTGAACTGCCCACTGGAGGCACCTCCTCCTCTGAGGAAGGGAGGGCTAGAAGGGGGAGGAGGCCAGGAGTGTGCATTCAGCCTCCAAGGGAGCCACCTTTGGGAGGACAGGCGCAGGCACAAGGGGCGCAGGGCCAAGAGGTAGACCAAGGCGAAAGGGGCTGCAGAAGATGCTACTTTCCTGCTGCCAGTGTTTACAGGCGGCAAGGCAGCTACCTCAATATGTCTGAGGTGTGGTGCCGAAGGAGGCCCCATCTCTCAAGGGATACAGTCAACTATACCTGTCAGATGATTGGGCCTGAGATCTCCTCTAATTGTGTGGTCAGTGGCTCTAAAAGTCACAGCTGCCCTCAACTTCTACGCCTCTGGCTCCTTCCAATGACCGTCAGCCACTATTGTTGGGACCAGGCAAGCCAGACACAGCGAGCCAGAGGTTTCACGGCGATTGCTGGCTTCCCCCACATCCAGGGTGCAATAGACTGCACACATGTGGCCATCAAGGCACCAGCAGGTGAGCCCAGTGCCTTCGCCAACAGGAAGGGCTTCCACTCCATGAATGTGCAGATAGTGTGTGATCACAGGATGCTGATTCTACAAGTCTGTGCAAAGTACCCAGGCAGCTCCCACGATGTCTACATCCTCAGACACTCCCAGGTGCTGGGGCTCTTCAGTGCTCCAGCCCAGCTTGATGGATGGGTGCTGGGTGATAAGGGCTATCCCCTCAGAAGGTGGCTCATGACGCCTCTCCGCCACCCAAGAACAGAAGTTGAGCAGCGGTACTATAGGAGCCACGTCTCCACAAGGGCTGTGGTGGAGACAGCCATCGGTCTTTTCAAGACGCGCTTCTGATGCCTGGACCGCTCAGGGGGCACACTCCAGTACCCCCCAGATCATGTCTCGGTGATGGTGGTTGCATGCTGCGCTCTCCACAATCTTGTGCTGGAAAGGGGGGGATGGTGGACAATGAAGACATCGACACAGTGGCTGCGGCTGCACACGATAAGTCCAGCAGTGAATCCGAGGATGAGCACACACAGGGAAATGCTGAGGGGGTAGATGCTGACCTGGGCATACTGCAGGGAGGTAGGGATGCCTGGGAGGCTTTAATCCAATGAGCCTTCAGCGAGCACACCACAGATGGTCCACCAGGCAAGCCTGGGCTGTAGGCTCCATACTCGATATCTAAGTCCAAATCTTCCAGGTTGGGAACAGTAACTAAGGGCCTTGTTAATAAAGCTGAATATCCCACAGTGCACTCCTAACATTTTTGGAAACCATATACATGCAGAAGAAAAGAGCCATCCTCAGCCATGGTCACATGTCTGAATTTAATATCACAGGCAAAGAAACCTAATGAAACAAAATGACAAGGCTGTTTGAAATCAAAGGAAATCATAAAGACCTCATCTCGGGCCAACACAAAAGGACCAGTTTAAACCCATGGTGTGCCTAAGGTGCCTTATGTTTACGTTTCTGGGTGCTATGTCTTGGTGCTGCCCCATCGCATAGAGTGGCACCTGAGACAGCCTGCTGACCCTGCTGTCCTGTTGGCCTTGATGACCTTAGTGGCCTTCTGGCCCGTGGAGCCTGTGCTGGCCCCGCCTGGGAGGGCTCTGCCAGTTCCACAGCTGGCATCTCCCTAGTTGTCGCAGCCTCACCGGATGCTATGGTCACTGGGAGAGGGACGGAGGAGCTGCCGCCCTCATCCGGAGCACCCTGAGAGGTGCCCGGAGAGATGACAGATAGCTGCTGCGCTGACGTGAGGCCGCTTTGGACCTCCCTCTCACCGTGAATAGATGGGAACTATGCTGGGAAACTTGGTGCTCAGACCATCTCCCACACTGGCACTGACCAGCTGATGTTAATGCCGATGTGAGGGCTTGTTGGTCAGAGCACACCCCCAGGAAGCCCTGATGGGTCTCCTGGAGGAGACTCTCCACGTGAGCTGCCACTCTCTCCATGGAGGACGCACGGTGCTTGGACACATGGCTCATTGCTTCGGCGATCATCCGCGTAGACTGCTCCACCACGGAGACCGAGCCAAGCACATGTATCTCCCCCAGATGCACCCACACACCCGGCCGCATTTCCTGATCCTGCTGGGTTGCAGACAACTCCAGAGGCACATCATCAGGCACCAACTGAGCATGTGCTGGTCCCCTGCAGTCCATCAACTGCTGGCACCATGGGCACTCTCTGTCTCTGCCAGCTCCTCCAACACCTGTGCAGTGCCCATACCACTGTGCGCCAGGACACTAGCCGATGTTCAAATTCCCACCGAGGTGCTAATATCTGCACTGCTGCCTGTCTCGCAGAGATGTTGTTACGCAGCTGAGAATTCAGGCCCCTCAGGCGTTGGAGGGGGCCTCTGCTTCTCCTCCTCCTAGGCCTGCTCCAATGATGCTGAAAGGAAGAACAAGACATTGGATCAGTTAATGTGGAGAGAATGACAAAGTGCATCCATATCCCCTGGATCATTATGCGCTCATCTTTCCATAACCAATGGTCAAGCCATGTTGCAAAATTAAATCAATTAGCATTCAGCACTACTATGGCTGTTGGGATAACAATGCTGACCTCACTGTTGGGCATAAATACCTGGCCGTGGCACCCCAGCCTCACCGACACCAATGGACCTGGGCGCATGGCGCCTCTCCAAATCCAGAGCCGCCTCCTCGAACCGGCTAAGAATGGTGATCTACACCTGGCCACTGCCAGTCCTCACACACTCTGCCGCGTTATGAGCATTCTTTTCCTGAAAATTAGAGACGAGCATTGATTAGTGAAAATTGCACATGGACTCACTTCGCGCAAGGCCCAACCCAACCAGAGTGGAACATATCAGGCCTCCAGTGACTCCTCACCCCACTGCTGTTGAACACTCACACAAAGATGCTAGGCCTGTTCCCCACGCACCCCGCCCCCTGACCCTCACACCCACCTTGGACACATGCTGCCTACATCACATTAGACACCACATGGTATATCCTTCCATAGCAAAGAGGCGCAAGCACATGGAGCGCAGAGCGCAGCAGATGGTTTGGTGCCGCTCCACCTTGAAGTTCCCCTCCCAGCATGTCATCACCCTGACTTGGACATGGCCTGCAGTTCAAGCACAGCACCTAGGTGCAGCTCCTCCAGGTTGCCCCCAAAACAGTCATGTGTGACTCAGTGTGACATGCTGTGGGAGCAAAACACATCTCTTCATGACCCTCTCAGGCTGACCTTAGCATGGGCAATATTTGCTAGCCTACCCAGCAAAGGACACATGCCATCAATGATTCAATGTAGTCACTATCCTCAGACATGGGGGAGCGGGAACAGCAGGGGCGGGGTAAGCCAATCTGCTGGGTTAAATGACCAATGCCAACATGGTACTCACCCTGCCAGAACGCAACAAGTCGTTGAAGCACTGGTGAGACTGGATCCAGGTGCGCCGCAACACGTCGTGGGAGCTCACCACCTCTGCCACCTCCTCCTAGGCACGTTTCATCATGTGCGTGGGCTTCCTCCTCCCACCCTGGGGAACCAGCATCTCCTGCCACGCTGACACATCCTCGAGGAGACCAGCAAGGCAGTCATCCAAAAAACGAGGAGCACACTGTCTCCCCACCCTACCCTCCAGCCTGGCCTGCCCCGATGGCCTACCCTCCAGATTTGCATGAACTTCATTGCTCCTCCGCACAGCCCTTTGCCCAGCCATTGTGAGCAGCTTTTCTGAGACTGCCAGGGCCTTCCTTCATACGGGCCACCGGGTCTCCATTGGACCCGGCGGCCTGAGCACACCCGCCGCTGCCTACCCATTCCCACTATGCACGGGAGTCGTGAAGTACGCTGGGATGGCCTTAATTGGCCCACCCACATAAAATGGCTGCGCGGACCCGATCTTGAGCGGTGATCGGGTCTGCGCCCACTCCCACTCTGCCCACTCCCACCAACCAGAAAATTCAGCCCTATGAATAGACACATAACTTTATTTTATGTCAGCATAGCTTCTGAGGTTTGACCATAGTGGATACTAGGTGAGTTGCCATGGAGGGGTTAAGAATAAAAGGTGGTGGGTGAGGGGCACGGTTTGGCACAGTGGCTATAAAGGGCCATGGGGCTGTAAGGGAGGCATGGGGGTGTGAGTGGCCCTAGGGGGCTGGTGGGGACATGTATTTACACAGTTTGGTATGCATGGAGCATTGCACTGTGCAGGGGGGTGGGGGCATTGAGGGGGAGTGAGGGGTGAGGAATCATTTTTATTGAATTCAACAAAGTGCTGGAGCACTGAAGCAAGCCTTCGACCTGTCAGGAATTCTCCTGTCTCTGCGGACCCGACCTGGCAGCAAAAACCTCTGTTCATCTCTCCACAGATGCTGCTAGACCTACTGGGTATTTTTAGCACTTCCTATTTTTATCACCAGATTTTATCACCTATTTTTATCACTCCCAGCTTTTCTCCTCAATCGTGCCATGGGATCTTTCCACATCCAACCCAGCAGGTAGATGGGGCCTCAGTTTAGTATCTTGTCCAATAGGCAGTATTCAGACAGTGCAGTGCATCAGCCTTGATTTTATTTTTGTGCTCAAGCCCTAGAGTGGGATTATGAGCCCCAAGCCCTTTGATTCAAGGGTGAGTGTGCTATAAACTGAGCCACAACTGGCAGACATAATTTGCAATTAATTTCTAGACAGCTTTGTGCTATGGACTCACGACTACAATGAATTGGATTTAAGATGTTAAAACTCATTTTGTGCAGCATGTCTATTTCCACTTGGGAGAGAAACATTCATCCCATTAGCCTGGGCTAGATTCAAGCTCAGTTCCCAGAGGTGAAAGCATAGCATACTAATCCACTATGCTACAAAATACTGTAATTGTAATAGAAAATCTATAATGCATTGGACATTTTGATTTTATGTAGTAACACATTATCTGTAAAATGGATTAATTCCACAGGATGAAAACTGGATTTGTTTCAGCTCTGTATAAAATATTTTGAGGTTAAAAAAATCAACTATTTTTTGATTATCCTTGGCGGGGTTGAGGTAACTGGAAACTATTTGGGGGTTAGATTGGCTCCAGGTGGTGATGAAAGAGTAGGATTAATCAATTCCCTGTGATACCTACAGCACTCAGGACACCACTGACCATTGACCACCAAATCTGGCTCAATAACAAAAGCACAATGGATAGATCTGTCACTGAAAGGTAGGGTTCTACCAGTTGAGCTCCAGATAGCTCAGTTGGGAGACTAGGTATCTATCTAGTTAATTGTGTTGCAGTTTTAGATTGTTATGCTAAATTATTTTTCTTAACCACCCGCAAAGGTAAGCTCTCACTCCCAATTGTCTGAGGAAGCTTTAATCCACCCAATATCTAACTAATTTGTCATGAGTCCAGGGATGGCACAGAAAAGGATTGTGAACTGTTCATTGACTTCAGAAAGCAGTGGAATAAACAATTCACTGGAACATTGTTGAGGTTATAAACTGTCAAACACATTTGTTGAACAGAAAACAGATAAACGAACAGAATTAGTAAGATTTGAGGAGTTAACAGGTTGACTATCTCTCCTTGGAAAGTCAAAAATAATGAGCAGTTGCATCTGCTGTGCTAATCTTTATTACGCACTATTTTACACGCGATCCCTGAATATTAATCCTTAACTGGATCTTTGCTCCTACACGTCCACAGATGCATCTTATCTTGCCTATCTCACTCTCTGATGGCTTCAGAGAACTCCCAATTTGAATAAGACAGGCTTATAAAGGGGCAAAACATTAATGTTTCATGTTCCTGCTAATTATGGGTGTCGTTGGGACTTATTTATGTGGGAAGCCCCCAACAAGTAACCGTGGTGTAATATACCCATGCTGCCAGAAGCTCTTGCGTTTGCCACCCATCTGGAAAAGGGTCTACCCAGGCCTCACACCTTTCTCAAGACTCCTTCTGTGACTCCATTGACCCACCTGTAAGTGGTCAATACTTAATTTTTTTTAAGAATCTGAGCCCCGGCATTTTACTACACCATTCAGATGAGCTCCCAGCAGAGGAATGAGGTCCAACTGAGTGGCCAAGAAAATTCCATCCCAATGTAAGTTAAATATATCCCTAACTCAAAATAAGCTGCCAAACAAATATATTACTCAATCAGGGTCAGAAATTTTGGCACCTTCCATAGATTTTTAGGACCAGCACCTTTATTCTGCAGCTTTGAGTACCAGGGCTATTTTATGATTTTTAACCCCATATATAGCATGACAGAAAAAAAGTAGTCTGTATAGTGACACATATGGACAGAAACTATTTTCATAGTCACAGGATGGTTGTGGCTGAACACTCAGTGGCATTCTCAATAATACTCTGTGCTGATGTTTTAACTTTGATAATTCACTGTGCACACCTGGAGGTGTCTAAGGCTTGTGCCTGAGTTAAAAGAGAGTTTTGGGTAAGGGGAAAGGAATAACCCTGCAGGAAGTTAATCTACAGTGCAGATCAGGGAAACAGAAACCCTATCTGTGTGGATTTTCTAGTAGCTTGGTTTGGAGAATGCTAAGTGCGTTGATGGAATGCTGGCATGTATCTTATTTTACCAGACCAAAAAAAAATATTGTTAAAACATTATTTTCTTTTTTAAATTAAATTATAAGTGAAACACTAAGTATTTTTCATTAGTCATATAGGAAACATTAACAGAATATTACACTGGCACATTATTAGTAGATATGGTGGAAATGTTTGCTGTGAAGTCGTTGTAGCCGAGGATATTATCAAGCTTCATGAATTTTTAAAGCACAAAGATGTTACTTGCATTGCCAAGGTCGTTGCGCATTATCTGGAAGAGATTATCTACTATAGCAAATGAAGTTATAAATTCACCCGTACCATTATTTTAAAATAAGCTGTAAAACAGAAGGCAATGGCTGATAATAATTTCTATTATAAATTTTCTTTAGGATAGCAGGTTTCTGGCACTGGTCAGAAATCAAGGACACATTTTAAAATATTATACACTTATAGGATGAGGTGAAATTTATCTTCAGCAATAGTTAGAACGGGGCTTATGGTGAGCCAGCAGTTGGATTTACACCTTGCATTGCAGTGTAAAGTGAGTTGTCAATTCGCAATTAACTTGTTTTGTGCCACTGGTATATACCAGTTTCTTCACCATCATACATGGCTTATTTTTCATAAACTTCCATCTTTATATGAACCTTTCAGCAAAATCTTTTTCATTAAAAGCATAAATTTATTTTTAATTTGTTTTGTTACTGATGTTGAATTGGATTACAATGGAAGTGAGGAAGTAGCTATGGAGTGAAACAGCCTAAAATAGGTAAAAAAAAATAAGTGATGTTAGATATGAATGTAAATTTTCACTCGACCTGATAAGCATTTGAAATTAAACAGGACATACTCTCGGAATGCTTGGCTCACAAAAATACTCTCCGAAAAAATAAACTGCAACAAGGTTCAGTGCAGATTTAATTCAGAGCACCATGCACATTTCTGGTCTCCATAATACAAAAATGATATATTTTGCAAGGAAGGAGGTGCAAAAGGATAGATAATACCACAATTGAGAGATCGGCCTGAACTTTCAAATGATGGAGACAGGACTGGAAGCAACGGCCCTGCAATTTCCTGCAGCTGAACCACATGCCAGTCTCCTACCACGATCACACCTCCAGGTCATTTTCCTTCTGGGCTGAGGATCGGGGGAGGGAGGGGGGTGATGACTGCTTGCCCGCAAGCAGTGGGTAGCCTATTTGGCCAATTAAAGGATTTATTAAGAGCATTTAGAACCATAGAACCATTGAAAAGTTACAGCACAGAAGGGGACCATTTGGCCCATCTTGTCCATGCCAGCACGAGGACAACCAGGTGCCCTTTCTAATCCCACCTTCCTGCACCCGGCCCATTGCCCTGCAGCTTACAGCACTTTAGGTGCAGGTCCAGGTACTTTTTAAAAGAGTTTAAAGTTTCTGCCTCTACCACCAACTTGGGCAGCGAATTCCAGACACCCATTACCCTCTGCGTAAAAAAAGTTCTTCCTCATGTCCCTCCTACACCTTCTGCCACTTATCTTGAATCTATGTCCACTGGTTCTAGAATTCTCCACCAAGGGAAACAATTTTATCCTGTCCACTCTATCTATTCCCCTCATAATTTTGTACACCTCAATCAAGTCACCTCTCAGCCTTGTTTGTTCCAAGGAAAATAACCCCAACCTATCCAATCTTTCCTCATAGCTACACTTTTCTAACCCTGGCAACATTCTTGTAAACCTCCTCTGCACTCTCTCCAGAGCTATTATGTCCTTCCTGTAATGTGCTGACCAGAACTGCACAGAATATTCCAGTTGTGGCCTCACCAGTGTTTTATACAATTCCAACATTATATCCTTACTTTTATATTCTATACCTCTGCCAATGAAGGAGAGCATTCCATATGCCTTCTTTACAACCTTGTCTACTTGAACTGCTGCCTTCAGGGACCTGTGTACTTGTATGCCAAGATCTCTCACTTCATGTACCCCTCTTAGTATATTCCCATTTATTTTGTAATTCCTGTAACTGTTTGACCTCCCTAAATGTATGACCTCACACTTCTCTATGTTAAAATCCACCTACCACTTTACCACCCACTCCACCAACCCATCTTTATTGTTTTGGAGATTATGGCTATCCTCTACACTATCCACTACTCGGCCAATATTTGTGTCATCTGCAAATTTCCCAATCGTGCCCCCCACGTTCACATCCAAATCGTTAATATATAACACAAACAGCAAGGGTCCCAACACCGAGCCCTGTGGAACACCACTTGAGACAACTTTCCATTCGGAAGGGCGTCCATCGACCATTACCCTTTGTTTCCTGTTACAAAGCCAACCTTTTATCCAGTTTGTCACATTACCCTGAATCCCATGAGCTTTTACTTTCCTGACCAATTTGCCATCTGGGATCTTGTCAAATGCCTTGCTAAAATCCATGTGCACAACATCCACTGCACTACCTTCATTAACCCTTCTTGTCACTTCCTCAAAGATTTCAATCAAATTTGTGAGGCAAGACCTTCCTTTAACAAATCCATGCTGACCATCCCTGACTAGTCCATGCCTTTCCACATGACAGTTAATCCTAACTCTCAGGATTGATTCTACTAATTTGCTCACCACTGATGTAAGACTAACTGGTCTATAATTGTTTGGCATTTCCTTTGATCCCTTTTTAAACAATGGAACTATGTTTGCATTTCTCCAGTCCTCTGGTACCTCCCCTTTCCTCACACTGAATAGAATTTTCTAGTCTACGTTGCAGGCCCTCCCCCACTGAGGCTGAAACACAGTCAGGTGATGGAGGCAGCCTCCCAGCAGCAGACCAGGAAAGGAGGCTTGGAGGGCAGCATTCCATCCACTCGAGGACCCATCTCCCGACACCAGCTTCAGCCGTAGGACCACAGCTGCAACCACTGGTCATCCAGTGGAGGTGTTGCCAGCCTGCTAGTTGTGGCCTTTTAATGGTAAAAACTTTTAAAATCTCTTCAGAGGATGCCTCCATCCTGACATGTCCTCTCTCTGTCTCTCTCTCTCTTGCTCTCTCTCATTGACAGATCCCACCTCTGATGGTGGGCTGTAGATGTATCAGTTCTGGAGGGCCTCCGTTGGCCCTCCAGCCTTCGGAGGCTGCATGCCCACCATCCTTCTTTGGACAGAGCTGTGCCCTGGCCACTAATTGGCCTTCCTATCAAAAATCACATGTGGCATCAAATGCTGACACAAATGGGGTCAGGACCTGGAAATTCACCTGACATCAAGGCCCAAAACAAAAATTCAGCCCATTCTATCAGGAAAGACTGGACAAGTTGGGGCTCCTCTCACTAGAAAAGAGAAGGCTGATGGCCTGATGGAGAGCTTTAAGATTATGAAGGGATTTCATGGAGTAGATATCGAGAAGATGTTTCCACTTTTGAGGAGTCCAAAACAAGGGGCCATAAATATAAAGAAGTCACTAATAAATCCAATAAGGAATTTAGGAGAAATTTCTTTACCCAGAAAGGCATTGGACTGTGGAACTTGCTACCACATGGAGTAGTTGATGTGAGTAGCATAGATCTATTTTAAGGGGAACTAGTCAAGGGAGAAAGAGATGGAAGGGATAAGGAAGAAAGGAATAGAAGGACATGCTGATTGGTTTAGATGGAGTAAAGTGGGAGGAAGCTCTTGTGAAGCACAAACACTGGCATTGACTAGTTGGGATGAATAGTCTGTTTTTGTACCACGAATTCTATCTAATTCAGAGTATAAAACATTGATATTCACCAAAATTGAGGAATTATAATAATAACAATCACAGTTTTAGGCAGGTGAAGGTCGGGACCCTGATCCTCCTCCAATCTGCAGTCGACTTAATTCTCACCTTTAATCCCAACATCGGTAAGCTGAATTTTGACCTCCTGCACAATTAAGTTCCTCTATCCTCTTCATTTCCCACTCCCAGGAGCAGGATTAGATCCTGCGCTTTGTGTCGAGAAGTGAACAAATCCTCTGCTTTCCCTGTGAGGATGCAGCGAAACTCCCTGCCATATCCAAAGCCACCACAACACTTCCAACAACATTCCACAATCCTTCCAGATACGTTGCAATAGCAGACATTCGTTAAAAAAAAAGCACCTTACCTGTAAGCCTAGCTCTTAAAGTTATTTTTTAATCATTTATGGGATGTAGGCTTCACTGGCTGAGCCAACATTTATTGCCCATCCCTGTTTACCCCAGAGAAGGTGATGGTGAACCGCCTTCTTGAACCACTGCAGCCCATGTGGTGTAGGTACAGCCACAGTGCTTTTTAGGAGGGAGTTCCTGGATTTTGACCCAGCGACAGTGAAGGAACGGCAATATATTTCAGGCTGGTGAGTGGGTTGGGGGGGAACTTCCAGGTGGTGGTGTTCCCATCTATCTGCTGCCCTTGCCCTTCTAGAAGGTAGTAGCCATGGGTTTGGAAGGTGCTGGGCCCCTCCTGAATGCCTAACTCATATTGAATAATGTGCAAATTTTTACAATGGACATTTATGGTCTAAAATTGGGCAAAGGGCGTCATTTCACCCAGTCGTGCTTTGTAATGTCAGATACAGCTGCTTCCAGCACACGCAGGAAATGCCTGCGCAAGATGGCACACCATGTGGGCCATGCCAGAAGAGGCTGTCAGCGCAGTATGGATGCCCCCAATAGAGAGGAATCAGCTTCGGTAGTGCTGCCCCTGAGGCATTGCAGAGATGAAACTTGCTCCTAATTGTTTTAAAAAGTGTAGTTATGTTTCACAACTAGAATTCTGATTTCATGCATCAGCAAGTAGTCTGACATACTGGGTATTGTAAAGTGGTAGTTTTAGCATTCCAATAATATGTGTCATTAGAAGAGTGTTATGGATCCATATCACTTTACTGAAGTGTTTCAAGGATTAAATTACATTGCTCTGCCGATTCAACAGTACTGTATATTCAATTATTTGTTTCAATCAGTTCAGGCCTAATTATTGTGAATTGGAATTCTAGAAGGCTCTGCAGTTCAATCCCTATTCAGCTCAGAAGACACCCGACACCTGAAGTAAATCAACTCCAAATCAGAAAGAAAGCATATAATGCACCTGAGGGTAACTCTCAGAAACATCCCTCAGCACTTCACATAACAATTACTCACTGTCACTATTTTATATAGAGAAATAAAATAACCATTTTGCAAATAAAATGCTCCTACAAATATCAATGAGATAAATGATTAGTTAACCTACTTCTCACTGTGTTGGTTGAAGGATGAATGTTAAGTCAAGTGAGGTACTCTGGATCATAACTCTACCTGAACCACAGAGAAAGGCAGACGAGAGTTCAATTTAACATCAATCCGAATGACAACACCTTGAGCAATGTAGATCTCGCTCAACACTATACTAAAACTTATTCACTTATGGAGTGAGGAGTGAACCCATAATGTTCAGAGGCCAAAATGCCTTGAACAAACTGAAATGTGTCTGAGACCATAAGACCATAAGACATAGGAGCAGAAATTAGGCCATTCGACCCATCAAGTCTGCTCCACCACTCAATCATGGCAGATAGGTTTTCAAAACCATTCTCCCGCCTTCTCTCCATAACATTTGATCCCCTTACCAATCAAGAACCTATCTATCTCAGTCTTAAATACACTCAATGACCTGGCCTCCACAGCCTTCTGTGGCAATGGATTCCAAGATTCACCAATCTAGGGCTAAAGAAGTTTCTCTTCATCTCTGTTCTAAAAGGTCTTCCCTTTACTCTGAGGCTGTGCCCTTGGGTCCTAGTCTCTTCTACTAATGGAAACATCTTCCCCACGTCCACTCTATCCAGGCCTTTCAATATAGTGCAAGTTTCAATCAGCTCCCCCCTCATCCTTCTAATCTCCATCGGGTATAGACCCAGAGTCTCAAACGTTCCTCATATATTAAGCCTTTCATTCCTGGGATCATCCTTGTGAACATCCTCTGGATGCTCTCCAGGGCCAGCACATCCTTCCTGAGATACGGGGCCCAAAATTGCTCACAATATTCTAAGTGTGGTCTGACCAGAGCCTTATAAAGCCTCAGCAGCACATCCCTGCTTTTATATTCTAGTCCTCTCGAAATAAATGCCAACATTGCATTTGCCTTCCGAACTAACAACTCAACCTGCAAGTTAACCTTAAGAGAATCCTGGACTAGGACTCCCAAGTCCCTTTGCACGCCAGATTTCTGAATTCTCTCCCCATTTAGAAAATAGTCTATGCCTCAATTCTTCCTACCAAAGTGCATGACCTCACACTTGCCCACTTCTTTGCCCATTCTCCTAACCTGTCCAAATCCTTCTGCAGCCTCCCTGCCTCCTTAATACGACCTGTCCCTCCACGTTTCTTTGTATCATCTGCAAACTTAGCCAGGATGGCCTCAGTTCCTTCATCTAGATCATTAATGTATAAAGTGAAAAGTTGTGGTCCCAATACTGACCCCTGCGGAACTCCACTAGTCACCAGCCGCCATCCTGAGAAGGACACCCTTATCCCCACTCTCTGCCTCCTGCCAGACAGCCAATCTTCTATCCATGCTAGTACCTTGCCTCTAACACCATAGGCTCTTATCTTACTGAGCAGCCTCCTGTGCGGCACCTTCTCAAAGGCCTTCTGGAAGTCCAAGTAGATAACATCCATTGGCTCTCTTTTGTCTAACCTACTCATTACCTCCTTAAAGAATTCTAACAGATTTGTCAGTCATGACCTCCCCTTGATGAAACCATGCTGACTTTGCCCTATTTTATCATGTACTTCCAAGTATTCTGAAATCTCATCCTTAATAATGGACTCTAAAATCCCACCAACAACCGAGGTCAAGCTAATCGGCCTGTACTTTCCCGGCTTTTGCCTCACTCCCTTCTTAAACAGGGGCGTTACATTAGCAATTTTCCAGTCCTCTGGGACCCTCCCTAACTCGTGTGATTCCTGAAAGATCACCACTATCGCCTCCACTATCTCTTCAGCTATCTCCTTCAGAACTCTGGGGTGTAATCCATCTGGTCCAGGTGATTTATCCACCTTCAGACCTTTCAGTTTTCCTAGCACCTTCTCCCTGGTAATGGCCACCATACTCACCTCTGCCCCCCGACTCGCTTGAAATTTGGGGATGTTAGTCGTGTCTTCCACCGTGAAGACTGATGCAAAGTACCTATTCAGTTCCTCTGCCATTTCTTTGTTCCCCACTACTACTTCTCCAGCGTCATTTTCCAGTGGCCCAATGTCCACTTTTGCCTCTCTCTTACCCTTTATATATCTAAAAAATCTCTTGCAATCTTCTTTTATATTACTGGCTAGTTTACCCTCATATTTAATATTCTCCCTCCTTATTTCTTTTTTAGTTGTCCTCTGTTGGTCTTTGTAGGCTACCCAATCCCCTGGTTTCCCACTGCTCTTTGCCACATTGTATGCTTTCTCTTTAGCTTTTATGCTGTCCCTGACTTCCCTTGTCAGCCATGGTTGCCTCATCCTCCCTTTAGTATGCTTCTCCTTCCTAGGGATAAATTTTTGCTGTGTCTCCCAAATTACTCCCAAAAACTCCTGCCATTGCTGTTCCACTGTCTTTCCTGCTAGGCTCATCTCCCAGTAAATACTGGCCAGCTCCTCCCTCATGCCTCTGTAGTTGCTTTTATTCAACTGTAATATCAATACATCTGATTCCAGCTTTTTCCTCTCAAATTGCAGGGTAAATTCTATCATATTATGGTAACTTCCTCCTAAGGGTTCCTTCACCTTAAGCTCCCTTATCAAATATGCCTCATTACACATCACTAAATCTAGAATTGCCTGTTCCCTAGTGGGCTCCACCACAAGCTGCTCCAAAAAGCCATCTCGTAGACATTCCACAAATTCCTTTTCTTGGGATCCACTACCAACCTGATTTTCCCAGTCTACCTGCATATTGAAATCCCCCATGATCACTGTAACCTTGCCTTTCTTACTCACCTTTTCTATCTCCTGGTGTATCTTGTGCCCCACATTCTGACTACTGCTCGGAGGCCTGTACATAACTCCCATTATGGTCTTTTTACCTTTGTGGTTCCTCAACTCTACCCACACAGATTCTACATCATCTGACCAACTGAGACTTCTCCATTTCTCACAATTACCATGCTTGTGGCCTCTCTAAGTCAACAATTTATTATTAATTAGGTGAATTAGGGACAGCTTCATTTTGTGGATACATGGAAGCTGTTCGCTGGTATATCTTCCCACCTTATGGTACCGTTATGAGTGCAAGGAACAGAATAAGGATATTATTGAAATTTCGAAACAACAGCGTGTTTGCTGCAATTTGTGGTGCAAATGGACTTTTGAAGCCTGGATTTGCCTCATTGAACCCTGTGCTGATGAATTGATTTGTCACATTGTAAAGTGCATCTTCAAGTTAAGGAAACCTCAGCAAAGTTTTTGATTTTACAGCCACTAAAACTGCGATGTTTAAGAAATGATAGTGTCAAACCAAATAGGGGAACTGTAAGGTTCGCTTCTTATGTAAGAGGTTAGTGTGTAAAATTAAAGCACATGGGATTAGGGGTAATATATTGGCATGGATTGAGAATTGGTTAGCAGACAGGAAGTAGAGAGTTGGAATAAACAGGTCTTTTTCAGAATGGGGATCAGTGCTTGGGCCCCAGCTATTCACAATATATATCAATGGTTTGGGTGAAGGAACCAAATGTAATATTTCCAAGGGCAGAATCTTCTGTTCGGCGAGTGGGGGCGGGGCACGCTCACCGACACGTAAAATGACATGGGGTGACATCAGGCATGTGTCCCAACATCACCCCAGGTCATTTACATTCTCAGGTAGGCAGGTGAGCAGCCGAGTTAAAGCCATTAAAAAACTAATTGAAACTATTAAAGGACCTGCCAGTTCATTAAGGGTAGCGGGCAGGCTGGGAGCCCTGGCAGGCTTCTGAAAAAGCATGAAACCTCCTCCACGGGCAGGATGAGGTTTCATGAGGGATTTTAAAATTTCCGAGTGTTTTAAAATAAAAGTTATGGATATGTCCCAACTCATGTGACATGGCAACGAAATTTTTTCCTCATCTTTATTTAAAGTTTCAAGTCTGAGCTGATCTCCCTGGGGCAGCACTTTGCCTCAAGGAGATCTGTTGCGCTCTTTTGCGCGCATGCACACTCCCGGCTCAGGGAATCTCCCCCCCCACCCCCCACATAGCACTTCCTGGCGCACATCATGCTGGACAGGCCTTAATTGGCACCCCTGACCAGGGATGCCGATCAGGAACCCGCCCACCGATGCCGATCGGGAACCCGCCCACCCGTGTCCAGTCCCTAAGGGTGGGGAAATGTTGCCCTGTTTGCTGACGACATGAGGCTTGGTGGAAAAGTGAGTGGCAAGGAGGGTGTTAAGAGGCTGCAAGGTGACTTAGACAGGTTGAGTGAGCAAGCAAATACATGGCAGATGCAGCATAACGTGGATAAGTGTGAAGTTAACCACTTTGGTGGGAAAAACAGAATAACAGAGTGTAATTTAAATGGTGACAGATTGGGAAATGTTGATGTGCAAAGGGACCTGAGTGCCCTTGTACGCCAATCACTGAAAGCAAGCATGCAGGTGCAGCAAGCAGTTAAGAAGGCAAATGGTATGTTGGCCTTCATTGCAAGAGGACTTGAGTACATAAGCAAGGATGTCTTACTGTAGCTGTGCGGGGCCTCGGTGAGACCACACCTGGAGTATTATGTGCAGTTTTGGTCTCCTAACCTAAGAAAGCATATACTTGCCATAGAGGGAGTGCAGCGAAGTTTCACCAGACTGAGATGGCAGGATTGTCATATAAGGAAAGATTGGGCCGACTAGGCCTGTATTCACTGGAGTTTAGAAGAATGAGAGGGGATCTCATTGAAACGTATATAATTCTGACAAGGTTAGACAGACTGGATGCAGGGATGATTCCTCTGGCTGGGGATTCTAGGACAAGGGGTCACAGTCTCAGGATACAGGGTAGGCCATGTAGGACTGAGATGAGGAGAAAATTTTTCAGTCAGAGGGTGGTGAACCTGTGGAATTCTCTACCACAGAAGGCTGTGGAGGCCAAGTCACTGAATATATTTAAGAAGGAAATAGATAGATTTCTGGACTCTAAAGGCGTCAAGTGGTATGGGGAGAGAGTGGGATTATGGCGTTAAGATAGATGATCAGGCTCGAAGGGCTGAATGGCCTACTCCTGTTCCTATTTTCTACGTTTCTATGTTTCTATGATGCATTCACCACATTATCAATTACCTTTTCATAATATGGAAAACTACCAAGTTGAGCAAAATCAAGCCCCTACAGGGGTGTAGGGAATATCAAGAAAGAGAAGCCTGGCTGCTTCTTATGGCTGATTAAAGAATAGTGCAAACACAGCCCTAGGAAAAGGTCTATGCTATCAGCCAAAGGCAGAGCATCACATGGAGCGATCAGAACAAAATGAGGGAAACATGCTTTAAAGAGAAGAAAGTTTAGTGAGTACTTTCCAAGGTATTCTCAGCCCATCTGTGCATGAAAAGCTGTAGTCGCAAATACCTATCTTGTTTGAAACTTCTGTGATTATTGAATGTGCTGAGGTGTGTCTGTGTTTTCAATATTAAGGGTCAGGTTGATCTGAAACTTTACTCCCGATTCAGGTGAATCGATGCAGTCCAGGGCCCATAGGGCCCAGTCACTGAAATCGCCACAGCATCTAAGAAGGGTAACCTGATTTCTACAAGGCCGCAAAATTAAGGCAGCTTCATAACAATGGCTTGTGATTTGTGACATGCTTCCAACCATTAGATAAAAATAAAATATTTGCTTTAGAATTTTCTTCTTAGAGTCATAGGGCTGAATTATTCCCCCCATCGGTGGGGTTGTTGATGGACGGGCACGTGCGGGCGCACTTCCAATCGTCGCCTCCATTTTACTTGGGCGGGCCAATTAAGGTCCGCCCAGTATGACGTCCGCACAGAAGCAAGCGCATGAAAGAGCGCACTCATCTCCCTAAGGCTAAGTACAGCCTCAGGGAGATCAGCTGTAAATGTTAAAAAGCTCAAAATAGCAAAATAAAATTTTCCTTACATGTCCTCTCATGTGACAATGTCACATGACTTGGGACATGTTCATAATTTCAAAAAAAACTTTATTAAAATTTTTAAAACCCTACATGAAACCTCATCCCGCCCGTGGATGAGGTTTCATGCTTTTTCTAGTTCGAGCCGGGGCTCCTGGCCTGCCCGCCAACCTTAAGGTTGGACGGGCAGGTCCACTAATGACTTTAATTGCTCTGTCAATGGCTTCAATTGGCCATTGACAGGTCAGCTAGTGCACAGCTGATTTTGCTGCATCCCCGCCTTCCTGAAAATTTTAATGGGGCGCGGTGACATTGGGAGTTCCGCCCAACATCACTGCACGTCATTTTATGCATCGGCAAGCGGGCCCCGCCCTGCTCACCGATGGTAAAATCCAGCTCGTAGAGTCACAGGACTACATTTTTGTCTCCCAATGGAGGTGCAATTTATGGTGTGAAACACTGAACTTAGTATATTTTAGTGGAAAGATAATTTTTCTCTACCTTTCCAACCCCACACCATTTTTGTGTGTCCCTCCTGTGGGTTGGGATGTGTGGTTTCATGCATTACTGTACTTTATCCTTTGGAAACTTGTACTACAATATACTTCTGTAAAAGCATATATTTAGTTTTTTTTTTCAAAAAGACAACAGCCTGGTACCATTTTTTAATTTTTTTTTTTACAAAAATGTCCAGTCAGCCTCTGCTGTCATGTTTTATGCTGTGATTTTAGTTAACTGACAGCTCTGGCCATTCAAAAAGCCTACTTTTGAAAGTTGAAATAAATCTGTTCCATTGGTTGACATTGGAACTCTGCTACAAAATGGAACTGGAACAGCATTCTTGTCAGTTTCAGGTAATGTGGTTGGAATCTTTTGTTATGGCAGTTATTGCCATAATGAATGCTCGGCTGGAGTTCAAAAGCTCTTCATGACTTCAGTTCAGCAGGTGGTCTATTGATCCAAGAACAACTGAAACTTTTAAGAGGCTGAAATAACAGAATAGGGGGCCAGTTCACTCAGTTAGCTAGATGGACTAGCATGTGGCTCAGAATAATGCCAACAGTGCAAGTCTGATTCTCATTCCAGCTAATGCAGCCTTGGACATGCCTCCTCCCTCTCACTCTGAGAGTGGAAGACAATGACAAACCACCATTGACAGAAACTGCCAAGAAGAACAGCTGAGGGTGAAGCATCAGCAAACAATGAGCTAAGGATCTGCCTTCAGGTATAACACATATAAAATAAATGAATAAATAACAGAATGTGCCTTTGATATGGTTTCTTGTTTGTTCACAAATCTATTTGGCACTTTAAGGATTTTATTTGCACTGAAATGTGCTTTTTCTTTCAGGTATCAATGGTAGTCTGTTTGAATTCTGAAGTGATTCCAATCTACATATACATTAGACAAATCAGATTGGCAAAGGTAGCATGGATGATGAGTTCATTGAGTGTTTTCAGGACAGTTTCTTAAGAGCAGCATGTTCTACAGCCAACTAAAGAGCAGGTTACATTAGATCTGGTAATGTGCAATGAGTTAGGATTAATTAATTACCTCAAAGTGAAGGTGACCCTAGTCTGCAATGATCATAATATGATTGAATTTCATATCTCGTTTGAGGGAGAGAAGACTGGGTCTAAGACTAATGTTTTAAACTTAAATAAGGGCAATTATGGCGGCATGAAGATAGAACAGGCTGAAGTGATCTGGGAAATTAGGCTAAGGGGCAGTGGCAGATATTTCAGAATACTCAGAAAAGACACAAGTGAGAAAGAATGATTGTAAAGGAAGGACACACCACCTGTGGCTAACTAAGGAAGTTAAAGGTAGTATTAAATTGAAAGAAAAAGCATGTTATTCCACAAAATCGAATAGCAGATCAGAAGTTTGGACAATGTATAGTGGACAGCAAAGCATGATTAAAAGATTAATATGGAGGGAGAAATTAGAATACAAGAGAAAGCTAGCCAGAAATATAAAAACAGATAGGAAGAGTTTCTACAGCTATTTAAAAAGGAGAAGTGTAAGTAAGGGGAGTGTTGGTCCTCTAGAGAGGGAGCCTAGGGAATTAATAACAGAAAATAAGAAAATGGCAGGAAAACTGAACAGATATTTTGTGTCTGTCTTCATTGTAGAGGTCACAATTAACATACTTGAACTGTGTAAATCAGGAGATGAAAGGGAGGGAGCAACTTAAAACAATTACAATCACCAGGGAAAGGTACCAAGAAAATTATTAGAACTAAAACCTGACAAGTCCCCAGATCTTGGTGGACTTCATCCTAGAGCCTTAAGAAGTGGCTGCTGGGATAGTAGATGCATTAGTTTTAATTTTCCAAAATTCCCTCAGTTCAGGTCCCATCAGATTGGAAAATAGCAAATGTGACCCCTCTGATCAAGAAAGGAGAGAGACAGAAAGCAGGAAACTACAGGCCAACTAGCTTAATATCTGTCATAGGGAAATTGCTGGAACCTATTATTAAGGAGGTTATAGCTGGGCACTAAGAAAATCTCAATGCAACCAGGCAGAG
This sequence comes from Carcharodon carcharias, assembly GCF_017639515.1. Classification (NCBI taxonomy): domain Eukaryota; kingdom Metazoa; phylum Chordata; class Chondrichthyes; order Lamniformes; family Lamnidae; genus Carcharodon; species Carcharodon carcharias. The sequence continues at coordinate 174,522,690 of NC_054472.1, forward strand.
TCAACACAGTTTTTGAAAGGGAAATTGTGTTTGACTAGTTTATCGGAATTCTTTGAGGATGTAACAAGCATCGTGGAGAAAGGGGAACCTGTGGATGTGCTGTACCAGAAGACATTTGACAAGGGGCCACATCAAAGGTTACTATGCAAAATAAAAGCTCATGGTGTAGGAGATAACATTTTAGCACGGATAGAGGATTGATTAACTAACATGAAATAGAGAAGTGATAAATGGGTCATTTTCGAGTTGGCAAGATGTGATGAGTGGAGTGCTTGGACCCCAACTATTTACAATTTACATCAATGACTTGGATGAAGGGACCTATTGTATAGTTACTAAATTTTCTGATGACACAAAGATAAGTAGGAAAGTAAATTGTGAAGGGGACATAAGGGATGCTAAGGGATATAGATAGGTTAAGTGAGTGGGTAGAAATTTGGCAGATGGAGTATAATGAGGAAAAATGTGAACTTGTCCACTTTGGCAGCAAGAATAGAAAAGCAGCATATTATTTAAAAGGAGAGAGATTGCAGAACTCTGAGATACAGAGGGATCTGGGAGTTCTGGTAAATGCGTCATAAAAACGCAGGTGCAGCAAGTGATTGGAAAGACAAATGGAATATTGTCATTTATTGCAAGGGGAATGGAATATAAAAGTAAGGATATTTAGCTACAGTCGTACAGGACATTGGTGTGATCACATCCGGGGTACTGTGTACAATTTTGGTCTCCTTATTTAAGAAAGGATATAAATGCACTAGACGCAGTTCTGTGAAGGTTCACTTGGCTGATACCTGGGATGGGGGGTTATCATATGAGGAAAGATTGGACAAGTTGCATATAGATGCAATAGACACAGTTCAGGGAAGGTTCGCTCGACTGATACCTGGGATGGGGGTTATCAAATGAGGAAAGATTGGACAGGTTGTGCCTGTATCCATCAGAATTTAGAAGATTTGGAGGTGACCTTATTGAAACATTAAAAATCCTGAGGAGACTTGACAGGGTGGATGCTGAAAGGATGTTCCTCTTTGTGGGATAGACTAGAACTAGGCAACATGGCTTAAAAATAAGGGGCCTCCCATTTAAGATGGAGATGAGGAGAATTTTTTTCTCTCAGAGGGTCATGGGTCTTTAGAACTCTCTTCTCCAGTAAGCGGTAGAGGCAGGGTCATTGAATATTTTTAAGGCTGAGTTAGATAGATTCTCAATTGTTAGGGAAGTCCAAGAGTATAGGGGGTAGACAGGAAAGGGGAGTTGAGGACTGAAACAGATCTGGCAGGATCTTATTGACTGGTGGAGCAGGCTTGAAGGGCCGAATAGCTTATTCCTAATGTTTGTAAGCTCATATTTTAAATTATATTTCCAAAGATTTTAATATAATTCCCAGAGCTATTGCCAGGCTTCTGAGGACTATTGTAGTGCATACTGGGTGAGTGGCTATGAAGGACATATGGAGGGCATAGGATGACATGGGGACTTGTGGGGGTGAGGGGGCAAGGGTGGAATGAGAGGTGGAGAGAGAGGTGTGATGTCATGGAGGTGACATGGGGATCTGAGATGACATGGGATTTCATGGGGCCTGGGGAAGAATGCTCATGATGTTAGAGGTAACATATTGGCATGATTGGAAGATTGGCTAGCTAACAGGAAACGGGGTATCCATAAATGGGTCTTTTTCTGATTGGCGGGATGTGACGAGTGGTGTGCCACAGAGATCGGTGCTGGGCCCTCAGTTGTTCACAATTTATTTAAGTGAGTTGGATGAAGGGAACAAATGTATGGTTGCTAAATTTGCTGATGGTACAAAGATAGGTAGGAAAGTAAGTTGTGAAGAGGACATAAGGGGACATTGATAGGATAAGTGAATAGGCAAAGATCTAACAAATGGCGTATCATGTGGGAAAATGTGAAATTGTCCATTTTGGCAGAAGAATAAAAAATAAGTATATTATTTAAATGCTGAGAGATTGCAGAGGTCTGAGGTAAAGAGGGATCTGGGTGTCCTGGTGCATGAATCACAAAAGGCTAGAATGCAGGAACAGCAAGTAAATAGGAACGCTAATAGAATGTTATAGTTTATTGAGAGGGAAATTGACTATAAAAGTAGGGAGGTTATGCTTCAGTTGTACAAGACACTGGTGAGACGAAGTCCAGAATACTGTGTACAGTATTGGTCTCCTTATTTAAAGAAGGCTGTAAATGCATTTAAGGCAGTTCAGAGAAGGTTCACTAAGAAGGCTGTGAAGATGAGTCATGCGGACTCAAAACGTTGACTCTTGTCTTTCTCTCCACGGATATTGTCAGACCTGCTGAGTTTCTCCAGCAATTTTTGTTTTTGTTTCAGACTTCCAACATCCGCAGTATTTTGCCTTTACTAAACTAATGCCAGGAATGGGTGAGTTGTCTTATGAGGAAAGGTTGGACAGGCCAAACTTGTATCCATGGGAGTTTAGAAGACTAGGAGGTGACTTGATTGAGGCATGGTGGATATGGAGAGGATGTTTCCTTTTGTGGGAGAATCTAGAACTAGAGGTCACTGTTTATAAACATGGGGTCACCCATTTAAGACAGAGATGATTCTCTGTATTAACTTCCATCTGCCATTTGTTTACCCATTCTGCTAGCCTATCAATACTTTGTTGCAGTCTATTGGTATCATCCTCACTGAAAGCCTCAACTCCAACTTTGGAATCAGTTGTCAAATTTTGAAACTGTATTCAGTTTTCCAATATCCAAGTCTTTTATACGACTCAGAAAAGCTGTGATCCTAGCACTGAACCTTGGAGAACACCACTATCCATTATCCTTCAGGCTGAAATACAACTGTTCACCATAACCCGCTGCTTTTTGTCTATTACAGTCAGGTTGAGAGAGAACTGCTGGAATCCCTATTCCCTTTCCAACTGTCCACAATCAGTAAACTTTTAAAAGGAAGATGTGTATATGTTTTCATTCCTGAGTGTGTGGATAATTTGAATAACCAGCAGCAAGCTTTTCATGTTCCTAAATAAAGAGCGTTGTTTATTTACCCTATGGCACTCACTCACACAGTCACACATACAAACACACTAAAAGAAAATAGAGTTGAAGAGGATTGTGCACTTTTACAGGTTATAAGCAAAAAAGAAAGGTTCTTGTTTCACGTGAATGTTTTATTCTACTTGGGAGGAAGCGGTGGCATAGTTGGGTATTGTCACTTGACTAGTATTCCAGAGACCCAGGGTAATGTTCTGGGGACATGGGATTGAATCTCACCATGGCATATAGTGAAATTTGAATCCAGTGAAAATCTGGAATTAAAAGTCTGATAATGACTGCGAAATCATTGCCGATTGTCGTAAAAACCTGTCTGTCACCCTTACCTGGTCTGACCTACATTTGTTTCCAGAACCACAGCAATGTGATTGACTCTTAAAATGCCTTCTGAACAAAGGCAATTAGGGATGGGTAATAAATGCTGACCTAGCCAGCGACATCCACATCCCATGAATGAATAAAAAAAACACACGTTGCAGGCCTGATGAAGAAGATGTATTCACTCCTGAAGGGTAGTTTAGGTGAATTCAACAGCCAAAGCCATATGCTAAAGTCATTTCAGGATTCTCTCTAAGGGATGCTCACAAAGTTATTACTAGGGTGCCAGGTTGCTGTAATGGCAGATCCGAAAGGAACAGGTTGGAGATTTTATGATGTCAAAAGACTTCAGCTCTTAATGTATAGATGTTATTGCTGTTTCTGCTGCTGCTGACTCTCTGCAGTCAGCATTTAAAGATTACAAAGGGACAAATATGGCTGTCTTACCATGTGATTCCTCACAATTTCCAGTTCCTTTTCCAAATATGGTGGTGACCTTGGGTTGATTAGCCACAATCTGGTTTATTTTTTGAAGACGTTCATCCTGAGTTTGTTTCAAAAAGACCCATTCTATTATGGAATGTCTTTTGATGGTGTTGGGATACATGCAGTTAACAACCTTTCAACTGGGATGTGCGCTTTTGTCCCTGTTAGACGGTGAGTCAGTTTTTGAATACAGGGGGCAGGTCATCTGACCTTCAGCAACCATCTTTGTAACATATTATCCACTTTTTAAAGGGGAAGCCAATTTCAAAGAGTCCACAATGAATAAAGTTTGTATCTTAAAAATTAGGAATCTGACAAGTCATTACTGGGCGTGACATGTCCTTAAGCCACTTTTTATCAAGCTGTCACTACCTCCAATTGCATGTGCCACAATTTTGTTAACCAACCTTTTAAGTGGTTCTTGGTCAAACGCTTTCTTAAAATCCATATAGACACTATCCACTATATTCCCTTCATGAACCTTCTCTGTTACTTCATCCAAAAAATTGTATCAGATTAGTCAAGTATGATCTACCTTTTACAAAACTGTGCTGGTTTTCCTTACTTAAAACCCTCTGCTTGCCATTGATTATTTTCCCTGATTTTGTTTCTAAAGCCTTACTCACCACTGATATTAAACTAAAACAGAATTACCTGGAAAAACTCAGCAGGTCTGGCAGCATCGGCAGAGAAGAAAAGAGTTGACATTTCGAGTCCTCATGACCCTTCAATAGAACTGAGTGAATCTTAGGAAAGGGGTGAAATATAAGCTGGTTTAAGGTGGGGGGAGGGGGGGTGGGGAGAGAAGTTGGGGGGGTGGTGTGGTTGTAGGGACAAGCAAGCAGTGATAGTAGCAGATAATCAAAAGATGTCACAGACAAAAAAACAAAAGAACACAGAGGTGTTGAAGGTGGTGATATTATCTAAACGAATGTGCTAATTAAGAATGGATGGTAAGGCACTCAATGTACAGCTCTAGTGGGGGTGCCAATCCTCTGGCACCTCCCTTGTATCTAAGGAAGATTTAAAGATTATGGTAAGCCCTTCCACAATCTCCATTCCCACTTTCTTTAGCTGCCTGGATGCATTCAGACCAGGCAACATATCCACTCTAAGTATAGTCAGCTTTTCCAGTATATCCCTTCTGTCATTTCTTATCCCAACCATTACTTCTACCATCTCCACCTCTAATTTGTCAGCATCCTCTTTCTTGGTTAACATCAATACAAAGTATTCATTAGGTATTCTAGCCTATGTGCTAAGTATAAATAAAAGCAAACACAGAAAAAAGTTCTTTTTAAAAAATGGTTTAAAACAGCAAACACACCTGATGTGTTGTTGTTGCAGTGGATAGTGTTACCAGCTGAAATATCATTGCAAAGATCTCAACATCTTGATACTAGGAAAGGTCAAGGGACCATTAATACTTCAATAGAATAGGTCAAGAAAACTCTTTGTTCAAACTTCAGGAAAAGAGTTTTTAATGTAATTCTTTGGGCTCTTCAGACTAGATGTTATCTCTCAATGGATGTCTCAGCAGCCATTCCAGGATTCTCATTCTTTGTTTATTCTCTTCTTATCTCCCCCGGCTGTTTCTGTTTTTACTGTTCCTCAGATAAGAGATGCTGCTGAAGCATTGGAGGCCCTTTACGCTCTAATCATCCAGCCTAGTCCATTACATTTTCTCTTGATCTTGTCAATATAATAACATCAGTCTGAGCCTGCATGCTCTTCAGATTATCTGTTCAATTGATATGTTTCATCCCTTGCAGCAGTATAAAGCAGTACATCAATCACAAATAAAATCAAGGTTTTGTATTCTTGAACATCAGGGATTCCATGATTGTCAGTTGCCTACATTCAAAAAGCCAATTTGTTAGCCTGAGGATTTACACTAAATGTATGTATTATCAGCATATCCTCTGATTATAAACCCACAATTCCCATGACAACCATCATACACAGAAAGTTTTTGGGTCATGTTGGTATGTAACCAAGGGAAGATGGTGGCATAGTGGTGATATCACTGGACTAGTAATCCAAAGACCCAGGATAATCTTGGGGCACAGGTTCAGATCCCCCATAACAGCTTATGGAATTTAAATTCAATTAATAAATCTGGAATTATAAAGCTAGCCTCAGTAATGTTGACCATGAAACTATCATTGATTGTTGTAAAAATCCATCTGGTTTGCTAATGTCCTTTAGGGAAGGAAATTTGCCATCCTTACCCAGTCTGGCCCACATCCAGGCCCACAGCAATGCGGTTGACTCTTAACTGCCCTCAGTTCAAGAGCAATTAGGGATGGGCAACACATGTTGGGCTTGCCAGCAATGCCTACATCCCATGAAAGAATAAAGAAGCCTGTAGGTCACTTGCCAGAAAATATACCAATGAGAGGTATCAACACAGCAGAATTCTCTGACCATCCCTCTTTCATAGTTCCACCACAGCCTATTATGTAGACTAAACATGGAGCTTAAAATCATATAAAAATCGAAAGAAAATTGAATGGTATAAATGTTTAAGGATTGGGAGGGATATTATCCAATTAGTAGTGGAAGTCAGTGGGTTTTTAATAAATACCTTTGAAAAGCTATAAGACAGGTCCAGAAAGGAGAGGAATGGAAGAAGAATCAGCATCGACACGAAGGCGAAGGTGAGGGGCCTTGGATAGATAAGTAGGTGGGCATGAAGAGTGAATTAAACTCACAAAGGCTATTCTATGTTTAATCAATATTGACCTATCTGGGTCAAGTTCCAAAGAATGTTAACTCTGTTTCTCTCTCCAGGGATGCTCCCAGACCTACTGAGATTTTCCAGCACTTTCTATTTTTATTTCAGATCTCCAGGACCCCAGTATTTTGCTTTTATCAACCTATCTGAGAACAGTCTTTTTCAACCCTTCAGGCCTAGAGTTTTAAATATCTGAAACTTCCAGGTTTTTAGGCTCTAAAGGAGACAAATGGGCTTGGCAGGGGAAGAGAATAAGGGGGATAAGGTAAGAAGCAAAGGGAAGGATTAAGGGAAAGGAGAGGGGGATCTTTTGTAATAATTTGAACTTGTTTTATCCATCAGTACATTTATAGGAAAAACTGAATCGAGACATTGCACAAAAACACAGTTTGTGTTGAAAGTACCTATCACCCAAAACAACAGTTTACATAGACTGATTTATGTTATATTTACGAGTCAGTAGAATGCAAGGCCATTTCGATGAATCAAAATGGCTCATTAACTGTCCTGAATTATTTACTATGAAGTTATTTGCTAAAGCCAAAAGCTACTTTCCACAACATGAGATGGCAGCTCTCAGCTTCTCATGACCAGAAACTATCTATGACAATGCATACACAATTCATAATGCAGTACTGAATAGCTTTCCCTAATTTAGGTAGATCTGACATCAACAAAGCTCAGTGAAGCCTGAAAAATGCGTTCAGCGTCATCCTCATGTTTAAGATGGCATTTCAATGCCAATATTGTTGCTACTGTTGTAGTTACTGCCAGTCTGATCAGCATTCCTCTGCAATTCCCTATCTTATCCACTCATCATCTCATTGCTCTTCCTCTTGAGCTTTGTCCCTTCAGCTCTCTGAACATGAACATCTCATCTGGTGCGCTCCTTCACTTTGGGCTATATGTCCAAAATGTCCTTCTGTTCATTCTCTAGGGCACTGTTTGCACTGGCTCAACATGTTGATTTCTATTACAACATATTGGGTGGAATTGTCCCAGGTTTGCAGTGAGTGTGGTAGCAGGCGGGTGAAACGACGTTTTACCCTCCAGCTGCAATGGCGGATTTTCACGCCATATCATCCCAATCCACCCATATTATTTATGCGTTCCCAGGCAACACACCATTTTGTTGGCAGGCGGGCTTTCATTCGCCTGCCCACCATCATGTCGCCACTTCATCACACCAGGTGCCATATTTAAAGTCCAGCCGCGTGCACACATCTCAGTGCTTCTAGCCCAGGACTACTGCAGGGAAGATGTCCACAAAGGGTAAGAAGACTGCAGCCCCCAGGTTTAGCGATGCATCACTGGAACACTTTTTGGATGCCGTGGAGTCCCACCGGGATGACCTCTATCCCCGCCCTGGCCACAGAGCAACGACATAACCAAACAGGCTTGGTGGCAGCGGTGGTCAGCGCCAACGCTCTTCAAAAGAGGACAGCCACCCACTGCTGCAAGAGGGTAAATGATCTCCTTCATTCCACCAGGGTAAGTCACTCTTCTCATCACTCTCAACTCACACACTCACAAACCCATTACACATCCACAGGAATCTCACTCACTGCCAGTTCAAGGGACATCATCATTCGCTCTCTCACACTCACCGTCATTGTCCTCATCCTGTCCATGGGACCACTCACCACCCACACATGCCAGGCATAATTGTCATCTGGCCTGGCGGGCAATCTGCTTACATTTTCTCTACCCTCTATTCATGCAGGACAAGCTGGCCCATGACAAGAGGGGAGGTCGCAGGCAGGTGGAGGAATGCCTGAAATCAAGATCCTTACGGACTTTGAAAACAGAGCCATGCAGTTGGCCGGCAAGGATCTGGACCGGTCCTGTGCTGACGGTGAGGTCGGCGATGCTCTGCCAAGTAAGAGTCCAGCAGTGCAACAGCCATCAGACAACCATGCTGTGAGTGATGTATCCTGTTTCACAGGCCGCTGCCATGCACTAATTATCTCTGCTTGCTTCCACAGGCACATCTGGGAAACAGCCGACAGAGTCCATGACCCAGGGCCTCCAACCAAGCCCAAAGAAACCTCTGAAGAGGAATCTGGAGGCACCCTCCTCGAAGTCCCTTCGCAGCGCTCACCCACACCCTCCACCAGCACAGAGACATGCGCCTCGGTGGGAGTTAGCTTTCGAATAGACTCGAGATCCCAATCTGGTGAGTACATCGTACTGTCTGTTCCACAGCAGGCAGTGGCAGGGATTTCCCTGGTGTCTGGCACTCATAGGACTGCTGGAGGCCAGATATTTTCTGAGTCCGAGTCAGATGACAAGCCTCTGGACTCGGTCATGTTACAGTTGCTGGAGGTGCAAGGTTAAGCTCAGGAACATCAGGAAGGGATGTCCTCAGATTGCAAGGCACGAGGGAGGAGACTGTCTGCCTTCACTCTGAGATGATAGCACCGGCATGTCAATGCACCGGGGTCAGCACTGGTAGGATGGCGGCCACCATGGAGACCTTAGACCAGGACATTGCTCCTGCACTGCTGTGCAGGCTCAACTCCATTGCTGATGCCATATGTGGTCTCCAACAGTGTGTATGTGAGAGGGGTGCCAGCAGCTTGATCTCGCTCCAACTACCCTTTCTCTCAAGGAGTTAGTCTGGGGCCCTCGGGCACCCGTGGGGAGGAGGATCAGTAGGTGCACACGCTGAGACCATCCAACCAGGTGACTCTGGAAGAGTCCGGCGCATCCAAATCCCTTCTTCCTGTGACCTCAGCAGCTCCAGCTCCACAGGATGAGGAGGGAGCCACTGCCACACAGCAGGACCCAGAAAGCAGGCCAGGGCCCTCCAAGTCTCAGCCTTCCAGAGGCCGCCTGCTAAGGTCATCACAGACAGGGCGTTGCAGTCAGCAGGCTGCCTTCCCATCCGCTGTGGATGGCTGGGGAGCACTAAGACATAGCGGCAGGGTTAGGAAAGTTAAGAAGAATTAGTTGCACAGCCCAGGCACATGTGTTAATCACTTGTACATATTGTTCACTATTGTCAATAAACTCCCAAGAATGTCTCCCTGCCTATGGCATCTTGTTCTGATGAACAGTGTTCGTGCCACTCAGATGTGAAACTTGTCTGCACAAGATAAAGGCAGGTGCCTCGCTCCAGAGCTTCGTCTCTGTGCTCTGTGCAGCCTTCAGGCCAAAGTGATGGTCCAGCCTCACACTCCCTGGACACATTACTGATGTCTGCACCTTGACGGTGCTGGTCATTGCTGCCAGAATGTAGTGACAGGCGCCCTAGGGTTTCATCATTCTGTGTGCTCTCAGCACATTTAAGGTGGGGCTGACCCCCATCTCTTCAGTATCTGTGACCAGTGATGCTGTACTCCTGAAGGGCCTAGTGCTGAAAGTGGACAAAGAATCAGATGCTTCTAAAGTTTCCTGGCTACATTCTATGATATGACCTTGATCACAGAGCACAAGTGAGCTGCCCTCGGCCAGGCTGGAGTCAAATGTACACATAGGCAATGTGAGGATCTATGGGGCCACCTCAATGCTTGTCGTCATCATCCTCCACAAATCTAGCAGCTATGAGGGTCTCCTGAACGAGCCTGACTCATCTAGCCAGTGCGGGGGCTTCATAACCTTCATAGATGGCCAGAGCTTAGTGCGCTGCATGGCTGCTCTGTGGTAATCTGAGGTGTAATACACCTTTAAGACACTGTGAGCAGATTGACCACATGACTGTAAGATCCAATAGCTGTGTAGCGCGGGCAACCTGGTTAATGTTAGTCTAGAGTAGGGTCTAGCTGGAGAAGGATAGATCATGATACTGCTCTGTTGTTTGTGTAAATAAATAACATGTGTTTCATTTCATATTGGTCTCTGCATCTTCCATATATTGTAATCAACTCACCTGCCGACAAATAAGCGTGCAACCAGTTTGCAAGCAAAGTGACCCATAGTTAAAACATAACAACTGGTGACAAGGCAAAACACCACCAGTCAACGACGCCAAGGAAAGCCATAAAAACTCAACTGTAGTGCACCAGCCGTGCCCTGCAGGCTGATTGTAAGTACATTACAATTATAAACCCTCGTCATAGCCATCAAAGCCATCGCCCTCCAATATGCCACAATTTGTACTTTTGTGATTGTGATTTTGAATTGTTTTGAAATGTTCTTCCAGATATTTTATGAATAAAGTATATTTTTCAAAAAAAAAACAATTTGGCCACATGGAACTGTTTGACCAAACCACTGATGACTGGTCACATTATATTGAACGCCTTGCTTTTTTCTTTTTGGCCAACGACATATCGGGGGAGGAGAAGACATGGGTGAACCTCTTGTCAACATGTGGCAGTAAAACATACGGCCTAATTCATAGGCTATCGGCACCCAACACCCCAGATTCCAAGAGCTTTGATGAGTTGGTGAATCTAGTGAAAGACCATGTCCAACTGAAACCCTCAGTAACAATGCAGCGTTTTAAATTCAATTCGAGGTGTCGCGCCCCTGGAGAGACAGTCACCTGCTATGTAGCAGCCTCAAAACAATTGACGGAGTTCACGACATTGACTAATGACATGCTGAGCGTGTGGGATTAATGAAGACGCCATTCAAAAAAGGTTGCTGCCTGAGACAAATTTAGATATCAGCAAAGCCCGGGAGTTGGCGCTTACAATGGAAAACGTGGTCAGGCGCTCAGAAGAAATCAAGGGAGCACAAAATGGCGCTGTTCTTCACGTCGGGAGGGAGGCACCGGTTAGAAATGGCACGGGCAGCGCAGGGCTCTGCGGAAAGATGGGAAACAGCCGCCATTGACAGACCAGCAAAAAGCAACAGCTTAACAAATAAAAACCACATTCACAATAGCAGAATTGGAACCGGACAGCCTACAAACGAATGACAATTTAAAAGAACAGAGTGCTCCTACTGCCATTGCAATAGGCATATTGTGTGATATTGTGAAGAAAGATTGACGCCAAAAGTCAAACAAGAAGGCAGAAGTCGTGACATTTATATAATGGAGGAACCAAAAAAGTGAGTCCCTGCACAATTTAAAAATGGGGTGAAACAGAGCGAATCTATGTGACAATAGAAGTTAACAGAAAACCCATTCAAATGGAGGTGGACCCACGACATACATAGGGGAACACATGTTTAAGTATCTGAATGGAAGAAGCCACTCACTAAAGCTGGAAAACTCAGATGCCAGACTAAAGACATATACTGGCGAAAACATACAAGTGAAAGGTAACAAAAACAGAAAATGCTGAAAAAACTCAGCATGTCTAGCAGCACCTGTGGAGAGAGAAACGTTTCGAGTCCATATGACCCTTCTTCGGAGCTGAAGAGAAGTGGAAATGTTATGAAATTTATACTGTTTAACGGGGTGGAGCAGGTGGAGCTGGATAGAAGGCCAGTGATAGGTAGGGACAAAGGAGAGATTGACAAAGATGTCATGAACTAAAGGACAAAGGGAGTATTAATGGTAGTTGTAAGGGCTAAAAAAGGTGCTGATAGTGGCGTAAAGGTAAGAAAGCAGAAAGTGATAATATCAGAACAAGCGTAGCATTGTGTGAAAGAGCAACATGGAATAAGTGACAGATGGGGTGGGGGAGGGGTGGTGGTGGGGAAAAAAGGATAGAAAATGTGATAGAAGGGGGGATAAAAAAAAGGGATGAAATCATGGAAAAATGATGAAAATTAAAATAAATGGATAAAATAATAAAAATGAATGGAGAAAAGAGGGGATTAAAAAAGGGGGGAGGATATGGGAAAGAGTTCATGGGCTGAAGTTGTTGAACTCAATGTTAAGTCCAGAAGGCTGTAAAGCAGACGATTTCAGAGGGCTGGCCACTAATGATATGCAGATGTATTATACAACAAAGTTCCTGACATCCAATGGTGGAAAACACGACCCACCATCGGCGAGCTGAGTAGATGATCGTGAGCTGGTTTCATGCTGTTGTAAAACCAATTGCACCATATTGTCCGCTCATGCCACCCTGAACACACCCAATGCTGGCGGGCATGGAAAATCCCGGCCATTGACTCTCAGGAATAATTTTAGGAGGATGCGGAGAACCCAGAGGGTTCGAAGGCTGGAGGTCATAGGGAGGAAAGAAGCTATTCTGATATTATCAGAAACAGTTAGTAGCTATATTTTTATATGCATGAATACATAAGTATCCAGGATTATTTTATATTCATTCACAGGATGTGGGCATCACTGGCTAGACCTGCATTTATTGCCCATCCTCAATTGCCCTTGTTCAGAGACCATTTAAGAGTCAACCACATTATTGTGGATCTGGAGTCACATGTAAGCCAGACCAGGTAGGGATAGCAGATTCCCTTCCCTAAAGGACATTAGTGAACAAGTTGGGTTTTTACAACAACCAGCAGTGCTTTCACAATCATCACTAGACTTTTAATTCCAGATATTTTATTGAATTCTAATGCCACCATCTGCTGTGATGGGATTTGAACCTGTGTTCCCAGAATATTACCCTCAGCCTCTGGATTACCAGTCCAGTGACAATACAACTACACCATGGATGCCACATCACTCACTAGTGCACCACAGTCTGTGTGCTTCTTAAATTAATTTATGGAATGGAATGTGGGCATTACTGGCTAGGCCGCCATGCATTGCCCAGCCCTAATTGCCCTTGAGAAGGTGGTGGTGAGCTACCTTCTTGAACTGCTGCAGGCCCTGTGGTGTAGGTACACCCACAGTGCTGTTAGGGAGGGAGCTTCAGGTTTTTTACTCAGCAACAGTGAAGGAACGGCGATATGTTTCCAAGTCAGGATGGTGAATGGCTTGGAGGGGAACTTCCAGGTGGTGCTGTTCCCATGCCCTGAACTAACAATGGGCAGATTTTCCCCTCGATGCATTAAGTGCAGTGGCAGGCGTGAAAATCAGTGTTTGACCCACCAGCCACAAAGTCAGGTTTTCGCGCCGCATCGTCTGCTTCCTGCCTCATTAAATATGCATGCACAGGAAACACGCCGATTGCTGGCGGGCAGCCTCTGATTCACCCACACTGCCATGAGCTCACTACTTCCTCACGCCAGGTGCCATATTTAAAGTGCAGCCGCGCACAGCCTTCTCAATGTCTGCAACCCAGGACTGCTTCACTGAAGACATGACAACAAAGCCAAGAAGAGGGCAGCCCCCAAATACAGTGACACCTCACTGGTTCGCCTTTTGGATGCAGTTGAGGCCTGCCACAAGTCCTCTACTCCTGCTCTAGCCACAGGAAGCCCAGCAAGCTCACTAACCTGGCTTGGGAAGCAGTGGCAGCGGTTGTCAGTGCCAATGCTGTGCAGAAGAGGTCAGGCACCCAGTGCAGAAAGAATATGAATGATCTCATCATGCCTCCAGGGTGAGTCAACTATCTCATCACTCGCAACTCACACACTCACAAGCCCATCACACATTCACTGGCACCTCACTCATTGTCAGCTCAAGGGACAACACCACTCACTCTGTCACCCAGACCCTCACATCTCCACCTGGCCTCATCTCCTCTGGAGATCGCGTCCTCATCCCATCCATGGCTCCCCTCACCACCCACATATGCCAGACATTCTTATCATCAGCCCTGGCATGTGTCTTGCTCACAGCTTCTCCATCTGTCTTTATGCAGGACAAGATCCCGCACAATCACAGCAAGAGGTCCCAGACTGGGCGTGGAGTGCTGGAATTCAAGGTTGTCTCTCAGCTCAAAAACTGAGCCATTGAGCTGGCCGGAGAGGACTTGGACCTTGCCTGCGGTGACGATGAGGCTGGCGGCAAACACCCACATGAGGATCCTGTACCAGCTCATCGCTCAGACAATCAGATGAGAAATAAGATGGAACCAAGGGTAGATCCTTGGAGGACTATGGGAGTGGGAAGAAAAGCATTTGCTGGGGATTCTCTGCACTTGAATGGATAGATAAGAATGGAACCAGGCTTTGGCAGCCCCACACGGCTGGACAGCAAAGGACGAGCATTGTAAAAGAATGGTGTGGTCAACCCTGTCAAAGACTGCAGAAAGGTCGAGAAACCTGAGGAGGGTTAACACACTACCATCACAGTTAAATAGGATGACATTTATGACTTTGGACTAGGGCCATTTTAGTGCTGGTTCAGGAACTGAAACCTGATTGGAGGAATTCAAAATGGAGCTATGGGAAAAATGGGCATGGATTTGGAGGGCAATAACACATTCAAGGGCTTGCAGCTTCAAAGAGCCTCCCTCTTCCAGACCAGGAGAAAACATTCTGCAAGTAAGGGAAGTGATTGATCACTGCTGTGATCGAGATAGTGTCCTTGATACTTAAAAGGTCTTCAACAGACCTAACAATGCTGGATGCCTCATGCATATGCCCTTATGCTCAGCAATGATTTGGATTTAATGGCAATAGATATGATGTCTGAAATTACTTTTTCAATTATTTGGTTACGCCTGCCCTGTATTAGTGGGGAAAATCCAATGTTTAGTGGAAGTCACATGCAAGATTGACATCGACCAGTTAAAGGACGTTGATCTGGCCAAAGAAAATGACATAATTTCAGATGAAATCCTCTCTCATGTATCTCAGTATGTAAGAAGAGAAGCCTCAACAATTGTGGGCAAGGTCCTGTTTTTTTAAACAGAGAATGAAAGCATATGTTTCAAGTCATCTGAGATTCAATCTGTTTATGGAAACTGCCTGGATTAGCCAGAAAAATGAGAAGAGTTCATTATTGGGAATAAGCCTAACCATATTGTGAAGTTTCCAGATAGCCTTAATTTCCAGGATTATCTGATTTCCAATAAAAAATTCAGAAAGCCCACAGCCTTAGTAGGTGAGAAACTATGACTGAAACTTACTGCACATATACTGCTTTTGTTTGATAGTAATTTGTAACAGGACATGCGATGGGCAACAAGTTGCAGTTGTCTCTTTAAATGAGCAACTTTAACAAGGTTTAAAACGTTGAAGCCCCATTAGAAATAAGCTATTGCTGTTCTTCTGTCGTGGTGGATTTTACAATTCCCATTGTGTCCAGCCTGTTACTGAGGGGGACCAAATTCAGGCTTTATTCTTCCCAGCAAAAATTTCAATGCAGGTCACCCTGGAGCCACTTTAATAAAACTCCTGACACAATTTGCAAAAGATTGCAAGCAAGTCACCTAACTGCCAGGGAATGATAATCATTTGCTCGTGGAAGGGGAGCTCAAGAGAGGGAAATACAAAAAAGGCAGAAATCACTGAAACAAATCAAAGTTTGTTATATTTTTATTGACATTTACTTATATTTATCTGTTTGTTTGCTTTCTTGCATGTGGTAGAATGTTATAATTTATGCTTCTACTGTTCAACATTCTGATTTCAGGCTGCTTTGTCTTAGAACCAATTGTCTTCAGGAAGCATCAGGTTCCCGTTTTGCTCCTGGATGTCAGTTGTGGCTCAGTGCGTGGCTCTCTTGCCTCTAATTGAGAAGATTGTGGGTTCAAGTTTCACTCCAGGGGCTTAAGTGGGGTTTAGGCTGATATGCCAGTGCGGTGCTGCTCTCTGGGAGGTGTAAGTCTTTTGAATGAGAGGTTAAACCAAGGTCCTGACTACTCTCTCAAGTCCCATATCAATGATCCTATTGCACTATTTCAAAGAGCATTGAGTTATCCTCAGTTATCCCCTGTGTCCCGACCAATATTTACTCCTCAATCAACTTCACTGTCACAATACTACTTGTGGGACCTTGCTGTGCAAAAACACGCCTGGCAAGTTTTCTACATTGCAACAGCGACTACAATTCAAAAGTACTTCATTGGCTGAAAAGTGCTTTGGGGCATCCTGAGGTCATGAAAAGTGCTTTATAAATGTAAGTTCTTTCCTTTCTTTATAACCAATGAGTGGAATCCATGGTTGGCTGCATATTTGGGCGGCTGAGAGGATTCCGTGACTTTGAGGCTCTGGCCTCATTTAAACCCGAGAGATGAGCTATAGGGCGTCAAACAGGAATCCGGACGTGGCTAACCATATGGAAGCCTGAAAATTGGATGTGAGCTGCCACCAGCAAAATAAAGTCCCAGGAGTGGTGGGGCCTGGACGTGTGTTGCAGCAGCTGCACAAAATATATTTCAAGATTGCCTTAGAGGGATTTTTTTTCTTCCATTGCTTGTGGAACTGCAGAGGATATGGCCAATTCCTACCTAAAATGGCAAAGGGGTCATGTGTTTATTATAGAGTTAAACTTTCACTATTGAACTGGGTCCAGCATCAACAACAATAACTTGTACTTATATAAGTACCCATAACATAGTAAGACATCACAAAACACTTCATGGAAGCATTGTCAAACAAATTTGGCACTGAACCACAATAAGGAGCTATTAGGACAGAAACATCTTAAAGGAGGAAAGAGGATGAGAGGTGGAGAGGTTTTGGGAAGGAATTCTATAGCTGAGTGTCTAGACAGTTGAAGGTATAGCTGTTAATGGTGAAATGATTAGAATTGGGGTTGCTCAAGTGGACAGACTTGCAAGAAGACAAAGGTCTCAGAGGTAGACACTTTGGACACCCAGTGGTGGAATCTTTTTAAATGGATTCAGCAGCATCACCACGGATAATGGGATTTTAAAGCTACTGACCACACCTAATTGTAACACCAGAAGGGGGCATACGAGCAAACGAAATGGGAGCAGAAGTAGGACATTTTGTCTCTCAAGCCTGCTCTGCCATTCAATAAGATCATGGCTGGTCTGTTTGTGTTTCGAGCTCTACATTCCCATCTACCCCTGATAACCTTTGATTCCCATGCCTAACAAGAATCTATCTACCTCTAGCTTAAAAATATTCAATGACCCCCACCTCCACCACCTTCTGAGGCAGAGAGTTCCAAAGTCTCACAACCCTCTGAGAGGACAACTTTCTCCTCATCCCAGGGCATTTACAATTGACACCATACACATATTGTGACCGCTAAAATATTCCTCTGGTGTTATGCTTCTGATAAGATTAATTGCTTCAGAAATAAAAGCTTAGTTTTAATAAGGTGACCTTGTACCCTGTGGTTCCATCATCTTTACCACCAGTTACCCAAAGCAACAAAAGCATAACCTCAGAACGTGCTTATAGCCTAGTTATGAAATTATGCATCATCTTATTTAACAAGGTAATATAATGGATAACTTTCTTTTGAGAAGGTGTTTAGATATTGAACAGATGATAAAGTAGCTTTTTATTAAGGTATCCACAATGAGCTTACTGTTTATCCCACTTTCAGGTGATTGGGAAAAGTACAGTTTACCATGGTGTAGCCTTTTAATTGTGTGTGTGTGTGTTGTGTGCCTGTATGTGTTTGTGTGTGTGTGTGTGTGTGTGTTTGTGTTTTTGCGTGTATGCATGTGTGTTCCCTGTGTGCATGTGTGTGTGTTTGTGTGTGTTTGTGTATGTGTCCATGCATGTGCAATCTGCATGTTTGTGTGTGCCTGTGTGTGTACATGTGTGTGCGTGCTGTCTGTCTGTATGTGTGTGTGTTGTCTGTATTTGTGTGTGTGTATGTGTGTGTGTGTTGTCTGTGTGTGTTTAGGTGGGAAGTTGATGTCAGCTGATACCAGGCCATGTGCTGGTGCCATATTTAAAAGGGATGCCAGCCTGCCTGCTTTGAAAGAGCCTTTGCCTGCTGCTGCCAAGGAGCTGAACGGATGCCTGCAGCCACAATGGCAGATGGAAGGTCTCGGGTGGCCCCATGGTTCAATGATGGCTCCCTGCAGGTTCTCCTTCAGGCAGCAAGGGCAAGGCAGAGTCCCCTTCCACAGGAATAGGAGGAGACCAGCTCACCTGATCAAGCAAGCTTGGAAAGAGATTCCAGAGGAGGCCAGCTGCCAAGGGATCACCCAAAGAACCTGGATCCAGTGTTGCAAGTGCATCAACAGCCTCATTTGGTCCTCGAACAAAAGTACTTCAGACCTCTTTTCCCTTTGGGGTTTGCATGTGGCAACACAAGAGTGTTCGCTTGGTGGAAAGGGAGCGATCACTCAGTCAGTGGCAAAGGGCCTGAGCAATGCATATCCTGTCAGAAGAAATGGTTGCATCTTGGTGAGAGGTACCCAGCTGTCATTCCTGACTCCCACAAGAACATGAGAGCAAAAGAAATAGGAGCAAGAGTAGGCCATTTGGCCTCTTCCATCATCCAATAAGATCATGGCTGATCTGATTGTGGCCTTAACTCCACTATCCTGCCGGCCCCCGTAGCTTTTGCATCCCATGTAGATTTTAAAAATCTGTCCAATTTAACCATGAATATATCCAATGACACAGCCTCTACTACTTTCTGGGGAAGAGAATTCCAAAGATCAATGATCCACTGAGAAAAAAAAAATTCCTCCTCATCTCCGGAGAGACCCCTTATTTTGGAACTTTGCCTCAGTCCTAGATTCTTCCAAGAGGGGAAGCATCTTTCGGCACCTACCCTATTAAGCCCCTCACAATCATATATGTTTCAAAAAGATCACCTCTCATTTTTCTAAACTCCAATGAGTATAGGCCCACCTGCTGAACCTTTCCTTATATGACATTCCAGAAATCAATCTGGTGAGCCTTCTCTGAAATGCCACCAATGCAAGTATTCATTCATTCATGTGTGCTTCGCCTGAAGGCAGGTCTTTGTTCATTGTCTGCTGATGCTTCATCCCGAGCTATTTTCTTGGTTTTTGCTACTGCTGGTTTCCCATTGCCTTCCACTCTAAGGGGCAGGGTAAAGAGGTAGGTCCCAAGTCTACCTCAGCCAGAACAGAAATCAAACCCATGCTGTTGGTGTTATCCTCAACAACATGATAGCCATCTAACCAACTGAGCTAATAAGCCCCCTCAATGCAACTATATCGCTCCTTAAAAAGGAGACCAAAACTGTACACAGTACCCTTGATGTGGTTTCACCAGTGCCCTGTAGAGTTATAGCATGACTTCCCTACTTTTATACTCCATGACCCTTGCAATAAAAGTAGTCAACATTCCATTTGCTTTCTAACATTATGATCACTTTTGCCTAGAGGATGCTTTACTATGAGATCATTCCTGTCTCATTACACATTCCTAGGTATGAATTATTCTGTTCCCTGAACATATTGTTCTTAGAAACTGATCCCAAATATGAACTCATCCTCAAGATTGCCTTTGCCAATTTGATTTGTTCAATCTGTATGAAGATTAAAATCATCCACGATTATTGCAGTAACTTTCTTTGAAGCTTCTAGTATTTCTTGATTTATACTTTGCCTGACAAAGTAGTTATAAATTTTTCTCACCAGTGACTTCTTTCCCTTGCTAGTTCTTATCTCCACCCAAACTCATTCTATACCTTAATTTTCTGAACCAAGATAATTTCTCACTACTTTATTAACAGAATTACCCACCTCCTTTTCCTTTCTTCTTAACCTTCCAAATTGCAAAGCGCTCTTCAATATTCAGTTCCTTGTCATTTTTCAGCCACGTCTCTGCAATAGCTATCATATCAATCCCGTTTATTTCTATTTGTGCTATCAATTCATCCACCTTGTTACAAATGATGTGTGTGGAATGAAAAGCCATTTGTTCTGTTTGTTTACCATTTTTTTCTTTTTCTGACCCTATTTACTGGTGCACTCTTAACTTTGTGCACTCTGTCCCTTCTTGTCACACTCTGTTACGTGTCATTACTTGTATCACTACCCTGCACTTTTGCCTTGTCTTTCTCATTACCTTTCTAAATCTCCCCTCAAGTGAACCTCCCCACTGCTGCTAGTTTGAAGCACTCTCTAGAGCCCTAGTTATACAAATTGCCAGGACTCTGGTCCCAGCGCAGTTCAAATGAAGCACATCCCAATGGCTTAGCTCCCTCTTCTCCCAGTACTGGTGCCAGTGCCCCATGAATAGAAGCCCATTTCTCCCATACTAATCTTTGAACCACGCAGTTTGGTCTTATTTACACTGTGCCAATTTGTCCATTGCTCAGATAGTATTCCAGAGATTATTACCTTTGTGGTTCTGCTTTAGAATTTAGCCTCTGGTTGCTTATACTCCCTTAGGCAGAACCTCTTTCTTAGCCATACCTATGTTGTTGGTACTCAAGTGGAGCACAATAACTGGATCCTTCCCCTCCCCCACCACATTCCTCTCCAGCCCTGAAGAGATGCCCTTAACCCTGGCACTGGGCAGGCAACAGAGCCTTCAGACTCACACTCTCAGCTGCAGAAAACAGTATCTATTACCCCTAACTTTACTGTCCCTTACTACTATGACTACATTCCTTTTTACTGCCTCCACTTGAATGGCCCATGCATCACACGGCTATGGCCAGTTTGTTTATCCTCCCTGCAGTCCCTGCTGTAGATCACACAGGCTACAAGTAACTCAAAACTGTTGGACAAGTACAAAGGCTGAGGCTCCTCCAATGCTGCCTTCTGGATCTCCATGCCTGACTCATGGTCACACCCTCCTGTACTTGACCACAGACCAAATTTGAAGTACTTAGCATAAGGGGTGTGATTGTCACCTGGAACAAAGTGTCCAGGTAACTTTCCCCCTTAATGATGCATTGCATTGTCTGAAGCTCAGATTGCAACTCATCAACTCTGAGCCAAGGTTCCTTGAGCTGCACTTATTGCAGATGTGATTGCTATGGATCACACTGGTGTCCACCAACCTATATGGAACAGCTGCAACACATCACCTACTCTGCCATCTCTGTTGTATATTATTTAACTAATTAGGATTTCAAATTCAGAAATATCACTCAATGATTTATACTGTACTTATATCTCCTGAATACTATTTTAAACTGTTGCCCCAGTTTAGTGGTTAAAAGAAACCTTAAAACTCACCACCCAATCACCTATCTGCTAACCTAATTAATGCCTCTCAACTTCAGCTCACCAGGTCCCACGGTGTTCTACTCCCTCTCTTGAACCATTCCTTGTTTTGCAAAAGAGCTGAATAGCACCTCTTCCCTCACTGCATCAAATTCCTTCACTTACTAAATTCCTGACTTCAGTGTTCTGTCAAAGATCTACTCTGTCAAGCTTGATTCCGTGCTACTTAGTTTGAGTTTCAGGTGTGCAAATCCTTGTCTTCTAATAATAGGAACATGGGAAATAGGAGTAGGAGAAAGCCATTTGGCCCCTCAAAGCTGTCCTGCCATTTAATTAGATCATGGCTGATCTTTGACCTCAATGACATTTTCCCACATGATTCCCATATCTTTTGCTATCCTTAATAACAAAATACTCTGGAATATTTTCCCACAGGCAGACAGATAAACCTTTATATCTTCCATATTTAACAATTGCTGGCAATCAGGGTTTGATGAATTGTGTCATTCTGTCCAAACTTGATGTTGCTCATCTGCAATCCTCCCTTTCAAATGAGTGGCTGGAGATTCAACATGACCACCTCCATCCAGTTCCAGAATCTACACTCCCTCCAGAACTGCCATATGGAGAAAGCATTCATATGCCCAAGTCATGGATCACTGATTTGCTACCAGCATAGACATTGTGGTTCCTTTCTGGAGAAACTAAGAGTGTTCTTTCTTGTGCTTATAGGAGAAGGCAGCACACAACAGTAAGGAAGAGGGTGGGGATGCTGTACCTGCACATCCTGGGCCCCCATGGTGGCAAATGCCGTGGAAATGCTAGGGCACCAGGGTATCTGGTTGCATCTGGAACACTTGAGGCACAGTGCTCACATGTCTACCACTGGATACGTGGAGATCCACAGTAGGGATAGTTGGGATGAAGCAATGTGAAGTCCTTAACTGTTCGATTTATCCAATTGTCCAGAAGGGTGATGACTTGCCCATCAAGTTGCATCATGCTTTGAGTCACAACATTTTAATGATAAGGCAGAGCAGTGGCAGAAAAGGAAGCAAATCCTGAATTCCAGATCCCACTTCCTCAGGGTAAGTCCTACCCGATGTTCCCAAAGATCTGTGGGTTGAGAATCAACCTGTTCAGTCACAGACCCACAGCAAAAACATTCAACCCTGAGTAGCTGTCATCCTTGAATCAAGCAAAAACCAATGACAGTATGCTTTTATTTTCCATTACTCCTGCTTCAGTTTTAATATATTTTATTATTACTGTCTATAACCTTTCCTGTTCCAAGGTTTTTTTATATTATCTTAATCTCTTTTTGTACTCCAACCTTTCATTATATCCCCTCCTTTTATTATTTATAGGGTATTACTATTTCAATCTGGACTCTCCTGTGCCATTTATTGGTTAAAGTTCTTTCTGGATTCCTTTTTACCCCTTCCATAAAGACCTTCTTAGTTGTATATTTTATACCTGTTCCAGTGATTGAGCCAGTTTCCCATGAAATGGAACCATTTCTTTTCACAGTAATCTTTCAGTCATACATTCATTTTCCTGATCTGTTTATCCCTATGCCAATTTGCACGTAGCTCGGGTTGTAATCCAGAGATTACTAGCTTCTGATCCTCAGCACGACCTCCTCCACGCTTTTTCTTATATTATTGGATCACAACAACTGGCCCTTCCCTCTCCCTTTCCAAATTCTTTTCCAATCACTTTGTGCTATCCTTTATCCTTGCTTTGAGTAGGAAATACACTGTCTTGGACTCTCAATCATGATGGCTGTGGATAACCCTATAATTAACGAATCCCCTATAACAAGAATATTTCTATTCTGCTGCTCTATCCCCTCTGCCCAGCCTCCAATCCCTGTCTGAACTGCCTCATGTGCCAAAGTGCCTTGGATTAGCATTGTGGCCGTTTTCTCTGCAGCCATATTCCTGACTTCCAAAGGTAGGAAGTACATCATACTTTTTGGGTCAGATCAGTTTCTGCCGTTCCTGCTTCTCTGCCTCCATTAGTTTCCCCTTGCTCTGCTGACTGTCAGCAACACACTTCTCTTCCTGTATCTTTATATTTTTATGTTGTGTGACTGTGTTCTGGAGTAAACTATCCAGGTTCTTCTGCCCCTTGCCAAGGGTCAGAGTATCGCTAACTAGTGTTCCAGCTCAATGACTTTGAATCAATCGTTGCAGCACAGAAGAAGTTTATTTGACCCTTCTTGTTTGTGCTGGTTCTATGCAAGAGCAACCCAGCTACTCCCACTCACCCGCCCCTTACCTGCATCTGCAAATTTCTTTCTCTTCAGGCGCATATCCAAATTCCTTTTTAAGGTCACAACTGAATCTGTCACCAGCACACTTATAGGCAGTGCATTCCAGACCCTGAAAACTTGCAGTGTAAAATAGTCTCTTTGCATGTCGCTTTGCTTCCTTAAACTGGTTCTTGACTCTTCTGCCAATGAGAACATTTTCCCTCTACTTTCTCCAGACCCTTTGTCATCTTGAACACTGATATCAAGTCTCCTCTTAAGCTTCTCTTGTCTAAGGAGAACAACCCCAGTTTCTCTAAACTATCCACGTGACTGAACCCTCTCATCTCTGGGACCATTCTCATAAATCTTTTCTGCAACCTGTCTAAAGCTTTGACGGCCTTGTAACAATACAATGCCCAGAATTAGGCACGATACTCCAGGTGAGGCCAAAAAGTGTTTTTTTAAAGATTCATCATAACTTCCTTATTTTTGTAACCTATGCCTCTATATATAAAGCCCAGAATCCCATATACCTTTCTAAACACTTTCTCAACCTGTGGTGCCACCTTCAATGATGTATGTACATACACCCCCTGGTGCTTCTGTTCATAAATCCCCGCAATGTCTTTGAGGCAGAGTGACTCAAAAGATAATTTTTTCCCACAGCTGTGGCCGCCAAAGTTAGACACAGGGTGGAATTTTCCAGTCTCGCCAGCCTGGAGGGCGGGAGCAGAAAATTCGGAGTGAGGCCAACATTCGGATTTCCGTTGGCAGGAAAGCAAGTCAGAATCTTCCCCTCAGCACTTTCATGGCGGTCTAATGATGGATTGAATTTCTCGCTGCTCCATATCGGGAACACTATTTGCAGGCATTGACATATCATGAATGCTCATTAAAAACCCAACGCGCCAAAATCACATTCTCCCTCCTAATTACATGCCATGCCAGCAGGAAATTAGACCAATCTGAGTTACAGCCATATATAAGTGTGTGAGCTGTTCACCTTTACTTCACTTGTGACTTTGAAGTACGTACAACATTGTAAACCTAGCTGTAACAGCATTACTGCTATCGTTTGCTGTCGCTCAGATTCTTTTCTTCTGCCAAAGCTGCTCTCTCAGGCGAGACTGGTGGGGTTGGCAGGCTGGGCTGCTCACACTGGGTGCTGTGGGACACATGGCTGGGCTGCTCACACTGGGTGCTGTGGGACACAGGCTGGGCTGCTCACACTGGGTGCTGTGGGACACAGGCTGGGCTGCTCACACTGGGTGCTGTGGGACACAGGCTGGGCTGCTCACACTGGATGCTGTGGGACACAGGCTGGGCTGCTCACACTGGGTGCTGTGGGACACAGGCTGGGCTGCTCACACTGGGTGCTGTGGGACACAGGCAAGGCTGCTCACACTGGGTGCTGTGGGACACAGGCTGGGCTGCTCACACTGGATGCTGTGGGACACAGGCTGGGCTGCTCACACTGGGTGCTGTGGGACACAGGCAAGGCTGCTCACACTGGGTGCTGTGGGACACAGGCTGGGCTGCTCACACTGGGTGCTGTGGGACACAGGCTGGGCTGCTCACACTAGGTGCTGTGGGACACAGGCTGGGCTGCTCACACTGGGTGCTGTGGGACACAGGCTGGGCTGCTCACACTGGGTGCTGTGGGACACAGGCTGGGCTGCTCACACTGGATGCTGTGGGACACAGGCTGGACTGCTCACACTGGGTGCTGTGGGACACAGGCAAGGCTGCTCACACTGGGTGCTGTGGGACACAGGCAGGACTACTCACATTGGGTGCTGTGGGACACAGGCTGGGCTGCTCACACTGGGTGCTGTGGGATACAGGCAGGACTACTCACACTGGGTGCTGTGGGACACAGGCGGGGCTGCTCACATTGGGCGCTGTGGGACACAGGCTGGGCTGCTCACACTGTGTGCTGTGGGATACAGGCAGGACTACTCACACTGGGTGCTGTGGGACACAGGCAAGGCTGCTCGCACTGGGTGCTGTGGGACACAGGCGGGGCTGCTCACACTGGGTGCTGTGGGACACAGGCAAGGCTGCTCACACTGGGTGCTGTGGGACACAGGCGCGGCTGCTCACATTGGGTGCTGTGGGACACAGGCGGGGCTGCTCACATTGGGTGCTGTGGGACACAGGCGGGGCTGCTCACATTGGGTGCTGTGGGACAAAGGCAGGGCTACTCACACTGTATTCTGCTGGGCATAGGCAGGGCTGCACTCTCTCAGCAGAGACCAGCACTGGGACGGAGTTTGATGAATGAGACATGACGGTGAAGGGAACAGGGGAGGGGGATGGCAGGCAGAGGGATAACTGAGGATAGGTAGGTGGGGTATTAGGAACAGGGGAGGGATAGGGATGGCAGGCAGAGCGAATTTTGAGGATGGGGGAGCTGGAGTCCAACATGGAAGGGGTGCATGCAGGCTCGGGAGTGGGGATGGGTGGGAGTTAGTATGATATGAGAGGGAGGGGGTTCATGCAGACTCATGACTGGGGGAAGGCTGGGCTTAGTGTTGAACAAAAGAGAAGGGGTACACAGAGACACATGACTCACATATGGTGGTCCTGGGGATGGCTGGCTCAGTACTGGGCTGCAGATGGAATAGTCATGGTCTGAATGTAAACATGCAGACGGCCTTAAGGTGGGGAAGGCTGATGTCCACATGGGGCTTGGGGACATCCGCTGTGATGGGTTCAGTGGAGAGGGCAGGAATGTCCACACCATAATGGGCTCCAGGGTTAGTGGGGGGAGGCTGGAGAGTGACCAGAGGGGGTTCTTCCTGCACACTGTGGGGTTCCAGAATGATCAAAAGGACATGAACAATGACAGGATGAGGGTCGAAGCTGATCTGGAGGTAGAAATGCAGCACCACTATGTGAGGCCCCGAATCAATAAAGAAGTTTAAAAATGAAACTAGAGAAAAATCACCATGGGATGGGGTCTGAGGCAATGTGGGAGGAGTCCACAGCTGGACTCCAAGGACCCTTTCAAGGATCAGCCTAATATTTATTAGAATTTCAACATGGAGATGAAGGGTCAGCTGAAAGAACTCTTGAAGACTTTATTGAACAGCTAAAGAGTTGGAACCAGTAACTCATGGTACGCTTTTACACAAGATTGGACTGGGTGTTGCGGGTCACGTTAGGAGGGTTTTAATTAAACATCTAACCATCAGATGATTGTGAGAAGGGATGAGGCAGCCAACCAGTAAGGGAGCACAGCTGCTGAATATATGCAAGAAGCTCTATCAAGCTCTGCAAACTGCACTGTCCGTTTGGCAAAGGTCACAGGGCACAGGGCATTCCAAAAGTGCAAAGCAGGTGTAATCCCAAATGCAAATTAGAAAGCATACAATCACCTTCAGTGAGGCACAAAATTACATGGCTATGCTCAACCCTCTTCCATCTTATATGGGATTGAGATGTCAAGGTGTTGGGCTGGCTTCTTAGGCACCTATGATCAGTAGGGGAGCGTCTCAGGGTGGAACTGAGCAAGTTAGGTAGTGCAAGCACGGCCCAAGGGCATGACATTGGATTTCTGGCTTGTGTAATGTCTGTAATTGTTGGGTAAACTACATTCATGTCTTGGATCTACCTGTCCACAGGAAGAAGGAGGATGGCAGAATGGAGGCTGCAATCAATGCTGCACTCTTCATGGCAATAGTCAGATTGAATAAAAGAAAGACCTGATGCCATCTAGCACAGCTTAGAGAAGACCCCGGCCTGAGGTGCATGGCCCAGGGATGCCCCAGGAAGGCTCAGAAACTGAGGAGGCCAGACCCATCCCACGTAGGCAACTGGTGTGACTAAGGGTATACCGAAGACACCTCTGGAGACGCTTGGAGATGAGCGAGAGACAGCATGGTGCACATCTACATTCCTCAAGAGGTGTGGTGGCTCATATCTGCCACATTCTATGGGAGGATCTGACACCCCATGGTCTGGGAGGCCATCCCCTGCAAGTGGCCCTGGAGGTTACAGTTCCACTCAAGGTTTTTGTAAGCTGCTCCTTCCAAGGTTCCACTGGGGACCTATGCAGCATCTCTCAGTCCTCAACGCATAAATGTATAAAGGAGGTGATAGATGCCCTATACAGTAAGGCTCATCGTTATATAAACTTCACAATGGATTAAGTTAGCCAGGCTTCTAGTTTTATGGGATTTGCGGTGATCTCTGACATCCCTAGAGTGCAGGGTGCCATCGATTGCACACACGTTGCGTTAAGAGCTCCCTGGCAGCAACCCCTGATCTTCATGAACAGGAAAGGGTTCCGCTCCATCAACATTCAGCTGGTCTGTGATCATCAGAAGCAGATCATACATGTTTGTGCCAACATACCCTGGCAGTTCTCACTACTCTTACATCCTGTGCCACTCACAAGTGCTACAAGTCTTGGAAGGGCAGCAGTGCTTACAGGGTTGCCTGCTGGGTGATAAAGGGGTACCCTCTGAAGAGATAGCTCATGACACCTGTGCATCACCCTCAGAGTTCCTCCGAGGAGAGATACAACATGGCGCATTCTGTGACAAGATCCATCATTGAGCAAATGATTGGCACCCTGAAGATGTGCTTCCGATGTTTGGACCATTTTGGTGGGACTGTACAGTACTCTCTAGAGAGTATGCCCCGCACCATCATGGTGCATTGCAGCCTGCACATCCCGGTGCTTCAAAGGGCAGATCACTTGCCATAGGGAGACATGGGGGAGGCAGAGATTTCCTCGGATCATGAGGGCTCAGAAGGGCAGGAACCTGAGGAGGGCGATGATGGTCAGCTTCCACATGAGCATGCCATCATCACAGCGACATCAACATGGAAGGCCTGCCCATGACACACTGATAGCCAGAAGATTCCAATAGGAGTAAGGTCCAGGCAAGCGGATAAGAGTCCCTTAGCTCCATGCCAGTGATAGGAAAGGCCTTTGCAAGCAGTTACATCATAAGCAAGGTTGCATTTGGCTGTGGAGCCGTAACAATCAAGGATGATGCAGCCCTCATTCTTGGAAAGGTCAGCACCCAAAGCTGCATATAACTGGTGTGCGAAATGAAAGACTTATGTTGCCATCTGAAAGAGATACTTTCAGAGCCGCTGGGATTTGCACATAGTTGTAGAGAGCATAATGGCTCCAGGACATGTGCTTTCACACTCACAATAAACATAGCTCAGTGTTGGTACAATGTTAGATTTAACCCGCCAAGATACCTGAGCATACAGAATTCTATGGTGTGTTGCAATATTTAAAGGATCAAATCTCAATGTGCAGTCACTTTCAGGAAATGGCTTGACACATCTTCCTTATATGACACAAGGAACAAGTGACTAACATGAGTCTGCTGAACATCACATGAATCTGAGGCACACAAAGGGAGGCAATCACAGAGTGGGAGCTTGGGTCACCCTTGCAATAAGAGGGTACATGGATTCATATGCAAGAGGCATTCACATGCTGAGACTATTATCATGAAATCAAGTTGTATTTACAGAGGTGCATGATATGTACAGTGAGTGAATACTCATGCCAACATTGTGCTCTCATTATTTCTTCATTTTCCTAACCCTACTGCTACATCTTGATGCAACTCCAACATCTGCAGCAGAGGTGGAGGCAGTCTCCTTATTACTATGCCCTGTTGCCTGAGTTGGCATTGGCAGGTGTTCTCTGGACGGCCGATGCCTGGAGGGCCCCAGCCTACTTTGGGTCTCCTGCTGAGGGGCAGGTGTACCCTCCTTGGGCTGTAGACCTGGATTTGATGTGGTCACAGGCAGAGGGGATGGAAAGCAGCCGGACATTCTCGGGGTCTCCTGGGTAGATGGCCCCCAGGTGTCCAGCTGATGGTCCTCCTCTGTTTGGGTGCCTGTGCGCCCCTGCCTGACTCCTTGAGGAGAAGAGGAACCTGAAGGGGGGTTGAGGTGCCCAGCCCCTCTCACCTAGCCACTGGTGGATCCCATCAATGCCTAGAGCGATGGAGTGCAGGTCTGAATGCAAATCCGGCAGAACCAGCTGGGCCAGGGTATCCAAGGTGGCCGCCACTCTTCCCATGGTGACCTCAAGCTGCCCACTTTTTGGAGCCATGACATCAAAAAGAACGCAGACGGATTCCTCCAACCTTTGTTCTAGTCTGTTGACTGCATCTCACAACTCTGCCTGATGTTCCGCCGCCTTCCTTTGCATCTCCAGCATACATGCAACAGCCATTTGCTGAGTTTCATCATCTGACTCGGACTCAGCAGGCGCCTGTTCTCCAGCAGTCCTCCGAGTGCCAGAAACCTGGGCTGTCACTGCCTCCGACTGCTGTGGAAATGTGTCAGTGAAGTGTTGTCCAGAAAGTGACCCCAAGCCTAATCTCAATCTGGGACCCACCAGAGTGTGTGTCTCTGTGCTTGTGGAGGGTGCAGGTGAACACAGTGACGGGACTTCATTGAATGGATCCTCATCTGAGGTGGACTGGGGGCTGGCAGGATGATGAGCTGGCTGGACCTTCGCAAGTTCTCCCCTTGCATCACCCCACCTCCCACACTAGCAGGTCAGCTGTATGCAGCCGGACCACGAGTGAGTCTAGAGGGAGAAGTGTGTGTGTGTGTGTGTGTGTGTGTGTGTGTGTGTGGCAGGGCCTTTTGGAGCATCGTGCAAGCACTCTCCCATGCACGCGGGACCATACTACATCACACTCATCTCAATGTCCTGAGCATTTTCAATGCCGCATGCCGGCGTTCTTTTTCCGTTATCCATCTGAGCTGACCTGCACCTCTGTCTATCCATTGATCACACTCCCATGCAGTATCTGTGCCCGCCCAACACGAGGCTCCTTTCACTTTCAACTTTAAAAGCATGGAGGTTGTTAAGTTTGTGTTCAGCTCCCCTGTTCTTTCCCCTCCCCCAGTCATCCATGTCCTTTGCCCCATCACTGTTGACCCCCCCGACATCACCTTCCACCTCCCCACCGTCACCTCCAAACACCTTCACCATCTCTAGTACCACTACCATCGCACCCTCACCCTGCCACCCTATCAGCTCACTCTGCCCTCTCTCATCCTCACCCTTCCCTCCTACAATGCCCACCCTCATTTTGCTCCCCAGGAGGCAGTCATCGACTCCGCCCCTTCCTTGCCCATTCACCTGGACATGCTCCACCTTACCCCTTCCTCCACTCTTATTCCTCCCTCCACATTTACTCCTTCCTCCACCCTTACTCCTCCCTGCCCCCCACCTAACTCCCTCCTCCCCCTGGAATCCCCCCATCCAAACCCCTTCCTCCCTTGGAAGTTTTGCCTCTCTTTGAACTCCCTCCTCCCCACCAAGTCCTTCCCCCCTCTAAACTCCTTTCCTTACACCTTCCACCAACCCCCCTTACACCTACCTCCCCAGTTGCTGCATTCTCCCCTGTAAAAACCCCCTCTCCTGCACTCCCTCCCACCCTCCCAACCTCACCTCACCCGACACCATCGTTCCCACCCTCCCAACCTCGCCCCCCCGGTACGCCTTCTTCTGGCAGTCAAACCTAGACCTTCCTCTCCATCCCCTAGATGATCATTCATAGCAGTTATTGGCCAAGACACTGATGTCCCAAAGCAGGCCCCAGACATCAATGGTGATCCTTCTACCTTCCATGACCTACCTCTCAACGGAGTCATGTCCATCAGAATCTACCCAGCTTGCATTGCGCGTGTTCCTCCAGGGTCTGGTAGCTGTAGGTCTCCAGCATCTTTTGCTTTCCTTGGATGTCCGTGATGTGAGCAAGGCCCTAATGGTAAGTCCCAACTTCTGCACATCACACTTGTCAAGTCATGTTCTGGACAGGCACGTTTCCCCGCCGATGTGGGCAGTAAATTTGACGTGGGGGGGTTGATTCCAGTGTGCAGGGCTTATAATTAGATGTAGATGTATTAAAATGATGTTACCCACGTGAGGCAGCAGGAAAGGCAGACTGCCAATGACGAGTGGAGCGGACAATCACAAACTGGTTTCACAATGGCGTGAAACCGATTTTGAACTTCCTGCTCTCGCCCACCATGATGCCCCGCACCAACGGAGAGGGAAAACTCCGGCTTATATCTTTCTCTGCCTAACGCTAGGTCTTTTTTAAAACAATACTTATTTAAAGCTAAAAGCAAAATAAGTTCAAAATTGAGTTCAACAATTTCAGATCATGAACTCTGTCCTCTGTCCCCATCCCCTTTCCGATCCCCCTTTTTCCAATAATTTATAATTTTTTTACAAATATATTTTTCTTTTCCCTCCTATTTTTAAATTTACTTCGATCTATTGTTTCATCTCCACCTTTTAGCACATTTCGATCCCTTCCCCTCACCCCACCCCCACTAGGGCCATCTCCCACTTGCTCGTCCTGCTTTCTACCCTTAATGTCCCCATTAGCACATCCTTTAGATAATATTACCAGCGTCAACATGATATCTTTGGCAGTCTCTTCTTGGCCCCCTATCAAGCTCTACCTGTTCTACCCAACCCCCTTCTACCAGATTATATTTCATCTCATTTCTATATGTCTTAGTTCTGATGAAGGGTCATATGGACTCGAAACATCAACTGTATCCCTTTCCGCAGACGCTGTCAGACCTGCTGAGTTTTTCCAGGTATTTTTGTTTTTGTTCTCATTTAAAGCTATTAATTAGGTTTGTGCCCTTCCCTCAAATTTATTAATTTCTATGTTTTAAGTTTAATAACCCCTTAATCTAGCATGTAGTTAAATGTTAAAGGAAGAGTAAATAATTGAACATTTAGCTCTTGATCCTCGGTTAATGTACTCAACGTCTCCTTTTCCCTTTGCGTTGAGTTTCCACTCTCGGCAAATTTCCATTTAAAAGTCTTCACTCTGCACTGCTCTGTGCTATGTTACTTATTCACCCTGCACATAACTTTCAGACATCCATTAGTTTCAACTGGTCACGCCACAGAGTACCTTTTAACAACTGACCTGTGTCCAATTTACAGTTGTGTTTGAGTTCACTGCCAAACAGCTTGCAACTATTTTTGAATTAAAGGTTAAGCTCAAATTTCAGTTTGATAGAAAAAACATCCTTCCAAACAACTTATCTACGACTTATCACTGAATTCCTGTTTTTAAGAGACCTCACCAGTTCCAGCTTATTCCAAATTGGTTGAAGAAGTTGACAATATTCATGACAGGCTGAAGATGATGTTAGGTGGAGACTCACTGATATCAGTTCCTATACTTCTGTTTCTAACCTACATTATATACTACCTGAATACTTGTCAAGTTTGTTGACGAGCATTCAAATATCGCAAGTGAAATATAACACTTGTTCTTTGGTTGAAAACTGTGTTTCAAAAGTATATAACAAAAGGAACTAAATTGGCAGACAAGACTTAGAAAGGGAACTGGGATTGAGGGTAGACCCAAAACATTTGATGCTCAGAAAATGTGGTAAGGCAATTAAGACAGCAAATAAAATTCTAGGATGTATCACCAGAAGTGAAATTTGTAGATGTTGTGCAATACTCTCTATTGCTTAAAGTACAATTTTCAATGTTGGCGCTATGAAACAAAAATATGTTTCAGGTAAATAGTTTTCCGCTAACACTGGAGATGCCGAGAATATGACCATCAGGTGCAAAGGGTAGCAGTAAGTACAAGGCTCTAGTCTTATTGTTCTTGCCAAACCCCAATGGGGACCAACACAGAAAGACAGAGGAAAATCAGCCCCGTATTCCTACCTTTCCATTATCAACCTCTCAAATCAAAATTGATTAGTTTCTCTTCCACTAGATCACATTTTCATACCTCATTAATAAACTGTGTCAATAAATTCATGTCATAAAACATCTCTGCTTAAATTGCAGCCAATAAGGTTTTCATTTGTAATGCACTGTTAACTCCAGAAGTGCAACAGAATACTGCAATAATAGAGACCTTACTATAACTGAACATGGTAATTGTTACATCATTATGATTTGTAATTGCATTGCTATTGATGCAGCCTAATGGAAAGTGTTTGTAAAGCATTTTAAAATGCACCAACTAGCCAATTGCTCTTTCTTCCAACTACATCAACATTTTCACGACTGTAAATTAACTATTCTTCCAACACAATTTACATAGCGCCAGCCTTTGGAAAAAGAAGTTACAGTGTAACATTTAAGATGGAAACTCTTTGTCAGAACTTATTTCCACCCAAAACATTAACTTGACTCTTCCCTTCACATTTCTGAGTGGTATTACTTTAAGTAAAATTTTGCAACTCACTCTAAACCCCACAAGAAACGTTTAACTTAATTGGGTCCCTTATAAAAGGAAGACGTTTCTCAGTTATTAAATAATTTCTTTCGAAGTGGGTAAAGCTGGCTGGCAACCTACTGAACAATCCCGACTGCCCAATACAAACTTCTACTGCAATGGTTTTTCACAAAACAGAAGTGAATCTGAAAATGGGGCATTTTTTGAAAACAAATTTAAAATTTTCATTTAGACTGTGCCTTTCATGACCTCAGAATGCCCCAATTTGCTTGACATCAATTAAACAGTTTTTGAAGTGTAATCACTGTTATAATGCAGAAACACATAATTAATTTGTGCACAACCAACTCCCATTAACAGCAATGTGATAATGACCAGATAATCTGTTTTAAATTATGTTTATTGAGAGATAAATGTTGGCTACAGCTCCAAGAAACCAGGGGTAATTTCCCTGCTCTTCTTCAAAATAGTACCATGGAATCTTTTAGGCCTACTTGAGAGGACAGACAATTACGAACATAAGAATTAAGCATGGGAGTAGATCACTCGACCTTTGAACCTGCTCCGCCATTCAATAAGATCATGACTGGTCTGATTGAAACCTCAAATCCACATTCCCGCCTACCCCAGATAACCTTTCACACCCTTGCTTATCAAGAATCTATCTCTGTCTTTAAAATATACAAATACTCTGTTTCTAACGCATTTTGAGGAAGGGAGTTCCAAAGACTCACAAACCTCTGAAAGAAAAATTTATTTTCATCTTTATCCTAAATGAGTGACCCCTTATTTTTAAACAGTGGTCCCTAGAACTATATTCTCCCACAAGAGGAAACATTTTCTCCACATCAACCATGTCAAGACCCCTCGGGGTCTTATATGTTTCAATCATGTCACCTCTCATTCTTTTAAACTCCTGCTGATACAGGCCTAGCCTGTCCAAGCTTTCCTCATAAGACAGCCTGCCCAATCCAGACATTATTTTAGTAAACCTTCTCTGAACTGCTTCCAATGCATTAACATCCTTCCCTAAATAAGGAGACTAATACTGTACACAATACTCCAGATGTGGTCTCACCAATGCCCTGCATAACCAAAGCATTACCTCCCTATTTTTATATTCAATTCCTCTCACAATGAATGGGAACATTCTATTAGCTTTCCTAATTACGTGCTGTACCTGCATACTAGCCTTTTGCGATTCATGCACTAGGACAACTAGATCCCTCTGCACCTCTGAAGCAGCTGAAGATGGTTGGGCCTAGGACACTGCCCAGAGGAACTCCTGCAGTGATGTCCTGGAACTGAGATGATTGACCTCCAACAACTACAACCATCTTCCTTTCTGCACAGTATGAATCCAACCAGGGGGGAGTTTTCCCCCTAATTCCCATTGACTCCAGTTTTGCTAGGACTCCTTAATGCAACACTCGGTCAAATGCTGCCTTGATGTCAAGGGCAGCGGCTCTCAGCTCATCTCCAGAGTTTGGCTCTTTTGTCCATGTTTAAAGCAAGGCAGAAGCTGAGTGACCCTGGCAGAACATAACTGTGTGTCAGTGTTCAGGCTATTTTGATAGCACTGTTGATGACCTCTTCCATCACTTTACTGATGATCGAGAGTAGACTGATGGGGCGGTAATTTACAGGGTAGGATTTGTCCTGCTTTTTGTGTATAGGACGTTCCTGGGCAATTTTCTACATTGCCAAGTACATGCCAGTGTTGTAGCTTTACTGGTTATCGGCGCAGCAAGTTCTGGAGCACAAGTCTTCAGTATTATTGCCGTTCCATAGCCTTTTCAGTATCCAATGTGTTCAGCCATTTCTTGCGGTAGCAGTTGTAGGTTGATCTCCACCAGGTCAAACTTTCCAAAACGGTAGCCAGAGCCAGAAGCAGGAGTATCTCTCCGGGCTACAGAAAAACTCATTGCCAGAATTCTCACTCTCACCCTCCTTTTCCTAGCCGACCAGGCATTGATCCTTGATGGTTTTGGGTGGAAGTCCAATCTGCATATGTAATTGAAACCTGAAGCTAAAACATCTCCAGGCCTGAGTGCGAGATTGCCGCTCACTCGACCACCCCACAATGTGCACTAATCAAGTCCCAAATTGAATAGGCATGGGCATGATGGCCAAATGGCCTCCTTCCATGGTGTATCGTTCTATTATTCTAAATCCTTTGTGAATTGGTTAGCCTGAGGATAATGTACAAGTTCTCAAGGCTGCGTATGTACATTTTCATTGCTATAGCGCTGGTAGATTAATAATTAATGAGACAAATGGTAGTTTAAACTGTTAGTCGAAGGGCTGGTAATTTCAGTGTCTCTAGCATAAAACTACAAACAATGTAAAATCAATGGTGTCCATTTTCTGCAGTATTGATTCTTTGATAGCAGTTAAGACTGCAATGATGTCTTGCATTTTAGTTTGTCATATCAATGCATATTTTTAGATATTTTCTGCTAAATGTGCTGAAAGTCATTAATGGTGCAAAACATTAAAAATTCTCAAAATAAGAAGAAATTACCTGACCTTGATACCCCACATCCTAGCTGTTAGAACTCAGATAACTGGGAAGCTGAAGGCTAGAACACTGGACTGTACTCTTGCAAGTTGTTTACAGAGACTCTTTATATATTACGCACTTTCAACCCAACAAACACAACAATGGTCTGCCTGCACCTATGAGCATAAGTGAGTCCCCAGTTAATGTTTTCTACCTGAATACAATTAAACGCCAAATCAATACACAATTAACACTAGCCATAATCATGTTCGCTTACTTCCATATTTTCAATATTGTCCACCTCAACCCTGTCTGATCACCCCACTTAAACCTTTATCTCTGCCTTGGTTACTTCCAGAAACAATTTTCCAAATAACTCTTTGCCAGCTCCCATCCTATAATCTTCAGCTTGTTCAAATCTCAATTGCCCATCTCCTACCCTGGACTTACCAAACATTCCCACACTTGCTGGCCCTCATTTCATCCTTATCAGCTTTTTCACTCCTTTCATCAATTTTCTTTCTTCCTCCTCTTATGTAAAGCGCTTTGGGACATTGCATTTTATCAGCGTAAATGCTTGTTACTGTTGTTTCCTCAGATAGTTCCTGTCTGACTATGCTAAGTCCAGCTTCCACATTATTGATAGGGAGCAAAGTGGGAAAGCCAATACCTGAGGCCCATTACACTCTGCTAAACCAGTGCACAGCATCAGCCTCTGTTTTAAATCAAAACAGGTAGGCCTGAGGGTGTGTTAAAAAGAAAGAAACACATAGGAACTATGGCGATTGTACAGATGAAAAATGTGGCCTTTCTGGACAACCCAACACCATTTTTCAACCCTGTTTAGTTCAAGATCATCTTAGAGTGCATTGAAGATCTGTCTGAGGATTTGGAATGTCAACTCATTTATGAGCATTCAGCCAAAAGTGAAGAATATGACCAAGTCTTGAGCCACTTACTTGTGGGACCTGGTCTTGCTAGAAGACGCATGTCTGTTGTTCAGTCTGGTGCAGCAAATCCTTCTTTTACCCAAGATGCAGATGCAGTTGGAGTAACTGTTTTAATAACTTCCACTTACCAAGGTCAACAATTTATCAGCATTGTGTATTATATAAATAATGAATATAACAATCTAGAGCTGTGTGAAAATCTTTCTGTGAAACCAGATTTCTCTAAGCCTCAGTGAAGTATTTTGGCATCAAATTCACAAGTTACAAGGTTTCATGCCAACTGGGATAACAGTAATGTAAAAATAGATGATTCAGAATATACATATCCAGCTTTGCAATCCATTCTTTCCACAATTATGTTGTCTATTATGTTCAAAGGGCTACAAAGTGACATCAGGGAAAAATCGAATAAGGTTAAAGCTGAAGGTACTATATCTGAATGTATGACGCATTCCCAGCCAAATGGATGAAATAATAGTACATATAAAAATAATGGGTTTCATCTTATAGCCATTAAAAAGATGGGGCAGTAGAGTTGGAAGTTAAATATTCCAAGATACCGGACTTTTAGAAGAGATAGGCAAAATTAAAAAGGAAGTGGGGGTAGGAGTGGGGGAGAGTAGCCTGATAGCAAAGGATAAACACAGGAGAGAGAAAGGATCTTGGCTCAGAAAATCAAAATGTAGAATAAGTTTGGTCAAACTAAGTAAAAAACAAGCGGCAGAAAACACAGGGTGGGAATAATTGATAGTAGTTACACTGTTGGACAGAATGTAAATCAGGAAATTAGAGGTAACAAGGGGAATATAGTAATCATAGAGGGCTTTAATTTTCATATAGACTGGGAAAATCAAGTTTTCACTAACAATGTAGAGGATTAATTCATGCAATATATACAGGATAGCTTTTTAGCTTGGTATGTTGAGGAATCTACAATGGTACAATATATTTTAGACCTAATATTGTGCAATGAGAAAGGGTTAATTAATAGCTTGTAGCAAAGGAGCCTCTCCAAAATAATGATCATAACATGACATAATCTTATATTGAGTTTGAGAGTGATTTAGTTAAGCTCAAAGCTGATTCTTATATCTGAACAAAACAAACTATTTGGTATGAGGGTGAGATGGCGAAAGATAGATTGGGAAACTAGGTTAAATGACATGCCTGTAGATAAGCAATTGCAATTATTTAAAGAATTAATTCATAATTTGCAACAGATATATATTCCCTTAAAGAATAAAAATCCCACAGGAACAGTGGTCCAACCATGGCTGAAAAGAGAAGTTATAGATATTATTAAAGGAAGAGGCTTATGATGTTGTCAAAAAGAGTGGCAAGTCTGGAGATTGGGAGGATTTTAGAATTGAGCAAAGGAGAACCAAGACAATGATAAAGAAAAAGATAAGGGAATATAAGGTTAAACTCACAAGGGATATAAAAACAGATCATAAAAGCCTCTATAAATATGTGAAAAGGTAAAGATTAGAGAGGTGAATTTGGGTCCCTTAAACATGGAGAGGGGAGAAATTATAATTGGGAATAAGGAAATGGCTTTGTCATTAAACAAATAGTTTTGCTGAGACTCTGTTGGGCTGGCAGGGGTCTCACGCATCACTCAGAGAACTGGTGAGGAACCCCCTTCAGGTCCATAGGAGAGGCCCAACAGGATCAAGAGCCTTTCAGGCACTTAAGTGGCCACTGTTGGGCCTTCTCCGAGATTGAGTTCCCTGGCGGCTCCTTATTGCAGCCAATGCCAGTGGGAGCAGTGACAACTGGTGGCAATGCACTCACCAGGAGTCCAGGATCAACATGGGATCCCAGAAAAAAGGTGAGTGAAGGCAGGATGGAGATCACGGTATGATGCGGGTTGGCGGCTGGAAGGTCGGAGGCAAGGGCAGGGTGGTCGGTTTCAGTGGACCCGTCTTTCCCAATGTCAGGCCTCTCAATCAGGCAGAGAATGCCTGACTACGAAGGACACTGTAGAGCAATGGTTAATGGTTATGTTAATAACATAAGAACATAAGAAATGGAGCAGGAGTCTGCAATTCAGCCCCTCGAGCCTGCCCCGCCATTCAATACGATCATGGTTGATCTCATTTCGGCCTCAACTCCAATTTCCTGCCCACTCCCCATAACCTTTCAACCCATTACTAATTAATAGTCTGTCTTTCTCCTCCTTAAATTTATTCAGTGTCCCAGCATCCTCTGCACTCTGAGGTAGTGAATTCCATAGATTCATGACCCTTTGAGAAAAGTAATTCCTCCTCATCTCTGATTTAAATCTACCACACCTTAGCCTAAAACAATGGCCTCTCATTCTAGAATGCCCCGCAAGGAGAAACATCTGCTCCACGTCTACTTTGTCTATCCCCTTTAACATCTAATATACCTCAATTAGATCTCCTCTCATCCTTCTAAGCTCTAGCGAGTATAGGCCTAAATTGCTCAACCTCTCCTCATAAGACAAGACCCGCATCTCTGGAATCAATCTAGTGACCCTCCTCTGAACCGCCTCTAATGCAACTATGTCCTACCTCAAGTAAGGAGACCAAAACTGTGCACAGTACTCCAGATGCCGTCTCACCAATGCCTTGCACAGTTGCAACAACACTTCCCTATTTTTATACTCTATTCCTTTAGTAATAAATGCCAAAGTTCCATTTGCCTTCCTTATTACCTGCTGTAGCTGCATACTAGCTTTCAGCAATTCATGCACGAGAACACCCAGATCCCTCTGCACTGAAGCATTCTGAAGTTTCTCTCCATTTAAATAATAAATCACCTTTTTATTCTTCGAACCAAAATGGATAACCTCACACTTATCCACGTTAAACTCCATCTGCCAAAATTTTGGTCCGTTCACCTAACTTGTCCATATCCATTTGTAAATTTATTATTTCTTCATTGCAGCTTACTTTCCCACCTATTTTGCTGTCATCTACAAATTTAGCTATAGTACCTTCTATCCCTGAATCCAAGTTATTAATATAGATTGTAAATAGTTGGAGCCCAAGGACCAAACCATGTGACACCCCACTAGTTACAGCTTGCCACCCAGAATAAGACCCATTTGTTCTGACTCTCTGCATTCTGTTGGTTAGCCAATCCTCTATCCAAGCTAATATATTACCCCTAACTCCGTGTTATTTTATCTTGTGTATTAATCTTTTGTGCGGCACCTTATCAAAGGCCTTCTGGAAGTCCAGATATACTACATCTACAGGATCCTCATTATCCACTTTGCTTGTCACATCTTCAAAGAACTCTAGCAAATTAGTCAAACACGATTTACTCTTCATAAAACCATGCTGACTCTGATAGATTGCATTTTGACTTCCCAAATGCTGCATTATTACTTTCTTAATAATGGATTCCAACAATTTCCCAATGACAGACGTTAAACTAACTGGTCTATAGTTTCCTACCTTCTGCCTCACCCCACCTTTTTGAATAAGGGCGTTATATTAGCATTTTTCCAATCTAATGGAACCTTTCCAGGATCCACAGAATTTTGGAATATTATAGCCAATGCATCCACTATCTCCGCTGCCACTTTCTTTGAGACCCTGGGATGTAGGCTATCAGGTCCTGGGGATTTGTCACCCTTTAATCCCAATAGTTTGCTCAGAACTTTTTCTCCAGTGATGGTGATTGTTCTAAGTTCCTCCTTCTCTATACCCTCTGCACTACCTGTTACTATTGGGGTGGTACTAGTTTCCTCCACCGTGAAAACTGAGAAACCATGATGCTATTAATGATGTAACTGTGACATCAGGGTCAGATGACCAAGAGGCTCCAAGCTCGACACAGAACAGTCTGTTTCCTAAATATCATGTACTCATTATGATTCCTTTTAAATAATGTAAATAAATCATTTTAGTGGTCTACACAGCCTATCTCCAGTCACTTGTAACTTATCACTGAAATAGACACTGCGTCCCCAACACGCCTAACTCCAGAAGGCTGCTGGCAAACCCAATTGGTTTGCAGTGGGCTTAGGAGTAATGGTATCAATTGACTTATCAGTGACCCTAATTGACATGCCACTTCCGATGGCTGGGAATCCCATGTTGGCCATTTCTGCTCCACGGCTTAATCGGAAGATGTTTTGCCCTCACCTGGAGACTGATGTGCATCCTCTCCCAAGATAAAGTAGGCCTAGCTGCCATGTTTTCCACCACAGCAGGCTGCATTAAATACAGCATTTTGTATCTGTCTTCATGGTAGAAGACATAAAAAAACTTTCTGGAAATAGGAACCAAAGATCTCGTGAAAATTAGTAACTTAGGGATATTTTTATTAGTAAGGAGAACTACTGGAGAAATTAATGGAACTTAAAGTCAACAAATCCCCTAGACCTGCATCCTAGGGTTTTTAAAAATGGTAGCCACAGAGATAGTGGATGCATTGGTTTTGATCTTCCAGAATACCCTAGATTCTAGAATAATCCTCATGGATTAGAAGGTAGCAAACATAAGCCCACTATTCAAAAAAACGGGCAAGGATAAACAGGCACTATAGATGCGGGTAGCCTGACATCAGTAGGAAAGAGCGGTAGAATCTCTAATTAGGGATGTGGCTGTAGAGCAATTGGAGAACCATAATATAGGCAGAGTCAATGCAGATTAATGAAAAGGAAATCATGTTTCACAAATCTTTTAGAGATTTTTGAGCATGTAATTTATAGGGTGAATTAAGGGGAACAGGTAGAGATGGTGCATTTGGATTTTCAAAGGTGCCACACAAGAGGTTATAAGACAAAATTAGGGCTCATGGTATAGGGGGTAATATATTAGTATGGATTGAGGATTGGTTAATGGGAGAAAACAGGGAGTATAGAGAACTGGGCCATCTTCGGGTTGGCAGGTTGTAAGTGGTAAGGTACCTCAGGGTCAGTGTTTGGACCTCAACTAAC
The DNA here is from genome assembly GCF_017639515.1 of Carcharodon carcharias. Lineage (NCBI taxonomy): Eukaryota > Metazoa > Chordata > Chondrichthyes > Lamniformes > Lamnidae > Carcharodon > Carcharodon carcharias. Next base: position 174,564,922 of record NC_054472.1, read on the forward strand.
TACAATATATACCAATGATTTAGGTGAGGCAACTGACTATAATATATCCACATATGGCTGATGAATCAAAGCTAGATAGGAAAGTAAGCTGTAAGGAGGATGCAAAAAAGCTACAAAAGGATATAGGCAGGTTAAGTGAGTGGACAGGAACATGGAAGACAGAATTTTGGAGGAAAGGTGAAGTGTGTAAATGGTGAGAGACTAGAAATTATTAGTATTCAGAGGGACCTGGGAGTCCTTGTATATGAAGCACAGAAAGTTAACATGCAGGTAAAGCAAGCAATCAGGAAAGTAAATGGTATGTTAGCTTATGTTACAAAAAGATTGGAGAACCAGAGGGAAGAAATCCTACTACAACTTTGAAAAGACCACACCTGGAATACTGTGCACAGTTTTGGTCTCCTTACTTAAGGATAAATTTGCCTTGGAGGGAATGCCACGAAGGTTCACATAATGATTCATGGATGAGGGGATTGCCCTGTGAGGAAAGTTTTAGTAGACTAGATCATATATTCTCTAGAATTTAGAAAAATGAGAGATAATCTCATTGAAACATAAAATTCTTAAGGGGGTTATTAGGATAGATGATGGGAGGATATTTCCCCTTGTTATGACCTGGCAGATGATGCATGCTAGATGAACGAAATCTACAAGGGAAACTTGGCCATGCTGTCACAATGGTTTTTCAATTTGTATTTATTATGAGAAGATGTGTACACTGAATTCAGAAGTAATGAGTCCACTAAGACCTTCAGAGATTTTAAAAATTAAACTAAAATATTTATTACCAAAAGAAAAGATTTCAAGCACATACATACATAAGACTACTATAACAAACCCTAAAATTCCTAATTAACCTGACTAAATTACATACCTTCTTTAAGGCAACAGTCCAAAATAGACTTTAAATTTAAGAAAACAAGCTAGCAAGTTACCACAGTACCCACTTGACAGTGGGATTCCAAAAGCTTGTCTCTATATTTAGTTACTGAACATAGCAGACTTATGCATAAATGGCTGGAGACTTCCCTAAGGCTGTTTCACACACTCCCATTAGACCTTACATGGCCCCTCAACATAGCCTTTCATTCTCCTTTATATATCTTTCTCTCTCTTTAATACATAAATTCCATTGTGCCAAATGTCTTTGGAGCTTTACCTTTCCCATGATATAAAAATCTTTCATGTTACTAATATTGTCAGTCACCTTTGGGAAAAATAAACACACTGCATAGCCTTGCTTATCTGGCTAGTTGTAAACATTCTAACATCCCTTTGAAATCCAAACAACCCCCTCATTTATCTAATAAATTCAAATTTCCTTCACACCTTACATGCTAAGACACCATCCATGTTTACTCATTAGCATTTCAAGTACATTCTACACCTAACTTATTTTAGTAATTTCAAGCTTACAGTCTATCTGACTCCAAATGTAACTAAATCACACAGACAGAACTACCTACAATCACACATAAACCTACTTTACGACAAACCACATTGATATTATAAAAATTATTATACTTTCTAGAACTGAGGGGGGGAGGGGTAGCAGTGGGTCGGCCTTTTTGGCCGAAGGTGAAGATGAATTTCTTCATTCAAAGAGATCTGAATCTTTTGAATTCTCCACCCCAGAGAGCTGTGAGTTCATTATATTCAAGAAAGAGATCAATAGATTTTTCTATACTAAAGGAATTGAAGGATATTATGGGAATAGTATATGAAGATGAAATTGAGATGGAAAATCAGCCCTGACTGTATTGAATGGAAGAGCAGGCTCAAAGACCTGAGTGACCCTGTCCTGCTCTTATTTCCATGCTCCATGTTCTCTGATGTTCCATGGATCTTTTCCTGGCCCAGCCAATTCCCTCATCTTCAAAGGGTATTGCCTCCTAGCCATGCGGTGCACGAGCTATATTTAATCATCTACTCTAACATTCTCTGTACCGCATAAATTTCAAGAGAAGGGTTATGCTTAATGGCATCATAATTATTTTTCTCATCTCCATATGGTCATTCACCCGAGGCTATTGTTCCTACATTAAAACTTTTCAAAAGCATTTTGTCGCCGAGCACTTTGGAATATCTTGCACTCATGAAGGGCACTATATAAATGTGAGTCTTTCTTCTTCTCACAAGGATATAGTGGTAACTAGATTCTGAAAGAGGCAATAAAGAATTCTGAAATCTCATTAACACTGTTACAGCCAATCTACTGCAAAATCTAATGAACCAAATGTAATTTCAGGATCTCAGATGAGTCCTTTATCAATATATACCAGTGATACGTCCTTACCATTTTATCTTTCTTATTCATGTCATGGCTTCAGATTAGAGCCCATATCACCTGACAAAACGAAAAGCACAAAGTCAAAAGGATACTGACAAAGAACACAGAAAGTTCTAAACTTATTACATAACTGGCATTTAGGGTGACTGAACTAGAATTAACAAGGATTAAACGGTTTAGGGTTAGAGCCGGAGTAATTACTAGACACGTTCTTGCTGATATTGCTGGAATGAAATCTCGATTATACTTTTGCTGAATGGAAGCCTTTCATTCCACAAGAGATGATTGCATTCAGAGTATGTGAAGAGATGGCTTCAGTTGATAGTGCTCATTGTGTTAAATAAAGCAGGGTTGCTAAAACAAACCCCTGCTGCTATTGAGAAAAATGACTGTTTTTCCTAGCCCATTGGAGATGGGCTAGGAGGCAAAAAGTCTGGGAAATGGAAGGGGGAAAGCATTGGAAGGGGAGCCTGATGCTTTATTGCCACCATGACAACCTGGCCACTTACCGCCACATCAGTCTACTTTCCATCATCAGTAAAATAATGGAAGGCGTCATCAACAGTGCTCTCAAGCGGCACATGCTTAGCAACAACGTGCTCACTGATGGTCAGTTTGGGTTCCGCTAGGGCCACTCAGCTTCTGACCTCATTACAAAGTCAAAAGGACACTTTATTACCTCTTTTATTTTCTAGTTACTACTTGGTTCAAACATGGATAAAAGAGCTGAACTCCAGAGGTGAGCTGAGAGTAACTGCCCTTGACATCAAGGCCTCATTTGATTGAGTGTGGCATCAAGGAGCCCTAGCAAAACTGGAGTCAATGGGAATCAAGGGGAAAAGTTTCTGCTGGTTAAAGTCATACCGAGCACAAAGGAAGATGGTTGTGGTTGTTGGAGGTCAATCATCTCAACTTCAGGACATCACTGCAGGAGTTCCTCAGGGTAGTGTCCTAGGCTCAACCATCTTCAGCTGCTTCACCTTCCTTCCATCATAAGGTCAGAAGTGGCGATGCTTGCTGATGATTGCACAATGTTCAACACCATTCTCAACTCCTCACATACTGAAAACATCCATGTCCAAATGCAGAAAGACCTGGACAACATATAAGCTTGGGCTAACAAGTGGCAAGTAACATTCATGTCACACAAGTGTTAGGCAATGACCATCTCCAAGAGAGAACCTACCATGTCCCCTTGACATTCAATGGCATTAGCATTACTGCATCTCCCACTAGCAACATTCTGGAGGTTACCATTGACCAGAAACTGAACTGGACTAGCCATATAAAAACTGTGGCTACAAAAGCAGGTCAGAGGCTAGGAATCCTGCGGCAAATAACTCACCTCCTGACTCCCCAAAGCCAGTCCACCATCCACAAGGCACAAAGCAGGAATATGATGGAATACCTTCCACTTGCCTGAATGAGTGCAGCTCCAACAATGCTCAAGAACATCCAGAACAAAGCAGCCCACTTGATTGGCACCCAATCCACAAACATTTACTGCCTTCAACACTGACAAACAATAGCAGCAGTGTATACCATCTACAAGATGTGCTGCAGAAGCTCACCAAGCCTCCTTAGACAGCATCTTCCAAACCCACGAACACTACTATCTAGAAGGGCAAGGTCAGAAGACACATGGGAACATCACCACCTGGAAGTTCCCCTCCAAGCCACTCAACATCCCAACTTGGAAATATATCGCCGTCCCTTCACTGTTGCTGGGTCAAACTCCTTCCCTAACAGCACTTTGGGTGTACCTACACCTAAGGACTGCAGCAATTCAACAAGGCAGCTCACCACCACTTCTCAAGGGCAGTTAGGAATGGGCAATAAATGTTGGCCTAGCACATGATGCCCACATCCTATAAATGAATTTAAAAAAGGCATCTCAGGATCAGGACCTAGGAAACCCTAGCAATCTCCTAGCTGGTTTCCCAGGGCTAAGGTGGGAGCAGGGTCCCTCCTTGATGCCATGGAGCAGTCCCTGTCGGCAACAGATACCCCAGCACCTAACTGGTCACTGGTCACTAGTGCAGCAAGAATCACCACTCACTGCATGTTGTCATCATCCTCTTGCGATCGAGCGACTATTAGGGCCTCCACTGCATCTCCATGACAGAAGCATTGTCTTAAAGGGTATTGGTGCTGCCATCAGCCAGACTGGAGTCAAACATTCACAACTAGGATGTGAGGATCTGCATTCCCTCATCATCTCCCACAAATTTGGCAGCAATGAGGGCCTCTTGAGCATGCCTGCCTCATCTGGCCAGTGCCGAGAGCCTCATCTCTGTCATTGTCACCACAGAGTACCCCCTCACCCTCACCCCTGTTGGCGTCCTCCTCATCCGAGGAGACCTCTAGCTCCTCCATCTCCTCCTCAGCTAGCTCGTCTCCCCATTGGAGTGCCAGGCCTTAAAGGGCGCAGCAGATGATGACAATGCATGACACCCTCTGCAGACTGTATTACAGGGCTCCAACAGAAAGGTCCAGGCACCGGAACCAAATCTTCAGTATCCCGATGATCTGCTCCACCGAGTTGCGAGCTGCTGTATGAGCCTCATTATAGAGTTGCTCTACTGCAGTTTGAGGCCGCCGCACAGGTGTCATCAACCACGGCCTCTGCGGGTAGCCTTTGTCCCCAAGGAGCCAACCCTGCAGCTTCTGTGGACCCTGGAAGACTGCAGGGATCTGTGACTGACTCAGGATTTAGGCATCGTGCAAGTCCCTGGAAACGGTGCGCATACCTGCAGAATGTGTTTCTGGTGGTCGCATATCAGTTGCACACGCAATGAGTGGAAGCCCTTGCGGTTGATGAAATCCACTGAATGTAGCGATGGAGACCTGAGCGCCGCGTGAGTGCAGTCAATCACACCCTGCACCTGTCAGAATCCCGAGATCGGGTGAATCCAATGGCCCTTGCATCCTGGCTGTCCCGGTCGAAATGCACAAAGTTGTGCGCTATGGAAAAGATGGCATCTGTGACCTCATGGATGTATTTGTGGGTGGCGGATTGTGAAATCCCACAGAGGTCACCTGCAGAGCCCTGAAAGGAGCCACTGGCATAGAAATTGAGCGCTGCGGTCACTTTCACAGCCACTGGCGGTGGATGCCCTCCATGTCACCTTGGCACCAAGTCCTGCAGTAAGTGGCAGATGTGAGCCACATGGTCCCTATATATGAGCAGTCGTCATCGACACTGGTTCTCAGTCATCTGCAGGAATGGCAGGCACTGTTTATAGACCCTGGGTGTCACTAGGCAACGACCAGCTACAGTTCTCTATTGCTTCTGTGCGGAATCTCCTGCTGCCTCTTCTTCACGAGGTTGTTGCTCCTGCCTTTGCACGGCCAGGAGCTTCAGTCACTCTCTCCTCCATCTTCTATGGTCTCTGTAGGCCATCAGGCATACAGCTAGGTCACCAGGATCCATGGTCCTGACGTGGTCCTCCTGCAGCATGAAAGAGAGAGAGACGTGGCTATCTTGGCTATACTTAGCACCTTTCCTGGCCCTGTGTGATTCCCCCTTAATGCTTCCCGGACAGAGCTGGTCATCCCTTGGATGGCCAGAGATGAGTACGCTGCATGGCTGCCCTGTCAACCTGCGACATGGGGGACACTGGTCCAAACCAGGATGCTGAGATTGCAAGGGGCTATGAGTGCCTCCAGCAGTGACTACTACATTGCCAGCATTGGTGAGGAGATTGTACAAATGTGTGCAGTCCAACTGCTCCGTAGTCCAATAAAGTGGTGGCGGACTCAAAATCTGTACCAGGGAGGTCTGGGGTCAGTAGGGGGTGGTGGTAATGTATGGGGTGCTTGGTAGCCCTTTGGTGCCTCTGCGCTGCTTGCATGGGCAGGCAGCTTAGGAGCCTGACTCCAATCAGATCACTGAGGCTGTGCCTGATCTGTCTCAGGTGCAGAGGCATGGCCAGTTTATACAGGTGTCCCTAATGCGTGGCCACATCCCTCGCTTACCCTGTGCCCCCACTTTGATTGCCAGCACCCGGGATGTAACACCAGGGCAGCACTTGCATCCTGCCACCCCCCACCCTCAGCAGTCACCTCCAAGGCTGGCCAGCACTTGCCTCTGCCCCCCTGCCACCCCTGAGGCCTGTAAACAACGGGTGAGCTGTGGAGAACACTGCTGCTCACTCACCTCAGTTCCCCCAAAGTGTAGGCCGCCAAGTGCACGCCGCCTGTGTGCTGTTGTGAAACACATCGGTGTGCTTTCCCACCGACGTGGACGGACAATACGGCAGGGTTCCAAGAGCCTGGCAGGATGGCCTTTTAATTATAGGCTGATGTATTACAACTAGCTCCCTGCCGATTGATGGCAGGAAACACGGCCCTGCCATCGGCAGGCTCAGCGAGCGGACGATCGCAACCTGCCTTCACGCCATCATGAAGAAGATCACGCCATATTTTCCATGCACGCCACCTATCACACCCGCCACCAGCAGGCTTAGAAAATTCCACCCGAGGAGAAATATTTTCTCTCAGAGGGTTATGCGACTTTGGAACTCTCTGCCTCAGAAGGTGGTGAGGGCTGGATCATTAAACATTTTTAAGGTGGAGCTGGATATATTCTTATTAAACAAGGGAAGTAAAGGTTATCGGGGCTAGATGAGAACGTGGAATTCGAAACACAAACAGATCAGCCTTGATTTTATTGAATGGCAGAGCAGGCTTGAGGGGCCGAATGGCCTATTCCTGTTCCTACTTCTTATGTTCATATGGTAATCACGTGATACAAAAATAAATGTAGTCATTGACTAACCATGGCAAAAAGTATCTATCAATTAGTCTACAACAGACCTGGGCAAAAATCCCCAGTCATTGAAAACTTTGGGAACAATAGATCTAAGATCACTTGTTTCTCGCAAGTCTATCATACTTACCATGTGCCATGTCTCGAATATTAATATTCTGTCTGCCAGAATATTGTATTCCTAAAGAAACCCATCTCATTTGCATTTCAATTAATAAGGTCTATTCCCTTCCACCATCTCCCAAGGGAGCCTGTTCCAAAGATTGACCACTCACTTACTGAATGATTCTGCAAATTAGTTTTCAATTTACCTTCCTTCAAAAACAGCAACTTTTCATACAAAGTAACCTCTATTTCTCTTTTCAATGGAAAAGTAATTATCACGAACCACAAACTTTTCCTCCATGTGTGAGTTTTAACGATTCTCTAGTTGGTAAACACTTTTGCAGGTTCATGAAAATTAATGCACAGGGGAAAACATCAGGAAATAACCTGGAGCAGATTTTCTCTTTTTGCAGTTTGGGTAGTAAATAATTGCCTGAACAGAGACAAGCAGGTAATTGGTCAGACTCTGATACAGTGGTCTGATTCTTCCCTTGCAATTTTCCTGAGCTCCACCCAGAGAATAATTTAACAGCAACAGGTGAGAGGTTAGGTGAGAGTGACTACCCTTGACATCAAGGCAGAATTTGACTGAGTGTGACATCAAGGAGCCCTAGCAAAATTGGACTCAATGGGAATCAGGGGGAAAACGCTCCACTGGTTGGAGTCAAACCTAGCGCAAAGGAAGATGGTTGTGGTTGTTGGAGGTTAATCATTTCAGTTCCTGGGCATCACTGCAGGAGTTCCTCAAGGTAGTGTCCTAGGCCCAACCATCTTCAGCTGCTTCATCAATGACCTTCCTTCCATCATAAGGTCAGAAGTGGGGATGTTCGCTGTTGATTGCACAATGTTCAACACCATTCGCAACTCCTCAGATACTGAAGCAGTCCACGTCAAAATGTAGCAAGGCCTGGACAATATCCAGGCTTGGGCTTACAAGTGGCAAGTAACATTCATGTCACATAAATGCCAGGCAATGATCATCTCCAACAAGAGAGAATGTAACCATCGCCTCTTAACATTCAATAGCATTACCATCACTGAATCCCCCACTATCAACATCCTGTGGAAACTGAACTGGACTAGCCATATAAAAACTGTGGCTACAAGAGCAAATGAGAGGCTAGGAATCCTGTGGCGAGTACCTCACCTCCTGACTCCCCAAAGCCTGTCCACCAGCTACAAGGCAGAAGTCAGGATTGTGATGGAATACTCTCCACTTACCTGGATAAGTACAGCTCCAACAACACTCAAGAAGCTTGACACTGTCCAGGACAAAATAGCCCGCTTGATTGATATCTCATCCACAAACATTCACTCGCTCCACCACCGACGCATAGTAGCAGCAGCGTGTACAAGAGATGCACTGCAGAAACTCACCAAGACTCCTTAGGCGGCACCTTTGAAACCCATGACCACTACCATCTGGAAGAATGAGCAGCACAAACATGGGAACACCATGGAAGTTTTTCTCCAAGCCATTTACCATCCTGACTTGGAAATATATCGCCATTCCTTCACTGCCGCTGAGTCAAAATCTGCCTCCTTATTAGCACTGTGGGTGGATCTACACCACGTTCTTAAAGGCAATTATGGATGGGCAATAAATCCTGGCCAAGCCAATGAAGCCCACAGACCATAAATGAATTTTAAAAAAGCATTTGACCAAGCATCAGGGAGCCCTAGCAAAGCTGAAGTCAATGGGTATCAGGGGGAAAACTCTCCACTGGTTGGAGTCATACTTAGCACAAAGGAAGATGATTGTGGTTGCTGGAGGTCAATCATCACCTCAGTTCCAGGACATCACTGCAGGAATTCCTAAGGGTAGCGTCCTCAGCCCAACCATCTTCAGCTGCTTCATCAATGACCTTCCTTCCATCATAAGATCAAAAGTGGGGATGTTCACAGATGATTGCATAATGTTCAACACCATTCGTGACTCCTCAGATACTGAAGCAGTCCACAAATGCAGTAAGACCCGGACAATATCCAGGCTTGGCCTTGGGCTTGGGCTAACATTCATGTCACACAAATGCCAGGCAATGACCATCTCCAACAAGAGAGAGTCCAACCATCGGCCCATGACATTCAATGGCATTATCATAGCTGAATTCCCCACCATCAACATCCTGGGAGTTACCATTGACCAGAAACTGAACTGGACCAGCCATATAAATACGGTGGCTACGAAAGCAGGTTAGCGGCTTGGAATCCTGCAGCAAGTAACTCACCTCCTGACTCTCCAAAGCCTGTCCACCATCTACAATGCACAAGTCAAGAGTGTGATGGAATACTTTCCACTTGCCTGGATGAATGCAGCTCCCACAACACTCAAGAAGCTTGACACCATCCAGGACAAAGCAGCCCACTTGATTGGCACCACATCCACAAACATTCCCTCCATCCACCACCAACGCACAGTAGCAGCAGTGTGTACCATCTACAAGATGCACTGCAGCAACTCACCAAGGCTCCTTAGACAGCACCCTCCAACCCACGACCGCTACCAACTAGAAGGACAAGGGCAGCAGATGGATGGGAACACCACCAACTGGAAGTTCCCCTCCAAGCCACTCACTATCCTGACTTGGAAAAATTTCGCTGTTCCTTCACTGTCACTGGGTCAAAATCCTGGAGCTCCCTTCCTAACACCACTATGGGTATACCTACACCACATGGACTGCAGCGGTTCAGGAAGGAAGCTCAGCACCACCTTCTCAAGGACAATTAGGGATGGGCAATAAATGCTGGCCTAGCCAGTGATGCCTACATCGCATGAAAGAATTTTTTTAAAAATTCTCAGACCATTCTGAACCGTACCTTACTTGTTATGCATTAGTCATACTTTAATAAATTGACAAGAGAGTACAATGTCCATTCATGAAGATGTATAATATCTATAGGATCGTTTTTAAAAAGAGAACACTTTAAAGTCTATTGCCTGTAATTCTGGATTGAAAATTCTTCATATATTTCCCGAAGACAGCACTCTCTGGGAGAGGCTGGCCCAGCAAGGAGAATTGCTTTGTTCAATTTTACTATTGGAATTCCACTTAACACACCTCCCAACTTCCAAACAAACCACTCGGGGTTAAATATCACAACAAAATCATGGACAAATGGCTTTAATCAGAGATGTTTGTCCCAGAACGTACATTCAGGTACCCAGATCCTGTAGCCAATTTTCACATCTCTGTATACCATACTAGCTCGTCTGCTAAGCCCATAGCTGCAATAAATTCTAGCAGTGGGCTGTGCTACCAAAAGTGAGGCAGGACAACAGTTCCATTCACCGTGACTTCATAGCACTGACTCCACCTGAAATTGCAGGGTAGGCTAATTTGAATTCAACCTGCAATCTATTCCAATCCACATCTTAAACCAGTTTTCTGTTTGTACTTCATCCTTAGCTGCACATAACTCAATATTTTACCGCAAAAGGACTGGCCCCCCAACATCTGCTGTCACTTCTGTGTTTGTCCAACAGAAGTGAAGGCAGACATTGAATATACCCATCCATATTTGATGGCAATATATCAATTGATGTTTTAACCGGCAGTAACTCTTTCAAAATGCTGGGAACCAGGAAAGTTATTGGATTCATGTTCTCTACTATTTCTGAGGTCAATCCCAGCAGCTCTACCCCCAACTCTGCATGCATTGTAAAGCTGCCATTAATGCACACTTTTGCTTTTCTCTATCTGTATCTCTTGGATAGCTTTACTGTTTAAAAACATAGAAACTAGGAGCAGGCATAGGCCATTCGGTCCTTCGAGCCTGTTCCACCATTCAGTACGAACATGGCTGATCCTCTATCTCAACACCATATTCCCGCTTTCTCTCCATACCCCCTGATGCTCCTAATATACAAATAAATAATCATTTTTTTTTTAAATTACTCAGTGACCCAGCTTCCACTGCCTTCTGTGGTAGAGAACTCCACAGGTTCACCACCCTCTGAGTGAAGAAATTTTTCCTCATCTCAGTCCTAAATGGTCTGCCCCATATCCTGAGACTGTGGGACCTGATTCCAGACTCCCAAACCAGGGGAAACATCCTTTCTGCATCTAGTCTGTCTAGCCCTGTTAGAATTTTATACGTTTCAATCAGATCCCCTCTCATTCTTCCAAACTCTAGTGAATACAGGCGCAATTGAATCTATTTCTCCTCATATGACAGACCTGCCATCCCCAGTATCAGCCTAGTGAGCCTTTGCTGCACTCCCTCTATGGAAAGTATATCCTTTCTTAGGTAGGGAGACCAAAACTGCATGCAATACTCCAGGTGTAGTCTCACCAAGGCCTTGATTAACTGCAGTAAGACATCCCTACTTCTGAACTCAAATCCTCTTGTAATGAAAGGCAACATACCATTTGCCTTCCTAATTACTTGTTGCACCTACCTGTTTAATTTTGTAGTTTGGTGTACAAGAACACCCAGATCCCTTTGTACATCCACATTTCCCAATATATCACCATTTAACTAACACTCTGCCTTTCTGTTTTTCACAGTGAAGCGTATAACTTCACATTTATCCACCTTATACTGCATCTGCCATGTGTTTGCCCACATATATAACTTGTCTAAATCACCCTGAAGCCTCCTTGCATCCTCCTCACAATTCACAACCTCGCCCAGTTTTGTGTTGGCAGCAAACTTGGAAACATTGCATTTGGTTCCCTCATCCAAGTTGTTTATATATATTGTGAATAGCTGGGGCCCAAGCACTGATCCTTGCGGTACACCACTAGTTACTGCCTGCCATCCGGAAAAAGACCCATTTATTCCCACTCTCTGTTTCCAGCCTATCAACCAATTCTCAACCCGTGCCAGTATAATAATACCTTCAATCCCATGTGCTTTAATTTTGCTCACTGGCCTCTTATGTGGGACTTTATCAAAAGCCTTCTTGAAATCCAAATACATCACATCCACTGGTTCTCCTTTAACTATTCTACTAGTTGCATGCTCAAAAAACTCCAGCAGATTAGTTAAGCATGATTTTCCTTTCACCCATGCTGACTTTGTCTAATCCCGTTAATGCTTTCCAAGCATTCTGTTACCATATCTTTTATAATAGACTCTAGCATTTTCCCCACTAATGATGTTAGGCTAATTGGTCAGTAATTCCCTGTGTTTTCTCTCCTTCCTTTTTTAAATAGTGGGATTACTGTTGCCACACTCCAATCTGTAAGACCTGCTCCAGAGTCTATAGAATTTTGGAAGATGAGCACCAATGCATCTAATATTTCCGGGGCCACTTACTTTAGTTTCCTAGGGTGTAGAGTAACAGGCCCTGGGATTTTTCAGCCTTTAACTGCATTAATTTCTTGAGCATCATTTTTTTACTAATACTGATTTTTTTACAATTCTTCCCTCCCACTAGACCCTTGGTTCCCTAATATTTCTGGGAAATTATTTGTGTCCTCTTTTGTGAAGACAGAACAAAAATATGTATTCAATTCTTCAGTCATTTCTTTGTTCCCCATTATAATTTCTCCCCTTCCTGACTATAAGGGGCCTACATTTGTCCTTGCTAGTCTTTTTCTCTTCACATATTTATAGAAGCTTTTACATACTCTCATGCTCCATTTTCCCCTTCTTGATCAATCTGATTGTCCCATTTTGCTGAATTCTAAACTGCTCCCAATCCTCAGGCTTGCTGCTTTTTCCGGCAATTTTATATGTCTCTGCTTTGGATCTAATACTATCCCTAATTTCTTTTGTAATGCATGGTTGAGCCACCTTTCCTGTTTTATTTTTGTGCTAGACAGGAATGAATAATTGTTGTAATTCATGCATAAGTTCCTTAAATATTAGCCATTGTCTATCCACCATTAACCTTTTTAGTAATGTTCCCCAATCCATCATTGCCAACTCATGACTCATAATCTTGTAGTTCCCTTTATTTAGATTTAGGACCCTAGTCTTGGATTCAACTTCTTCACTCTCCATCTTAATGAACAATTCTATCATTTCATTGTCAATCTTCCCCAAGGGGCAGCAACAAGATTGTTAATTAATCTTTTCTCATTACACAATACCCAGTCTAGGATAGCCTGCTCTCTAGTTGGTCGTTCAAGATATTGGTCTAAAAAAACCATCACGAACACACTCCAGGAAACATTCCTCCACAGTTTTATTGCTAGTTTGGTTTGTCCAATCTATATGTAGATTAAAATCCTCCATGATTACAGTTGTACCCTTATTGCATGCATCTCTAATTTCCTATTGAATTCCTTCCCTTACATCTCTGCTACTGTTTGGGGGCCTAAAGGCAACCCCCACCAATGTTTTCTGCCCCTTGGTGTTTCTTATCTCCACCCAAACAGATTCCACATCATGATTTTCCGAGCCAATATCCTTCCTCCCTATTGCATTGATTTCCTCCTTTTCTAACAGTGCTACCCCAGCTCCTTTCCCTATTTGTCTGTCCTTCCTAAATGCTGAATACATCTGGATGTTCAGTTCCCATCCTTGGTCACCCTGCAGCCATGTCTCCATAATTGCAACAATTTCATAACCATTTATATCTATTTGCGCTGCTAACCCATCTACAGTATTGCAAATGCTCCATGTATTAAGATACAATGCCTTTAGACTTGTCTTTTTAACTTGTTATTCATCTTAGCTTTATTTTGCACTATGATCCTATTTGTTTTTTGCCTTTGTTTTTTTCTGCCTTCCACTTTTGCTTCTTACTTTTCTGTCTTTTGTTTCTATCCATGTTTCCCCCCTCCTCTGCCTACCTGCTCAGGTTCCCATCCCCTTGCCATTCTAGGTTAAACCCTCCCCGACAGCTCCAGCAAACACCTGAGGACATTGGTCCCAGTCCTGCCCAGATGCAACCTGTCCTGGTTATACTGGTCCCACCTTCCCCAGAACCGGTCCCAATGCCCCAGGAATCTGAATCCCCCCCCCCGCCCCGCCACACCATTTCTTCAGCCATATATTCATCCAATATATCCTGTTATTTCTACTCTTGCTAGCTTGTGGCACTGGTAGTAATCCTGAGATTACAACCTTTGTGGTCCCACTTTTAATTTACGTCCTAGCTCCCTATATTCAGCTTGTAGGACCCCATCCCTTTTTTAAACCTATGTCATTGGTACCAATATGTATCACAACCATTGGCTGTTTGCCCTCCCCTTCAGAATGCCCCGCAGCCTCTCTGAGACATCCTTGACCCTGGCACCAGGGAGGCAAGATACCACTCTGGAGCCTCTTTTACAGCCACAGAAATGCCTCTCTGTTCCCCTTACTATTGAATCCCCTATTACTATAACCCTGCCACTCTTCTTCCTCCCCTCTTGTGCAGCAGAGACACACATGGCACCAAGGACTTGGCTCCTGCTGCTTTCTCCCAACAGTATCCAAAATGGTATATCTGTTAGAAACAGGAATGGCCACAGGGGACTCCTGCACTAGCTGCCTTCCTCTACTCTGCCTGGTGGTCACCCATCCCCTTTCTACCTGTTCAGTCTTTCCCTGCGGTGTGACCACCTCACTGAACATGCTGTCCATGACAACCTCAGCATCACAGATGCTCCACAGTGAATCCACCCACAGCTCCAGCTCAGAAATGTGGTTAGCAAGTAGCTGTAGCTGGACACATTTCCTGCACACATGGTCACCAGGGACACTGGAAGTGTCCAAGACTTCCCACATAGCGCAGGAGGAGCATATCACGGGTGTGAGCTCTGCTACCATGAATTCCCTTTAGATTAAGCTCATTAGTTAATCCCTTTAAAGAATACTAACTATGCTAGGGGCCTTATTCCACTCTAAAGACTCCCACCACAGTCCAAAGTCCTCACCTTATTTTGTTTAAGTTAGTGGATTGCAGCAGTTTAATTAGTAGAAAAAATAGAAGGAAAAGTACTCACCTGACCCTAATTACCAATCAGCTGCCTCCCCTGTGACGCGCCACTTTTTGAATCGTAACATCACTTCGAACTCCAGCGCCTTAAGGTCCTGAGGGTACACCTCTCCGCTCTGGTCATGGCCTCTGTTTCTCGCACCCTTTTATACCGCTCTCACTGGTCTCTCCTCTCTGGTTTTGGCCTCTGTTTTTCACGCCCTTTTTTACTGCTCACGCTGGCCTCTCCTCTCCAGCCTAAAACTCACCTTCTTCCAACCCTAACAGCAACTTTTAGTTAATTGCTAAATTAAAGAAAGACTAGACTTTTGATAGAATTTAACCCTTAATTTAACCCTTAAACTCCCTCAGTCACCAATCTCCAGCTGAAGCTTTCTACTACAGCCAAACAAACATAAGTGCATTACTTTTTCCTAATTTCTTTTCCACCCATTCAATTAACAACAGCAACTTACATTTATATAGAGCCTTGACCATAGGAAAAACAAGTGCATCATTATGGCATAGGAAAAATGGACTCTAAACTGAAAATGAATGAGCAAAACAGTAAAATTTTATGGAGGGCTTAAAGGAGAGCAGGAGGTATTTTTGGAGGAAAGTTCAGAGATCGAGACCTAGGTGGCTGAAGGTACAGCTATGAATGGGGAACAGAGGATATAGAGCAGGAGTGCAGGTTATAGGGATATAGAAGATTATAGATGCAGAGAGGGACGATTAAAGCACAAGAATGAAAATGTAAAATTAGAGTTAGTGGGTTAGTGACTGTGGGTGTGCGTGGTTAGTGACTTGGTGTCGGATAGGGTGCAAACGGCAGAGTTTTAACGAGCTGAAGTTTGTGAATGTTGGTGGATGAGATGTTGACCAGGAGAACCTTAGAATCAGCAAGTCTGGAGATGAAAAATCACATGAAGGAGGGTTTCAACATTCAATAGGTTAAGTTACAGTGGAAACGTGCAATGTAAGTGGAGTTAGGGGAGTTTTAAGGTGTTGGAAATATTCAGTTCAGTCAAACAGGAACTAAACAATTGGGTTCTGCCAGAAATGATGGCCACAGAGATGATGGCCAGGGCGAGAATGGTTTTGGCAAGGATACAGGGAATGTGGTGAGGCTAAAGATGATGTTTTATGTATTCCCATGTTTAACTGAAGCAAGCTATAGCTTAAATGACTGAATGTCAGCCAAGTAGTATAACAGCAATGCTGTTCAAGAGAGGTGCTGGAGAGGTAGATCATGAAATTATCAGTCTATCTGTGGAAGTTAGCCTAGATAATGTCACTAACGGACAGTCTGTGAATGAGGAAGAGGAGGAGGTCAAGAATGGACCTCTTTAGAGGAGGGGCCTCTAAAGGTGACAGTGCCAGGAAAGGAAGAGAAGTCATTGCTGCAAATAAATTGATTCTGACATGAATAGGTAAGAATAAAACCAAACAATGGCGGTCCCATGGAGCTGCACAATGGAGGGAAGGCGTTGGAGAAGGATTTTGTGATTGACTATGTCAAAATTGCAGAGAGTTATGCAGGGGTGTTGTACATGTTCACAGTTGCTTTGTTGGTTAGGGTTTTGTTGATGCTGTGGCAGAGGCAAAATCCTGATTGCAGGAATTCAAAATGGAGTTGTGGCAGAGATGGTCCACAGACCTGGGATATGAAACACATTCACAGACTTTGGGAAAGGAGAGGAGCTTGGAGCTTGCATGAGAGAGGACAGAGGAGCTAGAGGGGACAGAGGAGTTAAGTGATTAGGTTTTTTTGAAAGTGGCAGTCTGTGATGTTAACACTTTGAAAGGTGTAGAGACAATGTCTGGGGAGAGAGAATTATTTGCAATGCCAACTAAAATGGGAGCCAGGAAGAGAAGCTATATGATTAGAAGTTTAGTAGGAATTGAGATTGAAGGAGCAGAAGGTTGATCCTATGGATGAAATGACTGTGGAAAGGGGCGCAAGAGTTGGAGGAAACCTAAGGAAAGGATGGGCAGAATCTTGTGCTGTGCCTCATGGAGAGTTTGGGGGCAGCGGGGCATTTAATCATGTGGGAGGGTAGCAAGTGGGTCCCCGACGCCTTCCTGCCTCCACCTGGTCACATCCATGACAGGAATGAACCCAGTGGCGAGCTCAGGTACTATTCATGAGAGGAACACAACAAGTAAACCTTGGCATGTTTGCTTGCGGGCTTGTGAGGAGGGGGGACTACCCCGTTTACAGGCACTCAGTGCCTGATAGTGTTCTGGCATTGGGAAGGGAGGGGGGAGCCCACTCAGAGCTACACCCCTGCCCGTGCTGCTGACCTTCATCTCCACCCCTCTCCCATGATACCCACTCCATGACCACTCCCCCTCCCCCCGCCTCACCTCTGGCCTGTGCCCCCTTCAATCTAAGACCTTAGATGGGTGTCATACCGGCAGCAGCATTGCCTCCCCAGTGGTGCTGTCATTCAGTAGAGATGCTGGCCTCTAATTGGCCAGCAGTTCTTATGTGGTGGGACTTCTGTTCCAGGGTCCATGCTCCTGGGGAACGTCTCCCACTCGCCTGTCAATGGACTGATTGGCACAAGATGTGCTGGGCCTTCCCAAAAAGAGGTGACTCAGAGCACTCGCTGGCTCTCCAGCCAGCAGTGTAGGCCCCCAGCATCTCCTCAAGATTCCACCCAACGATTCAATGAGACAGGGGACTGTAGTTTAGTGGAAGGTGAAAACACTAGAGGCAGCTGAATGATTGGGCTCTACCTTCAAGGTGAATAAATCTACGAATCCCACATATTTGTTGTTAGAGATGCTAGTGGAAGAGATAGCAGATGTGATTTGAAGATTGTTAGGAATAGGGAAAAGGTTCCTGTGATACAGGCCAGTGAGTCTCACGTCAGCGGTAGGGAAACTATTGGAGAAAATTCTGAAGGAGAGAATCTATCTCCACTTGGAGAGGTAAGGTTTGATTAGGGATAGTCAGCATGGCTTTGTCAGAGGGAGATCATGCCTAACAAATCTGATTGAATTTTTTGAGGAGATGACCAGGTGTGTAGATGAGGGTAGTGCAGTTGATGTAGTTTAGGTGGATTTCAGCAAAGCCTTTGACAAGGTCCCAAATGGGAGACTTATAAAGAAGGCAAATGCACATGGGATACAGAGTAATTTGATAATGTGGATTCAAAATTGGCTTAGTTGTAGGAGGCAGAGGGTAATGACAGAAGGCTGCTTTAGTGACTGGAAGCCAGTGTCCAGTGGCGTACCACTGGGATCTGTGCTGGGTCCCCTATTATTTGTCATTTGTATAAACAACATAGATGACAATGTGGGAGGTAGGATTAGTAAGTTTGCGGATGACACAAAGATTGGCCGGGTGGTTAACAGTGAGGTTGAGTGTGTTGGGCTACCGGGAGATATAGAAGGGATGGTCAAATGGGCAGGTAAGTGGCAGATGGAATTTAACCCTGAAAAGTGTGAGGTGATACACTTTGGAAGGAGTAATTTGACAAAGAATTATTCAATGAACGGCATGACACTAGGAAGTTCTGAGGAACAAAGGGACCTTGGCGTGTGTGTCCATAGATCTCTGAAGGCGGAGGGGCATGTTAGTGGGTTGGTGATAAAGGCATATGGGACACTTGCCTTTATCAGTTGAGGCATAGATTACAAAAGTAGGGAGGTCATGTTGGAGTTGTATAGAACCTTGGTGAGGCCACAGCTGGATTACTGTGTGCAGTTCTGGTTGCCTCATTATAGGAAGGATGTGAATGCACTGGAGGGGGTGCAGAAGAGATTCACTCAGGATGTTGCCTGAGATGAAACATTTAAGTTATGAAGAGAGGTTGGATAGACTTGGGTTGTTCTCGTTGGAGCAAAGAAGCCTGAGGGGCGACCTGATTGAGGTGTACAAGATTATGAGGGGCATGGACAGGGTGGATAGGGAGCAGCTGTTCCCCTTAGTTGAAGGGTCAGTCACAAGGAGACTTAAGTTCAAGGTGAGGGGCTTAGGGGGGATGTGAGGAAAACTTTTTTACCCAGAGGGTAGTGACGGTTTGGAATGTACTGCTTAGGAGGGTGGTGGAGGCAGGTTGCCTCACATCCTTTAAAAAGTACCCGGATGAGCACTTGGCACATCATAACATTTAAGGCTATGGGCCAAGTGCTGGTAAATGGGATTAGGTAGGTAGGTCAAGTGTTTTTCACGTGTCGGTGCCGACTCGATGGGCCGAAGGGCCTCTTCTGCACTGTGTGATTCTGTAATCTGTGATAATCTCTGTCCTCTAAGATGGCCCCAGATCTGTGTTCCATCCTGTCTCCTGTCTTAGTCCAAATGGACGTGGGATATTAAATTAGTAGTATTCATTCAGCACATTATTTTTTCAATCTTTCCCATCTTCTATATAGATCTCAGATAGAAATTGCTGAATTCATGTAAATGGCCTTAATATTGAGACCCCAATGATTCTGTGCCAAAAAAATTGCTTCCGGCCCTACAGTGATGATTAGTTCTGTTTGGAAGAGTCTGTGCTGCATTTTTAAATCATTATAATCCTGAACCATTCTGATATGCAGTAAAAAGAAAGCAATTACTTTTAGCGATTGCAAGGAATCAAAGTAACAAGTAAGGCTATTTCATGTTTCAATGATTTAATTTCTGACAATTTGAAATAGCTTGCATCATGTTATGACTGGGTGAGGAAGGGTGAAGTGACTCCCTTATTCTCCCCCACTCCTCATTTGACCACAATAGGGTTTTTTGCTTCAGGATTTAGAGAGCTTGTGCTTTGCCATTTCTGTATGTGTCCTACTATTTATGTGTCGAGCTTGTGGAGAATTACTCAGACACATTTTCTTAGGTTAAACAAAACGAGGTAAATTTATTGAAACCATTCCCAAGCTAAGCAAAATAAGAAAAGCACGACACCATTCATATGGTCCCCTAGATTCATCTGGGCCCATGCCACACACAGGTACAGGTAACAGAGTAAGAGGATTTGCTTATAAGGATTTTACACCATATGAAATAAAATAAGATGGAGTATGCGGTTAGCAGTTCCTTTATTGGTCTTAATGTGATGATTTAATGTTCGGCCGTTCAGCTTAGCTGTTCTCCTGGATGCAGTCGGATGGAGCAGATTTCCATGTTTTAAAAGTTCTCAATTCGCAGTTGTTTTCTTCCCAGGGTGGTCACTTCACAAACTGAGCACAGTACTTCCAGAGAGAGACACAGAAGGTACATGGCTCCAATAGCCCGTTTCAGTACAGCGTTGTCCTTTTCACTTCTTCCACTCTCCTACTTGACAGGGGTTCCCTTTAAATACCTTGCTGGTTGTATATCCCAGAGGGGCTTAATTAATTTATGTCTGCTGCAGTTATTGTTTCAGAACAGGTAATAGAATGTCTATATCTCAGCTCAGAAACATTTGTGAAGTCTTAGTGTGGTGTGAATAGTCAGGAGATAGGGTCTTTCATGCTCCCCAGGGGATTGATTGTCTGTCTTCATTCCAACTTTGTGGAATGTGAAATTGTGTTTTGTAGCAGCTTGGCCTGTCTGGGCATCTTTAAAAAAATACACAATTGTCTGTATAAGGTTCCAGTTTAAAATCCAGCCACATAAAATCAGCAGTCATATCTTCAAAATGTACTTCCTTAAGACAATTAAATGTGTATAAAAGGGCAACTTTTTTTAATATAGGATGTGAGCGTCACTGGTAAGGCCAACATTTATTGTCCATCACTAACTGTCTTTCCTGAATGTAATAGTGACTTGTTAGACCATTTCAGAGGGTATTTAAGTGACAATCACATTGCTCTGGAGTCACAAACAGGCCAGACCAGGTAAGGATGGCAGATTTCCTTCTCTAAAGGACATTAGATGGATTTTTACAATAATCCAATAGTTTCATTGTCTAATACTAGCTTTTCATTCCAGACTACATTTAATTAACTGTGTTTAAATTCTCCAGTTGCCATGGTGCGATTGAGCCAATGGAGTGGACTTACCCAGGGATTTCGGGACCCTAACGTTGAAGCAAATGGGAGTAACGAGACTGCACTGGCTCAGAATCAACCATGAAGCTGCCTCCTAATTGGCTGCCTCTGAGTTCGCAGTCCAATTAAGGATGGTGGGAGGGCTCCGGTACTGCAGGCCCAATCAGAGGGCCAGCAGCTCTCGCGTCTCAGCAGCCCCGCCACGCACAGGGAGCGCTACTGAGACAGGTTGGGGACCATGAGGGCATCTCAACATGGATATGCCCTCACTGGCTGCACATCAGTAATCAGATAACAGAACAGGGTGGAGGGGAATCCCGTCTGCTGGATTGATCACATCCACAATTGCAGCCTTTCATGAATGCAGCATCCAATGGTCACCTGGTCTTCCACAGGAAGGTTGCCTCAACTGAGTCAGCTGCTTCAGCATTCGGCAGGTAGTGGGTGCAGGGGAGGGGTGGTGGGGGTTGGGCTGCTCAGCCAGCAGCAAAATTCTGATGAGGCCCCAAAATTGCCTCTAATTGGGCCTTAACGAGCGTAATTGGCTGCCTAACTCCACAGAGTGGGAAGCCGATCCTCTTCCCAGCCTAACCCTGGGAATGTTCCCCGGTGGCAGGAATGAGCCGGTGAGCCATCCCAAAGCATCTCCCCCAATTTTCCCGGCCCCCACCCTCCCCACCGCCTCGAAGCTCACCACCACAGGGCTGGGACAACCCAGCCGCTTACTTTCCCGGTTATTAATCCAGGCTTCTGGATAATTCGTCCAGTGACATTTCAATGAAGCATCGTTTGAAACAGAAAAATGTTCTGCAGAATATGTTAGCCATTAATTTCATGCAACAAGTAATTAAGAGCAAAATTGTGGTATTCGGGAAGCTAAAAATGGTCAATAAAGGGCCTCAATGTAACTGGATATTAGTATGCTAGACATGTTTAGGTGAGTGAAGTACACCAGTGGGACTTCGTAGAGAACAAGTAGTTTCATAGTATCAGGCAAACAGTAAGGTCTTTGAGATTTATTTGGCCAAGAATTTGTGTTGTGTATCCTGAGTCTGGTATCGGGAGACAGAAAGAAAAGGGAGAGAGAAAAATGTGATTGTATTTAGAAAGTGGTTTATGACATCGTTCAGAAATGTTCCAAAGTGCTTCGTCTATAAGGAATTGCTTTCAATTAAACTGACTGCTGTTATGTAGGTGTAAGCACAGTAATCAAGTTCTGTACATCAAGTTCACACAAAGAGCAGTTGGATGAATAACCAGTTTGCTTGCATTTGGTGAGTGGTTGAGAGAGAAATGCTAGCCAGAACACCAGAAGAACGCTCTGTTCTTTAACGAGTATCAAGGGATCTTTAACATGCAGTCGACCCATAGGAACAGACTGACAAGACTTCACAGTTTAACGGTTTACCTGAAATATAGCAATGCTAACAATGCGCTGAATGTCAACTTAGATTTTATGCACTAAAGCCCCAGGATTGGGATTGTAATTCAAGTCTGACTCAGGGGCAAGAATGTCACCATTCAAGCTAAATTGGTACTTTAGTGAAACTTGTCGAGCCAAAGAATATCTTGTTGCAGGTTCCTGGCATGACAACCACCTTTGTCAGAGGGCCTGACTGCAGGGGTGGGTGGGTTAGGGGATATGCTGCTTCAGATACCTGACGTCTTCTGCAGCATAGTGTGCCTCAAGGCCAGCAAGGCTAGCCTCAAACTTTAAAAATACTACTTTAACCAAATTCAATTAATATGAGGGCAAAAGCTCTTTCCTATGTGTGGGCCCCTCACACCCACTCCCACTGAAGGTGTGCAATACACTGGCTGACACACAACAGCAGGTTTGAGGATGGCTCAGGGACCACAGGAGCGTGCACAGGTTCTCAGACAGGGCACGGGAGGACCTGGATCAGAGCAGGAGGGATGGCCTGAACTTGGAATGGGGAAGGGCTCCACCTCTTCCTCCTGTCCCTCTCTCTTGCAGCTGCTTGTGCTGCTCTGTCTAGTCTCTTGGCTTCCTCCCATTCCTCCCATAGGCCAAGCGGGATCCCTAGCAAGATGCTGATGACCAGCCGCTCCCTTTCTCCTGGCGACCACTATAAGGTAGACTAGCACAGCATATGCCCTACTTAGGTGAAACCCTCAGAGAATTTCTGGAATAAATGCCAATATGTTGCTGCTGAAGTCTTGACAAGGTGTCCCCCAAAGTCTCAAAAAGTGTTTCAAAACTCCTCTTCAAACCTCCAAAGGAACAGAGGAAGATGAAATACCCTTAATTAGCATTGAAAATCCTCAGCAACAACTTCTTTATTCCCAATCAGCTGGTCTATGTTAGGAAAGGACAGTAAGTCCAATGCTATCCACCAAAATGAGCGTGAGCAGAAAATTTAAATGACCTCTTCAGTCTGTCCGCAAGCATGACCCAGACCTTCCTGTCGCTTGCCATTTTAACACTCCACCCTGCTCTCATGCCCACACGTCCATCCTTGGCCTGCTGCATTGTTCCAGTGAAGCTCAATGCAAACTGGAGGAACAGCACCTCATCTTCCGACTAGGCACTTTACAGCCTTCCGGACTTACCATTGAGTTCAACAACTTCAGATCATGAACTTTCTCCCCTTTTTGATCCCTTTTTTCAAATATCTATTTTAAAATTTTTATATATATATCTTTTCCCATCTATTTTTATTATTATTATTTTGAATTTATTTCCATTCATTGTTTTATCCCTACCTTTTAGCCTATTTCAATCTTTTCTCCACCCACCCACCCTCACTAGGGCCATCTGCAGTTGCTCATCCTACTTTCTACTCTTAATATCACCATTAGCACCTCCTTTAGCCAGTATCACCACCATCAACACCCCTTCGACTTTTTGTTTATGACATCTTTTGCAATCTCTCTTTTGCCTCCACCAATCACTGGCCTTCTCCAGCTTCACCTGTCCCACCCCCCCTTAAACAGTATATATTTCACCACATTTCTACTTCTCTTTGGTTCTGAAGAAGAGTCATACAGACTCGAAACGTTAACTCTGTCTTTCTCTCCACAGGTGCTGTCAGACCTGCTGAATTTTTGTTTTTGTTTTTGTTTGTGTAATTTAAATGACAATCAGCTCTGTAATGATCCTCTGGGCAGCCATTCCTAACTCATTCAACTTCTTTACAAAGATAGCACCTTGTACCAAATATGAGCTCCTGACGCCCATCTTGGCCATTTTGGAAGCTCTATAGCACTTGAAGGAACCATTGAAAATCATTCCAAATATTTATATGTTCCTCCATTCACAAGGTAAATAAGTTTGCTGATACTTATTTCATATTGGATCATTTTTCATTCGTTTAGGGGATGTGCCTAAGGAAGAGTTTATTCTTGTTCCCTAATTGCCTTGAGAAGGTGGTGGTTAGTTGCCTTGTTGATCTGCTGTGGTCTATGTAATGTAGGTACACCCAAAATGCTATTAGGAAGGGAGTTCCAGGATTTTGACCCAGTGACAGTGAAGGAACGGCAGTATATTTCCAAGTCAGGATGGTGAGTGGCTTGAAGGGGAACTTGCAGGTTGTGGTGTTCCCATGTACCAGCTGCTCTTGTCCGTCTAGGTGGTAGAAGTCATGGGTTTGGAAGTTGCTGTCAAAGGAGCTATGGTGAATTCCTGCAGTGCATCTTGTAGATGGTACACACTGCTACCACAGTGTGTCGGTGGTGGAGGGAACGAATGTTTAAGGTGGTGGATGGGGTACCAATCAAGCAGGTTGCTTTGACCTGGATGGTATCAAGCTTCTTGAGTGTTGTTGGAGCTGCATTCATCCAGGCAAGTGGAGAGTATTCCATCACACTCCTGACTTGTGCCTTGTAGGGGGCAGACAGGTTTTGGGGAGTCAAACCATGAGTTACTCTCCACAGGATTCCTAGCCTCTGACCTGCTTTTATAGCCATGGTATTTATATGGTTAGTCCAGCTGAGTTTCTGGTTAATGGTAACCCCCAGGATGTTGATACTGGGGGATTCAACACTGGTAAATTCCATTGAATGTAAGGGGGAGATGGTTAGATTCCCTCTTGTTGGAGATGGTCATTGCCTAGCACTTGTGCAATGCAAATGTTACTAGCCACTTATCAGCCCGAGCCTAAATATTGTCGAGAAAAAAATCACCACTAGATTTTTGTCCAGAAAATGTAACATTCTTTTTTAACTGTTATAGTCACTTGGATTCATAGAGTCATAGAGTTATAGAATAACACAGCATAGAAGCAGGCCCATTCGGCCCATCGTGTCCAGGCCAGCGATCAAACACCTATCTATTCTAATCCCATTTTCCAGCACTTGGCCTGTAGCCCTGTATGCTACGGCGTTTCAAGTGCTCAAGTAAATACTTCTTAAATGTTGTGAGGATTTAATATTTTTGAAGTAACATTCCTTAAAATTACAGAACTGAAAAAGAGACATTTATATCAGGGGGAATTTAATATTATCAAATTATCACTTGGCCTGCAGTTAGCTTACTGATGTGATACTGATACATAATATTCATTCGCCTGTCATATTTTTATATGTAAACTGGTTTAACAGTTGCATTTTAGCCTTTTTTATTGTGACAAGATGTCACCTAATTTAGAAACTTTGTAACAAATGCAAGACGTTACCAGCTATGTGTGATATAGCCTAACTTTGAAAGATTATCAGCTGGCTCAAGAGAAAGTTATATGAGTGAATTCATCATAAAATTTATCACAAAATGCCATAGTTCATCTGATGATTTGAGAACATTAGGCAACTGTATGTCAACAGCTGAAATGGAACAAGACCAGACATCTTACCTCAACCTATACCCATGTTATATTCCAGAAAATGAGTTGAAGTATAGTACTGAAGCCAATCTTGACACACTTTTACATTTATTTGCAGTTACACATTACAAGTATACACCTCCTAATGCAACAAACACAGTTTCAGTCTGTGTCTATGAGGCGTCAAGTGAATTATCAGTTAATGCCCACTTCCTGCATCTAATTAAACATGACTATACAATTATAAATAAATATAAATGTGCAAATATAAAATATACAATTAACGACCATTATAAATAAAGATGATAAGGAAGAATTTGCACACACACAACTGGTCACATAGAGAGCAAGAAGACAATGCGTGGGCATGCAACTCAGGAGAATAGTATTTACACACAATAGTCTGACCAAGGTGGAGATGCATGCAGATCCCCACATCTTAGGACCAATTCCTCTACGGATACATTATCAATATGTCAGCTGGACCTTTCTGAAAAATACTTTACAGCGCATATTAATTGAATTGTTGTTAGCTGTAAAAAGGATTTGAAATACAATAGCATTGGCCACATGGTAATTGTACACATTCACCCATAACATGGCCTTTCAGGTGCCTTTTTTCTAAACAAAACCACTGCTAAAAGATATGAACATAAGTCCTTAGGAGCAGGAGTAAGTCATTACCACCCCTCAGGCCTGTTTTGCTAAAGTAGAAAACAACCAGATATCTTTCTATAAACTCATCAGCATATATTACAATAGATGTCAAGATTCTACTGACGGTTACAAACTGCTTTAGTGTAATTCCTGTGGTGCACTTACAATCCTTTGTTAAACCTGCAGCCTTGTAATTCAGTATCAACTGTTTCTAAATCGTATAATTAGCAAAAAATGAACCTATTGATTCAATAACTAGGATTATTTCCAAACAGGAAAATGTTGCCTAATGACAAAACATGATCCTTACATTTCCACAAATAAATGAAATGTAATTTTCATTGATACCATGGCATAACTATTCACACTGTAAAGCTGCTTTAACTGCAATTCTCAACACATCCGGAATCAAGAGGGTCCGATAATTACATTTATTTGAAATCTTAGAATGTCAGGGTTTCCTAAAATTTCCAGGAATTTAACTTACCTATGGGAGAATAAATGTAATAACAATACTTATGTATAAGTTCCATTTTCTTCTCTGGTTTCACAGTTTTTATAAAATTTAATGAGATAAGAGGAAAAATGTTGTCATTATGTCAGGACCATGTAAAAGGCATTTTCCCAAAGTGGTCCGTGAGCTCAGAATTTGTGTGCTTGTATGTAGCCCCCTTTTTGACTTGTGAGTGATTCAACTTAAAAATAACCAGCAGCTAAGCTTTTGTCTTATTAAAAAAACATTGCCGTAAGTTACTTAAGTAAAAGTAATAGCTACTAATCAACTACATACAGAGATTAAATGCAAATAAGAATAAAAGATGCTTATAAAGGTGAAATTCAGTCCAATCCTTTAAGATATCGGTGCAGGCCTATAGCTCGCAATTGAAGTGTTAGTTGTCTGGAATGAAGGGTTGAAGTTGAAGAGCTATTTTCAGCAGCTGCAATGGCATCTATAGTGGAATAGTTGGAGGTGGACTCAGCAGGTCAGCAGGCTTTCGGGAGGGAGGGAAGGTTTCTTGTTTCTCGCTAGTTCTGCAGATACAACACTTGAAGATTGTTCAGATTCTTTTTCAGCAGAACAGCAGTCTGGATATCTTCCTCTTTGGTCTCCCTTGGCCAAGAACCCTCTCTGATCATATCTCTCAGAGTTCTTCCTGAGGGTTCTGCACAAAATAACTGTCCTTAGCCAGATTTTATACAGCTCAAAACTCAAAATGGCGGCTACCTCAAGCGGTCAAATCATGTTCTAGCTAATTTGTTGGTCCAAGTCTGGGCCACAGCCCCATCCATTGTCTTTTACCTGTTTAAATGTCTCACCGTTAACTTGAATGGCTCCCATTCTTCCAGGTTTGGTGAGATAGGAAACAGCAATCACCTCCAGAGCAGCCATTGTCAATGAGTTTCTGTTAACCCCTGTGGAAATGCATATTGAATTTCAAATGTCTTTACATGTCTGTATATTTGCAATCCACTTGGAGCCTTCTAGAAGCTTGATAAACATTGCAGTTGTAAAAGTTCAGGTGCCTTTTGGCAGCCATTTTAAGGATCCTTATGTTCATTTAAAAGAAAGATTAGCTTTTTTACAAGAATCAATAATATCATAACTACATGTCCATAGCCGATGGTAAATGCTGAGCTGCTCAAATCCCAAAGGGAAACTTGAAACAACTGCCACAACTGTATTGCAATTTGTATAAATTTTGAGATTTGTGCCTTGAATTCAGTAGTAATAAGACTGCTGAGTCTTATAGGTTTCATACAAAACTAAATTAAACCTTTATTAATAGAAGAAATGATTTTAAGCACATACATACCACAAATTACTACTATGATAACTTCTAAATCCCATAGTTAATTTAACTCCCAGTTACATTGTCATTAAGGCAGCAGTAAGACACATAGGGCAGAATTTTCTGTTTGTCAGGCGGGCCATGCGATCGGGTCCACGCCACCATTTTACGCGGGCGGGCCAATTACGGCAGCCTGTTTAAAAGAGCTCCTGCAGCCTTGCAAAGGCTGTCAAACACGGCCAGTGGAAGGGCTCCCCAGAACGGCTGCTGGTGAGCAGGCCAGGCAGGAGGATAGGGCACGGGGCCACTGTGCCCCTCATTTCTCAGATGATTGCCTTGCTGCCCTCCTTGAGGAGCTGGCAGCACAGCGGGAGGTCCTCATTCCAAGGGACGGGAGGAGAAGGCCTCCCCTCATGACCAAACATGCCAGGGAGCAGGTGGCGGAGGTAGTGAGCTCCTGCTATGTGGTGCAGCACAACTAGAACAAGTGCCGCAACCACTTTAATGACCTTTTGTGCTCTGGAAGGTTGAGTACCATGTTGGCATTGGTCACTTAACCCAGCAGGTAGGCTTTCCCCCCTGGTCGCTGACCCCCCCACCCGCCAACTCTGATTGCAGTTACTGCATTCCTGTCCCAGACCATTTTCCGCACCAGCACTGACCGGCTGAGGTCAATGCCGATGTGAGGGCTTGCTTGTCCACACACAACCCCAGGAAGCCCTGATTGGTCGACGAGAGTTGCCACTCTGTCCATGAAGGAAGCATGGCGCTCCACCACGGAGACCAAGCCAAGCATAGCCTCATGTTGCTCCGCCAGATCCTCTCGCACACCCTGCTGGACTTCCAGCATTTGCTGCCTCGTGGATGACTCCAGAGGCACATCATCAGCCACCGACTGAGCATGTGCCTCGTCCCCTGCAGTCCTCCGACTGCTGGCGCCCTGGGCACTCACTCTCTCTGCCAGCTCCTCCAGCGACTGAGAAGTGTCCTCACCGTTGTGCTGTTACTGCATGGGACAGGCCTGGCATCTTTGTGTGAGTGTCCTTCGCTGGGTGGGCCAGCAGATATTGGCCATGCCAAGGTCACCCTGAGATGGTGGTGATAAGGTGGGTTCTGCATCCGCAGCATGTAGTACAGTGACACCCACATGCTTGTCAGGCAGGCCATCTACAGTGTGGTAGCTCGGTGCCCATCCATCTATGGTGAGCAGGGAGGTCTGAAGCGACCTCACGTCAGTGCAGCAGCTGCTTGTTGTCTCTGCGGGTTCCTCTCAGGGCGCTCCGGATGAGGGCATCAGCTCCTCCATCGCTCTGCCAGTGACCATTTCATCCGATGAGGGGAGATGCCAGCTGTGGAACTGGCCGCTCCCTCCCAGGCGGGGCCAGCACAGGCTCCACGGGCCAGAAGACGTCCGCCAAGGTCATTGAGGCCAACAAGACAGCACAGTGAGCAGGGTGTCTCAAATCCCAGGTCCAGTGAGGGGACCGCACCTAGACAGAGCACCTGAAAGCGTAAATTTAAGGCACCTTAGGCACACCACGGGTTTCTCACTGGTGCTTCTGTGTTGCCCCACAGTGAGGTCATGATTAGTTGGTGTGCTGTTTAACACCTTTGTCATTTTGTTTCCTTAAGATCATTTTGTTATATCATTAAATTTAAACATGTGACCATGGCTGAGGGTGCCTCTTTTCCTCTGCAGGTGGATGGTTACCCATGATGTTATGAATGAGTTGTGTCACATTGAGCTTTATTGACAAGGCCCTTAGTTAATGTTCCTATTAAGGACTCCTCCCCCTTCTGGCCTCCCCTTCCTCCTCAGAGGAGGTGCCTCCAGTGGAGAGCACAACTACCATTCCCAGGCTAAGGGAAAGCTTCCCAAAAATGATCTTCACTGTAGATTGCTGACCTGTAGGTTATGAGTCCTGTCCAAGCAGATGGTATGAGTTTTGAAATATTTCTGCTCACATAGACTAGTATCAGTAACTTTCAGAATTAAATATCTGACTGAGCACATTCGCGATGCCACTGACCCCTCTTATCCCGCCCGTGGATGAGGTTTATACAAATGTGTTCTACCCGTCTGCCCGTTGCGCACGTGCAATGACCTGAAGATCGCACAGGCCCCAAAAAATTGGCATCAATTGGTGCCTCAAGGGCCTTAAGTGACCCCTTAATTAATGGCGGGCGCATATCTGAGATCATTGCGTGCCCGCCCACCAAAATATCGCGATGGTGCACAGTGACGTCGGAACACTCACTCAGCGTCACCAAGTGTCATTTTACGCATTGGCGTGTGGAACCTGCCCCCGCACGCCAATGGGAAAATTCAGCCCACAGAATTTAAAAGGCCCTGGCAAAGAAACATGATACCCTGAAAGATCCAATTCAAAATGTGTTTTCTTAACTTCAGTTCTTTGTAGACAGCAGCTTGAGGCTTAGATGCTGAAGGCTTTTTGCACTTGTTAGATCTTAGAATGCCTACCATTACACACAGACTTTGCCCCTTTATACATATTTTCCCCTTTGAATGCAAATTCCCATTGTTTCACCATGTCTTTGGACTTTACCTCTCTAATACTTAAAACCACAGATAGTACCAATTTTACTAGTAATCTTTGGGAAATTGTTTCTTAACTTCTCCTGGCTAGGTGATACATTTCACTCCTTCTTTGAAATCAATCTAGCTTGGTATATAAAAAATGCAAATGTTCTCTTTTCACCTCTGTTTACCTACTTAACATTTCAAACCTAGCTTATCTGCTGTTACATCAAAGTCTTTAGACCAGCTGCCTTTAATTCACACACACACATACACACACACACAGACCCAACTATTACTCTACTTTATAATAAATTCCAACAATATTATGAAAATTATTATATCTTCCTGACAATAAATATAACTGAAAATGTATTTTCCATTTCCTATCCACTGACACCCTCCCTCTCCATGATCGCTTTTTGAGGCTGAACTGTACTGTTCACAACTTAAGCATTTTATTTAACCCTGAGCTGAGCTTCCAACTCCATATCGTCTCCATCATCAAGACTGCTTGCTTCCACCTCCTCAATGTCACTTGTCGCAGCTAAGCAGCTGCTGAAACTCTCATCCATGTATTTTTTTATCTCTCCAGACTTGACTATTCTAGTCTCCACCTTGTACACTCTGTAAACTTGAGTTCATCCAAAACTCATTTGCCTATGTCCTAACACACACCAAGTTGAACACAACAGTCACTCTTGTGCTTGCTGACCTACACAGGCTCCCATTTAAGCAATGCCTTGATTTTAAAATTCTCATCCTTTTTCCAAATCTCTCCATGGCCTGAACCCAGCCTATCTCCATAGTATCCACCTGCCCTATAACCTTCTGGGATATCTCTACTCCTCTACTCCTGGGCATCCCTGATTTTTATCACTCTACCATTGGTGACTGTGCCTTCAGTGGCCTAGGCCCTAAGGTCTGTAACCCCTCCCTAAACCTCCTCCAGTCCTGCAAAAAGTCGATGGACTTTTGGCTGGCCTGCTGCATCTCCTGCAGGGGTCCTGGCATGGCAGGGCCAGAAAATCCCCACCCTAATGTCTGCTTATGTAGCTCAGTGTTTGATAATCATTTCTGTGGGGCATCTTGGGTCCTTTTACTACATTAAAGGCTTTATATGAATATAAGTTGTCATTTTATATATTCAGGGAACAATTTATAAAGATACTTACCTTTGTTAATTTACACTTTGGTAATAAAATTCAAACTGTTGTTTTACTGCCTATATCTACCCTGATATGCAATAGACAGCTAAACTCTGGTTTCTAATCAATTAATCTAATAATGTATACAAATCAATTTAAACAGTGCACTCGGAATTTGTTATAGAAAATATGATGTAATAATGTCGCAATGTGATGACTTAAGAAGATAACTGGTAGCAAGGTGGTAAATTATAGAAGATTTAGAGGCATTATTCATGGCTTTAAAAAGCACAATAGTCACAGAAAAGCAGTCCAGAGATTGAAATGAGGAAAAGACTGAGATATCACTCCAACAACACAGTGAAAACACAACTAGAACATCACACAAAACACTATAAAACAATAGGAAGGAAAAAGCAAAGTTCACAACATGGCAGAAAAACAAACTTTTTACTTTTAAAATCTTTATAAATCACTGCCCCCCTCCAGACCTCTGCACCGCTCCCCCCGATCACTGTCACCTCTCTCAATCCACTGCCCCCTCCCGATCACTGTCCCCCTTCTGATCGCTGCCCCCTTCCAAATCACTGCCCCCTCACTTTATCAGCCCCCTCCCGATCACTGCCCCCTCCTGATCACTGCCCCCTCACTCAATCACTGCTCCCCTCCTGATTACTGCCCCCTCACTCAATGACTGCCCCCTCCTGATCACTGCCCCCTCATTCAATCACTGCCCCCTCCTGATCACTGCCCCCTCACTCAATGACTACCCCCCTCCTGATCACTGCCCCCTCACTCAATGACTGCCCCCTCCTGATCACTGCCCCCTCATTCAATCACTGCCCCCTCCTGATCACTGCCCCCTCACACAATGACCGTCCCCCTCCTGATCACTGCCCCTTCCCGATCACTGCCCCCTCACTCAATGACTGCTCCCTCCCGATCACTGCTGCCTCTCATGATCACTACCCTCTCTCCTGATCACTACCCCCTTCCGATAGCTATCTCCCACCCAAACACTCCCAAGTTTCATTTAAATATTTTTCTTACTAATTCAGGGGATGTGGACATTTGTGTGGCGCAAATGTTACTTGTGACTTGGCCTGGATATTGTCCAGGTCTTGCTGCATTTGGACATGGACTGCTTCAATAGCTGAGGATTCATGAATGGTGCTGAACATTGTGCAACCATCAGCGAACATCCCCACTTCTGACCCTATGATGGAAGGAAGGTCATAATGAAGCAGCTGAAGGTGGTTGGGCCGAGGACACTACCCTGAGGAACTCCTGCAGTGATGTCCTGGAGCCGAGATGACTGAACCCCAACAATCACAACCATCTTCCTTTGTGCTAGGTATGGCTCCAGCCAGTGGGGAGTTTTCCCTCTGATTCCAGTTGACTCCAGCTTTGCGAGGGCTCCGTGATGCCACACTCAGTCGAATGCGACCTTGATGTCAAGGACTGTCACTCTCACCTCACTCCGGGAATTCAGCTCTTTTGACCATGTTTGAACCAAGGTTGAAATGAGGTCAAGAGCTGAGTGGCCCTGACGGAATCCAAACTGGGCATCAGTGAGCAGGTTATTGATAAAAATATTGCTAGACAGCACTGCTGATGACCCCTTCCATTAATTTACTGATGATCGAGAGCAAACTGATGAGGCAGTAATTGGCCGGGTTGGATTTGTCCTCCATGTTGTGTACAGGACATACCTGGGCAATTTTCCACATGGCCGGATAGATGCCAGTGGTGTAACGGAACAGTTTGGCTAGGCATGCAACAAGTTCCACTAGCATTGACAAGTTCAAGGACAGAATATTGCCATCGGTGTGCAGGAGCAGGCCTGACATGCTGACATGTAAAATGACGTGAGATAACATCAGGTGTGTGCCCCGACGTCATCATGCATCATTTCGATATTGCATTTGGCGGGCTGCATGCCCACCGAACTGTCAAAGGCCTATTAAGGCCATTAAGAAAGTAATTTACCTGATTAACAAAGCTGCCCATCCAACCTTGAGGTTGGCGGGCAGAAAAAGAGCCCAAGCAGCCTTCACGTTTTCCAGGAAACCTCATCCACGGGCGGGATGAGGTTTCCTGAAAGTTTTATAAAATTAATAAATAAGTTTGGCTAACTTCACAAATATTTCCCAGCTCATGTAAGGGGACATGTTTAAATAACTTTTTACTTTAATTTTTAAAAACTTTTATTGTCTATTCAATCTCCTTGAGGCAGCTCCGTGCCTCAGGGAGATTTCTGCTCTCATCTGTTCGCAGGCCCCGACTCTCCCTCCCTCCCCCCGCCTGCACAAGGTAGCACTGAGTGCTACTGGCCACAGGTTAGGCTGGATGGGCCTTGATCGGCCCACCCATGTAAAATGGCGGAGCACAGCCGATCGCAGGTAGCGATCAGCTCCGCTCTCACCCAGCCCACCCGACATAGGTAAGATTCAGCCCCAAATCTTCAGTACTATTGCCGGAGTATATCAGGGCCCATAGCCTTTGCATTATCCAGTGCCTTCAGCTGTTTCTTGTTATTACGTGGAGTGAATCGAATTGGCCTCCAGAGGAGGCCAAGATGGATCATCCACTCAGCACTCCTGGCTGAAGACTGTAGTAAATGCTTCAGCCCTATCTTTTGCACTGATGTGCTGGGCTCCCCCATCATTGAGGATGGGGATATTTGTGAAGCCTCCTCCAGTGAGTTGTTTAATTTTCCACCACCATTCACGACTAGATGTGGCAGGACTGCAAAGCTTAGATCTGATCCATTGGTTGTGGGAGTGCTTAGCTCTGTCGATAACTTGCTGCTTATGCTGTTTGGCACACAAGTAGTCCTGTGTTACAGCTTCACCAGGCTGACACTTCATTTTTAGGTATGCCTGGTGCTGCCTCTTCACTCTTCATTGAACGAAGGGTGATCCCCTGGCTTGATGGTAATGGTAGAGTGGGGGATATGCCAGGTCACGAGGTGACAGATTGTGTTCGAGTACAATTCTGCTGCTATTAATGGCCCACAGCGCCTCATGGAGGCCTAGTCTTGAGTTGCTAGATCTGTTTGAAATCTATCCCATTTAGCACAATGGTAGTACTACACAACATGATGGAGGGTTCCTCAATATGAAGAGGGGACTTCACATTGACTGTGCAGTGGTCACTCCTACCAATACCGTCATGGACAGATGCAATTGCAGCAGGTAGGTTGGTGAGGGTGAGTCCAACCTCTTGTTGGTTAACTCACCAGCTGCTGCAGACCCAATCTAGCAGTTATATCCTTCAGGACACAGTCAGCTCAGTCTGTAGTGGTGCTACCAAGCCACTCTTGGTGATGGACATTGAAGTTCCCCACTAGAGTACATTCTGCACCCTTGCCACCCTCAATGCTTCCTCCAAGTGATGTTCAACATGGAGGTGGTATGAGATAATCAGCAGGCAGCTTCCTTGCCCATGTTTGGCCTGATGCCATGAGACTTCATGGGGTCCCAAGTCAGGGCAACTCTCTCCCAACTGCATACCACTCTGCTGCCACTGTTCCGTCAGTGGGACAGGACATACCCAGGGATGGTGATGGTGATGGCAGTGTCTGGGACATTTTCGGTGAGGTATGATTCTGAGGATAACTATGTCAGGCTGTTGCTTGACTAGTCTGTGGGAGAGCTCCCCCAATTTTGGCACTAGCCCCCAGATATTAGTAAGGAGGACTTTACAGAGTCGACAGGGCTGAGTTTGCCATTGTCGTTTCCGGGGGGGCATTTAGGGGTCAACAACATTGTGGTGGGTCTGGGGTCACATGTAGGCCAGACTAGGTAAGGACAGCAGATTTCTTTTCCTGAAGGGCATCAGTGAACCAGATGGGTCTTTACAACAATCGATAACGGTTTCATGGTCATCATTAGACTTTTAATTCCAGGTTTTTATTGGATTCAAATTCCACAATCTGCTGTGGCGGGATTTGAACCCAGGGTCTCTGGATTACTAGCCCAGTGACAATACCACTACGCCATTGCCTCCTCAATTTTGGCTTACCTTCCAACCCAATCCAGACAGGAATCACCACCTGGTTGGCAGGATCAGGGATTTGGGCAGCGAGAGGCCACTGCCTTAAACCCAATCACCTCTGGATTGTGAAGAAATCTCCATCTCCGAAATGTCCAGTTATGACACACGCTACCCTGCTCGCCACCACCACCCCACCCATCGGCCCAAAGAAATCAAGGCCAATTCATTCCATTACTAAATCAGAACGTGTAATTTCACAAGAAAAAGTTAGGTAACTCTATAAAGGCAATTTATTAATCAAGTCAGAGGCTAGGAATCCTGCAGCGAGTAACCCACCTCCTGACTCCCAAAGCCTGTCCACCATCTACAAGGCACAAATCTGGAGTGATTGGATACACTCACTTGCCTGGATGAGTGCAGCTCCAACAACACTCAGTAAACTAACACCATCCAGCACAAAGCAACTGCTTGATTGGCAACCCATCTATGGACATTCACTCCCTCCACCATCAAGGAACAGTTGTAGCAGTGTGTACCATCTACAAGATGTACTGCAGGAATTCACCAAGGCTACTTCAAAAGCATTTTCCAAACCCCATCTAGAAGGACAAGGGCAGCAGATAGATGGGAACACCACCACCTGGAAGTTCCCCTCCAAGTCACTTGCCATCCTGACTTGGAAATATATCGCCGTTCCTTCACTGTTGCTGGGTCAAAATCCTGGAACTCCCTCCCTAACAGCACTGTGGGTATACCTACACCACATGGACTGCAGCAGTTCAAGAAGGTGGCTCACCACCACCTTCTCAAGGGCAATTAGGGATACTTAAAATATGCTGGCCTAGCCAGCAACACCCACATCACATGAATGAATAAAAAAAGGCCTTCTGAACAGAAACTACAAAATCACCTAAGTTATTCAAGACAGAGGGAAATGCCTCATAGTCTATTTCATTGACTGATCTAAAACAGATTTAGATTGAACAAACATACTCTGTGTGATAAATTTGAAGAGGGAGAAAAGCCAGTTAAATCTATTTTAACCTGATGATGTTACATACAAGTAGCAAGATGATACATTTCACCATTATTTATGAGACTGTACTGTGCGTCCGTGAATAAACAAAAAGAGCTTGCCAAACATATTTTCATGGACACAGTTCTCCTTCAAAGCCTTAGGAATTACATATGTTAGTTTTGCAGTTTCCTTCAAATCTTAGTTCGTGTTGAACAAATGTTCATTGTTTCCTTTCCTAAATCAGGATATTTTGCTTCTAATTGGCATGAGAATCCCAGTTTGGAGCTAATTCACTTGGACTGTACATCAAAAAGCTTTGCAGGCACTTGGAAGATATCCCTTAAGCTGTAAAATTCCCTCCCCAACCCTCTCTGACTATCTCTGCCCCTTTATGATAGTCCTTAAAACCTACTTTTTTGACCAATATTTTGGTTATCCGTTGTATTATTCATTGTGTGTCGAATTTTGATGATAATTCTTGAAGAGTTATGAAGACCCTTGGGGTTTATTACTATATTAATGGCGCTATATAAAGGCAGGTTGTGGTTGTTATTGTTGAGAGAATACTGGGGTGATTTTCATATCACTACCACCCAAAATTGGGGATGGGGTCAGCAAGACAGGAGGGGAGACAAAAATCTTAAATTCCACAGGATTGCTGTTCAATTGGGTCTGTGATGAACACCTGCACTTCTCAGAGGAAGCACACTGAAGCTTCATTTCCATGTGGCAAAATGGTTTATGAAGAAGTGTGTGCTATTTTTGGCCATGCGACAGGTTAGATGCCAAGGGCTGGATTTTACAGTCTGTCGAAAAGCCGGTCGCTAGCTTGCCTACCAGCTGCCCCTCAGCAATATTATACTGGCAGCAGCCTTCATTGTTTCTGCCTGACTGCAGCCCATACAGTGAAAGTTACCAGGCAACCTGCCTTCCCCTGCCACATGTGAAATAACAGTGGAGGCAGAATGAGGCGCTTAGGCGGCCACCCCATGGCCTCAATAGGCTGAAGGGTGGGTATGCTGCCTGACACCTTCCCCACCCACTGCAAAATGGGAGACAGGTGGGTGGGAAGGTAACCTGTTTTATTTTACGGGCCCCCGCCTGCAAATATGCCTCTGGGCGGGTGGGGGCGCGGGGGAGGGGGTAGTGGTGGGGGATGGGTGGTGTTGGTGGTGACGGGGGACATAAAATACAGCCCCAACTCTTCAATATGCCAATCAAACCTAGCAAAAGGAAGGGGGGCAAAAGACCACAAACTAAGGTACATGTACTCGGCTTTGTAGAAGTGTAAACATAAGAACATAAGAACTAGGAGCAGGAGTGGGCAATTCAGCCCCTCAAGCCTGCCCCACCATTCATTATGATCATGGCTGATCTCATTTCGGCCTCAACTCCAATTTCCCGCCCTCTCCCCATAACCTTTCAACCCATTACAAATTAAAAATCTGTCTATCTCCTCTTAAATTTATTCAGCGTCCCGGCATCCACTGCACCCTAAGGTAGTGAATTCCACAGATTCATCACCCTTTGAGAAAAGTATATTCCTCCTCATCTCTGATTTAAATCTACCACCCCTTAGCCTAAAACAATGGCCTCTCATTCTAGAATGCTCCAGAAGGTGAAACATCTGCTCCACATCTACTTTGTCTATCCCCTTTAGCATCTTATATACCTCAATTAGATCTCCTCTCATCCTTCTAAACTTTAGCAAGTATAGGCCTAAACTGCTCAATCTCTCCTCATAAGACAAGCCCTGCATCTCTGGAATCAATCTAGTGAACCTCCTCTGAACCGCCTCCAGTGCAATTACACCCTTCCTCAAGTAAGGAGACCAAGACTGTGCATCATACTCCAGGTACGGTCTCACCAATGCCTTGTACAGTTGCAACAACACTTCCCTATTTTTATACTCTATTCCTTTAGTATTTGAACATCTAAGTGAAGCAATGGTAAGAAAAACATGACCTCATTTTACATACACAAATAACATCTCATAAGATGAGGCATGGTGCCAGTCCTGCACAAAATATTGCAGGCCAAGATTTATGGCCTCTGACCACTGTATCAGAGGTTACTTAGATTGGGCCAGTGGCATCTTTAAGATGGACAGCAGCTTTGCAGCAATAAGGGCTCTGTTTGGCCATGCCAGGATTTGCAGAATCACAGAATCACACACTGCAGAAGAGGCCCTTCGGCCCATCAAGTCTGCACCAACACGTGAGAAACACCTGACCTACCTAATCCCATTTACCAGCACTTGGCCCATAACCTTGAATGTTATGATGTGCCAAGTGCCAGGTACTTTTTAAAGGATGTGAGGTAACCTGCCTCCACCACCCTCCCAGGCAGCGCATTCCAGACCATCACCACCCTCTGGGTAAAAAAGTTTTGCCTCAAATCCCCCCCTAAACCTCCTGCCTTCATACTATTTTATGATTCTCATAAGGCATTGGGGGCAACTATTTCACATCCCTGAAAGACAACTTGCACCTTGTATATGCTTGCTTCTTTACAAATCTTACCTGTATATATTGATCAAATGGACAGACACATGGCAGATGAAATTTCATGCTGTAAATTGAAGCACTTTGGGAGAAACCGAACAGAGAGGTAGTATAATCTAAATGGTACTATTTTGAGGGGGCTGCAAGGGCAGAGGGACATGGGGGCGCATATTCACAAACTAATGATCGTGTTCTGAGATTGGACCTTCTGGCTTAGACTCCAGGCATGGGACTTGGTTCTTAGACAGACTGTAGGCATACTCTGGCATTTGTTTAACACCTGTTTACATCTAAACAGGCTACAGAGTAGGCATGAAGCTCCTAAGCATGATTCTGACTTTTTCTCTCGAGAGTCTAACACCTGGCTGACTAGTGTCAGTGTTACATCATCATCCATGTCATACATTAGCATATCCTCTCTGTTAACCCTTTATACTACACCTCCCCCCCCCATGTATGCTATCCTGCTTTTTAACAATAACATGGGGCAGGATTTTACACCCTGTGGGCAGGCATGCACCCGACTCAAACGGACGTGAAATAGCACGAGATGATGTCGGGCGAGTGTCCCGACCTCATCCCGCACGTGAGCAGTCTTCAGTTCAGCGGGCATCCACAGGTGTCAGAGCCGTGCCCGCCAACAATTAAAAGGCCACTTAAGGCCATTAAAAAGACAATTGTTCACGATTTTTCATTACCCGTGTGATTTCACGCTTGTCGCATGGGCAAAATGGGCAGGCGGGCACCCCACTTTTAATGAAATCTCATCCAAGGGCAGGATAAAAAGGGTCAGCAGCAGTGCCATTGTGAGTAGTGAGGAGCTTAGGAGATAGTTTGCAGCTGGC
This sequence comes from Carcharodon carcharias, assembly GCF_017639515.1. Taxonomy (NCBI): domain Eukaryota; kingdom Metazoa; phylum Chordata; class Chondrichthyes; order Lamniformes; family Lamnidae; genus Carcharodon; species Carcharodon carcharias. The sequence continues at coordinate 174,605,197 of NC_054472.1, forward strand.
TGCTTATTTGAACTTGACAGCTTAACTTCTGTTCTGAGCTTCATTCTTAGCATTTCCAGGCTTCATTTCATGACTCATTGGTGCTTCCAAGGCCCCCGGAGAATTTTAACTGTGTAGACCCTTCCAGCAATCAGACAGTAATGGGGATTGTGGTCTCTGTTGGAGGAACCTCCTCTAAGGAGGAAGAGAGGGGCAGAAGGGAGAGGAGGCCAATGCAGCTTCCAGGGGAATGGCCTGTGGGATGAGAGTCACAGGCACAAGGGCATAGGGCCAGCAGGTTTCCCAAGACGGAAGGGGTCACAGAAGACCCGACTATTCTGCCGCCAGGGTTTACAGGCGGCGATGCAGTTATCTCAACATGTCCAAAATGCAATGCCAAAGGAGGCTCTGCCTCTCCACGGAGTCCATGACCTCGATTTGTCAGATGATTGGACCTGAGATCAGCTCCAACTGTGTGGGTGAACAAGAGCCCATGCCAGTGGCTCTTAAGGTCACAGCAGCCCTCAGCTTCTCTGCCTCCGGCTCTTTCCAGGGGTCAGTGGGGGATCTGTGTGGAGTGTTCCAATCAGTTGCATCAAGCTGGTGACAGGCGCTCTGTTCAGGCAGGTACTGACCTTTATTCATTTCCGAATGGATGAGGCTGGCCAGGCTGAGTGAGCCAGAGCGTTTACAGTTATTGCTGATTTCCCCAGTATCCAGGGTGCAATCGACTGCACACATCTGGCCATCAAGGCACCAGCGGGTCAGCTGGGTGCCTTTGTCAACAGGAAGGGATCCACTCAATGAACATCCAGATAGTGTGTGACCACGGGATACAGATTCTGCAAGTTTGTGCAAGGTACCCTGGCAGCTCCCATGACGCTTACATCCCCAGACATTCCCAAGTGCCAAGGTTATTCAGTGCTCCAGCTCGACTGGATGGATAGTTGCTGGGTGACAAGGGCTATCTGTTGAAGTAGTGACCTATGACGCTGCTCTCCCACCCAAGAACAGAGGCAGTGCAGCGTTATAATAGGAGTCATGCCTCCACAAGGGCAGTGATAGAGAGGACCATTGGTCTTCTGAAGATGCACTTTCGATGCCTGGACATTCCAGGGCGAGCACTACACTACCCTCCAGAACGTGTGCCTCTGATAGTGGTCGCATGCTGCGCTCTCCACAATCTGGCACTGTCAAGGGGGAACCCACTGAAGGAAGAGGATCTTGACGCAGCTCCAACAGGCCACAGAGGATGAATTTAGTGGTGAGTCAGAAGAGGCGCCTGGTGAGGAGAATGCTGAGGGTATGGAGGCAAACCTTTCGATCCTTCAGGGAAGCAGGGAAACCAGGGATGCCTTGATGCAACGCTCCTTCAGCTAGGCTGCCAAAGATCTGCTTCCACCTCATGCCAGCTGACTCTGGTGTTTTGTTGGCCTCAATGACCTGGGTGGTTGTCCTCTGGCCAGTGGAGCCTGTACTGGCTCCACCTGGGATGCAGCCTCATCAGATGCCACAGTCACTGACAGAGGGGTGGAGGAACTGCTGCCATCACCCTGAGCACTCTTAGAGGACCCCACAAAGACAATAAGCAACTCGTGAGCCAATGTGAGGTCAGTCTGAACCTCCCTGCTCGCCATTGATGGATGTGCACTGAACTGGGATACTGGGTGCCTCATCCATCTCCCACCCTGGCACTGACCACCTGAGGCCATTGCCTGTGTGAGGGCTTGCAGGTCCGAGAGAAACCCCAGGAACCCTTGATTCTATCCCTGGAGCTGCCTCTCCATGAGACTCGCCACTCTCTCAATGGAGGAGGCAGTGCGCTCGGTGATGAGGGTCAATGCAGGGCTCACGTTCCGCTTGGACTCCTCCACAACAGAGACTACGGCACGCATACCATCATGGATTTCCTCCAGCTCCTCCCGCACATCCCGCTGGACATCCAGCACCTGCTGCCTAATGGATGACTCCAGAGGCTCATCATCTGCCTTCGACTGAGCATCATCCTGGTCTCTAGCAGTCCTCCAACTGCTGGCACCCTGGGCGCTCTCTGCCTCCGCCTGCTCCTCATGTGAGTGTGAAGTGCCCTTACCACTGTGCACCAACATTCTAGCCGATGATCTAATGCCCACCAAGGTGCTGGTATCTGCGCTGGTGCCTGGTTCAGAGAGGGGGTGTGATGCAGCTCCATCTAAAGCGCCATGGTCCTCTGGCATCAAGGGTGGCTCTTCAGGGTCCTGCGTTTGAGTGTGCGCTGGTGAATCTAAGGGAAAACAATGACACGTCACTAGTTTAAGTCATCACACTATCACTATGTATGCCAGACGCCTTGGTGAGACAATGGAGATCCGCATCATGGTGCCATTGTCTTTCAATGATCGATGGGGACTCCAGTTTTGAGGCTCCCATCAATGATGAGACTACACAAGAATGTGTGCACAATCCGACACTCTCACCTTTGTGCACTGCACTCTTATCTTCGTCAGAGACCAGCTGACCGAGGTGGGTGGCAGCTCTCCAGTTCCAATGCATCTATTTCGTACCTGGTCAAGATTAGAAGGTTTAGGGGGCCTCAATCTGTCCTTTGACCTCTTGATGTTGTTATGGTTCATGTTCCCCTGAAAGGACATAGGACCACTGATTAGTCCACTCTCTATCTGCAGTGCCATTGGGAGGAAGCGCAACAAGATGCAGCACTCGGAAATATTAGTTTAAGGCACCGTAAGCACAAGAGGGACTGTTCACAGGTGGTCTCCTGTTCTGCCATGTTTTGTTAATATGTTTACTGGGGTGGCCTTTAACACCATATATAGCTCTGTTCACAGAATCACACAGTGCAGAAGAGTCTGCATCGACACATGAGAAACACTTGACCTACCTACCTAATCCCATTTACCAGCACTTGGCCCATAGCCTTGAATGTTATGATGTGCCAAGTGCTCATCCAGGTACTTTTTAAAGGACGTGAGGCAACCACCCTCCCGGGCAGTGCATTCTAGACCATCACCACCCTCTGGGTAAAAAAGTTTTTCCTCACATCCCCCCTAAACCTCCCGTCCCTCACCTTGAACTTATGTCCCCTTGTGACTGGCCCTTCAACTAAGGGGAACAGCTGCTCCCTATCCACCCTGTCCATGCCCCTCATAACCTTGTACACCTCAATCAGGTCGCCCCTCAGTCTTCTCTGCTCCAACAAAAACAACCCAAGTCTATCCAACCTCTCTTCATAACTTAAATGTTTCATTTGTGGGGAGGGATTCCATCATTTGATGTGAGTGTCAGAATGTTATAAATTTTGATTTTGTCTTATCAGCCTGAGCATGCTTCACTTGTTTTGTGGGTGCAGGGCATGCCGGTATCTAATGCTGGATGTGAGTGGCTCTAAGCTTTATTGCACAGGCACTGAGTGGACTTTAGGTTCAAATGAGAGGGCTATTTCAAACATCTGGGATGGAGGCGGCAGCCCTGGCCAACCCCAGCTGGGGGATACCTTGCAGGGCACATTCGAGTTGTGGCCCTCGACCTGCAAGGCACTCAGGCCAAGCAGCCAGGGTTGACTCCCTTGGCCAGCTCCGGTGTCATTGACAATTGGCACTCAGCCTCTAACACCCCTAAGCTCCACGGGGGATCAGCCAGATCTTAACACTTCTCCACACTGATCTATGCCAACTTGGTACCCACCCTTGCCGAGCGCAGCAGGTCGTTAAACCTTTTTGCGGCACTGCACCCATGTGCGCCACACAATGTCTTGGCCACTGACCTCGGCTGCCACCTCCTCCTAGATTTTTCTGGTCTGGTGCGGTGGTCTCCTCCTGCCATCTCTGGGTACGAGAGTGTCCGCCTGACACCGACCCCCTCCACAAGGACCACAAGGAACTCGACTGAGAAATGGGGTGCCAAGTGCCCACCCAACTTGCCCACCTGCCTGACATTTCCAGCCTCTGGTGAGGCCATTGTTCCAGCCTCCGGACCGGCTCTAAAGATTCTCCCCTGGCAGCCTTCAGGGAGCTGCCTGGACCCGGCACCTGACAGTCCCCCGCCTGCCCAGCCCTTCCCGACTAGTCAGCAGCAGACCATAATTGGTCATCCAGCGTGAAATCATGTTTGCACCGTGACTACGGCCGGGAGCGGATTCCACGTCAACACATCAAACACCAAGCGTGAAATTCAGGCCACAAAACTATAGCCAGAATTTTATGCTCCCCCACCGCTGGGTTTTTAGGTGGGTGGGTGGGGAGAGCGTGAAAAAGAAGGGACAGGATTCCCTCCCTCCATGTTCCCACCCGCTCCGACTACAGGGCGATTTTACATTCAGGCGAGCAAGGCCTTGGACAGGAAGCCCGCCCTTGTCCCAGTTGAGGCTTTTAAGTGCCCAAACTAAGGTACCTCGACTTTATAGAAGGGTAAAGTTCAATATAGTATTTGAACATTTAAGTGGAGCAATGGCAAGAAAAACATGGCCTCATGTTACATTCATAAATCACATCTCAGGTATGCTGCCAGTCCTGCATAAAATATTGCACACCAAAATTTATGGCCTCTGACCACTGCATCAGAGTGGCCTCGCCAATTATTGACCACTTAAGGGCCAATTCCTGCCCAGACTCAATTTTTAGGCTAGCGGGCAAAATGAACTTGCGGGGGGGAAGCTCGGAAATCAATGGTTAGATCACAGGCAGGAAGGTGGGGAGGTGGTGGGGAGGTTCCGCCTCCATCAGAAGCCCCTTCTGAAGCCAGGCACTCCCCATTTAAGCTCCGGTGGCCTCTGGAATCCCTCCCCACAAGCCTCTGCCCCCAAGACTCCAGTCTCCCACTTCACACTCCATCCCCAGGCCTTCCCCACCCTCCCCGTGCCTGGGACTCCTGGAACTTACTTGGTCCAGCCGGTGGGACAGGACATACCCCGGGATGGCGATGGTGGTGTCTGGGACATTGTCGTTAAGTATGATGATGTCAGCCTGGTGCATGACTACTCTGTGAGACAGCGCTTCTAATTTTGGCACTAGCTACCAGATATTAGTAAAGACGACTTTGCAGCGTTGTTATGACACAGTAGATGATGTGTGTCAGGTGGACCAAATCCATGAAGGAAACCCGGTCATGCTATCACAACGGTTTTGCAATCTGTATTTATTTTGAGATGTGTGCAGTGAATTCAGAAGTAATAAGTCCACCAAGACTTGCAGAGACTTTAAAAAATTAAATTAAAATATTTATTAATAAAATAAAAGCTTTCAAGCACATACATAAGACTACAATTACTACTATAATAATTCCTAAAATTCCTAATTAACCTGACTCCCAGTTATGCCCCCTTTAAGGCAACAGTCTAAAAATAGATTTTAGATTTTAAACAGATCCAGCAAATGAACACAATACTCTGGACAGTGAAATTCCAAATGGCTTTACACCAGCTTTAGTTTCGGTAGATGTACGCACAAATGAGAGAGGCTTCATTAAAGCTATCTCACACACTCTGTTAGATCTTACATGGCCTTCCCCAACACATAGCCTCATTCTCCTTTATATGTGTTTCTCTTTTTTAAAATGTAAATCCTATTTTTCATACGTCTTTGTAACTGTATCTCCCTCATAACATAAAATCTTTCATATTGTCACTGTATATTGTCAGTAACCTTTGGGAAAAATAAACACATTCCTTAGCCTTGCTTATCTGGCTAGTTGTAAACAGACTGAGATCCCTTTGAAATCCAAATCTCCCTTCAATTTATCTAAAAATTCAACTTTCCCTCATACTTTACATGCTAAGCCAACATCCATGTTTACTCATTAGCCTGTCAAGCACTAGCTTATTTTGATGAGCAAAAGCTTACAGTCTACTTGACTCCAAATGTAATTAAATCACACACAGACAGACCCAACTATACTTACCCCCATAAACCATTTTTCTTATTCATCTATGGGATGTGGGCTTTGCTGGCTTTATTGCCCATCCATAATTGCCCTTGAGAAGGCAGTGGTGAGCTGCCTCCTACTTTCATGACAGGGCCAACAGGGCTGAGTTTGCCATTGTTGTTTCCAGTGCCTAGATCAAGACTGGCTGGTCCGTCTGGTTTTATTCCTTATCCAATTTTCTGTAGTGACTTTGTACAACTGAGTGGCTTGCTAAGTCTTTTCAGAGTCAACCACATTGCTGTGCGTCTGGAGTCACATGTATGCCAGAGCAGGTAAGGATGGCAGATTCCCTTCCTAAAGGACATGAGTGAACCAGACAGTCAACAATGGTTTCATGGTTATCATTAGACTTTTAATTCCAAATATTTATTGAATTCAAATTTCATCATCTGCTGTGGTGGAATTCAAACCCTGATTTCCAGAGCATTACCCTGGGTCTCTGGATTACTAGTCTAATGACAATCCCACTGCGCCACCGTCTCCCTCATCTGATGGATAAAGGGTCATTAGCTGAAGCCAGTCTAGGTCATCTGCTAATATGTTAACAGTCACTCCAATATCAATTTTGAAGTTGGTATCGAAGCCTTGTACTTGGACTGTAACTGACCAATCGTCCGGATTAAGGCTATCTACTTCCCCTAGGAATTCTGTGGAGTTGACTTTTTCTAAACTTCCATTTCTAGGGAGGCATGTATTTCATCAACAGTTGCTCGTCTGCGACTTTGATTCAAATTGCTGGATTTGCAGAAATGCTTGAAATGTCCAGTTTTGCCACACTGGAAGCATTTCACACCCCCTGCTGGGCAGTCTTTGTACCTATGCTGAGTTTTCATGCCACAATGCAAGCATCTCAAAATGGCTGCCAGCGTGGAGTTTGCCGCCCTTTCTGCTTGTTTGGCAGGTTTTCGTATGGGAAGGGCCATTGCCTGTGGGCCTACCCAATCTACAGAGTCATGTGAAGCCTTGGAGTTGCCACGAATTATAGCCCAATTAAATGCTCGAAGCTAAGCCTGCAGCACACACTGGACCACTGGATCCAAGGTAAAATCATCTTTGGTCTGCAGAAAGTCGGAGAGCTTTTCATCCTGGACACCCACAACTATGTGATCATGGATTAGCTCATCCTCCTGCCCCTTATATCCACAATAACTAGCTAGGTAACATAAGTTGGTTAGGGAAAATTCAGTTGATTGCCCAGGTCGTTGCGAACGCTGGTTAAAACATGCTTATTCAATTATTAAGTCTTGCTTCGGGCTAAACTAAGTGTCAAAGGCTTTAATAATAGAATAAAAGTCTGTGGTGGACTCCTGTGCACCCTGCCTCAGGAGAATGTTGTCTGCTACAGGAACTACTGCATAAAGAAAGGGACTAACTTGAAGTTTTCACTCTTTTTCGTGAAGACCTGGCACTCCTTGGTATGGGAAAAAATGGTGTTTCCATAACTCCCACTGCTGACCTCTCTATGAGCCCTTGAGGCAGTCAAATGGGTGGGGCATGGGCAGTGACTGCTTTCTAGGTATGGTGATCATTCCCTCCCTCCAGTAAGCCTCATCTTCAGCAAAAATTTCTTCAAGCTGCTTTCAAAGGTTTCTTCACTCTATGGTTCCTTTAACAACACTAATGTGTTTTCTGCATCAATGTGTCCATCGCTGCCATCATGTTCTGAGATTGGTCCTTCTATATTGGACTTTAGGCATAGAACTTGGTTCTTAGGCAGACTGCAGACATACTCTTGTATCTGCTTAACACTTGTTGATTCAAACTACATCTAAACAGGTTATAGAGTGGATATGTAGCTCCTAGAGTCTAACACATGACTGACTAGTGTCAGTGGTACATTATCATCTACATTATACATTAGCATAGCCTATTTGTTTACCCTTTATACTACAGATGGCAACAGGGCAAGTTGATAAGGTAGTTAAGAAAGTGTATAGGATACTTGGTTTAGTAAATAGGGACATTGAATACAAAAACAAGGGAGTCATATGCTGATCCTTTACAAATCACTCATTAGGCCTCAGCTAAAATAAATAATTCTGGATACCACACTTTAGGAAGGACAGCGAGGCCCTGGAGAGGGTGCAGATGAGGTTTATTAGGATGATAGTAAGGATCGGGAAGCTCATCCCTCATGTGAAGAGGTTGGAGAAGCTGAGATTGTTCTCCTTAGCACAGATTAGATTAAGGGGAGACCTAGTACAGATATTCAAAATTATGAGGGGTTCTGTTCGAGCAACCAGGAAAAAACTATTTACTCTGGCAAATGAATTTGTAACAGGTCTTCTTGTGAGGAAAGGTTGTACAGACTAGGTCTGTATCTGTCGTATCTGCTGGAGATTAGAAGAGTAAGAGGTGATTTGATTGAAACATATAGGCCTGAATCTTCGGGTCCGCAAGCAGGGGCAGGCCCTGCTTGCTGACACGTAAAATGACGCACGGTGATGTTGGACATGCGTCCCTACATCACCACACGTCATTCCAATCATCAGTTCAGCAGGTGCGCAGCAGAGTCCGCTGAACTGTCAAAAGCCTATTAAGGCCATTAATTAACTAATCAAACTGCTTCTCAGTGTTGCCTGTCCAACCTGAAGGTTGGTGGGCAGGCAAAGAGCCCAGGCGGCCTTTGCGTTTTTCATGGAACCTCATCCACGGGCGGGATGAGGTTTCATGAAGGTTTTATGATTTTAATAAAAAATGTTAATAAAATTCATAGACATGTCCCAGCTCATGTGACACTTTCACAAGAGGGGACATTTCCGATTAATTTTTTCAAATTTTTTTTCAGGTTTTCACAATGAAATAAATCTCCCTGAGGCAGCTCCAGCACAGGAAGCGCTCAGGAGAGCTGAATGCTAAGGGAGTAAACCCTGACAAAAAAAATAATCTGGAGTGGAGCCCAAGGGCAGACTGATGTCTAAATATGTCATCTTTCCGGCAGCCAACCCAGTGCCAAACTTAGTGCTTTGCATTCCTTTGAGCTCAACTGGGGAGTTCAAGGGGGGGACCTGATATTTGGGCAGCTCAGGATCTCTGTAAATATTCCTTCCGAAGAAAAGTCATATTTGACTTAAAATGTTAACTTTGTTTCTTTCTCCCCTGATGCTGTCAGGCCTGCTGAGTATTTCCAGCATTTTCTGTTTTTATTTCAGTTTTCCAGCGTCCACAGTGTTTTACTTTTATGTCCATAAATTTTGCCCAGGCTTTACACTGCAGAGTGTTAACACAACACGGGAGACAGCAGTTACAAGTGATAAACCCAACCCAATTGGTAAAGAGAATGGGCGCTACAGGCTGATTCTGATGCTGGGAGGGACCATCATGTCCCACTGGTCAGCCACCGCCCACCTCAAATTCGGCAGCCCCCGACTAGTGAGGTTCTGACCCACCACGGTCCAGTTGCTTCAGTGAGTGCTTGGAACTTAGAGTCTCTGCCCAACAATTGGATGAAATCCATCGCACCAGGCAGACAAACAGAACAAACAAGAATAAAGATGCCAACTCTTCAAATGACAAGCTGGAACATCAGGACCATGTGCATGAGATTGACAGATGATTTGCAGCTGGTCAATAAAGCATGCAAGATAGTCGCGATCGACATAGGACTTGATAGGCAGAACATTGACACAGCTTTCCTACAATAGACCAGGCTTATTGCGAGTGAATCACAAAGAAAAATATTAAACATTCATCTAGCAGGGGAAGAGTTCAGGGGAAATGTGTGATCAAGGAGTATGCTTTGCTGTAAGAAACTCGCCACTCGCCATAGCAGAACACCCCCAACAACCCACAAATGGTTTCTTCCCATTGTGTTCCTTCCATCCACCTCTCAACTCAAACAGGACCAAGTAACCTCATGAGCATTGATGCTCCAATTCTGTGCTCCATGGCAGAGTTGACAGACTAGTTCCACAAGGAGCTTGACACTGCTATTAGCACACACCCTAAGTCAGAATATCCTTACCCACTGGGAGGGTTTCAAGGTAAGAATGGGCACAGACAATGAGGCGTGGCCCTCCTGTCTCGGATGTCATGGCTAGGAGAGATAAATAAGATTGGACAGACAATGAGCTTTGCTGCTACCATGAGCTTTGTGTAACTAACACCTTCTTTCAGAACAAACCATGTCACAAGGCGTCCTGGAGACATCCAAGATCAGGGCATTAGCACCAGCTGGATCTGATCATCACCAGGTGTGATACCTGAACTGCATTCTCAACACACACAGCTCCCACAGTGCTAATTGCCATCCTTGTATCAAATCAGCCATACTGCCTGCCAGATAAAAACCAATAGTTTTCCTCAACTCGGCAGGCGCTACTTGGCATTCCCATACAGAGTGCAGACGCAATATGAAACATGCTTTGAGGCACCATCAACGATACAGAACTCTCAATAGAAGCAAGAGCAGACAAATGCTGACTGGTTCGAGGCATGTATGAAGGGTTCAAAAAGGCAACATGTCCATCAGCAAAGAAAATGACTCCATTGAAAACAAATGCAGAGGAGGTGAAATCACCAGCTGCAATAAACAGTTGGCCCGGAGAAACACAAAGGCTAGCGAATCCTGCACCTTCTTAGCTCACTGTCTTCCTCTGCAGCAGATGCGACAGAGCCTGCCATGCCAGAGTGGAGCTGCTGAGAGAGCAGAAAACTGACATTATTACTGGATTCCTCCAGAAAAGAGTTATACACAGGCACTGAAAATCTCTACCTTGTATAATTCTATGTTGGCAGAAGGCTCTGCCACTGGGAGAAGATGTGGAGGTGACTGCGGGGAGTGGGTACAAATGCACAGTAAGCTAAAGTCAACAAATCAGAATTTGTGAGCTGGAATTACAGTTGGAAGAAGTCGCAGAGGTGGGATAGGGAGAAGCCTTGAGGGATTGGAAAATGAAGGTGAAACATTTTCAATCAATATATAAGATGGGGAGGTGGGAAGGGAAAACAATGGAAGGAATGATATGTGAGTTGGATTTAGTGTGGGATAGGACAAAGTTAGAAGAGTTTTAGAAGAATTTCAGTAAATGTAGAGTCTTTGGAAGACTGGTGGGAAGTACTGGAGATGTTGAACCTGAATTTGATGTACGCACTGATGACAATGGATGTTATATATATGTATTGATGCAGGGCACAAGATCCAAATCTCTCTCTCATTTTTATATGTATATATGATAGATACATTTTGCTCTCTATAAAATCAATCAGGTCTTCAAATAACTTATTATATTTGTCAAACAAACTTGACATTAACAAATCCATGCTGGCTGGTCTTAATGACCCCATGCATTTCTAAGCACTCATTAATTTGATCTCAAATTATGGATTTTAAGAATTTGTCCACATACAAAAATAAAATAGGAGCATGACGAGGACATACAACCCCTCAAACCTACACCGCCATTCAATAAGATTGAGTTTGAGTAGGTTTGAGGGGTGGTATGGACTACTCCCACTCCCATTTCCTATGTTCTAACATGGGCGAATACTTAAATCTATAATTTGAGATCCAGTTCATCTACAACTGGTGAGTATAATGATCCAGCTTATTGTTCTCTCCCATCTTCACAAAATTGATCTCTGCACCATGGAATTCTCTGCCTTACAACAATTCCCTACATCTTTAACTGCCTTCTCAAAACCCGATTCTAGCACATCTCCTAACTCTGGTTTAGTGTACACTGCTCTCACCCCCTTTCTTTAGTCAAATGACTTGGACATTTCCTTAATTTATCAGAGGAACCCTTATGCTGTTTTTATCTTTAAAAACTTCAACTTTGAAAACAGAACTGGTACACATTCAACAGTGTTGATGGTGGTATGAATTTTAATTCAGCTATCGTATTCTGTCCAATTTCAAAAATTCATAATGTGTTCCATTTATATCAGATTCAGTTCAAAGAGCCATTGGAGCAGAAATTTGTATTGGCCCAAAGCTCTAAATGGAGAACAGTGAATGGGCATCCAGGTCTACACTCTGTCCAACTGGGAAAGAAAATCGGGTGGCCGATGAAACAAGGCTGCTGATTCGTTATCACCGGTTCTACACTACCGCCCTGGATGAATATCATTGTAACCACTCAAACTTTGTACTGTTATTAGCTGCAGATCCTTTTATATACTTACAAAATCGAGTAAGTACAGTGTTTCCTCACTGGGCAGGGATAACAGTAGCTGCAGGCTCTAAAGGATATGCAGAAAGGAAGTCTCTCATTACTTCTGCCAAAGCTTATATTAAATAAAGAAATAGAGGAATTGGTTACTGTTGCACCAATGGATCTGAACATTTGAACCTGAAGCAAAATAGATATAGATAAATGCCAATTTAAAACTCCAAAAGGGAGCAGGATATTGCAGAGAATATACTGATTGAGCATATAACAAAGTACATCGTGAATTTGTAAAGGAAAAATCAATCACATTTGTGATATATTCTGAATTATTCATAATAAGTACACAAATTTCTGAAACAGAGCACAAAAGTCCAAATTTATCTTCAAATAATTGGTTCTCCTGGTTGTAAGTAGAGCGTCATTTCTGGCTTTATTGCGCTAGTTTAGAAATTCCTGATGGAAAAACCCTTTTGTTGCCTGGAACTAGACAAACAGGTGCCAAAAAACTATAAATTCCGAAACTATCTGGCTTCCTGCTTACTCTATACACTATTATTTCCTTAACCTTCTGGCACCGTGTGAAAAAGCCTCATTATAATCATAGTTTCCATTTGGATAAGAAGATAATGAATCTGTTTGTGAATTTCCTATTTTCTCACACTGCCACAAAGAACTAAGATTGCTTATGTGAAATGACTGTCAAGGTTAGAACCTATGGGGAAGAGAGTCCTCAAATGTAATTATGGGATTGTCTCAGTCTTTCACTGAATTCCATGCAAGAGGATAAAAATCAGAGCTATTATACCAGGCAGGTTCGGAAAATCCGACAGCACTCGAGGTGGATTGCCAGAATCATGTCACCAACATACAACAGATGGCAGTGAGATGGGTCCATGATCTCAAGCTGAGACCTGACAGCAGTGCCGCCTGCTTCAACCTGCGACAGTTAAATTGACAATGGCATTTCACTTTTATGTCAGCTGTGGCCCAGCTGTAGCACCAACTCTCTGATTGGGAAAATTACGGGTTCAAGTCCCACCTGAGCACAAGATGTTCCGGTGCAGAACTGAGGGAGTACTGTAGTGTTGGAGGTAACCTATTTTAAGCAAGATGTTAAACCGAGGTCTCTCTGCCCTGTTAGGTGGGAGTGAAAGATTTTAAAGAAGAGCAAAAGTCTTTTCCCATGAATCAACATTCAAAAATAGGATAAACTGACATTATGACATTGCTGTTGTGTGACCTTGCTGTGCACAAATTGACTGCAGTTTTTTTGTGAATAACAATGTCTATACTGCCAAAGTATTTCATGGGCTATGAAGCACTTTGGGACATCCTGAGGGCATAAAAGGTGCTATATAAATGTGAGTCTTCTTTCTCTACCTTTGCCGCTTTCAGGCTACCACAGGAGATATGAACAGTGTTAGCAATATCCACAGGTGATTGATGCATTGTTCAGAAGGAAAGAGCATTCATCTCTTCTCCACTTGGTGTTAAAAAATAGTATGACAAGGCCATTCTCACTGTAATGAAGGATTTTTCCAAAGTCCAGGGAATCATAAAGGCATTCAGCGTAATGTCACAACCTACAGGAACTGAAAGGGTTCTTACTCTATCAGATGATATGATAGTGTGGTGGTTATATTACTGGAGCAGCAATTCTGAGGCTGCAACAGTGGGACCATTGGTGAGTCAGGAACATGGCAAAATACCCATTGAGTTTCTCCATGACTCTTTAACTGAGCCAGGGTATTTGCATCCCCCTTCGGAGTTCCCTGCAGGCAGGACCATGTGCTGGATCTGTCAATGGAGGGGTTTCTGATTAAAGGCACCCGAGAATGTTACAAGGACTCATCAGCACTTGGATTTTAGAGGCTGCAGCAATCAAAGGAATGGAGATGAGACATGGGAATGCTTCCCTGGAGGTCTGCTGTGGGATCTGACGGGCTGCAGTGAGGTGAGCTGCCCCAAGGATGGGAGGAAGAGGATAGCCTCTCCAACCAGGCAGGCTCAGATGGAGGTAACTGAGGAAGACAGCAACAGAAATGTGTTCTGTCCAACCTGGTGAACCAAAAGAATCCAGGACCTAGGGAGGGTTTGAGAGGTGAGCGGTGTAACACTTTTAGGTGCCAAGCCCCACACTCTGAATTGCCCAGCATTCTTTGTAATTGCCCAGCATTCTCTGTAAAGATAAGCCCAACAATTACAGACCAGTCAGTTTAAATTCAGTGGTGGGGAAGCTTCTAGAAACAATTATTTGGGATAGAATTAGTAGTCACATGGAAAAATATGGGTTGATATGGAAGAGCCAACATGGATTTCTAAAGGGGAAATCATGTTTAACTAACTTGCTTGAGCTTTTTGAAGAGGTAACAGAGAGGGTTGATGAGGGTAATGCTGTTGATGTGGTGTACATGGACTTTCAAAAGGCATTCAATACAGTGCCACAAAACAGACTTGTGAGAAAAGCTATAGTTCATGGAATAAAAGGGACAGCAGCAATGTGGATACAAAATTGACTGAATAATAGGAAGCAGAGAGTAATGATCAATGGATATTTTTCAGGCTGGAGGATGGTTTGTAGTGGAGTTCGCCAAGAGTCAGTATTGGGGCCTTTGCTTTCCCTGATATATATTAATGATCTAGATCTTGGTTGGCAGGGGATAATTTCAAAGCTTGCAGAACTTGGAAGCACAGTAAACTGCGAGGAGGACAGTATTGAACTTCAAAAGGACATAGACAGTTGGTGGAGTGGGCAAATAGGTGGCAGATGAAGTCAATGCGGAAAGTGTGTGGTGATTCATTTTGGTAGGAAGAACATGGAGAAACAATATAAAATAAGGGCTACAATTCTTAATGGGGTGCATGAGCAGAGGGACCTAGGTGTATATGTACATAGATCATTGAAGGTGGCAGACAGGAGCATAGAGTACAAGAGCAAGAAAGTTATGCTGAGCTTGTATAAGACACTAGTTAGACCTCAGCTGGAATATTGTGTACAGTTCTGGGTGTTTTCAAATGGTGAGAGCAGCCACAGACTCAGCCTGACTTGCTGATTCTTGGCAGCATTTTCTGTTTGGGAATTAGAGCTAGAGATGGTGAGTTCCCCTCTGTCCGGGGAGGATTCACACTCATTTCCCTAGTGTACTCGGGGAGTCACGGCCTTGTCTCCAGGGAGCAGACTCAGAGGGAGGAGCACCAGAGCGGTGAGTATAAATCTAGCTTACCTCGGGTATTCACGGCCTTGTCTCTAGGGAGCAGACTAGGAGGGAGGAGCACCGGAGCGGTGAGTATAAATCTAGCTTACCTCAGGTATTCACGGCCTTGACTCTAGGGAGCAAACTAGGAGGGAGCAGCACCAGAGCAGTGACCTTGGGGCACAGAGTAACTGAAGCCAAAACTGAAAAAGTGACATCACAGGAAAGCTGTGACCTGATTGATTGGTTAGTAGGAAATCTGCACCAAATTTGAAAAAAAAAATTGCAAAGCTAATTAATAAATTAATTATCTAAGTAGAGATGGCTGGGCAGTTGATGTGCTGTAGCTGTATGATGTGGGAGCTGGCAGATCCCATTGTGAAACGCAGTGACCACATCTGCAGCAAGTGTTGGTTGCTGGAGGAACTCCGGTACAGAATTGATGAGCTGGAGTCCGAGCTCCAGATGCTGCAGCACATCCGGGAGAGGGAGAGTTACCTGGACACTTTGTATCAGGAGGCGGTCACACCCGGTAGATGAAGTACCTCAACTCCGGTTAGTGGTCAGGGTCAGCAGGGTGTGACTGCAAGTGAGGCAGGTAGAGGGATCCTGTGTTCAGGAACAGAGGAGCCTCAGATCTTGACCTTGTCCAACAGCTACGAGATACTTGCTCCCTGTGTGGATGAGGAACAGGGCTGTAGGGAGGATGAGCCAGCTGACCACGGCACCGTGGCACAGGAGACCATTTAAGAGGGGGGGGGCAAAAGACAAGTGGTAGTTGTAGGGGATTCTATAATTAGGGGGATTCTATAATTAGGGGAATTGATAGCTTCCTTTGTAAGCAGGATCGAGAGTCCCGCATGGTATGTTGCCTGCCCGGTGCCAGGGTGAATGACATCTCTGACCGGCTTGAAAGGATATTGGACAGGGAATGGGAGGATCCAGTTGTTGTGGTCCATGTCGGGACAAATAACATAGGTAAGAGTAGGAAAGAGGACCTGTTTGAGGATTATCAGAACTAGGAACTAAATTAAAGAACAGGTCCTCAAGGGTTATAATCTCCGGATTACTACCCGAACCGCATGCAAATTGGCATAGGGACGCGAGAATAAGGGAAGTAAACACGTGGCTAAAAGAGTGGTGCGTGAAAAAGGGGTTCCATTTTGTGGGGCACTGGTATCAGTATTGGAACAGGAGGGATCTGTACCGTTGGGACGGTCTCCACCTGAACTGATCTGGGACCAATGTTCTAGCGAAAAGGGTAAATAAGGTGGTCAACAGGACTTTAAACTAGAAAGTGGGGAGGGAGGGAAGGGTATAACTCCAAGAAGTATGACTATTGGGAAACAAAGCAGCAGGTTAGCGTGTGGGGGGGTGGATTCAACTTCATGGAAAATTATGAAAAACTGAAAAGAAAGGAGATCCCAGGAGAGACTATTAAAGTCTCCAGAATACAAAATAGGACAGAGTGTTTGGAAAGGGCTAGGAATCTAACTTAAAGCACATCAGATAAAGGGACGACAATGAGAAAGGGGACAGGAAATAAAGGACTGAAGGTATTGTATCTGAATGCACGCAATATACAAAATAAGGTAAATGAGCTTGTGGCACAGATTGGAATTGGCAGGTATGATGTGGTGGGCATTACGGAGACATGGCTGCAAGGAGATCAGAACTGGGAGCTAAATATCCAAGGATATACATCCTATCGAAAAGATGGGCAGGTTGGCAGAGGAGGTGGGGTTAGTAAGAAATGAAATTAAATCGATAGGAAGAAATGATGTAAGGTCAACTGATGTAGAATCTGTGTGGGTAGAGTTGAGGAACCGCAAAGGTAAAAAAACCATAATGGGAGTTATGTACAGGCCTCCGAACAGTAGTCAGGATGTGGGGCACAAGATACACCAGGAGATAGAAAAGGTGAGTAAGAAAGGCAAGGTTACAGTGATCAAGGGGGATTCAATATGCAGGTAGACTGGGAAAATCAGGTTGGTAGTGGATCCTAAGAAAAGGAATTTGTGGAATGTCTACGAGATGGCTTTTTGGAGCAGCTTGTGGTGGAGCCCACTAGGGAACAGGCAATTCTAGATTTAGTGATGTGTAATGAGGCAGATTTGATAAGGGAGCTTAAGGTGAAGGAACCCTTAGGAGGAAGTGACCATAATATGATAGAATTCACACTACAATTTGAGAGGAAAAAGCTGGAATCAGATGTAACAGTATTACAGTTGAATAAAGACAACTACAGAGGCATGAGGGAGGAGCTGGCCAGAATTGACTAGGAGATGAGCCTAGCAGGAAAGACAGTGGAACAGCAATGGCAGGAGTTTCTGGGAGTAATTTGGGAGACACAGCCAAAATTCATCCCTAGGAAGAAGAAGCATACTAAAGGGAGGATGAGGCAACCATGGCTGACAAGGGAAGTCAGGGACAGCATAAAAGCTAAAGAGAAAGCATACAATGCGGCGAAGAGCAGTGGGAAACCAGGGGATTGGGAAGCCTACAAAGACCAACAGAGGACAACTAAAAAAGAAATAAGGAGGGAGAAGATTAAATATGAGGGTAAACTAGCCAGTAATATAAAAGAAGATTGCAAGAGATCTTTTTTAGATATATAAAGGGTAAGAGAGAGGCAAAAGTGGACATTGGGCTGCTGGAAAATGACGCTGGAGAAGTAGTAGTGGGGAACAAAGAAATGGCGGAGGAACTGAATAGGTACTTTGCGTCAGTCTTCACAGTGGAAGACACGAGTGCCATCCCCAAAGTTCAAGAGAGTCGGGGGGCAGAGGTGAGTATGGTGGCCATTACATGGAGAAGGTGCTAGGAAAACTAAAAGGTCTGAAGGTGGATAAATCACCTGGACCAAATGGATTTCACCCCAGAGTTCTGAAGGAGATAGCTGAAGAGATAGTGGAGGCGTTAGTGGTGATCTTTCAGGAATCACTGGAGTCAGAGAGGGTCCCAGAGGACTGGAAAATCGCTAATGTAACCCCCCTGTTTAAGAAGGGAGTGAGGCAAAAGATGGGAAATTACAGGCTGATTAGCCTGACCTCAGTCATTGGTAAAATTTTAGAGTCCATTATTAAGGATGAAATTTCAGAATACTTGGAAGTGCATGGTAAAATCGGGCAAAGTCAGCATGGTTTCATCAAGGGGAGGTCATGCCTGACAAATCTGTTAGAATTCTTTGAGGAGGTAACGAGTAGGTTAGACAAAGGAGAGCCAATGGATGTTATCTACTTGGACTTCCAGAAGGCCTTTGACAAGGTGCCGCACAGCAGGCTGCTCAGTAAGATAAGAGCCCATGGTGTTAGAGGCAAGATACTAGCATGGATAGAAGATTGGCTGTCTTGCAGGAGGCAGAGAGTGGGGATAAGGGGTTCCTTCTCAGGATGGCGGCCGATGACTAGTGGAGTTCTGCAGGGATCAGTGTTGGGACCACAACTTTTCACTTTATACATTAATAATCTAGAAGAATGAACTGAGGGCATTCTGGCTAAGTTTGCAGATGATACAAAGATAGGTGGAGGGACAGGTAGTATTGAGGAGGCGGGGAGGCTACAGAAGGATTTGGACAGGTTAGGAGAATGGGCAAAGAAGTGGCAGATGGAATACAATGTGGGCAAGTGGTCATGCATTTTGGTAGGAAGTTGCAATTAGTAGGAGAATTAGTAGGAGAATCCATTAGTAGGAGAATATTTTCTAAATGGGGAGAGAATTCAGAAATCTGGAGTGCAAAGGGACTTGGGAGTCCAAGTCCAGGATTCTCTTAAGGTTAACTTGCAGGTTGAATCTGTAGTTAGGAAGGCAAATGCAATGTTGGCATTTATTTCGAGAGGACTAGAATATAAAAGCAGGGATGTGCTGCTGAGGCTTTATAAGGCTCCGGTCAGACCACATTTAGGCTATTGTGAGCAATTTTGGGCCCCGTATCTCGGGAAGGTTGTGCTGGCCCTGGAGAGGGTCCAGAGGAGGTTCACAAGAATGACCCCAGGAATGAAAGGCTTAACATATGAGGAACGTTTGAGGACTCTGTGTCTATACTCAATGGAGTTTAGAAGGATGAGGGGGGATCTGATTGAACCTTACAGAATACTGAAAGGCCTAGATAGAGTGGATGTGGGGAAGATGTTTCCATTAGTAGGAGAGAGTAGGACCCGAGGGCACAACCTTTTAGAACAGAGATGAGGAAAATCTTCTTTAGCCAGAGAGTGGTGATTCTATGGAATTCCTTGTCACAGAAGGCTGTGGAGGCCAGGTCATTTGAGTGTATTTAAGACCGAGATAGATAGGTTCTTGATTGGTAAGGGGATCAAAGGTTACGGGGAGAAGGTGGGAGAATGGGATTGAGAAACTTATCAGCCATGATTAAATGGTGGGGCAGACTCGATGGGCCGAATGGCCTAATTTCTGCTCCTATGTCTTATGGTCTTATGGGTGCCACACTATAAGAAAGGATGTGAATGCCTTGGAGAGAGTTCAGAAAAGGTTACAAGAATGGTTGCAGAAATGAGAAACTTCAATTATGAAGATGGATTGGAGAGATTGGTACTGTTCTCCTTGGAGAGGAGAAGGCTAAAAGGGGATTTGATAGAGGTGTACAAAATCACCTGGATAGAGTAGATAGTGATATGACATGTCAGATGCTGTGTTCCAGGCAGATCAAATCAACAAGGGAAACTTGGTCACGCTATCACAATGGTTTTGCAACTTGTATTTATTATGAGGTGTGTGCACTGAATTTTCAAGTAATAAGTGCACCTTGGCCTTTTAGAGATTTTTTAAAAATTAAATTAAAATATTTATTAACAAAAGAAAAGATTTCAAACATATACATAAGATCACAAATTACTTAATAGTATAATAACTCCTAAAATTCCTAATTAACCTGACTTCCACTTACACCCCTTTAAGGCAACGGTCCAAAAATAGATTTTAGATTTTAAACAGATCCAGAAAATTAACACAATACCTTGGACAGTGGAATTCGAAATGGCTTTTCTCCAGCTCCAGCTTCAGTAGACGGCAGACTTATGCACAAATACTGGAGGCTTCATTAAGGCTATTTCACACACTTCTGTTAAATCTTACATCGCCTTCTCCTCCTACATAGCCCATCATTTTCCTTTATATATAAGTTTCTCTCTTTTTAATATGTAAATTCTATTGTTTCATATGTCTTTGAAATTGTATCTTCCTCACAATGTAAAAACTTTCATGGTGCCAATATTGCCAGTAACTTTGATAAAAATAAACACATTCCTTAGCTTGCTTATCTGACTAGTTGTAAACAGACTGGGATCTCTTTGAAATCCAAATATCTCTTCGTTTATTTAAAAATGCAAATTCCCTTCACACCTTAGATGCTAAGCCAACATCCATGTTTACTCATTAGCATGTCAAGCACTTAGATTCTTTGATGAATAAAGGTTTGCAGTCTACTTGACTCCAAATGTAATTAAATCACACACAGACAGACCCAACTACACTTACCCTCCATGAACCTACTTTATAATAAACCAGAAAAATATTATTATTATTATTATACTTTCATGACAATAGGGGGAAACTGTTCACACTCATAAAAGAATCGAGTACAAGAGGACACAGATTTAAAGTGATTTGCAAAAGAAGCAAATGTGATGTGAGAAAAAGCTTTTTCACATAGTAATTGATTCGAGTCTGGAATGCACTGCCTGGAAGTGGGGTGGAGGCAAGTTCAACCGAGGCATTCAAGAGGGAATAGGATGATGATTTGAATAGAAACAATGTGCACGGATATGGGGAAAAGGCAGGAGAATGACACTATCATTTGGAGAGCCGTTGCAGATGTGATGGGCTGAATGGCCTCTGTGCCTTAACAATTCTGTGATTCTGTGGGCAGAATTTTGACCTTGATGGGAGGACTCGTCGGAGGCAGGCGGTAGCAGTCGTGGAGCAGGCTGCCGGCCACAATCGACGCCAGAAGGCGATTTCACACTGGTGGGCCAATTAAGGCCCACCCAGCATGAAACGGAAGCAGTAGCGCTCAGCGCCGTCTGGGGGTGGGTGGGAGGGGGGGGTGGGGGTGGCTGGAGAGGAGGGCGAGCAGGGCAAGTGCGAATTTCGCACATGTGCTTGAGAATCTCCCTGAGGCACAGAGCTGCCTCAGGGGGCTGAAGAGTTTTCAAAAAAAAATTAAAGATCTGAAAAATGGTATAAAACATGTCCCCTCATGTGACTTGTAGGGACATGTTATAAGTGAAATTTAAAAAATGTCGTTTTAATTTTAATTGATGTTGGAAACCTCATCCTGCCCATGGATCAGGTTTCCAAAAAAATGCAAAGGCCGCTTGGCCTTTTGCCTGCCCGGCAACCGTAAGGTTGGATGGGCAGTGAAAAATTTAAGCTAATTGATACTTTAATGGCCTTAATAGGCCTTTTAATTGTCGGCGGGCACGCTGCCGATTCCTGTGTGCACCTGCCGACTGAACTATCGCGCGACTGCACATTGATGTGGAAATGCTCGCCCGACGTCAACGCATGTCATTTCACACTCGAGTGGGACCAGCGTGCTCCCACCCACCAAGGTAAAAATCCTGCCCTGTGATTCTCTGATATGTGAATGGTGGATTTTCTTACCTGATTGGTGAATGGAACTAGTTCTCATTGCGTCAATGAGAAATTTTGAAAAGTGTGGCTAACTCAATAACAAGTGGTTATTTTGAACAATCACAATATTTTACCCCTTTAAAGATCAATGCTGTGGATGTGCACTAGACACAGAACATTTAGTTTTACAATAGATGCTGGCTGCTGATAAATGTTCATCCAGCTTGCAATAATTACTTTACAGTCACTAAGCTCTTCAGTGAGGACCTGTGAGTATTGTATCAAATAATATATTGTGTCAACAATATGAAATTATGATGCCCACCATGAACTAAAGTCAAAGAATTGTAAATGCAATAAAACTGCTCCACTAACCCCGCAGTACAATACCAACAACAACTTATTTGGATATAGTGCCTTTATTATAATGAAACAGCCCAGGAACATTGTAAAAAAATAATGAAATAGAGCCACATAAGAAGATATCAGGCCAGACGACCAAAAGTTTGGTCAAAGAGGACGTTTTAAGAAGTGTCTGAAAGGAGAGAAGTGAGGTATGGAGGCAGTGGGGTGGAGGGAGTGAATCCTAGAGATTGGGGGTTAAGGAACTGAAGTCACTGCCACCAATGGTGGAGCAATTAAAATTGTGGGTGCACAAGAGGCCAGAATTAGAAGAGTACAGGTTGAGGGCTGGAGGTGTTGGTAGATTTAGGCAAGGGTGAGGCTATGGAGGGATTTGAAGACAAGGACAAGAATTTTAAAATCAAGATTGAGGCTACAAAAGGGTATAGGTGGGTTAGGTGAGTGGGTAAAGATCTGGCAAATAGCGTATAATGTGGGAAAATGTGAGGTGATTTCGGCAGGACAAATAAAAAAGAAGCATTTAATCTAAATGATGAGAGATTGCAGAGCTCTGAGATGCAGAGGGATCTGGGTGTCCCAGTGCATGAGTCGCAAAAGGTTGGTATGCAGGTACAGCAATTAATTAGCAAAGCTAATAGAATGTTATCGTTTATTGCGAGGGGAATTGAATACAAGAGTAGGGAGGTTATGCTTCAGTTATACAGGGCATTGGTGAGACCACATCTGGAGTACTGTGTACAGTATAGGTCTCCTTATTATGGGAAAGACTTAAATACATTAGAGGCAGTTGAGAGAAGGTTTACTAGATTAATACCTGAAATGGGCAGGTTGTCTTATGAGGAAAGGCTGGACAAGCTAGGCTTGTATCCACTGGAGTTTAGAAGTACAAGAGGCGACTTGACTGAAACATAAAGGGCAAACTTTTTAGCTCGGTGGGCAGGTGCGCACCCGACCTATTTGAGCGTGAAATGACGCACGATAGTTCGGTCTGTGGGCGCGCGCTGGGGTCGGCAACGTACCCGCTGACAATTAAAAGGCCTGTTAAGGCCATTAAAGGATCAATTAACTTAAGTTTTTCGCTGCCTGTCCAACCTCATGGCTGACGGGAAGGCAAAAAGGCCAAGCGGCCTTTGCATTTTGTTGGAAACCTCATCCACGGGCGGGATGAGATTTCCAAAAACAAATAAAAATAAAATAAAAGTTTTAAAATTTAATTAATAACATGACCCTGCTCATGTGACAGAGTCATGTTTGTTACATTTTTCAAATCTTTACTTTTTTTTTAAAAAATGCTTCATCTCCCTGAGGCAGCTCTGTGCCTCGGTGAGATTATGAAGCGTGTACTCACACGCAAGCACAAAGTTCACGCTCACCCCGCTCACCCTCCTTCCCCTCACACAGGCAGCGCCGAGCACTGTCTCTCGCGTTTCACGCTGGGCAGGCCTTAATTGGCCGGCCAGCGTGAAATCGTGGTCCGGCCCCAATCGTGGGCGGCAGTCGGCTTCCTGACCGCTCCTGCCCACCCCTGCCAAGCCCACTCGATATGGGCTAAATTCTGCCCATAAGATCCTGCAGGGACTTGACAGAGTGGATGTGGAAAGGATGGTTCCTCTTGTAGGAGAACCTAGAGCTAGGAGCCACTGTTTAAAAATAAGGAGTTGCACATTTGAGAAAGAGATGAGGAAAAAAGTCTTCTCTCAGAGAGTTGTAAGTCTCTGCCTCAACCACGTTTTGAGGACGAGAATTCCAGAATCCTTGAATATCTTTAAGACAGCAATAGATAGATTCTTGATAACCAAAGGTGTGAACGGAATATGAAGTTGGTAGGCAGAAATGTGAGGCTGAGGTTAAAATTGGATCAGTCATGATCTTATTCAATGGAGCCGGCTTGAGGGGCTGAGTGGCCTACTCTTGCTCCAAATTTGTATGTTCATATGTTGCTTGACTGAGAGCCAACATTGGTCAATGAGGACAGGGGTGATAGGGAAACAGAACTTGCTGCGGGTTAGGACATGGGCAGCAGCAGAGATTTGGACGGCCTCAAGTTTAAGGAGAGTAGAATCTGGGAGACCAGCCAGCAGTGCATTGGAATAGTTGAGTCTAGAGGTATTGAAGGCATGGATGAGGGTTTTAGTAGCAGGTGAGCTGAGGCATGGTTGAAGTCTCACAATATTACAGAGGTGGAACTAGAAAGTTGTAGTGAGAGCATGAATGAGAGGTCGGAAGCTCAGCTCAGGACTAATTTGACACCAAGGTTCCAAAACGGTTGGCTTAATCACAGCCAAGGCGAGGGAGGGAGTTGGTTGCTCAAGAATGGAGTTTGGAGCAGGGACCGAAAACAATGGTTTCAGTCATCCCATTATTTAGTTGGAGGAAATGTTTTGTTCATTCAGTACTGCATGTCGGATAAGCGATCTGATAATTTAGGAACAGTAGAGGAGTCGAGAGAGGAGGTGGTGAGGTGTCGTCAGCATAGATGTTGTTACAATCCTGTAAAGATCGTTAACGATTAAGGACTAATTTACTGAAAAAAATGAAGCCACAAGATTTCATTGTTTTAAACCAAATTAATTTTGCTATATTCATCTTCTGACTAGGCACTTTATAGCCTGCCAGCCTGTTCCTGCCCCACGGAACTTATTTTTCATTATCTTGACTCCCTTCTCTCTCCCCTTGTCTAGTCCCTTCCCACCTACATCCATGATTCCTCTGACACCTTACGTCACATCAACAATTTCCAGTTCTCTGGCCCCAACCGTCTCCTCTTCACCATGGACGTCCAATCCCTCTACACCTCCATCCCCCACCAGGATGGTCTGAGGACCCTTCCTTCTTCCTCGAACAGACGCCCGAACAATCCCCATCCACCACTACTCTCCTCCGTCTAGCTGAACATTCTCACACTGAACAATTTCTCCTTTAACTCCTCTCACTTCATCCAAAAAAGAGGTGTGGCTATGAGTACCCGCATGGGCCCCAGCTATGCCTGTCTCTCTATGGGGTATGTGGAACATTCCTTGTTCCAGTCCTACTCCGGCCCCCTCCCACAACTCTTTCTCTGGTACATCGATGATTACTTTGGTGCTGCTTCATGCTCTCGTTGGGACCTGGAAAAATTTATTAATTTTGCTTCCAATCTCCATCCCTCCATCATTTTCAAATGGTCCATCTCTGACACTTCCCTTCCTTTCCTAGACCTCTCTGTCTCAATTTCTGGTGATAGACTGTCCACCAATATTCATTACAAGCCTACTGACTCCACAGCTACCTCGACTACAGCTCCTCACACCCTGCTTCCTATAAGGACTCCATCCCATTCTCTCAGTTCCTTCGCCTCCGTCGCATCTGTTCCGATGATGCTACCTTCAAAAACAGTTCCTCTGACATGTCCTCCTTCTTCCTTAACCGAAGTTTTACACCCACGGTCGTTGACAGGGCCCTCAACTGTGTCCGGCCCATCTCCCGTGCATCCGCCCTCACGCCTTCTCCTCCCTCCCACAAACATGATAGGGTCCCCCTTGTCCTCACTTATCACCCCACCAGCCTCCGCATTCAAAGGATCATCCTCTGTCATTTCCGCCAACTCTAGCATGATGCCATCATGAAACACATCTTCCCTGCACCCCCCCCGGCGGCATTCCGTAGGGATCATTCCCTCCAGGACACCCTGGTCCACTCCTCAATCACTCCCTACTCCTCAACCCCTACCTATGGCACCTCCCCATGCCCACGCAAAAGATGCAACACCTGCCCCTTCACTTCCTCTCTCCTCACCTTCCAAGGGCCCAAATACTCCTTTCAAGTGAAACTGGGCGACCACTTTGCAAAACACCTGCGGTCTGTCCACAAGAAAGACCCAAACCTCCCTGTCGCTTGCCATTTTAACACTCCACCCTGCTCTCTTGCCCACATGTCTGTCCTTGGCTTGCTGCATTGTTCCAGTGAAGCCCAATGCAAACTGGAGGAACAGCACCTCATCTTCCGACTAGGCACTTTACAGCCTTCCGGACTGAATATTGAATTCAACAACTTTAGGTCTTGAACTCCCTCCTCCATCCCCACCCCCTTCCTTTTCTTTTTTCCAATAATTTATATAGATTTTTCTTTTCCCACCGATTCCATTATTTTTAAATCTTGTATGCCCTGCTAGTCTTTCCACCCCACCCCCACCAGAGCTGTAACTCTTTTGAGTACAAACATGTTTCCATCTGTTTCAGATGAAGTTACATTGTTTCATAGTTTGCCATTGTGAGATTTGAACTCTTGATCGTGGGGTTACAAACCCAGTACCATAACCACTTAGCTAGTTAGGCCAAGCCCACTAGAGCTGTACCTTGAGTGCCCTGCCATCCATTCTTAATTAGCACATTCGTTTAGATAATATCCACCACCTTTAAGACTTCTTTGTTCCTTTGTCTGTGACATCTTTTGATTATCTGCTCCTATCTCTGCTTGCTTGTCCCTACAACCACACCACCACCCCCACTTCTCTCCCCCCACCGCCTACTTCCCCCCACCCCACCTTAAACCAGCTTATATTTCACCCCTCTTCTAACATTCAATCAGTTCTGTTGAAGGGTCATGAGGACTCGAAACGTCAACTCTTTTCTTCTCCGCCGATGCTGCCAGACCTGCTGAGTTTTTCCAGGTAATTCCGTTTTTGTTTTGTGATTTTTTTTCTCTCTGTTAGAAAGTGAGTCTGTTTTTGAATACACAAGACAGGTGATCTGACCTTTGGTGGCCACCTTTGCAGCAGCATATGATTAATTTTAAAAAGCAAAAGTTAATTTCAAAGACTTCACATTGAAACAGTTTGTATCTTAAAAGTAAGGAATGTGGTATATCTTTACTAGGCACAACACAACCACTTTTAGACTGAAATCCCCAACTCAACTTTCCTTTTCCACTATGACTTCCCCCACCCCAGAAGTCTATGGTTACTTAACATATTTTAGAAGGTTATTCACTTCCTTGGAGGTAACTCCAAACTTTTCCACAGTTGCCTTGTGAGGTCTGGGACTTTTAAGCTCAAGCCTGAACTCCACTCACAATTTTTGCACAGTGACTTTGATAGAAAATTAGTTACATCCCTGGGGCAGAATTTTACCATCAGCGAGCGGGGAGGAGGGACCTGCATAAAATGGCACGGGGTGATGTTGGGTGGAACTCCCGATGTCACCCCACGTCATTTACGTTTTCAGGTCAGCAGGCGCGCAGCCGAGTTGGCTGTGTACCTGCCGACCTGTCAACGTCCTATTAAGGCCATTAAGAAACCAATTCAGCTCATTAATGGACCTGCCCATCCAACCTTAATGTTGGCGGGCAGGCCGGGAGACAAGCCAGGCCTGTGAGAAATCATGAAACCTCATCCACTGGTGGGATGAGGCTTCATGAGAGTTTTTAAATTTTAATGAAATGTTGCCATAAAAGTTATGGACATGTCCCAACTTATATGACAGTGTCACATAAGGGGACACGGCAAGGAAAATTTTTAAACTCGTACATTATAAGTTTCAAAACGGAGCCGATCTCCCAGAGGCAGCATTTACACTCAGGGAGGTCTGTGTGCTCTTTCGTGCACATGCATAAAAGAGCCCACTCCCGGCTGAGAGAATTCCCACCCCCCCACCCTAGCCACACAGGGAACACATAGCGCTTCCTGGCGGACGTCACGCTGGGCAGGCCTTAATTGGCCCACCCATTTAAAATGGTGGCACGCTCCCAACCGGGGCCGCCGATCAGTAGACCGCCCATTCGCGCCCGCTCCCACTCTTCCACTGCAATGAGGGGAAAATTTTTCCCCTGGTTTCTAATAGCAATTTTCAATGATTGAGGAATAAGTATTGGCCAGGACACAGGGCTAACTCTTCTAATCTTTTTTGAAATAATGCCGTAGAATCTCTTACTTCCACCTGAAAGGGCAGGCTGGGCCTTGGTTTAATGTCTCATCTCAAATACGGCACCTCCAACAGTGCAGCACTCATTCAGTACTGCACTGGAGTGGCAGCCTAGATTTTTGCACTCAAGCCTCTGGAGTGGGACTATAAACCCACAACTTTCTGAGTCAGAGATGAAAGTACTAACAACAGAGCCCCAGCTGGCATTATAGGCTCTATACGCAGTGTCTCAACAGGCAAAACGTGTCCATATTTTAGATTTACGTCATTTAAGTGCCCTAGATCTGCCCCAAGTGCAGATATGCCCCCTGCTACGGATGGGCTTAGTACCTGGATTTGGGGCGGAGGGATGTCAGCTGCTGCTCTAGGTCCTTTGGCTTCAGCCCAAAAAACAGTACCCAGAAGATCTCCAGCCAATCCTTAGTCTGCTATCTCTACAGACACCAGACCATGCCTGAGTGAGACATACATTGAGTGAGGCGTTAGGAATTTGGTTTAGGTGGGAATTTCTGGCAAACTTTTCTTAACTTTAAATTTAGATTAAGAGTTAGGCTCTTACTTTCAAACATTGTTTGTTGAATAGCCCAGTTAAACAGGGAGCTGTCTGAAGTGGCAGGTATCTGTCAAGCAGCTAAAAGTAGCTGCCCTTAATAAGTGTTAATTACTGTAGCAGAAAGCTGAGCTAGCTAGTGAGCCATCAGAGGTTTTATAAAAGCAGGGAGATTTTAAATCCACATGCTGAAAGAGGTGTGTGGACACCAGGCTATACTTGAGTGAGACGTGGATTGAGTGAGGAGTTGGGAATTTCGTTCAGATGGGAATTAAGGGCAGAGGGGAAAAGAGGTGTTCCTTTTTTCAGCCTCCAGTGGTTGATAAGTTTCCTTTCTTGTCTCCAATCTAGGTGAGTGCAACTTTCAATTATGTTATCTGTCTAAATTATTAACTAATTTACTAATTACATTCATAAGGTTGGACAGAAATGGCAGGGTTGATGGTATGCTGTGACTGCAGCATGTGGGAATCTTTGGAATGCACTGCAATCCCAGACAACCATATCTGCAGGAAGTGTATTAGGAAACTCCGGCTCTGAGTTGCTGAGCTGGAGTCTGAGTTGTGGACATTGAGGGGCATCAGGAGGGGGAGATTTGCCTGGATGCTTTGTTCCAGGAGGCAGTTACTCTCCTTAGGTTAGGTAGAACCTTAGAGTTGGTCAGTGGCCAGGGACAGGGGGATGTGACTGCGAGTCAGGCAGGTAGGGGTAGCCAGTTGTGATGGAGGAGCCTCAACCTGCGGCATTGTGCAACAGGTACAAGGTGCTTGCTACCCGTGTCGATGAGGAGAAGGACTGTAATGTGGGCTGACCATGGAACCATGGTGAAGGATACCATTTAAGTGGGGGGAGCAAAGAGGAATGTGGTAGTGATAGGAGACAGTACACTCATCCGGATAGATACTGTTCCCTGCAGTCAAAAACATGAGTCCATAAAGCTGTGTTGCCTGCCCACTGTCAGGGTTCAGGATATCTGCTCAGAGCTGGAAAGGAACTTGCAGTGGAAGGAGCAGGATCCAGTGGTCGTGGTCCATGTAGGTACTAATGACTTAGGTAAGGCTAGGAAAGAAGTTCTGCATAGAGAGTATAAGGAGCAAGGCAATAAATTAAAAAGCAGATCCTCAAAGCTAATATTCTCTGGATTATTACCTGAGCCATGTGCAAATTGGCATAGGGTAAATAAGATCAGAGAGATAAATGCATGGCTCAAAGACTGGTTTGGGAGAAATGGGTTTCGATTCACGGGACACTGGCACCAGCACAGGGGAAAGTGGGAGCTGTACCGTTAGGACGGTCTACACTTGAACCGTTCTGGGGTCAATGTTCCAGTGAGTTATATAACCAGGGAAGTAGAGAGGGCTTTCAACTAACTAGAGGGGAAAGGGTTCATATAGGGGAAGATTGAGTAAATGAAAGGGAAATGAGGAAGCAATAGATCAAGGCAGCAATAAAGGTAACGATAATCAGATAATATGGCAGAAAGGAACAGTGATTGCAAACTTAAGAGTGTGCCAGCAGATAGGACCAGAGTTTCTAAAAACAGTAAAAAAAAACTGAATTAAATCTCTGTACCTGAGTGCCCGCAGCATTCGCAATAAAACAGATGAATTGTCATCTCAAATAGAAGTTCATGTGTATGATCTGATAGCCATTACAGAAACATGGCTACAAGGAAACCAAAGCTGGGACCTGAATATCCGAGTAAGGGCAAGAAAGATATACAGGAAGGACAGGAAGCTGAGTAAAGGTGGCGGGGTAGTTCTGTTGATTAAAGAGGGCATCAGTACTGTCGTGAGAGATGACCTTCATTCTAAATATCAAGACATTGGGCAGAATTTTTAGGTCGGCGCACGGGCGGACGCCTGACCCGCTCGAGCATAAAATAATGTGTGATGATGTTGGGCGAGTATCCCAATGTCATCCCACGCTCGCGCAACATTTTGGTCGGTGGGCACACACAAAAGTCGGAAATGCGCCTGCCAACAATGAAGAGGGCAATTAAGCCCATTAAAGTTGTAATTGTCCCCGATTTTTTGTGGTCCATCCAGCCTCACGGTTGGTGGATGGGCGAATCAGCCAGGCGACCTTTGCGTTTTTCATGAAAACGCATGAGGTTTCCATTATTAAATAAAAATTAAATAAAAAGATAAAAGTCTACGGACCGTATTTTTATAATGTATATGTTCAGGTGACTGTTTGTGAAGCTTGGACATTTTTGTTCTGATTTTAAAATCTTTATTTAATATTTTTGAAGTCTTCAGCACCCTGAGGCAGCCTTCTGCCTTCAGGGAACTTTCATTCCGCACTCGCCTGTGCCTGCCCTTACGTCAGCACCCGCCATACTCCCGCCCCCACCCCTGAGCATTTCAGCGCGCGCTCCATGCTGGCTGGCCGTTAATTGGCCAGCCCCTGTGAAACCGTGGTTGGGGGCTGATTGCGGTCGGCAGTCTGTTCCCTGGCTGCTCCCAAGCCCGCCGATCTCGCCCACCTGCCGATCTGAAAATTCTGCCCATAGAGTAATCAGTCTGGGTGAAACTAAGAAATAGCAAGGGGCAGAAAACATTGCTGGGAGTTGTTTATAAGCCACCAAACAGTGTAGTGGTAGTGGTAATGTAATTGGCAGTATGAATCAAGAAATTAAAGGAGCAAGTAACAAGGGTAATACACTAGACATGGGGGATTTCAATCTACAAATGGACTGGGTAAGCCTAATTAGTACAAATGTGGTGGAGGACAAATTCTTGGAATGTGTGCAGGATGGTTTTCTAGAGCAGAACATTGTGGAATCAATGAGGTAATGGGCTATTTTGGATCTAGTATCATGCAATGAAAAAGGTCTAATTAATAATCTGGTTGTAAAGGAGTCTTTAGGAAAGGGTGAACATAATATGTTAGAATTTCACATTAAGTTTGAAAGTGATGAAGTTCAATGAGAGACAAGGGTCAAATATAAACAAAAGAAACTATGAGGGTATGAGGGGAAAATTGGCTGCTATCATAGATTGGGAAACTTTGTTTAAAGGTATGATGGCAGACAGGCAATAGTTAATATTTAAAGAACCAATACATAGTTTACAACAAAAATACATTCCTTCAATGCTCAAAAACCCAGCAAGGAACGCATTCCCATCCTGGCTAACAAAATAAATCAAGGATTGCATTAGATCAAAAGAAGAGGCGTGTAAAGTTGCCAAAAAAAATGGTAAACCTGAGAATTGGGAGCATTTTTAGAATTCTGCAAAGGAGGACCAAGAAAAAGATTAAGAAAGGGAAAATAAAATAAGAGAGTAAACTAGTGAGAAACATAAAACGGATTATAAAAGCTTCTATGAGTATGCAAAAAGGAAAAGACTGGGCAAAAACAAATGTGAATCCATTACAAGTGGAGTCAGGAGAATTTATAATGGGGAATAAGGAAATGGCAGAGAAACTAGACATATACTTTGTATCTGTCTTCAAGGAGGAAAATACTGAAAACCTCCTGGAAATAATGGAGAATCAAGGGACTAGTGTAAATGAGGAACTGCAAGATATTAATATTTGTATTAAAAAGGTACTAGAGCAATTAATGGGAGTTAATGTAGTTGAAAGAGGTGGCTGCAGAGATAGTGGATGCATTGGTGGGTCATCTTTCAAAATTCTATAGACTCTGGAATGGTTTCTGCAGATTGGGAAGTGGCAAATGTAATCCCACTATTTAAGAAAGGAGGGAGAGAGAAAATGTGGAACTACAAACTGTTAGCCTGACATCAGTAGTAGGGAAAATGCTAGAGTCTGTTATAAAGGTTGTGATAACAGGACACTTAGAAAATAATGGTAGGATTGGGCAGAATCATGATAAATATATGAAAGGGAATCATGTTTAACAAACCTGTTGGAGCTTTTTGAGGATGTAAGTAGCAGAACAGATAAGGGGGAACTGGTGGATATAGTATATTTAGATTTTCAGAAAGTCGTTTAGGTAGTACAGAAGTTGAGTATTGCTGAAAAAAGATGTATGTTGTCGAAGCTTTTCGTCTTGCACTCATCAGGGCAATTCACAAGAATACCAAACTTAACAGGAACTATATATACCTCTTGAGAAGAGTGCTGATTGGTTGGCACGTGGACTGTGATTGGTAGAAGCATTGCCATGTAGAATGCACCAGTGAACTGATAACTGTCAAGGTTTGGTTAAATTCAAACCAGGCAGATTCTGATTAGTGAAAGCATTTTCCTGGGGAATGAACAAGAGAACAGCTTTGGTTTATTTGAAAGAGGTGCAATGTGTGTATATGTTTTTTCTGCCTGCAAAGAACATAGCCCTGTATATTAATATATGTAGTTTCTAGCATGAGTAAGTGCACCACACTGCAAGCCTTGCTGATAATCTTCAAATTGGTTGGCAGTGTAATTCTTAACACATTCTCAGTCCACATGCCAACCAATCAACACTCTCTGCTCATGAAGTATAAATTGTTGTTCCCTTTACATTTGGTAACCTTGTGAATTGTCCCGATGAGTGCAAGGTGAAAAGGAAATTTCAACAACGTGTATTTTTCAGCAATTTCCAGAATGCTTTTGATAAGGTCCCACACAGGAGGTTAGTAGACAAAATTAGAGCACATGGGATTGGGGGTAATATACTGCCATGGATTGAGAACTGGTTAACAGAAGAAAACAGAGTAGGAATAAATGGGTCATTTGGCAGGCTGTGACTTGGGCCCCAGGTATTCACAATTTCTATCAATGATTTGGATGTGGAGATTAAATGTAATATTTACAAGTTTTCAGATGACACAAAACCAGGTGGAAATGTGAGTGTGAGGAGGATGTAAAGATGCTTCAAGGGAGTTTGAAGAGGCTAAGTCAGTGGGCAAAAATTTTGCAGATGGAATACAATGTGGAGAAATGTGAGGTTGTCGACTTTGATAGGAAAAACAGAAATACAGAGATTTCTTAAATGGTGAGAAGCTGGGAAATGTTGAACTTCAAAGGAACCTAGGTGTCCTTGTTCATAAGCCATTGAAAGCTAACACGCAGGTACAGCAAGCAATTAAGAAGACAAATGGTATGTTGGCCTTTATTACAAAAGGATTTGAGTATTGGAGTAAAAATGTCTTGCAGCAATTACGTAGAGCCTTGTTGAAATCGCACTGGGGAGTATTGTGTGCAGTTTTGGTCTTCTTACTTAAGGAAAGATATACTTTTCATAGAGGGAGCGCAACAAAAGTACATTAAATTAATTTTTTTACTTAGTTCTGTTGAAGAGTCATATGAACTCGAAACTTTAACTGTGTTCCTCTCCGCAGATGCTGCCAGACCTGCTGAGTTTTTCCAAGTATTTTTATTTTTGTTTTACATTAAATTAATACCTGGGATGGAGGGCTTGTCCTGTGAGAAAAGGTTAAATAGATTGGGACATGATTCTCTGGAGTTTAGGAGAATGAGAGGTTATCTCATTCAAACTTACAAAATTCTCACAGGGCTCATCAGGGTAGATGAAGGAAGGACGTTTCACTTGGCTGTGGGATCTAGAACCAGGGAACACAGTCTCATAATAAGGTGCAGGCCATTTAGGACTGAGATAAAGAGGAATTTCTTCACCCAGAGGGTGGTGAACCTTTGGCATTCACTGCCCCAGAGGGCTGTGGAGGCTCAGTTGTTAAGTGTGTTCAAGAATGAGATTGATAGATTTCTACATATTAAAAACACCAAGGAATACAGGGATTGTTCAGGAAAATAGTGTTAAGTAGAAGATCAGCCAGGAACTCATTGAATGGCAAGTGGGTTCGAAGGGCTTAGTGGCCTACTCCTACTCCTTTTCTTATGTTCTTATGTTCTACTGAGGAAAAAAAGTGTTAACATCTCAACTGTTACCTTACCCTTTCAATCTTCTCAACCCTTCAATCTCACTAAATGATTGCCCATGGCCTGCACTTAGCGCAGTGAATGGATTCTATGCCGGGCTATTGCATTCAAAGCTTGGGAAGTGTTTCGAGGTGTTATTCTTTTGAGAGATGCAAATAGGGGTCAGTGGAGCCTGGAAATAAGTGCAGTGGGCAACAGAGGTTAAAACATTGACTTTGCTCACATCAGGTTCCTTTTGTTAGACGTACAGCATTCAATGCATTTCCTTTGATATTGCAAATCAGCAAATGAGCAAGAATGACAAAACATTCTACAGCAACTGTATTGACTAAAATATCAATAAAAAAGAGGTAAAGTCATTGATTGGTAGGAAAAAGGAAAACAGAAATTACAACTATTGATGGGGTAATGGGCTATCGGAAGAATCTATGTCTGTAGAATAAGATTATCTCCAAAATGTTGGCAATCAAAAGCATGTTCAAATAACACAGCAAACTGTTGACATCAATAAAAATGCAGTAAGTACTTTGGGCCTTGGTTCCCTAACAAAAGTTTTCACCATGTTGCAGAAATGTTGTGGTGTTTCTTGAAACGTCAACCAAAGGTCAATCTTGCCAAGGGCCGCACAACTGGATTTTCAAGTCAAGTCTTTGATGCAGTTTCTTATCATGCTGGGACAGAAACGTGAATGCCAACTTTACAAAGCAGCAATATATTTTTGCACTGATTTCAACAACAGGAGACGATTTACCATGTAACAATCATTTTGTAATTGCCTTATGAATATATGAGTTAGAAGCAAGAGTAGGTCACTCAGCCCTTAGAGCCTGCTCCGCCATTCAATAAGATCATAACTGATCTGACTGTCACTTCCCACCTACCTCCGATAACCCTTCACTCCTTTGTTTATCAAGAATCTATCTACCTTTGCTCTGAAAACATTCAAAGATTCTGCTTCCACTGCCTTTTGAGGAAGTGAGTTCCAAAGACTCACTACTCTCTGAGAGAAAAACATTCTTCTCATCTCTGTCTTAAATGGGTGACCTCTATTTTTAAACAGTGATCCCTAGTTCTAGAATCCCCCACATGAAGAAACACCCTCTCCACATCCACCCTATCAAGGCACCTCAGGATCTGATATGTTTCAATCAAGTTGCCTCTATTTCTTCTAAACTATAGCGGATTCAAGCAGAGCCTGTCCATTCTTTGCTCAAGAAACCCACCCTTTCCTGGTATTAGTCTAGTAAACCTTCTCTGAACTGTTTTTTCATTCGTCCATGCTATCCCTTATATTCTGTCCAACCTTCTGACCTGCCACCCATCTTTGCGCAATGATACGATTTTTCTTTAAGTTTCATACTGCCGTTAACTTTTTTAGTTAAACACCGATAGTGGATCCTCCCCTTGGAATTTTTCTTTCTTGTTGGAATGTATCTTTTCTGTGTATTCTGAAATATCCATTTAAATGTCAGCCACTGCAAGTTCTGCAAGCAGTTTTTAAACATTCATTTCATGTGGGCGTCGCTGCCTGGACAGCATTTATTACCCATCCCTAGTTGCCCTTGAGAAGGCGATGATGAGCTGCCTTCTTGGACAGCTGCAGTCCATGTGGTGTAGGTGCACCCACAGTGCTCTTAGGGAGTTCCAGGATTTTGACCCAGCGACAGCAAAGGAACAGCAATATATTTCAAACAGGATGGTGAGTGACTTGGAGGGGAATTTTCAGGTGGTGGTGTTCCCAACTATCTGCTGCCCTTGTCCTTCTAGATGGTAGTGGTTGGAAGATGCTGTCTAAGAAGGCTTGGTGAGTACCTGCAGCGCACCTTGTAGGTGGTACACACTGCTGCCACTGTGCTTCGGTAGTGGAGGTGGTGAATGTTTGTGGATGTGGTGCCAATCAAGTGGACTACTTTGTCCGGGATGGTGTCAAGCTTCCTGAGTGTCATTGGAGCTGCATTCATCCAGACAAGTGGGGAGTATTCCATTGCAATCCTGATTTATGCCTTGTAGATGGTGGACAGGCTTTGGGGGGTCAGGAGGTGAGTTATTCACTGCAGGATTCCTAGCCTCTAACCTGCCTTTGTAGCCACAATATTTATATGGCTTGTCCAGTTCAGTTTCTGGTCAATGCAAACCCCAAGGATGTTGATACTGGGGATTCAGTAATGGTAATGCCATTGAATGTCAAGGGGCGATGGTTAGATTCTCTCTTTTTGGAGATGGTCATTGCTTGTACTTGTGTGGTGCAATATTACTTGCCACTTGAGTTGAGCTCTTTTGTCCACGTTTGAACCAAGGCTTAATTTTCACCATCCACCATCCCCAACCCCAACCCCTGCCCAGCAGGAGGTGAAATTGTACACATTACATAATAAAAAGAGCAGGCACTAGGGAACACAGGCAATAAAAAGAAAATGATGGAAATAAACTCTTTGTACATCATTTGGAATGTAGTATGGAGATTTCTGTTCAGAAGGGATATTTAATCTTGCTGGAGGATAAGAGTGTTGTGTTGAGTTTTCCAATATATTTTGTTAATGGGAACGAAATAATATGATTTGAGTTCCTCAGAATGTTTCAAACCTTCACAACTAGTGAATTCCTTTTGAAATGCAGTCACTGTTGTAATGTAGGTAATGGCAGCAACTAACTTCCCACAACAAAATCCAATAGATAGTGAATCTGAATTGTCTTTTTCTGCTGTTAGTTGAAGGGAGAACATTGAGAGGAGGTGGTGACGTCAATAGGCTGATAATCCAGAGACCCAAGGTAATTCTCTGGGGACTGGGGTTTGAATCCCACCATGGCAGATGGTGACATTTGAATCCAATAAAAATCTGGAATTAAACATCTAATGATGACCATAAAGCCATCGCCGATTTTGGTAAAAAAAAACCATCTGGTTCACTAATCCCTTTTAGGGAAGGAAATCTGCAGGTCTGGCCTACATGTGACTCCAGATCCACAGCAATGTGTTAACTCTTAAAATGCCCCCTGAAACAGGGCAGGGCGATTAGGGATAGGCAATAAATGCTGGCCATCAGTGACACCCACATCCAATGAATAAAAAAAATTGGGCGGAGCAGCAGAAGACTTCCCCATTCTTTTACAAACAGTTTTATGAGATCACTTACATCTATCTGTAAAGATAGAGGGGATTCAAAGTCAAAGCAAAAATGATATCAACTCCATCAATAAGTTACAACCTCAGTACTGCACTGACACATCAAACGTGCTCATGTACCAAATCCTACAATAGGGCCCAAAGCCATAAGATTCTGAGTGTTACTGTCAGACCATTAACATTTAAAAAAGTAAGCTGAATACCTCATTTTAACCAACAGAACGATGCCATAAGATTTCACTTTTTTTTAACAAAACAAGCTTTATTTTATCTCAAAAACTTAAACAAAACAACCACTTTTAGCTTAATAATATAGTCTATAACTACATATGTTATGAATTCTTACTTCCCCAAGAAGACACTTCAATCTTAAAATTATTTACTTTTGTAGGGACCACCCACAGGTATGCTACTACCTTCTAGAGAAATTTCCTCAACTCCAGCTGGTATAATTTCCAATTACCCTCTCAATTGTGGAGCCTCAGTTCCTTGTTCTGGTTAATTTTCCAATGCTTTCAAGCTAATTGCTGGTTACTTTCTTTTGAAATAAGAAACCATGAGGCCTACTTTAGATTCTCCCACTAGCTTCAAACTAGGTTTCTCTTCCTCACAAGATTCAAACTGAGATTAACCCATCTTCCATACAGTCAATGACAAAGCTAGTGTTTACTCTGCTTACAGTGCAGGTCTGTCAAACTTTCATTTATTCTGGCTAACTTCTCTCAGGGAGCTGCAAGCCACACAATGTCCAAACCAAAATTAAAAACCTCTCCCAGACAACACCCAGATAAATTGAAACCAGAGACACTTCTTAAGCTCCACCCATCTCCATGACATTGTCACCTGCTCTGAGATGTCCCCAAACTGACCTTTAGGTCAATTATCTTTCACTTACAATTTTACAGGTTGGCTTAATCTCAGCCAGGAAGAGGGAGGGAGTTGGTTGCTCGAGAATGGAGTTTGGAGCAGGACTGAAAACAATGGTTTAAGTCTTCTCATTATTTAATTGGAGGAAATTTTTTGCTCATCCAGTACTGGAGGTGGAGGGTTAGAGCAGGGTGTTATCAGCATTGATGTTATTGTGATCCCATAGAGACCATAATATTTAACAAGTGATTTACTGAAAGAATGAAGCCACAAGATTCCAGAGTTTTAAAACAAATGAATTTTACTATACAAGATTAAAGCAAAGCAATTACTACACAATGAACACTGTCTTAGGTAATTATTTATGCTTTAAATCATGTTATGGGCAAGCTGAGAGAGAACGGCTGAAATCCCTGTTCCCTTCCCAAGTGTCCGTAATCAGCAAGATTTTGAGAGGAAGACGTGTGTGTTTTTTAACCCCTGAGTTTGTCAACAATTTGAATTACCAGCAGCAAATCTTTCATGAGTTCAAATAAAGAAATAGGAGTTTTTATTTTCATGCTCACCCCAAAATCTAATGCTACAGCACTCACTCACACAGTCACATATACAAACACACTCATCGAAAGTATAGTTGAAGAGAATAGTGCTCTTTTACAGGTCATAAACAAACGAATAGTCCATATTTCATGTTCTGGAAAGCACACGTTGCAGGCCTGATGAAAAAGACGTCTTCACTCTTGAAGGGGGTTTGGGTGAATTCAATAGCCAAAGTGTTGTCCTGGTGTCGTTTTCAGGACTCTCTCAAAGAGCTGGACATTCAGCAGGTCACAAAGTTAGTTACTTGTAGTCTCAGCACCAGGAGGTCAGTTTGCTACATTGGTGGGCTCTATTGGAACAGGATTATAGATTTTGCCATGTTACAGCCTCTGCTTCTTTAAGGCAGATGGTGCTGCCTTGTCTGCTGCTGTGTCTTTCTGCAGTCAGCTTTTAAAGATTACAAACCAAGCATGGCTACCTTACCATGTGACCCCTCACAATTTCAGTTCTTTATCCAAATATGGTGATGGTCTTAGGTTGATTAGCCATATCCTGATTTATTATTTGAAGGCAGTCACCCTGAGGGGGTTAAGACAATAACCTCCTTTGTTTCAAGTGCAATAGCAGGTGGGTAAAACAAAGTTTCACCCACTGGCTGCAATGGCAGGTTTTCATGCTGTATCTTCCCAAACCCACCATCCTGACACCTTCATTCCACCCCTCCCAACCTCACCCCAAAACACCTCTTCCACTCCCAGACAATCCTGGCCCTTCCTCTCCCACCCCCTTGACCATCAACTGTTGTGAGCATCAACGCTGACTATCCAAATTCAGTGCACTACTTTGCAGCAGAGCCATGTACATGAGAATCCACCCAGTATGCCATGGACTCTCCTCCAGTGTGCCATTAGTGTTGGGCTCCAGCATCTTCTGCTCCTCGGATGTTTGAGATGTGAGCAAAGCCCAGGCAGGTAAGTGACGACTTCTACAGATCAAGATATGTTCTGCACCGGCGTGCTTTCCCGCCAATGTGGACAGATGATCCTGCAGGGGGTGGGGGTACCATTCTGTGGGCAATCCTATAATTAATATGCTGATGTATTACAATAAGGTTCCTGACGTCTGAAGGCGGGAAACATGGCCTGCCATCAGCAGACTGAGCAGACGATCGCGAGCTGGTTTCATGCCATCATGAAACTGATCGCACCATATTGTCCACTCATGCCACCGATCACATCCGATGTCGATGAGCACAGAAAATCTGGCTTCATTCAATTTGGGAATGTTTTTCAATGGTATCAGCATATGTGTCATTAACACTTTTTGTCTGGGGTGTGATTTTTTTTCTCTCTGTTAGACAGTGAGTCTGTTTTTGAATCCACAAGGCAGGTGATCTGACCTTTGGTGGCCACCTTTGCAGCAGCATATGATGAATCTTAAAAAGCAAAAGTTAATTTCAAAGACTTCACATTGAAACAGTTTGTATCTTAAAAGTAAGGAATGTGGTATATCTTTACTAGGCACAACACAACCACTTTTAGACTGAAATCCCCAACTCAACTTTCCTTTTCCACTATGACTTCCCCCACCGCAGGACTCTCTGCCTACTTATTAGATTTTAGAAGGTTATTCAATTCCTTGGGACTAACTCCAAACTTTTCCACAGTTACCTTGTAAGGTCTGGAATTTTTCGGTTCAAGCCTGAACTCCACTCACAATTCTTGCGCAGTGACTTCGATTGAAAATTAGATACGCTCCTGGCTTGTAATAGTAATTTTCTCCTCGTCCACAGCTATTCCAGAACTCTTGGTAAATTCTTTTCCTCTGCCTTCTCTGAGCTGTTTGTTCCATGAGGGTTACTGTAGATTTCTCCCCCTAGCTCCAAGCTAGGCAAATCTTCCAGCTTCTTCTTTCTCACAAACTTCTTCTCCAAATTGAGCTTGAGCTTCTACCCACATTCCGAAAAGTGAACAACAAAGTTAGTATGTTCTCTGCTTAGAGTTTCCCTTATCAACCTGCTCTGTTACCTCCTCAAAAATTCCAGCAAGTTAGTTAAACATGATTTTCCCTTAATGAATCCATACTGGCTTTCCGGCACTCATCTAAACGACTATTGATTTTATCCCGTACTATAGTTTCCAGAAGTTTCCCTATCACTGAGGTCAAACTGACTGGTCTTTGGTGGCCAGCATTACCATTGCACCGCTTTTTGAACAAGGGTGTAACATTCGCAATTCTCCAGTCCTCTTGCACCTCCCCTGTGTCTAAGGAAGACTGAAAGATTACCATTAGTGCCTTTGCAATTTCCTCTCTCAGTACCCTTGGATGCATCTCACCCGGTCCTGGTACCTTATCTATTTTTAAGGTAAACCTTTCTAACCTTTAAGTAAGCCTTTCTAACACCTCCTTCCCCTCAATTATAAGTTCTTCTAGTATACCAGATATCTCCTCTCTCACCTTGGCCTGGATAGGATCCTCTTCCTTTGCAAGACAGATGCAAAGTATTCATTCAATGCCTGCGCTATCTCTCCAGCCTCCACATGCAAGTGCCCTTTTCTGTCTCTAATTGGCCTTATTCTTTCTTTTACCACCGTTTTATTACTTACATGCTATAAAAGACCTTGGTATTCCCTTTTATGTTTGCTGTCAGCCTCTTTTCATTCTCCTTCCTTGCTTTTCTTATTAGTTTCTTCACTTCTCCTCTGGTCCTTCTATTTTCAGCCTGATTCTTCATTGTATTTTCTACCTGACATCTGTTGTATGCACACATTTCCTTTTCACCTTTACCTCTATCTCTCTCGTTATCCAAGGTGCTCTGAATTTATTTGTCCTACCTTTTCCCTTCAAGTGAATATACCTTGACATTGCCTGCAATACTATCTCTTTGGATGTGGCCCATTGTTCAGCCACTGTCTCTTCTGCCAGCATTTGATTCCAACTCACTCAACTCAGATGCATTCTCATCCCATCGAAGTTGGCTTTTCCCCAAATGAATTATCCCTGCTCTGGATTGTTCCCTGTCCTTTACCATAATTGACCTAAATCTTCTGATACAATGGTCACTGTCTCCTAGAAGCTCTTCCATTGATATTTGATCCACTTGGGCCAACTCATTCTCCAGAGCCATGTCCAAAAGTGCATGATCTCTCACTGGACTGGAAACATACTGCTGCAGAAAATGATCTTGAACGCATTCTAGGAACTCTCATCCTGCCTGTCCTTTTGTGCTATTCCTAACCCAGTCTATATTTGGATAATTGAAGTCCCCCATTATGAGTACTCTATAATTCTTGCACCTCTGCATAATTTCTTTGCAAAATTCTTTCTCCACATGTCTTCCATTAGTAGGATATGCTATGTCAATCAATGTTATTGCACCTTTTTCCTTATCTCCAGCCAGAGAGATTGTGCCCTTGGCCCCTATGAAACATCCTCTCGCT
This sequence comes from Carcharodon carcharias, assembly GCF_017639515.1. Classification (NCBI taxonomy): domain Eukaryota; kingdom Metazoa; phylum Chordata; class Chondrichthyes; order Lamniformes; family Lamnidae; genus Carcharodon; species Carcharodon carcharias. The sequence continues at coordinate 174,647,621 of NC_054472.1, forward strand.
ACAGTACTGTAATGCCATCTTTAACCAATGGCATAAGATAGATAAGGTAGCCCCACCCCCCACTTTTTTCCTTTCCTGTCTCTCCTAAACACCTTGTATTCAGGAATATTTAATGCCCAGTCCTGCCCTTATTTAAGGCAGGCCTCTGTTATAGCAATAATATCATAATTCCATTTGTCAATCTGTGCCTGCAGTTCATCAATCTTATTAACCGCACTCCGTGCATTCACATACATGCACATTATCCCTGATTTTGGCATTTTTACTTTCCCCCTTATTCTGGTCCATCTAATTACTTACTACTGCCTACTCTAATTCTATCAAACTCTCCAAATATTCCGTCTACATTGATGCTACTCTCTGATATATCCTCATTATCAGTTGATATTTCACTGCCTCCCACTGCCAGTTTTTTTCATCTGCATTCTGAATTTCCCCTCAGGTTCCCATACCTCTGCCAATCTAGTTTAAACCCTCCCCAACAGCACTAGCAAACCTCCCCGCAATGATATCAGTCCCAGTCCTGTTAAGGTCTAACCCATCCTCCTTGTACAGGAGTACAACCTGCTCCAGAACTGATCCCAATGCCTCAGAAATCTAAAGCCCTCCCTTCTATTCCATTTCTCCAGCCACATGTTGAGCTGCTCAATCATTCTATTCTTATGCTCACTACCACATGGCACTGGGAATAATCCTGAGATTACTGCTCTTGAGGTCCTGCTTTTTAATTCCCTTCCTAACTCCCCAAAATCTGCTTTCAGGACCTCATCCCTTTTCCTACTTATTCATTGGTCTCAATGTGGACCACAACCTCTGGCTGTTCACCCTTCCCCAGAAGAATGTCCTGCAGCTGCCCTGTGACATCCTTGACCCTGGCACCAGGGAGGCAACACACTATCCTGGAGTCAAATCTACGGCTGCAGAAACACCTGCTCCCCTAACTATGGAATCCCCTCCCACTATAGCACTTCCACTCTTCCTCCTCCCTTCCTGTGCAGCTGAGCCACCCATGGTGCCATGAACTTGGCTTTTGCTACAGTCCTCTGAGGAATCATCTCATTCACCAGTATCCAAAATGGAAAAGCAACTAGAGAACGAGATAGTCTCAGGGAATTCCTGCACTACCTGTCTTTTCTCTTAGATACTCTGGCAATCACCCATTCCCTCTCTGCCTGTGTACTTCCTGGCTGTGGCATGACAACCTCTCTAAACTTGCTATCCACATAATCCTCAGCCTTGTGACTCTGGCTGCCGCTCAAGCTCCGCAACTCAGAGCTCAAGTTTCTGCAGCTGGCAACACTTCCTGCAGTAGTTATCAAGGGCGCTTTGTGCCTGCACGGCTTCCCAAGCCCCATCAGACATACATTCCACATGGCCGGGCTGCATTGACATACCTTAAACTTTATATAAAGCGTTTACTAGGGTATTTATTTACTAATTTATTCTAATTTATTCATTTATTTAAATTATTTTCTTAACTAATTTGGAATAATTCCTATGTATACTACAATTTACTGTTTTTATTAAATGTTAGTACCACCCACAATTACGACTAAAAGTTATACATTTCTTAATCGCATGGGTATGTGCTTTAGGTATTTATTTCAATTATTTTACTTTAACTATTTTAATTATTTTTTTTATTTTAAAGTTTTACTTCTTGTTATTTATAGATCTACCTTAACTCCTGCATCCTAAGCTGGCTTTTAACACACCGTCCCTTGCATCAAGCACTTACCAGCCAATCAACTTGCTAGTTTCCTGTGATGTCACAGTTGTTTTTCTTCTACTCAGTCTCTTCAGAAGCTGAAATGCTCCCGGTTCCCTACCTGTCTCTGCTCAGGCCCCAGGTAGGAAAGGCTGCACTCCAATCCCTGGGCTCTGTTTATGCTGTGCCCAGTTCCAAACCTGTCTCTGTTCAGGTCCCAGGAAGGAAAGGCTGCGCTCCGATCCCCAGGCTCTAGTTATGCTGCTCCCAGTTCCCGATGAAATGAAATAAGATCAGGAGAATTTTTCTCTCTCCGAGGACTGTGAGTCTTTGGAACTCTCTCCTCAAAAGGCAGTGGAAGCTGAGTCTTTGAATATTTTCAAGGCAGAGATATATAGATTCTTGATTAACAAGGGGGTGAAAGGTTATTGGGGATAAGCAGGAAAGTGGGGTTGAGTTTGCATTCAGATCAGCTTTGATCTTCTTGAATGGCAGAGCAGGCTTGAGGGGCCAAGTGGCCTACTCCTATTCCTAATTCATACGCTCGTGTGTATGTTTGTATATGACCTGCCTCGGCTCCGCTCCCTGGTAAGAAAGCTGATCTGATGTTGTAAATGGGTTTTATAACCTTTCAGGGTTCATTGATTTTTAAAAAAAAACTAATTTAGCTCTAACTCCCAAAACAAAAACATCTCTCTGGATTGTATTTCTTTAGAAGCAATGTAAACGTTACATCTCCAGTTCTCCAGCTAAGTAAGCTTACCTGAGGTTTTATAATCTTACCTTTATAGCTGTTAACCTCTGAAAGCAACATGGCCCCAACCTTTTAGGTGTAATAGACTCCAGGCTGCTTTAATTGCATTTATCCCATTTTCTACAGTTAAATTTTAATTCCTAAAACTAAAAGTTATATCATAAAAAACACTAACCATGGACTAGATATTCGCTACAAGAGGTAAGAGTGGTACTGACTGAGCCAAGCTGACATCATGACAGATCATGTAGGGACCCATGCAGAGAGCTAAGTAACTGATGTATCCATCATAGGTAAACAGACCAGTCTTTCTTGCTGTGCATTGTGCTCAATCATTGCTTCTTTATCTCCCTTCTCTATCAGGCATTTGGGCAGCTCTTCTTTGTCTTCTTATGTATTTTTTTTTTATTCATCCACGGGATGTGGGTGTCGCTGGCTGGGCCAGCATTTATTGCCTATCCCTAGTTGCCCTTGAGAAGGTGGTGGTGAGCTGCCTTCTTGAACCGCTGCAGTCCATGTGGCTTAGGTACACCCACAGTGCTGTTAGGAAGGGAGTTCCAGGACTTTGACCCAGCGGCAGTGAAGGGACTGCAATTTATTTCCAAGTCAGGATGGTGGACTTGGAGCTGAACTTCCAGGTGGTGGTATTCCCATTTATCCGCTGCCCTTGTCCTTCTAGGGGGTAGTGGTCATGGTTTTGGAATATGCTGTCTACGAAGCCTTGGTGAATTCCTGCAGTGCATCTTATAGATGGTACACATTGCCGCTACTGTGCATCAGTGGTGGAAGCAGTGAATGTTTGTGGATGTGGTGCCAATAAGCGGACTGCTTTGTCCTGGACGGTGTCCAGATTCTTCAGTGTTGTAGGAGCTGCACTCACCCAGGCAATATTCCATCACATCTCTGACCTGTGCCTTGTAAATAGTGGACAGGCTTTGGGGAGTCAGGAGGTGAGATACTCGTCGCACGATTCCTAGCCTCTGACCTGCTCTTGTAGCTACAGTACTTATTCACAGAATGGCTTCCCTTTACAGCCAAAATTCTGCAAGATACAGGCTTATATCAATTTTGAATGTTTTCTAACGGTACATGCAATTGATATGCTCAAACAACCTCAATCTCTGGGCATGTGAACTGTATGTTCCACCAGGAGTTTGTTGGAGGCAGGAGCTTCATTCCAAATCTAGACTACCTCTCAGTGAAGTCATAACTGTAATGGGCATCCTTGGTCCACAATGAGCCAGCAGTGAATTCTGCTTGCCCCTCAAGTAATAGCAGGAGGTAAATGTCTACAAAATGAAGGCATCATGGCCATTGCCAAGGTATCACATAATAATTTGCATTATTCTGCTCTTTTGATTGGATGCTTTTAGCTATTTACGTTCCCTGGTGCTCACCCTAGTTACATCCCCATGATACAATATGAATCAGAAGCCAGATGAAAAGATGACCCACTAACTTCAGACAATGGGGGCTCATTAAAATACATTCGAGAAAATACTCATACTTAAGAATTCAAATGCCTGGTCCTTTTTGAGTTTTGCATGGGACCAATTTCAAGTCTGGTCCAGACTGGTTGGATTGGCAACAATACTGACCAGCCTTCAGTCCTGAAAGTAGTTAGGAATATAAAGCTCTTTCCTGCCTAGGGAAATATTTGAATGAGCTAGGTATCAAGGGCAGTGAGTCTTCTAAGTGAGAAGTTACAAAGGCCTTCACTGAGGCAAACATGTCATAAATATTGGACCAGAGTTTGGAGGCCTCCTGTTTAAGTTAAGGCGAAATGGGTAATGGTGAGTGCATAATTTTCATATCACCTGCAGATAAGTTGCATCAATTGAACCAGGTAAATCTGTGCTTAACTATTGGTCTGTACATTCACCTTACTGTGGGATAAGGCAGCTTAAAAATGTGAAGTATAGAATCAATCCCTACCTCACCTAGTGTTAACTCCATCCACCTTTGTCCTTGGAGCTTGTGTAGCGCAGATTCACAAGAATAATTTTCACCTAAAGTGTTAAATTACATGGTCAGGTTTCATAAAGTTGCCTTGTATATCTTGAGTATAAGAGATCAAAGTGTGATGTGATCAAGGTGTTTAAAATGTTCAACAAATTTGATAGGCTAGATAAGGAGAAACTATTTCCTTTGGTGGGTGAATCAAGAATAAGGGGGGCCTAATCTAAAAAATTAAGGTTGGGCCATTTAGGATGAAATCAGGAAGCACTTCTACATATAAAAGATGGTAGAATCTTGGAACTCCCTCTTAACCCCTCTCCCTAATGCCTAAGAAGCTGTGGATGCTGGGACATATGGAGCTTTCAAGACTTCAGTCGAAAGATGTTTGTTAGGTTAGGGTATCAAGGGACGTGGAGTAATAGAAAGCAGATCAACCACGCTCAATTGAATAGCGGAACCAGCTCAGGGGCTGTATAGCCTCCTCCTGTTCCTAATTGTTGAAGAAGTACACATGTGAAAGACACAAAGATTCCATCCAAGTTGTAAAAAGGTTTCACTGTCCATCCCCTCCAGGCCCTGCTATCGTAGAAGTAGGTTATTGGGCGGTGTGGGTGAGACTCCATAACAAAATAGGGCACTGCAGTTGCTTATAGGGGCAATGAGTGCCACTGAACAGAGAAAACATAGCAGAGCCAAATACATAACATTTATGTATGAGACATACCCACCAATTTGGTAAACCTGCCAGCTGCTAAAGATTCTTCACTCTTTTGAGTTGTTGCCTCCTTTCATGGGGAAAAGCCTCTATGACTTATTTTATTTATTGATGGAGTGAAGACTGTGTAACAAATGTCAGCAGTGGTGCTTTAGGAGGACACTGTTGCTTAAGATATGTATGTTGTGATAACATTCACAGCAAGTCTACCTCTGTAGTATGTCTTTTCTGGAGGTCATTCTTGAAGACACAGCAGAATTCCTTCATGACTGTTTCCCTCATAAAACACCAGATGGTGACAACATTCTCAAGTGAGTGTGGCTAGGCCTGTGGAGTAGGCTCCTGGAACGAGGGCAAGTGTGATCCAGAAGCAGCCTTTGTTCCCTCTGCCGGAAATTCCTTTTCCAAATCTGTCACTCCCATCGGAAACCCCCTGCTAATCTTTGTAGTTGCTGCTAAGGAAACAGCTGGGTGAGAAGACATGTGCCAATGGAGCTTTGCCATGCAAAAATGCAGAAGTTAGTACCCCAACAATTTATGCACTAAAGATTATGCAGCTACTGCAAAGCTAAAAAAAAACATAAAGGAGGGTGTTGCTTAATGAAATAGTAAACTGTCAATTGCACCTTCCAAAAGTCAGAGCAGCATTTGTGTTAAACAGCTGAAAGGCATCAGCACAGTGATCTGATCATTGAATTTGGCAGGGACCAATTTAATTGATTAGGTTAATTATGAATAGGGACACTCTGCACAAGGACTCACATTTTCAACAATTGAGTTTGATAACTTGCAAATTGAGTGCTCTGTCTGCCGAACCTAATTCGGTGAGGTACATTCTGAGATTGTGGCAGCGCAGTGTTATTGAATCAGCCCTGCTACCTCTGAAGGGAGGAGGTATGGATAATTTCTATTGTGTGGTCAGAAGAAAGAAGAACTAGATTATACAAAACCCTGTCACTTGGGAATTTTAGTACTTATAACAACTAGACCATTTTCAAAATTATACTATTTGTGGTAACTATATAACTTGTTTACCTGCTATGAATGTTTCAACTGAAAAGATGTTGCAGATCTGAAGATTTTAGTTAATAGCACTCTTTGTTTCTCAGTAACAATTAGTATTTATTTGGTGCTTTTAATATATAAAATATCCCAAAGCAATTTTTGGAGTAATAGTGAAAAGATGCCAAGCCAAGGGAGAGAGGTCAGAGGTGGCGACCAAAAGCTTGAGTCAGGGCTTCCCAAATCTATTGCTGTTGCATGGTCACGAATTCTGAAGAGCAATGGCTAGAGTTTAGACTGACTGCTAATAGCTGCAAGGTCCCTTTATATCGTAATGATTTTTTTCCTAACAGCCTAACAGACTGATCTTTGAAGTCTGCTGCAAAAAAAACACTGAAAAAAATGCTGCAGTTTAAACACTTCCCACCACACTCAACTTCACTCCCCTTTCTTGCTCACAAAAATCTCCCCAACAATCTCATCGCCCCTCCCACACTCTCACACAGCTCTACCCCACCGGCCAACCGACTCTGGGGTCACAGCAATTTTCAACCTTCAAAATGGGGTCACAGTGGGGAAAATGTTTGGGAAGCACTGGCTGAAGTGAAAGGAAGATTTTTGAAAAGATTGATGTAGGAGGAGCTACAGACTTTACCAGTCTGTGCAGCTGAAAGCTTTTCCACTAATGGTGGGGTGAAGGATGAGGGGTTACAGAGAACTAACGTAAATTGATGTGTGAGTTTGGGTTAGTACAGTACATGATACAGATGGCTTGGCCTAAATAGCCAAGTGGTTATGGTACTGGGCTTCTAACCCCAAGATCAAGAGTTCAAATCTCACCATGGCAAACTATGAAACAATGTAACTTCATCTGAATAGGAACAGATGGAAACGTGTTTGAACCCCAAGATCAAGAGTTCAAATCTCACCATGGCAAACTATGAAACAATGTAACTTCATCTGAATAGGAACAGATGGAAACATGTTTGTACTCGAAAGAGTTACATGATACAGACAGCTATATTTTGGAAAAGTTGACATTTATGGATCATGGAGAGGGAAAGGCCACCAGAAGGTTTGTTGTAATAATTGAGACATGAGGTGACCGATAGGTGTGGCCTCAGAGTGACAAATCTCAGTGTTGGAGAGAATTTGTATTTTACACTGAGCTCTCATTGAAATGAACAATGAGCTTACCTGTCTGGCTCAACCTTAATAAACAACCAAGGCGTTGGACAGAGCTGAGACCAAGGGCAGTGTGTTTTTGCCAGACAGTAAGAGATTGCTTAGAACAAAAACAAAAATACCTGGAAAAACCCAGCAGGTCTGACAGCATCTGTGGAGAGGGATACAGTTGATGTTTTGAGTCCGTATGCCCCTTCTTAATGTTCAACCATAAAAGGTTCTGGATCGTCCATGATTTGATCAAACAGTTGAAAAGCACAGAACTGGAGGGATCAAGAATAGGACTGGAGCTGTGCCACCCTGCACCAGAACAAGTAGACCTGAGGCCCAATCAAAATGGGGATCTTGAGTTAGAGCAGTGAGCTGCAGGCACCCACTGCCCATCCCCAGGTGTTTCACCATCCATCAGTGCACCTCATTCATTCATAAACCCTCTTGTGTTTGAGTCCCAGGAAAGAAAGACAGTAATTAATTAATTGCATTTATATAGCATCTTTTATGACCTCCGGACAGCCTGCAGCACTTTGTAGCCAATCTATGTTTCAGTGAAGCCCAACGCAAACTGGAGGAACAGCACCTCATCTTCCGACTATGCACTTTACAGCCTTCTGGACTTAACATTGAGTTCAACAACTTCAGACCATGAACTCTCTCCTCTGTCCCCACCCCCCTTTTTAAATCCCCTTTTTTCTACATTCATTTGTACTTTTTATCCGCTTTTATTTTAATTTTTATTTGTATTCATTCATCCATGGTTGTATCCCCTTTTTTATTCCACCCTTGTATCCCATTTTTATCCTTTTTTCCCTAACACTGCCCCTCCCCCCACCCCATCCCCTACTTTTTCCATGTTGTTCTTTCACACAATGCTACCCTTGTCCTGCTATTATCACATTCTGCTTTCTTATCTTTATGCCACTATCAGCCACTATTTTAGCCCATACCACTTCCATTAACATTCCCTTTATCCTTTAGTTCATGACATCTTTATCAATCCCTCCTTTGTCCCCACCTATCGCTGGCCTTCTATCCAGCTTCACCTGCTCCACCTCCCTTAAACAATATAAATTTCCACTGCTCATCAGCTCTGAAGAAGGATCATACAGACTCAAAACGTTAACTCTGTTTCTCTCCTCACAGATGCTGTCAGACCTGCTAAGTTTTTCCAGCATTTTCTGTTTTTGTTTCAGATTTCCAGCATCCATAGTATTTTGCTTTTAACTACTTTTTGGGGCATAGTTACTGTTGTACTGGAAGTAACACGGTAGCCAAAATTACACACAGCAAACTCCCACAAACAGCAATGCGATCATGACCCGATGATCTGTTTTAGTGGTGCTGACTAGGGGATAAATAAGTGATCAAAAATGTGGATGCTAGCCTTCAACAGAAGATAGTTTGCAAGTGATACTTCTGTTTCCTTTCTTTAAAAAAAAAATCTGACCTTTTACTGGAGTTGCAAAAAACAGTGATCAAACTTGAATGAATTATGTCCGTTAGTTCACTGTGTGTGTGATGAGGGATGAAAAAGTGGTCGCAATAGTAATGTTCATTAAATGATAACTGAAGTGTTTCTCACCGTGTTTCACTTCCGTCGTGGTCAAATGAATGCATTTAAAATTTATGCCCGTTGATTTACCTCTGGAAATGTTCTATTTATGGGTGCTTGGTACATGAAGCTTTTAAACATTAAATTAGTTTTGAGTAATCAATACAATATGGAAACTTATTTGACACAAATTAATTTTCAATGGTTGAACAGTATTTTATGTGTGTGCACATATAGTATATAAATGTATATGTGTTTGTATATGTATATAATGGTGCTGGTTATGTCTCAGTCAGGCTTAGATTCGTATAAATGAGAGGCTATTGTGCCATATCCATTAGCAGATAAACCATTAACCAAATTTTCAGAAAGCAGTTATCAGAACTTTGTCCACTCCGAATTGAAATACTGGGAAGGAATATATGGCTTTTAGCATACTAATTAAGATGTAGCAATTATAGTTTCTAAAATATGTCAGTGGTATCCTTGAAAGTGGTCCATGTGGTTAAATAGTTCACGTTGATTGGTCATTTGACTTTCTTTCTGATATTTTACGTTATATAAGATATAGCATTTCACCTAAATCAGAAAATTTTTGAAAGGTTCAGAGGGTCTAGGTTTTTGAAATAAATTAGTAAATTAGGCCAGCAAGTGCATTTAGCACTCACTCTCCCCGTCCCTCGTGACCTGCAGTGCCCAACCACCAGCCACCACCCCTGCCCACACTGAGCCAGCTAAAATCCACACAATGGAAATGGATTATCTGATTACAGTTTGTGGACCTTGCTGGGCACAAAGTGACCACCACATTTTACTAAACCACAACAAGTTTTACACTTCAAAAGTAATAAATTCACTGTAAAGTGGTTCAGGACATCCAGAGGTGCTGAAAGAAGCTATAGAAATGCAAGTTTCTTCTTTCTTAATCTAGATTGTTATTTTCCCCCTAATTTCATAGCCTTCAAACTTCTCTAATCATATCTTATGATAACTTGTCAAAGGTTTTCTGAAAGTCCACGTCTGCCACACCCTCCCCACATTTGATTATCCCAACCTCAGACTGAACCTGCCCCTCTATAGAATCATACGCATCAGCTGATGAGCTTTTAACGTTTAGTAAACAAGAAAAAATGAACTATAATACAGTACTCCTTCACCCACTACTACACCTTTACAGATAGATACAGATTTGTAAGGATAACACAAGTTTTATAAAGCTATCTTATACTCTAATGTTCACAGAAAGGACACAGTCCATGTAAACCAATAGGCGACCTGTGGTCAGACACACCACACTCTGAAACCAAGTGACAGATGCCACCCCAAACAGATGCTATGGATCTTTCATCAACTCCCCCCGTGAGCCAACTCCATCTTTCACACAAGGATTTCCAATCTCCACTATTAATGAACTTGCTTTGGAATCTTCTTCCAAATTGACGGTTTCTCTCAAATGCCTTCTACAAGGGTTTCGAACTCTCCTTCCGATGTTCTTCTCCCCTGAATCGCCACATGTATTCAAATTTTCTTCCACGCACTCTTTTTCACTGACTCAGCCGCCAACAGTACACCACTACTTCATACGCCCACAGTAAAGGGTTACAGACCTTTAGCTGTCTTCTTAGACCTCCTGGCTTTTCACAAGTCATTTTTGCATTAAGTCTGCTTCCTGCAGCTTTCTTCTCTTTAATCTTGGAGCCTTCCTCCTTACTTTCACTTCCCCAGAACAGGACCTTTTCCAGACTCCTGTTTTTCCTTTCACTAGAAGGTCTTCTTGGGACCCCTCCTTTCTGTCTCATTCCTTGGCTTTGGGACCTATCGGTTCTTTTGGGAAATCTGCTCTCTCCTGGTATCCAGCCTCTATGGAATCCTGGCATCAACAGAAGTGAAACTACTTTTCAGTCTCTGTGGGGCCTCCCATTGCTAGGCAACAGCACAGTTTTTCCGTGCCTTGTTTGTCTTACCTTCCCTTCAAGGGCCGTAAAACCTTCATTAAGATGCAGGCATCTTTTAAAAGTGAAACTAAAACTCAACTCCCTTCTCTTAACACACAAATACAGAAATATAAATTACACTTAACTTAAAGCTTAAACTTAAGCTTAAAGATATACCTTATTCCTAACACACGCAAATACAAATATAACTTTGACAGGAGGATCCCCATGAAGTTGGTGGTGAGCTTGAGATAGGAACTCCCTTAGATTGGAAGGTCTGACAGTACATCTGTTCGAGAAGGTAATTGCTTATACAAAGTAACAAGGAACTAAATACAAATGATGAATATTACCCCACTCTTTTGTCAAACAGGTAATCAGGTCCTAACTGTTTTTCCTTTGCTCCTGTTCTGACTTTTATCCTTAAGGCAGTTCTTCACATACATCCAACTCCATGTGGCATCCATGTGACTGTGACATCAGTGGCTTTCCTGTCACTTTGACCATGTGACCCTCCAGGTGTACTGACGTATGCCTGTTATGTGTCTAATGAAGCAGCACACACATTCCACAAAACTAGGCTTTTGCATCAGTGTTGATAATTAACTGAAATAAAAACTGAAAGTGCTGGAAATATTCAGCAGGTTTGGCAACACCTGTGGAGAGAGAAACAGAGTTAACTGAAGAAAAGTCATATTTGACTCGAAACGTTAACTCTGTTTCTCTCTCCATAGATGCTGCCAGACCTGTTTTTATTTTGGATTTCCAGCATCCGCCTCATTTTGCTTTTTGCTGATTGACCGACAGATTGTGCTCCATGATACTATAAATAAGTGTAGGAACTAATATTACTGACAATAACATTAATAAGGCATTCTTAAAGCCACTCTTTGCTATTTTAGTGAATGTGTTAACCCATTTAAAATAAACCTTTTCATGCATATAATAAGATAGCAAATAAAGGAACATCTTACAGTATGTTAAATATTCATCATGCACTGACACTCCAGGGCGTTACTGAAGGTGCTGCCCTGCCAAATGACTTTAAGGGACACCAGCATGACAGCACCAGAGCGAAATGTGTCATGTAACCCATCTTAGTTTCACATTTGCTTTGAGCAGAGCGCACACACACAGCTCTGATGTCTTCAAGCTTTATACCTTTGGATAACTATTCTCACGTGCCTAGTCTAAATAAATGAACCCTCAAAATGTTTACGCAATCCCTTATGAGCGATTGGTGCTTATATCAGTATAATAACACGACATGGTGCCCAGCGGTGGTCAAACAGCCTGGCAGCAAGATTAAGTACAGGTGTGACATGATGAATGGCCTAGATCGTGCGACATGGCATGAGAAGACCCTTGACGTTTTGGTCAGACCGCAATGAAGTCACAGCATCAGAGAGTGTTGAAAATGCAGCAGGTGACTGCAAAGGATATAGTTGAAGGCACAGCGCTGAGCTAGTGCTCAAATAGAGAGCTGGTAAACGGATGGAACCCTCATGATCAGCCTGTCAGATCAGTGAGTGGACAGCGCGTTAAGAGGAACAGCACTGGGTTAGTTCAATCAGGAAAGGAGACTGACATTCGGGAAAGGAGATTGGCCAGGTTGATAGCAAGCAAGGCAGAGTCAAACAAAAAAAAATGTCTTAAAAATTGGCCAGAGAAGGCAGCCTTTGGAGTTGCCGGAAAACAAATTGACCTAAAAGCAAAAGGCCATTGCTGTGGTACGTTCCTGCCACAACTCATCTTCATAGGCGGAGTTTCAGAAAAGCACACAAAAGCAGCCGGAGAGACACTCATCCCAGTTACTACAGAAGAAGGATGGTCAAAGGGATATTGTCAGAATGTCCACAAAATTCCCCAGTTTGAATTGGGATGCAGCTGGCCTACAATCTGAATTCAAAATGTTTAAATAGCATACAGGGCTATGTTTTTTTTGATTCAGGTGTATCTGAACCAGACAGACAAACCATAAAAATTCACCTAGTAATTGGGAATGAAGGTCTACACAGCCTAAATGTGTCAGGATCAACAGAAGAAAAGCTAAAGGATGCCCAAAAGATATGGACTATATTGGGAGATCAGTTCAGAATCAGGTTAAACTTCTGCATTCCATCATCTAGAGTTCATGTCATTTCAACAACAACCTACAGAATCCAGACCACTTTGTCAGCAGTTGCAGAGAAAAGAATACATACTAAGATTTTTCAAATGCAGAACTAGCAGACAGAATTGTTGAGTTGGTGATCATATCCACTCCCATGGAAGCATTCCAGGAATACCTGCTAGACAAGCCCAAAACATATAGCATCAAAGATCTACTCAAGGATGGACATAAATACAAAGTGATTCTTGCAGGCTGACAAAGCTTACAGGTCCTAAGTACCACCCCAATTGTTGATGCACTCACTAGAACACCCAAACCTAACAAGACATGTGGAAGGTGCGGACCTCTACATGCACCAAGGAAATGCCCACCTTTCCAGCAATTCTGCAAGGCATGTGGCAGAAAGGGCCATTGGCAGTGACAGTGCACTAGAGCAAAGGCTGATGCAGCTACAAAGAGCCGTGTACTGATTCAAACAGACCGTACCACAATGGCTACCTTTGAACAATAAGAATGACCAGCCAGTATCATGTCATAAACATATACTTGAGCTGATGGCCAAACCAGAAAATTACGATGATTGTACGATGAGACGAAGAGCGGTGAATACATTTCACGCCATCAATCTCGTGGAAAACATAAACGGCATCACACTGTCCAAAATGTTTGCCAAGATTCAAATTATCTGCCCTAAGAAAGTTGGTAATTATTCATTATTGGCCAAGAATTGACACAGGGGAAAGTGCAAACATACTACTTCTATAAATTCTAAAAGACGTGGAAGGCCATGACGAAACCTATTTCTGTAAAACTTCCAGCATACAGCGGTTCGCTATTTCCATGTGCAGAGTCCATAGTCCTGGAGTGTAAGTACAATCAACCCTCCTGGGTGTCATAAAGGTTCTATACATTGGAAACTAGAGACCCATTGATTGTAGATTCACTGACATGCCCTGACCTCACAGTAGCGACAATCCATGGAAACAGTCTCACATCACAAGGCAGATGAACCTCAAAAGCTACTCCTACCACCTCAGTTCACGACCTAACATTGACATATCCAGAATGTTTCAACAAAATTGGCAGTTTCAAGGGAGCTGCAACATTACACTTGCAGGGCAATATACCACAAGCCCACATACAAGACAAATTGAAAGTCGGAGTACACAAAATGGAGAAAGCTGGAATCATTGTAAGAGTACAAGAGCACACAGATTGGTGCAGCTCAATCACATGTCATAAAGAAAGATGGATCATTGAGAGTATGCCTCATTCCACAGTGTTTAAATACAGCTTTGAAATGTCGCCCTTGCAAAACACCCACATTAAAAAAGTTAAATCTGAGATTGCAGGTGCAAAATTTTTTTCAAAGCTTGTTGCCAACCATGGTTACTGGTCAGTACATCTCGTGAGAAGCCGCAAGAACTTACTACATTTCGTACCCCATGCATACAATTTTGTTTTCAACCACTTCCTGTCTGCTAGCCAGGATTTCTTTCAACCTCACATGGACTGCATTACATTCACTGCTCCAGGGTGCATCTGTATCGATGATGATATTGTTGATGTGGGAGAGTTAAAGCAAGAACACGATCATGATCCACACTTATTGATGCAAATGATACAAAATGAAGAATTGGTTTTCAACAGTCTGAATTGTGGCATCCACCTACAGCAAATCAATTTCTTAGATTCTATTTATTCCAGTGTTGGCATATTTCCCAATCCAAAAAAATAAAAGATATTAAAGCCATGCCAACTTGTCAAGATAATGACGATCTTCGAAGATGTCAAATTTGATTTCTTGTCGCTGCACATTCCCAATTTCACTTAAAAATCATCCAAGCTAAGGGAATTGTTGAGAAAGGATGTGCCTTTCCTACGGCACAAAGACCACCGATACATCTACAAAGCACTGAAACAGTCATTATCGGAAGCATTAACATTGAAATTTTACAATCCTATGAAGACAACTACCCTGGAGATAGATGCCTCACAGGAAGGCCTGGGAGCATACATACTACAAATAGGCAAACCAATTACATTTGTTTCAAAATCTCTGTCTATAACGCAATCTGACTACTCCAACATCGAGCAGGAAGCATTAACTTTAGTGTTTGGAATCATGCATTTTCATATCCATCTCTTTGGCAAAAGATTTGTGGTAGAGATCGACCACAAGCCACTGGAGATGATTTGGTGAAAACCGTTGACCAGTGCACGGCCAAGTTTGCAATGTCTGTTGATAAAGATTCAAAGTTATGACTGTGAGATTAAATACGAGCCACGTAACTTGATGGTCACGTTGGGTGCACTTAGCAGATTGCTCAACCCAGTGAAAACAGAAGATATATCCTTACATCCATAAGTTGACTTCATTGACATCGACTCGAAAATGTTCTCCAAATTGATCTGGTATATTTTGCACAATGAAAATTCCAGCAGCTACAAGAAGAAACAGCAAAAGATTCTACACTATGGAAACAGTGGAAAACCATCATTGAAGGATGGTCTGATTCAATTCAGCACATCCACAAACACATGAGACCATTTTGGCCTTATCGGGATGAGCTAGGCATCTCCCGGGGAGTCATTTCTTCTTTGCGACCTGATATTCTTCAACAACTTCATCACTTGCACATGGGCATAGATTGGATGAGAAGAGAGCTATCCATTGGCAGGGTAGGAACAATGACATTGAAATCGTCGTCAAGAAGTGCAAGGCATGTCAAGAGCGTATGCCAAGTCAGCACAAAGCACCGTTGATTTCATATGAAGTTCCTACCCGCCTCTTTCATGTCCATTGCACTCTCTGCATTGTCATCGTCAACTACTTCACCAAGTACTCCATTATTCAACAATTGCACAATACATCAAGCACGACTGCCACACACACTCTAAGTGTCATTTTCAGTTTATTCAGTGTGCCTAGAGAGATAATTACGGATAACAGTCTGCAATTTATTGGTAAGCCATTTCAGGATATGTGTGAAAAGTGGAATATCGATCGCATTACTTCTTCTCCTCATTACCCTAGATCTAATGGCCTAGCTGAACGAATGGTTCGCATGGTGAAATCTATAATTCTCAAATGTAAACAGACTAAGCAAGATCTGCACATTGTAGTGTTATATCTAAGAGTGAGATCTTTTAAGTGCAACTATTCTATCACCGGCTAAGCTCATGTTTGGCAGACCAGTGCGTACCAATTTACCTACTCTTACTCATTCTACTCCCTCAGAAACTAGAGAGCAACTTTTAAAACTGCAAGATAAGATGACAAACATTTACAATAAAAATACAGGTTAAGAATTGCCAAGTTTACACTTGGGACAACAAGTTCACACCCAGGATCCCACAGAAGGTACCTGGCAACCAGCCGAGGTGAGAAGGATTTGTTCAGAACCAAGGTGCTATGAAGCCATCACACACAAAGGCGCACGATGAGGCATAGCCAAGGACAGATCAGATCCGTTCCAGCTCCTCAACCACCATATGGTCCTATTGTATCTAGCACAAGATCCCAAAATGCAACCAAAAACAACATCCAAGAATGACGATCCCACAGATCACTGTGAGCAATTGAAGAAACCTCCAGACAAGGTTACCATTACAAGATTAGGGTGTACCAGCAGATTATCTCCATGCTTTAGAGACTTATAGATTCATTAGTTCTATACAATTATGTAATGGTAAATAAACATGAACATGTAAAGATTTATGCTTATTTGGAAGTGGGAAAATTATCTTTGAAAAGAAAGGAAGATGTTGTAATATGCCTTTAAGGAATATCAGCATTACAGCACTAGGAGGAAAGTGTGTCATGTGATCCAGTCTTAGGCTGGGATTTTCCGGTCCCGCCAATAGCGGGCATTGTCGCAGGTGGGACGGGAAGATTTGGAGGGCGGCCAAAAGTCAATTGACTTTTTTTGGCTTTATTTTTTGAGTTATATTGGATATTCAAAGCTGATGACTTCAATTACATGTACATTTCCATGCGAACCATGAATGTATAATATATTAAAATACCATTACATTGGTTTGCTGGGCAGAAAGTTGCATTTTTTTTATTTAGTAGCAAAGCATGACTATTCCACTTGTTAGAACTATTTTGCCAATACCAATGCTGGATTGGGTAAGAACAGTCTTTTTTCAATAGTGCTACTATTCTTATAATTTTAATTTTGTGAAATGCGTGTAGTGCAACATTTTGGCAACACATTATATCAAAGATATAACATTTTATTGGATTTGTTCCCTGAACATTTGCTTTCCTGGGAAAAGTTATTAAGTGACTCATTAACGTGAAGCTGCCATTGTCAGCATTTGTTGAGTGGTGTTAATGCACAGAGTGCTGCTCTGATTAATATTTGAGCAGCTATCATTCTCAAGGTCTCAAAAACCTGATGGGGCACATAGCAGCTGAGTTAGTGGAAGTTAGCCGCTATCTCTCAATATCATCGCTACCTGGGGGTGTGTTGCCAAAACGTAAAGCACATTACCTTACAGCGAGAACATTAATGCATTGAGTCACTTCTTTGGATGAATCAAATACATATAAAACATGTGAAGGATTCCGGGAACCTGAGTCCATTAAGGACAGCAAATAAAAAAAGACGAGCTCACTCTGCCAAAGTCCTTGATAGCATCTACAGAGAGCAGCAAAGTATTGAGATGGTTAGTAACATGAATAATGTTGAATAGTGGTTTTAAGTTATTCCATCTACACCTGTCTGTGATAAAACCCATCAGGTTCTCACTGCTGAAAGTTTTATCTCGAGGTTATGTAAAATCTGACCTTCACTTTTAGTGAGGCTGAATTCTGTCCCTTCCCAGCAGCACCCATGGCAAGCAGGGATAGGGTGGTACCATGTCAAAGGCATTGGCACAGAATTTGTCATTCTATTCTCTCTGATGTGTGGACATCACCACATTACTGAGGCATTGAAAGAAGCAGCTCACGAAGTAGGCAGGAGCCTCTTTATTGAATTAAACAGAAATTACATCACAGAAACAGGTCATTCGACTTCAACACCTATTGCAGTGGTTCACAAAATCCCCAAATTAAAAATAAGATCCTGCAGAGAGCATGTATATAGGATAAGTGAGTGGGCAAAGACCTGGCAAATGGAGTGTGGGAAAATGTGAACTTGTTCATCTTGGCAGGAAGAATGCAAAAGAAGCATATTATCTAAATGGTGAGAGATTGCAGAGCTCTGAGATTCAGAGAGATGTGGGTGTCTTATTGCATGAATCACAAAAGGCTAGTTTGCAGGGACAGCAAGTAATTAGAAAGTTAATAGAATCAGTTATCATTTATTGCGAGGGGAATTGAATACAAAAGTAGGGAGGTTATGCTTCAATTATACAGAGCACTAGTGAGACCACATCTGGAGTACTGTGAACAGTATTGGTCACCTTATTTAAGGAAGATGGAAATTCACTGAAAGTAGTTCAGAGAAGGTTTACTAGACTAACACCTGGAATAGGCGGGTTGTCTTATGAGGAAAGGTTGGACAGACTAGACTTCTATCTGCTGGAGTTTAGAAGAGTAAGAGGTGACTTGATTGAAACATATAAAATCCTGAAAGGTCTTGACAGAGTGGATGTGGAAAGGATGTTTCCTCTTGTCAAAGAATCTCAAACTCGGGGCTCCTGTTTAAGAATAAGGGGTCGCCCATTTAAAACTGAGAAGAGGTGAAATTTTTTCTCTGAGGGCTGTGAGTCTTTGGAACTCTCTTCTTGAAAAGCTGGTGGAAGCAGAGTCTTTGAATATTTTTAAGGCAGGGGCGGATAAATTCTTGGTAAGCAAAGGGGGGTTAGGTTATCGGGGGTAGGTGGGTTGCAGATTTGAGATTACTATCAGATCAGCCATGATCTTATTAAATGGCAGAGCAGGCTTGAGGGGCTGAATGGCCTACTCCTACTCCTTGTAACTATGTTCACATAATGTAAAGACATATGATTGGTATTGATTGGTTAACCAAAACTATTCAAAATCCTTTTGTTGTTAAAATTAAACCAATTACTTCTAAGATGAAAGGAGCACTGTTTGCACTCCAATAACTCAGTGAGTTTATTCAGTGGTTAGCTGAGCATTGCAGACTTTGTTCAGTCCCAGTTCTGTAATGAGTTGGTGGTGATGGTTGAGGCACTCCAATTGACCTCAGCACTCTTAGATTAGGGGAGTAAGAACTGAACAGATTCCTGCTCCAGCATGTCCTGCTACCCAACAGTTCTGCAGAAAATGGTATGTGTGTGAAGTTTGTGTCTGGACTTGCCTACAATGCCCTCTCCCACAGTCAAACAAATCACCAAAACTCACATGTAGAAACTTGGCCAGTTGTCGGGTAAGGGACCAAGCGCCTGTGAAACTGCTTCTCACAAGGAATCATCAGGCCTTCAGGAGAATGGAGAAAATTAGGGTGAAATGAAAGACATGCTTTTGGCCTGACAGAACTCCCACATGTAATGTTCATTCTGAAGACATTTGTAGAATATGACTGCATGTGATGTGATATCCATTATCACATTACAGTGCCTGACAAACACACAAAATATCCTGCTCAAGATAATGTCCTTTAATTTAGATACTAAAAGCTGCAGACAAAGGGTGGAATTTCATGGACCCATCGCTGCAGGGGCGGGGCTGTAAAATGCAGCAAGCTGGTCAAAAGTCCACTGACCTCAGCAGGACCGGAAAATCCCGCCGGTGGGAGGGGCCGTAAAATTCCACTCCTACAAATGATGTGGAAACTAGATAACAGCATTCCAGATCAACTAAGTTTGTGTTTTCATGTAGAACGCTGGATAAACCATCGCAACATTACATTTCAGCTCTAAGATTGGACTCTTCCCCGCCCCCTCACCCTATCCAAATGAAAACAATTAGCTGAGTGAGATTATTACAACCTGAATTGTATTCAAAGACTCAAACACAAAAGCCCGTTCAGTCCATTGACCCTAATCTCCCAGAACAGCAATCTTCCTACTGCAGCATCTCACTTTTCCTTAAAGGCAAATTCTGACCTAATATGAACCATGCCTCTTAGCAGTTCATTTAAGCTGTTAATCAAATTCGGTAAATACATCATTCCTTTGCTTCACATAGGAAGTAGGATGCCGAAAAATCTGAAGTAAAAGCAGAAAATGCTAGAAATAATCAGCAGGTCTGACAAAATGTGTGGAGAGAAAATCAGTGATCTCTCTCAGAACTGATTCCAGATGTCTGTGCTAGAACTAACCTTCATAACTTACTTTCTTTATCCTATTCATTATCTTATATATCTTTATAAGAACCCCTCTGAGTCTTCTCTTTTCATGATAGTTTTTTTTTCAGTTCTTTCCTCTCAGCTCTTCCTTCCAACACCACTATCCAACTCAAAAACAGAATTACCTGGAAAAACTCAGCAGGTCTGGAGAGTTGGAGAGGTCTGAAGAAAAGAGTTGACGTTTCGAGTCCTCATGACCCTTCAACAGAACTTTCTGTTGAAGGGTCATGAGGACTCGAAACGTCAACTCTTTTCTTCTCCGCCGATGCTGCCAGACCTGCTGAGTTTTTCCAGGTAATTCTGTTTTTGTTTTGGATTTCCAGCATCTGCAGTTTTTTTGTTTTTACCACTATCCAACTCCTTGTTCTCACCATTGCTGCCTCTGCGGGCAGTAGAGTCTCCTATGTAACATTGTCCCAGGCTGTACACACAACTCGAGCTTTGGCCAATCTTAGCTAGCTTTAGCAGGATCTCTGAAAATTTGAACTTAACTTGTAAACTACATATCAATTGTGTTTAATTATAATCAAGTGGAGGACATTAATTGAGGTTTCACTTGAGCAGATGAGACGCTCACGGACACTGGGGTGGTTGTTGAGGTAGGAGGTGTATGCTTGTAATGATTCACTCTTGTAAATAAATGTTAGACTGAGTAAAGATCAGCTCCAGTGCCTTCCTTTATCAACTGGCTTTCTGCAATATTACATAATTAATTGGGCAAAATGAGCAATGAGTAAACCAGCATATCCAGGTCTCCTTAAAATTTCCACTTAACAAATTCAACTCTATCCATTGGCCTGAATTTTTTGGTCATCGGGCGCATGATCAACAGGCCCAGGAGCACCCGAGAAACGGACCCCCGACTGCAATCGGCCCCCGACCACAATTTCACACTAGCTGGCCAATTAACGGCCAACCAGCGTGAACCGTGCACTGAGAAGCTCAGCACTGCCGGGCGGGGGTAGGAAGAGGCCAGGCAACGACGTCACCACAGGCACGGGTGAGCACTTCAGGAGAGCACCCTGAACACAGGCAGCTGCCTCAGGGAGCTGCAGACCTTCAAATGATTAAATAAAGCAGTAAAAACTTGCAACAAAAAAAAATGGCCATGCAGCATAATCAAGCACCTGAAAGCGTACCTCATAAAAATCCTGTCCCTGGATATTTATTTTTATTTTATTCCCCAACAGAAATTTCATCATGCCCTTGGATGAGGTTTGATGAAAAGTGTAAAGGCCGCCTGATCGATTCACCCGCCAGCCCCCCACCACCACCACCCCAACCCCACCCCCCACCCCGACAACCTTGAGGTTGGACGGGCCACAAAAGATTGGAGACAATTGCACCATTAATGGGCTTAATTGCCAGCAAAAGTCGAAAGCGTACCCGCTGAGTGAAATATCGCGCGAGTGTGCGATGACGTTGGGATGCTTGCCCGATGTCACCTCACGCCATTTTACGCCTGATCAGGTCAGGCACATGTCCACCCATGAGACGTAAAATTGTGCCCAAACAGTATATGTTCATTCTTCCAATGTGCAGCACTTTGTGTCTATGCGGCCTGAATGTCACAGTCGACGTGTGGATCAGATGAGTGGGAGTGGAAGCAGCTGTAATGTCTGCTCGCACCCAACAGTGGCTGCCGACAGCGATTACATGCTGGCTGGCCAATGTATGTCTAGCCAGCAGGACAGGCATTCGCTGAAGGCCCAGAGCTCTGACAGGGACAGAAGCAGAGTGGGCTCAATAGGTTGCTGCCAGCGGAGTTGAGGACCGGGGTGTGGGAGGGCAATGGTTAAAAGGTCCACGGTAGTGTACAATGGGGAAGCAATGATTCTGTAATTGCAGGGTCCTCTTCAATGACAGCCATTCACTGCTGTCTAGCAGCACAGACAGGATCCTGTTCAGTGGAGCAAGATGTAACTGTAGCTTTTTTATGACATTGTAGGGTTTTGGCAACCTAATGGAAGGACACCTGAATGAGTACTTCACTGGTCTCCCTGGCTCCCAAAAGTTGCTGCCCTGCTGGTCCTGACCTTGGCCCTGTGGCTGTTCAGGTTCATTCTCGGAGTCTGTGTTTGAATCATGATCACACGTCTGTGGCTGTAGGTCCCAGTCTGCCTCCTCCATCTGATCTCCCGAGAAAAAGCTAGCTTGTGCAGGGCACAGCATGTAATCTGGTGCCTATTGAAGCGAGCACCCAGACCTGTCCAGGCAACGGAGCCTCATCTTGAGCAGCCTGATCGTCCTCTCAATTATGACCCTTGTGGATGCATGGCTTGTGGTGTACCTCTTTGTTCAAGGATGTCTGAGCAGTGGCATTAACCATCTTTTCAGAGGGTATCCTTTATCCCCCACCAGCCAGTCATCCAATCATGCAGGGGGGCTGAAAAGCCTTGGAGCCTGAGAATGCCAGAGAATATACTCCCAGGATACATTGTACAAACCTGGAGGATCAGCTACTGGTGATCGTCATCTAGCTGGACCTGGAGCAAATGAAACCCTTTACGATTCATAAAGGCCCCTGGCTCTCCTGCAGGCACTATGCTTGGTACTTTTTATTCATTCATTGGATGTGGGCATTGAAGGCTGGGTCAGCATTTATTGCCCATCCCTAATTGCCCTTGAGAAGATGGTGGTGAGCTGCCTTCTTGAACTGCTGCTGTGCATAGAATCATAGAAAATTTACAGCACAGGAGGAGGCCATTTGGCCCATCATGTCTGCACTAGCCAAAAAATGAGCTACTCAGCCTAACCCCACTTTCCAGCATTTGGTCTGTAGCACTTGAGGTGCATATCCAAACACTTTTTAAATGAGTTGAGGGTTTCTGTCTCTACTACTCTTTCAGGCAGTGAGTTACAGACCCCTACCACCCTCTGGGTGAAAATGTTTTTCTTAATCTCCCCTCTAATCCTTCTACCAATCAGTTTAATTCTGTGCCCCCTAGTCACTGACCTCTCTGCTAAAGTAAATAGGTCCTTCCCATTCATTCTATCTAGGCCTCCTCACAATTTTGTACATCTCAATCAAATCTCCCCTCAGCCTCCTCTGTTCCAAGGAAAACAACCCCAGCCTATCCAATCTTTCCTCATACCTGCAATTTTCTAGTCCTGGCAACATCCTTGTGGATCTCCTCTGTAGCCTCTCTAGTGCAATTACATCCTTTCTGTAATGAGGTGACCAGAACCACATACAGTACTCAAGTTGTGGCCTAACTAATGATTTATGTAGTTCCAACATAACCTAAATTAAAAGCAAAAAACTGCAGATGCTGGAAATCCAAAACAAAACAAAAATACCTGGAAAAACTCAGCAGGTCTGACAGCATCTGCGGAGAGGAGCACAGTTAATGTTTCGAGTCCGAATGACCCTTCAACAGAACTAAGTAAAATCCATCTGGTTTAAATAATACAATGAAGTAAATAGTTTTTACTTAGTTCTGTTGAAGGGTCATTCGGACTCGAAACGTTAACTGTGTTCCTCTCCGCAGATGCTACCAGATCTGCTGAGTTTTTCCAGGTATTTTTGTTTTTGTCCAACATAACCTACCTGCTCTTGTATTCTATAGCTCGGCTAATAGAGGAAAGGATTCTATATGACTTCCTAACCAACTTATCGACTGGTCCTGCTATCTCCAGGGATCTAGGAACATTAGCTCCAAGGTCTCTATCTCTCTCTAAACCTCTCAGTATTCTCACGTTAATTGTCTTGTGTGCCCTCCCCAAATGCATCACCTCACGCTTCTCTAGGTTGAATTCCATTTGCCACTTTTCTGCCCACCTGACCAGTTCATTGATATCTTCATGTGGTGTAGGAGCCACTCCATGTGGTATAGGTAAACCTACGCCGCTATTAGGAAGGGAGTTCCAGGATGTTGACCCAGCGACAGTGAAGGAACAGCGATATTGTTCCAAGTCCAGATTGTTTTTGGCTTGGAGGAGAACTTGTAGGGGATGTTCCCATGCATTTGCTGTCCCTGTCCTTCTACATAGTAGAGTTTGTGGGTTTGGAAAGTGCAACCTTGGTGAGTTGCTGCTTTGCATCTTGTAGATGGTACACACTGCTGCCACTGTGCATTGGTAGTGGAGGGAGTGAATGTTTAAGGTAGGTGCAATCAATGACACCCTGAATCTTTAGGAAACCAGCAATTGCTCCAAATCCTCTTGCATGCCTGGCTCTCCTCAACTGTTTTGAAATTTATAAAGGTATTCACCTTCTGAAAGGTGCCTGTCTGACAAGCTTTATTCAGTGGCATGCAGTGGACTGTGACACACTGCAGAGATTCCCTATGAGACCCTGGAATGACCCTGATGCATAAATATTTAGGGCCGCAGTCACTTCTAGTGCAATAGGCATAGAGTGTTCCCCCAACATGGTTAGATGCTATTTCAGGGCCTTTCATTTTGCAAATGAAAGCTACTGTCGTCCTTGAGAGGCAGACCCTTCCTCTGCACTGCCCCTCTCTCATGTCCAAGTAGTTGAATCTTACTTGGTATACTCTGCCAGCGGGGTAGTAGTGCCTCCGCTGGCCCCTTCTCCTTCTCAAGCCTCGCTGGCCTTCAACCCCTCCAGGGTGTGCTGCTTGATCTCGAGGGCAGATGCATTGATGCTGTCTCCATCCAGTTGGTCTCTCCCTTCCTCTCCTCTTCATCTGAGCAAGAGCTTACACCTTGCAGAACAATCCCACTATTTAAGCAATTGGATTACTAAGGTGCAGACTGACTGATGTTATGGCCAGTCTGTTAGTGGCTCTTTAAAGACAGAAGCCTCTTACCCCAAATCTGTTTTTTAAATAGGCCTGAAACAATCAGACAAAACTCCATAAAGACAAAACTTAAGCAATGAATATGAACTCCTATCTCCACACTGTTCCTGCTGCAGACTTATATCCTGGATTGAGAAAGTGCTCATTCTAAGTTCCCTGCCTGCTCGACTATAAAGCCACACGGTCTGCCTAAAGTTGAAGTGCTTCTTTAATTATTTGAGTTGTACCTTTAATTGAAGTCGGGTGGGCAGCTATCAGAAACCTACCTTCCTGTCCACCTACTGAACTATCACAATGCAGCGTGATGATGTCGGGACCCCCTTTTCACATTGCTGCAATCTATTTTGTGGCATGTCGGGGATGTTATGCATCTGCCTCCATGTTGTAAGGTTCAGTTCTATGAATCTAGGAAGCATGCACTGAGGTCAGAAAAGTTCCCAGCAAAAACTTTTGTGATACTTCACTTAGCACCTCCCATCCCACCGTAACCAGTTCGCTTAGAACTAACCCTTGTTTTCTTCCCTATAGCCAATTATTCAAATCTATGACTCACTCTTAAAACCTACTTTGTTGATAAAGGGGTTTTTCACGCATTGCTTTATCAAGGACCTGCCCCCATCAATCCAAGGTATCAGAACTTCAAAAAAGCTATGTAGCCAGGCAAGATCTATCATAATTTATGTCGCTATTTGTGTCTGATTTCTTTAGGCCTCTAATTAGAGTTTAGCCTAATGGACCCATATTTACTCACTATCTCTGTATTGTTCTTCTTGAATAAGAGGACCTGAGAACTATATTCCCCATTAAACTCTAATCTTCATTGCCTCCCTTAAAATGTTGGACAAATTTCCTCCCTTATTTCTTTAAATATCCTGGATGTAATTCATACATCCCAGAGGATTTACTGTTTAAAACCCCTGCAGCAAATTGAAAACCTCTGTTCCACAAATGTCAAAGTCCCAAGTATGTGCCTGATTTTGGATGGTATATTTATAATATGTTGTAGAGTCAAAGTTTCCAGAAGCAGTCATTTGAAATGTTAACTCTCTCCTGTTTACCTCCATATTGTTCACTTAGGGTATTCACTTATTCTCTGCCTATCCTCTACTGCCACAATAATTGGATGGATTTTTTGGTGTTTATGAGGGGTCAAAGGGGTTCTCCTAATCATCCACCATAGCTTCAGCAAAAAAAATCCGTGGAAATTCTAAGTGGCATCAACACTACTTGTGTCCCTTTCCAGCCTCATTGCCTGCATTATAACAGTGACTGCATTTAAAAGTAGTACTTACTTGGTTGTAAAATGCTTTGGGACATGATGCAATTATGAAAGGTGCTACATAAATATACCTTTCTTCCTTCATGAGCCATTTGAGAAGGCAATCAGGATGCAACAGGCTTTCAGTCTCTGCTAAGAAGTGATGGCTGCCAGCAATTGTCTCGACTAACCAATTGCAATCAGCAGTTTATATTTTGACATCAATACAAATGGTGCATAAATTATGGAAGTTGTTGCAAAGATAATGAGCATTATAGAACGTAAATCTATACAGCTTGTGTATTTCTAATTTCCCTCAACAATAACTAACATTTATATGGCACCTTTAATGTGTTGAATTGTTCCGGTGTGATTCACAGAAGCGTTAGCAAACAAAATTTGAAACTGGGGCACGTAGGAAAATATTAAGACACGCAGTGAAGAATTTGGTCAAAGAGAAAGCTTCTAAGGAGTGTCTCAAAGAAGGAGAGAGAGAGAGAGTTGGGGAGCTAGAGAGGCTTAGGAAGGGAATTTCAGAGCTTAGGGCAGGGGCAGGTGTAGGCACAGTCTCCAATGGTGGAGCGATTCAAATCTGGGATGCTCAAGGAGCCAGAATTAGAAGAACACTGAGATCTCAGAAGGCTTTAGGGATGGAGAAGGTTATAGAGAAAGGGAGAGCAAGGCCGTGGAGTGATTTGAAAATAGAATTAAGAAATTTAAATTGTGGAATTGCTTGACAGGGAGCCAATGTACAGCAGTGAGCACATGGGGTGATAGTGAATGAGACTGAGTGCAAATTAGGATACGGGCCACAGAATTTTGGATGAGTTCAAGTTTATGGAAGATGAGAGGCCAGCCAGGAGTGCATTGTAATAGTCAGGTCTGAGGGTATCAAAGGCATGGATGAAGATTCAGCAACAGGTGAACTAAGGCAGAGTCAGAGGTGGGTGATGTTATGGGAATAGAAATAAGTGTTCTTGGTGATGGAGAGGATATGTGGTCAGAAGCTCATTGCAAAGTCAAATAGATGCCATGGTAGTGAACAGTTTGGTTCAGCCTGTCATGAACTATGCCCCTCTAATTTTGAAAAATTTGCTTTTTCAACTCTCAACTGACTGGATATTTTGCAATTTGAAATGAGGCAGAAAAAACTACTTAACAATGCAAGGTCACTTTCAAAGGTGAAGGTGAAAAAGCAAATAGGACACCCTCAGGCAAGTGTGAAGACAGAGACGTTTCTTATAATTCAAAGACCTATTGAAACTTGTCACTGCCTAAGGAAGAGACATTAAATTTATGGTGCTGGATATTGAAACAATGGCTGCCACGTTCAGACCCACCCAAAACCCCATGGAAACACACAATGGGTGAAGTATAACAGATCAGGCTACAGCCACTGGAGAGAGATTACAAGAAAGACTTCAGCAGAAGAGACAGGCTGAAAGTCTCTTCCTCTCTCTCCCTCTCTTTCTTTTGGAAAAGTGTGTCACCCAGTTCGAGAAGTCAACTATCAGAAACCTACCAGCAAATCAAGATCTTGTAATAATTGTAACATCTTCTGCATCTGATCCCATCCAAGAAACCAACTAATCCAAATCGGCTGTAGTTTAAAAATCTACGCCTCAAGGAAAATCAAAGGACATTAATTGTATACTCTTCTAACTTTTTTTATTGGGCTCTAACTTCCCTTATTTCTGATATCAGTTTGTGTGACATCATGTTTTTATTATTTTTTCTCTCAGGTTTACTGTTAAGAGATTTGCTCTTTCTTTAACTCAAGAAAAAACCTTGTTTGATTGGCTCCTTATTGCTCAGAGCTTAAATAGTTAAGTGCATTCTGATTTGGAAAAGGCCTCTCCTCGTGAAAAACATTTGTTGTGATCAACTGAGGAGGTTGAATAGAGGGGAGCCAGTTCATTCCATCTCACCTGGTCATAACCAGCCTCAGAAAGTGACCTGGGAAGGGGATGGAGACTGTGGCCAAGGAATGGAGACAATGAAGATGATGGTTCCTGTCTTCCCAATGTTTATTTGTGAGGAAATTTCTAGTCATCTAGGACTGAATATCAGACAAGCAGTCTGGTGGTGGTGTTGAGATAGAGGTGAGTTTACCTATGTACATGTGGAACCTGACATCTTTTCACATTCCTTGATATGTGCTTAAAAAGTGAAATTATTCTAACCATTTCCTGAGTAAGATAATACAATATTAATTTATTCCAATCAAGACACATTACATCATCCCATACTGTAGTTTATTCTTTGCCTGCTCTCAAAATAGTGATACTTTTTACCTCATACAATCCCATCACTTACAACAATCTCTTCCTGCAACAATCTACAGGGTTCTAAAACATAAACTGGTGTCACTTGATGACTTATCTTCTGATCTTTTTAATCTTGGTGTCGCATTGTCATTCATTGACCTTCAGCCACATTGCTCACTTTTACAAAAGTAAGATTTATGAAAGAAGATGTCAACTATACATCTTCTTTAGCACCCTTTGGCCCAATAGTGCAGTTATATGCCTGCTTTTTAAATTCCAGTGTGTTTTACCATTTATTCTAGAAGAACTGCATTTAACAATAGAAGTCAAGAATGACCCCAAAGTGTCCAATTGATTGTGGATTGTAATAGAAATTCTCAGTGTTATAGCCATATAAAGATGAAGTTATCAGAAATGTTTTATCTATAGGAATATATCTATGTATCTCAGGCCATCTATCCTTCCTCCCTGTGGAGGTGGGCTGCCCATCAACCCTCTGCTATTACTTACCAGGTGACCTGAAGTTGTATGGTTGATTCTTTGAGGAAGACTTTCCCTCCAAATCTTATGAATATACAGAAGTAAAGGCAAGAAATACACATTGATGTTCACCCTAAGCACCAGCTGGTCCAACCACATTAACTTTAACCCCCAAACTCTATTATCACTAAGTACCGAGAAAAGTAAAGAATCAGGGAAATGTCCCTCCAATTGTGTACCCTAGTCAAAGAAGCTGCAGCAGTTCTGAGTTAGCTATAGCATTGCCAACTCTGGTTGGACATATTCCTAGAGATTTTATCATATGACATCCTATCTCCAAGCTCTCCACCCAGTTACATAGTTTATTTCCTCCAACTTCAATATTTGTTATAACAATAAATATGGTTGATTGTTGCTCTAGCTGTGGCCTGGAGATTCATCTTTAATTTATGGAGGCTCCAGTATAGTCCTTTATTAGAAATGACTAATATATTACAATGTCCTTTGCATGTGGAAATGATCAATTTTGTACTTCTGGAGCCATAACTTACCTATACCTATGTTACGGATAGGAGGGAGTTTAATTTAAAACAGTCCTGAATTCTCCTCTCACCATCCATCCGTAAACAGAAAGATATTTTAATTTTGATTTCCCCCTCCATAAGTGGTGATGTATTTTCCCAACCCTTCAGTTTTTGACCCCACAGCAAACTCAAGATAAGGTAAAATCAGAGGGTTAGTTTATTTTACACACACTCAAAATGCTGGAAGGGGGTTTGCAAAGTAGCCCACCACTGCCCCCCTCCCCCCATGCCCTGGTACATTCACACAATAAAAGAGGGATAAGGGAAAGAAAGAGGCAAAGGGCAAAGACCATAGACAAAATAAGAATTATTGTTTCACATGAGTCCAGATTTCAGAATCAAAAGTCCAATGGTGTATTCTTTCAGAGCGGTGTCGGTGTGTGAGGTTGGGAGGGGGGAACGAAGGTGTGTATGGGTGAGGCTGGGAGGTGGGGATGAAGGGGTCAGGAGGGTGAGATTGGGAGGGGGAATGAAGGTGTCGGTGGGTGAGGCTGGGAGGGGGAATGAAGGTGTCAGAGGGTGAGGTTGGGAGGGGGAATGAAGGTGTCGGGGGGTGAGGTTGGGAGGTGGGGACGAAGGGGTCGGGGGGGTGAGGTTGGGAGGGGGAATGAAGGTGTCGAGGGGTGAGGTTGGGAGGAGGGAATGAAGGTGTCAGGTGGGGATTGGGAGGGGGGTGGTCGGAAGCAGTGGGAGGACTCACGAGGCCTGTCAATGAAGCTTAAAGACACCATTACACATTATTCAGTGAAAGTGAATATATTTTCAGATTGTAAAGTGACAAAATGTGTTCACCCATGCAACCAATTGTGATGAGAATTTCTTAACTTTTGAATGCCTCAGACTTTCAGGTGCTGCCCTGACATCCGCAGCCAGGGTGGAGACAGCCTGTGCAACCATTGGCCCTGTTGCCTCTGATAACTTCAGCATCGGTTCTCTGGAAAGCCAAACCCTTGAGGGCCTCTGCTTGCTTTGGCTGTCCTCCTGTGGGTGAGCTGCTCCCTTGAGGTTGAGGGGAGAGAGGACAGCCTCTGAGATTCCCGAGTAGATGAACTAGGGGGTTCCAGCTGCCTCCCCCCTTCCCTTCAGGTGCCCGAAGGCCCCGGTCTGACTCCTTGACGCAGAGGAGCCCCGAGGTGCCTCATGTGCCACTGCAGGAGATTACCCATGGCTACTACAATGGAGTGCAAGCCTGCACACGTCTCCATGTTCTGCTGGGCCAGGGTCTCCATGGCATCTGCCATTCTCCCCATGGAGACCTCGCTATGCACACATGTGGGCACCACTTCATCAGAGAGAAGGTGACGCTCTCCTCAGACTCACGTGCCACTCTGTTGAGGGCTTCCAACAGCTCTGCATGATGTTCACAGAATCACACAGTGCAGAAGAGGCCCTTCAGCCCATCGAGTCTGCACCGACACGAGAAACACCTCACTGCTCCCCCACCTTCTGCTGACTCTACACGATGAGTTGAAAGGCCAGATCCAGAGGCTCGTCATCTGACTCGGACCTCATAGATGCTTCTTCCCTTGCAGTCCTCCGAGTGCCGGGGAACTCAGCTGAACCTGCCTCCTCCTGCTGCAGACACACGTCCGTGCGATGACTACGAAATTGTGAACCTGTATATGCTTTAGCTCTAGGTCCCACTGAGGTGTGTGTTTTTCTGCTGGGGCAGGGTGTGGGTAAACGCTATGACAGGGCTTCCCAGCTGCTTATTTCCAGCTCTTCAATGGAGGAGGTGTCCTCTAGTCTGGAGGTGAGGACCTGGATGGAGTTGAGGGACTGGCTGGCTGAGGGTGTCAGTCGCCTGGCAGAGCTCCCTGTGACTAAAGTAGAGGTAATTAGTGCATGGCAGCAGAGTCAAAAGCAGGAGAGAAAGCACCCGCAGTTACAGTGAGGGAGGGATGATGTGGTGCGGGATCCTCACAAGGGTGTTTGCCACCAACCACCTTTACCGCAGGTCCACGTCATCGCCAGTCAGCATGATGGCACGCTACTCAAAGTGAGTGAGGGGCCTAACGTGAGCCCCGGTCTGGGACCTCTCCCTGCTGATGTGAGCCAGCTTCTCCTGCATGAAAACAGACGGAGAGAGTGTGAGCAGGACACATGGCACTGCCTGGAATGTTTGTCTAGTGAGCGGAGACATGGACAAGAGGATTTAGCCTGATGGAGATGTGAGGGTGTGTGTGAGAGTTAGTGGTGTTGTCCCTTGAGGTGTGAGATTCCTGTGGATACGTAACAGGTTTGTGAGTGTGTGAGTTGAGAATGATGAGGTGGTTGACTTACTCTGGCGTAATGGATGAGACCAATCATCCTTTTTTTATAGGGCACTGGCACTAACCACTGCTGCCACCATCTCCCATGCTGGATTAGTGTTAGTGATGTTGCTGCCCCTCCTGCGGCCAGGGTGGGGATAGAGGAAGTCACGGCGGGTCTCCACTGCATCCAAAAGGTGCTCGAGAGACACGTCATTAAACCAGGGTGTGCAGTCTTCTTGCCTTTCGGAGCCATGCCTTCTTTGCAGCAGCCCTGGGCTGGAAGCATTGAGAGGCGTGATGAAGCGGCGAGGTTTTGGCACGGCAGGCGATTAAGAGCCCGCCCGCCATCGAAACAGTGTGTCTCCCGGGAATGCATGATTAATGAGGCAGGATTGAGATGATACAGTGCAAAAACCTGCCATTGCGGCCAGTGGGTAAAACGTTCTTTTTCCCGCCCGCTACCACCCTTAGTGCAAATCTGGGATGATTCCGCCTAAGGATCCAAATATGCCAAGTCCTGGTCCTCACTTAAAAGTCCCATTCAACTACGTAAGGCCTAAGCACATTTATCACCCCTTAAAAGGCCAGCAATATCAGCAGTGGTCAGTGCCAGTGCCCTGTAAAAGAGGACAGCCACCCGGTGCTGCAACAGGATGAATGGTCTCATCCATTACACCAAGGTAAGCCAACCACCTCATCACTCTCAGCTCACACATAGCCAGCAAGGAGAACGGGGACTCCCAGTTCTCTGATCTGTAACGAATCTAACACAGTTTCTAGGCTGGCACGTCGAGACAGATAAAGTTTACCAGTCTTTGTAAGGATAAAGTGGGCTCCATGGATGGGAGGAGGAAGCCTAGTTATTGAAGCGGATCCCAGAAGATGGGTAAATTTTAAATAAAAATCATTATTGACACAGGGAGAACAGGGGAGTATCAGGGTCTCTGGGATAGTCGATGGAGGAGTGGTGGTAAGGAAAGAGACTTGGTCCTTTTTCCAATGATGATCAAGAAAGGTACCGGTAGATGCAAATCCAACATAAATCTGGCAGGGCAATAGAAATCACAGCTACCAGGAGGACAGGAACAGCAATCAGGTTTACCATTTTCATCACCAGAATGGAGATGGAACCGTCACATGTCATCTTCATCATGATATGATATGACTAAGTGACAATATAACATTTTCAAACACCATTTCAATATAACTTGTGTCATTACACTGTGCTTGGAAAAAAAGGTTTGGCTGAACTCTTTTAGTTGAGTTCTGTGCTTCGTTATTTATTTCTTTCAGTATTTTCTAGCAATACATCAACCTTGAATGAACATTAGGGATTATATCGTATGGAATTATTCTTTACTTTCCAAGTTTGTTTTAGTTAACTGGAAACACTGTCCCTACAAATGAAATAATAATTTCACTTCAACTTAGCAATAGTGTATGGTCGAAGTGAAATTATTGGTTCTGTTTCCCAGACGTGGTTTTCTTTATGAGCCTGGCTTTAATAGTTTAAACCTTGAAATTGATTTTTTTTTATTGAACAATTTCATGGGCAAGTTCTCCTTCCTGCACAACAAAAAAGAGCTTACAAAGCAAATTTTCATGAAGACTTTGCTTCTTTGAGATTGTTTTTTACTCTTTCATGGGATGGGATGTGGATGTCACTGACAAGGCCAGCATTTGCTACCCACCCTGAACTGCCCTTGGACTGAATGGCTTGCCACACCATTTCAAAGGGAAGTTAAGGGTCATCCACATTGCTATGTGTCTGGAGTCACATGTAGGCCAGACCAGATAAGGGCCGTAGATTTCCTTACCTAGTGAACCAGACAGGTGTTTACACCAATCAACAATGGTTTCATGGTCATCATGACTGAGACTAGCTTTTCAATTCCAGATTATTACTTAAGCAAAGTCCGCCAGCTCCCATGGTGAGATTTAAACCCTTGTTCCCAGGACATTAGCCTGGGCCTCTGAAGTCCAGGGACATTACCATTATGCCACTATCTCCCCAATGCACAGCAGTCATACAAACCGACATTCAAAGTCTCTGTTCCAGCGTAACTATGTTGAGTTTTTGTAATGATTCATTATCTTTCATCCATCATAACTGAATGACGATGGTGTTCTGATCAGATAAGGAGGAGCCAAACGGCTTCCCTCCTTACTCCTCCTCGTTTGACTGTAACAGGCATTTTGTGAAAAGAATATACTTGCCAATTCAGTGAGTGTTTAACTGTTTATGCGCTTTGATCATAAAATACACAGCCTATCTCCAGTCACTTGTAACTTATCACTGAAATAAACACTGCATCCCCCATACGCCTAACTCCAGAAGGCTGCTGGCAAACCCAATTGGTTTGCAGTGGGCTTAGGAGTAATGGTATCGATTGACTTATCAGTGAGCCTAATTGACATGCCACTTCCAATGGCTGGGAATCCCATGTTAGCCATTTCTGCTCCACGGCTTAATCGGAAGATGTTTTGCCCTCACCTGGAGACTGATGCGCATCCTCTCCCAAGATAAAGTAGGCCTAGCCGCCATATTTTCCACCACAGCAGGCTGCATTAAATACAGCATTTTGTATCTGTCTTCATGATAGAAGACATAAAAAAACTTTCTGGAAATAGGAACCAAAGATCTCGTGAAAATGAGTAACTTAGGGATATTTTTATTAGTAAGGAGAACTACTGGAGAAATTAATGGAACTTAAAGTCAACAAATCCCCTAGACCTGCATCCTAGGGTTTTTAAAAATGGTAGCTACAGAGATAGTGGATGCGTTGGTTTTGATCTTCCAGAATACCCTAGATTCTAGAATAATCCTCATGGATTAGAAGGTAGCAAACATAAGCCCACTATTCAAACAAAAGGGAAAGGAAAAAAAGGCACTATAGATGCGGGTAGCCTGACATCAGTAGGAAAGAGTGGTAGAATCTCTAATTAGGGATGTGGCTGTAGAGCAATTGGAGAACCATAATATAGGCAGAATCAATGCAGATTTATGAAAAGGAAATCATGTTTCACAAATTTTTAGGCAAGTTTTCTTGAGTTTTATTACACAACGCAGTATAAGTGAAATAAAAAGGGTATACAGCCTGTGATGGATGGTCACTTGGCTGGCTTCAGGCTGAATTCAGTGATCCTGCATCTTTCCCTCACTGGTCTCGGTGTTTCCGGTGTTGTGGTGATTTAAAGTTGAAGACAGCTGGTTTGGCTGTTCCCCTGGAGACAGCCATGTGGGGTCTGCAGCAGGGGAGGACCTAGGGGTGGAGTCACCCCAGATTTGGATTAAGTGAGGTAGCAGGCAGGTAAAATAACCACCGGCCGCAATGGCGGCTTTTCACATCATATCATCCCAAATCCGCCATATTAATTATGCAGTCCCGGGAAACATGCCATTTCCACGGCAGGCGGGCTCTCATTGCTCGCCACGGCATCACCTCATCGCTTCAACACACCGGGCACCATATTTAAAGTGCAGCCACGCGCACACCTCTCAGTGCTTCCAGTCCACGGCTGCTACAGAGAAGACATGGCCCCGAAAGGCAAAAAGACTGCAGCCCCCCGTTTCAATGACACATCCCTCGAGCACCTTTCGGACGCAGTGGATGTCCTCGCCCTGATGTCCTCTACCCTCGTTCTGGCTGCAGGATGGCAGCAACCTCATGAATCTGGCTTGGGAGAAGGTGGCAGCGACGGTCAGTGCCAATGACCTGCAAAAGAGGACAGCCACCCAGTGCAGGATGAATGGCCTCATCTGTTCCACCAGGGTAATTCACTCTTCTCATCACTCTCAACTCACACACTCACAAGCCCGTCACACATCCAAAGGGATCTCACACCTCAAGGGACAACAGAACTAACTCTCACACACACACACTCATATTTCCATCAGGCTCATACCCTCCTGAGCTCACATCCTCATC
Source organism: Carcharodon carcharias (assembly GCF_017639515.1). Lineage (NCBI taxonomy): Eukaryota > Metazoa > Chordata > Chondrichthyes > Lamniformes > Lamnidae > Carcharodon > Carcharodon carcharias. Next base: position 174,683,350 of record NC_054472.1, read on the forward strand.
CTGTCCCTGACTCTGCTCACCATGCAAACATTCCACGCAGTGCCATGCATCCTGCTCACACTCTCTTCATCTGTTTCCATGCAGGAGAAGCTGGCTCACATCAGCAGGAAGAGGTCCCAGACAGGGGGTGAAGTTGCCCACTTAAGGCCTCTCACTCACTTTGAGGAGTATGCCATCGTGGTGACTCATGAGGGCTTGGACCATGCCTGCGACAACAGTGGAGTCAGCGGCAAAGGCCCTCATAAGGATACTGTACAACATCATTCTTCTCTCAATGCAACTGCGAGTGCTCTATCTCCTGCTATTGACTCTGCTGCCATGCACTAATTATCCCTACTTTGGTTCACAGGGAGCTCTGCCAAGGGACTGACACTCTCTGCCAGCCAGTCCCTCAGCTCCATCCATGACCTCACCTCCAGCCAAGAGGACACACCCTCCATTGAAGAGCTGGAAATAAGCAGCCTGGAAGGCCCTTACCCATACCCTTCACCAATGCAGAGACATACACCTCGGTGGGACCTAGATCTAGAGCAGGCTCACGTTCACAATGTGATGGTCACCGCACAGACACATGTCCGCAGCAGCAGGAGGCAGGTTCAGCCGAGCTCCCTGGAGGACTGCTGGGGAAGAGGCATCTGGGAGGTCCGAGTCAGATGATGAGCCTCTGGATTTGGCCATCCAACTCATCATGGAGAATCAGTTGAAGGCAGGGAAACATCACACAGAGCTGTTGGAAGTCCTCAAAAGAGTGGCATGCTAGTTGGAGGAGTGCATCCGTCTGCTCTCTGATGAAGTGATAGCATGATTGGAGGTCTCCATGGGGAGGATGGCAGATGCCATGGAGACCCTGGTCCAGCAGAACGTGGAGATGTGTGCAGACCTGCACTCCATCGCGGAAGCCATGGCTGAGTTCCTGCAGTGACATCCCTCCAGGTGCTCTTTCCCCTCAAGGAGTCAGGCCGGGGCCCTCGGGCACCCAAATGGAGGAGGAGCGGCTGCTGGACACCCCTGGGTCATTCATTCAGGAATCCTTGGGGCTGTCCACTCCCTCTGAATCCCCTTTGCCTGTGACTCCCTCAACCTCATCCTCTTTTACTGCAGAGACAGCAGCTGGCCCACAGGAGGACAGCCTAAGCAAGATGGAACCCTCAAGGCCTCAGCTTTCCAGGGGATACACGCCAAACTCATCAGAGGTAACAGGGCTAATTATTCCACAGTCTGTCTCCACCCCTGCTGTCGATGTCAGTGAAGATCCTAGAAGAGGTAGTAGGCCTGGAGAAGTTAAATTCTGATCACAAGTGGTTGAACAGGTGAACACATTTTGTCACTTTATAATCTGAAAATATATTCACTTTGACTGAATAATAAGTAATGGTGTCTTTCAGCTTCATTGACAGGCTTCGCGAGTCCTCACATTGCAACCCGTCCACTAGCAGTTTAGCTGCATGCAGCAGGACCACGAGTGATTCAGGAGGGAGAAGTGTGTGTGGGGCAGGGCCTTTTGGAGCCTTGTGCGAACTCTCTCCCACACACACGGAGAACTTCGTCCATCACACTCATCTCACTGTCCCAAGCATTTTCAATGCTGCCTGCTGGGTTCCCTTTCAGTTGTCCATCTGAGCTGATCTGCATCTCCACCCACCCACTGACTGCGCTCCCATGCAGCACCTGCGCCCATCCAACAAGAGGCTCTGCTCACTTTTAATTTTGACAACGATGGTTGTCATCAAGTTTTTGATCAGCTCCCCTGTCCATTCCCCTCCCCCATGTCCTTCCCCCATTGCCTTCCCCCTGGCATCACTTTCCACTCCCCACTGTCACCTACCAACCTGAGCCCTTGTCTTCCCAGGATGTCCAGATAAACTGCGCATTCCCTACCTTCCCGAGAATCCCACCACATTCACATTGACATCCCTGACCTCCTCCTTCCCACCCCAGGGTCTGTGTTTGCCTCCAGGTCCGCACCAACCACCCTCACCATCCTTGCTACCACTACCGTTACACCCCCACCCGCCCACTCCATTGGCTTACTCTGCCCCCCTCATACTCACCGTTCCTTTCTACCACGTCCACGCTCAATTCACTCCCCAGGTGACAGTCATTCACTCCACAGTCCCTTCCCTTGCATGTTCACCTGGACATTTCCCCCTCCATCTCCCTTCTCCAGCCTTACTCCCTCCTCCCTCCCCCCTCCTAACTCCTTCCTGCCCCACCACACTCCCCACCCCCCCCGCCCCACCAGACACCATCCCTCCTCTGAACTCCCTCCTCCCCCCCCAAATTCCTTCCTTCCTTTCTCCCCCTAGACACCTTCCCCCGTCCGAACTCCTTGCTCTCTCCAACCCCTTCCACTCTCCAAACTCCTGTCCCCTCCAAACTCCCTCCCTTACACCTTTCTTCCCCTACCTCCCCATTGTCACATTCTCTCCTGTTACACCCCTCTCTAACATACTCCCTCCTCCTCCTCCCAACCTCACCCCCCCGGCACCTTTGTTCCCCACCCCAGCCCCAACCCGCCCCCCCCCCCAGTACACCTTCCTCTCCCAGTCACACCTAGACCTTCCTCTTCCAACCACACCCCCCCCCACCAATCACTGACCCCCCCCGACCCATATATCTTGCTCTTCCACTCACAGCTGGACCTTCCACCCCCCCCCCCAAACAAACCCCGACAATCATCTGTAGCAACCCATGGCTAAGACCGTGATGAACCGAAGCACACCTGAGACATCAAAGTGACCTCCCACCTTCCGTGAGCTGCTTCATGGCAGAGCCACATCCATGGGAATCCACCCAAGATACGATGCATGTGTCCCTCCAGGGTCCGGTGGCTGTAGGGCTCCAGCATCTTCTCCAGATGTCTGTGATCTGAGCAAGGCCCCAGTGATAAATCCCGGCTTCTTCACATCACACTTGTCCGGTTGTGTTCTGGCCTGGCGTGTTTTCCCAACAGTATAATGGTAAATCTGGTGTGGCGGGGGTGGGGGGGGTACAGTCAGTCAGGCCTTACTTTGCATCCAATTACCGGGAGGCAAAGTGGGTTCACATCGGCCTCTGGCAGGATTGGCGTTCTGCCAAGGCAGACCCCATCAAACAATCCCACTGGGCTTTCATGCTGGTGTGAAACTGATTTTTGGCTTACTCGCCATATTGTCCCCGCCCCCCCACCCGCCATGACACCCAACACCAACGGGGTGGGAAAATTCCGGCTTTAGTCTCTGTTTTACGAAGGCTCTGTTTTTAAAAGTTAAGCTCAGGCTTCCAGTCGGTGGATTAAAAATCTTCTTTTTCTTCATTCTTTCATGGGATGTGGGTGTCGCTGGTGAGATCAGCATTTGTTGCCCATCCCTAATCGCCCTTGAACTGAATGGCTCTCTAGGCCTTTGCAGAGGGCAGTTAAGAGTCAATAACATTGCTGTGGGTCTGGAGTCACATGTAGGCCAGACTGGGTAAGGATGGCGGATATCCTTCCCTAAAGGGCATTCGTGAACCGGATAGATTTTTACAGCAATCAATGATAGTTTTATGGTCACCGTCACTGAGACTAACTTTATAATCCAGATTTATTTATTGAATTCAAGTTTCACCAGCTGCTGTGGTGGGATTCAAATTCTGTCCCCAGCATATTAGCCTAGGCCTCTAGATTATGAGTCCAGCGACCTACCAAGATATCATCGTATCCCCCAAATAAAGCATGTTGACATAAAGGATGTTTTTGTGCCAATTGGTTTTATTATTTCAATAGGAACCACTGAACTGACCTTTCATTAGGCCAATAAAAGTTGACCTTTAGGGCCCCTTAAGTAGGGTTAAAGGGGTTATACCAACTACTCACACTACTAACTGGCAAAATAAAATCTCAGTGGTGTTTTAACATTTTTTTTAAAAAGCAGTAAAACTTAATACTCCATTCATTATTTTGAAAAATTCACACTGCATTAACATAACAAACAACAGCATTGTTAGAAACCAATAGCCGATTTGCTCTGAGCATTGTGCCTGCTGTTCAGTAGATTTGAATTTGCCCATAGACATTCTAGAAACATAGAAACATGGAAGCTAGGAGCAGGAGAAGGCCATTTGGCCCTTTGAGCCTGCTCTGCCATTCAATATGATCATGGCTGATCCTCTATCTCAATGCCATATTCCCGCTCTCTCCATACCCCTTGATGTCCCTAATATACAAAAAATTATCAATTTTTTTCTTGAATATACTCAGTGACCCGGCCTCCACAGCCTTCTGTGATAGAGGGTTCCACAGGCTGACCACCCTCGGAGTGAAGAAATTTTTCCTCATCTCAGTCCTAAATGGCCTGCCCGGAATCCTGAGACTGTGGCCCCTGGTTCTAGACTCCCCAACCAGGGGAAACATCCTCCCTGCATCCAGACTGTCTAGCCTGTTAGAATTTTATTCATGTCAATCAGATCCCCTCTCATTCTTGTAAACTCTAGCGAATATAGGCCCAGTCAAACCAATCTCTCCTCATACGACAGTCCTGCCATCCCTGGTATCAGCCTAGTGAACCTTTGCTGCACTCCCTCTATGGCAAGTATATCCTTTCGTAGGTAGAGAGACCAAAACTGCACATAATACTCCAGGTGTGGTCTCACCAAGGCCTTATATAACTGCAGTAAGACGATCCTATTTCTGAACTCAAATCCTCTTGCAATGAAGGCCAACATACCATTTGCCTTCCTAAGTGCTTACTGCACCTGCCTGTTTACTTCCGTTGACTGGTGTACAAGGACACCCAGATCCCTTTGTACATCCACATTTCCCTAATATATCACCATTTAAATAATACGCTGCCTTTCCATTTTTCACACCAAAGTATATAACTTCAGATTTCTCCATATTATACTGCATCTGCCATGTATTTGCCCATACACACAACTTGTCTAATTCACCCTGAAGCCTCCTTGCATCCTCTTTACAACTGACAACCCCACCCAGTTTTGTGTCATCAGCAAACTTGGAAATATTGCATTTGGTTTCCTCATCCAAGTCATTTATAGATATCATGAATAGCTGGGGCCCAGGCACTGATCCCTGTGGTACACCACTAGTCACCACTGCCACCTGTAAAAAGACCCATTTATTCCCACTTTCTTGTTTCCGGTCAACCAATTTTCAATCCGTGCCAGTATATTACCCCCAGTCCCATGTACTTTAATTTTTCCCACTAGCCTCTTATGTGGGAACTTATCAAAAACCTTCTTGAAATCCAAATACACCACATCCACTGTTTCTCCCTTATCTATTCTACGCATTACATCCTCAAAAAACACCAATGGATTAGTTAAGCATGATTTCTCTTTCATAAACCCATGCTGACTTTGCCTAATCCCATTAATGCTTTCCAAGTGTTCTGTTACCACATCTTTTATAATAGACTCTAGCATTTTCCCCACTACCGATGTTAGGCTAAGTGGTTTGTAATCCCCTTAACCCTACTTAAGGGGCCCTAAAGGTCAACCTTTATTGGTCTAATGAAAGGTCAGTACAGTGGTTTCTATTGAAATACTAAAACCAATTGGCACAAAAACATGCTTTATGTCAACATGCTTTCTCTGTTTTTTCTCTCCCTCCTTTTTTAAATAGTGGGGTTACATTTGCCACCCTCCAATCTGTAGGAACTGCTCCAGAGTCGATAGAATTTTGGAAAATGAGCACCAATGCATCCAATATTTCCAGGGCCACTTACTTTAGTACTCTGGGATGTAGATTATCAGGCCCTGGGATTTTTCAGCCTTTAACCCCATTAATTTCTTTAGCACCATTTTTTTTATTAATACTGATTTTCTTCAACTCCCCCCTCTCACTAGACCCTTGGTTCCCTAACATTTCCGGGAAATTATTTGTGTCCTCTTTTGTGAAGACAGAATCAAAATATGTCAATTCTTCTGACATTTCTTTGTTCCCCATTACTTCTGACTGTAAGCGACCTGCGTTTGTCTTTGCTAATCTTTTTCTCTTCACATATTTATAGAAGCTTTTACGTTTTCAGTTTTTATGTCCCCTGCAAACTTACTCTCATACTCCATTTTCCCCTTTTTGGTCTATATTTTTCTGAGTATTCGCACAGCAAGCTCCTGTCAACCAACTATCCAAAAAGCACAGCATCCTCTACAGGGCATTTATCAGCTGGGCAAACAGGACTAGAAATTGTGTGTCAGCTTAACCAATCAGATTCACAGGTCATTAATGAGCAACGCAGAGTCTGAACCAGGGAGTGTCAGTTAGAATGGTTCATTCAAAGTCAAATCAGGCACAGAAAGCGAAATAAAGAGAGGAAAAGAGAGTGTGAAATAAAAGAGACAGGAAGAAACCATTTTTTTAAATGTTTTTAATTAGATTAATTTAAGTTAAATGTAATTAATTAATAATTAAAGCTGAAGGAAAACGACTCCACACTTGTAAAAGTTAATTTTTAGTGCTAATGTGGTTAACTGACAGTAATCAAGACTTACCTGCCAGGGTGCTTACCTGTCCCTTCTCTGTTAGTTGACGTCCAATCTGTGCATAAATAACCGTGAGTTTTATTAGTCTGAACTTTATTTTACCGCAGCATCCAGTCCAATGTGTCTCACCCGAGATGTGATCTGAATACAGTAATAATACTGGTGCACTGAAACACTGAAAAATAAATAGCTATTAGTGGCTTTCAGGGCAGTAAATTCATTCGAGGCTTTGGCGATATCATTAATTAGCCAGTTCATAAACATCAACAGAGTCCACAAGGTTGAATTACAACTTGCACTCACTGTCAGCTATTAGTGATTCACCATAAAATGTAGTGAATGCATCTGCAATTTCTTTTCAGCACTATTCATTTTCTGACCTTTCCTATTCATACATGGTGGTCACATTGAGGTTCGAAGTGCAATTATGTTGTTTACTCAAGGCCCCATGATTGTTCAATGCTGCCCAATGACCCATTTCAAAAAATAATCTGAAGAAACAAAGGGAAACTGGCTGAAAGAAAATCAGCCTTGTCTTGGATTTCTAAAGCTGAACTCTATAATGATTTGATAAAAAATAAACATTGCACACATCTGAGCTGATGTCCTTTTAGTTAGAACAATAAAAATATGGACTCTATTCCCTATGTTCTTTGACAAGAGCTCTAGAAACCCATTCCCTTTACATATCTATACAGCCTATTTAAAATTACTTTGAAATACTTAAATAGAAGAAATCATATATTGCATGGAACTGTTTATTGATGCGTCCTCGTAAGCTGATATTGAGTAAATAACTTTTTGAGCTGCATTTCCAAAGTAATTCGAAGTATCTTAAAGACATTACATTTGTTGAACCCACTTAGCGTTAATTTTGAAATAGGCACTCAGTAAGTCTATCGAATGAAATACTGTCCCTTTAATAGCTTCAGAAATGCTGCCTAGTGAAGCAATGTTCCGATGCAGATTCTATTGGGTATTTAGGCTGTAACAGTTCTTCAGGCATTCTTGTTAGTTTCCAGTCATGCCATTAACAACTTTTAAACTGGACAAGTTGCTGAGTGTACCTAAAAGTTGAAATGATCTTTTCCATGTTTTAACACATAAAGGAATGGTAAGAGTCTAAAACAATAAAATGATTCAATCATAAGTGATGAATGATCTAAAATCCAACTGAGAACTGGTGAAAAATAGGTTCCAGTTGCCGATGATTATTTACAACCAAATGCTGTCAGCAGTCGAAAGCTGAAGTAAAGCCTCATCTCTGCTGCCCAAGCAACAAAATTTGTGCTTGGTCCCTGCTGAGAAGAAATTTTTTGACAATGATGTAGGCTGAAATTAACAGAGCATGAAGTGGCTCCCATGGGCAGGGCAGAGACATTCTGGGACCTGGATTCACATCCTTTATTTTTATTTATTCATGGGATGTGGGTGTCACCAGCTAGGTCAGCATTTATTGTCCATCCCTAATTACCCTTGTTCAGAGGGTAGTTAAGAGTCAACCACATTGCTCTGGGTCTGGAATCACATGTAGACCAGATTTCCTCCCCTAAAGGGTATTAGTGAACCAGATGGGTTTTTACAACAATTAGCAATGGTTCCACAGTCATTGTTACACTTAACAATTCCAGATTTTTATTGAATTCAAATTCCACCATCTGCCATGGTGGGATTCAAACCTGGGTTCATAGAGCATTGCCCTGGGTCTCTGGGTTACCAGTCCAGTGACAATACCACTATGCCACTAAGCCACCATCTCCCTGTCTCCTGTCCCCACTGGTTGTAAAGTCACACTGCTCAATCTCAGAATAATGCCAAGTGGATACTGGACTATAGCAATAAATTGTTTTTGATTTTATTCTAATTAACACTTAATTGGCAATCTCAGTCAGAGAGGTCATGCAATGGCTGGTGTGGGGAAATTAAGAGTGTTACACTGGTACAATTGTGGCAATATAGCCTCTAGTGCAATTTTAAAGGGTATGCAAGAGCTGGGAGAAGTGGGGATTTCAAAAGGAAATCTTTGAGGGTGACAGGATAAGTTGAGAAGCCTGTTAAATAAAAGAATCCAGGGTCCACAGCTTTATAAATTGAGGCTCAGGGCAGAATTTTACGCCTTGCGGGCGGGCACGCGCCCAACCTGATCAGGCATATAGTGCGCAAAGATGTCAGGCAAGGGTCCCGATGTCATTCAGGTCAGCAGGCACGTGCGGGTGTCAGAGCCATGCCTACAATCAATTAAAAGGCCACTTAAGGCCATTAGAAACCCTATTGAACCCAATTTTATGTTGTCCATGCAATTTCGCGCTCATCGCATGGTCAAAATGGGCAGGCGGGCAGCCCACATTTTGCAAAGCCTCATTCAAGAGTGGGATCAAAAGGCTCAGCAGCATTGCCAGTGTGAGCAGTGAAGAGTTTAGGAAATAGTTTGCTGCTGGTTGCTTATTTGAACTTCACAGCTTCATCTTAGTTCTGAGCTTCATTCTTAGCATTTCTAGGCTTCATTTCAGCACTCACTAGTGTCTTCAAAGCTCCCGGAGGATTTTGACAGTACGGACCCTTCTAGGTATCAGACAGCCTTTTGTTACCCTGGTAATGGGGGTTTCCGCTGGAGGCACCTCCTCTGAGGAGGAAGAGAGGCAGAAGGAACAGGAGGCCACGTGTCTCAATGCAGCTTCCAAGGGAGCGACCTGTGGGAGAAGAGGCGCAGGCACAAGGGGTGCAGGCCCAGCAGATAGTCCAAGGTGGAAGGGACCGTAGAAGACGCCACTATCCTGCTGCCAGGGTTTACAGGCGGTGATGCAGCTACCTCAACATGTACGAGTTGCAATGCCGAAGGAAGCTCCGCCTCACAAGGGAGACAGTGACCTCCATCTATCAGATGATTGAACCTGAGATCAGCTCCAACTGTTTGGGTGGACACCCCATGCCAGTGGCTCTGAAGGTCACAGCGGCCCTCAACTTCTTTGCCTCCAGGGGTCAGTGGGGGATCTGTGTGGAGTGTCCCAATCAGCTGTCCACATTGCATTAAGCTGGTGACAGAAGCTCTGTTCAAGTGGGTAATGACCTTTATTCATTTCCATGTGGATGAGGCCGGCCAGAGGGTTTGCAGTTATTGCTGAGTTCCCCTGTATCCAGGGTGCACACATGTGGCCATCAAGGCGCCAGCGGGTCAGCCGGGTGTCTACGTCAACAGGAAGGGATTCCACTCGGTGAATGTCCAGATAGTTTGTGACCACAGGATGCAGACGCTGCAAGCCTGTGTAAGGTACCCTGGCAGTTCCCATGACGCTTATATCCTCAGACACTCCCAGTTGCTGAGGCTATTCAATGCTCCAGCCCGACTGGATGGATGGTTGCTGGGTAACAAGGCTATCTGTTGAAATGATGGCTTATGATGCTGCTCCACCACCCAAGAACAGAGACAGAGCAGCGTTATAATAGAAGTCATGCCTCCACAAGACTGGTGGTAGAGAGGACCATAGGTCTTCCAAAGATAAGCTTCCGATGCCTGGACCGTTCAGGGGGAGCACCAAAATACCCTCCAGAGCTGGTGTCACTGATAGTGGTTGCATTCTGCGCTCTCCACAATCTGGCTCTGGCAAGGGGGGACCCACTGGAGGAAGAGGATCTTGACACAGCTCCACAGGCCACAGAGGATGAATCCAGTACTGAGTCAGAAGAGGACCACGGTGAAGAGAATGTTGAGGGTGTGGAGGCAGACCTCTGTATCCTTCAGGGAGGCAGGGAAACCAGGGATGCCTCAATCCAACGCTCCTTCAGCTAGGCGGCCAAAGATCTGCTTCCACCTCATTGCCAGGGCTGCCACCTCCATCCCGGATTCTGAAATGACCCTTTCATTTGAACCTAAAGTTCACTCAGTGCCTGTGCAATAAAGTTTACAGCCACTCATGTCCAGCATTACATACTGGCGTACGCTGCATCAAAAAATTAAAAAGGTGAAGCAGACTCAGGCAATGATGACAAAAACTAAATTTATGACGTTTTTACAATCCAAACAAATTAACATAACCTTCTCTGGTCTTCATTCCCAGACCAGTAAACATAAACAAAACATTACAGAACAGAAGATCACCCGTAACCAGTCCCTCTTGTGCTTTAAACTTACCTTTGTGAATGCTACATCTTGGTGTCCCTTCACCCACTCTGCAACCGCACCCCCCCCCGCCAACCCACCCACCTCACTGGCAGTGACATTGGAAACAGCCTGCTGACTGCTGTCCTGTTGGCCTTGATGACCTTGGCAGTCATCCTCTGGCCAGTGGAGCCTACACAGGCCCTGCCTGGGAGGGAGCGGCCAGTGCCACGGCTGGCGTCTTCCCCAGTCATCACAGCCTCATCAGGTGTCACGGTCAATGGCAGAGGGGCGGAGGAGCTGCTGCCATCATCCAGAGCACCCAGAGAGGAGCCCGCAGAGATGACAAGCAGCTCGTGCGCCAATGTCAGGTTGCTCTGGACCTCCCTGCTCACCATGGATGGATGGGCACCTAACTGGAATACTGGAAGCCTCATACATCTCCCACACTGGCACAGACCACCTGAGGTCAGTGCCCTGAGTGAGGGCTTGCAGGTCCAAGCACAACCCCAGGAACCCCTGATTTTGACCCTGGAGCTGTCTCTCTATGAGAGTCGCCATTCTCTCAATGGAGGAGGCAGTGCGCTCGGTCATGAGGGTCAACAGTGCTCATGCCCCGCATGGACCCCTCCACAACAGAGACCATGGCACAGAGACTCTCATGGATCTTTACCAGATCCTTCTGCACATATTGCTGGACATCCAGCATCTGCTGCCTGAAAGACGACTCCAGAGGTACATCATCTGCCTTCGGTTCAGCATCATCCTGATCTCCAGCAGCCCCCCAACTGCTGGCGCCCTGGGCACTCTCTACCTCTGCCTACTCCTCAAGCGAGTGTGAAGTGCCCTCACCGCTGTGCACCGACATTCTAGCTGATGATCTAATGCCCACCAGGGTGCTGGTATCTGTGCTGGTGCCTGGTTCAGAGAGCGGGAGTGACGCAGGTGCAGCTAAAACCCGGTGGTCCTCTGACATTGGGGTGGCTCTTTCGGGGCCTGCGATTGAGTGCGTGCTGGCAAATCTAAGGGAGAACAACCACTTGTCATTAGTTAAAGTCATCACACTGTCACTGTGCATGCCAGGCACCCTGGTGAGACAATGGAGATCTGTATCATAGTGCCATCATCTTTCAATGATCAATGGGGAATCCAGTTTTGAGGCTCCCATCAATGATGAGACAACGCAAGAATGTTTGTACCATCCTAAACTCTCAACTCTGTGCACTCCACTCTTACCTTCGTCTGACACCCCAGTCTCTCTGCAGCCGGCTAACCGAGGTGCGTGTCACCTCTCCAGCTCCAAGGCATCCTGCTCGAATCTGGTTAGGATTAGGAGGTCTGGAGGGCCTCTGCCTGTCCCCAACCTCTCAGTGTTGTTATGGCTCGTCTTCTCCTGAAAGGACAGAGGAGCATTGATTAGTCCACTCTCTACCTGCAGCGCCATTGCAGCCTGGCCAACCTCAGGTGAAGGACACCTGGCAGGGCACATCCAAGTCGTGGCCCTGAGCCACAAGGCACTCAGTCCAAGCAGCCAGGGCTCACCTCCCTGGCCAGCTCTGGTGTCATTGGCAGTTGGCACTCAGATTCTAACACTCCTGAACTTCACGGGGGCATGGCCAGACCTTGACACTTCACCACACTGATCCATGCCAACACGGCCATGGAAGGAAGGTCATTGATGAAGAAGCAGGAGATGGGAGGGCCTAGGACAGCACCCTGAGGAACTCCTGCAGCCAGGTCCTGGAACTAACATAAAAAATGAAAATGCTGGAAAAGCTCAGCAGGTCTGACAGTATCTGTGGAGAGAGAAACAGAGTTGATGTTTTGAGTCCACATGACCCTTCTTCAGAGCGAGCATACGGACTAGAAACGTTAACTCTGTTTCTCCACAGATGCTGTCAGACCTGCGGAGTTTTTCCAACATTTTCTGTTTTTGTTTCAGATTTCCAGCATCCACAGTATTTTGCTTTTATCCTTGAGCTGAGATGACTGACCTCCAACAACCACAACTATCTTCCTTTGTGCTAGGTATGGCTCCAAGCAGCAGAGAGTTTTCCCCTAATTCCCATTGGCTCCAGTTTTGCCAGGGCTCCTTGATGCCACACTCAGTCAAATGTGACTTTCTTGTCGAGGGCATTAACTCTCACCTCACCTATTACAGTAAGAGTTTTAAAACATGAAACATTGTCACATCATTCTTTTAGCTAGAAACTGAAAGTCAGAATTTCTTTTTAAAGGTTACTGGCCTCCATGACATATGGAGATGATCATAACATATAATTCAATGAACATGGGAAAGAAGGTTAGGTTAATTTCAACATGAAGGCTGCCATGGATTTGAGTTTCGCACGTCACTTGAACAATCAACTGCCAATCTTTTTTTGTAATACCATGTTCCCCAGTGACGTTTCCCATGATAAAATCAAATGGTACATCAGTGAACTATTCTGTTTGTTCCCATGAGTTTTTTTACTGTTTCAAGCAAATTATCCATCCAGCCAAACCCAGTCCATTCTAAGTGACATGTGAGGAGAAAAGTTTCGCAGGCTACGGGGAAAGGGAAGCAGGAATGTGAACTAAGCAATTGGATAGTTCTTTCAAGGAGCTGGCACAGGCGTGAGGAGCCCACTGATCTCCTGCTGTGCTGTATCATTCCATGATTGCATCACTACTAACCCCAGCAATTCGTCCAGGGTCAGCTTCACTAAAATATCTTTGGCACTCCCCCTGTGATTTTTTTTTCCAGGCATCTAATTGGGAACTGGTCACTGGGAGGCTGGGTATTGATGCGCTACTTTGAATTGTGTGTGCCTTCAGCAGCTTAAACAGCCAGGAATCATCAGGAGAACTTTGGATTTCAGGAAAGGGAAAGCTTGCCCACATTGACAGAGAAGGACAGTGAAGCCCAATGAAGACTATAATGAGGTTAAGGAGCTGAAACCAAAGTGAGCATCAGTGAGCAGGCGATTGCTGAGTGTCACTTGATAGCACTGTCAATGACATCATCCATGATGATCGTGAGTAGACTGATGGGGCAGTAATTTTTTGCATTGGATGTGCCCTGCTTTTTGTGGACAGGACACATCTAGGCAACTTTCCACATTGCCACGTAGATGCCAGTGTTGTAGCTCTACTGGAACAGCTTGGCCTAAGGGCACAGCTACTTTTGGAGCACAAACCTTCAGTGCTACAGCCAGCACGTTGTCAGGGCCCATTATCACCGCAGCATCCCGTGCCTTCAGCTGTTTCTTGATATCACACGGACCTAGATTTTATGCTGAGGCTAGGGTCCCCACACCCCAGTGTAAATTTCGGGTAGAGCCCAGCTATGCTTAGCCAGCTCGTCACACTTCAATTTTTCAGGTGATACCCCTTTAAATAGTATGAGGCGGAACTCCCATCCATCACCAGGAGGGTGTCCTCCCTCAAAGAGCTGCCAGCCAATCGGAGGCCGGCAGGTCTGCAAACCAGCAGCACCAACCAGGAGCAGTGGCTACTGACAGTACTGCATGTAGGCAACGGGAGTGGTCTTCAGCGATGGACCTGGATATTCGGGTAAGTCCAAGATCTCGCTAGGGCCAGGCCGACAAGCCCCAGTGAGGACGGGGTGGGAGGCATACTGGACATGACAGGGTGGATGTGGGGAGGCAAAACTGTGGAAGGCCTTTTTTAGGCACCGGAAGCCTAGGAAGAAGGTACCACCCTCCCCCCCCTGCCACCCACTCCGCATCCCCCTTCCCTTTAACTGACTAGCAGCCTGCAGGGTTAATCATGCTGAGCTACACTTTGGGCGCAGGCTTCTCCCACTGCCTATTTTATCAGAGTGGTGACCAGGTGAGGCCTTTGATTGGGTAATAATTGCCCAGTTAAGGGCCACAATTGGGCCACAGGCGGGCAAATTTCCCAACACCTCCCCAGCCGCCTGTAAAATCATAGAGGTAATGGGGGTGGGTGGGCCAACTGCGGGTATGCCAACAATGGCACAGCACCCTAATTTATGGGTCCACCCCCCCCCCCCCCCCCGATTTCCCACTTGCAGGGTGCCCGTAAGTTCAGTCCATGGACTAAAACAAATAGGCTGAAGGCTGGCATCTGTGATTCTTGGGACCTCAGGAGGAGGCTGAGATAGATCATCCACTTGGCTCTTGATCATCCACTTGGCTCTTCTGAATGAAGATGGTTACAAATGTCTTGTCTGATGTGCTGGACTCCCCCAACATTGAGGATGGGGACATTTGTGGAGCCTTCTCCTCTAGTGAGTTGTTTAATTGTCCACTACCATTCACGAATGGATATGGCAGAACTCCAGAGCTTTCATCGGGTCCATTGATTGTGAGATCGCTTAGCTCTGTCTATCGCATGCTGTTTCTGCTGTTTGGCACGCAAGTAATCATGTGTTATAGCTTCACTTGGTTGACACCTCATTTTTAGGTATGCCTGGTGCTGTTCCTGGCATGCCCTCCTGCATTCTTCATTGAACACCTTGACTTGATAGTAATGGTAGAGTGGAGGATATACCAAACCACGCAGTTTCAGATTGAGGTTAAATGTAATTCTGCTGCTGCTGATGGCCCATAGTGCCTCAATGATGTTCAGTTTTGAGCGGTTTATAGCCCCTAACAGTAGCTACACAGAGCAAAAGGTAAAAATCAAGAACTAATGGGGGCTGATAAAATGGTATTCCCACAAATTGTGGGAGATTTTAATCTTCATATAAATTGGGTGAATAAAATTGGCAAAGGTAGCCTTGAGGATGAGTTCATGGAGTGCATTCAAGACTGTCCCTGAGAACAATATGTTCTAAGGAACTGGCTATTTTAGATCTGGCAATATGTAATGAGACAGGATTAATGAATGACCTCTGAGTAAAGGATCTTCTTGGTAAGAATGATTATAACATGATGGAATTTCCCATTCAGTTTTGGGGCAAGAAATTTGGGTCTAAAACCAGTGAACCAGTGTCTTAAACTTAAATAAAGTAAATTCTAGGGCATGAAGACAGAGTTGCCAAAAGTGGACTGGGAAAATAGATTAAAAGGTAAGATGGTAGAGAAGCAGTGTCAGACATTTAAGGAGATATTTCATAATTGTCAACAAAGATATATTCCACTGAGAAAGAAAAATGCTTTGAGAAGGATGAACCATCCGTGGATAACCAAAGGTAAGGATGGTAACTGCTATTGGGAAAATGCAAAAATTCATTATTAATGAGGTAGTAACAGGACATTTAGAAAGTCATCATACAATCAGGCAGAGTCAACATGGTTTTGTGAAAGTAAAACCAGGTTTGACAAATTTATTAGAGTTCTTTGAGGATGTAACAAGCAAGGTGAATAAAGGGGAACTAATAGATGCATTGTGTTTAGATTTCCCAAAGGCATTCAATAAGGTGCCATATAAAAGATTACCACACAAGATAAGAGCTCATGGAGTAAAAACAAAACATGCTGCAAAAACTCAGCAGTTCTGACAGCACCTGTGGAGCGAGAAACAGAGTTAATGTTTCAAGTCTGTGTGGCTCTTCTTCACTCTGAAGAAGAGTCATACGGACTCGAAACATTAATTTTGTTTCTCTTCCCACTGATGTTGGCAGCCCTCCTGAGTTTTTCCAGAATTTTCTGTTTTTATTTCAGATTTCCAGCATCCACAGTATTTTGCTTTTATCAAAAGATCTCATGGTGTTGGGGGTGATATATTTTGGCTCACTAACAGGAAACAGAGTGTCTGGATAAATGGGTCATTTTTCAGTTGGTGAACTGTAAGCAGTGAAGTGCCACAGGGTTCAGTGCTAGGACCTCAACTATTTACGATCTATATTAATGACTTGGATGAAGGGACAGATTGTATTGTAGCCAAATTTGCTGATGATACAAAGATAGGTAGGAAAGCAAGTTGTGAGGAGGATACAAAGAGTCTTCAAATGGATATAGATAGGTTAAGTGAGTGGGCAAAAAATTGGCAGACGGAGTATAATGTGGGAAAATGTGATTTTGTCCACTTTGGCAGGAAGAATACAAAAACAATATTTTTTTTAAATGAAGAGAGACTGCAAAATGCTGCAGTACAGAGCGATCTGTGAGTCCTTGTACATGAATCATAAAAAATGTGCAGATACAGCAAGTAATTAGAAAGGCAAATAGAATGTTGGCCTTTATTGCAAGGAGGTAGAGTATATAAGTAGGGAAGTCTTGCTACTATTGTACAGAGCATTGGTGAGACTACACCTGGAGTACTTTGTACAGTTTTGGCCTCCTAACATAAGAAGGTGCAAGTAGGTGAACTCATGCCTCCCCTCTTACACTCCTAACTCTAAGGTTTGGCCTGAACCCATCCAGGTGGAGAAAATGGTCAATGCTCACAACTCACCCTTTTAATAGCTTATTGTAATATTGATAGACTTACAAACACCAGTACCCTGCTCCCCTTATGTTAGATCAGTACTTACAAATGCTGTTTACCATTGATAAACTTACAAACATCAGTACCCCTTTTAAGTTAAATCAGTATCATAGTCACAAACACTGTTCCTGTAACTTCTGAGTTGCACCCACACTTTTAGCTCTTGATTTGCTGCTTCTGTTCCAGCTGTTCCTTTAGCCTAGTTGTCCCATTTTAGTTCATCTAATTCCCTTATTAAACTTATTTTCTGAGAGCTCTATACTGTGTAGTGCTGCCACTGCTGTCAGCTGCTGCTGCTTCTCTTGTCTGCTTCGGCTGTTACTG
The DNA here is from genome assembly GCF_017639515.1 of Carcharodon carcharias. Classification (NCBI taxonomy): domain Eukaryota; kingdom Metazoa; phylum Chordata; class Chondrichthyes; order Lamniformes; family Lamnidae; genus Carcharodon; species Carcharodon carcharias. The sequence continues at coordinate 174,700,631 of NC_054472.1, forward strand.
CTTTCTGCTACTACCACTACTGCCCTTGCTACTAAAAACACACGTTTCTTAAAACTACCAAAAAAAGAATCACACCCATGACAACACTTGCTGCAAAACCTCACTCCAAATATGTGTCTTCTTACAGATTGTAACTTTCCTGGTTCATGAATAGTCCATCAATACATGAAGGCAGTTTCGATGGGGAAGACCTTGGTTATATCAGGTTGGTTTTGCTCTAATCAAAAAGTTCTGTGGTTTGTAAATAGTCCATTAACATATGAAAGTGGTTATGATGGAGAAGATCCCAATTATTATATCAGGTAGGCTTTGCTCTAATCAAAAAGTTCTCTGAAATTGGCATTTCCAAGGAATTTGGGGGCACATTCAGATGCAGTGAATCCAAATCTGTAGGCATTATTTACAGCTCCAGAGATAGTAGATGCAGACCCATTGTGTGGTCTGTTGGGCTGGTTAGTTCTCTCTTAACCAGTATATTGAAAAGGTCACTCATTGTGCTTATGTCAGGTTTTCAAGGTCCCATGGAATACTGGGAGGCAGAGTTTGGCCAATTTCTGGAAATTATCCATCACAAACAGCCGTTTTGCCCAACTTATTTGTTTGCTTTTAAATATTGGCTTCTTTTAAATTGAATGTGTTCTTGCTGAAGGACTGGCTACACAGAGATATACTTGTATTAGTTCAGAGAAGGTTCACCAGGCTGATTCCTGGGATGAGGGGTTTGTCTTATGAGAAAAGGCTGAGCAAGTTGAGGTTTAGAAGAGTGCGAAGTCACCTGATTGAATGATATAAGGTTCTGCTTGATAGGCAGATGCTGGGTTGAACTAGGGGACACACTATATAAATAAGGTATCACCCATTTCAAGATGGAGATGGGGAAGAATTTCTTTTCTCATAGGGTCATTAATGTTTGGAATTCTCTTCCACAGAGAGCGATGGAGGCTGGGTCATTGAATATATGCATATTTGATCAACAAGGGAATTAAGGGCTTTGGGGAGGTGGGGGTGGGGGTCAGGCAGGAAAGTGGAGTTAAGATCACAATCAGATCATCGGTGGACCAAATGGCCTATGCCTGCTCCTATTTCTTATGATCTTATGTTCAGGACGTTGGTCCTATTTTGGTGAAGAGGTAAAAACAAGCAGTGGAGAGTGCTGAAATACCATGAAGGCAATTAGTGCCTTAATGATCCTCCGGGTGACCATTCCAATTTCCAGCCTCAACCCCTTTACCAAGATGACATCTCACAGATTAAACAGGTGTTTTAGCTTAAGATCCCAACTTGTATACTCACAGACTCTTTAGCAACAAAAAGTTCCAGGGAAACTCTCTCCTGAACGGTTTTTAAGCAAGTTCAGAGCCAAAGGAAAGTGGTGGTGAGGAGGGGAGGAAAGAATAAATGGAAAGATCTACAATGGAGTGCAGAACAGGAGTGATTCAATGACAAAAAGGAAGGTGGGACAAGGTTAAAGAAGGTGGTAATGGGATAAGTAATGATACAAATTATGTACCTAGAGAAGCTGGAAATAGCTTTTATTTTATTCATTCACAGGTTGTGGGCTTTGCAGGCTGGACCAGCATTTATTGCCCATCCCTAAATGCCTTTGAGAAGGTGGTGGTGAGCAATTTTCTTGAACCACTACAGCCTGTGTGGTGTAGGTACATCCACAGTGTTGTCAGGGAGGGAGTTCCAGGATTTTGACTTAGTGGCAGTGAAGGAACGGCAATATATTTACAAGTCAGGAATGTGAGTGGCTTGGAAAGGAATTTCCAGATGGTGGTGTTCCCATGAGTCTGCTGCCCTTGTTCGCCAAATGGTAGTGGTCGCGGGTTTGGAAGGTGCTGTCTAAGTAAGCTTAGTGAGTTCCTACAATGCATCTTGTAGATGGTACACACTGCTGCCACTGTATGTTGGCGGTGGAGGAAGTGAATGTTTGTGGATGTGGTGCCAATTAAGTGGGCTGCTTTGTCCTGAACGGTGTCAAGCTTCTTGAGTGTTGCTGGAGTTGCACTCATCCAGGCAAGTGGAGAGTATTCCATCACACTCCTGACTTGTGTCTTGTAGATGGTGGACAGGCTTTGGGGAGTCAGGAGGTGAGTTACTCGCGCAGGATTCCTAGCCACTGGTCTGCTCTTGTTGCTACAGTATTTATATGACTAGTCCAGTTCAGTTTCTGGTCAATGGTAATGCCCAGTATGTTGGACATGCTGTCCAAGAAAATGGGAGAGGTGGTTCAGACCCAAAGTTATTATACTCATGGAGCAGTCTACGTTCTCACTATTGGTCACAATTCAGTGACCTTGCTGGGAAGTGCATGCTTGTGAGAACAACATTGGGCTCAGCTCCCTCAAGCAAATAACTTTCCAACATTCAAATCCAAGCATAATACATGGACTGGCTACTTGCATGGGAGTTGGGAGTAAGGGAAGGGGAAAACTTGTAACTATGGAACTAAACATCTGAATTAATCAGTATATTCAGTACAGGAATATTTTAAAACTGGGAGGTAGAGGAGAGAGGAAGCAGCTCATCATCCATCATATTTACAAGCAGTCACACAGTTCTGGCTTTTTAAAACCTTTCTGCCGGTAGTAGAGCAGGTGATAAATATAATGTACAGTACTTACCAACCTCCCACTGGTATTACAGGATGGATATTATGTATTGCATTAGCTGTTGTTAGTCATTACTAAAGCCTTTCGCAGCAATGGTACCCAAAGGAGAGGGCTCAAATGCTTACTTTACATCTGTCAATTACACTGAATATTCATGTAAAATACTTGGTCACAATGTCATAAACCACTGCTTCATCCATCAAGATCCCCTCGGAAACACTTCCTTCTTAATGTTCTATCACTGCTATGTTACAGAAATGTTCATTGCTCAATGATCTCCGTCAAAGGGCTACTTAATGTATTGGATGTCAACTTTTATGAGAAGTACAACTTACTGTAAATGTGTACTATTTCAACAGGGTTAATGTTGTAGAGTTACAATCCCCCTCAAAAGAAGCTTATATTTTCTGAACATTCAGCTATCTACCAGCGAATCTTACATGGCTTTGCACATGGTAACCCAGGGGATAGGGTCCCTTTTTTTACTTATCTCTCTTTCACATTTCCTTTTCCTCTGTCTTTCCTCTTCTGCTTCTGTCCCTCATTCTCTTCTGCTTCTCTCACCTGATAACTTTTTGTCTTACTCGCTTCTATTTATATTTCCGTCTGTTTCTTCTTTTCATCTTTCTTTTGGTTAGTAGAGGGTCAGTGGCACAGCAGGGAAAAAAGAAGCTGATGGCTGCAGGTTACATTTTGTGGAGGAATTTGCTTGAAAGATGAGGCTCTCGGGGTCCCCTTCCCAACATTCAAACTGCTCCCAAATTCTTTGCTCTTTCTTGCACCCCTACCACTTCACGTCCTAGCTAACCCCTCCCTTCTCCAAATCATCTCATTCCAATCACAATCCCTATTCACTTCGATCCTCACTGCTAAAGCTACATCTGACTCCTCCTCTTGGAGCTACCTGTTAAGCTATTGTACTCTTTTCTACCTATTGATGTATTCTGGTATCTTAACCTGAATTCATCATCCACTCCACCCCCCCCCCCCACCCCCCCACCCCCCCACTCCCCCACTCCTACTCACTCTGCACCAAGGGAAGGTAGAGAGAGACCAGAGGTCTCATCACTCTCAATATGTTTCTGTCCTCCCCTTCCAGCCTATCCCATTCCCTCAAAAATATTTCCTTTGCTTTCAAAATTCATATTTGCTTTCTTAAAAAATATCGAATTAGAATGAGTTGTCACTCAAAGTGGTGGTTTAGTGGTTAAAATGCTGGGCTGGAATCCTTGCGATTCTCAGGTTGAATCTTCCCCCATCCCACCCCCACCACAGTCAATAAGAGAATTGAATTGAAAAAAAGTCATTACAGAGTATAAAAGTAAAAAGTTTTGGTTACTAAATTTGCTGTGATAACAAAGATAGGTCGGAAAGTAAGTTGTGAAGAGGACTTAAGGAGTCTGCAAAGGGATATAGATAGATTAAGTGATTATGCAAAAATTTGGATGATGGAGCATAATGTGGGGAAATTTGAACTTGTCCACTTTGGCAGGAAAAATAGAAAAGCAGCATTTTTTTAATTGGATAGAGATTGCAGAACTCAGGGCTACAGAGGGATCTGGGTGTCCTGGTATATGAATCACAAAACGTTAGTATGCAAGTACAGCAAGTGATTAGGAAGGTAAATGGAGTGTTGCTGTTTATTCCAAGAGGAATGAAATATAAAAGTAAGAATGTTTTGCTACAGATGTACAGAGCATTGGTGAGACTGCATCTGAAGTATTGTGAACAGTTTTGGTCTCCTTATTTAAGAAAAAATATAAATGCATTAGCAGTTCAGAGAAGGGTCACTCAACTAATAGCTGGGATGGGGGGGTTATCTTATAAGTAAAAGCTGGACAGGCTGGGCCTATGTCCATTGGAGTCTAGAAGAATGAGAGGTGACCTTATTGAAACATAGAAGAACCTGAGGGGACTTGCAGGGTGGATGCTTAAAAAGATGTTCCCCCTTGTGGAAGAGTCTAGAACTAGGGGACTTAGGCTCAAAATAAGGTTATTGGGGGTAGGTGGAATGTGGAGTTGAGGCCACAATCAGATCAGCAATGATTTACTGAATGGCAGAGCAGGCCTGAGGGGCCGAATGGTCCACTCCTGCTCCTAATTCATATGTGTATTTGTTTGTTAATGAGAGACACTCTAACCTGGGTTACACATCTTGGAGAGAATTTGGAGTGGTAAACAGAATAAATTGATCTCGTAGAGGTTACCGACTCTGCTGTAAAAATCAGCACATAATTTATCCTCCAAAAAAGGCTCATCCTTTAAGGCCTCCCAGGAGACTGATTCACCTTGTGTAATTGGGAACATGGTTAATCCCTGCAACCCATTTCCCCAGACTAAGTCCACCACAAGTATTAACTATTATAGTATCAATGGTGGTAAGAACCGCAGTAAAGTATTCTGAGGGAATTATCATATCACTGAGGCCATTTTCTGCATGTCGACTGAAGCTTCCCTTGTGTACCAGTCTCATTAGTGTTTTAGAAATTCAGTCAGGACTTTTGCTGCTGGGTTTGTTCAGTTTGCTATCCTGGCTAATAACTAATAAAGCATGCATCGACAGGGCTGGTGGATGGGCAAAAGATACAATTAAGCCTATGTCACTACAAGAAGTGTCATAGAGCAGACCATAGGAACTCTTGTTCCCCAAAATAGAAGATGCAGCCCTGCTAGTCTCATGCTAGTCTCAACAATTATTGTAGCTTGCTGTAATCTACATAATAAAACAGTTAAAAAAAGCTTCTTGACTCCACAACTAAAGACACTGATGAAGAAAACAAAGATGGATTTACCTCTTGCCCCACAACATCAGAAGGATGAACAAGAAGGAGAAGATGTTGGGGAGATCAAATCAACAGTGCTGGCAACCAATGAAAGAAGGTTACCACAGTGCCTTCAATAAATAAAGGCCCATTCTCTAAATTTAGTCACTTCACAACTGTCTGTTCTTCATCCACAACCTTAGAAAGTTCCTCATTGTCAAAAAATTCTGCCAGATTCTTATATAAGGCAGAAGTTTATAGGTTTTTAATGTGCAGGAGCATGTGGATTTGAGAGCAGGTGGGGGGATAAAACCAAGGGTAACATATCATGAAGTCAGCTTGAACCTGCCAAATTATGCATTTATCTGCAGTATGTGAGGCTGCATGTGTTAAATCACCTCAGGAGAGGCACATTGTCAATTCCAATACCCGGATTTTGTGGTAGTAATGATGGCAAAATTGCCAGTTATCATTACTCTGTGAACCTGACAGCAACCTCTGCGGCCAGATTTAGAATGCAAGGTCGGGAACCTGACACCCAGATGAATTCCAAGTCCCAACCCTGTGCGTGAACTGCATCACTCTTGAGACTCTATGTTCAAATGCTAACACCCTAATTGGGCAGGAGGTGAACTCAGGGCCCAGTTTTAGGCCCCAAGGAGCTGCCTGCCTGGCGCCAATGGCAAAGGCAGGTGGCGGCCATGTTGGAGGCTTCTGCTGCCTTGCTAAGCAGCGAAGGCAGCTCATGAAAGGACCCAGAGGGTACAGACGTCTGAAAGACACCAAATCAAGGTACTGTGCTGAACCTGTCGCTAGTTGACCCCTCAAATTTCATTTAAACATAAATGGAAATAAATTTCTTTTCCTCCGTAGCAACCCCAATGGTTGTTCACTAATGTACATCAGACTATTCAGGATCGGTGAAATCAGATCACAAAATTGCTTTGCAGAACACCCCAGCCCCTTAACTAAGTCCTTAAGGAGATAAATTGGCTATTATTCAGTGGCAAGTGGGTCTCACATTCCTTACCCCGTGCCAGGCCTTTGAAAATTACAAACTTCCCCAGAGGCGCCGGGATCCTGAGACAACCTCCAGAACCACAATTTTCAATCCTGCCCACTCCGGAACCCAGCCGTAGACCTTTGAAAATCCTGTCCCTGGTTGGAGAATTAATCATAAAAATGCAGAATTTGCTGTCAGTGATTTCCGACTGGGATTCTCTTCAGGGATCGCTATTACTTCACAGATGGAAATCTTAGAAATCACTTTATTGTGAACTCTCATTTTTAATGCTCTAATCTCAAGGCACAAGTCAGGAGTGTGATGGAATACTCTCCATCTGCCTGAATGAGCGCAGCTCCAACAACACTCAAGAAGCTAGAAACCATGCAGGACAAAGCAACCCACTTGATTAGCACCCCTTCCACAAACGTTCGCTCCCTCCATCACCGATGCACAGTGGCAGAAGTGTGTACCACCTATAAGATGCACTGCAGCAATTCACTGACACTTCTTCGAGAGCACCTTCCAAACGCACAACCTCTATCAGCTAGAAGGACAAGGGCAGCAGGTGTATAAGAACACCACCACCACCATCTGGAAGTTCCACTCCAAGCCACACACTATCATGACTTGGAAATATATTGCTGTTCCTTCATTGTTGCTGGGACAAAATCCTGGAATACCCTTCCTAACAGCACCATGGGTGTGCCTACACCACAGGGACTGCAGCAGTTCAAGAAACTCACCACCACCTTCTCAAGGGCAATTAGGGATGGATTTAGGGAGAACATTACGGGGAACTTCTTCACTCAGAGTGGTGGGAGTGTGGAACGAGCTGCCATCTGACGTGGTAAATGCGGGCTCACTCTTAAGTTTTAAGAATAAATTGGAGGGTTATGGACTGGGTGCAGGTCAATGGGACTAGCGGAATAATATTTTGGCACAGACTAGAAAGGCCGAATGGCCTGTTTTTCTGTTCTGTAGTGTTCTATGGTTCTAATAAATGCTGGCCTAGCCAGCAACAACCACATCCCGGGCGCGAATAAATAAAAAACTGCAAAAAGTTAAGCCTTGTTGAATGAGGTGTGTAGGATTTTTAACAGTGTGCTGAACTCATAATATCACTGAACAGCCTCGCTAGCCCTGAAATCTAATAGTACATTTGTAGAATGTCAAATTTCCCCATGATGATTAAAATTCCATAGATTTTTAAAAATAGCTTTAAAAGTTTTTTTTATGATATTCCAGATTCTGCCTTAAACCCATGTGTATGTCCCAATTATTATTTTGCTTCTTGTACAATTTATAGAAAGTGAGTGACAATTGGTGCTTTTTATTTCCTGGTTTGCTATCTGTGAGAATTCTTCAATATAATTGGCTGCTAAGTCTGCTTGATGATTCATTGCTGCTGGACACCAGAAATAGCTGATGCCGAAATGAAATTAACACCAGAAAAGGGAAAATCCTCACCACAGCGATCACTAGATCTTTATGGGCATCTTTCTTCACAGTTAATGATAAGTGATATCACTTAGTCGCTAACCGCAAAATCCAGGCCATAATGTTAATTATTTAAATACAGCAATATTAACATGGCTTTTGCAATTTATCTGTGGATCCATGGGTTTCCTGATCCTCCTGGAATTAGCCAGTGAAAGCAAGGCAACAATGCAGTGACAAGTGAGAGGATGAAAATATGGCAGGCAAATATACCTGCCACCTACATTCTTGCCCAATTGAATGAAAGGTTTTGTTCACAGTATTTCTGCTGAGAGTTAGCTTTGGCAACTATTAAGGTTACTTTGATGACTTTGGAGTTTTGTCTGTCTGATCTTCACATTGGGTTCAGTCCTGTCAGATCAGCATGGTAGCCCATACTGCGTTACTCTGGATCTCAGATTCGGACTAAGATGTCCAGCACCAGCAGCAACCCAGCAGGAGCAGCAAGAACAGCAATAAATGCAGCAGGAACATCAAACCTGGCCCTTTATAGACCCGCACTCCTCTTCACAACATACTTTCCTACCTACCTTTGTGTCATCTACAAATTTAGCTACCATGCCATCACTCCCCTCATCTAAGTCACTGATATAAATTGTAAAAAGTTGAGGCCCCAGTACAGACCCCTGCGGGACTCCACTCATCACATCCTGCCTATCAGAGAAAGACCCGCAGAATCACAGAATAGTTACAGAACGGAAGGAGGCCATTCTGTCTGCACCGGCTCACTGAATTGGCCATTTACTTAGTGCCATTCTCCCAACTTCTCCCCATGTTCTTCCTTTTCAGTTAACAGTCTAGTTGCCTTTTGAATGCCTTGATTGAACCTGCCTCCACCACACTCTCAGGCAGTGTATTCCAGACCTTAACCGCTCACTGCATAAAAAGGTTTTTTTCTGTTATTGCTTTTGCTTCTTTTGCAAATAACTTTAAATCTGTGCCCTCTTACTCTAGATTCTTTCACAATTGGGAACAGTTTCTCCATATCTGTTCTGTCCAGACTCCTCATGACTTTGAATACCTATATCAAATCTCCTCTCAGCCTTCTTTTGTCCAAGGGAAGCAGTGGCAACTTCTTCAATCTATCTTCATGACTGAAGTTCCTTATCCCTGGAACAATTCTCATAAAGCTTTCCTGCACTCTCTCCAATGCCTTCACATCTTTCCTAAAGTGTTGCTCCCAGAACTGGATGCAATACTCCAGCTGAGGCTGTGTTAGTGTCTTATGCAAACTCCTTTCTCCTGTACTATATGCCTTTATTAACAAAGCCTAGGATACGGTATGCTTTATTAACCACTCTCTCAACCTGTCCTAACTTTTATGTTCCATTCCTCTTGTAATAAAGGATAGCATTCCATTAACCTTAATTCATGCTGTACCTGCATAGTAACTTTTTGTGACTCATGTACTAGAATGCCTATATCGCTATGGACCTCAGAATTCTGCAGCCATTCTCTGTTTAAGCAATACTCTGCATTTTTATTCTTCCTGCCAAAGTGAACAACTTCACAATTTCCTGCATTATACTCCATCTACTAGATTTTTGCCCATTCACTCAACTTTCTGTATCCGCCTGCAACCTCCATATGTCCTCTTCACAACATACTTTCCTACCTACCTTTGTGTCATCTACAAATTTAGCTACCATGCCATCACTCCCCTCATCTAAGTCACTGATATAAATTGTAAAAAGTTGAGGCCCCAGCACAGACCCCTACAGGACTCCACTCATCACATCCTGCCTATCAGAGAAAGACCCATTTATGCATACTCTATTTTCTGTCAGCCAGCCATTCTAATATGTTACCCCTATACCATGAGCTTTTATTTTCTGCAATAAACTTTGATGTGGCACCTTATCAAATTCCTTCCGAAAATGCAAGTGCAGCACGTCTACAGGTTCCCCTTTATCCACAGTACATGTTAGTCCTTCAAAGAACTCCAGTAAAATGATTAAACATGATTTCCCTTTCACAAAACCACGCTGACCTTTCCTAATTACCTTGAGTATCTCTAAGTGTCCATAACTTTAATGATCGCTTCTAACACCTTCCCCGTGACAGACGTCAAGCTAACTGGCTTATAGTTTCCCATTTTCTGCCTCCCTCCCTTCTTGAATAGAGGGATTATATTTGCTACTTTCTAGTCTGATGAAACCTTTCCAGAATCTAGGGAATTTTGGAAAATTAACACTAACACATCTAACTACCTCATTAGCACCTCTTTTAAGACCCTAGGATGAATCCATCAGGACCCGGAGACTTGTCAGCCCACAGCTCCATCAGTTTGCTCAGTACCGCTTCCCCAGTGATTCTAATTTCACCAAATTCCCCTATCCCTCCCACCTCTTGATTTACACCAATACTGAAATGTTTTGTATTCTCTACAGTGAAGACAGAAGCAAAATACTTGTTCATTTCATCCGCCATTTCTTTATTGTCTACTATTAACTCTCCCCATTGTCACTCTCTAGAGGACCAACACTCATTTCGCTTACTCTTATCCTTTTTAAATATTTGCAGAAAATCTTGCTATCTGTTTTTACATTTCTAGCTAGCTTCCTCTCATATTCTAATTTCTTTCTCCTAATTAATATTTTAGTCATTCTCTGCCGTTCTTTTATTCTGACCAATCATCTGACCTGCCACTTATCTTTGAGAAGTTTTATGCTTTTTACTTAATTTTGATGCTTTCCTTATGTTTCAGTTATACAGAGAATTGGTGAGACCACATCTCAAATATTGTGTGCAGTTATGGTCTCCCTATTTAAGAAAGGGTGTAAATGTGTTGGAGGCAGTTCAGAGGAGGTTTACTAGATTGATACCTGGAATGAGTGGATTATCTCATGAGGAAAGGTTAGACAGACTGGGCTTGTTTCCACTGGAGTTTAGAATGTTAGGAAAGGAAACAGTTAACTGTCAAGAAGTGTTTAAGTGGTAATTGTAAGTTAACAAGCTAAGTACTTCACTTGGTGTGTGTATAAAGGGAAAACAGATGATACAATGGGAAGAATTTTCCATGCCTGCTGGCATTGGGTGTGTTCAGCAACGTACTTATATTTCCAGAAAGTATTTGATAAAGTGCCACATCAAAGATTATTGTGAAAAATAAAAGCTCATGATAAAGGGAGTAACATATTGGCACAGATAGAAGATTGGCTGGCCAACAGGCAGCAGAGAGTAAGCATAAATAGGTCTTTTTCAGGTTGACAAGATGTTGAGTGGTGTGCCACAGGGATCAGTGCTGGGACCTAAACGGTTTACAATTTATGTAAATGACTTAGACGAAGAGATGGTTGGGATGGTTGCCAAGTTTGCTGAGGACACAAAGATAGGGAGGAAGGTAAGTTGTGAAGAGGACAAAAGGAGGTTACAGGCAGATATAGATAGGTTGAGTGAATGGGCAAAAATCTGGCAGAAGGAGTGTAATGTGGGAAAATGTGAAATTGTCCATTTTGGCAGGAAGAATGAAAGAGAAGCATATCATCTATATGGTGAGACATTACAGAGCTCTGAGATTCAGAGAGATCTGGGTGTCCTAGTGCTTGAATCACAAAAGGCTAGTATGCAGGGACAGCAAGTAATTAGGAAAGATATTAGAATGTTATAGTTTAGTGAGGGGAATTGAATACAAAAGTAGGGAGGTTATGCTTCACTTGCACAAAGCACAAATGAGACCACATTTGGAGTACTGTGTACAATGTTGGTCACCTTATTTAAGGAACGATGTAAATGCATTGGAAGCACTTCAGAGAAGGTTTACCAGACTAATACCTGGAATAGGTGGGTTGTCTTCAGAGGAAAGGTTGGACAGAATAGGTTTGTCTCCGCTGGAATTTAGAAGAGTAAGAGGCAACTTAATTGAAACATATAAGATTCTGAGGGGTCTTGACAACGTGGATATGGAGAGGATGTTTCCTCTTTTGAGAGATTTTAGAACTAGTGGTCACTGTTTAAAAATAAGGGGTTGCCCATTTATAATGGAGATGAGGTGAAATCTTTTCACTCAAGAGGGTTGTGAGCCTTTGGAACTCTTCCTGAAAAGGTGGTGGAAGCAGAGTCTTTGAATAATTTTAAGGCAGAGGTGGATAGATTCTTGGTAAGCAAGGGAGTGATAGGTTATCGAGGGTGGCCGGGATGCAGATTTCAGATCAGATCAGCTATGATCTTATTAAATGGTGGACCAGGCTCAAAGGCCTACTGCTCCTTGTTAATATGTTCATATGTAATATAGCGAAAAGGATAAGAATCGGTTTCACAATGTCATGAAACCAGTTTGCAATCATCCGCTCTGCCCATTATTTCCCGCCATTGGATTTGTAATACATCTGTATTTATTTATAAGCTCATTCTGCCAGAATCATCGGCCACACTGAATCATCCATCCACATCAGTGTGATTGCATGTTTCAGAACAGCAAATACAAGGCATGCATTTGGTGGGCTGCACTTCGAGGGAACTCGGAGGTGAGTACACAGTAATGTTGTGCAGTGCTTGCCAGGGTCGCCTGTTGGACTTCAAGATTGAAGCATGTTGGAGGGGTTGACAAGGGCTGCCCTGCATTTGAGGCGAGCTGGGGGGGCAGCAAGGGCTGCATTGCGACTGATGGTAGAGCACAAGCACACGCAGGATGGTGCAGAACGAAGTGCCAACGCATTAGGGAAACCTTGTCTAAAGTGTCCATTCCTCTGCAGCTGAGACAGTTTAGATGCAGCCACATTGACATGCTTGGAGTCAGGCCTCTACCTCATCTGCCTACTCCGAAACGCAGAGGCATGAAAGTGCCACCAAATGTTCCAGAACTTTTCACCCCTCAGGCACAGACTGTAAACTAATGAGCCTTTTAGCGGACTGCAGAACAATTAGACAACTGGGCACGTTGTACAATCTCCTTGTGAAAGCTGGCCATGGAGCAGTCACTGGTGGAGGCGCTCACAGCTTCTTGCAATGTCATCATCCCAATTTGGACCAGTTTCCCCATGGTTCAAGCTAACAGTGCAGCCTTGCAGTGCAGGTTAGGAGAATACCTGCACCTGAGCTGAGAGCACAGCATGCAGTCCAATGGGAAAAGCTGCCACCAGTTGGTCAGGTGGGGTGAGGCGGAGGAGGGTGGGATTTTGGATAGCCATGCAGCACACTAAACTCTGGCCATCCAAGTGGTGGCCAGCACTCTCTGGGATGCTTTAGGGGGCCTTCAGACTCAAACAAGAGAGGTTCTTGAAACACCCAAGCTAACATAAACATCTCTCTCTTTCATCCTGCAGGACAAGTACATCAGGATCAAGGAGCCTGGTGAACTAGCTGTATGCAGAGAGCGAAGACGAAGGAGATGAGAGAGACAGAGGCGCCTGGCTGCGCAGAAGGAGGAGCAGCACCTGAAGATGAAGGAGCGGCTGGGGGTCCAACACACGCCGCTGAAGAACCACAGTGAGCCATCACTGATCGGTGCCTAGCTAGACCCAGGGTCCATAGATGCTGTCTTTCATTCCTGCAGGTAACCAAGAACTGGTGTTGCCGAAGACCGCGCATGTCCAGGGAACTGGTCAGTCACATCTGCCAACTGCTGCACTTTTTGGTGCCACAAGAGATGGAGGGCATCTACTGCCAGTGGCCATGAAAGTGACCATGATGCTCAATTTTTACGCCAATGGCTCCTTTCAGGGCTCCACAAGTGACCTAGTGGGATATTGCAAGCCTCCATGGATGCCATCTTCACGAGGGTACACAACTTTATTCATTTCGCCCAGGACCAGGAGAGCCAGGATGCAAGAGCAATTGGATTTGCCCAGAACTCAGGTTTCCCACAGGTGCAGGGTGCCATCGACTGCACTCACATGGTTCTCAAATCGCCGGCGCAACAAACGGCCAACTATATCAGCTACAAGGGAGTCCATTCGCTGAATGTGCAGCTGGCGTGCGACCACCACAAACACATCCTGCAGGTCTGCACACAGTTTCCAGGGAGCGTCCGTGACTCCTACATTCTCAGTAGGTCACAGATCCTTGGAATCTTCCTGGGTCCACTGAGGCTGAGGGAATGGCTCCTCGGGACAAGGGCTCCTCGGGCTATCGGGATGCAGAAAATGAGGTTCCAGTGCCTGGACTGGCCTGGTGAAGCCCTGCATTATAGTCCTCAGAGGGTGTCACGCATCGTCATTGCCTGCTGCCCCCTTCATACCCTGGCACTGCAACAGGGAGAGGAGTTGGCTAAGGAGGAGACGGAGGAGATGCCCAACTCCTCCGATGAGGAAGACTTTGACAGAGATGAGGGTGACGAGGTCCTCGAAAGCGAGGATGACAGCAATGAGGCCATCGCACCAGTTAGACAAGGCAGGCCTGCTCAGGAGGCCCTCATAGCTGCTAGATTTGTGGAGGATGATGACGACATGCAGTGAGGAGCCCCCATAGATCTTCACATTGCGTCTATTAACATTTGACTCCTGTGTGGCTTTTGGCAACGCACATACCCTCTGTGATAAGGCTCCTGTCATGGAGACTCTGTGGAGGCCCTAATAGACGCTCAATTCCAGGAGAGTGATGATGACATGCAGTAAGGAAACTCTATAGAACTTCACATAGCCTCTGGGAAAGTCCAACTCCTGTCTGCCTGAGGGCAGCTCGTTTGCGCTCTGTGGTCAGAGTCATATCATGGAAATGCAGCCATGAAACTTAAAGTGCACCTGATTCTTTGTCCGTTTTCAGCACCTGACCCCTTCAGGAGCACAGCATCGAAATGGGGGCCAGTCCCACCTTAAAGGTGCTGAGAGCACACAGAGAGAATAACGGAACTCTGTGACGCCTGTCCACTATATTCTGGCAGCAATGACAAGCACTGCCGAGGTGCAGGCATCACTAATATGTCCAGAGAATGTGAGGCCAGACCATCACTTTGGTCTGAAAGCTGCACAATGAACAGGGAAGAGACCCTGGACTGAGACACCTGCCTTTATCTTGTGCAGGAACCAAGGTTTCACATCTAAGTGACACAAACACTGCTCATCAGAACAAGGAGCCATAGGCAGGGAGACATTCTTGGGAGTTTATTTACAATAGTGAACATTATGTACAAGTGATTAACACCCATGCCCGCTGCTACTACATCTTCTTAACCTTCCTAACCCTGCCGCTACGTGTTAGTGCTCCCTGATTTCCACAGTGGATGTGGAGGCAGCCTGGTGACTGTGACACCCTGTCTGTGATGACCTTGGCGGGTGTCCTCTGGAGGGCCGAGACCTGGAAGGCCCCAGCCTGCTTTTGGGGTCTGCTGTATGGCAGTGGCATCCTCCTCGGCCTGTGGAGCTGGAGCTGCTGGGTCACATGAAGAGGGGATTCAGATGGGCTGGACACTTCCGGAGTCACCTGGGTGGACGGCCCCCGGGTGTACACCTGTTGATCCTCCTCCCTACAGGTATCCGAGGGCCCCTGACTGACTACTTGAGGAGCAAGGATAGCTGGAGTGAGATCGAGCTGCCCCGCACCCCTCTCGCATGCACACTGTTGAAGGCCAACTATGGTGTCAACGGTGGAGTTCAACCCAGGAATGATGTCCTGGACCAAAGTCTCCATGGTGACCACCATCCTACCAGTGTTGACCTCAGTGCATTGGCATGCCGGCACTATCACCTCAGCCTGAATGCGTACGGACTGCTCTATTGTGCCTTGCAATCTGAGGAGTGCAGCGGACATCCCTTCTTGATGTTCCTGAGCTTGCCTTTGTAGCTCCAGCAACTGAGGTATGACCAAGTCCAGAGACTCGTCATCTGACTTGGACTCAGGAGATTTCTGGCCTCCAGCAGTCTTTTGAATGCTGGAGACCTGGGAAGTCCCTGCCTGCTGTGGATCAGAAAGTGCAATGTGCTCACCAGATCGTGATCCTGAGGCTACTGTAAAGCTAGGTCCCACCGAGGTGTGTGCCTCTGCGCTGGTGGAAGGTGTGAGTGAGCGCTGTGCTTGGACTTCAATGAAGGTGCCTTCAGATTCTTCTTCAGAGGTTTCTTCGGAACTTGATTGGAGGTCCTGGATCGTGGACTCTGTCGGCTGTTTCCCAGATGTGCCTGCAAAAGCAAGGAGAGGTAATCAGTGCATGATAGTGACCTGTGAAACAGGACATAACACTCACGGCATGGTTGTCTGGGAGATGTTGCACTGCTGGATCATCACTTGGTAGACCACCACTAACCTCACTGTCCGCACAGGAATGGTCCAGATCATGGCCGGCCA
The DNA here is from genome assembly GCF_017639515.1 of Carcharodon carcharias. Taxonomy (NCBI): domain Eukaryota; kingdom Metazoa; phylum Chordata; class Chondrichthyes; order Lamniformes; family Lamnidae; genus Carcharodon; species Carcharodon carcharias. The sequence goes on from NC_054472.1 coordinate 174,716,731, forward strand.
GCTGGATGGCTCTGTTTTCAAAGTCCATGAGGACCTTGATTTCAGGTATTCCTCCACCAATCTGCAACCTCTCCCTCTTGTTGTATGCCAGTTTCTGCTGCATGGATAAAAGATGGAGAGACTGTAAGCAGATGATAAGTATGCCTGGCATGTGTGGATAGTGGGTAGTCCCATGGATGGGATAAGGACAATGAAGGTGTGTAGGAGAGAGTGAATGATGTCCCTTGAACTGGCTGTGAGTGAGATCCCTATGGATGTGTGATGGGCTTGTGAGTGTGAGTTGAGAGTGAAGAGAAGAATGACTTACCCTGGCGGAATGGAGGACATCATTCATCTTTTTACGGCACTGGGTGGCTACCCTCATTTGTACGGCATTGGCGCTGACCACTGCTGCCACTGCATGCCATGCTGGATTGGTGATGTTGCTGCCCATCCTGCAGCCAGCACAGGGATAGAGGACATCACAGTGGGCCTCCACTGCATCTTCGTGGTGCTCGAGGGATGCACCATTAAACCTGGGGGAGCTGCAGTCTTTGTGCCTTTCCGGACCATGTCTTCTGTGCAGCAGTCGTCGGCTGGAAACATTGAGAGGTGTACGTGGCTGCACTTTAAATATGGTGCCTGGTGTGATGAAGCAGCGAGGTAATGGTGTGGTGGGCAAATGAGAGCCTGCCTGCCATTGAGACGCTGTGTTTCCCGGGAATGCTTTATTAATGAGGCAGGATTGGGATGATACAGTGTGAAAAGCTGCCATTGCGGCCAGCCGGTAAAACATCCTTTTTCCTGCCCACTACTGCACTTAGTGCAAATCTGGGACAATTCCACCCCATGTATCTATGGAAGTTTATGTATCAGAATACAACTCTGTTTGGAGAAGTCAGACTTGGTCTCTGTCTTTGTTATCAAGCAGCTATTGGAACTTAGCATAGAAGAATGAGGGGTGATGAACGGTATTGACAAGGTGGATGTGGAAAGGATGTTTCCTCTTGTGGATGAGTACAGAACTAGGGGGCACTGTTTTAAAATTAGGGATTGCTCTTTTAGGACAGAGATGAGGAGAAATTTTTTCTCTGAGGGTTGTGTGACTTTGGAATTCTCTGAATCAGAAGGCGGTGAAAGGGGGGTCATTGAATATTTTTAAGGTGGAGGTAGAGAGATTATCAGCAGTAGATGGGAATGTGGATTTTGAAACACAAACAGATCAGCCATGATCGTATTGAATGATGGAGCAGGCTCGAGGGGCTGAATGGCCTTCTCCTGCTCCTATTTTGTATGTTCGTATGCCACCTTCAATGACTTATACACATATACACCCGGGTTCCTCTGTTCCTGCACCTCCTTTAGAGTTGTATACTTTATGTTGTCTCTCCATGTTCTTCCTACCAAAATGAGTCACTTTACATTTCTCCGCATTGAACTTCATCTGCCACCTGCCCGCCCATTCCACCAATGTGCCTATGTCCTTTTCGGAGTTCTACACTGTCTTTCTTGTGGTTTACAGTGCTTCCATGTTCCATATTATCTGCAAATTTTGAAATTGTGCCCTGCACACCAAGTTCTAGATCATTAATTGATATCAAGAAAAGCAAGGGTCCCAATATCGACCCCTGGGGAACTTCACTACGAATATTCCTCTAGCCTGAAAAGTATCCACTAACCACTACTTTCCTGTCACTCAGCCAATTTTGTATCCATGTTGCTCCTGTCCCTTTTATTCCATGAGCTGCAACTTTGCTCACAAGTCTGTTGTGTGGCACTGTATCAAATGCCTTTTGGAAGTCCATGTACACCACATCAACAGCATCGCCTCATCAACTCTCTGTCACCTCTTCAGAAAAACTCCAGCAAGTTAGTTAAACACAATTTTCTCTTAAGGGGTCCATGCTGACTTTCTTTAATTAATCCACATTTGTCAATGCAGAGAAATGCAGGGAAATGCATTTGTCCATTTGACTATTAATTTTGTCCAGAATTATTGTTTCTAGAAGTTTTCCAACCAGCAAAGTTAAACTGACTGGGTTGTAGTAGTTGCTGCGCTTAGCTTTACACTCTTTGTTTGAACAAGGGTGTAACATTTGCAATTCTCAAGTCCTCTGGCACCACCCCTGAGTCTAAGGAAGACTGAAAAATTATGGCCAGAAATTGTGGAGAGAGAGGATGAGCGGACAGCTGCAGTTCACAGGAAGACATATACAGCACACAGAGCCTGCAGGCAGAGGATAAGCTTTTGCAATGTGTCAGAACTCCAGTGTCTCAGGAGGCTCAAGATCTCACAGTGAGTAGCACAAAAGTATATAAGACAGGAGGCTGATGGCTTATTTACCAGGGCCTGCAATTGTTAACTATTTGTATGACAATACCAGACAGAATGTGTGGAGACTTTGGTTTGTAGCTCTAGCTGGTTTCTTACAGGTAAAGGGTGTCATCGACTGCACACATATAATGGTTAAGGTCCCCCACCCCCGCCAACCTGATCATCCAAGATTCTTCATCAACCACAGGGGCTTCCATTCAATCAATGTACAGTTGTTGTTCAACCACAAAAAGATCTTTATGCAGGCATATACAAGATTCCCGGGCAGATGCCATGATGCTTTTGTCCTTTGTAGCCCAGCCTCCCTGATCTCTTCACACCATGAGGTAGATTTATCAGTTGACTTCTCAGAGACAAGTGATACTCACTTAAAATATGGCTGACAACACCATGAGAACCCCAACCAATGAACAATACAGTGAAAGGCAACCAGATGTGTCATTGAGCCAGCCATCAGATACAGTTCAGCCTGGACAAACCTGGAAGCGCCCTTCAGTAAGCACCAGCCGATCTGCAGAATGATCATGGTGTACTGCACCCTGCACAACATTGCACAGAAGCAAGGTTTGGGCCTGCAGGAGAAACAAAGGTAAGAGCCCAGATCCTGTACAGGTGATTTCGAGAAGGAGGACAAGGAGGCAGTAAGTGATGCAGCAATGTACCAGCAGCAGTACATTCCAGACTGTGATTCCAGAATGAGGCAGGGCTGCCTCATTATCGCGAGGTTCACTTAGACTCCCGCCAGTCTATCCATCTGACAAAAACTACTTTCCCCTTCCCACCCCAATTCCACTCACAGGAAACAATCCTGCAAGGAACTAAGCATCCCTTTCACATCCCCCTATTGCTTGGTGTCAGTTCATGTCTTACCATTTATCACAAGCGAAAAGGCAACAAGCAAAAATGAGTAAAAAGGGTAAGTGATGTGTACTAATTGCCATTCCGCTCCCTATACCTGCCCAAATCTTCAACTGAGCCTGTGAACAAATGAGCAGATTCACAAAATGTGTGTGCTATCACATAAGAGTATAAAGAATAGGAGCAGGAGTAGGCTATATGGTCCTTTAAGCATGCTCTGCAATTCATTATGATTATGGCTAATCTTCTACACCAATTCCACTTTCCTGCCCACTCCCCACATTCTTTAGAGCCCAAAAATCTATTAATCACAGTCTGGAATGTACTCAAATGACTGAGCATTCACAGCCCTCTGAGGTAGAGAATTCCAAATATTCACAACCATCTGAGTGAAGAAATTCCTCCTCATCTCAGTCCTAAATGGCCACCCTTCATCCTGACACCCCTATGACCCCTAGTTGTAGACTCTCCAACATCTCTCAGCATCTACCCTGCCAAGTGCTCTGAGCATGTTATGCTATTATAGCACTTTACATGACAAAGTTAACAGCAATCCTTAACCATTTAAAACTGACTTACACCAGTTGCGAAAAATCAACTTCAGCATTTCATGAAAAACTGTAGAAAATCAATAACAAGATGACAAGAGTATCTGCCTTACTTATTGGGCCATCAATAAGATCCAGGATGATAGGAAGTAGTTGCGGTACTTTCTAGAAGTACCAAATTATAAAGGTTGTTGTATCTGAACATCACATTGTTTCAATAGAATGGCAGGAAGTCTCAATGTAAAAGCATTTCAAGGTCACATTCACTAAAGCTACTGAGGTTAAAAAGCATTGCTCCGAACAGGAAAGATGTCGTCTCATCTGCCCCAAATAGTCTCCTGGGATCCATCACTTCAGCTATTAGAAAAAAACTAAACTGGGTAATGTTTTGTGTTCCCTGTGATGAATAATATCCTACCTGAAGTGATACAGCGTAGTGATAATCCAAAGTAGTCTACAAAGATATAATCTGCCTGCATGTGATGGAATTTCTGACACTAAAGAACATGCTGTTTATTCTAAGGCTTACAATGTAGTTTGACTTTGCATTTGTTCTTCTAAAGTTTTCTCAAAGGCATTTGCAAGAGGCACCCATGGTTGTTCCAAAAAACGATCTTGGCTGCAAATTTTCCCAATAAAGGTAAAACTAAATGCCATGGGTTAGCTTCAGTATGTTATCAGTTGTGCTTCAGTGGGTAGTGTGTTTGAAGGTTGTGACTTAGACACCAGAGACTGGGCACAAAATCTAGGTTGACATTTCACTGCAGTATCACTACAAGCCTTTTTTTTTTTCCTTTTTACATTATTTGCCCATTTAACTAATGATTGGAAGAAAAATGTATAAATTTCCTACCTGCAAAAAAGGAACTTTGTTTTGTAGCTGAATTCTTTCCCCTTGCAGAGGTACAACACCATCTTGGGTTCTCTATTGTTATCCTCCCAGCTGATGTAGGCTATAAGCTCCCTGATAGTAGCTATACTGTAGGACAGAGAATAAATCAGAAGATAATGAGGGTATGTAAAAAAGGCAGTACATTAATCATGACTTTAATCTTCATGTAGATTGGGAAAATCAAATTGGCACATGTAGATATGAGCAAGAATTCATAGAGTGTATTCAGGACAGTTTCTTCGAACAATATGTCGTGAATCCAACCAGGGTTCAGGCTATTTTGGATCTGGTAATGTGTAATGAGGCAGCTTTAATAAATGATCTCAGAGTAAAAGATACCCTGGGAAACAGTGACCATATTATGGTAGAATTTAGCATTCAGTTTGGGAGTGAGCAACTTGGGTCGGAAACAACTGTGTTAAATTTAAATAAGGGAATGAGGGCATAGTTGGTTGGAGTGGACTGGAAATGGGGATTAGCAGAAAAGATGGTTGATGAACAATAGCAGATGTTTAAGTAAATAGTGCATGACTCTCAACAAAGATATAGCCCAGTGAGGAAGAAGGGTTCAAGCAAGGGGATAAGCCAATCATGGTTAGCCAAGGAAGTTAAGGACAGTATCAAATTGAAAGAAAAAACATACAATGTAGCAAAGATTAATGTTAAGCTAGAGGATTGGGAAAGTTTTAAAAAACAACAAAAGTTGACCAAAAAAAAATAAAGAGGGAGAAAATAAACTTTGAGGGTAAACTAGCAAGTAATATAAAAATGGATAGTAAGAGCTTCTTTAATTATATGAAAAGGAAGAAAGAGGTGATCATAGAGAATGAGGCTGGGGAAATAATAATGGGGAATGAGGAAATGGCAGAGGAGTTGAATAAATACTTTGCTCCAGTCTTCAAGGTCGAAGACACTAATAGCATTCCAAAAATACTAAATAATCAAGGAGAAAAAGGGGGGAGGAAATAAATACAATAATTATCAGTAGAGAAAAAGTATGAGGGAAACTAATGGGGCTAAAGGCCAATAAGTCCCTTGAACATGATAGATTGCATCCTAGGATATTAAAGGAAGTAGCTACAGAGATAGTGGGCGCTCTAGTAATAACATTCCAAGAATCCTTAGATTCTGGAAAAGTCCCAGAGGATTGGAGAATAGCCAATGTAACACCCTTATTCAAAAAGGGAAGGAGACAAAAAACAGGTAACTATAGGCCAGTTAGCTTAACATCTGTCATTGGGAAAATGTTGCAGTCTATTATAAAGGACATAATAGCAGAGCATTTAGAAATACATAATGGCTTCATGAAGGGGAAATCATGCCTAACAAATTTATTAGAGTTCTTTGAGGAGGTAACAAACAGGAAAGATAAAGGGGAACCTGTAGATGTAATATATTTGGATTTCCAAAAGGTGTTCAAGAAGGTACCGCACAAAAGGCTACTTAATAAGAAATGAGGCCATGGGGTTGGGGGTAGTATATTAGCATGGATAGAAGATTGGCTAACTAATAGAAGACAGAGAGTTGGGATAAGGGGGGCATTTTCGGGATGGCAACCTGTGACTAGTGGAGTGCCACAGGGATCAGTGCTGGGGCCTCAATTATTTACAATACATATTAATGACTTAGATGAGGGAAGTGAATGTACTATCGCCAAGTTTGCGGATGACACAAAAATGGGTGGGAAGGCAAGTGGTGAGGGTGACACAAGGAGTCTACAGAAGGATATAGACAGGTTAAGTGAGTGGGCAAAAACTTGGCAGATGGAATATAATGTGCGAAAATGTGAGCATATGCACTTTGGAAGAATAGAGGAGCTGAATATTATTTAAATGGAGAAAGACTGCAGAAGGCTGCAGCATAGAGAGATTTTGGAGTACTTGTGCATGAAGCCCAAAAAACTAACATGCAAGTTCAACAGGTAATAGAGAAGACAAATGGAATGTTGATCTTTATTTCAAAGGGAATGGAGTATAAAAATAGGGAAGTCTTGCTAAAACCATACAAGGCACTAGTTAGATCACGCCTAGAATATTGTGAACAGTTTTGGTCCCCTTATCTAAGGAAAGTTATACTGGCATTGGAGGCAGTCCAGAGAACGTTCATTAGGTTGATCCCGGGTATGGAGGGATTTTCTCATGAGGAGAGGTTGAGTAGGTTGGGCCTGTACTCACTGGAGTTTAGAAGAATGAAAGGCGACCTTATTGTAACGTGTAAGATTCTTAGGGGGCTTGACAAGGTAGATGCTGAGAGGTTGCTTCCCCTTGTGGGAGAGTCTAGGACCAGAGGGCATATTCTCAGAGTAAGGAGTTGCCCATTTAAAACAGAAATGAGAAGGAATTTCTTCTCTCAGAGGGTAGTCAATCTGTGGAACTCTTTACCACAGAGGGCTATGGAAGCTGGGTCATTAAGCATATTCAAGGCTGGGATAGACAGATTTTTAATCAGTAAGGGAATCAATGGTTATGGGAAAAGGGCAGGAAAATGGAGTTGAGGATTATTATATCAGCCATGATCTCATTGAATGGCGGAGCAGGCTCAATGGGCTGAATGACCTACTTCTGTTCCTACATCTTATGGTCTTATGATGTTACTATTGGACAAATCAGATTCCTGGGCGGAACCTGACTTGATAGATCCTTTCTCTTATTTTTTGTTTAGAAACATAGAGGGCAGCTACTAAACAGAATCATAGGAATCTGCTGATGAACTGCTAACAAAAGAATAAAACATTTATTAAACAAGAAAAATATGAACTATATTACACATGCCTTCATTCACAAACATACCTTAACAGATGTATACAGATTCATAAGAATAACACAAGATACAAATCTATCTTATACTCTAATGTTCACAGTGAGTACAGTCCATGTAAACAACAGGCAACCTGTGGTCGGGCACACCACACACACTCTGAAACCGAGTGACAGGTACCACCCAAAGCAGATGCTATGGATCTCTCATCAACTCCCTCCAAACTCTCATCACACTGTGAGCCAACTGGTCTCACGGAAACTCTTGTCTCTCACACAAGGGTTTCCAATCTCCACTCTCGCAGAACTTGCCTTGGAATCTTCTCCCCAAACTTTGTGAGCTTTCTCTCAGATATCTTCAACCTTCAGGGTCCCGATCTCTCCTTCCAATGTTCCTCTTCCCTGAATCGCCACATGCATTCAAGCTTCACCTTCCATGCAATCTCCCAGATACTCAGCTGTGCCAACAGGCATCAGTGCTTTACAGCCCATAGTAAGGAGCCACCCATCTTTGCCTGTCTCGTCTGTTCTGGCTTTTTGCAAGCCCACTCTGCGTTAATTATGCTCCCTGCAGATTTCTCGAGCCTTTTCCTCTACTGAACAGGATCTGTTTCCAACTCTTGTCCTTGCTCATTGACTTCACTGTCTTCCTGGGACCTACTTCTGTCCAGTTCCCTGGTTTTCAGGACTTTCTTTTCTTTTAGGAAATTTGTTCTCTGCCGCTCCCACTCTCGTGTCTGGCTTCTTCTGTGCCTCTCTGTGTCGTGGTGTTTTTGTTCTGAGTCATCTGATCTTCTTCTTGCCCTTTTTCACTTTTGTTTTTGTTTCTTCTTCTGCGTAGGTGCAGGGCTCCCTTTTTAAAAAACGGAAAAAGATCCAGCTGTGCATGTGCGCAGGGCCGTTTACTGGCTTCAAAGCGTGAATCCCGACCAACTGCACACGTGAGGCCATTCTTCAGCCCGCACATTGGCAGCACCTGAAATCGTCAAAAAAAGAACAAACTGCTCATGTGCAGCAGTTCCAGGTTCGGCGCATGCGCAGGAACCACTGTGGCCCATTGGGAATTGTAGTTCCCAACTCGGCGGGCCCAACCTTCACTTTTTAAAGGTAAGTTCTTTTCTTTTCCATTTCTGGGGTCTGTAACACTATTCCATTGATATTAGAGACATGGCCCATTTACAACTCCTATAGGCCGCCATTGAGCTCAGTCCTAAATGTGAATCTAAAACCATTAGAGAATCACAATAGTTACAGAACAGTGGAAGGACATTTGGTCCATCATGCCTTTAACAGGAGCTATCTATTCCAGTCCCACTTTCCTGTCAGGAAAATTCAGTATCGGACAAGCGCAAAACCTCTTCTGGAGGTCCCGGGCATCACAGATGCCAGCCTTCAGCCAATTCGATTCACTCCATATGATATCAAGAAATGGCTGAAGGCACTGGATACTGCAAAGGTTATGGGCCCTGACAAAATTCCGGCAATAGTACTGAAGATTTGTACTACAGAACTTGCCGTGCCCCTAGCCAAGCTGTTCCAGTACAGCTACAACTCTGGCATCGACCCGGCTTAATGGAAAATTACCCAAGTATGTTCTGTATGCAAAAAGTGGGACAAATCCAACCCAGCCAATTACCTCCCCATCCAGCTACTCTCCATCATCTGTAAAGTAATGGAAAGGGTTATCAACAGTGCTATCAAGCAGCACTTGCTTAGCAACAACCTGCTCACTGATGCCCAGTTTGGCTTCCACCAGGGCCACTCAGCTCCTGACCTCATTACAGCCTTGGTTCAAACATGGACAAAAAAACTGAACTCCCAAAGTGAGGTGAGAGTGACTGCCAAAGGCCGCATTTGACCGAGTGTGGCATTAAGGAACCCTAGCAAAACTGGAGTCAATGGGATTCGGGGGAAAACTCTCCACTGGTGGAGTCATACCTAGCACAAAGGAAGATGGTTGTGGTTATTGGAGGTCAGTCATCCCAACTCCAGGACATCACTGCAGGGGTTCCTCAGGGTAGTGTCCTTGGTCCAACCATCTTCAGCTGCTTCATCAATGAACTTCCTTACATCATAAGGTCAGAAGTAAGGATATTCACTGATAATTAGACACTGTTCAACACCATTCATGACTCCTCAGACACTGAAGCAGTACATGTCCAAATACAACAAGACCTGGCTAATACCCAGGCTTGGGCTGACAAGTGGTAAGTAACATTCGCGTCACACAAGTGCAAGGCAATGATCATCTCCAACAAGAGAGAATCTAACCATCGCCCCTTGATGTTCAATAGCATTACCATCACTGAATCCCCCACTATCAACATCCTGGGAATTGCCATTGACCAGAAACTGAACTGGACTAGCCAGATAAATACTGTAGCTACAAGAGCAGGCCAGAGGCTAGGAATCCTGTGACAAGTAACTCACCTCCTGACTCCCCAAAGCCTATCCACCATCTACAAGGCACAAATCAGAACTGTGATGGAATACTCTCCACTTGCCTGGATCAGTGCAGCTCCTACTCAAGAAGCTTGACACCATCCAGGACAAAGCAGCCTGCTTGATTGGCACATCCACAAACATTCACTACTCCACCATCAACGCACAGTAGCAGCAGTGTGTACCTTCTACAAGATGCACTGCACAAGATTCACCAAGGCTCCTTTGACAGCATCTCCCAAACTCCCAACCACTTCCACCTAGAAGGACAAGGGCAGCAGCTAGATGGGAACACCACTACCTGGAAGTTCCCCTCCAAGTCACTCACCATCCTGATTTAGAAATATATCACCTTCCTCTACTGTTGCTGGGTCAAAATCCTGGAACTCCTTTCCTAACAGCACTGTGGGTGTACCTATACCACAAGGACTGAGGGGTTCAAAATGGCAGCTCATCACCACCTTCTCAAGGGCAACCAGGGATGGGCATTAAATGCTGGCCCAGCCAGCAAAGCCCACATCCCATGAATGAATAAAAAAATTCTAAAATCCATGTAATTGAAAATATAATTTTATTTCCAAAATGCTACAAATAAATCAATAATTCATTTTGCACGGTTTCTAACTCCAATTGTTAAATCTGTTATCACTAAGTGTTTACATGTGAAATTATTTTTGTAACTGATTTATGAAACAAAATGTGTTTTATCTGATTACATTTTAAAATGTATTTTCTCGTACCTCTTCAGATTTCTGGTTGCACTGACCCACCACTCCCTTACTATGCGGTCAAGCAAGATCCACTTTGGCTTTGAGAATTCTCCATTGGTAGAAGCCATCCTTTATTTCAGGATTTTTCCATCCTTCTGCTTCAAGGATGTTTCCAAGCGTGATACAAAGGCCCTAAACATTGATTATCCTAACTTGGAATCATTAGTTGATGACAGAGGAAAATAGCGACACCTCCTGTGAGCTGACACACACCACCACAAGGACCAGTGGCTACAGCGGCTTGTCAACCGGTTCCAACACCAAAAACAACCACCCACAATGACACTTGGAGGTGTCATGTCTGGCACTTGTGGCAGAACCTGTCTCTCAAGGATCGGCCTCTTCAGCCGATGCCGTATGAAGACACCCCATCTGAAATGGATTGTTTGCTGCATGTCCATCATCTTTCATAGATGGAAGGATGCCAACGATTACATGGACTTGGATGGGTCTCCCTCACCCCTGCTGCTCCCAACAGCCAGACGATCATCACCCAGACCACACAACCGGGGTCAGAACCCTCCACACAATCAAGAAGTAAACGTCTTCCATAAGCTGCAAAGGTCATTCAGTTCTCAATTAGTTAAAAACTAGTAAGGATCTTTTTGTAAACAGTATGAACGTAGAGGAAAATAGAAGGAATGCTGGTCTGGAGCAGACTAAATTTAATACAGTTGCTTTTCTAATGTTCTTTAAAATATTGATCAAGTAGAGAGACTGGGTAGATGAAGGTATTGCTATTTATTATTTATGCATATGCATCTCTCTATGATTTCTCTGGAAAATACACAACACATAAATTGATCTTTTGCTCCTTTTTTTTAATTGCATTGCTGTCTTTCCACTTTTATATGCACTTTACAGTTAATTATCTCCGTTTCTGCTTGCCCGATTATTATTACCCTGTACAAGGTTATACTATCTGTTATCAATCTGATCCTAAGAATGCTTCTATGCTATAGGGCATGTTTAGAGAATTGGTGAGTGGATGTAAGTTATACTGCTGACTCTGTGTTGTTCTCTAATCCAGTGACAGAGCTTTGCTCATCAGTTGCTTTATTACTAACCCCAGCCCAGATAAACAATTTTCCATAGTATTGATGAAGTGTCACTAATATCCAGAGTAATCATCATTAGGGCTGTTCTGTGCGCAAATGATAATTTGGCATCCAAATGTCAGGCTCATGGGGAGTAGTTGGGCTGAATTTGCGCTGTGGTTTATGTATTTCTATGTATGTTGGAATTTTAACAAAAAATTAACAGAACAGTCAACTCCCTGTTAACATGAAGATAAATGGTGGGCATTTTTTCAACTTAGTCTCAGTTGTGTTTATGTGATAATTGAGAGCAAAGCTGGCCACACCCATTAAGCTATCATATATCCATCTAAGGTAGAAACAGAGCCTTGAGCAAAATTGTAGTAGTCAGTCTGGTGGAAGTCAGCATGAAGATAGCACCTAGTCAGGACAGTAGATATATACATAATTATGTGTTATTAATAAACAGTCATTGTTCAACCATACAAGCCACTAGATCTCTTCACGAGACAACGTACAACAATGGCCACAGTGTAGCAAATGCTACAATTTTGCTCAAGCCTCTGTTTCTACCTTGGGGTAGATCCCCATGTGACTCTCTACACCATTCACTTGGGTGGTACTGTTTCCCCAATCCCACATTAATCCTTACAGTCCTGAACACCCTAATACAACACTTCCCCCCAAGTCTTTACCCAAATATACTTACAATAATATTTACATGCTACCCATTCACCCCTGGTCTCTGAATTTACAGATTCAGGTGGCCTGGAGGCCTTACGATCTCATTCTTTTAAACTTTGGAAGAATGGTAGTCTCACTGCTTTGGGCTGACTTGGTTGGTCTGGAGTTGAAGTTGTAGTACTGATGTTTCAAATACTCGGGTGTCAACATCTGGTTCGCTTTCTGTGCTCCTTGGTGTTTGTCTTCCTTGGTCGGATACCTTGGGTTTATCCCTCTCCTTCCAGAGGGAATGTTCACTCCATTCATCGATAGAGTGGACTCACTCAGGTTTTCTTTTTTGGTGGAGTCGGCCATTTGTGTCCTGGAAGTTGAAGGCTTACTTCTCTTATGTTTGAATGTTCCTCACCCTTGAAAAACTGGAGCATGGCATTAGAACCAGACCTACAGGTTGGGCTCAAGTGCACTTGTGCCTCTCTGAGTTTCATAGTGGTGAGTTAGTGTTCGCTACTCTCCAACTCCAGGATCATGTTGTGTGTATGAGTTTGAAGATCCAGGTTCGTTGCTGTAGCTTTTCCTTGTTCTGTGACAGCAACTGCTGACTCTGAAGTTTGGGCTCAACCTTCTCCTCTGTATCTGCTGTTTTCAGTATGTTGGTGCTCATCCAGAGGTTTGGCTGGTCTGACCGAAGAAGGGTATCTGCCATCTGCCAAGGAGCCAGAATAACTGCCTCTGCAAAGAGTGAGGACAATTCCGTACTGAAGTCCCAGTTGCGATCATCAACATTGGTGGACTTCTCGGGAGTCTCCAATTCAGTGGTGTGGACTAGGGATTGTTTTAACATCTTCTGCCATTTTGAGAAGGATGAGGGCAACCCAGGCGTCTGTTCAGAAAAGAAAAGGGTTGATTATGAATGACATGCAGAATTTCGATTGTTTGCTTGTTGCCTTACTGGAGTGGCTCTCGAATCATGTCTAGGACCACATAGCGGTGTGTATATCGTCCATAGCCAGAGCCATGGTTCCTGATCTGACAGGATTGTCACACTGGCTTCTGTGTCTAACTTGAAATTTGTGAGGTACCATTTACAGATATGTCAGAATTCCAAAATGTGAATCTGGGATCCTTAATTTCTCTCCAGAAGCATTGTTGGACTTCTTCTTTGTGTGGCTCATATATCTCATGGACTCATTTGGGATCCTCCACACATCTTGAGGTTTTAGACTTACACATCTTTCCAAACTAGGAAAGTTTGGAGGCTGCAATGAAAGCAGTACATGGTGATTGCTGGACACCGTTCATGCCTGTGAGATCTTTTGGGACACAGCGCTGACATGACCTGCCACTATCTTGTATTTTGCTTGGGTATTGCTTTTTTTTGCCCTGAAGTTCCCTTGCCTTTTTGTCATTTTATGAGCTGGGGATGCTCTGTACCACGGTTTAACTTCACTATGCAAAATAGATCAGTTTTGCTGGCAAACTTCTGATTGAGTAGGTGTCAAAGGATTTCATGACCACTTCAAAGTTATCGCAGATTCACTTATTCCTTGCTTGGCAATCAGCTGTTGGACCTACTGAATATAATAGTGTATATACTTGTTAAGCCTCTGCTTTCTTAAAAATCTTCTTCTCCAAAATGCCAAATTTTGCGCCTGGTCTTAGCCTTCCATCTGCCTTAATTGATCTGGCAGTGTTGATTTACCATCCATGGTTATAAATGGCACTGCAGTAATCATTTTTCTTTTTTCTTCCCCCAATTGTTGGGATTTGGCAGGCTCCCAGCATGGTTTCGGAGCTGTTTTAACCTTCAACGATTCTGCAGGAACTTGTTTTGGCCAGCCTAGTTGCTTTCCTGAGCTTGGAGAATGGAATTAAAGCCAATTTTTTTGCTCTGATTTCTCTTTAAATTTTTTCTTTCGTTCGCGCCCGTGACTCTGGATGCAGGCTGTAGCGTCTTTCAATGCTTATTAAAACGATTGGTCTGCCAGTGCTGCTTAATTATTGCACCGAATTTAAGAGATTAGTTCAGCCTTTTTTGGAATTTGCTCACCCTGGTTAGGTCCTTTGACTTTGCTTTCAATCAGGTCTCGCAACAGACCTCCATGTGCACTGGTGGAGTTCTTTTCTGCTGTTCAGTGGATTTTTCTTCTGCCCTTCAGCCTCCACACCAGTAGTGGAGCTTCTTAGGCAATCTCCAGCTGTGTATTCAAGGTCATCAAGTTAGGTACACTTCTCTCAGGTCAGACCGCAGTTTCTTTACTTGTTTATTCTTAGGGATTTTGGGCTGCCGCCATGTTGTAAAGTTATTAATTGTTGCATGAAGAGGTCTAGAGGCTTGTATGGTTGAACAATAGCTGTTTATTAATAACACATAATTATATACATATATAAAGACGCAGTCCTGACTAGGTGCTATCTTCATGTCAATTTCTACCAGACTCACTACTACGCTCTACTACTCCCATGTGACTCTCTACATCATAAATGTGAGTGGTACCATTTTCCCAGTCCCATATTAACCCTTACAGTGCCAAACATCCTAATACCACAACCATTATCACCTTGCTCTTCGTGGGAGCTTGTCATGCACGAATTGCCTGCCAAGTTACAACAACGACCACACTTCAAAATTACTTCACTGGTTGGAAGACACTTTTAGACATCCTAAGGTCATGAAAGAGATTGGATAAACACAAGTCTTTTTTTCTGTTTCTCTTATAACCCCAAAAAACTCACATTGTAAAATGCAGCAAACAGGTACTTGGGTATACAAAGTCAAGCCCCTACAATTGTTGGATATGTGAAGGGTGCACCCTCATGACGTGATCTCAGCACAACTATTCAAAAGGCATGAAGGCATTTGCAGGAGTTAGGAGCTGTGCAAAGAGACAGCATAGCTTAAAGATAGAATTATGACAGTCATAGACTGTGCCCCGGTTTAACAATGCATCATTGATGTATTGCTGGATGCAGTGGGAAGTCAGAGAGAGATCACCTTACCCAGTAACGGGAGGAAGAAACCTGCTACCATGAAGGTATGGTTGGAGATGGCTGAGGAAGTCAGCAGCATGACCATTGTGATCCAGTCCTTGGCCTGGAGCAGGAAGCAGTTTAATAACTTAACCAGGTCAGGGAAGCTGAATAAAGTTGCATCCAGTAGTACACTATAAGAACAAATGAAATAGGAGTAGAAGTAGACCATTTGGCCCCTTGAGCCTCTGCTCCACCATTCAATAAGATCATGGCTGATCTGTTAGTTTTTCGAGTTCCACATTCCAATCTACCCCCCAATAACCTTTGATTCCTTTGCCTAACAAGAATCTATCCACTTCTGCCTTATAAATATTCAATGACCCTATCTCCACTGCCTTCTGAGGCAGAGTTCCAAAGTTGCACAACCCTCTGAGAGAAAAAGAAATCTCCTCATCTCTGTCCTATAAGGGCGACCCCTAATTTTAAATTAGTGCCCTTTAGTTCTGGACTCACCCACCAAAGGAAACATCCTTTCCACGTCCACCTTGTCAAGGCCTTTCAGGATCTTGTATACTTCAATCAAATCACCCCTCACTCTTCTAAACTCCAGTGGAAACAAGCCCAGTCTGCCTGACCTTTCATTATAAGACAACCTACTGATTCCAGGCATCAATCTAGTGAACAATCCTCCACTTACTCTATCTTGTCAAGAGCACTCATCGCTTACTTTCTAGGCACTTCCTCACCTCCTCATCCATCCACCACTACCACTTAGCCCAATACATTGTGATGTATCTGCCTGATGGTCACTCTCACCAAATACAATGTACCCATCAGGTTAGCAAGTGTCCTTACAGTCACTCATAGGTCCAGTCTTTACCCACTACAGGAGAAGAGAGCACAATACCTAAAGCAGAGGGAGAGGGCTAGAGGCAGATTACCACAGATTGTGCAGCTGGCAGCTTCAGAAGAGGAGGGAAAGGACATCAGTGGCATCTCAGTGTCTCTAACCATTGGAGGGACTTCACAGCTGCCTGGTGACAGAATTAAATATCTCTGACCCACAGCCTTTGTCTCCTAACAGCCTTTGTCTCTTAACAGCAAGTCCCCTTAAGTGGACTTGCAGATCCTGGAGCTTTGAACGCTGTAGGACAAAAGCATCGTGTCAACTCACCAAGAATCTGGTACAAACCCCCATGGACCTTTACTTGTATTTGCACACCAGCTACGTATTGATGGAATGAAATCCCATGTGGTTGATCTATTGGTTTTCAGATTGCTATGTGTCTGCATTCAATGTTACCTGTACTGTTGGAATGCCCAACAGTGATGCGAATCTGGCCACTGGCGTTGCAGGGAAAGTTGGTATAAGATGATATCGTGGCAAACATCCATCATCTGCTATATGTACTTATGGGAAACCAACTGAGAGACTCTCAATATCTCCCCAGTGATGCCCTGGAAGGAAACAGGCAAAGAAATGTTGAGCACAGTGACATACACCGATAATTTGTGGCCATCAGGGAGCAACTCTTTTTCTAGGAGGCTGCAGGTGTCTGGGACCATTCTGATTTGCCAACCTGACTCCTCAAGAGGTCAAGAAAGCTGAGCCTGTTCTGTTAGGTGAGCTGGAAGATTTCAGATTGGCTCGGCAGCTTCTAGAGCCTGCTTGCTGCCCTTAATTGGGCAGTGAATCCTTAAAACCTTAAATTTAAACAGATTCCCACTGGAAGAGGGCCCATGACCTGAAAACAAACCTGGCTCCTGTTTCCCACCTTTGTGGGGAAAATTCAGCCCAAAATGTTTGACCAGGTACTATGGCAGAGAAACTTGAGTGAGCAACCCTTTGAGAGCTCAGTCTCCATTATTACTGCTAATTGTGGAGTTGCCGTTACTAAAGTTGTTCTTCAAAAAAAAATCAATGTTAAATGATCTGAAGTGGTTTTATTGCAGTCTTGAACAACCATGAATCAGTGAACAATATAATTAACTAGAAGTCACTGAGATGGAGGCAGCAATTGCAGGAGCCTGTAAATATGCACAGAGCACAGAGCAGACAGGCAATTAGGAAACTGGCTACAGCTGGAATATGTGACTATTCATGTTAGAATCAATAGCATTGTGGAGTCACAATAACTCTTATAAGCAGCTCTACAATCTTGCTGCTTGTCAGATGGACAGGACGATGTTTCCAGTTTTCAGCAGGAAATGGGTTGGCAGAGGAGCCAAGTTACAGGTGTACATCGCTGGCATTATTCATGTTTCATTTAATGAGGGAACTAATGTCACTCCCATTCTGCTGAAAAGAATACTGTCTGCCATAATCCTGCGCATTTTTATAAGTAAAATGGTAGCTTTAGAACGAATAGTTAATATTAGATGTATATTTTGGTATTAAAGAGAAAATTGATTCAATTGGCAGATTAAACAGAATGGCTTTCAGTCAATAGGTATCAGCCTCGGAAGAGTGAGAAAATTCCTCTTGTGATTGGTGCATGTTTTTTTCACGTTGTCAGGACAAATGCAGCACGCAACTGAATCAGAGAACAGCTCAGACTCATATCCTCTGGAACTCATGTCCTCATCCTGTCCTTGGCCTGAATTTTTCCCTCGTCGGTCACACACGATTGGTGGGCCTGGGAGCGGTCATGAAACGAGCCCTCGATCGCGATCAACCGACCAAAATGGGTGCTGGACAGCTCAGCGCTGCTGTGATGGGGGTGGGAAGAGTGCAGCTGCCGAAGTCACTGCGGGCATGAGTGGGCTCTTCAAGAGAGGTCCCTGAAAGCAGACAGCCCAGACAGTCCTTGTGGAGCGAAATATCACACGAGTGCGCAATGACATCGGAGTGCTCGCCCCAATGTCATCTCGCGCGATTTTACACCTGTTCGGAGCCTTTTGCAAGCACTCCCCCACACACGTGGGTTCTTCCTGTATCACACTCAGCTCAATGTCCCAAGAATTTACAATGCTGCCTGCCGGGATTCGCTTTCAGTTGACCATCTCAGCTGACCTGCATCTCCGCCCACCCAACGATCACACTCCCATGCAGCACCTGATTTCACCCACCACGACTCCTTCCCCTCTCCTCACTTTCGATTTAGCTAGGATGATGGTAATACACTGTTTCATGCGCTCCCCCATTCTTTCCCTTCCCCCAGTCACCCATTTCCTTTCCCCCATCACTGTCAACCCCCCCCCCCCCCTCAACTGCTATCACCTTCCACCTCCCTCCGTGACCTATCAGCCACAAACCTTTTCTTTCGGCGTTGTCCAGGTGAACGTGCACATTCCCTACCTTCCCGAAAATCCCACCCCCAACCACTTTAACCTTCCTGACATCCTCCTTCCCACCCCCAGGTTCTGTGTCTGCCTCCAAGTCCCCACCAACCACCCTCGCCATCCCTTCTACCGGTACCCTCAAACCCTCACCCTCCCACCCGACCACATCACTCTGACCTCAGGCATTCCCTCCATTCCCTCATTCCACGCCCACCCTCAGCTTGCTCCCCAGGAGACAGTCATGGGCTCATCAAAGCCCTCCCTTGAACATCCACCTGGACAGACACTTTCCGGACTTCTTCCCTCCCTTGGAACCCCTTTCCCCCCTTGGAACTACTTCCTCCCAGGAACTCCTTCCCTCCCACCCGGACTGCCCCTGCTCAGTCCTTCCCTGCACCCCTGCCAGCCCCCGGACTCCCCCCAACATTAGTCCTTCCCCCTTCCCAAATCCTCCCTCCAGCATTACTCCTTTCCCCTTGCTGAGTCCTTCAGACATCCTTATTTCTTACAAGGGGAGGTGATGGCATAGTGGTACTGTCACTAGACTAGTAATCAAAAGATGCAGGGGACCTGGGTTCAAATCCCACCATAGCAGATGGTGGAATTTGAATTCAATAAAAAATTTGGAATTAAAAGCCTAGTAATGATTGTTCTGATGCTGTATTGTTGTAAAAACCCATCTGGTTCACTAATACCCCTTTGAAGAAGGAAATCTGCCATATTGGCCTACGTGTGACTCCAGAGCCTTAAATGCTTTCAAATTGCTACAAAGTCACAAAAAGGAATGAAACCAGATAGGCCACCCAGCATCGACCTGGGCACTGGAAATGACAATGGCAATAAACTAGCCCTGTCCAACCTGCAAAATCCTCCTTACTAACATCTCAGGGCTTGTGCCAAAATTGGGAGAGCTGTCTCACAGACAAGTCAAACAACAGCCTGACAGTTATCCTCACGGAATCATACCGTACAGATAACGTCCCAGACACCACCATCACCATCCCTGGGTATGTCCTGTCCCACCAGCAGGACAGACCCAGCAGAGAAGGCGGCACAGCGGTATACAATCGGGAGGGAGTTGCCCTGGGAGTGTTCAACATTGACTCTGGACCTAATGAAGTCTCATGGCATCAGGCCAAACATGGGCAAGGAAACCGCCTGATTACCATGTACCGCCCTCCCTCAGCTGATGTTGAACACCACTTGGAGGAAGCGCTGAGGGTGGCCAGGACGCAGGGGTGGGGAATTTCAATGTCCATTGCCAAGAGTGGTTTGGTAGCACCACTACTGGCCGAGTCCTAAAGGACAAAGCCACTAGACTGGGTCTGTGGCAGGTGGTGAAGAAAGCAACAAGAGGGAAAACCATACTTGACCCCATTCTCACTGACCTGCCTGCAGCAGATGCATCTGTTCATGACAGTATCGGTAGGAGTGACCACCGCATAGTCCTTGTGGAGACAAAGACCCGCCTTCACATTGAAGATACCCTCCGTTGTGTGGCACTACCAACGTGCTAAAAGCGATAGATTTCAAACAGGTCTAGCAGCTCAAGACTGGGCATCCATGGGGCGCTGTGGGCCATCAGCAGCAGCAGAATTGTACTTGAACACAATCTGTAACCTCATGGGCCAGCATATTCCCCACTCTACCATTACCATCAAGCCAGGGGATCAACCCTGGTTCAATGGAGAGTGCGGAAGGGCATGCCAGGAGCAGTACCAGGCATACCTAAAAATGAGGTGTCAACCTGGTGAAGCTATAACGCAGGACAACTTGCATGTCAAGCAGCAAGTGATAGACAGGGCAAAGCGACCCTACAACCAACGGATCTGATCTAAGCTCTGCAGTCCTGCCACTTCCAGTCATGAATGGTGGTGGACAATTAAACAATTCACTGGAGGAGGAGCCTCCACAAATATCCCCTTCCTCAATGATGGGGGAGCCCAGCACATCAGTGCAAAGTATAAGGCTGAAACATTTGCTACAATCTTCAGCCAGAAGTGCTAAGTGGATGATCCATCTCGTTCTCTTCTGGGTGTCCCCAGTATCACAGATGCCGATCTTCAGCCAATTCGATTCACTCCATGTGATATCAAGAAACGGCTGAAGGCACTTGATACTGCAAAGACTATGGACCCTGACAATATTCCAGCAATAGTACTGAAGACTTGTGCTCCAGCACTTGCTGCACCCCTAGCCAAGCTGTTCCAGTACAGCTACAACACTGGCATCTACCCAGCAATGTGGAAAATTGCCCAGGTATATCCTGTACACAAAAAGCAGGACAAATCTAACCTGGCCAATTACTGTCCTATCAGTCTACTCTCCATCATCAGTAAAGTAATAGAAGGGGTCATCAACAGTGCTATCAAGCGGCACTTGTTTAGCAATAACTTAGTCACTGATGCCAATTTGGGTTCTGCCAGGGCCACTCAGCTCCTGACCTCATTGCAGCCTTGGTTCAAACATGGACAAAACAGTGGAACTCCCGAGGTGAGGTGTGAGTGACTGCCCTTGACATCAAGGCAGCATTTGACAGAGTGTGGCATCAAGGAGCCCTAGCAAAACTGGAGTCAATGGGAATCAGAGGGGAAACTCTCCACTGTTGGAATCATACTCCATAAGGAAGATGGTTGTGGTTGTTGGAGGTCAGTCATCTCAGCTCCAAGATATCACTGCAGGAGTTCCTCAGGATAGTGTCTTCAGCCCAGCCATCTTCAGCTGCGTCATCAGTGATCTTCCTTCCAGCATAAGGTCAGATGTAGGAATGTTCAGCACTATTTGCGACACCTCAAATACTAAAGCAGTCCATGTCCAAATGCAGCAAGACCAGGACAATATCCAGGCTTGGGTTGACAAGTCACAAGTAACATTCGCAATACACAAATGTCAGGCAATGACCATCCCCAACAAGAGAGAATCCAACCATCGCCCCTTGATGTTCAATGGCATTACCATCACTGAATCCCCCACTATCAACATCCTGGGGGTTACCATTCACCAGAATCTAAACTGGACTAGCCTTATAAATACTGTGGCTACAAGAGCAGGTCAGAGGCTAGGAATCTTGAGTAACTCACTTCCTGACTCCCCAAAGCCTGTCCACCATCTACAAGATACAAGTCAGGAGTGTGATGGAATACTCTCCATTTGGCTGGGTGAGTGCAGCTCCCACAACACTCAAGAAGCTTGACACCGTCCAGGACAAAGCAACCCACTTGATTGGCACCATACCCACAAACATTCATCCCCTCCACCACCGACGCACAGTAGCAGCAGTGTGTACCATCTACAAGATGCACTGCTGAAATTCATCAAGGCTCCTTCGACAGCACCTTCCAAACCCACGACCACTGCCATCTAGAACGACAAGGGCAGCAGATACATGGGAACACCATCACCTGGAAATTCCCCTTCAAGCCACTCACCATCCTGACTTGGAAATATATTGCCGTTCCTTCACTGTCGCTGAGTCAAAATCCTGGAACTCCCTCCCTAACAGCACTGTGGGTGTACCTACACCACACGGACTGCAGCGGTTCAAGAAGGCAACTCACCACCACCTTCTCAAGCCCAACTAGGGATGACCAGCCAGCGAAGCCCACATCCTGATAATGAATATTAAAAAAAATTCTCCCTCCACCCTTCCTCCCTCCCCTTGCCGCACTCCTTCCTCCCTGCCTCCCAGACTCTCCCACAACTTAGTTCTTCCCCCTTCCCTACTCCTTCCTCCACCCTTACCTCTTCCACCACCCTTACTCCCTCCCCCCTCCACACCCCTCCCCCCCACCCAGAGTCCTTCCTCCCCCTGGACTCTCACCCCTCTTCGTACTTCTCCCTCCCCCCAGACTCTTTCATCCCCTGGACTCCCTCCGCTCTCTGCACTTCTTCCTCCCCCTGCACTCCTCCCCCTCTCTGCACTCCTTTCCCTTTCCAAACTCCTTCCCTTCCACCCCACTTACACCTACCTCCCCATTTGCCGTCTTCTCCCCGTTACCCCCTCCTCTCCCCATAGTCCCTCCCAACCTCCCCCATGACACCATCATCCCCCCTCCTAATCTCACATCCCCGACACCTTCGTTCCCCCGCTTCTCAACCTCACCACCCTGACATCTTCCTTCCCCCGCTCCCAACCTCACCACCCCCCCCACAACCTCCGAGACCGCTTCCTCTTCCAATCGATCCTAGACCTTCCTCTCCCACCTCCACCACCACCCCCCCCCCCCCTCCCCACCACCCCGCCCCCCCATCCACCCCCGGTACACGTCCTCTCCCAAATGCAGCTCAACCTTCTTCTCCAGCCCCTCGACCAACATCCGTCGTGAGCAGACCCTCAACGGTGAATTTCCAACTTCCAGTAGCTGCTTCATGGAGGAGCCATGTACATGAGAATCCACCCATCATGCTACAGACATTCCTCCAGGGTCCTATTGCTGTCGGGCTCTAGCATCTCCTGTCCCTCGGATGTCCGCGGTATGAGCAAGGCCCTGCGGTAAGTCTCAACTTCCGCAAGTCACGCTCATCAAGACATGAACCAATGTGTTTTCCTGCTGACATGGGCAGACGATCCAGCGGGGGCTGGCCTCATAATGATATGCAGATGTATCACAATGACGTTCCCAATGTCCGACGGCGTGAAATGCAGCCCGCCATCGATGGGCTGAGTGGACGATCGCAAACTGATTTCACGACGTCATGAAACTGATTTTTGGCCTTCTCTCCATATTATCCGCTCAGACCACCGAGCACGCCCGATACCAGCGGGTACCGAAAATTCCGCCCATTATCTCTGTTTCACGCCTCACAGATGCTGCCTGCCCTCCTTGGTATTTTCAAATTTTCTGTTCTTATTCCCAGATGGACCCACTGCCTGGAAAAATACCTGGTGTTCCCATTGCCTGACCATCGTCCAGTGGCCTATACACACCAAAACCACAGCATTCACTCCCAGCGCTGCCTGCTCATTCTTACAGATAGCTCCAAAATGTCTGGCAAATTGTGGACCTCCTGAAAAAAGGCACATTGATCCCACGCTGGCTCAGGATCTGTAAGAAAAATGTCATGCTATGCTAACCAGTTAGGAGGTTAAAGTGCTGCTTGGGGCAGTAGCCAGGAGGCAATGGAGAATCAAGGGAGTCTATGATTAAACCCAAGTCAGTTTTTTTTCCAACACTAAGATAAAATTTCAGAAATGCTTCAAAGAGCTGTAAACAATTAGTCACAACGATATTTCAGCAAGAAGGTATTATTTACATGAGGCACCAAGAATTCAACCTTCCAGCACATTCCCCCAGTGCAGTCCTTCAGTGAAAAATGTCTAATTTTCTAACATTACCCACAGGATTAATGCAGGTGAAACTATTCCAGTCCGCATGGAACAGTTGAGGCAACAAACATGGATGTACATAAGGAAAGCTAGTTAAATATATGAGGGAGAAATAAAAGGATTTGCTGGCAGTGTTAGTTAAAGTAGGTTGAGAGGTGGAGCATAACACCAACATAAACCAGCTGTGCCTGTTTCTGCGCCTGTTAATGCTGTTGATCTCTGTAATAGGCAGACCAAGAAACAGTGCTTTACACTGACAGTCAGAGTTTGCAAAGTTGTGCCAATGTGTCAATGTTTGATGATAAAACACTGCAGAGACTGGTGAACTGTACTGGCGAGAGTCAGTAATATGAAATGCATCAAGAGTGATATATAGCGAAGGTTGATATAAATATACTGGAGAAAGGGATGAGAGGGCTGTGTGAGGAGACTGGGTTGAATGGGTCTATATTCTCTGGAGTTTAGAAGAATGAGAAGTGATCTCATTGAAATGTATACAATTCTTAGAGGGCTGAATAAGGTAGACGTTGAGAGGCTGTTTCCCCCAGCTGGAGAGTCCAGAATTCAGATCATGGTCTCAAAACCAGGGGTCAGCTATTTAGGACCGAGATAAGGAGAAATCTCCCCACTCAGAGGTTTGTTAATCTTTTGAATTCCATACTCCCGAAGGCTTTGGCTGTTCAGTTGTTGAGTATATCCAAAACTGAGATCAAGAGATTTTCCTACACTGAGAGAATCCAATAGGAATAGAATGGGAGCCTGGGGCTGGATTTTACTGGGACACACGATCCCCGACCTCCACAACCCCTCCCCCACGACCCCCACCACCCCTGACCCCAGTCCCCCCCAGCCCCCAGCACCACCACCCCCGACCCCCACCACGCCCCCCGACCCCCACCACCCTGCCGAGCCACAACCAACCCCTGACCCCCACCACCCCCCCCAGAACCACAACCAACCCCTGACCCCCACCACACCCCCCCTGACCCCCACCACCCCCTGACTCCCACAACTCCCCCCCCCCCGAACCCAGATAAGAAGTCAGGGGATACCCGCTTATGATCCTGAATGGGAGCACTGTTAATTGCTTTAAGACTGGATTTCTGCCCATATTGCAATAGGAAGTCCAGCCTTAGAAAGCTGCCCGCCAGTCAGATAGCTGAAAGCTCTGTAGTCCCAGCAGTGCCACAGACAGCGATGGGCAGTGGCTACAGGCAGTCCCACCACATCAAGGAGACCAGGTAAGTACAGGGCCGAGAGCCTCGTTGAGGCTTGCCAACTTGTCCTGGCAAGGGGGTTGCGGAGGTTGGGAGGCTGTGTTCAAGAGGCCAAGGGAAGGGGTTAATGGGGGAATGACCTTGGGATAAGGGTGCCTCTAATGGTCCAGGGGGCCTGTAAAGTGGGGCCACCCCTACCCCACATCAGCCCATGCAGCTAAAGCTGCCAAGTTTCCCACTTGGCATGGGCCTACCCCCGCATCAGGTTAAATACCAGGATGAGGCTCTTAAATGGCCATTAATTGGACATGTAGGTGGCAGAAAAAGCCACCTGCTGGATTTTAC
This sequence comes from Carcharodon carcharias, assembly GCF_017639515.1. Classification (NCBI taxonomy): domain Eukaryota; kingdom Metazoa; phylum Chordata; class Chondrichthyes; order Lamniformes; family Lamnidae; genus Carcharodon; species Carcharodon carcharias. Next base: position 174,742,172 of record NC_054472.1, read on the forward strand.
AAGCCACCCCCCCACCTTGAAGCCCACCAGTGGGGAGCTTAAAATCCAGCCCAAGGAGCTGAGGTAGACTATAAACCATGACCATATTGAATGCTGCAGCAGGCTTGACAGACCATATGCCCTACTCCTGTTCTTATCTCTTATGTTCTTAAAGTCTTAAAGTGACACAAAATGTGCATCAGGGAGAAAATATAAACATGGCAGCCGTCAACATTGGGCTGATAGTATAGGTGAAGCCAGGAAAAGCAGCCCAACGTCAGGAACCTTAGAGCTGCCTTTCTGGTGAATAAGATTCTATTTGAAGCACACATATCATTATTACTCCACTTTACAAAAATCATTCGTATAAATCTGTGTCATCAGAAAGAGTCCCAGCTCTCCAGGTCGCAGGAGTAGTTTCTATGTAAGAGCTTGGGTAGGATTAAGGGAAGGAAGTGGTCCTACCCTTTAAGCCGACATTGGTAGCAGGGCTGGTTGTATTCAGACACTCTACATACCTGTGATTGGATAAGGTGACCTTAGCCAATCATCTGACACTGGGTCATTAAAATAATTTATGCTACACCTGGAACATGTTCAGAAATACAAGTGACAAGTCAGTGAGCAGCTTCCAACTACCCAGGGAATTTTCCAGTGGGAGTGGGAGAATCAAGTTTTGGAGCAAGGGCAGAGGTAGTTGTGCACTTTCCCTCCACTGGAGGTTACTCTGGTTGTACTAACCGTTTCCCCCCTAATTTTAACATGGTTACATATTGTGACCCCACAGATCTCAGCCAGAATTCAGATATTTGGATAATTCCTCCATCTAATCTTACCCAGAGACCACACTGTTATAAAAAATATGGATTAATTTTATGTACATTATTTGTGAAAGTTAATTATCCTCCCCTCACTGCCTTTTGCTGGAGGAATAACCCTATTGTAGTTAGGAGTGTTTGCTGTGATTTCAGTCATGAGTTCAGAGACTCGATCCTCACCCGATGTCCATTGGCTGGCACAGCAGTGTCAATTTTCACTCCATGTCATTTATTTTGCAGCCCCAATAAGCCTTGCCCACAGCTTGGGCACAGGATTCTAACACCTTTCTCAATGTTACACTGGGGGCAGGCTTCAGGACTCCTCACACGATTATAAGGGAAATGAGCTCAAGAGGCCCTCCATTGAATGATTAACACTTTGAGGTGGAGTTGACTTTGTGTCGGGTGATTCAAGGACCCCCAAGTTATCCATTTAACTCAAACACACATTAATCATCCATTCTGCCCCATTCTGCATGTTCAGTTTTGATCTTTGGCATGATTTACAGCAAAGGGTGTGCAGGAACTAAAGAAAATGGAGCTTGGGCCATAACTTCCTCGAAGTGGCACTCAGCGTCAGATTGCCACTCTGTGCCTAATTACTTACACTAGATTTCTGCCATGCCTATCTCACCCAACCTTCTGATTCAGGCCGGGTGAGATCCAGGCAGCGCAGCTGTCCTTGAGGCCCAGTGTCGTGGACCTGCAGAGTAGGATTGAAGAAGGACTGAAGGACATGCCCCCCCACCCCACCCAGCCCTTTTTTATGGCATTAACTGCTGTAAACCAGTTGAAGGTCCCACGGAAACTGACAGGCCAAGAAGGTATGTGTCTAAATTAAGTGGGTAGGATTTTGGGGGCTGGGGGAGATCAGAAGTCAGTGGGGGATTGGAGGTCGGGCGGAGATCGGGGGTCGAGGGCTGGGTGGGTCGGACCTCGGAGGGCTGGGTGTGTGGGAGGATGGGACCTCGCCGGGGTGGGGGTGGGGGGGGAGATCGGAGCTCAGGTGGGAGCTTGGACTTTGGGGGTTTAGAGGTCAAGGGGTGTCAGAGGTTGGGGGTTTTGGGTCAGGTCAGGGGGGTGGTGGAGGGAGTCCCGTGCCAGTGGGGTGAATCACATGGGGGGTGTTGGGGGGGGGTTGCGGGAATACAGTGGGGGGTGGTTAGTTGGTGGTGTGGTTGGAATCCCCAGGGAGTCAGGAGTGTAGGGGGAGTCCCATGGGGGATTCAGTCTGAGTCTTAACAATTGTTACCCAGAAGTTAGAACAGGTTTTAATTCTTCTAACTTTTTCTCCATAATTTTCGATGTAACCCTGTCGGAACCATTCAAACTTTACGGTTTATATCGCATTTTCAGTTGGTTGCCAGTGCAGTACAATTGCCCAGAGGGAGTTTGCACTTCTGGGCAATTGCTGTGAAAACCCTTCCCTGTGAAATTCCGAGACAGATTCCCCAACGCATCTTTGGGGATAACCCCCTAATCCGACGCTGGGGAGCTCGGAAGTTATGGCCCAATATGTATGCCCTTATCAAAATACATCTATTTTTCCTGATAAGGGTATTAGTGACTTTATTGACGAATGTAACCGTTCTCCATGGCAAAGCCTCAACAGAGTCGACCTGCCATTCAGTCAGCACACTTTTCTCAGGTTGTTCCCTCTGAGATTTGGTATTCTTGCAAATCTGTCCTGATGAGTGCAAGATGAAAAGCTTCGACAGCATGTCTCTTTTTTCAGCAATACTCAAGTTCTGCACTACCAAATGACTGTTTAATGCTGCTTCAGATTTATCACTTGAGTCATAATGTCATTTGCTAACTATAAAAACAACAGATGTCACTAATTACGTTTAACATGGATGCACTCAGAGGACAAAGAGCTTGGGATCTACGACAGATCACGTGAATTGTCAGACAATAATGGACAAACAAATCTTCATACTCCAGAACTATTACTAGTTGGTGGTAACTGAGGGTCCCGAGGAAAATGGGCAATTGGACAAATCACCACATCACCACACTATCAAGACCTTCCTCTCAAAACTTAATTAATTCTGCTTCTTGGAAACTCAATGCAGCTTTTTGTAAATGAGCTTTATCTGTCTTTTGCCCCTAGACAGATGCCAGGGCTCACGATATTTATTTTAATATTAGTTTTCACATATTGCCCATAAATCTTGTTTTCATTAGGTGAGCTTTATTAGTGCTCGGAAATAGAACATCTTCCTTTCAACATAATGTGCTCCCGGGACAGCTTATATGCAGAGGAAATAAGAAATAGGAGCAGAAGTCAGCCATACAGCCCCTGGAGCCTGCTCCACCATTCAATAAGATCATGTCAACTTCACTTTCCCAACCTAACCCCTAAGAGGATGTTTCCCCTTGTGGGAGAAACAAGAGGACCCCCAATTAAGATGGACACAAGGATAATTTTTTTCTCCCAGTGGGTTGTGAATCTGTGGAACTCTCTTCCCTATAGAGTGGTAAAGACAGGGTCATTGAATATTTTTAAGGCAGAGCTAGATAGGTTCTTGGCTAACAAGAGACTCAAAGGGTATAGGGGGTAGGCAGGAAAGTGGAGCTGAGGCAACAATCAGGTCAGCCATGATCTTATTGAATGGCAGAGCAGGTTCCAGGGGCCGAATGGCCTATTTCTCCTCCTAATTCCTATGCTAGTATGTTTGATTCTGTCAGTGCTCAGAAAAATGTTCTGCCCCAACAATGTGCCTCAGCCCCAATTTTAGCAGAGTGCCCCTTCTAACATTTTTTTTCATTTTCCACACCACCTTTCCTGTTGTCTCTCTGAATGAAATTGGCAATTATTTTCAAATCAGGACATTTTAGGATCATTCCCCTAGGAACTAATTTGAGATTGCTGAAATTCTTTTCATGTAGGGCCCTTAACAGTTGCAAACAAAGGAGGGTTTTGTTTTTGAATTTCATTTTATTTTCCCCTGTAACTCCATACCGCAGCTATATAACATAAATAGACTTTTTAAAAATTTACTCTTTCACGGGATGTGGGCATCGCTGGCTAGGACAGCATTTATTGCCCATCCCGAATTGCCCTTGAGAAGATGGTGGTGAGCCGCCTTCTTGAACCACTGCAGTCCATATGTAGGTACACCCATAATGCCGTTAGGGAGGATGTTCCAGGATTATGAGCCAGCAACAGCGAAATAATTCTAAGTCAGAATGGTGTGTGGCTTGGAGCTAGGAGAACTTGCAGGTGGTGGTGTTCCCATGTAACTGCTGCCCTTGTCCTTCAAGGTGGTAGAGGTTGTGGGTTTGGAAGGTGCTGTTAAAGGAGCCTTAGTGACTGGGTGATTGTACTTTGCAATATACTGATGGTTCAAAACAGTAACACATGGTGCACTGTGTGGGGGGGGCGTGGGGTGCTCCACTCTTTTGGAAAAGACTACCCACATCATAATGAAACAGGAAATAAAATATCAGTGAGATGCAAAGAAATGTTAAATGAAACACAAATCCTGACACTCTTAAAACATTTCCACTATATATACAGCCTCAGTGCTATGTGTGATTAGTGAGCTAGCTATGCCACACAGTGGTTTTGGCATCACATCGACACAAGCTGTATAGCATAATTTAGGCATGAAGTCATCCAAATCACATTTAGGCAAGTGGTGTGACCTGCATTTTTAATCATTTTAATGTTAGTGGAAAGCCCATGAGGCAGCCAGCTCTCTGCTACTATTAAAATTTAACTGCAATTTGATTGCCAGTAAACTCTGGCCGGAGGTACTTGTACAAAGCTCCATTTGTAAAGGTCAGAGAGTAATGTGTATCCATTGTGTAACCTGGATTATCGGTAATTACAGGTTTCAATCTGGGCCAGGGTTTTGCTCAGATCTCCACCACTGCTCTTGGAAGCATGGCAGAAACTATGTGTAATTGTGTTAAATGGGTGTCTGCCCCAATCATGACAAAGATACAATGCTGGAATGGACCAGCTCCAAGGAATTTCCCCATTCCATTTCCTGTAGTATAACAACACCATTTGTCACCCAATGGCCCCATGTAGGCTACCTTCAACTAAAGGATTCTAAATATTCCACTGGCTATAACACTAAAATTAGGGGCTTTTTGTATAAAGAAATCAGCAAGTTTGCTTTTATTTTGTTCCCAGAATGCAGGCATTGGCAAGGCCACACTTAATGCCAAAAACCTTGGACTTGGGGGCACAGGGCACAATTTCAAAATTTGCAGGTTGCAGGAAACTTGGAAGTGTAAACAGTGAAGAAGATAGTTATAGAGTTCGGGAGGAGATTGAAAGGCTAGTGAATTTCATCGCAGAGAAGTATAAGATGACACATTTTGGTAGGAAGAATGAGGAGAGATAATTGACCTAAGAGGTACAATTTTAAAGGGAAAGCAGGATGAGTGAGACCTGGAGGTGTTGGCGCTCAAATCTTTGAAGCTGTCAGGATGGATTACCAAAACAGTAAATAAACATAAGGAATCTTTGGCTTTATAAATAGAGGCATAGAGTACAAAATCCAGGAATTAAGCTACACCTCTATAAAACTCAACCTCAGCTGGAGTATTGTGTCCAATGTTGGGCACCACACTTTAGGAATCATGTGAAGGCTTTGGAGATTTACTAGGATAGTTCCAGGAAAGGGGAAAAGAGGACGTTAAGAGAAGAGTCGATAGGGGTGTTAAATTCATGAAGGGTTCAGGTAGACTATCCAATGCCTGAATGGTTGGTAACCAAAGGCCACAGGTTTAAGGAGATTGGCAAAAGAACCAGAGGCAACATGAAGAAAAGCTTTTCTGCAGAATGAGTGGTTAAGGTGTGGAATGAGTTGCTTGATAGGATGTCAGATATTGATTCAAAAGTAACTTTTGAAAGGGAGTTGGATAAATATATAAAGGAGAAATTTGTAAGGGTTTGGGGCACGAGCAGGGGATTGGGGCTAACCGGATTGGTCTTTGAAATTCAAATGGGCTGAATGTCCCCTTTCTATCCTTGCACTATTTTATGATTCCATGCCCACCACTAGGAAGTGATGCCAGGCCTCTGAAAGCATTTCTTTCCTATAACCAATAAGTTCACTTCACAGACATTACGGGTGAGATTTTCCTGAGATGTTTGGACCAATAGTAGGGTAGGACTGCTCCTGCCTTTGTGTTGTTGCCAGCACCAGACCATTTTTTTTTGATGGGGCCCTAATTTAATATGCAGGGTGGTATTTCAATGAGAAGTCTCTGCTGCTGCAAGAAAGGGAAATTTGTTCTAACAGCAGGAGTAAAGTGGCTGCTGGGCCTATAAAAGCCACATAGATGAATAGGTAGAAAAATAGATGTTAATAGTGAGGGATTTGATGACATTGAATGTCAAGAAGATATGATTAGATTCTCTCTTGTTGGAGGTGGTCATTGCATAACATTTGTGTGACATGAAAGTTACTTGCTACTTATCATTCCAAGCCAGGGTGTTGTCCAGGTCTTGCTGTACATGGACAGGAACTACTTCAGTGCCTGAGAAATTTTGAATGGTACTGGACATTGTGCAATCCCCACTTCTGACCTTATGTTGGAGGGAAGGTCATTGATGAATCAGTTGAAGATGGTTTGAGGAACTCCTCTAGCGATGACTTGAGGTTCGGATGAGTTGCCATCAACAACCACAACCATCTTCCTTAGTGCTGGGTATGCTCTGTAGTGGTGGGCTGTCTAAAGTACATCGTGCTGGGTAGGTTTTGACTGGGTGGGGGAAGTGGAAAATAAAGAAAGAGCTTGCATTTATGTAGCATGCCTTTCATGACCTCAAGATGACCCAAAAAACTTTCCAGCCAATGAAGTGTTTTAGAAATGCAGTCACAATCCAGTTAATATGGAAACGTGCTAACATTTGAGTGAGTGTGGCAACATGGAAACCCTAGTAAAACTGGAGTCAATGGGAATCAGGGGAAAAACTCTCCATTGGTTGGAGTCATACCTAGTTCAAAGGAAGATGGTCATGGTTGTTCGAGGTCAATCATCTCAGCTCCAGTACATCACTGCAGGAATTCCTCAGCGTGGTGTCCTCAGCCCAACCATCCTCAACTGCTTCACCAATAACCTTCCTTCCATCATAAGTCAGAAGTGGGGATGTTCACTGATGATTGCACAATGTTCACCATTCGCGACTCCTCAGATACAGAAGTAGTCCATGTCCAAAGGCAGCAAGACCTGGACAATATACAGGCTTGGGCTGACAAGTGACAAATAACATTTGCACACCACAAGTGCCAGGCAATGACCATCTCCGGCAGGAGAGAATCTAATCATTGCCCCTTGACATTCAATGGCTTTGCCATCACTGAATCCCCACTATTAACATTCTTGGGGTTACCATTGACCAGAAACTCAAGTGGACTAGCCATATAAATACTCTGGCTACAAGGGCAGGTCAGGGGCTAGGAAGCCTGCACTGAGTAACTCATCTCCTGACTCCCCAAAGCCTGTCCACCATCTACAAGGCATAAGTCAGGAGTTTGATGGAATACTCTCCACTTGCCTGGATGAGTGCAGTTCCCACAACACTCAAGAAGCTTGACACCAGGACAAAGCAGCCCACTTGATTGGCACCCCATCCACAAACATTAGCTCCCTCCACCACTGATGCACAGGAGCAGCAGTGTGTATCATCTACAGGATGCACTCAGACACTCACCAAGGCTCCTTAGGCAGCACCTTCCAAACCCACGACCACTACAATCTAGAAGGACAAGAACAGCAGATAGATGGGAACACCACCACCTGGAAGTTCCCCTCCAAGTCAACCACCATCCTGACTTGGAAATATATCACCATTCCTTCACTGTCGCTGGGTCAAAACCCTGGAACTCCCTCCCTAACCGCACTGTAGTTGTACCTACACCACATGGACTGCAGTGGTTCAAGAAGGCAGCTCACCACCACCTTCTCAAGGGCAATTAGTGATGGGCATTAAATGCTGGCCCAGCCAGCGAAACCCATATCCCATGAATGAATAAAAAAATCCAGCTTGGGAAGCCTTTGCTGCTGGCTCCAAGCCAAAGGACCACTGCTGATTTTATTTGGTCTTCTAACAGGTGGGCAGAGGTTTTGTGCTTGAACAGGTTTGCCTGGAAATTTATGAAATCAGTGGGATCAGGTGTAAACCCTGAGCAATTTTGTTGCCTGGGCATCCTGGATGTTAGGCAGGTATTCAAGGAAGCTGCTAGGTGATAGTAGCTGAGCTTGCTGAGATTTGGCCTACATCTATATTTCAGTACAGGCACAGCACTGTCAATGGCTGCAAAGGACACCTCAGCCCTTCACTTTCAAGCCTCAGGCTTATTGCGAGGCATTGTGCCTGGTAGAGCCAATGTCAAGGTTAACACATGGGGAAAGCAGGCAGTAATGAGTGACGTACTGGGTGATCCCCTTTGGACCATTTCCCAGCAAATAGTTGTAAGAAAGGTGAGATGAGACAAAAGCAAAATACTGATCTTCCAGCATGATGATGGTCTGATGATAGGTCACACATCTGGAACATTAACTCTGTTTCTCTCTGCACAGACACTGCCTGACCTGCTGAGTATTTCCACCATTCTCTGTTTTTTATTATAGGAGAGTAGAAAAACTGGCAGAGAAAAGCAGGAGGAATAGAAACTTACTGCCAATATCCTAGGCTCACTATAACAGTGAGAATCAAAGGTTTTGCAGAAATTCCCCAGAGTTGTCAATAGGCTTCAGTTAAAAACAGAATAATTTGTCATTGCTTCATAACCTCACCTCAATAGGGCCAATGGATAATTTGAAAGCTTACAAACTTTTAATTACAGCTGTGTTGGTATTAATTCTTGGTCAATTGCACTGCATTTTGCTGCCAAGCAGGATCGGTACATTTCACATTTAATGCTGTTTACTTATTTGGATAAAGGGAACAATATTCCTGCGATTAAATTGTTCCAGTTAAAAGGCTTCTGTTATCTGTCTTTTTTGCAATTAATTCCTAACCTTCCACTGGCAGTAAAAACATCTAGTGCTGTTTGCTATTCCTCTATGGGCCATTAAAGCAGTGCTTCTGGTATGTGCTTTGCTATTGCCAATTGTTGAACACCAATCACAAGTCTCACTGCCGGCTTACAAAATATGGGCTCAAATTTTTCTGGGACCCTGGTGAATAATGGGGCCAAAGGTGTACCTCCTCAACCAATGTAATTAAAGGATTGAGAAACTCAAAGAGGAATGATTGGGAAGGAGCATGAATTCAATGTCAAATCAGGTACAGAAAGAAAAATCAAGAGATGGAAAGAAAGACTGGATTGAGAGAGGAAGAAAAGAGAAAGAAATGAAAAGTAAGAAAAAATATGACATTCTCAAAATCTCCAACACCAATTCACAACCTGAAGGCATGATTCTCCATACTTATAATTGTTCACTCTCTGGGCCGGAGAGGTTGATTAGCAATCATTAACAATTATCTCCTCACACTGTTAATTACTAGACTTTCTGTGGCAAGTTTAATGAACAGTTAATGTGCAAATGCAGCAGCTTCATGAAAATTAAAATGAAACTAAGAGCAAGATGATGTTTTTGCAAAGCTAACTGTCAAGTGACACAAATTACCCAACAACTTGTGGTGATTCACCATTCACAAAGGATCTCTCTGTCAGCACAAGTTGCTGCCCAGCTTGCAATTTAGTAACAGCTTGCATCATTTGCATTTCATAATGTTTTCAGAAAATTCTGATTAATTCCCCAGATTGTCATTTCCGGTATTGTTTCTGTGTGTACACTGTTGATCTGGGTATATTTTAATTGGAGCTAGTACAACACAGAGTGATTGTCATTATTCCGTATTCTCAAGCTAGGCTTTGCACAGGTTGCAAAAAATGCTGCTTGTTGACTATCACACTCATTAAAGCTTATTCAAAGAAAGATCAGACTAAAATAAGGAGAAATGTTAGAAACCAGTTGAACTCAATGAGTAGAATGTACCATGAGTGGGAGACTTCAATGTCCATCACCAAGAGTGGTTCGGTAGCACTACTACAGACTGAACTGGCCGAGTCCTAAAGGACATAGCTGCTAGACTGGGTCTGTGACAAGTCATAAGGGAATCAACAAGAGAGAAAAACATAATTGAATTCATCCTCACCAACTGGCCTGCCACAGGTGCATCTGTCTATGACAGTATTGGTAGGACTGATCACTGCACAGTCCTTGTGGAGACAAAGGCTTGTCTTCACATTGAGGAAACCCTCCATCATGTTGTGTGGCAAATGGGATAGATTTTGAACAGATCTAGCAACTCATGGGGCGCTGTGGACCATCAGCTGCAGCAGAATTGTACTCAACCACAACCTGTAACGTCATGGCCCAGCATATATCTCACTCTACCATTACCATCAAGCCAGGGGATCAACCCTGGCTCAATGAAGAGTACAGGAGGGCATGCCAGGAGCAGCACCAGGCACACCTAAAAATGAAGGGTCAACCTGGGTGAAGCCATAACACAGGACAGCTTGCGTGCCAAACAGCGTAAGCAGCAAGTGATAGACAGAGCTAAGTGATCCCACAAACAATGGATCAGATCTAAGGTCTGCAGCCCTGGCACATCCAGTCATGAAAGGTGGTGGACAATTAAACAACTCATTGGAGGTGGAGGCTCCAAAAATATCCCCATCCTCAATAATGGGGGAGCTCCGTACATCAGTGCAAAAGACAAGGCTGAAGTATTTGCTACAATCTTCAGCCAGAAGTGCCAAGTGGATGATCCCCATCTCGGTCTCCTACGGAGGTCCCCAGCATCGCAGACGCGAGTCATCAGCCAATTCGATTCACTCCACATGATATCAAGAAATTGCTGAAGGCACAAGATACTGCAAAGGCGATGGGCCCTGACAATATTCCAGCAATAGTACTGAAGACTTGTGCTCCAGAACTTGCCACGCCCCTAGCCAAGCTGTTCCAGTACAGCTACAACACTGGCATCTACCCAGCAATGTGGAAAATTGCCCAGGTATGTCCTGTATGCAAAAAGCAGGACAAATTCAACCCAGCCAATTACCGTCCTATCAGTCTACTCTCAATCATCAGTAAAGTGATGGAAGGAGTCATCAACAGTGCTATCAAGCACTTGATTGGCAATAACCTGCACACTGACACTCAGTTTGGGTTCTGCCAGGGCCACTCAGCTCCTGACCTCATTACAGCCTTGGTTCAAACATGGAAAAAAGAGCTGAACTCCAGAAATGAGCTGAGAGTGACTCGTCTTGACCTCAAGATAGTATTTGACTGAGTGTGGTATCAAGGAGCCCTAACAAAACTGGAGTCAATGGGAATCAGGGGGAAAACTCTCCACTGGTTGGAGTCATACCTAGCACATAGGAAGATAGTTCCAGTTGTTGGTCAGTCATCTCAACTCCAGGACATCACTGCAGGAGTTCCTCAGAGTAGTGTCCTTGGCCCAACCACCTTCAGCTGCTTCATCAATGAACTTCCTTCCATCACAAGGTCAGAAGTAAGGATATTCACTGATGATTACACAATGTTCAACACCATTCATGACACCTCCGATACTGAAGCAGTCCATGTCCAAATACAACAAGACTTGGCCAATACCCAGGCTTGGGCTGACAAGTGGTGAGTAACATTCGCGCCACACAAGTGCAAGGCAATGACCATCTCGAACAAGAGAGAATCTAACTATCGCCCCTTGACATTCAATGGCATTACCATCGCTGAATCCCCCCACTATCAACATCCTGGGAGTTGCCATTGACTAGTAACTGAACTGGAACAGCCAGATAACACTGTGGCTACAAGAGAAGGTCAGAGGCTAGGAACCCTGCGATAAATAACTCACCTCCTGACTCCCAAAGCATGTCCACCATCTAAAAGACTCAAGTCAGGAGTGTAATGGAATACTCTCCACTTACCTGGATCAGTGCAGCTCCAACAACACTCAAAAAGCTTGACACCATCCAGGACAAAGCAGCCCGCTTGATTGGCACCACATCCACAAACATTCACTCCGTCCACCACTGACAGACAGTGGCAGCAGTGTGTACCATTTATAAGATGTACTGCAAGAACTCACCAAGGCTCCTTAGACAGCTCCTTAAACCCACAACCACTACCATCTAGAAGGACAAGGGCAGCAGACACATGGGAACACCACCACCTGGAGTTTCCCCTCTAAGTCACTCACCATTCTGACTTGGAAATATATCATCATTCCTTCACTGTCACTGCGTCAAAATCCTGGAACTCCCTCCCTAACAGCACTGTGGGTGCACCTGCATCACATGGACTGCAGTGGTTAAAGACGGCAGCTCACCACCACCTTCTCAAGGGCAATCAGGGATGGGCAATAAATGCTGGCCTAGCCAGTGATGCCCACATATGAATGAACCAAAAAAAAAAATTAGGCTTATTTCTAGCCCCAAAATGGGTGCCCAGAGGTCGAAGGCCCCAGACTCCTCAAAATTGGTGTTGGGCATTATTTAACTTATGGCAAAGAGCTACTAGCACCTGCTCTGCCTCCAGACGCACTATACCCAAAGTTGGAAATGGAATTTGAACCTGCTGCCTCACCAGCGGTGGACTTCCGTTAATTCCTGGGTTCAGGTCGGGGGGAGGTCACAATGGAGGAAATTCCAAGGGAGCAAGCAGAAACAGGCAGCAGCCCATAGTAATGCTGTAAAACAGGGAGGACCGCTCCAATCCACAGGAAAGGAAGTACAAACGTCTTAGGGAGAGTAATAGTGTGAGTAATTGATCCATAAACAGAAATTTGGCACATATTGTGAAAGTATTTTAAATGCCATGGCTCTTCTGAAACCACCTCCAAAACCCACAACCACTGCCACCCAAAAGGATAAAGACAGCAGGCGCATGGTACCAAGATGAACTCAAAGTTTCCCTCCAAGTCACTCACCATCCTGACTTGGAAATATATCGCTGTTCCTTCATTGTCACTGGGTCAAAATCCTGGAACTCCCTCCTAACAGCACTGTGGGTGTTCCTACACCACATGGACTGCAGCGGTTCAAGAAGGCAGCTCACAGGGACAGTTAGGGATGGGAAACAAATTGTGGCCTTGACAATGATGCCCACATCCCAAATTTAATCGGCAATGTCTCGATCGGCCCATCAACAGCAGCCTTAGCTCTCAGTAGAAAGGTATTCTGAATCAAAGCATAATGTTCAATTGTTAAGGAAATAATGCTAGGTTGGAAAATTTTGAACTGCCAGCAACTGGATTAGAGAACATGAGAACATTAGAAATAGGAGCAAAAGTAGATTGTATGGTCCCTTGAGACTGTTTTACCATTTAGTAGGATCATGGCTAATCCTCGACCGCAACTCCAATTTTCCACTCAATCTCCATAGCCCCTTTAGAGTCCAAAAAATCTAGCAATCTCAGCCTTGAATATACTCAACAACTGAGTATCCATCGCTCTCTGAAATAGAAGTTTAATTAGCAACTTGCAAACAGACTGCAACATTGTCATTAATTAAATATGAACATGCACGAATCTAATACCATTTGTACCATCACATTGTCTCAAAATGTTTCAAAGTTAACAAATTACTCTCGCAAGGTTTTGGGCAAAACCGACAGCCATTTGTGCACAGCAGTCTCTCACAAACAACAATGCCTTGCTAAGGAATAAATGTTGGCCAGGGCAGTTAAACTCCCTGCTTTGCTTCAAATAGTGCAGTGAGATCTTTTATGTCCACCTGAACAGGCATACAGAGCTCCCATTCCAACACCTCATACAAAAGGCAACACCACTGACAACACATCACTCCTTAGACAGTAGATTGTAGGCTGGAGCCCTCAACCTATAACCTTCTGTTGTGGAGGACAGGGTGTTACCACTCAGTCAAGCTGACATATTATTGCCAAGCTACAGCCTACATCTGTGACCCACTAACAGTTACCTATTCTTTAATCATAATGCCATGAAACTGGGGGCATGAACTATGCTGAGGAGTTAGCCTGTGAGTCCACAGGAAAGATATTACCAATAGTTATCTGCTGTTAGTTTGTCATTTATATAGACATGTAGTGTTTCATCTCCCAACTTTGCAGCAGTGTTTATTCACATTCCTTGACACACAGCACCATCTATTGGCTTCTGTAGAGTTTAGCTCAAAATCGAAATGCTTTCAGTTTGTGGGGCAGATTTCTGGCCTCATTCAAACACAGTTGAGGATAAGGTGTAAGTTCCAGTACATAGCAGGCTCCCTCTGCTTTTAGAATCTGACATCTCACCATTTACACAGGTAATGTCACAGCCCTGTAGTAGCGTGGGCATGGCCGTAAGATGCGGCGAACCATTCAAAAGTCCATTGATTTCGGTGGGTCCACAAAATCCTGATAGCATAAAATTTCACCCATGGTGTAGAGATAAAGTCCAAACTGGTAGGTCATCACCTGAGTAATTGCTATTTAGGTAAATGGTTTATGGTTCAACTGGTTAAAGTTGTGGATATTGGGCCAGGAATCAGGAAGACTCCAGGTTGGATGCTTGCTCTATGTGAAGTTTGCTGTATTTAGTAAAGTGACAATGAGGATGTTACAACTCATTTCTAGGTTACACCTATTTTGGATTTCTTCAATGCAATGCCTTTAAGGTCTTAAAAGACAGTGCATTAACCCTGCATAAACTGCAATGGCTCAGGTCTATCCCTCCCCAGGTGGTCAGAGTCTGGACATATCCAGGAAGGTATGCTACAGTACCCCTCGAAGACTGAACGCAGTCACTCCGCCGGAATTGCCCGTGAAGTGTGAACTCCCGATAGGCAATTCGCCTGTTCCCCAGGACCCTCAAAAAACATCTCCAACTCTTGAGTTAGAGTCGGAGACTTCACATAGTTCCAATACTTACCTGAATAATTATTCAGGAAATGTTAGACAGAAATATTCTAGTCTAACTCCTGGGTAACTATACAAATTACCCCCCCAATCACTAACACCTAACCCACCCCCCCACCAAACCTGACCCGATTTAAACTCATCATCCAGCTCCCTCCTGATGTCCCAGCTACCCCATTGACTCACCACCAACCCCCCCAACTACTACCTGACTCTGACTCCCCCAACCCCACAATGCCCCCCAACTCAAGTGACCAAACCTCACCACCCGACTCCACTCTCCCAACCACACCCACCCACCCCCGGACTACCCTCACACCCCCGATTACGCCCACACCCTCAACTCCCCCTCAGCCACTCCTCCGACCACACTACACCACCCCGCCCCCGACTCAACTTGACCCAACCTCACCAACCGACTCCCTCCCCCGGCACCCCTCCCACTTCCCCCATGCCCAACTGACCACATTATCCTACCCACCTGCCACTCTACCCCTTCACCCTCCCTATTCCCTTACCATTTACCTTACTACCCCGCCTCCTTGCCCAGCATATCCCCTTACACTACTCCCACACCCACCCTACCTCCTTACCCATCCTACCCCCTTACACACCCTAGCCCCTCACCCACTCTACTCCCTTACACACCTTACTCTTTTTACCCACTTGCCTTATCCACCCTACTCCCTCACCCACCCTACCCCTCACCCCAACTGAACAGGTCAATCTTTCTAATAGCTGTAATAGATAGGGTCCGGTAGAATAGGCTTATCTGGTAATCCAGATGATTCATAATATGGGCACAGGAGTTCAAATCCCAAGGTGGCAGATTGTGAATCTGAATTCAGTTAACTTAATAAAATTGGAATTAAATATCAGTAATGGTGAGCATGAAGCCATCAGATTGTTGTGAAAATAACAAACTGTTTTGCTAATGTTCTGTCAGGTCAGATGCTGGATATTCTTCTGTGAGTGATCCGTCTTCTGACGTCCTAAAGCCTTTCCACCACATACAAGGTACAAGTCAGGGGTGTGATGAAATATATGGTGCCACACTCTAGCAACCCGATCACCACAGCACTCACCATCTTAAACATTCACTTCCTCCAGAACAAGAATGTGGATGCAGTATGTACCATCTACAAGATTCAGTCTTACAACTCACCAGGGTTTCTTCCACCGCACCTCCCAAAACTGCAAACTCGAACATCTAGAGGTACAAGGGTAGTAACTGCAGGGGAACTCTCTATCCCTTCCTGTCATGGTCTGTTTATCATTTCCCATATTAGTACATTTCTCTCTGACCTTGTCTCTGCCCTTTGATTTATCATATCTTCCCAAATTTGATTCCTTTCCCCCACTATTTAGTTTAAAATCCTCTCTACTTCTCTAGTTATGCAGCTCACTACAACACTGGTCCCTTCACGGTTCAGGTGTAGACCATCTCAACAGTACAGATCACACTTTCCCCAGTACTGGTGCCAGTGCCCCACAAACCAGAACCCACTTCTCCCACATTAGTCTTTGAGCCATGCATTCATTTCTCTAATCTTATTTGCCCTAGGCCAAGTTGCATGTGGCTCAGGTAATAATCCAGAGATTATTACCTTTGACATTCTGCTTCTTAATTTGGTGCCTAGCTCCTCATGCTGACTATGCAGAACCTCTTTCCTTCTCCTGTCTATGTCGTTGGTACCTACATGGACCACCCACTCATAGTTCCTCTCCAGCCCTGAGCAGATGTCCCAAACCCTGACACCGGGCAGGCAACACTGGACTCTCACTTTTTGCTACAGAGAATGGTGTCAGTCCCCCTCACTATACAGTCCCCTACTACCACTACATTCCTTTTTGCTCCACCCGCTTGAATGGCTTCATGTACCATGGCCAGTCAGCTCATCACCCTGCAGCCCCCACTCTCATCCAAACAAGCTGAGAGAGCCTCAAACCTGTCAGACAATTGCCAGGGCTGAGGCTCCTGCATTCCTGGATTCTGGGTCCCCTTAAGTGGCTCATTCACAGTCACGCCCTCCTGCCCCTGACCAAATCAGAAGACCCTATCCTAAGGGGTGTGACTGTCTCCAGGTAACTTGCCTGATGTATAACAGTGTCTGCAGCTCAGCCTCCAGCTCAACGACTCTGAGCCAAAGCTCCGCGAGCCACAAACACTTACTGCAGACGTGTTTGCCCTGGATCATAATGACATCCAGGAGTCCTCACATGCTGCAGTCATGACACATCACCTGTCCTGTCATCCTTAATATGTTTTAGTTAACTACTTAATTATTTTATTCAATTCATTACTTTCCTTTTTATGTATTTCATTAACTTTACCACCAGTCCGTATATTATTTTAAACTTTAGGAATAGAATAGACCTTAACCACTTACCAAACAGTTAGATTCTTCTCCCTGTATTAGAGTAAGAACCAATTCCTACAGGATGAAAAAGTTAGAAAAGCAGAGGAGCACCTCCCTCCCCTAATCCCTCGCTCACCCAACTCCCAGCACTCTGTTTAAAATCACACTCAAATGCTAAGTTGCACTGAGGCCTGTATTTATATGCTCTGGAACTAAAGAATTAGCTCAGCCCCTGGCACAGAAAAAACTGTTTCATCTAGTTTCCTTAATTAACTAACTTCAGCTGCTCTCCAGCTGAGAGCTTGTATATCCCTGCTTACACCTGGATGAAATTTAGAATTTCAGTCAGATGTTAAATGTTAAATACAAACAAAATTACATTTTTAGAAAGTGATTAAGATTCCCTCACTCACCTAACTACTAACGCTCTTGTCCAAAGTCATACATAAAACAATGATTATGGATAGTAAGGGAAGGGAATTGGGTGTTCAAGTTCTTTCTCGTCCCTGTCAGTAACATTGGGACGAATATTGCCGTCGACAAGCAGGGGCAGGCCTGGCATGCTGACACATAAAATGACCCGCGATAATGTCGGACACGCATACCAATGTCATCGCACATCATTTTGATATTTCATTCGGCGGGCACACACCAGAGGCGGCTGCGCACCCGCCGAACTGTCAGCAGCCCATTAAGACCAGTAAAAAAGGAATTAAAGTTGTTGACGGGCAGGCAAAGAGCCTAAGCGGCCTTTGCGTTTTCAGGAAACCTCATCCACGGGCGGGATGAGGTTTCCTGAAGGTTTAATACAATAAATAAATAAATTTTGGTCAGAATTTAGCCCTCGATGGGCGAGTGGGCCCCACTGGCTCGGCGGCGAGCAGGCAGCCGACCCCTGCTGCCGAAATGGGGCCCGCCGCCATTTTGAGTGGGCAGGCCAATTAAGGCCTGCCCAGCAGCCTGCCCGACGGGCAGCGCTATGCACTTCCTGTGCAGGGGGGGAAGGGAATCTCCAGCTGTCAAAGTGCGCTCTTTTGTGCAAGCGCGCGAAAGAGCACACTGCTCCACGAGACTAAGTGCTGTCTCAGGGTGTTTACTGACAGGTAAAAAAAGTCAAAAAATAGAGAAATATTAAAATGAACATGTCCCCCTCATGTGACAATGTCACACGAGATGGGACATGTTAATAAGAAACACATAAAGTTTATTCAATTTTTTAAAAAAGGACATGAAACTTCATCCTGCCTGTGGATGAAGTTTCATGAATAATCTGGAGCCCACTGGGGCTCCTGGCCTGCCCGCCAGCCTTAAGGTTGGATGGGCAAGTCTTTAACAAGGTAAATTAGCCTGTCAATGGCCTTAATTGGCCATTGACAGGTCGGCAGGTGGACAGCTGAAGATTTAAATGGACCGGGGTGACGTTGGGGCTTTCTCCTGATGTCATCCCATGTCATTTTCCCCTCGGCGAGCAGGACCCTGCCCCTATTCACCGAGGGGAAAATCCTTCAGTTTGCTAAATTGACAAACATATCCCAGCTCATGTGACACTGTCACATGAGGCGACATGTCCAAATAAATTTTCACTTTATTTATAAAAAAGTTTCATTATGTACTTGGTCTCCCTGAGGCAGCTCCGTGCCTCAGGGAGATTACTGCGAAGGCAATTACTGTGCAGAGACGGAGCGCAGGCCCCAACTCTCCCTCCTCCCCCAGCCCAGGTAGCGCTGAGCGCTACAGAATGCATGTTACGCTGGGCAAGCTTTAATTGGCCCGTCCACATAAAATGGCGGCGTGCAGCCAATCACGGGTGGCAACTGGCTCTGCACCCACCCGCGCCTACTCCCGCCCAGCCCGCTTGACATAGATAAGATTCAGCCCATTATGATGGAGGGAAGGTATTTGATGAAACTGTTGAAGAAGGTTGGACCTGTGGAAATCCTGTACCAATGTCCTGGGGGTGAGATGACTAACCTCCAACAATCTCAACCTTTGGTTATGGCTCCAACCAGGGCTCTGAAGAAAGGTCATATGAACTCAAAACCTCAATTCTGTTTCTCTCTCCACAGATGCTGTCAGGCCCACTGAGTTTTCCAGCGTCTTCTGTTTATGTTTCAGATTTCCAGCATCTGTGGTATTTTGCTTTTATCTTTGTTTAGGGGTGCCATTAGTCCTGGGGCATGTCTTTAGTACTATTGCCGGGATGTTGTCACGGCCCATAGCCTTTGCAGTATCCAGTGCCTTCAGCTGTTTCTTGCTATCAATTGGCTGAAGACTGGCATCTGTGATGCTGGGGACTTCAGAAGGAGGCTAACCTGCATCATGCATGCAGCAATTCTAGTTAAGAGGGTTGTACATGCTTCGGCATTGTCTTCTGTACTGACGTGTTGGGCACCGCCATTATCAAGATGGGGACGATCCTCATCACCTGTTAGTTGTTTAATTGTCCACCAACATCCATGACTGGATGTGGCAGAGCTGGCGAGCTTTGATTGATCTGTTGGTTGTGAGATGGTTGAGATGGTTGATTGTATTCTGCTTCCGCTGTTTTGCATGCATGTAGCCATGCGTTGTAGCTTCACCAGGTTGGCACCTCAAGTTTAGATATGCTTGATGCTGCTTTTTTTTAAATTATATTTTATGCCCCTGTTGAATGTTTCCTAGTATAGTTTGCAAGCTTCATTCACTTTTAATTTTAACTTTGGTTAAAGAGAGAAGACTAAGGTTTTACAAAAATAGATTATTTTGCCCATAGTTTATTGGATCTCTTTTTATTGAATTGCTAGTCTTCAAAATTTTATTTCATAAAAACAGCTTCTGGGGGACTGATTTCTATTCTTTTAACCAGCATGAAGTAGAAAAAAACTTAAGTCAATGCCTAATCGCAAAAAGCACCTGTGATAACAAATCGCCAAGCACTCCCGAGTGCTAAAAGCAATCATCGGCCTATTAATTGACAAATTATTCTAATTACAACAATCCTTAGTTGCATTCTTTTGTGTACATGTAGTGAAACTTGCTATCCACTGTTCAGCGAAAATAATTGTGTCTCAGACTGGTTCCTCTACGCGAGACTGTACTTCAAGTAGTTGTAAGGGTTAAGAATCAGAAAATCAGTTAACTATATACGGCTGATATAATCATACCTCAGCAGCTCCATGGTAGGTCTTTATAAGTAACTTTGAGAACCAGGTAAATACTCCTCTACCAGGAAGCATTTTTATTAGAGCGATCGTCAAAGGAAACCGAACAAGTGACATGCCAAACCCTTACATGAACTGAGTCATAGGGCTGGATTTTACATTTCTCGGTGGGGTGGGGTGGGGTAGGATAGGCGGGCCGAAAACTCAGTAGCCCGCTCGTTCCTGTCACTGTCTCTGCTCTTTCAATCATACATCGGATGGCCGATTAGTGGCCATCCGGCAGCAAGGAGGCCAATTATAGGTGCAACGGGAGGCTCTGTGCCCAGTCGGCACTGCAAGGCCAAGACGTCATGAAGCAGGAGGGAACTGCTGCAAACAGGGAGTCCATTCACGGGTAGAATCGTAAAGGCCCCCCACCGCCCCCCCCCCCCCCCCCCCCCCCGCGCTCAGAAACAGTCTTTAGTTTGTAATGATGACTTTAAAAAGATAATAAATTGCCATTTAAAAAACACAGATGCTGCCGCCTTCCCGGAGAACCCGCTGAAATATTCAACCATGGCAGGCCCTCTCTATTGTCCTTGTGCTGCTTCTTTACAGCTGCTGTAAAATACTCCCAAACTTTTTCTTGTCTGATGCCTGAAAAATGCAGCAGGGGAAGGAAAAATTGAGGACAATTGGTTTGTTAACAAGATTATTAGCTTGTTAATTAATTATTTCACAATGGCAGGCAGGCTGCCTATTTCCATGACCACTTGCCTTTTGTAATTTGGGAGACTGGCATGGGGATGCTGCTATTGCCGACATGACATCATCATCACCAAATTTTTCATCATCACGTGGAGGGGTGGAGTGGGGAAGGAACGCCCATAATTTTAAGTGACTTCAGCAACTGATTGTTGCTGCTTGTTTTTAGAGATGACTATCTTTGAATAAATCTGTCACATTGTTTAATTTAAAAGCAAAAAAACTGAGGATGCTGGAAATCCAAAACAAAAACAAAAATACCTGGAAAAACTCAGCAGGTCTGGCAGCATCTGCGGAGAGGAACACAGTTAATGTTTCGAGTCTGAATGACCCTTCAACAGAACTAAGTAAAAGTAGGAGAGGTGAAATATAAGCTGGTTTGAAGGGGGGGGGGGGTGGGGTGGGGGTGGTTGGGACAAGTAGAGCCGGAAAGAGGACCAGTGATAGGTGGAGATAACCAAAAGATGTGACAGACAAAAGGAGAAAGAGTTGTTGAAGGTGGTGAAATTATCTAAGGAATGTGCTAATTAAGGGTAGAAAGCAGGACAAGCAAGGTACAGATAGCTCTGGTGAGGGTGGGATGGGGTGAGGGAATCAAAAAAGGCTAAAAGGTAGAGATAAAACTATGGATGGAAATACATTTAAAAATAATGGAAATAGGTGGGAAAAGAAAAATCTATATAAATTATTGATAAAAAAGGGGGGCAATCGGAAAGGGGGTGGGGATGGAGGAGAGAGAGTTCATGATCTAAAATTGTTGAACTCAATATTCACTCCGGAAGGCTGTAAAGTGCCTAGTCAGAAGATGAGATGCTGTTCTTCCAGTTTACATTGAGCTTCACTGGAACAATGCAGCAAGCCAAGGACGGACATGTGGGCATGAGAGCAGGGTGGAGTGTTGAAATGGCAAGCGACAGGGAAGTCTGGATATTGCTTGCAGACATATCAAAGGTGTTCTGCAAAGCGGTCACCCAGTCTGCGTTTGGTCTCTCCAATGTAGAGGAAACCGCATTGGGAGCAACAATGCAGTAGACTAAATTGAGGGAAGTGCAAGTGAAATGCTGCTTCACTTGAAAGGAGTGTTTGGGCCCTTGGACGGTGAGGAGAGGGTAAGTAAAGGGGCAGGTGTTGCACCTTCTGCGATTGCATGGGAAGGTGCCGTGGGAGGGGGTTGAGGTGTAGGGGGTGATGGAGGAGTGGACCAAAGCTGCACACAGTATTCGAGGTGCGGTCTCACCAATGCCCTGTATAACTGAAGCATAACATCCTTACTTTTATGTTCAATCCCTCTCATAATAAGGGGTAGCATCCATTAGCCTTTTTAATTACTTGCTGTACCTGCATACTAACTTTTTGTGACTCATGCACTTGAACACCTAGATCCCTCTGCACCACAGAATTATGCAGCCGTTCTCCATTTAAGTAATACTCTGCTTTTTTGTTTTTCCTGCCAAAGTGAACAACTTCATATTTTGCCACGATAAACTCCATTTTCCAGATCTTTGCCCACTCACTCAACCTATCTATATCCATCTGCAACCTCAGCATGTCCTCTTCACAACATAAAGGTTTATTTCACCTTTTAAAAAAGTTAGGTTACCTTGAATCCAGCGAGCCTTCCTGAATTGAATTATTCCTTCACA
The DNA here is from genome assembly GCF_017639515.1 of Carcharodon carcharias. NCBI lineage: Eukaryota > Metazoa > Chordata > Chondrichthyes > Lamniformes > Lamnidae > Carcharodon > Carcharodon carcharias. The sequence goes on from NC_054472.1 coordinate 174,764,720, forward strand.
AGGCACTGTACTGAAATAGTGTGGAAGAATAAAACTATAGGACAAAGACAAATTCACGATATTTATTCAATTTTAGTCATTATGGCTTTCCTTACACATTCCAGATGTATCAATCCTTCATTACATTCTGTACATTTTAACTTTTTTCCCCATTTCATTTATTACTTTATTTTGTTTTATTTCTCACTTCCCCAGTAATCCTGATCTGCATTCTCCATCAAAATCACTTCAGTCTCTAAATCGATGAGACTTTGATAATCCAGTCCGATCCATTCACTTTTTCCCTGAAATCGTTCCGGTTCCTACAACCTCATCTACTAAGAGGAGGTTACTTGCTACTGCGGTACATGTATGTATCAACTGATGCTTGACACAAGAATTGTCCCATATAGGAGTCTCCCAGTCTACTATTAACTCACCACAAGATAAATCAATGCCCACTGGTAGGGTAGTTTCCTGTTCTCTGCTCAGGGCCTTTGACATGATCTCTTGAGGATCATATCCGGCATTCTGGGCCAGTGTCTTTGGGATGATCAGAATGGCATCGGCAAAAGCTTGAAATCCAAATTGTGCACAACTGTTGATCTTATCTTTACGGTAGTTTAATAACTGGCTTGCAATGCGTATTTCAACAGCGCCTGCCCCAGGCATGGCTGCACCATCCTCAATGCTATTCTTCACAGCTCGCATCCCATCCCTAATGGCATCCTTGATCAAGGTAATTGTGTGCTTATTGGGTCCTTTAATAAGCAGTGTGATGGATTGGGGGTTATCACACTTTTCAATAAAAGTGTACTTGCTGTCTCCCAGTGTCTCCTCATATACTAGTCCTGCATAGCCTAAGCACTCTTCAGTCAGGTCCTCCACAGAGTTTACTGCCAGACCTCCGCATGCCAGTGGCAACCTCTCCATATTCCTCCTCTTGGCTCTTCGAAGGGCTACAATACCCTCTTTCACAAGCATCTCAAGAGACATAGGGTCGATGCCTTTCTGGTTGATCACAACAAATCCTTTGTCGGAGTCACCGCACACCTTTCTCTTCAGTGCTATGATTGCCTTTACTCTTTCCTCAATGAACTGTCGCTCAGCTTTCACAAACCTTTCCCTTTCCTTGACATTCTTGTAAAAGAAGCCAGAGTTGACCTGTGTTTTCTCATATTCCAGAGACACATTCAGGGTGAGGATGTAAGCATTCTCTAAACGCTTCTTCATGTCAGGATGGCGAGCACCATGGTCTAGAACCAGCCCTTTCACTAGGACAGTGTCACAGTCTGTCTGCTGTTGCATCTCCATTATTTCCACCAGGTTTAGGTCAATGGGCTGTCTGTCGCAATAAATAGATGTCACTGCGTCCACCACCAGCTCCGTCAGGAGGTCTGCCAACTCTGAGTGAACCTTGGTCCCAAGTGAGGTCCGAGCTACTTTCTTCCTGATGAAACAATCTTCATCTTCCCAAAGTTCATCCAGGCAGGATATTGCTTCTTCCCTGGCTATTTCCAATCCTTCTACGATGGTTCGTGGGTGGACTCCCTCTGAGATGTAGCGCTGGGCCTGTTTCAGGAGTTCCCCAATGATAAGCACAGCAGAGGTGGTTCCATCTCCCACAGTGTCATCCATAGCGGCCACCGCCTGGGCAATGAAGGAGGCTATGGGATGTTGGAGGAGCATCTCCTTTAACAGCACACTGCCGTCTTTGGTCAGTTTGATGTCTCCAGCGCCGGAAACCAACATTTTCATGGTGCCTTTGGGCCCCAGGTTTGTTCTGAGCAGTTCCTGCAGCGCCCTGGCTGCGCTGACGGTAACACTGAGAGCCTCCTCTGCTTTCCTGGTCAGGGACATCATTCAGGACGGTGAAAAGCGCTCAACTGTCGCCACTTTTCCTGATGGGTGCGGTCACGTACTCAAGGATAGAATTACAAGCAAGTTTCCGGACCGAATATCTCTCTCTTAACTAAGGTTGTAGGGAGTGTCACCAGCACTGAAGTTGTTTTCTCTTGTATTGCTAAACCAGGATTACATTTGCTGCAAATTTGGCAGCACTCCAGTCACACACTAACGTTGAACTCCGGAGCATGACGAGGCAATTGTCATGATGATGCATTCGAGCCGGAAATGTACCATCCAAAGGCCAGGTTATCATTTCTTCCCTTGTTAGCAATTTCTGCCCTCCAGTATCAATTGTGTTGTGTGTGTAAAATGTAACGTTTTTAATACTGGCACGGGTTTCAAGTGGAAAGATATAGTTATATAAATCAATAAGATTAAAGGCTGCAGCCTGCTGATGTTTCAGTGAAAACCCTGCTATCTGTCTCTCTCTAAGATCCTGTGGTGCTACATATTGGCCCAGGTCTTCCATCTCCGGATAGTCAGGGACGGGGTGTACCCCGGAAGATGTGCTACGGGATCCCTCGGATGTCACAGCACAAGGACTCCGCGGGACTTAGCCGGGAAGTTTCAACTTCCGATGCGCAGCTCCCAGGGATCCTACCAAAAAGTCTCCAACTCTTGAGTTAGTCAGAGATTTCGGACAGTTCTGATGTACTTACCTGGATAGTTACCCAGGAAATGTTAGACAGAAAAATCCTAGTCTCACACTGAACCCACCCCCTGACCATCCGCGACTCCATCCTGACACCCCTGTCTCCCCCAACCCCCGTTTACCACCTTGAACTCCCGGCTCCCCCGACCCTACCTGACTAGCCGCAACTCCCCCTGAACCCCCAACCCTACCACACCACTCCCCCTTGAACTCCCTGACCCGACATGACTAGCCCCCACTATCTGACTCCCACCACCTCAACTACACTTCTGACCTCCCAACTCCTCCCTGGTCCTCAGAATTCCCCCGGCCCAACTGGCGCCCACCATCCAACTAGCTCCGACTCCTCCCTGATCCCCGTCTCCACCGACCTGACCTGACCTGACTAGCCCCATCATCCAACTCTCTCCATCCTCCCTGACCCTCTAGCTTCCCTGACCCAACTACCCACCATCACCCGACTATCGCCTGACCTCCCCTGCTTCCCCCTGATCCCCATCTCTCCCGGACTTGGCCTCACCTGACTCCACCACCCAATCTGACCTCATCACCCAACTCCCCCTGAACCGACCTGACCCAACCTCACTACACAACTCCTCCCAAGCTCTCCATCTTCCTCTTGACAACCCCCCGACTCCCTCCTGATCTACCTACCCACTCATGCACCTGCCACCCTACCCACCTCACCTACCAACCCACTTCAGCCACCTGCCTCATTACCCATTTTATCCACAGCATCCACCTGCCACCTTACCCACCCCCACCCTACCCACTTAACCACCTACCTCATCCATCATACCCCCATACCCACCATAACCCGTTGCCCACTTACCTTCTCTCCATAGTTTTTCAAAGACGATTTGGGACATTTAAATTCTTTACTTACCGGAATACAGCAGCTAGTGCTGTAAAAAGGTGTGGATTCTCCCTGCTTCTCTCTCGAGATTTTCTGCACTGAGTCACTTCTGCAAGACCCTCCAACGGAAGACTGCCCTGAAACAATGGAGAAAGGTAAGTGTGTATTTTTTTACAAATCTGATCAAGGTCAGAAACAGGGGTTCCGATCTTGGTTGGAAGATCTGGGCCATTATGTATTTGGAGACAAGACACCCTCTGACTTCTCAGAAACCAACAACCTACTTTACCTTTTGCTGCTTGGCGTTTAGGTACAACAAGTAATAAATGGGAGGTTGGTTCCTACATTATCGTCTTTTCCTGACAGGCTCCAATGCACCTTTTAAATGATCTGACTCATTTTCAATGCAGTGTGAAAAGCTGCTTTGTTTAAATAAGGCACTGACAAACTGGCATGAGTTGAAATACCAAAATAAAAGCAGAAAATGCTCTTTCAGCCGGTCTGGCAGCATCCATGGAGAGAGAAACAGAGTCAAGGACCTTTCTTCAGAACTCCTTGCAGCATCACTCAGACCATTGAGGCTCTTTGCCTCCCACCCAAGAGCCCAATATCCTAGCACTAGCCAACAATCACTTAGCTGTGGCCAGTCTGGAACCCAAGCCTCCAGTAGCTTTTCTGCATGGCGTCCACCAGCAGAACTATCAGTCCGGCAATAATGTCCAAGGCTCCTTCTGTTCTCACCAATTGTGGGAGGAGTAATCACCCAGCACACAGGAGCTGAGCCCTGAGTGGGGAGGGGAACATGCTCCCAAATTTCTAACACTGTCATTTTGTAAATTGCAGAGCCAGCTGACAATTGACATGAGTTATTTATGTCTCAGTGTGATTCAGGAATATTTAACATTACCCAACCCCCTAGCCATTTAGCTTACCCACCTTACCTCTAAAGATCTTTAACACCCTTTCACTTATATCTTTTAATGATCTTTATTGGTGTCGTACAACTAATTAATATTTCTTATCTCAGTTTTCTCCTTCTTGTAATGCATACAACCTGTTACATGGGTTTATCTGTCCATCTTTTTGATTCTTCCTCAGGATTAACTTATTTGCTATCCAGGCCTCCAAACAACATGCTTTCCTCTGCAAAAACAGAAATACCTGGAAAAACTCAGCAGGTCCAGCACCATCGGCGGAGAAGAGCAAAGTTGACGTTTCAAGTCCTCATGAGCCTTCAACAGAACTAAGTAGAAATAGGAAAGGAGTGAAATATAAGCTGGTTTAAAGGGGGTGGGGGGGGGTGGGGGGAAGAAGGGAGGGGGGTTTGTTGGGACAAGCGAGCAGTGATAGGAGGAGATAACCAAAAGATGTCACAGACCAAAGAACAAAGAGATGTTGAAGGTGGTGATATTATCTAAAAGAATATGCTAATTAAGACTGGAGAGCAGGACAAGCAAGGTAGCCCTATTGGGGGTGGGGTGAAATAAGCGGTGGGTGGAATACATTTAAAAATAACGGAAATAGGTGGGAAAAGAAAAATCTATATAAATTATTGGAAAAACCAAAAGGGAGGGGGAAGAAACAGAAAAGGAATGTGGATGGAAGAGGGAGTATTCAGTCTGGAAGGCTGTAAAGTGCCTAGCCGGAAGATGAGGTGCTGTTCCTCCAGTTTGCGTTGAGCTTCACTGGAACAATGCAGCAAGCCAAGGACAGACATGCGGGAAAGAGAGCAGGGTGGAGTATTAAATGGCAAGCGACAGGGAGGTCTGGGTAATGCTTGCAGACAGACCAAAGGTGTTCTGCAACATGGTCACCCAGTCTGCTTTTGGTCTCTCCAATGTAGAGGAAACCGCATTGGGAGCAACGAATGCAGTAGACTAAGTTGGGGGAAATGCAAGTGAAATGCTGCTTCACTTGAAAGGAGTGTTTGGGCCCTTGGATGGTGACATGGTGAGGAGAGAGGAAGTGAAGGGGTAGGTGTTGCATCTTTTGCGTGGGCATGGGGAGGTGCCATAGTTGGGGGTTGAGGAGTAGGGGGTGATGGAGGAGTGGACCAGGGTGTCCCGGAGGGAGCGATCCCTACGGAATGCCACCGGTGGTGGGTGAAGGGAAGATGTGTTTGGTGGTGGCATCATGCTTGAGTTGGCGGAAATGGCGGAGGATGATCCTTTGAATGCGGAGATTGGTGGGGTGATAAGTGAGGACAAGTGGGACCCTATCATGTTTCTGGGAGGGAGGAGAAGGCATGAGGGCAGATGCCCGGGAGATGGGCCAGACACAGTTGAGGGACCTGTCAACTACCGTGGGTGGAAAACCCTGGTTAAGGAAGAAGGAGGACATGTCAGAGAAACTGTTTTTGAAGGTAGCGTCATCAGAACAGATGTGACGGAGGCAAAGGAACTGAGAGAATGGGATGGAGTCCTTGCAGGAAGCAGGATGTGAGGAGCTGTAGTCGAGGTAGCTGTGGGAGTCAGTAGGCTTGTAATGGATATTGGTGAACAGTCTATCACCAGAAATTGAGACAGAGAGGTCAAGGAAGGAAAGGGAAGTGTCAGAGATGGACCATGTGAAAATGATGGAGGGGTGAAGATTGGAAGCAAAATTAATACATTTTTCCAGGTCCTGACGAGAGCTTGAAGCAGCACCGAAGTAATCATCGAGGTACCGGAGAAAGAGTTGTGGGAGGGGGCCGGAGTAGGACTGGAACAAGGAATGTTCCACATACCCCATAAAGAGACAGGCATAACTGAGGCCCATGCAGGTATCCATAGCCACACCTTTTATTTGGAGGAAGTGAGAGGAGTTAAAGGAGAAATTGTTCAGTGCGAGAACAAGTTCAGCCAGACGGAGGAGAATAGTGGTGGGGATTGGTCGGGCCTCTGTTCAAGGAAGAAGCTGCGAGCCCTCAGACCATCCCAATGGGGGATGGAGGTGTAGAGGGATTGGATGTCCATGGCGAAGAGGAGGCGTTTGGGGCCAGGGAACTGGAAATTGTTGATGTGACGTAAGGTGTCAGAGGAATCACAGATGTAGGTGGGAAGGGACTGGACAAGGGGAGACAGAAGGGAGTCAAGATAGCGAGAAATGAGTTCCGTGAGGCAGGAACAGGCTTACACGATCAGTCTGCCCGGACAGCCCTGTTTGCGGATTTTGGGTAGGAGGTAGAAGTGGGCCGTCCGAGGTTGGACAATTATCAGGTTGGAAGCTGTGGGAGGAAGATCTCCAGAGGAGATGACGTCAGTAACAGTCCTGGAAACAATGGCTTGATGTTCAGTGGTGGGGTCATGGTCCAGGGAGAGGTAGGAGGAAGTGCTTGTGAGTTGACGCTCAGCCTCCGCAAGGCTTTCCTTTGCATTGTCTGTATTCTTATACCCATTGTGTTTAGGACTAGATTTCTTCCTTATCTGGGTTTTGATCAATGCTCAAGAACTGTTTCAGTGCTGCATTATTTTTATCTCATTGGAGCTGTTACAACATCTTCCTTTGCAAATTGAGGAACATGATATGCAATTATAATTATTGAATCACTTCTCCATTTTATAATGCTGCATATTATCCAATTTACATAGCAGTCTTTTGGAAGATCTGTTTCATGTTATTATTGGTTATGTGTCAGTAGTGTACATTAGGGTGGGACTTTCTTCTTCCTCTTACAAGGTAGATTACAGCCAGGGGAGCAGAGCGAGGAGCAGGAGCTCCTTAAACCAGGACTTCAAATGGAACCCAGGGTAAAAGTGACAGCCAGTAGAGGGTTAGCCGTCCACAATGACAACCTATGTGGGTCCTGCACTGGCCTAGTCTGCAGTCACAAAAAGGTTTAACATTGCCCTTTAAAAAAATCTATAGATTGGGCTCCTCGCTGGCGTGGGGGTCAAATGACCATTTCCAGGATGGGGTAGGGGAGAGCCTGCAACCCTCCCCCACCTCACTGAGCTCTACTCCCATCAACATAGGCAGATGCCAGAGTTTCCAGTGGGCATTAGTCAGAGAGCCCGCAGGTTATGTCCAAAGTGGCATTTGAACCCATTTCACTCATGCTAATGGGGTACCTTTCCAAGTACCCACATAGTCCAGCCAGTTCAGCATAGGAGGGCACTGCTAGAATCCTGTGAGAAGGAATTTCAGAAACAGTGTTTAGAGTTTACAACCTTAAAAGCAGGGGAAAAAATACCTACATGAGAAAAAAATTATATGATTTGAAAAATAAAACATATTTGTTGGGCCAAATTCTGCTGGAAAAATAATGCGAGCTCAAGATACACACCTGTATTAAAGCGCAAATTGGACAGCATGATGGGCTGAAGGGCCTCTTTCCATGCTGTAAAACTCTATGATTCCCTGACTCTATAAGTCATGGACAGAATTTTTACCTTGGCGGGCGGGTGCGCACCCAACCCCCTCAAGCGTGAAATGATGCGCATCGATGTCGGGCGAGCATCCCGAAGTCAACACGCAGTGTCGCGATATTTTGGTCAACGGACATGCACCAAAGTCAGCAGCGCACCCGCTGACAATTAAAAGGCCTATTTCAGGCCATTAACAAGATAAGCGAAACAAACTTTTCGCTGCCCATCCAACCTTACGGTTTGCGGGAACGCGAAAACGCAAGCAGCCTTTGCATTTTTTTGGAAACCTCATCCACGGTCGGGATAAAAAAACAATAAAATGTTTTTAATTTATAGCATGTCCCTCCTCATGTGGCAGAGTCACATGAGGCCACATGTTTTGTAACATTTTTAAAATCTTTATTTCCAAGGTTTAAAACTTCACCTCCCTGAGGCAGCTCTGTGCCTCAGGGAGATTTTCAAGCATGCATGCATGAACTTCCCCACTTGCCTTCCTCCTCCGCCCATACAGGGGGCACTGAGTGCTGCCGCTTGTGTTTCACGCTGGGTGGGCCTTAATTGGCCTGCCAGCGTGAAATCGCGGTCTGGTCCCTAACGCGGGTGGCATTCGGCTTCCCAACCGTCCCCGCCCGACAAGGGCAAATTCTGGCCCATGAGTTGCAATTCTCAAAAAACATTTTTCTTATTCATCCATGGGATGTGGGCTTCGCTGGCTGGGCCAGCATTCATTGCCCATCCCTAGTTGCCCTTGAGAAGGTGGTGGTGAGGTGCCTTCTTGAACCGCTGCAGTCCATGTGGTGCAGGTACACCCTCAGTGCTGTTAGGAAAGGAGCTCTGGGATTTTGACCCAGCGACAGTGAAGGAACGGTGATACATTTCCAATCAGGATGGCGAGTGGCTTGGTGGGGAACTTCCAGGCGGTGGTGTTCCCATCTATCTGCTGCCCTTATCCTTCTAGATAATAGTGGTCGTGGGTTTGGAAGGTGCTGTCGAAGGAGCCTTGGTGAATTCCTAAGTGCACCTTGTAAATGTTACATACTGCTGCTACTGTGTGTCGGTGGTGGACGGAGTCAATGTTTGTGCAAGTGGTGCCAATCAAGCAGACTGCTTTGGCCTGGACCGTGTCAAGCTTCTTGAATGTTATGGGAGCTGGAGTCATCCAGGCAAGTGGAGAGTATTCCATCACACTCCTGACTTGTGCCTTGTAGATGGTGGACAGGCTTTGGGAAGTCAGGAGGTGGGTTACTCGTTGCATTATTCCTAGCCTCTGGCCTGCTCTTGTATCCACAGTATTTATAATGGCTAGTCCAGTTCAGTTTCTGGTCAATGGTAACCCCCGGACATTGATAGTGGGGGATTCAGTGATGGTAATGCCATTGAACATCAAGGGGTCAAGGGATGATGGTTGGATTCTCTCTTGTTGGAAATGGTCATTGCCTGACACTTGTGTGATGTGAATGTCAGCCCAAGCCTGGATATTGTCCAGGTCTTGATGCATTTGGACATAGACTGCTTCAGTATCTGAGGAGTCACGAATGGTGCTGAACATTGTGTACTCATCAGCGAACATCCCCACTTCTGACCTTATGATGGAAGGAAGGTCATTGATGAAGCAGCTGAAGATGGGCTGAGGACACTACCCTGAGGAACTCTTGCAGTGATGTCCTGGAGCTAAGATGACTGACCTCCAACAACCACAACCGTCTTCCTTTGTGCTAGGTATGACTCCAACCAGTGGAGAGTTTTCCACCTGATTCCCATTGACGCCAGTTTTGCTTGGGCTCCCTGATACCACACTCATTCAAATGCTGTTTGGTTTATGCTGCTCCACTGTTTACATTTGGGTAGTGTGTCGTTATTTTTAAGAGCTTCCTGGATTTTCCCATTAAACTCACCACAACAGCTTAGGGCTCATAATTAATATTGTATTAACCCTTTTAATGAGGTGAACATTTTAATACAATCTCTTCCTCAATATCCCTCGCTCAAAAATTGAACAATTTAATCTGTGGAATCACGTTTCTGAATGTAGTAAATTGCTGTTAGAGATTTTTAAAATTTTCCAACTTTAATTCCTGATTTTTAAAAAACCTTTTCTGTTTACTTTCCCCTCGTAATCCAATCTTTCTTTCCCCCTCTTTATTTCTCTTTTTGTACCTAATTGAGTCAAATTCACCTTCCTTTTCCATTTTTCCTCAGTTGTTTTCTCAATCTCTACGTCTTATTTGGTTAAGAGATAGAGTTGGTTCCATCATTCATTGAGGTCACAAATACCCCATTATCAGCCCATACTTCCAGCAATTTACAGTGTAAAAATATTTTGAGCTCAAGAGTGCAGGAAAAGCCTAACAAATGGCCCACGCCATGAGTTGCCTCATTCAGCAAGATTTGGCCAATGATGATATTTACTTTGGCAGTGGACAAATGTTCTTTATTAATGAAGGCGAGTTTTGCAACTAATTTTGTTAGAGGTGGAAATGGACCCAGAAGTGACGTACATTATAGAATCATGGAATGGTTACAGCACAGAAAGTTGCCATTCAGCCTGTCATGTTTACGTTAGCTCCCTGCAAGAGCAATTTAGCTAGCCCTACTCTACCATCCTTTTTCCCATAGCCTTGCATCATTTTTTCCCCTTCCAGATTGAACCTGCCTCCACCACCCTTTCAGGCAATGTAGTCCAGATCATAACCACTCACTTATTGAAAATGTTTTTCTTTATGTTGCCTTTGATTCTTTTGCCCGGCACTTTGGTTCTTGGAAATAAGGTGGGCCAAGTAGATCAAGTGTCAGTGTGGGAACATTTAGGAGACAGTGATCATTGCTTTGGAAGGCTGAGGATGATGGTAGAAAAGGAAAATGTGCAATCCAGAGTAAGAATAATTAACTGGGGGAGAGCCTACTTCAGTGGAACTGGGCCAGATAGACTGGAACCAAAAGTTGGCAGGGAAAGCTGCAGCTGACCAATGGGCTACCTTCAAAGAAGAAATGGTTCAGGCACAGTCAAGGTATATTCTCTCAAAAGGAAAGGTAGGGCAAATAAATCCAGGGTTCCCCAGATGAAAAAGGAGATATAAATTAAGGTAAAGAAGAAAAAGTGTACTTATGACAGGTGTCGGGTAGAAAATACAATTGAGAACCAAGCAGAATACAGAAGGTCCAGAGGGGAGGTGAAAAAGCATATAAGAGAAGCCAAGAGGAGTTATGAGAAAAGACTGGCAACCAACACAAAGGGGAATCCTAAAGTCTTCTATAGGCACATAAATAGTAAAAGGGTGGTAAAAGAAGGAGTAGGACCCATTAGGGACCAAAAAGGGGATTTACACATGGAGGCAGGGGGAATGGCTGAGGCATTAAATTAATACTTTGCATCTGTCTTTATTAAGGAAGCAGATGCTACCAAGGTCACGGTAACAGAGGAGGAAACTGTCACTAAAAGAGCTCAAAATTAGTAAGGAGGAAGTGTTGGATAAACTGTCGGTACTTAAAGTTGACAAGGCACCTGGGCCGGATGAGATGCATTCAAGCATATTGAAGAAGTAAGAGAGGAAATTGCAGAGGCACTGGACCATAATCTTTCAGTCTTCCCTAGACTCAGGGGAGATGCCAGAAGTCTGAAGAATTGCAAACACTACACCCTTTCTCAAAAAAACGTTGTAAGGATAAGCGCAGCAATTACAGACCAGTCAGTTTAACTTCAGTGGTGGGCAATATTCTAGAAACAATTGTTTGGGATAGAATTAGTAGTCACATGGAAAAATGTGGGTTGATTAGGAAGAGTCAGCATGGATTTCTAAAGGGGGAATTATGTTTAACTAACTTGCTGGAATTTTTTGAAGAGGTAACAGAGAGGGTTGATAAGTGTAATACTATTGATGTGATGTACATGGACTTTCAAAAGACATTCAATACAGTGCTACACAACGGACTTGTGAGAAAAGTTATAGCTCAAGGAATAAAAGGGACAGTAGCAACGTGGATACAAAATTGGCTGAGTAATAGGAAATAGAGAGGAATGATCAATGGATATCTTTCGGGCTGCAGGAAGGTTTGTAGTGGAGTTCCCCAGGGGTTGGAATTGGGACCCTTGCTTTTCCTGATATATATTAATGCTATGGATCTTGGTGTGCAGGGGACAATTTCAAAATTTGCGGATGATACGAAACTTAGAAGCGTTGTAAACTGTGAGGAGGACAATAGAGCTTCAAAAGGATATAGACAAGTTGGTGGAGTGGGCAGATAGGTGGCAGATGAAGTTCAATGTGGAGAAGTGTGAGGTGATGCATTTTGGTAGGAAGAACATTGAGAGACAATATAAAATGAAGGGTACAATTCTTATATAAAAGCAAAATACTGTGGATGCTGGAAATCTGAAATAAAAAGAGAAAGAGCTGGAAAAACTCAGCAGGTCTGATAGCATCTATGGAGAGAAAAACAGAGTTAACATTTCGAGTCCATACAGCTCTTCTTCAGAACTAAAGAGAAGTAAAAATGTGCTGAAATTTATACTGTTTAAGGGGGTGGAGCAGTTGAAGCTCAATAGAGGGTCAGCGACAGGTGGGGACTAAGGAAAAATTGACAAAGATGTCATGGACACAAGACAAAGGGAGTGCTAATGATAGTGGTGAAGAGTAAAGACAGTGCTGATAGTGGCATAAAGGTAAGAAAGCAGAACGTGTGAATTGCAGAGCAAGGGTCAACATTCTGTGAAAGAGCAACATGGAACAAATAACAGATGGCCCTTTTGGGGTTGAGGGAGGGGGCAGTGGTTGGGAAAAAAGGATGAAAAAAAGGATAAGGGGATAGAACAATGAATAAATAAAAATAAAAATAGGTAAATAGAAAATAAAAATAAGTTTTTTAAAAAGGGATTTTAAAAAGGGTGAAGATAGATGAGAGAGTTCAAGGTCTGAAGTTGTTGAACTCATTGTTAAGTCCAGAAGGCTATAAAGTGCCTAATCGGAAGATGAGGTGCTGTTCCTCCAGTTTGTGTTGAGCTTCACTAGAACATTGCAGGAGGCCAAGGACGGACATGTGGGCACGAGAGCAAGATGGCGTGTTGAAATAGCAGGCGACAGAGAGGTCTGGGTGATGCTTGCGGACAGACCGAAGGTGTTGCGCAAAGCGGTCACCCAGTCTGCGTTTGGTCTCCCCAGTGTAGAGGAGACCACATTGGGAGCAGCGAATGCAGTAGACCAAATTGAAGGAGGTGCAAGTGAAGCGCTGCTTAACCTGAAAGGAATGTTTGGGCCCTTGGACGGTGAGGAGGGAGGAGGTAAAGGGGCAGGTGTTGCGCCTTCTGCGATTGCGTGAAAAGGTGCCGTAGGAAGGGGATGAGGTGTTGGTGGTGATGGAGAAATGGACCCAGATGTCCCAGAGGGAACAATCCCAATGGAATGCTGACAAGAAAAGTGAGGGGAAAATGTGGATACCATTCTTAAGTCGGTGAAGGAGCAGAGGGACCTGCGTGTATATGTAGATAGATCATTGAAGGTTGCAGGACAGGTGGAGAGCAGTTAATAAAGCTTACGCTATCTTGGGCTTTATTAATAGGGGCATATTGTACAAGAGCAGGGAAATTATGCTGAGCTTATATAAGACAATAGTTAGCCCTCAGCTGGACTATTGTGTCCAGTTCTGAGCGCTACACTATAGGGAGGATGTGAACATTGGAGAGAGTGCAGAAGAGGTTTGCAAGCCTGGTTCCAGAGATGAGAAATTTCAGTTATGAAAATAGATTGAAGAAGTTGGGGCTGTTCCTCTTGGAGAGGGGAAGGCTAAGAGGAGATTTGATAGAAGTGTTCAAAATTATGAGGGGGCTGGATAGAGTAGATAGGGAGAAACTGTTCCCGCTCATAAAAGGATCGAGAATGAGAGGGCACAGATTTAAAGTGATTTGCAAAAGAAGCAAATGTGATGTGAGAAAAACCTTTTTCACGCAGCAAGTGGTTTGGGTCTGGAATGCACTGCCTAGAAGTATGGTGGAGGCAGGTTCAACTGAGGCATTCAAGAGGGCATTGGATGATTATTTGAATAGAAACAATATGCAGGGATATGGGGAAAAGGCAAAAGAATGGCACTAGGTCATAATGCTCATTCAGAGAGCCGGTGCAGACATAATGGGCCAAATGGCCTCCTTCTGCACTGTAACATTCTGTGATTCTGTGATTTAAATCGGTGCCCTTTGGTTCTCGACTCTTCTGCTAATCAGAACAGCTTAACAGCTTCTCTCTAACTGCTCTATCCACTGACCTCATGATTATGAAAACTTTGAAAATTTTAAGCACTATTTACATCCAACCTAAACTGAGTTTCGACAGTCTTCTGTGCTAGCTTAGAAAAGACATTGTGCAAGAAGGTGACCCCACCCTGATTGAATTAATCGCCAAGGGAAGGTTTTGGTAATTGCCCCCATTTGCAGGCCGTCTAGGAGGCTTGTGGAACTAAACTTTTTTTAGATGCAAGGCCACTAATAGGCACATATTGAAAGCTTTTCTTAAACTTACTAAGAAACCTACTACTGTACACCAACACAACTAGTTATGTTCCAAAGAAGAGTCATATTGGACTTGAAACGTTAACTCTGTTTCTCCCTCTGCAGATGCTGCCAAATCTGCTGAGTTTTTCCAGCACTTTGTTATTATAACTAGTAATTTTAAAGACTTTTTGGTTAACTCTTTACAGCCTTCCGAAATGTCTTAGCAAGTCACTTAGTTGTGCCAAACTGCTGCCCAAAAAAAAACAAGAATAAAACTAAAAGTACCAGCATTTGCCTAGGCACTGGATTCAGTCACAACAAAAGTACACTCAGCCCAACCTATGCTACAAAACCTTCCTCACTAATACCTGGGGGCTTGTGCCAAAATTGAGAGAGCCATCTCGTAGACTAATCAAGCAACAATCTGACATTCTCCTACACAACGAATCATACCTTACAGTCAATGTCCCAGACTCCATCACCATCCCTGGGTATGTCCTGTCCCACCAACAGGACAGACCCACCAGAGGTGTCAACGCAGTGGTATAGTCGGGAAGGAGTGGCCGTGGATGTCCTCAGGATTTTCATTTGGTACTGTGTAAATGGGTTTTAGCAGAAACTTGAGGAAGAAAAAAATCTTCTAAATTCAAGCCCAATTTTAAGCACACTTAGCGCCTGGCTCACTGATTCGGACCAAAGCAGAAACTCTTGGCCTTTGCTCCAGTTTCCTGTCCGCATCTGTGAACATTGGGTCGGATTTCATAGCCGCAAATCGGCCGTGCTTCCTTGCCCCCTTGCACTTATATAAAACACCGTGTGATGAAGTCATGTCATCAGCCCAATATCAATCACTCCAGTCTTCGATAATATGGAAGCGTGGAGGTGCTGAAATCAGAAGCCCATCTGCCATTTTTAAAAATCTAATTAAAGAGCAATTGAGCTTGTTAACCAGGCAATTGACTGTGAGTTGATGTTGCCCACTCCATTTTTCCGTAGGCACATGGGAAAAACTTTGGCATGAGTCATGCTAGGTATGAGGAAATGGTGCAAGGGTGGATGAAAGGGCCTGCAAGTGGGACCATGGCTGCATTTAGCAGCAGAGTCTGCTGGTGGAGATGGTTTGTCAGCTTTTTGACTTCATTTATTCACTCTTTTGAGTCTCCCATAAGAAATAAGGAGGTATTGAGGGTATAGTGAAGTTTCAAGACCCCCAGCAAAGAGACTGGAGCTCACTGTCCCCCAAGAGAATATTTCACTCTGGAGGAGGTTCCTCCAGTGAGAAAGAAAGGAGAAGGAGACAGAGTCAGACAGGAAGATAGTGACATCTCTCTGTTAAATGCTGACTGGGAAGATTAGTTCCAATTGTATTGGTGACCACCCTGTGCCTTTCATCCTGAAGATAACAGTGACCTTGAATTTTTTTGAGTTGGAGTCATCAGCTGGAGACCTTTGTGATCTCTCACAAGCACTAGCAAACCATTGCATCTAGGTAGTGACAGATGCAATGTTCAGGTGAGCCAATCAGCATAAAGGGGCTGAGATGCAGTACAGTGAGAGTACACACCTAACAAGGCCATCATCGAGCAGACCATTGGTCTGCTAAAATAAGATTTCAATGTTTGGAACGTCCAGGTGGCTCTCTACAACACCTGGCACTCCAGAGAGGGGAGGCCCTGGCAGGGGATGATCTAATGGAACAAGCCGCATCCTCTGATGACAAGTCTGAGGACGAGCCTGAGGGTGAGGAGGGGGCACAATACCAGACAGCTGCAATAGCTAGTTTGGATGGCAGAGAGACAAAGAAGCCTCTTATAATATGATGATTTAACGAGGAATGTGGAATTCACAATACGATAACATCTTTGCCATACTCACCACTTCTTGGTATCTCCCACACATCAACAGCAAGGCCGCTTATGCATGTGCCATTGGTGAGAAACCAAATAAGGCTGTTCAGAGGAGTCCACATGAGCACAAACCCCCTTGATAGCAGTCAGGCAATCAAAATTCAAATCAGCACATCATACACATGAATCCAAAATGAAGCCTGATTACAAGTAGACACAATACCATAATTTCATACAGAATAGAAGCAACACGCCTCCAAACAAAAAATACTATACAATCACCCTTATGAAGCCACGTGTGACTATTGTATTTTCTTAAACCTTTTCTGGGTGCTATGGCCTGGTACTCCCCCCTTGCCACCAGCTGCGCCATAGACAGACTGGTTACCTATATGCCCCTTTGTCTGGGATGACTTTGGCAAGTGGTCCTCTGGTTGACTGACCAGCATGGTGGGGGTCTAGCTTAGCGCAGGAGTCTTACCTGTCGCCACACCACTCTGAGGCATTGGTGTCAATAGCAAAGGGATAGAGGAAAGGCTGTCCCCATCAGGATCACTCTGACAGGCGCCCCCACAATGGAGACAGCAGCTGTTCATCTGCCGCTGTGAGGTCCATTTGACCCTGCCTGCTTTCCTGAAAGGAACCAGGACCAGGCTGCAAGTCCAAGCGCCTGTCCCTTTTTCCCTTGGCTCTGGGCACAAGAGCTCAAAAGGTGATGGAATGCAAGTCAGAATCCTTTTCCAGTAGCACAATAGTGAGCTGCTGGGTTGGCCTTCCATGACAGTGTCCAGTTTCTCAGTGGAGGAAGCCGCATGTTCTGAACCACAGGTGATCACAGTGCTAAAGGCCTGGGTGGACTCCTCTACTGTCTATGCCAGTGTGCATACTGGTTTTGCCACTGGACTGGTATTCCAGGGACCCACGGGAATGCTCTGGGCAGCCGGGTTCAAATCCCGCCATGGCAGATGGTGAAACTTGAATTCAAAAAATATCTGGAATGTAAGGATGATGACCATGAAACCATTGTCGATTGTGAGGAAAAATCCATCTGGTTCATTAATTCTAGGGAAAGAAATCTGCTATCCTTACCTGGTCTGGACTACATGTGACTCCAGACCCACAGCAATGTGGTGAGCTCTTAAATGCCCTCTAACCAAGGCCAATTAGGGATGGGCAATAAATGCTGGCCTAGCCAGCGACACTGACATCCCATGAGTGAATAATAAAAAACTACCCCTCTAGAATCTCTGCCACATCTCCATGTACCTCGCACTGTATATGCAGCATCTGGCACCTGACGGATGACTCCAGAGTCTCGTCATCAACCTGGGACTCAGTATCTAGGTCGCCTCCTGAGTGCCAGAGGTCTGCATTATCTCAGTCTCTGACAGCTAGTCTTACGATTGTGACATGCTTGCACCATCCAGCCCCATCTCCATGTGTCTATCTCTGTTGGTGCTGGGTGCTACGCAAGGATGTGACAGTGCAACCTCTGAGGGCTATGTTGAAAGGGATAGTAGGATGTGAGGAGCGAAAGACAGAGTTAATGTTTCGAGTCCGTATGCCTCTTCTTCAGAGCTAACGAGAAGTAAAAATGTGTGAAGAAGAGTCATACAGACTGGAAACGTTAACTCTGTCTTCCTCTCCACAGATGCTGTCAGACCTGCTGAGTTTTTCCAGCAATTTCTGTTTTTAAGATTTCTAGCATCTGCAGTATTTTGCTTTTATCTAGGATGTGAGGAGGTTTATGTGGAACATGAACACTGGCTTAGAGCAGTTGGGCTGAATGGCCTGTTTCTGTGCTGTAAGTTCAATGCATTTCTGTGAAACTATGACAAATATGGTCCAAAATTAGGTTACACCTAATTAAAAACACAGGAGAGATAAAAGGGAATAGATACAAATTGTCTTAATTTTTCATCAGTTTAAATGGACAAAGATTGTAACACAGGATTTTTATTCCTTTTATTTTGCCATGTTGTTGGTCTGAAGTGTTGTGGTTGTATTGCATGTACTGATGGTCTGTTAACCTAGTATTTAGAAGTTATAAAGCACCCTCTACTGACAATAAGATGGCACAGCATTTGACTCCTTCAACAGGTTACACTAGACACACCAGGAACAAAGGGAAGCAAGAGAAATCAGTTCCGGGTGTTTAGACTTATCCCACACTAAGTTCCTGCATTGCTCACCTCTACCTGCTGACCTATTTTGCCCACCCCCATCACTTCTTATGTGTAGCTCTTTGAGTTGCACTCTTGTGTTTCAGTTAGATGTCATGGGAAACAAAAACAGAATTACCTGGAAAAACTCAGCAGGTCTGGCAGCATCGGCGGAGAAGAGTTGACGTTTCGAGTCCTCATGACCCTTCAACAGAACTGAGTGAATATTAGGAGAGGGGTGAAATATAAGCTGGTTTAAGGTGGGGGGGCGGGGGGAGAGAAGTGGGGGGGTGTGGTTGTAGGGACAAGCAAGCAGTGATAGGAGTAGATAATCAAAAGATGTCACAGACAAAGGAACAAAGAGGTGTTGAAGGTGGTGATATTATCTAAACGAATGTGCTAATTAAGAATGGATGGCAGGGCACTCAAGGTACAGCTGTAGTGGGGGTGGGGTGGAAAGACTAGCAGGGCATAAAAGATTTAAAAATAATGGAAATAGGTGGTAAAAGAAAAATCTATATAAATTATTGGAAAAAACAAAAGGAAGGGGGAAGAAACGGAAAGGGGCTGGGGATGGAGGAGGGAGTTCAAGATCTAAAGTTGTTGAATTCAATATTCAGTCCGGAAGGCTGTAAAGTGCCTAGTCGGAAGATGAGGTGCTGTTCCTCCAGTTTGCGTTGGGCTTCACTGGAACAATGCAGCAAGCCAAGAGTCATGGGTCCAAGTCCCACTCCAGAGACACAAAATTTAGGCTGACATTTCAGTGCAGTACTGAGGGAACACAGCACTATTAGAAGTGCTGTCTTTTGGATGAGATGTTAAACTGTGGCCCCGTTTCCTCTCTCAGGTGCATGTAAAAGATCCCACGTCACTATTTTGAAGAAGAGCTGGAGAATTCTCTTCTGGTGTACTGGCCAAATTTATTCCTCAACAAACTCCTAAAATCAGATCATCTCGTCATTATCACTTTACTGATTGTGGGAGCTTGCTGTGCACAAGTTGGCTGCTACACTTCCGACATTACAACAATGACTAAACATCAAAAGTATTAAATGAGTTGTAAAGCATTTCATAAAATCATAGGATCATGAGAAATAGGAGCAGGAGTAGGCCATTTGGCCTATCAAGCCTGCTATAACATTTGATAAGAGCATGACTGACCTGATAGTGGCCTTAACTCCATTTTCCTGTTTTCCCCTTACAAAGGTCCATTTAAACTGATGATAAAATAAAATACTTTATATCTATTCCCTTTTATCTCTCCTGTGTTTTCAATTAGGTGTAACCTAATTTTGGACATATTTGACATAGTTTCACAGAAATGCATTGAACTTACAGCACCATTCTTACAGGCCATTCAGCCCAGCTGCTCTATGCCAGTGTTTATGTTCCACACAAGCCTCCTCACATCCTACTTCAGTTAACCCTATCAACATAGCCCACTGTACCTTTCTCCTTCTTATACCTATCCAGCTTCTCCTTAAAAGCATCAATGCGATTTGCCTCAACTACTCCAAGTGCTAGCAACTTTCACATGCTAACCACACTCTGGGTGCAAATGTTTATCCTGAACTCCTTTTTGAATTTATTAGCGACTATTTTATAATTATAGCTCATTGTTTTGGATTCCTCCTATAAGCAGAAATATCTTCTTTAACTCTCTTGTCGATCAAAATTCTGTCTAATTCAGCCTTGAATAAATTCAATGGCCCGGCCTCTACTGCTCTTTGTAGAATAGAATTCCATAGCCTAACGACCTTCTAGGAGAAGAAAGTCCTCCTTATCTCCATCTTAAATGGGAGATCCCTTATTTATAAACTGTGGCCTCTAGTTCTATGTTCCCCTACAAGAGGAAACATTTTCCCAGCATCTACCCTGTCAAGCCACCCCGGAATCTTATGTGCCTCTATTCCCTATTTTCTCTCCTGTGTTTTCAGTTAGGTGTAACCTAATTTTGGACCATATTTGACAGAGGTGCATTGTCATAGAGGGGGGACATCAGCCTGAGTGAGACAGAGACTGTAAGCATATTTGGAAATTTGGTTCAAAGTGGCAATTCAACTGGTAAATCTTTTTCAAGTTTAATTTTAGATTAAGTGTCAGATTCTGACCTAGAACTAGCAGCCTTTAAGTAAGTTAAATAGCCTAGTTAAACAGACAATTGCCTTAGTGGCAGTTAGCTGTCAATCACCTGAAAGCCCTTGCCTGAATAGGTGTTGATTATTGTAGCAGGAAGCTAAACAAGACAGTGACTCATCACAGCTCTGTATAAGAAAGGGATTTTAAAGCACATGGTTGGTAAGTGGCACACGGTTACAGAGGGGAGACCAAGTGAGTATATTTGGGAATTTGGTTCAAAGTGGGAATTCTGTGCACAGCTGTGTTTACTGAAGGGCAGGGAGGAGGTGTTTTTATTTGTTCTATTCTTTTCAGTCTCCAATATTTGATTTCCACTTTGGTGCAACAGAAGCAGCAGGTAAACCAGTAACTGGTGTTATTGGTTTTATCAATATTCTGGGTACTGTATTGTTTTACCAGTATCGTAAAGTTTACTGGCAGTGCCAAAACCTATTGGGAAGTGTAAACTTTATTAATTTTGATTAATTCATTAGTTATTAATTAATTATCACATATTGCAGATAGCAGGGGAGGTGATCCAAGGCAACCATATAAAGGAGGCAGTGGCGTAGTGATATTGTCACTGACTAGGATTCCAGAGACTCAGGGTAATGCTCTGGGGACCTGGGTTTGAATCCCACGACGGCAGATGGTGAACTTTGAATTCAATAAAAATCTAGAATTAAAAGTCTGATGATGACCATGAAACCATTGCCGATTGTTATAAAAACCCATGTGGTTCATAAATGTCCTTTAGGGAAGGAAATCTGCTGTCCTTCAGACCCACAGCAAAGCAGTTGACTCTTAAATGCCCTCTGAACATGGACAATAAATGCTGGCCCCTAGCCAGCGATGCCCACATCCCATGAATGAGTTTTTTAAAATTTGCAGTCAGTGTTTGCAGCTACAGGAACTTTGACTCCGAGTTATTGAGCTGGAGGACGAGCTGCAGACACTGTGGCAAATGAGATAGGGGGCAAGTTACCTGAACACTTTATTTCAGGAGGCAGTCACACCCCTTATGGTAGAGTCTTCTGATTTGGTCAGTGGTCAGGGACAGAAGGGTGTGACTGCAAGTGCGGCAGGTAAGGAGTCCAATTCTCCAACAGGATTGAGATCTTTTCAGCTTGTTTGGATGACAGTGGGAGATTTAGGGTGGATAAGCTAACTGGCCATGGAACCCAGGAAGCCATTCAAGCAGGTGGACTTACAAGGAATGTAGTGGTAGTAGGGGACAGTATAGTCAGAGGGATTGACACTGTTCTTTGCAGCATCAAACAAGAGCGTGAGTCCAGACAGCTGTGTTGTCTGCTGTTATGGCAGGCAGATGGTAAATGCCAAGCTGCCTATTATGGCACAGCCAATGGTAAATGCTGAGCTGTTCAAATATCAAAGGGAAACTTGAAACAACTGCCACAACTTGTTTTGCAATTTGTATAAATTTTGAGATGCATGTCTTGAATTCAATAGTAATAAGACCACCAAGTCTTATAGGTTTCTTACAAACGGATTTAAATCTTTAATAGAAGAAATGATTTTAATGATGTACATAGATCTACAAGTTACTACTATGCTAACTTCTAAATCCCCTACTCAATCTAACTCCCAGTTACTCTTTCATTAAGGCAACAGTAAGACCACAGATTTTAAAAGACCCAGGCAAAGAAACACAATACCCTAAACAACTCTCCCCCACAACCCCTTCCACCTTCTCCCCCGCCCCCGCCCACCAGCGCCCCCCCCCCCCCCCCCCCCGCCCCCACTCACCCCACTGCCCCACCGCGTTATTTAGTTTAAAGCCCTCTCTATAACCTGGTTATACAACTCGCCAGTACACTGGTTCCAGTGCAGTTCAGGTGAAGACCACTCCAACAGTACAGCTCCCTCTTTCCTCAGTACTGGTATCAGTGCCCCATGAATCAAAACCCATTTCTCCCACAGTAATTTTTGAGCCAAGTAGTCAACTCTCTAATCTTATTTACCCTATGACAATTTAAGACCACAAGACATAGGAGCTGAAGTAGGCCATTCGGCCCATCGAGTGTGCTCCGCCATTCAATGAGATCATGGCTAATCTGATAATCCTCAACTCCACTTTCCTGCCTTTTCCCCATCACCCTTGATTCCCTTACTGATTAAAAATCTGATTAACTCAGCCTTGAATATACTTAACAACCCAGCCTCTACAGCCCTCTGTGGTAAAGAATTCCATAGATTGACTACCCTCTGAGAGAAGAAATTCCTCCTCATCTCTGCTTTAAATGGGCGCTCCCTTACTCTGAGATTATGCCCTCTGGTCCTGACTCTTCCACAAGGGGAAACAACCTCTCAGCACCTCCCCTGTCAAGCCACCTAAGAATCTTATATGTTTCAACAAGGTCACCTCTCATTCTTCTAAACTTTAATGAGTACAGGCCCAACCTACTCAACCTCACCTTGTAAGAAAATCCCTCCATACCCGGGATCAACCTAGTGAACCTTCTCTGGACTGCCTCCAATGCCAGTATATCTTTCCTTAGATAAGGGGACCAATACTGTTCACAGTATTCTAGGTGTGGTCTAACTAGTGCCTTGTATAGTTTTAGCAAGACTTCCCTATTTTTATACTCCATTCCCTCAGAAATAAAGGCCAACATTCCATTTGCCTTCCCTATTACCTGTTGAACATGTATGTTAGCTTTTTGGAATTCATGTACAAGGACCTCCAAATCCCTCTGTGTTACAGCCTTCTGCAGTGTTTCTCCATTTAAATAATATTCAGCTCCTCTATTCTTCCTACCAAAGTGCATAACCTCATATTTTCCCACATTATATTCCATCTGCCAAGTTTTTGCCCACTCACTTCACCTGTCTATATCCCTCTGTAGACTCCTTGTGTCATCCTCACCACTTGCCGTCCCACCCATTTTTGTGTCATCTGCAAACTTGGCGATAGTACATTCACTTCCCTCATCTAAATCATTAATATATATTGTAAATAATTGAGGCCCCAGCACTGATCCCTGTGGCACTCCACTAGTTACAGATTGCCATCCTGAAAATGCACCACTTATCCCAAATCTCTGTCTTCTATTAGTTAGTCAATCCTCTATGCATGCTAATATACTACACCCACACCATGGGTTCTTATCTTATTAAGTAGCCTGATATGCAGTACCTTATTGAACAGCTTTTGGAAATCCAAATACATTAAATCTACTGGACCCCTTTACCTATCCTGCTAGTTACCTCCTCAAAGAATTCTAATAAATTTGTCAGGCATGATTTCCCCTTCATGGAGCCATGCTGACTCTGCTTGATTACATAAGAACATAAGAACAAGGAGCAGGAGTAGGCAATTCAGCCCCTTGAGCCTGCCCCGCCATTCATTACGATCATGGCTGATCTCATTTTGGCCTCAACTCCAATTTCCTGCCCTTTCCCCATAACCTTTCAACCCATTCTAAATGCTCTGCTATTACATCCTTTATTATAGACTCTAACATTTTCCCAGTGACATGTTAAGCCAACTGGCCTATAATTACCTGTTTTTTGTCTCCTTCCTTTTTTGAATAAGGGTGTTACATTGGCAGTTTTCCAATCCTCTGGGACTTTTCCAGAATCTAAGGATTCTTTGAAGATTACTACCAGTGCATCCACTATCTCTAGCTACTTCCTTTAATATCCTAGGATGCAACCCATCAGGTTCATGGGACTTATCGGCCTTTAGCCCCATTAGTTTCCCTAGTACTTTTTCTCTAGTGACAGTTAATATATTTATTTCCTCACCCTTTTATACCCCTTGATTATTTAGTATTGGAATGCTATTAGTGTCTTCTACCGTGAAGACTGAAGCAAAGTATTTATTCAATTCTTCTATTTCCTGGTTCCCCATTATTATTTCCCCAGCCTCATTCTCTAAGGGGTCTTATGTTCACTTTGTTCTCTCTCTTCCTTTTTACATATTTAAAGAAGCTCTTATTGTCCGTTTTTACATTACTTGCTAGTTTACCCTCGAAGTATATTTTCTTGCTCTTTATTTTTTTTGGTCATCTTTTGTTGGTTTTTAAAACTTTCCCAATAATCCTGCTTACCACTAATCTTTGCCACATTGTAAGTCTTTTCTTTCAATTTGATACTATCTTTAACTTGCTTGGTTAACCATGGTTGGTTTCCCCCTTCCTTGAATCCTTCTTCCTCACTGGGATATATCCTTGTTGTGAGCCATGCACTATTTTCTTAAACACCTGCCATTGTTCATCAACCATCTTTTCTGTTAAAATCCTATCCCAGTCCACTCCAACCAACTCTGCCCTCATTCCTTTGTAATTACCCTTATTTAAGTTTAGCACAGTTTCTCACTCTCATACTGAATGCTAAATTCTACCATATTATCATGACTGTTTCCTAGGGGATATTTTACTCTGAGATCATTTATTAAACCTGCCTCATTACACATTACCAAATCCAAACTAGCTTGATCCCTGGTTGGATTCACAACATATTGTTCTAAGAAACTGTCCTGAATACAGTCTATGGATTCTTGCTCGTGGCTACCTCTGCCAACTTAATTTTCCTAATCTACATGAAGATTAAAGTCACCCATGATTAATATACTGCAACATGCCATCATTGTCTCCTGATTTATTCTATGTCCTGCTGTATAGCTACCCTTCGGGGGCCTATAGACTACTCCCACCAATGTCGTCTTCCCCATATTATTTCTTAGCTACACCCTTAGCTATGGATTCTGCTTCTTCCAATCCAAGATCCTTTCTTGCTGTCGTACTTATTCCATCTCGTACTAACGAAGCTACCCCATCACCCTTTCCTTCCTGCTAGTCCTTTCGAAAAGTCACATACCCCTGAATATTTAGTTCCCAACTTTGATCTTCTTGGAACCACATCTCCATAATGATGATAAGATCATACCCTCCATTAACCTCTATTTGTGCCATTAATTCGTTTACTTTGTTCCAAATACTAAGTGCATTTAAGTAAACAGCCATTAATTTAGCCTTTTTACCAGTTTTTTACTCTTTGACTCTATTTGCTGCTTTTTTAATGTTTGCCACTCTATCCCTTCCTGTCACACTCTGGGTATCATTAAAACTAGCTGCCCTGCAAGGCTGCCATATCCTTTTGCTTTGTAAGCTTATGTATCCCCTTTCCAGAGCCCTCCCCCCACCCTCCATTTTAGTTCAAAGCCCTCTCTACAGCCCTGGTTATTTGATTTGCCAGGACACTGGTCCCAGCATGGTTCAAGTGAAGCTTGTCCCACCGGAACAGCTCCCTTCTACCCCAGTACTGATGCCAGTGCCCCATGAACTGAAACCCATTCCTTCCACACCAATCTCTGAGCCACACATTTATCTCCTTGACTTTACTTACCTTATGCCAGTTTACCCATGACTCAGTTAGTAATCCTGAGATTATTACCTTGGAGGTTCTGCTTTTTAATTTAACTCCTATCTGTTCAAATTATTTTAGCACATCCTCCTTTCTAGCCCTATCAATGTCATTGGTACCAATGTGGACAATGACAACTGGATCCCTCCCCTCCCACTAAGTTCCTCTCTAGTCCTGAGGAGATGTCCTTAACCCTGGCACCAGGCAGGCAACACAGCCTCCAGGACTCACACTCATGGCTGCGGAGAACAGTATCTATCCCCTAATTGTACTTTCCCCTACTGCTTTCCTATTTCCTCCCCCCACTTGAATGGCTCCCTGTACCATGGTGCTGTGGTAAGTTCACATCCTCCTGCAGTCCCCGCTCTCCTCCACACAGCTTGCAAGAACCTCATAACAGTTGGACAGATGCAGGGGCCAAGGCTCCTCGAATGCAATCTCAGGGGCCCCTATACCTGTTTCACCTGCAGTCACACCCTTCTGTTCCTGCTCGCAGACCAAATTTGAATTACCTAATCTGAGGGGTGTGACCACCTCCTGGAACAAAGTGTCCAGGTAACTTTCCCCCTCCCGGATGTCTGCAGCTCGGACTCCAGCTCCTTAACTCAGATCCGAAGTTCCTCAAGCTGCAAACACCTGGTACAGATGTGTTTGCTCTGGATCACCTCGGTGACCAGCAGTACCCACATGCTGCATCAGCAACACATCACCCGTCCTGCAATCGCTATCATATTTTGTTCAAATTATTAATTAATTACTCTAGTAGCCCCGCTGTTTACATTTTTATTATAATTATTTTTTATACACACCAGTATCGACCTTATGCTTAACAAGCTATCTATAAGAAAAAGAGAAAAAAAGACTGGGGACCTAAACACAAACTAAAGACCTTACTTTTATATTGAAGACTAGAAATACTCACCAATCCTGCTCACCAATCAACTGCTCTCCACACTCTTTTCCCTCTCGCGCTCTTTAATGGCATCTCACTCTTCTCACACTCTCTCACTGTTAAAGGACACACTCCTCTCACTCTCTTACTGTTAAAGGCCACATTCCTCTCACTCTCTTGCTTGTCCTGAGGCTGTGAAAGGTATTATCTAAATGCATGGTTTCATTTTTCTTTGTCTTTAAATCCCTTGGTGGCTTTACCCCAATGCTACAATTTCCTCTACCCACAACCATTTGTACATTCCCACTCTCTTTGCCCTATTATTGGCAGCAGAGTCTTCAGCCACTGGGTCTTACCATCTGGAATGACCCACTAAATGACTCCCCCTTCCTGCTTCCCTCTCCTCCTTTAAAAACCTTTTCAAGAACCATCTCTTCAGCCAGGTAAAAACAGAACATGTTAAAGGTCAGGCAGCATTTGTGGAGAGAGAATCAGAGTTAACATTTCATTGCAGCCCTTTCCAGCATCTGCAATATTTTGCATTTGTCTTTAGCCAAGTCTTCTGTTACCTCTCCTATCATCTCTCTTCCTCACACATATCTGAATTCCTTACACCTATCCGTAAACGACCACGGTATGGTATTATTTTTACATTAAAGAGCATCTAGATATAAATTGCTGTACTTACTATAGATACCAAGTCCTATACATATATCAACCCTGTGCTCGTTGACTTACATTGGCCCCTGGACCAGTACTGTCTGAATTTTAAAATTGTCATCCATGTTTTCAAATTTCTCAATAGCCTCACACTTTTCTATCTCGTAATCTCCTGCAGGCCCACAACCCTCAACTCTCTGAGATATCTGTGCTCCTCCAATTCTGGCCTCTTTTGCAGATCTGCTTTTAAGTACTGCATCATTGTGGCAGTGATTTCAGCTCCAAAGTGACTAAGCTCTAGGGTTCCCTCCCTAAACCTCTCTGCCTCTCTCCCTCTCTCTTCTCCTTTTATCCCTTTATGACACTCTTTCAAACCTACCTCTTCGACCAAGCTTTTGGTCACCCGTGTTAATATCTCATGTGGCTTACAGCCTATGAAGCACCTTGAGACGTTTTGCTACATTCAAGGTGCTATATAAATGCAAGTGGTTGGTGCTGCGTAAAGCGTCCTCAACTTCTAAACACAAAGGTCAGGATTTTTAGGATGGTGGGGTTTCCTGTCTCGCCATCCGAAGAGTTGGCAGGGAATACGACCCGTTGACTCTGCCTGCCCTGCAGCCATTTCATGCTCCAAGAGTGCTAATTGGCTGCAGGTGAGACTTCCACCCCTCACTCAGGAGGAAGCCCCGCCTTAAAGAGCTGCCAGTCATTCTGATTGGCCAGCAGCTCTCTAGTCCCTGCAGTGCCAGAAGCTGCAGTGGACATGACTGGGACTGCATGCAGTCCCCACAGCCTAAGGGTGGAATCGCCCCAGAATTGCACCAAGTCCAGGAGCGGGAGGGAAAAGCGACGTTTTACCCACCGGCCACCATGGTAGGTTTTCATGCCGTATCGTCCGCTTCCAGGCGCGTCCTGCCTCGATGATAACGCATTCGTGGGAAACACACCGGATTGCTGGTGGCCAGGCTCGGATGTGCAAAAGCACGCTCCTCAAAGTTAGTGCACCAGTGCAGAGACACACACCAGTGGAACCTCGATGTAGAGCAAGCTCATGTTCACAATCTAGTAGTCACTGCACAGACACATGCCTGCAGCAGGAGGAGGCAGATGCAGCCTAGCTTCCCGACACTCTGAGAACTGCTGGAGAAGAGGCATCTGTTGGGCCGAGTCAGGTGATGAGCCTCTGGATTTGGATTTCCAGCTCATCGTGGTGAGTCAGCAGAAGGCTGTAGCCATGGGTGAGTTCCTGCAGCGGTAACGTGAGAGGGAAACGGGGCAGCTTAGGCCGGGGCCCTTGCACCTGTAGGGAGGAGGACTGGCAGCTGGACAGCCCTGGGTCATCCAGTCAGGAATTTCAGAGGTTGTCCGCTTTATCCAAGTTTCCTTTGCCTGTGACCCCCCTCAACCTTGTTCTCTGTCACCACAGAGGGAGCAGCTGGCCCACAGGGGGACAGCCAAAGCAAGACGGGGCCCTCCAGAGAACAGAGCCGGGGAACTCCAGAGGATGCACGCCGAAGTCATCAGAGGTAACAGGGCCAACCATTACACAGGCTGTCTCCACCCCTGCTGCGGATGTCAGGGCAGCACCTAGAAGAAGTGGTAGGCCTTGAAAAGTTAAGAAATTCTGATCGCAAGTGGTTGCACGGATGAACACATTTTGTCACTTTATAATCTGAAAACATGTTCACTTTCACTGAATAATATGTAATGTTGTCTTTCAGCTTCATTTACAGGCTTTGTGTGTGCTCCCCTGCATCCTTGCCCACCTCCCCCTCACCCCCTGCCATCCCACTCATCCCCTGCCAGCACTTGGAGTTCAGCTGCACGCAGCCAGACCACGAGTAATTCTGCAAGGAGAAGTATATGTGGCAGGGCCTTTCGGAGCCTTGTGCAAGCATTCTCCCACGGACATGGAGTTTCACCCAGCACACGCAGGTAATTCTGTTTTTGTTTTTGACACGCATCTCAATGTCTGGAGCATTTTCAATGCTGCCTGCTGGGGTTCTCTTTCAGTTGTCCATCTGAGCTGACCTGCATCTCCCACTGATTGCACTCCCATGCAGCACCTGTGCCTGTCTATCATGATGCTCCGCTCACTTTCACTTTCGAAAAGATGGCTGTGGTCAAATTCTTCATGAGCACCC
Organism: Carcharodon carcharias; assembly: GCF_017639515.1. NCBI lineage: Eukaryota > Metazoa > Chordata > Chondrichthyes > Lamniformes > Lamnidae > Carcharodon > Carcharodon carcharias. Next base: position 174,794,150 of record NC_054472.1, read on the forward strand.
CCACCATTTCCCCTCCACCAGTCACCCGTGTCCTTTGCCCATAACCATAGACACCTCTGCGCCCCTGGCATAACCTTTGCCCTCCCCACCTAACCTTCCAGCCTGAACCCTTGTCAATCCAGGATGTCCAGGTGAACGTGCACGTTCCCTACCTTCCCGAAAATCTCACCTCATCCACATTGACCTTGCAGGCCTCCTTCCTGTATCCTCCTTTACATCCATGTCCCTACCAACCACCCTTGCCACCTCTTCTACTGATTCCTTCACACAGCCAACATGTCACCCTCTGCCCCGTGTTACTTTAACCATTCCCTGCTACCACGCCCACCGTGGGTTTGCTCCCCAGGAGGCAGTCATTGACTCCACTGACCCCTCTCTCGCATGTTCACCTGGACATTCCACCCCCCTACAACACCTTCCTCCTCCCCCTCCCAACACCTTCCTCCCCCTCCCAACACCTTCCTCCCCCCCGCCCCCCACCACAACACCTTCCTCCTCCCCCTCCTCCACAACACCTTCCTCCCACTCCCAAAACCTAGTCCTCCCCCTCCCAACACTTTCCTCTCCACCCCACCCCACCCCCCCCTCCCCACCCAGCACCTTTCTACCCCCCAACATCACCTTGCTTCTTCCTCCCCTCTTGCCTCAACTGGGGCAAGAGTGGGCAGCCTGTCTGAGGCCTCGTCCACCCCAGCATAAAATTGCAGAGAAGTCAGGGTGGGAAACCCATCTGTGCTAATTCACCCTCAAACCCCCTGGCAGGAGAGCGTAAAATTCAGGCCAAGGCAAATATTTCTCTTCACCGCCTAGGCAGCAGCCTGATGGACTGGATCACACTACTTTTGATTTATTGAATAGTTTACATTTTTATACCCCTCAAATATAAACAAAATCCCATGGAAAATTCATCCCATGGAAAATTCACCCCATGTTCAAATGAAGATGGAACACAAGCGAGTAATCTGTGTTTTAACAATAATTGATTATGATGTGAGGGAGATATTTTTGGTTGATCCACATCCAAAATTGAGACTATTATAATTCAATCAATTTGCCTTCTGTTATTCATTGCCTTTGACTAATGATTTTTATGATCATGTTACAAGCAGTGAAATGCATTATCATGTAGTTGCCATTAGAGGGTGCGTTAGTTTCTTCTAAACACTGGAGAAATGGACGTGTTTTAAAAACAACCTCCAGAAATTCAGGGCAATGATTAGAAAAGCAGTTTTTCATTTGAGAAACAAAATAATTAAACATTCTGGGTTACAGCCGTTGCATAGTTCATCACATTCCTTTTTAACTGTTTAAAAAAAATGTGATACGTGGCATCTTTTCACGTGCTGAGAGTGTACACATTTTCAACAATTAAACTTTGAGGTAGGCGATGTTATCAAAAACCAGAGTCATACTTTGTGCATCACATCACAGAATCATAGCACCTAACAGCACAGAAGGAGGCTGTTTGGCTTATCATGTCTGTGCTGCTTTGAAAGATTTTAGTCCCTGCTTTTCCCTGCAAATGATTCCTCTTCAAGTACAAATCCAGTTGCCTTTGTAAACTTATATGAATTCTGATTCCACCAGTCTTTCAGGCAGTGCATTTTAGATGTTAATAATCCTCATCGTGAAAACATTTGTCCAAATTTTCCCTCTGGCTCTTTTGCCAATTATTCTAAATCTATGAACTCTGGTTACAGAAGCCCTTGCCAGAGAAAACAGTTTACCCTGACTTATTCTGTCAAACCCTCATAACTTTGAATATCTCTATTAACATTCTCTGCTCTGAGGAGAATAATCTCAGCTTCTTCAATCTCTCCACGTAACTGAAGTCCCTCCCCTGATATAATCCTGGTGAACCTCCACTGTGCCCTCTCCAAGGCCTTGCATCCTTCCCAAAGTATGATGTTCAGAATTGTAAACAATATTCCAGCTAAGGCCTAACCAGTGATTGGCAAAGATTTGGCCTGACTAATGTTCCCTGTAAGATGTGCGTGCGTGCGTGTGCACGTGTGTATGGTCACACAGCAACCAGAAGATACAGTATACTCAGATCCCAAATTGTCTCCTTGAAAATACTGCGCCTGTAAGGCTGCAGGAAAAAAATTAAATGTACTGCGCATTCAAATGAACAGGCAGCACAGAATGAAAAAAATTTAGAGGCTACATTAAGCATGACTGAATATAAAAACAAGGCAATGTCCCTATTTATAAAGCCAGGTGTTCCATAAGCTTTTGTACCTGCCTTTCCAATTCTCCCAAACACTTTCAAAGATTATGAATACATATTCCTATTAATAAAGCATTATATATTATCACACAGTTATTTTACTAGAAAATTTCTCCTGACCTTTCACTTAGTAAGTCAAAGTATACAAAAGTCTTCCATTTAACACAAGTAATGCCAAATCTACATCAGTGTGGGATATGTATTTTCATAAATATTGCTGAAAAAAAGACATGTCATCAATGCTTTTCATCTTGCACTTATCAGGACAGATCCAAGAGTGCCTTTCTCAAAGGTAACAACAATTTATACTGCATGAGAAGAGGGTGCTGATTGGTTGGCAAGTGAACCATGGTTGATAGAGGAATTGCCATGGAGAATGCACCAAGGAACAGTTAACTGCCAAGCTTTTGGTTAAATTCGAGCCAGGCAAGTCGACCCTGATTGGTCAAGGCATTGCCATGGGGAATAAACCAAGGAATGGCAGTCCTCCAAGCTTTTGTTTAGTTGAAAACAGCACAATGTGTGGATGTGTTCTTTCTGTTTGCAAAGGGCAGGACGCTGTGTGTGAATATATGTAGCTTCTAGCATGTGTACGTGAGCATTCTCCTTGGCAAAGCCTCTACCAATCAGAGTCCACTTGTCAACCAATCAGTACCTTCTTCTCATGCAGTATGAATTGTTCTTCCCTGTGAGATTTGGCATTATTGTGGTTCTATCCTGATGAGCGCAAGACAAAAAGCTTCAACAACATGTCTCTTTTTTTTGCAATGCTCAAGTTCTCTACTACCAAGCAATTATTTCCATAAGTAATCATTAAAACACATTGGGACTGGTGTAACTAACCCTATCTTCTCAATTAACCTTGTTCAGATATCTGATGGTTGGCAAAAAATTACCACCAAAAAACAAGTTGCATTTACCCATAAAAATAGCACAGTATTAATGTTAGAAAATTGATATACCTTTTCAAATCCATCTAGGCTTGAGTTCTGGTTCAGTCCTGAGCTGAAAATTTCAACCACTCCTTCAGTGCTGGGGATTTGCTACTCTTTTTGACAAACTCAGTGTGTCTGAGAAAGAAGCTTCTATGTATATGTGCATATTTCATAATGTTCTCTTTCACATTTCAATCAGGCAGAAAATTTTCAAATAAAAAGTGAGATATATGGTAAAACAAAAATGTAAAAACATTTCATATTTCACCAAATTACATTTTCAGCATCAATTATATATTAAAAATGTTATATCAGTGTGTCTGAAAAAGTGGAAAGTTGCCCTCACAACAAAAAGCAGGACAAATCCAATCCAACCAATAACCACTCCATCAGTCTACTGTCGGTCATCAGTAAAGTGATGGAAGGTGTCATCGACAGTGTTCTCAGATAGCACTTACACAGCAATAACCTGCTCATCAATGTTCATTTTGGATTCCTCTAGGCTCCAGCCCTCATTACAGCCTCAGTCCAAACATACGAACATGCAGGAAAGATCATATTTGATCATTAGTTTTAGTTTAGTTATGTGTCTAGTAATTGAAGTATATCAGTTACCCTAATGTGATGTTCTGCTTAATTGTAGTCAATGTAAGATGTTGGTATCTCACCAAGTGAGTGTTTGTCTGTAGCTGACAAGTGAAATACACCACATGGCCTTAGTCCTATGCAAAGTACACTTTTGCATTTTAATTACAGAGCAAATGCTGTAAAATTCATCAAGGCCTGAAACTGTTATAGCCCCTAGCCATTAACATTCATCAGAAGGCCTTATTGTCTGAAGAAAACAGCTGTGTGGTTTCAAATCTTTAGCCTTATGCCTTAGGCCTTTTGACTTGTAGTGTCTTAAAAGAGTAGTCACGTTCCTTCAAAGCATACAACAGACTTTGGTACTGTAACCTTGAGAATTGAGTTCTGTGAACAGTTATGCAGTTCTTGTGACTTTTATTCCTTATGAACATGTATACTTGAATGTATTATGATGTATCTTATATGTGTATCTTGTTACCTCAATTTTAACCCTCTGGTTGTCTTTGTACTCTGATGTTGGAGTCACTTTGTAATTTCAGTATTAGGTTAAGGTTGTGTTCCTCTTGTACTCTTAAGTAACTTACTTCAGGCATCAGCAGTCACTAGGAAGTCATATACACAAGTTTGAGCTCTTCAGGACACCTGAGACATTTTGGGACGATGAGCCCAAATCATTGACCGTTAAGGGATGATACCACATACCCTTTTATCTCAAATAAGCAGACATACAAATTATCTTGCAGTGCCCTGTTATCTTAGTGGAAAGCTATAAACATAATAGAATAACAGGGAAAAGCTGTAATATGAGAAGGATGCACCCACATGTGACTGACATCATAGGGAACCAGTCAGTAGTTCACAGGAAGTGACATCAGTAATGTGACCCTCATCCTTAGATCAATTGCACAATAATCACACACTAACTAATCAATCAGGGACTGAACATGCATTGCCTGGACCAATCAGATCTCAGGGATGCTAATGATTATGCACTGAGGTAGCATCCAAAAAGAGTTAATAAGCAGCAACTTTTAGCAGCCAGATACGCAGCAAGAACAAGAGAAGAAAGAAGATTGATTTCGGTCAACAGAACACTTCAAGAGACAGCACAACAGTCAAACAGAAGTCACGAGCCAGTGTTCCAAAGTGAACTGACTGCTTCCACTGCCCTTGCTAACATTTTTGTACTTATTGTAATTAACTTAATATATTCTGTGAAACTTGTGGCAATAAACTTTTACCTAATGTGGTCTGTAGCTAGCTGGAACTGGAAGTGCCTTTTGAACCAACTCTCCCAACTCAGTTCAATAACTGTAATTGGTTTAAGTCTCACAATTAAATTAAAGAGCACCCCAGATCTTGCAATTACAGAATCACAGACTAGGAGCAGGAGTAGGCTGTTTGGCCTCACAAGTCTGCTCTGCCATTTCATAAGATCATGGCTGATCTGATTATGGCCTCAGCTCCACTTTCCTGTCTACACCCTATACCCTTTGACTCTCTTGTCAATCAAGAATCTATTTAACTTCAACCTTAAAAATATTCAATGACCCAGCCTTCACTGCTCTCTCGGGAAGAGAACTCCACCAACGAATGACCCTTAAATGGGAGGTCCCTTATTTTTAAACTGTGTCCCCTAGTTCCATTCTCTCCCACAAGGGGAAACATCCTTTTAAGCATCTACCCTGTAATGTCCCCTTAGGATCTTATATGTTACAATAAGGTCACCTCTCATTCTTCTCAACTTCAATGGATACAGGTCCAGTCTGTCCAACCTTTCCTGATAAGGTAACCCCTTCACTCCAGGAAGCAGTCAAATGAACCTTCTCTGAACTGCTTCCATATGCAATTAAACATGGATAAAAGGGCTGAATTCTAGAAGTCAGGTGGGAGGCAGCATTCGATCGAGTATGGCATCAAGGAGCCCCAGTAAAATTGAAGTCAGTTTCAATCAGGGGAAACCTTTCATTGGCTGGAATCATAGCTAGCACAAAGGAAGATGATTGTACTTGGTTGGAAGCCAAATATCTCAGTCACAGGACATCACTGCAGGAGTTCTTCAGCATAGTGTCCTTGGCCCAACCATATTCAGCTATATCATCAATGACCTTCCCTCCATCATAAGGTCAGGATTGAGGAGTGTTCAGTTCCAATCACAGATATTCTCAGATACTGAAGCACCTACAAATTTGGACAACATTCAGTGTTGTGCTGATAAGTGACATGTAACATTCACAATGCACAAGTACTAAGAATGGCCATCTCCAATAAGAGAGAGCCTAACCTTTGACATTCAGCAGCATTAACATCACTGAATCCCCCACCATTAACACTCTGAGGATCACTAAGGGTCAGAAACTTAACTGGACCCCCATAAAATATTGTGGCCATCAACTCACCACCTGATTCCCCAAAGCATTTCCCATCAACAAGACACAAGTCAGGAGTGAACATATGAGCTTATGAAATAGGAGCAGAAGTAGACCATTTAGTACTTCAAGCCTGCTCTGCCTTTTGATAAGATCATAGCTGATCTGTTTGTGTTTCAAATTCTACATTCTCATCTACCCCCAATAAGCTTTGATTCTCTTGCCCAACAAGAATCTTCAATGACCCTGCTTCCACCGCCTTTGAAGGCAGAGAGTTCCAAAGTCACACAACCCTCTGAGAGAAAAAAATTCTCCTCATCTCTGTCCTAAAAGGGCAAACCTTAATTTTAAAACAGTGACCCCTAGTTCTGGACTCACCCACAAGAGGAAACATCCTTTCCATGTCCACCTTGTCAATACTGTCCAGGATCTTGTATACTTCAATCAAATCACTTCTCACTCATCTAATTTCCAGTGGAAACAAACCCACTCTGTCTAAACTTTTCTCATAAGACAACCCTCTCATTCCAGGTATCAATCTAGAAAACCTCTTCTGAACAACCTCCAAAGCATTTACAGCCTTCCTTAAATAAGGAGAACAAAATTGCACACAGTATTTGAGATGTGGTCTGTATAAGGCGTTAGTGGCGATCTTTCAGGAATCACTGGAGTCAGGGAGGGTCCCAGAGGACTGGAAAATCGCTAATGTAACCCCCTTGTTTAAGAAGGGAGTGAGGCAAAAGACAGGAAATTACAGGCCGATTAGCCTGACCTCAGTTGTTGGTAAGATTTTGGAGTCCATTATTAAGGATGAGATTTCAGAATACTTGGAAGCGAATGGTAAAATCGGGCAAAGTCCGCATGATTTCATCAAGGGGAGGTCAAGCCTGACAAATCTGTTAGAATTCTTTGAGGAGGTAACGAGTAGGTTAGACAAAGGAGAGCCAATGGATGTTATCTACTTGGACTTCCAGAAGGCCTTTGACAAGGTGCCGCACAGGAGGCTGCTCAATAAGATAAGAGCCCATGGTGTTAGAGGCAAGGTATTAGCATGGATAGAAGATTGGCTGTCTGGCAGGAAACAGAGAGTGGGGATAAGTGGGTCCTTATCAGGATGGCGGCCAGTGACTAGTGGAGTTCCGCAGGGGTCAGTGTTGGGACCACAACTTTTCACTTTATACATTAATGATCTAGATGAAGGAACTGAGGGCATCCTGGCTAAGTTTACAGATGATACAAAGATAGGTGGAGGGACAGGTAATATTGAGGAGGCGGGGAGGCTGCAGAAGGATTTGGACAGGTTAGGAGAACGGGCAAAGAAGTGGCAGATGGAATACAACGTGGGGAAGTGTGAGGTCATGCACTTTGGTAGAAAGAATAGAGGCATAGACTATTTTCTAAGTGGGGAGAGAATTCCGAAATCTGGAGTGCAAAGGGACTTGGGAGTCCTAGTCCAGGATTCTCTTAAGGTTAACTTGCAGATTGAGTCGGTAGTTAGGAAGGCAAATGCAATGTTGGCATTTATTTCGAGAGGACTAGAATATAAAAGCAGGGATGTGCTGCTGAGACTTTATAAGGCTCTGGTCAGACCACATTTAGAATATTGTGAGCAATTTTGGGCCCCGGATCTCAGGAAGGATGTGCTGGCCCTGGAGAGGGTCCAGAGGAGGTTCACGAGAATGTTCCCAGGAGTGAAAGGCTTAACATATGAGGAACGTTTGAGGACTCTGGGTCTATACTCAATGGAGTTTAGAAGGATGAGGGGGGATCTGATTGAAACTTACAGAATACTGAAAGGCCTGGATAGAGTGGATGTGGGGAAGATGTTTCCATTAGTAGGAGAGACTAGGACCCGAGGGCACAGCCTCAGAGTAAAGGGAAGACCTTTTAGAACAGAGATGAGGAGAAACTTCTTAAGCCAGAGAGTGGTGAATCTATCGAATTCATTGCCACAGAAGGCTGTGGAGGCCAGGTCATTGAGTGTATTTAAGACCAGGATAGGTTCTTGACTGGTAAGGGGATCAAAGGTTACAGGGAGAAGGCGGGAGAATGGGGTTGAGAAACTTATCAGCCATGATTGAATGGCGGAGCGGACTCAATGGGCGGAATGGCCCTAATTTCTGCTCCTATGCCTTATGGTCTTATGTCTTATAACTGAAGCATAACATCCTTTCTTGTATTTTCAATTCCTCTCATAATAAAGGATAGCATTCCATTAGCCTTCTTAATTACTTGCTGTACCTGCATACTAACATTTTGTGACTCATGCACTAGAACATCTAGATCTCTCCGCACCTTGGAATTCTGCAGCCATTCTCCATTTAAGTTATACTCTGCTTTTTTATTCTTCCTGCCAAAGTGAACAACTTCACATTTTTCCACATTATACTCCATCTGCCAGATTTTTGCCCATTCACTCAACTTATCTATATCTGTCCACAGACTTCTTCGTCTTCACAACATACTTTCCTAGCTGATGAAGAGTCATTCGGACTCGAAACGTTAACTGTGTTCCTCTCTGCAGATGTTATCAGACCTGCTGAGTTTTTCCAGCTATTTTTGTTTTTGTTTTATACTTTCCTACCTATCATTCTGTCATCTGCAAATTCTGCTACCATGTCTTCATTCCACTAAGTAATTGATATAAATTGTAAAAAGTTGAGGCCCCAACACAGACCCCTGCAAGAATCCGCTTGACACATCCTACCAATCAGAAAAAGACCCATTTATGCATACTCTCTGTTTTCTGCCAGCCAGCCAATCTTCTATCCATGCTAATATGTTACCGCCTACACCATGGGCTTTCATTTTCTGCAATAACCTTTGATGTGGTACCTTATCAAATGCCTTCTGTAAATCCAAGTACAGTACGTCCACAGGCTCCCCTTTATCCACAGCACACGTTACTCCTGCAAAGAATGTCAGTAAATTGATTAAACATGATTTCCCTTTCACAAAATAATGCTGATGTTTCCCGATTACCTTGAGTTCCTCTATGTACCCAGCTATAACTTCTTAATGATCAACTCTAACACCTTCCCCACATCAGACGTATAGCTAACTGGCCTATAGTTTCCTGTTTTCTGCCTCCCTCCCTTCTTGAATAGAGGGGTTATATTTGCTACTTTCCAGTCTGATGGAACATTTCCAAAATCTAGCAAGTTTTGGAAAATTAGCCCCAACGCATTTACTATCTCATTAGCCACCTCTTTTAAGACCCTAGGATGTAGTCCATTGGGACCCAGAGACTTGTCAGCCTGCAGCTCCATCAAGTTTGCTCTGTACCGCTTACCTAGTGATTGTAGTTTCACTCATTTTCCCTCTCCCATCCACCTCTTGATTTTCAGCTTTCCTGGAATGTTTCTTCTACCCTGTACAGTGAAGACAGAAGCAAAATATTTGTTCATTTCATCCATCATTTCCTTATTATCTACAATTAACTCCCCATTGTCACTCTCCAGAGGACCAACACTCACTTTACTTACTTTTTTCCTTTTTAAATACCAGTAGAAACTTTTGCTATCTGTTTTCACGTTTCTAGCTAGCTTCCTTTCAATACTCCATCTTCTTTCTCCTAATTAACCTTTTAGTCATTCTCTGCCATACTTTTATTCTGACCAGTCATCTGTCCTGCCACTCATCTCTGCACAGTTGAATGCTTTTTCCTTGAATTTGATGCTTTCTTTAACTTCTTTATTTAACCACGGGTGGTGGGTTTTCCCTTTAGAATTTTTCTTGATAGTAGGAATATACTTATTCTGAGTATTCTGAAATATACTCTTGTCTGCCACTGCTTCTCTATTGATCTATCCCCTAGCCTAGAACCCCAGTTCACTACATCTAGCTCAGCTTTCATGGCCATATAGGTGGCCTTATTTAAACTTAAAATACTAGTCTGAGACACACTCTTCTTTTCAAACTGGAAAGGGCGTGGAGAGCAGGAGAGTCTTCAGTTTGAAAAGGGCACAGAAAGTGGGAGAGACTTCAGTTTGAAAAGGGCGCAGAGAGCAGGAGAGACTTCAGTTTGAAAAGGGCACAGAAAGTGGGAGAGACTTCAGTTTAAAATGGGTGCGGAGAGTGGGAGAGACATCCGTTTAAAAAGGACGCGGAGAGCAGCAGGGACTTCAGTTTGAAAAGGGTGCAGAGAGTGGGAGAGACTTCAGTTTGAAAAGGGCACCGAGAGCGGGAGAGACTTCAGTTTAAAATGGTTGCGGAGAGTGGGAGAGACATCCGTTTAAAAAGGACACGGAGAGCAGCAGGGTCTTCAGTTTGAAAAGGGTGCAGGGAGTGGGAGACTTCAGTTTGAAAAGGACGCAGAGAGTGGGAGAGACTTCAGTTTGAAAAAGACGCGGGGAGTGGTGGGGACTACAGTTTCGGTACCTTCCCGGGAGTCAGAGCGGAGTGGACCTGCAGGAGACAGTCGGGAGCTGAGAAGCACCTATAAATACAGAGCAGGGATTCGAGTGAGGAGTGGAGCTGGGGAGCACACTGTTCCAATGTTTCAGCTGCTGAGAGGCTGCAATCAGAGAAAAAGAAAAGTAGCAACTGTGATGTCACATGAACCTAGTAAGTTGATTGGCCGGTACATGCTCAGTCTGAGGGACAGTGTGTGAGAAACCAGATTAGGACAGATGAGTTAAGGTAGATCTATAAATAAAAAGAACTAAAATTTTAAAGTAAAAAAACAAAATTTGAAAACCTTAAAATTAAAATCAAACTCTAACATAAAAAGGCAATAAAAATAAAGTCATTTAAGGAAACATCTAAAACAAAAAACTTTGTAATTAAGAAGCTTATAACCTTTAGTTGTCAGTGGTACTAGCATTCAATAAACGCAGTAAGTTGTAGCATTCCTAGGAAGAAAGTAAGTAAATTAACTAAATAAAATAAGTTAGAATGTCGGGACAGGTGTTATGTTACAGCTGTGAGTTGTGGGAACTTTTGGATGTCAAGGTGATCCATGACAAACACGTTTGCAGGAAATGTAAGCAGCTTGAGGAATTCCAAATCAGGATTATTGATCTGGAAGCCGAAATGCAGACACCGCATAACTTAAGGGAGGGGGAGAAATACCTGGAGACTTTGTTCCAGAAGACAGTCGCACCTCTTAGGAGAGGGTCATCTGTTTTGGTCAGCAGTGAGGGACAGGAGGATGTGACTGTCAGTGAGGCAGGTAATGGGATCAAGCAGACAATAGTGAAGGAGCCTCAGGCTTTGCAATTGTCAAACAGGTTTGAGGTGCTCACAACCTGTGTGGATGAAAACAAAAACAAAAATACCTGGAAAAACTCAGCAGGTCTGACAGCATCTGCGGAGAGGAACACAGTTAACGTTTTGAGTCCGAATGACTTCATCGGAACTAAGGAAAAGTAGAAAAGAGGTAAAATATAAGCTGGTTTAAGGGGGAGTGGGACAGGTAGAGCTGGATAGAGAGCCAGTGATAGGTGGAGATTGCCAAAAGATGCCATAGACAAAAGGACAAAGAGGTGTTGATGGTGGTGATATTATCTAAGGAATATGCTAATGGTGACATTAAGGGTAGAAAGCAGAACAAGCAAGGTGCAGATAGTCCTGGTGGGGGTGGGTTGGGGGGAAGGGATCGAAATAGGCTAAAAGGTAGAGATAAAACAATGGATGGAAATACATTTAAAAATAATGGAAATAAGTGGGAAAAGAAAAATATATATAAACTATTGATAAAGGGGAGATCGGAAAGGGGGTGGGAATGGAGGAGAGAGTTCATGATCTAAAGTTATTGAACTCAATATTCAGACCAGAAGGCTATAAAGTGCCTGGTTGGAAGATGAGGTGCTGTTCCTCCAGTTTGCGTTGAGCTTACTGGAACATTGCAGCAGGCCAAGGACGGACATGTGGGCACAAGAGCAGGGTGGTGTGTTGAAATGGCAAGCAACAGGGAGGTCTGAGTCATGCTTGCGGACAGACCGAAGGTGTTCTGCAAAGTGGTCACCCAGTCTGCATTTGGTCTCTCCAATGTAGAGGAGACCGCATTGGGAGCACCGAATGCAGTAGACTAAATTGAGGGAAGTGCAAGTAAAGCGCTGCTTCACTTGAAAGGAGTGTTTGAGCCCTTGGACAGTGAGGAGAGAGGAAGTGAAGGGGCAGGTGTTACACCTTCTGTGGTTGCATGGGAAGGTGCCGTGGGAGGGTGTTGAGGTGTAGGGGGTGATGGAGGAGTGGACCAGGGTGTTCTGGAGGGAACGATCACTGCAGAATGCTGGGGGGTGTGAAGGGAAAATGTGTTTGATGGTGGCATTATGCTGGAGTTGGTGGAAATGGCGGAGGATGAAAGCGAAGTCTGCAAGATGGATGAGCTGGCCGGCCATGGCACTGTGGTACAGGAAGCCGTTCAAGCAGGGGGAGCAAAAAGGAATGTAGTGGGAGTAGGTGATAGTATAGTAAGGGGGACTGACACCGCTCTCTGCAACAAAGAGCGAGAGTCCAGATGGCTATGGTCCCAGGGTTCGAGACATCTACCCAGGGCTGGAGAGGAGGTTGCAGTGGGAGGGGGAGGATCCAGTTATCATGGTCCATGCAGGTACCAATGACATAGTAGAACTAGAAAAGAAATTCTGCAAAGTCATGTTCCACAGGTACTTATGTTCTTATGGATGTAAAATTCAATCATATTGTGGTTGCTGTTACCTAGGGGTGCCTTCACTCTGAAGTCATTAATTACTCCTGTCGCATTATACAATACCAAGTCTAATATTACCTGCTCTCTGGTTGGTTCCAGAATGTGCTGCTATAAGAAACTATCTCAAAAGCTTTCTATGAACTCTTCATCCAGGCTAATACTGCCGATTGATTTTTCCAGTTTATATGTAGATTGAAATCTCCCATGATTATTGCCTTTCCTTTACCACAAACACCCAATATTTCTTCTTGTATACTTTGTCCCTCATTATGGTTGCTGTTAGGGGGCCTGTAGACCACTCCCACTAGTGACTTCTTTCCCCTACTATTCCTCATCTCCAACCAAACTGTTTCTAAATCAGGATCTTCTGAACCAAGGTCATCTCTAACTATTGCACTACTGCCATCCTTGATCAACAGTGCTACCCTTCCGCCTTTACATAGCTTCCTATTCTCCTTGGATATCACATACCCATCAAAATTCAGGACCCAACCCTTGTCATCTGCAACGACTATCAGATCACATTAAATTACCTCAATGTGCGCTATCAATTCATTTACTTTGTTATGAATGCTGCACACATTCAGATACAGAGCCTTTAGTTTTGTCTTTTTGTTATCATTGTAACATCCGTCTTGACTGCTGGTATATTCTTAGGTTTTATCTCCCTATCCCTTCCTGCTATTCTATGACCATAATTTCCCATATTACTATTCTGCTCTCCTGCCTTAAGTCTACCCCTTGATTTGCCACATCTACCCAAGCTTGATCCCTCACTCCCCTTGTTTATTTAAAGCTGTCTCTATTTCCCTAGTTATGCAATTCTCAAGAACACTCATCCCAGCACCAGGTTCAGGTGCTAACAGTCCCAAAGATACAGCCCCCACTTTCCCTAATACTGGTGCCAGTGCCCCACAAACAGGAACTCCCACACCAGTCTTTGAGCCACGCATTCATCTCTCTGATCTTATTTGCCCTATGCCAATTTGCACACAGCTCAGGTAATAACCCAGAGATTCTTCTTCTTAATTTGGGACCTAGCTCCACATGCTGACTATGCAGAACCTCTTTTCTTGTCCTGCCTATGTCACTGGTAACTGCATGGACCACAATGTCTGGATCCTCCTCCTCCCACTGCAAGTTCCTCTCTGGCCCTGCACAGATGTCCCGAACCCTGGCACCAGGCAGGCAACATAGCCATCTGGACTCTCGCTCTTTGCTGCAGAGACCAGTGTCAATCCCCCTCATTATACTGTTCCCTACTGCCACATTACCGGTTTCTCCTCCTGCTTGAATGGCTTCCAATACCATGGTGCCATGGCCAGACTGCTCATCCACCTTGCAGACCTTGTTTCACCCACACAGGTTGTGAGCAATTCAAACCTGTTAGACATTTGCAAAGTCTGAGGCTCTTCCACTAATGCGTGCCCAGTCCCTTTACCTGCCTCACTCAGGGTTGCATCCTCCTGTCTCTGATCACTGACCAAAACAGACAAACCTAATCTAAGAGGCAAATCCAGGTATTTCTCCCCCTCCCTTATGTTGCACAGTGTCTGCAGTTCGACTTCAAGATCAATAATCCTGACCCGGAATTCTTCTACCTGCTTACACTTTCTGCAGATTTGTTTGTCATGGATCGCCTTGGAGTCCGAAAGCTCCTAAATTCCACATCTGCAACATGACATCAGTCCTGCCATTGTTATTTATGTTATTTAGTTAACTTATTTTAATTACTCTCTCATTTAACCTAGAATAATTCCTATGTATACCACACCTCTTTCACGCGTGCACTGAATTCCCATGTGAACCTAATTCACTACTCACTCAGTCTCCATCTCACTCCGCCTATCTCCTCACATGCCCCTTGCAGATTGACACTTGGAACCACACTTGGAAAAAATGTACTTTATTGGCTGTAAAGCACTTTGAGCCATCCTGTGGCAGTGAAGGGTGCTATGTAAGTGCAAGACATTTTTCTTTCTTTTAAGTCTACAATGCAATCTCTCTGAGGCAAGTATGTTTCCTAAGGTGTAATGCTTGGAACTGCTCAAAGTACTCCGAGCATGGCGTAAAGAATTCCTTTACGTCTATAGGGCTAGAATACAATGGGCTAGAAGTCATGCTCTAGCTATACATAACCCTGGTTGGATCATGCCTCTTTCTCTTCTCCAGGGAGAACAGTCCCAACTTCTCCAATCTATTGTCATGCCTAATAATGGCATGTAATGTTCCTAACTTTTAAAATATGAACTTTATTGAACGTTTGAAATTCACTTTTCCTTTAATAATGGACAATGTGTTGTAAAGATAGCCGCCAAAGGTCAGATAACCTAGGGTGAGATTTTCCGGTCCCGCCAGTGGTAGGCATCGCGGTGGGCACGACTGGAAAATTTGGTCCGCAGCCAAAAGTCAGTTTCCCGCTGGCGTGAAAATAGTTTGAAATTTTCCGCTCTGCATTTTCATGGCTGGTTGGATAGCCCTCCGCACCATATTGGAAAATGTATTTGAACATCATGAATACTGATTAAAATACAACTGGGCAGAATCACGTACCCACTCAGATCAAATGGCCACACTGGCGGCAATTTAGACCAGCGTGAATCATGACTGGATATAAGTGACAAGCACTTGGCAAACTGCACTTTACTTGTGGCCTCGAGATTTGTGCATTCATTGCTCGCCTACCTTTCACTGCACTGTGCTCACCTCTGCTCCGTCTCCATGCCATGGCTGCTCAGGCAAGGCCAGTGAGTAGGTGAGGGGGGTACTGAAAGGCAAAGGCTTGACTTGAATGGGGGAGTGAGGCGGGGGGAGGTGGGGGGGAGGTAAGACAAGACAGAGGCAAAGGAAGGGGCTGCGTGGAAAAGGCTTCACTGAGTTTGGGAGGTGGGACGTTTGGTGGGGGGGGGGTTGTTGTTGTCGTGGGTGGTGGTTGGTGTTGACTGGACTCCAGGGGGAAATGTGCACAAAGACACATAACTGGGATGGATGACTGGGGGAGGGTTCACAGAGACACATGATGGGGGAATGACTGGGGAAGGGTGCACAGAGACACATGACGGGGGGAATGACTTGGGAAGGGTGCACAGAGACACATGACAGGGGGGAATGACTGGGGAAGGGTGCACAGAGACACATGACAGGGGGGAATGACTGGGGAAGGGTGCACAGAGACACATGACGGGGGGAATGATTTGGGAAGGGCGCACAGAGACACATGACTGGGGGAATGACTGGGGAAGGGTGCACAGAGACACATGGCTGGGGGGTTGACTGGAGAAGGGTGCACAGAGACACATGGCTGGGGGGAATGACTGGGAAAGGGTGCACAGAGACACATGACTGGGAGACTGACTGGGGAAGGGTACACAGAGACACATGACGGGGGGAATGACTGGAGAAGGGTGCACAGAGACACATGACTGGGAGAATGACTGGGGAAGGGTGCACAGAGACACATGACTGGGAGAATGACTGGGGAAGGGTGCACAGAGACACATGGCTGGGGTAATGACTGGGGAAGGGTGCACAGAGACACATGACTGGGAGAATGACTGGGGAAGGGTGCACAGAGACACATGGCTGGGGTAATGACTGGGGAAGGGTGCACAGAGACACATGACTGGGAGAATGACTGGGGAAGGGTGCACAGAGACACATGACGGGGGGAATGACTGGGGAAGGGTGCACAGAGACACATGGCTGGGGTAATGACTGGGGAAGGGTGCACAGAGACACATGGCTGGGGGGAATGACTGGGGAAGGGTGCACAGAGACACATGACGGGGGGAATGACTGGGGAAGGGTGCACAGAGACACATGACGGGGGGAATGACTGGGGAAGGGTGCACAGAGACACATGGCTGGGGGGAATGACTGGGGAAGGGTGCACAGAGACACATGACTGGGAGAATGACTGGGGAAGGGTGCACAGAGACACATGGCTGAGATAATGACTGGGGAAGGGTGCACAGAGACACATGGCTGGGGTAATGACTGGGGAAGGGTGCACAGAGACACATGGCTGGGGTAATGACTGGAGAAGGGTGCACAGAGACACATGACGGGGGGAATGATTTGGGAAGGGTGCACAGAGACACATGACGGGGGGAATGACTGGGGAAGGGTGCACAGAGACACATGACTGGGGTAATGACTGAGGAAGGGTGCACAGAGACACATGACTGGGAGAATGACTGGGGAAGGGTGCACAGAGACACATGACTGAGATAATGACTGGGAAAGGGTGCACAGAGACACATGGCTGGGGTAATGACTGGGGAAGGGTGCACAGAGACACATGACTGGGAGAATGACTGAGGAAGGGTGCACAGAGACACATGACTGAGATAATGACTGGGAAAGGGTGCGCAGAGACACATGGCTGGGGTAATGACTGGGGAAGGGTGCACAGAGACACATGGCTGGGGTAATGACTGGGAAAGGGTGCACAGAGACACATGGCTGGGGTAATGACTGGGGAAGGGTGCACAGAGACACATGGCTGGGGTAATGACTGGGGAAGGGTGCACAGAGACACATGACGGGGGGAATGATTTGGGAAGGGTGCACAGAGACACATGACTGGGGTAATGACTGGGGAAGGTGCACAGAGACACACGACTGGGGGAATGTCTGGGGAAGGATGAACAGAGACACATGAGTCATTGTGGGTTGAGCAGGGGAAGTTGGTCGTGACCAGAAATCAGAAACTATTCTGGGCAATAGGGCAATAAGTATTCGGAGCTAGAAGGAATAGACTGTCTTCCACAATTGTGCACCAATTTAGAGGGCTGTGCTAGGCAGGTCTGTCCTTGGCCAAGTGCAGGGCTTGTCCGTCCTTTGTCAGTCGTTCCAATGTGGTTTTCAGGGTGTGGTCAGTCCCTCACGTGCATCAGTCCTGGGAGTTGTTGGTTTGTAACTCGGCTAGAGATGGCACAGTCACAGTCAGGGGAGGCATCTGCAGCAGGTAGATGGGGAAACAGGTAATACAATGGGCATGCACTCAATAGTCTCATGGGGGAATTCTCAGTCCATCCCTGTGCATGGGGCCTCAAGATTGGGAGAGGTCAGGTCGACATGGGGCATTGGGACTTCAACATCAAACGCTTCAGGGGTGAGGACAGGAATGTCAACAACCATCACGATGGGATCTGGGATTAGGGAGGGAGGAAGGAGAGTGATCGGAGGGAGGGAAACCTGCACATGATGCTCCTCCAGCATGATGGGAGGGACTTCAATGGTGATGGTGGTCTCATAACATTGAGAACCTGAGAGCCACCATATTGAAAGCCAATCCAGTGACACAATACAAAAACAAGCTCTGAGAAAGATCACCAGGGGAGGGGACGAATCTGCACTTTTGGGCCGAGTGAAGGGGCTACTAATTTGCACTTTACAAAATGGAGATCACTGCAATGCTGAGACATATTAGAAAGACCACAATGCCAATTGAGGATTTGGGCATTTTAACTCATTCTTGCGAGAATCCATTCTGCATGTGGCCAGATTTTGCTGGTGTTCCAATAAACGTTTGTCCCTCTCATAGGAAAGTGTAACCCTCACAAAGATCCAACTGTAAAGGGACAAAGTGCATATGCCTAATGTTCCAAAGATCTCCACACCTTGGGGCTGACGGGTCCAGGCTTTAGATGCCTCCCGATTACAGTCACTATATTAGTGCGAGCTTGTCTAATTCAAAGGAGTCAGTCTGACAGAGCCCAGGCTGAGAATGTCAGTACCTGGCTGCACTCATCCAGATCCAACCCCCTTTCTCAAAGTGCTGTGATGCCTGGGGCCTTTGGGTGGTTGCTGGGTTGGGGGTGTTTCCATTGATGCTCAAGGTTGTGCTATAGCTGCAAGGGCCAATCTGGGGATATACTGCCTGGAACAAGGGCTATCCAAGGGCTTCACAGTGACTCCCTAGCTTGCAACAGGAAAGTTATTGCAGGATTATGTTCAATCATGCATCTGTTCAATATTTCTGCAGAGACGAGCAGGAGTAGAGAATGGATGCAGTAGGCAATGCTGCCTTTTTCCTGGCAATCGGGAAACTGAGGAGGAGAGTAAGGACCCGCCACCATCAGGCAAAGGAAAGGGAAGAGCCTCTCCCTGAGGAACAAGGGCTAGCGGGGGCCTCATCAAGACCCAGAAGCTGAGGCTGACAGACCATTTCAACGGAGGCATTTGGCACGACCAAGTGGGTATCGAAGATGCTTCTCATGTCTACAGATGAGAGAGAGACAATGCCAGAGATGCCTTTGTTTGACAAGGCATGTGGTGGCTCACATCTGCAACATTCTTCAGGAGGAGCTGACTCTGCAGGGACTGGGAGGCCATCCATTGCCAGTGGCTCTAAAGGTGACCGCTGCACTCGACTTCTTTGTGAGTGGCCCGCTCTAGGGCTCCAATGGGGACCTCTGCAGCATATCGCAACCATCTATTCATAAATGCATCTGATGCCCTATTTAGTAAGATACACAATTATGTCCCTGGATGAAACCAGCCAGGCTGCCAGAACAGTGGAGTTTGCAATGATCTCTAGCATCCCACAGGTGCAGAGTGCCATCGACTGCGCACATGCAGCTTCAGGAGCTCCCTGGCAGCAGTCGCTATGATTCATCAATAGAAGCTGATCTGTAACCAATAAAAGCAGATTATGCAGGTCTGTGTGAGATACTCTGGGAGCTCACACGATTTGTACATCTTGAGTTAGTCACAGGTGCCTCAGACCTTCAAGGGCCCTCAGCACATCCAGGGTGGGATCCTCGGGGACAAGGACTACCCACAAAAGACGTGCCCACAAAGTGCTTCAGAGGAGAGATACACTGCAGCTCATTCTGCAACAAGCTCTTTGATTGAGCAGACCATTGCCATGTTGAAGATGTGTTTCCAGGTGTGGACTGGTCAGGCAGTGCACTGCAGTAGTCTCCCCAGGAGGTCTCCCACAACATCATGGCTTGCTATGTTCTACAAAACCTGGCTCTACAAAGCAGGGATGACATGCCAGCTCAAGAGATGGATAAGCTGCACCTCCCCTCCGATGAGGAGGACATCAAGAGAGCTGAGCTCGATGAGGGTGAGGAAGCTGGGGCTCCAACGGGGGAGGCCATAGCACGGGCCGGACTTGCCCGGGAGATGCTTATAGCCACAAGGTTCCTGGATGATGATGATGACTACCTCATATGAGCCTCTTTCACCTGTGCCCTCCATGCTGCCTTGACATTAACATCTTTGTTGCTATCCTCAGCATCTCAATGAAGGACATCAATCTCAGAATGAGTACTAACAACCTTGTGTGACGTTGGCCTCATCCTTGGAATGCTAGGCAGCCTCTGCAGCATGTGTTCTTTTATGGGATCATAACTCCACCAGCGTGCACTGTGAACAGAGTAGACATAGTGCCATTTCTTCAAGCATCTTGTCAACATTCCATTGCCTGTGGCAGCCTTCAAGAGGCAGGAGCAGCACTGCAAGCCTCAGTGCACTCGTGGCAATATGCCTGCAGTGCTGCTAGGCGCTTCAAGGGGAGGAATCAGCACTCACTGGTTACCGCTTTGATATCTGAGGTCTAATCTGAACCCGAACTGTGGTATCTCTCCACAGGCCACACCTCATGCAAGATTAGTGCTCAGGCCTCAGCATCAGTCTGAGTCCATGGCATGAGATCATTCTTTGGGATGCAGTGATCTGTCACTCTCAGTCATGGATGCGAGCCTGCGAATAAGGTCACCTTTGTGTGCACAGAAAGCGCTTCAGCAGCAGCATCACCTGGTCACTGACAATCACTAATGGCCCTGCCATCGTCTGGAGTATATCAATTTCCTGTGCAGCTTAGCCTTTGCATCTGTGAGCCTAAGAATCCAGGCACTGCATTTAGACTTGAATTAGTTTATTTGTTGATGATAAAGAGCACACATCAGATGTAGTGAAGCTTAGCACTGATGTCATTTGAGGCCTCCACATTTTCATTTCAAAAGTCGCAGATGTCCACATGGAAACCAGGTACACTGATGGCATTCTGACGATCAGATAACTGTGTCGATTGCCCATCGGAGAGCTGGCTCAGTGATTTTGGCAAGCCATGTTAGCCAGACCTTCAGGTCCAGAGTCATGGGTCCTCCCATGTAATAGTCTGGCATCTGGGGCCTTGACACACATCTCTTGTTTCACATAGTTATTGCCCTCTAGCAGGCATTTCAGGAGTCATCATATGTTAGTTAGTTAGGCATAATGCAGGTGGAATGGTGGGGACCACTATAGGGCTGATATTTAGCTGTAAAATCTTACAAGACATTACGCTGCAGGCTGACAGGCGTGTAAGATTCTCGAATATTGGTGGATATGTAACCAACACTCAAGCCTGAGAGCCATTACATGGAGGCCATTGAAAGGTGCACTGAGTGAGATTGACTGCAATGCTGCTTGCCATTAAAACCTATAAGGTCCACATTTACCATTCTTTAGTGAAGAAGCATCAGGTAATAAACCAGACTGCAACATCTGTACTCATGATGCCACATGATATGACCCTCTGAGGTAAGTCTCAGATATGCATCGCCCAGCCACTATTTTGCTGGAACCAGAGGCCTTGTTCATGCCCTTGCTGTGCAAAGACAGGCACGACATCAGACTGAACATGGATGGACTCCTCCATCCTCCATTCTAATCTGGTGACGGCCTCTGACAGCCCTGCCCGATACGCCCGTGTCTGTCTTTGGAGCTCCATCATCTTTCCAAGGGCCAAGTCCAGAGGTTTGTCCTCAGACTCGGACCCAGCAGAAGCCTGGCCTCTAGCAGGACTCTAAGTGTCGGTAACTGTCACTGCTTCTGCATGCTGTGGACCCGAATCTGTGCTGCGCCTGATGGTGACCCTGAGCCTGCTCTAAAACTTGGTCCCACTGAGGTGTGCCTCTGCGCTGGTGGAGGCTGCAGGTGAATATAGTGACGGCTCTACATCTAGTGGGTCCTCAGAATCCTCCTCCGAGGTGGTCTGGCAGCTGGGACTGATGAGGCGACTGGCGGTCTGCCTCCTGCTTTTCTTGCTAGTGCCTGTTATAGACAGACGAGATAATTAGTGATTGGGTGCATAGTCACCAATATTAAAAAGCACTCACAGTTTCGGCAGGTAGGCAACGAGCTGTTGATGGGACCTCACTGGCTTGTTGGAGGACACTGATCTCTCCTTCAGCACAGCCACTGTCCCTGCCCTCACTGGCCAGCTTTGCCACCTGCTCCTCGCAGGGGCTGAGTGGCCTGAGCTTCAGTAACCTCCCAGCGGTCTGTGTCTCTCTCTCCTGTTGTGAGCGACCTTTCCTGCATAAAGACAGATGCACAGAGTGTGAGCAGGACAAATGCCAAAGCAAATGATAAGCATTCCTTCCTTCTTCCTGACCTATGTAAGGGTTGAAGATGTGACTTCATCTTCAATAGAAATCGGAGATAGAAATTAAGTTAAATTAAGTTAAAGGAGGAAATGTGTGCTTATGGCAGGTGTCAGGTAGTAAATACAATTGAGAACCAAGCTGAATACAGAAGGTTCAGGTGGGATGTGAAAAATCAAATGCGAGAAGCAAAGAAGGATTATGAAAAAAGACTGACAGCTAACATAAAAGGTGAGGTTGGTGCACCTCTGGCTTCCATCATGGGGCAAAGCATCTCCTGCCAGTCCTCGACTGCTTGGACAAGTGCTGCCAGTGCGCTGTCGCTAAGTTCCGAGGCTGTGGTCTTCTTCCTTCTCAGGGCCGTTCTGGTGCTTGCCACAAGTCTTTGTCTGCAGAGGGTGATTGTGTGCACGGGTGCAGTTTAAATATGGCGCCAGATATAAGAGCCAACGAGGTAACGGTGGGATAGATGAATCCTAGCCTGTCCCACCACGAGCTACACCATGCTGCACGTTCATGCTTATATAACGAGCTGAAAAGAAGACGATCTAATGCGGAAACCCACCACAAAGGCTGGCAGGAACCATATCGCCTTTCCCGCCTGCCACCGATCTTAGTCTCCAGAGCAGAAAATTTCAGCCCTGGCTTGTGTAGTCAAAAACTACCTCACAGTCTGACGAGGACAAAAAGATAATTTCCAGACTAAAGGTTGGCAACTGCACCCATCCTGAAACCATCAGGAGACATTCCCAAGTTGAATGTGTGTTTTTGAAAGAATGATGGTGATTGTCTTAACCCCCCTCAGGATGAGTGTCTTCAAACAATAAACCAGGATGTGGCTAATCAACCCAAGACCGCCATCATATTTGGAAAAGGGACTGTAAACTGTGAGGAGTCACATAGTAAGACAGCGTGTTTGTCCCTATGTAATCTCTAAGTGCTGTCTGCAGAAAGACACAGCAGCAGTAGGAAGGATAATAACATCTATGTCTTAAGGACTGGAGACTGTAACATTGTAAGGTCTCTAAGCCTGTTCCTTTCCAAGTCCACCAGTATAACAAACTGGCCTCCTGTTAATGAGAATACAAGCAACTAACATTGTGACCTTTAGAAGGCCCATCCCTTCGAGAGAACACTTAAATGACTGACATATGACTGGCTATCGAATTCATCTAAACAAACCTTCAGGAGTGAAGACATCTTCCTCATCAGGACTGCAACGTGTGTTTTCCAATACAAGGCAATCACATGAATTATGAACTATTCTTTTGTGTATAGCCTTTAAAAGTGCACTATTCTCCTCAACTGTACTTTCCTTGAGTGTGTTTGTGTGTGTGACTGTGTGAGTGCCGTAGCGTAAGTAAACAATCCTCTTTATTTAAACCAATGACAAGCTAGCTGCACGTGCTCGATTTTGTGCATACAGTCAAGGGTTTGGAATGCAAACTGTTGGGAAGGGAACCAGAACTTCAGCAGATCTCTCTCACCCTATCCATAACACTGCCTACCTAACTGAAGCTCCTCATCCCTGGGACTGGTCTCATGAATCTTTTCAGCACTCTCTCTCTTTCCTAAAGTGTGGCACCCAGAACTGGATGCAAAACCCCAGTTGAGGCAGATGCAGTGTTTGGTACAGTTTTAACATAACTTCCTTGCTTTTGTACTCTGTGCCACTATGAATAAAGCCCAGGATACTATCTGCTTCATTAACTGCTTTCTCAATCTGTCCTGCCACCTTCAATAATTTATGTCTATGTACCCCATGTCCCACTGCTTCTGCATCCCCTTTAGAATTGTACCCTTTATTTTAGTTTGTTTCTCCTTGTTCTTCCTACCAAAATGAATCAATTCACACTTCTCTGTATTAAATTTCATCTGCCAGTTGTCCACCCATTCAATCAATCGATCTATGTCTGCTTGAAGTTCTACCCTATCCTCCTCACAGTTCACAATACCGCAAATTCTGAAATTGTGTCCTGTACACCAAAGTCTAGGTCATTAATATATATCAGGAAGAGCAGGGGACCTAACACCAATCCTTGGAGAACTCCAGTATAAACTTACCTCCATTCCAAAAAACATCAATAACCATTACTCCGTGTCCTGTCACTCAGCCAATTTCATAATCATGTTGCTACTGTCCCTTTTATTTCATGAACTCTAACTTTGCTCACAGGTCTGTTATGTGTCACTTTATCAAATGCCTTTTGGAAGCCCATGTATACCACATCAACAGCATTGTCCTCATCAACCCTCTCAAGCAAATTAGTTAAACACAACTTGCCCATAAATCTGTGCTAATTTTCTTTAATTAATTCACATTTGCCCAAGGGAATACTAATTTCATCTAAATTATCATTTCCAGAAGTTTCCCCACCACCGAGGTTAAACTGACAGATCAGTAGTTGATTTACGCCCTTTTTTGAACAAAAGTAACATTTGCAATTCTACAGTTGTCTGGCACCACCTCTGAGTCTAAGAAAAACTGAAAAGTTATGGCTGTGCCTCTGCAGTTTCCACTTTCACTGCCCTCAGTACCCTTGGATGCATCTCATCCAGTCCTGGTGATTTATTAACTTTAAGTACAGACAGCCTATCCAATGCCTTCTCTTTATCAATTTTATACTCTTCAAGTATCTGAAATACCTCTTTTTCCCCATGACCTGCACAAAATCTCCCTTGGAAAGGACAAATGCAACATATTCATTTAATAACTCAGCCGTGACCCCTGCCTCCATGTGTACTTCAGGGATTTTTTAAAAACATTGAGTGAAAACTTTGCAAGTAGTGTAGCTTCTTCAATTAGAGCTGAGAATTTCCAAGTTTGAGAGGCTGCTGGAGTCACTTTGAAGCATCAGGGAGGATGAGTGTTTCCTGAATTGTATGTTCCGGGAGGTGGTCACACCACAGGCACTGAGAGTTCAGGTTAGTAGATGGTTAGCCATCTGAAGAGATGGAAGAAGCAGGAAATGCAGGAGTCTTCAGGGTGTGTGCCCACTCTCAAGCAGGTACTCAGCATTGGAGACTGCTGAGAGTGACAACACTTTGAGGGGATGCAGTCCAGACCATTGCACCAATCGGCAAGAGACTGCACAGGAGGGACAAGCAAAAAGTAGAAATGCAGATGTTATAGGAGATTCCATAGCTATGGGAACAGACAGCCATTTCTGTAACCGTCATAGTGCATCTCACATGTGTGTTGCATCCCTGGTGCCAGAGTAAAGGACATTACAGAGAAGGTGCGAATATTCTGCAAGGGAATGAGCAAGAAGCTGTGGTATATGTCGGTACCAATGACATAGAGAGGGCAGGTATTGAGTAATCTTTGGATTACTCCCATTTCCACATGCTAGCAAGCGTACAAATAGGAAGATAGGCAGAATCAATACGTATCTAGAGGCATCTAGGAGAGAGGGTGTCAGATTCTTGGGGTTTTGGGACCTGTTCTGGGCCGGGAGGCACCTATTTAAAAGGGACGGGTGCACCTCGACAGGACTGGGACTAATGACTTTGCGGGGAGATTCATTAGTGTGGTTGGGGAAGGTTTCATTTAAATTAACAGGGGGTTGGGCACCAGCATATAGAAGTAGAAAAGAGTAATAAAATGCATAATGGAGTGACAGTGTTGGAAGGCACCATATTAGACAACAGCAGACTAAGAAAGACCACTGGGAATACAAAGACGGGTTTACAATGCATGTATGTAAATGCATAAAGTGTGGCAACTAAGATTGTCAAGTTACAAGAACAAATAGCCATGTGGGAATATGATGTATTGCAAATAATGGAAGCATGGCTTAAAAATACTGAGGGCTAGGTGCATAATATTCAAGGATACAAAGCCTTCAAAAAAGATAGGGAAAAGAGAAAGGGAGGTGGATTGGGGCAGTACTGATTTGGAAAGATACTGCTTGTACAAGGAACACAAAGTTAACATGCAGGTACAGCAAGCAATTAGGAAGGCAAATGGCATGTTGGCCTTTATTGCAAGAGGATTGGAGTACAAGAATAAAGAATTCTTGCTACAATTGTACACAGCTTTGGTGAT
Organism: Carcharodon carcharias; assembly: GCF_017639515.1. Classification (NCBI taxonomy): domain Eukaryota; kingdom Metazoa; phylum Chordata; class Chondrichthyes; order Lamniformes; family Lamnidae; genus Carcharodon; species Carcharodon carcharias. Next base: position 174,820,358 of record NC_054472.1, read on the forward strand.
ACCACATTTGGAAAGCAATGTGTAGTTTTGGTCTCCACATGTAAGAAAGGATGTACTTGCATTAGAGGCATTACAGCGAAGGTTCTCTAAATTGATCCTTGAGATGAGGGGTTTGTCCTAAGACGAGAGGCTGATTATATTCTGTGGAGATTAGAAGATTAAGAGGTGATCTCATTGAAATATACAAATACAGAAGCCTGGGATAGACAGATTTTTGGTCAGTGAATCAAGGGATATGGCCAAGGGTAATGCTCTGGGGACCTGGGTTCGAATCCCACCATGGCAGATGGTGAAATTTAAATTCAATAAAAAAGAATCTGGAATTCAAAGTCTAATGATGACCATGGAACTATTGTCAATTGTTGTAAAAACCCATCTGGTTCGCTAATGTCCTTTAGGGAAGGAAATCTGCTGTCCTTACCTGACCTGGCCTACATGTGACTCCAGACCCACAGCAATGTGGTTGACTTTTAAATGCCCCCTGAACAAGGACAATTAGGGATGGGTAGTGAATGCTGGCCTAGCCAGCGACACCCACATCCCATGAACGAATAATAAAAATATGGGAAGCAGGCAGAAAAGTGGAATTGAACCTCAAGAACAGCAAAGATCATACTGAATAGAGGAAAGAGAGGATCTCCCTGAGTCGGCAAGGACAGAATCCACATAGATGGATGTGAGGAGTGAAAAAGGGTATGATCACACTGCTGGGGATATTTTGTAGGCCTCATTAAAGGGCGAGTGAGAGATAAAGGAGCAAATCTGCAGGAAAGTCACAGAGATGTGCAAGGGCTATAAACTGGGATTTTTATGCTCTAATTAATTGCCATTTTAGGGCGTCATCCTGCTGTTGCTGGTGTATTACTTGGACTTGGGTGGGGGAGGTGGGGTGGCGCTCTTGTGATTGCATGTCAGGTGAACTTTTGGCTAACCTGCTGTTTTCTCCCTCCCTCCTTTTTCAAATAGTGGGATTACATTTGCCACCCTCCAATCTGCCAGGACTGTTTCAGAATCTACAGAATTTTTGAAGAAGACGACCTACACATCCACTATTTCCATGACCACCTCTTCAACTGAGAACCAGGCCAAATACAATAAGTTGACAGGGGAAGTGAAGAGGAAAATAAAACTGGCAAAGAGAGAATGTGAGAATAGAATGCCGGTTAACTTAAAAGAGAATTCAAAAATCTTCTACCAGCATATAAACAGTAAGGGGATAGTAAGAGGTGGGGGTGGGGCCTTTTAGAGACAAAGAAGATGTCATATGCTTAGAAGTGCAGGGTAAGGCTGCTTAATGATTACTTAGTATCGGTGATTACTGAGGAAGAGGCATCTAAAAAAGTAGTGGCAGAAGTGGAGATGGTTGAGGTAATGGATGGGGTGAAAATTAATAGCATGACATACTGAAAAGGCTAGCTACGCTTAGAGGCTTGCATCCAGGTATTAAAGGAAATGGTAGTGGAGATAGCTGTAGGGCTTGGCCATAAACTCCCAATCTTCCCTAGATATGGAGGAGATGCCAGAGGATTGGAGATTGGCAAATGTTATATCTTTATTCAAGAAAGGGTGTAAGAGCATTCCTAACAACGAGCGGTCAGTCAGTTTAACATTAGTGGCAGGTAAGGTTTTAGAAACAATAATCAGGGAAATAATCAACAGGCACTTGGAAGGGTTTGAGTTAATTAAGGAGAGTCAGCCTGGATTTGTGCATCCAGAGTACATTCTGTGCACTTGCCACCTCCAAGTTCAGCATGGAGGAGCACTGATTCATCAGCTGAAGAGCAGGTGGTTACATGGTAATCAGCAAAAGGTTTCCTTGTCCATTGTTTGACCTGATACTCCTAGGACTCCTAGGGCAACTCCCTCCCAACTGTATACCACTGTGCTGCGACCTCTGCTGGGTCTGTCCTGCTGGTAGGACAGGACATACTCAGGGAAGGTGATGGTGGAGTCTGGGACATTATCTGTTAAGGATTGATTGCATGAGGATGACTATGTCAGGCTGTTGCTTGACTAGTTTGCGAGACAGCTCTTCCAATTTTGGCACCAGTCCCCAGATGTTAGTAAGGAGGACTTTGCAGAGTCAACATGGCTGAGATTGCCATTGTCTTTTCTGGAGCCTAGGTTGATGCCGGATGGTCCATCCAGTTTCATTCCTTTTTTGTGACTTTGTGGCTGTTTGATACAACTGAGTGGCTTGCTAGGCCAATTAAGAGTCAACCACAATGCTGTGGCTCCAGCGTCACATGTAGGATGGCAGGTTTCCTTCCCTAAAGGATGTCAGTGAATCAGTGAATTAGATGGGTCTTTACAACAATCGACAATGGTTTCATGGTCATCATTAGACCTTTAATTCCAAGTTTTTATTTAATTCAAATTCTACCATCTGTCATGGTGGGACTTGAACCTAGGTCCCCAGAGCATTACCCTAGGTGTCTGGATTACTAGTCCAGCAACAGTACCACTATGCCATTGCCTCCATCATAGTGTCCCAAAGAGGTGGTCATGGAAATAGTGGATGTGTTGGTCGTCTTCTTCAAAAATTCTGTAGATTCTGAAACAGTCCTGGCAGATTGGAGGGTGGCAAATGTAATCCCACTATTTGAAAAAGGAGGGAGGGAGAAAACAGCAAATTACAGACAGGTTAGCCAAACATCAGTAGTAGGGAAAATGCTAGAGTCCATTATACAGGATGTGATAACAGGATATTTAGAAAATAACAAAGGGATTAGACAAAGTCAACATGGATTTATGAAAGGGAAATCATGTTTGACAAGCCTACTACAGTTTCTTCAGGATGCAGCTAGCAGAATAGACAAGGGAGAACTAGTTGATGTAGTGTATTTGGATTTTCAGAAAACTTTTGATAAAGTCCCACATAAGAGGTGAGTGTGTAAAATGAAAGCACATGAGATTGGGGATAATATATTGGCATGGATTAAGAATTGGCTAGCAGACAGGAAACAGAGAGTAGGAATAAATGGGCTTTTCTGGAGTGGCAGGCTGTGAATAGTGGGGTCCCACAGGGATCAGTGCTTGGACCCCAGCTATTCATAATATATATCAATGATTTGGATGAGGGAATCAAATATAATACTTCCAAGCTTGCTGTCGACAGTGAACCTGGTGGGGATGTAAGCGGTGAGGAGGGTGTTAAGAGACTTCAAGTTGATTTAGACAGGTTGAGTAAGTGGATAAATACATGGCAGATGCAGTATAACGTGGATAAGTGTGAAGTTATCCACCTCGGTGGGGAAAACAGAATGGCAGTGCATTATTTAAATGGTGATAGATTGGGAAATGTTGATGTACAAAGGGACTTGGGTGTCCTTGTACACCAGTCAGTGAAAGCAAGCATGTACATGCAGCAAGCAGTTAAGAAGGCAAATGGTATGTTGGCCTTCATTGCGAGAGGACTTGAGTACCGGAGCAAGGACGTCTTACTGCACCTATACAGGGCCTTGGTGATACAACACCTGGAGTATTGTGTGCAGTTTTGGTCTCCTTACCTAAGAAAGGATATATTTGCCACAGAGGGAGTACAGTGAAGGTTTACCAGACTGGTTACTGGGATGGCAAGATTGTCGTATGAAGGGAGATTGGGCCAACTCAGCCTGGAGCTTAGAAGAATGAGAGGAGATCTCATTGAAATGTATAAAATTCTGAGATGTAGTCATACCTAGCACAAAAGAATAAAAACAAAAAAACTGTGGATGCTGGAAATCCAAAACAAAAACAGAATTACCTGGAAAAACTCAGCAGGCCTGGCAGCATCGGCGGAGAAGAAAAGAGTTGACGTTTCAAGTCCTCATGACCCTTCGACAGAACTTGTTCCGACAAAGGGTCATGAGGACTCGAAACGTCAACTCTTTTCTTCTCCGCTGATGCTACCAGACCTGCTGAATTTTTCCAGGTAATTCTGTTTTTGTTCTAGCACAAAAGAAGATGGTTGTGGTTGTTGGGGGTCAGTTATCTCAGTTCCAGGACATCACTGCAGGGCTTCCTCAAGGTCATGTCCTCAGCCCAACTATCTTCAGCTGCTTCATCAATGACCTTCCTTCCATCATAAGGTTAGAAGTGGGGATGTTCGCTAATGATTGCACCATGTTCAGCACCATTTGTGGGTCCTCAGATACTGAAGCAGTCCATGTCCAGACAATATCCAGGCTTGGGCTGTCAGTGGCAAGTAACATTCATGCCACACAAGTCCCAGGCAATGACCATCTCCAACAAGAGGAAATCTAACCATCTCCCCTTAATGTACGATGGCATTATCATCACTGAATCCCTGTTATCAACATCCTGGGGGTTACCATTGACCAGAAACTGAACTGAACTAGCCATATAAATACTGTGGCTGCAAGAGCAAGTCAGAGACTAGGAATCATGTGACAAGTATCTCACCTCCTGACCTCCTAAAGCCTGTCCACCATCTACAAGGCACAAGTCAGGAGTGTGATGACATACTCCCCACTTGCCTGGATGAGTGCATCTCCTACAACACTCAAGAAGCTAGATCATCCAGGACAAAGCAGTCTGCTTGATTGGCACCACATCCACGAACATTCACTTCCTCCACCACTGATGCACAGCAGCAGCAGTGTGTACCATCTACAAGATGCACTGCAGAAATTCACCAAGGTTCCTTAGACAGCACTTGCCAAACCCACGCCACTACCGTCTAGAAGGGCAAGGGCAGCAGATAGATGGGAACACCACCACCTGGAAGTTCCCCTCCAAGTCAATCACCATCCTGACTTGGAAATACATTACCGTTCCTTCACTGTCGCTGGGTCAAAATCCTGAAACATCCTTCCTAAAATCACTGTGGGTGTACCTACACCACATGGACTACAGCAGTTCAAGAAGGCAGTTCACCACCACCTTCTCAAGGGAAACTAGGGATGGGCAATAAATGCTGGCCCAGCCATTGAAGCCCACATAATTTTAAAAAATGTAGATTATCAGACCCTGTGGATTTATTGGCTTTTGATCCCAATAATTTCTCCAGCACTATTGTTTTAGTAATACTAATTTCCTTCAATTTCTCCTTCTCACTAGGCCTTTGGCTCTGTAGCATTTCTGGGAGGTTATTTGTGTCTTCCTCCATGAAGACAGAACTAAACTAGTTGTTTAATTGCTTTGCCATTTCCTTGTTCTGTATTATAAATTCCCCAGTTTTGGACTGTATGGGACCTACATTTGTCTTCACTAATCTTTATCTTTTTCATACTTATAGAAACTTTTACAGTTTGCTTTTATGTTCCTTTCAAGTTTACTGGGATACTCTATTTCTCCCCTCTTATCAATCTCTTAGTCCTCCTTTGCTGAATTCTAAAGTGCTCCCAATCCTCAGGCTTGCTACTCTTTCTAGTAACTTTATATGATTCCTCTTTGGATCTAACACTGTTCTTAATTTCTTTTGTTAGCCATGGTTGGGCCACTTTTCCTGTTGTGTCAATCCTTTTAATGAAGTTCCCCAATCTATCATAGCCAACCCACACCCCATACCTTTGCAGTTTCCATTGTTTAGAGTTAGGACCTTAGTTTCAGATTGGACTATTTCAATTTCCATCCTAATGAAGAATTCTTTCATGTTATGATCACTGTTCCCTAAAGGACCCCGCACAACAAGATTACAAATTAACCCCTTCTCATTGCACAATACCAAATCTAGCATAGCCTGTTCCCAAGTCAGTTCCTCAACATACTGGCCTAAAAAACCATCTCATACACACTCTAGGAATACATCTGGCACAGTATTATTGCTAATTTGGTTTGCCCGGTCTATATGTAGATTAAAGTCACCCATGATTACTCTAGCATCCTTGTTACATGCATCTCTAATTTCCTGTTTAATGCCATCCCCTAACTTATTACCACTGTTTGGAGATCTATAAACAACCCCCACTAATGTTTTCCACCCCTTGTTGTTTCTTAGCTCCACCCAGCCTGATTGTACATCTAGATTTTCTGAGTCAATATCCTCTCTCACTATCACACTGATTTCATCCTTAATTAACAATGCCATGCCACCTCCTTTTCCTTTTTGCCTGTCCTTCCTAAATGTCGAGTACTCTTGGATATTTAGTTCCCAGCCTTGGTCACCCTGCAACCATGTCTCCGTAATCACAATCATCCATTTGCACTGTTAATTCAGCTACCTTATTGCAAATGCTCTGTGCATTCAGATACAGTGCCTTTAGACTTGACTCTAACATTTCTACACATCTTTTTTGTACTATGGCCCTATTTGCTGCTAGCCCTTGTTTCCTCTGCCTTCCACTTTTGCTTTCTACTTTTTTGCCTTTCACTCCTATCTTTGGTTTCTTCTCTGTGTCTCCCCACTCAGGTTCCCATCCCATGCCAGTCCGTATAAGCCTTCCCCCACAGTACTAGCAAATACCCCTGCGAGGATATTGGTCCCGGTCCTGCTGAGGTGCAACCCCCAAAGAAGGAAAGTAATGCTGAACTTGTATAAAGCTATGGTTAGACCACAACTAGCGTATTGCATCTAGTTCTTAGAAAGCATGTGAGGGTCCTTGAGAGGGTGGAGAGAAGATTTACCAGAATGGTTCCAGTGATGAGAGATTTTAGCTACAAGGTTAGGCTGAAGAAGAAGTTGTTCTCCTTGGAGCAAAAGAGATTGAGAGGAGGTTTAACAAGATTATGACAGGCTTAGGTAGACACAGAAAGGTGTTCCTATTAGTTAATGAAACAAGGAATCAAGGGATGCAGGGAGTGGTAATTGGAACTCACTTTCCAAGAGGTGGTGGAGATATTGAAAGATTTCAGAATTGAATGGGCATTTGAGGGAGATGTACTTCCAGGGCTCAAGAGATTGAACAGAGGAATGAGCTGATTGGATTGTTCTACTGAGGGACAGCATGGACTCAATAGGCTGAATGGAATCCTGTGCTGTAATGACTCCATGGCATTATGACATGTTCAACTTTGCAATCTAAGGAAGAGCTTCCTGGTTAAGAGAATTTTGGAAGCCAAGGATCCTATCTGCTTTTTAACAGCCTACTCAACTTGTCCTGCCACCTTCAAAGATTTGTGTACACATACCTCCAGGCATTTCTATTCCTGCACCCCCTTTAATATTGCACCATTTAGCTCATTGCCTAACTTCTTCCCACCAAAATGTATCGCTTCACACTTCTCTGCATTAAATTGCATTTGTCACCTATCTTTCCCATCTTGTAATCATATGAGCCATGGTGTTTTCAATGCCATTTGATAGATATTTCAATGCAGATTTCTTGCTGTTTCTTTGCTAAAGTTGTCACTGTTACTCAAGTCAGGGTCTGCATACTAGCACTAAATATCTGTGGGGATCTTTAAAAGTTTGTATCTACTATGCAAAAACAGAAATTTTATGACGTTCAGCGCATGCCGATAGCGAGACAAACAGCAAAATGCCTTCATCACGAATGGTAGAGCGGTGCAACTTGGACAGCAACTTTTGGATGTTCGCATTTAACTTTTGGTCTGCCTCTCATCTGAAGTTGTTGTAGCATTTATCCATAAATAACTCTGCAAGCACCATTAGCTTCACCAAAAATTCTGACAGCAAAATCTGGCCCAATACTTTACTCCTATTTGCTGTAAACACAGTTTAGTGCCATAGCAAACACAAGTCACATGAAGCTTTTAAAGCCTTAACCTCAACGAATTAAGTGGAGTTTTGAACTTCAGTCACTTCTTACAAGGTGTGCCTGAAACATGACAGTTAAATATTTTGAATCTTGTGTGCAAAGTGAACATAAATTTCATTTCTCATGTGCCACATACAATTGATGCAATGCCCAGATTCATATTTATTTAATCTCTTCAACCAGGGCTCTGCAAAATTCTTACTTGCTCTCCAAGGTAGCCAGGTGAAACTCCAAACTATCTAGCCCCCGCCCCCACCTTCCAACAGATATTAACTTTGACATAGTACAAGTACTCAGCAGGTCAGGCAGCACCTGTGGAGAGAAACAGATTGAATGTTCCAGATTGATTACCTTTCCTCATAGCATTCGACTGTTATCTTTGGCTGTTGTGTATGGTGTCACTTTTTCGTGGCTCCAGTAGCTCAGGAACCATTCTACAGAACATTCCCTCCATCTAATATTTAATTTTATAAATTTCAGTCCCATTGCTAATCAGATTTCTTTTTTTTGCATATTTTGTTTGTAAAATGTTATCAATACAACATTTTGGCTTTAGATGTGAGCGTATTCCATGTATCTGCCGCTCTGTGGAAACAAGAATCTCCCGTTGCTTGAGGCCTTTTAGATTTGTGTTGGTGCCGCGGAGACCTGCTTTTAACTGTGTGTGTGTGTGTGTAATGAAGGAAATTTTACCACCAAGAATTTCATCTATATGTTACCGAAAATACGACTTATTGCAGGGATTCCTCCCCACTCCACTAACTTTCCCTTTTGAGTGTTCGGTATGAGAATAAGATTATTTTGGGGGCAGTCTCAAATTCCATTTTCTCCTATAGTGTAATATTTATATAGATTGTGACGGCGGGCAGTGTTTCCCTCAAATAACCACTAAAATCACTAGGCTACAAACAAATTGGAAGTGATCCCCCTCCCCCTTCTCTTGTCAGCCTGGCCTCCTCGTGACCTATTTAAAAGTATATAATAGATACATGTATGTTATTCTTGAGGAAGCCCGAGGACAACCGAAGACCATATTGGACCCCTCCTGAGAAAAGGAGGGAGGAGGGAGGGGAATTGAATGGCTGAAGCGGTGAAGAGAAGGTCAGTGAAGCCCTCAAGAGGGATGTGAGGGTTTAAAGTGGTTGCTCTGTGTACCAGGCTGTGAGTTTGGAGGATTTACGGTAAGGTGGACCACTGGCCACTGGGATCAGGTGATTTACGAGTCTCGAACGCCGTATCTGGTTGTGCACAATGGAAAATTGGGAATTTTAAAGCATTCCGCCTCTTCCTCGTTTCGTCTCGAAGAAAAGGGTATCTGTTCCATCTGTGCATCTCGTACAAAAGGAATTATCTCCGGCAGCATCTTGGCGGTGGGAGGGATTGCAAGCGGGAGGATGAAGCGCTGATCAAAGCGGTTTGTTCGAGGCCCTGTGGGGGTATTTGCCTCTTGAAACATGGGTATGTGCTACAGCCTGCGACCGCGGCTGTTCAGCGATCCCATCGCGTCCAACAGCAGCCCGGACTCGGAGCTGCCACCAGCACCTCCGGCAGCGGCGGCGGCGGCAGCAGCAGCGCCGCCGCCGCACCACCACCACCACCACCACCGTGGGGACATGGAGCAGCTGTACCAGGGGGACACGGGAGGGAGATTGCGGAGCTCCGAGTGCCAGCGCGATTGTCAGCCGCAGCAGAACGGAGGGGACCGCGAGCGGCTGCAGCTCCCGCCACACGGCAGCAAGAAACCCCCCGAGAAGCAGAACAAGAACTGGGACAAGCTCCGGGCGGAGGAGAAAGAAGCGGAGAGAGAGGCGAAGAAAGTCAGCAAGTACATAGACAAAATCTTGAAGGAACAGAAACGCGAATATAAGCAAACGCACCGGCTGCTTCTGCTGGGTAAGGTCAATGCATGTCAGCACCCCCCCCCCCCTTTGATTTTCTGTTTGATAGGGTGGCTTATTAAAGGGACAGCCTTGCCAGAGAGGGATGCATTTCATGGTCAGTGTGCATGACCTGATTCAGTTTTCAGTGTGCTTTTCTCTTTTCTGCATTTGCAAGTTCGGTTTTGATACGACACTTTAATTTGCATTCTTCACCCCATCATTGTATTGAAGTTTGAGGCAAACTTGATTCAAACTTTTACCTCAGAATTTGTACCAGGTGTAAAATGATTGAAATGGCTTTAAGTGAGCGCTGTGCAAATTGAAATATGCTAACGCTGGAAATCTGAAAAATTTAGTAGTGTTTTGAAGATGTAACTTGCAGGGTGGGTAAAGGGGAACCAGTGGATATTTGGATTTTCAAAATACACTCTATGAGATACTAGGTAGCAAATGTTCTTGCACAAGTTGAGGGTTCATTAGGTTGAGGGTAACATTAGCTTGGCTAAAAGGATTGGAAATAGAATAGGAATAAACAAAAACAGAAAATGCTGGGAAAACTCGGCAGGTCTGGTAGCATCTGTGGAGAGAGAAACAGTTAAAGTTTTGAGTCCGTATGACTCTGTTTTTGTCTCAGATTTCAGGTATTTTGCTTTTATCTTAGGAATAAACAGGTCGTTTTCAGCCAGCAGGCTTTGGGATGGTGCAAGGATCAGTATTTTTATCCAAGTAATTAATATAAGATTGCAATAGCTGAATGTAATGTATTCAAGCCTGATGATGGAAAGCTATGTGGAAAGTAAGCTGCGAGGAGGACACAAAGTCTGCAAAGGGATATAGGTAGGTTAAGTGAGTGGGCATGAAGGTGGCAGATGGAGTATAATATGGGGAAATGTGAGGTTATTCACTTTGGTAGGAAGAAAAGAAAAACAAAACATTTTTAAACGGTGAGAAACTATTAACTGTTTGTGTTTGGAGGAATTTAGATGTTCTTGTATAGAAAACACAAAGTTTACATTTCAAGTACAGCAAGCAGTAAGGAAGGCAAATGGCATGTGGCCTTTTACTGCAAGGGGATTGGAGTGCAAGTGTAAGGAATTTATGCTGCAATTGTATAGAGCTTTGGTGAGATCACTTCTGGAATACTGTATAGAGTTTTGACCCCCATTCCTAAGGAAAGGTATGTTTGCATTAGAGGGGTTGTAGTGAAGGTTTGCTAGATTGATTCCTGGGATGAGAGGATTGTCCTATGTAGAGAGATTGAGTAGAATGGGTCTTTACTTTTTTGTATTCACAAGAATAAGAGGTGATCTAGTTGCTTGCCAGGCTAGATGCTGAGACACTTTCCCAGAGAGTCTTGAACTAAATAGCTTAGTATAATCAGGATAAGATGTTAGCTGTTTAGGACTGAGATTAGACTTTTGTCACTTGGAGGGTTGTGAATCCTTGGAATTCTTTACCCCAGAGAGCTGTGGATGTTCAGTTGTTTTTTTTTTGGACTCTAAGGGAATCAAAGGATATGGGGATGAGGTGGGTAAAGTGGATTTGAGGTTGAAAATCAGTCATGATCTTGTTGGATGGTGGAGAAAGCTCAAGGGCCTGTATGGCCCACTCTGCTCCTAATTCATCGGGTCTTACTGTATTTCCAGCATTTCCTATGGAAATGACAAGTTAAACTTTTGGGTATTTTTAGAATTAGCATGGGTAACACCTCAGCCTTTGCTGACTGACCTGTTGTGTACTTAAGGTTCACAATACCCATAGTTTTTTGGTTAACTCAGGTTTCCACTCAACCATAAAATAAGTGTTAACCGTATTCATTTTATTTTTAAGTAATTAAGTACACAAGATATTTAAATGAAGTTAGTGTGTGCTTTGGGATTTCAAGTGAAACAGAAGTTCATAATGTTCGAAACTTAATGCAAGATTTAAAAGGGCCCTTTTTTTTCCCGTTCCAGAATACCAACTCTACAATCTATCTGGCACAGCATTCAGCAGCATAAGTAATTCCAGTGTCTTGGTCTTACCTACTATTTTCAGCAACGCATTCCAGTTGTTGTTTTTGTGTAAACTGATACTTCCTGATCATTCTCCTGGGATGGATGAACTATATATGTCACAGGGTAATTAAGGAAGGAGAATTGTGAAATAGTCATGGTTATTTTGAGGAAGATGGTAAAAATGGAAACGTGTTCAACAGGTTAGAAATATGCAAATATAGTTCCATATTTTAAGGGAAGAAGCCATACCCGTAGCATTAGGCCTAGTAGCCTTTGGGAAAACTGGCCAAATCGATAATTAGAGACGAAGTGAAAGAATACTTGTTGGAAAATAAACTAATAAATGACAGCTAAGTAGATCTTGCCAGACCTACCTCCGACTTTTTTTCATGAGATACGTGACTCAAATTCATGGGGTAAACCGTATGTTGTTGTACACCCAGAATTCCAAGCCTGTTGGTATTTGTATCAGGAATTTACAGTCTAATATCATTGTATAGCAAGGTTGAATTGTGTGCGTGAATTAGTGACTAGTTAAAAGAAAGGTGCAGAAGCAATTTGTTAGATGTATTGGGCCAAAGTAAACCAAGGAAGTGAGCAAGGTATTGTTGAGTGCATGTTGTCTCACCTTGTGTTCTAATTATTTGAATTTGCAACCATGCAAGTAGCTAGATATTCAGATGACACCATGCAAACGGGAGACCGGATTTAAAGCAGGCAACCAAGAATTTAGAAAGAGGGCTTGGCAAGTTTTTCATCCATTACCAGTGACAAATTACATTAAGTATGGATTAATAAAAGACAGACTTAGGTTGGTGAAAGACTTTACAATTCACAATGTTCCAAAGCACTTCACAGGCTGCAGTCACTATTGTAATGTCAGAAACATTACAATGCAGTTCAGTATGGACAGATATAAAGTACTGTATTTGATAGAAGAATAAATAGAAAATGCTTGTGTACCATGGGTGCAATATAATGTGTTTAAATAGGAAGTTTTAAGACATGGTACTTTTAGTTGACTTGTGGCTGGTAATGAATGGGGCAGCAGGATGTTAGATTGGTTGAATTGAGATCTGCAGCCTCAGCATTAACTGCTATGCAATGGCCGATCATAGGAAAAGGCCATCCAGCCCATTGTGCATGTTCCGCCAATCCATTTAATTGTGGATTTTCTGTAATCTAGCTCTATTTAATCACCTTTTGATGCATATATATTGATAGTATTACCTAATATATCTAAGTCTTGAAAATTGTCCCAGAATCTAAATCTTTGGGAGAAGAGAATTGTAGACTTCCACTAACCTGTGTTTAAAAAAAAAACAAAACCTTCCTGATTTGACTCAAAAGTACTTAAGATTTTGCCCTCTTGTCCTGAATTTCCTCACCAAAAGAAATACTTTCTCCATTTCTACTCCATAGAATCCTTTATTGATGTTTAATACCTCAATTAGATCATCTCTCAACCTTTTCAACTCAAGGAAACACAAACCAAGTCTATACAACTTATCCACACAACTTAACCATTTAAGCCCTGGTTAACATTCTGTTGAATCTGCACTGTACCCTCTTCAAGACCAGTATATCTTTCTGAGGTTTGATGTTTAAAACTGAACCCCTGAGGGTCTGGCCAAGGCTTTGTACAATTGAAGTCTCACTTCTGAATTGAGGTAAAGGCCAATTTTCTGTTAGCCTATCTGATTAATTTCCCCAACCGTGCAGAATCTTTTAGTGATTTGTGCGCATATTTATCTCAATCCCTTTGCTTGCTCACAGCTCTGAGTCTCTTGTCATTAAGCAAATATTCTGATATCACTTATTCAGATCCAAAGTGAATGACTTCACTTCCCCACATTAAACTCCATCTGTCCCAAGTTTTCCTACTTGGTTAACCTGCTTATATCTCTATGTATCATCAGTGCAGCTGAGCCCAGGTGTTAGATATGAGGAATGACTAAATAAAGGGCTTCTGAACTTCAAAAGGCTCTTGAGTGATACTTATGAGGAAAGAGTAAACAAACTCAGAACATGCTAGAGGTTAGGAGATTTCAAGGTTACATTTTGAAGAACAAGTTTGTCATATGCCAGGAAATATATCTTTATATAGTAGGTGATCAGTTAGAATGATTTGCCATGAGGCTGAGGCTAGAGCACCAAATTTGTTTAAGAAATATGTAGAAGTTTTTATGAAAAGATGGTTGTGTAAGATCAAATGGAATGAAAGGCATTTGTCATTAGAACAGTATCTTCTGATATTGAGATTTCTGTCTCCTCTTTGTAGTATTTGCCAGGTCAGCTCGGGTTGCAAATTATAATTGCAGCACAAAACCACTATTGATGTTTTCATGTAGTAATTTGTGCAAGAAATTAGGTGTATCTTTAACTTAATTTGAAGGTTGTTTAAATGATTAGGGGAGGGAAGGAATGTAATCCATTTCATATTGAACTTTTTTGGCTGACTGAAAGCTCACCCAAGATATTCAGCTCCAGCTAAAATTTTATGGTTGTGTGTATGCATGCATACCTATAAACATACGTGTTTTATTTTTAATGTGGAGCTATGAACTCCTAATGTGCAGTCAAGAACATTGAGCAATCAAGCAGTGGTTACAGAAAAGGTTTATGCTTTTGTATAATGAGGAGGAGATGGAAAAAGTCTGCCTAATCAATATGACTGTTTCAATATTAATGTTCTATTTCCATGCTGCTGTTGATCACAAGCGTCCTTACAAAGGACATTGCCTCAGTTTAGAAAAAATAGGGCTGTAGACTGATTGGAAAATTTGCAAGTGTTTAATGGAAGTGCTGTACTAAATTTCTATGTACTTTATGCACCAGTATGAGTGAGAATGATGGGTTTCTGAAGCAACTGCTGTTATCTCCTGCCTAAATAATGTTAATGTCACTGATAAAGCGTATATGATGCAAGAGAGATCTCGTGATAGTCAACTCAAGCTGGTTCTGTATTGATTAATTCTGTTGATTTGGAAGTTTATTTTCTGTTTTTCATTCCTATGCACAATGGTGGGTGCACAATATGAAGTGTTGGGACAGCTAGATCACATGGCTTTTGGGTGGAGAGAATGCTCTAGTAAACTGATCAAGCCACATAATAGTTTAGCTGGACAGGTGTAAGATGTGGGGAGTTATGTTGACCTGGAATGCAATGCCTGAATCAGTGGTGGAATAGTAACTTTCAGCAGGGAAATGGTTAAATACTTGAAGGAGTGGGAAGTATGGATCATGGAGAAAGACACTGAGGGTTCAGGTGGGACTAATTGGCTCTTTCTACGAGCTGGGATTGCCATAATGGGTTAAATGGCCTCCTCCTGTACTGTATGATTCTTGATGTGTAACCACACAATTTGTTTTTGCTCTTGTAGAACCATGCTCTCTGCTCCCAGATGGTAAAGAGAAAAAAGTTGTGCTTAAAACCCTGATCTGGGGTTTGAATGATGATGAAAGTAAGGGGATTTAGAGGATAGTTACTAGTGTGTGACCTATCCAATTGTTGCTCCAACACCTCAATTACTCCACAGCATTGCTATAGAATGGGAACCCTGACTTTAGCAGAAGAACTATAAGCCAAATGAGGTGGGAGTACTACTGGAGGGCCTGAGACATTCCCATACAGTTGGGTTTCATTGTTGTATCTGGGGACAGTAGCACTCCCAGTAGTAACACAAACAATTGCATTTGATATACACACTGCCAATGTTTCTGGTTTCCAGACAGCTAAGTAGCTTCCACTACCATACAGCACATTGGTGCAGGGTTTTACTTTTGCCAACTTGTAATTGCCTTCCTCAGGTACAGGTACAGTAGCCAAAAAATAAAGCTATAAACCGTGACTTTAAAACAATTGCCAGTGCAAAATCTTGTGTAAACACAGTTACATTTAAGGGCTAGTACTCTATAAATAGGGCAATTTGCATAGCACAAGTTCAGGTCAGGTAATATATTGCAGAATTAAATCAGGAAGTGATTCTGCAATATAACTAAGGCTACAACATTCCAACGAAAAAGTTGACCTGAGGTAGTACATGCTAGCTAATATCACTGCTGTCATTAAGCATTAACAATGCTTAAAGTCCCATAGTCAGCTTGTTGTTATCCTTTCCTAATTTATAGGTAGTTGAATAAACATGGTGAACACTGCAGAGGTGAAGAAAACAGAGATAGCCCTTGTGCAGTGTGTTATCGGAGAGGGAGATATGCTTTGGGAACATACATGTCAGGTACTAATGGTATTGGTTTTCTCTCTTCAAGTCACTAATTTGTAAGGGTGACTGACAGGAACTTCTGCACTATTACCAAAGATTAGTTAACTATCTAAACCATAACACTGAAGCCAGAGCACCTTCAAAGTGGAGAGGTGGGGGAACCATCCGGCCTCTCACTCTCTTCTCCTGTGCTTTCAGTGACATCTCGGATGAGATGGAGAACTAACAGTAGGGGCTCATGTGCATCCTGTCATTCCAGGGGCACAGTATGTTATCCCAGAATATTCCTTACCCTGCCTGTTCCTTTCCTCATGCAGCATATCAACAATGAACAAATTATGTGGGCCTGTAATTTTAATAGCTTGATACTCGGGCAATTTACATTATAAATGCATGATGAGCATGGCTGGGAAATGGGAACACTTTCTCTATTCAAGAATCAAGTCCTAATGTCCCACTGCTGATTCAACATTGGCATTAATCATTAGGAGTGAAGCCCTCTTTACTCTTCCTTAGGAGCCCCCAGCGACAATGAAACATTTTTCATTTCTCGAGCTATTGTGTGATGTTTGAGAGATTCATCCATGACTCTTGGTTTTGTACTGTGGTCCCATGCCTACTATAAGTTACATTCAAACTGCTCAAACTCATTTTGTAATGGACCTTTTTACAGACAGCCAACCGAGGAGACTTCTTGAGAGATCAGAAGCCATTATTCTACCTGATTTCTTCTGCCCCCAACCCTACCCCATCTCCCATTTTATTTTTACCACAGAATAAGACATTGTCTTTAATCTGCCCCACTAACATGTAAGTAAGCAATACAGTTCTTCCCTCTGTGAAAAGTACCTGTGTGTGTATGTATGTGTGACTGGTGCTATCTGCTGTTGTATCTTTGTTAGAAAAATATTACATGAGCAAGAATGTTTCACTTCTCAAAAAAAAATGCTCCCCGGAGGGGATGTGGTGAAAATGTTAACACTGGTAAAGGCAATCCTTTTCTGTTTTATGCCATTTCCATTGTAAAGACAAAGGCACATTAGGTATCATAGAATCATACGGCACAATAAGAGGCTAATTGTCCCTTTGCTTGTTCTTTTGAAAGAGCTACTTTTTTCGTTTCCTGAGATGTGGGCGTCACTGGCTAGGCCAGCATTTATCAATTACCCTTGAAAAGGTGGTGGCGAGCTGCTGCCTTAAACTGCTGCAGTCCATGTTAGTACAATCCAAGCTGGATGGTGAAGTCAAAACCAAGACAGAGTTTTTCTTTACTGAGAGGGTTTATTGACTTTGTGCAGTCTCCAACTTTTTCTTCTAATGCCCAGTGTCCCAGCTGTCCCCTATTTGTAATCCAAGTACTTCATTAAACATTGCCCTTCACCTGTTTCTCTTAACCATCTGGAAGTTCCCCTACAAGGCAGGTGAATGGGAACATCAACACCTGCAAGTTCCCCTCCGACCGCACACCATCCTGACTTGGAAATATATCATCATTCCTTCATTGTCACTGGGTCAAAATCCTGGAACTCCTCTCCGAACAGCGGTTCAAGAAGGCAGCTCACCAGCACCTTCTCAAGGACAATTAGGGATGGGCAATAAATTGTGCTCCAGCCAGCGAAGCCCACATCCCATGAATGGATCAAAAAATATAAACAATATAATTAACATATGGTGTAGGTGCACCCAAAGTGCTGTTAGGAGGGCAGTTCCAGGATTTTGACCTAATGACAGTGAAGGAATGGTGATATAGTTCCAAATCAAGAACGTTGAAGGTGGTGGATAAGATGAGCTGTTTTGTCCTAGATAGTGTCGAGCTTTTTGAGTGTTGTTGGAGCTGCACTAATTCAGGAAATTGGAGAGTATTCTATCATACCTCCTGATTCCCCAAAGCCTGCCTACCATTTACAGGGCACAAGTGAGGACTAAGTTATTTTCCCAGAATTCTCAGCCACTGACCTGCCCTTGTAGCCACAGTATTTATATGGCTGGTCCAGTTTCTGGTCAGTGGTATCCCCAAGATGTTGATAGTGATCTTATTTGTTCTGCTCCTCTGCTCTTTTTCCTCATACTTTTTAAAAATAAATATTTCTAGGGTTACTTTTGAATCTGCTTCCACTACCCTTTCAGGCAATCCAGAACATTGTAACTTTCTGCTCAGAAGAAAATCTCACCTCTCCTGTGGTTCTTTAGCCAATTATCTTAAATGTGTATCCTCCTGGTTACCAAGCCTTCTGTCAGCAGAAGCAGCTTTGCTTTATTTACTCGAATCCTTCTTGGTTTAGAACACTATTAATCTTCCCTTAACCTTCTGTGCTCTAAGGAGAACAATCCTAATTTCTCTAGCCTCCCTAAATAATTGAAATCTTTTCCCACCCCGATACCATTCTAATGAATCTCCTCTGTGCCCTTTCTAAGACCGTGATATCCTTTTTATAGTGTGATGCCCAGAATTGAGCCAAACTCCAGTTGAGGCCTAACCAGTACCATTACTTCATTGTTCTTCTACTCTGTACTGCTATTTATAAATCCCAGGATTGCATGTTCTTTTTTAACAACCTTATCGACTTGCACTGCCACCTTCAAAGATTTATGTGCATGAACTTGCAGGTCTCTTTGTTCCTGTGCTGCCTTCAAATTTCCAGTTTTTAAAAAAATTTAATTTACTGTCGCACCAATCAGCAACCTGCTCAGGGGAAGATGAGTGCAAAATATTATTCTGATTTTTATTATTCCTCCTGAGGTCAGAGGCATGTTACTGCTTTACTTGTATCTGTAAAAATAATACTTAAATCCTCTGTGATGAAGTCACATACAGAAGATTGTGTTCGTGCTCAGCTGAAGTCTCTCAGACTGGTGTTGCACTACTGCCCCATGCTACAAGCCATAAGGAAAGGCAGTTAACCCCAACTCCTAGTCTGCTGCATTTTAAAGCAACAAACGAAAAATATAAAAAATTTGATTTATATTGCAAGTTTTTGCCTTCAGTACAAGATCACAGATCAATCCTCCTAAAGGGTCCCAGCATCTTATGTGTAGGGAATGTGCCTGCATTATGCAATTGACAGTGTTGTCATTTACCCTTCAACATCAAGGAACAGAGTGAGAATGTCATCTCTTTTTTTGTAGAGAGTTCTTTGGCAACTGACAAGACCATTTTTTAATGCTCAGAATACACATCTGCAATTCGGATCTTGGACCTTGGATACATCAAGCTGGGCTTTTTTTTTCAAGCAAGGCTTCCACAGTTGGCATCTACATTCCACATTATGTGATAGGCCTTATAATAGGAGGTGTCCACATGGAAGCTTTCTCACCAGCATTTGTATCTTGAGCAGGTTGTTCCCACTTGGACATCTGTTAGGCATGGTTTCAGAGTAGCTTTTAAGTCCAATATCTAATTGCACGTTGGTGTAATTTGGGGGTATAACTATCATGTCTTCTGCACATACCCACATGTGCCTTAATGTAATCATTCTGAAGGCAGACTAAAATGCCTCAAGTTCGGATTTGAAGCATTAAGCTGCTTTATTTTAAACACAGCGACTGTAGTGGGTAACAAATGTAATCAAACTTTAATCTTAATATAGAACAAGAAAAATAATACCAAAAAAAACATACCAATTAACAGACCTACTTAACTGTTCTCTTGGCCAGCTTTTCTGAATCTGACCAGCTGTGGTGTTGATTTGTGTGAGCTTCCTCCACTAGATGAGACTTCTCCTGTGGAATTAACTGTTTGATTTCCCATGTCTTTTTTTAAAATCCTTCTTTCTCTTCTCTTCCTTCTGTGTATGCAGCTAGTGAGAATGGCTGTGCTTCTGACTTTCTCTATGATTTGCCAGTAGGCCTATCAATAAAACTGGCTACAAAAGGCAAAATACTGTGGATCCTGGAAATCTGGAATATAAGCAGAAAATGCTTAAGAGGTCAGGCAGCATCAGTGGAGAGAAAAACTATATCCATCTACCCTTTTCCTCTATGGAGCGTGGGTTCAAAGAAACAACATCTGCTCTTCTAAAAAAAAATGAGGATTGGCCATTCTAGCTTAATGGATCTATATGAGACAATTGATTCTTATTGTATGAGTTGGAAATATATCGCAGCTCGCAATCTTTGACACGCTGGCCTATTTGGCTTCAATATATGCCCTCAACTCCAGCAACCTGTGGCTTTTTAAAAAGAAGTTTTATGAATTGGGTTTTAAAATAAAGCAAACACTTAAGCATTGGTCGTTCTCAAATCCTTTCTGTGAAGAGAAATCTAGCAGAAATTCTGAAACCAACAAACCCTCCATATTAAAAGTCTGCAGCTTGTTCAGGCTTTCAGTTGCGAGAGTTGCTTCTGTTTGTTTGCCAGTTTTGTTGTTTGCTGCTGCATTATTTGAGTCATATCAGAGCAGAAGTAGTGTGGAGTAGCACAAACATAAATGAGGAAAGCAGCTGAAACAAAGCCAATAAGGAACTTATTTAAAAAAAAATTTATGAAAACATGAAAATAAACATTGCTGGAAGAAGAGAAACACTTGGGTGTTTGGCCTGGCCAAATGCCACTGATGTCTTCTGAGAAATTGACCCTGCACATGCTCAAACTGCAGTATCTGTCTTTAGCTAGCACAATCATACAACTATATTAGGCATTTGTCAACTTATGTCAATTTGTGTCTTTTTATTTTGGTTTGTGGAAGGATAACAGCAGGGGTGATTTGCCATATAGGACATTGCTATCAGGGCCACTAATTTATAGTGACTGAATAAGTCAAATTCCATTTCTGTCTCATGATCAGGATGGGGAAGAGGTTGGAGAGGTTAACCCACAGGAAGTGATCGTCCGAGCATGCAGAATGATGTAATTGGGATGGCTGCTCTATGATAAACAGTGACTAGTGTCATGAGGCCTCAGTGGAGAATGTTGCGGGAGGTCTAGTGGGAACCATAAGCTTATTACAATGGATTGGAGCATAGGAAAGTGGCAAGAGAGAAAGTAGACTGAGAAGTAATGGTGATTGAGTAGAGATCAGTGAGGCATTGATACTGGAGAAGAGAGTGATGAAAGATATCATGACCAGCTCAGGAGAAGAGCAGGGACCAGGAAGGGCAGGAAAATGGATATTTTTGAGGTGGTCACCAACCTGATAGATAAGGCAGCGTCTGTGGATTATCTATATGGACTTTATTAGCCATTAGGTAAAGTGCCACACAAAAGGCTTGGCAAACATGAAAGTACATGGAATTGAAGCTAACTTTGTAGACATGGGTTAGGGAATTAGTTAGGAGGTAAGAGAGGAGGTTAGAAACATTGATTCTGTGCTTCACTTGGTATGATGGGACCGGTGGTGTTTCCCAGGAATCTTTACTGGGGCCTCAGCTTTTGACTGCGTTCATCAATAACCTAGAAAAGGAATAGTGAGCCGGATATCCAAGTTTGCTGATGACACTAAGTTAGGTGGCACAGTTAAGTAGTGTAGAGGGGAGCAAAAAGCTGCAAAGGGACATAGATAGATCAAGTGAGGGGGGGCGGGGGTGTTGGCAGTTCAAAACTGGCTGATGGAGTTCATTTTGTGGAAGTGGTACATCATCCAAAATGGACCTAAAAAAGATAGATCAAAGTATTTTGTGAAGTGGCTTTATAGACAAAAGGCAGAGACCATTGTTTAGAAAGAGATTTAATAATAGCAATTCTGGGAATTAAAGGCAAGAAAGAAGAGCAAAGGGGGTGAAAAGAAAGGGGTAGGAATTGACCAATTTAATTGAATAGTTTGAGGAAATCAGAGAGGAGAGATAAAGAAAATGCAAGAGGACTAGCAGGATAGGCAGGTTTATGGGCATACACAGTTCAATGTATCAAGATATGAAGGAGTATCTTATTGGAAGGTGAAATAGAGATATGAATACACCTGAACTGGTAAAATTTCAAATTGAGTACATTGACAGAGAAATCCAGATGGGATATTGTGTGCAGATTTGGGAACCTCATGCAACAAAAGATATGAAATCAATGGCATAAGTAAAGGATTCACTTGGCTGTTACTAAGAATAAATGGTCACAGTTATGAAGAGAAATACAGGAATTTTGGCAATTGTCACTGGAACTGAGAAGGTTTCGGGGTGATCGAGCCTTTCAAGGTTAGAAGGGGGTTATAAAGTAAATACTTAAAGATTATTTATATTTATCAATGAAATTGTATCAAGAAAATGCAATTTAATATTAATTAAAAGATAGATTAAAAAAGCCCAGCCACTGGTGCAGGCAAGTTGGCATGTATCGGTGCCAGCCACAAGCGTGGATAAATGGGGAGGGTTAGCGGAAGAAAGGGCACCCAGCTGTAAAACCACCTGCCAATTCCAAATGATGGTTGAAAGGGCAAAATCAGGAACCGGCACATCAGGGGGTCTGTGAAGTTTGTGGGAACACCGACAAAGAGGTTGGCTGAGAAAAGATTGAAAGGTTATGGTCATCTGTTGCGGGGAGAGAGCAAATGAGCTGAGGCGAGTAATAGGGTTGGGACTGCCAGGAAGAAGGAGAAGAGGAAGGCCCAAGGCCAGATATTTAAACACAGTGGGAATGGAAGTGGAATGGGTGACTGACAGGAGGAGTTGGAGATTGTCCAGCATTATGGCGACCCCAAGTAAAATGGAAGGAGCTGAAAAAAGAGATCACAGAATCTTTATGGTGCAGAAGGAGGCTATTCAGCCCATCGAGTCTGTATTGGCTCTGAGTATTCTACCTAGTCCCACTCCCTTGCCTTATCCCCATAACCTTCTACATTCTCTTTTTTTCAGGTAGCAATCCAATTCCCTTTTGAATACCTCAATTGAACCTGCCTCCACCACCCTCTCAGGAAATTTGATCCAGACTCCAACCACCCTGTGGGTGAAAAAAAATTTCCTCATTTCACTTTTAGTCCTTTTGCCAATTATTTTGAACCTGTGCACACTCATTCTTGATGCTCTCTTGAATGGGAGCAGTTTCACTATGGACAGGATAAATAAATCAGGATCTTGAATACCTCTATCAAGTCTCCTCTTAGCCTTCTTTTCTCTAAGGATAACAGTCCCAACCTCTCCAACCTATCCTCATAGCTACAGTTCTATATCCCCGGAATCATTCTTGTGAATCTCCTCTCTGCTCTCTCCAGTGCCTTCATGTCCTTAAGTATAGAGCCCAGAACTGGATGCAGTACTCCAGATGAGGTCTAACTATTGCCTTATATAAGTTCAACATGATCTTCTTACTCTTGTACTCAATGCCCCTATTAATGAAACCAAGATACTCTTTGCTTTATTGCTATATGCTCTATCAACATGCCCAGCCATTTTCGATGACTTATATACACCAAGGCCCCTCTGTTCCTGCACCTGCTTTAGAGATTCTCCCTTTATTTTGTATCGTCTCACTATATTCTTCCTGCCAAAATGAATCACCTCACACTTCTCTGCATTGAACTTCATCTGCCACTTGTCTGCCTAATCCACCAACATTTCTATGTCCTTTTGAAGTTCAAGACTATCCTCATCACAGTTGATGACATTTCCAATCTTCGTATCATCTGCAAATTTTGAAATCATGCCCTGAACACCACAGTGTAGGCCATTAATATCTATCAGGAAGAGCAAGGGTCCCAACACTGACCCCTGGGGCAACTCCACCACAGACCTTCCTTCAATCTGAAAAACATCCATTAACCACTACTCTTTTTGTTTTCTGTCACTCAGCCAATTTCTCATCCAAGTGCCTACGCTCCTTTTTATTCCATGAGTTATAATTTTGCCTGCAAGTCTACAGTGTGGCACTGTGTCAAATGCCTTTTGAAAATCCATATGCAGCACATCAACAATGTTCCATTTATCAACTTTCTCTGTTACCTCCTCAAAAAGCTCCAGCCAGTTAGTTAAACATGATTTTCCCTTGGTGAATCCATGCTGGCTTCCCTTAATTATCCTGCACTTACCTAAGTGACTATTGATTTTGTCCCGAACTATAGTTCCCTATATCGGTAGTGAGACAATATACAAGTTTCACTACCACTGAAGTCAAACTGACTGGTCTATAGTTGCCAGCTTTAACTTTGCATCCCTTTTTGAACAAAGGGTGTAACATTTGCAATTCTCCAGTCCTCTGACACCACCCCGTGTCTAAGGAAGACTTGGAAGATTATCACTATGATATAATAATTATCATTATTTTTAAAAAACGCAATGCAATAATTAGTTAAAGTGGAATTTTCTGTTGAAATGGTCATAAATTGTTTTAAAAGTGAATTAGATGCCCCCGGCTTTCTGAGCCCTGTAACCTCTTGTGGCCCATCTGCAATTTCTATGCTGCTGCAATGATAGCTTCTTGTGCACCCTGGATTTCCTGGTCATGTTTTTACCCATCTGGGTCTTAAACTGTAGAGCTTAGGGAGACGGTGCATAGTGGTAATGTCACTGGACTATTAATCCAGATACCCATACTAATGTTTTGGGGACACAGATTCAAATCCCACCATGGTAACTGGTGTAATTTAAAATTCAATTAATTAATTAATAGCTCTCAAATTGAAAGCTAGTCTCAGTAATGGTGATTATGAAACTATCATCAATTGTCATTAAAAACCCACCTCGTTCACTAATGTTGTTTAGGGAAGGAAATCTGCCATCCTTACCTGGTCTGGTCTGGTACCAACATGTGACTCCAGACCCACAGAAATGTGGTTGACTCTTAACTGCTCTGAAATGTCCTAGCAAGCCATTCAGTTCAAGGGTAACTAGGGACAGGCAACCACAGCTGGCCTTGCCAGTGATGAATAGAATAAAGAGTTCCTTCCCTAAACCTCTCCGCGCCTCTTCCTCTCTGTCCTCCTCAATCTACGTTTTTGACTGAGCTTTTGGTCACCTGTTCCAAGACCTCCTTATGTGGCTCGATGTCAAAGTTTGTCTGTTTGCGCTTCTGTTAAACATCTTTGGGTGTCTTGCATTAAAGGTGCAAGTTTTTTAAGGAAAGGACTATTGAAGGGGAGAGCTCATTGGGAGCAAAGCACGAGCACAGATTTAGTAGGCTTAGCAGTCTGTTTCTGTGTTGTAGTCTTGGTTTTCTCAAAAATAATTTTTTGTCGCAATACTTTATTTGTTAACTAATGTGTACTTATAAAGGTACGTTTTTAAAGCAGGCCTAATGCAATGGCTGCTTTTCAGAATTTAAAGGAAATCTGTGTTCCCATTTTCTGAAATACAGTGCTGTGTCAGAGTCTGAGAAACACGATATTAAATATCACAGAATAGCATAACAGCTATCTTTGATTTTATTGTTATTTTTACTGGATAAAACTGCCCACTTTACTGTGCCATAGATCTTCCCAATATGCTGTACATTGTATAACGCAGTCTTTGCGAAGCAATATTTTTAGTTCATTAGGACTCTATTTGAAGAAGCACAGAAGGTCAATGTAAAAAAAAAATCAACTTTTACAGAGATATAAGGGAGAACTATGAATGCTTGACATACAGAATTATAAGCAAAGAAGAATTCTGCATTTATATAGACTCTCTCATGACCTTAAGGCCGTGAATGCTAAGCAACTAATAAGTACATTTTATGAAATTTGGTCTGTTTTAATGTAGGGAAACTTTATCAAGTTAACTAGTTTTGGTATTGTACTGTAATATAAAGTGAAACTGATGCCTGAAGCAAAATTTATGGCTGACATCAAATAATTGTATAGTAAAATCAAATTGTGGACCGTGTGATATGCAGCATTTGATTTTATGCTTCTGCTTAAATCATAAGTAGTGATGAGTAAGGCAAATTTTATTTTGTAAAATCGCATCCAGCTGTCTGCGATATTTCTCATTCCATAATAAAGCTTCTTTTACAAAGATTTCTTGTTGTACAAGTAGCCAAATATTTTCATTTAATGGTTGAAGTTTGTGAGGTGAGTTAACTGCTTTTAATTCACATCAGTTTTAATATTTTTCAGGAACTCTGGTGAATAGTTGAGTGCAGCTGTCACCAATATTGAAAAGAGTAAAAGTGAATGAGTAAATTGAAGTAGAGATTGACTGATAATAAATTGCATTCTAAAAGCCTATAAGTTGTAAGGGAAAAGGCGCCTAAGGGCAATGAAGATTTTCAGTTTGAGATCCTGGGAAAATGCGTTAGAGTATAAATTAACGCTGCTTTATGAACAGTGCCACTGTGTGTAAGACAAAGGTATGAGCTGACAGGTCAACAGCTGATGTCCCATCCAAAGGCAACAGGAATCTGTACAGAGGAGTTGGGTTGAGGGGGGGGGGTTCCCTTCCAACATATGTCAGTCAACCTTGAATG
This sequence comes from Carcharodon carcharias, assembly GCF_017639515.1. Taxonomy (NCBI): domain Eukaryota; kingdom Metazoa; phylum Chordata; class Chondrichthyes; order Lamniformes; family Lamnidae; genus Carcharodon; species Carcharodon carcharias. Next base: position 174,846,424 of record NC_054472.1, read on the forward strand.
TTTCTCTAAGACTGCCAATTTATAGACCTGGGACCCTCATGACCTGGGTTGCAATCACACAGGATCTTACAACACAGAAGGCAGCCATTCGGCCTGGTGTGCCTGTGCTGGCTCTTTAAAAGAGCTGTCCAATTAGTTCCATAACTTGCAAATTAGTTCTCTTCAAACTCTCTCTGTGAATTTCTCCTCATATTTGGAAAAAAATATTATTTCATGGGATGTAGACGTTGCTGACAAGGCCAGCGTTTGTTGCCTAGCCCTAATTGCCCTTGAACTGAGTGACTTGCTAGGACATTGCAGAGAGCAGTTGAGATTCAATCACTTTGCTGTGGGCCTGGAGTCACATTGTAGGCCAGACCAGGTAAGGACAGCAGGTTTCCTTCCCTAAAGGATATCGGTGAACCAGATGGGTTTTTGCAGCAATCGATGATAGCTGTCATGGTCACCATTAATGAGACTAGCTTTCAATTCCAGATTTTATTAAAATAATTTAAATTCCAACAGGTGCCATGGCAGGATTTGAACCCATGTATGCACAGAAACATTAGCCTGGGCTTCTAGATTACTAGTCCAGTAACATTACCTCTACATCACTATCTCACTGTTACCATCCCCACCACCACCTGAGTTCTCTTGGCCATTATTTAAAATCTATGACCCCTACCTATGAACCCACTTGGCAAAAGAAAAGGCTTCTCCTTACTTGCTCTATCAAAATCTTCCTAAATTTAACCTCTAGGTCTTCCCTAACCTTGTTTTCTCTACAATCCAAGCTTTTTCAATGTCTCAACAACAACAACAATTTATATTTCTTTAGCACCTCTAACATAATGAAATGTCCCAAGAAGCTTCACAAGAGCATTGTAAAACAAAGTATGACACCAATCCACATAAAGAGAGATTAGGTCAGATGACCAAAAGTTGGGCGGAAGAGGTAGGTTTTAAGAAGTGTCTTAAAGGAAGAACCAAGGTATGGAGGCAGAGGTGTAGGGAGGGAACTCCAGGACTTGAGGCTAGGCAATTGAAGGCATGGTAACCAATGGTGGGGCAATTAAAACTGAGCCAGAATCAAAGTGCAGGTATCTTAATGGATTTTGGGGCTGGAGGCAGTTACAGAGTTAGGGAGGGCTAAGGTCATGGAGGAATTTAAGACCATAAGACATAGGAGCAGAAGTAGGCCATTCAGCCTATCGAGTCTGCTCCGCCCTTCAATGAGATCATGGATGATCTGATAATCCTGAACTCCACTTTCCTGCCTTTTCCCCATAACCCTTGATTTCCTTACTGATTATAAATCTGCCTACTTCTGCCTTGGATATACTTAACGACCCAGCCTCAACATGCCCTCTGCGGTAAAGAAATTTGAAAACAAGAATGAGAAATTTAAAATCCAGGTGTTGTTTGACTGGGAGCCAATATAGCGAGCACTGGGGCGATAGGGGAACAGGACTTGCTGAGCGTTAAGACACAGGCAACAATTTTAGATGGCCCCAAGTTTATGGAGGGTAGAATGTGGGAAACCAGCCAGAAGTGAAGCCCCTCATCCCTGGTTTTATCCTGGTAAACCTTTGAACCCTCTCTAAGGCCTTGACATCTTTCCTAAAGTCTGTTGCCCAGTATTCTACACAATACTCCAGCTGAGACCTACTGAATGATTTGTAAAGGTTTAGCTGGACTGCTTTGTTTTTGCATTCAATGCTCCTATTTACAAATTCACATCAATCTAATTTTTGTTAAGATATTTATAACAGCAAAGTAGGAAACCTTTGTCCCATTAGCTTGGACTGGACTAGAACACTGATATCGCTGACAACCGACATTGATTGGCACAGTATTTGTATATTAAGCTGTTCATTTATAAAGGAAGTATTGGCATTTATGCAGCACCTTTTCATGTCTCAAACAGTTTACAGATCGCGAATTAACTTTTAAGTGCAGTCATCTATGATAATTTTAACAATACTATCAGATATTTTAATGGTTTCTTGGAATTTTCAACATTGATTTTGGTTTTCAACATTAGGCTATTGAGGGTGTACATTTCCATGTTTGAAGGACTCTGAGAAAGTTACTACAGTCTTATCTATTGCTATACCTTTCTAATTATGATACTCGTTGCTATTATTATCCTCCAGTGTTGACAGAGACTTTTTTTTTCTCCCTAACAAGGAGGATCAGAGTTCAGGAGTAGTAGTACTGAAATATCAGTGATAGATTAGATAGATAGAAAATTATTGACTTGTATAAAAATATCTGTAGGTTTACTGTCTAGTGTGTTTGTTGGTAGGACTCCACTCACGATCTGCTTTAGTTGCTGGGCAACATGATGGGATTTGGATATGCAAGTCCAAAATGATGGTAAAAGCTGTGCTATAGAATGTACAGTTGCTCTACAGACATTTCTACAAGAGTAAGAACTGTTTTAAGGGACAAAAAAATATTGATACATGGAAGAGAAGAGCAGGGACGGTAAAATAACAAGCGGAGATAAAATGGCCGGCCATAAATTTTGTGGCCTTTAGTGCAAGCCGTACATCTAAGGGATTGACTTTGTTATGCATTTGTATCCACAGCATGTAAAAGGTCGTCCCTGTCTTTGGATTACTTTGCACCATTATGCACTATTCATTTGTCTTCTACCCAACGCCCTGGAGATATGGAAAAATAAGCTGTGTAATTCAGGAGTCATCTGGTAAAAATTCTTCTCTGGCCCCACATGAAGAATTGGACAAACCTCAGCATTATTTCACTCATACCTGTACCTTCTATATAGTGCGGTCTCCAGAAATCCACCTAAAAGCTGCTAAAAGATAGTAAGAACATAGTCTCCATCACCTCCACCAGAATTGTGTTACGTGAATTGTGTGGGAATAGTAAAATTTCCGGATCTCCAACCTTGCCCCCTCTCGCTCAGCTAGTATGAACAGCTCCAGTTCCAACGGACTCTACCACATGAAATGCACTGCCAACACCTAAGATGCCATTTATTAATCTCAAATGCCTAGATCTCCCCTCGATTATGCAGTGAATACCAACCTTGTTATTTGGCTAAAACAAAAACAGAAATACCTGGAAAAACTCAGCAGGTCTGGCAAATCGGTGGAGAAGAGCAAAGTTGACGTTTCGAGTCCTCATGACCCTTCAACAGAACTAAATAAAAATAGGAGAGGGGTGAAATATAAGCTGGTTTAAGGGTCGGGGGGGTTGAGGGTGGTGGTGGGTGTTGGTGGAGAAGGGGGGTTGGTTGTTAGGACAAGCAAGCAGTGATAGGAGGAGATAACCAAAAGATGTCACAGACAAAAGAACAAAGAGTTATTGAAAGTGGTGATATTATCTAAAAGAATGTGCTAATTAAGAGTGGATAGCAGGACAAGCAAGGTACAAGTAGCTCTAGTAGGGGTGGGGTGAAATAAGACTAAGGGGGCATACAAGGTATAAAAATAATGGAAATAGGTGGGAAAAGAAAAATCTATATAAATTATTGGAAAAATCAAAAAGGAGGGGGAAGAAACGGAAAGGGGGTGGGGATGGAGGAGAGAGCTCATGACCTAAAATTGTTGAATTCAATATTCAGTCCGGAAGGCTGTAAAGTGCCTAGTCGGAAGATGAGGTGCTGTTCCTCCAGTTTGCGTTGGGCTTCACTAGAACAATGCAGCAAGCCAAGGACAGACATGTGGGCAAGAGAGCAGGGTGGAGTGTTAAAATGGCAAGCGACAGGGAGGTCTGGGTGATGCTTGCGGACAGACCGAAGGTGTTCTGCAAAGCAGTCACCCAGTCTGCGTTTGGTCTCTCCAATGTAGAGGAAACCGTATTGGGAGCAACAGTGCAGTAGACTAAGTTGAAGGAAGTGCAAGTGAAATGCTGCTTCACTTGAAAGGAGTGTTTGGGCCCTTGGACGGTGAGGAGAGAGGAAGTGAAAGGGCAGGTGTTGCATATCTTGTGTTCGCATGGGGAGGTGTCGTAGGAGGGTGTTGAGGAGTAGGGGGTGATGGAGGAGTGGACCAGGGTGTCACGGAGGGAATGATCCCTACGGAATGCCGCCGGGGGTGGGGGGGTGAAGGGAAGATGTGTTTGGTGGTGGCACCATGCTGGAGTTGGCGGAAATGGCGGAGGATGATCCTTTGAATGCGGAGGCTGGTGGGGTGATAAGTGAGGACAAGGGGGACCCTATCATGTATCTGGGAGGGAGGAGAAGGCATGAGGGCGGCTGCGCGGGAGATGGGCCGGACACAGTTGAGGGCACACCTGGTCCACTCCTCCCCCCCACTCCTCAAACCCCTCCTACCGCTCCTCCCCATGCGAAAGCAAGATATGCAACACCTGCCCCTTCACTTCCTCTCTCCTCACCTTCCAAGGGCCCAAACACTCCTTTCAAGTGAAGCAGCATTTCACTTGCACTTCCTTCAACTTAGTCTACTGCATTCGTTGCTCCCAATGTGGTTTCCTCTACATTGGAGAGACCAAACGCAGATTGGGTGACCGCTTTGCAGAACACCTTCGGTCTGTCCACAAGCATCACCCAGACCTCCCTGTCGCTTGCCATTTTAACACTCCACCCTGCTCTCTTGCCCACATGTTGTCTTTGGCTTGCTGCATTGTTTCAGTGAAGCTCAACGTAAACTGGAGGAACAGCACCTCATCTTCCGGCTAGGCACTTCACAGCCTTCCAGACTGAATATTGAGTTCAACAATTTTAGATCCTGAACTCCTTCCTCCTCCTCCATCCCCATCCCCTTTCCATTTCTTCCCCATCCTTTTTGTTTTTTCCAAAAATATATATAGATTTTTCTTTTCCCACCTATTTCCATTATTTTTATACCTTGTATGCCCCTTTAATCTTATTTTACCCCACCCCCACTAGAGCTATCTGTACCTTGCTTGTCCTGCTCTCCACTCTTAATTAGCACATTCTTTTAGATAATATCACCACCTTCAACACCTCTTTGTTCTTTTTGTCTGTGACATCTTTTGGTTATCTCCTCCTATCACTGCTTGCTTGTCCCAACAACCACCACCCCCCCACCTTAAACCAGCTTATATTTCACCCCTCTCCTACTTTTACTTAGTTCTGTTGAAGGGTCATGAGGACTCGAAATGTCAACTTTGCTCTTCTCCGCCAATGCTGCCAGACCTGATGAGCTTTTCCAGGTAATTCTGTTTTTGGTTTGGATTACCAGCATCTGCAGTTTTTTTGTTTTTATCTCTTGTTATTTGTCTATTTTCATAGCTCATTAACTGCAAGCTGAGCAGGTCATTTTTATAGGAGAATAGATGCTGCCTGTAACACAGTCTACACGCTTTACCTATTTTACTCTTCGTAGCCAGTTTATTCGGGAAGGTCTGATTTATCCTTCTGATAAGGAGGAAGAGAACATTATGGAAGTCAAACCAACGCATCATTTAACAGAGCTGGGAGAGCCCTCAATTAGACAGCCTATAGTTTTTTTCAGGGATTGCATTACTGCAACAAATGTTTCACATCCACCCCCCCCCCCCCCCCCCCCCCAACTTTTCATTTTGCAGCAATAAAACTGGCAGGGTTCTCAAATACCATTTGAGAATTATAATCCTGAGGTGGATTACTGTGAACTTTTGTGAGATCCTTCTGAATGTCCGAGAGCTGTTGGAGTGTCTGACCTTGATCTTGGCAGAGTACCTGTACTCACATCTGCAGTACAACTCTGAAGGCAGCAAAGCAAGTCTGACAATAGAATTCAGTGTAAAACAGTGGTCAATGTGAAATTGAGAGATTCAAGAAGAGATGACAGCCTAACCACTTTTTTTTTGCATTCACGGGATGTGAGAGTCAATGGCTAGGCCAGCATTTTTATTGCACAACCCTAGTTGCCCTTGAGAAGTTGATGAGCTGCTTTTTTTTTTTGAACTGTAGTCCATGTGGTACAGGTACACCCCAAGTGCTGTTAGGAAGGGAGTTCCTGGGTTTTGACCCAGTGACAGCGAAGAAACAGTGATATATTTCCAAGTCAGGATTGTGATTAGCCTGGAGGGGAACTTTCAGGTGGTGATGTTCTCATGTGTCTGCTGCAATTGTGCTTCTAGGTGGTAGAGTTTGTGGGCTTGGAAGGTGCTGTTGAACGAGTCTTGGTGAGTGCATCTTGTACTGCTGCCATTATGCATTGGTTGTGAAGGGAGTGAATGTTTAGGGTGATGGATGGGGTGCTGATCAAGCGGGTTGCTTTGTCCTACATGGTTTTGAGCTTCTTGAGTGTCATTGGAGCTGCAGTTGATGGTAAGTATTCCATCACATTCCTACTGGTGCTTTGTAGATGGATGACAGGCTTGGGAAGTCAGGAGGTGAGTTACTCACCGTAGGATTCCCAGCATCAGAGCTGCTCTTGAGGCCACAGTATTTATGTGACTAGTTCAGTTCAGTTTCTGGACAATTGTAACTCCCAAAATGTTGATAGTGGAAAGTTAAGCGATGGTAATGCCATTGAATGTCAACAGGATATGATTAGATTCTCTCTCGTTGGAAATGATCATTGTCTGGCACTTGTGTGACATGAATGTTACTTGTCACTTATCAGCCCAAGCCTGAATGTTGTTCAGGTCTTTGCTGCATATGGGCATGGACTGCTTCAGTGTCTGAGGAATCACAAATGGTGCTGAACATTGTGCAATCATTGACGAACACCCACATTTATGCCCTTTATGATGGAGGGATAAACCACAGCTGAAGATGGTTGGACTTAGGACACTACTCTGAGGAACTCCTACAGTGATGGCCCAGGCCTGAGGTGATTGACCTCCAACAACCACAACCATCTTGTGCCAGGTATGACTCAAACCAGTGGAGAGTTTTCTCCCTAATTTCCATTGACTCCAGCTTTGCTAGGGCTCCTTGATGCCAAATTCATCATCAAACACTGCCTAGATGTTAAGGGCGGTCATTCCCATCTTGGGTTCAACTCTTTTTTTTGTTCATGCTTAGACTAAAACTGTAATCAGTTCAGGTGCTAAATGGCTCTGGCGGCACCCAAACTGAGCAACGGTGATCTGATTATTGCTGAGTAAATGCTGCTTGATAGCATTGCTGATGACCCCTTCCATCACCTTTTACTGATGATCAAGAGTAGACTGAGGGGCAAGTAATTGGCCGGTTGCAATTGTCCTGCTCTTTGGACAAGACATAGCTGGTCAATTTTCCACATTGCCGGGTGTGTGTCAGTGTTGTAGCTGTATTGGAACACCTTGACTAGGGACACGGCCAGATCTGGAGCATAAGTCTTCAGTACAATTGCCAGAATGTTGTTGGGGCCCATAGCCTTTGTTGTATCCAGTGCCTTCAGCCATTTCTTGATATCACATGGAGTGAATCGAATTGGCTGAAGACTAGCACCTGTGATGCTGAGGACCTCTGGAGGAGGCTGATATGGATCATCCACTCGGCACTTCTGGCTGAAGATGTTGCAATTCTCTGTTTCACTGAGAATGGTATAATTGAGAATAGAGATATTTGTGGAGCCTCCTCCTCCCAGTTAGTTAGTTGTCCACCACCATTCATGACTGGATGTGGCAGGACTGCAGAGCTTAGATCTGATCATTTGGTTGTCAGATCACTTAGCTCGGCCTATCGCATGCTGCTTCTGCTGTTTGGCATGCAAGTAGTCCTGTGTTGTAGCTTAACTAAGTTGACACTTCATTTTTAGGTTTTCCTGGTGCTGCTACTGACATGCCCTCCAGCACTCTTCATTGAGCCAGGGTTTGCCAACTTGATGATAATGGTAGAGTGGAGGATACGCCAGGTAAATGAATGAAGTTACAGATTGTGGTTGAATACAGTTTTGCTGCTGCTGATGACCCACAAGGGAGGAGGGCTCAGTAGGTGTTAATCAGCAGGAGGTTTCCTTGCTCATGTTTGACCTGATGCCATTAGGTCCAGAATCAATATTAAGATTCCCGCAGCAACTCCCTCCTAACTGTGTATGCCACTGTGTCACCACTTCTGGTGGGTCTGACCTGCCCATCGGACAGGATATACCTAGGGATGGTGAATGTGATGTCTGGGACATTGTCTGTAAGGCATGATTCCATGAGTATGACTATGACAGGCACTTGACTATTCCATGGGATAGCTCTCCCAATTTCGGGGTAATCCCTCAGGACTTTGCAAGGTTGACAGGTGTGTTGTCATTTCTGGTGCCTATGGCTGGAGTCACATGTAAGCCAGGCTAGGTAAGGATGGCAGATTTCCTTCCCTGAAGGACATTAGTGAACCAGATGGGTAGTTTCATGGTCACGATTGCTGAGACTAATTTTATATTTCAGATTTATTAAGTGAATTAAAATTTCACTAGGTGCAGTGGTGGGATTTGAACCCATGTCCCCAGAGCATTAGCCTAGGCCTCTAGTCCAATGACATTACCACTATGCTTCCACCTCCAAGGCAGTGGAGAGGGTGCAGAGAACATTTACAAGGATATCAGAAATGCTTGGGTATGCATGCTGTATCAGGAAAGGATTGATAGGCTGAGTATTGTAGTATAAGAGTCTGGCACATAAAGGGTTAATGAAGTACAGTATTGCCAACACAGTGATGTAAGAGAACACAATCCACACCTAGGGGGTCAGTGCAGTGTTGAACGGAGCCTTGTGTAGAAGGAAGCATGGAGATAGCTCCTAGCTTGGACCTTTTACTGTACTCTGTATATAGTTTAAAGGTTTACAATAATTTAATGCTTATTTTAACCTTCGAAGTAAAAAAAAAATCCTTTAAGAGCTAAATTTAATAAACATGTTCAGCAGCCAGGGGAACCTGTCAACTCCTTCATTAACATGCTGCACAGAATGGCTGAAGGCTGTGATTATGGTGACCTGAAATCTGAGCCCATCAGGGATAGATTAGGAGTGGGAGACAATGCACTCCGACATGCTGCAAGTGAAGGAAGATCTAACCGTTGAGGAAGCCATCCAGGTTGTAAGGCAATCTGAAATCCATTTGCAGCACAGATCCATATTAAGGGGAGAAAGGAAACCATGGTACAAAGTAACCCTCACTGTCCAGCACAGAAAAAGGGACACTCCACGCCAAGGGAAGTGATGCCCTAACCGACCAGTAGAGTGACCATGCCAGCGCTGTGGAGCAAAGCACCCCCACAGGTGAGATCAGTGTCCGGCAATTTCAGCCCAATGCTTTCAGCCAACGCTTTCAATGTTATGGAATAGGACACTTTGGGAAGCTGTGCAAAGCCAAAACATTAAAATGCACAGAAGATCCCAAGAGAATTCATGAGGTTGAGACACCACACCAAGAGCCATGCTACTTTGGTGATTCAGCGATCCTGGATTTTCATTCTGGAACACAGATGTTTTGGTTAATGGCCGTCTTAAACTTTATATTGGAAACGGGAACCAATGTTATGATCCTATCGGACAAAGAACCATGTCTGGGAGACCTCTGGCTTCGAACAACAGACATACCACTCTATGGGCCCAGAGTAATGACTTCCAGCTATAGGCATGATTCTGGAACCACTAAGGTATGGCAGCAAACAAATCTTCGAGCTGATGTATGTCATCCGTATTGAGTCCATTTCTCTTTTAAGGAGGTGCCTGTACAACCCTCAAAATGGCAGAAGACAATCAGTGTCATAAATTATAAGTTCCTGAGAGCTCCAACAAGAAAGACCTGCTTAACTGGGGCTTCAGCTCTGAATTGTCTTCTCTCTTTGCAGAGCAGGTTTGTCCATTTTTGTTACAGGTGCCAGAAGCCCTGCATTGGTCAGACCAGCCAACCACTCGGATGGTTACCACGACACCTCAAGTAGGTGACAATAGGGATAGGGCAATTAAGGATGGGTAATAAATGCTGGCCTAGCCAGCAGTGCTCACACCCCATAAAGTAGAAAAAAAATATCAAGAGGAATCAGCAACGAGAAGAGCCTTAACCTCCGGCTCCGACGCCATTTGGAGAGAGAAACCCCAAGACCACAAGAGCAGACGCTCGATATTCTCGTAGTGTAACACAGTGCCACAGTGAGTGACCTTGGCTATGTCTTCATTCGTGTAGAACACAGAGCAAATCTGACAGAAGTAACCGGCAATCTCCAGCCAGCATGACATTGCCACAAATGATACTGGAACCGAGTAGCAGTCATTCATTGGCAACAGCACACCACACAGCCAAATGCAAAGATGAGCTTGCTACCAAGTTGCACCCTCGCAACAGGGAGAGCCACCTTTCAACCCAGCATGCATCACGGTGAGCCGCACAAAGGAAGAGGAGGATAAAATACCATATAGAGACAAGCCCAGAGTTCGTCCACCCCGTAAAGAGCAGGATAAACCTACCATCATCCATCACTATAATTGGGGAATTGAATTGCTCTTTGTCAATGTCAAAGAATGGAAAAAGAGGATTAAAGACACCCAGATGCCAGAAAGGCCTCCAATTCAACAAAGTTTACCTGTAGCAACAGAGACTACCATTCCTCCAACAGCAGTGAAAACAAGATATGGAAGTATTATAAGGCCTCTAGACTGCCTTAACCTGTGAACTCTAAGATTTGATTGGGGAGGGTGGGGGAGATGGGTAGTAGTAATGATGGAAATACGTGGGATAAACCCGGATAATTTGGAAATCTGTTGTATAAAGACTTGGGTTTGGGGGAGGTGTAATATAAGCATCTGGAACATAAAGGGTTAATGTGGGACTGAGTATAGTACCGCCCACACAGTGATGTAAGAGGACACATGACCTGCACCTGGGGTCTGTAGTGTTGGGTAGAGCCGTATGTAGAATGAAGCATGGAGACAGCCCCACGCTTGGACCTTTATCTATGTATATAGTTTCTAGTAGTTAATAAATACTCATTGTTGAACCACCTACGACTACAAATAACTTAAGACCTACTGAACTATGCCTCACAACAGATATCTTCGCTGTTGAAAAAGATGACTGATGGGTGACCTAATATATCACACAAATCCAGCATACAAGTTCAGCAGGGAAGGTAAATGGAATAAAAACAAAAAAACTGCGGATGCTGGAAATCCAAAACAAAAACAAAAACAGAATTACCTGGAAAAACTCAGCAGGTCTGGCAGCATCGGTGGAGAAGAAAAGAGTTGACGTTTCGAATCCTCATGACCCTTCGACAGAACTTGAGTTCGAGTCCAAGAAAGAGTTGAAATATAAGCTGGTTTAAGGTGTGTGTGTGGGGGGTGGAGAGAGAGAGAGAGAGAGAGAGGTGGAGTGGGGGTGTGGTTGTAGGGACAAACAAGCAGTGATAGAAGCAGATCATCAAAAGATGTCAACAACAATAATGGAATGTTGGCCTTTATTTCAAAGGGAATGAAGCATAAAAATAGGGAAGTCTTACTACAACTATACAAGACACTAGTTAGACCACACCTAGAATACTGTGAACAGTTTTGGTGCCCTTATCTAAGGAAAGATATACTGGCATTGGAGGCAGTCCAGGGAAGGTTCACTAGGTTGAACCTGGGTATGGTGGGATTTTCTTATGAGGAGAGGTTGAGTAGGTTGGGCCTGTACTTGTTGGAGTATAGAAGAATGAGAGGCAACCTTATTGAAACATGTAAGATTCTTAGGGGGCTAGACAGGGTAGATGCTGCGAGGTAGTTTCTCCTTCTGGGTGAGTCTAGGGCCAGAGGGTATAATCAGAGTAAGGGGTCGACCATTTAAGACAGGGATGAAGAGGAATTTCCTCTCTTGAGGGTAGTGAATCTTTACCGCAGAGGGCTGTAGAGGCTGGGTCGTTAAGTATTCTTAAGGCTGAGATAGATTTTTAATCAGTAAGGGAATCAAGGGTTATGGGGAAAAGGCAGGAAAGTGGAGTTGAGGATTATCAGATCAGCCATCGTCTCATTGAATGATTGATAGAGCAGACTTGATGGCCCGAATGGCTTACTTCTACTCCTATGTCTTATGGCCTAATAGAAGTCTTTAAAATTAGGAAAGGTTTTGATAGGGTGGATACAGAGAGAATGTTTCCACTTGTGGAGAATAGCATAACTTAAGGCCATCAATATAAGAAAACCATTAGGGAAATCAGAGGAAACTTCTCTGTGTAAGAGTGATGAGAATGTGGAACTCACTACCACAGATGTATGTTGGGGGGCGGAATGAAATAGAGGGTTATGATAATAGATTTAGATGAGGAAAAATGGGAGGAGACTCAACTGGAGCATAAACACTGGTATGGGCTGGTTGTTCCGAATGGTTTTATTTTGTGCTGTTTATCCAATGTAATGTAAAACTTTGTAACATTAAGCTTTACTTATCAAATATCTCTGTTACGGTGGGTATAAGTATCGTTGAAAATGTTTTCTTCTAATACATGCTGGTATATGTCTTGTGGTGTATTCTCTCAAGATGAATCAGAGGAAATAGTCTGTAATGATGAAAGTGCTGTGATATTAGCATTTGCTTCTCTTTCTGTTGCTGTTTTTACTGTTACCTTCCCACTTGCTAATTCTTTGTTTTTCTCTCCTTATCTTTTATTTTCAGTGTTTCTGCTACAGCTTCTGTTTTAGTTGGGTCGGCATCACAGACTAATGTCCGTATTCCGCCAACATTTATGTGGGTAGTGCTAGCTAAACCAGGCATGACCTGTTGATGGTCATCCTGATAATGAAACCTTTTAAATAGAATTAATCTAAAGGTGGGTCTTGAAGATTTAGAGTGATGGGGCTGTGACTGTTTCCTTTGGTAGCTTGTTCCATTGTGGAATTGTCCTTGGGAAGAAAAGCTGGTGATACACTGTCTTGGAAACAAATGGTCTTTGTGGTTTGTGTGAATGACACCCTTGTGTTTTCTCATTGCCAGAGAGCACCAGGTACTTGTTTGTGTCAATTCTCAACACTTGATTCCATATTTTATGGAATATGGTTGGTCTGTTTTTCTCCCTCCTTTGCGGTAGTGATTCCCATTTCAAATCTTTGATTTGGCCTCATAGCTTTTGGATGGGGTGGAAAATGATTGGATTTGGGGGCTGCTATTTGGAGCAGAGTAGACCATTATTGCCAATGTCAGAAGGAATAAGGAAAAGCAGGGTCACTTAGCAAGTGACAACAGCAAAGTGTGGAAATTTCTCCTTGGGTGGCAGGGGTTAATGCTATAGTATCATACAGCCATTTGGCCCATTGTGCTTGTGCTGCTCTTTAAAGAAAGCTACCAGTTAGTCCCACTGTCCTCTATGGATAGCCTTACAGATTTCTCCTTTTCAAATATATGTCCACTTCCCTTTTGAAAATTTCTATTGAATCTGCTTCCACCATTGTTTCAAACAGACCATTCCAGACTGTAACAAAAAACAAAAATAATATGACTAATTTCTTTCCTGGATTTTTTGCCAATTATGTTAAAATTGATGTTGTCGTCATACCCTTCTGCCAGTGGAAACAGTTGCTCCCTATCTATGCTTGATGCATTCCAGTGGGGGTTGGGGGAAGCTTGATAACAAAAGGGAGAAAAGAATAGAATGCCGTTAGTAGATGAAGAGATGTGGGAAGATTCTAGTGTGGTGCATAAACACTGCTATAGACTAGTTCGGCTGAATGGCCTGTTGCTTTACAATAATAATTCCATTTGTGATCCTATTCGATCGAAACCCCTTACAGTAATGGCCCTTTTAATTAACTTCCAGGGTTTGCACTTTGACAAGCCAGAGTGTTGATTTTTATATTCATTATCTTTAAGAAACTGGATCAACATCTTCAAAAATACCTGGAAAAACTCAGCAGATCCAGCAGCATCCGTGGAAAGGAGCACAGTTAACGTTTCGAGTGCGCATGACTCTTCAACAGTTGTGTTGAACTCGAAACATTAACTGTGCTCCTTTCCACGGATGCTGCTGGATCTGCTGAGTTTTTCCAGGTATTTCTGTTTTTGTTTTCAATCTCCAGCATCTGCAGTTTTTTGCTTTTATCTTTGGATCAACATCTTTGCTCCACTGTGTCACATGTACTTAACTTCAGCATCCACTTGGTGGTGTAGTAATACACACCAATGTGCAGACACGTTTCAATTTACAAAGGCCAAGATATGTGAAGTTTGAATATTTGGGAGCAAGAATTAGTGTCATCTTCTATAATATTTGTGTTGTTTTTTTAAATGGAAGATCGCAAAGAAACTCTCCAGTTATTGGTATTGTGACATAAGGTTCCATGGGTGCTGGCTAACCTCTGATGGCTTATCAAATGACTGTTCTTCATATCAGGATCCTATTTAGCAGTGAAGGGCACCTCAGTCAAGTCTCGTGGCATGTTCACCTGTCATGTGTGCATTTGCACACATACACTTTTGCAGGAAAAGGTTACTAGATAATAATTGGATATAGGAAGCTTAGTTAGTTTACCCCTCTTCTTTAAGAACCTGGAGACACAAAAGGCCTCAGTTATCAGCCAGTGACCATGTTGGGACTGCACTGTAGACCATTGGGTACCAGGAAAAAAAGGATGAAACAGGTTTGCAGTAATAGGAAGCTTATAATAACTGGAGACTTTAACTATTCTTGGATAGACTGGGATCATTGTAGGGATAGATTTGTGGAATGCTTCAAGACATATGGCATGCTGTATGTCTAACAAGGGAGGATGCTGTGTTAAATTTGGTTTTGTTATGATCCTTGGCCAGACCCTCAGTTATTGGTGAGATCCGGTTAGAGAACAATAATGTTTTGTTTATAGTAGACCAAGTTTGAGATTCAAGACACTTGCTCAGTGAAGAAAACCACAACATTCCACAGGTTTTGAACAAATAAAAGTAAACTTTACAAGGTTAGAAAGATAAAACAATTTACAATATCTATTGTATACTCTAACAATCTGGGTAAATATGAGGTACATATGAATTAACAGGCAAACTGTGGTTGGACATACCGCACTGCACAATGAATGACAATTGCGACCCAAACAGATTCTATGGACTTCTCAACAACCTCCCAGGCGTTAGTCATGCTGTCAGTCAACCAATCTCACTGAAACTCCGTCCCTCTTGTGAGGGTTTCCAGTCTTCACCTTCAAATATCTCGCCTTAGAATTCTCTCCAAAAGTCGCTGCAACTCTGATGGCTTCAATGTTTGCCCAAGTCGAGAGTTTCAGTCTTGCCTTCTGAGATTCTTTTCCCCTGGATTCCCGAGTACACTGAAGCATCAACTTAAAGCTCTTTGGTCATGCCAAACAGAACAACACTGCTTGCACGAGGTGCCTTTGCATGGAGTCACCAAACTACGGCTGCCTTCTTGGATCTTCTGAGCCCTTTCCCATTAGAGTCGTGTCCCCCCCCCCAAAAACACCCGGCAGCCCTTTTCTCTAATCGGAGCCTGATTCTCTGCTCCTGCCTTTTAACTGAACTTAACAATGACCTGTTTCTGTCCTCTTGTCCTTGTCCCTTACCTGGTAATTCCTTTTGGGACCTCTCCCTGTCCCCTCTTCCTCCTCCTCTCTAGGGCACTTGCTCGCTATGATGCTGTACACCTGGTCACCTGACCCAGATTTTTAGTCCCTTCTCTTTGTACAAGCACAAAGGGCCAGTCCTTGGCCCAGAAAATGTAAAAGTTGCAGAACTGCGCGTTTCAGCCCGCCCGCCAGCCTGCACATGTGTGGGAAGCCTGAAGACTGTCTGGACTTGGAGCTCCTGACCTCTGTTCCTGATGAACAGGTGAATGTGGTGTTCCCAACAGTCTTGAATAATAAAGCAGTTCAAATGAGTGACAGAAGTAAGAGAACACTCAGGAAAATAACAGATGGAACTTAATCAGGTCCATGTTGAACATCGACTCCTCTTCTAAGACAAAGATGTTGAGTACAAAAGAATTTTTAGTGGGACTTTACTAAACAAGGTCAGAAAGATAAAACAATTTACATTATCTACCTTTTATAGTCGAGCAATCAGGGTGAACATGGGGTACATGTGAATTAATAGGCAAACTGTGGTCGGACACACCGCGCTGCACAATGAATGACAGATGTGACCCAAACAGATTCCATGGGACCTAACCCAGGTTAATTAATTAGATATAATTGAGGCAGGTAAAAGATGTGACAGCATTTCTTGGACTGGTCAGATAGCTTTTTGCACAGTGAGATTTGAAACAAATGAGAGCAAAGGTGATTGTTTCCCTGACAGGCCTGGGAGGAGCTCAGCATGGTGTGAAGGCAATATCTTCCAACATCAACTGTCAGAACAGGTGTACCAATGATGTAGGCTGCAACGGACCTCCTCCTTCATTCACATTGTGCCAATCCCAGACTCAGTAACTCATTTCTTTCATAGACATGTCCAGTGTTGCCTTTAGTTTGTTTTTCAAGCTTACAGCCTTAAGAAATAGGAACAGGAGTAGGCCATTTGGCCCCTCAGGACTGCTCCACCATTCAATAAGATCATGGCTGATCTGTTTGTGTTTCGAGTTCAACTTTCCCATCTACCACCAATAACCTTTGATTCCCTGGCTTAACAAGAATCTATCTACCTCTGTCTTAAAAATATTCAATGACCCTGCCACTACCACCTTCTGAGGCAGAGAATTCCAAAGTCGCACAATCCTCAGAGAAAAAAATTCTCATCTCTATCCTAAATGGGCGATCCCTAATTTTAAAACAGTGCCCCCTAGTTCTGGATTCACTCACAAGAGGAAGCATCCTTTCCACATCCACCTTGTCAAGACCGTTCGGAATCTTATATGCTTCAATCAAGTCACCCCTCAGTTTTCTGAGCTCCAGTGGAAAGAAGCCCAGCCTGTCCAACCTATCCTCATAAGACAACACGCTCATTCCAGGTATCAGTCTAGCAAACCTCCTCTGAACCGCCTCCAACGCATTTACATCCTTTAAATAAGGAGACCAAAACTACGCGCAAACAGTATTCGAGGTGCAGTCTCACCAACACTCTGTATAACTGAAGCATAAACATCCTTACTTTTATGTTCAATTCCTCTCGTAATAAAGGATAGTATTCCATTAGCCTTAATTACTTGCTGTACCTGCATACTAACTTTTTGTGACTCATGCACTAGATCCCTCTGCACCTTGGAATCCTGCAGTCATTCTCCATTTAAGTTATACTCAGCTTTTTTATTATTCCTGCCAAAGTGAACAACTTCACATTTTTCCACATTATACTCCATCTGCCAGATTTTTGACTGGCTTCAAAACAATTTGCAAATATGACCAAATTAAATCATATTGCAACTTTTGCTTATGCCTATAATTTTTAATTGTATTTTTTGTATTTAAAAGTGCGCTTCTCGAAAGCCAAGTGTCAGGAGCTAACCTGAGACACTGTGAGGTGGATGGGAAGGACCATTATTGGATATCTGCACCGATTTTTTTTCTTTGGAGAAAAGTAGAACTGCACATACAAGTCTTACAACATTGACTCTGATCAACTAAAACAATACAACAGAGCAAGAGGAAGGATAATGATGACCCATTGCACTATCCAAGCTGTGAAAGTGAGCCCTGGGGAATGTGGATTCCATCACTTTTTTTTTATCTGAAGCCTTCCCAAATTGAATGTGGTAAAGCAAAAAGGAACTCCTGAATGATGCACTGATGGCTCTGCTTATACTTTGTTCTTGATGTCTTATTTGGAAAAAAAATGATTCTATCAGTTTGTCGATGACTCCCAGCTGATAATCTGACACCCAATTTCCTGAATGCTGGCAGCTTTGTTTTACTAATGTTTTGCCCTTCAAATAAAAAGGCTTTTTTGAAGAGCATCTCAGTGTATCTCTCTCTCTCTCTCCTTTTTTACAGAAGAGAGTTACAAGATGGCAATCAAAGCTTAACTAACTTCCCCTTTCTGTTTTAAGCAGCTAGGACTATTAAAGTCTACCAGGCTAGTTATTGGTTATCTGCACCATAACTGCTACCACACTGGGAGCATGCAATAGATCATCGAATACTGGGAAAGTAAAAAAAAGCTTCTTCACAGGGGAGGGGGGTGCTGCACCTTGGATTTACTGTGGGGGATGCTGCTGCTCCATTAATCAGAGACCAGTGATGCACATAGTTTCTTCGTGGAAACTCTTTCTAACCACTCAGTTTAGCAACCCATGTCGCTACTTTTCCTGAGCGCTCTCAGAGCTCAATCTCAGAACTTTTTAGGAGTGGAAAAGCACAGCACGTAATTGAGGAAAGAAAATCTCTATGGAAATGAAAAAAAAATTAACCTTGATCTTTTCTTTTAAATAGGGAAGAATTTCTTGATTTTTTTTTGTCCTTCAGTGAAATGTTGAATCATCTGGATCATAGGGAAAAGGATTGACTAAAGTCTTCCTCCTTTGCCAGTTTGTAAAGCATTTAGGAATTCTGTACAAACACCCAAATGGTGCTGGTTCTCACCTTACCTGTTGGGTTACCAACTCGCAACTGGCACAACAATTCTTTTAACAAGCTTCTAGGCTGTTCTTGCAGAATGAAGGTGAAATTTTGTTTGTCGTTAGTGAGCAAAGACTCATAGAGATTGATGGAGAAATAAAGGCACCAAAAAGGCAATTAAAAGCTCTGGCATTGCACTGAGCATGGTGGCTTCATCCTGGAGTGGTTTCTAGGGGTGAGCGGTTAGAGCATTTAAAATGAAATACTGTGACCAAGCTGCTTTTGTTTGCTGAGACATGTTCTCCCCCCCCCCCAGTAGAAATGGAGAGGCCTTTGAAGAGGAATGTTTGGGCCACAGCCATGCTGAATGGTGTCTGTAACGATTATTTTAAAATGGGTTCCATTAACCACTTTAATTGAATCAATAAAATCGTGTGAATAAATTCAGTGCTTGGAACAATTTCCCAGTACTTTCCCAGTATTCAGGGTATATGTCCTGACTCTCAGAGCTCAATCTCAAAGCTTTTTAGGAGTGGAAAAGCACAGCACATAGTTGAGGAAAGAAAATCTCTATGGAAATGAAGAAAAATTTAACCTTGATCTTTTCTATTAAATGGGAAGAATTTCTTGATTTTTTTTGTCCTTCAGTGAAATGTTGAATCACCTGGATCATAGGGAAAAGGATTGACTAAAGTTAATTCACACTTTGCCTTGATTTCATGCTGGGGGCTCTCACCTTCTCATGTAGTTCTGCAGCAAAGATTGACTAACTTGCTGAGCTATCTTCAGTGCCAAGGAGAAGGTGTTTGAAGCAATACTTTGCTGCTGAGCTCCCGCACCTCATGCTGTTCCTGCCATTATTCTCACCCAGCCTCAGAGCTCTGCTTAATCTGCATAGAAAACTGACTGGTGTCACTTGTGTTTATTGGCCTACATTGACTCCTGGTTAAGCAACATTTTTACCTCGTTTTCAAATCCCTCCCCCTACAACCTTCCGGGATACCTGCAATCCTCCAACTCCAGCCTGCTGTGCATCATCGATTTCTAATGACTCAGTTGTTGGTGGCTGTGTCTTCAGCTGCTGAGGCCATAAGCACTGCAATTCCCTGCCTAAACCTCTCTGCTCCTTTTAAGCCGTTTCTTAAAACCTCCCTTTTTGACCAAGTGTCTGGTCATCTCCATATGTGGCTCGGTGTTGAGCTGTGTTTGATAACATTTCTGTAAAGTTTTACAACATTAAAATGCTGTATAAATGCAAGTCCTTTTGTAATATACTGCCCTTTGTGAAGTTTTGCTAAATAGCTTGATAACACATGTGGTTCCCTTTCAAATTAAGTCCAATCTCAAAACAAAGTTTATAGAATGTGTGTACATCAGGTGACAAAACTTCCTGTGGATATAGAAGAAAGATTGCTGACTGGGGGAGTTTCTCTGAGTCATGATCAAGAACAATTTTCAGTTAATTAGCAAGATCTTTCTTTTGATTTAGCAGGATTCCTGGTCTGTCAACTCTTTATTGGAGTGGATCAAGGCTAGAGAATTAAAGATGCATTTCTTACATTCTGAGGAGGAAAAAGATGAAGTTTAAGCCCCATCTATATCCCACAATCTCCATAATGACTAGTTAATGCACTGCCTCACTGCTATTAAAAATTATCTCATCCAAAACCTGTTCCACCTATTAAACTTTGTAAAGATTCTGCTTTAGAAAGAATATTTTAACCCCCTGTGCATACATTGTATATTTGTATTCTGTATCTTGATATGTCACAATGTTTCTAAGTATTGTTGAGCAACATACATATCTGAACATCATACATATCTGAACATTAGTTTTAATCTGCATTGTTCTGAATGTGTGGCATTTTCTACCTGGCTGTGGAGGTGAGGTGTGTATTTTAATAGTTCATGGTAACAATTAACACTCTACCCGCAGTCTTTAGCATGTTGAAACATTCACTGAGGTAATTGTTTTGTGGCATGATTGATTCTGGAAGGGGCAGATCACTATCGCAATGTACTTCAATTTGCATTGGATGGTTATTTTATTATGTGTGGGTGTTGACTCTATGGGTGAAGTTGCTCTCTTGTACTCTGGCTATCAACCGGCTGTTGGCTGGTTGAACAGTGATGTAAGGACCAGGCTAATCCTGCTCTTTCTCCACATGTATGTTAAGTGAGGGTCCATACGTATGTTTAGCAGGGTTTGCTGGTTATTTGTTAGGAACCTATTTTTCTTCTCTTGAATCCAGGGATTAAGAGGTCAGGCTGCTGCTAGTACCCGCAGCTGAAACCACAAACTTGAATAGACACTAGGGATTAAGTCAGGAATATCTCTTATTTGTATGGAGCTATTCACTGGCCAAACACACTGATCTATCATACTCAGTACCAGGATATTTTTATGTGAAGGTCAAATTACATTCAAACAAAAGAGATCACAATCACAGACTTGTACCAGTGTAGAAGGAGGCCATTTGGCCCATCATGTCTGCACTGAATGTGCAAATAATAGACGCCACCACCCACAAAAGCAAATTACTGTGGATTTTGGAAACCAGAAATAAAAACACTAAATGTCAAAAACATTCAACAGATCCAACAACATCTGTGTGGTGAGAAACAGAGTTAATGGCCTGAATTTTCACTGAGTCCGATTGACTCGGGAGCCCTTTAAAAATGATAGGCCGATCTCAATTTCGGGATCCACAGGCGGGATGAGGTTTCCAAAAGCAAATAATAAAATAAAATTAATTTTTCATATCACTGCTCATGTGGCAGAGTCACACGACGGGATGTTTTATTACATTTTAATTTTTTTTTCTTTATCTCTTCATCTCCCTGAGGTGGCTCCATGCCTCGGAGATTATGCAGTGCTCACTCACGCCCATGCGTGAAGTTCGCACTTGGCCGGCTTGCGCTCCTCCTCCCTCTTGCCTCACGCCAGCATGAAATCGTGGTGTGGCACCTATCGTGGGCGGCGGTCAGCTTCCCAATGCACCCCTGCCCGCCAAGGGCAAAATTCTGCCTATGAAGTCAGGCCAGGTTTTTAAAGAGCCATGGTTCACTTCCCCTTAGGGGAGTTGTGAACCCTAGTGTGGGATAAGGGTTTTAAAAGATGCCCCTGATGCCAAGCTGTGCCCTCCTACCCACCCCCTCAGGCCCCTCATGCTCCCATGACAAGCTCTGGCACTTCCATGTGCGTTGACCCACTATACACTTTCTAGAACCAGTGAATGCTATACTGTATATTGGGATGTGTTTAAAAAATCTTTGAAAAAACATAGCACATATATTTCTCCAAGGAAAAAAAGTCTCAACCAAGCTAATAAGTGTCATCTAGGCTATTTGAAGTTTCAAAATCCACAATACACAAAACCTTGAAATGACTTAAGTTAAATCAATAAACATTGTAAAATTGACTGCAGAGATCAGAGCCTGAGCTATCGATCAAACAATGCTTCCTCTGGGGGAGCAGGTGTTCTCCTATTCTAATAGATGTCTGGGCCCTCGGCCAAGTGTACATAATGAGGCTTGGCTGAGAGCGCAGGCAATAGGAGAACATCTGCTCCCCAGTGAAAGCATTGTTTGATTGACAGCTTGGGTTCTCTGATCTCTGCAGCCAATTTCACAATGTTTGTTGGCATAAGTTAAGTGGTTTCAAGGGTTTGTAGTTTTAAACTTCAAAAGGCCTGGATGGTTGACACTTTTTTATTAGCTTGGTCCAGACTTTTTTCATAGAAATTTATCAATGGATTACGTTAGTTTAAAGCTATTTTGTTTTAACAGATCCCACAATACACCATGGTGTTCATTGTTTCTAGAAAATGTACAGTGGGTCAATGTTCATGGAAGTGCAGTGCCAGAGCTTGGCATAGGGGGCATGAAGGGCCTAACGGTAGAGCTTGGCAAATTTGTGACAATCTTCATGTAGATTTGGAAAATCAAATTGGCAGAGGTAGACACAAGCAAGAATTAATCGTGTAGTCGGGACAGTTTCTTAGAACAAGTTGTTATGAATCCAACCAGGGATCAGGCTATGTTGGATCTGGTAATGTGTAATGAGGCATGCTTAATAGATGATCTCATAGAGTAAAGGATCCCTTAGGAAACAGTGACCATAATATGGTAGAATTTAGCATTCAGTTTGAGAGTGAGAAACTTGGGTTGGAAACAACTCTGCTAAACTTAAATAAGGGTAATTACAATGGAATGAGGGCAGAGTTGGCTGGAGTGGACTGGGAAAGCAGTTTAACAGAATAGACAGTTGATGAATAATGGCAGACATTTAAGAAAATAGTTCATGGCTCTCAACAAAGAGGAAGAAGGATCCAAGGAAGTGGATAAACCAACCATGGTTAACCAAGGAAGTTAAGGATAGTATCAAATTGAAAGGAAAAATATACAATGTGGCAAAGATTAGAGGTAAGCCAGAGGATTGGGAAAGTTTTAAAAACCAACTAAAGATTACCAAAAAATAATACAGAGGGAGAAAATAAACTTTGAGGGTAAGCTAGCAAGTAATATAAAAACAGACAGTAAGAGCTTCTTTAAATAAAAATAAAAAGGAAGAGAGAGGCCAAAGTGAACATAGGCCCCTTAGAAAATGAGGCTGGGGAAATAATAATGGGGAACCAGGAAATGGCAGAGGAGTTGCTTTAGTCTTCACGGTAGAGGATACTAATAGTATTCCAAAAATACTAAATAATCGAGGGGCAAAAGGGCAGGGGGGAGGAAATAAATAAAGTAACTATCAATAGAGAAAAAGTACTAGGGAAACTAATGGGATTAAAGGCAGATATGTCCCCTGGACCTGATGGATTGAATCCTAGTATCTTAAAAGAAGTAAGCACAGAGATAGTAGCTGCACTGGTAGTAATCTTCCAAGAGCCCTTAGATTCTGGAAAAGTCCTAGAGGACTGGAGAACGGCCAATGTAACACCCTATTCAAAAAGGGAGGGAGACAAAAAACCGGTAACTATAGGCCAGTTAGCTTAACATCTGTCATTGGGAAAATTGGAATCTAGTATAAAGAATGTAATCGCAGAGCATTTAGGCATACATAATCTAATCAAGCAGTGTCAGCATGGCTTCATGAAGGGGAAATCACGCCTAACAAATTTATTAGAATTCTTTTGAGGAGGCAGCAAACAAGATGGATAAAGAGGAACGAGTCGATGTAATATATTTGGATTTTCAAAAGGCGTTCGATAAAGTACCGCACATAAGGCTACTTATTAAGATAAGAGCCCATGGTGTTGGGGTTAATAATAGTAGTTAAGAAATACTTACTGCTGAACCACCGATGTCTACGAATACCTTAAGGCCTACCCAACTACACCTTATAACAGGTATCTTTTCCCTTGAAAAATGGTGACTGAGGGGTGACCTAATGAATCCCAAAAATCTAGCATACAAGTTCAACAGGTAATAGGGAAGGTAAATGGAATGTTGGTCTTATTTCAAAGGGAATAGAGTATAAAAATAGGGAAGCCTTGCTAAAACTAAACAAAGCACTAGTTATACCACACCTAGAATCCTGTGAACAATTTTGGTTCCCGCATCTAAGGAAAGATGTGCTGGCATTGGAGGCATTCCAGAGAAGGTTCACTAGGTTGATCCTGGGTATGGAAGGATTTTCTTATGAGGAGAGATTGATTAGACTGGGTCTGTACTCATTGGAATTAGAAGAATGAGAGGCGACCTTATTGAAACATATAAGAATCTTAGGGGGCTTGACAAGGTAGATTCTGAGAGGTTGTTTCCCCTTGTGGGAGAGTCTATGGCCAGAGGGCATAAACTCAGAGTAAGGGGCCGCCCATTTAAAACAGAGATGAGGAGGAATTTCTTCTCTGTGTAATTCATTACGGCAAAGGGCTGTAGAAGCTGGGTTGTTAAGTATATTCGAGGCTGAGATAGACAGATTTTCAATCATTAAGGGAATCAATGGTTATGGGAGAAGGCAGGAAAGTGAAGTTGAGGATTATCAGATCAGCCATGATCTCATTGAATGGCGAAGCAGACTTGATATGCCAAATGGCTTACTTCTGCTCCTACGTCTTATGGCTTTATTATACGAGGCATGAAGGGCCTGAGGGATGGGTAGAGGGGCAGAGCTTGACAAAAGGGCCATGAGATGGCATGGATGGGGCATGGGAAGTGTTTGGAGGGTGTGAGGGGTGAAGGCTGGAAGGCCTTTATCTTTTTTCCACTGGGCCTTTTAAACAGTCCCCCCCCCCCCCCCCCCCCCCCCCCCCACCACCACCACCACCACCCCAGCAGGCCCCTTGGCTGCCACTGCACTCACTCCCTCCGGGTTGGCTGGCCCAACTCCAGCTCACCCCTGGCCTGATGAAGATCCTGTTTTTTGTGCGCACTTTCTCCGAGCCAGGAATTTTCCCAACTCCCCTTATATGCCTTGAGGATGAAAAATCTGGGCCAATATTTCAGATTAATGGTCTTTTATCAGAACTAATGAACAGATACCACCTCGAATGGTACAATTAAGCACTGTATCAAGAGTCTAGATAACATGTGGAATCTTATTTCCAGTTCAGGTTATAGACAAATCATGACATCAAGAGAGTTCTTTTTAATAGTCATCTTTTGCTGCATTTGTTTTAAGTTTCTTACAATCAGTTTCAGGGTGGGGATAAGGAACAATCTGAATTGAGCTAATATAACCCTGATAACTAATTTCGAACTCTTTTCTCTGTACAACTTTGAAAACTTTTCCCTATTTCATTTTTAACTCACAGGGAAACTCGCCTGCTGAAACATTGGAGATTAAGTTCCTCTATATGGTTAGTTGTAGGCTATACCTTTCATTTCTGTACAAAGTGGTTTTAGCTTTCTCAACATGAATAATGGATTGGAGAGACCCAGATCATGTTTAGTGTTATGAGGTGGCAGATGATGTGTGCCAGGCGGATCAAATCCATGAGGAAAACTTGACCATGCGGTCACAACTGTTTTGCAATTTGTATTTTATTTTGAGATGCGTGCCCTGATTTCAGAATTAGTAAGGCTACCGTGACTTCAGAGATTTTTAGAAAACTAAATTAAACATTTTGCTATGGCACAGTGGGTGGTAAATGCTAAACTGCTCAAATCCCAGAGGGAAACTTGAAACAACAACCACAACTGTTTTGCAATTTGCATTTTTATTTTAAGATGCATGCTTTGAATTCAGTGGCAATAAATCTGTGTCCTGGAGGTATTTTTCACAAAACTAAATTAAACATTTATTAATAAAATAAATAATTCTAAGCACATAGGTCTACAAATTACTATTATGATGATTCCTAGCTCCCCTAATTAATCTGAAATTGTCTGGGAAGTTTAAACTTCCAATGGGCTGATTTCCACTGCTTTGGAGCCTCCACAAATGTCTCTGACACTGATCTCAGGGTGGAGACTTGGGCTAGATGTACGGGATTTGCCTGCATACTTAGCCTGGAAATTTTACACCGTTTAATACCTAGTCTAACTAGGTGGTTGACAACATAACTCAACTGAGCAATGCAACTGAACATCCTGACTAGACCACCCTGACTTGACCATCCATCCATTCACTCACTCTCCTTTTTATTCTTTCATGAGATGTGGGTGTTGCTGGCAAGGCCAGCATTTGTTGCCCTTCCCTAATTAACCATGAACTAAGTGGCTTGCCAGACCATTCCAGAGGGCAGTTAAGAGTCACTCATATTTCTATGGGTCTGGAGTCACATGTAGGCCAGACTGGATAAGGATGGCAGCTTTCCTTCCCTGAAGGACATAAGATGAACCAGATCGGTTTTTACAACAATCGATGATATTTGACATGTTCACCGTTACTGAGACTAGCTTTTATTTTCAGATTTATGAATTGAATTTAAATTCCCCATGTCCCCAGAGCATTAACCTGGGCCTTCGGATTATTAGCCTTGTGACGTTACCACAACGCCATTGTCTTCCCCTCATGCATTCATTAAAAGACTTGACACATTTACAAACTTACACCAAAACCTGCCATATTTGGGTAAAAAAGGGGGTGTGTCCATTTCTTCCCCTGGCTTTTCTCTGCGCGCCAATCTTCCACGCGAAAGGCTTCACTGGCCCATTTCTGCTTCAGCTGGGATTGGAAGATATGGCTGAAAATGGGTAGTGTTGTCTGGTTGGCCCAGCATTGCCGCTGATTGGAAGATCTGGCCCATTAAATGAAGGAGTCCCAGGCAGCCCAATGAACTGAATAACTTATTCCTCAGTGTGCTGTGCTGAGTTGTGCAGCTCAGCTGATTGCTTTGGACACGAGCAATGATCAGTAAATTTGGTTTAATTTCTTCCACCACCCCCCACTCCCCCAGATAGCCATTGAAAAGCTATATAATCTATTAGCCCAGATTTTGCAATAGCAGGGCATTTAACCACCGTGAGTTGAAATGTCCCCTTTATTTTGCATTATTTTGTATGGTGCATTGTTGAAAGTGAGAGGTCCTGACATCACAGTGAGAGAAACCAGGCACCTCAGACCTGAGTG
This sequence comes from Carcharodon carcharias, assembly GCF_017639515.1. Classification (NCBI taxonomy): domain Eukaryota; kingdom Metazoa; phylum Chordata; class Chondrichthyes; order Lamniformes; family Lamnidae; genus Carcharodon; species Carcharodon carcharias. Next base: position 174,873,248 of record NC_054472.1, read on the forward strand.
AATGGGGAAAGGAACTGTTTATCTCCTTGACCAGTCAGATTGAAGCACTGTGGAATTAGCAGCACATAGACTGAGAAGGAAGCGTAACTCAGGGAGTGAATTCAACATCTGGTACAGACAGAGAAATATAGGGGTAAAGGAAGATTGGATTGAGAGAGGTAAAAACCAAGACAAAGGAAGTTTTGTTTTATTTTTGCAAATCTAAAATGCACTTTTTAAAATCACCAACAACAATTATTGCCTGAAGAAATGAAATACTGCCCTTTTAATATCCAATGCCAGGGAGGTGGTTGGGCAATAATCAACAGTTGTCATATTGTTTAACTTGTAATGACAAGGCTTAACTTTCTGTCACAAGTTAGTTCATGTCTACTGCGCATGTGTGGCAACTTCACACCATTCAATGCATTTCAATGGTGAGGCAGACAGCAAGAGGCAGTTTTTGTGAAACTAATGATGGAGCAGCGCAACTTGGACAGCAACTTTTGTACATTAATTTTTAACTGTGCATCTGCCTCTCGCCTGAAGTTGCTGTGTCACTTATGTCTAACTGGTGAACACCATAAGCCTAACCATAATTTTGACAGCAAAATCTGGGCCAATAAATACAATGCATGAAGCACATGTTTTGTCAGAAATAACTTGTTGCTATGGGAAAAGCTGCTGTAACGCCTGTTATACCTGTAGTTGGTGATGGTACAAGAATTTTCAGTACCTAGGTTGTGGGGCGGGGTGGTCACAGCTTGCCTGTCACACCATCATCTGATTATATTATAAGTGTGTTCTTCTATTTATTTAAATTTTAAAGTTTAAAATGCATCCTCCTTACAATTTTTAGTATTTTGTACTCTCTGCCTACACCAGCTGCAGCTTTTCTGAGCACTAGTTCCCCTTCCCCTTCCCCTTGCAAGTTCCCCCCCAAGCCACTGACCATCCTGACTTGGAACTATATTGCCATTCCTTCACTGTGGCTGGGTGAAAATCCTCCCAAACAGCACTGTGGGCTGCAGCAGTTAAAGAAGGTGGCTCACCACCACCTCCTTGAGGGAATTTTTTTTTCGGGGACGGGCAGTAAAAATGTTGGCCTAGCCAGCAACGCCTATGTCCTGTGAAAGAATAAAAAAAAACTACAATTTTGGTCCACATGTCAAAAAGGTCAGCCCCACCCAGCTCTCTTGTGACTGTGATATCATCCATGCACTGCATTGAAATTGTGGCCTGATGGCTTTCTTTTGCCAATCGTAGGCCTCACTCTGTTCTGGCTGTTGGTTTTTATTTGATACTCAAGAAGAGTTCTTTTGAAGAAAAAATTCACCCCACAAACACATAATGAGTCTGTTCATATATAACAATAAAGGGTCAAAGGAGAAAATATTTTCTTTAAAAAACTGAACCATTTCCTCTCAAGTTGTGGAAAGTGGTGTTTGATTTAAAATGTAGCAGGGGAGAAACCTAACACATTATATTTCCAGATGGAAGTGTTGTTTCAACTGCAGGTATTGTGAGCTTCTTTAGATTTTAGCACTGAGTCCCATTTATTTATTAGCTGCTGCCGTTAGATCTGCACAAAAGGCTCATAATCTGTGGTTATTGCTCTAACACTATTACTGAAAAAAGACATCAATAAGAGCATGGTTTGACACAAAGACAGCGCTAAGTAGGATTCTAATTAACCACATCTCACCAAACCAGGCTTTAAAAATTATTTGATTTTTCATAACCCTCATATTAAAAACTCCATTTAAAAAATGTGTTATTTTGATCAATCTACAAAACCTCCCCATCCCTCCCATCTGTGGCTTTTGAGCATCCTCCAAACCATTTAGGACTTTATTTTGAAGCAGATAGTCCTCCTCTCAGCGCAATTTTTTTCTTTGTTCCCCGCAAGTAGAGTTGAAGTGTCAATTTTCTGTCAACAGCCATACACCTCCCAGCCTCGTCCCTTTTTGTGCCTTCAGACTGGTGTCCCACTTTTCTGTTGACCCTAACATATTATGAAGTGCTGTTTCCACCGTGGCTCAACTGGTAGCACTCTTGCCTCTGAGTCAGAAAATCATGGGTTCAGTCCCACTTCAGAGACTCGAGCATAGAAAGCTAGGCCAGTTCTCCTGCACAGCATTTGAAGGGTGCTACACTGTCTGAGGTGCTCTCTTTCAGATGAGACATTAAACTGAGATCCTGCCTGCCCTCTCGGGTGGATGTAAAAGATTTTGCAGCTCTATTTTGAAGAAAAGTGGGGGAGTTCTGTCCAGTGGTCTGGCCATTATTTACGCCTCAACCACCATCACCAGATAATCCCTCTTTTTTAATCAAACTGCCTTTATTGGTAGCTTTTTGTTGACAAATTTGTTTTTTATTCTTTCACGGGGTGTCGGTGTTGCTGGCTAGGCCAGCATTTATTCCCCATCCTTAATTGTCTTTGAGAAGATGGTAGTGAACTGCCACCTTTGAACCACTGCAGTCCATGTGGTGTAGGTACACCCACAGTGCTGGGTGCTGGGTTTCCTGCATTACAGCATTGAATAGTCTTCATTGGCTGTAAAGTATGTTGGGATATGCTGAGGTTGAGATTATTTATATAGTGTATAAACATAATTCATTCCCACCTTTTCTTTAACAGTATGAAGTGCTGTTTCCACCGTGGCTCAACTGGTAGCAGTCTTGCCTCTGAGTCAAAAAGTCATGGGTTCAGTCCCACTTCAGAGACTCGGGCACAGAAAGCTATCTTTAGTTACCTCCTCCCATTCCCTGCCCAGCCAGCCCCTACCCCACTTTACCTTCCCTTCATCTACCCCCATATCCTGGGCCCAGCCTCTAACCATGTTGTACATCTCCAGTCTCTAACCTCTCTATTTTCAGTCAGCCTACTAACCCTTTAGTGTTTTTCTTCTATCTCAAACCCACTCTGCCTTCCTTCCCCAACCCTAAGGAACTCCCATGAGTCGATGGGGATGTTTGACCTCTTTAGAGATCATTTGAGGATATCCCTTAAAGCGTTTCCAATGTCTTCCTGGGAGTCTCCTGCCATGACTGAGTTCTCAGTAGAGTAGTTGCTTTGGGAGTCTGGTGTTAGGCATATGAATGACATGTCCCCTGCTGGTTTTGAGTGATTAATGCATCGATGCTGGGCATGTTGGCTTGGCAGAGGACACTGCTGTTGGACCTCCTCTCTTGCCACTGGATTTGGAGGATCTTGTGAAGGCATTGCTGGTGATACTTCTCCAGTGCTTTGAGGTTCTCATTGTAGATTGCCTAAGTTTCTGAAACATATAGGAACGCAGGGATCACTGCTGCCTGGTAAACCATGACCCCCTCGTGTTTGAGATCCTGATCCTCATACCCTTTTCATCAATCAGCCAAAGGCTGAGCTGGCACATTGCCAGGAATTATGAATTTTGTCATCTATGTCTGCCTTTGTTGAGAGGAGGCTCTCACGATATGGAAAATGTCCCACATTTTCCAGGATCTCGCCATTAATTTTAACTGGAGGGAGATGTTGCACTGTGTTGCCCCATTCTCTACAATGCACTAAAGACCAGCAGCTCCACACAAAAAAAAAGCAAATTCACCTACCACATAACACAGCTTTGTCACTAAAAGCATATAACTCTCCCAAGGTGTACAGGTGCCTACTTGAGTAGCTTTACATAGTGTAGTTTCTAATTACTCCCTCAAAACTAACTAAATATTCATACGCCATTTCATGAAATGATCTATTATCCTGCTGATAAAGGAGAAGATTTGAATTCATGTTTTTGTCGTAAAGAACTCCCATTAATTAAGTAGTTGAAACAATTATAAACCGCATTAGGAGTGCCAGGAACATTGGCTAGCACCAGTTCTCACGAGTTGTGCCATTTTAAAATGATTAAATGCTTTGCTAATTTATACGTATTGCCAATTTGGTTTTAAATTGTCCATGTTACAAGTTTGCCCTTTTAAGATGACTGTGCAATGACATAAAGTTGATGAGGTCAGATATTTTTGCATATTTACCTTGTACTTAATCAAGCAGCAGTTAAAAAGTTTGAGTTTATTAGCTGTGATCCCACAACATTGACACAGTATTTAAGAAAGAAGGTTTCTATTTAAATAATTTTCTAATCATGTATAAACTGCTTCTTGTATAAATAAATGCAGTTTATGCCACAGTTAACAGATTGCTGTGAGTGTGAGTGATAGAGTCGACAGTCTCTGCTACCAGTGAGATCAAGGAGGATAAAAGGGGATGATGGAGAAAGAAATTAGAGTTAAGTCAGGCACAGAGAGAGAAATAGAGGGACAGAAAAAAAAAATGACAAATAACATTGCAGGAACATAAATTTCATCAGCAAAATAATCCTTACTTGAGGCTACACAAATATCCCCCATCCTCAATGATGGGGGAACCCAGCACATCAGTGCAAAAGTTAAGGCTGAAGCATTTGCAACAATCTTCAGCCAGAAGTGCCAAGTAGATGATCCATCTCGGCCTCCTCCAGAGGTCCCCAGCATCACAGATGCTGATCTTCTGCCAGTTCAATTCATTCCATGTGATATCAAGAAACAGCTGAAGGCATTGCATGCTGCAAAGGCTATGGGCCCTGGAAATATTCCGGCAATAGTACTGAAGACTTGTGCTCCAGAGCTTGCCACGCCCTACCCAAGCTCTTCCAGTACAGCACTGGCATCCACTCGGAAATGTGGAAAATTACCAACATATGCCCTGTACACACAAAGCAGAGCAAATCCAACCCAGCCAATTACCGCCTTATCAATCTACTCTCAATCATCAGTGAAGTGATGGAAGGTGTCATCAACAGTGCTATTAAGCGGCACGTGCCTTGCAATAACCTGTTCACTGATGCTCAGTTTGGGTACTGCCAGGATCACTCAGCTCCTGACCTCATTACAGCCTTGTTTCAAACATAGACAAAAGAACTGAACCCCAGAGCTGATGTGAGAGTGACTGCCCTTGACATCAAGGTAGCATTTAACCGAGTGTGGCATCAAAGTGCCCCAGCAAAACTGGAGTCAATGGCAATCACGGGAAAACTCTCTGCAAGTTGGAGTCATACTTAGCACAAAGGAAGATGGTTGTAGCTGTTGCAGGTTAATCATCTCAGTTCCAGGACATCACTGCAGGAGTTCCTCTGGATAATGTCCTCAGTCCAACCATCTTCAGCTGCTTCATCAATGAGCTTCCTTCCATCATAAGGTCAGAAGTGGGGATGTTAGTTGATGGTTGCACAATGTTCAGTACCATTCGAGATGACCTAGACACTGAAGCAGTCCATGTCCAAATGCAGTAAGACCTGGACAATATCCAGGCTTGGGCTGACAAGTGGTAAGTAACATTCGTGCCACACAAGTGCCAGGCAATGACCATTGTTATGACATGGCAGATGATGTGTGCCAGGGAGACCAAATCCACCAGGGAAACTTGGTCATGCTATCACAATGGTTTTGCAATTTGTATTTAATACAAGAAGATATGTGCACTGAATTCAGAAGTAATAAGTCCACCAAGACCTTTAGAGGTTTTTGAAATTAAATTAAAATATTTATTAACAAAATAAAAGACTTCAAGTACATATATAAGACTACAATTATTTATTACTATAATAACTCCTAAAATTCTTAACAAACCTGATTCCCCAGTTACACCCCCTTTAAAGCAATGGTCCAAAATAGATTTTAGATTTAAAATGGAACCAGCAAGTTAACAAATACCCACTTGGCAGTGGAATTCCAAATGGCTTTTCTCTAACTTCAGTTTTGTTAAATAGCAGATTTATGCACAAAGGCTGGAGGCTTCATTAAGGCTATTTTACACACTCTGATTGGATCACTATATCTTTCTCATAATATAAAAACTTCTATGTTGCCAATATTGTCAGTAACCATTTGGGAAAAATAAACATACTCCATAGCTCTGCTTATCTGGCATGTTGTAAACAGAGATCCCTTTGAATCCAAATCTCTTCTTATCTAACTATGCAAATTCCCTTCACATGCTAAGCCAGCATCCATGTTTGCTCATTAGCATGTCAAGCACATAGTAAGGTTGAAATCATCAAAAGAAGCAGTCTACTTGACTCCAAATGTAATTAAATCACCCAGACAGAACCATTTATACTTACACCCAAAAACCTACCTCACTATAAACCAGAAAAACATTATCAAAATTATCATACTTTCATCACACCATCTCCAACAAAGAAGAAACTAACAATTGCCCCTTGACATTCAATGTCATTACCATTTCTGAATCCCCTACTATCAACATCCTGGGGGTCACCACTGACCAGAAACTGAACTGGCCTAGTCATATAAATACTGTGGCTACAAGAGCCAGGCAGGGACTCGGAATCCTGTGACGAGTAACTCACCTCTTGACTCCATAAAGCCTGTCCACCATCGAGAAGGTACAAGTCAGGAGTGGGATGGAATACTCTCCACTTGCCTGGATGAGTGCAGCTCCACTCAAGAAGCTTAACACCATCCAGGACAATGCAGCCCGCTTAATTGGCACCCCTTCTACAAACATTCACTCCCTCCACCACTGACAAACAGTAGAGCAATGTGTACCCTAGACAAAATGCCCTGCAGAAACTCAGGAAGACTCCTTCTAAATCCACGACTGCTACTATCTAGAAGGACAAGGGCAGCAGGTAGATGGGAACACCAGCACCTGGAAGTTCCCCTCCAAGCCACTCACCATCCTGAGTTGGAAATATATTACCGTTCCTTCACTGTCGCTGGGTCAAAATCCTGGAATTCCTGCCTAACAGCACTTGTGGGTGTGCCTGTACTACGTGGACTGCAGCGGTTGAAGAAGGCAGCTCACCACCACCATCTAAGTACCAGCCCAACACACTGCAGCAAGTTTAATGGGTTATTTGATGTGATTCCACATTACCTATGTGACAACAGTGACTGCATTTCAAAAGGACTTCATTGGCTGTAAAGTCCAAGCCATCCAATAGTTGTAAAAGATGCTATATAAATACAAGTCTTTCTTTGCTTCTCCCATTTTTGTGAGGCTAATGATAGAGCAGTGCAAATTGTCCAGCAATTTGTGGGGATTTGCAAGCCATCAGAGTATCACTTCCTTGTTGGACAATTTGCACACTGAAAACAGCCAGTGCATTAAACTTGTCATTACTTTGGCCCATTCTCCATTATGGGAACATTTAAAAACAAATAGTTCTTTTTGCTGGTTTGAAAATTGACTTTAATTCTTGGATTGAATAGATTCCTGTACATAGGTTGTTAGGACATCAGTAAAATTAAAACACAAATGTATTATAGGATGCAAATAGTTGACATGGAATGTTATAAATTTCTGACTTTAGTCTATCCTGCTTTGGACCAGAAAGGATAAACAGTTGACTAAAGTTGCTTTCATGACCGTCAGAAATGAGGATCATTTTTTCCTTTTCTTTTCAACCTCATCACCCAACCCATCATTCAAGGCAAGAAGCAACAAATACAATTCACCGACGTGCCTGGGTCAGGGGGATTGCCACTTGATGGCCTGGTTCCTCTACAGGGATTTATTAGATTTAAATTTTTAAGAATTTAGCAGGAGCAGAAAGACTCTAGATTTGTTGCATTATTCATTCCAGTCAGTTTCATATTTGAACTTGACCTATTTTCATATTGGCTTTTGCTTTGGGTTTTGACAAAGAACCCCATATTATTTAGAAAAAAAATTTAGATATAAGAATTTATAAAATTAGGTTTCTTAAGACCTGGTTGTGTATATTTAAAGTTTGACTCATCATATCTCACCTCAGCTGCACTGAACAAGAAAAACATCAGGCAACAGATTAATTGACCAAGCCTTTCACACACTTTATCTACTCAAATCAGCCAACCCTTCCATAGCCCTTATTTATTCGTAACCTTTTTCATATGGGCCTAGATGGCCACAATCAAACACCAGAAATGACTTGGTCCACCTGGCTGACCCTATACTTCAGAAACAGATCGCAGAGTTTGCTGTTAATGTCCCTCATTTGATTTGATTTTCCCAGCCAAATTCCTCTTCAAACTAATGACGTTACCAGCCTTGATTGCCCCCCTGATTCTCCATTACAAATTTTCACTGCTGTTTGCATGAATTAGTTCTGTATTCAGTCTACTAACCTTTCCTGTTAACTTCATCCCATATCCCTCATCGTTCTCATGGCCATAGTGAACACTTTTGTGTTATAACTTCATTAAGATACACAGTCAATTTTCCCTTTTATGTGAAGTGCTTACAGTGGGCGGAATTTTCTGGGCCCACCTGGAGCAAGAAGAAAGGTGGGAGGGGGAACTTAATTGCATGGGAGGCCAAAATTCGAGATTCAAGACAGCGGGTTAAACTTTTGGTGAAGATAGAAGTTGTTTCAGGTGGATTGACCTTCCCGAAGCTAATGGTCAGGAAGCTATTTTACATTCATTAGCATGTCATGCACACTCATTAAAAGCCCAGCCTGCTGGTATTATGTTTACAGTTGCAATCTTGTAAGTAATGGACGAGAAAACGTGCCTTCAGAAACCTGACTGTATGTAAGAGCCACGCAGGTAAACTTCTTACTGCACTTTGGACTGAGTAACCTCTACCTTGCCCTCTTTCAAGGGTGTTCTCCTATAGCACGCTATGATTGAGTTCGGGTGTCAGTTGTCCAGGGTGCATGGAGGGTGACCAAGGGAGGGAGGATGGAGGCCACCGGGCAAGGGTCAAGGAAGCTGGATAATGGAGGCAGGGTCAGCGGGGAAAAGTGGAACTGGGCACAGGCAAAGCTACAAGGGTCAGTAGGTCAGGAGGTCAGGATGGGAGGGTGTTTGGAGAAGGAAGCCAAACTGTCCATGGCAGGGATGGAGACAGTGAGGGAATGCGGGATAGAGGGAAGGGTCTTGCTAGTTGGGTGTGGGGGTCCTGTTGTTGGGTGGGGTAAGGGGTTGTGGGGGTCCTGTTGTTGGATGGGGTAAGTGGTTTCAGGGCAGGTATGTTGAGAGAGAGCTGGTCCTAAAGGGTGGGGTTAGTACTGTCGATGGTGGGGCCTTAGGGGTTCAATTGAAGGTACTGGGCAGCGGGTGGAACAGTGACAGTGATGCTGGGGGACTGGGATGCAGTAGGGTGGCAAGTCCAGAGTAATGGTTGGATAGCTGATGATCTCATTGTGGGGGGGAACAGATCATGAAAATGGACAAAACCGGTGCCTTGGATAATGAGAGGGTTGAGGGTCAGGATGGGCATGGGGTTGGTAACAAGTGTGGGCTCACAGGGGAGAGGCGGCACATGGAAGGCAATGGTTAGGAGAGGGGGAGGTTCAAGAGGTGACGTGGAGAGGAATGTTTACATTTGTTGGGTCATGAGTGATGCAGGAAGTTGGTGGGTGACAGGTAATGGGTAGAAGGTGGTGGAGCATGTTTGAAAGGTGTTGCGCACCATTTTTAAAATGTATTTGTCAAAACGCTGTCGCTCTGAAAGTGTGATCCTTCAAAGGGGGAGGGGGGTCTTTTTGGGTGGGTGGAATTCAAGCTGAGTACAATTGGCCAATTAAAGGGAAACTCTAATAATTGTGAGGCAGTTGGATGAGACCAAGCTCAGTTGCATTCTTCTCTCTATGGTGAAGCCCACATGGCAGCTGGTTAGCTCTCTGACTCATGGGTCTCACAGCATTGAGGTCCCAGCATGGTGAAGAGCTGCAGTAAACTCACTTTTCATGGGATAATCCCCCAATCCCTGGAATAAATCTGGTGAACCTTGGTTTCAATCCTTCCCAAGGCAAGGAGACGAACAGGATAGACAATACTCCAGGTGAGGTCTCACCAAGGCTGCAGTCAACTGCTGTCAGACCTCTTTAATCCTGCATGCTATCTCTCTTGCAATCAAGGACAACTTGACAGTTGCCTCCTTATTTGCCAGCTGCACCTGCATGTTAACTGGCAGTTACTTTTGAACAAGGACAACCAGGTTCAATTGGCAATCCACACTTCTCATGATCTCACCATCTAAGAAAGAAACTCATTTGCTATTCCTCAGGCCACGGTGGAGACCCTCATGTTTTTGACCCTCATACTCCATCTACCATGTTCCTGGCCACTTACTTAGGCTGTATAGCACCCCTTGAGGTCTGTTTGCATCCTCTTCATATCTCACATCTGGACATCAGCAGGACATGCAATGACTTGACTACAAACACTGTATAGATAGCACTCTAAGAGGCTCAAAACTAGGTGAGCAATATTTGTTCAGTTGCCTGATGCGTGTCTAGGCTGCATGTTCACTAAGATAGCCAAGGCTGAAACATACTCATGCCAGAACACCCCATGATGACACCACTGATAAGGTGAGACAAGAAATGGTGTATCGGTAGAACCACACCTTCAGAATCTGATTGAGAATGAAGTATGATACCCTTAAATACCTGCGACCATGCCATGAACTAGCAGCATAATGAGAGCACATCAAACCTGAACACAGTACAATTAAACATATAATTAGATGTGTGAATCATACTTAGTGATTGGACACCTGTGCCACCTATGTGCCTTCAAAACTTCTTTATCTTTCTTTTCCTATTACTACATCTAGATGCAGCCCCGACATCCGCAACTGAGGTGGAGGCAGCCTGACTGCTATGCCCTGTTAACTGGTAACTTTGGTGGGAGTCCGCTGGTGGCAGGAGGCCTAGGGACCCCGGCCTGCTAAGGGTCTCCTGCTCAGGTGCAGGTGTGCCCTCCTTGGTGTGACCAGTTGGAGGTGATGGGGTCACTGGCAGAAGGTGGGGTGAGGGGGCCTATTGGGGGTGGGGCTGGTGGAGCAGCAGGGCACTCGGAGTGTCCTGGGATGAAACCCCTGGGGTTTCTTGGTGCCGCTCCTTCTCTCTGTCAATGTCACCTCCCTGACTGCTTGAGGAGAAGGGGCACCTGGAGGGAGGTTGAAGAGCCCAGTGCCGCTCTCGCCTAGCCACTGCTGCACTGTACCCATGATTAGAGCATCAGAGTACAGGTCCTTGCATATATCTGGCAGCCACTGTGTGTTCCACTGCATCTGGGTCCCTTTCCATGGAGGCAGCCAAGTGTTCGCATGCCAGAGCCACAACAGCAGACAGAAAGTGGACAGACTCCTCCAGCCTTCGATCCAGTCTGCGCATGACCTCTGGCAGCTCTGCCTGATGTCCCCCTTCCTGTCTCTGCATTTCCAAGAGGTCTTTAGGGCCAAGTCCAGAGGCTCATCATCTCAATGGAGCTGAGCAGTGTCTGTCTCCAGCAGTCCTCCAAGTGTCAGTGACATTGGCTGTCACTTCCTTTGCCAGCTGTGGACCCATATCAATGATGTGTTGTGACCCTGAGCCTACTCTAGATAGGTTATAACCGAGGTGAATATCTTTGTGCTGATGGAGGGTTTGGAGGAACACCTTGATGGTGTATCCTTTGAGGGTCCCAACACTTCCTCCTCAGAGTTGGAGCTGGAGATAGGGATCTTCTCCTCTTATGCCTGGAGTGGGAATGGGCTCCGGAGCCTGCGCTGAAGGACATAAAGAATTATTAGTGTTGTGAGCCACAAGGCTTACAAAAGATATGTAAAAGGCTGCTTCATGTCCAGCTGAGATGGAATAGACAGGAGCCATTCTCATTAGATGGTTGTACAAGCCCAGTCTCCCCTTTGGCACTGGCCCAGCCACCATCTTCTGCCAGTTCCACGGCCTCTTCTTCATATAGGGTTAGGATCCTGATGTCAGCCATTCCTCCCCCCGTCTGTGCAGGTTTATGCTTATTATGCGCTTTCTTCTCCAGCAGACGTAGAGGAACATTGAGAGACAAGAGCATGGGGACATGAGGAGTTTCACATCACTTATGGCTACATATTCTCCTGCTGCCCCCACAGCTGCCAAGTTCTGTGTCTGCCTAACTGATGAGAAGAATCTGCTATGGTGCGTTTGAACAGTTATAGCTGTTGAATACACACTGTTTTTGTTTTGGCAGTTACTTTATTTGTGAAAATGGCAAGCATTGTCTCATCTGTATAATTGGGATTTCTCTGTCCTGTTCAAAAGTTAGCTATCTTTTTTGCTTTTGTCCTTGTCCCACCCGCTCTTTGCTCAAAACCTATTACATCTCAAACTTTGCCATTAACTCTGTTTTTCTCCACAGATGGTGCCTAACCTGCTGATTTTTTTTCCCCCAGCATTTCCTGTTTTTCTCTTAAACCCCTAACCCCTCACCGATGTGAGACCCTCTAACAATGTCGTGGAACATTCATTCATTAACTGTCACACGTTCAGCCCACATTATTTCATTAACCAAATTCAAATTCGCGAAACTGTTGTGGTGGAATTTAAATTCACATCTCCAGATTATTAGTCTAGGCCAATGATTGCTAATCCAGTAACATAACCACAATATGCCTGAGGTCCAACCACCTTCAGCTCTTCATCAATGACTTTCCCTCCTTTATAAAACCAGAAGTAATTCCTGGGTGAAAATGAACCAGTCTATGCCTGGCAAATAGCGAGACCATCCCACTGTGTGATGATTTCGGTGATCAGTTGACCCATATTCCAAAATCCATTTGCTGTGTTTCACTATGGCTTATGTTTTATTCTTCATCATCAGGACTCCATTTAGTTTGCCATTTCTTAACATGGTTTCCCAATCTGTTCTGATGCCTCTGTAGAAAATCTTGCTGGTTTCCATATCATCAGCAAATTACTTGATTTGTGAGTTGCAAATCTACTTCAGTACCTGTCCACTTCTCTTATGCTCTTCTTTCTTATGGACTGATCTCATATTTTTATTTATATACCCATCCCTAATGGTCCTTGAGAAGGTGGCAGTGAGCCAGCTTCTTGAACTGCTGCTGTACATGTAGCTTCACCCATGCTACTGTTAGGAAGAGAGTTCCAAGTTATTGGCCCAGCTGTACTGAAGAAATTGGTGATGTTGTACCAAGTCTGGATGGTGTTTGACTTGGAGGGGAACTTGCAGGTAGTGGTGTTCCCATACATCTGCTGCCCCCGTTCTACTAGGTGGTAGAGGTTTCAGGTTTGGGAGGTGCTGCTGAGGAAGCTGTGGTGAGTTACTGCAGTGCATCTTGTAAATGGGATACGTTGCATCCACTTTGTGCTGATGATGGAAGGAGAGAATGTTTAAGGTAGTTACTGGATTGTCAATCAGGTGTGCTGCTTTGTCATGGATTATAATGAACTGCTTGAATTTTGCTGGAGTTGCACTCATCCAGACACATGCTCTTGATTCATGCCTTGTATATGGTGGAAAGGCTCTGGGGTGTCAGGTGAGTCACTTGCCACAGCATACCTAGCTTCTGACCTATACATGGTGGAGATGGTCATTGCTTTCCTTTTGTGTGGCACAAATGTTACTTACCACTAATCAGCCCAAGCCTGAAAGTTGTCCAGGCCATGCTGTTTGCAGGCATAGATTGGTTCATTATCACCCAGGAATTACTTCTGGTTTTATAAAGGAGGGAAAGTCATTGATGAAGAGCTGAAGGTGGTTGGACCAGTTTCTACCGCATGCCCTGGTCCCTCCGAACCATATCCCCAGCACCTTCAGGCCGTCAGCCCTGAAGTGAAGGGGACAAAGGATCGATCAGCCCAGTTCCCAAAGAACTCTTCCCACGATTTACCTTGGCTCCCGAGCCCAGTTCAAACTGGTCGTAGATGTGGATCAGTCTGTGCACCAGCAGCAGATCTGAGCAAAGACGGCCATGTACAGAGGGGCTTTGACCTGAGTGCCTCCACTGCCTGGGATTGTCACTCCTCTTATGCCCGGATCCTTCCTGATGGACTCAGCAAAGGGTTCTATGCAACACACAAAAAGGACAGGGGAGAGAGGGCAGCCCTGCCTGACTCCAGATTTAATAGGAAAGCTATCTGATTCCCACCCCTTATTGAGACTGCGCTCCTGATGTTAATGTAGAGCAGTTGGATCCAATTGCGAATTGCCTCCCCAAACCCCATTTTGGAGAGCACCTCCACCATGTAGGTGTGTGATATTCTGCCAAAGGCCTTCTCCTGATCCAGGCTGATGAGGCAGGTATCCACACCCCTGTCCTGCACATAGGCAATCGTATCCCTGAGCAGCGCAAGGCTGTCAGAGATCTTCCTGCCTGGCACAGTGCAGGTCTGGTCAGGGTGGATCACCAATTCCACAGTGGACTTGACCCAATTGGCGATGACCTTTGACAGAATCTTATAGTCCACATTCAACAGTGAAATGGGTCGCCAATTTCTAATTTCCTCCCTTTCCCCCTTGTGCTTGTAAATGAGGGTGATGATGCCTTTCCTCATGGATTCTGACATGCTGCCAGCCAGGAGCATACTCTCGTACACTTCTAGCAGGTCTGTGCCCATCCAGTCCCACAGAGCCGAATACAACTCCACCGGCAAGCCGTTGCTTCCGGGAGTTTTACTCTTCTCGAAGGACTCAAGGGCCTTAGTCAGTTCGTCAGGAGTTAGCGGTTTGTCCAGGCTCTCCCGTTACTGTTGCCTAAGACCTCCGTGATAGAGGACAGGAAGGACTGGGAGGCCGTGCTGTCTGTGGGCTTCACGTCATACAATCTGACATAAGAGGATTTGCTGATCCTCAAAATGTCGGACTGTGATGACTTTACTGAGCCGTCTTCTTCCTTCAGGCTGCTGATCACAGAGCTCTCTATGTGTACCTTTTGGAAGAAGAAACATGAGCACGTCTCATCCCGCTCCACGGAGCGGACTCTGGAATGGAAGATGATCTTGGAGGCCTCTGAGGCAAAGAGCGAGGCTTGCTGGCTCTTCACCTCTTGGAGTTCCTCCTTGACATCAACCCCCATCGACTGCAACCGGAGCAGATTCTGCATGTTTTTCTGGAGTCAGGACATTTCCCTCTGTTCCTTTCTAGCTTTCTGGGTGCCTTTGAGAATGAAAAACCTCTTGATGTTTCCCTTGATCGCTTCCCACCAGTGTGTCAGGGACTCAAAGAGGGGTTTCACGGTTCTCCAACCTTTTGTAATCCCTCTTGAGCTCCTCAATGTTCTCTGGGGTCAGCAGTTGCACGTTTAGCTTCCATGCATCCCTGCCCACCCTCTGGTCTTCCTCTAAGTGACAGTCAGCCAGTAGGAGGCAGTGGTCAGAGAAGAACACCAGCTTGACGTCGGTGAATCTGACTGCGAACGCACGGGACACAAACAGGAAGTCTATCCTGGAACGATGGACTTGTCTGGCCACGACCAGGTGTATCTACTCTGCGCTCCGTCTGCAGGGTTGCTGAAGACGTCGTACAGCTTGGCATCCTTAACTGTTTCCATTAGGGATCCAATCTGCTGTCGGCCCTGCTGGGTCGTCCAGCCGCATTGATGATGCAGTTGACATCACTGCCCAGAATGACCGGCCTGGAGGTCACCAGCAGCAGTGGGAGCTGCTGAAAAACTTCCAGCCGCTCGGCCTTTTGTGCCAGGGCATACACGTTAATTAACCGGAGTGGAGCATTCTTGTACATTACATCTGCTACGAGGAGGCGCCCGCCTACCACCTCCTTAACCTGGGAGACAGTGAAGTTGCCTCCCCGCAGCAGAATACCCAGGCCAGAGGAACGAGAGTCGTTTCCTCCTGACCAGATCGATGGCCCGTGGGACCACCATCATGACCATTGCCTGTAGGAGCTGAGATGCGGTGTCGCACACTTCTGCAGAAACAACAGGTCAGCTTTGACCTTGGCAAGGTAGTCCAAGGTCGCAACACATCGTGTAGTAGATTTAATGTTACGCACATTTATGGATTGGGAGGCGTGTAATGATGTGAAAAGCCCCCAGTGAAAAACCATGCAGTTTCCACTTGGACCTGTAGCCCCAGTATCCATGATTAACGTCAACTTCAAACTCGCATTGCTCTTTAAATATTGGGTAATGGAAAAAAATGTTCTCGCGCTGATGCATCGAAAGCTTCTAAATGAATTTAGTTATGGAATACAGCACGTTTTAAAAAATAATTACTTTCCTCTAATAATTAATTATGCTATTATGTATATTCGCTTCCTTTGCACCAAAGAAATTGGCTGAGCAGAGGTGACAATACATCCTCAGTGTTTTAAAGCTGCAGTGTCCCATTCAACTGGGCCTAAAATCTTCAAAGCAATCTTTTTACCAGTTTGTTTTATGTTATATTTTGGAAGGACATGGGTTTCTAATCTGAGTGTTCAACACAAGAGGGCAGTTTGACCTTTGAAATAGAAGGTTACTGTTTGGTGAGCTAAGTTTTGTTATGTGTGTTTTTGGTGGGAAGTGAGTTACGAGGAGGCTGTATTTCCTGATGATCTGCACTTTTAACCATGTTCTGCTTTACATTCAACATCGCATGGAAAATACAGGCACATCAAATAACCCATTAAATTTATTTGAACAATTTAATCCACTATTTTTCAATTAATGCAGGTTAGTGCTTTGTTAATTCTGATTACCTAGAAATAAAAATCGGTTATCAATGGGTGCATTCCTCAATGGAAATTGGAACTGGTCCAGTTAAGCTGCTCACAGAGCTGTTCTCTGTTTGACTAGATGAGCTGCTCCCAGTTGGCCAGTTGAATTATTTCCAGTTGCGTCATCAAGCTGGTTCCAGTTGTGACCAGTTAGCCTGGTTAAATTTACTGGTCTTGGGTCATCAGTTCTTCTGAAATAAGGAATACTTCGTCTGTGGGACTGGGTCGAGGGTGGGGTGTTGATGACCATGAGAGCAGGGGGGTGGGGATTTGCTAAGTGTGGGGGGCCATGTTGAGAGGGGTGGGGGTTCTTTTAATTGAGACCAGGGCTCGGGTCACAAATTATCTTGTTGAGCCCCTCTGCTGGCTGACTCACTCAATTCTAGTGCCACTCAAACTCACGCTGGAGACCCTCAGGATCAGTCTGCACGGGCTGTTCCAGAAAAAATGGGACAAAAGGTGCCCCTTATGGGACAAACAGTCAATGAACAATCCCTTAGAATATACCTTAATCCACTAATACCACTAATATATGAAAAAAAACTAATTATGTGTCTGCATATGCTGTAGTGAAATATAACTTGACTGCGCTGTAGTGAAATATAACTTGACTGCGCTGTAATTTTCAAATTTTATTGTGATGTATAAAAACACAAAATACATGAAGCAAAATCAAATAAATTGTTCGGGAATCAAAAGTAAACATTGTTAAAGTGCAGAAATGTTAAATTGCAGCAGTTAATCAAAATAAGCATTATTTACACTTACATGTTGAATGATTCCCTGGATTTTTGTCTCCTATTGAGGTCCTGAGTCTTCTCTGATAGAATTTGAGAAGATGAATTACTTTCTTGAAAGCCACCTCCCCTGGGACCAGAGCTGGTAGGTAAAATATGCTGTAAAGTAAGAGCAAAAAAGTTGAGCTTGAAATTAGTCAGGAACTTCCAAAACTGTGACACGAGGCCTCCAAGCCAACCACCTTGCAAGAAATTGCATCCTCTGTGCTGCCTGCAATAAACAGCCTGTCAGTTCATCGGGTCCACAGATGCCAACAGCTAAAGACTTGATGAATGACGAGTTCGTCCTTTTACTGTGTGCCTTATTCCACATTTCCTTTGGTGGCTTAATACTACCTGGTAGTTTTACCTGTAAGTAAAAATCATAGGATACTCAGTATCCTATGTGTAAAATTGGAAGATAATACAGACTCAGATTAACTACAGACGCTACACGAGGTTATTCAACAGTTCAGTCTCAATGAATGACAAGTCATTAGAGGTGGAGGCAAGTTTAACGCTCCAACACTCATTGTAATGATCTGTCACTTTTTGCTGAAATCAACATTTATTATCAAATGTTTTGAAATCATTACCTTGTCATCAATTGCGATGTACAACTGCTCACTGGTCTCTTCTTCCTCTATATAGGGGGCTTGCTGATTCAGCCTGGGCAATGCTGGGGTTGTAAGCATCAGCAATACTTTCCTTGTGGGGTGCTGCTAGGGCATCATCTCACCCAGCAACATGATGAAAAATAATTTACATCATTCATATATCATAGTTGGGGAGGCTATTGCACAAATCCGATTCACTCCATCGCCTGTCTCGGACTAGACAGAGCTGTGTTAGTCACAGAAAGAGGTGTACTATGTACCATTAAAATAAGAGTTGTGTCTCACCTATTTTTGGCTGTTCCATAATTTTCTCCTGTAGCTTGTGGTTCATAGTCTACAGCTGCTTTTTCTTGGACTGGGAGGCTGTATTGTATCAAATCTTCCTTGCAGCCATTCTCTCTTCCATTGTTGCTCTCAGGCCTTTGTTACAGGCAGACTTTTTAATTGTGCCAGGGAGAAGATATTTTTGAAATCACCTAGCTTTGATCTGACATCTCATAAACCATTCGCAACAGAAATCGCTGAGAAGATATTTACCCTGCCGCATCTTTGAGTGCTCTCTTTGTCCTTTCCAGTGCGGCCGGGTATCATTACCACGGCTGTAGTTCTCAACGGTGCTATCCACAGTTTTGGGCACCCTGAACATTGGGCCACTCTGTACCTTCCGTCTGAGCCCTTCACAGGTATCTATAGCTCAATAACAATTTAACAACATTACGTGGCATATTTTAGAATTACCTGTCTAGGCGTTTGGAGAAAATTGTTTTATCAGGCAAATGGTTTCCAAGCACTATAAAATTCACAAACCTTCTCATCCCTTTTGTTGAAAAGAAAGTTCCTTCAAATCTTTGAAATCTACCTGTGAGCATGGGGATGAGGTTAGAGTTCGAAATCCACTTTCTACCCTTGTAGTCCACTGCTTTTGGAAGGGATCATACGGGGACCATACAGAGACTTATGATCAATCGTGGATATGATGCCGTACAATTCGACAGATGTGTTGATCGAGGAATTAATTAAAGCAAACTCAGACAGGCGTTGAAGAATTAAGTGAAAAAGGTGCTCAGACTAAGTGAAAAAAGAGCAAAGATGTTATGCGAATGTTTAAAGAAGTGATATTAAAACAGTTCCATAGCCTCAGACCTGTCTCCAGTAAAGCTGTCAAATAAAATTCCTTCTTTATCGCCTTCCTGGCAGAAAATTGAGAGAACTTTCCTCATTCACCCAGAAGGCAATAGATTCTGCAGTGGCTTGGCACATGTTGGAGTGGGGGTCGGTCACATTGCTGATTCACAAAGGCTGTGGCCAATCAGCAAGCGCTTTTTGCTAAAGCTAGCCAATCAGGGTGTAGTGGGTGGGACCTTTCCAGCTGCCTCCTCTCCCCTGCGCTGAGGGTCACATTGCTGCCTTTAGTGGCTCCAGGCAGCTTCGTGTGTCTCGTTCCCACTCCCCAGTAATGGCCTCTCCCTCCCCAGAACTCGACGCCTCTTTCCTGTGCTTTCCAACCTTCTCCCGATTTCCAAATCCCTTGCTGGGCCGCTCGCTATCCTTCAAACACTTCCCCAGTCCTTGGTGAGAATCAGTGGCTCGTGTGAGGTGCAGTCACAAGGGCGGCAAATAGCCCAACAAGGGACTCAGCGATTGGGAGGAGATCTAGAAGCAGTGGGAAGAGGCGTTGAGTACCAGGGAGGGTGAGGCAAGTACCAGGGCAGGCAGGAGTGGCCATATTGAGGTGCGGGAGGGAGGTGTCGAGTACTGGGGTGACTGTTCTTGGTGAGCGGGAACAGTTGCCCCGCGGAGAGAAAGGTAATTGAGCAGCAAGGAGGTATCTTCCCCTCTTGTATTTATGTTTATTTCTTATGTTCATCTCTTGTAATTTTTATGGGTTTTTTTGAGTTATTTCCACTTACATCTGCCACTTTTTGAACTCGTGCTCTTCATTGATGACCACGTAGGTTTTACCATTACCCATTCCTAATGGGCTATTGGAGAGTGTGAGGTTATTTCCTAATCAATTTCAAGAGGGTGTAAGGAATGCTACCACTGAGTTATGATTGACACTATGCCAAGGTAACTAAGGCACTTATAATAGCAATAGTTAATCCTATAATGGATTTTTCATGCTTCTTGATGAGAAAAAAATCTCTTTGATTCTCCCCCCCCCATACTGTGAAGTTTTCTACATAATACAGTTTGTTTTGCCATTGTGTGACCCTTTGTGTGTGACTGTACTCAAAAAAAATCAAAAATTTTGAAATGGTTAAATGCACAGCATTAATCACAGAGTCACAGAATTTTAATGGGTCTACACCAGCTCTCCAAATGAGCATTATGGCCTAGTGCCATTGCCCTGCCTTTTTCCTGTAATAAACCTGTATCTGTGTAATGCATTCATATACATGAGATGAGGAGATAAATATCATTGTGCTCTTTGTGACACATTGCAAACTTGATGTGAAAATGCCTTTTTGCCATTGCACATTTACTCAGGCAGTCTTTTGACTTAAGCCAATCAAGTTGACTTCGACTGGTACAGTTTCCAGTTCAAAGAATCATTCTTGATTCATGGCAACTGGCTGTACTTAATTCTAACTGGTTTCAGTTTGCCTGTCAACTTGTTCCAGCAGAAGACATCTGGTCCAGTAAGATTCAAATGACTACAGTTGAAGTCAACTGGCTACATGGAATCACAACTGGTTTCCTGTTGTGAGTGCCAGTTATTCAAGTTATATGCAGTTGAATCAGTAAATCAGTCAACTTTTTTATTCATTCATGGGATATGGGCATCACTGTCTCAAGCAGCATTTATTGCCCCTCATTACCCTTGAGAAGGTGGTGGTGAACTGCCTTCTTGAACTGCTGCAGTCCATGTGGTGTAGGTATGCCCACAGTGCTGGTAGGGAGGGAGTTCTAAGATTTTGACCGAGACAGTAAAGATCTCTCTCTTTCCAGTGAGATTGTAATGTCCCAGTTAAAGTCAGCTGGAGCCACTCCTGCATAGAACCATAGAAAAGTTACAGCACAGAAGGAGGCCATTTGGCCCATCTTGCCCATGCCAACCCGAGGACACCCAGGTGCCCTTTCCAATCCCACCTTCCTGCACCCGGCCCATAGCCCTGTGGCTTACAGCACTTAAGGTGCAGATCCAGGTACTTTTTAAAAGAGTTTAAAGTTTCTGCCTCTACCACCAACTTGGGCAGCAAATTCCAGACACCCACTACCCTCTGCGTAAAAAAGTTCTTCCTCATGTCCACCCTACACCTTCTGCCACTTATCTTGAATCTATGTCCCCTGGTTCTACAATTCTCCACCAAGGGAAACAATTTTATCCTGTCCACTCTATCTATTCCCTTCATAATTTTGTACACCTCAATCAAATCACTTCTCAGCCTTCTTTGTTCTAAAGAAAATAACCCCAACCTATCCAATCTCTCCTCGTAGCTGCACTTTTCTAAGTAAATCAAAATTTCACCAAAATGAATTCAAGTTTTGTAAGCACCATATACAGAGACTATAACCATCAAGAATGCTTTGTTGGCCGTCAAACTTTGGAATGTCTTATAGCAGGCTACATAAATCCAAGTTCTTTCTTCCTGAAGTGTAATCTGCAATAATATATTTGCTTTCTCATGCATTGAGGTCACTTAAGATCGCTTTGATGTCTGGTGAAATACCTGTAATTTTACTTTCGACTGCTTTGAGTACTGGAGAAATGTCACATAGTTTACCTGTTGTATTTCACCCCCCAGAGTAGGTGAAATGCTGAGGAGAGCTGTAAGATATCAGTATGTAGAGCTACTGTCAACATTTCCTGACTAGAGTCCTAAAGCACACTCCTCTGCATATCCCTTTAAATGATCCTGTTTGTTTGGTCACAAATAACTTTGGGTGCACTGTAATTAGTTATATTAATAGCATGTACAAATTAGGAACAGTTTCAGAATAATTGGATACAAATTTGGTCAACTTATTTTGGCTGTACTAAGGTAATCCTATATTATTTTTTTCTTACATGACCATATTTAGCAATGGATCATAACCCAGGAAACATTTTAATTTTTGCATTGATTAGCTGGTTAGATTATTTCCAACAAGAGAGAATCTAACCGTTGCCCCTTGACGTTCAGTGGCATTACCAATACTGAATCCACCACAATCAATATCCTGAGGGGGGTGGGGGGGTGGTTTTACCATTGACCAGAAACTGAACTGGACTAGCCATATAAATACTGTGGCTGCAAGAGCAGGTCAGAGGAATCCTGCGACGAGTAACTCACCTCCTGACTCCCCAAATCCTGTCCACTATCTACAAGGCACAAGTCAGGCGTGTGATAGAATACTCCCCACTTGCCTGGGTGAGTGCAGCTCCCACAACACTGAAGAAGCTTGACATCATCCAGGACAAAGCAGCCGCTTGATTTGCACCACATCCGCAAACATTCACTCCCTCCACCACTGACGCACAGTAGCAACATTGTGTACCATATACAAGATGTACTGCAGGAATTCACCAAGGCTCCTTAGAAAGCACCTTCCAAACCCACGACCACTGCCATCTAGAAGGGCAAGGGTAGCAGATAGATGGGAACACCAGCACCTGGAAGTTCCCTCCAAGTCACTCACCATCCTGACTTGGTGATATATCGCCGTTCCTTCACTGGCACTGGGTCGAAATCCTGGAACTCCCTTCCTAACAGCACTGTGGGTGTACCTACACCACATGGACTGCAGCAGTTCAAGAAGGCAGCTCACCACCACCTTCTCAAGGGCAACTACGGACGGGCACTAAATGCTGGCCCAGCCAGCGAAGCCCATATCCTGTTAATGAATTTTAAAAAAGCTGGTATGACCTTAAGTGTGACCTCCCCTTTGTGTTCTGCCATAGGATAGTATGTTCCTGGTTTGTATCTTTGAAATACCATACACATTAGTAGCACTGTGCTTATCGTAAGTGAAGGCTTTTACCTTTATATGTTACACATGGCATTTAAGCTGTACTGATGTCCTGAGGTTCCCATTGCTATGGAATGTGCGTTTGCTAAAATTAGGGAAAAGAATTACAAACATTTGTTTGAAAGCTTCAATTCATAATTTCTGGCCAGTCGTCCTTATCTATTGGCAGCTAAAGTTTTTACACACTGCATTTGGGAAGCTAGGTAAGGAAATTTAACGGTGATCTTTGGCTGTAGCAGTAGCTATTTTCAGTTCAGTTACCACTGTCTATAGGGTGCTATGACATGGCAAGTGGTGTGTGCCAGGCAGACCAAATCCACAAGGGAAACTTGCCCAAGCTATCACAACAGCTTTGCAATTTGTATTTATTACAAGAAGATTTGTGCACTGAATTCAGAAATAATGAGTCCACTAACACCTTTGGAGATTTTGATAATTAAATATTTATTAACAAAAAAGAAGATTTCAAACACATGCATAAAATTACAGTTACTTAATACGAATCCCAAAATTCCTAATTAACCTGACTCTCAGCTACGCACCTGCTTTAAGGCAACAGTCCAAAATAGACTTTAAATTTAAATTGCAAGCCTGCAAGCACAGCTCAACAGTGGAATCCCAAAGGCTGTCCTCTACCTTTGGTTACCGGACACAGCAGACTTCTGCTCAAGTGGCTAGAGGCTTTGCCAAGACTGTTTTACATGGTCTTCTTAGACCTTACATGGCGCCCCCCCAGCATAGTTTTCCATTCTTCTTTATGTGTGTTTCTCTCTCTTTAATCTGTAAATTTCATTGTTCTATATCTCTTTGGAAATTTACTTTTCCCATAATATAAAAGTCTTTCATGTTGCCAGTATGGTCAGTACCTTTGGGAAAAATAAACACAATGCTTGACCTTGCATATCTAGTTAGTTATAAGCATCCTATCGTCCCCTTGAATCCTAAACAACCCCTTCACACAACTAAAAATGCAAATTTCCTTCACACCTTACATGCTAAGTCTGCATCCATGTTTACTCGTTAGCATTTCAATTGCTTTTTATCCCTAACTTTTTTTGATAATTTCAAGCTTGCAGCACATCTGACTCTAATTTAATTAAATCATACAGACAGAACCATCTGTACTCCCACCTATAAACCTACTTTACAATAAATCACAACAATATAATGAAAAAATATGTTAGTTTCATGACAAGGGACACTTTTTAAATAATCTGCTTTTTTGTGATTCTTGGTGCCTCTGGAGGAAACCCCATTCGCAATGTGATGTTGAAGTTGGGGCTGCTGTCAATCATTAGGCAGTAGCTGGGACCCACAATCTCTATGTGCATGCCTTTTCCCCTATTTCACTGGCTCAGCTTGTGATGCTGGACACCAGTTAGCACTGAGAGTGGGATCACTTTTTGTAAAGATTGATATTGTAAATGGAGATATTTCGTCCCTGTCTTTGTTTTTGGTAAAAGTGATGTCAGTTCTGACAAGCCCTGAAAACACTAGAAGTATCTCCAATTGTTCTATTCTCTAGTGCAATTTCCTTCAATCCAATGTTTTACTGACACTGTTTATTTATAACTCTATCCTAATATAGTTTAATTTATTTTATTAAGTGCTATGAGTAGACAGTACATTACTGGCATGGCCAATACACACCCAGTGGAGTAGGTGCACATCATTGTGGTGTTAGTGGAATGTCGGAATAAAAATCCACTTCAGGCTTTGTGGAGTTTACTTTTGTGGGGTGAGGCGGTGAGGGTGGTGGTGCAGAGGAGAGGAGAAGCTGATGCTAATCAGCTGCTGACTTAATGAATAACATGTTCTGCTTCAGTAGAAATCAAAAATAGGCACTGGCTATGTGGACTTTTCGCCCCAGGGGCTATTTTTGGATATTTTCACAAATCTTTAATGTCTGAGAAGCTGTGGAATTTTCATTTCTGGTCCTCTAACTTTGAACAATACAAAGGGCATTGCTGCTTTCATTGTGCTGTGAAGATATTTTTGCAATTCACCCATTCAGAGTTGGACTCTGGATTGATTTTCAGTGAGGAAAACATGTTTACAAGTAATACTGTTCAAATATAATGGCACAAATGCAATGTGCTGATGGACACATGTCTCTGTTTTAATCTGAGCTAGAAGTGGGTTGTGTGCAAATCCTGCTGTAAGGGCTCTTTGATCTCTACCCTCATTCTCCCCTCTTTTTAAAAAATCATTCATGGGATGTAGGCGTCGTTGACAGGGCCAGCGTTTGCTCACCATCTCTAGTTGCCCTTGAAAAGGTGGTGGTGAGCCGCCTTCTTGAACTGTTGCAGTCCATGTGGTGTAGGTACATTTATAGTGCTGTTAGGGAGGGAGTTCCACGATTTTTGACCCAGTGACAGCGAAGGGAGGCTGACTAGCTTCTTTGGTTAAGAGTCTAGTGTCAGTAACGGCTACAGCATGCGTTCATTCCCTGTGCCAGTTGAGGCAGTTCTTGGGATGTGCCTCCTCTTCTAATTGCCCTGTTGTGATATCCTTACATCATTGGAAAGACTGCTGGAGGGAGAGAGAGAGATGTGTGGTGATCCAGAATATTATTTAAATGGAGAGAGACTGCCGAGCACTCCAGTACAGAGGGATCTGGGTGCCGTCATACATGAATTGCAAAAAGTTAGCATACAGATGCAGCAAGTGATTAGGAAGGTAAATGAAAGAATCTGAAGGATCATCAGCTCAAGATCTTGTGTATTTCCTTTCAAGCATCAATTAATTCACTGAATCTTCTGTAGTTGCTCTAGAGTCTAGCCATTCCAGATTGCTTTGAAACTGTGACAACAGGAAACAACCTTGGTTTGAGGGTGACCCAACAATATTTCCACTCGCATCTTCTCAACATGCCTGTCTACCAATTGCTAGGTTTCCTTTAAACTAAGACATTAAGGCAAGGAAACTGCCTTTGCTGTGTCAATGTGAAATGTAATTATATCGGTCTGTCTCAGCCTGTCAAAAAGAGTAGAGAATTCACAAAGGAATTTTCACCATAATCACTTTTCCCTGACCCATTGCCAAAGGCCCTTTCGGCAATTAATTCAAACGCTTCAGCTTCCTTGGGTAAAGTTTTATGTTCACAGATAATTTCCTGGCTATCTGACTTTGTGTTTCTCATCTGTTACCAAGCGACATAGCCAAGGTGTGGTGTTACTGTGTCATTTGCTGCATCTATCTACAACTTTCCATTTGACTGAAACCTGTTTCTGAGGGGTTTACCTTTCACAGTGGGAAACTCTGTATCCATCATCCAACTGCATCCTCATTCATGCCAAGTTGTGACATAATATTAACCAGTGACGTTGTAGTTTATTAGGAAAGGCGCGTACAGATTCTTAACTAATAGACAATCTTGACAGAATTATTTCCATTTTCATTTGGATTTGATTTTAGCTACCATGGTGAGTCTGATATAATTACAAGAGCTGGATCTACACAGAGGCTGATAATCAACTCTCAAAAAATGTTGATGAGCTTTACCCTCATTGAAAATGTGACATAATTGTTTAGTGAACTGCCTATCAATGCAGTTAGTAGGAGCTAGAGCCTTGATCACCATGTCATCTTTTTCCTTGGCACTTGTATCTATTCATCTGCTCTTGTCTAATAGTTGAATGTTGTGTTTTAGTCCCCTTTCCCAGTAAATTGTAAAAATAGTCATTGATGTTTCCTGTCAGTAGCCTCCCTGGCTAACAGCAGCTCTTCCCTTCACAAAATACTTGAAGAATTAGATTGAAACCAGGGTAGATAGAAATTGCAATGTTGGATATACCATAGTTAAAACAATTCAACTGATAGTTTCTTGCCAAAGACACTGAAACTTCTCAGAATGTCCCCCATATCGGTAGTTCAAATCTGCAATACAGGATGCGGTTATAGAATCAGCTACAGGTTGGTCACAAAATGTGCAGGCTCTCGCATTTTTTGGTATTTAATAGTAAGTCATTTATTTGGACATGTTGAGCATTGAATCCACTGAAACTCCTATGTCTCTTGCAACCTCATCTTTAGCTGGGACTATGTGCTTCAGCTATTTTCCATGCATAGCACTAACAAGAAAAAGGGGCAAGAGTAGGCAATTTGGCCCCTCAAGCCTGCTCGGCCATTCAGTAAGATCATGGTTTTAACTCCACTTTCTTGCCTGTCCCTCGTACCTCTTGACCTCCTTGTAGATCAAATATCTGCCTAACTCAGCCTGGAATATATTATCATCAGCCAATGTTTTACCTGCTTAATACTTTGTCCAGCTTGTTTAGTCATCATTCCCAATTTATATTAACAATTTTGAATATAAAATCCAAAGCACAGTTTCTAAATTTGCACATAACAGCAACTTATGAGGGATAGTCAACACTGAGGAGGGGACTACAACAAATTACGAGAAAATGTCAGTATATTTGCAGAATGGACATATAATTGGCAAATGAATTTCAACATAGATAAATGCTGGTTTTATAATCCTATCGTGTGTTGTAGATTTGTGCCACTGATATGGGAATATTTTGAGGAGTGTCAGTATCTTTGGCAAAGGACCAGCAGCTGAATTGTTTTGGCTGCAGTGTATCGAACTTCACAATCTCTATCTGCCCGAGTTGCAATCAAATAAAGATAAGTATTACATTTTGGTAAGAAAAATAAAGGTCACGTTTTAGAAAATAAGAACCTAATTGGGTAGAGGAGCAAAGGGATCTGGCAGTGCAAATCACTAAAAGTTGTGACACAGGTCATTGGTGGAATAACAAAAGGAAACAGAGCACTAGGGTTTATTTCTAGAGAGGTGGGAGAATTGGAAAGTAGATGATTTAGTAAACATTGGTTAGACCTTCCATGAGTACTGACTACAATTCTGGTTGTCATAGAAAGGAAATTATAGAGGCACTGGAGATGGTGCAAAAGATTTTTACATGGGGTATAATGTCGCCATTCTGCCATCACCTTTCGGGAAAGGGTGAACATGCTTGGTCTTTGCTCTTGAAAAGAGAAGGCTGAGGGGTTAATTATGGACAGAAGGGGGGGTTAATTTAAAGAACACTAATTTCTCCTCTAACCACCCATCCACAAACATAAAGGTTTTTTGATTTGTTTCCCTTTTTATATATGTGGCATATTTCCCAACCCCTCGGTTTTGATGTGATCCAATTTTCTATTGATAACTCCACAGCAAACTCGAGATAGGATGAACTCAAAGGGCTAGTTTATTTGCACATACTCAAAAATGCGGGAGGAGGCTCGCAACATTGCCTCCTTTGCATTCATACAATAAAAGCAGAATAGAGAAAAGAAAGATTTATACTACAGACCACAGAGAAAAGAAATATAGGTTCATGTTGGTCCAGAGTCCATAATCAAAGACCATGAGGTTTTCCTTCACGGAGGTTGTCTGGCTGAAAACCAATGCCGGATAATTCACTTTTTTGATGGCATTGACTTTGCACAATGAGATTGGCATGCAAGGAAGAATCAGTCCTGCAGTTGATGGTACAGAGTTTCTAGGAGAAGCAATATAGATGGGGACCAGGTGTTCAACCTGGCAGGCCTCCTTTTCTGCGAGGCTGCTAGTTAGGTGGTAAACCGCAGACTGAGACTTTGCAGTTCAGCAAGGCAATGCTACCAGTTCCACAAGCCATAGGCCCATGTCACATGACTCCCATCTCCATACACTGTCTTTGACAAAGGACATGTATCTCTTGCCTGGGTCTCTGAGATTGTTAATGTCTCAACCATTAAGAATTGATAAGAAGGTTGCCAGGACCCTTTGTCTTAGCAGACGAACAGACTCCTGTTGGCCAGCCTGGGTTATGAATTGCAGATATCCTTTGTATAACTCTCTTTGAATTTGATCTGTGCAGTCCACATGGGGTTAGTGGCTCTTTAGGGATAACAATGTGCCAGGTAGCTTCTTTTGTTTGGGGTCACAGACCGATATAGATTCAGCCATTTTAGATCTTAGTCCAGTTTGAAATTTTTAGGAATAGCAATGAGCATATCTCTATGAATATAATATTTTAAAAAATATACAGGCTGAATTTTAGTTCCTCACAGGTTGATCTAATAAAGCTCTTTAAAATTATGAATAATTTTGATACAGCAGGCAAAGAGTGAGTGGAAGAAGTGGGGTGCACATGGCAGGTGTGGGATAGAATCAGGCCCGCCTCGGTTCTCTGTTGTATTAAACGCTGTTAGACCATCTACCCTCTCCTCTCACAATCACTCACCTCCCCACTCTCCATGGCTCCTTTTACCCTCCATGCCAACTCTTGTTCCCCACCCACCTCCATCACCCTTATAGCCCCCAGGCCAATATGTGACCCTTCCATGCTCATTCATCCAGTATACACTATGTAATGAACCAATGAACAAAACAGTAGCAATGACATACGCTGAACTGCTCAGGGTAAAAAAAGCACCGATTTTACAAATCATCTTCTGAACAAAATTGCTGTTCCTACAACCCTTCTGAAAGTGTCAATCAGACAGAACATAAAGTGTCAATGATAGAGGCTTCAACACTTCGTGCCTCTTAATCTTGCGCAAATAAACATTGAGACATTGATAAAAGAGATCACAAAGAATCATTTATTATAACCACTTAAAGATGTAAATCAAGCAAAGCCAATAGTTTTCTCCAGCTGTCAAAACAGAACCCTGCTGAGAAAATCCTTTTATAACTGGGCTATCAGCCAAGCATGTACAATGTAGCCATCCAGTTCCACTGAAAAAATTTTTACACACTCCTCATGTGATTCATGTACAAGGACAACTAGACACTTCTGTACCACAGCATTCTGCTGTCTGTCTCCATTTAAATAATTGCAACTTACATTCCTACCTACCTTTTGTATCAGTAACAAATTTGGCTGCAATACACTCAGTTCCTTCGTGCAAGTCATTAATAATGAAGAATTAGAAGTATGAAGTGATTCTTTTTGGTAGGAAGAATGTAGAGAGAAAATATAAAATAAAGAGTACAGTTCTGAAGTGGGTACAGGAGGAGAGGGATCTGGGTGCCTATGTACATTGAAGGTGGTAGGACAGGTTGAGATCATGGTAAATAAAACATACAGTATCCTAGCAGAGTACAAAAGCAAGGAAATAATGTGAAACTTGTATACAACACTAGTCTGGCCTCAACTGGAGTATTATGTCAACTTCTGGGTGTCACACATTAGAAAAGATGTGAAGGTATTAGAGAAAGTGGGGAAAAGATTCACAAGAATGGTTCCCCAGGGTTGAGGAGCTATCGTTATGTAGATAGATTGGAGAAGTTGGGACTTTTCCTTGCAGAGGAGATTTGTTGGACGTATACAGCATCATGAGGGGCCTGGATAGAATAGATTGGGAAAAAACTCTTTTCATTGGTGGAAGCATTGAGAACAAGAGGGCACAGGTTTAAGATAATTGCTAAAAGAAGCAATCAAACTTGAGGAAAAACATTTTCACACAGTGCGTGGTTGCGATCTGGAATGCACTCCCTTAGAGTGTGGTGGAGGCAGTTTCAATTGAAGCATTTAAGAGGAAATTGGATTAATATCTGAAAAGGAAGAACGTGCCAGGCTGTGGGGAGAAGGCTGGGGAGTGGCATGAGGTAAATTACTCCTTCAGTGAGCCAGTACAGACAGGACAGCTTGAATGGCTTTCTTCTGTGCCATAACCATCTGTGTATATATCTTAAGTAGTTGGAGCCCCCACACTG
Organism: Carcharodon carcharias; assembly: GCF_017639515.1. NCBI lineage: Eukaryota > Metazoa > Chordata > Chondrichthyes > Lamniformes > Lamnidae > Carcharodon > Carcharodon carcharias. The sequence continues at coordinate 174,903,766 of NC_054472.1, forward strand.
ATCCTTGTTACTAGTTACAGTTACAGAATAGTTGCCATTTGCCAACCTGAAAATGACCCATTTATCCTGACTCATTTTCTGTTAGCTAATCCTCTCTCCATGCTGATATGGAGTGGAGAGGTGATGGTGTAGCAGTATTGCCACTGGATTAGTAATCCAGAGACTGGGGGCCCGCTTCTGAATCCTGCCACGGCAGATGGTAGAATTTGAATTCGATAAAAGTCTGGAATTAAAAGTCTAATGAAGGCCATGGAATCATTGTCGATTGTTGTAAAAACCCATCTGGTTCACTAATGTCCTAAGTGAAGGAAATCTGTTGTCCTTACCTGGTTTGGCCTACATGTGACTCTAGACCTACAGCAATGTGGTTAACTCTTAAATGCCCTCTGAAATGGCCTAGCAAGCCACTTGGTTGTAACAACCGCTACAAAATGACAAAAAAGGAATGAAACCAGACGGACCACCCGGCATCCACCTAGGCACCAGCTCCTTCGACAGCACTTTCCAAACCCACGACCACTACCATCTAGAAGGACAAGAGCAGCAGATAGGTGGGAAAACCACCACCTGGAGATTCCCTCCAAGTCACTGAACATCCTGACTTGGAAATATATCACTGTTCCTTCACTGTCTCTGGGTCAAAATCCTGGAACTCCCTTCCTAACAGCACTGTGGGTGTACCTACACTACATGGACTGCAGAGGTTCAAGAAGGCAGCTCACCACCACCTTCTCAAGGGCAACAAGGAATGGGCAATAAATGCTGGCCCAGCCGGCAAAACCCACATCCCATGAATGAAAAAAAATCACTGAGGTCTTGGATGATAATCTGTTATGCAGCACCTTTTTGAATACCTTTTGGAGATACAAATCTGCTGGTTCCCCTTTTCCCATCCTGCTTGTTATATCTTCAAAGAACTCTAATAAATTTATCAAACATGATTTCCCTTTCATATTACTTCTAGTCGTAGCAGCATTGTATGCCTTTTCTTTCAATTTGATACCATTGTTTATTTCCTTAATCAATCACAGATGGTGCATCCTTCTTGTAGAATCATTCTTTCTCAATGGAATATATCTGTGTTGAGAATTATGAAATGTCTACCATTTTTATCTGTCATGTTACCGTTTAACCTATTTTGCCAGTCCACTATAGCCAGCTCTGTCTTGATACTTTAGTACTTGTTTATTCTTAAATTTAAGACTCAAGTTTCAGACCCAAGTTTCTCACTCCCAAAAAGTGATAGTGGTTTGGAATTCTCTTCCGTAAATAGTAATCGATGCTAAAACAAGTGTTAATTTTAAATCCGAGATAGATTTTTGTTAACCAGTGCCATTAAAGGATATGGGTATATGGCATTAGGGAGATCATGGATGATCTGTGACCTGAATAGTGGAACAGGCTTGAGGGGCTAAGTTTATTATCCCAGTTCATATGTTCCTAGTTGCTGGTAGTAGTGGTATAATAGTGGAAATTTATTGTGTTTTTTTTTCCAACCTTCAGTCACCTTGCACCTGGTATTGCACCACTTTGTTGAAAGCAGTTGTTATTAAATTTGCTGCCCCTAGCCTATCAAATAGTGCATTCTAGATCATAACAATACACCATGTAAAATAAATTCTGATTATCTCACATTAGTCATTGTGTTCTTCTAATGTTGGGGCTGAAATAAAGTGCAGATGATTCCTGTGCATGAGCAGGATATATTGGACAGATATTCAGCTATACAATAGATATTCTGCCTGGAATGGAGGAGCTGAAGGCAGCTTACATTTGGTATGAACAAAGGGATATGGGTGCCTCTAGCAAGGCCATCATTTATTGCCCATCCTTTACTGCCCTTGAGAAGTTAATGGTAAGTCACCTTCTTGAAACCGCTGCAGTCCATGTGGTGTCGGTACACCACCCATAGTGCTATGGATGGAGTTCCAAGATTTTGACTTAGCGACAGTGAAGGAATAACAATTTGTTTCTAGGTTAGCATGGTGTGTGGCTTGGAAAGTAAAGTGTTTTGTCACTTCTTAACAATTAAGAATACGCACACAGCTATTTGCTTCTGAACCCCAACTTCCTGTATGAAAAACTGAAGGTTCCTTTATTCCTTATTCTTCACCAGAGGGCAATACATCCAGGATTTAGCACATCCTACAATCAGGTTTTATATAATAATTATTTTTTAACTAAAATGTCCTTTTTCAAAAAAGCATAAACATTAAACACAAACATGGAGAGGTGCTTGCATATGTGTCTGATACATAGTAGGTTTTACATACTGCATGTTCTAGTCAGACTTAGAAAAAGATTATGATGGTTTCATTGTTCCACTTTGCATTCCATTGCTCAATGTGATGACAACTGTTTATTTAGCAGCCTTTCCAAAAAGCTGTCAAACAAATTCTACCTCCCATTCCCTAAAGTAGGCTTGTGAGACATTTTGTGCCTGTTGCTTGATCAATCAGTCTCAACACGCATCAACAGGTCTGTTGCATTATTAGAAAACGTACCTTGGTGGTTTGTTTATGGCAAACAGGATTTTGGAGACATATTGGGCCATATTTTGCTACAGTGGCCATCTAACACAGTTAGCTGTTTGATGTCTTCCCACATCCTTCAGCACCAAAGATTTTCTGGCTCTCCAGTTATTGAAGGTGCAGGCTGATAACGGTACGGTGAAAGGAAATGTGGAATCTGGGAGCTGAATGAACAACAACAATCTGGATTTATATAGCACCTTTTAATGGAGTTAAATATCCCAAGACACTTCACAAGAACATTATCAAACAAAATTTGATACAGACTCGCATGAAATGTTAGGGCAGATGACTGAAAGCTTAATCAAAAAGGTAAGTTTTAAGGAGCATTCTAAAGGAGGAAAGAAAGGTAGACAGATGGGGAGATTTTGGGGGAGAATTCCAGAGCTAATGGCTTTAGCAGCTGAAGGCATGGCTGCCAATGATGGAATGATTAAAATCAGATATGCTCAAAAGGCCAGGATTGGAGGAATGCAGATATCTCATAAGGTTGGAGGAGGTTATAAGGATAGGGAGAGTCAAGGCCATGAAAGAACATGAAAACAATAGCAGCAACTCAACTTATATACATGCATACTTGCATTCGTACGCGGGGACCCGCTCTCTGCAAACAAAAGGGACTGAATCTTCTGGCTGACGTGCAGGTGGCCGAGCCTGCCTGTCTGTCTGTGCTTAAAATGCTGCGCGTGTGCGCGCATCCTGACATCAGCCCGCGGCATCGCAATATTTAGGTCGGCGTGCGCTATGCAGCGCGATGTGTGCCCGCCGTTAATTAAAAGCCTTGTTAAGGCCATTAAGTCTCCAATTGATCAGGATTTTGAGAGGCCGGTGCGACCTCCAGTCCGGCGCACGGGCCCAACAGGCAGGCGGGTAAGTGATTTTCTCACAAACCTCACCCAGTGGCGGGATGAGGTTTGATACCGGAATTAAAAAAGCGTAATAAAGTTTTTTGTGTGTTTCATTAACATGTCCCATCTCGTGTGACATTTTCACATGAGGGGGACATGTTAATGATTTCTTTATTCTATTTTTTATATTTGCCAGCCTTTTAGCAATCTCCCTGAGGTAGCACTTTGCCTCAGGGAGATGTGCGCTCTTCGCACGCCTAACCGAAAGAGCGCACTCTCGCTTTTGGGGCATCCCCCCTCCCCCGCACAGGGAGTGCATAGAGCTTCAAGTCGGTCGGGCCTGCCCGCCCATCAAGGGCAAAATTCTGCCTGAGGAATATGTTCAAACCTTGCACCTTTTTTTTTTGAATTACCCTGGATCTTGGGGTGCCTATACAGTAAGTCCTTTCGAGAAGTTATGCTTGCATTCCTGATAATTGGGACTTTAAGTGAAACAACTTTGTGAATCATGGACTCCCATAGGAATCAATGTTAAAGCTGAAGCTGGGTTCCTTTGGATGTTTCCTGCCCGAACAAGCCAATGTACAAGTTGAAATACTGTACTGTACATGTGCAGTGCTGTGCATTCCTAGCTGGAATAACTTGCAAAATAAAATAAGTCATTGAATATAACAGAAATACTATATACTTTGAAATTAGATAACACTAAATCACCCAAACAATCCGAGTAGCACAGCTTCTCTGTCTCACTCACAACACTCCTGAAACTCAGCTCAGCTCTTTACTTTCTTTGCTTTCCCCCTCCCCCTCTCTCTCTCTCTCTCTCTTTCTCTCTCTCCCTCCCCCTCTTTCCTCTTTGAATGTCTCACTGTCTTTTCCCACTGTTTATCTGCGTCTCTCTCCTTTCTTTCTGTCTCTCTTTCTCTCTCTCTTTCCCCCCTCTCTGTTTCTGTCTCTCTCTTCCAGAGACTGGACCCCTTCGTAACAGTTTACAGGGCTTGGGGTTGAGCCTCTGTCTCATGGGTTGCTGTGAAACAAGCTGGGGGGGGTGGTGATAGAGAGAAAGGGCTGGATGGACCCAGAATAGGAGGGGGGATCTGAGCAAGAAGCCGTGGGGGATTGGCGGGGTGGGGGTGAGCAGGGCGTAAGTAAAAGGTGGAGGTGATGGATGTGGGTGGGGGTGGGGGTGGGGGTGGGGGGCACACAACCACCACCAACACCGCGCCCCCCCCCCCCCAAACCCCGGTTGCTCACAGTTCAGTAGCAGCAGCTTCCTGTCTCCTCCCTGCATTCCTGCTCTCGGGACCATGGCACTTTCTCTCTCCCTGCAGCCTGGGCCTCTGGTGCAGCATCAGAACATGGCAGCGACTGGCTGAGAGTTCAGCAGGAGCAGGGTGGGTGCCGGGCTGGAGTGCTGACGATGTATAATCGAGAAAGGGAACATAAATTGAGAAAAAGTTCAAGGTCCTGAAGAGTAAACGACTTAAACTGGGGCAACTTATAGTAAGCACTTACTGTAGTTCCCTCTTGCTTGCTCCATGGCAACACCTTGGCCAATCAAAGTCAATGTGCCAACCAATCAGCACCCTTTTCTGCTGCAGTATAAATTGTTGTGATCATTTGAAATTTAGCATTCTTGTGTTTGTTTTGATGAGTGTAAAATGAAAATCTTTGGCAACCTTTTCAGTAACATATTTATATCGCATCTTTAACATAATGAAATGTCCAAAGTGCTTCACAGGAGCATTATACTAAACTAAATATTATGAAACATAAAACCGAGCCACATAAGGAGATGGTAGGTCAGATGAACAGATATGGTCAAAAAGGCAGGCTTCAAAAAGTATCTTAAAAGAAAAAAATGAGGTAGAGAGGCAGAGGATTACAGAGCTTGGGGTCCAGGCAACTAAAGGCACAGCCACCATTGGTGGAGCAATTACAATTGGGAATGCGCAAGAGGCCAGCATTAGAATGCACAGGTATCCGAGGGTTGTGGGGCTGGAGGAGATTAGAGGTAGGGAAGGCCAAGCCCATGGAGGAATTTGAAAACAAAGATGAGAATTTTAAAATCAAGACCTCGCTTGACCAAGAGCCAATGTAGGTCAGTGAGTCAAAGGGTGATAGGGGAACTATGGGCCAGTTAGTTGGACATCTGTCATTGGGACAATGTTAGAATCTGTTATTAAGGAGGTAATAGTAGTAGATTTAGAAATTCATGACACAACCAGGCAGAATCTACATGGTTTTGTGAAAAGGAAATAGCATTTGACAAATTTATTCTAGTTCTTTGAGAATGTAGCAAGCAGGGTGGTTAAAGGGGAACCAGTAGATGTATTTAGATATAGATTTCCCAAAGGCACCCGATAAGGTGCCACATAAAAGGTTATTACAAAAGGTAAGAGCTCATGGTGTTGGGGGTGATATATTAGCGTGGATAGATTATTAGCTAACTAGCACGATAAATGGGTTATTTTCAGGTTGGTAACTGTAACTAGTGGAGTGCCACAGGGATCAGTGGTGGGGCCTGAACTATTTACAATCTATACAAATGACTTGTGTGAAAGGATGGCCAAATTTGCTGATGACACAAAGATAGGTAGGAGGGTAAGTTGTGAAGAGTCTACAAAGCATATAGCTGGGTTAAGCGAGTGGGAAAAATTGGCAGATGGAGTATAATTTGGGAAAATGTGAGATTGTCCACTTTGGCAGGAAAAACAGAAAAGCAGAATATTATTTAAATGTAGAGAGCCTGCAACATCCTGTAGTACAGAGGGATCTGGATGTCCTTGTACTTGAATCAAAAAGTCAGCTTGCAGGTATAGCCAGTAATTATGAAGACAAGTGGAATATTAGCCTTTATTGTAGAGGGGATGGAGTATAAAAGTAGGGAAGTCTTGCTACAGCTGTACAGGGCATTGGTGAGACCACACCTATGCCGTTTTGGCTTCCTTACTTAAGGAGGGATATGAAACAAAAACAAAAAATGCTGGAAAACTCAGCAGGTCTGACAGCATCTGTGGAGAGAAAGACTGAGTTAATGTTTTGAGTCCATATGACTCTTCTTCAGAGCTCTTCAATATATAATTAATGACTGAGATGAGGGAAGTGAATGTCCTCTCGCCAAATTTGTGGATGACACAAAAAAAAATCGCTTTCGCTCTGAAGAAGAGTCATACGGACTCAAAACGTTAACTCTGTCTTTCTCTCCACAGATGCTGTCAGGCCTGCTGAGTTTTTCCAACATTTTTTGTTTTTGTTTCAGATTTCCAGCATCCGCAGTATTTTGCCTTTTATCTAAGGAGGGATATACTTGCATTGGAAGCAATTCAGAGAAGGTTCACTAGGCTGATTCCTGGGATGAATGTGTTGCCTTATGAGGAAAGGATTGAGTACGTTGGGTCTATACTCATTGGAGTTTAGAAAAATGAGACGTGATCTTATTGAAGTATATGAGATTCTGAAGGGACTTGACAGATTGGATGCTGAGAGGATTCCCTCGTGAGGGAAGCTAGAAGTAGGGATAACTTGAAAAATAAGGTGTGTCCCATTCACGAAGGAGACGAGGAGGAATTTCTTTTCCCAGAGGGTCGTTGGAATTCTCCTCACTACCCCTGTTCATGTGTAACTCCCCGAGCTTGTGCAAATAAAATTTTGAGGCATTTTATTATGATTGCAGAAAGCAACTGTGGCTGCCTTCAAAAGGAAATTTGCTAAATCTGACAATACTGGGGAAATTATTTATTGTCCGAAGGATAGGATCTGACTTGTGTGATTCCATGTCAAATTTAAATAGCCAGAGATTCAAAGAAAATTTAAAAATTGTGTTTATATAGCACCTTTCACAGACTTAGGAAATCCTAGAGCTTTCCGGCCAATGAAGAATGTTTTGAAGTGTGGTCTCTTTTGTAATGCTCGAAATGCAGGCAGACAATTTTCACACAGGAAGCTCTCATAAACAACAAGTGGTGTCTTGTGGTGTTGATTCATTGTCAGAGATCAAACAAGAAACTGTACAGTAGCCTGAGTCAGTGTTTGCAGGAGAGGAAGCATGGAAAGGATTTGGGAAGGAGCATCAATGAATAGCTTGACTTATCTCACTTCAAAAAGTACACTTCAATTTGCTCAGATTCATTATAATTGAGAGAATAATGGACTGTATTTGTAAAATGTGTGTGTTTGGATGAACAGAAATCATGCATCTATCGCATGTACACAAAAACGTGCACACATGCACATGCACACTATTCTGTCATACTTCCAAAAGCTTAAAGAATTATTTGTCACAGGTATCAGTGGCCTTAAAAATGAACAGTTTAAGAGGAGTGGTACAGTTTATTTTGCCAAAAGCAATAATAGGTATAAAAGAGAATAGGATATAGTGTAGTAGTGTTTGAATAATAGGATATTAATGGGGATTCTGCTACCCTAAAGCCCTATATTCATTCTAACCAGGTTTGCTTTGAACAGGTCTGGCAGCATGTCTGGAGAGAGAAACAGAGTTAATGTTTTAAATCCAAAATGACTCTTCTTTGGAAGGCTCCCGAAGTAGAGTCATATTGGGCTTGAAACGTTAACTCTGCTTCTCTCTCCACAGATGCTGCCCGACCTGTTGAGTTTTTCCAGCATTTTCTGTTTTTGTTTCAGATTTTCAGCATCTGCAGTATTTTGCTTTCACTTTGAACAGGGTGTAGTGCAATGCAACATGAAGAACAAGTGGCAACATCAGTTAAAAGTGCATTTAGTGTTGAGGTTTAGTCAAGACCCAGTTGCAATAAATAAATGCCCATAAATACATTTCATTAGCATTTTTATTTTTCGATCTGAGTATGACTTGTGGCATTAAAAAAAATACAAAAAACTTAAATGGAGTAAAATTCTAATTCTTCAGTAATTTAAATCATTGATTTAAGTATTTTCTGCCTCACATTTAGTCTGCTTCAATGAAGTTTCAATATTTTCTGTTAATATAGACATCAGCCTACACTTGCATGTGCTTGTGCAACATCTATATAGCTACATGTATTTTGGGTTTATATTAAACTAGAAATTTTCAGAAAATGTGCAACATAGTTAAGGTTCATGTAGCAAACTGTGCAACCAAGTTCTCAACAAGTATTTTCCTTTTCCTGACTTAATGATTTTATCCAACAAAAATATTTTGAGTGACCCTGTAAAGATGATGGCTTTGGAGTTTTGTTTTCTGAAAAGGTTCACTGTCACTTACTGATTGAGGTCAGTAGGCTATAAGGTTAATACCCTCAACAAGCTATAGAACAGATAACATTATTTATTACTGTGCTCCACCAAAGGGAGGGAAAGTAGCTTATTTTATTACAGTTAGGTTAAGAAAATAGTAATGCTTTCAACCTACTGACTAGTGTTTTTGAAGGTTGCTAGCATACAAAGAGATTAGAACAAATTGAACGGATGGGCTAAGAAGTGACAGATGGACTTTCAGGTGAGGTAATGCATGTTGGAAAAGGAAATGTGAAGCTCAGACAATGGATGGGTGTCTTCTGGCAAAGACAGAAAGTTAGAAAGATCTGGGTGTGATTATTGACCGTTGACTGAAAGTTTCCATTTGTTCTCAGGCTGATATCAGCAAGACTAAGTACAAAGTACATCTTTTGAAACTAGCTATTAAAAACCTTGTACAATACACAAATTGATTTGTTTCCTCCCTAGCAAAGATGGAAGAAAGAATTCATTTCCCCTTGGTGTTGGGGAACAAGTGATGGTAGGGCACAAGCCAATGATATTTTTCTCCCTTCATTCAAACTTCTTCCCATCTATATCTGCAACTTTTCCAATACCCATCAGCATTTAAAGCTAAACTTAACAGTTTAACTCTCTTCTTTATATCATGGACACCCAATCCATCTACACCTCCACTGCCAATGCCCCCCCTCCCCCCAATTTAAGTCTAAGGGCTCTTCATCTTTTCCTTGGATAATGGTCTAACCAGTACCCATCCATCACTACTCTTTCCCTGCCTGGCTGAACTTGCTCTCACGTTGACCAAATTCTTCTTTAACTTCACTCACTTCCTCCAAATGAAAGGCGTTGCTGTAGGAATCCATGTAGGTCCCAGTTGTGCCTGCCTTTTCATATGATATGTGGAAAATTCTTTGTTTCATTTCTACTCTGGTGCCTCCCTCACTTTTTTTTCCAGTACATTGAAGATTGTATCAGTGCTGTTTCCTCCTCTTGGCCCAAACTGGAAAATTTCATCAACTTTGCCTCAAATTTCCACCCTTCGCTCACCTTCGCCTGGTCCATCCCTTCCCTTCTTTGATTCTCTATCTCCATTTCTGGGGCTAGGCTATCGAGCAATATTGACTATAACTCTTGACTCCTACTGGTACATTGGCTACACTTCCTCACATTTCTTTCCCTGTAAGCATTCTATTCCATTCTTCCACTTCTTCCATTTTCATCATACCTGATATGATGAAGACTATAAGAGCATAAAACATAAGAGCAAAAGTAGGCCATTCAGCCCATCAAGTTCAATGAAATCATGGTTGATCCGATAATCCTCAACTCCACTTTCCTGTCTTCTCCCCATAACGCTTGATTCCATCTCAGCCTTGAACATACTTATCGACCCAGCCTCTACAGCCCTCTGCAGTAAAGAATTCCACAGATTCACTACCCTCTGAGAGAAGAAATTCCTCCTCATCTCTGTTTTAAATGGGTGCCCATTCCTCTGAGATTATACCCTCTGGTCCTAGGCTCTCCCACAGAGGGGGAAACAAATCTTAGCATCTACCCTGTCAAGCTGCCTAAGAATCTTATATAAAAACAAATGCTGGAAATCCAAAACAAAAACAGAATTACCTGGAAAAACTCAGCAGGTCTGGCAGCATCGGCGGAGAAGAAAAGAGTTGACGTTTCGAGTCCTCATGACCCTTCGACAGAACTTGAGTTCGAGTCCAAGAAAGAATTGAAATATAAGCTGGTTTAAGGTGTGTGTGGGGGGGTGGGGGAGAGAGAGAGAGAGAGAGAGAAGTGGAGGGGGTTGGTGTGGTTGTAGGGACAAACAAGCAGTGATAGAAGCAGATCATCAAAAGATGTCACAAACAACAGAACAAAAGAACACATAGGTGTTAAAGTTGGTGATATTATCTAAACGAATGTGCTAATTAAGAATGGATGGTAGGGCACTCAAGGTATAGCTCTAGTGGGGGTGGGGAGAGCATAAAAGATTTAAAAATATTTAAAAATAATGGAAATAGGTGGGAAAAGAAAAATCTATATAATTTATTGGAAAAAAACAAAAGGAAGGGGGAAACAGAAAGGGGGTGGGGATGGAGGAGGGAGCTCAAGACCTAAAGTTGTTGAATTCAATATTCAGTCCGGAAGGCTGTAAAGTGCCTAGTCGGAAGATGAGGTGTTGTTCCTCCAGTTTGCGTTGGGCTTCACCGGAACAATGCAGCAAGCCAAGGACAGACATGTGGGCAAGAGACCAGGGTGGAGTGTTAAAATGGCAAGCGACAGGGAGGTTTGGGTCATTCTTGCGGACAGACCGCAGGTGTTCTGCAAAGCAGTCGCCCAGTTTACGTTTGGTCTCTCCAACGTAGAGGAGACCACATTGGGAGCAACGAATGCAGTAGACTTAAGTTGGGGGAAATGCAAGTGAAATGCTGCTTCACTTGAAAGGAGTGTTTGGGTCCTTGGACAGTGAGGAGAGAGGAAGTGAAGGGGCAGGTGTTGCATCTTTTGTGTGGGCATGGGGTGGTGCCATAGGAGGGGGTTGAGGAGTAGGGGGTGATGGAGGAGTGGACCAGGGTGTCGCGGAGGGAGCGATCCCTACGGAATGCCGATAGGCGGGGTGAAGGGAAGATGTGTTTGGTGGCGGCATCATGCTGGAGTTGGCGGAAATGGCGGAGGATGATCCTTTGAATGCGGAGGCTGGTGGGGTGATAAGTGAGGACAAGGGGGACCCTATCATGTTTATGGGAGGGAGGAGAAGGCGTGAGGGCAGATGCGCGGGAGATGGGCCGGACACGGTCTCCGGGCTCACTTCTTTGGGCAGGAGTCCTCTCCCCATTCAATGGATCCTTTCACCCACCTCCAATATTCTCCCTCCACCTGGACCCCTCCCTCTGGATTCTTATTTTCTCTTGATCTTTTCATTGAGAACTGTCGGCGCGACATTAGTCATCTCAATTTCTCTGCTCCTCTCACCCATTCTAATCTCTCTCTCTGAACTTACTGCACTCCATTCTCTCAGGTCCAACCCTGACATTGTCATCAAACCCGCTGACAAGGGTGGTGCTGTTGTTGTCTGGCGCACTGACCTCTACCTCGCGGAGACTGTGCGTCAACTCGCAGACACTTCCTCCTACCTCTCCCTGGACTATGACCCCACCACTGAACATCAAACCATTGTTTCCAGAACTGTCACTGACCTCATCTCCTCTGTGGATCTTCCTCCCACAGCTTCCAACCTGATAGTCGCCCAACCTCGGATGGCCCGCTTCTATCTCCTACCCAAAATCCACAAACAGAACTGCCCCGGTAGACCGATCGTCTCAGCTTGCTGCTGCCCCACAGAACTCATTTCTCGATATCTTGACTCCCTTCTCTCTCCCCTTGTCCAGTCCCTTCCCACCTACATCCGTGATTCCTCTTGACACCTTACGTCACATCAACAATTTCCAGTTCCCTGGCCCCAACCGCTTCCTCTTCACCATGGACGTCCAATCCCTCTACACCTCCATTCCCCACCAGGATGGTCTGAGGGCCCTTAGCTTCTTCCTCGAACAGAGGCCCGAACAATCCCCATCCACCACTACTCTTCTCCGTCTGGCTGAACTTGTTCTCACGCTGAACAATTTCTCCTTCAACTCCTCCAAATAAAAGGTGTGGCTATGGGTACCCGCATGGGCCCCAGCTATGCCTGTCTCTTTATGGGGTATGTGGAACATTCCTTGTTCCAGTCCTACTCCGGCCCCCTTCCACAACTCTTTCTCCGGTACATCGATGATTACTTCGGTGCTGCTTCATGCTCTCGTCGGGACTTGGAAAAATTTATTAATTTTGCTTCCAATCTCCACCCCTCCATCATTTTCACGTGGTCCATCTCTGACACTTCCCTTCCCTTCCTTAACCTCTCTGTCTCAATCTCTGGTGATAGACTGTCCACCAATATCCATTACAAACCCACCGACTCCCACAGCTACCTCAACTACAACTCCTCACACCCCGCTTCCTGTAAGGACTCCATCCCATTCTCTCAGTTCCTTCGCCTCCATCGCATCTGTTCCAATGATGCTACCTTCAAAAACAGTTCCTCTGACACGTCCTCCTTCTTCTTTAACCGAGGTTTTCCACCCACGGTCGTTGACAGGGCCCTCAACCGTGTCCGGCCCATCTTCCGCGCATCCGCCCTCATGCCTTCTCCTCCCTCCCAGAAACATGATAGGGTCCCCCTTGTCCTCACTTATCACCCCACCAGCCTCCGCATTCAAAGGATCATCCTCCGCCATTTCCGCCAACTCCAGCATGATGCCACCACTAAACACATCTTCCCTTCACCCCGCCTATCGGCATTCCGTAGGGATCGCTCCCTCCGGGACACCCTGATCCACTCCTCCATCACCCCCTACTCCTCAACCCCCTCCTATGGCACCACCCCATGTCCACACAAAAGATGCAACACCTGCCCCTTCACTTCCTCTCTCCTCACCATCCAAGGGCCCAAACACTCCTTTCAAGTGAAGCAGCATTTCACATGCATTTCCCCCAACTTAGTCTACTGCATTCGTTGCTCCCAATGTGGTCTCCTCTACATTGGAGAGACCAAACGTAAACTGGGCGACCGCTTTGCAGAACACCTGCGGTCTGTCCGCAAGAATGACCCAAACCTCCCTGTCGCTTGCCATTTTAACACTCCACCCTGGTCTCTTGCCCACATGTCTGTCCTTGGCTTACTGCATTGTTCCAGTGAAGCCCAACGCAAACTGGAGGAACAACACCTCATCTTCCGACTAGGCACTTTACAGCCTTCGGGACTGAATATTGAATTCAACAACTTTAGTTCTTGAGCTCCCTCCTCCAACCCCACCCCCTCTCTGTTTCCCCCTTCCTTTTGTTTTTTTCCAATAAATTATATAGATTTTTTTTTCCCACCTATTGAGTGCCCTACCATCCATTCTTAATTAGCACATTCGTTTAGATAATATCACCAACTTTAACACCTATGTGTTCTTTTGTTCTGTTGTTTGTGACATCTTTTGATGATCTGCTTCTATCACTGCTTGTTTGTCCCTACAACCACACCAACCCCCTCCACTTCTCTCTCTCTCTCTCTCTCTCTTCTCCCCCCCCACACACCTTAAACCAGCTTATATCTCAATTCTTTCTTGGACTCGAACTCAAGTTCTGTCGAAGGGTCATGAGGACTCGAAACGTCAACTCTTCTTCTCCGCCGATGCTGCCAGACCTGCTGAGTTTTTCCAGGTAATTCTGTTTTTCTTAAGAATCTTATATGTTTCAATAAGGTCACCTCTCATTCTTCTAAATTCCACTGCATACAGGCCCAACCTACTCAACCTTTCCTCATAAGAAAATCCCTCCATCCTTGAGATCAACCTATTGAACCTTCTCTGGACTGCCTCCAATGCCAGTGTATCTTTCCTTAGATAAGGGGACCAAAATTGTTCACAATATTCTAGGTGTGGTCTAACTAGTGCCTTGTATAGCTTTAGCAAGACTTCCCTATTTTCATACTCCATTCTCTTGGAAATAAAGGCCAACATTTCATTTGCCTTCCTTATTACCTGTTGAACTTGTATGTTAGCTTTTTGGCATTCATGCACAAGGGTTTCAAATCCCTCTGTGCTGCAGCCTTCTGCCAGTCTTTCTCCATTTAAATAATATTCAGCTCCTCTATTCTTCCTGCCAAAGTCCATAACCTCACATTTTCCCACAATATATTTCATCTGCCAAGTATTTGCCCACTCACTTTACGAGCCTATATTCCTCTGTAGACTCCTTGTATCATCCTCACCACTTGCCTTCCCATCTATTTTTGTGTCATCTGCAAACTTGGCGATAGTACATTCACTTCCCTCATCTAAATCATTAATATATAATGTAAATAATTGAGGCCCCAGCTGATCCCTGTGACACTCCACTAGTTACAGTTGCCATCCTGAAAATGCCCTCCTTATCCCAACTCTTTGTCTTCTATTAGTTAGCCAATCCTCTATTCATGCTAATGTATTACACTCAGTACCATGGGCTCATACCTTATTAAATAGCCTTACGTGCGGTACCTTATCAAATGCCTTTTGGAAATCCAAATATATTACATCCCCTTTATCTAACCTCTTGTTACCTCCTCAAAGAATTCTAATGAATTTGTTAGGCATGATTTCCCTTTCATGAAGCCATGCTGACTCTGCTGGATTAGATCATGTATTTCTAAATACTCTGCTATTATACCCTTTATAATAGATTCTAACATTTTCCCAATGACAGATGTTAAGCCAACTGGTCTATAGTTACCTGTATTTTGTCTGTCTCCCTCTTTGAATAAGGGTGTGACATTGGCCGTTCTCCAATTCTCTGGGACTTTTCCAGAATCTAAGGGTTCTTGGAAGATTACTATGAGTGCATCCACTATCTTTGTAGCTACTTCCTTTAATATCCTAGGATGTAATCCATCAGGTCCAGGGGACATATCGGCCTTTAGCCCCATTAGTTTCCCTAGTACTTTTTCTCTAGTGATAGTCATTGTGTTTATTTCTGCTCCCCTTTTTGCCCCTTGATTATTTAGTAATTTTGGAATGCTATTAGTATCTTCTACTGTGAAGACTAAAGCAAAGTATTTATTCAACTCATCTGCCATTTACTGGTTCCCCATTATTATTTCCCCAGCTTTGTTCTCTAAGGGCCTATGTTCACTTTGGCCTCTCTCTTCCTTTTTATATATTTAAAGAAGCTCTTTTTGTCTGTTTTTATATTACTTGCTAGTTTACCCTCAAATTATCTTTATTATTTCTTTGGTAATCTTTTGTTGGTTTGTAAAACTTTCCCAATCCTCTGGCTTACCACAAGTCTTTGCCACATTGTATGTCTTTTCTTTCAATTTGATACTGCCCTTAACTTCCTTGGTTAACCATGATTGGTTTGTCCCCTTCCTTGAATCCTTCTTCCTCACTGGAATATATCTTTGTTGAGAATCATGAACTAGTTTCTTAAACATTTGTCATTATTCATCAACTCTCTTTTCTGCTAAACTCCTTTCCCAGTCCACTCCAGCCAACTCTGCCCTCATTCCATTGTAATAACCCTTATTTAATTTTATCACAGTTGTTTTCGACCCAAGTTTCTCACTCTCAAACTGAATACTAAATTCTGCCATATTATGATAAAAGCCACCTTCCATACCAGTATTTTCAATATGTCTTCCTTTTTCCACAAACAAGGAGCTCCCACTCCGCTTGGTTGACAGTAGCCCTCGGCTTCAGGAGCTTCTGCTCAGAGTCATTGAGCTGGAGGCTGAACTGCAGACATTGCAATACATCAGGGAAGGGGCATGTTACCTGAACACTTTGTTTCAAGAGGCAGTCACACCCCTTAGGCTGAGCAACTTTAGAATTGGTCGATGGTCAGTGACACGAGGGTGTGGCTGTCAGTCAGGCAGGTGTGGGGGATCAGCATGAAGCCCCTGACTTTGCCTGACAGTTATGAGGTGCTTGCCACTGGTGTGGATGAGGAGAAGGACTGGGATAAGCAGACTGACCATGGTACCATGGTGAAAGATGCAAAGAGGAATGTTGGACTGATAGGAGACCTTATAGTCAGGAGGGATAGATACTGCTCTCTGCAACTGTGACCAGGAGCTCAGGAAAGTGAATTGGGAAGAGGAGGATCCAATGACATAGGTAGAACCAGGAACAATGTTATGCTAAGACAATCTGAGGAGCGAGGGGCCAAACTAAAACGTCGAACATCAAAGGTAATCTCTCTGAATTGTTACCTGAGCCACGTGCCAATCGGCATATGGTCAAGCAGATTAAAAAGTCAAATGCGTGGCTCAAAGAGTGGTGTGGGAAGAAGGGGTTTTGATTCATGGGGCACTGGCATCAGTACTCATAGAAGAATGAGCTATTCCCTGGGATGGTCTTCACTTAAACCAGGCTAGGACCAGTATCCCTGGACAGTCATATAACTGTGGACAGGGCTTTAAACTAAGTGGGTGGGTTTGGGGGTGGGGGGGCGGGGGTGGTGAGGGTTTGGGAGATTTAGAAATTCAAAGAGAAAGATTGAAGTATTGGAACAGCATGGAATGGAAGTTAAAAAAATGAAATTAAAGGTTCTTGATTTGAATACGCGAAACATCTGCGATTAGATAGATGAACTCATGGCACAAACAGAGGTAAATGATTTTGACCTAATCGCCATCACAAACACGTGATTACAAGATGAGGAAATAAATATTCCAGGATACACAATAATTTGGAAAGATAGACAGAATGGCAAAGGAGGAGAGGTATCCTGATAGTAAAGGACATTCGTGCAAGAGAACCCAGCATCTGAAGATCATGAAGTAGAATCAGTATGGGTGGAAATTAGGAATAGCATGAGTCAGAAAACACTGGTGGGAGTAGTTTATAGGACCCCCACCCCCCCCCAACCTCTAACAGTAGTTATACCATTGGACAGAGCATTAAACAAGAGGTTGTTGGAATATTGCTGAAAAAAGGGACATGTCAAAGCTTTTCTTCATGCACTCATCAGGAGTCTATGCAAGAATACCAAATAAGGGGAATAAACAATTTATACTGTATGTGTAGAGAGTGATGATTGGTTGGCAAGTGGACTCTGACATGGCATGGCCATGGAGACATGGAGAATGGGTCAGTGGTGGTGATTGACAGTTAACTGTCAAGCATTGTTTGAAATTTAAACCAGGCAGCTTGACCCTGATTGGTTAAGGCATTGCTCTGAGGAATGAATTAGTGAATGGCTGTCACTTATTTTGTTTAGCTGAAACAGGCGCAATATGTGTACATGTTTTTCCTGTCTTCAAAGAACAGGGCCCTGTGTATTAATATATGCAGCTTCCAGTACATGCTTGATGCTGAAATTGGGCACATCAAAGGCATCTTTTAGGATAATGGCTATCCTGATCAGATCATTCCACGCTGAATATCACGTAAACTCATAAACAGGCCTAAGGCCGTCACTTTCAGCTGTGAAAAGTGCCCAGTCTACCTCCGATTACCTTGGAAGGGCAAGGTAACTCAAAAATTTGAGCAACAGGTGAAGCTAGCTGTTTCACGCTGCTACTATGCAGTAGCAACACAAGTGGTATTCACCGCTAACAGGATGCTGCTCAAGCCAAAAAAGACGTTATGCCTATCGGACAAATGAGTAATGTGGTGTATGAATTTCAGTGTCAGTGTGACGTTAGGTATGTAGGCCTTACCTCCCAAAGACTGGCAGATCATTTCAAACAGCATGTCCAGCCACTGTTCGCAATGGACAAGGTACAAACTGTACTCAACCAGCCTGTGCTTGCAAAACTCAAAACAGTGTGTCCAACATGAGATGCATGCCAGGATTGGACAACATTTGCTAAATAATCCTGTGTGCTAAGAATTACGCTGACAGCCAATTTAAGATTGTCAGTCGGGTTTGCAGTGTGGCACATTTGTGTGTACTGGAAGCCATAATACACAGGGCCCTGTTCTTTGTGGACAGAAAGAGCACGTACACACATTGTGCCTGTTGCAACTAAACAAAGTAAGTGACAGCCATTTGCTGACTCATTCCTCAGGGCAATCTATTGACCGATCAGGATCAAGCTGCCTGGTTTAAATTTCAAACAATGCTTGGCAGTTAATGGTTGACACGATGTCATGGATGACACAAAAATTGGTGGGATGGTAAATAGTGAAGAAGAAAGCCTTAGATTACAGGACGATATAGACGGGCTGGTCAGTGGGCTGATCAGTGGCAAATGGAATTTAATCCGGATAAGTGTGAGGTGATGCACTTGGGCAGAACAAACAAGGCGTGGGAATACACGATGAATGGTAGGACCCTGGGATGTACCGAGGATCAAAGGGACCTTGGTGTGCATGTCTACTGGTCCTTTAACGTAGCAGGACAAGTAGATAAGGTGGTTAAGAAGGCATATGGGATACTTGCCTTTATTAGCTGAGGCATAGAATATAAGAACAAGGAGGTTATACTGGAACTGTATAAAACGCTGGTTAGGCCACAGCTAGAGTATTGCATGTAGTTCTGGAATCCGCATTATAGGAAGGATGTAACTGCACTAGAGAGAATGCAGAGGAAATTTACCAGGATGTTGCCTAGGCTGGAGAGTTTTAGTTATGAGGAAAGATTGGATAGACTGGGGTTATTTTCCTTGGAGCAGAGGAGATTGAGGGGGGACATGATTGAGGTGTGTAAAATTACGAGGGGCATAGATAGGGTAGACAGAAAGGAACTTTTTCCCTTGGTGGAGGGATCAATAACCAGGGCGCCTAGATTTAAGTTAAGGGGCAGGAGGTTTTAGAGAGGATGTGAGGAAGAATTTTTTCACGCAGAGGGTGGTGGGTATCTGGAACTCACTGCCTGAAAGGGTGGTAGAGGCAGAAACCCTCATAACATTTAAGAAGTATTTGGATGTGCACTTGCGATGCCATGGCATACAAGGCTATGGGCCTAGTGCTGGAAAATGGGATTAGAATAGTTAGCTACTTGTTTGACCGGCGCAGACTCGATGGGCCGAAGGGCCCTTTTCTGTGCGGTAGACCTCTATGACTATGTCTGTATGACTCTATGACTCTGTAACATAAGTCACCAGCACTGGTGCATTGTCCAAGGCAATGTCTCTACCAATCAGTGTCCACTTGACAACCAATCAGCACTCTCTTCACATACAGGTATAGATTGTTGTTTTTTCTTTATATTGATATTCTTGCATAGTGTCCTGATGAGTAAAAGATGAAAATCTTCGACATATCTCTTTTCTCAGCAATACTGAAGTTCTGTACTACCAAATGACTATAAATTATTGGAGCTTGTAACAAAGTCGATGTAATAATTGTGGGCAACGTTAATCTTCTTATAGACTGGGACAATCAAAGTAGTAAAAGTGGTCCAGGAAATAAGTTTGCAGAATGTTTTTGTGACAGTTTATTGGACCAATACATTTTGGAGCCAATTACGAATAAAGCTATCGTTATAGAGTTAGTATTGTGTAATGAAGCAGGTTTGATTAGTAATGTCATAGTAAAAGATCCACTGGGAAGTAGTGATCATAATACCATTGAATTCTGTGTTAAGTTTGAAAGTAACATACCCCAATCACAAGCAAGAATCTTAAACTTAAACAAAACCAATTAAGGGGCTAAAATCCAACAAGTTCCCAAGAACCTGATGGCCTATATCTAACAACTGTAAAAGAGATAGCTGCAGAGATGGTGGATGGGCTATTTATGATTTTCCAACATTTTTAGATTCGGGAACAGTTCCATCACATTGTAAGTTGGTAAATATTACACCACTTTGCAAAAAAAGAGGGAGAGAAAACGGGTAACTACAGGCCAGTTAGCCTAAGATAGGCTGCAAAGAGATATAGACACGTCTGTGGGCAACAAGATGGCAGATGGAGTATTGTATAGGGAAGTGTGAAGTTATTCACTTTGGTCACAAGAATAGAAAAGCAGAATATTTTTTAAAAGGTGAAAAACTTGTAAGTGTTGATGTTCAAAGATACTTAGGTGTGCTTGTACAAGGAAAGCAGAAAGTTAGCATGCAACTAGAGAAAGCAAATAGGAAGGCAAATGGCATGTTGCAAGGGAATTGGAGTACAGGAATTAAGAAGTCTTGCTACAATTATTCTGGACTTTGGTGAGACCACATCTGGACTACTGTGTGTAGTTTTGGTCTCCGCATTTAAGAAGGCATATACTTGCATTGGGGGTGGCACAGCGAAGGCTCACTAAGTGGTCCCTGGGATGAGAATCTGAGTAAATTGGACCTATATTCTCTAGTGTTTATAAGAATGAATGGTGATCTCATTGAAACATATAAGATTCTGAAGGGGCTTGATAGACTGGATGCTGGTCAGGGAATCTACAACATGGGGACACAGTCTCAGGATAAGGGGCCAAGTATTTATGACTGAGATGAGAAAAAATTACTTCACTCAAAGGGTTGTGAATCTTTGGAATTCTCTATCCCAGAGGGATGCTCCATTTTTGAATATATTTAAGGCTGGGATAGACAGAATTTTTGGTCTGTAAAGGAAGCAAGGGATATGGGGAGTGGGCACAAATGTGGAGCTGAAACTCAAGATGCGCCATAATCGTATTGAATTGTGGAGCAGTCTCAACAGGCCACGTTGTCTACTTATGCTCCTATTTCTTGTGTTCTGTGCCATTTCACACATTTCTGCTCTCTCTTCTCCTTCCTCCCAGAGCTATGATGCTTTCCCCATATCCTTAGTTTCCACTCCGTCAGCCTCTGTATTCAACATATCATCCTAACATGAGGCAACAATCAAACACATCTTCCCCTCCCCTTGCCTCCCCTTTCAGCATTCCAATGGGGGCATTCCTCCATGATAACCTGGTCTACTTCATAATTGTCCCCAATGCCTGCCCCCTGCCCAAAGTATCCTCCCATTTAAGTACAGGAGATGCAACACCTCCTGCCATTTTACCTCCGCCTTTCACATTGACCAGGGCCGTATGCACCCCTTCTGTCTGAAACAGTGACTTACTTGCACTTCTTTCAGTTTAGTATACTGTATTGGCTGTTCACAATATGGTCTCCTCTATATTGGGGAGGCCAAGAACAGGCTGGGCGACTGCTTTGCAGAATATCTCCATTCAGTCCATAAGCGTGAACCCAAGCCTCCAGCTTGTCAATTTAATTCTGTGCTCCACTCCCACTCTCTCTGCCCTCGGCCTCCTACAATGAAGTGAAGCTCAGTGTACACTCAAGGAACAGCAGTTCATCTTTTAAGTAGGCGTTTTACAGCCTTCCAAAATTAACACTACGTTCAACAGTTTCGGGTTATAACCTCCACTTCTTTTTATATTGGACAGCAGCTGTTGCTGATTCTGCTATTTCCATTTATAGCTCCTCTAGCCCCTTCTTTTGTTTCTTGCCCCATTACCATTGTTACAAATATGATTATTAATAAGACTGTCTCTTGAGCTTAAGGTGAAATGGTGGAATGAACAGTTGGTCACCAGAAGCATGTGACCTGCTCTTGATTCTGCCTGACAACAAGCTTGGGTGAAACAAGAACAGGAAATGCTGAAAAAGCTCAGCAGGTTTAACAGCATCTGTGGAGAGAAAAAGCACAGAGTTAACGTTTCGAGTCTGTATGACTCTCCTTCAGATCCATGTGAACTCAAAACATTAACTCTGTTTTTCTTTCTCTCCACAGATGCTGTTAGACCTGCTGAGTTTTTCCAGCATTTTCTGTTTTTGTTTCAGATTTCCAGCATCCGCAGTATTTTGCTTTAAACAAGCCTTGGTTGCAAAGGTTAAGGTGGCCATAGGTTGGTTTACTGGAAGAAGGTACAAGATATTAATACCAATAGATGATGGCAAATCATCTGTGTTGGCTGTAGGTAGGTAGTCTGTTGGTCTCCAAGTCTCTCAGGGAGGTATTAGGAATGTCTGATTTTATAAATGGTTATACTTGAAACTGTCTATTTAATTCCAAGAGATAATAGACTTGGGGGGTGGGGGGTGCGGAGGACAGCTAATTAACATTTCTACCTGCATACAAGGACCATGTGTTTCACATTGTCATGGAGATATGCTTTGAGAGGGAAAGAGCCTACAGCAAGTCATTTTAGTATCAGCTTAGAGAGTTTTCTAAGTATCACTTGAACCTGACCAAAGCAAGCCAGTCTACAAGAACCTAAGGGAGAGAGAAAGAGCAAAGTGATAGAGGAAGCCAGTCTTACACCTGAAGCAGAGAAAATGCTGCCTTTATTATTCACCACTCACAGGTGGGTGGAAGCTTGCATTCAGATTGAAGAGACCAAGTATGTGAAGATTCAAATGAGGCTGGAAGATTTGCCTAGCTTTGACTAGAGGGAGGGATCTTCAGTGTAACCCTTACCATGAAAATCAGTCCAGTGATGAGAAGTTACCCAGCTGGGAAAGGAGAAAGGATGCAAGCCATTGGGAGAAGACAATAGCTTTGGGCTAGTTCAAGGAGAATAAGCCTCCACTTAAGGGGCAGAATAAAGTATAACTGTGATGTGGGATTGTCAGTTGTGTTAAAAGTCACATGGGAGAACTTTTCTGTAGTTTAGAGTATAAATTACCTACTGAATCGTGTTAGCTAATGCTTTTTTTTCAGAC
This sequence comes from Carcharodon carcharias, assembly GCF_017639515.1. NCBI lineage: Eukaryota > Metazoa > Chordata > Chondrichthyes > Lamniformes > Lamnidae > Carcharodon > Carcharodon carcharias. Next base: position 174,926,510 of record NC_054472.1, read on the forward strand.
AGCAGAAGTCTTAAAACTTGAAATATTGTGTGATCTTTTCAGTTGATCACTGGAATCCTAATATCCTAGGAGTTATCAGCCTCTATGGAGATCATAACACCATCTCCTTTTGCCTTCCCCCATCCATTTTCTCATATAATCTTACCTGCTTTCCATCCTGTAACAGACTTTCCCTTTTGTTCTTCCCATCCACCTTCACCACTTTACCCTGCCTCTGTACTTAAAACATCTCTAATTGTACAACTCTAACTTTACATCTGTAACTTTTTCCAGTTCTGACCAAAGATCACTGACCAAAATGTCAATTCTGTTTCATTTTGCACAGATGCTGTCTGACCTGTTGGGTATTTCCAGCATTTTCTGTTTTTTTAAATTTAAGTCCATGATGGAGTCTGACTGGAATAGGCTTGAGAGGTCAAATTGTCTTTTTTTCACTCTGTGTTTATGTTCTTTTCAAACTTAAAAATACTAAATAATATATCAGCATCATCAGGACATTATCACGTTGAAATATTTGGCCATTTGGCTTAGAAGGTATTTTGGATTATCTTAAATTCTGTTGCTTATGATAATTTCAGTCCATAAGGGGTTCAAAGCACAGAGCACACAACTTATTCAGGGGGTGGATTCATTTAATTAGCCGGAAGACCAGGTACAGTAGTTAACAGAATTGTGTTTCCTGCATACCAATTAGTTTGAGATAATTGGGACCGTCCATTACCTACTAGAGATAATTGCACCCGTAATGTTAGAATTAAGTTTACACAGAAACAAACAAAAGCATTAAAAGATCAGAAGTACAGGTATATCTATAAATTCAAACATCTGACACAATCCACGAGGATTTCAAATCATCTTCTGAAGACCGTGTTTCTTATACAATCCAATAAACAGCAAGACTTAATATATGCTGTTTATTTATGGAAGTGGTTTGCTACCTGGTTCATTCCACACAGTTCAATATTCTTTAGCCACAACTGAAATTATGACAAAAAACATGTAATAGTCGAGGATATATTCTGTAAGATTAAAAGACCTCAAAATAAATGCCTAGTAATCAGGCTGAACTCTTATCTGTTCCACAAAGAAGTTCCTGGTTCTCTCCCAACAAATCGGGAATTACAATTGTCTGTATTGAGGATGTGGGCAGCCCCATTGCCGAAGCTTTTTGGAATAATACTTTTTTTGTTTGATTAATTCTCGGGACATTGGCAAGGTTAGCATTTTTACCCTGTTTAACTGAGTGACCCTGAAATGACCTTTCAATCTGATCACATTGGTGCAGGACTGGAGTCACATAGACTTGGTTTCCTGCCTGAAAAGGAAATGAGTAATCAGTTAGAGTTTTGCAACAACCACAGCCAATTTCATCATCTTTTTTGATGCTAGCTTTCTATTTCCTTTTTTTAAACTGAACTCAATTCTCAAACTGCCGAGGAACACGATGATCGCAAGACAATACCCAATAGTTTTGCATGAGTTCCATAGTTTAGGAAGTGAGAAAGAGGTAAATTAAGAAATTAGAGGCCTATTATTCTAATGTCTATTATTAGGGATAGAGTAACTGAACACTTGAAAAAACATGAGCTGATCAAAGAATGGATTTATAAAGGGTAAGTTTTTTTTTTTATTCGCTCATGGGATGTGGGCATCACTGGCTAGGCCATTATTTATTGCCCATGCCTCACTCAGAGCACATTTTTTTAAAGAGTCAACCACATTGCTGTAGGTCTGGAGTTGCATGTAGGCCAGACCAGGTAAGGATGGCAGATTCCCTCCCCTAAAGGATGTTTGTGAACCAGATGGGTTTTTACAACAATCGGCAATGATTTCGTGGTCATCATCAGACTTTAAATTCCAAATTTTTATTGAAATCAAATTTCACCATCTGCCATGATGGGATTCGAACCCGGGTCCCTAGAGCATTACCCTGAGTTTCTGGAATACTAGTCCAGTGACAATACCATTATGCCACTGCCTCCCCTTAATATTTAATGAACTTAGTTGATTTTTTGAGGAGGTCAATAAAATGGTAGAAAAGGGAGCCTCGATGGATGTCATGTATTTGAAGTTCCAGAAGTTATTTGACAAGGTTCCGCATAAGAGACTGTTAAGATGTCTCTTGTAATGAAAGCACAAGGAATTAGAGGCAGCCTATTGACATGGGTGTGAACTTATTTCAAAGTTAGGAGATGATGATGGGTGTGTACTACATTTGCCAGAATCTTGTGCGCTTGCTGGTGGTGAACTTGGAGTCGAGACAGGCATGTAATTAGATGGGATGGTGGCATATCAGAACCCCACCGCCTTCCCATCTCCGCTAGAATAAAACTCTGGGCGGGAAGGCCAATAGTTGACCACCTTGACTCGCTGCCAATTGAGGCCCTTAAATGGCCAATTAATAACCACTTAAGGGCTTCATCCCACTGTTGCTGGCATTAACCCAGTGGCGGGCAGGCCCATTGCCATGTGGTGTGCATGGCAGCTATAACCATGCGGCCAGCTTGTCACCTCCTGAGGCGGGGTGGGGCCCCTTGATCAAAGTTACTGAGTGCCTGATTGAGGAACTTAACATCAGGAAAGGGGGAGCCCACTGAGAGCCAGCCCCCCTGCCCTTGCTGCTGATCCCCCTCTACCTCTATCATGACCCCACCCCTCAGCACCCCCACATTACCTAAATGTGGCCAGAGTCACTCCATGGTGCCTGTCCTTCCAGCAGCAACCACAGCATTCCCAGTGGCGTTGCTGCACACAAAGTCTCTGATTGGCCGGCAGCTCTCGGTAGCAAGACTTCTGCCCCTAGGCTCTTGCTTCTAGGAGAAGGTCGTTGCCACTGGCCTTGTCTCCACCTGATTGGTATGTGGTTCAGTGTACCTTCCTGAAAAGAGGCAGCACGGCTCAAACAAGACCCCTGACACCTCAACGAGATTCCACCTGTGGTGTTCCCAGAAAGCTGCCCTGTAGCATCAGCTTTTCGCTACATTTATAAATGACTCAGATGATCGAATAGAGAGGCAAATCTCCAAGTTTACCAACAATACCAAGTTAAGTGACACAGTAAGTAGAGTAGGTAGAAGCAAAAAATTGATTGTATGCCATTTACGACAGTTTTGCCAAATGTTGGGAAATGTGGACGTTAGAGAGTTCAGAGTATTTTCTAAATGGCAAGAAGCTAGGGACTGTGGTGGAGCAGAGAAATTAAGGGCTTCAAATAAAGAAATCACTAACTGCTAGTGGGCAGTTACAAAAAAAATCAGCAAGTTAGATTTTTTTCTCTCTGCAGGATACAAAAGGCTGGAAGTTAGGTTACAGTTATATAAAGCTCTGGTTAGACCCCATTTAGACCCCACTACATTCTGTTCTGGACACTGCACCTCAGATATATTGACCTGAGTTTCTGGTCAGTGGTGAACGAATGGTGCTGACCTGTCATTACACCTACATTTGCCCAGACTTCCTACGTGTTTTTATAATGGAACTTATGATGATTAGGAATCTGTTCCAGTGCAGCACCCTCCAGAGGGGATCTGTGTGAAAAAGGCAGGCTATGCTGCATTTCCTTAACCAATCGGAATCAGAAGAACCCTTTCTAAAGCACGGAGCATCTGAACCAGGAAATGTAGGTTAGAATATTTAAATGAATGTAAAATCATGTACAGAAAGCAAAACGGATGCAAATGAAGGAAGGATTAAGAGAGAAAGGTAGTAGAGTCAAAGATTAATTTTTAACCATTTTTATAATGTTGCAATCCCAATTGATGTTACAACTGGACGAGTCCAATCCCAGGAACCTGGCTTGATAGATCCTAATTTCTATTTTTTGTTTAGATACATGGAGAGTGGCTACGGAACAGATTCACCGAAGTCAGTTGATGACCTTTTAACAAAAGAATAAAACATTTATTGAACAAGAAAAGATGAACTATATTACAATACTCCTTTACTACAACTATACCTGTTTTTTTAAATCATTCACGGGATGTGGACTTCGCTGGCTGGGCCAGAATTTATTGCCCATCCCTAGTTGCCCTTGAGAAGGTGGTGGTGAGCTGCTTTCTAGAATTGCTGCAGTCCATGTGGTGTAGGTACACCTACAGTGCTGTTAGGAAGAAACTTCCAGGATTTTGACCTAGCGACAATGAAGGAACAGCGATATATTTCCAAGTCAGGATGGTGAGTGGCTTGGAGGGAACTTCCAGGTGGTGGTGTTCCCATGTATCGGCTGCCCTTGTCCTTCTAGGTGGTAGTGGTTGTGGGTTTAGAAAGTGCTGTCTAAGGAGCCTTGTTGAGGTCCTGCACTGCATCTTGTAGGTGGTACACACTGCTACCAGTGTGCATCGGTGGTGGAAGGAATGAATGTTTGTGGCAGGGATGCCAGCCAAGCAGGTTGCTTTGTCCTGGATGGTGTCAAGCTTCTTGAATATTGTTGGAGCTGCACTCATCCAGGCAAGTGGAGAATATTCCATCACACTTTTGGCTTGTGCCTTGTCGATGGTGGACAGGCTTTGCAGAGTCAAGAGATAAGTTACTCGCTGCAGGATTCCTAGCCTCTGACCTAGTGATTTTGGAGGGAAACTATGAAATCAGTTAGTCCCAGGGCCAATCTTTTAATATAAAGGCAAAATACTGCAGATGCTGTAGATCTGAAACAAAAACAAGAAACAGAGCTCTGAAGAAAAGTCATACGGACACGAAACATTAACTTTGTCTTTCTCTCCACAGATGCTGCCAGACCTGTTGAGTTTTTCCAGCATTTTTTGTTTTTGTTACAATCTTTTAATACATCATTTCAAAAATCTGAGGTATTATCCAGACATTTTAGACAGGTTTACACCTTGTTTATAGGCAATAACAAACTAAGGCTACCTCTCGGAGGCAGCAGTATCCCTGAACCTGTTATTTATTCTTTAAACTTAGGGCTCCACAGCAGAAGGAAAGCAAAATGTCTGTTCCAAATGTAGCCAACAGTTTTAGCTTAACTGCACAATGTTTGTCCTAGCTGGACATTAAATATGCAAAGATTTAATAGAAATGTCATACTGTAACTTAAAATGAGACAGAACCTTGCCTCTATCACTGTCATTCCGAGTAATAATATGCTACTATCCTGTTGGGAGGGTACAATTCTAATGAAGGTTCAAGAAATTCACACTCTATCATTTTTTGCTGAAGAATTCAGAAAGACAGATTTGGATGGACTCACTGCAACGAGTAGCTGGGCTGTGCAGACCAGCAAGGTCCCAGGCTGACCACCCCGCCCTGCAGATCTGTCCTGTTTGCTGCTCTTGAATGGAATTTCCTCGACATTTGTCTTCAGTTCCTACGGTGGTGGTGGGGAGGACTGGTGGTGATGTGGGGGTGGCAGGGAAGTGGTGGTGGTCATGTCAGTCATGATTCCCACTGGCTTCTCTCAATCTACCTTCCTAGAAGTTCAATTTGAGAGAATTAGAATGGGAAATTACGGGGTGTTTGCTCATTGGTGAGCAGTCTACCTTTTACAGTTATGGCTGTACCAAGCACTCCCAGGTCAGATAAAACACAGAAACACCCTATATGACCATCTTTTGGATGGATCTTTTGGATCTTTTACTGAAACTTCCACCTTATTACTGAATTGCAGATAGTTCTCTGCTTCTGGCACACACCACCTGAGAGCTAATATCATGTTACTTAGCAGGGGTTGGAGAAGAAGACTTTCCACTTGCGAGGTAAAAGTATGCCCAATAAAATACATCATTAAGTCTTGATCGACTCTCTTTAAAATATTTATTGGCTTTTAGGTATTCAGACAACTGTCTCTGGTCACAGAGTGGAAATGGGCAGTCACTCTGCTTACTGTGCTGCTACGTTCCCATTTTCTTGCCTTGAACAGAACGTAAGCTACAATTGTGCCTCTGTAGGCTATCTTATGTACACTTGTTCTTCCAAAATAAACTGTACCCTGATGGATATGATAAACACTATGGGTTGAAGCCAAAAATGTTGGAATTTAAGGTCTGGATAAAAGTCATATGCTTGGGTTGTCTCCAACTTAAAATAGAAGCTGGTGTTATGGCAGTCTGGATATTTTTAAGTATTATAATAGAAAAGTGTAATCCCTGTTCATAATTAATGGACAATAGGGGGGGCTTAATGTTTCCCTGATAGATTCCAGAAGATGTTTTGGTTCACGAGTGTGTCACTTTTTTATAAAGCAAGTAAAACTAGATTAGCATGGATAATTTTAAAATACATCGTTCATAGCAAGTCAAAATATATTAAATTCATTGTAGTTTATAAATGCCAGGTAAATCATATAATTATACTCTGCTTATTTTGGTGTGTGTATGTACAAACTTATAAATCAAATAAAAGAGAGTACCCTCTGATAGCAATTCATGTTGAATTCTATTTGGAAAGTATTATACCCACTACCCTTCTGCAGTCGAGAGCAAGTATGTGTTTTTGTGGTCTAGTACACTTTGATTAAAGGACAGCTTTCTGGGCGGACAAATCATTCCACCAGTTTATAGAATTACATAGAGTTTACAGCATGAAAACAGCCTACTTGGCCCAATAGGTCTATACTGGAATAAAAACAGAAAATGCTGGAAAAGCTCAGCAGGTCTGACAGCATCTGTGGAGAGAGAAACAAATTTAATGCTTTGAGTCCGTATGACTTTTCTTCACAGCTAAAGAGCTACTTCCCTTTAGCTCTGAAGAAGAATCATATGGACTCGAAACGTTAAATCCGTTTCTCTCTCCACAGATGCTGTCAGACCTGCTGAGTTTTTCCGGCATTTTCTGTTTTTATTTCAGATTTCCAGCATCCGCAGTATTTTGCTTTGTCTCGGGCCTATACTGGTGTTTATGGTCCATATGAGTCTCTACCTGTTCTATTTACTAAATCTCATCTTATTGACATGTTCTTCAATGCATTCATTTGACACATACCAAGTTTCTTGAAAACGTAACTTACTGGTCAGGAATTAAGATTTGAGAGAATTATAGACCAGAATTTTCTGGGACCATTGGTAAAGGGCTGGGAGGTGGAAAGGCTGGTAAAATGTGCAAGAGATGTTGAGGAGTGCCACCTCGCCACTTTGCCACTGATGAGAAAGGTGACAGATGAGCCACTCACCAGAAGCTCAAATCAGTCACCTAAGTTGCCATTTAAGGGTGGTCTCCTACCTCAGCTGGCATTTTGCTTGTGTCAGCTAGGTCTACCACCACATGGGGCGACCATCCAGTGAAACCTGGCGGCCTCCCACGGGTTCTGGGGTGGGGGAGCCCGACTTTATTGGCATTTCACAGCCAACAAAGCAGCCCACCGAAGGCAATAACTGCCCCCTGTGGCAACAGCGCCACCTGCCCTCTGCAAACCCTGCCTTCCACCCCCCCATCTTGCTGTAGCCTGCCTGGCCCCTGCGAACCCAAGCCAAACTTGCCTGTCTTCAAGGGTGCATGGCCATCGATGCACCTCATCCTCCAGGTGCAGCCCAGCAATGGCCACGCCTGGCAATGGCACTGCGGAGCTGCTGGCCCTCCGATTGGCCTGGCATCTCTTGGGGGTAGTTCACTGTCCTTAATAGGACAGCAGCCCCGGTGGCAGCCACTTTAATTGGCTATCTCCAACCAAATGAAGCCCTGGGCCCCATTCCCCCCACAGCAGGGTTTCTCCCTACTTTCCCACCCCCGTGGGGAGACCGCTACTTCCTCCACAGAATTCTACCCATAGTCTTCATATAAGTGCTTAAATAAAGAACATTCATATGGTAGTTTATGTCCTCCAAATAGTCAAAGCTTCACGTCAAATGGGTTATCTTTGAAATTGTAGTCAGTCTAATGTAGAAGAACATAAAGACCAATTTGTACACAAGGCCCAACAACCGCCGGTTGTGATGAATGAACAGTTAAGCATTTTTTGGTGGTATTAATTTGGGGAGAGATGCTAGCCACAGCACAAGAAGAACTCCTAACTGTTCTTCGAATGGAGCTGTAGCATCTTTTAATGGTCATATTGAACATTAACAGGGGTCTCAGTGTATGGACTCATCTCAAACAGAGCATCTTGCCTTCTGAAGTAAAAATTCAGATCATATGCTGACGTCTTGGATTGGGGCTTGGAAATGGTGCAAGCGTGACCATGGAGCCAAACAGGCACATTTTTCTATTGTGTAGAGGGAGAAAGGAGGCCCTGTTCCTTTTGGTATAATATCACGCAGTTCTGCCAGGTACTATTTTAACTTTATTTACACTATTGTGTATTCCTTGGTAAACCCGCTTCACAATTCTCTTCCCCTCACGACACAACCAAAATGATTGACTTTTGTAATATCTACTGGCTATGAAATTATTATGGATATTTAGTATTCATAAATAACTTCACTTATACAGAATGTGTAAAACTGCAGCCTATGTCCAAAATTGCAATCAATCTTTAGTTCCCAATGGACCCTTTTTTGGTTGGATGTTTTTGCAGTAATTATTTCAACAAATTTAAAAAAAAACTTACACTGGAGAAACAGGAAAATTTTTCTAAGACAAAAAAAACACACAACAAATTAGAGATCAAAGTAATAGATTAAAATGATGAACAAATTTCTTATGTAGGCTATAAATAATTTGAGGAAGAACTATTTCCATGGTGAAAACAATATTCTCCAGTGCATCAGAGCAATCAGCGGTCATTTGGAAAGTTACGCCAAGCCAATTTGCAGTGAAGTATAAATATAATGTTCATTAGATGTTCCTTTTATTACGGTGTATGAGAGTGAAGTCAACATACAGTTCTGATTGTATTTAGTTTTGTGAAAAGGGAAATGGGCATGCATTTTTTCATCTACTGTTGGGGATCGGGCGGGAATGCGCTGAATAGAACTAAGTATTCTTACTGCTGGATTCCATTTGGCTTTTCAAATTCAAGATTTTAACTTGAGGTTGTACGCTTGACGTTGTATCTTGATGGTGGGTGTTTGACTTGCTTCATTATTATTTAAAAAAAATAATGTTTACAAACAGACCACAGTAGGCAAATATGATTTTAAAAAAGGATAAAGTTTTAATTTTATGAAGTGTAATAATTTAATAAGTGACATTGACCTTTGAAAATTTTTTTTAAAAAGTTAATTGCAATATTGTGGAGACTTACAGAATTCTGCTTTTCAGTAAGGGTTCAACTTTCTAAATGAATTCGGCTAAGTTGACTGGGCAAAATAGGCAAAAAAATTCTAAATATTATTTGGGATTTCAATTAAATGACTATTCAAAAACAAAGTAATATGTTATTTGATTGGCATTTTAATAAGAAGGCATCATTGGCTGCCATTCAACAGTAACTACACTTCTGAAGGTGCTTCATTTGCTATAAAATGCTTTGGGCTGTGCAGAGGTTTGGAAAGGAGCTGTGTAAATGCCATTGAGGCTGTAAGATCTGGTATTGACTCCCTGAACCTCTCCACTTCTCTGCCCCCCACGGCACCCCATGTCCCCTTCAAGCTACTCCTTAAAACCTACCCTCTGATCAAGCTTCTAGTCACCCATCTTAATATTTCCTCCTTTGGCTCCGTGCCAATTTTTGTCTGATTATATCCCTGTCCTTGAGATGCTTCACTGTGGTAATGGTGCTATATAAATGCAAGTTCTTATTGAAACTGGCCAGAATTTGTAAGTGATGGAAACATTTATTTACTCCATGTTTAGTCTTTAACTGTACAACTGACCTGAATCTGTCCTTTCTGATTCTGTGGTTAAACAATGTGGAATCCGTATGTAATAGCAATGCAACAATTCTAGGATACTCTTCAAATGATGAAAGTGGATATTAAGCAATATAATTTGAATTGTTGCAATTCCTAGTTAATTTATACTCTTTGTGGGCCTTATGGCAATGGTTTATGCCTCTAGTCATCCTTATTTCCCAATACCTTTTTTGAAACTGTTTTATCACTTTGCCTGACTTGGTGTCTTCCACTGAGCATTCTGGCTTCCAGTTACTCACCTTTAAGCCAGTCATTCTATTTTCTCCAAATGTTCCTGACAAAGTATTTACCTTTTGACATATTTTGTGTGTAATTTTACCTTACCTTCTTGGCTGGTGGTCTTTCTTCCCTGATGCCATCTGTTCTTGGGTTACTCTGATCCAAATTATCAATATCCACCTTTGTATAACCTAAAATCTACTATGATTGTCTGCCTAGTTTAACAAAAATGCAAATGGGTGTGGTACAAGGGAAAGAATATTATTGAACCACAAGAGCTTGCATTTATATAGCGCTTTTAATCAATGTAATGGCAGGCATTAGGGTACTCAAGGAATGTGTTTACATGAGCTAAATGGCCTTGTCTTTTCCTGAGTTCTCATCTTCTGTAATATACCTGACCCATGTCATTAGATGACCTTAACTTGTTTTCAATACCACCAATCGTTTTCCCTCAGATAATTAAAAGCTTAATATTGGAAATGTACAGCAAGTGGGTAAATATCTGAAGAAGATTGATGAACATTATATCCAAAAATTAAACTTAAATTCTGATAAATGTATCATTTCCTTTTAGTGACCACTCTGTGTTTGGCATCCATTTAAACTAATGCAGCCATTATAGCTGAAGCAGGCACCAACAGCATTGTGAGTGATGTGGTGGATTCTCCTGTTGCTTCGACAAACGAGTGTTCAGCAAGGAAACCAGTTTTTCACCATTTGAGTGTTGTTAAGCAAGATCTTGATTTGTGGATCTGATTGCAAATATTACATATAAAGTCACTGGAGAGGTGGGTGAGGGCACTAGCTTTGCAGCATGCTTGTTTGTCCTATATGTCTGTTCGCTTTAAGCATTGAGATCACTTGATGACAGAGTCTTCTCCATTTGGATCTGTCCAGGGTTGTTTATTCCCATCTAGTAGGACCCAGATTACAGGCTCTGAGATTGACTTTCAGAATGTCTTTGGATCTGAGTTTAGGATGTCCTATGGTGCAGGTTGTCGTGCTCGGCTGGCTCTAGAATACTGCCTTTGCTGAATTGTGAATGAAGAATGTTAAAATAATGCCACCTCCCTCTTATTAGGCAGGTTATAACTCACCCGTAGCTTCTCCTCTCTTGTTGTCTACGACTTTTTAAGTGCCTTAAGCTCCTATCGACTCTGGCCTTTTGTGCTTCCATGCCCTCTCTCCACACTTTTTGCTCCACCGTTTGATAGCAGTCATCAGTCACATCAGCCCTACCCTCTGCAACCTTTCCTAACCTTTTCTCCTCTTGCAACGTTCAAAACTCACTCTGAAAACCCACCTTTTAATCTAATCTTTTAGTCATTCTTCCATAGGTCAGCAGTCATTTCCCTTAACCGAGTCATTATTTTTCCTTCTTTTTGCCCTGTATCTTAAATAAAGCACTTTGGAACATTTTCTATTTAAAAGTTGTTGGTTAGTGGTCTGCCAACCTATGGGACTTGCACAAGTGAATGATCAACTTTATAGATGTGTGTTAGGACAAATGAGAGAAACTATCTGGAACTGACTTGCTCTAAGTCCACAGTCAAATTCCCACCAAGAGGTAGTACAAAAACTATTCTCCATTTGTTCTTGGCATATTCCAAATTTGGCATCAAATTCACATTGCATAGGTATACATTTTGGCGCTGCAACACAACACTCTCAGCAAAAAAAAGTGGAATTGTGGTAAAGGAGCCCTACCTAATGGATTTACTCCACTTGTTACAATTATGAGGTTGATGATATTGTTATGTTTTGGAGCTGTTTTTAATCTACGATAAACCAGAGAAGGTTATGTGACCTGTTCTTATGTCTACTTGACAACAGGCCTGTGGCAGTTAAAGATAAAAAGAAGGCCCAGATTGTATTGCTGGGGTTGTGACGTAAGGTGTTCATGGTTGGAGACAATGGCGGCAGTCTCTTGAGTTCGCAATGGGTAGACTCTAGGACTCCCAAAGTCCCAGAAAGGTGTTGGGGAAAGTATCAGGTTATAAACAGTTGTTCTATAAACTGTCTATTTACGTCTAAGATGAAAGAGACTTGGGGTCAAGCATAACTAATCAGCATTTCTACCTAGATGCTAATATATTTCATGTTGCCATGGGGAAGAGCGCAGAGGATGCCATTTTTGAGATCAGGTTACAGGTTTCCGTACAAATCAATGTATATCATAGATAGAGTTTTGTGTGGGTCAATATAGAGAAGAGTCTTGGCTTTGCAAACTGCCAGGTGTGCAACGGAAGAGACACATCCTGCAACCATCTAAAGACTTTGAGAGATTTGACCTGGCCTGGCTAGAAGGCCAAATTCATCAGGAAAAGCTTTACTGCTGGCAGTGGATTTAGGAAACTCTCCAAAAACTAAGGGAAGCACCTGGAGGAGGTCACTCAAAGTTATTACATGGCAAAATGGGGAAACATTACCCCATTGGAAGCTGAAGCAACTGTGGACTATTTGCTATAAAGACTGTAATTCTGTGGGAGAGCATGATGTGCGATAAGGATAAAAGAGGAATGTTCCTTTTATGGTTTAAAGTATAAGTTGCCTACAAATGTAGTGTTTAGTTAATAGCGTAGTTAATGGCCTTTTTAATCGTTAGTTATAGTAAAAATCCTAAACCTTGTGTCATCCTTTTTAGCAATTAACTGGAAGTTCAAATTTCTTTTTAAACATTATCCATCTCAACAGGGATTGTAACACACTGTAGACTGCTTCTGTGGCAGAGGTCACAGTGGTATTTAAAATAATAAACCCTGAATTTCACAGGAATGAAAGCAGCAGAAGATCTATTCTTTGGTATGTCTCCCAATCTACAATTCCAACCATTGCCTACCTCATTGGGCTGCTAAATGCTCTGAACTTGTTATATCAGGTTAGTTTGATCCCTCTCTATCTCTGTGACACCCTAAACCCTCCGAGGACTCTGCATTCTTCTGATTTTGGCCTCTTGTGCGCTTCTGATTTGCTTCATCCAGCCAAATGGCGATTGTGCCTTCAGCTCTTTGCCCATTGTTGGAATGTAACGAAATGTGGCAGCTAATTTGTGCAGTAAACTCCTACAAATAGTAATGTGATAATGACCAGATAATTTATTTTAGTAATGTTGGTTGAGGGATAAATATTGGATAATAGATACCTCTGCCATTCTTCAAAATAATGTCACATTCACCTGGGAGAGCAGACAGATTTATGTATGAAAGACAGCAATTCTGACAGTGCAGCACTCCCTCACTGACCCTTCAAATGTCATCTTAGATTTTCTGTCCAAGCCTCTGAAATTGGATTTGAACCAACAATATATTGACTGGGAGGTGAGGGTGCTACCATAGAGCCACAGTCAGCACTTTAACCTGCCCTCTAGTTTCATTCTCATTGTGTATAAGATGACACATAATCATGTTGAATTTTACCATATTGAAGGAGTTGTTGATTGGACATGCAGTGGGGAGGTGTCTGCCTGGTGTTGAGTCTCAGCTTTTGCCTCTTGTGTCTAGATTGCCACCAGGACAGGTGTGAGTGGACAAAGGTTGGCGTAGAACTGCCAGCCCTCCAGGACTGCCATGAAGTCTTCAGGAATTTTTTTTTTAATGCTCCAGAATACTGCTGTGAGCGACCCAGAAGCAAAATTCGAGAGGGATTGAAAAAAAATTGTTGCCTTCATTTTCATTTTTGGCCTTCTCTTAGTTACAAAAATATTGAAGATGGCAAAAAAAAAAGCTGTTGGGCTGGGTGATGCAGCAGGGAGGTGGAAGTTAATATGATTTAACCATGAAGAAGATGCCTATGGCAATCCTATGTTGGAGTGAGGGGGGGGTGGTGGGATAGCTTGTGCTGAGTGATGGAAACTGTCGCATAAGAGCGTGAGGCTGTGGAAGGGGAGGGAAGCAGGGGATCCAGGTAAACAGTGGAAGAAAGGATGTGGACCAACTTTTCTTATACCAACCATTAATAAAATCTCCTTTCATTTCCAATTTAAAAGCGCTTTTCTTTTGGAGAAAAATAATAATAGTGATATTTGGTGATCATCGTAAGATTCCTCTCTGAGCAGCTGCAGCACCAGCGCATCCAGGAAGTTGTCTAGACTTAAAACCATGGAAATAACAGTTGGCAACATCTAGTCCTAGTGTCAGTTGATGGTGACTGTATAGAAAATTTTTCTAAAATGAATAACTGCTTTGCATTTTACTCCACTGGTATTCAAATAGCATCAAGAATATTCTGTCACAATGCCCCACTGTTAATTTTCAATGTTCTAGCCTTAACACACAATTGCTCAGGATGAATTTACAGTAAATATTGGAATTGACCAACGTAATGTTGAACAATACTCATAACTAACATGAGTAAAATTATAAGATTTTTCTTAACATCCCATGTCATCTGGAGGTCATTCAAGGGGAAAGCAATTGTTTATTTTATGCATTTGTGACTATATATACATCTTGGAATATAGGAACAGGAGTATGTCTTTCAGCCCCTCAAGCTTATTCCGCTATTCAATTAGATAAAGGTTAATCTGAATCATAACTCCATTTACCCTCCTTGGTTTCGTATCCCTTATTAGCCTTGCTTAACAAAAATAGCCTCAACAAACTTTTTGGGGGAAAGGTTTACAGACTGAAGAAGGGCTTCCTGACATCGCCCTGAACATCCTAGCTCTAATTTTAAGATTATGCTTCCTTTGTCTGGATTCCTGCACCAGAGGAAATAGCTTATATTTATCTACCCTTTCTAATCCTTTAATCATCTAAAATAAAATGTAATTGCTAAAATTAGCAATGTCGATTGGAAAAAAAAATCACCTATGCTTCCACTTGTGCCTTCAACAAACATTTACGTAGCATCATGTAACTTAGGAGCAGGAGTAGGCCATTTGGCCCCTTCAGGCCTACGCTGCTATTCAATTAGATCATTGTTGATCTTTTATCTCAACACCATTTTCTCAGACTATCCCCATATCCCTTGATATCTTTAATAACGAGAAATCCATCGATCTCAGTCTTGAATATACTCAATGAGCCTCCCCACCTTCTGGGGTAGAGAATTCCAAAAATCCACCACCCTCTTAAGTGAAGAAGTTTCTTCTCATCTCAGTCCTAAATGGCCTGAATCCTATTCTGAGACTGTCTCCCTTGGTTCTAGACACCCAAATCAGGGGAAACATCCTTCTTGCATCTACCCTGTAGAGCCCTGTGAGAATTTTGTATGCTTCAATGAAATAACCTCTCATTCTTAAGCTCGAGAGAATGTTGGCCAGTCCTGCTCACTGATGCTCAGTTTGCCAGGGTCACTCAACTCCTGCCCTCATTACAGCCTTGGTTCAAACATGGACAAAAGAGCTGAACTCTGGAGATAAGGTGAGAGTGACTGCTCTTGACATCAAGTCAGCATTTGACAGAGTGTAGCATCAAGCAGCCCTAGCAACACTGGAGGCAATGAGAATTGGGGAAAACTCTCCACTGGTTGGAGTTATACCCAGCACAAAGGAAGATGGTTGTGGTTGTGGGAGGTCAATCATCTCAGTACCAGGACATCATTGCAGGAGTTCCTCAGGGTAGTGTCCTCAGCCCAATCATCTTCAGTTGCTTCATCGAAGACCTTCTTTCTATCATAAGTTCAGAAGCTGGGATGTTCGCTGATGATTGCATGATGTTCAGCACCATTTACGACTCTGTGGCTACAAGAGCAGGTCAGAGGCTAGGGATCCTGTGACGTGTAACTCACTTCCTGACTCCCCAAAGTCTGCCCACCATCTACATGGCACAAGTCAGGAGTTTGATGGAATACTCTCCACTTGCC
The DNA here is from genome assembly GCF_017639515.1 of Carcharodon carcharias. Taxonomy (NCBI): domain Eukaryota; kingdom Metazoa; phylum Chordata; class Chondrichthyes; order Lamniformes; family Lamnidae; genus Carcharodon; species Carcharodon carcharias. The sequence goes on from NC_054472.1 coordinate 174,942,277, forward strand.
TGGATGAGTGCAGCTTCAACAACACTTGAGAACCTTACACCATCCAGGACAAAGCAACCCACTTGATTGGCACCCCATCCACAAACATTCACTCTCTCCTCCACCGAAGCACCTTAGCAGCAGTACCATCAACAAGGTGCACTGCAGGAACTCACCAAGTCTCCTTCAACAGCATCTTCCAAGCCCACGATCTCTACCATCTAGAAGGACAAGGGCAGCAGACACATGGGAATCCCACCACCTGGAAGTTCTCCTCCAAGTCACACACCATCCTGACTTGGAACTACTTCACTGTCGCTGGGTCAAAATCCTGAAACTACCTCCTTAACAGCACGGTTGGTGTACCTACACCACATGGACTGCAGTGGTTCAAGAAGGCAGCTCACCGCCACCTTCTCAAGGGCAATTAGGGATGGGCAATAAATGCTGATCTAGCTAGTGACGCCCACATCCCATGAATGAATTTTAAAATGTCTCCTTGTAAGACAATCCTGCCATCCCAGGGATCAGCCTGATGAATCTTTGTTGCACACTCTCCACGGCAGGTATGGAGACCAAAACTGTATACAATACTCCAGATGCGCTCTCGCCAAGGCTCTATACAATTGCAGCGAGCCATCTGTACTCCTGTACTCAAATCCCCTTGAATTAACGGCCAACATACCATTTGCCTTCCTAACTGCTTGCTCTACCTGCATGTTAGCTTTCAGCAACTCATGAACAAGGACACCCGGATTTTTTTTTAAACAATCTCTTTGCATCTCAAATGGCTTTTTGGCTTGATATACACTAAATGGTGATTAACTCGAGTGTTACGTAAACAATTAATAGAGCATTGCTTTGTTTCTTAATAAATCCTATCAAGAAGGTGAGGATCACTAGTTGTATTTTTTTCATTTCCCTCAGGTAGGTTGTACAAGTAATTTCAGGATCAGAAACACATTGGTAAAAGGAAGTAGACTAAAATCTTTGTGTTAGTCATAGCTGTGATTCTAACTCTGGACAATCTAAGTGGGAGATCAGCAGTTTCCTGTCATGAAAGAAACAGATCATTTTATTTAATTTAAAACATGAAACGCAAATTAAATGTAGTTAAGACTCATCGAATGCTGTTCAATTGAGTGACCAAATATCAAGTTCAACTTTCTTGCCTCCATCAGCTTTCCTAACTGAGTTCCACCCAGCTTACTAATTTTTTCCATGAAAATCACCAGCTGTTCGCTCCAGTTCCTCTTTCTAACCACTTAAAAGACTTCCTCCTTAGTCCAATGATTGTCAATATTATCAATCTGAATCTAGCACAACTTTCATATCTTTCAAAACTGCTATTACTAACCTCTCAAAATGCTACGTCTCCTCCCTCATTCTCTTTAACCTTCCCCCCCTCTCTAAAGTCCTTGCACAAGTAATTTCATTTATAATCATGTACCCAACTCTCTCATTATTTCCTGTTAGAGACCCACCAATCAGGCTTCAGCGCTGCTCACACTGCTAAAACAGCCCTGTTCAAAGACTCAAAACTTACAGTCTCAGTTTTAATCTTTCCATTGTTGAGATAGACATTGTTGGCATAGACAGCTTAAATGTTCATCTGCTATAGGGAACCTCCATGACACTACTTTTTCATGGTTTAATTCTCAATTGTTACATAATTGACATTTCATCTTTTAAGGTTTCTCCTCTGTTGCCTGCAGAGTCACCTCTCAAGGATCCCAAGGCTCATCTTTTCCAACTCCTTCCTCTTCATTTGTATTTTGTAACTCTTTCGAGTACAAACACGTTTTCCATCTGTTCCTATTCAGATGAAGTTACATTGTTTCATAGTTTGCCATTGTGAGATTTAAACTCTTGATCTTGGGGTTACAAGCCCAGTACCATAACCACTTGGCTATTTAAGCCAAGCCCATTTGTATTTTGTATTCCACGACAACTTTATCAATAAGTATGTATAGCAATGACACAACTCTGCCCCTTCACCTCCTCGAATAACATCAAAGCTATTGACACTTTTTCCAATTACTGCCTGACACTAGAATTTGAATGAGCTGAAACCTACTGAGGACATCCTCTTCAACTTCCCATAAGCTAATACTGTTTACTCAATTCCATCAGCCTTCCTTGCTGCCACCTCAGGCTCTGTGCAGAACTTTGTTGTACTGCTGGACATAAAGCTTAACTTTAGCTCCCATAGTGTCCTATTTGTCACCAAGACAGCTATCTTTCATCTCTGTAACATCGCTTGCCTCCCCATCTACCTCATTCATCTAACAAAACCCTTATCCATGTCTTTCACAAGAGCACAGAAAGAAAAGCAGAAGTAGACCACACAGCCCATCGAGCCTACTCCACTAATCAGTACAATTGTGGCTGATCTTGGCTTCAACTCCGTTTTCCCACCCACTCCCAATATCCCTTAATTCCCTGAGACCAAAAATCTGTCTATCCAAGCCTTAAATGAATTCAACGATGAATCATCCACAACCCTCTGGGGTATCGAGTTCCAAAGGTTCACAACCCTTTGAGTGAAGTGTTTTCTCCTCATCTCAGTCCTAAATGCTCTCATTATTGTAAGATGCAATTCTTCCAACATTTCTCTTAACGGCCTTTATTTACACCTTCCCCTTTGGCACTGCAGCTGATCCAAAAAACTGCAACACAGCCTTTTCACCTGCAGCCCCCAATATCTCTAGACTTCACCCACGGAATATGGAACTCGCTACCACAAGGAGTAGTTGAGGCAAATAGTATAGATGCATGAAAGAGGAAGCTAGATAAACAAATGAGGAAGAAGGAAATAAGAGGATATGCTTATGAGACTATATTAATTGGATGGGAGGAAGCTCATGTGGAGCGTATGCATTGGAATGGATCAGTTGGGACTAATAGCCTGTTTTTGTTCTACCTGTTATATTATACTATGCAATACATCACCTTGTTCTTAATTGTTTGAAGTAGAAACAGTCAACTTGTTCAAAAAAAGGGAAATTCAGAGGTAGAAATTTATTTCTGCAAAACTCTTAATGTTTTGCTTTTGAATGCAGTCAAGGCTGAGGCTGAAGATAGTATACTGTTGGTTACTTTTATCATCACAAAGGGTAATACTTTACCAGTTGTAACATCCTTCCCTAGTCAGTTTTTGTTTTATCAATATTGTCTGCACTTGAGCACAATCTAGCAACTTATTTGCACGTTCATTGACTGCAATGGAGGGTTGCTTGGTAAACAATTATCCACTAGATTCAAGAAGTAACCAATATGTTTAGTCATGGGTATTATTGTGCAATGGGGACAGTAGCAGTATTGGAAAGTTACTGGACTAGTAATCAAGAAGCCTGAATTTATGCCCTGGAGATACGAGTTCACATTCCATCACAGCAACTGAAGAAATTTAATTAAATTTAAATAAATCTAGAATAAAAAGCTTAGTAATGGTGACCATGGAAACTATCAATTGTTGTAAAAACCCATCTGGTTCATTAATGTCCTTTAGGGAAAGAAATCTGACGTCTTTACCTGGACTGGGCTACATGTGACTCCAGACCCACAACAATGTGGTTGACTCTTAAGTTGCCCTCTGAATTGGCCGAACAAGCCACTCAGTTGTATCAAACTGCTACAAAAAAGGTGGGGGGAGAAACTTGGCATTTTCTGTCATCTAAAGAACAATATTTTACTGACTGTGGCCTGTAGATTGTAACTAGCATTATATTACATCTTTGACTTGATCTAATTTACAAATGGGGAAACATTCTGCCTTGAGCTTGTCCTGTTTTAATTTTGATGGGCATACTCAGAAGCTTTGACTTACTGCTTTCTTGTGTGATTGGGTATTTACTTCCTTCTTGCTGCCACTCGGTTTGTATCTCATGTGTCTTCTACAAGTGATGTTCTTAGAGGGCTCAACAGGTTAGCTGTACAAAGGCTTGTTTCCCTTGCCTGAAGAGTCTAGATCTAGGCGACAGTTGGCAAGTAAGGGGTCAGCTGTTTAGGACTGGGCCAAGGAGAAATTTCTACGCTCAGAAGATTGTGAATCTTTGGAATTCTCTCACTCGTAGTGCTGTGGATGCATAATGGTTGAGCATATTCAAAACTGAGATCAATAGATTTGTTGGACCCATGAAGGGAATCGAAGGATTTGGGGGTAGGTTGGGAAAGTGGAGCTGTGGTAGAAGAATAGCCATGGTCTTACTGAATTGCAGAGCAGGCTTGAGGGGCCATATGGTCTACTCCTCCTTTTTCATATGGTCTTGAACTGAATAATTCATGGCCAACACAAATGCTACTGAGATGTACAGGTCTGCAATCATTAAGGAAGAAATATTTTGCTCAACATCTACAATGATTACTTTGTTTATGCCACAAGTATATATAGTCTAAATATTTTGTGCTATTATAAATGTGAATGATGTTTTGATATTAATATTGATAAGTGATGGCCTTCACCCCTCCTCTTGAATTATTTTCCCGCCATCTTGAAAATTCTTATCAGGAAGTAAAGTTTAAAAGAAGGGAACAGTGTTGCTCCAAAAATATTACAAGGTTAATCATAATAGACAAAACAGAGTATTGCTTATCAAAAGGAAGGCAGGCAAGTGACGTACAATAAAGAGATTTTCAATGCACAATGACCTAACAAGAAGAGGCAACATAAAATGAAAGATGCAATTCCAAAGAGGCTGCAAGAGTAGAGAAACCTGGGTGGGAGTATCAAATTATTGAAAGTAGCAGGGCAGGTTGAAAAAATGGTTTAAAAGACTTATGGGATCCTGAGCTTTATAAGTAGAGGCATTGAGTACAAAAGCAAGGAGGTTATGATGAATCTTTAGTTGAGGTTGAACCAGGTTTTTTTGTATAAAGTATCAGGCAGAAATTTACCAGTCTGCTGGATGGCCCAGTATTGGGAGGAAATGCTTGTCACTTGGCACGTGTGGGTGGCCGGCGAGACTTCCCCCTGTGTTTTAGAAGCGCCAACCAATTAAGTGGCTGCTACCAGGGCTGCCATTCCTATTCAGGATGGCCACGCACACTCAGGGGGCATTGGCCCAATCAGAGGGCTGGCAATGCCAACAAGAGCCCTGTGGCCTGCAGAAAGATAGGCAAAAAATATCTTTTAAAAAAGAAATAGGGCCAAGTGCTGGAAGGGAAACCCCTCCAGGGATATCGCTGGGTCTGTGGGCACTACCTTCCCTGTCCACGGCCCCCTCCTTTGCTTTGAAAAAAAAAACTCCCCAGTTCTGGGTATCACAATTTAGGAAAGAAGGTGAAGGCTTTAGAAAAGGTGCAGAAAAGATCTGAGGATGGTTCTAGGAATGAGGGACTTCTGTTACGTAGAAGGATTGAAGAAGCTGAGGTTGTTCTCCTTAGAAAAGAGGAGATGGGCAGGCGATTTGATAGAGTTGCTCAAAAGCATGAGGGAGCTAAAAAGAGTAGAGAGAAAACTGCACCCATTGGCTGGAGCGTCAAGAACCAGATTTCACAGATTTTAAAGTAATTGGCAAAGAATCAAAAAGTGCCATGAAGAAAGTCTTTTTAACGCCGCAAGTGGTTGCAACTTGCATTGCACTGCCTGAAAGGGCGATGGAAACAGATTCAATCATGGCTTTTAAAAGGGACTCTGATAAACACGTGAAGGAGAAAGTATAAAGGGCTACAGGGGAAAGGACAGATGGAGTGGGGCAAGCTAAATTGCTGCGGCAGAAAGCGCAACATGCCAATTGAGGTCCTTCTGTGCTGTAATCATTCTATGATTCCGAGGTGTTATACACTCTTGCACCATGAACCAAAACTGATGGGAAGGCAATTGATCCAGTAGGGACTGTATAGGGAACTGACCCCTCAAGTGAAGGTCAGGTCCCAAAGCCTATTTAATCAGAATCTGAATAAATGAAATTCAGTCCCATGCTCACAGAGAACCAGCTTCGTGACATCTATCAACTGCTCAGGCACAGCAATTGAGATAGCAGTTTGTTTAGTGTAAGTCAACAGTGAACTGTTCTGAAAGATACTTAATAGTTCTAGAAGCAAAAACAGAGCTTGTAACTTAAATGGAGACCACTCCATTATAAAGGGGGTTTGTAGCCTAAAAAGATAATGGAGAAAAGTCTGTGGTGGACCTCTGAGGTAAGATGCCCTTAGGTAATCCTAAACCAAATAGAGGACAATACCAGGAACTGCAACAAACTAGAATAGAAAGGCTTTCCACTCCACTCAAAGATGAGTGCAATTGATTGAGGATTTTATATTGTGTAAGAAGTAACCTGGCATTACAGATGGGTGTTCCGAATGTTTTCGCCCCAAATCTCAAAGCTGAAGTTCAAGCCTGTACAACCTTGGAATGTACACTTACCAAGCCTGCCTGTTTGGTTGTCGATGACCAAACAGGCTTGGTTTGTGCGCATTCGGCTGCACAAGTTTAAACTTCAGTTTAGAGATTGCGGGAGGAACATTTGGAACACCTATTCAGAACATGTAGGTACAAATTTGAGTGGATCCCTAGAATAAAATAAAAATAAAACAAAAAATGCACAGCATATTTAGCGATGGTCTATAGTTACGAATTGGGAAGGCTTAACTCCTGATCTTTTACTGGTATAGTCAGTGGTTCTATATTTATTTTCTGTTTTTGAGTTTCTGCTCCCATTTTCCCATTTGTTCTAGTTAACAATCTATCCATGCAGTACAAATATGGCTGATTTGTTAGTCATAAATTAATGGTAAAAGAACGAGCAGGCAAGAATTTGCCACACAGTGCCATAAGAAGCCATGACAAAAGACTGAAAGAACCAAATGTTACCAATTTCACAATATCAGTTTAAACTCTCTGTCCATCACTCATCGGGATTGCAATTTTGAAATACTTACATATCAATGTGTTCATTTCAAGGGAAAGTGTACAATTTTGGCTGAACATCAACAGCAGGGAACCCGTTGTATCTATATTCAGCAGAATAGGGAACTATAATGGGGAATGAGCAAGGCCACAATGTTTCATTGTATATTTTTGTAGTATTTACAGACCTAGCCAGTTATGTGGCTGGAAATATAAGATAGCTACGTGACAAATCCAAGTTGTATTTAGGCCAGTTTGCAGCATTATTTGGAGAGCTATTCTAGTGTCGAATGAAAATGTAATCCCATTCACCTCAGACAACTAAATTCTGGAGATGCAGAGTAACAGTTTAGAACACGTGTAGGGTAAAGTAGGAACCATTAGATGTTTAAAATGGAATTTCACTATTCTGAATTTTGAACATCATCACCACAACTGCGTTTCTACAAAACAAGAAACCTCCTCTGTACTCCCAGGAAATCCACCACCTATTGTCCCAGGAAATCCACTTCCATGCCCCAGTTCTGTTAGACTGAAAATCTCCTAGAAGAAATTCAAATTTAAAAACTATTTGATTCTCACAGTTTAAGTAAAACAGTGCTTTCTGGTCAAACACCAAATAGTTAAATAACTTCCAACTGTGTGAGAAAAGTAACAATTCATAAACCATGGAATCATAGAATGATTATAGCATGCAAGGAGGCCGCCCAGCCCTTTGTGTCTGTGCTGGCCCTCTGCAAGAACAGTTCACCTAATGCCACTCGCCTACTTGTTCCCCACAGAACTGCAATTCTTTTCCTCAAATGTGAAAATGGCTTTTCAAAATGTTGCAAGGGATACCAGTATCTGCAGTAGCTACCTCCTGCCCCAGAATAAGGCAACATATTTTACAAGAACATAACGTTTACATTTCTGAACTCTATCCTGTATGATGGCCAAGTCATGAAAGACCAATTCTGCCATGTGTAGATTCAGTAGCCGTGATTTATTTCGGATCCTGGCACCACTTTACCAGCTTTCCTGACCACAAGCTCCAATGTTCAATAACAACAATGACTTACTTTCATATAGCACCTTTAATGTAGTAAAACATCGCAAAGCACTTCACAGGAGCCTAATCAAATAAAACACATATGATTTGTAGGACAGGTGATCAAATATTTTGTTGAGATATTTTAAAGGGCTATGTAAAAGAGGAGAGAATGAGAGAGGTAGAGAGGTGATGTGGTTTAGGGAGGAAATCCAAAGCTTAGGGCTTAGACAGCTGAAGGCACAGCTGCTAATGATGAAGTGATGGAAATCGAGGATGCACAAGAGGCCAGAATTGAAGGAGTGCAGAGACCTCGGAGGATTTTAGGGCTGGAGGATGCTACAGAGTTTGGGATGGGGAAGGCCATGGAGGCATTTCAACAAAATAATGACCATTTTATTGACTGAGCAGCCTGAGAAACATATGTCCCATTCCTGCTGCTAGTTCTTATATTCTTATAACAATATTTCTTTTTTGACTCAGTAAAATGCACAGCAGAAAAGAAAATGCACACCTGAAAGGAAACATGTAATGAGTGCCAGCATAACTCACCTTAATCATTTATATACTATGTAACTGGCTCTGTTTTATGTGGTTCATTTTTTTTGTCAAACTACCTAATCCTATCTATAACCGCTGTGTGTAAAACTGTCTGTGTATACAGGGCAATCATAAAATTAGCAAAAGCTGACCAACCGCTTTGTTCAGAATAATTGAGGCAGCCCTCAAAAAGCTGACTACCCTGAAACAACCCATGATATGGACCTTGGAACACATGAAAACAAGAAGTTAAGACAGAAAATGCCATGGGACATTCCATCATTTTCATTACAAAGAAAAGGAACTTTAAAGTACCAGAATTTATAACAGCAGTGAATTCAGAAAAGGCCATAGGCAATTTTAACGCTGAAGCCATCAAGATAGCTTGCTCAAAACCCCAGAAAATTTTGATATTTGGAATTTTAATTGGTGAATTTTTTTGACACTTCAGATCTTTCTGTAATTCTACCTTTCAAAATTAAAAATAATTTATCCTGGAAAGGTTACATGTATTTGAAGTATGAAAAGCAACAGTCATTGCTGCTCTGGATCCCATAGCAACCCCGAAGCAGCTGAGGGAATATTAGCTAGATTGAGGGGACATGATAGTCCACTTAAATGGAGGTATTAACTGTGTATTTTAAGCAACAGATAGGAATGTTGCATGAAAGCGTTCGCCTGCTGTCGTTCAGCCTGTCTTGCTTTCTTGATTGTCATAAAGGCTTAGTTTCATCCACTGAAAGTAAAGACAATTACATAATGCAATCACGAAAGAAAACTGAAATTGCAAACTAAAAACAAACGTAGGATGCAGGAACCAACAAACGGGAGCTGATTTTTCTGCTCCTGGCTGGACCTGACCTCGAGGCAGAGGGTTTGTGATCTGTTATTAATGTCATTCCTCACATTTTGCCATGGATGTTGACTACTGTAATCTAGATGTTGTCATCTCTCTCTCTCTCCCTCTCTCTCTGTGGTCCCTAAAGTAACATAAGTGCCTAGACAAACCGAAACAGCTATCAATGTCACAGAACATAACTGATGTTGCACTCACCGATAATTCAATGATCACGTCACTTTAGTGCACTATAATAAGAATCTTAAGTATGGGATTTCCAGAATGATTTTTAAAAAAAAATCATCTCTCCAACCCCTCTCCCTTATTCTAAGTCTGGACAATTCTGTATATGCTTAAATAAAGTTTTTGGTTTTACAATCACACAAACGAATCAACAGCTTCCTTATCTCAAACAAAAACTAATTTTCACCCATTCATGAAGAAACAAGAAGAACAAAAGATCATGCTGAGGAAGATCCTTCTGAGGGGAAAATAATGTAAATGAGTTAAGATAAACACATCATTTTTCCTATGATTTTTCTCCCGGGTTGTTGCTACAGTATCCAGGAGATTCATCGGCAATTCCTGGAGACTGCAGAAAAATCTGGACAGGTGAGTAAGTGTAGTAATTGAAGGTATAGCCTTTCCTACTGCCTATCAGGGAATCATGTGAGTGTTCTTGGAGACTCCAACCAATGAGCCCTAAGCATGGGTAATCCGGGTATTCATTACATGGGAGACTGTTGCTGCGTGGAGACAGTTACTGGGGAGACTGTATTTATTACTGTAGGAAGACAGCTAATGGGGAGAATATATTTGTTACTGTAGGGAGACGGTTACTGGGGGTGAATTAATTTATTACTGTAGGGAGACAGTTAATGGGGAGAGTGTTGGTGGGGAGAGTATATTTATTACGGTAGACAGTTACTGCGGTGAGTATACTTATTACAGGGGAACAGTTATTGGGGAGACTACTTAGTACTGGAGACATTGGTTAATGCGGAGACCAATTATTACAGAGGGAGACAGTGACTGGGGGAGTGTATATATTGCAGGGGGTTGCAGTATACCCCCTGGTACTGGCGAGCATGTATTTATCATGGACTGAGACAGTTACTAGGGTGAGTGTATTTATTACAGGTAAACAGTTACCTGACAGAGTGTATTTATGACAGGAGGAGACAGTTACTGGGGAGAACATATTCATTACAGAGGATCAGAGTTATGGCAGAGAATCTATCACGGGGGTGGGGGGGAACGATGACAGTCACTACATTCATCTGTTGAGTGGCACCTCCATCGTGCTAATGGGATAAATTTCGAAGAGATCCAGCAGCTCAAAATTGGGCCTTCATGAGGCGCTGTAGGACATCAGCAACAGCAGAATTGTATTCAGCCACAATCTCATGGCCCAGCATGGCCCCCGGTCTATCATTACTACTAAGGCGGAGGATCAACCCTGGTTCACGGAAGAATGCAAGATGGCATGCCTAGAGCAGAAACAGACATGCCTAAAAATGAGGTGCCAACCTGGTGAAGTTGCAACACAAGACTACTTGCATCCCACACAGCAAAAGCAGCATGCGATGGACAGAGCTAAACATTGCTACAACCAAAGGATCAGATCTAAGCTCTGTAGTCCTGCACATCCACTCGTGAATGGTGGTGGACAATTAAACAACCCACTGGAGGAGGAGGCTCCACAAATATCCCCATCCTTATTGATGGGAGAACCCAGCACATCAGTGCAAAAGATAAAGCTGAAACATTTGCAACTACCTTCAGCCAGAAGTGCTGACTGGATGATCCATCTTGGCCTCCTCCTGAGGTCCCCAGCATCACAGATGCCAGTTTTCAGCCAATTTGATTCACTCCATGTGATATCAAGAAACGGCTGAAGGCACTGGATACTGCAAAGGCTGTGGGCCCTGACAACATTCTACATGAGCACTGAAGACTTGTGCTCCAGAACTACTTGTGCCCCTAGCCAAGCATTGGCATTTATCTGGCAATGTGGAAACTTTCCCAGGTATGACCTGTCCACAAAAAATAGAACAAATCCAAACCAGCCAATTACTGTTCCATCAATCTAACATCAGCAAAGTAATGGAAGGTGTCAATGACAGTGCTGTCAGCGAGCAGGGGGCGGGGCCTACTCGTTAACATGTAAAATGATGCAGGATAGCGTCGGGCAGAACCCCCCACATCACCCCGCTCCATTTAAATTTTCAGGAAGGCGGGGGCACAGCAAAATCAGCTGCGGGCCCGCCGACCTGTCAATGGCCAATTGAGGCCATTGATAGGATCATTTAAACAATTAAAGGATCTGCCCATCCAACCTTAAGGAGCCCCGGCGGCAAATAGAGAAAACATGAAACCTTATCCATCGGCGGGATGAGGTTTCATGCAGGGTTTTAAAAATTTTAATAAAGTTATTCTGTAAATTGTGAACATGTCCCATCTCATGTGACATTGTCACATGAAGGGGACATGTTAGGGAATTTTTCTTTTTCAATTCTTAATATTTTTCAAAGTGGAAGCGATCTACCTGAGGCTGCACTTAGCATCAGAGAGATGTTCGCTCTTTAGTGCACATACGCGAAAGAGCACACTCTTGCTTTTAGGGAATACACCCCCCCTGCCCCGCCCACACAGGAAGTGCATAGAGTTGGCCCGCTCACGTAAAATGGCGATGCGGGCTGCTTCACTGGCGGGGATCGGCTCCGCGCCCGCCGCAGATTGGGTCAGGCCCGCCCGACAGGCAGAAAATTCTGCCTAATATCTCTTCATGACAACTGTGGCTACAAGAGTTGATCAGGGCTGGGAATTATGTGGTGAGTAACTCACCTCTTGTCTCCCCAAAGCCTGTCCACCACCTACAGATCAGGAGTGTGATGGAATACTCTCCACTTGCCTGGGTGAGTGCAGCTCCTACAATACTCGAGGAGCTTGACATCATCCAGGACAAAGCAGCCCGCTTGATTGGTACCCCATTTACCACCTTAAACATTAATTCCCTCTGCCACCAACACACATTGGCAGCAGGATGTACCATCTACAAGAAGCACTGCAGCAACTCAGCAAGGCTCCTTCAGCAGCATCTTCCAAACCAATGACCTCTACCATCTCGGAAGGACAAGGGCTGCGGATACATGGGAACACCACCATCTGCAGGTTTCCCTCCAAGCCATTATCCATCCTGACTTGGAAATTATATCACTGTTCCTTCTCTGTTGCTGGGTCAAAAACCTGAAACTCTCTTCTGAATAACACTATGGGTGTACCTACACCACGTGGCCTGCAGTGGTTCAAGAAGGAGGCTCACCACCACCATGACAAGAGCAATTAGGAATGGGCAATAAATGCTGGCCTCACCAGTGACCCACACACCCCGTGAAAGAGTGAAAAAGTGTAAACTGTTACTGGGAGACTGTTCATTACAGGTGGAGGCAGTGACTGTGGATGTGTATTTATTAAAGGGGGAGATTTAATGTGGAGGGTGCATTTATTACAGGGTCCAGTGACTGGGGAGAGTATTTATTATGTGGGAGATGGCTTTTGGGGGGAATATATTAAGGGGAAGATAGTTACCAGGGAGAATGTATTTAGTACAGGGGAGACAAATACCGGGGAGAGTGTAATTTTTATAGATGGAGACAGTTAGCGGGGAAGAATCTATTTACTACAGCGGAAGACAGCTTCTAGGGACAGTATGTATGTTACAGGGGAAACAGTAACTGGAGAGAGTGTATTGAGTACAAGAGGAGACAGTTACTCAGCAGAGTATATTTCTTCGAGGGTGACTATTATCTGGGATAGTGTCTTTATTATTATTATTTATTATGGGGGAAGACAGTTACTGTGGAGAGTGTATTTATTAAGTGGAGACGGATACTGGAGAGACTATATTTATTACAGAAGATGATGTTTACATAGAAACTAGGAGCAGGCATAGGCAATTCAGCCCTTCGAGCCTGCTCCGCCATTCAGAATGATCATGGCTGATTCACTATCTCAACGCCATATTCCCACTTTCTCTGCACACCCATTGATGCCTCTAATATCCAAAAACTTATCAACTTATTTCTTGAATATACTCAGTGACCCGGCCTGCACAGCAGAATAGAGAACTCCACAGGTTTACCACCCTTTGAGTGAAGAAATTTTTCCTCATCTCAGTCCTAAATGGCCTGCCCCATATCCTGAGACTGTGGCCCCTGCTTCTAGACTCCCCAACCTGGGGAAACATCCCCCCTGCATCCAGTCTGTCTCGCCCTGTTTGAATTTTATATGTTTCAATCAGATCCCCTCTCATTCCTCTAAACTCTCATGAATACAGGCCCAGTCGAACCAATCTCTCCTCATATGACAGTCCTGCCATCCCTGGTATCAGCCTAGTGAACCTTTGCTGCACTCCCTCTATGGCAAGTATATTCTTTCTTAGGTAGGGAGACCAAAACTGCACATAATACTCCAGGTGTGGTCTCACTAAGGCCTTATATAACTGCAGTAAGACATCCCTACTTCTGAACTCAAATCCTCTTGCAACGAAGACCAACATATCATTTGCCTTCCTAATTGCTTGCTGCACTTTACTTTCATTGACTGGCGTACAAGGACACCCAGATCCCTTTGTGCATCCACATTTTCCAATATGTTACTCTTTGAATAATACTCTGCCTTTCTGTTTTTCATACTGAAGTGTATAACTTCACATTTATCCATGTTATACTGCATTTGCCATGTGTTTGCCCACACGCACAACTCGTCTAAATCGCCCTAAAGCCTCCTTGCATCCTCCTCACAACCCCGCTCAGTTTTGTGTCATCAGCAAACTTGGAAATATTGCAGCTGGTTCCCTCATCCAAGTCATTTATATATATCGTGAATAGCTGGGGCCCAAGTACTGATCCCTGCAGTACACCACTAGTCACTGGCTGCCACCCGGAAAAAGGACCCATTTATTCCCACTCTCTGTTTCCGGTCTGTCAACCAATTCTCAATCCATGCCAGTATATTCCCTCCAATCCCACTTGCTTTAATTTTGCGCACTAGCCTCTTATTTTTACAGGAGAAAACAGTTACTAGGGAGACTGTATTCAATACAGGAAGAGACGGTTGATATGGAGACTGTAATTATTACAGACAAAAATACTGGAGATTGCATTTATTACAGGAAGATACTATTTATTACAGATGAAACAGTTACTGTGAAGAGTATTTTTATTACGGGGTGACAGTTACTGGGGAGAGTATTTATTAAAGGGAGATGGTTACTGGGTAAATTATTTTTATTATGGGGAAAATAGTTATGGGGCTAATGTATTTATTACAGAAAGAGACAGTTACTTGGGAGACTGTATTTTTTGAAAAAGTCATATGCTCTTCAAATTTTCCATCTTACCCTGATCAGGATAGATGCAAGAAAGTCAAATTTCAAAGAGAACAACAATTTACACTGCATAGAAAATGGTGATGATTGGTTGGCAAACTGACTCTGATTGGTCAAGGTGTTTGCATGCACCAGGGAGCTGTTGTCCCTGTGATTTTGTTTAATTCGGAAAAGGTGCAATGCCTGGTCATGTTTGTTTTGTTTGCAAAGGACAAGTTCCTGTAAATGTATCTTCTAGGAAGTGTAAGTGAGCAACATTGTGAACCTGACTGATCATTTTTTTCTATTACGAGGGAGACCGTTACTGAGAATAGTGTTCTTATTACAGGGGGAGACTCTTCCCTGGGGATCATGTCTTCATTACTGGCGAGAAATTTACTTGAGAGAGGGTATTTATTACTGGGGAACACACTCTCCCCATAATTTTCATAGGGAGACAGTTGTTGGGCAGATTAAATTTATTACAAGGGGAGACAGTTACTTGTTAGAGAGTGGTTATGACAGGGTGACTGTTGTTGGGAGAGTGTATCTATTACAGGGGGACACCATTACTGGGGATCGTGAATTTATTACTGGTGTGGGCCAGTTACTAGGGAGAGTGTATGTATTACTGGGGGAGACTATTACGAGGGAGGGTGCCTTTATTACAGGGAGAGAGCATTCCTGGGAATAATGTATTTATTACTGAGGGAGAATACATTTATTACTCAGGACGACTGTTACTGGAGAGAGCATATTTATTACTAGAGGAGAATGTTACTAGGGAGAATGTATTTATTAGAGAGAGGATAGTTACTGTGGAGAGTGTATGCATTACTGGGGGGGTCCAGTTACTGGGGAGATTTTATTACTTGTAGAGGGAAACATACTGGAGAGAGTGTATTTGTTCCAGGGAGAGTGCATTAGATAAAGGGGAAGCCATTACTGTGGATAGTATGTCTATTATGGAGGAGGCAGTTACTAGGAAGAGTGTATTTATACGGGGAGATTTTTACTGAATGAGTGCATTTATTACAGGGGGAGGCAATTAATGGAGAAAGCTTATTTATTACATGGAGACAGTTAATCGTTAGAAAGTATTTATGACCGGGAGACAGTTGCTGGGGGGAGACAGTTGCTGGGGAGAGTATTTGTTACTGTGTGACACAGTTGCTGGACAGAGTGTATCTATTACAGAGGGGAACCGCTACTGGGGATAGTGTAGTTATTCCTGGGGGAGACTGTTACTGGGGAGAGTGTATTTATTACAAGGGGATTCAGTTATTGGTGATGTTTTTATTATAGGCGAGACTTTTACATGTGTATTAATTGCAGAGATAGGCAGTTCTTGGGGAGAGTATTCATTGCAAGGGTAGACAGTTACTGGGGATAGTCTATGCGTTACATTGAGACGCTTATTGGGGAGAATGTGTGGCGGGGCAACAGTTACTGGGGAGTGTACTTATTACAGAGGGGACAGTTACTATTAGGATGCTGAAATTGTGGTACTCACTGGAAGGTGTGATTGAAAACAGCGGTGTGTTTAGCAGCACAGCTGGAGGAAGCGAGTTGTTTGTGTGTGTTTGGTGGTGTGGGAGGTTCTTCGGTGTACAGGGGGATAGAGCGAAGAAGAGTGAATGGTGGGGTGGGGTGGGTGCTGGGTGAGGCCGATGATTTCACTGTAATGAGACACCTCCAAACAGTTCGGGTACTGGGGCTGGGGATTGATTCACTGACAGCTAGAGGTAATTGTGCTGCTCGGAACGAGAACTAGCTTCAAACTCCATTTCCCACCAACAAACTGCGCTCAGTTACCACTTTCTATGCTCCCTCAGCAACAAAATATATACAGGGGCCAATCGGGGTGTGTGGAGCGCACCTTCCACTGTTCCGAGCACACTCACTCACACCCCTGTATTGTTTATATATATATATATATAGATAGATAGATAGATTTGTATTAGTTTATTTACCGATGTTATTGGACTCAGGCAGTAGTAGAAGTGATGGGAGATGACGAATCTGGTCGGCATCAGTTTCTTTTTTGTTTTAAGTGTCTTTGCATTCGCCGTTTTGATTTTGCTCTGTGCATTTGATGACTTGCACAAGTTTTTGATTTGGATCTGAGGGTTCGGACAGGAACCTGTGATTGTATTGTTTGTATGTGTGTGTGTGTGTGTGAGAGAGAGAGAGCGAGCGGGACCGCGCCTGAACAGGCGGAGCTGCAGCGTCCTCGCCCCCGGCTCCATTCTCCTGTTATATGTGTCTCTGTGTGTGTGTGTGTACGCGTGGATATTTATAGATTGTTTAAAAAATATATATTTATATTCGTATATCATCTTCAGCATCTGCTGGATGCATTATTCTAATTTTATTTCTGAATGATTTGTAATATTTTGTCGTTGCCGTCTTAATCCATTTTTGTGGGGGTTTTTTGTTTGTGATTATTTGAGGTGTTTTTTTTTGTTTCTGTTCGTTTCTCTTTCTCCTTTTATGAAAAAGATTCGAGGGGGGGGGCGTTAGTGACGGACACTCCCCCCCCCCCCCCCCCCATTGCACAGAGAGGGTGAGGGAGCGAGAAAGAGAGAGGGCCATTTCCCTCCTTGTGCATCTGTGGTGGTGGAGGTGGTGGAGGAGGAGGAGGGGGGGTTTCTCTCTAAATATATATTTATATAAATAAAAGAGGAGGGAAAAAAAAGCAAGGGGTGGAGAAAGAAAGAAAGAAAGAGAGAGAGAGAAGAAGAGGAGAGCCAGCAATGGGTTGTTTAGGGAACAGCAAGACGGAAGATCAGCGACACGACGAGAAAGCTCAGCGCGAAGCCAACAAAAAAATCGAGAAACAGTTACAGAAAGACAGACAGGCATATAAAGCGACACACCGGCTCCTGCTGTTGGGTAAGAACCGCGATACAATGTATCTTCTTCATGGCAACATCATTTCAGTGAAAGCCTCGGCTCCGGCCGAGGGAGGAGGAGGAGAGAGAGAGGCTGCGATCCCGCTGCTGGCGCTGATTCCAACAGGCGATAGATCCACTTCGCTCCCTCTGTGTAGATATGTGTGTATATGTTATATTATATATATATGTATGTATGTGGTGAGGGGGGCGTCTCTATACATTATATGTGTGGGTGCCTTTAGATCTGTATGTGTGCGCGGCAGGGAGCTTGCCGTGTTGATATTTACGCTCTGATGTTTTGTCTTTTTAAAAAAAAAACAAATCTGATTTTTTTTTCTCTTTCAGGGGCCGGTGAATCTGGGAAAAGTACAATTGTCAAGCAAATGCGGATCTTGCACGTCAATGGATTTAATGCCGAGTAAGTGGCGACCGTCACATTCTCTGATTGTAGTCGAGAGTGAAGTAGGAAGAGGGGGTGTGTGGGGGGAAGTATATTTGCTCGAAAGAAAGGGGGGGGGGTGGATTATGTGGGCACTCGAAAGGTGTTCTCTGACAGCATTAGGAAGCTAGGTTGGCAATTTTTTTTCTCTTGTATTGATGTTATTGCAGTAGCATTTACACGGCCCTGAAATAGCAACAACATGGCGACAACCCCCCCCCCCCCCACCTTTACTGTATAATAACATTCTCCCCTCATTTTTTCTATTAACCTCAATAGTTTCCTTGATAATGTATTTAGTTTAATCATGAACTGAATGGAAAGGGATATGAGCATTGAGTCAAATCAAAGAGTTCCTGTTACTTTCTCATGCAGAGAGAAGAAACTGAAAGTCCAAGATATTAGGAAAAATATTAAAGATGCTATAGTGGTAAGTGCTAATAGTTTATTTCTCCTTTTTTTAAAAAAGACGCATTGATATCACTGGGAAGGCCTTTGATTTTTGGCATATGAACACAAATCCAGTTTTGTCAATCAAATGGATTATCCCATATTCATTCACATTAATGCCTTTAACTACTTTCTATCCATTTTCAGACAATAGTCTCAGCAATGAGCACTTTAATACCCCCGGTCCAATTAGCCAACCCAGAACACCAGTTTCGGTTGGATTACGTCAAAACTTTAGTCCACCTTTCAGACTTTGAATACACACAGGTAAGAAATGTTGACATTTTAAAGATTAATTGTTGGAAATGCTTGTTTTTTGTTTGCTTTTGGAATTGATTCCTCTTTTGCATATTTGGTGATGAACTTCCTTGTGTGGGCTTCTTTCTCCCAGTCGGCCCCCATTGCAGCACAATGGGAAATACTAATAGAAATCTAGGACTTGTAAATGGCAGTTGTTAAAGTTTTGAACTGTCTCAAATAGTTTAAAAGTGGATCTAATTTTCTGACCTTGATCGATAACGGCTGTGGTGTAATAAGGACATTTACATTAAGTTGTTCATTGTATCTATGAGACTAAAGCTCTGAGGAAGCACACAAAAATACGCACAGTTGACTGCATACTTCACTCTTTTGCACAATATTATGCTGTGATTGTGTGCAAAAAGCAAATCATTCTGATCAACAACAACTAAGTTTTGTTAGCAATGTCATCAGTCCATTGTAGCCTATATGACTGGCTTACTAAGAACCTGATTGTAATTATGTTACTTAAATACTAACATAGTATTATTCAACTACAATAATTCATGATAGATTTGCAATGATAACACCCCAGTTATTAAAACTTTAGTCAGAAAAGCTGATCATATCAGTATGGCTGGCTGTCGCATTGAGACTGGTGGCCATTGGCAGATAATTTGGCACAAAATTGAATGGAAGCGGCCTTAAATTAAATTGATGTTTCGATTCATATTTTTTTTGTTTTGGGGTTCAGAATCAATTGGCTCATAGTTTGTAACATGCAAAATTATCCTGCTGTTCTCTAATAATTTATAGGAGTCTGATACTTTACTTTTCTACTATAACTGTATAGTTGATTTGGTGGGAACAGTAGAAGATCTAGTAGCATTTTGCATTAAAAAGCTGGTGTAAGGAAATCTGTTTCATTTGAAGTTCCTTTTAAATCACTGTCTTTATAAGTCGAGTTTATCGACATGTTTCTGATAAATGTTCCCAAGTGTACTGTTTTGTGTATATCTAGTAAAAATAGTCAGTGAAATATCAAGTGAAATATGTTTTTACCTTCCCTGTTTTACTTTGCTGTGCTGTAGGTTACAAAGAACCTATTGCAATCTTGATTTTAAGGGTGAAAGAAAAGATCTTTAAAAACTTCAAATAATTGGGTTTAAATAATCTTTCCCTTCTGAAGATTACTCAGATTACCCATTTTATTTGAATGGAATATGTCTACCTTTAAATTTATGAAACAAAATAATTTGCCTGAACTTGAAATGGCAGCCTGATTATTATCGGATATGCTATTTGGGAGAGCATGTGCAAAATTTGTTCAAGACAACTTCTTGTTCTGTGGCATGGGATACTTCCCCCATCCTCTTTGATGACATGATGGATCTCTCACAGGTTAATCATGGCTTTCAAAGATAAGATTTCACCAGATCATGCCATGGCTTTCTTTAATATATGGATAGGTAATAGCAAATCATGCAATCATGTTAAAGGCAATTTTGCAAGTTGTTCTGGTTCAGAATTTATGGATCCCTATCGATCAAATATTAGGCTCTAGAATTCCCTCCTTAAACCTCTCCAGTTCTCCCTGTTTTAAGAAACTCATTGAAATCTACCCTTTCGATCAAGCTTTTGATTATTTGTTCTAATAGCCCCTTATGTGTTTAGATATCAAATTTTGATCGATAGCGCTGCTGTGAAGCCCTTTGGGTCATTTTATTCTGCTAAAGACACTGTATAAATGTTAGTTGTTGCACTGAAACCGTTTTATCAGTATATTGTAATGATACAAAAGTGCTCATTTTGGTGATAGTGATGTTTCTCTGTGTGGCATACTTGACACACTCACTTTATTTTGTTACAGTTTCCGATTAGGTTTATTTTTGTTCTACTTGCTGGTGTTCATTTTTACTTATATATGCATATAGGACTTGAATGTACATAATACATCCACGGTTACACCATGTTCTATTAAGAAAATTAAAACCATCATGCTGTGAGATTAAAAGACAATTGTAACCTACAATTAGCTGTTTATTATGAATCCTGTTTGGCATAACAACTTTTTTTTAAGAATTTGAGTTGCAAAATGTGAAAACTACAACATAACATTTTCTGGTTGCAAATTTTGATTTTCTTGCAGTTGATTAAATTGGGAAAGGAACTGCTATTGAAGAAATTTGTCAAGTGGTTGAAGATTTGATTTGATTTTTGATTTGTTGATTTGAACATTGTGTAACTTAAAGTCTATGTTAACACCTGACTCACTTTGGGATCAATAAGTAACTTCAAATAATTTTTAACTCTGTTAATTTTAAGAGGTTTGGTTCTAATTGTAGAATGAAAAGTAAAACTAGTAATAAATTCAGTGTGTTCACAGTTCAAGACCTAATAATAGTAACTAGACTAAATTGACAGTTATTGAGCTAAAAATAATTTTTGCACTTTTCCTCCTGTACAGTACATTTGCAGCTCAAAGGTCAGAAACCTGCCTGCAAAACTTTGTGTCACATGATAGAAAATTAGTGATGATTTACGGTGGGAAATGGGTATATCCATTTTTCAGACAGCAAGTGAAGTCCAGCAACATGGCTAACATTACAAACTCGATGAATTGTGTGCCTTGGCTGAATTGAAGAGATTGCAAACCTACTGTACCTCCATTCTGCGTCATTAAATGTCGGTGCTTCAATATGCAGCATTTCTTCAGAAGAAATTTTTTTTAAATGTTCACTATAATTGAGATGAACTGGTATAAATGCTGTTTGGGTTATCTACCAAATTCAAGAGTTATATTAAGATTGATTTTTACCTAGGTCCTATCACAGTGGATGACCATTTTTGGTGATTTGTTATGATAGGTTCATCTCTATTTCTGGAAGGTTTTGACAATTAAGATACAAGAGTTTCAAATTAAAACCCTCACTTGCAAGACAGAGCTATCTAGTTGTTAAACGTTGGCTGTTACTTTTTGCCTTCCCTTGAACTTGCGCGTTTCCTCATTCAGTCAGCCAGTTATGATGATATTTAATTTTAGGTTTGGTCTTCGACCAGCAGGCAGCTCATTTCTGGATCACTGAATTGCACAAAATTGGTGTGGCTGATTTTTGAACAGATTGTATTTCAAGATATTTATTCATGATAATGAATTAGAATAGCATTGGCATTATCTACAATACATGGAACTTGAGTGCTTGGAAAATATGCTTGCATTTTTTGATGAAGTAATGACCTTGTAGGAAGGTAATCTCAATGTGTGATTAAGATTAAAGATTAATTATAATTTTAAAAAAGAATTCCTGGCATTCACGGTTGGAGGAAGCCATTGTTCAACATCCGTGAAGTAAACTTATGTTCAATGTGAAGCTGCGACAGGCTGGTTTCAAATTCTTATGGCACTTATTGACATACTATACTAATACTTGAGGTGAATAGAATAGATACATAGTACTGTGAATTCAAATCCACTGGCAATTTGAAGCAGTATTGCAAATATTTCAATATTCGTGGCAGAGGGTATTGCGTTTTGAAAATAAATAATGGATTACTGACACAGTCCCTCTTGAAACAAAATGAGCAGCATTCCAGTACAGTACCTGAATCTCAATACAATGTCATGTACAGCATATTGATAGTAACTTTCAAAGAGGAATTGGATAGATATTTAAAAAGGAAAGCCTTACAGAGCAATGGGGAAAGAGCACTGGAGTGGGGTTAATTGGTTAGCTCTTTCAAAGAGCTGGCAAAGGCACAGTGGGCTGAATGGCCTCTTTCTGTGTTGCATTGATAAAATCATAGAATCTTAGAGTACAGAAGGAGGCTTTTCAGCCCCACCAAGCCTATTCCAGTTCCTTGAAAGAGTTGTCTAATTTAGTCCTACATCCAGCTTTTTCCCCAATTGCCTTCCAAATTAGTCATCCTCAAAAACATGTCCAGTTGCAGTTTAAAGTTTCTATGGAATCTGATTCCACCACCCTTTCAGATAGTGAATCCAGATCATAATAATCTTTTATGTGGAGAAATGTTTCCTCATTTTCTCCCTAGCTCTTTTGCTAATTATTTTAAATCTATGGCCTCTGGTTACCAAGCCACTAATCAGAGGAAACAGTATCTGCTCACTTGCTCTAACACAAACCCTCATCATTTGAATATCTCTATTGGGTCTCCACTTAACCTTCACTACTCTAAGGACAACAATCGCAGCTTTTCCAATCTTCCCAGACAACTGAACTACCCCTTCCCTGGTATCATCCTGGTAAGCTTTTTCTGTGTCTCTGCAGGACATCCTTTCTAAAGTGTGATGCCCAAAGCTGTATACAGCACCATAGCTAAGGCCTTACCAGTTATATATGAGGCTAAGCATGACTTCCTTTTTTTCACTTAATACTTCTATTAACAGAACCATTTCTTCAAACAAATGTTTCATCAATTTTTTCTGCAACCTTCAATGATTTGTGAATATGCACCCTCAGGCCTCACTGTTCTTCCACCCCCTCAAAGTAGTACCATTTAGATTATGCTGCTTCTCCATGTTGTTCCTCCTAAAGTGCACCACCTCAAACTTACCTGCATTAAATTGCATTCTGGAGGACTATCCACCCATGGTCCTCCTGAAGTCTGCTGCCATCATGCTTACAACACTTGGCAATATAATAAATAGTATCTTCCACAACTTTGAAATCACATATCTCATAGCCAGGCAATTTTTATATATAACAAGAAAAGCAATGATCCGAATACCCTATGGGAGAACCCACTGACTGTTTCTCCTTTCAGAAAAACATCCATTCAACGCTACTCTCTGCATCTAATCCCAATTATGGACCCAAGTTATCACTGTCCCTTCCTACCATGTACACCTGTTTTACAAGTAAATATGTTATGAATTATTCTATCACATACCTTTGGAAATCCATATCTACCACATTGCCTTCATCAATCCTTTCTGTTACTTTAGCATTGTAAGGTGTTCATACTGATTACAATATAGAATATTAATTTTGCTTTATTTTTGCAGCTTGCTGCGGAGAACCTTGTTACATTTGATATTATCTAGCAGGAGATGGTAGTGTAGTGGTAATATTATTAGAAGCATAATGGTGGTGGTGGTGGTACTGAGAGGGGTTGAGGAAGTGAGAGACCTTGGAGTGCATGTCCACAGGTCCCTGAAGTTGGCAAGACAGGTGGATGAGATGGTAAAGAATGCATATGGAATGCTTTTCTTTATTGGACGAGGTATTGAATATAAAAGCCATGATGTAATGATGGAACCGTATAAAACACTGGAATTTTGTCACCACATTACAGGAAGGACATAATTGCTCTGGAGAGAGTACAGAGAAGGTTTACAAGAATGCTGCTAGTCTCAGTATTGGTGACCATGAAACTATCACTAATTGTTGTAAAAACCCATCTAGTTCACTAATGTCCTTTAGGGAAGGAAATCTGCCATCCTTACCTGGTCTGGCCTACATGTGACTCCAGGCCCACAGCAATGTGGTTGACTCTTAATTGTTCTCTGAAATGGCCTAGCAAACCACTCAGTTCATAGGCAATTAGGGATGGGCAAAAAATGCTGGTCTTGCCAGTGACGGCCACATCCCATGAAAGAATAAATTTAAAAAGATTGTATTATTTGTTCATGGCTGGAAGTTGCCACATCAGAGCCTTAATAAATGGTTGGATGTTGGCACATAGTTTGAGCATGGGAGGCACTTTAAGCAATGTCCTGAAACTCAAATGTTTTTTTCCAGGAAAATACTTTTATGAAGTCATTGCGCAATTGCATTGTACTTGGAAGAAAGAACGTTATTGCACAGTGGTTTTTATAACGATTGTGGATACTCTTGGGATGGTGCCATTTGGGCCCAGGATAATTGGCAATGATCCCTGGAGTTTGGCTGGGTCAGAATGATACAAAGGTTCTGTTTAAATGGAGCGGTGATTGGCTTTTATGTCTTTTTAGGAAAGAACTTGTTGTCCATAATCTTTGCAGTATCTTTACAGTATGCCTGATTAGAAACTAAGGTTTTGTCATATGTTTAATATTTCACCCTGCATAAAGTAACAGATTTTTGATAGAATTTGTATTGCAGGAATTTGTCACAAAAAGAGTTTCTTAAACTCACTTTGTAAATAAGGGTGGGTGGTATTTAATGGAAGAGATGGGGATCTCGACCGGTGGCCAGAGAGTCAGTGAGAGCTTCGCGTTGCCTCTTTTTGAGAAGGCCCGCCCCATAAAGTGCAAATTGGGCACCCACTGGACAGCAGTGGGCCTTCCCCGGGGTCAAGGACCCTGGGGTTGGAAGTCCTGTCCGCTAGGAGTTGTTGGCCAATCAGAGCCAGCAGCTCCTCATTGCTTGCCAGTGCCACCCAGGAGGCAGCGGTTGCCAGTACTACACCACCTGAGGCCTAGGATCGCCGTGGAGCCAGCCGCAGGTGAGTGACGGTGGGAGGGGGTTGTGGTATGGGGCCAGACATGTGGACCCCTGCTGGATGCCCACAAGCCACACCGACAGGGTTTGCTTTTTGAGCTTTCCACATGAGCTATTCCCCCGCCCATTGCTGGTTGAGTACCAACCTGGGCAGGATAGGGCACTGTGTGGGCATTAATTACTCATTTAGGGGCCTTAATTGGCAGGACAGGAAGGCCGTCCATGGCCTCTCCCGCCAAGGATTTAATCAGGGCAGTGGCAGAGTCCAACCACCAAACTCGCCACAGGCGTGGGGTGCATCGAATTTTGCCTGGTGCTTGGGTCTCAGTTACTGAAAAAGCAACCTGCAGCCTTCACGTGATGAAATCGATGAGAGAAAGTGTAGCATGTTCAAATTTAGGTGTTTTTTGAATTTAAAATTAGAAGGTGCTGGGTAAAGTGTAATGAGCACTTGTGTTTAAAAAAAAAACAGATGGTGAAAACTGTTGCCCTGGAATTCGCAGTTCATGGTTGATAGATCGAAAAGGATCAATTTGCAAGGATAATTCAGTTATCCAAAATAGTTTTTATTAAAGTTAAACCCCCGTGATAGGGTAGTTTTCTTTCTTTAATCATTATCATTCATTGATATGTAATTTTTTAACAAAGGAGCAATATACCTGAAATGAATTTATGTATGGACAATAAAGTGAAATTGAATTGAAAACTTATAATTAACCTTTTTCTGCTGCAGTTGCATAGATGTTGTGATAAAAGAAATATGAAAGTTTCTGCAGTAATAAGCTGATTGACAGAGGGTAAGAATTCCAGAGGCTAGGGCACAGCCATCAATGGTGGAGCAATTAAAATTGGGATGCTCGAGACCCAAAATTGGTGTAGAGCACAGATATCTCTAGAGGGTTGCAGAGCTCCAGAAGATTACAGAGGTAGGGAGAGGAGAGACCATGGCTGGCCTTGAAGACAGGGATGAGAATTTTAAAAAAACAACCTTTTGCATAACTGGGAGTCATTGCAGGACCCGAGCACAGTGGTGATGGGTGAATGGGACTTGGTGGAAGTTAGGACAAGGGCATCAGCATTTTGAATGACCTCAAGTTTATGGAGTGTAGAAAATTGGAGGCTGGATAGGAGAGCATTGGAATTGTAATGTCCAGAGGGAACAAAGGCATGAATGAGGGTTTCAGCAGGTGTGGATTGGGGTGATGTTATAGAAGTGGAAGCTGGTAACGTTAGTGGTAGCAAGGATATGTAATCAGAAGCTCATCGAAAATATGAAGAGTTTGGTTCAGCCTCAGTCAGTTGCCAGGGTTGAGGGGTGGAGTTTGTGGCAGGGACTGAAGATAATTGCTTCAGCCTTCGTAACATTTAGTCACCCTGATACCTAAAAGCAAACAGCAATTCCTAATATTTAAATTGGAATGTACCCTTTCTCTTCCAATGCTTTTCTGTGGTGTCAGCTTCTGCCATATCACTTCTTACCTGGAGACCAGCATTCAGCCCCACTTCTGGAAATGACTTTCACCCTTTCATCTTCACATCTTCCCTTCCCCAGTTCACCTCCAGTCTAACCAGAAACATGAAAACTTCTGGCACAAATGCTGTACCCAAAATGTTTTAAATAAGTGAAAGATTATGCTTGGTTACTCACTGTTCTTGCTCCAGTGCACTGTTATCAGATCACACTAATGGCAGTCTCTGGTTTTGCATACCAAAAAACATGTTAACCCAGAACTGATCAACTTTATGCAGATCTTTTCTTTGTTTCTGTGTGTTCACATCTCTTCTGAGTTCAGTGTCACTATACATCTACAACTTTCCCAAATGTAAAATGGGTATTTTGGAAATTATTGTACAAACATAGTCTTGATTTTTACTACTTATGCTTCTAAAGTAGGATTGATTTTTTTTCTCTCTGGGATTAGGTTGAAGGAGCATGACAGTTCTTCATTGTTTGAAGCTCAAAATCCTGGAACTCACTCCCTAACAGCCCTGTGGGCGTGTTGACACCACATGTACTACAGCAGTTCAAGAGGGTGGCTCACTATCAAGGGATGAGCACTAAATGCTGATGCCCACATCCCGTGGACGAATAAAAAAAGATGTTTAAAGCGTTTTGGAAAGCAGGTTTCTGAATGGGAATCCATTGCTGCAACACTCAGCTAGTTCCTGTGCTGTCGTTGATTGTTTTAGTAAAATAAAATGGAACAGAGAATGTCCGTTTGCATGTTCCTGAAAGCCCTGCGGTCCTGAAAAGGATTGATATTGTAACACAATTATTTCTAGCTCTTGGGTACAGAGCCTCAGGTGATACCTGAAATGTTAACTTGTCTGTTTTTGCCTCATATACTTCCTGGCCTGCTGAGTGTATCCAGCATTTTCTGATTTGGGGGTTTCAGATTTCCAACATCTGCAATAGTTTGCTTTTTATTTCAAGTTCTTGCAGGTATGAGAAGCTTTGAGATAGCAGCTAATGGCACACAGAATTGTGAAACTTCTTTATTTTCACACAGTGGAGACAAGCTTATTACCAAACTTGGTATGAATATTAGAGGGAAGGAGTACCTCTATAGCAATAACTATTATTAATATCTAATAATGTGTTGTAGTAGTATTTTCACAACTATTTAGGGAAAACTCCATAGTTCAGAAGTACTGCAGGTCATAAGTGAAACGACTGAACCTGTCACTATTGAGTGGCTTTGCTCTGTGGATGCCGAGCTCGTGGTACAGCATAGAGCTCTCAAAGTAAATTCCGTATCACCTCACATTGCCTGAAGAGGAGTTTTCAAATGCAAGTGTTTTCTTCTCACTTTTGCTTACAAAATAGCTTTAATTGTGAACCAACCATTTTGTTATTAAGCCTAGACGAAGGGTTGATACAGCATTGAAGTAGTAGGGATAACTTAAGAGAACATCAAATAACAGTAGAAGGAAAAGAAACACTTGCTTTTATTTAGAAGTTTGCACAATATCAGGATGGCCCAAAATGCTTTACAGCCAGTGAAGCACTTTTAAAGTTTAGTCATTGTTGTATGGTCAGAAACACAGCAGCCAATTACCACACAGCAAGGTCCCATAAACAACATTGAGATTAATTTAAAAACAAAAAAAACTGCGGATGCTGGAAATCCAAAACAAAAACAGAATTACCTGGAAAAACTCAGCAGGTCTGGCAGCATCGGCGGAGAAGAAAAGAGTTGACGTTTCGAGTCCTCATGACCCTTCGACAGAACTATTGAGATTAATTTGCTCATTTGTTTCCGTGATGTTGGTAGAGGATAAAATATTTAGTTCGGACACTGGGGTGAACTCTCCTTGCCTTCAAAATGGTGCCATTGGACCTTTGATGCCCATCTCAGAGAGCAGATGAAAATTTGGTTTACTGTCTCACCTGGAAGCCATAAGCTGGTGATAAGCTTGGCTTTTAAATCTGTGGACGTTACAAGAAAAGACTGAGGAAGGAAAGAAGCTCCAAAATTTTATGTCCAAGGCATAGTGTTGGAAAAAGTAATAGCTATTCTTTTGTAAGCCTGTGTAGTACGCAGAATAACAAAGAGATTTGGTATTGTTTTCTATACCATTAACCCTGCTTATTTGAGCGGTTTATTATTTACTCCATGACCCTTGGGACCCAAGACCATTTTGTGAACAAGCTAGAAGCAACATATATATCAGTGTTGGCCTATCTTTAAATGTTTTATTGAGTTACTGGAATTGTCAATGTATGTATAGCTTCTGTGTGCATGATTTCCTTCATGATTGTTTAGAGGTGTTACACAACAAAGATCTTCCCGAAAATGAATTGAATGTGTGTAACCCTTCTTGCGCATACTTTGTTGGCACCCACTGTTCGTCTTTGCAGATGGCTGTGCACCTTTCAATTACACACCATTAAATTATTAGATCATATTTATGCATCCATGGAATGTTGTATTTAGTCATTGCAAATCTGCATAATGCGATATTTTTGGAATGTGAAATACTGAGGCACGAGTATATAAGTGTTATGATCCCAGCTGAGGTTACCCCTGGACGAGGCTGATCGCCTGTTTGTTTAGATACGTGGAAAGTGGCCACTGAACAGAGTCACCGGAGTCAGCTAATGAGCCTTTAACAAAAGAATTAAACATTTATTTAACAAGAAAAGATGAACCAAATTACAATGTTCCTTCACCCACAGCTAGATATATACAGATTTGTAAGGATAACGCAAGTTACAAAGGCAATCTTATACTCTAATGTTCACAGTAAGTGCACAGTCCATGTAAACCAATAGGTGACCTGTGGTCAGACTCACCACGCTCTGAAACCAAGTGACAGATGCCACCTCAACCTGATGCTATGGATCTCTCATTAACTCCCCAGACACTTATCACCATGAGCCAACAAGTCTCACTGAACTCTGTCTTTCACATGAAGGTTTCCAATCTCCAGTCTCCAAGAACTCGCTTTGGAATCTTCTCCGAGACCGATTCTTTCTTTCGGATGCCAAGTGTTCACCTCCAGAGTTTTGAACTCTCGTTCCAATGTTCCGCTTCCCTGGGCCAACACAAGCATTCAAACTTTCTTCCACGCACCCTCTCTCACCGAATCAGCTGTCAACAGCACCACTCCTTCACATGCCCATAGCAAAGAGTTACAGACCTTCAGTTGTCTCTTTGGACCTTCTTGCCTCTTGCAAGTTGTTCTCACGCTAAATCTGCTTTCTGCAGCTTTTGTTTCTTTAAATCTGAGGCTGGAGTCTTTCTCTCTGCCCTTCATTCGTAACTTCATTAGCAAAACCTTTTCCAGATTCCTGTCCTTCCTTTGACTAGAAGGTCTGCTTCGGATTTCCTCCAGTTCCTGTCTCAATCTTTGGCCTTGGGATCTTTTTTGTTTCTTTGGGAAATCTGCTTTCACTCTGCAGTTCCCTATCCCAGTGTCCTGTCTCTCTGGAGTCCTGGCTTTAAACTGAAATCAAAACCGCTGTTTCCTTAGTTTTTCTGTGTGTCTGTGAGAGGGACCTTCCTTTCTGGGCCCCTGTTGCTAGGCAACAGCACTTTTTTTCTACTCTTGTTCGCCTAACTTAGCTTACAATCATAAACTCTCATTAGAAATGCGATTGAAACTCAACTTGACCTCTTCTTAACACAGATACAGTAATACAAATCAGTTTTAAACATTAAAGCTAAAACTCATTCCTAACACCCTCAAAAAACAATTTAATTTACTTAAACTATCTCTATTCCTAACCACGCTTCTCTTCGGTTCTGAAGGTAGAGCCATATTAGCCTCAAAGCATTAACTCTGTTTCTCTCTCCGCAGAAGCTTGCAGAGTTGCTGAGGTTTTCCTGCACTTTGTTTTTATACTGGGACATGAGCTTGTCTCGGGCAGTGGCACAAAACGGCGGCATTAGATGGATTACAATGGAACTGAAAGTTGGACACTACGTCTCACAGCTGGCCAATCCAATACTGTCTGTTTTGTGCTTCCACCTGAGATTACTTCCTGCCCCATTATTCTTTTTTCTTTAAGGAATTGTTTAATCACAAGCAGAGCAGCATACAGAGATGTTATGAACAAATGTAAAGCGCTTATGGTTCAAGGCTGCAGTACACTCCTTTTGGAAAGCAAATCTTGTAAATATGTTTGAACGTTCATCATTAAACAAGGTAAACTGTAGTGCATGAGCTCTTGCTAAGTAATTTTGGGCTTTCCACATGTTTTAATCGCATTTGGAGTCTGAAATCCATATAAAATATGATAAAGCTAATTTTTAATGTAGCCATTTTTATGGGTTAGAATGTGATTCTTGCACTGAGTCAGTTGTAGCAGAGGAATGGTTAACCAGGTTTCGAGTGCAACAACCGTTTTTTAAAAAAAAAAGCCAAGAAGCAGGTTTCCTTTAAACTCATGAGTGTGGTTTTTGGAAAATAGATACACACAAGTGACACTTTCTTTGCTAAAGTTTTGCAAAAAGGCATTTAATTTTAACCATTTTGATGATGGTTGGGGCTGTGGGAGACCTTGGATTGTGGTTGGATTTTGTCAACATGTCGTGTTTGGAGTTAATGCTTTACACAGTGAAGCTGGTTTAAAAGGTAGAATTGCTTTTGGGCCAGGAGAAACAGGAGCTCTCCCACCCTTGGCCATAAGGCTATCTTGTCAACCACCCTACAATTTCACCCCCAGCCTGCCCCAACATTTACGTTGAACTGACGCACTCCGCACTCTGTATTCATTTTCTGACAGCCCCCATCCCCAATTTTTCCATTGGCTCCCATGATGTATAATGGCCCCATCTCCCCTGATCTCTCTGGCTCTTTCCATGATCCTCTCACTTCCTTCCCCAATCACTTTCTGCCCCCATATCCAGCCTATTTCACTGCAAAAAAAACCCTCATCAATTCAGCATCTCCAATGACCTTCCTGTTGACACCCTGATGTC
The DNA here is from genome assembly GCF_017639515.1 of Carcharodon carcharias. Taxonomy (NCBI): domain Eukaryota; kingdom Metazoa; phylum Chordata; class Chondrichthyes; order Lamniformes; family Lamnidae; genus Carcharodon; species Carcharodon carcharias. Next base: position 174,973,779 of record NC_054472.1, read on the forward strand.
TACACTTCATAATTGTCCAAAACTCAGCTTGCACTGAGGCCTATTCGACAGTAACCACCCACCCCGCCCTCTTCCTTTCTTTTGCCTATTTCTGTCATCCAAAGAATTGAATTTAAAATCTTTGATCTCCTCTACAAATCCCTCCATAACCTTCCATACCTCTACAATCTTCTCCAGCCACACAAAGGAGCAGGAGTAGGCCATTTGACCCTTTTGTGCCTCCTACATCATTCAGTAAGGTCATTGCTGATCTGGTTGTGGTCTCAGCTCCACTTTCCTGTCTGCCCCCCATAGCCCTTGCCTAACAAAAACCTGTCTAACTCTGCCTTGAATAAATTGAAAGATCTAGTGTCCATGATTTTCTGGAGAAGGGAGTTCCACAAACCAACAGCCCTGCTCACATCTGCTTCTGCGAGTTCTGGTGCTCTGATTCTGGTTTACTGTGCATCCTCCCCTTCTCCCTTTGCTCACCAATGGCAAAGTCTTTTAGCTGTCTTCACCATACTCTTGTCAATCTTCCTTCCTCCCTCTTCACCTTTTTTGTGCCATACATTCAATCAAACTTCGTCACCCCTCCAGCAAAGGCTCAGTATCAGTTCATTTTTGTCTTTTGTGAAGTGGCTTGGCATGGTTTTCTACATTTAAATACTCCAAATCAATGCAAATAGTTGTTACTCTGGTTGTTATAAGTGTCAATGATGTGTAAGATATCAGTTACAGCCAGACTGCAGTGGAGAAGCTACAGTTGGTTGTAACTGTCAGCGCTGGAGAGCAGACAATAAGCCAGTGTTCCTGCTTTGTGGTTGCTGTCTACCTCTTGCTTGAAAGTTCAAATGTTATAGACAGTGGAGGAGGACAGGATACGATGATCTTCTGTACTTGAATATCCTGCTGAAGCTCAGTAAAGTTTCACATGATTAATTTTTTAAAAATTCATTCATGGATGTGGGCGTCGCTGGCTAGGCCAGCATTTATTGCCCTTGAGGAGGTGATGAGCTGCCTGCTTGAACTGCTGCAGTCCATTTGGTGTGGGCACACCCACAGTGCTGTTAGGAAGGGAGCTGCAGGATTTTGACCCGATGAAATTGAAGGAATGGTGATTTATTTCCAAGTCAGGATGGTTAGTGGCTTTGAGGGGAACCTCCTGGTGGTGGTGTTCCCAGGTGTCTACTGCCCTTGTTCTTTGAGATGGTAAAGACCGTGGGGTTGGGAGGTGCTGTCTAAGAAGGCTTGATGAGTTCCTGTAGTGTATTTTGTATATGGTGCACATTGCTGCCATTGTTTGTTGGTAGTGGAGGGAGTGAATGTTTGTGGATGGGGTGTCAATGAATAGGCTGCTTTGTCCTGGATGGTGTCAAGCTTCTTGAGTGTTGTTGAAGCTGCATTCATCTAGGCAAGTGGGGAGTGTTCTATCACACTCATGACTTGTGCCTTGTAGATGGTGGACAGGCTTTGGGGAGTCAGGAGGTGAGTTACTTGCCACAGAATTCCTAGCCTTTAACCTGCTCTCATAGCCACAATATTTATATGGCTAGTCCAGTTCAGTTTCTGGTTAATGGTCACGCTGTTGATGTTGATAGTGGGGGATTCAGTAATGGGAATGCCATTGAATGTTATGGGGAGATGGTTAGATTCTGTCTCATTGGAGATGGTCATTGCCTGGCACTTGTGTGGCGTGAATATTACTTGCCCCATGTCACCCCAAGCCTGGATATTGTCCAGGTCTTGCTGCATTTGGACATGGACTGCTTCGGTACCTGAGGAGTCACAAGTGGTGCTGAACATTGTGCAATCATTAGCGAACATCCCCACTTCTGACCTTATGATGGAAGGAAGGTCATTGATGAAGCAGGTGAAGATGGTTGGGCTGAGGACATTACCCTGAGGAACTCCTGCAGTGATGTTCTGGAACTGAGATGGTTGACCTCCAATGACACAACCATCTTCCTTTGTGCTAGGTATGACTCCAACCAGAAGAGAGTTTTCCCCCGATTCCCATTGACTCCAGTTTTGCTAGGGCTCCCTGATGCCACACTTAGTCAAATGCAGCCTTGATGTCAAGAGCAGTCACTCTCATCTCACCTCTGGAGCTCAGCCCTTTTGTCCATGTTTGAACCAAGGCTACAATGAGGCCAGGAGTCAAGTGGCTGTGGCAGGACCAAACTGAGCGTCAGTGAGCGGGTTATTGCGAAGCAAGTGCCACTTGATAGCACTGTTGATGACCCCTTCCATCACTTTACTCATGATGGAGAGTAGACTGATGGGACATTAACTGGCCAGTATTGGTTTGTCCTGCTTTTTGTGGGCAGGACAATTTTCTACATAGCTGGGTAGATGCCAGTGTTGTAGCTGTGCTGGGACAATTTGCTGAGGGGTGCGGCAAGTTCTGGAGCAGAAGTCTTCAGTACTGTTACCAGAATATTGTCAGGGCCCATAGCCTTTGCAGCATCCAGTGCCTTCAGCCATTTCTTGATATCAGGTGGAATGAATTGAATTGGCTGAAGACTGGCATCTGTGATGCTGGGGTCCCCTGGAGGAAACCGAGATGGCACTTTTGGCTGAAGATTTTTGTGAATGCTTCAGCCTTATCTTTTGCACTTATCTCCTGGGCTCTCCCATCATTGAAGATGGGAATATTTGTGGAGCCTCCTCTTCCAGTGAGTTGTTTATTTGTCCGCCACCATTCATGACTCGATGTGGCAGGACTGCAGAGCTTTGATCTGAACCGTTGGTTGTGGAATTGCTTAGCTCTATCTTATCAATTGCTGTTCACGCTGTTGGGCACGCAAATAGTCCTGTGTTATAGCTTCTCCAGGTTGTCGCCTCATTTTTAGGTATGCCTTGTGCTGCTCCTGGCATGCCCTCCTGCACTCTTCATTGAACCAGTGTTGATCCCCTGGCATGGTGGTAATGGTAGTTTGGGGGATATGCCAGGCTACAAGGTTACAGATTGTGGTTGAGTACAACTCTACTGCTGCTGATGGCCCATCCATTGCAGTGAGGTACTGCAAGACTGCCAAGGCCTTTGGATCATCTATACGCCAACAAGAGCCTGCCATTAGGAAAACAATGGCAAAAAATGATTTACGGGCATTGTAAACTATGTGTAATATCAACATGCCACTGCTCTGTTATTGCCTTTGACCTCAATCCTTTTCTTCAATCTTGGTTATGCCCTGCATTATTTACTATGCTATTTACCTGATTTTTTTCAACTTGAGAGCAACTGAACTTCAAAATTAATGTCCTGATTGAGTAACTGGAACAGCATTTGGAATACTGTGCAAATCACTTGCACTCTGCTTATGTCTCATCAGTGATCCAGTGATTGAGGAAGGATATATTAGTCTTGTAGGGATTGCAGCAAAGATACTTAGACCCCAAGGGCTAATTTATGGAGAGAGAATACACCAGCTCGGGTTGTAATCCCCGGATTTTTTAAAATTCATTTATGCAGTGTGGGTGTCACTGGCTAGGCCAGCATTTACTGCTCATCCGTAATTGCCTTTGAGAAAATGGTGTTGGAAAGTTATGGGTGATTTGATTGATTAAAATTTTCAAGATATTAAGGGGAACAGATAGAGAGACTATTTCTGCTGGTTGAGGAATCTAGGCAACATGGTCCAAAAATTAGAGCCAGACCTTTCAGGAGAGAAGTTAGCAAACACTGCTATATGCAAAAGATAGTAGAAGTTCGGAACTCAATTGATGCAAAATCAATTGTTAATTTACAATCTGAGATCGGTAAATTTGTGTTAGTCAAAGGTGTTAAAGGATGTGGGTTGAAGGTAGGCTATGGAGTTAGGCCATAGATGAGCTATGGTCTCGTTGACTGGCGGAACATGCTTGAAGGGCTAAATAGCCTGTTCCTATGAGTTACACAATGGATAAAAAAATCAAGCCCTTTTTTTTTTATCCGCTTAAAATGTCGTAATGCCTTTTATTTTGGGGCATTTGGAAGGCCCAAGATCCTGAAGCAACCTTGCCAAATGATTTCTTGGCCAAAATATTTTCATGTATGACATTTTTACAGTACTAACTCTACAGATTTAAAGAAGCCACACTGGCAGACCACATGACTCTAAGCGCAACTGTATTTGTATGCACCCTTTAATCTGTGGTGTCTACTGTATAATAAAAAAAATATACACCGAAATTGCCAGAACCTTAGCAAGAGCAAGTTGTACTTGGAAACAGTGAATGGTGCATCTAGTTAATAATTCTATTTTCACCTCTCCCTCTCCTGTATAAGTAAATTTAGTAACATGTTATCCTTGATAAATTAACTGACAGGGAAAAATGATTAAACATTGAAATTGTTCACGGATGAAAGTTTGCAGAATGACATTTGTGTAAAACTTGTTTCCCAGCTCTCTCCCATATCTGAAAAAAATCTCTCTCACTGTTTCAAGAAAAAATGCTCAAGTCTCAATTTTTTTTAATGCTGTGAAGAATTATTTTTCGGCAGAATCAGAAGTCATCAACTCCTGCTCTTTCTCTTCCAGTGCATAAAAATTCATCAAGCATTCCATTATCTACTGATTTGGTGAGTCAGTGCAGAAGGCACAGTACAGAGTCTACCTCTCTATCTTTGGGAATTTTCTTAGTACATCTTGATTTACAGCAGTTGCAGCCTCTCCTGCTGAATCTTTTATAGAACAAGCATTCTCTATATCAGTCATTTCCACACAGATACCAAACTCATGGTCCATCAAAACAAAAGGATTGAGCTCCACCTCGCACAAACTGCCGGGAACCCCTTTCTCAACATCTTTTCACAGAATCACAAAACGCAGAAGAGGCCCTTTGGCCCATCAGGTCTGCACCGACATGACATGATACTCGACATGATCCTCGTTTCTCTTGCTAGATACCAAACTGCATTACTGATGCAGTTGCTAGCCACTGCATTCCAAGTTCTTAGATGTTGCTCGGTGGGTATCACTCTTGCCTCTGTGTCAGAAGGTTCAAGACCCACTTCAGGCTCTCATGGTGCTGTTTGGAAGTAAAGCAGGAAGTTGTTCCCGGTATCCTGGCCAGTATTTAAACTTTAACCAACGTTATTGAATAGATTACCTGGTCATTATGTCAAGGTTGTTCGTGGGACCTTGCTGTCTGCACTTTCAGCTGCTGTGTTTCCAACAACAGTGACTTAACTTCAAAAGTACTAAATTGGCTGCAAAGCACTTCTGGACATCCTGAGGTTGTGAAAGGCCCTATATAAAAGCAATTTTATCTTTCTTCCTCTACTGGATAAGTGCATAGCATCCAACACTCTACAACTTTTAATAACTTGTGAAATGCCAGTTTTTTAATGGAATATCAAACAAAACTCTTGCCCTGCACAGCAGTTGCTTCTTGTAATGTTGATACATGCTATGGATTGCATATTAGTCTGGGGGTGAAAGATAGAAGTGGTATTAGATAGTAGAAATTGAGCCCTCGTGAGAAAATTAAGAGTGAAATTATGTCAAGTGACATGCTCCATCAAAAGCAACAACTTGTTGATACATTTACGTTGAAATACCACTTTCTGAAAATTGTTCGTGTAATCAAGTGGGGAAGTTTCCACATTAAAACATTGAGGCGTCTTACTTTTCCCAATTAAGAGAGGTTTCATCTTGTCTGAACCCGTTTAATTAGTGCACAACAGCAACATAAGGTGTTCTTTTCTCATTTTGTTGCTGCTCACCTTTGTCTTTTAGCTTAGGTTTGACCAGGCAGGGTACAATACAGAAGTCGAGTCTCGTCGCAGTTGTAAATGCAGACGGGTAGATATGCTGCTTGCAAAAAAAATCTTGTGAGCAATTCCTCTGCCTATGCACCAGCAATAGGTTTGTTTCTGCCCACCTTTTCATTGCTTAGGCCTTCAGTAAATGGGTTTGTGCTTCACTTTCCAACAGCACAGTAATCTGTCCAATGCATTAAAACCTTCCATGCCATTATGAGGCAGATTCAGTAGCTTTGCATTTCGACAGGTGGAACTCTGAGATTATTTGTTGATTTGAACCACCGAAACATTGTCCATTTACTTTCCTGCTTCCGTTTCCTCTCCTAGTTTCAATTTCTTTATCAGTCCTCCAATGTACCTGCTCTCCTGTCAGAGTTCTAGAAACATGGGGAAAAATTTTCCCCCTTTTGGGGTGGGGTGGGGGGGGTGTGTATCCGGGAGTGGGCGCAGGCGGGTGAGCCTCTGATCAGCGTCCCCGATTGGGTCCGCACCGCCATTTTACGTGGGCAGGGCAATTAAGGCCTGCCCAGCGTGACGTCCACACGGAAGTGCTATGCGCTCCCTGTGCGGGCGAGGGTTTCCCTCAGCTGGGAGTGCGCTCTTTCGTGCATATGCGGGAAAGAGCGCACAGACCTCCCTGAGGCTAAGTGCTGCCTCAGGAAGATCAACTCGGAATTAAAATTTTTAATACAAATGATAAAAAAAAAATTTCCCTGACACTGTCACATGAGTTGGGACATGTCCATAACTTTTATTGTAGATTGGATAAAAATTTAAATACCCTCATGAAACCTCATCCCGCCTATGGATGAGGCTTCATGCTTTTTCTGAAGCCCGCCAGGGCTCCCGGCTTGCCCATAACCTTAAAGTTGGACGGGCAAGTCCATTAATGACCTTAATTAGTTTTTCAATGGCCTCAATAGGCTGTTGACAGGTCGGCGGTGCGCAGCTGATTCAGCTGCACCCCCGCCAACGTGAAAATGGAAATGACTCAGGGTGACGTTGGGAATTCCACCTGACGTCATCCCACATTATTTTACGTGTCGGCGAGCCGGCCCCGCCCCCACTCGCCGACCGGAAGACCCTGCCCATGAGATTCAGGAATGACATGCTTCTGTGCGACTAACTTTTGAATTTTCAATTATCTGCACTGTTCCACTTGCTCATATAAGTCACATCGGTATTTTTTGTTTAGCTCCCTTGAAAATCAACTTCACGTGAATAAACAGGTAGAAACCAAGTCAAGCCTTGTTATCTGTAGGCATGTTGGCTGCTACCACCAATCAGATTGAGAGTTGAAAAGCATGAGTTCAACGATGGTGAGTCTCGTTAAAGTGGGAATTCTGCGTGTCATACTTGCCCTTAAAACAGGAATTGCATTGAATTAAATTTTCACTATAGGTGGGAATAAATGGGACTGTTGCGGGAAAACTGAAATTGCAAGTAAGTGAGTTGCAAATAAAGGTGTAAGATTATATTTAACTTATAGCAGAGTATTTAAAATGATGCAGGTTTCACCAGGTCCCTGCTGAGGATCTGGTTGCAGAGGGTGGAACATTCTTAATCGAGCTTCCCAAAGTTGAGTATAAGACAGCTCAAGACTCAGTGAAAATGGAGATTCCCCATTCAAATCATGGATTGGAGACCTCACTGTTGTAAGTGACTGATATTAGTCTTATGAACATTGTTTGTATTATGTAATGATCTTTCAGTCACTCGCATTTTGCTGGATAAATAATCGTGCTGTACTTGGCAGACTCATGGCTCGGTCATGAGATTGGAGACTCTCACATCCTGCCTCCAACTCATTGGTTGATCAGCTAGTGTTCAGTCAGCATTTTATAATGCAAATTACTCCAGTACTGCAACAGAACTCCAGACTTGCTGCCACTCCAACTTGTCCATCTGCTCTTCAGTCACTAGCTTTAGTATATTGAAATTTAATGCTTTGATTTTAAAATGAGCATTGAAAGTATTTGATGCTGGCCCAGGCAACAGCTGCAAAAATATCTTTGGCTGCCCGAGGTTGGCAGGGGGAGGATTATGAAAATTAAGCTGTGGTGTACAGTTGTGGAGGCAGGATAGTCTTTTAGCAGAGGAAACAGATGTGGAATGGTTTGAGGTTAGGTTGGGACTCGTGATGGGAGAAATCCAGCCCTATCATAGGTAGATGGGAGAGAGTGGCAGCTCCAAACTTTAGTATCTCCAAGGTGCTTGACTGTGGACCATGGTGCATGGGCATGACGTGGCAATGAAGCCTGAAGGACTGTATCAATGGTAAGTAAAAAGAATAGGTAATCATGATGGAGACAGGCATGCAAAAAAATTGTTGCAGGAAGTAAGTGTTACTCGCTTGAAATTGCAAGTCTATGCAAATTTATCACTGATCACTTTAGGGGCTGTTCTCAATGAGTTCAAAGGACATGCCGTTTTATGAAATACATCACAACAGACTGATTCACAGTGGCAAAGTCAATTTTTTTTCATTGGGATTTTTGCAGCCCTTTAGGGATTCCGTTTCCACCGTTCTCTGATATGCTGTAAATAAATGGCATACATTACATCTATATTTAATTTTTATCACTTAGTAGTGATCCTTATTGAAGAGAAGATTGAGAGGAGATTTGATAGAGGTGTTCAAGATCATGATAATTGAAGACAGGGGAAATGGAGAGAAACTGCTCCCAATGGCGAAAAGTTTGAGAACTAGAGGGCACAGGTTTAAAGTGGAAAAAGAATCAAAGACGACATGAGGAAAACCTTTTTGACATGAGTGGTTTCAATCTGGAATGTACTACTTGAGAAGGAGGTGGAGGCAGATTCAATTGTGGCTTTCAAAAGGCATGCGCACCCATAGGGAAAAATATTGCAGGTCCATGAAGGAAAGGTCAAGGGATGGAGTTAGCTACATTGCTCTTGCAGAAAACTGGCAACTCTCTGGTTTGCCGGGCTGACAGGCTGAATGGCCTCCTGTGTTGTAATCGTTCTGCAATTTGGTTGTGAGATCCTAGGTTTTTTAAAGGTGGATTTAGGTCACAGTCCAGAACTAGGAAGCTATGCTGGTAATACAGAAGCATTAAATTGAGGCCTATTCAAGCAGATATATAAACTAAAAAAAAAATACACTGCTTGATAATATAGAATATATCATGCAGCACAGGTCCACTCAGCCCTTGTGCCTGTGTTGACCTTTTTGTAGAACAATCCAGTAATCCCAGTCCCTTGATCTTTCCCCATACCCCCTGTAACTTATTTCCCTTCAAGTAATTAAATTCCACTTAGAAATTGATATCTGGAAGGGGTACCGGGATGGTGGGGATGCATTTCCGTGGAAATGTTTGTACTGAAGGGTTGGAGAAACCTTAAAAAAATGGAATGACATCCATGTGTCCCCTTAAACCTGATGCCTCATTGCTGTTAAATATCGGGATTGTACAGAGATCAATCAGAATGTGGTCTGTGGTATTTTATGTTTCATAAGAGATCATTAGTTACATTCCTTTAATGTATAATACAGAAAGTTGAAGTATGATAGAAAGGAAATGTGCACTAGATGCGCCACTTTTATAATACTACCGGTGCACTTCCTGTGGCAACGCTTAATGAATATGTTTTACAATAACAGAGTTGTGCCATCTATTTACTGACTGAATGGGCTGGATTTTTAAAGCCAGGTTGGGAACCTGACACCCAGTTGCATTTGCTCTTGCAGTGCTATTTTTAAATGTTAACGGGCTGTTTGGCCAGGAAGTGAGCCTGACCATTTGATTAGAGGTGCCAAGTGCCTCCCAGATGCAAAAGATGCCTCTCTGATGCCAGCAGCAAAGGCAGGGCTTCCACTGCCTCGCCGAGGAGCTTATGAAAGGGCCGGGAGAATAAGGACAGAGCAAAATGACCATGGACACCAAGTTGCGGCACAGCGCTCAATTCCGGCACGAGTTGGTCCCTCAAATTTCATTTAAGCACAAATGGGAACGTACTTCCTTTTTCCCCATGGCGACCCCCGAAAGCTGTGTACTAATGTGTGCCATGCAGACTTTGTCCCGAAAAAAGATGGAAAATTGCATTCTGTTTTGGACAGCCCCTTTAACAAGCTCCTTGGGGAGTTTAAGGAGCTGTTAGTTGGCAATGAGCAGGTTTCCTGTTCCCACCCCACTGCCGGCCCTTTGAAAATTGCAAACTGTCCCAGAGGTACTGCCCTCCAGAAACACAATTTTCAAATCACGCCCACACCAGTTCCAGTCCCCAAAGGCAAATGAAAATCCAGCTTCGTTTGTCAAGGCCCCTTTTTATTGCATTGTGTTACCAGATTTATACAGGTGTATTGGAGATCAAGTTCCACAACCCTTTCCGTTTGTGTATTAAATTATAAATTAGTGCCCTTGATTATTATGCTCATGTGGAGCATAAACGCCTTCATTGACCCGTTGAACCGATTGACCAGTTTTTCTGCTGTAAATGCCATGTAACTACGCTCATTTACGTGTGTGATTAAGTCAATTCATTTTCAATGACCTGAGTGGTAAGCAACATGCAGCAAATTAGATGTTGGTACATGGGGAGAAGGAGATTGTTGTCATATTCAGCAGCAGTTATAGAAGGTGGGGGGGTGGGGGGGAGAGAGAGAGAATGGTCTTGGAATTTCTGGTCATTGTGGATGGGTTAACTGTATGGGGACACCTGAAATTGATACCACTTAGGGATAAGAATTGGGTTTTGGTTTACTGAGTAGTTCCTAGGCCTGGCAGTCATTAACAATGACAGAGTTGGGAAGGAGGCACGGGATCATTGGCAGGAAGTACTAGACAGAATCCATGAATATGGCGACACTTTAAAAAGTGCTTAGATTTGGAACCCTGACTCAGATCCTAGAGTGGAGTGTTTCAGAGCAGCAGAGAAATCCTGAGATGTGCTTACACTGGCGCTGAGGTTCCAGGGGCTAGTAGTTAGAGACTGAAGTCGGTCATGCTAAGCCAGCCAGATCATCATGTGTTTAAATGATGTTGCGCCTGTTCCGGCATTCATTTAGCTCATGGCTGATCTGTATCTTAACTCCATCTAACCTCCTTTTTCTGTAACCCTCAATACCCTTACCTAACAACAAAAAAAATCCATCAATCTCAGTTTTGAAATTTTGATTTGGTCCTCAACCCTCACAGATTTTGGGGAAGAGTGTTATAGATTCTGTCAAAGTTGGCATTCGTGGTGTTTATGCTACTAGGGAGGTTTCTCTGTTCACCCTCCTTGAAGGGGGAGGAGGAACCAGTGAGGTGAACTTGAAAGTTTCCTACACCAGCACCACAAAATAAAGCATAAAAGCACCAAAAATGTCCTATTTTTAATACATCTTCATTATTTTTCTCTGCACTTATTGCTATGTTGTGCGATACTGTCCATTGTCTAGGTCTTTGTCCAATTGCCCATTAATTAAGTTGGGTCAAGACCATAAGACATAGGAGTAGAAATTAGGCCATTCGGCCCATTGAGTCTGTTCTGCCATTCAATCATGGCTGATAAGTTTCTCAACCCCATTCTCCCGCCTTTTCCCTGTAACCTTTGATCCCCTCACCAATCAAGAACCTATCTATCTCGGTCTTAAATACACTCAATGACCTAGCCTCCACAGCCTTCTGTGGCAATGAATTCCATAGATTCACCACTCTCTGGAAAAAAATTTTCTCCTCATCTCTGTTCTAAAAGGTCTTCCCTTTACTCTGAGGCTGTGCCTTCGGGTCCTAGTCTCTCCTACTAATGGAAACATCTTCCCCATGTTCACTCTATCCAGGCCTTTCAGTATTCTGTAAGTTTCAATCAGATCCCCCCTCATCCTTCTAAACTTCATTGAGTATAGACCCAGAGTCCTCAAAGGTTCCTCATATGTTAAGCCTTTCATTCCTGGGATCGTTCTTGTGAACCTCCTTTGGACCCTCTGCAGGGCCAGAACATCCTTCCTGAGATATGGGGCCCAAAATTGCTCACAATATTCTAAATGTGGTCTGACCAAAGCCTTATAAAGCCTCAGCAGCACATCCCTGCTTTTATATTCTAGTCCTCTCGAAATAAATGCCAACATTGCATTTGCCTTCCTAACTACCACATCAACCTGCAAGTTAACCTTAAGAGAATCCTGGACTAGGACTCCCCAAGTCCCTTTGCACTCCAGATTTCTGAATTCTCTCCCCATTTAGAAAACAGTCTATGCCTCTATTTTGCTACCAAAGTGCATGACCTCACACCTCCCTACGTTGTATTCCATCTGCCACTTCTTTGCCCATTCTTCTAACCTGTCCAAATCCTTCTGCAGCCTCCCTGCCTCCTCAATACTACCTGTCCCTCCACCTATCTTTGTATCATCTGTAAACTCAGCCAGGATGTCCTCAGTTCCTTCATCTAGATCATTAATGTATGAAGTGAAAAATTGTGGTCCCAACACTGACCCTTGCGGAACTCCATTAGTCACCAGCCACCATCCTGAGAAGGACCCCCTTATCCCCACTCTCTCCCTCCTGCCAGACAGCCGATCTTCTAACACAGTGCATGTTGACCAGTTATTTTACTGCCTGGTCTTTGTGTAAGGCCTGATCCAGATGCCCATATATGCACACTTCAAATAGTGGCTAATGGATATCGTTCAGGAGTAGAAGCCTTATACATTGTGATTTTTATATTTTGAGACCAATTGTCACACCTGACAGCGTCCCTGCTGCAATCAGCTAGTTTAGCACAGATGCGAATCAAACTTGGTGCTTTCCTACATGTATGGCAGAGATGGATTTGCCGAGTCATTGGAGCAGTGTGAATATCCTGGAACTTTAATCTAATTGCCAAAAATTGTAATCTAGTAATTCTGAATGCACCCAAAACATGCAGAGCTCCCACCTGCCAGCCTGTTCTAGTCATTGTCCCATCCCAAGCTTAGGTGATGAAGTTATTCAAGCAATAGCAGAGAGTGTTGTGCCATTTTAGGCACTACAGGGGTGCTCACCCATGTTGGGAATGGCAATTCTCATGCCACTCCATGGAGCAGGGATCATGAGCCGGACTGACCTAAATTTGGAAAGTTACAATTTTACCTGGTGCTTGCTGAATCACTATTGTGATGCTGTTCAAACAGTAATTGCTCACACTACAATTGGTTGTCATTTGGATCGGTGTGAACCTTCAAACTTTGGGTTACACTCTCACCTGAGTCAGAAGGCCCCAGAGACCAGTGCACGTGATCTAGGCAGTCATTTCCGTGCAGTACTGAGGGAGTGCTGCACTTTGGGAGTACAGGCCTTTTGATGAGGGTTCTGTTTGAGTGCCTTAGCCAATGTTTGATCCACATCCTATACCTAAAAACAAGATTATCTGATTTGTATATTATCACTGCTTTGGGATCTTGTGTGCAAATTGGCTGCAGTGTTTACCTACATTACAGCAGTGACTGCACCTGAGAAACAGCTTCATTGGCTGTAAAAACCTGTCTTGAGGTTGAGAAAGGTACTAATGAATAGGATTGGAAGGATTTTTGTGTGCACTTGACACCCCGCCAGTCCACCTTTGCCATCGGAATTTCTGAGGCCAGGAAAAGGGTGGAAACCCGGCAGAAGCAGGTTCTTCCTAAATTCCTTCCCTCCATTTTCCATCAAATTAATGATTCCGTTCCCAAAATAGACTGGAATTTCTGAGCCAGCATCTCACATTAGGAGCACTTGCATAAAATGCAGCAAGAGTTTACTATTTTCTAATAATGAATTCCGATTCCAAACTCTCTTGACTGTGGGGACCGTTAACCAGTTTGGAGTTATCACATCTGCACTGTTATATTTTGTTGGCACGAAAGGTCAATTAGGGCATTAGGCACAGAGTAGTTGTTTTGGGTTGCAAATGAAGCAGCGTAAAACAGATAAATCAAGCAACAGGAATTCGCAGCTAAGCCAGCTTTAGCTAACAGGCATAAAAACAATAGGTACTGACAGAAGCTAATACTTGTTATTCTGATTTTTTTTTCTTCAAATTTGCTTTTCAGTGAAAAGCTGGTCATTGGGTATTTTCTCACTCTGTGGAATCTATTCTCAGGTTGTTCTCGAGTAAGAAACTGGCCACTGCCAGCACTGAATTCTCTGCAGCAACTTTCATACAATAATTAACTCTTATACCTGATATTCGTATTTGTTTCCTTGAGACTATTTTTAACTCTGCAGGTTTTCCTCATAAAGATAAAGATCAGAGAGGATTTGAAACATGACGCACTCCAAAACACAGTCTTGTTTGTTCAATAACACTTTTGATTCACTGGTTAGGATTGCAGAACATCTTTTGTAATTAGTTCCTACTAGTCTCTCCTGTGGACCAGGAGGTTATACGTTTGAGCCCCATGTCAGGGCTTTGATGCAGTTTTCCCAATATCCTGGCCAAACATTTCTTCCACAATTAAGTAACACCACCAAAACATTCTTTTAGTGGCCACTGACCTCCTGAACATTGTCATTTGCAAAATGGCTGCCTCATTATCTGTAGGACAGACTATGCAGTGAGAAATAATTTTTTTTCATTCATTCTTAGGACGTGAGTGTTGCTGGCTAGGCCAGCATTTATTGCCCTTGAGAAGGTGGTGGTGAGTTGCTTTCTTGAACTGCTGCAGTCCATGTGATGTAAGTATATGCACAGTGCTGTTACGGAGGGAGTTCCAGGATTTTGACCCAGTGACAGTGAAGGAAATGGCAATATATTTCCAAGTCAGGGTGGTGAGTGACTTGGAGAAGCACTTCCAGGTGGCAGTACTCCCATGCATCTGCTGTCCTAATCCTTCTAGATGGCTCTGGTCATGGGTTTGGAAGGTGCTGTCTAAGGAGCCTCGGTGAGTTCCTGCAGTGCATTTTGTAGATGGTACACACTGATGCAACTGTGAATCGGTGGTGGAGGGAGTGAGTATTTATGGATGTGGCGCCAATCGAATGGGCTTCTTTGTCCTGGGTGATGTCAAGCTTCTTGAGTGTTGTTGGAGCTGCATTCATCCAGGCAAGTGGGGAGTAATCCATCACACTCCTGACTTGTGCCTTGTAGATGGTGGACATGCTTTGGGGAGTCAAGAGATGAGCAACTCACCATAGGATTCCAAGTGGCCAACCTGCTCTTATAGCCAAGTATTTATATGGCGAATCTAGTTCAGTTTCTGGTCAATGGTAATCCCCAGGATGTTAATAGTGGGGGATTCAGTGATGGTAATGCCATTGAATGCCAAGGGGCAATGGCTATATTCTCTCTTGTTGGAGATGGTCAAGGCCTGACACTTGTGTGGCACAAATGTTACTTGCCACTTGTCAGCCCAAGCCTGGTCCAGGTCTTGCTGCATTTGGACTTGGACTGCTTCAGTGTCTGAGGAGTCGCGAATGATGTTGAACATTATGTAGTCATCAGCCATCAGCGAACATCCCCACTTCTGACCTTATGATGAAAGGAAGGTCATTGATGAAGCAGCTGAAGATGGTTGAGTCGAGGACACTACCCTGAGGAACTCCTGCAGTGATGTCCTGGAACTGAGATGATTGACACCCAATAACCACACCCATTTTCCTTTGTGCTAGGCCTTTGTGTTATGACTCCAAACAGGGGAGAATTTTCCCCCTGATTCCCATTGACTCCAATTTTGCTAGGGTCCCTTGATGCCACACTCAGTCACATGCTGCCTTGATGTCAAGGGCAGTCTCCTCACCTCTGGAGTTCAGCTCTTCTTTCCATGTTTGAACCAAGGTTGTAATGAGTTCAGGAGCCCTTGCAGAACACACACTGAGTGTCAATGAGCAGATTATTTCTAAGCAAGTGACACTTGATAGCACTGTTGATGACCTTTCCGTTACTTTACACCTAGGTAATTTTCCACATTGCTGGGTAGATACCATGTAGCTGTAATGTGATGCTGGGGACCTCTGGAGGAGGTTGAGATGGATCATCCACTCAGCACATCTGGCTGAAGATTGTTGAAAATGCTTCAGCCTTATCCTTTGTGCTGATGTGCTTGGCTCCCCCATCATTGAAGATGGGGCTATTTGTGGAACCACCTCCTCCTCCAGTGAGTTATTTAATTGTCCACCACCATTCACGAGCAGATATGGCAAGACTGCAGAGCTTCGATCTGATCAGTTGGTTATGGAATCGCTTAGCTCAGTCTATCACTTGTTTCTTATGCTGTTTGGCATGCAGGTAGTCCTGGGTTCACAAGCTTCACAAGGTTGGCACCTCATTTTTAGGTATACATGGTGCTGCTCCTGGCATGCCCTCCCGCACTCTTCGTTGAATCAGGGTTGACCCCCCTGGCTTGGTGGTAATGATAGAGTGGGGGATATGCTGTGCCATGAGGTTACAGATTGTGGTTGAGTACAATTCTGCTGCTGCTGATGGCTCACAGTACCTCATAGTTGCCCAGCCTTGACTTGCTAGATCTTTCCAAAATCTATTGCATTTAGCACAGTAGTGCCGCACAGCACAATGGAGGGAATCCACAATGTGAGGACATCTGGTGTACTGTGTACAGTTTTGGTCTCATTTGAAAAAAGTCATTATTGCATTTGACGCATTTCAGAAAATGTTCACTCAACTCATCCCTTGGCTGAAGGACTCACCTTATGGATAAAGGTTGTCCAGGTTTGGCCTATACCCATTGGAGTTTAGGAGAAAGAAAAATGATCTCACTGAAACTTGTAAGATCCTGAGGGAACTTAATAGAGTGGATACCTGGAGGATGTTTCTCTTGTGGGGGAGACTAGAATTAAGAGACACAATTTAAGAATGGAGATGAGGAGAATTTTTTTCTCTCAGAGAGTACTTAGTATATGAATTCCTGTTCCCCAGAAAGCATTGAAGGCTGGGTCATTGAGTTTATTCATACATATGAACATACAAAGTAGGAGCAGAAGTAAGCCTTTCAGCCCGTCGAGCCTTCTCCGCCATTCATTAAGATCATGGCTGATTTTTTTTTTTATTCATTCACAGGATGGGGGCTTCGCTGCCCAGGCCTGCATTTATTGTTCATCCCTAGTTGCCCTTGAGAAGGTGGTGGTGAGCTGTCTTCTTGAATTGCTGCAGTCCATGTGGTTTAGGTACACCTACAGTGCTGTCAGGATGGATCTGTTTGTGTTTTGAATTCCACATCCCCATCTACACCTTTGATTCCCTTGTCTAACAAGAAACTATCTACTTCAGCCTTAAAAATATTCGTTGACACCGCCGTCGGAGGGAGAGAGTTCCAAAGTCGCTCCTCTGAGAGAAAATATTTCTCCTCACCTCTGTCTTAAAAGGGCGAACCCTAATTTTAAAACAGTGTGCCCTAGTTTTGTACTCACCCCCAAGAGGAAATATCCTTTCATGTCAACCTTGTCAATACCATTCAGGATCTTACATACTTCAATCAAGTCACCCCTCACTCTTCTAAACTCTAGTGGAAACAAGCCCAGTCTGCCTGACCTTTCCTCATAAGACAACCCGCTCTAGGTATCAACTTAGTTAACCTTCTCTGAACTGCCTTCAATGCATTTACATCCTTCCTTAAATAAGGAGACCAAAACTGCACACACTAGTCAAGACGTGGTCTCACCAATGCCCTGTATAACTGAAGCATAACGTCCTTACTTTTATATTCAATTCCTCTCGTAATAATATTCAAGGCAGATTTTTGATAGACAGGAGAGTCAAGAGTTATGGTGTGTGTGTGTGTGTGTGTGTGTGTGTGTGTGTGTGTGTGTTGGGGGGGGGGGAGCGCGGTGAGGGCAGGGGCAGACAAGAAAGTGGAGTTAAGACCACAATCACGTCAGCATGATCTTATTGAAGGGCAGAGCAAGCTCAAATGGTTGAATGGCCTACTCTGCTCTCACTTCCTAAGTTTCTATGTCCTGGGTTCCGATAACAACCCTCTCCATTTTCAGAAGTACTTTGATTTGACATACAGCTCTCTAATCAGAATACTGCTATAGAATAAGCAGTGGGCTGGCTGCAGTCTAATATAAGTCCTTCAGCTAATAATAGGAACAGAATTTTGGGAAGAGTACTCTTGCTGATCTAAGCAGATGCTACACAGAACTTTATGCCTTGAAAATGATTAATTTGCTGTGGGTAACATAATGTATTTGGGATCCAACTGCAAATGAAATAATGGTGCTTATAATTTGGATAAATAAGGGGAATCTCAATATTGCCACTTGAAACTTCATTGGGTAATTTAATTAATTAATGGGTAATTTATTTTCAACTGTAGGCTCGAATTAATAGCATGGTTGTCTTTCTCCACAAAGTGAGTTTAGGCCCTAATATATAACTAGATGAATGTCCACAGTTAGTTAACATCTCATAATCCAGCACTACATATCTGCTTCACTCAGGCTTCCTGGAATAGGAGAACCAGGCGTTTGCAGCTAATCTTGCAGCTATTCCAAGAAAATGAATTTTGAATCAAGGATGGAGTCTTACCAAAATTAATGTTGGAAAATTAACAATAATGAAGAAGCAGGGGTAGGGGGAATTGCAGGAGGAGAAGGTGATACCTACTCATCCCGTGCCCCCCACCTTATCCTCCCCAGACTAGATCACAGGGTTTAAAAGGAAGTGGTTGAGATCATTTCAGATGCTATAACTATGATGTTCCAAAGTTCTCTTGATTCAGCAACGGTTTAGATTGGGAAATTGCGCGTCATTCTGCTATTTAAGAAAGATGAGAGCTGGAAACCAGGGAATTATAGACCAGTTAGCCTAACATCTGTTAAGGATAAAAAGACTGAAAACCTTTAAACCTGACAGCTGATCAGAGAGAGCCAGCTTAGATTTATAAAGATAGCTCATGCCTGACGACCCTGACTGCATTTTTTTAAAAAGTAGCTAAATTAGTGGTCAGAGAATTGTCTCTGGGTGTTATTTTCATGAACCTTCATATGGATTTGATCAAGTCCCTTATAAGAGACTGATACCCCTGGTTTCCCTCAAGAATCTACGCTTGGTCTCCTCCTATTTCTCATCTCGATGCTGCCTTGGTGACATCATCCTAGGGCACACAAACGCTGACGACACCTCTTCCTACTCCTCTGCTGTTGCTAAATTATCAGGTTGCTTATGGATGAGCAGAAATTTCCTCTCATTAAATATTGTGAAGACTGAAACAATTGCTTCCAATCACTGCTTCAATCTCTCTTCCTAGCTACTGACTCCATCCCTCTCACTGGCAACTGTCTTTAAACTAGTTTGTTCTCAGCCTGGGGTCACGTTTGATCCTGAGATGAGCTGCCTACCTTATATTTATGCCATCACTAAGACAACCAATTTCCACCTCCATAATATCACCTTACTTCACCCCTGTCTTAATTCATCTGCTACTGGAACTTTCATTCATGTTTTTATTACCTCTAGATCTGATTAGCCCAATGTACTCCTAGCTGGTGTCGCACATTCTATCCTCTGTAAACTTGAGGTCATCCAAAACTCTGTTGCCTGTGTCTTGCAGCAAATCCCATTTCCCCATCACCCCTGTGCTTGTTGACCTACATTGGCTCTCAGCCAAACAACACCTTTATTGTAAAATTCTCATCCTTGTTTTCGAACCTCTCCATGGCCTCACCTCCATCCCCTCTAATTCTGGCGCGCTGGCCATCTCTGATTTTAATTGCTCTGCCATTGGTATCTGTGCTTTTAGTTGCCTAAGCCCCAAGTCCTGGAATTCCCGACATCTCTCCACTCTCTACCTCAGTTT
The DNA here is from genome assembly GCF_017639515.1 of Carcharodon carcharias. Lineage (NCBI taxonomy): Eukaryota > Metazoa > Chordata > Chondrichthyes > Lamniformes > Lamnidae > Carcharodon > Carcharodon carcharias. The sequence goes on from NC_054472.1 coordinate 174,993,224, forward strand.
CCTCCTTTAAGACACACCATAAAACCTATTTCTTTGACCAAGTTAATTTTAATTTTTAAAAAATTCTTTCCTGGGATGTGGGTGTCGCTGACGAGGCCAGCATTGAGAGCAGTTAAGAGTCAACCACATCGCTGTGGGCCTGGAATCGTATATAGGCCAGATCAGGTAAGGACGGCAGATTTCCTCCCCTAAAGGACATTAGTGAACCAGATGGGTTTTTATAACAGCTGATGATAGTTTCTTGGTCACCATTACTAAGACTAGCTTTCAATTCCATTTTTTTTTTTGGTAATTGGATTTAAATGCCATCAGCTGCTGTGGTGGGATTTGTACCTGGACTGTTAACTTGGACCTCTAATACCTCCTAATGTTGCATGGTGTCTTATATGTTGCTTTATAATGCTTCTTTGAAGCACTTTGGGTCTTTCGTTACGTTAAAGGTGCGCTGTAAGTATAAGTTGTTGTTGTGGAATTGAGGGTAAACTATTGACCTGGTTTAGAATTTGGCCGAGTGGCAGTAGATAGAGAGTAGGAATAATGCAAGTATATACTATTTGGAAGGATATGACTGGTGGCATCCCACAGGAACCTCAACAAGGTTAATGACTCAGATAACGGGATAAAGAACCATGTGTCCAAGTTTGCCAATGACACGAAGATGGATTGTAAGCAGCGTAGATGGAAGTAAAAAAAATTACCAAGAGATATTAATAAATTTACCATAAATTGCAGTGTATATGGCAACCTGACATATAAACCATTTTTCCAGCCACAAAAATCATGTTTTTACATATGTTTGGCTTTTAAGTTGACCCCACTTTTCAGCCATGACATTTTACACTCACATTAGTAGTCAACTTCAATTTTTCACCCCATAAATGCATGTTTTACTTACCGGTACCTCATAACTGGGTACAAAGGATTAAGCAGATAATACGGCTAATGCGCGGGAGTTTAAGACACGCCCATTCTTTGCATTGGGTGGTGATGACATTTCAAATGACGACCACCTACACCCACATCGGTGGTTCACTTTTATGCTCGATCTTTTAAGCCTCAAAAAATCCCTCCGTAGCCTTATACACTGACAGCTACGGTAAGTGAATGGGCAAAACTGTGGCAAATGGCTTTCAATCTAGGATAGAACAGGGTACTTGCTGAAAGCTGAAAACCTAGAGGCCAAAGAGCCTTAGGGATCCATGTACATAGGTCATCAAAGTGTCACGATCAGGTACAATCGAAAAGGCTAATGCAATGCTGGCCTATGTATGTATATGGAGGACTAGAAAACGGGGGTAGAAGTTCTACTACAGCTATATAAAGTCCTGGTTTGATAACACCTGGAGAACTGTGAGCAGTTCTGGGCACTACTTAAGAATTATATATTCGCCTTGTGAGAAGCATAGTGTAGGTTTACCAGACTGCTACTTGGACCTCAAGGGTTAAATTGAGGAGAGATTACACAAATTAGGGTTGTATTCCGTGGAATGCAGTCAAATAAGGGTTGATGTTGCTGAAGTTTTCAAGATATTAAGGAAATTAATAAGGTAGATAGAGAGAACTATTTCTGCTGGTTGTGGGGCCTAGAACTAGGGGACATGCTCTAAACTTTCCATGCCTTCGGGAACACTTCCCCACAGACAGGGTGGTAGAAATTTGTAATTTTTCTCTGCAAACAGCAGTTGACTCTGGTCAGTTGTTAATTTTAAATCAGAGATTGAGAGATTCCTGTTAATTAAAGGTGATGACGTAAATGGGTGGAATTTTATGGCCCCTCCAGTGGGAGGAGCCGGTGGGATTTTCCAGTCCTGCCGAAGCCAATGAACTTTTGAATGGCTCGCCGCATTTTACAGCCCCACTGCCTCCACGACAGGGCTGTAAAATTCAGCCCATGGGGTTAGGCCACAGCTCAGCCATGATCACGTTGAATGACAGGACAGCCTCAAGGGGCTAAATGGCCTACTCCTGTTCCTATGGGGAGAACTTGATGGGCCCCCGCCAGCAGGTTTGTAGAAGAGGTGCCCCATAAAAACTCCCAGGGAGGCCTTTCTGCTGCCTGCTTGCCCCAGATCTGTCCACAATTTTACGGGGTGCCGGCGACTTAAGGGCCGCTTCCCGTCCTGGCCTCCATTTTGGAGAGTCTCAGCAGGTTATCCTATCCCCCCACCCCCCCACACCCCAAACCCCCTTTTCCTTCCTCTCCGAGAGATCTGACCTGTCTGTGCTCTGTGGACCTCCAGCATTTGATTCTGGGGACTGATTGTTGTTCCAGGAGTAGTCACTGCTCCTAGTGATGCTGCTGGAACTACAGATTGGCCAGTGACTCCCTGAGGCAGTATTTCCACCTGAGTGAAGGGGGTAGCCGAGTCTACACTCTCCAGAGTGCTGAATGGCTGTGGCCCCTGATCAGCAAAAATGCATTTCTTGCCAACTTCTCTGGCAGGGGTGGAGATGATGGGTAAGATGTATAAATACTCCATTCAGCATTTGTTGTTGACGCTGACTGAACGAAAAATGTTTCACTCTATATCCCTGCCTCTTTCACTTTGTTGGACAAGCACTCAATTATATATAAAAGACCCTACCATTGCTTGAATATGGTATATTCGGGGAAAGGAACAAGTCAAGGAAAATTCTATGGGCAAATAACATAAATTAGTTAAAAGCCTCTGCAAGTGAAAATTAACCTTTTGACTTTGCACAGGGCTTTAACGAATTAGGAAGTTCATGCTAATGTCAAGTACATGTTTGAATAGGCTGCGTTTGTTGCCAGTGTGTGCATGTGCAGTTCTAGTGTTTTACTCCATTACATCTTTGTGAACAACAGAGTCGGCAGCGGCCAGGACCAAAGATGGCGCTGCTCAAATCATCACGACTTTGTTTTAAGTGGTGTGGTTTTCAGCATGCTCTGTTTGGTTGGCAACATTTGAGTACGTTTTTAAAAATATCCTTTTGATGCTTTAGAAAAAGCAGTTGGAAACTTACAAAGGTAGGAGTGCTCCCAATGTAATTGGGAGCCTTAAGACCCAGATCCCTATCCAGTGAATTAATTTGTACCGGGCACTGGATATAGTGGGAGAATTCTGTGTATGAGTTCCAAGTTGTTTGGAGCTGGGAGTTGGTGTTTCAGTGACACCCTGCGACTGGGTAAAATGCTCCAAAGGAAACTCCAGCAGGCTTTGTAAGCAGACTCACACATTCCAGCTGGTGACAACACTCAGAGCTGCTAGTGACATCATTTGACTTTTGCACATGTGGACCCAGTGCTCACGTGCAGCCGGTTTTTGGTGACCATCTTGCGTTGGCAGGAAAGACCATGTTTTGAATAATGCTCTTTGAGATTTGGTGCTATAAATGTGTTTAGACCCATAGTCCTGCTTTAAATGGACAATTATTTTGGAACTGTAGAGAAACCCTCAGTTACACTTCCTCCCTCTGTGCTGTGTCATTCTGTGATTCTATGAAATAAATGGCATTCAAAAATGGAGGTACAGTAATGCTTCGAACACTGTTGTACACTGGTAAAAGTGACAGGCTTCACAGCAGCGTTGGCAAAACAGCTGAACAAGTTGCAGACGGATCCTTTTACCCATCTCCAATATTCTCCCTCCACCTGGACCCCTCCCTCTGGATTCTTACCTTCTCTTGATCTTTTCATTGAGAACTGTCGGCGTGACATTAGTCGTCTCAATTTCTCTGCTCCTCTCACCCATTCTAACCTGTCTCTCTCTGAACTTACTGCACTCCATTCTCTCAGGTCCAACCCTGACATTGTCATCAAACCCGCTGACAAGGGTGGTGCTGTTGTTGTCTGGCGCACTGACCTCTACCTCGCGGAGGCTGAGCGTCAACTCGCAGACACTTCCTCCTACCTCTCCCTGGACCATGACCCCACCACTGAACATCAAGCCATTGTTTCCAGGACTGTCACTGACCTCATCTCCTCTGGGGATCTCCCACCCACAGCTTCCAACCTGATAGTCTCCCAACCTCGGACGGCCCGCTTCTATCTCCTACCCAAAATCCACAAACAGAACTGCCCCGGTAGACCGATCGTCTCAGCTTGTTCCTGCCCCACAGAACTCATTTCTCGTTATCTTGACTCCCTTCTCTCTCCCCTTGTCCAGTCCCTTCCCACCTACATCCGTGATTCCTCTGACACCTTACGTCACATCAACAATTTCCAGTTCCCTGGCCCCAACCGCTTCCTCTTCACCATGGACGTCCAATCCCTCTACACCTCCATCCCCCACCAGGATGGTCTGAGGGCCCTTAGCTTCTTCCTCGAACAGAGGCCCGAACAATCCCCATCCACCACTACTCTCTTCCGTCTGGCTGAACTTGTTCTCACACTGAACAATTTCTCCTTCAAATCCTCTCACTTCCTCCAAATAAAAGGTGTGGCTATGGGTACCCGCATGGGCCCCAGCTATGCCTGTCTCTTTATGGGGTATGTGGAACATTCCTTGTTGCAGTCCTACTCCGGCCCCCTTCCACAACTCTTTCTCCGGTACATCGATGATTACTTCGGTGCCGCTTCATGCTCTCGTCAGGACTTGGAAAAATTTATTAATTTTGCTTCCAATCTCCACCCCTCCATCATTTTCACGTGGTCCATCTCTGACACTTCCCTTCCCTTCCTTGACCTCTCTGTCTCAATCTCTGGTGATAGACTGTCCACCAATATCCATTACAAACCCACCGACTCCCACAGCTATCTCGACTACAGCTCCTCACACCCCGCTTCCTGTAAGGACTCCATCCCATTCTCTCAGTTCCTTCGCCTCCGTCGCATCTGTTCCGATGATGCTACATTCAAAAACAGTTCCTCTGACATGTCCTCCTTCTTCCTTAACCGAGGTTTTCCACCCACGGTCGTTGACAGGGCCCTCAACTGTGTCCGGCCCATCTCCCGCGCATCCGCCCTCACGCCTTCTCCTCCCTCCCAGAAACATGATAGGGTCCCCCTTGTCCTCACTTATCACCCCACCAGCCTCCGCATTCAAAGGATCATCCTCCGCCATTTCCGCCAACTCCAGCATGATGCCACCACCAAACACATCTTCCCTTCACCCCCCTTATCGGCATTCCGTAGGGATCGCTCCCTCCGGGACACCCCGGTCCACTCCTCCATCACCCCCTACTCCTCAACCCCCTCCTATGGCACCACCCCATGCCCACGCAAAAGATGCAACACCTGCCCCTTCACTTCCTCTCTCCTCACCGTCCAAGGACCCAAACACTCCTTTCAAGTGAAGCAGCATTTCACTTGCATTTCCCCCAACTTAGTCTACTGCATTCGTTGCTCCCAATGTGGTCTCCTCTACATTGGAGAGACCAAACGTAAACTGGGCGACCGCTTTGCAGAACACCTGCAGTCTGTCCGCAAGAATGACCCAAACCTCCCTGTCGCTTGCCATTTTAACACTCCACCCTGCTCTCTTGCCCACATGTCTGTCCTTGGCTTGCTGCATTGTTCCAGTGAAGCCCAACGCAAACTGGAGGAACAACACCTCATCTTCCGACTAGGGACTTTACAGCCTTCCGGACTGAATATTGAATTCAACAACTTTAGGTCGTAAGCTCCCTCCCCCATCCCCACCCCCTTTCTGTTTCCCCCTTCCCTTTTTTTTCCAATAAATTATAAAGATTTTCCTTTTCCCACCTATTTCCATTATATAAAAAAAAACCCCTACTAGAGCTATACCTTGAGTGCCCTACCATCCATTCTTAATTAGCACATTCGTTTAGATAATATCACCAACTTTAATTTTAACACCTATGTGTTCTATTGTACTATTGTCGTTGACATCTTTTGATGATCTGCTTCTATCACTGCTTGTTTGTCCCTACAACCACACCCCCCCCCACCTCTTTATCTCTCTATCTCTCTGCCCCCCACACACACACCTTAAACCAGCTTATATTTCAACTCTTTCTTGGACTCGAACGCAAGTTCTGTCGAAGGGTCATGAGGACTCGAAACGTCAACTCTTTTCTTCTCCGCCGATGCTGCCAGACCTGCTGAGTTTTTCCAGGTAATTCTGTTTTTGAACAAGTTGCAGGTCAGGCAGATGTTATTACTCCCAACAAAAGGAAAGAAAAGGTACTCTCTCATCCTACACTAACAAATTGCATTTATATAGCAGTTTTCACATAGTAAAATATCCCAAGGTGCTTCACAGGAGTGCTATCAATCAAAGCTTGATACTGAGCCACATAAGGTGCTATTAGGATCAAGAAGGCTTAGTCAAAGAGAGAGGTTTTGGGGGGTGACTTAAAGGAAGAGAGAGAGAGATAAATAGAGAGCTTTACTGAGGGAATTGAAGAGCCTAGGGCAGAGGCAGCTGAAGGCATGGCTGGCAATGGATGTTTTTAAATTCGTTTTTATGGGATGTGTGTGTTGCTGGCTATGCCAGCATTTATTGCCCTTGAGAAGGTGGTGGTGAGCTGCTTTCTTGAACCACTGCACTCCATGTGGTGTAGGTACACCCACAGTGCTCTTAGGGAGCGAGTTCTCAGGAGGTTGACCCAATGACGGTGAAGAAACAGCGATATGTTTCCAGGTTAGGATGGTGAGTGACTTGGAGGGGAACTTTCAGGTTGTGGTGTTCCCATGTACTTCTGTCCTTGCCCTTCTATGTGGTAGCAGTCGTGGGTTGGGAAGGTGCTGTCGAAGGAGGTTTGGTGAGTTCCTGAAGTGCATCTTGTAAGCAATACTGTGCGGCAGTGGTGGAGGGAGCAAATGTTTGTGGATGTGGTGCCAATCAAGCGGATTGCTTTGTCCTGGATGATGTCGAACGTCTTGAGTGGGAGCTGCATTCATCCAGGCAAGGGGAGAGTATTCCATCGCATTCCTGACTTGTGCCTTGTAGATAATGGACAGGCTTTGGGGAGTCAGAAGGTGAGTTACTTGCTGCCGGATTCCTAGTCTCTGACTTGTTCTTGTAGCCACAGTATTTATATGGCTAGTCCAATTCAGTTTCTGGTCAATGGTAACGCCCAGGATGTTGATAGTGGGAGCTTCAGCGATGGTAATGCCATTGAATGTAAAGGAGTGATGGTTATATTCCCTCTTGTTGGAAATGGTCATTGCATGGCACTTGTGTGGTGCAAATGTTACTTGAAACTTGTCAGACCAGGCCTGGATATTGTTTTGCTGCATTTAGACATGGGCTGCTTCAGTATCTGAGGAGTCACAAATGGTGCTGAACATTGTGATGGTGATATGACACATGTGGCAGGAGACCATTGTAATCTTCCAAAGACAAACCATCGAACAAACACCAACCCCCCTCCATCACCACACAGGCACCACCCCAGGGAAGTCAGGAACTCTGAACAAGCTGAACAATTCAATCCTGTCATTATGTTGCAGTCATTCAAACTTCTGTTACTTGACAAGAGTAAAAGCTTACCTTCCACCTTAATTATAGTACCTTACTGATGTTTTTCTTCCTAAGTTAAATTGAATGTTTAATAGTTCACACTGCTTACTTTATTCCCCCCCACAAAGATTGATGAGAAATGTGACTCGACTAACTTTGCTAATCTTAGGACAACCTGCAGGAGCAACCATTTTTGGAACAGCTTTTTACTTTTTAAAACAAACAATATTTCTTTGAACTTCATTCTTGATCTGCAGGCAGCACACTAAATGGATTAGTAATAGTTTCCAACCAGCCTCACTGGAAAAATTATTTCACACTCAAAATTCAAAAGTGTTAAGCATTAGTTGTGTGAAAGTATAACACTTAAGTCGTGATTAACCAATCATTTTCGCAGGGAACATAGGATACCACCCAAAAGCTACCCAATTAGTCCCATAACCTGCATATCTTTCCTCTCCAATATTTATCCAATTCTCTTTTGATAGTTACCGGTAACTCTGCTTCAGCCATTCTTTCAGGCCGTCCGTTCCAGATCACAACAACTTGCCACATAAAAAATTCTCCTTTTCTCCCTTCTGGTTCTTTTGCCTGTTACCTCAAATCTGTGTCCTCTGGTCGCTGACCCTTCTGAAACAGTTTTTTCCCCTATGTCGCTCTATCAAAACCTTTATGATTAAGCATCTGCTTAGCCTCCTGTGCACTTAGAGAACAACCCTAGCTTCTCTAGTCTCTCCACTTAACTGAAGTCCTGCATCCCTGTGGCCATTCTGCTCTGTCTCCCCTCACCCTGCCCAAGTCATTAACATGCTTCAGAAAGTGCAATGCCCAGAATTTGATACTGTGCACCAGCTGGGGCTTTACCGTCTCATTTTCTTTCCCCACTATGTGGGATAACATGCAGCCTGAACTTTGTGCACAAACATCCCATCACTCTATAGCATTGGGCATTGGCATTCCAGGACAGACAAAAGGCACTCTGTTGATTTACACTTTATACATCTGTTTATCGCTTCCAGTTTTATTTTTACAAAAATCTGTTTATTTTTCAACCCAAATGGAACACCACTCTGAAACATTTTATTTAATTCTTCTGTCAAAATTTCTTCTTGATTTTGCTACATGTTATTTCCTGACACTCCTGCGTCTCTACAGTCATTAAGAAAGACCTCTGGTGAACAGGGGAAAAAAGAAACAGTTGAACTTTGGACAGTCCAGTCCATACCTTCCAAATGCTGTTAAAATAAAATTATTAAACCTCTTCCAATGCAGTCACTTATGACTTCTGAAAATTAGATCTGGGTACATGAAACTTCAGGACTCATACTGGGTCCAGAAATGAGGAAAATAGTAGGTATTTCTGAGAGAATGCAATGTAACGAACCTGAACTGAATAAAGTGCTTCTGATTGCATATTAATGCCATGTAATTGTTAGATGTACAGTAAGAAGCTAATGGGTATGGTAGTACTTGCTCTTGAACATTGGAGAGCAAGAAAACCAAATGGATCTACTCATGCCAATGGTATAATATGATCCTGCTCTCAGTGTGTGTAACATATAAGCATATTGTTTTTATTTAGGTTTTGCATGCATTGAACTCATATTTGATAGAGGAACTGGATGATGCAACATACTGTACTTAATGAGAGGTAACTATTAGGCTAATTGTCATAAAGGGTAAGTAATTAATGGAGGTGTGTCCCAAGGGGGTGGGTTGGGTGATATATTTTTCACCTACATTGGTTTTGCAAAAAAGCTCTTGAGAACAAGTTCATTATTTAATAGCAGTTCCAGCCTTGAATATACTCATTGGCTGGATAGCTACTCCCTCAGTAGTATAGAATCCCAAATCTTTTTAAAATACTGTAAGTGAGAAGGTTTTTCCTCATTTCAGTCCAAAGTGGCCAAACCTTTGTCCTGAGAGTATGGTCCCTGGTACTAGGCTCTCCAGCAGAGGAAACAGCTTAGTATCTGCCTTGTCAAGCCCATTAAGAATTTTTTGCATTTCAACACGATCACCTCTCATTGTTACAAACTCCAAACAATGTAGTCCCGTTCTATTCAATCTTGCCACATAGGAAAGCTCCCTCTTCCTATGAATCAATCCAGTGAACCTTTGTTGCACGCTCTCCAAGGCAAATATGTCCTTCCTTGGGTAAGGAGACCAAAACTATAAACACCTCTCCTGCTATGGTATCAGCAAGCCCTGTATAATTCCAGCAAGGCTTCCTTACCCTTAAATTCCAAACCCCTTGCAGTAGAACCAATATACCATTTGCCTTCCTAATTGCCTGCTATACGTGCATGTTAACTTGCTATGATTCATATGGCCATCTGCATACCAACATTTGCCACTATCAGCTTTTTTAAAAAAATACTATTTTTTGATTCTTCCCACCAAAGTGGACAATTCCCCACATTGGACTCCGTTTGCCATCTTCTTTCCTTTTCACTTAAAAGGTTTCTATCCTGTTGTTCTCTATTTTCCTCCTTCTCACAGCTTGTTTCCCCTCCTAGCAAGTTCCACATTCTAACCATGCTCTGAATATGGGCGTTTCTCCTGAAATCCTTATTGGATTTATTTGTGACCACCTCATATTTGTATTTTTGAGGAATATTCTTTTATTCTTAGTACTTCTCTAGGGAGATGATAATCCTTGAAACAATTTGAATCAAAAGCTCCATGATGCTGGCTGAAAAGGGAGTTTCCACTGGGTGGAATCACAAGCGTAAGCTTCTGGAACGAGGTTACCAGCATTGCTGTTGTTCAAGAGATGGATGCTTGGCTGGGAGGCTTGAGGTGCTCCTATGTGCTTAACCAATCTTAGTATATGATTTCAGCTCCTTCCCACTGCTCCATAATTCCTCTGACATAAATTGACCAAAACATCTTCAGTATTCACTCTTTGAAGAAAAAAAAACAAATTACTCAAAAAGCAGGATTAAAGGGGTTGGGTTGAAACAAGATCTTGGTCCTATTTATTCAATTTGTTCATGCTACAGCACTTGTTGGAGTACAGAAGTGTGAAGATTTTTATTGACCCTCACTTCTTATTTTAAAGTGCAGGAATATGTAACGCCAGTACAGTGTTAAACTAGCACTTCAAAGGCCATCTGACCACTTTATAAACCTACATGGAATTAAATGTTTAGAGAATAAGGATTCTGCTGCCTGTGCACTCTAAATATTTGAAAGATAAACTGTTGGGAGGGGAGCGCTGTGCATGTGTGCTTGGCTTTCTTCTGGGCCAGAGCATAGCAGCTGGAGCCAAGCACTATTGGCTGGAACCAATGGTATAGCTACTGGCGTGAGATAAATAGTCTGAATAAATCCAGCATTATAGTATCTAGCAAGGGAGGATAACAAAAGTTGGAACACATTCCTCACCCCCTGGGAATTAGGTTTAGAACCCCAGCTGAAACCAATGGGTGCAAATCCCCTATTTTTGAGCACTAACATGTCTTAAATAAAAATGTGTTCTGGCCATTGTCAGACCCAGTTCCTTGTGGACATGAGACCACAACACAAAGGAACCCAGCATTTGACCATTTGGTATAGTTATGCAGCGGGATTCTCTCTGGTGTCTTGGGCAAATTTATTACTCAATCGGCATCGCATTTAGAAAAGATCATCAGTCATTATCCCATTGCTGTTTGTGGAGACTTGCTGAATGAAAATTGGCCGCCAACTAACATTACAACATCTTAGAAAAAAAGTACTTCATCAGCTGTTTAACGCTTCACAGTTTCCTGAGTTCATGAGGGGTGCTATATAAATTCAAGATCTTTCATTTTTTTCAGTGTTAGATCACATTTTAGAATTGCTGGAGTTAGGTTCAAACTGTCAGGAGGTGGATGTGCGCTAGCAGAGTCCCTGACGGGTCAGGTTTTTTTCTGAAATTTTAGCTGAGATTTCACCTCGTAAGGAAGCCTCTGACTTTCCAACAGCTGCCCCCCCCCAATCACCACATACCTGACTGCGGCTCGTCCTTGTCAGCCAGGTATAACCTCTCTGTTCCAGGCTCGTGCGACTGACCAGCACCTTGCTGCATTCGTGCGTTTGCTATTTAGTTGCTTCTAAAGAGTGCATCTTATCGTAACGAGCAATTATTTTTAAAAAGGGTGTTTTCGTTAAGAGAAATTTTTTTGCCTTTCTCCACCCTTTAAGCAGCTTTGGCATTAATCAAAAAAAAAGATTTAATTTCTTTGCCACACATGCTGTTCCATTCTGAAAGAAAGCTGGGTTGTAAAACGTGTGATTTGTCTTACCTTCACTTTTGAAAATCCACCCTGTTTTGCTGGCAATGTCTGTTTCATAACATTCAGCAAACATAAATATAGGTTAACACTGCCCTGGGGGACATATGATTTTGACCTACATCTGATTACTAGGAAAGGGCTTAACTGTATCATTCTTCCATCCACAAATAGCTCCCACCATCACCATGCAAGCCCCTAAACAAAATGAAAATAATTTCACGATAGTTCAAACTTACTGCTGGGTGACTGCCCAGAAATACCTGGATCTGCGCAGATTTAGACTGACAGACATTTCAAAGTGATCTTACAATGACAGAGTAATTCTGGAATGTAGACACAAGAGTTTTTAATTAAACAGCATTTACTAAAATGATACCAGAACCGAGTGATTTTACCTATTGGGAAACAGTGAACAGGCTGGGGCTCTTTTCTCTGAAAAGAGAAGATTGACAAGTGACCTGATACAGGCCTTCAAGATTATGAAAGAATTTGATGGGGTAGATGCAGGGAAGATGTTTCCATTTACAAGCGACACCAGAACTAGGGACCACAAATACAAGATAATCCAATAGGGAATTCAGGGGAAATTTCTAAAGAGAGGTTCGAATGTGGATTGCAGCACAACATCACCTTCTAAAGGGAAAGTAGAGCCCTTTAGACTCAATGCTGGCCTTGCCAGTGACACTTATACCCTATGAACAAATATTATTTTAAAATTGCTAGCACAGGGAGTATTTGAGGCATTTAGCATAGATGGGGAAACTAGGATAAACACATGATGGAGAAACGAATAGCTTCATAGAATAGTTACAGCACAGAAGGCAGCCTTCGCCATCATGTCCATGCTAGATCTCTGCAAGTGCACCTTGGCCAATCCCACTCCCCTGCCCCTTTCCACCCCACCCCCTCATACCCAGCCCCCTATAGCTCTGCAAAGTTTCCTTTTCAGGTACTTATCCAGTTCCCTTCTGAAAGCCACTTTGTACCAGCCCCACCACACTCAGGCAGTACTTTCCAATTCTAATCACTAAAGCTTTTCCTTATGTCTCTATTGGTTCTTTTGCCAGTCACTTTGATTTGTTGTCCTTTGGCTCTCGACTCTTCTACCAATGGGAGCTATTTTTCTCTATCTACCCTGTCTAGGCCCCTCATGATTTTGAACACCTCCATAAAATCTCCTCTCTCGAAGGAGAACAAACCCAGCTTCTCCAATCTATCCACATAAAAAATGGATGAAGAATTTCTCTCAAATTCCCTATTGGATTATCTTGTATTTATGGCCCCTAGTTCTGGTCTCACTCATAAACGGAAACATCTTCTCTGCACGTACCCCATCAAATCCTTTCATAATCTTGAAGAACTCTATCAGTCACTTGTCAATCTTCTCTTTTATAGAGAAAAGAACCCCAGCCCGTTTACTCTTTCTTAATAGGTTAAACCACTCAGTTCAGGAATCATTTTAGTAAATATTATTTAATAAAACTCTTGTATGGACATTCCAGAATTGCTCTGTCATTAAGTCCCTCGTCACTAGAACCGTACTCATAAATCTTTTCTTCATCCTTCATGCTTTCACACCTTTTCCAAAGTGTGGTGCCCCAAATTGCTTACACACACTACTCCAGTTGACCCCGAACCAGTGTTTTATAAAGGTTCACCATAATTTCCTTGCTTTTGTGCTTTGTGGGTGGAATTTAATGGCTGAGGCAGGAGGCCCATCCACCAGAATTGGTGACAACCTTGCCACAGTCATTTTCGGGAGGCCCCCAATGGGTGTAAGTCCTGATCGGGCACTTACCTTCTTGTCATTCGGTTTTCCAGCTCTTCTGTGCAGCACCTTCCCCCAGAGGTACGATTGGCAGCTCTCCAGTACTGACAGCTCCACTAGGAGCAGTGGCTACTGCTGGTACTGCAGGAGGCACAGGCAAGGAATAGGTAATGGATTGACAAGATTACTGGTGTGGGTCTTCTGGGGTCAAACAAGGAGGCCCGGCTGGGGGCGGGGGGAGGGGGGTGGTGGGGTAGTAGTAGTAGTAGTAGTTAAGGAAGGATGGGGCCCTCAACTGCGGCTGGACCATACCTCCAGTAGGATGTCCCAAAGCACTTCATAGCCAATAAAATACCTTTGAAGTAATTTCATAGCTGTAACATAGAGAAGTGCAGAAGCCATTTGTGTACAGCAAGGTCCCTGTAAGCAATGAGATACATGGCATGTAAACAACAGAGAAGGGGAAGAGTTCCTGAAATGTGTTCAGGAGAATTTTCTTCATCAGGATGATTCTGGTCCAACAAGGGAGAAGGTATTGCTCCTGGATCTGGTGCTGGGTGATGAGGCGGGACAAATGAATCAAGTGTCAAAGGGAACAGTTAGGCATAAGTGATCACAGTATCATAAGGTTTAGGTTAACTATGGGAAAAGACAGAGTAAACTCGAGTAAAAGTACTTAATTGGAGAAGGGCCAACTTTAATAAGATGAGAACCTGCCAGGCAAACCATGGTGAGTATGTCTGCAGCCTGGTTGCTGGAGTGGGGGAGGGGGGGGCTTCTACTTGGGCAGCTAATGTCCAATGGAAACACCCACTGGAGGCATGGGCCACCCACAGATGAGGACCAAGTCTATATTAAGATAATTGAATTCCCCCATTATAACTAAGTTATAGTTTTTACACCTGTCTGTAATTTCCTTGTAAATTTATTCCTCTATACCTTCCCTAGGTGACCTATAGAATGCACCCCGTAGTGTTATGGTAACTCTATTGTTTCTTAGCTGTAACCAGATAGATTCTGTTCTTGACTGCTCCTGGTCATCCTCTCTCTCCAGCACTGTAATATTCTCCTTAATCAATGCTTGAAACACTCCTTTCTTTCCTTCCCTATCTTCCCTGGATGCTTTGTATCCAGGAATATTTAATACCCAGGTTATGCTGATGGGGTTAGATGAAGAGTGATCGGAGGAGGCTCGTGAGGAGCATGCACCAGCTGGGCCGAATGGCCTGTTTCTCTGTAGTGCACTCTATGTAATTAAGAAATTGCAATTCAGTTGAGGATTCAAAGTTCACAAGTGCCTGAGTTTCGTAAATCAACTGTAAAAGTGTACCTAATGACCATTTGGATTTACTTTCGCAATACCTTATTTATTACTACAGATGGCGAAGCTCAATTATTTATAACTGAAAAATTGACAGCAACCAAAATGCAGAATGACATGTACAGTACAAAAATACATCACTTCTGTAGTATTGAGCAGTAGGTGGTTTATCAAACCAAAGTTTTTAAGATTTGGTCTTGCTTTTAAATGTGTATCTGCAGGTAATGCAGAGAGAAGCATTAGTATGCAATGTCTGTAGGTTTAAGTGTCTCACAAGTTTCCTGTGGTTTGTGTTGGATCAGACTGTATGCAGTAGTAATGGACCATATTGGCTCTGGAATTCATTCATCCTTTTGAATTCCAAAGATTTCTGACTGGGTGTGTATAAGGCTTGTTTTATTGCTATTAAATCTTAACTAAACTTGGAGGTCCAGGAAAATTCTACTGTTCCTGAGCTGACAGTTCAGGAAGTGCAGCTCACACACTTTTTTATAGTGTCTTTCGTGATCTTGAGATGTCCCAAAGCACTTCACAGCCAGTTAAAAACTTGTTGAAGTAATTTCACAGCTGTAAAATAGAGAAATGCAGCAGCCATTTGCACACAGCAAGTTCCAAGTAACAACAGTGAGATACATGACACGATAATCTGTTTTTAGTGATATTGGCTGATGGAAAGAAACCGGCCAGGATACTGAGAGAACTTCATTGCTTATTCGAATAGTTGTGCAGGATCTTTTATGTCCACCTGAGAAGACAAACAGGGCCTTGGTTTAGCATCTTATCCGAAAAATGGCACTTCTGACAATGCAGCATTTCCTCAGTAATGCATTAGAGTATCAGTTTAGATTACGTGCTCAGCTATTTGGAGTGAGTCTTGATCCCATGACCTCCTGTCTCTGAGGTATGAATGCTACTCACTGATCCAAGGCAGATGCCTAACTGAACAATAAAAAAAAACTTCAGATATAAAACAATAAATGGTTTAATTCTTTTTGCCTTCTCTCTCCTCCTAAATTCTGTTTGTCTTCCTATTTTAACCTGGATTTTTTAATTACTCGATGCTTAATTGCTACAAATTCTTTGGTACATCCAAAAGGTTGTGTTAAAACAAAGAAAAATGAACATTAGACTGAGGGTTCCCAAATACAGTGAATTTGTGTGTATAAAAATATAATAGTTCACACTATTTTCCGTTTGTCAAGGCATCCCAGTTGGTGTGTCTATTAATGCTCAGCAGTTGAGTGTGTTAAGATACCAATTCGTAAATAGAGTGTGTTCCTTTTGTTACTAACATTAAATAGACTGAATTGTTCTTCAAAAAATGCTCTTTATTTCCTCTATCTCAGCCACAACATAACATTTGAGCCACTTCAAAAGAAATTTCTTAAAATTAGATCATCAGATTTACCAGAGATATTGAAATTCGTGAAGGCTTTGATGGAGTAAATAAGGAGAATCTGGATCCAGTGGCCACAGGTCGGTAACCAGAGAACATAGATTTGGGGTAACTGCTAAATGAAGCAGGGGTGGCATGAGACATTTTTTAGTATAGTGAGTTGTTACGACCTGGAACACACGGCTTGAAAGGGTGGTGGGAACAGATTCAATAATAATTTCCGAAAGGGAATTGGGTAACCTTTGAAGGAAAGTAATGGCAGAGTTATGGGGAAAGAACAGGAAGTGAAACTAATTGGCTCTTTCGGTATAGGCAGGTTGGGTTGAATGGCCTCCGCTCTGCTGTATCCGTTCTATGCTTTTATGGTTATCTTTCAAATTTTGTATGTAGTTAAGTTTTAATCATTTCATTTGTCACCTTTTTCTTGACTGCTGTTTCCTTGCTTCAAGAAGCTGGAAACCATTTTGGAAAATATTGCAATTTTGGGTTGCTAAGATCTGGCTCCAAGGCTAGCTTTCCAGTGTAGTAAATAGCTAAGATCTCAAGATTGATTTCCACACATCTTTGAAAGAAAGTGGATTAATTATTGATTCATCCAAACTGCAACAACTTGCATTTATATAGTACCACAAATGCCGTTAAACCTTACAAAGCACTTCACAGGAGCATTAAATAAAAACAAAAAACTGCGGATGCTGGAAATCTAAAATAAAAACAGAATTACCTGGAAAAACTCAGCAGGTCTGGCAGCATCGGCGGAGAAGAAAAGAGTTGACGTTTCGAGTCCTCATGACCCTTCAACAGAACTGATTTTTCTTTAAAATGAGAGGGGTGAAATATAAGCTGGTTTAAGTGGGGGGAGAGGGGCGGGGAGGGGGGGGCGGGTGGGAGAGAAGTGGAGGGGGGGTGTTGTTGTAGGGACAAGCAAGCAGTTATAGGAGCAGATCATCAAAAGATGTCACAGACAAAGGAACAAAAGAACACAGAGGTGTTTTAGTTGGTGATATTATCTAAACGAATGTGCTAATTAAGAATGGATGGTAGGTGACTCAAGGTATAGCTCCAGTGGGGGTGGGGGGGCATAAAAGATTTAAAAATAATGGAAATGGGTGGGAAAAGAAAAATCTATATAAATTATTGGAAATAAAAACAAAAGGAAGGGGGAAGAAACAGAAATGGGGTGGGGATGGAGGAGGGAGCTCAAGACCTAAAGTTGTTGAATTCAATATTCAGTCCCGAAGGCTGTAAAGTGCTTAGTCGGAAGATGAGGTGCTGTTCCTCCAGTTTGCGTTGGGCTTCACTGGAACAATGCAGCAGGCCAAGGACAGACATGTGGGCAAGAGAGCAGGGTGGAGTGTTAAAATGGTAAGCGACAGGGAGGTTTGGGTCATTCTTGAGGACAGACTGCAGGTGTTCTGCAAAGCGGTCGCCCTGTTTACGTTTGGTCTCTCCAATGTAGAGGAGACCGCATTGGGAGCAACGAAAACAGTAGACTAAGTTGGGGGAAATGCAAGTGAAATGCTGCTTCACTTGAAAGGAGTGTTTGGGCCCTTGGACGGTGAGGAGAGAGGAAGTGAAGGGGCAGGTGTTACATCTTTTGTGTGGGCATGGGGAGGTGCCATAGGTGGGGGTTGAGGAGTAGGGGGTGATGGAGGAGTGGACCAGGGTGTCCCGGAGGGAGCGATCCCTACGGAATGCCGCCGGAGGGGTGAAGGGAAGATGTGTTTGGTGGTGGCGTCATGCTGGAGTTGGCGGAAATGGCGGAGGATGATCCTTTGAATGCGGAGGCTGGTGGGGTGATAAATGAGGACAAGTGGGACCCTATCATGTTTCTGGGAGGGAGGAGAAGGCGTGAGGGCGGATGCGCGGGAGATGGGCCGGACACAGTTGAGGGCCCTGTCAACGACCGTGGGTGGAAAACCTCGGTTAAGGAAAAAGGAGGACATGTCAGAGGAACTGTTTTTGAAGGTAGCATCATCGGAACAGATGCGATGGAGGCGAAGGAACTGAGAGAATGGGATGGAGTCCTTACAGGAAGTGGGGTGTGAGGAGCTGTAGTCAAGGTAGCTGTGGGAGTCGGTAGGCTTGTATTGGATATTGGTGGGCAGTCTATCACCAGAGATTGAGACAGAGAGGTCAAGGAAGGGAAGGGAAGTGTCAGAGATGGACCATGTGAAAATGATGGAGGGGTGGAGATTGGAAGCAAAATTAATAAATTTTTCCAAGTCCCAACGAAAGCATGAAGCAGCACCGAAGTAATCATCGATGTACCGGAGAAAGAGTTGTGGAAGGTGGCCGGAGTAGGACTGGA
Source organism: Carcharodon carcharias (assembly GCF_017639515.1). NCBI lineage: Eukaryota > Metazoa > Chordata > Chondrichthyes > Lamniformes > Lamnidae > Carcharodon > Carcharodon carcharias. The sequence continues at coordinate 175,011,670 of NC_054472.1, forward strand.
ACACGGAATGTTCCACATACCCCATAAAGAGACAGGCATAGCTGGGGCCAATGCGGGAGCATTGTTGACCACATAAGAACTAGGAGCAGGAGTGGGCAATTCAGCCTCTCGAGCCTGCCCCGCCATTCATTACGATCATGGCTGATCTCATTTCAGCCTCAACTCCAATTTCCCGCCTTCTCCCCATGACCTTTCAACCCATTACTAATTAAAAATCTGCCTATCTCCTCCTTAAGTTTATTCAGCCTCCCGGCATCCACTGCACTCTGAGGTATGAATTCCACAGATTCACGACCCTTTGAAAATAGTAATTCCTCCTCATCTCTGATTTAAATCTACCACCCCTTAGCCTAAAACTATGGCCTCTCGTTCTAGAATGCCCCACAAGGGAAAACATTTGCATAAGGTGATATCAGGGCACGTGACCAAAAGTTTGGTCAAAGAGAAACGGTTTAGGGCATATTTTAAAGGAGGAGAAGAGGTAGATGGCCAGAGGGGTGTAAGGGGAGAATTCCAGAGCTTTAAGGCGAAGGCAGCTGAAAGCACAGTTATCAGGGTTGAGTGATAAAATTCGGGGCTGCTGTTTTTGACTTGGTATAATAGATAGTACTTCCCAGAAGACTAGTAGACTGGCCCTTGGCACAGTGTAGGTTCATGTGTATTTTGATGTACGATGTCCGTTTCACACTCTTGAAATATGCCTTTTAATAATCATCTCTGCAGCAATTGAAAGTGGGTGTATTTTTTTATGAGCTGTACTGCTGACTGTTTGTCGGTTGGGCTCTTAGTTTGCAGCTGTTCTGCTTGAAGGAATTTCATAGTTAACAGCAGCCTCTTCTGCACACATGTTCATTGTGAGGGTAATGGGTAAAATTTTGTTAATTCTGTGCAATGTAATTTTTCTGATTTATATTAGAAGGGTTAGATGTCGTTTCAACTATACAACACCCTGTTCGACCACATCTAGAGAACTATGAGCAATTCTGGACTCCACACATTTGAAAGGATATCCTTGGAAGGAGCGCAATGTACATTTACTAGAATAATCATAGACTTGAGCATTAAATTAAGAGGCAAGATTACAACAAGCCTGAGCTGTATTGCCTGGAATTTAGAAGATTCAGGAATGAATTGGTTACAGTTTCAAGGTATTAAGATAATTCTCTTCAACTACCCTATTTTCTCTGGTTGGGACATCTAGGCTTAGGGGGCATAGCTTAATAAATTGTGCCAGGAGGGAATCTAAGAAAACCTTTCTACATACAAAGGGTGGTAGCGGTTTGGAATTCTCTTCCACAAACGGCAGTTGATGTGACGTCTGTTGCTAATTTTAAATCTGAAATTAGTAGGTCTTGGTTAATCAAAGGTGCCGAGGGATATATGGGGTAAAAGAGGGTATCTGGAGTTTGGTCACACGACAGTCGTGATCTTATTGAATGGCAAAAAAAGAATCAAGGGACTAAATGGTGCACTGCTGTCACTGTGTGCCTAAAATCAGCACTGAACATTCACAGGCTTTTGACCCACTTAGAACCTCTACCTCCTTACCCTGCTGAAGTATGCAGAGCTGGATGGGGGGGTGGGGGGGATTGTGGAATCGGCGTGGTAGGGAAGAAGGTCCTGCTTTGCCTAGCACTGGTGGGTGCCTGAGTACGGCCAGGAGAAGCGGTGTAGTCAGATGCTTGTGGAATCAGTGGCAGTCCCACAGCCTGTTAAGGCATGAACTTGCAGCAGACAGTAGTCTTTGAGTGTCCATGGCTGGACTCCAGGTGGGTGTTGCATCTGCTAGATGGGGCACTGTTGTCCCTCCTTTTCCTGGCATTCCAGCAAAACACAAGCTGAAGGCTGGGAAACATCTGACCTCGGTATCCCCTCTCCTGATTACGACCTTTCTGCTGCAGGGGGATATGTTTGATGTTAGTCGAGTGCCACCACGAAATAGACCCCCAGGAAAATCACAATAGGCTGGGATTCCACCATAATGATTGGGCTTTTACTCTTTTCTACTCCTATAAAATGACACTGGGGATGACACGGGTATCATCAATAGAAATCCAGTTAAGAAAAGTGGCCCCTTTTTAAAGGGGAATCATCAATAAACTTCAGCTTATAAGTAAAACAAAAGGCAACTTAATAAATTAAAGCAAAATGATGTCACTGGTGTCAAGCATGCATCTGTGGACACAGCACGTTCCCTCTGCCGGGTTACCCGGGTACAGACGTAGCTGCAGAAGAAGGGCTGACAAGTGGGCTGAATGACCCTCATCAAACACATAATGTCTGGAACTTTTTAATTGCCACATTAGTCAGACTCAGGAGGAGGTGGTCCTCCGATCTGCCCCACCACACCAGGTAGTCAAAGGTCAGGAGTATAGGGCTGGAGTGCAGCCAGAAATAGAGGAGCAGCCTGTTTAGGTAGGCTTCTGCTACAGTCTAGGTTAGCTTAGACGGGAAATCTGCCAGGAGGATCACAGAGTTTCATGGCTAGTGTCAGGTTCACAGGACCTTAGGAAGGATATAAGCCTGGAAATCACTATTGGCGGCAATAGCAGATGGAGATTTAACAAGTTTGCATAACATATTCCTCTGCCTGTGATTTTAATGCAGGTGTAAACTTGTTTCATTTAATTGGACTAATGCCTTCACTAAACCAGGAAATCTCATATGAAAGTGTTAACCTTTCAACTATCATTGTCACTAGAATCTTCCCATAAAGAACACCCCGCTTTCCTGCACCTGTAATGACCGCAAAGCCACTGCTGTGGCTACAGGCCATCCCGTGGTAGGGTTGCCCCTCCAAGATCACAGCCAGGTCAACTGTGGGCATGTTAAAAAATAGAAAAAGACTTACCTGGCATTCTCCCTCAAACTCTCTCTCCATCTTCCGATCAGCAGCTCCCACCTCGGCTGGTAGGGCTGTCTTCACTTAGCTGTGAGAGCTGGAGGGTGTCCCATTGGCACTCCCCCCTCAGAAGCCCACCAGTCTGCTCACTGGTACCTTTCCTTTAAATTTGGACATGCTTGGAAAACGCTGCGCAGGGTCGGGAACGGAACTGGCTCCAACGTCTGGTTCTCACCCCTAGAATGAAAAAACAGCCCGACAGTTTAGGCTGATGACCTTTAATCAGAACTGGATAAAGTTAGAGATGTAACAGGTTTTAAGCAAGTGAAAGCAGCAGGGGCAGGGAGGGAGAGGTGGTGATGGGGAAGAACAAAAGAGTGCAAGGCGGAAAGGATTAGAGGGCAAAATAATTTATGGTGCAAGGCAAAAGGGGTTGGTAATGCGACAAATAAAGAAACAAAAGACGGGTCCAGAGGAGGTGTAAGTGTGAAAATCAAAATTACCCCCAACAGCTGCTGTGCAAAAACTAAAAAAAAAAGTGGAGAAAAAAAATGGGGGCAGAGGTTGTGATTTGAAATTATTGAATTCAATGCTGAATCCTGAAGGCTGTAAAGTGCCTAATTGAAAGATGAGATGCCATCCCTCAAGCTTATGTTGAGTTTCATTGGAACAGCGTAGAAGGCTCAGATTAGGGTAGTGGTAGGGTTGGGGGCACAGAGATTTAAAATGTCAAGCAACTGAATGCTTGTGGTCACGCTTGTGGACTGAACTGAACCCTCTTTCACCATACACTGTCACCCCTTTTGTCATTTAACCTTTCTTGCATTCCACGCTATCACAGACCTCCCCCATTGCTCTTGTCTCTTTTCTCTGCCTTGGTGCTTGCTTGAAAAGCTGTTACAGCTCTAACTTTTTCCAATTCTGACAGAGGATCATTAACCTGAAACGTTAATTCTGTTCCTCTCTCCACAGGTGCTGCCAGACATGCTGAGAATTTCCAACATTTTCTGTTTTTATTTATTGGCACCTCTGTTGTTCGCTTTGGGAAATTGGGACTCGTTACCTGTTTACATCTTTAAGACTTAACCAGGAATTTGCTTCCATCCAGGCGGCTTGTGTGTGAATTTGAGTTTATCCTTGAACCTCATAAAGTTCTTGTTTACTCTGTCCGGCAATACATGACTAAATGTGGACTTGTTAAAAGTTGTTGGTCCCTTCTCCAAGCTTTATGAAAATGGGAAAAGTAAACTGCTGGGCACAGTGCCCAACTGGAAGAAATACTGATTTTTTAAAGAATATGTCCTAGATAATATTGATTTTTGGAGCATATGCATTAGTGATTCGCAAATGCAATAAAAGTCTAACATGTTTAAATATGTTAAAAATGTGTGTATATAATATATATATATCTACATAGATGTAGAAGTTCCAAATTTGAATTTTTAAGAGTTTTAAAGGTTTGGTCTTGCATACAATCAGTTACCGATACTGTGTAGGCAGGCATTTTGGACAGACCAGGATCTCAGTTACTGCAATGTGGGTATGGTAACCTAGTTTTTATGTAACCTAGTATTTGTACTAAAAGCCCAAAGGTAGTTGAGTTCAATTCCCACCATGGAAGATTTTGGAGCTGAATTCAATAAATCTGTTAATGTATGGGCTGGTACTGGAAATTGACTATAAAAACTGCGAGATTGTTGTTTAAAAACTCAACCGGTTCACTGAATTTCCTTCAGGGACGGGAACCTACACCCCATATTCAGTCTAACTGACTTGTAACTCCAGTGTCATGTTGTATAGTTGACCCTCAGGGTGTCCAGGGATGGGCAATAAATATTGGGTTTCCCACATCGCAAGAGCGAAATAAAACGGCAAAGAAGAAAGCAACTAGGTAATGATTGAGGGAGCAGTGCTTTGAGAGGATTCTCTGTTACTTAATTTGTAAACTATCAGAACACATAGAGGGATCTGAGTGTCCTAGTGCATGAATTGCAAAAGGCTAGTATGCAGGTACAGCAAGTAATTAGGAAAACTAATAGAATGTTATCATTTATTGTGAGGGGAATTGAATACAAAAGTAGGGAGGTTATGCTTCAATTATACAGGGCACTAGTGAGGCCACATTTGGGGTACTGTACAGTTTTAGTCTCCTTATTTAAGGAAGGATGTAAATGCATTGGAAGCAGTTCAGAGAAGGTTTACTAAACTAATAACTGGATTGGGCGATTTGTCTTATGAGGAAAGGTTTCAGACTTGGCTTGTATCCACTGGAGTTTAGAAGAGTAAGAGGTGACTTGATTGAAGCAAGTCACCTCCTACTCCTCCCAAGACCCCTTTCCTGAAGGGCCTTGACAGGGTTGATGTGGAGAGGATGTTTTCTCTTGTGGAAGAATCTAACACTAGGGACCACTGTTTAAAAATAAGGAGCCACCCATTTAGGACAGAGATGAGAATTTTTTTGAGGGTTGTGAGTTTTTTGAACTCTTCCTCAAAAGGTGGTGGAAGCAGTTGTTGAATAATTTTAAGGCAGAGGTAAATAGATTCTTGATAAGCATGGGAATGAAAGGTTATCAGGGGTAAGCAGGAACGTAGAGTTGAGGTTACAATCAAATCAGCTATGATCTTCTTAAATGGCAGAGCAGGCTCGAAGGGCTGAATGGCCTACTTCTGCTCCTAATGCGTATGTATGTTCATATCTATGTATGTTTAAACTGTTACCTAAATGTGAAAGATTCTCATTACAGTAATATCTGCCTATGTATTGTACTTGAGATTGGATTTGAACCCATAATATTCTGATGCAGAAGTAGGAGTGCTTTTACTGGAGCCCTGCTGACTTAAATTTGTTGCATATATAGAAATTTAAGAAATAAGTATATCACTGACCTGCTTCGTTCTTTTCTAGCTAAATTAGACTGCTTGAACTGGTTTTGGTTGTCAATAGTGTAATTTTTAAAGCTGAAGGGATCACCATAATGTGCTTCCAGATTATATATGAAGAATTATTGCAGAAAAGATTCCAAATTTTTCTTTCCAAAAAGCATCTGTTTAAAAATGTGACTGAAGGAAGAGGCGGTAAAGGATGAGATAATAGGGCAGATTGGTCAGCGGACATCTCAGTTTCCTGCTCCAATAATTATTTGTGCTTATGACATTTAGACTCCAAATATTTTAATTCAATCCCTCTGTACTATTGAGTTTAGGATGAATGAGGAACGAATTACAATCAGCACTCCGCATTTAAACAACATTGAAAACATCAGAAATTCATTTTAGTGATTTTTTTTTTAGAAACTGTGCTGCTGCTGAGAATGCTTCCTTAAGCAGCAGTGTGGGATGAAAACCAAGTATCTAGTGTGCACATGTTGACCTTTCAGTGACTCAGAGCTTCCGGGACTGGAATCTGTTGTTGTTGGCTAAATGTGACTTTTTCTCATTGGGCTCAAAATTGAGGAGAGCCTGGGAGCTAATTGCTCTCGGTTTTAAAGCAGTAACTCCCGTAACTCCTCTTTTGCAGTTAAATTTAGCCTCCATCTGATGTGTCTTGAAAATACCGTACTGCACTTCACCCTGCACTGTATTTTTTTCCTAAGCGCTGTCCACATTTCCCAGCTGAGCGTCCGGCTTTATCCCAGTGTAATTTTAACACTTTTTAATAAACAGCATGGACATGATTTTAGCTTACTCAAAAACCCATTCACTTACACAGAGTTAAACTTGGGCCCGTATATATGTAGTAGTCTATTATTACAGACTCACCTATATTTTTATTAGAGTTGCTCTAAGCATTCTAAGCTGCATCATGATTATTCTCAGCACACCTTTTGTAAGGCTGTAATTCCTTAGAGCTTATGTGAAGAATACTCTACTGTTGTTCATGCAATTTTCATTTTGTATCATGTCCAGGGCGGTAAGTGGTTAATGTTTATGACAAAATGTCTGTCACAATCCCAGCCCTTATCTCACTGCCCCCTCACCTGCATGGAAAAGATCCAAGAACACAAGAAATAGGAGTAAGAGCAGACCATATGGCCCATTGAGCCTGCTCTATTATTCCCTGCAATTGTGGCTGATCTTGGGCTTCAACCCCAGTTTCCCGCCCACTCCCCTTAGTTCCCCGAGAGACCAAATATCTGTCTATCCCAGCCTTAAATGTTTTAAACGATGGAGTATCCACAACCCTCTGGGGTAGAGAAATCCAAAGATTCACAAGCCTTTGAGTTAAGTATTTTCTTCTCTTCTCAGTCCCAACTGATTGAACCTTTATCCTGAGACTCTGCTCTACACGTTTTAGACTCCCCAATTAGCAGAATTAATCTCTTGGCGTCTAGCCTAACAAACTCCCTCAGAATTTTGTAGGTTGCAGTGAGGTCGCCTCTCATAAACTCCACAGAATATAAGCTCAATTTACTTATCTGTTCATTATAGGAGACCCCCCCCCCCCCGCCCCCTCACCCTAGAGACCAATCTAGTGAACCCTCGCTGTATCACCTCCAATGCAAATGTAGCCTTTCTAAATGTGGAGACCAAAATTGCACACAGTATTCCAGAGATGGTCTCACCAAAACTCTGTTCAACTATAGCAAGACTTCTTTATTCTTGTACTCCAATCCCCTTGCAATCAAGGCCAACATGCCATTTGCCTTCCTGATTGCTTGCAGTACCTACATGTTAACTTTCTTCATTCCTTGTATAAGCACACCCAAGTTTCTTTGAGCATCAACACTTACAAGTTTCACACCTTTTAAAAAATATTCTGCTTTTCTATTCTTACGGCCAAAGTGAATAACTTTACACTTCCCTTCTTTATAATCCATCTACCATCTTGTTGCCCACTCTCTTAACCTGTCTATATATCTTTTTGCAGCCTCATTGTGTCCTGCCCACAGCTTACCTTCCCATCTAGCTTGGTATTATCAGCAAACTTTAATACCTTACTCTCTGTCTCCTCAGCTAGGTCATTAACATGGTCTTTTGATAGTACAGAACTTGAATATTGCTGAAAAAAGAGACATGTTGAAGCTTTTTGTCTTGCACTCATCAGGACACTTCACACTTTCCTGATTTATCTCCACTACTCTTAAAAAGGTTTGATAAAATTACTGTCACTTTTTTTCCTTTTAAATGAAGCTTACTTGAAGGCTAACACATACCAACTGGACAAAAGAGATAACGTACTGTGCTCATCTGCCTTAGAACATGCACTGATATATTGGTTGCAAATACTGAAGCTGCTTCTCTGTACACATGAAGACCAGTTTTTTGGCTATGATGTTGTTTCAGTTTATTCAACCAGGCTGGTAATTTGTGATTTCGAGGATTTTTATTCGTATTTGTACTTCGAACTATAACAAAGCTGAATGTAGGTGCAGAGGGGAAACTGAACTAAGCAGCAGTAGTACTGATTTGAACATAACAACATATCTAATGGACTTCTATTGCAAATCTATAGCATTGGGTGAATTCTCCCATTTAAAGTGCAGAATCAAAGTTAAATGCCCCATTTGTTAGATTAAGTGAAAATGAAACCTGAACCATGGCTTCAAATGTAGTTGTTGTGTGACTGATCAAATGTGCTTAACCAAAAATTGATTGTTTTTATTTAAAAAGAGTCTATTACAATGCTGATCTGAAAATAACAACCTTTGGAAAAATACGCAATCATGCATTTATCAGGGTTCAGCTGTCCCTTGCCCCAATTCTTTATCAATACGTAATGACTGAAACGTCTCTTTTTTTTCCCTGAAAGAAAAATACAAACACATTTATTCTTCATCACCTGACTTTGCTTAACTGCTGTATAAAAGACTGATTTTGCTGATGCTTTCAGATATTTTCAGCCCACCTGCACTACATCACATGCTGCTTACGTTTTACAATGTAAGGTGATATTGCCAATTCAATAATTATACTTAACTGTGTATAGCCCGGTGCAACAAATAAGCCAGCCAAGTTCTTTAAGTTAACAAGTGAAGAGTTAGTTTTATTAATTAAACTCACTCAGGTAAAGATATAGAAATTATTAACAAAACGGTTTAAAATGTACAAATATATCCAACTCCCCACTAATGCAAAATACACACTTACAAATCCATCCCCCAAGCATGCACCAAATGTGATAAAATTTTACAGAGTATCGGACCTTAAAACTTGGCCAAGCCAAAAGTAAGTTCAGTGAAAAATTATTCACAAATTGTCCGGATGCTTGTTAATTGCTCAAAGCTCACTTTCCGAGGTAGCTGCTGGTGCAGAGGTTTCTCACTGGAGCAGTCACTCTGCACTCGTGGCTGTCTGATTTTCTTTTCTCTTGGTGACAGTGGTGTTGTTTTGGAATCCTGCTATAAGAACTACCGATTTGCAGTAATTTTGCCTTGTGGTGGGTTCTCCAATCACAAACACCCAGCTTTGATGAGAGAGACTGGCATGGACAAGATGGGCCAAATGGCCTCCTCCTGTGCTGTGACTTTTCTATGGTTCTATGGCAAGTCTTCCGGACTGAATATTGAGTTCAACAATTTTAGATCATGAGCTCTCTCCTCCATCCCCACCCCCTTTCCGATCCCCCCCCTTTTTTTCCAATAACTTACATAGATTTTTATTTTCCCACCTATTTCCATTATTTTTAAATGTACTTCCATCCTTTTAGCCTTTTTCGATTCCTTCACCCCACCCCACCCCTACTAGGGCTATCTGTACCTTGCTTGACCTGCTTTCTACCCTTAATTAGCACATTCTTTAGATAATATCATCACCTTCAACACCTCTTTGTCCTTTTGTCTGTGACATCTTTTGGTTATCTCCACCTATCACTGGCCCTCTATCCAGCTCTACTTTTCCCACCCCGCCCCACCCTCTTAAACCAGCTTATATTTCACCTCTCTTCTATTTTTACTTAGTTCTGTTGAAGAGTCATTCGGACTCGAAACGTTAACTGTGTTCCTCTCTGCAGGTGCTGCCAGACCTGCTGAGTTTTTCCAGGTATTTTTGTTTTTGTTTTGGATTTCCAGTATCTGCAGTTTTTTGCTTTTACTCTCTAGGCTTATCTTAGCTACTGTCTCTGAGAGCTCCGTAGACTGTGCCTCCATAAAGCAGCTTGTGTCCTTCGCAATTGTAACATATTAGCTGCTGTTGGCAGTGTCCTTTCTTTAGCAAAAGTGTTCTTTATAAAAAAAAAAAATTCTGTTCTATATAACACATCTTCACAACACAAGTTTCCCACACAACAACAGTGACTACTTGTCAAGAAAGTACTTAATTAGGTAAAAAGCCCTTTAGGGCATCCTGAGATTTTGAAAGGTGTCATATAAATCTTTTTAAAAGCAAGTCTTTCTTATAATAAATAGTATAGATTGGTCTTTATCCCAAGTGGACTAGAATACAAAGGCGTGGAAGTTATTTTCCAGTTTATATAAAGCTCTGATTGGACCCCATTTAGAATGTTGCATTCAGTTCTGGGCACAGCATCTGAGGAAGAACATATTGACCTGCAGGTATGTTGGAATGATACGAAGGCTGAAAGGATTAAATTATGAGGTTTGCAGCAACTAAACTTGTATTCCATTCAATATAGAAGATTAAGGGGGTGACCTAGTTGACACATCTATGATGATTAATGGATATAACAAGGCGTATAGTCTAATTCTGGTGGAGAGTTCTGACAAGGGGGTGCATTCTTAAAATTAGAGCTAAACAGTTCAGGAGTGATGTTAAGATGCAATTCTTCACACAAAGGGTAGTGGAAATTTGGAACTCCTCCTCTCGAGCTGGTGAGGCTGGCAGTCAATTGAAAATTTCAAAACTGAGATTGGTAGATTTTTGTTAGGCAATTATATTAAGCAAGGCAGGCAAGTGGAGTTAAGATATGGACTAGGCATCATCGAACTCAACTGCACAACAGGCTCGAATGGCTGAGTGTTCTGTTCCTATTTTCCAAATAGGGTGCAGAAGAGAAATAACTTGTGTAAGGTGGATTATCTTTTTTTTCCAAATATTACAGTTGCATTTTTAAGGAATTTGGTTTGAAGGAAAGTGTCTGCCCCAGGGCCAGCACTATGACAATAATATGCAAATTGGATATCCACTGCTGGTGTCAGCTTGAGATATGGATACATGTTTGTCAGCCAAGATACACAAGAAGTCCTCTTGGAGCAGAGGATACACATCTGCCACTGAAGGTCCAATAAATCTAATTTGAGTGCGTTAGGATTCGTAATGCATTGTCTGATTGGTGAAAACAGCTTTAATAAGTAACCATCCAAATGGAATTGGATAAATCCTTGAAGGACGAAAGATTGCCAGGATATGGGGAAGAGCAGGATGGGGTGGGGCAAACTGGATTGTTCTTCAGTAGTGCCAGCGCAAACTTGGAGTTGAATGGCCTCACTCTGGTGTACAATTCTATAATTTAGTTAATGTGTAAGACATTAGTGAGCTTTATATGGTGCAACTTTGAAACTAGTAGAAAAGTGCTGGTGGTGGCTTCTGAAATTTTCTCGTAAGTCCACTTTTCGCCCAATTACTTCCTCTGGTTCACTGGATGGTTGGTGATTAAACTGGCTGTGGCAACCCGGTAGAGTGACTCAGTGCAATAAAACCTTTGCTGCCTTTACTATCAGGAGGTGCCGCTTAGCATGGCTGGGTACTCGGTGATTTTTAAAAAAGTGTTATTGCAAATGAAGAAATAACTCATCCTCTCATTTGTGACCTATTTTAAGTAATCACTTCACTGGTTCCTAGTTGTGTATGGTTTGGTTTAACTTTTGGTGTATTTGTTCCCATATGGGAAAAAAAGTTAGATTTTGTACTAAGTTAGCTAATGACTGATGCATATAAATAAATATACCGTGTGCTTATCTGAGCCACGACGTGAAAGGTTCTGGGTTGTATTCCCGATATTTGAATTTCCTGATCTTGGTTAAGGTAGTGATAAGATGTTACAACTGGCCTCAGTGGTCATGGGTTAGCAAAGGAAGAAATTGCTGGATTCCCACTTTGGATCACTGTCTGCAGCCAAATAATCTCTAGTAAGTTCATATACTGCAATATATTTGATAGTAGCTACTCTTATGTAGCCATTTTCTGGTTCTGGTGCTGCTTCTGGTTTTTAATTTTTTTTATATGGTGAGGTTCATCTTTCATAGAATGCTGCCTTTGGCAAACTTTTGAAATTGGATTCCTCTTTTTCTACTACGGCTGGTATGATTTACAAACTGATAATTATGGTGTGGCAGAAACCGTGATGAAGCACAATAAATTGAGATTGCCTATGTGAGATCTATGAGGATATTACTTTAGATTATCTCTTTATCCTGCAGTGTGGTTCAAGGTTTCTCATTACATTGTATAAATTAAAATATGAGAGTGTGCAACTATGGTTGCCTTTGGTTCATACTTGCGACACACTACTGCAAAATAACTGACTTACCAGGGCAGCAATGTTTACAAGCAGAGATTGAGGGCTCTACTATCTTTATAACGACAGCATAGTTTGCTACAAGGCAAAGTTGAGTATTTGAAGCTATATAGAATTTCATTGTAGTTACAGCACAGATGGGAGATGTGACTGTGAGATTTGAAGGAGAATTGAGGTTGCCAAGACCAGCTTTATCAGAATAAAGGATGTGCTAACATCAAAGAAGCTGAACCAGAATCATGGGAAAAGAATGCTGAGGTGCTGCATTTTGTCATCTATGTTATATGCTTTGGGGAATTGTACAATAAACAAAGTAACTATTGATGAGCTGAACGCATTCAAGGTGTGGGCACATAGGAGGATGTTCCGTGTATCGTACACTGACAGAAGGACTAATGAGGAAGGGCTGGAAATGGCTGGAGAAAAAAGAAACATTAATGTGTGACATCAAAGAGGGGAATATATACTCATTGGAGCAGACAGTAGACCGAGACAATTATTCAAAGAAAAGCTTGATGGAAAACATAGGGGAGGGAAGCAGAGGAGAAAATGGATATAATGGTACATGGACGCAGTTGACCTAAATGGAATGTATAAGGACAGCACAGGACAGAGAGAGGTGGAGATCCATGGCAGTCAACCTTCTGGGAAAAAGATGACACCAACAAATGAATGAACAGCACAGAAACTGGCTATTCAGCCCAGCGGGTTAATGATTGGTCCATGCCCATGTTTATGCTCCATGTAAGCCATCTCCCACCCTCCTTCATCTAACTTTATCAACATATCCTTCTAATTATTTGATTGGTGTTCCTTATTGTGGATGACAGCTCAAAGAACTGCACAGCAGCTCTGAAGTGAGCAAAATGTAGAGACTAATGAGCTGGATTTTACCTTTTGCTTGCATTTGGTTTAATGGTGCCAGGTACTAAACTAGATAGCACAATCTTCAATATCAACACTCTTTGTTACATTAGAGTAATACACATAACTGTCTACAAAAATATTGTGCCAAAATTATTTTCTATTTGCTTAAAGTTCTTGAGGCGTGTTTGTTTTTGCTTAGTTCCATGGTTTGTGCTTCTGGCAATATTCTTCTCCTCAGAGCATTGTAATGATGAACTATTGTAGACTTCAGTTGTCAAACAAATTTATGTAAAATATATGGGCTAAAAGATGACAACGATTATTAAATTGCTCCTTGTATTTCTGAAGGCAAGGCCTTTTACACATTTTATTGCCTTGCTGGGAGTCGGTGCAGAGTGGACCTGCGGGAGACAGTCGGGAGCTGAGGAGCACCTATAAATACAAACCGGGGATTGCAGAGCAGCCTACCTTGCTGGGAGTGGGAGTCGGAGCAGAGTAGAGTGGACCTCTGGGAGACAGTCAGGAGCTGAAGAATGCACCGTTTCAGCTGCTGGGAAGCTACAGTCCATTAAAAAAGAGAAAAGGCAACTGTGATGTCACAGGAAGCTAGTAAGTTGATTGGCTGGTAAGTGCTCAGTCTGAGGGGCAGTGTGTGAGAAACCAGCTTAGGACAGGCGAGTTAAGATAGGTCTATAAGTAAAAAGAACTAAAACTTTAAAATAAAAAAAACAAAATGTGAAAACTTTAACATTAAAATAAAACAATAAAGATTTTAAAAAAGCAATAAAAATGAAGTAATTTAAGCAAACATCTAAAACACATACCTTGTAGTTAAGGATATAACCTAAAGGGTTGTCAGTGGTACTAGCATTCAATAAACACAGTAAATTGTAGCATACATAGGAAAAAAGTAATTCAAGTAAATTAACTAAATAACATAAGTTAGAATGGCGGGGAAGGTGTTGTGTTGCAGCTGTGAGACATGGGAGCCTTTGAACACCAAGGTGATCCATGATAAACACATCTACAGGAAGTGTAAGCAGCTTGAGGAATTCCAGATCAGGATTATTGATCTGGAAGCCAAAATGCAGATAATGCGCAACATAAGGGAGGGGGAAAAATACCTGGAGACTTTGTTCCAGAAGACAGTCGCACCTCTTAGAAGAGGGTCATCTGTTTTGGTCAGCCGTAAGGGACAGGAAGATGTGACTGTCAGTGAGGCAGGTAATGGAACCGAGCAGACAGTAGTGGAGGAGCCTCAGACTTTGCAATTGTCAAACAGGTTTGAAGTGCTTACAACCTTTGTGGATGAAAGTGAAGTCTGCATGGTGGATGAGCTGGCTGGCCATAGTACAGGAAGCCGTTCAAGCAGGGGGAACAAAAAGGAATGTAGTGATAGTAGGGGATAGTATAGTGAGGGGATTTGGCACTGTTCTCTGCAGCAAAGAGCAAGAGTCCAGACGGCTATTTTGCCTGCCCGGTGCCAGGGTTCGAGACGTCGGCTCAGGAAGTTGCAGTGGGAGGAGGAGGATCCAGTTGTTGTGGTCCATGTAGGTACCAGTGACATAGGTAGATCTGGGAAAGAGGTTCTGCAAAGTCATTATGAGGAGCTAGGTACCAATTTAAGAAGCAGAACCTCAAAGATGGTAACCTCTGGTTTATTACCCGAGCCATGTGCAAATTGGCATAGGGCAAGTAAGATTAGAGAGATGAATGCGTGGCTCAGAGATTAGTGTGGGAGAAGTGGGTTCTGGTTTGTGGGGCACTGGCATTAGTACTGGGGAAAGTGGGGGTTGTATCATTGGGATGGTTTACATCTGAACCATGCTGGGACGAGTGTCCTCACAAAACGCATAACTAGGGAAGTAGAGAGGAATTTAGATTAAACAAGAGGGGTGAGGAATCAAGCTTGGGTAGAGGTAGCAATTCAAGGTGTAGAGTCAAGACAGGAGAGCAAAGTAGTACAATGAGAAATGAGATTCGGAAAATGGCAAGAAAGGACAGAGAGAAAAAAACCTAAGAATACATCAACAGTCAAGACTAGATGTTACAAAGGTAACAAAAAGATAAAACTGAAGGCTCTCCATCTGAATGCGCATAGCATTCATAACAAAGAAAATGAATTGATGACCCACATTGAAGTAAATAAATATGATCTGATAGCAATTACGGAGATTGGGTCCTTAACATTGAAGGGCACATGACATTCAAGAACAATAGGAAGTTAGGTAAAGATGGAGGGCATTGGTGCAATAGTTAAAGGTGACCTTGGTTCAAGAGATCAGGGCGTAGAATCGGTTTGGGTGGAGATGAGGAAATTTAGGGGGAAAAGTCATTAGTGGGACTGGTCTACAGGCCCCCAACAGCAGCCACAATATAGGACAAAAAGTATTCAAGAGAAAATATTGTGTGTTTGTGATAAAGGGACGACAATTATCATGGGTGACACATAAACTGGAAAAATCAGTAGTAACCTGGATGAGGCATTCTTAGAATGCTTTTGAGATAGTTTCTTAGAGCAGCGTGCCCTGGAACCAACCAGAGAGTAGGTTATATTAGACTTGGTATTGCATAACATGACAGGATTAATTAATGACCTCAGAGTAAAGGCACCCCTAGGTAATAGCGACCACAATATGATTGAATTTTTACTCCAGTTTGAAAGGGAGAAGAGTGGGTCTAAAACTAGTATCTTAAACTTAAATAAGGGCAATTATGTGGGGATGAAAGCTGAGATACCTGGAAACTGGGCTAGAGGATAGACCAATAGAAAAGCAATGGCAGACATTTAAGGGGATATTTCAGAGTATTCGGGATAAGTGCATTCCTACTGTAAAGAAAAATTCTAAGGGGAGGACCCACCATCTGTGGTTAACTAAAAAAAGTTAAGGAAAGCATCAAACTTAAGGGAAAAGCATACAAGTCCGCAAGGATGAGTGGCAGGACAGATGATTGGACAGAATATGAAGAACGGCAGAGAATGGCTAAAAGGTTAATCAGGAGAAAGAAATTAGAGTATGAGAGGAAGCTAGCTAGAAATGTTAAAACGGATAGCAAGAGTTTTTACAGATATTTAAAAAGGAAAAGAATAAGTAAAGTGAGTGTTGGTCCTCTAGAGAGTGACAGTGGGGAGTTAATAGTAGATGATAAGGAAATGGCGGAAGAAATGAACAAATATTTTGCTTCTTGTGTTCACTATAGGATAGAAAAAAATTCCAGTAATAGCTGCAAAACAGGAGGTGAACGGGAGAAAGGAACTTGGTGAAATGGTACTGAGCAAATTGATGAACTGTGGGTGGGCAAGTCTCCGGGTCCCGATGGACTACACCCTAGAGCTTTAAAAGAGGTGGCTAATGAGGTAGTCGATGTACTGGTGTTAATTTTCCAAAATGCACTAGATTTTCGAATACTGTGTGCAGTTTTAGTCTCATTTAAGGAAGGATGTAAATGCATTGGAGGCGGTTCAAAGGAGATTTAATAGATTGATACCTAGAATGAGTGGGTTGTCTTATGAGGACAGGTTGGACAGACTGGGCTTGTTTCCACTGGAGTTTAGAAGAGTGAGGGGTGATTGATTGAAGTATACAAGACCCTGAACGGCCTTGACAAGGTGGACGTGGAAAGGATGTTTCCTCTCGTGGGTGAGTCCAGAACTAGGGGGCACTGTTTTAAAAATAGGTGTCGCCCTTTCAGGACAGAAATGAGGAGAAATTTTTTCTCTGAGGGTTGTGCAACTTTGGAATTTCTCTGCCTCAGAAGGGGGCGGAGGCGAGGTCATTGAATATTTTTAATGCAGAGGTAGATAGATTCTTGTTAGGCAAGGGAATCAAAGGTTATTGGGGTTAGATGGGAATGTGGAAATCGAAACACAAGAAGATCAGCCATGATCTTATTGAATGGTGGAGCAGGCTTGAGGGGCTGAATGGGCTACTCCTGTTCCTATTGCTTATGTCTTTCTTGAAATCACCACTCATATTATGCGCCAATATTCTTCTTCCATTCTCAGGTGCAGATGATGGAAGGGGGTTAGAGAACTGTAACGATAGACCTCTTCTCCCCTCCACCAGCACATCTGCATGCTACCCAAGAATTTCCAGGATTTATCCTTGGATAGGTGGATTTAGGGGTGCTAGAGTCTCTGCTTACAAGTGCAAGAACTGAAATGAGGCAGAGGGGGAATCCCAGCTCTCTTGGCTCATTTTTCTCCTGGCTTACCAAAAGTGTGTCCAGCGTGCAAAGAAGGTATCCCTTAACTATTTTGTTTAGGCCCTCTCAGATAAGGTGTCGGTTGTGGCTCAGTGGGTAGCATTCTACTCTCTTAAATCAGAAGGTTGTGGCTTCAAGTCCCACTCCAGAGACATGAGTATAAAACCTAGGTTGATGTTCCAAAGCAGTGTTGACGGGATTTTGCACTATCAGTTATCCTGTCTTTTAGATAACTTGTTAAACCAAGACCCTATCAGCCCTGCGAAGGGGACATAAAAGACCCCCATGGCTCTGTTTCAAAGAAGAGCAGGGGAGTTCACTCTTGTGTCCTCATCAATATTTATCCCTCAACCAATACAATTAAAACAGGTTATCTGGTCATTATTACAACTGCATTCTGTGTGTACATTGGCTGCTGCTTGACTACTCTTCAAAAATGGTTGTAAATCCCTTTGGGACGTCCTGTGCTTGTGAAAGTCACTATATAAATGCAAGTCTTACTTTTTCTTTTAGACCTAACCTCGGAGCAGTTGATATTGACATTGTAACCCTGAAATTACACGGGGATACTAGTAATGAGTACTTAACATGGTCCTCTGGGATTCCTCTCTCTGCTATTTTAATTCCATCAAACTAAATGAATTAAATGTTGCAGCTGAAATAGTAGAATGAGAAATTTTAGATGAACGTGTTAAAATGTGCTAGAAAGTCAATGCTTGTGTGTCCAATATAGAACAGTTCCCCAGCACTAACATCCTTCACCTTGATGAACAGATTCAGTTTTATATACTTTTTTTTAACAAGAAAGCCACAAACCACCATTCATACATGTACTGGCTCCAGATCAACGTGGAAATGTTTCCATGCATCCACTTCTGTCAGGCAGTCACTGCCTATTGTTCCGTGTGTAATTGGGTAAAAGGTTTTCTCATGTGCAGCGACTGTAACTGCGTAAGATCCTATTAATGCACCTGTACCGTTCTATTTAATTTTAGTTTCCTCCTCCTGAGTTTCCCTGTAGCACGCGTAACATTCTCTAGCCAAGGCACCTGGGTAGGTGTGGCTCCCATTGCTATGCCAGTGCTGCTATCCAGCTGGCCATTCGAAGATGTATCAAGGGGCAGTTGAGATAATTAACTTATTCCTTCACTCCTTGTTAGGGATAAATGCTTATAATCGGCCAAACAACTGTACGGCGCTGCAAGAGTTGGAATTCCAGCATACTACATTTCAACACTGCCGGAAAATTGATGATTCATCTATGGTGGTGGGAGGCAGGGGTAAAGTGTATTTTGGTTTTGTTATACCTTGGATTCATTTTTGAGAAGTGGAAAGTAAACCGTTTGAGCAGCGTGAATGTAATTTATTTATAGTTTTCCTAACTCCAAATAAACACCACACCCTTTAACTGTATTAGAATATACAACTTTGTGACAGTTCCAACTCACTCTCTATGTTAACTCATGCCATTTTTCCTACATCTATTAATGTGGCATTCGGAAAGTTAAACTCTGTCCTTCAATTTTTGCTTAGACCTGATTTATACCATCTCTGCTTCCTATAATTACTCTGTACTCATCGACACTGGTCGTTAAATGGCTCACTTCTGATACTTGAAAAACTTAGCTGCAGGTGGGTGAAAGCCATGGCCAATATAAATGGCTGTTAGAAATCTGATTGGCTGAAGTTAAGTTGCTTCCTGGTGTTGCTGATGTGGTGCAGTGACTCCTTTGGCTTAGTGATTGCATTCTTGCACCCTGAGTCAAGAAGTTTATGGGTCCAAGCTCCACTTCAGAGCTTTACGTACATAACCTAATAGAGAGGGAGTGCTACACTGCCAGTAGGTGCTGTCATTGAGAGGGATTTTAAATCAAGGCCCCGTCTGTGAAGGTCAATGTAAAAGATTCATTGCTTCTTTTTTTCTGATGCATAGTCAAGAAAACTTTGTGTGCACACTGCCATAAATGCAAGTGATGCCTGTAAGGAGGAAAATGTAACCTTTTTCTTTGAAAGAAAGACTTGCATTTGTACAACCAATGAAGTAATTTGAAGTGTTGTAATATGGGAAATCCAGTATCTCCCTTAAACAACAATGTGATGATGGCTAGGTAATCTCTTTTGTGATGTTGATTAAGGGATAAATATTGGCCTGGACACGGGGGGATCTTGTGGAATAACTCCCCTGCTCTTCAAAATAATGCCATGGGGCCTTTTACATCCACCTGCGAGAGCAGACAGGGCCTCCTCTAATGTTTCATCTGAAAGAAGGCACCTCTGACAGTGCAGAATTCTCTTGGTATTGCATTGGAGTGTCAGTCCTGATTGTTGTACTCAAGTCATGGAGAGGGACTTGGACCCACAACCTTCTGACTCAGACGCAGAAGTGTGACCAACTGAGCCACAATACTCTGCCAGAATTTTTGTGATGTTCAAAAAACAGTCTAGTGGTAAATGCAAGTTAACCTATTACACCTTCCAGATTAAGCAGAGAGGGGAGGGGGGGTTGGGGGGCAGGGGTGTGTGCGAATGAATCATAGCATGGTTACATAGCAGAAGGAGGCCAATCAGCTCTTCATGTCTATGCCTTCTCCATATCGAAAGCAACTCAGCTAGTCCCGCTTCTAGCCTTTCCCGGAAGCTCTGCAGTTTTTCTCTTTTTGGATAATTATACATTTCTCTTTTCGAAACCATGGTTGAATCTGCCTCCACTACAATCTCTTGGGCAATGCATTCCAGATCCTTACCACACATTGCATTGAAAAAAAAACTTTTCCTCATGTTGCCATTGGTTCGTTTGCTATTCAGCTTAAATCGGCGAGCCCTGATTCTCGACCCATCCACCAATGAGAAAAGCTTCTCTCTATCTACCCTGTCGAGACCCTGCGTGATTTTGAATACCTCAATGAAATCTTCTAAACCTTTTCTTCTCCAAGGGAAACAGCCCCAGCTTTGCCAATCTAACCACGTAACTGAAGACCCCAGAACAATTCTTAGAAATTTTTTCTGCACCCTCTCCAATGCCTTCGTCTACTTCTTAAAGTGTGGTGTCCATAATTCGACACAATGGCTGGAATTTTCCTGTCCTGCCTGTGGCGGCATCTGTCGCTGGCAAGATGGAACATTTGGCAACCCAGCAAAATGTCCATTGACTTTCGGCGGGAATTTCCAGTCCAGTCGCAGGCAAGAATTCAGTTGAGGCCGAACCAGTGTTTCATAAAGTTTCATAATAACTTCCATTTGCACCCTATCCCATATGCCTCATTAATTGTTCTTTTCAACCTGCCCTGCCACCTTCGACAATCTGTATACACATGGTCCCAGGTCCATCTGCTCCTGCAACCCGTTTAGAATTGTATCTTTAATATTGTCCTTCCTCATTCTTCCTACCAAAATATCTTTGCACACTCTGCGTTAAATTTCATTTGCCACATGTTAACATATTCCACCACCCCATCTATGTCCTCTTGAAGTGTATCCTGTCCTCCTCACAGTTCATAACTCTTCCAAGTTTTGTGTCAGCTGCAAATTTTGAGATCGTGCCCTGTACACCCAAGCCTAAGTTATTAATAGAAATCAAGAAAAGCTGTGTTTCTAATGTCAATTCCTGGGGATCCCCACTAAAAATCTTCCTCCAGCTTGAAAAACATCTCTACACTCAGCCAATTTCATATCCAAGCTAAAGACAAAGTACTGCAGATGCTGGAAATCTGAAACAAAAACAAAAAATGCTGGAAAAACTCGGCAGTTCTGACTGCATCTGTGGAGAGAAAGACAGAGTTAACGTTTCGAGTCCATATGACTGTTTTTCAGAACTAAAGAGTAGTGGAGATGTGGTGAAATATGTACTGTTTAAGGAGGGGCGGAAGAGGTGAAGGTGGATAGAAGGCCAGCGATAGGTGGAGGCAAAGGAGAGATTGCAAAAGATGTCCTAAACAAAAGGTCAAAGGGTTGTTAATAATGGTGGCACTGGCTAAAGGAAGTGCTAATGGTGACACTAGGAGTGGAAAGCAGAATGTGATAATGGCAGGACCAGGGTAAGCACTCTGGAAAGTGACAAATGGCCCTATGGGGGTGGGGTGGGGCGAGGGAGGGGACATTAGGGATGGGGCAGGAAAAAAGATCGAAAAGGCATGAGAGCAGGGTGGTGTGTTGAAATGGCAAGTGACAGGGAGGTCTGGATCATGCTTGCGGACAGACTAAAGGTGTTCTGCAAAGCGGTCACCCAGTCTGCGTTTGTTCTCCAGTGTAGAGGAGACCGCATTGGGAGCAGCGAATGCAGTAGTACAAATTGAGGGAAGAACAAGTGAAATGCTGCTTCATTTAAAAGGAGTGTTTGGGCCCTTGGACGTTGAGGAAGGGGAAAGTAAAGGGGCAGGTGTTGCACCTTTTGCGATAGCATGGGAAGGTGCCGGGGGAGCAGGTTGAGGTTTTGGGGGTGATGGTGGAGCGGACCAGGGTGTCCCGGAGGTAATGGTCCCTATGGAATGCCGACGGGGGCGGGGGGGCAAGCGGAAGGTGTGTTTGTTGGCGGCATCATGCTGGAGTTGGCGGAAATGGCGAAGGATGATCCTTTGATTGCGGAGGCTGATGAAGTGAAAAGTGAGGACACGGGGGACCTTATCATGGTTCTGGGAGGGAGGGGAAGGTATGAGGGCAGAGGCACAGGAGATGGGTCGGACACGGTTGAGGGCCCTAGTAACCACCATGGATGGGAAACCTCAGTTAAGGCAGAAGGAAGACATGTTAGAGGAACTGTTTTGGAAAGTGGCAGTATCGGAACAGATGCAATGGAGGCAAAGGAACTAAGAGAATGGGATGGAATGGAATGAAGCGGGCTGTGAGGAGCTGTAGTCGAGGTAGCTGTGGGAGTCGGTGGGCTTGTAATGAATATTGGTGGACTGCCTAACACTAGAAATTGTGAAAGAGAGGTCAAGGAAGTGAAGTGTCAGAGATGGACCATGTGGAAGTGATGGAGGGGTGGAAATTGGAAGCAAAATTGATCAATTTTTCCATGTCCAGATGAGCATGAAGCGGCACTGAAACAGTCATTGATGTACTGGAGAAAGAGTTGTGGGAGGGGGCCTGAGTAGGACTGGAACAAGGCATGTTCCACATACCCTGTAAAGAGACAGGCATAACTGGGGCCCAGGCAGGTACCCATAGCCATGCCTTTTATTTGGAGGAAGGGAGGCAAGCTTAAGGAGAAATTGTTCAGTGAGCGAACAAGTTCAGCCAGACGGGGGAGAGTGGTAGTGGATTGGGATTGTTCGGGCCTCTGTTCAAGGAAGAAGTGGAGAGCCCTCAGACCATCCTGGTGAGGGATGGGGATGTAGAGGAATTGGACGTCCATGGTGAAAAGCAGTGGTTAGGGCCAGGGAACTGGAAATTGTTGATATGATGTAGGGCATCAGAGGAATCGCAGATGTAGGTGGGAAGAGACTGGACAAGGGGAGAGAGAACGGATTCAAGGTAGCAAGAAATGAGTTCCTTGGGGCAGGAACAAGCTGACATGATCGGTCTACTGGGACAGTCCTGTTTGTAGATTTTGGGGAGGAGGTAGAAGCTGGCTGCCCGAGTTTGGGAGACTGAGATTGGAAGCTGTGGGAGGAAGATCTCCAGAGGCGATGAGGTCAGTGACAGTCCTGGAAACAATGGCTTGATGTTCGGTGGTGGGTCATGGTCCAGGGGGAGGTAGGAGAAAGTGTCTGCGAGTTGGCACTCAGCCTCTGCGAGGTAGAGGTCAGTGCGCCAGACAACAACAGCACCACCCTTGTCAGCAAGTTTGATGACAAAGTCAGGGTTGGACCTGAGAGAATGGAGTGCAGCAAGTTCAGAAGGAGACAGGTTAGAGTGGGTGAGAAGAGCAGAGAAATTGAGACGGCCGATGTCATGACGACCGTTCTCAATGAAAAGATCAAGGGCAGGTAAGAGGCCAAAGGGAGGGGGCCAGGTGGAGGGAGAATACTGGAGGCAGGTGAAAGGATCCATTAAACAGGTGAGGACTCCTGCCCAAAGAAGTGAGCACGGAGACAAAGGTGGCGGAAGAAGTGTTCAGCCTCGTGCCGAGCCCGGAATTCATTGAGGTGAGGGCGTAAGGGTATGAAACTAAGTCCTTTGCTAAGTACAGAATGTTCAATATCGGAGAGGGGAAGCTCAGGGGGTATGGTGAATACACAGGAAGGGCTGGGATTAGAGGATGGGTTGGCGTCAGAGGGACGGGAAGGGGTGGAGGGCCTTGGATGGGCTTTGTTATCAATGAGTTGTTGGAGCTTGCGTTCCTTAGCACATGAAAGAAAGAGAGAAAGTTTCTTGTTAAGACAGCTGTTCATATCCAACCTGCCACTGTCTCTTTTATTCTATGGGCCTTAACTTTGCTGACAAGCCTGTTCTGTGCACTTATCAAACGCCTTTTGGAAGCCTGTGTAGACCACATCAGCTGCATTATCCTTATCAACCATGTCAGTTACCTCATCTCAAAACTTAATCAAGTTAATTAAACACTATTAAAATCTCTGGTCTGGTCATTGTGACTTAGCAACTTTAAGTACAGCCGTCCTTTCTAATATGTCCTCTTTATCAATTTTTAGCCCATCCAATGTTTCAACTGTCTCTTGCACAATAACTTTAGCAACATCTTTCTTGGTAAAGACACATGCAAAATACTCATTTAGTACATCCGCCAGGCCCTGTGCCTCTATGTAAATCCCTTTTTAATTCCTAATCGACTCCACTCATACTTTAACTATTTATATGCCTATAGAAGACTATTGGATTCCTTTTTATGTTAGCTGCTAGTCTCTTTTCTTACTCTCTCTTGGCTTCTCTTGATGCTTTCTTCACTTCCCCTCTAAGCTTTCTTCAATCAGCCTTGATTCTCAATTGCATTATCCATCTGATATCTATCATACATACCCTTTTTCTGCTTCAACTTAATCTCTATTTCTTTTATCATCCAGGGAGCTCTGCCTTTGTTTATCATACTTTTCATGCTTGTGGAAATGTACCCTAGCTATCAGAGCCATCTTGACAGGCAGCCCGTTGTTCTTTCACAGTTTTGCCTGCTAACCTTTGATTCCAACTTACCCCAGTCATAACTGTTCTCCCCTGCCGCTGACATTGAAATTGAGGCTCTCCTCCAATTAAGTTCCCTAGATTGCTCTCTATCTTTTTCCACAGCTAACCTAAACCTTATAATACTGTGATCGCTTCCCTAAATGTTCCCCAACCGACACTTGATCCACTTGATTCTCAGAACCAGATGCCGCCTTCCTTTTTGGGCCAGAAGAATACTTATCTAGAAATGTTTCCTGTACAATCTCCAAAAAGCCTTCTCCCTCTCTGCTTTTTACTCTATTACAATCCCAGTCTATATTCCTCTTCCTCCTTCAGGTACCATGGTGACCATGGGTTTCCATTGGATTGGCCCATGATTATTCTTGGCAAAGTACTGAAGTGGCTTGCCTTTGCCTTCTGTAGTATGGCTGACCAGGAAACTCTCCTGTTCTTTACCACTTGCCAAAGGCATATTAGAAGGATTTACAGGCTGATAACCAACCTGTTTGGTCATACATGCACCTTCCATTGCTGTCAAGTCCTGAAGTGGCACTTGAACCTGGAGCTTCAGGGCAACAAGACCTCCATCAGTCTAAATTCGGACAATCAAAGTCCCCCATTATAACTACGTTATAGTTTTTGCACTCCTCTCCAATTTACTTGCAGTTTTGCTCCTCTTTTATCTTTCCCAATAGTTGGTGGCCTATGCACACACAGTAGTGTAATAGTACTCCTGTTGTTTCTTGCGCTAACCAAATTGATTCTGTCCTTGACCCCTCTAGGACATCCTCTCTCTTCAGCACTGTGGTATTCTTCTTAATCAATACTGCCGCCCTCCTCCATTCGTTCCTTACCTACTTTCCCGAATACCTTTTATCCAGGAATATTTAGTACCCAGAACTGCCCTTTTTTTGAACCAGGTCTCCATTATCAGCACAGCATCATATTCCCAAACATGCACTGTTAACCTGTTTGTATTCCCTCTTCCTCTGACCCCACCTAATGCCTTACTATTTCTTACTCTAGTCCTTACTTTTCCTTTCTAATGTTCCAGCCCCCTTATACATCGGTTAAAACCCACCCCAATAGCACTAGGAAACTGCACCAGAAGGTCATTGATCCCATTCTGTGTTGACAACCTGTCTGACGGTACAGGTTCCATCTACCTAGCACCAGTCCCAATGCCCCAGGAATCTAAAGTCCTTCCTCGTGCTCCATCTCTCCAGCCACACATTCATCTGCTCTATCCTCCTATTTCTACACTGTCTAGCATGTGACACCAGGAGTAACCCCAAGATTGCTAGCATCAAGGTCTTGCTACTGCCCTTCCAGCCGACAGGACTTCATCCCTCTTTCTGTCTATGTAGCTGGTACCAATATGTACCGGAACTGCAAACTGTTCACACATCCCCCCCGCCCCCCCCTCAGAGTGCTCTGCAGCTTGCTGGGTCTCTGAGAAAAGTAAGGAGCTTGCTGGCTCTCTGAGGAAAGATGATAGAGGGAAGACCTTTATCCTCCTAACTACCTCCTGAACCAGGGCCTCCAATACTACATTGGAGAACCTTGGAGCACGCTATGTCACCTGGTGAACGATTTCCTCACTATTTTCTGCTTAAAAACTCTTCTTGGACCCAGTTCCTGTAACTGTTGCAGCCAGAATGCATCTCACCTTACCTAAAAGATGCAGACTGACTTTAAGTGGTGTGAGCCTCACACAGACCTAGGCCCCCTGCTGAGCCATGCAGCCACTCAGCAACACACCTAGTGACGTGCAGCTCTGCAGTGCTGTCATTTAAGTTAGCAGGCAGTACTTGCTGCCTGCACCACTACAAATGAGCAAGGGTTAATGTTAGGCCCGACACTCTATTGACAGATTCATCCATGCTTAAATGGTAATAGGATAACAACAAAACATGAATATGAGGCAAATTAATAACATTGTCACTCTCAGATTTAGTCACATTTCCTGAAAACTAGGAAAAGAGTCTTGACCTCTGAGCAAAATAGACTTCCCTGTCTATTTATTATCATAATTAAAGGTTTAACAATGTGCCTCAGTATCATTTGTTTTATTTTGTGTTGAATACCCCTGAATAAATATGCACATGACTCTGGTTTAATTGGAAAGACTCTTTAAAACATACCTCAGTAATGGTACAAATTAACTACAAGAAAAGTCACAGTGAAGCCAGTGGTTTTGTTGCAGTTGCATTTTGAATTCGTCATCTCAGATTGCTCCCACCACAGCCACCAGTAGTGATAGGTCTAGCCACCTCCAGTACTTCACCAGTCTTACAGCTCAAACTTCAACACTGACATTATTCATACTTGCAAGTACAAAATCTGCACTCTTACTGTGCAACTGGGTCTTTTTCATTGTTCATGTGGACAGCTTTGGATTCAAAATTGGAAAAGGTTAATGGCCAGTGGGTGTTTTTTGTGACTGGAAGGCTGTTTCCATTGGGGTTCCACAGGACTCGGTATAAGGTCCCTTCATTTTTGTGATATACAGCAATGATTTGGATTTCACTATATGAGTATGATTAAGAAGTTTGCAGACGAAACAAAAATTGGCTGTGTGGATGATAATACAGAAAGTTGTAGACTGCAGGAAGATATCAATGTGGGCAGAACAGTGACAAATGGAGTTCAAATTGGAGAAGTGTGAGGTAATGAACTTAGGGAAAGCTCACACGTTAAGGGAACATATAATAATTGGTAAGATACTGAGAAGATGAACAGAGGGATCTTTGAGTGCGTATGCACAGATTCCTGAAGGTGGCTGGACAAGTAGAGAAGGTGGTCTAGAAGGCATATTATTAGCTGAGGCCGAGAATATAGCGTGGGGGGGGTGGTGTTATGCTGGAACTGTATAAAGCACCAATCAGAACTGGAGTACTGCATGCAATTCTGGTCTGTGCACTATAGGAAAGATGTAAATAAGTGAGAGAGGGTACAGAGGAGATTTACAAGGATGTTGCCTGGACTAGAGAATATTAGTTATGAGGAAAGATTGGATAGGTTGGGGTTGTTTCCTTTGGACAAAGGAGGCTGAGGGAAAACTTAATTGAGGTGTATAAAATTATAAGGGATCTAAATAGAGTGGATAGGAAGACCCCGTTCCCCTTAGTTGAGGAGTCCATAGCCAGGGAGCATAGATTTAGGGTATGAGGTAGGAAGTTTGGAGTAGATTCAAGGGTGGCAGAGGCAGAAGCCCTCATCACATTTGAAAAAGTACTTGGATGCACCCTGGGAAGTACCATAGCCTATGGGCCAGTAGCTGGAAGGTGGGATTAGGCTGGATGGCTATATATGGGCTAATGTGGAAAGGATGGGCCAAATGACCTCCCTCCATTTGTAATTTTTTACGATTCTCCAATTTAAAATTTGCACACTCATCATTCTGCTTTTATGCTTTACAGAATCTTTACAACAGTGAATAGCATACCACGCATTCAATCTACATGGAGATCGTAGGCAATGGCGTAGTGGTATTGTCGCTAGTAATCCAGAGACCCAGGGTAACACTCTGGGGACCCAGGTTCGAATCCTGCCACGGCAGATGGTGGAATTTGAAGTCAATAAAAATCTGGAATTAAAAGTCTAATGACCACGAAACCATTGTCGATTGTTGTTTGAAAACTCATCTGGTTCCCTAACATCCTTTAGGGAAGGAAATCTGCTCTTCTTACCTGGTCTGGCCTATGTGATTGGCTCTTAAATGCCCTCTGAACAAGGGCAATTAGGGATGGGCAATAAATGCTTGCCTAGCCAGTGACGCCCACATCCCATGAATGAAAGAAATGAATTTTAAAATATGATGATTGGCGCTAATTGTTCAGCGATGAACAAATTAGTAGATTTTAAATTTTTATATGCCTGTTTTGCATCTGAATGGACTAGTTGCCAGAGGTAATTCATAAGTTTAGAAGTATATGGTATTTTTACAAAATTAGCCAAGGTGATTGATTAGCCTCATCAATGAGTGACCCCTTAATGAATGATCTGAAGAGGTAACGTCACATTCCGAGTTCCTACCTTTCCACCACCTCTGTTGACCTCTCCACTGTCTCAATGATGTCAGGTGACCTGTCCAATCCTGGATTATCTTTGACCAACAAGAAATTTCAGTTATATCCCCCTCACCATCCAGTGTCTCAGGCTGAATTAGATTGTATGAACCTCGCTGTCCAACACGACCCTAAGTTGAGCAAGGTGGATTTGGTCTCTTATTTGAGAGTCCTCTGCAATGACTTTGTATTGGTTAGGCTATCGGTAACTCACTGTTTATGCAATGCAAAATAGTTTTAAATACTCTAAGAGCACGTTACATCAGTTTCTGAAGTGAAAAGAGACAGCTTTATGATTTGGGTAGGGATCTTCTGGCAGTTCTGATAGAGGTTTTGACTTTCAAAAATGTCTACTTTTTTTACTAAATGCAGATGGAGTTGTTGTTCTGTTGTTGATTTTTAAAAGATTTATTTATTTGTATTCTTTTTTATCACTACAGAGCAAGAAATTTTTACACTCTCCAATGTGATTTTGCTGACTGGCTTTAAGCTGCTGTAGATATGGGTTTTAATATATACTTGTTGTGATTAGCAATTTGCTTTACTCATTTTGCAGGGCTATGAACTGGCATGTCCAGCCCAGTATCTGGGTAGTTTGTAGCAAGCCCAAAGGAAAACCCTCATGGAATTACAGTAGTTTCAAAAATAACAACTTCATATAATATCTCTAACATGGTAAAAGGTCCCAAGGCACTTTATTGTAGCATTAGCAAACAAAACTTGATGCAATACACAAGGAGATATCAGACAAGAGGAATAGAGAGGTTTAGGACGGAATTCAGAGCTTAGGACCTTGGCATCTGAAGGCATAAGGAATGTCTGAATGTATTTCATTGTAACAAAATAGATACCGAGCCAGGACAGGAGAAAATGGGAATGTGGTGTGGTGGGGACCTCCAGATCTCTGTAACCTCCTCCATCCCAAACTCTCCTCTCCACTGGCCTGACTTCTTGTGCAACCCCTATCCCAGTGTCTCACTACAGGCAAGAGGATAGTCAAGGAACGGGCAGACCTATTTGGAGAGGAAGGAGACAAGCTTGTACAATAAAGTGACAATAATAGAAGCACTAAACAAGCACTCTGCTTCAGTCTTTAGGAGGTGGTTCACAGGGCTGTAGAACCACAGGAATGTAGGTCTAGAAAATTTAAGTGGAGGTTATTATCCAAAGAGAAATGGTGGTAAGAAGAAGGTCAAACTTAAGCTGAACAACTCACCTGGATCTCTTGGAAGTTTACAGTTCGGAAGTAGACTGTTTGAGGCCATTGTGTCTGAGCCAGCTCTCTGCTAGAGCAACCTATGACTAATTCCCAATTCTTCACTCTCCCCATAGCCTTGTGTCTTCCTCTGCTTCAATTATTTATCAGGTCCGATTGTTACTTTCTTACTGCTCCCTGTGACAAAGCAATCCATGTTGCAACAATTTTGCATAACTACATTTCTCTGAATCTCCCTCATTGCCCTATTTAAAATTATGGCCCCCTCGTCACTGCCTGCTCAATTAGCAGTCTTTCCTGCTCTAATAAAACCCTTCATATTTTCAAAATTTTTGCTTGGCCTTCTCTGTCCCAGTGGCAAATGGAATGATGTTGTTTATTGCAAGGGGAATGGAATATAAAAGTAGGGATTTTTTTTGCTCCAGTTGCACAGAGTGTTGGTGAGATTGCACCTGGAGCACTGTGTATAGTTTAGGTCTCCTTACTTAAGAAAGGGTACATTTGCATTAGAAGCAATTCAGAGAAGGTTCACTCAACTGATTTGTGGGATGAAGTGGTTACCTTATGAGGAAAGGTTGACAGGTTGGGCCTGTTTCCATTGGAGTTGAGAAGAACGAGAGGTGGCCTTACTAAAACATGTAAGACCCTGAGGGGGCTTGCCAGAGTGGGTGCTGAGAGAATGTTTCCCTTCTTGGGACAGACTAGGACTAGGAGAAACAGTTTAAAAATAAGGGGGTCTCCCATTTAAGATGAACAGGAATTTCATCTCTTAGAGGGTCGTTACTCTGTGGAATTCTCTTCCCCAGAGAGTGGTGAAGACTGGGTCCTTGAATCTTTCTAAGACTGAGTTCGATTGAGTCCCTTGTCAATCAAGAATCTATGGTATAGGGGCTAGATAGGAAAGTAGAGGTGAGGCCACAATCTGATCAGCTAGGATCTTATCAAATGGCAGGGAGCAGGCTCGAGGGACGAAATGGCCTACTCCTGCTCCAAATTCGTATGTTCGTAGTGGAAATTGTCCAGTGTTTCAGTTTCTTCCCATAAACTCTCCCATCTCTGTCAACATCTTGGTGAGTCTACTTTTACTTTCTTTGGTTTTAACCTTCTTTCTATAATGCAAAAATCTACTTAAGCTGACAGGGTTTTGGGGAACTGGAACTCACTGCCTGAAAGGGTAGTGGAGGCAGAAATCCTCAACTAATTTCGAAGGTGCCTGGATAGGCAACTCAAGTGCTATAACCTGCAGGGCTACAGACCAATTGCTGGAAAATGGGATCCCTTTTTCAGCTGTTGCAGTTACAATGGGTCAAGTGGCCTCTTTCTGTGCTGTAAACTTTCTATGATTCTATTACATAACCAGTAGTTTTTACTGGTCTGCTTGGTTTTATTCTTATTTCTTTTTAGTAGTAGTTTGATACAACTGAATGGTTTGCTGTACCACTGTGTGGAGCATTTAATCGTCAGCCACTTTGGCTGATGATAATTAAAGTATAATGCAATTTTTCCAGCACTGAAACATTTATTATTTCTTCAAAATTAAACATTGCTTGTAAACCACAAACAGCAAATTTGAAAGGGTGATGGGCCGTCATCCTGAATAATCTTCTGAAGGTAACAGCCTTATTAAACAAGAGATAAAAATTCAGCCTGAGAATGTGTGCCACAGGTGCTCATCCAGGGCCTCGTTGTGGAGAGATTATTTAAAACTCTCAGGACTGATACACTTTGTGCTTGTAAAATGAACATTTGCATTGAAGTGAGCGAGCATGTACTGGTCACCAAAATACTTGAATGTTGTTGTAAGCTCTAAGACAATAGTGCTGGGAACAATTCTGGGTATGTCAAAATGATTAATTCCATGGCACCTAGGTGTATTAATAATTTGCTATGCATCAGGCTCGATAATCTTTAAGGCACATACACCTGTGCTTACTTTGGCTGCACCAAATCTAAAGTTAGCAATCCAGTCCAGAATTTATTTGCAAGGAAGCTGTGTTCACAACAAACAGCTGCTGAAGTAAAGCATCTATGCTCTTCCGAAATATAAAAATGAAAAGATTCGTATTATATGGCGCCTTTCACAAGCAAGCTCACGATGTCCCAAAGGGCTTTACAGCCAATGAACTACTTCCTGAAGTATAGTCACTGTTGTAATTTAGGAAACACGGTAGCCAACTTATGCACAGCAAGCCCTCACGAACAGCAGTGTGTTGATCTGTTTTTGTGATGTTGAGAGAGGAATAAATGTTGTTCAGGACACTGGGGCTAACTCTCCTGGTAGTCTTCGATATAGTGCCACAGTAA
This sequence comes from Carcharodon carcharias, assembly GCF_017639515.1. Lineage (NCBI taxonomy): Eukaryota > Metazoa > Chordata > Chondrichthyes > Lamniformes > Lamnidae > Carcharodon > Carcharodon carcharias. The sequence continues at coordinate 175,043,640 of NC_054472.1, forward strand.
CTTTTACATTCACTTGAGAGGGCCTCGGTTTAGCATATCATCTGAAAGGTGGCATCTCTGGCAGTGCTGTGCTCCATTAGTACTGCAACGGAGTGTCAGTATTCCCTCAAGTGAAATTCAACCGAGTGCTACTACAATCCAAAGATTGACTCAACTTCCTGGAGAAATTACTAATTCACTTGTATCATTTGGCTTTTGGGAACAGGTATAGCGATGATTCCAATGTGATGCCAGCGAGAGGAAGCTGTAAAATTGAGGCAGTTTTTGTTGCATGATTTCAAAATATATAAAATGAGGTGATTAAATAGCAGTAACTGACTCTGCTTGCTCTTGTAATGAAGGGCCTATTTAATCTTAGGCTTTTCTGTCAATCTTCCAGCTCAAACTCCATCGCAAGCTGGTATAGATATGCTGATCAAATTATAGAAGAGAAGCTGCAAAACTACCAAACGAATCCATTATTTTGTGTAATGAAGCAATGCTCTGCGGCTTACAGTTTGATCACTTAAGCAGTCAGTTGGTCGGCATAGACTCATAGACATCCACAGCACAGAAGGAGGCCATTCGGCCCATTGTGTCCTCGCCGGTCAACAAAGATCTAACTACACTAATCCCATTTTCCAGCGCTTGGCCCTTAGCCCTGGAAGCTAATGACAATGCAAGTGAATATCTAAATACTTATTAAATGTTGAGAGTTTCTGACTCAGCCACCCTTTCAGGCAGTGAGCTCCAGATTCCCACCACTATCTGGGAGAAAAGATTTCTTCTCAACTCCCCTCTTAGCTTTCTACCTCTTACCTTATGGGACACATTAGCAGCCCTCTAGTCCTCTGGCACCTCACCTGTGGCCAGAAAGGATTTGAAAATTACTGCCAAGGCTCCTGATATCTCTTCCCTTGCCTGTGTCAACAGCCTGGTATACTTCTTGTTTGGGCTTGCAGATTTATCCACTTTTAAAGACTGCTAAACCCGCTAGTACCTCTCTCTCTCTAAATTTCCTCTAATATTTCACAGTCCTCCACACTGATGTCTATATCTGCATCATCTTATTCCATTGTGAAGACCAATGCAAAATATTCATTGAGGACTGTACCCACGTCTTCCGGATCCAGACACACACTACCTCCATAGCCCATAGCACCCATTCTGTAGGACAATTGAGTTGGGTTTACCACTTGTGGCTACTGTCTCCCATGTTGTGTTAACGCTTTGCAACAAATCTGGAGTGTCAACTCCAGGCATAAACCTGGGGAACGCTTATGGAGACCCTGAGCTGCCCAAGTGTAAGGTCCCCCTTCAACCTCCCAGATCAGTCCAAAGGAATGCAAAGCACTATGTTTGGGATTGGCTTGGTTGCAGGAGTTGCCAGAAAGATGACATGTTTAGATATCAGTCTGCCTTTGGGTTCACTTTTTTTTTGTCAAGGTTTACTCCCTTAGCCTTCAACTCTCTTAAGGTACCTAAAAGGCAGTGGAGCTATTCATCTGTAGCTGGGAGTTTGGTTCATGAGTTTCCACATGCCTGCACTCTGCATGTCTGGGGGTCAGAGTTCCTCTGAACCTTTAGGCTGGGGCCACAAGGGACCCAGTTTCTGAGAGTCGCCATGAGGAGGCTTGGTGAGGACTTCCTGATGGAGAGACTCTATACTGAGACGGAGAAACTTTTACACATTTGGCTCTTCTTTTCACGTTGCTTCTTGCCAGTGGTGCAGACTGAAAGTAAGAAGCAAACTAGCACACAAAAGAGGAAAGCATGCAAACTGACTCTCTTCACCCACACACTAGATGCATCACATTGACCTGTTAGACACACGTGATGGACTTGGTCACCAATGATAAAGTGACTAAAATCCTAAGTGAGTCAAAAATCTTGTTTCAGAAAAGCCTGTCCAGCCAATGTTGTTTTCCTTCTGTCGCAGTGGTTGCAACATGTGGATGATGCTTTTTATCAATTAAAGTGGTAAAAAAATTGTTGACACAAGTTAAATTCTGTAGTAATAATGCATACAAATCACAAGCTGGACATAAAAACAACTTACAGTCTGGTTGCTGCACTTTTTGCCTGAATTTTGTTAACCTTGCTGTTATACCTCTAATGGGAGATGCTGGACTGATATCAATAAAATATATTTGTATCCTTTAAGTCCCAATTGCTGGTGTGTTCTGGAGAAACTATTTTTCATTGTTGTAGTCACATACATCTGCGTAATAACATTAGTCCAGATTCCCACGATTGTTGAGTTGATAAATGTACTGCATGGTGTTTTACATACCAGACAAAGGGGTCCTGTCGCTGATCTTTGCTAAGTTTGCCCATCTCAATGGAGGCAGTATGGAACACCTTAGTTTGCTTCAAGAGGGATAAGCAGCCTTATAGCCACTCCTAGCTCCCCCAATGTCTTAGCTGACTAAAGCAGTGAGTAGCTGAACCTTGCTAATCAGAACTTTTTTTTTTAAATTTGTTTATGGGATAGGGAAAAAGCTGGCCTTTATTATTATTTATCCAGCCTTTATTGTTCATTCCTCATTACTCCTGAAAAAGTACTAAATTTAATAGTGGATCTGTATTGAGTTGGTTGATCTCAGCTGATGGTTGTTTCGAGCAGCAGGGTTGCAACAATTAGTAAGGGAAGGGGAAAATTGCCCAGGGTTCTAGTGTTGTGTACGTGTGCAAGGAAATTGGATGCAGACAGAACTGGTACTGTCCTTCGTATCCTTCTGTTGTTAAATAGTACTCACAAAGAATAGACACGTTGTTGAAGTCTCAGGAAAGTGCTCAGCACTTGTGGAACCATAGCCTGAAGAAAGAGCCAGACTGCCACACTTGATCGCTCTCCCAGAGCCCCTCCCAGAAACTGTCCAAATGTGGCCAGGATTAGGCTTGGCTGCAATCTCCTCCACTCATAAAAAGACTCCTGGTACTCACCATCTGGATTCTTGCAGGAAAAATGACCACTTCCTTGCGATACAGTACCCCAGCATGAATCATTACTTTAAATGACGTAGGGAGAAACCTCTTTAAGGGGGGAAGCAGGCAGTTAATGTGAAATAAGTCTGTAGTTATAGCTGCGCTGAATAATCAGCCTGCCAAAGTATTACAGTTGACTTTTGGTCTGTGGTTTTATTCTCAATTCCTAACATGTTGTTTTTGTCTATAAACTTTTTTTTTACAGCAGACCAGTTTTCTGATTGCCAGTCTTACCAGGATTCATTTTAAGTATTCTCTTAGTGTTATCCATAACGTACTATTGCCATATCCCAAAGGAATGAATCTACTAACGAAGCATTTGCTAATTGGCTGATGAGGGAATTTCTATGTTTTGATAAAAAACCTGTAAATGGATTGGGAGCAATTGCTCCCACCACCACCACCAGCCCCCCACCCCGCCAGCCCAACCCCAACAGCGTCAACTAATATCTAGTTCTAACACCACATTCCCCTGACAATGCTGTTTTGTGAGAAAAGTATTTCCTCCGGGGGAAACAAACAAACATTGGATTAAACCTAGTAGGTTTTATTCTTCTATTAAATGTTAATTTAGACATTAATAGAACAACTAAATTAAACAAAACAAAAGGTTTACATCTCATTGAATTTTACTGTAGATTCCTATTGTTGGTTGCTGGTGATATCCAGTACTGACTTAATTATTTGTATAAATTATGAACTTTATACTTTATGCTTCAGATTTGTTTTGCAAGTACTTTTTCCACTCTTGACTAGAATGCTTCTCTAAGGTAAGTGTGATCATAAACTTGCTACACACTGAAAAAATATATTTAATAGATATAAAAACAAAAAACTGCGGATGCTGGAAATCCAAAACAAAAACAGAATTACCTGGAAAAACTCAGCAGGTCTGGCAGCATTGGCAAAGAAGAAAAGAGTTGACGTTTCGAGTCCTCATGACCCTTCAACAGAACTGATTAATATTAGGAGAGGGGTGAAATATAACCTGGGGGGGGGGGGGGTGTGATTGTAGGGACAAGCAAGCAGTGATAGGAGCAGATAATCAAAAGATGTCACAAACAAAAGAATAAAGAGGTGTTGAAGGTGGTGATATTATCTAAACGAATGTGCTAATTAAGAATAGATGGCAAGACACACCAGGTACAGCTCTAGTGGGAGTGGGGTGGAAAGACTAACAGGGCATAAAAGGTATGGATTTAAAAATAATGAAAATAGGTGGGAAAAGAAAAATCTATATAAATTATTGGAAAAAACAAAAGGAAGGGGGAAGAAACGGAAAGTGGGTGGGGATGGAGGAGGGAGTTAAAGATCTAAAGTTGTTGAATTCAGTATTCAGTCCGGAAGGCTGTAAAGTGCCTAGTCGGAAGATGAGGTGCTGTTCCTCCTGTTGGCATTAAGCTTCACTGGAACAATGCAACACGCCAAGGACAGACATGCGGGCATGAGAGCAGGGTGGAGTGTTGAAATGGCAAGCGACAGGGAGGTCTGGGTCATGCTTGTGGACAGACCAAAGGTATTCTGCAAAGCAGTCACCCAGTCTGCATTTGGTCTTTCCAGTGTAGAGGAAACTGCATTGGGAACAACGAATACAATAGACTAAACTGAGGAAAGTGCAAGTGAAATGCTGCTTCACTTGAAAGGAGTGTTTGGGCCCTTGGACAGTGAGGAGAAGGGAAGTGAAGGGGCAGGTGTTGCATCTTCTGCGGTTGCATGGGAAGGTGCCGTGGGAAGGGGTTTAGGTGTAGGGGGTGATGGAGGAGTGGACCAGAGTGTCCCAGAGGGAACGATCCCTGCGGAATGCCGCCAAGGTGGGTGAAGGGAAGATGTGTTTGGTAGTGGCATCATGCTGGAGTTGGCAGAAATGGCGGAGGATGATCCTTTGAATGCGGAGGCTGGTGGGGTGATAAGTGAGGACAAGGGGGACCCTATCATGGTTCTGGGAGGGAGAGGAAGTTGTGAGGGCAGATGCGTGGGAGATGGGCCGGACACGGTTGAGGGCCCTGTCAATGACCATGGGTGGAAAACCTCGGTTAGGGAAAATGATTTGGGTGGAGTCCTTACAGGAAGCGGGGTGTGAGGAGCTGTAGTTGAGGTAGCTGTGGGAGTCGGTAGGCTTGTAATGGATATTGGTGGACAGTCTATCACTAGAAATTGAGACAGAGCGGTCAAGGAAGGGAAGGGAAGTGTCAGAGATGGACCATGTGAAAATGATGGAGGGTGGAAATTGGAAGGTCCCGATGAGAGCATGAAGCAGCACCGAAGCAATCATTGATGTACTGGAGAAAGAGCTGTGGGAGGGGGCCAGAGTAGGACTGGAACAAGGCATGCCACATACCCCATAAAGAGACAGGCATAACTGGGTCCCATGCAGGTACCAATAGCCACACCTTTTGTTTGGAGGAAGTGAAAGGAGTTTAAGGAGAAATTGTTCAGTGTGAGAACAGATTCAGCCAGACGGAGGAGAGTAGTGGTGGAAGGGGATTTTTTGGGCCTCTGTTCAAGGAAGAAGCGGAGAGCCATCAGACTATCCCGGTGGGGGATGGAGGTGTAGAGGGTTGGACGTCCATGGTGAAGAGGAGGTGGTTGGGGCCAGGGAACTGGAAATTGTTGATGTGATGTAGGGTGTCAGAGGAATCACGGATGTAGGTGAGAAGGGACTGGACAAGGGGAGAGAGAATGGAGTCAAGATAGCAAGAAACGAGTTCCATGGGGCAGGAACAGGCCGACACGATCGGTCTGCCGGGACAGCCCTGTTTGTGGATTTTGGGTCGGAGGTAGAAGTGGGCCGTCCGAATTTGGGAGACTGAGGTTGGAAGCTGTGGAACGAAGATCTCCAGAGGAGATGAGGTCAGTGACAGCCCTGGAAACAATGGCTTGATGTTCAATGGTGGGGTCATGGTCCAGGGGGAGGTAGGAGGAAGTGTCTGCGAGTTGGCACTCAGCCTCTGCGAGGTAGAGGTCAGTGCGCCAGACAACAACAGCACCATCCTTGTCAGCAGGTTTGATGACAATGTCAGGGAGAAACATGTTAGAGTGGGTGAGAGGAGCAGAGAAATTGAGACGACTAATGTCACGCCGACAGTTGTCAATGAAAAGATCAAGAGAAGGTAAGAATCCAGATTCGTCTAGCTTCTGTCCAAATGTCATCTTATGTAGCTCAGAATTTCTTTGATAATGTACCTGTCAGACACCTTGAGACTTTTACTGTATTAAAGGGTGCTACAGGAATTCAAACTATTGCTAATTACATAAAACTATCCGTGATGTCCAGCTCATTGGAGCATTTGAAAGCTTTCTGTCAGTTTATGCTGTCTACACAGGCAGCTAGCCAAGGGTTGTGTGGTGTACTTTAATGCGAAAATATTGATAGTTAAATTATTTAAAAGGATGAACACTTATTTTACCTGTGTTTATGCAAAATATTGAGTAACTGACGAGCCCTGAATACAATGTGCTGGGTATTTTTCAGTCCTGGTGTAATATAGATGAAATCGGGAGATGTAAAATTGTAGCTGATGGTTCTTAACTAGCTGTACAACAACATCTTGCATTTACTCTGAAGTAGTAAAACATCTTGAGGCACTTTAATTGTGGCAAGCTGCTGGCTAAAAAATACTGAGGCTGGCAACTGTTGGAAGCATGTGCTTTCCAAGCCCTGTAAACCACATCTTTGACCTTATTTCATCAGGCACTTATTGGAAGCCAAGACTTTCAGGTGTGCACTGTGCTCAGGAAGGGGCCCCTTGGGTCTTCACAACCATGGGTGTTTTTCTTGGTGTGTTTTTCTGTTATGTTTGTTTGAGCTAAATTTGCACAGCAGGAGAGGCGGAAAACAAAAATCATTGTTAGCAAACATGCAGACTGGTTGCTCTGCTCCCATGTGTGTTACTGAAGTGAAGCTTCTCACCTCCACCACTAACCCCCCTCCCCCACCCATGTCCACAAAGATTACATCTTTTTGTGTCCACTAAAAAAAAATCAAGATCTATTGAGTCACCATTTATAAACACTTTATCTTGATGTGAATTGATTGACTTGGAAGGCAGCAGGCAAATTACTGGCATTATAACCCTTCAAGTAATATGTTGACGACTTGGTATGTAGTCTCAGACTAAATGATAGCATTGAGACTTTTAAAACATTTTCACTTAGTATCGCTGAAGAAAGAGACATGTCTAAGCTTTTCGCCTTGCACTCATCAGGACACTGGCAAGAACACCAATTTAAGGGGGAAAACAACAATTCAAGTTCTGTACTATCAAATGACTATTTTCACTTAGAATGAAGTAACATTGTGAAAGGTTCTGAACTATGAGGAAATTTAAATCCATTTTAAAGCCTCATAACAGAAAGGTGTTACCAAATGTCCGTATTTACATGAGTTAATATCTGAGCCCAACTTTTCAGAAGCATAGAATAGAGTTGCATTCCCTGGAATCTTTAGAAGGTTAAAGGTAATTAGATCAATGTTTTCATGACATTAAGAACGGATAAGTTAGAAATAGAGAATCTGGACTGGAATTTCACGGAATGGAGATGGGGTTGGAGGAGGCGGTGGGTGTAGCATGGGGTGTGGACCAGAAAAATACTGTGAGGAGCTATAATGGTGGGATGTCTCTCCCACATTCCCGCCTCCGAGGTACTTTTCAGGGGCAGACTTGGAACCGGGTTGGCTGGCTGCCTGCCCGCCTGACAGAGGCAGGCAGCCAGTTAGTCCATTTAGGGGCTGTTTTACACCTACATCAGTATTTGACTGATCGACCCCCTGCCATATGTGGAGGCCGCCGGCTCTGGGAACCAGAGAAGCTGGAGCCTCCATCTCCCAATGACGGGGCAGCGGGGATAAAAGGCCACAGCCCCACCACTGATGGCCCTACTGGCTTCACACCTGGTTAATTTATAACATCTGTGTGGGCAGCCTCCATGTTGAGGCATCATCATACTCACCTGACTGTCTCAACATCACCCACCTCTCCCAGTGAGGCTGCCAGCCTGACATCAGTTTTGCCCCTCTGGGCTAGCAGTTTTGGGAGCCTTCCCGCCGTCCTTAATAGGACAGCAAGCGTGGAGGCGGCCACCTTCCCAGAAGGTTGCGTCAACTGGGGCGCTGATGACATCAGTGGTTCAGGATCCCTGTATGAGCTTGGGATCAGAACTCGATGCCCACCAGAAAATCCAGCCTACTATTTCAGCTGGTTGAGGAGTCCTTTTAGGAGTGGAATTGAGAAACCCATGCAAAGGCTGATGAAAGTTTAGAATTCTCTACTGCAAATGGCAATTGATGTTAGGTTAATTGTTAATTTTCAATCTGAAATTTGTCGATTTCTGTTATCCAAGGGATATAGAGCCCATTATCATAATTTGCACCAAGTCCTCTGTTCCTCCATGACCTTGCCTCCCTATCCCTGTACCCAGTTCCAGCACTAATCCTGAGCTATCTGAATTCCTCCGATTCTGGCCTCTTGTACATCCCAGTTTTAATTGTTCCACAACAGAAACAGGAAATGCTGGAAAAACTCAATAGGCCTGGCAGCACCTGTGGAGAGAGAAACAGAGTTAACGTTTCGAGTCCATATGACCCTTCTTCAGACCCTTCTTCATACGGACTCAAGACGTTAACTCTGTTTCTCTCTCCCTAGATGCTGCTAGACCAGCTGAGTTTTTACAGCATTTTCTGTTTTTGTTTCAGTTTTCCAGCATCCGCAGTATTTTGCTTTTAATTTAATTGTTCCACCATTGGCTGCCAAGGCTTCAGCTCCCTAGACCCTAAACTTTGGAATTCTTTCCCCAAACCTTTCCTTCTCTTTACCTCTCTTTCCTTTAGAAATACTCCTTAAATTCTATCCTTTTGACGAAGATTTTAGTGATCTGCGCTCATACTCCTTACATGGCTCGGTATCAATTTTTGTGTTACGTGGCAAGCCTATTTCAATTGGGCTACCGTGATTGTTGATTCAATTTGTTTTTAAGAACACCTCTTTACACAAAGTTTAAAGGAAAGCTGGAATTCTCTTTGTTAAGGTGGGATCAATTGAAAATTTCAGAATTGTCATTGAAAGATTTGTAGGAACTGACCAGAAAGGTGGATTATGGATTTGTGGTGGGAGCTATTACATGTGGACATTATCTCTATCATTGAAATTGATATAAGGCCTGGTGTGTTCTGCATTTCCAGAGGCTGAACATAAGATTATTTTCTGTCTCATACTGGTCCAATTATTATATTTATCTCACTTCAGAAATGCTTCTGGGGCTAAATGCATTCACTAATGATGCGCCAAATGTGTGGAATAAGGATAGACTTTTGTGTTAATGTAGCAGTCCAGACATGCAGGCATCGCTGCTGGTTTTGGAGCACACCAGCTCGAGAACACAGCCTGTCCAAGAGTGTGAGCTTCTAATTTGTGCGCACTCTGGGTAAGGGGGATGAGTTGACATCGGATTGGGAGAGGGAGTGGCATGGGCACAGCCTTACCCTTACTCTTAATCCATGAAAATTGCAGGGGAGCTAGGAGATGCCCATCTCTGCAATAGAGCTAGCCAGGTTGGGAGTGCAGGGTGCAGGCTCACGACTTGCACCAGGCTGCCTCCTTATCCCAGCTGGTGAAAATCGAGGGCACTAAGAATGGGGTAGGAATCCATGAATCAGGTCCCATCCGCCATTTTTAAGGGTCTCTCCGACTACGCAAAACTCCAGCTCACTCACTGTTGTATGAGATGAGATTATGTGCTCAAGTCTCTGAAAAAGGAATTGTTGAACCCACAACCTCTCGAGGCGAGTGCACAGCTGAACTGACACTTATTTCACTTCTCCTTATGGCACATCTTATTTTAAAAGTTTGTAAGTTCTGCAAAATTTCAAGCAAGAGATGACTGGACTTTGGGATGAAAAAAAATTCTGTTTCATGTTTACAACGCCTTGAAAGGCAAAAGAATAGCTCCTGGAGTAAAAACATTGAGAAAATGAAAGTGCATTTTTGACTTTTGATTTTTAAATAAGCCTAATGTGTTGGGATTTAACTAAATAATAAAACCCATTTCAATTGCTTTCACTGGTCAAGCTTCCAAAGATTAATGAGTTTCTTTATAAGCTAGTAAGAAATTAAGACTTTCTGTCATGTGTTTGTTTGTTTGAGAACATTCAAAACTCCACTGCCCTTGTGCAAACTCTGACGATGTCCCATTCACCTATCATCCCTGTGCTCGCTGACCTATGTTGCTTCCCAGTTAAGCAACATTTTGATTTTAAAATTCTTATCCTTATTTTAAATCCCACCCTGCTCGCTCCCTTTCCTGTCTCTGTAGCCTCCTCCAGCCATACAATTGTCTGAGATCTCAGCGCTCCTTAGTTCTGGCTGCTTGAACATCCCTGGTTAAGAGCTGCACCGTTGATGGCTGTACCTTCAGCTGCCTAGGCCCTAAGCTCTGGAATTCCCTCCCTACACCTCTGCCCTTTTTACTTCTCCTCCTTTATGGTGCTTCTTAAAACCCACCTCTTCGGCCAAGCATTTGGTCATCTCTCCTGATATCGCCTTATGTGGTTCAATGTCAGATTTCACTTTCTAGCACTCCTGTGAAGCACATTGGGATATTTCTATTACATAAAAGTGCGATATAAATATGAGTTGTTGTAATTCATGGGATGTCTGATGCCCATTTAAAATATAGGTAACACCTAGAAGAATTTGAGATACTGAAGAGAGAAACCTCTTTGCAAAGATTTGTGAGGATATGGAATTCGCTTCCAGGGTTAGTTGTTGAGACAGAAAGTGCATCATCATTTAGGATTAGATTGGATAGGTGGATGAAGGAAAAGGGGTAGAAGGGATGTACCAACATGAATTGGCTGGGCCTAATGGTCTGTTCCTGTCACAATTCTTAATATATTTTCTGAGAAAAGTATAGGTCCTGAGAAAATGTTTTGTCAAATGACAGTCTTTCAATTACTTAATTACTTCAACCCATTGATATTCATAATATAGTCCTGGGATCTTGACATGTGCTTCATCAGGCACCCTGATCCTGGCGTCTCAGTGTTTGGTTTGCTAACCTTGAGATGTTGATGGAGCTGGGATGGAGGAAGAAGAAACCCATGTGCACTGTATGTAATGAATCTTGATGAAGAACAGGTTTATGATTTCATTGTAGATGGTGTACAGGGAAAATATTCCCCTGCAGAATAAAGGACTTTATAATAGATTTTTGACCTATTTCAAAAATGTATGTGTGTGTACATGAGTGTGTGTTTGTTGTATTATTCTTAGGCAGTCCCTCAGGATCAAGGATGACTTGATTCCACTGCGGTTCGAAAGGTTCAGAGATGGCTGATAAGTCCATTGCACGATCCATGTGCAGGACAGGTGGTGCTTGAAGGGTCAGGTAGATGGGTTGTTTGGAGGGTTGTGCACGCTCTCCAGTGCCTTGACCTCTCCTTTGCATGTTCCTGAGGAAGTCTCTCGATGTGTTTGGTGCCTTCCCGAATTAACCTTCTCTGTTTTGGTCGGTCACAAGCCAGGGACTCCCATGAGTAGGTGGGGAGGCTTGACCACATCAGGAATGCTTTGAGGACATCCCTAAACTATTTCTGCTGTCCTCCTGGAAGTCTCCAGCCATGTCCAAGTTCTAAGTATGAATGACATGCCCCAGCTCAGTGTTGGACATGTTGTCTTTGGAGCGGGTTCTGTTGTTGAACCGACTTTCTTGCCACCAGATTTGGAAAAGCTTGGCCAATGAGGTTGGTTTTAAGGAGTGCCTTAAAGGAGAAAAGAAAGATAAAGAGGCAAGGAGGCTTAGAGAGGGTATTCCAGAGCTTGGGCCCTAGTCAGCTGAAGGCATTGTCGACAATGGGGAAGCAGACGCTGTTGTATTGCCTGAGGAGCAGAAGCTGTTGTCACAGTTTTAATGTCAAGTTCCCTTATCGGTCCAATGCTTTACTGGAAAGCAAGTGTAACTCCAGGATTTTACTCTCAAACTTGATTTCAGAGCAAGATGTTTCTTTTTATTCATTCATGGGATGTGCTGGTCGCTGGCTAGGCCAGCATTATTGCCCATTCCTAATTGCTAACAAGAAGATGCTGATGAGGCGCTGCCCTGAACCGCTGCAGTCCATATGGTGTAGGTACGCCTACAGAGCTGTTAGGGAGGGAGTTCCAGGATTTTGACCAGCGACAGTGAAGGAACAGTGATATATTTCCAAGTCAGGATGGTGAGTGGCCTGGAGAGGGTCTTGCAGGTGTTGGTGTTCCCATGCATTTATTGCCTTTGTGTTTCTTGTTACTATGTGCTCCATGGTTTGGTCAGGCTTTCTGCACAGTCACAGCCAGGTGAAGCTTTGAGGTGCCCACTTATATATTGGGTGGTCACATCGGCCATGCCCAGCCTGTGTTCTGTTGAGGGTTGTCACATGATTGGGACTGAAGATTGAAGCCTGGTTGTTGAGATGTTGGGTCAGAGACAGTGATTTTGTTTGGAAGGGTGTTTTCTACCCAAACTTTCCTCCAGCTTTCATCAGTGTTGTGGAGTTGGAGACGTTCGATTTGTGTCCAAAGGGGGTTTCATAGAGCCACTTGGCGAGTTTGAACCATAGAACAATATAAAAGTTACGGCGCAGAAAGAGGCCATTCAGCCAATAGTATCTGCACTGACCAAAAAAGAAGCTAGCCACTCAATTTAATTCCACTTCCCAGCAACTGGTCCATAGCCTTGCAGGTTACAGCACCTCAGGTGCAGATTCAGTTACCTTTCAAATGAGTTGAGCGTTTCAACCACAACCACCGATTTAGGCAGTGAAGTCCAGACGCCAACCACCCTCTAGGTGAAGAAGTTTTTCCTCATGTCCCCTCTAATCCTTCTACCAATCACCTTAAATCCATGGCCCCTGGTGTTTGACCCCTCAGCTAGAGTAAACAGGCCTTTCCTGACTACCCTATCTAGGCCCCTCAATATTGTACACCTCAATTAGGTCACCCCTCAGCCTTCTCTGTTGTAAGGAAAATGACCCTAGCCTGTTCAATCTTTGCTCATAGCTGCAATTTTCAAGCCCTGTCAACTTTCTCCAGCACAGTTATGTCCTTCCTGTAAACAAAGTTCCAGCTGTGGCCTAACTAGCATTTTGTACAGTTCCATCATTACATCCCTGGTCTTGTATTCAATACCATAAGATGTAGGAGCAGAAGTAGGCCACTCGGCCCATCGAGTCTGCTCCACCGTTCAATGAGATCATAGCTGATCTAATGATCCTCAACTCCAGTTTCCTGCCTTTCCCCCGTAACCCTTGATCCCCTTACTGATTATAAATATGTCTATCTCAGCACTGAATATACTTAATGACCCAGCTTCTACAGCCGTGGTGAAGAATTCCACAGATGACTACCCTCTGAGAGAAGAAATTACTCCTCATCTCTGTTTTAAATGGGTGATCCCCTAACTTTGAGGTTATGCCCTCTGGTCCTAAACTCTTCCACAAGGGGAAGCAACCTCTCGGCATCTACCCTGTCAAGCTTTCCTGATCCTTACACTGGCATTGGAGGCAGCCTAGAGAATCTTTTCTTAGATAAGGGGACCAGACGTATTCACAGAATCCTAGGTGTGGTCTAACTAGTGCCTTGTATAGTTTTAGCAAGACTTCCCTATTTTTATACTCCATTCCCTTTGAAATAAAGGCCAACATTCCATTTGCCTTCCCTATTATATGTTGAACATGTATGTTAGCTTTTTGAAATTCATGCACAAAGACTCCAAAATCCCTAGTGCTGCAGCCTTCTGCAGTCTTTCTTAATTTAAATAATATTCAGCTCCTCTATTCTTCCTGCCAAAGTGCAGAACCTCACATGTTCCCACATTATTTTCCATCTGCCAGGTTTTTGCACGCTCACTTAACCTGTCTATATCCCTCTATGGTCTCTTTGTGTCGTCCTCACCACTTGCCTTCCCACCTATTTTTGTGTCATCCGATAGTATATTCACTTCCCTCATCTAAGTCAATAATATATATTGTAAATAATTGTGGTCCCAGCACTGACCCCTGTGGCACTCCTCTAGTTATAGGTTGCCATCCTGAAAATGCCCCTTATCCCAACTCTTGTCTTCTATTAGTTAACCAATCTGTTATCCATGCTAATATGCTACCCCCAACACCACAGGCTCTTATTTTAATAAGTAGCCTTATGAGTGGTACCTTATCGAACGCCTTCTGGAAATCCAAATATATTACATCTACTGGTTCCCCTTTATCTATCCTGCTTGTTACCTCCTCAAAGAAATTTAATAAATTTGTTAGACATGATTTCCCCTTCATGAAGCCATGTTGACTCTGCTTGATTAGATTATGCATTTCTAGGTGCTGTGCTATTACATCCTTTATAATAGACTCCAAAATTTTCCCAATGACAGATGTTAAGCTAACTGGCCTATAGTTACCTGTTTTTTGTCTCCTGCCCCTTTGGAATAAGGATGTTACATTGGCCGTTCTCCAGTCCTCTGGGACTTTTCCAGAATCTAAGGATTCTTCGAAGGTTACTACCAGTGCATCCACTATCTCTGTAGCTACTTCCTTTAATATCCTAGGATGCAACCCATCAGGTCCAGGGGACCTTTCAGCCTTTAGCCCCATTAGTTTCCCAGCACTTTTTCTCTCACGATAATTATTCTATTTATTTCGCTCCCCTGCTTTGCCCCTTGATTATTTAGTATTTTTGGAATGCTATTAGTATCTTCTACCATGAAGACTGAAGCAAAGTATTTATTCAGCTCCTCTGCTATTTCCTGGTTCCCCATTATTATTTCCATAGCCTCATTCTCTAAGGGGTCTATATTCACTTTGGCCCCTCTCTTTTTATATATATTTAAAGAAGCTCCTACTGTCTGTTTTTATATTACTTGCTAGTTTACCCTCAAAGTTTATTTTCTCCCTTTTTTTTGGTCATCTTTTGTTGGTTTTTAAAACTTTCCCAATCCTCTGGCTTACCACTAATCTTTACCACATTGTATGTTTTTTCCTTCAATTTGATACTGTCCTTAACTTCCTTGGTTAACCATGATTGGTTTATCCCCTTCCTTGAATCCTTCTTTCTTACTGGGATATATCTTTGTTGAAAGTCATGAACCATTTTCTTAAATGTCTGTCATTGTTCATCAACCGTCTTTTCTGCTAAACTGCTTTCCCAGTCTCCTCCAGCCAACTCTGCCCTCATTCCATTGTAATTACCTTTACTTAAGTTTAGCACAGTTGTTTCTGACCCAAATTTCTCACTTTCAAACTGAATGCTAAATTCTACCTTTTTATGACTATTTCCTAGCAGATCCTTTACTCTGAGATCATGTATTAAACCTGCCTCATTACACATTACCAGATCCAAAATAGCCTGATCCCTGGTTGGATCCACAACATATTGTTCTAAGAAACTGTCTTGAATATAATATGAATTCTTGCTCATGTCTCCCTCTGCCAATTTGATTTTCCCAATCTGTATGAAGGTTAAAGTCACCCATGATTGATGTACTGCCTTTTTTACTTCCCTCATTATCTCTTGATTTATTCTCTGTCCTACAGTATAGCTACTGTCAGAGGGCCTATAGACTACTCCCATGAGTGTCTTCTTCCCCTTGTTATTTCTTACCTCTACCCATATGGATTCTACATCTTCCGATCCAAGATCCTTTCTTGCTATCATACTTATTCCATCTCATACTAACAAAGCTACCCCACCACCCTTTCCTTCCTGCCTGTCCTTTCGAAAAGTCACATACCCCTGAATATTTAGTTCCCAACTTTGATCTCCTTGTAACCACGTCTCTGTAATGGCCAAAAGATCATACCCATTAGCCTCTATTTGTGCCATGAATTCATTTATTTTGTTACGAATACTACATGCATTTAAGAAAAGAACTGATGAGCTCAGGTTTTCGGAGGTTAGTAGAAATGTTTCACTGATAAGCTGAGCCACATCTGTAAAACTTTTGGATCATTGAAAGCGGTTGGGGAACTGAGTGGTAGAATTGCTATTCTGACTTGTGACCTAATTAAATCAAGATAAATGCCAAGATGATGACTTAGCCAATCCCAATTCCCTGTACAATTGAGCTGGATGGACTAGGTAGGTCCAAAGTTTTATTTCCACTCTGCTGAATTAGCTGGAATCACAGTGGGGAAAACTAAGAGTCCCCGTCCTTGTTCGCTACTTTTACTGAAAAGTCTACATGAAGAAATGATTAGGAAGGCGTGGATAGACTACACGGTTAAGTCGCCAGCCAACCTTCTACATCAAAGTTCACACATGAAGAATGATCACTTGAATGAGGTATCCGGGTTTGCCGGCAGTTAACGTTGCGCTCTCAAAAGATGGGCCTGTAAGCTGGAGATAGCTAACTAAAGTCAACATTTATGTTCAAGCATGGATTGGGGGAATCGGGAAATGGGTACCCATTGAGCACAGCGGTAAGGGTACCCGATGAAAGAAAGATCACATTTGCAGACAGTTTTGGAAGAGGTAGTCAGCTGCGTTGAAGATGTCAGTTTGGCACACTTTGTGATTACACGTTCTATGTGAATTTAGAATTACATAGTTACAGCAATGAGCCCTCAGGGAGCTGATTAATTCCTTTTTACTGTAGTACCTTCTGGGAGTCAACAGGAGCATAACTTGACTCTTATTACGTCCAGCGAATGCCTGATTACAAAACTTTTGCGTCTGTCAGACCACAGTTATGATTTTTTTAGTGCCCCAATAGTGTAGTTACTCATAGGCTGATGAAGCAACATATTATAGAGAAATATATTTTAAGGCAGTATTTAAATTCTTCTTATGGTGATGGTTGTTTTGTTTGTAGTTTGAATCTTAATACACCATAACAAAAATTCTGACTAATCACTGGGTTACTAGTTATTAATTTGGTGATTAGCACAGCCCCAGAGCTTGGAAGGGAATTGTGCCCAGTTAGGGTTGCTTGTTCCCTGGAGCTTGTTATGCAACGAAGTTATTAACCAACACAAACAAGCCTCACAATGGGAAAACTCCAGAGTGCTGTCATTAATCTAGTCCTTTGGGTGCCAAGGAGACATTTCTTAAAGAATTTTAATGACTCTATTGCCATTAACTGGGCATTGATCAGCATTTTGATTGAAAATACATTCAGAAAATGAACTGATGAACTGGTTATTTGATGTAGTAGCTTAACCCTGTTAGATTGCACCAACTGCTGATGGTGAAACTCTTGGTAAAATTATGGTACAATTTAAGCTTGTTATGGACAAAGAAATAGACAAGTTGCAAAAAAAATGTTTTGGATTTGAGGAAAGCTGATTTTAGTAAATTAAGGCAGGATCTGGCCATGGTAGACTGGGAACAGCTACTTGTGGGGAAATCTACAGAAGAGAAGTGGGGGGCATTCAAAAAGGAAATGGGAAGGGTGCAGGCTCAACATGTTCCCTCTAGGGTGATAGGAAGGAGTAACAACCCCAGAGAACCATGGATGACCAGAGATATTAAGGATACGATGAGAAGGAAAAAAGAAGCTTTTAGCAGGTACAAGAGGAGCAAATCAGCGGAGGCATTAGTAGAGCACAAAGTGCAGGGTGGAGCTTAAGAAAGCAATTCAGAGACCAAAGAAGGGATATGAGAAAGCTCTGGCTGGTAAAAGTAGGGAAAATCCCAAGATATTCTAAAAGTATATCAATGAGAAGAGGATAACCAGGGAAAGGGTAGGGCCCATAAGGGACCAAGAAGGCAATCTATGGGTGGAGCCAGAGGACATCGGTAGAGCGTTGAACGATTACTTCTCATCCATCTTCACCCAAGAGAATGAGGATGAAGGTATCGAACTCGGGGAGAGAGAGACTGCGAGGTTCTTGAGCAAATTGATATAGGGAGTGACAAGGTATTGGAGGTGTTGGCAGGCTTAAAAGTGGACAGATCTCCAGGTCCAGATGATTTGTGTCCCAGATTGCTGAGGGAGGCAAGGAGCTCTGACCCAAATTGTTAATTCCTCTCTGGCCATGGGGGAGGTGCCAGAGGACTGGAGAACAGCTAATGTGGTTCCGCTATTTAAGAAGGGTTGTAGAGATAAGCCAGGGAACTACAGACCAGTGAGTCTCATGTCAGTGGTAGGGAAACTATTGAAGAAAATTGTGAAAGAGAGAATCTGCCTCCACTTGGAGAGGCGAGGTTTGATCAGGAGTAGTCAGCATGGCTTTGTCAGAGGGAGGTCATGCCTAACAAATTTGACTGAATTTTTTGAGGAGGTGACCAGGTGTGTAGATGAGGGTAATGCAGTTGATGTACTTTATATGGATTTCAGCAAAACCTTTGACAAGGTCCCACATGGGAGACTTATAAAGAAGGCAAATACATATGGGATACAGGGTAATTTGATAAGGTAGATTGAAAATTGGCTTAGTTGTAGGAGACAGAGGGTGATGACAGAAGGCTGCTTTAGTAACTGGAAGCCAGTGTCCAGTGTCCACAGGGGTCTGTGCTGGGTCCCCTATTATTCGTCATTTATATTAGCGACATAGATGACTATGTGTGGCGTAGGATTAGTAAGTTTGCAGATGACACAAAGATTGGCTGGGTGGTTAACAGTGAGGTTGAGAGTCTTGGGCTACAGGAAGATATAGACGGGATGGTCAAATGGGCAGATAAGTGGCAGATGGAATTTAACCCTGAAAAGTGTGAGGTGATACACTTTGGAAGGAGTAATTTGACAAGGAAGTATTCAATGAGCGGCACGACACTAGGATGTTCTGAGGAGCAAAGGGACCTTGGCGTGTGTGTCCATAGATCTCTGAAGGCAGAGGGGCATGTTTGTGGGGTGGTGAAAAAGTCATTTGGGACAATTGTCTTTATCAATCGAGGCGTAGATTACAAAAGTAGGGAGGTCATATTGGAGTTGTATAGAACCTTGGTGAGGCCATAACTGGAGTACTGTGTGCATTTCTAGTCACCACATTATAGGAAGGATGTGATTGCACTGGAGGGTGTGCAGAAGAGATTCAGCATGATGTTGCCTGGGATGAAACATTTAAGTTATGAAGAGAGGTTGGATAGACTTGGATAAAAACAAAAAACTGCGGATGCTGGAAATCCAAAACAAAAACAGAATTACCTGGGAAAACTCAGCAGGTCTGGCAGCATCGGCGGAGAAGAAAAAAGTTGACATTTCGAGTCCTCATGACCCTTCAACCCTTGGATAGACTTGGCTTGTTTTCGTTGCAGCAGAGAAGATTAAGGGGTGACCTGATCGAGGTGTACAAGATTATGAGGGGCATGGACAGGGTGGATAGGGAGCAGCTGTTCCTCTTCGTCGAAGGGTCAGTCACGAGGGGACATAAGTTCAAGGTGAGGGGCAGGAGGTTCAGGGGGGATGTGAGGAAAATGTTTTTTACCCAGAGGGTGGTGACGGTCTGGAATTCACTGCCTGGGACGTTGGTGGAGGCGGGTTGCCTCACATCCTTTAAAAAGTACCTGGATGAGCACTTGGCACGTCATAACATTCAAGGCTATGGGCCAAGTGCTGATAAATGGAATTAGGTAGGTAGGTCAGGTCTGCTTTCTCACATGTTGGTGCAGACTTGATGGGCCGTAGGGCCTCTTCTGCACTGTGAGATCCTGTGATTATCCTTTGTTAATGAGAAACGATTGAGTCATGCAGCATCCTTAAACATGACAACATCAGTAACTTGAATGTTGAGCCAACAGTTGTCTTCACAAATCAAAATTCTCTAGATTTAAGAATGTATTAAATAAACTTTAGTTGTGTTTTCTTCTCCAACGCAATGTCTGATCAGCCTGTTGTCTGGTACAAAAGGAAGGAAAAATACTTGAAAACAAAAACAGAATTACCTGGAAAAACTCAGCAGGTCTGGCAGCATCGGCATAGAAGAAAAGAGTTGACGTTTCGAGTCCTCATGACCCTTCGACAGAACTTGAGTTCGAGTCCAAGAAAGAGTTGAAATATAAGCTGGTTTAAGGTGTGTGGGGGGGGCGCGGAGAGAGAGAGAGAGAGAAGTGGAGGGGGGTGGTGTGGTTGTAGGGACAAACAAGCAGTGATAGAAGCAGATCATCAAAAGATGTCAACAACAATAGAACAAAAGAACACATAGGTGTTAAAGTTGGTGATATTATCTAAATGAATGTGCTAAATAAATAAAGAAAAAATATTTGTATAGCAACTTTCACAACCTCAGGATGTCCCAAATTGCTTTTGAAGTATAGCCACTGTGACAGCCAGGAGATGAGATGGAGCCCTGCCACTGAGCCTCTACCAGTGTCTCAATATAACTAGCAGCTAGATAGTGTAAAATGTGTGACTGTCTGAAATGTGCTTGTCTCTTTTTCTCTGTATCAATTTCTTACTCACCAACTCTCTTGGTCTCTCCCTATCTGTCTCCCCTCCCATTTCCTTGCCTTTACTTCTTTCCCCTCACTCTTCCTCTGTTCTCCACCTTATATAGTTAAGATTATTAATATTCATTGCATTACTTTGAATTATGTTACCTAATATGTCTTAGTATATTTGGAAACCTGCAGGTAGGACCTGCTGTAAACTTTGTGTAACTCTATCTTTTATCTCTCATGCTCCCACAACGGGTCAGCAAGTGAATAACCAAGCCATGCGGTTGAATCTTGCGGAGGCAGCGGAGATCTCGGCCCTGCTAGCTGGAGAGCTGGCAAGAACCCTCCGCCGCCTTTCTTCATGAAGGCCTGCTGCAAAGACCCTGGGGGCAGAACTCTCAACAGCTGAGATCTGCCATCCATTCAGAGGTCTGCACTCAGTAGTGCTACTGGAGAAGCGGTGGCTGCTGTTGGTCTTACACCCAGCTGAGGCCTAGGACTGAGGAGGGATCCAGGCGCAACTGAGTGATAGCAGAGGAGGGGGAGTATCACGGATGAGGGGGGTTGACAGCTAGGGTAAAAGGTGGCTTTTTTGCAGTGGGCTCCCAGCCTTCCCAGTGCGGGCTCCCTTGATCAGGCACTGAGTGCCTTTGAATGAGGAACCTACCCCTCCCCCTGGAGCCTACAAACAAACATGTCAGTGTTTGATTGTCGTGTTCCCCGCATAGGGAGGTTAATACCTGCAGCAGGGGAATGAGGCCCTTAAGAGGGCACTAATTGTGCACTTAAGGGCTTCACTTGTTGGCGGGCCAGGAAGGCTGTCCATGGGCCTTCCTGTCACGGACTTGATCAGTGGCAGGGTCACTGCCCACCGTCCTCCTGCCCAATTAAACCCCCTGCTACCAAACTTGTCATGGGGAAGGACACAAGATTCTGCCCATGCTTACCAGGAATGCCCCAGGTGCAATTCATGCAGTTTGCAGAGGCATGGTGGTACAGATGCTACAAGCAACTTCAACAAATCTGTTAGGAAAAGGGGAAAAATTGGCCAAGACCTTTGTTCCTAGTGTCCATGAGTGTGTCCTGCACATGTGAGGTGGATTTGGCTTTGTCAGTGCAGCTCTGAAGACTGAAAAACTGCCACACTCACTGTCTGAGGTCAGGCATGAGTGGTCACTTGGGTGGGCATCAGAGGACCCTCCCAGGAGAGAAAATCAGCACGAAAGGATCTAATCCTTTTAGCTATGTTATGTGTCAATAATACCAACCACTGAATGTTAATGTTTGCAGTAGTTTCAAAAAGAAATGTCACAGCCTTTTAGCCACATTAACTTATACCATACTTGTCAACCAGGTGCCTTACACAAAATTAATGGAGAAATGGGAGAACTAAAGAATATTAGCCATTCGTGTTGCTATTTCGACGATCTCATTTGCCTTCCTTTTGTTAAAAGGGCCATTCTTCAACACCAGTAGGGTGAAAAACAATTTTAGGATATGAAAGGACTACACTATTCTGCCAAACAATAAATGTCCTTCTGAAACTAGAAAGTCTGTCCCTTGTAATTTTTTTTAACGTGTTCAGTCTTTTCCCATTTACGTGTATCCTTTGTGTAATGGATCAATAGGTTCTGTGTGGAGATGATTTTCATTTCTTTTTCAACTAATTTGCTATATGAAGAAGAAAATTACGACCAGTCCCCACACGGTCACGTGAATACAAACCATTGTTCCTGCTGTGCATTGATTTGCTGTTTGTGTTGGGCAGTGGAAATGTAAACCTCATCAATAGACCAGATGGTTTTGATTTTTTTTTAAATACCTAATATCAAAACTTAAGAAATAGGAACAGGAGTGGGCCATATGGCCACTTGAGTCTGTTCCACCATTCAGCAAGGCCATGGCTGATCTTTTACCACAATGGACAGTTTTACATTTCCCCACATTGTACTCCATCTGCCACCTTGCCAAATCACCTCACCTTTGCAGATTGTTTGTTCTCTCCTCACAGCATACATTTCCACCTAGCTTTGTATCATGAGCAATCTTGGGTACATTACACTCAGTCCCCTCATCTAAGTTATTTATTCAGATTGTGAATAGCTGAGGCCTGAGCACTAATCCCACAGTACTCCACTAGTTACAACCTGCCACTCCAAAAATGAACCTTTTATTGTCTAAATCCAATATTGTTAACCAATCCTCAATCCATGTTAACATATTAACTCTAACCTCATGAGATCATGTGTTGAAACCAGGTTTTTAACAGAAGCTTTCTTTCTGTTTGTAGGAATTCTTCGATCATGCGAAAGCACTCTGGGACGATGAAGGTATAAAGGCATGTTTTGAAAGGTCAAATGAGTACCAGCTCATCGACTGTGCTCAGTAGTAAGTGTCTTTCATCATCCAAAAATGAAATATTAAATTTTAAAGTCTTACACTTCCTTTTAAAATACTCTTATTTGTTCAAGAAGAAAAAATACTAATTGCAATGAAACTGGAATGGAACTGAGAATGAATTGCATCTAAATTTTGTAAAAAGTTTGTAATGTAACCTGTGTGAGGCTTGGTGAAAGGACACCAATGCCTTTAAAAGTGTAAGCTATTTGTGATCTATAACATGCTTCAATTTTGGAAATAATTATGTGATACAGCAGAATAATGAAGATGTTAATTTGCTTGGTCCTGAGTTGGAGTCTGGAAGCGGTTGTTTTTGCTGTGGTTTAGTGTGATCGGTCAGTCTTTGGCTGGACTTAAGTAGTGCTAATGTGGGCAATTTAAGTGCTCTATCTCTCAAACGAAAAGGGAATAAAACTATATGGGTCAGGTTTGGCTCAGACAAGAATTTGCTAACTTAACTGGTAATGGGTTTGAACATTTTTGTCAAGGGATCTCTCTACGCTGCCCTACCCACCTAGAGCAATGTTGGCTGATAATTGTCCCAATATTGGTAATTGCTTACTTGGTCCATTGTTTCATTGGGAAAGTTCATGTAATTTCTTAAAATCTTTTTATGTTTGCTACCATTTACTGCAGAAATCTAAGCAACCGTGGTACATTGTTATGGATTGTATTATATTGAGGAACTCTAGTGAAAAATTTTTGACTTAATTGCTTGCTGTATAAGCGAGACACCCAGATACTTCCCAAGTTGTGAAATTGGAAACCAGGTTTGTTAATTATTTCCGCAGCTAA
The DNA here is from genome assembly GCF_017639515.1 of Carcharodon carcharias. Lineage (NCBI taxonomy): Eukaryota > Metazoa > Chordata > Chondrichthyes > Lamniformes > Lamnidae > Carcharodon > Carcharodon carcharias. The sequence continues at coordinate 175,067,135 of NC_054472.1, forward strand.
CCAGTTTACTACCTAGAATTCTGTTTCATTGTTTGAGAAAGTCCTGTTGGTGAAATAAAATTAACCTGGATGCAAAAAAAAGGAACATTTTAAGAAAGATTGTTGTTTGTGGAGCTAATTACATCTTCAGAAATGTTCTTTGCATTTTGTTTTCGAACTTTATTTTTAAATATCTTTGCTGTGTTGGCGATGGAGTGATTATTTTTCATTAGGTTACACAAGGGTGTGTTGGGTCACACACACAGCCTTGGCCCATGAAATAAGAAGTAGCTGTCTAGTGCAGACTGGTACTTCGAAATGGCACAGATTGGGGAGAGGCAGCCGAGTGTGAGATAGCTTCATCAACAACGCAGTTTTGGGCATCGAATCAAATTGGCATCAGAATCTGTTGGGATTTAGGCCACACAGAGACAGAATGCTAAATATATTTTTGCCTGGGAGATTCATGTTTCCCCCCTGCCGTGCCCCCCCCTCCCCCCAGTTAAATTGTTTTAAAAGTTTTACAGCAGATTTTCTTTTTAAAAACTTATTCCTTGTAGGAAATTCATGGCTTGAATTTTCTTTTTAAATTGCGAATGTTAGGAACAAAAGAACATTTTGAAATGTTGAAGATGTTTTAGTTCAGCGAGGCTGTTACCCACTATGTTCAAAATCATGAGAGGGCTGGACAGAGTAGACAGGGAGAAGCTGTTCCCGCTCATAAAAGGCTCAAGAACGAGAGGGCACAGATTTAAAGTGATTTTCAAAAGAAACAAACGTGACCGTTTTCACACAATGCGTGGTTCGAGTCTGCAATGCATTGCCTGGCAGTGCAGGTTCGATTGAAGCATTCAAGAGGGCATTAGATGATTACTTGAATAAAAACAACAGGGTACGGAGAAAAGGTAGGGCAGTGGCACTAGGTCATAATTCTCATTTGGAGAGCCGGTGCAGACACGATGGGCCAAATGGTCTCCTTCTGTGCCGTTAAAATTCTGTGATCCCTCCTTCTCTCCCGTCTCCTGCAAGCATTGACCTTTGCTAGAATACAGCCCCATTGGCATCCTCAACCCACTGGCTATTATTTGCATACGAGCTTAGGGAGCTACTGTCGAGATAGTGTTTCACTGTGGAATACATTATAGTCTCATATACATCATTGTCTCATCGCATATCCATACAATTTCAATCAAGGATTGCCTCCCCCAAGTCCCTCTAGAGACACTAGGCGGAATCAAGTGCAGCTCCCAGGAGACGGACACAAAGCGGGAAAGGAACTTAATTGTGTGGGAGGCAAAATGTCAATTTCCCGATGGCAGGATGAAAGTTGGGAAATAAGTTGGTGGTGGATAACAGCGAGCAGCGGGACCTATTTTTAATAAATTAGCATGTCTTATGTATTCTTTAAAACCGAAAGCAGCTGGATTAAACTGTACCTTGGCAATTAAGTCGGCAGCAAACGAGAAACATGTGCCTTCAGATTCAAGAGTGGTTAAAGGTGGCATGCAGCAGGCAAGGTAGTTTTCCTGGTGGAATTGGTGTGAGTGTAAGCTGCTTTTTTTTTTGAATGGGGAACTTTGTTGGACCAGGGAGAGGAGGCTGAGCTGTTGCATGAACTTGGGTGGCTGTCCAGGGAGGTCAGGCATGGCCGTCCATAGAAGGGGTTGGGTCATGGCAGCGCTAAGAATGGTCAGGGGGGACAGAGGAAGGAAGCTGAATGACAGACTGAAGGTTAATCCCTGCCAAAGGCAACACCAAAGCACGTTCGAAGGCAGCTAAGTGATGAGGTTCGGAGAGTCGAGGGCGATAGAAGGAAGGTCGAGTGTGATGGAGGGAAGGTCAAAGGTGACTAAAGGAGGTTGCAGCGTGATGGCCTGCAGCTCCAGGGATCCAAGTATGGCAGATAGGGAAGGGGTGGCAGCAGTTCAAGCTCAAACCCCTCCTCTCAGACTGGCAGAATAATTCTGCTGGCTTGCAAGGAATGGTTACTGTCTGAGTTCTGTTTAAATATGGTGTCTGGACCTACGACCACGATGACGTAACTGCAGAGCTGGCAGCTTCCTGCTCTCTCTCTCTCTCGCCACCCTCCCACCCCACCCCATTGCTCAAATGGCTGGGCCCCTTGACGGTGCATAGCTAATTGGACGGTCGCTGCGAGATTGTGCATGGCCAGCCTTCCCGCCTCTGAGTGGAAGTCCAGCTCTTTTCCAATCCTGCCGTTGGGACACATGACACCCCAGCAAGATTTTGACTACTGTGACTAATTACACTTTTCGAACTGCTGCCTCAAGTGAGATCAACAAAGTTACTGCAAACAGGGCATCGAGCTTGGACCGTCTGCACTGCAATAGAATTTCGATTTTGCATGCTCCCAAATATCCATATTCTTGATTTATGAGAATTTTCATTGGATTCGGGAGCAATGTTAGTTTTGCAAAAGCAGCTAAAAAAATTTTTTTATTCGTTCATGGGATGTCACCAGCTAGGCCCGTGTTCATTGCCCATCCCTAATTGCTGTTGTTCAGAAGGGATTTAAGAGTCACCACATTGCTGTGGGTCTGGAGTTACATGTAGGCCAGACCGGATAAGGATGGCACATTTCCTTCCCTAAAGGACACCAGTGAACCAGATGGGTCTTTATGACAATCGGCAATTGTTTCCTGGTCGTCATCAGACTTTTAATTCAAGGTTTTTTTTAAATGTAGTGTTCTAATTCATTTCTCTCAGAATTGTAATCTATCAAGATAAATCATTGTTATCTAACCATTCAGATACTTGGTCAGAATTTGCTTTCTAGGCATCTGGGACTTAATTTAGTTCAAACACAGCAGGCAAGCAAGAATCCGAATTGTACGTCCAGCATACCAACAGGCGTAATTTTTTTAATGGAAATCTGTGTGTCATAGCTGTACATTCGGACAATCTGACTGCATAATCTGGGAGAACATTCAGGAGTGAAAAATGCACACTATCAGACTTGTTAAAGCATGATTGCATTATTTACATCTATGACAGTATCCTACTTTACCTTCCCACTAATTACCATCAACTAGTACAAAAGCAAAATACAATGGTTGTTTTTTTTAAACAATCAATTAATGTTAGTTTTCGGGTTTTTGAAGTTTTAACTAGGTAAAGGAATAAACCAAATAAATAAACTGCTGCCCAGTCAAAAGGCTAAGCAAATGGCCTGTTTGCAAGCCTCAGGTGTTCACTAACAATTGCAATCCATAAGTGTTCTTTTTCTTGATGGTATCAAATGGACTAGAGAAAACTTAACACTGTGGGAGAAAGGAGTCTTGCTTTCTTATCGTGTCCACGGACAGTCTATACATGGCCCAGCCAGAACTGGAAACATTTTTGCGCCTTGTTGTTTAATTCGGCAAGATCTGCAACAGTGCAGGCTTCCTCTAGCGATAGGCATTGCAGGAGATATTGCATAGTCTGTGGCTCAGTTCCACATTTAGAAGTTGTCGGGCTGGTTGTATATCCCCATTTGCTTAGTGACACCTTTGAACGACCTAAGTCTGTTAAGGCACTTCCAGGTTGCCCAGTTGCAATTAGCTCCTGGGAGAAGGCTTTCATCCGGTAGAATTTCCATCGCTAGGGGTTATTTGAGGCTGGCGAGCCGTTCTTTCCACAAGGCGATGCGGGCTTTAGATGGGGTTGATTGTAATGGAACAACACTGTTCATGAAGCTCTTTCTTGACTTTAGGCGGCTGGGTGTAGGTGTATGACCATGTAGAGGGTGCCTCTCATCTGATGTTTGATGGAGTCGCTCTTTCTTGCTGGCTACTGTTCTTCTTATATCAGGGGAAAGGAGTGAGTCATGGATTAGCCTGAGAGCAACATTAAATGGAGGATCCGAGGATGTACAGCCACAGTTACAGTCCATTTCAGATTTGCCTGCTTGAAGAGCTGTGACCTGTAGGACTGTGGACCAAGTGCCGGAAGGTGGGATTAGGCGGGCCAGGTCTTCGGTGACTGGCACGTCGCAATGGACCGATTGGCCTCCTGCATTGTAAATTTGCTGTGATTCTAAGGGAAGGCTGCCTGAGGAACTCTGCTGAAATTTTCACAAAGGCCAGGCAACACGAGCAGAATGGACTGTTGCCCAAAGTTTCGTGTCTTAGAACAATGACGTCATATGGAATTCGGGAGAAATTAATTACCTGGAGAGGGGTTAGAATGTGGAACTCGTTACCACAGGAAGTAGTAAAGGGGAGTAGTACAGGTGAATTTAAAGGGGAAACAAGATAAGCACAAGAAAGAGAAAGGAATAGAAGGTTATGCTGATAGGTTAGATCAAGAGGAGTGGAAGGAGGCTTAAGTGGAGAATAAACACCTGCATGGACTAGTTGAGCTGAATGGCCTGTTTGTGCTGTAAAATCTAAGTAATTTTATTATGCAAAGTGCAAAAGAAAATATTTTTTCCTGTTGCCATTTACTTACACTTAAGTTGAACTAAGCTTAAGTAATCTCAAACTTTCTAGATCCACTGTTCTGAACAATAGTTGATCCATCGTGAGGCAAGGGATGCTGCCTCACGGGTGCACACAATATAGAATTTCTTATCATACAAATACTGCAGTAGAGGAGTCGTCAAAAGATTTGATTGAAACTGATATTTAACTGCACTGGGTTAAAGTTTCAGGAAGTATTGGAAGAAAATCCTTTATTATTAATTGTTGGAACAAATTCTGACTGACTTTTTCTCTTGGTTTGACTGAGTTGAATTTTGAAAGATGGATTTTGCTGTAAGTGTATATTAACAGCCAATTGTACTTCCATCAGGGAAATCTTACCAGGCCTTTGGAGGCACATTAGGAGGTGGAGGGAGTGCCAGGAAAATTAGCAAAAATGCCATGCGACAGTAATGCCAACTTGTTCCCATCTCCACCCACTTTTCCGGGAGGCTGCTTCTGTGCAACTGCAGCAACTCGAAGCCCGTTAAGGTTCTTAATAAAGCAATTAGCAGGCATTTTCCGAGGGCAATGAAATTTTACCGGTAGCTCACAGGAGCCCCCCCCCACTGTAGTTTCTAAAACTAGTAAGCTCGCGGGAGGCAAGTACAAAGGGGAAGTTTGGAACACAATGAAAATATGTCAAATAATGATTTTTAATCCACCGGCTCGAAATCTGACTTGAACTTATAAAAACTAAAAATAGAGACTTTCTAAACACCAGGGACTCAAGATGACTTGAGCTCGCAGCCAAAGATTGCTACCCCAATTTACATTACTTTACATTCCACATTCCAATACATTAGAATGGAATAGCATGTCTGCAAAACCCATCAAAGACAAGGACCCCCTGGAGAAAGACCCAAATCCTCTGTCCCATTTGCAAGGCATTAAGACAATCATCTGAGGTATTTGACTGTTGGAGATAAACCACTAAGCTTAATTGCTTGACCAGTGGGACCCTGGATGAGAGTTCTCAGGCATGATCTAATCCAGTTACCTTTGGTATACACTGGCAATGACCTTATTTGGATCCTCTGGGCATTTAGAGAGAGGAGGTCACACGATGAGCCAACCTTTTGTATGTTTTAAGCAGCTGTTGCTCTGTAGAACTGAGGTGCTAAGAGAAAAGACCCGAGCAGGGTCCCTCCTGCCTCGCTATCTCTCTAACCCACCTTGCAAGCTTCGAACCCTGTTTGCTGACTGTGGTCATCCAAGAGTGCCCCTGCTGCAGGCAGAGATTTCTTAACAAAATTCAACCCAGCACACCATCTCCAATAAAACAACCAAATCAGCCATCCACATATTTAAATTGGAAGCACAGGGACCATCAAAACAAAATCACAACACCACCAAATTCAGCCTGAAGCCAGCTGAATCGGCAACCTACAGACTATTGCGGAAAAAAAGAGACATGTCAAAGCTTTTCATCTTTCACTCATCAGGGCAATTTGCAAGAATATCAATATAAGGAGAAAACACCAATTTATACTGTAGGAGAAGAGAATGCTGATTGGTTGATAAGTGGACTCTGATTGGTAGAGGCATTGCCATGGAGAATGCACCAGTGATGGTGATTGACAATTAACTGCCAAGTATTGTTTGAAATTAACCAGGCAGCTTGATTCTGATTGGTCAAAGCATTGACCTGAGGAATGAGTCAGTGAACAGCTGTCATTTATTTTATTTTGTTCAAACAGGTGCAATGTTTGTACATGCTCTTTCTGTCTGCAAAGAACAGGGCCCTGTGTGTTAATATATGTAGCTTCCAGTACACGCAAATGTACCACACTGTGAGCCTGACTGACAGTCTTAAATCGGTTTTCAGCATAATTCTTAGCACACTGAGGGTTATTTAGCAAATGTTGTTCAATCACGGAATCATATCTAATATTGGGCACTATGGGCAGAATCATCTCAGATTTGGGCAACTTTTGGTAATGGCTGTGAAAAAAGTCGTTTTGCCCGCTGGCCGCAATTATGGGTTTTCGTGCAGTGTCGCCCCATTTCACCCGTGTCCCGTCTCATTAATAATGCAGTCCCAGGAAATGAGCCGGATCACTGGCGGCGTGGTGTTTGAATCACCCGCCCCGCCGTCACCTCTGGTCTTCAGTAATCCGGGCGGTATATTTAAAGGGTGCCCCTGTACAGAGCTAGCTCTCTCTAAGGGATCGTAAACTGCTGCAAAGTCATGGCTGCCAAAGAGTGGAAACATGCTGCCCCTAAATTTAGCGACGCCTCCCTCGGGCATCTACTGGACACAGTGAAGGCCCGCCATGAAATCCTCTACCCCCACTCTGGGCAAAGATCAGCAAGCAAGGTCACTAATCCAGCATGGGAGGCTGTGGCAGTGGTGGTCAACACCAACACCGTGTAAAAGAGCACAGCCACCTAGTGCCAAAAGTGGATGAATGATCTCCTCTGTCCCACCAGAATAAGTCAGTCTTCTCATCACTCTCAATTCACACACTCACAAACCCATCACACATCCACAGGGATCTCACTCACTGCCAATTCAAGGGACATCACCATTCACTCTCTCACACACACCTTCATCTGCCCTGTGAATCACGTCCTCATCCCGTCTTTGGCACCACTCAGCACCCACACATGCCATGCATCCTTCTCATCTGGCCTGGCAGGCGCCCATTCCTCCATCTGTAAACTCTCTCCATCTGTATTCACGCAGGACAAGCTGGCACACAACAAAAGGGGGAGGTCGCACACTTGTGGAGGAATGCCCGACATCAAGGTCCTCACATACTTTGAGAATAGAGTTATCCAGCTGGCCCACGAGTACCTAGAATGTTCCTGTGCTGTCGGTGAGGTCATCAGTGCTCAATCGAGAGGGGATCCAGCAGTGCAACACCCATCAGGTAACTATGCTGTGAGTGAGTTCCCTTGCCCTGGCACCGCACTGAAAGCCAGCGAGAAAATGTGACTTCCCAGTGTTCCCCGTGAATGCCCGGCACCTCTTGATGTTCTACGAGCAATGCTTACGAGTGCTGCACAAGATTGTGTTCGCTCATTTCTGAGTTCCCCTCGAAGTTCAGGTCACCTTTTAAAGGCTGACGTGAAGCACTCTGCTCTGATGCCACGCCGACGTGAGTGGTAAAATCGGTGTGCGGGGATGATTCCGGCGAGCTGGACTGATAGTGAGATGCTAAAGTATTGAAGTTAGGTTCCTGATGTGCAGCGGCAGGAAATGTGGCCCCGCCATTGACAGGTGGGACGGGCGATTGCAAACTGGTTTCACGACAGCATGAAACCAAATTTTGGCCACCTCGCCATCTTGTTGCCTGCCCGCCATGACACCTGACACCAGCAGGGCCGGAAAATTCCATCCTATGTTTTGAGCTTTGCAAGCACGGAGCAGGTTGGGTAGGTTCTGAACCTTGCCTGTTACAGACAGCATCTGCGACATGTTGTTTGATACAATCCGCCAATCTTTGGGACATAAGGCCTACGTACCTAGCATCACACTGGCACTGAGACTCATATATCACGTTATTCCTCTGTGTGATAGGCAGAACATATTTTTTGACTTGTTGGCAGCATCCTGTTAGTGCGAATACCACTCGCATTGCTGCTGCATAGTGGCAGCGTGAAACCGCTAGCTTCACCTGTTGCTCAAATTTCACCAATGTTCCATTAAGGCAGCCATAGATATTGGCGCTGTAGTACTATAACATGGCAATCTAGACCCGCTATCGTTGCCTGAATCAGCATTCATTGAACTTATGAACTCGGTTACAGCACTGTCATGTATTCCAGTTGGATTCTGTCGCCTAGAAGGCCGTTAGTACTTGTCAGTAATAAATAAGCACTTTGGGTTCCCTGACGTCATGACATCGTGCATATAAATGCACACCATTATTTTTTTTAAAAGCCTTAAAATAGGTTAAATTGAACAAATTTTTAAAAAAAATTATCTAAATGAGATTGAGTTAAATCATGTTATCAGAAAGGTCAATGTACTAGAGGTTTCTGTTATGGAAAACAATGGTTGGTGCAGCTGGCTTGATTGTAAATGGCTTTTTATTACCATTAACTGTAGCAAAGTAGGAGTAATACTGTCATGTTATACTGTAAAATGAAAGAAACCTATGCCACAGATTCCCATCCATTATTGTTTGTTTTGGCTGTTTTATGAAATTTAAACTGTTTCACCCTGGAGATGCTGACTCATTCTCTGTAGATTCATGGTAGGTCATGGTGGGCCGCCGACTGGCTATTCATGCATGTGCCCAAAGAGTGAGCATCAGTAAACTATTCAACCATAGCAGGCTTTACTGCCAACCCTGATCCATTCTTCACCTGAGTTCAAGAAAGTCAGTGGATGGTGTTCCAGTAAGATAAGGGATATGATCAAGAATGGAAGCTCTAGCTGGCTGTGTTTTCATTTCCCAAATTTATGGTTATGGATGCTAGATGTAGCTCTGCCCCATTCAACGCTACTACTCTAGCTAAAATTAGTTAAGTCAACACGACCTGTATTTCTCAATTATACACTGAATGGTGCATTTATCATAGAGTCTTTAGGAATTTCTGTTTTTATCTCTCAGTGGCAGTCAGCAATAAATCATCAAGCAATAAAGTTTTGTTGTTGGAAAATAAAAGAGATTTTCATTGGAATGTGGGGAAACGTTTTTGCAACTTCAAGATTAGTTTGGTTGCAGGACTGAACTGAAGCAGTTGCAAATTCTAGCAACTGCAGGATTATTGAGAGATACACAATCATAGTGTCACCTTTAAAACATAAATGATAACTTGTTGGACTTTTGAGTACAAAACTTATGTTCAATTTACACGCTCAACAAAGATTAATGCAGATAACAGAAAATGAAGGGCAAAATTGTGGTGAATTTGGGCTTAATGGAAAGCAGCAATGAGATGAGGCACAGTTAAAATTTCCAACTTTTGTCTAATATGCCATAGGGGGCATTCATCAAGACTTGAGGGTCACCTGTTTGTGCTGACGAAGAAAATTAATTGAAAACCTTTTTATTCAAAACTGTAAGTAATTAGATGTAAATATAATATATCTTTTTTTTAAAAGAACAAAACTTTGCTGTCTGACAGCTCACGGTATCACATTGCCTTAGAAGTTACTCACTTCTAAGTGGGGTGGGGTCCAAAAATGGACAGGTGGTAACCCTTTGTATGAATTTGGGGCTCTAGTTTGGCCCTTCTCCTGGAATATATGGTAGTCCAAAAATCAATTAACAACATTAATTCAAGATGAGAACAGTCATCTATACTTACCGCTACTTAATTGAGAACAAAAAGAGGTTAGATCAGATTGAAAACAAATACTGTTAAATCCTTTTCCAAGCGTCAGCAGGCCCAAGTTTTTGTTTGACAATCTATATATTCTTGTTTATAGTTGAGTTAAGAGTAACACATTGTGCCAAAGACTACATGACTTCAGTTCTCACTTTCCTGTTATAATCAGCTACTCTTTGTGTTCACAGTCTCTGTAAAGCTATCTTTATTTGAGGCCTTAAGGACCTGGGTTTGAATTTAGGCAGTGAGGACTGGAAGAAATGCTAGCTGTCTCTTGGCTGTTGAGGACCCATTGTGAAGTATGCTTGCAATTTTATTCCAGCTTCCACTGAATGCAAATCCACATTGACATTTATACTATAAATCCGGAGATCCCCAGCATCACAGATGCCAGTCTTCAGCCATTTCAATTCACTCCACGTGATATCAAGAAACGGCTGAAGGTATTGGATACTGCAAAGGCTACAGGCCCTGACAATATTAGGCAATGGTACTGAAGACTTGTGCTCCAGAACTTGCCACGCCCCTAGCCAAGCTGTTCCAGTCCAACTACAACACTGGCATCTACCCGGCTATGTGGAAAATTGCCCGGGTATGCTCTGTACATAAAAAAAACAGGACAGATCCAACCCAATCAGTTACTGCCCCATCAGTCTACTCTTGATATCAATAAAGTAATGGAAAGGGTCATCAACAGTGCTTTCAAGCGGCACTTGCTTAGCAATAACCTGCTCATTGCCCATTTTGGGTTCTGCCAGGGCCACTCAGCTCCTGACCTCATTACAGCCTTGGTTCAAACATGGACAAAAGAGCTGAACTCCCAAGGTGAGGCAGGAGTGACTGCCCTTGACATCAAGGCCGCATTTGACTGAGTGTGGCATCAAGGAACCCTCGCAAAACTGGAGTCAATGGGAATCAGGGGGAAAGCTCTCCACTGGTTGGAGTCATACCTAGCACAAAGGAAGATGTTTGTGGTTGTTGGAGGTCAGACAGCTCAGCTCCAGGACATCGCTGTAGGAGTTCTTCAGGATAATGTCCTCGGCCCAACCATCTTCAGCTGTTTCATCAATGACCTTCCTTCCATCATAAGGTCAGAAGTGGGGATGTTCGCTGATGATTGCACAATGTTCAGCAGCATTCATGACTCCTCAGATATTGAAGCAGTCCATGTCAAAATGCAGCAAGACCTGGTCAATATCCAGGCTTGGGCTGACAAGTGGCAAGTGCCACACCAGTGCCAAGTGCTAAACCAGTGTCAGGCAGTGAGCATCTCCAACAAGAAAGAATCCAACCATCACCCCCATGATGTTACCATCACTGAATCCCCCACTATCAACATCCTGGGGGTTACCATTGACCAGAAACTGAATGGACTAGTCATAGAAATACTGCAGCCACAAGAGCCGGTCAGAGGCTAGGAATCGTGCGACAAGTAATTCACCTCCTGACTCCCTAAAGCCTGTCCACCATCTACAAGGCACAAGTCAAGAGTGTGATGGAATGCTCCTTGTTTGCCTGGATGAGTGCAGCTCCCACAACACTCAATACGCTTGACACCATCCAGGACAAAGCAGTCCACTTGATTGGCAACACATCCACAAACATTCACTCCCTCCACACTGACGCACAGGAGCAGCAGTGTGTACCATCCACAAGATCCACTGCAGGAATTCACCAAGGATCCTTAGACAGCACCTTCCAAACTCGCGATCACTACCATCAAGAAGGGCAAGGGCCGCAGATAGATGGAAATACCACCACCTGGAAGTTCCCCTCCAAGTCCTCCACCATCCTGACTTGGAAATATATCACCGTTCCTTCACTGTCGCTGGGTCAAAATCCTGGAACTCCCTTCCTAACAGCACTGTGTGTGTACCTACACCACATGGACTGCAGCGGTTCAAGAAAGCAGCTCACCACCACCACCTCAGAGCAGCTAGGGATGAGCAATAAATGCTGGCCCAGCCAGCGAAGCCCACATACCGTGAATGAACAAATAAAAATTAAATCGCTCAATGGAGATCGACTCTGAAATGAGAGTTGAAGCACATGGTTGGATTTATGTCTCAAGACTTCTACAATGTATAGCAACTATAACACTGGAGAGTCCTAAAGGGAATCCTAATAATTACACAAACTATTAAATTATATAGACAGGCATTGAATGGAGTTCTTTTAGACTCATTTTAGACATTTACAGCACAGAAAGAGGCCATTTGGCCCATCGTGTCCGCGCTGGTCAATAAAGGTCTGACTACACTAATCCCATTTTCCAGCACTTGGCCCATAGCCCTGGAGGCTATGACAATGCAAGTGAATATCGAAATATTTCTTAAATGTTACGAGAGTTTCCAACTCAACCACCCTTTCAGGCAGTGAGTCCCAGACTCTCACCACCCTCTGGGTGAAAATATTTCTCCTCAACTCCCCTCTTAGCCTTCTACCTCTTAGCTTAAATCCATGCCCCCTGGTTAATGACTCCTCTACTAATGGAAAAAGTGCCTTTCTATCCAGCCTGTCTATGCTCCTCATTATCTTTATACCTCTATCAGATCCACTCTCAACCTTTGTTGCTCCGAGGAAAACAACCCCAGCCTATCCAATCTTTTCTCATCACTCAGACCCTCCAGCCCAGGCAGCTTCCTGGTAAATCTCCTCTGCACCCCCTCCATTGCATTCACATCCTTATAATGTGGTGACCAGAACTGCATGCAGTACTCCAGATGTGGCCTAACCAGCATTTTATACAGTTCCAGCGTAACCTCCCTGTTCTTGTATTCTTTGACTTGGTTAATAAAGGCAAGTATCCCATATGCCGCCTTAACCACCTTACCTACCTGCCCTGCTACCTTCAGGGATCTATGGATATGCACACCAAGGTCCCTGTGATCTTCACTTTCCAGGGTCCTACCATTCATAGTGTAATCCCTTACCTTATTAGCCCTACCCGAGTGCATTACCTCACACTTCTCTGGGTTGAATTCCATTTGCCTCTGTTCTGCCCAGCTGATCATTCAATTGATATCCTCCTTACTATTTACCATCCTACCAATTTTCATGTCATCCGCCAAATTCTTGATCATACCCCCTACACTTAAGTCCAAATTATTTATGTACACCACAAACAGAAAGGGCCCCAGCACCGAGCCCTGTGGAACCCCACTAGAAACAGACTTCCAGTCACAGAACTATTCCTCTACCATCACCCTCTGCTTCCTGTCTCTCAGCCAATTTTGGATCCAATGTGCCACTTTGCATTGGGTCCCATGGGCTCTTACTTTCTTGACCAGTCTGCCACGAGGGACCTTATCAAAAGCCTTACTAAAGTCCTTGTAGACCACATCTAAAGCATTACCCTCATGAACACCCCGGTTACCTCCTCAAACAATTCGATCAAATTTGTCAAACATGACCTTCTCTTAACAAATTCATGCTGACTATCCCTGATTAATCCGTGTCTCTCCAAGTGCCGATATATGCTGTCCCTCAGAATTCTTTCTAGTAACTTCCCCACCACTGAGGTTAGACTGACTGGCCTGTAATTTCCTGGTCTATCCCTTCCTCACTTTTTTAATAATGGGACAATGTTAGCAGTCCTCCAATCCTCTGGCACCTCACCTCTGGCACCTCACCTCTGGCCAGAGAAGATTTGAAAATTACTGCTAGGGCCCCTGATATCTCTTCCCTTGCCTCCCTCAACAGCCTGGGATACATCTCATCCGGGACCGTGGATTTATCCACTTTTAAGGCCACTAAACCCTTCTCTCTCTCTCTATGTTAATTTCCTCTAATATTTCACAGTCCTCCACCCTGATGTCTATGCCTGTGTCATCTTTTTCCATTGTGAAGACCGACGCAAGGTATTCATTGAGGACTGTACCCACGTCTTCCGGGTCCACCCACCTTTATGTGCCTAATTGGCCCTACTCTTTCCCTAGTTATTCTCTTGCTCTTTACATATTTAAAAAACCCCTTTGGATTTTCCTTTATTCTACCCACCAATGCTTTTTCATGCACTCGCTTAGCTTTCCTAATTACTTTTTTAAGTTCCCCCCGCCCGCACTTTTTATATTCCTCTAAGGACTCTGCCGTATTGAGTCCTCGGTGTCTGTCATAAGCTTCTCTTTTTTGTCTTAATCCTAACCTTTATGTCCCTTGACATCCAGAGTTCACCGGACTTGGTCCCCCCTTTGTTTTCACGGGAACATATTTGCCCTGTACCATGGCAAGTCCCCTGGCCATGACAAGGTTTCCAACCTGGAAATTATTCTGTACAGCTTAGCTACTAACCTCCTTAAGCAGCTGAGCCATTGGTAGGAAGCCTGTTTAACAAGATGGGATAAATTTAGGATGGAAATTTCTTCTCTGTCAGCATCATCAGTAGTTTGAAATGGTATAACAATTCCCTGAGAACTCCTAGCTGAAAAACAGTGGAAACCATAGCACAACATTGCAAAGAACAAATTTAATTGCGTATGATGCAGCTGAGGTTGGTATTAGATCAGTCATCTCCCACACCAGCTCCTTTTTATTTATTCTTTTACGGGATTTGAGCATCACTGACTAGGCCAGCATCTGTTTCCCATTCCTAATTGCCCTTGAGTAGGACGTGCTGAGCTGCCGCCTTGAACTGCTGCTCCATATGGTGTAGATACACCCACAGTCCTGTTAGGGAGAGAGTTCCAGGATCTTGGCCCAGCGACAGCAAAGGAGCGGTAATATAGATCAAAGTCAAAATGGTGTGTGACTGAGGGGAACATGCAGGCGATGGTGTTTGCATGCGTCTGTTGCCCTTGTCCTTCTGGGTGGTAGAGGTCGTGGATTTGCAAGGTGCTGTTGAAGAAGCCTTGGCAAGTAGCTGCAGTGCACCTTGTAGATGATGCACACTGCTGCCATTCTGTGCCTATTGTGGAAGAGGTGAATGTTCAAGATGGTGGATTGGGTGCCATCAAGTTGGGCTGCTTTGTCCCAGATGGTGTCAGGCTTCTTGAGTGTGTTCCAGCTGCACTGATCCAGGCAAGCAGAGAGTCAAGGGTAACGGGGGGACAGGCAGGAAAGTGGAGGTAAGGCCACAATCAGATTAGCCAAGGTCTTACTGAGTGGCAGAACAGGCTCAAGAGGCCAAATGGACTATTCCTGCCTCTATGTCTTGTGTTCTTACAAGAGTATTCCATCACTCTCCATGATGCACAGTATTTATGTGCAGTGCATGAGATTATCCCTGGTAAGTTAGGAGTTTCTAACTTTGATGCCATCCAAATTGGTTACATTGTGAAAATGAGTTAAGGGATTTTAAGATTAAATAGTGCTATTTAGAACGAGCCGATACTCTAACACAAGCATTTGATTTCAGCCTATGGATTTATTCTAGAGGAGAGAGGAATAATGGTTGGTTGGGGGGAGTGGGTGATATTGATCTTCAGTGGAAGTGTTTCCAGAGAGATGATAACACCCTTACGTTATGCAACTTTTCCCAAAGCCAAACTGCTACATTAGAATCATTCAAAAAGTGCTTTGACCCATAAATAAAGCAGGTCCTTTTACCCTGAGGGGAATGGATAGGTTTCACAAATCAACAAATAGATAAAAGATTAAGAAATGTCTTGTTGTGTAATCTAACTCCTTATCTTTCTGTATAAGTTGATTTAAGAGTAAATGTCTGCAGCACAATTTAACTAAATAGTAATTTTAAAAAAGAATGGCACAGGTTTCAATACAAAGCTGAGTAATTGAGTTTCAGGATAAGGGGCCGAACATTTAGGACTGAGATGAGGAGAAATTACTTCACTCAAAGTGGTGTGAAGCTTTGGAATTCCCTACCCCAGAGGGTCATGGATGATCCATCGTTGAATACATTTGAGACTGGGATAGACAGATTTTTGGTGTCTCGGGATATGGGGGGCAGTGGGAATTGGAGCCTGAAAATCAGCCATGATCATATTAAATGGTGGAGCAGGCGCGATGAGTTGTATGATCTACTTCTCCTACTCCTTGTTTCTCCAAATCATTTTCCTCTCTGAATTTGAATAACTGTCCTCAACAGCAAGAGGGAAGTCACCTGACCCTCCCATGCTGATGCCAGGAGCTCTCTAGATCTCTTGGCCTAGCATCTGTTTTTGTAATGTTGGCAACTGTCTTCAAGAGCAGACACTAGGGATCCCACTAAGTGGAAACTTTACTTTGCAGCCAATATGGTGTAGCTTTTTGTTCAGATTGTTTCAAGGACTGGCATCTCCCTGGAAACTTATTAAAAATACAAGAAATACCCCTTTTTAAATAGTCGCAAACAACTCCAGTAAGGAACTCTGTAGAAGTGCCCCTACCTCTTTGAAAATAGACAGCAAGTCAGTCAGTCAATGTGAGAGCACATTTTAGATCTGTAACCCTCATCAGAATACTTCAAATGAGGGGTCATACCTGAAGTAGCATGGTCTATCCTTTTAGAGACTAACAATTATTTGTAGCCTCACTCAATCCTACCTAAACTATTGGATGACCAGTTTTTCCCATCCACTTTTACTGGTTAAGTCAGCAATTGCGCTGCATTTGACACAATGACAGCAGTGAGTGGGAGGAGGCTCATGTAGAGCATTAGTACGGGCTTAGACCAGTTGGACTGAATGGCCGGACTAGAGCCTAACAAATGCAGTGCAAAGAACCTATACATAAAATGTATGCAAGACTCATTATGGCCCCATTAGAATCCTTCACCAGTGCTCCACTTGCTCAGTGTCTGTTTGCACTTCAGGGAAAACCCTAGAAAGGGAAGGGGAAAGTGTTGCTACACGATTTCCCTTTCCCTGAAGTGTGGTCAAGTTTCCCTGCTGTAAATTCTATTGAAAACAAATAGAACTTAGTAGATCAGCTGATAAATGAATCTCCCAACCTGAAACAGAGTCTTACAGAACAGAAGTTCTCACTTTCAGTTCTCAAGTTAGCTGACCTTTGTTTAGGCAGCAATAGGTTCGGTTTAAACAGAGAAATAAATCAGCCATGATTCGCATCCCTAATTGGTATTCATTTCACCCTGCTTGAAAGCATGTGTATGTTGATGTCAGAAGAGCTCAACTATGATGTCCCTTGAGATCACAACACGAGAATTAAGAGTAGAAGTAAGTCATTCGGCCACTCCAACATTCGATAGGAGCATGGCTGATTTGATTGTGGCCTCAACTCCACTTACCTGTCTGCCTCCCATAACCCTTGCCTTTCTTGTCGATCAAAAATCTATCGAACTCAGCCTTGAATAAACTGAATGACCCAGCTTCCACAACTCTGAGGAAATAAAAACTCTCTTTATCTCAGTCTTAATGGGAAACCTCTAATTTTTAAACTGAGTCGCCTAGTTCTAGACTCCCCCACAAAGGGAATCATCCTCTCAGCATCCACTCTGTCAAGTCCCCTCAGGATCATATATGTTTCAATAAGATTGCCTCTCATTCTTTTAAATTCCAGCGGATACCTCCCAGCCCGCTCAACATTTCCTCATAAGCTAACCCTTCAACCCAAAAATCAGTTGAGTGAACCTTCTGTGAATGGATAGAAGATTGGCTAGCTAACAGGAAGCAGAGAGTAGGCATAAATGGGTCTTTTTCATGTTGGCAAGATGTATTGAGTGATGTGCCACAGGGATCAATGCTGAGAACTCAACCGTTTACAATTTATATAAATGACTTGGATGAAGGGATGGTTGCCAGATTTGCTGATGACACAAAGGTAAGTAGGAATGTAAGTTGTGAATAGGACATAAGACGGCTACAAAAAAGATGTAGATAGAAGGAAAGCAAGTTACAGCACAGGAACAGGCCCTTCAGCCCTCCAAGCCTCTGCCGAACATATTGCCTGTCAAACTAAAACATTATGCACTTCCAGGATCCATATCCCTCTATTCCCATCCTATTCATGTATTTGTCAAGCTGCCTCTTAAACACCACTATCGTACCTGCTTCCACCACCCCTCTGGCAGCGAATTCCAGACACTCACTATTCTCTGCATAAAAAACTGGCCCCGCACATCTCTTCTAAAGTTTTCTCCTCTCACCTTAAATCTACGTCCCCTAGTAATTGACTCTTCCACCCTGGGAAAAAGCTTCAGAATATCTACTCTGTCCATGCCACTCATAATTTTGTAAACTTCTATCAAGTCGCCCCTCAATCTCTGTCGCTCTAGTGAGAACAATCTGAGTTTCTCCAACCTCTCTTCATAGCTAATAACCTCCAGACCAGGCAGCATCCTGGTAAACCTCCTCTGCACCCTCTCCAACACCTCCATATCCTTCTGGTAATGTGGTGACCAGAATTGCACGCAGTATTCCAAGTGTGGCCTAACCAAGG
Source organism: Carcharodon carcharias (assembly GCF_017639515.1). Taxonomy (NCBI): domain Eukaryota; kingdom Metazoa; phylum Chordata; class Chondrichthyes; order Lamniformes; family Lamnidae; genus Carcharodon; species Carcharodon carcharias. The sequence goes on from NC_054472.1 coordinate 175,085,197, forward strand.
TTCTATACAGCTGCAGCATGACTTCCCAGCTTTTATACTCAATACCCCTGCCGATGAAGGCAAGCATGCCATATGCCTTCCTGACTATCTTATCCACCTGCGTTGCCGCTTTCAGTGAGCTATGGACCTGTATATCCAGATTCCTCTGCCCATCGATGCACTTAAGGGTTCTGCCATTTACTGTATGATTCCTACCTGTATTGGACCTTCCAAAATGCAATACCTCACATTTGTCCTGATTAAACATCTGCCATTTCTCCACCCAAGTCTCCAACCGATCTATATCCCGTTGTATCCTTTGACAATCCTCTTCACTATCTGCAACTCCTCCAACCTTAGTGTTGTCTGCAAACTTACTAATTAGCCCAGTTACATTCTCCTCCAAATCATTTACAAACAGCAAAGGTCTCCATTCAGAAAAGCACCCTTCCACTGCTACCCCCTGTCTTCTATGACCAAGCAAGTTCTGTATCCATCTTGCCAGCTCACCTCTGATCCCGTGTGACTTTACCTTCTGTAGCAGTCTGCCATGAGGGACCTTGTCAAAGGCCTTACTGAAATCCATGTAGATAACATCCACTGCCCTTCCATTGTCGATCATCTTTGTCACTTCCTCGAAAAACTCGATCAAGTTAGTGAGACACGACCTCCCCTTCACAAAACCATGCTGCCTCTCACTAATACGCCCATTTGCTTCCAAATAGTAGTAAACCCTGTCACGAAGAATCTTCTCCAATAATTTCCCTACCACTGACGTAAGGCTCACCGGCCTGTAATTTCCTGGATTATCCCTGCTACTCTTCTTAAACAATGGAACAACATTGGCCATTCTCCAGTCCTCTGGGACCTCACCCGTAGCCAGTGAGGATACAAAGATTTCCGTCAAGGTTAAGTGAGTGGGCAAAGATCTGGCAAATGGGGTATAATGTGGGAAAATTGGAATTGTCCATTTTGGCAGGAAGATTAAAAGAGAAGCATATTATCTAAATGGTGAGAGATTGCAGAACTCTGAGGTGCAGAGGGATTTGGGTGTCCTAGTGCATGAATCACAAAAGGCTAGTATGCAAGTACAGCAACTAATCAGGAAAGCTAATAGAATGTAATCATTTATTGCGAGGGGAATTGATTACAAAAGTAGAGAGGTTATGCTTCAGTTGTACAGGGCACTAGTGAGATCACATTTGAAGTACAGTGTACAGTATTGGTCACCTCATTTAAGGAAGGATGTAAATGTATTGGAAGCAGTTCAGAGAAGGTTTACCAGACTAATACCTGGAATGGGCGGGTTGTTTTATGAGGGAAGGTTGGACAAACTAGGCTTATATCCGCTGGAGTTTAGAAGAGCAAGAGGCGACTTGATCGAAATCTTTAAGATCCTGAGGGTCTTGACAGGATGGATATGGGGAGGATGTTTCCTCTTGTGGAAGAATCTAGCATGACGAGTCACTGTTTAAAAATAAGAGGTCTCCCATTTAAAACAGAGATGAAGCCAAATTATTTCGCTGAGGGTTGTGTGCCTTTGGAACTCTCTTCCTGAAAACGTGGTGGAAGCAGAGCCTTTGAATATTTTTATGGCAGAAGTGGATAGATTCTTGGTAAGCAAGGGGGTAATAGGTTTTTGGATGTATGTGGGATGCAGATTTCAGATTACTATCAGATCAGCCATGATCTTATTAAATGGCGGAACAGGCTCGAGGGGCTGAATGGCCTACGCCTGCTCCTTGTTTTTATGTGTGTAACTGCAATTAAAGCAGCCCATCAACAATCACCCTCCAGGAGAGCTTGGACTAGGTACCTGTAACGATCAAACTGCAACGTGAGTCAGCACTTGCAGAGGAGCAGTAATAGAAAATAGTTACTAAATGAGGTGTGAACGGATCATTAAGTATACAGACTGCATCTACTAAAGGTATGGCCAATTTGGTGCTGAGCCAAAGACCAAGATTTGTACTTATACAGCTTCTTAGAAATTTTGATTCTGTAATCTGTGTGTGGGTGTGCCACTTCAACTTTATTGACAGTTAGCCTGAAAGAAAAAAACTTGTCCAGTTTGTAGTTTTTAGCATCCCAGGACATTGTGAGTCATTAGAACCCAGTCTGACCTCCCCAGAAACAGAGCTGAACCCAGTCCTAGAAGTCTTGCAAAAATGGTCAAACATAAATTGAGAGATGACATAGGAACAATAAGCAAATCAAATAAATACCTTTGTTACCCCTAAGATCCACATACACTGCTTTGCATATGTTTTTTTTTCTGTAGTGCTGCTTGGGCCTTCGGTTCCCATGGAGAATCTGGATACTGCCTGGCTCAGGGAAGAAGCAGAAACTGAAGCTTGACTATACTTCAGGGAAAGGGAAATCGTGTCGCAACATTTTCCCCTTTCTGGGGTTTTCCTTGAAGTGCAAACAGACACTGAGCAAGTGAAGCACTAGTGAAGGATTCTAACGGGGCAATAATGAGTCTTGCATACATTTTATGTATAGGTTCTTTGCACTCCATTTGTTAGGCTCTAGTTTGGGTTTATTCATTATAGAATAGCCATCCATTCATAATGATAAAGATGTGCTTCCCACCAATCACCTTCCTGGTCTTAGCTGTAGCAACAATGTGAATTTATATAGCACCTTCAATGTAAAAACATCCCAGATTGCTTGAAAGGAACGTTATTAAACAAAATTGTTCGTTGAGGCACATAAGGAACTGTTAGGTGCCAAAAGCTTGGTCAAAGATTTGAGGAATGGCTAAAAGGAGGAATGCAGTAGAGAAGCAGAGAGGTTTAGGGGGTAAATTCCAGAGCCTGGAGTCTATACAGCTGAAGGCATGGCCACTAATGGTGGAGAATGTGCAAGAGGCCAGAACAAGATAGCACAACTAATCTTTGGCTACATATTAATGTATAGACGAAGCAGATGTTCTTGATTCTTTCTGAAACTCTGTAAGCTGCTCTGTAATTCCACCCCAATAACCAGCAATTGTCCCAGATTGGGCAGTTTTGGCATTCTATTTGGCTCTGAGCTGAGCTTGAGACCCCATATTCTCTCCATCACAAAAAAAAGTTGAAACTTTAACCACATACAGCTTCCTTCAGGCTCCTGATTTTAGAGCCATAACATCACCCACCTCCATTGCTAAAACTTGTCCATGCCTTTATTTCCTTTAGGTACAACTATTCCAACCCTTTCCTGCCATCTACCTCCTCTGTAAGCTTCACCTCATCCAAAGCTCTGCTGCCTGGACCCTACCTTGCCTCGTCTTGTTCATGCAGCACCCCTCCTGTACTACATTGGTCCCCTGTGCTTTAATTTTAAAATTCTGATGTTTAAATACCTTCGTTGCTTTTTCTGCTCCTTAGTCCTGTGACCTCATCATCATTTAAACCACTCGAGACTCTGTACACTATCTCCCTCCCCCCACTCCAAAAAAAAAAGACTATATGAAGTTTTTCATTCCCCACCAACCCCTGCAACATCCCTTTGTCTTGCCATCAGCAGCCATGCCTTGGCTATATGCTCTGGATTATACTCCTTTACTCGTCTCTACCAAACTTTGCTCTTAAGGCCCTCCTTAAACTCACCTATTTGACCGAGCTATTGGTGGCACCACAGCATCCATTTTTGTCTGATTACACCTCTGTGAAGTGCCGTAGCACTATACAAACTCAAGTTGTTTTTGTTCATTGCCCAAGCTTTCAACATCCAACCTTGACAGCACCTAACTATTTAATGACAATCTCATTTTATACCTTCTCTTTTCCAAGGTTGGCACCCAGTGTGAGGCCTTGTTTTTAATTATCCGTGTAAAAGAAAATACTAACACTTTTAGCTTAGCAATGCATGTTTTCTGCCACAGCAATTGACATTGTCAAGTTTTTGAGCTTTGTGAAATAAAACACAAGCATTTCTGTTTCGGGGTGGGGAGAGGAACTTTTTTTGTGTGGATAGATTTTCAGTGAAGCACAAGTTATTATTGGCGTTGGATGATTTGAGCAAGTTACGTGTGCAGTTTTCAGGAGCTGGACAGCGTGACAAACCAGCTCTGTTATTGATTAATTTCTCTGTGCCTATTTATGGCAACAGACTCGCTATTGTCTTTATTCGTTCATGGGGTGTGGATGTCGCTGGCAAGGCCAGCATTTATTACCCATCCCCAGTTGGCCTTGAGAAGGTGGTGGTGAGCTGCTTTCTGAAACCACTGCAGCCCATGTGGTGTAGGTACACCCACAGTGCTATTTGGGAGGGAGTTCCAGGATTTTGACCCAGTAACAGTGAAGGAATGGTGATATAGTTCCGTGTCAGGATGGTGTGTGGCTTGGAGAGTAATTTGCAGGTGGTGGTGTTTCCATGCATCTGCTGCCCTTGTCCTTCTAGGTGGTAGAGGTGTATGGTCTGAAAAGTGCTGTTGAAGGAGCCTTGAAGAGTTGCTGCAGTGCATCCTGTAGTTGTACAATCTGCTGCCACTGTGCGCGGGTGGTAGAGATGGTGATGTTTTAAGGTGGTGGATGGGTGCCAATGAAATACCATTTTGTCCTGAATGGTGTTGAGCTTCTTGTGTTTTTACAGCTGCACTCATCCAGGCAGGTGGAGAGTATTCCATCACGTTCTTGACTTGTGCCTTGTAGATAGGGGACGGGCTTTGGGAGTTAGGAGGTGACTTGCCCACCCCAGTTACTGTTGCCAATTACATTTTGGATTTGTTGAGGTTCTATAAATGTTTTGCAAAATTCAGAGTTTTCTATTTAAATTTTTTAATGTAAGTACTGATATTTGTGAGGTGTTTTTAAAAAATGCAACTTGCTATAGATTGTATACTTCACTGCTAATAAAGTGTGAGCCCATTGGCATTAAATTGGTAAACCAGGGCATTACTAAGCTGTTTGCCTGAGTTTTCAGTGTCTAACTGTGCATTATGAGGTCTGGTTATAAGTGAAGCATTAAGTTAACAAATAAAAACAAGTGCTCAGCAGCTCTGCCAGGAGCTGAGGAGAGAGAAACAGTTAACGTTTCAAGTCAAAATAATATATGCAAACAAGTTAAACTTGTTTTCTGTGGCAAAAGTTTTTTTTTCCTTTTGGTTGAGAGTAGTTCTTCAATTTTTTTGGCTAATTGCTGGAATGACACTCCAGTGAGAAAGGGGAATGAGAGTCTGTTCTGGGTTTTTGAGCATTGCAGTTCAGCTGTGGAAGTTCATAACCTCTAAACACGGTCAGTTACAGGTTCTGCATTCTCTCGCAGGGGGTGGGTTAGCTTGGTTTGCTGGATGGCTGGCATGTGGTTCAGAATCATCCCAACAGCGGGGATTCAAGAGAGACTTGGGACCTGCCTCCTTGCCCTACCCCTGAGGGTGGAAGGCAATGGCAAACCGCCACTGACACAATCTGCCACAAGAAACAGCTCAGGAGCATCAGCAGAGAATGAGCAAAGGATCTGCCTTTGGTCAGAGCACCCTTGGAATGGAATGGAAATTCTCTCATGCACTGTCTTGCATGTACTCTCTCATAAACTCGCATATTGCACTCTTTCTGAACTTGGCATTTATATTTTTTAAAAAGAGCACTTTTGTGCAGCACTCAATAATGAAGGGTGTATATTTGCTTGTAAATCAGTTCTGTACATCAGAATGTTGCCACGATGCAATTTGGTATTAACATATCTGCAGTTATGGGTCCTGCCTTTGAAGGCTGTGATTCACTATTTTACCAGAGCAGGCATGCTGAAATTACATGGTGTGTCCCCCCGTACAATCTTGAAATGTGCATTTTCTTACTGCTTGCTAAAGTGTATGACATATTCAGCAGAGAGAGAAAGAATTAAAACTTCTTGAACACCAATTTTAATTGCTGCACCATGGGTGGCCATACCTTCAACTGCCTTGGCCTTAGCTTTACAATTCCCTCCCTGAACTTCTCCACCTCTCTATCTCACTCTCCTCCTTTAATATGTTCTTTATACCCTACCTCTTTGACCAAGCTTTTGCTGCCTGTCCTAATACTTCCTTATATGGCTCATTGCTTTTTTTATTATCTCATTGCTCCTGTGTAGCATGTGGGATGTTTTACAATGTTAAGGATGCTGTATCAATGCGATTTGTTGTAGTTGCAATCATTTTCAACATTGTTACTAACAACTGCAGCAGAATTGCGAGTTTACATTGTAGTCTTTGAACTTATCACAAACTCAATTAAGGGTTGTAGCTTTTTATCTCAAATGTCAGGTTAATTGCCGCGTTCTATTCATAAAATCGTAGGAACTTACAACACAGATGGAGTCTATTTGACCTATTGTACCTGTGCTGGCTCTTTGAAAGAATAGTCAGGCTTTGACCCACACCCCCTGCTTTTGTCCCTAACCCTGTTTGTTCTCAAGTCCCCATCCAACTCCCGTTAAAAATTATTAATCGAATTAACTTCTACCGTTGTGGGTAAATTATTTCGAAAATAAAAATCACACAGGGATTTAGCAGATATGGCAGATTGGGAGAGAATTATGTTTGTTGGTGATTATTTCCTTCTCTGGTTGAAATCTTGCTGACCCTGACTGTCAAAATGACTTTCATAGTCGCCTCTCCCCATCCCAACTTTTATGCTCTGATCTGGCACTGGTTCTCCCTGGAGATCGATCCATAGAGTAGAAGCCAATCAGGTCTTTCAACCTACAGCCCCATAATAGTGTTACAGACTGAAGAGGGGTTAATTTAAACAGCACTAATTTCTCTTGTCAGCACCTGTACATAAGCAGAAAGGTGCTTTGGTTCACTTCCCCCTTTATAAGCAGTGGCGTATTTCCCAACCCCCTCAGTTTTAATGTGATCAAATTGTCTATTAATAACCACGCAACAAACTCAAGATAGGATGAACTCAAAGGGTTAGTTTATTTGCACACTCAAAATGTGGTGGGGGGGTGGGGGGGGGGGGTGGTTGCAAAGTTGCCTCCCATGCGTTCATACAGTAAAAGAGGGATAGAGAAAAGAAAGAGTTACAGTACAAAGACCACAGAGAAAAGAAATATTGTTTCACATGGGTTCCAGAATCCAGCATCAAAATCCAATGAGGTATTCCTTCATGGAGGTTGGTGAGCTGAAAACCGATGCTGAATAGTTCACTTTTACAGTAGTGTTGACTTCACCGATGGGCATGCAGAGATGGATCAGTCTTGCAGGCGATGGTACAGAATTTCCAGTGGAAAAAGTGTAGATGGGGGGCCAGGTGTACAGCCTGGGCCAGAGCTCCTTGCCTGAAATGCTGCTAGTTAGATGGTAAAATGACAGACTGAGATACAGCATACAGACAATATTACTGATTCTACAAACTAGAGGTGCATGTCACATAACTCCCACCTCTCCACCTTGTCTTTAACAAAGGATGTATCCCTAATCTGGGTCCCTGAGATTGTTAAACGTCTCAGCCATTAAGAATTGAAAGGAAGGTTTTGGGGCCTTTTGTCTTAACAGGTGAACAGAACTCTGGTTGGCCAACCTGCATTATGAAATGCAGGCCTTTGTACAGCTCTCTTTGAATTTGGCCTGCACAGGCCACAGCGGGAGTTGTTGGTGGCTCGTCAGGGATAATGAGGTGTGAGTTTCTTCAATACTGCCAGCTGACTCCTTTTCTTTGGAGGTCACAGACAGACATAGATTCAGCCATTTTAGACCTTTATCTAGTTTGAATTTTTTTTAGAGATAGCAATAAGGATATCTCTATATATTTTATAAGAAAAATATACAGGGTGAGGCTTTAGTCCCTCATAATCGCATAACGTAATGTACTGCAGAATTACTTTGCTGCTCTTTTAAATCACCAGGGCCATTGTCTTGTATTAATCTGTACATTAAAAGGGACTTCGATGAATTGTAGATTTGTATTCTGTTTGATATTGTTTCTTCAACGCCGTCTAATCTGTGAAAACTGCATTAGCTTGGGTCTTAAATACATTTCTATATTGAATTAACATGTACAGCCAAACATTTGGGAAACTTCTGTTAGCTTGAAAAAAAAAGGACTTGTATTTATATAGTGCTTTTCATGACCACCAGACATCTTAAAGTGCTTTACAACCAATGAAGTACTTAGGAAGTGTAGTTACTGATGTAATATAGGAAATGCGGCAGCCAATTTGCGCACACCAAGCTCCCAAAAACAACAATTTGATAATGACCAGATAATCTATTACTGTGACGTTGACTGAGGGATAAATATTGGCCAGGGCTTTGAGGATAATTCCCACGCTCTTCTTCAAATAGTACCATGGAATCATTTATATCACCCAGGCAGGCTGTTGGGGTATTGGAAGACAGGACCTCCAACAGTACAGCACTCCCTCAGTACTGCACTGGAGTGTCAGCCTTCATTTTTGTGCTTAAGCCATGGAGCGGGTCTTGAACCTGGAAACTCAGAGGCAAGAGTACTGCCAACTGAGCCACGGCTTGAGTCACATTACAACTAGTACTGTGCATCAAGCTGACTGAAAGTTGAAGGTTTAAATGTGCACCAATTGCCATGGAGTATCAAGAAAGCAGAGAGGCTTTGAGAAAATGGAGTAAAACTTTTCTCATGCAAGTTTGAGTCCAGCTTAAGTAAATAAAAGCTGGCAGGGTCTTGGAAACCTGAGCTTGGATGTGCCTCGAAAGCTGTAATTTATTTTTAAAACACACAAAATTGAAACATGAAGCCAGTTCCAAAATAGCATGATTATGCAGATGCACAGAACCAGCCAGCTTGATACATTTAGCATGCAAGAAACGGAGCCAATTAATACAACAGCAGATTGCAGGACCCAAAACAATCTGTGCCATGGACACCATCAGAGCTCAAACGATCATCCCCTTCCCATCCCATTATATTTGGGAATAACATTGACAAAGGGCAACCTGCCATTTCTCAACTATGTCATGTAGAAGAAGGGCCTTTAGCTCAGCCGTGAAAGATGCTCATGGAACAATACCTCAACAATAATTAGCACCTCCAGAAAGTAGGGGCAGTGGGTGACTACACAAAAGACACAGAAAAATATCCAACAAATTGTGAATAGTTTTGTTCTAAATGTTGAATGGGTAAGAAAGACGTTAAATTTGTAGTTGAACTTTTCAGGATGTAAATCCCCCATCAGCTTGGGACTGTTCCTAAATCCTGAATTACTATTGCAGTGAATCCATCTTACAAAAGAAATACTTTGACAGCTTGTTTTAATAATAATGTAACCACACACAGCAGTTTTGCTGCAGTCAAGATGGAGAACAATATATTCTTTAGGTATTTGGGGGTTGGTAATCTGGTTTTCTATTCTAAAGCTGGGGCTGAGCGCTGACAGTCTGCAGCTGATGTTGCCTGGTTTGTATAAGTGTGCTGTTTTTAGGCTGAACCGGAAACATTGTGGTGTGACCTTTCCAGTGGGTTTTTTCTTCTGTAAGTATTAGGAAGAACTGCACTAGCAATGTAGTTCTATTTTTAGCTCCAGAGTTTGGTGCAGGGCAGGAGAGATATCGCAGCTTTGGTCAGGTTAACCTAACTCCTGGCGGGACGCTAAGTGTGATATCCCTTTTCATTCAGCTCTGTTGTCATGGGTTATGAAGTCACCTCCACCCTTTGCGCTGTACCTGCCTTGTAAACACTGCAGGTTCTGTTAACTTGTAAGCATGAAAAGAAGTAATGTTTTATGGGTAATGATCATGGAAGGAGTGGGTGGAGAGGCTCGAGTTACTCAGAGATATTTAACACAAAGATCCTTTGGATAAACCAAAGAAAGTAGCTGTAGGCCCAAGGTTTTCTTGAAGCATCATTCAAACCTCTCTTGAAAAAAGAAGATTGTTGATTCGAGAAACCTTTACTCACACTACTGACTAATAATTTAACGATTCAGTATTTCAGAGTTTACATTATTTGCTGCTTGCAAATACACTGAGTTCTGTGCGTTCCATTAGCACTGGTTCAGCCCTTTGGCAGAAGTTGCTTGAATCAGGAGAGAGGAGTGGGTCAGAGGGTCATTGGCACATTATGCGGTATAGGCTTTGGGAGTATGTATCCTTGCAGGCACCTTGGGTCTTAGGTGGGGTGGAACAGCTTCAACCATTTATATTTTTCTTCTCAGTTCAAATCCCCTCTCTCCTCAAGGCACTGCCTTGTTGGGATGTGGTTGGAAATCATTGAATCTTACAGCACGAAGGAGACCATTCATCCCATCGTGCTTGTGCTGGCTCCTTAAAAGAGCGACCAATTAGTCCAGTAGCCCTGCAATTTTCTCCCCTTCAGGTATTTATCCTGAAGCTCTCTTTAGATATTTATTACTGAATCTGCTCTCACCACCCTTTCAGGCAGTACATTCCAGATCCTAACAACTCATGGCATAGATTTTTTTAAATTTTCATCTCGTCTCTGGCTCTTCTGTCAATTACCTTAAATTTGCGTTCTCTGGTTACCGACCCTTCAGTTGCCCCTTATTTACTTTTATCAAAACACGACATGATTTTGAACATTTCTATTAAATCTTCTCTTAACCTTCTCTGCTGTATGGAGAACAAGATAGTTTCTCCAGTCTCTCCACATAACTGATTTTCCTCATCCCTAGTACCAATCTAGTGCATGTCTCAATTACTTTCTAATTCCTTGCCCAAGAAACTTCTTTTAAAATGTATCCTTTCATAAGAGATGGGCATCGCTGGCAAGGCCAGCATTTGTTGCCCATCCCTAATTGCCCTTGAACTGAGTGGCTTGATGGACCATTTCAGAGAGCTGTGAAGAGTCAACCGTATTGCTGTGTATCTGGAGTCGCAAGTAGGCCAGACCAGGTAATGATGGCAGATTTCCTTCCCTAAAGGACATTAGATGGGCTTTTATGACAATTACTGATAGTTTCATGGTCACCATTACTGAGATTAGCTTTATATTCTAGATTTTTTTATTAATTGAATTTAAATTTCATCAGATGCCATGGTGGAATTCGAACTCATGTCCCCAAAGCTTTAGCCTGTGGCTCTGGATTACTAGTTCAGTGACATTATCACCACGCCACACTCTCTCCCCAAGCTATTGTTTGTAGGTCAACTCTGATGATGAGTTTTAGCAGCTGTTGAATCACTTCTCACCCAAGCCGAGCCCTATCTATTCATTCGCACAACTCCGCCAGGTGTTAGGCAACAGGAGCAGAAACCCTCACTAACCTAAGGTGGTCAGAAACATACTTGCACCTAGCCGAGATCAGTTAACTAAACACATATTGTAAATGGAATCCAGGGCCATGCTGGTCATTATGGCTCTGCTGTTCATCGTCAAAACTCATGAGGAGGCATTGGGGAACCCTTGAAGCTATTTTTCTTTTAAAGGAAGCTGCTACTTTAATGTGCCCCATAGTTCAATCGGCAACTGCCACGTGCAGCTGAATGCCATGGCTGAGAATGTTCCAGGTTGTACTCAATTAGCTGACCTTGGTTGGGATAGAATTACAATTGACCTCATCTGTCCTGGCTAGGAAGAAAAACAAAATCAGGCAGGCCGCCTGCTCTTATTTGCTATGGAAGAGCACACACTAGAAAACCTGCTTGTTGTAAGGAGAGCCTTAGCTGCGATGCTCCCACTGTCAAATAGCCAGGTGGCATCTCACTGTCTGAGTTAATCTATGAAGAAAGGGAACTTATGCAAGGAACCAGAGGATGCTTAGCTGTCTCTGAGCTGTACCCTGACTGTACCTCAAAGCTGGTAGAGGAGGACAGGGAGGCGAAAAAAGCAGGGTCTTTGGCAAAGAATGGAATAAGATTTTGAAGGAGCTTGATGGGGTAGGCACTGAGAGGTGGTTTTCCCTGGCTGGGGAACCTGGAACATGGGAGCACAGTCTCAGAACGAGGGGTTGGTCATTTAGGACTGAGATGAGGAGAAATTCCTTCACTGAGGTTTGTGAATCTTTAGAATTGTCTACCCTAGAGTGTTGAGAATGCTCCATTGCTTAGTGTATTTAAGGCTGTGATAGACAGACTTTTGATCTCTCAGGGAATCAAGGGATACAGGGGTCACTAGGAAAGGGGAGTTTAGGCAGAAGACTAGCTATGATCGTATAGCGTTGCCAAGCCATATGGCCAACTCCATCTTCTATTTCGTGTGTCCTTAATATTAAGAAAATATTCTGCTGGTACCATTGGCTTAATAAAAATAGCAATTGCCTTATTTTATATAATTTACAAATTGCGTGAAAGTATGAAATATTTGTCATGTTTCTTTGCATAGTTTCAAAACATTTGTACAATGCCATCTTTCTTTGAAAAGAACTGGGCTAATGACTCTGTCTAAAGAGCAGACAGTGGAATGCCATATGACTACATTATAAGCACACATCTGCCATGGTCATTGATGATTTTTACTCTTTAGACTCTCGTTAAAGTAGCGTGCAGATGAATACCATAGAAATGAATTAGGCTCACTAATATTAGCAAGTCATTTTCAGCCTACAGTGATTTGCTCAAGAGTATTTATAATGGTTTATATTGTAAGGGTGAATCAGGAATGTACTATTTAGATTAAAGTTATATTTGCATACTTTCCATAATTGGTCAGGAGATCTTGACGAAGCAGAGTTCAGTTTAGAAGATTTGATGTGCCAGTTTCAGCAAGAGACTGTACTCTGTGGGAAACTACAAAGCCTCAACCTCAAGTTTTTATTGTAGGAACAAAAGAACATTTAGCCCTTTGAACCTGTTCTGCTATTCAGTGAAATTAAGGCTAATGTGTGACCTAACACTGTATCCCACCTTTACCCCAAATCCCTTAATACCTTTGGCTAACAAAAAATCTATCAATCTCAAATTTAAACGTAATAATCTAGCATCAGCTGGAATTTGCAGACAAAAATTCCAACTTACACTGCCGTTTGCCTGTCGAAATGTTTCCTAATTTCACTCCTCAAAGCCTTTCTTCAAATACGCCCCCTAGTCCTAGACTCTCTAAACAGCAGAATTAATTTCTCTCTATCTACCCTATCTGTTCTCCTTTATCCAAGATATTAAGGAAATGTCAATCAAATCACCCCATAGCTTTCTAAATTCCAGGCAATGCATCCCTGGTTACAGAATCGTTTTCCTCCAGTAAGCTAATGATACTTGTTTTTTTAAAATTAATTCATGGGCCAGGGGTATCGCTGGCTGGGCCAACATTTCTTGACCATCACGAATTGCCCTTGAGTATTGAGTGGCTTGCTAGGCCATGTAAGAATCAACCACATTGCTGTGGGTCTGGAGTCACGTGTAGACCAGACCAGGTAAGGTCTGGCAGATTTCCTTCCCTGAGGGACATTAGTGAACCAGATCGGTTTCTACAATAATCGACAATGGTCATGGTCATCATTAGACTTCTAATTTCTGATTTTTTTTTTAATATATTGAATTCAAATTTCACCATCCTACCATGGTGGGATTCAAACCCAGGTCCCCAAAGCATTAACCTGGGTCTCTGGATTACTAGTCTAATGACAATGCCACTACGCCACTGCCTCCCACATGAGGCAAATAAGAAAGATACAAACTTTTGTGGAGGTTCTACTGTTTTCTCAAATGTAAGGTTTTGTAACATTCAGCATTCTTTTGGTGTGATGTCAGTTGATGGAAATTCAATATAGTCTACTGTTAATTCAAAGTTACTTAATTCAAATAATCTAATTTAAAGGATGCATTTTTTGTACATTAAATTCCTAATCGCTGTGTTACTTATATTGCTTAATTCAAATTATTGGATAATTCAATTTTTCAGTGCTGCAGATGAATTATTAGTAGACTATGCAAAAAAAATTTCTAACTTATATCACCTTGGTAATAAAAAGAAGCATTTGGGTTCATGGCTATTGTTTTTGATTAATTTTTCAACTGTCTCTTTCCATTAAATTCCTTAATCTCTCTTTCTATTTTAAAGTAGATTTTATTTTTTGTCTGGAACCTTTTCATACCAATTCTTCCAGTGTATTTTCATTGACATTAATAGAAACAATAAACTCAGAATGTCCGACACTTTACACCAAGGTACTGCTACTTCACATGTTAACGTAAGGAGCTCTTGCATTTTATGCAACATCTTTTGTAACACCAGCTTGTCCCAAAAGGCTGACACCCAACAAAGTTTGAAGTATGGTTACAGTGGTAATGTAGGAGCAGCAATTTGTGTAAAGCAAGATCCCACAAACAGCAATGAATTAAATGATCAGATTATCTGCACCAGGCATTGGTGAGGGATAAAAATTGGCCAAAACACGTGGGAGAACTCCCCTGCTCTTCTTCTGAATAGTGACATAAAGTCTTATATTCGCCTGAGACGGCAGTTTAACATCTTATCCAAAAGACAGCACCTTCAACAGTGCAGCACTCCCTCAGCACTGCACTGAAGCACCAACCTTGTGCTTAAGGTGCAGATTGTTGCCAGGATGGAGAGCCTCTTCCAATTTTGTGGGGGCAGGGCAGGTTTTGTGCCTGCACATTTTACGGAGGCAGCTGGCCATTTAACTCATCAACTGCCTCCACTGAAGTGGGATTTTGGTGGTCGTGGAGTGTGAAAATTGGACCTGGTAAAAGCAGGTCTCAACTTGGTGGATTCATTTGGATAGCCAGTGTATCCTTTGTAGAGATAAGGTACCTCAGTGGATCTGATCCTGGGACACCTTTGGAGGAGATCACCTGCCCTGACTCATCAAGCTGGCACCCCCAGACTGAAAATCAGACGTCTGGGCAGCCATTTTTAAACACTGGGCTTGCGGAGCCAGGAATTCTCCCATCTTCTGTGCATCCGACCCAAGAGCACATATCTGTTCCTAAGTTTCTGGAGTGGGACTTGAACCTCCAACCCTTTGACTGAGAGGCAAGAGTGCTAACCAGCTAAGCCAAGGCTGACACATCCACAAGCTTTTGAAAGGGGATGATGAAGACTTTTGCGATACATGCAAGTATATAAAAGTCTTTAGATAAATGTAAGAACAAAGATGAAGTTGCGTTTGCTGACTCATCAAAGGGAAGCCAACTCATTGCATTAGAACTGCCTGATCTGGTATGATTCAATTTTTTGCCTTTATCTCTGAAATAAAAGTTATTTTACCCATGTCTGGAATAATTATCCCAGAAACATGTGTTTACCATTTATGGAATAGTTATTAGGTTTCTTTCTTTCATGTTCCCCAAACCCCCTCCCCACCCCTTGTTTTTTTTTCAATTTCTTAGTAGCTGAAGAACATTAACAGAAAATAAATAATTTTAAATTTAACTCTTTCTTTCAGAAACAAGGGCCTGAATTTTCATCAAAGGCATGGGTAGCAAAACTCGGGAGAATTCCCGGCTCGGGGGGGGGAGGGGTGCCTGCAAAAGAGGGTCTTCATTGCTGGGGGGCAGGTGCAGGCTGGAGTTGGGCCAGCCGACCCAGGGAAGAGGTCGGCGACAGCCACAGGGGCTGCCGGGTACCAAGGCTAGTTGTTTAAAACGTCCACCTCAGTGCCGTGGGACCTTGTCCCAGTGAAAAGAAAAATACACAAAGGACCCCAGCCCTCACCACTCTCACTCTCTACAACCCCCATTCCCCATCCATGCCACCTCATGCCCCCAGCCACCCCCATAACCCCTCATGTCCCCTATGCCAAGGTAAGGTTCTGAATCACCTCCATTACCCCTCATGCCCCCTATACCAAACTTTGCCCCTGCACCCACACCCTATGGCCCTTTACCCCCCTATGCCAAGCCATGGAACTCCAACGACACTCCATGTCGCCATATGCCAAGTCTTTCAATGCCCATTGACCCACTATATATTGTATAGAACCAATAAACCCTATAGTGATAGTAGGGTGGGTTAAAAACCCGTTTCAAAAAAGTAATTCATTCATTACTTTCCACTGTGTTTTAAAAAAAAATGTAATTTCACTGCAAGGCAATAAAAACGTCATTCATCCTTTAAAGTATCAATAGCAGGAACTTCAAGCCCTTGAAACCACTTAACCTTGTGTAAATAAACATTGTAAAATTGACAGAGATCAGAGGGCCAGGGCTGCCAATCAAGTAATATTTCCCTGAGACGCAGCTGCTATAACAAGAGTAATGGATGTCAGGGCTCTCAGCCAAGCCACATTTTTAAAGGGCTCCTGAGTCATCCCAACTCGTTGAAAATTCAACCCCAAGCCTTGAAAAGAATTATCGCAGGTAAGTTAAACTGTCTTTAAGTATTTTCCCAGCTAATTCCTGAGAGTCTGAATATATTTATCAAGTGCTTCACTAGGTGTGTGCTGGAGAAAATGAAGTACACTGATCTTTCTAAAGCTAGTATTTCTGGCAAGGATGGAAATGATTCCTTCCTCAAAAGAGTTAGTAAAAATAAATTGTGATGACAAGAGATCATGGACCAAAGTTCCTCTCTGCACAGATGCTGAGTATTTCCGGCATATTATGTTTTTTTTTCCAGATTTCCAGCACTAGCAGTATTTTGCTTTTGCGTTGTACTGCTCACTAGTTACTAAAGCTATTAATGTAGGGAACCAGTAGTGGCTTGAAACATGATTTAAAATATTTTTTGAACCCTGTCCTTGTTGCGCTGAGTGTAATGTTTGGGGCTGTAATAATTACTCGACTGCACATTTGACAAACAGAAAATGAATCAGTTTTTTGCTTTGTTGGCATGGCTAGCCATGATGGAATTGGGAATACAATTCGCTGGCTAATTCAGATCCTGTTCTGCAGAAAATTGGTTCTGCAGCAAAATGGTGAATTACAAGACTTTTTTTTAAATTCTAAAATTTCCCAAGTGAGCAAATGGTATATCAATTGCCTGAAAAAAGTTTGAAATAGATGTGCAAACTTTCTTGCGCCATTTTGCAATCAGTGGGCCATCTGGATATCCCACAAATAACCAGAAATTGCAACAGGCAGAAAAGGAAATTGCCCAGAGGTCCACTGCTGTGCTGCATGTGTTCAGGAAATTCTATGATTGGAAGGAGTGCTTGGCAATTATTTTACTTGGCTTTCAAATGGCATTCACCTTACTTGTTCAATTAGTCATTCCCTAAATAATATTTTAACAGAATCACAGTGCAGAAGATGCTCTTCGGCCCATCGAGTCTGCACTGACACGTGGGAAACACCTGACCTACCTACCTAATCCCATTTACCAGCACTGGGCCCATTGCCTTGAATATTTATGATGTGCCAAGTGCTCATCCAGGTACTTTTTAAAGGATGTGAGGCAACCAGCCTCCACCACCCTTCCAAGCAATGCATTCCAGCCTCTGGGGAAAAACATTTTTCCTCATATCCCCCCTAAACCTCCTGCCCCTCACCTTGAACTTATGTCCCCTTGTGACTGACCCTTCAACTAAGGGGAACAGCTGCTCCCTATCCACCCTGTCCATGCCCCTCATAATCTTGTACACCTCGATCAGGTCGCCCCTCAGTCTTCTCTGCTCCAACAAAAACAACCCAAGTCTATCCAACCTCTCTTCATAAGTTAAATGTTTCATCCCAGGCAACATCCTGGTGAATCTCCTCTGCACCCCCTCCAGTGCAATCACATCCTTCCTATAATGTGGTGACCAGAACTGCACACAGTACTCCAGCTGTGGCCTCACCAAGGTTCTATACAACTCCAACATGACCTCCCTACTTTGGTAATCTATGCCTCGATTGATAAAGGCAAGTGTCCCATGGGCCTTTTTCACCACCCCACTAACATGCCTTCAGAGATCTATGGACACACACGCCAAGGTCCCTTTGTTCCTCAGAACATCCTAGTGCCATGCCCTTCATTGAATACTTCCTTGTCAAGTTACTCCTTCCAAAGTGTATCACCTTACACTTTTCAGCCCATTTGACCGTCCCATCTGTATCTTCCTGTAGTCCAAGACACTCAACCGCACTGTTAACCATCCGGCCAATCTTTGCGTCATCCGCAAACTTACTAACAGCAAATTTATGAAGTTATTTAATGTAAATGGAGTATCGTAGATCAGTTTTGTATCATCTGCAAATTTTGAAATTGTGCCCTGTACACTCAGGTCTAGGTCATTAATATGTATTGTGATGTATATCTAGTTCATGGTTCATGTTAATATTATAGAGGTAATTTTTACTCCTGGGAAAACTAAAGTTTAACTGTAGAAAATGGGATTAAAAGCAACTAAAGCAGTTTGAAGTCTGTTACACTGGAAAGGTTTAGGGCCATGTTGATTTAAGAGGTTAACAGCCTCTTAAGAGCCATAAAACAATAGGTGGGCTTACTTAACAGGGGAGCTGGAGACATGATGCCTATACTGCTTGCAAAGAATTTGCAGTCCAGAGAGATATTTTATTTTGGGAGTTAGAGCTAAATCAGTTTAAAAGCATTCAGTGAGCCCTAAAAGGATAGGTTGTCATGGAGATGAATGAAGCTTAGAAAGGGTTCACTGGTTTCAATTTATGTGTGTGTTCAGCAGCAGGGGAAGAGACTGAATATCAACAGGGTGCTGCTGTTAGCAGTCTCCAGGCAGTGAGGGCTCAGATAAGTCCTGGGGAGCTGAGAAGGTGGTGGAAGCTCACTGGTTCTATGCCAGGCATTTAGGGCTCAGAAGAAGCCCTGGGAACCATCTATAGCTCGGGACAGCCGAGAGACTGGAGTTCGGAGAAACCCAGGGGTAGTGCCGGCTTAGAGAGTCCAGTCTGTGAAGGAGTTGGAAGTGTGCCCATAATTGGTGGTGGGAGTGCAGCTTTGTGAGTTTTGTGGAATACAGTCTCAGAAGAAGAGATTGAACCATTGGTAGGTGAGCTATTGTTGACGCAGTCTGAGTCAGAGAGGTTCTTGAGGGAATTCAGGGGCTGAATTTTCAAAAGTGAAGAGTTGAAATCCTCATGAGGGAGTTAGAATTTTAATGTCACATTGTGATTCACAGTGGTCATTGAGATCTAGGTGGGTTGCTGAGAAACCTGTGGGATCTGTCTTTGTCGTATCTACCATTTAATGTGCATATGGTGCTTTTGATCACAATTTGCCTGTAAATTCATATTTACCTCATGTTAATTCTGAAAGTTAAGAGTATAAGATAAATATTCTAAATTGTTTTACTTCTCTGACATTGTATAGTCAGTTTATTTTGTTTGTTTAAAACCATGGAATCTTCTGGCTTTATTCTCTTAGTGGGTGACTGGGATTTCAGACTTTGTCTACTTGGAACAAAAGGTTACTGGTCCTCAACTGGATTAACAATTTCAAGGGGAATTCCACTGTATAACTTTCTCAGTCCAAAAAAAACTGTTCGCCACTACTGTGTATCCTGGCACTCAACCAAATTTGTATCTATCTGTCATTACCACTTTCGTTGTATCAGCTTCAGCTTTTCTCATAAGCCTGTTGTATTGCATTTTACATTATCAAATTACGTTTGGGAAGTCCACATACCAAGACCTCATCAACTGTATTATCCTCATCAACCTTCTGTGTTACCTCATCAAATAACTCATATCCGTGCTGCCTTTCCTTAATTCATCCACACTTGTCAAAGGGCCTGTTAATGTTGGCTAGAATTTGCATTTCTATAAGCTTTCCCATCATCAAGATTGAACTGACTGGCCTGGGTTTATCGTTACACTCTTAGTTGAACAAGGTGTAACATTTGCAATTCTCTTATCTTTTGGAACCACCCCCATATCTAAGACAGTTTGAAAGATTATAGCCTGTAGCTCCACAATTTTGTCCCTTCCTTCCCTCCGCATCCTCAGATCCAATCCTAGTGACTGATCAACTTTAAATAAAATGAACCTTTCAAGTATCTCCTCTTTATCAATTTTTAGGCCGTTCTGTATCTCTGCTACCTCCTCTTTCACTGACACTTTGTCAGCATCTTTTTCCTTGGTAAAGACTGATGAAAAGTATTCATTTAATACCTCAACCATGCCCTCTGCCTCCATGCATAGATCCCCTTTTTGGTCCCTAATCGACCCAAGCCCTCCTTTTCCTACCAATTTATTATTTATGTCCACAAAAGACACGTGGATTCCTTTTCATGTTAACTGCGAGTCTTTTCTCATACTCCTTCTTCACCTTTCTTATTTCTATTTTCACTTCCCTCTAAACTTTCTATATTTAGCCTGCTTCTCCCTTGGATTATCAACCTGCTATTCCTCTGGTACATCCTTTTACTACTTCATCTTACACTCAATCTCTTTCATCATCCAGAGAGCTCTGGCTTTGGCTGCCCTACCTTTCCCATTCATGGGATTGTACTTTGGTTGCATCTGAACAATCTCTTATAAAGCAGCCATTGTTCCTTTACAGTTTTGTCTGCCAATTTTTGATTCCAGTTTACTGGTGACAGATCTGTTCTCATCCCACTTAAAATAGCCCTCGTCCAATTTAACATTTTTACTCTGGGTTGTTCCTTGTCCTTTTCTATAGCCAATCTAAACCTTCTGGCACTACTCACAAGATTCTGGAGTCAAGTCCCACTTTAGGGCTTGAGCAGTAATATCTAGGCTGAGATGGTTATTGCCTGGTATGAATGTTATTTGCCACTCATCAGACCAAGCCTGGATGTTGTCCAGCTTTTCCTTTATGCAAGCAGGGACTGCTTCAGTATTTGAAGACTCATGAATGGTGCTGACCATTGTGCAATCATCAGCGAGCATCCCCACTTCTGACCTTATGATGGAGGGAAGCAGCTGAAAGTGGTTAGGTCTCGGACATGACCCCGAGGAACTCCTGGGGCTGAGATGTTTGGCCTCCAACAACCACAACCATCTTTCTTTGTGCTCGGTATGCCTCCAATTAGTGGAGGGCCTCCCCCCGATTCCCATAGATTTCAATTTTACATGCCACACCTGGTCAAATGCTGCCTTGATGTCAAAGGCAATCACTCTCACCTCACCTCTTGAACCCAGCTTTCTCAACTATATTTGGACAAAGGTTCTAAAAAAAAGTCTTGGCAAAATCCAAATTGAGCACCAGTGAGCTGTGTAATCGTCACTTGATTGCACTGTCAGCAACACCTTCCATCACTTTGCTGATTATTAAAAGTAAACTGGTGTGATGCTAAATGGCCAATTTGTTCCTGTACTTTGAGGACAGGACATAGCTGGGCAATTTTCCACATTGTCGGGTGGATGCCTGTCCTGTAGGTGCACTGGAGCAGTTTGGCTTTGGATTTAGTAAACACCATAGAAACACGTTATTTGGTCATTATCACATGGTTCTTTGCAGGAGTTTGCTGTGTGCAAGTTGGCTGCTGTGTTTCCTACACTACAACTGTGACCAGACTTCGCAAGCATTTCATTGGCTGTAAAACATTTTGAGACATCCACTGGTTGTGAAAATCTCTATTCTTTACTGTTCATACTTTCAGTGTTAAACCTATTAAATATGTGTGAAATGTTGAGGACTTATGGTTAAAGTTCGTGATTTAAGTTTTAATTCTTGAGTGGTAAATATAATTGTGGAAATAATTTACTGCAACACATCATTTTAAACATTAAGTCTATTTGAAATGCCGCCTGATGGCATTTCTCATCATTTTTTGTTACAGAAAGCAGCATTAGATTTATATTGTAAAAGAAGTGGTTCCAGTTTGTAGTTGAATGCTAAGTTAAATTTTTTGAGGAGCGTATCTGTAGAAAGTGGAGGAGTAATACTCAGCAGCAAAGTTAAGTAAGATGAAACGTTGTTTCGGAGTCAGGTTCTTCCCAAGAGATTCATACCTGAATCACGTTTCCTTCCCACCTCTTTCATTCCCATTATGCAGTTTCTATGCGCATAGCTTAGAGCTACTCTGTTGACGTCAGGGAATCTTATTGATAATAAATTGGATTCAGGTGGAAAAATCCTATTTTTTTGCTGCTTTGATATTGCTATCGACTCTTAATAGGACGGCCGGTTTCCATAGGACCATAGAAAATCTACGAGGCAGAAAAAGGCCATTCAGCCCATCTTGTCTGCACCTGTCAAAAAGAGAATAAAAGAAACTAGCCACTCATTTTAATCCCACTTTCCAGCACCTGGTCCGTAGCCTTGCAGGTTACAGCACTTCAAATCCAGGTACCTTTTAAATGAGTTGAGCATTTCAGCCTCAACTACCAACTTAGGCAGTGAATTCCAAATGCCCACCCCCTCTGGGTGAAAAGGTTTTTCCTCATTCCCCCTCTAACCCTTCTACCAATCGCCTTAAATCTATGCCCCCTGGTAATTGACCCCTCAGCTAGAGGAAACAAGTCTTTCCTGTCTACCCTTTCTAGGCCCCTCATAATTTTGTACACCTCAATTAGGTCACCCCTTAGTTTTTTCTGTTCTAAAGAAAGCAACCCTAGCCTGTCCAATCACTCCTCATGGCTGCAATTTTCAAGTCCTGGCAACATTCTTGTAAATCTCCTCTGCACTCTCTCCAGATCAATCATGTCCTTCCTGTAATGTGGTAACCAGAACTGTGCACAAAATCCTAGCTATGGTCTAACCAGTGTTTTATACAGTTACGTCATTACGTCCCTGCTTTTGTATTCAATAACTTGTCTAATAAAGGAAAGCATTCCATATGTTTTCTTGATCACCTTGTCCACCTTCAAGGACCTGTAGACATGCACTCCAAGGTGTCTCACTACCTCTACCCCTCTCAATAACTTCCCGTTTATTGAGTGTTCCCTTGCTTTGTTTGCCCTCCCCGAATGCATTACCTCGCACTTTTCTGGATTGAATTCCATTTGCCACTTCTCTGCCCACTCATCCAAACCATTGATATCATTCTGGAGTCACCGGCTACCCTCTTTGCTATCAAAAACACAGCCGATTTTTGTGTCATCTGCAAATTTCCCAATCGTACCTCCCATATTTAAGTCTAAATCATTAATATATATAACAAACAGCAAGGGCTCCACACTGAGCCCTGTGGAACACCACAGGAAACCATTTTCCATTCACAAAACATCCATCAACCATTACCCTTTGTTTCCTGTCACTGACCAATTTGGATCTAACTTGCCACATTCCCCTATATCCCATGGGATTTTACTTTTCTGACCAGTCTGCCATGTGAGTTCTTGTCAAGTGCCTTACTGAAATCCATGTAGACAACATGCACTGCACTATCCTCATCAATCCTCCTTGTTACTTCCTCAAAAAATTCAATTAAGTTACTAACACATGACCTTTCCCCAATAAAACCGTGCTGACTAGCCCTGATTAATCCATGCCCTTCTAAGTGACAGTTTATCCTGTCTCTCAGAATTGTTTCCAATAATTTGCCCACCACTGAAGTCAGACTTACAAGTGTATAATTTTTTGGCCTATGTCTCGCAC
This sequence comes from Carcharodon carcharias, assembly GCF_017639515.1. NCBI lineage: Eukaryota > Metazoa > Chordata > Chondrichthyes > Lamniformes > Lamnidae > Carcharodon > Carcharodon carcharias. The sequence goes on from NC_054472.1 coordinate 175,108,437, forward strand.
CCTTTTTAGATAATGGTCAAACATTCGCAGACCTCCAATCCTCTGTGACCTTGCCTATATCTAGTGAGGATTGGAAAATGATCCTCAGAGCATCTGTTATTTCCTGCTTGGCTTCCTTCAACAGCCTGGAATACAATCCTTCTGGCTCTGGTGATTTATCCACCTTCAAGGATGCCAGTTGCTCCAGCATTTCCTCTCTCACTATGCTTATTGTATTTAATATTTCACACTCCTCCTCTTTAACTAGAATGTCTGCATCATCCCTCTCCTTAGTGAAGACAAAGTACTCATTGAGCACCCTGCCCACATCTTCTGCACTAACCCACAAGTTATTTTGTACATCTCTGATAGGCTCTACCTTTTACTTAGTTACTCCCTTGCTCTCAATGTACTGGTAAAACATCTTAGGATTTTCTTTGATTTTACCTGCCAATATTTTTTCATATCGTCTCTTTGCTTTCCTAATTTCCATTTTTAATTCACACCTGTACTTTCTCTACTCCTGAAGGTTTTCTACAGTATTAAGACTTTTGTGACTGTCATAAGCTTTCTTTTTCTGTATTATCTTGGTTTCTGGATAACCAGGGGGCTCTACATTTGGCAGTACCACCCTTTTTCTTTGTGGGGACATGTCTACACTGTGCCCATAGAATCTCGCCTCTGAATGCCTCCCACTGATTTGACACAGTTTTTCCTTCTAATAACTGTATCCAGGCCACTCCTGGCAGCTCACCTCTCAGCTTTGTAAAACTTCTCGTCCCCCAATTTAGAACTTTTACCACTGTTCCACCTTTGTCCTTTTCCATAACGATGCTAAATCTGACTATCTTATGTTCAATATCTGCAAATTGGTCCCCCAGTGCTACTTCATCCACTTGCCCAGCTTCATTTCCAAAGACTAAATTTAGAATTGCACCTCCTCTCATTGGGCTTGTTATGTGCTAACTAAAAAATTCTCTTGAATGCAGTTCAAGAATTTTGCCCCCCCTGCGCCCTTCATACTGTTTGTATCCCAGTTGATGTTGGGGTAGTTGAAGTCCCCAGCTATTACTGCCCTATTGTTTTCACACTCAGAAACCTGCCTGCGTATTTGCTCTTCTAACTCCCTTCCACTATTTGGGAGTCTATAGTACACTCTGGCAGTGTGGCTGCCCTTTTTTTTATTTCTGAGCTCAACCCATATAGCCTCATTTGATGCCTCATTTAGTCTATCATCCCTCCTCACAGCTGTAATTGATTCTTTAACTAATAATGCTACACCACCACCCCGGCCACCCCCACCTTTTTTATCCCCCTCCCTATCCTGCCTGAAAACTCTATAACCAGGGATGTTGAGCCACCAATTTTGCCCCTCCTTAAGCCAAGTTTCTGTCATAGCAATGATATCACGATGTCAAGTGTCTATCTGTGCCCTCAGCTCATTGGCTTTATTTACTCTGCACCTTGCATGTACATATATACCTTTTAACACCACCAAATTCCTGCACTGTACATTTTTTAACCTGTGCTGCTTCTGTCTTTCAGAGTCACTCACTAATTCTCCATCTCCCATTCCTTGCTCCGAATTTGACCTCAGGCTCCCATCCCCCTGCCAATCTAATTTAACCCACCCGCCCCCAACAACCCCACCACCAACAGCACTAGCAAATCTCCCTGAGAGGATATTCCTCCCTGTCCTGTTCAGATGTAGACTATCCAGCTTGTACAGGTTCACCTTCCCCAAAACCAGTCCCAATGCTTCAGAAACCTGATGCCCTTCCTCCTACACCTGCTTTCCAGCCACATATTTATTCGCTCAATTCTCCTATTTCTGTGCTGACTTGCATGTGGGACTAGGAGTAATCCTGAGATTACTGCTTTAGAGGTCCTACTTTTCAATCTCCTTCCTAGCTCCCTCAAGTCTGCTTTCAGGACTTCATCCTCTTTCTTACCTGAGTCATTGGTACCAACGTGGGCCACGACTTCTGGCTGATCACCCTTTCTGAGAAGCATGTCCTGCAGCAGCTCCTTGATATCCTTGACCCTGGCACCGGCGAGGCAACATACCACCCTGGAGTCACGTCTACAGCCACAGAAATGCCTGTCTGTTCCCCTAACTAACGAATCCCCGATTATTATTGCTCTTCCCCTCTTCTTTCTCCCCCCCTGTACAGCAAAAGCTGCCTGTGGTGCCACAAACTTGGCTCTGATTGCACTCCTCTGAGGAACCAATGCCCTCATCGGTATCCAAAACGGAAAACCGATTGGTGAGTGGGACCCCGGGGACGCCTGCACTACCTGCCTAATTTTCTTGGACTGCCTGCACAGAGGGCTGCAAATCAAATGTAAATTTGTTCAAATCTGCTAGGAATCGCTCAAAAAGCCTATCTATGTTGTGTCTAACCAACACTTGAACTCCAATTTGTGGTTATATGACTTCTACATCATCAGATTTGCCAACTCTGGTAAGCCACTTCAAAGCATCTTCCATATTCACTGTTGCATTTACAAACTTTCGGAACTAATTGTTCAGAACCGAAGGAGACAGATCTACTACATCTGTGCAACCACGATCAGTATCTCACATGTCTGAAACCATATTCCATTATTGCCTATGCACTGTGGCCACCAACATCTAGAATATTCCCATTTTGAGGACATGTGTATTCTGTGATATATGTGTTTGTGTGGGTGTGTGCAGGTGCACGCGCTTGCATGGGTGTGTATGTGCGCTTGCATGAGTGTGTATGTGCGCTTGCATGGGTGTGTATGTGCGCATGCATGGGTGTGTATGTGCGCATGCATGGGTGTGTATGTTTTTTTCATTCATGGGATGTAGGCTTCACTGGCTAGGCCAGCATTTATTGCCCATCCCTACTTGCCCTTGAGAATGTGCGCATGCGTGGGTGTCTGTGTGTGTATGCATGTGTTAGTGGGATTAGTAATTGTAAGTTGCTATGTCAGCATTACCTCTTCAATTTTGCTATGTCAACTCTCGTGCGGCTAAGCATGTTCCTAATAGGAAGCTTTGTGAAACAAGTTATGCCTCCCAAATTTCGCTGCTATCTTGTATAAAATAAATTGATATTCATGAACTGCAATTTACTTTTTTAATATTGTGTTTAAATATTTTTATGGGTGTTTCATAACAGTGGGATTAGAAAAGACCATTCAAACCATTAAAACTGCTCCCATTACAGACCCTGTACAAATATGTGGATAATTTATTAAAAGCACACTTTGGACACACTGGTCTATTGCTACATGAATTGGCTAATGAAAATGTAAGCTGATGATAGATCGTCTATTTTTATTCTTCTCCCGTCAGTTGATTCCCACATACAAGGATTGCTAAATTAAAGTTCCAATGTAGCTAATTTTACTTTTGCAGCATTTTGCACTTAACTTTTAGTCAGCTTTTCTGTTCAGAAAAAGAAAAGTGTTTCAAACTTTCTGGTATATATGAATGAACAGGCCAGGGAAGGAGAATATCATTTTAACCTTTGTTCACACTCTGCCTCCAAAGATGAGAAAATGAAACGTTAACTCTGTTTCTCTCCACAGATATTGTCTGACCTGCTGAGTATTTCCAGCATTTTCGGTTTATATTTCAGATTTTCAGCATCTACAGTGCTTGCTTTTGTCCACATACCTTGTGTATGTTAAATATAGAGGAGCCTTTTATTTGAGAAAAATTATTTTGTAATCGTTCAAATGTCATTCCTTTTCATTCATGTTAAAATGTCCAGCTAACCCTTCCCTGGATTCTTGAATCTTGCTTTTTGTGTTGACTCAAATGGGGTGGGGTGTAATAGCCAAGCCTAGGTCAAAGGTATTAGAAATACGACTCAACCTGTGTGTATTGGAAGCTAATGAAGTGAATCTCGTGTAACATATTTCCTGCACAATGTCGATGAATGGAACACTCAATTGATAAGTTACAGTATATGGCTGCTTCCCCTTTCGATGGCTATTACTTGAATCATATTTTATCCTTTGCTTGATCCACCTTTTTAATAAAAAGTTGTGTCCGTCTAACATGCTCCAAAAGTTAAACTTTGTTTTTCATAACAATCATTAAAAGTGCAGAAAGGTGATTCACCCTGGGTTCATTTGACCTTAAACCTGCAATTTACAGATGCCTTAATTCACTTCCGGAATTTGCAGTTATCTGAATGTTTGCAGGGAGCACTTGTACAGTGACCTTAACTGTGTTTAATAGCTAAACATCAGCAGCATGCAAGTGAACCATACAGACCAGAAAGATGTCTGGTCCCAGTTTCCACGCTGACACTCTTAACTACGATTTAGCAGCTAAGCTGCAAGCTCCATATTGAGCTTCCCTGCAACCTTATCACTTACCCACTGCTATCCTCAGCCCTTCCTCCAGTCTCCTCCCACTTGCTAGTTGGGACCCCTGTTTTTTAATAGTGGGCATATCTTGGGTTAGTCTAAAAATTCAAGCTACCAGCTTCGCAGCATCTTCCCCACCCTGCTAATCTGTGTCCATGTTGGGGCTCCTTTACTATTTGATCCTCTGACCTTCTCTGCTGCTGCGCTTGTGCTGCTCTGTTGGATCCTGGTCTCCGCTGATGATGTGGTTGCACTCTGCTACTTAAATCTACAAGTTAAAGTTACCTTCTCCCTCCATACCACTTGCCAATTATCCTTCCCCACCACTGATTGACACAGATTACCCTGCCCTTCACATAGATGCTGCTATTACTACTGGTGTTCTGTTCCTGGACCATCTAGGATTCCTCATCTGCTTTACTGGATCACCCAGGGCTCCCTACTTGCTTTCTAGGTTTCCTGGGCAGAAGAACTCCTCTGTGTTCACTGCCTTACTCCGCTGCTGTTGGGCCATAGTTTTCTATTGGCTGGGTCCTAGGCTGAACCTGGCTTTGGGCCTCTTAGGTTTGCTCTGATTTCAATTATTTTGCTGGGCAACACTCCACTTTTCCAACTGAACCCCTTAACCAAACTGTGTTCTATTGGCACTTGAACTGGACTTCACTCTTGCATTCCCCCAAACTGGTCTTTGCTGTCACTGAAAGCCATTAGAGGACCAAAAGTTTAACATTTTCCTGCCAGTTCCTGTTCAGAGGTTCCCATTTGGACTGGGTTACCTTTGTCAAATCATCCACTGCTCTAAAACCCATTCTTGCCTTGCTTAACACTACAATGGCCCCAGCGCTAACCCAGCAGTATAATAGAGACAAGAGGCAAATGGAGTTCATCGAAGTTATGGACGGATAACCAATTGCTATTTTGGTACCAAACCCCCTTGCAGTTTTTCTTTAAAGGCCATTTGTTGTCAGTTCTCAATTTGACGTTAATGCCTCTCTCCTCCTCCATCTGGAACAGCCACGGCCCTTTCACTTTCTATTCTCTGGCAGTAAGACTCTCTTCGATCCTTCCTTCCAATCAACACCACTCAGTCTACCCTCTCTTCTATCTCCATCTATTCTTAAGGCCCTGTATGAGCCCATAGCTTTCACCTGTACCTGCCTTGGCTCGTTTCTCCTCTTGAACTCTTCTCTTTGAGTTCTTCATCCCCTTCGATTCCTCCCACCTCTCATTTATAGTATTCGGTTCTCCCAAGCCTCATGTCCATTCCTTAACAAGCTCTTCTCCCTTGGCCTCTGCATTGAGAAATCGTTCATCTTCAGTGACTTCAGTCTAGCCTCCCTTAGCCTCATTTTCTTCAGCGTCTTTGCCCTCCTATGCTCATGTTCACCCTCACCCATAGACAACCCCTCAATCTCATCATTTTCTCATGACCACTATTCAAGTCTTGTTCATAAACTGGAGAATACCCCACCAGTTCCTTACCACCCACATTTTCCTAACTTCCAGCCATGTTTTGGAATTTCTGGCAACATAGTTGTGATGCGGGGCTCAGGGTCAGAGGTGGTGTGTGTGTGTGTGTGTGTGTGGGGGGGGGGGGGTGTGGCGTGTGGCAAGGGCAGGGATTGGTGTCCCCTAGTGTGATGTATATTGAAAATGCAACAATTGAGCTAAATTTACCTCTCAGTAGGATTAAATTCACAGGGTAGGAAAGCTGAGAAATGTAGATTAGGTTTTGGGTAGGACATCCAAACCATCAAGCTGGATACAAATCGTACCCATCAGCAGGACTGCATACTTCCATCTTTGCCTGCTCCCACTCTACATCAACCCCATCACTGCTCAATCCATTCTTATGCAACCTCGAGACTCAAATTCTCTGCTGTCCTTCTATTCAGGCAACGCCCACTTTGTCAAAAGCTCAGCCCTAACCTACTGATCCATCACTCTATCGTCACCAACCTATGTTAAATCACTGTTCCCTTATACACACACCCCCGCCCTCTCCCCCACTTTTACAACACAGAATTTAATGTTCTTTTAATCCCTCTGTGGCCTCTACCTATGCTTCCTCTGCACCTTCCTTTGGCCTTGTATACTTTTCTGCACCCTTCAGGTTTCCAACTTGGATAGTTTTCTCCACCCTTTCACTTAACTTCCAACCAGCTACCTTAGCCTTTCTCTGCTGAAATTCATCACTAAACCCCTCTTCTTCTGCACTTCACTCCACTTGTAAAAATCTTCTCCAACCCTATTATCCAATCAAGCTTTGGGTTAATTCCCCATCTACTCAGCTTGTATCCCCAGTTCCTTCACCTTCGCTGGGTCAAAATCCTGGAACTCCCTCCCTAACAGCACTGTGGGTGTCTTTACAACACATGGACTGCAGTGGTTCAAGAAGGCAGCTCACCACCACCTTCTCAAGGGCCATTAGGGATGGGCAATAAATGCTGGCCTTGCCAGCGACATCCACATCCCATGAATGAATAAATAAAAATGACCCCCCTCCCCCAACACCACACAAAGCATCTGAAATGTTCAGTAAATGAAAGTTACTGATGTTGAATTCAGTGACCCAAGTCAGGTTGACAATAAATAAGTTATAATGGCCTGAGACTAAGATGTATGGGGATGGGGACACACCAGGTTTCTTTTTCCAGCTAGAAGCCTCATGTGGCAACGTCAATGAGAATTGAATCGGGCTTGGTTCCATAGCTCCTGATAGTCAATTAAATTGCCAGTTCTCATGATCTATTTTCATACAAGAACGTTCATGACAGGTTAAAAACCAAAGAGCCCCCATCACCCAAGAAGACTGTACCCCCTTGTGTGGGTTGGTGCCTGTGAAAGTGAAGGTAGGTATTGGTTGTATAATATAGCTAGTGCCCAGCCAAGGTACATTTTAAAACAAAAGTTGAAGCCAATGACCTGCTGTCTATTCATTGAATTTTAATAGGTGAAAATTACTAACTATATCACCAACTATTTTCAGTCATTGACATTCACACTGTTAGTGGAAGCATACAAGAGCAAAGCATCGTGCATGCATTTGTGAATGTGACTGGTACTCTGTCATCCCATCCTCTCAGTGATGTCTGCAGGCAGTGAAAATGTGACTTCAACTTGAATCACATTACCCTGATCAATACTTATCCCCCAGTCAAAGTCACTAAAAGAAAGCAGAGCTTGTTGTGCTCAAGTTGATGTGTGTATTTACATATGTGGATGTTAAGTCTAAATGTGTGTGCGCACATGATCTCATTGAATGCTGTAACAGTGTCAAGGGCTGAAGGGCCTAGTCCTGCTCATGTGTTCCTAGCTAGGTAGGTGTGTGTGTGTGTGTGTGTGTATGTGTGTTATTTATTATATTAATGTATGTATGTGGTAGGGGTTGTTTTAACTATCTGCCAGTTATCATAATCAGTTGTATTGGGGGCTGGGTGTTTAAATATCTAAATTTGAATCTCTAGAGATGTCTCCATTATGTGATTCCCAATCTACAAACTACTCAAAATGCAAGACAATAGAAAGCAAATGGTGGAGTAAAGCCTTTTATTATTATTCGCATTGATCCAGAAGTAGAGATAAGAAGTTTTTTTTGAGGCCAGTTCTAATTGCATCTGTTGCTGTGTGTGTGTGTGGTGACAGTGATAGCCAGCAGAAAGCTTCAGGCAGAACTTGATTGGACAAAGAGCAGCTATCACCTCTGCTTTTGTACGGTTATAGAGGGAAAGGGGCCCTCCAGAGGGGGCTTGCCTGCTTACGTGTACTGCGAAGAGCCTGCTGCCACCAACAGGAAACCACATCTAGATTATACTTTGTAGCACAATTTGAGTAAATGTTATTATGTGTTCAGCTGCATGAATGCAACGAAAATGAGTACCTATAATGCTGATAATCCTATGACGTGGTTAAAATTTATAAGCTTTTTGTTTGCATTTGGCAACGTTCCAGCAATTGTTTATTGACCAATGCTAAATAATCACACACTGAAGCAGAATGTGCCATTAGCTGCACCGAGGCAGGCAGCCGATTTGCATAATTAAGTGCTCGATGATGGGCATTTTACCAGGCCACCAGCGAGGCAGCCACACACCAAGTGAGGAAGCCACTGCTTCATGGAGGTGGCCTCCCTGCTGCAGCCTAGGAAGCCATCAGAGACAGAGACTCCATGTCTCACGGAAGGGGCCTTGGGCAGGCAAGGCATCCCCCATGTGCTGTGGAGGAAGCCAAGATCTCCACTCTGAGTGGTTGCCCTGTGATTGCTGTGCGATTGCTGAGGCCTCTTGCCCACATTCATCCTGAATTTATTATTTCTACTCACCCCCATGAGGACAACTCCATCGAGGCACTCTCGAGGTTTCCGACCTACCTCAGCAGCACCCACCTCCCCCTGTGTGCCTGCTGCCGGCCCTCTGTTTGGGCTGGCAGCATTGAGAACCTGCCCGACATCTTCTAATTAGGTGGCAAGCTTGCAGGTAGCTGATTAGGAAGCCGCCTGCAATAATCCCGCCACTGCAAGTGCAGGCTCGAGACCTGCTTTTCGGCACAATGTCAGAGCCCCAGAGCCAGTGGTAAATTTCAGCCCATATAGGAAAGTGGAATTCCTTTAAGTGAGAAGCTGCTATCTGACAGCATTGTCAATTAAAGAGAACATTACTTCAGTGTCTGACGAGATCTGAGTTTGTCAAGTTGTTCAATGCAAGTTCCTTCCTGAATAAGCTCCTGCTAAACAATCATTGCTATCAGTACACTGAGCCCAATTGTTGAAGTTAAAATCTATCATTGTCATTTTAATAATAGCTGTCGATGTACAATGTTCTTAATATTACTACACCAGTACAAGTTGCACTCTGCTAATATTCAATATCAGGACAAAAACATTCCCTCATCGAAAAGCAGGATACTGCGGGTGCTGGAATCTAAAACAAAAACAGAAAATGCTGGAAATACTCAGCATGTCAGGCAGCAATCGTGGAGAGAGAAATAAAGGCTTGTGACCTTTCATCAAAACCGAGAAAAGTTAGAAATGTCATAGGTTTTGAGCAAGAGACAAAGACAAATGGAACATCTGCGATAGGGTGAAAGGAGAGATTGAATGACAAAAAGAGTTAGCCTTCCAGAGCCAAAGGGAATGGTGATGGGGCAAGAAAAGAAACCAGTGATGTGCCTAGAGCAGGTGTGATGCTGTTAGAGAAAAGCTAAAACATTTAAAGAAAAGGAAACAAAAATAGGGGCGAAGATTATGGTCTCAAATTGCTGAACTCAGAGTGGAGTCCAAAAAGCTGCAAAGCGCCTAACTAAAAGATGAAGTGCTGTTCCTCATGCCCACACTGAGCTTCCCTGGAACAGTGCAGTAGTCCAAGGACAGAGATGTCCCTGAAATCTCTCCTGCCTTTCCCCCTATCACAGATCTTCCTTTTATCTTTGTCCTGCCCACCCCTTGCTCAAAACCTATTATATCTCTAACTTTCCCAGTTCTGAAACGTTAAGTTTGTTTACCTTTCTGCAGATACTGCCTGACCTGCAAAACATATTCCCTGTTCGTTTTCAGCATCCTGCAACTTGAGGAAAACTTTTTTTTGGTAAAATAAATATTTTATTTTGATTCTTTATGATCTGTGCAAGTTATTCCTATATATATTTCATGAAAAGTTTCCACATGGTAATGATAGGAAAATACATGGGCACATTCAGGTTTTCAGTACAGTTGTGCACACAGTGCAGGCACTGATATATCTGAGATCACGGGAATGTCCAATGCCCTTCTTAGGGCTTTTACAAGGCTGATTTGTTGGATGGTTTGTGAAGCTTTACAAGGAACTGTTGGTAAATTGGCCCATTCTTGTTTGCTTAGAACATACAATCATGATTTACTGCCATGTAGGCTTTAGCCTGGTACTTAAAACAGCAATTTGCCCATATATAATGTCTTTATTTTTTAAATAAAGCTTCAAGGTGCCTTATAGAGGGAAAAAATAAATAAGGAATAGATACCAAGTGAAGGTCGAGGTCACTGTAAAGCTTGATTGGAAAGAGGAATCCATTTGTTACTCATTACCAGTTTAACAGTTAATTAATTTTCTGCCTAATTACTGATCACTAGGGCAAGGAATTTTGCCTGTCACGATATCTGGCACATGCTCCACAGATGTTTCACCCACGTATTTTTTTCTGGGTGGATTTGGCCCCAATGCCAGTGAGGAATGCTGCAACTTGTTGCAAACAGTGACTATTTCTGTTGGCCCAGGTGTTGACCTTAGTGTAGGCTCAGCAGGCCCATTGTTGGAAGGCTGGAATGACAAGACACATCATATTCTATGTGTCCTCCCAGGCTGTTGCTCAGGACAACTAAATGGCCGGGCTACCCAGATCGTGGGTAGCAGTGCATTAGGTAGCACTTCAATAATCATCCCCAGGAAGGGGCAAAATTTGTTAAGAAGGTTGTTGTTTTATTTAAGCTTGCTGTTGTTTGGTGTTATCATTTACGGTTACTGCAATTGGAAATTGAATAGTGTAGCCATTTGGGGCAAGTGATTTTTTTTTATAAGTTTAAATTCTACCTAAACCGAGGTGCAGTCTCCACTCTCAGTTGGACGTAAAAGACCCCAAAAAAGAGGAGTAAGAGTTATTCCCGGTGCCCTAGCCAATATTTATCTCTCAGTCAATTTCACAAAAATAGATTACCCGGTCATTATCACATCGCTGTTTGTGGGAGCTTGTTGTGTGCAAATCGACTGCCTCGTTTCCTTCATTAAGTGACTATACTTCAAAAGTTCTTCATTGGAGCATCCTGTGTTCATTAAAAGTGCTGTATAAATGCAAGTCTTATTATTTTCCTTAACTACCCTCTGAAATGCCCTAGCCCTCACCACTCAGTTGTACCAATTAAAAGGCAGTTACGATGGGCAGTAAATACTGGTCTTACCAGCAATGCCCACATCTTGGGAATGAATTAAAAAAAGGCAAAGTGGTAGGGTCCTATCTGTTGCCCAACCCTAGTTGTCATGAGATTGCTGCAGTACTGCTCCTGCAGCAGGATATGAGATCAATCTGCTCCACTGACAATTTTCATCAGTCTCTTAACTTTTTATGCAAAATTACAGTACTTGTGCATCAAACCTAGCTCAGTGGAATATAGAAATTCACAGTAGTTGTTGCCAGATGTCATGACATGCCAAATGACTTGCCCTTGTGATCATTAATTAGGGTGAAAGTGAATTAGTGTAGAAATCATCAGTCATGTATTTAGAAATGTACGTTGGCAGTTGAGCAACATTATTTTCTGCAAATGTATTTGGAGCACTCTGTCGCCAGCTTGTTGCTGTAACCCTGGCATCCAACTGTTTCATGCAGTCATGTGGCACAGTTCTCATGCTGGAACTGAATAATGTGAGATTGTGTATTCTTCCAGTAAGTTACAATGTTCAGCACCATGCCCGACTCCTCAAATACTGAAGCAGTCCCTGCCCACGTGAAGCAAGGCTTGGACAACATTTAGGCTTGGGCTGATGTGTGAGACGAATGTTATTGCAGCTTAAGTGCCAGACAATGAACACCTTCAACAAGAAAAAATCTAACCATCTCCCCTTGACATTCAATGGCATTACCATTGCTGAATCCCCACTATAAACATCCTGGAGGTTACCATTGACCAAAAACAACTGGATCAGCCATATATAAATACTGCTACAAGAGCAGGTCAGAGGCTAGAAATTCTGTAGCGAGTAACTCATCTCCTGACTCCCCAAAGCCTGTCCACCACCTACAAGGCACAAGTCAGGGGTGTGATGGAATATTCTTCACTCACCTGGATGAGTGCAGCTCCAACAACATTCAAGAAGCTTGACATCATCCAGACAAAGCTGCCCACATGATTGGCACCCTATCCACCACCTTCAATATTCACTCCGCCACCAATGCAAAGTTGTAGCAGTGTGTACCATGTACAAGATGCACTGCAGCAACTCACCAATGCTCCTTCCACAGCACCTTTCAAACCCACTAGAAGAACAAGAGCTGCAGGTGCATGGGGATATCACCATCTGCAAGTTCCCCTCCAAGCCACTCACTGTCCTGACTTGAAAATATATCGCCGTTCCTTCACTGTCTCTGGATCAAAATCCTGGAACTCTCTTCCCATCACCACAGGGACTGCAGCAGTTCAAGAAGGTGACTTACTACCACCTTCTCAAGGACAATTAGGGATGGGCAATAAATGCTGTACTAGTCAGTGATACCCACATCCCATGGAATAAAAATGGTGACAGAATAGTGTTTCCTTGTTACCAATGATCACTAATCTAATTAAAATATTAATTCATTGCGATTATGGTGATAGATTGCCACTTATTTCTGGCAATTTGCGTCTAATCGTGCAGTTGTTTATATATAGCTGCAAAAGCCAGTTAAACCCACAAATTGTAACCAGGTGACTTGCATGGTGTTGTGTAATTCCCTCCCCATACATCTTCCCTTCTCTACCATTCTCCTCCTTTAAGTCACTCCTTAAAGCCTATCTTTTTGACCAAACTTTTGGTCACTTGTCCAAATATTTCTGTGTGGCTTAATGTAATATTTTGTCTGATAACACTCTTATGAAGTGCTTTGGAATGTCTTACTATGTTAAAGGTGTTATGTAATTACTAGTTGTATAGTCACATATTTATAAATGCAAGTAGATAGCTCTGTGAATATACTTTCTGCTTAGAATTCACAAATTGAACAGGCCACCAAGAATCATGAAATATCACAGAAGGTCAACATGCTATCCGGCCTAACAAATTTTTGCATTTCTCCACGTGAACAACCGGTTCTAATGCCACTCATAAGTAGCAGTGATCGTAGGTAAGGTCATAAAAAGGCAAACTGAATCCTTGGTTTTGTTGAACTTGTACAAGACTTCGGATAAGACACAGATCGAGTAATAAGATGCACTCATACTTGATGTTCCCTTTGTTCCAACAACTGGCTAATCCCTTTTAAGCTCTGCTTCAGCACTTTGAGCTGGATTTTCCCTTAAGGTTCCTGAGCTCCACTGTCCAAAGCCTGCAATGAATGTGGAAACAATCACTCATTATGATATTTTCCACAGAGTGAGGAACAATAAATGGCCGGAGACTAAGCCCGCTGTCCAATTAAGGGCAGCAGTTGGACTCTTGAAGCTGAAGGGCCATTCTGAAGCCTTCCAGCTTGAAAGCAGCATCAAGATGCAATGGAAGGTAAGTGAAGGAAAGGGTGCTTCAAAATGGAGGCACTCTTTCTCCAGCTTTTTAATTAAACTAAAAAGTGAATTTAGCAGACAGGACACCAATGTAGGGGTTAGGGTTGAGGGGAAACACCCTCACAAGGTGGCCTGTGGCTGCTGTAGCACCCTGGCAGGTAGGCCTCTGTAAGTCGAATGGAGCATAGGCCTGCTGGCCTTCCACAGGAGGCAGCCTCCAGGCAGCTAATGCGCCCCCAATGCTTGTAGGAACCTGTAGGTCACTGGTAGAAAGAGATTTTATCTATCCTAAAACTTTATAATTTTCAAGACTACACTAAGTCACCCCCTAACCCTGTGTCAGTGATATCATCCCAGTGAATCTGTACTGTGCTTTTCCATTCTTTTGAATCCTCGCTATAATCGGGTGCCTAAAACCTCTTTTCGCTGTACAATCGGTGGCCCACCTAAAATCTTAAGACTGCCGGGCTTGATCTCCACACATCAATGTCCTTATACTCCATTCAAAAAGTAACCATGTGAGGTATCATTCTTTTTCTGATTCTTGTTTCCAAAAAATATCAGCTTATGGCATCTACCAGTAACCTGTCTGCAAATCTTGCTTTCACGACCATGTCCTTCTGTTATCCTTTCCTTGCCACATTTTGACTTGTTCCCATTTTTATGTCATCAAACTTTGACCTTCTTCCTTTAAGTTATAAATGAAGATCACTACATCTTTCCAGTCTGATAAACACCCTTTCTTCCCCTGCCCTTTGCTGTTTACCCTCCCAAATGCTTTTTGCTCTATATCCATGCAGCAACTTTTGCACCCTTCATTCATTACATAATCTTCATCATTAGCTTTTTAAGCTATGTTGTAAAATGCTTTTTGAAAATCCACAGGGGACACACCCCCTGTAATTCCTTTATTCTCTGTTATTTGGTTGAAGAGTTCTTGTGAGGCTTATCAAACAAGGCCTTCCTAACAGCACTGTGGGTGTGCCTACAGTGGGTACAGCTATTCAGAAAGCATCTTAGCACCCCCTTCTCAACTGCAGTTAGGGGTGAGCAGCAGCTACTGTCCTTGCCAGCAACACGCTCATCCCATGAAGGAATACAAAATCCATACTGGATCGACCTTACTACCACATGTTTCTTCGAGTGGTTAGCAATTTCACCTTCGCATAGATTCTCAATAGTTTAGTGACAGCTGAAGTACAACTAACTGCTCATAATTTCCTGGTTTATCTGCCCTCTTTTTGAAGAAATGAGCCTCGTTTGGTAGCGAATCAGCAAGTTTCCATTCTTTCAATTGCCAAAACTTGCCGTAAGTATGTAAATATGCAGTGTGCTATATTGTGGTGCAGATTAAACAAGGATCAATGTGCTTTGCTAGCCTACCCTAAAATGGCACTTTTCTTTCTTAATGTTGGAAATATTGTATTCAACATGCTGGCAGCAAGTCAACAAAGATTAGGTTGTTTTTTCAGCCGTTTCTAAGACTGATCTTTCTATTTTTAATATAATAGCCTTTGCTGCTTTTGGCCACGTTATGTGAGATGCTTTAATTTCACCCTACATTAACTGGCAACAAAATCTCACGTTTCATGTTGTAGATGTATACTTAAAACACCAGATCTCCCAGTTTTCTCACCCAGCTACAGGAATGGGGGAGGTAATAAGGAATGGGTAACCTTTCTATTAGTACTACATTCATGATTCTAACCATTTTAGGCCACACATAATCACATAGTGACCCACTGATGTTAACCGCTTAACAAGATGGAATTGTACTGTGGTACTGATTATTATTTAACCAACAGGAAACCGTGTATCAGTGTGTGCCTAGTAAGATGGAAAGAACTTTAACAAAGATATCTTCTGTGATGATAAATTGGTTATATAAAGTTATATATCTGAATTACTAACAGCAAACAAATAAAAATCCTATTGATGCAAAGCATCTGTTTTTTCTTCCGATGTTTTTTTTTTCTAGAGAGGGGGAGGGTTTGAGCCAGGTAGCGTTATTTAGAATAGAACAATTCTCTTTATATCCCTTCAGTGAAATCGTCTGTTGCTGACTGGCTGCAGCTTTTTTTTGCTGAAATGTTTTTGCTGCACATTCTGTCGTATGTCGTTCATCCACCAGTAAGGGCCTGCTTCCCCCTAAATGCTTATGTAAACCAGCGGCAGAGCCAAGCCGAGTTTTGAGCTAATTTTAGCAGCACCACTGCAGAGCAGGAACTGGTTCAGGGTCACGTGTGCTAGACTGAATCAAAGGGAGTATCCCAGCAATGTGCAGTAAACAAAAGAAGGTTAGCGTGAGGTGGCCCCCAGGTATAATGCAAAGATCACAATTTTTAGCAGCTCTGTGCACCCCGTATTTAATCTCGACAAATTCTTGGGCCCATCTGTAAAAACGTTGAATTTTGATTTGTTCAGTTTAAAAATAATAATTTTAACACGAAAAACGAACACAGCTCCACGGTTCCTATATAAAGTGGATTTATGTGTGTGTGTGTGTGTGTGTGTGTGTGTGTGTATCCGTAAATGTAATAGTTCACTCAATTTTCTGTTTGTGAAAGAAATCCCAGTTGGCGTGTCTATCAGTGCTCTACATTGGCTGTGTAAGGCACTAATTTGTAAATAGTGTGTCTCATTTGTTACTAACGTAAAGTAGGCTGTGTCTTTTTTTTAAATCCTCTTTAGTTTCCTTATCTTAGCTACATTTCAGAAGAGATTTCATGAAATTAGGTTTAATAGAGGTTTAATAAATTCATGAAAATAGAGTAAATAAGGAAAACTGTTTCCAGTGGCAGAAGGATCAGTAACCATAGGTCACCGATGTAAGATAAAGGTGAAATGAGAACATTTTTTTAAGCAGCAAGTTGTTATGATTTGGAGCTGAAAGGGTGGTGGGAATAGATTCAATAATAATTTTCAAAAGGGAATTGGGTAAATACTTGAAAGGGAAAAATTTGCAGGATTATAAAAAAGCAGGGAAATTAAACTAATTGGATAGCTCTTTTAAAAAGCAGGCTCAGAGATGATGAACTGAATGGCCTTCTGTGCTGTATCATTCTATGATTCAGTGGTAATTTCGCAATTGTAATACACATTGTGAGAATGGATGTTTTTTTTTTAATATTTTGGGGATATTGTATTATGTGTGTGTGATTTAATTAAGCTGGGCAAGAGTTTGAAAGGAGTCAAATTGTCTGGGGGTTTGGAAACATGAAAAGGATAGAGGTGTTAGATTGAGGTACAAGTAAATAGGTTAAATCTAACATTTGCATTTTTAGGGTTGAGAGTTTGCTTGAATGTCAAAGGGGAGTCAGAGGTGAAAAGAAATGTGTGCATCTTGCAGGAGTTCATAGGTAAACAAGTAGTGGGAATATGATATTTTATTGATCCAAAAGCAAAGACAAGATGGAAATATGGACAATCTTATATTTGGAAGGGTTTGGGTTTCAAAGGGGTGTGAGAACAATAGAAAGAAGATGAAAGGGAAAAAAGGTATATTAGAGTTACTGTGGATAACTGTTGAGCTGGAGAAAGGGCTAGAGGTGGCTGGAGGTAGCTGGAGCTGTTTGAGGTGTTGAGATAGCTGGAATGCTGGGCTGGAGGAAGATGCAGTTTGAATCACCCATCCAGTCAAGCCAAAAAAGCATTGGGCTGCAGCAAGCACTTTTATTCTGAAGTGAATTCCGCTGCAGAGTTGAAGAGGGAAAGGTAATGTGGTACACCTTTATTGAAGCTACAGCAGTTTGCCTCGTGTAATATTACTGGATTTCATATTTAAACATCTATAAGGGGCATTGCCTGGATGGTGTTTACGCATGGATTTGACCAGATAGAGTTTTTGGGGGAATGTTTTGTAAGGCTAACCTTAATTGTGTAACTGTAATCTTGTGTGCTTAAGTTTTCTTTTATTTTTGTTAATAAAACTTTTACTTTTAATTTTTAAAATCCCAGAAGTGTTACTGGACCTCTTACTGCTGACATCGGTATGTCTCCTTTTTGGTTTCAGAATACAAAAAAAAGGTTACGGCCCGTAAACCAAGTTTCCCTCTGGGTTTTGTTTGCGCAGCAATTAACACAGGCTGTGATCATAACAATATCTCAGCAGTCGTATTAAAAGTTGTTCTTGCCTCAATTGTTATCCATCTAGTCTGTGTCCTAGGGCAATTAATGAACATGAGTAAAAGCCATGCGTTTAAATAACCAGCCAGTTCAATTATTTTATTTAATTGGTGAAATAAAAGCTAGTATCAATAAATGCAACCATAAAGCAGTTGGATTGTTAAAAGCCCACTGATTCATTAGTGTCATTCCTACCTGGACCACATGTTACTCTAGTCCCACACAGAAGTGGGTGACTTTTAACTGCCCTTTGAAATGAACCACTCCTGACAAAGGAAGAAGGCCCACCACCACCTACCTTGTCAGGGCAGCTAGGAGAGGGCAGGAAATGCTGGCTTTTGCCAAGGACAGCCACATCCCAAGAATCAATTTTTTAAAAATGTATGTATGGCTTGGTGGGCAAGGGGCAGTGAAGTTATGGAGGGAGAGAACGAGGCCACATTTGACTGATCATCGAGTACACCGGAGAGGAACAGCAGGCATACACATGTCATTACCAAAACTCCTTACGTAAGGACCTGAATTAAACAGGTGACATTGATTAAGCCAAGTACATGGCATTGACTAAGAACATTCAGGCAAGACC
The DNA here is from genome assembly GCF_017639515.1 of Carcharodon carcharias. Lineage (NCBI taxonomy): Eukaryota > Metazoa > Chordata > Chondrichthyes > Lamniformes > Lamnidae > Carcharodon > Carcharodon carcharias. Next base: position 175,126,700 of record NC_054472.1, read on the forward strand.
AGGGGAAGAAATCATGGGCCCTTTCTCTTGTTTCAGGGCCCTCAGGTGTGTCTGTGCAGCAGAACTTTCAAGAGGCTATAGAACGAAGACTGGCTCACAATTGTATCTGCTTCGTGATCAGCAAGTCTGAAAACTCAGCTGCTTCACACTAGAATTTATTTTCAATATCTACTGTGCAACACAACTTTATCACGATATTTCAATAACTCAAAAAAACACCAAGGTAGAGTGGGATAATTGGTATGTAGACAAAAGGACAAGATTGAAACCAATGGAAAAGACTCTTGAGAATCACGTGCAGTGTAGAACAGGTTACTGATTCTCTATGGACCCATTACACACTCCTGTCCTGGCAATCTCACCCCACAAATCCAACTCACAGTAAACTTACATTAGAAACAAAATAAACAGAACTCCATCCATGATTCCACCCATGATTCGCAAGATAATTATGGATGACAAATGCCATCTAGCCAAATTCATCTTAGTCATCCCAGAATGCATGCAAACATATGTATTAGGAGTAGGCCATTCAGCCCCTTGAGCCTGCTCTGCTATTTGATAAGATTACCTACATTATACCAGTGACTACAACTCAAAAGTACTTAATTGGCTGCAAGTGAATTGGGACATCGTGAAAGGTGCTGTGTAAATGTAGGTTTTGTCTTTCTTTCATGAAAGAAAGCATGCAGTAAGCAGAGTGACTGTAGCAATGGTGAAATTGGAGGCCCAATGCTGATTCTCTAAGGATAATTAATCACAGAGCAATCGGCTGATGTTAGGAAAGTGTCTACAAAGAAATCACTCCAATTACCAAAAACAATTCAAATCTGCAGCTCATCTCCCCTAAATGCCCTCCTCTAAACCCGTCTCAATCCCCACTCTAACCTCCTGCAACCGCCCCTTCAATTTCCTCCCTCAATCCTCCCCTCTAACCCCCTTCCAACCTTCCTCCCAAACCCCGCTCCAACCTCCACCCCCCTCCCCCCCAAACCAACCTTCTCGCCAACCCCTCCCTCTTCTTCTCTCTCTCCCCCCCCACCACCACCACCACACACACCATTCAATTGGTTGTAAAATTACAGCAGTTTGACGTATCACTTTTCAAGCAGGGACACTGTGAGTTACTGCTGCCGCTTCTCACCATTGGGCAGGTTTGTGGTTTCCTGGCAGATTTTTTTTAAAAAGGGAATCACGAAGCTGCCCAAAGGTTGGAAGCAACAGCAAATATTAGAACACACAACCCGACAGATCAGGTTTTTTTAAGCCGGCCTTTCAGGTCTGCAGCTCTGACTGCTCAGCATAGATGACGAGAAACTGAAATACTGAGCCCAGGCGCAGGCCCCCACCCCCAGCCCCAAGACCCCAGTGTTTGGCACCATGGGCACCCCCCCACTCCCCCACTCACAGGCCCTGCATCCAGGTGGATGACTGTGTGGGTCCTTTCACCATGCTGAAATCAGTTGTCTGTTGTAGCGCCATTGAGAAAACCAAGCGTTGGATGACAGCTATTTGAACGTGTTACCTGGAGGCCAGGGGCAAGATTTTTCCGTTGAAGAGGAGAGACAGGAGACCCTCAGAAACCTGTCTCCAGTGGGAAACTGACTAACTTTTGGATTTTCCTGGGAGCGAGCCCTTAATTATTATGGAGATGGGTTTCCTGTCCAATTAAAGTTAGTGGGGGCAGAAATGGAGGTGGGTTTCAGAAACCCAAGGCTGCTGGTTGCCCTGAGGGAGAGGGTTTGTGCCCAAGCCTGCCACTATACCACTGAGAAGTGAGATGTCAGAGGGGAGCCAGAGGCCTGGAGGGAGAGGAGAGAGGCCCTCTTCCTGGACGATGACAAAAGGAGGCCATCGCCTCATGCACCAGGGGCACCTCTCTGCTCAGTTACCTCCTCCTGCCTCCAATTCCTCCTCCTCTCTTACCTCCTGAGCCACCCCAGATGAGCTGTCCCTTTCCAGGGCCCCCATCTTCAAGGTCCACACTTCTCTGGAGGGCCAAGTTATGGAGAGTGCAGCAGACCACCACAACGACTAAGATCCTTGCAGGAGGGCATTACAGAGCACCACTTGACCACTCTAGGCACCAGTCCAGTGCCCTCTGAATCTGAATTCCCCAGCAGTCGTGACTCTAATATGTCGTCCAGCATCAGCTGTCACCTGGTTGATTCACCAGTGTGCAACCACCTGTAAGGTGTCACAAAGACCCACACTGATGAGGGCACAGATGTCTCTAACCATTGGCCTAGAGACTGATACTGGTTCTCAGTCATCTACAGGTCTCTTTGCCTCTGCCTGTAGCTCCTGTGCTCAGGGTTTTGTCTCCTTTGTGTCCCTCGTCCCTCCCCTCTGGCCTCCTGATTTCCGATGTTCTTCCCTTCCTGTGCAGGCTGGTGCTCCTCGTCTCCAGTGGTCTCGACTTCTGTGGATGCAGCACCCATTCCCAGCTGCAGCCTTCCTGAAACTCAGGAGGACCCTGAATGTCCATGCCCACTGCTCCAATGCCCATACAGTGCCAGGAGGGCCATGACCCTCTAAATTGTCAAAATTCTTAATGCTGGCTCCTCCCTTGACCTCTGATAGGCTGCTGCAACTTTAAGTCCAAAGGGTTAAGCCCCTTAACTTATGAACACTCACCTTTTTAAACTCCTCCTATCTCCATGACTTGCGCCTGACATGATCCTTGCCTCCGTGTAGCTGGCCTGACTCTAAAGGTGTCGAGGGGAGGGAGCGGGAGCATGGTGTTGAGTTAGAGGATCAGCCATGACCATATTGAATGGTGGAGCTGGCTCGAGGGGCCGAATGGCCTACACCTCCTATTTTCTGTGTTTCCCACTCGACTTGAGGTGTTCCTGCAAGCCAATGCCTCAACAGATAAGTTGTGTTAGATCTACAAGCAACATGATCTCCAGCAATACCTTTGTGCGTAGGAAGAGATGAAGGAAAATGGGATGTTTTAGGGTAAACTGTATTTCATGAGGGGAAAATAGAAACATCCTACATAAATGTAGGGGTTGCTGGCTAGGCTAGTATTTAATACCCATCCCTAATTGCCCTTGTTCAGAGGGCACTTAAGAGATGGGTTAAGAGGGTGGCTGGCAGCAGGGCTACACTCCCACAAGTGGCAGTCAGCCAATTAAGCAGAGTGACTGAGCATTTGAGCCTCTTGTCAGAGATCGACTGGAATTTTCCCAAGGTAGACTAGAAGGCCAGTGCTCCAGGCAGGCTTTGAGTCCCTGTCTGCCTGGCTACAGCTACAGGCCACTCTGTGGAGAAGTTCCACTCCACATGGTGACCCTTATGCTAAGGACACTTCTTATTCAAAATGTTAAAAAAAAAAAGCTGGTGAGAGCACACCTCAATCTTGAGCGACCTCGCACTCTCCCTCTCTGTCTCTTACCTGAAATGACAACCTGTTGCTTCTTCCAAATTGGAGAGCTTCCTATTGGCCCTCCAGCATCAAGAGCCCGCCTGCCACCCTTAATTGACGGTGAGCCTGTCCATCGGTTACTAATTGGTCAATTCAGGGAAAAATCACTGCTCGATGATTGTTCCCCACAGTGTGCAGGGGTGTGACCCTTTTTGACCGTGAGATCAGATTCCTGACCCAAAGCACAAAATCATGCCCTCGACATGTCAATAGTTTGGTTTGGAGTCTCTTAAACATGTGTTTTTCCACATGGTTTTGTCCAAATACAGCTAAACGAATGGGATTACAAAATCACAGAATTGTTACAATGCAGAAGAAGGCCAGTTGGCCCATCGTATCTGCACCGGCTCTCTGAATGAACAGTTTGCTTAGTGCCATTTCCTCGTGTTCTCCCTTTATCACTGGGCATTGTTTCTTTTCAAATAACAGTCTAATTCCCTTTTGCCTCAGTTGAACCTGCCACCATCACACTTTCAGGCAGTGCATTCCAGACCTTAACCACTTGTTGCAAGTTTTTTCCCCGTTGCTTTTGCTTATTTTGCCAATTATTCCAAGTCTGTGCCCTCTCATTCTTGATTCTTTCGCGAGTGGGTACAGTTTTTCCCTATCTACACTGTCCAGACCCCTCATGATTATCAGATCTCCTCTCAGCCTTCATTTTTCCAAGGGAAACATTCTCAACTTCTCCAGAGTATCTTCATAACTGAAGTTCCTCATCCCTGGAACCATTCTCGTTAAAATAAACTTAGTTCTTTTCTGCCTAAGTGGTTCCAATGTGAAACCACCTTTGACCCAAATAATCATAATATTTGGTACGTAGGTTTGGTGTCATAGGGAAACAAATGAGCTCTACTTTGTAACTGGTATTTCCACAACTATTATGTCTCTATCATCTAGTCTGATGTTCACATTACTGATTTCGGTGGGTGTTTCTTATCACATTAGCTAAAGGGAAAGGAAGTCCATAGAGGATTACTTTTCTTTTATGAAGATAAATATCAAACCTAATACTTTGTTAGGGATACAGGCACATTTTCCTATGTTTACTGTGTGTGAAAATAACAGCAACAACTTGGATTTATATGGCACCTTTCACCTAATAAAATGGTCGAAGGCGGTTCACAGAAGCATTGTCAAAAAAAAATTGACAACAAGCCACATAAAGAGACATCAGGACAGCTGGCCAGAAGCTTGGTTGAAGAGGTGGGTTTTAAGGAGCATCTTAAAGGAGAAAAGTGAGATAGAGAGGCAGAAAACGTTGCCAGGGGTAGGTTGGCAATTCCAGACCTTTGGGCCCAGAAGATCAGCAAGATGTCCAGGAATGATAATTGTACAAGAATATACTTTTTTTTTTAAAAAGTAGACACTATGAACAGAAATCAGGTACTTGACTACCACTTTTAAGTTTAAAAAAAAACAGAAAATTCTCCACACGTTCAACAGGACAGGTAGCATCTGTGGAGAGAGAAACAGAGAGTTAATAGGCCCAATTTTAACCCATTCAAAATCCACCCATTTAAAGAGGGGTAAGATTGGGTCCAAAGTTCACCTTGGTAACTTTTTATCAGGATTTGTGGAAGTTTGAAATTTAACAGTTTACAAGCAACACAGCGGAGGGAAAATAGTTATATTCAGAACAATCAAATTGCTAATGAATAGATAGTTATAAAGGCCCAAATCTTCGATGTCCAGGGCAGCAAAATCTTGATTTTAAGCCTGCAGTGCGCAGCAGGACCCATTGGAGGTCCTGGTGGCACACACGCGCCCTATTTACCCAGGAGGTTTAACTTGCGATGGGCTAATTTCTGTTGTCCAGGACCCTCCACAAAAGTCTCGAACACTGAGCTTAATGTCAGAGACTTGGGCCAGATACATGGGATTTAGCTGCCGGATTACCCTGGAACTGTTACACCGGTTAATACCTGGTCTAACTCGGAGGTTAGCCAGTGTAGCTGAACTGAGCACCACAACCAACACTGCCCTGCCCTGTCCCACCCTCCAGTCGACCCAAACCATTTCTCTCTCCCACCAACACTCCCTGAACTGACTAAACCCCTACCCACCACCCCTGCTCAACCCAATCGGACTCTCTTCCACCACCCCCCAACCCGGTTACACCTGTACCTGATCCAACTAACTCCCCATCCAAATACCTCCCCCAAAGCTACCCCACCCAATTACCCACATTCTCACTCGCTGCTCATTCACTCATCCGCTTGCTCACCACCTTGCTCACCCACTCCCACCCACCCGCTCATCTATTCACTAACCCACACTCAATTATTAAAAGATTAGAGACTTACCTGGATACTGCAGCTAGTGCTGTAAAAAGGATGTGTGTCCTCACCTTCCTTCGATTCTCCTGCGCTCTTTGGACTTAGCCTGGAGAAGCCCATTTCTGCTTTAGCCAAGATCAGAAGTCCCAGCTGAGAAATGGGCATTGCCGCTGACTGGAAGACCTGGGCCAATGGGTTAACAAAGATTCATCTTAAAAAACTTTTTTTAAAAATTACATCTTTCTATAATAGGATGGTAATTAAAACTACAAAAGTTTTGTTTTCAAAAGATACGTATTTAAGGTACTTGATTTGATAACTAGGAAACCGTAGTATGGACTGTTTTTAACTATATCCTCAATCAGTAACTCAAGGACAGCAGTAGAGGTCTGCATAGGTTTCATGGCTTATCTGTGTAGTGGTTTCCAGGTAACTGGTATAAACGGCTGCATTCAGGAATACTTACATTGCTCAGTAAATTTCATATGCTGCTCTATGGTTAATTAATCAGCACAGTTTGTTCTTTAAAGTACTGTGAAGAATTGTTCTATTTAAAACCTGCCATGTCGTATCCTATTATACATAAAACTATTCCCAGTATTGGTACATCCTGATCACCTGAGTGCTTGCCCTGTGCAATTTGTGAAGTACTTCTTGAACAATAACCATCCACTGCTTAAAAATAAAAACGGGTGAGAAAATTGGGAGCACCTAATAAGAGAAGATTGATAGAAGTCATTAAGGTGATACAAGAGTTTGGTAGGGTAAAGGTAGAAAATATGTTTCCACTTGGGGGAGCCCAGAACTAGGAGCCACAAGTATAACATAGTCACCAATAAACCCAATAGTGAATTCAGGAGAAGCTTACTTACCCAGGAAGTAATGTGGAGCACACTGCCACAAGGAGTTGTTGAGGCAAATAACATAAATGCATTTAAGGGGAATCTGGATAAATATGAGAGGGGAATATATCAAAGAATATATTGATGGAGTTAGATGAGGAAGGGTGGGAGGAGTTTCTTGTGAAGTAGGAACACCAGCATGGATCCTATTGGACAGCTTGTTTCTGTAAATATTATGTAATTTCAGCATCCTTGCACAATAGTTATGCTGGTATTATAGTATTTAACTTCACATGTATTTGATTAGCCTATATAGAGCAGTTTAAGTGTTTGGGAATGCAATTGGCATGTAACAATTCAATAAACAAAGAATCTGTATCTAACCTTTTACCTGCTAAAGCTGTGCTTAGCAGACCAAACATTGTAAGGTCTTGATAAAGCGTACAGGAAATATCTCCTTGCAACCTGTACCCAGTAAGGTTGCTTTATATTACAAACAGAATGCACGTTTTAAAAATTAAATTTAAACCCTGTATCTGCAAAAATATCACTGACCCTCAGCTCCCCCACATCATATCCAAATCTTAAGTTGGGGAAAACAGGATGGTAACCAGCACCAGTGCTCAGCCAATATTTTTTATTCTTTCACAGGATGTGGCTAGGCCAGCATTTATTGACCATCAGTAATTGCCCTTGAGAAGGTGGTGGTGAGCTGCCTTCTTAAACGGCTGCAGTCCATATGGTGTAGGTGTACCCACAGTGCTGTTAGGAAGGGAGTTCCAGGATTTTGACCCAGCCACAGTGAAGGAACGGCAATATATTTCCAAGTCAGGATGGTGAGTGGCTTGGAGGAGAGCTTCCAAGTGGTGGTGTTCCCATGCATCTGCTGCCCTTGCCCTTCTAGGTGGTAAAAGTCATGGGTTTGGAAGGTGCTGTCAAAGGAGTGATTTCCAGTGCATTTCAGTTGAACATTTCCTCCAATGCTGTGTGAAGGAGTTGTGTGTGCTTCCTTGGTTGGTGGTCCAGCTAAAGTTGAGTTGCAGGCTCAAACTAAGGTTCTGCAGCATCGCTGCACAGTTTATTGGAGCAACAACACTTGTATGTCACTCAACATTGGTCTTATGCTTAAAACAAGAACTGATTTCACAGATACCTCCTGGTCAATACCTATGCATCACTCTGCAACATGTGGTGCACATATGCTCTCTTAACTGGGTAAATAAAAGATCAGTGTTGATAAGAATGGATGTTTGTAAATTGACCACCTTATTCATTGTTTTTATTTTTTGGATCAATGTGAATGTTTGCAGAACGAAATCTCGTGCTCTCACTATATTTTAAAATAGTACACAACGCTGAAATGTATTTTGAAGAAATGAATTAATCAGCCTCGGATTTCCGCTCCCGGGTCGGGTACGCAGAGTCGGGACATTTCCCACCTCCATCAACTCAACCCGTGAAAAAGAGGCCCAGAAGTCAGGATTTTCATTCCGGGGGCAGGCTGGATTAGAAGTCAGGCCAGCAGCACCGGAAAGAGTGCGGAGGCTGCTGGGTTTCAGAAGGCCTGCCTCTGTGCACTGGCACTGTGTGAACAATTGAAAGAAAACAAAACAAAAAAACAGCCCTCACCCCCTCATCCCTCCACACACTCTCCATGCCCCATACATGCCAACTCATGCCACCTCATCTTCCCCATGGACCCCCTCACCCTCTGTGCCAATCTATACCCCTGAATCCACCCCCCCCCATAGACCCCTATATCTTCCATGCCAACCATGCACCTCCACCCATCCTCCATGGCTGCCATACCCCTCTGCCACTCTATGCCCCTCTACCTACCTCTCATGGCCCATCATGCCCACATTGCCAACCCTTAGCCCCTACTGATCGCCGTAGTCCTTTATCACCTCTATGTCAATGCATGTCACTCAACGACCACTCTCCATGCCAACTCACTTCACATCCGCCATTGGCAAACCTCAGGAGCCATGCTAAAATGAAATAGTTATGTGTCTATTGATTATGTTACTATTTTAAAAACACATTCAATACATTGAAATTCCTTCAACTAATCTCTTATATAAACAAACATCTTATTCTATAACCACTTGGAGCTGTCAATCAAACTGCTCACTTAGCAGGCACCCCACCTGATACTGTTAGGTTGTAAAATCAGCCATGCAGCACAAATCCTATAATGACAACCCCTCAGGTTTATGTAAAAAAAAGAGTGAAATAGCCAGCACTGATTTTTTTTTAACTTTTTTTTTAATTTAAAGCCCAGCAGAGATAAAACCCTGACAGCTTTGACAGTTTCAATAAGCTTTGCAGTTCTTTGACAGCTTTGACTTCTTGACAATCCCAATGAGTTTATGCATTTTTTACACCCATCCATGTTTAATTTTAACAATCCCAGAGGGTACCTTACCTCTCAAAGGGTACCCTGGCTATCTAAAAGTTCACAAGGTTCAGACCTGCTCCTACCAGATCTAATCTGCACACTTTAGGTTTCAGGCACCTACCTCACCAAAATCGGGCTTGGCCTAAATAGCCAAGTGGTTATGTACTGGGTTTGTAACCCCAAGATCAAGAGTTCAAATCTCACAATGGCAAACTATGAAACAATGTAACTTCATCTGAAAAGGAACAGATGGAAACGTGTTTGTACTCAAAAGAGTTACCTCACCAAAATCACACGTGAGTGGAGGCAGCTGCTGATTTATATTTTCAGCTGTGCAATTTATAACCCGCCTTCATTCCCCTTCAGTGAAAATTGTGGAGGCACGGTTCAGGGGGCAGGACTTCCAGGTTAGGGCTTCTGCCAGCATTTTCATGCAGAGGGAGAGCCTTTGTGTCTATGTGGAAATTCACGCCTCAGTGAAGCTACAAATTTTTTTTAAATGTAAGACAATGAAAGGTGATATTGCATGTTAAAGCATCTAATGTGCACATTTAGGAAATTGAGGTCTAACCAGTCAGGACACTCAGCTTTGATTTTACAAAATTAGACAATCAACCTAGCATGAAGCCCCACCCCCATGTCATCATAAGGCCTGTTATAATGCTGAAGAATGTTTTCTTCCAAGGTCAATTCACCTCCAGTGGTGTCAACGCAATTGCGGTCTGCGATCAAGTGGCAGGCACGTTAAGCTAGTGGTCTGCATTGGATCAGTTGGTGTGTGTGCCAACTTCACACTGCTAGCTACACACCCATCCTGTGTACAATCTTCACTCCATGTTGTGCACCCAGATTTTCTAAGCTGCATTTATTACTGGAGCTAATAGATTCTGTGTCCTGTGGCAATCTAGCTGAAATAGCCTTCCCTGTCAAAACTGTTCATAGTTTGTAATCAAGCCAGCTAAGTGACCTCTTGTCCAGAGTTTGGAGTTCCTGTGTTAGCCTGCCTGTGTCTTACAGTGGTTATGTCCTTCTAATTCAGAAGTTGGATTCAGGGGAAACTTCTTCATCCAGAGATTGGTTAGAATGTGGAACTTACTACAACAAGAATGTTGAAGGCAACTAAAGGGAACTTCTGAAATAAGAGCAGAAAATGCTGGAAAAACTCAGCAGGGCTGGCAGCATCTGTGGAGAGAGAAACAGAGTTAATGTTTCGAGTCTGTATGACTCTTCTTCCTCTCTGACACTGCATCCGCAGTATTTTGCTTTCATCTAAAGTGAGTTTCTTGTTTTGTTGCTACACCTTCCCTCACGACTGTTCCACACAGGCTCTGGAAATCTGGATGCCAGAAAGTTGGGCATAGCACTGTAGAAGGATTCACAGGCTACACAAAGCCTGACAGGGCTGCAATGAGAACACTCCTCTGAGATCCCCTAAGGAGAATTTAAGAGAGAGTTCGATAAATACATGAGGGAGAAAGGACTAGAATGATGTTTCAATGAGGTTATTGAGAAAGGGTGGGAGGGAGGCTCATGTGGAGCATAACTACTGGCACAGACCAGTTGAGCCAAATGTCCTATTTTCTGTTCAGTGCATTTTATGTAATTCCATTTATTATCAAATTATTTCATTGCAGCACGTGGATATTTTATAAAAGGTGCTGAACTTTTCTGGTTTGAAAGACGTTGGGATAAAGACTGTAAATGTTGAAACTGCAGGTTTGTTAGTTTAAAAAAATTTTAACACTGAGTTATGCAATCTGAAATGGGAGATATGTACATACTCACTGATGGACCATCAGCCCATCCATATAGTGCATCTTTTATGCTTTCAATCTGCTAGTAAGAGGTAGTTTGAGAACATTATTTTCAGTGTCTGTCCAGATTCTGGGATTTCTGCAGTCAGCCAGATTTACTGCTGTGTGTCTCTTGTACAACGGCTTTCCTTTAAACAGGGAAGGCAGCGATACTTCTAAGTACAATATTTGAGCATGTAATTTGTAGAACTTTAACTTGCAACTCGTTTTGCACACCTAGCGAAAGTGACTCTAACTCACATTTTTATCTATTTAAATATTATTGTATTTGCCACTTCAGGAATGTGTATTGTACTAAAACATAAACATCACTGGGGAATGAGGGAAGCCAAAATATTTTCCCAGATCTTCTCAGGAAGAGTGCTGACCAGTGGATGCAGGTTACACTGGATCCTGTGTCAGTTTCTAGGTCTTGTATTAAGTGTCAGACTAAGTGTCAAGTTATAGGTTTATTTTGCCAGGTGTTCCTGTCGTCATGCTTTCCGAATTTGTTTGAAGCGACTGCTGTTGCCTTTAAAAGCTGCTGAACAATATCTGCGTTAAATTAAAAATTTGATCCAGAAGGTGTTACCTTTAATTTGTGCTGACTCTAAGCAAAATTATCACAATGGTTGTGACATGAGAGGAGTTGCTCTCGACTGACCATAAATGTTGTCTTGGAAACAAGATTTTAGCTGCAGTCAAGCAGAGTTGGTTACATGGTCCTCAGGGAACAGTGAGAGAGGATTGTGGTCAACCGTACTATCAGACTGTGGCGGTATATGTTCATGTATTGATATTAAAGCAGATTAAATAGCAAACTTGGTGTTTCCTTTTTTAACACATTATACTACTTTACCAACTTCTGCATTGTAATTAAAAATTGAGGATTGTGAGTAAATTTGCAAGGGAAGTACTTTCTGTTCGATGCAGTTTGAATCATACAGTGCAGGAGGAGGCCGTTTGGCCCTTTGTGTGCTTGTCAGCCCTCTGAAAGAGTTACTGAGCAGTTCCACTTCCTCCTGCTCTTTCCCTGTAGCCCTGCAATTTTTGCTTTTAAAGTATTTATCTAGCTCCCTTTTGAAAATTACTATTTTGTCATCTTCCATCACACTTACAGTTGAACATTCCAGATTATAAAAACTCACTTTGTAAAATAAAATCTTCTCATCTTTCCCTCTGATTCTTTTGTCAATTATCTGTGTCCTCTGGCTAATGATCCTCCTGCCAGTAGAAACAGTTTCTCCTTATCAGAGCCCCATTTCTTCAGGAACTATATCTGGAGCAAGAAGTGCACAAAACTATTTGTTACAGTTTTACCCAAGGTAACCTTACTGGATCACTATCCAGTGAGCTGTTCTGGAATCACACAGAAGAGGCCATAATTTTAGGCTAAGGGGTGGTAGATTTAAATCAGAGTCGAGGAGGAATTACTTTTCTCAAAGGGTTGTGAATCTGTGGAATTCATACCTCAGGGTGTAGTCGATGCCGGGACGCTGAATAAATTTAAGAGGAGATAGACAGATGTTTAATTAGTAATGGGTTGAAAGGTTATGGGGAGAGGGCGGGAAATTGGAGTTGAGACCGAAATGAGATCAGCCATGATCGTAATGAATGGCGGGGCAGGCTCGAGGGGCTGAAATGCAGACTCCTGCTCCTAGTTCTTATGTTCTAAGATCCAATCGGACACAGCAGTGAAAACCCCTTCTGCTCAAAGAACAGGTCAACAATCTTTTTTTAAACTGACATCTGAAGACCATCTGCTCCAAGTGGCATTACGTACGACTGCCAGTACCCAAGCTTAAGTCAGGAGTTGGGCCGGGAGGGGGGTGATCACATGCAAAACCAAAAGTTATCCCTGTTATGGCACAGTGAATGGTAAATGCTGAGCTGCTCAAATCCCAGAGGGAAACTTGAAACAGCTGCCACAACGGTTTTTGCAATTTGTATTTTTATTTCAAGGTGTGTGCTGTGAAGTGGTAATAAGTCCACCGAGTCTTAGAGTTTTTTTTTACAAAACTCAGTTAAACACTTATTAATAAAAGGAATGATTTTAAGCACATAGGTCTACAAATTACTACTATGAAAACTCCTAAGTCCCCTAATTAATCTAGCTCCCAGCTACAACTCCGTTAAGCCACAGTAAAACAACACAGATTTCATTAGATCCAGGCAAAGGATAGTTTTATCTCTGGTGTGAGTTGTTCTAAGAAGAGGTTTGTAATCATTGGTGACGTGGGTCTGTCCAACAATCTGCTCAGTTGTTATGTCCTTCAGCATTCAAATGTGTTGAATCATCAAAGTTTTCTTCCCTCTTTCCCATTCCGCTTCCAGAGTTCAAATGCTGCAGGTACTTGATGCCTGGCTGTAATATAGACCACTTTTATATCATTTGACCTCCCACAGCTTCTGAGCTTTATTTTATGCTTTTATTCAGGAAGCTTTCTTGAACCCCTCATGCTGACTATTTTCATTTCTCAGGTGTCATTTTGTGGTGTATTTTTAAGCCAGCTCTTTCATACGTGGCGATCTGTAAGATCTGAATAGCTGTAAAGTGCAACGTAATGATTCATTCCTTGTGTTAGGAGGTGGGATATGTCAGTGCACGCCAAGGAGCACAGACAGCACGTTTAGTCTTCACTACATATTTTTCTAGACTTTATAATATGTTTATTTTTAAGAATTTTGTATTCAGAAATCTTGTGCTGTCAGTGTTCTGTTAGCATAATGTCGTGATGATGGAGAAAAATATATACCTAAAGAAGACTTAGCTCACAACAATGGAAGTGAAGTATGAGGTTTTTAAACTGTGCCTTTTTAAAAGGGAACAATAAAACTTTCTCACTCTTGATTTTTCTGTAAGACATTAAGCAAATCCAATTTCCTTTCCTGTGCACCTCTGGCTCTTTTCTAACTGTTTGCGCTTTCCTCCATCAGTTTGTCAATTACCATCTTATTCAGCACTTGAGAGAAAACAGGAAATAAAAAGCACACCCATGAGTCCAGTTGCCTTAGAATCCTCCCCTTTTCCCTTTCGAACATCTGCTAAAAATTCTTTCACAGCACTGCCTACCCTTTTATGGGGATAATATCCTCTCAGGGACTGAAGTGCAAGAACTGTCTTGGGAATGAGATCACCTTTAGCTTCTATGTTCCACCCTGCCCCTATATATTTAAGAAAGAGACTAAAGAAAGAAGCTTGTAGTTGCAGCCTTGAGAAAACCTTGAAATTTCTAACTGTTGCACTTGTTCTCTATATTTTATTTCATTGTATCAGCTGCCTAATCTGCGCTATATTTCATTTATCACTGGCAAGGGAACTCAGAAGTTCTATAAATATTTCTCCAAAAAAATTATTTAGCATAATGTGCCTTTCCCATAAACTGCTTTCAGTTACAATCAAGTTATTTTGATTTGAAGACCTTGATTTTTATTTTTAAAGAAAAAGTGGGGAATACTATTCTTCAAACAGAGAGGAGATCCCTTAAAGGCTTTGTTAAGCAACAAGTAAAAGAAAGATTTGTATTTGTGTAGCATCTTTCACGATTTCAGGACATCCCAAAGCATTTTACAGCCAATGAAGTATTGTAGTCTCTGTTGCAATGTACATACTTAAACTTGCTCGGGACAATATAGAACCATTGAAGGTTTACAGTGCAGGAGGTCATTCAGCCTGCATTGTTGATTGTAGCTCTCTAGAAGAGCAACTCCAGCTAGTCTCACTCCCCCGCCCTTTCCCTGTAGCCCTGATTTTTTTTTTCTTTTCAGATGCTTATCCAGTTCCTTGTGAAAGATATAAATTAATCTGCTTGCAACACACTCCTAGGCTCTCAACACCAATGTGTTCAGATTTGAACACCTCTATCAAATCCGTCTCAACCTTCTCTAAGGAGAGCTATTCACCTCTCTCTCACCCTTCCCAAAATATGATGCCCAGAATTGGACATAATGCTCCAGTTGAGACTGAACCAGTGTTTTATAAAGGTTCATCATAATCTCCTCTGTTTATGAAGCCCAGGATGCCGTGAGTCTTTTTAGCCACTTTTTCATCCTACCCTGCCACCTTCAACAGTTTGTGCATATAAAGTGGATAATAGGCCCAAGTTACAGTGCTTAGCCTCCATATCACTCTGCAGCAATGGAGAAGAAAGTCTTCAGCATAAAGTGCCTTAACCGTAAAGTATAGTCAATTGATTTGCATGCACAGAACCCCACTTATTGTTGGGTTCAAATGCCAGTTATACTTTAATGTTAATACAGTGCAAACTATTCTGCTGCTGCCCTTGAACAGATTTTACATCTAATTTTTGAAAATTGGATTATTTTCCTTGCAGCGTTACCAGTTCCATCGCCATCATGGCTATTTTCAGTTTTCAGCTCTTATTCAGGAGTGACCAGATTGCAGCTGGATAACAACGGGGTCCACCGGTGGTGTTGAGTGAGGCGGCTGTATATTTGTACAGATGCACAACTTTTTATTTCAAGAATATGTCAGCGGTTGATGCTGTGGTTAAAATATGAGAGCGTTTTTTTGGTGGGGATTTTTGATTGGATGCTGCAGACGGAAGCTGAAATCTAAGACTTGTTTTCAAACCATTACCAATGCTGATGTTGCAGTTTCGAAGGGCAAATCATTTAAATGGCTGATTCATTTTAAATAGCACTTTTGCACCCCACGCCCCCACAGCTTCCATAAAGGTCATGTTCTCTAATTTTAAACCATAAACCGGTCATAAGCGCTAATAATGAAAGTCCTGTTCCAATCATTGCATCCGGCCCAAAGCAGTTGACCTCACAAAGGCACTGCATTCGGTGTTGCGAACCTGATTTGTAGATAAGAATTTAATTTAAATGTGATTGTTCTGTTTTGAAAAAACTGTACTGGATGTATCCAAAACGTGCGCACACATGAAGAGTGAAATCAGCCTGTAGGGTAGATTGGAAGGATAGGTGGATGATGCACTAGGCTCTAAAGTTACATGGCATGTGATATTCTGAATCACCTTGTGTTTCTAGTTTTCCCTGTAAGAGGATGGTTTTATTTTGCAGTTGATTTTGACCTGGAACGGATGATGAAATATGAGTTTGAGTGTTTAGAATGGTTGTGCATTGTTGGAGAGAGCATGCTGCAGGGAAAAGTAACCTCAGATTAAGATGTGTTTTAAAGAGAGCAGAATGCTACACATTTCCAACAGGATAACTTGTATCAATTGCAGGAGTCAAGTGCAAGTTGGCAAGTATAAAAAGTCTAAAACTTCTCACTCTGGTTCAGATTTTAAAAAGAGATACACACTCGTTTTTTTTTAGTTCAGAAATCATGCTCCCATTGCATTTTAGGCTCCCCGGCCCCTATTACGCATGATGGAGGTACAGAACTTTCCCCATCCCAGGAGGAGTGCTTCAGACTCTGCATCACAATGACCTAGTTATCCATCATAAGTAACACTGAGTCCTGTAATTTTATAGCACTGCTATAAGTAAATCAGAACAAAATGGCCAGGCGCATTTCTGG
Organism: Carcharodon carcharias; assembly: GCF_017639515.1. NCBI lineage: Eukaryota > Metazoa > Chordata > Chondrichthyes > Lamniformes > Lamnidae > Carcharodon > Carcharodon carcharias. The sequence goes on from NC_054472.1 coordinate 175,142,954, forward strand.
GCCATAATAAATCATTGCGGAGTTTTTGTATATGGAGTTGTTGGCTTTAATGGACTGGCTGTTGGCCATGTGTTCCAGAGCATATCCTTGTGCTGGAGCACTCGCACTCGTGAAATGGCAATTCCTGGCGGACAGGAATAGTGTGTTAAAACTGGCTGTTGGTTTGGGATGTTACACACACACTGCATTAAATTTGATTGCTGTGGACTTGAGGTTTTACAGAAATAGGAGTTTAGCATCCATGCTATTCCTCTCTTTTAAGAGTTTCAAGCTTTTTATTTATTCTGATCATTCAGTCCCTTATTGAGCCACACTGGTGCAGTTCTTTGCCTTCAACCTTCATGGTGAAAGTTAGTTGTAGAATATGAAGTAGACATTTAGGCTGACCTGTTCATTGGTTCCTGTCTTTAAGAAGTATTTATTTTTGGTAGCCCTGCTCCAGTGAGTCAGGTAACTTTCCCAGAGTCAAATTCTGTGTGACGATAAATAGAAGTTTTGATCGACCTCTCCTGAGAGTTAGACACTCACCTTTCACCCCTAGGGCCAAAACCCACCCAACCTGAGGAGGCTAAAAGTCTCCTATGTCTGGTCAGTACAAAAGGCCTGTTTGGGCAGCCTCAATTCAGTTCTTTTGTGAGTTCAGATCAACAATAATAAAAAAAACTCTTTATTCGGCACTTTTTAGTATTAAATTGGCAGGTGGTCTCATTCAGGTTGAATGTTGCGGGAAGTGGAAAAAAAATACATCATGTTGGCGCAGCAGGTGCTCTTCTGAGCATTGTTCGGGCCAGAGCAGATGGAAATTTACTCTGCATCCAAATTGTGTCTGACAAGGGGAATGCTCGACGCTGACTAGCTGCCGTGAGTTTGATAAGCGCAACATTCACAAAAATAAATCTTTGAGAGTGGGGATTGGTGGGGAAGCTTACTTGAAGGAAGTTGCTGTTCTCAGTGAATTGAGTAACCCACGTTTCAATTGAAGCTCCCAGATAGTATTAGCCTTGAGCTTTGCTTCATTACCACTTTGTTCTGTCTGTCAATGGTGTGATGTTACTGTATACCAATTTGGAGGAAAATCCCAAGCTCTCAGTTTTGGGGTAGAGGAGAAAAGTGTGTCACTCGGTACTGTTTCACCTTGTTTGCTCCATGATACCTCGCCACTTGTTTTGGGATTATGGAAATCTAATGACAATAAGTCGGAGCTACATTTAACCACTATTCTGGTATCTGTTGCTATCACTGTATTTTTTTTAACTAATATCTAAAAGTCCTCATCCAGTCTTCACTGCGTACTTAACTCGCACAACAACTTGTGACAGACAGCATGGTTTACTGAAATTTATTGTTTTTAACTTCTCCCAGATACATGTATTTTATGAGGCACCATGTTCTTATTAGGATTTAAGTAAAGTGTATTAAATTTTCATGCTCTGCCCACTGGCACTGTGGAAGAACACCCAGCAGTGCAATGATAGATTCTGCTATTCCAGATTTGTGTCAGGAGAGCCATATAAAGTCATGTTTTTAATGCTGACCTTCGTTTAATTTTGATTCTGGGAGAAAGGTATCCATGAGCTAGATGGAATTCATCTACCACCTCCTGTGCTCACTTACTGCATTGGCTCCCTCCCTGTCTGACAAGGACTCGATTTTAAAATTCTCATCCTTGCTTTCAAATGCTTCCACGACCTCGCCCCATCTTATCTCCGTAACCTCCTCCGGCCCTAGAACCCTCCAAGCCTTTGGTCATTTGGCCTGATATCTCCTTATGTCACTCGTCAGATGTCAGATTTTGTTTGATAATGTCCCTGCGAATCACTGTGGGACATTTTCTACATTAGAAGCACTGTATGAACACAAGCTGAAGTTGCATTGTTGGCCTGATCCTTTTGTTTAAAGAGGGGCCTGTAATGTGGTTTGAAGCTGTGATCTTCTCACTGGAAATCCAGCATTATGATTGTGACTTCCTCTCTGACGGTGTGACATTGTGCCGAAATCTCTCCATGGTATGCAGCACTTGCAAGCAATAAAGCATACCCCATGGTATTTGGAAGGCAATTGAAAACATGTGGCTGGAAATATTTGTGGAAGTTGTTCCAAATATAGCTTGATAATGCTGGCAGGTGAAACCTGGGGAAATATCAGATTTCGTTGAAACACAATAATTGCTCTTAAAAAAAAAATTAGCAATAATTGCTAAATCTTTATTTTTTTACCAAAATCACCATTGGTTTAACATGAAGTTGCCAACCATAGTAACCAGTTTTATGGTATTCCGTACTTACTGCCTTATTGGGGGTGTGATCCTCTTTAAAAACTGGGCTATTTATGTCAGACAGCTAGTTTTTATTTCTTTAAACCCATTCACATAGTTCAGTTCTGTTGAAATGATGGAGTGCCAGAGCTGATTAGCTACAGTGGCTCTTGGCCATGTTCACAGGTCACTGCTGAGACTGCTTGTAGTTAGTATCAGTGAAGATTCTCTTTTAACATGGTTATAGTCCTGATATTAGTTAAGATGACAGTACTGAAACAGCTGTTCATGTAAAGTGCAGGTATCCTGAATGGGAATACCCCTTCCATGCAAAGCTTCACCAACTCACTCACCACCCATGAAACCACTGATTCTGCTTTGGTGATTTAACTAATTAGGAATTTCTCCCACTAGTCTCAACTTCATAAATCGAATGATTCAAGTTGACTGACAGTTGCACTGGGCTCAGCCAATGTCAAACTCAACTCCATTGAACAAAACAGATTGACTGCCTTATTGTACCAGGATGTTAAGCCTAAACTATCAATCAGCATATAAGCCCATACCAGGCGAGTATGACCATCTAGTCTATCCTAGTCTAAGTTAGCATCTAGACATGACAATGTTGTTCCTTTTTGCTTGAGTACCAACATTTGCTGTGGGAATTGGGGTTTCTGTCAGTGGTGTATGACACCCATATTCAAGCAAACACCAAGTCCCATACACCCATCACCCACTGTGCTCGCTGACTGCAGAGACTCCTGATCCAGTAACACCTCAATTGTAAAATTCTCATCCTTGTTTTCAAACCCATTGATGGCCTCATCCTTCCCTAGCTCTATAACCTCCTCCAATCCTGCAGCCACCCAGATCTCTGCACTCTTCCAGTTCTGGCTTGTTGTGCCCCACAATTGCTGAGGGTGCCTTCAGATGCCTGGATCCAAAGTTTTGGAAATCATTTCCTAAATTTCTTTGCCTCTCTAACAATCTCTTCTCCCTTAAGATGTTCCTTAAAATATACATCTATGACCAAGCTTTTGGTCAGTTGTCCAAATGTCTCACTATGTGGCCTGGCATCAACTTCCTTTGATGACACTCCAGTGAATTGCCTTGAGATACTTTAAGATGTTAAAGGCACCTTATAAATGTGAGTTGTTGTTGTGCCTCCCGGAAGAAAAAGATGGTGTACCCTGGGTGATGTTAGTGTAGAAGAATTCCCCCAATATTGTTCCAGTTCTGAAGCATTTACATTTTTTAAAAATCTCATCTGCCTTTTAACCAAATAATTGATTGAAAGGAAGAGATCGGCCAATTGGAACTCAGCTAATAATCGGGAGCAGGTAATGCCATCTAGAGGACATGTAGACTGTGCACTGACATGGGGTACATCTGTGAGGGCACATGAGAAGAGTTTCAGAAGGGTAGAAATATGGAGATGAAAATTTCAAGTTGCTGTTACACTGACCAAACTGAGGCCTGGCAGACAGCAATTTCGATTTGCAGAGTGAGTATTGTAGCAGCTTGCAGAGCCAGGACAAGATGGAAGATTTAGGCCCAAAATGGACTGTTGAAAACAGGAGAGAAGTCGGGATATGAACTGTTTGTGGGGTGTGCATGGGAGGTAGGGGCGAGATAAAGGAGTGGCCTTTGTGGCACTCTCACTAAGAAAAAGTTTGGGAAGCACAGGGGTAGATAAATAGAGGACACAATCTAAAAGTTAGAGCCAGGTCTTTCAGGAGTGAAGATAGGAAAGATTTCTACATGATAAGGGTGGTAGAATTATGGAACTCTCTCTCTCTCTCTCTCTCTCTCACAAATGGCAGTCAATGGTTTGTTTTAAATATGAGATTAATAGATTTTTCTTAGGTAGTGGTATTAAGGGATATGGGGCGAAGGTGGGTATATGGTGATAGGTCACAGATCAACCATGATCTCATTGAATAGTGGAACAGGACTCGAGGAGCTAAATGGCCACTCCTGTTCCTATGCTATAAAACAGTGAATCATCCAGTCTGCCCTCTGCTCCGATAGTCCTGATATGAAATAGACTCACCAAGTTGAAATTTGCACAGCAGAGCAGCTTGCAATCTCATTCCAACAGCATCAAGAGATTTTGCATTTTATAAACGCACACTGTAGTGTGATGCTGAGACGTGACTAGCCATAACACAGGTATTTTGGCCTGACCTTCAAGATATTTCTTTTTCAGGAAGTTGTATTTGTCTCGGCAACTGGTGGCGGAAACCACAAAGCATTTAATTAACCCTTGCTGCAGCATGAGCCCTTAATTTTTATTCAAGCCCAGGCTGCTGGCAACTCCACCAAGAGCATTTGTCCAGAGGTAGCACTTGACTATTTAATACTAGAAAAATTATGTTAGAGACTGACCTGCTCGCATCAGTGAGAGAACCTATATTTCCTATATTGCAAAATGGCCAGCTCAGGAAGACAGTAACTTCTCTGACAGGCCAAAGATTAGGAGGAATATCAATGATTTCTCTGCGCTCAATAGCGCACAGTTTGTTTATTTTCTTCCCCTCCCTCATTTGTTGTTGCTACAGCTGTATCTGTTTGAGGTTGAATAATTGCTGAAATTAATCTTTCCTGAAGCATTTGATGTGGCGTGAAGTGTAGGCAACTCCTCCCAGGACAGCTGTCCAGCCTGAATGGACTGTGTGCAACTTCAGTCTTTGTGACCCAGCGTTCAGCTTCAAACCCATGCCGTACATTCAGGACAGCTCTGTAATGTTGCCTGCCTCCACCCCTACTTAATGCCACTGCCTCCAAACACCTTTATCCACATTTCCTGTCTCTCCTGACTCGGCCCTTTCCCACTCCCTCCATCTGGTTTCTTGACTGCCACTTTCCACAACCTCCAGGAAACCCAGAATTCTGTCTCCTGCATTTAATGAGAGGTTTTTTTCTCTCCCATCGCCCCTTACTCACTTTCTTATCCAAATATGTTACCCGATTAAAGCAATTGAAGTACACCGCTCTTAAGTGGTCTCACCAATAATTTGGCTCATAATTTAGTGTTGTGTCTGAAAGAGGAAGCTCCACACATAGCAGATTTACGGTAGATAGTTTGGATAAGAAGTGTTCTGTTGCCCTCTGCTGGCTGAACACAAAATAGTCTTCAACATTTTTGTATTTTTAAAAAAAACTGAAGTGACCAAGCAACATTATCCAACTCACTGACTGCTCAACAAGTTAAAACTATCCATTCAGTACCAGGGATTTATTGGATATAATTACTTGGCTAGGGTGTGATCATGTAAGCCTGTCGTGAGTTACAAATTGTGTTTATTGTTTTAGACAACAGTAGATTTACTAAACAATTACTTGTGTAAAACTAATTTGTGTTACAGTAAGTGCATTTTTATATGTGAAGATATACATATTGGCAGTTCCTTCTCAATTGATTTTTCAATTAGTTTATAAAATCCATGCTTTGCTTCCTAGTTTCAGGCGCAAAACAAATAATTACATGGGTATTTTTTTCTTACAGCTTTTTAGACAGAATTGACCAAGTCCGACAAAACGATTACTCCCCATCAGATCAGGTAAGTGACTTAACTAAAGGAGATGCACAGTATAATAGATGCAGTCTGCTCTGGATTCTCTTTTGTACCATAATGATAGAAAATACCGTATATACTCGCGTTATAGTCGAATTTTTGAGATGCCAGAAGTTATAGCTCAACTTTTACACAGGCTTACTTCCTGGAATATTTTCCAGTGTTTATGGATTTACCTATTAACAGGCTGCCTCAGTTAATTGCTGTTCATCCATTTCTTTGCAGTTTGCCTTGCTTAAATTTAAAACCTTAGCTCGTGATTTTTGCTTCTCCCTCCCTAACATCAATTTCAATCATATCATGGTCACGCTTTGCAAGATGCACCATTGCCCTCAGACTGTTAACTAATTGTGGTTCATTATTCATCACCATATCAAGAATGGCTTGTTCTCTTGTCGGTTCTTAAACATATTCTAGAAAACTGTCTGGATTACATTATATATTATAAAATTCATTGCCTTTACTATCGCTGCCTGAAAGTGTGGTAGAGGCAGAAACCCTCATAACATTTAAGAAGTATTTGGATGTGCACTTGCGATGCCATGGAATACAAGGCTATGGGCCGAGTGCTGGAAAATGGGATTAGAATAATTAGGTACTTGTTTGACCAGTGCAGACTCAATGGGCCGAAGGGCCTTTTTCTGTGCTGTAGACCTCTATGACTCTATGGTTGTTCTGCTTCAACTCATCATGAAAATTAACATCTCTTGTCTTTGCTACGTGCTTCCCAGATCTCCATACTTATAATCCCCAAAATCCCTCCCCTCCCCAACTACCAGAGACTAGTATCTGAAGGTCTGTAGACAACACCAACCAGAGTCTTGCGTTCTTTGATTTTACTCATGGTCTTTCAGCTTCTCTGAAACCCCTTTCTACTTCTGCAATTTTGCCACTTATCAATATTGCTACTTCTCCTTCTTTACCAACTTCCCTGTCTTTTCTAAAAATCTTACAGCCTGGTAATGAGGATGATATGGTGCGTATGGACTTCCAAAAGGCATTTGATAAAGTGCCACAACATAATCTTACCAGTACTGTTAAAGCACATGGAATTAAAGGGACAGTGGCAACATGAATATGAAGTAGGTTGAGTGACAGGAAAAAGAGTCATAGTGAACAGTTATTTTTTGGATTGGAGCACAGCATACTTTGGGATTCCTCAGGGTTGATTCAGGGTTGCATTTTTTCCTGCCTGAGAGTATAGTAGAGGCAGGTTCAATCAAAGCATTCAAGAAGGAATTGATTTATTATTGGAAGAGAAGAATGTGCAGGGCTTCGGAGAGAAGGCAGGATGTGACTTTACGTGAATTGCTCATTCAAAGGCCCAGAATGGACACGATGGTTATGACATGTCCATAATAGAATAACGTGTTGGTCCCCTTGAATCATTCTTATCCTCCACACTGTCTTTTTTTAACTACCCTGAAGAATGTCTGCCTTTTGATTTTTGCAACCTTCCTCACTGCAACCAGTGTTCTCTTCATTATCAGATCTCTTGTCCTTTCTGTTTCTGTGTGAGTTTGCAAACAATGATCTGCTGCTGCTCATGTTTAAGAGACATGAAACCTTATCATCATCTAGTTGGGACTTTATTCCTAAAGGGGACACCGTTTTTAAATTCTTCCATTAACTTTATCTGTTTGAGGTTTTCAAAATCTGGCTCAATCTTTATAGCCCGATACCACCTATGAAATATCATTTCCTTTTCCCTAGAGATTTCAACCAAAGCCTGATTCTGTTTCATCTTCAAATTTCTAAAGTGTTCCCTGTAAGCTTCGGGCACTAACTCATATGCATTGAGAATGGCATTCTTCACTCTATCATAATCACTAGATTGCACTGTATCATAATCCTATGTCTGAAAATGACGAATACACTCCTAACGCTTTCCCAACAAACACATTTTGCAACAAGACTATCCAGCTTTCCTTTGGCCATCGTAACAATTTTCTCAAATGACACAAAATTCAGTTCAACTCCTTCCTCACTGAATTTAGGCACTGGGTGAAATTCCCTGCCAAATCAAAACAAGGACTTGGTTCAACTCCTCATCAAGTTTCCCTGCTACTGCCTGTAATCCATTTGATCTCTTTGACGAGATCAAATTTCCTTGCTTCCTTTTGTTTCTGGAATTCAAGTGGGCTGGGAGGGAGGCGGGCACAGGCAGAAGCACAGCCAATCGCCGCCCGCAATTGGCTGCACGCCGCCACTTTACGTGGGCGGGCCAATTAAAGCCCGCCCAGCGTGACATGTATTCGGATGCGCTGAACGTTCCCTGTGCGGGCAGGGTGGGGAGAGGAGGGAGAGTCGCACAAATGCGCAACAGAGCACAGAAATCTCTCTCTGACGCAGGGAGCTGTCTCAGGGAGATTTGCTTGATTATGAAGAATTGAAATAAAAAAAATATTCAGACCTGTCCCCGCATGTGACAGTGTCACATGAGCTGGGACATGTCAATGAATATTAATAAAATTTTTATTCAATTTATAAAGCTTTCGTGAAGTCTCATCCCGCCCGTGGATGAGGTTCTGTGATAAATGTGAAGGCCACCTGGGCTCTTCGCCTGTCCGCCAACCTTAAGCTTGGACAGGCAGCCCAGGCAATCGGCTTAATTAGATTTTTTAACGGCCTTAACAGACCTTTAACAGTTCTGCGGGCGCGCAGCCTACTCTGGTTTGCGCCCGCCGAACTGAAGATCGGAATGGCGCACGGTGACATCAGGATGCACGCCCAACATCACCACGCATCACTTTATGCGCCGACCAGAAAATTCGGGCGGGCCAAGGTTTTCCCCTTCTAATTTTTCTTTTTCTCTTTTCCTTCCTATTGGAAACGCAAGGTTTTCCTGCTCTTTGAAACTCTCTCTTTCTTTTTCTTCACTTCGGAATTCTAATTCAAGTTTTCACATTTCTCTTTAGAGGCCACTGCCTTTAAATTGACCTTGTTAACCATTGCAGGGCATTGACAGACGGGTCCCCTTTTTTGAGAAACACTTCAGCAATAGACGTGGCGGTGTTAACATTTTAATGAATACAGAAAAAGCAACTGTGAAATCCTGTTAGGTTAAATTCTGGCAAATTCCAGCGTACCTGTTTCAGCCTCTAGATTTGTATCCCGCAAGAGCCCCCCAATTTGTTACGATCCCTGCGGAGGCCGATAAAGTTGTTAAGGATATGTGAGTTCCCAGTGGCCAACTTTAAGGAATTGCAAAACAAGATTTCAAATTTTAAGGCTTTTACTTTAACAAACAAACTAAAAGCAACATTGACTAAACACAACTTGGTAGGCAACTACTGCTCTAAAGTACGGAAAATATATCCACCCTTTAACTTTTTAACATGAGCAAAAACACCACGCCACAGTTATGTTTCACTGCCTGCACTCTGAAAAATTGTAGAATGTTTACAGGAACCAGTCTAACATCACTCCAAGCTTCCAATGGGTTCACTTCTCCCCATTTCACTGAGTCATAACATCAAGTGACCGTCGAAACATGGGAAATAGGAGCAGGTGTAGGCCACTCAGCCCCTTCAGTCTGCTCTGCCATTCAGTATGATCATGGCTGATCCTCTGTGTCAATGTAATACTCCCACTCTCTCCCTATACCCCTTGAAGCCTTTAGTGTCGAGAAATCTATTTCCTCCTTAGATATATTCAGTGACATGACTTCCACAGCCTTCTGTGGTAGAAAATTCCACAGGTTCACCACCCTATGAATGAAGAAATTTCTGCTCATCTCAGTCCTAAATGGCCTACCCCATATCCTGGGTCTGTGACCCCTTGTTCTAGACGCCCCAGTCAAGGGAAACATTATCCCTGCATCCCGTCTGTCCAGCCCTGTCAGAATTTTATACGTTTCAATGAGATCCCCTCTCATTCTTCTAAACTCCAGTGAATACAGGCCTAGTCAACCCAATCTCTCCTCATACGACAATCCTGCCATCCCAGGAATCAGTCTGGTGAGCCTTTGCTGCCCTCTGTATGGCAAGTATATCCTGTCTTTGGTAAGGAGACACAATCCTCCAGGAGTGGTTTCACCAAGACCCTGTACATCTGATCTGCAGTCAGACATTTTTGCTCCTGTACTCAAGTCCTCTTGCAATGAAGGCCAAAATTCCGTTTGCCTTCCTAACTGCTTGCTGCACCTGCATGCTTGTTTTCAGTGACAGGTGTACAAGGACACCCAGGTCCCTTTGTACATCAACATTTCCCAATCTATCGCCATTTAAATAATACTCTGCCATTCTGTTTTTCTACTGAAGTGGATAACTTCACACTTATCCAAATTATACTGCATCTGCCATGTATTTGCCCACTCACTCAACCTGTCTAAATCACCTTGAAGTCTCTTTACACCCTCTTCACCACTCAGATTCCCACCTAGTTTTATGTTATCAGCAAACTAGGAAATATTACATTTGGTTCCCTCATCCAAATCATTGATATGTATTATGAATAGCTGGGGCCCAAGCACCAATCCCTGTGATACCCCACTATTCACAGCCTGTCACTCTAAAAAAGGCCCATTTATTCCTACTCTCTGTTTCCTGTCTGCTAAGCAATTCTCAATCCATGCCAATATATTACCCCCCCCCCCAATCCCATGCGCTTTAATTTTGCACACTAACCTCTTAATGTGGGACTTTATCAAAAGCTTTCTGAAAATCCAAACACACCACATCCGCTGGTTCTTTGTTACCTATTCTACGAGTTATATCATCAAAAAACTCCAGTAGGTTTATCAAGCATGATTTCTCTTTCATAAATCCATGCTGACTTTATCTAATCCCGTTGATATTTTCTAAGTGTCTTGTTATCACATCCTTTATAATAGACTCTAGCATTTTCCCTACTACTGATGTTAGGCTAACTGGTCTGTAATTCCTTGATTTCTCCTCCTTTTTTAAGTAGTGGCCACATTTGCCACCCTCTAATCTGCCAGGACTGTTCCAGAATCTACAGAATTTTGGAAGATGACAACCAACACATCCACTATTTCCATGGCCACCTCCTTTAGTATATCCCTGGGATGTAGATTTTCAGGCCCTGGGGATTTATCGGATTTCAGTCCCATTTATTTCTCCAGCAGTTTTGTTTTAGTAATACTAATTTCCTTCAATTCCTCCTCCTCACTAGACCCTCTCAGTTTCCGGAAAAGCCTCAAACAGGCCTGCTCCGTGATTCTTTCCCCACAGCCACGCCAGGACAAATCTTAGACCTTATATTGTCACAGGATGCATTTCTTTGACCATGGACCATCTTCCCTCCTGCATTCTGCCTGGCTGTCCACAGAAAAGACGCACACTGCCCTCTGCTGACAAAACTAGCTTTTCTCAGGTGCAAGCATTTTGCACCTTGTTCTTAGTAACTCTTGAATTGGGGTCCCCAGTTCCCATGTAACTAAGCCACCTGGCCTGAACTCATAACAGATCATATGACTCTCTTCCCTTAAAGATAACAATCTTCTAAACTTTGTATTCGTAGCAAGGGATATAGAAGAAAGGAGGATAGCTAGAGTTAAGGTACATGATGTGGTGGAATAGTGGGTCTGGTCAGGTGGGCAGCAAATGGAATTCAACCCAGAGAAGTGTGAGATGATGCATTTGGGGTGGCCAAACAAGGCAAAGGAAATAAGCAATTAATGGGAGAATCCAGAGGGGTGTAGAGGAAGTGAGGGACGTTGGAGTGAATGTCCACGGATCCCTGAAGATGATAGGACAGGCCGATAAGGTGGTTAAAAACGCATATGGAAACCTGTTCTTTATTAGCCGAGGTATAGAATATAAGAGCAGGGAGGTTATGCTGGAACTGTTTGAATGACTAGTTAGGCCACAACTTGAGTGCTATGTGCAGTTCTTGTCACCTCATTACAGAAAGGATGTATTTGCACTAGAGAGGCTACAGAGGAGATCCACAAGGATGTTGCCAGGACTAGAAAATTGCATCTATGAAGGAAGGTTGAATAGGCTGGGGTTGTTCTCCTTGGACCAGAGGAGCCAAGGGGAGATTTGATTGACAGGCTTGGATAGAGTGGATGGGAAGAGCCTATTTACTTTAGCAGAGAGGTCAGTGACTTGGGGCAGAGAATTAAAGTGATTGGTAGAAGGATTAGAGGGGAGATGAGGAAAAATATTTTCACCCAGAGGCTTGTGGGGGTCTGGAACTCACTGCCTGCAAGGGTAGAAGAGACAGAAACCCTCAACTCATTTAAGAGGTGTCTGGATAGGCAGCTCAAGTGCCGTAAGCTGCAGGGCTACAGACCAATTGCTGGAAAGTGGGGTTAGGCTGAGTGGCTCATTTCTCAGCTGGTGCAGATCTTGATGGGATAAGTGGCCTCTTCCTGTGCCATAAACATTCTATGATTCTATAAGGTACTACATTTAATTATAGTGTATCATGTGTTGCAGAATTGGCTGTGCACTAATTTGAGGGTAATAGTGCTGAGATACAAGCTGTTCTTCCCTCACCATCTTGAATTATTCATGTCCTTTACCTTCCTCATTAGAGGTCTATACTTAGGCCAATTTACTCATTTCAAAATTTACAAACTACTTGATTCTTTGTTTGCTGAATCTCATTCGTGTCCCTGTTCTCTCTCCTTTTTTGCCTAACTCCCTCTCCCAGTATTTCCCCCCCCCTCCCCCTCCTAGCTCCCCCTCCCCTCACCCCCTCCTGGCAGCACTCAGCACCACTAATCGGACGGTGAATTTGCCACCTGTCCAATTAGGGCATCTGAATACGAAGATAGCATTACATGAGCAACACAAGCATGGGTCGGGACCCAGAGATTATCCAGGTGTGGGGTTGCCCTCTGGAGTGAAAGTCTCCGTCAAGATCTCTGTACAATAAAATGGGCACAGAAGCACCCCCCCCCAAATAACCTGAGACTCCTTGACTCCCTTGTCTATCAAGTGACCTGACGGTGATCTTTAAAATTATGAATAGGTTGGACAGGTAGATGTGGAGAGAATTTTTCCACTTGCGAGTGAATCCAGAACTAGTGGCCATAACCACAAAACGGTCACTAACAAATGTAGCAGGGAAATAAAGAGAAATTACTTTTCTGAGGGAGTGGTTTGAATTTGGAATTCATTCCAATAGGCAAACCACCTCGGTGTTTCCAAAAGGAAACTAGGCAAGCACACGAACGAAAAGACAATAGAAAGATTATTTTTATTCATTCGTGGGCTAGGCCAGCATTTATTGCCCATTCCTAACTGCCTTTGTTCAGAGGGCAGTTAAGAATCAACCACATTAGTGGATCTGGAGTCACATGTAGGCCAGACCAGGTAAGGACAGCAGATTCCCTTCCCTAAAGGACATTAGTGAACCATAGAAAAGTTACAGCACAGAAGGGAGGCCATACGGCCCATCTTGTCCATGCCAGCCTGAGGACAGCCAGGTGCCCTTTCTAATCCCCCCTTCCTGCACCCGGCCCATAGCCCTGCAGCTTACAGCACTTAAGGTGCAGATCCAGTTACTTTTTAAAAGAGTTTAAAGTTTCTGCCTCTACCATCAACCAGATGGGTTTTTATGACAATCAACAATGGTTTCATGGTCATCGTCAGACTTCCCCAATTCCAGATTTTTAATGAATTCACATTTCACCATCTGCCGTGGTGGGATTCAAACCTGGGTGCCCCGAGCATTACCCTGGGTCTCTGGAACACTAGCCCAGTGACAATACCTCTATGCCTCCGCCTCCCCCCACGGAATAGAAAGATATGCTGAAAGACTGAGATGAGATAAATGGTATAGTTGGAGAATCACATGGAATATAAACACCAGCACAGACTAGTTGAGCCGAATGGTCTGTTTCTGTGCTGTGTATTCTACATAATAATAGATTGGCTGAGAGAAGTTGTGAGTGGCAAGAGCAGGTCATTCCCAGCATCTACAGTCTGAGAAGATTAGTGATTATGATCTGGGTTATTGACCCGATCTCTTTCCATTTGCTCCACTATTCTTTTTCTCACACTTTTTAACAATGTGCATTTTGCCTTCCACCCCCTTTGGTTTAAATCCACATTCACTTCAAAGTGAGCTTTGCCTGAGTTTGGCTACTTGGGAGTTTTTCAATGACCTTAGTAGCATGAAAGCCCATGGGTATGGCACGTCCAAAGAATTTTTGCAAGAATGATATCAGACCCAAGAAGTTAAACCTATCGAGAAAGATTGAGCAAGCTGGGGCTCTTTTCTCTAGAAAGAAGAAGACTGAGGGGATGACCTAATAGAGACTTTCACAATTATGAAAAGGTTTGATGGGATAAACCTGGAGGAGAGGTCTCCACATGTGGGGGAGACCAAAACTATGGCCTGAATTTTTCAGTCAGCAGGCAGGCTCGGTGGGAGTGACCGGGGACAGTTGTGGAGCCGCTCGCGATCAGCTGTGCGCCGCCATTTTACACGGGCGGGCCAGTTAAGGCCCACTCAGCGTACTACGCGAGCGGTAGTGGCCGCTACCTATGCGGTCGGGGGGAGGAAAGAGAGTCGGCGCCAGCGTTCTTCCGCACATGCTTCAATATCCCTGAGGCACGGAGCTGTGTCACATGAGATGGGACTTTTTTTTATATTTCAGAAAAATTTTTCTGTAATTAATTAACAGCTTTAGGAAACCACATCCTGCTTGTGGGTGAGGTTTCCTAAAAAAAAAACATAAAGGCCGCTTGGCCTTTTTGCCTGCCCACCAACCTTAAGCGTAAACAATGACACTAATTAATTAGTCAATGGCCTTAATAGGCCTATCAGTTATCGGCGGCTGCGCAGTCAACTCCGGCACGCAACCCGCCGAATGAATCATCGTGAGACTGCACGATGACATTGTGACACACGCCTGACATCATCACGCGTCATTTTAGGCGCCGGCATGTCGGGCCTGCCCCCGCATGCTGACTGGAAAAATTCAGGCCAATGGTTCAGAAATATAAGAGTTCAGAATTCAGATAATTCATAAGAAACTTCTTTACCCAAAGAGTGGTGCGAATGTGGAACTCGCTTCCACCGAGGGGAGACAGCGGCATATTGGTAATGTCACTGGACTAGTATTCTAATGTCCTGGGGTCACGGCAGCTGGTGGAATTTAAATTTAATTAATCAATTCAGTTCTTTAATAAAACATCTGGAATTGAAAGCTAGTGGTGCGAAGAAAATATTATCGATTGTCCCAAAAACACACCTGGTTCACAAATATCCTTTTAGGGAAGGAAATCTGCTTTTCTTACCCGGTTTGGCTTACATGTAACTACAGACCCACAACTATGTGGTTGACTCTTAACTGCCCTCTGAAATTTTTTTTTTGTTGAAAAAGTACTTTGTTCATAAAATATCTGGAAGAACATTACAAAACATTTCTAAATCACCATCACAAAAAGTATAATCAGATTCAACTTTTACACATGGATCACAAGGTGCTTCAATACAATCAATGAATATTGCAATCATTTCAATATGGTCATTACAGACAGTCAAACAGTGCAATGGTATTGGAGTTATCAACATAGATCATGTTGCACTCTGAGGTGCTTCAATCCAATTATAATACAATTAGTATTCAATGCATACATTCATTGTGAGCTGTACAGCCGGGGGTCTATACAATTCCCAGCCCCTCGGTGCACTATGGCAGAAAGGTCTTAGACAGTGACCTTTCCCCATTGCGGCTTTGCAGCCGCTGCCCTAAGCTTTAGTGTGTTCCTCAGCATGTAGTCCTGGACCTTGGAATGTGCCAGTCTGCAACGCTCAGTCGGGGACAACTCTTTGCACCAGAAGACCAACAAGTTTCGGGCAGACCAAAGAGCATCTTTCACTAAGTTGATGATCCTCCAGCTGCAGTTGATGTTTGTCTCGGTGTGTGTCCCTGGGAACAGCCCATAGACCACAGAGTCCTGTGTAACAGAAGTGCTCGGGATGAATCTCGACAGAAACCACTGCATCTCTCTCCAGACCTTCTTTGCAAAAGCACAATCCACAAGGAGGTGAACAACCCCCTCAAGGGCAATGTGCCAAGGGGGTGAGACACCTGGCATGTTGGAAGGATCTGACGAGGAGGGCCTTTCTCACCACCAGCCAAGCTAAATCTTGGTGCTTGTTGGAAAGTTCTGGCGATGAGGCATTCTGCCAAATGACTTTGACAGTCTGCTTGCGGAACCAACAGGATCCACCATCTCCTTTTCTCGCAGGGCCTCTAAGACGTTACATGCCGGCCACTGGCTGATGGACTTGTGGTCAAAGGTGCTTCTCTGCATAAATTTTTCCGCGAGAGACAGGTGGTACAGCACGGTCTGAAACGACCTAGCAAGCCTCTCAGTTGTGCCAAACCGCTATTGAAAAGTCAGTGCTGGATCAATATCCTGGAACTCTCCTCCCAACAGCATTGTGGGTGTACCTGCGCTACAGGTGTTCAAGAAGGCCACTCATCACCACCTTCGCAAGGGTAGTTGGGGATGGTCAACAAATGCTGGCCTTGCCAGCAACATTCACCTCCCAACAAATAACAAAAACCTGGATTAGTTGACATGATTAGCATAATTGTATTCATTGGAAAGCTGAATAAACACATGAGAGAGAAAGGAATAGAATAATATGGTGATGGGGTTAGGTGGAGAGACTCATGAGGGGAATAAACACCAGCATTTCAGTCTATTAGATATACAATAAAGACCAAAAATAACACACTATCATCAATCCTGTTCAGGTGAAGCTTTGTGTAGAGGAGTGCGTCACCATAATTTCATCTAGCTTTGCTTTGTTGCACAGATATTGTGGTAGCATTTTTCTCAGCCAGAAATACTTATGAATACCCTTCTTCTCCTTTCCACCAGGATTTGCTCCGATGCAGGGTTTTGACATCAGGGATTTTTGAGACAAGATTTCAAGTTGACAAAGTAAATTTTCAGTGAGTATTGTTTTTAAGATCACTCCTATAATTTCACTGCCACAAGGTTCTGACAACTTCTCTGGTGACAATTCCTTCAACCAAAATGTAAAGAAAATATTGAGGGAGGGAAAACCCAACCTAGAAGGAACTCAAACAAAAACAGAAAATGCTGGAAAAACTCGACAGGTCTGACACCATCCATGAAGAGAGAAACAGAGTTGCCGTTTTGAGTCCAAATGACTTCTTCAGAGCCTTCTGCAGGTCGTACGGACTCCAAACGTCAACTGTTTCTCTCTTCACAGATTCTGTCAGAGTTTTTCCAGCATTTTCTGTTTGTGTTTCAGATTTCCTGCATCCGCAGTATTTTGCTTTCATCTAGAAGGAACTCTAATGGTCTAGCCTTTTAAAGAGGTTTTGCACTGTTGGTGGGATTGTTTTACTGAAGACCCTTACAGTAATCATTAGTGATGGACATCAAATGCTGGGGGAACCAGCCACGCCCACACCCCATGAAAGAATTTTTAAAAAGACGGCCTAGACTGACACTTGAATGCAGAACTGAGGTATTGACAATGATGTCTTTCGAATGAGATGTTAAACTCTGTCTGCCTACCCAGGCAGAGATAACAGATCGCATACTGCTATCCAGTGAACAAAGAATTCTTCAGTGACCTGACCAACAAAGCTCCCTCATCCTAATATCACAAAAAAGATGTATATTATCTGATTTTTCATTCAGTTGCTGTGCATGCAAACTGACTGCCACCTTTGCCTCCACTGCAGTAACTTTGTTTCAACTGAGTGGTTGAAAAGTGCTTTGAGATGTTCTGTTCAAATCCAAGTTATTTTAATGATTCCTGTTGAAGGAGTACTGAAATTCCACCCATTTACTTTTGTGAATTTACAGTATTCAATGAAGCCACCTTTATTCATTACTTCACATTGTTTGTACTCTTCTCAAACTCCTCTCCTGGCACTGGTTCCCATTTTTCTTGGTCATGGGTGACAGATGTTGTCATGCGCTGACTTTGCGGTCTCTTTGAAGACTTGAGGTGCTAATTGAGAGGTACATGTTATAATTATTTCCTGGTAAAGGGTAAGGGCTATATCCAAGAAGGATACTGCAGATGTTGGTATGAGAATAGGGAGCAATGCTTAAAATTCCTGACACTGATTGGGATCAATACAGGAACTTAGAAGTTGGAAATGGCTTTGGGGTTCCAAATTGGCTTCCTCAATCAAAGAGGAAACTGTTTAAACAATGCTCTGTGGATTAATTGTGGATAGCATTCAACAGCAAAAGATGATGTGGTGTGTCTCAATTAACAGCTTCTACGTCATTACATAGTCAAGAAAATCATTGCATTATTAAATCACATCAAAGAAAATGTCCTACCATTATCGACAGAAGGTCATTGTAAACTGTTTCGTCGCTCTATTTAACAAGTCACACTTTCTCACACTTCCCCAACCTCTAAACTTTGTATATTTCACTATCTAATATACAGAACAAGACTCCTAACTATGTTATCCTGTCTTTCTTTCCCAGTATGTTTGATGTGGGAGGACAGAGAGATGAACGTAGAAAGTGGATCCAGTGCTTCAATGGTTAGTAATCATGGAGGAGCCTTTAATGTAAGAAAGAGCCCTCAGTTGTTTTCCTGGGTTTCTCACTCTTCCTAATGCTCCACAATTACATGCCTACTGAATTTAGTGCCCACTACTGAATTTAGTGCTCACTACTGAATTTCTTCCTGCCATTTTCTCCCCTTCTTTTTCTTTAGCATGTTGTCACTTTATCAAGTTTACAAAGCCCTGTTCAGATTCCAAAAGGCATCAGGTGATGGCCATTGTCCAATTCTTATTCATAAATTAGCTCATGAATCCATGTACGTTCTGCATGTTGCAGAACTACAGCTGAAAATGCGCAGGGTGTGAATAGCTTGAGGTTTATGTCAAGCACATTGATTTCCATTCCTTACTGAACTGGATTTTCAGGAAGTCCAATTTAGCAAGTAAATTTGCATGGTGCAAAATGCAGATAGGGAAATAAATTATCTGATTGGAAATGAGCAGATTCTCAATTGACACCATTCTGATCCAGGACTTGAGATACTGGTTAGCTACTACCTAAACATTGCTGTCACATAAGGGTAGCTGTTCTAGTAAGTGGCAAAGGAAGGGCTCGTGGAACAATCTGTTTTCTGATGGTTTTTGGGGTTAGATTAAGGACTGATGCCTGCTCACCTCTTAACAAAGCGGCTGGAGGGTCAGCAGATTCAGGCTAGGAGTCAGGGTCAGGGGTCCAGCAGCTGAGTAACTTCTGGAGATGGTGGTGGTCTTGGAACGGGAATACCCCAGGGCAGCAGTGGCACAGATTTGTTCTTGTGCGGCCTGGAGGATCAATTCACCTGACTCCACAAAAATAATTTTGGCAGTTTAGGGGGTCTTATTTTCTTATCTCGTGGGACCCAATTTGCATACTTAAAATGAACCTACCGCCTGAAACATTTGGGCTCTTCAGCCAATCAGCAGTAGGCCTTTGTACAGATGGTGCCATCTGCATAAACAGGATGGTTGTTGAGGCTGTTACAGTGCTGTTCACACCCAATTTTGTGGAGGTATAATCAGTACTGTTTGGGTGTGTCCTTCGAAAGAATAAAGATAAATGAATCAGTTAGTTTGGGGGAGGGGACACAGTGGGGTTGATCTTTCAAGAAGAACAATAAGCCCAATACCTTTTTGATAAAGCACAAAGCAGCCTTCCTGCCTCCTTGCTATATCCATCAATCCCTTTTCTTTTCCTCTCCAAAAACACATTAATTGCCTCTTGAACTCATTGGTCCTTTTTTATTTTTTCATGGGATGTGGCATTGCTGACAAGGGCCAGCATTTGTTGCCCATCCCTAATTGCCCTTCAACTGAGTGCTCCCTGGACCATTTCAAAGGGCAGGTAAGAGTCAACCATATTGCTGTGGTCCTGGAGTCACATGTAGGCCAGACCGGGTAAGGACGGTAGATTTCCTTCCCTAAAGGACATTAGTGAACTAGGTGGATTTTTGCAACAATGGTTTCATGGTCACTGTTACTGAGACTAGTTTTTAATTCCAGATTTATTAATTGACTTTAAATTCCACCAGCTGCCACAGTGGGATTTGAACCCTTGCATGCCCCCCAGAGCATTAGCCTGGGGGCTCTGGATTACTAGTCCAATGACATTACCACTATGCCACCGGCTCCTCTTTTCAGTAGCCTGCTGTGGTAATTGTTGTGAAGTAAACTGCTTTCCTGGGCTGCTGACCTGATATTGTCACGTCTGCAGTGCATTTAAGTTCTGAAGAGTGGTCTTTACTTTAGCACCACAGCAAGCCAGTGCTCAGTTGTAGACGCCTTCGTGGTCATGTTGGGTGTAATCAATATGTTCAGCATGCAGCCTCTGCTGGTAAAGATTGATAATACTTCAGTAAACATAGTCATCATCAGGTTCTGTTGAAGACCAATTGGTTATAACACTAGCATTGGAGGCAATGAAACACGTTCTGTCACCAAAATAAGTTATACATGAATTCAGACATATTTTCTTTTCTGCACTCTAATTCTACTGTCTTCCTCCCTTCCCCTATCCTCTCCCACCCCTACCTTCCGCCTCCCTGGATTGAATTGAATCGTCACAATTGATCGGCCTGCTGCAACTTATCGCATGTAGACGTCACGGCTATTATTTTTGTGGTGGCTAGTAGTAGCTACAACATGGTTATAAGAGAAGACAACAACACCAATCGACTCCGAGAAGCTCTTGATCTCTTCAAAAGCATCTGGAACAACAGGTAAAAAAAAACTTGCCTTTTTGTTTACACATATACTCTATTCATCATTTGGCTGTCAACTTCCAAACCCACGACCACCACCGTCTAGAAGGACAATCGCAGCAGGTAGATGGGAACACCGCCACCTGGAAGCTCCCCTCCAAGTCACTCACCATCCTGCCTTGGCAATATATCACCGTTCCTTCACTGCCGCTGGGTCAAGATCGTGGAACTCCCTTCCTAACAGCACTGTGGGTGGACCTACACCACACGGACTGCAGCGGTTCATGAAGGCAGCTCACTACCACCTTCTCAAGGGCAATTAGGGATGGGCAGTAAATGCTGGCTCAGCCAGCGAAGCCCACATCCCGTGAATGAATTAAAAAAACTTGAAAAACCAGTTTTGACGTTTTCCTGTTAAAAGGATGATTGACGCTCTTTTTTGAAACGCTTAGGGCATGCTTGCTGCGATTTTCATTCTCTCTGGCCAAAGTTTTAACTCAGTGGGCAGGAACGCGCCCAACCCGCTCGAGCGTGAAATGTCGTGCGTTGAGTTCAGGCAAGCGTCCCAACTTCAACACGCAGTCGCGCAATATTTCAGTCAGAGGGCGCACTGCCTTCGAAGGCCATTAAATGATCAATTAAGCTAAATTTTTCACTGCCCGTGCAACCTTACAGTTGGCGGGCAGATGAAAAGGCCAAGCAGCCTTTACACTTTTTAGGAAACCTCACCCATGGGCAGGATGAGGTTTCCTAAAGCAAATAAAAAATAAAATAAAATAAATTTAAAACTTAATTTATAAACATGTCCCTGCTCATGTGAGAGAGTCATATGAGGGGACATGTTTTATTACATTTTTAAGTTCTTTGTCAAGCGCACACTCGCGAGAATGATCAGCATCTGAGGAAGTATAATCACAGCAGGAGAGGAGTGGGGGAGCAATAAACAAATTACGTGATGTAACTCCGGATACTTCAGTTTCTTACATAGAATTTACAGCACAGATCCTGACCCTTAGACGTGCCTTTATGCTGTATGCTCCAGACAAGCCTTTCTCCCGCCCCTCTTCATCTAACCCTAGCAACACATCTTTGTTTGGTATTTAGTGGTCTGTTCTGCTGAGAAGCTGTGATGATTTGGCTGGCTGAGGGCATTACTGTACTGGTACAGTAATGAACTATAATCTCCAAAGGTTAAAAGACAAGACAAAAAATGTACCTTATGTAATACACTTTATAAACACTCTTTTACATCGCTGCAGGACTTGTGACCAATTTCAGGTACAGCATAAAATTTGAAACCTTGAAACAAATATAATGAGAGTTTTGACACCGGGGTGGGGGGTGTGTGTGCGCGCAACGTAGCTGCCTGTAGAGCAGCTTGATGGTGCATGATTTGCCCAAATCCCATCCATTTGCTGCCTATGGAGCAAGCTGTACGTGTGGATGTTTGTTGAGGGGCAGGAACAATGGGCCAGATGGCTTCCCTCTGTGCCTCAAATTCACATTGAGCACAGATAAGAAGTGCAGGGTGAGCAGCAAGTAACTCTTAGGCCATGTTAGATGTGTATGGACGCACTACAGTGTGTGACTGTTACTCAAATCCCAGATAGCACTACACCACCTAAGTAGAATGAGCAGTTTTACTATGTGCTTGCTGTTGTCCCTTTATGTTAGGTGGCTGCGGACCATTTCTGTCATCCTCTTCTTGAACAAGCAAGATCTTCTGGCCGAGAAAGTGTTGGCAGGAAAGTCCAAAATTGAAGACTATTTTCCAGAGTATACACGCTATACTACACCAGATGATGGTAATGCTTTCAGAGACTTATAAATTGTGCAAAGCCTATTTAGGAACAAGGACATAGGAGCAGTAGGAGGCCATTTAGCCCCTTGAGCCTGTTTTCCCATTCAGTGAGATCATGGCTTATCTGTAACCTAACTCCATTCACCGGCCTTGGCTTCCATTCCCTTAATACCCTTGTCTAGCAAAAATCTATCGATCTCAGATTTAAAAATTAACAAATGACCTAGCATTATTACTGAAAAAAGAGACATGCTGTCGAAGCTTTTTGTCTTGCACTCATCAGTACAGATGCAAGAATACCAAATTTTAAAGGGATCAAGAATTTATGCTGCAGAGAATTTATACTGAGAAAAGGGTGCTGATTGGTTTGATGTGGACTCTGATTGGTCAAGGCATTGCCATGGAGAATGCAACTGGGTACCATTAGCTCCGAGCTTTTGTTTAAATTCAGAAAAGGCAAGTGGACTCTGGTCGAGGTGTTGCCATGGGGAATGCACCTATTTTTCCTCTGTATAACCTCTATAAAGTAATTACTCACATGCTCTGATTGCATTTGTAAAGATAAGTATTTTATGGCACAAAGATTGGCCGGGTGATTAACAGTGAGGTTGAGTGTCTTGGGCTACAGGAAGATATAGACAGGATGGTCAAATGGGCAGATAACTAGCAGATGGAATTTAACCCTGATAAGTGAGAGGTGATACACTTTGGAAGGAATAATTTGACAAGGAAGTATTCAATGAACGGCATGGCACTAGGAAGTTCTGAGGAGCAAAGGGACCTTGGCGTGTGTGTCCATAGATCTCTGAAGGCGGAGGGGCATGTTAGTGGGGTGGTGAAAAAGGCATATGGGACACTTTCCTTTATCAGTCGAGGCATAGATTACAAAAGTAGGGAGGTCATGTTGGAGTTGTATAGAACCTTGGTACGGCCACAGCTGGAGTACTGTGTGCAGTTCTGGTCACCACATTATAGGAAGGATGTGAGTGCACTGGAGGGGGTGCAGAGGAGATTCACCAGGATGTTGCCTGGGATGAAACATTTAATTTATGAAGAGAGGTTGGATAGACTTGGGTTGTTTTTGTTGGAGCAAAGAAGACAGTGGCAACCTGATCGAGGTGTACAAGATTATGAAGGGCATGGACATGGTGGATAGGGAGCAGCTGTTCCCCTTAGTTGAAGGGTCAGTCACAAGGGAGCATAAGTTCAAGGTGAGGGGCAGGAGGTTTAGGGGGGAATGTGAGGAAAAACTTTTTTACCCAGAGGGTGGTGACGGTCTGGAATGCACTGCCTGGGAGGGTGGTGGAGGCAGGTTGCCTCACATTCTTTAAAAAGTACCTGGATGAGCACTTGGCACATCATAACATTCAAGGCTATGGGCCAGTGCTGGTAAATGGGATTAGGTAGGTAGGTCAGGTGTTTCTCATGTGTCGGTGCAGACTTGATGGGCCTCTTCTGCACTGTGTGATTCCGTGAAGTGAATTTATTGGTGGCCTATCAGGCCCCTCCCAGTTCATTTATTGTCGGTCAGACCTCCCGCTGTCCCATAGCCCTATCCTGTCCTTCTGACCCATCCTTTTTGTTTTACCCCATGCCCTCGACCTGTTTCCAGCCCCTCTGGGCTGACTGCCCCTTTGAGGCTTTCACTGATAAAGTGCCATCCAATACAGTTTAATAATTTGCATTTATGAGATAGCGTAATCTTAGAACCCCCCTGCCCCACACCTCTCCAAAACAAGGTGCTATAAAAAGGAATACGTCTGATTATTTTTCATTTTAATTTTTGTTAAATGATTCCTACATTCATTTCATTTTTGGAGCCATTCAAAAGTCTGTCAAAGGCTTCAACTCATTGAATGATTTAGTTTGGCGAGTCTTGGCGTGATTGATAGCAAACATTAACAATTAATAAACTGTTTCTTGAACTGAGCTTTTTTTTTAAAAAAAAATTCATTTTTTCTTTGTTTTGGGAATAGCGACTCCAGAACCTGGAGAAGACACGAGAGTGACAAGAGCAAAATATTTTGTACGGGATGAGTTTCTTGTGAGTATTTAATTGAGATCGATGCAGTGTCGGGAAAAAAAATCAATGCGTCAAAGCTGCTGCTCGTGGAACCCGATGGGAAGTTTTACAAAAGCGAAATACTGCAGATGCTGGATGTCTGAAATAAAAACAAAAAGTGCTGGAAATTCTCGGCAGGTCTGGCAGCACCTGTGAAGAGAGAAACAGAGTTAATGGCCAGAATTTTTCCATCGCCGAGTTGGGGAGTGGGGCCCACTTGTCGACGCGGGATGACATTGGGAGGAACCCCCGACGTCATCTCGGTCCATTTAAATCTTCAGGAAGGCGGGGGCACAGCAAGATCAGCTGTCTGCCCGCCAACCTGTCAATGGCCAATTGAGGCCATTGACAGGATAATTAACCCAATTAAAGGACCTGCCCGTCCAACCTTAAGGCTGGCGGGCAGGCCAGGAGTCCCAGCGGGCTTCTGAAAAAATATGAAACCTCTTCCACCAGTAGGATGAGGTTTCATGTCTGTTTTTAAAAACTTTAATAAACTTTATGTAATATTTATTAACATGTCCCATCTCATGTGACATTGTCACATGAGGGGGACATGTTAAATTTTTTTTATTTTGCTATTTTTTTAGGTTGATGAAACTTTCAGCGCTATCCCTGAGACAGACAGCACTTAGTCTCAGGGAGATGTGCGCTCTTTAGTGCGCATACGTGAAAGAGCGCACTCTGACAGTTGGGGAATCCCTTCCCACCACCCCCCCTACTGCACAGGAAGCACATAACGCTTCCTGTTGGTTGGCCCGCTGGGCGGGTCTTAATTGGCCCGCCCACTCAAAATGGCAGCGGGGCCCATTTTGGCGGCGGAGTTTGGCTGCTCGCCCGCCGCCAAGCCGGTGGGGGCACGCCTGCCCATCAAGGGCTAAATTCTGCCCAATGTTTCAGGTCAAGAACTTTTCGTCAGACCCAGGGCTAATTGCCACTTTGAGGTTTTCACTGAACCTCTCTCTCTTTCTCTCTCTCTCCACAGATGCTGCCAGGCCAGCTGAGTATTTCCAGCACTTTCTGTTTTCAGTGGAGAGTTTTACATTTTATTTAATAATTCAAAAACTGATGAGTAATGCCAAAGCCCGTAGTTTGAGAAAAATATAAGAGCATGAACCAAGGTTTTTCGCCCTTTTAATGCTTTAGCTTGCTTCTCCCTTCCTCTCCCTTTAGTTCAAGGTGTATTTTTTGTCTTACCCCTCCCTTCCCTGCAATTTTATCCTCAAACTTTTTTTTGTGGAGTGTCAATGTAATTTGGTTTCATATTTACCTATACCTTTTATATTTTGATCTGGAATGGTACTTTAGGAAACTATAGATAATACAGATCTTAAGTGCCCAATATAACTTGACCAACCCTAAACCCTATAAGATCTCTGTGCTCCTCCTTAATTCCTAAGCACTGGAATTCCCACCCTTAACCTCCCTGCCTCTCTATCTATCTCCCCTCTTTAAGCTGCTCCTGTAAAAGGAATATAGTTTTTTCCTAATATTACTGTGGGATACTGAAGCAAGCTTGTGTGTGTGAATAAATTAAACTAAAGACAGTCAGACTGCAAGGTTTGGATCATCAAAGGGGTTAGGTGTAAGCAGGCATTTTGAAATGGAAATGGACGAGCTAACATTTGCATTTGTAGACAAGCTAAGAGGTTGTTTGAATTTCAGTGGGGTATTAGAAGGTGAGAAGGACAATGGTTGCACCTTGCAGGAGTTCTAGGTAAACAAGCACTGGGGTATCATGGCTTATTGACCCAAAAGCAAAAACAAGATGGAAACATAAAAAATCTTATATTTGGAAGAGTTTGAGTTTCAAAGTTTGAAACAATGAATTTAAAGAATCAAAAGGGAGAAAGTGTATTTAAGGAAAGATTGAAAGCAGAATGAGGAGTGGTCTTGTGAGATCTTGCGAGGTGGCGGTGGCATAGTGGTATTGGCACTGGATTAGTATTTCAGAGACCAGGATAATGCTTGGGGGATCCAGGTTCGAATCCCACCACGCAGATTTTGAATTTGAATTCAGCAAAAAAATCTGGAATTAAAAGTCTAGTGATGACCATGAAACCATTGTCAATCGTTGTAAAAACCCATCTGGTTCACTGATGTCCTTTAGGGAAGGAAATCTGTCATCCTTACCTGGCCTGGCCTACATGTGACTCCAGACCCACAGCAATGTGGTTGCCTCTTAAATGCAATTAGGGATGGGCAATAAATGCTGGGCTAGTCAGTGACGCCCACACCCCATGAACGAATAAAATAAAAGGTGGACTGTGTGAAATAAACCTGTGAAAAAGTAGCCTCTAGCCACCCAATAGAAGTGCTAGTTTGGTCCAGAGTGCAAGGTTTTGTTAAAAACCTTGGCGTTCCATTGCCGAGGGAGAGAGAAGCTGTGAAATACCTCCCTTGTAGCAACAATGGGTGCTTGTGGTAATATTGCTGGATGTTTTATAGATTAAGAATCTATTTGGACTGTTCAATGAAAGGGGTATGTAGTTAGGAGTCTAGTTAAGTAGAAATCTTTTGGGAACTGTTATAAGACTAAGCCTGACTGTGTAACTATAATCTTATGTGTGGAACTTTTCCTTTTGTTAATGAATGTTATCATTTAATCTTTAAGATCTCCAAAGGTGGTAGTGGACTCTTCACTTCTGACTTCAGTGTACATACCTTCTCGTAATAAATACAAATTGCAAAATTGTTGTGTTAGCTTGACCAATTTTACCTTTGGAATTTGGTCAGCCCGGCAATTATTATCTGCCATCTCATTACACTCCTTAAAACCTATCCCTAACGTGTCTCCATGTCAAATTTTGTTTCGTAATGCTACTGTGAAATGCTGTGGGACTATTAACTATGCTAAAGGCTACTGATGTTGTTATAGTGATACAGTAAAGCCTGTGTCATTTTTATTGCTGAAGGATAAGAGGGTAAACATATAATGTTGCAAAGGATACATACACTGTCATTTGTATTTCTGTGCTGAGTAACTTGGCAGCCTGGACATAATCACAGGTGTTGTTTCTTTCTGCAGAGGATCAGCACAGCAAGTGGAGATGGACGGCATTACTGTTACCCTCACTTCACCTGTGCAGTAGACACGGAAAACATCCGCAGAGTATTCAATGACTGTCGAGACATTATTCAAAGGATGCATCTTCGCCAGTATGAACTGTTGTGATGGAGAAACAACTTGAGTTCTTGATTTTTGGACTCCCTGATTCCTTTTTCTTAATGTGCCCGCACAGGGTGGAAGAAATACGAGTGAAGTGTGTCAACTTTGCTCTCTAAACTCCTCCTTCATTCCTTATTTCCTGTGTTTTCCTCTCCATTTTTTGTGCATCACATTCTATCTTTTTTTTAAAAAAACTTCTGCTTTTCCCTCTCTGTGGTTCCACTGAGCCCTCTGGCTACCTCTGTGTCTGACAGACGCCTGAGTACACCTCAGCCTGTCTCCCTGCAGGCTCGTAGCTCTACCGTCTAGTCGTCTCTGCCCTTGGGCAGCACATGATGGCACTACCTTCAGACCTCTCCCTGTCCGGGTTTCTTTTCAACACAACACTTGAGAGTACTTGATGGGGGAAATATATTAGGATGAAAATGCACTTTTTGCATCGGGTAATTAAAAAAAAACTGTCGAGGAAGTTCACACAATGTAGCAGCACCACAATATTTAATAGTTTCACTGTTTTCAGCATTAAGAAATGCAGGGCGGCTGAAAGAAAAGGACCTCATCTTAAGCCAGTGATGGCCAAGAAATAAAAAAAAGAGGCAGGATGTCCAAGTCCTACAAGTAGGAGCAATTTTCTGAGGTCTTGGGGCTATCGAGTCTCACCACATCTTAGATCTTGAACAGAAACTGCTTCGGTCTATACACCTAGGCTGAAAACTATCACACACTAATGTTTGTTCAAGCTGTCCATTATGATCCCTTAGCTTAGATCATGAATGGACAAATAGTCCTACATTTGTTTTTATTTTTGGTTTGTTTTACTGCTGATTATTATCTTGTACAGACTGTAAAATGTATTATTTTGTACAACTTTATTGAAGAAAAATACTTGTAGAAGATCTTTGTGCCTTGATTATGGCTGTACCTGTAAAATGAGCTAAGATGTAAGTATGTTTGATTGCGCTGTACAGCTTTATGTCCAAACCCTGTCTACAGCAGTGGCTGGAGACGGGGAGTTTATCTGTAGAGATTAGTTTTTTTTCTGGTTTATAAAGAAGGAAAATGCTCTTTAGTAAAAGAAAACCTGTATAAATTATGCAAATTAACCACTTACCTTTACAAGAAGAGGTCAGAGGTGACGAGATGTTGCAACATCATGCCTTGTTTTGGATTCTCAGCTTTAACACATCGGAATCCATCCAAGTGTCCAAAATGCAACGTGGAATTATTTCTATGGGAACCAAGGTTTTTTTGCTAGAAGTATACATGTTTGGTAATTCTTCGGTCATTCATAGACCTTCACAAATGCACAGGCATTGTGAATGTGTGAGCACCATTAGATAGGGTCTTAAATCCTTGTACCAACAGCAGCTTTTATTGTGCAAGTAAATAGTAAGAAACGGAAAAAAAAACAACTAAGGTGTAAACCTTTGTGTCTGGCCTAAGAGAATTACATAATGACATTTTTATTTCTCTTTTAATAAAGAGATATGTTAGAAAAGTTTATTTTAAATATTGTAGAATTTGAGATGTGTGAAAATTTCTCAGACTTGAATAATTTATGCAAATCACATTCTCAGAACAAGTTGTGGTACAGTACAGAAAAAAAAAGCAAAAATCGCTGTAGCAATAAGGCATGTCCTTTTTAGTAACTATTACACTGCTTTATATTTTATACCTAGGTGTTTTATGTCTCTGTGAGTATATACTTTTCATGTGTCTGAGATAACTTGTACAATTTGTACAATGTTAAAAAAAAATTACAGTTGCAATAACAGAACCTAGTTAAGTGTTAGTTCTATATTACTTTAAAATGGAGATCTGATTTGAACCACCTTCTTTCCCCCACTGTGTATATCATTTAGAGTTTTATTTTTACATTCTCGATGCTAAATTAACATCTACCTTTGCAAAATCTAACTACATTTATGTGTAGGGAAGACGAGGAGAGACATTCACATCAGGAAAATACAACTCACCATAAAACATCGAGGCAAGCTTTGCACCACATGCTGAGTTTCTATCAATGAATCAGTATGTGATTGTGTTTATTGGTGTAGAGGTGATGAGATATCTTGTCCTCCCGTCTCCAATGCTGTGAAAATTAAATTCTCAAGCTGAGAGATGATTAGATCAATCAAGACAGATGTGAGACAAAAAAATCATAGCTTAACATTTATAATCCACTCTTTTGCAAAACTCTTTAGCACATCCAGAAATTTTAATTTGTATATTTTGAAATCGATAGTATTCTTTTTCTAAGGGTAAATGACAGTTTATCTATTAATTGCAATCAATTTGTTTCAAATCATGTTTGACTAAAATAATTATTGATATGAAATGCACTATTTTAACCCAGTGTACCATAGGAGAAGGTTTTCTCCCTTTGTAACAAAATCCTAAACAAATGATTTATAAGCTTTAGAGTTTAATTTCACAGTGCACAAAGCTGGTGCAGACACGATGGGCTAAGTGGCCTGTTTCTATGCCGTAAACTTTCTATGATTCTTCCCTGCCTTTTGGGAGTTAATAAGCAAAGCAAATTTTTGGAAACGGGGTGCTGCACTTGGTAGTCTTTCTGCACCCTGATCCAGGATTGGAATTAAGAACAGACTTTTGGGATCCAAATCTTGCCTCCCTGATGGCTATAAAGATTCTTTATGTGTGAAATGGGTTTGATTACAGGCTCACGGTCCAGAAATACCCATATACTATTGTCTAGATGGCGCTGTTTTGGGTTTAGGTTAGTTGCTATAGAGGGTAGAGTAGCAGAGGCTTGCTTTTGACAGTGCTACACTTGAGCAGAGAGTGTTCAACACTTCCTCTCCATGACAGTAGTGGAAAAAGGAGTTCTAGGCCTCCAAGCAAAAAAAATTGACACAGATTTCAACATGTGGAATAAATACCTTCTGGTGGATAAGCACTTTACTATTAATTTAAGAATGGGGCTTTGGATCAGGTGATGCTCAAGAAAAGCAAATATCAATTTAAGTGTCAATACTTATACTAAAGTATATTTTTTCAAAATGTTTTTGATGGGTTGAAATAATGAAACCTATGTTATGGGATTCTGATGTCTCTAGAATGACCTATCGCTCTTTAACTCTCTGTGTCAGTAACATATGTCTTCCAGGAAGGCAATGCTTGCTAGGAACGGCACTCACACATACACATGGGCCATTGCTAGCAAGTATTGTGTATTGGGAGCCCTTCATAATTTTGATGAAATCAGATAATATAGGAAGTTGGGATCCAGTTAGCTCCAGCCAGGATAATATCTCTTATCCTCAGTAGTCTATTTTTTTAAAGAGGAAATTAATCTTCATTTAAAAAAAGAGTTTCAAGTTTTATTGTAATGTCATTTCCAAAGGATTGTTTAGGTTTGCTGGTCAGTTATGCAGATTAATAACTTCAAAGATTAGTTCAAGTCATCCGCAGTAGAACCACCCTTTAGGAGAGAGGTTAGTGCTCAGCATATAGAAGGGTCTAAATGTAGATATTCCTGAAAGGATCTTGGATGTGATAAGTTTCAGTGATGAAAACTTCAAACTTTTTCATGTACGAAAGTGAACAATTAATGTCCAAGAGGTATGATTATTTCAATTCTTCCTTTATGAAACGGGGAAACACTTTCAGGAGAGCACCAAAAGTGCATTTTCAGATTGGTAATGAATATAGGGAAAGTACATAAGCTAAGGTGTGTAATTATGTAGAACGAGTTAAATTCTCCAGTGTGACTCAGGACCTTGCCAATCATTAGCAGAGGTTTAGAGATCAAGAGCATCCCGGGTTGAATCCACACTCTTGTGTTCTATTCGATCTTAATAAGGGCATTGCAGTTAGCCTTAGTAAGGAAGAGGAAAATGGTAGCTGAGATTCTTGATCTGATCACACTCCAGAGCCTCCTGCAAGCTGCATGGGCCAGTTGGGTGACGAAGACAGTGAACTAAACTGCTTCCCCTTGTGGATGAGCTGACTACCAACGCACCATGTGAATAATACCAACCATGAAACCATGGACTGAGTAGTGTGGACTTGATGACTGGGTGATGTAATCTTCTTACCTCTGCAGGTAATGTTGTGAGCAAATAGAAGTTAAAACTTGTTAGCCCCTCATTGACCAAGCTGTGCCCAGTTAGAGTCTGGAAGCCTTGTGATTATGGTACCAGACTAGAAACAGTGACCTTGTAAATTCAAATTTCTACCAAGGCAAAATGTGAAATTTATGTTCAGTAAATCTGTTAAATTGTATGCTGGCAGCAGAAAAAAAGGACCATGATCGCTGCTGGCTGGTTGTTTAAAAACCCCAACTTGCTCACCAATGTCCTTCAGGAAAAAAGTCTGCCAGAAATAAGAACAAAAAGTGCTGGAAAATCTCAGCAGGTCTGGCAGCACCTGTGGAGAGAGAGAAACAGAGTTTACATGTTGAGTCCATATGACTTCTTTAGTGATTAGTTGAAGTCATCCACAGCAGGTCTGTCATCTGTTTTGGCCTCCAGCTGGCTCCAGTCCCACTCAAGGTGGCTGTCTCTGAATGTCTTCAGGGCAACTATAGAGGGGCCTTGGAACCATAGTGCATGATGTCTTGTGCATTCCCCCCTTTCATTGACAGCAATGCCTTGAGCCATCCACACCCTAAGCTCTGCCTCTTAAAACCTACCTCTTTTAGTTACCTGGCCTAATACCTCCTCCTTTGGTTCTGTCTCAGTTTTTGTCTGATTACGCTCCTGTGAAGAGCCTTGGGACATTTTCCTACATTAAAGGCTCTATTTATATAACTAACCTCTGAAGAAGAGTCAAAAGGACTCGAAACCTTAACTCTGTTTCTCTCCACAGATGTTGCCAGACCTACAAACATACAAATTAGGAGCAGGAGAAGGCCACTCGGCTCCTCAAGCCTGCTCTGCCATTCAATAAGATCATGGCTGATCTGAATGTAACCTCAACCCCACATTTCTGCCTACTCCCGATAACCTTTCACCCCTTGTTAATCAAGAATCTATCCAGTTCTGCCTTAAAAATATTCAAGACTCTGCTTCCACCACCTTTTGAGAGAGTTCCAAAGATACTCAACCCTAAGAGAAAATAATTTCTCCTTATCTGTGTCTTAAATGAGCAACCCCTTATTTTTAAAGTGACCTCTAGTTCTAGATTCTCCCACAAGAGGAAACATCCTCTCCATATCCACTCTGTCGAGTCCCCTCAGAATCTTAAAAGGTTTCAATTAAGTCACCTCTTACTCTTCTAAGTTCCAGTTGATACAAGCCAAACCTGTGCAGCCTTTCCTCATAACACAACCCACCCATCCATGGTATTAGCCTAGTAAACCTTCTCTAAACTGCCTCTAATGCACTTACATTTTTTTTTAAAATAAGGAAATCAGTACTATACACAATACTCCAGATGTGGTTTCACCAATGCCCTCTATACCTGAAGCATAATCTCCCTGCTTTTGTAATCAAATCTCCTCACAATAAATAACATATTAGCTTTCCTAACTTCTTGCTATATCTGCATACTAACCTTTTGTGGTTCATGCAGGAGGACACCCAGATCCCTCTGAATCTGAGCTCTGCAATCTCTCACCACTTAGCTAATAAGCTTTTTATTCTTCCTGCCAAAATGAATGATTTCACATTTGTCCACATTATACTCCATTTGCCAGATCTTTGCCCACTCAATTAACCTATCTTTTTCACTTTGTAGCCTCCTTATGTCCTCTTCTCAATTTACTTTCCTACCTATCTTTGTGTCATCAACAAATTTATCCACCATTCCTTTGGTCCCTTCATCCAAGTCATTTATATAATTGTAAAAAGTTGAGGCCCCAGCACTAATCACTGTGGCAGACAATTCATCATATCCTGCCTGTCAAAAAAAAGACCCATTTATGCCAAGTC
Organism: Carcharodon carcharias; assembly: GCF_017639515.1. Classification (NCBI taxonomy): domain Eukaryota; kingdom Metazoa; phylum Chordata; class Chondrichthyes; order Lamniformes; family Lamnidae; genus Carcharodon; species Carcharodon carcharias. The sequence continues at coordinate 175,176,400 of NC_054472.1, forward strand.
TCTGCTTCCTGTTAGCCAGCCAATCTTCTTTCAATGCCAATATTACCCCCTACACCATGAACTTTTATTTTCTGCAATAACCTTTGATGTGGCACCTTATCAAATGCTTTCTGGAAATCTAAGTACAGTACATCCACTGGTTCCTCTTTATCCACAGCACATGTGACTCCATCAAAGAACTCCAATAAATTGGTTAAACATGATTTCCCTTTTACAAAAGCATATTGACTCTGAATTTTTAGAAGTGCCCTGCTATAATATCTTTAATAATAGCTTCTAACATTTTCCCTATGACAGATGTTAGGCTAACTGGCCTATAGTTTCCTGATTTCTGTCTCCCTCCCCTTTTGAATAAATTAGTTATATTAGCTATTTTCCAATCTAATGGACCTTCCTCAAATCCAGGGAATTTTGGAAAATTAAAACCAATGCATCAACTATCTCACTAGCCACTTTGAATTCTTTAGGGTGAAGTCCATCTGAACCTGGGGATTTGTCAGCCCATAGCCCCAACAATTTGCTCAATACTACTTCCCTGGCGATTGTAATTTTCCCAAGTTCCTCCCTCCCCCCCACCCCCTTCCATCTCCTGATTTACAGCTACTTCTGGGATGTTACTTGTGTCCCCTATAGTGAAGACTGAGGCAAAATACCTGCTTAATTCACCAGCCATCTCCCTACTTTCCATTATCAATTCCCCAGATGCACTCTCTATAGGACCAAAGCTTACTTAAACTTTTTTCTTACTTAAATATCTATAGAAACTCTTACTATCTGTTTTTATATTACTAGCTAGCTTTCTCTCATACTCTTAATTTTTCCCTCATTAATCTTTTTGTCTTTGATGTTCTTTATATTCTTTCCAGTCTTCTGACCTGTGTAATTATATACTTTACATTTGACCTGCTGAGTTTTTCAGCATTTTCTGTTTTTAGGTCAGATTTCCAGCATCTGCAATATTTTGTTTTAATTTATATAACTGTAATGTTGCTGTTGTCTTGCCAGTGTTACCCATATTCCAGGAACACATTTTTGAAAAGAAGGTGCTGTTGAGCAGTATGTATATGTACTTGAACTTCCTTTGCCAGTGGAAATTTGTTAAGGAAAAGCAAAGGAGCCAGACCCTAATCACTGGAGTTCAAGGGGGATAAGATATCTTCGAAACCGGTCCAAAATGTTTGCTTGCCATTTCTTGCAACTTGTCATAAGATCGCAATCACTTTGAGGTCACAGGAGCTTGTTTCCGTGCACTATGAACGGGCAGTGCTGGGAGGCGGGGGGAGGGGTTTAGGTGGGAATCAGGGCTGAGTGGAGATATTGTTCAGAATTTACTTGCTTAATGTTTGACAAATGCGGATATCTTGAATTAGCCTCGGGAGCACGTCCGTGATTCGGATGCTTTGTAGCACCATCAATTCTTTCTTCAGGTTTGGATATCTGCAAGGTACCGGCGGAGTGAAGAAACAGTTGGGACTGCAGGCAGATAACTCTTCTTTCAGTTCTGCTCAGGCCCCAGCCCCCTTAGGCTGCACGGTGGCCCTAAGCGATCGGGTTTCAGTGATCTACAATAGATGTCCATACGTGTTCTCCAACTAAGATAAAGGCAAAATACTGCGGACGCTGGAAATCTGAAACAAAAAAAATGCAGTAAAAACTCAGCAGGTCTAACAGCAACTGTGGAGAGGAAAGACAAGAGTTAACGTTTGCAGTCCGTATGACTCCTCTTCAGAGCTCTCTCTGTTTTTGTGCTGTCGTCTGAGGTTTAACGTGAATGCAACCAACCACCTATTGTCATGTATGTAAACCTTGTCTTTACTGAAGAAGCCTATTCAAGGCACCAGCTATATTGGAATACCTGGTGCTTTATATTGCTCCATAACTTGAGCAGAACGTTTTTGCATGTGTTGGTGAATTCTGGAGTCTGTGCCGTAATTGGCATCTACAAACCATCAGCCTTTCGAGAGATGTGATATTGGGAGATTCTTTGAAAGGTGCTTATTGAATAATAATGGCCAGCTCTGCGGTCTAGTCAGGATTTCTCATTCCTGCTGCCTGCCTCTCCAATGACCTGGTGCCCACTAAAGCTCATTGTCGCCCACTCCTCTCCCCATTCTGGCCGACTGAGTGAGCGATGCAGCCATCGTGAATCCGTTGGGTTCCGAATTCAAACCCTGCAATGTACGAGCGAAGTACCCTAAATACCCCTGTGAATAATCAGTGGAAGTCTCCTGCTGCAAGAACATTGAAATTAATTTTATTTTCAGCAGTTAACGTAATCTTGTAGATGCAAGAACATAACCTGCATTATATCTTCTTGTGATCCTCTCACTTTGGAATGCTTGTGGGAGGGGGCGGGGCTGTATCTAATTTACGGGCATTACAGTTTGTTTTACAGTTTTTAATTCTGAGATTACCATTTTACCAAATTGCCACCTCTTTAAAAATGGGTTAAAGGCTGTTCCTGATTTCACAACATCCTAAATTTAACAAGCTTATCTCCCCCCTCTGGCTGAAGGTTTAAATGTTATGAAATGTGTGTAAATTCGGATTTTCTGTAACCCGCGGTGAAAAGGTTTAACTTCTGCAGTTAAATAGAACTTCTTAAACAGCAGGAGCAAAAAAAAGTGTTTTCATTAGTTCTTGAACCTGGATCGTAAATATATTTTCTTAAGTAAGGGGAACGCTTTTTAAAAAAAACTCTGGCAGGATTCTGACCTGGGAGAAAATGTCTTGGAACTGAAGCTTCCGAATAACAGACAAAATCGACAGAGATGGAGTTCATTAGGAACTGTTGTCAAGCCACAGGTGAAAATGTAATGTGGGTGTTAAGATCCACTAACAATTAGATATACCCAAGCTTTTGGAACTCTAGAAACAACTCTAAACTCGAGAACGTTAACCTGTAATTATATCTTGAAAATAAAAGAGTATCCGCAAAACCTTCCTTTTAATTTCAACCTATCCCATTTATTTTAGCGGTAAATTGATTGCTATGGGAATTGGCATTAACTCTGAAACATCTGATTTAATGAGATGGAAGAAAAATACAAAATAAAGTGAAACTTACATTGAAAACTGAATGGAAACAAATTCACAATGTGAGAGTTATGGTTACACAGTGCTGTGCGTGTGTAGTGTGTATTTGAGAAGCTCTGGGGAGCAATTTTCTAGTTTGGCGGTATTAAATGTTGGCCATAAAATTCCAAAGTGTTTCGATGCCTGATTCACCTTCATTTATTTCAATGAAACTGGCGCCATCCGCAGCGCATGCTGCCGGTGAAATGGTGAGTGGTGCCAAGGGACACTCAGAGCCGGCAGTCACCGCACTGATTCTCCAACTCGGATCTGCAGAGCCTTGCCAGGATGGTCCGCGAAACAATGAGAGTGGAGCCGTTACTGTGGCAGTGATATTCCAACGCAGAAAAGGCGGGAAATAGCAAAAAGTGAGACATGTCTTACCCCGCAGCAACTGTGCAGTGAGTAACCGGGGTTGGGGGCGGAAGGTGTCAGATCTGAAACAGGGTGCACTGCAGCTTAATCTCACGCCGGGAAAACGGGGAGGTGAAGTATTCAACAGGCGTGTTTCAAGAAAAGAGTTCCTTTTAACCGGCTACCCATGAACTTTACCTTAACTAATCAATTTGAATCGGGCCGTTCAAAAAAAGTTGATGTGGCGGATATCTCAAAAGTCGAAGTTTTTTTTTAGCCATGGCTGTCCGCTTTTAGAGAGGAAAAAAAACCATTTTTGATATTTTATTTGGAATATTAGCATCTTGTAGACTTTCTGCTGTGCATGGTCGAATATCCCACTAAATTGGACTGAGGAGAATTATGTTTGTTATGGAAACTATAGGGTAACTTGTCATTAATATAATTCGTTTTGACATCTGTTTTCTTGCCATACCATAATACATTTTTGACCTGGAAATTGCTTTAGCCGATATTAGTATGACATTGCTTCCTGAATTAATTCGCCTTGTGTTATGGATCAGGACTTCAGTACCCCAGCAGTTATTGCTTCAAATAGCAAATTGTGAAATTCAACTCAATCTGGTAATTTGTCCACTAACATCCAGAATTGACCAGGATCAGATGCTGGATTATTGTGAGAAAAAAATGAAATTTATTAATATTTTTGAGGAAGTGAAACTGACATAACATCTGTTACATATGGAGAAGCGGGGGCTGTTCACCTTGGACAAGTGAAGATTAAGAGACTTGATTGAGGTGTTCAACATCATAAGGAATCTGGACAGTTTATATACAGAGAACAAAAATAAAAATAGCTGGAAAAATTCAGCAGGTCTGGCAGCATCTGCGGAGAGGAATACAGTTAACGTTTCGAGTCCGAATGACTCTTCAACAGAACTAAGTTGAAGAGTCATGCGGACTCGAAATGTTAACTGTGTTTCTCTCCGCAGATGCTGTCAGACCTGCTGAGTTTTTCCAGCTATTTTTATTTTTGTTTTTGTTTTGGATTTCCGGCATCTGCAGTTTTTTTTTTGCTTTTATATACAGAGAATCTGTTTCCATTGGCAGAAAGTCAAGAACCAGGGGTCACCGATTTAAGGTGATTGGCAACAGAAACAATAGTGATATGAGAAGAAACTGTTTTTATGCAACAAGTGCTTAGGATCTGGAATACAGTATCTGAAGGTGTGGTGGAGGCAGATTCAGTTGTGGCTTTCAAATGAAAATTGGATAATTGTGCAAAGAGAAGAAAATTGCAGGGCTACAGGGAAAAGGTGAGGTGAGTGGGTAGCCCTTGCAGAGAACCAGCACAGACCTGATAGCCAATGGCCTCCTCTGTGTTCTAACCATTGTATATCATTTCAGTTTCATACAATGGTTGACTGCTAAGTGCCCTCTACAACTTTGCAGGGCAACTGCAATTGAAATTAAACACCACCATACCTGAAACACCCATATCCCGCAAACAAATAAAAGTGATGTATTTTAAATAGGTTAATGCAAACCATTACATCATTGGAGAAAGGAATGTCATGTGTACATTTTAAGCATTTGTCCACTAATGTTGGCAACAGTAATTTTGAGGCTTTGATCTCAAAATGAATCATGGATAATTTTCTATCGTGGATAGAATGTATGTGTTCTAACATTTCCAGTGATCGGTATGTTTTGTATGAAAGTGATGTATGTTTTCTTACCGTATTTAATGTCAATTAAATACCTTCAACAGCAATCTTTTGTGAGGTTTAAACTAAATTTAAGAAATTTATTCTCACACTTACCCAGAATTTAAACACGAAGTCTCACACACATAAAGATTAGATACAGGTGACGGTAATATACTTAGAAAGCTTATGATTATATCAGTCCCTGATTTACAGTCTCTGGCCTCCCATGAGGCAGGCCTTTAATTTCTTGGGCGGTTTCAGTGTTTTGAAATTGAAGTTAGAAATCCTTCACTTTAGAAGGCCCTAAGAGGTTGGTTCTCAGGTGAACTTGAAGTTGAAATAGCTTGGGGGAGTCTTTCTCTCTGTTGGGATTCTCCTGCTTTCAAGATATCGCTGTCAATTACGTTGGCTGTTTGGTGACTTGCAGCTACTTTGTGGTCTGGTTTTCTGACCACCAAATTATTGGTTCAATGGCTTTCTGATAGAAAGACCTAAAAACAGACTTGGCTAATTTTTAAAAAGCAGTCAGAAAATGTGGCTGCCTCACCATGTGACTTTCACAAGATCAAGTTCTTTTCCAAATAAGGAGTGGTGTTTATGTTGATTCCAACATTCTGTGTTGTGGCTTAATGAGATTTACATAGGTAGTTTGAATACAGAAAACTTATCATAATACAAAGGAACATTATGGGATCCATCCACCTCCATCTGCCACCAATTGGGTTGCAATCTCCCCTTTTGTTCAGGATGAGAACTCTAGATACAGGCAAACTGGAGATTTTATAGTCCTTTTGTGTTGATCCATCCTTAAATGAAGAGACGTGTGAATTTCCTGGATGGCTGTGAATGTCCCTATTCAATTAGGTATTCACTTGAGGCTGGGCACTGTTTGCAGCTCAAACTGCCAAAGGTCACATGATTTGGAGCTGCCATTTTCGTAGCCTTTTTTTCCAGTTTTTAAAAGTGTTAACTGAAAGCTCATTTACTAGGGCATGAAAACAGTATGCAAAAGCTCTTTAATTACACAATTGCTAAAGTGCCTTACAATTATCTTTGGAAGATGGTTGGTTACATGACCATTACCTTCACATGATTTGGTGCCTTATACTTTTATAGGCGGGAGCTTAACTTCCAAAAGGAAACAATGGATATATTCAGGAAACCCTCCATTATACACCATAAACAGTTGATATTGTACTATTGCTAGATAAGCCTTTTGGTTTCAGAATAACTCACTCACTCCAGTGTTATAGTAAAATCACCAAATTTTGGCAACTCCAAAACTAAAGAAGGACAGGCCATTGGACATGGGATAGGAAGATAATTTGAAACTCTATCTTCTTTTTAATGAGATGGTGAAGCACACTTCACTAGTGAAGCTATGAGTAACATGCACAAAAATCTAGGCTGACTCTCCAGAATAGTACTGAGGATGTGTTGCTAAGACTTTATAATTGAGGCCCCCATCACCTGCTCAGATGGATGTCAAAACCTCACAATGCTATTTTCAAGAAGAGTAGGGAGTTATCCCCGGTGTCCTAGCAATATTTATCCCATAAATAACATCATAAAACTGATCTCAAATTGGAAAAAAGAAAGACTTGCGTTTACATCGTGCTTTTCCTGACCACCAGATGTCTCAAAGTGCTTTACAGCTAATTCATTTCTTTTTGAAGTTTAGTCACTGTTGTAATGTAAAAAGCAGTAGTTAATTTGTACTCAGCAAACACCCACAAAAGAGTAATATGATAGTGATCAGATAATCTATTTTATGATGTTAATTATGGGATGAATATTGCCAGGACATCAGGGATAACTCCCTACTTTTCAAAATAGCGTTGTGGAGTTTTGACATCTGTCTAAGCAGGCGATGGGGCCTCAATTTAAAGTCTTAGCAACACATCCTCAGTACTGTTCTGGAGTGTCAGCCTAGATTTTTGTGCTTAAGACCTGAAACAGTACTTGATCATTGAATCTTGTGATTCAGAGGCAAGTGTGCTATCAATTGAGCCACAGCTGATGCACAATAGCCAAGAATTATATAACTTCTGTCACTTACAGAAGACACACAAGCTACAACCTGACTAGGGATAAGACTACGAGGTGACTTCCCATTGCCTTCCTTGTGTGTGCTTAAAGGAAACACAACTCATCTTTCTGAAGGATCCTCCACCTGTAAGGAGCCATTATCACTCCAGGTTCTAGCTCTTCTGCCATCACCACCAAAAATTCACTGGTTCCACCATTGACCATGTTTCATAACCCTTACCTGGGCCTGGGGTGATTTGTAAAAGGGCAGAGACCCTGCTACCCTAAACACATGGCTATCCCCTCTTGGCCTCAGACTATGACCTCTAGTTCTACACCCTCCCTTGTAGGTGAAACAACCTCTCAGCAACTATATAAAAATATAAAAACAAAAAACTGGAAATCCAAAACAAAAACAGAATTACCTGGAAAAACTCAGCAGGTCAGGGAGAAGACAAGAGTTGACGTTTTGAGTCCTCATGACCCTTCGACAGAACTAGGTGAATCCCAGGCTGGTTTAAGGTTGGGGGGTGGGGGGGGGGGGGAAAGGTGGTGTTGGGTGGGGGGAGAGAAGTGGAGGGGGTGGTGTGGTTGTAGGGACAAACAAGCAGTGATAGAAGCAGATCATCGAAAGATGTCACAGACAACAGAACAAAAGAACACATAGGTGTCGAAGTTGGTGATATTATCTAAACAAATGTGCTAATTAAGAATGGATGGTAGGGCACTCAAGGTATAGGTCTAGTGGGGGTGGGGGGAGCATAAAAGATTTTAAAATATTTAAAAAATAATGGAAATAGGTGGGAAAAAGAAAAATCTATATAATTTCTTGGAAAAAAAACAAAAGGAAGGGGGAAGAAACAGAAAGGGGGTGGGGATGGAGGAGGGAGGTCAAGACCTAAAGCTGTTGAATTCAATATTCAGTCCGGAAGGCTGTAAAGTGCCTAGTTGGAAGATGAGGTGTTGTTCCTCCAGTTTGCGTTTGGCTTCACTGGAACAATGCAGCAAGCCAAGGACAGACATGTGGGCAAGGGAGCATGGTGGAGTGTTGAAATGGCAAGCGACACGGAGGTTTAGGTCATTCTTGCGGACAGACCGCAGGTGTTCTGCAAAGCGGTCACCCAGTTTACGTTTGGTCTCTCCAATGTAGAGGAGACCACATTGGGAGCAATGAATGCAGTAGACTAAGTTGGGGGAAATGCAAGTGAAATGTTGCTTCACTTGAAAGGAGTGTTTGGGTCCTTGGACGGTGAGGAGAGAGGAAGTGAAGGGGCAGGTGTTACATCTTTTGCGTGGGCATGGGGTGGTGCCATAGGTGGAGGTTGGGGAGTGGTGATGGAGGAGTGGACCAGGGTGTCCCGGAGGGAACGATCCCTACGGAATACCGATAAGGGGGGTGAAGGGAAGATGTGTTTGGTGGTGGCGTAATGCTGGAGTTGGCAGAAATGGCGGAGGATGATCCTTTGAATGCGGAGGCTGGTGGGGTGATAAGTGAGGACAATGGGGACCCTATCATGTTTCTGGGAGGGAGGAGAAGGCGTGAGGGCGGATGCGCGGGAGATGGGCCGGACACGGTTGAGGGCCCTGTCAACGACCGTGGGTGGAAAACCTCGGTTAAGGAAGAAGGAGGACATGTCAGAGGAACTGTTTTTGAAGGTAGCATCATCAGAACAGATGCGACGGAGGCGAAGGAACTGAGAGAATGGGATGGAGTCTTTACAGGAAGCGGGGTGTGAGGAGCTGTAGTCAAGGTAGCTGTGGGAGTCGGTAGGCTTGTAATGGATATTGGTGGACAGTCTATCACCAGAGATTGAGACAGCGAGGTCAAGGAAGGGAAGTGTCAGAGATGGACCACGTGAAAATGATGGAGGGGTGGAGATTGGAAGCAAAATTAATAAATGTTTCCAAGTCCCGACGAGAGCACGAAGCAGCACCAAAGTAATCATCGATGTACCGGAGAAAGAGTTGTGGAAGGTGGCCGGAGTAGGACTGGAACAAGGAATGTTCCACATACCCCATAAAGAGACAGGCATAGCTGGGGTCCATGCGGGTACCCATAGCCACACCTTTTATTTGGAGGAAGTGAGAGGAGTTGAAGGAGAAATTGTTCAGTGTGAGAACAAGTTCAGCCAGACGGAGGAGAGTAGTGGTGGATGGGGATTGTTCGGGTCTCTGTTCAAGGAAGAATCTAAGGGCCCTCAGACCATCCTGGTGGGGATGGAGGTGTAGAGGGATTGGACGTCCATGGTGAAGAGGAAGCAGTTGGGGCCAGGGAACTGGAAATCGTTGATGTGACGTAAGGTGTCAGAGGAATCACGGATGTAGGTGGGAAGGGACTGGACAAGGGGAGAGAGAAGGGAGTCGAGATAATGAGAAATGAGTTCTGTGGGGCAGGAGCAAGCTGAGACGATTGGTCTACCGGGACAGTTTTGTTTGTGGAGAACTACCCTATCAAGCCCTCTAAGAATTTTGTAGCTTCTGCAACATACAGAAGACACACATGATAAACACTGGTGCGGATGGAAGTAAATACCAAACATGGGTTAAAATCCCAGTAATAGTTTGAAAATTTGAGTTCAGTTTTGGAAAACAAAACCTGAGAACCAAACTGACCATGAAGCAGTTGGATTGTAAGACAAAGACAACTAGCTTGCTAATATTCTTTCGTAAAGAAAACCTGCCATCCAAATGTGGCCTGGCCAGTGACACATAAATGCTGAAAATCAATTTTTAAAGATGGATACTGGAGAAATACCAGTAGGTTGAAAACAGGCCATTGTGGGATCGATGTTCAAAAAGAGTGATAAAATAGACACCAGTAACTGCAGAGTAAAAATTGATCAGCAGTAAACCTGAGTAGATCTGTATAACAATAATTTAGAAAAGAACACAGATTGTGGATTTGGAAGGAGTTAGATGCTATCTAAACAATCTTCTTTAGGATATGACAACCAAAGTGGACAGTATGTAGAAGAACCCTACAATGTGATTTCCAAAAGCCATTTGCTAAGTTGCCTGCAAAAGAGTTGTCATTAAATTGAAAGCAACAGAGTTGTCAGGGTAAACCTTGGTAATCATAGGGCAATCAAATGCTGTGTCTACAACAAAAACTACTCTTTAGGTGACTTATGTTGGATTTGGGGGGGACTGAATGCTCAGCAAATAGAATGAGTGTACAAGGAGTTGTTGAGTCTACACCAGCTCTTTCAAAGAGCAAGTCAGTGGGTCCCACTCGCTCCCCATATCCCTGAAATTTTTTCTTCAAGTATTTAGCCAATTCTCTTTTGAAGGCTGCTCCTGAATCTTTATTCACCATCCAATCAGGAGGTGCATTTCAAAGCATAACCACTCATTGCAGAATGAGTTTTTCTTCATGTTGCCTTTGATTCTTTTGCCGGTTACTTTAAAACTTTGTGCCCTGGTTATTAATTGAATTTTAACTAGAGGAAGTGTGACCTAAAAAGGGAATAAAATGTACAATGGTGCAGCTGAGTAGTTAGTCTGAGGGGGTGCCGTGAAGAGCTGGAACAAAGGATAAGCAACAAGATAGCACACAGCACAGCAAGAAATGACTGCAAATGGAGGGATTAAATCCTCTGACATTAATTGAATAATACAGAGCTATTTCAATTCACTAAAGCTAGAAAGTCCCAGGACAGTTTAAACCACATGAGCTATATTCAAAAAGATAATATTTTTAAAATACATTGTATATAAGTATAATAATAGATATACATTACAATATATATTTGTAAGATACCAGACTAGAAAATAACAGATGTTTGAGTAAGAGAAGATGACGGTTATCTCATCAAGGATTCAAGACAAGGCCGCAACATGTCATTATCACAAAAGATTAGATCTCCTGGTGGTTTCCAACAGTGGTTCTTCAACTTTTTTGACTGAATCCATCAAAAAAACTTTGATACCAATTCATGTCTGACTAAGAATGGATAATGGTAAGTTGAAAAAGGAAGCTCGATTTGAGTCTGGGACATATTTTTCACAGTGTCCTAGGTCCAACCATCTTCAGCTGCTTCATCAATGACCTTCCTTCCATCATAAGGTCAGAAGTGGGGATGTTCGCTGATGATTGCAGAATGATCAGTACCATTCGCAACTCCTCATACTGAAGCAGTCCATGTCCAAATGCAGCAAGGCCTGGACAATATCCAGGCTTGGGCTGACAAGTGGCAAGCAACATTCGTGCCACACAAGTATCAGGCAACAACCATCTCCAACAAGAGAGAATCCAAACATCGCCCCTTGATGTTCAATGACATTACCATCATTGAATCCCCCACTATCAACATTCTGGGGGGTGGGTGGTTACCATTGACCAGAAACTGAACTGGACCAGCCATATAAATGATGTGGCTACAAAAGCAGGTCAGAGGCTAGGAATTGTGCAACGAGTAACTCACTTCCTGACTCCTCAAAGCCTGCCCACCATCTACAAGGCACAAGTCAGGAATGTGCTGGAAACTCCCCACTTGCCTGGATGAGTCCAGCTCCTACAACACTGAGGAAGCTGGACACTGTCCAGGACAAAGCAGCCCGCTTGATTGCCACCACATCCACAAACATTCACTCCCTCCACCACTGACACACAGCAGCAGCAGTGTGTACCATCTACAAGATGCACTGCAGGAATTCACCAAGTCTCCTTTGACAGCATCTTCCAAACCCACAACCACTACCATCTAGAAGGACAAGGGCAGTAGATAAATGGGAACACCATCACCTGGAAGTTCCTCTAAGTCACTCACCATCCTGACTTGGAAATATATTGCCGTTCCTTCACTGTCGCTGGGTCAAAATCCTGGAACTCCCTTCCTAACAGCACTCTAGGTGTACCTACACCACATGGACTGCAGCGGTTCAAGAAGGCAGCTCACCACCACCTTCTCAAGGGCAACTAGGGATGGGCAATAAATGCTGGCCCAGCCAACAAAGCCCATATCACATGGATGGGAAAAAGGTTTGACAATAAGTTTTTTTTTCCACCTTTGGTTGTGCTGGATCTCCAGGGAGACTATTATTAGCAGTTGGGAAATATAGTGCATGATGTTATGGACAGGGGAGAGAGGCAAACTGAACTCCATTATTTTTCCTGCTACCTGTCCGTAAGCGGAGGTGTTTTAATTTTTGAAATAGACTGTGACATGTTTCCACAAACCTTCTGTTTGTGAATTCAGCTGCTTCATCAATGACCTTCCTTCCATCATAAGGTCAGAAGTGGGGATGTTCGCTGATGATTGCACAATGATTTTAAAGTGACTTGCAGCAAACTCTCTTTAGGGTTAAATCAGGATTATTGTTCAGTCACACATTCAAACCCAAGGGATGCTCTTCATAACTACACACACACATACACAAGCAAAGCCCAAAGGCAGAATTTTGCCATCGGCCAGCAGGGGGCAGGGCCCGCTCATCGACGTAAAATGATGTGGGATGATGTCAGGCGGAACCCCCGACGTCATCCCACCCCATTTAAATTTTCAGGAAGGCAGGGGCACAGCCAAATTAGCAGCGGGCCCACCAACCTGTCAATGGCCATGGGCAGGTTGAGGTTTCATGCAGGGTTTTAAAAAGTTTAATAAAGTTATTATGTAAATTATGAACATTTCCCATCTCATGTTGAGGGGGACATGTTAGGAAATTTTTTTTTTCTATTTTTCATCTTTTTCAAAGTGTCAGTGATCTCCCTGAGGCAGCACTTAACTCAGGGAGATGTGCGCTCTTTCATGTGCACGCCTGAAAGAGCGCACTCTTGCTTTTGGGGAATCCCCCCCACTCTCACAGGGCGCACAAAGCTCTTACCTGCCGGACATCACGCTAGGCGGGTCTTAATTGGCCCGAAATGGCGGCAGGGCCCTCTTCTCCAGCGGGGATCAGCTCCCTGCCCGCCGGAGATTGGGTCGGGACTGCCCATCCGACAGGCAGAAAATTCTGCCCCAAGAGTAGGGGGATAGGAAAGAAGAGTTTCACAACTAGGAATAATTGAAACATAGAAAAAAGAACCCACCAAAGACATGGAATATTAATTCATGCAAACGTCAGAGCCAGTGAGAGTTCCTTCACATAGGAGTTAAGGTTCAGGTGGGTTCAGCTAGCTGAAAGCAGGAGTTACAGAATTTCTTTAAAGCTGGTGATGGTGGAGCAAAGTGAGGTTGGTATCCAGAGATTTGGTCCACTGTACAGGCAATGGCAGGAACCTTCCAGGCTTTGAGAAGGTTTAGACTTGAGGCAGGCTTTCTTGTCAGCCTGGAGTCCAGCTTTGGTGTTGACAGGCTGGATGTTAAGAGCAGACTGCCCTGGGAGTCCAGGAATGTAATATCATAAGTTTCCAAAGGAGCTTAGGTCATGTGGTGTTGCCCATTGATGAGTCAGTTTCAGGCAAACAATCAATTTCTATATTGCTGGTCAAAATCCATTGTTCACCTTAGAAGCGCCTTCAGGGTATAACAAGTTTCAATGGCTGTCTCCTAGTTATCAGTCCAGGCTGGGAAGACAGGCCATCTATGATTCCCTTGATTTGTTGATTGTACCAGGTTTACACAATGATAGGTATGAGATTCCACAAGTATGAGGGTAGAACTTTGTTCTGTAATTACTGTTGCAAGTTTCCAACTTGCAAGTCATGTGACCTGTAGCAGCCATGTTTTTGGTCCAGTGAAGTCTGCTTTATAAAATAAGCAGAAAGTAGGGTTTGATTCAAACAGTTTATGATCTTTTTTATGTCTTATGAACATGACAATGAGATTGCATCATTTAATGGATCAGCTGAACAGCAACAAGCTTGATGGCCCTTCTCTCATACTTGCATACTCAATCTTGTTATTTGACTGAACTCCACACATCCCAAGAGTTCAGTGCAAGGTGCAATGTCTACCTGTATGCTGGTGGTGTGTTAACGGTTCACTCAGAGTCCTAGTTGCTGTGGCAACATGCACTTATACATACATGTTGTATCTAGAGGGTTGATAGAGGTTCCAACTTTCTTTCCATCACATGGCTGATCAGGAATCTCTCCCACTCTTACACCTGCCATTTGCTTCATGTTGGAATGATTTGCTGTTGACATTCAACCTGCTTGGCTGCGTTGTGAATGCACTTCTTCAGCCATGAAGTCCTGTGCAGTCACTCCATCCCAGAGCTTCTGGTACAGAGGCAGGGACGCTACCTACTGTGCCATAAGACTGTCTGCATAAAATATTTAAAAATGTGAAGTGGGGGGGGGGAGAATAGATGTGAAGCAACAATAATCTAACACCAAAACATAAACAGAATTACCTGGAAAATCTCAGCAGGTCTGGCAGCATTGGCGGAGAAGAAAAGAGTTGACGTTTCGAGTCCTCATGACCCTTCGACAGAACTTGCGTTCGAGTCCAAGAAAGAGTTGACTTTTCAACTCTTTCTTGGGCTCGAACGCAAGTTCTGTCGAAGGGTCATGAGGACTCGAAACGTCAACTCTTTTCTTCTCCGCCGATGCTGCCAGACCTGCTGAGTTTTTCCAGGTAATTCTGTTTTTGTTTTGGATTTCCAGCATCCGCAGTTTTTTTGTTAATAATCTAACACCATCTGACAGGGGAATACATTGACATTTGTCACCTATTTTGAGAGTTATTTTTAAGAAAATAAAAAAACGTTATTTTTCCAAGTAATTATTTATTTCATCAAATATCTTATTGCGGATTCTGGTACTTTATTTTACACTGGAACGGATAATCAATATGGCACTCACCAGAATACTGGAAAATATACCTCCTGATAAAGTAAAACATGTTTAAATGGCCAAGTAACATCATTGGCTTGGCTGAACACACATTTAACTATTAACTTGTGCAGATGCTGCTGATGCTGGTGAATTCCTACTGGATGAGAACATTGATGCATTGAATCTTTGTGCTCCTCTGAAAGCTTCACAACAGATGATTTAAAAACAAAATTGTTCTAATGGTTTAGTAGGAAACTGTTCCTTGTAGGTCAGTAACGAACCCTGGAGTCAAGGCAGGTCCACATCTTGATCTGTGCTCGATGCTAGTCTCATCTAGATCGAGGTTACTACAATCAGCTCCACTGTCTGTAGGTGGGAGATGGAAAATTTGCTACGCTCCTGCTCCTGAACCCTGCAGTGAACCTTGCACAAGTTAGAAAAGGGCATAATCAGGGCCATCTTGTGTTGCATTCCACGGGCTAGTAGAATGGCCTGAGAAACCAAGGATCACACATGACCATGGAACTGCAACTCAGCATAAGGAATTGCTGGTCAGAGTGGCTTGGAACTGCTAAGGTATTGGCCAGAGAATCATGGTACCAAGCCTGGTTATTTAAATGACCCCATCCCCATGATTGTCAGAAGCTTTTTTCCCAGTGTGGAAGAGTCAATTACTAGGGGACATAGATTTAAGGTGAGAGGAGAAAACTATAGAGGGAGATATGCGGGGCAAGTTTTTTTACGCAGGGGGTAGTGAGTGTCTGGAATTTGCTGACAGAGGAGGTGAAGCAGGTTCGATAGTGGTGTTTAAGAGGCAGCTTGACAAATACATGAATAGGATGGGAATAGAGGGATACAGACCCCGGAAGTGCAAAATGTTTTAGTTGATGGGCAATGTGATTAGCGTGGGCTTGGAGAGCCGAAGGGCCTGTTCCTGTGCTGTACTTTTCTTTGTTCTTTGATTGGCCCCCAATGTATTTCAGACCCTTACTTTTTTAAAATGTTAATATGTCTTACTAAAGAGAAAAGGATAATTGGGGCGGAATTTGATTTAGCAACGTATTTTAGAAAGGATATGGCCTCTTGGCTCAAAGCTATTGATCTTTAATTTACAATGTGCCACTCGTGGGGAATATAGTCAGGTCTACATTACTGGCCATGTAGTTCGATCCAACAATGAAAGTGTTCAAATATTACACCATGGCTAAAAATTTCAGAATCTCAGGATTGTTACAGCACAGGAAGCCATTCGGTCCATTGAGTCAGCACAAGCCCTCTGAATGAGCAATTCACCTAGTACCATTCCCCTGCCTTCTCCCCTTCACCCTGCACATTCTTCCTTTTCAGATATCAGCCTAATTCTCTTTTGAATCCCTTGAGTGAACCTGCCTCCACCACATTCTCAGTCAGTGCATTCCAGACCTTAACCATTCGCTGCATGAAAAAGATTTTCCTCATGTTGCTTTTTCTTTTTTTTTAACCAATTACTTTAAATCAGTGCCCTCGTGTTCTCGAACTTTTCACGAATGGGAACAGTTTCTCCCTCTCTACTCTGTCCAGACCCCTCATGATTTTAAATATCTCTATCAAATCTCCTCCCAGCCTTCTTTTCCCCAAGGAGAAAAGTGCCAATTTCTCCAATCTATTTTCATAACTGAAGTTCCTCAAGCCTGGAACCATTCTCATAAATGATGTGTATCTTTTTTAAAAGGCAAACTCAAAACATAGAAGAGTAATCATAAACTCCAATCAAACACGTCTGTTAAATGGAATATTAAAAATGTCCCATTTACAAAATATTTCACATCTAATGTTAAAGAAGCTGTCCCGCTCATATATGGATGGCCTAAACAAATGTATACATCTTCAGCTTTAAAACAAATGTTATATGGACAAAAGGGTGAGCAAGTAGGTCACTAGCACACAGAGAATCAGTTAACAGAAGCTGTGGTACTAGGGTATCCGAAGCAAAACAAAGTGCAGAATTTCCTATCCTTGGCCTTGCGAACAGATCCAGACTGTGCTGTGAACTTTCTTTTAACAACATGGGCATAATCACAGCTTGCTGTCTGGGGAACAGTTAGCAGCCTCCTGCCCAGTGTTGCTCTGTGCTCTTGGCCTTGCTCTATACTTTTTTTATATAAGAACAACGATCAAAAGACTTATCACAACCCTCGGGATCTCTGCAGTTAACTCACATAATAAGAAGAGGTACACAGAGTGGTGCATTGGGAACGATCTCACCCCCATTCCTATACTTGTGCGCTATAAGGTTCAGCAACAGCTGCGGGCACCAACTTCTTTGCCAACACCTATGTATCACAGGGTTACAAAAAGGTTTGATGGGAAGAGAGAGATGTTTCCGCTTTTGGGGGAGACCAGGACTAGGGGCCATAAATAAGGTTGTCACTAATAAGCCCAATAGGGAATTCAGGAGAAAGGTCTTTACCCAGGGAGTGGTTAGAATATTAAATCTGTTACCACAGGGGCTTGTTGCGGAGAATACCATAAATATACTTTAAGGGGAAAAACTAGATAAACACATGAGGAAGAAAGGAATAGAAGGATATGTTCATAGGGTTAGATGAAGTATAGGGGTAGATGGCTCATGTGGAGCATAAACAGCGGCATAGGCCAATGAATAGCTTGTTTCTGTTCTCTAGATAACGTAACATTGATATTTGGATGGGTGGGAGTGAGAGAAACATTGGTGTGGTTGGATTAAGCAGCTGCTGCAATGACCACCTAAAGTCCCAAGATAGCAGGTGTGACAGTGGGTCATTTGCAAACTGTATATTTGCAACCTTCTATCAACAATACAATACAGGCCAGACAACTCATTTAACCACACTGAATTTCACCTAATATGATTTTCATTATGTGATTTTGTACAATCAAATTACACATTGGCAAAAGGAGAAAACCCAGTATTAACAGGTACTTTATAAACGTATCTGTTCATAGGGAACATTCATCTCTAAACCATTTCCCTCTCCATGCGGTCTAATGAAATAACCATTAGTTTACTGCCACAATTTAAATACATGTAACAGGTTTATCATCACAATTCAATGCAAGCAAAATAGCTCACTGGGTTATAAATAAAAATGGTTCAAACTAAGCTCCCTCCATTTGAATATACTTCATTCTAAAGAAGCTGAGTTTCTAAAATATTAAATATTTTATTTTTGTAAGTACTTGAAGTGTGGCTGGCATGGTTGTTTGAAGTTGTTTTAGGCTTGCTATCCCTTACAATTGATCACATTAATGAGCTCAATGGGACAGCCACCCAATTAGCAAAGCTAGCTACTCGAGGTAGATCAACCACATTAGTACCGAGTATTGTTCCTGCTTAACTTGTCCCATGGCACTTCGAATGCCATTTATTTAATCAGGAACAGTTGACCATTTTTCATCATTAAGACGTGTGCTAGAACTTGCTACGATCAGAAGAAATTGTTTTAACACCCATTGTATTCAAAAATGTTCAAAAAAAGTTGTTTTTCTCAAAATACTAAGAAAATCCATACACGCTCCTAGAATCTGGAGATCTATACACCGACACAACAAAAAAAAAAAAGGGCTGCTAGTCAGGCCAATTCCCTTTTATCAAATGGATTTGTGCTTGTTAATCAGGTAGTGCATCATCCATTGCCAGAAATGGAAGTGAAATAATATGAGATTGACTGCCATAACCCCCGCCGTCAGATAAACAGCACCGACAGTACTTTCACGTGGCAAAAAACACTTGGCGAGTGCGAAGTCTGTCGCTGTTATGCTGCCCTGGAGAAGAAAATGGAAATCGATTCAAAGTTAGTGGTGTCTGAGCTCACTGTGTTTTATCAAAATATGACAATAAACAAAGATGGCTTACCTGCCAATACAGGTTTATCTTTAAACTGCAGGGTTGTTATTTCCCTTATCCAAGATGTAGAGAATTGAGTTTAATAAGATGCCAGTCTCTTTCAATTTCATCCTTAGCTACTTCAGGAAGTGTGGGTGTTGCCCATACATATGCAATAGTTTTTATACATATATGCGTAGGATTATAACCTAAAGTCACTCCAGGACATCTTTATTATACTGCTTTATTAATGGATTTATGGTTTATTTAATGAATAAGAAACATATACAACCAACCAACCAGCACCATCAGGAACTAAGAAGTGAATGCCATCATTCTGGGTGGTATGCCTCCACATTGAGACTCCAGTAGAACGGAAGGCGAATCTCTGTACACACCGGATGTCTGCATTAGTCTTACCTGGCCATGAAGGTGGTCTCCGAATGTTTTTACCCACTGCACTGCCTTGTTTTTGTAAACACTCTCCCACCAGCAGCTCACAATGAGATTGTACCAGTTTAACACATAGGCACCTCAAATCCTGATATCTAAGACTCAATAACAACTCCACTCTTCTAACTGTACCCAATCATCCAAAGTTCTCAATCAGTTTTTCTTCTCTCTTCCCCATTTTGCAAGATATTTCTCCCAAACTTTACTTCCACCCAAGCAGCTTCGTTGGGGAGTCCAGACTAAGGGACATAGTCCAAAAAATTAGAGCCAGACTTTTCACGAGTGAAATTAGGAAACACTTCACAAAAGGTGGTAGAAGTTTGGAACTCTCTTCCTCAAACGGCAATCAACCCCTAGATCAATTTTCATTTTAAAGCTGAAATTGATAGATATTTGTTCACCAAAGCTGTTTAGGGATATGGGGGAAAAGACAGATAAATGGAGTTCGGTCACAGATCAGTCATGACCTCACTGAACGGTGGAAGAAGTTGGGGGGTGAAGCGGGGAGTGGGGGGGGGGGTGGTGGCGCTGAAACTTTCTCTGAGTGGCCCAGAGGAGTTCTCCTGCTCTCCAGGCCCCACAAAGGGACAAAGGTAAAAACAGACCTTGAATACTCGTTTCCCTTTCTGATCCTCTTCTTGGCGAGAAAACCACAGCAGCTCAGATCAGAGTTGAAAACGAGATTCTAGATCACACCATCGGATCTCAATTTTAAAATTCAAGAACGAACCAAGAGGGACACCGAGAAGTCACCAGTTTCTGGGTAGAATTAAAATCAACCAAATTGACAATGAAACAAGGTAGCAACAACAATAGCCCAGCAGTGCAGGGTATTCTCACAAGCCATGGCTTTTCACAGAACAGCAGAAAATCTCACAGCAAAAGTGCCTCTTTAAAAGTTGAGGTGTTCCGGCCAGTACATTGAAGCCAACAAAAGTTTTACCATTGCTCAACATCAGGAATTGTCAAAGTTCAGAAGCCTGACCACAATTTCTCAGCTAAGCCTCATTATGCAAGCTGATGGTGTAGGGGGTTACATATTAGCATGAGTAGAGGATTGGTTAACTTTTGGGTTGGCAAGATGTGACAAGTAGAGTGCCACAGGGCTCAGTGCTGGAGCCTCAACCATTTACAATTTATATCAATGACTTGGATGAAGGGACAGAACGTCTGGTTGCTAAATTTGCAGATGACAAAAATAGTTAGGAAAGTAGGTGGTGATGAGGACATAAGGAGTCTGCAAAGGGATAGGTTAAGTGTGTGGGCAAAAAATTGGCAGATGGACTATAATGTGAGAAAATGTGAACTTGTCCACTCTAGCAGGAAGAATAAAAAAGCAGAATATTATTTAAATGGAGAGAGGTTACAGAACTCTGGGGTACAGCGGGATCTGGGTGTTCCAGTACATGAATCACAAAATATTAAGATGCAAGTACAGCAAGTGATTGGGAAGGCAAATGGAATGTTGTTGTTTATTACAAGGGGAATGGAATATAAAAGGGATATTTTGCTACAGTTGTACAGAGCCTTGGTGAGACCGCATCTAGAGTTCTGTGTACAGTTTTGGTCTCTCTATTTAAGGAAGGATATAACTGTATTAGAAGCAGTTGAGAGAAGGTTCACTCAACTGATACCTGGAATGGGGGTGGTGGGTGTTAGTTTATGAGGAAAGGTCGGACAGGCTGGGCCTGTATCCCTTGGAGTTTAGAAAAATTAGACATGACTTTACTGAAACATACAAGATCCTGAGGGGTCTTGACAGAGTGGATGTTGAAAGGATGTTTCTCCTTGAGGGAGAGACTACAGTTAGGGACACAATTTCAAAATAAGGGGTCTCCTATTTAAAACAGAAATGAGAAGAATTTTATTCTCTTTGAGGGGCATATATTTTTTGGACATCTCTTCTCCAGAGAGCAGTGGAAGCAGGGTCAATGAATATTTTTTAGGCCGAGGTAGACAGATTTTTGGCTAACAAGGGAGTCAAATGTTATTGGGGGTAGGTGGAATGTGGAGCTAAGGCCACAATCAGATCAGCCATATTCTTATTGAATGGCAGAGCAGGGTCAAGGGGCCAAATGGTCTACTCCTGCTCCTAATTCAAATGTTCCATCCAAGGCCCCAAACATTCCTTCCAAGTGAACCAGTGTTTTACTTTGCTTCTTTCAACTTACTGGGCAGAATTTTTTGCCTGTCGGGTGGGCAGTCCCGACCCAATCTCCGGCAGGCAGGGAGCCGATCCCCGCCAGCAAGGCGGGCCACACTGCCATTTTACGTGGGCGGGCAATTGCGCGCCCTGTGCGGGCAGGGGGGTGACTTCCCCAAATGCAAGAGTGCGCTCTTTCACGCATGCGCACAAAGGAGCACACATCTCCCTGAGGCTAAGTGCAGCCTCAGGGAGATCGCTTACACTTTGAAAAATATTAAAAATAGAAAATAAAAATTCCTTAACATGTCCCCCTCATGTGACAAGGGCTCCTGGCCTGCCCGCCAACCTTAAGGTTGGACGGCCAGGTCCTTTAATTGGCCATTGACAGGTCGGCGGGCCCACAGCTGATTTTGCTGTGCCCCCGCCTTCCTGAAAATTTAAATAGGGCAGGATGACATCGGGGGTTTTGCCCGACGTTATCCTGCATCATTTTACGCGTTGGCGAGCAGGCCCTGCTCTCTGCTCGCCAATGGCAAGATTCTGCCCACTGTGTTTGCTGCTCACAATGTGATCTCCTCTACAGTGGGGAGACCATACTCAGATTGGGTGACTGCTTTGCATAACATCACCATTCAATCCACAGGAATGACCAAGTTTCCAGTCGCTTTAATTCTCCATCTTGCTCCCTCCCTGATCTTTCTGTCCTTGACCTGCTACAATTTTCCACTCAGCGCAAGATTGAGGAACAGGGCCTCACCTTTCAACTTGGCACTTTACAGCCTTCTAGACTCAAACTGAGCTCAACAATTTAGATCATAACCTCTGCCTCCATTTTATGTTTTTTTTTGGCTCATTTTCTTCTCATTTCTTTCTCAATTCTCTAACTTTACATTTGGACAGCTGGTGGCTATCTTGCCATTCACACCTCATCTAGACACATCTTTTGTTTCTTTAATTGTCCCAATAAAAAGTACTTGGATATGTATTAAAGTGCCGTAACCTAGAATGGGATTAGACTGTTTAGGCTTTTTTTGGCTAGCACAGACATGATCACTTCTGCATACAGCGTTTCAATTTAGTGTCCCATCCGGAAGGCAAAGCCTGACTGTGCAGCATTCCCTCCAAGTTACACTGAGATGTCAGCCTAGATTATACGCTCAAATCCTGGAGTAGAATTTGATCTGACTACCTTCTGGCTCAGAGACAAGATTGCAGCCAGCCTAACACTTATACCTCAAACAAATTAAATCTGTTGCAGTAATCTGTTATCATTCTTGTTAATCCACTAGAATAGGCAAAGCAGACAGGGTTCAGATGAACAGGTTAGATAAGGTGGGTAAGAAGGCAGATGGAATACTTTCCTTCATTGGCCGAGGCATAGAACATAAGAGCAGGAAGGTTATACTAGAACTGTGTAAAACAACAGGAAGAGCACAGCTAGTTTACTGCATATATTCTGGTGGCCGCACTACAGAAATGTTGTGATCGTACTAGAGAAAGCACAGAGGAGATTTGAGGTTGTTGCCTGGGCTATGGAGTTTTAGCTACAAGGAAAGATTGGATAAACTGGGTTTGCTTTCTTTGGAACACAGAAGGCAGAGGTAATTAAAGTGTATAAAATATGAAGAACCCAGGTATAGTGGGCAGCAAGGACCTTTATCTCCCTCAGGAGAGTTCAATAAACCAGAGGCATAGATAAAAAGGAAATTGGTAGAAGGATTAAGAGGGATTGAGGAGAATTTTTTTTCTCCCCAAATGATGGGGGGTTTGGAACTTACCTCCAAAAAGGGTGGTAGAGGCAAAACCCTCATTGCATTTAAAAAGCACTTGGATATGCATTTGAGGAGTCATAACCTACAAGGCTATGGACCAGGGGCTGAAAAATAAGATTAGCCTGGATTTCTGGATAGCCAGCACTGACAGGATGGGATGAATGGCCTCCTTCTGTGCCACAAATTTCAAATGATGCTATGAGGGACTCATTGGGGTGAGAAAGTGGGAAAAAAATTCACCCACCTCAAATTTACCAATTTTTACAATAAAAAATGTTGAATATACCGGTGCAGATGCAAGAATATAAAATAATATTTGTTGTAGGATTGCACCTAAGCATTGAAATTAATTTTGAGGATAAAGAACAAAGTTGATCTCAAACAATGATGAAGAAAGAATGAAGGTTCTCTCGGGACAAATGCAAGAATGCCAAATTTCAAACGATCATAACAATTTATACTGCAGGAGAAAAAGGTAATGATTGGTTGGCAAGTTGACTCTGATTGGCTGAGGCGTTGCCATGGAGAAGCAAGAGGGAACTATAGACTCCCCAAGCTCTTGGGTAATTTATAAAAAGCACGAGGTTTGAACATATTCCTTTTGTTTACAAAGAATGCATCCTTTTATGAATGTACATCACTTTTAGCAAGCTTGCATTCCTGCATTAGTCCTGATGAGTGGCAACACAAAAAGCTTCAGCAAAATGTCTCTTTTTTATGCAATAAAAATTATTTCATCTGTTTGACTCTTGCAACTTTTCACTGTAAGATTCAAGCTGGTCAATAATGTGTATTCTTGTCAAAACATTTGTGTGGGAAGAGTGTGTTCTAGTCATTATGAGCACAGATACAGATACTCTGGCCTCGGCCTCCTACATTGTTCCAACGAGCACAGGCTTGTGGAACAGCATCTCATTTCCATTAGGCACGTTACAGCCTTCTGACCTGAACACTAAGTTCATCAACATCTCTCAGTCCTTCTCTATTGTTCTCTTTGCGCCTCCCTCCTTCCCTAGACGCTTTTTTAAAAAAATTCATTCATGGGATGTGGGCTTCGCTGGCTGGGCCAGCATTTATTGTCCATCCATAGTTGCCCTCGAGAAGGTGGTGGTGAGTTGCCTTCTTGAAGCACTGCAGACCATGTGGTGCAGGTACAACCACGGTGCTGTTAGGGAGGAAGTTCCAGGATTTTGACCGAGCGACATTGAAGGAACGGCGATATATTTCCAAGTCGGGATGGTGAGTGACTTGGAGGGAAACCTCCAGGTGGTGGTATTCTGATCTATCTGCTGCCCTTGTCCTTCTAGATGGTATTGGTCATGGGTTTAGAAGGTGCTGTCGAAGGAGCCTTGGTGAGTTCCTGCAGTGTATCTTGTAGATGGTACACACTGCTGCTACTGTGCGTCAGTGGTGGAGGGAGTGGATGTGGTGCCAGTCAAGCGGACTGCTTTGTCCTGGAAGGTGTCAAGCTTGTTGAGTGCTGTGGGAGCTGCACTCATCCAGGCAAATGGGGAGTATTCCATCATTCTCCTAACTTGTGCCTTTTAGATGGTGAACAGGCTTTGGGGAGTCAGGAGGTGAGTTACTTGTCGCATGATTCCTAGCCTCTGACCTGCTCTTGTAGCCACAATATTTACATGGGTCATCCAATTCAGTTTCTGATCAATGGTAACCCCCAAGATGTTGATAGTCGGGGATTCAGTGATGGTAATGCCATTGAACATCAAGGGGCAATGGTTGGATTCTCTCTTGTTGGAGATGGTCATTGCCTGGCGCTTGTGTGGCACGAATGTTACTTGCCACTTGTCAGCCCAAGCCTGGATATTGTCCAGGTCTTGCTGCATTTGGACATGGGCTTCTTCAGTATCTGAGGAGTCGCGAATGATGCTGAACATTGTACAATCATCAGCAAACATCCCCACTTCTGACCTTATGATGGAAGGAAGGTCACTGATGAAGCAACTGCAGATGGTTGGGCTGAGGACACTACCCCAAGGAACTCCTGCACTTGCTTAAAGTTATTTAAGTCTCTAACTTCTTCCAATTCTGATGAAAGGTCACCGAGCTGAAATGTTAACTCTGTTACTATCTTCACAGCTGCTATGCTAGAACCTGCTGGGTGATTCATCAGATATCTTCAGGTTGTTTAAACCAAAAAAAAAGGTTCAATTTGTATTTTACCAGAAGGAAGCTGGGGTTGTTCCGATTCCTCCAGTTAAATGACGCGATACTGATCTCAGGAAGATGTTCATCGTGCAGCACCGTACAGGCACTGTGGGTGTGGCCACTGAGGATCAAACGGGGACGGAACCACCAAAGTAGCTGGAAACAAACAGTAAGAGTTTAGTTACCACTTATATTTCAACACGTCGGAGTAGCAGTGCTCTGCTGGGAACCAGTTAGTCAAGATACTAAAGCACATATTAAAAATAGCCCGAAATGCTGATGGAAATCTGAAAAATGAACAGAAAATGCTGCAGAACACTCAGCAGGTCTGGCACAGCATGTATGGAGAGAGAGCAGAATTTTAATTTGCTTGACCTGCTGGGGTGGGGCTGGCAGCAGAGAGTGGAAAACCCGAAAGCCTGGGCTCCCCCACACACTGCAGGTTAATTAACTATTAGCTCCACAGTGTGCCTGTGCTGTTACTGTTGGATTCCCTGACTGGAAGCCAGACTAATTCACTGGCCTGGCTCCCAGTCAAGGTGGCTTGCAGTCTGGAGCAGGCTTTCAGATGAGACACCAAACCTATCAGCTCTCGAGTGGAGGTAAAGATGTTCATAGCATTATTTTGAAGAATCAGAGAGATGTTATCCCAGTATTGGCAAGTTTTTTTAAAAAAATTATTTCATGGGATGTGGGCATCAATGACAAGGCTAGCATTTGTTGCCCCATCCAAAATTGCCCTTGAACTGAATCACTAGCGAGGGCCGTTTCAGAGGGCAGTTAAGAGTCAACCACATTGCTGTGGGTCTGGAGTCACATGCAGACCAGACCAGGTAAGGATGGCAGATTTCCTTCCCTAAAGGACATTAGTGAACCAGATGGGCTTTTACAACAATCGGCAATGGTTTCATAGTCACCATTACTGAGACTAGCTTTTAATTCCAGATTGATTAATCGAATTCAAATTCCACCAGCTGCCGTGGTGGGATTTGAACCTATGTCCCAAAACATTTGTCACTGCTCTGGACTACTAGTCCAGTGACAAAACCACTTTGCCACTGTCTCCCCTAAATTTATCTGTCAACCAACATCAGTAAATCAGATTATCTGCTGACTATCACGCTGTTTGTGGGAGTTGCCTTGTCCTGTTTTATTTCTCACAGTACAATACTGACTACATTTCAAAAGTACTGCATTGTCTGTAAAGCATTTCACGTTATCCTGAATCCATGATAGGCACGATACAGTGCAGGTCTGTCTTCTCTAGCACGTACAAATGGCACTGTTACCAGTTCAAAGTACATTTAATGAAGAAGTATAAGAGGTTAGCCTAAATTGTGTTTCTTTTTTTAATTCCTTCATGGGATGTGGGCATTGCTGGCTAGGCCAGCATTTGTTGCCCATCCCTAATTGCCCCTGAGAAGGTTGAACTGCTGCAGTCCAGCTGAAGCAGGTACTCCCACAATGCTGTCAGCAAAGGAGTTCCAGATTTTGACAGTGAAGGAACTGTGATATAGTTCCAATTCAGGATAGTGTATGGGTTGGAGGAGAACTTGCAGGTGGTAGTGTTCCTCTGCACTTGCTACCATCATCCTTCCAAATTGTAGAGGTCACAGGCTTGGAAGTAAGCAAGCATGGACACTGCAGCTCATCACTGAGTGCAGCTACACACAGAGCATGAGAATTTGGTAAGGGAAATTTAATGGTTAATTTTAAGGGTTAATCTCTTCTGAAATCTAGTCTAGTTTGCATTTAGCTAAAATTTACTGTTTAAGTTGTTTCTTTCAGTCTTGGCGATAAACAAGCTCTATATTGGAGAGGCAGCTGCAATTAGTCAATTATGAAGCTAGTCCGAACTGGTTTCTCTAGCCAGCAGTGCTGACTTATCTCTGCAGAATTTCAGCTAGTATAAATATAGATGGTCTTGTTCAGCGCACAAAGGCAGCAGCTTGTCACTGAATGCAGCTAGACACAGAGTGAGAGCTTGGGAATTTGGTGAGTGAGGGAATTCAGCGCAGCAAGGAAGGAGGCACAGTTCACTTAAGTGGCTAACTTCTAAAGACACTTGGAGCCCGAAGGCAGCAGGCCAGGAAACTTCATAAAAGGGCCAGAGCGGACCGACCAAGTTCTGAGAAAAATCAAGTGTAACGTCACAGGAAAACAGGTAGGTGATTGGTCAGTGAGTGTTTTTCTCTTTTACCTTTAAAAACTCAGGTAATTCTTATAATTATAAGGTTTTTTCAGTAGAACATGGTTTACTAATAGTAGTAAAGTATTAGATTAGCTGGTGAGTATTTCCTATTAATTTTAACTGGAGAATTTCAATCAAGGAAAGTAGAACATATATTGAAATAATATGATAAACACAAGCAGGGCTAGAGACATTAACATTTAATCAGTAAAAATAATTATTTGATTAATTAAATGCTATAAAAAGGGAGGGTGGGTGATACGTGGAAGCTGCAGGATGTGGGTGCTTGTGGATAGCTGTATGATCCAAGGCAAGAGCCTCTGCAGTAAGTGTCTGGAGCTGGAGGAAGTTCAGCTCAGAGTCATTGAGCTGTGACACATCAAGGAGGAGGAAAGCTACCCGGACACATTGTTCCAAGAGGGGGTCACACCGCTTAGGTTAGAGTCTTCTGATTTGATCAGTGGTCAGGAACAGGAGGGCGTGCCTCCGAGCAAGGCAGGCATGGGGATCAAAAAGGCAGAAGTGGTGGAGCCTCAGCCTTTGCAATTGTCCAACAAATTTGAGGTTCTTGCAGCCTGTACAGCCGAAAGTGGGGGGGCTGCAGAGAGGATGAGTGAACTCACCATGGCACCATGGTACAGGAAGCCAGTCAAGTGAACATGGTGGCAGTAAGGGACAGTATAGTCAGGCGGATAGACACAGTTCTCTGCAGCTGAGAACAAGAGTCCAGAAGGCTGTGTTGCTTGCCCAGTGCCAGGTTCAGAGCTTCTGCTTGGGGCTGGAGAGGAAATTGCAGTGGGAGGGGGAGGATCCAGTTGCCATGGTTCACATACCAATGACATAGGTAGGACTAAGAAACAGGTTCTGCTGAGGGTGTATGAGCAACAAGGGGCTAAATTAAAAAGCAGAACAGCAAAGATAATAATCTCAATTATTACATGAGCCACAAACAAGTTGGCATAGGGTAAATAAGATTAGAGAGTTAAATGCATGGCTCAAAGACTGGTGTGGGATTCCTCGGGGTAATATACTGACATGGACCGAGGATTGATTAATGGACAGAAAAGAGACAGTAGAAATAAACAGGCCTTTCTCAGATTAAGGTTGGGGACCGCAAGGATCAGTGCTTGGACCCCAGCTGTTCACAATAAATATCAATGATTTGGATGTGGGGACCAAAGGTAATATTTCTAAGTTTGCTGATGACACAAAACTAGGTGGAGAGGTGAGTTGTGAGGATGATGCAAAGAGGCTTCCAGGGGATTTAACCAGGCTCAGTGAGTGGCAATGGCATGGCAGATGAAGTACAATTTGGAAAAATGTCAAGTGATCCACTTTGATAAGAAAAACAGAAAGGCAGAATATTACTTATCTGGTGAGAGATTGGGAAGTGTTGATGTCCAAAGGGACCTGGGTGTCCTTGCTCATAAGCTTAAAATGTAGGTGCAACAAGCAATTCGGAAGGCAGATGGTATGTTGACCTTCATCACAAGAAGATTTAAGTACAGGGGTAAATAAGTCATGCTGCAATTGTATAGAGCCTTGTGAGACCACGCCTGGAGTGTAGTGTGCAGTTTTGGTCTCTTTACCTAAGGAAGGTGTTATAGACAAGGGGGGGGATTTAATTTAAACAGCACCGATTTCTGTCCTCACCACCCACCCTTAAACAGAAAGGTGTTTTGGTTTGCTTCCCCACTAATAAGCCATGACATATATCCTGACCCCTCGGTTTTGGCGTGATTTTCTATTAATAACCCCACAGCAAACTTGAGCTAGGATAAACTCAGGGTTTAGTTTATTTGCACACACTCAAACATAGGAGGAGGGTCACAACGTTGTCTCCTTTTCATTCAAACAATAATAGAGAGGGATAGAGAAAGAAAGATTTACAGGGCAAAGGCCACAGAGAAAAAATAATTATTGTTTCCTTGGAATCCAGAGCCCAGAATCAAAGTCCAATGGTTTATTCCTACACAGAGGCTGGCAGGTTGATAACTGATGCTGGATAATTCACTTTTCTGGTAGAGATGACTTCCAGGATGAGATAGGCATACAGAGATGAATTAGCCTTGTGGGTAGTAGAAACACAGTGTAGATGGGGGCCAGGTATTCAAATTTGGACAGTGCCCCTTTTCTGTGCTGTTGCTTGGTAGATGGAAAGATGGCAGACTGAGCTTTGCAGTACAGCAAGACAGTATAAGTGGTTCTCCCAGCTACAGGAACTTCGGCTCGGCGCATGGGCCCAATGGGCAGCGATTTATTTTCACAAACCTCATCCAATGGCGGGATGAGGTTTGAACGCGGTTTTAAAAACGTTTAATAACGTTTTTGTGTATTTCATTAACATGTCTCATCTCATGTGACATTTTCACATGAGGGGGACATGTTAATGAATTTTTTATTGTTCTATTTTTTATATTTGCCAGCCTTTCAGCGATCTCCCTGAGGCAGCACTTTGCCTCAGAGAGATGTATGCTCTTTCACACGCATGCGTGAAGGAGTGCACTCTGACAATTGGGGAATCACCCCCCCTCCCCCGCACAGGAAGCACATAGCGCCCATTTAAAACGGCGGTGGGCCCGTTTCGGCGGCGGCGATCAGATGCCCACCCACTGCCGAGCCGGTGGGGCCCACCCGCCCATCAAGGACAAAATTCTGCCCATAGAGTGTGAGGTCTTAGCCCCATTACAAAGGATATACCTGCCATAGAGGTAGTGCAAGGAAGGTTCACCAGACTGATTCCTGGGATGGTGGGATTGTCCTGTGAGGTGAGATTGAGGAGACTTGGCCTGTATTCTCCAGGGTTTAGAAGGATTAAGAGGTAATTTCATTGAAGCAAATAAAATTCTTACAGGGCTTTACAGGGTAGATTCAGGAAGGATGTCTCCCCTGGCTGGAGGGGTCTAGAATCAGGAAACACAATCTTAGAACAAGAGGGTAGTGAATCTTTGGAATTCTCTACCTCAGATGGCTATGGAGGCTAATTCATTGAGTATGTTCAAGACAGAGATGGATAGATTTCTAGGTATTAATGATATCAAAGGATATAGGGATAGTGCAGGGAAAATTGTAGTAGAAGGTCAGCCATGACCTATTTGTATGGTGGAGCACACTCAAAGGGCTGAATGGCCTACTCCTATGTTCCTACGGAAGGTGCTGTCAAAGGAGTTTTGGTTAATTGCTGCAGTGCATCTTGTATATGGTGCACACTGCTGCCACTGTGTGCCGGTGATGTGGGAGTGAATGTTTAAGGTGGTGGAGGACCGTCAAACAAATGCCAGTTTTGATGCCAGCTCCACAAGCCTTCAGGCAATACACCTGCAAAAGCAACTACAACGGACTGGACACTGTCTGGACAGCTGGAAACTGTGGCCCCAGCCAGCTCCTGCTTTCTCAACTCTCAGGTGCCCAACGTTCTGCAGAGGACAGAGAAAACGCTACAAAGACACAAACTCTCCTTGAAGCACAGCAGCATTAACATTAATGGCTGGGGAAAGCTTGCTACCGATCATTCAAAATTGCGGCAATTTGTCCATCAAACTGCATCACGCTTCAAGTCCAAACATCTTAAATGATGAGGCAGGGTGGCAGCAGAGAAAGAAAAAAATCTTAGCACAAGGGGTTATATCTACTCAACACTCTACAAACAAATGGCTACGTCCCAGGGAAGGAAGGAGAGTGACTTAACCAAGCCACTTGAAAATGAGGTTGTTTACGTTCTTAACATTGTTAATCACACAAACAAATGAGCTATTTGATAGACTTATCAGCTGACTAAGGAATTACTCTGAAAGTCATCTCTCCAATTTATGACCTTAAGACTCTGGTGACTGATAGCATTAAAGCTCAGCAACCCTTAGCACTGATTTACAACGATGCATTGAATTGCCTGTGAAGCTTTGCCATTCCAATTGTTAAATAATTCTGTCCATTAATGATCTGCTACTCAATTGCCAGGTAACCCTGACGGCACTTCATCAAGTAAAGTTGTGATTTGTAACCAATAATGTGCACTGCATGGCTTGTGACCTGTTTTTTTTCATTCATTCACGGGTTGGGGGCTTCGCTGGCTGGACCAGCATTTATTACCCATCCCTAGCTGTCCTTGAGAAGGTGGTGGAGAGCTGCCTTCTTGAACCGCTGCAGTCCATGTGGTGCAGGTCCACCCTTGGTGCTGTTGTCTCTCAATGATCTGGCAAGGAAGAGCTAGCTTACCTATTCACCAGGTTAAGGTGATTGAAACCGAGTTAAATGTAAGAGAGTTTGAGCAGCCAAATCAGGCATCATTCATACTTAGAAACCTACACTGACGGGTCAAACTACAGGTAGTTCCTCAGTATGGAATTCAAGGACGGATTTAATGTCTGGTCCCTTGGCACATATTTATGTTACTCTATCAAAACTCAGCTTTCTTACACACTGCTGGTAGAAATGTGAGAGAAGAGATACACAATTATACCAAACAGTATTCACAGACAAAATTAAAAAGCAATGGGAAAAAGACTCTGGGCATCATCTGTACCAAATATTTACCGTCCTGCCAATCTGCAAGAATTTTCACAGGAAGCTAACTGTTCATTCTTTTTGCCATGTGTATTCCATCCCCTTTAAAATGTTTGTTTTGTTCCTCGGATTGCATTCTCAGCCTAGTACTTCCTGTGCAAGAACAGAATGCAGGGGCACTAGGATCGACATCAATTTCTATTAACCACCAGGATCAATTGGGAAGGGTTGGGAAGATTTCCTCCATTACAACACATATTGGAGGCTCCTCTAGAATGAAAAATATCAGGTAAAACCTGCAAAGAAAAGGAAAAACGTACATTTCCATAGTGCCTTTCATGACCTCAGGACATCCAAAAGCACTTAACATCCAATAAAGTCTAGCCACTGCTGTAATGTAGGAGACATGGGAGCTAATTTGCGCACAGCAAGCTCCCATATCAATGTGATAATGACCAGGTAATCTATTTTGGATATTGTTGGTCAAGAGACAAATATTAGTCAGCAGGTCTCTGCTGCTCCTCTTTGGGATCTTTTACATCCACTGGAGAGACAGGCACACCCTGGGTTTAATGTCTTATCTGGAAGACGCCACATCTGGCAGACGCCACATCTGGCAGTGAAGCACTCTCACAGTGCTGCAAGGGAAGAATCAGCTTCAATCTGTGGCTTAAGTCTCAGGAGTGGTACCACAACCCATAAGTTCTAACTCTGAGGACAGAGTACTACCCACTGAACCATGGCTGTTACACAAATATAACACTAACTGTAAGACTCTGCTTTACTTCCACCTTATCCAATTGAACAGTATTCAGTGGGCAGTGCCACACTGCTTGTGCCCTGTAAAAAGTGGTGTTACCAAACAGACTTGTCTACAGCTCCTGTGCCGCACATCAATCATTGCATTTCTTACTTTTTTGGAAGCTTCAAGAGACAGCGTGTCGTACTTCTCACGGAATAGCAGCTTCTTTTCCTCAGGAGATGCAGAGTCTTCACCCGTACACTCCTCGTCACTGACACGATATAGAGGATAATGCTGGAAGAGTTAAATGCAAACAGGAAAACGATTAATTCAACAACAACAAACATAGCAGAAGGATCCAGTGCAATAAGGGTTAACCTGGGACTGAGTACAGTACCACCCACTGGTGATGATAAGAAGGTAGCTGACCTAGAGTTTAGCTCAGCAGTGTAGCGCTAGGTAGCAAGGTGCAAGGACATGCCATGGAGCCCTCTCCATACCTGTACCCTCTACTATAAATGTGCACATAGTTCAGTAATGTTAATAAAGACTTCTTGGTAACTTTTACAAGACTGCTTAATGGTGTCCCACCATGGGTAGCGACAACAGAACAGATCATGGTGGTAGCTGAAGATCAAAATCCACATCCTCCATAAAAATACTGAAGAAATCAAGAAGAGGACACCAGCAATGAATTTCTGCTCTGAAATAACCTCACTCCAGAAGCAAACAGCTGAGAAGACTCACCTGAAAAGCTCCAGAGACAGAAGATCCCGGCAGCAGGAAAAAAGCTCAAGCAAAAGTCTCCCCTGGAACCCTGTCAAAGCAGCTTCAACAAAGCAGATCTAGCAGCCAGCAGATTGAGTTACAACCTTTTTACAATTCCAGGAAAGCTAATGCTATGAACTATTTCTTTTAAAAGTCAGTCAGGCAGAAAATTCAGTTGCACATTCATTGCTAGCCTGACCTCCAACTTGGTGACCCCTACACTTGTGCCCCAGCCCAGAGTGTAAAAAAAGAGGAAAAATAATCATTGAACACGCAGAAACCCCCGTTTAAGCGAAAGACCAAGTGCCTCACAAAATTTTTGACCTCTTGGCCAGTGAAACTTCTGTTTTCCCAACATGGACCTGACCTGTGGCAGTCCACCACCATTCAACTGACCCACAGTTGCAATCCGACCTGTGGCCAATTTATAGCTTCTTCCTTCTCCTTGCCTGTCGCCGCCATTTTAAAGGTTGCAACAAAAGTCTGAAGCTCATGAAAATCTTCTCAACAGCAATACTGGTGGCATGATTTTGAATACTCCAACCTCTTAAAGGGACACCTATGCTTTAAAATTTTTCAACCATGAGTGAGTTTGTCATTGCCACCCCCAATATGCCTTACCTATGGACAGGACCAATCTCACAATTGCAGCTTTTGGAGAAAGGTTCCTCAGATATAGCACAGCTGCAGGGTTAAATAAAAAGTTAGAAACAGAATAAGTTAGCGTATTACTTTATTCAATTGTACTGATGGCAGACAATATCATTGCCAGGCATGCCATAGATGAATCATCTGCTAAATTTGAAGATGTTTTAAAATCCAATCTGCAATCCAACAAGACCTTGGAATGCTTGAAATTTAACAGGAGTGCCCAACAGCCTGGGGAGCCTGTTTATTCCTTTATCAACAACCTCTACCACACGGATGTGAATATGGAGATCTGAAATCAGAACTCATCCGAGGCAGAATCATGGTGGGTATCGTGGACGATTCACTCTCTGACCTTCTCCAAGCCCAGGAAAACCTCTCTCTCAACAAGGGTGTCCAGCTAGTCAGGCTGTCCGAGCTGCAAGACCAGCATCGGACCATTCCTAGAGATGAGAGCACTTCATGGGGCAGAAACCACACCTCGGTCCACCACATGTGGCCACAGAAGCACGGAGGCCGTCTGAGCCAGGGTAAGCCAACACCCAACCACTCTGCCAAACGACCGTGCTAGCGCTGCGGGGCGATGCGCACCCACGGGGAGGACCAATGTCTGTCCAGCGCTGCTAAATGCTTCTACTGTCACAAACAGGGGCACTTCAGCAGGCCATGCTAGTTGCGTCCCCTGCACCACACAGGCAATCTGAGAAGTCCAGGCCACCAACCCAGAAGAGACACTGCCCTTCATCTTGGGCGACATCAGACGATACGGCTCCTCCTTCTGGAACGTGGACATCTCAGTAAACGGCCATCTAAGCAATTTCAAGTGAGATTCTGGCGCCAGAGTGACTCCAAGACTGCTGGATCCAAACCATGAACACCCCACTCTACGGTGACGGGGGAGTTGGAATGATTCAAGAGCCAATAAGATACAGCAAAAAACAGATCACAGAATTTATGCACACAATCAGACCTCATCCGAGGCAGACCTTTTCACTCTTCAGTGGAGACACCTGCATAGCCCTTGGCCTTCTTCAACTGGCACAAGATGTGAAGAGAACCACAGTCTCCACGCAGCTAGAAAGCCATCCTCCAGAAAGCCCAGCGACAAAACAGCAACTCAATGTTGATTTTGTTTGTCACCTCTCTTTTCTGCTTGTGGAGCAGGTCTGTTCTTCTCCTTAGCAGATCTGTTCTTCTCCTTTTCAGGTCCCCGAACTGAACCACAGCACCGCCAGTGGAGGTGACACTAGAACCAGAACTACTGCCAGAACAGCCTCCGTTTCAACCAGCGACTACAGTGCAGTTGGTTGAAATGACGACCTATGTGTGGCCCCAGCAACTGCCAGCCAGTGTGATGAAAACACAGAGTCCACTGGAACCAGGTAGCAGCCTGACGCAAACACTACTCAACAAAGGTGAGCTGCCTCCACACTCTTCTTCCATTTATGGCTCCCCTCAACCCCAGAAGGCTTCCAGAGGCTGGAAAAGGCAGAAGAAGGGGCGTAATTGACAGTTGGTGGATACCAAATCCGACTCCCAGAAAGAAATGACCACCACTCACGGTACCAAACAACCACCGCAGCAACCCAACCAAACAGGCATGGAGCAACACTCGCCAATGGTGGAAAGCTCACAAAGCCATGCCTGCACTCGGCTCCAACCAACAACTCACCACCAAGACCAACAGCCCCTAGATCCTACCACTCTCCCCACCAGACGGCAAACGAAACGTGGCAAGTGTACAAGACCTCCAGACTGCCTCAAACCCCGACGTGAAAGGCCTGAAAGGGGGAGACAGAGTAGATGAACTCTGTTAATACCTGCTATTAATGTTGTAATGTTAATAATGAAGCAGTTTACAGTTAGAGTAGTTACAGTTGCAACAAGCCTTATGACAACACAAGACTTGAATCAAACTGTAAGTAAGTAACTATCATCAGTCTATATCAGGGAATAAAGACTTTTGTGGGGTGGGGGTTTAGGAGGGAAGGAGAACGATCCAGTACATTAAGGGTTAACCTGGGGCTGAATATAGTATCACCCACCGGTGATTGGTGACCTTGTCCTGTCAGTGCCAGAACAAACCCTGTGATGAAAGAAGGCATCCGACCTAGAACTTAGCTCAGCAGGGTAGAGCTAGGTAGCAAGATGTAAGGACATGCCATGGAGTCCTCTCCATACCTGTACCCTCTACTGTAAATAGTTCAGTAATGCTAATAAAGACTGCTTGGTAACTTCTACAAGACTGCTTAATGATGCCTTAGCAGAACACATCAAGGGTAGAGACAATCCAACAAAACAACCACCAATTGCATTTATTGCCGAAAAAAGTGAAGCTTTTCATCTTGCACTCATCAGGACACAATGTAAATTAGTAACCCTATTATCAATCTGTTCAATTTCATCTCACATAAATGCTCACTCACTGTCAGTCACCATCAATGGTGCATTCTCCAGGGCAACACCACTTGCCGACCAATCAGCCCTTTCTTCACAAACAGTATAAATTGTTGTTTTCCCTCTTATATTGGGATTCTTGTGAGTTCCTGATGAGCGCAAGACAAAAAACCTAGACATATCGCTTTTTTCAGCAATGCTCAAGTTCTCTACTACCAAACAATGAATTGCATTTATATAAGAGTTACTGATCAAACCAATAGGGCAAAAAGGAGGAATTTCTGTACTATTTGCGTAGTGGTTAGAATGGGACTCGTTATTACATGAAGTGATTGAGTTAAATAGCTTAGACGCTTTCCAAAGGAAACTAGAGAAATTCATGAAAGGAAAGAGAATAGAAAGATATGCTGAAAGGCTGAGATGAGATCGATGAAATGGGAGACCACCCCATGTGGAGCAAAAACACCACCACTGACTAGTTGGCAGAATGGCAGGTTTCTGTGCCATGGTTGGCAGCCTTCCATCTTCTGAGGCTATAGCTTGCGCCTTGGTTAAATCATGTGTTAAATATCACCTGGTGTGGGTCAGGTGCCACACTCCAGCATGGCACTCTCTGCTGCAGATGAACATAGTGGAACTCAGGTGGTGCAGGATTCACCGGCCTCTGTCTTCTCTAGGCCCTCTTCTTGGCCAGCGGAGCTTTCCGCTTTATTGTCTTCCGACTTTTGTCTTTGAAACAGTCAGCTTCCAGATGTCACAGCCGTCAGCGATTCTGTCAATGTCTCACTTGCAAATACCCTTGTAGTGGAGGTACAGATGGCCAGGAGATCATGACCCAGTGGCCAGTTCCCCATACACAAGGCCTTTGGATATACAGCCATCATCCATTCGAGGAATGTGGCCAAGCCAGCGCAGACATCATTGGCTTAGCAATGAGGGTACGTTGATGGAATTGGCACGCTCCCAAGACCTCTGAGTTGGTGACCTTGTCCTGCCAAGAGATGCCAAGGATATGGCTGAGACAGCAAAGGTGGAAAGTAGCCATCCTCTGTAGATGACCTGAAAGCGTATGACAACAGTAAAGAGAAGAATTTGCCAAAAAGTGTCAGTGCCAGAACACAGCCCTGTTTGACCACACTGTGGACCTTAAAGATTTCCAATATTGCCCCAGCATAGCCAGCCTTACCCATCACGCTGTCATGGAAAGAGGAGATCACACTGAGCAGCTGCGGCAGGCAGCCAATTTTCTCCAGCAGCTTTAATAGACCCCTCTACTCATGTGGAGCATAAACACGAGTAGAGACCGGTTGGGCCGAATGGCCTCTTTCTGTGCTGTATATTCCATCTAATTCTGTGTAATCATAGAACGATAACACAGAAGGAGGTCTTCAGCCAATCATGTCTGTGTCAGCTCTTTGAAAAAGCGACCCAATTAGATTTCCTCATGATTCTGCAAAGTTTTCTTTTCATGTTTAAAGCAAATTCCCTTCTAAAAGAAATTTCTGAATCTGCTTCCACATCATGTCAGGCAGTGCGTTCCAGATCTCACCAACTTACTGCATAACTTTCTTATTCTCTCATGTCACATCTGATAATAGTACCTTTAACATACTGAAACATCACAAGGCGTTTCACAGGAGCTACATGGACCAAAATTCGACACAGAACCAGGTAAGGGCACGTTAGCAAAGACTGCTCAAAGAGGTAGAATTTAAGGAGCCTCTAAAAGGAGAGAGGGGTGGAGGCACAAAGAGGCTTAGGAAAGGGAATTCCAGAGCCTAATATCTGATTCATGGAAAGGTGTAAAAGATGAATTGAAACAATGTCAAATTGCCTTTGGTGTGATTCACACTGCCATTACCTATCTCTATATTAAGCAAAATTTGATGTGTTACAGAATCGCAACCATGGGCTTGACAATCAGCCATTGTGAATAACATTTAATTAAATAAGCTTTTTGCATTGAAAAGTGTAAACAGCTGAACTCAAGAGACAACATACTGCCCTAGCTAAACATTTATCACTGATTTATATTTTCACTTAGAGTCTGGACACATCGGAACCATTTGAGATCCATAGTGTGGTCAAACAGGGTTGTGTTCTGGCACTGATAATGTTTGGCATATATTTCTCTGTGCTGCTGTTATAAGCCTTCAGGTCATCTACAGAGGGTGTCTACTTACATACTAGAATTGATGGGAAGCTATTCAGCCTTGCTCGCCTGAAATCCAAGACAAAAATACACCAAGTCCTCATCAGAGAGTTGCTGTATGCTGACACTGCCACACTAGCATTCCATACTGAGGGTCACCTACAGCAGCAAATGGACAGACTCTCTCACTCCTATAAAGAGCATCGGGAAGACAAATGTCATGGTTCAGGATGTTTCTAAACCACCATCAATGAGCATTGACAATGTGACACTGGAGGTTGATGATAGCTTCACATATCCAGGCTCTACAATGACCAGCAATCTGTCACTTGATGGTGAAATCCAACACATGCATCATAAAAGCTACTGCAGTTATGCCCAAGCTGAGAGTAAGAGAATATGGAACAACAGCAACCTGACTGAGAACCCCAAGCTGTGAGTCCATTAAGCCTGTGTCCTCAGTGTACTCCTCGACAGTGGTGAGACCTGGACAACATATGCTAGGCAGGAGAAAAGGCAGTTTCCACCTTCGCTATCTCAGATGTGCCCTCAGCATCTCTTGGCAGGTCAAGGTCACCAACTCAGAGGTCCTGAAGTGTGCTAATTCCAACATGCCATGGAGTCATTTATGGCATAGAATTCATCCCATCGAGTCCATGCCAGCTCTCCGTAGGGCAAACCAATCAGTCCCAGTCCCTCTCTCGATCCCCAAAGATCTGCAGGCTTCCAAATCCTTCAAATACCTTCCTTTTGAAATCATTGATTGTTTCTGCTTCCACCACCCTCACAGACAGCAAGACCCAGGTCATTACCACACACTGCGTAAACATTTTCCTCCAGTCCTAACATTCTCCCTGCAGCTCTTGCCCAAAACCTTAAATCTGTGTCCGCTAGTGCATGTACCATCAGCAAATGGGAACAGTTTTTCCTGATTTATCTTATCCAAATGTGTCATAATCTTGTACGCTTCTATCAAATTGCTCCAAGAAGAACAACCCCAGATTTTCCAACCTAAGCTCATAATCTGAAACTCCCCCATCCCTGGAATCATTCTGCACCCCCCTCAAGGACCCGACATCCTAAGTGTGGTGATCAGTGTGGGTGCAGTACTCTACTTGTCACCTAACCAGGGCTTTTACAAAGGATTAACATTACTTCCCTATTTTTGTACTCAATGTCTCTATATATAAAGCTCAAGGTCCCATATGCTTTGCTAACCACTCTCTCAAAGATCAACGCACATTCATCCCCAGCTCTCTCTGTTCCTATTCACTCTTTAGAACTGTGCCATTAAGTCTATGTTGCCTCTCCCTAACCCTTCTGCCAAAATGCATCACTTCCCACTTCTCTGCATTAACTTCCATCTGCCACTGTTTGTCACTCCTCCACATTTGGTATCATCGGCAAATTTTTAAATTTTGAAGTAAGAGGCAACTTAACTGAAGCCTTTAAGATCCTGAGGGTCTTGACAGGGTGGATGTGGAGAGGATGTTTCCTCTTGTGGGAGAATCTAGAACTAGGGGTCACCGTTTAAAAATAAGGGGTCGCTCATTTAAGACAGAGATGAGGAGAATTTTTTTCTCTCAGCAGGTTGAGAGTCTTTGGAACTCTCTTCCTCAAAAGGTGGTGGAAGCAGAGTCTTTAAATATTTTTAAGGCAGAGCTAGATAGATTCTTGATTAACAAGGGGGTGAAAGGTAACCGGGGGTAGGCAGGAATGTGGAGTTGAGGTTACATTCAGATCAGCTATGAACTTATTGAATGGCAGTGCAGGCCTGCTCGTGCTCCTAATTTGTATGTTCGCATGAAATTCTACTCTGTATTCCAAGTTCCAAGTCATTTATAGATAGCAAAAAAGTGGCCCTAAAACTGTCTACCATCCTCCAGTCTGTAAAATAGCCATTTACCACAAATTCTGTTTTCCTCTTTCTGTCTCCGTCTGCTTTCTCTTTGTGTCTGCATCTATGTGCTGATCGCCTTAAGCCACCAGCTCTCTTGCTTGTCGCTCTCCTGTGTGCCTGGCCACACACGGTTTCTGTATCT
Organism: Carcharodon carcharias; assembly: GCF_017639515.1. Taxonomy (NCBI): domain Eukaryota; kingdom Metazoa; phylum Chordata; class Chondrichthyes; order Lamniformes; family Lamnidae; genus Carcharodon; species Carcharodon carcharias. The sequence goes on from NC_054472.1 coordinate 175,217,110, forward strand.
TAACCTCCTTCTGTTGGTACTGCTTCCAGGTCAAGTATCACATGGACCAGTATTCCTTAATAGCCAAGGAAATTCCAATTGATCCCTTTACAATTAATGCAAACTCCTAAAAGTCCTTTTCAAACATATTTTAAAATAATTGCAGATTCCACAAGCATTTTTGAAAAGTTGCAAATTTTCCTAACCGTACTGCTTCTGGGTCAAAGTTCTCCACATCTGTTCTTAAGCCAGATTTTTTTCTGATTAGGTATTAACCATCCTATTACATGTTATTTAGGAAGGACAAGAAGCTAGGAAAAGGTAGAGGGGTGCCTGTGTTAATTAATGATGGTATTAGCACAATAGAGAAGGATGGCCTAAGTTCATGAAACCAGAACGTAGACGCCGTTTGGATAGAGATGAGAAATGATAAAAGGCAAGAAGTTACTTGTAGCAGTGGTATACAGACCTCCTAACAGTAACTACACAGTAGGACAGAACATAAAGGAAGTGATAATGGGAGCTCATCAGAAATGCACAGCAATAATCATGGGGGATTTTATTCTACATATACACTGGAAAAAAATCAGATAGGCAAAGGTAGTGTAGATGAGGAGTTCATAGAATGTTTGCGGGCTAGTTTCTTAAAACAGCATGTTCTGGAGCCACCCAAACAGCAGGCTATACTAGACCAGGTATTGTACAAGATGGGATTAACTGATGACCTTACAGTGAAGGCACCCCTAGGTACCAGTGATCATAACATGTTTGAATTTTACATTCAGTTTGAGGGAGAGAAGAATGGGTCCAAGTCTAGTATTTTAAACTTAAATAAGTCAAATAAGAGGCCATGAAAGCAGTGCTAGCTAAAGTGAACTGACAAATTAGGTTAAGGGATAAGTCAATAAAGATGCAATGATGGACATTTAAGGGGGTATTTCAGAATACTCAGAATAGATACATTCCAACGAGAAAGAAAAATTCCAAGAGGACCCCCCACATTCCATGGTTAACTAAAAAAGTTAAAGGTAGTGTCAAACTTAAAGAAAAAACATATAATTGTGCAAAGATGGTTGGCAGGTCAGAAGATGGGACAGAATATAAAAACAACAAAGAATGACTAAAAGATTGATAAGGAGGGAAAAATTAGAGGACTAATGGAAGCTAACTAGAAATATAAAAACAGATAGTAAGATTTTCTTTAGATATTTTTTAAAAATGAAAAGAATTAACAAAGTGAGCATTGGTTCCATAGCGTCTGCCGAATTAATAAGGGAAAATAAATTAGCAAATGAATTGAACCAGCATTTTGCATCGGTCTTCGCTATAGGGGATACGAGTAACATCCCAGAAATGGCTGTAAATCAGGAAATGGAAGGGAAGGAATGAACTCAGGAAAATTACAATTACCAGGGAAGTTGTCCTGAGTAACTTGGCTGACAAGCTCCTGGGTCCTGATGGACTTCATCCTAGGGTCTTAAAAGAAGTGGCTAGTGAGATAGTTGATGCATTGGTTTTAAATTTAACATAATTCCTGAGATTCAGGGAAGGTTCCATTAGATTGGAAAATAGTGAATGTAATTCCTTTATTCAAAAAGGGAGGGAGACGAAAAGCAGGAAACTACAAGTCAATTAGCCTAACATCTGCCATAGGGAAAATGTTAGAAGCTGTTATTAACGACATTATGGCAGGGCACTGGGAAAAATTCAAGGTAATCAGGCAGAGGCAACATGATTTTGTGAAAAGGAAATCATGTTTAACCGATTTATTGGAGTTCAAATAGTCATTTGGTAGCACAGAACTTAAGTACTGCTGAAAGAAGAGACACGTCTAAGCTTTTCATCTTGTGCTTTTCAGGACATTTAGCAAGAATACCAATATAAGGGGGAAAAGTACAATTTATACTGTATGTGCAGAGAGTGCTGATTGGTTGGCAAGTGGTGTTGCCATGGAGAATGCAGCAGTGATGGTGACTGACAGCAAGCGAGTGTTTGTTTATGCGAGATGAGACTGAACAGGTTGGTAATAGGGTTACCAATTTACACCATGCCCTTCACTGCGCTTGGTCTGCAGTGTGCAAATTTCTTTCCTATTTTGACTTGATCCGTTTATGCAGCTATATTGCTTCAATAGATGACTGCACCATAAACAGTATCCGTTCGAAACATGTCTGCACCATAAATCACTTACATGGAAGCGGTTTGGCAATACAATTAACGACACCACAAAAAACATAACAAATCTCTGTGACCATGTGCTCTCAGAAAGTGAGGGGCTCGTTCTTGCGGATGGCTTCGTCCCAAATCAAACTGGAAGAGGTATTTGCTGAGTTCCAACTCCTCTACTCCCAATTATCCTGCAACAAACCAGCGTCCACTGAAGACATTGAATCCTTGAAAGCGCGCCTAGCTGATCTAGCACACACATACTGTGGAATTCTAAAAGATCTGTCTAATTTTCACATGCAACGCGAATATCTTAGAGCGTTGAGAGGCTTTAAGACCAACCCGGACATACACATCAGTAAACCTGACAAAGAGACAGCAATTATCATCCTCAACAAGCGTGACTATATCAACAAAATGCGCGCTATTCTTAATGGCAGGTCCCAATTCACATCCATTTACCCGCCACTCAACATGACCAAACAGCTTTTTTCGAAGTAAACTAAAAAAAAAGCTTGCTGGACTTGTGTAAGAGCGATGAACTACCGCTTGATATATATGACAGGGTTCATCCTCAGAGTTTGTTATGTCTGCATATGTATGGGCTACCCAAGACACACAAAAGTGATGTCCCTTTAGGCCCCATCTTATATATAACCGGTTCTGCACAGCATGAATTGGTCAAATGGTTGGGCGAATTGTTACAACCAGTTCTGACCAAGTTTTCCACATATACAGTGGGGGACTCCTTCACATTTGCGAAGGTCATACAGGACTTGCATATCGAAAGCAATCTGTGTCTATGTGCTCATTTGACATTGCTAGCCCATTCACCAATGTTCCACCCAAGGAAGCCATAGGTATTTGCATTGCAGCACTATGTCATGGTGATCTATACCCACCACCATTGTATGAATCAGTATTCATTGAATGTATGAACTCAGTAACTCGCGCAGTTGAGTTCAGTTTTAATGACACCATGTATGCCCAAATAGATGGTGTTGTCATGAGATCCCCTCTAGGCCCAACTCTCGCAAACATCTTTGCTGGGTTCCATGAGAAACGTGTCTTCGATAGAATAACACCTGACCTCCTACCCCTCGCATATTTACAATATGTAAATGAAAAGTTTGCTATATTTAAATCCATAGCTGCATGTAACAATTTCCTTACATGTCTTGACGGGTTCCACCTTGTGCTCAAATTCACTTTTGAAATGGAGCAGTCAAATGAACTCCCCTTCCTTGATGTACTACTTGAGAAATCTGCCAGGGGATTCTCTACCACGGCCCACCGCGAGCTTACCTTCACTGGTCAGTATACGCATTGGGATTCTTACAGTTCCTATATAAGTTGCTATAAGATTGGTCTTATTGACAACCTTGTAAATATGGCCCAAGCCATTTGCTCACCGTGCAAGCTTGATGCTGAAATAGGGCACATCAAAGGCATACTGCAGGATAATGGCTACCCTGATCAGATCATTTCAAGCTGTATATTATGCAAACTCATGAACAGGCCTAAGGCCATCATTTTTGGCCCTGTAAATTACCCAGTCTACCTCATTTTACCCTGGTAAGACAAGGTAACTGAAACATCTAAGCAACAGGTGAAGCTAACTGTTTCACGCTGTTACTATGCAGTAGCAACATGAGTGGTGTTCACCACTAACAGGATGCTGCCATCAAGCCAAAAAGACATTCTGCCTATCACACAAATGAGGAATGTGGTATATGAATTTCAGTGCCAGTGTGATGCTAGGTATGTAGGCCGTACGTCCCAAAGACCGGCGGATTGTATCAAGCAACATGTCCCAGCCACTGTTTGCAATGGACAAGGTACAGACCGTACACAACCAGCCCGTGCTTGCAAAACTCAAACCACAGTGTCCAACATTAGATGTGATTCCATGACTGGACACCATTTACAAAATAATCCTCAGTGTGCTAAGAATTACGCTGACAACCAATTTAAGATTGTCAGTTAGGCACACAATGTGCCGCATTTCTGTGTACTGGAAGCTACATATATTAATACACAGGGCCCTGTTCTTTGCAGACAGAAAGAACGTGTACACACATTGCGCCTGTTTCAGCTAAACAAAATAAGTGACAGCCATTCACTGACTCATTCCTCAGGGCAATGCATTACCCAATCAGGGTCAAGCTGCCTGGTTTAAATTTCAAACAATGCTTGGCAATTAACAGTCAGTCACCACACTGGTGCATTCTCCATGACAACGCCACTTGCCAACCAATCAGCACTCCCTTCACATACAGTATAAATTGTTGTTTTCCCCTGATATTGGTATTCTTGCAAAGTGTCCTGATGAGTACAAAACAAAGTTTAGACGTGTCTTTTTTTTCAGCAAAATGTTTTGGAGTTCTTTGAAGAAATAACATGTGCTGTGGACAAAGGGGATCCGGTGGATGCACTGTACTTAGATTTCCAGAAGGAATTTGATAAGATGCCACATCAAAAATTATTGCAGAAAATAAAAGCTCATGTTGTAGGGGGTAACATATTGGCATGGATAGAAGACTGGTTAGCTAACAGGAAACAGGGGGTAGGCATAAATGGGTCTTTTTCTGGTTGGCAAAATGTAACGTATGATGTGCCACAGGGATCAGTGCTGGGGCCTCAACTTTTTACAATTCATATCAATGGCTTGGATGAAGGGAGCAAAGGTATTGTTGCTAAATTTTCTGATGGCACAAAGATAGGTAGGGTAGTCAGATGTGGAGAGGCTACAAAGGGATATAGATAGGATAAGTGAGTGGGCATAGATCTGGCAAAAGGAGTATACTGTGGGAAAATGTGAAATTGTCCATTTTGACAGGAAGGGGAAAAAAAAGCATGTTATCTAAATGGTGAGAGATTGCAGAGCTCTGAAATGCAGAGGGATTTGGGTGTCCTGATGCATGAATTGCAAAAGGCTGGTATGCAGGTACAGCAAGTAATTAGGAAAGCTAATAGAATGTTATTGTTTATTGTGAGGGGAATTGAATACAAAAGTAGGGGGGTTATGCTTCAGTTATACAGGGCACTGGTGAGATCACATCTGGAGAGCTGTGTACAGTATTGATCTCCTTATTTAAAGGAAGGATGTAAATGCATTGGAAGCAGATCAGAGAAGATTTACTAGACTAATGCCTGGAATGGGTGGGTTGTCTTATAAGGAAAGCTTGGTCAGACGAGGACTTGTATCCACTGGAGTTTAGAAGAATAAGAGGTGACTTCACTGAAACATATAAGATCCTGAAAGGTCTTGACAGGATGGATGTGGAGAAGGTGTTCCTCTTGTGGGAGAGTCTAGTACTAGGGGTCACTGTTTAAAAACAAGGGGTCGCCCATTTCAGTCAAAGATGAGGAGAATTTTTTCTCTGAGGGTCATGAGTCTTTTGAACTCTTCCTCAAAAGGCAGTGGAAGCAGAGTAAATATTTTTAAGGCAAAGGTAGATAGATTCTTGATAAGCAAGGGGGTGAAAGGTTAGTGGGGGTAGGTGAGAATGTAGAGTGGAGGTTACAATCAGACCAGCCATGATCTTATTAAATGGCAGAGCAGACTCAAAGGGCTGAGTGGCCTACTCCTGCTCCTAGATTATATGTTCTTATGTATTCCTTTTTAACCAGCCTTTTACGTGGTAGGTTGTCAAATGTTTTCTTAAAATTTATATAGAGAACATCCACTGCATTCCTTTCACCAGCCTTTTCTGTTACTTCATCAAAAAAATTGTATTTGATTAGACAAATATGATCTGCCTTTTACAAATCCATGCTGGCTCTCCTTAATTAACTCAAACCTCTCCAAGTCCCTGTTGATTTTTTTTCCCTTACCCACCACAGATATTAAACTAACTGGCCTGTAGTGGCTAGGACTGTCCTTACGCCCTTGTTTGAATAAGGGTGGCACATTTGCTGCTCTCCAATCCTCTGGCACCTCCCCCCACATCTCGGGAAGACTGTAGCAATCTCTTCTCCACCTCCACTTCCTTTAATTTAAACCATCCGCTGAAATGAAAAGAAAACCTCATTTCCTGTAACTGTCAGATCGGGTTACAAGGACCACAGCATAGATAATAAATGAGATAATACTTCTGCTAAATTGAGGAGCAAGTAATTTCACAGGAACCCCATTAAACATTCCATGTTTAAAGCACACAATGTGATTTTCAGCTTGTATTTCAGCCGTGAGAGCAGAACTTACATTGCGTTATCTGTGCTGCGAGCATTCAGCAACACCAGGTCTAAAGTTTAACCACAACCACAGAAGAGCAAATGTAGAAACTCAAATCGGGAACAAATCACTGTGAGCACCAGCAGTGTGGTAACTTCACCATAGTAACATAGGAAGGAAATCATTAAGGGCCTCAAGCCAGTCCAACATTGAATGAGATCATGGTTAATCTGCACCTGAACTCCCTTTTCTGTTGCCTTCAAAAGAGAATGGGATAATTAGCTGAAGAGAAAACGTTTGCAGGTCTGCGGGGAAAAGGGACTAGGTGACTTGCTCTTGCAGAGAACTAACATGGACACAATGGGATGAATGGCCTCCTTCTGTGCTCTAACCATTCCATGATTTTCTGATGCTCAGAGACTGAAGCCCCTTTGTTCTTTTCTTGATCCTGTACATGCTTAAATGTCAAACATTTTTCAATTCTGATGGCCTGACATAAACAGAGGGTGAGGAAGTACTCAGCAGCGCTGGAAGAGATCTAGAAGACTAGGTTAATTTTCAAACGGTGCATAAAATTGAGGCACACAACCTCATCATAATATTTAAATTGTCAACCCAGCTCCTGGGAGCTGGTTGGCTGTCCACCCACCACCCTCCAGTCCCATCTCCTCGAAAAGCAGAAGTGGGCAAGTTCAGATAATACTTTAACCTCTCACCCTCCCCAAACCTGACTGTTAACTGTTTCCCTCTCCATAGATGCTGCCTGAACTGCTGAGCCTTGCCAGCTTTTTCTGTTTTCATTTCAAGATTTCTAGCTCCTGCAATTTTAATATAATTTTGCGGATTTCCACAGTAAGCCAGGTTGGCAGTCGGCGAAAGTTAGGCCGACACTGGGCTCGGTTTGGGGTGGAACCTGCAGTGCCCCTACTTCAGATGGGACATAGCTGGAGGAGGGAACTCCCAGGCCAGGCTGAGCAAAAGAGCAGCAGTGGATACACTGGGTGAAGGAGCTGTACTTCCCATCGGAGTGCTACTAGTGGAGCTTGCCTGCATCCCTGACAACAAATCCAAGCACGTATCACAAATTAATCTTCTTCTGCTGCTGGGCTTGAAAAAGCCCATTGAAGCAGTCATTATCCTGGGCAATGACAGTAAAGGGTCCTTCATTCCAGATGACGACAGCAAGTCGTCCTTCATCCCAACATCTCAGTTGAGAACAGTGAGTCATCCTTCATCCCATCATTCTGAATGAAGACAATGAGGAGTCCTTCATCTTGGATGAGCACAGTGAGGAGTCCTTCACCCTATCTTCCTGGACGAAGACAGTGAGGAGTCCTTTATCCCAAATGAACACAGTGAGGCGTCCATCATGTCAAAATCCTCTACAAGGTCAGTAAGGAGCCCTTCATCCCATCATCCTCGACGAGGACAGTGAGGAGTTCTTTATCGCATTATCCTGGGGCATCAAGTACAAGCGACAGAAGTGAAAGGAGAGTGGGAAAACCTAGCCCAACGTTCAATTCCCTTACCTTCTAACTGGATTTATGCTTTGGGTAAATTCTCCGATCTAAACAGGGTTAAATCACAGCTAGGTACTTCCCCCACCTCAGACCCCCGACCCTGACCTCAGACCCCACCCCCGACCCGACCTCGGAACACCCCCAACCCAACCTTGGACCCCCCGACTCGACGCCACCCGGCCTCAGCCCCCCCCACCCCTGACCTGACCTCGGACTCCTGAACCTTGGACCTCCCCCCTCCTTGACCCAACCTCCCCCCACCCCCACCCCAACCCAATCTCAGTCCCAACCTTCGATAGCCCCCCGACCTCCGATCCCCTCCCCCCTCCCAGACCGCCGGAGACCCATCCCCTCCCCGGGTATCCACCCCAGCCCCCTTACTCTAGATACCCACACACACCGCCCCCAACCTTAGAACACCCCCAACCCCCAAATCCTATTCACTTACCTTCTCCCTGGCCTGTCAATTTGCCTGGCACTTTAAACTTATCTGCTTTACGGCAGCAAGTGCTGTAAAAACAGGGGTGTGGCCTCCTTGAGTACGCTGAATCTGGACTTCGCTGGGGCCTGTGAGGCATCTTGCGCTGCAGGCCCCAAGCAGCTCCGGTGAACAGAATTGGCTGCACAATTTTCAAGACCAAGTAAGTGTGCATTTATTTCTTCTAATTCCTGTAGGCCGCACTTTCTGATGCTACTCAGAAGTGATGACCCAATAAGAAGGATGTTTGGCCAGGCAGGATCTGCCCTTTCCCAAACAGTGTTGGTGGTCACTTAATAAGCTGTTTTCATACAGCTGCACCTCAGGGTGTTCCTAAAGGTTGATACAGTAGAGCAAAACAGGAGTAAACGCAATTAATTTTTTGAAGTCAAAACAACCCATTTGTACATCTGATCATTCAAGAACGGACAGGTCATCAAGGTTCAAATTCCAATTGGCACACTCAACTTTAAAGAAACAAATCAAAACTACGGAAGAAACCAGATTCCTACCTGGAGTAAAATAGGAGCAGATGCTGGGAATATCTCCTTTTCTTTACAGTTCTCATTGGAATGGCTTGGGTCCAGCTGTTGACGAATTTTACATGAACGTTATCAAAGGTTGACTGTTTCAATTTAATTTTACATCATTTTGTGTGAATAATAGACTATCAGTTGGCATATGAATTCTGCAGTGAGTAACTCACCTCCTGTTTCCCCAAAGCCTGTCTTGAACGTGATGGAATACTCCCCTCTTGCCTGGATGAGTACAGCTCCAACAATACTCAAGAAGCTCAACGCTATCCAGGGTAAAGCAGCCCATTTGACTGGCACCCCATCCACAAACATTCACTCCCTCCTCAACCGACACATAGTAATAGCAGTGTGCACCATCTACAAGATGCACTGCAGCAACTCACCAAGGCTCCTTAGACAGCACCTTCCAAACCCATGACCACTACCATCTAGAAGGACAAGGACAGCAGAATGATGGGAACACCACCACCTGGAAGTTCCCCTCCAAGCTGCTCCCTATCCTGACTTGGAAATATATCGCCGTTCTTTCACTGTCGCTGGGTCAAAATCCAGGAACTCCCTCCCTAACTGCACCTATACCACATGGACCGCATCGGTTCAAGAAGGCAGCTCACCACCACTTTCTCAAGGGCAATTAGGGATGGGCAATAAATGTAGGCCTAGCCGGTGATACCTACATCCTATGAACAAACGAATATATAAAAGATTATTTTGCCCCAAAGTGCTGTTAGGTAGGCAGAAGAGTTCAGATATAGCAGGAGGAACCTGAAACAAACTGAGCTGAAGAGGCTGTGTGAAATCTCCTATTTTCATTGATCCTATTTTATGTCATCTATCCACAAAATAATTTACACTTGTACAGCACCTTTAACATTGTTTATCATCCCAAGGTAGAGAAGGGAGGTTAGGGATGTAAAAATTGACATGGTCACAGGGATAAGCTTAAAAGGAGGCTCTTGAAAGCATGGAAAGATGCAGAGAGGGGCTATAAGAAGAGAACTCTTAGAATGCAAGACAATGATGGCTGTTGGCCCTGAAACTGATTAAGGGAAGGGTAGAGTTGAATATAGATTAGGTAAGTCTTAGAACAGTAGAGGATGCAAGCTGTAACACAGGGCTGGGGGCTGGGGAGAACAGGAGAAGATTAAATAGAAAGTGCCCTGTGGTAGGTAGGAGCAGAAATTTGAAATTGACATGCTGGGGATAAAATGAAGCCTAAATCAGCTTAAACAGGACACTCATTACATACTTGTGGGTTCAGCCTAAGCGAGGAGCCCAAGAGGGTGAAATTGGACAAATATATGGAGTTTCTGGCAAGAATCAAAAAGGACTGCTTTGGGCTCACTTATATTTATTTAGAGGAAGTTGGCTTATCCACAATGTTTCGATTTCACTCAGGGAGTCATGAGTCTTTGGAACTCTCTTCCTGAAAAGGCAGTGGAAGCAGAGCATTTGAATATTTTTAAGGCAGAGGTGGTTAGATTCTTGGTAAGCAAGGGGGTGTTAGGTTATCGGGGGTAGGTGGGATGCAGATTTCAGGTTACTATCAGATCAGCCATGATCTTATTAAATGGCGGAGCAGGTTCGAGGGGCTGAAGGTCCTTGTTTGTATGCTCATAGCCTAGAAATCAGACAGCACCAAGACAATCAGAGTCGAGGGTAGAGGCAAAGCAGTAAAGCTAGAAGGCTGTGACCATTGTTTGCAACTTGACCTCATGCTTATACATAATATCACCAAGGGGCAGCATGTATGAGAAATACGAAGCAGCAGAGACTGGATATTGAGCTCGCTGGGGTGACCATGGGGGAATGGAAGATGTAGCCAATGAAGATATGTTGGCTATACTGGCAGGTACAGAAAGTGGGCTCCAAAGGAAAGGTTCGGAGAAGGTTAACTGTGTCAAAGGTAAGAGAGAGACTAAGGCAAGAAAAAACACCACAGTTATAATTATACAAGATATCACTGGCATTTTGACCAGATAATAAAATAATCTGAGGTTTTATTTAAACTAAACATCTTTAAGTGCTACTGTCACAAATTCGTGAACAGAATCAATGACATTGCTGTCAGCAATGTTTGTATGAATATTTAATACTTACAAGGCTGGAAACAAAAGTAAATGGTATATTGCTTGATAATTACAATGTTACAGTGATAGAATCGTTCAGCACAGGGAGGCCATTCAGCCTTTTAGACTTGTGCCTGCAACAGAGCTATCGAATTAATCCCATCTCCTGCTTTTCCTCCATAGGAAGTACTTTTCCTCCTTTGAAGTACTTATCCAATTCTTTTTTGAAAGTTATCATTCAACCTATTCTTCTTTTTGAAAAATAAAATCATTTCAAGTTGCATATTCATTGCAATTAATGTCAATAGGCATCCCTGATGTTTCACAAATGCTGTTTAACCTACCTGTCGGGAGCAGTTTAATGCCAGGGAGAGTTGAAGAAGATCATTTTCTACTTTCTCACAGATAGAACAACCATCTCCTTGCAAAGCAATGCTGTTCACCAGAACAAAGCTGCAAACACAAAACAGCATTATAACTCTTCAGTCGGTCTACATTTTTAATGGATAATTTTGCTCAAGCATTCAAAAGTATGCTGGAGAGTGAAACACTTGAGTCTTAGTTGAGTGGGCGTCACAGACTAATATCCATATTCCACCAACATTTATATGGGTAGCACTAGCTAAACCAGGCACGACCTGTCGATGGTCATCCTGATAATGAAACCTTTGAAATGGGAATAATCTAAAAGTGGGTCTTGAAGAGTTCAAGTGATGGGGCTGTGACTGTTAACTTTGGCAGCTTGTTCCATTGCGGGATTGACCTTGGCAAGAAAAATTGTTGAGACAACTGTCTTGGAAACAAATGGTCTTTGTAGTCTATGTGGATGACTATCCTATTTTGTCATTGCTGGAGGGCATCAGGTGCTTGTTTCTGTCAATTCCCACCACTCCTTTCCGTATTTTATAAAACAGAGTGTCTATTTTCCTCCCTCCTTTACCGTTGTGATTCCCATTCCAAATTCTTGATCAAAGCTGTGACACTGGTGTCACTGCCCGAATGCTTTGCTCTGAATCCAACTTTATTCTATTCTAAAAAATAATCTTCATCTCAGCATCATGGCATCTTCCATTGCACCCGTCTGATGCTTTCATTGCTATACCAGCTGTCTTTACAATGCATCCTGCTCTGGGTTCATATTCATTAGAATTGACTAAAATGGCCTAAAAATATTTTTCTTCAGCACTTTGTAAAAATGAAATTCAGACATCAATGTTGTTTTCTCTGAAGGATCTCCTTTTCGTAAAGCTAAAAGCATAAACCAATTAAAAGTTTTATTTGCTGAAAGTTACCGGCATACTTACTTCTGCAATGTCTTCTAGACTTTTGCATATTAAACAATAATTTTGAGGGGAAAATGGTCAGTTTCTTTTTTTCTCACTCTGCAGGATAAGTTTGTTTCTAAAGTACCTCAATCCATTGATAAAGGTTCAGGCCAGCAAACTCAGGGGCTGAGGTCTCGACACATCTACTGACCAATGGCTCAGGACACTTGCCTCAACTAATCAGAGAACAGGACAGAACTCACCTTCTACAGTAAGGACACCTGTAGCAACGTTGTAACATAAGGACGGGACTATCAGTGGTTGCCAAGATCACTGGCCCCAAGCATTGCAATTATCGGGCATTAGACTGACCACATATCGATCAAAATGATGCACTGGTCAGTCTTACAAAAACATTTGCCTATGTTGATTTTTTAAAAACTTTTATTTCTAGAATTAGCATTGGGGAAGAGTTAAATCAGGATCACAAGGTGTTTCTCAATGGAAAGCCCAGCAGTTCAACTTCAAACTAGAGTGCTCTTCATAATGGAATAGAAAATAGTTAGCTCATACGAAGGGTAGTGGAAATCTGAAACTCTTTCTCCCTCGCAAAAGGCTGCAGAAGCTAGGTTAATTGAGAAAGGCGGAGATTGATGGGTTTTTTTTTTATTAGACAAGTGCATCAAGGAACACGGAACAAAGGTAGATAAATGGATTGGAGGCACTGGTTAGCAATGTTCCTATCTTCCTATATTCAGCTAGCCAGAACTGTCATGTTTAATGATAAACCATTGTCAGAGATTGCCTTCATTCAGTACTAATCAATGACTATTTGCTCCAATGTAATTATCAGAGTTATTTGTTGTTACGGTTCATTTTTCTGTGGTGAGTGTCCACAATCCACCTCATTATAGATCAGTAGATAGGTTCCAGCATGAAGCAGTAAACTTTGATTCACAGCTATCCTCACAGGAGAATTTTAGAGGCGAGGATCGGCTGGAGCCCATTGTAACAGACACTTTGATGGAGGAGATTTAGATATGTACATTTTTTTTTAATATTCATCCTTGGAATGTGGGTGTAACTACATCCCTAATTGCCCTTGTTTAGAGGACATTTAGGAGTCAACCACATTGCTGTGAGTCTGGAATCACATGTAGGTAGGTAGGACCAGGTAAGGTCCCCTAAAGGACATTAATGAACCAGGTGGGTTTTTACAACACTTGGCAACAGTTTCATGATCAAATTCCAGAATTTTTTTTTTTATTGAATTCAAATTCCACCATGGTGGGATTCAAACCCGGGTCCCCAGAGCATTACCCTGGGTCTCTGGGTTACTAGTCTAGTGACAATACCACTACACCACCGCCTCCCATAGTCCAAGTGAACATCTCATAGCCCAAAGCTATTTGCTTTCAAAGTTAATATCTACCTAGCCAAGGAGAGGAAGGCTGGAGTGAACTTACAGTAAATGAACTTCTATTTAAAAGTTCCATGTTTAAAGAAAAATCTGGTTGTGTCTTTGCTGTTCTATATTGCTAGCGATGTACAGAAATATATTCCACTCTATTCAATGGTATTCTTTTTATTCACCATCCTAAGTAAATAAAAGCACTAGTTGGTTAAATGTGGTAAGAAAGTGCACCAATTATGTCCTGTAAAGAGAGGGGAGTCATGATGGGAAGTGATACTTGCTACCTCTCTATGCTAGCCACAGGAAGTAAAGGTTTTCTATTATAACCCCTTTACCCAAGGGTTGATGATAACCCTACCCATCAGGTGAGGATGGTACATGCAGTTGGGGGTTGGACCGGTCAACTGGGGTTGCACTGCATTCCTGATAGGTTCCTGTCCCCTACTCTCCTGAAAATCAACATCACAGGGACACCTGCTCAGGTGGGCGGGGCTAATTTTACATCCAAACGTCCAATTGTGCCATCGATACCGCAACATCATTTTCAGCTCAGGGTGTCCATATAGGGCCAAACCTGAGAGTAAGAGCTGGCATGAGACAGCGGAAAGCCCAGAGAAGGACATAGCGAGAAAGGTTCTATCTTTCTAAGGAATCCCTGTGGACCTGGAAGAATTGGAGGAGTTTTCCCCTGGGGTCCCACATGTCTTGGGCTTTCACAGCCACAGCCTTGCCTCTCCAGCCTAGCACCAATACCCTTGGGAAACTCCCACACACCTCCCACTCCCAGCACCAACTTCATACCTGGAACTGTTCCATTTGGTCCTCATTATCCTTGAGGTCACAACCTGCCTGCTCTGATTTCATCCCTGATGATTTTGGGAGACGCAATGAGTGTCACTGACAAGACCAATTTGATGCCCATTCCAAATGGTCTGTGAGATGGTTATGGTGAGCTGCCACCTTGGACTGCTACAGTCCATGTGATGTAGGAACACCCGCAGTGCGGTTAGGGAGGGAGTTCCAGGATTTTGATCCAGCGACACTCAAAGAACGGCGATATATTTCTAAGCCAGGATGGGTGTGTGACTTGGAGGGGAACTGGCAGGTGGTGGTGTTCCCATGCATCTGCTGCCCTTATCTAAGTGATAGGGGTTGAGGGTTTGGAAGGGGCTGTCGAAGGAGCCTTGGTGAGTTGCTGCAGTGCACTTTGTAGATGGTATACACTGCTGCTACTGTGGAGGGAGGAGGTGGAGGGAGTGAATGAATATTGGAGGTGGTGGATGGGATGCCAATCAAGCGGGCTGCTTTGTCTGGTGTCAAGCGTCTTGAGTGTTGTTGGAGCTGCACTCATCCAGGCAAGTGGAGAGTATTCCATCAGACTCGTGACTTGTGCCTTGTAGATGGTGGACAGGCTTTGGGGAGTCAGGTGGTGCATTACTCTCTGCAGAATTCACAGCCTCTGACCTGCTCTTGTGGCCACAGTATTTATATGGCTAGTCCAGTTTAGTTTCTGGTCAATGGTAACCCCCAGGATGTTGATGGAGTTTAAATGTTAAAACAGCCTGAGCTTCAGGCCGAACTCTCCATGAGGATTTTTCTCCCACCCTGAACATGCCACCCAATTAAAAACGACCACCAGCAGATACTGTATGCGGGGTGCTGGTTAGTCCAGTTGGCTAGGCAGCTAGCACGTGGATCAGGTTTGTGCCAAAAGCACAGGATTCAATCCCCATTCTGGCTGAGGTAGATTCGGGGCCTGCTTCCTTGCCCTACCTGTGGTAAAAATCATGGCACTTTGTTGTGGCTCAGATATTCGCCAAGAACCTGCTTTTGAGCAGACAACTCGAACAAGAGTATTTTCCAGCAATTTTTGTTTTCATTTCAGATTTCCAGCATCCACAGTGTTTTGCCTTTAGCAAGAGGATGATACCGGGTATCCCAGGTCACAGGGAATGTAAGATCTGTATAAGTAGAGAGGATCAATGATTCCTTCCATGTGTCCAACTTGAAGCCTTTAGAGGTACAAGTGTGATAAAACTTTAATTACATGTTTGACTATATGTCTAGCCGAAGGAGGGGTATTGATGAGATTTAATGGAAGCACCATAAGGTTGTATGTAAACATGATTGGGTTACAGTATTTGCCATCTACCTATTAAAATGGAAGATTGGATCCTAACTAAAATGAATCACAAAAAATACATGAATAGAGTAGCTGCAACATGAGCTTGAATAAAATTAATGTCACAACAGGTCCATGAAATACTTCAGAATATGTAAATCACCAAGAGGAATATTTAAACCATCACACAACCTTTTCCCATTTTGCATGGTAAGCTCATTATTGGATGTGCTAATGGGCTGTTAAAAGTACTTGCCAGCAGGCATGTAGCTCTGGACCTATTAATTTGCAACTTCCAATAGCTAAGCCATCGACTGGAATATTCCCATGGTTGGGTGCAGTCCGTGACTGTGGCTCTAACTGAGACACAAAATCTATCCATAAACAAAGGGACAATCACTGAGGTGATATGCAGGGACCATGGCTTATGAGGCCAATCAGAGGGTCACCACATATCATTTTCACTGCTAATCATAACTTTTGAATTACCCATGAGAGTGTGTGAATGTCTGCTTGTTTCACCCATCTCACATTGTGGGCTATGCGAGTACAAAGCCAGCCTTATTTTAAGATAAAAACAAAAAATCTGCGGATGCTGGAAATCCAAAACAAAAATAGAATTACCTGGAAAAACTCAGCAGGTCTGGCAGCATCGGCGGAGAAGAAGAGTTGACGTTTCGAGTCCTCATGACCCTTCGACAGAACTATTTTATCTTATTTTAAGATACTTTCTTGGGGTTGAAACAACAATTTATATTTGTATCACATGATTAACATAATAAAATGTCCCAAAGCACCTCACAGGAAGAATTAGAAAGCAAAATATGAAACAGAATTACCCAAGGAGATATTAAGGCAGGTGACCAAATGCTTGTTGGCCAATGAGGTAGGTTTTAAAAAGCGTCTTAAAGAAGGAAACAAAGGCCAGGATTTTATGGTCCCTTCATGGCGGGGACGGGGCTGTAAAATGTGGCGCGCCATTCTAAACTCCGTTGACTTCGGCAGGAACATAAAATGCCGCTGGCGTAAAATCCTGCCCAAAGTGGACAGGTGTGGAGGGAAGGAATTCCAGAGTCTGGGGCTGCAGCAGCTGCAGACATGGCTGCCAAAGGTGGAACGTTAAAAAAAAAAATCAGGGTGGCTGGTCAGGCGTCCTAATGTCCTGCGGGGATATTTACAGTTTGTTTTCACCATCTCAACGTGGTGTGAAAGAGATCCCACCACAGCTACAGTAGTCTGTGCTCAATGTAAAACTCAAATTTCTGTTCTATCATCGTCAGTGGCTATGTATATATATCACTCTGACAACCAAATGATTGGGCACTGGTGTTAGCATCTAACCTCTAAAGAATGGTTTTATATGTTTGTCATGTTAATTACATAAGACTTATAGCCCAGAAACCAGCCATTTGGTCCAACTAGTCAATGCCAGTGTTTATTCCCCTACAGGAGCCTCCTCCCACAGTACTTCATCGAACCTCAACCTTATCAACATATGCTTCAATTCTCTTCTCCCCATGTACTTATCAAGCTTTACCTTAAATGCATCTATACTATCACCAACTCATCATCTCTTAGTGGTAGCAAGTTCCACATTCTTACCACTCTTTGGATAAAGTAGGTTCTCCTGAATTTCCTATTGCATTTATTGTGACTTATATACTTATGTATATGGACCCCAGTCCAGTTATTTTCTAGAGATCTGATGCTTGGTGCCCACTGGTATTGGTGCCTTAATTTCCTGTGAAACTAGAAAAGAAAATACAAAACTCTTGAGGATTCAGATAAGTTAACAAATATTTGATATTATAATTTCTAACCTAAACATAGGAGAGGTGTATCACAAGGAGCCAAGAATATTGACCAAGGTAAAACTTACTGGTGCAATGGTACAAGTCCAGATGCTTTATATGGTATAGGGGTGGGTAATACCACCTGTCTGCAGTGTCATGGCATTCACATGCTTCTTAAGCAGTGGTTTCCCCAGAACCCATACAATGGATGGGGGCGGAGGGGAAATGCAGGAATGGGCCATCTATACCCCATCGGATGCAAGTATTCCACCAGACTTCAATCCAAAATTCAGTGAGTGGATATCCAGGCTCTGCTCACCAGAACTGTCCGGAATGGGGACGCTACCAATAAGCCACAGGCTTGCTCCAATATTATTTCTTTCAAGGCCACCATGCTTCAAGGACATCAAATTATCCCCCACACCATTCCCAGGCATCCCTGCAGAGTGCCAATTGCTCCTTAAACCATTTAATGTATCAAGCAACACAATGGGAAAAATTAATTCGAGTTCACTTACTTTATTCCTTTTTTTGTCACCACTTTTGCAGAAGTGAAGTTAAACACCCCTTCAAACCTCTGCAGTTTGTACCAATCCATCCTGTTAAATGAAAGTCAAAGGTACTTGGTTCAGTTTTACTAAAAAGCATCATTTGCACAAGCCCAGCATTTAGTGCTTCTCAAGCTAAAGGTGGGTTCACAAAAAATAATAAAATCAGGACATTAAGATAAATATGCGTGAATCTTTATAGCGCACAGTAAAATCTAATACAGGTAAGTTCTTACAGCACCTATTGTTTAGAGCAGTGGGGAAGTGTCTTGAACCTCAGGCACTCCATATCAATAATCCAGACTTCTCAAATACTGGGCCAGCAAAGTTATCAATACACTACTATGCCTTTATTCAGTCCTTTTCATAAGCAATTTTCTATGCCCTGACATTGGGAGGGACAGTTTCCACATTCATTCAAAATTCCTGAATCAATTTATTTTGTTTCTCACAGATTAAAGGGTTGGGAATTAAAAGATGCTTTTTTTTAATTCCCAAAAAGATCTCTACTTTGAATAGTTACTCTCCTTAGAAAATCAAGGTGATCTTAATTGCTGTTGCATTATGGAGATAAAGCAAGGATTGGGACTACTTGGATAGCTCTTTCAAAGAGATGTTACAGGCACAATGGGCCAAATGATTTCCATCTGTGCTCTGGTGATTCTATGATTAATTCTAGGCACATGAATAACTGAGTGAGTCATAGAGAGCAGGATTGCCAATTCAGCCCCTTCTCACTGCTAGTAAATTGGTCTCAAGCCAGCACATTGGTGTGGGTGCTATAATTGGCCTTAGCCTTCCTGAACTGGTGAGTAAAGGGAATCAGCTGGACTCCCACTTATGATCACTTAGGTGGTGAGCATTACTCAGGTGGTGTGTTTGTGTGTGTAAATCATAAGAATAACCAATTGACTGAGGAACCAGAAAGCACCAGTGCTCAGAGAACTGCTTCAAAGAAAGCAGAGACAGGTATACAAACACATCTCCATTAGCAGTGCAGAATTTATAACAGATTGATAGTTTATTTTTGGTTCATAAACTGTAGCTGTTTTTCAGGAAGGTTAAGAGTAAACCAGAAACTCAGAAAGTTAATAATGCCATCTGAGAATGTAAAACTCCACCCTGTCCCAGAAGTCCACAGTGGAGGGAATGAATCACCAGATTTAACTGTTACAAGAGAACTTGCTTAAAATCAAGCACACAGACGCTGGAATGTGTTATAAGGCATTTAACGTATCAGGAAGTTGAGATAGTGTAGTAGGCCACAAGAAAATTTTCCAAGTTTTTACTAATGCGCTCCCAATTCCAAAATATAGTAGTTTATAACAGACAAATTGACAACAATGGCCCGGAATTTGCATTTGGAATAACGCTGAGGTTATCAACGCTAAAGGGTAAATTGGACAGCAACTTCCATTGCTCACACAATTAAATACAAAAATCAGGAAGTTGCTGTCAAAAGTTGTCCTTCCCAAACTCTACTACACTGGTACCTCGCTGAGACACTCAGCATTCAAACACATCAAGTGCATGAAGTTGCAGTATTTACCACTAAACACATCAGAAAAAGTTAGCCCTTGTTCATTCAACTGTAATTGAGTTTTTAACAGAACGATATGCTTCAATTACTCATAAACAACCTCTCTGGCATTAAAAATTGACATTTACAATTATTTTGTTTTTAATTAGTGGAATGTTTTTAAAAAGTTATTTAAATACCCAAAACCTTTCCTTTGTCTCTTCTATCTTGCTCCCTTATTCCCATCTCTCTGTACAGATTTACACTGAATACTGTAACTTACCCTTCCTGTTTAGACTCTGCAGCCTCAATCTCGACTGAGGCGGTTCCTTAGAACGGGTGGGAGAGTAGTTTTAGTCAGAAAACCCAGAATTCATGGTTTTGCCACACGCTCTGTGTGTTTTAACATCACAGTATGGGTCTTTAATTTCCAGCAGGCTCCTCATCCAGAAGGCTAGCCTCACTGGCTTTCAGCACTGGGCACTGCATCTCAGGAGAGTTATATTGCTTTTGGGAGGGTGTGCAACTCAGATTCACCAGAATGACACCAGGGCTTTCGAGGGTTAAATTATGAGGACAAGCTGCACAGGCTTGGCTTTGTAGGTAGAGGACTAAGGGTGATCAAATTGAGGTGTTTAAGGTGATTAAAGAATATGACTGGGTAGATAGAGAGAAACTATTTTGACTGCTGGGTGAGTCCAGAAAAAGGAGGCATAACATTTTAATGCAAACCGTTGTGGAAACGTGTAACTCCTTTGCCCATAAAGCTGTAGCGGTCAATTGAACTTTTCAAAACCAAGATTGATAGATTCTGTTAGGTAAGTGTGTTAAATGATGACAGAGCCAAGGCAGAGCTGGGTGGAGTTAAGATACAGATCTAACTGAATGGCAGAATAGGCTCAAGGGGCTGAATGGCCTCTTCCCCTGCCCCTAAATCAGAGTCTCTGCCTCCACTTTCTGGATAAAAAAAATGCTCTTGAAAGCTTAATCTCAATGAATTTAATTTGATGGCCCGAAAGCGCTGAGGTCCTGCATATTATCTGCCAGAAATGCAGCCAATCACCTCTCGGACTAAACACACTGCCCCCTCCACTACTGCTGTTTAAGTTTTGTTTAAAAAAAGAATTAAATTTTTGAAATCATCAGAATAATATGCTACTTTCCCTCACTCTGCTAACATTCTGAGCATCCGGAGGATAATTCCCCTCCAGTAGTTTTAATTTATTTTTGTCATAAATCATTTTTGAAACCTCTTAAAATAATTTCCTCTTAACAAAAACAAGGAGATCTCAACATTAACCTTTTTTTAAAAAAAAAAACAAAGAGCAGCTATATTAAAAAACAAACTTCAAAAGCAGATGAGTTTCATTTTGAAGTGATAGTCATCATTACAGGGGTGTGGGGACTAGAAAGACATGGGAAAATCAAAACATGTGATACGTGATTTGAATCTTCTGATGAGGTATAATTCAGATCAAACATATTTGAGATAAAAACAGAAAGTGCTGGAAAAACTCAGCAAGGTCTTGCAGAATCTGTGGGAAGAGAAACAGAATTAACACTTCGAGTCAGATATGACTCCACAAAACTCAAAAATATTTGAAATTGGTTTGAGGCATTTACCACTTGTGCCCAAATTAACAAATTTGGCATAACTGGGCAAAGTGTTTCTGAAATGCTCCTCTTAACAGGCAGCAGCTCAACAGGCAGAAATACCGATTACAATATCCTCACCCTACATGGTGCAGCTGAAACTGTTGCATGGAGGCATACTTACTCATAGTGGAAGCCAATATCGTGATTCCCGACTACCACAAACAACTCTGTGTTGGACGAATGTCTGAACATCATCTGAAAACGCTGTACATCATCTTGAAAGTCCTATTAAAGATCCATGGCATCAGTACAGGAATTATAGCTTAACCATTTAATTAAGTCTTGGAATACCCATATCTCAAGTAACAAAAAGGAAACAGGCCATTATAATCTCTTTCCTACAGAACAAAAATATCCTTGTCTATTCCTGCAATGGACTAGAAGCTCCCCGCCACCCCCCCCCCAACCCCGCCATTAAAAGGAAGGTTTGAATTTATCTAGCACCTTTCACAAATGCAGGATGTCCCAAATTGCTTTACAGCTAATGATATACTTTTGAAGGACTGTTCTAATGCAGGAAAGGCAGCAGCCAATTTGCATACAGCAAGCTCCCATAAACAGCAAAGTAAAAATGACTAGATAAATCTATTTGATCGAGGAATAAATATTGGCCAGAACCCCAGGGATAATTCTCCAACTTTCTCGAAGTATTACCATGGATCTTTTATATCCACCCAAGAGGGCAGGCAATACCTCAACTTAATTTCTCCCCCAAAAGACCATAGTTCCAAATGTACAGCATTCCTGCAACACTGCACTGGAGAGTCAGTCTTAATTTTTATGCTCAAGTCCTAGAGTGGGACTTGAACCCACAACCCTAAGGAACACTGCTGGATTAAAATCAGTTTCCTTTTCCTGCAGACTTGATTATTTGCCAGGACATTTTTTGGCCTTAACCTGCTATTGAGATATCCAAAATATCAAAATGTCAAAGCAATTACACCTTTCTTTGGAATTTCTGCACTGCTTTGCCAGCTGCTGGAGGGTCTCCTTTCTAGACCAGTAACATAGCCCTTGGATCATTTCAGAGATTTATTGGAAGGTAGTTGCAAGACAAAATGAAAAGCATTTCCAAACAATTGGATCTGCCAAAGATATTTTTCTTTTACAAACTCCATTATCAAGGGCTCACACAAATGAAACATTTCATAAAGTTTCTTCCAAAAGTACAAATCACAATGTGCTGCTTTGGTGTGGAGATTTTTCAAGTGCTGGGTGACTTATTCACAGCATTCTGCCTTACTTAAAAGGCAAAGTACTGTGGCTGCTGGAAATCTGAAATTAATGCTGAAATGCTCAGGAGGTCAGGCATCATCTGGGGAGAGTTTTTGGCCTTCCACCCAAAACATGAACTCCGGTTCACCCCCCCCAACCCCACAGATGCAGAGTCATTTCAGCATTTTTGGTTTTCATTCTGCCCTTAATGTTCCACAGCTGATTACGAATGATGTTGCAATATCCAGAGAGGTAACAGGAGAGCACATTGAAACAGGGCTCTCGAAATAGCATCGAAGCTGAATACATCTCGAGCTCCTTCATTGCTACATGGAGGCTCCCATTTAAACTGCTGTGGAGGGCCTCCCATTGTGAATCTCTGCAGAGTGCTTCCTGTGGAAATGTAATCAAGATGAACTTAAAAACTGTAACTGCAAGCCCATCTCCCATCAGTCCATTGTCTTTTTGATCAGCTGCTCTAGGCCGAGGTGACACTGTAAGTCGGTGTGCCAAGGTTCTCCTCGCTGGCCTCCCACCCAGCACCCTCCATAAACTTTATCTAACCTGAATCTCCTCAGCCTGAAACCTAACTCTATGGCATCTTTGGCAGTCTCTTCTTGGCCTCCACCTATAACTGGCCCCCTATCAAGCTCTACCTGTCCCTCCTGTCCCACCCCCCTGTACCAGCTTATATCTCATCTCATTTCTATATTTTTTAGTTCTGACGTAGGGTCATACGTTCTCGAAGCGTCAACTGTATCCCTCTCCGCAGATGCTGAGTTTTTCCAGGTATTTTTGTTTTTGTTCTAGATTTCCAGCATCCGCAGTATTTTGCTTTTATCATACCAAGTCCCATTCACCTCTGACCTACACAGACTGCTGCTCCGGCCGCACCACACCTTTAAAATTCTTAGCTGTGTTTTCAAATCACTCTAAGGCCTCGTACCTGATCAGTGTAACCTCCACCAGCCCTACAAATCTCCAAGATATCTGTGCTCCTCCAATTCTGGCAACTCTCACATTCCCGATTTTCTTAGCTCCCTTGTTGGTGGCTGTGCCTTCAGTTGGCCAGGCCCAAAGCCCAAGAATTCTCTTCCTCAACCTCTCCACCTCTCTCTGTTCCAAAAGCTCTTGGTGGCCCGCCCTAATATTTCCTTTTGTGGCTTGGTGTCAAAATTGGTTGGACAATTGCTCCTGTGAAACCACTTGGGACATTTTACAGCATTAAAAAGGTGCCATACAAGTCAAGGTTACTGTTGTAAGAATATAACTCTTCTGCTACAATTCCTGTAAGAAAATGTCATTCTATATGTTAAGAATTGTACAAGAATAGAGGCAACCTAATTATCAAATCATTTAGCAATGAATCACCCTGAGCATGTT
Source organism: Carcharodon carcharias (assembly GCF_017639515.1). Lineage (NCBI taxonomy): Eukaryota > Metazoa > Chordata > Chondrichthyes > Lamniformes > Lamnidae > Carcharodon > Carcharodon carcharias. Next base: position 175,240,950 of record NC_054472.1, read on the forward strand.
CCTGTTTACCTTCTACTGGCCAACTTAACCAACTACATTGATAGGAACAAGTCTACTTTCTCAGGTAAGATTATATTGTTGACTTCAATGAGGAAAGCAGTTATTTAAGAAGAATGTAAATTAAAACAAAGCAGGCAGGAAGTGTACATTAAAATAACTGGGTCACACGGTAGTTCTACTGTTGTGAGCACCAGCAATGGTTCAAATTTCCAATACAGTTAAACTCAGTGAGGGGCATTGTCAAAGGGAACCTCCTCTGCAGAGTGAGGAGACAAAATAGTCACTTATCACCAGGTTGTTTATGCTGTTTGGCCAAATTGAGCGTTAGCAAAAAGGGTACAAGATGTTCCTCCTGAGTCACGACAGGTACGCGCCCAGCTGGTTACTGAAAATTAGGCAGCGTGCAGTAAAGAGCCTTCTATTCTCACAGAACACATACCCTCAGAAATATATGTCAGAGAATTGCTTTTCGTACACGTGGTTCAATAAAACTTTTTTTTTTTTACACATTTGTTACATTTCATCAAAAGCACCAGATCAATTTCACTGCTGCAATTATGTTCCAATTGGAACTGGATCAGCTGAAGGTTCCAGCAGAATGATGAGCCAAACATGATAAAAATCACAATATGGTACCTCTGGGGAACTCCACTTCCCCTCGTCAAACAGGTCACCGAGAATGAACACGACATCTGGTTCGAAAAGCCACAAAGCAGTTTGAAAAGCCCGTTCCATCTGCCATTCCCTGGAGAGGGAAAGAATAGCACAAATTTCAGACATTATTGCTTACGGCCTGCAAGAAATGTCATAAAATTTGTCACTACTTCTTGTCACATTCCGACATAACGACGGCCACTGTCCCCATGTAAATGTCCCCATCCAAAATGCCCAGGACAGGTACTGCACGGGGTTAGATACAGTGTGAAGCTCCCTCTACACTGTCCCCATCAGACACTCCCAGGGCAGATAAAGCATGGGGTTAGATACAGTGTGAAGCTTCCTCTACACTGTCCCCATCAAACACTCCCAGGACAGGTATAGCACGGGGTGAGAAACAGAGTGAAGCTCCCTCTACACTGTTGCCATCAGACACTCCCAGGGCAGGTACAGCACAGGGTTAGATACAGAGTAAAGCTTTCTCCACACTGTCCCCATCAGACACTCCCAGGGCAGGTACAGCACAGGGTTAAACCATAAGACATAGCAGCAGAAATTAGGACATTCAGCCCATCAAGTCTGCTCCATCATTCAATCATGGCTGATAAGTTTCTCAACCCCATTCTCCCGCCTTCTCCACGTAACCTTTGATCCCCTTACCAATCAAGAACCTATCTATCTCGGACTTAAATACACTCAATGACCTGGCCTCCACAGCCTTCTGTGGCATTGAATTCCATAGATTCAACACTCTCTGGCTAAAGACGTTTCTCCTCATTTCTGTTCTAAAAGGTCATCCCTTTACTCTGAGGCTGTGCCTCGGGTCCTAGTCTCTTCCACTAATGGAAACATCGTCCCCACGTCCACTCTATCCAGGCCTTTCAGTATTCTGTAAGTTTCAATCAGATCTCCCCTCAGCCTTCTGAACTCCATCGAGTATAGACCCAGAGTCCTCAAACATTCCTCATATGTTAAGCCTTTCGTTCCTGGGATCGTTCTCGTGAACCTCCTCTGGACTCTCTCCAAGGCCAGAACATCCTTCCTGAGATACGGGGCCCAAAATTGATCACAATATTCTAAATGTGGTCTGACCAGAGCCTTATAAAGCCTCAGCAGCACATCCCTGCTTTTATATTCTAGTACTCGCGAAATAAATACCAACATTGCATTTGCCTTCCTAACTACTGCGTCAACCTGCAAGTTAACCTTAAGAGAATCCTGGACTAGGACTCTCAAGTCCCTTTGCACTCCAGATTTCTGAATTCTCTCCCCATTTAGAAAATAGTCTATGCCTTTATTCTTCCTACCAAAGTGCATGACCTCACACTTCCCCACGTTGTATTCCATCTGCCACTTCTTTGCCCATTCTCCTAACCTGTCCAAATCCTTCTGCAGCCTCCCCGCCTCCTCAATATTACCTGTCCCTCCACCTATCTTTGTATCATCTGCAAACTTAGCCAGAATGCACTCAGTTCCTTCATCTAGATCATTGATGTATAAAGTGAAAAGTTGTGGTCCCATCACTGACCCCTGCAGAACTCCACTAGTCACCGGCCGCCATCCTGTGAAGGACCCCCTTATCCCCACACTCTGCCTCCTGCCTGACAGCCAATCTTCTATCCATGCTAGTACCTTGCCTCTAACACCATGGGCTCTTATCTTACTGAGCAGCCTCCTGTGCGGCACCTTGTCAAAGGCCTTCTGGAAGTCCAAGTAGATAACATCTATTGGCTCTCCTTTGTGTAACCTACTCGTTACCTCCTCAAAGAATTCTAACAGATTTGTCAGGCATGACCTCCCCTTGATGAAACCATGCTGACTTTGCCCGATTTTACCATGCACTTCCAAGTATTCTGAAATCTCATCCTTAATAATGGACTCTAAAATCTTACCAACGACTGAAGTCAGGCTAATCGGCCTGTAATTTCCCATCTTTTCCCTCACTCCCTTCTTAAACAGGGGGGTTACATATGCGATTTTCCAGTCCTCTGGGACCCTCCCTGACTCATGTGATTCCTGAAAGATCATCACTATCGCCTCCACTATCTCTTCAGCTATCTCCTTCAGAACTCTGGGGTGTAATCCATCTGGTCCAGGTGATTTATCCACCTTCAGACCTTTCAGTTTTTCTAGCACCTTCTCCTTGGTAATGGCCACCATACTCACCTCTGCCCCCCGACTCTCTTGAACTTTGGGGATGTTACTCGTGTCTTCCACTGTGAAGACTGACGCAAAGTACCTATTCAGTTCCTCCGCCATTTCTTTGTTCCCCACTACTTCTCCAGCATCATTTTCCAGCGGCCCAGTGTCCAGTTTTGCCTCTCTCTTACCCTTTGTATATCTAAAAAAAACTCTTGCAATCTTCTTTTATATTACTGGCTAGTTTACCCTCATATTTAATCTTCTCCCTCTTTATTTCGGTTTTCGTTGTCCTCTGTTGGTCTTTGTAGGCTTCCCAATCCCCTGGTTTCCCACTGCTCTTCGCCACATTGTATGCTTTCTCTTTAGCTTTTATGCTGTCCCTGATTTCCCTTGTCAACCATGGTTGCCTCATCCTCCCTTTAGTATGCTTCTTCTTCCTAGGGATGAATTTTTGCTGTGTCTCCCAAATTACTCCCAAAAACTCCTGCCATTGCTGTTCCACTGTCTTTCCTGCTAGGCTCATCTCCCAGTCAATTCTGGCCAGCTCCTCCTTCATGCCTCTCTAGTTGCCTTTATTCAACTGTAATACCGTTACATCTGATTCCAGCTTTTTCCTCTCAAATTGCAGGGTAAATTCTATCATATTATGGTCACTTCCTCCTAAGGGTTCCTTCACCTTAAGCTCCCTTATCAAATCTGCCTCATTACACATCACTAAATCTAGAATTGCCTGTTCCCTAGTGGGCTCCACCACAAGCTGCTCCAAAAAGCCATCTCGTAGACATTCCACAAATTCCTTTTCTTAGGATCCACTACCAACCTGATTTTCCCAGTCTACCTGCATATTGAAATCCCCCATGATCACTGTAACCTTGCCTTTCTTACACACCGTTTCTATCTCCTGGTGTATCTTGTGCCCCACATCCTGACTACTGTTCGGAGGCCTGTACATAACTCCCATTATGGTTTTTTTTACCTTTGTGGTTCCTCAACTCTACCCACACAGATTCTACATCATCTGTCCCTACGTCGTTTCTTGCTATCGATTTAATTTCATTTCTTACTAACAAAGCAACCCCACCCCTCTGCCAACCTGCCTATCTTTTCCAAAGGATGTATATCCTTGGATATTTAGCTCCAGTCCTGATCCCCTTGCAGCCATGTCTCCGTGATGCCCAACACTTCATACCTGCCAATTTCAATCTGCGCCACAACTCATTTACCTTATTTTGTTAGATACAGAGTAAAGCTTCCTCTACACTGTCCCCATCAGACACTCCCAGGGCAGGTACAGCTCATGGTTAGATACAGAATGAAGCTTCCTCCACACTGTCCCCATCAAACACTGCACTTCAAAGTAACTCAATTTTTTAAGTGCATTGAGGCTTGTGAAATAAGGGAATGTTTGCTGGAACCGATGTGTTAAAAGGAAGAATGACCCAAACCTCCCTGTCACTTGCCATTTTAACACTCCACCCTGCTCTCTTGCCCACATGTCTGTCCTTGGCTTGCTGCATTGTTCCAGTAAAGCCCAACGCAAACTGGAGGAACAGCATCTCATCTGCCAACTAGGCACGTTACAGCCTTCCGGACTGAATATTGAATTCAACAACTTTAGATCTTGAACTCCCTCCTCCATCCCCACCCCCTTTCTGTTTCTTCCCCCTTCCTTTTATTTTTTCCAATAATTTATATAGATTTTTCTTTTCCCACCTATTTCCATTATTTTTAAATCTTTTATGCCCCGATAGTCTTTCCACCCCAACCCCACTAGAGCTGTACCTTGAGTGCCCTACCATCCATTCTTAATTAGCACATTCATTTAGATAATATCACTACCTTCAACACCTCTGTGTTCTTTTGTTCTTTTGTCTGTGACATCTTTTGATTATCTGCTCCTATCACTGCTTGCTTGTCCCTACAACCACCCACCCCCCAACTTCTCTCTCTAACCCCCCATCACCTTAAACCAACTTATATTTCACCCCTCTCCTTACATTCGCTCAGTTCTGTGGAAGGGTCATGAGGACTCGAAACGTCAACTCTCTTCCTCTCCGCCAATGCTGCCAGACCTGCTGAGTTTTTCCAGATAATTCTGTTTTTGTTTTGGATTTCCAGCATCCGCAGTTTTTTGTTTTTATCTCTGTGTTAAAAGGATAGCCCATCCATCTACCAGTCTACTCCTGCTCCTGAATTGATCTCAATCTCCCAAGAATCTGAACCCTACCCTCCTATACCATCTCACTAGCCACGAACCAAGCTTCCTTATGCCTGTGCTGACTAGCTCATGGCAACTAGATTAATCCCGAGGTTAGCATTTCTATTCAATTAAAGAGCAGTCTAGTCTCCTTGCTCATCTATTTATGGGATGTGGGTGTTGCTGGCTGGGCCTGCATTTGTTTTCTATCCCTAATTGCCCTTGAGGAGGTGGTGGTGAGCTATTAGGCATAGACAACAAATGCAGGCCCAGCCAGCGACACCCACATCCCATAAATGGATGAGAAAGGAGGCCGGGCTGCTCTTTAATTTAACAGGAGTGCTCACATCAAGAGCTGTCATGTGCTAGTCAGCACAGGCATAACTGCTGAAATTCTTTTTGGAGGACGCCAATTTTATTGTCCACATTTCATAAAATGACTGATCTTTAGACTCTGCAGATTTATTGTGCTCAGGTTTTGACTACGTGATTGATTACGTGTTTTGTCACAGTTTTACTGTTCCAGTGTACTCTTTCATTAAAATTACTTAACCTGTATGGCTGCATCCTTCAAGTGAGCAGGAAAATTGCTTCGAATTTGCAATAGACTGTACTCCTGAGGAAAGGGATTATTCCCAACACATTAAACAGACTTTTCTTCTCAAATGCTGTCAAAGCTGCTGTGTGTATGTCATTATCTTTTGCATTCTTGTGGTGGATGACATTTGTTTAATTTTGCATGTGCGCGTATTTGCATTTTCATTAGAACTTGCTTGTTAAGAACATGCTTTAATCATTTTGTTCTTGAACGTGACATGACTATTACCATTTTGAAATCAGGATGCATTACAATGTACAATTTACTTTTTTAAAATGTTGCTCATTTATTTCTTAAAGGCACATACAAGGCATGCATCATGGAAAATCATATTCTGCATACCAGCAATAAAAAAAGGAGGGTCAGCAAGTTCCAAATGGCATACTGAGCTCAAGGGTCTGGTGGAGGCCATTAGTTAGCCTGATAGGTTTTGTAATTTTCCTGATAATAGAAAGCTGTGGCTGAAAATAAATGGTGGCGCTCGAAAGATTTAGGGGTCCATGTACATCAACCTTTAAAATGTCATGGACAGGCACAGTAAATAACCAAATGGAATGCTGGCCTTTATAACTAGAGCCCTATATTATAAGAGGTTAGAAGTCACAATTCAGCTATACAAAGCCCTGGTTAAGCCACACCTGGAGTACTGTGTTCAGTTCTTTTTTTAATATATTCTTTCATGGGATGTGGGCATTGCTGGCTGGGCCAGCATTTGTTGCCCCATCCCAAACTGCCCTTGAACTGAGCGGCTTGCTCAACCACCTCAGGAGGCAGTTAAGAGTCAACCACATTGCTGTGGGTCTGGGGTTACATGTAGGTCAGACCAGGTAAGGATGGCAGATTTCCTTCCCTGATGGCATTAGTGAACCAGATGGGTTTTTACGACAATTGATGATAGTTTCACGGTCACCATCATTGAGATTAGCATTTAAATCCAGGTTTTATTTATTGAATTTAAATTCTAGCAGCTGCCTGGGCCTCTGGATTACTAGTCCAGTGCCATTACCACTACACCACCAATCCCCACCACGCTATGATAAGGATACATTGGCCTTGAAGGGAGTGGCGCCCAGATTCACCAGTGTAATATTGAAGTTTAGAGGGTTAAATTAAGAGAGCAGGTTACATAGATTAGTTTGCATGTAGTAGATTAACGGTGATCTAAACGAGATATTTACAATGATTAAAAGTTAGTTTCTATCTGCACATTTTACTCAGATTTGGGGAGGGGTTCGGGGAGAGGTCAGAACAAGGGGGCATTTCCTTAAGTACGGTGTTCAGTGGCCTGGGCACCACTACTTAGGAAAACTAGTATCCTTGGAGGGAGTGCAGCACAGATTTACCAGAGTGATACCTAGACTCCAAGAGTTACATTACGTGAAGCGATTGCTCAGACTATGGTTATATTCTCTGGAAGTTAGATGGTTAAGGGACGATTTGATTGAAACGCTCGAGATCTTAAAGAGAAATGGATAGCATAGATAGGGAGAAATTCTTCCCTGGTTGGAGAGCCTAGGATTAGGGGACAATCAAAAAATTAGAGTTAGGCCATTTTCAGGAGTGAAATTAGGAAGCAGTTCTACACATTCAGGTACAAGTAGTTTGGAACAAGTAGCAATTAATGTTAGGACAATTCTTAGATCTTCAGTCTGAGATTGATTGATATTTGATAACCAGATGTATTAAAGGTATATGTGGAGAAGACAGATTTGTGGAGTTGGTTCACATGACCCAGCTCTTCCGAGGAGTGGTAACAACATTGGATTGCCGCTCCACCTAAAAATTCCTCTGAATTCGACTTTGCTCCACATTTCTTCCGGAACCTTCCAAGCCCAGCTTCTCCAGAAATGCAGGACGCGGCATCCCTTGGAGAGCTCCGAAGTGGAGTAGAGTCGAAGGGAAGACACACCCCCTTTTTACGGCACCAGCAGCCGCATTGTAAGTTTAAACATCCAGTTTGAACGTTAGTGAATGAGTGAGTGGGTAATTGTTAGTGAATGGGTAGGGTGGGTGAAGTAAGTGGGTGGATATGGTGGGTGAGATAAATGGACAAAGCAAGGAGAGTGTAACCCAATGTATTATTTTTAACGTACAATCACTTTTTAACTATGTAACTATTTTATTTCTTTTATATTAATTAACGTAGACCGGTTGTGTGTGTGGAGCCTGTCTCAGTGATAACATGGAATGTCAAGGACTCAGACTGAAGCTATGTAAAGAACTCTACTGCACTGCACTGTGGGCTCAAAACACAAAGCAAAATGGTAATTTAGTTAAGTGAAAGCCTTGCTTGAATGAGCAAATAACTTAAACTATAGGAGGGCTCGTACCAGGGAATGTAAGCAGACTGAGCTTCATGAAGGGACATGAAATGTGCTGCCTTCTCCCGGTTCTGGAGATTGATAACGGTGTTGGAGATAACGAAGCGGAGTCAAGCTGGCGATTGCACCTGAAGAGTGACAGCCTAGCCAGCGTACATCTGGAGAAAGCATGAGACGTACAGTGATGTAACTGAACACCAATCAAATGGGCTATCACAGGGCCATAGCAAAGAAAGGTACAAAGAAAGAGTCCACAGAACATCTGGGCTGCAGTGGTTAGAGCAATTTGGTCAGTTCCTCAGAAGATGCGCATGGAGGATTCATCATCGGATAGACCGCCAAATGTTAGACTAGGTTTTAATTTGTCTAACATTACCTGAGTAACTATCAGATAAGTGCATCAGACCTGTCCGAAGTCTCCAGGTCTAACTCAGAAACAGAGACACAAGCGGAGGGTCCCAGGGAGAAGGGGAATTCTCCATCGCAAGTTGCAACTTCCCAGGCAATTCCCACGTAGATCGGTGCATCAGGAAATCCACTGGGTCCCGACATGCACTCAGTTGTACGTCCAGTTGCCAACAATCTGGAGACTGGAGGACTTTGGCCAATTCACTGAATGGTGATTCAATCTTGAGGGGTTAAATGCCCTCTTGCTGTTCCTGTGTTTCCTATAAACCCTAATTCTCCAGTTGCAAAACTTATTCAAACTTACATATGACTTTTTCAGCTATAAGTTAACAAGTCAACATTTACAGTAATATTTCACTGCTATTCACAATAGTCTCTTAATATTATGCTTTATGCACATGTGCAGGATCACAGTAAATTGAAGATTCAAAAATTCATGTTTCTACCACGTAACACTCTCCGGTCAGTACTGAGGGAATGCACTATTGTCAGAAGTACTATCTTTCAGGTGACATATTACTCAAGAATCCAACCATTGCCCCTTGATACTCAATGACATTACCACCACTGAATCCCCCACTATCAACATCCTGGGGGTTACCAGTGACCAGAAACTGAAACGGACTAGCCATATAAATACTATGGCTACAAGAGCAGGTCAGAGGCTATGAAGCGTGCGACAAGTAACTCACCTCCTGACTCCCCAATGCCTGTCCATCTACAAGGCACAAGTCAGGAGTATGATGGAATACTCCCCACTTGCCTGGATGAGTGCAGCTCCCACAACACTGAAGAAGCTGATTGGCACTACATCTACAAACATTCACTCCCTCTGCCACCGATGCACAGTAGCAGCAGTGTGTACCATCTACAAGAGGCACTGCAGGAATTCACCAAGGCTCCTTCGACAGCACCTTCCAAACCCAGGACCACTACCACCGAGAAGGACAAGGGCAACAGATAGATGGGAACGGCACTACCTGGAAGTTCCCTTCCAATTCACTCACCATCCTGACTCGGAAATATATCACCGTTCCTTCACTGTCGCTGGGTCAAAATCCTGCAACTTCCTAACAGCACTGTGGGTGTACCTACACCATATGGACTGCAGCAGTTCAAGAAGGCAGCTCACCACCATTTTCTCAAGGGCAACTAGGGATGGGCAATAAATGCTGTCCCAGCCAGCAAAGCCCACATCCCGTGAATGAATAAAAACAAAACATTACTCGAGGCCCCCTCTGCCCTCTTGAGTGGATGATCCCATGACAGTATTTTTCAGAAGAGCAGGGGAGCTATCCCCTGGTGTCATGCAAATATAATAATTTTCATAATGTAATTGTGATTTATTGTAAAGGTAGGTTAATAGTGGGGTTTGGATTAGTTTCTCTGTAAGGATGTGTGTGTGTGGTGGATTTAATTGAAGTGGAGGCAGCTGGTCTGAAGCTTTTTAGTTATCCAAAACAAAGCTAGGTTTAAAATGTTAAATAGGTAAACATAGCTGAAGTTTTAAGACACGAGGAACGTTTGCATTTTTAGATAAATAAGGTTAGTTTGAATTTCAAAGAGAGATGGTAAGATGTTACACCTAGCCATGAGAAACTAAGTCCAACAGTGTGTTTATTTTTCCCAAAGGTTGCTGATAACATGAGCACTTTGAAAAGATTTATGTTATGGGAAAAGTAAAGTTGCAAAGACATATTGGAACAATGGAATTTACATTAAAAAGGGAGAAATATATATAAAGGAGATGAGCTTAAGCATAAGGAGAAGGCATTCGAAGATCTAACAAGTGGGAAAAGGCTCCAGCCTCTGTGCATCAAGCTGCTGTCTACAGGAACCGAAGCTGAGAAAAGTCACTGTGAATATCACTGTCCAGGGTATTGTGTGACTTTGCCTGGGTCTGTTTAAATCTATTTGTTTTCATTGTTGCCTTAATGGAGGTGTAACTAGAAGCCACATTAATTAGGGGATTTAGGAGTTGTTATAGTAGTAATTTGTAGATCTATGTATGCACTTAAAATCTTTTCTTCTATTAATACATGTTTAATTTAGTATTGTTTAAAAAACCTCTAAGACTTGGTGAACTTATCACTACTGAATTCAAGGCATGCATCTCAAAATAAAATACAAATTGCAAAACAGTTGTGGCAGTTGTTTCAAGTTTCCCTCTGGGATTTGAGCAGTTCGGCATTTACTATCCACTGTGCCATAACGCCTGGTCAATATTTATCCCTCAATCAACATCATTAAAAAGTTATCTGGTCATTATCACACTGCTGTTTGTGGGAGCTTGCTGTGCATGAATTGGCTGTCATGTTTTCTACGTTACAAAAGTGACCAAGCTTCAAAGTGCTTTGAAGCATCTTGAGATTGTGAAAGGCGCTATATAAATACAAGTCTTTCTTTCCAGCATCAAATATAAAATGATATACACTGATAGAACACAGGCACTTATTATGGAAATTGTTTTCCAAAGTATGCTACTAGGGGTATAGGATGTGGATCTTTGCCTGTGAGGCCAATGAGCTGAGCTTCAAATCTCATGCAGTACCTCCAGGACGGAAGCAAGCTCCAATACCAAGTTAACCCATACATCTCCAGCAAACTATTTAACAGGATATAGTGGTTAGATTGTGATCACATGGCCAGGGAATACATGGAGTGCCTAAATTGGGCAATACGTTTAAATTACTGATCTTTGCTGAGATCAAGACTGTGTTTCGAGGCATTGCCACAGAGACACAGGTGTCTTTACCAGTCAGTGCCGTAGATGGCACATTATAAGAGGATTGTTTGAGCAGTGCTCTCCAGGTTGGAAATGTGGGAGACCTTTAAGGCAGCAAATCTACAGTTCCAATCTCAGCTGATATTGTCAACAGGCAAAGAAGGAGAACGTTGAACTTGCTAAACCGGAATCGTTGAATGTGACTTGGAAAACTTGTGTTACCCGATACCAAGGTTTTTCTTATGCCCAGCAACCAACAAACTAGTGAAGCACTGTTGTCTGATTTTTCCTCTATTATCCCAGATGTTGGGTTGGAGGCTTGCTGGAATTGTTTGCATAAATCATTAAGATGTCATGGACAAGTACAGAAAATAATAAAAAGGGATGCTGCTCTTTATACAGGGGGATAGAAGTCATGCTTCAGCTATGAGGAGCCCTGCTTAAACCTTTAGACTAGTTTCTTTCAGGGAATGAAATATGAGCTACATACAGTCTACAAGAATAAAGTGGAATGCAACAGGAGAGCCATTTGGTCCTTTAAACCAGCTCAGCTTTTTCTACAAGCAGCTCACACCGGTGTCGAGACACGCATATCACTCTGACTGTTTTATCTTCACACTCTTCACTTGGAGATTAGTGTGAAGTAGTGGAAGAATTCACAAGCTGATTTAACAGTGTGACAGGCTACGATAAGAACACTCCTTCCATGGCCATCACTATCCATATAGCAGCTGCTTGGGTGCTTAGTCTGATATAGCAGGAGTATCTCATCAGTTCCAGCAACTCAAATGACAGAGGTGAGCGGAAACACCCATAACAACTGTACACAAGGAAGCCATTGGATGTCAATCCGGAGCGCTGATCTCCCGGGGAGGTGATGGCATAGTGGTATTGTCACTGGGCTAATAACCCAGGGTAATGCTCTAGGGACCCAGGTTTGAATCCAACCATGGCAGATGGTGGAATTGAATAAAAATCTGGAATTAAAAGTCTAATGATGATGTCAATTGTTGCAAAAACACACCTGATTCACTAACTTTAGGGAAGGAAATCTGCCGTCCTCACCTGGTCTGGCCTACATGTGACTCCAGACCCACAGCAATGTGGTTGACTCTTACATGCCCTCTGAAATGGCCTAGCAAGCCACTCAGTTGTATCAAACTGCTACCCTCCCACAAAAAAAGAATGAATCTGGATGGACCACCCTGCATCAACCGAGGCACCAGAAACGACAACGGCAACTCAGCCCTGTCAACCCTGCAAAGTCCTCCTTACTAACATCTGGGGACTTGTGCCAAAATTGGGAGCACTGTGTCACAAACTAGTCAAGCAACAGCCTGACATAGTCACACTGATGGAACCATACCTCACAGATAATGTCCACCAGCAGGACAGACCTAGCAGAGGTGGCGGCACAGTGGTATACAGTTGGGAGGGAGTAGCCCTGGGAGTCCTCAACATCGACTCCAGACCCCATGAAGTTTCATGACATCAGGTCAAACATGAGAGGCACTAAGGGTGGCAAGAGTGCAGAATCTACTCTGGGTGGGGACTTCAATGCCCATCACCAAGAGTGACATGGTAGCACAACTGCTGCCTGAGTCCTAAAGGCCATAGCTGCTAGACTGGGTCTGTGGCAGGTGATGAGAGAACCAACAAGTGGGAAAAACACACCTGACCTCATCCTCACCAACCTACATGTGGCAGATGTAAATGTCCATGACAGTATCAGTAGGAGTGACTACTGCACAGTCATTGTGGAGACGAAGTCCCACCTTCACATTGAGGATACCCTCCATCATATTGTGTGGCACAACCACCATGCTAAATGGGATACATTTCAAACAGGTCTAGCAACTCAAGACTGGGCATCCGTGAGGTGCTGTGGGCCATCAGCAGCAGAATTGGACTCGAACACTATCTGTAACCTTATGACCCAGCATATCCCCCACTCTACCATTACCATCAAGGCAGGGGATCAACCCTGGTTCAATGAAGACAGCAGGAAGGCATGCCAGGAGCAGCACCACACATACCTAAAAATATGAGGTGTCAGCCTGGTGAAGCTATAACACAGGACTATTTGCATGCCAAGCAGCAAGTGGTAGACAGAGCTAAGCGATCCCACAACCAGCAGATCAGATCTAAGCTCTGCAGTCCTGCCACATCCAGTCGTGAATGGTGGTGGACAAATAAACAACTCACTGGCAGAGGAGGATCCACAAATATCCCCATCCTCAATGATGGGCGAGCCCAGCACATCAGTGCAAAGTATAAGGCTACAGCATTTGCTACAATCTTCAGCCAGAAGTGTTGAGTGGATGATCCATCTTGGCCTCGTCCGGAGGTCCCCAGCATCACAGATACCAGTCTTCAGCCAATTCAATTCACTCCACGTGATATCAAGAAATGGCTGAAGGCACTGGATACTACAAAGGCTATGGGCCCTGGCAATTTTCCAGCAACAGTATTCAAGAATTGTGCTCCAGAACCTGCTGTACCCCTAGCCAAGCTGTTCCAGTACAGTTACAACACTGGCAACTACCCAGCAATGTGGAAAATTGCCCAGTTATATCCTGTGTACAAAAAGCAGAACAATTCCAAACTGGCCAATTAATGTCCCTTCAGTCTACTCTCCATCATCAGTAAAGTAATGGAAGGGGTCATCAACAGTGCTATTAAATGGCACTTGCTTAGCAATAACCTGTTCACTGTCACCCAGTTTGGGTTCCACTAGGGCCATTCAGCTCCTGACCTCATTACAGCCTTGGTTCAAACATGGACAAAAGAGCTGAACCCCCGAGGTGAGGTGAGAGTGATTGCCCTTGACATCAAGACTGCATTTGACTAAGTGAGGCATCAAGGAACTCTAACAAAACTGGAGTCAATGGGAATCGGGGAAAACTCCACTGGTTGGAGTCATACCTAGCACAAAGGAAGATGATTGTGGTGGGCGGAGGTCAGTTATCCCAGCTCCAAGACATCACTGCAGGAGTTCCTCAGCATAGTGTCTTTGGCCCAACCATCTTCAGCTGCTTCATCAATGACCTTCCTTCCATCATAAGGTCAGAAGTGGGGGTGTTCACTGATGATTGCACAATGTTCAGCACCATTCGCGGCTCCTCAGATACTGAAGCATCTATGTCCAAATGCAGCAAGATCTGGACAAGATCCAGGCTTGGGCTGACAAGTGGCATACAACATTCGCACCACACAAGTGTCAGGCAATGACCAACTCCAACAAGAGAGAATCTAACCATTGCCCCTTGATGTTCAATGGCATTGCTATCACTGAATCCCCCACTATCAGCGTCCTGGGGGTTACCACTGACCAGAAACTGAACTGGGCTAGTCACATAAATACTGTGGCTACAAGAGCAGGTCAGAGGCTAGAAATCATGCAATGAGTAACTCACCCCTTGACTCCCCAAAGGCTGTCCACCATTTACAAGGCACAAGTCAGGAGTGTGATGGAATACTCCCCACTTGCCTGGATGAGCTCCCTTGACATCATCCAGGACAAAGCAGCCCACTTGATTGGCACCACATCCACAAACATTCACCCCCTCCACCACCGACGCACAGTAGTAACAGTGTGTACCATCTACAAGATGCACTGCAGGAATTCACCACAGCTCCTTTGACACCATCTTCCAAACCTACAACCACTGTCATCTAGAAGGACAAGAGCAGCAGATAGATGGGAACCCCATCGCCTGGAGGTTCCCCTCCAAGTCACTCACCATCCTGGCTTGGAAATATATCGCCGTTCCTTCACTGTCACTGGGTCAAAATCCTGGAACTCCCTTCCTAACTGCACTGTGGGTGTACCTACACCACATGGACTGTAGTGGTTCAAGAAGGCAGCTCACCATCGGCTTCTCAAGGGCAACTAGGTATAGGCAATAAATGCTGGCCTAGCCAGCGAAGCCCACATCCCACGAATGAATTTAAAAAAAGGAAAATTCACTGGGAACGAGGTCCGAACCTTTTACCTCAGAAGCTGAAGGTTACTTCTACAAAATTCCTCAGTACACACAAAGTAAAATCCATTGAAATAATTTATCCATTGCCATTTCACTGTCATTCAACTCTAGCAGATATAAACTTAGCATGCATCACACCTGAGGAAGGGCAGTTATATTATATTTTAAAACTAAAATGTGTTTCTCCTTGGTGTGCATTTGGGTAATTGTGCAGTAATTCTGTTAACAGTAATTCTGTTAGGAATTGTGCTGGGTAGGTTATAATTCAAGTTTCTGGTAAAAATCATTTGCTTAAATCACGAAAATAAAATCTTCCATGAACCAGTGCCACTGGGTAATGTAACAGAACGCAAAGTGTTTTTTCTTTTGAGTAAGTATTTATCGTTGCATTTAAGGATGATAACCTTTATTAATATAGCTGTAGCTGAAACTGGACTGGGGAAGATGTTGGTGTGGTGGTAATGTCCCTAGACGAATAACCCAGGGGCCCAGCTAATGCTCTGGGGACATGGGTTCAAAGCCTGCCATGGTAGCTGGTGGGATTTTATTTCAATTAATAAATCTGGATTATGAACAGCATATTATTTAAATGGCGAGAGATTGCAGAACTTAGAGGGATCTGAATGTCTTGGTACATGAATCACAAGAAGTTAGCATGCAGGTACATCAAGCAATTGGGAAAGCAAATAGAATGTTACTGTGTACAGTTTTGGTCTTTTTTAAGAAAGGATATAAATGCTTTAGACGCAGCTTGGAGAAGCTTCACTTGACTGACACCAGGGATGGGATGGTGGGGATGGGGGGTTATCTTATAAGGAAAGGTTGAACAGGCTGGACCTCTATCCAATGGCATTTAGAAGAATCTTCTTCCACGGACAGCCTATACATGGCCCAGCCAGAACTGGACACATTTTTGCACCTTGTCGTTGAATTCGGCAAGATTGGCATCCATTTCCATCCATTGTTTTATCTCTACCTTTTAGCCTATTTTGATCCCTTCCCCCCACCCCAACCCCCACTAGGGCTATCTGTACCTTGCTCGTCCTGCTTTCTACCCTTACTGTGGGAAGGGTAAAACCCCAACAAGTATGACTAATGGGAAACAAAGCAGCAGGTTAGCGTGTGGGGGGGTGGATTCAACTTCATGGAAAATTATGAAAAAACTGAAAAGAAAGGAGAGCCCAGGAGAGGCTATTAGAGTCTCCAGAACATAAAATAAGAAAGGGCTAGGAATCTAACTTCAAGCACATCAGATAAAGGGACGACAATGAGAAAGGGGACGGGAAATACAGGACTGAAGGTGTTGTATCTGAATGCACACAGTATACAAAATAAGGTAAATGAGCTTGTGGCGCAGATTGAAATTGGCAGGTATGATGTGGTGGGCATCACAGAGACATGGCTGCAAGGGGATCAGGACTGGGAGCTAAATATCCAAGGATATACATCCTATCGAAAAGATAGGCAGGTTGGCAGAGGGGGTGGGGTTGCTTTGTTAGTAAGAAATTGATAGCAAGAAATGATGTAGGGTCAGATGATGTAGAATCTGTGTGGGTAGAGTTGAGGAACCACAAAGGTAAAAAAACCATAATGGGAGTTATGTACAGGCCTCCAAACAGTGGTCAGGATGTGCGGCACAAGATACACCAGGAGATAGAAAAGGCGTGTAAGAAAGGCAAGGTTACAGTGATCATGGGGGATTTCAATATGCAGGTAGACTGGGAAAATCAGGTTGGTAGTGGATCCCAAGAAAAGGAATTTGTGGAATGTTTATGAGATGGCTTTTGGAGCAGCTTGTGGTGGAGCCCACTAGGGAACAGGCAATTCTAGATTTAGTGATGTGTAATGAGGCATATTTGATAAGGGAGCTTAAGGTGAAGGAACCCTTAGGAGGAAGTTACCATAATATGATAGAATTTACCCTGCAATTTGAGAGGAAAAAGCTGGAATTAGATGTAACGGTATTACAATTGAATAAAGGCAACTACAGAGGCATGAAGGAGGAGCTGGCCAGAATTGACTGGGAGATGAACCTAGCAGGAAAGACAGTGGAACAGCAATGGCAGGAGTTTCTGGGAGTAATTTGGGAGACACAGCAAAAATTCATCCCTAGGAAGAAGAAGCATACTAAAGGGAGAATGAGGCAACCATGCCTGACAATGGATGTCAGGGACAGCATAAAAGCTAAAGAGAAAGCATACAATGCAGCGAAGAGCAGTGGGAAACCAGGAGATTGGGAAGCCTACAAAGACCAACAGAGGACAACTAAAAAAGAAATAAGGAGGGAGAAGATTAAATATGAGGGTAAACTAGCCAGTAATATTAAAGAAGATTGCAAGAGTTTTTTTAGATATATAAAGGGTAAGAGAGAGGCAAAAGTGGACATTGGGCTGCTGGAAAATGACGCTGGAGAAGTAGTAGTGGGGAACAAAGAAATGGCGGAGGAACTAAATAGTACTTTGGGTCAGTCTTCACAGTGGAATACACGACTGACATCCCCAAAGTTCAAGAGAGTCGGGGTCAGAGGTGAGTATGGTGGCCATTACCAAGGAGAAGGTGCTAGGAAAACTGAAAGGTCTGAAGGTGGATAAATCACCTGGACCAGATGGATTACACCCCAGAGTTCTTAAGGTGATAGCTGAAGAGATAGTGGAGGCAATAGTGGTGATCTTTCAGGAATCACATGAGTCAGGGAGGGTCCCACAGGACTGGAAAATCGCAAATGTAACCCCCCTGTTAAAGAAGGGAGTGAGGGAAAAGACGGGAAATTACAGGCCGATTAGCCTGACCTCGGTCGTTGGTAAGATTTTAGAGTCCATTATTAAGGATGAGATTTCAGAATACTTGGAAGTGCATGGTAAAATCGGGCAAAGTCAGCATGGTTTCATCAAGGGGAGGTCATGCCTGACAAATCTGTTAGAATTCTTTGAGGAGGTAACGAGTAGGTTAGACAAAGGAGAGCCAATAGATGTTATCTACTTGGACTTCCAGAAGGCCTTTGACAAGGTGCCGCACAGGAGGCTGCTCAGTAAGATAAGAGCCCATGGTGTTAGAGGCAAGATACTAGCATGGATAGAAGATTGGCTGTCTGGCAGGAGGCAGAGAGTGGGGATAAGGGGGTCCTTCTCAGGATGGTGGCCGGTACTAGTGAAGTTCCGCAGGGGTCAGTGTTGGGATAACAACTTTTCACTTTATACATTAATGATCTAGATGAAGGAACTGAGGGCATCCTGGCTAAGTTTGCAGATGATACAAAGATAGGTGGAGGGACAGGTAGTATTGAGGAAGCAGGGAGGCTGCAGAAGGATTTGGACAGGTTAGAAGAATGGGCAAAGAAGTGGCAGATGGAATACAACGTGGGACAGTGTGAGGTCATGCACTTTGGTAGGAAGAATAGAGGCATAGACTATTTTCTAAATGGGGAGAGAATTCAGAAATCTGGAGTGCAAAGGGACTTGGGAGTCCTAGTCCAGGATTCTCTTAAGGTTAACTTGCAGGTTGATGCAGTAGTTAAGAAGGCAAATGCAATGTTGGCATTTATTTCGAGAGGACTAGAATATAAAAGCAGGGATGTGCTGCTGAGGCTTTATAAGGCTCTGGTCAGACCACATTTAGAATATTGTGAGCAATTTTGGGCCCCGTATCTCAGGTAGGATGTGCTGGCCCTGGAGAGGGTCCAGAGGATGTTCACAAGAATGATCCCAGGAATGAAAGGCTTAACATATGAGGAACGTTTGAGGACTCTGGGTCCATACTCAATGGAGTTTAGAAGGATGAGGGGGGATCTGATTGAAACTTACAGAATACTGAAAGGCCTGGATAGAGTGGACGTGGGGAAGGTGTTTCCATTAGTAGGAGAGACTAGGACCCAAGGGCACAGCCTCAGAATAAAGGGAAGACCTTTTAGAACAGAGATGAGGAGAAACTTCTTTAGCCAGAGAGTGGTGAATCTATGGAATTCATTGCCACAGAAGGCTGTGGAGGCCAGGTCATTGAGTGTATTTAAGACTGAGATAGATAGGTTCTTGATTGGTAAGGGGATCAAAGGTTACGGGGAGCAGGCAGGAGAATGGGGTTGAGAAACTTATCAGCCATTATTGAATGGGCCGAATGGCCTAACTTCTGCTCCTATGCCTTATGGTCTACTGTCACCTATTAGCACATTTCTTAGATAATATCACCACCGTCAACACCTCTTTGTCCTTTTGTCTATGATATCTTTTGGCAATCTCCACCTATCACTGACCCTCTATCCAGCTCTACTTGTCCCACACACCCCACACACCCCGCACCCCCCCCACCCCCGCCCTTAAACCAGCTTATATTTCACCTCTCTTCTATTTTTCCTTAGTTCTGTTGAAGAGTCATATGGACTTGAAACGTTAACTGTATTCCTCTCCGCAGATGCTGTCAGAGCTGCTGAATTTTTCCTGGTATTTTTATTTTTGTTTTGGATTTCCAGCATCTACAGTTTTTTGCTTTTATTTTATTGTAAAAACCACCTGGTTCACTAATGTCCTTTAGGGAAGGAAATCTGCCATATTTACCTGGTCTGGCCTACATGTGACTCCAGACGCACTGCAATGTGGTTGACTCTTAACTGCCCTCAATTAAAGGGCAATCAGGGAAGGGCAACAAATGCAAGTGATGCACACATCTCAGGAAGGAATGAAGATATATTGCTGAAAAAAGAGACATGTTGAAGCTTTTCGTTTTGCACTGCTCAGGACACTTCATAATAATACAAATATAAGGAGAAAACAGCAACTTATACTGTATGTGAAGAAGATGCTGGTTAGTTGACAAGTGGACTCTGATTGGTCGAGGTGTTGCCATGGAGAATGGACAACTGGTGGTGACTGACAGTTAACTGCCAAGCATTGTTTGAACTTTAAACCAGGCAGATTGACCCTGATTGGTCAAAGCATTGCCCTGAAGAATGGGTCAACGAATGGCTGTCACTTATTTTGTTTAGCTGAAACAGGTGCAATGTGTATACGTGTTCTTTCTGTCTGCAAAGAACAGGACCCTGTGTATTAATATATGTAGCTTCCAGTACACGCAAATGTGCCAAACTGCGAACCCGACTGACAATCTTAAATTGGCTGTCAGCGTAATTCTTAGCACACTCAGGATTATTTAGTAAATGGTGTCCAATCATGGAATCACATCTAATGTCGGATACTGTGTTTTGAGTTTTGCAAGCACGGGCTGGTTAGGTACGGTCTGCACCTTGCCTGATGCGAACAGCAGCTGAGACATGCTGTTTGATACAATCCACCAGTCAATCAGACTTATGGCCTACATATTTAGCATCACACTGGAACTGAAATTCATATATCACATTACTCATTTGTGTGATAGGTAGAACGTCCTTTTGACTTGACAGCAGCATCCTGTCAATGGCGAATACCACTCGTGTTGCTACTGCATAGTAGCAGCGTGAAACAGCTAGCTCCACCTATTGCTCAAATCTTTGAAATACCTTGTCTTACTAGGCTAATCTGAGGTAGACTGGACACTTTTCAGCGCTGAAAGTGACAGCCTTACAGTATAAATCGTTGTTTTTCCCCTTATATTGGTATTCTTGCAAGTGTCCTGATAAGTGCAGGATGAAAAGCTTCAACATATCTCTTTCTTCAGCAATACTCAAGTTCTCTGTTACCAAACGGACTATTTAAATAAAGAAATAAAAAAATCAAAGTATTCTGACCAGAATCAGCTGAACCAGCGTAAAGAGTGGGGAATTTGAATTCTAAAACCATTTGCAGTCCTCTTCTCCACGGTCTTTTACACTGGGTTAAGTTTGCTGAGTTAGGCCTGTTCACTAAAATTGGCCAGCTCCACATTGCAAGTTTCACTGATTTGACCCTGGTTTAAGAAGGCTCTTTAACTCGCTCATTTACTGAGGTGCACAGGCACTAGTAGGCATATTTTTAAAGTCTTCTCACCTCAAAAAATCTTTAGTTCACTTAAAAACTGCTAGTATAAGACCACCTATTTCAACCTCAGTAACACTGCTCGACTTCACTTCCCTTCTCAGCTCCTCTGCTGCTGAAACCCTCATCCATGCCTTCATTACCCCTTGACTCGACTATTCCAAAGCACTCCTGGGCTGGTCTCTCACATTCCACCCTCCATAAACATGAGGTCACCCAAACCTCTGCTGTCCATTCATCCTTCTGGACTGAATATTGAATTCAACAACTTTAGGTCTTCAGCTCCCTCCTCCATCCCCACCCCCTTTCTGTTTCCCCCTTCCTTTTGTTTTTTTCCAAGAAATTATATAGATTTTTCTTTTCCCACCTATTTCCATTATTTTTAAATATTTTTAAATCTTTTATGCTCTCCCCACCCCCACTAGAGCTATACCTTGAGTGCCCTACCATCCATTATTAATTAGCACATTCGTTTAGATAATATCACCAACTTTAACACCTATGTGTTCTTTTGTTCTGTTGTTGGTGACATCTTTTGATGATCTGCTTCTATCACTCCAGCATCCGCAGTTTTTTTGTTTTTATCTCTATCACTGCTTGTTTGTCCCTACAACCACACCAACCCCCTCCACTTCTCTCTCTCTCTCTCTCCCCCCACACACACCTTAAACCAGCTTATATTTCAACTCTTTCTTGGACTCGAACTCAAGTTCTGTCGAAGGGTCATGAGGGCTCGAAACGTCAATTCTTTTCTTCTCCGCCGATGCTGCCAGACCTGCTGAGTTTTTCCAGGTAATTCTGTTTTTGTTTTGGATTTTCAGCATCCGCAGTTTTTTTGTTTTTACCTCTGCTGTCCATGTCCTAACTTGCAGCAAGTATTTTTTTTTCCCTCGTGACTCCTGTCTTGCTGTCTCACACTGACTCCCAGTCAAGCAACATCTTGACTTTGAGAATTCTCGTCCTTGTTTTTAAATCTCTCCCTGGCCTCGCCTCCCCCTATCTCTGTAGTTTCCTACAACCCCACAACCCTCCGAGATACCTGCATTCCTCTAATTCTGGCCCCCTCCTGTGCAAACTTAACCCCCACTTGCTGTGAGGGAACATATTCTGAGCAATAATCTACACATTTACATCACTTTGCAGACCCATTTATTAACAATAAATTCCAGTTGTATCAATTTTGCCTGAGCTGACCACTCATCTGGTTCATTCGCACGGGTGACATTTCCCGAGTTACTGAAGCTCACAAGAGGCTAAAACATCTGGATTTGTATTTAAACCTGGATCTTGGCAGCTTTGTAATCTCATTTCCACACCTCCATGGTCATTACCTTGTTGCAGTCGTTTCCGCTGGCTTTTGGTATTTATAAAAAAAAACAGAATGCATTTCATGCCTAGTTGTTGGACTAGTTTGTCCAGAGGATTTAAACCACAAACTCGCTGACCATTGGAGTTCTTCATCAAGAGCAAAGGGCGATTCAAAACCACGATCCTAACTTTTTTTGCCCCTTCCCAGCCCAGTTTTTCAACAGAAATGAAATGCGGCATTGACTCATGTCACCCTCACCTTCTCAGTTTGTCGAGCCAGTGTCCTTTCAGTGCTCCCAGCAGATGTGTGTCGGCGAGGAACAAAGCCCTGAGGGCTGGGGAAGAGGAGCTTTCATGCCCCTGCCTGCCTGGACCTTTAAGCTGAGGCCAGTCGCATCCCACTATCACCGCATAGTAAATGCCCAGCTCGCAGAACAAGGCCACCGCGCACACCAGAGCCAGCAGTTTGAGCAAGAGCCAGAGCAGCAGCCACCTCCTGACCACTGTCCGAGTCCATGCGGGACGGACACACATCCCGAACATCATTCATTCATTGATTCACTCACTGACTTCCCACCAGCACCAACACCTCCTCCTCCTCTCTAAGAGAGACCAAGACAAGCTGCTCTGGCTCGGCTCCTGCTCCGCACTCAATTCAAGCCTCGCACGTCTCTGAATTATCCACACAGGATAATACTTGAGGAGAGAGGGGGAGGCATCGGTTCGAATCCCACCGCGGCAGTCGGTGGAATTTTTATTTCAATCGATTATATAATAAAAAGAAATTAAACAAAATGCAACCCTTCCTTTTGCAACAGGATCCGAATCAAAGCGGCCAATTTCCTTCGCGGCGAAATTAACTTAGGGGATTTAGAGCGATTTGTACAGATGCTTGTTTTTTTTTAAAATTGCAAAGGGAAAAACCCAAAATACATTTGCAAACCGTCCCCCCCGCCCCCCCACCGTTTAAGAGGATCGCGTCGTTAGAGGTCGCAATCACATAGCTTTTTTTTTGTTGCAAAAAAAAATGTCATCCAATTTTATCCATTTGACACGTTTCACATGTTTTGGTTTCACGGTGAAAATTGCCTCTTTTCCTGGTTTTATCCGAATAAAAATCTTACATCTGCACAGACTTTGGGCTAAAAATCTGACCTGCACCCATTTTCCGGCGAGAGGGTCACGACTCGCCCATGCCTCCACCGCTCCTCCTCCTCCCCCACTTGGCGCAAGCAGCACACAAATTTGGTGCTGACTCCACATTTGCCTGACCACAGCTACAGTTCGGCGCCACCCGCCAGTTCAGCAGGAACCTCACAGCATGCAAGGCTACACAGTCTCCAGCTCTAAAAGGCACCCTCCCCCTCTTAAAGGGATTGATTTCCGAGGAAGCTGTTACCCTCTGGAATGGCCTCTGTGGCTCTGTGATTGGCAGCACCCCAACTGGAGACAAAGAAAATGGAGCACCTGGATAGAGCGCGGGCACCTAGGCTACGGGATGCAACAGGGGTTTTCACAATGGAGGTTGGCGGAAGGAAAGAGGTCATTATTAACCGGGGGTGGTGGGGGGTGGTTGTTATTCAGGAAGCCCTCAAGGAACACCTTCCAAAGGGGATGGGAGCAGGTGGCAAGGAGAGTTCAATACAAGAACCTAGTGCCAAGGGACTGGCAGTAACGCCTCAAGAGCTTCAATAACCTCATGTGGGTGGTGCAGGTTAGTGACTGTGTCTTAACATGACATCTCGTACCCATCAAACCTCTCACACTGCTCAATGCTCCACACCCCCATCACTCACCCATCAGCATTCAGGACTCAGACCTGAAACTCCATCCTGATACTCCACCTCTCCCTCACACACCTGATGCCAGTCTCACACCCACCTCTCACTGCCTCCACAATCCTCCATGGCACACACACAACCCAGACATGGAGTGCAACACCATTAGTGGCATTCTGCCCTCTCTCTCTCTCTCTCTCACACACACACTGACAAGGTGCCGCAGAAGAGAAACAGTGGAGAACAGGTACATCTGCAACCCCTGAGCCCGACAGGGGAGACAGTGGTCCACATCATGGGGTCGGCTGTGACAAAGTCCATGGCTTCCAGGATCAGCAGGAATGTCCTGGATGACAGCATGTTCCTGTCTTATGCCCCTTCTCAAAATCACAGAATTTTAACAGCACAGAAAGAGGCCATTCGGCCCATCGTGTCTTCACCGGCTCTCCAAATGAGGATTATGACCTAGTGCCATTGCCCTGCAAGTACCCTTGCATCTTGTTTCTATTCAAATAATCATCTAATATCCTCTTGAATGCCTTGATTGAACCTGCCTCCACCACACATCCAGACATTGCATTCCAGACCCAAACCACTCGTTGTGTGAAAAAGTTTTTTCTCAGGTCACATTTGCTCCTTTTGCAAATCACCTTAAATCTGTGTCCTCTCATTCTTGATCCATTTACAAACTGGAACAGCTTCTCACTATCTACCCTGTCCAGTTCCCTCATGATTTTGAACATCTGTATCAAATCTCATCTTAGCCTTATGCTCTCCAAGGAGATTAGTCCCGTCTCTCCAATCTATCTTCATAATTGAAGTTTCTCATCCCTGGAACCATTCTTGTAAACCTCTTCTGCACTCTCTCCAATATGTTCACATCCTTTTTATAATGTGGCATCCAGAACTGTACCCAATACTCAATACTCAGCTCTGCAGCTGAGGTCTAATGAGTGCCTTATATAAATTCAGCATAACCTCCTTGCTCTTGTACTCTATGCCTCTATTAATAAACCCCAGGATAATTTATGTTTTATTAACTGCTCTCTCCACCTGTCCTGCCACCTTCAATGATCTATGCACATATATACCCAGGCCCTTTTCCTCCTGCACCCCCTTCGAAATTTCACCTCTTATTTTATATTGTCTGTCCATGTTCTTCCTACCAAAACATATCATCTCACACTTCTCCACATTGAACTGTGTGTGTCACTGGCTCAGCCCTTGTTCAGGGAGCATTTAAGAGTCAACCACATTGGTGTGGGTCTGGAGTCACATGTAGGCCAGACCAGTTAAGGTTGGCAGATTTCCTTCTCCTAAAGGAGATTAGTGAACCAGAGGAGTTTTTACAACAATGGTTTCATGGTCATCATTAGCCTTTTAATTCCAGATTTTTATTACATTCAAATTTCACCATCTGCCATAGAATTCAAACCAAGGTCCCCAGAGCATTACCCTGGATCTCTGGATTACCAGTCCAGTGGAAATAACCACTATGCCACCACCTCCCCCTAAAGAAAGTAGCACAGTTTTGTCATCACCTCCTTGTTGAATCTGGGTCCCTCAGGCATTCATCCTGGGTGAGTTGAAGGGAGGAAAAGTGCTCCCTGAAATGGTATGTAGACCCTTCCGTGGAGAGTCTTCTTCCTCCTCCTCCTTCTCCCTCTTCACAGAGCTTCCCACCTCTGCAGCATCGCTCCCTTTGCCTGGTCCCAGACCCAGAGGCACTGCAAATACAGCCCCACAGCAGTAGCAGACTTGTGTACACAGTTGATCGAATCCTCTGCTCTCTCTGAATGGATGCATCAGCTCACCAACAGGCTTCGAAAAACAATCCTCGATACTTCCACAAAATTTGTCACAGCAGAAGTAAGTCAAAAGCACTTCACCAGCATATTGGATGGCCGTCTCTTTAAGTAGTCTTAGTCCAGGAGTCCCTTGTGCAGCTGAGAGAGAACAATACATGTGTAGTCAAAGTTCCAAAAACCTGCTTGAAATCAGCTGGAAAGATGCCTTTTGGGCCATGTTCCTGAGTTGGCAGTGCAGCTCACACCATTTTCTTTCATAGAAACATAGAAAATAGGAACAGGAGTAGGCCATTCGGCCCTTCGAGCCTGCTCCGCCATTCATCATGATCATGGCTGATCATCCAACTCAATAGCCTGCCCCCACTTTCTCCCCATACCCTTTGATCCCTTTCACCCCAAGGGCTATATCCAACGCCTTCTTGAAAACATACAATGTTTTGGCCTCAACTACTTTCTGTGGTAATGAATTCCACAGGCTTACCACTCTCTGGGTGAAGAAATTTCACCTCATCTCAGTCCTAAATGGTCTACCCCGTATCCTCAGACTGTGACCCCTGGTCTGGACTCCCCCACCATCAGGAATATCCTTCCTGCATCTACCCTGTCTAGTCCTGTTAGAATTTTATAAGATCTCCCCTCATCCTTCTGAACGCCAGCAAATATAATCCTAATTGACTCACTCTCTCCTCATATGTCAGTCCCACCATCCCAGGAATCAGTCTGGTCGTTGGGGCTTCCTTAGCATCAGTGGCACCACAGAGCCCAATTTCGTGGCTAAACAGTCTGTTTTCACACTTTTGAGCTAACTTTTTGGATTAAAAGTCCGCATGTCTACAATTAAATCTAATTCCTCTGAATGTCCATTCCCTACTAGGATGGCTTGAGGACCCTTCGATTCTTCTTTGAATGGAGGCCCCCGTTCACAAGCACCCTCTTCCACCTAGCTGACCTTGTTCTCACATTGAACAGTTTCTCTTTCAACTCCATTCACTTGCTATGGAAACCTATATGGGTCCTAGCTGTGCCTGACTTTTCTTGGAATATTCTTCCTTCGAGTCCAGCTCATGATCCTAATGTTAATAATCCAGTAGGTTAATGATTGTATTGGTGCTATTTTCTGCTCTTTCCAAACTGGAAAATTTCACTGACTATGCTTCCAACTTCCATCAACTATGCTTCCAATTTCCATCCTTCCCTCACCTTCACATGGTCCATCTCCAACTCTTCCTCCCTTGCTTGATTTCTGTCTCCAATTATAGGGATAGACTATCAACCAATATTCACTATTATCCCACTGACTACCACAGTTACTCCCACCCAGCATCTTGTAAGGACTCCATTCTATTCTGCCAGTTTCTTCTTTCACATCTGTCCTGACAATGCCAGCTTTCAGACCAATGCTTTTAATATCCTTCCTTTTTTCACATCTGAGGAGTCCCCTCACTGTGATTGACAGGCCCCTCAATCATGACTGTTCCATTTCCCACACTTACGCTCTCACCGCTTCCCTTCCCACCCAAGAACATTGTTAGAATTCCCTTTGTCTTCACCTTCTACTCCACCAGCCCCCAGGTTCATTTCCAGCATGAGCAAACACATCTTCCCCTTCCCTCCTCTTTCAGCATTCCAAAGGGGCCATTCCCTCCACAATACCCTGATCCACTTCGCAATCACCCCAACAGCCCTCTCCTCCCCATGGCAACTTCCCGTTCAAGTGCAGGAGAAACAACATTTGCCCTTTTACGTTCTCCCTTCCCAACCCGCAGGGCCTCATCCAGTTGAAACAGCAATTTACTCATACTTCTTTCAACTTATTATGCTGCATTTGCTGCCCGCAATACTCGACTTTATGGAGACCAAACAAAGCTTTGGTGGTTGCTTTGTGAAATACCTCTGTTCAGTCTGCAAGCGTGACCCCAAGCATTAAAGCTGATAGATCTCACGACAGTATGATTAAAATGATTCAGAAATTGTGTACTATATGTTTCTGTACTTTCGTGATCTTGAGAACGCTACCTCTCTGCAATACCTGGGGTTTGAGTTAATATTCTTCCCAGACCCATCACTGCGATAGCTGAAGAAGGTAACAACTACACCCCTCTAAGTGGTTCCTGCAGTATAACAGTTTACAAAACAGGGTTATTCATGTCGCTGTGGTGTGTGTGTATGTATGCAAATCACACATTTATTTTTCAGGAAGCAATGAAATACTTGCTGTACTGTCTTTGGGCCAAACTCTCGCTTACATGATAACTTAACTGCTCTCCACACCTCTGTACACCCCACCTTCCCCCCGCCACCCCCACCATCATAATAGTGTAAACTCTGGATATGTTCTGTAAGAACATTAGTATATAAAGGAAGTGACACAACTACCACACTTCAGCGTTCATCACATTTTTGGCAAAAAAACTGTCTAAATGCAGATTCATGTGTCCTACTTTCATCTGACTTATGAATGTGTAATTTGAGCCAAAAAAGAACAAATCAAATCAAATTAGGTAGAATTATGTGATACTTACAATACAGAAACAGGCTATTCAGCCCAACAGATCCATGCCTGTTTCTACTTCACAAGGCCTTGCCTCCACCCTACTTCATCTTACTCTATCAGCATAATGTTCTACTTCTTTCTCCCTAATGTATTTATCTGGCTTCCATAAATACATACATGCTATTTGTCTCAACCACTCCTGTGGTAGCGAGTTCCACATTCTACCCACTCTCTGATCAAGAAGTTATTCCTGAATTCCTGACTGGGTTTATTAGTGACTATCTTTTGTCATGACCCAAATTTCTCCAAATATTTTTAACTATTTTTGGCTAGCAATCTTTATCTTCTGCTAGATGACTAATAATGGATGTGATTTATAAGACAAGTAGGTAAATGGCCAATCAACTTGCAGTATTTCAATTTACTTGTAGATTGTCCCCATTGCTGTTAACATCTATTATGCTTTGCACCCAATATAATAACCTCCGGCAGTGATCTGAGTCACAAATTTGACTGTCAGACTGCTTCTGGAGCAGGTACTTTCTAATGCTGCTTTTGGAGATTCATCTTTTTAAAATGAACATGCCATGATATTCCAAGTTCAGCCTGCTACTGTCCAACTCTCCAATCCAGCCCTGTTCATCCTGAACTGCCAGATTGCCATGCTCTGTTGGCAACCTACTCCCAACAACCTAGACCTGTTCCCAGCCAACATAGTCATAGCTCCAACCTGTTCCTAGTCTAAATCCAGGTTTTCTGTACCATATGTGCTTTGTATTTTATTAGCCAGATTGGAAAATCAAATCTAAAATACATATTTCTCTGAAAACTTCTTCAGACCAGGAACTGATAAAAAAATGTCAAATGTGTGCCAAATTGGCCAGGTGGAGTTTTTATTTACTTATTCATGGGGTGTGGGCTTCACTGGCTGGGCCAGCATTTATTGCCCATCCCTAGTTACCCTTGAGAAGGTGGTGGTGAGCTGCCTTCTTGAACCACTGCAGTCCATGTGATGCAGGTACACCCACAGAGCTGGTAGGAAGGGAGTTCCAGGATTTTGACCCAGCGACAGTGAAGGAATGGCGATATATTTCCAAGTCAGGATGATGAGTGACTTGTGGGGAACTTCCAGGTGGTCATGTTCCCATCTATCTGCTGCCCTTGTCCTTCTAGGTGGTAGTGGTCATGGGTTTGGAAGGTGCTGTCGAAGGAGCCTTGGTGAATTGCTGCAGCGCATCTTGTAGATGCTACACACTGCTGTTACTGTGCATCAGTGGTGCGGGGAGTGAATGTTTGTGGATGTGGTGCCAATCAAGCGGGCTGCTTTGTCCTGGGCGGTTCAAGCTTCTTGAGTGTTGTTGGAGCCGTATTCATCCAGGCAAGTGGAGAGTATTCCATCACACTCCTGACTTGTGCTTTGTAGATGGTGGACAAGTTTTGGGGAGTCAGGGGGTGAGTTACTTGTTGCAGGATTCCGAGCCTCTGACCTGCTTTTGTAGCCATAGTATTTATATGGCTAGTACATTTCAGTTTCTGTCAGTGGTAACACCCAGGATGTTGATAGTGGGGGATTCAGTGATAGTAATGCCATTGAACATCAAGTGGTGATGGCTGGATTCTCTCTTGTTGGAGATAGTCATTGCCTGACACTTGTGTGATGCAAATGTTACTTGCCACTTATCAGCCCAAGCCTGGATATTGTCCGGGTCTTGCTGCATTTGGACATGGTCTGCTTCAGTATCTGAGGAGTCGCAAATGGTGCTGAACAATGGTGTTGAGGATGGGACTATTGGATGGGGTGAATTGGGACATCATTCCCATCACTGTTCCCCAAACTCTGAACATTTGCAATTCTCAAAGAGCCCAAGACTCCAAACCAGTGCAGAGAGACCCAGCTAACATCTTTATGTTATCAGACCTTTGAACCCACTGACAGTGTTGCAAGACCTTAGTTCCTTCCCTTCCTACCAGACATTGGGATGCTTTTGCTGTACTACCAGGTCCCCTTTACCTTCTTCCAGCGCTCCCAAAAGCCTACACTCTCCACGTACTGACAAAGCCGGTAACCCACAGGGCACAGACAGCTTGCAAAAGACCTCCTGCCTCTTGTGTTGAAAGACTCTGAGACATTTCTAGAGATGATACCCTCCCCCAGGAATTCTCATTGAGTCCAGTTCTACTCCCCCTGGTCTGACATAACCCAATGCTGCTAAGCGCCTCTCCTTTTCACTGCTACTAAATGTTATGTATTGAAATGGCACATGTTGCTTACCATCTTGCTAAAGAAGATTAGATAAAAATTAAACGTTGAAGTAAAATAATATATACTAGAGGCCACTAATGTAGTTTTCACTGATAAGTGGACAGATTTCTGCTATTGATTTCCAAACACGTCAGTAAAAGTCCAAGAATAACGTGCTAGAGAAATGTAATTCAACTTATTCAGTCTTTGTAAATCAATGCCTTTTAATATATTGTACATTACATGGCTTGCCATTGATCAAAGCTCATTTGGAGAGCCAGTGCAGACATGATGGGATGAATGGCCTCTTTATGTGCCATTAAAATTCTGTGAAGTGTGAGGTGATTCATTTTGGCAGGAAAAATATGGTGATACAGTATAAAATAAAGGGAGAAACTCTAAAGGAGATGCAGGAACAGAGGGACCTTTGTGTATATATATAGGTCATTGAAGATGCCAGGGCATGTTGAGAAAGCAGTTAATAAAGCACATAGTATCTTAGGCTTTTTTAAAAGGGCTATTGAATACAAGTGTAAGGACATCTTATTGAAATTGTATAAGACACTAGTTAGGCCTCATCTGGAGTACAGCATCCAGTACTGGTCACCATACTTAAGGAAGGATGCAAAGGCATTGGAGACAGTACAGAGGAGATTCACAAGAATGATTCCAGGGATAAAGAACTGTATCTATGCGAGTAGATTGGAGAGGTTGGGACTGTTTTCCTTGGAGAAAAGAAGGCTGGGAGGAGACTTGATAGAGGTATTCAAGATGCCAAGGAGTATGGGCAGGGTTAATAGTGAGAAACCATTCTCACTCAAGAGAGCATCAAGAACTAGAGGGCACAGATTCAAAATAATTGGCAAAAGGAGTAAATGTGATGTGAGGAAACACTTTTTCACTCAGATTGGTCAGGGCCTGGAACAAACTTGCTAAAAGGGTGGTGGAGATGGGTTTGATCGAGGTATTTAAAAGGGAATTGGATTGCTATCTGGAAAGAAAGAATGTGCAAGGTCATGGGGATAAAACAGGGGAGTGGGACTAGGTGGGATGCTCTTTCAGAGAGCTAGTGCTGACTTGATGGGCCAAATGGCTTCCTTCTGCACTGTAAAGATACTGTGAAAATACTGTGATACTTCATCTGCCAATTTTTTGCCCACTTAACCTATCTGTAACCTTTTGCAGACTCTTTGTGATCTGGCTCGTAACTTGCTTTCCTACCTCTCTTTGCATTGTCAGCAAATTTGGTTGCAATACACCTGGGGCAGGATTTTCAGTTTGACGTGTGGGGATTGGGCCCCGCACGTCCGTGCGTGAAATGACGCGTGGTGATGTCAGGCAAGCGTCCTGACGTCACCGCGCACCATCGTGATATTTTGCTGGGCGGGTGCGCGATGAAGTCTGACACACGCCCGTCACTAATTAACGGGCCAGTTAGGGTCCTTTAATCTTCAATCGACGGCAATTTTTAGGCGCCCGTGTGATCTTTGGTCGGCGCACGGGCACAACAGGCAGGCGCATAAGAAACTTTTCTATGAGCCTCATCCACGGGCTCAGTGAGTTCGTCAATCTGCTTTGTGGAGTATTTATTGGAGAAATCATTTTAAACTTGCCTGTGTGATCTGCAGCAGTTCAGGCCACATTCCAGCATCTTTCTGTGTACTTTGAACCTTCAGGTCAGCACTCTGTAGTCAGGAATCTTCTGTGGGCCCGCAGCTTTCCGGAAGCCTCTCCTTAACCTGGGTATGGGATCTGACATGTCCACTGAAGGCAGCTCCTCTGAGAAGGAAGGGAGGGCTAGAAGGGGGAGCAGGCCAGGAGTGGACAATCAGCCTCCAGGGGAGCCACATTTGGGAGGACAGGCGTAGGCACAAGGGGCTCAGGGCCAAGAGGTTGTCCAAGGTGGAAGGGGCAGCAGAAGACGCCACTATCCTGCTGCCAGGGTATAAGGCGGCGAAGCAGCTACCTCAATATGACTGAGGTGCAGTGCTGAAGGAGGCTCCGACTGTCAAGGGAGACAGTGAACTATATCTGTCAGATGATTTGGCCTGAGATCTCCCCTAACTGTGTGGGTGGACACCCCATGCCAGTGGCTCTGAAGCTCACAGTTGCCCTCCACTTCCATGCCTCTGGCTCTTTACAGGGCTCGGTGGGTGATCTTTGCGGTGTCTCCCAATCAGATATCCACACTTGTGTCAAGCAGGTTACAGACACTCTGTTCAGATGGACTTTGACCTTCATCCACTGCCGTTGCGACCAGGCAAGTCAGACACAGCGAGCCAGAGGCTTTGTGGCCATTACTG
Source organism: Carcharodon carcharias (assembly GCF_017639515.1). Taxonomy (NCBI): domain Eukaryota; kingdom Metazoa; phylum Chordata; class Chondrichthyes; order Lamniformes; family Lamnidae; genus Carcharodon; species Carcharodon carcharias. The sequence continues at coordinate 175,273,856 of NC_054472.1, forward strand.
GCTTCCCCCGCGTCCAGGGTGCAATAGACTGCACACATGTGGCCATCAAGGCACCAGCAGGTGACCCGGTGCCTTCTTCAACAGGAAGGGCTTCTACTCCATGAACGTGTAGATAGTGTGTGATCACAGGATGCAGATTCTACAAGTCTGTGCAAGGTACCCAGGCAGCTCCCACGATGCCTACATCCTCAGACACTCCCAGCTGGGGGTCTTCAGTGCTGGATGGTTGGCTGGTGGGTGACAAGAGCTATCCCCTCAGAAGGTGGCTCATGACGCCTCTCCACCACCCAAGAACAGAGGCTGAGGAGCGGGACAATAGGAGCCACTGCACCACAAGGGCTGTGGTGGAGAGAGCCATCAGTCTTCTCAAGATGCGCTTCCGATGCCTGGACCGCTCAGGGGGCACACTCCAGTGCCCCCGGATCATGTCTCGGTGATAGTGGTTGCGTGCTGCGCTCTGCACAATCTTGCGCTGGAAAAGGGGGGATGGTGGACGATGAAGACGTCAATGCAGTGTCTGCGGCTGCACACGATGAGTTCAGCACTGATTCTGAGGATGAGCAGGCACAGGGGAATGCTGAGGGGGTGGTCGCTGACCTGGGACTACTCCAAGGAGGCAGGAACACCCAGGAGGCTTTAATCCAACGAATCTTCAGTTAGCACAACACAAATGGATCAGGAAGACCAGCCTTGCCTGACACGTCCATACTCAGCACCTAAGTGCTAAATCTGCCAGGTCATCAACAGGAACTAAGGGCCTTGGACATAAATTGGAATGTCTAAACAAGCATTCATGACATTTTTCTTAAACATACACCTGCAGAATAAATGAGCTACCCTCAGCCATGGCCACACATCTGTATTTTAACTTTAAATTAAATTTAAATTAAAATCAGATGTTCTCCCAATTGCAAAATAATACTGTAAGCAAGCAAAAATAAATTATAAAGACCTAATCTCGGGCCAACACAAAAGCACCAGTGAGAAATCTATGCCTAAGGTGCCTTATGTTTACATTTCTGGGTGCTACGTCTTGGTGCTGACCCCATCGCTCGGAGTGGCATCTGAGACAGCTGCTGACCCTGCTGTCCTGTTGGCCTCGATGACCTTGGCAGTCGTCCTCTGGCCTGTGGAGCCGGTGCTGGCCCCACCTGGGACGGAGCTGCCTGTTCCACAGCTGGCACCTCCCCAGTTGTCACAGCTTCACCGAATGAAATGGTCACTAGGAGAGGGGCGGAGGAGCTGCTGCCCTCATCCACAGCGCCCTGAGAGGTGCCCACAGAGGTGCCAGGCAGCTGCTGCACCATCGTGAGGTCGCCTTGGACCTCCCTGCTCACCGTGGATGGATGGGCAACAAGCTGGGAAATTTGAAGACCACACCATCTCCCACATTGGCACTGACCAGCTGTAGCCAATGCCGCTGTGAGGTCTTGTAGGTCTGAGTGTAGCCCCAGGAGGACCTGATTGTTCTCCTAGAGGCGCCTCTCCACGAGAGTCACCACTCTCTCCATGGAGGAAGCATGACGCTCTGCCATGAGGCTCATTACATTATTGATGCTCCTCCACTACAGACACCAAGCCAAGCGCAGCCTCATGTATCACTCCCAGATGCTCCCACACATCCAGCCGCATATCCTGCAGCTGCTGCATTGCAGACGATTCCAGAGGCACATCATCAGGCACCGACTGAGCATGTGCCTGGTCCCCTGCAGTCCTCCGACTCTTGGCGCCATCGGCATTCTCTATCTCTGCCATCTCCTCCAGCGATTGTGAAGTGCCCTCTGCAGTGTGTCGCGGGACACTAGCCGATGTTCCAATGCCCATCGAGGTGCTAGTGTCTGCGCTGGTGCCTGCCTCGCAGAAATGGTGTGACGCTGGTGATACTTGAGGGCCCTCAGGTGTGAGAGGGGGCATCTGCAGCAACTCCTGCTGGCCATGCTGTGATGATGCTGAAATGAACAACAAGGACAGTGAATCTGTTAGTGTGCACACACTGACACAATTCATCCCTTTCTCCCTGGCTCATTATGCACTCAACCTCCCAGAACCAATGCACACGAACATTGGTGGGGTGACAAATAGTGAGGATAATAGCCTTACATAACAGGAGGATATAGACAGGTTGGTCAGATGGGCTGACGAATGGAATTTAATGTGGATAAGTTTGAGGTGATGCACTTGGTCAGGACAAACAAGGCAAGGGAATACACGATGAATGGTAGGACCTTGGGAAGTAACAAGGATCAGAGGGACCTTGGTGTGCAAGTTGACAGGCCCAATAAGGTAGCGGAGCAGGTAGATAAGGTGGTTAAGAAGGCATATGGCATACTTGCCTTTATTAGCCGAGGCATAGAATATAGGAGCAGAGGATGTTCAAACTGCAGAAAACGCTGCTTAGGCCACAGCTACAGTACTGTGTGCATTTCTGAAATGCGCTTTATGGGAGGGATGTGATTGCACTAAAGAGGGTGCAGAGGACATTTACCAGGATGTTGCCTGGGCTGGAGAGTTCCACTTATGAGGAGAGATTGGATAGACTGGGGTTATTTCCCCTGGAGCAGAGGAAATTGAGGGTGGACTAAATTGAGGTGTATAAATTTACGAGGGGCATAGATAGGGTGGACAGAAAGGAACTTTTCCCCTTGGCAGAGGGATGAGAAACCAGGTGGCATAGATTTAAGGTAAGGGACATGAGGTTTACAGGGGATGTGATGAGCAACTTTTGCACACAGAGGGTGGTGGGAATCTAGAACGCACTGCCTGAAAGGGTGGTAGACACAGAAACCCTCCTAACATGTAATAAGTATTTGGATGTGCACTGGCGATGCCGTGGCATACATGGCTATGGGCATAGTGCTGGAAAATGGGATTAGAATAGTTAGGTACTTGTTTGACCCGCACATCCTCAATGGGCCGAAGGGCCTTTTTCTGTGCTCTACACCTCTGACTCTATCACTCTGTGATCGAGCAATGTTGCAACAATAACAAATTAAACAATCGTCAGTGCTGTGGATGTCGGGAGGACATTGTGCATCTCACTGTTGGCCTCAAATACCTGGCCGTTCCACCCCAGCCTCACCGACACCAGTTGACCTGGGCAGATGGCGCCTCTCAAGCTTAAGGGCCTCCTACTCAAAGCAGCTTAACATGAAGAGGTGTGCCTGGCTGCCTCCAGTCCTCGCATGCTCTGAGGCATTATGAGCATTCTTCTCCTGAGAAAGGAAGAACACCATTCATTATGGCAAATTGCACATGAACTCTGCATGTGCACATCGCATCCCAACCACAGTGGGCCATATCAGGCCTCCAGTGCCTCCTCTCCCCACTACTGCTGATCACTCACAATAAGATAGTGCGCCTGCTCCCAATCCCCCCAACAGCCATCTTGGACACATGCTGCACACATCACTTTAGGAACTTTGCTCCCATAGCAAGGATGCACAACTACTAGCAGTGTCGAGGGCAGCAGGTGGTGCTTGGCCACGACACCTTGAGGCTCCCCTTCCACCACCTTATCACTCTGAATAGGTCAAGTGCTGGAGTTGAGTCTCTTGCATCTCCTGCAGGTTGCCCCCAGGCTAGTCATGTGCGACTAAGAGCAACACATGGTGCGGGGAAGAACTCATCTCCTCATGAACCACTCAGGCTGATGTAAGCATGGGCACTATCTTCTTGCCCACCCAGCGTACGGAAATGCCCAAATTGATTCAATGCAGTCACGACAGTAAGACTTGGTGGTGGGGGAGCCTCAAAGGCTAAGGCTACCTGCTGGGTTAAATGCCCAATGCCAACATGGTACTCACCCTGCCAGGGCACAACAAATCATTGAAGCGCTTATGGCACTGGACCCAGGTGCGCCACACCACGTTGCAGGAGCTCACCACCTCTGCCACCTCCTCCCAGGCACATTTGGTCATGTGGTTGAGCCTCCTCCTCCCATCCTGGGGGAGCAGCACCTCCCGCTGTGCTGCCACCTCCTCGAGGAGGGCAGCAAGACATTCATCTGAAAAGCAAGGGGCGCATTGGCCCCCTGCTGGCCTACCCTGCAGCCTGCCCTGCTCCTGATGCAGACCCTGCAGCCTGGTCTGCTCCTCTGCCCTTCCCTCCAGCTTGGCCTGCTCAGCCAACCTCCTGTGGTGCACCCTCGAATTGGCCATTATCACCAGCCTACAGGAGGCTGCCAGACCTTCTTTTAAACAGATTGCCGGGTCGTCATTGGACCTGGCGATCTGTGCACGCCCGCTGCAGCCCGCACATTCCTGCTATCCATGGACATCAGCAAATACGCTGGGTGGGCCTTAATTGGCCTGCCCATGTAAAATGGAGGCGCGGACCAGATCGCGGGCGCCGAACAGGCCTGCGCCTGACCCCATTTTCCCCCCCACCCCCCGCCACAATGGAAAATTCTACCCCGGGTCTCTTCATCCAAGTCATTAATATAGATAGTAAATAGTTGAGACCCCAGCACTGATCCCTATGGCACTCCACTAGTTAGTTTGCTGACCCGAAGATGACGCATTTATCCAACTCTGTTTCCTGTTAGCCAGTCCTCTGTCCATGCTAACATAAAACCCATAACATCATGAGCTCTCATCTTGCGTAGTAACCATTTATGAGGCACCTTATTGAATGCCTTTTAGAAGTCCGCCTACATCTACTGATTCCCCTTTATCCACTCTGCTTGTTACATCCACAAAGAACTCAAATGGGTTTGTCACAATTTACCTTTCATAGAAAAGTATGAGAAACAACACTAGCCTAGCACTCCTCTACCAAACATAGAGAAACTTGCATTAATTTACTTTTCATAATATCCCAAACAAGGAGCTTTGCACATCATGAAGTACTTTCTGAAATGTAGATACTGATGTAATGTAGGAAATATAGTAGCCAGATTGTGCACAGCAAGATCTCCAGGGGTTGCAATGAAATAAGTGTTAGCTGGGGGATAAATGCTGACCAGAATATCCATAGAATTCCTCAGCTCTTCTTCAATAGTGTCATGGGATTTTTTACATCCACTTGAGAGAGCAGACAAGGTCTCAGTTTATCATCTCAGCAGAAAGACAGCACCTCAGACAGTGCAGCACTCTCATTCAAGTGCCAGCCAAGATCCAGTGCTAAAATCTCTGGGGTGGTACTTGAACCCACAAGCTTTTGACTTAGAGGTAAGATTGCTAGCACTGAGCCAAGGCTGACACATTTGCCTAGTCCCAGTGTATTCATCTAATTTAGATAAATCAGTTTTCAACTTTATTATGCGCTTCTGTACACATTTTCACATTGTCTCAAATTTGAATTTTTTTTCAATATAACCTCTTCCTGATCACTAATAAAAATAAGAAACAAAACAAGCACACAGCCCTAGAGAATGATACTTGTTATCAGGACTCACTTTGAACCCTTACTGTTAATAACCATTCTTTATTTATACAACTGAAACCACTTCCCAATCCATTTCACTATTTCCTCAATAATACCAAGAATCTTATCAATTAAACTTAAATCAGGTTGTGTGGTTGCATCTGAAGTGCAACCACAAAGGCTGATAGCAATCAGATTTGATCCGTCGCTCTGTTAAGCTATCAATCTCAGCTGCACTATTGTGAGAATGTGAAATGGAAGCCAAGTGCTGTTGATAATAGTGCAATAAGAAGGCATGGGTGGCAGCACTCTTAACTTTGAGTCAGAAGGTTGTGTTCAAATCCCACACCATATATATTTGTACATAATAAAGATGACAGTCCAGTGCAGTCCTGAGTAAGTGCTGCACAGTTGGAGGTGCCATCATTTGGATGTTAAACTGAGGAATTGTCCACCCTCTTGGGTGAACGTAAGGATCCCATGGCACTATTTGAAGTAAAGCAGGGGAGTTCTCCCGACTCACATTTTTCTCTAAACTAACACCATTAAAACAGATCATCAGGTTAGTTATCTTTTGCCTTTTCCTGGGAACTTGCTCTGCCCAAATTGGTTGCATTTTACAACAGTGTCTACACTTTAAAAGGGGCATCCTGAAGTTGCAAAAGGTGCTCTAAAAATGCAAATTCTGTCTCTTTCATAGAAGAGGAAAACCTTGCTAGAAGGTGACAGCCCTGGCCATTCTCATGTTTACTATCTTTTGTATTTTTAAACTGGGGTTAGAGGGTAGGGGATGTTGAGAACATTGCATTAATGAAGTTGACTAGTTTCAACTACTATTTACACAGAAGTAACGTGTTTACAACAGAAAACTTAACAAGTAATTACTTAAATATTTTATTAGAAAAACACAAAGTTCTTCCAACATTTGTTTTAGACTGCACATAGTGAGATCACAAGTCACACCCAGAGTTGAGATGATTGGGTAATTCTCTTGTCAATCACTCCTGGAGACCTCTGTATAAACGACTGGAATTGATTTTATGCACGTCAGTCGTATTACGTAACTATCCTCCACTCACTGCATTTTGCTGGAGAAATAATCCTTTTACCGGGCGATACTGCTGAAGAATTTTCATCAGGTCTGTTTGCTGTAGTTTGTAAAGACTCTTTAAATAAACTTTGCTAAATAAATAAATGTTGTTTGTTGTAAAATAGACCCTGTTTGTTGTTTGTCCTGCCCACCTCCCAACTCACTGGATGACTCTGTCTGCTTTGTTTGGTTTCTCCACATACTTTCCTGCAAGAGGGTGGAAAAGTAGTTAGTCACAGGCCTCTACCAACATTTCAAGGAAGTACTTGACCACCAAGTGGATGAATCGTCCATCAGTGTTTCCTCCCTCCAATGTGGAAAAAGATTTAGTTTTCACTTGGTGCCCACTTGCAGCCCAGCCTATATAAGTAGCTTTCCATTGGTGTAAATAGTCTTACTGCCACCATGCTACTTAGCATGCTCACGTACCAACATTGACCGCCTCCTTAAATACCATGGCGTAGTCTCCACTTTGGGAGAGAATGGCGATTCCAGTGTAAATTGTGCCCAGTTTCTTCTCAAATTAATTTGCACATCACGGTGCAAAATCTGCCACAAGCCAGTGCACTTGGGCAGAGTTTTAAAATGTTTTTTTTAAAATCCTTTGATGTACTTTAAGATTGGTAACTTGGTAAAGTTTGATTAGTTCAGCTGAAAATTGGCTTATCACAAAAAATAAATATTTAAATCAGTGACAATCCATCACCTGTGGGTAGTCCAATCTTGGGGAAGTAGTTTTAAAAAATAAACAAAACTGTTTTCTAGTTAGATCGGGGTGGTCAATTCCTTAGTAAATTAAAACAAAATATTCTAAGCCTTTCAAAATACGCTTATTAGTATGATTGTGCCTCAAAGATCCACCTTAGATTTTAGAGCCTCCTCAAAGGCCTGTGAACGAGCGCAATTAGCGGAAACTCCCATTGGTGATTAACTTATGCAGGGGCATGGCCAGATTTCTGACCATGGTTTGTGCTTAAAATTTCACGATCTTTTGCATCTTGATATTGGGCGAATTGCGCTGAAAACGACAGCACGACAGAGCAGCAACATCAAGCCCTTGATTTTAAAAAATGAAAAATTCTAAAAATATGATTATTCTTATACATAAAAAGGGTTGATTTCATTCACTGTGAATTCATTTTTCTTTTCATTTCTCGGCCACTGGACGTAATGCTTGTGGAAATGGAAGTCCATATTTTTCACATATTTTTCGTAGACACTTTTCATACTCTTTATTCAGTTTAGCAGATTCTTGCAGAGCATACTTTAAATCTTCAATTTCTTCAAAGAAACCCTATAATAAACATACAAATATCAAATTAGTCCAAGAAATGTAGCATTCAGGAAATCACATTATATTGTATGACAACACATTTATTGCACATAACATGAAGTAACAAAAAGATCCCTCCGAGACCCAAATGCCAGGATAATACAGTTTTGAATATTCAGTATATCCTGATGTCATGTTATAAATCCTGAAGTGCTGTTCCAACACAAGGTGAAATGTAAATGATACTTTATACGGGTCAATGTCTACTGGAATTTGGTTAGAAGTCATAAATAGTCAAGCAGCAAATTTTCACGCGCTACTAAATATCACCCACTGAATGCATTGAAATTCAGGCAATTTATAGCAACACCCAGACTACAGGGTGACTCATTATTAGATTAGTGCTCAACAGGGTGCTTATTTCATCATTTATACCTTCAGGAAAGCAGTAGGCCAAAAGTTGCTTCTCAAAGTTAATTTTTTTTTAAGTTGAGAAGCTTAAGAATACAGAAAAAGTGGAAGAGAGGGTTAAATTAGGAAGTAGTGATTTAATGATTCCAAGCTTGGGTTTTAAAAACAAAAGATTAAAGAAGGCAGGAAAGTGAAAGGGTTACTTATAGACTGCACAGGCACTGAGAGCAGGAAATGATAGTCATTTCGCCTGCATGGATTGGTACAAAACATTCTACATGCATCATTGATCTACCCAATTACTGGCCTGAAGCATCATGGTGATGGCCAAGAGAGGGTGTCAAAAAATAAATTAACCAGATTGTTTAATGCTTACAACAAATCACTAGTAAAACAATGGTACCTTGTCGAGTCCAGCCAGCTCATTTTTCAAACTTCTTCTCTCCTTTGTGAGTTTGTCCTTTTCCTTTTGTAGCCTTTCTATCTCAAACAACAACTCTGCAGAAAACCACAAATATGAAAAATAAATGACAGGATTGCAAACATGGAAGGAAGAACTCGTGCAAACAGCCTGAATTGTTTTTGTCTTCAGTAGAAGCCTCTATTAGTTGTTTCAAGGATGTTGATTATACTTTTTGCAGAGTCTCTTTCGCAAATGTTTTGCGCAGCTCTTTTGCTGGTATCTATCAATTCACACACCATGGGTAGAATTTTCCCCTGTCGGGGGGGTTGCGGACAGACACAGACCCGATCGATGCCCCCGATTGGGTCCGTGCCGTCATTTTACATGGGCGGGCCAATTAAGGCCCACCCAGTGTGACGCGCACCTGGAAGCGCTGAGTGCTCCCTGTGCGGGTTGGGGCGGGGGGCGCGCATTCCCTGAGTCAGGAGTGCACTCTTTCGTGCACTCTTTCGTGCATTAGTTTCAAGTTTTAACAGTGTGATAAAGTGTTGAAAAAAATTTAAGACATGTCCCCTCATGTGAAAGTGTCACATGAACTGGGACATGTGCATTAATTTCAATAAAAAAATTTTTGAGAAAATTTAAAATCATTCATGAAACCTCACCCCGTCCATGGATGAGGTTGCATGAAAAATGCGAAGGCCGCCTGGGCTCTTCGCCTGCCCCCCCACCAACCTTAAGGTTGGATGGTCAGCTCTGTTAATGATTTTAATGTTTAGTTAAATGGCCTTAATAGACCTTTGACAGTTCGGCGGGCGCGCAGTCGACTCAGCTGCAGGCCCACTGAACTGCAAAATTAAATGACGCGCGGTGACGTTGGGACGCCCGCCCGATGTCACCCTGCCCCCACTCGCCAAGCCGAAGATTCTCCCCCATGCGACAGCAAATCCACTCTGAAATGGTCCTATGAAATATGGCAGCGTCCCACAAATGAGTCTCCCTTGGATCACTGCTCTGAATATCAGTGCCTGAGCACCCCTTGGAGCTCCGCTATGACAAAATTGGTTGAGATCAGGAATTCAGAAATGAGAAAATTTAATTTTGTATCCCACTTTAGTTTCTAAACTTTTGTGAAAGGTGAAGAGCTGGAAGATAGAACACAATGTCAACATCAGGGGTGTTGGGGGAGGGAGGTGGTGGAATTCTCAGCTAATATTCCCATTCCTGATCATAGGTCAAATGACTCCTGCCTGACAGAAGGTGTGGATGTCATTAGGCAAGGTCAGGAGGAGGGCCTGGTTTGTGCTACTTCCATCACCCTCAGCTGAAAAGTTTGCCAGCACTCCACCCATAAATGAAGAATGGCCACTTGAGCCAGTGCATGAGGACCCACATCGCAATATGAGTTAACAAGCACAAGAAGTAAAACATTCAATTAAAGCCTCACCAATGTGAATGCAGTCAGGTGAGCAACCCTTCCTGCCAGCAGGCCTAGGTTTGTGAGATGCAGAGCCCAGGTTTGATGTCAGATTCCTTCGCCTCCTCCGTGTGGGTGTGTGTTCATGTTCCAGTTGCTGAATCCTTTGCTTTGATGTCACAAGCTGTAATTCTAACTCATGAATGCTGGCCTGGAAGATGCAAGGGTGAATAACCAAAACATTTTTTTAAAGATGTCTAAACCGCGAGTATAATTGAAGGCTCTAGGTAATTGTGGTTAAAGGTAAGATTTTTGTCTAGGGTGTATCATTTTATGTTTCTTTGGTTGCAGCACATTTCAGATCAAAAACACAAAAAAGAAAAGTAGTGCAGGTTATTTGATGCAAACCATTTCCAGAGGCAGAAAATGTCTGACACATATCTATGTAAATTGAAACTCAGCACTTATTTGCCTGGTCTACTGCTTTCACAATGTTTTTAATAATAAGCATTCAGATACCAAGCTGTTAAAGGTACATTTGACATCTTCTGTATCTTTTCTGCTGGATGCCTGATTGGCATCATTGGTTGAAATCAACAGGTATAATTTATTTTTAAATTTCCTTTAAAGGAATCTTCAAAGGAACTTAATTGTCTATCTGAGCTTGATTTCTTCTGAGAAATCAGTTAAAGCCTCACCAATGTGAAAGCACTATAAAGTAGGCCAGAGATGCTGTGGTACTGTCATAGAAACAACAGTAGGTTATTCGGTTGTTCGAGCCTGCTCCGCATGGCTGATCCTCTACCTCAATGCCATACAGTATTGCCCTGATTAATCTTCTCTGTTACCTCCTCAAAAAAACTCCAGCAAGTTAGTTAAACATGATTTTCCCTTAATGAATCCATGCTGGCTTTCCTTAATTATCCTGCACTTGTCTAAGTGACAACTGGTTTTGTCCCAAACAATAGTTTCCAGAAGTTTCCCTACCACTGAAGTCAAACTGACTGGTCTATAGTTGCCACTTTATCTTTGTACCTCTTTTTGAACAAGGGTAACATTCACAATTCTCCAGTCCTCTGGCACCTTCCCTGTATCTAAGGCAGACTAGTAGATTATCACTATTGCCTCTCCAATTTCCACTCTCACTTCCCTCAGTACCCATGGATGCATCTCATCTGATCCTGCTACCTTATCTCCTCCTTCTCAATTGTAAATTCTTCCAGTGTACCAGTTACCTCCTCTCTCACCTCGGTCTGGGTAGCATCTTCTTCCTTTGTAAAGACAGAAGCAAAGTACTCATTTAATACTTCTGTTATTTCTCCTGCTTCCACATGCAAGTCCCCTTTTATTGGCCCTAATCGGCCCTACTCTTTCTTTCACCACCCTTTTATTATTTGTATACTTATAGAAGACCTTGGGATCCTCTTTTATGTTTGCTGCCAGTCTCTTTCATGTTCTCTCCTTGCTTTTCTTGTCCGTTTTTTCACTTCCCCTCTGGTCCTTCTTTGTTCAGCCTGATTCTCCATTGTATTTTCTACCTGACATCTGTCATATGTGCACTTCTTCCTTTTCATCTTCACCTCCATCTCTCTCGTCATCCATGGTGCTCTGGATTTATTTGTCCGACCTTTCCCCTTCAAGAGAATATACCTCGACATTGCCTGCGATATTTTTTTGAAGGTAGCCCATTTTTCAGCCAGTGTCTTTTCTGCCAACGTTTCATCCCAACTCACACGACTCAGATGTATTCTCACCCCATCGAAGTTGGCTTTCCCCCGATTAATTATCCCTGCTCTGGACTGTTCCTTGACCTTTTCCAGGACCAACCTAAACCTTATAATAGAATGGTCACTGTCCCCTAAGTGCTATCCCACTGATATTTGATCCACTTGGGCCAATGCATTCCCCAGAACGAAGTCCAGCGGTGCCTTCCCTCTCATTATCTTGAATACATTCCAGGAACTCTCACCCCTCTTGTCCCTTTACGCTATTCTTATCCGAGTCTATGTTTAGATAATTGAAGTCCCCCATTATATTTACTCTGTAGTTCTTGCACCTCTCTGTAATTTCTTTGCAAATTTATTTATCTGCATTCCTTCAAATAGTTGGTTGTCTATATTCTACACCCAGCAATGTTATTGCACCTTTTTCATTCCTTACCTCTTGCCAGAGAGATTCTGTCCTTGACCCCTCTGGAACATCCTCTCTCTAGTACTGTAATGCCATATTTAATCAATACTGCCACAGCACCCACCACCTCTCCACCCCCTCTTTTCTTCCTTTCCTGTCTCTTCTAAACGCCTGTATCCAGGAATATTTAACGCCCAGTCCTGCCCTCTTTGAGCCAGGTCTCTGTTATAGCAGTAATATCATAATTCTATTTGTCAACCTGTGCCTGCAGTTCAGTCTTATCAACCACACTCCGTGCAATCACACAGGTGCACATTAGCCCTGATTTAGGCCTTTTTTACATTCCCTATACTCTGACATCGTCTAATGACTTTATTTGCCTACTCTAATTCTATCAAACTCTCCAGGTATTCTATCTACCTTGATACTACTGTCTGCTATATCCTTATCAGTTAATAATTCTCTATTTCCCACTGCCAGTGTTTCTCCTCTACCCTCTGAATTTCCCCTCAGGGTCCCATCCCCTGCCAATTTAGTTTAAACCCTCCCCAACATCACTAGCAAACTTTCCAGTGAGGACATTAGTCCCAGTCCTATTAAGGTGTAACCCATCCTTCTTGTACAGGTCACACCTGCCCCAGAACTGGCCCCAATTGCCTCAGAAATCTAAATCCCTCCCTCCTACTCCATTTCTCCAGCCATGTGTTGAACTGTTCAATCTTCCTATTCTTATGCTCACTACCACATGACGCTGGGAGTAATCCTGAGATTACTGCTCTTGAGGTCCTGCTTTTAATTCCCTTCCTAATTCCCCAAAATCTGCTTTCAGTACCTCATCCCTTTTCCTACCTATGTCATTGCTCCCAATATGGACCACAACCTCAAGCTGTTCACCCTCCCTCAAAAGAATGTCCTGCAGCTGCTCTGTGACATCCTTGACCCTGACACCAGGGAGACAACACACCATCTTGGAGTCACGTCTAAGGCTGCGGAAACACCTGTCTGCTCTCCTAACTATGGAATCCCCTATTACTATAGCACTTCCACCCTTCCTCCTCCCCTCCATTTGCAGCTGAGCCACCCGTGGTGCCAAGAACTTACCTCTTGCTACAGTCCTCTGAGGAACTATCTTACTCACCATTATCCAAAATGGACAAGCAGTTAGAGAGCGAGATAGCCTCAGGGGATTCCTGCACTGTCTGTCTGCTTCTCTTAGATACCCTGGCAGTCACCATTCCCTCTCTGCCAGTGTAATTCTTCGCTGCAGTGTGACCACCTCTATAAACGTACTAGCCATGTAATCCTCAGTCTTGCAGATGCACCACAGTGACTCCAGCCGCCACTTGAGCTCCACACCCCGGAGCTCAAGTTTCTGCAGCTGGCGACACTTCCTGCAGATATAGTCATCAAGGGATCTTTGTGCCTGCACGACCTCCCACATTCAGCAGGATGCACATTCCACATGGTCGAGCTGCACTAACATACCTTAGCCATTATCTATAAAGTGTTTACTACAGTATGATATAACATAATAACTCATCTGTCACTCGCCAATTGGCTCCTCTGTGCCAAGTCCAGAAAGGCTTATACTTACCAACCAATCAACTTACGGGACTCCTGTAACATCAATTTTAGATTTTATCTGTAAACTCCCGGCTCACTCTCTCTCTCTCTCTGAACTCCCACTGCTTTATGGGCTTTGTAATGTTGTTTAGTTGGCTTAATTTAAATACTTCTTAATTAACTTAGAATAATTCCTATGTATACCACACCTCTTTTCCCCGTGCACCGAATTCCCACATGAACCTAATTCGCTACTCACTCAGCCTCTGATTCACTCAGGCGTAGTTGCCTGTCTCACCGTGCATCCCTTACCAATCATGCGGTTTGAAAAGCCTGTCTCTTTTATAGACCCTCTGATGAGTCACTAGATAGCTTAGCTTCCTGCTACAGTAATTAACACCAACTGAGGCAACTGCTTTCAGCTGATTGACAGTTAATTGCCACTACCAGGCAGTTCCTTGTTTATCAAGCTAGTCTAACTTACTAACCATCGGTGGGTCTGCCTTCAGCTTCTAGGCCATAAGCTCTGGAATTCCCTCCTTAAACCTTTCCGTTTCTCCACCTCTCTTCCTTTACGACGTTCCTTAAAACCTATCTCTTTGAACAAGCTTTTGGTCACCTGGTCTAGTATCCCGGTGTAAAATTTTCTTTGAAAACACCTTAGGACTTCTTACATAAATGCATGACATAAATGCAAACTGTTATTGAGTGAAAGCTCACAGGAATGCTCTCCTAACTATGGAATCCCCGACTACTATAGCACTTCCACTCTTCCTCCTCCCCTCCATTTGCAGCTGAGATCTGTGATGTTTAACCTGAATAAAGTACTCCAATGTGAACAGATAACAGTGGCATGAGCAGAGGTCGAGTTAGAAGATTACTTACAATCCAAAGGTTATCCCAACAGTCTCAAGTTTAAGCAAAAATATTGTAGTAACCAGTGTGTTTAAAGATGTCTAATGCACTCGGAAAAACTTAAAGTGAGCGACAATTAGGCAATAGGATAAAAAAAAACAAATGAGAAATGTGAAAGTCACTAACAGGTAGAACACAGCAAAGGCTGAAGTCATTGTTTTCCCAATGTCTATTGGGAATGGAGGAAATTTCTGCTCATCATGTACCCTAGGACAAGAAGCATGACAGTGAAGAGAACACTGTCTTCAATCCCCGCCATAAACTCCATTCCCTTGCCACCAATTCCATTCCTCTCCCTGGCAACCATCTGAGGCTGAACCAGACTGTTTGCAGCTTGGTGTTGTACTTGACCGTATATCTATGTACCAGTAAGACTGCCCTCTTCCACCTCAATAACATTCCCGACTGTGTCCCCGTTTTAGTTCATCTGCTGCTGAAACTTTCATCAACATCTGGCTTGTCCAACCCGCAACCTGCACTCCAGGTGGCTCCTGGAGCATTTGTTGAAAATGCCAGTAGGGGACTGCTCCTCCAATCACAGCCTGTTTCTCTCCTGCGTTTGCAGTTGGTCGGTTCAATAGTGAGCCTATCAGCAGCAAACATGGAAGAGAACCAGGCTATGCTTGGTGGAAACACTCGGAACTCTAGAAAGCGCAAGGCCTCCACTCACCACGCTTTCCCCCTCGGCTTACAGGACTTGGGCCCGGCTCCGGCTACATTCCCCCGGTTCCTCCTCATGTTCCCCCGGTTCCTCCCCGCGTTCCCACGGCTTCTCCGGTTCCTCCCCACATTCAACTGGCTCTCGGCGCTCCTCTCAGTGGGCACTCGCGTTTGGGCGCCGCTAGGCCTCAGATCTCACTTCAGGCCTCTCTCCTGCTCTCATTGCACCTTCCCTGTCCCTGCAGCCAATTGGTGAGTGAAGGAAAATAAGTGAGGATGGATGAGTGAGTAAGTGAGGGTGGGATGGGTGAGTGGGTGGATCAGTGGGTAAGGGTGAGTAAGAGAGGGAGGGGTGAGTGAGTGTCTGAAAGAAAGAGGGTGAGCGTGTGTGTGTCCGAGAGAGAGTGAGTGTATGTGTCTGAAAGAGACAGAGAGAGAGAGAGAGCATGTGTGTCTGAGAAAGAGAGAGTGAGTATGTGTGTCTGAAAGAGACAGAGAGAGAGAGAGCATGTGTGTCTGAGAAAGAGAGTGAGTATGTGTGTCTGAAAGAGAGTGGGTGAGCATGTGTGTGTGTGCAAGAGAGAGAGAGGGTGAGTGTGTCTGTGTTTGACACAGAGAGGGAGAGAGAGCGGGTGAGCATGTATGTGTCTGAGAGAGAGAGGGTAAGTGTGTGTGTGACTGAGAGAAAGAGAAGAGATCAGGTGAGTGTTTATGTGTCTGAGAAAGAGGGTGAGGGTGTGTGTGTCTGAGAGAGAGAGGGTGAGCATGTGTGTGTGTCTGTGAAAGAGAGAGGGTGAGCATGTGTGTCTGAGAGAGAGAGAGGGTGAGCGTGTGTGTGTCTGTGAAAGAGAGAGTGTGAGCATGTGTGTCTGAGAGAGAGAGAGGGTGAGTGTGTGTGTGTCTGTGAAAGAGAGATGGTGAGTGGGTGTATGTCTGTGAAAGAGAGAGAGTGAGCATGTTTGTCTGAGAGAAAGAGCAAAATAAAAGGCCATTATAAATAAGCCTGCAGCCTTGTTTTAGATCAAATTCAGTACAGGTTCTGCATCTTGTTAACTCTTACAGGTCAAGTTGTCAATTCTATACCATTCCAAGCCAACAATATCTCAAGTATACTCATCAGTTCAACAAAAAGAATGAGACATGATGCAGTTGTGACACAAAAATACAGAACTTACAGTGAGTTTAGAGATGGTTTCATTCTGTTCCTTGGTGGTTTTGATTTCTTTTTCAAAACGTTTCTGTAGGGCACTGTACATCTGTAGCAGTCGACTACATAAACAAAGATACTATATTTAGTTCCAGACAGGATCACCATTTCTGAAATAATACATTCTGCTACCCTCAGGGCATTAAGATTCAACCACGTGGTATGGAATTGCTTTTTTTCATATTTATTCATGGGATGTGGGCTTTGCTGGCTGGGCCAGCATTTATTGCCCATCTCTAGTTGCCCTTGAGAAGGTGGTGGTGAGCTGCCTTCTTGAACCACTGCAGTCCATATCATGTAGGTACACCGACAATGCTGTTATGGAAATCCAGGATTTTGACCCAGGGACAGTGAAGGAATGCCGATATATATCAGGATCAGGATGGTGAGTGACTTGGAGGGGAACTTCCAGGTGGTGGTGTTCCCATCTATCTGCTGCCCTTGTCCTTCTAGATAGTAGCGATCATGTGTTTGGAAGGTGCTGTCGAAGGAGCCTTGGTGAATTCCTGCAGTGCATCTTGTAAATGGTACACACTGCTGCTACTGTGCGTCGGTGATGGTTGAAGTGAATACTTGTGGATATGGTGCCAATTCAGCGGGCTGTATGTCCTGGATGGTGTCCAGCTTCTTGAGTGTTGTGGGAGCTGCACTCATCCAGGCAAGTGGGGAGTGTTCCTGACTTGTGCCTTGTAGATGGTGAACAGGCTCTGGGGAGTCAGGAGGTGAGTTACTCACCGCAGGATTCCTAGCCTCTGATCTGCTCTTGTAGCCACAGTATTTATATAGCCAGTCCAATTCAGTTTCTGGTCAATGGTAACCCCCAAGATATTGATAGTGGGGGATTCAGTGATGGTAATGCCATTGAAGGTCAAGGGGCGATGGTTAGATTCCCTCTTGTTGGAGATGATCATTGCCTGGCACTTGTGTGGCGTGAATGTTACTTGCCACTTGTCAGCCCAAGCCTGGATATTGTCCACATCTTACTGCATTTGGATACCTTCAGTATCTGAAGAGTTGTGAGTGGTGCTGAACATCAACAGAAAACATCCCTGCTTCTGACCTTATGATGGAAGTAAGGTCATTGATGAAGCAGCTTTGGATGGTTGGCTGAGGACATTACCCTGAGGAACTCCTGCAGTGATGTTCTGAAGCTGAGAAGTCTGACCTCCAACACCAGCAACCATCTACCTTTGTACCGGGTATGACTCCAACCAGTGGAGAATTTTCCCCTTTATTCCCGTTGACTCCAGTTTTGCTAGGGCTCCTTGATGCCACACTCAGTCAAATGCGGCCTTGACGTCAGGGGCAGTCACTCTCACCTCACCTAGGGAATTCACCTCTTTTATCTATGTTTGAACCAAGGCTAGTCAGGAGCTGAGTGGCCCTGATGGAACCCAAACTGGGCATCAGTGAACAGGTTATTGCTAAGCAAGTGCCGCTTGATGGCACTGTTGATGACCCCTTCCATTATTTTATTGATGATTGAGAGTAGACTGATGGGGCGGTAATTGGCTGGGTTGGATTTGTTTGCTTTTTTGTGTACAGGACATACCTGAGCAATTTTCCACATTGCCGGGTAGATGCCAGTATTGTAGCTGTACTGGAACAGCTTGGCTGGGGGTACAGCAAGTTCTGGGGCATAAGTCTTCAGTATTATTGCTGGAATATTGACAGGGTCCATAGCCTTTGCAGTATCCAGTGCCTTCAACCGTTTCTTGATATCACATGGAGTGTGTTGAATAGGCTGAAGACTGGCATCTGTGATGCAGGGGACCTCCGGAAGAAGCCAAGATGGATCATCAACTCAGCCCTTCCGGCTGAAGATTGTAGAAAATGCTTCAGCCTTATCTTTTGCATTGATGTGCTGGGCTCTTCCATCATTGACGATGGGGACATTTGTGGAGCCTCCTCCTCCTGTGAGTTGTTTAATTGTCCACCACCATTCACAACTGGATGTGGCAGGATTGCAAAGCTTAGATCTGATCGTTGGTTGTGGGATTGCTTAGCCCTGACTATCACTCGCTGCTTATGCTGTTTGGCATGCAAGTTGTCCTGTGTCATAGCTTCACTAGGTTCACACCTCATTTTTAGATATGCCTGGTGCTGCTCCTGGCATGCCCTCCTGCACTCTTCATTGAGCTAGGGTTGATCCCCTGCCTTGATGTTAATGGTAGAGTGGGGGTAAATGCTGAGCCATAAGGTTACAGATTGTGTTCAAGTACAATTCTGCTGCTGCGAATAGCCCACAGCACCTCATGGATGCCCAATTTTTAGTTGCTAGACCTGTTTGAAATCTGTCCTATTTAGCACGGTGGTAGTGCCACACAACACGATGGAGGGTATTTTCAATGTGAAGGCAGGACTTTGTCTCCACAAGGACAGTTTGGTGGTCACTCCTACTGACACTGTCATGGACAGATGCATCTGCGGCAGGCAGGTTGATGAGGATGAATCACAGAGTCACAGAGCAGAAGAGGCTCTTCAGCCCATCGAGTCTGCACCGACATGTGAGAAACACCTGACCTACCTACCTAATCCCATTTACCAGTGCTTGGCCCATAGCCTTGAATGTTATGACATGCCAAGTGCTCATCCAGGTACTTTTTAAAGAATGTGAGGCAACCCGCCTCCACCACCCTCCCAGGCAGCGCATTCCAGACTGTCACCACCCTCTGGGTAAAAAAGTTTTTCCTCACATCCCGCCTAAACCTCCTGCCCCTCACCTTGAACTTATGTCCCCTTGTGACTGACCCTTCAACAGTTGCTCCTTATCCACCCTGTCCATGCCCCTCATAATCTTGTACACCTTGATCAGGTCGCCCCTCAGTCTTCTCTGCTCTAACGAAAACAACCCAAGTCTATCCAACCTCTCTTCATAACTTAAAATGTTTCATCCCAGGCAACATCCTCTGCACAACCTCCAGTGCAATCACATCCTTCCTATAATGTGGCGCCCAGAACTGCACACAGTACTCCAGCTATGGCCTCACCAAGGTTCTATACAACTCCAACATGACCTCCCTACTTTTGTAATCTATGTCACGAGGTCAAGTCTGTTTTTCCCTCTTGTTGGTCCCTTCACCACCTACAACAGACCCAGTCTAGCAGCTATGTCCTTTAGGACTTGGCCAGCTCGGTCAGTGGTGGTGCTATTGAGCCACTCTTGGTGATGGACATTGAAATCCCCCACCCAGAGTATATTCTGCGCCCTTGCCACCCTCAGCGCTTCCTCCAAGTGGTGTTCAACATGGAGGAGCACTGATTCATCAGCTGGGGGGGCGGGGGGTGGGGGGGTGCATGGCAATCAGCAGGAGGTTTCCTTGCCCATGCTTAACCTGATGCCATGAGACTTCATGGGGTCCGGATTCGAGGATTCAGAGGGCAACTCCTTCCCAACTGTATACCACTGTGCTGCCACCTCTGCTGAGTCTGGAGGGAGATGAATCAGTGCTCCTCCATGCTGAACACCACTTGGAGGAAGCACTGAGGGTGGCAAGGGGGCAGAATGTACTTCAATGTCCATCACCAACAGTGGCTCAGTAGCACCACCATAGATCAAGCTGGCTGAATCCTAAAGGACACAGCTTCTAGAGTGGGTCTGCGGCAGGTGGCAAGGGACACAACAAGAGGGAAAACCATACTTGACCTCATCCTCATCAACCTGCCTGCCGTGGATCTCTTTGTCCATGACAGTATCGGTAGGAATGACCACCGGACAGTCCTTATGGAGGCTAGGTACCATCTTCAAATTTTCAGGAAGGCATGCCAGAAGCAGCACCAGGCATACTTAAAAATGAGGAGTCAACCTGGTGAAGCTACAACACCAGGCTACTTGCATGCCAAACATCATAAGCGGCAAGTGATAGCCAGCGCTAAGCAATTCCACAACCAACAGATCAGATCTAAGCTCTGTAGTCCTGCCACATCCAGTCGTGAATGGTGGTGGACAATTAAACAACTCACTGGAGGAGGAGGTTCCATAAATATCCCCATCCTCAATGATGGGGGAGCCCAAAACATCAGTGCAAAGGATAAGGCCGAAACATTCGCAACAATCTTCAGCCAGAAGTGCCGAAAGGATGATCTATCTTGGCGTCCTCCGGAGGTCCCCAGCGTCACAGATGCCAGTCTTCAGTCTACTCAATACACTCCACATGATATCAAGAAATGGCTGAAGGCACTGGATAGTCCAAAGGCTATAGACCCTGTTAAAATTCCAGCAATAGGATTGAAGACTTGTGCTCCAGAATTTGCTGCGCCTTTAGCCAAGCTGTTCCAGTACAGCTACAACACTGGCATCTACCTGGCAATGTGAAAAATTGCCCAGGTATGTCCTGTATACAAAAAGCAGGACAGATCCAACCTGCCCAATTACTGCCCCTCAGTCTACTCTCGATCACCAGTAAAGTGATGGAAGGGGTGATCAGCAGTGCTATCAGGTGGTACTTGCTTAGCTATAATCTGCTCACCGACGCCCAATTTGGGTTCCACCAGGGCCACTCAGCTCCTGACCTCATTACAGCCTTGGTTCAAACATGGACAAAAGAAGTGAAGCCCAGAAGTGATGTGAAAGTTGCTGCCCTTGACATCAAGGCAGTACCAACCAAATGTGGCATCGACGGGCCCAAGCAAAACTGGAGTCAATGGCAATCAGGGGAAAAATTCTCCACTGGATGGAGTCATACCTAGCACAAAGGAAGATGGTTGTGGTTGTTGGAGGTCAAACATCTCAGTCCAGGACATCACTGCAGGAATTACTCAGGGGAGTGTCCACGGCCCAACCATCTTCAGCTGCTTTATCAATGACCTTCCTTCCATCATAAGGTCAGAAGTAGGGACCTTCGCTGATGATTGCACAATGCTCAGCACCATTTGCGATTCCTCACATACTGAAGCAGTTCATGTCCAAATGCAGCAAGACCTGGACAATATCTAGGCTTGGGCACAAGTGCCAGGCAGAGATCATCTCCAACAAGACAGAATCTAACCATTTCCCCATGATATTCAATGGCATTACTGTTGCTGAATCCTTCACTATCAACATCCTGGGGGTTACCATTGACCAGAAACTGAACTGGACTGGCTATATAAATACTGTGGCTACATGAGCAGGTGAGAGGCTAGGAATCCTGTGGCAAGTACCCCCCTCCCCAAAGCCTGTCCACCATCTACAAGGCACAGGTCAGGAGTGTCAAGGAATACTTTCCACTCGCCTGAATAAGCGCAGCTCCAACAACACTCAAAAAGCTTGCACCATCCAGGACGAAGCATCCCACTTGATTGGCACCCCTTCCACACACATTTACTCCCTCCACCACTGAAGAACAGTGGCAGCAGGGTGAAAGCAAAATACTACAGATGCTGGAAATCTGAATTAAAAGCACAAAACACTGGAAAATCTCAGCCGGTCTGGCAGCATCTGTGGAGAGAGAAACAGAGTTAGTGTTTCGAGTCCGTACGGCTCATTTACAAGATGCACTGCAGCAACTCACCAAGGCTTCTTAGGCAGCACCTTCCAAACCCACAACCACTACAATTTAGAAGGACAAGGGCAACAGATACATGGGAACACTAACACACAGAAGTTCCGTTCCAAGCCACTCACCATACTGGCTTAGAGATATATCACCATTCCTTCACTGTCGCTGGGTCAAAATCCTAGAACTCCCTTCCAAACAGCACTTTGGGTGTACCTACAGCGCAGGGACTGCAGTGGTTCAAGAAGGCTGTTTACTACCACCTTCTCAAGGGCATTGAGAGGTGAGCAATAAATGCTGGCCTAGCCAGCAACAACCACATCCCATAAATGAATTTTTTAAAAGTGGCAGGATACTCATTAATAACCAACAGATAGCCAGATTTTTTGATTTTAATTCTACAACTGATCATTGTGTGACCCATGGACTACTAATACAGTACCATAACCACTAGGCTACCCACATGTCTGTTCCAGTAGTTTGGGTGCATCCTAAAGCTTCCATGAGGCAATTCAAGCAAGAGCAGATAGCTCACCAGCTGCCCTGAACAACATTGTCCCTCAACCATCACCACCAAAAGCAGGTCATTAGCCATTCATCTCATTGCTGCTTTGAGATGCTGGTGGCATGGAATAGCTGCTGTATTTCTCTCGTCACTGCTCTTCAAGATAGTTAAATATGTCTTCAGTAGGTTGAGACACTATTGAGGGACCATGCAACACAATTTCTTTCCTAACATACAAAGCGTCCAAAAATTCTGATATTAGCCAACTTGAAAAAAACATAACAGCATAGGAATAAGAGTCAGCCATTCAACCCTTAGTGCCAGTTCCATCATTCTATGATCAATACCTCAGTTCTTTTTCTGTACTTTTTTCCATATATTTCAATACCTTTACCCAAATAAATCTCATCAACCTCAGTTCTGAGAATCTGAACTGTCCCAGCATCCACATCCTTTTGAAATGATGAAGTGCAGATTTCTACCATTATTTTAACCATGACTGTCAGGTTTTCAATTAGAGGTAATAAGTGCTCCTTCCTTAAATGGGCAGCATTAATAGTCGAACAACCAAAAATTAAAAGGGAACTTAACATGTGTTATGAATTCAATTCATTGTGTCCCTGGGTCCTAAATTAGCAGTCTGTGAAGATTGTAACATTTAAGGTACAGGATGTTCCAATCCTTGTTACATTGGTTCCGGCCTAGTAACAAGGGCAGGACCCTCTGGGAGTGTCTTGATAGGTCCCCAGATCAGTTCAAGGGTCAGTGAACCACTTTTCTTGAGGCAGTCAGTTTCAGGAAGTCAGCCTGCAAGTGTCACAGAGACAGGGACAGGAACAGGTGCCGGTTAAGTAAGAAGGAGCTCAGGAGAACCATCGTAATTGAAGACAGCTCAGGGGAAGCCCTGGGACTTTTATATATATCTGGATACAGCTGGGAGACAGGAGTTCGGAGAAACTCACAGGCAGTACCAGCTCAGTGAATCTAGCTGTCTAGCAAAGAGCTGAAATTACGTGAGTAAGTAGAGGCTGAAGTACAGACTTGGGAATCAAGGGGAAACAAGACTGAAACCCTGGGAGGTGAGGAATCATTGAGGTAGTCCAAGTGGAAGTGACTTCTGGCAGGAAATCCAAGGAGAGTTCAACAAAGGTGAAGCTGGGAATTCCCCATGTGACAGAGTTTCAATGAAATTGTTTGACTTGGTGTTTACTGATGTCAGTTGGTTCTTGAGAAATCCATGGACTCTGTCTTGGTTGCACATGTTACTTACTCTGTATCGTGGTGTGTTCGACCACAGCTTGTCTGTTAATTCACACGTGCCTCATACTTACCCTGAATGTTAGAGTATAAGATACATATTACAAATTGTTTTATCTTTCTGAACTTGTATGATAATGTTTGTTTTTATTTGTTCAAAACCCGTGGAATTTTGAGGCTTTATTCCAAAAGTGGCTGTTTTGAATCTCAACCTTTATCGACCTGAATCAAAACATTATTGGTCCCTAACCGGAGCTCCCCCACATCCTGGGGTCTGGCCAAGGATCGTGACACATGCCAAATTAGAATTCAATTATGGTTGTCGATAATGCACTCCAGTGCCCCCAGTGCTACAGGTTTCTCATACTATTGCGTGAAAAAGTGCTTCCAGGTTGCCTTGCTGGGATTGAAAGTCAGATTAATAGCTGCTGTGTCAATTGGATTACATATACAATTCTGGTTAATTTAATTGTTGGCAGAAATGTATTCCTGTTGCATTTCACGGCACAATTTTGAAACCTCAGCAACAGCCTCTCCAATTATCATCGCATATTTACTTTACAATGCTTCACAAGGAAAAAATTAGAAGTTGCGATGGAAGACTGCAATAAAAAATCATACTGCAAAACACTGCATAGAAGCATTTTTTAAAAACGACTTTTTAATTTTTAAAAAATGGTTACATCAGACTCCCAAGCCTACAAAAGATCTTGAGTAAAAAGTGCACTCTTACTATCCAAGCAGTGTCTGACCTCCTTATTCTTTGTACGAAAAAATTTAACACGTCATACTTATACAAAAAGTAAACACAACATCATCTTGTTTTTCCTCAATTACTACTTGTCTGAAACCAACAATCACTTACACATAGCCATATGGCTACAAGAGCAGGTCAGGGGCTCGGAATCCTGTGACAAGTGACTCACCAAAGCCTGTCCTCCATCTACAAGGCACAAGTCAAGAGTATGATGGAATACTCTCCACTTGCCTGGATGAATGCAGCTCCAACAACACTCAGGAAGCTCGACACCATCCAGGACAAAGCAGCCCATTTGATTGGCAACCCATGTACAAACATTCACTCCCTCCAACGCATAGTGAAAGCAGTGTATACCATTTAAAAGATGCATTGCAGCAACTCACCAAGGATTCTTAGACAGCACATTCTAAACCCACAACCACTATCATCTAGAAGGACAAGGGCAGCAGACACATGGGAACACTACCATCTGGAAGTTCTCCTCCAAGCCACTCACCAACCTGACTTGGAAATATATCGCTGTTCCTTCAATGTTGCTGGGTCAAAATCCTGGAACTCCCTCCTTAAAAGCACTGTGGGTGTACCTACACCACATGGACTGCAGCAGTTCAAGAAGGCAGTTCACCACCACCTTCTCAAGGGCAATTAGGGATGGGCAATAAATGCTGGCCTAGCCAGTGATGCCCACATCCCACGAATAAAAAAAACACACAACTTCATGGGCACGATCCAGATAAACTTGTATGTATTCAGTAACTATCAACATTAATTCCTTAAAGCCTTGGCCTTTCTCTTAGAAGTTTCTTCAAAATTCAGAGACTGATAAAAATTTAACTGTCACTGTGTTTTATTCAGACAGGGGTTAACAATTATTCCCGAGTTTATGGAGGATGAGGTGATGGTGGCAGTGGAGGGACAGGTAAAATAAATGATGGCTTACAATATGAATTTGGAGCAATTGTGGCCTGACATAATGGTTAAAGCTGTGCATCAATTCTAACTCCTTGGCTTCTATTGGATCACTTTTCTTTCATTCTGCTTCAAATTCATTGGCTCTAATTTTAGACAAAGTTTTGTTACCTCTTTCTGCTCAATACACAATTATTTTTGAAAACAATAATTAACATACTTACTTGCTCCTTTCATCTGCCTTTGAAACATTGCCCTCTTTAACACCTGCTCTATGCCACGGTTGAGGCTCTGTCTGTATTTGAGCACTTGAAAACATTCGAAATTGAGACATTTAGTATCTGTTTGATGTCTTCGACATCAGCCCAACAATGATTACAATAAACCTGTATCCAACCTTCTTCCATTAACAATTTGTAAACAGATCGTAACTAGTGCACACACACAACCTGAGGTGATACACCTTCCAATTCCTTTTATAGGTATAAATTCCTGGTCTTTTCCTACTCTGAAGAGCCCTGAAGAAGAGTCATACGGACTCAAAATGTTAACTCTGTTTCTCTCTCCACAGATGCTGCCAAACCTGCTGAGTCTTTTCCAGCATTTTCTGTTTCTATTCCTACTATATTTGGCATTGTAGAGGGTAGAGATTCATTATTTGAGGACTCAAGGTAGACAAGTTGTCCCTTTTCAAATCAAGACACATATATTTAGTTACACCTAAACTTTACAGAAGGATTAAAAAGGAAGATGCTGAATCATCACTAATTGTAGGCACAAGACCTTCAGATGACAGATTAACTATAAGGTCAACAAAATGTCATTTAAACTAATCAAGAATATGAAATGCAATGAGAAATAAGAGAACAAAAACAAATTTGTTGATACAGCCAACATTAAATGGCTCAATTCATTCCCTGGAAGTAGGCATTGCTGGTAAGGCCAGCGTTTATTCGTCATCCCTAATTGCTCTTGAGAAGACGGTGGTGAACCACCTTTTTGAATATAACTGAGTGACTTGCTAGGCAGTTAAGAGGCAAGTAGATTGCTGTGAATCTGGAGTCATACATAGGATGACCGGGTAAGGACAGCAGATTTCCTCCCCTTATGCCAATTCTGCATTTAAATAGCCACCATTACTGATACTAACTTTTCACTCCAGACTTATTTAATTAGTTGAATTTAAATTTGAGTATTGCTGAAAAAATGTCATAGTGTCAAAGCTTTTCATCTTACACTCATCAGGCCTGATGCAAGAATACCAAATTTCAAAGGGAACAACAATTTATCATACATGAGAAAAGGGGTTCTGATTGGTTGGCAAGTCGGCACTGATTTGTCAAGATGTTGCCATGGTGAATGCACCAGGGAAATATTGTTCTGCCTTGCTGGTAGATATCAGCACAGCCTGGTGTTGAGTTCTCCAATGTGCTGGCAGGAGACATTCATCAACTTTAGTGGGTTGTACAGTCAGTGCTTGAGTCATTGGCATGATCAAGTAATATACATGTACAGTTGCCACTCTGTTCTGATGTGAATAACCTGTTACTCCAGGCTGTTTCTGCCATCAGGACCTTGCTGCGGTGTAGACACGTTTATCAAAATTCATTTGGTTTAAATATTGCAATTAAATGTTTTTTCAACAATACTTTTGTTTATTCAAAAAAGGTGCAATGTCTGGACATATTTCTTTCACCTGCAGGGTTATGTTTGCAAAACTCAGAACATAATGTCTAACTTTAGATGTGATTCTGTGATTGGGCAAACATTCCCAAGTATGCAAAGAATTATACTAACAATCAATTTAAGGGTTATCAGTCAAGCTCTCAATGTAGCTCACTTACACTTGCTAGAGGCTACATATATTCATATGCAGGGTCCTGTACCGTGCAGGCAAAAGGAATGTGTCTTGTGTCTGTCCTGATGAATGGAAAAAGTTTTGACAGCATTTCTCTTTTTTCAGCAATACTGAATTTAAATTCCCTAGATTCTGCGGCGGAATTTAAGCTCATGTCTCCACTTCATTAGTCCAGTCTCTGGATTACTAGTCCAATAATATAACCACGATGCTACCATGCCCCCAGTTTGGGTGGTTGAAGTTTTAGGAGATGATTGTCACTTTATACAACAGTCATCGTTTTTTTCCCCTTTCCCTGGGTGGAATTTTGGTAAGCTGTATTATATGAGTTGCCTTATATATAGGTATAAATGGTAATGTAACACCTTCAATTTAACTGCAATGCTTAAGAATTCCTAAGTAGTGTATGTTTGTGCAGCTGCAGGAAATGCAAGTTTTTCTTGGATGCCTCTTACTCTCTGGTAGTTACAAAATCCCTCATCAGCTGTTGCATTCGTAGTTTTCCGTGGATATCTGAAAGCTCACTCTCCAACTGTTCATTCTTCAGCCGAAGTTTCTTCAACTTTCTTTGTACATGCTCATTTTCAGCACAAAGCTATAGAAACACATGGAAGTGGAGTTAGCGTGATTCACATATAGCACTCCTCAAGCTTACTTCTAATGACACCTTTGTAGCTTTCTATTACCAGGGAAAGGAATCTGCGCTTTTCAAGTGTATTTGTAAATTTCTTGTTTGGTGATATGAAACTATTTTTCCTTCTCGCTTAACTCTCGCCTCCCTGAGCTAGATCCTGTCTATGACTGAGATGACAGGCAAGTCTACTCCTATAGGCCTCCATCAATGACACCTTGAGGCAACCCATTGAAAATGTGCAGTCATAACCCTGGGACACATATCACATTCAATTTTCCCACATTTCTAAGGTTGGTAATTCAGCATTAGGGTCTGATCAGATCTGTGTTTTGGCTTCCTCTACCATATCTTAATGTTAGTGCTCTAACATTCTGTCAGTGCCATTTTACTCAACCAAACCCAGCAAATTTAAACAATCCTCAGTTTTAAAGTTAACAAATGATCTAGGACCAGCTGTCATTTGTGGAAGAGAGTTCCAAATCTCTGCCATTATTTGTGTATACATATTTCAGAATTTCACTCCTGAGGTGCAGTGAGAGTGATTGTCCTTGAGGCAGCCTGAAGGCAGCATATGACCAAGTGTGGCATCAGTGAGCCTTAGCAAAACTGGTATCAATGAGAATCAGGGGGAACTCTCCACTGGTTGGAGTCATGCCCAACACAAAGTAAAATGGTTGTGGTTGTTGGAGGTCAATCATCTCAGTCCCAGGACATCATTGCAGGAGTTCCTCAGGCTGGTGTCCTAGGCTCAACCATCTTCAGCTGTTTCATCAATGACCTTCCTTCCATCAGAAGGTCAGGAGTGGGGATGTTTGCAGATGATTGCAAAATGTTCAGCACCATTTGTGACTCCTCAGTCGATGTCCATATGCAGCAAGACCTGGACAATATCTAGGCTGGGGCTGATAAGTGGCAAGTAACATTCGTGCACACAAGTTTCCAACAAGAGAGAATCTAACCATCACCCCTTGGCGTTCAATGGCATTACTTTCACTGAATCCCCCATTATCAACTTCCTGTGGGTTACCATTGACCAGAAACTGAACTGAACTAGCCAAATAAATACTGTGGCTATAAGAGCATGTCAAAGGCTAGGAATTCAGCAGGGAGTAACTTACCTGCTGACTCCCCAAAGCCTGTCCACTGTCTACAAGGCACAAGTCAGGAGTGTGATGGAATACTCTGGCTGAGTGCAGCTCAAACGACACGCAAGAAGCTCAACACCATCCAGGAGAAAGCAGCTTTATTGGCACCCCATTCACCACCTTAAACGTTCACTCCTTCCACCACCAATGCACAGTGTACCATTTACATGATGCAGTGCAGCAACTCACCAAGGCTCCTTCAATGGCACCTTCCAAACCCCTGACCCCTACCATCTAGGACAAGGGCAGTAGACGCATGGGAACTCCACCACCTTCAAGTTCCCCTCCAAGCCACTCACCATCCTGACTTGGAGCTACATCACTGTTCCTTCACTGTCATCTGGTCAAAACCCTTCCTAACAGCACTGTGGGTGTACCTACACCAGGTGGACTGCAGTGGTTCAAGCAGGTGGCTCACCACTGCCTTCCAAGGGCAATTAGGGATGAGCAATAAATGCTGGCCTAACCATCATTCCTAACCATTCACCTACATCATGTGAATGAATGAGTACAAAAAAATCTGGCTCCAATTTTTAGACTACGCTCCCAGTCCTAGACTCCCAAAGCAGCAGAAATAGTTTCTCTCTACCTCCCCGATGTGTTCCCTTTAATATCTTGGAAACTTTGATGAAATCACCCCTTAACCTTTCAAAGGCCAGTCGATACAACCAGAGTTTGTGTAATCCCTCCACGTAATTTATCCCTTGGAGTACAGGGATCATTCTAGCAAATCTAGTTCCTATTAAAACCAAATGGATGATTTTGACTGTTATTCAACAAAACCAATTTCCCGTATTCAATATTTTTATAACCAGTAAAGAAACATTGGGAGAATTTTTTTTAAAAACCCTTGTATTCCAGTTCTCTAGCTATAAAGACCAACATGCCATCAGCCTTTTTGGTTATTTTCTGTAACTCTCCATGAAATTTTAAACGATTTATATATCCTGACCCCACAAGTCTCTTTGGGTCTCCACTCCTCCCAGCTTTTCAACATTTTGAAATTACTCCAGTCTATCCCTTTTACGTCCTCATATTTGCCTATGCTGAAATCCATTAGACCAATGAAGGAGCAGCACTTTTAAACCAATCAGGAAACAGCCTTTTCCAATCCAGACCTAGAAAATGTGAAAAGTCAATAGAAGCTTCCAATGTCAAAATTAAGCAAAGGAAACAGAGCAACCAAGAGCAAAATTGAAAGATCTTGCAGTTTGGATTCAGCCCATGGGTTATTCGTTGCCACGTTACACAATCCCAGTCTTCGTTCGAAGGGACAGAATAATCTAATCTTTATCACTTGCTTTGATAAAGCAAACCCATCCTGTAGCTATGAAATTTGTGTTGTTATGAGTACCTTGGTTACACATAATAGTCAATGTATATATTTTTATACTATTTCTATTTAAATTGAGAAACATCCAAGTGTAATTATAATTTGCCTTTCTAATTTTGGATTGTAGCTGGGAGTATATTTGCACTGTGAAGTAGTTCTACGCTGACTATACAAGCATATGCTGATCTCCCATGGAGTTGTTCAAGGGAATTTAAAGGATGTACTGTACTTACTATCCCACACAATTATATCCTCTGTGACTGTGACCATTCCTCCAATATCCCTCCTTAACCCTCTGTAGGCTTTGACATGGTTGACTACACAATCCCTTCTAATGTCCGGCTCTGAGATCGACCCGTGCTTGGTTCCACTGCTATCCCTCCTCGATTAACTGCTCAGTTTAAACCAGACTGTTCGCAATCTCAGCAATGTATTTGATCCCGAACGGGAACTACTGAAACTATATCCTCACCATCACAAATATCGCCTACTTTCAACATCTGCTGTTGAAACCCTCATTCAGCCTTATCCCAGCACCCAGACCGGACCATTCCAATGCTACCCTAGCCAGCCTCACTGTCTTTAAAGTTCAGTTTCTATTCCACACCAAGTCCTTACTCACCTATCACTCTCATCCTTGCTATGCTACATAGGAAGCTGGTCCCTGGCACCTTGAATTTAAAATTCTCAGCCTTGTGTTTAAAACCTTTCCACCAGCAATACAATCCCTTCCTTTCCGAACCAATTTTCTTGAGGTTTGGCCTTTTGTGCACCTTGCCTTCTCCTTTGCCCACTCTGGCTCACCCAGCCCTCAGCTTAAGAATTCACTGCCTATAACAGCACTTCATTGTCTGTAAAACTTTGAGGCGGCCCAAGATTGTGAAACGCACTATATAAATACAATTTCCGTCTTTCTTTAACCACCGTTGCCTCTCAGTTTCATTTTCCTTTAAAACCCATCTCTTTGGTCAATATTATAGTCACCCTTCCTAATATCACCTTCTTTAGCTCAACATCCAATTTTTTAAACTACACCTCTGATATCCCGTGAAGGAATTTATGGATTTACAAATCTTTACAATTCAGCCCCCATTTTACTAAGGAATGCGTAAGAAGCATACAGAAGA
The DNA here is from genome assembly GCF_017639515.1 of Carcharodon carcharias. NCBI lineage: Eukaryota > Metazoa > Chordata > Chondrichthyes > Lamniformes > Lamnidae > Carcharodon > Carcharodon carcharias. The sequence goes on from NC_054472.1 coordinate 175,305,294, forward strand.
GGCCCTTCGGCCTATTGAGTTGTGCCAGCTCTGAGTTATCCAATTCGTCCCGTTCCCTTGCTCTTTTCCCATACACCTGCAACATTTTCCTATGCAAGTTTATATCCAATTGTCTTTTTAAAAGTTACAATTGAATCTGCTTCCATCGCTATTTTGAGGAACACAACTCGCTGTGTAAGAAGAATTTTCCTCTCCCCCTCTGGTTCTTTTGTCTCTTTTATCTGTTGTCTGCTTACTGACCTCCCAGCCCCTAGAAAGTTTCTTCTTGTGTATCAAAACACTTCATAATGTTGAACAGCTCTAAGAAATCTTCCTCCAACCTTCACTGCTCCCGGTTTCCTGACTTTCCATCATATTTTCGACCTTGCATCAGTCTGCTGCTCATTCCCTGGCCTCTCCATTCTCCCGCCAACGCTCTGGAAATCGCTTCCTAAACCACCTTTGTCTCAACACTCCTCTCTCTGCTGATCGTCAAAAGTCCCATAAAATCCTCTCTCTTGGACTTTGCCTCTGGCCTGCTCCCGAAATTAATCCCGTCCCTGCTCCTAGCCCATCTCCCCCTCTATCCGACGAATGGCAACAACGGAGGCCATTCAGCCACTCGAGCCCATTCTGTCCATTCAATGAGATCATGGCTGATCTGCATATTAACTCCATCTATTGACCTTGGCTCTATAACCCATAAATGCCCTTACATAATGCTGGGTGTCTGAAGTGTTACACACTCTACAGCCATAGAAATTGACGGACTGTCCAACACTCTGATCCAATAACATTGAGAGTGTGACTGTTGTAAGATCTTTTTAATTCCACAGTGGCTGTTATCAGGGAAATTCCACAGTAAACAAAAACAGAATACCTGGAAAAACTCAGCAGGTCTGGCAGCATCGGCAGAGAAGAAAAGAGTTGACGTTTCGAGTCCTCATGACCCTTCGACAGAACTTGAGTTCGAGTCCAAGAAAGAGTTGAAATATAAGCTGGTTTAAGGTGTGTGTGTGGGGGGCGGAGAGATAGAGAGAGAGGTGGAAGGGGGATGTGGTTGTAGGGACAAAGAAGCAGTGATAGAAGCAGATCATCAAAAGATGTCAACAACAATAGTACAATAGAACACATAGGTGTTAAAGTTGGTGATATTATCTAAACGAATGTGCTAATTAAGAATGGATGGTAGGGCACTCAAGGTATAGCTCTAGTGGGGGTGTTTTTTTTTAAATAATGGAAATAGTTGGGAAAAGGAAAATCTATATAATTTATTGGAAAAAAAAGGAAGGGGGAAACAGAAAGGGGATGGGGGATGGGGCTCACGACCTAAAGTTGTTGAATTCAATATTCAGTCCGGAAGGCTGTAAAGTGCCTAGTCGGAAGATGAGGTGTTGTTCCTCCAGTTTGCGTTGGGCTTCACTGGAACAATACAGCAAGCCAAGGACAGACATGTGGGCAAGAGAGCAGGGTGGAGTGTTAAAATGGCAAGCGACAGGGAGGTTTGGGTCATTCTTGCGGACAGACCGCAGGTGTTCTGCAAAGCGGTCACCCAGTTTACGTTTGGTCTCTCCAATGTAGAGGAGACCACATTGGAAGTAACGAATGCAGTAGACTAAGTTGGGGGAAATGCAAGTGAAATGCTGCTTCACTTGAAAGGAGTGTTTGGGCCCTTGGATGGTGAGACGGTGAGGAGAGAGGAAGTGAAGGGGTAGGTGTTGCATCTTTTGCGTGGGCATGGGGTGGTGCCATAGGAGGGGGTTGAGGAGTAGGGGGTGATGGAGGAGTGGACCAGGGTGTCCCGGAGGGAGCGATCCCTACGGAATGCCGAAAAGGGGGGTGAAGGGAAGATGTGTTTGGTGGTGGCATCATGCTGGAGTTGGCGGAAATGGCGGAGGATGATCCTTTGAATGTGGAGGCTGGTGGGGTGATAAGTGAGGACAAGGGGGACCCTATCATGTTTCTGGGAGGGAGGAGAAGGCATGAGGGCAGATGCGCGGGAGATGGGCCGGACACGGTTGAGGGCCCTGTCAACGACCGTGGGTGGAAAACCTCGGTTAAGCAAGAAGGAGGACATGTCAGAGGAACTGTTTTTGAAGGCAGCATCATCAGAACAGATGCGACGGAGGCGAAGGAACTGAGAGAATGGGATGGAGTCCTTACAGGAAGCGGGGTGTGAGGAGCTGTAGTCGAGATAGCTGTGGGAGTCGGTGGGTTTGTAATGGATATTGGTGGACAGTCTATCACCAGAGATTGAGACAGCGAGGTCAAGGAAGGGAAGGGAAGTGTCAGAGATGGACCACGTGAAAATGATGGAGGGGTGGAGATTGGAAGCAAAATTAATAAATTTTTTCAAGTCCCGACGAGAGCATGAAGCGGCACCGAAGTAATCATCGATGTACCGGAGAAAGAGTTGTGGAAGGGGGCCGGAGTAGGACTGCAACAAGGAATGTTCCACATACCCCATAAAGAGACAGGCATAGCTGGGGCCCATGCGGGTACCCATAGCCACACCTTTTATTTGGAGGAAGTGAGAGGAGTTGAAGGAGAAATTGTTCAGCGTGAGAACAAGTTCAGCCAGACGGAGGAGAGTAGTGGTGGATGGGGATTGTTCGGGCCTCTGTTCGAGGAAGAAGCTAAGGGCCCTCAGACCATCCTGGTGGGGGATGGAGGTGTAGAGGGATTGGACGTCCATGGTGAAGAGGAAGCGGTTGGGGCCAGGGAACTGGAAATTGTTGATGTGACGTAAGGTGTCAGAGGAATCACGGATGTAGGTGGGAAGGGACTGGACAAGGGGAGAGAGAAGGGAGTCAAGATAACGAGAAATGAGTTCTGTGGGGCAGGAGCAAGCTGAGATGATCAGTCTACCGGGGCAGTTCTGTTTGTGGATTTTGGGTAGGAGATAGAAGCGGGTCGTCCGAGGTTGGGCGACTATCAGGTTGGAAGCTGTGGGAGGAGATCCCCAGAGGAGATGAGGTCACTGACAGTCGTCGAAACAATGGCTTGATGTTCAGTGGTGGGGTCATGGTCCAGGGAGAGGTAGGAGGAAGTGTCTGCGAGTTGACGGTCAGCCTCCGCAAGGTACAGCGCGTGCCCCCAGTTTCATTTTATCCTTCGGCTCATCCGACGCCTCAACAAGAAACTTTTTCTCTTTCTCTCAAGTGCTAAGGAACACAAGCTCCAACAACTCATCGACACCAACACCCATCTAGGACCCTCCACCCCTGCCTGTCCCTCCGTCCCCACCCTTTCTTCCAATCCCAACCCCAGCCGTGTATTCACTATACCCCCTGACCTTCCCTTCTCCGATGCTGAACGTTCAGTGCTCAGCAAAGGACTTGGTTTCATCCCTTACGCCCTCATCTCAATGAATTTCGGGCTCGGCATGATACTGAACTCTTCTTCCGCCGTCTTCGTCTCCGGGCTCACTTCTTTGGGCAGGAGTCCTTTCCCAGTTCAACGGATCCTTTTACCCATCTCCAATATTCTCCCTCCACCTGGACCCCTCCCTCTGGATTCTTACCTTCTCTCGATCTTTTCATTGAGAACTGTCGGCGCGACATTAGTCGTCTCAATTTCTCTGCTCCTCTCACCCATTCTAACCTGTCTCTCTCTGAACTTACTGCACTCCATTCTCTCAGGTCCAACCCTGACATTGTCATCAAACCCGCTGACAAGGGTGGTGCTGTTGTTGTCTGGCGCACTGACCTCTACCTCGCGGAGGCTGAGCGTCAACTCGCAGACACTTCCTCCTACCTCTCCCTGGACCATGACCCCACCACTGAACATCAAGCCATTGTTTCCAGGACTGTCACTGACCTCATCTCCTCTGGGGATCTCCCTCCCACAGCTTCCAACCTGATAGTCGCCCAACCTCGGACGGCCCACTTCTATCTCCTACCCAAAATCCACAAACAGAACTGCCCCGGTAGACCGATCGCCTCAGCTTGCTGCTGCCCCACAGAACTCATTTCTCGTTATCTTGACTCCCTTCTTTCTCCCCTTGTCCAGTCCCTACCCACCTACATCCGTGATTCCTCTGACACCTTACGCCACATCAACAATTTCCAGTTCCCTGGCCCCAACCGCTTCCTCTTCACCATGGACGTCCAATCCCTCTACACCTCCATCCCCCACCAGGATGGTCTGAGGGCCCTTAGCTTCTTCCTCGAACAGAGGCCCGAACAATCCCCATCCACCACTACTCTCCTCCGTCTGGCTGAACTTGTTCTCACGCTGAACAATTTCTTCTTCAACTCCTCTCACTTCCTCCAAATAAAAGGTGTGGCTATGGGTACCCACATGGGCCCCAGCTATGCCTGTCTCTTTATGGGGTATGTGGAACATTCCTTGTTGCAGTCCTACTCCGGCCCCCTTCCACAACTCTTTCTCCGGTACATCGATGATTACTTCGGTGCCACTTCATGCTCTCGTCGGAACTTGGAAAAATTTATTAATTTTGCTTCCAATCTCCACCCCTCCATCATTTTCACATGGTCCATCTCTGACACTTCCCTTCCCTTCCTTGACCTCTCTGTCTCAATCTCTGGTGATAGACTGTCCACCAATATCCATTACAAACCCACCGACTCCCACAGCTATCTCGACTACAGCTCCTCACACCCCACTTCCTGTAAGGACTCCATCCCATTCTCTCAGTTCCTTCGCCTCCGTCGCATCTGTTCCGATGATGCTACCTTCAAAAACAGTTCCTCTGACATGTCCTCCTTTTTCCGTAACCGAGGTTTTCCACCCACGGTCGTTGACAGGGCCCTCAACCGTGTCCAGCCCATCTCCCGCGCATCCGCCCTCACGCCTTCTCCTCCCTCCCAGAAACATGATAGGGTCCCCCTTGTCCTCACTTATCACCCCACCAGCCTCCGCATTCAAAGGATCATCCTCCGCCATTTCCGCCAACTCCAGCATGATGCCACCACCAAACACATCTTCCCTTCATCCCCCTTATCAGCATTCCGTAGGGATCGCTCCCTCCGGGACACCCTGGTCCACTCCTCCATCACCCCCTACTCCTCAACCCCCTCCTATGGCACAACCCCATGCCCACGCAAAAGATGCAACACCTGCCCCTTCACTTCCTCTCTCCTCACTGTCCAAGGGCCCAAACACTCTTTTAAGTGAAGCAGCATTTCACTTGCATTTCCCCCAACTTAGTCTACTGCATTCGTTACTCCCAATGTGGTCTCCTCTACATTGGAGAGACCAGACGTAAACTGGGCGACCGCTTTGCAGAACACCTGCGGTCTGTCCGCAAGAATGACCCAAACCTCCCTGTCGCTTGCCATTTTAACACTCCACCCTGCTCTCTTGCCCACGCCTGTCCTTGGCTTGCTGCATTGTTTCAGTGAAGCCCAACGCAAACTGGAAGAACAACACCTCATCTTCCGACTAGGCACTTTACAGCCTTCCGGACTGAATATTGAATTCAACAACTTTAGGTCGTGATCTCCCTCCCCCATCCCCAGTTTCCCCCTTCCTTTTTTTTCCAATAAATTATAAAGATTTTCCTTTTCCCACCTATTTCCATTATTTAAAAAAACACCCCCACTAGAGCTATACCTTGAGTGCCCTACCATCCATTCTTAATTAGCACATTCGTTTAGATAATATCACCAACTTTAACTTTAACACCTATGTGTTCTATTGTACTATTGTTGTTGACATCTTTTGATGATCTGCTTCTATCACTGCTTGTTTGTCCCTACAACCACACCACCCCCCTCCACCTCTCTGTCTCTCTATCTCTCCGCCCCCCACACACACACCTTAAACCAGCTTATATTTCAACTCTTTCTTGGACTCGAACTCAAGTTCTGTCGAAGGGTCATGAGGACTCGAAACGTCAACTCTTTTCTTCTCCGCCGATGCTGCCAGACCTGCTGAGTTTTTCCAGGTTATTCTGTTTTTGTTTTGGATTTCCAGCATCCGCAGTTTTTTTGTTTTTTAATTCCACAGTGGCCCTGTCGGGAGTATAACTCTGGTCCAGGAGCGGCCTCGGGCGGTGCAGAGTAACCGCGCCGGGGGAAAGCCCCGAAAGCCCGCTATCAGCTTAGGAGAGCTTCCCCCGGCACCGACATTACTCACTTGCAGGCACCTGTGTATAGGCGGGATGTCCATAACAAACGGCGCTGAGTGAGGAACAACCACAGGCGGCGGTTTTACTCAAGGGAAGAGGAGGGGGGGCCTCAGGCCGCCCGGCTCCAGCGGTTCGTGCGGCCGCCCAACGATCAACCTGTCGCCGGGAGGAGTAGCAGCGCGCCCCCGGTGACCGGAAGGACTAACAGCGCACCTCCGATGGCCGGGAGGAGTAACAGCGCGCCCCCGGTGGCCGGGAGGAGTAACAGCGCGCTCCCGGTGGCCGGGAAGACCAGCAGCGCCCCCCTCCCCCCCCTGTCGCGGGGAGGCGTAACAGCGCGCCCCCTGTCGCTGGAAGGAGCAGCAGCGCACCCCCTGTCACTGGGAGAAGCAGCAGGGCGCCCCTTGCCACCGGGAGGAGTAACAGCGCAGGAGGAGAGGAAAAAGAGGGGAAGGGCAATAATGATAGGAGGCTCGATAGTAAGGGAAACAGACAGGCGTTTCTGTGGCCGTAGACATCACTCCAAGATGGGTTGTTGCCTCCCTGGTGCCAGGGTGAAGGATGTCACTGAGCGACTGCAGGGCATTCTAAAGTGGGAGGGCAAACAGACAGAGATCGTGGTGCATATTGGTACCACTGACATAGGTGAAAAGAGGGATGAGGTCCTGCAAGCGGAATTTAGGGAACTAGGAAACAGATTAAAAAACAGGAAGATAAAAGCAAAATACTGCGGATGCTGGAAATCTGAAACAGACTGGTTGACCGCTTTGCGGAACACCTTCAGTCTGTCCACAAGCATGACCCAGACCTCCCTGTTGCTTGCCATTTCAACACACCACCCTGCTCTCATTCACACATGTCCGTCCTTGGCTTGCTGCAATGTTCTAGTGAAACTCAACGCAAACTGGGGGAACAGCACCTCATCTTCCAACTGGGCACCTTACAGCCTTCCGGACTGAATATTGAGTTCAACAACTTCAGATCATGAACTCTCTCCTCCATCCCCAACCGCTTTCCGATCCTCCTTTTTCCAATAATTTATAATTTTAAAAAAATATATTTTTCTTTTCCCACCTATTTTAAAATTTATTTTGATCTATTGTTTTATCTCCCCCTTTTAGCCCATTTTGATCCCTTCCCCCCACCCCACCCCCACTAGGGCCATCTGCCACTTGCATGTCCTGCTAGCTACCCTTAATGTCCCCATTAGCACATTCCTTGGATAATATCACCATCGTCAACACCCCTTTGTCCTTTTGTCTATGACATATTTGGCAATCTCTTCTTTGCCTCCACCTATCACCGGCCCTCTATTCAGCTCTACTTGTCCCACCCCCCTCTACCAGCTTATATTTCACCTTATTTCTATTTTTCCTTAGTTCTGATGAAGACTCATACAGAGTCGAAATGTTAACTGTATTCCTCTCCGCAGATGCTATCAAACCTGCTGAGTTTTTCCAGCTATTTTTGTTTTTGTTAAAAAAATAGGACCTCAAAGGTAGTAATCTCCGGATTACTTCTGGTGCCATGCGCTAGTGAGTATAGAAAAAGGACGTTAGTCCAGATGAATGCGTGGCTGGAAAGATGGTGCAGGAGGGAGGTCTTTAGATTTCTGGGACATTGAGACCATTTCTGGGGGCGGTGGGACCTGTACAAGGTGGACGGGTTGCATCTGAACCGGAATGGGACTAACATCCTTGCGGGGAGGTTTGCTAGTGCTGTTGGGGAGGGTTTAAACTAACTTGGCAGGGGGATGGGAACCTGAGAGGAGGTTCAGCAGGGGGAAATGCACAGCCAAAATTAGAAGAGAGAGCAAGTGAGTCTGGAAGGCATAGAAATTATAGGCCAGTTAAGGCACAAGGGAGTTTGGCAAGGTTGGATGCTATTTATTTTAATGCAAGGGGTCTGACGAATAAGGCAGGTAAGTTGAGGGCACAAATTAACACATGGAAATATGATGACATTGCTGTCACAGAGACATGGTTGAGAGAGGGGCAGGATTGGCAGCTCAATATTCCAGGATATAGGGTCTTCAGGCGAGACAGGGAAGGAGGTAAAAGAGGAGGGGATATCGCAATATTGATCACGGAATCAATTACAGCAGTAAGGAGGGATGGCAGCTTAGAAGGCTCCCCAAATGAAGCCATATGGGTAGAGCTTAAAAACTAAAAAGAAGCAATCACATTGCAGGGAGTGTACTATAGGCCCCAAAACAGTCAGAGAGAAATAGAAGAGCAGATATGTAGGCAAATTTCAGAGAAGTGTAAGAATAATAAGGTAGTAATATTGGGGAATTTCAACTTCCCTAACATTAACTAGGTTAGTCATAGTGTGATAGGTTTAGAGGGAGCGGAATTCTTAAAATGCATCAAGGAGAGCTTTTCAAGCCAGTACATAGAAGGTCCTACAAGAATGTGGGTGGTCCTGGACTTAATTTTAGGAAATGAAGCCAGGCAAGTGGTAGAGGTATCAGTGGGGGAGCATTTTGCAGATAGTGATCATAACTTCATTAGATTCAAGGTTGTTATGGAAAAGAACAAGGATAGTCCAAAAATCAGAGTTCTAAATTGGGGGAAGGCTGATTTTAATAAGATCAGATATGATTTGGCCAGAGTGGACTGGGAGCAGCTAATTTTAGGTAAATCTGCATCAGAGCAGTGGGACTCATTCAAGAAGGAAATAGGGAGAGTACAGGGCCAACATATTCCAGTAAAGATAAAGGGTGGGACCAACAAATCCAGGGAACTCTGGATGTCGAGGGATATATAGGATTGGATAAAGAGAAAAAGGGAGGCTTATGGCAGATACTGAGGGCTCAAAACAGCAGAAGTCCTAGAGGAGTATAGAATGTAAAGGGGGGAACTTAAAAAGGGAATTAGGAGAACAAAAAGGGGGCCTGAAAAAACAATGGCAGGTAAAATAAAGGAAAATCCAAAGTTATTTTACAAGTACATTAAGTGTAAGAGGATAACTAAGGAAAGAGTAGAGCCCATTAAGGACCATAGTGGTAATTTGTGTGTGGAGCTGGGAGGTGTAGGTAGGGTTCTAAATGAATACTGTGTGTCAGTGTTCACAAGTGAGAGGGACGACGTGGGTATGGAAATCAGGCAGAAGGACTGTGATATAATTAAAGGAATTAGGATAGAAAGGGAGGAGGTTCTAAGTGGTCTGGTAGGTTTAAAAGTAGATAAATCTCCAGGCCCGCATGAAATGTATCCCAGGATGTTGAGTGAGGCAAGGGAGGAAGTGGCAGGGGCGCTGGCAATAATTTTCAATACCTCTCTGGCCACAGGAGAGGTGCCAGAGGACTGGAGGACAGCCAATGTGGTATCGTTATTCAAGAAGGGAGGAAGGGATAAACCAGGGAACTACAGGCAGTCAATCCAACCTCAGTAGTGGGGAAACTATTATAAGTAATTCTGAGGGACAGAATTAATCTACACTTGGAGAGGCAGGTACTAATCAAGGACAGTCAGCATGGTTTTGTTAAGGGGAGGTCATTTGATTGAAATTTTCGAATGGTGACCAGGTGTGTACATGAGGACAATGCATTTGACGTAGTCCACTTGGACTTCAGCAAGGCTTTTGATAAGGTCCCACGTGGGACACTGATAATGAAGGTAAGAGCCCATGGGATCCAAGGCAATTTGGCAAATTGGATCCAGAATTGGCTGAATGGCAGGAAGCAGAGGGTGATAGTCGAGGGTCATTTTTGTGACTGGATGCCTGTGTCCAGAGGGGTTCCACAGGGATCAGTGTTGGGTCCCTTGCTGTTTGTGGTATATATAAATGATTTAAACTTAAATGTAAAAGTGTTGATCTGTAAGTTCGCGGATGACAAGAAAATTGGTGGAGTGGTAAATAGTGAGGAGGATAGCCTTAGATTACAGGAGGATATAGACGGGCTGGTCAGATGGACTGATCAGTGTGAGCTAATGCACTTGGGCAGGACAAACAAGGCACGGGAATACATGATGAATGGTAGGACCCTGGGAAGTACTGAGGATCAGAGGGACCTTGGTGTGCATGTCCACCGGTCCTTTAAGGTAGCGGCACAGGTAGATAAGGTGGTTAAGAAGGCATATGGGATAGTTGCCTTTATTAGCCGAGGCATAGGGTATAAGAGCAGGGAGGTTCTGCTGGAACTGTATAAAACGCTGGTTAGGCCACATTGCGTGCAGTTCTGGAATCCGCATTATAGGAAGGATGTGATTGCACTAGAGAGAGTGCAGAGGAGATTTACCAGGATGTTGCCTGGGTTGGAGAGTTTTAGTTATGAGGAGAGATTGGATAGATTGGGGTTATTTTCCTTGGAGCAGAGGACATTGAGAGGGGACATGATTGAGGTGTATAAAATTATGAGTGGCATAGATAGGGTAGACAGGAAGGAACTTTTCCCCTTGGTGGAGGAATCAATAGCCAGGGGGCATAGTTTTAAGGTAAGGGGCAGGAGGTTTAGAGGGGATGTGAGGAAGAATTTTTTCACCCAGAGGGTGGTGGGAATCTGGAACTCACTGGCTGAAAGGGTGGTAGAGGCAGAAACCCTCATAACATTTAAGTAGTATTTGGATGTGCACTTGCGATGCCATGGTATACAAGGCTATGGGCCTAGTGCTGGAAAATGGGATTAGAATAGTTAGGTACTTGTTTGACCGGTGCAGACTCGATGGGCAAAATAGCTTTTTTCTGTGCTGTAGATCTCTTTGACTCTATGACAGCTTTGCGCCATCTGCTGTTAAGAGGACCAACCTGCAGTCTACAGTCGCATTGCTTGAGGATCAAATTTTTACTGATTCCAACCGTTAGGAAAAGAAAGCACTTTAAAGCAGAAAATGCTGGAAATACCAAGTCTGGGAGCATCTATGGAGGGAGAAGCAGAGTTAATGTTTCAGATCATTTGTCATTCATTATATTTATATTTTGTGTTTCCAGCATCCATAGTATTTTTCTTTTTAACAAGGGAAGTTTGGGTGCCATGCTGGTTTTACCCTTGAGTTTTCTCTCCATTGAAGCGTAAGACAGGATGTAAAATGCCAGTTCAATCAAATCTTGTGGGTTTTGCTGAAAAAAACGTACATGTTGAAGCTTTTTGTCTTGCACTCATCGGGACACTTCTCAAGAATAAAAAATGTAAAGGGAACAACAATTTATACTATATGAGAAGAGAGTGCTGATTAGTTGGCAAGTGGACTCTGAGGTGTTGCAGATGATATGTCCGCTATATTTAAATCCACAGCTGCACGTAATAATTTCCTTACAGGTCTTAATGGCCCCATCCTGCAGTCAAATTCACCTTTGAAATGGAGCAGTGAAATGAACTCCACTTTCTTGACGTACTAGTTGACAAATCTGCCAGGGGATTTTCTACCATGGTCTACTGCAGCCTTCCTTCACTGGTCATTATACACGTTGGGATTCTTACGGTTCCATGTACTATAAGATTGGTCTTATTGGCAACCTTATAAACAGGGCCCAAGCCATTTGCTCACTGTGCAAGCTTGATGCTGAAATAGGGTGTATCAAAGACATCCTGCAGGATAATGGCTACCCTGATGCAATCATTTCATGTTGTATATCTCAGAAACTCATGTATGAGCCTAAGGCTGTCACTTTTGGCCCCAAAAAGTGCCCAGTCAACATCAGATTACCCTAGAAGGGCAAGGTAACTCAAAAATTTGAGCAACAGGTAAAGCTAGCTGTTTCACGCTGCTACAATGCAGTAGCAACATGAGTGGTGTTTGCCACTAACAGCATGCTGCAGTCAAGCCAAAAAGACATTCTGCCTATCACACAAATGAGGAATGTGGTATATGAATTTCAGTGCTAGTGTGATGCTAGGTATGCAGGCCGTATGTTTCAAAGACTGGCTGATCGTATCAAACAGCATGTCCCAGCCGCTGTTCACAATGGGCAAGGTATGGACCGTACCCAACCAGCCCATGCTTGCAAAACTTAAACCACAGTGTTCAACGTTAGAAGTGATTCTGCGATTGGACAACATTTGATAAATAATCCTCAAAGTGCTAAGAATTACACTGACAACCAATTTAAGATTGTCAGCCAGGCTTGCAGTATGATACATTTCAGGGAGACAGTGGTGTAGTGGTAATGTTGCTGGACTAGCAATCTAGGGACTCAGGCTAATTCTCTGGGGACATCGGTTCAAATCTCACCATGGCAACTGGTGGAACTTGAATTCAGTTAATAAATCTGGAATATAAAGCTAGTCTCAGTAATGGTGACCATGATAACTATTATCAATTGTTATAAACATATATCTGGTTCACTAATATTCTTTAGGGAAGAAAATCTGCCATCTAGCCTGCATATGACTCCAGACCACAGCAATGTGTTTGACTCTTAACCGCACTCTGAAATTACTTAGTGAGGTCAGTTCAAGGGCAATTAGGGTCAGGCAACTAATGTTGGCCTTGCCTGTGACGCCCACATCCCATGAAAGAATTTTAAAAAAATGTTCTGGAAGCTACATGTATTAATACACAGGGCCCTGTTTTTTGCAGACAGAAAGAACATGTACACACATTGTGCCTGTTTTAGCTAAAGAAAATAAGTAACAGCCATTCGCTGACTCATTCCTCAGGGCAATGCCTTGACCATTCAGAGTCAAGTTGCCTGGTTTAAATTTGAAACAATGCTTGGCAGTTAACTGCCAGTCACCAATAACTGGTGCATTCTCCATGGCAATGCCTCTACCAATCAGAGTCCACTTGCCAACCAATCAGCCATCTCTTCTCATACAGTATAAAGTTGTTGCTTCCCCTGACATTGGTATTCTTGCGAAGTGTCCTGATGAGTGCAAAATGAAAAGCTTTGACAAAATGTCTTTTTTCAACAATCCCAGAAATAGCTGTAAATCAGGAAATGGAAGGGAGGGAGGAACTCAAGAAAATGACAATCACCAAGGAAGTGATACTGAACAAATTGTTGGAGCAAATGGCTGACAAATCTCCGGACTGACCAAGTGGACTTCATCCTAGAGGCTTAAAAGAAGTGGCTAGTGAGATGTTTGATGTGCTGTTTTAATTTTCTAAAGTTCCTTAGATTCGAGGAAGGTGCCATTGGATTGGAAAATAGCAAATGTAAATCCTTTATTCAAAAAGGGAGGGAAACAGAAAGCAGGAAACTATAGGCCAGTTGCCTAATATCTGTCATAAGGAAAATGTTAGAAGCTATATTAAAAATGTTATAGCAGGGCACTTAGAAAAAAAATCAAGGTAATTAGGCAGAGCCAACATGGTTTTGTTGAAAGGGAAATCACGTTTAACCAATTTATTGGAATTCTTTGAAGAAGTAACATGAGCTGTGGATAATAGGGAACCGGGGATGTACTGTACTTAGATTCCCAGAAGGCATTTGATAACATGCTGCATCAAAGTTATGGGGGAAAATAAAAGCTCATGTTGGGGGTAACATATTGGCATGGATAACAGGAAACAGAGGGTAGACATAAGTGGCTCATTTTCTAGTTGGCAGGATGTAAGGTGTGGTGTGCCACAGGGATCAGTGCTGGGGCCTCAACTTTTTACAATTTATATAAATGATTTGGATGAAGGGACCAAAGGCGTGCTTGCTAAATTTGCTGTTGACAGAATGTGAGTAGAAAAGTAAGTTGTGAACAGGATATAGATAAGGGAGAACCAGTGGATGTGGTGTATTTGGATTTTCAGAAAGCGTTTGATAAAGTCCCACATAAGAGGTTAGTGTGCAAAAATAAAGCACATGGGATTGGGGTTAGTATATTGGAATGGATTGAGTTAGCAGACAGGCAACAGAGAGTGGGAATAAACGGGTCTTTTCCAGAGTGGCAGGCGGTGAGTAATGGGGTACCACAGGGTACCAGAGCTTGGGCCCCAGCTATTCACAATATATATCAATGATTTGGATAAGGGAACTAAATATAATATTTCCAAGTTTGCTGATGACACAAAATTAGGTGGGAATGTGAGCGAAGAGGAGGATGTTAAGAGACTTCAAGGCAATTTAGACAAGTTGAGTGAGTGGGCAAATACAAGGCAGATGCAGTATAACATGGATAAGTGTAAAATGGCAGAGTATTATTTAAATGGAGATAGATTGGGAAATGTTGATGTACAAAGAGACCTGGGTGTCCTTGTACACCAATCACTGAAAGTATGCAGGTGCAGCAAGCAGTTAAGAAGGCAAATGGTATGTCGTTGGCTTTCAGTGCAAGAGGACTTGAGTACAGGAGTAAGGATGTTTTACTGCAGTTGTACAGGGCCTTGGTGAGACCACACCTGGAGTGTTGTGTGCAGTTTTGGTCTCCTTACCTAAGAAAGGATATACTTGGCATAGAGGGAGTGCAGCGAATATTCATCATAAAAATATCAGAGATGGGAGAAAAGACAGTTGATAATTATCCAATTGGAAAATGAAGGGTCTTATTTGTTTTCCAATTGGTGCAGGAAGGTGCTTTGTTCTGAAAATAGATGTGTTGTCAACTTTTATCGGTAATCTAGGGTAAGGGCAGTTAGAGATAGGAGGTCATGTAGCAAAACCTCCTATACTGCATCCATTAGCTATCCTAATACCAGTGAGCCTGCTAATTATCTCTGTTTTAGCATTATATATTCTAAGATGCCAGCTATGTTAATTGCTAGGTAAACATTAGCATTATAATGCTAAAACTAAATGACACATAGAATTACAGAGAAACTACAGCACAGAAATAGGGCATTCAGCCAAACTGGACTATTTATACTCCACACCAGCCTCGTCCCACTCTAATTACCTCTTCCCACCCAGTCCCCATCTCCATTTATTCCTTCTGCTTGAGACACAACATTTGCAAATTGTGATGCATGATACCCAAGTGCAGTGCCGGTTGTGTGATGGAGAAAATGCGCGTCACACAAGAGGCTGGATTTTCCTGTCGGAGGTGGGAATCAGGAGCTGGGTAACAATCCCGCCTCTGTCTCCAACCTGTTGGGAAGAGCATTTTTCACAGGATTGGGGGCCTTAATGACCCTAGAGATGGGTCTGCCGCCCAATCAGTGGGTGGGGGTGGGGTGTGGTGAATGAAGGCAGGACACCAGGGAAGGGGCTACATTCCGGCTTGAATGGGCAATTATTGCTGTGGCTGCCGTCTGTGCGTGGACTTAAAAAGGTCAGAGGATCTTTATCGTCAAAGTGGCCAGGGCAAACGGAGAGCTGGGACCCAGAATAGGGCAGGGGAAGGTTGGCTATTAAAATTTCATTGCTCCTCGATAGTTTTTTGTTCAAACTTGCACTTTTTTTTCCATAAAATGTTTCAACGCTGTCACCCTTGTTCCCACCAGGTTGGAGCAGATCATCTTCAGAAAGTTCCTAATGGCCGGCTGCACCCATGGAAATCCCTGCAAGTCGGAAGGCGAATTCTTAATGAGCTCACCAATGACCCCAACCTGCCTGATTAATGAGACAGGCGACTTTCACTTTCCCACCTGCCCCCACTCTCCCACTGTCGTCGGGAAAGTCGGCAGATCCTGGCAGCAGACCGGCACGCCGGCCGTTGGCACCGTTTTTTCTTTGCCGTCCCACCTCAATCCCATCCTGATTCGGGAAAATCCAGCCCAAGGTGTTTGCATGACAAACGCAGGCGCACATGGTGTTTCTCCTAGCAAGTTCTCGGTCTGTGTCTTTTTAAGGACTGGAGAGCTGTGCTTTGCAATGCTGCTTTGGCAGAGATTCATCCCTTTAAGGCCACAAAATAATATTGTTATTTTTAGACAATGTTTCAGGTTACTCAAAGCATAGTTCCTGTTCAATCAGTACTCCAAACCAGCCTCCTTCCACTCTACTTACCCCTTCCCACCCAGTCCCCACCTCCATTTATTCCTTCTCCCTGAGACACTACATTTGCAAATAGAGATGTATGACACCCAAGTGTACTCCATTACAGTACTGGGGGAATGCTGCAATGTCAGAAGTTCCATCTTTCAGATGAAATGCTAAACCAAGGCCTTGTCTGGCCTCTCAGATGTATGTGAAATCTCCTGCTTCACTATTTCGAAGAGCGGCAGAGTCCTCCCTGGTATTCTGGCCAATATTAACCCTCAAACAACATCATTTCAAAAACAGATTAACTTGCCACTATGACATCGCTGTTTGCAGGAGGTTGCTGTGAACTATTTGGCTGTTGCATTTTCTCAATTACAACAGTGACTGCACTTCAAAAGTAATCCACTGGCTGTAAAGCACTTGGGGTGTCCCCAAAGTCATGAAAGGCACCAGATAAATACAAGTATTTCTTTTGCAATGTGCTTGTCATTATCAGACTGCAGCTAAGAAACACCCAGCATTTTTACAATTAATTTACAATTCTAACCAAGTGTAACGTCTAGTTGTAATGCCTGAGGTTGTGAGCATTAGCACTTTTAATATATTACCAGCTAATATCCTGTGATGCTGCTCATGATTGGTCAGATTATGCTTTTAAAAGGAACAGTGCTAATAGGGAAGGGGTGCGCCTTCTAAAACATCTCTATTGAATTGGACTAGGTCACTCAACTCCTCAAGCCTGCCCTGGCATTGAATGAGATCATAGCTGTTATGTACCCTAACTCCATCCACTTGCCTTGACTCCCTTTTATACCCTGGGCTGGCAAAATCAATTGATCCCAGATTTAAAATTATGAATTGAGCTCACACCTGCCACATCTTGCAAGAGTTCCACACCCTTCCATTCTTTGTATGATAAAGGGTTTCCTAACTTCCCTCTCAAATCGCCTCTTGTCCTAAACACCCCCACCAGTGGAAAGAAATTCTCTCCATCTACCCTATCAATTCCTTTCAAAATCCAAAATAAAACCTAAATCAAATCAGCCCTATGTAATCCAGTGAATACAAAACAATACAAGTACAAAACAAAATAGTTTATGTAGTCACTCCTCATAATCTAACCCTTGGAGCCCTGATAACATTGAGGTAAATCTGTGCTGCACTCCTTTCAAGGCCTTTTTAAGGTTGCCCCCGTAACTTCACTTCAATGCTACTGCATTGGCTGTCGAACTTTATTGAACATCCTGAGGCCATGAAAGGTGCAATGTAATTTCAAGCCTTTATTCTACACAATACACAAGATATGATCTGGATCTTGCATAACTGTCACAAAATCTCATTGCCTTGATGTTCTAGCCTTCTACACATAAATGCTAACATTCCATACTAGCCTTTTGATTTATTTTTATACCTGACACCCATCAGTGAAACATGAGATTTTGTCTGATTTGGCACCAAGTAATTGTTCCTTTTATCCATTGCCACTAGATAAATAAAGAGCCGATTAAAATCAGCCATTTCTTCTCTCGAAGCTAAGCTGATCGAAGTAATAAAAAGCCGTGTATTATAGTTTAAATGTGAAACTTGACTTGAAAAAATCTTTCTAAATTCATTCACCAGTTTGTTTTCAAATAATTTGCAAAAACAAAGAAAGAGATCCAGCTACACTGGATTTTTTTATTCTTTCATGAGATGTGGGCATTGCTGGGTTTTTAATAACAATCAATGATAGTTTCACAGGACAGAGTTGTCCCAGGTTTGCACTAAGTACTGTAGCAGGTGGGTAAAAGGACGTTTTACCCACTGGCTGCAATGGCGGCTTTTCACACTGTATCATCCCAATCCCGCCTCATTAATTATGCAATCCCAGGAAACATGCGTTTCAACTGTGGACAGGCTCTCATTCGGCCCCACACCATCACCTCGCAGCTTCATCACGCCGGGCACCATATTTAAAGTGTAGCCGCGCGCACACCTCTCAGTGTTTCCAGCCCACGACTGCTGCACAGAAGACATGGCCCCAAAAGGCAAGGAAACCGCAGCCCCCAGTTTAATGATGCATCCCTCGAGCAGCTTTTGGATGCAGTGGAGGCCCGCCGTGATGTTCTGTACCCTCGCTCTGGCCGCAGGAGGGACAGCGACATCACCAGTCTGGCATGGGAGTCGGTGGCAGCAGTGATCAGTGCCAACATCCTGCAAAACAGGACAGTTACCCTGTGCCGAAATAGGATGAATGATCACCTCCATTTCACCATGTAAGTCACTCTTCTCATCACTCTCAGCTCACACACTCACAAACCCATCACACATCCACAGGGATCTCACTCACTGTCAGTTCAAGGGTCATCGCCATTCACTGTCTCACACTCACCATCATTGTCCTCATCCTGTCCATGGGACCACTCACCGCCCACACATGCCAGGCATACTTATCATTATACTTATCATCTGACCTGGCAGGTGTCCTGCTTACACTTTCTCCATCTCAATTCATGCAGGACAAGCTAGCACACAACAAGGGGAAGAGGTTGCAGACTGGTGGAAGAATGCCTGAAATCAGGGCCCTCACTGACTTTGAAAACAGAGCCATCCAGCTGGCCGGCGAGGATCTGGACCGATCCTGTGCTGACGGTGAGGTTGGCGCTGCTGTACCAAGTGAGGATCCAGCAGTGCAACATCCATCAGACAACCATGCTGTGAGTGATGTGTCCTGTTTCACATGCCACTGCCATGCACTAATTATCTCCTCTTGCTTCCACAGGCACATCTGCCAATCAGCTGACAGAGTCCATGACCCAGGGCCTCCAATCAAACCTTGAAGACACCTCAGAAGAAGAAACTGGAGGCACCCTGTTTGAAGTCCCATCACAGCGCTCACCCACACCCTCCACCAGCGCAGAGACACACACCTCAGTGGGACCTAGTTCTAGAGTAGTCTTGGGATCACAGTCTGGTGAGCACATTGCACTGTCTGATCCACAGCAGGTGGCAGCAGGCACTTTCCAGGTCTTCAGCACTCAGAGGACAGCTGGAGGCCAGAAATCTGCTGAGCCTGAGTCAGATGACGAGCCACTGGACTCAGTCAAACTTCAGTTGCTGGAGCTGCAAAGGCAAGCTCTGGAACGTCAGGAAGGGATCTCCACTGCACTCGTCAGATTGCAAGGCATGATGGAGGAATCCGTCCACCTTTAGTCTGAGGTGATAGCACCGGCATGCCAATGCACCGAGGTCAACACTAATAGGATGCTGGCCGTTATGGAGACCTTGGTCCAGGACATTGGTCTGGTACTGCTGCGTGTGTTGAACTCCATTGCTGATGCCATAGTTAGCATCCAGCAGTGTCAACGTGAGAGGGGTATGGGGCAGCTCGATCTCACTCCAGCTTCCCCTTCTCCTCAAGGAATTAGCCAGGGGCCCTCAGGCACCCATAGGGAGGAGGATCAGTAGGTGCATATCCCTGGCCATCCACCCAGGTGACTGCATGAATGTCCAGCCCATCGGAATCTCCTCACCCTGTGACCCAAGCAGCTCCAGCTCCAGATCTGCAGACTGAGGAGGGAGCCACTGTCATACAGCAGGAACCCAAAAGCAGGCTGGGGCCCTCCAGTTCTCGGCCCTCCAGTGGACACCTATCAAGGTCATCACAGACGGGGCGTAGCAGTCAACAGGCTGCCTCCACCTCCGCTGTGGATGTCCAGGGAGCACCAAGACAAAGCCGCAGGGTTAGGAAGGTTAAGAAGGCATAGTTGCACAGCTTGGACATGGTTGTTAATCACTTGTACATGATGTTCACTATTGTAAATAAACTCCCAAGAATGTCTCCTTGCCTATAGCTTCTTGTTATAATGATGTTCGTGTCACTCAGATGGAAACCTTGGACCTTGCACAAGATAAAGCCAAGTGTCTCATTCCAGGGCCTCTTCCCTGTGCTCTTTGCAGCCTTCAGACCAAACTGATGGTCCGGCCTCACACTCTCTGGACATATTACTGATGCCTGCACCTCAATGGTGCTTGTCATTGCTGCCAGAATGTAGTGGGCAGGCAACGCAGAGTTCCATCATTCTCCCTGTGTGCTCTCAGCACCTTTAAGGTGGGGCTGGCCCCCATCTCTTCAGCATCTGTGACCAATGACGCTGTGCTCCTGAAGGAGTCAGGTGCTGAAGGTGGACAAAGGATCAGGTGCATTTAAGGTTTCATGGCTACATCTCCATGATATGATCCTGACCACACAGCACAAGTGAGCTGCCCTTGGCCAGACGTTCACAGAGGCTATGTGAAGATCTGGGGATTGCCCTCACTGCATGTTATTATCATCCTCCTGGAACTGAGCAACTATTAGGGCCTCCACTGTGTCTCCATGACAGGAGCATTATCACAGAGGGTATATGTGCTGTTATCCGCCAGGCTTTAATCAAACGTTCACAGATGCAATGTGAGGATCTATGGAGTCTCCTCACTGCATATTGTCATCATCCTGCACAAATCTAGCAGCTATGAAGGCCTCCCAAGCGCACCTGCCTCGTCTGGCCAGTGTGATGGCCTCATTACTGTCATCCACGCCTTAGAGGACCTCCTCACCCTTGTCCCCATCAACGTTTTCCTCATCGGAGGAGACATCCAGCTCTTCCGTCTCCTCCTCAGCCAGCTCCTCTTCTCGTTGCAGTGCCAGATTGTAAAGGGCACAGCAGGCAACATCCTCTGTGGACTATATTACAGGGTTCCAACGGACTGGTCATGGCACCAGTACCTCATTTTCAGCATCCCAATGATCTGTTCCACCAAGGTGCGAGTTGCAGCATGAGCCTCATTATACCTTCACTCTGCTGCAGTCTGAGGACAATGCACGGGTGTCATCATCCTTGTCACCTATGGGTAGCCCGTGTCCTGAAGAGACATTCCTGCAGTCTCTGTGGATCCTGGAAGACATCAGGGATCTATGACTGACTGAGAATGTAGGAGTTGTGCACTTTCGCTGGAAACTGAACGCTTACCTGTAGGATGCCTTTGTGGTCGTCGCGCACCAGCTGCACGTTCAGTGAGTGGAATCCCTTGAGGTTGACATAGTCGACCTCTAGTTGCCAGGGAGATCTGAGCATCATGTGAGTGCAGTCGATGGCACCCTGCACCTGTGGAAATCCTGAGATCTGGGCAAATCCCATCGCTGTTGCATCCTGGCTGTCCTGGTCCTGGGTGAAATGACCTCATGGATGCATTTGTGTGTGGAGGCTTATGATATCCCACAGAGGTCACCTGTGGAGCCCTGAAAAAAGCCACTGGTGTAAAAATTGAGCATTGCTGTTACTTTCACAGCCACTGGCAGTGGATGCCCTCCATGTCCCCATGGTGCCAAATCCTGCAGCAGGTGGCAAATGTGACTGACCAGTTCCCCGGACAAGTGTAGCCTTCGGCGACACTGGTTCTTGGTCATCTGCAGGAATGAAAGACAGCGTCTATGGACCCTGGGTCTAGCTAGGCACCGACCAGCGACGGCTCACTGTGGTTATTCAGCGGCGTGTGTGGGAGCCTCAGCCACCCCATCTTCCTGAGGGTGCTGCTCCTCCCTCCACACAGGTAGGCGCCTCCGTCACTCTCTTCTCCTTCATCTCCGCTCTCTGTAAACCATGAGGTGTAAAGCTAAGTTACCAGGCTCCATAATCCTCATGTGTTCCTTCTGCAGGGTGAAAGAGAGAGATGTATGGGTTAGCTTGGGTGTTCAAGAACCTCCTCTTGGTTAAGTCTGAAGGCCCCTTAACACATCCCAGAGAGTGCTGGCCACCACTTGGATGGCCTGAGCTTAATGCGCTACATGGCTGTGTGAAACCCCTCCCCAATTTGACCTGGCTCCATTTGACCGATTGGCAGCAGGTTCGCCCACTGGACTGCATGCTGTGCTCTCAGCTCAGGTGTAGGCTTCTCCTAACCTGCACAGCAAGGCTGCATTGTTAGCTTGAACCATGGGGGAGACTGGTCCAAACCGGGATGATGACATTGCAAGGGGCTGTGAAAACCTCCACCAGTGACTGCTCCGTGGCCAGCATTCACAAGGAGATTGTACAACGTGCCCAGTCATCCAATTGTTCTGCAGTCCACTAAAAGGCTCATTAGTTTGCAGTCTGTGCCCGAGGGGTGAAAAGCTCTGGAGCACTTGGTGGTACTTTCGGACCTCTGCCTTGCTTGAGTGGGCGGATAAGCTACAGGCCTGACTCCAATCATGTCAATGTGGCTGCGTCTGAGCTATCTCAGCTGTGGAGGAAAGGTCACTTTATACAAGGTTTCCCTGTTCCCCTCCCCCCTGCCCCACATGTGCTTGTGCACTACCATCAGCTGCAGTGCAGCCCTTGCCCTGCGCCCCCCCACCACCCACCTCCCACTCCACCCCTGGCCCCAAATCACCACAACCACAGGGCAGCCCTTGCCCCTGGCACTGCACCATCAGCCAGCTGGGAAAAGTCAACTTGCCTGTGCCCTCACCCAAATGCACGACGCCTCAGCCTTGAAGTCCAACAGGCGACCCTCATGAGTGTTACTGTGCACTGACCTCCGAGTTCCCCTCATAGTGCAGCCTGGCAGGCGCATGCCTTATATATGCTGTTGTGAAACACGGCGGTGCTCGGATGATCCAGCGTGTTGGGATGATTCCGGAGAGCTGGGCTTATAGTGATGTATTAAAATGGAGTTCCTGATGTCCGATGGTGGGAAACACGGCCCATCATCGACAGGCGTGATTGCAAACTGGCTTCACGATGTTGTGAAATTTTTGGCCTTCTCGCCATATTGACCAGCCACATTGCCAAACACGCCCACTGCCAATGGGCACGGAAAATTCCACCCACGGTCACTATTGCTGAGGCAAGCTTTCAATTCCAGATCTTATTAATTGAATTCAAATTCCACCAACTGCCATGGTGGGATTTCAACCCAGGTCCCCAGCGCATTAGCAGGGTTTTCTGGATTACTAGTTCAATGATTTACCACTGCGCCACCATCTTCCTCATGTATTGGTGGATATTGAGGAATCTGGCACAGTGCACATGCTTAGACTGTAGCACCCACAGACTGCCAAACCCAGGCATTGTTTCCCATTCCTTTCCGCTGATGGTAATAGTTCTGGATATTGCTTCCACAGTTGCAAAATTAAGGCATAAATTTATTTGATGGTGCAAGTACACGGTCCAAAGGTCATGATTTAGACTTAAGCAAGTAAAAATGTCAGGCAGTTTCATAATGTGTAGCATGACAATGAATTGAGGACCTGCACTGGTTTCTTGGTGTGTTAGATTGGAGGCAGTGTAGTGTTACTGCCCAATTGGCAGGTCTCACCATTGGAACAGCATCCAAACTGATCAACCAGTTCCTTACTAAGAGTATTATTGAACCAAATAATGTTCCAACTTGTCCAAATTTAATCTGAAGCTCCCAGATTTAAAGCAGTTAGTTTTTGAACCTGGATTACATAGTCAATTTTTTTACTAGAAGGAGCAAAGGGCGGTTATTTGGTTTGGTTATTTATAACAATGTCATATTATACTCACCTTGGACACAGTTACTGTGAGTGATGATACCAGCAAGCTGAATGAATAGATGAACTTGAAGCTACATCATTCCTGGTCTATGACAGTTATTTCCATTTCCAGTCAGCCTCAGTAATTCCTTTGGGAGACTGAAGATATTTACTGATGGAAGCTGTATGTTGCCAACTCTCAATGACCAGTTCTTTTCACGAGGCTGGTACTAGGTCATGCGGGGACTTCTAAGGATTGCAAAACTATGTGAAAATATCACCTAATATATTTTTCCAAGCTTGCAGCATATGTGTTAACAGCATGACAAATATTTCTAGCAAAGTAGTTTTCACCTTTATTTATGAAATTGGTGAGATACATAGAAATGTGAAAAGAGACATTCAGCCCAATCAGTCTGCAAGGCCATTTTCTTTAAAGGCTAGTAATCTAACATGAAGAGGTCTTGTGGCTCAATGGGTACCTTTGGGCTGGAAACTCTGGGTTCAAGTCCATTTCAGGTACTTGATGGCGAAGGAAGGGGTATTCATAACAGGTTGATTATCAGCCTGTAACCCTTTCAATATACCTGATGACAGATGGTAAGAGTGGGAGAGTTTCCTGGTCAGCCATATTGCAGAAGGTAATGGCAAACCACTGCAGTACTTTACCAAACATAATCATGGACCAGTCTTTGGTTGTCAATGCCCTTTTAGGGCATCATGAAACTAACATGGCATTGGCCATAAGTGGTTATGCTGTTGTAAGGTGAGGCTAGCAGTGAGTACATAGAAGTTGCAATACATATGGAAAGAGGTAATTCGATCCATGTTGGCATTTATCTTGCACATGAGCAACTTGTTCAAATCACAATTACCCAAACCTGTTCCTACATCACATCAACTCCTCTTCCTTCTCCTATCTCTACAAATCATATATTGAATGTTGACAGATTCTGTGTCCACCACTAACCCTGGAAGTAAATTCCATATCCTCACAGCTCTTTAATTAAGGAAGTTTCTCCTGTACTCAGTCCTAAACCTTTTACGTTTAATCTTGTAATTATGACTCACAACCTGACCTCAACTAATGGATACAGTCTGTGTCTATTTACTCTGTTCCACCCTTTCAGAATTTTAAACGCTTCAATCATATTGCTCCATAATCTACATTATTCTAATTTACAGAAGACCCAATTTTTCAAGTTGTTCGTCATATTTATATTTCTCATATGAGGGAGCATACGAAGGAATTTGCATTGTATCCTTTCTAAAGCCTCAATAACCTTCTTAATGTGATTTATTGAAGTATTATATAGGCTCAGCACTACCTCTTGACATTTCATGATTGTGAAGAAATGTAGAATTCTTTAGCTATTTTACAGCTTTATAAATGTTAGGTGCTGTCGCTCATGTCCAAATATCTTAGTTCTTCCACAA
The DNA here is from genome assembly GCF_017639515.1 of Carcharodon carcharias. NCBI lineage: Eukaryota > Metazoa > Chordata > Chondrichthyes > Lamniformes > Lamnidae > Carcharodon > Carcharodon carcharias. The sequence continues at coordinate 175,330,103 of NC_054472.1, forward strand.
TAGCAACTATTTCAATTCAGAGTACAATATTGTTGTTTTCTCTTTAACTAAGATGCATCACCTCACACTTACATTTAATTTAAACTGCAACTTTTTAGCCCATTTTATCAATATTCCTTTACAGCTTCCTTTGGCTTTCTATTTTAATACCAACAGCAAACTTGATCATTACTCTCTTTAGGCCTATATCCAGATTGTTGGTGTACACACTGGTCCTCAGTCACAACTGACTACATTGCCAAAGAGGTGAAGAGAAAAGCAATTGACAACTTTTACAACACCATGCATCTCCTAACAGATCTGGGCAGGTAATGGATTTAAAACTGTACAGATTTGGCAGAATTATTAAAACGTAGCAATGACATGCCACTAGTTCTGATGAAAGGTCATCAGCCCGAAACATTCATTCTGTTTCTTCCTCCCCGGATGCTGCCTGACCTGCTGAGTATTTTCAACATTATCTGTTTTTATTTCAGATTTCCAGCACTTGCTGTATTTTGCTTTTGTGATAACGTTCACGTTTGCTACAGCAATAACATCACCGAAGTTTCATAACTTCTTTGCTTTTCCTTTAAGTTGCAATGTGGTAGAGCTTCAAAACAAATGCAATAACCACAAATATTAAAAGCACTACAGCATTCAAATAACACAATGCTGATGTTTCTTCTGGAATCTAGTATATTGAGTACAAGAAGTCATGATCATGATTAAAACAGACTTTAGTCTCATCCTTCTCTCTCTGCCTGAAGTGGCAAGCTACCAAGAAATACATACAGATGGGTAGGAATTAAAATGTTAATAAGGGATTAAATTAAACATAGCAGCTTAACATGTTTATGATTGAGTAAACAAGTTGCATTTTTCCATATATATTGCCTTTGTCAACAGGTTCAGTTATCATTCAAACAAAACACACAATATGTGATTTAGAGATCTTCAGTGCACCTGCCACTTTGTCTGACCTTTTCATTTAATGGATGAATTGTTTTAAAAGATGGAGCAGAAAAGCCTTTGCTTCTTTTGGATGGCACACAAATATAGGTTAACAACAGCATTAACAGCTTTTTAAACCTATAACAGCAACAGACTTAAATTAGTAACACCGTACAGTAAATACATTGTTTGAAAGTGCCAGAACATGATCTTCTTACGATCTATCACACTGTTAAATTGTACAAAATGTGGATTTGGATATAGAACATAGCTTTTGACTAAAATATGTAAATAAAAATTTTCCAATGTAGTGGCGAGTTTTAGGCACTCTCAACTGAAAGCATATCATTTCCGCCCAGTTTTCCGGGGGTAGTTTATATGTGTAGATTCAGAATGAGTGTAAGAAGCAGAGGATTGCTTTTAGCAGAAAATTGCGTGCAGGTGAAATTTAAAAGAAGGAGGACAAAAAAACTAAAAGCGTTTAAAATAACTGAGAAGATATCTGAACACATTAGCAGCTTTTGCCAAGGGAGGGTGAAACTAAGTGAAGGAAAGTCCAAGTTTGCAGCTTGTATCTCAGGAAAGCGATGGAGCAACCACCACCTGACCAACCAGCTCCCATCCTCCCTCACCCCACTGCTGTTAATGTCATGTCAATTACATTGTTAAAGTTAAGAGAAACAGGCGATGGGTGTTAATTGTCTTTGAGAACAAATAAATAGGGATAGCTGGGACACCGGTTTGAGTGGGAGGAGAGCTATGAGGCTGAACAAGTAAATAAGCTCTCTCAATAAAGAAAAACTGTGTGTCTTACTTTTGCTTGGCTTCCAATACCACCTATTTGATAGCTGTTCAAGTGGAGGGAGTACTGCAATGCACTCTGTATCATTCAACAACAGCAACTTGTTTATACAGTACCTTTAACATAGTGAGACAGCCCAAGGTGCTTCACATGAGCATAATAAGACAAAATTGGACACTGAGCTGCCTATGGAGAAATTAGAACAGATGACCAAAACTCTGTTTAAAGAGGGATGTTTTTAAGAAGCAACTTAAAGGACAAGAGAAAAAGGTCAGAGACAGAGAGGCTTCAGGCTGGAAGTCCAGAGCTTATGGCCTAGACAGCTGATGCTGAGTTTTCCCAAGGATGGATGATTGAAATCAGGGAGGTGCAAGGGACCAAAATAGAAGGAGCACTGAGATCCTGGAAGTTTGTAAAGCTGGTGAAGGTTACAGAGGTAAGGAGGAGCAAGGCCATGGAGAGATTTGAAAGCAAAGATGATAATTTTAACAATGATGTGTTGGCTGACTGGGAGTCAATTCCACATCACTGTTCCCAAAGGTTTGATTTACACTACATGTACTGGAAGATAGATGCAAGTTTCAGGCAACAACCTACCGCTATCACTGAATGTACAAGCCCTATGTTGCATCTTGCTGCAGATGTCCTTGCAACAGATGTTACAGCTCTGCATTTGACCAACTACTGACCTGGATCCAGTGGTTAGCTACATCCCAAAGTCAATGATAAGCTTTTAAAACCAAAGATGATATCTTACAGCTTTAGAAACACTGTCCCTTAGGAAGGATGTCAAGACTTTGGAGAGAGTGCACAGGGAATTTACAAGAATTTAGCTGTGATATAGGACTTCATTTATGCAGAGAATCTTGAGAAGCTGGGATTGTTCTCCACAAAGACTCCAACACAAGGGGACCAGCATCACAGATGCCAGTCCTCAACCAATTTGATTCACTCCATGTGGTATGAAGAAATAGCTGAAGGCACTTGATACTCCAAAGGCTATGGGCCCTGACAACATCCCAGCAGTAGCATTGAAGACTTGTGCTTCAGAACTAGCTGAGCCCCTGGTCAAGCTGCTGCAGTACAGCTTACAACACTGGCAATGTGGAAAAATTCGTAGGTATATCCTGTACACAAAAAGCAGGATAAATCCAACCTGGCCAATTACCGTCCCGTCAGTCTACTCTTGATCACCAGTAGAATGATGTAAGGTGTCGTTGATAGTGCTATCAAGCAGCACTTACTCAGCAATAAGATGCTCAGTGAGGCCCAGTTTGGATTCTGCTAAGGCCACTCAGTTCCAGGCTTATTTACAGCCTTAGTTCAAGCATGGAAAAAAGAGCTAAATTCGAGAGTTGAGATAGGAGTAACTGCCTTTGACATAAAGGCAGCATTTGACCGAGTGTAGCGTCAGGGCGCTCCGGCAAAATTGAAGTGAATGGGAATCAGGAGAAATGCTCTACAGTTTTGTGTCATACCTAGCACAAAGGAAAATGGTTGTGGTTGTTGGAGGTCAATCATCTCAGTTCCAGGATATCACTGCAGGAGTTCCTCAAGGTAATGTCCTTCACCCAAATATCTTCAGTTGCTTCATCAAAGACCTTCCCTGCTTCATAAGGTCAGGAGTGGGGATGTCTACTGATGATTGTACAGTGTTCAGTACCATTTATGAGTCTTCAGATACTGAACCAGTCTGTGCTTGCATGCAGTAAGCAGTGGAAAATTGGACAACATTCAGACATGGGCTGATTGTGGCAAGTAATATTCACGCCACACAAATGCCAAGCAATGACCATCTCCAACAAGAGAGAATCTAATTACCTCTCCTTGAAATTCAATAGCACTACCATTGCTGAATCCCCCACCATCTACGCCCTGGGGGTTACCATTGACCAGAAACTGAACTGGGCCAGTCATATAAATACTGTGGCTACACTACAAAGCAGGTCAGAGACTGTGAACTCTACCTTGAGTAACTCGCCTCCTGATTCCCCAAAGTATGTCCACCATCTGCAAGACACAAGTCAGGGATGTGATGCAATACTCTAGCCTGGATGAATGCAGCTCCAACCATACAAGAAGCTTGACACCATCCAGGACAAAGCAGCCTGTTTGATTGGCACCCCATCCACCACCTTAAACATTCACTCCTTCCGCCATCAGCACAGTGGCAGCACTCTGTACTATCCACAAGAAGCACTGCAGCATCTTGCCCAGCCTCTTTCGACAACACCTTCCAAACCTGCAACCTCTACCACCTCGAGGGACAAGAACAGCATATACATGGGAATGACACCGTCTACTAGTTCCCCTCTAAGCTGCACACCATCCTGGATTGGAACTACATTGTCATTCCTTCAGTCACACAGGATCAAAATACTGGAACTCCCTTTCTAAAAGCACTGTGGGGCAGTGGTTCAAGAAGGCAATTCACCATCACTTTCTCATAAGCAACAAATGTTGAACTTGCCATTGATGTCCACATCCCATGAATAATGGAAAAGGGGAGATTTAATAGAGATGTTCACAATCATAAAAGGTTTGATGGGTAAATAAGGGGAAGCTAAGTTGAATGATGGAAGGATTGGTAGCCATAGGACATAGCTTTAAAGTAATTAGAAAAAGAACCATAGACAAGCTAAGCAGTTTTTTTCATTCTTTCATGTGATGTGGATGTCACTGGCAAGGCCAGAACTTGTCACCCATTCCTAATTGTCCTTGAGAAGGTGGTGCTGAGCCACCTTCTTGAACCACTGTAGTCCATCTGGTGTGGGTACACCCTCCATGCTGATAGGGAGGCTGTTCCAATATGTTGATACAGCAACGGTGAAAGAACAGTGAATAGTTCCAAGTTAGGATGGTGTGTGGTTTGAAGGTGGTAGGTTCCCATATTTCTGTTGCCCTTGTTCTTCTAGGTGGTAGAGGTTGCAGGTTTGCATGGTGCTGCAGTGCAGCTTGTATATAGCACAAACTGCTGCCACTGTGTGTTGGTGTTGGAGGGAGTGAATATTTAAGTTGGTTGATGGGTGCCAATCAAATGGGCTGCTTTGTCCTGGATGGTGTCAAACTTCTTGAGTGTTGTTGGAGCTGCACTCATCCAGGCAAGTGGAGAGTATTCCATCACACTCCTGACTTGTGCCTTGTAGATGGTGGATAGGCTTTGGGGAGTCAGGAGGTGAGTTATTCACCGCAGGATTCCTAGCCTCTGACCAGCTCTTGTAGCCACAGTATTCATATGGCTAGTCCAGTTCAGTTTCTGGTCAATGGTAACCCCCAGGATATTGGTAGTGGTAATGTCAGGATGTTAGTAATGGTAATGCCATTAAATGTCAAGGGCTGATGGTTGGACCCTCTCTTGTTAGAGATGGTCATTGCCTGGCACTTGTGTGGCGCAAATGTTACTTGCCACTTGTCAACCCAAGCTTGGATATTGTCCAGGTCTTGCTGCATTTGGACATGGACTGCTTCAGTCCCTGAGGAGTTGTGAATGGTCCTGAACATTGTGCAAGCATTAGCGAACATCCCCACTTCTGACATTATGATGGAGGGATTTTTATTTATGCAGTGAGTTATTATGATCTGGAGAGCACTGCCTAAATGGATGGTGGAAGCATGTTCAATGGTAACATTCATAGGGAGTTGGATAAATACCTGAAGGGGAAAACTTAATAGAGGAAAGAGCAAGGTCGTGGGATTAATTGGACAGCTATTTCAAAGAGCCAGCACAGACACAATGGACCAAGTGGCCTCCTTACATGCTGTATCATTTAATGTTTCGAGTCCGTATGACTCTTCAACAGAACTAAGGAAAAAAAAACAAAGGTGAAATATAAGCTGGATTAAGGAGGGGGGGGGGTGTGGGACAAGTAGAGCTGGATAGAGGGCCAGTGATAGGTGGAGATTGCCAAAAGATGTCATAGACAAAAGGACAAAGAGGTGTTGAAGGTAGTGATATTAGCTAAGGAATGTGCTTGTAGGTGACATTAAGGGTAGAAAGCAGGACAAGCAAGGTACAGATAGCCCTAGTGGGGGTGGGGTGGGGGGAAGGGATTGAAATAGGCTAAAAGTTAGAGACAAAACAATGGATGGAAATACATTTAAAAATAATGGAAATAGGTGGGAAAAGAAAAATCTATATAAATTATTGGAAAAAAGGGGGATCGGAAAGGGGGTGGGGATGGAAGAGAGAGTTCATGATCTAAAGTTGTTGAACTCAATATTCAGTCTGGAAGGCTGCAAAGTGACTAGTCGGAAGATAAGGTGCTGTTCCTCCAGTTTGTGTTGAGCTTCACTGGAACATTGCAGCAGGCCAAGGACGGTCATGTGGGCATGAGACCAGGGTAGAGTGTTGAAATGGCAAGCGACAGGGAGGGCTGGGTCATGCTTGCGGACAGAACAAAGGTGTTCCGCAAAGTGGTCACCCAGTCTGCGTTTGGTCTTTCCAATGTAGAGGAAACCACATTGGGAGCAACGAATGCAGTAGACTAAATTAAGGGAAGTGCAAGTGAAATGCTGCTTCACTTGAAAGGAATGTTTGGGCCCTTGGACAGTGAGGAGAGGAGAAGTAAAGGGGCAGGTGTTGCACCTTCTGCAGTTGGTGCCATGGGAGGGGGTTGAGGTGTAGGGGGTGATGGAGGAGTGGACCAGGGTGTCCCGGAGGGAACGATCCCTATGGAATGCCACCAGGGGGGGTGAAGGGAAGATGTGTTTGGTAGTGGCATCATGCTGGAGTTTGCGGAAATGGCGGAGGATGATCCTTTGAATGCGGAGGCTGGTGGGGTGATAAGTGAGGACAAGGGGGACCCTATCATGGATATGGGAGGGAGAGGAAGGTGTGAGGGCAACACTTTACACTTGAAACAAAAACAATAAGTGCTGGAAAAATTCAGCAGGTCTGACAGCGTCTGTGGAGAGAAAGACAGAGTTAACGTTTCGAGTCCGTACGACTCCTTCAGGACTACAGAAAAGTCTACTTGATCATCTATAAGTAAGCTTTGTCTTGTCGATAAGATATTTGGACCAATGAAGTGTAGATTAACAGTGCCTCGAGATGCAACCAAAATATCAGCACCGTCCCTTTGTGCCCATGCAATTTGTGTTGTGCTTAGTTTCTGACACCAGGCGGATTACGTTGAAAGCTATACATGGAGGTTTCCTGACAAGGGATCCGAAGCTGGGAACTCAAGCGTATCCTGAAGGATTACTTGCGATCGAATGACGAAGGAGTTATCTGAATCCAACAGGCAGTGCAGGAGTACAACCCTGCCCTTGCTCTCCCTGTTTTATTTCGAGATTATTCAGAGATAGAATCAAGATTTTAGAGGCGGAAGGGCGACGTAATACTATTTACGAACAATCAGCTTTCAACCCAGTTTACAATGTAAATTCCAGTCTTACTGCGAAACTCTTGCTTTCAGCCTTCAAGAATGAACTTCACGAAAACATGCTGGCAAGTGCGAAATGCTTGGTTGGGGAGAAATTGGGGTATTTGGAAATACTTGGAAGCAGAGCAAACAGGACAGCCGTGTAGGATTGGAAGTTGTGAATTGTTTTCATTGAGCGTGCAGGCTGATAGCCGGGACACACACTAGAGAGCAGCAGAGAGAGAGAGCGAGCGAGACTGGTGCTGAGATAGAGAGATAAAGAGAGAGAGAGAGCCGGGTCAGCCGTTCAGAGACCCAGTCTGACGAAAGTGTAAGCGGAGGAGAAGGCGATGGCTGGGTCGGGGGAGAGGAGCAGCCAGCAGCCGCTGGAGGAGTGCCTGGAAGCGGCAGTGCAGGTGGCGCTGGAAGCCGGCCAGGTGAGTGAGCGATCCCGGAGGTGGGGAGTGATCCTAAGTCAACGTGAGAGAGGGCTGAGTAGATCAAGAGCTGACAGCGCCTCTGTGGTGATAATTCTCCTGACCCCCTATCCAGGCCGATCAGCAGGGCAAGCAGGAGATGTCGCCTTGGCTGCTCAGTGTTTTTCTAATATATTGGCACTTTGAGTCCTGCTGCTTTGGGACGGGTCGAAACCACTCTTTCTAAATTTGCTTTGTGGGGTTGGGGGGCGGGGGGGGGGGGTGCAGGATCTGGTCTGTCTAGTTACTTTATGTTAAAGATCGGGCCACGCTCAGAAATGAAATAAAGCGCCAGTGTTGGCCTCTGGCCAGTTTTCGGGTCGGCTGGTTGCTTAATTTAAAATCAGAACTCGGTTTTTAGCACGAAAAAGTATGGCATGTGTAACCGACTGTTAGGCCAAGAAAAGGGGGATGGGGAGCTTGGTCAAGGATGTAGAATTCGTACAGCAGCGAGATCTGGAATTCAGTCCAGTCCAGTCCCGGTACTGTTGGGGCGGGGGCTGGTCATGTTGATGATGATGGTTCTGTAAATCTTCAGTGCCCGTCTCGTAAGATCTGCAGCCGACCCTCGCGTCTGCGTTTCTCGTGGATATATATTGCAGATTATTTCAACAGGAGGCAGAACTGCCAGGTTTGAAAGGAAACTGGATGCGACAACCTAGCTCCAGGTTTAGCGGACCCACATCCCATCCCCCCCCCACCCCCTCTCCTCCCATCCTACCCCGGTCTGAGCTCGAGTGCTGCGTGAATGTCAGCAAGTCCTTAAGGTTAAACTGCACAAGCCCTTATATAGTTTGTGCAGGAGAGATGTAGCGTCCCGCTGCAGTCACACCAGTGACGTTTTATAAAGCGGTCGTATAAATGTTCGAGGGTGAAGTGTGGAAGGAGATTAGACCACACTTGGGGGAGCAGCGTGTCGTTTTGCTCTCCAATGTTATAGAGAGGATATATGAAAGTGCAAAATAAATTGGTGAAGACGACGTCAGAACTGAAGGGTTATCGCCACCAGCGAAGACTGAACAGCCACTTTAGAGAAGGCTGAGGGAGGGAGGACCTGATAGAGGCCTCCAAGGTGATGACAGAGGTCGACAGAGAGAGAAAATGTTTCCACTTGGGAATGCCTCCAACAGCTATAAATATAAGATGGCCACCACTAAATCCAGTATTGAGTTCAGGAGAGTGGTTAGATTATCGAATTTGCCACCACCTAGGAGTAATTGAGGTGAATAACACCAATGTATTTGAGGGGAAGCTAGATAAGTTCATGAGGCAGGAAGGAATAGAGGTTATGCTGACAGTGTGCCAAAGTAGGGTGGAAAGAGGCTTGTGTGGAGCATAAACCTTTATTTCTCTGTAAACGATTTGACATTGAACCCATCCACTCAAATTTACACTTTCTTCTCTGGACTTGCTCTGTTTATTTACCAATTATTTAATCTGATTGGTTAAGGAGATACATAGTTGCTTAGTCCTGTTTTCCCAGGCCCTGCACCAAATGCTGAGTTTCTTTTACTGTATATCTAGCATCTTCAGCAACTTGCCAATCAAAAATTTTAAAAATCTCGGCACGCCCAGTAAAGATATGTCAATGTGCTGTGACAATAACTGGATACGAACCCCCTTATGAATTTACATCTGCTATTGTCTAGGTATTTACTGAAACTGAAATTAAATAGTCCCCCTCCCCCACTGACTCAGTGCCTGTGAACTCAAAAAGAGAGGTGCGGAGAAACTAATTCATCACAAGCAGGTGTGAACAGCCACCATTCATTGTGTAGCAATGACTTCTAACTTTGAATCATTGACGATTGAAATGGATTTCAGATAACAAATTTTATTACTCCAAAACCAGCCAGAAACGAGGCAGTCTGCAGACCAGTAGGACACGAGGGACCATTCCTACAGCAAGAAGACAGAACTCTGCCTAACAGCCAGTCAGCTGAGGTGCTAATTTGTCTTTAGCTTCAAAGATTCATCTCTACAGAAATTTGGCCATGATGTCATACACATCTTGTTCCAGAAACTTTCAGTCTCCATTAGAGAGCCCATCCAGGCGTGCAATGCTTGTGCCTTAAAATGACTGATTTAAACACATGCTTTTTTTGATCTTATTATTGTTATGTTAATAACATAACTGCAGGCTTCATCTCTAGAAGTCATCTTTTTTTGTGTGTGTGTTTGCATGCTTGAGGGAGTGAGTGTTTTTTGTGTTTACATTTCAGGGTGATGTGTAAATAAACGTTTATCTTTTCTTATTTAAAGTTACCAGAACGCCTGTTTCATGTCTACTATTAAAGGACACAGCACTCAAAGGGTTTTAAAACACTTCCTCGAAATACACATCTTGTTGCGAACAACTGAGAGGTGAGGGAAAAGGGAATAAGTTATCCCACCACAACCTCCCTCCCACCCAAAACTAATAACACACACCATTAGATTCATTCCTACAGCAAATTATAGACCAATATTTTCTGACAGATAACAAGCAACTGCAATGGCCCAGATTTTGCTGCAGCATGGCATCTCCTGTTAATTCGCTTTTCCCTTCCATATTTAGGTTTTTAAAACTTTTTACAAGGAAATCGCTGAAAGTGCAAACTGATAATGACATAGTGAGGATTGTGAAATTAACAGCACAAGGATAGATAAGGAAGTGTAAATTAGATGTGAATTCAATGTCAAAGCAGGTACAGAAGAGAAGTAGAGGGAAAGAAGGATTCTATTGGGGCAGGAGAAGAGAGAGAGGGAAAGTATTTTTTATTTAACATTGTAGGTTTAATAATCTCCAACTGCCATTAAGACCTGACAGAATGAGAGTCCACACTTATGAGTTTTCCATGCCAGGGAGGTTGACTAATGGTAATTAACACTTATCACATCATTAAAAGGGTACTTAGACTGAAGTGGACAAGACTTAACTTTCTGTGATGAGATTATATCTACCAAGCAAATGCAGCAACTTCACGCTGTTCAACACATGTCAGTGGTGAGTCAGACAGTGAGATCCCTTTGTGAAGCTAATGGTGGAGGGGTGCATCTCAGATAGAAACTTCTGGCTTTCCATGTTTAACCGTGCATCTGTCCTCGCCTGAAGCCACTTTAACATTTGTGCATAAGTAACAGCAGTTGCCGTTAGCCCCACTGTCACTTTTCAACAAATTATGACCCATTATTCTTACAGTAGCTTCATGAAGATCCACTACTTTACATCTCTGTTTCCCTCTTTGATTGTTCCATGGGTTTTTGACATGGAGGGATCTACATGCATTCCAGCATGGGTACCATTGAACCATAGAAAAGTTACAGCACAGAAGGAGGCCATTTGGCCCATCTTGTCCATGCCAGCATGGGTAGGTTCATTTCAATAGAGCAGGCATTTCAAACAAGACTGGGAACCAGTCAAGAACTACCTTACTCCAGGAAAAGACCTGTCCCAGCTGGCAACCTAATGTACCCATAAAAAATATATTCCATATGAGAATCTTCAGAGATGGGGGAGGAGTGAAATAGGAGGAAAGTTGTAAATGTAACAATGTAACAGCGAAAGAAAGTGTCTACAACAATGTTCATATATTATCTTTGTTTGTAGATAATTAGAGAAGCGTTAAGGATTGAAAAGCGAGTGCAGACAAAATCCTCGGCAGCAGACCTTGTAACTGAAACAGACCAGCTCGTTGAAAATCTAATCATCTCGACTCTAAGCAAAAAGTTTCCTTCACACAGGTAAGTGGTTTTGAATGGCAGCCATATGCTCCACGGATGTTATAATTTAATTTTTTTTTTGCCCTTTCCCACTTTAGATGGAGATCATTTGTTCCTACCAATGAAGATTAACATTCACTGACCAATAGCCTGCCTTTATCCATAGAAATAAGTGGTTGGTAAATTTGAAAATAGCTGAGATAATTACTAATATCTAATTGCTGTGCCTCATTTCATTGTTTCTAGCTCATATTTGATGGCTATAATGAGCCCAATGAACAGACTTGGTGAAAACGAGTTAGTTGAAGGGGTTGCAATATGAGGTGTTTTTGCATGGTAAAAGTGCAAGCAATTGGGAAGTGTGACATTGACTCCCTGTGAGCTGCAACTAGGAATGGGCCTAAGCACTTTGTTCAGGTAACATGGAAAAACACTTTTTTACATAGGGATTGTCCCCAGATTTGTCAGCTCTGCATCTGGGAACCAATGCCGGTTGGAAAAGAAAATAAGAAGACAAGAAATAGGAATGGGAGTAGGCCATACGGTCCCTCCAACCTGCTCCACCATTCAGTAAGATCAAGGAATGTCTTGCTGCAATTATACAGGGCCTTGGTGAGACCACACCTGGAATATTGTGTGCAGTTTTGGTCTCCTTATCTGAGGAAGGATGTTCTTGCTATAGAGGGAGTGCAGTGAAGGTTTACCAAACTGATTCCTGGGATGGCGGGACTGACATATGAGGAGAGATTGAGTCGGTTAGGATTATGTTCGCTGGAGTTCAGAAGAATGAGGGGGGATCTCACAGAAACCTATAAAATTCTAACAGAACTAGACAGGGTAGATGCAGGAAGGATATTCCCAATGGTAGGGGAGTCCAGAACAGTCTGAGGATACGGGGTAGACCATTTAGGACTGAGATGAGAAATTTCTTCACCCAGAGAATTCGCTACCACAGAAAGTAGTTGAGGCCAAAACATTGTATGTTTTCAAGAAGGAGTTAGATATAGCTCTTGGGGCGAAAGGGCTAAAAGGATTTGGGGAGAAAGCAGGAGCAGGCTGTTGAGTTGGATGATCAGCCAAAACCATAATGAATGGCGGAGCAGGCTCGAAGGGCCGAATGGCCTATTCCTGCTCCTAGTTTCTATGTTTCTATTTCAGATCTGTTTGCCATTTCACTTGATTCCTTTACTGTCCAAAAATCTATTGATCACAGTTTTGAAAAAAATCCATATATATGTGGGGAGGTGATGGTGTAGTGTAGTGGTATTGTCACTGGGCTCATAACCCAGAGATCCAGGGTAATTCTCTGGGACCTGGGTTCAAATCCCACCATGGCAAGAAATGAAATTTTAATTTAATAAAAATCTGGAATTAAAAGTCTTATGATAACCCCAAAACCATTGCCAATTATCACAAAAACCCATCTAGTTCACTAATGTCCTTTAGGGAAGGAAATCTGCTGTCTTAACCTGGTCTGGCCTGCATGTGACTCCAGACCCACAGCAATGTGGTTGACCCTCAAATGCCCTCTGAACAAGGGCAATTAGGGACGGGCAATAAATGCTGACCTAGCCGGAGATGCCCACATCCCACGAATCAATTAAAAAAAAATCAAGACTGAACATCCACAGCTATCAATTCCAGGCAATTCCAAAGATTCACAACCACCTTAGTGAAGAAATTTCTCTTCGTCTGAGTCCTAAATGGTTGGCCCCTTATCCTGAGCCTATGATCCCTGGCTCTAGACTCTCCGTGCAGGGGAAACAACCTCTCGGCATCTACCCTGTCCAGCCCTCTCAGATAAATGTTAAATGTTGTGTTTATATATTTCAGTGTTGCCTATAAAGTCATGCCATAACTAAATGAGGCAATGCTATTGTTTCTGGGACACTAAGATTACCCCGTATTAAACAACAGTGTCTGATGGCAGAGGCCGCTGCTAACCCCGATTAGCCTGGCTACTGCAGCCGTGAGCTGTCATCCGATGTGCACAGGAGTGTGGCGTGTTTTGTTTCTCAACCAGTGCTGGCCTTTTTGGAGCTTCTCCCAACATGGGGATTCGGCTCACAACCAGATAGAGAAAAGTGTAAGTGGGACTTTTGAGCGAGGCACCAAGCTTTCACTTCCTGTTTCAGTGCTACTCTTGGAGGCGCACAAATAGAACAAATCCCTGAGCAGCAGTAGCATCACTGTACTGTGGGAAATCTTCCACTGGATGTGGTTTTGCTTACATATGTGACAAGTGAGTTAGCGGTAGAGCAGGTGGGACAGATGTATTCATTCACTGGCACTCTACAATCGTGTCATTTTAAGTTTGCCTTCTTGTCTTAAGTGTTCTGCACAAAATGAAAGTTTTTCTTGAAGCAGCTTTTTTGTTAAATGATCTGACATTTATAGATTCTAATTCTTCCGGTGTGTAATGCTGTGTGCTCTCATATGCCCTTTCATTCTCAAGCATCATGTCTGGATATGGGCGGTGCTAACAAGGACATTTATTGCCCTTCCCTTGTTGCCCCTGAGAAGGTGGTATTGAGCCTTCCCTTTCAAGCATGGCAACCCATGTGAAGAAAGTGCTTGCACAATGCTGTTATACACATTAGAAGAGTTTAAAATGGATGACAGCGAATCAGCAGCCTGTTTCACATCCCTCCCCATTGATATTTTCAGTCCCTTCAATAGAATAAAAAGGTGGGAGAAATATGAAACTATCCCAATGTATAAAACTCATATATTTTGTTATCATTCTGCTATTATGGATCGTAAATTCATGGTTTTCTATATGGTTTTCACAAACTGGTTATATTTTTTGGAAGGTATTTCATTTTCCACGCTTTTCCCCTGTGGTTTTATGACAAACATTGTCCTTTGCCACAAGTGTGGGCAGAGCATTACCTGCGTCCCAAGCTGCAATGTCACCAACTGCAATGAGGTGACTAAGAAAAGTCCATTGTGACTCACTGTAATATTCTAGTTTCTCTGGCCTGTGTTTAGCATCTATTCTAGACAACATGACTTGGTGCAGTGCATTGAAACTTCACTATATTTGACATATTGAATCAACTCCTACTCCTTTGTCAGGACTTCAACATTCCCAACTGCTATATCCATCTCTCTTCCCTCCATCCTACAACAGATACTCAAAAACCAATCCTGTTGACATCTAGTCATTGATATTGTCTTTCCTCATACTCTTGCATCATGATTGTGCCTGGCATTATGAGGGGGCCCAGGCCTTCACAAGTTTCACAGTAATACCTGATCTACAGACTGCCGTAATTTTAGACTATAATCAAAGCTACGTGATTCCATAATTTTTTTCAATTTAATTTTTAATATTTAGCCTAAAATGACATTTAATTAGAAGCAGAATTTCCAGCAAAATGTCTATCTCTTGAGATGGTCAGTTGTTTCCCTTTTGAGGAATTGTGCATGTTAGATGGGAGTTAGTGGTTGAAGTGAGACTCACTGTTCCAATGATGAATGCCACAAACCTAAAACTATTCATTTCTTGAAAGGAAATTGGATCCTGAAACATAGTTGGAAGTAAGTAATTCAAACAAAATTGTCTGAGTGGTATAAGCCAAGTTTGGACTCATAATTTCCCCAAGCGATTGATATCTGATCTTGCTAATAGAGTCAATTAATAGATACTTCTACTAGAGGAACAAAATATGATGGTGCAGGTGCCTCAGAAAATACAGCTCCCACCCTCGCTGTCCCTCCACCCAAAGGTCTAGTTTCAAAGCACCGCAAGCTATTCTTACTCTCAAAATAATGCATGCCTGTGTGATATACAGAGAGGGAAACAAAACAATTAATTTGTGGGTAAATGCAAACTACTGGTTAGGCATGTTACTGAGCCATTCAGAGAAAACCCTAGGTTTAAGTTACAGTCCTTGCCACGTTAGCTGATCTAAGTCAGAGCAGTAATTGGAGTGCTTCACCTGACCTCAATTTCTTGGGCTGGGGAGAGAAAATCCGCAAAGGTTTTCATTGCAGACTATCATCGGTGACCCCTGTTGACAAGTGTTTGTGGTAGAAGAGAATTGAGCCTTTCTGTGATGTCCCGTTTATTTTAAAGCCACCCATTGTACAGGCCCTTGTACAATTGAAGACTTGGTTAAAGTGTCAGATGACTGCCATATCTCAGCAGGACTCTGCATCTTTAGGAAAGAGAGTTTATGGAAATAAAGGTTTAGGTAAAAGCCAAAACTAATCAGTTTTAGAATACTGAGTCCTGCAATATGCAGAATGAATCGTCGGTAAATGAATCAGTCAGTTTTGGATTTTTAATTCAGTCAGAAATCTGTCTTTTAAAAGGTGGTTATTTGGATTTGAGTTTGGTTGTGTTCGTGTTCAAGTCATTGTTTTCTATTTTTAAAAAATACCTTTATGGGTAAATATATTATTGATAGGCATAATAGGCTTTGCTTCATAATAGCCCAGATATGATATATATCTCTAAACTCCTAAGTTTTTCCGAATCTATTCACAGTTAGTATAAATGTTTTATTGGGAATTAGATTAATATCAACTAACAAGGTCTTACTGCAGGACGTTGTATGTTGCTGCTGGTGCTTTATTTATATATTTGTTGGGATGTGTGTGGTGATGATACAGTTAATGCAGTGCATGCAGGTACAGCAGGCAGTAAAGAAGACAAATGGTATGTTGACCTTCATAGGGAGAGGATTCGAGTACTGGAGCTGTCTTGCTGCAAGTATATAGGGCCTTGGTGAGACCACACTTGGAATATTGTGTGCAGTTTTGGTCTCCTTATCGGAGGATGTTCTTGCTATAGATGGAGTGCAGTGAAGGTTTACCAGACTGATTCCTGGGATGGCGGGACTGACATATGAGGAGAGATTGAGTCGGTTAAGATTATATTCACTGGAGTTCAGAAGAATGAGGGGGGATCTCATAGAAACCTGTAAAATTCTAACAGGACTAGACAGGGTAGATGCAGGAAGGATGTTCCCGATGGTGGGGGAGTCCAGAACCAGGGGTCATAGTCTGAGGATACGGGGTAGACCATTTAGGACTGAGATGAGGAGAAATTTCTTCACCCAGAGAGTGGTGAGCCTGTGGAATTCGCCAGCACAGAAGGTAGTTGAGGCCAAAACATTGCATGTTTTCAAGAAGGAGTTAGATATAGCTCTTGGGGTGAAAGGGATCAAAGGATATGGGGAGAATGTGGGAGCAGGCTATTGAGTTGAATGATCAGCCATGATCATAATGAATGGCAGAGCAGGCTCAAAGGGCCGAATGGCCTACTCCTATTTTCAACGTTTCTATGTTTTACAACTGAATGGCTGCTTCTATCATAACCAAGGGCACAAAGATTCGGTTTATTGAAGGGCATTAGTGAACTAGTTTGTGTTTTTTACACCAATTTGTGAACATTCATGTTGACTTATTACATAAAACATAAAAAATTTATGGCACAGAAGGAGGCCATTTGGCCCATCGTGCCTGTGCTGGCCAAAAGAGAGTGATCCAGCCGCATGCCACTTTCCAGCTCTTGGTCTGTAGTCTTGTAGGCTACAGTACTTCAGGAGCATATCCAAGTATTTTTTAAAATGCAGTGAGAGTTCCTGCCTTTATCAGCCTTTCAGGCAGTAAGTTCCAGACCCCGAACGGCCTTTGGGTAAAAGAAAAAAAATTCTCCTAATTTCCTCTCTAATTCTTCCTTAAATTTATGGTCCATTGTTATTGACCTACTAAGGGAAATAGGTCCTTCCTATCCACTTTAATAGGCCCCTCATAATTGTGTGCACCTCAATTAAATCTCCCATTAGCCTTCTCTGTTCCAAAGAAAATAACCTTAGCCTATCCAGTCTTTCTGCATTGTTTACCTCCGCTATACCCTCTCTAGTGATCTCACATCCTTCCTGCAATACGGTGACCAGAACTGTGTGCAGTAGTCCAGCTGCAGCTTCTATGCCTTGGTTAATAAAGGAAAATATCCTGTTTGCCTTTAAACCCACCTTATCTACCTGTCCAGTTACCTTCAGGGATCTGTGGAGAAACACTCCAAGGTCCCGCTGCTCCTCCACACTTCTGAGTATCCTACTATTTATTGTATATTTCGCTGCCTTTTTTCCCCTCCCAACTATATTACTTCACGTTTCTCCGGATTGAATCCCTTTTGCTACTTTTCTATTCACCTGACCTTTTTTGATATCCTTTTGGAGTCTACAGTTTTCTTCTTGCAATAATTGGTTGTGTGGTTGATGGTCAGCTGCAATATATATCACTGCAAAAAGCAAGGGTCCTAGTACTGAGCCTTGTAGAACCCCAATGGAAACAGCCTTCCAGTCATCGAAACACCTATTGCCTGCCTCTGAGCCAGCTTTGGAATCAATTTGCCACTTTCATTTGGATCCCATGAACCTTAATCTTTTGACCAGTCTGCCCTGTGGAACTTTGTCAAAAGCCTTGCTAAAATCCACGTGGACTATTCTGCTGCTGGCCTACAACTACCAGATTTATTGAATTAATTTTCATATCCTAACAGTGGGATTTTGAACTCCGGTAGCAATATGGGTCAACAGCAGGTAAATTAAGTTGAGTTATAGATAATCCATAACTGAATGGCAAGACAGATTGACGTAGCTGAATAGGACATTTCTGTGCCTAGAACCAGGACACTTGCCCAACCTGCTGTCCTATCAGTACGTGAACAAAATGTTTGAATTTGCTTAGTGTAAAAGGGAAGGAATTTTGTTTACTGTATATTTACTGGAAGTTATGTAATTTGGTCATGAGATGTTTTTATGGCCAGTAGAAGTAGTGGTAGAATGACTGCCCTCTTTTCCCACTCCTTGTTTGACCACAAAGCACACTTGCCAATTCAGTGAGTGTTTAACTTTTCTGTGATGTGACTGTAAAATACGGATACAGGTTTTCATGTAAGTTTTTTACAAGGAAAGAGAATAATGTTTATTGTACTTAACACCCGATCTTAATAAAATGCTCCAGCTCTCTTTCTCATGTGTATTCAAGAGTTCATGCACACACAAGTAAATTACAAAGTGGGAGGAAAGATTTGGCAGTTTTTAAAATTCAAAAAGTCAGATCTTTATGATTCAGTAGATTGCTGCCTTGGATGGTTTCAGACTGGGTCCAGTGATCTTTCTAAATTCTGTCTAAAGTCGATTTAAAGATGTTGATTGATGGTTTCTGTTTGGTTCCTGGAGTGAACAACTGCTGAGTTGGTTTTTAGATGCTGCCCACAGCTTATAACAGGTCAAACAACAGGCAGGGCTCAAGCTTGCAGGATTAGTAAAGAGAGAGAGAAAGAATGCCCACTCGTGGATTACATTCGTCAACACCTCTCCTCCTTCTGTTCTCTGGCCTGGAGAAAAACAATTTTGTAAACACAAAATGGGTTAGTTGATCATCACATGATTCCCCCCCACCAACTGACCAGTTACCCAAACATGATCACAGCAAGTTGATCCCAAGCCCATGGTTTAGACATGATTAGATTATGGCTGGACAAGTTCCTTTCTCATTAAGGGTCTGTTGTCCAAACTGATTGCATCCAATGGCTTGTTTCCCACCCAGTTGAATACATAGGTACTGTCCGAATGGTTTGTGAATAGGTCAGGAGATGGGGTCGTTCATTTTCCTCTAAGGTCTTTGATGGGTTCTTCTAGACAGCTTAACGCTGTTTTTAATGGTTTTAGAACTTTTAAAATACAGTTATGAAAATATTCAGCCATTTTAGCTTCCGTTTTAAGTCATTGAAATGCTGTTGTTCAGTCTTTTAAAACACAACCTGTGGTTTCACCCCAGTAAATAGACATTTTTGATATTAAGCATGGCTATGTAACATTAAATGAGCATTTTGACAAAAATGATAAATATGAGAAAGGAAACATTGTGCTTCTGTACATTCCAAAAACTGAGTTAATATTTTTAGAGGAAATAAGTTTTCAGTTTGGTGCTGCAGATATGTCACTGTGACTTAACAATATGCAGCTCTTGACCAAAGAGGTTAAATTAAATAATCAATTTCATCCCTGCCCCAGTGTCTTTAATCTGAATGTTTTATGTATCTTTCCCTGTCATTAATCAATGCCAATTTGTGTTGTAAAACATTTACTCATACAGAGGCCACAAAATTAGGAAGTTGCGTTTTTAATTAAACTTCCTGTAGGCATTAGTGGCATTTCTGAATCCTCGCTCTAAAAACCCAATTACAGATTTTTTTCCTTTCCTCTGTGAGTATTTAGAATCTTTTCCTCTACCCCACTCCAAGCTTTTGGCTCCTTGATCGTGGGATTCTGCTGCTGAACATTGCTGTGGCCTTATGATTTAATTAGGAAGAAAATTACTTCATTCCCCCTTCTCAAACCAGCTTCAGCTCCACATCCACGTTTGGGACCCATGTGGTGAAGCAGAAATCCGTATCCTTGCGTGACACGCTTACACCAGTAGATATGCAGCCATAGAAGATACTTGCAAAGATTGTGTAATACTGAGGTTAAGTACTCACTGGAAAAACAGTATAACCTACTTCATTATATAAACAAGATAGTGAATATAGTGAGGCCGTCTTTGAAGAATGTACAGTTGGTGAAATATTGCTGGTGTTGGTGCATTGCTTCAGAAGTGACAGTACAAATTCAGAGGTACGTCCTGACTGACATCAAAAGGGAGCGGTGTAAGCCTCCTTGCATGCAATGTTATTGCAACACATTGTCCTCATATCTTATGGAGTTGATCTTCATTATGGTATTAAGCTGAATTGAAAAAAAACTAATGAACTGTCTGAACATTTTATAAACAGAAGAAGAGTTTATAGTGAGTTAGAATGTGCCCAAAACAAAAACAATCAGGAAACTTTCAGGTGCTGTTTTAGTGAGTGTCCAGTCAAATACCTGTAAGTAACCGATTGAAAATGACTTTGGAAAACCATACTGAGCCATGCAACAGTTTAATTGGTGTACACGAGTCAGTTTCTTAGTAAGTTAAATACTTTTGACATGAACAATTTAAAATGTGCCTACATGTGCATGTGTGCCTAGGAAAACAAGCGCAAATTGAAATGACCGAACCGGTGGGATTGACGGAATCTCACAATTTCGAACTGGTGGAATGGGGGTGCGGGTGGGGGTGTGATGACCAGTTTTGTGTGTGAGGCCTGATCCAGCAAATTAAATCTTAAATCAGTGGAAAATACAAACGTACGTGGATTTGGACATAACTCACTTGCATTTAAAATGCCCCAGTCTTTTGCACTGATTCAGACGATTCCTCCCAGATTGCACTGATTGGCCTAAACCAACAGGAGTTGAACTCCAAAACAAAACCAGAATTACCTGGAAAAACTCAGCAGGTCTGGCAGCATCGGCGGAGAAGAAAAGAGTTGACGTTTCGAGTCCTCTTGACCCTTCAACAGAACTGAGTGAATATTAGAAGAGGGGTGAAATATAAGCTGGTTTAAGGTGGGGGTGGAGGGGGGTGGTGGTTGTAGGGACAAGCAAGCAGTGATAGGAGCAGATCATCAAAAGATGTCACAGACAAAGGAATAAAGAAGTGTTGAAGGTGGTGATATTATCTAAATGAATGTGCTAATTAAGAATGGATGGCAGGGCACTCAAGGTACAGCTCTAGTGGGGCTGGGGTGGAAAGATTAGCAGGGCATACAAGATTTAAAAATAATGGAAATAGGTGGGAAAAGAAAAATCTATATAAATTATTGGAAAAAACAAAAGGAAGGGGGAAGAAACGGAAAGGGGGTGGGGATGGATGAGGGAGTTCAAAATCTAAAGTTGTTGAATTCAATATTCAGCCCAGAAGGCTGTAAAGTGCCTAGTTGAAAGATGAGGTGCTGTTCCTCCAGTTTGCGTTGGGCTTCACTAGAACAATGCAGCAAGCCAGGGACAGACTTGTAGGCAAGAGAGCAGGGTGGAGTGTTAAAATGGCAAGCGACAGGCAGGTTTG
Source organism: Carcharodon carcharias (assembly GCF_017639515.1). NCBI lineage: Eukaryota > Metazoa > Chordata > Chondrichthyes > Lamniformes > Lamnidae > Carcharodon > Carcharodon carcharias. Next base: position 175,351,333 of record NC_054472.1, read on the forward strand.
GGTCTTTCTTGCGGATAGACCGCAGGTGTTCTGCAAAGCGGTCGCGCAGTTTACGTTTGGTCTCTCCAATGTAGAGGAGACCACATTGGGAGCAACGAATGCAGTAGACTAAGTTGGGGGAAATGCAAGTGAAATGCTGCTTCACTTGAAAGGAGTGTTTGGGCCCTTGGACGGTGAGGAGAGAGGAAGTGAAGGGGCAGGTGTTGCATCTTTTGCGTGGGCGTGGGGTGGTGCCATAGGTAGGGGTTGAGGAGTAGGGGGTGATGGAAGTGTGGACCAGGCTATCCCGGAGGGAACGATCCCTACGGAATGCCACCGGGGGGGGGTGAAGGGAAGATGTGTTTGGTGGTGGCATCATGCTGGAGTTGGCGGAAATGGCGGAGGATGATCCTTTGAATGCGGATGCTGGTGGGGTGATAAGTGAGGACAAGGGGGACCCTATCATATTTCTGGGAGGGAGAAGAAGGCGTGAGGGCGGATGCGCGGGAGATGGGCCGGACACAGTTGAGGGCCCTGTCAATGACCGTGGGTGGTAAACCTCAGTTAAGCAAGAAGGAGGACATGTCAGAGGAACTGTTTTTGAAGGTAGCATCATCAGAACAGATGCGACAGAGGCGAAAGAACGGAGAGAATGGGATGGAGTCCTTACAGGAAGCGGGGTGTGAGGAGCTGTAGTCGAGGTAGCTGTGGGAGTCGGTAGGCTTGTAATGGATATTGGTGGACAGTCTATCACCAGAAATTGAAACAGAGAGGTCAATGAAGGGAAGGGAAGTGTCAGAGATGGACCATGTGAAAATGATGGAGGGGTGGAGATTGGAAGCAAAATTAATAAATTTTTCCACTATATATATAGAAGTTGAGCTCTATTGTATTTGGAAGATGTGGACACTGCTGATAGGACTTTTCAAAACATTTAAAACTGATAGGAAGTGTTGGAAGGGCAGAACTCAACAACTAGAGAATGTGAATGCAAAGCTATTTGCTGCAAAATGATCTTGTACTTATCTGCGTCTTGGAGTAATAGCTACAGTATAAGCACAGTCCCAATGTGTTTTCCTCCCTTGCAATCTATATTATTTAGTTTACCTTCATTACAAATGAATCATATTAATAACATTAGGTGGGGGTTGCTGGGCTCTACAGAGTTACACTTGAATATTTCTGGCTTAATTATTGGGATGCAGCCTTGTTTAAAAATACCAGGGAAACTGCATTGCTCATTTCCTGTTCTTATTTAGGAACTCTGTCATGTTTTAACTTCAATATTGAATACTTGTATCATCCTGCTACAGTACAGTTTTATATTAAGCTGAGCCAGATCAAAATTTATATGGCTACGTGAAAGAAATAATTATGTAATAAAATAATTAAAAATTTTAGTTTGACTTGAATTATCGATTTGGTGACTAAGAAACTGTGGTACATACAGGCCAGGATTTTTTATTTGGCATGCAGGGTTGGGCCTGACACGCTGATGCACAGCGATGTGGGGCGTGTGTCCTGATGTCATCGTGATGTTTCGATCGGCCAGCGCGTGCTGGAGTCGGCTGCATGCCCACCGATAACTGATAGGCCTATTAAGGCCATTAACGAATTAATTAATGCCATTGGCGGGCAGGCAAAAAGGCCAAGCAGCCTTCAGGTTTTTTTAGGAAACCTCATCCATGAGCGAGATGAGGATTCCTAAAGCTTTTACTACTTAAATAAAAACTTTATATGAAAAATAAAAACATGTCCCATCTCATTAAATTTTTAATTTCTGTCGGTGTTTTTACAAACCACTTCAATCTCCCTGAGGCACAGAGCTGCTCTTTTGCACACAGGCATGAAACAGCGCTGGCCCCGACTTTCCCTCCTCACCCCCTGTTGAGCACGACTTCACACGTATTACGCTGGGCGGGCCTTAAATGGCCCACCCCCTGTAAAATGGCGGCGCAGAGCCGATTACGGGCAGCATTCGGCTCTGCCACTGGCCCACCTGCTCCCGCTGAGCCAGTCAATGTGGGAAAAGTTCTGGCCGTAGTTTGTAGTTAAATAATATTGTGTATAGCTGAATGAATATATATAATGTAATGCGTGATTGGCTTTCCTTTAATTGAATCAAGTTTGTTGTTGCAGATTTATTGGTGAAGAATCAGTTGCAGCTGGTGAAAAGTGCATTCTGACCGATGATCCCACTTGGATAATAGACCCCATCGATGGAACATGTAACTTTGTACACGGGTATAATCTGTGCTTCAAAAGATTATTTCCAGCCCTTCTCAAAGAAACCAGCCACCTTGTATACAAAACTGGATTATGAATGCATGCTTAAGTATTACACAGGAATACAAGCTTAGTGTTCTTGTTGTCCTTTGCTGTTGAAAATATTTGCTTTTCAATGTGTAAAACAACAAGTGCTGGCAAATTTTTAAGGGGTAGTTTTTTTGACCCCCTGAAAGAGGAAAATGGTGGCACAGTGGTAACATCACTGGACTGCTAATCCAGATGCCTAGGCTAATGCTCTGGGAATGTGGATTCAAATCTGAAATAGAAAGCTAGTCTCAGTGATGGTGACCATCAAACTATCATCAATTGTCATAAAATCCCATCTGGTTCACTAACGCCCTTTAGGGAAGGAAATCTGCCATCCTGGCCTAAATGTGACTCCAGACCCACAGCAATTTGGTTGACTCTTAATTGCCCTCTGAAGTGGCCTAGCAAGCCACTCAGTTCAAGGACAGTTAGGAATGGGCAACAAACACTAGCCCTGCCAACGATACCCACATCTCATGAAAGAATTAAAAAAATATATATATATAAAGACTAAAATCACTGCTAAACTTGGTAGATATTGATACAGCAGCATATTTCGTATGGAAAGGGTAACATCCATAACAATTTCTCTGTAACTTTAGTAACAGAGATTGGGAGTGGCAGTGGCAGTGTGGTCAATCCTAAGGAAGGCAGTACAGGTTCTGACTCTTAAAGAAGAAAGTAACTCTTTAATATGTAGCTGCTGATAACGATGTGTATATACATTGGAGCTGCCTTCTCCTTTAACAAGGGTATAGGCTTCGTGAGTAATTATTACACCAATTACTATTTGTGAATTCTTGAACAAAACAAGGAAGAATGTCATGTCAAATACAGGAAGTTGATTCCACAGAGGTTATGAAGAAATAATTGCAACACTGAGTGAGAAAAGAAAATGCTTCTATTTATATAGCACCCTTCATAACCATAGGGTATTCCAAACCACTTTACAGCCAATGAAGTAATTTAAATGTGTTGTCACTGTTACATCATATGAAATGTGGCAGCCAGTTTGTGCACAATGAGGCCCCATGAATAGCAATGTGGTGATGACTAGATTATGTGTTTTGTGATGTTGGTTAAGGGATAAATATTGTCCAGGACATCGGGGAGAACTCCTGCTCTTCGAAATAGTGCCAAAGGATCTTTAATGCCTACCTGAGTGGGCAGTTAGGCCTCGATTTAATGTCTCATCCAGAAGACAGAGCCTCAGACAGTGCAGCATTCCCTTGGCACTCCATTGGAGTGACAGCGTAGAATTTGTGCTCAAGTGTCTGGAGTGGGACTTGAACCTTTGACTTACTGACTTAGGGGGTGAGATTGCTACCAACTAAGCCACAGCTGACATAATATGAAAGGTGCGAGGATTGAATTTTTATGCAGCTAATTACTATGAAACAAGTTTGGGCATTTTAAAGCTGCATGTTCTTGCAGCGTTGTTGGTGGCTGTTTAATTTCACAGCAAAAAAGCCAGCATTTTCTCATTTTCTATTGAGATGAATTTCATAACCTAAGTAACAGTTGGATTTCCTCATTAGGTCAAACAATTGCTTTTCCTCTCTTTTAATTTCTAGAGTAACATTGTTATATCAACCAGAATTATGACACTGACTTCTCTTTTTTAGAGCACCGGTGGTGGCAGTTTCTATTGGACTTTCTGTCAAAAAAGAGGTAAAGAATATTGTGTGATGAACTGGCCTTCTGCCTTGACTGCATCTCAATTTCATCAGTTTCCTCCCCCTCCCCAATTTCCTCCTCTCTTTAAGAAATTAACTCTTTCCTGGGCTACAATTCCAGATTCACAGCCTTCCTGCCCCAAATAAACTGTGAGAACGGATGGCGAGTGTCGCTAAGTTATTTGACAAGCCTGATTTGAAAACTTGCCTTCCATCCATCTCATATGTTTATTGGAAAAGCAATGAGGAGCAGATAGCTGTCCCCCCTCTAGGTCAGAGGCACTGAGGCTAATTGTGGCAAGCATCTTCTCAGATCAGCTGAAGCCAACTAACAAAGCAGACCGAGATAATCAAACATGGGACCTTCAGGCACTTGGGAGTGGCATGGGATTTTGAATAAGCATGAAATCATTAAGAGAGTTGGAGCTGCGTCACTTAGAGCTGAGGAATTGGTCTATGGAGGTACATTTTGCAAAATTTAAAATTAAACACTCTTTGCCACAGCTCTCTATTGAGATGGTTGTGGTGGATGCTAGGCTTACAATGGCCGGGATTTTCCGGCTCCGTTGTGGGCGGGACCCCCACGGGCGAGGCAACGCCCCAGCCAGAAGTCCATTGACTTGCGGCGGGACCGGAAGATCCCGGCGGTCGGGCGGTTCGCAAAGTCCCGCCCACGGTGTGTAACTTGAATATTGTGGGCCATGTTGGACTGTTACTGATGGAGTGTGTCAGCTTGAAGTGCTGACCAGTTGAGTTGCAAGGCTTGAGAAGCAACTAACTACACACAAAGGAGAAAAGACCTTTCATGAATTTGTGACCATTGGAATCCAGGGCAACAGTGTTGCAAAGATTAAGATGTGGTTAGCAGCTTCTAGAGCATTTGAGAAGTGTGGAGAAGGAACTGCAAGGGATGGTAACCACAGGCAGGGCCACTGACACTAGACTGCAATTGGTTGCTCAAGAAGAACAGGGAATGGCTAAGAAAGAAGGTGTGCTTGTAGTTGCATAGGACTACATAGTTATAGGGATTAATAGCAACTTTGGAAGCTTGTGTGGGAAGTGACAGGGTTTGGCACAGGAATAAATGGGTGGGTAAAATTGATACCAAGAAGGCGAGAAATCGAGTTTATACCTCATGTGAGAACCAGTCACATAGGTTAAGTGCAGAATAGAGACCCCACAAAGGGAATTTCAAAAGCTAAGAGAAAGATTGGTTAAAAATGACTTCCAGTAATCTCGCCCCCCTGTCGTGCGCTAAATCTAATGTTTAGGCAGTTCAGTGTGTGGCTGAATGCATGGTGTAAGAATAAGAATAAGGGTGGAAGCCCCTAGACCACGTAAAATCTATAGTCAAATCCTTGTCCCACTGTTTACACTGAGAAAGCACCTTTATAATTAATAAATTGGGAAGGATTTATCCAAAGGAATGGAGCAAGCGATGACAGCGTGGATTGGGAATGGTAGCATAGTGGTTATGTTGCTGGACTAGTAATCCAGCAGGTTTTTGACTAATGATCCAGATACATTAATTCAAATCTCACCATGGCAGCTAGGGAATTCAAACCCTGTTAATTAAATGTGTGGGAGGAAAAGTTAGTGTCAGTAATGGTGACTGTAAAGCTATTGGAATGTGGTAAAAACCCAACTGCTTCCCTCTAGGAAGGAAATGTGCTGTCCTCTGCCAGCCTGGCCTGTGTGTGACTTAGAAATGTGTATGATTTTTGACGTTCCTCTGAAACGATCTAGCAAGCCACTCAGTTTTTGTTGCAAGTCTCAGTCTGCGTTATTTGTCAAGAAGGCAGCTCACCGCCAACTTTTTGGGGTAATTACGATGGGCACTAAATTCTGGCCTTACCAGTGACACCTACATCTTGGTAATTCATTATTTTTAAAATGGGAAGGTGCCAGGTGACGACAGCAAAGGCATGATCTAAGATGTATATCTCTGAACATTGGGAGAAATAATGTAGATTAGAAGTGATGCTAAGGGAGGTAATATCAATTGGGCCTTCTGAAACTTTATTTATTCATTCTCGACATGTGCTCATCACTGGCTGGGCCAGCATTTATTGCCCATCCCTAATTGTCCTTGAGAAGGTGGTGGTGAGCTGCTTTCTTGAACCGCTGCAGTCCATGTGGTCTAGCAAGCCATTCAGTGCGGTTAGGAAGGGAGTTCCAGGATTTCGACCCAGCGACAGTGAAGGAACGGCGATATATTTCCAAGTCAGGATGGTAAGTGACTTGGAGGGGAACCTCCAGGTGGTGGTGTTCCCATCTATCTGCTGCCCTTGTCCTTCTAGGTGGTAGTGGTCATAGGTTTGGAAGGTGCTGACTAAAGAGCCTTGGTGAATTCCTGCAGTGCATTTTGTAGATGGTACACACTACTGCTACTGTGTGTCAGTATTGGAGGGAGTGAATGTTTGTGGATGTGGTGCCAATCAAGTGGGCTGCTTTGACCTGGACGGTGTCCAGCTTCTTGAGTGTTTTGGGAGCTGCACTCACCCAGGCAAGTGGGGAGTATTCCATCACACTCCTGACTTGGCCTTGTAGATGGTAGACAGGCTTTGGGGAGTCAGGAGGTGAGTTACTCATCGCACGATTCCTAGCCTCTGACCTGCTCCTGTAGCCACTATTTATGTGGCTAGTCCAGTTCAGTTTCTGGTCAATGGTAGCCCCCAGTTGATGGTGGGGGATTCAGTGATGGTAATGCCATTGAATATCAAGGGGCGAAGGTTGGATTCTCTTTTGTTGGAGATGGTCATTGCCTGATACTTGTGCATTGCGAATGTTACTTGCCACTTGTCAGCCCAAGCCTGGATATTGTCCAGGTCTTGCTGCATTTGGACATGGACTGCTTCAGTATCTGAGGAGTCACAAATGGTGCTGAACATTGTGCAATCATCAGCGAACATCTCCACTTCTGACCTTATGATGGAAGGAAGGTCATTGATAAAGCAGCTGAAGATGGTTGGGCCGAGGACACTACCCTGAAGAAGTCCTGCAGTGATGTCCTGGAGCTGAGATGACTGGCCTCCAACAACCACAACTATTTTCCTTTGTGCTAGGTATGACTCCAATTAGCGAAGAGTTTTCCGCCTGATTCCCAAAACTCCAGTTTTGCTAGGGCTCCTTGATGCCACACTCTGTCAAATGCTGCCTTGATGTCAAGGGCAGTCACTCTCACCTCATCTCCTCGAGTTCAGCTCTCTCACCCATGTTTGAACCAAGCTTGTGATGAGGTCAGGAGCTGAGTGGCCCTGGCGGAACCCAAACTGGACATCAGTGAGCAGGTTATTGCTATGAAAGTGCCATTTGGTAACACTGTTGATAACCCCTTCCATTACTTTACTGATGATTGAGAGTAGACTGATGGGGCGGTAATTGGCTGGGTTGGATTTGTCCTGTTTTTTGTGTACAGGACATACTTGGGCAATTTTCCACATTGCCAGCTAGATGCCAGTGTTGTAGCTGTACTGGAACAGCTCGGCCAGGGGCGCGTCAAGTTCTGGAGCACAAGCCTTCAGTGCCATTGCCGGAATATTGTCAGGGCCCATAGCCTTTGCAGTGACTAGTACCATCAAGTGGAGTGAATCGATTTGGCTGAAGACTGGCATCTGTGATGCTGGGGACTTCCGGAGGAGGTCTTAAGGGAAGAGACTAGGAATGAAGAATTGAACTGCAGGGTTATACATGCATCAGATAGGATAGAACAGGAATGAATCGGGATGAGGTGATATTGCTTTTAAGTGAAAGTTTAAACTTGGCTCAGAGAAAAGAACTAGGCGTCAGAACAGAGTCTGTTTGCAGGAATTTAGGAAACAAGAGAGTTGGAGGAATATGTTGCTCGTCACTGTAAATTGGAAATATACAATTGTGGGAGATCATAACAAATATTGCTACATACTAAGTTGTAACTGTGGGACATTTTGATCTTCCTGACACAGACTGAGACGTGCAATAAAACCTGCTTTTATGTAGCGCCATTAATGTAAGAAAAAGGCCCTAAGGAGACATTTGGACAGGTGAGCAAAAGCTTAGTCTAAGTGATGTTATAAGGAGTGTCTTAAACAAGCAGAGAGAGCTAGAGAGGCAGAGAGGCATAGGGAGGGAATTCCAGAGCTTGGTCTAGCAGCTGAAATCACGGCCGCCAGCGGTGGAGTATAGGAACTCGGGATATATAAAAGGCCAGAATTGGAGCAACACCGAGTTCTCGGAGAGTTATAGGACTGGAGAAGGTTACAGAGACAGGGAGGGGCAATTCCACGGAGAGATTTGAACACAAGAATGAGAATTTTAATTTTGAGATGATGGTGGACTGATCCAGTGTAGGTCAGCAAACACAAGTGTTGAAGAACATGATTTGGCACAAGTCAGGATACAGTCAGCAGAGTTTTGAAAAAGTGCGAGATTATGGAGGGTGGAATATGGGAGGCTGGCTAGGAGGTGCATTGCAATAGTCGAGCTTGGATGTAACAGAAATATGGATGACCATGCAGATATTGTGTCTGTGTAAGGTTGTTTCTTGAAGATATTAAAAACTGCTGTGTCATATTTTGCTGATAATGCTCCTGTGAAGCACCTTGGGATATGTTTCCATGTTAAAGATACTATGTAAATGTATATTGTTTATAAATTAGATTTAAAGATAGAAGACTAGAGAGATGAATTGCAGTGTGAAAGGAATAAAACAGGAAGAACTATTTAAAGAGAAGGATCCAGTGGGAAGGTAGGACATTTGAAATGTCTTTTGCATTGTTGCATCCTAAAGCAGGAGGGTAAAACTGGCGTGGAACAAAACAGTGATTGAAAACCTAGGAAAATGCTGTTAATCTTATTCCTTTACAAATCATGTTCATTTTACCCTCTTGTGAATTCTACCCAGCATGAATCGTCTGAATGAGGTGTCTAATCATGAGTTAAAGAAGGAAAGAAAGGCTTGCATTTATATAGCACCTTTCCGCATCACTGGATGTCCCAAAGTGCTTTACAGCCAGTGAAGTACTTTTGAAGTGCAGTCTGCTTTTGTGAGGTTGATGGTTAAATATTGGTGAGGATACCAGGGAGAACGCCCCTTCTCTTCCTCAAAGTAATGCCATGGGATCTATTACCCCCCATCTGAGAGGGCTGATGGGGCATCAGTTTAACCTCTCACCTGAGAGAGGACACTTCTGACAGTGCAGCACTCCCACAGTACTGCACTGGAGTGTCAACCTAGATTGTTGTTCCCAAGTCCTGGAGTGGGGCTTCTGCAACACATCAAGGAAGGGGAATGTTTCCTGGATGCCTTATACCAGGAGGCAGTCACACCACTTAGGATAGGTCAGTGGCCAGGGACAGGGGGGTGTGACTGTGAGTGAGGCAGGTAAGGGGACCCAGAGGGCAGGATTGTGAGCCTCTACAATTGTACAATAAATTTGAGATCCCCTCAGCTTATTTGGATGAGAGTAGGGGCTGTAGGGTGGACGAGCAAACTGGCCATGGCACCGTGGTACATGAAGCCATCCAAGTGGGCGGAGCAAAAAGGAATGTAGTGGCAGTAGTAGTAGTAGGGGAGAGTATAGTAAAGGGGATTGACTGTGTTCTCTGTCTGAGCAAGTCCAGACAGCTTTGTTACCTGCCTGGTGCCAGGGTTCGGGACATCTGCTCAGGGCTGGAGAGGAACTTGCAGTGGGAGGGGGAGGATCCAGTCGTCGTGGTCCGTGTAGCTACCAACGGCATAGACAGGATGAGGAAAGAGGCGCTGTATAGTCAGTATGATGAGCTAGACACCAAGTTAAGAAGCAGAACCTCAAAGGTAATAGTTTCTGGATTATTACCTGAGCCATGTGGAAATTGGCAGAGGACAAATAAGATTACAGAAATTAATGCGTGGCTCAAAGACTGGTGAGGGAGAAGTGGGTTCTGGTTTGTGAGGCGCTGGCGCCAGTACTGGTGAAAGTGTGATCCGTGCTGTTGGGATGGTCTAAACCTGAACCATGCTGGGGCTGGTGTCCTTGGCAGTCATCTAACTAGGGAAGTTGAGAAGGTTTTAAACTGAATAGTAGGTCAAGGGAAGATATGGTAAGCCAAAGAGTAGAGATAAGGCAAGAGTGAAAGTTATTAATATGAGAAATGATAAACAGACTGTGACAGGAGGGGACAGAGAGTACAAATCTAAGAGTAAATCAGCAGATAAGGCTAGATGCTACAAAATAGTAAAAGGACAAACTAAAGGCTCTGTGTCTAAACGCACGTAGCATTCAAAACAAAACAGATGAGCTGAAAGTGCAAATTGAAATAAATAAGTACAATCTGATAGCCATTACAGAGGCCTGGTTACAGGATGACATAGATTGGGACCTGAATATTGAAGGCTACATGACATTTAGGAAGGACAGGAAGTTAGGAAAGGGGTGGCTCTGTTAATTAATGATGGTATTAGCACGTTAGAGAGGGATGACCTTTGTTCAGGAAACCAGGATATAGAAGTGGTTTGGGTTGAGATGAAGAATGATAAAGGCAAGAAGTCACTTGTGGCATTAGTGTACAGGCCCTCTAATTGTAACCACACAGTAGACAGAGTATGAAAAAAGAGATATTGGGAGCTTGCCAGAAAGGTACAGCAATAATCATGGGGGATTTTAATCGACATATAGACTGGAAAAATCAGATGGGCAAAGATAACATAGATGAGTTCACAGAATATTTTCAGGATGGTTTCTTAGAACAGCACATTCTGGTATTGAGCAATGGAAAATGACGCTGGAGAAGTAGTAATGGTGAACAAAGAAATGGTGGAGGAACTGAATAGGTACTTTGCGTCAGTCTTCACGGTGGAAGACAACGAGTAACATACCCAAAGTTCAAGAGAGTCGGGGGGGGCAGAGGTGAATATGGTGGCCATTACCTAGGAGAAGGTGCTAGGTAAACTGAAAGGTCTGATGGTGGATAAATCACCTGGACCAGATGGATTACACCCCAGAGTTCTGAAGGAGATAGCTGAAGAGATAGTGGAGGCGTTAGTGGTGATCTTTCAGGAATCACTGGAGTTAGGGAGGGTCCCAGAGGACTGGAAAATCGCTAATGTAACCCCCCTGTTTAAGAAGGGAATGAGGCAAAAGACGGGAAATTACAGGCCGATTAGCCTGACCTCGGTCGTTGGTAAGATTTTGGAGTCCATTATTAAGGATGCGATTTCAGAATACTTGGAAGTGCATGGTAAAATCGGGCAAAGTCAGCATGGTTTCGTCAAGGGGAGGTCATGCCTGACAAATCTGTTAGAATTCTTTGAGGAGGTAACAAGTAGGTTAGACAAAGGAGAGCCAATAGATGTTATCTACTTGGACTTCCAGAAGGCCTTTAACAAGGTGCCGCACAGGATGCTGCTCAGTAAGATAAGAGCCCATGGTGTTAGAGGCAAGGTACTAGCATGGATAGAAGATTGGCTGTCTGGCAGGAGGCAGAGAGTGGGGATAAGGGGGTCCTTCTCAGGATGCTGGCCGGTGACTAGTGGAGTTCCGCAGGGGTCAGTGTTGGGATAACAACTTTTCACTTTATACATTAATGATCTAGATGAAGGAACTGAGGGTATTCTGGCTAAGTTTGCAGATGATACAAAGATAGGTGGAGGACAGGTAATATTGAGGAGGCAGGGAGGCTGCAGAAGGATTTGGACAGGTTAGGAGAATGGGCAAAGAAGTGGCAGATGGAGTACAACGTGGGGAAGTGTGAGGTCATGCACTTTGGTAGGAAGAATAGAGGCATAGACTATTTTCTAAATGGGGAGAGAATTCAGAAATTTGGAATGCAAAGGGACTTGAGGGTCCTCGTCCAGGATTCTCTTAAGGTTAACTTGCAGGTTGAGTCGATAGTTAGGAAAGCAAATGCAATTATTTTGAGAGGACTAGAATATAAAAGCAGGGATGTGCTGCTGAGGCTTTATCAGGCCTTGGTCAGACCATATTTAGAATATTGTGAGCAATTTTGGGCCCCGTATATCAGGAAGGATGTGCTGGCCCTGGAGAGGGTCCAGAGGAGGTTCACGAGAACGATTCCAGGAATGAAAGGCTTAACATATGAGGAACGTTTGAGGACTCTGGGTCTATACTCGATGGAGTTTAGAAGGATGAGAGGGGAATTTGATTGAAACTTACTGGAGAATACTGAAAGGCCTAGATAGAGTGGACGTGGGGAAGGTGTTTCCATTAGTAGGAGAGACTAGGACCTGAGGGCACAGCCTCAGAGTAAAGGGAAGACCTTTTAGAACAGAGATGAGGAAAAACTTCTTTAGCCAGAGAGTAGTGAATCTATGGAATTCATTGCCACAGAAGGCTGTGGAGGCCAGGTCATTGAGTGTATTTAAGACCGAGATAGATAGGTTCTTGATTGGTAAGGGGATCAAAGTTTACGGGGAAAGGCAGGAGAATGGGGTTGAGAAACTTATCAGCCATGATTGAATGGCGGAGCAGACTCGATGGGCCTAATGGCCTAATTTCTGCTCCTATGTCTTATGGTCTTTTGGAGCAACGAGAAAGGATTAATTGATAACCTCCTAGTGAAGGCACCCCTAGGTAGCAGTGATCATAATATGATTGAATTTTGCATTCGCTTTGAGGGAGAAATGAGTGCATCCAAGACTAGTATTTTAAACTTAAATAAGGGCAATTATGAGGGCATGAATGCAGAGCTAGTTAAAATGAACTGGCAAATGAGGTTAAGGGATAAGTCAATAGAAGTTCAGAGGCAGACATTTAAAAGGATATTTCAGAATGCACAGAATAGATACATTCCAATAAGAAAGAAAAATTCCAAGGGGAGGGCCCATCATCTGTGGTTAACTAAAAAAGTTAAAGATAGTATCAAACTTAAAGAGGAAGCATATAATTGTGCAAAGACAGGTGGCAGGTCAGAAGATTGGAAAGAATATAAAGAACATCAAAGAATGGCAAATAGATTAATAAGAAGGAAAAAATTAGTGCACGAGGGAAAGCTAGCTAGTAATATAAAGACGGATATTAAGAGTTTCTATAGATATTTAAATAAGAAAAGAGTTAACAGAGTGAGCCTTGGCCCTATAGAGAGTGTGTTTGGGGAATTGATAATGGAAAGTAGGGCGATGGAGGATGAATTAAACAGGTATTTTGCTTCGGTATTCACTACAGAGGACACAAGTAACATCCCGGAAATAGCTGTAAATCAGGAAATGCAAGGGAGGGAGGAACTCAGGAAAATTACAATCACAAGGAAGTGGTATTGAGCAAATTGTCAGGGCTTTGGGCTGACAAATTCCCAGGTCCAGATGGGCTTCACTCCAAGTTCTTGAATGAAGTGGCTAGTGAGATAGTTGATGCACTGGTCTTAATTTTCCAATATTCCCTGGATTTGGGGGAGGTTCCATTAGATTGGAAAATAGCTAATATAACTCATTTATTCAAAAAGGGAGGGACACAGAAAGCAGGAAACTACACACCAGTTAGTCTAATATCTGTCATAAGGAAATGTTCAAAACTATTATTAAATAAGTTACAGCAGGGCACTTAGATAAATTCAAGGCAATCAGGCAGAGTCAACATGGTTTTGTAAAAAGAAAATCCTGTTTAATCAATTTATTGGAGAGCTTTGAAGGAGTCACATGTGCTCTGGATAAAGGGTGGATGTGCTGTACTTAGGTTTCTAGAAGGCATTTGATAAAGTGCCACATCAAAGGTTATTACAGAAAATTAAAGCTCATGGTGCAGGGGGTAACATTTTGGTATGGATAGAAAATTGGCTAGCTAACAGGAAGCAGCGAGTTGGCATTAATGGGTCTTTTTCTGGTTGGCATGATGTAATGAGTGGTGTGTCACAGGGATCAGTGCTGGGGCCTCAACTTTTTACAATTATTTAAATGACTTGGATGAAGGGACCGAAGGGATGGTTGCTAAATTTGTTGATGACACGAAGATAGGTAGGAAAGTAAATTGCGAAGAGGATGTAAGCAGGCTGCAAAGTGACAGATAGGTAAGTGAGTGGGCAAAGATTTGGCAAATGGAGTATAATGTGGGCAAATGTGAAATTGTTTATTTTGGCAGGAAGGATAAAAAAGAAGCTTATTATCTAAATGGTGAGAGATTGCAGAGCTCTGAGATTCAGAGGGATCTGGGTGTCCTAGTGCATGAATCACAAAAGGTTAGTATGCAGGCACAGCAGGTAATTAGGAAAGCTAATAGAATGTTATCATTTATCGTCAGGGGAAATGATTACAAAAGTAGGGAGGTTATGTTTCAGTTGTACAGGGCATTGGTGAGACCACATCTGGAGTATTGTGTACAGTACTGGTTTCCTTATTTAAAGAAAGATGCAAATGCATTAGAAGCAGTTCAGGGAAGGTTGACTAGACTAATACCAGGATTGGGTGGGTTGTCTTATGAGAAAAGGCTGGACAGCTTAGGCTTGTATCCACTGGAATTTAGAAGAGTAAGAGGCAACTTAATTGAAACCTTTAAGATCCTGAGGGGTCTTGACAGGGTGGGTGTGGAGAGGATGTTTCCTCTTCTGGGAGAATCTAGAACTAGGGGTCACTGTTTAAAAATAAGGGGTCGCTCATTTAAGTGACCCTCTGAGGGTTGAGAGTCTTTGGAACTCCCTTCCTCAAAAGGTAGTGGAAGCAGAATCTTCGAATATTTTTAAGGCAGAACTAGATAGATTCTTGATTAACAAGAGGGTGAAAGGTTATCGGGATAGGCAGGAATGTTGGATTGAGGTTACATTCAGATCAGCCATGAGCTTATTGAATGGCGGAGCAGGCTCGAGGGCTGAGTGGCCTACTCCTGCTCCTAATTCGTATGTTTGTATGTTAGTATAGAGAATAGTAAGTTAATAGGTGGAGTCGGAGTAAAGGAGGAAATCATGAAGTCTAAATCAGGAAAAATAAAAATACCTGGAAAAACTCAGCAGGTCTGGCAGCATCTGCAGAGAGGAACACAGTTAACGTTTCGAGTCCGTACGACTCTTCAACAGAACTAAGGAAAAATAGAAAAGAGGTGAAATATAAGCTGGTTTAAGGGGGGGGAGGGGGTCGTAGAGTTGGATAGAGGGCCAGTGATCGGTGGAGATAGACAAAAGGACAAAGAGGTGTTGAAGGTGGTGATATTATCTAAGGAATGTGCTAATTAAGGGTAGAAAGCAGGAAAAGCAAGCTATGGCTATCTGTAACAAAAACAAAAACAGAATTACCTGGAAAAACTCAGCAGGTTTGGCAGCATCGGCTGAGAAGAAAAGAGTTGACGTTTCGAGTCCTCATGACCCTTCGACAGAACTTGAGTTCGAGTCCAAGAAAGAGTTGAAATGATGCTGCCAGACCTGCTGAGTTTTTCCAGGTAATTCTGTTTTTGTTTTCATTTTGGATTTCCAGCATCCGCAGTTTTTTTGTTTTTATCTCTATGGCTATCTGTACCTTGCTTGTCCTGCTTTCTACCCTTAATTAGCACATACCTTAGATAATATCACCACCTTCAACACCTCTTTGTCCTTTTGTCTATGACATCTTTTGGCTATCTCCACCTATCACTGGCCCTTTATCCAGCTCTACAACCCCCTCCCCCCTTGAACCAGCTTATATATCACCTCTTTTCTATTTTTCCTTAGTTCTGTTGAAGAGTCATTCGGACTCGAAATGTTAACTGTGTTCCTCTCCGCAGATGCTGCCAGACCGGCTGAGTTTCTCCAGGTATTTTTAGTTTTGTTTTGGATTTCTAGCATCCGCAGTTTTTTGCTTTTATTTAAGTCTAAATCAGGGTTACTGTGCATGTATGTTAAATATTCCTGGGTACAAGGTGTTCAAAAAAGAAAGGGAAAGGAGGAAGGGTGGTGGTAGTGGTTAAGGAGAGCATTGCAATGCTGGAGAAAGAGGATGTCCCAGAGGATTCAAGGACAAAATCAATTTGGCTAAAGCTAAGGAACAAAAAAGGTGCAATTACATTGCTCAGCTTAGCCTAAAGACCGCCAACTAGTGGGAAGGACGTAGAGGAACTAATCTGCAGGGAAATTACAGAGAGATGCAAACATTATAGAGCAGTTATAAGAGGCCTTTAATTACCCAAATGTAGTCTCGGACAGTGATAGTGTGAAGGGTGGAGGGGGCAAGCGTTCCTAGATTGTGTTCAGGAGAATTTTCTACAGCAGTGTGTGTCCAGTTCAACAAGAAACGATGCACTATTGGACCTGGTTCTTAGAAATAAGGTGGGCCAAATAGATCAAGTGTCAGTGAGGGAACATTTAGGAGATCATTGTTTTGTGAGGTTTAGAATGATGGTAGAAAAGGAAAATGTGCAATCCAAGGTAAGAATAATTAACTGGGGAGGAGCTGACTTCAATGGGGCAAGAATGGAGCTGGGCCGCATAGACTGGAACCAAAGGTTGGCAGGAAAATTGTACCTGAACAATTGGCTACCTTCAAAGAAGAAATGGTTCGGGCACAGTCAAGGTATATTCCCTCAAAAGGGAAAGGTAGGGCAAACAAGTCCAGAGCTCCCTGGATGAAATAGGAGATAGTAATTAAGACATAGAAGAAAAAGTGTGCTTGTAATCGGTCTGAGGTAGAAAATATAATTGAGAACCAAGCAGAATGCAAAAGGTTCAGAGGAGAGATGAAAAAGCAAATAAGAAAAGCAAAGAGGGATTATGAGAAAAGACAGGCAGCCAATATAGAGAGGAATCTCAAAGTCTTCTCTAGGCTCATAAATAGTAAAAGGGTGGCAAAAGGACGAGTAGGGCCGATTAGGGGCCAAAAAGGGGATATACGCATGGACCACATAGACTGGAGGCAGGGGGTATGGCTGAGGCGTTAAATGAATATCATGCATCTGTTTTACCAAGGAAGTAGATGCTACCGAGGCCACGGTGAGGGAGGGTGAAATTCTGTCACTAGAAGGGTTCAAAATTGATAAGGAGAAAGTGTTGGATAAACTGTCGGTAACAATAAACTTAACGTTGACAAGACACCAGGACCAGATGAGATGCATCCAAGGATATTGAAGGAATTGAGATTGGAAGTTGCAGGGCCACTGGCCATAATCTTTCAGCTTTCCCTGGACTCAGGGAAGGTGCCAGAGGATTGGAGAATTGCGAACATTACACCCTTGTTCAAAAAAGGTTGTAAGGATAAGCCCAGCAATTACAGACCATTCAGTTTAACTTCAGTGGTGGGGAAGCTTCTATAAACAATTGTTCGGGATAAAATTAGTAATCACATGGAAAAATGCGGATTGATTAGGAAGAGCCAGAATGGATTTCCTATGGGAAAACCACGTTTAACTAACTTGCTGGAATTTATTTGAAGAGGTAACAGGGAAAGTTGATGAGGGTAATGCAGTTGATGTGGTGTTACATGGACTTTCAAAAGGCATTCGATACAGTGCCACATAACAGACTTGTGAGAAAAGTTAAAAACAAAAACAGAATTACCTGGAAAAATTCAGCAGGTCTGGCAGCATCGGCGGAGAAGAAAAGAGTTGACGTTTCGAGTCCTCATGACCCTTCAACAGAACAGGTCATGAGGACTCGAAACGTCAACTCTTTTCTTCTCCGCTGATGCAGCCAGACCTGCTGAGTTTTTCCAGGTAATTCTGTTTTTGTTTTGGATTTCCAGCATCCGCAGTTTTTTGTGAGAAAAGTTATTGCTCATGGAATAAAAGGGACAGTAGCAACGTGGATACAAAATTGGCTGAAAAATAGGAAACAGAGATTAATGGTCAATGGATCTTTTTAGGGCTGGAGGAAGGTTTGTAGTGGAGTTCCCCAGGGGTTGGTATTGGGGCCCTTGCTTTTCCTAATATTTATTAATGATCTAGATCTTGCTGTGCAGGGGACAATTTCAAAGTTTGTTGATGATATGAAACTTGGAAGCATTGTAGACTGTGAGGAGGACAGTGTGGAACTTCAAGAGGACATAGACAAGTAGGTGAAGTGGGCAGATAGGTGGCAGGTGAAGTTCAGTGCGGAGAAGTGCGAGGTGATGCATTTTGGTAGGAAGAACATGGAGAGACAATATAGAATAAGGGTTACAATTCTTAAGTGGGTGCAGGAGTAGAGGGACCTGGGTGTATATGTGATTGATCATTGAAGGTGGCAGGACAGGTGGAGGGAACAGTTAATAAAGCATATACTATCCTAGGCTTTATTAATAGGGTCATAGAATACAAGAGCAGGGAGGTTATGCTGAGCTTATATAAGACACTAGTTAGACCTCAGCTGGAGTATTGTGTACAGTTCTGGGTGCAACACTATAGGAAGGATGTGAATGCATTGGAGAGAGAGCAGAAGAGATTTACAAGAATGGTTCCAGGGATGAGGAACTTCAGTTATGAGGATAGTTTAGAGAGGTTGGGACTGTTCTCCTTGGAGAGGAGACGGCTAAGAGAAGATTTGATAGAGGTGTTCAAAAGCATGAGGGGGCTGGATAGAGTAGATAGGGAGAAGCTATTCCCGCTCGTAAAAGGATTGAGAGTGAGATTTGCAAAAGAAGCAAACGTGATGTGAGAGAAAACATTTTCACACAGCGAGTGATTCGGGTCTGGAAGGCACTACCTGGAAGTGCTATGGAGGCAGCTTCAGTCAAGGCATTCAAAAGGGCATTAGATGATTATTTGAATAGAAACAATATACAATGGTATGGGGAAAAGGCAGGAGAATGGCATTAATTCATAATGCTCATATAGAGAACCGGTGCAGACATGATGGGCAGAATGGCTGTAATAATTCAGTGAACGTGGACTCTGGTGACTACTGTGTAGTGAAGCTTTTTAAAGGCTCCTTCTGCTCCTCCCTGTACAATGCCCTAAGAGTTGGTGACCATGGACTTCCATTGGATTGGTCCATGATTATGTTTGACCAAGTACTGCAGTATGACTGACCAGGAAATTCTCCCACTCTTCCTGCCTGTCATCAGGCATCTTGGAAGGATTTACATGCTGACAATTAACCTGTTTGACCATATTAGACACCTTTAGTGGCCATCCAGACCTGAAGTGGGATGAACCCAGAGCTTCTGGCCCAGAGGTTGGGATGCTGCCTCTGCGTCACAAGACCCCCCCCACCTTTCATTAAGGGCTAGGTCCAAGAGTAAAGTAGTAACTTGCGTTTCTATTATGATCCTTGTGGATATGACAGCTTCTCAGTGAGAAGGCTGGGTGTTGGTCTGAAGTGGAAGATGGAAATGGAAGGGAGTCCTGGATGAAAACAAGATCAGGCAGAAATCCATTCAGAAGGGTTTTCAAAGCAAGGTGGAGATGGGACAATGTAGATGTTTAAGAATTCATGAGAGCCAATCATGGCCCTATGAGAAGAAGTAGAAAATGGATTTTAAAAATAGATTATCGAGCTGATCCTCAGTGGGGAGCTGCATTCATGAGGACGTGATTGGCACATCAAGGTTAAAGTCTTGCCGACCTGCCTTTTGCCTGTCTCCCTCCTTCTGAGTATAGTTTACTGACTGAAAGCACAGGATTGTGGAATCACCTCAATATACTTTTAATGATGGGAAGAGGAATCAAAATTCTATAAGAACAAGGTGCAAAATTAGAAGGCCAAAGGGTAACTTAGAAACAAAAAATTTACTACATAGGAGGCTATTCAGCCCACCTTTGCTGTGCCAGAAGTGCATATTGTGTGTCTGATAAAAGGATTAGAAATTCTCAAAGCCAAGAAGAATTGTTTTGATACCGTACAAAACAAAGAGTTAAGGAGTGGCAGTCCTGGGGGTGAATTTCACTGCACAACACCCCCCCCCCCCACCCCACACACACACACACACAACCCACCCACCCACCCACACGGCCTTGCTGGGTGTGCTTTTGGCAGGGAGTTACATAAAATATGACAGGTGGTTAGCCCACTGCCTTCCTGCCTACCCCGAATCTGTTCCCTATAATACATTGGTTGACAAGTTGTCCTGCTCCCTGGCCTACCCTTAGGCTTCTGAGGCCCTTAATTGCCCAGTTAAGGGGCAATTAAAGACCCAATTCCACCTCCACCACCATAACATGGTTGGCAGTGGAAGGTAGGCGAGAATGGGCAGGCCACTTTTTCGCCAACTGCGGTGTAAAAGCAAGACGGAAAGAGGGTACCTCCTTTGTGGAGTATTGTGTACAGTTCTGGATGCCACACTATAGTAAGGATGTGAGTGCATTGGACAGAGAGCAGACACCTCTCCACAGGATGGTACAAGCCCCACTTTGTATCTCCCTCCCAACTTCCGGCCTCCAAAGTGCAAAACCAACACCCCACCCCACTATCGCCACCACTCTCCCTGCCCAGAAATCCTGGACTTAGCTGAATCTGGAATCCACGCTTTTTTCTCTGTGTTTGCATTCCCAGGTACGCCCGCTACTGAGTCCTGGTATTGCTGGGATGGCAAGAGCTGCCAGCCAGTCAGATTGGCTCGCAGCTCTCAAGAGTGGGACTTCCTTCCATTGAGGGGCGGGAGTCCCACACTGAGTTTGTGAGGGCCACTCCCACAGCGTATTATTGCTGCGGACGGTTTTTTTTAACAGGCGGCCAGTTTGAGACCAACTTTTCTAATGGTGGGAGGCATGCAGAGGGACAGCAATAGACTCCCCCACCGCCATTAAATTCACCCCCTTAATGTCAGCCATGGATTAGTGGTTAGCTTCGGAGTCAGAAGGTTGTGGGCTCATTACCCACTCGGTGAGTTGAGCATCAAATTCAGCCTGACACTTCAGTAATGCTGCACTTTTGGAGGTGCTGTTTTTTCAGATGAGATGTTAAACTGAAGCCCTTTCCTCCCTCTCAGGTGGGCGTATAAGATCCTATGGCACTATTTTGAGGAAGAACAGGGGAAGTCTGCCCGGTATCCTGGCCAATATTCAATCCCTCAACTAACACCTTAAAAACAGATTGGCCAATAGCACATTGCTGTCTCTGGAACCTCACTGTGTAAAAACTGGTTGTCACATTTCCTACAATACAACAGTGACTATAGTGTATATAGTCATTGAGTCATCCCAGCACAGAAGGAGGCTGTTTGACCCATCAAGTTTTTAAAGGCTGGCTGTAAGGTGCTTTGGGATGTCATGAAAGGTGCTATATAAATTCAAATCCTCTTTTTAGCAAGAGCCAGTTCCAAAAGTTTGAGTTGAGAAATATACACAAGTATATATGCGTTCCTAAAGAACTAGCAATGCTGAGAGTTCAGGAGTGGTATTTGAGTTAAAATATCTGCATCTTGTTTCTCTCCTGCCCAAATTTATTAATGTATTTTCTAAAATTTTATTTCTTTTGAGGAGTTTAGTGTTAAATAATGATATTTTTTCTGCCTTCATTCACTTCCAAAAATAATTTTTTCACTCCAAATGACTATGTTGGCTTGCGGTTTACACACACTGCTAAAGCATCATTGTGTCCTGCACTTTTGTGCAAAAACTGCTCACTATTCCAGGATCATGTTGGAATGCAAAGGTAATCCCAGTTGCTCTACTCCAATGCAAAGCATCTTCTTAAATTCCTATCCACTGCCTAGCACTCTGGCTTCTGAGTCACATGATTCTGGATTCAAGTCCCTCTCCAGGACTTGAGCACAAAGATCAAGGTTGACACTCCAGTGCAGTACTGAGGGAGCACTGCACTGTTGAAGGTGTTATCTTTCAGATGAGATGTTAAACCTCGACCTCATCTTCCTGCTCAGGTGGCTGTAAAAGATACCGTGGCACTACTTCAGAGTGTTGTGGCCCCTATTTATCTCTCAATCAAATTCAAAAGAACAGTTTATCTGGTCATTAACACATTGCTGTCTGTGAGAGCCTGCTGTGCAAAAATTGGCTGCCATTTTTCCCACATTACAGCTGTGACTCACTTTTTGAAAAAAAATTGTTCATTGACTATAAAATGCTTTGAGATGCTGGGTGGTTATGAAGAGCACGATATAAATGCAAGCCTTTCTTTCTTTCACTTCTAACAACAAGTGTGAGGAGCTCATGGGCCTTTTTGTCACTAAGATTAAGACCATCTGATCAGTTGCCCTTGCCACTTCCTTCCCTTCCTTTAGCCCACCAGGCAAAACTTCCTTGAAAACTGCCCCCTGCCTTAGCTCTGAACTTGTGTATTTCTCTTGTTTCTCTCCTATCTCCCAGCATCTCCTCCCTGAGTTCACCTTGCCCATGAGATCCATCTCCTGCTCTCTCGACCCTATTCTTACTAAACTACTGTCAATCCATTTTCCCTTCCTGGTCCCCATCTTTGCCGATATTGTTAACGATTCTCTGTCTTCAGGTACTGCCTCCTTTGCTTTAAAACTACTGTCTTCACCCGTCTCCTCAAAAAACCAACCCTTGACCTCATGATCCTTGCAAACAGCAGCCCTGCCTCCAACCCCCCACCCCCACCCTTCTTCCTCAAGTCCTTGAACACATTGTCACTTCCCAAATTCGTGTCCATCCTTCTCGGAACTCCATGTTTGAATTTTGGCCCCACCACAATAACTAAACTAAATATCAAAGTGACAAACTACCCTCGATGTGACTGTGACTAAGGTAAACTATTTCCCCATGTCCTTCTCGACCTACCGGCAGCCCTTGACAGGGTTGACCACACTTTCCTTCTCCAACCATCCAGCTGGGTAGCACTGCACTCACCTGGTTCCATTCCTACGTGTCTAATCATAGCCAGGGAACCGCTTGCAATTGCTTCTCTTCCCATACCCACACTGTTACCTCTGATATCTCCCAAAGATCTCTCCTTGCCCCCCACCTATTTCCCATCTACATGTCACCCTGTCATTCAAAAGTCCAATGTCAGATTCCACATATACACTGATGACATCTAGATCTAGCTAATCACCACTTCTCAGCTTCTCCACGCACCCTAAATTGTCAGTTTGCTTGTCCCACACCCAGTACTGGATGAGCAGAAATTTTCTCCAATTAATTACTGGGAAGACCAAAGCCTTTATCTTCAGGCCCCTGCCACAAATTCCACTCCCTAGCCACTGACTCCATCTCTCTTTCTGGCAATTATCTGAGGCTGAACCAGATTGGCGGTTTCTTTGATCCCGAGCTGAGCTTCTGAGCCCACATTCATGCCATCACTAAGACTGTCTATTTCCACCTCTGTAACATTGCCCAACTTCCACTCCTGCCTCAGCTCATCTACTGCTGAAACCTTCACCCATACCTTTGTTATTTCTAGACATGACTATTCCAACGCACTCCCGGCCGACCCCCCACGTTCTAACCTCCGTCAACTTGAGGTCATCCAAAACTCTGCTGCATGTGTCCTCATTTGCACCTAATCCTGTTGACCCACCCCCCTTGTTACTTACACTAGCTCCCGAGCAAGCGACAGCTTGATTTTAAAATTGTCACCCTTGTTTTCAAATGTCCCCATGGCCTCACCTCTCCCTATCTTTGTAACCTCTTCCAGCCCCACAACCCTCTAGGATATCTGCACCCCTCTAATTCTGGTCTCTTGTGCATCCCCGATTTTGGTCGCTCCAACATGGGTGGGCGTGCTTTCAGTTGCCTGGATCCTAAACTCTGGAATACCCCCCTTAAACCTCTCCACCTCTGTACTGCGCTTTCCTCCTTTGATATACTCCTTAAAAACTACCTCTTTGACCAAGCTTTTGGTCATCTGACTTAATATCTCCTCATGTGGCTCAGACTCATATTTTGTTGTATAATGCTCCTGTGAAGCACCTTGTTATGTTAAAGGTGCTATATAAATACATGTTGTTATTGAAGGACCCCAGGTTGCTGATGACATTATTTTCCCCCATTTCTTTCTCAATAGCTTGAACTTGGTGTAATTTATAGCTGTGTTGAAGAGAAGTTATATACTGGCAGAAAAGGTCATGGAGCATTTTGTAATGGGCAGAAACTTCAGGCATCTAATCAGACAGGTTTGTTAACTTTCTCTGTCTCATATTTTCCGATGTAAATGTGAAATGGCCATTTGAATAGAGTTTGAATTCATGGCACAAGCAAAAGGAAAGCAATTGAATTGCTTTTGACAATGGGTCAGTTATTGGTCATTTCCTCATCCATGTATTTCTTTTCCCACCCCATTCACATGTGCTACTCCCAGATGCTATTGCCTATTCTGCACCATCTTAGTGCATCTCACATCTCCGGGCACTTCACAGGGATGGGTGCAGAAAGATTGGCACAGATAGAAGGAGAGTAAAAAGGTAGGGCGTAGTAACTTAGAGGATTAACATCTGACAGCAGAGTGCAAGAAGAGCAATAAATCCTGAGTTAGAGGAGTGGTGAGTATAGGCTAGAGAGGAGGTCAGTGAACTTGGCAATGACGTGAGTGAAAGGTGTGCAGGTTTTTGTACAACAGCTTGCATCCATATAGCACCTTTAACATTGTAAAATGTCCCAAGACTCTTCATAGAGGCAGTATCCAATTAAATTTGACCTACTGAGCTTTTAGCACAGGCTGCCAAAAACCTGGTCTTTGATGTAAGTTTTAAGGAGAATCTTTAAAGGAGGAGGAATGGCGATATAGTTCCAAGTCAGGATGGTGTGTGGCTTGGAGGGGAACTTGCAGGCAGTGGACCAGGAACATGATGATGGGCGAATGGAACTCGATGCAAGTTAAGATGTGGTAGCAGCGTTTTGGAGGAATTCAAGTTTATGGAGGGCGAACTCTGATTGCAGACAGGATATTGTCCAGAATAAGCAGCGTATGAGTTCAACTAGCCATTAGGAGAATGTAACGTTCACACACACACTGACTTTCCACATTTCAGAGAGAGCAGTGAGGGAATTTTCAATCATGGGAGATTGGTAACTCACTAAATCACGAGCACAGACAAGTGTTATGACATTGTGTGCTGGCAAATTGATGTCTCAAACCACTGCACAACTCAAGATTATGAGTGGAAAGATAAAAGTACGCAGCTATCTCTATAAAGGTAACCGTCAGCAAATGAGGCATTGGAATATGAGACAAAAATCCTGCTGTAGATACTTCTGTGACAAGACAGAAGAGGAAAACAAGTAATATAACTGAGGCTCATAGCTAGGATCACCCATGATAACATTCAGTATTCATTGTTGTAAGATGTCACAGATGCTACTCTGGTAATCCTAGGAGAAGATTTTAAACATTAAAATGCTAAAAATTAAATGACATACAGTTGCAGACAGGAGAGATACAGGCAAATAGTACTTATTTCCTTTCACCACCTATCCATAAGCAGGAGCTATTTTGAATTTTTTAAAAGTATGCTCTGGCGTATTTTTCCCAAACCCTTGGTTTGTGTGACCCAATTTACTAATAACCCACAGCAAAGTTACATTATTATTATTCTCTCTCTCTCTCTCTCACACACATACACACACATTAAAGGGGTGGGAAGGGAATAGAAGAAGGAGTTTTACAACTATGGGTAGTAACAGTGCAACAACCACAGAAATGAATATTAGTCCAATGAGTGATTCTTTCAAGTAGCAGTTCAATTTCAGCTGGCTGAAGAGCAGAGTTGTAGAATTCACTTTACAGTTGGTTCTGACACCACAAGATGAAGTAGGTACACAGAGACTGGGTCGGTCTGCAGGTGATGATAGGAAATCTTCCAGCAGAGACAGGCTCGAGGAGTAGGCTGTTGTTCTGCCTGGAGGGCTGCTTCTTGGTGGTTCACCAGTTGGATGTTAAACAACAGACTACTTCTGAGATTGAAGATGTAATGTTAAAACTGTCCAGAAAGGCCAGAGGGTTGAGTCATGTGACATGTCGCATTAATGGTTAATTGTGGCTCAACAACCAGTTTCTGTGCTTCTGGCCAGAGTTCCATTGTTCCTCCTTAGGAGAGAGACAAGATGGTTATTAGCATCTCTTCCAATATAATGGGTTTCGATCTCTCTCTTTTGTGATAGTTCTGGCTGGGGAGCCGGTTTGCCTGCGCTTCCTCTGCTTTCGATGATTGCAAGGGGTTTGTACAATGAGGCATGAGATTCCAATGGCTGAGGGAAGAATTCTTTTATTCTTGTAACTCCTGGTGGTATCCCCCAGAACAAAGGGCTAACCCCGTGATCATGTGACTCCTTTTTGGTTTAGCAGAAAATCCATTAAAAGAGAAATCAAATAAAATATTGAACATAGAATGCTGGATTTCTTTTCATGTCGTAGGAACCCAACACATACTCAGAATCTACAGAACAGGAACAAGCCACTCAGCCCAACTGGTGTATTCTGGTCTTTATAGCCCATACTAGCCCCTGCCCGCTCTAACTGCCTCTTTTCACTATCTATATCTCTCGCAATCATAATCTCAAACTTTGTTTTCACTACTGTATAGATGCTCATCCATGCCTACTTGACTTGGCTCATCTCAATTAGTACATTTATTGTGTTTTTTCTGATTAACATAGCCACACCACCATGGTATAGCCCACACTATTTAACTGCCAATCTTGTCTGCGACCATGTTTCCATTATCCCTGTTATATCCATATTGTCACTTGAGATTATCAACACTAACTCCCACATTTTGTTTTTGCTTTGCTGTAGATTGGTAGACGGGCAATTTAATATGGCCTTATTTTTCATCATTCCCGCTCTTTTATGTCAGGCACTTTTATTGTTTTTCTTTATTTGTTCCATGTAGATTAGGCCAAGTAAAGAAATGTAGACTTTCTTCCCTGAAGGACCAGAAATAAAAATAGAAAATGCTCAGCAGGTCAGGAAGCAACTGTGGAGGGAGAAACAGAATTGATGTTTCAGGTCAATGACCTTTCTTAGTGAATCAGATGGGTTTTTACGAGAATCCATTAGTTTCATGATTATTATTATTGAGACTAGCATTTTATTCTGGATTTATTAACTAATAGAATTTAAATTCTCCCAGCTGCCTTAATGGGATTTGAAGTTATGTCTCTGGAATCTTAGTCCAGTGACATAGTTGCTATGCTACCACCTCCTTTTAATCTAAACTCCGATAACCTTTCTGTTCCCTGAATATTTGTTATCTTTATCTCTTTTTCTAATCTTTGCTGTCAATATTTCTTCTTGTCATTGGTTTGCTTGCAATTCCATTGAATTCTACACACCCCAACCCCCTCAACTCCTTACTAGTTTAAAGTACTTTCGACAATCCAATTTCAGCTAGGACCTTGTTCCGAGCATTGTTCAGGTGCAGCCTGTCTAAACTGTATAGCTCCTTCCTGTCTGCTGGGGGTGCACACAGGAAGATCCCGTCTGTGTTGGGAAATGCCCTTGTCAGGTCCTTAAGTTGTGTAATTGGCTTGTTGGAGTGGGTTGGCAATTTTCTTTGCCACCGTCTCCTGGGCAAGACCCTTGGAGGTGGGAATCCAACCCCATTATCCAATCCCATCTCAGTGGGGCCGAGAAATTTCAGTCCCACATAATTTTTTAGTACAGCATTTATTTCTTCTAGTGTTAATAGATCTGCCGTTTCTGGGGATTGGTTAGCTAGATAGCTAAAGTATGAAGCAGAGCGACATCAACAGAGCAGGTTCAATGTACTGGCTTTGGTGATTCATGGAGGCATGATTTCTTGCCTTGTCCAACACTTCATGTGGAATGGGGCCCCTCAAATGTGAACTTGCGCACTTTGGCAGGAAGAACAGAAAAACAGCACATTATCTAAAAGGAGAGAGGTTGCAGAACTGTACGGGACAGAGGGATCTGGGTGTCCTGGTACATGAATCACAAAGTATACTAGTACAGCAAGTGATTAGGAAGGCAAATGGAATGTATTGCAAAGGTAATGGAATATTTTGGGGATGTTTTGCTATAGTTCAGAGACCTCACATAGAATCACTGAATCTCACAGTGCAGAAGAGGCCCTTTGGCCCTTCAAGTCTGCACCGACACGTGAGAAACACCTGACCTACCTACCTAATCCCATTTACCAGCACTTGGCCCATAGCCTTGAATGTTATAACGTGCCAAGTGCTCATCCAGGTACTTTTTAAAGGATGTGAGGCAACCCGAATCCATCACCCTCCCAGGCAGCGCATTCCAGACCGTTACCACCCTCTGGGTAAAAAAGTTTTTACTCACATCCCCTCTAAACCTCCTGCCCCTCACCTTGAACTTGTGTCCTCTCATGACTGACCCTTCAACTAAGGGGAACAGTTGCTCCCTATCCACCCTGCCCAAGCCCCCTCATAATCTTGTACACCTCGATCATGTCGGCCCCTCAATCTTCTCTGCTCCATTGAAAGCAACCACTCTTCATAACTTAAATGTTTCAGCCCAGGCAACATCCTGGTGAATCTCCTCTGCACCCCCTCCAGTGCACTCACATCCTTCCTATAATGTGGTGACCAGAACTGCACACAGTACTCCAGCTGCGGCCTCACCAAGGTTCTATACAACTCCAACATGACCTCCCTACTTTTGTAATCAATGCCTCGATTGATAAAAGCAAGTGTCCCATATGCCTTTTTCACCACCCCACTAACGTGCCCCTCTGCCTTCAGAGATCTATGGACACAGAACTTCCTGGTGTCATGCCGTCCATTAAATACTTCCTTGTCAAAGTACCCCTTCCACAGTGT
The DNA here is from genome assembly GCF_017639515.1 of Carcharodon carcharias. Lineage (NCBI taxonomy): Eukaryota > Metazoa > Chordata > Chondrichthyes > Lamniformes > Lamnidae > Carcharodon > Carcharodon carcharias. Next base: position 175,379,807 of record NC_054472.1, read on the forward strand.
ATCACCTCACATTTTTCAGGGTTAAATTTCATCTGCCACTTATCTGCCCATTTGACCATCCCGTCAATCTCTTCCTGTAGCCCAAGACACTCAACCTCACTGTTAACCACCCGGCCAATCTTTGTGTCATCCGCAAACTTACTAATCCTACCCCCCACATAGTCATCTATGTCGTTTATATAAATGACGAATAATAGGGGACCGAGCACAGATCCCTGTGGTACGCCACTGGACACTGGCTTCCAGTCACTAAAGCATCCTTCTGTCATCACCCTCTGCCTTCTACAACTAAGCCAATTTTGAATCCATCTTATCAAATTACCCTGTATCCCATGTGCATTTGCCTTCTTTATAAGTCTCCCATGTGGGACCTTGTCAAAGGCTTTGATGAAATCCATATAAACCACATCAACTGCACTACCCTCATCTACACACCTGGTCACCTCCTCAAAAAGTTCAATCAAATTTGTTAGGCATGAACTCCCTCTGACAAAGTCATACTGACTATCCCTTACCTCCATCTGAAAAACCATGCTGACTATCCTATAGAGTACTGTGTACAATTTTGGTCTCCTTATTTAAAAAAGCATGTAATTGCATTAGAAGGGTTCAGAGAAAGTTCACTCGACTGATTCCTGGGATGAGGGGGTTAGCTTAAGAGGAAAAGTTGGACAGGCTGGGCCTGTATCCATTGGAGTTAAGAAGAATGAGAGGCAATCTTGTTGAAACATATAAGGTCCTGAGGGGGCTTGACAAGGTAGATGCTGAGAGGATATTTTCCCTTGAGGGAGAGCCTAGAACTAGGGCACACAGTTTAAAAATAAGGGGTCTCCCATTTAAGATGGAGATGAGGAGAAATTTCTTTCTCTGAGGATCGTGAGTTCCCCAAAGAGCGGTAGGTTCATTGAATATTTTTGAGGCAGAAGTAGATAGATTTTTGACTAACAAGGGAGTCAAAGGTTATTGAGACTAGGCAGGAAAGCAGCGTTGAGGCCACAGTCAGATCAGCCATGATCTTTTTGAACAGTGGAGCAGGCTCGAAGGGCCGAACAGCCGTACTCCTAATTCGTATCTTCGTATGTATTGCCCTTTTGTATTAACTTGTTTAAATTTAAACAGTCCTTAATCTATTATGAATCTAACTATTGAAGTGTTAATAAGTCACTGAACAATTGGCTTTTAGTTCTCGGACTCTGATGCTTCCTCTGCCTCCGCTATGAAGTCAAAATGTCAAATCCTTCCCACGGTTTGTTTCAGTGCTGTCACTGCTCTGTTTTCCAACAGCATTCTAAACTGTCTTTTTTTTTATTCCTAAGTGGAATCTGGGCATTGCAGGCCAGACCAGCATTTATTGCCCATTCCCAATTGCCCTAAGAAGAAAGCGGTGGTGGTGAGCCACCTTCTTGAACCGCTGCAGTCCATGTGGTGTAAGTACACTCACAGGGCAATTACAGAGTTACAGGGTTTTGAGCCATCGATGGTGAAAGAACGGCAATATAGTTCCAAGTCAGGATGGTGTGTAGCTTGCAGGTGGTGGTGTTCCCATGAATCTGTTGCCATTGGATATTCTAATTGGCAGAGGTCACAGATTGGGAAGGTGTTGTCCAAGGAGCCTTGGGGAGTTGCTGCAGTGCATCTTGTAGATGGTACACACTGCTGCCACTGTGTGTTGGTAATGGAGGGAGTGAATGTTTAAGGTGATGGTTGGAGTACCAGTCAGGTGGGCTGCTTTGTCTCAGATGGGATTGAGCATTTAGAGTGTTGTTAGAGCTGCAGGCAAGTGGAGAGTATCCCATCACACTCCTGACATGTGCCTTGTAGATGATGGATTGGCTTTGGGAGGTCAGGTGAGTTGCTTTCTGTTGAATATCCAGCCTCTGACCTGCTCTTGTAGCTCAGTATTTATGTGGCTGGTCTGGTTCAGTTTCCAGTCAGTAGTGGCCCTCACTGCACCCCGGCCCCAGGATGTTGATAGTGGGGAATTCAGCAATGATAATAAGGGTTGTTGCTATGATTCTCCCTTGTTGGAGATGGGCACTGCCTGACACCTGTATGAGATGAATTTTACTTATTTGCCCAAACCCCAATCCAGGCACAGACTGCTTCAGCATCTGAGGAATTGCAAATCTTCAAGGCCTTTTTTCTTCACTAGGTGAGAAAATCATCTAGTAGTATATTGTTGAGGTCTTACAATGGAAAAAGACGTCAGCTGCCTCACGAGCTAACACTTCTAACTTGTGATGTTAACAGGATCGGGACCCCTATTCTCATAAGGAGGTTCACTGCTGTGGGTGGGGAGGGTCTGAACTAAATTGGCAGGAGGACGGCAGTAGAAAAGAGGGATAAGGTGCAAAAGGGAGTAAATATGTTGGATACTGCTAGAGAAGGAAGTAGTACCATATAATATAGGAGGAGACTAAGAAGGACTACGAGGAGAACAAAGGTTTCCATGTATGTAAACGCTCAAAGTGGTGAATAAATTTGGTGAGCTACAATCATAAGTAACAGTGTGGGAATATGATGTAGCGGTAATAATGGAAATGTGGCTTGAAAAATGGTGAGCTGGATGCTTAATATTCAAGGATACAAAGTGTTCATAAAATACAGTATAGGGAAGGGAAAATGGGAGGCGGGTGGAAGCACTAAATAGGGAAGGCATTGTGGTGTTGGAAGGAAGGGTGTCCTTGATGGGGCAAGGACAGAATCCATTTGCTTAGAATTGAGAAACAAAAAGGATATGATTACTCTACTGTGGATATTCTATAGGCCTCCAAATAGTGTGAGAAAGAGAGGGAGAGAGATAGAGGAAATCACAAGAGATGTGCATGAACTACAGAGTGGTAATACTGGGGGACTTAAGTTACCCAATTGGATAGTGTTAGAGTGAAGGATAAAGAGAGAGAGGAATTTCTGAAATGTGTTCAAGGAGAACTTCCTTGATCTGTATGTTCTCGGTCCAATTAGGAAAGAAGCATTGCTGGATCCGGTGCTGGGGAAAGAGATGGGCCAAGTGGACCAAGTGTCCATGGGAGAACACTTTGATAAAGGTGATCATTACATCATAGGGTTTAATTAGCAATGGAAAAGAGCAAGGAAAAATCTACAGTGGGATGTCCAAACTGGAAGAAGGCTAACATCAATGAGAAAAGAGAGGGTCTAGCCCAGGTAAAATGGAACCAAAGATTGACAGGAAAAACTGTAACAGAACAATGGGTGATTATTTAAGGAGGAGATGTTTTGGGTAAAGACTAGGGCCAAAGGTAGAGGAAGCAAAATCAATATTCCTTGAATGATGAGGGAGGTAGAGAATATGATGAAGCAAAAAAGAGGGTGTATGATGCATTCTTCAATTAAGAACATGGCCAAATACAATAAATGGAGAGGGGACATGAAAAGACATTTAAGACCGGCAAAGAGAGAATATGAGAATAGAATGGTAGTTAAAATAACAGGGAGTCCAAAAGTCTTTTACCAGCATGTAAATAGTAAGTGGGTAATAATAGGTGGAGTGTGTGCTGTTAGGGACAAAGAGGCTTAGAGATGTAAGGCAGGGCTAGAATAATAAGACCATAAGACATAGGAGCAGAAATTAGGTCATTCGGCCCATCGAGTCTACTCTGCCATTCAATCATGGCTGATAAGTTTCTCAACCCCATTCTCCCGCCTTCTCCCCTTACCAGTCAAGAACCTATCTATCTTGGTCTTAAATACACTCAATGACCTGGCCTCCACAGCCTTCTGTGGCAATGAATTCCATAGATTCAGCACTCTCTGGCTAAAGAAGTTTCTCCTCATCTCTGTTCTAAAAGATCTTCCCTTTACTCTGAGACTGTGCCCTTGGGTCCTAGTCTCACCTACTAATGGAAACATCTTCCCCACGTCCACTCTATCCAGGCCTTTGAGTATTCTGTAAGTTTCAATCAAATCCCCCCTCATCCTTCTAAACTCCATCGAGTATAGACCCAGAGTCCTCAAACGTTTCTCATATGTTAAGCCTTTCATTCCTGGGATTGGTCTCCTTCTTTTGGTGTTTACTAAGGAAGATTTTGCTGTCAAAATATCAGCAGAAGCAGAGATGGTAGAGGTAATGGATAGAGTGAAAATTGAGAAGGAGGTGGTACTGGAAAGGCTGGCTATGCTTAGAGTGGATAAGTTGCCGGCCCGGATGGATCATATCCCAGTTGGCTGGGATGGACATGGTGGAAGTGTTTATCGTAATGCTCCAATCTTCCCTAAATATGGGGAGGAGTTGTGGGATTGGAGAGTGACAGATGAGAATACTCTTATTCAAGAAAGGGCATAAGGACATTCCTGGTAACTACAGGCCAGTCCACCTAGCATCAGTGGTAGGTAATATTTTAGAAGAATAATCAAGGGAAAAAAAATCAACAGGCACTTGGAAAGGTTTGAGTGAGTTAAGGCGAATCAGCATGCATTTGTAAAGGCAGACTGTGCTTGACTAACCTGATTTTTTTTTGATTAAGTAACAGAGAAAGTTGATGAAGGGAATGCAGTGGATGGTGTCTATATAGAGTTTCAGAAATCCTTTGACAAAGTACCACATAAAAGGCTGGTCAACAAAATTGAAGCTCAAGGGATAGGAGGGTCAGTGTCAGCTTGGATAAAAAATTGGCTTAAGGACAGAAAACAGCGAGTAGTGGTAAATGGTTAGTTTTCGGACTGGAGGATGATAGACAGTGGTGCCCCCAAAGATCAGTGTTAGGGCTATTGCTTCATGATTTGATATCTATAAATTATTTGGATTTTGGAATACAGAGTAAAATTTCAAAATTTCCTGATGGCACCAAACTTAGAGGAGTGGCAGACAGTCGATGATACCAATCGACTGGAGTCATGGTAGGCCAGCAGAATAGGCAGGCAAGTGACAGGTGGGATTTAATAGCGAAGTGTGAGGTGATGTGTTTTGGTAGAAGGGGGGGGAGAGGCAATACTGTAAAGACTCAATAGCACAGTTCGAACGAGTGTACAGGAACAGAGGAACCTGAGGGTTTTCATGTGCATAAGTCTTCGAAGGTGGCAGGACATATTGATAGCCTTTCTTTTTATTTGTATGGTTGTGGAAGCAGTTATAGTTTGATGTTGAGGTTAACAATTCACTCAAAGGCTTCAGCTGATGCAGTGCGATGCCACCAGGAATGGATCTTCTTGGACAGAAATTCAGTATATGGCGATGGTCTGACTTGGGTGGCCACAGTCACAATTTGAGCTGTTCCTCATGTTCCACTTGTGGACCAAGTGGCCACATCTTCCCTGGCCTGTCCTCAGAGGCTGAGGGTTGTACAGATTATCCGTGGAGGATTGAAACCTGGGACTTTGTCACTCGGGTCATTTGTCAGGTTGTGGTTGGTGATGTTTGCAGTAATTCAGGAGGCAAGTTGGGGCTGTTGTCAGTTTGTAGGGTGTGGAGTAGGGACTGTAGCATTTCACTTGAGTTTATGGGGTTTTTTCTTGAGGTCCCGTGTCAATGGGAGTGCTTCAGCTGGTGGTGTTCTTTGAGGAGGATATTTTTCCTGCGGACATCATGAGGTTCAATATTTTACAGCACAGGAAGCCACTTGAGTTGTGTTGGCCTCAACATCCCAGAAATAATCCCCATGCCTTCCCGGAGACCGATATCCACCACTGGCTCCTGAGGCAGGCTGAGCAGCTGTACTCGCGCTGGCTGTCTTCAGCATAGATAGCAGTGACCTCCACCTCACAAAGTCACATCTCTTCACATAAGCTGATGACTTAGCCCTGGCTTTCCAGGGCCAAGAACTTCAGGACATTGAGAAAACACTCACTGAAGATCTGTTTCTCTGGAAACTTACTTCAGAAAATGGAGACTTTGACCAAGCATTTCCAGGACTGTTGTTTTAGCCTGCCACCTGGACAACTTGAAGGCCAGGGAAGAACTTCATGTCCAGTTCTATTGGTAACCACTTGCCCACGACCCATTGCCAAAATTTCTTGGCATCACGTTTGACTGTACATTAACTTACCGGCATCACCTCCAGAACACTGGAGCCAATGTCAAGACGAGTGTGAATCTCATAGGAACTGGTGGGCAGCAGGGACAACATACAACACACTGCTTCACTGAGAGCAGTTAGCAAAGCATATCGAACCTTGAGCTTCATAAATAGAGGTATTAAATACAAAAGCAAGGAAGTTATGTTGAACCTTTATAAAGCTTTACTTAGGCCATGAGAGTTCTGTGTCCAGTTTTGGTCACCACGCTTTTTAGGAGGGCCCTTGAGAGGGTGCAAAGATTTACCAGAATGGTTCCAGGGATGAGGGATTTTAGCTGCAAGTTTCAGTTGAAGAAGCCAAGAGTTGCAGGGGGAATGTGTGGACAGACTTTTTAATGCAGTGAGTGAGTAATGACCTGGAACTTGTTGCCTGTGTGGGTGGGGGAAGCAGAGACAATGAATGATTTCAAAAGTAAGTTGGATGGGCACTTGAGGGAAATCAACTTACAGGGCTGTGGTGATAGAGCAGGGGAATGGCCTGTTTGCCCTATAGAGATCCGGCATGGACTTGATGGTCTGAATGGCCTCTTTCTGTGCTATAATGACTCTGGGCTGGACTTTACAGGCATCGTTGTCTCCAACCTCCACCCACCCACTCTCCCACAACCACTGCATCCCACCCCCTTCCCCCCCCACCCTCCTCCCATCACCCTCCTCCCACCATCCCTGGCTAAAAAATCAGGGAAGATCGCACCCAGGAGAAGAACAGGAAGCTCCACTTTAGAGAGCCGCCGACCAATCAGAGGCAGCTCTCCAGTACCACCAGGGACATTGGCCATATTGCTGGTACAGCACTCAGGATTTGAGCAAGTGGCCAGCATTAGACCACGATTTTGTAAGTGTTGGGGGCAGGAGAGGCCATTGGGGGAAGGGGCCTTGGAGTGGGGGGCGTGTGGGCTACATCTTGTGGGGACCCTGTTAAGGAGAGTCCCTACCCCTCCCACTCCAAGCGCCAGCTGCCCTCGCAGGCAAACCTGCCTGGCTGGGTACCTGGTGTGGGCCTCTCTCAATGGAAGGGCTTCCATTGGTCCACTGGCGTGTGGAGCACCTGAGGTCACCGGCACGGCTCCCCCCCCCCCACCAATCTGTATGTAAAGATAAAGGTAAATACTGTGTTTACTATGCCAGTGGAAATTACATTTCACTATTTTCCCAGCATTGATGTCTTTATATAGGAATAGAGGAAGAAAGAGGATGGGAGGAGGCTTGTCGGGACCATGGACCATTTGGGCTAAATGGCCTGTTTCTGTATTGTAAATACCATGTAATACATTTAAAAAAAATAATCAGCAAAATGAGGGATGTTGTGCTGGTAAGAGAGCATTTCTTCACATTTTACCACTCCCCTCTTCAGATATAACCCGTGTTAGATTTTGGCTGAAATGGTAATCAGGGAGGGAGAGTCGGTCTCTTTTTTTTTGGCAATGCTGCTTCTGACTGGGACCAATGTAAATTTGCTGAACAATTTTGATGTCTTCTCTTCCAGACTTGTCAAAGGCTCTGATATTAACTGAACTTGGCTCAATTCGGGATCCTGTGGCAGTAAAGATGCTGTTTAATAACATGGAGAGGTTGCTAAAGGTGCCGGCACATGGGTAAGAAAGTTGAAGTGATGCAGCTATTAAGCAATGTTCAAAAGAGCTGTAAAAAGTTTTTTTTTAAGATATGGTAATTGATTTAAAGATTATCGCAGAACCCTTTATATTAAGGATAAAATCTGAGATGTTTAGGTATGAAAAATAAAACTATAATTTATTCAAGGGTTTAGAAAGTATAAACAAGAATTAAGCTGTTTTGTCTTGAATACCACTTAAATAGTGCCCAGATTAAATTCCAAATTTTTATTGACTCTGCACCATTTACTGCTTTTCTCCTCTTGAACAAAATGATTCTACAGCACAGAAAGCGGCCATCATGCCTGCATCACTTCTCCATTCTCTATTCTGTGTATTTTTATACAAAGCAGAAGTTGGGCAGATTTAATAGAAATAAATATTAGAAATCAGAAATCAAAGCAGTAAATACACAGCAGGTTAGCAATAGTCTACAAATGGAATACATTTTTTACATTTGAAGATGTTGTCCAAAATAGTAACCTGTCTTTCTGTTTCAGATGTTGATTGACCTGCTGTGTATTTTGCTAATTTTTTGGTCTTATTCCTTGACGTGTCCTATAGCTTATTCCTCTTGACTCTCTACTATTTTCCATCATGTACTTTCTGAGCTCATCTTGTCCGTGACCTCTCGGTCTCTTGATCTCATTCTCACTCAACTGCTGACTACCCAACTGTCCCTCCTGGCTCCCATGCTAACTGATGTTGTAAATGGCTCTCTCTCCTCAAGTACTGTCCCCATCCCTTTCAAACTCGGTAAGGCATTATCATCACCCCTTCTAAAAGCAACCCTCGACATCCTCAATTCTTGCAAAATTCTACCTCAACTCCAATCTCCCTTTCCTCTCCAAAGTTGTTGAATGTATTGTCACCTCCCAAATTCATACACACCTTTCCTGCAACCCTTTGTTTGAATCTGTCAAGAATTGTGACCATGGCGCAGCCTGTAAAAGCCCAAATCAAATTTGCAGACGTTATCCTTTGTGCCTGTGCTTGTTCCTCATCCTTCTCGATCTCCCTGCAGACGTTGACAAGCCCGACCACACCATCCTCCTTCAATGGACCTCCTCAGATATGCACATCAGTTGGACTGCCTTGTTCTATTCTTACCTAGCAAGTTGTGGCCAGGACATCTCTTGCTTCCAAAACCCTTTGTCATGCCTGGACTTGACTATATATCAGTGGCTGGCCTCCCTTTTCTCAATCCTCCATAAATTTTAACCGATTACAAATTCTGCTGCCCAAGCCCTAATCTTTATAAAGTACCACTCGCATATGGCTAATGTACTCACTGATCTACATTGGCTCCAAGTCCTCTAGTGCCTCAGATGCTAAATGCTCAAATTCATGTTCAAATCCTTTACGGCCCCTTCCCTTCCTATCTCTGGAATCTTATCCAGCCTGATGACACTCAGTATTCTGCGTTCTTCCAATTCTGACCCTCCTGTGCTTTCCTACATGCTCTTTACCTGATCATTTACAGCCATGCCTCCAGCTGTCTGGGCCCTAAACTGTGGAATTCCTTCTCCAAAACTTTACATCTATCTACCTCCCTCTCTTTCTTTAATGGAAATGCAGTGACAAAGTGATATTGTCACTGAACTAGTATTCCAGAGACCTACGGTAATGCGGGTTTGAATCCAGCCATAGCAGATGGTGAGATTTGAATTCAATAAAAATCTGGAATTTAAAGTCTAATGATGACCATGAAACCATTGCTGACTGTTGTAAAAACCCATCTGGTTCTCTAATGCCCTTTAGGGAAGGAAGTCTGCTGTCCTTACCTGGTCTGGCCTACATGTGGCTCCAGACCCACAGTGAAATGGTTGACTCTTAAATGTCCTCTGAACAAGGGCAATTAGGGATAGGCAATAAATGCTGGCTGAGCCAGCGATGTCCACATCCCATGAACAAGTCAAGAAAAACTCCTTAAAACCCATGTGTTTGAGCAAGCTTTTGAGTTACCCCTCCTAAATAGTGATGATTTTTCCCTGATTACACTTCCCTAAATGTTTTGGGGTACTGTCCCTATCTTAAAGGTACCATGTCGTGTAAATTGTACTTGGTTGAGCTATGTAGCTTTATGGAGGCCAGAAACAATCTCAGCCCAACATATAACCTTTATGTATAACCCTGTTCTTAAGATCCCACCTTACCATCCATGGTTTGAAACTGGATAGTCAGCTGAACACGTCTATACACAAGAATACCTCAAATCCCCTACTTTATTTAAAACCTTAATTTTTCCAATAGCTTTAAAGTAAGAATAATGGTCCTAGAAATTTGGAAGGCAGTGAAGCCAATCTTATTTGTGCATATTTTTGACAATAATTGCACTGATGGTTTTTTCTAACCAACTTCTATGACTCCTAGGATCAGGATAGTAGGAAGCGCAGCTCTTGACTTGTGCCATGTTGCAGCTGGTGATGTAGATGCCTTTTACCAGTTTGGCCTCCATTGCTGGGATATGGCTGCTGCTGCTGTCATTGTGAGGGAGGCTGGAGGGATCATGATGGATACAGCAGGTAGGTGTCGCTGGCTGATAATGGCACATCCCGGAATCCGATTGCCATTTGTTATCATGGAACATTCTGAGCCCGATCTCAAAGTCCAATGAAGTATGTTTTACGACTGGTTATATTTTTCCTGAGAGTACCGTTTGACTGTTCTCTCACTTACCTAATAAGCCTGAATCGCACACAACCGAAAATAGGAGACCCTCCTAATGCTGTATTAGAGCCGACCCAAAGGAGATGCATTGTGAACAAAGCCTAGAGATGAGATTCCCTCTGCTGGTTGCCCCATCGGTTCATAGCCGAGATCAGCAACTGATACAGCTTGGGGTGTTTTAAAACTCCCATTTCCCCCTGCCCCAGCCCCCACCAGAGGTAGGAGTGCTTGGTTTGGGAGGGATGTTAAAATTTTAATGGTGGCTGGACAGGTGTGACAGGCAACCAGGCTGCTCCCCATGAAGCGGGTTGGTAATTTAAATATTATAACGAGGCTATGCGCCTTATATTTAACCACCATTTTAAATTTAGCCCTGGCTGGCTGAGTTTTCCAGAACTCGGGAAGCCCGATGGCCAAAAGGACGAGAGGACAGCTGGGTCCAGGAGGTAAGTGCCTGTCCACTTTCCTGCTGAACCCGGTTTTACCAGCTTTTTTTAAATTCATTCACGGGATGTGGGCTTCGCCAGCCTTTATTGCCCGTTCCTAGTTGCCCTTGAGAAGGCGGTGGGGAGCTGCCTTCTTGAACCGCTGCAGTCCATGTGGTGTAGGCACACCCACAGTGCTGTTAGGGAGGGAGTCCCAGGATTTTGACCCAGTGACGGTGAAGGAACGGCGAGATATTTCCAAGTCAGGATGATGAATGACATGGAGGGGAACTTCCAGGTGGTGATGTTCCCATGTATCTGCTGCCCTTGTCCTTCTAGGTGGTAGTGGTTTTAGAAGGTGCTGCCTAAGGAACCTTCACCCCTCAATGTCCCCTTAACCCTTCTAATCTTCACCCCAACTTTTCTGATCTCCACACAAGCTCTCCAATCCCTCCCTTTCTCCTTCCCTCTCCTTCATCACCACCCCCACCCCCAACTGCAGCCCCATGCAGCCATCCTTTCAATCTTCCTAGCCTCAAAGCTCCCACTCCCACCCCGCTTCAGCGTTAATATCCAGCCAGTGAGACCCCCTCCAACCCATATTCCCTCCGTTTCCAGGTACAATGCAGTGAAGTTCCAAATATGCCTCCCTTTGATAACTTCTAATGGATAGCAAGCAAAACTGTTAGTGATTGGCTGCTTAAGTGGAGCAATCAAGACTTGAGATTAGTGGCCCTAATGGAAGCAGAGGGCTTTGTTAATAAGGGTGCTGGGATCCTTTCTACTTTAGAAAAACCCTGTAAGCCAGTGTCCTAATGGGTAATGTGATCTTAGCTGGACAAGCAGCAGGGAGCTTACTATGTTGTTAGGTTTTAACTGGTTAATCTACAGCATATTGGGAAATCCTTGAGATTTAGCTCTGCTGAGGTGCAGTTACTAGAAGTGTCGCTATGGGAACCATGTCTGATCATCATAAAGAGCAAACTGAAAATTTGTCAGTTATGATGTGTCAATATCTTCTTGGTTGGAGACTTTTAAAGATAATTGGCTGTAGGTGGAAATTGTTTTCTTTTGTATTAGGTAGGACTCCAGCTATTGGAGAGTTTACCTTTCCAGCCCCATTGACTTCAGTTTTACTAGGCGGTGTCATAAATGATCAAAAATAAGGGCAGTTGCTGTCACATCTCCTCCTGCAGTACTCAGTACATGTCTACATTTGGGCTAAGGTGAGGCAAGTCTGAGTGATTGCAGCAGAACTGAACTGAGTGTTGGTGAGTACATAGGGTGCTGGCTTGCTCTGTCAGACCAGGTGAAGAAGTGAATTGTGCCACTGCTTGTAGACCGCTTGCTCTTACTCTTGGGTGACTTGCGGGAATAGACAGAATGGAGAGAGAGTGATGAATACCATCATAGATATGTAGCTAGCATATGGTCAGATTCTTGACCCAGATCATTTTGCAACCACGTATGGTCAATAGTATCACTTGCATCTGTTTATTCTTCACGCCCTCCCAGTTTTTCTGTTCTTGATACCACTGCTTTGTGGAAGTCAATGAGAGAAATTGAGAGTTAATAGCAAACAGATTGATATATGTACCAGTGTTATCTCGTTGAAGCTTACAATATCCAATTGTCACATGGACTTGTGAAAAGTTGTGAACAGAGCAGAGTTCAGTTGTGGTTATCTTGTTTCTAGGAGGACCACTGGACCTCATGTCTCGGAGGGTGGTAGCAGCTGGCACTCCTGAGATGGCTTGTCAGATTGCCAAGGAACTGCAGCCAGTGGCTTACGAGCGGGATGATGGCACTGAAGGCACAAGTAACTCACTGTCCAAATAAAGACAAGTTTCGAGTGTTCACTGGTGGAACTGGAGCAGAATCACAGTGTTGAATCTAAAAAATAACTTACAGTGACAAGCTGCTATGACCTCCGCACTGCACTTTGTGCTATGATTTATAACAAAAGAAGTAACACCGTGAACTGGTCTAATAACGTCCCGCTCTCCCTGCAGGAATCAACAATGCATCTTCTATTGAATTATGTTGGTCTAATTTTCTACTGTTACCATTTAATGTTTGGACAGACTGATGGGGATAAATGATAGTTGTAACCTAACTCACTGGTAGGGCGAGGACTGGAGTGCATGGAATTGAGTGGACTGCTGGTTTTACACTGACTTCAAAGGAGAATGAAATCAGACGAAGTGTAAAGCTAGGATTGCACTTACTGCCATCAGTTCCTTGATGGACAAGTTAGGCTCCCCCCCACCCCCACGTAGTCTTGTTAAAATTTGCCAGGCTGTTACTGACAGAGTAACTTATTGAAGTGTGATGGGGGGTGTGCAAAAACCTGGAACTAAGACTGTGATTCTGTAAAATTTCAGTAAAAGATTAATCTCCCATCCTTTATTTAATATTTCAACAAATTCAAAAAGAATTCACTACTAATGGGAGAAAATAAAGGTCAGGTCTAATATGTGCATTTTCTTACAGACTGTTCTCTGTTTAATTGTAGGGCCTTCCATATTTCATAACTCATGAAAACTGGTTGAATCAGATTTTTAAAAATTCTATCATGGTGTTTAAATAGGGTAAAATAGGTCTTTATTGGGAGAGCAAAGTGAAGGATAATGAACCCGCAGCCCATTATCAATGGTAAGGGGCATCTTGGTTTTATTCTTTCATGGGATGTGGGTATTGCTGGCAAGTCCAGCATTTGTTGCCCATCCCTAATTGCCCTTGAACTGAGTGGCTTGCTTGGCCATTTCAGAGGGCATGTAAGAATCAACCACATTGCTGTGGGTCTGGAGTCACATGTAGGCCAGAACAAGTAAAGGGGCATTAGTGAACCAGCTGGGTTTTAATAAACAATCATGATAGTTGTCATGGTCACCATTACTGAGACTAATTTTATGTTCCAGATTTATGAATTGAATTTAAAGTCCTGGTGGGATTTGAATCTGTGTCCCCAGAACATTAGCTGGGCCTCTGAATTACTAGTCTAGTAACATAACCACTACACCACCATCTCCCCTACAACATTGGGTGGGGTCTAAACAGGCTCTGGATTGGTTAGTGTACATTCCTGTCAAACATCAATTTCAACCCCCCAAAACGTTTGAATCCAAACCCAGATGTTTTGTAACTGATATTCATTTTAATTACTGTGAGTGTAGCAGTCTTCACTGCATAGTCTAGCAGTCTGTATATGGAGGCATACTCAGACTACTTTTAAAACAGTCCTATTTTTTAAACAATCTTGTATTTCAGGGTTTTATTAATTTTACTGAAAATGCATTGTAGGCATAGAAATAAAATTTAAGTTCGTTATTAAATAGTTTTATATTCTTGTCTCATATATCATTTCAAGTCTCAAACTCATTTGGGTACACATTTCTACTCTTTGACACACACAGATTCTGGAGGGAAAGGATCTTAACCAATTCAGTTAAAATGAAAGGCAGGTTCAACCATGGCATTCAAGAGGGAATTGGATTATTATCTAAAAAGGAAGAATGGGCAGGGTTATACGGAGAAGGTGCATTGCTTATTCGGAGAGCAGGCGCAGACATAATGGGCTGAACGGCCTACTTCTGCACTGTGACCATTCTTGTGATTCTGTGACAGATTTTGCAACTTAAAATATCTAAGCCGCTAAAGCTTGGAATATTGACTGAACATCAAGTGGTTAAAATCCACATTGTTCTGGTAATTCATCTTGTAAAATCATTGCCCCTACCTCTGAAAGTGCTATTTGTGTGACCTGGTTTCCTTGGTAGTGTTTGTGCGTGTATGTATTTTCGTTGTCTTCGGTTATATTTGGTCTCCTTAGAACAGTGGCAGTTAAGGGGTGATTTAGTAAAGGTCTTCAAAATCATGAAGGGTATTTGAGCAACACAAGTGATATTTGCCACTGACAGGATGCTGTTGTCAAGCCAAAAAGATGTTTTGCCTATCACACAAATGAGGAATGTGGTATATGAATTTCAGTGCCAGTGTGATGCTAGGTATGTAGGCCGTATGTTTCAAAGACTGGCAGATTGTATCAAACAGTGTCCCCCACCCACTGTTCGCAATGGGCAAAGTACAGACAGTACCCAACCAGCCCGTGCTTGCAAAATTCAAACCACAGTGTCCAACATTAAATGTGATTCCGCGATTGGACAACATTCGCTAAATAATCCCCAATGTGCTAAAAATTACACCGACAACCAATTTAAGTCAGGTTCGCAGTGTACTGGAAGCTACATATATTAATATACAGGGGCCTATTATTTGCAGACAGAAACAGAAGAGACAACTATTCATGGAATCGTTTCTCAGGGCAATGCCTTGACCAATCAGGGTCAAGTTGCCTGGTTTAAGTTTCAAACAATGTTTGGCACTTAACTGTCAGTCACGATCAATTGATGCGTTCTCCATGGCAACGCCTCTACCAGAGTCCACTTGCCAACTGATCAGCACTCTCTTATACAGTATAAATTGTTTTTCCCTTATATTGGTATTCTTGCGAAGTGTCCTGATCAGTGCAAGATGAAAAGCTTTGACATATCTCTTTTTTTCAGCAATAATCATGAAGGGTATTGAGCAAACAAAGAGAAACTGCTCCTAATGGCAGAACGGTCAGTAACCAGAGGATGCAGATTTTGTGATTGGTAGAAGAACCAGAAGCAACAGGACCATTGCTGGGAAGGTTGCATATAAATAGTCATTAGATGGGAACAGGATAGAGCTGTAGCTATTAAAAACAAAAAAATATAAAAACTAAAAACTGCGGATGCTGGAAATCCAAACAAAAACAGAATTACCTGGAAAAACTCAGCAGGTCTGGCAGCATCGGCGGAGAAGAGTTGACGTTTCGAATCCTCTTGACCCTTCCACAGAACTGAGCGAATATAAGGAGAGGGGTGAAATATAAGCTGGTTTAAGGTGGGAGGGGGGTGGGTGGGGGGAAAGAAGTCGGGGGGGTGGTGTGGTTGTAGGGACAAGCAAGCAGTGATAGGAGCAGATAATCAAAAGATGTCACAGACAAAAGAACACACAGGTGTTGAAGGTGGTGATATTATCTAAACGAATGTGCTAATTAAGAATGGATGGTAGAGCACTCAAGGTACAGCTCTAGTGGGGCTGGGGTGGAAAGACTAGCAGGGCATAAAAGATTTAAAAATAATGGAAATAGGTGGGAAAAGAGAAATCTATATAAATTATTGGAAAAAACAAAAGGAAGGGGGAAGAAACAGAAAGGGGGTGGGGATGGAGGAGGGAGTTCAAGATCTAAAGTTGTTGAATTCAATATTCAGTCTGGAAGGCTGTAAAGTGCCTGGTTGGGAGATGAGGTGCTGTTCCTCCAGTTTGCGTTGGGCTTCACTAGAACAATGCAGCAAGCCAAAGACAGACATGTGGGCAAGAGAGCAGGGTGGAGTGTTAAAATGGCAAGCGACAGGCAGGTTTGGGTCATTCTTGCAGACAGACCGCAGGTGTTCTGCAAAGCGGTCGCACAGTTTATGTTTGGTCTCTCCAATGTAGAGAAGACCGTTGGGAGCAATGAATGCAGTAGACTAAGTTGGGGGAAATGCAAGTGAAATGCTGCTTCACTTGAAAGGAGTGTTTGGGCCCTTGGACGGTGAAGAGAGAGGAAGTGAAGGGGCAGGTGTTGCATCTTTTGTGTGGGCATTGGGAGGTGCCATAGGTGGAGGTTGAAGAGTAGGGGGTGATGGAGGAGTGGACCAGGGTGTCCCAGAGGGAACGATCCCTACGGAATGCCGCCGGGGGGGGTGAAAGGAAGATGTGTTTGGTGGTGGCATCATGCTGGAGTTGGCGGAAATGGCGGAGGATGATCCTTTGAATGCGGAGGCTGGTGGGGTGATAAGTGAGGACAAGGGGGACCCTATCATGTTTCTGGGAGGGAGGAGAAGGCGTGAGGGCGGATGTGCGGGAGGTGGGCCGGACACGGTTGAGGGCCCTGTCAACGACCGTGGGTGGAAAACCTCGGTTAAGGAAGGAGGACATATCAGAGGAACTGTTTTTGAAGGTAGCATCATCAGAACAGATGCGATGGAGGCGAAGGAACTGAGAGAATGGGATGGAGTCCTGACAGGAGGCGGGGTGTGAGGAGTTGTAGTCGAGGTAGCTGTGGGAATCGGTAGGCTTGTATTGGATATTGGTGGACAGTCTATCACCAGAGATTGAGACAGAGAGGTCAAGGAAGGGAAGGGAAGTGTCAAAGATGGACCACGTGAAAATGATGGAGGGGTGGAGATTGGAAGCAAAATTAATAAATTTTTCCAAGTCCTGACGAGAGCATGAAGCAGCACCAAAGTAATCATTGATGTACCGGAGAAAGAGTTGTGGAAGGGGGCCGGAGTAGGACTGGAACAAGGAATGTTCCACGTACCCCATAAAGAGACAGGCATTGCTGGGGCTCATGTGGGTTCTGAATGGCTTCATAGTCCTTACTATCTCAATACGTACATGTCAAACAGCAACTTGGATGGATATGTATGACTGTGGAATTATAGCCATGGTTATAAGAAAAGGAGATGGAGCGAAACAAGTGGAATTGAATTGTCTCATCTTTGAAGAGTTAAAACAAAATTGCAGAGTTTCAATACAAGTTACAAATCAATCTTATTATTTACTTTACAGTTTTATACACTGGTTATATTAACATCCACTTCAAATTTATGCCAAGGTAAAATATGGCTGCTTTATTCTACAAGCTCTGTGGTTGCAAAGGCAGCTCCTCATTGTAGTATAGGATCTCCATAGCCACACTGCCGCTCAATGGCAAGGTTGTAGTGATTGCCCTTCCCATTTTTATAGGCACTAGTGACAATCCGTAGCCACCCAAACTCTCCCTGTGGGGATTATAGACAGAAACAATAAATCAACCTTTCCAAATTCTTCAGATGTTTAGTATCAATACTTGTGGAAGCTAAAAATAAATTATCCAATCGAATTATGTTGTCATCTATCCAATATGTTTTCAGTTTCAGCTCTCAAAGGCTATTTTAGGTGACCAAATAGCAATGAAACTTGCTCAAAAATAAATTGCAATGGAGTCGCATAATATATGCGTCCTTTGCTTAAGAAGGTCACTTCTTCATAGAAGCCCTTCAACAGTAATTAAGCAGGGGCTTTTTTTGTCTAAGCTTTTCATCTTGTACTCATCAGGACAATTCACAAGAAAATATCAATATCAGGGGAAACCATATATAAAATACCCTGAAATACATTTGCTATATATTTAGATCCACAGCTGCATGTAACAATTTCCTTGCATGTCTTAATAGGCTCCATCCTGCACTCAAAAATCACCTATGAAATGGGGCAGTCAAATAACCTCCCTTTCCTTGATGTACTAGTAGAGAAATCTGCCACGGGTTTCTCTACCACGGCCCACGCAAGCTTACCTTCACTGGTCAGTATACGAATTG
The DNA here is from genome assembly GCF_017639515.1 of Carcharodon carcharias. Lineage (NCBI taxonomy): Eukaryota > Metazoa > Chordata > Chondrichthyes > Lamniformes > Lamnidae > Carcharodon > Carcharodon carcharias. Next base: position 175,397,983 of record NC_054472.1, read on the forward strand.
GGATTCTTACAATTCAGCACGTTATAAGATTGGTCTTATCGGCAACCTTGTAAATAGGGCCCAAGCCATGAGCTCACCGTGCAAGCTTGATGTTGAAATAGGGCGCATTAAAGGCATCCTGCAGGATAATGGCTACCCTGATCAAGGAAGTACTCAATGAACGGCATAACACTAGGATGTTCTGAGGAACAAAGGGACCTTGGCGTGTGTGTCCATGGATCTCTGGAGGCGGAGGGGCATGTTAGTGGGGTGGTGAAAAAGGCATATGGGACACTTGCCTTTATCAATCAGATTACAAAAGTAGGGAGGTCATGTTGGAGTTGTATAGAACCTTGGTGAGGCCACAGCTGGAGTACTGTGTGCAGTTCTGGGTGCCACATTTTAGGAAGGATATGATTGCGCTGGAGGGGGTGCAGAGATTCACTAGGATGTTGCCTGGGATGGAACATTTAACTTATGAAGAGAGGTTGGATAGACTTGGGTTGTTTTCCTTGGAGCAGAGAAGACTGAGGGACGACCTGATTGAGGTGTACAAGATCATGAGGGGCATGGACAGAGTGGATAAGGAGCAGCTATTTCCCTTAGTTGAAGGGTCAGTCACAAGGGGACATAAGTTCAAGGTGAGGGGCAGGAGGTTTAGGGGGGGATGTGAGGAAAAAACTTTTTATCCAGAGGGGGTGACGGTCTGGAATGCACTGGCTGGGAGGGTGGTGGAGGTGGGTTGCCTCACATCCTTTAAAAAATACCTGGATGAGCACTTGGCACATCATAACATTCAAGGCTATGGGCCAAGTGCTGGTAAATGGGATTAGGTAGGTAGGTCAGGTGTTTCTCACGAGTCAGTGCAGACTCGATGGGTGAAGGGCCTCTTCTGCACTGTGTGATTCTGTGATCAGATCATTTCATGCTGTATATCGCACAAACTCAATGTGGTGTATAAATTTCAGTGCTAGTGTGATGCTAGGTACGTAGGCCATACGGGCAGGGCATAGACCGTACCCAACCAGCCCGTGCTTGCAAAACTCAAAATATGGTGTCCAACATTAGACATGATTTCGCGATTGGACAACATTTGCTAAATAATCCTCAGCGTGCTAAGAATTACGCTGACAACCAATTTAAGATCATTAGTGGGAGTCACAGTGTTGCATATTAATGCGTACTGGAAGCTACGCATATTAAGACACAGGGCCCAGAAAGACAGAAACTTTGCGCCTGTTTCACGTAAACAAGTGACAGCCATTCCCCAGGACAATGTCTTGACCAATCAAAGTCAAGCTGTCTGGTTTAAATTTCAAACAATGCTTGGCAATTAACTGTCAATCAACATCAACTAGTACATTCTCCATGGTAATGCCTCTACCAATGGGAGTCCACTTGCCAACCAATCAACATTCTCTTTTCATACAGTATAAATATGCTGTTTCCTCTGACATTAGTATTTTCTTGCGAATTGTCCTGATGAGTGCAAGGCAAAAAGCTTCAACAAAAAAAATCTCTTTTTTCAGCAATACTCAAGTTCTGTATTACCCAAACAACTCTTTGCAAGTAATCATTTTAATTCTGAGAGTGATAGATTTATGCCATCCAAAGGTGTTAAGGGATATGCAGCCAAGGCAGGTTGATGGAATTCGTTCCTCTAATAGAGGCCTCAGAACACGAGGACACGACCTTCAAATGAGAACTAACTAAATGTGAATCCAGAAAAGCACTTCTTCATAGGCATGAGACTATGGAATACGGTAAACCTTGACTGTACAATAAGTTGTGTCCTGGTCAATATTTATCACATTGCTGTTTGTGGGAGGGAGTTGCTGTACACAAATTGGGTGTTGCGTTTCCTATGTTTCAACAGTGACTACTTTTCAAAAATACTTCTTTGGCCATAAAGCACTTTAGGAATCCTGAGGAGGTTGTCCAGGGTGCTATATAAATGCAAGCCTTTCTTTTAAAGGGAGAAAGACACTTGGGAAATTAAGGTATTAAGGAATATATAGATTAAAATGAGAGCTGCCATACTTTACAAGCTCGATGGACAAAATGTTCTAAAAGATTCATCTTTATCAACAACTTTATTATGGAAATATGACTTTTACTGGCTGGCTCACTGAAGAATCTGTTAGACTGTATCAGGTGAATTAAAGTTGGTTAAGTGGACAGGTTTTATGTTGCAGGGTTGAGGGAAAACATTCCTGTCTCTACATTGTGTTCAATGCCATTCAATAGCTGCCCTGGTTTGGCCCCTCCCCACTCTGCTCTGCAATGGCCTCAATCATCTTCTTCCAAATGGACTTTGTGACCATGAAAATCCCTTACCCCGCACTACATGGAAATACATAAGACAGGCAGCGCACTCACCCATGGTTCACCCCAAGAGTTCCGGACTATCCAGTACTCTGTTCCATCTTCATCCACACCCCAGCCTGCCACTGACACAATGTGATTGGTGATAGCCAGCGGCTCATATTCTGCAAACACTCCTCCACGGTAAGCATCCAGTTTCTTTGTTGCCATTATACCACAGCTGGAACCCAAATAGAACACAGCAGGTTACAATTCCTGAAAATTTTTGGTAGACCGGATCGATAAGGAGAAACTTTCTTCAACTGGCACGCAGAGGGACAACCCGAGGACAGAGATTTTAAAACGAAAGGGGGGGTTAAAAAGGATGGTTTTTTCACACAGCAAGTCGTTGTTACAATCTGGAATGCAACGCCTGTAAAGCTTGTGGGAATAAATTCAATAACAACTTTCAAAAGGGAATTGGATAAGTACTTCAACAAGAGAAATTTGCAAGACAAAAGCAGAGAAGTGGGGCTAATTGGATAGCTCTTTCCAAAAGCCAGTGCAGACATAATGGGCTGAATCGCCACTTTGGGTGCCTATGATTCTATGTTAAAAGAAATGCCAAATTATTTTGAATCTGAATATTCTTCCTTTTCCACAAATGTCAGTAAGCAGCCCCAATAATATAGTTATATTCCCTTCTCTCATTTCTTTTGTATTTTCCCACTACTTTGTCTGGATGTGCAAGAGACTTGCTCAATTTCCATGCTTTGCTGATAGGCAGCAGGAATAGAATGTGAGTGACAATGGTGGTGTCATGAGGCTCATTTTGCTTTTTGATGAGGAATTGCTTTTGTGAAAACTGCACGTGATCCAATGCAATTTCGTATTGTCATAGCTCAACGTTCAAACTTGTGATGGTTCAGTAAACATCTTACAATTCAAAATGCTTGCTGCAGAAAGAATCTAGATTGGCATAAGTGGACACCAGACAATAAATTCACATGTCCATTCAATCTAATGAAAGACAAACCCTCTTGCTTTTTCTAAGCAGAAAGCTGTATTTGTCTCCACTGTGTTTTCCAACATGATGCAGGTCATCTGTCCTCTCATTTCTTTATTGGGCTGGTGCGTATCTCTGTGACCACTTCCAGCCCTGCAACTCTGAGAACTCTTGAGTTCTTCCAATTCGGGCCTCCTGCACATCCCAATATTCATTAGTCCACCATTTGCCTCCAGCTGTCTAGGCCATACGCTGTGGAATTTATTGCCTAAAACTCTGTGTCTCTCTCTTCTTTCAAGATGCTCCTTAAGTCCTACCTCTGGTGACCAAGTTTTTGGTCACCTGACCAAAATTTCCTTATCTGGCTCAGGGTCAAGTTTTGTTTGATAAAGTTCATTATGAAGCACAATAGCATCATGCAATGTCTAGAAGGTGCTATATGAACGCAAGTTGTTGTGTCATAGGTCAACCAGCTGGATTCTAGCCAGACAGTTTGAGCAATCTTTGCCTTATAGTCTGAATTCCTTGCTTCTCAAATGGCTCATTGTAATAGCTAAAATTAAAAAGGTGGGAGAGAGGGAAGAAGTTTAAAAAAAAACTGGAAAAGCAACTGGCATTTCTAAGCAGCGTGGTTAATCTCTGGCCTTCTAACAAGGCACTGACAAAAGCAGCAATAACTGACAAAACTTAAAACTTCCTTTCCTTCTTACGGCCCATCTCATCCCCACCACCCAAATATAATGAGTTCAGTCAAATAACTAGTACTGAAAAATATAATGAAATACAACAGGTTGGACAAACCAGTAACAACCGAATCCATTACCTGACAGGCCCATTGGTGTAGATTTCTGCCTTCATCTGCTCACGTCCACTAATTTCACCATAATCCCCAACTTTCCACACGGTATAGTTCTGGATCACATTGCAGACACCAAAGGTAGTGCACGTGCCACACTGGTTAAATGGCTTACACTCTACAGCAAAGGAATGACACAGTCAAAAAATGTATAGTAGGATCTAAGCGACCAAAATTGAATTATGATCTGGAGGCCGTTACTGGTTACTCTGTCAGTGCGCACAGAATGAGAGACAAGAAGGGACCGTTACGCGCACAAAGTTTGCTTCACCTCATCAATAGTGCAACTGCTTGCACTATTCACCTACTCCCTGGCAACACCGAAGCCCACAGCTGACAACTACATATAGACCCAAAGAATTGTTAAACTTTCTCGTGTCACAAAGACCAGCACTGTTTGAAACTAATTACCAACATAGCACTATCATTGTTTGCTTTAGCGTCCCAGCTTAAGCAGCTTTGAGTTCAGTACAACCAAACTTGCAGCTTTTCCGGCACTGTACAGGAATCCACACTCAACCTGCAGCACCTGTAACCTTTTTAAGTAGCATTTTCCCATTAAACTGACAGTCAGTGACACCAGAATGCTTCAAGATTTGCTCTGGGTCTGCATTATCCTATAGATATCATTTTTTATTTTTTTTACTTTATTTTATACATTGCTGTTATCGAATGACGGAGCAGGCTTGAAGGACCAAATGGCTGACTTCTGCTTCTAAGTCGTCCAACGTTGCTATACAGTTGTCAGCTCTGGCCACTGGGTGACACTGGGGAGCACTTTCTCATAGCTCTGACTTCCATGTTCAATTTTTGGTGTAGAAGGGGATTTTAAAAAATATTTTAACTTTTTAAATTTATACTTTAAATGGCACCCAATTTTCTTACTTTCACATTTCAGGTGATTTCGCACCCCAAATTTATGTTTAGCCACCTATAATTTCAGAAATTTGCGACACTCTCAAACACCAAACCTCAATGGTCAAACAGTTCATGTTAATGTGACATAACCTCTTATTTACTTAATCACTTAACCCCATCCACAAATTATTTACATGCTCAATGTTTAAGCCTTTAGTTGTACTGAACTCAAAGCCGCTTAAGCTGGGAAGCTGAAGCAAACAATGATAGTGCTATGTTGGTAATTAGTTTCAAATAATGCTGGTCTGTGACACGAGAAAATTTAACAATTCTTTGGGTCTATATGCAGTTGTCAGCTCCAGGCTTCAGTGTTGCTAGGGAGTAGGTGAATAGTGTAGACAGTTGCACTATTGATGGGGTGAAGCAAACTTTGTGCCACTAATCGTGATTCCGAAATGTGACAAATCATTAAAAATTCTTAGTTTATGACTTTGCTGTCTGACATATTGATAATTGATGCAAAAAAGGATTTAAGACCACATTCAATAGCGTGTTTGCATCCTGGTGAGAGATTCGTAATCTCAAGTAGTTGACGAAAAACAATTCAATGAGACAAACTTAAATCATCATTAATTCTGAGGCGCAGACTGGGTGGTGAACCCCAGATGGTTTTTTAGTGAAGGGTTAAGGTGAAGTGGTTCCTTTCTAGTGCCCTTGATGAATATTTTTGTTGGGACCTCACTTTGCCTGTTCTCACACAGGGGAGCACATCCACTGGAGGTGTTCACAACTATAAGCAGTTTAGATCAGGTAAATAGGGAAGGACTATAGTTTGGTGAGCCCGTAACCAAGAGAATATTAATTTAAGACCATCACTAAAAGAATGAAAGGAGGGATTGGAAAATTGTCATCTCACACATAGGGCAATTTGAACGTGGAAAGCTGTAGCAAAAACAGTGGGAAAAACAGAATTCATGCTAACTTTTAAAGGGGCATGGATAAAAATTTGAAAGAGGAAAGAGAAGAGTAGGGGAAAACAAGTAAGGCGGGAAAATGGGATAGGTGGACAAATCTTTTAGAGAGTTAACACAGACATGATGGGCCAAATGGCTTCCCGCTATGCTATAAAACTCAATGTGGGTGAGCTTCAACTTAAGTGGGGGCTGCAGACCAATAGTAGGACAGGCGGCCCACTACCCAAAGGTTAAATTGCATTGCAATCCCAGAGTGCTCATTGAGTAAGAAAGGAATAGAGAGATAAATTGATAGAGTTAGTGAAAGTGGGGTGAGAGGAGACCCATTTGGAGCATCAATGCCAGCATGGACCTGTTGGGCCAAGCGGCTTGTTACTGAGCTGTAAACTCTATGCAATTCTATGTAACATTTTTATGGCCTTTCTTAGTTTTCTGTTATGATGAAGGGATTACATGCAAAAAATTAACCTGTCCTATTGATCAAGAGTAGCTACAATGAAACATAACAGTAATACCAGGACTGACATTTTAAGTCTATTTAAAAGCATTTGTGTACACACAAAGGAAGGTCAGGCCTTTTATTAAAAGGAGAGTTAAGATGCGAATGTACCTTGGTCCTTAGCCTGGTAGTTGTTGCAGGTTTCATCTGGTATTCCATTGTCATGAGCATAACTCCAAACTGCTAAATGGTCTCCCCCATAGCAAGAGCCAGATTGACCGCAGTCTAGAACATTCTGGACAGACAAATATGCAGAAGGCCAAGCACCTTTCCTCTTGACGTTTATACGATCTGTGGAAACCAAGTAAAAGCAGACTCCAGCACCCCAAAACCTTCTTCTCAGACACTGCAACACTGACTGCACTTCCAAAAGTACTTCACTAGCTGTAAAGCACTTTGGGATTAGCTAGGGTTGTGAAATACACTATATAAATGCAAATCTTTCTTTTATTAATGTATGTGATTAAGTATCTCCCAGGTCAAGTTACACAGAAATATCAGAGCATCTCATACAAGATAACCAAAGTGAAACATATTGCTATCAGCTACATGAAATATAGTGCAGTGTAAATCCACTGGGCTCCAAGCTCAATGCAAAGGATCTCAATCATCCCATCCTATAACTCCCTTCAGCTAGCTTAAATATTAATGGGATACAGCTTGAAACTTGTGTCCTCTAATTTCTGACCTACCATAAAATGATCCAATTTCAGCCCCACCACCCTAGAGTTGCCTTGTCCTATAACTATCATCATATCACAGTTCAACACAAGCTTAAGAAGCAGCTCCCCCTGTTCCAATCGTGTATTTTACAGACTTCTGCAACGTTGAGTTCAACAATTTTAGATCATAACCCCTGCTCCCATTTTTGCAGACACCAGTATTTTTTGACCCATCTTTTGTTTGTTTACTTGCCCCAGTACCGCTCCCCTTTTAACCTGTCTTGCACCATCATCCCTCTTGTCCTTTAACTTCTCCGGCTTTCCGGGCAACCAAAGACCTTCCTTTTTGCTCTTTTCTCCCTCCCCCTCTCCCTGCCTCTGTACTTGCTAAAAGAGAAAACCTGCTACATCTCCTATCCAGTTCTGATCAAAGGTCAACAATCTGAAATGTTAACTCTGGCCTGAATTTTTCCCTCGTTGGGCTTGCGTGGTCAGCAGGCCCGGGAGTGGATGGGAAACAGGTCCCCAACTGCGATTTCACACTGGTTGGCCAATTAACGGGCAGCCAGCATGAAGCATGCGCTGAGAAAGGCTCGGCGCTGCCGGTGGGGGCAGGGAGAGGGCGGGTGCCGACACCATCGTGGATGCTGGTGAACACTCCCACCGAGCTCCCTGAAAGCAGACAGCTGCCCCGGGGAGCTGCAGACCTCCACAGAATAAACGCAACAGCAAAAGACGTCCATGCAGCACAGTCAAGCATCTGAAAGTATACCTCATATAAAAATTCCCCAGATATCTCTTTTTATTTTATTTCCCCTCGGAGGTTTCATCCCGCCCTGGATCGAGGTTTGAGCCAAAGTGTAAAGGCCGCCTGGGGGATTGGCCCCTCCGCTAACCGTAAAGGTGGACAGGCCATGAAAAATCGCTTTCAATTGCCTCCTCAATGGGTTTAATTGTCGGCGGGTGCGCTTCTGACTGCTGTGCACGTCTGCCAAGCAAGAGTGCCTGATTACGTCGGGATGCTCGCCCGATGTCATCTCGCGCTATTTCATGGCCAGATGGGCAGGGCATGTCTGCCCGCGCGTGGTAAAATTCTGGCCACTCTTTCTCTCCCCGCAGATTTCCAACATTCCTGTCTTTATTTCATATCGCAGCTGCTTACTTTAACAAACATTGGGGAGAGTTGGGTGAGAGAACAGCTGCCGGGGATGAGCTTAAACTCACCTGCAAGTGCGCTCGTTGTTCCCATAGCCCAGCATGAGCCACAGTATTGAGGAATATGTTGGTTACGGGTGATGCTGACATAGCTTCTGTTATTCACGTTTCGCCAATCCCAAACCTTCGGCAAATCAGAGACTTTCAGATATTCATAAGGTCGCGGGTATGTCCTGGAAAAAGAGATATTTTACACCAGAAAGCATGGAATACGGACAGGCCTTTCAGCTCAACAAACCAGCTGACTGTACAGAGCAGCTGCAATGGCAGCTTTAAAGTGTCAGCTGTGGCTCAGTTGCTAATACCCTTGCCTCTGAGTTACGAGGGTTCATGGTTCACGTCCCAATCCAGAGTCTGAGCATGACAATCAAGGCTGACACTCTAGTGCAGTACCAGAGTGATGCTGTGCCTCAGATGAGGTGTTAAACCGAGGCCCCGTCTGCCTGTGTGAGTGGGTGTAAAAGATCCCATGGTGCCACTTCGAAAAAGAGAGCTATCTCCTAGCCAATATTTATCCACCAATTAACATCAGACAAAAAACAGATTGGTCATTGTCACATTGCTATTAGTGGGAACTTACTGTGCACAAATTGGTAGCAAGATCTCCCACATTCCAACACTGACTACACTACAAAAAGTACTTCAATGGCTGTAACATGCATTGAGATGCCAGTGGTTGGGAAAAGCACTATATAAATACAAGTGTTTTTTTAATATAATCTAATCATACCTACCAATTTACTCACAACTCTCCCACACAACAAGAGACAATTCTTAAAAGTGCTCCCTTGTCAAGAGAATTTAGCTATCCCCATGTTTTTCCCTGTTCAATTTTTGGACTATCATAAAGGAACTGGTAGTAGTTAGATTCCTACCAGTAAGCAGGTGAGAGAAAAAAACTAAGCTTTCTACGTGTACAACCTAGAGATCACCAGAGTGAAGAAAAGCATAGGATGAGAGAGGCAACAGGTGCCCAAAGTATGCAAGCAATGAATGGGCCAAGGTACCATCTAGAAAATTCGAAGAATGTGGAATGTTCCAAAGAGATCTCATGCATTCCTACACCCAGTCTTAATAAATTAAGAAGCCACTGGAGGACTAGTGGTACACTTGAAAAGCAATTAGGTGATGTACTACGGGGTGTTCCAAGGACAAGAAAGATAAGAAAGGTGCTATATCAATGCAAAGCCTTTCTTTACTGGGTAGCTCCCAAAATTGGAATAATCAGACAGCCATACAACAACATAGAAACAACACAGGAGCAGACCATTCAGCCCATCAAGCCTGCTCCACCATTCAATATAATCATGGCTGATCATCCACTTCGATGCCCTTTTCCCCCACGCTATCTCAATAATCCTTTACATCATTGGTTTTTTAGAAATCTGTCAATCTCTAAACATACTCAATGACTGAGATCCCACAGCCCTTTGGGGTAGAGAATTCCAAAGATTCACAACCTCCGAGAAAAAAAAAAATTCTCCTCATCTGGATCCTAAGGTGCAGGAGGACTCATATTCATAATCTCACTGGGTCAGTTGTTTTACCGCTGGTCAAGGTCTAGGTAGGGATGACCTTTGGTTGGGAACAAACACGTAGAACCATCCACCCTGGTATCTTTCGATGATTTTCTGTGCACTGATTTCAATAATGGAACACCTAGATTGGTTTAGTTTAGAAAGCTTTAATGGTGACTCAGAGACCAGCAAAGGCCACTGTGGCAAGCTAGTCCACTGTAATTGCACGATGGTCAGGCCTTGGGATGAGGAGACTGCCAATGCTGTAATCTCAAGCCAAGTAACTTCATGAGAGAGACACTTCTGTATGTAACATAAGGATCACTCAATCAGGAAAGCCCAGACCACCAAGAGTTGGCAAAGGCTTAGCACACTAACCCCTTGTTACAAAGAGTACAAGTTCAAGCCTTCCACAGCATTTGAGACACTGAGCCTGATCCAACAGGCTGGGCTAGTTATGGGGATGCCTGGCTTTACCACTCCAAATTTGAGGAGCAGCAACTGGAAGTGTTCTAGCAAATGGTGGTGCCAATGTCAAAAAAGTTTACAAAAGATTTGACTAAAATGTCCCTCTCGCAGGGATGAAATATAAAAGATACAGGTCGCCAAACAGTTGCATTGCCCTATTATCTCTAAAGACACATGCTGAATTTCATTAAGACGTGAAAAATGTCAAGGTTTGTGGTAAATCAGGAACTGTAACAAAGTTCCACCGCAGCCCAATGTTTCAAAAAAGTAACCTTTGTTATTGTGGGCTCCATGTTCACCAGAAGTCAATCAGGGAAATGTTACATATTAACCGCTGGAGACGACACATGCGGTATCCAGATGTGGTTAACCTCCACATCCAGGCGTGCAGATGTGCATTAATCTGAACTGAATTCCCAGTAGAAATTTTGTCTGATCAAGGAACTAATTTTATATCTCACTTTGTCACCCAATTATGGCAACTGTGCCAAGTAAAGATTTTGAAGCAATCCATACCATCCTCAGACAAATAGGTTGATATGGAGGTTTGATAACTCACCAATTTATATGCACAAAGCAGAGTTTCATAAACTGGGATAAAACCTTGCTAAACTCTCCACTTCCTTTGGTAAAGAGGCTAATAGCCAGGGAGCACAGACTTAAAGTAACTGGTAGAAGAATTAGAGGAGACAGGAGGAGAGCTTTTTCACCCAGAGTGTCACAAGGGGTCTGGAACGCATTACCTGCAAAGGTGATAGAGGCAGAAACCCTCATTGCATTGAAAAAGTACTTGGATTTCTATTTTAAGTGCCGTAACCTGCAAGGCTAGGGACCAAGAACTGGAAAGTGGGATTAGCTCTTTTTTTGGTCAACACAGAAACAAAGGGCCATAAATTTTCCAAGTTACTCTGGATGTAGAAGTTTCTCTGGATAACAAAGCTACATGAAGAAAGACAGGTGTTCTCCTGGTGTCCTGATCAAAATTTATCCCTCAACAAACATCAGTGAAAATCAGGCTATCTAGTTATGGACCTAATTGCTGTGTGTGGGACTTTGCTTTGCACAAATTCACTGCCACATTTTCTACACTGCAACAGCGGCTACAATTCAAGAATACTTCACTGGCTGTAAAACAGGCAGTGAAACGCAATAAGGTTGTGAAAGGCTTTATATAAAGACAAATTCTTTCCTTGACCTTATATGGTCCTTCGAGGCAAAAAATGATTTTGCAAGTCTGAAAAATGCCATGTGCAGAGCTCTCTAACTTTCAAAGTTCACAATGACTTATCAGATGGGACATGAGAGTTTTAATGAGCCATGGTACTGATCTGGGGAAGAACATCCACGAGCTACCACCATAAATGATAGTTTATTCCGCTATCATGTGAGTTCTCTTCAAGCTACACTTAGTTATATGGATACACATTTGCTGGTCACAATTCCTTGGATAATTGATGTGGTAAAAATATATTAAGGGCAGAAATTTGCAGTTCTATGGAGAAAAGGCAGGGGAATGGGGCCAATTGGATCATTCTTCCAAACAGCTGGCAAAGACACAGTGGGCCGAGTGCTCTCCTTCTGTGCTGCATCATTCTAGGATTCCATCTTATGATTAAAGTCAACTTGAAAGTGGACTTCTGTTGCAGTGGAGAATTCTCCTTCAAGGATTGTGGTTTCCAAAACAGAAATGCTAATTCACTATCATTCGAAGAATGAGTACAGCTTTGATCTTCACAAACACCGTAGAGTCCAGATTTGTGATATTTTTGCCTTGGTTACCATCTCTTAAAATCTCGTCACAAGACTTCAAAGCCAGCAATTGTTAAAACAAAAACAACATTTCCTCACAAAACCCCGTGTGCTGCAAGACTGCTCAAATTGCAGATTTAAAGGGAACAAGTAGCAGACTTTCAGAGCAAAGCTATGAGATTTGTTCGGTATGAAACCAATTATTTTAGAAACTGAATGTCAGTTATGAAAATTCAAACAAGCCAGAGCAACCAGAGGCATTGTGGTGATTGAATCTGTTCATTGAGTAAGTTTGTACTTGATAATCTACCATTTCGCCAGCTTCATAGGAAAAGTAGTTTCATACAGCACAAAGGAGGAGGAGGAGGGGGAGGTGATGGTGTAGTGGTATTTTTGCTGGACTAGTAATCCCCTGGGGACCTGGGTTCAAATCACACGATGGCAGGTGGTGGAATTTGAATTTAATAAAAATCTAGAATCAAAAGTCTAATGATGATCATTGTTGCAAAAACCCCCCTGGTTCACTAATGCCCTTCAGGAAGGAAATCTGTTGTCTTTACCTGGTCTGGCCTACACGTGACTCCAGGCCCACAGCAGCGTGGTTGATAAGACCATAAGACATAGGAGCAGAAATTAGGTCGTTCGGCCCATCGAGTCTGCTCCGCTATTCAATCATGGCTGATAAGTTTCTCAACCCCATTCTCCCGCCTTCTCCCTAATTGCCTTCTGAAATGGCCTAGTAAGCTACTCAGTTCAAAGGCAACTAGGGATGGGCAATAAATGTAGGCCCAGCCAGCGAAGCCCACATTCCGTGAATGAATAAAAAAAAGAAATTACAGCACAAAAGGATGTTATTTGGTCTACCGTGTTTGTGACAAGAAAAATAATTTTTTACTTGGCAGCTTTCTGTCTCGTGAGACGATGGCTTGTGCCCTGGTGGTCAACTCTGTGTTAAACATCGCCTGGTGGGGCTCAGGAACCCCAGCCTAGCATGGCAGCCTCTACCGCATTTGCTGGAGACAGTGGGCTGAGAAGATGCAGGCTTCACTGGCCTCTTGTTTTTCTCTGGGTCCTCTTTACAGCCAGCTGAGAAGGAAAATGTCTATATAAAAATATCCTTTAATAGATAAACTCACCATTAAATTGTCGCTAATATTCCACTTAAAAACAGACTTTCTACATTAAATATAGATAAATTTGCATCAGTTAAACTGTTTATTCATCCTGGGTTTAACAAATTCATTTATAGTTTATGCTCTGCTGCTATCAAGAACCTCTCACCTTTCAGGTTTAAATTCCATCTGCTACTTATCTGCCCATTTGACCATCCCGTCTATATCTTCCTGTAGCCCAAGACGCTCAACCTCACTGTTAACCACCCAGCCTATCTTTGTGTCATCTGCAAACTTACTAATCCTACCCCCCACGTAGTCATCTATGTTGTTTATATAAATGACAAATAATAGGGGACCCAGCACGGATCCCTGTGGTACGCCACTGGACATTGGCTTCCAGTCACTAAAGCATCCTTCTGTCATCACCCTCTGTCTCCTACAACTAAGCCAATTTTGAATCCACCTTATCAAATGACCCTGTATCCCATGTGCATTTGCCTTCTTTATAAGTCTCCCATGTGGGAGCTTGTCAAAGGCTTTGCTGAAATCCATATAAACTACATCAACTGCACTACCCTCATCTACACACCTGGTCACCTCCTCAAAAAATTCAATCAAATTTGTTAGGCATGACCTCCCTCTGACAAAACCATGCTGACTATCCCTGATCAAACCTTGCCTCTCCAAGTGGAGATAGATACTCTCCTTCAGAACTTTTTCTAATAGTTTCCCTGCCACTGACATGAGACTCACTGGCCTATAGTTCCCTGGCCTATCTCTACAACCCTTCTTAAATAGAGGAACCACATTAGCTGTTCTCCAGTCCTATGGCCACCTCCCCCGTGGCCAGAGAGGAATTAAAAATTCGGGTCAGAGCCCCTGCGATCTCCTCCCTTGCCTCCCTCAGCAGTCTGGGACACAAATCATCCGGACCTGGAGATTTATCCACTTTTAAGCCTACCAACATCTCCAATACCTTGTCACTCCCTATATCAATTTGCTTAAGAACCTCGCAGTCTCTCTCCCTGAGTTCGATACCTTCATCCTCATTCTCTTGGGTGAAAAAGGACGTGAAGTATTCATTCAACACTCTAGCGATGTCCTCTGGCTTCATCCATAGATTGCTCCCTTGGTCCCTTCTGGGCCCTACTCTTTCCCTGGTTATCCTCTTCCCATTGATATACTTATAGAATATCTTGGGATTTTCCCTACTTTTACCAGCCAGAGCTTTCTCATATCCCCTCTTTGCTCTCCTAATTGTTTTCTTAAGCTTCACCCTGCACTGTCTGTACTCCACTAATGCTTCTGCTGATTTGCTTCCCCTGTATCTGCTAAAAGCCTCTCTTTTCCTTCTCATCGTAACCTGAATATCTCTGGATATCCATGGTTCTCTGGGCTTGTTACTCCTTCCTATCACCCTGGAGGGAACATGTTGAGCCTGTACCCTCCCCATTTCCTTTTTGAACACCCCCACTGTTTTTCTGTATATTTTCCCACAAGTAACTGTTCCCAGTCTACCTTGGCCAGATCCTGCCTTATTTTACTAAAATCCACTCTCCCCCAATCCAAAACATTTTTTTGCAACTTGTCGATTTCTTTGTCCATAACGAGCTTAAATTGTACCATGTTGTGGTCGCTGTCACTAAAATGCTCGCCCACCACCACCTCAGCCACCTGTCCGGCTTCATTCCCCAGAATTAGGTCCAGTAATGCACCGTCCCTTGTTGGATCCTCAACATATTGACCTAAAAAGTTCTCCTGTACACATTTCAAGAAATCCACTCCATCCAAGCCTTTAACACTATGTCTATCCCAAGTAATGTTGGGAAAGTTGAAATCACCTAATATAATTACCCTACTGTTATTGTTTTTACACACCTCCACAAATTGTGCACATATTTGCTCCTCAATTTCCCACTGACTATCTGGGGGTCTATAAGAAACTCCTAATAATGTGGTTGCCCCTTTTTTATTCCTAAGCTCGACCCACAAAGCTTCATTCGATGCTCCCTCCAAGATATCATCTCTCCTTACTGCAATAACTGACTCCTTAACTAATAATGCAATGCCTCCTCCTCTTTTACCCCCTCCACTGTCTCGCCTGCAGATTCTATATCCCAGAATGTTGAGCTGCCAATCCTGCCCTTCCCTCAACCACGTCTCAGTGATGGCTACTATATCACAACTCCACATGTCAACCCTCACCCTTAACTCATCCGGTTTACCTGTAATACTCCTGGCATTAAAGTAGAGGCCATCCAGCCTTGCCTTACTCCCTTGAAACTTAATGCAGCTGTACTCCCTCTGACTTGATTGTTTTACTGTATTATGATGTGTCCCTATTCCGCTAACATTGTGTCCCCTCCCCCTGTTGAATTAGGTTAAACTCCTCCCAACAGCACTAGCAAACCCGCCCACAAGGATGTTAGTCCCGCTCTGGTTCAGATGTAGACCGTCCCACTTGTACAGGTCCCACCTTCCCCAGAAACGGTCCCAGTGATCCAGGAATCTAAAACCCTCCCTCCTGCACCATCTCTTAAGCCACATATTCATCTGCGCTATTCTCCTATTTCTGAGCTCGCTAGCACGTGGCACTGGGGGTAATCCAGAGATTACAACCCGAGAGGTCTTGCTTTTTAGACTACTGCCCAACTCCCTGAATTCTTGATGCAAGACCTCATCCCTCTTTCTACCTATGTCATTGGTACCAACATGTACCATGACCTCTGCCTTATCACCCTCCCCTTTCAGGATGCCCTGCAACCGTTCAGTGACATCCCGGACCCTGGCACCAGGGAGGCAACATACCATCCTGGAGTCACGTTGACGGCCACAGTAGCGCCTATCTGTTCCCCTGACTATAGAATCCCCTATTACTATTGCTCTTCCTCCCCTCCTGTACAGACAGGCTGCTTGTGGTGCCAGAAGCTTGGTTTTGTCTGCACTCCCTGGAGGAACCATCGCCCTCATCAGCCTCCAAAACGGAATACCGATTTGCGAGCGGGACCCAGGAGACTCCTGAGCTACTTGTCTGTTTCTCTTGGACTGCCTGGTGGTCACCCATTCCCTTCCTTCCTCAAATCCCTTCATCTGTGGTGTGACCACCTCTCTAAACGTGCGATCCTCGCTGCTCTCAGACTCACGGATGCTCCACAGTGTCCCCAGCCGCCATTCCAGCTCTGAAACCCGAGCTTCCAGGAGCTGCAGCTGGGCACCCTTCCTGCACACATGCTGGTCCCAGACACTGGAAATGTCCCCAGCTTCCCACATGGAGCACGAGGAGCACACCACGGCTTTGAGCTCTCCTGCCATGACTTATCCCTTTAAATTAAACCTTTTAAGTCAATTACTCTAGGGCCCTTCTTTCCTGATCCTCATTACTATAGAAGATACAAACTGTAAACCACAAAAAGACCTTAAACTATGTGATTAAAGTAGTAAATACCTTACCTACTACTTACCAGTGATTCCTTTCCCTTGTAGCCTCTCCTGCTGCAGCACGCTCTGAAGATTTAAGAAGTTGGATAATAAGGAAAAAATGCAAAGAGCGCCTTGTCCCCAGTTCAATTCCCGCTTTGCACCAAATTCCAAATACCCACTCTGGCTGTGCCCCACTCAGGATGTGCTCTCTCTCCTGTTCATGCAAGCACACGATAAAAATCTCTCATGGCACTAAGTTTTACCAGTAATCTTTGGGGAAAATAAACACACTCTTTCTAAACTTCACCTGGCTAGGTGACACATTTCACTCCCTCTTTTGAAAACAATCTCGTCTAGTTTATTTTAAAATGCAAATATTCCCTTGACACCTGTTCTTAAACTTCCCCATTTTTACCTAATTAACATTTCAAATCTAATTTCTTTATTTACACCAAAGCACCCAGACTAGCTGCCTCTACCTTAATTAAGTCTCACACACACACAGACACATATAGACATATCTCACTGTTACTCTATTTTACAATCAATTCCAATAACATTATGAACATTATTATATCTTCCTGACAGTGCTTAAGTGAGTGAGTGAGTGAGATTTGTGTTTGTGAGTGAATGAGTACCCTGGGCAGATGGTTCCCTCAGCAGTTTTCGGACACTCGGACGGAGGGGTTTTCAACAGCTGGCGGTTCAGCCTGAAGCTGGAACTCTCCCAGGTCCTGTCCCCCCGCCCCGGTCCGAGTGTTATCAAACAAGGGATGCAGCGGTTATTAAAGCCCGGCTTTTCCCTCTTCAGTAATAGACTGGGACCGTGAGGGTTGCTTTCCGCAGCTTCTCTGGCGACAGGGTATCCGCCTGGCAGTAAACCCTGGGGCTCAGTGTGCACAGACCCTGTCCTTACAAGGCAGCTTTTCAACCAGTGCGACTCCTGTGCTCAGCTACAACTACAAGGTTCATTCATTTTCCTTACTTGATACTCTGGACTCTCCCGTCTGCTGCCTGCGGTCTGTGACATGGTAGATCAGGGTTAAAGTATTGTCCCACTGCCCCAAAGGACAGGGAGGACACAAAGAGAATCTGACAGAGATACTGCCGACCTTCAGACGCCATAATCTCCCTGCTAGAGAGGTGAAGGGGGAGTCACATGAGAATGCAGCAGATCAACTGTTGGCGGAAAAGGAAACTTGGAACGGAGCCCAGGAACCAGGGACTGCTGGTCCAGAGATCAAAGTGATAAAACTTCTAATTAATTAAACATGTGAACTTCTAATAGAATGACACAGCACAGGGGGCCATTCGGCCCATTGTGGCGGTTCTGAGGAAGAGTCATATGACTCGAAACGTCAACTCTATTCTTCTCCGCCGATGCTGCCAGACCTGCTGAGTTTTTCCAGCATTTTCTGTTTTTATTTCATATTTCCAGCATCCGCAGCATTTTGCTTTTGACTATAACTGTGCCCCTTTTTTCATCCTAACTGTCCATATATTTGCCTCGGTACATAAAACTACACTTTAATACTATTCTGCATCCACAGGTTGCAAGACAAATGTGTTTTTACTGACATTCACTGTCAAAGGTCACATCTAAAGAATGGCCATTTGAGTGAAGTACTGTACTGTAGTATGGCTGACCCAGGAAATTACAACATGCTGAAGAGCAGGATTGGGGCAAAATTGGTAAAGTAAAAAGTGGTTCTGATCAAACTATAGAATATGCAAACTTGAAAATGTAAAAAGCCAACTCACTCCACCTTATGCTATTTATAGGTTACACTATCAGCAGTGTTGGATCTTGATCTGGGGAGTGAAATCAAGCAATCGAAGCATGTTTCAATGGTACAGCATGTTTTATACCAATTATATCTAATTCATAATACTGTCTATCAGTAATAATGACGAAGATGACCTAGTTGCAGCAACTTGTGATATGGAATGCACAAAATTATTGTGATCATATTGTCAGATTTAGAGCAATAACAGAAATGGATAAAGTTCAAAGGTGAAGATAGTCAGCAGGAAGAGGGCCAATTTTAGTGAGTTGAAAAGACATTGGCCCAAATGAATTGAAACTAAGATTGGCATTTAAAACCATAAACAAGCAACATGAGGCCTTCAAGGAGATGCCGCCAATGCAATATTGCATAATTCATAAATCTAAACAGAAAATGCTGGAAATATTCAGCTGTCCAGGCAGCATCTGTGGAAAACTGAAGAAAGGTCACAAACCTGAACTGTTAACTCTTTCTCTCTCCACAGATGCTGCCTCTATTTCCAGCATTTTCTGTTTAGATTTCAGATTTACAGAATTCACAATATCTTGCCTCTATAATTAGTATATTCAGTTTGATCATTACGTTGACCAATGTCCAGAGGTCCATGCAGCAGTACACCAAGAATGAGTCAGTTGGAACTCATTTATTTGCTGTTAAACCATGTACAGTGCTACAAACGCTAGTTATGATGTAAGGACATTACATGAAGGTCTGTAACTTTCTTCTGTGGTTCGGTTGCATCTATAAAATGAGCAGGCAGATTGTATATGTGATAAAATTAAACACCAGTTTTGTGCATTTTGTCCACTTGAGGCTACCATATGCACATGTGCCAGCAGAGGGGGTCTGCTAGGAGTAGATAATAAATCCAAGTTTAATTGCTCATGCAGTTCTAATTCTACATGTCTCTGGCTGAAGATATAAGTGTTTCTGTCCCAAGAATTTCACACTAGCAGTGACGTGAATTGGCTCCTTCCCCATTTTCAAATCATGCCCTAGAGCAGTGGGTCTCAAAGTATCAGAAGGTCTGCAGAGAGTCTCCAGTGGGTCCATTAAATAAGTGCAGTCATTAGCAGCAAGTGTACAAACATGTGGGTTAAGCTATTATTGCAGTGATTGCCTATTGCTCCCAGGCCTTTTCTAAACTGATGATATATTTGTTATTTGTGCTTTCTGATGACTATTTTTTTGTTCAGATAAGACTTATATACCAGGTGCCTTGTAGTGAAATGAGCTTTAGTTTTCCAGGTATGATTGCTTTGTTGGGGAAAATTTGTAATCACACTACACATAGTGGTCGTCCATAGTGGGGAAGTCAGAGGTGATGAGAAACATGTTTGCATCTTACAGGACTTCCATAGGTAAATAGAAGAGGGTATATTACATTTTATTGACGCAAAAGCACAGACAAAATAGAAACATGAAAGATTTTATATTTGGAAGGATTTGAGTTTCAAAGAGGTGTGAGAACAATAGAATCTGAGATGAAAGGGGGGGAAAGTATTTTAGAGTTACTGTTGAGTGCTTAGGGGTAGCTGTTAGCTGGAGCTGGTATCTGTTAGCTGTTGGCTGTGTGAGGAAGATCTCCTGGAAACAACTCTAGGCTGGGAGAAAATACAGTTTGAATCAGCCAACCAGTGAAGCCAGAAAAGTCTTGGGCTGCAAAAAGCAGTTTTGTTCTGAAGTATTGGATTCCCACAATGGAGTGGGAGAGAGTTTAAGAGGTCATGCGGTATGTCTTTATTAAAGCTACAGCATTTTGCCTTGGGTAATAATACTGGGTTTTTATAGTCAAACATCTACAAGGGAATATTGCCTGGAAGATGTTTACTTGTGGGTCTAATCAAGCAGGAGTCTTTTGGAGGAATGTTTTGTAAGACTAATTTTAACTGTGTAACTGTAATCTTGTGTACTTAAGTTTTCTTTTATTCTTGTTAATAAAACTTTTACTTTTAAATTTTAAGGCCCCAAAAGTGTTACTGGACTTTTTGTTGCTGAGATCAGTACATTTTCTTCTCATTTTCAGTATACGCTGAAAGGTTACAGCCTGTAAGCCAAGTTTCCCTCTGGGATTTGGTTTGCGCAGCAATTAACACCGGCTTTGGGCATAACAAAAGTAATGGTGAGCGAAGATGCAGCACAAAAATTGAAGACCATCCCACTTTCTAATGATACAGTTAGTAGAAGAATCAAAAGCTTTCCAGTGATATAAAACACCAATTGACAGAAAGGCTTCATGAATGTGAGCAGTTTGTAATTCAGCTTAGTAAACAACAACCTCCACTGGTAGTAAAGCACAATTATGACTTTAGGTTTGCTATGTTTGGCTGAGGGCAAGATTAAAAGATTTTGTGTTGTCAGGCATTACCAGACATGCAATGGATGAGGAAATATTCAAGTTACTGGATAATTTCATAGAATCAGAATCGTTTAAGTGAAAGAACTGTGTTTCTGCTTGCTCAAATGTTACACCCACAACAACGAGCAATAGGACTGCTGTGATTGCAAGAATAAAAGGCGTAAACCCGCAGGCAATCATCAGATCACCAGAACCTTGCTTCAAAGAGAATGGAACCTGAGTTACCTGCTGTGATAAGTGCAACTGCGATGGCTGTGAATTTTGTGAAGTCCATATCTGTCAATTCACATCTGTTGCAAAATTGTGTTCAGAAACTTGATGTGAAAAATGATTGTTTCATACTGCATTGTCACGCTCATGCAATACGAACTTATGAGCTATAAATATGAACTTATGAAGTACAAACCCAAAATGGACACGTTTCTGTAACACAAAATGGAGTTGAGAGGTAAGGCGACCTATTTCTTGTCAACACACGGAACTGTAAGAACATTCAGCTAATTTTCATGTCTGGGCAAGTCTTCGTGAAGTTATTAAAATGCAAACCTGTGATAACGGCTGCATTTTTCCAACTAATTAAAAATACTGGGTTCACAAAACTGTTGCAACCTTCGAGACTCCAAACTTGAAATTCAGAAACAATGGGTGTGAAAAGTTTTATTTTAATCAGGATGCTATGTGGATGAATGACATCCAGACACTGTTGTCTTCCCATTGCCTAACCATCAGAGACTATTTATAAGGACAATGGGAAGTGATGTTCTGGTGACATTACCATCAAACCAGGGGATCAACCCTGGTTCGATGAAGAGTGCAGGAGGGCATGCCAGGAGCAGCACCAGGCATACCTAAAAATGAGATGTCAACCTGGTGAAGCTATAACACTGGACTACTTGTGTGCCAAACAACATAAGCAGCAAGTGATAGACAGGGCTAAGCGATCCCACAACCAGCGCATCAGATCTAGCTCTGCACTCCTGCCATGTCCAGTTGTGAATGGTAGTGGACGATTAAACAACTCACTGGAGGAGGAGGCTCCACAAATACCCCTATCCTCAATGATGGGGGAGCCTAGCACATCAGTGCAAAAGAGAAGGCTGAAGCGTTTGCTATAATCTTCAGCCAGGCGTGCTGAGTGCATCATCCATCTCGGCCTCCTCCAGAGGTCCCCAGCATCGCAGATGCCAGTCTTCAGCCAGTTCAATTCACTCCACACGATATCAAGAAATGGCTGAAGGCACTGGATACTGCAAAGGCTATGGGCCCTGTCAATATTCCAGCAATTGTATTGAAGACTTGTGCTGCAGAACTTGCTGCGCCCCTAGCCAAGCTGTTCCAGTACAGCTACAACACTAGCATCCACCCAGCTATGTGGAAAATTGCCCATATATGCCCTCTACACAAAAAGCAGAACAAATCCAACCCACCCAATTACCACCCCATCAGTCTACTCTCCATCATCAGTAAAATAATGGAAGAGGTCATCAACAGTGCTATCAAGCGGCACTTTCTTAGCAATAACCTGCTCACTGATAGCCAGTTTGGATTCCACCAGGGCCACTCAGCTCCTGACCTCAGCAGAGCCTTGGTTCAAACATGAACAAAAGAGTTGAACACCTGATGTGAGGTGAGAGTGACTGCCCTTGACATCAAGGCCGCATTTGACCGAGTGTGGCATCAAGGAGTCAATGGGAATCAGGGGGAAAACTCTCCACTGGTTGGAATCATACCTAGCACAACGGAAGATGATTGTGGTTGTCGAAGGTCAGTCATCTCAGCTCCAGGACGTCACTACAGGAGTTCCTCATGGCAGTGTCCTGGGCCCAACCATCTTCAGCTGCTTCATCAATGACCTTCCTTCCATCATAATGTCAGAAGTGGGGATGTTTTCTGATGATTTCACAATGTTCAGCACCATTCACCACTCCTCAGATACTGATGCAGTCCATGTCTAAATGCAGCAAGACCTGGATAATATCTAGGCTTGGGCTGACAAGTGGCAAGTAACTTTTGCGCCACACAAGTGCCAAGCAATGACCACCTCCAACAAGAGAGAATCTAACCACTAACTCTTGACACTCAATGGCATTGCCATCACTGAATCTCCCACTATCAAAATCCTAGGGGTTACCATTGATCAGAAACGGAACTGGTCTGGCCAGATAAATACTGTGGCTACAAGAGCAGATCAGAGGCTAGGAATCCTGCAATGTGTAACTCACCTCCTGACTCCCCAGAGCTTGTCCACCATCTGCAAGTCACAATTCAGGAGTGTGATGGAATATTCCTCACTTGTCTAGATAAGTGCAGCTCCCACAATGCTCAAGAAGCTTGACACCGTTCAGGACAAAGCAGCCCACTTGTTTGGCACCACATCCACAAACATTTGCTCCCTCCACCACCAACACACAGTAGCAACAGTGTGTGCCATCTACAAGATTCACTGCAGGAATTCACCAAGGTTCCTTACACAGCACCTTCCAAATCCATGACCACTACCATCTAGAAGGTCAAGAGCTTCAGTTAGATGGGAACACCACCACCTAGGAGTTCCCCTCCAAGTCACTCACCATCCTAGCTTGGAAATATATCACCGTTCCTTCACTGTCGCTGGGTCAAAATTCTTTAACTCCCTTCCTAACAGCACTGTGGATGTATCTACACCACATAGACTGCAGTGGTTCAAGAAGGCAACTCACCACCACCTTCTCAAGGGCCACTAGGGACAATCAATAAATGCTGGCCCAGCCAGCGAAGTTCACATCCCGTGAATGAATTTTTTCAAAAAATGACCAGAGACAAGCTTTCTGATAAGGGTTTTAATAAGGCATATTCTGGCTGGCAGAAACATTTGCACCAACAAAGGGAAAAGACCCTGTTTAAGGACACCTGCTCTTAAGCCGCATGTAGACAGAGACTTGAGTTGGTCTTGAACTCTCTACCTGACAAATCATACCAAGGCTCAGACTGGAGCATAATAAGAGAAATCTGCTCCAGCAAACAGAAAACAGTGAATCTGCCCCTCTAAGCTACCACAACTCTTCTGTAGTGTACAAAAGGAGTACAGGACTGCATTATTCGAAGTCTTCACCCCGGGGAAAAGCAAGTGTAACAAAGAGTGCTTGAAATCGTAAAACATAAGTGCATGTTACTTTTTTAATTGCAATCCTTTCCTGAGTGTGTGTGTACCTGTGTGAGTGTCAGCATGGTTACAGTTGTGTACATTGAGGCATTGAACATTCATCTTTCTTTAAAAACTTACAAAAGAAACTAATATTTCCTGTTCCTGACAATTAAAACACTCAGGAGTTCGAAAATATTGTTTTTTTTTTAAGAACGTGTTGTCTCCAGTTAGTGGATCAGTGAAAAAAGGGGCGCCTTAATCACATCTCCCCTGTCCATAACAGTATTACATCGACTCTCCCACGACACAGTCCTAGGAAGAGCTTTGGAGCTTCATAAAAAGCTGCTGGTTTTTCTTTCTGTGCACAACCCTAGATTAGCTGAAAACATCACTGAACAAGGTTTTCCTCTTAATCTATGCCCCTCCAACCCTTCCCTCAGTCCTCCCCATTCTGGTTTTCCCATCATTGTTGAGATACACATTACATACAAACACACAATTAGGAGCAGGAGTGGGCCACTCGGTCCCTCAAGCCTGCTCCAACGTTCAATAAGGTCATGGCTGATCTGATTGTAACCTCAACCCCACATTCTTGCCTATACCCCATATCCTTTCAGCCCCTTGCTTATCAAGAATTGTTTCCTGTAAACCTGTCAGGCCGATCACAATAACGCCACATGCAAGGGCATTCTGGGTTCAGAATAGAAGTGTGTTCTTGAAGTCTGGGACTTTGCCAACACATGTCCATTTGCAACCTGGGTTCTGACTGGTTCCTCAAACATCCATGATTCTATTCTTTGCTTTCACCAGATAACGAAACATGAATACTTGGCTGACATCTTAACCTCTTAAATATGCTGAATCCATCGATACGGGGGAGCTTTATAACTATACTTCAAGTGAGTGACAGGACTGCAACATTTCAGAAGAAAATTGAGATTAGGAAAATGAGACTGATCAGTGGAGTTCCAGACCTATTGCCACTACTGGATGTAAACAGTTGAGTGTGTGAGAGAAAGGATCATTCCTCGTCTTTCAACATTGGAAGAGTACTCCAGTGTTTATAATGAAAATATAAACACAGATAAGTACGATTGAGTTCAGGATCCATTTTCAACATTTGCGACATCACCTTGTTGCCTAAGAGGAAAAGCAGAAGAGAAGCTGGTCAAACTATTCTGTACCGCTCACTGAGAATTAAATTTCAGGAGCAAGCACCTTCCCAGTTGTGACCATCTGTTGGTGTTGAGTAACTAGAATTGGTAAAAGAAGCAAAGGAAGGTGTTGCTGCCATTCCCAACAACATACATTAGTGCATTAAAAGCAAAATACTGCGGATGCTGGAAGTCTGAAATAAAGAAAACAGAAAATGCTGGAAAACTCAGCAGGTCTAGCAGCATCTTTGGAGAGAGAAACATTTCGAGTTCATATGACTCTTCTTCAGAGCTCTGAAGAAGAGCCATATTGATTCGAAACGTTAACTGTGTTTCTCTCTCCAAAGATGCTGTCAGACCTGCTGAGATTTTCCAGCATTTTCTGTTTTTATTATACATTCGTGTAACATTGTTTTTCTGCTATGGGAGCAATGGAGACAAAATACAGGCCCCATTTGGAAGTGGAGAATGATTTGAGTTTCATTGCCAAACATCACGACACCAGTAGACACACTCTGAAATGAGAAGCAGGCAGACCCATCTCAGTGATGTCTGGAAGAAAGTATTTATTTTCTTAACAGCATTTGTAAAACATTCTTTACATGCCAGCACTTTCAGATTAGGGGTATTAGATAGTATTATACTTTAGATTCAGGGTCATTGATTACTAATCTATTTGAAAAAGGGACCTAAAAACAAAAACAAGTTTCAGAACCATGGCCCTAGATTTCTAAGCATATCTCCATTGCTTCCCGCAATGGCACAACAATGATTTCCTCTTAATCCATGCCCCCTCCAACACCTCTCCCAATCCTCCCCACTCTGATTTTCCCCATCTTTGTTGAAATGCTCATTGTTTTCTGTAAACTTCAGGCTATTCACAAGAACACCACATGAAGGGGCATGCTGGGTTCAGAATAGAGTGTGTTCTTAATACCTGGGACTTTGCCAACACATGTCCATTTGCAATCTGGGTTCTGACTGGTCACTCAGGCATCTATTATTCTATTCTCCTCTTTCATCAGGTTAGACAATATGAGCTGTGGTTTATAAAATGTTTTCACAGATCCCTTTGGCTCGGTTTTGCTATTGTCTGAATGCCTTTCAAAATCTCTTTGCAAAGTAAGCAGCAAGTGAGTTCATACAACCAGGAATGGTGCAAAATGCAATTTGTTCACCATCAACAACTTGCATTTAGGAAGCTCTGTAACATACGAAATGTCCCAATGCATATTACTGAACAACGAGGAGCAGAGAACATTAATAATGGGTCGAGGGGTTTTGAGAAGTTTTGAAAAGAGAGGGCAGCTGAGGGTGGAGAGATTTAGGGAGGGAGCTTCAAAGTATAGCACATAGGTATCTGAAAACTCCACCATCAAGAACTGGGAAAAGATGGAGTTGTCTACAAGGAAGATGGAAATATATGTTGTGGGCAGTAACTTCGGAGGAGTTTTTTTAATATTCTTTCACGGGACATTAGCATCGCTGGTAAGGCCAGCATTTGTTACCTATCCCTAATTGCCCTTGAACTGACCTTGCTAGGTCATTTAAGAGTCAACCACATTGCTGTGGTTCTGGGATGATATGCAGGCCAGACCAGGCAAGGACAGCAGATTTTCTTCCCTAAAAGACATTAGTGAACCAGATGGGTTTTTTTACAACAATCAATGATAGTTTCATGGTCAACATTACTGATACTAGCTTTCAATTCCAGATTTTTAATTAATCAAATTCCAATTCCACCAGCTACCATAGTGGGATTTGAACCCATGATCTCAGAGTATTAGCCTAGTCCAGTGACATTTTGGCTACACCACTATCTCACCAGTTCCCTGCCCTACCATTGTAGCCATATTTTTGATATGGCTGCTCCACTTAAATTGCTAGTGGGGTTCCTCAACTTATTGATAGCCTGGGGCTCAATGGTAATGGTGCTTTGAAGGTCAGGAAGAGCTGGTTAGGCCTTTTCTTGTTTGAGATAGCCATTGGTCACCATTTTACTTACACAAAAGTTACCTGCTGTTTGTAAGCCTAAACCTGGATGGTATCTAGGTGGTACTCTAGTCCAGCCTAGGTTGCTTCATAAGTCCTGGATGACTAATTTTCTCACTGATCGAAATGGCAGGTGATGTGCATCTGACTTGTAATGAGTGTGAGCCTCCTCCTGTATTGGAGGTGTAGGCACTCATTATGCCCGGAACACAGCAATGCACCATCCAATATCTAAGCCTTAGACTTCACAAGAATTATGGAGTGGTCAGTCCATCTTCATCTTAAACAGTTATGTTACAAAGATAGACTGATAAGGGAAAGGTCAAATAGATTAGTCCTCTCACCACCTGACACATGCCAGTCGGGCAACTATGTCCTTCAGGATTCATCCTTCGTGGACATTGAAGGCCGCATCCAGAGTATTTTCTGTGGTCACAGAGGTGCACTCATAGTGGGGCAGGTGGTACATGCAAATGAGAAGCCCTCTGGCTGACCTGCAAACTCCTGGCATAACCACTGGGATTGCAGCACATGAATTTTCAGGGCAATTATGTCGTTTGGGTCTGTGTATTATTTAATTATAACAGGAACTCAGAAAGATGCAGCAAATTCAGCAGATGGCACTACATAACAAGAGATGAGTCATTGTCCTAAATGTCTGAGTTGAAAAAATCCTGGTTAGATTGGGAGTGTTTGAGTGTTGTGGAGCAGGATCAAGGGGTTTGGTCCACTAATGCTCCTATTTTTATGTCAATTCATCCCTGGTAGAAATATAATTGGAGCAGTTAAGATGTGAACTCCACTGTTTAATGTTTGAAGATTTTTCACCTTGGTGATCTGTCCATGACCTCAAACAGAGTCACAAAGTTAAGCACTATATTCATCATCTGCATCTTCCAGGCTCCCAATAAGTCAATTTCGAGAACTTTCTACAAATTCACCTTTTAAAACTGAAGAGTACCATATACATTGTAAGCATAACCATACAGCTATTAATGAACTTTGCAGAGCATCTGATGAACTTTGCAGACATTTACAATGTGTTTTTTATAAGTTGAAAATCTTGATCGTGATAAGTTGAAATTTAATCAATCTCACCCCAGTAGAAGTTTGGAGTAGTCAAACTGCATTTTATGTAATTCATTTCTTTTAAACACATATTTATCAAATATACAGAGACCTATACACTGCTGTTGAGAGTTCTCAAAGAGTTCACTAATTACATAAAATTATGTTTATGGATTTCACTATTGACACAGGAGAGGTGTAGTTCCTCTGATCCTCTGCTGTTCATGTGCGGTCTTGTATCTTAGTCTGTATGGCCTGTTAGCTGGAACGTTATGAGGGGTTGCAGAATGTGCATTCTCTCCGATTCAGAATACATTCACAAAACATAAAAAAAATCATAAACCTGTCCTTTCTTTTTAAAGGAAGAACTAAATTGCATCGGCACAGCACCTTTCGCACTGTAAAAGGCCCAAAGAGCTTTTTAATTTTGAAGCAGCATTACTGTTGTAATGTAGATAATGCAGCAACCATATTGCACACAGCAAGCTCCCACAAGCAGCAATGACATAAATGACCAGATTTTTCTTGATTTTTTTAGTGATGCTGTTTGAATGACAAACATTGGCCAGGCCATCAGGGTGAACTCCCTTGCTCTTCTTTGAAATGATGATATGATCTTTTGATGTCTGCCCAAAAGGGCAAACATCAGAAAGGCAGCACCTCTGACAGTGCAGCATTCCCTTGGTGCACTGAAGCATCAGACTGGAGTTTCAGTCCAAGTCCCTGAGTGAGACTTGAACCCACAACCCTCTGACTTGAAGGCAAGAATGCTGCCCACTTAGACATGGCTGACACCTATGATAGGATACTCACAGGTACTGACTTACCTGCTTTGTATTTCCAGCCTTTTCTATTTTTATTTCATTTTTTATTCATTCATGGGATGTAAGTATTACTAGTAAGACTAGCATTTATTGCCTATCCTCGATTTCCCTTGAGAAGGTGATGGCAACCAACTTTCTTTAATCCAACTATGAGTCTTGATAAGCCATTTCAGAGGGCAGTTAAGAGTCAACCACATTGCTGTGAGTCTGCAGTCACATGTAAGCCACTTTGGGTAAGGATGGAAGATTTCCTTCCCTAAAGAACATTAGTGAACCGGATGGTTTTTACACTAATCTGGTAGTTTGATAGTCTGAAACTACGGGTAAGATTTTCATGGATTCTTCCCAACTCCACAGACATGTATAAATGGCAGGTGGGACCTGGACATGGAAGTGTTGGCCCCATTTCTGACAGATCCCATTTTTGCCGGTAGGGAAAAGGAGGCAGGGCATGTATCACCCAGGAGGGAAATCCAAACTCAGCAGGACTATTTGATCTTAGTACTGTGATCAAACAGACCCCATCCTGGCTGTTGCAAGGGCCTTAACCCGAAGTGTGGGGTTTACAAATGTATGGAGTGACAAAAACGCTTTTGAAGGGCGAATAAGGTCCATTTAACTGTCATGATCTGAAGTTTTTTAAACCCCCCACCCCACTCTTTAAACTGTAAAAAAGGCTTCAACTGGCAGTGACTGTTAAAAAAAACTCTGCTGGAATGTTCTGAGTGACAGGCCAACTGGTTCAGCATCTGTTTGAACAGTTTCAATAGAGTTGACTTTTTAAGGATTGACATTTTGTTAAGGGTTATTCATTATGAATGTTTGGCTGAATTTTAAATGCTACATATATCTCAGGAGGGGATTCTGAGTTCACAGTTTGACAGCTTAAAGAGACAATGAAAGGAGTAGGAGTATGAAAAAAAGTGTCTATTTATAAGAGATCAAACTCTTGAGGAGATATAAAAACTTTGATGCTTTCATGGTTGGTAGTTTTTATTTGCAACATCAAGTCTGTATCATGAGAGTTAGGAGATCTTGAGACACAGCAGTAGTTTCCCTTCCTCTAAGCCAGAAGCTTTGGGCTCAAGTCCCACTCCAGGACTTGATGGCCAAGGAAGTTGTGTGCTAAACAGGTCAACCTGTAAATCCTTCCAGCATACACTCATGACAGGTGTAAGAGTGGGAGAAATTCTTGGTCAGCCATGTGATGGAAAGAAAATTGGAGGCTTTACCATTACTGTTCATAACCAAGGACTAAAACGTGCATGTTGCCATAGCAATGTGGACTCCTTTGGAGATCATTTGGCTGGATAGCTGGTATGGATCTGATTGGTGCCAATAACTTGGTTTCTATCCCTGATCTGGCTTGGATGGGTTTGGGGCCTGCCCCCTTGCCCTACCCATGCTGAAAGTTGTGGCACTGTGGGTCAGGCTTACCTTTGGCAGAGAACTGAAGAATAGTGAGAGTTGTATGAGATTTTTAGAAGTTTAGTTTTTTCATCTGCTTATGGTTCTTGCGATCTGCCCATGATGGATACTGGGTAAGTTGGCATTGAGTTGGCATGGTGGCATGGGATTATGAGGGGTCATGGGGAGGTTAGGTGGAGAGCATAAGTTGGCATTGAGTTGGCATGGAGTTTGAGGGGCCATGGGGGTGGGGCCATGAGCTGGCATGAGGGGTGAGGGCTAGATGCCCTAAAATCTTCTAAAACAATTGGGACCAAATTTCAGAGAACTGAGGTGGGCCTTCTAACCAACCCATCTCAGCACTCAACCGCCCTGCGTCCTCCTAGCATCTGCTTCCAGGGTCAGCAGGTCTGAGTTCACTCGTATCTGCCATGCTAGAGCAAAAATTTCGTAAATGGGGATACTTTTTAACTGAGGCCAGTCCGGCAAGGTGGGTAATTTCCCAACTGGAGCTACCTGCCACTATAGCCAAAATCCAGCCCTAGCTTTTTAATTAAATTATTAAAATTTAAATAATTGAGTACAAATCCCCCAACTACCTGGGATTTGAACTCATGTCACTGGATCATTAGTTCAGGCCTTCTGGATTCCTAGCTCCAATAACACAACAATTACACTTGAGTGCCCCTAGATTGCAGCACTTCATTCTGTCAAAATCTATCTGGAAAAAGAAAAAGTCTACAGGTAACTATCATGCCCTGAAGCAAGGCATTAATATACCCACTGATATTTATTGGTGTATGGATTGTGTTCTGAGTTCATGTGTAAATTATGCATGTGGGCAATAGAAGGCATGGGAAGCATTCGCAATTGAAACCAAGCTGAGTTAAATTTTGCAAGTTAATACTTGTAACAGAGAGCCAGATATTGTGGAGTGAGGGCAGCAGTAGACTTATATTAAAAAGCTATTAAGAGATTGAGCACAAATGTAAAAGGAGGATGGACTGAAGAAAGGCTTAAGGCGCCTTTGAAAGGGCTGTGATGGTAATTGTTGCAGATGTAAACTTTGAAAACCAAGGGTGGAATCGTCCCAGATTTGCACTAAATGCAGTAATGAGACTTTACCCGCCGGCCGCAATGGAAGGTTTTCATGCCATATTGTCCCAAACCCACCACATTAATTATGCACTCCCGGGAAACATGCCGCTTCAATGGCGGGCGGGCTCTCATTCGCCCGCCACACCACCAACTCACTGCTTCATCACACCAGGCACCATATTTAAAGTGTAGCCGCGCGCACACCTCTCAGTGCTTCCAGCCCACGACAGTTGCAAAGAAGACATGGCCCCAAAAGGCAAAAAGACTGCAGGCCCCAGGTTCAATGATGTGCCCCTCCAGCGCCTTTTGGATGCAGTGGAGGCTCGCCGTGATGTCCTCTACCCCAACTCTGACCTCAGGAGGGGCAACAACCTCACTCATCTGGCTTGGGAGACGGTGGCAGCGGTGGTCAGTGCCAATGCCCTGCAAAGGAGGACAGCCACTCACTGTCGCTCCAGGATGAATGGTCTCATCCATTCCGCCAGGGTAACTCACTCTTCTCATCACTCCCAACTCACACACTCACAAACCCATCACACATCCACAGGTATCTCACACCTCAAGGGACAACACCACTAATTCTCACACACACACTCACATCTCCATCAGGCTCACACCCTCTCGGGCTTTTGTCCTCACACAGTTTATGGCTCTGCTCACCACACAAACAGCACGCAGTGCCATGTGTCCTGCTCACACTCTCTCCATCTGTTTTCATGTGGGAGAAGCTGGCTCACATCAGCAGGGAGAGGTCCCCGTCCAGGGGTGGAGTGGCCCACATTAGGCCCCTCATTCACTTTGAGGAGCGTGCCATTGTACTGACTGGTGAGGGCATGGACTGTGGCTGCGGTGACAGTGAGGTAGGCGGCAAACACCCTCGTGAGGATTCTGCAACGCATCATCCCTCTCTCAACGCAACTGTGAGTGCTCTTTCTTCAGCTTTTGACTCTGCTGCCATGCACTAATTATCTCTATTTTAGTCACAGGGAGCTCTGCCAAGTGACCGACACCCTCAGCCAGCCAGTCCCTCAGCTCCATCCAAGTTCTCACCTCCATACAAGAGGACACCTCCTCCACTGAAGAGCTGGAAATAAGCAGCCTGGAAGAGCAGTTACAGCACTTACCCAAACCCTGCACCAGCACAGAAACACACAACTTGTTGGGACCTAGATCTAGAGCAGGCTCAGGTTCGCAATCTGGTGGTCACTGCACAGACACGTGTCCTCAGGAGCAGGAGACAGGTTCGTGTGAGCTCCCTGGAGGACTGCTGGGGAAGAGGCATCTGTGAGGTCCGGGTCAGATGATGAGCCTCTAGATTTGGCCATCCAACTCATCCTGGAGAGTCAGTTGAAGGCGGGGAACATCACACAGAGCTGTTGGAAGTCCTCAACGAGTCAGGGGAACGCGTTTGTCTGCTCTCTGATGAAGTGGTGCCCACATGTGCGCATATGGAGGTCTCCAAGGGGAGGATGACGGACACCATGGAAACCCTGGTTCAGCAGAACGTGGAGATGTGTGCAGACCTGCACTCCATCACGGGAGCCACGGGTGAGTTCCTGCAGTGGCAACGCGAGAGGGAAACGGGGCACTTTGACATCCCTCCAGGTGCTCCTTCCCCTCAAGGAGTCAGGCCAGGGCCCCGGGCACCAGAGCGGAGAAGGAGTGGCAGCTGAACACCCCTGGGTCATCCACTCAGGAATCTCAGAGGCTGTCCTCTCCCTCCGAGTCCCCTTTGCCTGTGAGCCTCTCAACCTTGTCCTCTGTCACTGCAGAGGGAGGAGCCAGCCAACAACTCATTCTGGAGGGGAGAAGTGTGTGTGTGGCAGGACCTTTCGGAGTTTTGTGCAAGCATTATCCCATGCACGCAGATCATTCACGTATCATATGCACCTCAATGCCCTGAGAATTTTGAATGCTGCCTGCTGGGGTTCGCTTTCAGTTGTCCATCTGAGCTGACCTGAATCTCTGCCCACCCAATGACCACACTCCTATGCAGCACCTGATCTCACCCACCACAACTTTTGTTTCACTTTTGATTTGGACAGCACGGTCTGAATTTGCTTTTTCTTCAGCTCCCCTGTCTTTTCCCCTCCCCCAGTCACCCATTTCATTCCCCCCATCACTGTTGACCCCCCCCCACCGGCATCACCTTCCACCTCCCCTCCGTGACCTACCAGCCACAGCCCTTTTCCTTCAGGGATGTCCAGGTGAATGTGCATGTTCCTTTCCTTCCCGAAAATCCCACCCCCATCCATATTCACCTCCCTGACCTCCTCCTTCCCACCCCCAGGGTCCGTGTCTGCCTCCGAGTCCCCACCAACCACCCTCGCCGTCCCTTCCACCACCACCATTGAACCCTCACCCTCCCACCCAACTGCCTCATCCTGCCCTCATTTCACTCCCCAGGAGGCAGGCCCTGGACGAGTAATCCATAGACCTAGGGTAATGCTCTGGGGACCTGGGTTCGAATCCTGCGACGGCAGATGGGGAATTTGAGTTCAATAAAAATCTGGAATGAAAAGTCTAATGATGACCATGAAACCAATGTCAATTGTTGTGAAAACCCATCTGGCTCACTAATGCCCTTTAGGGAAGGAAATCTGTCGTCTTTACCTGGTCTGGCCTATATGTGACTCCAGACCCACAACAATGTGGCTGACTCTTAAATGCTTCTAAACAAGGGCAATTAGGGATGCGCAATAAATGTCAGCGACGTCCACATCCCATGAACAAATAAAAAAAAAGTTATGGACTCATCAGATCGCTCCCTTGCACATTCTTCCGGACATTCCCCCTTCCCCTCTCCGCATTCCTTCCTCCACCCAGACTCCCTCCCCTCTCCGCAGACATTCTTCCCTCTGGACTCCCTCCCCTCTCCGCCTTCCTTTGTCCTCCTGGACTCCTTCCCCTCTCCACACGCCTTTCCCCTCCGAGCCCCTTCCCTCGTATCTTCCACCCTCTGTTCACCTACCTCCCCAGTTGTCATCTTGTCCCCCTTTAACCTCCTCCTTCTCCTGGACTCCCTCTCCCCCAACCTCACCCCCCGATACCTTCATCCATCCCCAACCTCAACCCCCCCGACACTTCTTCCTCTCCCAGTTGATCCTTGACATTCCTCTCCCACACCCTCGACCACCATCCGTTGTGAGCATCAATGCTGGCTTTCCAACTTCCATGAGCTGTTTCGCAGCAGAGCCATGTCCATGAGAATCCACCCAGCATCCCATGGACATTCCTCCAGGATCCCATTGGTGTCGAGCTCCAGCATCTTCTGCTCCTCAGATGTCGGTGCTGTGAGCAAGGCCCTGGCGGTAAGTCCCAACTTTTGCACGTCGCATGTTCTGCATCGGTGTGTTTTCCCGCTGACGTGGGCAGACAGTCCAGCAGGGGTTGGGGTGGTGGTAATGAGTCCAGTGGGCTGGCCTTATAATGATATACTGATGCATTACAGTGAGGTTCCCGATGTCCTGTGGTGGGGAATGTGACCCACCATCAGTGGGTGGAGCGAACGATCGCAAACTAGTTTCATGACGTTGTGAAACCAATTTTTGGCCTTCTCGCCATATTGTCCACTAAACATGCCCTACACCAGCAGGCACGGAAAACCCCAGCCCATGGCTTTGTAAAATTGTAAAACTTAGAGCTTCCAGGCCATAATGCAGAAGATATTGTTACTGTAGAATCATGTTCTGTACAACAAGAGGCCATTTGGCCCATAGTGCCTGTACTAGTCCCAGCTGAGCAAAAGGACCAATCTCCTTCAAAAGCAACTTCTTTGTCTTTCCCTTTCCTATCTCCCCTTCAAGTTTATCTAATTCCCTCTTAAATGTTGCAATTAACTTGCAATGTTGCAATCTTTATTCGAGCAACCCCTTGTAAAAAAAAGTGTTAATTTTTTCTCAATAAGCATGTAAATAATAAAACAATGGTAAAAGAAAGATTAGGGCTGATTAGGGACAAAAAAGGGGACTTGCATGTGGAGGTTGGAGAAATAGCGGAGGTATTGACAAAGAACTTTGAATCAGTCTTTACAAAGGAAGAATTTGCTACCCAGGCTGAGGTGAGAGATGAGTTAACTAGAAGAACTTACAATCGAGAGGAAGGTGGTGTTGGAAAGGCCATCTTTACTTAAAATAGATAAGGTACCAGGACCAGATGAGATGCATCCAAGGGTACTGAGGGAAGTGAAAGTGGAAGTTGCAGAGGTACTCGTGATAATCTTTCAGTCTTCCTAGGGATGGGCAATAAATGCTGGCCCAGCCAGCGAAGCCCACATCCCGTGAATGAATTTTAAAAAAGGGATGCCATGTTAAAGCTGGCAACTACAGACCAGTCAGTTTGACCTCAGTGGCAGGGAAACTACTGGAAACTATAGTTAGGGATGAAATCAATAGTCACTTAGATAAGTGCAGGATAATTAAGAAAAGCCAGCATGGGACCCTTGCTCTTCCTGATATATATTAATGACCTAGACTGTGGTGTTCAGGGCATAATTTCAAAATTTGCAGATGATCCGAAGCTTGGAAATGTTGTCAACTGTGATGAGGATAGTCTTGAACTTCAAAAGGACATAGACAAGTTGGTGGATTGGGCAGACAAGTGGCAGCTGAAGTTCAATGCAGAGAAGTGTGAGGTGATCCATTTTGGCAGGAAGAATATGGAGAGACAGTATAAAATTAAAGGAGGGACTAAAGGAGGTGCAGGAAACAGAGGGACCTCAGTATATATGTGCATAGGTCATTGAAGATGTCAGGGATGTTGAGAGAGCAGTTAATAAAGCATATAATATCTTAGGCTTTATTAATAGGGGCAGGGGGTCAGTTAGCTCAGTTGGCTGGCTTGTGATGCAGAGTAACTCAAACAGCATGGGTTCAATTCCTGTACTGGCTGAAGTCATCCATGAAGGCCCTGCTTTCTTAACCTTGCCTCTTGCCTGAGGTGTGGTGACCCTCAGGTTAAACTCACCACCAGTGGTCTCTCTCTAATGGGACTATGGTGACTTTCATTTCATTTCAAGGAGGTCATGTTGAACTTGTATAAGACACTAGTTAGGTCTCATCTGGAGTACTATGTCTATTTCTGGGTGTCATACTTGAATAAGGATGTGAAGGTATTAGAGAGAGTACAGAGGAAATTCACAAGAGTGATTCCAGGGATAAAGAACTGTAGCTATGAGGATAGATTAGAGTGGTTAGTCCTTTCCTTGGAGAAAAGAGAGGAGACTTGATAGAGGTTTTCAAGATCATGAGGGGTATGGGGTAAATATGAGATACTGTTCCCACTCAAGAGAGCATCAAGAACTAGAGGGCACAGATTCAAAATAATTGGCAAAAGGAGTAAATGTGATGCGAGGAAAATTTTTGTCACCTGTAGGTTGGTTGAAGTCTGGCACCATCAACTTCAAAGGAATTCTGCAAAATCTTGCTTCAGTTAGCTGAACTGTAGCTCCTCCATGAAGGAACCCTCACTAGACTCTGACTTGCAGGGCTCTGGCAATCATGTGAACTGACCTCACATCTGTGGTGCTTTCTATTTAAGTTATTCCTCTTTCCTATTTTCTTATTGTGTGGGTTTGAATGTATGAATAAACTTTATTTCTGATTTAACCCTAAAGAGGGCTTCCTGTGAGTCACTTTAAAATTGACTTCACAAACAGTTTGGGGAAACATGCCACAACATATTTCAAAATTAAAACTCCTGCTTATGGACAGATGGCGAAAAAATAAGGGAATTGCGTTTTGACTCCCTCCCCTGTTTGTAACACTTGTCTCCTTGCAACCTCTTGGGCACTAGCTAGAACCCATTTGCCTCTCTGTGAATATATCAGTGAGCTCAATTTAACTGCACTCCAAGGGTTGTTCACTTGTTTCTTTTTATAGCCCTGGCTTGCTGCCAAAGTTAAGATTAAGTAATTACTGCCAAAAAAAGGCTGCCAAATTCATAACTGAACCAATCACAGAATTTGTATGTATTTGAAAATTGTGCCTTGAATCTCTTTTCAACCTTGTTGGCAGGCTAATGATAACAACAGACTTTAGGAAATATGTAACAAAATATCTTAAGGATGTATGTAGCTTTTTCGGATCTCATGCACTGTACGTAATTTAAAAGTAAAAGCTAGCGAACCAAAAACAACTGTTTCATATTTATCCCATTAACATCCCCCTCTATACTGGATTCTTTCTGAGTCCCTCCATGGGCCTCGTCCACTCCTAACTCTGCATCACAGAATCAGTAACATTCTCCAGTCCATAGTTCTCCGAGAGAAATGCACTCCTCCAATTCTGGACTCTTGAATAGATCTGATTTTTAACAACTCCATCTTGAGTGGCCATGTCTTCAGCTGCCTGGATCCTAAGCTCTCCCTGGAACCGCCTCCCTAAACCTCTAGCTCTCTCTTTCCTTTAAGGCCTGCTTCTGTCACGGTGTGGAAATTTGTTTGACAACGCTCCCGTGAAGCACGCTGGGCTATTTTACTACATTAAAGGTGCTATATAAATGCAAGTTGTTTTTGTTGCTCAAAGACTGCAAAAGATAATATGCTTTTTCTGGACCATGGCCTTCTTGGTCCGCAGTTATGTTTCGCAAGATACTGTCGTGGTTTGCCATTGCTTTCTATAGATGGCTGAGTAGGAATCGCTCCAACTCTTACCACATGTTGGAAGGGTTCACAAGCTGATGCTCAACCTCTTTGGCCACATTATGAAAATAACTTCCTTGGCCCTCAAGTTCTGGAATGGGTCTTGAACCCAGAGCTACTGGCAGCGACACTACCCACTGCATCACAAGACCTTCCAACAATGATGTTAGGTTACTAATTCTTTGCTGGAATTTTTGTTTTCCATCGTACTGTTGCCTGACTTTTGAGGTACTTTTAGTTTTCAGGAACACCTCCTTCTTGGTAACTGTTATTGAGATGATTTCTTTAAATCTTGTACAATAGCCTAGTTTGGAGTGAGATTTTAGCTTAGCTAGCATTCCTACCACTGAGTCAGAAGTCAAAGGTTCAAGACCTGGCAAGTGGAGATTGGAAGATGATTTCTAAATCCAGGCTTAACATCCAGCTGGGGTACTCGGGTCAGGGCAGAGTGACCATTTGCTCAGTTATAGTTATATTCCTACTTCTGAGGCAGAAAGGGTGGTTTGGGCTCCACTCTGGACATTCCCAGCTCTGAATACTGGGCTGGCACCCAGTGAGGGTACTTGCATGCAATAAGCACCAGTGAATCCAACCCCCTTACCCCATCGTAGCTGTGCCTTTTTAGCCATAGTTACTTCCCATCTAGGTAGAAGTACCTCAGCTACCCTTCCCAAGTAAGTGGTTCAAGAATGTGAGACTTGAGCTAGGTCAGAATTCAATGAATAAGCTGATGATAGTGCAGACCTATTGCCCTGTGATATGTAATGTATGCCCAGTTCCCATTTTCCTTTACTCGTTCAACGTTTATGATTAGATATACCTTTGCATCAACCATGTTGATCATGCTTATGCCAGCTGCTCCATCAGCCATCAACCATCAAAACAAAGTTCACCAGCAGTGTGAAAAATATCCTTAATTTTAATCAATATTGATATTAGACTTTGTGGTCTCTGGTTGATGTGATGCATCACGTGCGTTAATGTAGTGAGTGGTGCGTAATGGTCAGTCTGCTTGTCACATCTTACTTTCAGCTCTCATCGCTGGCTACCAGAATAACTATTGTGAAAAGAGGGCCAAGTGCGTAATCTGCCATATTGGCAACAGTCACTAAGGGCCTTGTTAATAAAGTTGAATGTCCAACAAAGCACTCATTAGTTTTGGAAACCATTCACATGCAGAAGGAGAGAGGCACCTTCAGCCATGGTGACGTATCTGAATTTATTATATCAAGCAAACCAAATTACTCCAAAAAAAAAGGCAATAGTGTTACCAAACAAAACAAATCATAAAGACCTCATCTCAGGCCAACACAAAAGCACCAGTGAGAAACCCGTGATGCGCCTAAGGTGCCTTATGTTTGTGTTTCCGGGTGCTACGTCTTGGTGCTGCCCCATTGCTTGGAGTGGTATCTGAGACAGCCTGCTGGCTCTGCTGTCCTGTTGACCTCGATGACCTTGGCGGTCGTCCTCTAGCCCCGCCTGGGAGGGAGCTGCCAGTTACACAGCAGGCATCTCCCAGTCGTCGCAGCCTCACCGAATGAAATGGTCACTGGGAGAGGGACGGAGGAGCTGCCGCCCTCATCCAGAGCACCCTGAGAGGTACCTGCAGAGGCGCCAGACAGCTGCTGCGCCAACGTGAGGTCGCTTCAGACTTCCCTGCTCACCGTGGATGGATGGGCACCGGGCTGGGAAAGTTGATGCCCAAACCATCTCCCACACTGGCACTGACCAGCTGAGGTCAATGCCGATGTGAGGGCTTGCTGGTCAGAGTGCATCCCCAGGAAGCCCTGACGGGTCTCCTGGAGGAGGCTCTCCACGAGAGTCGCCACTCTCTCCATGGAGGACGCATGGCGCTCGGACATGTGGCTCATTGCTTTGGCGATTGTCCGCGTAGACTCCTCCACCACGGAGACCAAGCCAAGCACAGCCTCATGTATCTCCCCCAGATGCTCCTGCACACCCGGCTGCAATTCCTGCAGCTGCTGCTTCGCGGACAACTCCAGAGGCACATCAGCAGGCACTGCCTGAGCATGTGCTGGTCCCCTGCAATCCTCCAACTGCTGGCGCCATGGGCACTCTCTGTCTCTGCCAGCTCCTCCAGCGACTGTGAAGTGCCCTCACCGCTGTGCCCCGGGACACTAGCCGATGTTCTAATTTCTACCGAGGTGCTAGTATCTGCGCTAGTGCCTGCCTTGCAGAAATGGTGTGACGCTGGTGAGACTTCAAGCCCCTCAGGTGTGAGAAATGGCCTCTGCTGCTCCTCCTCCCGGCC
This sequence comes from Carcharodon carcharias, assembly GCF_017639515.1. Classification (NCBI taxonomy): domain Eukaryota; kingdom Metazoa; phylum Chordata; class Chondrichthyes; order Lamniformes; family Lamnidae; genus Carcharodon; species Carcharodon carcharias. The sequence continues at coordinate 175,438,330 of NC_054472.1, forward strand.
CTGCTCCGATGATGCTGAAAGGAAGAACAAGGACAGTGGATCAGTTAGCGTGGAGACAGTGTCAAAGTGCATCCCCAGGAAGCCCTCATGCGTTCATCCTTCCATAACCAATGGTCAAGGCATGTTGCACAATTAAATAATTTAACATTGTGCAGTGCTATGGCTGTTGAGAGAACAATGCTGACCTCACTGCTGGGCATAAACCCCAGCCTCTCTGACACCAGTGGACTTGGACGCAAGGCGCCTCTCCAGATCCAGGGCCTCCTGCTCGAAGTGGCTAAGAATGGCGATCTGCTCCTGGCCGCCGCCAGTCCTTGCACGCTTTGCCGCGTTATGAGCATTCTTCTCCTGAAAATGAGAGACCAGCATTGATTAGTGCAAGTTATACATGGACTCTCTTTGCGCACGGCCCACCCCAGCCAGTGTGGGACATATCAGGGCTCCGGTGCCTCCTCACTCCGCTGCTGCTGAACACTCAGACAAAGATGCTGGGCCTGTTCCCCACCCCCTCACCCCACCCCCTTGGACACATGCTGCCTACATCACATTAGGCACCACATGGTATATCCTTCCATAGCAAAGAGGTGCAAGCGCGTGGAGCGCAGAGCGCAGCAGATGGTTCGTTGCCACTCCACCTGAAGCTCCCCTCCCAGCATCTCATCACCCTGAATTGGACATGGCCTGCAGTTCAAGCATGGTGTCTAGGTGCATCTTCTCCAAGTTGCCCCCACACCAGTCAGGAGGAACTCAGTGTAACACATGCTGTGGGGGCAATACACATCTCTTCATGATGGTCTCAGGCTGACCTCAGGATGGGCAATATCTGCTGACCCACCTAGCCAAGGACAAATGCCGTCAATGATTCAATGCAGTCAACTCAAACTTGGGGTGGCAGGGGGAGCAGGGGGGTAAGCCGACCTGCTGGGTTACATGACCAAAGCCGACATGATACTCACCCTGCCAGAGCACAACAAGTTGTTGAAGCGCTTGTGACACTGGACCCAGGTGCGCCGCACCATGTGGAGGGAGCTCACCACCTCCGCCACCTCCTCCCAGGCATGTTTCATCATGTGGGGAGGCCTCCTCTTCCCATTCTGGGGAACCAGCACCTCCCGCCGTGCTGCCAGCTCCTCGAGGAGGGCAGCAAGGCAGTCATCTGAGAAACGAGGGGCACAGTGGCTGCCCACCCTACCCTCCAGACTGGCCTGCCCACTAGAAACCCTCTGGTGAGCCCTTCCATTTGCCATTGTAAGCAGCGTTGCAAAGGCTTCCAGCGCCTCAGATAAACAGGCCGCCACCGCCCGCCCACTCTCGCTTTCCTCGGGAGCCGCGCAGTAAGCTGGGCGGGCCTTAATTGGCCCACCTACGTAAAACAGCAGTGCGGACCTGATCATGGGTGGCAATCGGGTCTGCGCCCACTCCCACACCACCCCCCCCCAGCCAAACAGAAAATTTAGCCCAGTTTACTTTTCCCAAAGATTACTGGTAAAATTGGTACTATGATAGATTTTATTATTTGACAGGTAAAAGTCCAAAAACATAGTGAAATAATGGGAATTTGCATTCAAAGGGGAAAATATGTATAAAGTAGAGAAGACTGTGTGTAAGGGCAGGAATTCTAAGATCTAACAAGTGTGAAAAGCCTCCAACATCTAAACTTTAAGCTGCTCTGTACAAGGAACTGAAGCTGGGAAAAACTCACTTTGAATTCGACTATTCAGGGTATTGTGTGTTACTTTGCCTGGATCTTTTAAAATCAATGTCTCACTGTTGTCTTAACAGAGGTACAGCTGGGATTTAGATTAATTAGGGGAGTTAAGAATTATCACAGTAGTAATTTGTAAACCTATGTATGTGCTTAAGATCATTTTTTAAATTAATAAATGTTTAATTTAGTTTTGTAATAAATCTCTAAGACTTGTGGTCTTATTACTACTGAATTCAAAACCTGCATCTCGAAATAAGTACAAATTGCAAACAGCTGTGGCAGCTGCTTCAAGTTTCCCTCTGGGATTTGGGCAGCTTGGCATTTACCATCCACCTGCCATAACAGGTTTACAATTGGCACAGCTTGGGAAGGAACAGTTACCAATTACAAGCTCTCACTCAATTGGCAAAGAGCAAAATAAACAACCAGACGGCGGAAAAGAGAGCCTGGCAGAGGAAAAAACATCAGCTGACCTCAGGCAACGCAGTTCATCTGTGCCAGCTGTGGAAGGGACAGCCGCTCATGAATCGGCCTCTACGGCCACAACAGACGATGCTCAATCCAGAAGTGACATACAGCCCGGGTGCAGTCCATCATCTACCAAGACAGACAGATACCATCTGATATTAGGCCTAAGTTCATTTCAATCATCTAAAGAAAGGCCCTAGCTACTAACTAACATTCATGAGTACATGCAATTTGGGCATGGGCCTCTGCTTTGCTAAATTGGTTACTGTCACACCCATTTAGGTCTATAATACAGGCACAATGTGGTTATGTTTAGACCGCAATAAACATCTGATGGCCTCAATGCTGGAGTTATTTTCACCAGCTCTCTGAATGTTGCTATGGCTTTTCTCATTTTGATTTGTAAGGAAGGGGACAGCTGACAGGGAATGTGTGAAGCAGCTAACTCCACACTAAGGACTAGAGTGATTCACCGTATATTACAGGCATGGAACTAAATCAAGAAAGAGCCTTTAGGGTTTTTGGATCCAGAAAACATTTGGAGTCCAAATTGGGATCATATCTCTGGTCAACTTCTGTCTGAAATGATAAACTACTTTACTTATTAATGATGGTCTGATAATTTAAGATAACAAAATCCACAAATTTATTTTATTAAACAAGGGAACTAAACAGTGACTTTAACTGAACTTGTCTCTTCTTCCTCACTAGTGTGATTGGAAGGAACGTTTCATAAATATCAACTGTAAGGGTGCAGATTTCTTTTTTAAAGTAATCCTTAATTTCAGAATTACTTGTATGTTGAATCTGTATTCTGCTACTTATTGTAAAATAAACTTTTGTTGCCACTGTTTAGTTTCAAAAATTCCTCAAGTTTGCTGTCACTGGGACTTTGCCCCTCCCCCAGTTCCCATAGATAGCCACCAGGGTGAGTTAGAAAATGTCTGTAGCTACAGTTGGTACATGTGAAAGGGGGTACATTTACTGCAAGGTCTCGTGAATGAAGCTTCATTATTTATATCTCTCTGCTCTGTTGTTTAATATTACTCCTCAACATCAACAGACGAGGATAACTTGCTCTCAGGGTTGTTCGATCTGCCACTTGGAATGGATATAAAGTTAGAGCAGAAGGATTTTCCCCCCTTTTGCACCATCTTCAGTATTAGGTAATTTGATATTAGGAATTTGCTGTGTGGTGAGCTTTGGGTCTGCTACACATGTCCTACATGCATCATGTTGCACCACATGTTATATTGTTGGACCTCGAATTGGTTTAAAGTCATTTATTGTATGAAATGGTGGGAGAAGATAGTTAAAAATACATCAATGATCACAGCTGGAATATTTACCAGGATTTTCCAGCCCTGTTGTGGGCAGGTGAGACGGCACCTTAGCCAGAAGTCTATTGACTGGAAGCTCCCACCGGCGAGGGAGTGCGGAAAATCCTGCCCATTGTATTCAATCTGGACGCCACACCTTAGGAACGATGTGAAAGGCATAGAGAAGATGCAGAAGCAATTAACTTGAATGATAGCTAGGATGGTGGGGGGGGTTTCAGTTATGTGGAGAGACCGGAGAAATTGGGGTTGTTATCTTCAGGGAAGAGGAGGTTAAGGTGATAGAGGTATTCAAAACCATGAGTCGATAGGGAGAAACTGTTTCCAGTGACGGAAGAGTCAGTAACCAGAGGATGCAGATTTAAAGTGATTGGCAAAAGATCCAGAGACAACATGAGGATTTTTTTTACTCAGTAAGTTGTTGGGATTTGAAATGCACTGGGCAGAATTTTCCTCCCATTGGTGGAGAAGTTGATGGGCTGGTGCGTGCGGGTGCGCTTCCAATTGGCACCCCGATCAGAGGCATGGCGCCATTTTACATGGGCAGGCCAATTAAGGCCCGCCCAGCGTGACGTCCGCAGGGAAGCGCTTATGCACTCCCTGTGCGGGCGGGGGGGGTGCGGGGTGGTAGGATTCCCAAAATCGAAAGAGAGCACTCATCTCCCTGAGGCTAAGTGCTGCCTCAGGGAGATCACCTCTACTTTCAACAATATTAAAAATAGAAAAAAAAAATCCCTTACTTGTCCCCTCATCTGGCGATATCACATGAGTTGGGACATGTTCATAATTTCCATTACAACTTTATTAAAATTTTTAAAACCCTACTTGAAATCTCATCCCACCGCTGGATGAGGTTCATGTTTTTTCTAATTGCCATCGGGGCTCCTGCCCTCCCGCTGACCTTAAGTTAAGAGTGATGAGAAGAGTGACTCACCCTGGTGGAACGGAGATCATTCACCCTCTATCGGCACTGGATGGCTGTCCTCTTTTGCAGGACATTGGAGCTGACCACCACTGCCACCACCTCCCATGCTGCACTGGTGACCTTGCTTGCTGGCCTTCATCCAGAGTGGGCCTCCACCGCATTCAGTAAGTGCTGGAGCGAGGTGTTGGTAAATCTGGGGACAGCATGTTTCCTCTCTTTGGCAGCCATCAGTTCCCAGCAGCTTCCTATCCCTTGAAGAGTGCTAGCTCATCGCAGGGGCGGCCTTTAAATACGGCACCCGGTTTACTGAAGGCCTGATGTCGCAGCATGGTAGGCGAATGAGTGGACACCCTGCCAGTGAGCTGGCATGTTTGCCGAGAATGCATGATTAATGAAGCAGAAATGGGACATACGGTGTGAAAAGCCGCCATTGCGGCCAGCAGGTAAGATATCCTTTTCTTTGCCCATTACCACACTTAGGGCTAATCTGGGACGATTCTGCCTGTGACATTTGAACTACTGTACGGACGGAAGACAAACACCAACATAGCTCAGGCATTGGTGTAATTTCTGTGTAATTCTTATGCAACATTTGGAAAGTAAATTCCTGACCTCAAGTTTGTCAGGTGAGAGTTACGTTGATTGAAGCAACTGCAGCTGGAAAACAAATCCCTGGGGCAGGATTTTTCAGCCCCGCCCACTGCCAGGATTGTCTGGTCCCACCAAAAGCCAAAAGACATTTGGCTGGGTCAACGATCCTCCCGCGGAGGGTCCTGCCATGACGGGGAGGGGTGGTAAAATCCCGGCCCTGAGTTCTGTTATTTGTAAAGAAATTATTCTGGATTGTTTTACCAGCGTTTTCAAATTTGTGGCTCAGTTTGAAACCCACGGCCAGTGAGTCAGCCAACTGCAGAATCAAATGACATGTTCAAACCCCGATGGCTAAGTGGACTCTTTTCACTCGTCCTCCGTCACTCCTGCAGCTGTTCCTGTGCAGCAGTGAGCTGCTGGTCCGGCACCTGCTAGGCTGCACACACCCCAGTGACAGGAGACTCGGTCGATTTTCTAAAATTACAGAATTGTTTCAGTTGTAGTCACAGATGTAAAAAAAAATTGCCTTGGACTCTTCCCTATTCAGTGAAGCTATGAAACCAAATGTAGACATTTTTCTAAATGTTGGGGATAAACTTTCAATTTAAATGAAACGCAGCTTAGGGAGTCTGTTGAAGGTTGAAGACTGGAAACGTGTCTATGGCTTCTTTGCACCAACACTTTGGGCAGAATTTTACGGCCCCTCCCACCGGTGGTATCTTCCGGTCCCACCGAATTTAATGGAGTTTTGAACAGCTCGCCGCATTTTACAGCCCCTCCCCCTCCATGACGGGGCTGTAAAATTCCGCTCTTTGCTTCCTTTGCGTCTTTTCACAGAGCTCAATGCATACCTTATGGTCCAATGCTTCAGCTCCCTTGTCCAGGTCTGAGGCCTTGCCCTTGCATGGTTCTATTATTGCCAATCCAAAATACAGCCAGTACATCTCTAGCACTGGTTTCAGTTCATCACCCTCTATTGTCACCTATGGGGTTCCCAGAATCTATCCTCCTCTTCCTTACCTACATGCTCCCTGTCGAGAGTATCATCTGCAGACACTGCTTAACTTTCACCTGATAGCCAGCCCTATCCCTCCGCTATGTTCTCTTGACATCACAGGTTGTTTATTAAACATCAAGTCATGAAAGAGTCACAATTTGCTTCTCCCTCCTAATCTCTATTCTCTTGGTACAACATCCATTTTCAGAATACTAATTGGTACTTTATAATCACCACCTTAAAGGTGCTATATAACTGCAAGTTGTTGTTAGATGAATTATTGGGGGGAATCGCAGGCGAATGTAAAGAATAGCTTTATTCTGACCTCACTTGCACTGTCTTAGATGTACAGAATCGGTGTTCTGGTTCGCTGTGTTTCCAGGTTTCTGTATGTCAGAAAGATATAACAATTTTCATAATGTTATTGGAACTTACTGTAAAGTAGAGTAGTAGTGGAGTCTGCATCTATGTTGGTGTGTGTGGGGAGGACTTAATTAAATATAAGGCTGCTGGTCTGAAGCTTTGATGTATCAGAACATAAGCTAGGTTTGAACTGTTAAGTAGGTAAATATGGGGGCAAGTTTTAGAATGTAAGGTATAAAGAGAACGTTTGCATTTTTAAATAAACTAGACTAGTTTGAATTCAAAAGACGGGGTGAATTGTTTCACCTAGCCAGGAGAAGTTAAGAAACAATGTGTTTATTTTTCCCAAAGGCTACTGGTAAAATTGGCATCATGATAGATTTTTATTATTAGAGATGTAAAGTCCACAGACATAGTGAAACAATGGGAATTTGCATTCAAAGGGGAAAATATGTATAAAGGAGAGAAAGCTGTGCGTAGGAAAGAAGGAATTCTAAGATGTAACACAAGTGTGAAAAGCCTCCAGCATCTAAACCTCAAGCTGCCCCAACAAGGAACTGAAGCCAAGAACTTCTCACTTTGAATTTGACTATTCAGGGTATTGTGTGTTACTTTGCCTGGGTCTTTTAAAATCTATGTGTCTTCCTGTTGCCTTAATGAAAGTATAACTGGGAGTTAGATTAACTAGGGGATTTAGAAGTTATCAAAGTAGTAATTTATAGATCTATATATGTACTTAAAATCAATTCTTCTATTACTAAAGGTTTAATTTAGTTTTGTAAGAAACCTTTAAGACTCGGTGGTCTTATTACTCCTGAATTCAAGGCATGCATCTCGAAATTTATACAAATTGCAAAACAGTTGTGGCAGTTGTTTCAAGTTTCCCTTTTGGATTTGAGCAGCTCAGCATTTACCATCGGCTGTGCCATAAGATATGGAAGTTGAATTTGGAATTATTGTCCTGTTTTGTAATGCTAGGAATGTGCAAACTAAAATATAAATCCTCATTCTTCTTGAAGATTTCTCCTTACAACCTGTAAATCTATTCTTGACCCTTTACCCAAGTATGCACTGGTTGTTAGCCAAAGCTATTTCATTGAATTAACAAAGATTTTATTCCTTTTGACCTTTCCAAGTAAGTGCCTTCCAGTTGTGTCCTAATCTATGCTTCTTCTTTTCTGTTGCTGTTGATGGGGTAAAACAATGTGGACAAATCATCCTCAAAACTACAGGAAGAGATCAATGACATTCAATACAGGCTGGGGATTGAAGCTTGGATTTTCATTGGTAGCGAAACATTTGGGACCTCCTGTGCCATTTAAATTCGTTCTTTTTTTTCCTATCCTGTTCCATTCTGTCTTAGCTACTTATTGAATGAATTAATTCACTAATCCACATGGGGACCCCTCTGGTGTGCTGTTAAACACACTCAATGTTTTAATGCACTTATGATTATATAGTGTTTTTTATATTTAAATTGTTGTGACAGAATAATAGTTTAAATATTTGTATTGTCCAGTTTCCCGTTGAAATTATCTCTCACTCCAGAATTTGAGTACAGTGCAGTACTGAGGGAGTGATGCATTGCTGGAGATGCCGTCTTTCAGAGGGGACATTAATCTGCTGCCCCATCTGCCCTCTCAGTAAAAGATCCCATGGTATTATTTTGAAGAAGAACAAGGAAGTTATCCTGGTGTCCTGGCCAATATTTAAACCCTCAACCAACATTAAAAAAAAACAGGTTATCTGGTCATTATCACATCACTGTTGGTGGGAGCTTTCTGTGTGCAAATTGGCTGCCATGTTCCTATGTTGCAATGGTGACTATACTTCAAAAGTACTTCATTGGCTGTAAAATGCTTTGTGGCATCTGTTGTTCATAAAAGACACTGTATAAATGCTTGACTTTCTTTTTCCTGTTTTTCAAATGATTTTGTTTGTACAGACAGTTCAAGTAGCGTATAGCAAGTTAGCCTTGGCTTAAAAGTAGTGATCTTACCTCTGAGGTGAGAAGGTCAATGGTCCAAGTCCCACTCTAGAGATTTGAGCATATAACCCAGGCAGACATTCCAATAACCAAGTTGAGAGGGAGTGCAGCACTGCTGTGGGATGTTAAACTGAGGCCCCTATTCCCTCTCATTAAAGATTCCATGGCACGTTTCAAGAAGGGCATTGGAGCTCGTCTTTGTGCCTTGGTTAATATTTATCCCTCAATCAACATCACAAAAGCTAATGATGTGCTTGTTGTCACATTGCTGTTTGTGGGACCTTACTCTGTGCAAATTGGCTACCCTGTTTCGTACATTACAAAAGCAACAACTTGCATTTACTGCATATAATGTCTTCAACGTAGCAAAGTGTCCCAAGGTTCTGACAACACTGATTACACTTCAAAGGTACTTCAATGGTTGTGAAGACCTTTTGCATGTCCTGAGGTTGAGAAGGGTGCTACATAAATTCAAATATTTCTTTCTGTACTTGTTTAGGTTTAAAAGAAAATATTGCTTAACTTCTCCACACCCCTCGGGTATTTCCTCATCCCCATTCCATAGCCAATTTATCCTCATCCATCAGGAGGACATTATAGCAGAGGATAAGATATCCCCCTGGTATTGCCAATGCTACTCCTAAATCATTTGGCCAGGAAAAGTGTTTGAATAAAGTGAAATTTGGGATTTGAAACTAATTTGCCTCCTTTGCAGTCTAAATATCTATTATGTTCATTGCATGCCTTGCTTCTGATAAGCTGATAATGAACAAGTACTCCATTCAAATATTCATCTATAAATAGAGCTATAAGGCTTTAGGCCTGGAATTTCCATGATGTTTTGGTGTCATGGAATCATACAGCACAGAATGAGGCCATTTGGCCCATCATGTCTGTGCCCAGCTCATTTCAATGCATAAGTAAGACATTTCTTTGGCTAATTGGAAATTGTTCATGGCAATTTTCTGCCCAGAAATTGACTTGCCCTGAATCTCCTTATGTGTTTTCAGACCCTTCCTGTAAGCTACCGGTCAACTTTCTAGTGAACTATTATAATGTGGGCCTGTGACACTGCAGCTCTGAGTTCCCTGCTTGCTTTATCTCAATGCATGTGGTACATAAGTTAGGAGGCACAGCTGTTGCCGGGAGCAGCTGAGATGTTTTGTGAGCTTGAAGAGAGTGGAAAGGTTCAGCAGTAATTTCTGTAGCTGAGAATTACCTTCTGCAGTGATTCTGCTTCTACTGACCTGGGTGCTTGTCACTTGCTTCTGTCAATGAGGGACAACTAGGAGATATTTTCTCACCCTACACCCCACCAGATATTAACCCTATCCCCATCCTTTGAAAGCACAGGCAACGCAACATATGAAGACTTTAGTGAAAGAAAGAACTTGCAATTCCAAAGCACCTTTCCTGATTTCAGGACAATGCAAAGTGTTTTACAGCCAATGAAGTATGTTTATGGAAACCTATAAAATTCTAGCCGGACTAGACAGGTTAGATGCAGGAAGGATGTTCCCGATGGTGGGGGAGTCCAGAACCGGGGGTCACAGTCTGAGGATACGGGATAGACCATTTAGGACTGAGATGAGAAGAAATTTCTTCACCCAGAAAGTGGTGAGCTGTGGAATTTGCTACCACAGAGAATAGTTTTCAAGAAGGAGTTAGATATAGCTCTTGGGGCGAAAGGGATCAAAGGATGTGGGGAGAAAGTGGGAGCAGGCTATTGAGTTGGATGATCAGCCATGATCATAATGAATGGCAGAACAAGCTCAAAGGGCCGAATGGCCTTCTCCTGCTCCTATTTTCTATGTTTCTATGTTTCTGTGTTTGAAATGTAGTCACTATTGTAATCTAGAAAATACAGCAGCCAATTAGCACACAGCATTCTCCCATATCAGCAATGTGGGGAAAATGGATAAATATTGGCCAGGACACTGTGGAGAACACCCATGCTCTTCTTCCAGATAGTTACTCATCTGAGATAGTGGACAGGGCCTCGGATTAATGTCTCATCCGAACAACAGCACCTCTCAGTACAGCATTCCCTCAGGACAGCACTAAAGACTCAGCCTAGATTTTGTGCTCAAGTCTCTGGAGTGGGTCTTGAACCCACAACCTTCTAATTCCCTGAGCTAGGGTTGAAGGGCTGACACCTTTAAGGAGGAAATGTGCATTAGGAGAGTTTATACTATGAACCAGGCAATATGTCAGCTCTGCTACCTATTGCAGCCACTCTCACTGCATCCTCTGTGATAACCACACTCAGCTTTTTTGGTACAGGCTCATAGCATTGGGGGAATCTCTATAATATAGAGCAGGGTGCAGTCAGGGCATGTTTTCAGCAATTGTCCAGAGCTGGAGAATTTTTTTGTTTATTCATTCATGGGATGCAGGCATCACTGGCTAGGCCAGTATTTATTGCCCTTGTTCAGAGACCATTTAAGAGTCAACCACATCGCTGTGGGTTTGGGTCACATGTAGGCTGGATCAGGTAAGGACAGCAGATTTCCTTCCTTAAGGACATTAGTGAACCAGATGGGTTTTTACAACAATTGGCAATGGTTTCATGGTCATCATCAGACTTTCAATACCAAATTTTTATTGGATTCAAATTTCACCACCATGGTGGGATTTGAAACCAGATTCCCAGAGCATTACCCTGGGTCTCTGGAATACCAGTGCAGTGACAATACCACGATACTACCAACTCCCCATCATCACCTTTGACATCACAGAAACACAACAGCAAGATTGGGCCATCCAATTTCATGAGGATGTTGGCTCTCCCAAGGCCCATCCAATTGATGGCATCCACATTGCCTTGCGAGCTCCTACAGAAAGCCCTCTCAATCACCTCAACAGTAAAGTCTTCAACTCCCTCAATGCACAATTGTGTGCGACAACACCCAAAGGATCCTATGTGCTTACACCCAATCTGCTGGAAATTGGCACAAAGCATTCATTCTTTGAAACATCACCTTCCTTGAAGACTTAAGAGAAGAAAATCACATCAAAGGATGGTTTGTGAGTGTCAAAACCTATCTTCAGCTCCCCCATGGATAAAGGCTTTACTGAAGTTGAATGAGAAGTAGTAGAGTATGGAACAACAAAACGCAGCTCTCCACAAGAGTGATTGTTGAGATGACCATTGTACCTTTAAATACATGTTTTTTTCTACCTGGACAGACCAGAGGTCTGGCTTTGCAGTATGCTCCAGATTGTGTGCAATGCATAGTTGTAGCTTGCTGTGCCATGCACAAATTTACCATGCCTAAAAGTCTGGATTTGGACACTGCTGGGGAAGTGATTCAGGCTACTTTACACAGACGAGAGCATCAGGACAACCTTCTCTGATAGCATTCCTCAGTCAGTGCTGCAAAGGACATAAGAGAAAATCAGGAAGTGGAGGTTCTGGATGTATATCCTCACCCACTTCCCACTCTTCTGGCTCTCTTGTGGTCTGTGAATTCACCTGGTGCCAAGTCGTCTCTAACGCTATCTGATCGGGAGACCTGTCATTTAGGCTGCCAATTCACTATCAACTGTTTTACCCTATCACACAAAGTCAAAATTAACCACATAATTCGGACCAAATTCGGAGCCTGTTGTGCTATGGGGTCAGCTTATAAGGAGATGATTTGGTACATTCTGGCCTTGAACCATGTGAGCTCCTACACTATAGTTCATGCGTATTCTGTTCAACTGTGACGTATGTTAATTATTCTTGAAAATACTGAACTTGATGCGACAAAAACCAGAGCTTTATGCTCTTTGTGATCACTATGTTCTCCCCACTCTAAAATAAACTTACTGGAAAATGAGTGTGTTAACGAATTCCATCCTGCCAGCGTCATCCACAGAAGTAGCTGGATTTACCTTCCAGAACTCCTGACAGTAGGTGTCTGTATCACTGAATGGAAAAGGAATCTTGGACAGGATTTTCTGCTTGTTGGGCGGGTGGAGCTGGAGTGGCCACGTCGCCATTTTGCGCAAGTGGGCCAATTCAGGCCCGCCCAGTATACTTGCCGACTCCTGTGAATAGCAGGAGTGCATGAGCTGCAGCGGGTGTGCACAGACCGCTGGGTCCAACAGCGACCCGGAGGCCTGTTTAAAGGAAGGCCTGGCAGCTTCCTGTAGGCTTCTCACAATGGCCACTTCCAGGGCACACCACATGGGGTTGGCTGAGCAGGCCAGGTTGGAGGGAAGGGCAGAGGAGCAGGCCAGGCTGTAGGGTCTGCCAGCAGAGGGCCATTGTGCCCCTCATTTTTCTGATGACTGTCTTGCTGCCCTCCTCGAGAATGGGAGGAGAAGGCCCACCCACATGACCAAACGTGCCTGGGAGGAGGTGGCAGAGGTGGTGAGCTCCTGCAACATGGTGTGGCGCACCTGGGTCCAGTGCCATAAGTGCTTCAACGATTTGTTGTGCCCTGGCAGGGTGAGTACCATGTTGGCATTGGGCATTTAACCCAGCAGGTAGCCTTAGCCTTTGAGGCTCCCCCACCACCAAGCCTTACTGTCGTGACTGCATTGAATCATGTTGGGTATTTTTCATATGCGGGGTGGGCAAGCAGATAGTGCCCATGCTTCGATCAGCCTGAATGGTTCATGAGGAGATGAGTTCTCCCCCGCACCATGTGCTGCTCTTAGTCGCACATGATTAGTCTGGGGGCGACCTGCAGGAGATGCAGCTAGGCGCATACTCAGAACTCCAGCACATGTCCTATTCAGGGTGATGAGATGGTGGAAGGGCAGCCTCAAGGTCTTGTGGCCAAGAACCATATGCTGCCATCGACGCTGCACATAGTTGCGCATCCTTGCTGAGAGAGCAAAGACCGTGTGTTTCCTGAAGTGACGTAAGCAGAATGTGTCCAAGGTGGCCGTTGGAGGGGATTGGGAGCAGGCGCACTATCTGGGTGTGAATGATCAGCAATAGCATGGAGAGGAGGCACTGGAGGCCTGATATGGCCCACTGTGGTTCATGTGCAAATTGCCGCAATGAACAGTCTTCTCTATTTTTCAGGAGGAGAATGCTCATAATGCGTTGGACCACTGGAGGACTGGAGGCGGCCAGGCTCACCTGATGGTGTTAAGCCGCTTTGAACAAGTTCTTGAGAGGCATCATGTGCCCAGATCAACTGGTGTCGGTGAGGCTGGGGTGGCACGGCCAGAAATTTGAGGCCAACAGTGAGATCCGCTCTGTCATCCCATCATCCATAGCACTGATGATTGTTTAATTTATTACTGTTGCAACATTGCTCGGTCACAGAGTATAGAGTCAGAGGTGTGGATCACTGGCAGGCAGTGACTAGTGGAGTACCGCAGGGATCAGTGCTGGGACCCCAGCTATTCACAATATATATTAATGATTTAGATGAGGGAACTAAATGTAATATCTCCAAATTTGCAGATGACACAAAGCTGGGTGGGAGAGTGAGCTGTGAGGAGGATGCAGGGATGCTTCAGTGTGATTTGGACAAGCTGAGTGAGTGGGCAAACGCATGGTAGGTGCAGTATAATATGGATAAATGTGAGGTTATCCACTTTGGTAGCAAAAACAAGAAGGAAGATTATTATCTGAATGGTTATAAACTGAGAGAGAGGAATGTGCAATGAGACCTGGGTGTCCTCGTACACCTGTAGCTGAAGGTAAGCATGCAGGTGCAGCAGGCGGTAAAGAAGGCAAATGGTATGTTGGCCTTCATAGCAAGATGATTCGGGTACAGGAGCAGGGGTGTCTTGCTGCAATTGTACAGGGCTTTGGTGAGACCACACCTGGAATATTATGTGCAGTTTTGGTCTCCTTATCTGAGGAAGGATGTTCTTGCTATCGAGTGAGAGCAGTGAAGGTTTACCAGACTGATTCCTGGGATGGCAGGACTGGCATATGAGGAGAGATTGAGTTGGTTAGGATTATATTAGCTGAAGTTCGGAAGAATGAGGGGGATCTCACAGAAACCTATAAAATTCTAACAGGATTAGACAGGGCAGATGCAGGAACGATGTTCCCAATGGTGGGGGAGTACAGAACCAGGGGTCACAGTCTGAGGATATGGGGTAGACTATTTAGGACTGAGATGAGGAGAAATTTCTTCACCCAGAGAGGGGTGAGACTGTGGAACTTGCTACTACAGAAAGTAGTTGAGGCCAAAACATAATATGTTTTCAAGAAGGAGTTAGATATAGTTCTTGGGGCAAAAGGGATCAAAGGATATGGAGAGAAAGCAGGAGCAGGCTATTGAGTTGGATGCTCAGCCATGATCATAATGAATGGCGGAGCAGGCTTGAAGGGCCGAATGGCCTACTCCTGCTCCTAGTTTCTATGTTTCTATAGAAAAAGGTCCTTCGTCCCTTCGAGGATGCATGCGTCAAACACATTCCTAAGTCTCCTAATCCCATTTCCCAGCACTATCCCCTTGTATGCCATGGCATTGCAACTGCACATCCAAATACTTGTTACATGTTAGGCAGGTTTCTGTGTCTACCACCCTTTCAGGCAGTGCTTTCTAGATTCCCACCACCCTCTGTGTGCAAAAGTTGCTCATCACATCCCCTGTAAACCTCATGCCCTTTACCTTAAATCTATGCACCAGGTTAGTCATCCCTCCGCCAAGGGGAAAAGTTCCTTTCTGCCAACCCTATCTATGCCCCTCATAATGTTATAAAGCTCAGTCATGTCCCCCCTCAATCTCCTCTGCTCCAGGGGAAATAACCCCAGTATACACTATGTCTCCTCATGAGTCAAACTCTCCAGCCCAGCCAGCATCCTGGTCAACAACCTCTGCACTCTCTCCATTCCAATCACATCCTTCCCGTGAAGCACACATCACAACTGCACGCAAAACTATAGCTGTGACCTAGGCAGCATTTCCTACACTTGGAACATGACCTCCCTGTTCCTATATTCTATTCCTCAGCTAATAAAGGTAAGTATGACATTTACCTTCTTAAACACCTTATGTACCTGTCCCGCTACCTTAAGGGACCAGTCAACATGCACACCAAGGTCCCTCTGATCCTCCTTACTTTCCACGGCCTTACCATTCATCCTGTATTCCCTTGCCTTGTTTGTCCTGCCACTTACCCACATTAAATTCCATTTGGCATTCATCAGCCTATCTGACCAGCCCACCTATATCCTCCTGTAATGTAAGGCTATCCTATGACTCACTGTTTGCCACCCCACCAATGTTCGTGTGCATTGGTTCTGGGAGGTTGAGTGCATAATGAGCCAGGGAGAAAGGGATGAGGTGTGTCACTGTGTGCATGCTAACAGATCCACTGTCCTTGTTGTTCATTTCAGCATCATCGGAGCATGGCTGGCAGGAGATGCTGCAGATGCCCCCTCTCACACCTGAGGGCCCTCAAGTGTCACCAGCGTCACACCATTTCTGCAAGGCAGGCACCAGCGCAGATGTAGGCATCGTGGGATCTGCCTGGGTACCTTGCACAAACTTGTAAAATCAGCATCCTGTGATCACACGCTATCTGCACGTTCATGGAGTGGAAGCCCTTCCTATTGACAACGGCACCGGGTTCACCTGCTGACGCCTTGAAGGCCACATGTGTACAGTCTATTGCACCCTGGATCTGGGGAAAACCAGCAATGGCTGCGAAGCCTCTGGCTCGTTGTGTCTGGCTTGACTGGTCCCAGCAGAAGTGGATGAAGGTCAATGCACACCTGAACAGAGCGTCAGTAACCTGCTTGACACACGTGTGGACAGCTGATTGGGAGACACCGCAAAAATCACCCACCGAGCCCTGGAAGGAGCCAGAGGCATAGAAGTGGAGGGCAACTATGACCTTCAGAGCCACTGGCATGGGGTGCCTGCCCACACAGTTAGGGGAGATCTCAGAGCCAATCATCTGACAGATATAGTTGACTGTCTTCCTTGACACTCGGAGCCTCCTTCAGCACTGCACCTCAGTAATATTGAGGTAGCTGCTTTGCCTGTAAACCCTGGCAGCAGGATAGTAACTTCTTCTGTGACCCCTTCCACCTTGGACAACCTCTTGGCCCTGCGCCCCTTGTGCCTGTGCCTGTCCCTGTGCTCCCAAAGGTGGCTCCCCTAGAGGCAGAAGGTGCACTCCTGGCCTGCTCCCCCTTCTAGCCCTCCCTTCCTCCTCAGAGGAACTGCCTCCAGTGGACATGTCAGAACCCATACCCAGGCTAAGGGAGGCCTCTGGAAAGCTGCAGGGGCTTGATAAAGATTACTGTCTGCAGAGTGCTGACTTGAAGGTTGAAAGTACACAGAAAGCTGCTGGAATTTGTTCTGAACTGCTGCAGCTCACTCAGGCAAGTTTAAAAAACTTTCTCCAATAAATACTTCACAGACCAGATTTATGACCCCACTGAGCCCGCTTATCCTGCCCGTGGATGAGGTTCATTAAAAAGTCTCTTACCCGCCTGCCCTTTGGGCCTGTGTGCCAACCCGAAGATCACACACACCCCTGAAAATCGCCGTTGATTGACGAATTAAGGGCCTTAACTAGCCTGTTAATTAATGGCGGGCGTGTGTCAAACTTCATCACGCGCCAGCCCAGCGAAATATCACAATGGTGCCCGGCTACATTGGGACACCTGCCTGACATCACCGCGCATCATTTTACGCGCTGATATGAGGGGCCCATCCCCCGCACGTCAAAGAGAAAATTCTGCCCCTTGATAAACTTCTGGTGTTTTAGAGTAGTTAAAAGCAGAAAATTGATTTCTAGAATAAAAACAGAAAATGTTGGAAATACTCAGACTGTCAAGCAGCATCTATGGAGAGAGAAAGAGAGCCAATATTTCAGGTTGATGACCTGTCTTTGGTCGATCCCTAGGCTTATTCGAGTCCCAAGTCTGCATGAAGTGTTAATATTGGAAATTATGATGACCTATTAATTTGATAAGGACACAGTTTACCAAAGTCAATCAGAACTTTACTTCAATTGGTACTAGAGCTCATTTTCTAATGTGCTAGTGCACTTTCTTTCCCATTGTTCCTCTAGTGAAGCACCTTCTTGGAGACCTAGCTCAACTGTGATTGAATAATTTCACACTTCACCTTGCTCTCTTGCCCACATGTCCATCCTTGGCTTGCTGCATTGTTCCAGTGAAGCTCAACGCAAACCAGACAAACAGCACCTCATCTTCCGACTTTACAGCCTTCCAGACTGAATATTGAGTTCAACAATTTTAGATCTTGAACTCTCTCCTCCATCCCCACCCCCCTCCCAGTTTCTTCCCCCTCCTTTTTGTTTTTTCCAATAATTTATGTAGATTTTTTTCTTTTCCTATTTCCACTAATTTTAAATGTATTTCCACCATTGTTTATTTCTACCTTTTAGTATTCCCCCACCCCCACTAGAGCTATCTGTAGCTTTTCTGTCCTGTCTTATACTCTTAATTAGCACATTCCTTTAGATAATATCACCACCTTCAACACCTCTTTGTTCTTTTGTCTGTGACAGCTTTTGGTTATCTCCTCCTATCACTGGCTGCTTGTCCCAAACCTCTTCCCTCCCCCCCCACCCCTCCCCAACTTAAACCAGCTTATATTTCACCCCTTTCCTAATTTTACTTAGTTCTGTTGAAGGGTCATGAGGACTCGAAACGTCAACTCTTTTCTTCTCCGCCGATGCTGCCAGACCTGCTGAGTTTTTCCAGGTATTTCTGTTTCTGTTTTGGATTTCCAGCATCCGCAGTTTTTTGTTTTTATATATGTGATTGAATAATACTTGCATTATGTAGTACCTCCCACAGTGAAGATCTCAGAACTACAGACATTGATCAGGAACAGAAGAGCTTGGCTTCTTCCATGTCTTGGCCAACACTCTTCCCTCAACCAACACGACAGAAAGAGATTAATTTTTCATCCATCTTGTGACTGCTTTTTGTATATTTTTGTAAAGAAAAAGGAAGTCTTCTGGATACCCCAAGTCACTTCCCAACCAATTAAGTACTTTTGAAGTGTAGACACTCTTATAATGTAGGAATGTGATGTTTTTGTCTTAGAAACGAGTTTGATATGCAGGGAGCATGACAGTAAGGTCCCACAGACAGCAATGGCATACATCACCTGATAACATATATCGTGATATAGATTGAGGGTGAATGTTCTCCAGGACACTGGGGGCTCTTCTTCAAAATAGTGCCAGGAGATCTTTTACATCCGTCTTAGGCAGAACAAAATGGGACCTTGGTTTAATGTCTGATCCAAAAAATGGCACCTCCAACGATGCAGCACTCTGTCAGCAATGCACTGAAGGGTCAGCCAGCTTTATGCAAAATAACTGCTGGATTTATCTCTAATTATTGTATGTCAAGTGTTTTATAGTTTCTGTAAGATGTGAAAAGGTTCTATTCAAATGCTAGTCCACTTTCTTTCATGGGGAGAATGGTTAATTCCATGAAGTACCAGAGGTGCCAGCTTCCCAATTCGCAAAAATAAGTGATACTAATGAGGAGATTATTTTAAACTATTTTATCAATCGTTGTTTGGAGATTTTATTAACAATCATTTTTTACTCCTCTAACTGAGTTTGTGTCTTCAGGAGAGAGATAGGGAGGATTTATTGAGTGTTCTTGAGATTATTATTGTCAATACATCGTAGAAACAAGGAGAGTGAGAAACTTTTTTCAACAAAATGATAATAGATTTGTAGAGCAAGTTACTGGGTAAGCTCATTGGATCCATAAGGAAGTTCCGGGTGCTTGTACTGTAAGCTGATTGCAAGAAATGCAATGTTAATTAGTAAATTGCATTGGTAAGGATTTTTAAAAAATCAATATGGAAATTTCTTGTTTGGCAATGAAAACAGTTTGAATTCTTGAACTTTCTTCATCTAAGCAGATTGGATAAAGAAGGCTAAACATGTGTGATGTGCAGTTCTGTTTATTGACCGCAAACTATCATGCATCAAGTTGTGTTACATTTCTGCATAAAATTATAGGGCTATTAACGTCCTGTTCATGAGCAGGTGAAAAGCAGCTAGAATATGGTATTTTGCCAGAAAACCATAAAATCTTATGGTACAGTAGGGGGCCATTTAGCCCATCGTGCCTGTGTTGCCTTCTCGATAGAGCTGTCCAATCAATCCCACTTGTCCCATGGCCTTGCAAACTTTTCCCCCATTAAGTATTTATCCAATTGTCTTCTGAAAGTCAATACTTTCAGGATGTGCATTCCAGATCACACTACTTGCTGTGTTAAACAAAAAATCTATTTTTCTCACCTCTGACTCTTGTGCCAATTATCTTAAATCTGTAATTCATAACACCAAGAACTTGCTAGCATTTGGCATCACTAATTCAATACAATAACCCAAAAGGTTTCCATCATGCGAATAGTTCTACTGTGTCCAAAATGTGTATTTTAATCAGCTAGCCTCCAGCTTCAAGTCCAATTATAGAGCACAACAAATGGACCACAGAGAGCACAGTGCTCAATGTAGGCAGACAGCAGGATGAGAGAGCTATGTGCCTCCCTGACCTTCTACATTCTTAGCATTCCTGAGACATTACGTCAGAAATAATGCTGCTCTCCACATGCCCCGTCTAGTCTGCAATTGAAATAGGCCTTTTTGCAATTGACTAAAATAATGCTGAGAGGAACCAAACTTAAAACTTCTGGCAGTTCCTTCGAGTCTCAGTTGTTTCGATTGTGAGCACCTGGAGGGGCTCAGTAACCTCACTGGATCTTTTCACGTCTGCATTACCCATAGAATGTGACTATTTTCATGGGAAATTATCGTCATTCTAGAAATGCCATTGGCTGGCAAGCAAACATTAATCTTCAGTGTAGGTGACACTTCATTAATAGCAGCCCACAAACTTAAACAGCTGGTGTTCTTTGAGGTTGGATGAAATGTGGAACCTATAGGTCACTGAATATGACAAATCTTTCGCCCCTTGCAAGCAGTGACTCATGCAGGGGTGCAAAACTCCAAGCACTAGCAGCCTGCAGTAACTCACCCAAGATGTTGGTCTTTGTCTATGTGCCTGAGCAGTAAGTGTCAGGGGAAAACATTGCAACCAAGGCTGACCCCACTAGAGTGTCAGCTGTAACTCTGTTGGTAATACCCTTATCTCCGAGACAGGAGGCTGTGAGTTCAAGTCCCATTTGAGTGCAAAAACATAGGCCAGCACTCCACTGCCTTTCAGGTGAGATGTTAAACGGAGGCCCTGCCTGCCCTTTTAGGTGGACATAAAAGATCCCATGGCACTATTTTGCAGGAGAGTTTGTCCTGGCCAATATTTATCCCCTATCAAAATCACAAAAAGCAGATTATCTGGTTGTTATCACATTACTGTTTGTGAGAGTTTGCTGTGCACAAATTGGCTGCTGCTTTTCTTACATTACAGCTGTAACTGCACCTTGGGATTTCCTGTGGTTGTGAAGGTGCTATATAAATTCAAGCCTTCCTTTTCCTTTACCACTATCTGCTTACACGAGTGCAATTTCAATAGGAATTTCTAGATAGTGATTAGGAGCAGGAACCCAGAGAAATTTTCCCCTGTCTCACTCATAGATACTGAGCAAGAGCAGCTAACTCATCTCGAACTGGAAACTGAATATATAGCTTTCCTGGTTTGTATGGTACCATTATCTATAAAACCACTGTACTGAAGTGGGAGTCTTAATAAGAGCTGCCTACTTAGGCGCCTATATTATTAATCATGGCTTGCACAAGCAAATTGGATAATTATTGGATAATTCAGATAATTATCTAAAGACAGAAAATTACAGGGAAATGAAGGGGAGTGGGGTTAAATGAGTTGCTCTTTCAGAGAGGTGGCACAGATATGAGGGGATGAATGGCCTTCTTCTGTGCATAACCACTCTATACTTCTAAGCAATCTCTGCCCTAGATTCATACAATTCAACAATGGTATTGACAGGTCATTCTCGAAACTACATCTGACTTGAGAGAAGGTAAAGATGATTAAAAATGAAATTTGATAAGAGTAGCCCAATAATGTGATTACGGACATGGATATTACTTTGTTAATTCTTTCCTGGGAATGTGGTGATCAGTGCCTATCCCTAATTGCCCTTGAGCTGAGTGGATTGCGAGGCCACATGCTGTGGGTCTGGAGTCACATGTAGGTAACATGACCAGGTAAGGCTGGCGGATTTCCTTCCCTACAACAATCACGGTTTTTGCAACGATAGTTTCATGGTCATCATTACTGAGACTAACTTTCAATTCCAGATTTTATTAATTGAATATGAATTTCACCCGTTGCCACCACTATTTGCAGCCAGAATGGAGGGGATTGGCTAACTCCCCGATCAATCACGCGTGGAGACTGCATTGCTGTAAGTAACTGGAATTGATTTTACGTACAGGATTGGTATTATGTAACTGTTCTCCATTCACTGCATTTTGCTGGAGAAATAATGCTACTTTTATCAGGAGAGGTTGCTGCAGTTTTGGTCATGGTTTGCTGTAGTTTGTACAGACTCATTTTAAATAGACAATGTTTGCTGAGTCAATAGACTTTGCTTGTTGTAAAATGGACTGCTGTTTGTCCTACAATAAATTCCACACCACTCACTAAATAGTGGGACTTTATTGCATTAATATGTCTCAGAACTTTCATTAAAAGACTAAATTAAAGTAAAGCAAAAATACACATTTATCCCCTCCCATTTGTAGTATGACTGATTTTCATTAATTGGTGATGAAACTATTGGTTTGTGCGTGCCATTCTGTTCTCAGGAGAGAACAAGCAAGAAACATTTTCCATCAAAATGGAAAAGAATTAGGAAAGCCTGAGTGAAAATGTTAGAAAATAGAACAAAGCCTATACAATCTGCCAATCATCGAGCACTCTGAGGCTCAAATGTAATGATAAAATTAAAATTGTTCATTTATCCTCACTTCTCCAATACCCTCATTGTGTCCTATGGAGCATTTGACTATCTCAGTCTTTACCTAGATGAAAGCAAAATACTGCAGATGAAGAAGAGTCAATGCTCAAAGCATTAACTCTGTTTCTCCTTCCACAGATGCTGCCAGACCTGCTGAGTTTTCTTGGCAAATTTATTTTTATTTCAGTCTTTACCTAGCCTTATCATAAACCCCACACTCTAACCAATACTTATTAAAATGTGAGCACTAAGGAACACTGATCTGAACAAGTCTTTCATGGTGATTGAATATAGTATAAAGTATGTGAAGGGGAATTTAAGTGTCTTTGGATTTCAGTTGAGACCCCCCTGTCCCATCAACCACTGGTTTTAGTTAGATTCCTGTCTGTTCACGATAGAATGGGACCATGCCAGTTTAACTACGTGGACCTCATTAATACGCCACTGGCCAACTTCCCATTTGGAATGGGCGTGAAGTGAATGGGAAGAAGCTGCCAAACTGCAGAAATTCGGACAGCTTTTGCCTATCTACCAGAATTTAGATACATGTGGGGACCAGGGTTTGTGGTGAGGGATAGTCTTGCGTATGCAGCGTAGGGGTGGTAGTGGGACAAGTCCCAGGAAGAATAACCTTTCACTTTCCTCAAGGGGCCTAGAGGAGCACTCTTGGCCATGGCAACATAAGAAACCGGAACAGGAATAGGCCATACAACCTGTCCTGGGCTTTTTGTGGGATCAGGAATCAATGAGTTAAAACAGCTTTCTGTATGGAAGTGTTATAAGTGGGCCTGAGGTAAGGGTATCTTCTTAAGGTTAAGGGGCTGATGGAATATGTAAAATCAATCATCCATGTGTCTTGTGCTCTGGATGATGTCAGTCACTTGTGTTTATGATAATAAAATAACTGCAGAGGTTAAGTGGGACATATGGCCACAGTAACAGAATGATTGGAAGGGATTGAGAAAAGCTAAGTGCACATTGCTGGTATCATGTTATTGTTCTGATGTCACTTTTATGTACAATTGATGTACTTTGATTTGATGGTAGTATGCATAGAGTGTAGAAATCAAAGGTAGAATTAGTATAAGAGTTGTGAGTGAAGCACCATATTCTGCACACATACAGGATTGTGGAGTATGATGTACCAACACTCATACTGGAATTTTAAAGCGTGAGACCTGAGCACACGTACTGGATTGTTAAGTATAATATTTCATTAAATACCTGATTCTGCAATTGATGTGTCTGTATTTCAGTGTTTAAAGTAAAAAAAATTAAATAGAACAAGTAACAGTCCAACAACTGCCTTTTGAGCCTGCTCTGCCATTCGATAAGATCTTGGCTGATATTCCACATCAACTCCACTTCCCTGCCCTATCCCCTTGACTATTCCTTGACTCCTTTAGTGTTCAAAAACCTAGAAATCTTAGTCTTGAATATATTCAGTGACTGAGCATCTACAACCCTGTGGGGCTGAATTCCAAAGATTCACAGCCTGCCGAAAGAAGAAATTTCTCATCTCAGTTGTCAATGGTTGATACTTTATCCTGAAAGTATGACTCTTATTTCTAGGTTTTCCAGCCATGGGACACAGAGGAAGGTAGAAAACTGACCTTGAATGGCCTCTCCTGCATCAGATCATCTTCTCAGTTAGTTTCATCAGTGGGAATGTCGCAGCGAGTTCCCAATTCAGACCAGAGTTAAAATCACGTCAAGATGACATTTTCAGACTTTGATCTTTGAATTTAAAGAAGGAACCTGTCAGGTCACAAAAGCAGGAAATGGTAGTGTAGTGGTAATGTCACTGGGCTTGTAATCCAGGGACTCGGGTTAATCCTCTGGGGATTTGGGCTTAAATCCCACCATGGCAGCTGGTGGAATTTAAATTCAATTAATAAATCAGGAACACAAAGCTGGTCTCAGTGATGGTGGCTGTTGTAGTGTTGTCTATTTGTCATAGAGTTGCTCTTTAGACAACTTTCTTAGTGGAAACATTTGGTTTATTTACAAGACAGGCAGCAGCAACTACATGTGCTCCTTCAACTCCATGGGTAGAATTTTATGACAGCGGGATTTTACGTTCCCTCTGTCGTCAATGGGATTTATAACAGCCCGCCGCATTCTACGGCCCTGTCCCCGCTGAAACGGGGCCATAAAATTCTGTCCCATAACTCTATCTCTACTGCCTGTGGATGTAGCCCATGCTGCTAACACATTGATTTACACAGATTGTGCCATCTTACATCACAGGACTGTTCTTAAAGCTACAGTCCAATATTTAACAAAACTATAATTGTTGATTGTTGTAAAAACCCATCTGGCTGACAGTAATGTGGATGACTCTTAACTGCCCTCTCAAAAGGCCAGCAAGCCATTCAGGTCTTGGGCATTTAGGGGTAGGCAACAGATAGTGGCCTTGCCAGTGATGCCCACATCCCACTACAGAATAAATTGAAAAAAAATGGAACTGGCAGGATCCAGGGCTGATAGCGGCAGTAAGCCATCAGTCAAGTTTCACAATCCTCCCAAATTTGTGTTGAGTGGCTAGGGGTAAAATCAACCACATTGCTTTGTACATCACCCAGCTTCCCATTTAATCTGGAAAGCAGGATCAATCTTCCTTTCCTGTATTTTAATGGCCAACTGCATCTATATTGTATTTGATTTTTCTTTAAACACCAATAGTTTATTATTTGTTTTGTCCAGACATGAATCTAATCAACATTACAGTACAAAATCCTTACAGTCTAAGAACGCTCATCTCAAATTGCAAGAGCCAACACACCCTCCACATTTTGCATGTGTAAATTGCACTAGAAATATGATCCCCCAACATCAAATCTGGCAAACGTTGACAATAGGTCCAAATGATGAGTATCTATCCAGGCTGCATGAATAAATTTGAAGTTTATGCTTGGAATCATAGAATTCAATGCACAGAGGAGGCAATTCAGCCCATCATGCATCAGCTGGCTCTTTGGTAGAGCAATCCAATTAGCTCCCTTCCTCTGTTCTTTCCCCATAGTCCTACAAAGGTTTTTCTCTTCAAGTATTTACCCAACTCTCTTTTGAATTACTATTGAACCTGCTTCCACTGCCTGTTCAGGCAGTGCGTTCCGGTTCATATCATTGCTGTGTAAAGATGTCCAGTTACTTATTCAGAAGGCTGCTTTAATGAACTTGGAATGTTTGTACTTTCAGAAATAGCATAAAGGGATGTGAAGGAGATAAGAGCTCAGTGTCCTTTGGTTGGGGCAGATGAGACTGATCGAAAGCCTGCAAAATGGTAGCTGTTTACTTATTTGTCCAATTAGAATCTCCTACACAAGTGATGTAAGTAGGATCTCTTTTGTTTTAACATGCAGGATTTCACAGTACAGAGCAAAGCAAGCTTAGTACAATAACTTGGTAAATGTTATCATTAGTATAAGATCCATATAGTGTCACTGGCTATGGTAAGGTGTAATTGCCTCAAGGCCTCAAGTTATCATATTTCTTTCCTTTATGAAACAAGATTATCCTGCTGACAAAACCCACAGCACATATGGTCCCTGCTGCAAACATAGTCTCAGTTGTTGAGTGATTAATGACAGCACAAGTGGCATTGGACAGCTGAATCCACCTCAAACTTACAATTAACAGTTGCTTGACTCAGTTCTCGGATCAGATCTTCATCATAGCATCTTTGAGTTGACACTGCTCCTGAGTCCAGCCTTAATGACCATCATACAGTTAAAGTAGGCCCAGTGAGGGGAATTATCACCTTCAGATGGTAAACTGACAACCTGTTATCGAGTCCAACCAATTTTCACTCCGTTGCTCAGTAGATAGGATAACTATAAGTGTTATAAAGCCCTCAGTATAGGTGGGCGGGGGGGCGGGGGTAGTATCTCTATATGACACCACACCTTGGAGCCCTCAATGAGATGCTTCATTGATAATAAAGAGCTCACAACAGCTTCATTACATCCTCACTCCCAGCCCATTGCTGCCCTCAATATTGTCTTCCCATTAAGCTAGCATGAGCGCATCAAGAGCATGCTCAGAGGTTCCATTGACTGCAATACATTACCATTTGAATTTATGACTGCTGACCTCGGTGGGTGTTTAGGTGAGAGGATGCTAAGCAGAATATATGGCCCAGTGCTGCATCCCTACATAGTGATGGTGGCCTTGTGGGTGCAATACAGACAACTACAAGGTGGGCAACAAACGCTCAATGTTGTAGCTTTGAATGTCAGGACAATAATGTGGCTACGATGGGCAGATCTCTGGCACATTGGAGTGGGAAGGTGCTCACACTTACTGGTAGATGTACACTTGGAGAGTCAGCAATGCACAGGGCAGAAAGGAGTGCGCATCAGCTCTGAGCATGGGCTCAGGGGATGACAGAGAATACATGAAGCTCTAGGAATTATTCCCTTTCTCCAGACATTTCAACATCTATCCTCCTAAACTACACCTTCACCTTTCAAGAATGTAGATGAGTCGAGTGAACACCTCAGCCTCAACCTTACACTGCCAAGAATGAACATGACATGACCCGGCAAAGCACGTGAATGAGGTTCCTTCCACAAGAACACTTTACACTGAAGGCGAGGTTTCAATGATGTCAGAAATGAACTGAGAACGGACAAATTCTGTGGTGAGATGGATGCACACAACATCAAACAGAGGTACATGAGAGCAACATCCGCAATAAGTAGCGGGGAGGACGACCATGGTGTTACACCTGATTGACTACAGCTTAGCATAAAGAGGAGCCATACAAAAGAGGAAATGGATGCCATGCTATTTACAGTGGTGAGAAGTATGTACATGTGATGAAAACCTGTGCCACTGTTGTGCCCCTAATACTTCTTTCTCTTCCTAGCCCTACCGCTACATCTTAGTGCATCCCCGATATCCACAGTGGAGGTGGAGGCAGCCTGCTGACTGCTACACCCTGTCTGTGAACACTTTAGTGGCATCCTCTGGAGGGCCGAGAGCTGGAGGGCCTCAGCCTGCTTAGGGTCTCCTGCTGTGGGGTAGGGAAACCCTCCTCGGCCTCTGGAGTTGGAGGTGATGAAGTCACAGGAAGAGGAGATTTGGATTGGCTGGACACTCCCGGACAGCACTGTGGATGTACCTACACCACATGGATTGCAGCAGTTCAAGAAGGCAACTCACCACCACCTTCTCAAGGGAAACTGGGGATGGGCAATAAATGCTGGTCCAGCCAGTGAAGCCTACATCCTGTGAATGAATTAAAAAATAGATGATGAGCCTCTGTTGCTCGGTCCTAACTCAGCTCCTAAGTTACTGGAGCTATAGCGACAATCAGGGGAATATTAGTAAGGGTTGCTAGCTGCATTCCACAGATTGCAACATGCAATGAAGGAGTCTGCTCACGTTCAGTCTGAGGTGATAGTGCCAGCATGCCAGCACACCAAGGTCACCACTGGTAGGATGGTAACCACCATGGAGACCTTGGTCCAGGACATTGCGCCTGTGTTGCTGCAGGAATTGCACTCCATCGCTGTGGGTATTGGTGATGTCCAGCAGTGGCTACGCAGGAGGGGGCCAGGCCATCTCAATTTCACTCCAAGTGCCCCGGGGTGTCCAGCTGCTGGTCCTCATCCCAATGGATGTCCAAGAGACACTGGCTGGCTCCTTGAGGAGAAGGGGCACCTGGAGTGAATTGAGATGGCCTGGCCCCCTCTCGCGTAGCCACTGCTGGACATCACCAGTTAGGACCGAGTACAGAGGCTCATCATTTTTTTTTCATTCATGGGATGTGGGCTTCGCTGGCTGGGCCAGCATTTATTTCCCATCCCCAGTTGCCCTTGGGAAGATGGTGGTGAGCTGCCTTCTTGAACCACTGCAGTCCATGTGGTGTAGGTACATCCACAGTGCTGTTAGGAAGGGAGTTCCAGGATTTTGACGCAGCCACAGATAAAGAACAGCAATATATTTCCAAATCAGGATGGTGAGTGACTTGGAGGGGAACTTCCAGGTGGTGGTGTTCCCATCTATCTGCTGCCCTTATCCTTCTAGATGGTAGTGGTCGGGGATTTGGAAGGTGCTGTCGAAGGAGCCTTGGTGAGTTCCTGCTGTGCATCTTGTAGATGGTACACACTACTGCTACTGTGCGCTGGTGGTGGAGGGTGTGAATGTTTGTGGATGTGATGACAATCAAGCAGACTGCTTGTGCTGGATGGTGTTGAGCTTCTTGAGTGTTGTGGGAGCTGCACTCATCCAGGCAAGTGGAGAGTATTCCATCACACTCCTGACTTGTGCCTTGTAGATGGTGGACAGGCTGATTAACTATTCTTTGTACCCCCGATTCTATTCCATTTTGGAAGTAAATGGACAGTTTAAAGTGCAATTGTTTACAACCCAACATTCTCAACACCTTACTGGGACTTTGGAGACTAGCAATCTAACTACTGCAAACATAGGTGCTGCTGTCATTGTCTCCAAGTGTGAACACCTCTCAGGAACAATGTGTAACTTTGAGTTTAATTTAAATTGTATTTGTGTGCTAAGAAAGGTAGAACATTGTTCTAGCTTCATTTAAAGTTTTTTTGTGAGCTGGGTGCTGGGAATTCTGGAGGCCCTGTTTGTATACAAACATTTTTAACAAGTCAAGACGAGAAGATTTGCCTAGCTTGCACTAGAGGAAGAATCTCCAGGAAAAATCTCACCATGAAAAACAGTCCTAGGGTTCAAAGTTGCCAGGGAGGGAATGGAAAAGAATGGAGGTAATCTCTCCGGAGCTAAGAATCACTGTGGATTGGGTCCAGGAAAATCAAATGACTTCTTAAGAACGTAAGAAATAGGAGCAGAAGTAGGCCATTCGGCCCCTCAATCCTGCCCCACCATTCAATAAGATCATGGATGATCCGCCCCAGGCCTCAACTCTTCTTTTGTGCCAGCTCCTCGTAGCTCTCAACTCCCCGATATTTCAAAAACCTATCTACCTCCTCTTTCAATACTTTCAGTGATCTAGCCTCCACAACTCTCTGGGGTAGAGAATTCCAGACATTCACTACCCTCTGAGAGAAGAAATTCCTTCAGATCTCAGTTTTAAATGAGTGTCCCCTTATTCTGTAACTATGTCCCCTAGTTCGAGATTCCCACGCTAGTGGAAACATCTTCTCAACATCTGTCAAGCCCCCTCAGAATCTTGTACATTTCAATAAGGTCACCCCTCATTCTTCTAAATTGGAATGAGTAAAGGCCTAACCTGTTTAGCTGTTCTTGATCTTCATCCCAGGAATCAGCGTAGTGAATCTCTTTTGAACTGTCTCCAATGCCAGTATATCCTTTCTTAAACACAGGGGCCAAACTATACACAGTACTCCAGATGCGGCCTCACCAATACAGTTTTAACGATACTTCCTATTTTTAAACTCCAACCCCCTAGCAATACAGGCCAAAATACCATTTGACTTCTTAATTACTTGCTGCACCTGCATGTTAACTTGTTTTGTTTCATGCACAAGAACACCCAGATCCCTCTGTGTTGCATTTTTTGGAGTCCCTCTCCATTTAAATAATAGTTTGCCTTTTAATTCTTCCTACCAAAGTGCACGGCCTCACTCTTTCCTACATTAAACTTCATCTGCCAATTTTTCGCCCACTCACTCAACCTGACTATATCCCCTTGCAGATTCCTTATGTCCTTATCACAACATGCCCTCCCATCTATATTTGTATCGTCAACAAATTTGGATACGTTACACTCTGCCCCCTCCTCCAAATTACTATATAGATAGTAAATAATTGAGGCCCTAAGACTGATCCTTGTGACACCCCACTAGTTACGTCTCTCCAACCTGAAAAGGACCCATTAATCCCGACTCTGTCTTCTGTGTATTAACCAATCCTCAATCCATGCTAATACATTACCCCCAATACCATGAACTCCTATCTTGTGCAATAACCTTTTAAGTGGCATCTTATTGAATGCCTTCTGTAAATCTAAATACACTACATCTACCAGTTCCCCTTTATCAACTCTGCTTGTTATATCCCAAAAGAACGCTAGCAAATTTGTCAAACATGATTTTCTTTTCATTCACAGGATGTGGGCTTTGCTGGCTGAGCCAGCATTTATTGCCCATCCCTAGTTGCCCTTGGGAAGCTGGTGGTGAGCTGCCTTCTTGAATTGCTGCAGACCATGTGATGTAGGTATATCCACAGTGCTGTTAGTGAGTGCGTTTCAGGATTTTGACCCAGCAACAGTGAAGGAACGACGATATATTTCGAAGTCAGGATGGTGCGTTACTTGGAGGGGTGCTTCCAGGTGGTGGTGTTCCCTTCTATCTGCTGCCCTTGTCCTTCTAGGTGGCTTACATTTCCCTTTCACAAAGCCATGTTGACTCTGTTTCATTACGTTAAGCTTTTCTAAAAATCCTGCTATTTCTTCCTTAATAATGGACTCTAGCATTTTCCCAACGACAGATGTTAGGCTAACTAGCCTATAATTTCCAGTTTTTGTCTTCGTCCCTTCTTGAAGAGGGGTGTCACATTATTGGTTTTCCAATCCGCTGGGACCCTCCCAGAATCTAGTGAGTTCTGGAATATTTCGACCAATGCCTCCACTATCTCTGCAGCCATGTCCTTTAAAACCCTTGGATGCAGGTTATCAATTCCTGGTGATTTGTCTGTCTTTAGTCCCATTAGTTTGTCAAATACTTTGTCCCTCATAATAGAAACTGTTACAAGATCTTTCGTTCTGTTAGCTCCTTGCTTATCTGATGACTTTGGGATGTTTATAGTGTCCTCCACCATGAAGACCGATGAAAAATATTGGTTTAAATTATCTGCCATTTCCCTGTCCCCCATTATCAATTCTCCAGTCGCATCTTCCAAGGGTCCCACGCTCACTTTAGCTACTCTTTTTTTAAATAGCTGTAGAAGCTCTTACTGTTTCCTAAAAAATTCCCAACTCTCTGGACTACCACTAGTTTTCACCGCTTTGTATGCCTTAGTTTTTGATTGGATATGCTCCTTGACCACCTTTGTTAACCACAGGTGGTTGACCCTCCTCATCGAGTCCTTATGTTTGACTGGGATAAATTTTTGCTGAGTGTTATGAAATATCTGTTTAAATGTTTGCCACTGCTCATCCACTGACCTTCCCCTTAATCTATTTTCCCAACTCACTTTAGACAACTCTATCTTCATACCTCTGTAATTGCCCTTATTTAAGTTGAGGACACTGATTTGAGACCCGAGTTGCTCACCCTCAAACTGATTTGAAATTCTACCATGTTGTGATCACTACACCCAAGAGGATCCTTAACTATGATATCTCTTATTAAGCCAACGTATTACACATTACTAGATCTAAAATAGCCTATTCCCAGGTAAGTTCTGCAACATATTGCTCTAAGAAACAATCCCTGATGCACTCAACAAATTCGTCTTCCATGTTACCCCTGCCAATCTGATTTGTCCAGTCGATATGCAGATTAAAATCACCCATTACAATTGTAGCACTCTTCTTACATGCCTCCATTATTTCCCGATTTATACTTTGTCCTACAGTGAGACAACTCATCAGGGGTCTGTGACTTCTTCCCTTTGCTATTCCTTATTTCCACCCAAACTAATGCCACATCATGATCTATTGCGCCTATATCACCACTGCACTGATATCTTCCTTTATTAACAAAGCTATCCCACCTCCTTTTCCTTTTTGCCTATTTTTCTGGAATGTCAAATACCCTTGAATATTGAGTTCCCAGTCTTTGTCACCCTGCAACCACTTCTCTGTAATAGCTATCACATCATATTAATTTATTTCTATTTATGCCGTCAACTCATCTATCTTGTTACAAATGCTGCGTGCATTCAGATAAAGAACCTTAAACTTTGACTTTTTGCCATTATTACTCATTCAGGTTCTAAATTCTGCTGCACTCTTCTGCTTATATTTTCTGCTCCTTCCTGTCACACTTTGATTATCATTCGCCTCTTCACTACCCTGCACTTCTGCTCTCTCGTTTCTTTTTGATTTTTTAAACTTCCCTTCAATTGAACCTTCCCCCCAACTAAATAGTTTAAAGTCCTTTCTACAACCCAAGTTATATGATTCGCCAGGACACTGGTCCCAGCATGGTTCAAATGAAGCCCGCCCCAGTGGAACAGCTCTCTCCTTCCCCAGTACTGGTGCCAATGCCCCATGAATGGCAACCCATTTCTCTCTCTTTGAGCCAAGCATTTACCTCTCTAATTTTATTTTCCCTACACCAATTTGCCCAGGCTCAGGTAGTAATCTGGAGATTATTACCTTTGTGGTTCTGCTTTTTAATTTAGCCCCGAGCTGCTCGTAGTCCCTCAGCGGAACCTCTTCCCTAGTCTGACCTATGTCATTGGTACCTAAGGCACAATGTAAAGCAGTGGTTCCCAAAGTGGGATTACGCGCACCCCTGGGGGTATAGCAGATGCCTATAAGGGCACTTTTATCTTAATTACGTAATGTGGATTTTCAGGGATGAGAAGTTTTTTTCTGATCTCCAAAGATTCCCAAACGCAAGTGCCTCTGACACTCAGGCTCATGCACCACTGCTAAGAGGCAGACTAGCAACATGCAGTTGTGCCTGTTTACAGTGAGCACGGGAGAGAAACAACCTGTGATTGGAGGAGCAAGGAGCAGCAGCAAGGTAAAGTGGAGGCACATGGGCCTGAGCACCGGCGTAGCGGTGCGGCGAGCGCAGCAGCTGCTGGCCGGAACACTCTCCGAATAGGAGAGGCAGCTGCTTGGCCCACGGTGAGCCAAGTGCTGGACAAACATGACGGAACATTGCCCTGGAGGAGCTGTCTCGCGATGGCACAAAGGAGTTTGTGGGGGTGGGGGTTCGGGAAGAGGCGCTGCTGGGTGAGTGTTGGGGAGAGGGGAAGAGGAGCTGCTGAGTGAGTGCGTGAGGGCGGGGGTTTTGGGAAGGGGGCTTCTGATTGAGTGATTCTGTGGGGGGGGAAGGGGTTTCATTGGTATGTCTATTAGTTAGCAAATATTTTCACAACAAGCTGATCAAAATGTTGTAATTAGCTTCTTCATGATATTGCTAAAAATGTTTAAAAATATTTAGTTTAAAAATATTTAAATTATTTTCAAATGTACCCATGAGAATATAACAAATGCAGAAAAAAACATCCATTGATCATATGACATGGCATCAAACATTTTGCCCCTTTTCGAGCCTTTTTGGTTGTAACATTTCCAAAATGGCTGGTCCTTGGATGGCTAGTTAAAAAAGAAACTCCCTGTAGGGGTTCACAACAAGCTGGTAAATCTGAATTAGGGGTACATGAGTGAAAAAGCTGAAGAACCACTGACCTGAGAAATGGGTTTTTCAACTGTATTAAAAAAGGGGAAGGTTCTGTTCTGTAGTTTAAAGTATAAGTTGCTTACAACAGTCCTGTCTAGTTGCTCCAACAACTCATTGGCACCAACACCCATCCAGGACCCTCCACCCCTGCCTGTCCCCCCGTCCCCATCCCGTCTTCCAATCCCAGCCCCGGCTGTGTATTCACCATACGCCCTGACCTTCCCCTCTCCGATGCTGAACGTTCAGTGCTCAGCAAAGGACTTAGTTTCATACCCTTACGCCCTCATCTCAATGAATTTCGGGCTTGGCACGATGCTGAATTCTTCTTCCGCCGTCTTCGTCTTCGTGCTCACTTCTTTGGGCAGGAGTCCTCTCCCCGTTCAACAGATCCTTTCACCCACCTCCAATACTTTCCCTCCGCCTGGACCCCTCCCTCTGGATTCTTACCTTCTCTTGATCTTTTCATTGAGAACTGTCGGCGTGACATTGGTCGTCTCAATTTCTCTGCTCCTCTCACCCACTCTAACCTGTCTCTCTCTGAACTTACTGCACTCTGTTCTCTCAGGTCCAACCCTAACATTGTCATCAAACCTGCTGACAAGGGTGATGCTGTTGTTGTCTGGAGCACTGACCTCTACCTTGCAGAGGCTGAGCGTCAACTCGCAGACACTTCCTCCTACCTCTCCCTGGACAATGAACCCACCACTGAACATCAAGCCATTGCTTCCAGGACTGTTACTGACCTCAGCTCCTTCCACAGCTTCCAACCTGACAGTCGCCCAACCTCAGACGGCCCGCTTCTACCTCCTACCCAAAATCCACAAACAGGACTGTCCCAGCAGACCGATCATGTCAGCTTGTTCCTGTCCCATGGAACTCATTTCTCACTATCTTGACTCCTTTCTCTCTCCCCCTGTCCAGTCCCTTCCCACCTACATCCGTGATTCCCTGGCCCCCACCACCTCCTCTTCACCATGGACGTCCAATCCCTCTACACCTCCATCCACCACCAGGATGGTCTGATGGTTCTCTGCTTCTTCCTCGAACAGAGGCCCGAACAATCCCTATCCACCACTACTCTCCTCCGTCTGGCTGAACTTGTTCCCACACTGAACAATTTCTCCTTCAACTCCTCTCACTTCCTCCAAATAAAAGGTGTGGCTATGGGTACCCATATGGGCCCCAGCTATGCCTGTCTCTTTATGGGGTATGTGGAACATTCCTTGTTCCAGTCCCACTTCGGCTCCCTCCCACAACTCTTTCTCCGGTACATCGATGATTACTTTGGTGCTGCTTCATGCTCTCGTTGGGACTTGGAAAAATTTATTAATTTTGCTTCCAGTTTCCACTCCTCCATCATTTTCACATGGTCCATCTCTGACACTTCCCTTCCCTTCCTTGACCTCTCTGTCTCAATTTCTGGTGATAGACTGTCCACCAATATCAATTACAAGCCTACTGACTCCCACAGCTACCTCAACTACAGCTCCTCACACCCCGCTTCTTGTAAGGACTCCATCCAATTCTCTCAGTTCCTTCGCCTCCGTCACATCTGTTCTGATGATGCAACTTTCAAAAACATTTCCTCTGACATGTCCTCCTTCTTCCTTAACCGAGGTTTTCCACCCACGGTGGTTGACAGGGCCCTCAACCGTGCCTGGCCCATCTCCCGCGCATCCGCCCTCACGCCTTCTCCTCCCTCCCAGAAACATGATAGGGTCCCCCTTCTCCTCACTTTTCACCCCACCAGCCTCCGCATTCAAAGGATCATCCTCCGCCATTTCCGCCAACTCCAGCATGATGCCACCACCAAACACATCTTCCCTTCACCCCCCCCCCGCCCCCCGGGCGGCATTCCGTAGGGATCCTTCCCTTCATGACACCCTGGTCCACTCCTCGGTTACCACCTACTCCTCAACCTCCTCCCATGGCACCTTCCCATGCAACCGCAGAAGATGCAACACCTGCCCCTTCACTTCCCCTCTCCTGACCATCCAAGGGCCCAAACATTCCTTTCAAGTGAAGCAGCATTTCACTTGTACTTCCTTCAACTTAGTCTACTGCATTCATTGCTCCCAATGCGGTTTCCTCTACATTAGGGAGAGCAAACGCAGACTGGGTGACCGCTTTGCGGAACACCTTCGGTCTGTCCGCAAGCATTACTCAGACCTCCCTGTTGCTTGCCATTTCAACACTCCACCCTGCTCTCATGCCCACATGTCCATCTTTGGCTTGCTACATTGTTCCAGTGAAGCTCAATGCAAACTGGAAGAACAGCATCTCATCTTCCAACTAGGCACTTTACAGCCTTCCGGACTGAATATTGAGTTCAACAATTTTAGGTCATGAACTCTCTCCTCCATCCCCACCCCCTTTCTGTTTCTTCCCCTCCTTTTTGTTTTTTCCAATAATTTATATAGATTTTTCTTTTCCCACCCATTTCCATTATTTTAAAATGTATTTCTACCCATTGTTTTATCTCTATCTTTTAGCCTTTTTAGTATTCCTTCACCCCACCCCCACTGGAGCTATCTGTACCTTGCTTGTCCTGCTTTCTACCCTTAATCAGCACATTCCTTTAGATAATATCACCACCTTCAACACCTCTTTGTCCTTTTGTTTGTGACATCTTTTGGTTATCTCCACCTATCACTAGCTTCTTATCCCAACAACCACCCACCCCCCCCACCTCACCTTAAACCAGCTTATATTTCACCCCTTTCCTATTTTTACTTAGTTCTGTTGAAGGGTCATGAGGACTCAAAACGTCAACTGTGTTCTTCTCCACCGATGCTGCCAGACCGGCTGTGTTTTTCCAGGTATTTCTGTTTCTGTTTCTGTCTAGTCATTACTGCTTTTAGTCTGTTTGCTACAGTAAAAGTTTTAAAAAGTGAAATCTTTTCAGCTACCAACTGGAGTTTGAACTTATTTTTTGAAAGTTATTGGTCTGTATGGGGATTGTAACAAGTTTAAGATCAGGAGGAAATTCCACAGAATCTTCTTCACTTGCAATATTTGCCTGTGGCTGTTTACTTCACCCAGGCATTCAAGTAAATTATGGATGAATCATGAATCAGGGGCGTTCCCCCAAACCTCCATGTGCAGAGGTAAATTATATCTGCTGCCCTGACTCTGAGATCGAGGCCTTAGGCTGACTTCATACTCCTAGTATCAATCTCAGCCTCAAGAACCAGGCTACCAGCAGCTTTACCTCAATCTCAGAGTCAGGCTTGGTTGTTCCGGTTCACTTGCTGAGCGTCATCTATGGCTTTAGAGTCCTTAGCTAGCTACACCTCACCACCAGCTCCGGGCAGTGGTTCTATCCTCAACTCATTCCAAAGATAGTGACCAGAAGTGGAAAGCAGGCTCAACTCTGCTCCCACTTGTAAGAATTCTGGGAAATCCCTACAATAGGCTTTCTTACTAATTAATGAAAATTGGCCTGAAAGGTGTACAAGGTGTTCAAACAGTCAAAAAGCACACTTCAGCAGGATCTAGTAAAGTGTGAAAACAGACACTTGCTGTGTAGCAACTAAAAGACAATCACTTCCCAAAGGCTCAGATGCAGCTAAGGCCAAAGCAAAACAGGTTGGATGCCAAGGCTACTAGTTGGCCAGGCACTAGCAGGGGAATGTTTACGAGCTGGTTGGTGCCAAAGTGTTGGGAGTCTAAGATCTTGAAAGTTCAGCCTGGCTTGGGCAGGAACAAATGGTTCAATGACTGCTTTTGTAATTGGACTGTTCAAATTTAGCAAGGTGATGATTGGGTTAAATCGATCTCCGTAGACTGTGCTGTAAAAAGAAAGTACCAGAAATGGTTCCTCGGGCAGAGAAAGATATTCAGCCAGAGGAGATTTGGGACCATCCCATAGATGGCCTTTCACTGGAGAACAGGGCTGGTGGAGGGATCTCATGCATATGTGCTGCATTGACAGGCACAACTAGAGAGTGATTAAATGGAGATCATGCTTCTAGTATTTTTAATCATTCATGGCTAGGCCAGCATTTATTGCCCATCAACCACATTGCTATGAGTCCAGAGTCACATGTAGGCCAACAGATTTCCCTCCCTAAAGGGCATTAATGAACCAGATGGGTTTTTACAACAATCAACAATGATTTCATGGTCATCATTAGACTTTTAATTCCAGATGTTTATTGAACTGAAATTCCACCATCTGCCATTGCCAGATTCAAACCCAGGTCCTGAGAGCATTTCCCTAGGTCTTCTGGAACACTAGTCTAGTGACAATACCATTATGCCACTGCCTCCCCTTTATGCATTGGTAATGTTGCTGTGCTTTAATATTACTGTTCAAACATCAGTGCATGTCAAATACTATTTACACTGAATAAAATCTAACCACTGTCACCAATAAGGGTTAACACTTTAAATCATTTTAGAATTCGGCAAAAGGGGATAAAGAGTTAACTGACTTACCATACCCCAAATTCCAACACACTAACCAAAGTCTGGGAGTGCACACTGGAATCCAACCACGGCTTTGTCTGAACAGGAGTGAAGTGATAATAAATATTGACATAAAATTATTATGGGTAGGAAATACGATGAAGAGCTGTGGGGCTCCTTCTAAAATCTGAGGTTGCCACTACCATAATAAAAACAAAAAAACTGCGGATGCTGGAAATCCAAAACAAAAACAGAATTACCTGGAAAAACTCAGCAGGTCTGGCAGCATCGGCGGAGAAGAAAAGAGTTGACGTTTCGAGTCCTCATGACCCTTCGACAGAACTTGAGTTCGAGTCCAGGAAAGAGCTGAAATATAAGCTGGTTTAAGGTGTGTGTGTGGGGGGCGGAGAGATAGAGAGACAGAGAGGTGGAGGGGGTTGGTGTGGTTGTAGGGACAAACAAGCAGTGATAGAAGCAGATCATCAAAAGATGTCAACGACAATAGTACAATAGAACACATAGGTGTAAAAGTTAAAGTTGGTGATATTATCTAAACGAATGTGCTAATTAAGAATGGATGGTAGGGCACTCAAAGTATAGCTCTAATGGGATTTTTTTTTTAATAATGGAAATAGGTGGGAAAAGGAAAATCTTTATAATTTATTGGAAAAAAAAAGAAGGGGGAAACAGAAAGGGGGTGGGGATGGGGGAGGGAGCTCACGACCTAAAGTTGTTGAATTCAATATTCAGTCTGGAAGGCTGTAAAGTCCCTAGTCGGAAGATGAGGTGTTGTTCCTCCAGTTTGCGTTGGGCTTCACTGGAACAATGCAGCAAGCCAAGGACAGACATGTGGGCAAGAGAGCAGGGTGGAGTGTTAAAATGGCAAGCGACAGGGAGGTTTGGGTCATTCTTGCGGACAGACCGCAGGTGTTCTGCAAAGCGGTCGCCCAGCTTACGTTTGGTCTCTCCAATGTAGAGGAGACCACACTGGGAGCAACGAATGCAGTAGACTAAGTTGGGGGAAATGCAAGTGAAATGCTGCTTCACTTGAAAGGAGTGTTTGGGTCCTTGGACGGTGAGGAGAGAGGAAGTGAAGGGGCAGGTGTTGCATCTTTTGCGTGGGCATGGGGTTGTGCCATAGGAGGGGGTTGAGGAGTAGAGGGTGATGGAGGAGTGGACCAGGGTGTCCCGGAGGGAGCGATCCCTACAGAATGCCGATAAGGGGGGTGAAGGGAAGATGTGTTTGGTGGTGGCATCATGCTGGAGTTGGCGGAAATGGCGAAGGATGATCCTTTGAATGCGGAGGCTGGTGGGGTGATAAGTGAGGACAAGGGGGACCCTATCATGATTCTGGGAGGGAGGAGAAGGAGTGAGGGCGGATGCGCGGGAGATGGGCCGGACACGGTTGAGGGCCCTGTCAACGACCGTGGGTGGAAAACCTCGGTTAAGGAAGAAGGAGGACATGTCAGAGGAACTGTTTTTGAATGTAGCATCATCGGAACAGATGCGACGGAGGCGAAGGAACTGAGAGAATGGGTAGGAGTCCTTACAGGAAGTGGGGTGTGAGGAGCTGTAGTCGAGATAGCTGTGGGAGTCGGTGGGTTTGTAATGGATATTGGTGGACAGTCTATCACCAGAGATTGAGACAGAGAGGTCAAGGAAGGGAAGGGAAGTGTCAGAGATGGACCACGTGAAAATGATGGAGGGGTGGAGATTGGAAGCAAAATTAATAAATTTTTCCAAGTCCTGACAAGAGCATGAAGCGGCACCGAAATAATCATCGATGTACCGGAGAAAGAGTTGTGGAAGGGGGCCGGAGTAGGACTGCAACAAGGAATGTTCCACATACCCCATAAAGAGACAGGCATAGCTGGGGCCCATGCGGGTACCCATAGCCACACCTTTTATTTGGAGGAAGTGAGAGGAGTTGAAGGAGAAATTGTTCAGCGTG
The DNA here is from genome assembly GCF_017639515.1 of Carcharodon carcharias. Lineage (NCBI taxonomy): Eukaryota > Metazoa > Chordata > Chondrichthyes > Lamniformes > Lamnidae > Carcharodon > Carcharodon carcharias. The sequence goes on from NC_054472.1 coordinate 175,478,247, forward strand.
AGAACAAGTTCAGCCAGACGGAGGAGAGTAGTGGTGGATGGGGATTGTTCGGGCCTCTGTTCGAGGAAGAAGCTAAGGGCCCTCAGACCATCCTGGTGGTGGATGGAGGTGTAGAGGGATTGGACGTCCATGGTGAAGAGGAAGCGGTAGGGGCCAGGGAACTGGAAAGTGTTGATGTGACGTAAGGTGTCAGAGGAATCACGGATGTAGGTGGGAAGGGACTGGACAAGGGGAGAGAGAAGGGAGTCAAGATAACGAGAAATGAGTTCTGTGGGGCAGGAGCAAGCTGAGACGATCGGTCTACCGGGGCAGTTCTGTTTGTGGATTTTGGGTAGGAGATAGAAGCCGGCCGTCCGAGGTTGGGCGACTATCAGGTTGGAAGCTGTGGGAGGGAGATCCCCAGAGGAGATGAGGTCAGTGACAGTCCTGGAAACAGTGGCTTGATGTTCAGTGGTGGGGTCATGGTCCAGGGAGAGGTAGGAGGAAGTGTCTGCGAGTTGACGCTCAGCCTCCGTGAGGTAGAGGTCAGTGCGCCAGACAACAACAGCACCACCCTTGTCAGCGGGTTTGATGACAATGTCAGGGTTGGACCTGAGAGAATGGAGTGCAGTAAGTTCAGAGAGAGACAGGTTAGAATGGATGAGAGGAGCAGAGAAATTGAGACGACTAATGTCGTTCCCACACTGAACAATTTCTCCTTCAACTCCTCTCACTTCCTCCAAATAAAAGATGTGGCTATGGGTACCCACATGGGCCCCAGCTATGCCTGTCTCTTTATGGGGTATGTGGAACATTCCTTGTTGCAGTCCTACTCCGGCCCCCTTCCACAACTCTTTCTCCAGTACATCGATGATTATTTCGGTGCCGCTTCATGCTCTCGTCAGGACTTGGAAAAATTTATTAATTTTGCTTCCAATCTCCACCCCTCCATCATTTTCACGTGGTCCATCTCTGACACTTCCCTTCCCTTCCTTGACCTCTCTGTCTCAATCTCTGGTGATAGACTGTCCACCAATATCCATTACAAACCCCCGACTCCCACAGCTATCTCGACTACAGCTCCTCACAGCTCACTTCCTGTAAGGACTCCATCCCATTCTCTCAGTTCCTTCGCCTCCGTCGCATCTGTTCCGATGATGCTACATTCAAAAACAGTTCCTCTGACATGTCCTCCTTCTTCCTTAGCCGAGGTTTTCCACCCACGGTCGTTGACAAGGCCCTCAACCGTGTCCGGCCCATCTCCCGCGCATCCGCCCTCACTCCTTCTCCTCCCTCCCAGAATCATGATAGGGTCCCCCTTGTCCTCACTTATCACCCCACCAGCCTCCGCATTCAAAGGATCATCCTTCGCCATTTCCGCCAACTCCAGCATGATGCCATCACCAAACACATCTTCCCTTCACCCCCCTTATCGGCATTCCGTAGGGATCGCTCCCTCCGGGACACCCTGGTCCACTCCTCCATCACCCCCTACTCCTCAACCCCCTCCTATGGCACAACCCCATGCCCACGCAAAAGATGCAACACCTGCCCCTTCACTTCCTCTCTCCTCACCGTCCAAGGACCCAAACACTCCTTTCAAATGAAGCAGCATTTCACTTGCATTTCCCCCAACTTAGTCTACAGCATTCGTTGCTCCCAATGTGGTCTCCTCTACATTGGAGAGACCAAACGTAAGTTGGGCGACCGCTTTGCAGAACACCTGCGGTCTGTCCGCAAGAATGACCCAAACCTCCCTGTCGCTTGCCATTTTAACACTCCACCCTGCTCTCTTGCCCACATGTCTGTCCTTGGCTTGCTGCATTGTTCCAGTGAAGCCCAACGCAAACTGGAGGAACAACACCTCATCTTCCGACTAGGGACTTTACAGCCTTCCAGACTGAATATTGAATTCAACAACTTTAGGTCGTGAGCTCCCTCCCCCATCCCCACCCCCTTTCTGTTTCCCCCTTCTTTTTTTTTCCAATAAATTATAAAGATTTTCCTTTTCCCACCTATTTCCATTATTAAAAAAAAAATCCCACTAGAGCTATACCTTGAGTGCCCTACCATCCATTCTTAATTAGCACATTCGTTTAGATAATATCACCAACTTTAATTTTAACACCTATGTGTTCTATTGTACTATTGTCGTTGACATCTTTTGATGATCTGCTTCTATCACTGCTTGTTTGTCCCTACAACCACACCAACACCCTCCACCTCTCTGTCTCTCTATCTCTCCGCCCCCCACACACACACCTTAAACCAGCTTATATTTCAGCTCTCTCCTGGACTCGAACTCAAGTTCTGTCGAAGGGTCATGAGGACTCGAAACGTCAACTCTTTTCTTCTCCGCCGATGCTGCCAGACCTGCTGAGTTTTTCCATTGCCACTACCATGTTCATCTTGATGGTGCCAACTTGAAATAGTTTGTTAGTGGAACTTCATTCAATGGGCCTAATGGTTTTTTTCTCATCCCATCCCTTAGGTTCCTCAGGTTCTATTTCTAGAGGTAACAACAAACAGCAGCCTACATTTCTATAACACCCATGAAATGCAAAGATACACCTGGAGCATTTTACAGGGTGCTGGATAGTAAGTAGACACTCCAAGGGGTGATGGTAGTGTAGTGCTAATGTCCCTGGACTAGTAATCCAGAGGCCCAGGCCTGAATTCCAGGCTTGATGTGCACGCCAAGTCGGCAGGCCCAGAAGCTGACATACAATCCACTCCCGGGTGAGACTGCATTTCCAATGCAATTTCATGATGGGTGGCCAATTAAGGGCTGTCCAGCGTAAACAGCAGTTGCTCAATGGTCGGAAGGGCCAGGTGGGGCTGGGAGCCTGTCGGACGCTGGGTCCAATGGCGACCCAGTGGGGGATTTAAAAGCAGCAGAGGCAGCTCCCTGAAGGCGGCCCAGGGACACTTTGTAGCTTTGGAGTTGATCAACAAAATATTTTTTTTTCAGCTGCAATAGCATCTGCATCTGCTGGGCACACCAGGTTGGAGGGCAGGTCCTGAGGGCACTGGGGCCCCCAGTTCTTGGATGAGTGCCTGGGAATCCTCGTGGAGGAGGTCAGTGCTAAGCAGGATATCCTCGTCCCCAGGGATGGCATGGGAAGGCTACCACACCCAACCAAGAAAGCATGGGCAGACGTGGCAGCCCAGGTCAGCGACTATGATGTTGTGTGACACACATGGGTGCAATGCCACAAAAAAGTCCAACGATCTGCTGTGTTCAGCAAGGGTGAGTACTGAATTGGCATGCATCAGTGTGGAGAAGTGTTAATGGCTGGCCATTGCCATTTGGTGCTCAGGGGTGTAAGGGTTTGAGTGCCAACTGGCGATGACATTGGCACTGGCCAAGACGGTGAGCTCTGACTGCTTGGCCTGATCGCTTTGCTGGTTGAGGGCCACGACTTGGATGTACCCTGCAAGGTGTAACTCTGGTGGGGCTGGCCAGGCTGCAATGGTGCTGCAGGCAGAGAGTGGACGAATCAATGCTCCTCGATAACAATATCGCGAGGTTAAGGACAAGTGGGGGCCCCCCAGATCTGCTCATATTGACGAGGTATGAGATGGATGCCCTGGAGGTGGAGTGCTGACACCCAGCTTGGTCCACTAGGCGTGGAGAGGCAGAGGTTGCTGTTGAAGGTAAGGGTGCAGTGCACACATGTGAGAGTGTCGGAGTGTGTAAACATTGTTGTGTTGTCTTTTCTATAATGGAAACCTCAAACCTGGAGACCCCATTATTCATTGAAAGATGATGGCACCATGATGCAGATTTCCATTGTCTCAGCAGGGTGCCTGGCATGCACAGTGACAGTATGATGACTAATTCTAATGACATGTCAATTTTCTCCTCTAGAATTGCCATCCAGCCAGCGAATACCAAAGCCCGATAAACCACCCTTGATGCCGGAGGACCAGTGGCCATCAGACGCACCTGCATCACAGCTCCCCGCTGCACCAGGCACCAGCGCAGATACCAGCACCTTGGTGGGCATTAGATTATCAGCTACAATGTTGATGCAGAGTGGTGAGGGCACATCACACTCGCATGAGGAGCAGGCAGAGGCAGAGAGTGCCCAGGGCGCCGGCAGTCGGAGGACTGCTGGAGACCAGGGCAAGGCTGAACCGAAGGCAGATGCTGAGCCTCTGGAGTCGTCTATCAGGCGGCAGATGCTGGAGGTCCAGCGAGATGTATGGGAGGATATGGCAGAGATCCAGGAGGATATGCGTGCCATGGTCTCTGTTAAGGAGGAGTCTATATGGGGCATGAGCACTGTGTTGACCCTCAGTACCAAGCGCACTGCCTCCTCCATTGAGAAAGTGGCGACTCTCATGGAGAGGCATTTCCAGGGACAAAATCAGGGGTTCCTGGGGTTTCTCTCGGACCTGCAAGCCCTCACACAGGCAATGACCTCAGGTGGTTAGTGCCAGTGTGGAGATGGATGGGGCGCCCAGTATCGCAGCTAGGTGCCCATCCATCAATGGTGAACAGGGAAGTCCAGATCAACCTCACGTTGGTGCACAATTTGCCTGTCATCTCTGCGGGCTCCTCTCAGGGCGCTCTGGATGATGGCAGCAGCTCCTCTGCCCCTCTGCCAGTGACCATGACATCTGATGAGGCTGCGATGGCTGGGGAGATGGCAGTTGTGGCACAGGCTACTCCCTCCCAGGCAGGGCCAGTACAGGCTCCACTGGCCAGAGGACAACCACCAAGGTCAAGGCCAACAAGACGGCAGAGTCAGCAGGTTGTCTCCAATGCCGCTGCGAGCAAGGCTGGGGTTGGGGGCTGGTCACCAAGACGCAGCACTCGCAAGCATAAGTTTAAGACAACATGAGCACAAGAGGGACTTTTCATGGGTGATCTTCTGTTCTGCCATGTTTTGTTAATTTGTTTACTGTGTGACCATTAACACCTTATATTGCTAAGTTAATTTTCTGTGAGTGCCAACATTATATAAATTTTGCTTTTGTATTAATGGCCTGAGAATGCTTCACTTGCCAGTATGACATGCTGGACGTGAGTGCCTCTAAACAGATACTGAGTGGTGTTTGGGTTCAATGGAATGGGCCATTTCAAACGCCCAGGATGGAGGCAGCAGCCCTGGCTTGAGGTGAAAGCAGTGCCTTGGCAGCCTAGCTGAAGGAGTGTTGAATCAAGTGGTGTCCCTGCCTCCCTGAAGGATCCAGAGGTCTGCCTCCACGTCCTCACCGTGTTCTTCCCTGGGCACCTCCTCTGACTCACCACTGAACTCATCATCTGTGGCCTGTGGAACTGCTTCAATATCCTCTTCCTCCAGTTGGTCCCCCTCTTGCCAGCGCCAGATTGTGGAGAGTGCAGCATGCAAAAACTATCAGTGACACCCACTCTGGAGGGTATTGTAGTGCTCCCCCTGAACGGTTCAGGCATCTGAATCTCATCTTCAGAAGACCTATGGTCCTCTCAATCACCACCCTTGTGGAGGCATGACTCCTATTATACCTCTGCTCCGCTCTGTTCTTGGGTGCCGAAGAGATGTCATAAGCCACCTTTTCAATGGATAGCCCTTGACACCCAGCAGCCATCCATCCAGTCGGGCTGGAGCACTGAATAGCCTTGGCACCTGTGAATGTTGGAGGATGTATGCATCATGGGGACTGCCAGGGTACCTTGCACAGATTTGCAGAATCTGCGTCTTGTGGTCGCAAAGTATCTGGAGTGGAATCCCTTCCTGTTGATAAAGGCACCCAGCTGACCCACTGATGCCTTGATGGCCACACATGTGACCATAAGACCATAAGACATGGGAGCAGAAATTAGGCCATTCGGCCCATCGAGTCGATTGCACCCTGGATGTGAAGGAACCCAGTAATCATGGCAAACCCTCTGACTCGCTCAGCTTGGCTGCATCATCCATACGGAAATGAATAAATGTCATTACCCGCCTAAACAGAGCTTCTGTCACCAGGTTGATGCAACTGTGGACAGCTGATTGGGACACTCCACACAAATCCCCCACTGACCCTGGAAAGAGCCCGAGGCATAGACGTTGAGGGCCACTGTGACCTTCAGAGCCACTGGCATGGGGTGTCCACCCACATAGTTGGAGGTGATCTCAGGTCCAATCGTCTGACAAATGAAGGTCACAGTCTGCCTGGAGAGGCGGAGCCTCCTTCGGCATTACGCCTCGGACTATTGAGGTAGCTGCATCGCTGCCTTTAACCCTGGCAGCAGGATAGTGGCCCTTCTGAGGCCCCTTCTGCCTTGGACTCCCTGCTGGCCCTGCGCTTACATGTGCCTGCACCTCTCCTCCCACAGGTCGCTCCCTTGGACGCTACGTGTGGACACCTGGCCTCCTCTCCCTTTTGCCCCTCTCTCTCTCTCCTCAGAGGAGCTGCCACCAGTGGAGTAGACAATCTCCATTGTCAGGGTAACAGAAGGCTGTTTGGTGACTGGAAGTGTCCATTCTGTATAAATCCTCCAGGGGCCTTGGAGACACCAATAAGTCCTGAAATGAAGGCTAGCAATGCCATGACTGAAGCTCAAAACAGAGATAAAGCTGTCAAATTTTGCTAAGTAACTAGCAGCAAACTATCTCCTAAACTCCTTACTACTCACAATGGCAATGCTCTGGACCCTTTTCATTCCGTCCTTGAATGACAATTCATTAAAAATGGGCTGCCCATTTGCCCATTTTGCCTGTGCAATGAGCACGAAATCGCACGGGCTTTTAATGGCCTTAATTGGTGGGTGAGGCTTTGACTTCTGCACGTGCCCGCCAACCTCAATATTGCTCACGTGCGCAATGACCTCGGGACGCACATCCAACGTCATTTCCTGCAATTTCACGTGCGTTCAGGTTTGGGTGTGCACCCACCCAACCAACGTAAAATTCTGACCACAGATTCATGCTCTGGGGAACAAGGGTTCAAATCCCACCACAGCAGCTGGTGGAATTTAAATTCAGTTAATAAATCTGGAATTGAAAGTTCGTCTCAGTAATGGTGGACATGACAGCTATCACTTATTGTTGTAAAAACACATCTGGATCATTTAGGGAAGGAAATCTCCTGGTCTGGCTTACATGTGACTCCAGGTCCACAGCAATGTGGTTGACTCTTAACTGCTCTCTGAAATGGCCTAGCAAGCCACTCAGTTCAAGGGCAATTAGAGATGCGATTTCTACACTTTATGAAAGAATAAAACAACAACACAGAGGCATGGGTGGAGGAAGGGATGTGTATCAAGGGGGAGTTAAAAAAAAGTCAACAAGGATGTTTTTAAAGAGTTGACAAGGTAGAGTTGCTGAGGGAAGAAGATCCAGAGGATAGTGGCAGAGAGCTTAGCTACTAAGCTAAGTGGATGTGGGCAGTATGAAGTGGGCTAGTGTCAGATTGGTGTATGCAGGAATAGAATGCTGGAGCAGGTCACAAGGTAAGGAGGAATGAAGCTGTAATAATTTGAAAATGAGTGCGGGAATCTGTTTTCTGGGACTTTGGAAGCTAATGAAGTTTGGCAAAGACAGGGTGAGGGGACATGGGCCTTAGAATGGCTAAGAACACAAGGCTCCTAGATGATTTGCACTGGATGAGTAGTAAAAACAGGGCTAACCAACAAATAGGGAATTATGATAAATCATGCATTCAATTCTTGCCAGTAGAGGGAGACAAGTGAGGCAGAGGCAGGTGGTGTTGCAGAGATGAATGAATGTGCCGTTGGTCACAGTGTGTGGAGGGACAATCAATAGGTCAACATTCTACAACTCTAGGCTAAGCCTGAGATGGAAGGGTCAGTTTAATTAGTCAGTAGTGTGTGACATTAAGAAAACACTGCAGCGTCAAACAGTTAAAGTCTTTCCTGCTATGCCTTCCTCCCACACTCTGCTCCTTTCTCTCTTAGTCGCACTATTCTTGCACCATCTCAAACCCTCTTCCTCTTTGCTTGACTTAGTTTTATTTGGTCCTTTCTCTTGCCTCAGTCTCATTGTTTCTGAGTTCCTCCTCCCTGTTTCACTCTGTGACCAGCTAAAACTCTGTGTCCCATCTCTCATTCATGATACCACGATCTTGGACAAAAGCAAAGCTAAGTAGCATCAGCTGTGGCTCAGTTTGTAGCACTCCAACCTCTGAGTCACAAGGCTTTGGGCTTGAGCACAAAAATCAAGGCTGACACTCCAGTGCAGTACTGAGGAAGTGCTACTCGGCTGAAAGTGCCATCTTTCAGGTGGAATGTTAAACCAAGGTCCTAACTGCCTGTTCAGGCCGATACAAAACTTCCCATGATGTTATTTCAAAGAACAGCAGGGCAGTTGTCCCTGGTGACCTGACCAATACTTATCCCTCAAACAATATCACAAAAACAGATTATCTGGTCATTATTGTATATGAGGGTCTGGCACATATAGGGTTAACGTGGAACTGAGTACAGTACTGTCCACTCAGTGGTGTAAGAGAACAAATGACCCGCACCTAGGGGTCAGTCTAGTGTTGGACAGAATCGTGTACACAAGCAAGAATGGAGACAGCTCCAAGCTTGAACACTTTACTGTATCTATGAATATAGCTCTTGTAGTTGGGGGAGGTGATGGCGTATGCCGGTAATGTCACCGGACTAATAATCAAAGAGGCCCAGGCTATTGCTCTGGGGACATGGGTTCAAATCCCATTAAATTCCACAGAATGGAATTTAAATTCAGTTAATAAATATGGAATTAAAAAAGCTAATCTCTGTAATAGTGACCATGAAACAATTGTTGATTGTTGTAAAAACCCATCTGGGTTCCTTCAGAGAAGTGAATCTGCCATCCTTACCTGGTCTGGCCTTCATGTGACTTCAGATGCACAGCAATGTGGTTGACTCTTAAATGGCCTAACACACTGCTACAAAGCCCACAAAAAGGAATGAAACAGAATGGATCACCCAGCATCAACTTAGGCATCAGAAACAACAAAAGCAAACACAGCCCTCTCAACCCTGCAAAGTCTCCCTTACTAAACCTGGGGACTGGTGCCAAAATTGGGAGAGCTGTCCCACAGGTTAGTCAAGCTCACTGAATCATACCTTACAGCCAATGTCCCTGACATCACCATCAATATCCCTGGGTACATCCAGTCACACTGACAGGACAGACTCACTTGAGGTGGTGAGTGGTATACAGTCGGGAGAGAATTGTCCTGGAATTCTCAATATCAACTCCAGACTCCATGAAGTCTCATGGCATCAGGTCAAACATGGGCAAGGAAACCTCCTGATGATTACCACCTACCACCCATCCCCTCAGCTGATGAATCAATACTCCTCCATGTTGAACATCACTTGGAGGAAGCACTGAGGGTAGCAAGAGCGCAGAATGTACTCTGAGTGTGGGACTTCAACGTCCATCACTGAGAGCGGTTCGGCAGCACCTCTACTGACCGAGTCCTATAGGACATGGCTGTTAGATGCCTGTGTAGCAGGTGGCCAGGGAACCAACAGGAGAGAAAAATCCACTTGACATCATCCTCATCAATCTGCCTGCTGCAGATGCATCTGTCCATGACAGTAATGGTAGGTGTAACTACCGCACAGTCCTTAAGCCCTGTATTCACATTGAGGATACCTACTTTGTGTTGTATGGCACTACCACTATGCTAAATGGGACAGATTTTGGACAGATGTAGCAACTCAAGACTGACATCCATTAGGTGCTATGGGCCATCAACCGCTGCAAAATTATATACAACCTCAATCTGTAACCTCAAGGCCTGGCATTTCCCCCACTCTACCATTGCCATCAAATCGTGGTATCAACCCTGTTTCAATATAGAGTGCAGGAGGGCATGCCAGGAGCAGCATCAGGCATATCTAAAAATGAGGCGTCAGCCTGGTGAAGCTACAACACAGGACTAAATGTGTGCCAAACAGCATAAGCAGCAAGTGATAAACAGAGCTAAGGGATTCCAAAACCAAGTATCAGATCTAAGCTCTGCAGTCCTGCTACATCCATTCATGAATGGCGGTGGACAATTAAATGACTCACCGGAGGAGGAGGGTCCACAAATATCCCCATCCTCAATGATGGCGGAGCCCAGCACATCATGCAAAAGATAAGGCAGAAGAATTTGCTACAATCTTCTGCCAGAAGTGTTGAATTGACGATCCATCTCAGCCATGTAAATATGGTGGCTTCAAGAGCAGGTCAGAGTCTAGGAATCCTGTGGCAAGTAACTCACCTATTGACTCCCCAGAGCCTGTCCACCATGACAAAGCACAAGTCAGGAGTGTGATGAAATACTCCCCACTTGCCTGGATGAGTGCAACTCCAACACTCAAGAAGCTTGACAACATCCAGGACAAAGCAGCTCACTTGATTGGCACCCCATCCATCACCTTCAACATCCACTCCCTCCACCACTGATGCACAGTGGCATCAGTATGTACCACCTACAAAATGCACTGCAGCAACTCACCAAGGGCCCTTCAACAGCACCTTCCAGGCCTGCTACCTCTACCACCTAGGACAAGGGCAGCAGATGCATGGGAACATCACCACCTGCAAGTTCCTCTCCAAGCCATGGAAATATATTGCCGTTCCTTCACTGTTGCTGGGTGAAAATAATGGAACTCCCTCCCTAACAGCACTGTGGGTGCGCCTATACCACATGGACTGCAGCGGTTCAAGAAGGCAGTTCACCACCACCTTCTCAAGGGAAATTAGGAATGGGCAATAAAAATGCTGACCTAGCCAGTGTGACAAAAGTATAATAGTTTTCATAATATTTTTCTGGTTATTGTGAAGTAGGTTTTTGGGTGTATGTATAGGTGGTTCTGTCTGTGTGATTTTATTACATTTGGAGTCAAATAGACTGCAATCATCAGAAATCATGCTTGAAATCATCAGAAGAAGCTAGTGCTCAAGATGCTAATGAGTGAACACGGATGCTAGTTTAGCATGTAAGGTGTGAAGGTAATTTGCATTTTTAGATGAGGGAAGGGACTATTGAATTTCAAAGGGGTGTTAGCCTGTTTACAATTAGCCAGGTAAACAAGGCTAAGGAGTGTGTTTATTTTTCCCAAAGATTACTGAAAATATTGGCAACATGAGGGACTGACATATGAGGAGAGATTGAGTCGATTAGGATTATATTTGCTGGAGTTCAGAAGAATGAGGTGGGATCTCATAGAAACCTATAAAATTCTAACAGGACTAGACAGGGTAGATGCAGGAAGGATGTTTCCGATGGTGGGGGAGTCCAGAACCAGGGGTCACAGTCTGAGGATATGGGGTAGACATTTAGGACTGAGATGAGGAGAAATTTCTTCACCCAGAGAGTGGTGAGCCTGTGGAATTTGTTACCACAAAAAGTAGTTGAGACCAAAACATTGTATGTTTTCCAGAAGGAGTTAGATATAGCTCTTGGGGCAAAGGGATTAAAGGGTATGGGGAGAAAGCAGGAGCAGGCTATTGAGTTGGATGATCAGCCATGATCATAATGAATGGTGGAGCAGGCTTGATGGGCCAAATGGCCTAATCCTGCTCCTAGTTTCTATGAAAGTTTTTATATCATGAGGAAGATACAGTTTCAAAGGCATATGGAACAATAGAATTTACATATTAAAGAGAGAGAAACATATATAAAGGAGAATGAAAGGCTATGTGAGGAGAGGGCCATGTAAAATCTAACAGGAGTGAATGAAACAACCTGCAAGAAATCTCCAGCTATTTGTGCATAAGTCTGCTATGTAAAGTAACTGAAGGTGGGGAAGCTAATTGGAAAAAAACAAAAAGATAAAAGCAAAAAGCTGCGGATGCTGGAAATCCAAAACAAAGACAAAAATACCTGGAAAAACTCAGCAGGTCTGACAGCATCTGCGGAGAGGAACACAGTTAACGTTTCGTGTCCGAATGACCCTTCAACAGAACTAAGTAAAAATAGAAGAGAGGTGAAATATAAGCTGGTTTAAGGTGGGGTGGGACAAGTAGAGCTGGATAGAGGGCCAATGATAGGTGGAGATAACCAAAAAATGTCACAGACAAAAGGACAAAGAGGTGTTGGAGGTGGTGATATTATCTAAGGAATGTGCTAATTAAGAGTAGAAAGCAGGACGAGCAAGGTACATATAGCCCTAGTGGGGGTGGGGTGGGGTGAAGGAATCTAAAAAAGCTAAAAGGTAGAGATAAAACAATGGATGGAAATAGTATTTAAAAATAATGGAAATAGGTGGGAAAAGAAAAATCTATATAAATTATTGGAAGAAAAAGGGGGGGTGTCGGAAAGGGGGTGGGGATGGAGGAGAGAGTTCATGATCCAAAATTGTTGAACTCAATATTCAGTCCAGAAGGCTGTAAAGTGCCTAGTCGATTACATTGTCAAGTGGGTATTGTGTTAACTTGCTGGTTTTGTTTTAAATGTAAAATCTATTTTGGACTGTTGCCTCAAAACAGAGTCAGGTCAATTAGTAACTTTAGGGTTTGTTATAGTAGTGAGTAATTGTAATCTTATGTATCTGTTTGAAATCTTTTATTTTTTAAATAAATATTTTAATTTCATTTTTTTAAATCTCTAAAAGTCTTAGCGGACTCATTATTTCTGAATTGAGTGCACACATCTCCTAATAAATACAAATTGCAAAACCGTTATGATTTTTAAAAATTCATCCACGAGATGTTGGCTTCGCTGGCTGGGCCAGCATTTATTGCCCATCCCTAATTGTCCTTGAGAAGGTGGTGGTGGTGAGCTGCCTGCTTGAACCGCTGCAGTCCCATGTGGTGTAGATATACCCAAAGTGCTATTAGGAAGGGAGTTCCAGGATTTTGCCCCAGCGACAGTGAAGGAATGGTGATATGTTTCCAAGTTGGGATGGTGAGTGACTTGGACAGGAACTTCCAGGTGGTGGTGTTCCCACCTATCTGTTGCCCTTGTCCTTCTAGACGGTGGTGGTCATGGGTTTAGAAGTTGCTGTCTAAGAAGCCTTGGTGAATTCCTGCCACGCATCTTGTAGATGGTACACACTGATACTACTGTGCATCGGTAGTGGAGGGAGTGAATGTTTGTGGATGTGGTGCCAATCAAGCAGGCTGCTTTGCCCTGGATGGTGTCAAGCTTCGAGTGCTGTTGGAGCTGCACTCATCCAGGCAAATGGGGACTATTCCATCCGACTCCTGACTTGTGCCTTACCGATGGAGGACAGGCTTTGGGGAGTCAGGAGATGAGTTACTCGTTGCAGGATTCCAAGCCTCTGACCTGCTCTTGTAGCTACAGTATTTATATGGCTAGTCCAGTTCAGTTTCTTGTCAGTGGTAGTTCCCAGGATGTTGATAGTGGAGGATTCTGTGATGGTAATACCATTGAACATCAAGGGACGATGGTTAGATTCTCTCCTGTTGGAGATGGTCATTGCCTGACACTTGTGTGGTGCGAATGTTACTTGCCACTTGTCAGCCCAAGCCTGGATTTGTCCAGGTCTTGCTGCTTTTGGACATGGACTGCTTCAGTATCTGAGGAGTCACGAATGGTGCTGAACATTATGCAATTATCAACAAACATCCCTACTTCTGATGGAAGGAAGGTCATTGATGAAGCAGTTGAAGACATGGGGCCGAGGACACTAGCCTGAGGAACTCCTGCAGTGATGTCCTGAGTCAGCATGGTTTCATCAAGGGGAGGTCATGCCTGACAAATCTGTTAAAATTCTTTGAGGAGGTAACGAGTAGTTTAGACAAAGGAGAGCCAATGGATGTTATCTACTTGGACTTCCAGAAGGCCTTTGACAAGGTGCCACACAGGAGGCTGCTCAGTAAGATAAGAGCCCATGGTGTTAGAGGCAAGGTACTAGCATGGATAGAAGATTGGCTGTCTGGCATGAGGCAGAGAGTAGGGATAAGGGGGTCCTTCTCAGGATGGCGGCCGGTGGCTAGTGGAGTTCCGCAGGAGTCAGTGTTGGGACCACAACTTTTCACTTTATACATTAAAGATCTAGATGAAGGAACTGAGTGCATTCTGGCTAAGTTTGCAGATGATACAAAGATAGGTGGAGGGACAGGTAGTATTGAGGAGGCGGGGAGGCTGCAGAAGGATTGGGACAGGTTAGGAGAATGGGCAAAGAAGTGGCAGATGGAATACAATGTGGGGAAGTGTGAGGTCATACACTTTGGTAGGAAGAATAGTAGCATAGACTATTTTCTAAATGGGGAGAGAATTCAGAAATCTGGAGTGCAAAGGGACTTGGGAGTCCTCGTCCAGGATTCTCTTAAGGTTAACTTGCAGGTTGAGTCGGTAGTTAGGAAGGCAAATGCAATGTTGGCATTTATTTCGAGAGGACTAGAATATAAAAGCAGGGATGTGATGCTGAGGCTTTATAAGGCTCTGGTCAGACCACATTTCGAATATCATGAGCAATTTTGGGCCCCGTATCTCAGGAAGGATGTGCAGGCCCTGGAGAGGGTCCAAAGGAGGTTCACGAGAACGATCCCAGGAATGAAAGGCTTAACATATGAGGAATGTTTGAGGACTCTGGGTCTATACTTGATGGAGTTTGGAAGGATGAGGGGGGATCTGATTGAAACTTACAGAATACTGAAAGGCCTGGATAGAGTGGACATGGGGAAGATGTTTCCATTAGTAGGAGAGACTAGGACCCAAGGACACAGCCTCAGAGTAAAGGGAAGACCTTTTAGAACAGAGATGAGGAGAAACTTCTTTAGCCAGAGAAAGGTGAATCTATGGAACTCATTGCCATAGAAGGCTGTGGAGGCCAGGTCACTGAGTGTATTTAAGACCGCAATAGATAGGTTCTTGATTGGTAAGGGGATCAAAGGTTATGGGGAGAAGGCGGGAGAATGGAGTTGAGAAACTTATCAGCCATGATTGAATGGCAGAGCAGACTCGATGGGCTGAATGGCCTAATTTCTGCTCCTATGTCTTATGGTCCTGGAGCTGAGATGACTGACCTCCAGTAACCACAACCAACTTCCTTTGGGCTAGGTATGACTCCAACATGTGGAGAGTTTCCCCCGATTCCAGTTGACTCCAGTTTTGCTGGATCCTTGATGCCACACTTGGTCATTCTCACCTCACCTCGGGAGTTCAGCTCTTTTTGAACTATGTTTGAACTAAGGCTGTAATGAGGTCAGGAGCTGAGTGGCCCTGGCAGAAACCAAACTGGGCGTCGGTGAGCAGGTTATTGCTAAGCAAGTACGTTAATGTCCCCCTCCATTATTTTACTGATGATGGAGAGTAGACTGATGGGGTGGTAATTGGCCGGGTTGGGTTTGTCCTGCTTTTTGTGTACAGGACTGGGCAATTTTCCACATAGCCGGGTAGATGCCAGTGTTGTAGCTGTACTGGACAAGCTTGGTTAGGAGCATGGCAAATTCTGGAGCATAAATCTTCAGTACTATTGCCGGAATAGTGTCAGGGGCCCATAGCCTATTTACCATCCAATGTCTTCAGCCTTTTCTTGATATCAAGTGGAGTGAATCGAATTGGCTGAAGACCGGCATCTGTGATGCTGGGGACCTCCAGAGGAGGCCAAGATGGATCATTCACTCGTCACTTCTGGCTGAAGATTGTTGTAAATGTTTCTGCCTTATCTTTTGCTTGCTCATCATTGAGGATGGGGATACTTGTGGAGCATCCTCCTCCAATGAGTCCCTCTGCTAGGTCTGTCCTGCTGGTGAGACAGGACCAACCCAGGGATGGTGATGGTAGAGTCTGGGACATTATCTGTAAGGCATGATTCCATGAGGATGACTATGTCAGGCTGTTGCTTGACTGGTCTGTGAGACAGCCCCCAGATGTTCATAAGGAGAACTTTACGGAGGTGACAGTTTGCTGTTGTTGTTTCCGGTGCCTAGGTCAATCTGTCCGGTTTTGTTCCTTTTTTAAGACTTTGTAGTGGTTTGATACAACAGGGTGGCTTGCTAGGTCATTTCAGAGGACATTTAAGGGTCAACCACATAACTGAGGGTCCGGAGTCACATCTAGGCAGATTTCCTTCCCTAAAGGGAACAATTAACAATGACAACAATTGACAATGGTTTCATGATCATCATTAGACTTTTGATTCCAGGTTTTTATTGAATTCAAGTTCAACCATGTGCCATGGCAGGATTTGGGAACCCAGGTCTCTGGATTACTAGTCCAGTGACAATACCACTAGGCCATTGTCTCCCACCTAGCAGCGCAACCAAGTTTCCCTTGTGGACTTGGTCCGCCTGGCACACATCATCCGCCATGCCATAAAACCAGTGATGCCTACATCCTGTGAAAGAATAAAAAAAAAGTTAATGAAAACATACGGTCAATTTATGGAGACATCATTAAGGCCTACTGAATGGAATCCAACACCCATAACAATTATCACCTTGTATTTCTTACATTACAAGAGTGACTACATTTTAAAAGTACTTAATTGGCTGTGAAGCTTTTTAAGGTGTCTGGTAGTCATGAAAGGCGCTATATAAATGCAAGTATTTCTTTTTAAATGAATGACCTACTCCCCATGACACAGCTTATGGCCAATGATACATGGACACAAACAAGAACTCTCAGAGTTCCAGATAGATTTTGCCCCCTTTATTAGTAATGAAAGTTTCCAACAGAAGAGAAGGCTTCAACCGTGCAGGAATGAAAATATGAGTCCAAGAACATAAAAATAAAACCATTTTAAGGTAAGAGGATTATCAAGATAAATCATGCCTTCACAATCTGGCAGCCTCATGTAGAATAATTCAAGGAAAGAATGATATAAAAATCTTGACTGGATTAAAGTGGTACATTCTGGTAGGAATGAGGAAGAGAGAAAATCTAAAATAAAGGCTACAATTCTAAAGAGGGATCTGGGGGGTATATGTACACAAATTGATGAAGGTGGCAGGACAGGCTGAGAAAGTGGTTAAAAAGGCATTTGGGGCCTTGGGCTTTATAAATTGTGGCATAGAGTACAAAAGTAAGGAGGTTACTGTGAGCCTTTTTAAACACTGGTTCAGCCTCAACTGGACTATTGTGTCCCCAATTCTGGGCACCACAATTTAGGAAGAATGTGAAGGTTTTAGAGGGCGTACAGAACAGCTTGATAGGAGTTTTTACACAGATGAGGGACTCCAGTTAAGTTGATTGAAGTGTTTAAAATCATGAAGGGTCTGGACAGAGTAGATAGAGAGAAACTGTTCCCATTGGTGAAAGGATCGAGAACCAGAGGTAAATGAGAAAAGGGAACATGAGGAAAAGCTTTTTTATGCAGCGAGTGGTTAGGATCTGGAATGTACTACCTGGGAGTGTGGTGGAGGCAGGTGCAATTGAGGCATTCAAAAGCGAATTGGATAAGCACTTGAAGAGAAAACATTTCTAGGACTGTAAGGAAAAGACAGGAGAGTGGGAGCTGAGTTGCTCTTGATGAAGCTGACCAGGACATGATAGGCTGAATTGCCATCTTGTGTACTGTAATCATTCAAACCCTCAACATTCAAGAAGTACTTGGATGTGCACTTGCGATACCATTGCATACACGGCTATGGGTCTAGTGCTGGAAAATGGGAATAGTATAGTTAGGTACTTGTTTGACTGGCGCAGACTCGATGGGCCGAAGGGCCTTTTTCTGTGCTGTGGACCTCTATCACTCTATGATAATGATTACCTCACAACGGCAGCAAGATGGCAGGAGAGATCTTCATTTATAATACTGTTAACATAATAAATATCCAAGGTGCACAGATTTAAGATAAAAGCAAAATACCGCGGATGCTGGGAATCTGTGCACAAAAACAAAAATTGCTGGAAAAACTCCGCAGGTCTTAAGAATCAAAATATGTTGTTGTCAGACCTGCTGAGTTTTTCCAGCAATTTTTGTTTTTGTGCACAGATTTAAGGTAACTGGTAGCGGAGAGGAGATGGGGAGACATTTCTTTCACTCAGCTATCTGGGAAACACTCCCAGTAAGGGCGGTGCGAGAAGATTCAATGGTAACTTTCAAAAGGGAATTTGATAAATATTTGCATGGGGAGGGGGGCGGATGGGTGATACTAATTGGATAGTTCTTCCAAACAGGCAGCAGGGAAAAACACACTGGGCTGAATGGCCTCCTTCCCTGCTGTATGATTCCATGAACATACTTTCAAAAGTCAAACGCTTCTGTGTAATTGGAGAATTGGGGGGGAGGGGGAAGTTTGAATAGATGAGTATTATATTAAATATTAATATTGTTTTAAATTGTATTGTATTAAATAAATAAGTGATGGAGAATTTTATTTTGTTAACAATACAAAAAAAAGGCAGAATTTTGTTTCGAAGAAGGGACAAGAAATTGTCCTTCAGCGTCGAAGTATATCCTTCACTGAAACACAAGTTAGCACTTAGGAAACACTTGTTCTGCTCTGGGTCCCGCCTATCCTGAGCAGCATAGGTTGTGGCGGAATAGGGACAGCCCTTGTCTGAGATCTCCTGTAGACATTGGATATAAAAGGGAGAGAGACGGCGAGCGGCGACTGAGCAGAGGAAAGTCTGGACAGGGCAAACTCGGGAGATCTTAACAAGCAGCAGAATGCGCGAAATAGTCCATATACAGGCCGGACAATGTGGGAACCAAATCGGAAGCAAGGTGAAATCAGTTTGCATTCTCAGTGTAACTGTACTTTAAAAAAACACTTTAATCCTGAACTTACTGTGTGGGTGTGGCTGTTATATTTCTGTCTGTTTACTTTAGGATTATGTTTGGCAGTTAAAATTTGTGCTCGTTGGACTTTCCAAATCAATTGGAAGAGTACAGTTTAAAAATTAATGAGGTGAACTGTACTTTAGTCAAGGCTGATGTTTTTTTTTCCCCTCTGGTATGCGTTTCTCTGCCGGTTTCACACAGTTAGTCCGATTCTTTCCCCTTCTCTCATTCCCAAACTCAGGGAGTGGCATTGGCTGAGTTTGCAGCTGTCACCATGTGCCCCCAGTGCCTGTGTTTCTCAATTCGGAGCCTCCACGCCGGAGAGATTAACTCATTTTCACTGGTGAACCAGGAGATCCATAAAATCAGGAAGGATCAGTAATTTAATCGTAAAAATGGACAGGTCTCCTGAATGGAGGAAGACAATGAAGATAAACTTCTTTTCTCACCTAGTCAAGATTTTTATATTTTTCGACCCTTTCACTGACACTAATTTTCGCTCTGTTTTGTTTTAGTTTTGGGAAGTGATTAGTGATGAACACGGAATCGACCCCGAGGGCAATTACAATGGAGACTCTCACTTGCAGTTGGAGAGGATCAATGTCTATTATAACGAAGCGACGTGTGAGTCTACTCGATACAGCCAAATAAAGTATCAATCTGTAATTAAAGGTGGATTTCTGACACCACCGGGGAATTTAACTTCTTGGTACAACCAGCTGGGATGGGAGTGATATCTTCATGGTTTTTTGTCTTCCATATGTAACACTTTATGCAGTAATTAACTTTTTATACACTAACTTTCCTTTTTTAAAACAAATACGTCCGATTTTTCAGCACAGAAATATGTCCCCAGGGCCATCTTGTTGGACTTGGAGCCAGGGACGATGGACAGTGTTCGATCGGGTAGTTTAGGACAACTTTTTAGACCCGATAACTTTATCTTCGGTGAGTAATCTGTTCTGTATGTGTGCGAGGAATTGGACGCCTCTGTGTTGTATAGATTACAGATGCAGTGCAATTTGCTTCAGTCTCATTTACTCTCCCAGTTTCAAATCAATTTCAGGTCGATTTTTTTTTTGCCGTTGAAAACCTTCGCCCTGGGATAACGAAAGTGAGCAATATTCCCAAATGATTACTGCGGAACAGTAAAACAAGGCGAGCAGGGAGCTATGAAAATCACATGACAGGAATTCGCAGATGTATGAATCACATCTGAGAAACTTGGAAAAGTAACATCCTCTCAAATAAATAGGTTTAATCCTATTTGTGTTAGTGGGGCTTCATTGGTTTTGGGTGTTCTCCAGAGAGTATTAATTCCTGGTACAGCCTTTACTGCAAACCTGCCCTGATTGCTCCCCTCATGCACAGAAAAGGGATTAAATTGAGATTAAAGGAGCCAGCACTGAGACAATGGGCCGAATGGGCTTTATCTGTAATATCTTCAATATTACATAGAATGGCAGCACAGAAACAGGCCATTCAGCCCAACTGGTCCATGCCCAGTGTGTATTCTCCCCATGAGCTTTCACCCACCCTTCTTCATCTAACCCCATCAACATTTCCTTACCGGAGCATGAGTCATTCAGCCCCTCAGGCCTGTTCCTGCATTCAGTCACTTTGTAGCTGATCTGTGACTTAACTGCCTTTGCCCCATATCCCTTAACACTTTTGGATAACAATGTAAAATTTACAGTTGATCCAGAATCAGTTGCCATCTGTGGAACAGAATTTCAAACTTCTACCACTCTTCCGGTATAGGAGTGTTTCCTAATTTCACCCCAAAAGAAGCCAGATTCTATTTTTTGGGCTTTGCTCCCAGTCCTAGACCCTCTGACCAGCAGAAAAACTTCTCTCTATCTACCTCATCTGTTCCCATTGAAAACTTCAATCAAGTTGCCTTCTAGATTCTAGGGATTTTAAAAAAAATTTGTTTGCAGGATGTGGCCAGCATTTATTGCCCTTCCCTAATTGCCCATGAGGAGGTGGTGTTTCAACCTTCTTTTGTGTAATCACTCCGTGGAGTCCAGATATGATTCTTGTAAATCTATATTGCACTCCCTCGAGGTTCTGGATAGCCTTCCTAAGGTATGGTACCCAGAACTGCTCACTACTGCACAGGTGATCTGCCCAGGGATTTGGATCATTCTACCCCCATATATTCTAGTCCTGTAAGTTTAAAGACCCGCATTCTTTTCTGTATCTGTTCACGACATTTTTAATAATCTATGTACATATGAACAAGGAGCAGGAGTAGGCCATTTGGCCCCTTGAGCCTGCTCCACCATTTAATAAGTTCATGGTTGATCTGATATTAACCTCAAATCTGCATTCCGCCTGCCCCCGATAACCTATCCGCCAAACCCCCACCCCCCCCTCCCCCCCCAACCTCTTGCTTACCAAGAATCTATCCACCTCTGCCTTAAAAATATTCAGAGGGTCTGCTTCCACCATCTTTTCAGGAAGAGAGTTCCAAAGACTCTGACTGAAAAATTCTCATCTTATCTCTATTTTAAATGGGTGACCCCTTATTTTTAAAGAGTGACCCCTAGTTCTAAATGCTCCCATAGGAGGAAAGTCAAGACCCCTCAGGATCTTATAAGTTTCAATTGACCAGGATCCCCAAGTTTATTTGTTCTGCCATTGTTTCACCATTTGGAAAGTACCATGTTCTTTCCTCATTCTGACCTCACATTTGCATAGATTGAAAACCATTTGCTCTTAATTGCATCTATGGCATTTGCCACACTACCAACCCACGGTGTAATAAAAGGGCCAATATACATTTATATAATTATACCCTGCTAGTAGAAATAGACGGCATAATGGGTGGATTAACCATCCACACAGCTCACTCTAACCACAGCTCATGAGAGGCCCAGTCAACTGAACTGTTCAGATTACATCCCCTACCAGAGGCTAGGAATCCTGTGACAAGTAACTCACCTCCTGACTCCCCAAAGCCTATCCACAAGGCACAAGTCAGGAGTGTAATGGAATACTCCCCACTTGCTTGGATGAGTGCAGCTTCCACAGCACTCAAGAAGCTTGACACTGTCCAGGACAAAGCAGCCCGCTTGATTGGCACCACATCCACAAACATTCACTCCCTCCACCACTGATGCACAGAAGCAGCAGTGTGTACCCTCTACAAGATGCACTGCAGAAATTCACCGAGGTTCCTTTGACAGCACCTTCCAAACCCATGACCACTACCAACTAGAAGGATAAGGGCAGCCGATGGATGGGAACACCACCACCTGGAAGTTCCTCTCCAAGTCACTCACCATCCTGATTTGGAAATATATCGCCGTCACTGGGTCAAAATCCAGGCACTCCATTCCTAACAGCACTGTGGGTGTACCTACACCACATGGACTGCAGTGGTTCAAGAAGGCAGCTCACCACCACCTTCTCAAGGGCAACTAGGGAAGGACAATAAATGCTGGCCCACCCAGCGAAGCCCACATCCCACAGATAAATTTTTAAAAAGCTATGGAGCTGCACACTGAGCAGGCCAATGAGCGGACTTCTCATATGAGGGGGAAAGCCCATTGCAGACTCCCCTCACAGCTGTTGGAAAGTTCCTTGTTATTTTTGCTTTCAGTACCTACAAAGAGCAGTTTTTTCCACAGCCAGAAAGGAATTATCTAACACTCGCAGCATGTGGTGTAGGTACACCCACAGTGCTATTAGGAAGGGAGTGCCACTCAGCCTGACTAATTCAGGTGTTTATGCTCCACATTAGCATATTCTTCTGTTCTTTTCTCCCTCATATGTTTTTCCAGCTTCCCTTTAAAAGCATCGATGCTATTCACCTCAACTACTCCTTGTGGCAGCGAGTTCTATATTCTAAACCAGGGCTTTCCAAACCATGGGTCGTGACCCCCAGCATGGCTGCAAGATGAGATTTTGGGGTCTGAGCTCCAAGGTGCCAGGGAGCTCAGGCTGATTTCTGGCAGCCAAGAGGCCCCTTTAAAGCATCAGGATTTTTTTGTTAGAAGGCATGGCCTAATGGACTGCTGTCCGAGGTCCAATGGCTGCTGCAAAAAGCCTGGAAATAGTTAGATGTTTGTTTTTTTTGAGAAACCCTGCCTTTTCATCAAAGGAGATGGTTGAGGGTGGGGGGGATGAAGGGGAGGGTGGGAATGGGGAGATGGGATATGTGTAACTCCTCCCCCCTCCCCTGCTCAACACCTGAAGTCTGCCTCACCAGTCCCCACAAATTCAACAAGCTCTCATACCCCTGGATTTTCACCCCTGGGGGTCACAAGGTCTGAGGCATTAAAATGGGGTCAGAGTGGCAGAAAGTTTTGGAAGCACTATTCTAACTAGTCTTGGGATAAAGATGTTTCTTCTGAATTCCTTGTTGGATTTATTAATGATTGTCTTATTAATTTTAGCTGCTCATTTTTTTGTCTTTCCCCAAAAATGGAAACATCTCTATATCTACCCTATCAAACAATATGTTTAGTAAAAGGGGCAGATGAGCATATATTTCAGTGCTATCCTATGGTGTGGAGGGTTGTGTCATTCTGGAGTACTCTGGTACACTTCCTCTATCAGCTCAAAGGTTGTCAGAAAGGCATGCCTTCTTTTAGATGTAGGCACTGTAATTACTGACCTCCTTTACATCAAATTACCCATCAATTAAATTATGCTTCCCTTTTGAATTGAATTTGGCTGCAGAGTAGCTTCCTGATTGGGTATATAAATTAGTAACCCACAGAGAATAGGGAACTCTTGAGTTTCTTTCTAAGTTTATATTGCATTAGTTTCTTAAGGTGCTATGACGGGTCTCCTCATCACAAGAAGAGGAGAGAGGAAAATGACTGGTTCCCCTCCATTCACTAACATGTGGTTGCTGCTCGAACACAGTGAGAATGGAATTAGGGATGACTGTGATATGCCTCATGGTTGCATAGCTTTCTGATTTATTAGGGATTGAGGCGTTACAAGGGAGCTATTTCCTTTGCAACCATAGCCTCCTGAAGGGGAAGGAAGAGCAAATAGGGAGGAAACTTGCGCTAGATAAGATTAATCTGGTGAATTGCATTTCGACGAGCTACCTTCCCTGCACTCCCACTTCCCTCAAGTCACACATCATCCTGACTTGGAAATATGTCTCTGTTCCTTCACTGTCACTGGATCAAAATCCTGGAACTCCCTAACAGCACTGTGGTATCTACAAGGATTGCACTGGTTCAAGAAGGTGGCTCACCACTATCTTCTCAAAGGCAATTAGGGGTGGGCAATAAATGTTGGCCTTGCCAGTGACAATCATCCTGTGAATGAATGTAAAAGAAACTATATCTCTGAATATGACCTGGAGCAGATGATCTGTACAGCTGTATAAAATAGATTCGGTTTACCAAAGATCCTAGTTTTGTTTTACTAGTAAAGTTTTGCTTCACCAACCAAGCAATCTGAAATTTGACTGATAGTCTAAGTTAGCTGTCACTTGTAACTGTGATAGTAAGCTAAGCACTTTGTGCTCTGCTGGTTTCCTTTTGGGGTGCGGGGCAGTTAATCTTTCATTAGTGAAGCATAGTGACCTCTGTGTATGGGGATGGGAAGCATGGAAAATAGGGAGGCTATAAAGTATGCAGTGAAGTAAACTCAATTTGGAATAAAAGTAAATTTAATTTCACAATTTGCCAGTTATCTAATTCAACACCAATGATGTTAAGTTCAGCTTTTGATGTACAATGTTGACAGATTCACTGTGTATCTCCCATTTTGCAGCCTAACACAAAATGGAAATTTCATATCTCTCAAATGCCAGCTTTGTGCATAAGAGTTCTTTTCTGTGTGACTAATTTTGCTTTTGTACTGAACGTCTGAGCTTCCTGTACTGAAAATGGAGGCCCAGTTTTGTTTTGAACAGGATGCTAGCCTGCAGACTGGTTTGGAAAGAACCTGTTTCACTGTCAAGTTTTTAACAACTAATGATAATATGGCTATGGTGTGTTGTCATTGCATCGAACTCCTATAGGCCAGTGCACAGGGGGAAACTCGGAACCAAATTACATTGTCTTGACTGCTCAATATTCTGGAGGTGGAGTTTTGATCTCTGTTCTCTTCAAATATAGACATTTGTATAAGAGGGCAAAATTACATAATTGCAAAGGAATGATGCTGTTAACACAAGTTTTTTCTTGCTTGTAGGCAAGGACTTTGAGCCTCTGACCCTCATCCATGCAGCTTGTATTTAAATAATGCAATTTAAAAAACTGCCAAAGAGACAGCAATTCAGCAGCTGTTACAGATTTACGTGGCCTCTTAATGGAATCACATGGGAGTGTGGTGGGGGGGATGGGGGCACAATGCAGGGTTTAGAATGTAAGTGCAACTCCCCAAAATGTATCCTACAGAAACCAGGTGACCACTAGAATATTAATGGCAGAAGTATTTTTCAGAGTGTATAACAGAGTGTATAAGATTAACTGCCCCCGCACCCCAAAAAGTGTTTCTAACTGTTCCGGAGAGTTTAAATAAACATACTCTTTTCAGTTGTACTTCTCTTCAATTGCCCACTACAATGAGATGATGCAGCTGTAATGACCTCAACACATTTTTGCCTCAGCCATACAGCACTCTTTTGAAAATCCTGACTGACGAGCTACAGTGTGGCTGATGCCAGCAGTTTGAAAGTGTTCAGCTTATTCAGCAGTGCGGCTGTGACCTCAGTCGGCACACTCTGCAATTTATTGTCTGGACTTCAGATAATTTGGGAGAGCTGAAGAGGCAAATTGCAGCAAAACAAAGATCAGCTACCAGCTCCCTTTCGTGCTATTTCACAGTATCGGAGTTTGAAACAATGTGTTGTAATGGAGTCCTATCTAAAATGTCTAAGTCCTATAATTGTTTATCCCACATGATTAGGTCCTGATCTGATCTGGTCTCTGGAAGGATAATACGGATTAGAGATAGATGTACAATAACCTAGTGATTATAACATTAAACAGCTACTCGACTCAGGGCAGGAATTCAAATCCCACCCTGGCAGGTTAAACAACTGCTAAGGTGTTTAAAACACAACTGGCCCGCCTTTGGGAAGGGAAGCTGTTACCCTTACCTAGTCCGTCTTGCATGTGACTCCAGTCCCAAAATCTGTGGTTAATGTCAGCTGAGCAGCTAGGAATGGGCAAAAAAGAATGCTACCTATGTCCAACATAATTCTCCCTCTAATTTCCCTTGACTGTGCGTGGCCCTTTTCTTGTTCTGTGTGGTCCCTTTTTAAGACCACTGTGTGGCCATGCATGCACGTATCTTAAGGGAATACTGTTTATGCACAGCTTGTTTGTTCTCTGTTGCATGGCCACACACCCACACAGGGAACATTGGTCCCAAGAAAAAATTTTAAAGCTCTTTCTCAGAAATAGGGGAAATCAGAGAATCTAATGATCCCTAATCCCACAGTTTCCTAGCGACTGATTGAAAAGACTTATTTTCTCAGAGTTGGGAAATAGGATGTGATGTGATGGGGTAGTTAATGGAAAAATAAATAAAAGATACTTTCTAAAATCAACCCATTTTACTCAGTTAGCTGTTAGAAGTCTGAAGCTGCCATCTAGTGCTCACATTTTTAAAGCAGTAAGCTATTCATAATTTCATTTGTGTAAAAAATTTAGAAAAGTGAGATGTACAAGCTTCTGAGAGAGCTTAACAGAATAGATGCTGAGAGGCTGTGCCCTGGCTGCAGAGTCTAGAGCTAGGGGGCATAGTCAGGATAAGGGGTCAGCCATTTAGGGCTGAGATGAGGGAAAATTTATCAGTTACAAATTTTTGAATTCTCTACCCCAAGTGGGTCCTCAGTCATAGACTTTATTCAAGGCTGAGATCGATAGATCTTTGAACTCTAAGGGAGTTGAGGGATTGGGCGGCAGAATGGAGTTGAAGTCAGAGGTCGGCCTTGATCATATTGAGTATGGCCTCCTTCTACTTCCTATGCTCTTCTCTTAATGCGGTGAGTGACAAATTCTAAGGAATAAGAATAAAGCATTTAGCAGCTCTACAAGATGTTGAATCCTTACTGTTCTACCACTCGAAAGGTTGTTTCAAACCTTGTCTAGTAGGGTTGCCAACTGTGATTAAATGTATTTCTGGAGGTTTCATCACAAGATTTTTGCCCCCATATTCCAGCCATTAGTTGGCCAACACATCCATCCTTGTGACGCACTGCCTTCCTACACTAATTGGAAAGCAAAAAGCCTCATTACCTAATTGGATGATGCTGGACTGTCAGACAAACAGCTATCTTCCCCATTTTAAAAATATTTTTATACTTCGGAAAGAGAAATGCTCAAAGAAAATGAGGAAAAAAGAAGTCTTCTTTATTTTCCTCCAAGGTTGCACACAGCAGCGTCCTGGACATTAGTCTTCCTGGAGACTCCAGGCCAATCCTGGAGAGTTGGCAACTCTACTGTCCAGACCAGATGAGTTCTGTTAATGCCCATTGGAGATATTGAATGGACCAATACTGGGCAACTGAAATTTCAATGATAGATATACCTAGTTCGATAGAGTATATGTCCTCTGGCCCAGATGCACAGTGAGATAGTTTGTTTATAATGGGAAGACTTTACTGGTCAGTTTTGTTAGGGGTAGATTACTTTCCACAATTGATAAAACTCCAAGGGACAGCAGCTTTGACCAATGATGCCAGTACATTCATCATCTGTCCAGCTCTTCATCCTCCACTATCTACAGCTCTTTGTGGTCTTTTGCATTTCTTGACTATTTGTGCAGAATTGCTCAATGCTAGAAAGGCATTTCAAAAAGTCATTAACATTAGAAAAAG
Source organism: Carcharodon carcharias (assembly GCF_017639515.1). Lineage (NCBI taxonomy): Eukaryota > Metazoa > Chordata > Chondrichthyes > Lamniformes > Lamnidae > Carcharodon > Carcharodon carcharias. The sequence continues at coordinate 175,505,654 of NC_054472.1, forward strand.
ATATAATTACTGTTTGCAGCATTTGGAGACCCAAAAGAGGTGTGGGGTGTATGAGATGATATAGTACATACCAATTTAATCCCACAAGTGCTGATATCATCAGTCACTCGAGTGGGACTTTGAGTGGAATAAACTTGTCTTCTTAAATTTTTGAAAATGGCATGTTAAAATACACTAAAAAACCCAAGTTTTAGAAGGCTAATTTCAACAGTTGAACCAGTTGGTCATGATTGGCAGTTTAAGCTGTTTTTGATGTTAAAAAGTTGACTGCAGAAGTTAGTGCAAGATCTCTTGGACTTTCTGTGTTTACGTTTAGGACAAAAATTTTGCAAACCACATTTGTGATGTGAAAGCTATTCAGTTGTATTTTCATACTTATACTGTGAATAGAATTAGCTCAAGTCAACCTGTAATTTTTTTTCCTTTATCTCTTGTCTACTAGGACAAACAGGTGCAGGGAATAACTGGGCCAAAGGACACTACACAGAAGGTGCTGAACTTGTTGACTCGGTAATGGATGTGCTGAGAAAGGAATGTGAGAACTGTGACTGCCTCCAAGGGTTTCAACTCACTCATTCACTGGGAGGTGGCACAGGCTCTGGTATGGGCACACTCCTGATCAGCAAAATTCGTGAAGAATATCCTGATAGAATTATGAACACCTTCAGTGTTATGCCATCTCCTAAAGTATCAGACACTGTAGTTGAGCCTTATAATGCCACCTTGTCAGTTCACCAGTTAGTTGAGAACACAGATGAAACATATTGTATCGATAATGAAGCACTGTATGATATCTGCTTCCGTACTTTAAAACTGACCACTCCAACATATGGGGATTTGAACCATCTAGTGTCTGCAACAATGAGTGGAGTGACAACATCTCTGCGATTCCCTGGCCAGCTGAATGCAGATCTGAGGAAGCTGGCAGTAAACATGGTGCCCTTCCCTCGATTGCACTTTTTTATGCCTGGCTTTGCCCCTCTTACAGCCCGGGGCAGTCAACAGTACCGCACCCTTTCAGTCTCCGAGCTCACCCAGCAGATGTTCGATGCCAAAAACATGATGGCCGCCTGCGACCCTCGCCACGGACGTTATCTGACTGTCGCTACTGTGTTCCGAGGTCCCATGTCAATGAAGGAAATAGATGAGCAGATGCTTGCAGTCCAGAATAAGAACAGCAGCTATTTTGTGGAATGGATCCCCAACAATGTCAAAGTGGCCGTTTGCGACATTCCACCCCGGGGGCTCAAAATGGCCTCCACCTTTATCGGGAACAGCACAGCCATTCAAGAGCTCTTCAAACGGATCTCGGAACAGTTTTCAGCCATGTTCCGCCGGAAGGCTTTCCTGCACTGGTTCACTGGGGAAGGAATGGACGAAATGGAATTTTCTGAAGCAGAGAGCAATATGAATGATCTGGTATCTGAATACCAGCAGTATCAAGATGCAACAGCTGATGAAGGCGAGGATTTTGAAGAGGATGAGGAAGAACTGGATGAGGCTCAATGAAGCAAATGATACTGTTCAATGTTTCAACATTTTGCCTTTGTCAATATCTATAAAAGATTTCTGGGTTAGAAGATATAATGTTCCAAGTTGAAGCTATTTTTGTCTATCCCCAATCCCTAGTTGATGTGCCTTTGCTATAATTAACAACTGTAAGAGACTGAAGTTCAAAATAAATATTGGAAGTAGCTTGTAGGTCAAGAAATAAGGTGGCAACTGGTTTTTGTATTACAAATTGAGCTTATTAAAATGCTACAACCCTAATGCTGCAAGGTTAATTATTCCGACCTTTTTCCAGCTCCGTCTGCTTTCCATAACTGCCTCAGCGTGAGGACTTGGGTTACCTGCTAGCAAGCTTTGTTACCAGCTGGTAAAACATGATCAAAGTCACTTCAAAGGTGGAACACCACAGATGCTGGCACAAAATGAAAAAAACACTGGTTCACTTAGCAGGCCAGTCAGCATCTGAGAGAATGGATGAGGTAGTTTGGGAGTCCAACACAGTCACCATGGGCAAAGTAGCCTCCTCCTCTGCTGTACCATTTTATGTCTCTTCCTCAGAATTGAAAGATATTACAAATAAACAGCATTTAAGCAAGCAGTGGGTGAGACAGGGGTTTGAAGAGGGAGATTTCTTAAAGTCATTCTATTTATCTTTCTGGGTATGAGTTATTTTAAGAACACACATAGGAGCAGAAGTGGGCCATTCAACCCCTCAGACCCACTCTGCTACTAATAAGATTATGGCTGATCTGATTGTGGCTTTAACTCTACTCTCCTGCACTTGCGCCTCCCCACACCCCACCCCTCAAGTCCCCAGCCATCTACCATAACCGTTGACAATCAAAAATTATCTAATTTAACCTTGAATAATTTCAATGACCAAGCTGCCACCACACTCTGGGATGGCAGGATTGTCATATGAGGAGGGATTGGGCCAACTAGGCCTGGAGTTTAGAGGAATGAGAGGGGATCTCATTGAAACGTATAAAATTTTGACAGGGTTGGACAGACTGGATGCAAGGATGATGTTTCGTCTGGCTGGGGGGGGGGCGGTGGGGGGGGTGGGGGGGGGTCTAGTGCAAGGGATCACAATCTCAAGATCTCAAGGGTAGGCCATTTAGGACTGAGATGACAAGAAACTTTTTCACTCAGAGGGTGGTGAACCTGTGGAATTGTCTACCACAGAGGGCTTTGGAGGCCAAGTCACTGAATATAGACTCTAAAGGTATCAAGGGGTATGGAGAGAGTGGGAGTACGTAGAGGATCAGCCATGATCATATTGAATGGTGGAGTAGACTCAAAGAGAATGACCTATTCCTGCTTCTATTTTTCTATGCTTCTAAGAGAATTCCAAAGAACAACGACCTTTGGTTGAACAAATTCCTCCTCATCTCCATCTTAAATGGGAGACCCCCTTATTTTTAAACTATGCCCCCAAATACTAGACTCCCCAACAAGGAGAAACATCTTCTCAGCATCTACTCTATCAAGCCTCACAACCTCAGGTTTCAATATTATCACCGCTCATTCTTCTAACCCGTTCTTTGCTTATGGGATGGGGCACCACTGGCAAGGTCAGCATTTATTGTCCATCCCTAATTGCCCCTGAGAAGGTGATGGTGAACCTTTTCTTGAACCGCTGCATTCCATGTGGTGTAGGTGTACCCAGAGTGCTATTAGGGAGGGAGTCCCAGGAATTTTTCCCAGCGATGATGAATGGATGAAGATTTCGTTCCATGTCAGGATAATGTGTGACTTTGAGGAAGGCAGAGGTTGGCGGTGTTCCCATGCACCAGTTGACCTTGTTATTCTTAGTGGTAGAAATCTTGGGTTTCTGTCTTTTTCTCTTCTTCATAGATACTAGCTAATATGTTGGGTGTCGCCAGCAAATTTAGATTTTGCCCCTTAAGTGGATGTTATCTTGACTTCTTTGGCACCTCCCTGAATGCAAAGTTCTAAAGCTTGAAGGTTTAAGGGAAGCTTGTTTGGAGGGCTGAGATCTGGTAACCTGTCTCACAGTAAGTATGGCGTGCACTAGGCAACGTCAGCAACGTGCATTTCTTCTTTCATTGTTCCTACTCTTTGTTTTAGAACCCTAGACGTTTGCAGCATCCAGCCATTTATCCCATCCCATCACATACTAAAGCAAAACTAATTGCACTGTCCTGACATCTTCCCTCCCTCTCAATGGTAATGATCATCAATATATCAACGACACCTCAAACAAGGAAAATAGTCTTTCCTATTCATTCATAATTTTATAAATCTCAATTCACTCTGCTTAGCTGGGATCATCCTGGCAAATCTGCAGTGAATATTTTGTATGGCTTTAATGTCCTTTCTGTGAAAGGCTGTGACCTAGTTAATTGTTTGTATAAAATCATTAGTTCTTTCGTGCTTTATAAAATCCAAAATATTATTGGCCTTTTTCCTCATATTCTGTCATAATGACTACCTGTAGTCACACTTCCTAGGGTGATTTGTTTTGGGTGCACCTTCCCATTGCGTGTTCCATAACCCAAATTGTATGGCTTCACACTTAACAATGTGAAATTGTCACTGCACCTGTCTTTCCATTCTGCTATCCTGTCATCCAGAAACCTTTTCCAATCCTCTTTACTGCTTACCAAACCTAAAGTGGGTCCAGCACTGAGACCTGAGGTAAACCCATTCCAATTCATCTCCAGTCCAAGAAACATTCACCCTAACTCATTATTTCTTGCCTGGCAACCAACCCTCTTGTAATTGGCTGCTACATTTCCTCTTGTACCACATGCCTGAATTTTTCTGGTAAACCTCTTACTTAGCTTACCAAATGTCTTGTGAAAAACCACATATACTTCACCAATTTCATTCCTGTTATTTACCAATAGTGTTCACTACTTCAAAAAACTATTATTTGCCCAAAGTGACTTAAATCTGTGCTGACTGCAGACTAATCCACATGTTTCTAACTGCTTACTGATCTTATTACAAATTGTGCATTTTCAGAGTTTCCCCACAAATGATGTTAGACCAACCAGTCTGTAGTTATTTGGATGCACTCCATTTCCATACACTGGAGGAAGATTGAAAATTGTGCTCAGAGTGTCTGCTATTTCGTCTGATTTTGTTTAACAGATTAAGGGTGTGTAACACCAAGGCTTGGTGGCATATCCACCTTGAGTTCTACTCAGATTTTCAGAGCTAATTTCTTCCCTACAATTAGTCCTATCAATTGTTCTGGATCAGCTTCAGGATACTGATATTCCCACTTCCAATGTCATTTGTGAAAGATCAGTTCAGAATATTTGTTTAGTACTGCTGCCATAATTTCACCTTCCACAATGGGACTCCCTGTTTCATCCCTGAGTGCTACTACCCTTTTATTAGCAATTCCTTTATCCTTAGCTGATTAAAAACCCTCACCATTGCCTTTGTTTAATCATGCTAGTCTTTTTTTTTGCATAGTCTCTCTTAGCCCTTCTAAAATCATTTTTACATTCCAGCTGCCATTCAATATTTCTGTTGATTATCTTTAGTATTGTTAGCCTTAACTTTAACATTTTAACTTTTTAAACTTTTAACTTGGAAACTTTCAAGTTTCAGTTTAAAGTTAATCTCTCTATCCATGTTATCTTACTTGGACACAACCCCTTTTACCCTGATAGAAGTGTATCTATTTTTATACTGTGCACCTTGGATTCGAAAATTCCCTACTCTTGTAAGGTGGAATTTGCAGAGGTACTGACCAATCTTCCAATGCTCCTAAGATACTGGAGTGGTGCAGAGGATGGGAGACATTCAAGAGGGAATTGGATTATTATCTGAAAAGAAAGAATGTGCAGAGTGATAGGGAGAAGGTGGGGGAGTGGCTCTAGGCATATCACTCCTTCAGTGAGCCAGCATAGACACAACAGGCCAAATGGCCTCCTTCTGTGCTGTAATCCATTCTATGATTCTGCCGTGGGCAACCTGTGTTAGAATTGAGAATGCAGATGCTGGAAGGCTGAAATAAAAATAGATGTTGCAGATGTGGCAGCATCTGTGGAGAGAGAAACGGAGTTAATATTTCAGGTCAATGATCTTTCATCAGAACATTCGAATTGCTAATGTTCACTTCAGCGAAAGTGAATGAACGTGAAGATCTGAACTCACAACTCCCATCTGAGAGTTTAATGCTTACGGCTAAAATTATTGGGATGGCTGACAGAAGGAATACTATTTCTGGCATTACATCAATCTGTTCAAACAAGACTGTTGTACTTCCTTATCTACCCCTCAGTGAACAAAATTATCAATGCCAGAACTAGGAGGTTCTTTACATAATAGGGTAGATCTGAATTTTAAAGGCTATTCTATTAAAAATATCTTACCTCATTGTCATTTTGTGTCAAGATTACATCCACAGCTCAGTGAAAGGAAGTAGAGGGCAAAGGAAAATATTTTTCTACGATACTCAGTAAATGATTGAGGAGTAAGAGATATTAAAGACTAGTGTTATTTGGTATATTGTGTAGGAGAGGGTGAAGATACTATAAGAGGGAAACAAGCTAATGGATTTTGTGGAACATTGCGTGTGGGAGGTAAAAAAGCATCTGTTTGACCTAGCTTAGTAATGTCAGCACTGATCAAATTACAGCTTAATTACTTCCAGAACAACAGCCTTTCGTCTGGAGCAGAAAATGGTGGCTTGTGTTTGACCAGTGTTGGATATTTGTTGTACTCAGTGTGACACATTACAGATTAACTTTAGTAATGTGCTTTTCCTTTAACAAAGGAATAATATTCCAGAAATCATTACTTCGATTGTTAAATGCAATGTTCATTCTAATACTAATCTATTTTTGTGAGGGTGCCAGTGGCAAGATCAGCATTTTATTACACATCCCTAATAGCCCTTGAGAAGGTGACGGTGAGCTGCCTTCTTGAACTGCTGCAGACTGTGTGATGAAGTTACTCCTACAGTGCTGTCAGGTGGGGATTTCCAGGTTTTTGACCCAGCGACAATGAATGAGTGGTAATATATTTTGAGGTCGGGATGGATGGCATGTGACTTGGGAGTGGAACTTGGAGGTGCTGGTGTTCCTGTGCACCTACTGGCTTTGTCGTTCTGGGTGTTTTCCAACACTTGATGTCATGTTGAAGTCAGAGGAAGCCATGCTTAGACTGCATAGTGCTGTAATCAGGCCTTACCTACAGCACTGTTTGACTCTGGGCACAAAGTTGTAAGAGAAATACTGGAGCCTGGGGATGGCTCAGAGAGGGACCATAAGACAGCCAGCATCCATAAGCCCCAGCAAAAGATAATTGCACTGGAAAGTGAGGAAAATCTGGAGGAGTTTTTTCAGCTTTGACAGAAGAACATGAGAGCACACAAACAGAAGAATTAGGAGCAGCAATAGGCCATCTGCCAGCTCAAAGAACAAAGAACAAAGAAAAGTACAGCACAGGAACAGAGCCTTCGGCCCTCCAAGCCTGCACCGATCATATTGCTCGTCAACTAAAACATTTTGCACTTCTGGGGTCCATAATTCCTCTATTCCCTCCTATTCATGTATTTGTCAAGCTGCTTCTTAAGCACCACTATCGTACCTGCTTCCACCACCTCCACTGGCAGCGAATTCCAAACACTCACTAACCTCTGCATAAAAAATTTGCCCCGCACATCTCCTCTATAGTTTTCTCCTCTCACCTTAAATCTATGCCCCCTAGTAATTGATTCTTCCACCCTGGGAAAAAGCTTCTGACTATCTACTCTGTCCATGCCACTCATAATTTTGTAAACTTCTATCAAGTCGCCCCTCAATCTCCATCGCTCTAGTGAGAACAATCCGAGTTTCTCCAACCTCTCCTCATAGCTAATAACCTCCAGACCAGGCAGCATCTTGGTAAACTTCCTCTGCACCCTCTCAAACCTCAAACCTGCTCTGCCATTTGATAAGCTCATAGCTAATCTGATTGGCCTCAACTTTCCTGTCTGCACCACCTCTCACCCCCCAATAACCCTTGGATCTCTTGTCAATCAAAAATCTAGCAAACACAGCCTTGAATATGTTCAATGACCCAGCCTCCACTGCTCTCTAGGGAAGAGAATTCCACAGCCTAATGCAATAAGATCCTTTCTTAAGTGAGGAGACCAAAACTGTACACAGTACTCCAGGTGCCGTCTCCCTAGGGCCCAATACAACTGTCGCAAAGCGTCCCTACCTTTATACTCAAGTCCCCTTGTGATAAACACCAATATTCTATTTCCTTTATAATCACTTGCTGTACCTGCATACTTTTTGTGATTCATGTGCCAGGACACCCAGATCCCTCTGTACCACAGAGTTTTGCAATCTCTCACTAGTTAAATAATATGCTGCTTTTCTATTCTTCCTGCCAGGAGGATAAGTTCACATTTTCCCATGTTATACTCCATCCGCCAAATTTTCATCCATTCACTTAACTTTATAAATCCCTTTATAGGCGCTTAATGCCCTCTTGGCAACTTACTTTCTTGTCTATCTTTGTGTCATCAGCAAATTTAGCAACCAAATATTTATTTGGTACATTCATCCAAGTTATTAATATAAATTGTAAATAGTTGAGGTCCTAGCACTGATCCCCATGGCACTCCACCACTGACAGCTTGCCAACCTGAAAATGACCCAGTTATCCCTAATCTTTGCTTCCTGTTAGCTATCCAATCCTCTATCCATACTCATATGTCATCCCTTATACCATAAACTCTTAGTTTGTGAAGTAACTTTTGACATGGCACTTTATTGAATGCCTTTTGGAAATCCAAGCTCACCGCGTATACAGGTTAGCTTTTATCCATCTTGCTTTTTACATCCTCAAAGAACTGTAATAAATTAGTCAAACACAATTTCCCTTTCACAAAACCAGGTTGACTCTGCCTGATTGCATTATGATTTTCTAAATATCCTGCCCTTACCTCCTTAATAATGGACCCTAGCATTTTCCTCATGACAGATGTTAGGCGAACTCACCTATAGTTTCCTACTTTCTGTCTCCCTCCTTTCTTGAACAGAGGTGTCACATTTGCGATTTTCCAATCCACTCAGACCTTTCCGGAATCAAGGGAATTTTGGAGGATCACAACGAATGCTTCTATTATCTCTGCAGCCACTTCTTTTAAGACCCAAGGATGCAGGTGCAGAGGTGGTGGCACAGTGGTATACATTTGGGAGGGAGCTGCCCTGGGAGGCCACAACATCAACTCCACACCCCCTGAAGTCACATGGCATCAGGTCAAACATGGGCAAGGAAACCTACTGTTGATTATCATGTACTGCCCTCCCTCAGCTGATGTATCAGTGCTCCTCCATGTTGAACACCAATTGGAGGAAGCACTGAGGGTGGTGATGGCGCAGAATGTACTCTGGGTGGAAGGCTTCAATATCCATCACCAAGAGTGGCTTGGTAGCACCACTACTGACCGAGCTGGCTGAGTCCTAAAGGTCATAGTTGCTAGACTGGGTCTGTGGCAGGTGGTGAGAGAATCAACAAGAGGGTAAAACATACTTGATCTCATCCTCACCAACATGCCTGCTGCAGATGCATCTGTCCAAGACAATATCAGTAGGAATGGCCACCGCACAGTCATTGTGCAGACGAAGTCCTGCCTTCACATTGAGGACACCCTCCATTATGCTGTATGGCACTACCACCATGCTAAGTGGGATAGATTTCGAACAGATCTAGTTACTCAAGACTGGGCATCTATGAGGTGCTGTGGGCCATCAGCAGCAGCAGAATTGTACTCAAACACAATCTGTAACCTCATGACCCAGCATATCCCCCACTCTACCGTTACCATCAAGCCAGGGGATCAACCCTGGTTCAATGAAGAATGCAGGAGGGCTTGCCAGGAGCAGCACCAGGCATACCTAAAAATGAGGTGTCAACCTGGTGAAGCTACAACACAGGGCAACTTTCATACCAGACAGGATAAGCAGCAAGTGATAGACAGAGCTAAGTGATCCACAAATAATGAATCAGGTCTAAACTCTGCATTCCTGCCACATCCAGTCATGAATGGTGGTGGTCAATTAAACAACTCACTGGAGGAAGAGGAGGCTTATGTTTGAAAAATTTGCTAGAGTTCTTTGAGGATATAACAAGCAGAGTTGATAAAGGGGAACTGGTAGATGTAGTGTATTTGGGTTTCCAGAAGGCATTTGATAAGGTGCCACATAAAAGGTTATTCCACAAGATAGGAGCTCACGGTATCGGGGGTTATGTATTAGTATGGATTGAGGATTGGTTAACACACAGAAGAGAGAGAGAGTCAGGATTAATGGATCTTTTTCAGTTTGAAAAGACGTAACTCTTAGTAGCGTCACGAGGATCAGTCCTAGGGCCTCAATTATTTATTATCTATATTAATGACTTGGAGGGGGCAGAGTGTAATGTATCCAAATTTGCTGATGATACAAAAATAGGTGGGAGGGCATGTTGTGATGATGATATAAGGAATCTGCAACAAGATATAGATAGGTTGAGTGAATGGGCAAAAACTTGGCAGATGGAGTTTAAAGTAGGAAAGTGTGAGGTCATACACTTTGGTAGGAAGAATTAAAGGGCAAACTATTATTTAAATGGAGAGATACTCCAAAAAAGTGCAGCACAGAGGGACCTGGGTGTTCTTGTACATGAAACACAAAAAGTTAGCATGCAGGTGCAGCAAGTGCTGTTTAAATTAGCCTCCCTCCTGTCTGTAACAACTGCATCAAGACTGGGAAACATCCGAATTTACTGAGAAACCTTGGAAAAATCATGTGCAAAACATTGATCAATCAAATGCTGAAACTAACTAGATTGTAACATGCAAAGTGTTCCGTTATTATTCACTTCAGGAAAAATCAGAGCTGTTGGAAACTTCATTTGTTTATTGTTGTGATGCCCTTTGGAGTTTCATTTTGTAATCAACGGATGGTCTGGCACAGCATGTATTTGATCAAAGCAAATATTAATAGTGGAACTCACAGTCTTTCCTAACAAACTATATACCCGCCCAAGACCGATAACAAATTCAATATTATACCTTTTATTTTTGTACACTTTTTGAAGTTTCAAAATAAACATTATTTACACAAACTATTAATTACATTCAAGTCTTCAACTGCTTGCGGCCCCAAAGGAGGATCGAGAGGCCACAGGGTACAGAAAATTGTGTACGTTAATCCTCAGCCATCTGCGCCTGCTAACTCAGCAGACAAAACCTTCCCATCTTCAGATATATGGCAAAACAGATTCATAAATAAAAGTTCCATTCAAATGAAACCAGATGCAGTGTGCAGAGTCAGAGACTTACATCTCCAAGTGCTAAAGTGAAGCAGCAATCATTGTTAAAATGCATTTAAGACCTTAAAAAAAATTGCTATTTTTTGCTTCATGTTCATTTTGACAGAACAAGTTGGCCCAGTGGAAATTAATTACTGGTAAAGCCACGTTGAATATAGAGAGCTGAGCTGCTGAACCATATATGAGTTTTGAAATTCTTTAACCAACAAGCCTGAACACAATCAAGGAGGCACAATTTTCCTATTGTAGGTTCACAATTTCTTAAAAACACAAAGCTAAATAATTATTTTGCCTCACTTAGTATCCCAGCCCTCCAGCGAACCCTCTTCCAATTTGCTCTTCTTTTGATACTTTCTCTCGTTTTCACGATCCTTGTTCCAGTCTTTGAGGCCCTCGGGGAGGGAAGTGTCCTCCTCAAGGCTTCCTGTCCCTTCCACAAACTCCTCGTATGTTGACTTTTCTGCAAAGGGTCGAGGCCCCAACAGTTCAACCATATCTGCTTTGTCTAGTACCTCTTTTTCTAATAATCGCTGAGCAATCTGGAATTTGCACAAAACACAAATGATAGCCAGACACAAATGAAAAATACAAAATACTATAATAAACAGAAAAGAGAAGGCTGAGGGGGCGCCCTGACCTTTAAGATTATGAAAGGGCTTGATAGGGTAGATGACGAGTAATGTTTCTACTTGTGGGTGAAACTAAAACTAGGGGTGATAAATACAAGATAAGCCCAATATGGGATTCAAGAGAAACTTGATTACCCAGAGAGTGGTTTTAATGTGGAACTAGCCACTGCAAGGAATAGCTGAAGTGAATAGCACTGATGCATTTAAGGGGGAACTAGATAAACACAAGCTGATAGGGTTAGATGAAATAGGGTGGGAGGAGGCTCATATGGAACATAATCACATAGGCCTGATTCTGGACTGTACTTATCATGCAATGTTATGAAACAACAGTATGGTGGAGGATAAAAACAAAAAAACTGCGGATGCTGGAAATCCAAAACAAAAACAGAATTACCTGGAAAAACTCAGCAGGTCTGGCAGCATCGGCGGAGAAGAAAAGAGTTGACGTTTCGAGTCCTCATGACCCTTCGACAGAAGTATGGTGGAGGACCTCACCACAGTCAGCTCTCAATCCCAACAAATAACTGAGTTGAGGTTAGGAACTTCCCACAGTGAGGGAGGTGTGAGGAGAGGTGCAAGAGAATGCCACTGCTTGAAGTAATTTCCCAAAGCTACAAATAGCTGGTCAAACCATCATCATCAAATATGTGGAAACAGGTCACCTACAGGAGTTGTAACTAATGTGATCAGGATGGAGGTGCCCTTATTAAATAAATGGTGTGCAAATGGACATCAAATTCATTTACAATTATGACAACCTATATGCAAAATATCATAAACCACCAAATAAAGTAAACAATATGTTCCAGCTGTAGCACCCCAAAATAAATTGTAAACAGCAACCAAATTAGGATCAAAGCAAGCTAAAGCAACAAAGATAAACATTAAATACAAGTTACCACAATGCAAACTAAATAGAGGTTAGCCACTTTATGTCATTTTCAAGATTACATATGTCTTAATTTAGTTTATAAAAGAGATTTATAAAGCTTTTTTTATATTTATTCATGGAATGTGGGCGTAGCAGGCATTTATTGCCCATACCTAACTGCCCTTGTTCAGAGGGCATTTAAGAGTCAACCACATTGCTGTGGGTCTGGAGTCACATGCAGACCAGACCAGGTAAGGACAGCAGATTTCCTTCCCTAAAGGACATTAGTGAACCAGATGGGTTTTTACAACAATCGACAATGGTTTTATGGTCATTAGACTTTTAATTCCAGATGTTTATTGAATTCAAATTCCACCATCTGCTGTAGCGGGATTCAAACCCGGGTCCCCAGAGCATTACCCTGGGTCTCTGGTTTACTAGTCCAGTGACAAAACCACTATGCCTTCTGAAACAATGCAGCTGAAAAGAACTTGAAGCAGTAACACAAAATAGGCAAAATAAGTTTTCTTCTTTCCCTCCCACTCCCTGAAAGAAACGTTTCATGATACAGTACAGTTCCCCATGTGCCAGCAGCTTTGTACTAACTTCTGCACGAGAGCAATCTTCTTATGTTAACTTAGCCAAGGAGCACCAACAGGGCAGGGGACTGGGGTTGGAGGGGGGTGGAGTGGGGTTGGGGGAGTAAATGTAACTGAGGCTGACTGAGTTTTCAGCAGATGGATCATACGCTACACACACAGGCACCCAGCCCCCCTCCCCCACACACAGGCACCCAACCCCCCACCCCCACACAGAGACAGCCACCCCCTCCCCGACACAGACACCCACAGACATCAGTGACCACCCCCCATGTAGCCCACACACAGAGACACATGCCCCCCACGTCTCACACACACCTCACACATAAACATACAGACACACACACACAAACACATCCACACACACGCACGATGGCCCCCTCCACCTGCAGACACCGACACCCCCCCAACACATCCGCCATCCTCTCCACACCCGCACACACCCACCTCCCTCCCACGTGCACCCCCCACACGTAGACTCCCCCCCCAACACACACACGTGCGCAGACTTCCTCCCCCCACATACAATGCACTCTCTCCCCCACAACCACTCACTCTCCCCCCAACAGACACACACGTGCACAGACCGTGCCCCCCCACACACACACAGGCCGCAGACCTCCCCCCCCCAACAACACACAGGTGTGCAGACTCACCCCCACCATGCGCGCAGACTCCCCCCCATACCCACATGCGCAGACTCCACTCCCACACACACACACTCTCCCCCCCCACACACACACCCGTGCACCCTCTTTCCCCACCCGCGCACACTGTCTCCCCCCCACCCGCGCATCCTCTCTCCCCCCCCACCCACACACCCTCTCTCCCCTGCACACCCTCTCTCCCCCCCCACCCGCGCACCCTCTCTCCCCCGCACACCCCCGCACCCTCTCTCCCCCCCCACCCGCGCACCCTCTCTCCCCCCCCACCCGCGCATCCTCTCTCCCTGGCACACCCGCGCACCCTCTCTCCCTGGCACACCCGCGCACCCTCTCTCCCCCCCACCCGCGCATCCTCTCTCCCCCGCGCACCCTCTCTCCACCCCCCACCCGCGCACCCTCTCTCCCCCGCACACCCGTGCACCATCTCTCCCCGCACACCCGCGCACCCTCTCTCCCCGCACACCCGCGCACCCTCTCTCCCCGCACACCCGCGCACCCTCTCTTCCCCCCCACCCGCGCACCCTCTCTTCCCCCCCATCCGCGCATCCTCTCTTCCCCCCCCACCCGCGCACCCTCTCTTCCCCCCCACCCGTGCACCCTCTCTTCCCCCCACCCGCGCACCCTCTCTTCCCCCCCACCCGCGCACCCTCTCTCCACCCCCCACCCGCGCATCCTCTCTCCCCCTGCACACCCGCGCGCCCTCTCTCCCCCCCACCCGCGCACCCTCTCTCCCCCCCACCCGTGCACCCTCTCTCCCCCCCACCCGCGCACCCTCTCTCCCTCCGCACACCCGCGCACCCTCTCTCCCCCACCCGCGCACCCTCTCTCCCCGCACACCCGCGCACCCTCTCTCCCCCCGCACACCCTCTCTCCCCGCACACCCGCGCACCCTCTCTTCCCGCACACCCGCGCATTCTTCCCCCCCCACACCCACACACTCTTTCCCCCCCAAACACACACACTCTTCCCCCCCCAAACACACACACTCTTTCCCCCCCAAACACACACACTCTTCCCCCCCCAAACACACACACTCTTCCCCCCCCAAACACACACACTCTTCCCCCCCCAAACACACACACTCTTTCCCCCCCAAACACACACACTCTTCCCCCCCCAAACACACACACTCTTCCCCCCCCAAACACACACACTCTTCCCTCCCCAAACACACACACTCTTCCCCCCCCAAACACACACACTCTTCCCCCCCACAAACACACACTCTTTCCCCCCCACAAACACACACACTCTTCCCCCACCAAACACACACACTCTTCCCCCCCCAAACACACACACTCTTCCCCCCCCAAACACACACACTCTTCCCCCCCAAACACACACACTCTTCCCCCCAACACACACACTCTTCCCCCCAACACACACACACACACACTCTTCCCCCCAACACACACACACAGACTCCCCCCTCCACACACAGACACACACAGACTCCACCCCCAAACACACACTCTCCACCCCCACACATTCTCCACCCCTAAACACACACTCTCCACCCCCATCATACACATAGACCCTCCCCCCACCCCCACACACACAACACACAAGCACCCACACACAACACACAAGCACACACACAGACTCTTCCTACCCCACAAACAGATTCTCTCCCCGCCCCACACAGATTCTCTCCCCCCCACACACACACAGATTCTCTCCCCCCCACACACACACAGATTCTCTCCCCGCCACACACAAACACACACACACAGACTCACCCTCCTGCCACACACACGCATGTGTGAATCGTTGGCCATTATTAAAAATTGATAATGTTAGCTGATTTATTCCCTTCCTAAGGAACTTAGGATTGCTACTGCCAGCTGGTTAGCTCAACACAGGCCAGAGATTGAAACTAGGACCTTCCTGCACTCAGTGATTATACTAAGACCAACTTCCCTATAGAAAAAATTCCAGATACAGATAGACAGCATATATATGTGTTCTTCCAAAGGCATCAAAATTAAGTGGTTTGGGTTGTAGGCTTATTAATGGGCACTATGAATAGTCTCATGATAATTTAACATAAAGGTACCTCTATTGGGAAAACTGTGCTAGGCAGGGTCCCCCTTAGAATTTCTCAAAATTGCAAAATAGGCCTAATCGGGTTAGATGCCCTGTAAATTGAAGTTTGGGATCTCTCTCATGAGAGCTTAGTTATGGCTTTAAAATTTTGCAATATGAACTACTTGGCTGCCAGGTGAGGAGTACTGTCCTTGTGTGTAAGAGAACGCTCAGTTTTAAGTGCATTTTGTGAAGATCCATGAAGGAGACACGAGCAGTGCTTTTCCTGGGTTTCTGCCCAGACACAAAGGATATGAGGAAGTTGAGGAAATCTGTACACATGCATATACAGAAGTCTATCCAATTTTCCTTCCATTTAAGAGATGTATGACTCCGAATCTATGGATTAAGATGGCAGTGCAAAACAACTTAGCCGGCTCCCACTGTATTCAAAGTAACCTTCACAAGGGTCAATAATAAGGTGGTTTTAAGGTTATATTAAAATTTCTAACCTTCTCAATTTCCGCTCTTTTTTCTGTTAGAAGTGACAGCGTCCTCTCGTATGCAGAATTGATGACTGATCGTACTTCTTCATCTATCAGTCGGGCAGTGGCCTCACTATATGGTTTTTCTAAAGCCATCTCGCCTTGTCGTGGGAAGTCGAAGGACACCTGGCCTATTTTTTCATTCATGCCAAACTGGACAATCTAGAGAAAGACCATGAAAAATCAACCATGAGCATTTATCATATTGTAGCTTAAGTGAACGATGTTACCAAGTTCAACAACACAACCCTCACCCTGCCCCCATTAAAAAAGACTAATTTTTCTAGTAGACCAAGCAAAACAATCCTTGTTCTCCACTGTCCCCCTCCCACCCAATATCAGTAATTTTTTCAGCAGAGTATACTAACCCAGGTTAATTTTGACATGACTTGTTCCACAAATAAAAAACATCAACTCTCTTCATAGTGTAAAATTTCAATGTTTCAAACCCAGCCTTTCTCTATATTTACAGGGGAAAATATGTAAACACTTTTAGGATTTTAAGACATACAAAGAAATAAGAGAAGGAAACTAAGCGTCGATAACAGAAGGAAAAGAGAGATACTACCTGTTGTTGAGCAAGGTCATTATTTTGAGTAGTGTTACAGACATAAGGTTAAAAGGGGTGGAATAAGGTAGCATGAAACACATGATATTTGTGAAAAAGAACTGAAATTTTTTTTGTGACAAGGAATCATGTACATATAGTGCAAAGCAGCTAAAGTCACTGTAATGTGAGGGATTGGAAAATTATAGCACTTTTAGTGAAATGCAAATGTTTCTAGCTACTTCAAATGGGTGACATTATTACATTTCAAGTGGGTAGAAACATGAGCTTTCTCTTTGTCTACCTTCCACTACTATCAAGACTGTGGACCAATGAATTTGCATAAAATCACCAATGACCTCAGCATTTCAACATTCCAGCATTTCATGCATGTAGTACAGAATGAAGTCCATATTAACAACAGAACTTGACCATGCCAGATTACGTACAACATAGACAGGGAGGCTTCAGTTAGGAGCAGAATCTCACAACCCATGAGTTAAAGTTGCTATCTGAAAAGTATCTGTTCATCACCTCTGAAGACAAGGTGATTCAGCCCCAGTCATTCAAAATAGTTAACGTGAGAAGTTCAGGAGACCATTCTTCCTTAGTTCATTGGTATTTGTCTCAAATTTGGAGTCTAAATTTTATCTTGCTCTGTCCACCTTCCCAATCTGAGAAGGATCAGCATGAAGCCTCAATGACGTCTCATTCGACGCCTCAACAAGAAACTTTTTCTCTTTCTCTCAAGTGCTAAGGAACGCAAGCTCCAACAACTCATCGACACCAACACCCATCTAGGACCCTCCACCCCTGCCTGTCCCCCCGTCCCCAACCCATCTTCCAATCCCAGCCCCGGCCGTGTATTCACTATATCCCCTGAACTTCCCCTCTCCGATGCTGAATGTTCAGTGCTCAGCAAAGGACTTAGTTTCATACCCTTATGCTCTCACCTCAATGAATTACGGGCTTGGCACGATGCTGAACTCTTCTTCTGCTGTCTTTGTCTCCGTGCTCACTTCTTTGGGCAGGAGTCCTCTCCCCGTTCAACGGATCCTTTTACCCACCTCCAATATTCTCCCTCCACCTGGACCCCTCCCTCTGGATTCTTACCTTCTCTTGATCTTTTCATTGAGAACTGTTGGCGCGACATAAGTCGTCTCAATTTCTCTGCTCCTCTCACCCATTCTAATCTGTCTCTCTCTGAACTTACTGCACTCTGTTCTCTCAGGTCCAACCCTGACATTGTCATCAAACCCGCTGACAAGGATGGTGCTGTTGTTGTCTGGCGCACTGACCTCTACCTCGCGGAGGCTGAGCGTCAACTCGCAGACACTTCCTCCTACCTCTCCCTGGACCATGACCCCACCACTGAACATCAAGCCATTGTTTCCAGGACTGTCACTGACCTCATCTCCTCTGGAGATCATCCTCCCACAGCTTCCAACCTGACAGTCGCCCAACCTCGGACGGCCCGCTTCTACCTCCTACCCAAAATCTACAAACAGGACTGTCCCGGCAGACCGATCATGTCAGCCTGTTCCTGCCCCGCGGAACTCATTTCTCGTTATCTTGACACCCTTCTCTCTCCCCTTGTCCAGTCCCTTCCCACCTACATCCGTGATTCCTCTGACGCCTTACGTCACATCAACAATTTCCAGTTCCCTGACCCCAACCACCTCCTCTTCCCCATGGACGTCCAATCCCTCTATAACTCCATCCCCCACCAGGATGGTCTGAGGGCCCTTAGCTTCTTTCTCGAGCAGAGGCCCGAACAATCCCCATCCACTACTACTCTCCTCCGTCTGGCTGAACTTGTTCTCACACTGAACAATTTCTCCTTTAACTCCTTTCACTCCCTCCAAATAAAAGGTGTGGCTATGGGTACCCGCATGGGCCCCAGCTATGCCTGTCTCTTTATAGTGAATGTGGAACATTTCTTGTTCCAGTCCTACTCCGGCCCCCTCCCGCAACTCTTGCTCCGGTACATCGATGATTACTTCGGTGCTGCTTCATGCTCTCGTCGGGACCTGGAAAAATTTATTAATTTTGCTTCTAATCTCCACCCCTCCATCATTTTCACATGGTCCATCTCTGACACTTCCCTTCCCTTCCTTGACCTCTTTGTCTCAATTTCTGGTGATAGACTGTCCACCAATATCCATTACAAGCCTACCGACTCCCATAACTACCTTAACTACAGCTCCTCATACCCCGCTTCCTGTAAGGACAACATCCCATTCTCTCAGTTCCTTCGCCTCCGTCGCATCTGTTCTGATGATGCTACCTTCAAAAACAGTTCCTCTGACATGTCCTCCTTCTTCCTTAACTGAGGTTTTCCACCCACGGTCGTTGACAGGGCCCTCAACTGTG
This sequence comes from Carcharodon carcharias, assembly GCF_017639515.1. NCBI lineage: Eukaryota > Metazoa > Chordata > Chondrichthyes > Lamniformes > Lamnidae > Carcharodon > Carcharodon carcharias. The sequence goes on from NC_054472.1 coordinate 175,524,714, forward strand.
TCCGGCTCAACTCCTACGCATCCGCCCTCACGCCTTCTCCTCCCTCCCAGAAACATGATAGGGTCCCCCTTGTCCTCACTTATCACCCCACCAGCCTCCGCATTCAAAGGATCATCCTCCAACATTTCCACCAACTCCAGCATGATGCCACCATCAAACACATCTTCCCTTCACCCCCCGGTGGCATTCCGTAGGAATCGTTCCCTCCTGGACATCCTGCTCCACACTTCCATCACCCCCTACTCCTCAACCCCCACCTACGGCACCTCCCCATGCATACGCAAAAATGCAACACCTGTCCCTTCACTTCCTCTCTCCTCACCATCCAAAGGCCCAAACACTCCTTTCAAGTGAAGTAGCCTTTCACTTGCATTTCCCCCAACTTAGTCTACTGCATTCGTTGATCCCAATGCGGTCTCCTCTACATTTGAGAAACCAAACGCAAACTGGGCGACCGCTTTGTAGAACACCTGCGGTCTGTCTGCAAGAATGACCCAAACTTCCCTGTCGCTTGCCATTTTAACACTCCGCCTTGCTCTCTTGTCCACATGTCTGTCCTTGGCTTGCTGCATTGTCCCGGTGAAGCTCAATGCAAACTAATCTTCCGATTAGGCACTTTACAGCCTTCCGGACTGAATATTGAATTCAACAACTTTAGATCTTGAACTCCCTCCTCCCCCATTTTTCTTCTCCCACCTATTTCCATTATTTTTAAATCTACACCTTTTATGCCCTGTTAGTCTTATTCCACCCCACCCCAACTAGAGCTGTACCTTGTGTGTCCTGCCATCCATTCTTAATTAGCACATTCATTTAGATATCACCACCTTCCACACCACTTTGTTCTTTTGTCTGTGACATCTTTTGATTATCTGCTCCTATCACTGCTTGTTTGTCCCTACAACCACATCCCCCCCCCACCACCTTAAACCAGCTTATATTTCACACCTCTCCTAATTTTACTCAGTTCTGTTGAAGGATCATGAGGACTCGAAATGTCAACTTTTTTCTTCTCCGCCGATGCTGCCAGACCTGCTGAGTTTTTCCAGGTAATTCTGTTTTTGTTAAGGATCAGCATGGCTTCTAGTTAAGATCATATTGTTTAGCCAAACACACGATTCAAAAAATCTACAGCAACTAAGAATGTCCTCAAGATATTTTATATTTAAACTATATCTAACTGGTTTTGCTTGCACATTATTGGGCATTAACACCAAGCAAAAACTAACATCAAAGAATAAATTGAAATAGAACAATTGAAGGACATTACATTTCAAACTTGTTGAACTATGAGCATACCTGTGCATAGGCACTCTGGGTAACCTTCCTTAAATCATCTTGCGCACCAGTTGTTATTTTACCAAAAAAGATTTGTTCTGCAACTCGTCCGCCTAGTGTCATACACATACGGTCATGAAGCTGTTCTTTACTGTACAGATATTGCTCTTTAGGTAAGTACTGAGCATATCCAAGTCCCTTTCCACGGGGTATGATGGACACCTAAAAATACACAGGAAGAATGTCTCAATTTCATGTGTAGATTGATCACCCTGTTTACTTATAAAGCTCTCTCATTGGTTCTGAAGCGTTTTGGACCCTTTGGTGCTCTTGGGACTGAAAGGCCCTAAATGAATACAAGATCTTTCTTCTACCAAGCATTCAAGAAATGCGTTGAGACCAAGCAATTCCTGAGAATTCTATATACAGGAAAGCCAAAATTGAACACCTTGTAATGCTAATTGTTCACCTGGAAACTGAACTCACGAAACTTTCCAGTTGTGCTCCATTATGGCAATGGAAGTTGGCAGCTTTTAAGTTGGGCACACTGTCTAGATAATCTTTGAAAATGTAATCACTTACTTGTTACAAAAGACTTTCATTTACAGGATTGAAATCCTGTATCTGGCAGATTCCACCTGCTTCTTTGGGCACTGTCAAATATTAAGCAACAAAAATCTAATGGTTAATTTTAACCCAGCTCCCCCAGCAGGAACATGGAAGGCAAGTGGGTGGTTAAAATGGCAATTAGGTGCACAACACTGAATTTTAAATACCAGCTTTCCAGAAGCGTCAGGGTTGCTTGCCACTAGCAGGCAAGGGTCTCACAACCCCTTCAATGTTAGGGTCCAATGATGTCATTTGGACCCAACTGTCTGCAGGTAAGTTTTTTAAAAAAAAATTATTTCAGAGAGTTTGAGCATCGGTGGCTAAAACAGCAATTGTTGCCCATCCTTAATTGCCCTTGAAAAGGTGGTGGTGAGCTGCCTTCTTGAACTGCTGCAGTCCGTGTGGCGTAGGTACATCCGCAGTGTTGTTAGGGGACGGAGTTCCAGAATTTTCTGACAGTGAAGGAATGGCAATATAGTTGCAAGTCAGGATGGTGTGGGGCTTGGAGGGGAACTTGCAAGTAAAGGTATTTCCATGTGTCCGCTGCCTTTGTCCTTCTAGGTGGTAGAGATCACAGGTTTGGAAGATGCTGTTGCAGAAGTCTTGGTGAGTGGCTGCAGTGCATTTCGTAGATGGTACACACAGCTGCCACTCTGCGTCGCTGGCGGAGTGAACGTTGAAGGTACAGAATGGGGTACCGATCAAGCAGGCTGCTTTGTTCTGGATAGTGTTGAGCTTGAGTGTTGTTGAAGACGCACTTGTCCAAGTAAGTGGGGAGTATTCCATCACACTCCTGACTTGTGCATTGTAGATGGTGGACAGGCTTTGGGGAGTCAGGTGGCAAGTTACTCACCACAGCATTCCTAGCCTCTGACCTGCTCTTATACCCACTGTATTTTATCTGGCTAATCCAGTTCAGTTTCTGGTCAATGGTAACCCCCAGGGTGTTGACAGTGGGGAATTCAGCAATGGCAATGCCATTGAATGTCAATGGGAGATGATTAGATTCTCTCGTTGGAGATGGTCATTTCCTGGCTCTTGTGTGGTGTGAATGTTACTTCACTTATCAGCCCAAGCCTGAATGTTGTCCAGGTCTTGCTGCATTTGGACATGGATGGCTTCCGAATCTGAGGAGTAATAAATGGTACTGAACTCTCTGCAATCATAAGTGATCACCCCCAATTCTGACTTATGATTGGGGGTGGGGGGGGTGGGGAAAGTGTGTGTGTGGGGGGAGGTCACTGATGAAGCAGCTAAATATGATTTTTGGTCTGGAGTTACATGAAGGCCAGGCCAGGTAAGAAAGGCAGATTTCCTTCCCTAAAGGGTGAACAAAAATGGGTTTTTACTGAAAATCCAATAGTTTCATAGTCACCATTATGGAGACTAGCTTTTAATTCCAGATTTAGTGATTAATTGAATAATGTGCAACTGCAGTGATGGGATTGGAGCCCCTGCTACTTAGCTTGGGCCTCTGGATTACTAGTCAACTAACATAACCATTACATCCCCCATCCCCTTCAGAGATATCCATCTTAAATCAGCCACATGGGCTCTTATGGCAGTGGTCCCCACTATGGACAAGAATATAACTCTTATTTACTCTGCAAAGTCACTGATGGTCTTGTTTAGAGGCTGAGAATTGATCATGAAGTGTGGTTTCCAACATATTATCCATACCCAGTTACCAGAATCATTTGGATTTCTTCAAATCCTCCCCTGCAGAGGAAGTGTCTTTTTTTCTTAGATAGTGAAGTTCCCAGTGAAGATAAATTGCAAATAGAGATGGCTACCCATGCTTCATAGTAAGAGTATAAAATAGGTTTGATTTGAAACCCTATGTCAACTTTGGCTCAGTGGTTAGCACTCTCGCCACAGTAAGAAGGTTCTGGGTTCAAGTCCCACATCTGTACTTAGAGCACATTGTATGAGATATTGCCTTTCGAATGAGACGTTAAACTGAGACCCATCCTGCTTTCTCAGGAGGATGTAGTAGATCGCATGGCACTACTTGAAGAAGAATATCAAAGTTTTCGCAGTAACTTGGCTGATACTTACCCATCAACCAACACTGATAAAACATCTAACAAAACAAATGCATCCCACTTGTTAGTGGAACCTCAGTGTGTGCAAATTGGCTGTTCCCTTTCCATATATTACAACACTGATATGCTTCAAAAATGTTGGTTTGCCTACACCACATGGGCTGCAGCAGTTCAAGGTGCCGGCTCACCAACACCTTCTCGAGGGTGATTAGGAATGGGAAACAAATGCTAGCCTTGTCAGCAATGTGCAAATCCCATGAATAAAGAATCATCAGCTTTTTTGGATGGCGAATTGTGAAAGGTGCTATATAAATGCAAGTTCTCTCCTTCGTATCTTTTGTTAGGTTATGGTAATGGAAGGCTTCCCAGCATCTCCCATGGGATTTTCACACTTTGTTTTCACCATAATGGCTATACCAATACCATTCATATGGAACTGTTTTAGCAGTACTGGCCTGAGTAGTGCTGGGGTCTCGGAGTGGAGGCAATCTCATGTTACGCAATCAATAATTACTTCCTTAGCGAGAACAACTACAATCATATCTCTAACATAGATTGCACATTCAAAATATGAACCTGCCTTCCAGCTTTTCAAGTACTAACTTGCTGTTTTTCCAGCATAAGTACAAAAAAATCAAAAATGTACCTACAACAATATACATTCAACAATTGCCAGAACAAACATGACAGGCCGAATGACCTCCTCTGTGCTGTGACTATTCTGTGATTATTGCTCAGAGATATGTTTCTCTTTTCAGCAATATTCAAATTCTGCACTACCAACCATTCTGTGAATTTGCATTTATATGGCACCTTTGAGAGGGAAAGACATTCCATGTATTATTCGTCTTCCACAGGTGCCATGTTTTGTAATGTAAGTGATCATGGATCTCCAACTCTCATGGTCTTTGATAACAACCAACATCTTGGTGTTATTCTCAAATCTCATACCTGTGCCGCTTCTTAAGCTGTCGGTGCACTTCCTCCTTCGTCTTCTTTTCACTCTGCTGCCCTCCATTTTACCTGTCACTACCAGATATCCTAGTTTCTCTCTCCAAGCATGTGCCTAAGGAGTAAATACTGGCCTAGCTAGCAACGCCCACATTCCGTGAATGAATGAAAAAAAATTGCAGTTGTCTCTTGATCATTTGTAAAAGTTCTTCATACGTTATTAAATAATTTATTGTTCGAATGGGAATATTAATTCAATCGAGTTAGCGCTGAATATTCTAGGTTGTTCTTTTGCTGGAATTCTGAAGCAATGTTCCCGGCTGTACAGGGGAGAAATCTCTCAAATGTTTTATAAACATTACATAGCACTGTATTAGGCTTCCAATATTTGCTTTACCTTCAGCAAAGGGTCAGCATGCTCCAGGAACCAACCAGCCACTGCATGGCCTGCCTCGTGATATGCTACAGTTTTCTTTTCTTCTGGCTGTAGAATCTGAGTTTTCTTTTCCAGCCCTAAATTGAAGGACAGGGAGAAAATGTAAAAATTCACAAAGCGTAAAATCTGCAAGTTCAAATTTCTTTAGTGAACTCATGAACGTTTTAGGTGGAGGGAGCATACATGAATAAACATGTAAAGGAAATGCTTCCTTTGCAATTTAACACTAATGAGGCAACCAAATCAATAAAGTACTTAATGACTTGCGATTTGCACATCAAATGTATTCATCAGAATTAAGTGAGTTTACCCTCTATATCAACATGTCACACAAAAAGCAAAAACTGTTGCCTTCTCTACCATGAAATCTTCAGAGGTTGCCATAGGTCACTGTGCATGAGTTCCTACATCACAATGGGAGGCCCAGTAAGTAGAGGTGTTGTCATACAATCCCACTGTCTCCTACATTTACCTGAATCCTTTCTGATCTGGTGGTTCTTCATCACTTTAGCTGTTGTCTCTTTTATCCCTAAATTTAAAAATCCAACATGTCCCCTCCCAAAGGCTGGCATACCTATACCGCCAACGGGAAAGTGAGAGTTATAGTTGAGGCAAGTTATTCATTAATATTATGACCAGAGGGCTGCAAATACCTAATAGAAAAACGAAGTGATGATTACCTAGGTTGAAGTAAAAATATAAAAAAGTTTCATTTATATAGTACTTTCGCACGATCATTGGACATCTCAAAGTGTTTTACAGCTAAAATAATTTTTGAAGTATAGTTACTGTTCTAATGCAGGAAACGTGGCCACTAGTTTGCACTCAGCAAGATCCTCCAAACAGCAATGTGATAATGACCAGATAATCTGTTTTTGAGATGTTGATTAACGGATAAATATTGGCTAGGACACTGGGGAGAACACCCCTGCTCTTCTTTAAAACAGTGACATGGGATCTTTTACCTCCATCCAAACAGGAAGATGGGGGCTCGATTTAACATCCCATCCAAAAGATGGCACTTCCAGTTCCTCAGTACTACGCTGGTATGTCTGGCTTGATTCTTGTACTCAAGTGGGACTTGAAACCAGAACCTTGTGATTCAGAGGTAAGTGTGCTACCAACTGAGGCACAGCTGAGTTTCAGTGGAACAATGCAGAAGATAGATCCAAAACAGAAAAGTGAACTTTGAGCCAGACTCCATGTGGAATGACTCAGACTAGGAGATAATTCACAACCCATTCACCTGTCACTGTCCAGGATCCAGGTGAGACAGCAATTTGTGTACACAACCACCAACTGGGGAGGCTAAATGTAAATTAGATGACTGCATTTCAGAACACCTCCATTCTGTCTGAGACCTCATGCTACCTATCACCACTACCTATCACCACTACAATTCCTCATTACACTCTGACCTTTTGACCTTTGGTCATTTCAACAATCCAATAACACTCAACACAAACTTGAAGTGCACGCTGTGGCCCTCTAGCCTTAATAATAACATTAATTACCTAAACTTTTACCATTTCTTATATAGGAATTTCTGGCAGTAAGGGAAGGTTCCAGTATTTTGGAGAAGAGGAAGGTGGGTTGGATATTGGGCTGAGCACCTTTTGTCAGGATGCTATGCTTGTGGATGGTCCGCATCATTGGTGTTAACCTCCTTTTCTCTTTTCCCAGGCTACTGGGCCACTGAAGCCTGCTATGCTTTGCCAGTTTGTTTTTGTGCTTCCATTTCTACCTACCTTACAACCCACTACTTCCACAACTTTTCACATGTTCTCAATGGCCTGAATCTTCGGCTCGGCGAGTGAGGGTGGGACCCGCTCGTCGAGGTGTAAAATGACACGCAGTGACGTTGGGCGGGCGTCCTGACGTCACTGCGCGTCATTTACATTTTCAGTTCGGCGTGAGTCCTCACGCCAAACTGTCAAAGGCTTATTAAGGCCATTTAAATGTCAATTAAACTAATAAACTGAGCTGCCCATCCAACCTTAAGGTTGGCAGGCAGGCAAAGAGCCCAGACGGCTTTCGTATTTTTCATGGAACCTCGCCCACGGGCGGGATGAGGTTTCATGAAGGGTTTATAAATTAAAAAATTTTTTCATTGATGTTCATTGACACTGTCACATGAGGGGATATGTCTCAAAATTCTCTTTTCATTAGTTTAAGTTCCCAAAATTTTAATAATCTCCCTGAGGCAACTCTGTGCCTCGGAGTTTTCTGCGCTCTTTCATGCATATGCACGAAAGAGCGCCGGTCTTGGCTCAGGGAAATCCCCCTCCGCCTGCACAGGGAGCGCTCAGCGCTTCCGGGCAGACGTCATGCTGTGTGAGCCTTAATTGGCTCACCCACGTCAAACGGCGGCAGGGACCCGATCAGGGGCGCCGATTGGGTCCGTGCCCATCCCCGCACAACACCCCCGATGGGGAAAATTCTCCCCAATGTCTTGCAAGCGTCTTGTATTTCTTGGTGTTTTCTCATTATGTCTGTCACTTTCCTACTCATTCTATTTCTTTCTTGCATGCGAGTGCTTTCTCTCCCCTTTAGTTCTGTTTATTTTACAATTCTGTTCATCTGTACTATCTTCCAGATCTGACAAAGGGTTCACGCCTGAAATGATAACCTGTTTGCTCTCTCAACAGATGCTAACTGATCTGAGTGTTTACAACATTTTTTATATTTCCAGTAGCTGCCAGTTTTTGCTGCCAGTTAAGGGACATATTTAAGACTATGCAAGGGACATATTTAAGACTATGCAATCAAACCAAAAATAAATTCTTACTCAATATTCCTTAAACCAAAAATTATACCTCCTGTGGTTTCTACTTAGAAAATATTGCAACAATTGCTTTTACATCTTTCCTTTGAATCTCTCTACAACATATATCAAGTGGCTGAACACACAATCAATTGACAAGTGTATGAAAATACCACTCTACAACAGAATGATGAACCATCCTGGATTTTATGGGACTCCCTCCCGTATTTGAGGCAGCTGTCGGTGGTGTCCTGGCTTGTTTACTGCCAGGATGGATTTTGCCCTCTATTTCAGATCCAATTCTCACAGGTGTGCAGCATGTGCCTGCACTTGTGAACTGCACTGTGCTACCGGTGTCTTGTTTCCACCGTCTTGACAGCATTCCCCTCCCCCACCCCAAAGTGTACCTTAATTTTTCTTATTCTCTTTCTCTTCCAAGAGTTCGGCACCCTGCCCTACCCGATACTCAAGGGAGTGCAAGATCAGGGTATCTTCCAATGGCCCAGGCAAGACTTGGGACTCAATGTAGGGAATTTCAAGATGAAGCTGCTTTAATACTGGTCCAACATAATGCTGCAGTCAATTGATATATTTTCTCCTGTTCCTCCATTACTATGCACTACAAAGTGTGCAGCGGAAGTCTGGGTGGCCAAGTCTGGATTTTCTTCCTTACACATTTCAGGGACATAGTTCATGTTATTAAAATGAGAACTTGTCCTAGGTTTCAATGCACATATTACCCAGTTCATGACAATTTACTGAAATATCAATAATGCTGTTGAAGGTGTTTTTTTTTTAATCAATGAATACAATTCATTGTTTCAGCACTGTTGCTCTAAATGCTGTTGGTAAAGTGTTAATATTCAGAACATCCATAACCCTTACCTCCAATTACACGTTCAATGGCCTGTTCAAAGTGCTTCTGTATAATGGCCTCAGAAAGGTGCCTGGCAGCAATTAAAGCAGCTTCATTGCATACATTAGCGATGTCAGCTCCTGAAGGAAAATAAGTCATCAAGAACAGAAATATGATTCACTTCCAGTATGACATTCCAAAAGTAAGAGTTATCACTGGCAGAAAACAATGTTTCATTGGGAATTAAACCAACATTTTCAGACATCACAAGTTTCTCCATTTATAGATTCAGAGAAACTCTTTCCTCTGTTGTGGGAATCCAGAACAAGGGGGTACAATCTTAAAGTTAGAGCTAGGCCATTCAGGAGTGTAATCAGGAACCAATCTTGCACATAAAAGGAAAACAGACTCAGGAGTTCTCATTCTGCAGATGCTGGATCAGTTGAAACATCCAAGATGGCAACCCAGCCTCAAGAGTGGTCATTCGCTCCGAATACCAAGCCTCTGACTTGTTCTGATTGCCACGAAATTTATGTGGCTAGCCCAGTTAAGTTTCTGATCAGATTCCAGGATGTTGATGCTATGGGATTGGTGATGGTAATGCCTTTGAATGTCAAGGGATCAGACTCGCCCTTGCTGGAGATCATCATTGCCTTCCACTTCATGTGGCATGAATGTTACAAGCCACTTATCAGCCCAAGCCTGAATACTGTCTGGGTCTTGATGCATGCAGACACGAACTGCTTCATTATCTGAGAAATTGCAAATGAAGCTAAACATAGTGCAATCATCAGCCCTGCTCTGACCTTATCATGAAGTCACTGATGAAGGCTGGCCCTAGGACACTACCGAGGAACTCTTGCCGTGATGTCCTGAGGTTGAGATGACTGGCCTCCAACAACAACAAGCATTTTCCTTTGTGCTAGGTGTGACTCCAGCTATTGGAGATTGTTCTCCAGATCCCCAAAGACTTCAGTTTTATTCGTGACTACCTCTGAAAAGTACTTCATTGTGAATTGTTTTGGAATGCTTGGAGATTGTAAAAGGTCTAACATCAATGTAAGTGTGATCATTTGTACTTCTAATGATGAAGACAGCGAACCGATGTGCATAAAGTTTCCAATTCAAGTAATTTGTGTAAACTCATGCACATTAGAAACTGTAAAGGATCCCAACACTAAACCTTGTAGCTCTATTCAACACTTCCTCCTACCCTGACAATTAGCACCTGAAATTTTATAGCCTTAAACAAATTTATCACAAATTCCCAATTCTCTTAATTCACAGTGCTTTATAACTAGAAAGCTTTCATGTGAAACTTTGTCAAATGTTTTTGGAAGTCTCAGTACAACATTGCTTAGTTTTCCACAGACCATTTAGATGGCCAGTTCCTCTAAAAATGTAGAGGCTATTACAAACAATGCTCTTGTAATGGATAATACAGTATTCTTACAATTTTCCAATCTTGGAGGAGAGATCTAAACATTTAATTTTAAGCTAAAAGATGCATAAATAGACTAGAGAAAATTAAAAGGTGCAACCTTAAATTTGACAATTTTGCAATTTTAATAGGAGGAAATTATTTATCCACTATCCACACTGTATCTTAGTCTATTGGCATAATTATTAACACTTACCTGTAAACCCAGGAGTCAAAGCTGCTAGTTTCCTTGCCAAATTCTCCTTTTTGATAGAAGTTTCTAATTTTAAGGGTTTGAGGTGAACTTTAAAAATTGAAGCCCTTCCTTTAATGTCAGGTGGCCCTTTATTAGGAAAAGTTCACACTGCACAATTAGTACTGCAGGGATTTTAAAACAAAAGGTTACATCAGCACAATCTACCTTTGAGCTGTTTTAAAGATAGTCTGCTGCAAGTATATACTTGGAAATACACAAGAGCAGGCCTGAGGAACAGGTCTCCCGCTTCTCCCTGTCCATGGCAAGAAGCTTGATTTGCTGCACATCCTCTTCCTAATGAAATCAAAAAAGATAACATATGCAAGGAACGGCATTTTGGGCTGTTCCACCTTTTCCATGCTTTAGAAAAAAAAAGAAAATTGGATATGACATAAAGCACACAAGGTCCAGTCTACAGATCAGAATTAATACAAGCTGTGTCAGTTTGCTTGGGCTGCACCAACTCAAGTGCTTCTCTCTGGCTTGCTTTAAAGATACAAGTTTCAGATATTTAATGGCAATTTTTTTAAAAATCCAATGTTCTCCCCATCTCATTTGAAGCTTCCCTACTCTTCTCTCGGTTCTGTTTTGAAACCACAGGCAATTTTATCAGTACTCCACCTTAAGTGACTATTCTTCCTGTGAGAGCTTGGAAAGGCAAGAGGTACACTGGTATCATTTACCAAATGTGATCTTGCCCTCATCTATACGTGTGCATTGCCCAGTGTTGATCACTGGATGGTCAGGAGCAGTAAACCAGGTCAATCTGAAATACTGGGCAGAATTTTCTGCCGGGCGGGTGGGCCCGACCCAGTCTCTGGTGGGCAGGGAGCCGAACCCCGTCAGAGAAGCAGGCCCCGCAGCCATTTTATGTGGGCGGGCCTTAAGTGAGACATCCGGTGGGAAGCGCTATGCGCTCCTGTGTGGGGCGGGGGAAAGGGGGGGGGGGGAATTCTCCAAAAGTGAGAGTGCAGTCTTTCACGCATGCACATGAAAGAGCGCACATCTCCCTGAGGCTAAATGCTGCCTCAGGGAGATCGCTTACACTTTGAAAAACATTAAAAATAAAAAATTAAAAATCCTTAACATGTCCCATCTCATGTCATAAATTACACTGAAACTTTATTAAACTGTTTAAATCCCTACATGAAACTTCATCCCACCGGTGGATGAGGTTTCATGTTTTTTCTAGTTGCCACCGGGGCTCCTGGCCTGCCCGCCAACCTTAAGGTTGGACGGGCAGGTCCTTTAATTGTTTCAATGATCCTGTCAATGGCCTCCATTGGCCACTGACAGGTCAGCAGGCGGACAGCTGATTTGGCTGTGCCCCCGCCTTCCTGAAAATTTAAGTGGGGCGGGGTGACATTGGGGGTTCCGCCCAACGTCATCCCGCGTCATTTTACGCTTCGGCGATCAGGCCCCGCTCCCTGCTCGCCGACGGCAAAATTCAGCCCACTGGGTGGAAAACATTTGAATCATTTTTATGTTGGGAACCTGAACATTGAAAGGGGGGCCTTCCGGTTGCTCTTTCCAGATGGTGATCAATTAAAATCCTGCCTGCCAAGCCCCCTGATTAGTACAGGAGAAGGGTGGGTGACATTTGTGTGTGTTGTCAGGATGACACCGCCATTTTATCAGAGACATGATTTATTCTCCAAAGGAATCATGACATTTGCAGAGAAGCTCACCAGCAATTGGATATTTTTAGGCTGCAGGCCCCACAGGAATTGACAGGATACCTGAGAAGGCTGTTCCCAAGATCTCCCACTGTTACCTGAAGTCCAGGTGAGGGAGCTGAAGGAGTGAGCTGTCCCAAGGACAGGACAAAGAGAATTTTCCAACCAAGCACAGTAATTTTCAAAGGGTTCTGCTGTGAGAATTAAATCAAGTGTGCATATCACCAATTCTAGTACCTCTTTTGCTGGTGATACAAAGCTAGATCAGAATGTAAGCTGTGATAAAACATAAAAACAGTAAGTGCTGGGGAAATCAGCAGGCCTGACAGCATCTGTGGAGCGAGTAGCAGGGTTAATGTTGAGTTCAATATGACTTCTTCAAAACTGGGGCTTGACAGGGTAGACACCGAAAGGTTATTTCCGCTGGCTGGAGAATCTAAAACATGGGACACAATCTCAAGATAAGGGGATGATCATTAGGACTGAGATAAAGAGAAATTTCTTCACACAAAGGGTTGTCAATCTTTGGAATTCTCTACTCCAGTGGAGTGCAGATACAATATCATTGAATATATCTAAGGAAAGGATAGACAGATTTTTGGTCTCTCAGGGGTTCGAGCAATACAAGGAGCAGGCAGGAAAGTGGAGTTGAAGCTGAAGATCAGACTTGATCCTACTGAATGGCTGAGCAGGTTTGATGGGCCGTATGGTTTACTCCTGCTCCGATCTCTTGTGTTCTCATGTTTTACTCTCCTCATATATGTTTTTGCATAAAATGATACATACTCTTTGCATAAAATGAGACATACAGCTTCAACTTGCCTCAAAATAAAGCATATGTGATATGTTCCGACCTACCAATGAAAATTTGTCTGTCAAATCGACCTGGCCTCATCAGTGCAGGGTCCAGGATATCTGGGCGATTTGTGCCTGCCAAAACCACCACGTTGGTTGCAGTGTTGAACCCTGCCAAAAACAATTGCAGTCGATGCAAGGATTTCATTAATACAACAACATCAATGTGTGTCAAGGTCGGGACTGTTTCTTTTCCTGTACTCTAATTGGGAACATACAGTTGAACACAACAGGAAAGAAGTAGGAAAGTACTCGAGCCAATTTCTGTAGCTCAGCCTGTTCCAAGCTTCACTTCCATATTTGTCTAATTTTTGAAGAGCGAATGGAAGATTGTTACAGATTAACACAGGCTGTGCAACTTAGAGGCATGACTATCAAGTGAACATTTTCTTCTAAATTTACAGATCCTCTAAAGTGTAATATCAAAATATTTATGTAAATCTTGCTGCAGCTGTCTTTTCTCCATAATGTTTAAAATACAAATGTATTTCACAGAAGTTCAGAATTTCTTACTTTTGAAAGGTAGCCAAGTTCTCTTGATATACTGACTTTATCCTGAATTTGACATCTTTGCTCTGCGATGGGGTAAGCTCAACAAGAATGTATGTACCGGAACAATCATCATTTGCTCTGAATTTTTTTCTATATAAACACAGTGCCTTCACCCCAGCCAATAATACTTTCCAACACTGTAAATTAATAGATGATACAGGAGTTTTCATTGGCTGCTGAAATGCAAATGCCAATAACTGGCTGATAGAACATGTAGTATCAGCCTGTACGGTTTCATCCTCAATTAAAAAAGCACAATATAGAAACAGCAACAGAAAATTTTGTGCTAGACACCATCCCTCAATTGAAAAAGCAGCCAGAGTTCAGTAACTGATGGCTTAGGGGTCTGTGAAAGATGGGTGAATCTCCATACAGTTTTCCCTTCCTCTTTGTGGAAAGAGCTGAGAAACTTAATTTTCTCTCAGCTCCAGAAAGATTGGGGACTCAACTGTGTGGAGAATCACAGTAATGGGTATGATCCCATGGACAATTTCACTTATGATAGGGTAGGAGGCCAAAACTGGTCATCATAAATATAATTTAGTAACTGATAAATTCAATTAGTAATTCATGAGAAATTTCTTTATCCAGAGAGCGGTTAGACTGTGGAAACTACTTATTGGGATGATGAACATAGATGCATTTAAGAGGAAGTTAGATAAACAGAGAGTAAGGAATAGAAGCATTTGATTATAGGGTAAGATGAAGTATAGTAAGAGGAAGCTCATGCGGATCATAGGCCAGTTAGACCAAATGGCCTATTTCTGTGTTGTAATTTTATGTAATCCCATATCCTGTTATTCCACCATGTTTTGCCAATGAACTCACAACTTAAAAAAATATAAAAGGCCTTGTTCTCACTACAGAAGGTTTTAAACTGCTATCTAAATACTGAACTCAAAACAATAATCAACTGTAGTGCAATTAGGTCTTTTTGCAAAAAAAGACTGCAATATTTTCAATTAATTTTGGAAGAATTACCCAAACAAGAAGGCCTTTCTCCTCTTTCTGTCTTTCTTGGCAAAAGTAAAGAATACTAAAACTGGGAAGACAACAGGGAATGATGCTGTAAAACACTGCGGGCCCAATGACCTAACAGGAAGTAATATAAGAACAAAAGAAATAGGAGCAGGAGTAGGCCATTCGGCCCATCAATCCTGCTGATCTGCTCCAGGCCTCAACAACTCTTTTGTGCCAACTTCTCATAAACCTCAACTCCCCAATATTTCAAAAATCTATTTACCTCCTCTTTAAATACTTTCAGTGATCTAGCCTCCACAACTCTCTGGGGTAAAGAGTTCCAGACATTCACTACCCTCTGAGAGAAGAAATTCCTTCGTATCTCAGTTTTAAAGGTGTGTCCCCTTATTCTGTAACTATGTCTCCTAGTTCGAGATTCCCGCACTAGTGGAAACATCTTCTCAACATCTACCTTGTCAAGCCCCCTTAGAATCTTTTACATTTCAATTATGTTTTTCTAAACTCTGATGAATAAAGGCCTAACCTGCTTAGCTGTTCTTGATAAGTCAACACCTTCATCCCAGGGATCAACTTAAGTGAATCTCTTTTGAACTGCATCCAATGCCAGTACACCCTTTCTTAAATACGATGTGGCCTCACCAGCACCCTGTACAGTTACAACAAGACTTCCCTATTTTTAAACTCTAACCCCCTAGCAATACAGGCCAAAATTCCATTTGACTTCTTAAATATTTGCTGCACCTACATGCTAAGTTTTTGCATTTCATGCATAAGAACACCCAGATCCCTCTGTGTTGCACTTTTTTGGAGTCTCTCTCCATTTAAATAATAATCTGCCTTTTGATTCTTCCTACTAAAGTGCATGACCTCACACTTTCCTACATTAAACCCCATTTGCCAAGTTTTCGCCTATTCACTCAACCTATCTACATCCCCTTGCGGATTCCTTATGTCCTCATCACAACATGTCCTCTCACCTATTTTTGTATCATCAGAAAATTTGGATACATTACACTCTGTCCCCTCCTCCAAGTCATTATTACAGATAGTAAATAATTGAGGCCCTAGGACTGATCCTTATGGCACTCCACCGGTTACGTCTTTCCAACCTGAAAAAGACTCATTAATCCTGACTCTCTGTCTTCTGTGTGTTAATCAATCTTCAATACATGCTAATACATTACCCCAACACCGTGAGCTCCTATCTTGTGCAATAACCTTTTATGTGGCACTTTATCAAATGCCTTCTGTAAATCTAAATACACTACATCTACTGGTTCCCTTTTATCAACTCTGCTTGTTATATCCTGAATGAACTCTAGCAAATTTGTCAAACATGATTTCACCTTCACAAAACCATGCTAATTTTGTTTGTGTTAACCTTTTCTAAATGTCCTATTTCTTCCTTAATAATGGACTCCAGCATTTTCCCAATGACGGGTGTTAGGCTGACTGGCCTATAGTTTCTTGCTTTTTGTCTCCCTCCCTTCTTGAACAGGGTCGTCATATCAGTGGTTTTCCAAGCAGCTGGGACCCTCCCGGAATCCAGTGAGCTCTGGAATATTTCAACCAATGCTTCCCTTATCTCTGTAACCATTTCCTTTAAAACCCTTGGATGCAAGTCCTGGTGACTTGTCTGCCTTTAGTCCCATTACTTTGTCCTTCGTGATAGAGATGTTACAAATCTTTCCTCCCATTAGCTCCTTGCTTATCTGATATCTTTTGGATATTTATAGTGTCTTCCACCACGAAGATCAATGCAAAACATTGGTTTAAGTTATCTGCCATTTCCCTGTTCCCCATTATCAATTTTCCAGTTGCATCCTCCAAGGGTCCCACGCTCACTTTGGCTACTCTCATTTAAAATACCTGTAGAAGCTCTTGCTGTTTGTTTTTATATTTCTATCCAATTTACTTTCATTATCAATTTTCTCCCTTTTTATTAGATTTTTAGTCATCCACTGCTGGTTCCTAAAAAATTCCCAATCCTCTGGCCTCCCACTAGTTTTCACCACTTTGTATGCCTTAGTTTTTGATTGGATACCCTCTTTGACCACCTTTGTTAGCCATGGGTGGTTCATCCTTCTCATCGACTCGTCTGACATGAATGTCCCTGTATTTCCACAATCTGAAACATAGCAAGAAAGAGGAACCAAGCAGAGGCACAGTAGTGACAACAGGAAAGGAGAGAGAATCAAAAGCTTCTTGTGGAGGCGTTCAGCCACACAATTCCACACATGAAGAATTTTTGTCTGCATCTGCAGCAAAACAGTAAACAGGCAGTCAACTCAGATTATTCTTGCGCACCACCTCGTGGTTAAACAAAGAAGTACTGGTAGTGGCTGTGGGTCTGGGAGTAACAGCTGCATAGAAACATGTAAAATAGCACGGGCAAGGAGAAAAAAACCAAATGTAACACATACACAATACTTCAGTGGAGTATTATCTTACCCAGAGCAATAATTATTTTATTGAAAAATGAGGTGGGGAAAGAAAGAAGCCGAAAGTAACATTTTCCATTCACGCATTCAGCTATGCACCGTCACCAAAGTGAATGGAAATAAGAAAAGCTTTCTGAAGATCAGTGTGAAAATGCTTAGGTACAGTTACAGAAACTCTCCTACAAATAGCATGTACCATGTTAAAACTCAAATATCAAAACTTATGTTGTTGTCTCCTTTATAACACCTTTACATGAATAATCTGCAGTAACATAGCTTTAATTGACCATCACTTACTGCATGTATGCATAAATACCTCACAATGCTGGGATGGTGTTTCCTTCCAAATAGATGCTCTTAGGTGATCCATTACAAATAGAAGATAATTTTCAATATGGGTGATTACTGCAGCTAACAAAATATAATAAATTCCAGAATTCCCTAAGATTGTGCAAAGAATTACATATATTACGTATTTCCCCCCCTCCAACTGAGATACAATCAGAAACCATGCACTTTGGGAGAACCTGAGGAGGGTTGGATTCAGATTATACTGGTCATTTGGCTTTATGACAAAGGCAGTTATCAGTTGAAAATGCACAAATCTGAACTCAGAATTACAACCGAGGATAAAAGCTTTACATTGATGTGTGACTCAATAGACATTGAACTTTACATTCACACACACACCAAAGTCACAACTACTTTAACCAGTGACTTCTACTTACCATCCATTTCTACCAGGAGCTGATTTAGAGTGTTCTCTTGCTCACTCTGTCCTCCAAAGTTACCTCTACCCCTTTTCCTTCCAACTGCATCAATCTCATCAATGAAAAGGATACAAGGAGCATTTTTCCGAGCCATCACAAACAGGTCTCTCACCTGGAAGACAGACAGGCTACTTGAGATGTGTACATGGTATAAATTTACTGAAATCAGGCTGGCTGGCTTTTATCAATTTATAGAAAGGAAGAAGAAAAATTTGCATTTATATAATACTTTTGACAACCTCAAGTTGTCCCAAAGCCCTCTACAGCCAATCATGTAGGTTCATCACAGAATCATAAAAACTACAGCACAGGAGGAGACTATTAAGTTGTGTATTTTTAGGGGATGAAAATGAGGAAATGTGGCAAATTAAGGTGATCTCTCTCTGTTGTTAATAAGACAATATTAATCCGAAACAAAAACAGAATTACCTGGAAAAACTCAGCAGGTCTGGCAGCATCGGCAGAGAAAAGAGTTGACGTTTCGAGTCCTCATGACCCTTCAAATCCGAATATTAATCTGAATGCTAACATTTTCTGAGCACAAAGGATAAAAGGTGCTAATTGGAGGCTCTCTTCCCCTTTTCTCTGACTTCTGCCTCTCATCTGACCACTGCCACTAATTCAAAGCTTTTCGTCGACAGAACACCGGTAATAGACAATTGTAAGCGGCAGAACGCATGCCACCAATGCTGGAGCAATTCAAATCGGATTAAAAGCTAATTACAATGTAGGTTTCAACGGAACTTGCACCTCATATACCAAATTTAATAGATATGTTGCACAGAAGCACTCAGTCTGAAATATGTGCCAGAGAGCAATCATTTAGCTACATATACTGACACAAATCAGGATTTTTCACCTGGAAGTCTTTGATTTAGACCCCACAACCCTTCAAACATATGAGGCTATCCAGCATAATTTATCTGCATCTGCATGGACCAGAAACATCTCTTACAGCAGTTGTACTAAAAACCTATATTCAGATGATTGTCAGTCAGCTTTGGGAATCAGGTAATGACTTCAGATTTAAATCAATAGATGATAGTAATATAATTAATCTGCTTGTTCAAAACCAAACATGTAAATCAGATCTCATCTGAATATTAAAAGAAATTTGTCAATCTATCATGTGACGATGGAACTCAAGACGAGTAACGTACCTTAGGTCCTCACCCAAATCAAAAGTAAAAATCAGAGGAGGGGGAAAAAATCATTGGACAACCAAACAGAAAGTGGAGTAAATATATAATTGGTTATATTAATGGTTCTGCATGCAGTTTTTGTCAGGTTAAGCTCATCAGAAAGAAGAGTTTATCCTTCAACAAATTAACCCAAACCTGGAAAGGTAGCATAGAAGCATGACTAACTAATGTTTAAACAGGATATCCTTGTGTTTTCTTTTGAAAATACTGCTTTGACTACTGATATTCTGTAAAGTTTGGGGAAATAAATGGGGAAAAATTGACAACTGCAGATTCTACACCACAAAAGGAACCTTGCTAATTTATATATAATATAAAAACAAAAAATGCTGGAAAAACTCAGCAGGTCTGGCAGCATCTGTGGAGCGAGAAACAGATTTAACGCCATGCTAACAAGCTGCTAACTCGATAGAGGTAGCCTCAACAGAAAATAGATGACAGATTGCAGCAGGCTAAACAGCAAGACTAACATCAGAGATTCAAAAACAAATAGCAACAATTCATAGTTTCATCACCAGTTTCATATTGGTGACATTCAAAACTAGTAATAGCTGTACTTAAATATAGCCTTTTTCCTTAACATATATGCAATTCTACACCTTAGCCACGTGGACTGTGTGGAAGCTGAAATCCAATTTCCCTGCCAAAAATATTGCATTGATTTATTTGGCATGGCATAGGAGCATCAGGAAGTCAGTACTAGATATTATCTTCTGAGTCTGAAGTTCAAATACAGCTGTGATTTCTTTTTAAAGATCCAACAGTAAAATAAAAGTAAAGGGTTCAAATTCACAGCACAGCAATTCACAAAATGTATTTTTGGCAACTGCCTTTAGGTATTATATGGCTAGTGAAGGCAGTGGAATGCATGGGAACTGGCACAGTTGTTGCCGATCTTTTAGTGGAGCTGCAGCAGAGTGCAAGAAGCTTTACTCTATCAATGGTTCACACTACACCTGATTTGGGATTGCCTTATGCAAAAACTAGAAGGTGAGCACCATGACCATCAATACAACCCCTCACTCTAAGTAAGACAAAAATGCATCAAAGATAGAGGCAGACTTGAAGCCAGCTATATACTGTTTAAATGAAAAGGTAAAGAGCTTACCTCATACCATTCATGTGTTGTTTAGTAAGTCAAAACCTCGAAGATTGATCTTAAAGGAAGAGACTGCTCTGGAACCCAATATACCATCAACAGGTCTGGTCACTGAGTAAGTGCAAATGCAGAATGATGATTTCCTGGTCAATAATTGGTTGGGAGGTAGAAGGCAGAGAGCAGGCATATAGGGAATATAGTCCAATTAGGTGGATGTGACAAGTAGTGTTCCCCAGGGATCTATACTGGGCTACAGCTTTTCATCATACCCATTAATGACTTGGATGAAGTAATAAGAGAGTTCTACATCCAAGTTTGCAGGTGACATTAAGATAGGAGGCACAATTAGTTTAGATGAGAACAAGAAATTATTAAGGGACAGGTTGAGTCAGTGGGCAAAACTGTGGCACAGATCAATGTGGGGAAGTGTGAAGTAATCCACTTTTGATCCAAGAAAGCAAATTGGAATATTTTATGAATGAGTTGAATTCTTAAGCTTCAGTCTTCATGGTAAAAGATACTAATAGCATTCCAAAAATACTAAATAATCAAGGGGCAAAAGTCGGGGGAGGAAATAAATACAATAACTAACACTAGACAAAAAGTACTAGGGAAACTAATGGGGCTAAAGGCCGATAAGTCCTCCGGACCTGATGCGTTGCATCCTAAGATATTAAAGGAAGTAGCTAAAGAGATAGTGGATACGCTGGTAGTAATCTTCCAAGAATCCTTAGATTCTGGAAAAGTCTCAGAGGACTGGAGAACGGCCAATGTAACACCCTTATTTGAAAAGGGAGGGAGACAAAAAACAGTCACTATAGGCCAGTTAGCTTAACATTTGTCATTGGGAAAATGCTGGAGTCTATTATAAAGGATATAATAGCACAGCATTTTGGAAATACATAAGCTAATCAAACAGAGTCAGCATGGCTCCACGAAGGGAAAATCATGCCTACAAATTTATTAGAATTCTTTGAGGGGGTAACAAGCAGGATAGATAAGGAGGAACCAGCAGATGTTATATATTTGCATTTCCAAAAGGCGTTCAATAAGGTACTGCACAAAAGGCTACTTAATAAGATAAGGGCCCATAGTGTTGAGGGTAGTATATTAGCATGGATAGAGGATTGGCTAACTAACAGAAGACAGAGAGTTGGGATAAGGGGGGCATTTTCGCGATAGCAACCTGTAACTAGTGGAGTGCCACAGGGATCAGTGCTGGGGCCTCAATTATTTACCATATATATTAATGACTTAGATGAGGGAAGTGAATGTACTATCGCCAAGTTTGCGGATGAGACAAAAATAGGCAGGAAGGCAAGTGGTGAGGATGACACAAGGAGTTTACAAAGGGATTTAGACACGTTAAGTGAGCGGGCAAAAACTTGGCAGATGGAATATAATGTGTGAAAATGTGAGGTTATGCACTTTGTTAGGAGGAATAGAGGAGCTGAATATTAGTTAAATGGAGAAAAACTGCAGAAGGCTACAGCGCAGGGGGATCTGGGAGCCCTTGTGCACGGATCCCAAAAAGCTGACACACAAGTTCAACAGGTAAGAGGGAAGGCAAATGGAATGTTGGCCTTTATTTCAAAGGGAGTGGGATATAAAAATAGGGAAGTCTTGCTAAAACTAAATAAGGCACTAGTTAGACCACATCTAGAATACTATGAACAATTTTGGTCCTCTCATTTAAGGACAGATATACTGGTATTGGAGGCAGTCCAGAGAAGGTTCACTAGGTTGATCCCAGGGATGAAGGGATTTTCTTATGAGGAGAGGTTGAGTAGGTTGGGCCTGTACTCATTGGAGTTTAGAAGAATGAGAGGTCACCTTATTGAAACATATAAGATTCTGAGGGGGCTTGACAGGGGAGATGCTGAGAGGTTGTTTCCCCTTGTGGGAGAGTCTCGGACCAAAGGGCATAATCTGAGAGTAAGAAGGTGCCCATTTAAAACAGATGAGGAGGAATTTCTTCTCTCAGAGGGTAGTCAATTTGTGGAATTCTTTACCGCAGAGGCTGGGTCATTAAGTATATTCAAGGCTGAGATAGACAGATTTTTAATCAGGAAGGGATTCAAGGGTTATGGGGACAAGGCAGGAAAGTGGAGTTGAGGATTATCAGATCAGCCATGATCTCATTGAATGGCAGAGCAGACTTGATGGGCCGAATTGCCTACTTCTGCTCCTACATCTTATGGTCTATAGAATGGAGAGAAACGAGAAGCTGTTGAGGAGCAAAGGGATTTGGATGTCCAGATAGTCAAATCACTAAAAGGCAATGCATACATTCAAAAGGAATGGAACGTTAGCTTTTTTCTAAGAGGGCTGCAATACAAAAGGGGAAGTTACATTTCAGAACCCATCTGAAGTAGCACTTTTTGCTTCAGGTACTGCACCTCAGGAAGGATATATTGGCCTTGTTGAGTGTAAAACACAAACTCACCAGAATGATATGGTGCTGAAGCGGCTAAATTAAGAGGACAGGATTGCATAAACTTGGTTTACATTACCTTCAGTTTAGGAGGTGATGGGCAATCTAGATGGCTCAGAAAATCTAGATGTAGAATCAGTCTAGGTGGAGCAAAGAAGCAACAAGGGGTGGAAAACTTTAGTGGGAGTTGTCTATAGGCCTCCAAACAGTAGTAAGGTAAACAGGAAATTAGAGATGCTTATAACAAGGGTGCTACAGTAATCTTGGATGACCTTAAGCTACACATAGATTGGATAAGCCAAATTAGCAATAATACTGTGGCTGATGAATTTCTGGAGCGTGTACGAGATTTTTTTTTAGACCAGTACGTTGATGAACCAACTAGGGAACAGGCTATCCTAGTTTTGGTTTTGCACAATGAGAAGGGATTCATTAATAATCTTGCTGTGCGGGGTCCTTTAGGGAACAATGACCATAACATGACAGAATTCTTCTGGAAAGCGAAGTAGTCTGATCTGAAATTTGGGTCCGAAATCTAAACAAAGGAAACCGCGAAGATATGAGGCATGAGTTGGCTAAGATAGATTGGGAACTTCGTTAAAAGGCATGACGACAGATAGGCAATGGCTAATATTTAAGGAATGAATGTATGCATTGCAACAGTTACATTCCTTTCTGGCACAAAAACACATCAAGAAAAGCAGCCCAACCATGGCTAACAAAAGAACTTAACAATACTATTAGATCCAAAGAAGAGTCATATAAAATTGCCAGAAAAAGTAGCAAACCTGAGGATTGGGAGCAGTTTAGAATTCAGCAAAGGAGAACCAAGAGATTGATTAAGAGGGAAAAATAGAGTATGAGAATAAACTTGCAAGGAACATAAAAGAGGACTGTAAAAGCTTCTGTAAGTATGTAAGAAGAAAAAGATTGGTAAAGACAAATGTGGGTCACTTACAGTCTGAAACAGGAGAATTTATAATAGAAAACAAGGAAATGACAGAGCAATTAAAGAACTACTTTAGTTTTGTCTTCAGGGAGGAAGACACAAATAACTACCCAGAAATGCTAGGGAATCGAGGGTCTGGTAAGGAGGAATTGAAGGAAAGTAGTATTACTATAAAAACAATGCCAGAGAAATTAGTGAGACTAAAAGCTGGTAAATCCCCAGGTCCCAGGGTACTAAAGGAGGTGGCCATGGAAATAGAGGATGTGTTGGTTGCCATCTTACAAAATTCTGTAGATTCTGGAGCTGTCCCAGCAAATTGGAGGGTGGCAAATATAACCCCACTATTTAAAAAAAGAGTGAGGGAGAAAGCAGCGAATTACAGACCAGTTAGCCTAACATCAGTAGTAGGGAAAATGCTAGCATCCGTTATAAAGGATGTGATAACAAGATACTTAGAAAACATCAATGAGGTTAGACAAAGTCAACATGGATTTCTGAAAGGGAAATCATGTTTGACAAACCTAGTGGAGTTTTTTTGAGGACGTAAGTCGCAAAATAGATAAGAGAGAACCAGTGGATGTGATCTATTTGATTTTCAGAAAGCTTTTGGTAAAGCCCCACATAAGAGGTTAGTGTGAAAAATTAAAGTACGTGGGTTTGGGGGTAATATATTGGCATGGATTGGGAATTGGTTAGCAGGCAGGAAATAGAGTAGGAATAAATGGGTCTTTTTCGGAATGGCAAGCGGTGACTAGTGGGGTACAACAGGGATCAGTGCTTGGGCCCCAGCTAGGGAACCAAATGTAATATTTCCAATAATATATCTACACCTCCATCCCCCACCAGGATGGTCTGAGGGCTCTCCGCTTCTTCCTTGAACAGAGGCCCGAGCAATCCCCATCCACCACCACTCTCCTCTGTCTGCCTGAACTTGTTCGCTCATTGAACAATTTCTCCTTAAATCTGTCTCACTTCCTCCAAATAAAAGATGTGGCTATGGGTACCCACATGGGCCCCAGTTATGCCTGTCTCTTTATGGGGTATATGGAACATTCCTTGTTCTAGTCCTACTCAGGCACCCTCCCACAACTCTTTTTTTTGGTACATCAATGACTGTTTCAGTGTTGCTTCATGCTCTCATCTGGACCTGGAAAAATTAATCAATTTTGCTTCCAATTTCCACCCCTCCATCACCTTCACATAGTCCATATCTGACACTTCCCTCCCCTTCCTTGACCCCTGTACCTCAATTTCTGGTGACAAACTGTCCACCAATATTCACTACAAGCTCACTGAATCCCACAGCTACCTCGACTACAGCTCCTCACACCCCACTTCCTGTAAGGACTCCATTCCATTTTCAGTTCCTTCGCCATCTGTTTCGATGATGCCACTTTCCAAAACGGCACTTCTGACATGTCTTCCTTCTTCCTTAACTGAGGTTTTCCATTCGCTGTGGTTGACAGGGCCCTCAACCATGTCTGACCCATCTCCCGTGCCTCTGCTCTCACACCTTCCTCTCCCTTGCAGAACTACGATAGGGTCCACCTTGCCCTCTCTTTTCACCCCACCAACCTCTGCGTTCAAAGGATCATCATCCGCCATTTCCAGCATGATGCCACCACCAAACACATCTTCCTCTCACTCACCCTTACCCCCCCGGTCAGCATTCCATAGAGATTGCTCCCTCCGGGACACCCTGGTCCACTCCTCCATCACCCCCAACACCTCATCCCCCTCATCATCCTTCCTATGGAATCGCAGAAGGTGCAACAACTACCCCTTTTCCTCCTCCCTCCTCACCGTCCAAGGGCCCAAATATTCCTTTCAGGTGAAGCCATGCTACACTTGTACCTCCTTCAATTTGGTCTACTGCATTCATTGCTCCCAATGCAGTCTCCTCTACACTGGAGAAACCAAACGCAGACTGGGTGACCACTTTGCGGAACACCTTCAGTTTGTCCGTAAGCATGACCCAGAGCTTCCTGTCACTTGCCGTTTCAACACCTCATGCTGCTCTCATGCCCACATGTCCGTCCTTGGCCTGCTGCAACGTTTCAGTGAAGCCCAACACAAACTGCAGGTACAGCACCTCATTTTCCGACTAGGCACTTTACAACTTAACGGATTTAACATTGAATTCAACAACTTCAGACCATGAACTCGCTCCTCCATCCTCACCCCCTTTTTTAATCCCCTTTTTTCAATATTCATTTTCATTTTTATTTTTTATCCATTTATTTTTATTTATTTTCATTTTTATTAATTGGTTATCCCCACCTTTTATCTTATTTTCAATCTTTTTTCCCCACAACAGTCCCCTCCCCCCACGCCACCCCCACAAGGACCATCTGTCACTTGCTCATGTTGTTCTTTCCAGAGTGCTTACCCTTGTCCTATTATCACATTCTGCTTTCTGACCTTAATGCCATCATCAGCACCTCCTTTAGCCATTACCACT
Organism: Carcharodon carcharias; assembly: GCF_017639515.1. Classification (NCBI taxonomy): domain Eukaryota; kingdom Metazoa; phylum Chordata; class Chondrichthyes; order Lamniformes; family Lamnidae; genus Carcharodon; species Carcharodon carcharias. Next base: position 175,550,749 of record NC_054472.1, read on the forward strand.
ATTATTAACACTCCTTTGTCCTTTTGTCCATGACATCTCTGGCAATCTCTCCTTTGCCTCCAACTATCACTGGCCTTCTATCCAACTTCACCTGCTCCACTCCCTTAAATTATATAAATTTCATCACATCATTACTCTTTCTTTAGCTCTGAAGAGTCACATGGACTCGAAACGTTAACTGTTTTTTTTTCTTTCCACTGATGCTGTTAGACCTGCTGAGTTTTTCTAGCATTTTCTGTTCTTGTAACATTGCTAAATTTGCTGACAACATGAAACTTAACGGAATGTGAGCAGTGAGGAGGATGTTAGGAGGCTTCAAGGTGAGTGAAACAAGTTGAGTGAGTAGGCAAATACATGGCAGAATCAGTATAACGAGGTTAAGTGCAAAGTTATCCACTTTGGTAGGAAAAACGGAATGGCAGAGTATTATTTAAATGATAATAGATTGGGAAATGTTGATGTACAAAGGGACCTGGGTGTCCTTGAACACCAATCACTGAAAGCAAGCATGCAGGTACAACAAGCAGTTAAGAAGGCAAATGCTATGTTGGCCTTAATTGCAACAGGACTGGAATACAGGAGCAAGGATGTTTTACTGCAGCTATACAGGGCCTTGGTGAGACCACACCTGGAGTATTGTGTGCAGTTTTGGTCTCCTTACCTAAGAAAGGATATACTTGCCATAGAAGGAGTTCAGTGAAGGTTCACCAGACTGATTCTTGGGATGGCAGGATTGTCATATGAGGAGAGATTGGGCTGACTAGGCCTGTATTCACTGGAGTTTAAAAAATGAGAAGGGATCTCATTGAAACGTATAAAGTTCTGACAGGGCTGGACAGACTGGATGCAGGGATGATGTTTCCTCTGGCTTGGGAGTTTAGAACAAAGGGTCACAATTTGAGGGTACGGGGTAGGCCATTTAGGACATTTAGATGTGGGGAAACTTCTTCACTCAGAGGATGGTGAACCTGTAGAATTCTCTACCACGAAGGCTGTGGAGGCCAAGTCACTGAATATATTTAAGGAGGAAATAGTGTCTAAAAGTGTCAAGGGGTATGGGGAGAGAGTGGGAGGACGGCATTGAGATAGAGGATCAGCCATGATCATATTGAATAGCGAAGTCGGCTTGAAGGGCTAAATGACCTACTCCTGCTCCTACTTTCTATGCTTCAATCAAGGTGTTTAAAATTCTAAAAGTATTCAATTCTTGTTGTGAGGAATCCAGAACAAGGGGACACAATTTTAAAATTTTGGAATGAAATCAAGAATCATTTTTCCAACACAGAGGGTAGTGGTAACCTGCAATTCTCTTGCCTAAAGACTGTGAATGCTGGATCAATTGACATTTTCACTGAAATTGAGAGACTTTTGCTAGATAAAATACATAAAAGGTGACATGGATTGAGGTTGGTAAAGGTTGGGATACACATTGACCTTAAACAGATCTAGCTGTAAAACAGGCTTGAGGGGCTGAATGACTTGGTCTTGTTTGTTTTTATAAAGCAATATTGGCCAAGCTCTGATGCAAAACTCAATTAGTATTGTTTAAGAGAGCAAATCTACTATCTTTCTGGTTTCTTTGGGCTACAGAGTAACCTCCCACTATAATTATCTTCATATTTAGGCTTGTTTGTGGTAAAACGTCAAGGGGCGATTGTATCTTCATTGTAAATGATCTATTTGTTCTTTTTTCATTTGTTCACTAGATGTGGGTGTCGTTAGCTAGGCCAGCATTTATTGCACATCCCTAATTGCCGTTGAGAAGGTGCTGGTGAGCTGCTTTCTTGAGCCGCTGCAGCCCATGTGGTGTGGGTACCCAAAGTGCTGTTAGGGAGGGAGTTCAAGGATTTTGACTCGACAACAGTGAAGAAATGATATATTTCCAAGTCAGGATGGTGAATGGCTTGGAGGGGAACTTCCAGCTGGTGGTGTTCCCATCTATATGCTGCCCTTGACAAAAACAAAAATACCTGGAAAAACTCAGCAGGTCTGGCAGCATCTGTGGAGAGGAACAGAGTTAACATTTCGAGTCCGTATGACTCTTCAACAGAACTAAGTAAAAATAGAAAAGAGGTCAAATATAAGCTGGTTTTGGGGGGGGGGGGCGGTGGGGGCTGCAGGTAGAGCTGGATAGAGGGCCAGTGTTAGGTGAAGATAGCCAAAAGATGTCATAGACAAAAGGACAAAGAGGTGTTGAAGGTGATGATATTTTCCAAGGAATGTGCTAATAAGTGACATTAAGGGTAGAAAGCAGGACAAGCAAGTTACAGATAGCCCTAGTGAGGGTGGGGTGGAGGGAAGGGATCGAAATAGGCTAAAAGGTAGAGATTAAACAATGAATGGAAAAACATTTAAAAATAATGGAAATAGGTGGGAAAAGAAAAATCTATATAAATTATTGGGGGAAATAAAAAGGGGGGGATCGGAAAGGCAGTGGGGATGGAGGAGAGAGTTCATGATCTAAAATTGTTGATGCTGCCCTTGTCGTTCTAGATGGTAGCAGTTGTGGGTTTGGAAGGTGCTGTCTAAGGAGCCTTGTTGAGTTCCTGCAATGCATCTTGTAGAGGGTACTTTGCTGCTGCTGTGTGTCTGTGGTAGAGGGAGTGAACTATTTATGGACGGGGTGCCAATCAAGCAGGCTGCTTTGTCCTGGATGGTGTCAAGCTTTTTGAGTAGTGTTGGAGATGCACTCATTCAGGCAAGTGGAGAGTGCTCCATCACACTCCTAACTTATGACTTGTAGATGGTAGATAGGCTTCGGGGAGTCAGGAAGTGAGTTACTCGCTGCAGAATTCCTAGCCTCAAACCCGCTTTTATAGCCACAGTATTTATATGGCTTGTCCAGTTCAGTTTCTGGTCAATGGTAAGCCCAGGATGTTGACAGTGGGGGATTCAGTGATGGCAATACCATTGAATGTCAAAGGGCGATGGTTAGATTCTCTCTTGTTGGAGATGGCCATTGCCTGGCATTTGTGTGGCACGAATGTTACTTGCCACTTGTCAGTCCAAGCCTGGATACTGTCCAGGTCTTGCTGCATGGGGACATGGGCTGCTTCAGTTTCTGAAGAAGCGCGAATTGTGCTGAACATTGTGCAGTCATCAGTGAACACCCCCACTTCTGACCTTATGATGGGAGGAAGGTCATCGCTTCAGGATGGGAATGACTTTCTCCTGAAGACCTCCTTTATTCAGTTCCTTCCAGAATATGCAAAATGGTATCCATAAGAGACCATCAAATTACTTAGAAGAGTTTGAAATTCACACTAAATAACAGAAGACTTACCCTAGCAGGACCCACACCAACAAACATTTCCAAGAATTCAGATCCATTAACTGTGATGAATGGAACATTGGCCTCTCCTGCAGTAGCCTTGGCTAGCAAAGTTTTTCCAGTGCCCGGAGGACCCGTAAGAATAGCTCCCTGTAAAAACAATTCACTTTATACCATGCTTAGAGAAGTTCGTCAATTCATTTATAGGTACAGTGCAAAATACAGCTGTGATCCAAAAAAGCAAATAACGTGGGACTTTATGTAGATCATTATCTTTCACATATGTGCCATTTATTACCTAACCCAACGCTGGTCTAATTTGACTATTAGTTAACTGAATACAACACCAAAGGTGCTCCTTCAAACAATGATTATAAATTGGTCTAATATTTTATGCTCAATAACCTACTCTATCTTCTCAATCAATAATCAGAAATAAAATCTTTTAAAAAATAGGATGGGAAACTGAACCAACACAGGACATTGGCTCAGTGCCACTGAGAATATTGCATACAGTTCTTATGACAGGATGGGCATCATAGTACTGGAGGAATTGCTCCATAAAGATACCTGTTTGATACCTGATGTCAAACATCGGAGTGAAAAAGAGTGACAATGGAAACTATGCTTACTTACATTAGATGAAATGCAAGCAGAGATCTTATTTAGGTATTCAAAATCCTTAAGAATATCAACAAGTTGAACCCTGAGAAATGGTTCACCATGGCCCCAAGGATGATGAGAAAGCATGGGATGAAACACAGGAAAGGGATGGTCCATGAAGGTGATTAATGCTGGCAACAGTCAATGTTCAAAGTTGGAAAGATATTTGGCTAGTTAAATCAATCAAGCCCTATAGGTAGTGAACTGTGCACCCCCCCTTTTTTAAACTATGCTTAATTAAGTTTATAAGATTGTTATATTTTGAGACTACTTCTGTAATATAAAATGGACAGGGTCATGTGACTTGCTCCGAATTCTGCCCAACAATAAGTCTGGGTGGCTTGCTGCTATGAGGTCAAGGGGGAGGCCAGGTTGACTTACTGGGAAGAAGGTGCAAGATGTTCACAGTTGTAGACAATGGCAAGTGCAATTGTGCTGGCTGTAGGTAGACTGTTGGCCTCCAGGATGGAAATCTCTGCCCTAAGTGCGGTGCTGGGCAGGAAATTCCAGCTGGGAGGTAGGGCAGATTTTCACACCAGATCTTCTGCTTTTCAGCTCATTAATTATGCATCAGCGAGGAGCTTGTCGGATCTCACAATGGAGCTGGCAGTGATTCGTCCACCTCATCATTACCTCATGGGGTCGAAGGTCCTGGCACCATATTTAAAAGGCTCCCCCATACACATTCACTTACTGTGGGCCAGGATTTCGGCTAAACTTCTACATTAGCACACTATCCAAATGTGCAAAACCCCCTACTTCAGCAAGGCCTCTCTGATAATTCTCCTCCAGGCCCTAGGGGAAAGGCAGGAAGACCCTCTTTCTGAGGGGCAGAAACAGGCAGTCCATCCACCTGACCACAGTGGCCTGGAAAGAGGTTGTCAAGGAGGTCAGCGCCCATGGCCACCAAAAAAGGATAGCCCTGCAGTGCAGGAAAAGGATAAATGATCTGATGCGCTTCGCTAGAGTAAGTGAACCTCCCCTCACTGCAAACTCACACTCATAAGGGCATCAGAGTCCACAAGAATGTCACATACGATCAGGAGATGGGGAGGCAGCATTGTATGTTGTCTGCCAGCCGCTTTAAGATCCCCATCTCACGTCAGGTCCTGCACAAATGGTGTCTTCATACCTTACTGGGGAAAGCTCAGCGTACACAGCAAGCATGCATGCTTCTGAATTGCTCTTTCATCCACAATGTTCACAGTCAATCCACCTGTCTTTATCCAGAACAAGCTCACTTATAATCAGAGGAAGAGATCAAAGACCGGAGGACCTGGAGTTGAGGACACTCTTCCCTCCAGGAACAGGCCGCAGTGCTGGCTGGAGAGGATAGGAATCGGTCCTGCACAGAAGGAAAAATCAGCCTCCCCCCAGCAAGCTAGTGAGGATCCATCCAGTATAATTTAGCTACAAGCAGACAATGACTGTGAGTGGCCTATAGTGTAGGAGCCTGCCTAGTTGATCACTAATTATTTCTTTTCTCTATTCCAGCCACCAGCAAGAAAAGGCAAAGGGCGTCGTCCTCCTGACAACTCAGACCAACCCCAGGCCATGTCAGATGAGGAGGCAGACCTTCCATCTGATGAAGAACCTTCACTGCATTCACCTCCATCAGCTCACACACACCTTGAGGTGGGACCTTGTTATACAGTAGGGTCAGGTTCACAATCTGGTGATCACCTCATGGAAATGCATCCACACTGGCAGAGACAGTAGCAGCCGAGGTCTTTGACACGCAGAGGACTGCTGGAGACCAGGCCCCTGCAGAGTCCGAATCCAATGATGAATCTCTGCAAATAGTCCTAAGAGAAATGTTGAAGATGCAAAGACAGGGAAACATAAGGCAGTATTGTCAGAGGCCATCCACAGACTGGAAGAAAGGGTGAATGAGTCCCTCCACATTCTGTCTGATGTCATGGCTTTGGCATGTGAACGCATTGAAGTCTCCATGGGAAGAGTGGCAGCCGCCACCTTGGAGACACAAGTCCAGCAGAACGTACAGTCTCTGTTCGATTTGAGCTCCGACCAGCACTCCACCGCTCAAGCCATGGGCGCATTCCAGCAGTGTCTAGGCAAGAGGGGGACAGGGCACCTCAACCTCCCTCCAGGTGCCCCTTCTCATCAAATAGTCATGAAGGGCACTCAAAGGGAGGGGGTGTGTCAGACAGGCAACCTGGAGGCATCCACCCAGGAGTCTCCAAAGGTGCACTGCTGCTCCAAATCCTCTCTGCCTTAGGCCTCCAGAGGACCTCTGCCAAAGTCATTGCAGTCAACAGGTTGGCTACACTTAGGCGTAGTGATACAGTGAGGAAAGTTATGATGTTTTAAATGCACATTGATAGCAAGGGTGTTCATTCACTGCACTATTGTAAGTATATTTCGCTTTTATCCCTCCCCAAGTCTCAGGTATTGAATGGCTCATCGATGTGATGCAATGTGATTCAAGGTCACGCGCTCATTCAATGGTAACAAATGACGCCCCCCCAACACCTCCCCCCTCCCCAATTACCTCCCATCTTGTCCCTCAGATCCATGAAGTCTCACTCAATTTTATCATAGTCAATCATCTTTGGTTCCACATCAGCAAAATGAACAAAGCCACTTCCTACATGAGGATGATGGCTGAACAGTGCGCTTATAAGCCTTACATCTGAGGCTCACATTATGTCACCGCATGACAATTGTTCATGAAAGGTTAATTATTATACTGATGCTGCCGCACTGAAGTCTGTTTTTTGTGGATGCTATTATTTATCACAGCCTACAGAGTCTTTCCCCCACCCAAGTGCACTTTGCAGAGGCCTTTATGGCAGAGGTCTTGGTAAAAGTATTAGTAATTGTCAAGCACCATAGCCTTTCACACCTCCCTGCATTGTTATTTTGTCTCCGCTTTTAAGGCTGAACATTACTCCATTTTTAGTTCCCACTCTCCACATGCATGAAGCTGAGCTGTGGAAGTTAGATCCACTCGGTGACATCTGAAACGTTTGCCAGATGGGCACGAGCGTGCACTGTCAGTAGCATGTGCTCACCCTGATGAAGCTATCTAATTACCTCTGAGGGTCTTACTTTGCTCCTGAATGGCTGCCTAGTGTTGCTTGCCAGAATCCTTCTATGAGGTCACAGAATGCCAGTCGACATGGATTGCATTACATGACTGTGCAATCAGTGTCTCAGGGTTCATATCATGGGATTAACCTTAATGAGATGGACAATGTTGAGGTATGAAAGCAATGCTCCAGCATATCTCCTGAGTGCTCATCAGTACCTATGAAAGGATTAAGTTATCAGTGACTGCTGTGGCAAAACTGATTGGGCCACATCTCTCCCAGATGCCAAGGCAATGCAGGGTAGTATCTGTCAATAATTACACAAAGATCCTGCTATACCACTGTGTACAATGTCAACATAATTCGCAAGTTTGCATCCATGCTGCCATGTGAAAGATCACTGCATCCTGATATCAGATGGCATCCTGAGGCTCAATATCAAGATGCAGCCTCTGCATTAATCATGCATGTGAGCTGGCATTTGGAGAGATGTAGCTGTCCAGGTGTAGCTCAGTCTTCAGATGGTCAAGTGATAACTATTGACGGATGTTTTTCCTCCTAAAGCCGCCTTGGTAAGCTGCTGTCATACTGGCATGAGTGCATCAGTGTGTGCAATGGTGTTTCAACCAATTGACTTTTTCGCACCACGGTTGAATGGACTGCACTAAGTGTAATAAAAACAGAAAATGCTGGAAAGACTCAGCAGGTCTGACAGCATCTGTGGAGACAGAAATAGAGTTAACGTTTTGAGTCCGTGTCACTCTCCTTCAGAGCTCTGAAGAGTCATACGGACTCAACATTAATTCTGTTTCTCTCTCCAAAGATGCTGTCAGACCTGCTGAGTTTTTTCAGCATTTTCTGCTTTTATTTCAGATTTCCAGCATCCGCAGTATTTTGCTTTTATCTGTACTAAGTGTAGTTGCTTAAGTATGAGCGCTGGTGGAGTGTTTATCCCATTTCAGTGGCCTCATGCTCCCTAGGCTACTGAGCCTTCCAAAGATGACCCCATCGTTAGGGTTGAAGACGACTTATGTACACTTCCTCAGTTTTGAGACTGATGACCTTTCATGAGATGTCGAAGATGACAATGAAGGTCCAATTGTCTCCCCTGCATTGAAGTGTGTGGAAGCTGCACTAATATCAACTTGTCAGCACCTTATTCCTCCTGGAATCTTGTAGCTATTAGGGCCCTCAAAGGACTGTGGCACCTGCAGGTGACTCAAGATGTCATAGCAGTGAGAGCTCCCTGGTACCTGGCACAAACATGCATGATCTGCTTTCTGTGATCACGGATGAGCTGGATGTTTGACAGTGAAATCCATTTCTATTAGTGAATCTCTCAGGATGCTGCCAGTGAGCTCTCAAGGCCACACATGTACAGTAGATAGCACACTACATTTGCAGAAAGGCTGAGATCACAGCAAATCCCACAGCTTTGGCAGCCTGGTTTGCTTCACCATGCTGAACTGCACGTAATGGTGAGCTTTACTGAAAAGGGCATCAGTCTCCTCTTTAATGCATTCATGTGTTGCTGATTGTGAGATTCCACGGAGGTTCCCAGTGGAGTCCTAGAAGGATCTGCTGGCAGAATAGTTGCAGCGGTAACCTTAAGAGCAACGAGAGTTGGATAGTTGCTCATTCCATGCAGCAGGAGATCCTCACAGAGAATGTGGCAATTATGAACTACCACATCCCTAGACAAGTGAAAGCATCTGTGGCACTATCTTTCATTCATCTCAATGTACGAGCTGCATCTTCTGTACACCCTTGTTCGTGCCAAACATCTTTGTAGATTTGGCCCCTCCTCATCAACATCTGGGTCATTCTGGGGCCCCACTGGCTCTTGATCCTCCAGGTGATGGTTTTCCCTGAGCTGTGCCAAACGGCAACAGGCCTTTCTTTCCCTCATTCATGCCAAAGCTATCAAGCAGCGTTGCCTGCAACCTGCATTCTCAACTCCTCCTTTCTTCTGTGAACTGATACAATTGAGCAATCAACGTTAGTTCCAGCTGATTTGTCTTCCTCCTTATAAAAGGTAGCTATGCATTCTCCAGCCTTAACTTTCCCTTGGTCTGCACATTGCATACCAAGGCCACCCCTTGCAGGGTGATATCATCCTGAAGGACTACACAAGGCTGATCTTTCCCCTCAGGCATGAATGTACATTCACAACAAGGTTCATTAGGATCAAAATTCCTAGGAGCTACAGTCAGCCTTGTGTTGGCTGTCCTCTAGGGGCCTTTACAACAACAAGGATACCCAATCCTTGCACTTCTGTCCTGACTGCAAGCATGGTGCCTTGAATGCCATGATCAATGCACTGGGACGATGGAGGCTTGTAGGGGCCATGCTGCCTCTGCATAGCAGATGTGGCCATTGATTGTTGCATCCATTCTGTCATGCCTCTGTGAGGATCAGATGCCAATTAAGACCCTATGCAGCTCAGCACCTAAACTTAGTGAATTGTCACACCATTAGAAAAGGAGCCAAGTTCATTTATTCTGTATCAGGCCCTTGAGTCCAGCACTCAGCTGAGCCAAGGTCTCCAGGGTTTGAGCAAAACAGTTATAGGGCGCCCCTTCAATAGGCCCGAAATAGTTGTGCAGAACTCCTCCCACATACCTTGAGACTCCTTCCATATCATTTCATCAAGCTTGTTTTTCCAAATGCATCATTGATCACTGAAGGCAAACATGGTGCTGATTAGTGAGTGAGAGGAACTTCTAACCTACCCCATCACCAAACAAGTTCCTCCCATCCTTCTCCATAGTCACTGCCTAATTCACATTCCTCCTGTCAATATCCAACCTCCCTCCTGTTACACTTCACCCCATCATTGTTTATCTTGATATTCTTGTCCTCCCCCCGATCCCTTTAATGTCAAAGTCCCATGCCCTTTATCGGCCTAACCCCTTCCCTTCTCGAGATCACTTGCATTCTGACTTTCCAGGATCATCAGACCATGAGTCTATACAAAACCACCAATGACTTTTCAACTACCGACATACAGGATTGCAGATGCCTTCTCTGACTGTGACTGTGCCATTTGCCTATCATTACCATGCCTCTAAGCCCTAGGACCCAATTTCGTACATATGAACATACAAATCAGGGACAGGAATAGGCCACTTGGCCCCTCAAGCCTGCTCCACCATTCAATAAGATCATGGCTGATCTGATTTTAACCACAACTTCACAGTCCTGCCTACCCCAATAACTTTTCACCCCCCTTACTTATCAAGAATCTATCCACCTCAGCCTCAACCACATATTGAGGAAGAGAATTTCAAAATCTCAACACTCAAGAAATTTTTTTTCCCTCATCTCTGTATTAAATCGGCAACCCCCTTATCTTTAAACAGTGACGCCTAGTTCTAGATTTTCCCAAAAGAGAAAACATCCTTTCCACATCCACCCTGTCAAGTCCCCTCAGGATCTTATATGTTTCAATCAAGTCACCTCTTACTCTTCTAAACTCCAGTGGCTACAAGCCTAGCCTGTCCAGCCTTTCCTCATAAGACAACCCACCCATTCCAGGTATTAATCTAGTAAATCTTCCCTGAATTACCTACAATGCATTTACATCTTCGCTTAAATAAGGAGACCAATACTGTACACAGTACTTCAGATGTGGTCTCACCAATGCCCTATATAACTGAAGCATAACCTCCCTACTCCTGTATTTAATTTCACTTGCAATAAACGATAACATTCTATTAGCTTTGCTAATTACTTGCAGCACCTGCATACCAACCTTTTCCAATTCATGCATTAGGACACCCAGGTCCCTCTGCATCTCAGAGCTCTGCAATTTCTCACCATTTAGATAATATTTTTCTTTTTTATTCTTCCTGCCAAAATGGACAACCTCACATTTTCCCACATTATACTGAATTTGCCAGATCTTTGCCCACGCATCTAACCTATCTATATCCTTTTTTAGTCTCCTTATGTCCTTTTCACAACTTACTTTTCTACCTATCTTTGTGTCTTCAGCAAATTTAGCTACCATGCCTTCACTCCCCTCATCCAAATCATATAAATTATAAAGAGTTGAGGGCCCAGCACTGATCCCTGTGGCACACCATTCATCACATCCTGCCAACCAGAAAGTGTCCCATTTATGCCTACCGTTTCCTGTTAGTTAGTCAATCTTCTACCCATGCCTATACGTCACCCCTACACCATTAGCTTTTATTTTCTGCAATAAGCTTATCAAATGCCTCCTGGAAATCTAAGTACAGTACATACGTCGGTTCCCCTTTAACCACAACGCATGCAACTTCTTCAAAGAACTCCAATAAATTAGTTAAACATGATTTATCTTTCAAAAAACCATGTTGACTCTCCCTGATTACCTTGAATTTATCCAAGCGCCCTGTTATAACATCTTTAATAATAGCTCCTAACATTTTCCCTACGGCAGATATTAAGTTGACTGGCCCGTAGTTTCCTGCTTTCTGCCTCCATTACCTTAGCTATTTTCCAATCTAATGGAACCTTCCCTGGATCTAGTGAATTTTGGAAAATTTAAATCAACGCAACAACTATATCACTAGTCACTTCTTTTAAAACCCCAGGATGAAATTCATCAGGACCTGGGGACTTGTCAACCTGCAGCTCCAACAATTTTCTCAGTACCACTTCCCTGGTGATTGTAATTTTCTTAAGTTCCTCCCTCCCTTCCATTTTCTGATTTACAGGTATTCCTGGAATGTTACTTTTATCCTCTATAGTGAAGACCAATGTAAAATACCAGTTCAGTTCATTTGCCATCTCCTTATTTTACATTATTAATTCCCCAGTCTCACTTCCTATAGGACCAACGCTTACTTTTTTAATCCTTACTATGTCTTTCTAGCAAGCTTTCTATTGTACTCTATTTTTTCCCTCCTTACTAATCTTTTAGTCGTTCTTTGCCTTTTTTCATATGCTTTACCTTTAAGTTTGATACCATCGTTAATTTTTTTAGTTAACCACAGATGGTGGGTCCTCCCCTTGGAATATTTCTTTCTGATTGGGACGCATTTATTCTGTGTATACTGAGTAATCCCTATAAGTGTCTGCCATTGCATCTCTATTCACCTATCCCTTAACTTATATTGCCAATTCACTTTGGTTAGCTCTGCTTTCATAATTGATATTTAAGTTTAAGTTTAAAATACAAGTCTTAGACCCACTCCTCTCTCCCTCAAACTGAATGTAAAATTGAATCATCATATTATGATCACTGCTACCTAGTGGCACCTTCACTATGAGATCATTAATTAATCCTATCTTGTTGCACAATACCAGTTCTAGTGGAGCCCGCTCCCTGGTTGGCTCCAGAACATGATCTAAGAAACTATCCCGAATTCATCATCTATGCTACCTTTGCCCATCTGATTTTTCCAATCTATATGTAGATTAAAAGCCCCCATGATGATCGCTGTGCCTTTCTGATAAGTTTGCATTATTTTCTCTTTGATGCCCCATCCTACCATGTGATTACTGTTAGAGGGCCTGTACACCACTCCCACAGACGACTTCTTACCTTTATCCTTCTTCCTTTCTACCCAAACTGCTCCTATGTCCTGGTTTCCCTAACTTAGGTCACCCCTCTCTATTGTGCTAATGTCGTCTTTAATAAACAGGGCAACGCCTTCACCTTTTCCTAACTTTCCATCCTTCCAAAAAGTCACATACCCTTCAATATTCAGGTCCCAATCTATGCCAACCTGCAGCCATGTTTCCGTAATGGCTATCAGATCGTACTTATTTATTTCTATTTGAGCTATCAGTTTATCTGTTTTGTTTAGAGTGCTATGTGCATTCAGATGCAGAACCTTAAGTTTTGTCCTTTTATTATTTTTGTAATCTTTAGTTTTATCTGATTTACTCTTAGATTTGTACGCTCTGTCTTTTCCTGTCATGGACTGTTTTATCATTTCCCATATTGATATCTTCTTCTCTTACCTTGTCTCTACTCTTTGATGCACCACATCTTCCCACCTTTGATCCCTTGCCCCCAACTATTTAGTTTAAAACCCTCTCTACTTCCCTAGTTATGTGGTTCACAAGAACACAGCCCCCATTTTCCCCAGTACTGGTGCCAGTACCCCAAAAACCAGAACACACTTCTCCCAAACCAGTCTTTAAGCTATGCATTCATTTCAAATCTTATTTGTCCCATGCCATTTACATGCAGCTCAGGTAACAATCCAGTGTTATAATAACCTTTGAGATCCTGTTTCCTAATTAGGTGCCTAGCTCCTCATACAGAACCTCTTTCCTTGTTCTTTCTCATTCATTCATTCATTCATTCATGGGATGTGGACTTCGCTGATTAGGCCAGTATTTATTGCCCATCCCTAGTTGCCCTTGAGAAGGTGGTGGTGAGCTGCCTTCTTGAACTGCTGCAGTCCATCTGGTGTAGATACACCCACAGTGCTGTTAGGAAGGAGTTCCAGGATTTTGACCCAGCCACAGTGAAGGAACGGCAATATATTTCCAAGTCAGGATGGTATGTGGCTTGGAGGGGAACTTCCAGGTGGTGGTGTTCCCATCTATCTGCTGTACTTGTCCTTCTGGATGGTAGCGGTCGTGGGTTTGGAAAGTGCTGTCTAAGGAGCCTTGGTGAATTCCTGTCGTGCATCTTATAGGTGGTACACACTGCTGCTACTGTGCATCGGTGGTGGAGGGAGTTAATGTTTGTGGATGTGGTGCCAATCAAGCGGGCTCCTTTGTCCTGGACGGTGTGAAGCTTCTTGAGGGTTGTGGGAGCTGCACTCATTCAGGTAAGTGGAGAGTATTTCATCACACTCCTGATTTGTGCCTTGTAGACAGTGGACAGGCTCTGGGGAGTCAGGAGGTGAGTTATTCATTGCACAATTCTAGCCTCTGACCTGCTTTTGTAGCCACAGTATTTATATGGCTAGTCCAGTTCAGTTTCTGGTCAATGGTAACCCCCAGGATGTTGATAGTAGGGGATTCAGCGATGGTATTGCCACTGAACATCAAGGGGCGATGGTTGGATTCTCTCTTGTTAGAGATGGTCATTGCCTGACACTTGTGTGGCACGAATGTTACTTGCTACTTGTCGGCCCATGCCTGGATATTGTCCAGATCTTGCTGCATTTGGACATGGACTGCTTCAGTATCTGAGGAGTCACGAATGGTGTTGAACATTGTGCAATCATCAGCGAACATCCTCACTTCTGACCTTATAATTGAAGGAAGGTCATTGATGAAGCAGCTGAAGATGGTTGGGCCAAGGAACTGAGGAACTCCTGCCGTGATGTTCTGGAGCTGAGATGACTGACCTCCAACAACCACAGTCATCTTCTTTTGTGCTAGGTATGACTCCAACCAGTGGAGTGTTTACCCCCTGATTTCCATTGACTCCAGTTTTGCTAGGGCTCCTTGATGCCACACTCGGTCAAATGCAGCCTTGATTCCACAGCTGCAACATAACATCTGTCCTGCCATTGTTACTTATGTTTTTAGTTAATTTAATTACTTTCTTAAATAACTTCAAATAATTCTTATGTTTACTACAATTTACTGTGTTTATTAAATGCTAGTACCTCCTACAACTAAAAGTTATATGTTCCTAAATTACATAGATGTGTGTTTTAGGCAGTTATTTTAATTATATTATTTTATGTTAAAATATTAATTCTTTCTACTTGTTTATTTTTTATCTACTTATTTTAATTAACAAACCTTACTACTCTCAATGAGCTTTACTACTGTCAATACAAAAGCATTGGGCAGCATTTTCCCCGTCGGGTGGGGTTGTGCCGGAGTGGGCGGGTTCCCGATTGGGGGCGTGCCACCATTTTACATGGGCGAGCCAATTAAGGCCTGCCCAGCGTGACGTGAGCTAGGAAGCGCTATTCGCTCCCTGTGCGGGCGGTGGGGGGAGACACTCCCTGAGCCGGGAGCGCACTCTTTCATGCACGTGCGTGAAGAAACACATAGATCTCCCTGAGGCAAATTATTGCCTCAGGGAGATCAGTGTTACTTTTAAAAAGATAATAAATGATGAGAAAAATTTTCTTGACATGTCCTCTCCTGTGACACTGTCAATGAGCTGGGACACGGCAATTACTTTTATTAAAAATGTAGCACAAATTTTAAAACCCTCATGAAACCTCATCCCACCCGTGGACGAGGTTCCATGCTTTTTCTGAAGGCTGCCTGGGCTCTTCATTTGCCTGCCAACCTTAAGGTTGGACGGGCAGCATTCTTAACCACTTTAATTAGCTTAATAATGGCCTTAATAGGCCTTTGACAGTTCAGCGGGTGCGTAGCCGATGCAGCTGCACCCCTGCCAAACTGACAATCTAAATGACGCGTGGTGATGTCAGGACACCCGCCAATGTCACCGCACGTCAGTTTGTGTGTTGGCGAGCGGGTCCCACCCCCGCTTGCTGAAGGGAGAATTCTACCCATTATGAATAAACCCTTACAGTTACCAATAAATTGTACCAGTATTTGAAAGATAAACGAGCAAAATACTCAATAACCAATCACTTACTGGATTCCTTGTGACATCGAACTTTATTTTCTCCGAATGTTGGTCGGTCCACAAACTGGGACACACCACCTGCCAGCTCTTTAATCTCCCAGCTCACTGACAATGCCCTGCACACCAGACGGTGTATGACCTTCACTGCCCAGACAGGCCATCTCCCGCCCAAGACCAAGACATGCGTGCCAAACAGACCCCTCTAACATAGCTGGCACAGCCCCAGGACAGTGTTGAGTATGCTCTGAAAGCATGACCTCAGCCTCAGGACAGTCTCTGACTGCTCCATGGACAGCCTTATAACTCTTGCCCCAGGACAGTTTTACACTAGTCCACTCTGCTCCTTGATCACCCCCATCCCCCATCCTGCCTCTGTCTTCCCCCTTCCCTCCTGTGCTCCACCAACTGCTCCCCCAAGTCCTGCCTCCATCTTCTCCCTCCCCACTGGTATTGCCTCCCATGCCCAGCCTTGGAGCAGCTGGTGATACAAGTAACCAAAATCCTGCAGCAATGCTCTTAAAAGGTAGGCAAAACCAACATCTACATACCTCAAAGATGTTGATGAAGTGAAGCTTGTCAGGTGCACATCACTTATAAACAGACCATCCTAATTATCTGCTGGGGGGTGCTTAATTTGGAGGGGGAACTTAATCCTGGCAAGTTGGTCTTTTAATGAGCATTCATAAGATGCATATGAATGCAAATGTAGTTCCCAACACATCAGCAGAAAATTCGACCTGCCTTTAACTTGCCATCAAAATCAGGGAAACAAAATTCCAAACCAATGGCAGGAAACTGTCACCGTCCCCACGAATCCAGCCGCTGGCAGGAGTGGAAAATTCCGCCCTTGGTCTCCAAGTCTCACAGGGAGGTGATAGATCAGGTTTCATAAATTGTTGTACTTTAAGCTGTCCATTTAATTTCAAGATAGAATGGAGTTTGTGGTCTAGAAAGTAGTTAATTAGCATTTCTACCTGGATACAAGGTCCATATGATGCATGTTGCCATGAAAATGAGCTTTGGGAAGGGAAAAGTCAATAGAAAACCATGATAGAATCAGGTTGGGAATTTTCCAAGATGTCCCTGAAACAGACAGACATAGTCGGTCTATAGCCATCCGAGATGCAGAGAGCAAGAGATAGAGGCAGCTAATCCTGCACCTGCAGCAGAGAAAATGCTGACTTTACTGTGCACCATGCTGATTGAAGAAAGTGAGTTTGTGAGGATTTAATGGGGGCTGGAAGGTTAGCATAGCTTGGGCTAGAGGGAGGAGTCATAGGTGTAATCCTCACTGTAAAGTTCAGTTCTGGGATTAGAGGTTACCTGACAGGGAAGGGAAAGGAAAGCAAGCTATCGGGAGCTGAGAATAACTTTGGACTGATTCTGGGGGAATAAAGTGATCGCTTAAGGGAATGTGTAAAGAATATCCATGGCGTGGGGTTTTCAGTTGTGTTAAAAGCTAAATGGAGAATTTCTTTTCTGTAATTTAGAGTATGAGTAGCTTACCAAATGGGGTTTACATAATGTTGCTTTTAGTTAGCTTTTCTTTCTTTATTCTTTTATTTGTTGCCTATCCCTAATTGTCCTATGAGCTGAGTGGCTTGCTAGGCAATTATGAGTCAACCACACTGCTGTGGGTCTGTGGTCACATGTAGACCAGACCAGGTAAGGATGACAGATTTCCTTCCCTAAAGGGCATCAGTAAACTAGAGGATTCTTATAACAAATGATGATAGTTGCAGTGGTCACCATTACTGAGACTAGCTTTCAATTGCAGATTTATTAACTGAATTTAAATTCCACCAGCTGCTGAGGTGGGAATTGAACCCATGTTCCCAAAGCATTAGCCTAGGCCTCTGTGAGATTGCCACTACAGCATCGTCTCCCTTCTTTGTTAGAGGAAAAAAGTCTTAAACCTTGAAATCTTGTCCTGTGATCCTTTCAGTTGGTCGCTGGAAGTTAAAATTTTTTTTTTTTTTAAAAAGCTACCAATCTCTACAGGGATCCTAACAACTCAATGCAGACTCCTAGGAAAGATTGTTGATACAATCCAATTTAGCATTTCAACAGAAGGCTGTAGAGGATGATTGTTGGGGTTGGGGAGTCACAGAGACACCACAGATCACTTACCATTACTTTATTTCTAGTTAGCATCCAAGTGAACAAAGCTATTAACCTTAGATACCACACTGCCTGTTCACATTTAGAAAGACTAGGATATTAGCTTATTTTCCTCAAAGCTTTGGACAAACAGGGATCCTAATACAATAGTAAAATCTATAGCAATAAGTTAATAGCACTTTGCTTCACACCTTTATCATCTTGAAGTTGGATATTGATTAACAAGGCAACTCACCTTTGGAATTTTGGCTCCAAGTTCTTGGTACTGATTTGGATTCTTTAGAAAATTAACAAATTCCATTATTTCCAACTTCGCTTCCTCACATCCTGCCACATCCTTGAACTTTACATCAATTTCATCCTTGAGAACCTTTGCTGTTGTTTCGCCAACACTAAACAGTCCACCCATGCCACGTCCAGATCGGCCAACGCCTGCTGCTCCTCTTCTCAGGGTAAACAGCAGAAACCCAATGATCAGTATAGTAGGAAGCATACTCAGTAGGAATGAGCTAGAGAAGAATATAAATGATCTATTAAAATGAGAACATACAGATATGAGAATTCATTTATGCAAGAAATTGGAGTCCTAAAAAGAAAAGAATCAGCATTTCTGAAATTTGCAACAAATTACTTTGGAACATCAGCAATGCAAAGCAAAATACATCTGTGCAATCATATAAGAAGCGGATTCAATGTTTGACAGACATCACTATAAATAAAACAGTCCTTGCTTCAAATTGCAGGCATGTGCTCATGGCATTAGAATCAGAAGCCAATGATTACAAGTTCCAGCTACAGCCATCATGGACATATATATACGACGTTAGGATGGATCATTCTGCTACGGCTTATTTGGATTACAATTTGAACAAAAATGTTTACACATATTTATACAATGAGATAAATAGATGTTCAATAGTCTACAATTTTCATAAATCAAGTGAGTTTTTTTGGTGCAAGTATCATTAATTTGCAATTTTGGCATTTGCAAAGAACATGCAAATATTCAAAATACTGGAAATTCAATACTTTCTAAAAAGAAATATACCTGAAAAATTAATCAGTTATGATTTCCAGACTCAAATGTCATCATTCAGCCCATGACTATAACTGGCAAGCTGACAGATAGTTCTGGCATGTCAATGTTCGAAGCATTGCAGCAGACACAGATTCATGTCAACGATTTCCCAAAGGGAGCTCCCAATCTTGGGCACGTATCATAAGAATGTCTTATACCAGTTATGGAGCAATGTTGCTAAAAGCTAGGCAACAGATCCTCAATTGCCTTTTTAGCTGAGCGTGGCTCCAAAAAGGTAGGCTGTAGAAAATACCACAATTTACAACTTAACAAATATCTAGGAAGAACTCTTCTTTCTTTAGTTTATCACATACGCAAGACATCCATTCCAGAAAAGAAACTGAAGTTTGGATAGGAAAATATTACAAGACTATACAGCAGAAACTGCATGTTTTGCAATGAATGGATATGGCATCCAATTTGCAAGCATGCAAGACTTGCCATGTAAATCAAATTGTATCTCCTGAGATACAACGGTCAAACAATGGTGGAAATGTTATCCTAGAAAATTGCTGCAACTCTGTCAAATTGAAACTGAAAGTGCAATGTAAATCAAAAGTATATACAATTTGATAAAATATAAAATTAATTTCAGAACACCTCCATATCAGTGCAAGGTGGCAACATGGATGAAAGGCTGTGTGAGTGCAATGGTTTTGTTCCTGGACTGGCAATCCAAAGAATGTTAGTTCAAATCTCACCATAGCAGTTTGAGAACTTGAATTCAGTTTTTTTTAAAATCTGGAAATAAAAAGCTTTTCCTAATAAAATTGGCCATCAGATTGTTGGCAAAGTTCAACAGGTTTTACCAACATACTTTATGAAAGGAAATGTGCTGGCCATATCCAGGGCAGCCTATATGTAACTCCGGTCCCACATCAACATGGCTGACTCTTAGCTGTCATCTGACATGACCTACCGAGCCACAAAGTTGCATCAAACAGCTTCAAGAACAAGCTCTACCATCACCTTATCAGGGCAATTAGAGTTGGTCAGTAAATGCAAACCTTGCAGCCAACATCTCCATCCCAAGAATAAACAAAAAAGTTAAGATTTATTCTAGACTCATGATGAGGGCCAGGGAAATTAAAAGGGAAAATATACTCCATTTAGGTCATTTTTTCACAACACTGCCACCTAGGGTGAAATCTAATTGTGAGGAAAGTAAGATGTCAGCTTTCTGATGGCGGGCTGAAAGTTGGTAATTAAGTTGGCAGCAGATTAAAGACAGAGCTTCCAAAACAAGAACCTATTTTTAATGCATTAGCAGGTCATGCATTCTCATTGAAAACAAAAGGCTGCCAGATTTAATGGTACTTTTGTGATTAAGTCAGCAGCAAACAAGAAGCACATATCTTCAGGTTTATGAATGGTTAAAGGTGGTGTGCAGCAGGCGAGGTAGTCTTTGTGATAGGTTTGGAGTGAATTCTTTTATTGGGGAACTGTTTTAGATGGGGAAAGAGGAGGCTGAGCAGTTGCACTGAGCTCAGGTGATGGCTATCCAGGGAAATTGGGGCACAAGCGTCCATGGACTGGAGGGTGACGGCTGTTCAGGGAAGTCAGGGTATGGCTGCCTAAGGGCGGGACGGGTTTGTGGTGGATTTAAGGAGGGTCTTAGGGGAAACTGACGGAGGGAGCTGCACGACAGCTGGAAGATCAATCTCTTCTCGATGGGAGCTGAAGTGTGATGGAGGAGAAATCAGGGTGATAGAGGGCAGATCAATGGTGCGGTTGGGAGAGTTCAGAGAAATGGGGGTGGGTCAAGGACGATGGATGGTAGGTTCAAGGATGCTGGGGACAGCTCTAAGATGACAGACAGTTGATCAAGAGTGATGATGGGTGGGTCCAGGGTCACCAGCAAAATGGTTATGGAATAAGGATTATGGATGATGGAGGGAGTTTCAAAGGTGACTAAGGGAGGGTACAACTCCAGGGTCATTTTTTAAAAAATTCTTTCATGGGATATAAGCGTCATTGGCAAGACCAGAGTTTGTTGCTCATCCTAATTGCCCTTGAGCCGAGTTGCTTGCTAAGCCATTGTAGAGAGCAGTTAAGAGTCAACAACATTACTGTGGTCTGGAGTCACACGTAGGCCACAAGAACATAAGAAATAGGAGCAGCAGTAGACCACACAGCCCATCACAGCCATTCAATACAACCATGGCTGACCTTGAGCTCAAACTCCATTTTCCCACCCGCTCCCCTTATCCTTTAATTCTGAGACCCCAAAAATCTGTCTATTCCAGTGTATTCAACAATGGAGCATCCACATCCTTCTCAGGTAGAGTATTCCAGAGTTTCACAGCCCTCTGAGTGAGTAATTTCTTCTCATCTCAGCCCTAAATGAATGGCCCTTTATCCTGAGACTCTGCCCCCTTGTTTTAGACATCCCGACCAGTGGAAATAATCGTTCAACGTCACCTTATCAAGCCCTTTCAGAATTTTCTAGGTTTCATTGAGATTGCCTCTCATTCTTCTGAACTCTAGAGAATCAATTTACTCAGCCTCTCGTCATAGGCCAACTCCCGCACCCCAGGGACTAACTTAGTGAACTTTTGTTGTACTGCCTCCAATGCAAGTATATCCTTTAGGAGACCAAAACTGCACACTACTCCAAGATGCGGTCTCACCAAAAACCTGTACAACTGTAGCAAGACTTCTTTAATCTTGTACTCTAACCCCTTTGCAATAAAGGCCAACATGCTATTTACCTGCCTAATTGCTCGCTGTACCTGCATGCTAACTTTCTGCATTCCTTGTACAAGCACACCCAAGTCTCTTTGAAAAGCAACATTTACAAGTTCCTCAACTTTTAAAAAATATTCTTTTTTATTAATTTGACCAAAGCGAATAACTTCATACTTCCTAAATTATATGCCATCTGACATCTTGTTGCCCACTCTCCTAACCTGTCTGTATCTCTTTGCAGCCTCTCTGTGCCCTCTCCACAGCTTACGTTTCCACCTAGCTTGGTATCATCAGTAAACTTGGATATATTACTGTCTGAGCCTTGCAGCACTCACCAAGCACTGCCTATTAACTTGTAAAAGCCCAGTTTATGTCTACTCTATTTTCTATCCACTAACCAATCCTCTATCCATGCTAATATATTACCCATGACTCCAATGTGCCCTTACCTTGCCCATTAACCTTTTGTACAACAGCTTATTAAAAGTCTTTAGGAAATCCAAGTTTATTACATCTATTGGTTCCCCTTTATCCACCCTACTAGCCAGAGCAGGTAAGGATGGCAGATTTTCTTCCTTAAAGGACATTAGTGAACAGATGGGTTTTTAAAACAATTGATGATTGTTTCATGATTCAAAACGACACACTTTCCATAGGTCAGAAGCTCAGATCAGGGAGGAGGGCCATATAGACATTGCTGACCAGATCTTTACCTGCCCGTGTCTGTAGTTCACCTCAGGTAGACAAGATGGATCTTGTGCACCCAGTGATTTTGGAGGCTCTGGTGCAGCAGGAGAGGAACCAGCAGAGGATGGCTCAGAGGCGGGCACATCAACAGCCAGAACGTCAATGAAATGCGGCAGCTCAGGATGATGGCAACGTGGGGCCAGCACAATCCTGAGTAATTGTGCATAACCGAATATACCACAGGCAGAGTAACTTGAATTTGGCTCCATAGCTGGATTTCCCCAGATGCAAGGAACAACTGATGGCATACATATGTCAAGAAGCTCAGACATGCCACTACTTCTGAGGCACCACAATAAATGGTGTGCCCATAATCAGCCATCATTGATTGTCAGTGAAGTGCCAAGCCCTTAAAAGCTCCCACCGGGTGGCAAAACACCCCATTGCATGACCACTCAACATACATGAATAAAGTGATTCAAACTATATTCATACATAAATTTACAATGTATAGAATGATTGGGCACCTGTACACTGCTTACATTTTCTAACATGACACCTAGGTGCAACCTCAACATCTGCAGCTGAGGTGGAGACACTCTGCTGAGTGCTATGCCCCATTGCCCAAGATGACCTTGGTGGCCGTCTTTTGGTGGTCCGAGGCCTAGAGGGCTCCAGCCACCTGAGGGTCTCCTGCATAGCTGAGGCTCCTTGGCCTCACCTGATGGAGGCACTGGGATCACAGGTAGAGGGGAGAGGAGCAGCAGCTTGCTGTTGAAGCATCCTGAGATGATGGTCCTTAGGCAGCTTGTGAGTGCTCCCCCTCCCTGACCCCAGGAGGGGAAGTGGATAGCTGGAGGGGGCAATCAAGGTGCTCCACTTACCTAGCCAGCAACATATAGAGCAAGAGCGATGGGTCCGAGCACATATTTGGCAGCCACCAAGTATCCTGCTGGACCTAGCTCTCCATGGTGGTCGCCAACCTATCCATAGAGGAAGTCATGCACTCACATGCCAGAGATATGACAGGACTTGTGGTTTGGATGGGCTCCTCCACCATTCACTCCAGGCAGAGCATAGCCTCTGGCATCTGTCTGACGATCCCCTACATATCTCTGCATCTCCAGCAAGTTTCTTGCAGACATTCCCAGGGGCCTGTCATCACAATGGGTCTAGTCTCCAACAGTCAGGGACTTTGGTTGTCAAATACTCCATCAGGTTGCAACATTTCGGTGGTTCTGACCCTGAGCCTAATCTCAAATGCTATCGCACCTAGGTGACTGTCTGCACTGGTGAAAGGTGCGGGTGGGTGGGGGGGGGGGTTGGTGGTGATGATATGACGGTGCATCCTTTGAGTCTTCTGAGTCATCATCCTCAGAGATGGAGTTCTGGCTTGCTACAGACTGCTTTTGGCGTGGCTCCTGACTGCAAGGACCTGTCGTGTAAAACACAAAGATTAACTTGTGGTTATGTCCAATCCCTTTGCCCATCACTATATAATGCATGTTTCCAGTACGTCCAGTTCTCAACTCCAAGTTGGAGACATCTTCACTCTAATGTGTTGAAACCCTGGACTCTCCATTTACAATTGAGCATCTGCCTTCCTCCCCAGTGATTTCAACAGTCTCCTCCTCTGCAGTGGCCAATATACAGATGTCAGGTACTCCACCGCCAATCTTTGAGCACTACTTGATGTTAGGTGCTCTTTTGTCCTGCAGGCAGGCAAAAGGATTGACTATCATCTCGATGAACAGCAAAACCCTTTAAGAGTATGCAGGCCTATTGAAGAGTAACATTAGCTCCCTAGTTAGTGTTCCACACTGGAGGGGCAGGAGCTCCAGGGATACAAGTATGGCAGGTGCAGAGTGGATGGCAGCAATTCCAGTTCAAAATCTTCCTCTCGAAAAGGCAGAATGATGGGAAGAATTGCAGGGAGTGGATGCCTGTCCGGGTTTCGTTTAAATATGGCACCCAGACCTTCAACCCCATGAGGTAATGGTGGCAATTTTAATTGATCCATTGATGGCCATGCCTTCAGTTGCCTTGGTCCCAAGCTCTGGAATTACCCTCCTTACACTTTCCCTACCTCGCTTTCCTCCTTTCAGACTCTTCTTAAAACCTACCTCCTTTCTTAAGATTATTCTTAAAACAACATATAGGGCAGAATCTTCTGTTCAGCGTGTGGGGGTGGGCCCCGCACGCTGATGTGTAAAATGACACACGGTTACATTAGGCGTGCGTCCCGATGACACTGCGCGTCATTCTGATCTTCCGTTCGACGGGCACGCAGCGGTGTCGGCTTTTTTTTTTATAATGCTCCTGTGATGTGCCTTGGGACACCATTATGTTAAATAATGTTATATAAGTTCATCTTATTGTAAGGCTGAGAAAGGAAAGAATTATTAGTTTTTGTTAATTCCTCCATGCAAGCAACTTTGCAGCTGCAATATTGGTTAACCTGTCTAGAAAAGAAACACTTCACTTGTGCATGCCCATTGGACAATCTCCCTCTGCTAAGGCAAGGTTGCCTGAGACTAGTAGGGCTCACTTTCTCAGGCAAGCCCAAACGCGAGCATAAATTAAAAATCAGATTTGAACTCTCATTTCCTAGTCAGAAATGCAACAAGCTAACAGCTCATTTGCAACCAGAAACAGTTATTGAATTCATTGCAGTTCACGGAACGCTATGGCTGCTGGCAAAGAGGAACAAAGAGTTGTTCCTTCTACCCACTCACATAGTGAGTTACCGCTTTACCCATTTCCTTCTTCCGTACTGTCAACTTTTCCACACTAAGGATGTACAGAATTTTATTTTGTTCTCAATTTATGTTTTTACTTTTGTTACACAAAATGATTATGTACAAAAAGAAATTAAGAATAAAGTAATTAAGCATAATTAACATGCTCTTTCCTTACCCATCGCTCTCTGTTGAATATACTACTGGTATCCTATTTTCACTTTCTATGCCCTGTTCCTGCTGCGCCGTCTCCAGATTCCGCTCAAAGGTGTCCACACTACCGATGTTAAACCATACATACTGTTGTAAATGTAAGGAAACAGATGAACAATTAAAAGTATGAAACTGATTATATTCTCACTAAAAGTGTATGCCATACTCTAATTGGTTTGTTGTCTAACAATTAAGACTGGTTTGCTTAAAAATAGAAAGTATTTCAATTATTTTTTTCCAGAGAAGCTTGGAGGCACAATATCACAACTACTGCACAACTTTAATTGTGAACAAGAATTTGCAATTATATAGCATCTTTAACGTCCTCAGTTCATTCCAAAGTAATTTACAGCCAATGAATTACTTTTGAAGCGTAGCCACTGTTGTTATGTAGACACGCATAGTGGTCAATTTGATTGTAGCACACAGTGAAGAGAAATGACCTGTTAATCTGCTTTGGTAGTGCTGGCTGAGGGATAATGGTTGGCAAGGACACCATCAGATATCCACTGCTCTTCTTTCAATACTACCATTGGACCTTTTACCTCTTCAGTTTAACATCTCAACCAATTGACGGCAATTCTGATGATGTGCCACTCCTTCAAAACCACACTGTCATGTCAGCCTAGATAATCTGTACTTGTCCTGTTGAATTCACAACTTCTGACCCAGAAGTGAGAGCCATCACTAAGCCAAGTAAACATTTACCTGTGATTCATTTGATACAGTCGATAGCCCAAGGCAATAGGGTGTTTATTTTTCCAAAGACTAACAGAACATGGTTTTAGTTTTAACATATTTTTAACAAGGCTTTTTATTCTACACCTGGCTAATACTATATTAGAAATGTTGCATGTTAGTCACACTTTGCTTCACAGGGTATAAGGGCTCTCATAGATGAATGGCCATTGGCACAGAGCACAAAAGAAATATCTGGCAAAATCTTAAATCATAATAGAATACTCAAAGTAATTATTTTCTTAAAAACTACAGAAAAAAGTAAGCAATGTACAACTCAAGTGATGTCTGCAAGACAGAGTTCTGTGATTAAAAGGCCAAGTCTAATCATGTACCATAGGATTCCAAGTTAAACCATCACTATGAATAAGTATCAAGAATGAGAATAGAACTGTAATCTCCTTTGGAATACATCAGAACTGTATTTAGATTTTACTTCAGAGATTAAGGCAGAATAGCTCAGGTTTTATGGTCAGTGGTAAAGCAATGGTGCAAATTGCTGACCTCAAAGAGAGCTGTAGGACTCACTTTGGATCTAGCAATCTCTATAGGTTTCCTCTTTCCCAACATTAGTTTGAATCTGGCACCAAGTCAAGGGGGTTTCCCGCAATAGTGATGTGAACCACTAGGGTATGCAACTAATCACCTTTGTAAAGGAAATATCATTTTTTAAAATATTATTGTGGGATACTGAAGCAGGCTCATGGGGACTCTGTGTGTGTGTGTGTGTGTGTGTGTGTGTGTGTGAATTGTATGTGTGACTAATTTAATTAAACTGAAGACAATTCAGACTGCAAGGTTTGAATCATCAAAGGAGTTAGGTGTAAGCAGGCATTTTGAAATGGAAATGGATGAGCTAACATTTGCAGATAAATTGTTTGAATTTCAAAAGGAGAATTAGAAGATGACAAGGAAAATGGTTGCATCTTGCAGGAGTTCATAGGTAAACAAGCAGTGGGGATATCATGGTTTATTGGCCCAAAAGCAAAGGCAAAATGGAAACATGAAAGATCGTTTATTTGGAAGAGTTTGAGTTTCAAAGGAAGTTTAAAACACTGGTTTCTGAAGCTCAAAAGGGAGAAAACATATTTAAGAAAAGATTGAAAGCCGTATGGTCTGTGGCCATGTGAGATCTTGAAAGTTGGACTGTGTGACAACAGACTTGTGAAGATGCAGCCTCTAGCCACCCCAAAGAAGTGTTTGCTTGTTCCAGAAATCAAGGTTTTGATAAAATCCTTGGATTTCCAGCGTTGAGTGAGAGGAAGAGAGAAACTGTGAAATACCTCCCTTATTGCAACAAAGTGTGCCTTGCGGTAATTTTACTGGATGTTTTATAGATTAAGAATCTATTTGGACTGTTGCCTGGAAAAGGGTGTTTATTTGGGAGTCTAGTTAAGTAGAAATATTTTGAGAAATGTTGTATGACTAAATGTAATTGTTTAACCATAATCTTGTGTTTAAGTTTTCTTTTCTTAATAAATGTTTTAATTTAATGTTTAAAATCTCCAAAAGTGGTAGTGAAATCTTTACTTCTGACCTCAGTGCACATACCTTCTCACACAAATTGCAAAACGTTGTGATAGCTTGGCCAAGTTTCCCTTTGGGAATTGGTCAGCCTGGCAGTTACCACCTGCCATATCATAATACTTTGAAGCATTCTCACAGATAGCAAGAAAAAAAATGCAATGATTATCCGTCACTTTTTAATTTCATTTTACAAAGAATGAAATTGGTGCATACAAATGGGATTAAGATAGAATCTGAACTATCAAACGTGGGGTTTTTTTTAATGTCAATGTGGGTTTTTTTATATCTTAATGAAGAAATTTGACATTCCACCAATATATAATATATAAGGTGCAACTTTTTCAAGAGATTTTACAGTGGGACAGTTAGCGTAAAACATCATGTTCTCATCAGTTCAGTGTTTTCCAAACGATGACAGTCGGTGTGGATTTCAATGATGTACTGAGGAGAAGTATAGAACCAATGATGGCAACTTCAGGATTTCCATGTTTAACTGTGCATGTGTGGCCTCCAGAAGTTTCTGCCACTTTGCAATCATTACTACTGCAAAATGTGGGCCATTACCTCAGCTATGCTAGTGTACTGGTTATATTACTGAACTAGCAATCCAATAGTCATAAGTTAAATTCCCACCATTGCAGGTTAGGAAGGAATTCAAAAAACCTTTTTTTTTGTCGTCCATGGGATATGGGAATCACTGACTAGGCCAGCATTTATTGCACATCCTTAATTGCCCTTGAGAAGGTGGTGGTGAGCTGCCTTCTTAAATCGTTGCAGTCCCTGTGCTGCAGGTAACCCACAGTGCTGTAAGGGAGTTCCAGGCAATATATTTCCAAAGTCAGGATGATAAGTGACTTGGAGGGGAACTTCCAGGTGGTGGTGTTCCCATCTGTCTGCTGCCCTTGTCCTTCTAGGTGTTAGTGGTCTAGGGTTTGGAAGGTGCTGCCTACAGAGATTTGATCAGTTCTTGCAGTGCATCTTGTAGATGGTACACACTACGTCCAATGGTGCATCAAGTGAATGTTTCTGGATGGGGTGTCAATCAAGCAGGCTGCTTTGTCCTGGATGGTTCAACCAGGCAAGTGGAGAGTATTCCATCACACCTAACTTGGGCCCTGTAAACTGGACTGGTGAGTCAAGTGGTGAGTTACTTGCCTCGGGATAGCTTCTGACCTGCTCTTGTAGCCACAGTATTTATATGGCTAGTCCAGTTCAGTTTCTGGTCAATGGTAACTCCCAGGACATTGATAGTGGGGGATTCAACGATGGTGATATCATTGAATGTCATGGGGCAATGGTCAGATTCTCTCTTGTTGGAGATAGTCATTGCCTAGCACTTATGTGGCACGAATGTTACTTTCCACTTGTCACCCCAAGCCTGGATATTGTCCAAGTCTTGCTGAATTTGGACATGGACTGCTTCAGTATCAGAGAAGCCGCAAATGGTGCTGAACATTGTGTGATCATAGGCAAACATCCCCATTTCTGACCTTATGATAGAAGGAAGGTCATTGATGAAGTAGCTGAAAATGGTTGGGCCTAGGACAAATTGGTAAATTGTGGACTGGCACTAGAAAAGCTGACCATGAAAGTTGCAATTTGTTACAAAAACTCAACAATGGCCCTTCAGAGAAGGGAGTTGGGCAACTTTATCCAATCTGGCCTACAGACAGCTCCAGTCCCATACTAGATGGTTGCCTTTCAATGCCTTCTAAAATGGACAAGCAAACCATAACCTAGAGATGGCTTGTTACAAATTTCTCAAGATCAAATAAATAAAAGCAACAATGCTAGAAAGACTGTAAATGTAGATTCTTTGCTATCATACTGGCACTCCTCTGTTCCTTTCACCTTCAAGCTTAGTTAAATGACTTGACTTGGTAGATGAGGACCATTCTATCGTGTATCTGAATTAGTTTTGTTGCGTTCCTCTGCCTTCACTGTACCATTTATTTTTGCATATGACCCTACAACTTCTCAAATCAAGTTTTCTTACGGAAATTATTCTTAACCAATTTGGACTATGATCTGAATGGATCTTGTCAGCAGAGTTATTTTAGGTAGCCTCCACAAAGTGAAATCTACAGCATGTGATAACCCAGCAGTCATCCAGTAGGAAGAATTCAACAAGCATATTTTGGTTGAAATATTTTAATGGATGTGATATAAAAGCTGCATATAAAACCAAATAAGGAAGCTATTCAGCCTATTTATCAGTACTTATCAGTTCATTGTGGTGAAATCCAAAACTAATCGCTGTACAAATGAATTCTCCAAACACCTTTCATGGCTTTAAAAATTTTAAACTGATGTAATTACTGAGGGAAACAATGGTTCCCGCTTAACGCTATGAAGATTCTTCAGAATTTGAAAACAATGCCATAAATCTCCTCTTAGCTTTCTCTGCTTCAGAAATTTGTCCCAATATCTCAAGTCTTCCTCATAGTTTTTTTTTAAGCCTGAATGATCTCGGTCAATTCGTGTTCTATGAGTTTATTGTCCTTTACATAAAAAAGCACCCAAAGTTGTAGACAGTACACTAACTCATGACCTCTTTCCTTTTATATTCTATGTATAAAATCAGCCAGCTTAATATTGGTAGCAGAAAAAAATAGAAACCCTACTAAAGGAGAAAACAGAAAAACATTTAGAAACCAAAAATATAATACTGAATAATCAATACAAATTACAAAAGGGAAAGTCTTGCTTGCCTAAATTAATTGGATTTGAGGTAACATAGAGCAAGCCACTTAGTTGAATCAAACCACTAAGTAAAAGTCACCAACATCTGGGGACTTGTACCAAAATTGAAAGAGCTGTTGCACAGACTAGTCAGGCAACAGCCTGGCATAGTCATACTCTGGGAATCATACCTTTCAACCAATGTCCCAAACTCCTCTGTCACCATCCCCAAGTATATCCTGTTCTGCCAGCAGGACAAACCCACCAGCGGTGGCTGTACACTCAGGAGTGACCCTAGGAGTTCTCAACATTAACAATCAACCTGTGAAGTATCAGGCCAAGCGCCTCCTGAATCTCTAAGCCTCCAACTACAAGACACAAGTGAAGACTGTGATGGAGTACCTCCCACTGGCCTGGATGGCTGTAGTTCCAAAAACACTCAAGAAGCTCTATTTCATCCAGGGCACAGCAGCCTGCTTAATAGGCACCCCATGCACCACTTTAAACCTTCATTCTTCCTACTGTATGCACCGTGGCAGCAGTGCGTACTATCTACAAGATGTGCTGCAGCAACTCGTCAACTATTCCTTCAACAGCATCTTCCAAACATTCTATCTCCAGCACCTAGAACAAGCCAGCAGGCCCAGGGAAACACCCATCACCCGCAAGTTTCTCTCCAAGTCACATACCATCCTGACTTGGAAATATATTGTTATTCATTTAGTGTCACTGGATCAAAATCCTGGAACTCCCTTCCTAATAGCACTATGGGTATATCTACACCACATGGACTGCAGTGTTCAAGAAGGCAGCTCACTACCATCTTCTCAAGTAGAATTAGGAATTGAGAACAAAAGCTGCCCTTCCCGGTGGTGCCCACATCTCATGATCAAATAAAATAGACAAGGGTTATGCAGTAGATATAATATACCCAGGATTCCCAAAGGCCTTCAGTAAAGCACTACACAATGGACTAATATACAAGGTCAATTCAAAAGGAGTCGGGGACGGGTAGAAGAATGGGTAGCAAGCTACCTGTAAGACAGAAAACAGGGTAATGACAAGAGTAGCTATTCAGAGAGGCAGAGGTGAGAAATGGAGTGGATCCCTGCTGGATCCACTGTTGTTCATGATTTATGTTAACAAATTAAACTTTGGAATCACTCCAGGGAAGTAACTTCAAATGTATTATGATGGTAAAGGCTCTCTATGAATGCAAGTTATTGTTTATATAGTGCATATAACAAATCATAACAATGCTCCATGTGGAATTTTGGAAATGTATTAGACCAACTTACCCCATCCACAGCTAACTTTTCAGGAGCAAAAACTACTCTAACGTAACGCTTGTTTACTACTTCCAATCTGTCCACCTAGCAACAACAAAACAGAAAATATAGTTAGTCATTAAAAAACCTCACCAATCTAATTACCTTCAAATTACCTTCACCTTTGCACTCCCAAGAAACCCAAGGAATGTGTCTTTCACAAACCCATTTATTAGACTTTAAACTGAAAGGGAGATTTACAATGACAGTAAAATAAGCAATTTTTTCAATCCATCTAGATTCTGAATAGCGCAGTTACCCAACTTTTATTGAAGAAAAACCATTAACCAAAAACAAACATTTTTTAATTTATAAAAAAAATTCCACAAAAAAGTTCATGATGTAACTGCATGAATAATGTTGTGCCCAACATCTTGTGCTTCCCTGCTTCCCACACTCCTCAGCAACTTCTGCCTTCCTCCACATGATTTTGGATCCAGCCCTGTGTGGGAATCCGACCCCCACCCTTCCCAAATTTTCCTTATTTTGAGAATTACTGAAATTGAAATTACTGCCAGTCAACCTTGCTGCAATGAAATCCTCCTAAGAAAATGTCTGCTTACTATCACAACACTGAATACACCTACATGTGAAACTGGTTGTAGAGCATTCTAATGTCACAAGATCATTTGATACCTGGAGATCTGAAAGTACACCCTACAGTTTGGTTTACTGTCTGCCTGAAGAACATCAAACATCCAAACAAGAAAGATTCCAAATTAGGAAACTATTCCAATGAATGGATTTCTTACTTAGTGTTCAGTAATGCTTATTTTCAAAACATCTGTTTATGAAACCTTCAACAAGCACTGCACTCACTGGCACTTTAAATATGTAGAACTCATACTTAAAATAGAATTCAAACTGCCCTGTAAAGCCAAGCTAAATTTTTCTGGTTGTGCTGAACGCGTGAATAGGCTTCAATGGGTCAACTATTTAAAACGTTGGTAAGCAGAGCAAGTTTTTGAATCAAATACTAGCTGGCTAGTGTAAGCTTAACATGTACACTGTTTCAATTTAGAAAAAGAAATGCCAGATTTTAATGCAAAAGAGGTGCCTCAGTGTATGCAAATCAGTGCGCCAAGCAGCCGCTAGAATTTCTACCCATATGTCAGCATTTAACAAATCTGTTTATTTTCCCCCACTAGGAATGGAGGTTGTCAGGTATCAATTTATCTGTTTGGTTAAAAAAATGGTACAGCAAGCCACAAGAACCAAATCAGGTCAGTTTGAGAGAGGGAGGTACAGCTATCAGAAGTAGCCAGATCAAACCAAACCGGATTAAAGGCCATCAAAATAAATTAATCAAATCCATAGGTACATTTCACAAACGAAAGTCACTCAAAATGCTAAGTTCTCCTTAATCAAAAATTAAAGATAAAAAGAAACAATAAAAGAGAATCAGATACGAGATAGCCAAGTGAAGTAGGTATGCTCAGTAGCAGTTATTTTATAGGAGTTGAGAAAGTGAGAATTTTCACAATTAGATGAACCCAGCAAAGGTGGTGAAAATTGCTGTACTTTTAAGGCTCATAGGGATTTTGTAGTTGTTGCCAAAAAATTACATTTATTAAAAATACATGAATGTTGAAATTGTTTTAAAAGTATTACAATGAAAAACAATCTCCATGACAAGTTTTAACTTTATTGAAAGAACCTTGAACACTAAACTGAAAGTAAAACTCCTGGAAATCCATGTAATAAAGATAGGTCTTGAATTATTCAGAGACCATGAACCAGTGCCCTTGATCATGTTGCCTCTATATTCACGTCGCTGAATATTAGAAAGTAGAATTTCAGATTAAAAAGAATTCCATTTGAATGTATAATTGTAGACAGTATTTGATAAAAGAAAATAATCTGAATTGCATGTGTACATCTTACATAGCAAAGTTCCTTTCTCCATCTGAAATAACAGTCCATTTTGCAATAATTAGGTATACAAAATATTTTATCACTTACAATTCCTTTAGAAAGGTAATTATTGACAAAGTCCTTCCAAGTAACTTCTCTGCCAATATTCCTGAAGAAAATGTAATAAGCAACAGTTGCCCAAAATGCAGCACCTCCTATAAAGTAAAATCGAAATTCTTTATCGTCCCATGGAATATCACCCTGGAAAGTAAAAATAAAGGGATCTTAAATAGTATATGATGTAAGTGAAGGACAACATTCAAAATATACATCAAATGAAGAATTTATATGTAATCAATATCTGCTTTACTTAAATGCAGAACTTTAAACCAACTGTGTCCTCTGAGTGAGAGGGCACAAAATTAAAGTGATTTACAAAAGGAGCAAATGCAATGAGATAAAAAAAAACTTTTCTCTGCCTCGGTGGTGGAGACAACTTCAACTGAGGCATTCAAGAGGCCATTAGTTGATTATTTAAATAGAAACAATCTGCAGGGTTACAGGAAAAAGACAGGAGAGTGGCACGGAGACAGAATGCTCATTCAGAGTGCCGGTGCAGACACGATGGGCCAAATGGTCTCCTTTTGCACCGTAACAATTCTGTGATCATAAGAAATTGGGACAGAAATTAAAATCCTGAAACTCTCTCCATAACAGCACTGTGGGTTTACCTACACCACATAGACTGCAGCATCTCAAGAAGGCAGCTCACCGCTAATTAGGAATGGGCAATAAATGCTGGCCTTCCCATGAGTGAATAAAAAAAGTATGCAATTCGGCCCATTGAGCCTGCTCCGCCATTCAATAAAAATCTGATTGTGGCCTTAACTCCACTTTGTTGCCTCCCAACTGACCCACCACACCCCCTCACCCCCAGCAACTCCATTGTAGATCAAAAATCTGTCCAACTTAGCCTCGAATAGATTCAATGACCTAGCTTCCAGTGCTCTCTGGGGAATAGAAATCCAAAGACCAACAACTCTCAAAAGAAATTCCTCATCTCAGTCTTAAATGGGAGACCCCTATTTTGAAATTGCACCTCCTAATTCTAGGTTACTCCACGAAGGGAAACATCCACTCAGCATCTATCCTGTCAAGTCCCCTCAGAATCATATATGTTTTTTAAAAAATCACTTCTCATTTTTCTGAACTCCAATGAGCATAGGACCAACCTGCTCAACATTTCTTCATAAGACAACCCTTTCATCCCAGCAATCAGCCTAATGAACCATCTTTAACCTTCTTCCAATGCAAGTATATCCCTCCTTATGTAAGGAGACCTAATTTGTACAGAGCACTCCAGGTGTGGTTTCATCAATGCCCTGGACAGCTGTAGCAAGATTTCCCTACTTTTATGCTCCATCCCCCTTGCAATAAAGGCAAACACACCATTTACCTTCCTAATTACTTGTTGTTTCTGCATGCTGACTTTTTGTGATTCATGTACAAGCATATCCAGATTCCTCTGCACTGCAGCATTCTGCAATGTCTCTCCATTTAAATAATATTCTGCTTTTCTATTCTTCCTGCCAAAGTGGACAACCTCTGATTTTCCCACACTGTACTCCAACTGCCACATTTTTGCCAACTCACTTAACCTATCTATATCCCTCTGCAGACTCTGCAACCTCCACACAATGGGCTTTCCAGCCTTTCTTTGTGTCATCAGCAAATTTGGCTACAATACAGTTGGTCCCTTCATCCAAGTCATTGATATAGATTGTAAATATTGAAACGCCAGCACTGATCCCTACAGTACTTTACTTGTTACAGCTTGTCAACTTGAAAATGATCCATTTATCCAAACTCTTCTGTTTTCTGTTGGTTAGTCAATACTCTATCCATGCTAATGCTAATATATCCCCCAGAACCATATGTTCTTACCTTGTGCAGGAACCTTTTATGTACCCACCTTATTGGAAATCAAAATACACTACATAAAAACATACAAAATAGGAGTAGGTCATTCAGCCCTTCGAGCCTACTCTGCCATTCAATATGATCATGGCTGCTCCTCTCTCTCAATGCCATACTCCTGCACTCTCCCAATACCCCTTGATGCCTTTTGAGTTCAGAAATCTATTTCCTTCTTAAATATATTCAGTGACTTGGCCTCCACAGCCCTCTGTGGTAGAGAATTCCATAGGTTCACCGCCCTCTGAGCAAGAAGTTTCTCCTCATCTCAGTCCTAAATGGTCTACCTGTATCCTGAGATTGTGAACCCTTGTTCTAGAACACCCAGCCAGAGCAAATATCATCCCTGCATCCAATCCATCCAGAATTTTATATGTTTCAATGAGATCTCCTCTCATTCTTCTAAACTCCAGTGAATACAGGCCTAGTCGGTCCAATCTCTCCTCATAAAACAATCCTGCCATCCCAGGTACATCTACTAGTTCCCCTTTGTCCACCCCTCCTGTTACATCCTCAAAGAAATCTAAATAAATTTGTGAAACGCAATTTCCTTTTTACGAAACCAGGTTGACTCTGTCTGATTGTATTGTGATTTTTTTTATTCATTCACAAGATGTGGGCTTCGCTGGCTGAGCCAGCATTTATTGGCCATCCCTAGTTGTCCTTGAGGTGGTGGTGACGAGCTGCCTTCTTGAAGCGCTGCAGCCCATGTGGTGTAGGTACACGCGTTAGGAAGGGAGTTCCAGGATTTTGACCCAGCGACAGTGAAGGAACAACGCTATATTTCCAAGTCAGAATGGTGAGTTACTTGAAGGGGAGCCTCCAGGTGGTGGTGTTCCCATCTATCTGCTGCCCTTGTCCTTCTAGGTGGTAGCGGTCATGAGTTTGGAAGGTGCTGTCGAAGGAGCCTTGGTGAATTCCCGTCGTGCATCTTGGAGATGGTACACACTACTGCTACTGTACATCAGTGGTGGAGGGAGTGAATGTTTGTAGATGTGGTGCCAATCAAGTGGGCCGCTTTGTCCTGGACGGTGTCCAGCTTCGTCGGTGTTGTGGAAGCTGCACTCATCCAGGCAAGTGGGGTGTATTCCATCACACTCCTGACTTGTGCCTTGTAGATGGTGGACAGGCTTTGGGGAGGTGATGGCGTAGTGGTATTGTCACTGGACTAGTAATTCAGAGACCCAGGGTAATGCTCTAGGGACCTGGCAGATGGTAGAATTTGAATTCGATAAATATCTGGAATTAGAAGTTTAATGATGACCATTGTCAATAGTCGTAAAAACCCATCTGGTTCACTTTAGGGAAGGGAATCTGGCCTGGTCTGGCCTACATGTGACTCCAGATCCACAGCAATGTGGTTGGCTCTTAAAAATGCCATCTGAACAAGAGCAATTAGGGATGGGCAATAAACGTTGGCCTAGCCAACGATGCCCACATCGTAAATGAATAAAATGGTCAGTTACTCGTCACACGATTCCTAGCCTCTGACCAGTTATTGTAATCACAGTATTTATATGGTTAGTCCAGATCAGTTTCTGGTCAATGGTAACTCCCAGAGGGATTCAATAATGGTAATGCCATTGAACATCAAGGTTGGATTCTCTCTTGTTGGGGATGGTCATTGCCTGACACTTGTGTGGCACGAATGTTACTTGCCATTTGTCAGCCCAAGTCTGGATATTGTCCAGGTCTTGACGCATTTGGGCATGGGCTGCTTCAGTTTCTGAAGAATCGCGAATTGTGCTGAACATTGTGCAATCATCAGCGAACATCCCTACTTCTGAAGTTATGATGGAAGGAAGGTCATTGATGAAGCAGCTGATGATGGTTGGGCCTAGGATACTACCCTGAGGAACTTGTGCAGTGATGTCCTGGATCTGAAATGACTGACCTCCAACAACCACAACCATTTTTCCTTTATGCTTGGTATGATTCCAACCAGCAAAGAGTTTTCTCCCTGATCCCCATTGACTCGAGTTTTATTAGGGTTCCATGATGCCACACTGGGTCAAATGCAGCCTTGATGTCAAGGGCAGTCACTCTCACCTCACCTCGGGAGTTCAGCTCTTTTGTCCATGTTGGAACCAAGGCTGTAATGAGGTCAGGGGCTGAGTGACCCTGGCGGAACCCAAACTGGGCATCAGTAAGTTATTGCTAAGCAAGTGCTGCTTGACAGCACTGTTGATGATCCCTTCCATTACTAATGATCGAGAGTAGGCTGATGGGGTGGTAATTGGCCGGGTTGGATTTGTCCTGCTTTTTTGTATACAGCACATACCTGGGTAATTTTCCACATAGCTGGATAGATGCCAATGTTGTAGCTGTGCTGGAACAGCTTGGCTAGGGGCGTGGCAAGTTCTGGAGCGCAAGTCTTCAGTGCTATTGCTGGAATATTGTCAGGCCCCATAGCCTTTGCAGTAACCAGTGCCTTCAGCTGTTTCTTGATATCACCTGGAGTGAATCAAATTGGCTGGAAACTGGCATCTGTGATGCTTGGAGCCTCCAGAGGAGGCTGAGATGGATCATCCACTCAGTACTTCTGGCTGAAGATTGTTGCGAATGCTTCAGCCTTATCTTTTGTACTGCTATGCTGGTTCCTCCTTCATTGAGGATGGGGATATCTGTGGAGCCTCCTCCTCCAGTGAGTTGTTTAATCGTCCACCAGTATTCACAACTGGATGTTGCAGGACTGCAGAGCTTGGATCTGATCCTTTGGTTGTGGGATCGCTTAGCTCTGTCTATCACTTGCTGCTTATGCTGTTTGGCATTCAAGTAGGCCTGTGTTGTAGCATCACCAGGTTGAACCTCATTTTTAGGTTTGCCTGCTGCTGCTCCTGGCATGCCCTCCTGCAATCTTCATTGAACCAGGGTTGATCCCCTGGCTTGATGGTAATGGTAGAGTGGGGGATATGCTGGGCCATGAGGTTACAGATTGTGTTCGAGTACAATTCTGCTGCTGCTGATGGCCCACTGCACCTCATGGATGCCCAGTCTTGAGCTGCTAGGTCTGTTCGAAATCTATCCCATTTAGCACAGTAGTAGTGCCACACAACAGTGGAGGGTATCCTCAATGCGAAGGTGGGACTTCGTCTCCACAATGACTGTGTGGTGGTCACTCCTACCAATACTGTCATGGACAGATGAATATGCGGCAGGCAAGTTGGTAGGGATGAGGTCAAGCATGTTTTTCCCCTCTTGTTGATTCCCTCACCACCTGGCGCAGACCCAGTCTAGCAGCTATATCATTTATGACTCGGCCAGTAGTGGTACTACTGAGCCACTGGACATTGAAGTCCCCCACCCAGAGTACATTCTGTGCCCTTGCCACCCTCAGTGCTTCCTCCAAGTGGTGTTCAACATGGAGAAGCACTGATTCATCAGCTGAGGGAGGGCAGTACGTGGTAATCAGCAGGAGGTTTTCTTGTCCACGTTTGACCTGATGCCATGAGACTTCACGGGATCCGGAGTTGATGTTGAGGACTCCCAGGGCAACTCCCACCTGACAGTATACCACTGTGCCACCACCTCTGCTGGGTCTGTCCTGCCAGTGGGACAGGACATACCCAGGGATGGTGATGGTGGAGTCTGGGGCATTATCTGTAAGCTATGCTTCCGTGAGGATGACTATATCAGGCTGTTACATGACTAGTTTGTGACACAGTGCTCCCAATTTTGGCACTAGCCTCCAGATGTAAGTAAGAAGGACTTTGCAGGGTCGACAGGGCTGCAATTGCCATTGCATCATTTCTGGTTCCTAGGTTGATGCCGGGTGGTCCGTCCGGTTTCATTCCTCTTTTATGACTTTGTAGCGGTATGTTACAACTGAGTGGCTTGCTAGGCCATTTCAGAGCGCATTTAAGAGTCAACCACGTTGTTGTGGGTCTGGAGTCACATGTAGACCAGACCAGGTAAGGACAACAGATTTCCTCCCCTGAAGGACATTTGTGAACCAGATGGGTTTTTAAAACAATCGATAATGGTTTCATGGTCATCATTAGACTTTTAATTCCAGATTTTTATTGAATTCAAATTCCACCATCTGCCGTTGCAGGATTCAAACCCGGGTCCCCAGAGCATTACCCTGGGTCTCTGGAATACCAGTCCAGCGACAATACCACTATGCCATTGCCTCCCCTCTAAATGTTCTGCCACTACCTCATTAATAATGGATTCTAGCATTTTTCCTGTGACAGATGTTAGGTTAACTGGCCTATAGTTTCCTATTTTTTCCCTCCCCCCTTTCTTAAATAGAGGAGTTACATTTGTGGTTTTCCATACTACTGGGACCTTCCAGAATCTAGAGAATTTTGGAA
Source organism: Carcharodon carcharias (assembly GCF_017639515.1). Lineage (NCBI taxonomy): Eukaryota > Metazoa > Chordata > Chondrichthyes > Lamniformes > Lamnidae > Carcharodon > Carcharodon carcharias. The sequence goes on from NC_054472.1 coordinate 175,590,192, forward strand.
GATTACAACCAATACTTTCACTATCTCTGCTGCCACTTCTTTTAAGACCCTGGGATGCAGGCTATCAGGTCCAGGGAACTTGTCAGCCTTTAGTCTCATTAGTTTTCCCAGTTCTTTTTCTCTAGTGATCGTGAATGTTTTAAGTTCCTCCCTCCCTTTTGCCCCCTGCTTTTCAACTATTCTTGGGGTGCTTTTTGTGTCTTCTACTGCAAAAACAGATACAAAATACTTGTTTATAATGTCTGCCAGTTCCTTGTTTCCCATTAATTCCCCAGTCACACACTCTAAGGGACCAATGCTCACTTTAGCTACTCTTTTCCTTTTTTAGTTACTTGTAGAAGCTTTTACTGTCTGATTTTATATTTTTTTTTATATAGTTTTTTTTCCTCATACTCCAATTTCTGCCTTTTTTTAAAGTAATCCTTTGTTGGTTTCTAAAATTTTCCCAATCTTTTGGTCTACCACTAATTTCCACAGAATTGTCCGTTTTTCTTTCAATTTGATACCACCCTTAACTTCCTTAGTTAGCCACAGATGGTGCATCCTTTTAGTAGTCTTTCTTGCTGGAACATATCTTTGTTGAGAATTATGAAATATTACCTTAAGCCTGCCACTGCTGTCCTACCACCTTATCTTTTAATCTATTTTCCCATTCCACTTTTGCCAGCTCTATCTTCCATACCCTTGTTTTATTTAAACTTAAGACACTTGTTTCAGACCCACATTTCTCACCGTTAAAGTGAATGTGAAAGTCTATCGTGTCATGATCACTCTTACCCAGGGGATCCTTTACCATAAGGGCATAAAGTAATCCTGTCTCATTCCACATTACCAGGTGTACACCTGATCCCTGGTTGGTTCCAAACACATTGTTTTAAGAAACTGTCCTGAAGACAGCCTATGAACTCATCCTCCCAGCTATCTTTACCAATTTGATTTGTCTAAAGATCACAATCTCCTATGATATTGCAGTATCTTTCTTACAAACCCCCAGTATTTATTGATTTATACTCTGCCCTACATTGTAGCTACTCTCAGGTGACCTATAACCTACTCCCACCAGTGGCTTCTTTGCCAATTCTATTCTCCACCCAAATGGATTCTAGATTTTAATCCTCCGATCCAAGATCATTTCTCACTATTATACCAATATCATCCTTTATTAACACGCTATCCCATCATCTGTGTAAAAGTTACCCAGGAGTATTTCCTAAAGCAAAAAAGAAAGCTAGAGCACTAAACACCCAGTACAAATCTCACTTTTAGACATTATTGATATTCACAATTGGATTTCAAATTCCACAAAAACAAACTGCACTTAAATAGTACCTTTAACACAGTAAAATGTCACAAGGTGATTCACATGAACATTATCAAAGAAAATTTGAAACACTAGTCAAATTCTCCCACATTGCTCTGGCATACTTGCAAATGGTGAATTAAGCAACAATACTGATGACATTGTTGAGATCCCTTTCTCTAACAACATGGCCACGAGAACCAACTTAGCATGGAGTATAAATAGAGAACATTTTACAGTTCTTGAAGGAATAAGGTACACCATCATTTTCATTTCGCAGTCTTGTTAACAAGATTACCTAAATGTTTAATGAAATTCAATTTTAGTGATTCACCATTTGTAGAGGTCATTAGGAATCACAGTATCTTTACAGCATAGGAGGCCGCCTTCTGGCCCATCGTGTCTGCACTGGCTCTCTGAAAGAGTGTTCCACCTAGTCCCAGTCCCCTGCCTTATCCACGTAACCTTGCACATTCTCTCTTTTCAGGTAGCAATCCAATTCCCTTTTGAATACCTCGATCGAACCTTTCTCTATTGCCCTTTCAGGAAGTTTGCTCCAGACTCCAACCACTCTCTGGGTGAAAAGCATTTTCCTCACATCACATTTACTCCTTTTGCCAATTATCTTAAATCTGTACCCTCTAGTTCTTGATGTTCTCTTGAGTAGGAACAGTTTCTCACTGTTTAGCCTGTCCATACCCCTCAGGATCTTGAATACATCAATCAAGTCTCCTCTCAGCCTTTTCTCCAAGGTTGCCATGATTGATCTGTTCTCGCTCACCACCTTTTCAAGGTCAATTAGGGATGGGCAACAAATGCTGGCCTTGTCAGCAACGCTCACAACCCAGTTATAAATGTTAAGAGTGGACTAAGAAATATGTGGGTAAAACATTAGAGCAGAAGGACGGGTTAGGGCATGTGGCCCAAATAAGCACTCTATATACAAACACAGAGTACAGGAACAAACTGAATTAATTGCAGGTGCAATTTCAACTTGGGGGATATGACATGATGATAGCCTTTACAACAGGGTCAGAATTGGGAACTAAGTATCCCAGGATATGAGGTCTGCAGGAAGGATAAGGAAAATGGTAGATTGGAGGAGTGCTATTTTAGGGAGATTAGTGACAGTCTAAAAAACTTTAAAAATAGAAAAATTAAAAAACTAACATGTCCCCCTCGTGTGACAATGTCACACGAGATCGAACATGTTAATAAATATCACACAAAATTTATTAAAGTTTTTAAAAATGGACATGAAACCTCATCCCGCCAGTGGATGAGGTTTCATGTATTATCAGAAGCCCGCTGGGGCTCCTGGCCAGCCCACCAGCCTTAAGGTTGGACGGGCAGGGTCTTTAATTATCTTAATTACTCTGTCAATGGCCTCAACTGGCGTCATCCCGCGTCACTTTCCTGTCAGTGAGCAGGCCCTGCCCCCAAATTGCCGACAGGAAAATTCTGGCCTTAGTTAACATACTGCATGAACATTTATCTAATAGTGATCATAATATGATCATGTTCAACGTAGTGTTTAAAAGGGAGGAAAGAGAAACAAATAAGGTGATTGTGGATTTAAGTAAGGCTGACTTCAATGCGGAAATAGAGATCACAGAATCACAGTGCAGAAGAGGCCCTTCGGCCCATCGAGTCTGCACCGACACGTAAGAAACACAATAATAGGCTTTTTAACCTATTAACAGATTTGTCCAGTTCACTGTGGACAATCAGTTGGAGGTGTTAAAAAAAACTTAATACGAGACAGAATTAGTTTATAACCCAAAGGGGAAAGAGATTTACCTGGAAAAACTCAGCAGGTCTGGCAGCATCGGCGGAGAAGAAAAGAGTTGACGTTTCGAGTCCTCATGACCCTTCGACAGAACTTGAGTTCGAGTCCAGGAAAGAGCTGAAATATAAGCTGGTTTAAGGTGTGTGTGTGGGGGGTGGAGAGATAGAGAGACAGAGAGGTGGAGCGGGGGGTGTGGTTGTAGGGACAAACAAGCAGTGATAGAAGCAGATCATCAAAAGATGTCAACGACAATAGTACAATAGAACACATAGGTGTTAAAGTTAAAGTTGGTGATATTATCTAAAGTTCTGTCGAAGGGTCATGAGGACTCGAAACGTCAACTCTTTTCTTCTCCGCCGATGCTGCCAGACCTGCTGAGTTTTTCCAGGTAATTCTGTTTTTGTTTTGGATTTCCAGCATCCGCAGTTTTTTTGTTTTTATTTTTGTTTTTATCTAGGGGAAAGAGATTTACTTGCCAAAAAAATGTCATGGACAACCACAATATAATTTTTCTTTTTTATAACATACAAAAACGCAAAATGCGGCATGAAATGGTCAATGAAAATAAGGAAATGGCAGACATGTTTGCTTCAATATTTACTGTAGAGAAAGAGGTTAGCATGTCAGACATTTTATGGACACTAATATTGAATCAGGGAGAGGGACTCCCAAAATTAGCGTAAGCAAAATAACAATATTGGAAAAATTAATGGCACTAAAAAACATATTCCTAGAATCGGATGGTTTCCATCCCAAAGTTGTAAACAGGGAATTGTCAATGCTGTCACCTAACGCTAATCTTCCAAAATTCTTTCAATTCTGGAACCGTACATTTAGATTAGAAAATTGCGCATGCCACTCCGCTATTTGAGAATAAAACTAGGGAATGAGAGGCCCGTTAGCCTAACATCTGTCGTCAGGAAATTACCAGGGTCTCTATGCAAGGATAGAATGGCTCAACACCTTGAAAATTTTCAACTAATCAGAGCAAGCCAGCATGGATTTAGAAAGGGTATATCGTCCTGACTAGCCTGATGGAATATTTTGAAGCAATGACCAAAGTGGTGGACAGGGATGTTAACTTACATGGACTTCCGGAGGCCATTTAATAAAGCGTCTTGTAAGAGACCATTAACTAAAGTTGAAGCTAATGGAATTAAAGGCAAATTATTTACCAGGTTAAGAAACTGGCTGTGTAGCAGGAGATAGAGAGTAGGGATAATATGCAGGTAATCTAATTGACAGTATGTGAAAAGCGGTATCCCGAAAAAAACTGGGTTGGAACTTCAACTGTTCACTGTATTTATTTATGACTTAAGTTGACATGATAGAAAGCCAAATATCCAAGTTTGCCAGTTACTCAGAGACGCAATTGTAAGCAGTGCTAATGGATATCCATTACTTAAATCCATTAGAGTAAGAGAGAAAGCTAGCTAGTAATATAAAGATGGATTGTAAGAGCTTCTAGATATTTAAATAAGAAAAGACAAAGTGTCCGTTGGGGAACTGATAATGGAAAAGAGAGAGATGGCGGATGAATTAAACAGGTATTTCGCATCGGTCTTCCCTATAGAGGGCATAAGTAACCACAGAAATAGCTGTAAATCAGGAAATGGGAGGGAGGAACTCTGCAAAATAACAATCACCAGGGAAGTGGTATTGAGCAAATTGTTGGGACTGTGGGCTGACAAATCCCCAGGTCCAGATGGACTTCACCCTAACATCTTGAAAGGAGTGGCCAGTGAGATAGTTGATGCATTGGTTTTAATTTTCCAAAATTCCCTAGATTCAGGGAAGGTTCCATTAGATTGGAAAATAGCAAATATAACTAATTTATTCAAAAAGCGAGGGAGACAGAAAGCAGGAAACTATAGGCCAGTTAGCCTAACATGTGTCATAGGGAAAATGTTAGAAACTATTATGAAAGACGTCATAGCAAGGCACTTAGAAAAATTCAAGGCAGTCAAGCACAGTCAACATGGTTTTGTACAAGAGATATCAAGTTTAACTAATTCATTGAAGTTCTTTGAAGGAATCACGTGCTATAACTAAAGGGGAACCGGTGGATGTACTGTACTTAGATTTCCAGAAGGAATTTGAAAAGGTGCCACATCAAAGGTTATTGCAGAAAATAAAAGCTCATGCTGTAGGGGGTAACATATTGGCATCAATAGAAGATTGGCTAGCTAACAGGAAGCAGAGAGTTGGCATAAATGGGTCTTTTTCTGTTTGGCAGGATGTGACGAGTGGTATGCCACAGGGATCAGTGCTGGGGCCTCAATTTTTTTATAAATTTATATAAATGACTTGGATGGTTGCTAAATTTTCTGATGACACCAAGATAGGTAGGAGAGTAAATTGTGAAGAGGACTTAAGGAGGATATAAAGGGACATAGATAAGTTATAAGTGGGAAAGATCTGGCAAATGGAGTATAGTGAAGGCAAATGTGGAATTGTCAATTTTGGCAGGAAGAATAAAAAAGCTTGTTATCTAAATGGTGAGAGATTACAGAGCTGAGATTCAGAGGAATCTGGGTGTCCTACTGCATGAATCACAAATGGTTAGTATGCAGATATAGCGCATAATTAGGAAAGCTAATAGAATGTTATCATTTATTGTGAGGGGAATTGATTACAAAAGGAGGGAGGTTATGCTGCAGTTGTACAGGGCACTGGTGAGACCACATCTGGAGTACTGTGTACAGTACTAGTCTTCTTTTTAAGGAGAAATGTAAATGCGTTAGAAACAATTCAGAGAAGGTTTACTAGACTAATACCAGGAATGGGTGGTAGTCTTATGAGGAAAAGTTGGACTGACTAGGCTTGTATCCATTGGAGTTTAGAAGAGTAAGAGGTGACTTGATCGAAACCTTTAAGATCCTGAGGGGTCTTGACAGGGTGGATGTGGAAAGGATATTTTCTCTTGTGGGAGAATCTAGAACTAGGGGTCACTGTTTAATGATAAGGGCTCGCTCATTTAAGACAGAGATGAGGAGAATTTTTTTCTCTCAGAGGATCATGATTCTTTGGAACTCTCTGGTGAAAGCAGAGTCTTTGAATATTTTTAAGGCAGAACTAGAGAGATTCCTGATTAACAAGGGGGTGAAAGGTTATTGGGGGTAGGCAGGAATGTGGGGGTGAGATTACAATCAGATCAGCCGTGATCTTATTGAATAGCGGGGCAGGTTCGAGGGGCCAAGTGGCCTACACCTGCTCCTAATTCGTATGTTCATATGAAGTATAAAATTACAAAGAGGTATTGAAAGATCAAGTGAATGGGCAAACTATGACAAATGGGGCTGGATTTTCAGCTTAGTGTGTGGGTGCACGCCTGACAAGCACAAGCATGAAGTTGCGCATGATGACGTTGGGCAAGCATCCCAACATCATCGCACGCTCATGCGACATTTCGGTCAGCGGGTGCATGCAGGAGTCAGCTGACACTTAAGAGGGCTGTCAAGCCCATTAATAAATCAAAGTGAATTTTTCCCTGCCCGTCTTACAGTTGGCAGGTGAAAAGGTCAAGGTCATGAGGGAACTTGTTTATCTTAGGGATTTTAAAATCTTTATTTTTGATGTTAGAAATTTTCAGCTCTCTGAGGCAGATCTGTGCCTTCAGGGGCTTTCACTGAGCACACCCACGCGCATGTGCTGACTTCCGCACTCACCCCCCTCCAGCCCCTACCTAGGCAGCGTTGAGTAGTTCAGTGTGTGATTCATGCTGGCTGGCTGTTAATTGGCCAGCAAGTGTGAAATCGCGGTCAGGGCCCGATCGTGGGCAGTAGACCGTTGCACAGCCACTCCCGGACCCACTCATCAGGCCAAGTCGACGAGGAGAAACTCCTCTCCATGGACTTTAGTGTAGACAAATATGAAGTCATCCACTTTGGATCTAAAAAGGACAAAACGGAGTACCTTCTGAATGGTGAAAAGTTAGAAACAGTGGTGGTCCAAACAGCCTTGGGGGCCCAGGTACAGAGATGATTAAAACGTCATGAACAGGTACAGAAAATAATCAAAAAGACTAATGGATTGTTGGTCTTTATATCTAGAGGCCTTGAATACAAAGGGGATGCTAGTTATACTTGGCCTGGAGTACTGTGAGCAGTTCTGTGCACTGCACCTTCAGAAGGATATATTGGCCTTGGATGGAGTGGAGTAGATTTATCAGAATTATACCTGGATTCCAAGGGTTAAAATGTGAGGACAGATTACACAAACCAGGGCTGTATTCCCTGGAATTTATAAGGTTAAAGGTTGATTTCATCAAAGTTTTCAAGATATTAAGGGGAACAGATAAGGTGATGAAGAGAAACTATTTCCATTGGTTGGAAAGATTAGGACTGGGAGGCTTGTGTAAAATTTAGAAGCAGAACTTTCAGGAGGGAGATTAGAAGATGCTTATACTGATAAAGAATGGTAGAGGATTGGAACTTTCTGCTGCAAACTAATGCTGCCAGATCAATTGTTAATTTAAATCTGAGATTGACAGATTTTTGTTAATTAACGGTAGTAAGGGATATGGGGCAAAGATGGAGTTGCATGGAATTAGGTCGCAGATCAGCCATGATCTCACTGAATGGCAAAACAGGTTTGAGAGGCGGTGGCATGGTGGTATTGTCACCAGCCTAGTAACCCAGTGTAATGCTCTGGGAATCTGGGTTCCAATCCCACCATGGCAGATGTTGGAATTTCAATTGAATCAATAAGCATCTGGAATAAAAAGTCCAATGATGACCATGAAAATATTGTCCATTGTCGTAAGACTGCCCTTTAGGGAAGGAAATCTGCCATGCTTACCTGGTCTGGCCCACATGTGAATCCAGGTCCATAGCAATGGACTCTTAAATGGCATCTGAAATGGCCTAGCAAGCCACTCAGTTGTAACAAATTGCTAGGAAGTCAATAAGGATTTAAACCTGATGAACCAAGTGGCATCGACCTAGATACCAGAAACGACAATGGCAAAGTCAGCCCTGACAACCCAGCAAAGTTTGCTTTACTAACATCTGGGTGTTTGTGCCAAAATTGGGAGAGCTGTCTCACAGACTGGTCAAGCAACAGCTTGACATAGTCATACTCACGGAATCATACCTTACAGACAATATCCCAAACACCACCATCACCATCCTTGGGTATGTCCGTCCCACAGGCAGGACAGACCCAGCAGAAATGTCAGCACAGTGGCATATAGTTGGGAGGGGGTTGCCCTGGCAGTTTTCAACATCGACTCTGGACAACCATGAAGTTTCAAGGCATCAGGTTAAACATGGGCAAGGAAACCTCCTGCTGATTACCACATACCGCCACCCCTACCTCTCCCAACTCAACTCATGAATCAGTACTCCTCCATGTTGAACACTACTTGGAGGAAGCATGGAGGATGGCAAGGGTGCACAATGTAGTCTGGGTGGGGGACTTCAATGTCCATCACCAAGAGTGGTTCAGTAGCACCTCTACAGTCAGAGCTGGTCGAGTCCTAAAAGACATAGCTGCTTGAGTGGGTCTGCGGCAGGTGGTGAGGGAACCAATGAGAGAGAAAAAAACAACTGGACCTCATTCTCATCACTCTGCCTGCTGCACATGCATTGGTCATTGTGGAGGCAAAGTCCCAAAGTCACATTGAGGATATCCTCCATGTTGTGTGGCACTACTTTAGGCGGGAGGAGATATTGTAGTGGTATTGTTGCTGGACTAGTAACCTAGAGACCCAGGGTAATGCTCTGGGGACTGAGGTTCGAATCCCGCCACAGCAGATGGTGGAATTTGAATTCAATAAAAATATGGAATTAAAAGTCTAATGATGCCCATGAAATCATTGTGGATTGTTGTAAAAACCTATCTGGTTCACTAGTGACCTTTAGGGAAAGAAATCTGCCATCCTGATCTGGTCTGGCCTGCATGTGACTCCAGACCCACAGCAATGTGGTTGATTCTTAATGCCTCTGAACTAGGGCAATTAGGGGATAGGCAATAAATGCTGGCCAGGCCAGCAACCCCCACATCCCATAAATAGATGCTAAATGGGATAGATTTTGAACAGACCTAGCAATTCAAGACTGGGCAACCATGAGGCATTGTGGGCCACCAGCAGCAGCAGAGCTGTACACAACCACAATCTGTAACCTCATGGCCCAGTATATCCCCCACTCTACCGTTACCACCAAGTCAGAGGATCAGCCCTGGTTCAATGAAGAATGCAGGAGGGCTTGCCAGGAGCAGCACCAGGCATGCCTAAAAATGAGGTGTCAATCTGGTGAAGTTACAACGCAGGACTACTTGCAAGCCAAACAGCATAAGCAGCAACCGGTAGACAGAGCTAAGTGATTCCGGAACCAATGGATCAGAACTTGGCTCTGCAGTCCTGCTACATCCAGTCATGAATGGTGGTGGATAATTAAACAACTCACTGGAGTAGGAGGCTCCACAAATATCAATGATGAGGGAGCCCAGCACATCAGTGCAAAAGATAATGCTGAAGCATTTGCAACAATCTTTAACTAGAAATGTCAAGTGGATGATCCATCTCACTGTCCTCTGGAGGTCCCCATCAGCATGGATGCCTGTCTTCGGTCAATTCCGATCACTCCACTTGATATCAAGAGACAGATGAAGCACTGGATACTGCAAAGGCTATGGGCCCTGACAATATTCCAGCAATAGTAAAGATTTGTGCTCCAGAACTTGCCATGCCCCCAGCCAGGCTGTTCCAGTACAGCTACAACACTGGCATCTACCCGGCTATGCGAACAATTGCCCAGGTATGTCCTGTACACAAAAAGCAGAACAAATCCAACCCGGCCAATTACCGCCCCATCAGTCTACTCTCAATCATCAGTAAAGTGATGGAAGGAGTCATCAACAGTGCTATCAAGTGGCACTGGCTTAGCAATAATCTGCTCACTGATGCTCAGTTTGGGTTCCATCAGGGTCAATCAGCTCCTGACCTCATTACACTCTTGGTTCAAACATGGACAAAAGAGCTGAACTCCAGGAGTGAGGTGAGAGTGATTGCCCTTGATATCAATGCTGCATTTGACCAAGTGTGGCGTCAAGCAGCCCTAGCAAAACTGGAATGAACAGAAATCAGGAGGAAAACTCTCCGCTGGTTGGAGTCAAACCCAGCACAAAGGAAGATGGTTGTGGTTGTTGGAGGTCAATCATCTCAGTTCCAGGACATCACTGCAGGAGTTCCTCAGGATAGCATCCTAGGCTCCGTCATCTTCAGCTGCTTCATCAATGACCTTCCTTCCATCATATGGTCAGAAATGGGATGTTCGCTGGTGATTGCAAAATGTTCAGCACCAGTTGTGACGACTCAGATACTGAAGCAGTCCATGTCCAAATACAGCAAGAACTGGACAATATCCAGCCTGGGGCTGACAAGTGGCAAGTAACATTCGTGCCACACAAATGCCAAGGAATGACCATTTCCAACAAGAGAGAATCTAACCATCGCCCCATGACATTCAAGGATTACCATCGTTGAATCCCCCACTATCAACATCCTGGGGGGTTACCATTGACCAGAAACTGAACTGGACAAGCTATATAAATACTGTGGCTACAAGAGCAGATCAGAGGCTAGGAATTCTACAGTGAGAAACTCATCTCCTCACTCCCCAAAGCCTGTCTGTAATCTATAAGGCAGAAGTCAGGAATGTGACGGAATACTCTCCACTTGCCTGGATGAGTGCAGCTCCAACAACATTCAAGAAGCTTGACACCATCCAGGGCAAAGCAACCCGTTTGATTGACACCCCATCCATAAACATTCACTCCCTCCACCACCAATGCACAGTGGCAGCAGTGTGTAGCATCTACAAGATGCACTGCAGGAGCTCACCAAGGCTCCTTAGACAGCACATTTCAAACCCACAAACACTATCATCTAGAAGGACAGGGGCAGCAGACACATGGGAACACCACCACCTGGAAGTTCGCCTCCAAGCCACTCACTATCTTGACTTGGAAATATACCACCATTGCTGGGTCAAAATCCTGGAGCGCTCTCCCTAACAGCACTGTGGGTATACCTACACCACATTGACTGCAGCGGTTCAAGGAGACAGCTCACCACCACCTTTTCAAAGGCAATTAGGCATGGGCAATAAATGCCAGTGTAGCCAGCAACACCCACACTCCTTGAATTATTTTTTTTAATGGCCTACTCCTGTTGGTTAAAGAGTTGAACTGTTCCTAATCAACGTTTTTGGAGTTTTGGGAATTCAACTTTCCACAAGAAGATTAGAAAAAGTATTCTTAGAAATTACCTTCTGTAATCTGGCCCACCAGGTAGACTCATCCTTTCTGCCTCCTTTCTTTCCTCCACTTCCACCACCTGCACCATTGTTCCCTGTACGCTGAGAATTTGCAGATTTTGCCTCTGTGAAATATGCAATAAATGAATGTCAATGAGAAACAGTCCAGTCTCCATTTCCAATTAGTTAGGCCCTTAAACATTGTGAATATTCAATGAGAATAGTGGAAAATTCACTTTATTTAACTTGTCAGAATGACTTTCTGAATTGTGTGCAACTATTATACAAATTAAGTACGAGGAAAGGTTGCTTATAAGTGCGATATCCTAATGGAGGCCACACTTTCTGTATATTAATTTTAAACCAAGTAATATTTCTAAATTCATATAAATTGTTCAGAAATCATGTGATGTTAATAAACTACAAGTAATACCTTTTGCCTCACTGGATGATTCATTGGATTCACTTGCTCTTTTGGATTTTTTGTTTGGAAAATATTTTTCAAAACCTGAATGAAATAATACATTTAAATGCATTAATATAAAAATTATTTTAAGAATTACACATAGTGTGAGCTCAGTTAAACCTTTCTAGGCAACACTAAGGATCAACACAGAAGCACACGACTCAGCCCCTGTGTTGGGGATACAGTTTCAATTAGGGTAATTCTGTGCATCTCCTATGGGAATGTATAATAGTCTTTACATCCTGGTACTGTGATGGATAACCTTTGGCATGGCCCAAGGTGATATATCCCTTAATCCTGTTCCTGCTTACTGGACTTCACCCATCTCATAGAAACAGGTTGATTTTGTCATGAACTTTTTTTGTAGTCTTGGAATCATGAGAATACTTCCAACTGAAAAATATGGGATTGTGGGTTATTAAAGGAGTCAAAATTATGCTAGCGGAGATCACTTAACTACTGCACCCACAATTACCATTCCAATTACAAAGGTGGGATTGGTAAACCCATAGTCAACTCTATGGATGCACAACAAGGAAGACACAAATTATAACCTACAATTAACTTCACAGCAAACGTTTTAAGTTAACACATTTTATAATATTTCTGGTTTGCAGTTTGCAGCATAGATTTTTGTTTTAAATTCATTCATGAGTTGTGGGCATTGCTAGCAAGGCCAGCATTCATTACCCACCCCTCATGAACTGCTGCAGTCCACACAGCAAAGGTACAACCAGAGCACTGCTAGGTAGGAGTTCCAGTATTTTTACTCAGCAATGATGAAGGAACAATGATCTATATATCCAATGCAGGGTGATGTGTAATTTGCAGTGGAACTTGAAGGTGCTGCTGTCCCCATGCGCCTGCTGCCCTGAGCAATTCAGAAAGCAGTGATTTTGATTTCTGTTTGCAATGCTAGTTTAATTTTTAAATTTAATTAATACCAATTCATATGCCAACAAAATCCAATAATTTGTTTTTAATATTTTAAGAATGCGATTTTCTCTTTGCTCCTTTTTTGGACGCCTCCGCAATTTCCCAGGCAGGTGGGAAACCTTTCTGCTCCTGGTCCTAAGCTCTGAGACCAACTGTGGGAAACCGCATCTCAGGAGCTGACAGGGTAACACTGTCCCATTATGTAGAAAAATGCCTGATTGTCCACAATTCAAACTCCAACATCAGTTTATAAATAATTTGGTCAGGGAAAGTTTTAATCCAGGGCCCCATCAGAATTAAAACCTGCTATAAAAGGAATAATTTAAATATCTTATTTTGAAAACATGCAAACTGTATTCATTTGTGGGTTATGTAGGGGTCAGAGAATGTCAATTGCTAAAAAAGATTTTGGATCCTTGAAAAAAAGACTAACTGTTATTCGCAGTGATTGTAAATTTAGTTAGAATTTAAATTATCTCACCTTTTGGAGGTCGAGCGCAGAACCGTCCATAGACACCTAGTACGTTTGTCAGTAGGCTGTTCCTATCCAATCCCACACAATTATGTGCATAACCTGAGAACTGCAAGAGCAACAAATCATACAAATCCCTTCAACCAGATACTGCGACAGAGAATATCATGAGAAAACACCATTATATCTTACACTCAGATTCAAGAATGGCTCTTTAACATATGATCTACTGCTTTAGTAGTAAACAGAAGCGGCAATTACTATATAGAAAGCTAGAATTTAAAAACATTAAACTCCTCACAAATGTTTCACACTAAATGGAGATGGTCCAAGGCAAGCTGTACCAGCTAACACTAATACTCTGCATTACATATTATTCAAACATGCACAACAGTAAACCTAATTTAAAATTCTGTAGTGAAGAACCATAAGCTAGACTGAGATGGCAATGCTATTTGCTCTTCATATTCAGCATATGTCACCAGTTTGGCTAAATGTACGTTATAGGTACCACAAAAGTTGGTCACAGGAGCCATTTTCTCAGGGCCCAGATATAATACTAAATCAAAGTTTTTTATTCAGTTGGTTTTCCCAACATCGCCAGACTTCATAGAAAATTAACCTTAAACATGCACACAAGAGAAATTTTTCACAGCAAGGTTTATTCAACGCATGTCCTGCTGATGTTTTGTCAATGATTAAATGCAAACACAGCTGCAGAGTAAGGTCACCATTCACCTTGAAATACATTAAACTGTGGCCAAAGAATATCTTGTGATTTATTCCCACAATAATAACCTTTTATCTTTCTTTTGACTCAATTCCTTTGTTTCAATGCAGGAAATTTCACTAATTTTGGGAGTAAAAGCAGAAAATCTGATTCCAAGGTTCCTGCTGCAAAGCTGAATCAATATAGTCAGAGACAAAAGTGAAAAAAAGTGCTTTATACAACCACCAGACATCTCAAAGAACTTTACAGCCATTGTGGCAATGTAGGAAACAAGGAAGACAAGTTGCGCACAGCAAACTCCCACAAACAGCAATGTGTTAATGGCCAGATAATCTGTTTTTGTCATGTTGACTGTGCTACAGGACCATTTATATCCACCCGGGCAGGCAAATGGTGCCTCGGTTTAACATCTCACCCAAAAGGTGGCACGTCTCACAGAGCAATACTCTCACAGCACTAAGTGACTGGAGTGTCAGCTTTAATGTTTGTGCTCAAGGGACTGGAGTGGGACTTGAACTCAGAACCTTGTGATTCAGAGGTGAGAGTGCTGACACTGTTCCAACCAATCCCAGTTTCTCACGTCGCTTCATGTAACTGAAATCCCTCATCTCTGGTACCATTCTAGTAAACCACCTCTGCCTTGACATGCTTCCTAAAGTGTGGTGCCCAGAATTGGGCACAATACTCCAGCTGGGGCCGAGCACATGATATATAAAATCTACGTACAGCTTCCTTGCCCCTGTACTCCCTAAATCTATCTGTAAAGCCAAGGCTCTAACAGCCTTGATCAAACTGCCCTTTCACCTTCATCAAGTTGGCCCCCTTATATAAGAAAAAAAATCTCAGTCACAACTGCAAATTAAACTATAGATTGTTCTGCAAAAACTCAGTGGGATATTAAACTGAAGTTTATTTTAGCTGTTAAGAAGTGATCCAGCTATAAAGGGGGGAAAGGGTATTATGATGTAACCCTGTAAGCAAGATCAACGTCATTATACAAGTGTCAATGGTTTAAATCCTGCTAGCATCAAGCAGTCAATTTAAATTACATTATACAGGACGTCGTTATGCATGGAGGGTTGGTTTTCTAGTGTCAACATGCTGCCCTGCCGGTGACCCTGGTTAAAGCTCTCCTTCTCCTCGCTTACCAGTCTCCAGGTTCGGCTGCTATCCTGAGGGCCGAAGCTTTTATACAGCCCCCGACAGCAGCGGGCCATCAGGAAATAGCGGTGTGCCATCACTTGCTTTAATGTCTGTTTTTTTTTTTCCCCCTCTTGCTTTCTTTCCCCCCCTCCCTCGTCTTTGGGCAGGCTGTGATTCAGGATCCGTGTTTGCGATGTTGAAACGGCGAGGACATTGAGGTGGATATCAGGCTTGCCTCCTCCGCCGCTCCTCTCTCCTCCTCTTCTTTCTCACTCATGGCGAAGGCGGCGTCGTCAAGCGCCTGACATCAGTGGGCGGGGCCTGCCAGGTGACATCACTGCGTCGCCCCAGCCCCGCTTCAGTCACGTGCCTCGCACAGTTACGTCACTGACTCTAATAAACTCGGGAAACTTTCTGTTAGTCTGGGCCAGTTTGCCATGTCCATGCTTTTATACTGCTTGTGTCAGTGCTGTTGTTTATGCCCATCGTTTTGTCTCTTAATATTTTTTACCTGTCTTTTCATTGCTATTTATTTGTTCGATTCCTACGATTTCATGCTCTTTCCTCCTGATGACGAAATTTATGAATGACTTCTTGCTCCCCTATGCTAACCAACAAACGTGCTGGTATTTTGGGAATAGGATTTATCATCGCAAAAGGTGAGACAAACTGCAAGCTCATCTAAAAATTGAAACTCGTTTGTTTGTATTTTCTTCTCCATCCCCACCCCCCAGTAGGTTTAATATGTTGGGATTTTTAAGTTGGCCATTCCAAGTTATTAGAATTCTACAGGTCAGCAGATGGGGCTGGGGTTTTATAGTGTTAAATGGGCAACGTGTATTCAGTTGAAAATTTTTTCAACACGTTCATTGTATTGCTCTTATAGGTAGGTTACCCACTTAGGTTAGGTAAAAAGTCCGAAAAATTCCAGCTAAACTGTTAGTCTACAGGAAAACAGAGTTCCGTGAAGCAACAACTGTAAAATCGGAGTTTTAATTAACTAACTGCTAGAGATATTACAGATTGTTACAGCACAGAAGGAGGCCATTCAGCCCATTATGTCTGTGCTAGCGCTCCAAAGGAGCAATTTACCCAATGCCACTCCTTCTGTCTTCTCCCTGCAATCTTGCACATTCTTCCTTTTCAGAAAATAATCCAATTCCGCCTTGAATGTCTCGATTGCATCTATTATACTCTCGGGCAATGCATTCCAGATCTTAAATATTCGCTGCGTTAAAACGTTTTTCCTCAAATCTCCATTACTTCTTTTACTAATTAACTTAAATCTGTGAAGTAACAGAGCACACACAAATCATTCGCTATTCCAAAGAGAATAACAGACGTGTACAGACTATTTGGCTTACCCTTCTCTAGAAACCTGTTTCCCCATCAGTATTTAAATATACCTTGAATTTCTCTAGAGGTTTTGCTTTGACTACACTACCTGAAAGCCCATTCTAGGATTTAAAATTAGTCATTCTTCAATTAGAGAAGTGCTTCTTGACAACCTGAGGTAGCTTGGACACTTAGGTGTCCTTGCATTGGTGTAATGATTTAACTTGAATGGTGCTTGGAGTTTTATTTTTAGCTCCATGAATCAGGATTAATACAGAAGTTGGAAATAGAAACAGAAGACTTAATTAAAATAGTGAGGAAAGAAATCGGAAGGAAAAGGGGAGGAAAGAAAGAGATTTTGTGCTGTGAGAAACAAATACGTTGTAGATAAAGCATGGAATATTAAAAATGTGAATGAGAGAGCCAGAAGAAAGAATACGGTGAACATTTCAAATAATTGGAATCCGGATAATATTTTTATATTTTTATATTTACAAATGGGAAGGATGGTGGAAGTAGGTGGGATGGCTGTGTTAATAAAGGATTTTAACACAGGGTTAGAATGTAAAAATGGCCGAAGGGATTGCAGTACCATACAATCCACGTTAAGTTAAGAAACAGGAAATGGAATGGTACAATTCTTGGTCTGCATTACTTGCAACCATATATTAGAGATGAGAGAGTGCAAATATCTGCAGAGAGTTGTGTGACAATATTCATCCCAAGATTGACGATGCATTAACTTTATCCCAGTCAAAGTAGAAAATATCTTTTAGAGTGCATCAAATACTGCTTCCTAGTTAAACCTATTTCTAGTCCACTAATGCAAAAATACCTGGAAAAGTCCACCAAGCCTACCCATGGTACAACCAACTCACTATTAAACTCATTCCCCCCTCCTCCTCTGGAAACTCCTATAAGAGGCAAAAAAAAACTATGTACCAATATCGAGAATAAAAGACTGGAAAATTCCTCTGACCCTCAGACAATTAGATAACCTCAAAGATCATGAAGCTGATACCGCTATCCTCGTTAACCCATATCACTATCCATCATGACTTGTGATCCCTTCCACTTGCAGGAACTCGTCCAACTGCCTTTTGAACATATGCAGCAAGCGAATCTACACGAGCTGCCACCTTATTGCAAAGGCCAACGATTCTCTGCAAGTAATTTCTAGCACCTAACTTAATTGTGTGTTTTCATAACTTGTACTGATTAAAGAACGAAGCATAATTCTGGGAAACTACATTGGGGACATATCTGACAAGAGTTAGAGAAAAACTGGAGAATAATGACCACAACATCATTAGGTTCAGTGTTAGACAATATAAATAATGAAGAATCAAACAATGAGAGACTTCCACCAGAGAACAGCTAATCTAGCTCAAGCTGTTAGCCGGGGAGAAAAGTTAGTAAATTTATTAAATCTAATTGAAATGTGAAAGAGAGAGATATGATCTCTCATTAGGGCCAACAATAGAATAAATAAATGAATGAACTAGGAGGATAGAAAGTGCAACAGGAAAAGGCTAGATTGGGAGAACTGAGACCCCCTGATTAAAGTCCTCAATCACTCCTACCAGCCTCTGCTGCTGTGCTGAGGAACAGAGATGTTCTAGTGTATCAGGAGATGGCGATGCGCCATTCCATTTCTTTTCTATTGTTTCCCTCGTTTTAAAACGCTTAACATGAAGAGTGATTTCATTGTGTGGACAGCGCAGGATTTGAGCACAGCCTCCGACCAGTCTCATTTCGACATTCCCTGAACCTTCAACACTGGTGGATACACACGAAATATATGTGTGTATTGCGTCATGACGCAGGTCCACCCTAGCCCCGCCTACTAGCATATTACCCCGCATAGTTACGTCATCATGCACCCCAAACAAAGTTACCTTGATCCAAACCCTACGATGGGCTTTTTTCTTTCTTTGCTTAACCGCATTTGCCGATATTTCTCATATTGTTTTATTTTTCTGTTTTGCATACTTTTTATAACTTTCTTTTTTTTGAAATGGGCTCCTACTTGCCTTACTAGCAACTTCTTTTTGTGGCCATTGCTTGCCAACAATTATAGATAAAACCAACAAAAAATATGCCTCCTGTCGAAACGTTAAGGGGTGAGATTGTAAGGTGAGACAATTGCATTTGAAGTTAGGTAAATGTAGTTTTTTTTCTTAGATCCAATACAGTATGTTGCATTTTACAAAGAAAATGACTTTCACTCCTAGCGTGTGAGATTGGCTAGGAATGGCTAATAAACATATTATCCTAACAATGTAGGAGTAACAGCGCACTGCAAGATATTTAATCAGCAGGCAGAGAGGCAAACACACCATCGGCGTCAAGTGAGTGGTAAACGGTAGCCCAAACAACTTTCCTCTATTGGATAAATAGCTTTTCAGGTATTCTTGTTATTTAGTCTTAGAACATTATAAAATATTTCTGGTTCTTAGGAAAATGGTGCCTTTCAAACCATTAATCAAATTTGGTGCAATACACTGTTATATATACATCAGAAATTTTATTTCCTCTGTTCATTTTTGTTAGCTAGTTCTCTTCTGTCCCTCTGTTTCAGTACAGCCCGTGGTGGTAGGCACCCACCAGTACTTCACCCAAGTGACTATTATTCTGTGAGTCATGATGAAGATCGTTAGTATGTGGACCCAATCCAGGATGACCAAACTTCCTCAGTGGCATTAACAGACAGATCAGATGACCAGACCTAATTGATGGATGTTTTTTGAGTTAAGCCATTGATGCTTTTTTTTTTTGAAGGTTAAGATGTTTTAGTAGATTTATACATTTTTACAAAAGGCTTGCTCCTTTTTATGGAATCAGTGTGAGAAACTCGGGAAATATCTTTGGGAATGAGCTTTTACCATCTTGTAGAATTCCTTTACAAGCTAAAGTACAATAACTATCTTTTGAGTGGAACAAAACTTCTTTACCAGCTGGACCCAAAAGTTTAGATATGGATAGCACATGAATGGGCTTTTTCTAGTTTTGCTCTATATGTAGGTGAATACATTCTGTCTAATGGTGAGGCAATTTATTTTCTTAGCGCTGGCTTTGTATTTTAAAATCTTAACATTTTAAATTGTAGCAAGCAGTTATTACCTCCGCAGTTTAAGAAATTGTGTCGTTGTCGGTCAGGTTTTTTTTTTACTAGCTTCAGTTTATCTTGAATTAGCCGAATAAACAATAAATCCGTAACAAAAACAAAAATAAAAATACCTGTACAAACTCAGCAGTTTTGACAGCATCTGCAGAGAGTAATGCAGTTAATGTTTCAAGTCTGTATGACTCTTCAACAGAACTAAGGGAAAATAGAAGAGAGGTGAAATATAAACTGGTTTAAGGCAAGGTGGTGGTGGCACAGGTAGAGCTGGATAGAGGGCCAGTGGTAGGTGGAGATTGCCAAAAGATGTCAAAGACAAAAGGACAAAGAGGTGTTGAAGGTGGTGATATTAGCTAAGAAATGTGCTAATAGGTGACATTAAGGGTAGAAAGCAGGACGAGCAAGGTACAGAAAGCCCTAGTGGGGGTGGGGTGGGGGGAAGGGATCGAAATAGGCTAAGAGGTAGAGATAAAATAATGGATTGAAATACATTTAAAAATAATGGAAATAGGTGGGAAAAGAAAAATCTATATAAATTATTGGAAAAAAGGGGGATCGGAAAGGGTGTGGGGATGGAGGAGAGAGTTCATGATCTAAAGTTGTTGAACTCAATATTCAGTCCGGAAAGCTGTAAAGTGCTTAGTCGGAAGATGAGTTGCTATTCCTCCAGTTTACGTTGAGCTTCACTGGAACACTGCAGCATGCCAAGGACGGACATGTGGGCATGAGAGCAGGGTGGAGTGTTGAAATGGCAAGCGACAGGGAGGTCTGGGTCATGCTTGCGAACAGACCAAAGGTGTTCTGCAAAGTGGTCAGCAGTCTGCGTTTGGTCTCTCCAAAAGGCTTGTATTCCTCTCCACAGATGCTGTCAGATCTGCTGAGTTTTTCCAGGCATTTTTATTTTTGTTTTGTATTTCCAGTATCCAGTTATTTGCTTTTTACAATAAAATCCATTTTGTTTATAAAAACAAAAATACCTGGAAAAACTCAGCGGGTGTGGCAGCATCTGTGGAAGGAAGCACAGTTAACGTTTGGAGTCCACATAACTCATCAACAGAACTAAGGAAAAATAGAAAAGGGGTGAAATATAAGCTGGTTTAAGTGGGGGGGGGGTGTTGAGACAAGAGAGCTGGATAGAGGGCCAATGATAGGTGGAGATAACCAAAAGATGTCACAGACAAAAGGACAAAGAGGTGTTGTCTAAAGGAATGTGCTAATTAAGGGTAGAAAGCAGGACAAGCAAGGTACAGATAGCCCTAGTGGGGGTGGGGTGGGGTGAAGGAATCAAAAAAGGCTAAAAGGTAGAGATAAAACAATAGATGGAAATACATTTAAAAATTATGGAAATAGCTGGGGCAAGAAAAACCTATATAAATTATTGGAAAAAACAAAACAGAGGGCGAAAATCAGAAAGGGGGTGGGGATGGAGGAGAGAGTTCAGAATCTAAAATTGTTGAACTCAATATTCAGTCCAGAAGGCTGTAAAGTGCTGAGTCGGAACATGAGGTGCTGTTCCTCCAGTTTGCATTGAGCTTCACTGGAACAATGCAGCAAGCCAAGGACAGCCATGTGGGCATGAGAGCAGGGTGAGGCTATCTGTACCTTGCTTGTCCTGCTTTCTACCCTTAATTAGCACATTCCTTTAGATAATATCATCACCTTCAACACCTCTTTGTCCTTTTGTCTGAGACAGCTTTTGGTTATCTCCACCTATCACTGGCCCTCCGACCAGCTCTCTTGTCCCAACCTCCGCCGCCACCCCCCCCCCCCGCCTTAAACCAGCTTATATTTCACCCCTTTTCTATTTTTACTTAGTTCTGTTGAAGAGTTATGCGGACTCCAAACGTTAAATGTGCTTCCTTCCACAGATGCTGCCAGACCTGCTGAGTTTTTCCAGGTATTTTTGTTTTTGTTTTCGATTTCCAGAATCCGCAGTTCTTTTTTGCTTTCATCCGTTTTGCTTACGGTGACCGCGCCGTTTGCGAGAACGGCAGCAGTGCGGGTGACGTCATCGGGGAATGTGCTGGGTGGGGGCGGGGCGTGGGTGAGGGGGCGGGGCACAGAGGTCCTGGTGCGGAATGCGCGGGGTGAGGGGAGGGGCGCGCGGCACAGACCGGGGTTAGGGGTGGGGTGGGGGGCAGTGCCGTTGAACGTGGGCGCGGCTCGCGCTGTGCGCGCGGGGGCGGGGCACTGACGGGGAGCGGCAGCGCCGCTGAATATGGGCGGGGTGGGGGTTCGAAGCCTGTCCTGGAATCCGGCCCTGTTTACCGGCTTCTGTCAGGCCGAGCATTGATTCAGGGAGCGGGAGGGTTCGGCATCGGTTTCAGCCGCCGGCCTCAGCGTTGGATACAGGGAGAGAGGGAGTGGCTCATTTCCCGGTGCTGTTAGCACCGGAGAGCGGCCTGACCGGTGGTAACATGAAGATCTGGAGCTCGGAGCACTTGTTTAGGTAATTTATGGGGGGAGAGGGGGTGTCGGGGTCCGGACGGAAGCGAGGGAGGGGTGGGGGGGGGGGGGGTAGGGGGTGTCGGGGTCCGGCCGGAAGCGAGGGGGGGGGGTGTCCCGTCCTGAATCGGGGAGGGGGGGGGGTGTCCCGTCCTGAATCGGGGAGGGGGGGGGGGTGTCCCGTCCTGAATCGGGGAGGGGGGGGGGGTGTCCCGTCCTGAATCGGGGAGGGGGGGGGGGGTGTCCCGTCCTGAATCGGGGAGGGGGGGGGGTGTCCCGTCCTGAATCGGGGAGGGGGGGGGGTGTCCCGTCCTGAATCGGGGAGGGGGGGGGGTGTCCCGTCCTGAATCGGGGAGGGGGAGGGGGGGGGGGTGTCCCGTCCTGAATCGGGGAGGGGGAGGGGGGGGGGATGTCCCGTCCTGAATCGGGGAGGGGGAGGGGGGGGGTGTCCCGTCCTGAATCGGGGAGGGGGGGGTGTCCCGTCCTGAATCGGGGAGGGAAGGGGGGGGGGTGTCCCGTCCTGAATCGGGGAGGGGGGGGGGGGTTGTCCCGTCCTGATAGGGGGAGGGGGGGGGTTGTCCCGTCCTGATAGGGGGAGGGGGGGGGGTGTCCCGTCCTGAATCGGGGAGGGGGGGGTGTCCCGTCCTGAATCGGGGAGGGGGGGGTGTCCCGTCCTGAATCGGGGAGGGGGGGGGGGTGTCCCGTCCTGAATCGGGGAGGGGGAGGGGGGGGTGTCCCGTCCTGAATCGGGGAGGGGGAGGGGGGGGGGTGTCCCGTCCTGAATCGGGGAGGGGGAGGGTGGTGTCCCGTCCTGAATCGGGGAGGGGGAGGGGGGGGGGTGTCCCGTCCTGAATCGGGGAGGGGGAGGGTGGTGTCCCGTCCTGAATCGGGGAGGGGGAGGGTGGTGTCCCGTCCTGAATCGGGGAGGGGGAGGGGGGGGGTGTCCCGTCCTGAATCGGGGAGGGGGGGGGTGTCCCGTCCTGAATCGGGGAGGGGGGGGGGGGTGTCCCGTCCTGAATCGGGGAGGGGGGGGGGTGTCCCGTCCTGAATCGGGGAGGGGGGGGGGGGTGTCCCGTCCTGAATCGGGGAGGGGGGGGGTGGGGTGTCCCGTCCTGAATCGGGGAGGGGGAGGGTGGTGTCCCGTCCTGAATCGGGGAGGGGGGGGGGGGGTGTCCCGTCCTGAATCGGGGAGGGGTGGTGTGTCCCGTCCTGAATCGGTGGGGGAGGGGGTGGTGTGTCCCGTCCTGAATCGGTGGGGGAGGGATAATTCAGTCTGCCCCTCAGTCACTGGCCCTGAGATGATTGTGTCGGGAGCCGGTACGATGCGGGTGCTGACTGTCACCCCAATGATGTTTAACTCTGCTTGAGCAGCTTAGCTTGTGGCTCTGTGGAAATCGCTGAATTTTACGCAGAAAATGTTTTACAGAATATCTCCCGTAAACTGCGGAGACTACTGCATAGAGAACTGAAGGAACGTTTGCTATTTTTGAAAAAATATTCCTGTGTATCTCTGTGTGCAAAACACCTTCCATTGGAAGGCATTTTAATTGTTTACTACATCCCTTATCCAGCTGTATCCAACTCCTTGTTTATCTGGGAACAGATGTGATGATGATCCTAGTTAACCATCTGGAGATTTATACCGCAGGTACGACCAGTGTACCTGGTGTCAAACCTCAAAATCCTAGCCCTGAGTAATGGTTGTTGTGTCAGCCTCCTCCAGTGCTGAAACCCTTGAAGGTTCCGGGTTCAAGCCCACTCTACAAAATGTCCAGGTGTCATGCCGAGTGATGGACTTTTGGAGGTGCATTCCTTGAATCGAGGCCCCAGGTTCCCCCAAAGATGAACTTCGTTCCAGTGGCACTGCCCCCTCCTCTTTCTCACCTGCATGCTATCCTTTTGACGATGCCATTCGAAAACAAACCTTTTCAAATCCCTCCATGGCCTCGTCTTTCCATATCTCTGTAACCCCCTCCGCCACGTGCGCAAACTAGGTTTTAATTGATGCACATTGCCAGCCATGCTGCCTCAGCCCTAAACTCTGGAATCCCTCCCTAAACCTCTCAGCTTCTTTACCCCTCTCTCCTTTTAAGACACTCCTTTGACCAAGCTTTTGGTCATCTGTCCTAATCCTCCTTATGTAGCTTGATAAAAATATAAGAGGTAGGAGTTGGATTAGGCTATTTTCCCCCTCAAGCTTGCTCTGCCATTTAATCAAACTATAACAATTTGTGACTTCAACTCCATTTTCCCAACAGAATCCTATTTCCCTTGATTCCCTTAGAGTCCAAAAATGAATCACAACATGAGATAAAGGAAGTAGGACATTCATTCCCTCGAGCCTGCTCCACCATTTGATAAGATCATGGCTGATCTGAGCATGGTCCCAACTCTGCTTTCCTGCCTGGCCCCCATAACGCTTGTACATTTAAAAAATCTGTCTAACTCAGTCTTGAATACATTCAATATATACACTGCTTTCTGGGTAGAGAATTCCAAAGATTAGCAACCCTCTGAGAGAAGAAATTCCTCCTCATCTCTGTCTTAAATGGGAAACATATGAATTAGGAGCAGGAGTAGGCAACTTGGCTCCTTAAACCTGCTCTGCCATTCAATAAAATCATGGCTGATCTGATTGTAACCACAACTCCACATTCCCACCTACCCCCTTGCTTTTCAAGAATCTCTCTATCTCTGCCTTAAAAATATTCAAAGACGCTTGTTACGGACAGGAGAGGCATTAATTTAAACAACATTAATTTTTCCCCTCGCTATCGGTCCATAAACAGAAAGTTGTTTTGATTTGCTTCCCCCTTTATAAGCAGTGGCGTATTTCCCAACCTCTCAGATTTGGTGTGATCCAATTTCTATTAATAATCCCAAAGCAAACTTGAGATTGGATGAACTCAAAGGGTTAGTTTATTTGCGCACACTCAAGCCGCAGGAGGAGGATAGCAGCATTGCCTCCGTTGCATTCATACAGTAGAAGAGGGATAGAGAAAAATTACAGTGCAGAGACCACAGAGAAAATAAATATTATTACACTTGGATCTAGAATCAAAGTAAGGTACCAATAAATAAGTAATACCAATAAAGTATTCCTGCATGGAGGTTGGCGGTTGAAAACTGATGCTGTATAATTCACTTTACTGGTGGAGTTGACTTCACACAATGGCATGCAGCGAGGAATCAGTACTGTGGGCGATGGTGCAGAAGTTCCAACAGAAGACAGTGTAGATGGCACCAGGTATTCAATCTGGCAGAGCTCCTTTTTCTGTGATGCTGCTGGTTAGGTGGTAAAATAGCAGACTGAGTTTGCAGTACAGCAAGGCAACATAGCTGGTTCCACAAGCTAGAGGTCCATATCACATGACTCCCACCTCTCCACATTATCTATGACAAAGGATGTATATCCCTTGCCTGGCCCCGGGATGGTTAAATATCTCAACCATTAAGAATTGAAAGGAAGGTTGCGGGACCTTTTGTCATAGCGGATGTGTAGACTCCGGTTGCTCAATCTGGGTTAAGAAATGCAGATGGCCTTTGTATAGCTTTCTTTGAATTTGTCTGTGCAGCCCACAGGGGGGTCGTTAGTGTCTCCTCAGGGATAATGAGGTGCAGGTTTCTTCGACACTGCCAAGTAGCTCCTTTTGTTCAAAGTTCACAGACAGACATTGATTCAGCCATCTTAGAAGGTCTTGGTCCAGTTTTTAAAATTTTAGAAATAGCCACGAGGATATCTATATCTAAAATATATATTTATATATACACATACACACAAAAGGTATACAGTGTGAGGTCTTAGTCCCCTCACACTCTGCTTCCACTGCCTTTTGAGGAAGAGTGTTCCAAAGATTCCCAACCCACTGAGAGAAAAAAATTTCTCCTCATCTCTTTCTTAAATGGGTGATCCCTTATTTTTAAACAGTGACCCCTAGTTCTAGATGCTCCCTCAAGAAGAAACATCCACATCTACACTGTCAAGACCCATCAGGACCTTATATGTTTCAATCAAGTTGCCTCCTGCTGTTCTAAACTCCAGCGGATGCAAGATTAGCCTGTCCTACCTTTCCTCATAAGACAACCTTCCCATTACAGGTATTAGTATTGAACCTTATCTGAACTGCTTCCAATGCATTTACATCCTTCCTTAAATAAAGAGACCAATACAGTACACAATACTCCAGATGTGGTCTCACCAATGCCCTGTATAACTGAAGCATAACCTTTTGTATTCAATTCCCCTCGGGATAAATGATAACATTCTATTAGCTTTCCTAATTATTTGCTGTACTTGCGTACTAACGTTTTGCGATTCATGCACAGATCCCTCTGCAACTCAGCTCTGCAAACTCACCATTTAGATAAGATGCTTCTTTATTCTTTCAGCCAAAATGGACGATTTCACATTTTTAAAAATTTTGAAATGGTGCCTCCTAGTTTTAGATCCCTTCACAAGCAAAATGTTCTCTTAGCATTTGCCCTTTTGATATCCCAGCCTTCAATCCTCTCTGGTGCATAGAATTCGCAAGATTCGCAACCCTCTGAGTGGAAAAAAAAATTAATCTCTGTTCAAAGTGGCCAACATCTTATCCAGAGAATTGCCTCAAATTTTGTTTTATAATGCTCCTGTGATCTATTTTGGAGTAGTGTGTTGCTCTGTAGTGTATTACAACCTAATTCTTAGAATAAAAATACCTGGAAAAACTCAGCAGGTCTGACAGCATCGTTGGAGAGGAATACAGTTAATGTTTAGAGTCCATGTGACTCTTCAACAGAACTAAAGGAAAATAGAAGAGAGGTGAAATATAAGTTGGTTTAGGGGGGGTAGGACAGTTAGAGCTGGAAAGAGGGCCAGTGATAGGTGAAGATTGCCAAAAGGTGTCATAGACAAAAGGACAAAGAGGTGTTGACGGTTTCTTAGCTAATATCACCACCGTCAACACCTCTGTCCTTTTGTCTATGACATCTTTTGGCAATATCCACCTATCACTGGCCCTCTATCCAGCTCTACCTACCCCTGCCCCCCTTTAAACCAGCTTATATTTTATCTCTCTTCTATTTTTCCTTAGTTCTGTTAAAGACTCATACGGACTCGAAACGTTAACTGTATTCCTCTCAGCAGATGCTGGCAGACCTGCTGAATTTTTCCAGGTATTTTTATTTTTGTTTTGGATTTCCAGCATCTGCAGTTTTTTGCTTTTATCCTAGATCTTAGAATCTTAGCTAGTTCTTAGAAAATCCTAGGTTTAGGCTTGTAACAGAGCATTTCAAAAGAAAGTAAGGATATCCATCTAATATTAAATTAAATCACCTTAATCCCCGAGTATGTGAGATTCGCTGGTTCAGAACAGGTCTGAAGTCAATCTACAAGAATCTTAACGAATCTTAAGATTTAAGTTTGAGTTGAGACATTTATAATGAATTTTGTATAATTAATGGTTAAGTAGAAATGAACTGAATATTCAAGGATATTCAATGTTTAGGAAGGACAGACAAGGGAAAGAAGGTGAAGTTGCGCTGATAATAAGGGATGGGATCAGTGCGTTAATAAGGGAGGATCTCAGATCGGAAGAACAATGTGTGGAATCTGTTTGGGCAGAGCAAAGAAACAGCAAAGGACAGCAGACATTGAGTTGTTTATAGGCCACTAACTGGTGATGGTAGTGTGGGGCATGGTATTAATCAGGAGATGAGAGAAGCATGTAGCATGGGCAATACAGTATTCATGGGTGATTTCAGTCTGCATATAGACTGGGTAAACCAATTGACCACTAATGCTGTGGAAGACGAATTTCTGGAGTGTTTTAGGGATGGTTTTTTAGAGCAGTGTGTTAAGGAGCCGACTAGAGGACAGGCTATTTTAGATCCAGTATTATGTAATGAAAAGGGGCTAACTAATAACCTTGTAAAAGGACCTTTAGGGATGAGTGACCACAATATGACAGAATTTTACATTATATTTGAAAGCCAGGTATTTCACTCTGAAGCAAGGGGGTTAAAGTCAAACAAAGGAAATTATGAAGGCATGAGGGACAAATTGGCTGCGGTGGGTTGGGAAAATACATTAAAAGGTATGACTGTACACAGGCAATGGATTGTCTTCAAAGAACTATTACATAACTTTCAGCACCTATACATTTCTTCAAAGCGCAAAAACCCAAAAAAGTCTGTCAACCGTGGCTGACAAAGGAAGTTAAGGATTGTATAAGATTAAAAGAAAAGGCAAATAAAGTTGTCAGAAGTAGCAGCAAACCTGAGGATTGGGAGGTTTTTAGAAAGCAGCAGAGGAAGACCAAGAAACTGGTAAAGAAGGGGAGAATAGAATATGAATGCAGACTAGCAAAAAACAAAAACGACTGTAAAAACTTTCTCCTTAAACGCCTCTCACTTCCTCCATATAAAAGCTGTGGCTATGGGTACCCCCATGGGCCCCAGTTATGCCTGTCTCTTTATGGGATATGTGGAACATTCCTTGTTCCAGTCCTACTCCGGCCCCATCCCACAACTCTTTCTCCGGTAGATCAATGATAGCTTCGGTGCTGCTTCATGCTCTCGTCTGGACCTGGAAAAATTTATTAATTTTGCTTCCAATTTCCACCCCTCCATCATTTTCACATGGTCCATCTCTGACACTTCCCTTCCCTTCCCTTCCTTGACCTCTCTGTCTCAATTTCTGGTGATAGACTGTCCACCAATGCTCATTACAAGCCTACTGACTCCCACAGCTACCTCGACTACAGCTCCTCACACCCCGCTGCCTCCATCGCATCTGTTCTGATGATGCCACTTTCAAAAACAGTTACTCTGACATGTCTTCCTTTTTCCTTAACCGAGGTTTTCCACGCACGGTGGTTGACAGGGCCCTCAACCGTGTCCGGCCCATCTCCCGCGCATCCGCCCTCACACCTTCCTCTCCCTCCCAGAACTATGATAGGGTCCCCCTTGTCCTCACTTATCACCCCACCAGCCTCCGCATTCAAAGGATCATCCTCCGCCATTTCCGCCAACTCCAGCATGATGCCACCACCAAACACATCTTCCCTTCACCCCCCCCGGTGGCATTCCGCAGGGATCGTTCCCTCCGGGACACCCTGGTCCACTCCTCCATCACCCCCTACACCTCAACCCCCTCCCACAGACCTTCCCCTGCGATCGCAGAAGGTGCAACACCTGCCCCTTTACTTCCCCTCTCCTCACCGTCCAAGGGCCCAAACACTCTTTTAAAGTGAAGCTGCATTTCACTTGCAATTGCCTCAATTTAGTCTACTGCATTCACTGCTCCCAATGCGGTTTCCTCTACATTGGAGAGACCAAACGTAGACTGGGTGATCGCTTTGCGGTCTGTCCACAAGCATTACCCAGACCTCCCTGTCGCTTGCCATTTCGACACTCCACCCTGCTCTCATGCCCACATGTCCACCCTTGGCCTGCAGCATTGTTCCAGTGAAGCTCAATGCAAACTGGAGGAACAGCACCTCATCTTCCGACTAGGCACTTTACAGCCTTCCGGACTGAATATTGAGTTCAACAATTTTAGATCATGAACTCTCTCCTCCATCCCCACCCCCTTTCTGATATCCCTTTTTTCCAATAATTTATATAGATTTTTCTTTTCCCACCTATTTCCATTATATTTAAATGTATTTCCATCCATTGTTTTATCTTTGCCTTTTAGCCTATTTCGATCCCTTCCCCTCACCCCACCCCCGCTAGGGCTATCTGTACCTTTATTATCACATTCCTTAGATAATATCACCAGCTTCAACACCTCTTTGTCCTTTTGTCTGTGACATCTTTTGGTTATTTCCACCTATCACTGGCCCTCTATCCAGCTCTACTTGTTCCTCTCCCCCCCCACACACCAAACCAGCTTATATTTCACCTCTTCTCTATTTTTCCTTGGTTCTGTTGAAGAGTCATACGGACTCGAAATGTTAACTGTGTTCCTCTCCGCAGATGCTGTCAGACTTGCTGAGTTTTTCCAGGTATTTTTGTTTTTGTTTTGTAAAAAGGAAGTGTTTAGCTAAGACAAATGTGGGTCCATTGCAGGCAGAGTCAGGAGAATTCATAATGGGGAATAGAGAAATGGCAGAGAAGCTAAATTATTACATTGTGTCTATTTTTACTGAGGAAGATACAGGAAGTCTCCCAGATTTAGAGATCCAAGGGACTAGGGAAAATGAGGAGTTGAAGGAATTTAGTACAAGTAAGAAGGTTGTATTGAAGAAATTAATGGGACTGAAAGTTGATAAATCTTGGGACCTGACATTCTGTATCCCAGAGTGTTGAAAGAAGTTGCTATAGAGATGGTGGATGCATTGATGATAATTTTCAAGAATTCTATAGATTCTGGAATGGTTCCTGAAAATTGGAAGATGGTAAACGTCACCCCACTACTTAGGAAGGGAGGGAGAGAGAAAACAGAACTACAGACCGGTTAGCCTTATCAGTAGTAGGGAAAGTACCAGAATCTATCATAAAGGATGTGCTAAATGGATACTTGGATAACCATGATCTGATTGGGCATGGTCAGCATGGATTTGCAAATGGGAAATCATGTTTGACGAACTTGTTGGAGTTTTTTTTGAGGATATTGCTAACAAAATTAATAGAGGAGAGTTGATGTAGGCTTTTGATAAAGTCCCCCACAGGAGGTTGATTAGAAAAATAAAAGCACATGGAATAGGAGGCATGGATTAAGGATTGGCTAACAGGCAGAAAACAGAGTGTAGGAACAAACAGCTCATTCTCGGTTGGCAGGCTGTGACTAGTGGGGCATCGCAAGCATCTGTACTTGGGCCCCAGCTGTTCACAATATATATCAATGATTTGGATGTGGGGACCAAATGTAATATTTCCAAGTTCGCGGGTGATACAAAGCTAGGCAGGAATGTGTGTTGTGAGGAAGATGTAAAGCGGCTACAGGAGGATTTGGACAGACTTAGTGAGTGGGCAGAAACATGGCACATGGAATCTAAAGTGGAAAAATGTGAGGTTATCCACTTTGGTAGAAGGAACAGAGTATTTCCTCAATGGTAAGAGATTAGAAAGTGTAGATGTACAAAGGGACCTGGGTGCCCTTGTCCATAAGTCACTGAAGGCTAACATGCAGGTGTAGCAGGCAGTTAGGAAGGCTAATGGAATGTTAGCCTTTATTGTGAGAGGATTTGAGCACAGGAGTAGAGAAGTCTTGCTTCAGTTGTATAGAAGCTTTGTTAGACCTCACCTGGAGTACTGTGTGCAGTTTTGGTCCCCTTACCTCAAAGAGTATCATTGCCATAGAGGAAGTGCAATGAAGGTTCACCAGACTTGTTCCGGGGATGACAGGACTGTCTTATGAAGAGAGATTGGGGAAACTGGGCCTGTATTCTCTGGAGTTTTGAAGAATGAGAGGTGATCTCATTGAAATCTACAAAATACTTAAAAGAATAGACAGGGTAGATGCAGGTAAGTGTTTTCCCTGGTTGGGAAGTCTAGAACCAGGGGGCACATTTTCAAAATAAGGGGGAAGCCACTTAGGACCAAGGTGAGGAGAACTTTCTTTCTTTACTCAGAGGGTTGTGAATGTTTGGAATTCTCTACCCCAGAGGGCTGTGGAAGCTCAGACATTGAGTATGTTTAAGCTGGAGATTAATAGATTTCTGATTAACAACAACATAAAGTGTTATGGGAATAGTGTGGGTAAACGGCATTGAAATATTCAATCAGCCATGATCGTATTGAATGGCAGAGTGGGCTCCATGGGCTGAATGGCCTATTCCTATTCCTATTCCTATGTTCCTAATTAGTTTCCTATATTTGGTGTAAGACTTGAGGCCTAGCATTCTTTTATCTGATTGTGGTTTTAATTATCAGGGGTAGCACTGTATATGCTAATATAATGTCAAGAACCATAGAATACTGTTTTTTAGGTGAGTGCACTTCTTATTGGTGAATTCACATTGTTGTGAAGGGAGCTAAACTTGCTGTTTTTGCAAGCTAGTTTTGACCCCTGTTAAAATATGTTTTACTGTGAGTTTACCCAAAGTAACTTTTAACCTAATATTCCTGTATTAGTTCCGTATTATTTGACCCCTATTCCTTCACAGCTCAGTTTTCTTTCCAATGCTTATACCTAACATTTGTTAGCGTTCCTTTTCATTTAGGAACATTGGAGCAGAAGTAGGCCATATAACCTTTTGAGCATGTTCTGCCATTCTGCCAATCCCCATTGTCCTTACCTTCTTACATATCTCTGTTTGAAAAAGTTAAACATCGTTTGAAGAGAAATAAAAACACCTGGAAAAACTCAGCAGGTCTGACAGCATCTGCGGAGAGGAATACAGTTGACATTTCGAGTCCTTATGACCCTTCATCAGAACTAAGTAAATCGAGAAATGAGGTGAAATATAAGCTGGTAGAGGGAGGTGGGACAGGTAGAGCTCGATAGGGGGCCAGTGATAGGTGAAGGCAAAGAAGAGATTACCAAAGATGTCATAGACAAAAGGACAAAGGGGTGTGGTATTATCTAAGGAATGTGCTAATGGGGACATTAAGGGTAGCAAGCAGGACAAGCTAGGTTTGGGGGTCGGGGGAAGGTATCGAAATGGGCTGAAAGGTTGAGATAAAACAATAGATCGAAATAAATTTAAAAATAGGTAGGAAAAGAAAAATATATTTGTTAAAAAATGATAAATTATTAGAAAAAGGGGGAATGGAAAGGGGGTGGGGATGGAGGAGAGAGTTCATGATCTGAAGTTGTTGAACTCAATATTCAGTCCGGAAGGCTGTAAAGTGCCTAGTTGGAAGATGAGGTGCTGTTCCTCCAGTTTGCGTTGAGTTTCACTGGAACATTGCAGCAGGCCAAGGATAGACATGTGGGCATGAGAGCAGGGTGGTGTGTTGAAATGGCAAGTGACAGGGAGGTCTGGGTCATGCTTGCGGACAGACCGAAGGTGTTCCGCAAAGCAGTCACCCAGTCTGCGTTTGGTTTCTCCAATGTGGAGGAGACTGCATTGGGAGCAGCGAATTCCAGGTATTTTTGTTTTTGTTCTAGATTTCCAGCATCAGCAGTATTTTACTTTTATCGTTTGAAGAGTTCCTCCTGACTTGTGGGTGATCATACAGATCACCTCTTTCCAGACTGAGTGAGCTAAAGACATTTTGTGATGTTGGTAATTTCAGTCTTAGTGCTGCTACCAATTCATTTGGCATACATTATGGGAATATATGCAATACATTTTAGTGAACAAATATG
Organism: Carcharodon carcharias; assembly: GCF_017639515.1. Lineage (NCBI taxonomy): Eukaryota > Metazoa > Chordata > Chondrichthyes > Lamniformes > Lamnidae > Carcharodon > Carcharodon carcharias. The sequence continues at coordinate 175,623,432 of NC_054472.1, forward strand.
ATGAGAAATAGACTGTGGTATGGAAAAAGGAAATTCCGGTATTTTCTGCTAGAATTAAATGGTCTAATATTTTTAAAGTTAATTCCTACGCTGTGGTGCATTGTGCATTGCTATATCTCAGCATATGAGCATTTAAAGTATCTGTTGTACACACGCATTTTAGCAGATTTTAAACTTGGCTAGGGTAATAGTTTTGTAACTTCCTTTCTGTTAAATGGACCTCTTTTGCACCTACTTCTTTCCTCCTGTTCCTAATACAGTAGTGTCAGTTTATATGTACTTGTTTGTGTCCTTTAGTCATCCATGGGAGACGGTCATCAAAGCTGCAATGCGGAAATACCCTAATCCCATGAACCCCAACGTGGTGGGAGTGGATGTGTTGGAGAGAAATCTCGATACTCAAGGAAGATTGCATAGCCAACGTCTGTTGAGTACAGAGTGGGGACTTCCCAGCATTGTTATGGCTGTAAGTTTGACAGCAATATTTTGTACATTATTTTCAATTAATTTTGATGCCATTGGTTAATATTGTTCATGCAAAATAGTCAAAATCAACAGGAGCTTTTAAGGTCCAAGATCTGTTAATGTGCAGGTCCCTAAAAATTTGACACAGTTAGCCTGCATAAAGGTTAGTGCAGAGTAACCTAGTTTCTGAATTAAATCTGGAATAAAATTAAACTCAAATATTTTCCTGTATGGAGATTAAGGAAGTGACATTTACTTTGCTTTATTTATTTAGTTGCTGAAACTATTGGATTTTTATCAGGGGCAGGCAGGAAAGTGGTGGTGAAGCCACAATCAGATCAGCTATGATCTTATCAAATGGCGGAGCAGGCTTGAGGGGCCAAATAGCCTACTCTGTTCTTAATTCGTATGTTTATACATTGCCATTAGTAAGCTTCATGTGCCTAATTCATAGTAAATGAACTCAGGTCCAGGTTTATAGTTAGAATGTTGGGCAATCTGTATGAAAATCCAGGTGTAAAAGTACAATAATTTAGCCAACCTGCTTAATCCCTCATATTATTTATACAGGTACAATGTCTCAAATCCAACTATCCGAAAACCAGCGATGCCTGACCGGGACTTTTTTTTTTAAGCTGTCATGCATGAATTTTAATTATTATTAGATGCGTAAAATAACTTACCGGCTTGTTTGGCTCGGTGCTGCATTGGCGCAATGGCACGCTGACTAGTTATTGGCTTGACCCAACCCAGCCCAGCCCAAACTGCTGGACCCGAAGCACCCGACCTTAAAAGCAGCAGGATTGTGCCTGACCGGGACTGGTAACTAGCAGAATAGATAAGGGAGAACCAGTGGGTGAGGTGTATTTGGATTTTCAGAAAGCTTTTGATAAAGTCCCAAATAAGAGGTTAGTGTGAAAAATTAAAGCATATGGGATTGGGGGTAATATATTGGCATGGATTGAGAATTGGATAGCAGGCAGGAAAGAAATAGTAGGAATAAATGGGTCTTTTTCCAAGTGGCAGGTGATGACTAGTGGGGTACCGCAGGGATCAGTGCTTCGGCCCCAGCTATTATATGTATATATCAATGATTTGGATGAGGGAACCAAATGTGATATTTCCAAGAGATAAAAACAAAAAACTGCAGATGCTGGAAATCCAAAATAAAAACAGAATTACCTGGAAAAACTCAGCAGGTCTGGCAGCATCGGCGGAGAAGAAAAGACTTGACGTTTCGAGTCCTCATGACTCTCTGTCATGATGCTGCCAGACCTGCTGAGTTTTTCCAGGTAATTCTGTTTTTGTGATATTTCCAAGTTTGCTGACGACACAAAACTAGATGGGAATGTGAATGGTGAGGAGGATGTTAAGAGGCTTCAAGGCGATTTAGCTAAGTTGAGAGAGTGGGCAAATACATGGCAGATGCAGTATAATGTGGATAACTGAAGTTATCCACTTTGGTAAGAAAAACAGAATGGCACAGTATTATTTAAAATGGTGATAGATTGGAAAATGTTGATGTACAAGGGGACCTGGGTGTCCTTTATGCCAATCACTGAAAGCGAGCATGCAGGTGCAAAGCAATTAAGAACGCAAATGGCCTTCATTGCAAGAGGGCTTGGGTACAGGAGCAAGGATGTTTTACTGCAGCTGTACAGGGCCTTGGTGAGATCACACCTGGAGTATTGTATGCAGTTTTGGTCCCCTTACCTAAGAAATGATATACTTACCAGAGAGGGAATGCAGTGAAGGTTCACCGGACTGATTCCTGGGATGGCAGCATTGTCTTATGAGGAGAGATTGGGCTGACTAGTTTAGAAGAATGAGAGGGGATCTCATTGAAACATATAAAATTCTGACAGGGCTGGACAAACTGGATGCAGGGAAGATGTTTCCTCTGGTTGGGAGGTCTAGAAAAAAGGATTACAATTTCAGGAAACAGGGTAGGCCATTGAGGACTGAGATGAGGAGAAACTTCACTCAGAGTTTGATGAGCCTATGGAATTCTCTACCACAGGAGGTTGTGGAGGCCAAGTCACTGAATATATTTTAGAAGGAAATAGATTTCTAGTCTCTAAAGGCATAAAGGGGTATGGGGAGAGAGCAGGAGGATGGCGTTGAGATAGCGGATCAGCCATGATCATATTGAATGATGGAGCGGGCTTGAAGGGCCGAATGACCTACTACTCCTTCTATTTTCTATGTAACACAAGCACCAAATAGGAAGTTTCCAATTTCAGTGTAAATATTTTGTAGCTGGTGGCCTCAGTGTTTTCAATTTTGCCAGTGAGGTGTGGTTTAAGGAAATTAATCCAGCACTCACTGTTGTAAAATAGATACAAAGCCCCAGTAATTATATCTCCAAAAGACTTGTATGGGATTAAATTCACTTAACTCCTTGAAATTTGCATTATATTCTAGTTCTGTATTTAGTGGAATTTAACAATATTATACAGAAATTGAAGTAAAATAAAGGTAGCATTGGGGTAGTTTCATACAATAGCCTACGTAATGTGTTTTTGCTAGATCCTAGGTACAAGCAGGACCACTACGTATATTAAAGAACATTCTGTTGTAGATCCAGTTGAACGGACAATGGAACTTAGTTCTTCTAATGTAAGTATATGAATTTGAAACTCCTGACACCATGGAGCATCTGTATGATAATATGCAAATACCCAAGGCTTTTTCTTCCTCCTCCAAACAACTTTTTAAAAAAAATAGGAACTGGTATTATTCCACAATAGAAAACATCAGGGATACTGTCTTTTCTAAAAGCTTTGCATTATTGAATTTATAGTGTTAGCTGTTGGATCATTTGGTAGTTCTCTCATCCCTGAGTCATAAGGTTCCAGTTTAAGTCCCACACCAGGGCTTGAGTGCAAAACTCAAGGCTGATGCTCCAGTGCAGTACTGAGGGAGTGCTGCACTGTTGGAAGTGCTTTCTTTAAACTAGATGAGCAGGGGTTGGGAATCTGAGGGTGAATTCAGAGCAGGGAACGGGAGATAGACTATTAGTGAGTGACTCTGAAAGACAAAAGCTGCACAGGTTTAAAAGTGTACAGAACAGGAATTTGGCAGTGTTGAAAAGTATATATGTAAATGCAAGGAGCATTGTAAATAAAGCTGATTGAGTTAAAGGCACAAATAGATGCATGGCAGCATGATATCATCACCATAACAGAAACCTGGCTTAAGGAGGGGTAGAAATGGCAACTCAACATGCCTGGATATAGGGTGGGGGGATAAAAAAAGTGGGGGTGCAGAATTATTGGTTAAAGTGTCAATTACAGTTGTGAGGAGGGATGATATACTAAATGAAGTATCAAATGAGGCCATATGAGTTGAGCTCAGAAATAAAAAAGGGGCAGCCACACTGCTTGGAGTGTACTATAGACCCCCAAAGAGTGGAAGGGAGTTAGAAATCTGTCTACATGTTTGCTCTTCTGAGTGCAAAAATAATAGGGCAGTAATCATTGGGGGCTTCAATTACTCTAACATCAATTAAGATACAAACAGTGTGAAGGGGGTGCAAAATTCTTGAACCCCATTCAAGAAAACTTTTGTAATTCATTAGCATATAATTAAAATGCCACCCACCAGGCTCTTGGAACCCCACCATATTGTCCGTCCACATTGGTGGGAAAGCACACCGGCGTGTTTCGCAACAGCAAGCAGGCAACGTGCGCTTGGCGGCCTTCACCTTGGGGGAACTGAGGTGAGTGAGCAACAGCGTTCTCCACAGCTCACCTGTTGTTTATAGGCCTCGGGTACCGGGGGTTGGGGGAAACTGATACCTGGCCCCGCAAGCGACTGCTGAGGGGAGGGGGGAGTGGCTGGGGATAGTGCTGGCCAGCCTTGGAGGCGACTGCTGAAGGCGGGCGTGGGGGGTTGGGGGGGTGGGCGGGCGGGGGATCAAGTGCTGCCCTGGCGCTGCATCCCTTGCACAGGCAATTGAGATGGGGGGGCAGGGTAAGCGAGGGAAATGGCCATGCATTATGGACACCTGTATAAACTGATCATGCCTCTGCCACTAAGACAGATCAGGCGCAGCCTCAATGATATGATTGGAGTCAGGCTTCTAGCCTGCCCACCCATGCAAGCATCGCAGAGGCACCAAAGGGCTACCAAACGCTCCATACCTTACCCCAACCCCCCACCCCACCAGCATACCACTTTATTAGACTGCAGAGCAGTTGGACTGCACATGTTTGTACAATCTCCTTACCAATGCTGGCCATGTAGCAGTCACTGCTGGAGCCACTCACAGAACCATTGCAATCTCAGCACCGTGGTGTGGACCAGTGTCCCCCATGTCGTAGGTTGACAGGGCAGCCATGCAGTGCACTCATCTCTGGCCATCTGAGGAGTGACCAGCACTCTCCGGGAAGCATTAAGGGGCGGTCACACAGGGCCAGGAGAGGTACTAAGTACAGCCGATAACTACGACTCTCTCTCTTTCTTGCTGCAGGAGGACCACGTCAGGACCATGGATCCTGGTGACCTAGCTGTATGCCTGATGACCTACAGAGATCATAGAAGAAGGAGGAGAGTGCGACTGAGGCACCTGGCTGCTCAAAGGGAGGAGCAACAACCTCATGAAGAAGGGGCAGCAGGGGCTCCCGCATATGCTGTTCAGGAGCGACAGGGAGCCATGGCTGGTCAGCGCCTAGTGACAGCAGGGTCTGTAGGCTCTGCCTGCCATTCCTGCAGATGACTGAGAACCAGTGTTGTTGATGACTGCACATGTCTAGGGACCAGGTGGCTCACATCTGCCACTTACTGCAGGACTTGGCGCCAAGGGGACATGGAGGGCATCCACTGCCAGTGGCTGTGAAAGTGACCGCAGCGCTCACTTTCTATGCCAGTGGCTCCTTTCAGGGCTCTGCAGGTGACCTTTGTGGGATTTCACAATCCGCCACCCACAAATACATCCATGAGGTCACAGATGCCATCTTTTCCATGGCGCACAACTTCGTGCATTTCGACCGGGACAGCCATGATGCAAGAGTCATTGGATTCCCCCAATCTCGGGATTCTGACAGGTGCAGGGTGTGATTGACTGCACTCATGTGGCACTCAGCTCTTCATCGCTACACTCGATGGGTTTCATCAACCGCAAGGGCTTCCACTCACTGAACATGCAGCTGATATGCCACCACCAGAAATGTATCCTGCAGGTATGCACATGGTTTCCAGGGAGTGTGCACGATCCCTACATCCTGAGCCACTCACAGGTCCCTGCAGTCTTCCAGGGTCCACAGAAGCTGCAGGGTTGGCTCCATGGGGATAAGAGCTACCTGCAGAGGCCGTGGCTGATGACACCCGTGCGGCGGCCTCAAACTGCAGTAGAACAACACTATAACAAGGCTCATGTAGCAGCTTGCAACTTGGTGGAGCAGACCATTGGGATACTGAAGATGCAGTTCCAGTGCCTGGACTGGTCTGGTGGAGCCCTGCAATATAGTCTGCAGAGGGTGTCATGCATTGTCATCATCTGCTGCGCCTTTACAACCTGGTGCTGCAATGGGGAGAGGAGCTGGCTGAGGAGGAGATGGAGGAGCTGCATGGCTCTTCTGATGAGGAGGATGCTGACGGAGATGAGGGTGAGGGGGTCCTCAGTGGTGACGACAACTGGGATGAGGCTCTTGCACTGGTTAGACGAGGCAGGTGTACTTGGGAGGCCCTCATAGTTGCCAGATTTGTGGAGGATGAGGACATGCAGTGAAGTGTCCCTGTAGATCCTCACATTGCAGTTGTGAATGTTTGACTCCAGTCTGACTTATCTCAGCGCCAATACCCTCTGAGAGAATGCTCCTGTCATGGAGATGCAGTGGAGGCCCTAATAGTCGCTTGATTGCAGGAGGATGATGACATCATGCAGTAAGGACACTCCATAGTCTTTCACATGACCCCTGAGAACGACTGACTTCTGTCTGGCCGAACGCTGCTTGCTTGCGCTCCATGATCAGCGCCATCTCAGAGACGCAGCCATGAAACTTTAGATGCATCTGATGCTGCATCCGCCTTCAGGAGCTGGTGCACAGCATCATTGGTCACAGATGCTGGTGTGATGGGGACAAGCCCAACCTTAAAGGTGCGGAGAGCACACAGAGTATGAGAGAACTCTGTAGCGCCTGCCCACTGGCAGCAATGATCAGAACTGCTGAGGCTCAGGCATCAGTAATGTTTCCTGGGAATGTGAGGCTAGACCATCACTGTGGCCTGAAGACCGCACAGGGAAGAGGCCCTGGACTGAGACATCTGCCTTTTATCTTGTGCAGAAAGGTTTCACATCTGAGTGACAAGAACACTGTTCATCGGAACAAGGAACCATAGGCTGGGAGACATTCTTGGGAGTTTATTGACAATAGTGAACATTGTGTACAAGTGATTAACAGCTGTGCCCAGGCTGTGCAACTTTTGTTAACTTAGTTTAATTGTTTGACTCCAATAGGGTTAATTCTCCTTAACTGTTCTAAACATGCCAATATGTCGTGGTGCTCCCCAGACATCCACAGCGGAGGCAGAGGTAGCCTACTGACTGTGGCGCTCTGTCTGTGGTGACTTTGGCGGGCATCCTCTGGAGGGCCGAGACTTGGAGGGCCCCGGCCTGCTTTTGGGTCCTGCTGTGTGACAGTGGCACCCTCCTCGGCCTTAAAGCTGGATCGGCGGAGGTCACAGGAAGAGGGAAGTCAGATGGGTCGGTTGTTCCCAGAGTCACCTGGGTGGATGATTCTGGAGTGTGCATCTGCTGATCCTCCTCCCTATGGGTGCCTGAGAGCCCCTGGCTGACTCCGTGAACAGAAGGGGGTAGCTGGAGTGAGATCGAGCTGCCCAGCACCCGTCTCGCATATACACTGTTGGAGGCCAACTATGGCATCAGCAATGGAGTTAAGCCCGTGCAGGAGTGACATCCTGGACCAAGGTCTCTATGCCGGCTGCCATCCTGCCAGTGTTGACCATGGTGTGTTGCGATGCCGGTGCTATCATCTCAGCCTGAAGATGGACGGACAGAGTGCAGCAGCCATCCTTTCCTGATGTTCCTGAGCTTGCCTTTGCAGCTTCAGCAACTGAGGTATGACTGAGTCCAGAGGCTCGTCTTCTGACTTGGACTCAGCAACGTTCTGGCCTCCAGCAGTCCTTCGATTCTGGAGACCTAGGAAGTCCCTGCCTCCGCCTGCTGTGGATCAGAAAGTGTGATGTGTTCACCAGATTGTGGTCCCGAGGCTACTCTGAAGCTCGGTCCCACCGAGGTGTGTGTCTCTGCGCTGGTGGAGGGTGTGGCGCTGTGACGGGACTTCAGGGAAGGGTGCCTTCAGATTCCTCTTCAGAGGTTTCTTCGGAGCTTGCTTGGAGGTCTGGGTTGTGGACTCGTCTGCTGGTTCCCAGATGTGCCTGCGAAAGCTAGGGGAGATAATTAGTGCATGGCAGTGGCCTGTGAAAGGGGACACATCACTCACAGCATGGTTATCTGATGAATGTTGCACTGCTGGATCCTCATTTGGTAGAGCAGCACTGACCTCACCATCAGTCCAGGACCAGTCCCGGTCATCGCTGGCCAGCTGCATGGCTGTGTTTCCAAATCCTGTGAGAACTTTGACTTCTGGCATCCCTCCACCTGTCTGCAACCTTTCCCTCCTGTTGTTAGCCAGTTTGTTCTGCATGGATAGAGATGGGGAGAGTGTATCAGGACGCCTGCTAGGCCAGATGATAGGTATGCTTGGCCTGTGTGGAATGGTGAGTGGTCCCATGGATGGGATGAGGACAATGGTGTGTGAAAAAATGAATGTGTTGTCCCTTGCACTGACAGTGAGTCAGGGCCCTGTGGGTGTGTGATGGATTTGAGAGTATGTGAGTTGGGAGTGATGAAAAGAGTGACTTACCCTTGTGGAACGGAGAAGATCATTCATCCTTTTACGGCACTGGGTGGCTGTCCTCTTCTGAAGGGCGTTGGTGCTGACCACTGCTGCCACCGCCTCCCAAGCTGGGTTGATGACATTGCTATCCATCCTGCGGCCAGGGCTGGGATAGAGCACATCCCAGCCGGCCTCCATGGCATCCAGCAGTCGCTCGTGGGACCCACTGTTGAAGCTAGGGGCTGCAGTCTTTTTTTGTCTTTGCAGGCCATGTCTCCCAGGCAGCGCTGGTGAGCTGGTGGCGATGAGTGCTTTGCTGGTGGCTGCCTTTTAAAGATAGCGGCCATATCATGCAACAGTTGGGTGATGGTAAGCGGACGAATGAGAGTCCACCTGTCCTGGAAACAGCGTGTTTCGCAGGAGTGAAGATATAATGAGGCAGGCTTGGGAAGATACAGCGTGAAAACCTGTCATTTTCATCGGCAAGTTGGACTCCAATTTAAATGCCCGTTACTGCACTTAGTGCAATTCTGGGAAAAATCAGCCCTTTATGACGGTCACAAAAGACTTAATATTGTAGAAAGCCTAGAGGAATATGGAAAGTACAGGGATGAAATAAAAATGGAAATTAGGAATGCAAAGAGAGGATATGAAAAAATATTGGCAGGTAACATCAAAGAAAATTCTAAGAAGTTTTACCAGTACATTAAGAGCAAGAGAATAATTAAGGAAAAGCTAGGGCCCATTAGAGATGTATAAAGTAACTGGTGGGTTAGTGCAGAAGATATGGGCAGGGTTCTCAATGAGTACTTTGTCTCTGTCCTCACTATGGAGGAGGATAATGCAGATATTCTAATTAAAGAGGAGGAGTGTGAAATATTAGATACATTAAGCATAATGAGAGAGGAAGTATTGGAGGAACTGGCATCCTTGAAGGTGGATAAATCACCAGGGCCATATGGGTTATATCCCAGGATGTTGAAGGAAGCCGAGGAGGAAATAGTGGATGCTCTGAGCATCATTTTCCAATCCTCACTGAGGTCCCAGAGGATTGGAGTTCTGCGAACATTGTACCATTATTTTAAAAGGGTGCGAAGGATAGGCCAGAAAATTATAGGTCGGTCAGTATGACTTCAGTGGTTATTGGAAACAGTTCTGAGACACAGGATAAACTGTCACTTAGGAAGGCACAAATTGATCAGGGATAGTCAGCATGGATTTGTTAGGGGAAGATCATGTCTTACTAACTTAATAGAATTTATTTGAGAAAGTTATGAGGAGGATTGATAAGGGTGGTGCAGTGGATGTTGTCTACATGGATTTCAGTAAGACATTTGACAAGGTCCCACGTGGCAGACTGGTCAGGAAAGTGAGATCTCATGGGATACAGGGGAAGGTGACAGGTTGGATCCAAAATTGGCTCAGTGGCAGGAAACAAAGGGTAATGGTTGATGGATATTTTTACGAATGGAAAACAGTTTCCAGTGGTGTTCTGCAGGGCTCAGTGTTGGGGCCCTTGCCGTTTGTTGTATTTTTAATGATTTAGATTTAAATGTGGGAGGCATGATTGGGAAATTTGCAGATGACACAAAAATTGGCCTTGTAGTTGATAGTGAAGAGGATAGCTGTCAACTCCAGAATGATATCAATGGTTTGGTTGAGTGGAATTCAATCCAGATAAGTGTGAGGTAATGCATTTGGAGAGGGCAAACAAAGCAAGGGAACACTGATTAACGGGAAGTTATTGAGAGAAGTTGAGGAAATGAGAGACCTTGGAGTGCATGTCCACAGGTCCTTGAAGGTGGCAGGACAGGTGGACAAGGTGGTCAAGAAAGCATATGGAATGCTTTCCTTTATTGGGCAAGGTATTGAATACAAAAGCAGGGATGTAATGACGGAACTGTATAAAACACTGGCTGGACATTACAGGAAGAACTTAATTGCTCTGGAGGGAGTAGAGAGATGTACAAGAATTTGCCAGGGCTTGAAAATCACAGCTATGAGGAGAGATTAGATAGGCTAGGATTGTTTTCCTTAGAACAGAGGAGGCTAAGGAGTGACCTAACTGAGGTGTACAAAATTATGAGGGGCTTAGATAGGGAAGACAGGAAAAACTTGTTTTCCTAGCTGAGAGGTCAGTTACCGGGGGCATAGATTTAAGGTGATTGGTAGAAGGATTAGAGGGGAAATGAGGAAAAACTTTTTCACCCAGAGGGTGATGGGCATCTGGAATTCACTGCCTAAGTTGGTGGCTGAGACTGAAATGCTCAACTCATTTAAAGGGCACCTGGATCTGCATCTGAAGTGCTGTAACCTAGAAATCAAAGAATTACTTTCAATTGCATTGTCCTGTGATCCCAAAATGTAAATCAGATATATAGAATTTACTTCTGTGCTATAACCATTTTGTGCAATTAAACATAGAAAATTTGCAGTTCAAAATAAAGCAAACATGAATGTACATTTTACTATATGTGCAGAATTTACTACCCTATAGTGTTCATGCGACAATGTGTGCATGGATTGCATGTACTTTCAGTGATGTTGCTATGCACATTCCCCATAATAAACATGAGTATTATTACAGGAACTTTACTATACCTAATCTTCTGCAACTATTCCTGGAATATTTTCCAGTGTTTATGGATTTACCCATTAACAGACTGTCCCAGTTAATTGCTGTTAATCTATTTCTTTGCAGTTTGCCTTGCTTATTTTAAAACCTTAGCTCGTGATTTTTGTTTGTCCTTCCCTAACATCAATTTCAATCATATCATAGTCACTCTTCGCAAGATGTATCCTTGTCTTCAGATTGTTAACTAATTGTGGTTCATTATTCATCACTATATGAAGAATGGCTTGTTCTCTTGGTTCTTAAACATATTCTAGAAAACTGTCTGGATTACATTATATATTATAAAATTCATTATCTTTACTATCATGGCTGTTCTGCTTCAACCTATCAGTGAAAATTAACACCTCTTGTCTTTGCTAAATAAACTCTCTAAAATTCTTTGACCAAGCTTATGATCATCTGCCCTAACATCTCCTTATGTGGCTCAGTATCAGATTATGCACTCCTGTGAAACACCTTGGAACATTTTATTACATTAAAGCCAGATATAAATAAATTGTATGGGACCATCTTTTTATTTTAATTTTTATTAGTGCTTCTTAGTAATGTGTACCTGCATTCTAAAGAGAAAAATAAAATCTTTCAGCATGTAGAATTATGAATCAGGTACCTTTTCAGGTTTTATTTTGCTTTATGCTTGTGGGTTTCTGCACTGCCCTAGTACAAATTGAATGTTCTAGTCTTGTTCAGACCTGAAGAACATGAAAATTGTTGCTCCACTTCTTACAACCTGTGGCTAAATTTCTCAGCTTATTACATTTCAAATGCACGAAAAACATTTGAGCTCCAGAAATGATATTAAGATTAACTACCAAGATGTGGATGTATTCAACTGCAGAGCATTTGGTAAAAGCTTCCTACCAGCAACAGCAATAACTTGTCACTGAGGCTTAGTTTGAGTTCTGTCAGAACCACTCAGTTCCTGACTTCATTACAGCCTTGCTCCAAACATGGAGAAAAGAGCTGAACTCCAGAGGTGAGGTGAGAGTGACTGCCCTTGATATCAGAGTAGCATTTGACCCAAGTATGGCATCACTAGCAAAACTGGAGTCAGTGGGAATCGGGAAAATTCGCCACTGGTTGGGGTCACAACCAGCCCAAAAGGATAGTTCTTGTTGGAGGTCAATCCTCTCTTACCCCAGGACATTGCTGTAGGAGGCCCAACCATCTTCAGCAGCTTCACCTATGATCTTCCCTTAACCATAAGGTCAGAAGTGCAGATGTTTCGCTAATGATTGCACAGTGCTCGGCACCATTCGTGACTCCTCAGCTACTGAAGCAACCGTGTCCTTATACAGAAAGAGCTGGACAACAATCAGTCTTGGGCTGATTAGTGGCAAGTAACATTCGCATCACACAAATGCCGGACAATGACTGTTTCCAACTACAGAGAATCTCCCCTTGACATTCAATGGCATTAACATTGCTGAATCCCTCATTATCGACAGCCTCAGGCTACCATTGATCAGAAGTGAACTGGATCAGCCATATAAATACTGTGGCTCCAAGAGAAGGTCAGAAGCTGGGAATTCTGTGGTGAGTGACTCATCATCTGACTCCCCAAAGCTTGTCCACCATCTACAAGGCATAAATTAGGGGTGTGATGGATTACTCTCCACTTGCCTGGATGAATGCAGCTCCAACAGTACTCAAGCTCAACGCCATTCAGGACATGGATGGTACCCTTGATTGGCACCCCATCAATGAACCTAAACACCCTATTACCCCCCATGACTAGGACTCTTTGAAGTCGTATTCCATAAATGCTGCCTCATTGAGGACAGCTAATATATCACCTCATTTACTAGTAAAGAAATAGAAGGGGTCATCAACAGTGCTATCAAGCGGCACTTGCTTAGCAATAACCTGCACACTGACGCCCAGTTTGGGTTCCGCCAGGGCCATTTGGCTCCTGACCTTATTACAGACTTGGTTCAAACATGGGCAAAAGAGCTGAACTTCTGAGGTAAGGTGAGAGTTACTGCCCTTGACATCAAGGCCGCCTTTGACAGAATGTGGCATCAAGGAGCCCTAGCAAAACTGGAGTCAATGGGAATCGGGGAAACCTCTCCGCTGGTTGGAGTCATACCTAACTCAAGGGAAGATGGCTGTGGTTGGAAGTCAGTCATCTCCGCTCCAGAACATCACCACAGGAGTTCCTTAGTGTAGTGTCCTCAACCTATCCACCTTCAGCTGCTTCATCAATGACCTTCCTTCCAGCATAAGGTCAGAAGAGGGGATGTTCACTGATGCTTGCACAATGTTCAGCACCATTTGTGATGCCTCAGATACTGAAGCAGTCCATGTCCAATACCTAGGCTTGGGCTGATACGCGGCAATAACATTTGTGCCACGCAAGTGTCAGGCAATGACCATCGCCAACAAGACAGAATTCAACCATCACCCCTGGATGTTCAATGTCATTGCCATCACTGAATCCCCCACTATCAACATCCTGGGGGTTACCCGTGACCAGAAACTGAACTGGACTAGCCATATAAATACTGTGGCTACAAGAGCAGATCAGAGGCTCGGAATCGTGCAACAAGTAACCCACCTGACTCCCCGAAGCCTGTCCACCTTCTACAAGGCACAAGTCAGGAGTGTGATGGAATACTCCCCACTTGCCTGAACGAGTGCAGCTCCCACAACACTCCAGAAGCTTGATTCCATCCAGGACAAAGCAGCCTACTTGATTGGCATCACATCCACAAACATTCACTCCCTCCACCATCCACGCATAATAGCAGCAGTGTGTACCATCTACAAGATGCACTGTAGGAATTTACCAAGGATCTTTCGATAGCACCTTCCAAACCTATGACCACTACCATCTAGAAGGACATGGGCAGCAGATAGATGGGAATACCACCGCCTGGAAGTTCTCCTTCAAGTCATTCACCATCCTGACTTGGAAATATATCACTGTTCCTTCACTGTCGTTGGGTCAAAATCCTGGAATTCCCTAACAGTACTGTGGGTGTACCACATAGACTGCAGCGGTTCAAGAAGGCCTCACCACCACCTTCTCAAGGGCAACTAGGGATGGGCAATAAATGCTGGTCCAGCCAGCAAAGCCCACATCCCATGAATGAATAAAAGTTGTATCCATGCTTGTAACAAGGTCTGGAGCTGAATGTTTCTGTTGGAACATCTGGGGGTCAATGACTAGATTTTGCATAATATTTCTATTGACTCCCTCCATACACTACCAGGGATGAGGCTGGTTGCCCACATAGGGAAGGAGGTTCACGTGAGGGGAGATTTGGAAAATTGAAGAGAGATGATGGGATAATTGTAACTAGAGTGTGACAGGAAGGGTGTACAAACTTAAGAGTGCACCAGCAAAAATGGTCCGAGAAGTGGAAAATGGTTTTAAACTAACAGAAGTGGAGTGTTCAGATGAAGGGAGATTTAGAAATCCAAAGATAAAATGTCAGGAAAATTTAATAATTTTCAAAACATTATTGTAAAGGTAGGTTAATGTTAGGGTTTGGATTAGTTTCTCTGTGTGTTGGTGTGTGTGTGGGTTTTAATTGAATTACAGACAGCTGGTTTGGGTGCTTCGATGTATCAGAAGGTTTGAAATACTAAATACGTAAACATGGCTGAAGTTTTAGAATGTGAGGTGTGAAGAACATTTGTGTTTTTAGATAAACCAGAGTAGTGAATTTCATAGAGATGGTAAGGTGTTACACATAGCCAGAAGAGGCTAAGCCAAACAGTGTGTTCATTTTTCCCAAAGGTTACTGATTAAATGAGTACTATGAAAGATTTATATTATGGAAATAATAACGTTGCAAAGACACATTGGAACAATGGGATTTAAAAAGGGAGAAACATGTGCAAGGAAGAAGACATTCTTAGATCCAACAAGTGTGAAAAGCCTCCAGCCTCTATAAACGAAGTTGCTATCTCCAGGCACTGAAGCTAAGAGAATTCATTTTAAATATCGCTGTCCGGGGTATTGTGTGCTTTACTTGGGTTTGTTGAAATCTGTGTTGCTTTATTGTTGCCTTAACGGAGGTGTAACTGGGAGCTAGATTAATTAAGAGAGCTAGGGGTTGTTATAGTAGTAATCTGTAAACCTATGTATGTGTTTAAAATCATTTCTTTTATTAATAAATGTTTAATTTAGTTTTGAAAAAAAAACCTCTAAGACTTGGTTGTCTTATTACTACTGAATTCAAGGCATGCATCTCGAAAGAAAAATACAAATTGCAAAACAGTTGTGGCAGCTGTTTCAATTTTCTCTCTGGGATTTGAGCAGTTCAGCATTTATCATCCATTGTGCCATAACAAAAGGTTGAGGCAATCGGAAAGTATATCAAGTGGGACAGGACAGGACAGAGTTTAATGATAATAGTGCATCATTAAGGACAATCCATGCAGGGAATAGTAGCTAAAAAAATAAAGTCACTTTATCTGAATGCGCAGATCATCTGTAATAAGATAGATGAACTAGTGGCACAAATTGAGATAAATGATTTAGTTCTAATCACCATTACAGTGATATGATTACAAGTTGACCAAGGTTGGGAAATAAATATTCTAGGATACAATATCTTCTACAGAAAAAAAATAGTCATTTCTAAAAGCTTCCTCTCTACTGAGCTTAAACTGTCTGGCATGAAAGCAAGTAAGTTATATAGAACACAAGTTCCGCCTCAGCTGGAGTATTGTGTACAGTTCTGAGTGTCACACTTTAGGAAGGATGTGAAGGCATTAGAGAATGCAGAAAAGATTCATGAGATTGGTTCCAAGGATGAGGAACTTTAGTTATGGCGATAGATTGGAGAAGTTGGGACTGTTTCTCTTGGAAAAGAGAATGTTGAGAGGAGATTTGATAGAAGTATTCAGGATCATGAGAGGTCCAGACAGATTAGATAAGGGAGAAACTGTTTTCATTGATTGAAGGATTGAGAGCAAAAGGGCACAGATTTAAGATGATTGACAAAAGAAGCAATGGCAACATGAGCAAAAATCTTTTTACACAATGAGTGGATAGTATCTGGAATGCACTTCCTGAGAGGGTGGTGGAGGCATGTTCAATTGAGGACATTCAAGAGGAAATTCAATTATTATCTGAAAAGGAAGAATGTGTAGGGCTACAGGGAGAAGGCGGGGTATGGCACTAAGTGACTTTCTCCTACGGAGAGCCAGCACAGAGATGACAGACTGAATGGCCGCCTCCTGTGCTGTAACCATTCTGTGATTCTGAAGGGGCTTGACAGAGGTAGATGCTGAGATGTTGTTTCCCCTGGCTGGAAAATCTAGAACAAGGCGACACAGTCTCAGGGTAAGGAGTTAATCATTAGGACTGAGATGAGAAATTTCTTCACTCAAAGGGTTGAGTGTCTTTGGAATTCTCTACCCCTGAGGCTTGTGGGTGCACCATCATTGAAAATATTTAATGCTGAGATAGACAGACTTTTGGTCTCTTGGGGATTCGAAGGATATGGGGAGTTGGTGGGAAAGTGGAGTTGAGCCCATGATCAGCTATAATCATATTGAATGGCAGAGGAGGCGCAACAGGCTGTATGGTCTACTCCTGCTCCTAGTTCTTATGTTAAACTTATCCTTATGTTTGAGGAAATATCATTTATCAGGTCATTGTTATATTGGAACAGCTGCAAAGAAAGCTTCAAAAACACTGATTAGAACCCATTTTTAGAGAGAATTCCATCAAGGTGGATCACAGAATCTTCTCTGAAGCTGATGGTAGGCTCGACCCATGAGCCAATAATTCCACGGAAAACAGGTGAAAGGTATACATGTCTTCACTTTTCCTACCTTCACTCCAAAGTGACTTGCAATTACTACCCCTCCCAATGTTGGTAGAAACTCTTAATACATTATGTCATTCTGCTCTAATAACAACTCTTCAAGGTCAAGGAAGAAGCTTAAGTGTTTTTCTCTTTAACTTTTCTTTTTGTTAGTGCACAGGTCTCGGGGCCTGTATATTTAATGTTGGAAGAACGGATCCTGTGAATGGGACTATACAATTTCATATGCGTTCCAATCCTATTCAATTCTTTTGTTCCAGATAACTCTCAGTAACCTTGTATCAGTTGATGAAAGACTGATATATCGACCTCATCCTGAGAATCCAGAAAAGTGAGTTCAATGTAATTTTATTAAACACCTGAATAAGACTATTTCGTTTTGTTTTATTTTATTGGTTATATCTTGCTTTTTGGATAATTTTATCTATCTAGAGAAACAAAGTTTAAATGCCATGACCTTACGTAATTTACATTGAACGGTTTATTTTAAACAATGGCCTGAATTTTGTGGTCAGTGACGAACAAATGGCACTTGCCACTCACTATGTTCACAGCTGTTCACAGAGTTTTTGCAGGCATTTGAGCAGAGACTCAGCATCAATGGACATCTGATCCAAAGTGGCACCCACTATGGAGGATCTGTGGTGTGTGAGCTGGGCAAGTAACAGTGAAGCACATCAATCACACCTAGAGAATAAACCAGGAAGCATAAATTAGATTTAAATTAGAGTAACAAAAAGTATTTTAAGAATTTAAAATAACATTTTCAACACTAATTAAATTCTGATGAATGGAATTCCACACTTATGAAACTAAATTTTCAGGGCCAGAGAGGTTGTTTGTCATTAATTATGACTGATCACACCATTAAAAATTTCACTTGCATCTGAATGCACCAGCTCTAACTTTCTCTGTTATGTATAGTGAATAATTAATGGTAACTACTGCAACTTCACGTCCTTGCATTGATTTCGATGTGAACCTGTGGATGAGCAGAGTAATTCAAATGCAACTTCTAGGGCTCTGCGTTTAGCTGTACATGTGCATGGTCTGGAAGTGGCAGTCCAATTTTCTTCACAATAATGGTGAGTGCTGTTAGCTTCACGATTATTCTCAAGACAAAACCCAGGCCATGGGAGATGGTGGCTTCAGATTTAAGGAGCTATAAACTTTAGTTTTCAATTAGATTAAGCTAATACATGAGTCTACCATTGAAGTCAAGGTTATTGAGATGCAAAGATACGACAAAACAAACGGAGAGACCAGAACTGAAGTGTGCTGCCTATCACAAAGAGAAAGATTTTAATTTTTAAAGAATCACTTCTGTGATTTCTTTTATGGGATTGGAAAATATTACATACTGCACCCAATGCTACTGCACTTCTGCACTTGAGGGGGCCATGTAACCAAATGTTACAGATGTCCAATTCAGATTTCTGCAATTTATTTGAGTTGACAAGTGTACTTTTGGATGAATCAAATTGCAAATGGTCCTTTTTCAAAAAAAAATAACAACTTAAGAGAGTGTGGTCTACGGTATATAAAATTGATTCATTTCAGTTTTAGTCCAAATTTTTGAGTACCAAGGATATGCAATTAATAACTGCAAATATTTATAGATTTAATTATGCCAAGATAGATAAAATGTGAATATTTTGATATAATCATAACCATGCAACTAAATATTGGCTCACTTGACAATACATTGACTTTTAGGACCATTTTGACCCAGGAGGCAATAATCACAGTGAAAGGAGTTATTTTAAGTAACTATTTGGAAGGATTAATGGCCAGCACAATTTCTGCTAATGCTGGAAAGGTACGTGTACAGTTTCATTTAAAGTGGATGTATTTTTGGTCCACACAATGCTAAAACCATTCTGAATGGGAATTGAACCTTTTGCAATCCAAATACTTCTAATCTTTAGGTTGGGAATAAATGAATAACCACAGTTGTCACTAATTAAAATGAGTCTCATTTGGCTGATTCACCTTCCTAAAAAGCAAATCAGATAAAAAAAATCTACATTCATTTCTCATCCTCTTCCTCCCCCTGCCTCATTTTCACCCTCCATCTAAAATGTTTTGGGCATCTACTCTCTTGGGTTGTTTTGTGGATAGTAAAATAGTGGGATGCTGAGTTGAGCTCCTGATCTCAAGCAAATTGGAAAAGATAAATATGTGAAATCTAATTGTAATAGGACAGTTTGTAGCAGTTATAGCCAGCAGCACAAGCGATGACTTGGGACATGACCTCCCAACGGCAGAAATGAATATGCAGTGGAATCGATGAGTGGTTGTGAATGGGGTGGCAAAAATGTCTTAGATTTTTGCTGATTTTTGATATTGATACCAGTTACATTTGTAAAAAATCATTGTGAAGTCTTTACAGTTTGTTAAATGCATCATTTATTCTGGTGCTGTCCCATACAGGAAAAGTTTGATCACTGACCTGACAAGTTAGTTGAATTTGGCTTTTTTAATTGTTCTCTGTCTATAAACATAGGAACAACAGAAGACCAGTCAGACCCCTCAAGATTTATTTTTACAACATTTCAAGATTTTGATGCATTAACTTACATTTACCATCAACGAACTAGTACAGGTCTGAACTGATGGCAGGTTTTGAGTCCATTGGATATTTAATACTTGAGATTACAAACTGTTGTTTCCACTCAGCCTTGGGAGGAAATGCTGTGCTCTAGTGATGCTCTCGCTGGTAACCTTTGAATAATTATGGAATTACCTTAATTGTGACCACGATGAAGGAAGACCAAGTCATCATACCAGACATGATGCAACCTACATGGGCCATCAACACCTATCCACAGTTGTACAATCTCCTTAGAAGAGGCAGTAAACAGAAGAAAGAACCCTTAATCCATTTAAAAGGAAAAATAGCACAATGGGGAAATTCCTCTCTAATCCCTCTAGATCAATCAAGAAAGCTCCAGAAGATTACTGTAACAAATGGCACTAATCGCAAGTGGCCATTCCCACTTTCTGTAACAAGATTTTCTCCATTTGCTGGAAGCTATCTGCTCCTTATTGGAACTCTGCAGTGATTCCATACTCATGACACATACTTGCAACCTAAGTACTTTCTAACCCTGTTTCCTTTATTTTGAGTTGATGTCCCTGGTTCTCCCCTCTCTGACTAGTTCAAGTAACCTGTCCACCTAAAATAGAGCCTATTCCTTCATTATTTCTAGGATCTCAATCATAAACCTTTTGAAGTCAATACTTTTTCCACTTAAAAAAATGGCTGTTAAGCCTATCCGGATAACTGAGCTCTAAGATTAGGTGTCATTCTACTGGCTCCTTGAGACCTTTTCCAGACCTCAATATTCTCCATCTTGTGAGCGGACTACAATGGGCACAGTTCTAGATGTTGCTTACCAAGGTGTTGTACCTCACAATTTTATTGGCATTTTTAGTTTTGTATTCAACAATCCTAACTATTCAACCTAACACCCTGTTTGAATTTGCTATTTCCCAGGACACTGGTCATGGCTCCACTCCATGAACTACTACACCATAACCTGTTCCTTAGCCTTAAGCAAGTAACCCTGTATAATGCAAATATGCATAGAATTATCCAACTTCACATATGTTGGGCTGCATTTCTGCATGCTGAAGAACAATTGCAACATTTGAGCTCATGCTTTAAAAAAGTCTAGATCAGCATGCAGTCTAGTTAACTTGACTGATGTCCTAAATCATGCACAACTTTTTGTGTCATCTGCAATCAGAGATTTTACCTCCAGTGTCTTCATCTAAATCATTGAAGATGGCAAAGAGCAACAGTTCAAACAGGGATTCCCCAAGGCTTCCATCTGTACAGTTCTCAGAGCTGCTACAAAGTCTAACAATCCAAATACAGCAAATTTATAATCACATAGTCATTTAGTAGTACAGAATTTGAGCATTGCTAGAAAAAAAAGATATGCTGTCGAAGGTTTTCGTTTTGTACTCATCAAGACAGTTCAAGAATATTAATAGTAAAGGGAACAACAATTTGTACTGCATGAGAAGAGAGTGCTGATTGGTTGGCGAATAAACCCTGGTAGAAGCATTGCCATGGAGCATGCACCAGGGAACTGTTAACTGCCAAGTTTTTGTTCAAATTCAAATGAGTTAGGTTGACTCTGGTCAAAGCATTGCCATGGGGAATGAACAAGGGCATGGCTGTTCACCCAAGCTCTTGTTTAGTTGGAGAAGGTACAATATGTGGACATGCTGCTTCTGTCTTCAAAGGACAGGGCCCTGTGTGTGAATATATGTAGCTTCTAGCATGCGTAAATGAGCCACACTCTGAGCCCGACTGATAATCTTAGATTGGTTTTCAGTGTAATTCTTAGCACAGTCAGGATTGTTTAGCAAGTGTTGTCTATCACAGAACTGCACCTAATTTTGGACACTGTTTTCTGAGTTTTGCAAGCACGGACTGGTTGAGTACAGTCTGTAATTTGCAAACAGGCAAAGGGACGTGCTGTTTGATACGATCTGCCAGTTGTTGGGACATAGGTAATGCTAAAGTGAAACACAGCCCCATGATCTAGCTTGGTCTGAGGCGTGCAAATTTCTTTCATTTTTCAGTTTGTGCCGCTGTATTGCCTCAGTAGATGACCCCACCATAAACAATACCTGCTTGAAACACACCCGCACTTAAGCAGAAGCGGGTTGGCAGCACAATTAATGATGCTGCCAAACATGTAGTAAGTCTATCTGACCATGAACTCTCTCAAAGTGAAGAGTTTGTTCTAGGGCATGGCTTCGATTTTGGTGTGCCTTCATCCCACATCAAACGGAAAGAGATATTTGCTGAGTTCGAAATCCTCTACTCCCAGCTATCCCACCACAAACCAGCATCCACTGAAGATGCTGAATCCTTGAAAGCATGCCTAGCTGATTTAGTGCCTCACATTTCGAGATCCCGAACGACTTGGCTGATTTTCACATGCACTGTGAATTCTGGTAGCGTTGCAAGGCCTCAAGACCAACCCAGACATAGATATTTGTAAACCTAACAAAAGGACTGGAATAGTCATCCTTAAAAAGTGTAACTATATCAACAAGACGCATGTCATTCTTAGTAATGGGTCCAAATTTGTATGCATTGGACCTGCCGTTAAGCTTGACCTGACAGACCAGCTTGAAAGCAAGTTACAAAAATGCTTGTTGAACTTGTGTAAGAGTAACAAGCTGCCGGGGGTATATATGATACGATTTGCCCTCACAACTCACTGTGTCCTGCGTATATATGGGCTGCTCAAGGCACACAAAAGTGATGGCCCTTTACACTCTATCTTGCCTTTCTCAAGGACAATTAGGGATAGGCAATAAATGCTGGCCTAGCCAGCAATGTTAATTTCCCATAAATGAATTTTAAAAAATCTACTGTATAACTGGTTCTGCACAACATGAATTGGCCAAATGGTTAGGTGAGTTGCTACAACCAGTTCTCAGCAAGTTTCCCACATACATAGGATTCCTTAATTTTTGCAAAGACCATACAGGACTTACATATTGATAACAATGCTGTGTTCATGTGCTTGTTTGGCATTGCTAGCCTATTCATCAATGTACTGCATCACTATATCATGACAAGCTAGATGCCCCTGCATGTCTGAATCTATATTGATTGAACTTAAGAACTCAGCAACTCATGCAGTTGAGTTCCATCATAACGACACATGTATACCCAAATAGATGGTGTTGCCATGCGCTCGCAAACATCTTTGTTGGTTTCCACAAGAAACGCATCTGCAATGGAATGACAACTAACCTCCTACCCTTGCATATCTCTGTAGCTGATACATTTACTATATTTGAATCCACAGCTGCATGTAAGAACTTCCTTCCCACCTTAATCGGCTTCATCCTGCCCTCAAATTCACCTTTGAAATGGACCAGTCAAAGGATTTCCCTTTCCTCGACATGCTAATTGAGAAATCTGCTAATGGGTTCTCTACTATTGTCTACCGTCAGCCTACCTTCACTGGTCAATAAACATGTTGGGATACCTACAGTACCATGTGCTATAAGACTGGCTTTATCTGCAGCCCTCTAAACAGAGCCTGAGCCATTTGCTCATCGTGCAAGCTTTATGTTGAATTGGGGCAGATCAAAGCTATCCTGCAGGATAATGGCTACCCTGATCAGATCATTGCTCGCTATACATCACGCAAAGTCATGAATGGACCTAAGGCCACCACTTTTGGCCCTGAAGAGTGTCCAGTCTATTTCAGATTACCCTGGAAGTGAAGGTGACTCAAAAATTTGAGCAACAGGTAAAGCTAGCTGTTTCGTGCTGTTACTATGCAGTAGCAACACAGACTGTATTCTCCGCCAACAGGATGCTGCTGTCAAGCCAAAAAAACATTCTGTCTATCACACAAATGAGCAATGTGGTATATGAATTCCAGTGCTGATGTGATGCCAGGTATGTAGGCCATATGTCCCAACGACTGGCGAATTGTATCCAACAGCACATCCATTCAGCTGTCCGCAACTGGTAAAGTATGGATCGTACTAAACCAGCCCATGCTTGCAAAACTTAAAACATAGTGGCCAACATTAGATGTGACTCCGCAATTGGACAACACTTGGTAAACAATCCTGATTGTGCTAAGAATTATACTGAAAACCACCAGTCTTGCAGTGTGGCTCACTTAGGCATGCTAGAAGCTACACACAGGGGCCTGTGCTTTGCAGACAGAAGGAGCATGTCTACACATTGTGCCTTTTTCAACCAAACAAACGTTTGGGGGACAGCCATTGCCTGGTTCATTCCCCATGGCAATGCTTTGACCAATCAGAGTCGACCTGTGTGATTTGAATTTGAACAGAAGCTTGGCAGTTAACTGTTCCCCACTGCATTCTCATGGCAACACCTCTACCAATCAGAGTCCACTTGCAAACCAATTAGCACTGTGTTCTCATGCAGTATAAATTATCGTTCCCTTTACTATTGGTAATCTTGTGAACTGTCTTGATGAGTGCAAAGTAAAAAGCTTTGACAGCATGTCTCTATTTTCAGCAATACTCAAATTTATAATACGCCTTAAAATTTGACTTGAGAACCCAATCTTAACTATTGCCAACTTACCATTAAGCCTCTGTACAGCATTTTTTGAAGGTATTTAGAAATTTAAGTTTTGCAATATTGACTGGACTACGATCTTAAAAAAAAAAACAAAGTTGGTGAGGTAAGACCCTCATTTCCAAAAACTGTGGTGGAATTCTCTAATAACAGCTGCATTTTCCAAATGATCACACAGACTGACTGAAACTGATGTCAGACTAACCGGGCTATAATTCCCACTTTCCAATTTGCTCCCTTTTTATTAACCCTAGGAAGCATATGAGCTCCCTCTGATCCATGGGAATAACCCCAGAACTCAACAAGTTTTTAAAGTAGCTAGTTCAATACAGAACCCATCTTCATACTCCAGCAAGCCCTGCCACCTGCTAAATCAAGTCATGACTACTTCGTATTGACTTCTATTAATTAATTTTTAGCATTGCATCTACCTGCCAGTTTTATCAATTCAGCAGAAACCAGTAAAAGCAAATGCAAAACATTTGTATAATGCCTTTCGCAACTTTAGGGCATCCCAAGGGCTTAAGCGCAAAAATCAAGGCTGACACTCCAGTGCAATACTGAGAGTGTGCTCGGTTGGATTTAAAAGATTCCATGGCACTATTTTGAAGAAGAACAGCGGAGTTATCCCTGATAACCTGGCCAATATTTAACCCTCAATCATCAGCACAAAAAAACAGATATCTGGCTGTTACCACATTGCTGTTTGTGGGAGTTTGCTGAGCACAAATTAGCTGCCACGTTTCCTACATTACAATTGTGATTAAACTTGAAAAAGTACTTCATTGGCTGTAAAGCACTTTGGGATGTCCGATGGTCGTGAGAAGCACTTCATAAATCCAAATCTATCTGTCCTTTTTTGCTTCCTTCCTTTCTTTCTTTCTTGCTTCCTTTCTTTCCAGCCAGTGAAATACATTTAAAATGGAGCCAACACTGTAATGTAGGAAGCATGGCAACCAATTTGTGCAAATCAAGACCCCACAAACAGCAATGTGATAATGATAGGACCTACTGTTCTTAGGGGTTGCTTGAGGATAAATATTAGCTAGGGCAATGGGGAGAAATCCCTGCCTCTTCATCGAAATAGCGCCAGAATCTTTTATATCCACCCAAGAGGGAAGAGGCAGATTCAGTTTAAAGATGGCACCTCCAGTACAACATTCCCTCAATCCTGCACTGGAGTGTTAGTCTAAGTCTTATAACTATTCAGCATGTCCATCATCTCTTGGACCTCTACCCTAATATGCCTGACCCTATGTAATACTTGATCACTCCGTGTCCTAACATAAGTGAGTGGCCAGGCCTTTTCGCTCAGTTATTTTTGATCATTTGGGAAATCTGATTTTGTTACCTTCATTTGACATCTGATAGAGTGCTGAAGTATTCTGTTTCATTTCATAAAGTATTTAATTTCCACTCCAGAGACTTGAGCACCGAAATCTAAGCTAACACTCCAGTGCAGTATTGATTGAATGCTGCATTGTCAGAGGTGCTGTCTTTCATATGAGACATTAAACTGAGACCCTGTCTACCCCCCAGGTAGACCTAAAAGACCTCATAGCACTATTTTGAAAAAAGAAGGTAAGTTATCCCTGATGTCTTGACAATATTTATCCCTCGATCAACATCACAAAAGCAGATTATTTGATCACCACCACATTGCTGTTTGTGAGAGCTTGCTGTGTGCAAGATGGCTGCCGTGTTTCCTAAATTGCACAAGTATTACACTTCAAAAGCATTTGATTAGCTGTAAAGTGCTTTGGAATATGCTGAGGTCATGAAAGGTGCTTTACATTTTATATTCTTTAGTTTTTGGGCATCACTTTTAAGCCATTTTTGGTTGCATTTAACATGCAGCCTTCTTTTTATGAGGCACTTGCACATATTCCTCGTCCATTTTTGTGGCTTCCATTTATCATCAGCACCACAGTTTTCCATACCTATTATCATGTCCCAATTAACACTACCCCAAATCCTCCTCATCCTTAAAAATTTACCCTTCCTAACATCTGGCCGTTACATTAAATTGGCTAATGAACTTAAATCTAATGATCACTGTTGTCCCAATGTTCTTCTACATGGGGGTCTGATACCATCCCAGGATCATCGCTAGATTTTGGCAAATAATGGTATCATTCAAACCAACTCGCTTACTCTGATAAAAGACATTGACTCCAATAAGAAATAAGCAGAAAAATAACACTCAATGTGCAGAGCTTAAATCTCAAAAGTACCATTAGTTGAACAAGTATACTTTACAGAGAGTTGTGTTAATGTGCACAAATATTATTTTTCTATTTGTGTGAATTTTGCTAAATACAATTGAAGAGTTATTTAATCATGAGTGCTGTTTTCTATATAACCTATATCAATGCACCAGAAACAGACAGAGCTTCTTGATAATATTTTTACACAAGGTGACAGGCCTAATTAATCTTGTTACAATTAAAAATGACTGAACACCTTACATGAATATTAAATATACACAAAACAGAGATTCAGCACTTACAGGACTGTGTGAAAAATTTATTTGGTTCCTTTTACCTCTTAAGTATTTTTCTCTGAGTGATCCTGAACAGATTTGTTTAATCATATGGTGAAAATACTTCAAACGTGTATCTGTTCTTCCATGTGTGATGTCCCTCTTCTGTGTTGCTCTAGGGGTGGGATGCTATTGAGTGGATAATTCAAAACTCTGCTGTTAGCTAACAGCTTTCACTTCTGCATATTGCACTCTCCCAGTGGTAACTATTTATTTATTAAAATACCTAATAATCTAATGGCATTTTATTACGTGGAATGTGCTCCTGTTTGTGTAGCATGGGTTGCATGCCAAGTTTGTATGTTTACCCACTTTAGAACTTGCTGTGTTTTTTTGTGTTGAAAATGTTGAATATTTTGAGTTTCTTTCAGCTATATGCATTTTTTTCTAAGCATTGCATGTTTGGAAAAATCTATTCATTGTATAATTTGTCCCTTATGGGTTATTAAAAAGCTAGTGCAGTTCATCTTGAGCTAACTTTGATAGTGAATCTTGTCAGAGCCCTGAACTGCGCAATACTGGAACTTACAAGCCACATTAGCAATTTCATTAGCACAATACCAAGAGATTTTTCTATTTAATAGCCATGTACAAAGCACTTTGCAAGTAATTATACTCTATGAAACACTGATACATATATAAAATTCAAGGTTTTTAAATTATAGTAACAGCTTTCAGCTCAGAAAGATCCAGGGTAAGTTACAATTTCTGTTAACTGAGGAGGGTGCATTGCGTGCTTTGGATCCATAAGTTTTATCTTGAGACAGAAGAGGAGCTAAAATACTCTTTAAAATAACAATGTAAAAATCTGGCTGTCTATTACTATGGCAGCATCTGCCAGAACTATCTCACTTTGATCTGCAGTTAGACCAGTTTTGAGTCCAGCCACTAAATAGTAAGCAATGTGGACTTCATTCCCAAATCCTGTAACCAGCTAGCATTCTTTTCCTCCTTGCCCACCCCAACTGTTACATGTCGAATGACTGAGGAAACCTGGGGGCCATGCTATGTGTAGTGCTTACACACACGGGGCAGAAATTTATGCTGAGCGGGCAGGTGCACGCCCAACCCTGCTCGAGTGTAAAATGGCACGTGATATTTCAGTCGGCGGGCACGTGCCAAAGTTGGCAGCGAGCCCGCTGACAATTAACAGGCCTATTAAGGCCATTAAAGTAATAATTGACTGAAACTTTTCACTGCAGGTGAAAAGGCCAAGCAGCCTTTGGATTTTTTAGGAAACCTCATCCACGGGCAGGATGAGTTTTCCAACAGCAATTAAACATTACACTAAAATGTTTAAATTTCATTCATAACATGTCCCTGCTCATGTGACAGAGTCAGATAAGGGGACATGTTTTTAACAGTGGTAAATTTTTTATTTTTGAACCTTCATCTCCCTGAGGCAGCTCTGTGCCTCAGGGAGCTTTCATTGCATGCACTCGTGCGCATGCACGAACTTCGCACTCCTCCCGCCCCCACCCGCCAGCACTGAGCGCTGCATCGCGCGTTTCATGCTGGCTGCCCGTTAATCAGCCAGCCAGCATGAAATCGATGTTGGGGCCCGATCATGGGCAGCAGTCGGCTTCGAGACCGCTCCCGGGCCCACCCGACAAGGTAAAAATCCTGGCCATTATGTTCGAATCACCTCATGGAATGCATGCACAGGAACCAAGAAAAGCTTTCCTCAAGTGACTTGTTAGGATTGATTAGTGGGAAGCAGCAACAGATCGATATGTTCTGCTGAAGGGTCATGAGGACTCGAAACATCAACTCTTTTCTTCTCCTCCGATGCTGCCAGACCTGCTGAGTTTTTCCAGGTAATTCTGTTTTTGTTTTGGATTTCCAGCATCCGCAGTTTTTTGTTCTTAACAGATTGTTATGTTTTTACTCGGTTTGGGATTGTGGTGTATTTATGGAAGAAATTCTCTTAGATTAAATAGAGTGAATCTGTGATAAAGTAGATTGAGCCAGCTAGATGGTCTGAATAGCCTTTATTTTTTAACCACCCACAAGGTGATCCTATTACAAGGCTTTTGGAAACTATAAAATATACCTCTCTGTGCATGCTGTGGAAAGCAATGCATGTCCAGATAAATGTAGAATTATTTTTAGAATAAAATTTCTGTTGATTGGCAACATTTTATGATGATGCAATTGAAATGGATACATAGCATTAGCATTTACCCTTGAGATTCTCGTTTATGTGTGGTATGTTTTCATTAGTGTATTTGCCTATGAACCTGTGAATGCATGATGGAAGTTTTATTTGCCTGTTATTTTGTCATATAATCTGTCCAGTACCTACTTTTTAATTGCAGCCCTTGTTTCCCTAACAATACTGTTATCTTCTCTCCAATTTTCAGTGTCCCTTCTACACTAGACTGAGGAAAGCTTATTTTATCAATTAAATCAGGAGCTGGGTATTGAAAAGACTATTTTGAATGTAACTGTTTGTCCCCTGGATTTCAGTTTTACCCTTGCATTAGCCACAATTTGCTTAAATATTTGCTCGGATGTCTTGTGTTTTAACTGCTTTGTTTACCGGATTTCCATTGCAGCTTTCTAATACTCTCATGGCCTTGGATATGTTAGTGCTGCAAAGCTGGGCCTTTCTGTTGTGTGGAATATAAATTGGTGAATTATATCACACAAAATGTATGTGCCACTATATAAGTAATCCTTTGGTAGGACAGTTCTCAAAAATTAAATTCTAATTAAAATTAAATTCTAATTTATGACATCCTTTTTCATATCTGTGCTTTAATAGATGCCAGATATTGTACGAATGTGTGAAATAATGGACATTTATAGCAGTTTTGAATAGGCAATTATATAACAAACTTATCTAAACTATGTCTCGAGTAGCAAATTAAGTGGCCTCTACTGGGTGACTGCAAAATGTAAGAGAATGCAAAATTTCTTGTCTTAACGTACTGAGTATTTAGATTTAATGTTTAATATATTCTACACATCATTTGAAAAGTGTAAGATTTGAACATTTTTGAAAGGTTTTGATAAACCTTTACTTGCTAGTTCGTTTGGTCCTATTTTGTGCTTAATCCCTTCTAATATGTTTGCTTTCAGGGCTGCAAAACAATAGTGTGGGTGTTAGACGAGATAAATATGGAGAATGAAGAATTGACAACGTCTGTCCAAGAAAATATGAAGTTTGCAATGGCCGCGGCAGCTGCCAAAGATTTATGGTTAGCTTTTGCTGTGCCACCCTTTGACATCTGTTCAGGAAATTCACTTAGTAACTTGCGTTCTGTGTCATTTTAAGGTGCAACTCATGCCTTTTTTCAGAGAGAAGAATATAAGCTACAAAGTTGACCTTGAATGTATCAAACAACTTTCAAACCTTTTCAGTTTCTTAAAATAAAACAACCAGCAGGCAAGCCTGTGAATATGGGATGCCACATTTGGGATTCTTTATTAAAAAATTATGTTTTTGTAACATCCTTCACTAGTCAAACTTCAGATCTACATAGATAAATCAGCATGGTACATGTGAAAAAGACTTATTCTCACAATGGAGTTGGAGATGATGGACAAACATATACACTTGAATTATGCACTGTCTTGTATTTGATGCAATGCATTGGACTAATACTTGAATGTGGAGTTGTTAAAGCATCATTGCCTTAGGCTTTGAATCAATAAAATGAAGTGTATGTATTTCGGAATTACGTTTACATGGTCTTGCAACCTTACATCAGCAAGTTTTATAACTTTTTTTAAAATCAGTGTTTAGGTTGGAATTTAGGTGTGTAATTTTTGAGGAAGATCTATCCATATGAGATGTGATATGGAGTGAGCAGGGGTGCAGGCTGGAGATCCTGAAGCACATTATTAATACCTTACTCCTAAACTTGGTTTCAAACTCATTTCTGATTAAGTCATCTGAAGTACGTTGACTGAATTGGAACTATCAATGTGAGCTCTATCAATGTCACTCTGACCAATGATTCTCAAATTGACTTATGTTGAAGTGGTTATGAAAGTGTAAAGCTACTCTGTGACAGTTATGTTTCAGTCATATTTGGGTAATTTCCTTTCTATCAAAACAGGTCAGTTGCCATGCTTCCATTGTATTGGGGTTGAAGGATTATTGTGCAAATCTACTTTTGTAAACTTCCCCAGCACTCAGTGCTTGTCATTTGAACTAATTTTACATATTACAAGAAAGCCATCTTTTTTATACACAACTAGTCGCGTACACATTGCATTACTCAAATTCTATTCTTGTCAGTATATAATCACACAAGCAGATGTCTCCAATCCCAGGTATCTATCTTTACTCACCCAAGCAGGGCTTCTTTATCTCATTCTAGTCTGGCTCTATGCCTGGCAACTGTTTGTGTTTACCTTGTCTATTTATCCTCATCACCCCCTTCTGTCTCCTGACCAGTTAATTCCTTATGATCCCTGAGGTCTTTCTGGAGAGTTCTGCTGATATCAGCCCTGTGGTGTACAAGGTTCGTCTGGAGAATTGTGCTAACCTTTGGTTTTACTAAAAACATAGAAATCCCTGCTTAACTCTTACAGCAGAATGACATCTAATGGGAAACATTTTGTTTTGGGTTTTGCAAGCTTGGGCTGGTCGAGTATGGTCTGTACCCTATAACAAACTGAAGGAACATGCTGCTTGATTTGATCAGCTAATTTTTGGGACATACAACCCACATACCTGGCATCACACCAGCAGTGAAATTCATACACAATGTTGCTCAATTGGGGATGGGGAGGTCAGTTCTCAGCAGAGTGGGTGGATAAGGACTCTGCAGGGAGTAGTTGGTGGGTTGGGCCTCAAGGGTGGTGTCGGGTAGGAGTGTCGGGCCTCCGGTGAGGTGGGGGGGGGCGGTGGTGGTGGTGGGTTTTGGGTTTGGTGTCAGGCTGTATCTTCTCAGTCCCTTGGAGATGGGGTTGGAGGCCAGGAGGGGAGGTGGGTGGGGGCAGTAATGGGGTGGGGGGGGTGGTGCTCAATTGCATGGAAGGCAGAATGTCTTTTTGGACTTCTGGCAGCATTCCGTTCATGGAAAATATTATTTGTTTAGCCACTGCATAGTGGCAATCCAAAATGGCCTGCTTAACCTGTTGTTAAAATTTTTGATATACTTTGATTTCCAGGGTAATTTAAAGAAGGCCGGGTACTTTTCAGGCCCAAAAATGGCAGCCTTTGACCCTTATGCGAGTTTACAGAATATACAATGAACAAGATATTCTAGTTTTAGCCAGTCTAAGGCAGACTCTCCCTGCATTTGCTTGAATAAAACAATCATTAACCAGTATCTGAGTCTCTTGTGGTCAATCTTTAAAAGGCACCACAACACTGCGATTGAGTGGCACTTACTGAACAATCCTGAATATGCTAATAGCTACCTAAATACCAATTTAAGTTTGAGTCAAGCTGGTAATGTGGCCCATTTACGCTTGGTTGAAGCAACATACATTCATACATATGGAGCCCGGTCTCTGAAAACAAAAGTAATATGTTCAAGCCTTGCGCCTTTTTTGAATTACCCAGGAGTTTGGGAATCTAAACTTCTCCATGGCAATGCCTTGGCCAATCAGTGTCAATTTGTCAACCACTTGACACCCTTTTCTCCTGCAGTATAAGTTGTTGTGATCGTTTGAAATTTGGCATTCTTACATTTGTCTTGATGAGTGCAAGACTAAAAGCTTCGGCAACATACCTCTTTTCAATAATATTCAACTTCTGTACTATCAAGCGAGTATTTTAACATTTTCTCAAATAATTTTATTCAATTTTAATTGTTTAAAGTATTTAATAGAATTTGGTCTGTTGAACATTGCTGCACTTAAGTACTGACTGAAATGTGCTTAAAAATAAAGAATATTTTCTTTGCAACGGTTATTATTAGCATTACCTTATGTTAGTTAGTTTCAAACAGCATTCCTGCAAATTCTTTCAAACTGCATACTGATGTATATTTTGTATGTGTACAATGTAAGAGAAGAATCTTTAAGGCAATCCAAAGTATGTGATGATTGGGTAGAAAAGTGGATTTGAGGTCAAAGATCAACCATGATCTTATTGAATGATGGAGCAAGCTTGAGGGCAATATGACCTACTCCCACTCCTATTTCTTCTGTTCCTAAGCAAACAAATGAAAATGAGACCTGCTAATCCACAGTCACGATTCTTGTGTAATTGCTGGGATTGTATTCAGTGGCACTGTCGTCTTAGGCAGTCCTTCAGGATTGGAATGACTTGCCTCCACTCCAATTTGATGAGTTCTGAGATGGCTGATAAGTTCTGTCTTATTTGCAGATTTTGCCACTTGCACGGTAGGCGGTGCCTGAAGGGCTGGGTTTGAGTTGTTTGGAGGTTTGTGCACTCTCTCCGATGACTCGACTTCATCTCTGCATGTTCTTGATAAAGTCTCTCAACGCGTTCAGTGTTTTCCTGCAGGAGCCTCTAGTTTGGTTAGTCACAAGCCAAGGACTCCATTGAGTCGATGGGGATGTTTGACCTTTTCAGGGATCCTTTGAAAACATCCCTAAAGCCTTTCCACTGTCCTCCTGGAAGTCTCCTTCCATGACTGACTTCCGAGTTGAGAATAAAAACAGAAAGTGCTAGAAAAGCTAAGCAGATCTGGTAGCATCTGTGGAAAGAGAAACAGTTACATTTAGAGTACAATATGATTCCTCAGTTCAGGAGGAGTTATACTGGATCCAAAGCATTAACTCTGTATCTCTCTCCACTGATGCTGCCAGACCTGCTGAGTTTTTCCAGCACTTTCTGTTTTTATTTATGATTTCCAGCTTCTGCCGTATCCACAGTATTTTGTTTTTATTCTGAGTAGATTAGTTGCTTTGGGACAAAAACAGAATTACCTGGAAAAACTCAGCAGGTCTGGCAGCATCGGCGGAGAAGAAAAGAGTTGACGTTTCGAGTCCTCATGACCCTTCAACAGAACTTGAGTGAGTCCAAGAAAGGGGTGAAATATAAGCTGGTTTAAGGTGTGTGTGTGTGTGTGTGTGGGGGTGGGGGGGGGCGGTTTGGGTGGGGGGAGAGAGAGAGAAGTGGAGGGGGTTGGTGTGGTTGTAGGGACAAACAAGCAGTAATAGAAGCAGATCATCAAAAGATGTCACAAACAACAGAACAAAAGAACACATAGGTGTTAAAGTTGGTGATATTATCTAAACGAATGTGCGAATTAAGAATGGACGGTCGAGCGCTCAAGGTATAGCTCTAGTGGGGGTCGGGGGAGCATAAAAGATTTAAAAATATTTAAAAATAATGGAAATAGGTGGGAAAAGAAAAATATATATAATTTATTGGAAAAAACAAAAGGAAGGGGGAAACAGAAAGGGGGTGGGGATGGAGGAGGGAGCTCAAGACCTAAAGTTGTTGAATTCAATATTCAGTCGGGAAGGCTGTAAAGTGCCTAGTCGGAAGATGAGGTGTTGTTCCTCCAAATTCCTGTAAGGACTCCATCCTATTCTCTCAGTTCCTTCGCCTCCGTCGCATCTGTTCCGATGATGCTACCTTCAAAAACAGTTCCTCTGACATGTCTTCCTTCTTCCTTAACCAAGGTTTTTCACCCATGGTGGTTGACAGGGCCCTCAACCATGTCCGGCCCATCTCCCGCGCATCCGCCCTCACGCCTTCTCCTCCCTCCCAGAAACATGATAGGGTCCCTCTTGTCCTCACTTATCACCCCACCAGCCTCCGCATTCAAAGGATCATCCTCCGCCATTTCCGCCAACTCCAGCATGATGCCACCACCAAACCCATCTTCCCTTCACCCCCCCTATCGGCATTCCGTAGGGATCGTTCCCTCCGGGACACCCTGGTTCACTCCTCCATCACCCCCTACTCCTCAACCCCCTCCTATGGCACCACCCCATGCCCATGCAAAAGCTGCAACACCTGCCCCTTCACTTCCTCTCTCCTCACCGTCCAAGGGCCCAAACACTCCTTTCAAGTGAAGCAGCATTTCACTTGCATTTCCCCCAACTTAGTCTACTGCATTCATTGCTCCCAATGTGGTTTCCTCTACATTGGAGAGACCAAACGTAAACTGGGCGACCGCTTTGCAGAACACCTGCGGTCTGTCCGCAAGAATGACCCAAACCTCCCTGTCGCTTGCCATTTTAACACTCCACCCTGCTCTCTTGCCCACATGTCTGTCCTTGGCTTGCTGCATTGTTCCAGTGAAGCTCAACGCAAACTGGAGGAACAACACCTCATCTTCCGACTAGGCACTTTACAGCCTTCCGGACTAAATATTGAATTCAACAACTTTAGGTCTTGAGCTCCCTCCCCCATCCCCACCCCCTTTCTGTTTCCCCCTTCCTTTTGTTTTTTCCAATAAATTATATATATTTTTCTTTTCCCACCTATTTCCATTATTTTTAAATATTTTTAAATCTTTTATGCTCCCCCCACCCCCACTAGAGCTATACCTTGAGCGCCCTACCGTCCATTCTTAATTCGCACATTCGTTTAGATAATATCACCAACTTTAACACCTATGTGTTCTTTTGTTCTGTTGTTTGTGACATCTTTTGATGATCTGCTTCTATTACTGCTTGTTTGTCCCTACAACCACACCAACCCCCTCCACTTCTCTCTCTACCCCCCCACCCAAACAACCCCCACCACCGCACCCCCCCCCCCCCCCCCGCCACACACACACCTTAAACCAGCTTATATTTCAACTCTTTCTTGGACTCACTCAAGTTCTGTCGAAGGGTCATGAGGACTCGAAACATCAACTCTTTTTTTCTCCGCCGATGCTGCCAGACCTGCTGAGTTTTTCCAGGTAATTCTGTTTTTGTTTTGGATTTCCAGCATCCGCAGTTTTTTTGTTTTTAGTTGCTTTGGGAGTCTGGCATCAGGCATAGGAACAATATGTCTTGCCCAGGGTAGCAAGTTTTGAGTGATCAGCCCATCAATGCTGGGAATGTTGAGTTGGGAAACGATGCTGCTGTTAGAATGCCTTTCCTGCCACCATATTTGGAGGATCTTACAAAGGCACTGCTGGTGGTACTTCTCCAGTGCTTTGAGCTACCTGCTGTAGATTGTTCAATTCTCCAAAGCATATAAGAATGTGGGGATTATTGCTCCCTGATAAACTATGACCTTATCTCACGTTTGGGATCTTGTTCCTGAAATATTCCCTGCCTCAGTCGGCTGAAAACTGAGCTGGCACATTGGAGATGATAATGATTTTCGCTGAGTGGTGGCTCCCGTGATAGGTAAAATGGTGCACACTTTCCAGCTGGGTTGGGGGAAGATGTCTTGTTATGGGACTAGTTGGAAGAGGACCTTAGTTTTCTGGGTGTTAAGTGAAAGATCCATTTTCTCATATACTTCGGAGAAGGAGTCGACAATGACCTGGAGCTCAGTTTCTGAGTGAGTGCATCATCTGCATACTGATACTCAATGACTGAAATTGGAGTTATTTCAGTTTTGAATTGAAGGTGGCACTGGTTGAACAATTTCCCATCTGTTCTGCAAATTGTTGAGATGAAGTCTTGCAATGAAGAAGATGGAGGAGAGGGTTGTCGTGACCTTGCTTGACCCCAGTTTTCACTGAGATAGGGCTTGTGGTTCAGTTGGTGAGGATCACAAGTTGCATGTCATCATGGAGTAGGTGGAGGATGGTGACAAATTTTTAAGGGCAGTCAAATTTGTAAGGGTGCTACATAAGGCTTCACAGTTAACAGAGTCAAAGCCTTTCATGAGGTCAGAAAAGGCCATGTATGGCAGTTAGTTCCTTGTGTTTTCCTTGGATTTGCTACACAGTGAAGCTCATGTCTGTGGTGCCTCTCAATGGGTGAAAACTGCAATGTGACTCTGAAAGGAGCTCTTCAGAGTCCAACTGGGAGGAGGCATTTGAGGAAGATCCTTGCAATGATTTTCCCTGTGGCAGGCAGCAGTGAGATTCCTCTGTAGTTAGCACAGTCAAGCTTGTCTCTCCTCTTGAATTTAGTCAGGTCACAACATCCCTGAGATCCCCCAGCATGCACTCTTTGCCCCAGATGAGGGATATGAGGTGCTGCAGCCATATCAGGAGTGTATCTCTGCCATGTTTCAGAATTTCAGCAGGGATTCCATCTGCCTCAGAATAACTTTTTCAACCTTGCTGTGGACTTCTTGGTCACATGGAGACTGAGCCAGGAATGGAGTTGAGGACATTCAAGTCAGTCTCAATTGAGTTTTAAAACGCTCTCTTCAGTGAATACTGACTACCTCCCTGTCCTTGATGAGCTCCCCTACATACTTGGCTCTCAGTGTGGTGGGCCCTTGAGTGCTTGGGCCGTAGATGGTCTTGGCATTGCTGAAGAAACCATGCATGTCATTGGTGTCCATGATAGGGTGGAAGGGGTAGGACAAATTATATGACAAAAAGGGCTGATAGTTCAAGGAGAAAGGAGATGATAATGGGACAAATAAAGAAACAAAAGATGTGTATAGAGAAGGTGTAAATGGAAAATAGCAGTATCTTTGCCCCCAATACCTGTCATCCAAAGAAATGGAGATGAATGTTCTGATCTCAAACTTTTGAACTCAGTACTGAGTCCAGAAGGCTGTAAAGTGCCATTTCAATGAGGTGCAGTTCTTTGAGTTTACATTGAGCTTCATTGGAAGAGAGGCTGGGGACAGAGAAGAGAGTTGGGAGTGGGGTGGAGAATTAAAATAATAGGTGACCAGAATCTTGCAGACTGAAAGGTGTTCCACAAAGTGCTCACCCAATCTGGGTTTGGGCTCCCAACTGTAGTGGAGACCACAGTGAGTAATAAATACAGTATAATAAATTGAAAGTAGTACAAGTCTCATGTTGAAGGATCTTTTGAGACCTTGCGCATTGGGAATGAAGTACATCCCCTACACTTGCATGGGAAAGGGAGGGGGTGTTTGTGTTGTTTAGAAGTGGACTAGGATGGATCTATCTGTTTGGAAGGCTCAAAGGGGAGGGATAGATATGTTGGCAGTGGCATCACACTGGAGGTGATAGAAATGGCAAGGGATGATACATAGAATGTGAAGGCTAATCAGGTGGAACACGAGAGGAATTCTTAGCTGAGAAAAAGGAAGATATCAGAACCACTTGTATGGAAACTGGCACTGTCAGAACAGATGGGACA
Source organism: Carcharodon carcharias (assembly GCF_017639515.1). Lineage (NCBI taxonomy): Eukaryota > Metazoa > Chordata > Chondrichthyes > Lamniformes > Lamnidae > Carcharodon > Carcharodon carcharias. The sequence continues at coordinate 175,660,948 of NC_054472.1, forward strand.
GGCTGGGAGAAGGGAATAGAATCCTGACAGGAAGTGAGTTGTGAGTAGTGTATTCAAGGTAGCTGTGAGAGTCAACCAGCTTACAGTGGATAGTGGCCAATAGCCTATCCCCTGAAATGGATGCACAGAAGTTGAGAAAGGGAAGAGTTGGAATTGAACCTTATGGAGGAAAGGGAAAGGTGGAAATTTCAGAAGCAAAGTTAATTAAATTTTCCAATTCAAGGTGAGAACAGGAAACAACATTGATAGAGTCTTCATGGTAATGGAAAAGGAAATGAGGGAGAAGACCTGAGTAGGATTGGGACAAATAATTTTACATTTCCCACAAGAAGGCTATGACCAAATGGTTTCACATAGCAACACGTTTTTATTTCAAGAAAGTGATTGGAGTCAAAGGAGAGGTTGTTCAATGTGAGAACAAGTTCAGCTAGGTGGAGGAGGATGGAGGATGAAGACTGGTTGGGCCCTGTCATTGAAGAAGTGTAGAGCCTATAGGCAAAGGGATTGGTGAAAAGGAGCCAGTTAGACCCTGAAATTGTTAAAGTGACAGAGGACATAAGAAGACTTGCAAATATAGGTGGGAAGTGTTAGAATCCCAGCTAATGTTAATACTGGACAAGTCAGATCCCAGAGTGGAACCTGGCTTGATAGATCCTAACTTTTTTTTTAAGAAACCTTGGTGGAAAGTTACTGAACAAATTGACAGGAGTCTGCTGATGAAGTTTTAACACAAAAAAAAATTATTAAACAAGAAAAATGAACAATATTACACCAGATAAAAAGATTGGAAAAAATCTCGATACAAACCCAAGAAGATGATCCAAATATTCACTATTCCTTTACCCCAGCAACATCTCTACAGACACATATAAATTCAGAAAGATAAAATAATTTACAATATTTATCTTATACTCTAATACTCAGGGTTAGAATGGAGTGCTTGTGAATTAATAGGCAAACTGTGGTCAGACACACAACACTCCAAAGTAAATGACAGATGTGACCAAAGCAGATTCCATGGATTTCTCAGCAGCCCACACAGACATTTGTCACATTGTGGGCCAATCTCATGGAAACTTTGTCTTTCTCACGAGTGTTTCCAGTTTCCACATTTGAAGAATTCACCTTGGAACTCTTTCCAAATGTCACTCCCACTCGGATGGCTTCAACAAGAATCCACCTCCAGGCTTTCAATCTCACCTTCCACGATTTCTTTCCACTGGATCTCCGAGTACACTCAAGCTTCACCTTACAAGCACAATTTCAGATCTTCAGCCATGCCAAGCAGAACACCACTGCTCCAAAAAGCCCGCAGAAGGAGTCGCCAATCTTCAACTACCTCCTCTGATCTTCAGGGCTTCTCTCAAGCCTGTTTCATTTTAAGTCTGTCCTCACAGCTCTGTCTTTAACTTGAAGCCTATTGCTCTGCTGCTTTCTTTCAACTTGATTTCTGGGACCGCTGTCTGATTCATGTCTTTGTCCCTGCCTGGGACTTTCTTCTGGAACCTGTCCCTGTCCCCTTCCCCATGTCCTGCACCCTGAGACAGCTTCTCTGGAATGGCACTCCGGTTCAGGTCACCTGACCTGCAGTTTCATGCCATTTCACTTTTTTCTACTTTTCTTCTGTGCAGGCATGCAGGGCTGGTTCCTGGCCTGAAGGACAAAGACAACATGAACTGAGCATCTGTGCCTATTTCCTGGCCAGCACATGTGCAGAAGGCCCGAGGCCCACTGGAAACTGAGTGTCCAGACTCCAAGTTTAAATCAAGGTAAGTATCTGAGTTTCCTAACAGACTGAACAAGGGAAGAAAAATAATCGAGATAGGAAGAAACCAGCTTGATGAGCCAAGAACAGGCTGAGATGATGGTTTTAGCAGGTTAATCCTGTTTAGGTCCTGTGCACCTAGGAAAGGAGGTAGAAGGGGGCTGTGCAATGCTTGGGGGTACAATGAGGTTGAAGGCTGTGAACGGAAGATCTCCAGAGAAGATAGAAATATTGGCCTGATATTCAGTGGTGTGGTCCGGGGGAGGTAAGAGGGAGGTGTCAGCAAGTTAGCATTCAACCTTCTCTAGGTAAGAGTTGGTTTACTAAGCAGCAACAGTGGGTTTAATGAGGTTTGGTCCTGAGAAAATGAAGCACTGCAAGTTCAGAGGAAGATCAATTAGAGTGAGGGAGCAGAGAAAATGAAATGGCCAATGTTACACCTGCACTTCTCAATGTAAAGATCTAGAGATCCTTAGAGGCCAGAGGAAGGGTCCCAAGTGGAACAAGAATTCTGAAGGCAGGAGAGGGGGTTCACTGTGCAGCAGGAAGAATCCTGGCCAAAGAAGTGGGCAATGGAGATGAAGGTGACAGAAGAAGAACTCAGATTTGGGCCATGCTCTCAATCCAGTGAACTGGAGGGATAAGGGGATGAACATTGTCCTACCAATGCAGAGTAGCAATCAGCAAAACCAACAGGATGCTGAACTAAGATAAAAACAAAAAACTGCGGATGCTGGAAATCCAAAACAAAAATAAAAATACCTGGAAAAACTCAGCAAGTCTGACAGCATCTGCAGAGAGGAACACAGTTAATGTTTCGAGTCCATATGATTCTTCAACAGAGCTAAGGAAAAATAGAAGAGAGGTGAAATATAAGCTGGTTTAAGGGGGGGTTGGGACAGGTAGAGCTGGATAGAGAGCCAGTGATAGGTAGAGATTGCCAAAAGATGTCACAGACAAAGGGACAAAGAGGTGTTGAAGGTGGTGATATTATCTAAGGAATGTGCTAATAGGTGACATTAAGGGTAGAAAGCAGGACGAGCAAGGTACAGATTGCCCTAGTGAGGGTGGGGTGGGGGGAAGGGATCGAAAAAGGCTAAAAGTTAGAGATAAAACAATGGATGGAAATACTTTTAAAACTAATGGAAATAGGTGGGAAAAGAAAAATCTATATAAATTATTTGAAAACAGGGGATCGGAAAGGGAGTGGGGATGGAGGAGAGAGTTCGTGATCTAAAATTGTTGAACTCAATATTCAGTCCGGAAGGCTGTAAAGTGCCTAGTTGGAAGATGAAGTGCTGTTCCTCCAGTTTGCGTCGAGCTTCACTAGAACAATGCAGCAAGCCAAGGACGGACATGTGGGCATGAGATCAGGGTGGAGTGTTGAAATGACAAGTGACAGGGAGGTCTGGGTCATGCTTGCGGACAGACCAAAGGTGTTCCGCAAAGCAATCATCCAGTCTGCGTTTGGTCTCTCCAATGTAGAGGAGCTGCTCTCAATATGGTTTCCTCTCTAAAAAAACATCCAAAAACTCCTTTCAGGTGAAGCAGCAATTTACTTCTTTCAACTTCATATACTGTATGGTCCATTCTACAGTGGGGCGACCAAACACAGAGTGGATGGCCACTTTGTGGAACACATCTGTTCAGACTACAAACATTACCCTGAGCTAGTCGCTTGTCATTTTAACTCTTCGCTCATAGTAAATTCAAGAAATAGAACCTCATCTTTCGATTGGGCACTTCATAGCTTTCAACATTGAGTTTAACAATTTCAGATCATAATATCTGGCCCTATTTTTTCAGACAACAGCTATTAGTGATAGTTCTGCCAATTCCCAATAACACCTCCTCAAGGCCCAGCTTTTGTTTCTTTACTTTTCCCATTACCAGCTCCTTTTGCCTTGCACCATCATCCCTTTTGTCATTTAGTCATGCCTACCTTCCACCATAACACAGATTTTCACTTTTCTCTTGCCCACTCGCCACACCATTTTCGCTGCCTCTTTACTTGCTTAAAATCTGCTATGATCTCTAACTTTTCCTGTTCTAATGAAATGACCTGAAATGTTAACCCTGTTTCTCTCTCCACAGCTGCCTGACCTGCTGAATTTTTCCAGCACTCTCTCTTTATATGCATAAGATGTTGTGTGTAGTTCAGTAGGTCTCATGAAGAGGTTCTGAGTTTTGTATAGTTTAACTGTAAGTGTTTAACTACTTGTAACTATATACATATATGTGGTATAAAGTCTAAGCTAGGAGCTGTCTCCATGCTTGCATCTACACACATCTCTGTGCAGTACAAGACTGCCCTCTAGAGTAGGGTCACATGTTTCTTCACATCACATTGTGAGCGGTACTGTACCCAGTCCCATGTTAACCCTTTCTATGCCAGACTTTTATACTACAGGTGCTACTGTGTTGGGGGCAGCAGCAACATTAGGGTCTTTCAGGATAGATCATTTATCATGGGCAAAATGCCCATCCTCATCTGTAATTATCTTGTGATCTTGCAAACAACTAAACAGCTTTGTCTCTGGATACTTATATTTGACAGGTTCAAGTGGCAAGATTCACAGTTCACAGAATGGGCCACTAGGTGGTGTCTAAGAAAGAGAAGTCACTTCTGGCCTAAGCCTCTTAACCACAAAAGTCATGTTCTCTACATTTCATTCCATGAATTATGTTGGCAAAACTATTTTAAAATGATTTCCTCCTCAAGCTTTTCTTTGGCGTATGCCAATGGCAAGGTTTGATTTTTTTTTCAATTACATTCTAATTTTTAACTCCTTTCAAAAGACGAAACGGCATAATAAAATTGGATTGGTTACTACTTCTTCAAGTTGCATCCCCAGTTATTCAAGGGCTGCCAAATCATGGCTTATGCTGTGACTTTATTACAGGGCAGGCTCCAAGCCTATTTTAGTCAGAATGGGGATCAAGCCCCAAACTGTTGGTGTTATTCTGAGCCACACACCAGCCATCTAGCTAACTGTGCTAACTGGCCCCCTGTAATGAGTACAAATGCTTCGTTGAACGTTATCTGGTAGTTTCTCCCATTTCTTTTTTCTCTAGTCCGCCACGACTGTCTCCTGTCTGAATATCAACAGCAACAGCAACATGCACTTTTATCTTGTCTCTAAAAAATCCAAAGGTACTTACTTCCAAGAAGCATAATCTAGACAAATGGACATCAAACCAAAGAAGGAACAATTAAGATGGATGACAAAAACCTTGGTCAAAAGGCTCATCTTAGCAACATCTTGCATTTAGGAGGCGTTTTCATGGAGGAGAGGGGAATGGAGTGGTTTAAGGCGGCAATTGCTGGATTTGGAACTTAGGCAGCTAAAGGCACAGCCATTTGTGATGTTGGAATCAAAGAGGGGAGATGCACAGGAGACCAGATCCAAAGTAACTGGGACATCAGAGGAAGTTGTAGAACTGGAGAAGCTTACCGAGATAGGGAGAGGCAAGGCCCGTGAAGATATTTAAAGATGAGGATGAGAATTTTCATTTTGATACATTAGGGGATCAGGGGCCATGTTCAGATCAGACAAGGAGCAGGTGGTCAGGACTTGTTGAGAGATTGTATTTAGCAGTAGAGTTTAGAATGAGTTGAAGCTTATAGAGATGGAAGGCCAGGCAGGTGACTATTGGAATAATTAATTCTCAAGGTGATAAAAGTACATGCGAAGGTTTTAGCAGTAGATGGTAAGAGGAATGAATGGAGGTGGGCAGTATTATAGAAGTGCCAGTACATTATCTTTAATGGAGAGTATATGGGATTGGAGGCTCAACTGGCAGTAGCATAGAATGCTAAGGTTGTGTGCAGTCTGACTTTCAGCCTGAGTTGGTGGCATGACAGGAAGATTGTACCATACCACTGATTCAAAGTTTGTGGTGGGTGGGCCAAGGGTTTGGTCTTCCAATGTTTAACTGGGGGAAGTTGCAGCTTCTCCAGGACTGGGTGTTAGACAAGGAGTCTAACAACTGGAAATAGTGGAGGGGTCAAGGAAGAGTCTAACAGCAGGAAATAGTGGAGAGGTTAAGGAGGTGTTGGTGATGTAGAGCTGAGTGACATCACTAGAGCTGTGGAAGCTGATGCCTGCCTGATGTTGATATGGCCAAGTTTGGCAGGTAGATGAGGAAGAAGACAGGCCAAGACTGGACTCTTGGAGGGCTCCAGAAATTACAGTGCAGGTTGTCGGAAGAGGAGCCATTGCTGCAATGGTCTGGCTATGTATGATTGAATAGATGAGGGTGAAATCGAGTGAGGGCAGTCGCACTGAACTGGACAATGGACAAGAGGTTTCAGAGAAGGATGGTGTGGTCAGCTGTGCTAAAGGTGTCATTTGTGATTTTGGTTAGGATCATTTTGTTGCTGTAGCAGAGAGGAAAACTTGAGTTGGGGAAAAGAGAGTATAGATTTCAGTATTAGACTTCTTTTAGGGAATGAATCTGGGGAGGTGGATGGGTTAACAGTGGGAGGGTATTTTAGTGATAGTGATCATAATTCAGTTAAATTTAGAGTATTTATGGTAAAGGATTTAGATAAACCAAGAGTAAACATTTTTCAGTTGGGGTTAGGCCAATTTTACTAAGGTGAGAAAAGTGGACTGGAAACAGTTGCTTGAAGGCAAGCCCATGTCAGAGCAGTAGGCATTCAAGACCGAGCTAAAAAGCTTTCAGAACAAATATGTCCCAACAAAGTAGAGCATACAGAGTAGGGTAAGGCAAAATAAAACTTATATCAGGTGCCAAAAGCTCAATACTACAGAAAGCCTAGAGGAGTGTAGAAAGTGTAAGGATGAAATTACAAAGGAAATTAGAAAAGCCAAGAGAGGACATAAAAAAATATTGACAAATAAAACCAAGGAAAGCCCAAAGGTATTATAAATATATCAAGAATAAAAGGATGAATAAGGGAAGTGTAGTACCAATTAGAGACCAAAAAGAAAACAGCATGTGGAGGAGGAAGACATGGGCGTGCTTCTTAATGAATATTATGCATGTATTTTTACAAAAGAGAGGGAAGAAGCAGACATTGTATTGGAGGCGGAAAGGACTTTGAAGTATAGGATGGGATAAACATAACAAGGGAGGAAATATTAAGGTATTACTATTAAAGTGGATGAACACGCAGGCCCGCAATAAAATGTTTGCTAAGGGAAGAAATAGCTCTGATCACCATTTTCTGATCCTCTCTGGCTACAGACATGGCACCGGAGGACTGGAGGACAACTAACTTTGTTGGCCAGTCAACGTTAGGGGACTGACCTGTCTGACTAACTTATTTGAATTTTTTGAAGAGAGTTGATGACAGTAGCACATTTGATGCACATTGATTTTACCAAGGCTTTTGACAAAGTCCCACATGGCAGACTGGTCAAAAAATTAAAAGCTTAAGGGATCCAAGGGAAAGTGGCAATTTGGATCCATAATTGGCTCAATGGCAAGAAGCAACAGGTTATGGTCTATGGGTGTTTTTGAGATTGGAAGGCTGTTTCCAGTAGGATTCCACAGGGCTCAGTATTAGGTCCCTTGCTGTTTGTAGAATAAAACAATAATTTAGACTTATATGATTAAGAAGTTTGCAGATGATATAAAAATTGGCCATGTGGCTGATCATGAGGAAGAATGTTGCAGGAAGTTCAGATGGACAGAAAAGTGGCCATTGGAACTCAATGCAGTGAGGTGCAAGATAATGCATTTGGGGAGGAGAGAAAAAGGCAAAGGAATACACAGTAAATTGTCCGATTCTGAGAAGCGTAGAGGAACAGAGCGACCTTGGAGGATATACCCAGAAATCCCTGAAATTGGTGAGGCAGATAGATACAGTGGTCAAGAAGGTATATTTTCCTTTATAGGCCAGGGCCTACAGTATAAGAGCAGGGAGGTCATGTTAGACTTGTATAAAATACTATTTAGATTATAGTACAGGAAAGATGTTATCGCACTACAGGGGGTACAAAGGAGATTTAGAAAAGGAGAATTTTAGCCAAGAGGAAAGATTGGAGAGGCTGCTGTTGTTTTCTTTGAAACAAGGGTGGCTGAGGGGGGATTTAATTGAGGTATATAAAATTATGAGGGGTCCTGATAGAGTGGATAGAAAGGACCTATTTCTGTTAGCAAAGAGGTCGTAAGCCAGGGGGCATTGATTAAAAAGTAGATGTTAGAAGGATTTTTTCACTCAGAGGTTTGTGAGGGTCTGGGTGGTAGAGGCAAAAACTCCTCATTGCATCTAACAAATACTTGGATATGTGCTTGAGGTACTGAAACCTCTGGGCTACAGACAAGATGGGCTGAATGGCCATCCTTCTGTGCCATAAATCTTTCTAAGTTTCTATGGATTTTGGACGTTGGAGGGAAAGGGAGATTGGAAATTGGGACAGTAATTTGCAAGTTGAGGGTGAGTTTTTTGAGGATTGGGCTAATGATGGTTTTGAAAGGGAAAGGGACAGTACCTGAAAAGGGGGGAGTCATTTAAATGTCAGCTTAAGTGCGAGCCAAGAAGGGAATTGGTGGGTCAGTAGGAATGGGGACAGGGCAGCAGGAGGTGGTCTTGCATTAGCATAGACTCATAGAATAGCACAGCACAGGAGGAGGCTCTTTGGCCCATCTTGAATGCCCCACTTCTTTTGAAGAATGACACAATTATCCCCACTTCCCCATTCTTTCCCCACAATCCAGCAATATTTTTCCCTTTTCCACAATTGTATTTGCAAACCTTTACATGATATTACATCATTCAGTTTACATTGATATTCATCTGCCACTTGACAATACAAACTGTATGGAGTAGCTGAACATTACAAACGGCTACAGGTCTCTGTTAAATGAAGAGATTTGGACTACAATAGGAAGGAAGGTAATGGCCAGGATTCTGCAGGGCTGATGGCGGCCTTGCCCACTAGCAGATCCAGCAGGGAACAGTTCATGCAGCGGGGACGGCCTGACAGAATCAGGTGCCTTTCATGCACTTAAATGGCCACCATTAGGCCTTCCCTGCGATTGAGGTCCCTGGTGGTGCGAGTCCAGCCCACCAAGAGCTGCTGGTGAATCAGGGAAGCAATGGAAGCTGCTGGCAATTCACCCACCAGATGTCCAGGATCATTGTGAGGCCCCCGACTAAAGGCAAGCGAAGGCAGGATGGGGATCGTAAGGTGGAGGTCATGGGAGAGTGGTGTTGAAGGCAAAGGCGAGGGTGGTGGCTTTCAATGCCCCTACTCTTCCTGATGCCATGTCTCCCGGTCAGGCACAGTGCCTGACTATGAGGGATCCCCCTGCCCGGATGGCTGCTGGCAAACCCGACAGGTTTTGTGGGGCAGCTTTCCGAGGGCATGGAAAAGTCATGCACCCTCCATTTACTCCGTGAACCACCACTAAATTGCAGTGGACTCAGGGATAATGAGTTGCATTATCAATGAGGCTTTTTGGCTCATCAATGAGAATGAAAATTGGCTCATCAGTGAGCTGAATTGACCTGCTGCCTCTGGCAGTAGGGAACCCCACATCAGTTCTTCCACCCTCCTACTTAATCAAGGGTGGCTCTGCAGCCAGCCGGAGACTGACATGGGGCCTCTCCCACGATTAAGATGGCCTGGATGCCATCTTTCCTGCTGTGTTAAACAGCCCAGTGGTTCAGAGCATAAACACGCCTGATGTTGATAAAGATAATAACAAAATAAATAAGTTTTAACCATTAAGATGTGAAACTGTTACTAATTCCAGAACTCTGCATGAATTTCCCCTCAAATCCCTTCAACAAGAAAATTCACAAATTGAATCAATAGAAATTACTCATGGGGATCCTAGTTTGTGGTTGGTGTTGGGTGTGGTGAGTTTTATTGTGTAATATATTACCCCAAGCTATTTTTCATTCATTCTAATGGTACGATACCATTTTAATGTAGTTCCTCTGAATGACATAACTCCATCACCTCAGTCTCACTGTGAATCACTGACTATTCTATAAAGGGAAAACAAATTTCAGAGTGTTTTTCACCCACCCCATTCGCTGCTGTGGAAAAGTCATCTCCATTTTCTTTCCTGTATTGATGAATTGATCAAAATGAATTCTTCCAAGGTTGCCTTGAAAATTGAGCAATAATTAAATAGGAATTATTTTAGAACATAGATTTCCTCTACTTTTACCCAGAAGTCATTTCTATAAGTAATGAATCCAGAGCAAAAGCATAACTTATTTGGGGAAGAAAAACTTCACGACGGTTAAACATTTCTCAATTTTGAAGGACTAAATGAAATATAAATATATGGTTTCAAACTTTCATAAGGTAACATCTAAAATATCTAGAATAGTGGGTAGGTTAAGTTGTGGAAACTGCTGATTTCTTCCTTTATTCGTCTATAAAGAACTATTTAAGGACCCTCTGAATTTATGACCCGATAGTAAAAGACAAATGAAATTAATTAAGCTCCTGAGGTACAGACTTCAGCAAAGGATGATACTAGAGGTTGTTGATTCTAGTCTGGAAGATGGGCTTGAGGATCCTTATAGATGAAGACAATCCACTTAAGTTCTCTGTAATAAATGGATGATTAGGAGTCATTTTAGATGAGCAGCTTTCCATTCTGAGAGTTTCTTCTGCTTTCAGAAGTCCAACAATGAACTCAAGACATTGCTGGCAAAATTAAAGTATTTTTGTACAAGGTTTAGCTTGTCATTGGCTCTTTGTTTCTGTCATGGTTAACAGCCAGCTTTAGTCACACCAATATAAAAGCAAAATACCACAGATGCTGGAAATCTGAAACAAACACAAAAAATGCTGGAAAACTCAACAGGTCTAACAGCATCTGTGGAGAGAAAAACAGAGCTAACGTTTCGAGTCCATATGACTTTCTCATACGGACTTGGAACGTTAACTCTGCTTCTCTCCACAGATGCTGTTAGACCTGCTGAGTTTTTCCAGCATTTTCTGTTTTTGTTAGTCATGCCAATCATGTTCCAGTTTAACTAACAGCATTATGGATACCTTTGCCACAGAGACTGCTGCGGTTCAAGAAAAAGGCACATCATCTTCTCAAAGGCAACAAAGGTTGGACAATAAATACTAAGTGACGTCAACATCCAAAGGATGAATAAAAACTCAATACATTGTTTTAACTATGTTCTGGTTTTCGCTAGGCACTTTGATTCGGGCTGAAGCCAAGTCACTTAATTCTAACACAAACATCTGTGAGTTTTGTTGAATATGTGTGATGGATATATTTTGGAATTGGAAATCAGCTGCCTTTTTGAAAAGCGTTATCAGCCTAATCCTGGTCAACTCAATGAGTTTATTCTAAGTTTTAAAAGAATAAGAGGCTTTCTGAAACCCTCAAAGTGTAATGTGTCTAAAAGTTCCAAGGTGTAATGGTTATATTTGATAGCATATACAAAAGAATATTAAAACTTAAGATAATTTTATTCAAATTTAGTTTATTATAGGAAGGATGATTATTTTGTTTCTACTATAATAAGTAGCAAATTATGCTTCTCACATTAATATCAGGTGTTTAGGGCCACTAGCGTCTGACAGGTCAGGCAAAAGTTAATTTAATGGGTATAGTAATATAAAAGGAAGTGTTTACAGGCTTTCTCTGGTGCATTTCTGATCTGATTTTTTTTCTCCTCCTATGGCATTTAGGTTCTCTTGAACCATTGTGTAAATTCTAAAGATGTGGCTAATTGCTCCAAACCTTCCCCAATGGCAATCTCTCAATCTGAGGTATTAGGAAGATGAGAAGAGACAATGGAGGGATGCCAGGCATGTGAGGTGATGTCTGCCCACTTACTGGTACATGAGATGAATATGTTAAATGGATTCAAGCCAGATGGTGAAGTAAGAAACTTGATACAGACTCTTTTCTTGATAGTAGATTTATTCACAGAACGCAGCATGACAGATCGCTGCCTCCTACCCACCAATCAACCCAGTGTCCCAGCACTCCCTTTTCATATGTGCTCAAAGGTAATTAATTAATTAATACCCTCCACCTGTTTATCCTTAGCCTTAACAATATAATTGACACAACATTAACATAACATACCTCACTTTGATAGATGCTTAATAGTGGCCATTATTCTCAAAGGAAACTCAGACAATAGACCCAATGGCTCCATCAAAACATGTAACTGGATAACAAAATGTAATGGTGAGAACCACACACGTTGTCAGTGGCATTGTATGAATGAAGGCACGCACTGTGATCATAACCAGTGTACTCCAATTAGCTGCACTTGCCAAGCCGCCACTAAATGAAAGCTGTACACCTAGGTGCCAATCACCATAGGAAACTGAAATAAAGAGAAACTGTTTCCAATGGTGGAAGGATAGTAACCAGAGGACATAGATTTAAGATGATTTAAGATGGCAAAAGCACCAGGGGCGAGATGAAGAAATTTTTTTACACAGTGAATTATGATGATCGGAACACACTGCAGGAAAGATTGGTGGAAGCAGATTCAACAGTGCTATTCTGATAAAAAGTCATTGGGTGGACACATTGGGTGGAATTTAATATAAACAATGTAGTTTTGGCCCACTGGTTGGAGAACTGGGAGAAAACCTATGCTGCCTTTGAGAGGTGGACCTGTCAGTCACTTAACTGGCCAGTGTCAGGCCTTCCCTGGGGTCCAGAACTCCAAGGGTGAAATTCCCACCATCGAAAGCTACCAGCCAATCAGTGGTCGGCAGCTCTCTATTACAGGCAGCAACATCGGGAGCGGTAGCTGCTACTGATGATGTACCCAGGGAGAGGGTTAGGATCACCAAGGGACCCAGGATACAAGTGAGTGAGGATGTGTTGGGGGTCACAGGGAGGGGGTTGTGGGAGAGGGGGCAGGGAGTGGCTTTCAACAGCCGCCCTCTTGCCCAATACCAGGTACCTCGATCGGTCACTAAGTGCCTTTGAAAGAGGGACCGCCTCCAGAAGATGCAGGCGAGCACAGGAAAAGCCTTGCCATCCGCATGAAATACCTGAACTACCTGCTAACTCCTGCTGGGCTCAGGGATAATTGCTGTCAATTGGCTAAATAATGAGCCTCATTGACAACCCGCTGTGAGTGGGCGAGTTTTCCCCATGGGCCTTTTCTGCCTCCGACTTAATCATGGAAGGTTTTCCCGCTGCTGGGAGACTGATGTGCAGCCCCTCTCATGATGAAGTAGGCCCATCTGCCTTTTCCCAATTCTTCTCAAGAATTAAAAGCTTCTCCGGTTCATCCCAGGCACATTTAAACTATTGCTATTGTGAATGCAACCTCTTGCTGTGTTAAATACATCACAACCATCAGATGTTTTGTAAACAAATACTACAACCATCATCAAAATTTATCATTGTCACAAGTCCAGGGTGAGGAAATGCCTTTAAGACCATCAAACCCACTCCATCCATAGCCCATGCACCTTTAATTTATCGGATGCTCTCTCATCCTAACTACTACATGTTGATCTCCCTACTTTAATTGTTGCATTAAATCCAGCCCCATTAACACTGTTTCTCTCAGCGCAGATGCTACTTCACCTGCTGAGTATTTCCAACATTTTCTGTTTTTATTTCAGATTCCCAGGAGCTGAAGTATTTTGCTTTTGACACTTTGAAATGATAACTGATTGCTGTCTAGAAGGGGAATTGAGTACTCATCACTTTTTTGAGAGTTGATGGGGTGGGGGAAGATAAAGCAAGGAACTTACTGATAATTAAAGTAGGGAGATCAACATGTAGTACTTAGGATGAGAGAGCATCCGATAAATTAAAGGTGCATGGGCTATGGATGGAGTGGGTTTGATGGTCTTAAAGGCATTTCCTCACCCTGGACTTGTGACAATGATCCATTTTGATGGTTGTAGTATTTGTTTACAAAACATCTGATAGTTGTGATGTATTTAACACAGCAAGAGGTTGCATTCACAATAGCAATAGTTTAAATGTGCCTGGGATGAACCGGAGAAGCTTTTAATGCTTGAGAAGATAAAAATTAATTTCATCCAAATCTAAAATAAGGCAAACACTGTAGATTCTAGAAATCTGCAATAGGGAAGGATTGGTAGGCAGGCTGTGGGGTAGAGGATGTATGGGCTGGTGCTCAGTGTGTCTACCACCTGTCAGTGCATGGTCCACAAGGTAGTCCATATCCCTGGGGTCTACCCACTTTTCTCCATCATATTCCCAGACTCCGGGAGCCTCCTCTTCTTTGCCAGATTTTGCTATCCTGATATTCTGTACAACTATTTACACCTACTTTATGCCCAGTTTTTATTTCTGTATTGTCCCACTGCCACCACATTTTGCCTTCCGCCATCCATTGTCATTTAATCATTCCTACCCTCCATCCCATCACAAATCATCTCCTTTGCTCTTTCCTTCCCTTCCCACCTTTCCACAATTCTACACGTTCCTAAAAGCTGTTAAATATCTACTATAGTCCAGTTAAATCACAAAAAATTTCCAGGAGAAAGGTGCACAGAGGAGCAGAAGTGGCAAATAGCACCAGGCTGAAGAATTGTTCAGAAAAAGGAGGAACCAGACAGGGGGCAAAAGCAAGGCAGTCAAATATGGGACTGGGGTGTATATGTTTAAACGAATGGAGAGAGGTAAATATGGTTGATGAGCTACAGGCAGAAGTCGCCACATGGGACTATGATACAGTGGCAAAAACTGAGGCCAAACTCAAAGCAGGGCTGGTCTAGGAACTTAATAGTCTCTACTACAAATATTCAGGGGAGATAGCTTCAGTCTGACAGTATCAAAGATTTGGCAGGCCTGTCAATATACAAAAAAGGTTAAGAGTAAGATTTATTGTCAAAAGTGAACCAATTTAATTGCATGGAGTTGTGTTACATTCAAAGGGTGAGATACACAAACATAAATCACAAAGTTGTTTAAATCAAAAAAGGAACAAATCTCACTCCAGATACTACAACAACACGTATTTTTTTTATTCGTTCATGGGATGTGGGTGTCGCTGGCTAGGCCAGCATTTATTTCCCATCCCTAATTGCCCTAGTTCAGAGGGCAGTTAAGACCCAATGCTGTGGGTCTGGAGTCACATGTAGGCCAGATCGGGTAAGGACGGCGGATTTCCTTTCCTAAAGGACATTAGTGAACTGGTTGGGGTTTTACAACAATCGGCAATCATTGATTGTGTTCAACATTAGACTTCTAATTCCAGATTTTTAGGGCATTCAAATTTCCCCATCTGCATTGGTGGGATTTGAACCCTGGGTCTCTGGAATACTAGTCCAGTGACAATACCATGACCTCCCCCTAAATATATAGTTCCTTTAACATTCCAAGGAGCTTCAGGGGAGTATTACGAAGCAAGATCGGACACTGAAGCGCATAAACTGAGATTAGAGCAGATGGCCCAAAGCTTGGTCAAAGAGAAAGGTTTTAAGGAGCATCCTAATGGAGGAGCGAGAAGTCAGACAGGCAGAAAGGTTCAGAGAGGGAATTCCAGAGCTTAGGGTTTTGCAGAAAGCACAGCCACTAATGGCGGAGCAATTAAAATTGGGAATACTCAAGAGACCAGAATCAGAGGAGTGCAGAAATCTCGGTGGGTCATGGGGCTGGAGGAGATTACAGAGATAGGGAGAAGCGAGGCCATGGAGGGATCTGAAAATAAGGATGAGAATTTGAAATCTGAGACATTGCTTGACTGGGAGCCAATGTAGATCAGCGAACACTGGGGTGATCGGGGAACAGGACTTGGCACTAACAGCTTTGTATGAGCTCAAGTTTACAGAGGATAGAATACCAGACGCAGGCCAGGAGTGAGTTAAAATTGTCAAGTTTGGAGGAAATAAAGACATGGGAGGCTTTCAGTAGCAGCTGAGCTGAAGCAGAGGCGGAATGGGTAATATGACAGAGGTGGAAATGGGCAGCCAATGTGAATGACATTCTTCATTTCTAAAAAAATCATTAACAGTCTGCTGCCGGACAACAAACTCAAACAGGACTGTGTCCAGACAAGGAAACACAATACATTCTTTGCACTCTATGTTAAGGGCTGGCACATCCTTGGGGATTCCCCTGTGACATAATGTGTTTCATGCAATAACGAGTGAAAGTCCTGTTTAGGAGCTGGACTGTTCACGCAGAAGAAACTGCTGGAAGTTGAAAGAGGGAGTATCAGACATCACTTTCAACGACGCCGCCTGAATAAAATCAGTTTCAGTAGAAAGTTAAAGACATCTAAAGCCCTAGATATGTGAGAGTGAAGTGATGTCAGATATCCATGTTGAGATATGGTGAGCAGGCAGGAAAGTGGAGTTGAAACCCATGGTCAGCCATGATCATACTGAATGATGCAGCAGGCTCAATGGGCCATGTTCCTACTCCTATTTCTGGTGTTCTTGGGATGGGAGAATCCAGTAAGGGTTCTCATTCAATTGTCAATTGTACACATATCTTTGAAAGACCAAATTGCGAAGGCTCTTTAAAAACCTTGGGTTTATTCATAAAGAAATGGAGTTCAAAAGCAAGGAAGTCATGTGAAACCTTAATAAAACACTGGTTAGACCTCAACTGGTGTATAGCGTCCAATTCTGGGAACCACATAATAGGAAAGATATCAAGGCCCAGAAGAGGATGCACAAGAGATTTACTCGGGATTTATCCGGGATGAGGGATTTCAATTATGTGGAGAGACTGGAGAAGCTGGGAGTGGGGTGTGTTGGAAAGGAGGTTCTTCTTAGATCAGAAAAGCCCAAGAGGAGATTAGGTGGAGATTTTCGATGTGATGAGTAAATTTGATGGAGTAAATGTGGAGGGTTTCCAGTCGCAGAGAGGTCGTTAGCCAGAGGACACAGATTTAGGGTAATTGGCAAAAGAGCAAGGGACCAATTTTTTAATGCTGCAAATTGTTGTGATCTGGAATGCCCCAAAGAACAGTGGAAGAAGATTCAATAGTAACATTCAAGAGAGAACTGGATAAATACTTGGAGGGAAAACACTTATACGGCTGAAGGAAGAGCAGGGATTAATTGTTTTAGATCTACTAAAGAGCCAGAACAGGCATGATGGGCTGAATGGCTTCCTCCTGTGCTGTGTCATTCTGATTTCTAGGATTCTGATGAAATGTTGTTGCTTTGGAACGCCTGTGCTTCTCTTTCCACAAAGTCTGCCTGATCTGGTGAGTGTTTCCAACAATGCCTGTGCTAATTTACCAAAATCTGTTGTTAAAACTGCAGGCACTTCACTCTTAAAACTCTTATTAAAAACTGATTTCATGAGGTCAGCTATTTGGAAATAGTAGATTGTGACTGTCTTTTGGTACTGTGGGTTTCATCCTAAAGTGTAGTGCAAGATTTTCCTGGCAAGTCATTTTGTTTTCAGTATGACTGTAAACCAAGGTTTTGCAGATCTGTCACTGTATAGAAGACGTTAACAGTGAGATTAATGATCAAAAGTGAAGCAATGTAATTGGATGGAGTTGTGAGGTACATGAACATAAATCATAATGTTTAAATCAATAACGATTAACAAATCTCACGCCAAACACTACAACAACAACTTGCATTTATATTGCCTTTCATGCAATAATACAACCCAAGGAGCTTCAGGGGAGTATTATGAAACAAGATTGGACACTGAAGAGCATAAACTGAGATTAGAGCAGATGGCCCAAAGCTTGGTCAAAGAGAGAGGTTTTAAGGAGCATCCTAATAGAGGAGCGAGAAGTCAGACAGGCAGAAAGTTTCAGAGAGGGAATTTCAGGGCTTAGGGTCTTGCAAAAAGCACATCCACTAATGGCGGAGCAATTAAAATTGGGGATACTCAAGAGACCAGAATTAGAGGAGTGCAGAAATCTTGGCGGGTCATGGGGCTGGAGGAGATTACAGAGATAGGGAGGAGCGAGGCCATGGAGGGATCTGAAAACAAGGATGAGAACTTGAAAGCTGAGACATTGCTTGACTGGGAGCCAATGTAGATCAGCGAACACTGGGGTGATCGGGGAACAGGACTTGGCACTAACAGCAGAGCTTTGAATGAGCTCAAGTTTACAGAGGGTGGAATACCAGACACAGGCCAGGAGTGAGTTAAAATTGTCAAGTCTGGAGGAAATAAAGGCATGGGAAGCTTTCAGCAGCAGCTGAGCTGAAGCAGAGGCGGAACTGGGTAATGTGACAGAGGTGGAAATGGGCAGCCAATGTGACTGACATTCTTCATTTAAAAAAAAAAATCATTAACAATCTGCTGCCGGACGACGAACTGTGGTGTCCGGACAAGGAAACACAATACATTCTTTGCACTTGGTGTGAAGGGCCGATATATCCTCGGAGATTCCCCTGTGACGAACAATGTGGGTGTAATAACCAGTGAAACTCTTGTGAAGAGGGGACGAACCTTTCACTCGGAGGGAACTGCTAGAAGATAAAAGACGGAGCAGCAGACTTCACTTCCAACCGCCCGGCCTGAATAAAAATCAGAAAGTTAAAGACATCTAAAATCCCAGATATCTGACAGTGAAGCTATGTCATATGGGATGGCACAGTCCGGTAAGAGTTCTCATTCAATTGCCAATTGAAGACAAGTGCCTGACACTAAGTCTGAAGCTTTTGTTAGTGGCTGAAGCGTTGGTAGTTCAGCAAAAAAAAAAGGATTTAAAAAAACTGTTTGGGATGTCTGCTGTTGAAGTATTGCTGTTGAAGATACGATGGCAGGAAGCTTGGCAATTTTTCAGAAAACCAATATTGATTGTGGCAAACTGTGGAGCCTCTAAAGGCGCTTTCCTGGAGTTTGTCCTTTCATTTTATTTTTACGTTTAAAATTCCGGGGCAAGAATAAGATACATTACCTGGTGTCTCTTATCCTATGCTGTAGATGCAGCAGAGGGTAGAAAAATCGCATTTCAGCTGCCATCAAAGACGATGTACTAAAATGTATTCTTTTCTCCAATTGAAGATATGCAAGTGATACAGAATAACATATTGCTAGGTTTTTTTTTCATCCATTCACTATGTAAAATGTAACCCACGTGGCGCTATTGATACTACAGCAGTTTGATGACAGGCCATTTACTTATTATTTTAATGGAGTCCCGGAGACATTGGCTCCCTGTCTCCCAGCACCTCAGTTTTTACACTTTCATCCTCATGTGTAAATCCCTTCATAGCCTCGCCCCCTCGCTGACTCTGGAATGTTATCCAGTCCATACAACCCTGTGAGAATTCTGCGTTCTCCAAATCGCCTGAATTCCCCACTCCCTTCAGCTGGCATTGGCAGCTGTTCCTGCAACCCAGCCAGGGCTCAAAGCTTTGGAATTCTCTTTCTAAACCTCTCCAGCTTTTCACAACTCACCCCTTGACCTTCTTTAAAACCCATTTCTTTGACTAAGTTTTTAGTCAGCCCTCTTTAAATTTCCCTCTTTGGATCCATGTCAGTTTTTGGCTGACTACGCTTCTCTATAACACCTTGGGGCATTTTTCTATGTTTAAAGGCACTATTATATAACAGTAAGTTGTTGTTGACCCTAGTGTTAAAGATCTGGACAGTGAGAAAGACTGACATTTTTCTATGTGAACACTTTTAAGAGAATATAAGTTGTTGTGGTAAATAAGAAAAAAATGAAGAGGGTATAGCTTGGTGGGATCATCTCTTAAAAAGAGGATTGCAACTCATTAGTTGCAAGAATCATTGTTTTAGTAATACATTGAAGGTCTAGTGAAACTTTTTAAGTAAATGGATTGAGAGAGCATGATGCATTGCCACACATCGAGATCACCCTCCACCTGTTTTTCTCTGCTATTGTGGATTTCAAGTTTAGTCTCATTATTCAATTGTAGCCCTATCAATTTGTCAATGTAATGCACTTTCAAATCCATGTTTTGTTCAAAGATTTAGGATTTGATGCAATGATTGGCGGCAATGGCCATTACATTGGTGTTTCCTCATATCAGAAAGCATTCTAGTAAATCTGTTTCGTGTTCTCTGTGAACCCTAGAATGAACAAAAATTTATCCCTCAATTGTGTAACACCTCTTGGCTTTAAGTCTTATTCCTTTTGTGACTTAACTTAGAATCACAGAATCTTACAGGACAAAGTAGGTCACTAAGCTCAGCATGCCTGTGATGGCTCTTTGAAGGAGCAATCCAATTAATCCCATTTATCCGGTTTCCTTTTGAAAGTTATGTTTCTGCCACCCTTTCAGTCAGTACATTCCAGGTCATAATAATTCACTGCCAAAACATAGGGACATAATAGGACTTAGGAGCAGGAGTAGGCCATTTGGCCCTTTGATTCTGCTTCACCATTCAATATGATCATGGCTGATCTGGTTGTGGTCTCGGCTCCAGCTTGCTGTCTGCCCCCAGTGACCCTTGACCCTTGTCTATCAAAAATCTGTCTAACTCAGCCTTGAATAAACTTAAAGGCCCAGCCTCTGCTACCTTCTGGGGAAGAGAATTCCACAGACTAGCAGCCCTCTGAGAGGAAAAAATCCTCCTGGTCTCCATCTTAAAAGGGAGACCTCTTATTTTTAAATAATGTCCCCTAGTTTTAGTTTCTCCCACAAGAGGAAATATCCTCCCGGTATGGCCTGTTTCTGTGTTTGTAATACTTTGTAATTGTTGCTTATTCACAAAGTTAATGTATTAAAACTATAGAATTTAATATCCATCCCCATAGATTCAATAATCAACCCTAGTCTACTGCACAGCACAGATAACACCTTTGTTGCAGCAACACAGGAAAATTATTAGTCTTATATTGGTCATCTGAGACCTACAACTAAGTTACCTTGTATACACTGCTAATTGTCATTGAATGAATACCTATTGCTGTAACTTCCTCCAGTCCTACAACCCTCCGAGATCTCTGCACTCCTTCAATTCTGGCCTCGTGTGCATCCCCAATTTGCATCACTCCATTAGACTGGTATCAGTCATCAGGAAAGTGCTGGAATTTACTGTTAAGGAGATCTTAACAAGGCACTCAAAGAAGCATGGTATGATCAGACAAAGTCAGTATGGATTTGCGAAAGGGAAATCGTGTTTGACAAATTTATGTGAGTTTTCTGAGGATGTAACTGGTAGGGTTGATAAAAGGGAACCAGTAGATGTTGTATACTTGTATTTTCAAAAGGCATTCAATAAGGTGCTACGAAAAAGCTTAATATGCAAGATAAGGGCTCGTGGAGTTGGGGGCACAATATATTAGCATGGATAGACCATGGTTAACAAACAGGAAGCAAAGAGTAGAGATAAATGGAGCATTTTCAAGTTGGCAGGCTGTGACTAGTGGAGTGCCTCAGGGATCAGTGCTGGGGCCTCAGCTATTTACAATCTATATTAATGACTTACAGCACAAAGCTAGGTGGGAATGTAAACTGTGAGGAGGACACAAAGAAACTGCAAAGAGTTATAGACAGGTTAAGTGAGTGAGCAACAAGAGGGCAGATGGAGTATAATGTGGGGAAGTGTGAATTTATTCACTTTGGTTGTAAGAATGGAAAAGCATAATTTTTTTAAAGTGTGAAACTTGTAAATGTTGATTTTCTGAGGGACTTGGGTAAACAAGGAACACAGGAAGTCAGTATGCAGGTAGAACAAGCAATTAGGAAGGCAAATGACATGTTGGCCTTTATTGCAAGGGAATTGGAGTACAGGACTTGCAACAAGGGCTTTGGCGAGACCACATCTGGATTACTGTGCACAGTTTAGTCTCCATGTTTAAGGAAGGATATATTTGAATTGGAGGTGTTAAAGCAAAGGTTCACTAGATTGACCCCTGGGATGAGAGGGTTGTCCTGTGATAAAAGTTTGACTAAATTAGGCCAATATTCTCTGGAGTTTAGAAGAATGAGAGGTGATCTTATTGAAACATCAAGACTCTGAAGGGCATCGACAGGTCAAACACTAAGAAGATGGTTCCCCTGACTGGGGAATCTAGAACACAGGGACACAATCTCAGGATAAGGGGTGATTCTTTAGGATTGAGATGAGGAGAAATTTCTCCACTCGAAGGGCTGTGAATGTTTGGAATTCCCTACCCCAGAGGGTTGTGGGTTCTCCATCATTGACTATACTTAAGGCTAAAGTAGACAGATTTTTGACATCTCAGGGAATCAAGGGATATGGGGAGCAAGCGGGAAAGTGGAGTTGAAGACAAAGATCAGTCATGATCGTATTGGATGGCAGAACAGGCTTTATGGGTCATATGGTCTACTCCTGCTCCTATTTTTTATGTCCTTATGACAGCTGTGCCTTCAGCTGCTAAGGCCTTATGTTCTGAAATTCCCTCTGTAAATGTCTGTTCCTCACTACCTTTCCTCTTTTAAGAGGCTCCTTAAACCCTACGTCATTGACCAAGTTTCTGGCCAACAGCTCTAATATCTCCTTATGTGGCCTGGTTTTGTTAGCTACAGAGAACCCTTCAACCATAGCAGATAGAACAGTCAATGCTGGTCTTGAAAAAGACCCATGTTTCTGACATCAACAACTTCCGTCTTCAGGCATGATGTTGGTACTTGATCAAATCAGCGGTACAAAAATGTTGTATACACTACTTGCTGTTTGTGATGGTGGTAGAATTGGTTGAAACAGAGCTGTGACATGAACCTTATTCAACAACAAGGCACAAAAATGTGTCCAGTTCTGGCTGGGCCATGTATAGATTGTCCTTGGATATGATAAGAAGAAGATGTGGCCTGGTGCCAAATTTTGATTGACTTTGCTCCCATGAGACGCCTTATATTGATGCAAGTTGTTGTTCTAAATGTTATCATTTAGTTTTCCTGTGTAATTTCTTTCAAGCTAATGACTATACTTTTTATTTGTGATTGATATAGATTTGCGGAGACATTACTACGCACTCAGTACGTCGATGTCCCCTACATTGGTTGAGCAGATCACATATTTCCTGTATAGCACCCGGATTCTCAGCCAATATGAACTTAATGTCATCAGCTCCAAGTCTGAAATGCTTTCAAAAGCATCTGAGCTACTTTCTGCTGTCCTCCGAAAAGGGAAGAAAGCCTGTGGCATCTTCTTTCAGGCACTTGAAATGTCAGACCCACATCTGAGCAAAGAAATAACAGGAAAGCAAGGTAAATATTGTCCCGACAAAAGGTCATTGACAATGTTTCTCTCTCCACAGGTGCTGTCAGGCCTGCTGAATATTTTCAGCGTTTTCTGTTTTTATTAAACTTTGTGTTGCTACCTTTCTGGCACAGTGCTCACTGACATCAGTCCTTTTGTTCAGACTCTGTTCCTCCACCCTTCCAAGTTATGATCTGGGTATTTGTTATTTTGCCCCTTTAGCTGTCTTCCCTTTGCTTTTCCTGCTTTATTAAAGTGCTGGACATCTTTTACTTTTACTGTTTGCGTTTTGATAAATGGTACACATCGCAAACATTAACCTGTCCTTTCTCTTTATTGTTGGTGACTGAGCCACTCTGTATTTCTAGGATTTTTTTAACCTGCTTTTATTCCAAATTTTCTTTAATGAGTGACCACAACTGTATATATTACTCCAACTGTAGATTGATTATTTCATGCACATGATTAATGTTTTTTTTTACTTTTGTATTGTATTCCCTTCCTCAGCTCCTCCTGGCACCTAGGTCCACTCTCTGGAATTCACTCCTCTAAAACCGTGCTGCCTCTCCAGCGTGCTCTTCTACTTCAAACCCACATCTTTGACCAAACTTTTGATCATCTCTCCTAAACTTTGCTGCCTTTTTCTCAGCTCAATTTTGCATCACACACCTGGGATGTATTTCTACATTAACAGCGTGATATAAATGCAACTTGTTGCTGTACCGTATAGACAAATGAGCCTGAATATTTCCCATGTGCTCGGTGGGAGCAGGAGGGGGCGGCCGTGGAGCCGACCACCACCCCCGATTGGCTCAGCACCGTGATTTCACGCCCTCGGGCCTCCCGGCGTGGATTGCGAGCGGTAGCGCGCTACCGGTGCGGGCAGAGGGAGGAGAGAGAGTCGAGTCCAGCACTCTTTTGCGCGTGCGTCTGAAAGAGCGCTTCAATCTCCCTGAGGCACGGAACTTGCTCAGGGAGATTGAAGCGCTTTTTAAAGAAATGATTAAAAACATAAAAGATTTAATGGAACATGTCCACTCCGTTCATGTGACTGTGTGTCACATGAGATGGGACATGTTTCTATTTTTCAAAAATTTTTTTATTCCATTTCCTAAAAAGGCTTGGCCTTTTCGCCTGCCTGCCAACCATTAGGTTGGGCGGACAGCCTAAATTTCCAGTTAATGAGGTTGCTAATGGCCTAAATAGGCCTTTTAATTATCGATGGGTGCGCAGCCGACTCCAGCAAGCGCCCTCCGAACGAAACATCGCGCACCATTTTACCTTCCAATGTGTCGGGCCCACCCCGCGCACACACCGAATGTAAAATCCTGGCCATGATCTTGACTTCTGAGCTGAGGGAACACTATTGGAATTTAAGGTTGATGCCGAATGGGGGAAGGGTTGAGGAATTGTGGTGCAGTTGGGTAAGCTGCAGGACGAGAAAATAGGTGACGCACGCAGAGCAATGTAAAATAATTAAAATAAGAATAGGGAAAGGAAATAAATCTTAAATGGTAGGATTCTAAATGGACCAGAAGTTACTCAGGTAGAGGCTTTGGTGCGGGCCATAGAAAATAGGAAAATGTGAATATACGAACAACAATGGACAGGAATATATCCAGCCCGTCCTAAGCATCATGACACACATCAGCCAATACCTGCCAACAGCCATTTGATCTGCCAGAAGAGGCAAATAGCTGAATTTAAAATGCCCTGAAACCATTTTCAGGAGCTGGGGGAGGGGGTCTGTTGTGGAATTGAGTTCCCTCTCTGACTGCCTTAAATGATCAAAACAGGAGAACCAAGATTTATATTTGTTATTATACCAACCACCTTTTGTATGACATGATCTCCAACCCAGGCAAGAACTGGTCTAGCTCTCTATTTAAGTTATGTGGTCAATCCATGCCCATTGCATGAGCCAGCAGCTGGTTCCATAGGTCAAGTGTTGTCTGGAAAAAGAAGAACATCCTGACACCCAACCTTGTTTGACCCAAAAGCAACTTAAAAGTATGTTTCCTGGCCCTTCCTGACCTATTTAATTGGCAGATTAGTTGTGGCCTGGTCCCTTTGTTATTTTAAACACTTCTACCAGATCCTCTCGGGGTCTTTGCTTCTCTAGTACATATAGAGATGGCTAACTAGCTAACTAAGCTGTTTTAAGATGAATATCATTCAAATAACCTTTCACTGAATCTTTTATAATGCCTTTGTATCATCTACCATACAAGAGCCTGAAAACTGGACATGGAAACCTAACCAAAGAGTTTAAGGAGCATAAAACAGCATGTCCTGTTTTAGAGCCCTGTCAATTAAACCTAATATTCTAATTGCTTTAGCTAATGCTTCCTGCCACTGATCATGAAACCTAAGGGCATTATGTACAATAATACCAAGATCTCTTTCCTTCTCTATATCCTTCAGAACTTTACTCTGTATATTTAGCATTGAAAATGCCGCATACATCATGCTATCTTAGCCAAGTTAAATGTCATTTGCTAAACGTGGGTCTAGTCTCCCATTGCCTCAGGATTTGCTGAGAGAGTTTATTCTTATCTACATTCCTAACACTTGAACATCATTCACAAATGTGCTGAGTGTTTCCCCAACCGTTACATTTAGGTCATTAATAAAGATAGTGAAAAGCAACAGTCCCAAAAGAAGATGCTGGTAACTTGACTACAAACAGATCTGCAACCATCAATAACCACTTTGTGCTATGGGAGCCGGTTTTTAATCCATAATAATTAACATCCCACCTCTGCTTCAGAACAGCATCCAGAGGCATAACATACAAAAGCAAGAAAGTAATGTTAAACTTGTACAAGACCTTAGTCGGCAGATGCAATATTATGTACAACTGTGGGAATCTCAGTAAAGAAAGGTAGAAAAAAAAAACAGAAAAGAAAAATGGCATAGATTCATTAGGCAGTTACAATGGACAAGCTAAATATAGTTATGAAGAAGAGGTTAGAATTTTAGGGATTTTAGGCTGAGTGCTGAGAAAGTTAAGGACTGGATGGCTTGAGGCTTTCAATGTTTTGAAGGATTCTGATGAGCTATAATAGTGCAATTGTTTCCACTGTTTGGCAAGATGGCAACAGCAGGGCATAAATTCCAGGAGATCGCGAAACAATTAAAGGGGAGGTTTGAAAAATTTATTTGTGCGGAGGTTGTTAGACTGCAGAAATTTGTCTTATATTGTGGAAGCAGAGCCTATTAGTTCTTAAAAAAGATAATTAGATGGTTGCTTAAAGAGGTTTATTAATAGTGCAGGGGAGTGAGCAGGAGAGTGTGATTAAATTCAGCGGCTCATGTGGATGAAAATGCTTGATGAGCCTAATGCTGTAATGTTCTATACAGTATTTCTATATTGTTCTGATCTGACCTCTGGTTTTTCTGATCGGTTTTTGGCGCAATTAAGCAGTTACTATTGGTAAGTTAATGAAACAGCAGCTTCCCCTTTAAATAATGAGTAAATAAAAACCAAAGTTTGCAAAAATTGAATATTTTAACAATATCTAAATTGCATCAGAAATTCAAACTGCATTGCTAATTAATACTTGGCTAGAAATATATCTAAAGCAATGTATGAAGGTGAGATTTATGGCATTCTCTTTGGGAGTTAATTATGTTCCTATGTTTGAGGTGACAAACACCAGTGTAGTTGAGTGTTTATATATCATGATATAGGGTTTGAGAATCTCCCTGCGATCTTATTGCTGTTTAGTGTTCTCTAAACCTTTTCAGTAATTTAATACCAAATGTTAACAAAATGTGTATGAATGGAAAGAAAATCACAGTCAAGGGGACTGAATTAGTCTCAACTGTGGAATATATTTGAAAGCTTTTGAAGTTTCTTTTTCACAGCAACAAGTTAGAAGCACCTTAATTAGTTTTGAAGTATTCTCTGTGGAATGGTGATTGTAGTCACTGGTCACAGATCAGCTGCAATTCCACTGTATTGAATTTGATGTTCTTTATTCAACTATTAGCTAATTTATTTTAACTCATACTCTTTCAAGATAACTTAAGTTCCTTTGCTGTTCAAGAAATGGAAAATGCTGGATATAAACAGAAGAGAATGGTTGCAACACAGGAGTCCATTCGGCCCATTGTGTACATGCCAGCTCCATTGAATCTGCCCTGCCACACACTCAGGCAGTGCATTCCAGATCCTAACCACTCGCTGCATAACAAAATGAAAGCAGGAACAATGTTATTTAAGAGCCTGTTATTTCCAGGGCCCTATATGATTTCAGCCATTAACATTTACCAGTTATAAACTGGGAATTGTGAAGTATGCCTCGGGCATGCACAAGGACTATCCTAGGAAACTAATGATAGATTAACAGAGCTGCCAAGATTCATTGGTAACTAAATGTCACAGTTGACCCTCATGAAACCATTTAGCAATTGTGTGCTCAGTGTTATATGATGAGTGGCAGGCATTCTCATATAGTACTGTGTAATGTAATATAATGAGGCATAATTTGTTGTCAAAGTAAGGCGAGGCTAATGACATGCACTGTTATTTATGTGCAAACGGTACAAATTGGGGTGAGGGGCTGATGCATGGTTCAACTCAAATATTGAAAAGTTGTCCATTTGTGCCACTCTGTCACTATATAGCACCCACATCTCAGTGTCTGCCACAACATTGAATGCAGTGTGAAGTTCCTGTATTTGTGTGTTAAATAAAGCAAGTCTTATCCATTTCAGTCTAAGTACCTTCTTAATGGCATGATACATGTTAATTACTGCCAATCAACCTCTCTGGCAGTGAAAATAGCTATTACAACTGCCATTCTTTAAGGTTTTAATTGTTGGAGATATAAAACGTAAAATTTTAAAATGTCAATTTTTTAAACTTTCCCTTTCAGCCTCTTTTTTTCATAATCCAATCTTTCTGTCCCCCTCATTTTTCTCATGCTGCACCTGATCTAACATTGAATTCACCCATTCTAATTTACATTTCATTCATTGTCCTTGTGCTGTTACTTCCACAGTGCTTCATTCAATTGGACTAGTTCAGGAGTTAGACTGTTCTTTGTTCTGTTCACTCAGGTCTCAGATGCCTGATTTCTCACTGCGATTTATTAGCTCCCACTTTTAGTAACTTGTCACCCAAAAGAATTTGCAAACCTAGGCATGAAAGGGCAAATCTAACTAATGGCAGATGCTGTTAGATATCCTGTTGCAGCAAATTGTGGCCCAATGTAGCAAATGATATAATTTAATGCTGCAAATTCACCCAGTCAGGTAATTCCTTCCTTCTACTGGTACTGTGCCTGTAATTTACTCGTGCTCACAACAGAGTACAATGTGGGACTGACAATGTGTGCTTGATTGCATCACAATGGCATAATCAGCATGTGGCTCAGAGCCAAATTTTGTTTGCTAACACTTCAGTAATGCATTCTGGGCATTTTTACCACCTTAAAGGTGTTATATAAATGCTAGTTGTTGTTGCTATGAGATTTCAATGATGAAAATGTGTAAACCTAATTTCAGTAATTTGATGTTGCTTTTGCTGAAAAGATGAGACCTGCTGTTGACGCTTTTCATCTTGCCCTTATCAGGACAGATGCAAGAATACCAAATTTCAAAGGGAACAACAATTTATATTGTTGCTTTTAGTTATTTTAAATAGGAGGAATTGTACTTGTTTTAATTATAGTGAAGTATTGATACTGAGTTTAACTAACTTTTCTCTTTTGGTTCTTATACAGTTAATTCTACCGGTCACACTCCACAAGCACCTTCATTACTGGGGTTAGCTCCTTCCAGTAAGTACTTATTGATGTCTCAAGATACTGTCAGAATTGAAGCTTCAATTGTCCTTAGTTAGCTTAAACAGTTTGCAGTAAAGCTCAGTGGGAAGATCAACTATTTTAAACCAATTCGAAGTATAGAATGGAAGAAAAAAAACAGAAGATCCTTCAGTGTCTAAAAAGAGAAGACAGGTTAATGCTTCAAGTAGGGATCTTCTTTGGAACTTTGTTCCAATAGAAATAATTTTTTAAAAAAGACATAAAAGGCTGAATTTTAACATCCCAAAACAGGTGGGTTAGGGTCAGGATCGATGTTAAATTTAAGTCTGAAACCCAACCCCAATCCAATTCCAACTCCCACTTCTGGGCTTTGTGGAGGTGGGGTAGACAGCCAACAGCTTTCCTGCTCCCAAAAGGTTTTTATAATAGCCACTGGGAAACCCGACAGCAGAATGGAAGCAAGGACAGTTTTGAGGAAGAGCAAAGTTCTTTTACAGCACTGTTTGTAGGCCAGGAAGAGTGGGAGTGCTTGCCCTTGCCCCACCCGTCCCCCACAGCCCCAGTTTTCCCCATCATTTCCCCATCAGAGTCCCACATACGTGATTCAGGAGCAGATCCCCAGGATCAGTTCTGCTACTGGGTTCACAGATCAGACTTCCCCAGGTTTGGAGTCCCTCCCTTCCGCTATGGTCGTGGATCAGACCTACCTACTCCTGTGGCCTGTCCCAAGCTCTCCTTGCCCAGCTGGAAGTCAATCAGGCTTACTTCCGAGGGGGGAACCTGTCGATGACAAAAGATGCATGTTATGGCATGAGGGGAACCATGGACTTTTTTTTAATTACTCAGGAGCTTAGGAAGCCTAAAGTTACTCTTTGGCTGAGGCGTTGCCATGGAGAAAGTAAACAGAGTCTAGCAGCCAACCAATCAGCACCCTTTCCTCCTGTAGTATAAATTGTTGTGATTGTTTGAAATTTGGCATTCTTCCATTTGTCCTGATGAGGGCAAGATAAAAAAGTTCAGCAACTTGTCTTTCATTTCAGCACTATTAATATATTTTGATATATGCAATGAATAGTTAGATTGGTGCACTTATTTATACGGTGAATTGAACATAAAACTGTCTCCAGGCACTTCACTAATGGAATCAGATAGAGAAATGGCATTGAGCCTGGATGGGAGAGTAAAGGGAGGATGACAGAACCACCGGGATTTCTAACAATGGGTTGTGAGAATGCTTTTAAAGCAGGAGGAGAAGCGGAGATGGAAGGGTTTAGAGAAGGATGGCTCAGGGAGTAAAATTAAAACTACAACAGGAATGACACAAATGCTGGCTGAAGGAACAGAGAATGCATAAAAGGACAGTTTCTAATTTGTCATATTCTTTTTCTACAGCAAAACCTCATGTTTCAAAGCTGCAAAGTACTGTAGAAGCATCGTTGTCTCAAAGTGAGTTCCTAACTTATTTAAACATTTTGAGAGTAGTCATTGCTCAGCAGAGATGTCACAGTCCAGATGTTACATTAGTGTAAAACATGAATGAATCAAAACTGAGCGATCTGACCTCCAGAATCTATTTAGATTACTTCACCACAGGGGAGCATTGAAGTTGTAAATAGAATAATTCAGAGTAACAGCTAAATGTAATGTTTCAGAGACCATGGGCAGAATTTTACATTCGGCATGCAGGCACGCACCCGACACCCCGGAATGTAAAATGACGCACGATGAAGTCGCACGATATTTTGTTCGGCAGGTGCGCCCGCCAATAATTGAAAGGCCCAATAAGGCCATTAACCAGGTAATTAACCTGAATTTTACGCTGCCCGTCCAACCTTACAGTTAGCGGGCAGGCGAAAAGACCAAGCGGCCTTTAGGTTTTTCAGCGAACTTTGTCCACGAGCGGGATGAGGTTTCCTGAAGCTATTACAAATTAAATGAAGCATTTCATTTGAACTTAGAAACATGTCCATCTCATGTGACATTGTCACATGAGGAGACGTGTTTCATTTAACTTTTCTGCTCTTTATTAATTTTTCCAAAAAGCACAAACAGCGCGCTGGACCCGACTCTCCCTCTTCTCCCCCCTGCCCGCACAGGTAGCGCTCAGTGCTACCGCGTGCGATCCACGCGTGGTGGGCCTTAATCGGAGCCAATCGCAGGCATTGGTTGGCTCCGTAACCATTCCCGCCTCCTCCCACCGAGCCTGCCCAACGAGTGGAAAATCCTGGCCCATGTTATCATTGGAGATTAGCTGGACTGTATATGAAAGGTCTGATTTAAGCCCCTTAACCTTCAGTTGCCATGCTTCGCCACATTTCAGTGATGTACTTAAAAAAGCATAAAAAAGAAAGTGAATTAAAATCTACAAGCAGGCTTGGCAGGTGGGCCAGAAGCTGGTTATGGCCCATTTCAGATCTATAGCAGCCGATGGACACTGAGTTATGACCCAACCAGGAGCCCCGAAATTTGCCCGAAAATGGGCCATGGGCCTCATTATGGGAATTAGGCGGGAAAAGTGGTGTGGAGGTAAAAGTCCACTTTGATCTTATTGAATGGTGGAGCAGGCTCAAGGGGTCTGGGGACATGCATAATAAAGAAGGCCCTGCCAATGTCTGTTTAGGCGGCCTTTTCACCTGCTCAGAACAGAATGTTAAAAATCGGAACCTGCGAGGAGGGAGCAGGATCTCAGTAGTTAAGCCCCACCAGTGATTTAAAATGCCCACCTGGTTTCCTGGCCTGGGGTAAAGGAGTGAAGATGGTGAAGAGTATTCTGCCAATAAAAAGTAGAAAGCAGTTTCAATTCTGCTAGAAAAGGTCTACTGTTCAGAAATATTGAAGCAGAATTTCCATGAAGGATCTCCTGATCATCCTCAGTAATTTTGGCAGAAAACCACCAAAAATACCCAAGTCATGTGAAGATACGCCACCTCTCCTTAATTCATATTTTCCTCACATTAGTCCTTTCAAAATGAGTCATGATCTGTGGTCAAATATGAGCTGGTCAGCTGAGTTTTTAAGTTTCTATTTTTACCCCTAGAAGGACACTCCCACTCTCCAGTGATCTGCAAGATCTGTATCTGCAACTCAAATCTAAACAATTGCATCTTTGGTTCGAACAACAATCTGTCCATTATGAGCGCAATGTCATTATCTGATCCCGATAACTTTGAGGAACCAACACCCAGTACAAACCTAGAACCTGGTATGTGTCATCACTCTTTGCCCTGAACGTTGCTTTCTCCACTTCTTCCATCTGCGGTTTAAAGGAATGGGATAAAAACAAAAATGCTGCGGCTGCTGGGGCTTGGATTGTTCCCGCGTCGGGCAGGTGGGTGATTGTGGAGCGGACTGCTGCGCGCCATCGGCTCCGCACCTAAGGCACGCCCAGCGTAATATGTGAGCCGTAGCGCTGCAGCCGTAGTACGGGCGGGCGGAGTGGAGGAGGGAGAGTCAGGGAGATTGAAGCGCTTTTGAAAAAAATAAATAAATGTAATAAGGAAGCATACCCCCTCATGTGACCGTGTGTGACAGGCGATGGGACGTGTTTTTATTTTTCAGGAAAAGCTTTTATCCATAAAAGCTTCAGGAAACCTCATCCCGCTCGTGGATGAGGCTTCCTAAAAAATGTAAAGGCCTCTTGGCCTTTTCGCCTGCCCGCCAACCGTGAGGTTGGACAGGTGGCATAAAATTCAACTCAGTTACTTTGTTAACAGCCTTAGTAGGACTTTCAACTATCGGCGGGCGCGCAGCTGAATCCGGTGTGCGTCCGCCAAATGAAATATCGCGAGACAGCGCGATGATGCCGGGACGCACGGCCGACATCATCGTGCGTCATTTTACGGGCTGGCGTGTCTGGCCCATCCCTGCACACCCAATGTAAAAACCTGGCTGGAGATCTGAAAGAAAAACAGAATGTGCTGGAAAAACTCAGTGCAGCAGCTCTGGCAGCATCTGTGGAGAAAGAAGCAGAGTTAACGTTTCAAGTCCAATATGACTCTTCTTCGGAACTGAAGAGAGGTAGAAAGTTGATGGCTTTTATGCCTTTGGAAAAGGGGGAGGGGAGTCAGGGGAAGGTCAGAGATATGTTAGATGGAGGGTGAGATTAAATACCAAAGATGTCATGAAACAAAAGGTATAGGGAGTGGTGGTAGTAGAGAAACAAAGCATAGGTCCAGAATAGGTGTGAAAACAGAGTAAAGGTCAGCTCTGTCTGAAAGCGAAAACATGAAAACAAAATACAAACTGGCACTGGGTGGAAAAAAAAAGTTCAAACTGGAGGACAGAGCTCATTGGTCTGAAGTTGTTAAACTGGAGGTTGAAGCCGGGAGGCTGGAAAGTACCTCATCGGAAGATGGGATGTTGTTGCTCCAGTTTGCATTGGGCTTCACTGGAACAATGCAGCAGGCCGAGGACAGAAATACGAGCGTGAAGGTAAAACAGTGAATTGGAATGGGGAGTGACCAGAAAGTCAGGGTCATGCTTGCGGATTGAGCTCAGGTCTTCCCCAAAGCGTTTGGTCTCCCCAAGGTGAGGAGACAGCATCGAGAGAAGTAAATACCTGTGCAGTGGACTAAATTGAAAGAAGTACAAGTAAATTGCTTTGTGCTTCTATTGCTGGTCCATAGTTATATTTCAAACTAAAAAAAGCTCTATACAGTCAGAACCATTTCATTTAGTCAACAGGCCAGACCAGCAGCCATTCATTATCAAATGAAAATAATAGAAAATGAATTAATAGCAGCACACTGGCCCGAGATGTTCCTTTATGTTTCATTTAGATGACACTAATCTGATGGGGTCAGATCTCCATAGGCAACATTATCCAAACAGACTGAACATTTGAACATTATTGTATCACTCAGCACAAACTATACAAAGCACATAAGAAATCTAGTTGTTTTTAGACTACTTAGTTACTTGGCTGAACCAGGTAGCTTAAGGGAGTATGTTTCTTCTGGTAAGGCACTGTTGAAAAATGACTGTGTTATTTCAATACATCATTCACCTGCTTTAAATAAACAGGATAATAACTGTTAAAAGAATGCAGGAAAGTACATGTCTAGACATTGACCTTGGTTCAATTCTCTGTTTTAGGAGAAGCTCTGGACATGAAGTCTCCCACATGCGGGAGTTCCAATGAAAAGGACACAAGTAGCACAGAAGCCGTCCAAGTGGAATCTGATATCAAAATACTCAGATGCAAAGTACGAAATATGACTGTTGGAAACAGAAATACATTCACAGTTGTAGAAGAATCCAGCGACGAAGGTGATAATGAGGAGAAGGAGCGGGAAGAAGAGTATGAGGAAAATGAAAGTGAAGAGAAAGACGATGCAGAACAGTTAACAAATGAAAGAGGGTAGCCAAAAGGAGCGCACCAAATCGAACACTGCAGGTATGTGTTGTAAAATGTGTCCATAGGCTAGATTTTACAGGATGTTGTGGTCCTCCCCACTCCCTGGGCTAAATAAAAGTCCCCATAGGTGTTTTGATGGTCGCTTTGCTGTTTGGAGGCATGATTTCCACCACTCAGGGACAGGAAAAACCACGTCAGAGAGCTACCGGCCAATCAGAAACCTGTAGCTATCCAGTACTGGCAGCTCCACTGGGAGCAGTGGTCACTGCTGGTACTGCACTTGGGGCTTGAGGAGGTGAGCTCCCCTGGATCATGTTTGGGGGACTTGTAAGGTCCTAGCAACAGGCCTTGGCTCTGGTGGGAGGTGGGGTGGTGGTCATGAGAGGCCATGGGGGTGGGAAAACCTGGGGGTGTAACACCTAGGGAGGGCCTTCCAATGAAAAGGGCCCATTAAGGAGGGACCCACCTGCCCAACACTAACCCATGCAAGGAATCCTGCCAGGCTGGCTGTGGCGTGGACATCTTCTGCTGCCGGTTGAATCCCTTAAGGGCCTCAATTGTCCCACTGGCGGGCGAGCCACCCAACAACAACCCTGCTGCTGCTAAAACCGAAATGGAGGCAGGGGCCAGGGGGTAGGTGGAGGGCAAGCCAGCCACTGGATTTTACATTCCCCTTGCCTTCAAACCTGCTGGCAGGGGACCGCAAAATCCAGCCCTATATGTTGTTTGAGAACCAGTGGACAGTGTTGTACAGTGGCAAGTTGGAAGAATTTTGACACACAATGTAAATTTGACTTTGTGTGATCATCTAAAAACATAGAGATGTGACCATTGTACACGATTGCACAGTCAGGATGTACCCCATGACTGTATCTAGGTTAGCAGGCGTACCCCATGACTGTATCTAGGTTAGCAGGCGTACCCTATGACTGTATCTAGGTTAGCAGGCGTACTCCCTGACTGTACCTAGGTTAGCAGGCATACCCCATGACTGTATCTAGGTTAGCAGGCGTACCCCATGACTGTACCTAGGTTAGCAGGTGAAGGTGAAGAAACCCCTCACACAGAGGGAAAACCTGAGGACGAGCCTGAAGGAAACTGCACGCGGCTAAAATTTACACTTTTATTTCAAGTATTGTTAATTATATTATTAATAAAGAGGAGATTTGATAGATATATTCAAAATTATGAAGAGTAGATAGATAAAAACTGTTCCCATTCAGGGATCGGGAATCAGGGGACACCAATTACAGTGAGATCTATCAGTGCGAATTTGTGTGATTTATCTCTGAAATTTACAGAGTTTTTTTTTCTTTTCAGCAAGAAATTCTGTAACTTTTTGAAGAAACTGTTACATCACGAGCAGCATGACCAAGAGCGAGCCAACACTTACCATGGCTTGTAACAGCAGGTCAAACTCAGCCATCATGAACTATCAACCAAACCTAGCGGGGATGGTGGGGTTTCATGTTATTTTCATACCTTATTGCAAAACATTTTGTTACAGATCATTGACAATGTGGATTCTGAAAACTGTTCAATAGCATGGTGGTCACAAACCTGTGTAGAGCAGAAACACCAGTGTGGATCTGATGGGCCGAATGGCCTGTTTCAGTGCTTCAAGGTGTTAACAATATTCTCTATCGCAAAGGACTGTGGATGCTCAGTCATTTAAGACAGAGATTGATTGAATTGTGGACACTAAGGGATATGGGTTTAGCGCAGGAAAGTGGAGTTGAGGTAAAAGATCAGCCATGATCTTATTGAATGGTGGAGCAGATTCAAGGGACCAAATGACCTACTCCTGTACCTATTCTTGTCTTTGTTTAAGATACAGGTTTGCTCATTTCCTTGGTTGTGCTTTGTAAGTCTTGGCACTTTTGTACAACGTTATCTCCCTCATCTAAGTATGGCATTCTAACTATTGAGATGACTGGAACTGTGATTTCTACGACACGTGGAAGGTAGTGGGAGAACTAAATATTAGAGGCTCCAAAGGAAATTAAATCATGTACAACTCCCCAGCACCAGGAAATTCCAAATTTTAAAGAAAATTACATTCCACTTTAATACAAAGGCCAGATTTTGATGGAATCCTGTTCTATCTGTCATTTTAGACAAGCATTCTTCCTAACATCTTATGTAGTACCCACTCTTCGGAAGAACGAGAAGTTTACGGAAGAGACTTACTGGAATGCTTCCAGAGTGGGGTGGGGGATTTCAGTCACCTGGATAGACTAGAAAAGTTGGGTTCTCTTTAGAGCAGAGAAGGCTAAGAGAACTTTAACATCATGAAGGATTTAGATTGGGAGAAACTTTCCAATGCTGAAGATGCGATAACCAGAAGACATAGATTTAAGGTAGTTGACAAAACCAGAGGCAATTATGCAACGTGGTCAGAATTTGGACTGCACCACTGATAGGGCGATGAATACGGATTCAATAGTAGCCTTGAAAAGGCAATTGCATAAATACTTGAAGGAGAAAAAATTGTAGAGATATGAGGAAAAGTAGGAGAGCAAGGCTAATTGAATTGCCCTTCGAAGAGCTGGCACAGACTGGATGGGCCAAATGGCCTCCTTCAGCACTGTTCTATTATGTGAACTGTCCTGTCCTTCTTGGGAAGTGTCTAATCTCACTCCTAAATGACTCTGACTCTGGAAAATATGCTGGGGTGATTGTGAGTAAAATGGGATTGCACCAAAATGGATGGTCTTTTAATCTGATGTATGGTGCCTAAAATCTCAGTAAGAATGCACGACCTCGCAGGGAGATGCTGCATCTTCTACTCAGCATTCTCCAATTTGAAAACGCTGAAACTAAAGTTGATCTGTGTTGAACACAAACCCATGTTTGGCTCTGCACCAGGGCACCGAACTTTCACTCACCAGCACTTGATGCCACTGTATTGCCAATTAGATGAGGAAAAGTATTTGCATATAAGTCACTGTTCTCCATTAATGGATGCAGTTTATAAGTTATTTTAACTGTTGAATATTAAAGTTAACTTTTGTTTTCATATTTATGTACATATTTTAAATATATAAAATATACAAGTTACTGTCAAACTGGAAATGTGTTTAATTTTCTGATATGGATCATGTGATATATGACCTCAGAAGAGTGATGGACAAGCTACTATCACATTACACCAAAACTGTCACACAATTTCTGCTGACTTCCAGCACCATGTACATTAAGCTCCTCAATTGCTTATTATTTTGACTTTGGGTGAGTTCGGATCAGCCATCTCATCCCATTGACATGCCGAATCAAGTATTTGTCACCTTTTGCAGATCAGCCCTATCTAAAGTGCGACATTTCATCATCACATCTTGTTACAAGAGACATAACAACATATCATATTCAATTGATTTTTGGCCGCTCGCCAAATTTTCCTGTCCCAGATGTAACGCTGCCCGCCACTGGCGGGACTAGAAAATCCCGCTGATTTTCTCGTGCAAGCCTCAATCCGCTAAATCCAGTTCAGGAAGTATTTCTCTGCCGCTGGACAAATTTCTCACGCCCTTGTAACTTGAGCAGTTTCCTAGCTGTATATTTGCCCACGTCTCAAACTGCTGTTATGTGGCATTGCGTCAAACTTGAGGGTCTCTCACAGTACCAAGGCAATTCGAAATCAGAACAAACACCAAGAAGCAGATTTTCACATTGTTTTCTCAGCTACACTTGGATGAAACGAGTCCTCCCGAACTGCAGCGGTTCAAGAAGGCAGCTCATCGACTGTTTTCTCATGTTCAATTAGGAATGGGCAACAAATGCTGGCCTAGCCTGCAATGATGCCCGAGTCCCTAAACAAAGGTAGTTTTACTTTATCAGAACGAAAATGAAGAATGTTTGAGCTTATTCTAAAAATACAATCAGTAAACAATAGAAATTGCTCCCTCACCACTGTGCAATTCCCATCGTGAGCCTCTGTATGATCCACATCCATTTTAAATGAGGTAAAATGTAGCTAATGTACAGAGTCCTGAGCATATTCAGAGCTTGAAAATCAATAGGAATTACCTTTCCATTCCTGAGTTAGAAAGATTCAACACATATCCGCATAGTG
The DNA here is from genome assembly GCF_017639515.1 of Carcharodon carcharias. NCBI lineage: Eukaryota > Metazoa > Chordata > Chondrichthyes > Lamniformes > Lamnidae > Carcharodon > Carcharodon carcharias. The sequence goes on from NC_054472.1 coordinate 175,698,954, forward strand.
AAAACTGGCCCTTCCTACTGAGAATGAGAGACAATATTCTTCACAAAGATTATAGTTCTTTTTAATTAATGCATGACGGTCATTGCATTTACATAGAACATACAGGAAACTCAGTAGTACAAGTGAACTGAGTGGCATGTCTTGTTCACAGCAGCTCTACAGTATAACTTAGAAACTATATAATGCAGCACATACAGGTGCACAGTGGGGGAATGGAGGGAAAGGTTGGGAAGTTATGGCAATCCATTCCTTAAGTATTCAGGCTAATCACCAATAAGCCAAGACTGAAAAGGCAACAAGTTGGGTTATCTATGGATTTATTGTGCCAAGCTGGTCTGATCAGCTCACTGGTCACAATGCTACTTCTGGAAAAGTGGACTTAAGACCACAATAATATCTTATTGAATGGCGGAGCAGGCTCAATGGGCTGAATAGCCTACTCCTGCTCCTAATTCTTATGATCATATGATCTACTTCCATGGAGAAAATGAGTTTCAAATGAGAGCGTCGATCAAGTGCTTCATATAAGTGCAAAAACTGTCTGGTATAAGCTGGCATTCAAGTGTTCAATACAGACCTAACATCAGTTTGACAAATACTGACAATTTTCTGGTGCTTTCATTAAATCAAAGAGGGGCTGTGCCATAAATCCATCATTATGCCGTTAAAAAATAAAAGCGCCTTTTTTTTAAAATTATAAAACAAGTGAGCTCCCATTGCCCTTCATACCCAAAACTATCTTTCTCCCTCACCTATAAACCATTACACAAAGTTTAAGTTAAAAAAAATGCCTGCATCATATAAGATTATTACCTTGGAAGATGTTCAAGATTAAACTAAGATCTTCTGTAGTATATTCCATGTACATATACCGCGCATATGAAATATTATACACATTGTCAATTTTTAACTGCTGCAAGTGGAATTAGATATCCACTCCCAATGTCAGTGGGACCCAAACCCTCCTGTTAATAAAATATATTACAATTATATACAAGTAACTTACATTATTTCATGTTTGATAAGACTCATTCACAAAGATATGACCATACAAATGAACCCTGTCTTTATTAATACATGAAAGCTAGATACTTGTGAATTTTAGCATAATCAGTGTTCCTGTGTATCTGTAGATCCATTTCCAGTTATTTTGTTCTGTGATGCCTGTTCAGAAAACAGCTTCAGGAAGAAGGACAAAAATAAAAAGGCACGAGTCTAAACCTCTTTGATAGTTCTCTCCTTGGGTGCTGCCAGTCGAAATTCTGACGTGCTTGTTGAGGACATGTAAAAAGACTGAGTTTTCCGTTTTAACCTGGCGCGCTTGTTCGCCAGGACAAGACTCCGCCGACTGGAACTTATGATTTCGGAGATGAATTTCTTACAGTCAACACAAACTTCCATCGTGCTCCAGTCCTCCATCAGCTCTTTGGGAAACTCTAGGCTGTCGGCTGACCTCTCAGAAGATTTGGACATTGACGGCAGTCTGTGAAAGAGCAAACAGCCTCACATTAGAAACAAATGTTGAAGGCTATTTTGTGTGTCTTATAAGGGAAGCTGCAGCGATTAGACTGTGGTTATTAAGAGCTGGGATCCGGTGATGCCCTGGAAATACTCAAATGGCCATTTTACTGGTAGGAGCATTTTCCCCATCATCTCACTCATTAGTTTTGATACAAGTGGGAAATTAAAACCTGAGGCCCTTTATTCTTACTGTTGTTCTCAGGCAGAACAGAAATAAACAGCCCTGCACAATTTGCTGGATGTGTGGCTGGTCCCTAAACTTCATCAAATCAACCACAAATGCAAATAGAGAAATATTCAAAGCCACAGCAAAATTTGTATATGATATTCTACTTCTCCTTTTGTATAAAGGCATTTCTATTGCTCTCATGAACTACTTACAGGCACTCAGTTAATTTAAAAGATATAATGAAAGCACTGGCCCCAACAGTCATCAAGAGCCTCTTCTGTCTTAATATCAGCAAAACTGAAACCACTCCCTTCAACTACAGCAAATAATTGCACAGTTCTGGCCAGAATTCACCTCTTTCCCTACCGCTGCCTCAAGCTCAGCCCAGAGGCACCTCGGTGTACTGTTCAACCGTAAACTCAACTTCCTTTCCCATCTCCGATCCATCGTCAAGGCCACTTTCAGTCTCACAATACCACCTGCTTCTGCCCCTCCTCCACTAAAGCTCTAACCAACGTTGCTATCCCTTCAACGCTGAGGTTCTCTAATATTATCCATTGCTCGAGTTCCTACTTTGACCATCTGTAAACCGTAAGGCATTCTGAATGCGGTGGCTCAGGTCCTCATCCACAAACCCACAGCCCAATATAATCTTTCCTCGAGTTCCACTGGATTCCTGTGTCTCAGTGATATCGGGGATTAATGCTATATGCAGTGAAGTCAAGTTTCCACTCGATAACGCTGTTTGGTCTGGCGCAATTCATCCAGAATCGGGGGGTAAATTCACCCAAAAGGTCACAGAACTTTGAGCACTTCCTTCCAGCACAAATCAAGTTCCTCTCATCGTTTGCTCTAGCTTTTAAAACAAATCAGCAAGAAGCCTGCCCTGCCCATAAATTTCTCAGGCACACAGATCAAATTGATCACCATTGGGAGCATCTGTTAATTGCTTTTGTTTGCCAGCCTTCGAGGAGGTTCAAATGGTAAAACTGGACCTTTTTGCTGCAAGGACGCTAATCAGCATATTTTAAAGGCTTTTGAATAATTATTATTTTTAGCTTACTTAGAAAATCATTACTGTACCCTCAACGTGTCTGGTACATGGTTCTGTATGATTTTTAAAAGTGATTTTCAGTAATCTAAAATTGGATTACACAATCAGCATTGGATTAATTGATGTGGATGCTTATTTTCTTTTGTGAGGAATCCATTTTCAGTTCTAGTTATCAAGCTGCACCAAATTACCACTTCTAAATATATCGAGGAATACATTTCAAAGCAAAATTCAAAACACAGCCCGACTGCACTGGCTCATGGCAGATTTTGCGTTCGATGATATGCAAAATTGAGTTTGGGCAGAAACTCAAGGAAAAATAACACCACAAAACTAGTGCACGTTTGAGCGTAATTTGCATGAGAATCGGTGTTTTCACCCAAAACGGAAACTCTTACCATTGAATATAAATGACTTGGAACTGGAAATAGAAATAAAGCTGTTTTTGCAGCCAGCAAAATGCAAGCTGGATTCAAATAAAAGGCAAGGCACCTGGGTAAGTTTAGAAGACGGACTGATGAGTGGAAAATGGTATTTAATGTGGAAAAACACAAGGTAATAACATGAAGAAAAGGAAATGAACAGAGCAAGCAGAAATAAAATGGCTGCAGGCTGCAAGACATGGAACAGGAAAGGAATGAAATGGGGTTAGTAGCTGAAACCAAGGGCACAGGGTAAAGGAAGGAACTGTAGAAATGGTTGAGGTGTAAAAAGCAACAAAGGGAATGAGTAAAAAATATGAAAAAAAAACAAGGGCTATTAAAGCTAAAAGCAAACATATTTAGAAATATATGAAGAGAAAGGGAGTGGTAAAGGGGAATGTGGCCCCATTAAAGACAGATGCAGACGAGACTGTAATAAGGAGCTAGCAGATTGTTAAATGAACATTTGGTATCTATTTTCACAGTGGAGGAAGGGGACTTGTGCGTTTGGAAGAAGGAAGTTATAAAGGGAACTAGTGAGTGGGCAAAACTGCGGCAGATGGAGGTGAATGTGGAGAAGTATGAGGTAATGCACTTTGGATCTGAGAAAGGCAAATTGAAGTATTTTCTTAATGATGAGAGACTAGAAGGAAAGGCGTTCGACTGCTCAAATACACAAATCACTAAAAGCTAGTGTACAGGTGCAAAGAGTAACCAAAAAGGCTAATGAAATGTTGTCTTTATCTCAAGGTGTCTGGAAAAGTGAGGCAGTGATGCTTCAACTGGGCAAAGCCTTAATCAGACCCTATCAGGAAAACTTTATTCACCAACCTCTTCTCCTAACTCCAATGCATGAGATAGCTTTGCTTCTTGTAAACCCTCCAATGTCCTGAAATCCTTGACGTAAAATGGTGACCATATTGTACTCAGTACTCCAGGTGTGGCCATACCAATGCCAAGTGCAAACTTACCACCAATGATTGGCACTCTTTGCCTCTAACTTTCGATTCATAAGTTTGATTAGCTTTAGTGGGAACATAGCAATAAGAGCAGGCTTTCCATCCCCTTGAGTCTGTTCTGCCATTCAATTAGATCATGGCTGATATGCACTCAACTTCTTTAGCTGTCTTTGTTTCATATTTCTTCATACCCTCAGTTAAAAATCATCAATCTCCTCATCTTGAAAATTTCAACTGAACGAACAACTCTGGGGAATCTTCCAACTTCCAACCCAATCTCATTTCTCACTCTATTTCATCATCAGTAGCTCGCTCTTCAGCCACTTTGCTCCTGCCTTCTGCAACTCCTTCTTCCAGCATCTCCACTTTGCCATCTCTCGCTCTGCTTTCAAAGTCTTCATAAGCTCTTCTTCCTCAGACATGCTTTTTGTCCTTGCTAACCTTGGTCCCTTCCTGGGTGGCCCCTGCCCACCAGGTGGCCTGTCACCATCCACTGTCCTGTACATTGCGCTGACAAGCAGCGGATGCGACAACAGCATAAAATTATCGTGAGAACTCCGAGAACTGACCGAAATGCTCAGCAGGTCAGGCAGCATCCATGGAGAGAAACAGAGAGGGAGAGAGTTAATGGCCTGGATTTTACTGGGCCCCAGGGTGTGTGCTAGAGGAGGCGGGGGCATAAAAATGGTCGAATGGTGGGGTGTGGCGTCCCCATCGCCTTCCCGCCACTGTTGGCATTTTACCAATGGCGGGAAGGCAGTGGAAGGCCCTCTCCCCTTAGCCCAATTGAGGCTCCCCAATGGCCAATTAAGGGTCTCTTTGTGCTGCCGCTCCTATTTTACCAGCAGCAGATGGGCACTTCACCACTTGGGGAGACTGCCAGGCAGTAAGGGCCACCCCTGCTGAAAGATGCCCCACTCTCAGGGCCTCCTTGTTTCATACCTGACTAGACCCTTGTGTTGACCATCATGTCGACGGCGACTGCTTGATGGCTTCTCTGGCTTCAACACTTTCCCCTCTTTTGGCAAGGCTGATGGTCCCAAGGAAAAAATTGGAAGATTGCTGTATGGTTTGGAGGGTAGTCGCATCTAAACCACAAAGAAAGACTTTTTTCACTTTCAAAAAGGACTTTTTCACAGGTGACAAAAGGTGAATTGATTCAGATACAAATATCAGCAATTTGAACATACCTTTTTACAACACTGTGAACACACCGGTCTGTGGGAAGATAATTGAGTATTAAAACCGGTTAAGTCATCAAAGAGTTTGTTTATGCACTAACTAACGTGTTGCTAGATTTGGGGATTGTAAAATGATGAAGTTGCCTATTTTATGAGGTATTTTAATGCTGTGATACATATACAGGCTCCACCGGCTAAAATATCCATGTTTAAAAGGGGCAGTCTCTTATATCATACAAAAAGCTAAAACCATTATTCATTTGAAATAAATTCACATTCAAAGTCAGTGGCTATAGCATTTGAAGTGGTCCATTTATTTTGGGCAGCAGTTCACATTTGTTCCTCCCGGCACTGGATAAGTACAAACAGCATCTGGTTAAGGTGCACTGAATGTAATCAAGGACCTTTACTGAGACAGGCTTCACTTCTTCTTGAATAGCTTTGATACTTCAATCAAAGTCTTCTAAATTCCAGAGATTACAGCCGGCAGTTTCTGTGCGGGCCCCACATGCTGATGCATAAAATGACGCGTGGTGACATTGGGCACGCGTCCCGAAGTCACCGTGCGTCATTCCGATCTTTCATTCGGTGGGCGCGCACCACAGTCGGCTGTATGCTCGCCAAACTGTCAAAGGCCTGTTAAGGCCATTAACACGGCAATTGGTCTAGTTGACAGGGCTGCCTGTTCAACCTTAAGGTTTGCGGGCAGGTGAAGAGCCCAGGCGGCCCTCACATTTTTCATAAAGCCTCATCCCCGGGCAGGATGAGGTTTCATGAAGGGTTTATTAAATGAATAAATATTTATTAAACATCTGATAAACATGTCCCAGCTCATGCGACGCTGTCACATGAGGGGAGATGTGTAAATAATTTTAAACTTTTTTTAAATTTTGAAGTGTCAAATTCAACCTAATCTTCCTGAGGCAGCTTTGTGCCTCAGGGAGATTTCTGAGCTCTTTCGCGTATATGCGCAAAAGAGCGCAGGCCCTGACTCTCCCTCCTCCCCCCGCCCACACAGCTAGCGCTGAGCACTACTGAGCACACATCCTGCTGGGTGGGCCTTAATTGACCTGTCCTTGTAAAATGGCGGCGATCAGCTCTGCACCTGCCCACGCCCACTCCTGACCAGCCCACCTGATGGCAAGAAAATTCTCCCCTACAGTCCTAGTTTGCGTATTCTCTCTCTATAAATTAACCCAGATAACATTCTGGTAAATCTACACTGCAGCCATTTAACGCTCCAAGGAATGTTAATTGCATGGAGATGGGACTTCCGCCCTTCAGTCAGGAGTAAGTCCCACCTCAGAATGCTGCTGACCAGCCCAACTGGCCATATACAGTCCCAGCAATGCCAGAAGCAGCAATGGGCCAAGGGGCATCTGCAGGGGCAAGTAGGGTGGCAGTGGGGGCATCCATGTTGAAAGGAGGCTTTTGATGGAGGTGCTCCGCTTCCGACGTGAGGCCTGAGCAGGGTGACTCTCCGGGTTTTCACCCTGCTCCTGAAAATTGAGGCTGGCTGGGAAACGGCTCTTAAATGGTCATTAGTTGGCCTCCAAGGGCCTCAACTGGGGCAAGGGCGAGCTGGCCAGCCTAGGCCTCACCCGTCCACTGTAAAATTGCAGAGAGGTTTGGTGGGCAAGAGCCCAGTGCAAAGGCCATCTGAGGAATTTTATAGGCCCCTTACCCATGCCTGTAAAGCCACTGCTGGGGAAATGTAAAGTTCTGCCCCAGGGTTTCACATAGCTGAAGCCTGATTTCTATCTCCTTGTGTTTTATTCCTAAATCTAATTAGGCTTTGTGATTATTTTCTATTTCTGTCCATGACATTTTATTTAACTATGTACATGGCCCCCTATGTCTCCTTGGACCTCCACTTTTCCTAGCTTTTCACTGTTTAGAAAGTACTCTACCCTTTCTTGGTCCAAATTGGTTAGCCTCACACATATCCACATCAAAATCCATTTGCCACAGTTTTGTCCATTCACTTGAGCTGTCATCTAATGTCTCTTTGTAATTTTACGTTTCCATCTAAACTGCCTACGCTATAATTCCTTCACTGCTCTAGTGCACTGTAAAAATCCTGGAACTTCCTTCCTCTCAGCACTGTGGATATATATCTACACCACATGGAGTGCAGCAGTTCACCAATACCTCCTCAAGGGCAGTTAGGGAAATGATGGCCTACATCCCATGAAGGATTAAAACAAAATGCCACTTATCTTTGCATCATTGGCAAAGTTGGATATGTTTCATCTAAACTGTTCATAAATACAGTGAATAATTGAGGCTCCAACACAGGTCTCTGTAGGACAATACGAGTCATATCCTGCCCAATTTTAGTGCCTGTCACTATCCCCACTCTCTGTTCCTTGCTGCTCATCTAATTCCCTAACTAGGTCAATAATTTTCCCTCAATTTGCGGTGGTCCAATTTTAGCGAACAATCTCTAATGAGGGACTTTGTCAAGTCTCTGGCAGTCCATATAAATAACATCCAAAGAAATTCCCTTGCTCACTATTTTAGTCACTTCTACAAAAAGCTCAATCAGATCCATTAGGCATGACCTTTCCTTTACAAATCTATGCTGGATTGCTCTGATCAGCCGAAAATTTTCAAGGTGTTCAGTCACCCTATTCCTAATTATAGATCTCATAGTTTCCTGACAACAGATGTTAGGCTAAGAGGTTTCCGTCTCTCCTATTTCTTAAATAGCAGAGTGAAGTGCAATTTCCCAATCTATAAAGGAACGGTTCCTGAATCAAGAGAACTTTGAAATATTGTAGTCAGGGTATCTGCAATATTCACCTACATTAAAACTCTGGGATGGAAACCATCTGATCCTGGGAGTTGGACACACTTTACTGCCATTATTTTCTTCATTACAATTGCTTTGGTTGCGTTAATTATGGTGAGTACCTGTTCCTTAGTTTCCTTGGGGTGTGTCTGGCAAATTTAACCTGTCTGCCATTAACCAGATTCCAATATCAGATTTTCAGGGGTCCAACATTCCCTTAACCACCCTCTGTTTCCTAATTATAAAAACATGATATGTTGATTGTGATATCCTTTGCAGGTTTCTTTTTATACTCCTTTTTCTTAGGTCAGACTATCTGTTTTATCACCCTTTGTTGGTCTTAATATCTCTGCCATTTGCCAGGATCTGCACTATTTTTCACATTTTATGTTGTCGCTTACCTTTTTTTTTGACAAGGAGTTCTGGCCCCTTAGGAGTATAAGCTCATTCAGTATGATGTTAAATTCTTTCTGAAGACCTCCCACCGATCTCCTGCCATTTAACCCGTTAACCAGTTAGTTCCTGTCTCTTGTAAACTTTTCACCCAACCTTCTCCCTTGAAGAATATGAGGGAAGCAACTGGATGATAAGGAAAATAAGAAGGCTGGATGATGAAAAGTCAAAGACGAGGGTACGACAAACCTTTTACAGAATTGGCAGGTGTACGACCAGGTGAATATTGAGAACCTCTTTGTTCGGCAACAGAAACACAACTGCAGAGAGAGCGAGAATGACACTTAGATCAATACAACGACAGCATCATGTAATTAAAACAACTACAAACAACAATGCTAGATTCATTTATATATTTTGTAAAAAAAAAATTTTATTTTATTGACCCATTGAGAATATATATTGGCTTAGAAACTCAGCCACTCAGCATCCATTTTTAATCTGCTAAACGGCTTCTTAAGCCTCCTTAAAGAAACTGGCAACCAAGACTTAAAAGGTAGGTATCTCCAGATTACCCCCGCACTAGGGAGTATTGAAATAATGAGTGCACAGCTAGCCAGATGGTGCAGGAGGGAGGGTTTTAGATTCCTGGGACAATGGGGCTGGGTCTGGGGGAAGATGGGACATGTACAGGCTGGACAGGTTGCATCTGAACAGAACTGGGACCAATGTTCAAACTGGTGGTTATTTGTGGTGTTGGGGAAGATTTGAACTAACTTGGTAGGGATGGAAGTTAGGCAGGAACAAGGATGCAACAATGAAGAGTGCAGGAAGGGATGCCAGGAGTACAAATAATTGAGAGAGACAGGCAGCACTAGAGTAGGAAATAGTACAGTATTAGGCGGGGTCAGGGTGAGAGGGAATGTAATAAGGTCTAAATTAGGTTTACTGTGCATGTATGTGATTGTGAATTAGGTTGATGAGCTGCAGGTACAGATAGCCACGTGGGGATGTAATGTTATGGTTATAACAGAGACCTAGCTCAAAAAAGGGCAGGATGGAGCATAAGGTTTTCAGGAAAGATGGTGAAGGAAAGAAAGAAAGAGGAGTGGCAGTATTGATCAAATAAAGTATTGCAGTGCTGGGGAGTCAAGGACAGAATTTATTTGGTTAGTGCTATTATGATTCCCATAGAGACAAATAACTTTTTTAAAAAGTATTCATTTCCCAGTGAGTGACCAAAAGAATCACAGTACAGGAGTTGAAATTTTAAAACTTTTACTGTAACAAACAAATTAAAATCAACTTAAACTGAACATTACTTAACAGGCAATTAATACACCAAACTGAAGAAAAAGTACTTCCCCTTTAACTAACTAACACAATCAAAGTACTTTATGCCAAACTCCCAGCAGATATGCAGCCTTGAAGATTCACTGTCAAGCTACTCCTGGATTTTCAGCAGGCTCCCATCTCCCTGCCATGTCAGGGCAAGTCTTTCGGTGTCCACTGAACATCGTTTCACAGTCTTATGATTATTCCAAAGCCAAGTTCCAGCAGCAAAACCCACTCCAATGACTCCTTGTTTCTGAAATCTCAACAATTCCCATGTCTATGAACAGAGAACCAGTTCTCACCAGCATCCTGCTTGGTGGCTAACACATGCAAAAAAGTCTTTTCTTCTGCTTTTCACAGCAACTGCTGGCTCCGTCTCCATCTTCATCTCTCTGTTCCTGTGTCTGTGTGTGTCCAGAAAACCAGCTCCCTCTCTTTTGTCTCAACATGTAAAATCTTGTCACTTGCTTTTCAATTAGTTTCAGTCTGGGCCTCTTTCCCTATGATAATCAGATCACATTGGCCTATCTCTGGGCAGAGTTTAGTAAGATCTAACATCTCCCCTATCCAGGCCACTATGCTTTAACTTAGGTTAAAAGAGACATTTTAAAACATAACTGTCTTTTAAAATCCCACATTTGTAACCCGTCAGCTGATGAATCAGTGTTCCTCCGTGTTAAACTCCAATTAGAAGAAGCACTGAGGGTTGGAATGGCACTGAATGTACTCTGGATGGGGACTTCAATGCCCATCACCAAAAGTGGTTTAATAGCACCACTACTGATTGAGCTGGTCGAGTTCTAAAGGACTTAGCTGCTAGACTGGGTCTGCGGCAGGTGGTGAGGGAACCAAGAGAATAAAACCTACTTGACTCTGTCCTCACCAATCTACCTGTCGCAGGTGCATCTATCCATGACAGTATTGGTAGGAGTGGCCACTGCACAGTCCTTGTTCTGACGAAGTCCCACCTTCACATTGCTAGCTGCTTCATGCTGTTACTGTACAGCAGCAACATAAGTGGTATTTTTCACCAACAGGATGCTGCCGTCAAACCAAAAAGACATTCTGCCAGTGTACAAATGAGTGCTGTGGTATATGAATTTCAATGCCGGTGTGATGCCAGGTGTGTAGGCTGTGGTGGATCATATCAAACAGCACGCTCCTTCCGCTGTTCGCAATCGGAAAAGTACTGACCTTACTCAACCAGCCCGTGCTTGCAAAACTCAGAACACAGGGCGGACTTTTGTAGTCCGGTTATGGAGGGGGCAGGGCCAGGAAAAGTGCTGAGCCATTCAAAACTCCACTGACTTCGGCGGGACCAGAAAATCCCGCCGGCAGAAGGGGCCATAAAATTCCACCCATAGTGCCCAACATTAGATGTGATACTGCGATAGAACGACACTTGCTAAACAATACTGATTGTGCTAAGAATTACACTAACAATCAATTGAAGATTGTCAGCTGGGCTTGCAGTGTGGCTCACTTATGTGTACTTGAAGCCACACGTATTCACATACAGGACCCTGTCCTTTGTGGACAGAAGGAGCATGTTCACACATTGTGCCTTTTTCAACTAAACAAAAGCTTGGGGGGACAGCCATTTCCTGGTTCATTCCCCAGGGCAATGCCTTGACCAATCAGAGCCCTATCGCCAACCAATCAGCTGCCTCTTTTCATATAGCATAATTTATTGTTCTCCTTTTCTTGCGAGTCTATCCTGATGAGTGCAAGACAGAAAGCTTTGGCAGCATGACTCTTCTTTCAGCGACACTAAGAAATAATATGGAATAAAAAGCTAGTATCAGTAATGGTGACTATGAAGCTATGGGATTGTCATAAAAACCAAGCTAGCCTTTAGGAAAGGAATCTGCCATCCTTATCCAATCTGGTCTATGATGGCAGATCCAAAGCAATATGCCCTCTGAAATGGCTCAGCAAGCCACTCAGTTGTCAAGAAGGTGGCACACCACCACCTTCTCAAGGGCAATAAGGGAAAGGTAATAAATGCAGGTCTTGCCAATGATACCCACATCCTATGAATGAATTAAAATTGTTTGAACAGAAACCCTAGGGCCTGAATTTTAGCCTCGGCAGGCACACACAGTCAGCGGGCCCAGGACCAGCCGGGAATCGGGCCCCTGCCAGCGGTCGGGTGGCTGGCTGGGCTGGCCAATTACGGCCTGCCCAGTGTGGAACACGTCTTCCTGATGGTCAGGTGCTGGGTCCAATGGTGACCTGGCGGGCAGTTTAAAAACAGCACAGGCAGCTCCTTCAAGGCTGCCAGGGAAGAACATACCTTCTGCGTGAAGACCGAAGCTATGGCCTCAATGGCGGCTGAAGACACCAGATTGGAGGGTAGGTTGGGTGGGCACTTGGCCCCGGTTTTCGGACGAGCACAGTCCTCCTGGAGGAGGTGGCTGCCAGGAGGGATACCCTCACCCCCAGAGACGGAAGGAGACCAACACACCAAACAAAAAGAGCTTGAGAGGAGGTGACAGTCCAGGTCAGCAGCCACGACATTGTGCGGTGCACATGGGTGCAGTGCCGCAAAAGGTTCAACGACCTGCTGCGCTCGGGAAGGGTGAATACCGTGCTGGCACGGATCAGTGTGGTGAAGTGTTAAGGTCTGGCCATCCCCCCATAGAGCTCAGGGGTGTTAGAGTCTGAGTGCCAATTGTCAACGACGCTGAAGCTGGCCAAGGAGGTGTGAGTACTGGCTGCTTGGACTGAGTGCCTTGTGGCTCGAGGGCCATGATTCGGATGTGCCCTGGGAGATGTTCCTCAGGTGGGATTGGCCAGGCTGCAATGGTGCTGCAGGTAGAGAGGGGGCTAGTCAATGCTCCTCTGTCCTTTCAGGAGAAGACGACCCATAACAACACTGAGAGGTTGGGGACAGGCAGAGGCTCCACAAACCTCCTAATCCTAACCAGATTCGAGCAGGATGCCTTGGAGCTGAAGAGGTGACACGCGCCTCGGTCAGTTGGCTGCAGAGAGGCTGGGGTGTCAGATGAAGGTAAGAGTGGAGTGCACAGAGGTGAGAGTTTCGGATGGTACAAACATTCTTGTTGGGATGGGATTCATTGATGGGAGCCTCAAAACTGGATTTCCCATTGATCATTGAAAGACAATGGCACCATGATGCAGATCTCCATTGTCTCACCAGGGTGCCTGGCATGCACAGTAACAGTGTGATGACTTTAACTAATGACATGTGGTTGTTCTCCCTTAGATTTGCCAGCACGCACTCAATCGCAGGACCCCAAAGAGCCACCGGGTTTCAGCTGCACCTGCGTCACTCCCGCCCTCCGAACCAGGCATCAGCAGAGATACCAGCACCTTGGTGGGTGTTAGATCATTGGCTAGAATGTCGGAGCGATGAGGGCACTTCACACTCACTTGAGGAGCAGGCGGGGGCAGAGAGTGCCCAGGGCGCCAGCAGTTGGGGGGGCTGCTGGAGATCAGGACGATGATGAGTTGAAAGCAGATAAAAAGCCTCTGGAGTGGTCCATCAGGTGGCAGATGCTGGATGTCCAGCAGGATTTGCGAGAGGATCTGGCAGAGATCCATGAGAGTATGTATGTCATAGTCTCTGTTGTGGAGTCCATGAGCAGCATTAACACTGCATTGACCTTCATGGCCAAGTGCACTGCCTCCTTCATTGAGAGAGTGGCAACTCTCATGGAGAGGCAGCTCCAGGGTCAGAATCAGGGCTTCCTGGGGTTGTGCTCAGAGCTGCAGGCCCTCACACAGGCAATGGCCTCAGGTGGTCAGTGCCAGTGTGGGAGATGGAAAAGGCACTCAGTATCCCAGCTAGGTGCCCGTCCATCAATGGTGAGCAGGGAGGTCCAGAGCGACCTCACGTTGGCGTATGAGCTGCTTGGCGTCTCTGCCGGCTCCTCTCAGGGCACTCTGGATGACGGCAATAGCTCCTCCGCCCCTCCGCCAGTGACTATGGCATCTGGTGAGGTTATGATGACTGGGGAGATGCCAGCTACGGCACTGGCTGCTACCTCCCAGGCAGGGCCAGCACAGGTTCCACTAGCCAGAGGACGACCGGCAAGGTCATCAAGGCCAACAAGACACCAGACTCAGCCGGTTGTCTCCAATGCTGCTGCCAGCGAGGACACCAAGAGATAGCACTCGCAAAGGTAAGTTTATCATGAGCACAAGAGGGACTGGTCACAGGTGATCTTCTGTTCTGTAATGTTTTGTTTATGTTTATTGGTCTGGTAATGAAGACCAGAGAAGGTTATGTTAATTTATTTGGATTGTGAAAAGTACAAAAATTTTGTTTTTGTCGTAATAGCCTGAGTTTGCTTCACCTTTGTATTTTTTTGGTGCAGGGTAGGCCAGTGTGTAATGCTGGATGTGAGTAGCTCTAAACAGGCACTGTGTGGACTTTAGGTTCAAATGAAAGGATTAGGCGGCAGCCCCGGCAATGAGGTGGAAGCAGATCTTCAGCAGCCTAGCTGAAGCATTGGATCAAGGTATTCCTGGTTTCCCTGCCTCCCTGAAGGATACAGAGGTCTGCCTCCACACCCTCAGCATTCTCTTCACCATGGTCCTCTTCTGACTCACTACTGGATTCATCCTCTGTGGCCTATGGAGCTGCTTCAAGATCCTCTTCCTCCAGTGGGTCCCCTCTTGCCAATGCCAGATTGTGGAGAGTGCAGCCTGCAACCACTATCAGTGACACCAGCTCTGGGGGGTAGTGTAGTGCACCCCTGAACAGTCCAGGCATCGGAAGCGCATCTTTGGAAGACCTATGGTCCTCCCTATCACCACCCTTGTGGAGGCATGATTCCTATTATAACGCTGCTCTGTCTCTGGGAGTGTCTGAGGACGTAAGTGTCAGGGGAGCTGCCAGGGTACCTTGCACAGACTTGCAGAATCTGCATCCTGTGGTCACTCACTATCTGCACGTTCAAGGAGTGGAAGCCCTTCTTGTTGACGAAGGCGCCCGGTTGACCCGCTGGCGCCTTGAAGGCCACAAGTGTGCAGTCGATTACACCCTGAATGCGGGGAAACCCAGCAATCTCTGCAAACCCTCTGGCTTGCTCAGCCTGACTGCCACATCCATACGTAAATGAATAAAGGTCATTACCCACCTGAACTGAGCTTCTGTCACCTGCTTAATGCAACTATGGACAGCTGATTGGGACACTCCACACAGATCCCCCACTGACCCCTGGAAAGAGCCGGAGGAAAAGAAGTTGAGGGCCGCTGTGACCTTCAGAGCCACTGGCATGGGGTGTCCGCCCACACAGTTGGAGCTGATCTCAGGTCCAATCATCTGACAGATGGAGGTCACTGTCTCCCTTGTGAGGCAGATCCTCCTTCGGCATTGCATCTCAGACATATTGAGGTAGCTGCATCACCGCCTGTAAACCCTGGCAGCAGGATAGTGGCATCTTCTGCGGCCCCTTCCGCCTTGGACTACCTATTGGCCCTGCGCCCTTGTGCCTGCACCTCTCCTCCCACAGGTCTCTCCCCTGGAAGCTGCACTGGGACACCCGGCCTCCTCTCCCTTCTGCTCCCCCCTTCCTCCTCAGAGGAGGTGCCTCCAGTGGAGACCACAATCCCCATTACCAGGGTAACAGAATGCCATTTGATACCTGGAAGGGCCCGCACGGTTAAAATCCTCTGGGGGCCTTGAGACACCAATGAGTCCTGAAATGCAGCCTAGAGGTGCTAAGAACTGAGGTGAAGCTGTCAAGTTAAAATAAGCAACCAGCAGCAAACTATCTCCTAGACTCCTCATTGCTCACGCTGGCAATGCTGCTGACCCTTTTTATCCCGCCCTTGGATGAGGTTTTGCAAAATGTGGGCTGCCCGCCTGCCCATTTTGCCCATGGGATGAGCACAAAATCACACGGGCAATGTAAAATCGAGACCAATTGCGTTTTTTGTGGCCTTCTAATTGATGGTGGGTGCGGCTCTGACACCGGAGCATGCCCGCCAACTTGAAGATTGCGCGTTCAGGATGACAGCGGGACCATCGCCCGACGTCTTCTCGCGCTATTTTACGCCCAATTGCGTCAGTGCCTGCCTAACCATGAGGTACAAAATTCTGCACTATAAATGGGCATGGGTTTTTCAGAAGTCTGAAATGCAGACTCTTAAAAATGGCTTGAAGATGACTGATCTCCCTGTGTGGCAACATCAGACTAACCAGGTACCTCATGGACAGGGTAATTATTTGTCTGTGAGCGTAGGCAGGTTTGGAGACTGTGGGAAGTATTGTGTCCAACGTGCTTCTGACCTCACCTACAGAAGTAGTCACTGGATAATGCGCAGGTCAAAATAAGGGGTTGATTTTTCATCCTCCTGATCCGAATGTGACATTCTAACTATTGTGACCAAGTAACGAGGTGCACTCATGTACTAATCTATGTAGCTGATTATCATGAGGCAACACACTTATCCAGTACAAAAACAGAATTACCTGGAAAAACTCAGCAGGTCTGGCAGCATCGGCGGAGAAGAAAAGAGTTGACGTTTCGAGTCCTCGTGACCCTTCGACAGAACTTGAGTTCGAGCCCAAGAAAGAGTTGAAATACAAGCTGGTTTAAGGTGTGTGTGTGTGTGTGTGTGTGTGTGTTGGGGGGGGGCCGGAGAGAGAGAGAGAGAGAGAAGTGGAGGGTGGGGGGGTGTGGTTGTAGGGACAAACAAGCAGTGATAGAAGCAGATCATCAAAAGATGTCAACAACAATCTTTTGACATCTTTTGATGATCTGCTTCTATCACTGCTTGTTTGTCCCTACAACCACACCAACCCCCTCCACTTCTCTCTCTCCCCACCCCCCCGACTTCTCTCTCTCCACCCCCCCCCCCCCACACACACACACACACACACACACCTTAAACCAGCTTATATTTCAACTCTTTCTTGGACTCGCACTCAAGTTCTGTCGAAGGGTCATGAGGACTCAAAACGTCAACTCTTTTCTTCTCCGCCGATGCTGCCAGACCTGCTGAGTTTTTCCAGGTAATTCTGTTTTTGTTTTGGATTTCCAGCATCTGCAGTTTTTTTGTTTTTAACACTTATCCAGTAAATAGCTTGTATTGTCATAAGCTCAAGGCAGCATCTATAATGTAACCAACAACAATTTACATTTATGTAGTGCATCTATCTGTATAGTGTGCTTCACAGGAGCATTATGGAACAAGATTTGACACTGAACAGCTTAAAGAGACATTAGATCAAAAGCGTGGACCCAAGAGGTAGGTCTTGAGGCATATCTTAAAGGAGGAGGAGAGACGGGGTAGAGAGAGACTCATTAGGTCAGAGCAAAGATGATTCAAAGCCATATTGGGCCCGAAACCAGGAGGCTGCAGAGACAGGTCAGGTTAGAGAAGCTGTGTTAGGCCATTAGGAGAGTGAGTGGAAGTGCTGAGTGGAGTTGAGGCTCTAACACAAGGTACACAACAGTGCCAAAACATAATTTGCAGGTGAGAACATGGGGATCAGAACTTTACGGCTGCTTCCTCTCTTATTGTCTGGGAGCTGAATGATCCCTTTTCATGTCTAAACTCAACATCCAATCAATCATTCATCCAGACACCAAGCCTTTTTTTAAATTAATAAAACACTCCTGGGCTTAGTGGAGAGAACGGGCTCATTTCAGCAAAAGCCAAACACCCAAAAAGGCATAGTCAGTGTCAAAAGCAAAATACTGCGGATGCTGGAAATCTGAAACAAAAACTAAAATAGCTGGAAAAACTCAGCAGGTCTGGCAGCATCTGCGGAGAGGAATACAATTAACGTTTCGAGTCCGTATGACTCTTCATCAGAACTAAGGAAATAGAGAAATGAGGTGAAATATAAGCTGGTAGAGGGGAGTGGGACAGGTAGAGCTGGATAGAGGGCCAGTGATAAGTGGAGACAAAGAAGAGATTGGCAAAGATGTCATAGACAAAAGGACAAAGGGGTGTTGACGGTGGTGATATTATCTAAGGAATGTGCTAACGGGGACATTAAGGGTAGCAAGCAGGACCTGCAAGAGGCAGATGGCTCTAGTGGGGGTAGGAGTAGGGATCGAAATGGGCTGAAAGGTGGAAATAAAACAATAGATCGAAATAAATTTAAAAATAGATGAGAAAAGAAAAATTTTTTTTTTAACAATTATAAATTATTGGAAAACGGGGGAGCGGAAAGGGGGTGGGGATGGAGGAGAGAGTTCATGATCTGAAGTTGTTGAATTCAATATTCAGTCCAGAAGGCTGTAAAGTGCCTGGTCGGAAGATGAGGTGCTGTTCCTCCAGTTTGCGTTGACCTTCACTGGAACATTGCAGCAGGCCAAGGACGGACATGTGGGCATGAGAGCAGGGTGGTGTGTTGAAATGGCAAGTGACAGGAAGGTCTGGGTCGTGCTTGCGGACAGACCGAAGGTGTTCCACAAAGTGGTCACCCAGTCTGTGTTTGGTCTCTCCAATGTAGAGTAGACTGCATTGGGAGCAGAGAATGCAGTAGACTAAACTGAGGGAAGTGCAAGTGAAGTGCTGCTTCACTTGAAAGGAGTGTTTGGGCCCTTGGATGGTGAGCAGGGGGGAAGAAAAGGGGCAGGTGTTGCACCTTCTGAGGTTGCATGAGAAGGTGCCATGGGAGGGGGTTGAGGTGTAGGTGGTGATGGAGGAGTGGATCAGGGTGTCCCGGTGGGACTGATCCCTGTGGAAAGCTGCGGGGGTGGGGGGGGGGGGGGGGTGAAGGAAAGATGTGTCATCATGCTGGAGTTGGCGGAAATGGCAGAGGATGATCCTTTGAATGCGGAGGCTGGTGGGATGATAAGTGAGGACAAGGGGGACCCTATCATGGTTCTGGGAGGGAGAGGAAGGTGTGAGGGGGGATGCGCGGGAGATGGGCCGGACATGGTTGAAGGCCCTGTCAACCACCGTGGGTGGAAAACCTCGTTTAAGGAAGAAGGAAGACATGTCAGAGGAACTGTTTTGGAAAGTAGCATCATCAGAACAGATGCAATGGAGGCGAAGGAGCTGAGAGAATGGGATAGAGTCCTTACAGGAAACAGGGTGTGAGGAGCTGTAGTCAAGGTAGTTGTGGGAGTCGGTAGGCTTGTAATGAATATTGGTGGACAGTCTATCACCAGAAATTGAGACTGAGAGGTCAAGGAAGGGAAGGGAAGTGTCAGTGATGGACCATGTGAAAATGATGGGGGGGTGGAAATTGGAAGCAAAATTGATAAATTTTTCCAGATCCAGACGAGAGCATGAAGCAGTACCAAAGCAGTCATCGATGTACCGGAGAAAGAGTTGTGGGAGTGGGCCAGAGTAGGACTGGAACAAGGAATGTTCCACATACCCCATAAAGAGACAGGCATAACTGGGGCCCATGCGGGTACCCATAGCCACACCTTTTATTTGGAGGAAGTGAGAGGAGTTTAAGGAGAAATTGTTCAGAGAAAGAACAAGTTCAGCCAGACGGAGCAGAGTAGTGGTGGATGGGGATTGTTCGGGCCTCTGTTCGAGGAAGAAGCAGAGCCCTCAGATCATCCCAGTGGGGGATGGAGGTGTAGAGGGATTGGATGTCCTTGGTGAAGAGGAAGCGGTTGGGGCTAGGGAACTGGAAATTGTTGATATGATGTAGGAATCGTGGATGTAGGTGGGAAGAGACTGGACAAGGGGAGAGAGAATGGAGTCAAGATAGCGAGAAATGAGTTCCGTGGGGCAGGAACAGGCTGACATGATCGGTCTGCCGGGACAGTCCTGTTTGTGGATTTTGGGTAGGAGGTAGAAGTGGGCCGACCGAGGCTGAGAAACTATGAGGTTGGAAGCTGTGGAGGGAAGATCTCCAGAGGAGATGAGGTCAGTGATAGTCCTGGAAACAATGGCTTGATGTTCAATGGTGGGGTCATGGTCCAGGGGGAGGTAGGAGGAAGTGTCTGCAAGTTGACGCTCAGCCTCTGCGAGGTAGGGGTCAATACTGGTGCCAATGCTGAATCACCTGATTTGAATGAAGTGCTATGGACTGTAATATAATGACAATGGATTTATTTCATTGTTTTAGCAGACTCCACTATTGTTTTATGAAATGTGCATGAAGAATTGCTGGCCCCTGCTTTACCTGGTATTTGACACTGCGTGCTAATTATCCCAGCTTGCTTGCTTCTCTCACTCTCTGATTAGGTTTCAGTCAACTGCTGTGTTTAATCTTGGATTTAACAGCCTCCAAATTTGCAGAAATGAAGAGCCAAAATGACACCTTAATCATTGAAACTGCTCCTCTCTCAGTAATTTCTAACACATGATATCTATTAACAGAATGTTAATTTTGTGGCATGAATGTTCCTGAGTCACCGATCCTTTCTATTGCAACATTTGCAAAAGGGACAAGATATCTGCCGGTGCTTGATCAATACATGGAACACTCAGATGCTCTGGTCAATAGCAGGAGACTTTTAGGGAACTAAAATAGTCTACATTACTTTTTTTAAATTATGAGCTCATTTCCCAAGATGAGGATTTCCTTTTTCAAGTATTCAGCTGAAAGCACATGATCTTCGATCGGACTTTTAGTTATCCACGGGGAAATGACTAAATGAGCAACATCTTGGTTTTCCATCTCATTGGCACTCTGAGAATGACAATGCTAGCTGTTCTTTTCCGGATTTGCAATAGAAAGTGAGCTCAGGCAGTACAATTACACAATCAAGCCATTTATTTGAAAGCAAGAGAATAATCATTGGGTACCATGACCTCAGAAGGGGAATTGATACTTCAAGACAGCAGCTCGGAAAATGTTGGGAAACTCTCTGATTTTCATCTACTTTTATTTGCGAACGGATATGCTCCAGGTCTATAAAAATAGTCACTCACTGTGTGGTTGGAAATTGCATAAACTAACATTTTATTCATCATGTTGTGAAGTGAAGAGCAGTTAGAATGCCCCCTTAGTTAGTTGGTAGGCTTAAGTCAGGGATCAAAGACATGGACTTGATTGGCTGAATGGCCCCTTCTGTGCTGTAATGTCCCTATGGGCAGCAAGGGCCCCAACGGTGGGCCAGATAGCTGAGGCAACACAGCCTTTGTGGTTTCCAGGACCCCCGGTGGCATTTTGGGCCCATCTGGCAACTAATTAGCTGCCGTCCATGTACCCATCCACGTAAAAGACAAAATCCCACCACCATTCCCTCCCTAACAGCACTGTGGGTATACCTGTGCGACATGGACTGCAGCCGTTCAAGAAGGCGGCTCACCACCACCTTCTCAAGGGCAATTAGGGATGGGCAATAAATCCTGGCCTACCAGCACATCCCATGAACAAATAAATAAATAAATAACCCTGGTTAATTGGAGGGTTGGCAACTCTTGGCAGCTCCACTGGGAGTGGCAGCTACTGCTGGGATGGGGCAAGTCTAATAGGACAGGTGCCCACCTGTAGTGATTGAAGGTATAGCTTTTCCTACTGCCTATTGGGGTCACATGATTGTTCTTAATGAATGAGCCCTAAGCGCGGGTAATCCAGGGGGGGACGGTGCAGAGCTTTCTAGTCATGGACCTGGTTCAAGCGTGTAGCTCCAAAAAGAGCTCTGTAATAAAGTTATCTGTTTCAAGTAGAAACCTATCTGGTACATCAAGTCATTACATTTGGCGACGAGGGTAAAATAGCTCCACAGACTCTTAAAAATAGCTCTCAAGCTATGCCTCGCTTTGTGAATGTGAGCACATCAGTTCTTAAGGAAAAAGGAATCCTACAGTGAATAACTCATCCCCTGACTCCCCAAAGCCTGTCCACCATCTACCAGGCACAAGTCAGGAGTGTGATGGAATACTCCTCACTTGCCTGGGTGAGTGCAGCTCCCACAACACTCAAGAAGCTTGACACCGTCCGGGACAAAGCAGCCCGCTTGATTGGCACCACATCCATAAATACTCACTCCCTCCAATACTGACACACAGTAGCTGCAGTGTGTACCATCTACAAGATGCACAGAAATTCTCCAAGGCTCCTTAGGCAGCACCTTCCAAACCCATCTAGAAGGATAAGGGCAGGAGATGTATGGGAACACCACCACCTGGAAGTTCCCCTCCAAGCCACTCACCATCCTGACTTGGAAATATATCGCGGTTCCTTCACTGTTGTTAGGCCAAAATCCTGGAACTCCCTTCCTAACAGCACTGTGGGTGTACCTACACCACTTGGACTGCAGCGGTTCAGGAAGGCAGCTCACCACCACCTTCTCAAGGGAAATTAGGGATGGGCAATAAATGCTGGCCTAGCCAGAGAAGCCCACATCCCTTGAACGAATTTTTAGTCATGCCACTCTTTGGCAAAATCGACCCTTATGATGCGTCTATGGAAGCCTGGAGCCAGTACACAGAGTGCCTTGGTTTTTATTTCATGACGAATGGAATAACCACGGAGGAGAAGCAGGAAGCAATTCGTTTTTAAGTGTCTGTGGTAGCAAGACATATGCCCTCATCCGCAGTCTGATGGCTCCGATTACACCCAATTCGAAATCTTTGAACGAACTGGTAGGCCTCGTGAAGACGGAATTTTTAGACGAAGCCATCAGTATTAATTCAGAGGTTTAAGTTTAACTCCTGAGTAAGGGATTCGGGGGAGTCCATCACAACCTACATAACGAAGTTGAAGTAGTTGACTGAGCATTGTGGCTCCAGAGACACACTCGATGACATGTTGCAGGATGGCTTCGTTTGTTGCGGTCATGACGACGCCATTGAGCATCGTTCACACACAGAAGTTAACATCAGTTTGGGGCGTGCCATGGAGGTGATGCTGGCCACAGAAAATGCTGTGAGGGACTCGCAGGCTTTACAGAGTGTGTAACATGGTGCCCTTCTTCAATTGGGGCAGGAACCTACCACTGGGCGTGGCGCAAAAACCAGAGACACAGCAGCGAAGCGAGAGACAGTCTCTACCACTCGAAAAATGAAAAGACCTAGTGGAAACATTTCAGCAGCGACTCCGAAGTTAATCTGTTACAGATGTGGGGGTGATCACGTACTGGACACCTGAAGATCCAAGGAGGCAGAATGCCATTACTGCCACAAGAAAGGGCACGTAATAAAGCAATGCAGGGCGAAATCGAGACAGCCCATCAGACAGCAGATCAAAATGTTTGAAGTGAATAATATAACAGAAGCTGAAGCTGCTGATACTGATAGCTATTCCCTGCACAATGTCACAGCAGTAAAAACTGAACCAATAACTGTCACCATTCAAGTGAATGGGAAGCCACCAATAATGGAGGTAGATACGGGAGCCTCAACCACAGTGGTGGGAAAGCATACATTTAATCACCTAAATGAAGGTACTCAGCCACTGAATTTGGAGCAAACCATGGCTCAATTGAAGACATACACTGGAGAGTCCATACAAGTAAAGGGCATCGCCACAGTACCTATGTCCTATAAGCCACAGACAGGTGAAGAAGACTAGTCTTCTGGGCTGAGACTAGTTACAAAAAATTAAGTTCAACTGGTCTGAAATATCTCAGGTGAGAACAGCAGGAGCTCCTGAGCTGTTAAGGAAATACAACAGTGTATTTCATGATGAGTTGGGAAAGTTAAAAGGCTTGCAAGCAAAAATATATGTAGATTCAGAGGTAATACTCCAGTTTTTGAAGGCCAGACCTGTGCCTTATGCCCTAAAGGAGAAGCTGGGTGCAGAATTTTGTCGCTTAGAGAAGCTAGGCATCATCCAGCCAGTCCAATTTTCAGAATGAGCAGCACCCATAGACCCTGTGGTGAAACTAGATCAAACCATTCAAATTAGCCGTGAACAAGACAGCTAAACTAGAAAATATCCTATCCCAAGGATAGACAACTTGTATGCAAAGCTAGCTGGAGTCAAACCCTAGACGAAACTGGACATGAGCCATACATACCAACAGTTAAAGCTGGACAGCACATCTAGGGGGTGCGTAACCATCAATACGCACACGGGCCTGTATCAATTTTTTTTTAAATTCATTCACGGGATGTGGGCTTCGCAGGTTGGGCCAGCATATATTGCCTATCCCTAGTTGCCCTTGAGAAGGTGGTGTTGAACTGCCTTCTTGAACCACTGCAGTCCATGTGGTGTAGGTACACCAACAGTGCTGTTAGGAAGTGAGTTCCAGGATTTTGACCCAGCCACAGTGAAGAAACGGCGATAAATTTCCAAGTCAGGATGGGGACTGACTTGGAGGGGAATTTCCAGGTGGTGGTGTTCCCATCTAGCTGCTGCCCTTGTCCTTCTATATGGTAGTGGTCATGGATTTGGAAGGTGCTGTCAAAGCAGCCGTAGTGAATTCCTGCAGTGCATCTTGTAGATGGTATACACTGCTGCTACTGTGTGTCTGTGGTGGAGGGAGTGAATGTTTGTGGATGGTGTGCCAATCAAGTGGGCTGCTTTGTCCTGGATGGTGTCAAGCTTCTTGAGTGTTGTTGGAGCTGCACTCATCCAGGCAAGTGGGGAGTATTCCATCGCATTCCTGACTTGTGCCTCGTAGGTGGAGGGAAGGCTTTGGGGAGTCAGGAAGTGGGTTACTCATCGCACGCTTCCTAGCCTCTGACCTGGTCTTGTAGCCACAGCATTCATATGGCTAGTCCAGTTCAGTTTCTGGTCAATGGTAACCCCCCAGAATGTTAATTGTGGGGGATTCAGTGATGGTAATGCTACTGCATGTCAAAAGGTACAGGGTAGATTCTTTCTTATATGAGAGGGTCATTGCCTGGCACCTGTGTGGTGCAAATGTTACTTGCCACTTTCGAGCCCAAGCCTGGATATTGTCCAGATCTTGCTGCATTTGGACATGGACTGCTTCAGTATCTGAGGAGCCGCGAATGGTGCTGAACACTGTGCAATCATCAGCGAATATCCTCACTTCTGACCTTATGATGGAAGGAAGGTCGTTGATAAAGCAGCTGAAGATAGTTGGGCTGAGGCCACTACCCTGAGGAACTCCTGCAGTGATGTCCTGGAGCTGAGATGACTGATCTCCAACAACCACAACCATCTTTCTTTGTGCTAGGTATGACTCCAACCAGTGGAGAATTTCCCCCCTGATTCCCATTGACTCCAGTTTTGATAGGGTTCCTTGATGCCACACTCAGTCAAATGCTGCCTTGATGTCAAGGGCAGCCATTCTCACCTCACCTCGGGAGTTCAGCTCTTTGGTCCATGTTGGAACCAAGGCTCTAATGAGGTCAGGAGCTGAGTGGCCCTGGCGGAACCCAAACTGGGTGTCAGTGAGCAGGTTGTTGCTAAGCAAGTGCTGCTTGATAGCACTGTTGATGACCCCTTCCATTACTTTACTGATGATCAAGAGTGGACTGATAGGGCGGTAATTGGCTGGGTTGGATTTGTCCTGTTTTTTGTGTACAGGACATACCTGGGCAATTTTCCACATAGCCGGGTAGATGCCAGTCTTGTAGCTGTACTGGAACAGGTTGGCTAGGGACGTGGCAATTTCTGGAGCAAGTCTTCAGTGTCATTGCTGGAATATTGTCAGGGCCCAGAGCCTTTGCAGTATCCAGTGCCTTCAGCTGTTTCATGATATCACATGATATCACAATTGAATTGGCTGAAGACTGGCATCTAAGATGCTGGGGACCTCCGGAGGAGGCTGAGATGGATCATCCACTCGGCACTTCTGGCTGAAGATTGTTGCAAATGCTTCAGCCTTATCTTTTGCATTGATGTGATGCATTCCTCCATCATTGAGGATGGGGGTATTTGTGGAGCCTCCTCCTCTAGTGAGTTGTTTAATTGTCCACCACCATTCATGACTGGATGTGACAGGACTGCAGAGCTTAGATCTGATCCGTTAGTTGTGGGATCGCTTAGCCCTGTCTATCACTTGATGCTTATGCTGTTTAGCATGCAAGTAGTCCTGTGTTATAGCTTCACCAGGTTGACACTTCATTTTTAGGTATGCCTGGTGCTGCTCCTGGCATGCCCTCCTGCACTCTTCATTGAACCAGGGTTGATCCCTTGGCTTGATGGTAATGGTAGAGTGGGGGATATGCCGGGCCATGAGGTTACAGTTTGTGTTGGAGTACAATTCTGCTGCTGCTGATGGCCCACAGCACCTCATGGAAGCCCAGTCTTGAGTTACCAGATCTGTTTGAAATCTACACCATTTAGCACAGTGGTAGTGCCACACAACACGATGGAGGGTATCCTTGATGTGAAGGTGGGACTTCGTCTCCACAACGACTGTGCGATGGTCACTCCTACTGATACTGTTGTGGACAGATGCATCTGTGGCAGGCAGATTGGTGAGGATGAGGTTAAGTATGCTTTGCCCTCTTGTTGGTTCCCTCACAACTTGCCACAGACCCAGTGCAGGAGCTATGTCCTTTCGGACTCGGCCAGCTTGGTCATTAGTGGTGCTACCGAGCCACTCTTGGTGATGGACATTGAAGTCCCCACCCAGAGTACATTCTGTGCCCTTGTCATCCTCAGTGCTTCCTCCAAGTGGTTTTCAACATGGAGGAGCACTGCTTCATCAGCTGAGGGAGGGCGATGTGTGGTAATCAGCAGGAGGTTTCCTTTCCCATGTTTGACCTGATGCCATGAGAATCATGGGGTCTGGAGTTGATGTTGAGGACTCCCAGGGCAACTCACTCCCAACTGTATACCACTGTGCCGCCACCTGTACTGGGCCTGTCCTATTGGTGGGACAGGACATACCCAGGGATGGTGATGGTGGTATCTGGGAAATTATCTGTAAAGTATGATTCTGTGAGGATGACTATGTCAGGCTGTAGCTTGACTAGTCTGTGAGACAGCTCTCCCAATTCTGACACTGGGCCCCAGGTATTAGTAAGAAGGACTTTGCAGGGTCGACAGGGCTGAGTTGCCGTTGTCATTTCTGGTGCCTCGGTTGATGCCAGGTGGTCCGTCCAGTTTCATTCCTTTTTTGTGACCTTGTAGCATTTTGTTACAACTGAGTGGCTTGCTAGGCCATTTCAGAGGGCAGTTAAGAGTCAACCACATTGCTGTGGGTCTGGAGTCACATGTAGGCCAGACCAGGTAAGGCCGACAGATTTTCTTCCCTAGAGGACATTAGTGAACCAGATGGGTTTTTACAACAATTGACAATGGTTCCTTGGTTATTGTTAGACTTTTTTTAATTCCAGATTTTTATTGAATTCAAATTCCAGCACCTGCCGTGGCAGATTCAAACCCGGGTCCCCAGAGCATTACCCTGGGTCTCTGGATTACTAGTCCAGACGTAAAACACGCCTACCCTTCCAAAGGACCACAGAGAGTCTTTTGCAAGGACTTCCCCGAGGAGTAGTATACCTGGATGACATCCTGATCACAGGGTCAACGGAAGCTGAACATCTGGCCAACCTGGAAGAGGTTTTAAGATGATTTTTGGAAGCTGGTGCATGATTGAAGAAAGAGAAATGTACATTCCAAGCGACAGAAGTCACTTACTTGGGTCATCGAGTGGATGCCAAGGGGTTGCCAGGAGAGGAGAAAGTCAGGGCAATCAAAGAGGTGCCCTATCCTACCAACATCACAGACCTCAAGGGCAGAATTTTGCCCTTGGTGGGCGTGTGGGCCCCATCGGCTCGGCGGCGGGCAGAAAGCCGATCCCTACCGCCGAAACGGGGCCCGCCGCCATTTTGAGTGGGTGGGCCAATTAAGGCCCACCCAGCGGCTTGCCTGACAGGAAGTGCTATGTGCTTCCTATGCAGGGGGGAGGGAATCCCCAGCAGTGAAAGTGCGTGCACTGCTCCCTGAGACTAAGTGCTGTCTCAGGGACATTAGTGACAGTCTAAAAAACTTAAAAAATAGTGAAATAAAATATTATTAACATGTCCCCCTCATGTGACAATGTTACACGAGATGGGACATGTTAATAAACATAACATTACATTTATTAAAGTGTTTAAAAAGGAACATGAAACCTCATCCTGACGGTGGATGAGGTTTCATGTATTATCAGAAGCCCGCTGGGGCTCCTGGCCTGCCCGCCAGCCTTAAGGTTGGGTGGGCAGGGCCTTTAATTACTTTAAGTACCCTGTCAATTGCCTCAGGTTGGCGGGTGAACAGCTAATTTTACTGTCCGCCTGCCTTCCTGAAAATTTAAAGGGACCGGGATGATGTTGGGGGTTCCTCCTGATGTCATCCCATGTCATTTTCCCATCGGCGAGCGGGCCCCGCCCCCAAATCGCCAACGGGAAAATTCAGGCCCAAGTCTTTTTTGGTCATGATAAATTACTATAGTCGCTTCTTGCCAAACTTGTCAACAGTGCTGGTATTTGTTATTGAAAAAGAATCATCATTGGTCATGGAATTCACAACAAGGAGCCTTTGTGAAAGTTAAGGAGCTATTACATTCATCATGTCTATTGGTACATTATGACCCATCAAAAGAATTAATATTAACCTGTGACTCATCTCCTTATGGTGTGGGAGCTGTGTCATCACACAAGATGGAAGATGGTTCCGAAAGGCCAACTGGCTATGTCTCCAGAACCCTCTCTGCAGCTGAGAGGGGTTATTCACAACTTGAAAAGGAAGGTTTATCAGTAATATCTGGAGTGAAGGAATTCCACCAGTATCTGCATGGATGACATTTCACCATTGTGTCAGACCATAAACCATTAGTGGGTTTATTCAGTGAGGATAAAGCCATTCTGCCAGTAGCCTCAGCAAGAATTCAATATTGGGCTTTGATATTATCTGCATATGTGTGTACTGTTATGCACCGTCCTGGCTTGGGTACTGCAAATGTGAACATAGTCAGTCGTCTCCCATTACCAGATAGCATTGTACATGCTTCAATGCCACAAGACGTTGTGCTTATGCTGAATTTCTTGGACTCTTCGCCTGTGTGTGTGAAGCAAATAGGAGTTGGGCGAAGAGGTCATTTTGAAATGCAGATTGAAGGTATAGCTTTTCCTACTGCCTATGAGGGACCACATGATTGTTCTTGGCGAATGAGCCCTGAGCGTGAGTAATCTGTGGGGCAGAGCTTTCTAGTCGTGGACCTGGTTCAAGGGCTTGAAAAAGAGTTCTGTAATAAAGTTATCCGTTTCAAGTAGAAACCTGTCCAGTGCATCAAGTCATCACACCACCCCACCACCTTCTCTCCCACTCCCAAGCTCACAGCGGGTGACCGGGTACCAAAATCGGCAGCTCACTCACCATATTCAAACAAGCAATCAAGGGTTGACCCTTAGGCTTGTTACCAAGACCCTGAAAATACGCTGTCCTCACCATAAAATGTTTGGCGTGGGCAGCTGGGCAGGAGGGGGCAGCTAGATTTTTTTTGAAGTTCTAAGGGCAAGGAAGCGGGCAGGGATTGCTCTTCGAGGGCTGCGCTTTGCCAAACCTGGGGTGGACGCCCAAAAATTGAACCCTCACTTCCTTCCTATCCAGCAACAGCATTAAACCCACCCGACCTTTCTCCCCTCCCTGACCTACCCAAACCCTCCCGGCCCAAAACCTACCTGCTGCTGGGATCCATGGGTCTTCTTCCTTTTTCTCCCACAGCCCCGGAACCTGCCACTGACGTGCTCTTGGTGCTGCCCGGACAAATGGAGCTGCCAGCCAATCTGATTGGCTGGCAGCTCCAGAGGGCGGGACTTGCTCCCCAGTGAGGGGCGGAGGTCCCACTTGGTCCTTGTTTAGCCGTCCTGCAGGGCATTAAGGGAGAAGGGGATTGCTGCCGTCCGCCCACTCATGTTACTCAGCCCACAGCTTTTAACTGCTCTGCATTAGGGTTAATGTAGCTGTCCAAAACTATACAGGACAGCAGAACTTGCCTTCCTGGTGAATTAGAAAGAATAACTGTCTCATGAATTGCATGTAAAGATGGTCTAAATATAACTAGCTTTCAGACAAACATGAAACAATGGGCTGAATTTTACACACTACACACAGGTAGGAAAGCAGGCAGGTGCTCCTGTAAATTAGTGCACTGTGCTATCAATGGCATCCCAGCTCCCGCTGTGATTTTACAAGTGGCAAGGGAAGTGTTGGGTGGGTCATCCACCCATGGTCCAATTGAGTTCCTCAACTGGACAATTCACACATGGCATCGTCGCTCTGATTTAATGGGCAGTGGGAGAGGCTGGGACTCAATGTGCAACCTGGTAGCTCTAACCCTACAGGCTGCTAGCTAGTTAAAGGGAGGAAGGGGTACCTCTTGCAGGGCCAACATTGCCAATTGGAGGCCCCTCCCCACAGTGCTGCTTTCCAATGTCCACCCTAGCCCTGTCTGAAATGCCCCCCAAACCCCCTCACTGGGGCCTGTCAGCCTGGCCCAGCGAGATCCTGAACATACTGCATCCGTCTCTCAATCTTGATCATCAATGGATTGATTCTCAATCCATCCCTTGGCCTACCTGCAGTACTGGCAGTGGCCACCGCTCCTGCTGGCACTGCTGGTGCGCAGAAATGCCAGCCTCTGATTGGCTGGTAGCTTTATGGGCCTGAGACAGACGGAAATTCTGCCTCACGCTAATTAAAGGGCTATTGTCTGAAAACGTAAAGTGCGTGAGCCGGCTAAGTGGGGGTGACATTTAAGCTGGGGTGCAGGGAGATCACTCTCAGCATATGATCCAGCCCAAAGTCACTGTGAACTCACTCAAAACCAATTCACTTACAGGAGTTAAATTCGGGCCCTGCTTAGTCCCACCCTGAAATGAATTGGAATCCCAATCTTGATGAACGTTGCTTTTCTAGCCGGATTGATTGCTTGTTTCAAGGTGGTCATTGCCTGAACCGCTCAGTGGCAGCCATCGCTGGGTGAACTATGGTGATGTGAGCCTAGAAAATGGATCAATTACCAACCAAAACTGGTGAGCAAGCAGGCCACGTGATATTGGTTTTCTTGCATCATCAGGATGTTATCAAAGTGCAAAGGATGCCAATTGCCCCCGAAGACCCAGTGAGTCAGGTATTAGGAAACCGAGATTGGGGATTGGAGATGAGCAGTGATCCACAGCAACTTCCTATTTTAATGTTCTCCTTCTGGCTCCACATCCTGGCAAGTAAGAATTTGCTACTGACCATTTTGGTGCTTGCTTAAACATGAATGATTAGAATGGCCTGAAATAGGCTTTAGGCCCCAGATTTGCATTAACAATGGACCTAACACTTGTTTCAAGCAGGCGCAGCAGACAACTGCAGGACTCCCTAACCAATACGGTATGAGGTGCATAGCCATCACAGAATGAACATTGCACGCCATATTAGAGCATTCAGCGCCTGTTTCTTGTCTTAAAAACAGATGCTGCCCAATCCAAACCATGTCCAAGGTTTTCCAACTGAGGACCCCCCCCCACCCCCACTAGAGTTTGAAGAGGGGAATGGAACAAGGGAGAAAAGTGCAAAAAGCTGTTAAAACTTGCCAACCTGGTTGAAACAAATTTCTTCAAAAGGATTGAACAAACCTTTCCCTTCTTCAGGGCAGTGTAGACATCTTTGTACTGCTGGTACTTCTCTAGTTCCGCTTTCACCAAGACCTGTCGGATGTGCATCACTTCCTCCACAGTCAGTGCCAGACACTCCACAGGGTAACAGAACTCCTCCTGTAACACAATGACCACATTAGGTGCTAACCATTCGCAGTTTCCTTTGAAATTCCAGTATCCAGTTAGTACATTAATTCGTATTTATTTGGGGGTGGGGAGAAAAAAATCATCCAAGATAAGATCAGGAAAGGTGGGTAATGAATACATGGGCACCACGCATTGTCTTAGAGGGGAACACATACACAAATGCAAAAGAGACATTCAGAAACCTTGGCCGGGATTTTCTGGCCCCGTCAAGACGGGACATGCCGCAGGGGATGTGGTGGCCCAGACAAAAGTCCACTGACTTCCACCAGGTCTGGAAAAACTCAGCTTTTAGCATATACTTTTAAACTACTGAAGAGCAATGGGATATGTCAGGGGTTTTCCAGCTTTCAATATGGAGTTTAAGCACAATATCAGCTACCTTCCCAATTCATGTTGCCTTAATAATGGAGATACCACAGTAAGACACGCCTCTGTAATGTTGGCACTGAAAGACAACATAAGGCCTATTTTATTATGAAGCTGGCAGGCTAGATCCACAATAAGGAGGATCTTGAAACTTTTAGCTATGACCCTTGTTATTCCAACTGCCTGAATCTACTAGGTTTCCTTTGACTCAATGGTAGACATTTTTATTTAAATATCCACATTGCACTGGATCAAAATATCCACCAATTATACAGTTTCATGAATCCAAGGCTCGAATTAAGTAGAATTTTACTAATTTTAATTAGAACTGTTTATAGCCTTCTCTGATTCCTACCAGAATCTTCTATAACTAATAGATATACAACAAAAATTTATATCTACATAGTGCCTTTAATGTAATAAGATACCACATGCCGTTTCACAGGAATATTTTAAGATAAAGTATGATATTGAGCCACCTAAGGAGAAATTAGGTTAGGTGACCAAATGCTTGGACAAAGGAAGTAGGTTTTAAGAAGTGTCTTAAATGAGGAAAGTGAGGTAGAGAGGTACAGGGAGGATATTCCAGGGCGTGAGGCTTTGAAGAAAGCAACAATTAACTATAGGCTCCCCAAGCGCCTAGTAATTCAAAAAAGGCACAATGCTTGAACACATTCCCTTCGTTTGCAAAGAAAGGGTCCCTGTTATGAATGCTTTCAGCAAGCATAAATGAATCATATTACAAGCTCAAGCAGAATCAACTTGCCAACCAATCAGCACCCTTCACTCCTGTAGTATAAATTGTGATCATTTGAAATTTGACATTCTTGTGTTTGTCCTGATGAATGCAGGATGAAAAGTTTCTCTCATTTCAGCAATATTCTCGCTTCACTTTACAAATTTCCCTAAAATTTTGATTCTTAAATGAAATTTTCTTTTTTCCTAATATTGCAAAAATCCTTATAATACTAGAGAATAATTAACACTGTTCAGCATTTCTGGTGAGGAGATAAAGGCTGAGTCTGGAGTTAGCAAATGGAAGGGGTTGGAGGTGGGGTGGAAGCAAGAGAAAGAGGAAGGAACGAAGATGTAACAAATTTTCATGTGTAAAATCTGTCCTGCCTGTATAAAAAAGATCATTTATATTTAATTTCCTTCTATCCTGGAGATCATTGATACTATCTATGCACTTACAATCACCTTGACTGGTGATTTAAAAATAACATCTCCTCCCATTTTCCCTCTGAACAGGTCTGGGATTTTCTCCAGTCAAGAGAACCGAGTCCAAAGGCCAAAGCTGTCTTTTTAAGTCAGTTATGGGAAGTAGCCTTGGTCCCCTTTGTGTGATAGCATCTCATCTCTGTTCCTCACAAACTTGCCAACTCTCATTGGGCATTTCATCACATGACCTCTTGCTGCCAATGGCCCTACTCCTACACACCTGCTATTGGTCGCCCTTCTGCACCAATCGGAAAGTGAATAGGCTCTTTATTACCTGATTAAAAAATTCCTGATGGTCAGTCAACAGCCTTTTAAACCCCATGCCCAAAACTCTTACATGTAAAGATATGATAAATATGTGTTCAATGAAAATAGAATTTTTATAATGCCACAATCATTTTGCTCCTGGTTGCTCTTGCAGTGTCCGGGCAATTAATCTTTAACTCTTGGTGACCCTGGGCAATGCTGAAGGGTTGACACCCCAGCTCATCACAGTTGTGATCTATTAACTTTAACCTGCACACCTGAGAGAGTCGGAGAGATTTAACCGAGTTCTGTACTGTGTGGTGCCCATGTAGCTAAGACAGTTAGTTATCCACTTTTCTTCAAATAGATTGGTAGATTTGTTGGACAGGGTCAAAAAAAAATGTCTTGTGCATTTCTGTGAGAAACTTTGCCTTTGATTTTAGTTTGGAGGCGAGTTCTGTGCAGGGATTGATGTGGGAGGGGTCCTGTTGTGAGATTGGGAAATCCATTCTTCTGGGTTTTCCTAATGCTCGGCAGAGTTTAACTGCAGGCTTTAATTATTTTTTCTGTGTCAGGTTTCCACCTCAGGCAGCCTGACTGACAGGCTAGAGGCCTTTCAGGTGAGAGATCTAAAAGAAGAAAGAAAGATTTTCATTTATATAGAACCTTTCACAACCACCGGACATCTCCAAGCAGTTTATATTCAATGAAGTACTTTTGAAGTGTAGTTTTTGTTGTAACGTAAGAAACGTGGCAGCCAATTTGTGCACAGTAAGCTCCCACAAACAGCAATATGCTAATGACCAAATAAGCTGTTTTCAAGTGGTGTCATTTGAGAGGTAAATATTGGCCAGGTCACGGGGGATAATTCTGCTGCTCTTCATTGAAATAGAGCCATAGGGTCTTTAAAGTTCACCGGAGAGAGCTGACAGGGCCTTGATTAACATTTCCTCTGAAAGATGAGATGTCCAACGGTACAGCATCCCCTCAGTACTGCATGGAAAACCTAGACGTGAACCCAGGCTGATTCACAAGCTTGAAGCCTACAAGAGCAGTTGGCATTTTGAGGAAGGAAGAAGGATCATGGAGGGGTCTGGATCATTGTGTGGACTGAGCAGAGATTGTAGGGGATACAATAGTTGGCATTGTGAATAGATAGTTTGTGGGGGAGGTTTACTGCATAGTTTGTTTAGGCTGAAGGAACTACCCCTGTTCCGCTTAGCCCACAAACAGCGATGTAAAGACGATTACGTCATGGATTCTCTGAGAAGGTCATGAGATATTGGAACTCTGCTCCTCAAAAGGCAGTGGAAGCAGAATCTTTGAATATTTTTAAGGCAGAGCTAGATAGATTCTTGATAAACAAGGGGGTGAAAGGTTGACTGGGGTAGGCAGCAATGTGGAGTGTAGCTTTCAACAGATCAGCCATGATCTTATTGAATGGCGCAGCAGATTCGAAGGGCTGAATGGCCTCCTCATGCTCCTAATTCGTATGTTCATATGTTCTCAACTTCTTTAAGCTGCCAAGTGTCCCAAGGACTGGGAAATCTGGCTGCCTGTGCTTAGGAATACAATGATTCATTATAATACTTAAATAACCAACCCACTTCTTGCGCACAGATTGGTTGCCTGTCCCTTGTCCTACCTCCAGTAAAAGCAGAAGTAGTTGGGTTTGAAGCAGATTCGGTTCATTTCACCCTTAACCTCTGACACCACCTCAGCCCACCATTTTTGGAAGCTAAGATTCAACCTGTTGGCTTCAATTTCTCATGCGAGTTCCTCCGACTTACCATAAAAAAAGCCACTGCAAAGAAATCCATTCGATAAAAGTACACCCAAAAAGAGGATATTCCACACTCAGAAATGCACAGGATTGTGAAGAAACAGAGATAGCATTGCTAAAGATATCACACCAAGTGCCCATGCATCATTTCCCCAACGTGATTAGTGTTTAATTTCTTTAACTGTCAACAGGAGGGCGAGAAAGCAAGGTTCAAATTCTGAATGCGGCTGTAAGCCTCAAAACATTAACTCTCTGAATTGTTCAAATGTAAAAGAGCCGAGGTCTCTTTCCCTGAATTATGCATTATATTTAATGCAAAAAGAGTGAAATTTAAAACAAACCTTTCCAATTTATCCTTTCACCAGGTAGAACCCTATTGAGATTAATAAAATATGAACATCAGGGATGCATCACCCTTAGGTACAACAATTCCATTTTATTGCAAAACTCCAAGCAGAGATGTTGACTATGAGGAGGACGTAGTTCAACAGTTAGGCATCTTTCTTGGCCTACTAGAGTGCAGAGAGCAAAAAGCACATTTATTAAGTGAAAAATGTTTGATATTATCTAAACCCCTCATCGTCTCACCCTCCAAAAAGTTTAAACAGCAAAGAAAAAAATAAAATCATTGTCAATCAGAAACGGTGGGGCCATCAAAGCAGAAAGCAGTGATCTAGTTATGCAATCTGGCATTGTTCTTGGTAGGGAAACGAGAATGATTCTGTTTGCTTTTTTTTTCAAAGGAGTATTTCAGATACGGCAAACCTTTGGTCTTTTCCACCTGTTGATAAAGACTCCCTCACACAGAAAATACACAGCCCCCACCAAACCAAACATGGCGGCTTCCAGCGGGTAATAATTGAGCATGGAGACTGTTTGCATAGTTGGGATAAACAGTTGGAGGTTCATCCGAGGTAATAAACTGTTTAGCCTGGATACCTGGACAACAGATAGATGGTTATGATGGCAACCTGCATGGGGATTCTCTGTCAGAAACACAAACAAACAAACTACAATCCTTATTTCTAAGCAAAGCCGAACATTTCAGCATCGAAAATCATGATAGCAGCAAGGATTTGTGACGAACTTTGCAATGTTTCTGAAGAGCTTAAGAAAGCACACATTTGGGTTGAAACTTTAAAAAAAGACTATAAGAACATCTACAAAATTAGCAGAAATTTGCCCATTTATCTGATTGCTCCGACCTTGTAAGTGTTGTAGATTCAAGACCAACATCAGGACTTGGTCACGTAATTTAAGCTGACACATGCTTTGTTAGTTTAGGTGATTTTTAAGAGATCCCATGACACTATGTAATTCTCAGTGCAGACCAAACATCATTCCCTCAATGTACACCACCAAAATATGAACATATTGAGGTAGATTTTGACTTTGAAATCAATGGAAATGAATTATACCTGCTGCTCATGGTAGGTCACCTCTATATTTGGTAGATCAAAAGAAAATTAGGTGATTTCCTTAATAAATATCTTGGATTTGTTTGCAAGGGTAATTTAACTCTGCCTCCATTCACACCTTGTTTATTGCAAGGGGAATCGAATATAAAAGTAGGGAAGCGTTGCTGCAGCTATACAGGCCTTAGTTAGATTGCACCTAGAGCACTGTGTACAGTTTTGGCCTCCTTACTTAAGAAAGGATATAATTGCATTAGAAGCGGTTCAGAGAAGGTTCATTCGACTGATTCCTGGGATGGAGTGGCTGTTTTAGGAGCAAAGGTTGAGCAGGTTGGGCCAATTCCCATCGGAGTTCAGAAGAATGAGAGGTGATCTTATTGAAACATAGAAGATCCTGATGGGACTTGACAGGTTGGCTGCTGAGAGGATGTTTCCCCTTGTGGGGAAGTCTAGAACTAGGGGACACAGATTAAATATTAGGGGTCTCCCATTTAAGACTGAGGTGAAGAGAATTTTTTTCTCTCAGAGGGTCATTAGTCTGCCGAATTCCCTTCCCTAGAGACCAGTGGAGGCTGGGTCATTGAATGCACTCGAGGCTGAGTTAGAGTTTTGATAAGGGAGTGTGGGGGAATTAGCACAAATGGTAGAGCACTCACTTTGCATGTGAGAGGTAGTGGGATCAAAGCCCACATTCTCCAATTTAGTTTTTTAGTTGAAGGGTCAGTCACAAGAGGACATAAGTTCAAGGTGAGGGGCAGGAGGTTTAGGGGAATGTGAAGAAAAACTTTTTTACCCAGAGGGTGGTGATGATCTGGAATGCGCTGCCTGGGAGGGTGGTGGAGGCGGGTTGCCTCATATCCTTTAAAAAGTGGATGAGTGCTTGGCATGTCATAACATTCAAGACTATAGGTCAAGTGCTGGTAAATGGGATTAGGTAGGTAGGTCAGGTGTTTCTCGCGTATCAGTGCAGGCTCAATGGGCTGAAGGGCCTCTTCTGCACTGTGTGATTCTGAGTCAAGGGTTATAGGGGGCAGACAGGAAAGTGGAGTTGAGGCCTCAATCAGATCAGCCATGATCTTGTTGAATGGCAGAGCAGGCTCAAGGGGCCGAATGGCCTACACCTGCTCCTATTTCTTGTGTTCTTGTATAAAAACAGAAAGTGCTAAAAATACTCAGCAGGCCCTGAGACAGGTGTGGTGAACCACATTACCTCTATCTATGCTGTAATTTGCAAATCTTCACTGACCTGTACTGCAGAAGGCTTACGGATATAGGTCTATTGTAGTTCTGAGTTCAAGCCCTTAACTATATATTACCCAAAGTTGCACATGATAAAAAGCTGAATTGACGGAGACCATTTGATACCGATGCAACACAATGGAAATGCACTCCTTGGAAGTTTCCTAAAAGCTTTGTTTTCAAAATGTGTTCACATTTAAATACATCGTGTTACAAATACAAAGTTTTTAAGATTATGTTTTGGGACTGTCTCTTTAATTTAGGGTAAAATGGTGGAATGAAGGGAGTCATGTGACCTGCTCTGAATTCTTCCCGTCAACAGGCTTGGGTGACTTGGTAATTAAAGGTTAAAGGGGGGGAAGTGGTTGGGGAGCAGGTTCTTTTACAGGAAAGAAGGCGCAAAATGTTCAAAAACGGAAACAATGGCAGGAGCATCTGTGCTGACTCTGGGTAGACTGTTAGGGGCCGGAGATGGGTAGCTAATGTCAAGAAATTTCGCTGTTAAGTAATTTCCCAACTCAGCAGACCTTCCTCAGTTTAAAGGGCCCCGTTAAACCCAATTTTCATTCCAGAGAACGAGCATGGATTGAGTGCGCTTACTGACCCCAGAAGCAGGTCCTAGGCCGCCACAGGGGTGGGCTCGATAGAAGGCTTGCCTTGGTTTTCTGGGTCTTCATCCTAGCTGTTTTAGAAGATGTTAGACCCTCTAGTCCTCATCTCCACACCCCCATGACCCCTCATACTCACCCCTCTCATGGCTCCTTCATGTCAACTCATGCCTCCCACCTACCCCAATTCTTTACTATCCCCTGTTCCTCCTTGTAACCCTATGCCACCTCCATAGCCATTCATCCAGTAACTACCATAAGCAGACTTCAGGAACCATGTGGAGATTAAAATAACTTCTAACTATTTAATACAGCACTCACTCACTCATACGCGCTTGATAGTGAAAAA
Organism: Carcharodon carcharias; assembly: GCF_017639515.1. Lineage (NCBI taxonomy): Eukaryota > Metazoa > Chordata > Chondrichthyes > Lamniformes > Lamnidae > Carcharodon > Carcharodon carcharias. Next base: position 175,737,558 of record NC_054472.1, read on the forward strand.
AACTCCCATTCATGAAACCCACTCATAGCTTTTAAAGCTCAAGTGTTCAATCTGTTATAAAAACAAACATCAATTGAGACCCCCAAATCAAAGACAACTAACCCTTTAATGGCCTCTTTAAATTGTCAGTCAAACTGGTGAACTCGAAACCCCCACTAAGATAATAGGGCTTTTGAAACTTAGCTAAGCATTCATAATGACATAATAATAGTCCTTAGGAAATGTTAACAAAGACTCTATTGAAACTGCACAAACAGGTAGTAACCCTTTGTATAACCTACACCAGCTGCTTGTCAATCAAAGCAGTCCAACAGGCAGTGTTTTTTAAACTCGCACTGGCAACTTAAGCCTGTTTTTCCTCAAGTTTAAAGGGCAGGAGGTTTAAAAAAACTTCAGAATATGACACTTAAACAGATCTTATCCGTCCTCCAAAAGCGTTTACGTCTACTCCATCAATTCGTGATTCCCACACTGCAACTTAACGCCCTTGGACTAGCAAGTTGGGGCGTTTGAACTCAGCACTAAGTTCAAGTGGCCCTGCTGAGATTGGGTTTCTCAACCATATGAATCAGGCCCTGCCTTCTTCCCCTGGTGGCAAAGATTGGATCTATTGGAAATGGGGATGGGACTTCTGCATTTGGGTACTGCCCGCCATTTTTAAAGCTGAAACAAAAATACAATCCTTAGTCTCCTCCAGGGCTCACAGGGAGGTGTTAGGAATGTCAGGTTTTACAAACAATTATACTTTAAGCTGCCTATTTAATTCCAAGATAGAATGGAGTTCGCGGTCTAGAGGATATCTAATTATCATTTTATCTGGATACAAGGCTCGTGTGATTCACTTTGCCATGGAGATGGGCTTTGAGAGGGGAAGAGTCCATAGCAAACCATTCTAATAATGGCTTATAGGCTTTTCTACAGTATCAATGAACCTCACAGAAACAAGTCAGTCAGCAAGAATCAAAGAGAGGGAGAGAGCGAGAGAGAGTGATAAATAGATAGAGAGAGAGAAAGAGGGAGAGAGATAGAGAGAGAGGGAGAGAGAGAGGGAGAGAGAGCAGTGACATACAGGCAGTGAATCCTACACTTGAAACAGAAAACATTGTCTTTATTATTCACCACACAGAGGGTATTTGGAAGCTCACGCTGAGATTGAAGAGATCATGTTTGTGAGGATTTAAATGAGGCTGGAAGAAACGCCTGGCTTTGGCAAGATGGAGGAATCTCCAGAGTAACCCACACAGTAAAAGTGTGTCTGGAATTTGAAATTGCCCAGCTGAGAAAGGGAAAAGGGAGCAGCCATCAAGAGTGGAGCAAAGTTTTGGCCTGGTTCTCTGAGAGTGAAACTCCTGTTTCACTTATGGGACAGAATAAAGTTTAACCGTGGCATGGAATAGTTAGCTGTGTTAAAAGTCAGTTTAAGTTGCCCACTAAATACTCAACATTGATTTGAGTTGGTTCATTACAGTAAAAGTCCTAAAACTTGAAATCTTGTCACGTGATCCCTTCAGTCAGTCACAGGAAATTCGGATCTTTTTTAAAGCTACTGGCCTCTTGGGGATTATAACAACCTTCTCAACTGGAGGGAGACTCCACGGGAACCCTAGCACAACACTCCATCATGTATGTTGTACTTACCAGAGACTTGGAACTCTGCCGTGATGGAGGGAGAAACTGGCGCACGTTGGTTGGCGTTTCTTTCTCGATGGAGTGTCGCCTCTGAGGCTGCTTCCTTCGTTCAGGCTGCGGAGTTGAGGAGATGGGCAGGAACATTGCAGGAGCTTTGGATAGAATAAGAATGTAAAAATGGATATGCCATCCTTAATCTAGCACATCATCTACGAACCCTTACACTACGGCTGAAGGCACGAGTCCTAACCAGAATAACCGGATCTCAACAAGAGAACCTATGAAGTACGAATATACAAATTAGGAGCACTCAGCCCTACGAGCCTGCACCGACATTTAATAACATCATGGCTGATTTAATTTTAACCGTAATTCCACATTCCTGCCTGCCCCCAATAACCTTTCATTCTCTTGCTTATAGACCTCTGCCTTAAAGATATTCAAAGGTTCTGCCTCAACCACCTTTTGAGGAAGAAAATTCCAAAGTCTCCCAATGCCCTGAGAGAAAAAAAAATCCTCATCTCATAGCAGCAGGAGTCGGCTATGTGGCCCCTTGAGCTTGCTCCACCATTCAATACCGTGGCTGATCATCTACCTCAACTCCACTTTCTCGTCTTATTCCCCACACCCCTTGATTCCCTTAATCTCCAAAAATCTCTTTTGAAACTCGGTTCTGAATATGCTCAACAAAGGAGCAGCCACAAACCTCTCAAGAATTGCAAGAATTCATAACCTTTGTGAAGAAGTTTCTCCTCATCTCAGTCCGAAACAGATAACACTTTATCCTGAGAGTATGTTTGCAAGTTCTAGACCCTCCGGCCAGAGGGAAATAACCTGGCAACATCTACCCTGTCAATTCCTATCAAAATTTGTCATTTGGGTCACATTTTCCCTTAATTGGGCAATGCACTGATTTCTTGAACTGATCCCTAGAAACATTCTGCTGGGCAGGTGCTGTACCTTAGATACAGTTCCTACAGTTAAAGAGTAAGGGAGATTACAGGAAACAAATACTTTTCTACATCCACCCCTCAACCAATCATTAAACCAGATTATCTGGTCACTTATCTCAAGACTGTTAGTGGGAGCTTGCTGTGCACAAATTGGCTTCCATGTTTCTTACATCACAAAAATGACTATCCTTGGTTGGCTGTAATGTGCTCTGGGACATCCTGCAGTTGTGACAGGTGCTATATAAGTGCAAGTTCTTTCTTATAACAGGCTAGAGGGGCTGAATGGCCGACTCCTGTTTGTGTTCCTAAATAAAAGTGATTTTCCAGGGAACAAACTTCACTTGAAGTCAATGTTAACAGAATTCACTGTAGCCCCACCGAAGCAAATTCCTGACAGTCCCTTCTATGCGCATATTTACCAGTTGTTGCCAAGTTCCATTTCTTTTTCCTAAAAGAAGCAGGCAGGCTTGGGTCAGATGGGGGTTAAAGGCTGAGAAATCTGTTTCCTCACCCAAACACACCTCGAACACGCCTATTTCCAGCTTTAACTGGGCAACCCGAGGAGGCAGGTCGGAACTTTTAATAGAATAATAAGGCTGCAAGCCTTATCGTTGTTCAGGTCTTTGACTGTCGGATGGGTTTCCCAAGTGTCAGGAGCCCCAACTGCTTCATCGAGATGAGGATCTATTGATATCAGGGGTTGGGTTTACTCAACTCATTCCTGCGATGAAGGGCTTATTTTATGAAAAAAGGTTGAACAAGTTGGGACTGTATCCACTGGAGTTCAGAAAAATGAGAGGTAATATTATTGAAACATATTCGATCCTGAGGGGACTTGTTAGGGTCGGTACCAGGAGGATGTTTCCCCTTCTGGGGAGGGACTAGAACTAGGGGACACAATTTTAAAATAAAAGGACTCCCATTTGAGACAAAAGTGATGAGAATTTTTTTCTCTCAGAGGGTCGTTAGCCTGTGGAATTCTCTTCCCCAGAGAGCAGTGGGGTAATTGAATATATTCAATGCTCACCCCAACGTCATTGCGCACTATTTCACGCTCGAGCGTGTCAGGCATGTGCCCACACACCAAGCAGAAACTTCTGCCCGATGTGTGGGTGTAAATAGATTCCACTGTGCTTACTCTTTTTGCCATTTGGAGTCTCTGGGGAGCTGTCTTCCACCTTAAATGTTGATCCACTGGAACTGCTCCTCAACATCTTAACTCTCTCCTCCTGTTAAATAGATAAAACATCATGACACCAAACATAGAAAAGTGGAACTTGAGTATTGCTGAAAAAGAGGCTTCTTGCACTCATCAGGATACTAGGCAAGAATTCCAAATGTAAAGGGAACAACAATTTACACTGTATGAGAAGAGATTGCTGACTGATTGGCAAGTGGATAAAAACAAAAAACTGCGGATGCTGGAAATCCAAAAAAAAAACAGAAATACCTGGAAAAACTCAGCAGGTCTGGCAGCACTCTCCCGCGCATCCACCCTCACGCCTTCTCCTCCCTCCCAGAAACATGATAGGGTCCCCCTTGTCCTCATTTATCACCCCAACAGCCTCCGCATTCAAAGGATCATCCTCCACCATTTCCGCCAACTCCAGCATGATGCCACCACCAAACACATCTTCTCTTCACCCCCCCCCGGCGGCTTTCCACAAGGATCATTCCCTCCGGGACACCCTGGTCCACTCCTCCATCACCCCCTACTCCTCAACCCCCACCTACGGCACCTTCCCATGCATACACAAAATATGCAACATCTGCCCCTTCACTTCCTCTCTCCTCACCGTCCAAGGGCCCAAACATTCCTTTCAAGTGAAGCAGCATTTCACCTGCATTTCCCCCAACTTAGTCTACTGCATTCGTTGCTCCCAATGCAGTTTCCTCTACATTAGAGAGACCAAATGCAGTCTGGGCAACCACTTTGCAGAACACCTTCGGTTTGTCCGCAAGAATGACCCAGACCTCTCTGTCGCTTGCCATTTTAACACTCCACCCTGCTCTCTTGCCCACATGTCTGTCCTTGGCTTGCTGCATTGTTCCAGTGAAGCCCAATGCAAACTGGAGGAACAGCACCTCATCTTCCGACTAGGCACATTACAGCCTTCCGGACTGAATATTGAATTCAACAACTTTAGATCTTGAACTCCCTCCTCCATCCCCACCCCCTTTCCGTTTCTTCCCCCTCCCTTTTGTTTTTTCCAATAATTTATATATATTTTTCTTTTCCCACCTATTTCCATTATTTTAAAATCTATACCTTTTATGCCCTTTTAGTCTTATTTCACCCCACCCCACCCCCCCCCCACCCCCAGAGCTATCTGTACCTTGCGTGTCCTGCTATCCACTCTTAATTAGCACATTCTTTTAGATAATATCACCACCTTCAACACCTCTTTGTTCTTTTGTCTGTGACATCTTTTGGTTATCTGCTCCTATCACTGCTTGGTTGTCCCAACAACCTCCCCCCCCCTCACCTTAAACCAGCTTATATTTCAACCCTCTCCTATTTTTACTTAGTTCTGTTGAAGGGTCATGAGGACTTGAAACGTTAACTCTGTTCTTCTCCGCCGACTGGCAAGTGGATTCTGATTGTTAGAGGCGTTGCCATGGGAATGTATCAGTTGACAGTTAACTGCCAAGCATTGTTTGAAATTTAAAGCAGGCAACTTGACTCCGAATGATCAAAGCATTGTCCTGAGGAACGAATGAGCAAATGGCTGTTGCTTAAAAGTGGAACATTACACTGGCAGATCCCCAAACTGCACAGCATTGTTATTTTCAGTCAGGTACGGTTGGTATGTGAATCATGACAATTGATTCACAAATTTTACACTGAGTTGAGCTGCTTGTCAAACTACTCACAAGGAGTTCCTGGTAGTTATTACCCTCTGAACAAAAGCAACTGTCTAGAATCATAGAGTAGAATTATGGAATCGTTTTAGCACAGAAGACCGCCATTTGGCCCATTGTGTCCATGCTGGCTCTCCTATGGAGTAATTCACATACTGCCACTCTCCCGTCCTCTCCCCACATCTCTGTACATTCCCCCTTTTAAGAGATTTAGAAAATGAAGAAAAATCTACAGCACAGAGTCTGCTCATTGTGTCTGCGCTGGCTGAAAAACAAGCCACCCAGCCTAATCCTATTTTCCAGCATTTGGACTTCATGTGCACATCCAGACACCTTCTAAATGAGTTGAGTGTTTCTGCCTCTACTACCCTTTCAGGCAGTGAATCCTGGCCCCCCTACCACCCTTTGGGTGAAAACATTTTTCCTCATTTCACCTCTCAACCTTCTACCAAAGCACTTTAAATCTATGGTCCCTGCTACGGGAAATAGGTCCTTCCCATCCATTCTATCCAGGCCCTTCACAACCTTGTACACCTCAATCAAATCTCCCCTTGGCCTCCTCTGTTCCAGGGAAAACAATCCCAGCCTATCCAATCTTTTCTCATAGCTGCAATTTTCCACTCCTTGCAACGCCCTCGTAAATCTCTAACAACTAAAGTTTTCATTATCATCCTTGGCAGAGGAAGCCAGGCTCTTCAGGATGGAGGTAGATCTAAAATCCCACACCCAGCAATGGAAGATTGGAAACAAAACATAGGATTAAGGAGTAGGTCATTCCCACTCCAGGACTAGATGGTCGCGGAAAGTGTGTTCATGCTGTGGTTGTTGCCCAGCAACAGAGGGCCCACAGACACAGGGAGAAACAGAACAGCATTTTATTTTAGTTCAGTTGGAAGAAAGAGCTAGGATAGCTGGACAGGAGGGAGCTACAGGAAACGGATTTCCCCAAAGAACAGAAGAGGGGTCCCGAGAAGACCTTCTAGTCAAAGAAAAAGATCAGGAATCTGGAAAAAGTGAAGTTAAGAGTGAGGAGCAGAGGAAAGCTCCACGTTTAGAGAGAGAAAGCTGCAGAAAGCAGAATCAAGGCATAGTGGGCTTCCGAGAAGCCAGAAGATCCGAGAAGACAGCCAAAAGTTAGTGACTCCTTATTAACGGCATGTGAAGCAGTGGTATTCTGTTGGCATGGCAAAGTATCTGAGAGAGAGTGCATGGAAGGTAAAGCTTGCATGAATGCACACAACGATCCAGTGAAAGGAACATCGGAAGGAGAGTTCAAAACCCTGGAGGTAGAACCTTGTGGAAGGCGTCTGAGAGAAAGCATCGCTTGGGAAAAGATTCCACAGCGAGTTTTTTGAGAGTGGAGATTGGAAACCCTCGTGTGAAAGATGGTTCAGTGAGACCAGTTGGCTCACAGTGTGACAAGTGTCTGGAGGGAGTTGGTGAAGGATCTATAGCATCAGTTTGGGGTGGCATCTGTCACTTGGTTTCAGAGTGTGGTGTGTCTGACCACAGGTCGCCAATTGGTTTACTTGGATTGTGTACTGACTGTGAACTGTAGAATATCAGATAGCTTTTGTACCTTGTGTTATCCTTACAAATCTGTATATATCTGTAAAGGTATATTTGTGGGTGAAGGAGTTATAGTTCATCTTTTCTTGGTTAATAAATGTTTATTCTTTTGTTAAAAATACATCAGCTGACTTCTGTGACTCTGTTCAGTAGCCACCCTCCACTCTTCTAAACAAAAGATAAAAGTTGGGATCTATCAAGCCGGGTTCCACCCTGGGATCCGACTTGTCCACTTATAACATCAGCTGGGATCATAACAGTTAACTGGTTAAACTGCAGCAGTACACACACTTAGGGCACCCTACATTTTGGCTTTTTTCTAAACTATACCTAAACTCTTTGGAATTAGGTAGCTGTTGTGTATCCCTAGGATTAGTGGGGACACAGTATGCATTTTCCACTGTGCAAACAGAAGCATTACTTGTATAGATTTCTCAGTAACTTGGTTTGGACATTGTTGTATACAGATGTCAGATAACCAGTCTGATAATTTAGCAACAGTGGTGGAGTCAACAGGGGTGATGTGGGGTAGAGCTGGGTGTCATCACTAAACTAAACGTGCTTTCAGATGATGTTGCTAAGTGGCGGCATCTAGATGAGAAACAGGAAGGAGCGAAGGATAGATTCTCAATGAGCGGGGGATGCACCAGAGGTAATGGTGCAGGAAGGGAGTTTCCTCCCCTACATCCATCCAGACCTGTGTTAAAACTAAAAGTCGATGCATTCTTGCACTTTTTTTTAAGGACCTAAAAACTGAGATTCCTTCCCTCCCTCAGTTCTTTCTTTTCCTGCTCATTCTTCAGATTTTAAAACTCAAGCTTAACATCATCGAATTATGTCTGCCTAATTTATCTCACCTTTTTCATTCTTTTTACCCCCTCCTAATTCCCATCCACCTCGGTGACATTATCCAGAAACACAGCGTTACTTCTCACATTAACATTGACACCCAGCTCTACCTCACACCATCTCCTGATTCTCCACTGTCTCTAAATCATCAAACCACTTATTCAATGTCCATGGACGAGCGGAGATTTCCTCCAATTACATACTGAGAACACTGTAGCCACTGTTTCCGGTCACCACCACAAACACCATTCCCTAGATACCTGTAGCCCGCCATCCTTTTCCCTGGCAACAGTCTGAGACTGAAGCAGACTGCTTACCAACTTGATATCATATTCGACCCTGAGATTCCAGCTACATATCTGCAGCATCATCAAGGTAGCATATTTCCACCTAGGCTCATAGATGTTTACAGCACAGAAGGAGGCCATTCAGCCCATCGTGTCCTCACCGGTCAACAAAGATCTGACTACACTAATCCCATTTTCCATTGCTTGGCCCATAGCCCTGGAGGCTATAGTAACACAGGTGAATATCTAAATACTTCTTAAATGTTACAAGAGACTCTGACTCAACCACCCTTTCAGGCAGTGAGTTCCAGACTCACTCACCTACAACACATTGTCCAACTCTGCCCCTGCCTCAGGTCATCCGCTGCTGAAACCTTCATCTGCACCTTTGTTACCTCTTGACTATACTATTCCAACACACTCATGGCCAGCCTCCCATGTTCTACTCTCTGTAACCTTGAGCGCATCCGAAACTCTGCTGCTCATGTCCTAACTTTCACCAAGTCTCGTTCATCCATCACCCCTGTGCTCACTGGCTTACACTGGCTCCTAGTTTAGCAATGCCTCAATTTAAACTCTCATTCTTGTTTTCAAAGCGCTCTATGAACTTGTCCCTCACTACCTCTGTAATCTCCTCCAACCCCAAAGACCTCCAAGATATTTGCACTACTCCAATTCTGGTCTCTAGTGCTTCCCTGATTTTACTTGCATCACCACTGGTGACTTTGCCTTCAGTTGCCTAGGCCCAAATCTCTGGAATTCTCTCCCTAAATTGCTTCACCTCTCCGTCACTCTTTCCTCTTTTAAGACACTCCTTAAAACTGACCTCTTTAACCAAACTTTTTGTCACCTGACCTAATACCTCCTTATGTGATAAAAATAAAAAACTACGGATGCTGGAAATCCAAAACAAAAACAAAAATACCTGGAAAAACTCAGCAGGTCTGACAGCATCTGCGGAAAGGAACACAGTTAACGTTTCGAGTCCGTACGACTCTTCAAATTTTGTTTGATATTGCTCCTGTGACGTGCCTTGGGCCATTTTACTGTGTTAAAGGTGCTATACAAATCCAGTTATTGTTGCGCTCCGTACGATGGAACTTGGCCCTTTGAAATCCTTAGTAATAAAAAAGGCTTTTAAGCTTTATTAATTCACAGTTTGGATACTAGATGGTACATCTGACTAGAGGAAAACAAATTATTTTCTTAATTGCTAAAATGTGGCCTACTACAAAAATCAAATAAAAAATATTAAAAACACACATCAGACCATCAGCACCTACACAACAAAGATGGATTAACATTTTGGATATAGACTCTTCGCTGTGAAGAGTACAGACAAGTAGGATTTGTTTTGATTTCCTCCAGAACGGAATGGACACAATGCGCCAAAAGATCTTCACTGGTGCTGTAAACTCCGATCAGGAATAGAAACTGGGAGGCAAGAGACTCAGGAGTGGGGGAGGGAGGGAAGTGAAAAACACCAGCTAAAGCTCAAAGTTTGTGTAAAAGAAATGGGTTTACTAGCCTGTGAGTGTTAGTATTTCTAAAGCTGAAAGAGGAGAAAAAGTGCCGATGGTGTAAAAAGATCATTACGGTGGTTAAGTGAATTGAAAAGCCAAAAGGGGTTGTGGTAACAGCTCAGACAAACAGTTCACTGGGGAGAAAGAGAAATGGCAAAAAGTGGGGAAGTGAAGTTGGCAAAAGAAATCAAGAAGCAGGAAATGGTTTGAAGTGACAAAGTCAGTGTTCAGACCAGAGGGCTGCAAAATGTCAAGGATGAAAATTCTTCATGTCTACTCACTACACTTTTATACCAATCTGAAACATAACACCTGGTCTCTTCCTGTGAGTGTTAACTTTGTGCTTTTCCCTGGGCTCCGATTGTTTACTGATTTTTATTCGATTTGCACCAGTTTTTATGTACAGAGACAGGCTAATGAGATCCTTGGGGAAGTTCAGCAGTAAGTTGCAGACAGAATAAATTCCTGGTTCCACCTATGGTTGTCATTTCCAGAAGGCTGGACCTGCTGCTCACTGCTTCAGTCAGGGTCATATCATCAGCAGGTTTCACTCTCCCTGGCCTAGCCTCAGAGTGAGCATTCCCTAAGAGAAAATTCTTGTACACCATGGAGGGGGAGCAACATAGGAAGGAGCATTATCTCATGCAGCATTTATGGAGGGTGCATCTACCAGACAATAATCTGCACCATAGCATCCCAACCCCCGGAACGTACAAGTAGCAAAGGTCATATAAGATAAAAGCAAAAAACTGCGGATGCTGGAAATCCAAAATAAAAGTAAAAATACCTGGAAAAACTCAGCAGGTCTGGCAGCAGCTGCGGAGAGGAACACAGTTAACGTTTTGAGTCCGTATGAACTAAGTAAAAATAGAAAAGAGGTGAAATATAAGCTGCTTTAAGGGGGTGAGACAGGTAGAGCTGAATAGAGGGCCAGTGATAGGTGGAGATAGCCAAAAGATGTCATAGACAAAAGGACAAAGAGGTGTTGACGGTGTTGATATTATCTAAGGAATGTGCTATTTAAGGGTAGAAAGCAGGACAAGCAAGGTACAGATAGCCCTAGTGGGGGTGGGGTGGGGTGAAGGGAAGGGATTGAAATAGGCTAAAAGGTAGAGAAAAAAAACAATGGATGGAAACACATTTAAAAATAATGGAAATAGGTGGGAAAAGAAAAATCTATATAAATTATTGGAAGAAAAAGTCGGGGGGGGGGGTGTTGGAAAGGGAATGGGGATGGAGGAGAGAGTTCATGATCTAAAACTTTTGAACTTAATATTCAGTCCGGAAGGTCATACGAGAACCTGACTGATGGATCTGGAGTGGATGTTTTCTCTTGTGGGAGGATCTAGAACTAGGGATCGCTGTTTAAAAATAAGGGGTCGCTCATTTAAGACCATAAGAAATAGGAGAAGGAGTAAGCCATTCGGCCCCTCAAACTTGCCCCGCCATTCTATAAGATCATGGCTGATCTGCCCCAGGCCTCAACTCCTGTTTTGTGCCAGCTCCTCATAGCCCACAACCCCCCCAGTATTTTAAAAATCTATCTACAGAGATGAGGAGGAATGTTTTCTCTCAGAGGGTCATGAGTCTTTAGAAAGTTGGGTAAAACTTTTAGCTCCCTGGGTGGGCGCGTGCCCGACCTGCTTGAGCGTAAAATGATGCGTGTTGACGTCGGGAGTGCGTCCCAACGTCAATGCGCAGTCGTGTGATATTTCATTTGGCGGGCACACACAGAAGTGGGCACCGTGCCCGCCGACAATTAAAAGGCCTGTTAACGCCATTAAATGATTAATTAACTTGAATTTTTCATTGCCCGTTCAATCTTATGGTTGGTGGGAACGGAAAAAAAGCCCAACGGCCTTTTTAGGAAACCTCATCCATGGGCGGAATGAGGTTTCCTCAAGCAAATAAAAATTTTATAACTTAATTGGTAACATGTCCCTGCTCTTGTGATAGAGTCACATGAGGGGACATGTTTCATTACATTTTTATTTTCTTTATTTTTTTATGCAACACTTCATCTCCCTGAGGCAGCTCTGTGCTCCCCCGGCTCGGCCTCCCTCTCCCGGCTCATCCTCCCTCCCCCGCCCGCACAGGCAGCACTGAGCGCTGCCACTCCCATTTCACGCTGGGCAGGCCTTAATTGGCCTGCTAGTGTGTAACTACCTTCCGGCCCTGATCGTGGTTGGCTTCCCGACTGCCCCCGCCCATCCCCCGACATGGGTGCAATTCTGCCCATAAGAACATAAGAAGTAGGAATAGGTGTAGACCATTCGGCCCCTCGAGTGTGATCCGCCTTCAATAAGATCATGGCTGATCTCCTTGTGCTGTAATTTCCACATTCCTATCTAACCCCGATATCCTTTGATTCCCTTGCCTAACAAGAATCTATCTACCTCTGCCTTAAAAAATATTCAATGACCCTGCCTCCACCACCTTCTGAAGCAGAGAATTCCAAAGTTGCACAACCCTCTGAGGGAAAAAAATTCTCCTCATCTGTCCTAAAAGGGCGACTACTAATTTTAAAACAGTGCCCCCTAGTTCTGGACTCACCCACAAAAAGAAACATCCTTTCGATGTCCACCTTGTCAAGGCCGTTCAGGATCTTGTATACTTCAATCAAATCACCCCTCACTCTTCTAAACTCTTGTGGAAACAAGCCCAGTCTGTCTAACCTGTCCTGATAAGACAGCCTGCTCATTCCGGGTATCAATCTAGCAAACCTCCTTTAAACTGCCCCCGATGCATTTACATCCTTCCTTAAATAAAGAGACCAAAACTGCACACTGTATTTGAGGTGCGGTCTCACCAATGCCCTGTCTTCCTCACAAAGGTGGTGGAAGCAAAGTCCTGGAATATTTTTAAGGCAGAACTAGATTCTTGATTAAAAAGGGGCTGAAAGGATATTGGGGTTAGGTTAGAATGTGTGGTTGAGGTTATATTCAGATCAGCCACAATCTTATTGAATGGCAGAGCAGGCTCGAGGTTCTGAGTGACCTACTCCTGCTCCTAATTCGTATGAACGTATAAGGTACAGTGTGCTCCACCAAACAGGCCATAGGGCAACTCTGTCACTACTGCACAAGGACCTGCAACCTCAGCTGTCTCTGTATCAAGCTGTTGATAATAAAGGAAAAGTCTGACCTGCTGAGTGATTGCACCATTTCGTTAAGGATTTGACAAGACTTTCCTTGTTGGAAAAGCTGTCGCTTGGAGCTTCTTCATTGTTGATCATCGTAACATGTGACATGGGGCAATGATCTTCGACATATTAGCCTCTGATCCCCTAGTCTCTGTCCTTGATCGATTCTTCCCTGTAGACATCATCAATCTGTTCCCAATTGCATCTCTTCATTAAGCACAAAGCATAGCTCAATGGTTGCAAATCCTGTCTGCGATCCATTCAGAACTCATTCCACAGGCTCTGTAAGTGACTCCATAAAACAGACATTCCTCAATTCTTTTGAAAGGATGATTCCTTTTTTGGTATCCTGATAAAGCCTATGGCAGATGACCCAGTGAATGAGTCAACAATATACTCATTTATAAGCTTCTGCGTTGTGCAAATAAATTCTTCAAAACAATCTTTAGGTACCTTCTCTATTATCCCAGAAACTTTCTTGGAACTGCTCCTATTTCCACTTCTTTAACTTGCTGAGAAAATCCTATCTTACGTTGCCCTGTGATGACTCCTGGTCTTCTTCTTAGGGAGATAGATCAAGGTTTTTAACGATATCTTTAACATTCCAAAATGGACCTTTATAATGAGTTGGAGTATTTTCCAGTGACAGTCCCCTTTAAGGTCCGCTATGCTTGTCTTTTTAGCATCATCTACACATACAAGAGGGACAAAAGGTCAGGTGGTATGACCTTAGAAGGTCAGCAATGAAGGGTTTGATCCAATTGCTTTCATAGCATAGCTTTGATGTTGGCTCCATCTTCCCAAACCTTTTTGCCTGCAGATCTTGGTGATGACATATTAATTCAAGATTGTCGATTCAAGACTGACTCAGATACTGACGCAATCCATGTCCAAATGCAGCAAGACCTGGATAATATTCAGGCTTGGGCTGATAAGTGACAAGTAACATTTGCATCACACAAGTGCCAGACAATGACCATCTCCAACAAGAGAAAATCCAACCATCTCCCTTTGACAATCAGCGACATTACCATCACTGAATCCCCCACTATCAACATCCTGGGATTACAATTGACCAGAAACTGAACTGGACTAGCCATATAAACACTGTGGCTACAAGAGCAGGTCAGAGGCTGGGAATTTGGTAACCAGTAACTCACCTCCTGACTCCCAAAGCCTGTCCACCATCTACAAGACACAAGTCAGGGTGTGAAGGAATACTCTCCACTTGCCTGGATGAGTGAAGCTTCAACAACACTCAGGAAGCTCAATACCATCCAGGGCAAAGCAGGCTGCTCATCACCACCTTCTCAAGGGCAACTCGGGATTGTCAATAAACGCTGGCCCGGCCAGTGAAGAACACATCCCGTGAACATATAATTTAAAAAGTTGATTCAGGTGTAAGTTACATTTGTAAGCTTTTTTATGAAGGTACTTTGGTATTCCGTAACTAGGTCTAGGTTAAGAGTATTATCTTTTACACCACCTGTTTATGGGGCAAAACTGGGCCATCAGCGCTACCGAGGAGCATGTCAGGTATGAGGCCTGATGGAATCAGGATATCCAAAAGACAGCAGCTCCAACAATCCCTCAGTACCTCCACTGGGGAATCAGATTATATTTTGCACTTCAGGAATGGGATTGCAACCAACATCCTTCTGATGTAAGCGCAAGAGCACTACTACTAAGCCACCAACCCACTAGCCTATTCTTGTCTACTGTAGCTCCAATTTTGAAAAGTGAGGTTGCAACAGTTAGAAAGTTTGAAAAGACACAAAGTATGGACCCTGACTGTTGCGTTTTATGCCTTGGAGATACGCAGGGATGACACACCAGTTTCTATGTCTAAACAGGAGCTTTATTTACAGTGCTTTAAAGTGTCTGCTCTCTCACGCTTACAGTTTACTGCTGCTTGCTTTCAGTTTAGTTTCTGTTTCTCTAACAGGCTAGACCAATAGCACGCACAGAACAGAGACCAGACACACACAATCAAGCACTGAACAGCTGAACAATACACCAACAGTCTGAATTGGTGCCACAGAAACACTGCACTCAGAAGGAAACATCAGATGATCAGAGCACAAGGGATGGCTTTTCAAAAACAAAACAAACCCATCAGAATGGCAACAATGTTCATTCTATTGCGTGCGTTGAACAACTTAGAGCTGTTTCTTCATACAGTCACTGTGACTGATCTAGCTGGGAACGTGAACTTTTGATCAATGACAAACAAGTCATTTCAAACTTTTGTATTGAGCCTTTATTTCCCTTCCACCCAAATGTTGCCTTTAGATGAGGAAGAATTTATGAGTGATCAACAGATATTGGTCACCATTACAATTTGGCCTTGAATGACTAGCTCCATCCCTTTGGGAGCTGCTGACTTGCTGAGTTTTAATTTCCCTAGCCCAGAATGCTACCAGCCAAGTTCATGAAGGCAGGTTCTATCCCAGTAGCATATTGAAATTTGGCAAGGAGACTTCCATCATAAAAATTAACGAAGTCTAGTCCCTAACTCTGCATTGGGTTAGATCAACCTCATTTTTCAAAATTAGAGCTAAAGTCATTGAAAATTAGGTCAGCATTATACATCAACTTGATTCAAATTGGACCACTGTTGTCTATTTAAAATTCACACTACTTGCAAAATACTCCACTGTGTAAAGGAATCAAGGGCATAGGATGAAAAAACGGAGTTGAGGTGGAAGATCAAACATAATCTCACTGAATGGTGGAGCAGACTCAAGGGACCACATCTCCTATTCCTGCTCCAATTTCTTATGTTCTATGTATCTTTTGATCACATTCAACTCCAAATCAGCAATAATGATCTCCTCCCTATCTGGGTCCTCTATGCCAGGTACCATTCACTGTTATCAGACCTCTGCCACAGTGACCTTTGAACTGCCTCTCCAACCAATATTCAATAAGGCTTGGATTTTACAGGGGGAGACAGGTTACTCGCGACCCTTGACCTAAAAGTACCTCACTGATATGAAACCTGGCTGCCCCGCAGTGATAATACATTGAGGACGGCCTTAATTAGCGCACAGTGCAACTCCCATCCCTCAGGGACAGGAATTCCCAATTTAGAGAGCTACTGGGAATTTTGGGCACAGCTGGGAGACCCCAGTGAGGTTGATGGGGGGTTAGGTTAGAGAGACCCAGAGGGGAGGGACAAAGGGAGGGGTGTTGTTGCCTCGATGGGCACAAGGGATCCCACAAAAGAGGTACCATCCGCTTCCTGCCAACAGCAGCCCACACTGTCAAAGCTTCAGGGCTGCCCGCATTGCTTCTGCCTTCACCCCTAGGAATATTACGAAAGTCTCATGCTCAACTGGCAGGAATCATTTCCTAAAACATTGAGGTGTTTGGGCCATTCCTCCCGGATATCGTCTTATCTTTAGGAGAAACCCCTGCAGCAATGCCAGGAGCCAGCAATGCTGAGAGATTTGCTGTTCACTAGAAAGAGTCCGGAGTGACAATGTTAGACTTGCAGGTCAAGAGTGAACCAGGGCAAGCTTCAGGGTGAATTGAGAGCAGGTGATGCTCATTGAAGCCTGTACTTAAGAGCTGGGTTTTTCCCGAGTAAGGGTTTGCTTTCTGGACAGGGAGAGGATCCAGGCAGGAAGAGTTGAAATGGGTATTTGCACAGAACTATAGTTTAACAATGAAAAGTTGTAATTCACAGAATGTCTTCTGCCGCCTGATTCAGTAAATGGATATTCACCTGTTAAACATTGACCTCTCACAAAATGGTTCAAAATTATAAAAGGATTTGGAAGGTCAACAGCGGAAAATTGTTTCCAAGGATTTCCGTTTGGTTACAAGGTAGCGTAAGCTTACGTATTTCAAGATACACATAGAATTTGCGGCATAGAAACAGGCATTTAACCCAAATAATCTATGCTCCACACAAGCCACCTCTTTTTTACCTAACCCTATCAACATATTTATCTATTCCTTTCTCCTTCATGTACTTAGCAAGCTTCCCCTTAAATACATAATGGGTTGTTTTACTCTATAGATATCTCCATCACAAGATGTAGTTGGAGGAAAGAAACACACACACATACACATAAATGTATCACCGTTCCTTCACTGTTGCTGGGTTAAAAACCTGGAACTCCCTTCCTAACAGCACTGTGGGTGGACCGACACCACATGGACTGCAGCAGTTCAAGAAGGCAGCTCACCACCACCTTCTCAAGGGCAATTAGGGATGGGCAATAAATGCTGGCCCAGCCAGCGACGCCCACATCCCGTGAATGAACTTTTAAAAATTGCCCATATAAACATGCGCACACTCACACATGAATAGAAGAACAACAGAGAATAAGCACTGGATTCACCAGCACATTTCCCTTTACCTCAGAATCAGAGCTGTCTATCTCCGCCAGAGTCGGCGCCTTGAGGAGTTTTCTTCTTTGCACTTGCGAGGTGTGGGCGTCATTTTCAATAGTTTGAGACATAACTGCACCATTGGCCAGAGGTAGCGGTGAGGTCTTTCTGCTCCTCTCTGGAGTCGTCACATCTGTTAAAACAGGAGAAGTGAAACGTCTACTTTAGGACACTATTTTGCAAGAGGCTATTTCTACACTGTATGTCTTCTGCTGCATGCATAGCACCAATATCAAGGTTGGAGTTGCCACCTGTCCGGTTTTGGAACAGGCAGTGTGTTCTTTTGAATGACTTATTGTAAAACATCTAAAAAGTGCAAAACTATCACTGAAAGTATATCTTGCCTATTCCTGATACACTATAATGTGTACACATTAAAGTTATTACAGCGTTCAATAATTTTTCTTCATCGGCATATCTCAGCCTTGATCCCTTCCTTTGCGATGTATAAACCTGGCAGATGTGGCAACTCTAATCATGAGCAATCCCTTTTTCTCCATATGAACTTTGTTGCTTGAAGTCTATTGTTAAACTTTTTCCATTGTGCAAAACTTAAAAAACACCACTGACAAATGGCATGCCTGTTTACAACACCACCATTGCCATGGCTCAGGCAGACACGCTAACTTTCCCACCACAGAATCATAAAACGGTTATGATGCAGAAGGAGGCCATTTGGCCCATTGTGTCTGCACTGGCTCGCCAACTGGGCAACTCACCTAGTTCCATTTACCACCTTCTCCCTGTAAACCTGCAAATTCTTCCTTTTCAGATAACACTCTAGTTCCCTTTTGAAAGCCTCAGTTGAACCTGCCTCCTCTACACTGTCAGTCAGTGCATTCCAGACCCTAACCACTCGATGCATGAAAAGGTTTTTCCTCATATCACTCTTGCTTCTTTTACTGTGGCCTCTCGTTCTCAACCCTTTCACAAGTAGGAAAGCGTTTCTCCCTATCTACTCTGCCCCGACCCATCATGATTTTGAATGCCTCTATCAAATCTCCTCCCAGCCTTCTTTTCTCCAAGGAAAACAGTCCTTACTTTTCCAATCCATTTTCATAACTGAAATTCCCCATCCCTGGAATCATTCATGTGAACCTTTTCTTCACTCTCTCCAATGCCTTCACATCTTTCCTAAAGTGTGGTGTCCAGCTGAGGCCGAACAAGTGATTTGGACAAGTTCAACATAAGTTCCTTGCTCTTGCTCACCATAATCCTCAGATGGGCTGGCTCGGGAGGCTGAATGACTGCTCCTATTATTATGTTCCTGGTGGCAACGTTCTTCTCTGGGTTGTAACATCCTAGTTCTTTTGACACAAAACTGAAAAGCAACCTCATGACATAATGGCACTGGGTAATGGAGTGCCAACCCATGTACCAGGGACTGCTGCCTACTTTTCTAACACCCTCCTTCAAAGCCAAGTTTCCAATTTGATTGGACTGTCAACAAGACAGTTGTATTGTGTGGCACTACCACTGTGCTAAATGGAATAGATTTCGAACAGATCTAGCAGCTCAAGACTGGGCATCCATGAGGCACTGTGGGCCATCAGCAGCAGCAGAATTGTACTCGAACACAATCTGTAATCTCATGGCCCATCATGACCCCCACTCTACCATTACCACCAAGCCAGGGGATCAACCCTGGTTCAATCAGGAGTGCATGAAGGGCATGGCAGGAGCAACACCAGGCATACCTAAAAATGAGGTGTCAACTTGGTGAAGCTAAAACACAGGACTACTTGCATGCCAAACAGCACAAGCAGCAAGTAATAGAGCTAAGCGATCCCACAATCAAAAGATCAGATCTAAGCTCTGTAATCCTGCCACATCCAGTCATGAATGGTGGAGGACAATTACACAACTAACTGGAGGAGGAGGCTCCACAAATATCCCCATCTTCAACGAGGGAAGAGCCCAGCGGATCAGTGCAAAAGATAAGGCTGAAGCATTTGTTACAATCTTCAGCCAGAAGTGCTGAGTGGATGATCCATCTCAGCCTCCTCCAGAGGTCCCCAGCCATCACAGATGCTAGTCTTCAGCCAATTCGATTCACTCCACATGGTATCATAAAACAGCTGAAGGCACTGGATATTGCAAAGGCTATGGGCCTTGACAATATTCCGGCAATAGTTCTGAAGACTTGTTCTCCAGAGCTTGCCGCACCCCTAGCCAAGCTGTTCCAGTACAGCTACAACACTGGCACCTACCCAGCAATGTGGAAAATTGTCCAGCTATGTACCATCCACAAAAAACAAGACAAATCCAACCTGGCCAATTACTGCCCCATCAGCCTACTCTCGATTATCAGTAAAATGATGGAAGGGGTCATCAACAATGCTAGCAAGCGGCACTTACTTAGCCCTGCTCACTGAAGATCATTTTGCGTTCCGCCAGCGTCACTCCTGGCTGTTGGCCTCATTACAGCCTTGGTTCAAACATGGCCAAAAGAGCTGAACTCCAGGCGTGAGGTGACAGTGACTGCCCTTGACATCAAGGCTGCATTTGATCCAGTGTGGCATCAAGGAGCCCTAGCAAAACTGGGGTCAATGGGAATCACAGGTGGTTGAGGAGGTCAATCATCTCAGTTCCCAGACATCACTGCAGGAGTTCCTCAGGGTAGTGTCCTAGGCCCAACCATCTTCAGCTGCTTTATCAATGGCTTTCCTTCCAATCATAAGGTCAGAAGTGGGGATGTTCGCTGGTGATTGCACAATGTTCAGCATCATTTGCGACCCCTCAGATACTGAAGCAGTTCAAATGCAGCAAGACCTGGATAATATTCCAGGCTTGGGCTGATATGTGGCAAGTAACATTTGCACCACAAAGGTGCCAGGCAATGACCTTCTCAAATAAGAAAGAATCTACCCGTCACCCTTTGACATTCAATGACATTACCATCACTGAATCCCCCACCATCAACGTCCAGGGGTTACCATTGACCAGAAACTGAACTGGACTAGCAATATAAATACTTTGGGTACAAGAGCAGGTCAGAGGCTAGGAATCCTGTGGTGAGTAACTCACCTCCTCACTCCTCAAAGCCTGTCCACCGTCTACAAGGCACAGGACAGGAGTGTGATGGAATATTCTCCACTTGCAGCTCCAACAACACTCAAGAAGCTTGACACCAGCCCAGACAAAGCAGCCCCCTTGACTGGCACCATATCCACAAACATTCACTCCCCCCACCACTGAAAGACAGTGGCAGCAGTGTGTACCATCTACAAGATGCACTGCAGGAACTCACCAAGGCTCCTTAGACAGCACCTTTCAAACCCACAACCGTGACCATCTAGAAGGACAAGGGCAGCAGACACATGGGAACACTACCAACTAGAAGATCCCCTCCAAGCCACTCGCCATCCTGACTTGGAAATATGTCGCAGTTCCTTCACTGTCGCTGGGTCAAAATCCTGGAACTCCCTCCCTAACAGCACTGTGGGTGTACCTACACCACATGGACTGCAGCGGTTCAAGAAGGCAGCTCACCACCACCTTCTCAAGGGCAATTAGGGATAGGGAATAAATTCTGGCCTAGCCAGTGATGCCCACATCCCATGAATGAATAAAAGAAAATGGTGAGCTGCTTGAACCTAGGGCGGAAGCAAGATTGGAGGTGAGTCCATCCCATAACATTATTACAGAGTAACATTGACTGAGATTGCAGAGAAGATCATCTGCTTTCTTAACAAGGTATGGGGGCTTAGAGAAAAGACCAATTACTTAAATAATTGAAGCAATTGGGATGAAAATGTTTGAGAACCATTTTTTAATGCAACGTGCAAAAGAAAAAACTGAGCAGCTTCAACAATAAGAGTCCACAATACAGGCATACTTGAATGGAATCCCTTCAAAATTGTGTAAGTTCCCCAATGGTTTAATGGGTAAAAGTGCTGCCCAATATGGTACTGTGTTACACAGGCCAGCAAGTATCCAGGTTACATCTTCAATTTGCATCAGGGCATCACAAATAGCTTCAACACCTCTAGGTTTGGGGCATGGGGAGTGACTAATATCAGTCAAGATTCTAACTCCTGACTTCTTTCCAGTGACCTCTGCTGGAAAGAGGGTGTAGGGTAGATCTTGACTCTGTGCAATAGTGTAAAATGAGTGAGTTTACGGCCAGTCTAACATCTCACCTCTGGGAATACAAGTCAGGAGAGATATGAAACAGGCCGCTGTCCCGCCAACACCTGTTTTTCACAATCATACGATGTCATGCACTCTAATCATATGTGTTATGTACTAATTCAGGTCACTAGCTCAACAGTTCCCTTTGCCTCTGTGTTTTAACAGATCTCCTTATACAATAATGCGGGAAAAATATAAATGATTTGCTCAAATTAACTGTAGTCATGCACATTGCATGATGGATGTAACTCCACAGTGTTGGCCCCTTATTTTTTTTCTTTGCTTAAATTCATTCTATTCACATGATTACAGCACATACAAAAATGAGGAGGGCCTATAGGCCCATCTTAACCCATCTATCCAGAAAATTCCTTCAGTCACCTCATGAGGGAGAAATGAAAAGCTAAAGAACAAAAAAGGCTAATTCCTGGTTTCATTCTTCCCTATCCAATCAATGCCAGAGAGCTTTATTTCCTGCCCCACATATAAATGTCTGGTGTCCCCCAAGGATCTATCCTTGGACCCCACCTATTTCTCATCTTCATGCTGTCCCTTTGTGATGGCAGATTCCAGCTATACACTGACACTCAGCTCTATGTCTCCACCGCCTCTAGTGGCAAGTATGGTAGGCTTCTTCAACCACACCTCCCAAAGCCACGACATCTATAACTAGAAGGATAAGAGCAGCAGACACATGGGAACACCAGCACCTTCAAGCCACATACCATCCCAACTTGGAAATATCCCGCATTCCTTCTTCGTTGTTGAGCCAAAATCCTGAAACTCTCTGCCTGTGGGAGGACCTTCACCACACAGACTGCAGTGATTCAAGAAGGCAGCTCACCACCACCCTCTTAAGGACAACTAGGAATGTGTAATAAATGCTGGCCTTGCCAGCAGCATTCACATTCCATGAATGGATAAATAGTTTCACGTCTAATCAAAGTCACTCTCTTTTGACTTAAACTCAATTTATGATATGCTTCATTGGCTGAAAGCACCCTGTCGGCAGACACTGAAATCACACCACCAAAGCCCCTGCACCAAGCACAAATCACAAAGGCGGCAGCAGCACTAAATTAATCCACGCAGCTAAGAATGATTAAAAACAAAGATGGATGAAGTGAAAGGTGCGAAAGCAAAAGCAAGACATGACGATAACCACCACATGTCAGGTACTGGAGCTACTTTTACCTGACAAGTCAAAACTGCAAGACATGCTAAGTGGCCTCATTACTGTAAGAAAAACAATTGGATGGTTAGGAAAAAAATTGAAAAAAATAATACAGGGTTAGAAATTCATCTCATCATTAAAACTTAATATTTTCAACTTTTGCAGAGAATTGATAAAGACGGAACGGCAAAGTATACGGAACATTACTCCAATTTTCCATATGTTTTTACTCTTTTAAAATAACTTGCGTTTCACCCTTTGGAAAGGACAGGTGATCCAATTTCAGCAAAAGAGAACAATTAATGCAGGAGACTGGAGACGCTTTAAATATGATACGGTTTGATTCTCGAGAGTGCCAACTGAAACTGGGTCCACAAGAGAGCGACGACAAACCTTGTTACACGTTATGGTGATGCCTTTCTCAATTATTTCCACTTTCTCTGCTTAAGATAGTGATTTTTTAACTGAAACATGATTTCACAGCATCGGGAAACATTTCAATACCTCCCCCAAATGACCATTCTTTATGTGTAGATCATGCTAGTAGATATTTTAATTGCAAATAGTGTTAGAATGGAGCCCAATTTTGCCCTTTCCCTAAAAGCAAACACAAAGGACAGAATTTTACGCAGGCGGGATTTTACCGTCCCACCGAAGTCAATGGACCTTTGAATGGATCGTTGCATCTGACAGTCCCAACCCTGCCTGCCACAATGGTGCTGTAAAATTCCGCCTGCAAAGGCTGGGATTTTACCAACCACTTAGTGATGGGCTGAGAGGTGGAAAGGCTGGCAAAATGGCACTGGAAGGAATGAGGGGTGGAGTTGCCCGACATCTTCCCGGCGGCAGATTGGCCAACCAATCAGAACCCAATTCAGCTCCTTATGTGGCCAGTTAAGGGCAACTTCCTGGGTCCAGGGGCATTTGGTGGCCTCCCTGTGGGCTTTTGTGGGGTGTGGGGGAAGGGAAAGAAGGGGGCCTCCTTTATGGGCCACTTCATGACCCACAGAGGGGCTCCCCACCAGCAGTGGTGCTGCCTGTACACCGCACTCCCTCTCCCTCCCCCCGATTGCCAGGGCCTTGGCATCTTCCAAACACCACTACCCCTCTCTGAGAATGCCCGGCCTTTGAGGCACCTTCTCCCTGCAGCTGCAGCATCAGCAATGGCCACTACCAGCGGTGGTGCTACTGATTGGCCTGGTGGTTCTCAGGCCGCCACCCTGAATTGGATGGCAGCACCAGCACCCGCCCACATAATTGAATGCGCCTAGGAAGATGCCTCTCTGGGCCCCGCCACAAGGACTTCAGCCACGATGGCAAAGTCCCTGCCATAGGTTTTACAAGAGCAGCTAGTGAGCCAAGTCCATATTTTGTGTCTCTAGGGATGGTTGTACTAAGGTCAGTTCATTTAGTACAGACCAAGAGGCAATTCTGGGACCTTCATGGTCAAGGGTTTGGTATCACGCTCGATGGTACATTTACCTTCTTAGTCATTAACTATGTATATATATCATTAAGTAATATTCATACTTCCTTTCATAGATTTTAGGATTCATGACCACTTGCTGATTTGACAAATAACTAGTAGCCAGGATAAAATGAAAACTTGACAGGTTACTGAGTGAGGTGTTCCAACAATCTGCAGCATTCAAACTCACAAATCAATGAAGTAATTGAGGAAAGATTGCCCATGACATGGGGATTCCGGCTCAAAGGAAATTCTCAATCTCGTTTTCAAATCCGTCCATGGCTTCGCCTCTTATCCCTGTAACTCCCTGCAACACACGGCAATCCAAAATTTGGCAGTGTGTACCATCTTCAAGATGCACTGCAGGAACTCACTAAGGTCCCTTAGATGGTACCTTCCAAACCCACAAGCACTATCATCTAGAAGGACAAGGGCAGCAGATAGATGGGAACACCACCACCTGGAGGTTCCCCTCCAAGCCACTCACCATCTTGACTTGGAAATATATTGCCATTCCTTCACTGTTGCTGGGTCAAAATCCTGGAACTCCCTAACAGCACTGTGGGTGTACCTACACCACATGGACTGCAGCAGATCAAGAAGGCAGCTCACCGCCACCTTCTCAAGGGCAACTAGGGATGGACATTAAATGCTGGCCTAGGCAATGACGCCTATGTCCCATGAATGCATTTTTAAAAATCTCTGAGCTTCTTCAGTTTTGACCTCTTGCACGTCCCTGATTTTAATGACTCCACTATTGACAATCATGGCTTCAGTTGCCTAGGTCCTATCACTGAAATTCCTTCCTTAATCACCTCTGCACCTCCAGCTCTCTCGCCTCCTCAAAAGTTGCTCCTTAAAATTGACCTCTTTGACCAAGCTTTGACCCAGGCACTTCCTGTGCAGTCCTTGCATGGGGACCTCCAAGAACTCCCCGAGGGCATCATCCGGGTTACTCCTGGGGTGTGACCCCCTGGATAGGAAGATCTGGGCCATTATATAAATGTCATTATTGTATTCAAATACGGATCAATGAAATAGGGCTCCAGTTCCCACTGCTGAATCTCCTGCTTTTAATCAAAAAAATCTTTAAAAGTCCAACACCCTTCATGCTGATACTGGAGCGACTGTACTCTCAAACCAGTGGTTATGTCCCTGAGCAACTGAACTCTAATTGAAGCCTGCACTTCCACACTCCTCAGCTACTTACTGGGGAAGATCCTGGATCCCTATCTGAAATCAGCCAGCAGTTAACGAAAGGACTGCAGCTTATTACAGTTTTTATTGCAAAAGCACAGTAATATTCCACCTTGTTAACAAGAGTGTTTCACTGTCCTGCAAACCACAACGCTTACTCCGCCCTCCCACTCTACAGGTGGGATTTACCAGTCCAGTCCGCCGCCGGCATCGTCCGGACTTGTAGCTGGGCCGTCGCTACCCCCGCGGCAGCTCCCTCCATGGCGAGGCTGGAAAATCCCAGCCTACGTTTCTGTTCTGCGGTAGATTTCCTGCTGGGGTACAGACCACTGTTCAGTTCCTCACCAATGGGCCTGGGTGATGAGGGGCAGCCGGTTGTTCAACTTCATTACGACCTGGCTCCTTACTTCAATACAAAAGCTCATTGGCTAGGGAGCATCCCAAGGGCACCCCAAGGTCATGAAAGATTCCACATAAATGCCAGTCCTTATTTCTCTGCCATCAGCAACCCCTTGCGTTTATATAACACCCTTAATATGGTAAAGCATCCCAAATAAAATTAGCCATGGGGCTAGATAAGGAGATGCTAGGTAGGCTTTAAAGATGGAGAGCTACGTGGAGAGGCCGAGAGGATGAGGGAGAGAATTCCAGAGCGTCTGGCCCAAGCAGCTGAAGGCACGGTCAACAATGGCAGAGCATTGAAAGGTGGGGATATAGGTCAGAACTGAAGGAGTGCAGAGATCTCGGAGTGAGGCAAACTTGTGGTGGGATTTGAAGATCATGAGAATTTTCTTCGACAACTTTCTGGGGGAGGGGAGAGGGAATGGGATTGATATTCCTGTTCCTCTTCAATTTCTTCCTCACCCCTTCCACTCAGCAATTCTATGGGCCGGGGTTTTCTGTGAAAATATCGGTGAGGCTAACAGCACTCACCGTTAAACACATGGAAATCAGACAATAGCTTCTGTGGACGGAGACGTGTAGTTAAACATGAAAATCCAGATGTTGCTGCCCAGATGTGCCCCTCCTCTGTGAACTGTGCGAAAATGGCATCTCACTGTGTGGCTCGCTCCCTTAATAATAATTCTTTCCCTCTCATTATTTTGCTTTCGGTACCCTATTTGAAATTGGATTCACTTTTCTAACTTGCACCTGCTGATTGCATTGTTCAGTGATGATTCTTCAATCTGATTGGTTAAGGAAGTTCACAGTTGCTTGGCTTGTAGAGGGCGCTGTGCTGTTTGGCTGACAGCAACTTGCTGTGCTAAACCCAAAGAAAATCTATGGCTAAGTGCAAGTCTAACGAACAGCACCGCTCATAGAGAAATCCAGCCCATAGTTTCACTCACTAAAGTACAATTCCATCCTGGTGTCTTGCAGTAGTACCTGTTAGCACAGTGTTAGGCAGCAAGAATGCTGATCACTTACCCCTTACACAGAGACACTGCGCTTGATTATGGTCTTGACTGAGAAGCAATAGCTTAATTTCGATGCAGGATTGAGACTTTCTGGTCTGTATGGCCCACATACAGAGAAAGCAGGTTTTCTTTCTTCTGAATATAGTGCCTGTCAAGAAAGGGGGAAGGTAGCATTTCCCATTTCAGGCACCCAGTACCAGTGTTAAAGTACACTGCCGATGTGCCAAATAACATACAGCATGGGGAGGCGATGGTGTCGTTGCATTGCTGCTGGACTAGTAATCCAGAGAGCCAGAGTAAAGCTCTGGGGAACCTGGGTTGGAATCCCGCCACAGCAGATGGTGGAATTTGAATTCAATAAAAATCTAGAATTAAAAAGTCTAATGATGACCATGAAACCATTGTTGATTGTGTAAAAATCCCATCTGGTTCACTAATGCCCTTTAAAGAATGAAATCTGCTGTGCTGTATGTGACTCCAGACCCATAGCAATGTGGTTGACTCAGCAATAAATGCTGGCCTAGACAGTGACACCCACTCCCATGAATGAATTAAAAAAAGAGTTTTCAGAATAGGAAAGAGCCCATAAAAAACCCTAGTCTCAGTGCCACTAGTCCCACTTTCACTTATTGGTTTTTGCAAGGTGCAGGTTTATTGCAACCTGTGCACAAAGTAAGTGAAAAATGCTCACACATGCAATAATATGATACTCACACACACACACACACACAAAATATGGACACATACACACTGACAAACAAAACAAGATACAAACACACATGAATATCCAAACACATGTTTGAATATGTAGTCACACACAGGGCTGAATTTACTGCCTGTCGGGTGGGCGGGCCTGGCCCAATATCTGGCGGGCAGGGAGCCAGTCCCTGCAGGAGAAGCGGGCCCCACCGGCATTTTAAGTGGGCGGGCCAATTAAGGCCCGCCCAGCGTGACGTCCACCGGGAAGCGCTATGCACTTCCTGTGCAGGGGGGGAGGAATTCCCCAACGGTCAGAGTGCGCTCTTTCACACATGCGCACCAAAGAGTGCACATCTCCTTGAGGCTAAGTGCTGCCTCAGGGAGATCGCAGAAAGGTTTTCAAATTTTAAAAATAGAAAAATCAAAAAATCATTAACATGTCCCCCTCATGTGACAATGTCACATGAGATGAGACATGGTAATAAATATCACAAAAACTTTAATAAACTTTTTTAGAACAGACATAAAACCTCATCCCGCCAGTGGATGAGGTTTCATGTTTTATCTATTGCCCGCTGGGGCTCCTGGCCTACCCACCAATCTTAAGGTTGGACAGGCAGGTCCTTTAATTGTTTTAATTATCCTGTCAATGGCCTAAATTGGCCATTGACAGGTCGGTGGGTGGACAGCTGATCTCGCTGTGCCCCCGCCTTCCTGAAGATTTAAATGGGGCAGGATGAAGTTGGGGATTCCCCCCAACCTCATTCCGCATCAGCGAGCAGGCCCCTCCCCTTCTCGCCGACGGAAAAATTCAGCCCATATAATCACACAATAGGAGGAATTTTATGCCCCTCGCCCTGCCAATGTATTTGCAGTCAGAGGGGTGGCACGCCTTCATGTCCACCCCCGAGCTATCCTCCCTATTACGGTGAGTAGGTAAGCCAGCCCACCCTCCCTTAGGCCTATGAGGCCCTTAACTGGCTGATTAATGGCCACTCAAGAACCCGTTTCCACCTTTGCCACAATAATATGTGCGATTGGGGAAAGCCAAATGAAGGATTTTGTTTCCTATTCAAGCTAAAAAGCAGGAAGGGGGGGGGGGTATCTCCTTTGGGGAAGGGGGGCTCCTCTGCTATCTGGGGCACTCTCCATAAGATCATAACCACCTCACTTTGTGCCCTCCTCCTTGGCCTCCATAAGAAATAGGAATAGGAGTAGACCACTCAAGCCTGCTCTGCCATTCAATAAGATCATGGCTGATCTTCTTGTGTTTCAATTTCCACATTCCCATCTAACCCTGATAACTTTTGATTCCCTTGCCTAACAAGAAGCTATCTACCTCTGCCTTAAAAATATTCAATGACCCTGCCTCCACCACCTTCTGAGGCAGAGAATTCTAAAGTTGCACAATCTTCTGAGAGAAAAAAATTCTCATCTCCGTGCTAAAAGGGCGGCCCTTAATTTTAAAACAGTGCCCCTAGTTCTGGACTCACCCACAAGAGGAAACATCCTTTCGACATTCACCTTGTCAAGGCTTTTCAGGGTCTTGTATACTTCAATCAAATCACCCTCACTCTTCTAAACTCCAGTGGAAACAAGCCCAATTTGTCCAACCTTTTCTCATAAGACAGCCCACTCATTCCAGGTATCAATCTAGCAAACCTCTTTTGAACTGCCTCCAATGCATTTACATCATTCCTTAAATAAGGGGACCAAAACTGCACACAGTATTCGAGGTGCGGACTCACCAATGCCCTGTATAACTGAAGCATGAGATCCTTACTTTTATGTTAAATCCCTCTCGCAATAAAGGATAGCATTCCATTAGCCTTCTTAATTACTTGCTGTACCTGCATAATAACTTTTTGTGACTCGTATTAGAACACCTAGATCCCTTTGCACCTCAGAATTATCCAGCCGTTCTCCATTTAAGTGATACTCTGCTTTTTTCTTCTTCCTGCCAAAGTGAACAACTTCAAATTTGCTCACATTAAACTCCATTTGTCAGATCTTTGCCCACTCATTCAACCTATCTATATCCGTCTGCACCCTCCTCGTGTCTTCTTCACAACATACTTTCCTACCTAGCTTTGTGTCATCTGCAAATTCAGCTACCATGTCTTCACTACCCTCATCTAAGTTATTGATGTAAATTGTAAATAGTTGAGGTCCCAATACAGGCCCCAGTCACATCCTGCCAATCAGAAAAATACCCATTTATGCATACTCTCTGCTTTCTGTCAGCCAGCCAATCTTCTATCCATGCTAATATGTTACTCACTACACCATGCACTTTTATTTTTGTAATAATCTTTGATGCAGCACCTTATCAAATGCCTTCTGGAAATCCAAGTACAGTACCTCTACAGGCTCCCCTTTATCCACTGTGCATGCTACTCCT
This sequence comes from Carcharodon carcharias, assembly GCF_017639515.1. Lineage (NCBI taxonomy): Eukaryota > Metazoa > Chordata > Chondrichthyes > Lamniformes > Lamnidae > Carcharodon > Carcharodon carcharias. Next base: position 175,767,264 of record NC_054472.1, read on the forward strand.
TTAAAAAACTCCAATAAATTGGTTAAACATGATTTTCCTTTCACAAAACCATGCCGACTCTTCCCTATTGCCTTGAGCTCTTCTAAGTGCCCAGCTATCACCTTCTTAATGATCGATTCTAGTAACTTCTCCATGACAGACATCAAGCTAATTGGCCTATAGTTCCCTGTTTTCTGCCTCCGTCCCTTCTTGAATAGAGGGGTTATATTTGCTGCTTTCCAATCTGATGGAACCAATACCCAAACCCCCACAACTGCTCCACCAGCTTCCATCCCCTCAGGATCTTGGATCCTTGCCCAACTAAAAGCCCTGACTTACATGTAAGTTCGCCATCCATGGATTTTCTCCTCGTGTAATCCCAGCATTGGCCACTACTGAGTTCTGGCGCTGCTGGGACTACTCGGCTGTAGGCCAATCTGATTGGCCAACAGCTCTCAGGAGCTGAGCTTCCTTCCCACTCTCAGCTCATTAAGGCAGCCCCAGCCTATCACCACTGCAGGTCAGCCCTTTTAAAAATCAGTCGGCTCAGGACCAGCTTTTCTGGGGAGGGCGCAAGGCAAGCAATGCGCCCCCTGGGAAAATTCAATCCAATGTGTAACCGTAATAGGGTGGCAAGATGATCAAAATTCAGAACACAATGAAAAGCCTTGGGAAGGCAGGGCTCCATGATGATTGATATGTTGGACAACCAATGGCAGGGGCCGGGGAGGGGCAGTTGAAGATAGGTCATGCGTTGACATCTCCCAGAATATGTCCAGCTAGAGCTAGCAACCCTATTCCATCCCAGCCTCAATGATTCCCGCCACAGGTGGGATGAACGGAAAATCCCGGCCCTTGTTTATTTTCATTTGTACACTGGGTTCCAATAAAAATTATCTTCAGTTAGAAGCTGGGCTTTAAACTAATGAACGTACCTCAAATGTGGGAGATTTTGTTTGTACCCAGAACCACAAGCGGAAAAATGCACAAACTTTCTGAATGTGCCACAGCTCAACCAAACTTGCCTGCCACCTTCCTCAGCACTGATTGGTGGTTTACCAATGGGCACAATCCAAGTACCTCTTCAAGTGCGGTTTGTGGTTGACAGATGCCGCTGTCAATCTTCTGTCATCACGCAGAGGCTGATTCCTGGCTCTCAGGTGTTCATGGGGTTAATATATAGGAGGAGGTCATGGGGGGCAATTTATCCCCATGACCTCTATAAATCACCCCCAATAACTCGTATAAATCACCCCCAGCACCTCCAAAGCTTAGAACCAGCACCATTACCCCCAATTATTTCACAGACATTTTGCGTCCAATGTCACATTCGGAACAATTCTTTTTTCAGAGTTCAAGCAGAGAGAGCAATTTTCATAAACTTCACTAAAAGGCAAATGCTTCCAAACCAAATGGTAACTCCCACTAGAGCCAATTATCCAATTGGAACATTCTAATGGAATGGGACACTGAAAGGTCAACCAACCAACACACCCAAAACAGCAAAGGTGAGGTTTCCACGGACTGCCCCACACCCCCCAACCCCTCCCCGACTTTGGGAGCAAATTCATAGTCACCCCTATAGGGAAGGACATTCATGCAATGGAGAGGCAGACAGACACACAGAGACACAGGCTTAGACACACAAGGGGCGGAATCAACCCAGATTTGCACTAAACGTGGCAGCAGGTGGGGAAAAGGATGTTTTACCCGCTGACCACAATGGCGGCTTTTCAAGCTGTATCGTCCCAATCCCACCTCATTGATCACGCATTCCCGGGAAATATACCGGGTCACCGGCGGCATGTCCTCTCATTTGCCGGCCCTGCTGTCAAGTCAGGCCTTCAATAAACAGGTAAATATTTAAAGGCCACCCCTGCACAGAGCCAGCACTTCTCAAGGGATAGGAAGCTGCTGAAAACTGATGGCTGCCAAAGGGAGGAAACATGCTGCCCCCAGATTTAGCAGCGCCTCCCTCGAGCACCTACTGGGCGCAGTGAAGGCCCCACTGAGATGTCCTCTGGGCGAAGGTCAACAAACAAGATGACAAATCCAGCATGGGAGGCAGTGGCAGCGATGGTCAGTGTCAACGCCCTGCAAAAGAGGACAGCCACCCAGTGCCAAAGAGAATGAATGGTCTCGTCCATTCCGCCAGGGTAAGTCACTTTTCTCCTCTCTCTGAGCCCACACACTCACAAACCCATCACACATCTGCAGGGATCTCACACCTCAAGGGACAACATCACTAACTCTCACACACCCTCACATCTCCCTCAGGCTCATATCCTCTGGAGCTCGTGTCCTCACTGTGTCCTCGTCCTGTCCATGTCTCCGCTCGCCACACAAACATTCCATGCAGTGCCATGTGTCCTACTCACACTCTCTCCATCTGTTTTCATACAGGATAAGCCCGCTCACATCAGCAGGGAGAGGTCCCAGACTGGGGGTGGAATGGCCCACATTCGGCCCCTCACTCACTTTGAGGAGTGCGCCATCAAGCTGACTGCTGAGGATGTGGACCCTGCTTGTGGTGACGGTGAGATTGGCGGTGAACACCCATGTGAGGATCCTGCACCACATTACTCCTCTCTCAATGCAACTGTGCGTGCTCTCTCTCCTGCTTTTGACTCTGCTGCCATGCCCTAATCATCTCTACTTTGGTTCACAGGGAGCTCTGCCAAGCCAATACCCTCAGCCAGGCAGTTCCTTAGCTCCATCCACATCCTCACCTCCAGCCAAGAAGACACCTCCTGCAATGAACAGCTGGAAATAAGCAGCCTGGAAGATCCATCACAGCCCTCACCCACACCCTGCACCACTGCAGAGACACACACCATGGTTGGACCTAGATCTAGAGCAGGCTCGGGTTCATAACCTGGTGGTCACTGCATGGACACATGTCCACAGCAGCAGGAGGCAGGTTCAGCTGAGCTCCCCAGCACTCAGAGGACTGCCGGTGAAGAGACATCTGTGAGGTCCGAGTCCAATGACGAATCTCTGCATTCGACCTTCCAACTCTGAGTAGAGCCAGGAGAAGGCGGGGGAACATCACGCAGAGCTGTTGGAAGCCCTCAACAGAGTGGCATGTGAGTTGGAGGAGTGCGTCTGCCTGCTCCCTGATGAAGTGGTGTCCACATATGAACATTTGGAAGTCTCCATAGGAAGGATGGCAGGCACCATGGAGACCCTGGATCAACAGAACGCAGAGATGCATGCAGACCTACATTCCATCATGGTAGCCATGGGTGAGTTCCTGCAGTGGCAACATGAGAGGGAAACAGGGCATCTCACCTTCCTTCCAGGTGTGGATGTGATGCCAATCAAGCAGGCTGCTTTGTCCTGGATGGTGTCAAGTTGCTTGGGTATTGTGGGAGCTGCACCCATCCAGGCAAGTGGAGAGTATTCCGTCACACTCCTGACTTGTGCTTTGTAGATGGTGGACAGGCTTTGGGTATTAGGAGGTGAGTTACTCGTCGCAGAATTCCTAACCTCTGACCTGCTCTTGTAGCCACAGTATTTATATGGCTAGTCCAGTTCCGTTTTAGGTCAATGGTAACCCCCCAGGATGTTGATAGTGGGGGATGTCATGAAAATGTGATAATTCTCATAATATTATTGTGATTTAATGTAAATATAGGTGGGGTTTGGATAGCTTCTCTGTGCATATATGTACAGGATTTAATTGAATTGGAGATAGCTGGTCTGGACGCTTTGAGTCATCAACAAGAAGCTAGGTTTGAAATGTTAAATATGTAAACATGGTTGAAGTTTTAGAATGTGAGATGTAAGGAAAATTTGCATTTTTAGATAAATTAGGCTAGCTTGAATTTCAAAAAGATGGGAGCTTCTAGCCAGAAGAAGCTAAGCCAAACAGCGTGTTTATTTTTCCCAAAGAAGCACTTTGAAAAGATTTATATTATGAGAAAGGTAAAGTTCCAAAGACATATCAGAACAATCAAATTTGCATTAAAAAGGGAGAAACATGTATAAAGGAGATGAGGCTATGTGTCAGAAGAGGAGGCATTTTAAGATCTAACACAAGTGTGAAAAGCCTCCAGCCTCTGTGCATCAAGTTGCTCACTTTGAATTCCATTGTCCAGGGTATTGTGTAACTTTGCCTGGGTCTGTTTAAATCTATTTTTTTTTACTGTTGCCTTAACAGAGGTGTAACTGGGAGCCAGATTAATTAGGGGTTTTAGGAGTTATTATAATGGCAATTTGTTGACCTATTTATGTGCTTGGGATCTTTTCTTTTGTTAATTAATGTTTAAATTAGTTTTCTAAAAACCTCTGAAGTTGTGATAGTCATTACTTCTGAATCAGGGCACACATCTCGAAATAAAATACAAATTGCAAAACAGCTCCCATCTCTTTGAAATTCAAGCTAGCCTAATTTATCTAAAAATGCAAATTTTCCTTACACCTCACATTCTAAAACTTCAACCATGTTTACATATTTAGCATTTCAAACCTAGCTTCTTGTTGATGACTCAAAGCCTCCAGACCAGCTGTCTCCAATTCAATTAAATCCTGCACATATATGCACAGAGAAGCTATCCAAACCCCTATATTTACATTAAATCACAATAATATTATAAGAATTATCACATTTTCATGACATCCCCCACTATCAACATCCTGGGGGCTACCATTGACCTAAAACGGAACTGGACTAGCCATATAAATACTGTGGCTACAAGAGCAGGTCAGAGGTTAGGAATTCTGCGACGAGTAACTCACCTCCTAATACCCAAAGCCTGTCCACCATCTACAAGGCACAAGTGATCAAGTTTCCCTCGTGGATTTGATCTGCCTGGCACACATCAGCTTCCACTTCATGGCAGGGATTCAGTGATGGTAATGCCATTGAATGTCAAGGGATGATGGTTAGATTCTCTTCTGGGAGATGGTCATTGCCTGGCACTTGTGCGGCACAAATGTTACTTGTCACTTGTCAACCCAAGCCTGAATATTGTCCAGGTCTTGCTGCATTTGGACGTGGACTACTTCAGTATCTGAGGAGTCGCAAGCGGTGCTGGACATTGTGCAATCAACAGCGAACATCCCCACTTCTGACCTTACGATGGAAAGAAGGCCATTGATGAAGCAGCTGAAGGTGGTTGGGCCTAGGACACTACCCTGGAGGAAACTCCTGCAGTCATGTCCTGCAGCTGAGATGAGTGACCTCCAATAACCACAACCATCATCCTTTGTGCTAGGTATGACTCAAAGCACCGGTGAGTTTTCCCCGATTCCCATTGACTTTAGTTTTGCTAGGGCTCCTTGATGCCACACTTAAACAAATGATATCAAGAGTTGTCACTCTCATCTCACCTCTGGAGTTCAGCTGTTTTGTCCATGTTTGAACCAAGGCTGTAATGAGGTCAGGAGCTGAGTGACCCTGGTGGAACCAAACTGTCACTGAGCAGGTTATTGCTAAGCAAGTGCCAATTGATAGCACCGTTGATGATCCTTTCCATCACTTTACTGATGAACGAGAGTAGACTAATGGAGCGGTAATTGGCTGGGGTGGATTTTTTAAAAATTCATTTACGGGATGTGGGCGTCACTGACTAGGCCCTCATTTATTACCTACCCCTATTTGCACTTCAGAAGATGGTGGTGAGCTGCTGCAGCCACTGTGGTGTAGGTACACCCACAGTGTCCTGCTTTTTGTATACAGGACATACCTGGGCAACTTTCCACATAGGTGGGTAGATGCCAGTATTGTAACTGTACTGGAACAGCTTGGCTAGGAGTGCGATAAGTTCTGGAGCACAAGTACTATTGCCAGAATATTGTCAAGGTCCATAGCCTTTTCAGTAGCCAGTGCCCCCCCCATTTCTTGATATGACACAGAGTGAATTGAATTGGCTGTGATACTGGGGACACCCGGAGGAGGCAGAGATGAATCATTCACTCAGCACTTCTGGCTGAAGATTGTTGCAAATGCTTCGACCTTATCTTTTGCACTGATATGCTGGGCTCGCCCATTGTTGAGGATGGAGATATTTGTGGAGCCTCCTCCTCCATTGAATTGTTTAGTTATCCAGCACCATTCATGACTGGGGGCCACAGCACCTTATATGGCAGGACTACAGAGCTTAGATCTATTCCATTGGTTGTGGAATTGCTTGGTTCTGTCTATCACTTGCTGCTCATGCTGTTTGGCACACAAGTTGTCCTGTGTTGTTGCTTCACCAGGTTGACACCTCATTTTTAGGTATGCCTGGTGCTGCTCCTGGCATGACCTCCTGCACTCTTCACTGAACCAGGGTTGATCCCCTGGCTTGAAGGTAATGGTAGGGTGGGGGATATGCCAGGCCATGAGGTTACAGATTGCGTTCGAGTACAATTTTGCTGCTGCTGATGGCCCACAGCACCTCATGGATACCCAGTCTTGAATTGCTAGGTCTGTTCAAAATCTATCCCATTTAGCACGGTGGTAGTGCCACACAACACGATGGAGGGTATCCTCAAAGTGAAGGCGGGACTTCGTCTACACAAGGACTGTGGGGTGGTCACTCCTACCAATACTGTCATGAACAGATGCACCTGTGGCAGGCAGGTTGGTGAGGATGAGGTCAAGTTATTTTTCCCTCTTCTTGTTTACTTCACCATGTGCCGCAGAACCAGTCCTTTAAGTCTTGGCCAGATTGGTCAGTAGTGGTATTACCGAGCCTCTCTTGGTGATGGATATTGAGGTCCCTCACCCATAGTACATTCTGTACCCTTGCCGCCTTCAGTGCTTCCTCCAAGTGGTGTTCAACATGGAGGAGCACTGATTCATCAGCTGAGGGGATGGGGGTGTGGTGATGGTAGTCTCTGGGACATGATCTGTAAGGTATGATTCCGTGAGGATGACTACGTCAGACTGTTGCTTGACTATTCTGCGAGACAGCTCTCCCAAATTTGGCACAAGCCCCAAGATGTTAGTAAGGAGGGCTTTGCAGGGTTGACAGGGCTGGTTTTGCCATTGTTGTTTCCACTGCCTAGATTGATGCCGGGTGATCCATTCGATTTCATTCCTTTCTACTGACTTTTCAGCGGTTTGGTACAACTGAGTGGCTTTCTAGGCCATTTCAGAGGGCATTTAAGAGTCAGCCACATTGCTGTGTGTCTGGAGTCACATGAAGGGCAGACCAGGTGAAGACAGCAGATTTCCTTCACTAACCAGATGGGTTTTTAATAAGGGGGATATGCCAAGGTTTTTATGCCAATCAGCAATGGTTTCATGGTCATTATTACACTTTTAAGTCCAGAATTTTATTGAATTCAAATTCTGCCAGGGTCTCTGGATTACCAGTCCAGTGACAGTACCACTATGCCTTCACTTCCCATCCTCCACCCTTAATCCTTCCTCCCCCGGACTCCTTCCCCTGCAAACATCTTCCTCCCTGACTCCTTCCCACATCCAAACTCCTTCCCCACTCCGAACTCCTTCCTTTACACCTTCCTCCCACCTTACACTTACCTCCCTAGTTGCTGTATTTTCCCCGTGACACCCTCCTCCCCCTGTACTCCCTCCCCGCTGACACCATCGATGCCCCCGTCCTAACCTCACCGCCCCATGACACCGTTTTTTTCCCACATTCCCAACCTCGCCCACACCCTCTCACCACCCGTCCCACCAGTTCACCTTCCTCTTCCAGTAAAAAGTAGCCCTTCCTCTACCAATCGTACCGACATCTTCCTCTCCAGCCTCTTGATGATCATCTGTAGCCGACCATGGCCAAGGCACTGATGTGCCAAAGCAGACCCTCAACGGTGACCTTCCACTTTCCGTGAGCTGCTTCACAGCGGAGTCATGTCCATAGAACCATAGAACACTACAGCACAGAAAACAGGTGTGCCGAAATATTATTCCGCTAGTCCCATTGTCCAATTCCGTTAGTCCCATTGTCCATGAGAATACACCCAGCATGCAGTGCACATTCCTCCAAGGTCCTGTTGCTGTCGGGCCCCAGCAGCTTCTGTCCCTCGGACGTCCGCGATCTAAGCAAGGCCCTGACGGTAAGTCCCAACTTCGGCACGTCACACCTGTCAAGACGTCTTTTGCGCCACCATGTTTTCCTGCTGAGGTGGGCGGTAAATCTGACATGGGGGGTGGGGGGGGAGGGATGATTTCGGCGAGTAGGGCTTATAATGATACGTAGATGTGTTAAAACGCAGCGGTGGGAAACGCAGTCCACCAATGATGGGAGGAGCGAACAATTCCAAACTGGTATCACGACGGTGCGAAACCAATTTTTGGCCTTCCCAGCCACATCGTCCGCTCACGCCCTTCATGACGCCCCCAACGCCAACAGGCCCGGAAAGTTCCGCCCAGGGACACAGGCTTAAGGACAGGCACACAGACAGAGACAGGGACACAGGCCGGGATTTTCTGGCCCTGTCGTGGTGGGGTCCACCCCAGCGGATTCGGCGGCCCAGCCACAAGTCCGGCGGCTTTCAGCGGGACCAGGCGGTCCCGGCGGTGGGCGAGACAGTCGGACCGACAGAGACAGTTGGGCAGACAGAGACAGTCGGACAGAGACAAACATGTACATACAGATACATGAGCAGGTTCCGGCCTCTGTGTGAAAAGTACATGGGTGAAAGAAATCAGTTCTTCAGTTCTTATTTGGTCTCAATGACACTGCTACAAGAAAATAAGGCAAATTACTATTTTCTATATTAAAATAGAACATATTTATTCTATAACAAATAGAACTTTTTAATTCCATTAACCAGGTGTTTTAATATAAATAAATACTATATAGATAATATATACCTATATAGATTAAAACATGTCAGCCTGAAACCAACAGAGGGAGAAGTTAGGGGGACTCGGCTTTGGATCCTACTTGCACGACAGCAAATTTTCATTGTGAAATTGTCGGGAGGCAGAGACAGTTTTTGATGCAAAATTTCAAACACTAAGGCCGGAATCTTCCAGCCCGGTTGGTTTCAGGCATCATGGTGAGCACCGGGTTGGGGTGGCGGGGGGGGGGGGGTCGGCTGCAGAACAATATGGCGAGAAGCCCAAAAATTGGTTTTACGGCCACCGCGAAACCAGTTTGCGAGGCATGTTTCCCACCACTGCACGTCGGGAACCTAACTTCATCGGAGCGTTCCTGGGCTGCAGGGATTGAGAATTGTGCGCGTGCAGCGGCAGTTTGAACATGGCGCCCTGCGTGAGGAAGCGGCGAATGCAGACAAACAGCTAGACTTCATGCGCCGAAGGTCAACGAGGTTCAAAAAAAGAGCGGTTTTTGGGCGTTTTTGGTTTTCGGGTTTATGGATAAAGGATACGCGAGTTGTGCTCAACAACTGAGCACCCGCAGCTTTCGGGTAGAGAATTATAAAGATCCACAACCCTCTGAGTGAAGAAATTTCTCACAACACAGTCCTAAATGGCTGACACCTTATCCATAGGCTCTGGCCCCCTAGTTCCAGACTCTCCAGCCAGGGGAAACATCCTGACGGCCTCTATTCCGTCAAGCCCTTCCAGAATTTTACACGTTCCACTGAGATTGCCGCTTAGCCTTCTAAATGCCGGAGAATACAGGCTCATTCAACTCACCTTCTCAACAAAAACAAAGAGAATAACTTGCCCTGGCCAGTTCAGCCCTTCAAACCAAAAAACCCGGTGGTGGTGGTGGCATAGTGGAATTGTCATTGTTTTCTATATTACTCTATTTACTATTACTCTATATTACTATATTTATCCAGAGACCCAGGGGAATGCGCTGAGGGTCCTGGGTTCGAATCCCACCACGGCACATGGTGAAATTTGAATTCAGTAAAAATCTGGAATTGAAAGGCTAATGATGACCATGAAACCATTGCTGACTGTCATAAAAACCCACCTGGTTCACTAATGTTCTCTAGGGAAGGAAATCTGCCATCCTTACCTGGTCTGGGCCTACATGTGACTCCAGACCCACAGCAAGGTGGTTGACTCTTAAATGCCCTCTGAACAAGGGCGATTAGGGATGGGCAATAAATGCTGGCCTAGCCAGCAACAACCACAATCAATTAAATTGTTTGCAATGTAATGGGCACTCACAGCCTGCAGGGAGCTGAGCAACCAATAATAAAGGCCCCAAAAACACCCCTGAACGTTTCAACCTGGAATCTTGCCATGACATCAATGTAAAATTGCAAGTAGTTAGACTCCAACTACTCCACACAACCACTTTCTCAGCTAAAGCCTTGTCTGAAGTTTGTGGAATTCCTGCTTCCTAGTTCTACAAACACGGGTTTGAGTTAAATAAGCTGCTGACAGCAACTTATGCTATCCATTTCCCATTCTTCCAGGAACTTTAAAAAGTGCAGATCACATCCCTTCCATGTTTCTTCTCAATAATGAGAACATGTCCCATTCTGTCAGCCTCCCTTACTTATTTGTGATTCAAAATCCCCACTTCTTTTCTCTGAACTCTACCTAGTGCATCAAAGTAGGCTGCCCCAAATTGTACACAATATTAGAAAAACGGACAAGGTACATCAGGTTAAGATAACTCGCCAGAGCATCTAATTAAATGTTCTTGAGCTGAATCTCTGAACATGGGCATTTAACAGGGGGACTTTCAATGCCCAGGGAAATAACAATATATTTAAGTTTTAACTCCAATTAATTAGTACTTAGCCAGCCATGTGATATAACTCCAATCTTAGCAAATGTACAACATGAAGTATACCATATGACAAATTACACAATTGAAGATAGCACTGAACACGTGTTACAATGATCTTGACACTTGAAAAACTGCTTGTGCTTTATTGAAGTGACCTGCCGGTCCTGTAGACGTGTTAAACCCTCAGATTGATAATGCCCACTCCCTCAAAGGATCAAGTACCTCATTGCAGATGTTAACCCCAGAAGGGCCATCACAACTAACTCAACACCTTGAATCAAATACAATCATGTACAGACTGCGACCGTAATTCCTGTGTTTCAATTTCAAAGAATATCATTGATGAATGATGACCTTTAACATCATGAATGCTGTATCTTACAAATATACTTTTTAATGTTCACTATTACTATTCCAAAAGACTCCTAGAGGTGAGTTACCATGAAGCACACACACGTTCACACTAAATCACACCTGAAAGACAAGACTCAAACCCATACAGGAAGCCCTGTTACACATGTTCGCTCGGCTCAGCTGGTATCATTCTCAATTTTGAGTCCAAAGGTTGTTGGCTGTAACCTAAGCCAGCAATTCAAAGCAGGCATGTGGGTAAAGATCCCCTGCCATAATTTGAAGAACACCGGGGTGTTCACCAGCTTTTGAGGATAGCATTCCTCCTCAACTACATAGGAGGACAGACTCATAGTGGACTCATGGGAATATCTCCCAGTTCCCCTCAAAGTTGCACACCATCCCGACTTGGGCACTAATTGCTATTCCTTCACCGTCAAAATGCTAGCATGCATTACCTAACAGCATTGTGGGCGGACCTTCACCAAACAGATTGCAGTGGTTCAAAGGGGGGAGGTGGGGTGACAACTCACCATCACCTTCTCAAGGGCAATTAGGATGAGCAATACACACTGGCCTAGCCAGCGACGCCCACATTTCACAAACGAACAAAACATTTTTTTTTAAACAAAGAACTCCGCCAGAAATAGATAGGCTGGCCATTCATTTCTTTGCTGTTGTGGGCAGATTGCCTATTGCTGTTGCCAACAGAGCAACAGTGGATGCATGTCAAAACTAATTCATTTGGAGCATTCGGAGGATGTGACAAGGTGCTATTTAAATACAAGCTGCTTCCAATTCATTGCTTCCTCCAAGTTCCCATGGATACAGCTCACTATCATATGGTCCAGAAAGCCAGGAAAGCTGCACAGGCTTCAGCCATCTTTAATAATACTGTTCAGGGATTAGGCACCAGGAGGCGAGCTAGCTTCATTCTTAGCTGCATGCAATCATTCTTTAAAATCATGTTTTAAAACATTACACATGTTTCTAAAGACAGCAATAATCAGCCAACTGGAGGCTCTTTTTAAACTGTATCCATCATCCACAACCATTTTTAGCTTCTTAAGGTCTTGGATTCTCTTTTTTTTAAAAAAAAAACTTTCATAAGTTAAAAATTATAGAAAGAATTTCAGGCTCCTACAGTCACTTTTAAATAGAAATGTATCCGGTCGCCTGGTGTATCTTGCACCTTTGTCGCTTCTTAGAAAATAAATAAAAAGAAAACCAAGCATAAAGCAACACTTTTATAAAATGGCAATTTTAGCGTCACAGACTCACTATATTTGCTGCGTCTGATCTCATCGGGCGACACTGGCCGCAGCTTTCGCTCAGACTTAATTTCTTCTAATATTCTTTCGTGAAGACTCCGAGGGCGGGGTGGATGTGGCTTTAGTTTCCTTGCAGATGCCTGTGCCCCAGAGAAAATAACAACAGGTAAAAGATCCGACTGGAGAAAGTGCAAAGAGGAAGATTTACAAGGGATGGCATTGGAACTGAGAGATTCCGGCTTTCGGGAAAGACTGAACAGGCTGGTGCTATTTTCGTTAGACAAGAGCACGCTTAGAGTTGACCCGATAGAGACGTTTTTTTTTTAATTATGAAAAGGTTGGATAGGGTCGATGTGGAGAGAATGGCGGAATCTTCCCGGACCCGGAGGAGAGAATTTGGAGGTGGGGCCGGGAGCAAAGTTTGAACTCGCGTGTCAGGTCGGCACCCCGAAGTGTTACTGACTCCAAGCAATCTTTCCGAAAGTGGGCTCAATATGCCTGGGGTTACCCGCCCAGCAGCAGCAGGTAGGCAATTAAGGGAGAATTGGGGGAACGTTGCTGACATTACTGGGATCTTCCCAGCGTCTGATCAGCCCCCGCTGAGTCAGGAGGTGGCAGGGCCATTGCTGCCTTCTGTCAATGGCCCCATGAATGTGCCGCTAAAGTGCAAAGGCGTTAGCCATAACCCCCATCTTGTGGAGGGGTTTCTCCTCCGCACTGATGACCCTAACAAACTGTGGGCCTTCCATTATTTTCAAATATTAATCAGGCTTCCAAGGGCACCTCCATTTTGAGATGCCCTCATGCTACCCTACCTGCCTCAGCAATGCCCACCTCTGCCAGTGGAGCTGCTGTCCATGAAGTGCTGCAGGCCCTCCTATTGGACCTTCTACCTCAGGAACCCACCCACCGTCCTTAATTGGACAGTCAAAGCAGAAATGCCCTGGTCATTTTCTAACTGTCAGTGCACCTCTGACCCTCGTGGGGTTGGAACCAGAAATGGTCCGGACACCTGAAATTTTTCAAAGGCTATAAGATTCCACACTGCGATCCCACTTGTGAGAGAATCCGTAGGTCATGAGTAATAAATCCAATAGGGAAATGAGGAAATATTTCTTTACTTAGAGAGTGAATAGAATGTGGAATTCGCTGCCACGGGAAGTAATTGTGGCAAGCAGCTTAGATACTTCCAAAAGGAAACTAGGTACTAGATCTGCATCTGAAATGCTGTAACCTGCAAGGCTACGGACCAGGTGCTGGAAAGTGGGACTAAAATGAGCGGCTAGTTTCTTTTTTTTTCTTTTCGGCCAATGCAGACACGATGGGCTGAATGGCCTCTTTCTGCCCCGTAACTTTTCTATGGTTCTGCGGAATAGAAAAGCTGAGATGAGTTAGGTGAAATGGGAGGAAACGCTTGTGGGGCATAAACCTATTTGGCGGAACTGTCTGTTTCTGTGCTGCATCTTCTAATTCTATGTGTAACCAGCAGTAATTATAACATCCAGGGGCAGAATTTTTGGGTTAGCATTGCGGGCGCACGCCCAACCCGATTGTGTGGGATGACGCAGGGCAAGGGTCCCAATGTCATCCTGTGCTCAAGTGCCATTTCGGTCGGTGGGCACGCGCAAAAATCGGAAGCGCACCAGCTGACAATTAACAGGCCTATTAAGGTCATTAAAGTTGTAATTGTCTCTGATTTTTCATGGTCCTTCCAACCTTTTCATGAAACCTCATCCAAAGGCGGGATGAGGTTTCCGTTATTAAATGAGAAAAAAAAAATCTATGGACAGCATTTTTTATCATGAGTATGCTCAGGTGACTGATTGTGATGCTTGGACATTTGTTTCCTGACTTTACAAACTTTATTGAGCTGTTTTCAAGTCTTCAGCTCCCTGAGGCAGCTCCCTGCCTTCGGGGAGCTTTCATTCAGCGCTCGCCCACGCCCGCATTTACGTCAGAGCCCAACCTTCTCCCGCCCCGCCCCAGCAGGACTGAATATTTCAGCGCATGCTTCACACAGGCTGGCCATTAAGTGAAATTGTGGTCGGGGGCTGATCGTAGTTAGTAGTCCGTTCCCCGGCGGATCCCCTATCCGCTGATCACGCCTGCCCACCGACCTAAAAATTCTGCTCCAGGTGATCATTATTTCATGATATTGTTAAGACCCTCATAGAAACTAATAACTTTTAAAAAGAGATGAATTTCCCAGAAACTGAAGGAAAGAACCAAATGTCAAGATATCGTATTTTAAGACTTTAACTTTAACAAAAAAACTAAAACCAGCATAGATCAAACATTATTGAACAGGCAAATAATATATTGAATGAAAGAAAAGGTTATTTTGCATTAACTACATAATGCAACCAAAATAGGTATTACAAAACCCTTTTGCTGTGAGCCATGCTGCTAGCAGATATGTAGCATTACAGGAACAATCACTCTGTTCTCCAGCAGGTTCACTCTTCATGCCACGCCAGATTGAAACTTCCAGTATCCTTCGACAATCATTCCACTCCTGTTCCAGTTTTCCAGAAATGATTTTCACCAGCAAGGCACACCTTGACGAATCTCTATTCCTTAGATCTTCAAGAGCCTTGTCCATTCTGTTCCCTTCCTTCCGAACAGAAACTGACCTCTCACAAGCATCCTGCTTGGTTGTTAACAGAAAATAATTCTTCCCTGCTCTTCATAGCAGTAGCTCCTTTGTTTCTCTGCTTCTCAAACAGCAGCAATATTTTTTCTGTGAGATATTGTGAAAAAGGTTAAAATTGCCACACCCATCTTAGTGGGTTTCTCTTCAAGTTTCTCTCCCCATGGTAACACGATCACATGGGCATGTTTCCAGGATAAGGTGTTTATTCAGAATTCTCTGTTTTAGGTAAGTGAAAGGTACATTTTAAAACATAACCATCTTATAAAGTTCAGCGTTCATGACAAAATGTCATGAGGCACGACTCAAAGGGACTATTGACAAATATATAATATTGCTTATTAGACTTAAAATGTTCTTTTACTATTTGTATACTATATATTGTATTTAATTAAGAGGAAGCTAAATAAATGCATGAGGGAGAAAGGAACAGAGGAATATGGTGATAGGGTTAGATGAAGTAAGGTGGGGAGCAGCATGTGTGAAGCATGAACACAAGCAAACATCTGTTGGGCTGAATGGCCTGTTTCTATGCTATAAATGCTATGCAATTATTACATTTCATCATAAGGAGACTTGTATTTATATAGTGCCTTTCACGACCACCAGGCATCCCAAAGTGCTTTACAGCCAATTAAGTAAGCACTTTTGAGTGCTAATTAACTGGTGTAATGTAGGAAAGGCAGCAGCCAAATTGCTCTAAGCTAGCTCCAACAATATGATAATGATCAGATAATCTGTGTTTGTGGTGCTGGTTGAGGGATAAATATTGGTCAGGATAACGCCCCTGCTTTTCTTAAAAATAGTGTCCTTTTTTGTCCCCCCGAGAGGGCAGACAGGGACTTGGTTTAATGCATCAGCTGAAAAATGGCAGCTTCAATAGTGTAGCACTCTCTCAGTACTGCACTGGGTGTCAGCCTTGATTTTTTGTGCTAAATGTTGTTACACTTGAATTGACTTTAAATACACTCCTTGGGAGTCAGTAGCTTAATAAATGTAAATGAGTCTGACAAGCACAAAATCCCTTACTGCTTACTCCAGTGGACAAGTCAAACATCTTCAATGCGTTCCTCACATTTAAAATTCCGGTCAGAGAAATCACCTAAATTACAGAAAGCTCAAGTAACTTTCTGAGCGTATGATTCACATTCATGGTTTACACTGTCACCCAGGCTATTCAGGCTGCTTCGCAAGTCAGCCATGGCTGTCCTGCATTCTAACAAGATCTGCAACACTCACGGGGTTTAATGGAGGTCTTGAGCGAATAAAGTCCAGGATCATTTCGTGGGCACTTTTCTTCAGTTTGGGAGGGATGTTGCCATTAACCTGCAGCAGAGGAATGCGAATTAGTCACAGAAATCGTTCCATCTTTTCAAACAGATCATTACTACACCAAGGAGTTGTAAAGGAGCACTTGGATAGGATATTCCCTGGATATACGGAGCTCATGGAGTGGAATCCCAATGGATTCGTCTGACAGGCAGAGCAAAAGAAATACTACAAGAAACAAGTCTCTTCATCAGGAGTGCAAACTGAAAAAAAAATTATCCACAATATCTAACCTGCCATGTTTTCTGTGTGTACCAGCCCAGAATCTCCTGCAACAACGATGACATATGCCAGAAATTTTGCCATCAAAGCGCATCGATCTCCCCATTGCTAATTTATTCCAAAATTTCCTGGCTTTCCAATTAGAATACAACGAGCACGGCTGCAAACCAGAAGTGACACAGTTGCTCTTTTCCAGCAAGTTGAGGTTCTCAAACCTTACTTCCACTCCGCCTCTGGCATGTTTGATGGCAAGGGGGCTGCCAGCCCACCACTGCCTTCCTGCCCACTCCCAACCTGTCCCCAATATTACAAGGGGCGGATACGGCATCCGGCCGCCCACCCACCCTCAGGCCTATTGAATTCCTTAAGTGGACATTTAACTGCTTCTTAAGGGCCACATTCCGCCTCGGGCACAATTTTTCAATCTGTGGGGGAAGGTGGGCGGCCCGGCAGCTTTCACTGCATGGGCTTCTGTCAGGCAACACCCCCCAAGATGGTAACCCCGCTTTGTCTCTCCCATCCAACCTCTCTAAAAAGACCTCCTACCTCCTCCCCCACCTCACTGGGGTCTCACAGCCTTGCCACCCAAAATCCCCAGGCTTGTCCAAGTCAGGTGTCCATCTTCTCTTCTCAGTGACTGCCTGTAGTTCCAGCAGTGGCCACTACTCTCTGCTGCTGAGACTATAGAGCTGACAGCCAATCAGATTCACCAGCAGCTCTCTACGGCAGGACTTTCTGTCCATGAGGGGTGGAAAGCTAAGGATGCCCCCAGTGTATTATCATTGTGGGGCAGCTGGATTACTGGTTTGCATGGTGCTGACCAACCTTAAGTTTGGGAGGGGCGAGTAATCTGTTTAACCCCATAAAATCCACCCCAAGGTAGCAATGTACAGAGTTGATTCCCCTTAAAATCAACAATTCAAGCCCACATTATTCAACATGATCACACACGTTCAGCGCAAGCGTACATGATTTCCAAATTCTGCAAATGTACAAACAGGCCATCCTTTAGAAGCTTAATAACATATGTCCCAATTTTCACTGTTCCTAATATTCAAAACTCTATCAGATAACAATAACAATTTGTATTTACATGGTGCCTTTAACGCAAGTCCCAAGGCAGTTCACAAGAGCATTTGACACTGAGTCACATAAGGAGATATTAGGACAGGTAACCATAAGTTTAGTCAAAGAGGCATGGTATAAAGAGCATTATTAGAACTGCATATGTATTCAAAAGGATCATTAATTCAATCTCCATCATAGAAACATATCAGATGTCAACAAATACTCAGCTAGAATATATCATGAATGAATCTTTTCATTACCCTGCAAGTTGTTAAAATCATGAGAAACATCACACTGCAAGCTGCCTGGGGCTTAAGAGTTAGAATATATTTTCCTTTTAACTGTGTGAAAATCAATGCAAATGTGCCTGTAACGTATGACTTACACGCACTTAATATTCCAAACCCTGAACTACAGATCATGGCAGAGGATTTATTTGTACTTGTGTCTTGCTTTGTTTTGCAAAATATGTTTAAATCTCAAACATTTAAGTCTAAAATAGACTATAATAAACATTTTCCAAGAGAAACGTGTTGCTGAACCTTTCAGGGCAGTTTATTTTTTTTTATATTCATTCATGGGATGTGGGCATCACTGCAAAGCCAGCAATTGTTACCCATCCTTAATTACCCTTGAGAAGGTGGCGATGACCAACCTTCTTAAGTGTAACTGAGTGGCTTACTGAGGCATTACAGGGGGCAATTGAGAGTCAACCACAATGCTGTGGGTCTGGACTCACATTTAGGACAAACCGGGTAAGGATCAATCAAGCAGCTCTATGGACACCGTTTCTGTAACTAGCTTTTTATTCTTGATCTAGTTAATTTAAATTCCCCAACTGTTGTGATGGGTTTCAAACTCATGTCTCTGGATGATTAATCCAGGTCTCTGGGTTACTAGGCCAGTATCATAACCACTATGCTATCTTGATATGAGCATAAGGGTAATGGGTGAATAGGACTTGGTCAAAGTTAGGCTATGGACAGCAGGAACACAAATTTATGTAGCAGTCCCTCTTCCCAAAGTGGAGCACCAGCAGATCCTAGTTTTGGATGGTTCTTTTGAAGCACCCTAAACCTTGTAAGAAGAATTTAATGCTTGTTGACGGGGCCTTGCCCACTGTCTTGAGACCCGCAGGAACCCCATGTTGCCCCTGTTGGGGAAGGCCCACCAGTATTACGTGCCCATCAGGTCTTCCTCAGAATTAAGGATCCCAGGGCTGAAATCCTGCCCCCACACCCCCCGAGAGCTGCCAGCCAATCAGGGTCCAACAGCTCTCCATTGCAGTCAGCATTCCCGGGAGCAGTGGCAGCTGCCGGTAACACATCCACCAGAGGCCCAGGATCAACAGGAGACCCCAGGCCAATGGTGAGCAATTGTGGGGTGGGGGTTCGTAGGGTGAGGGTCACGGCAGGGAGAGGGAGGGGGAAATCAGAGACAAGAGCAGGGGGTTGTATTTCAGTGACACCCACCTTCCCGGTGCTGGGTCACTTGATTACGCTTTGAGTGCCTTTGACCCTCCCTGAGAGCCTTTGGGGTTCCCTGTGTGGTGACTCCCCTGACTGTCGTTGGTTGAATACAGTTGATTGCCCACTTAGGGCCTCAGTTGGTATGCGGGTGGGCAGGCCATCCACGAACCCTCACAGCCCGCAAATAATCGGGCAGGAAGGTAGCACGTTCCCCAAACTGCATCCTCTCACCCGATTAAATGTCCCCCACCCCCAGCCTTCAATATGTCTTCAATACATGGCAGGAAAGAAATTTTCCGGGTTGATCAGTCTTTAGCTGATTGGTTGCAAACAATCATTTTTTAATAGGTCTTGATGCATGTAATGATGTGGGGAGGGAGTCAGTCTTCTCAGGGTCTGTGCTAGTAAAAAGACAAATTCAGAACTGTCCCATCAACATTAAGGATGTCTACAGTTACTGTAAAACACACATTGCAGGACAGTAACAATTACTTTTAGGCTGAAACTTGGCTTTACCCCTTGTTGGCATGCTACAGTGCTAACTCATGGGGATGGAGTGATGCAGAGGGAAACTCTCTAAGCTCTTGATGCTACACTTCCTTAACAGGCATAGCCACCAAATGAAGTGGTTGAGGTGGTCGGGCAATGCATTACTCCAATACTTAACATGTTTGTCTGCCACATCCGTGTCCCCTCGGCCTTGCTGAGGGCTCCCAATGCTTTGCAGGACTCTCCAAAAGCTGTCTGAATTTTTGTCCCAAACTGCACAACATCCCTTTAACTAAATTGAAAAGTCCCAGGTATGATAGGAATAGGCTGAATGGCCTCCTTCTGTAATGCAAACTACTGTGGTACAATGGACACAAATAGATGGGAAGCAAAGAGTTTCTGCGGCATAGAGCAGACAGATGGAGAGGTCTTGGAGTGATGGAGCAGCTAGGAGTGAGTCAAGCTTGTGGAAATATATAGCACTAGCTGCCTTGAAATATTAGATTTCCAACCTTCCCCTGAGGTTTACTGTTATACATCATGAGAAACATCACATAATAAAGAGTTATTTTCAACTTCACTTTATTGATAGAGTGTCTTGCCTGACAGAAGTGCATGTTGGAAGGTCAGGTGCGTGCTGACATGATCTAACAATCATCAGTTTCAATGGTTTAAATTAATGCCACCCCCTCAGGATTACAACAAGTATAGGCCCCTGGGATTATCCTCCTTTAGAGCAGAGAAGGTTAAGTGCAGCTTTGAAAGTGATGTTCAAATAATGAAGGCTTTTGATAGAGTAAATAAAGAGAAAATGTTTCGTCATTAGCCAGATGATACAGATTTAAGATTATTACCAAATGAACCAGAGGAGCACGTACTTTTTTTTTTACACAGTGAGCTGTGATGATCTGGAATTTTTTACCTGAAAGAATGATGGAAGCAGATTCAATAGTAACTTTCAAAAGGAAATTGGTTAAGTACTTGAAAAAGAATGGTTTGCAGAGTTATAGGGAAAGAGGAGGAGGAGTGGACTAATTGGATAGCTTTTACAAAGAGCCAGGAAATGCACAATGGGCTCAATGGCAGTAAGATTCTATGGTATCCAATTTTCCTAAATTGAAAGTTAGCATTTGATTCAAATATGTTTCCATCTGTTTCTAGATCAATAAGTTTATCCATGCTAACAGTTTGATCATTTAATCCATGTTGATAGCAACTGCGGTATCACTGTAAAATTACTCTTTAACATTGCTCAGTGACTGGAATTGGCAATTGACTCAATTCGTTTCCCTTTGGTTTAGAAGCTCATTTAAAGCTGTTCAGGGAGCTTACAGTTTTGATTAATCCTCAACTTATTAACCTTTAAGTGTTTCTTTTAGGATTCACATTGCAAATTTGCCTTTAATCCTTCTTAGCAGTTTATTCATTAATGTTTCAGTTAAGTTCTGGGTGTTTTGGGTTGTGTCACGTGACTTCACCTCAGTTAATAAAACTTAATGGATGCAGTTGTAGGTATATGTTGCATGGAACAACTGACTTCTCCAGTGACCCCTACATGGAACAGCAAGTTAACATCCTCCCCATGTACACTGAAGCAACTTCAATGTGAACATAGAGCTGAGCAGTCCAAATAACAATTTGCACAGCTTAAATTACACCTTTCCAGCAATTTCTAGCCCATTATGTTCCTTCTTTGCATCTTGGAATCATACAGCATAGAAGGAGGGCATTTGGCCCATAATCCCTGTGCTGACTCTTTAAAAGAGCTATCCAATTAGTGCTACCCCCTTGGCCTGTACACTTTTCTAGTTTAAGTATTTAACCAATTCCCTTTTGAGGGTTACCGTTGTATTTGCTTCCAACACTCTTTCAGGCAGTGCTTTCCAGATAATAACAACTCGCTGAGTGAATAAAATTCTCCTCATCTTGCCCCTGACTTTTTTTGGGTGAATTATCTTAAATCTGTGTGCTCTGGTTACTGGCCTTCCTTTTAGTGGAAACTATTTCCCCCTACCTGCTCTATCAAAAGCCCTCATCATTTTGAACACTTCTAGTAAGTCTCCTATTGGCTCTCTTTGCTCCAAGGAGAACAATCCCAACTATTCTAGTCCATCCCATAGAAACATAGAAAATAGAAGCTGGAATAGGTCATTCAGCCCTTCGAGCCTGCTCCGCCACTCAATATGATCATGGCTGATCCACTATCTCAACGCCACACTCCTGCGTTCTCTCCCCATACCCCTTGATGCCTTAAGAGATGAGAAGTCTATCTATTTCCTTCTTAAATATATTCAGTGACTTGGCCTCCACAGCCCTCTGTGGTAGAGAATTCCAAAGGTTCACCACCCTCTGAGTTGAAGCATCTCAGTCCTAAATGGTCTACCCCTAATCCTGAGACTGTGACCCCTTGTTCTAGACCCCCACAGCCAGAGGAAATATCATCCCTGCAACCGGTCTGTCCATCCCTGTAAGATTTTACGTGTTTCAATGAGGTCTCCTTTCATTCTTCTAAACTCCAGTGAATACAGGCTGAGTTGGCCCAATCTCTCTTCATACGACAATCCTGCCATCCCAGGAATCAGTCTGGCGAACCTTCACTGCACTCCCTCTATGGCAAGGGTATTTTTTTTTAGGTAAGGAGACCAAAACTGCACACAGCACTCCAGGTGCAGTCTCACTAAGGCCCTGTACAGCAGCAGTAAGACATCCTTGCTCCTGTACTCAAGTCCTCTCGCAATGAAGGCCAACATAACATTTGGCTCCCATTCATTAGAATGCTATTTTCCTTCAGAAGAATATAAGAACGCGTGAACTAAGAGCAAGATTAAGCCCTACAGCCCCTCGAGCCTGCTGCACCGTTCTATAGATCAGGGCTAAACCCTGCCCTATCTATAAGACCATAAGATAAGAGCATAAAAAAATAGGAGCAGCATTGGCCATACAGCCCCTTGAGCCTGCTCTTGCCATTCAGTATGATCATGGCTGAACTCCTACATTAACTGCACTTTCCCAACCTATCCTCTTATCCCTTGATTCCCTTAGTGCCCAAAAATCTCAGACTTGAATGTACTCATTAACCAAAAGCCCTCCGGAGTAGAGAATTGTAAAGCTCCAGATGTCTCTATGGATGCTGCTTTAACGGTTATTAGATTCTATTCTCAGACAGCAAGAGGCATAACCTACACTGGCTTTCCTTCTGTTGAAGATAAAGCATCAGCTAAGCACATCCACAAGAACCAGAAAAGCTAACCCAATGAGGTTAGCCTACAGTGTGTGTTCAAATGTCAGTGAAGGCTGAATAAGAGCCCAATGCTCTGAAGTAGCTGGATTCAAACATCAGCCAAAATTGAATGAGAGTAGAGCAGTCTGGGAATGCTCAAGGTTGGTCCTTATTTCAGGTATTCTTCTGCCTTGTTTTCCTAACAGGATGAAATGCCATTTGAGGCTAGCTGGGTTCAAATAGCATCCAAGGTTAAGAATCTAATGTGCCATTACTAGAATACATAGAACATTTTTCTAATTCTTTTAAAAAGCAGAATAAGTTATCATTTTTATACTTGTGGTTAATTTCTGTATCCAGCATTGAACAACAATATGGAACATTTTGATCATCTCATTTCTTTAACATAAATTTGTTTACATTACAAGTTGATGTTTAAGACCACTGATTTGCCACACCCCCTTTTGAACATTAACAGGAATACTGGAGGCAGGGCAGAGGGCAGACCAGGTTCCCCGATACATGGACTATGCTGCCAGTATCCGTGAGGCCTTGTAAAGGGTAGAACCTCTATTCCCCCATTACAAACTCACTGATGTTAGAGGGAATCTAGCTAGGGGGAGGATGGGGTGGGGGGAAGGCACACCAAGTTTTGCCTTGAGCAAAGTGGAGCACCTTTTTCCTGACTCCCTTATAACGATGACTGATCTTACCATGTGAATCCAGCACCCCCATCAGGTGGTACCAATGGGCGGTAACTTCATGGTCATGTGCTGGAGGGACCTGTAGAACAGAGAAGCTCCCACTGATGCTGCACAGTCTGCAGGAGCATCAGTAGAGACAACCAGCAGGCACAATCCTAGCATAAGTAGAGGAATCACATTGTCTTCTTGTTGCTGTTCATTACCAACTTGGACTAATTAGAGAGGCCATTGGCACGTCTGAATAAATTGAATAATTTCTATAAATGGCATTTATTAAAACCAACATATTAAAACCAGAATGATTATCACTCCTCATGAATGAAGTACTTCTCTGAAGAGATCACCAGTCAAGCTGACTGAAAGATGTGTTCCAATCTAACTGGAGGCATATGGCACATCAATGGTGCTAAAGCCGGACAAATAGTTCCAATTAATTTTATCTATGCCAAACTGGGGCAGACTCAAAACAGATCAATGCGTATTAACCATGTTGTGGAGACAGTTCATTACAGAGCCATAGAAATGGGTTTAAAGTGTAAATAAAATATCAACCACCAATGGAAAAAGAGAGTTACCAAGGTCCAACTCATTAGTGATTTGCCAGGTTTTCCATGCTGCCCTTCCCCTCTGTTCTACTGCTTCCATTTACACCTCCTCCAGGCCCACCTTTTGTTTCTTTACTTTTCCCATCCTCACTCTTTCTGCCTTGCACCATTATCCCTAATGCCATTTAATCAATCCTTCCCGCCAGCCTATCACAGAACTTGCCTTCTGTTCTTTCCTCCTTCCTTCCTCTTCCTGGGATCTGCATTTGCAAATGGAGAATATTTTGTCACACCCCTCACTGGTGCCTCCGGGATGCTGGACAGGCTCTGGGGAGTCAGGAGATGAGTCACTTGCTGCAGAATTCGCAGGCTCTGGCCTAGTCTTGTTGCCACAACATTTATATGGCCAGTTCATTAAGTTTCTCAATGGTGAGGCCCAGGATTTTGGTGCTGGGGTATTCAGTGGTGGTAATGCTATTGAATGACAAGGGGAGATGGTCATGGAAATGGTCTTTGTCTGGCACTTGTGTGGTGCAAATGTTACTTGCCACTTATCAGCCCAAGACTGAATAACATCTCGGTGTTCTGCACATGGGCAAAGACTGCTTCGTTATCTGAGGACTTGCAAATGGCACTGAACAGTGTGCAAACATCCCCAATTCTGACCTTATGATGGACAGAAGGTCATTGATAAAGCAGCTGATGATGGTTGGGCGTAAGGCACTACCCTGGAAAACTCCTCCAGTGATGTCCTACGGTTGAGGTGATTGACCTGGAACAACCATACAACCATCTTCCTTTGTATTGCTGAAAAAAAGAGACATGTCGAAGTTTTTCGTCTTACATTCACCAGGACACCTCGCAAGAATACCAATATAAGGAGGAAACAACAATTTACACTGTATGTGAAGATAGAGCTGATTGGTTTACAAGTGGCATTGCCATGGAGAATTGATGGTGAATGACAGTTAACTGCCAAGCATTGTTTGAAATTTAAACCAAGCAGCTTGACCCTGATTGGTTAAGGCATGGCCCTGAGGAACGAGTCAGCGAATGGCTGTCACTTATTTTGTTTAGCACAATGCGTGTCCATGTTCTTTCTGTCTGCAAAGAACAGAGCCCTATGTATTATTATATGTAACTTCCAGTACACACAAATGCGCCAAACTGCGAACCTGACTGACAATCTCAAATTGGTTGTCAATGTAATTCTTAGCACACTGAGGATTATTTAGCAAACGTTGTCCAATCACGGAATAACATTTAGTTTTGGACACTGTGGGCTGAAGTTTGCTGTTGGTGAGCAGGGGGGCGGGGCCTGCTTGCCGACACGCAAAATGACGTCGGGGGAAACCCCCACATCAACCTGCCCCATTTAAATTTTCAGGAAGGTCGGGGGGGCAGCAAAATCAGCTGCAGGCCTGCCGACATGTCAATGGCCAATTGAGGCCATTGACAGGATCATTAAAACACTTAAAGGACCTGCCCGTCCAACCTTAAGGATGCCAGGAGCCCCGGCGGCTAATAGAAAAAACATGAAACCTTATCCACCGGCGGGATGAGGTTTCATGTTGGGATTTAAAAAGTTGAATAAAGTTTTGATGAAATTTATTAACATATCCCATCTTGTGTGACATTGTCACATGAGGGGGACATATTAAGGATTTTTTTCTAGTTTTAATGTTTATACAGCTGTCAGTGTTTTCCCTGAGGCAGCACTTAGCCTCAGGGAGATGTGCGCTCTTTCATGCGCATGCGTGAGAGAGCGCACTCTTGCATTTGGGGAATCCCTCCCACCCGCACAGGAAGCATATAGCGCTTCCCGCCGGGTATCATGCTGGGCGGGCCTTAATTGGCCCGCCCACTTACAATTGCGGCAGGGCCCGCTTCTCTGACGGGGATCGGCTCCCTGCCCGCTGGAGATCGGGTCAGGCCCGCCCGCCCGACAGGCAGAGAATTCTGTCCTGTGTTTTGAGTTTTTCAAGTACGGGCTGGTTGTGTACGGTCTGTACCTTGCTCATTGCGAAAAGCAGCTGGGATATGCTGTTTGATACAATCCACCAGCCTTTGGGACATGCGGCCTATGTACCTAGCATCACACTGGCACTGAAATTCATACTCTTTTGTGTGATAGGTAGAATGTCTTTTTGGCTTGACAGCAACATCTTGTTAGTGGTGAATACTGCTCATGTTACTACTGTATAGTCGCAGCGTGAAACAGCTAGCTTCACCTATTGCTCAAATGTTTGAGTTACCTTGCCCTTCCAGGGTAATCTGAGGTAGACTGGGTACTTTTCAGGGCCAAAAGTGACAGCCTTAGGCCTGTTCTTGAGTTTGCATAATATACAGCGTGAAATGATCTGATCAGGGTAGCCATTATCCTGCAGGATGTCTTTGATGCACCAAGCATCAAGCTTGCACGGTGAGGGGCTTGGACCCTATTAATTAGGTTGCCTATAAGACCAATCTTATAGTGTGTGGAACTATAAGAATCCCAATGCGTATACTGACCAGTGAAGGTAGGCTTGCAGTTGGCCGTGGTAGAGAAACCCCTGGCAGATTTCTCAACTAGTACATCAAGGAAGGGGAGTTCATTTGACTGCTCCATTTCAAAGGGGAATTTGAGCGCAGGATGGAGCCCATTAAGACATGGTCTTCATCTGAGATGTTCGTGTCTAAATTGGATTCAATCTTATGAACAGTTTTTTTTAATTCTTTCTTGGGGAGTGGGCATTGCTTCCAAGACCAGCATTTGTTGCCCATCCCTAACTGCGCTTGAACTGAGTGGCTTGCTCAGCCATTTCAGAGGATGGTTAAGAGTCAACCACATTGCTGAGGGTCTAGAGGCACATGTAGGCCAGATTGGTTAAGGATGGCAGATTCCCTTCCCTACAAGACATTGATGAACCAGATGGGTTTTTACGACAATGGATGATAGTTTCATATATAATAAAAACAGAAAGTGCTGGAAAAACTCAGCAGTTCTGGCAACATCTGTAAAGCAAGAAACAGAGTTAACATTTCAATGCAAGTCCAATGCAACTTCTTCAGAACTGAAAAGGGGCAGAGGATTATGCTGTTGAAAAAGCCGGGAGGGTCAGGTGGGGAAAAAGTGAAGGTCAGGGATAGGTTAGAAAATGGTAATGGTAGCAGTACATGAACAAAGCATTGGCCCAGAGTAGGTGTTAATAGCAGAACAAAGGTCATGTTGTCTGAAAGCAAAACATGAGAACAAAACTCAGGCTGTCACTGGAGGAAAATATAAAAAGGAGGATAGAGTTCATGGTCTGAAGTTGTTGAATCCTATGTTGACCCCAGAGGTGCTGTTCCTCAAACTTGAGCTGGGTTTCACTGGGACATTGCAGCAGGCCGAGGACAGTGCTGTGAGTTATGAGAACAAGTTTGAGGCTTAAAACTCGAGACTTAGGGCGGAATTGATCCAGACTTGAACTAGGTGTGGTAGCGGGCATGGAAAATGACGTTTTACCACCAGCCGCTGTATTGTCCCCTCCCCAGTGTGTCCTGCCTCATTTACGATGCATTCATGGGGAACACGCCGGATCGCTGGTGGGCAGTCTCGGAATTGCCCACAGAGCCGTGACCTCAGTGCGTCCTCGCTCCGGGCGCCATATTTAAAGTGCACCAGAGTGCAGCCCGCTTCATGTCTACAGACCAGGACTACTCCAGGCAACAGATGACCCTGAAAGCAAAGGCGGCGGCAGCCCCCAAATTTAGTGACGCCTCTGGATGCAATGGAAGGCCACCATGATGCCCCCTCCCCCAACTGTGCCTGCAGGAGGTTACCGGCCTGGACACCTCTGGGTCATTCATTCAGGAATCTCAGAAACTGTCCACTTCCTCTGAGTATCCTTCGCCTGTGACCCCCCTCAACCTCACCCTCTATCACCGCAGAGGGAACAGCTGGCTCACAGGGGGACAGCCAAAGCAAGCCCTCAGGCCTTGGCTCTCCAAAGGAAGTCATCAGAGGCAACAGGGCCAACCACAACACAGGCTGTCTCCACCCCTGCTGCGGATGTCAGGGTAGCACCTAGAAGAAGTGGTAGCCTAGAAAAGTTGAGAAATTCTGATTACAAGTGGTTACATGGGTGAATACATTTTGTCACTTTATATTCTGAAAATATATTCACTTTCACTGAATAATACGTAATGTTGTCTTTCAGCTTTATTGACAGGCTTGGTGAGACCTCCCACTGCATTTGGCCCCCTCCTCCCCCCTCCCAGCCGCCACTAGCAGTTCAGCTGCACGCAGCTGGCAATGAGTGACTCTGGAGGGAGAAGTGTCTGTGGCAGGGCCTTTTGGAGTCTTGTGCAAGCTCTCTCCCACACATGCAGAGCCTTCATCCATCGCACTCATCTTACTGTCCCGAGCATGATGGAGTTCTCTTTCACTTGTCCATTGGAGCTGACTGCATTTCCGCTCACCATTGACTGCGCTCCCATGCAGCACCTGCGCCTGACCAACACGAGTCTCCACTCACTTTCGATTTCGACAGCCATGGTCGTGCTCAAATGTGTTGTCAGCTCCCCACCCATTCTCCTTACCCAGCCACCCATGTCTTTTCCCCCCGTCACTGCTGACCGCCCACCCCCCCGGCATCACTTTCCACCTCCCCACCATCATTTACCAACCTGAACCCTTGTTATTCCAGGATGGTCAGGTGAACGTGCACTTTCCCTATCTTCCTGAGAATCCCACCCCCATTCATGTTGACCTCCCCGGCCTCCTCCTTCCTGCCCCCAGGGTCCGTGTCTGCCTCCGAGTCCCCAACAACCACTCTCGCCATCCCTTCTACCGATACTGACGTATCGTCACCCTCCCACCCTACCAGCTCCCTCTGCCCACTCTCACACTCACCATTCCTTCTTACCACGCCCACCCTCAGTTCGCTTCCCAGGAGGCAGTCACTGACTCCCTTGCACATTCGCCTGGACACAGAAGGCTGTGGAGGCCAGGTCATTGAGTGTATTTAAGACCGAGATCGATAGGTTCTTGATTGGTAAGGGGATCAAAGGTTACAGGGAGAAGGCAGGAGAATGGGGTTGAGAAACTTATCAGCCATGATTGAATGGCGGAGCAGACTCGATGGGCCGAATGGCCTAATTTCTGCTCCTATGTCTTATGGTCATCTCCCCCTTATTCCCTTCTCTATCCTTACTCCCTCCTCCCCCTCCCAGCCTCATTCCCCAACACCCTCATTTCCCCCTCCCAACCTCACACCCCCCGACACCTTTGTCCCCCTCCTCCCAACCGATACACCTTCCCCTCCCACTCACACCCAGAGCTTCCTCTCCCCACCCTCGCACTGGGATTCTAGAAACTGGCAAAAGAGCCTGTAGTGTACTGAAAATCACATTGTGCATTTTGTCCACTTAAGGCCACCATACACATGTACCAGCAGTGGAATTCTAGAAGGAAAATTAAAGAATCAATTTTTTACTAGCACGTGCTTCTTACAGAATCTTGCTGAATCCTAGGCTGGGATTTTTCTCTTGTCAGGCAGGCTGGGTGGGGGTGGACAGAGTCACATGAGGAGATGTGTTTTATAACATTTTTAAAATCTTTATTTTTAATTTTTCATGTCTTAATTTCCCTGAGGCAGCTCTGCCTCAGGGAGCTTTTCCAGCATGCACCTGCGCGCCTGCGCAAACTTGCGCTCTTGCCCTCCTCCCCCCTCACGCAGGAGCTCTGAGTGCTGCCCCCGCGCGTTACATGCTAAGTGGCCCGCCAGCGTGAAATCACGGTCCGGCCCCTATCGAGGGTGGCTTCCCAATCGCTCCCGCTCGCCCGACGAGGAAAAAATCCTGGTCTAGGATTCAGTAAGATTCTGTAAAAAGCAGAACTGCTGCACGTGCTATTAAAAAAATTGATTCTTTAATTTTCCTTCTACAATCCCACATGAGTATGATTGCTTTAAGTGGAAATGAAATGCACAATGCGATTTTCAATACACTACTGGCTCTTTTGCCAGTTTGGACCAAGGCTATAATGAAGTCTGGAGCTGAATGGGCCTGGCAGAATTCAAACCTAGCATCAGTGAGCAGGTTATTGGTAAGTGATAGCAACATTGATGACGCCTTCCATCAATTGATTGGAAATAGGCAGATGGGTGGTAATTCGGCGGATTGGATTTGTCCAGCTTTATGTGGATTAATCGGATAGCCCTATCATAGAGTTGCTACAGTGATGGCCTCCTTCTGTGCCACATTATTCTATGACTCTGTGAAACTCGAAATTCAGGTCTGGCTGAGCAGAAACACTTTCAGATCTGCTTCAATGCAGTGAAGAACTGGTGCCATCAGTGCCAAAATCGATCAGCTGCAGCCTCAGGCATGCTGTTAATGGTTGGTTGATTTATGTTGCTAAAGATACACAGGTGATGGGCATTGTTTGATTAAGGACATATAGAGACAGTCTACTGGGTTAATGGGTTAGTAGTCAGAGATTTGTAATGCTGCATCCTGTGAATAAACCTACTATTAAGGAAAGGATCTGTGTCTTATTTTGTACTTGACCACCTGGCTTGGATCCTTTTAACACAGGTCTCCGCCTCAGAGCAACCCTGCTGGTCTATGGAAATAGTGTGCTGAAGGGGCAAACAGAGCCACCTTTCTGAAGACAAGGTGGCACCCCCACCTCCACTTCAGCAGCTATTGAACAGGCTGTTGGGGCCTAGCTGATCCATCACTTGCCTGCTAACTTGTGCTTGACAATAGAGGCTAATAAGATTAGATTGCTTTTGAACGTTTCCAGAAGCCACAAGAATTATTTATTCCTTTTCTGCGAACATGCTTTAATTGTCGGTATCCCTGTAAATTTTGCCAACCCACAATTTCTAACTCTCATCACTAGCATCAATGCAACCTGCTGTGCATAATTTTGCAAATAGTTGATGACCTTGGATGATTTGAGCAAATTAGCATTTCAACAAGATTTACACTGCTCCATAACCATTGCATTCTGACTCACACCTGAAATGTTTCCCTGTTACTGAACAGTGATAAATGTTTGGAACAATCTGCAAGTTGAGAAAGTGGAGATGAAGGAATCAGGGCCTTCAAGATGCTGCTGGTTTAGGAGAGGGATGATTTTTATTATGACAAGTGACCTTTTCATATCCCTAACTTCCCTCACATTCTTTCGACTGACCTACTGCACTGCTTGGCACTAGATAACATGGTGGCCTTTACCACTTAACTCAGCCCAGGTCCAGCCGCTTCATTATACAAAGTTACTGTACTGAAATGGAGCCAAGTAGTTACCATACAGTTGATGTGGATGTGCCTTGCCCTTGTTTAAAAAAAATCAAAATTTTCATTTTCATTTACATTATTATATTAATTAGCCACAACCCTCAGAAAGTGGCTTTTATCGCACAGGCTAGACACTGGTTGGTGGGAGGAAACACAGAGAGGACAGTTTTAGAGGTTGTTGTGATTGAGTATGCAAATGCACATGTCACATGACTTCGTATGACTTCTGGTGTAGATAGGTGCAGGAAGCTGAGGAATAAACCACCATAACTAAAACATTGATATTCAGCACACATTATAAATTTAGACAAAGCAATAAAAATCCCATGGTTTTTAGCTGTTCCCTATCCAATAACAATTCCAACACATAATGATTGGTTAAGTAATCACAGAATTGTTAACGTGCAAAAGGAGGCCATTCGGCCCATGTTGTTCACACCAGTTCTCTGAGCATTTTAACTTAATGCCAATGTCATGCCTTTTCCCTGTAAACCCTGCACATTGTTTCTATTTAAATAATCATTCAATGCCCTCTTTAATGCTCAATTGAACCTGCCTCCACCACACTTCCAGGCAGTGCATTCCAAACCCTAACTACTCACTGTGTGAAAAAGTTTTTTCTCACCTCACATTTGCTTTTTTTGGGAAACACTTTAAAACTGTGCCCTCTGGTTCTCGATCTGATTATGAGCAAGAACTATCTACCCTATCTACCCTAGCCAGACCCCTCATGATTTTGAAAACGTCTATCATGTCTCTTCTCAGCCTTCTCCTCTCCAAGGAAAACAGTCCCAACTTCTCCAATCTTTCCTCATAACTGAAGTTTCTCATCCCTGGAATCATTCTTATAAACCTCTTCTGCACTCTATCCAATACGTTCACATCCTTCCTATAGTGTGGCACCCAGAACTGTACACAATACTCCAGCTGAGGTCTAACCAGTGTCTTATATAAGTTCATCATAACCTCCCCGCTCTTGTACTCTATGCCCCTATTAATGAAGCCTAGAATAAACATAGAAACATAGAAACTAGGAGCAGGAGTAGGCCATTTGGCCCTTCGAGCCTGCTCTGCCATTCATTATGATCATGGCTGATCATCCAACTCAATAGCCTGCTCCCGCTTTGTCCCCATATCCTTTGATCCCTTTCGCCCCAAGAGCTATATCTAACTCCTTCTTGAAAACATACAATGTTTTGGCCTCAATTACTTTCTGTGGTAGCGAATTCCACAGGCTCACCACTCTCTGGGTGAAGAAATTTCTCCTCATCTCAATCCTAAATGGTCAATCCCGTATCCTCAGACTGTGACCCCTGGTTCTGGACTCCACCACCATCGGGAACATCCTTCCTGCATCTACTCTGTCTAGTCCTGTTAGAATTTTACAGGTTTCTATGAGATCCCCCTCATTCTTCTGAACTCCAGCAAATATAATCCTAATCGACTCAATCTCTCCTCAATGTCAGTCCCGCCATCCCAAGAATCAGTCGGGTAAACCTTCGCTGCACTCCCTCTATAGCAAGAACATCCTTCCTCAGATAAGGAGACCAAAACTGCACACAATATTCCAGATGTAGTCTCACCAAGGTCCTGTATAATTGCAGCAAGACATCCCTGCTCCTGTACTCGAATCCTCTCGCTATGAAGGCCAACATACCATTTGCCTTCTTTAGCGCCTGCTGCACCTGCATGCTTACCTTCAACGATTGGTGTACGAGGACACCCAGGTCTCGTTGCACATTCCTCTCTCAATTTATAGCCATTCAGGTAATAATCTGTCTTCCTGTTTTTGCTACCAAAGTGGATAACCTCACATTTATCCACGTTGTACTGCATCTGACATGCATTTGCCCACTCACTCAGCTTGTCCAAATCACACTGAAGCATCTCTGCATCCTCCTCATAGCTCACCCTCCTTCCCAGCTTTGTGTCATCTGCAAATTTGGAGATATTACATTTAGTTCCCTCATCTAAATCATTCATATATATTGTGAATAGCTGGGGTCCCAGCACTGATCCCTGTGGTACCCCACTAGTCACTGCCTGCCATTCGGAAAAAGACCTGTTTATTCCTAGTGTTTGTTTCCTGTCTGCCAACCAGTTTTCTATCCATCTCAATACACTACCCCCAATCCCATGCGCTTTAATTTTACACGCTAATCTCTTATGTGGGACTTTGTTGAAAGCCTCCTGAAAGTCCAAATAAACCACTGGCTCCGCCTCATCAACTCTACTAGTTACATTCTCGAAAAATTCCAGTAGATTTGTTAAGCATGATTTCCCTTTCGTAAATCCATGCTGACTCTGTCCGATTCTGCCCCTGTTTTCCAAGTGCTCAGCTATTAAAGCTTTTACAATGGACTCTAGAATTTTCCCCACTACCGATGTCAGCCTGACTGGTCTATAATTCCGTGTTTTCTCTCTACCTCCCTTTTTAAATAGTGGGATTACATTAGCTACCCTCCAATCTGTAGGAACTGTTCCATACAATACTGTATACTTTAGTAACAGCTCTCTCTACCTGTCCTGCCGCCTTTAATGACTTATGTGTATATACACACCCAAGTGTCTCCACTCCTGCGCACCCTTTAGAATAGTATCCTTTATTTTATACTGTCTCTCCATGTTCTTTGTATCACCTCATACTTCTCCGCATTGAACTTCGCCTGCCACCTATCTGCCCACTCCACCAATGTGTCAATGTCCTTTTGAAGTTCTACACTGTCCGCCTCACAGTTTATAATTCTCCCAAGTGTTGTGTCATCCACAAACTTTGAAACTGTCCTCTGCACACCAAGATCTAAAACATTTATATATAAGAAAAAGTGTCCCAATACCCACCCCTGGTGAACTCCACTACAAAGCTTCTTCCAGCCCAAAAAATCACCCATTAACCTATCCCTTTTTGTATCCACATTGC
The DNA here is from genome assembly GCF_017639515.1 of Carcharodon carcharias. Lineage (NCBI taxonomy): Eukaryota > Metazoa > Chordata > Chondrichthyes > Lamniformes > Lamnidae > Carcharodon > Carcharodon carcharias. Next base: position 175,801,375 of record NC_054472.1, read on the forward strand.
TACTATCCCTTTCATTCCATGGCCTATTTCTACACCAGAAGGTCAAAGATTTTAACTCTGTGTTACCAAGGAGCTTCTGCCTGGTGACATTTGAACTATGTGCTTTGTGGAGGCTGCAGAGAAACCTGCTGAATAGAGCTGGGGGGAGCCTCATGAATATATTTAAATCAGGGCCGCACACACACACGCATCTCCGAACCAAGCAGAACTCAGTGCCTGAGTAGGTTGGTAGCAGTGACTCACCATGACTTTGCGTAGGGTGTACCTTCTGGATCGGATGTCATCCATGAGCATTTCATATGGTGTGAGCTGGTACTCGATAGGCAGGGGGTTGTATTGTCTCTCTTGCACCTTCTTCAGCTTCACACCATTCCGCAAATCTCTCATCACTTGCACCCAGAAGCAGGCCTGAAAGTGGAAGACAACTGCCATTAGTGCTGGAAGCTGCACTTACTGAGATCCCTTCAGAATGAAAGGAAAAGGGGTTTTCACAATGTTTTGGAAATTTTTGGAAATTTGGTGCCATGGAGAAGCACCTTTGTGCCTCTATTAGAGAGAAAGAAAACTCCCATCTGATACACTGACTAGAGGGCCGTGTCCAATTGTTGTTTACTCTTGACAATGGGCTGGAGCCTCCTGATAGCAGGAGAAAGTTGGAAGAAAGAAGAAAATGAATGGCAAGATTTTGCAAGGTAGTAGAACATTACATGAATTGGTTTGTTAAAACATTTGTCCGCTTCTTAATAAGAGGCTTGTCTATCAAGGGTGACAATGTGGATGAATAATCCCATCTTCTGAATGGGGAGGATTATCTTCAGTTATGTGGAAAGATTAGAAAAGGTGAGATTGTCCTCCTTAGAGCAGAGAAGGTTAAGGGGAGATTTAATAGAGGTGTTCAAAATGATATGGAGTTTATATTTAATAAATAAGGAGAACTTGTTTCACTGGCGAATGTGTCAGGAATCTCGGTACATGGATTTAAGATAATTAGCAAAAGAGCCAAAAGAGAGATGATTTTTTTTTTTTACCCAGCGAGTTGTCACAACCTGGAATGCACTGCCTGAAAGATTCAATAGTAACCTCCAAAAGGAAATTGAAAATAAACTTGAAAAGGAAACACTTGCAGGGCTATGGGGAAGAGCACGGTAATGGGGTCAATTGGTTAGCTCTTTTACAGAGCTGGCACAGGCATGATGGGCCAAATGGCCTCTTTCTGCACTGTGACATTCTAGGGTGCTATGATTACCAAGTCAGATGATTTGAGTTCAAATGCCACTGTGGCAAATTGAAGTAATTAAATCTGTTGAGTTGCAGGCTGACACCAAAAAAAGGACCACCAAACATAAACAGAATTACCTGGAAAAACTCAGCAGGTCTGGCAGCATCGGCGGAGAAGAAAAGAGTTGACGTTTCGAGTCCTCATGACCCTTCGACAGAACTGTCGAAGGGTCATGATGACTCGAAATGTCAACTTTTTTCTTCTCCGCCGATGCTGCCAGACCTGCTGAGTTTTTCCAGGTAATTCTGTTTTTGTTTTGGATTTCCAGCATCCGCAGTTTTTTTGTTTTTATGACCACCAAACATTCCAGGTTGTCGTTAAAAAAACAATTACTGTCCTTCAGGGAAGAGAATCTGCCATCACTGCCTGGTTTGGCCCATATGTCACTCCACTCCTTCACTACATAATTGTTTCTTAATGCCCCCAAGACAGACAGGGCTGTGCAATAAATGGTGTCTTGTCAGAAATCCTGAGAATGAATAAAGAGAATTTACCGATTGCAGGACAGAGTAGCAGTACCTGGCGTGTATGAAAAACAGGCACTTGTAAAGATGGTGGGACATTGGGCAGACAGGCTGGATCTTGTCTTGTACTGGTGGGTACAGGAAAAACTGGCACAGAATTAGCCATAGAACGTGGATGCCCTCACCCCACAATTTCTTTGCACCTTACACTGACTCCAGGGATATCATAATGTAATTACTGAAGAAGACAATAGCCTGACAACAGACACAAATTTTTCATTCATATTATGGGAAGAGACAGACATTCCGTCTTCAGTGATATTTGCTGATTTAATGACTACCTGGGTAAAATGGCTCTTCAGGATCATCACACAAACTTTCTGCTTTTACTTACCTCAAAGTAACAATTGTTTGTCTCTCATGAATAGAGATGATTATGGGGTGATCTTATTGAGATGTTTATCTTTTGAAGTGTTTAAGATGAGGAAAAGACTTGACTGGGTAGATACAGATACTCCTGTGGTGGGTGAGTCCAAGGGAGCATCCAGGGATGATGTCAGGTAAGCATTTCTTCACACAAAAGGTATTGGAAATCTGAGACTTTCCTCCCAAAAAGCTGATGAGGTTGACGGAGCGGAGCGGGGTCGGTGGGTGGGGGGAGGGGTGGGCTCAATTGAAAACCTCAGAACTGAGATTGATAGGCAAGGGTGCTTTTTGTTAGGCAATGGCATTAAGGGATATGGGACAATGTGGGGCGGGGTGGATGGAATTAAGGTACAGTTCAGTTATGATCCAATTGAATATTGGAACAGCCTTGAGGGGTTGAATAGCCTCCTCCTTTTCCTATGAAATACCAGTTTCCCTGCAAATGTCTCCCCCTTTCCCTCCCTCCTTTCTAAGCCTCATGCTTGCTTTGAGTTGCAAGCTGTTATCAAACCTCTAACACCATGAGCAAGCAGCGTTTTTTTTGTATTTTATCATGACAGTGAGACACTGGAATGTAGTGACTGTTATAATTCGAAGAAGCACAGAAACCTTCTCCTTTGGGGAAAGTTTAGCCTGTCCTGCTTAAAGTCGAAAGATTTCTGCTATTTCCCTTCATCCCCTCTCCAAGCTCAACTTGTCCATGAAACGCATCTCCTGCTCCCTCAACGCTATTATTCCCTCTAAAAACTGCTGACCACCCAACTTAGTTTCCTGCTCCCCATGCAAGCTGATATTGTAAAACCTTCCCTCCCCTCAGGTACTGTCCCCCTTCCTTTCAAAACTGCCATCACCACTCCCCTCCTTAAAAAGTCCAACCTTGACCCCTCTGTTCTTGCAAACTGCCACACCATCTCCAATCTCCCCTACCTGTCCAAAGTGCTTGAAAGTGCTGTCGCATTGCCAAATCTGTGTCCATCTTTCTGGCAGCTCTATTTTTGAATTTCTCCCCATCAGCTTCCCCACCCCACGCACCCCCTCCTTGCTATCACAGATCTGAATAGTCCTAATGGAATTCTTAAGTATCATTCCCTGTGACTTTGACCATGGAGACTCTCCTCCGCCCACGGAGAGGAGTAGCAGCTGGCATTCTTGCTCCCTTATTCACACTGCACTATCTCCAGCAGTGCCAAGCTGCTGATCTTTTATTTGTGAACAGTGACGCTCAGTTTTCACATGTCAACATACAAAAACTTAGTTATTCCTCAACTGTGTCATGTGCTGGATTAAACACTGTTTATAAGCATTTTACAGTGCACTCTTTGTGCTACTCGTCCATTTTTAGCTGAATGATAGCAAATATATTTGGACAAGTTTCAGGAAAGAATTAGGCGTGGTCGACCCGGTTCACACTGAGTGCTGCTCATCAGGACCAGTAATCCAGTGGGCTGAATTAAAGATCTGGGAGACACAAGTTCAAATCCCACCATGGCAGCTAGGGAATTTAATTTCCGACAATAGATAACTCTGGAATAAGAAGCTAGTATCAGTGATGATGACTATTGGATAATTGTAAAAATCCATATGATTCACTAATGCCTTTCAAGGAAGGAAATCTTCCATCCTTACGCAGTTTGGGTTCTAGATCCAGAGCAGTGTGATTGACAATTAATTGCCCTCTGAAATAGTCAAGGAAGTCATTCAGTCAAGGGCAACAGAGATGGGCAATAAATGCTAGCCTTTCCACTGACACCCACGTCCCGTGAATGATTTTTTAAAGAAAGTTATAGCAGCTTGTGAGGGTTTCCTAATGAAACACGGACTTCTCTCTTCCCCTTCAACTGTGCACTTCCGGCTTTCATCGGTACTTACATAAATAACTACGCTGAGTACGGGACTGTTATATATAGGCAGAATTCAGGCTGCTTTTTGGCAGGTGAATGGAAATTGAACGAGGGGTAAAGGGGTGAAGCAATGTCAGTATTTTACAGACAGTGGGAGTCAGCAGTTAGATGTGGCGTTTGGCTGAGAAGTTTATAGAGTGGAATTTAATGCCCTCCCCTGAGGTGTGCTTGGAGGTGGGGGAGCACTTAATCGGGCAAGTGGGTATCTGTTGGGTACTCCCAACACCTTCCTGCCTCTGCTCCATTTACATCCAGGGTGGGAAAGCTCATGGACGGCCTTCCCACCCCACTGCCAATTGAGGCCCTTAAGTGGACAATTAATTCCCACTCAGGGGGCCTCATCCAGCCGCCACTGGTATTCAACCGGCAGTGGGAACACAAAAAGAGATCCCTGTTGTGTTTATTTGTGTGCATCGGGAGGGGAGACATTTGTTGTCAGGCACTCAGTGCCAGGTCGAGGGAGCCAGCATTGGGAAGCAGGGGTTGGGGAGGGGGGCTGCCGCTGAAAACTACCCCCCGTGCCATTGCTGCCAAATCCCCCTCCCTCCCGACCTCCCATGGCACCCATCCCACCCTCACTCACTCTCCTGTGGTCTAGTGTCCCTCACTGATCCTGGGCCCCTGGTGGGTGCATTGCCAGCAGCTGCCACCGCTCCCAGTGGCACTGCCTGCAATAAAAAGCTGCCAGCCTCTGATTGGCCAGCAGCTCTTGGTGGCCTGACTTCCACTCCTGGGTCCTTGATACCAGGGAAGGGTTGCCACTTAAGTGCCTGATTGGCATCTGATTCAGGGGACCTTCTCTATAGGAGGCTCTCCAACTAGCGGGCGAGACCCCAGTCACCTGGATTAACCACCCATAGAGTCAAAGCAACACAGAAGGAGGTCATTTGGTCCACCAAGTCCATGCTGGCTCTTTGTAGAGCAATCCAGTCAGTCCCATTCCCTTGCTCCCCTCCCCGTAACATCACAGGTTTAAATCCTTCAGGTGTCTATCCAATTTCCTTTTGAAATCATCCTTCATCTCTGAAGGGAACGAGGTACTGAACATAGGAATGGGAGTTGCTGTGAAGTATATTATACGGGTTGGAATTTGAAATGGTGTTGGAGGTTGCTAAGACATTTTTACAGATGGAAAATGCAACTCTGGTTTACAGGAATTAACCAAGTGTAAGTTGATGGAACTGGCAGAAAAGCTGGAGTTAGAATTGCCTGAAGGGGCACGGGAAATAGACATAGTTGAGAATAATAGCACAGTATTTAAAACTGGAAGGGGTAACAGAGGGAACACGTTTTCCAGGAAGTGAGACACAGCTGGAGGCAGTGAGACTTCAGTTACAAATGAAGAAGCTTGAACTTGAACAATCAAAGGAAATGAAAAAAAATTGGAATGAGAGGCAAAAGAGAAAGAAAGGGCAGAAAGAGAAAGGGCATTTCAAAGGGAGAAAGCGGAAAAGCAGGAGAAAGAAAGGAAGCTAGAGCTGGAATTCCAGGTAAGAAAGAAGGGTAGAGAAAGAGTGGCAAGGGAAAGAGAGGAGTGAGAAAGGGAATACCAGCTTAAAAGGCTGGAAGTTAAGAAAGAGATCTCAGGTTCTGAGGAAAGTTCTGATGAGGAAGAAACCTTCAACCTAAAACCTAGCGGCGAGATGTTTAAGCTTGTGCAAGCTCTCCCAAAGTTTGAGGAAAGAGATATCAAGGCATTCTTTATTTTGTTTGAAAAGGTGGCTAAGCAAATGAAGTAGCAAAACGAAATCTGGACATTACTTTTGCAGAGTAGGTTGGTAGGTGGAGCACGTGGGGTTTATGTCAGAAGAGGTATCAGTGAATTATGGTGCAGTAAAAAAGGCTCTTCTGAGTGCATATGAGGCACACAGGCAGAAATTTCAGAACATAAGGAAACAGCCTTGTCACACCTATACTGAAGTTGAAAGGGTAAAGCAAAGTAATTTTGGGTAAGGGCATTAAAGTTAGAGACAACGTATGAAGTTCTTAGGGAAATAATTCTCTTGGATGAATTTAAAGATTCACTCCCTCTTGTAGTTAGAACCCATGTTGAAGAACATAAGGTTAAAATAGCTAGACAGGCAGTGGAGATGGCTGGCAATTATGAGGTGATCCATAAATCTAAACCTTTTTTCTGTCATCCCCATAAACTTGAGAAGGATAGAAGGACCTGGTCTGGCCTACATGTGACTACAGAACCTCAGCAATGTGATTGACTCTTAATTGCCCTCTGAAATGGCCTAGGAAGCCAGTCAGTTCAAGGGCAATTAGGGATGGGCAACAAAAATATTTCCATCAAATCTCCCTTCAATCTCCTTTGTTCCAAGAACAGCCCCAGCTTCTCCAACCTAACCTTGTAACTAAAATCCTCCATTCCTGGAAACATTCTAGAAAATCTCCTCTGCACCCTCTCAAGGGCCCACACATCCTTTCTAAAGTATGGTGACCAGAACTGGATGCAACGTTCTAGTTGTGGCCTAACCAGAGCTTTATACAGGTACTGCATAACTTCTGCGCTTTTGTACTCAATACCTCCGCTTATGAAGCCCAAGATCCTATATGCTTCACTGATTACTCTCTCAATATGTTCTGTCACTTCAAAGATCGATGCACATGCATTCAAACATATATACGAACTAGGAGCAGCAGTAGGCCCTCAGCCCCTTAAGCCTGTTCTGGCATTCAATAAGACCATGGCTGATCTGATTGTAACCTCTCGCTTACCCCGATAACCTTTCACCTCCTTGTTTATCAAGAATCTATCTAGCTCTGCCTTAAAAATATTCAAAGGCTCTGCCTTTTGAGGAAGAGAGTTCCAAAGAAAAAAGTTTCTCCGCATCCCTGTCTTAAATAGGTGATTCCTTATTTTTAAACATTCTCCCAGAAGATTCTCCCCTAGATTCTCCCACAAGAGAAAACATCCTTTCCACATCCACCCTGTCAAGACCCCTCAGCATCTTAAAGGTTTCAATCAAGTTGCTTCTTACTTTTCTAAACTCCAGTGGATACAAGCCAAGCTTGTCCAACCTTTCCTCAATAAGACAACCTGCCCATTCCTGGTATTGGTCTATTAAGCCTTCTCTGAACTTTCCTGGTATTAGTCTTGTAAAACTTTTCTGAACGAGCAGGTTCTCCAAACTTTGTCTGAACTCTGAACTATGCAGCCCCAGGTTGTGTGTCCCTGCAAACTCTTTAGTGCTGTGCCATTGCATCTATTTTGCCTTTTTTTTTACATTCTTTTCATTGGGATGTGGGCATCACTGGCTAGGCCAGCATTTATTGCCTATCCCTAATTGCCCTTGAGAAGCTGGTGTCCTTCCTGAATTGCTGTAGTCCATCTGGTGCAGGTGGGAATATTGTTAGGAAGGGAATTCCAGGATTTTGAACCAGTAACGGTGAAGGAAAGGTGATATAGTTCCAAGCTTCTCCTTATCCCTTTTCTGTGCAAAATACCATCTTCTGCTTGTCTATCTGTGTCCTGTTGAAGTCAATTGGGATTGAGTAGTAATGGGAAGGGAGGGATGTTGATGATGTTCTGTCAGACTTGGCCACCGTGATTCATCCAGATACATGTGAAATGTTTGAGTGCTATAGGGTATCATTGATATAAGAACTCTGCAAATGACTGTACAATACAACATTTATTGCATTAACAATACTCGCAAAAAGGAAGTATTGATCAGTTGAACACAGCATCCTACCCAGTCAAAGTTATTGAGCTCACTGAGTTCCATATTGGGTTGGCTGCTTTCACCCTTGTTATCCAGCAGCTTCTTCAGATTCTGTCAATCAATCAGATAACATATTAAAACAGAGCACCACAGAATGATAGTGCACAGGAGATGACAGATGATCATTCAGCCCATCGGGCCTGTGCCAGCTCTTTGAAAGAGCAACTCAATTAGTCAATCAGAAACCCGTTTCATTGTGTCACTGCACCAATAAATGGAAACAATTTGGCTCAGCTGTTATGTTACCCGACTTAAACAGGAGGAATTCTCCTTTGTGACTGCCCCTGAAATCGGGCAGAATCGCAGTTGGGAACGTCAGGAAATTCAGACAGTGAAGCCTGCTGACTGACAGGCACTGGTCTCCCGACACCCTCCAACATATACTATTTTCGTAGCTGTAATTTTTTTTTGTCAGGGTAATGAAGCTGGTTGTCAAGTGCCAATGTAAAAACCCAGTGGATATATATGTGCACAGATATAGACAATCACAAATATTGGGCACCTAATGTTTCTTTACCTCTAGTTAAACATGATGAAGGGAGAGGACAATATGACACCCTTTCCTCCCTCTAGCAGTAAGACAAACAAGTGCCTTATTCATTAAAATAAATTCAGGTTTTTGATATAGTGATTACTGAGATTACTGAATATGCAGTAATGTCTGCTTACAGTACCAGGGCAGACTTAATGTCTGGAATTATAACATATCTTCAGAATCTGACAGCTTTTCGCAGGCTATCAGATCTCAAGTGGAAGGATGCAGCTGCTAGCTCTATTCTGGGATCTGCTTGAGCCAAAAATATAAAGCATTAATTTTAACTGAAGAACCCCCAAAAAATTCTAAAAGGAAACTCCATGGTACGTTCAATTCATTTGAGTATAAAGCTGGTGCATCTGAGTGGACCTCAGCAGTTGATACAGGTACATCAGAGTTGTGTATGTGGTGGTGCAGGTACCTCAGGGAGGCCAAAGTTGCTGTGGCAACATGAACTCTCCTCTTCCAGCTGTATCGAGTTTGTGTCACTCTCAGTGCCCTTGTGAAACTCAAGCCCGTTAGTTCCATCTGGTACTTTGCCTACCTACACAACGTTTTCCCTCTACCATTCCTTCCAGCGTCATCTTTTTATACCATTGCTTCATGCCACATGACCAAAGTATTTCAACTTTTGTCTGTCCACTAGTGATAATAATCTGTCTATTTTGTCAACTCCCTCCTGTTGTAATACCCACTCGTTTGTATGTCTATCAGTCCATTTCATCTGAGTATTCTTCAGAAACACCAAAGTCCAAAAGAACTGATCTTTCTCCTGTCTCTCTTCTTTGTGGTCCAACATTCTGCACCACAAGTGGCAATAAAAAACATCAATGCTTTAAGGAGCTTAACCTTAGTCATTTTCCTGATAGATTTATCTTTCCAAACATTAGTTAGTGCAGTCATTGGTTGTTTGGTCTTTCTGATTCTGTGTTAAATTTATTTACTATTATTTAATAGTGCCTCAGGGAGAGTGAAGTGCTCTTTCGCGCTGGACACGACTCTCCCTCCTCCTCCCCCCCCCACCCACACAGGTAGCGTTCAGTGCTACCACTCACGCCCACACAGTGTGTGCCTTAACTGGCCCTCTCCCCACGTGTGAAATCGCGTTGCGGAGCTGATTGTGGAATGGCTGTCGGCTCCACGACCACCCCCGCCCGCTCCCACCGAGCCCGCCCAACGAATGGAAAATCCTGGCCAGAGTGTGGAAGGTATGAGTGCTAACTTGGGAATTCAGCGAGTGCTTCTTTTTATACCTTTTTTTCAGCCTCCAGTAGCTGGTGAGTTTCAAAGGCATTATTTAAATAAGCAGGTTGGTGAATTTTAACATTTTATCCCTTTAAATGGTTTAAACCGATATTGGCGATATATAAGTATTGCATTAAATTTATAGCTGAACTAGTTGAACTACTTAATATAACTACAGATAACAGTTGAGTGATATTTCTAACTCTTAGCTAATCGTTGCTGAAAGAGAGATATGATGTCGAAGCTTTTCATCTTGCACTCTTCAGGGCAGATTACGGGGAGGTGGTGACATCGTGATATTGTTACTGGACTACTATTCTAGAGACCCAGCGTAATGCTCTGGGGACCCAGGTTCAAATCCCACCCATGGCAGATGGTGAAATTTGAATTCAATAATAATCTGGAATTAAAAATCTGGTGATTGCCATGAAACTATTGCCAATTGTTGTAAAAACCAATCTGGATCACGAATGTTCTTTAGGGAAGGAAATCTGCCATCCATACCTGCTCTGGCCTACATGTGACTCCAGGCCCACAGCAATGTGGTTGACTCTTAGTGAACAAGGGCAATTAGGGATGGGCAATAAATGCTGGCCTAGCTAGTGACGCCCGCATCCCATAAACAAATTTTTAAAATTTTCAAAGAGAATAACAATTTATACAGATGCTTAGAATAGAACATTAGCACAACCTTGGATCTAAACCAAACATAGATAAGATAGGGCGTAATGGGATATCACTTTTGTGTGTCCTGGGCAGCTCTTACAGACGTGGATGTAGTGAACCACGAGGATGAATCTTATCATTTACACCACAAAGCAGCTCGTTAGTCTTACAATAGTCTAACAAACATTTTTGTAACATGCTTTTGAGCAGGGCTGCGTAGTCATGCTTGGTGGTGGGTCCAATGGATACAAATTTGGATCCATCATTAAGAACGGTTTACAGTTTGTCAATATAGTTGTGCTTGTTAAGGATGACCATTCCAGTCCCTTTGTCCAGCTTACAAGCATATGTGTCTGAGTTAAAGCCTCGTAACACCACCTGACATTCACACTGAATGTGAAAATCGGACAAGTCATTGGGTATACTGCACTATGCATGCGCTAGGCACGCTTTCAAGGACCTGGCTGACCCAGCACATGCATATTGCTGGATACCCAATGACTCGTCTGATTTCCACACGCAGTGTGAATGTCTGGCGGTGTTGCAAGGCCTCAAGGCCAACCCTTGTGACTGCAAATGAGGCAGGCATGAGGACCCAGAAGGCAGCAATGGCGGAGCCTCAACCCTTGCAATTGTCCTATGGGGTTGAGGTTCTTGCAGCCTGTATGGAGAGCAGGGACTGCAGGGTGGATGAGCAAGGGAGTCATTCAGTGGGAGGAATAAACAGGAATGTAGTTGTAGAAGGGGACAGTACAGTTAGGGGGATAGATACTGTTCTCTGCAGCTGACAGCATGAGTCCCAAAGGCTATGTTGCCTGCCTGGTGCCAGAGGTCAGAACATTACCTTAAGGCTGGAGAGGAACTTGCAGTGGGAGGATCCAGTAATTGTGGTCCATGTGGGTACCAATGACATGGGTAGTATTAAGAGGTTAGCTGAGGGCGTATGAGCAGCTAGGGGCTGAATTAAAAAGCAGAACCACAAAGATAATAATCTTTGGATTACTACCTGATCCACAAGCAAATTGGCATAGCATAAATAAGATTTGAGAGTTAAATGCGTGGCTCAAAGGTTGGTGTGGGAGAAAGGGGTTTGAAGTAATGGGGTACTGGCACCAGAACTGGAGAAAGTGGGGAGCTGTACTGTCGGGATGGTCTTCACCTGATCCGTGCTGGGACCAGTGGCCTGGAAATTAAGACTGTAGATCGGGCTTTAAAGTGAATAATGGAGGGAAGAGTTCATGTGAGGGGAGATTTGGAAAGTTAAAGAGAAAGGACCCAGGCAATAGTGCAGGGTAGCAATGCGGGTAATGGTAACCAGAGTGTGACAGGAAGGGACAGAGCATACAGACATTAAAGTGCACCAGTAAATATGGTCAGAGTAGGGAAACATGGTTTTAAACTAACAAAGGGGGAGAAGTGTTCAGGTGAAGGGAGATTTAGGAATCTAAAGATAAAAGTTGAGGTGATAAAAAAGTTTATCGATGTGGGAAAAGATAAATTGTGTGGAATAGGAAGTGACAAAGAGTTTAATGGTAAGTGTGCATCAGACAGTAAGGTCCATGCAGGGAATGGTAGTATAAAATTCAAACTGAAGAAACTTTATTTGCATGTGCAGAGCATTCGCAATTAGATAAACCAATGGCACAAACGGAGATAAAGGTTTAGATCTGACCGCCGTTCCAGAGGTATGGTTACAAGGTGACCAAAGTTAGGAAATAAATTCTCAGGGTATGTGAGACTTCGAAAAAAAACAGTCAGAATGGAAAAGAGGGAGGGGTAGCCCTGATAGTAAAAGATGACATAAGGAGAAAGAATCAGGAAATCAGGGATAGAGATTAGGAATAGCAAGAATTCCTACAAGGAATTTGGGCTTTTTAGTTTTGAAGAAGTGACTGGGATAGGGCTTTATGGACATTTATCGTAATAAGTACTATGAACAAAATAATATGTGAACTTGTCCACTTTGACAGGAAGGATAGAAAAGCAGCATGCTATTTAAATGAAGAGAGATTGCACAACTCTGTGGTACAGAGGGGATCTGGGTGTTCTGGTATATGAATCACAAAAGTTAGTATGCAGGTACAGCAAATGATTAGAAAGATAAATGGAATGTTGACATTTATTGCAAGATGAATGGAATATAAAAATAGGAAAGGTTTATTGCAGCTGTACAGGGCCTTGGTGAGACCACACCTGGTGTACCGTGTACAGTTTTGACCTCATTTGAAAAAGGATATAATTGCATTAGACGCAGTTCAGAGAAGGTTCACTTGACTGATTCCTGGGATGAAAAGCTTATCTTATGAAGAAAGGTTGAATAGGCCATATGATCTACTCCTGTTCCTATTTCTTATGTTTACCCATTGAAGTTTAACAGAATGAGAGGTGATCCTATTGAACCAAATGGGATCCTGAGGGGGCTGGATAGGATGGATCCTGAGAAGATCTTTCCTCTTATGGGCGAGACTAGAACTAGAGTACACAGTTTAAAAATAAGAGGTCTCCCATTTAAGACGGAGATGAGGGGAAATTTTTTCTCTCAGAAGGCGGTTTGTCTGGGAATCCTCTTCCCCAGGAAGCAGGGAAGGCTGGGTCATTGAATTTATTCAAGGCTGAGTTAGAATTTTAATAGACAAAGTAGTCAAGGGTTATGGGAGGCTGACAGGAGAGTGGATATGAGATCACAACCAGATCAGCCATGATCATATCAAATGGTGGAGCAGGCTTGAACAGGTGAAAGGCCTACTCCTGCTCCTAAGCCCTATGTCCCTAAATCCACATCCAATAATTCAGCGCGAGACAAGACACTTGGTCGAGGGAAACTAATGTAATTTAGGGTGAATGTCAGGAAGATATCTTCAAGTGCATATTAATGGGAATGGCTTCCTGGGAAGGGTAATGGAGGCAAAACCCTTAGGTTCATTTAGCACCCAGTTATGTTCACAATAAGATAAAAGCAAAATACTGCGCATGCTGGAAATCTGAAATAAAAACAGAAAATGCTGGAAAAACTCAGCAGTTTCAACGTTAACTCTATTTCTCTCTCCACAGATGCTGTCAGACCTGCTGAGTTTTTCCAGCATTTTCTGTTTTTACTTAAGTTCACAATAACTTTCTTCCTCCACAGCTTAGCTAGGATGAGCTGAAAGGCTTTCTTCATCTATATTTACTACATTAAAGGTGCTATATAAATGCAAGTTGCTGTTGTTGACACATCCAATGGTTACACCCAACTTGGTGCATAAAAATCACGTTAAAAGGTTTGGCCCAGTGATGTCTACTGTATAATCATAACATTGTTAGACTGTAGTTGGGTGTTATTTTAACTTGCAGCATGGTAAACACCACAGGATTGGGCGGAAGGTTGATTTTTATGCCCCATCAAATATTACTCAGGATTGCCAGAGGTAGTGGGTGGTCAATAACAGCTGTGTGGGGTGGAGGGGTGGGGAATGTTATCTGAGATCGAAGTTCTCAGGTTCTGACTCTAATCACGCCCTCATGCCCTGTATCATTAAAGGAGCTTAGCAAGAAGTAGAATCTCTACAAGGATAAAATTACTTGAATATTGCTGAAAAGAGAGAGATGTTGCTGAAGAGAATGTCTTGTACTCATCAGGACAAACACAAGAATGTCAAATTTCAAATGATTACACCAATTTATACTTCAGGAGTAAAGGGTGCTGACTGGTTGGCAAGTCAACTCTCATTGGCCGAGCACCATTTTCTCCTGTAGTATAAATTGTTGCGAAAGGACTCTGATTGGCCAAGGACACTTTTCTCCTGTAGTATAAATTGTTGTGATCATTTGAAATTTGGCATTATTGCATTTGTCCCAATGAGTGCAAGATGAAAGGTTTCGGCAACATGTCTCTCTTTTAAGCAATATTCAAGTTCTGTGCTACCGAGCAACTGTTGTTCAAATTATTGCACAAGCTGCGGAGGTCTTCAAATCTAGAATGGTGAGCGGTCAGGCAAGAATACTATCACATTCCACAGGACATCCATACATCTGAGACAACAAGAAGCCAAGTGTTGTGGACGTGCCTTTTCTTTAAATAGATAATTGTCCATTTGAAAGTACAAAGTCCCGTTAAGAACCTTTAACAATCTTTTGCCTGCAAGTTAATAGCTGTCTCCCTTCAGACCTCCAGCCCATCAGATTGCTCTGTTTGACTGATATCTTGGTGCTAAACCTGTCAATCACAACATGCATTATAAAGAGCTTATTGATGTTCTTAGGCCTGAATGGACTGATCAATATACCTAACATCAGGATGCAAAGGATGATTTTAACCCTACTCCGAAACTGGACAGCAATAACCAAAGGGAATATTTAACCATTAACGCCCTGCACAGTTCCAGTCGGCTCCAATTTAAACTTGCTCTGCTCGGCAGGCCCAGGCTGAAGCCAGTGGGTTCCATTCATATTTAATGCAGAGCGATTCCTATGTCATCGTTAAGCCCCACTGTAATTTTAATGGCTGGCCGAGTGAGGAAGGTGTTGTGTCTTTCCCACCAATGGAAGATGGGAGGAAGGGCATTCAAGGTCAGAAGAAGCCCAGACAAGTGAGTTTTTATTTCTATTCTTTAAACTTTCAGCCCCTCAAAGATTTATAGTGCCCCGGAGCTCCAGCTCCCACCTTCCCAAGTGTGGAAGCCGTTCCACTCACCATGATTTATATTCTGCTCCTGCCTGTTGACCAATTGCAGATGAAGCCCGGGTGTTAAAGTCATCCAGGCCTAACTCTGCCGAGATCCAGATGGGATGTCAGTGCCTATTCTAGCACAGACATGATGGGCTGAACGTTACCCGTCTGTGCTGTATGATTCTATCTCACACACAGCAGCACCCCCCCCCCCCCCCCCCCCACCACCACCACCACCACCACCACCACCACCACCAAAACCAAATCCTCCCCTGATTCCCGCTTCGGGTTAAAATCAGGTCTATAGTGGCAGCACAAAACCACATACAATAAAGGTAGGATCATAGAATGGTTACAGCACAGAAGGAGGCCATTTGGCCCAATGCCGGCTTTTCGCAAGAGCAACTCACCTAGTCCTACCCTCAGGCCCGGCTTTTTCCCCGTAGCCTTGCAAATTTTTTCTCTTCAGATATTTGTCCAATTCTCTTTCGAAAGTCGCAACTGAATCTGCCTCCACCACACTCTTTGGCAACGCATTCCAGATCCTAACCAGGCCCTGCATAAGAATTTTTCCTCATGTCGCCTTTGCTTCTTTAGCCTTTCACCCTTAAATCGGTGTCAGCTGGTCCTCAATCCTTCCAATATGCAGAACAGTTTCTCCCTACTTACTCTGTGAAGATCCTTCATGATTTTGAACACCTCTATCAAACTTCCTTTCAACCTTCTCTTCTCCAAGGAGAACAGCTCCAGTTTCTCTAATCTATCCACATAGCTGAAGTTCCTCAACCCTGGAACCACTCTTGTGAATCTTTTCTGCACCCTCTCTAATGCCTTCACATTCTTCCTAAATTCTAATGCCCAGAACTAAACACAATACGTATATATATATATATATATATATACACACATATATATTTGTTTTTAAACACAATACTCCACTTGAGGCCGAACTAGTGGTTGATACAGGTTCAAGGAAACAAAGGGAGATTTTTTTCACACCCGTTTAATCACAAAAACACAGCCACTGAGAGAAGGTAAAGTAGTGTGGGTGGAAGGGGAGGGGAATTAACTACGTCTATTGTAGCAAAACTGGATCCTCTACCCGTGGGTTTACGATTTTGCTACAATTGGTGGAAATCTTCGTCCCAGATCAGTGAAGCAATCATGATACTGGATCACTGAAGGTTAGATGAGATGGAATGGGATAGCGCAGGTTTGATGCCTCGGACTGGAACACACCAAGTGGGAGATCCCAGGCATTGGAGCAGTGTCTCCCTGCTGGGGAAGGAAACACACTGATGGAGTTTGCCTCTCAGTAGTGGGGCAACAGCCAAGGTAAACCAGGATAACATACATCATAAAAACATGGCATATGGGGCGATTTGTTGGAGGTGTTTGAAATTATGGTTGGCACAAGATATACAGAACTGACTGTTTGCAGTAGTTGAGGGGTCTAGAATGAAAGGACAGAGCTGTAAGTGTAAAGAGATTTTAAGACAGAGAGTAGGAGGAGGTGTGTGAGGTTATGGAATGCATTCCAAGCCCATTAGTGTCATTTAAACTATAACAACTTGCCCTCTTAACATAACAACATGGGAGAATTTAAGGTGGCACAATGATAATGTCACTAGACTCATAATTCATGAGGCCCAGGCTGGGGACTTGGGTTCAAGTTCCACCATGGCGGTTGGTGGGATTAAAAGACAGCCTCAGTAATAGTGACCCTGAAACTAGTGTTGATTATTGTAAAAATCCATCTGGTTCACCAATGCCCTGCCGTCCTTACCTGGTCTGGCCTAGATGTGACTCCAGACCCATTGCAAAGTTAAAGAAGAAGAGAGGTGGAGAAGCCTACAGGGAGGGAATTCCAGCGCTTGGGTGCCAGGCAGCTGAAGGATGGTCGCCAATGGTGGAGTGAAGGAAATCAGGGCTGTCAAGAGGCTAGAATTAGAGGAGCCTGGAGAACTGGCCTGCAAGGTAGAGATCTGCCCGTGAGCTCCCCTAAAAGTGATGTGGTGCTGCCTGCGAAGCCTGATGCTGATGACTGGGATTGCTGCCTGAAGCAAGGTAGGCAAACAAACCTTGAAGTCCCAAGTAAAGTACAGCTCGCCAGGTGCATGTCGCTTATACATAGAAACATAGAAACTAGGAGCAGGAGTAGGCCATTCGGCCCTTCAAACCTGCTCCGCCATTCATTATGATCATGGCTGATCATCCAACCCAATAGCCTGCTTCCGCTTTGTCCCCATATCCTTTGATCCCTTTCGCCCCAAGAGCTATATCTAGCTCCTTCTTGAAAACATACAATGTTTTGGCCTCAATTACTTTCTGTGGTAGCGAATTCCACAGGCTCACCACTCTCTGGGTGAAGAAATTTCTCCTCATCTCAGTCCTAAATGGTCTATCCCATATCCTCAGACTGTGGCCCCTGGTTCTGGACTTCCCCACCATCGGGAACATCCTTCCTGCATCTACCCTGTCTAGTCCTGTTAGAATTTTATAGGTTTCTATGAGATTCCCCCTCATTCTTCTGAACTCCAGCGAATATAATCCTAATCGACTCAATCTTTCCTCATATGTCAGACCCGCCATCCCAGGAATCAGTCTGGTAAACCTTCGCTGCACTCCCTCTATAGCAAGCACATCCTTCCTCAGATAAGGAGACCAAAACTGCACACAATATTCCAGGTGTAGTCTCACAAAGGCCCTGTATAATTGAAGCAAGACATCGCTGCTCCTGTACCCGAATCCTCTTGCTATGAAGGCCAACATACCATTTGCCTTCTTTACCGCCTGCTGCACCTGTATGCTTACCTTCAATGACTGGTGTATGAGGTACTGGTGTGTCATTGCACATTCCCCTCTCTCAATTTATAACCATTCAGATAATAATCTGTCTTCCTGTTTTTGCTACCAAAATAGATAACCTCACATTTATTCACATTATACTGCATCTGACATGCATTTGCCCACTCATTCAACTTGTCCAAATCACCCTGAAGCATCTCTGCATCCTCCTCACAGCTCACCCTCCCATCCAGCTTTGTGTCATTTGCAAATTTGGAAATATTATATTTAGTTCCCTCATCTAACTCACTAATATATATTGTGAATAGCTGGGGTCCCAGCACTGATCCCTGTGATACCCCACTAGTCACTGCCTACCATTCGGAAAAAGACCCATTTATTTCTACTGTTTGTTTCCTGTCTGCCAACCAGTTTTCTATCCATCTCAATACACTACCCCCAATCCCATGCGCTTTAATTTTACTTGCTAATCTCTTATGTGGGATTTTGTCGAAAGCCTTCTGAAAGTCCAAATAAACAACAGCCACAGGCTCCCCCACATCAACTCTACTAGTTACATTCTCGAAAAATTCCAGTAGATTTGTCAAGCATGATTTCCCTTTCGTAAATCCATGCTGACTCTGTCCAATTCTGCCACTGTTTTCCAAGTGCTCAGCTATTAAATCTTTTATAATGGACTCTAAATTTTCCCCACTACCGACATCAGGCTGACTGGTCTATAATTCCCTGTTTTCTCTCTACCTCTCTTTTTAAATAGTGGGGTTACATTAGCCACCCTCTGTTCTATAGGAACTGTTCCAGAGTCTACAGAATCTCAGAAGATGACCACCAATGCATCCGTTATTTCTAGGGCCACTTCCTTAAGTACTCTGGGGATTAACAGGCCCTGGGGATTTATTGGCCTTCAATCCCATCAATTTCTCCAACACCATTTCCCTACTAATACTGATTTCTTTCAGTTCCTCCCTCTCACTAAACCCTGTGTTCCCCAACATTTCTGGTATGTTATTTGTGTCCTCCTTTGTGAAGACAGAACCAGAGTATGTATTTAGCTATCAGCCATTTCTTTGTTCCTCATTATAAACTCCCTTGTTTCTGACTGTAAGGGACCTACATTTGTCTTCACCAATCTTTTTCTCTTCACATACCAATAGAAACTTTTACAGTCAGTTTTTATGTTCCCTGCAAGCTTACTCTCGTACTCTATTTTCCCCTTCTTAATCAATCCCTTGGTCGTCCTTTGCTGAAATCTAAAGTGCTTCCAATCCTCAGGTCTTTTGTTTTTTCTGGCCAATTTGTATGCCTGTTTCTTGGATCTAATACAATCTCTAATTTCCCTTGTAAGCCATGGTTTGGCCACCTTTCCTATTTTACTTTTGCACCGGACAGGAATAAACAATTGTTGCAGTTCACCCATGTGCTCTTTGAATGTTTGACATTGCCTATCCACCGTCACCCTTTAAGTAACATTTTCCAATCCATCAATGTCAACTCACGCCTCATACCATCATAGTTCCCTTTATTAAGATTCAAGACCAGAGTCTCAGAATCAACTACGTCATTCTCCATCTTGATGAAGAATTCTATCATATTATGGTCGCTCATCCCCAACGGGCCACCAGATTGCCAATTATTCCTTTCTCATTACACAATACCCAGTCTAGGATGGCCTGTTCTCTAGTTGGTTCCTCAACGTATTGGTCCAGAAAACCATCCCGTATACATTCCAGGAATTCCTCCTCTGTGGTACTGTTACTAATTTGATTTGCCCAATCTATATGCAGATTAATGTCACCCATAATTACAGACGTTCCTTTATTGCATGCATCTCTAATTTCCTGTTTAACGTCATTCCCAACATCACTACCACACAACCCCCACTAACGGTTTTTGCCCCTTAGTGTTTCTCAGCTCTACCCATACAGATTCCACATCAGCGGAGCAAATATCTTTCCTCACTATTGCGTTAATTTCCTCTTTAACCAGCAATGCAACTCCACTGCCTTTTCCTTTATGTCTGTCCTTCCTAAATACTGAATACCCCTGGATGTTCAGTTCCCTATCCCTGGTCACCCTGCAGTCATGTCTCTGTAATCTCAAATATATCATACCTGTTTACATCTATATGCGCAGTTAATTCATCCACTTTATTGCGAATGCTCCTTGCGTTAAGGCACAAAGCCTTAAGGCTTGTCTTTTTAACATTACTTGTCCCATTCCCACTATTTTTGACTGAGGCCCTGTTTGATTCTTGCCCTTGATTTCTCTGCCTATCACTTTTCTTATTCCCCTTTCTGTCTTTTGTTCTTGTCCTTGATTCCCCCTCCTTTGACTCCTTGCAAAGGTTCCCGCCCCCCCTGCCATTTTAGTTTAAACCCTCCCCAACCACTCGAGCAAATATTCCCCCAGGACATCAGTCCTGGTCCTGCCCAGGTGTAACCCATCCAGCTTGTACTGGTCCCACCTCCTCCAGAACCGGTCCCAATGCCCCAGGAATCTGAAACCTCCCCTTCACACCATCTCTTCTGCTGCGTATTCATCTGATATATCCTGCTATTTCTACTCTGACTATCATATAGCACTGGTAGTAATCCTGAGATCACTGCCTTTGAGGTCCTAGTTTTCAACTTACTTCCTAACTCCCTATATTCTGCTTTTAGGACCTCATCCCTTTTTTTACATATGTTGTTTGTACCAATGTGTACCACGACCACTGGCTGTTCACCGTCTCCCTTCAGAATGTCCTGTAGCTGCTCTGAGACATCCTTGACTCTAGCAGCAGGGAGACAACATACCATCCTGGTGGTTTGCAGCCACAGAAACGCCTATCTATTCCCCTTACAATTGAATCCCCTATAACTATTGCATTCCCATGCTTTTTACTCCTCTCCTGTGCAGCAGAGCCAACTGTGGTACAATGACTTTGGCTGTTGCTGCTTTCCCCTGAGAGGCCATTCCCCCCAACAATATCCAAAGCAGTATATCTGTTTTGCCAGGGTATAGCCACTGGAGATTCCTGCACTACCTGCCTAGTCCTCTTGCTCTTCCTGGTGGTCACCATTCCCTTCCTGCCTGTGGACTCTTAGCCTGCAGTGTGACCACCTCTCTATATGTGCTATCCACGATACTCTCCACCTCATGGATGCTCCACAGTGTCCCCAGCCACCACTCCAGTTCCGTAACTCGGGCTTCCAGGAGTTGCAGCTAGAGACAATTCTCACACACATGCTGGCACCCAGCAATGGAAATGTTCCCAACTTCCCACATACAGCAGGAGGAGCACACCACGGCTTTGACCTCTCCTGCCATGACTTACCCCTTTAAATTAAATTAAATTATGTACAATTGTGAAACACATCAGTGTGAGTGCCCAGATGATCCAGCAGTGGGGAGGGTGGGGGGATGATTCCAGCAAGTAGGGCTTATAATGAGATGTAAAGAATTGAAATTAGGTTCCCGATGTGCAGTGGTGGGAAATGTAGCCCACATTGAGGGGTGAAGCAGATGATTGCAAACTGGTTTCATGCAACGTGCAACTGATTTTTGGCCTTCCCGCCATATTGTCTGCTCATGCCCGCCATGACACCCGACACCAATGGGGACGGAAAATTCCGGCCAAGGTTAAGAATATTAAAATCAAGACGTTGGCTGTCCAGAGGTCAAGACAGATCAGTGAACACAGGGATTATGGTAAGCGGACCTTGATATAAGGTAGGATAGTGGCTGCAGAGTTTTGGGTGAGCTCAAGTTTACAGACCATGTCAACATTTAAGAATAAATTAGAGAAGTGGTTGAAGGTAAAAGGGCAAATAGATGTAATTAGGGCTAATGCTTACTTGGAAGATAAACATTAAAATGGACCTGTTGGGCCGAACGAGTTGTTCCACGTTATTCATTGCTATGAAACACATATCAACAAAACATTTCTGACTGTATTCACGCTTTGAACGTAGGCTGGAGAGTAAGGGCTAGGCATTGTCCGATGGGGAGGGAAGGAGGGAAGGAAGAAAAGAAAAATAAGACAAAAATAGGCCACATTGTATAAAAAGCCAATTACTACAGATGCTGGAAACCTGAAATAAAAATGGAAAATGCTGGAAATAGTCATCTGCTTTCTCATATTCTTCTGTGGTATGTGAGCATCACTGGCAAGGCCAACATTTGCTGCCCATTCCGAAATGCCCTTGAGAAGGTGGTGGTGGGCTACATTCTTGGATCACTGCAGTCCATCTGGTGTGGATATACCCACAGCGCTGTTAGGGAGGGAGCGCTAAATAAGAGTTAAAGTTTCAGGTCAAGGACTTTTCGTCAGAGTTCACCAGCATTCCAAAGAAAGGTCACGGACATGAAACGTCAACTCTGTTTGTCTCTCTCTCTCTCCCCACACAGATGCTGCCTGACCTGCTGACCCAGTATTTCCACCACTTTTGCTTTTAGGCCCCCCCCCCCACCCCCCCAAGCCAGACGTCCATTGTCCTGTGGCGAGACCGGAAGATTCCGGTCGGCGGGTGGGTGCGGAAAATCCTGCCCTTAGTTCAAAAATGTGCAGAGCAACATGGTCGATCTCCTGGAGATAATTACATTAAAAAACAGGCCTGGTGGCAATTCAGAAGTGGGGTTTCCCAACCTCTCTGCTCCTAGCTGTGACTCCCCTTTTATCTGTTAGCTGACGTTAGGTGACCACTTACCTCTTTAGCACTTTTAATTTTGGCCAAGAAGGTGCGTAATTCCATGGATTCCGCAAACAGTGCCCGGCACACAGCCTGGTAATGGTTCGGAGCCTCCGACGAGGTTGTCAAGTGAGCAGCACACAACTGACCAAAGAGAAAAAGAAGAAAATCTTAGTCACTTACTTTTCACTCCAGCTGACAGAAAACCATTTTTTTTGAATTACCCGAGATCTTGGGGAGCCTATAGTTCCCTGTTGCTCTCTCCATGGCAACACCACAGCCAATCAGAGTCATCCTGCCAGCGCCCTTTTCTCCTGCAGTATAGAATAGTTGTGATCATTTGAAAATTTGGCATTCTTGCATTTGTCCTAATGAGCGCAAGACAGAAAGCTTTGGCAACTTGTCCCTCTTCTCAACAAAACCTGAATTGTTAACCCAATTTTTCTATTTTAGTCAATGAGTGACCCACATGTGCATTCAAGAATTTGTTCCAACCTTAATTGTATAGTTTTGTTTTTCCTTATCCTTCCTTATAGTCTGTCACGGGGCCCAGCAGGACACGACAACAAGCTCTGGGATGCCCTTCGGCCACTCAGGAATAGTTCTGTTGCTTTGAGTTTTAGGAGCCTGACTGAGTGGTGTCTAAGATATTTTCATGGCCTGCTCGTGATTGAGTGGGATTGTCGAGGGAGATTTTCATCATTTCCTAGGCAGCAGTCACAGGGAATGAAAATTGGGCTGGTTGCACGGAGCTTAGGCGATCCACTCTGCCAGATTACCACCCAGGCAGCAAAGATGAAAATCTGTCCTGTCATCTGTAAAGGTTGGATGAGGTTCAGTTCCAGGAAACTTCAACAGGAAAGTGTCCCTGCTCCAACTAACGCTGCAGCGCAAATCATCCTCTCATAAAGCGAGATCTCAGTAAGTCAAAATCGGATGACAGATCCGGTTGAGCCGGATTTCTGTTCCGGGCGCTTGCAAGAAAAATAATGCTGAAATCCTTCACAAAAGAGGTGCTTCCCCAGGACAAGCAAGCTGGCCTCTTCCCCAGGGGTCATGTGACCATGCTGACCCATTCAGAGTGGAGTAGAGCTAAGCGCTCTGAAATAGGAAACACTGGGCATGCCAACATTTTACGTTGCGACTTCCCTGAGGCGAGATTGGCGAAACCCCGAGAGGAAGCGAAAATGCATCGCAGCAAGGGCTCAATATGTAGCATTTCAAATACAGTACTTTTTTTTAGGCACATCGGGTTACATAGGGATGCATTCATGTGGCACATTGGGCCTTCTGTGGCTGCCATGAAGCTCGGCTTAACCCCAATTTCAAGGCAGTTCCCCTGGGATTCGACTCATTGAGTTTCTGCACCACGGTTTAAATCAGTAAGTCTCAGGTGTTGTCAGGCCAAGCTCCAGAATAAATAGCAATTCTCGTGTAAAAGTCAATCTGCACACAAGCCGCAACAGTGGAGCACCGATATGGAATCATTACAGCACAGAGAAAGGCCGCTGGCCCATCGAGTCCGTGATGGTTCTCTGTAGGGTAATCCAATCAGAACCATTCCCCTGCTCTACTTAACGTGCACAGAGTTGTGCAACACAAGTTTCGTTTTCCCACTCCGAGTGCCTAATCTCGGTCTGATGGTTGGAGGCTGGTGGCTCAATCGGGTGGAAAAACTCCACCTCGTCAATCTCACACAAGAAAGAAATTGTATTTACATAGCACCTTTCACATCCTCAGGGTGTCCTAAAGCGCTTTACGGTCAATGAGGCACTTTTGAAGTGTAAAACAAAAACAGAATTACCTGGAAAAACTCAGCAGGTCTGGCAGCATCGGCGGAGAAGAAAAGAGTTGACGTTTCGAGTCCTCATGACCCTTCGACAGAACTTTTGAAGTGTGTTCACTTTTGAAGGGCAGAAACACAGTAGCCCACTTACACAGAGCTAGCTCCACAAATAGTGACGTGTGAATGGCCCAGGTAATCTGTTTTTAGTTATTGGTCAAAGGTTGTGTATATTGAATAAAACACAGAGGGAACTCCCCTGCTCTTAAAACTAGTGTCATGGGATTGTTTACATCCTCCTGAGTTTAGCCTCACATCTGAAAGACAATACCCCCAACATTGTGAACTGCAGTGTCAGCCCATTGTGGGGCTTGAACCTCCAACTGTCTGACTCTGGGGCGAAAGTGGTACTAACTGAGCCAGGGCTGCGGGCAGAGACCTGGGAACAAAATGTCCATTCAGCCCACTCAGACACAGGAGTGCAAAACTGGAATTCACAGATCTTTGTAAGTGCATTCCCTCGTCAGAGGACCTGACAAAAGCCTGAAAATAAAAACATTAATCAGCGTATGAGTTAACACAAGCTGCAAAAACTAATTTCACCAAGGGAGCCGAACAAGGCAGACAAATCCCACAGCCCACCTCTCCTCCCCACTACTACTAGTGGAATATTGCTTTTGTTTTATGTAAACCCTATTAATTTCTTCAGCGAAATTTGATGTGACTCTCCCATAAGGGAGGAGGCATTTAAATTATTAGTAAATTGCAGCAATTATTTGGCAGCTTATTTTTGTAGCTTTGGTATAGCTGACATCGTAAAAATATGCTTTTGTAACATCACCGGTTCAAATCAGGAGACTTCAAAGTAAAAGCCAGAGGCAGAATTTTAATCCATTTCTGTCATGTCAAATAAGCGATTGAGCTGTTTTGCTTATAATGCAGATAAACTGCCGCATGCTCTGGCTCTTGTGTAGCAATGAGGCAGCACGGTATAAATTAACGGAGGGGTACAAAACAAAGAAGCGTCTCAAGCCCCTGAGGCAGTCTTGGATCTGCACCGCATCAATGCACCCAGAGTGGTTTTGTTTAACAGCTGCCAGTCCAGAAGCATGGGTAAATAAACAACCGCAGAGCTCCCAGTATCTCTCTCCAATGCCCAGCCAACCCAAACAATCAGGCTTGATACAGTGGGCGGAGTTGGGGTTCAGATTTTCTTTCCTCCACTGATCTATTAAATGGCCACAGCTCCTGTCTCTTAACTGGTCACATGGAAAGGCTATTTTACTTAAAGAACGGCCCTGCCCATGTGGAGAATATGTGCTTTGGCCCTTTGGTTACCCAGGCCAGGATTTTCCAGTCCTGTCCGTGGCGGGAATCATCGTGGGCGGGACGGAAAACTTGACGGACCAGCCTAAGGCCCATTGACTTCGGGTGGGAATTTCCGATCCCGCCCGGCCAGAGTTTCCCTGAAACTTTCACAACCATCTTAAATTCTTAGCAGTGCCTTCTGTAACTTATGTAAACAGTCCAAAAAGCACAATTGATCGTTTACACTGTTACAGTAGTGAATATATAATTTGGGTTTCTCTGGTCAACCCTGGTGACTGCTGTGTGTGGAAACCCAATAAAGACATCCAGCCAAGCCACGGGTGTTTCTGCTCACTTGAGGTGGAATACACGCTCCCTGTCAAAACAAATCCAATGAATAGCACACTGGTAAACTTCACCTGTTTCTTCAGCCAGGAACATTATTGGCTTTCAGGGCTATTTGGAGCAGAGGGTGGATGGAAGGATCAAAGCCCAGATAGATGGGCCTACCACTCTGGTCAGCCAGCCTCGCTGACAATTACTGACAACGCCCCGAAAGACTGTGGACAAGCTTAATTCCAGTATCAGATTATTGAGTTTGCAGAAGGTTGACTTGGTTCCAAACATCCACCATCAAGTATATCACCTTTTTTTAATTCATTCACGGGACGTGGGTTTCGCTGGCTGGGCCAGCATTTATTGCCCATCCCTAATTGCCCTTGAGAAGGTGGTGGTGAGCTGCCTTTTTGAACCGCTGCAGCCCCTGTCGAGCCAGTACACCCACAAAGGCTGGTCCTCACAAGGTGGTCATTAAAGAAAGTAAGTCTTGCACTTGCAGGGAGTTCCAGAGACATTACAGCCAATGATGTACATTTGAAGTGTAGTTACTGTTGTAATGTAGGAAGCACTGCAGTAAAATGCACACAGCAAGCTCCCACAAACAGCAATGTGATAATGATCAGATAATCTGTTTTAATGATGCTGGGTTGAAGGATAAACATTGGCTACAATGCCAGGGAGAACTGTCCTGCCCTTTTCCAAAATATTGTAATGGGATATTTAACATTTTGCCTGAGAGGACAGGCAGGATTTCATTTTCAGCAGTTAACAAACATGCAAGTTCGAAAAGACAATCTATCTGTTCTGTTTCATTTCAGTGATGTGTGCCAGTGGCAAAACACTTGCATTCTCTATGTTTTTATGGCTGTTGTGACTAGTTTACTTTAAACATTCTCCTTTTCTCTGAATCAGATTGCACATTAACAAATGGAGAAGTGGAACTTGTACGACTTTCCCCTTTTCAAATCCTCCAGGTTTGAATCAAAGGGTTGGAGCCTGGTGAGATAGCCTGCAGTGTGTTCAAGGCTGCCATTTCTCATTTACAGGGAACAATTTAAATGTAGCTTTAAGACAGCACCTCCACAATGCAGCACTCCCTCGGTACTGCACTGGTGCTTCAGTCTAGATTTGTGCTTAAGTGTGGGAGGTGAAGCACAACTTTCTAACACGGACCACTCCCCCAGAGAGATCACAGATTTTCAACAGCAGTTGCTTCACAGTCAAGCGTGTGCAGGAAGCACTTCAATGACTTCACATGGGTAGTAAAGGCAAGTACAACTTTTCATTTCTCAATTTCTCTCAAAAACATCTAAGTCCTTTCTCCCAGGGTTCCAGCTAAGTTAGCAGTGGCCCAAACACCCATACAGATGCCCCGCCAAACTGGCTATCACTGCACATGTCTTAAGCCCATAAAAAGGACTCAACCATGTTACATTTAGACCCCATTATGCAGCAATTGAAAGGCAACACATGTAGTCCTGTGCTACGCCACGCACAGCATGAAGTCCTCTGAAACTACACCTCACTGCTCCTGTATGCTCAGGCAGCCAGTACTAGTTTTGTTTCACTTCATTTTGTACAAGGGGGGAGCAATCTTCATCTCTTGGCACAGTCCAGAAGCAACGTGGGCAGACTGCACCAGAACCACATGCTGTGGGCACTGAAAGCCCAGCACCCAAACATGCATCTGTGGAACACACGGGGGCGCCACAGAGAAGAGGATTGTCAGGTTCGAGATTTGGGGAACTTGTGCAATGGCTTTCACTGTACCACCAAAGTTCACCTCAGCCGTTAAAACGGTTTGGAAAATTAAAACTTTACGGAAAAAAATAAGCTCCAGGTGGTTTGGCAATGCCAATGCCAAGAGCAAGTCAGGCGCCTGGCTGTATTGCAGTTGCAATATAATTTTCTTTTACGTTAGTAGCAGCAGCAAGTATGTTTCAATAAGGGAAAGGTTTCTGTACTGTTTGAGGAATAGACTACTTATTGCAGCTCAAATTGTGAAAACATGGGTGTTGTTTGAATTAGCAATACTGGGTGATTGATGCAGGAGAAGGCTTGGGCAGAAGCCACTACTAAAATTTGCTCCTCCAATTCTGGCTTCTTGCCCATCTTTGATTCTCTTTGCTCCACCATTGGTGGCCATGTTTGTAGCTGCCTGGGCCTAAGCTCTGGAATTCTCTCTCTGCCTCTCTACCGCTTCTCCTCCTATAAGATGCTTCTTAAAACCTACCTCTTTGACCCAAGCTTTTGGTTGGTTGTCTTAATATCTTCTTATGTGGCTAGGGTCAAATTTTGTCTGATAACAATCCTGTGATGTACCTCGAGATGTGCACTAAAGGCGCCATTTAAATGCATTTGTTTCTGTATCGTGTTGGAGCGAGGAAAGTGGGTTCAGCTGTTGCTTCATTAACTTTGTGTTAATTTCCCAAAGCTTGCATCAGAAACTTAATTTTTGGCAATGCCAGCCTTAAGACTGGCTGGGAAGCAACAGTGTCAGGTTTCTCTGGTAATAGACTGCTCCAAATGTCTATGTGAAGTCATTAGAGAAAATCTAATCTGTGCCCTGTTTAAATGCAGTCAGATGTAGGTATCAGCAAAGTTATAAGAGGAACTTTGAGTACAATGCTGTTCAGGGGCAGAATACCACCCAGTTTTCTTCTGCACGGAAGCCATTTTCGCAGCTGAGAGAGAAATTCACACTGGTGTACGTCTTCAGCCCAGATTTCAGGTCCAAATTCTAGTCAACATTATACCTACAGTAATGCCAAATTGGGTTTTTTTTTAATTTGTTCTGAAAGATGAGAGCAAGACCAAGTTTAGCTGCCCTCAGTAGGTAATGGTCCTGGATAGATGGGGGTTCAATAAGGTAGTTGTGGAGGAAAATGTTTCCACTTGTGAAGGAGTCCAAAGCTAGGGGGCTCATAAATATGAATTAGTCAATAATAAGCCCAATAAGGAATTCATGAGAGACTATGGAACACAGTGCAGATGGGGGTCATTGAACATTTTTAAGGCAGAGGTAGATTCTTAACTAACAAGGAGTCAAAGGATATCAGGAAGTTGGAGTTGAGGCCACAATTAGATCAGCCATGATTCTATTTTATTTATTCATTGGATATGGGTGGCACTGGCTAGACCAGCATTTATGGCCCATCCCTAATTGCCCTCATTCAGAGGGCATTTTTAAGGGTCTGGAGTCACATGTAGGCCAGACCAGGTAAGGACAGCAGGTTTCCTTTCCCAAAGGGGATTAGTGAACCAGATGGGTTTTTACAACACTCGACAATGGTTTCATGGTCATGATCAGACTTTTAATTCCAGATTTTTATTGGATTCAAATTTCACCATCTGCTGTGGGATTTGAACCCAGATCCCCAGAGAATTACCCTGGGTTTCTGGAATACTAGTCCAGAAACAATACCACTATGTCACCCCTCCCCACCACCCGCACCACCCCCTTCCCAAGTGAATGGTGGAAAGGTTTGAGGGTATAAATGGTCTACCCCTGCCTCTAATGAAAGTGATATTCTTCATTCTGAAACTAAAGTCTTAAATCTAAACAAAGGAAACTTTGAAGGTATGAGGGGGAAATTGGCTATGGTGGATTGGGAAAATACGCTAAAAGATTTGACGGTAGACAGGCAATGGCTAGTATTTTAAAAAGTATTACGTGGTCTAATATACATTCCTTCAAGACACAAAAGCCAACAGGAAAGGTGAATCAACTGTGGCTAACAAAGTAGTTAAAGATTGCATCAAATCAAAGGAAGTAGTTTATAAGATTGCCAGAAAAAGTGTTAAGCTTGAGGATTGGGAGCAATTTAGAGTCCAGAAAAGGAGGACAAAGAAGCTAATAAAGAAAGGGAAAAGAGAATATGAATGTGAGCTAGTGAGAAACATTAAGGTGAACTGTAAACGCTTCTTTAGGTATGTGAAAAGGAAAAGGTTAGCAAGGACAAATGTGTCCATTACAGGCGGAGACAGGAGAATTTATAATGGAGAATAGGGAAATGGCAGAGAAACTCAAGTTACTTTGTGTCTGTCTGCAGGAGGGAACATACAGAAAATCTCCCAGAAATACCAGGGAACCAAGGGGACTATGAAAATGAGGAACTGAAAGAAATTAGTATTAATAAACGAGGTAGTACTCAAAAAATTACTTGGATTGAAGGTTGATAAATCCCCTGGATTAGATGAGCTGCATCCCAGAGTTTTGAAGGAGGTGGATAGAGAGATAGTGGATGCATTGGTAGTTATCTTTCAAAACTCTATGGATTCTGGAAAGGCTCCTGCAGACTGGAAAGTAGCAAATGTAACCCCACTATTTAAGAAGGGAGGGAGAGAGTAAATGGAGAACTGCAGACCCGTTAGTCTGACATCAGTAGTAGGAAAAATGTTGGAATCAATTATAAAGGATGTGATAACGAGACACTTGGAAAATAATGAAATAATGAAAATAATTGGGCAAAGTCAGCATGGTTTTATGAAAGGGAACTCATGTTTGACAAATTTGTTCTGAGTTTTTTTGAGGATGTTACTTGTAGCATTGGTAAAGGAGAATCAGTGGTTGTGGTGTATTTGGATTTTCAGAAGGCTTTCAATAAAGTCCCACATAGGAGGTTAGTAAACAAAATTAGACCACATGAGATTGGAAGTAACCTACTGGTATGGATTGAGAATTGGTTAACTGACAGAAAACGGAGAATAGGAATAAACGAGTCATTCTCAAGATGGCAGGCTGCTACTTGTGGAGTACCACAAGGATCAGTACTAGGGCCACAGATGTTCACAATCTATATCAATGATTTGGGCATGAGCACCAATTATAACATTTCCAAGTTTGCTGATGACACAAAACTAAGTGGGAATGTAAGTTGTGAGCAGAATGCAAGGAGGCTTCAATGGGACTTGGGCAGGCTAAGTGAATAGGCAAGAACATAGCAGATAGAATATAAAGTCAACAAGTCTGAAGTTATCCACTTTGGTAGAAAAAAACAGCAAAGCAGAATATTTCTCAAATGCTGAGAGGGTGGGAAGTGCGGGTGTCCAAAGGGACCTGGGTGTCCTTGTTCATGAGTCACTAAAAGTTAGCATGGAGGTGCAGCAAGCAACTAGGAAGGCAACTGGTGTGTGTTAGCCTTCATCACAAGGTGATTTGAGTACAGAAGCAAAAGTGTCTTGCTGCAATTGTATACAGCCTTGGTAAGACCGCACTTGGAGTACTGTGTACAGATCTGGTCTCCTTATCTAAGGAAGGACATGCTTGCCATAGGGGGAGTGCAACAAAGGTTCACCAGACTAATCCCTGGGATGGTGGGACTGTTTTATGAGGAGAGATTGAGGAAACTGAGCCTGTATTCCCTAGGATTTCGAAGAATGAGAGATGATCTCATTGAGACTTACAAAATTCTTAGAGGGCATGACAGGGTTGATGCTTCCCCTGGCTGATGAGTCTAGAAACAGGGGACACAGTTTCAGAATAAGGGGTAGGTCACTTAAGACTAAGATTAGGAGGAATTTCTTCACTCAGAGGGTGGTGAATTTTTTGAATTCTCCACCCCAGAGGGCTGTAGAAGCTCAATCATTGAGCATGTTCAAGATAGAAATCGGTGGATTTCTGGATACTAATGGCATCAAGGGATATGGGGATTGTGTGAGAAAGTGACATTGAGGTAGATGATCAGCCATGATCAAATTGAATGGCAGAGCAAGCTTGACAGGCTGAATAGCCTACTCCTACTCCAGTTCCTAATTCGATTGTTTGTATGAACCACTGGAACAGGCAGATAGAACTTTGGCTGGACAACTTTTTCTGAAAGATGAAGAAGACGGCAGATAAAGGTGATCTGAAACATTCATAGTGTTTTCACAAGGCAAATTTCTCTGAACACATCCCAGTTAGCAAAGGTTGCGTGCTTTAGAAACATTGCTCCAACAGTTGGTCCTTCAACACCATCTCCCTCCCCATCATCATCACTGCTCAGCCAATATCACACCCAATTTATTGCATTTACTGCAAAAGGAACAGGGCCATTCAGCTCAACTGATCTATGTTGGTGTTTATACTCCACACAAACTCCATCCACCCTAAGATAAAAGCAAAATACTGCGGATGCTGGAAATCTGAACAAAAATAGTTGGCAAAACTCAGCAGGTCTGACAGTATATGCGGAGAGGAATACAGTCAATAGGGGGGGTGGGACAGGTAGAGCTGGATAGAGGGTCAGTGATAGGTGGAGGAAAGATCACTGGCCCTCTATCCAGCTCTACCTGTCCCACCCCCCCTCAACCAGTTTATATTTCACCTCATTTCTATTTTTCTTAGTTCTGATGAATAGTCATACGGACTCGAAATGTTGACTGTATTCCTCTCCGTAGATACTGTCAGACCTGCTGAGTTTTGCCAGCTATTTTTGTTTTTGTTCCACCCACCCTAGTTTATTTCACCCTACCTACATAACCTTCTAATTCTTTCTCCCTTGTGTATTTATCTAGCTTCTCCTTAAATGTATCTAAACTATTTTGCTCAACCACTCCAGCAAAGCTCCTCCTGAGAGCAGGATGAACTGAATGAGCCAGAGGAGGAGGCCATGAATGTGAATGACTCTTTATTGGATGCCAGGTCCATAGAGAGACGTGCATGGGATACCAGGGACAACCTTATGTACACAGTTTGCCCAAGAGTGAGGCGCCTACATGACCACTGTCACATCGCCAGAACTCCATTGCCTTTCTGGGCTGTTAAACTCCCCCTGCCATCCTCCCTTGCAGAGCAACATCTAAACCTATGTCCTTTGCTACTTTTGTCAAGGCTGCCATGGCCAGGTGGTGGTTTTGGGGGGGGGGGGGGGGGGGGGGGTGTCTTCTGATGCCCTCCGGAGGAAAAAAAATACCTCATGCCTTTCCTTGATGGCCTGCAGGAGAACCTGCAGGGAGGCATCACGGAACCGTGGGGCTGCCTGTCTTAGATCAGACATCTCCAGTTGAAGATCCAGGTGAAGGGTTGTGGACGCAAGGGAGCCGAGGGTAGTGGGAAAGGGGGGTTCCCAGGGCAAGAAAGAACAGTAAAGGGGGGGATGATGGGGAGAATTTTGAGGGGGTCTGTTGGTGATGAGGGAGCGCAATGTGAAATGGAACAAAGTACTGTTGAAGGGAGGCGGATAGGAAAGCTGTGGCCGTGATGCAGAGCCAGGAGGCTTTGTTTTTATAGCCCGCCTGTACTTGCTGTATTGTTGCCTGAGGGTGGGTTTCACCAATGAAAAGTTATCCCCGCTGCATGATCGCACGTGTCTCTCCTGCAAGCCACCAGAACTTTAACTTCTACTTATAATCACGTGGGTACCAGGAAACAACAAGAGAGTTGCAGTAATGACGACTTCCGGTTCCACTATCAGGAACAGCGTGCCATGGTTAAAATTCTGCCCTACGTTACAGAAACAGGCCCTACGGCCCAACTAGTCTATGCCAGCGTTTATGCTCTATTTGAACCTCCTCCCACCATAATTCATCAAACCCTACAACCATTACCTTCCATTCCTTCCTCCCTCATGCGCTTATCATGTGCTTCCTCTTAAGTGCATCTAAGATATTTGTTTCTAAGAAGTTTCTCTCTAAATTCCCTATTGGGTTTATTAGTGACCAATTTATGGCCTCTAATTTTGTTCTCGCCAGCAAGCGGATTCATCTTCTCTACACCTACCCTATTAAAGACATTTACCAGATCACCCTTCAGCCCTCTTTTCTGCAGTAAAATAATTAAGATCACCAACAAAAGGATAAAGGGAGAGCTTAGTAGAAACTAGTGCGCAGAAGGGGTTGGTAGGACATGGAACATCCCTATCAGAAACTATAAAATATATAAAGAAAACAAGCCATTTGGAAGAGGAGAAAGGACCTCTCCAGGTGAAAAAAAATACTCGGGCCACAATTCCAATTTTAATCGACCTTCTCAAGAAAAAAACTCCAAGAATAGCAAAGAATCTGCAAATGAACTCCTCTGGTATTTACTTAATCTAAATGAGACATTGCAGCTCTAAGGGGGACATAGGGCATGAGCTTTCTGCTTTCATCGGCTCCTAATTCACACAGGTTATTTATCTCAGGCTTTTAAATCCACTTATACATTTTAAGACACTTACCTGATGGTTTGCATGTTGAACACACTAACAGGGTCAACACTTCACCTCTGCAGCAGAATAATAGACTGTGCACCATGTGATATAATTTACTTATTATTTGTTCGTGGGAAGTGGGTCGATTTTAAAATTCTCATCTTTGTTTTCAAATTCCTTCATGGCCTTGCCCCTTCCTATCTCTGTAATTTCCTCCAGCCCTATAATCCTCCAACATAACTGTGCTCCTCTAACTCCAGCCTCTTGAGCATCCCTGATTTTAATTGAGCCACTTCATCTGACCCTATCAGCATTTCATTCTATTCCCTTCTCCCTCATCTTAAATTTTTATCATTCATTCTTGGAATTTGAGTGTTGCTGGGCACGCCAATATTTACTGCCCATTCCTAATTGCCCTTGAGAAGGTGGTGGTGAGCCACCTCCTTGAACCGCTGTGGTTCATGTGGTGTAGGTACACCCACAGTGCTGTCCATAAGGGGGTTCCAGCGTTTTGACCTTGTGACAATGAAAGAATGGCAATATAGTTCCAAATCAAGATGATGTGTGACTTGGAGGGGCACTTGCAGGTGCTGGTGTTCCTATGCGCTGGTAACCCTTGTCCTTCTAGGTGGTCGAGTTTGTGGGTTTGGAAGGTGCTGTTGAAGGACCCTTGGCAAGTTGCTGCAGTACATCTTGTAGATGGTATAATCTGCGAGAGAGCAGTGGAGGGTGTGAATATTTGAGATGGTGGATGGGGGTGGCAATCAAACAGGCTGCTTTGTCCTGGATGGTGTTCAGCTTCTTGAATGTTGTTGGAGCTGCACTCATCCAGGCAAGTGGAGAGTATTTCATCACACTCCTGACTTGTGCTCATCTAGAAACTCCTTAAGGCATCTATGCTATTTGGCTCACCCAGACTATGTGGTAAAAAGTTCCATATTTTCACTCTTTCACTCCCACCAAGAGTGAATACCTCCAGCCTAACCTGGCAATGACCACAGCTGAGTTCAAATAGGATTGTCACAGCCGCAATGATTGAGAACAGTCGCTGGGATGTCAAAAGTTTCCTTGTTGCCAGATGCAGCAGGCCATCTGGTTCGCCTTAGCTTACCTGTCCAAAGCGGACCCACAAGCGGACCTCCCACCATCACAAAACCCAGCCTCTTTAAGGTGATTCCAATACTTTCACCCCTACATGCCCTGCCAATTTTCAGATAAGCCAAAATCCAACTGGCAGATATCCAATTTGAGTATTCTGGCACTTATATGGGATCAGATTAAATTTTAGATCACATCAAAGCTGAGACTAATGATGCACATAATTTTGAATAATATTTACCTCAGAGGTAAGAGGAACCTCTATCCTCCAATCTACGATGGGGCTTACTCCATATCTCACACATTGCCAACTGCAATAGGCAATTGTCAATTGACAGCCACGATATTCTGAACACCAGATATAAAGCTATCGCGCATATGCTCATTATAATCAACTTTTCATCAACTACAAGATCTCCATGAAACCCAGCTCGCAATCTATTGTTAAAAAAATCTCCAGCAACAAATTGAACGATGCAGGATGTATTAAAAAAATGATGAAATGACTCCTGCAACTCTCTGTGCTACTGAATTTAATAAAAAGGTTTTAGCGTCTTTTCTCTTTACATGAAAAATGCAAAGTTGCCATAGCAACCAGGCTACCAGCCTCCCTTCCCCCTACTGTGATTGTGACCTTTAGTTTTCTCGGTCATCTGTTCCCACCAGTGGAAAGCCATACATACAATCTCCAGAGGATTACTGGAACTACAAGTCAGTGCTGTTTTTCTTGCGGCCTAGTGAGAAAGGCTTCAATCCTGCTTCATGTAATAATAAAAAAATATGAAAACAAACTTTGAACTTTAAATTTATATACCCTAAGTACTGTATAGAAGGTATGGTATCAAGTTCACAGTAAATTAAGCTTAATTGACTGAAGTTTGAAAATGGGCTTCAATGATTGAAAAACATTATGTCAACCTCACAGATCATTAATGCTAAGGTTGCCAGCCTTTCAGGATTGTCTAGGAATTAAAAATTAATCTCTCTGGGACTGCTGCAAGCAACCTAGGAGAAAAACAATAGAGATACTAAAAATCATTATTGTGGAATATTTTCATTTTCTTTACACACTTTAATCAGCAAAATGGGGGAAATGAATGTATGTTTGAAGGGACATCAATCTGAAACATTGAGCGGGATTTAATGTTATGTGACGGGCCGGGTGGGAATGCCACATCGCCTATTTTTCGGAAGGCCTGCTTCATTAGGTGCCCACCAGGTACTTGACTGGATCTTTCCTGAGACCAAGGACCCCAGGGGTGAAAATCCCGTTTACCAAGAGCTGCCGGCCTCTGCATACTCGGCAGCACTACATGGGAAGAGGTGGTCGCTGCCGATAATGTACATACCTGGTGCCCAGAATCACCAAGGGACCCAGGCCACAGGCCACAGTTGAGTGATGGTGGGAAGAGGGAGTCACAGGGGAGGGGGGGAAAAGGAGGTTGGTACCAAGGGCAGAGGGCCGATCTCAGCATCCCCACCTTCATCCTCCCCTACTGCCCTTCCCGATGTAGGGTCCCTCGATCAGGCGCGGACTGCCTGACAAGGAGGGCACCTCCCCCCACCCCAGCACCTGTGAGTAAACCTGACAGGGTTTGCTTTTCAGGCTTTCCGCATGGCGAGTTCCCCACCTGCCACTGAGTGAATACCCAGCTGCTCAGGATGAGGCCTTTAGGTGGGCATTAATTGCCCACTGAAGGGTCTCAATTGGCAGCAGGACAGGAAGAGGAGGGAAGCTAGGTGGCAGGGACCCTGCTGTTCTCCTGCCCAATTAAATGCCCCTCTGTATTAGGGTGTTCAGGACTTGTCAAGGTTAATGTGTGGCTGGGAAAACAGTACCGCCTACATGAAGTAGAGAGTCACATGGGGGTAGTAGAGTATAGCACTGAGTCTGGTGGAAGTCAGCTCAAAGATAGCACCTAGTCAGGACTGCATCCTGCATATATGTATATAGTTATGTGCTAAGAATAAATAGTTATTGTTCAACCACACAAGCTTCTAGACCTCTTCATGAGACAACATATAACCATACACCACTGCCACCAAACTCATCTCGAGCTGTTAACTCTGCTTCTCTCTACAGATTCTGCTTGATCTATTGATCAAGTCTTTTCAGCATTTTCTGTTTTTATTATTAAAAGGCGAGTTACAACGTGTGTCAGGAAGAGTGACATTAACACTCAGATACCAAGAATACTGGGAATGCTCTATATTCGACGGGTTCTGTGGTGGTGAGATTGCAGGAACATTGAACACGATGATCTGATTGATTTAAGATGCGGTATTGTTCATCTTATCTCATCCATAATTGGGGCAGGCATTCCAGTGGGTGGGATGGTTCCTGTCCTGAAGGATTCAGACAAATCAAATCTGGAATTGGAACAAGCATTTCACCAGCTGCAATCATATGCCGCACTATTTCCCATGAGGTGTTTTAAATTTGCAGACCATTCCCTTGCACATCTTCATCAATGCATGTAAATTGGATCACCTCTTACTTCCTATTCTTAATATCATTTGAGGGAAGGTTGAGCAGGGTGGGCCTACACTCAACACAGTTTAGAAGAATGAGAAGTGATCTTATTGAAACACATAAGATTCTGAAATGGGCTTCACAAGGTAAATGCTGAAAGGTTGTTGCCTCTCGTGGGGGAAGCTAGAACTAGGGGGCACAGTTTCAAAATAAGGGGGTATCCCATTTAAGGCGGAGGTGAGGAGGAATTTCTTCTCGTAGAGGGACTCTACCATACAGAGCTGTGGAGATTGTCATTGGACATATTCAAGGCTAAGACAAACAGATTCTTGAATTAAAAGGCAGTCAAAAGTTACGGGGAGCTGGCAGGAAAGTGGAGTTGAATACAAGATCAGGTCAGCCATGACCTTGTTGAATGGCAGAGCAGACTCGAGGGGGCTGTATGGCCTACTCCTGTTACTATTTCTTAAGCTCTTGAGACTGATTTCTGTCATTTGCAAAGTCTAGTAATATATACTGAGCATTAAAGGCCAGTCTTGGTCTTTCAGGAAACATTCCCTCAAAAGATCAACTGCTACAATTTAGAATCAGATTGTCAAAAGTGATATGTCTTTCAGCATTCCTTTGATCATGAATATATTTTTGGAGACAAATGAAGAAAGATGATGAAAGGGATTCTAGGGATACCTATCTGCCCTAGAGGTCTTAACCCAAACACCCTAAGGAGCACAGTACCAGAGTGGTTATGTTACTGATTATAATCCAGAGGCCTGGACTAACAATTTGGCGACATAAGTTAAATCCCACCATGGTTGCTGAGGAGTTTAAATTTGGTTAATTAAATAAATCGAAGTTAAAAAGCTCGTATCACTAGTGGTTGTCATGAAATGACTGGATTGTCAGAAAAACCTATTTGATTCACTAATGTGTTTTAGGAAAGGAAATGTGTTTCCTTACCCAATCTCGTCTATATGTGACTCCCCATTGTGGTTGACTCTGAAGTGGATTGACAAGCCACTTAGTTGTACCAAACCACTGCCCGGGGTTCAAGAAAGTGTCTTATCTCAATCTTCTCAAGGGCAGTTGGGGATGGGCAATAAATGCTGGCCTTGCCAGTTATGGTCACACCCTGTGAATAAATAAAACCCTCCTTTATACTTTGACCCCATGAACACCGACTATAAATGTAGGTATCAGCCTCATGCCCCTCAGTCAGAACTTTGTTTGCTCAAGTAATGACTCCAGAGACTTGGAAGCATCCTCTAGGCTGATTCTTCTGTCCAGTACTGAGGGAATTCTGAACTGGCAGTGGTGTCATTTTTTTTTTAAAACCAAGGCCCTATCTGTCTTCTCAAATGAGTGTAAAAGATCCCATAACACTTTTCAAAGAAGACCAGGTGACTTCAATCGATGTCTCAGCCAGGATTTATCCCTCAATCAGCAGGTAGTCTGGACACTTACTTCATTGCTGTTGATGGGAATGTGCTGTGTGCAAATTGGTTCAGCCTCCCAACAGTGGCCACATTATGAACACAGTTGGATACGTCAGTAACAGGTTAGTTCAGGATTTGTAGACCTCTGAAGGTGCTGAGGAGCTGAACTTTCTTGCGGATACTCACTTTTCTGCCAGCATTTCAGCCTCCTTCATCACGTTTACCTCACCCTCAATCCAATGAAATTATGGAGCCAACAGATTAAACAGATTTATGCACATATTCTAGGCTGACACTTCAGGACAGTAACGAGGGAGTGCCATTGGAAGCAATGTCTTTCAGATGAGATGTTAAACTGAAGCCCCAGCCACCCTTTCAGGTGGATGTAAAATATCCCATGGTACTACTTTGAAGAAGAACAGCAGATTTCTCCTGCCAAATGCTTATCCGTCAACCAACATCACCCAGGAAAAAAAACAGATTATCAGGTCATTACCTCATCACCATTTGTGGGACCGGGCTGTGCGCAGATTGATGCTGACGTTTCCTATGTTACTACATTTCAACTTAATTCACTGTAAAGTGTATCGAGGGGTCCCTAGGGCTGTGAAAGGGACTATATAAATGCAAGCTGTTTCTTTTCTTTCTCCCTGATTAACCTATTAACCAAACTCTCACTGATTTTATCTTTCCACCCAAATTACTGTGCCTCGCCATCCCAAATCTGCCTGATGTCAGATAGACGGAAGCAGAATATTCTCCCTAATGAGAGCAAATCACGAGAAGCAATAAAATTATTGTGTTCTAATAACTAGTTAACACACCCTATTATACATTTTACAAGAATGATGCAGTCTAACTTACTCTAAAGATGTGACAAAAATAGTCTCCGCAGATTGCAGCCGCACAATTCTTGCAATTAAACTGTCGATTAAATAACGGCAGTTTAAGCGGTTGACAACCTGCATGCACTCCAGCTGCTGGTGACTCAGCTGGAAACAATCCCCTCTCCTTCACATTTAAATCAGTCATGCTGCATATTAATCAGTATAGTATCAAAACTCATCGATACATTAGACAATCATTTAATCAAAACTGCTCGTGTGCAAATGGTGATCGATGGTTTCCAGTATGCTGAAAAATTAAAACACAGACAGGGGAGCTTTAATACTTGGATCAGGATTAAGCAAAGAGGAAAACTGTAAAATGGGAATGCGCAGAACTCATTAGTGCACTGGAGCTTGTCTTATCGAAATAAACTGTGTTACAACATGTAGAGATGTGGTGGTGGTGTGTTTCAGATTACTCAGAGTCCACATTGCTGTAGCAGCATTTACTTTTACATGTATGTTGTATTCTGGAGCTATGGATGGCGATGGTAGAGGGTCCAACATGCTTTCCATCACATGGCTGACCAGGAATCTCTCCCAATCTTACTGCCTGCCATGAGTTGGAAGGATTTACAAAATGATGCATTCTGCTTTGCCGTGTTATGAACACGTCTCCCATGGCTGTCAAGTCCTGGAGTGGGTCTTGAACCCAGAGCTTCTGGCTCAGAGGCAGGGATACTACCCACTGCGCCACAAGACCTCCCATGCAGAGCTGTTGCTAGTTAAAAATAAATGTTACATCTGTAAGATATCAGATACATTGAACAAAGAAAGGATGAATGAGTGCTGGAGAAGTGCTTTCAGAATATTCCAGGCTGTGCTTACATCCAACAATCATTTAGCTATTTCCACGGGTTAACTAATAGAATGCCTTAGTGCTTCGTTTAGAATTAGGTTTAGTTTTCTTAATGCTTAATGTCAATCTGCTCAACATCTTCCTCTCCTTCAACCTTGCTCGCCTTGGTGAAATCTTATCTCTCCTCCTCCCAATCCTTTGAGAGGTGCATTTCTGAATAATCACACAAGCTATAAAACAAAATCACTTCATTATTTAGCCTCTAAAAGGAGGTTTTGGTTATCACGTTAACCATCTGTCATCTGGGTGCCTTGTCTTTTCAAATTTGGAAACTTGGGGAAGAATCCAAAACTAGGGTTTGTGAATATAAGATAGTCACTAATAAATCCACTAAGGAATTCAAAAAAAAACTTCCTGATCCAGAGAGTGGTAAGAATGTGGAACAAAAAGGCAACTGGCATGGATACATTTAAAAGGAAGCCAGATAAACACATAAGGGTAAAAGGAATAGAAGGTTATGTCGAGGGAGTAGGCTGAGATACAATGAGAGGAGGCTCAGGTGGAGCATGTACATTAGCTGGGCTGAACGGCTTGTTCCTGTGCTGTAAGTTATGTGTCATTCTCCCAGCATGGCACCAGCCTCCAATCCTTTATTGTGCTGTGTTAATACGCAGTATTGCATCACACATTTTTTTAACAAATTCCATTCGTTTCTTTTACACTGAGCAAGGCCAACATGAAACTTAAATATTTAAATAGTGAGCAAAAGATCATTCCAGATTGTAAACAGGCCTGTGTTGCATTGATGACAGCTTTTACACCTGTTTATGACCCGCCAATAAATGAATATCCGCTACGCAAGAGAAAAGTCCACATTTCACACAGGACATGATCACTTCAAATAAAACAAGCACTCACCATCTTTACGTGGCTAAAATTTCTTATGGTGATGATCTCTTTCTGCTCCTCCTCTTCGTCCTGGGCATCGTACCCTTCATCCGGGTTTCCTTCCGTCCCCAATCCCTCATCCAGAATATTTGTCATGCGGCCAATCAAATGTTCCAATGGCGGACTGAGTTCCCGCTCTTCGTTGTCCTTCAGGCCCCAGTCCAGGGCTTTGTAAACAAGAATTCCCACCGATTCGATCACCTGCGCAGACGGGATGAAAGATCCACATTAGTGGGATGACAAAAGAACTTTTGGAAACTAGGAACAAAGTTAGATCATTCAGGACATCAAAGCCTGTCCCAAAATTTCAATTAGATCTCGGCCGAACCGTATCTTAACTCCTTCTACCTGCCTTGGGTTCTGAATTCCTTAATACCCATGCCTAACAAAAAATCTATCAACCTCAGTTCTGAAATTTCCAATTGACCTCACTGGCTTTTTGGGGACGAGAATTCTGGATTTCCACCACCCGTGGGGCTGAATTTTCTGTTCGGGCGGAGCTGACCCAATGGTGGGTGGGAGCGGACCTGATCGTTGCCGGTCATTGGGGCCGCAGTGCCATTTTACGTGGGTTGGCCAATTAAGGCCCGCCCAGCGTGACGTCCGTAGGGAAGCGCTATGCTCTCCCTGTGCAGGCAGGGGGGGGTGTGGAAGACCTAAAATCGAGAGTGCGCTCTGTCGCAGGAAAGAGCGCACTCATCTCCCTGAGGCTAAATGCAGCCTCGGGGAGATCGACTCGACTTTTAAAAGTATTAAAACTGGAGGAAAAAAAATCCCTTACATGTCCCCTCATGTGACAATGAGCTGGGACATGTTCATAATTTCATAACAACTTTATTACAATTTTTAAAACGCTGGATGAGGTTTCATGTTTTTTCTGGTTGTCGCCGGGGCTCCTGGCCTGCCCTCCAACCTTAAGGTCGGACGGGCAGGTCCTTTAATTGCTTAATTGATCCTGTCAATGGCCTCAAGTGGCCACTGACAGGTCGGCGGGCCCGCTGCTGATTTTGCTGCGCCCCCGCCTTCCTGAAAATTTAAATGGGGAGGGGTGACATCGGGGGTTCCGCCTGACATCATCCCGCATCATTTTACGCGTTGGCCAGCGGGCCCCGCCCCCTGCTCGCCAATAGTAAAATCCTGCCCTTGGTGTGTGGAGGTGCTTCCTAATATCAACGTTGAATGGCCTAGTTCTAATTTTAAGGTTAATCTTCCTTGTTCCAGAATCTCCCCACAAGAGGAAATAAATTCTCTCGATCTACCTTATCAACTCATTTCATCATATCAAACAACTCAATTAGGTTACCATTTACTCTTTTACACTCAAGGGAATATTTGCCTAGTCTATACAACCTGTCTTTATAATTTAACCATTTTAGCCCCTGGCTCTGAACACTGTCTCAAAGGAGTTGGGGGAAGTCCTTATGAAACCAACAAGTTGGCCTGGTATTTAATCACCTCTGCCTCTTGTTCTGTTCCTTGAACATCCAGTCCTTCCAATACCGACACACAACAGCATTAGTCCCATCTACAAGATGCAGTGTGGCAACTCACCAAAGCACCTTCCAAACCCACGATCTCTACTACCCAGAAGGACAAGGGCAGCAGGCACATGGGAACACCACCATCTGCAAGACCCACTCCAAGTCACACACTACCCTGACTTGGAACGATATCTCCGCCTTTCACTGTCACTAGGTCAAGATCCCTGAACTCCCTCCCTACCAGCACTGTGTGTGTACCTACACCACAAGGACCACAATGATTCATGAGGGTGGCTCACTGCCACCTTCCCAAGAACAATTTTTTAAAAATTCATTCACGGGATGTGGGCATTGCTGGCTGGGCCAGCATTTATTCCCCATCTGAATTGCCCTTGAGAAGGTGGTGGTGAGCTGCCTTCTTGAATCGCTGCAGTCTATCTGGTGTAGGTACACACGCAGTGCTGTTAGGGAGGGAGTTCCAGGATTTTGACCCAGCGACAGTGAAGGAACGGCGATATACTTCCATGTCAGGATGATGAGTGGCTTGGAGGGGAACTTGCAGTGGCAGTGCTCCCATGTGTCTGCTGCCCTTGTCCTTCGAGAAAATAGCGGTTGTGGATTTGAAGGTACTGCCTAAGGAGGCTTGGTGAGTTCCTGCAGAGCATCTTGTAGGTGGTACACACTGCTGCCACTTTATTATGGCACAGCCGATGGTAAATGCTGAGTTTCTCAAATTCCAAAGGGAAGCTCAGAACAACTGCCACAACTGTTGTGCAATTTGTATAAATTTTGAGATGCGTGCCTTGAATTCAGTAATAATAAGACCGCAGAGTCTTATAGGTTTCTTACAAAACTAAATTAAACCTTTATTATTAGAAGGAATGATTTTAAGTGCACACATAGATCTACAAATTACTATTATGATAACTTCTAAATCTCCTAGTTAATCTAACTCCCAGTTACACTTTTGTAAGGCAACAGTAAGACCCAAGCAAAGAAACAATACCCTGAAGAACCCAATTCAGTGAGTTTTCTTAACTTCAGTTCTTTGTAGACCGCAAGTTGAGGCTTAGATGCTGAAGGCTTTTCACATTTGTTAGATCTTAGAATTTCTGCCCTTACACACAGCCTTCACTCCTTTATACATATTTTCCCCTTTGAATGCAAATTCCCATTGTTTCACTATATCTTTGGACTTTTACCTCTCCAATAATAAAATCTATCATAGTACCAGCTTTACAAGTAATCTTTGGGAAAAATAAACAAACTGTTTCTTAACTTCTCCTGGCTAGGTGTAATATTTCACTCCCTCTTTTGAATTCAAACTACTCTGGCTTATTTAAAAATGCAATTGTTCCCTTTACACCTTTAATTCAATTAAGCCCCACACACAAACAACCCCCCCCTCCAACTATTATTCCACTTTACAAGAAATTTCAATAACATTATAAAAATCATTATATCTTCCTGACACACTGGGCGTCGGTTGTGGAGGGAGTGAATGTTTGTGGACGGGGTTTCAATCAAGTGGGCTGCTTTGTCCTGGATGGCAACAAGCCTCTGGAGTGTTGTTTGAGCTGCATTCATCCAGGCAAGTGGAGCGTATTCCATCACACTCCTGACTTATGCCTTGTAGATGGTGGACAGGCTTTGGGGAGTCAGGAGTTGAGTTACTCGCCACAGGATTCCTAGGCTCTGACCTGCTCCTGTAGCCACAGTAATTATGTGGCTAGTCCAGTTCAGTTTCTGGTCGATGTT
The DNA here is from genome assembly GCF_017639515.1 of Carcharodon carcharias. Taxonomy (NCBI): domain Eukaryota; kingdom Metazoa; phylum Chordata; class Chondrichthyes; order Lamniformes; family Lamnidae; genus Carcharodon; species Carcharodon carcharias. The sequence continues at coordinate 175,846,169 of NC_054472.1, forward strand.
AACCCCCAGGATGTTGATCGTGGGGGATTCAACAATGGTAATGTCATTTAATGACAAGAGGTGACAGTTAGATTCTTTCCTGTTTGAGTTGGTCATTGCCTGACACCTGTGTGGCACAAATGTTACTTGCCACTTGTCAGCACAAGCCTGGATATTGTCCAGGTCTTGCTGCATTTGGACATGGACTGCTTCAGTGTCTAAGGAATCACAAGTGGTGCTGAAAATTGTGGAATCATCAGCGAACATCCCCACTTCTGATCTTATGATGGAAGAAAGGTCATTGATGAGGCAGTTGAAGATAGTTGGGCCTAGGACACTACCCTGAGGAACTCCTGCAGTGATGTCCTGGAACCAAGATGACTGACCTCCAACAACCCCACCCATCTACCTTTGTGCTAGATATAACTCCAACCAATGGAGAGTTTTCCCCGATTCCCATTGACTCCAGTATTGCGATGGCTCCTTGATGCCACACTCAGTCAAATGCGCCCTTGATGTCAAGGACAGTCACTCTCTCCTCACCTCTGGAGTTCAGCTCTATTGTCCATGTTTGAACCAAGGCCAATGAGGTCAGGGGCTGAGTGATCCTGGCAAAACCCAAACTGAGAGTCAGTGAACAGGTTATTGCTAAGCAAATGCTGCTTGACAGCACTTTTGTAGACTCCTTATATCACTTTACTGATGGCCAAGAGTAGGCTGATAGGGTGGTAATTGGCCGGGTTGGATTTGTCCTGCTTTTTGTCTACAGGACATACCTGGGCAATTTTCCACATTGCTGGGTAGATGCCAGTGTTGTAGTTGTACTGGAACAGCTTGGCTAGGGGAACGGCAAGTTAAGAAGCAAAAGTCCTCAGTACTATTGTTGGAATGTTGTCAGGACCCATACCCTTTGCAGTATCCAGTATGTTCAGCCGTTTCTTGGTATCATGTGGAGTGAATCAAATTGGCTAAAGACTGGCAGCTGTGATGATGGGGACCTCCGGAGGAGGCCAAGATGGGTCATCCACTTGGCACTTCTGGCTGACAATTGTTACAAATGCTTCAGCCTTATCTTTTGCAATGATGTGCTGGGCTCCCCCACCATTGAAGATGGGGATATTAGTGGATCCTCCCCATCCAGTGAGCTGTTTAATTGTCCACCACCATTCACGACTGGATGTGGCAGGACTGCAGAGCTTAGATCTGATCTGTTGGTTGTGGAAGCACTTAGCTCTGTCTATCACTTGCTGCTTATCCTGTTGGCACACAAGTAGTTCTGTATTATAGCTTCACCAGGTTGACACCTCATTTTTAGGAATGCTTGGTGCTGCTCCTGGCATGCCCTCCTGAACTCTTCATTGAACCATGGTTGATCCCCTGGTTTGGTGGTAATGATAGAGTGGGTGATATGCCAGGCTATGAGGTTACAGATTGTGTTTGAGTACAATTCTGCTGCTGCTGGTGGCCCACAGTGCCCCATGGTTGCCCAATCTTGAGTTGCTAGATCTGTTCAAAATCTATCCCATTTAGCACGGCCACACAACACAGGGTGTCCTCATTGTGAAGGCAGGACTTGTCTCCATAAAAACTGTGGTGGTCGCTCCTACCGATACTGTCATGGACAGATGCATCTGCAGCGGTCTAGTATGCTTTTCCCCCTTGTTAGTTCCCTCACCACCTGGCGCAGACCCAGTCTAGCAGCTATGTCCTTTAGGACTCAGCCAGCTCAGTCAGTAGTGGTGCTACCGAGCCACTCTTGGTGATGACATTCAAGTCCTCCACCCAGAGTACATTCTGTGCTCTTGCTGCCCTCAGTGCTTCCTCCAGGTGGTGTTCAACATGGAGGAGTGGGGCGTGATAATCAGCAGGAGGTTTCCTTGCCCATGTTTGACTTGATGCCATGAGACTTCATGTGGTTCTGAGTCAATGTTGAGGACTCCCAGGGCAACTCCCTTCCCACTGTATACCACTGTGCCACCACCTTTGCTGGCTCTAGCCTGCCAGTGGGACAGGACATACTCAGGGTTGGTGGTGGTGGTGTCTGGGACATTATCTGTCAGGTATGATGCCGTGAGGATGACTATGTCAGGCTGTTGCCTCACTAGACTGTGAGACAGCTCTCCCAATTTTGGCAGGAGACTTTGCAGGGTCATCTGGGCTGCGATTGCCATTTCCAGTGCCTAGTTCGATGCCAGGTGGTCCATCCAGTTCCATTCCTTTTAGCAGATTGAAAAACTGAGTGGCATTTTGTGATCACAGGTAGGCCAGACCAGGTAATGATGGCAGATTTCCTTCCCTAAAGGGCATTTAGTGAACCAGATGGGTTTTTACAACAACCAACAATGGTTTCATGGTCATCATCAGACTTTTAATCCCAGATACTTATTGAATTCAGATTTCACCATCTGCTTTGATGGAATTCGAACACAGGCCCCCAAAGCATTACCCTTGATAACTGGTCTAACAACAGTACAAAAGGCATTAGATAATAAACACTGCAAAGATGTCTTCAGTAGTTCCACAGATTCCACTAATTTTACTTCACAATATTCGCCAATAAACAACCACAGACAGAAGATTGCCGCATCCCGCAACATACATGGAAAAATCCAATCCTCTAAATCTGGCCAATGACTAAACCCAACCTTGGCCTCAGGTGTCCGGACTCACCTGAGCTGACACAGATGCAACGGGTTGAATGGCCTCCTTGCTATGATTTTATGGTTCCTGTAAAACCGTGAGGGAAATATTCCTCTTCTGTCCGTAAACACGTGATGATTCCATTTTTATCCGAACCAGGCAATTCCATATGATCTGCTACCACAGCCCATGGCCCTTTTGGAATTAACTTTCCCAAAATACTGCTGACCCCAACTTTTTAATGATATACAGAAAGCCAAAGACAGGTTTCTCTGTTATTTTCTCCCCCCTTGTCTTTTTATTTGACACATCAATTGCCTCCCTTTCCTAAAGGTATTAATTTGTTGCTAACCTCGAATTCCATAAGAGACAAATGCCTTCCAATATCTCATCCAACCTGATTGGTGACAGTGAATGGAGCCAGGCATTTCAGCACATGCACCATTACAGCAGAGTTTGTCCCTGTCCTCATCCTCATGTCCACTGGCATCAACCATTGCTACATTAATTCCGATATGAAAGTATGGCCGGCCTCATCTATCCCAACTCTGGAACACTCTGATCAAATACAGTGCTACCTCAGTTAAGATCTGTTCACTCAACACAGATTGGAGTTTGAACCTGGGGCCATAATCCTTTGTAACTGCATCAATTCAAGGTTCCTTTGACAGTGTGTCCCAAACCCAAGACCTCCAACAACCAGAAGATGCACCACCTCCAAGTTTCCCTGCAAATCACACACCATCCTCACTTGGAACTATGTTGCAGTTCCCTCATCGGATCAAAGTCCTGGAACTCCCTCCCTAACAGCACCGTGGTATACCTATAAAACATGGACTACAGCAGTTCAAGAAGGCGACACCCACAGTCCAGGGTTGAATACAAAATACTCACAATAACCCACAAAAATCTGCAGATACAAGCATTCATTTGCACATTCTATTTCAGCCTCAAGTTGGAAATATAATGATCCTGTTTTTAACTTCTTACGCACAGAAACCAGGCCCTGAGGGACAAGAGTGAGGAAGGTGGTGATCAATTAAAATAAGGCAGGTCACTTACCCATCACCCCCCTCTGATCTTGCTGCCTTCCTTATGCTAACTAGCTTGTTTGAATATTTGAGCAGGGTAACATAGGATGGAGCTGGGCTACCACTACCATTAGGATCCCATCTGAAATATCAACCAGCGGCTTTGGGCAGGGTTCGTGTTGTGTCAGCTCCCCAGTCAATCAAGCCTGTCAAACAGCAGATCCAGGCCAAAATCAGGCCAGAAGGTTAAATTTAGAAGCCTTGGGCCTCCCTTACGATCACAGGAACAGGAGTTGGCTATTCAGGCCCTCAAGCCTGTCCTTCCATTCAATGAGATTGTGACTGATTTGTATCTTAACTCCATCCACTTGCCTTCACTCCATACCCTTGGATAGCAAAAATTTATGGATCTCAGATTTAAAATTATTAAGTAAGCTGGCACTTGCTGTTTCTCGTGGTAGAGAGTTCCATACTTACATGGCTGCAGGGATAGAGCGGTGGAATGGGACGGACTGGATTGCTCCACGGAGAGCTGGGATAGGCCCAATGAACCAAATGGCCTCCATCTGTGCCATAAATGACTCTGGCCAGAATTTTCCATGCCCATTGATGTCGGGCATGTTTGGCGGGGGAGTGGACAATGTGGCGAGAAAGCCAAAAATCGGTTTCACGATGTCGTGAAACCAGTTTGCAACCGTCCGCTCTGCCTGTCAATGGCGGGCTGTGCTTCCTACTGTCAGACGTTGGGAACTCCAATGTAATACATCTGCATATCATTATAAGCGCAGCTCAATGGAATCATCCTCCACGCTGGATCAACTGAGCACATCGGCGTATTGCACACTGTGTTTCCCAACTGTACATAAGCAACGTGCACCTGGCAGGCTGCACTTCGCTCAAGGCTTCGAGGTCTGTTTGCCTACCTTGCTTCAGGCAGCACTCGCAGTCATCAGCGCCAGGCTTTGAGGGCAGCGTCACATCACTTTTAGGGGGGCTCACGGGCAGGTCTCTACCTACCAGACCAGCCATAAGGCGGGGGTGGCTTTTCAATGGCTGCAGGGCGAGGGCTTGCTTGGGGAAGGGGGAGAAGTTTCCTCAGGAAAGGGAAAAGGCTGCAGGGCGAGGGCTGTACTGGGGAAGGAGGGTATCCCTGGGTGTGTGTGAGGGCACAAGTTGATCTGTGCAAGTGGCCTCAAGATGGTGAGGGCTGAGGAGGCAGTCTCCAGGGGAGATGAGGCCAGATGGAGATGTGAGGGTGTGTGTGTGAGAGAGTGAGTGGTGATGTCCCTTGAGCTGGCAGTGAGTGAGATGCCAGTGAATGTGTGATGGCCTTGAGTGTGTGAGTTTAGAGTGATCAGATGGTTGCCTTATGCTGGCGGCATGGATGAGATCATTCATCCTCTATCTGCACTGGATGGCCAACCTCTTCTGTGCAGCATTGGCACTGATCACCACTGCCATCGCCTACCAAGCCTGAATGGTAAGTTTGCTGAAACTCCTGCAGCCAGAGCAGGGGTGGGGGGGAGGACATCATGGCGGGTCTCCATGGCGTCCAAAGAGTGTTGCAGGGGCGCCTCACTGATTTGGGGGCAGGGGCTGCGCCCTTCTTGCCCATTGGGGCCATGACTCCTGTACAGCAGTCCTGGGCTGAAAGTGCTAAGAAATGTGCACGCGACCGCACTTTAAATACGGCACCTGGCGTGAGGAAGTGATGAGATGATGGGGGCTCGCCCGCCATCGAAATGTCCTGTTCCCCGGGAACGCACGATTAATGAGGCGGGATTGGGATGATGCAGCGTGAAAAGTCGCCATTGTGGCCGGCGGGTAAACGTTTTTCTCCTGCCCGCTACCGCACTTGGTGCGAATCTGGGACGATTCTGCCCCTTGACTCTCCCACCAGTGGAAAATCCACAATTCCTTTCATAATCCTAAAGACCTCAAGCGAAATACCCCATTAACTTTCTATATTCCAAAGAATATAACCCTGATTTATATAATCTCTTCTCAGAATCCCAGCCTTGGAGCCCTGGTAACATTCTGCTGGCACCAGGCTCCTGATCTAATGGGGATAGGGCGATGTAGTGGTAATGGGCTCCAGAGATCCAGGTTAATGCCCTGGGGACATGGGTTCAAATCCCAGTATGCAGCTGGTGGAATTACAATTCAATTCTTTAAAATCTGGAATTAAAAGCTAGTCTCAGTGATGGTACCAATTAAAATATCAACTGCTGTAAAAACCCCTTCAGGGAAGGAAATCTGTCATCCTTACCTGGTCTGGCCTATATGTGACTCCAAACCCACAACAACGTGGTTGACTCTTAAATGCCCTCTGAAAGGGCTCTGGCAAGCCACTCAGATCAAGGGCAATTAGGGGCAGGAAACCAACGCTGGCCTTGCCAGCGATGCCCATCTCCCATGAAAGAATAAAGATCTTGCCCAGATTCTCCCCATCTCCACTGACGACCAGGGACCATTCACACAGGGTTCTTGGCTGCTGGCTCCAGTTGCTAGATGCTTATCTCCACCACCTGGATATTCTTTCAACACATCTTTGGCCAGAAATGACTGGCACCCTAGATAGGCCTCTGGTGCTGGACACCTCGGCATGAGACCTCTTCTGACACAAGTCAGAGGAGGTCAGCTGCAGAAACGCCAAGCACCCAGAACGTGCAGGTTTTCAGACTCATTATGTTTATTACAGACCTTTCATTGTTTAACGCATTTAAGTGTCTGACGTTGGTGAGTTTGGGTTCAGAAAATAGGCACTTCTGGGAGGATTTTTATGTTATTTTTAAAAACGTGCTTTCAGAGTTTCCCTGGAGGGCAGCTTGGATAAAAATAGACTGAAGAGTGAGGGGTAATGAAGCGTTTGTAAAACGAAGAGTACATTACAAAGCAGACCCTGCTGCCTTCATAGGTCTCCAGGATTATTGCATCTTGAAGGGTTCATTTGTAACCTAAGAAAATAAATGCAGGTTTCTTTTCATCTGCAGTTGTTTACCAAACTAAATGAAACAAGTAACACAAGAGACGGCTGGACAGCCTCCAGTCAAATACGGGAAACATATCAACACACTTTATAGATTGTTTGGAAGGACTGCGACAGAAGTGGAGAATACTGATTCCTGTATAAATCACAAGCACTTCAGAATACAAAATAAAGAAAAACTCGCATTTATAAATTGCCTATGACATCTGAACGACCTTTACAGTGAATGATTACACTTTGAAGTGTAGTCACTGTTGTAATGTGAGAAATGTGACAGCCAATTTGCACACAAGGTCCCACACATAGCAATGTGATGATGACCAGATAACCTGATTTCAAAGCAGTGTTGTTTGAGGGATAAATATGCAGGACATACCAGGGACAACTAGCGTTATGGAATCATTTACGTCCACCTGAGAGGCCAGGCTGGATCTTGGTTTACGTCTCATTTGAAAGTGAGAACAGGAGATCAGTGTGCTAGGCAGAGACAGCAGCACTGGGGAAAGTGAGTCAGGCTGGTTACCCCAGCAGGGTGTCTAGATATTATTTGTACTGCTGTCCTCACACTAAGGGTCTCATACGAGGTAGAACTGCCAAGAAGATTCAGCATTACGTACAGGGTCATATCACGTGCTATCGGCCCTCGAACAGAGAATGTGGCCACCTCCCGTGCGCTAAACAGCCAGGTCTTCACAAAGGAAGTCTGTGTTCGCACATTTTGTAGCTTTGGTAGAAGCTCAAATAGCTGCCATGCAGGTTCTATAGGCTCTACCCTGGAGAGACAGGCATCCACCTTGGACAGACTGAAGGCCCATTAGAACATGGGCTATCAAGGCCCTCTCCAGCAGATCGGTGGAGATGAGGAGCCCCAACCCCACGCCAGTGGAATACAAACTGGGCTACAAAAATACAGAACACTTTCATGTCTGCACACTGCATAGCAGTAAAATTTAACACATTCCAATTTTCAGGTTGGCTTTTAATTAAATTTATCCAACTTGCTTTAATAGAACTCAGCAGGAACGGCTATTAAAATGTGAGGTCAGGTTTTTATTTTACTGAGTTGCGAAAAATCTTACTGCATTTTATTGGTTTTCTTAATAGGAAAATAAAGTTTAATCAGTAACCTGAGCTCATCAAGTTCCTGCTGGTCGTAAGACAAGCCCTCCCCTCGTGCCCCTACCACACCACCCTCACCCCACCCAACCATCCCCTAGAAAACATATTTAGCAGATTGGCATTTGCAGAATAATTCATCAAAAGATCTGCATTTCTCTTGATTTCATGATGAACCTTGGGTGATTTTGTTTTTTTGGATTATTCAGCCTGGTTTGAATGAACTTGGTCAATCAACAAGTTTTACATTGATTAGTAGTTTTGTCACTAATATCACTTCAAACCGCTTTCATTTTTTTTATCCATTAACAACACAATAACAGGTGCCCATACATTTCAAGTGGAAGAACACTTGGAATGGAGACACTCAGCCACAATAGGTCACACTGAGTTTACTGGACAGCCTCACTATCTAGCCTCACGCAAAGGAGGGTTGCAGCTGCGATTACAGGGCTGGCTGAGAATTGGCAAATCTACTAAACAGAGTGACTCGTCAAAGTGAGGGGGAATTTGGTGAGAGTGGGAATTAGGGACAGAGGGAGGAAGGTGGTGCTAAGTAATTTAAACCAAGGGGCAATAGTGAATAAATGAATGTATAAATAAATAATCAGATGAATTAATTAAAATTAAGAAGATCAAATTAAAATTAAGTAGAGGATGCCAACATCATAAAGATTCAAATTGCTTTAAATAAAAACCTTTCATACCTAAGTAACAAATAAGCATTAAGGGGATACTAAAATAAGGAAGTAAATAAAAATTCAGGACAGATTAGTTACAAATTAAACTAAAATGAAGCTAAATTCATCTACTGAATATAATCTAGCTCTTAAGTAATTCTGTATTATACCTAGAATTAAATTGCTATAAACGAATAAATCATTATAAAGTAGAAATGGCAGCTACAAGCTAAGTGTCCAGACTGTAATATGTGTGAGCTTCTGAGCTACAAGTCCCTTTCTGTACTGGAGTGAACCCAGGCAGCGTCACTGAGTTGTACTGCAAGTTAGAGACACACTGACGCATCATGTAAGGGGATGATTTTCTGGATAGATTTCACCAGAGTACCAATACCTCAGAGGAAAGCAGAGGTGCAGGAAGAGGAGAACGGTCAGCCAGGTTTAATTAAGAATCTCACAGCATGGAAACATTTATCTAACAGTGGTCATAATATATAAAAACAAAAAACTGTGGATGCTGGAAATCCAAAACAAAAACAGAATTACCTGGAAAAACTCAGCAGGTCTGGCAGCATCGGTGGAGAAGAAAAGAGTTGACGTTTCGAGTCCTCATGACCCTTCCACAGAACTGGTCATATTATGATTGAATTCAATGTAAGGTTTGAAAGGAACAACATTACTCAGTTACGACGAGTTCTGGAGTCTAACTTTAAGGAGATGAGGCAGAGACTGATGACAACAGAGTGGTCAAAACTGTTAGATAAAAATAAAAAACTGCGGATGCTGGAAATCCAAAACAAAAGCAGAATTACCTGGAAAAACTCAGCAGGTCTGGCAGCATCGGTGGAGAAGAAAAGAGTTGACGTTTTGAGTCCTCATGACCCTTCAACAGAACTAAGTGAATCCAAGGAAGGGGTGAAATATAAGCTGCTTTAAGGTGTGTGTGTGTGTGTGTGTGTGTGGGGGGGGGGAGGGTTGGGGGGGGCGCGGAGAAGTAGAGGGGGGTGTGGTTGTAGGGACAAGCAAGCAGTAATAGAAGCAGATCATCAAAAGATGTCACAGACAACAGAACAAAAGAACACATAGGTGTTGAAGTTGGTGATATATATCTAAACGAATGTGCTAATTAAGAATGGATGGTTGGGGAATTAAGGTATAGCTCTAGTGGGGGTGGGGGGAGCATAAAAGATTTAAAAATATTTAAAAATAATGGAAATAGGTGGGAAAAGAAAAATCTATATAATTTATTGGAAAAAACAAAAGAAAGGGGGAAGAAACAGAAAGGGGGTGGGGATGGAGGAGGGAGTTCAGGACCTAAAGTTGTTGAATTCAATATTCAGTCTGGAAGGCAGTAAAGTGCCTAGTCGGAAGACGAGGTGCTGTTCCTCCAATTTGTATTGGGCTTCACTGGAACAATGCAGCAAGCCAAGGACAGACATGTGGGCAAGAGAGCAGGGTGGAGTGTTAAAATGGCAAGCAACAGGGAGGTTTGGGTCATTCTTGCAGACAGACCGCAGGTGTTCTGCAAAGCGGTCGCCCAGTAACATTCATCACATCAACAATTTCCAGTTCCCTGGCCCCAACCGCTTCCTCTTCACCATGGACGTCCAAACTCTCTACACCTCCATCCCCCACCAGGATGGTCTGAGGGCTCTTAGCTTCTTCCTCAAACAGAGGCCCAAACAATCCCCATCCACCACTACTTTCCTCCGTCTGGCTGAACTTGTTCTCACACTGAACAATTTCTCCTTCAACTCCTCTCACTTCCTCCAAATAAAAGGTGTGGCTATGGGTACCCACATGGGCCCCAGCTATGCCTGTCTCTTTATGGGGTATGTGGAACATTCCTTGTTCCAGTCCTACTACGGCCCCCTTCCACAACTCTTTCTCCGGTACATCGATGATTACTTCGGTGCTGCTTCATGCTCTCGTCGGGACCTGGAAAAATTTACTAATTTTGCTTCCAATCTCCACTCCTCCATCATTTTCACGTGGTCCATCTCTGACACTTCCCTTCCCTTCCTTGATCGTTCTGTCTCAATCTCTGGTGATAGACTGTCCACAAATATCCATTACAAGCCTACCGACTCCCACAGCTACCTTGACTACAGCTCCTCACACCCCGCTTTCTGTAAGGACTCCATCCCATTCTCTCAGTTCCTTCGTCTCCGTCGCATCTGTTCCGATGATGCTACCTTCAAAAACAGTTCCTCTGACATGTTCTCCTTCTTCCTTAACCGAGGTTTTCCACCCACAGTTGTTGACAGGGCCCTCAACCATGTCCGGCCCATCTCCCGCGCATCCGCCCTCACGCCTTCTCCTCCCTCCCAGAAACATGATAGGGTCCCCCTTGTCCTCACTTATCATCCCACCATCCTCCGCATTCAAAGGCTCATCCTCCGCCATATCCACCAACTCCAGCATGATGCCACCACCAAACACATCTTCCCTTCACCCCCACTATCGGCATTCCATAGGGATCGTTCCCTCCGGGACACCCTGGTCCACTCCTCCATCACACCCTACTCCTCAACCCCCTCCTATGGCACCACCCCATGCCCACGCAAAAGATGTAACACCTGCCCCTTCACTTCCTCTCTCCTCACCGTCCAAGGGCCCAAACACTCCTTTCAAGTGAAGCAGCATTTCACTTGCATTTCCCCCAACTTAGTCTACTGCATTCGTTGCTCCCAATGTGGTCTCCTCTACATTGGAGAGACCAAACATAAACTGGGCGACCGCTTTGCAGAACACCTGCGGTCTGTCCGCAAGAATGACCCAAACCTCCCTGTCGCTTGCTATTTTAACACTCCACCCTGCTCTCTTGCCCACATGTCTGTCCTTGGCTTGCTGCATTGTTCCAGTGAAGCCCAATGCAAACTGGAGGAACAACACCTCATCTTCCGACTAGGCACTTTACAGCCCTCTGGATTGAACATTGAATTCAACAACTTTAGGTCCTGAACTCCCTCCTCCATCCCCACCCCCTTTCTGTTTCTTCCCCCTTCCTTTTGTTTTTTTCCAATAAATTATATAGATTTTTCTTTTCCCACCTATTTCCATTATTTTTAAATATTTTTAAATCTTTTATGCTCCCCCCACCCCCACTAGAGCTATACCTTAATTCCCCAACCATCCATTCTTAATTAGCACATTCGTTTCGATATATATCACCAACTTCAACACCTATGTGTTCTTTTGTTCTGTTGTCTGTGACATCTTTTGATGATCTGCTTCTATTACTGCTTGCTTGTCCCTACAACCACACCCCCCCCCCTCCACTTCTCTCCCCCCACCCCACACACACACACCTTAAACCAGCTTATATCTCACCCCTTCCTTGGATTCACCTAGTTCTGTTGAAGGGTCATGAGGACTCAAAACGTCAACTCTTTTCTTCTCCGCCGATGCTGCCAGACCTGCTGAATTTTTCCAGGTAATTCTGCTTTTGTTTTGGTCAAAACTGTTATCAGGTAAAATTACAGATGAACAATGGGGGGTGTTCAAAAATAAACCAGTAATTTAGTGCAAGGCCAGTATATACCCCTAAGGATCTGAAGTACAAACGGTATTTATTAATAACTTAGACAGCACAAGAGAGAGCCATATATCCAAGCTTGTTGATGATACATAGGTTGATGGAATTGTAGGTAGTGTAGATGGGAGCGTAACATTACAAAGAGACATTGATAGATTAAGCTAGTGGACAAAAATGTGGTAGGTGGATTTCAACATAGGCAAGTGTAAAGCCATTCATTTTGGACCTAAAAAAGGATAGATCTGTGTATGATATAAATGATGAAAAGCTACGGATTGTGGAGATTTGAAGAGATTTAGGGGTCCATGTACAAAGATCGCTTAAATCTCGTAGTCAGATGCAAAATAAATTCCAAAAAAAAATTTAATGTAATTTTAGCCTTTATAACCAGAGGACTACAATATAAAGCAAAGGAAGCTTTGCTACAAAACAAAAATAAAAATACCTGGTAAAACTCAACAGGTCTGGCAGCATCGGCGGAGAGGAACATAGTTAACGTTTCGAGTCCGTACGACTCTTCAACGGAACTAAGTGAAAATTTCCAGGTATTTTTATTTTTGCTTTGGATGGATTTCCAGCATCCGCAGTTTTTTGCTTTTATCTTTGAAGCGTTGCTACAGTTATGCAAAGCCCTGGTTATAGCACATCTGGAGCACAATGTACAGTTCTGGCACTGCACCTTAGAAAGGATATATTGGCCTTTGAAGCAACGCAACATCAGAATGTTATCAGGACGATGACAGTCAGTTCATTCCAATCAGCCGAAAGAGAACGGTTATATAGAAGACCACATTACCTTTCTTACTTTACAATAGTGACTACACTTCAAATTGGCTGAAAAGAGATCTCTGGTGGTCATAAAAGGTGCTACATAAATGCAAGGCTTTCTTTTTTAAAGAAAGATGTACAATAGAAGGGTAAACAAAAGACAAAAAAAAAATTGTTGGCAGAACTATAAAAAGGGAATGTGTGGTACCATGTATATGTTCCTGGTCTGTATATCTCAAAACATACTGAGGAAATTGTTTGAAAATGCTGCATCTCAAAGGAATTAAATCCTGAATCAACAGCTTGTTTTATAGATTGTAAATTGCAACCAGAACAGGTAATTTTCTTTACCAAATGTCACTAAAGTGTGATTCCTCTCTGTTGTGACATGACAGATGATGTGTGCCAGGTAGACCAAATCCAGAAGGGAAACTAGGCCGTGCTATCACAACGGTTTGGCAATTTGTATTTATTACGAGAAGATTTGTGCACTGATTTCAGAATAATGAGCCCACTAACACCTTTAGAGATTTTAAAAACTAAATTAAAACATTTATTAACAGAAGAAAAGATTTCAAGCACATACACAAGATCACAGTTATTTAATACGATAACAAATCCCAAAATTCCTATTTAGCCTGACTCCCAACTACACAACCCCATGAAGGCAACAGTCCAAAATAGATTTTCAATTTAAACAGCAAGCCAGCAAGTTTACCACAGCACCCACTTGACAGTGGAATTCCAAAGGCTTTTCTCCACCTTTGGTTACTGGACATAGCAGACTTCTGCTAAAGTGGCTGGAGGCTTCCCTGAGGCTGTTGAACATGGTCCTCTTAGATCTTACATGGCCCCCCAGCATAGCTTTCCATTCTCCTTATATATGTTTCTCTTTAATCTGTAAATTCCATTGTTCTATATGTCTTTGAAAATTTACTTTTCCCATAATATAAAAAATCTTTTATGTTGCCAATATGGTCAGTACCTTTGGGAAAAATAAACACACTGCTTGGCTTTGTTTATCTTGTCAGTTGTAAACATCCTACCATCCCTTTGAAACCTAAACAACTCCTTCACTTATCTAAAAATGCAAATTTCCTTCACACCCTACATGCTAAGCCCTCATCCATGTTTACTCACTAGCATTTCAAATGCTTTTTACCCCTAACTTCTTTTGATAATTTCAAACTTGCAGCATATCTAACTCTAATTCAATTAAATCACGCGGACAGAATCACACACTCACATCCATAAATCTACTTTACAATAAACCACAATAATGTAATAAAAAATGTTAGTTTCATGACACTCGCATGCAAGTGTCATTCCTAAACTGAATATTGATGCCAGAGAAATATCGTAAATCTGTTTTTCCTGAACTATACTGGCTCTTCCTCCTCCAGTGCCACAAATTTTAATTCCCTGTCTTCATCTCTTCATTACCCCACCCCTCCCTAATTTTGTAATTTCCTACAAACCCTTCAACCCTCCTTTTCTCTGACTCTAGCGTCCTGTGTATTTCCCCTTTCACTTTGCCTCAGAATTGGCAACTGGCACTTTCAGTCATCTAGTCTCTTTCCCTTTAAAACTCACCTTTGGCCAAGCTTTTAGTCACCCCTCCCGATATCTGCTTCTTTGGCTCGATGTACATTTTTTGGATTACACTTCATGTCTCATATATATTTTTGTATTGTCTGTAAATATCTGTAAAGCGCTAGGAGCCGATTTACTAGGAACTAATTGTTATGTGTAAGTGTTCCAGGGGATCACAATTCACAGCTGCACTTGAAACTGATATGATGTGTAACAGAACCAGTTCAAACCAGTCCTTGTATTGAACAAGCTGGCATGACAAGTTAAAGATAAAGAGCTCTGACCTTTCCCAGCTTAAAGTGTGATTATAACCAACATCTGGGAACCAAAAGACAACAAGAACACATTCTGAAGCCTTTGGGATTTTTTTTCTGTTAAAACAATCAAGTTGTTATTTTATCTGCTGGTATGCTGCAGTAGCTGAAGCATTTTCCATAAGAAACGCTGGGTCCATTTAAGCATGATGCAGCCCAAACAAAGGTGAAAAATTATCATCAGGAAAGATTACACATAGGATAGTGATTCGTTTGTAAACTACTACACTATACAAGTTGAGGTCCCTGTTTCATCCTCCAGCAATAAACATGGTCAAGGAAAAACTGTGACGGTAGTGTGCAAAAGAAGATCGCATGTCGCACAGGACAGAAGGAGGCCATTCAACTCATCATCTCTGTGCCAGCCCACTTCCCTGCTCTTTCCAAATATTGGCCGGGATCTTCCGGACCCGCAGTGGACGAGGCAGTGCCCCAGCCAGAAGCCCACTGACTTGTGGCCGGACCGGACGATCCCGACGGCGGGCGGGTGTGAAAAATCCAGCCCACATTCTTTACAAGTAGATACCCAATTCCATTTTGAAACAAAAACAGAAATAGCTAGAAAAACGCAGCAGGTCTGACAGCATCTGCCAAGAGGAATACAGTTAACATTTTGAGTCCGTATGACTCTTCATCAGAACCAAGGGAAAATAGAAATGAGGTGAAATATAAGCTGGTTGAGGGGAGTGGGACAGGTAGAGCTGGATAGAGGGTCAGTGATAGGTGGAGGCAAAGAAGAGACTGCCAAAGATGTCAAAGACAAAAGGACAAAGGGGTGTTGACGGTGGTGATATTAGCTAAGGAATGTGCATTTTGAAAGTTGTTGAAGCAGCTTTCACCTCCCTTTCGGGCACCACATTCCAGATCAGAACAAATCGCTGCTGAAAAAAAATCCCTCATTCCTCCTCTGGTTCTCTTGACAATTATCTCATTTTTGTCCTCTGGTTTCCAACCTTCCAGCTCATGGAAACACTTGCTCTCTATCAAAATCCATCATGATTTTCAATGCTTCTACTAAATCTCCCCTTAGTCGCCTCTAAGGTCAACAATCCCAGCTACTCTGGTTTCCCCACATAACTGAAGTCCCTCATGCCTGCCTTCATTTGAGTAAATCTCCTCTGCACCTTCTTCAAAGCCTTGATGTCCTTCTTCACAAAAGGTGATCAGCTCATACTCCTGGTTAGAATGGTGATGGTAAAAACTCTGGGAGAATTCAAGTAAGAATTGAATGTTGCAATGGGGAGATGTTTGGGCTAAGCAGCTTTCCACGCCTCGAATTATCTTTTGCTACATTACCACATGTGGCTACAGTCCAAAAGTGTTAATTGGTTTTGAAATGCTTTGGGAGATCCCGTGGTCCTGAAAAACACTGTGCAAAGTGCAAACTGCTCCTTTCTTTGTGATCACTCCGATTCAAAGTAAAACAGACTCCACTACGCCTCAGCTCCTCACCTTATTGCCAATACCCCAGAAGAACAATCCCTACTCCACCAATCTGCCATTTGCTCTTCCAATTTCTGTGGTCTTTTGAGGTATCTTTAAAGCAATTTGATGCTAACTCATACTGAACAATGTTTATGTGAACTTGAGCCTACTGTGGCTTGAGTTGAGTTTATAAAAACTCATTTAATATAACAATGGCAATGTGAAGGTAAATTCATTTATTCTGCGTCAGTGACCCACTCTTGGAGAGAGCCTGCAGTAGAGACAGGGATATAACAGGTAGCCTCGATTCTCCGATTCCCTTTGAGGCCAACTCCCACTGAACTTACTCTTTTACATTTACTACATACCAGGGGCCTTAGGCCCTGTTGGTTCAGGAAGACCCGACCAGTGCACTTTTGCACCTTCTGAAATGCACACCCAAGTGACGTGTGACTTTGCCTGAGACTTTCTCTCTTTTCACGCAAGGGTCAGGTTCACTGCAGTTGCCACAACGGAGAGTATTAGGAGTGTGGGTGACTGAGCTCTTGAAACTGGAGGGTGAATCAGAGGCCCTCCAGCTTAAAAGAAGCAGTGGGCTATTATGGCAAGTAAGTGAGAATGAGGGTGTTTCAACATGGAAGCACCCTCTCCCTCCAGCTTTTTAAAATCTTTAATTACGATAGATACAGTGGACAGGCCACCACAATGGGAGGTGGAATTCCAGTCGGCCTTTATTGATGGGACGAGCGTCTTTAATTGGCTATCTGTTCCCTTCTCTGCAAAAATGGCCCAGAGGCGGGTTAAGTCGGGGAACCATGTCTATTTTTTAAGCTCCTGCCTCCAACACTGGCCCTGGTGGGACTAAAAATCCAGTCCTGGCTTTTCTTAGTTATCTAGCTGTCAAAATGAAGTCAAACAGTCTTGCTACTGAGCTAGCAACACAGATGGAATCAGTGAAGCGACTTTTCTCCTGACACAAAGGCCTTACGCAACCACATGCAACCAAATGCTAAACTCAGTACCTGTTTAATATCAATAGTCTGGGTGATTATTTAAAATTGGCCTTGTTAACTGGTCCTCCTGGTTCCAGTAGATGTGCTGACCCTGAGGCATCATGATAATAGCGATGTCACACTGCTGGGTGTGTTATTTTAATTGGAGCTGCACCATGCACTTTGCATGTATTTGCAAACTGGCCAAACTGTCACATTATACCAGGAGTGACATCACACCTGCTTCACGTGCAGACTGGTTGTCCAGCTGCAGCAGAAATGCAGGAGAGTTATGTACTTTGGTCACTCTCCCAAGACCTGGCCTGGGTTACAAAAGCAGCCTCAGACGGACATGGGTGAGGATGCAGCCAAAATCAAATTCCTGAATACAAGGCACTGAAGGTTCACTAGATTGGTTCCTGGGATAAGAGGGTTGTCCTATAATGAAAAGATGAGTAAATTAGGCCAATACTAGAGTTTAGAAGATCAAGAGGTGAAACATGCAAGATTCTAAAGGGGCTTGACAGGGTAAACATGGAGAGGCTGCTTCCCCCTGGCTGAGGAGTCTAAAACACAGGGGCACAGTCTCGGGATAAAGGGGACAATCATTTAGGACTGAAAGGAAGAGAAATTTCTTCACTCAAAGGATTGTGAATCTTTGGAATCATCTGCCCCACGCGGTTGTGGATGCTCCATCATCGAATATATTCAAGACTGAGATTGATAGGTTTTCAGGACATGATTTTCCAGTCCTACCCACCATGAGAATTGTCATGGGCAGGACGGGAAGTCTGACCAATCAGTGAAAGGTCCATTGGATTTGGGCAGGAATTTCTGGTCCCGTGGCAGGCGGGACCGGAAAATCCCAGCCTTGGTATATCGGAGAATCGAGGGATATGGGGAGCGGACAGGAAAATTAAGTTGAGGCAGAAGGTCAGCCACGATTGTACTGAAACAGCGGAGCAGGCTCCAGGGGCCATATGGTCTACTCCTGCTCCTATTTCTTATATTCTTAAATTCCTCAGGATACGTGTAGGCGAAATAGTTGATCTATGACATGAGGGGTGGAAAAGGGGCAGAATTTGGGGCAGAACCAATTCTGCCAGGATTCTTCCTTGTTTGCACTGGTCCTTCAAACCCTGGTAGGGGAGTCATAGGCCAATCTTTCATCCTACTCCCACCTCCCCACATCAAAAACATATGTCAAGAGAACACCTGGGCTACCAGGGAATTTTGCAATTGGTGCCTGTAGAAGGCCTCAGCAGAATTCTTGTTGAAGCCTATCAAAAGGCCTACCACGCCCTATCTAGAATGACTCCACTGGGAGCTAAAGGCTTGTTAGTCCTGCTTCCTTCCACCTGAGAAGAGTCTTGGGCCACCAAGGGACAAGTGGCCGTGCCCTGCTCTCCCTTACAAGGACGTACGGGAGCAGGTGCCACTTGCGTGCCTTACAATGAGGTCAACAGCTTTTGATACACAGGTTTCTCTCTGCCATACTTGAGGCAGTAAAGCAAGCCTGCAGGAGTTTCATGGTCAAAGTATCTTAAACTTGGTCATTTTTGGTGGATCGGAAGAAAACTCAATCTTAACGAATGACCCGGAACTCGATGCCCATGAGGGTGGTGGCAAGTGGAGGTGATCAAAAGGGAACTGGATGGGCACTTGAAAGGAATAAACCAGCAGGACTACGGTAACAGAGCAGGGGGATGGGGCAGACTGGATTACTTCATAGAGGGCCGCATGGATCAAAGGGCTGAATGGTCTCCTTCTGTGCCGCAATACTTAATGGCCCAGATTTTTGTCCGCGAGTCAAGAGAGCAGAGTCGGGTGGTTTCCTGGCTCGGTGAACCTGACCTTTAAAAATGGCCCCTCCCAGACTGGATTTCCGGACAGGGTTGGGCTGGGTGGGTGGTGCGGGCTGAAACAGGGTTCAGGGCGAGCGACCTGGGAATGAATTCGCAGGTTGCCAGGTGCAGAGGGGGACTGGGCACAAGGCCTGTCTCTGTGCCAGGTGCTGCATTTAAATAAATAAATAAGAAGAAGAAAGCAAAATAATATCCCTCCAGACCTCATTCCTCACCCCCTCTGCCCAATCCATGCCGATCTATGTGGACTCTTACCCCACACCCATTCTCCATGGCTCCACACACCTTGCCAACTTAATGCCCATGTACCTACCCCCATTGTCCCCATAACCCTATGCCAACTTAGTGCTAACTCATGCCAACCCATGCCACCACTGTCCAGCTGTCCTGGATATGTCCAACTGCCCAGGAGCTGTCTAGCTGTCCAGATGTCCAGGAAATATCCAGTTGTCCAGGAAATACCCTCTTACCCTTTTTCCCTTACCCTCTCCATGTCAACTCACCCAGTATCCTTGGATAATTCCTTGACAGCTTTGACACTTCCTGGATAGTGTTGACAGGCTTGACAGCTTTGACACTTCCTGGATAGTACTGACAGATTCGACAGCTAGACAGCTCCTTAATATTTGCTGGACAGCTGGAAATTTCCTGGACAACAGGACATTTCCTTGACAGCTGGACATCTGCTGGACAGCTGGACATCTGCTGGACAGCTGGACATATCCAGGACAGCTGGGCAGTTACTAGATAGCTCAACCCTCTACCTGGACAGCTGACACTTCTTTTACAGCCTAGCAGTTCCAATGAGTTTGTGCATAAAAAGTGCACGCTCATGTTCACTTTTAACAATCCTAAAGGGTGCCTCACCTTTCCCAAAGGTGTCTCAGAACCCTCTCCAAAGGGTTCACCAAGTTCAGACCTCCTCTTACCTGCTGTAATCTGCACACTCCAGATTCCACAAGCTTGTTCTTCCAAAATCTCACTTCAGTGGAGACAGCTGGTGATTTAAATGGCCAGTTGCCTTTGTGATTCATGCACCTGACTCCAGTACCACCACCCACCAGCAACCCCCCTGCCCCCCCCCCGAAGATGGGAAATGCTGGGCTCGGGGGCGAGGTTTAGAAATTTTGGCCGTTCCCGGAATTTTCATCACGACAGGAGGCTTTGTCATGGTGAAAATGCAGGCCGAAGACTCTTTAATTTGTGCGACTTTATATTTATCTAGGATAAAATGTTACTATGATTTGCAGAAAAGCTTCAAGTTTCCCTGCATGCACTGTCAGTCCCTGGGCACATCAGCTATGTGATACATTGTTCAGTTACATGAGGCCTTTTTCAGCATTTCCCCAAAGTTAACAACGTTTGGAGCAGCGACCTTCAATAGGCTGAAGACTCTTTCCTTGTGCCTAGATTTTATGGCAAATATCATGTCAAGTGATGCTATCTAGCTCAGAGGGAAGGGATGTCAGTTTAGCAGAGGGGCCAAACTGAGAACAAGGAGTAAAAGACTGCTGTCCAACTGCTGGTGATGGAAATGTTGGTTTTCAATCCCCTCCTGTGTCAAAAGGTGATCAAGAATCAAGAGGCCCCTATATTATGTGGGAGGAACCCAGTCTACGCTAACATTCGGCCCTGAAAGGCAAACTGAAACTTAAATACTTACTGTTATTCCACTAAGGAGCTAGGGCTTCCAAAACTACTTTCAGACTTAGGCCATCCTCACTGGCCCCCAAGGGATGATACTGTGACACAACTGTTCTTTGGAACTGCTATAGTCATGGGTGGTTGATGCCAAAATGAAGGCACCTTAGCAGTGATGCAATATGTTGTTTATTCTATAACCACGCCTTTTAGATCAGATCATTAAAGGATTAAAGGATCTGTAGCAGATTACCATGAGTGTTCAGACAATGACATCATTTTTACTCATGAAAGTACAAGCCTACTCAGATCCCATTTTGGTAACGAGACTGATCTGGATGGAATTGTTTCTCCATTCTGCAGTGATTGGTTTTGTGGTTCCTTTGTGTTTCTGTTCAAAAAGACAACTCCAACAACAAGCACACATTCATCTCATTCCCTATGAAGGTCACTATGTACTCTTGGCCCTCCCCCTGGCCCCTACTCTCATTCTCTCTTAAGATGATGAAACTACAGGGTCTTGGGCTCTAGGATCGCCAACCTGCAAGTCTTATCACACAATCTCCTGTCTCTAATTGTCCTGCCTGCCTGCCACCACCCCCCCCCACCATCCCAAACCACCACCACACTCCTGCCATCGGTTATCCAACACGTCCATCCACACCAAACAGGCTCTCAATTATCCAATTGAAAGGCTTGCATTTATATAGCAGGCTTCATGACCATCGGACATCTCAAAGCACTTTAGAGCCAATCTAGTGCTTTTTGAAGTGTAGGCACTGTTGCAATGTAGGAAATGTGGCAGCCAATTTGCACACAGTAAGCTCCCACAAACAGCAATAGTCAGATAACCTGTTTTTTGAGATGTTGACTGAAGGATGAATATTGGCCAGGGCACCAGGAATAACTCCCCTCCTTCCCTTCAAAATAGTGCCAGGGATCTTTTGCATCCAACCGAGCAAACGGATGGGACTTCAGTTTAACATCTCATCTCACCTCCAACCGTGCAGCACTCCCTCAGTACTGTACTGCAGTGGTGGAGTGTCAGCCTTGATGCTCAAGCCTTGGTGTGGGGACATGAACCCAGAACCTTGTGAGTCAGAGGTAAGCATGCTATCGACTGAGCCACAGCTGACACACAGTTGAATGGATGATGCTCGGGTGCCTCTTTAACCTGCTTCCCATATTTTTATGACTAATAAATGCTTAAAGAATATACAACAACACCATGTTTTCTAATACCTTTATGACTTTTCTCCTCCCCAGGTTTCCCGTAGCACTGATTAATTCCTGGCAAAGCCAGAACAAGTCTGGGAGGTTGATAACCCCTATGTGGCTCCCTCAGTTCTCCCCTTCCTCCTGAAATGTTACAATCCGTGCTTGGCATCATCTCATCAAAACTTCTTGCTTTACCTCAGCTTCCTTCCTATTGTTTGGAACTTTACGGATGTCCTGATATCTAGTTTCTCAATACAACAAATCTCAGTGTGCAAGCCAATGTCATCACTGCATTGGAATGATAACCATGCTGCAAAGTGGGAGGAACATACAGAGTTGGCTCCGTCATTTTCTGAAGACAAGCTTTTTCAGATCCTTGGACATGAAATTCAGGCCACCCACCTTTCGGCAAGCCATACTCTTTACCATTTTATGGTGCAGGGCCAATGAATCATCTTATTTACACTTCAGCTTAACAAATAACACGCAGTAAATCTCTCTGACCGTGGTTCCAAACAAAACACTGTCAGGAATTAGAGACAGTTTTAAGTAATTTACGGGTCTAGTTTCATTCAGAGTTTTTCTCTGTGAGGTGGAGCCGGCAAGTTTGAGGCCCTGTTTATACACCTGCATTTTTAATGAGGTTTTATGACTGATGAAGTGAAGAGCTGTGTTACCCAGGGGGTTAGTAGTTTAGGGAAGTTAAACAAACACAAGGTAGGAAAAAACTGTGCTCTGGCCTAGCAACAGGGGTCCAGAAAGAGAGAGAGACCCACAAAGAGACAGGGAGAAACAGAAAGCAGTTTTAGTTTAGGTGGTAAGTGGATGCCCCATGGCAAAGACAGAAACATCTCAGAACAAAGAAGAAAGGTCCCAAAACCAGGGAGTGGGACAGAGAAGGGGTCCCAAAATGTCCTTCTGATCAAAGGAAAAGAACAGGTATCTGGAAAAGGTCCTGTTAAGTGAAGTTAAGAGCGAGGACCAGAGGAAAAGGCTCCAAGTTAAAAGCCAGAGCTGCAGGGAGCACACTTGGAACAAAGTGGGCTTGTGAGAAGCCAAAAGACCCAAGGAGACAGCCAAAGGTTGGTGACTCCTTACTACGGGTCCTGTGAAGCAGTGGTGTTCTGTTGACACAGCTGAGTACCTGAGAGAGTACGTAGAAGGCAAAGCTTAAATGCATGTGCGATCAGGAGGGGAACATCAGAAGGAGAGATAGAAACCCGAGAGGTGGATACTTGTTGAAGACGCCGGAGAGAAAGTGCCATTTGGAAGATTATTCCAAAGCGAGTTCTTCAAGAGTGGAGATTGGAAACTCTTGTGTGAAAGACAGAGGGTGGAATCGTCCCACTCTTGTACTAAGTGTGGTAGTGTGTGGGATAAAGGACGTTTTACTCATCGAATGCAATGGCGGCTTTTCACACCATGTCATCCCATTCCTGCCTCATTAATTATGCAGCCACAGGAAACACAGCGTCTCGCTAGCGGCCAGCCTCCGATTTACCCACCACTCCGTTACCTCACCACTTCCTCACAGAGGGTGCCAAATTTTAAACTGCAGATGCACGCACACTTCTCAATGCTTGCAGCCCAGGAGGGCACTGGTGAAGACATGGCCCCAAAATCTAAGAAGAGTGCAGCCCCGATTTGGTGACGCATCTCTGGGACGCCTTCTGGACACCGTAGAGACCCGCCATGATGTCCTCTACCCCTGCTTTGGCTGCAGGAGGCCCTTTAGTCTCACCACTCCAGTTTGGGAGGTGGTGGCAGAGGTGGTCAGTGCCAACACTGCCCACAAGAGGTCGACCATCCAGTGCGGAAAAGAGATGAATGATCTCATCCGTGCTGGCAGGATAAGTCAACCATCTCATCACTGTAAACTCACACACTCACAAGCCCATCACACATTCACTGGCATCTCACTCTCTCAAAGGACATCACCACTCACTCTCTCACACAAACCCTCACATCTCAATCTGGCCTCATCTCCTCTGGAGACTGCCTCCTCAGCCCTCACCATCTTGAGGCCACTTGCATAGATCAACTTGTGCTCTGACACACACCCTTGGATGCTCCCCTTCCCCCAATACAGCCCTTGCCCTGCAGCCTCTTCCCTTGCCTGAGGCTACTTCACCCTCTTCCCCAAGCAAACCCTAGTCCTGCAGCTGTCAAAAAGCCACCCCTGCCTCATGGCTAGTCTGGTAGGTAGAGACCTGCCCGTGAGCCCCCCTAAACGTGATGTGACGCTGCCCTCAAAGCCTGGCGCTGATGACTGCGAGTGCTGCCCGAAGCAAGTTAGGCAAACCAACCTCGAAGTCCCGAGCGAAATGCAGCTCATCAGGTGCATATCGCTTATGTACAGTTGTGAAACACGCCGGTGTGCCTGGATGATCCAGTGTGGGTGGATGATTCTGGCAAGCAGGGCTTATAGTTAGATGTAAATATATTAAAATGATGTTCCCAGCAGTGGGAAATGCCAGTGATGGCAGGAGCGGACAATCACAAACTGGTTTCACGACAGCGTAAAACCGATTTTTGGGCTTCTCACCATATTGTCTGTTCACACCTACCATGATGCCCAATGTCAATGGGGGTGGAAAATTCCGGCCAGAGTTTCCGTGAGCCCAGTTGGCTCACAGTGGGACAAGCATCTGGGGTGTTGATGAGAGATCCATAGCATCTGTTTGGGTGGCTTTTGTCATTTGATCTTGGAATGTGGTGTGTCCGAGCACAGATCGCCTATTGGTTTACATGGACTGTATACTTACCGTGATCATTAGAGTATAAGATAGATTTTGTAATTCATGTTATCCTTATGAATCTGTATGTATCTGTTAAGGTATGGTTGTGGGTGAGGGAGTATTGTAATCTGTGTCTTGTTTAATAAATGTTTTATTCTTTTGCTAAAAGTTCATCAGTTGACTCCTGTGACTTTGTTCAGTAGCCACCCTCCACATTTCTAATCAAAAAATAAAAGTTAGGATCTATCAAGCTAGGTTCCACCCAGAAATCTGACTTGTCTAGTAGTAACATCAGCTGGGATTATAACAATACTGACTGCCATACGTGTTGCCATGCAAAGAATATATTTAAAAATATCCCTTTGCAGCAGCCCAAGGCCCCAGTATGTATCTGCGTATGATTTCTAACACACTCTGCTTTCTCTTCTAGAATTCCTTTCAAGTAGGAAATACCGACTCATTGCATCCCTTTCCCCTTCCTGCAACAAACCCCTCATATGTTGATTCACACTCAACCCAGGAGTTCCATAATTCTGCACTTGGAAGGTTTATAGTAGAGGGCACAAGATATTGGATATGATCTATCAGAGGCTGCTCTACTCAGCAATGGGTGTGAATGAGTTGGTTACAGGTAGCTGCTGATAGAATTAGATAAACTTGATCTGCAAGTTGGAAAAAAAGGATCTATGATCTTTTAACTAATGCGTAGGTAAAGTGACGCAAGTCATGTTAAATCTATGGGTAGAACTGAACAATGCTCAGCCACAGAGGAATGGATATTAAGCATCCCTGAATCAGGAAACATGCAAAACTGTAAATTTCCCTGGTAAGCACATGCTGATCAACTAATAAAATACAACGTCCCCTTCCGAAAATGAAGACAATATAATATTGCTAAAAAAGAGACAGGCTGTCGAAGCTTTTTGTCTTGCACTCATCAGGACAAATGCAAGAATGCCGAATTTCAAAGTAAGCATCAATTTATACTGCATGAGAAAAGGCTGCTGTTTGGTTGGCAAGTCCACCCTGATTGGTTGGGGCACTGCTATGGAGAATACACCAGTGAATTACTGTCCCCCACACTTTTGTTTAATTAAAAATAGTGCAATATCTGGACATATTCCTTTCACCCACGAGAATGGGTCCCTGCCGAAGAATATATGTAGCTTTTAGCGTACATGTGAGCCACGTTGTGAGCCCGACTGATAGTCTTTAATTGGTTGTTAGTGTAAAGCTTAGCGCACTCAGGATTGTTTAGCAAGTGTTGTCCAATTGTAGAATCTCATCTGACGTTAAGACATTATGTTCTGAGTTTTGCTAGCACGAGTTGGTTGAGGAGAATCAGTACTCTGCCCATTGTGAACAGCTGAGGGACGTGATGTATGATATGATCTGCCATTGTTGGGACGTACAGCCTACATACCTGGCATCGTACCAGCACTGAAATTCATATACCACATTCATGTGATAGGCAGAACTTCTTTTTGGCTTGATGGCAGTATCCTGTTAGTGGAGAATACCACTCGTGTTGCTACTGCATAGTAGTAGCATGAAACAGCTAGCTTCACCTGTTGCTCAAATACCGTACCCTTCCAGTGTAATCTGAGGTAGACTGGAAACTTTTCAGGTCTGCAAATGGTTATAAATACACAGCGAACAATGATCTGATCGGGATAGCCATTATCCCACAGGATAGAAGAGAAAATGGGCCAGCACTATAGGATAAGCAGCCAAAATTGAATTTCATAAACTTCAGAATTTCACTCCCTCAATGGTTACTTGTACCTCTCTCCGGCTATATTATCAATCCATGGAGTGTACAATGGGTTAAGTACGATATTTCAACAGCAGAAAAGTCAATACCATCTTCCCATCCTCAGCAGATGTAATCATAGAGAATCACAGAGTGAGGTTGATCTGCACTTTGTGCTATAGTGTGTAACGGGTGATGGTGAGTCAGAAGGCCACTTTACATCTCTTCCCATTTATATTCAAAAGCAGACAAAAAAAAATTCAGGAGAAGTGTAAATCACGGTGCTGATTTGCTATCACCTGTTGTACATAATCGCACAAAGTCAAGGTCTACCCTGATGTGTTCACATTTTCTGCTCTTATGAAACTCAAAGCCCGAAGCCAGTCATGAACTCAGTCATCTGACAACTTGAATGCAAGCCCACTCAAACATGAAGTCGTTCTCCCATTGCCTCAGTCAGGCCTGGGCAACAGAACAAGTTGTCCCTTCTCTTGAAGGCTGATCATGTGGGTTTTAGACCAAAATAACAGCATGTGTCTGTAGCACTTCCCAGTGGCGACAATGCCAGCTTGTTCTGCAACCATAGCACGAATAAGCACAGACTAAATTCGACTCAAAATGCAAGTAGTTATAATCTGCCAATTTCCCACCCACCGGCCCATTCCAAAACAACACATAGAAACTCACACCCAGGGTAGTGTTTCAGCAAGTCAGCACAAGGCTACTGAAGATTTAGGTGCTGATGGTTGAAGAGAGAGAGAAGGGAACATGTGAGATATCAAACACAAGTTTGTAGGGCACACGACTGAAGATCTGAGAGAGAGGGGCTGGGAAAATTGCTTTAACGCTGTTCATTTCTAATATCTTCCAGTTCTGACGAAAGGTCCATCGCCCTGAAACATTTATTGCGTTCCTCTCTCCACAGACGCTGCCCAATCTGCCGAGTGTGCATTTTCTGTTTTTACTTTAGGGTGGAAAACTCTCTTCCACTTGCAACCACACTGCACCCGAGAGATGAACACCTTTTGTCTCTGAGGGAAGAAAACCTGGTCTTTACCCAGTCTGCCCTATACATGATTCCAGTTCCAAACCGACATAGGGCAGTCAGCTATCAAATGGCCTACTTTGCTACTCAGTTGTATCAAATGGGAAACTCGGGTTGGACAATAAATGTCAGCTTTGTCTGAAATGCCCATACCCCGAGAATAAATGTTCAAAATAAGCTCCCAATTGTTGTGTGTTTGACTTAAGAAATAATGGCTAGATCTACAGATCCAGGAATGAAAAAGAAGTCATTTACATCAATACAAATGTTCACAGACTAAGAGGAGCAGATCTCCAGCATTCCCTGTATTTGCTGATGGGCCTAGATCTTAAATACAGAAAGGCAGCAACTCAAGACAAATGTGGATGTAGAGTATTAAAAGCGCAAAATGGGTAAAAGGGTGAACACGTGGAACAAAATCATCGTATTCCAGTTATTCAGATATCAAAACAGGAGGATTGCAACTGACAAACATCTCCACTGTTGTTACAAACTTTAACCCAATAGGTTTGCAGTTCTGCACTTTGCACTTTTATTTCCTTCAGACACTACAGGATAGAACAGTGCGGATGCTGCTGTTGTAAAGGGTTACTCTCAACACTCCAGAGAGGGAGCAGAGTGCAGCCATTATAATTCAGAACGAATGACACCATTAGCAGCAGGGACCCAGCCTTAATGGTGCAATCTCCCAGAGTAGTGCGGCAGAGTCACAGGCCCCGATATTTAAAGGGAGATGTGAGGGGTGGGGGCAATGCTCAGGGGATTCATTCAATTTCTTCTTCCACTTCCTGCCCAGCAGCCGGCCAAATGGACAGACTGTCAGGTGGGACAGTCAGAGGCAGCAGCCTTGGAGAACGTGTGAACTTGGGCGCTTACTCCACCATGACATGCAAGCCGTGATCCTCACCAACAGAACCAGCGCAGACCCGATCTCAGTGAAGACTGGGGTCACAGAAGACTGGGGTCACAGAAGACTGGGGTCACAGAAGACTGGGGTCATGAAAGGCTGTGTCATTGCACCAACGTTCATCCTCACTACAATACTGTGCCTCATCTCCAGCAAGTTACCCACAGGCATTGGGACAATTTACAGAACAGATGGGAAATGCCACCTTCAATTCAAAACCAAAATCACCCCAGCCTTAGCCATTGAGCTCCAGCATGTGTGCGCTCACTCAGAAACTGAGCTCCAGGTCATTGTCAACTCCTTCTCTGAAGCATATGAGAAAATGGGACTTTCACTAAACATCCAGAAAACTAAAGTCCTCTTTGAACCAGCTCTCACAGTACATTGATTAAGACCACTTTCCATATCTTGGGAGCCTCCTCTTGATGAAGGCAGACATAGATGACAAAATTCACCATTGCCTCCAATGTGCCAGCTCAGCCTTCGACTGACTGGGGGAAAGAGTATTCGATGACCAGGATGTCAAAACCAAGTTTACCGGGCAGCAGTGATCCCCGCATTCCTATATGCTTCAGGGACTTGGACAACCTACAGCACGCACCTCAAAGCACTGGAGAAGTATCACCAGCAATGCCTTCACAAGATCTTCCAAATTCAGTGGCAAGAAAGGCAGTCCAACAGCAACCTCCACTCCCAAGTCAACATGTCCAGCATCGAGGCGCAATTCACTCAAAACCAGCTCCGCTAGGCAGGACATGTCATTTGTATGCCTGACACCAGACTTGGGAAGCTATTGCTTACTTGTAACTTAATTGTAGCAGGGAACCCAGAGGAGTACAGCGGAAATGGTTTAGGGATGCCCTCAAAGGATCCCTGATGTGGTCAAGCATTCCCCCCAAACCACACCCCCCTCCCTCCCCAAACTCTTGGGAGTTCCTGGCTTGTAACCAACTAAAACAGAGAAACTTCAAATGGGAAGGGACTGAACACACAGAGTGACTTCATCAGGAACATGCAGAGGTGAAGTAAAGGCATTGGAGAGAGTGCACAAACCTCCGAACGAATCATCTAGCTGACCATCCAAGCATCACTTGCCCACACGTGGCAGAATCTGCAGATCACGCGTTGGACTTATCAGCCATCTCAGAACCCATCAAACCAGAATAGAAGCAAGTCACCCTCGAACCCGAGGGCAGCCTAAGAAGAATTATGACAAATCTGAAGGCGGTTGCAAGTACGCTGGTCAAGTAGTGAACAGCTACCTAACTGCTGTAAGTGCTACACTCTAAGCCAATTGACCGCCACATGAGATTTGGAAATGACAACGGCAAAACCTGCTCAGTTGATCCTAAAAGCCTTCGTCCCTATTCTGTGGCCTTGTGTCAATATTGGGAGAGCTGTTCCACAAGCCAGTCAACCAACAGCCTGACACAGTCATACTCACAAACGCATACTTACAGCCAATGCCCCGGGCTCCTCCATCACCAACACAAGCAAAATACTGAAGGTGCTGGAACTCTGAAACAAAAACAGAAAATGTTGGAAACGTTCCGCAGGTCCGGCAGCATCTGTGGAGAGAGAAACAGAGTTCACATCTCAGGCCAAGTGTTGAGGAAGGGTCATTGACCTAAAACATTAACTCTGTTTCTAGCTCTGCAGATGCTGCCAGACTTGCTGAGTCTCTACAGCATTTTCTGTCTTTATTCCTCCGTCATCAACCCTCTCCCCAATGATCTTTCTCTCTCTCTCACACACCCCAACAGGCTTCCTGCCCAAAAAGCTTCCAGCCTGTCAATCAGGCTGCCTGTGGGTGGGAACACTGCTTAAAATGGGCCTTGCAGTTAAATTGTTCAGCAAGTTCAGGCAGCCCCTTCTTCTGGGATTCCCCAACCGATACAGAACTCGCCTCCAGGCCCAAACGTCACATCAATTTACATAGAATAGAGAGCACAGAAACAGACCGTTTAGCCACACTGGTCCATGCCAGTACTTAACACCCCACACCAGCCTCCTCCTACTCTATCTAACCCTATCAACATAAATTTCTATTCTTTTCTTTCCTCAAGCATTTACCAGCTGTACCCTAAATACATCAATGCTGTTCATTTCAACTAATCCTCACGGTAGCGAGTTCCACATTCTAGCCACTCACTGGTAAAGATACTTCTCCTGAATCTCCTACCGGATTTATTGGTGAATGTCTTACAATTTTGGTCTCTCCCACAATTGGAAACATCTCTATTTCTACCCTATTAAACTGTTTGGAATCCTAAAGGCCTCTTGGCCCTTGTGGAGGCCTTGTGATGTAGCGGTAGAGGTGCAGCGATAATCAGCCTGGGAATCCTTCCACCACCTCCTTACTCCCCAAAGTGGAAAAACATATGTGAAGGTTTGCTTAAAACAAAAGCTTAGCCTCCTCTTTTCTAGAGAAAAGAGCTCCAGCCCATTCAATCTTTCCTGATAGGACAGCTCTTTCAAAGAGGTACTGATACAATGGGCTGAATGTTCCCCTTCTGTGCTGTATCATTGGTTCTCTGACTCTAAGTATAGACATCACCCTGTTTCACCTTCTCCTTTGCCTCCATATAACATGGACACCAGCACAACACAGCACTTCAAAAAGGTGGTGTCTCCAAGTATTTTCTCCTGGTCCTTCTCTGCTGTGATGCTGGGATTTTTAAACACTGCACTGCAGCACAGCAAACCGTGAGGCAGTGAAGGCTACACAAACCATCTTGCCAGATTCTTGTCCTAGTAACAAGTCTGACAGTAGCAAAATAAAAGCAAAATACCGCAGATGCTGGAAATCTGAAATAAGAACAGAAAATGCTGGAAAAACTCAGCAGGTCTGTCAACCACTGTGGAGAGAGAAACAGAGATAACGTTTCGAGTCCGTATGACCCTGGCTCTAAGGGTCTGAAGAAGAGTCGTATGGACTCGAAATGTTAACTCTGTTCTTCTCTCTTCAGAGATACTGTCAGACATGCTGAGTTTTCCAGCATTTTCTGTTTTTATTTCTGATAATAGCAAACTTTAGAGGTTTGGAGACAGCCCTGCACCTGATAAACTTCAATATTTCACATCGAAATGTAGGTCAAGAATTAACTTTGCCTCTTTTGTTTTAAAATAGGTCCTGTATAAAGATTCTGTCTGATTCCTTTTAAAAAGGACGTTATTGACCACTCCAAGAGCACAGGGTCTAGAAAAACAACTTGCAAGCATTTGAGACTCTCCAGCAGCTCAGCTGCAATTTCCTGTCTTAAAGTAAAGCTTGTTAGGTTTTATTTATTCTTTCATGGGGTGTGGGCGTCACTGCCAAGGCCAGCATTTGTTGCCCATCCCTAATGCCTTGAATTGAGTGACTTGCTAGGCCCCTTCAGTTAAGAGTCAACCACATTGCTATCTAGAGTCATATTTAGGCCAGATCAGGTAAGGAATGGACATTAGCAAACCAGAGGGGGTTTTACAATAATCCACGATAGTTTCATGTCACCATTACAAAGACTAGTTTTTAAATCCATATTTTATTAAATGAATTTAACTTCCATCAGCCACCATGGCAGGATTTGAACCCATGCCCCCAGTGTATCACCTAGGCCTCTGGATTACTAACTCAGTGACATTAACACTTACACCACACCTGCCCTTAGAGATAGGGGCTCCCCTTGATCAATGAGTTATTGGGCATCCGGAAGGAGGGGCAGTTCCACACAAACTCTGTCATTGGAATGGTGTTGGCACATATGGCAATTCAAAGGGTTTGAACTCGGTTGGTGAAAGCAGTCAACCGAATGGCAGCACTGACCACAGAAGCAGGAAAAACCCAGAATTATAAACATGAGACCAAAGTTCCAGCCTTCATGCAACCTCCCTAATAACTGTGCCCACCTGGTGTCTGTTGTGGCTCAATGGACAGCACTCTGACCTCTGAACCTGTAGCTTGTGGGTTCACATCCCACTCCACAGGATGAAGTTCATACTCTAACCTAACACTCTAATGCAGAACAGAGGGTGTATTGCACTGTGAGTGATGCTGTCTTTTGGATGAAGCCATCGGCCCTCTCAGGTGGATGTCAAAGATTCTATGACAATATTTCGAAGAAGAACAGGGGAGCATTTCCTGGTGTCCTGGCCAATATTTATCGCTCAACTAACATCACAAAAATACAGATTGTATATTTGTAAATTGGCCTCTGTGTTTTCCCTACATTACAATAGTGACTATACTTCAAAGCATTCCATTTGTTGTGTCATCCTAAAAGGTGTGATAAAGTGCCACAGGGTCTTTTACAACCGGATGAGAGGCCTGTTGAACATCTCAACCAAACAACAGCATCACAGACCCTAGTGCTGTGCGAGAGTTTCAACCCAAACCTAATCCCTAGAGTGAACCCACAACCTTGTGACTTAGAGAAGAGAGTGCTAGCACTGAGCTGTCAGACACAAAGGCTAAGAACGCTCATTACTGGCTTAATGATAAACCAATTGATCATTTGGTGTTTTGAAGAAATTACCTTATTTCTGAGGATCTTTTTCACAATAACTGTTGTCAAGATACAACGAATCATCAGGACACCGTACGTGACTGGAGACCCACAAAGATCTGGAGCTCTCCTTAACAATGTGTAGGGAGCGTCAGGATCAAAGGGATTGACAAAGATTACACCTCTTCGCAGAAGGAAAATGGAGTGATTGTGTTTATTTCTACACATCCACTGCCAAGAAACATTACGTGTTTCAGACTTGGTCAAACACATCGGGGGGAATTTTATGAAACCCACGAGGATGGGAAGCATGGCCTACTTAATTAGGCAGGATGCAATATTTCGAATTCCCGACAGTTGGCTGAGATGCAGCGATAAAGTAAGCGGCATGCTTGTGGCATGTTGAACATTACGCTGGCCGACAGTAGCTCATACGTGTAATACATTTGCATGCCATGAATATTCAATAAAAAGATGAAGTCAGTGATGTATGCGATTCTTGCGTCAACCAGTTCAAGATCATTTAAAGGTGGCAAGCACCTGTCAGCTGTCTGCAGTTATGTGCAAGTTTAGCAGTTTTCCTAATTTAATTCTATGGCACAAGGGAGTGGAGCAGGAAATGGCAGCTCGCATGGAGGCTCAGGACCAATAATGGTGAATCAGTGGTGAAGGGGGTTGTGGAGTGGGGTCAAGGGCATGGAGGAGTGAAGAGGGAAGGGTCTGGTGTCCTGGTTGTGGTGGGGTAGTGGGGACAGTCAGTCAAGGTATGAAAACGAAGGGCCGTGCCAGTACTGTCCAAATGCGTGACCTTCTCAGAATGTCGGCTGGCAGAGTCCTCACATGGGTTTAAAGTTCACCTACAACATTCCAATTACTCCTGCTGAGATTGTTCTCAGACAATACCCTTTGCAATGCACAGAAGGGAATCCTGCAAGTTTAGCCATGTCCTACAGAGTGGTCAGTACAACACTGGGCACTAATATGAACATTCAATAAAAAGTGAACAAAAAAACACAACATTGCTTCTTCCACAATAAAGGAAATGTCCCCAACACCCCTGTCACCATCCACATGTGGCAGCCATGAGATGTGCCAGCACATTGAGCTCTCTGACTAAGCTAGTCTCAACAATAAGGATGGTGCACACATGAATAAAGTGAACCAACGTAACATGAAAAACTTACAAGTGAAATTTAATTTTAAGAAACACCCGTCACTTTTGTGCTCTCGAGTCTTATTTTAGTTAATGACAATGTCATTTGGTAGTACAGAACTTGAGTATTGCTGAAAAATACAGCATACACCAGCGCATTCTCCATGGCAACACCTCTAACAATCACAGTCTGGAACAACTAATCAGCACTCTCTTCTCGTACAGTTTAAATTGTTGTTCCCTTTACATTTGGTATTCTTGTGAATTGTCCTGATGAGTGCAAGACGAAAAGCTTCAACAAAAAAGAGCTCTTTTTTCAGCAATAATAGCAATATGGTCAGGCAGGAAAGTTGTGTCGTGCTGCAGGGCCTCCCTGTTCGACAAGGAGTCTCATTAACAGGACGCTTGTAGATGCAGCTTTGACAACTGACGATGGGTTTCACCAATGGAACGTTTCCCCATCCGCTGAATCGAATGTGTTTTCCATGCACACTGCTGGCACTTAGAATTTTAATTATAATTATAACTTATAAATTATCAATTATAATCATGTGGGAAAAGGCAAAAAGAGAGAAAGAGGCAGTGACACATAGTTCTGGTTACGGCATCAGGAATGGCATGGCATTGACAAAATCACAGCCAATAAATGGATTACGTTACAACAATATTTGGTGTTGAATTCGAAGGTTCCTGGAGCAGTTCAGAAGGCAGGTTAGAAGGCAAGTGGCGAAGCAGTATTCAGGGCTTACTTGGCAGACCTGATTCTTGGTTTGATAGAATTAAGAACTCAAGGGCAAGAACTCCCAAGAAGCAGCAATCATCATTCGAGTGCCGCTGCATCTGGAAATTTGCCCAATCCAACGCTGGTCCACACTCCTACCGGGATCTTCTGAACTTGGCTGTCCCAGAAATGGAGAGTGCATCGTCCCTCAGAGAACTCCATCAATCATAGGAGGGGTAGGGGGAAGGCAAGACATTCACTCCCTTTTACAGCACTAACTGCCATTTAAATGTCTAGTCTGAATGTTAGTGACTGAATGGATGAGTGAATGGGTGGATGAATGGGTGGGCTAATGGATGAGTGAATGGGTGGGTTAATGGGTGAGTGAATGGGTGGGTTAATGGGTGGATGAATGGGTGAGTAATTAAGTGGGTGAGGTGGGTAAGTGAGTGAGGTGGGTAAGTAGATAAGCGGGTAGGGGGGAAGTGGGTGAGTGGGTAGTCATATTGGTGGAATATTCGGGTCAGGTTGGGAGGGTTTTTAGCTGGTTGGGAGAGTAGCTGGGTGGTCAGAAGGGTAATCGGGAAAGGCTTAGTTGGGAGGCGTGGTTGGTGGGGCAGGGGGCGGGTGTCAGTGTGAGTGATTGGGGGTTCAGTTGTGTAGTTATCCAGGAGTTAGAATCGACTTTACTCTGTCTAACATTTCCTTGATAACTATCCAGGTAAGTACGTCAGAACTGTCCCAAGTCTCAGAGTTGGAGAGTCCTGGGGAGTAGGAGAATTGTCCATCAGAAGTTGAAACTTCCCAGGCAATTCCCACAGAGGTCTGCATGCAGGGTCCTGATGTGCATCTCAGTCATACATCCAGTCTCTGACGATGCAGAGACTGGAAGATTTGACAGAGTTTCTTTTCTGTTTAGTTTTGTGAAAAGGGTTGAATCCCATTTTCTCCTCTCATCGAGGAAGCAGCGGGACTCCATAATTCATGCGCAGGCTTCAGTCACATGCTTGGAAACTAACTGCAATAGCTGGCATTTTTACAGCGCCTTTAATGTAAAAGCGTTCTCACAGATAACAGCCTGTATCCTAATCGCAAATACAAATGAAATGTGGGTTTTAAAAGGTGAAAACACACATGATAATGTCATTAATTTTAAATAGAATTTACAATACAGAAACTGCCATTTGGCCAAATGTTTATGCTTCTCCTAAGCCTCTTGCCACCCTACTTCATCTAACACTATCAGCAAAACCTCATAATCCTTTCTCCCCCCATCAACTTACTGGGCTTTCAACTACTCCATGTGGTTGTAAGTTCCACATTCTAACCACTTCCTGAATCTTCTCCAGAATTCCTAATGAATTTATTAGTGGCTATCTTAAATTTATAATACTTCGTTTTCCCCACAAGCAGAAACATTTTCTCTAAAGCTACTTCGCAATTTTAAAGACCCCTATTAGGTCACCCCTCTTCTCTTTTCTAGGCTGATCAGCCTTTCCTGGCGGTTAGTATTTTATGAATGTATATTTTGGGATGTAAACAGAGAGCAAAAAGCTCACAGGTATTTCCAAAATTCAATTGTCAGGCTCCCCTGAACTTTCTAAAGGCAGTCCAATGTAGTCATGATTATACGTTCAATAATGAAATGTAACATTTAAACAGCACTGTCACCCAACGTGAAACTGATTCAATTTGATGCAAATTACATAAATATAGCAGGCACACACCCACATAAATATCCAGAGGAATGTTCATAATATACCCTTCTAAATGCCATTCTTACTTTGAACATGATGAAACCTGTTTGCCAGGTATGAATGATGATATAGTCCCGATCACTAACCCGCAACATTACTCAGCTAAATTATGTAATGTGATGTAATTAGTATTGAAATTTAAATCAGAATTAAAACATTTACTCGAAAGCTTGTTCAAAAGAATCAGTTCTGTGGCGGTTAGAGGGAAGTTTCCTTCGAAAACACTTCCTATTTTTAAATAAATAGAATATCAAAGTGCTGTTTAAAAGTCCTTTGGGAACTCAGAGCATGCATTCAGTCCTCGTAGAAACCTACAGCACAGAAGGAGGCCATTCAGCCCAGCTTTCTTGGGCCAGTGCTTTGAAAGAGACTATCTAATTAACCCCAGACCCCTGCTCTTTCAGATATTGAAACAACTGTTCATTCCAGGACACTTTAGCCCCTGTTGTCCTGATGGATGAAAGGGTGTCGGATGTAAAACATCAGCAGGGGAGTGAAACTATTCAAGTAACTCTTTCAAAGCGTGGGCTTAGGCATGATGGGCCTATTGGTCTCCTTTTGTGCTAGAAGGTTCTATGATTTTAATCTCTCCTTACAAAGGCAATCTCACACGAGGAGCTTGTGGGGTGTCTGGAGTGAGAAATTGAAAAACGTTATGTTCATGCAGTAATAGATTGCTTTGAAGTTGGGGCACATGGGTGGGGCTGTACAGAGGAAAGCCACCTCTACGCCTAACCATGTCGTGCCTAATCTTGGCATGCTCAAATGGAAAAATGTTTTATTTTCCGCTATAAACAACCACCAACTGACAAACACATTTTTTAAAAATCACCTGCTTTAAGCTGTGGCCCAGTTGGTAACATTTTTGCTTTTTGTGCTGTAAGGTTCTGGGTTCAAGTCCCACTCCAGGGCTGGAATTTTCCCATCCCACCTGGGCTGGGAATCATCGTGGGCAGGACAGGAAATTTGACGGATCGGCCAAAGGTCTGTCGACTTGGGTGGGGCTGGAAAATCCAGGCCCAGGGCTTAAACATAAAAATCGAGGCTGAGACTCCTGTACAATACCAGGGTGGGGGAGTGCTGTATTGCTGGAGGTACTGTCTTTCAGGCGAGAAATTCAGCTGTGGCCCAAACCGCCCCGTTTAGGCGGATGTAAATGATCTCATGACACTATTTTGAAAAAGAACTAGGGAGTTCTCCACGGTGCCCTGGCTGATATTTATCTCTCAATCAATATCACAAAAACAGATTAAATGGTCATTATCATATTGCCCTTTGTGGGAGTTTGCCGTGTGCAAACTGGCTGTCGCATTCACAACAGTGACTGTGCTTCGCTGGCTGTAAAGCGTTTTGAGATGTCTGGTGTTGGTGTTATATAAGTGCAAATCTTTCTTTCTTTAGAATCTGGGTCACACTTCCTCTTCATTTGGGGTAGTCTTTCTTTGGAGTTTAGATTGAATACAGAATTCAGTGATCCAATAATGCATCCGCGGTGACTCACTGACTGGCTCCTATTATGTGCAGCTGACAACAACACTTTCTTCTCTTGAATAGATTGATAAATCTTTCTAAACACTAGCCAGTGTGACTGATTTGGATTGGTTTTGAAGAAATGCTTCCTCTGGCAGTAAACGAATGATGTCAGTGCTGAGTCATGCTCTACACAGCTGGTTTCCAATATACTTTCATATTTTTGTTCATCTACCAAACAAGAAAGATGTGAATCTCAGTTCTAAGCCTGTGAGCGTTCAGGATTGTAATGACAGGGCAGATTTATGTTGCTGTGTATGAGCTCTGTTGTTCTGCCTCTTCAATAGCAAAGAACATTCACATCTACGCAGCTTAATTAAGGCGAGTAAGAGACAGATAACTGAAGTGGGAGCAGCAAAGAGCTATTTCTCCTGGCTCTGTGTCACTTTGGGCACTAAGTTCTCACCCACAGTTCAAACTTCAGTGGAAGAAAGCAAGCAGGACTTGCATTTATGTAGCACCGTTCACAACTTCAGGATGTCCAAAAGCAATTCATGGCCAATGAAGTGAAGTTGTTGTTGTAATGGAAGCAAGGTAACAGCCAATTTGCACACAGCAAGCTCCCACGAAGAACAATGAGACAAATGACCAAAATAACACTTCTTCATTAAAATGATGTAGGCTAAGGGATAAATATAGATCCAGGACATGTTCTAAAACAGCAAGTCCCCAATAAGCATTGCCACAGAAGACGTGTCAGTGCACACAGACTCACTCTTAGGCACACACACGCTGGCAGACTTACACACACGGAATGAGTCAGTTTAAATAAGGCAAGTGGATTTTAGAATGTGATTTATTGATTGACACAAAACTGTTCCTCTTAAAGGTAGGTGAACACATGAAACAAACATCTGCATTATCTTTAGTGTAGGGTGGAACAGGGCAGCATAATTGTTCAGTTAAGATAAAGGTTTCATTCCAGTGACCTTTCAGTGATTACAACTTAAATTTCTCCGTCAAGTGAGGACACTACTAGTTTGTTGTAGGGTGGCCAAGTTGTGCTATTGGTGATAGAGTTGATCTGCAGACACTTCTTGGGTGGAAACATATTTACAATATACTCAGCAACCACACGGATGCTTTCAACTCCAACTCTATCTCTACACTGTCTGCTGAGGTTGCCCGTGCTACTCTCCTATTGGTTACTACAGATCACGTGATCTTCTTTAACAAGTATTATTCTTAAAGGAAAAAATTACACCCTAAATAAAACCATAATTACTACGTTCCTCCCCCTTTAACACGGCTATACTTATATTTACAAGTACATATTTTTCAAGGCAGCATAATATTTACACTGGGTAAGGAATTTACAGGTTCAGTCTTTCAGATGGTTTCCTGGTACGTGTGGAACGTCCCAGCTCCACAACTTCAGATTCATTGTCAGGTACCCCCTTTTCAGTAGTTGCCTGAACATCAGGTGCTTCAGTGGGCACTTGCAGTTCTGTATCCTTAACTCTTACAGGAGCATCAGACATGTCAGTCCTGGGTTGAGTATCCTCAACAGGAAATGCAGACCTAGTCATGATCTCTGGTGGAACCAAATCTTGGTGATTTGTCTCTCTCTTCCTTAAATGGTCCCCATCTTTATGAATGATCCAGCCTTCCACCTCCACGTGGTAAGATAGAGGTTCAGTCACCGCACTTATTTCACCCGGTAACCACTTTGGTCCTTCCCTGAAGTTTTAAATGTATACCGACTCTCCCACGGGAAATTTCCTCTCATGACTATGCCAGTCAGGTCTAGTTTTCTGGCTTCCCTATGTCCTTTCCACCTTCCCCTCTAAATTTGGCATTATTAAACTCAATCTCGTCCTAAGACAGCGTTTCAACAATAACTCCACAGGTATGAGGGTAGTCTTGTAATGGCAAAGAAAGCGTGCTAGCTTGGTTGCCAAGGAATCGCCAGTTAGCTTTTTCATGCCTGCCTTGAACGTCTGAACCGCCCTTTCAGCCCTTTTGAGGAAGAGTGGTACAGTGCAGTTTTCACATGAATGATACCTATTGAGGCAGATAAGCCGTTGAAACTCAGCACTCGAAATGCCACATCAGTATTGGAACAACTACTTCTAGTAGTCCGCAAATGGCAAAACTTTGATGTAGTTTCTCAATTGTAGTGGCTGATGCTGGTGATTTCACCTCACATATGTCCAACCAGTTTGAATGGGCATCGACAATGAGCAGAAACATTGTTCCCAGGAAAGGTCCAGCACAGTCAATGTGTAACTGCACCCAGGGTCTACCTGGCCACTCCCATGAGTGTAACGGAGCTGTCACTGGCAACTTTTGCAGTTGCTGACATTGCACCCAGTGCTTTACTAAAAACTCTATTTCGCCATCCATCCCAGGCCACCATAGATAGCTGCGTGCTATGGTCTCCATTCAGGAAATTCCTGGATGGGCACTGTGTAGTTCAATTTAAAGTGGCTCCCTTCCCTTTGGAGGAACTATCACTCATGCTCCCCAAAGTAAGATGCCATCCTGGATGGTTATTTCATGCCTTCTGTTGAAGTACGGTTTAATTATGTTAGATATGATCTCCTGTGACCAACCATCTAGCACTTGTTCACGAACTTGAGCTAGGACTGGGTCCCAACTTGTCCAGTCTCTGTTCTGTCGAGAACATACCGGCGAGGAATCTAAGAAATTTAACAGGAAAGCAAGTTCCTGTGGAACTGGGACATGCTCAATATTTTCTTGTAAAGTCAAATGACTAAGGGCCTCAGTGTTTGCGATTTGATTGCCAGGCCTATATACGAAAGTATATTCACATGCTGCCAGAATTACAGCCCACTGTTGTATTCTTGCTGAGGCTATGGGCGATATAGCCTTGTCCTCACTAAACAACAGGCCTTCTTTCTCTATCTGCGAGTATCCCTTTTCTGCTGTGGTGAGTGTTCCTGATACATAACCTATTGGCTGTTCCATGCTGTTATCCATCTGATGTGAGAGCACTGCTCCCACTCCATAGGGAGATGCGTCACATGTCAGCACCAATTCTTTCCTCTGGTCATAATGCACTACCAGATTGGACAAGTGCAACAATTGTTTCACCTTTATGAAAGCTTCTATCTGAGACACCTCCCAAGACCAATGTAGGTCCTTTTTGAGTAGAGAATGCAGTGGGGCCAGCACTGTAAACAAATTGGGTAAGAAACGCCCGTAATAGTTCATAATAATCATTCCTAGGAATGATTTGAGCTCTGAGGCGTTCATTGGTGCAGGAGCCTCCGTTATGTCTCTCACTTTTTCCTCAATCAGGCTACATATATTAAAACAATAAATCAATCACTTCTGTAGACACAGGTATATAGATACACATTGTGCAGAGAAGAATCAAGAACCATCTGTAGTCATCAATACTCAGTAATAAAAACAGAAAGTGCTGGAAAAACCCAGGAGATCTGGCAGCACCTGTGGAGAGAGGAACCGGGTTCCAAAGAAGAGCCACATTGGGCACAAAACGTTATCTCTGTTTCTCTCCCCACAGATGCTGCCAGACCTGCTGAGTTTTTCATACACTTTCTGTTTTTATTTCAGATCTCCAGCATCTGCAGTATTGTGCTTTTATTTCAATATTTGGCAACATCTTCCTGCCCCAGTGGACTGAATCAATAGCATCTCAGCATCAGGCTCTGTTTGTATTCTCAATGAGTATTAATAAGTAGCCATCAGGTTCATACCATAGTTAACTACTGCGTGCTTGAAAAGGTTCTGTCATGACTCTCCTACATCTCTCTTTGGCATTTACTGCATGGGTCAACGATTTAAGACCAGTGAAGAGTATCCTAGCACATTGTCCTGACTGACACTAAGCAACTATCAGCAACGTTTCCAAGGTTTGTGAAAAGAATTACATGAAGCAGTGATGAGGATCATGGCAGAATTCAGGTGGCCATCTAGATAGACTGACGAAAGGGCCAGACCGAACAGATGAAACTGAATGCTGAAAATTGAAACCCACTGGGGAGGAATGAGAAGAGGCAATATACATAATTTGAAAAAGGAGGAGTTCAGGAACAGAAAGTTGATAAGGCTGTTTAAAAAAGAAGATATGGCATTTTTGAAGATCATCAATAGAGGCAGCGAGCACAAAAGCAATTAACGTTGTAGTCAGGTGATCATTTTAGCCACACTCGCCAGGGAAAACCGATCAAAGAAAACTGGCTAGGCCTCAGCTGGGGTTGCCAACTCTCCAGGATTGGCCTGGAGTCTTCAGGAACTTTAGATCAATCTGCAGGACACTGCTGTGTGCCACCCTGGAGACAAGTCATCAGGGCATTAAAATGGATTGGTTTTCTTTCGTCATTTTCTTTGAACATTTTTCTTTACCAGATATAAAAATATTGAAAATGGGAAAAAAAGGTTGTTTGGCTGAGAGACTAAAATCATCCAATTGAGAAGAGAGTCTGGAACAACCTTCAGCCAGAAGTGCGGAGTGGATGATCCATCTCGTCCTCCTCCGGAGGACCCCAGCATCACAGATGCCAGTCTTCAGCCAATTCGATTCACTCCACGTGATATCAAAAATCAGCAGAAGGCACTGGATACTGCAAAGACTATGGGCCCTGACAATATTCTGGCAATAGTACTGAAGACTTGTGCTCCAGAACTTGCTGCACCCTTGGCCAAGCTGTTCCAGTACAGCTCCAACACTAACATCGACCCGACTATGTGGAAAATTGCCCAGATGTGTCCTGTACACAAAAAACAGGACAAATCCAACCTGGCCAATTACCGTCCCATCAGTCTACTCTCGATCATCGGTAAAGTAATGGAAAGGGTTATCAACAGTGCTATCAAGCGGCACTTGCTTAACCATAACCTGCTCACTCCAGCCATTAGTCGGCCAGCATGTCCACCCTTGTGATACACTGCTTTCCTGTGCCAACTGAAAAGCAAAAAAGACTCACTACTCAATTGGATGATTCTAGATAGTCAGCTAAACAGCCTTTTTTCCCCATTTTCAATATTTTTATATCTGGTAAAGAGAAATGGTCAAAGGAAATGAGCTTTTTAATGCCCTGATGACTTGCCTCCAGGGTGGCACACAACAGAGTCCTGCAGATTGATCTTCAGTTCCTGAAGACTCCAGACCAATCCTGGAGGGTTGGCAACCTTAGCTGAGGCCTAACTAGTGTTTACTTTGATCGGTTTTCCCCGGTGAGTGTGGTTAAAATGATTACCTGACTATAACTTAATTGCTTTTGTGCTCGCTGCCTCCATTGATGATCTTCAAGAATGCCATATCTTTTATTTAAACAGTCTTATCAACTTGTCTAGCCACCATCAAAGGTTTATGTATGTGAACCCCTGGTCCTTCTGTTCCTAAACCCCTTTTTCAAATTATTTATATTGCCTCTCCTCATTCCTCCCAACATTTGTCAGCATTGAGTTTGGTTTCTGCCAGGACCACTCAGCTCCTGACCTCATTACAGCCTTGCTTGGACAAAGGAACTCCTGAGGTGAGGTGAGAGTGACAGCCCTTGAAGTCAAGGCAGTATTTGACCAAGTGTGGCATCAAGGAGCCCCAGCAAAACTGGAGTCAATGGGAATCAGGGAAATCTCTCTCCTGGTTGGAGTCATACCTAGCATAAAGGAAAATGTTTGTAGTTGTTGGAGGTCAATCATTTCAGTTGCAGGATATCACTGCAGGAGTTCCTCAGAGTAGTGTCCTAGGCCCAACCATCTTCAGCTGCTTCATCAACGACCTTCCTTCCATCAGAAATACAGAAGTGGGGATGTTCGGTGATGATTGCACAATGTTCAGCAACATGCACGACTCCTCAGATACTGAAGCAGTCCATGTCTAAATGCAGCAAAGGCCTAGACAATATCCAGGCTTGGGCTGACAAGTGGCAAGTAGCATTTGTGCCACACAAGTGCCAGGCAATGACCATCTCCAATAAGAGAGAATCTAACCATTGCCCCTTGACATTCAATAGCATTACTATCGCTGAATCCCCCACTATCAACATCCTGGGGCTACCATTGACCAGAAACTGAACTGGACCAGCCATATAAATACTGTGACTACAAGAGCAGGTCAGGGGCTACGAATTCTGCAGTAAGTAACTCACCTCCTGACTCCCCAAATCCTGTCCACCATCTACAAGGCACAAGTCAGGAGTGTGATGGAACACTCCCCACTTGCCTGCATGAGTGCAGCTCAAAGAACACTCAAGAAGCTCGAGACCATCCAGGACAAAGCCACCCACTTGATTGGTACCACATCCACGAACATTCGCTCCCTCCACCACCGACACACAGTGGCAGCAGTGTGTACCATCTACAAGATGCACTGTAGGAACTCACTGAGGCTCCTTTGATAACACCTTCCAAATCCACGACCGCTACCATCTAGAAGGAAAGGGCAGCAGGCATATGGGAACGCCATCAACTACAAGCTCCCCTCCAAGACACTCACCATCCTGACTTGGAAATACATTGCCGTTCCTTCATTGTTGCTGGGTCAAAATCCTGGAACTCCTGGACTGCAGCGGTTCAAGAAGGCAGCTCACCACCACCTTCTCAAGGGAAATTAGGGATGAGTAATAAATGCTGGCCTAGCCAGCGACGCTAACATTCCATAAATTAATTTTTAAAAATTTGAGGGGAAATTTGCAGGACTATGGGGAAAGGGAAGGGGTATAGGGCTAATTGGATATGCTTTCCAAAAAGCCAGCACAGGCAGGGTGGGCTGAATGGCCTTCTTCTGCAGTGCACGATTCTGTTAAGTGAATATTTAGATATTGTGGATCACAAAATTACTCACATTAGTCAGCAAATTGCGTTTCACCATAAGCGAAAATGAAAGAGATACAAGGGTAGGTTTTCACCTTTGCTGTGTGGGTACTAATAAGAAAATATACAACAGTGACAGCCTCTGGCATTCATTTAAGTTACTTCATAAGCAAATATACCATGGGCCACAGGAAGC
Source organism: Carcharodon carcharias (assembly GCF_017639515.1). Lineage (NCBI taxonomy): Eukaryota > Metazoa > Chordata > Chondrichthyes > Lamniformes > Lamnidae > Carcharodon > Carcharodon carcharias. Next base: position 175,890,989 of record NC_054472.1, read on the forward strand.
ACAAGGTTATAATGTATGAACACTGCTGCTTTGCACAGCACTGAATAGTTTGTTAACCGATCATCAGTCCTGCTACAAGTTTGAAAGTGCATCAATATTGGCTGATTGTTATATACGCTCTACCAGTTCAGTAATTATTACATTCACATCAGTAAAGAAAAATAAATATAATTAACTTTCACAAGCTAATAACATGTATCTCAAATCCTTGTTGTACTATCACACTGTTTGGACTCTGTTATAGAATAGACCTGAACAATCGATTAACTGCATGTTTTTCAATGATATTATCCTTTTTTTCCTTCAATAAATAGTACCTTTCAAAAGAAACAGCTCACAACACACAGTTAAGAAAAAAGGAGCTATAGGTGAATAAAAATGATGGTGTTGATATTTACTGGTCCAGACTGGTCGGAAATTTAGCAAAGTTAGAGTGGCGGAGCTCCTGCTGAACCTAACAGCAAGGCCTCATATAGGGCCACCTCCTCCCCAGCCACCAGCCAAATAGACAGCCACACCGGTGGGCAGGGAAGAGGCCCACCATCAGAAGCGCTGAAGAGAGAGGCCCAAGTTCGGGAGGGTGGCAATCGCATAGGGGAGGAGGCTGGCAGTCGGGATGGCTGGGGAGAGAAGGCTGGAGGTTGGGGTTGAAGGAGGCTGAAGAATTCATTGTGGGAGTCAGGAGAGCAATCCTGCTCCTTGTGGCGTACAAGGGGCAGGGCCTTCCTGGTCCTGCTGGGATGGGATGGCCCTTCAAGCCTGCTCTGCCATTCAATAAGATTGTGGCTAATCTGATTGTGATCTTAACTCCACTTTCTAACCCTTGACTCCATTCAGAATCTCTCCAGCCATGGACAGGTCCCCCCAAACTGAAGGCCCCGGCTTGCCGATGTTTGATGTGGAGGGGCCCGCAAGACCTCCCATCCTCACCGCCCTGTTCCGTACCCCCGCTCCCTCCCACCGACTGGAGACGGTTTTCCCTCCACAGGGGTGGCCTGGCATCTGTGCAAACCGCTAATTTTATTAGATTGAAAACCTCTTCAGGTGCCACCTCAAAATGGCTCATGGTTCCCATCCTGCAGCAACAGTGCCCACCACTCCTGGTTGGGCTGACACCATTCCAAAGCTACAGGCCCTCTGATTGTTCCTGCAGTCTCAGGAAATCTGCTCGGCATTCTTAATTGGGTGGCAGACCCAAAGGCAGCCTCTTAATTGGGCCACTTCCGGGAAGATCTCACAGGCGGGTGCACTGACAGCCAATGGGAGGTTCAAGACCTGGAACTGACCCCAACCCATGAATATTTTTAAGTGCAGAAAATTCTGCCCAAGGAGCCCTCAAAGAGTTATATCACCTTAGCGAGCTTGGGTGAGCTGCTGGGAATCCCACAGCTCATGCCGCCCCCTTTATTTCCTGTTAAATTGATGTCGTGACACCGAAGATGTCAGTGGGCCATCAGCGGTTGCCCCGACCTCTCTTTCTCCTCTTAACTTGCCACATCACTGCCTCCGGGCACACAATTCTGCCTGTGGATGAGTGAGTTGGCTGTGGAAGTGTGGCAGGTGTTGGCAGCTCACATAAACTATTGAAATGAGGCACGAGATCCAATTTCTAGCCAGGCTCAGGCCAGGGCGCTGTCAGTGATGGATCCAAAAATGGGGCATAATCAATTTTCACCCCAATAAGTTACACGAGGAAGGTCCTAGAGTGCAGTGGTAGTGTCCTTACCTCTGGCAAGAAGCCCTGGCTTCGAGTCCCACTCTGGGAATTGATGGTCATGGAAGATGTGTTCATAACTCAACCAAACAGGTTGATTATCAGCCTATAAATCATTTTAATGTGCCTGATGGCAGGTGGTAAGAGTGGGAGAGTTCCCTGGGCAGCCATACTGCAGAAGGCAACAGCAAACTACTGCAGTACTTTGTCGAATATAATCGTGGACCAATCCAATGAAGTCCATGGTCACCAGCACCCTCTTAGGAGGAGTTACAAGATTTTTGTGCAATCTTTCTTTTGAGTTTTAGATAAAAATAATGTGATTCATTTGACTTGTTGTTATTCTCAAAAGAATTTTGTTTTTATCCACTGCCTGGCCCCACCCCACCCCTCCCCCACCACTTTCTAAAAATAACTGTTAGCATCAATGTGGGCCAGCCCTTTTTTGTTCATGGGACTATCTGATCCAAATTATCAACAGATCAGTTTTGACTGAAGAGGCAAGTCTTTGAAATGTCGTGCATGCAAAATTTTGGGCTTTCGGGGATTGTGATCAGAGCTACAGCTATTTTATTTGCAAGTCAAAAGTAATCAAAGCCTCACAAGAATGGAAATAAGTCTGCTGTTCACACTCTTCAAGCTGAACAGCAAAATTGATTACTAACACAATAGGGCGCCTTGTGTGAAATAATTTGTTTCATGTGTTTCACGACCCAGACAATTGATGTCAAACATGCAAGGTTTTCTTGTTTTGTCAGTTCCCCTTCAGTAAATTGTTTTGGCATAGCATTCAGGGAGGTTCTGTATAGCTAAAGTGCCTATGTTTATCACTGTCAAAGGTGCAATTAAAACATTTTGAAAATGGTACCAGTGCTTTGGATCTTATTTTTCATTTTCAAAACTGGTTTTGTTTAAGGGAAGCATGTTGTTGATCTTTTGCTGTGGGTTTAGTTATTTAATTTTTGTGTAATTATAGCTCTTGCAAATAAATTCAAATCAAATCAAATAAATTTGACTATCTGTATTAACCTGAATGATGTAGCCTGGTAGTATCCTTCAGAATCAGCGGGGGCTCATGGTGGTCAACCCAAAGTCAGATCTACCCACTTACCACAGTGCGAAAACAGTAATGGTATCAGATGTTCCATTTTCTACTCTCTCGTCCATATTAGCATCTACCTATGTTTCTGCCATGCAGTGAAAGGGCATCAAGGATTGCTGGACATTAGAGAAAAACTGCAAGTGAGTTTAAAGGCCACCATCTAGACTCTTCCATATTTGCAGAAATTATAGTTATGACTCAATGTTGTCATTTCGCTTGTAGTTTTTGTAGCTGTCAGATAACTTTACATCTGTTTTTGAGGCATTTGATATGCAGCAGCTATTTCTTTTGGCCTATCTCCCCATTTCAGAAAAAGCTTTAGGGCTTTAGCATTGGGGAAGGAGGAGGACAGGCCGCATAGGCATGCGAGACTGGACAGGCAGTATTATGGACAGTCACTCACTGTTAACCCCACACCAGAATATCAAGGCAGCATCATTCCTACCTCCAGTCATCTCAGTTTGCTTGCTCTGTTTTATAATTAATGCTGTCAGTGGGCTCATGAAACCCAACCAGTGAAGGACAGAAAGCCTTGATGTGGTAACTGGATGTATTGTCACTCCCGCCTGTCAATCACCAATCATGTGATGTACTGTGGGGGACTCTGACCAGTGAGAGCCCATAGCGGGGGCAATCTGCAGGGGTGGGGCTTTTGCGATGAGAGATCTAGTCGAGTGTGCAAGTACTGAAAATGTCTCTGTAATAAAGTTTAACTGTTCCTTGACAAAACCAGTCTGCTCCTTGGAGTCATCACACCTGACCTTCTGTTAAGCGGAGACATTACTAACTTTAGCCAATAATCTGCAAAGTGCATCGGTTGTTACAGCAAGAAATTTTTATCTTTTTCCTCGTGAATATCAGTGGCATCATGTTAGGACACTACAATTTAACAGTTAAAAAAGACTTAGATTTGTATAGTGCCTTTCATGACATCGGTACATTCCAACATGCTTTGCAGCCAAAAAGTACTTTTGACTGTTTTAATACAGGAAAAGCGACATCCAATTTTTGTGCAGCAAGCTCCCACAAACAGCAATGAGATAATAATCAGATAATCTGTTTTAATGGTTTCGATTGAGGAATAACTATTGGTCAGGACATTGGGGACGACTCCCCTGCTCTTCTTCAGAAAGTGTGTCATGAGATCTTTTACATCCACAAATTTTGTTTCACTGGCAGAGGGCAGAAGGTTTAACATCTCATTTGAAAGACGCCACCTCCATTAGCGCAGCACTCCCTCAGGAGTCAGTCTGCATTTCAGGATCAAGAGTCTGGTGTGGCACTTAAATCCACCACATTCTCACTCAGAATTGAGAGTGCTACCAACTGACTAGGGTGGCCACTGCTGGAGGCCACTAATACCACACACCATTGTAACGTGTGGAAATATCATCACGTATTAGGGTGGCATTACAGGTGGTGACATCATTGCGCCAGGGGATGACATAATTGTATATGGTGATAACATCATCATGTACAGCAGTGATGTCATTGTGTGAAGGTGACGTTATCGTGAATGGTGATGATGTCATCATGTATGGTAGTGATGTCATCATTTATGGAGATTCATCTTCACAGGGGTGTGAATAATAACGAAAACCAACCTGTTTCTGTGTCTGTCATTCTGAGGCTCCTGCATGTGGGACAAGCTCAAGCCCTGCCAGTGCTTCACTGAGGTAAGTGGACTAAGGCATAAAGTATCAGTATTGGGCAGTGGCCAGATCAGCTAGGAATTGGGTGGTCTGATACAAAACCAGAAACCTGGCCCCCTCTACAGCTGACACAACTGATACCTGCATGAAAATCCTTATTAATGAGCTATCGACTTGGGGGGGGGGGGAGTGAGGACATCCTGCAATATAAGCCAGCTAGGGTCTCATGGATGGTGCTATTGTGCTGCCTGCTGTGTAACGTTGCCTTACAATCAGAGCCTTTGCTTCTCTGCACACGGCAGCTCATGACGTCCCCATTCATGCAGCTTCCAGCCTCTCCAAGAATATCGTCTGCACACCCAATTCTAAATTTCATTGGCAATCCATGTGCCAGTGTAGACTGTCTGATCATAATCTTCCAGGTGTCACAAATGATTGAAGGGCATCAGGTGACTGGCAGCTGTGGTCCAATTGGATCTCTCTCTCTGAATCAGGATGGCCCAATTCTCCGGTACATCGATGATTACTTCGGTGCCGCTTCATGCTCTCGTCGGGACTTGGAAAAATTTATTAATTTTGCTTCCAATCTCCACCCCTCCATCATTTTCACGTGGTCTATCTCTGACACTTCCCTTCCCTTCCTTGACCTCTCTGTCTCAATCTCTGGTGATAGACTGTCCACCAATATCCATTACAAACCCACCGACTCCCACAGCTATCTCGACTACAGCTCCTCACACCCCGCTTCCTGTAAGGACTCCATCCCATTCTCTCAGTTCCTTCGCCTCCGTCGCATCTGTTCCGATGATGCTACATTCAAAAACAGTTCCTCTGACATGTCCTCCTTCTTCCTTAACCGAGGTTTTCCACCCACGGTCGTTGACAGGGCCCTCAACCGTGTCCGGCCCATCTCCCGCGCATCCGCCCTCACGCCTTCTCCTCCCTCCCAGAAACATGATAGGGTCCCCCTTGTCCTCACTTATCACCCCACCAGCCTCCGCATTCAAAGGATCATCCTCCGCCATTTCTGCCAACTCCAGCATTACGCCACCACCAAACACATCTTCTCTTCACCCCCCTTATCGGCATTCCGTAGGGATCGCTCCCTCCGGGACACCCTGGTCCACTCCTCCATCACCCCCTACTCCTCAACCCCCTCCTACGGCACCACCCCATGCCCACGCAAAAGATGCAACACCTGCCCCTTCACTTCCTCTCTCCTCACCGTCCAAGGACCCAAACACTCCTTTCAAGTGAAGCAGCATTTCACTTGCATTTCCCCCAACTTAGTCTACTGCATTCGTTGCTCCCAATGTGGTCTCCTCTACATTGGAGAGACCAAACGTAAACTGGGCGACCGCTTTGCAGAACACCTGCGGTCTGTCCGCAAGAATGACCCAAACCTCCCTGTCGCTTGCCATTTTAACACTCCACCCTGCTCTCTTGCCCACATGTCTGTCCTTGGCTTGCTGCATTGTTCCAGTGAAGCCCAACGCAAACTGGAGGAACAACACCTCATCTTCCGACTAGGGACTTTACAGCCTTCTGGACTGAATATTGAATTCAACAACTTTAGGTCGTGAGCTCCCTCCCCCAACCCCACCCCCTTTTTGTTTCCCCCTTCCTTTTTTTTCCAATAAATTATAAAGATTTTCCTTTTCCCACCTATTTCCATTATAAAAAAAAACCCCCACTAGAGCTATACCTTGAGTGCCCTACCATCCATTCTTAATTAGCACATTCGTTTAGATAATATCACCAACTTTAATTTTAACACCTATGTGTTCTATTGTACTATTGTCGTTGACATCTTTTGATGATCTGCTTCTATCACTGCTTGTTTGTCCTTATAACCACACCCCCCCCCACCTCTCTCTCTCCCTATCTCTCCACCCCCCACACACACACCTTAAACCAGCTTATATTTCAACTCTTTCTTGGACTCGAACTCAAGTTCTGTCGAAGGGTCATGAGGACTCGAAACGTCAACTCTTTTCTTCTCCGCCGATGCTGCCAGACCTGCTGAGTTTTTCCAGGTAATTCTGTTTTTGTTTTAGCCCAATCACATGGCAGCTAAGCCCCAGAACGGACCTGCTCTGGGCTGCAGCTCTTGTGCTGCTACACAGGCAGCCTGGAGCCATAGGGATTTGAGATGCCGGTAGGGGGACCAGCATGTCCTGCTATCCTGAGACCAGTGTCCGATCAGATCATGCACTAGTTCACTACACGTCTCTTAACACTCCTCCCAGTTCTTACTCAGTATCGGATCCCACTTTGCAAAGCATCTGATGCTGTTTTATTCGGTTATATATGCTCTGGCAGATTGTGTCTTTGTGTGATAGCATAAAATGGGTGATAGCCAGTAGGGAGCTCATTTCACATCGCTCTTTGTTTTCATTTCCATTGACTTCAACAGAAAAAAAGAACTGGGACAGATGGAAGACGAGCTGTTGACTCACTATCATCCACACATGGTCTGGAACTACACCACTAGCTAGAGACAGGTTGGTGCTATTATAAATAGCTGAAAGAGCTATCAGCTAATTAGAGTAACACAGAACTAATTTATCCTATCATACCGAGATCTCTCATTTACATCCTACTCCAAATAGGGGTGGCGGGACTGTCTTGTGAAGAGAGATTGGGGAAACTGGGCTTGTATTCTCTGGTGTTTCGAAGAATGAGAGGTGATCTCACTGAAACCTACAAAATACTTAAAGGAATAGACAGCGTAGATGCAGGTAAGATGTTTGGGAAGTCTAGAACCAGGGGACACAAATAAGGGAAAGCCACTTTGGACTGAAATGAGGAGAAATGGCTTTACTCAAAGGGTTGTGAATCTTTGGAATTGTCTACCCCAAAGGGATGTGGAAATTCAGTCACCGAGTATGTTTAAGGTGGAGATGGTAGGTTTCTGATTAACAATAATGTAAAGGGTTATTGGGGATAGTGTGGGGAAAAAGACAATGAAGTATTCAATCAACCGTGATCGTATTGAATGGCAGAGCAGGCTCGACGGGCTGAATGGCCTTCTCCTGTTCCTATTTAAAAGATTTACATTTACATAGTGCCTCTCATGGTCACCAGGCATCTCAAAGCACTTACAGTCAATGAAGTACTTTTGAAATGTGGTCACTGTTGTAATGTAGGAAATGCACCAGCAAATTTCCACAGCAAGCTCCCAAGTCAGCAATGTGATAAAGACCAGGTAATCTGTTTTTGTGATGATGATTGAGGAACAAATATTGGACAGGACATGGGGGATATCTCCCCTTCTTCCAAATCATGCCATGAGATTTTTTACATTAATCCAAGCAGATAGCTGGGGCTTCCATTTAATGTCCCATCCAAAAGACAGTGCTGCAGTGGAGTGTCAGTTTGACCTTTGTGCTCAAGTCCAGGTTGGAATCCTATGACACAGAGGCCAGAGAGCTACCAACTGAGTCCACAGCAAATCTCTACAGGAGACAATTTGCTCAATAACACAATACTTGAAAAGGAGAAACTTGCAGGGCTATGGAGAATGAGTGGAGGAGTGGGAGTTAACTGGATAGCTCTTTCAAAGAGCTGGCACAGACTTGATGGGCAGAGTGGCCTCCTTCTGTGCTGTAAGACTCCATGAAGATGCAATATCTAAGCTCTTAAGCTTGTTCCATGCAGCGCTGCCCTAATCCTTCCCTCGGTAAGATTACATATCGTTAGAAACCAGCCCAGTAAACAAGTCTCCGGTGCCACCAGAACACCGGCCTGACAACCAAACACATGGGCTTGATTTAATGGGGGGGCGATAGGGATTTCGCCTATCAGCTGAAGGGCCGGTGAGAGCCCCACCTCACCTCTTTTAGGGTATTAAATGCCAGTCAGGTACTTAACTGGCGGGCCTTCCCCATGAACAGGACCTCAGGGGCGCAAGTCCCACCCATGAAGAGCTGCCAGCCAATCAGAGGTCGGCAGCTCTATTGAATGGCAGCGTCACCAGAGGGGCGGTGACTGCTGCCAGTGCACACCCACTTGAGGCCTAGTATTGTTGCTGGACCCTAGACACAAATGAGTGCTGGCAGGGAGGGAGGGAGGGAGGGAGGGGGTCGCAAGGTGGGGGTCATGGGGAGAGGGAGGAGGGGGCTGGGGGTCAGCAGCAAGGGCAGGGGGATAGCTCTCAGCGACACCTCCCCCCTTCCCAATGCCGGGTCCCTCAATCAGGCACTGAGTGCCTTTGAACAAGAAACAAACCACCCCCACCCATCCCCCATCCCCCACTACCCTACTCTCCCCCAGGAGTCCACAAGCAACCCTGCACGGGTTTGTTTGTTTGTCATGCTCCACAGCGACAGTGAGATGAGGCCCTCGAGTGGGCACTTTTAAAGGCATCAGTTGACAGCGGGGCAGGAAAGCTGTCCATGGGCCTTCCCGCCGCAGACTTAATTGAGGTGGAGATAGGAAAGCGGCAGGATCGCCACCCTCCCGCCTGTTGAAATGCCCCCGGCCACCAAACTCACCTCGGGAGAGAACACTAAATCCTGCCCCCTACATCTGTATGTGTAACAAGTGCTCAGGGAGCAATTGCGCCTCCCTTGAAGAATGACATTGCTGAGTCACCAACTTGAAGAACATAATTGTCACAATTATTCTCCAAATAAACAGTTAGATGCTTCCTTAAACAAAGAAATCAACATTTGTTATTTTAGAAATAAAGCTGTAAAAGCCTTAAGATGCTTCAGCTTGATATTGGTACAGGGTAGACACACGAAAGATCGTAACTCACCTCCTCTTGTTACAAATGCTGGCTGAGCTGCTGTGTTTATTTGCAGCTTTTTTTTTTAATTTTTAAGAGTGAAACCTTTGCTTGCCCTGGTTCCAGTTTCAGCTCGTTACGAGACAGGTTCTCCCCGCGACAAAGGGCAGAATTTTAATTGAAAAAGAGGCGGGTTTGTGCGGGGTCAGGGGGGTGAAAGGGTCAGAAATCTTCTTCCCAGTCCAAAGCTGCCCTCCGAACCAGCCACACAAGAGGGCGATGGTGGTGTAGTGGTAATGTCACTAGGCTAGTATTCCAGAAACCCAGACTAATGATCTAGGGACATGGGTTCAAACCCCGTTGCATCACAATAGCTGGTGGAATTTAAATTCAATTAATGAATCTGGAACACAAAGCTAGTCTCCGTAATGGTTTCATGCACACTATCATCGGTTGTTGTAAAAACCCACCTGGTTCACCAATGCCCTTTAGGGAAGGAAATCTGCTGTCCTCACCCGGTCTGGCCTACATGTGAATCCAGGCCCCACAACAATGTGGTTGACTCTTAACTGCCCTACGAAACAGCCTAGCAAGCCACTCAGTTCAAGGGGAATTAGTCAACGACTTCTGGCCATGCCAATGATGCCCACCTCCCATGAAAGAAAAAGTTGCATGCTGGTTGGGCAACATGAATTCAAGGAGGTGGGTTGGCACATTAAATATAATAACGAGACTGTGAAGCTACTTCTATCTATGAATTTTTACTGCTGCCAGCCATGTTACCCCTGCACACCGATGCCTGTCTCCCCCTCTGGCAGGGGAACAGAGTGGGTGCGGGCAGGCGCGGTCCCAATCGCCGCTCACGATCAGGTCCCCCGTTTTACGCTGGGCGGGCCAATTAAGGCCGGCCCAGCGTACTTCACGACTCCCGTGCATAGCCGGAGTGGGCAGGCGGCAGCGGGCGCGCTCAGCTCACCGGGTCCAATGGTGACCCGGCGGCCTGTAATAAAGGGAGACCTGGCAGCCTTATAAAGGCTGCTCGCATTGACTGGGCGAAGGGCTCTGCAGAGGGGCAATGGAGGTGATGCAAGTCCAGAGGGTAGGCTATCGGGGCAGGCCAGGCCGGAGGGTAGGCCCTCGGGGCAGGCCAGGCCGGAGGGTAGGCCCTTGGGGCAGGCCAGGCCGGAGGGTAGGCCCTCGGGGGCAGGCCAGGCCGGAGAGTAGGCCCTCGGGGCAGGCCAGGCCGGAGGGTAGGCCCTCGGGGCAGGCCAGGCCGGAGGGTAGGCCCTCGGGGCAGGCCAGGCCGGAGGGTAGGCCCTCGGGGCAGGCCAGGCCGGAGGGTAGGCCCTCGGGGCAGGCCAGGCCGGAGGGTAGGCCCTCGGGGCAGGCCCGGCAGGAAGGTAGGCCATCGGGGCAGGCCAGGCCGGAGGGTAGGCCATCGGGGCAGGCCCGGCCGGAAGGTAGGCCATCGGGGCAGGCCAGGCCGGAGGGTAGGCCATCGGGGCAGGCCAGGCCGGAGGGTAGGCCAGGCCGGAGGGTAGGCCCTCGGGGCAGGCCCGGCCGGAGGGCAGGGCTCATCGTTTTTCCGATGAGTGCCTTGCTGCTCTCCTCGAGGTGGAGGCAGCATGGCAGGAGGTGTTGGTCCCCCAGGACGGGAGGAGGAGGCCCCCCCACATGACAAAATGTGCCTGCAAGGAGGTGGCGAGCTCCCATGGCGTGGTGCGGCGCGCCTGGATCCAGCGTTGCAAGCACTTCAACGACTTGTTGCGCCCTGGAAGGGTGAGGACAACGTTGGCATTGGTCACTTAACCCAGCAGGTTGGCTTCCCCCCCACCCCGCCACCTTATGGTGCCTAATGTGATATAGAGAGGATGTGGCCAAGGAGGGGGTGAGGGGGTGGGGAACAGGCCCAGCATCTTTGTCTGGGTGCTCAGCAACAGCGGAGTGAGGAGGCACCGGAGCCCTGATATGTCCCACTCTGGTTGGAGTGGGCCGTGTGTGAAGAGAGTCCATGTGCAATTTGCACAAATCAATGCTGGTCTCTCATTTTCAGGAGAAGAATGCTCATAACACAACAGAGTGTGCAAGGACTGGCGGCGGCCAGGAGCAGATCACCATTCTTAGTCGCTTTGAGCAGGAGGCTCTGGATCTGGAGAGGCGCCATGCGCTCAGGTCCACTGATGTCGGTGAGGCTGGGGTGCCATGGCCAGGTATTTATGCCCAGCAGTGAGGTCAGCATTGTTCTCCCAACAGCCATAGTAGTGCTGAATGTTAATTGATTTAATTTTGCAACATGGCTTGACCATTGATTATGGAAGGATGAGCGCACAATGATCCAGGGACAGGGTTGCACTTTGACATTGTCTCCACGTTAACTGATCCAATGTCCTTGTTCTTCCTTTCAGCATCATCGGAGCAGGGCCGGGAGGAGGAGCAGCAGAAGTCCCCTCTCACACCCGAGGGGTCTGAAGTCTCACCAGCGTCACACCGTCTCTGCCAGGCACGCACTAGCGCAGATACTAGCACCTCGGTGGGAATTAGAACATCGGCTAGTGTCCCAGGGCACAGTGGCGAGGACACTTCACAGTCGCTGAAGGAGCTGGCAGAGACAGAAAGTGCCCCTGGTGCCAGCAGTCGGAGGATTGCAGGGGACCAGCACGTGCTCAGTCGGTACCTGATGATGTGCCTCTGGAGTCGTCCACAATGCAGCAGGGGCAGGAACTGCGGCTGGGTGTGCGGGAGCATCAGGGGAGATACATGAGGCTGTGCTTGGCTTGGTCTCCATGGTGGAGGAGTCTACACAGAAGATCGCCAAAGCAATGAGCCACACGTCCGAGCGCCATGCGTCCTCCATGGAGAGAGTGGCGACTCTCATGGAGAGCCTCCTCCAGGAGACCCGTCAGGGCTTCCTGGGGATGCACTCTGACCAGCAAGCCCTCACATCGGCATTGATCTCAGCTGGTCAGTGCCAGTGTGGGAGATGGTGTGGGCATCAAGCTTCCCAGCTCGGTGCCCATCCATCCACTGTGAGCAGGAAGGTCCAAAGGACCTCATGTCAGTGCAGCGGGCACCTCTCAGGGCGCTCCAGATGACGGCCGCAGCTCCTCCGTCCCTCTCCCAGTGACCATTTCATTCGGTGAGGCTGCGACGACTGGGGAGATGCCAGCTGTGGAACTGGCAGCTCCCTCCCAGGCGGGGCCAGCACCGGCTCCACAGGCCAGAGGACAACCGCCATGGTCATCGAGGCCAACAGGATAGCAGAGTCAGCAGCTGTCTCAGATGCCACTCCGAGCGATGGGGCAGCACCAAGACGTAGCACACGGAAATGTAAACATAAGGCACCTTAGGCACACCATGGGTTTATCATTGGTGCTTGTGTTGGCCCGAGATGATTTGCTTTGAATTGGAACACTCTTATCATTCTGTTTTATTAAGTTTGTTTGCCTGTGATATTAAATTCTGACATGTGATTATGGCTGATGGTGACTCTTTTCTTCTGTATGTGTATGGTTTCCAAAAATGTTAGGAGTGCACTGTGGGATATACAGCTTTATTAACAAGGCCCTTAGTTACTGTTCCTAACCTGGAAGATTTGGCACTTAGATATCGAGTATGGAGCCTACAGCCCAGGCTTGTCCTGGAGGTCCATCTATGGTGTGCTAGCTGAAGGTTTGTTGGATTGAAGCCTCCCGGCTGTCCCTGCCTCCCTGCAATATGCCCAGGTCAGCGTTTAGCCCCTCAGCATTTCCCTGTGCACGCTCATTTCCGGACTCACTGCTGGGCTCATCGTGTGCAGCCGCAGCCACTACATCGATGCCTTCATTGTCCACCGTCCCCCCTTTCCAACGCAAGATTGTGGAGAGCACAGCATTCAATCACTATCACCGAGACATGATCTGGGGGGTACTGGAGTGTGCCCCTGAGCGGTCCAGGCATCAGAAGCACATATTGAAAAGACCGATGGTTCTCTCCACCACAGTCATTGTGGTGCCATGGCTCCTACTGTACCGGTGCTCAGCTTCTGTTCTTGGATGGCGGAGAGGCGTCATGAGCCACCTTCTGAGGGGATAGCCCTTGTCAGCCTGCAACCATCCATCAAGCAAGGCCAGAGCATTGAAGACTTCTGGCACCTGGGAGTATCTGAGGATGTATGCGTCGTGGGAGCTACCTGGGTACCTTGCACAGACTTGTAACATCAGCATCCTGTGATCACACACTATCTGCACGTTCATGGAGTGGAAGCCCTTCCTGTTGACGAAGGCACCGGGCTCACCTGCTGGCGCCTTGATGGCCACATGTGTACAGTCTATTGCACCCTGGACGCGGGGGAAGCCAGCAATGGCCACGAAGCCTCTAGCTCGCTGTGTCTGGCTTGCCAGGTCCCAAAAGGAAGTGGATGAAGGTCAATGCCCGTCCGAACAGTGTCTGTAACCTGCTTGACACAAGTGTGGACAGCTGATTGGGAGACACCGCAAAGATCAACACACAGTTAGCGGAGATCTCAGGCCCAATCATCTGACAGATATAGTTGACTGTCTCCCTTGAGAGACAGAGCCTCCTTCGGCACTACACCTCAGACACATTGAGGCGGCTGCTTCGCCGCCTGTATAACCTGGCAGCAAGATAGTGGCATCTTCTGCGGCCTCTTCCGCCTCAGTCTGCCTCTTGGCCCTGCGCCCCTTGTGCCTGCGCCTGTCCTCCCAAAGGTGGCTCCCCTGGAGGCTGAATATGCACTCCTGGCCTCCTCCCCCTTCTAGCCCTTCCTTCCTCCTCAGAGGTGGTGCCTCCTGTGGAGAATTCAGCTCCCAGTCCTAGGCTATGGAAAGGCTTCCAAAAACCTGCAGGTCCAAAAAAGATTCCTCACTGCAGAGTGCTGACCTGAGGGTTAAGAGTCCAGACAAAGCAGCTGGTATGTGTTTTCAAGTGTTGCAGATCACACAGGCAAGTTTCAAAAACTTTGAAAAATCAATATTTGACTGTGCACACTCGCAACCCCAGTGAGCTCTCTTATCCCACCCGTGGATGAGGTTTATACAAATGTGTCCTACCCGCCTGCCTGTTGCGCCCATGTGCCAACCAAAGATTGCACGGGCACCAAATAAATCGGCGTTGACTGGTCAAGGGCCTTAAGTAGCCCGTTAATTAATGGCGGACACGCAGTGGAAATGCCCACCGGAATATCGCGATGGCGCGTGGTGATGTCGGGACGCTCACCCACCAACAGGAAAATTCTGCCCAATGACTCCGTATAAAAGCTGTTTTTATGCTGGATGTTTTCCGCCGAGCTCCCTCTCTGGAAAATCCAAGACAACCCTCATGTGAGACCAGGAAACGTTCAATAATGCATTTCATATTTCTCATTTTCATTAACAACAGGCTTGTGGCGCAGTGGGAAGTATCTGGGCCAGGAGATCCAGGTTCAAGTCCTATCTCAGGACTTGATGTCCATGGAATATTCATAATGTGGCCAAACAAGTCGAATATCCACTTGTAAATCCTTGCAATATGCCTGATGACAGGTGGTGAGAGGTTTCCTGGTCAGCCATACTGCAGAAGGCAACAGCAAACCACTGCAATACTTTGTCAAATATAATCATGCACCAGTCCAATATAAGTCCATGGTTGCCAACACCCTCTTAGGCATGGTATGGGGTGGAGGATTAACATCACCAAGGGTAAAAATGGGGAAAGAACAAGGGAATTGGGAGTATGTGAGCAGCTCTTTCAATGAGTTGGCACAGTCATGATGGGCTGAATGGTCTCCTTCTGACCTATATTATTCTATGAAACTCCAATGGTCAACTTTGGGCGGCACCAACATTGAGGGCTGGGACTAATTACATCACTGTATCTTCCTCTTGTGCAAACAAAATATGAACAGTCAATTTTTCTACAGCTAAACTACCAGATTTATTGGCACACAATTGGTGCTGCTGCAGGTTGAAAAATGATGGGAAGGATTATTTCCTGTCATCTCCCCCTTCCTTCCATCCCTGTAGACTAGCCACCCTGATAATTATCACTTTGTGCTCCTCATCACCTTCGCTATGTTCATTCAGGTCTGTACCTAGCCAATAATTCCATCCATAAAATGTGTGCATTTTTGATCTATCAATACGTTGTGAAATCTTGGGAAATAGCCCACTCTCTGTTTAAATCATTTTTCCATGTCTCTCTCCCAGTTCCCTTTAACATTTTTCTTAAAGTCCTTATCTAATCTAAGTCTTTATCAAAAATTGTAACTGCATCAACTTTAGCCACTTGTGGTGTTGTATTCCATATTCTAAGGTCTTTCCTTAATGTTTTTTTTTAATTCATTCATGGGATATGGGCATCACTGGCTAGGCCAGCATTTATTGCCCATCCCTAATCACCCTTGTTCAGAGGGCATTTAAGAGTCAACCATATTGCTGTGGGTCTGGAGTCACATGCGCCAGACCAGGTAAGGACAGCGGATTTCCTTCCCGAGTGAACCAGATGTGTTTTTTTTAAAACAACAAATCAGCAAATGGTTTCATGGTCATCATCAGACTTTTAAATCCAGGTTTTTATTGAATTCAAATTTCACCATCTGCTATGGTGGGATTCGAACTCCGGTCCCCCAGAGCATTACCCTGGGTCTCTGGAAAAACTATGCCGCCATCTCCCCTAATGTTGGCCGAGTTATGATAATCTTATGTTTATACCTCTTTAGCTGCTTTTACATTACTGATCTGCATCAGCATGACAGTTCCTGAAGCAGTCGACTAGAAATCAAATGTAAACGATTCTAGTTGTGAGCAAAAGGTTTTTAAACTCGTGGACTCTAGTTTCATTGGGTCACATACTGGTGATAACTGGATTCATTAAGAATTGGAAGATCTACTACGTGAAGATCTGTTTGACAGTCTTAGCTAGTCCTGGGACTTTTACATTCAAATTACAACCAGTTGCACAAAATCATAGAATAATACAGCACAGGAGAAGATCATTTAGCCAATTGTGTCTGCGTTGGCCCTTTGAAAGAATTATCTAATTCGTTCTTGCCTCCTCTCCCTGAAAAATTTCTCACTCCCTCTATCCAATCACCTTTTGAAAGTTATTGCTCCCATCGGACTTTCAGGCAGCACATTGCAGATCACAACAATTCACAGAGCAAAAAAAAATTCTCCTCAATTGCCTCTGGTTCTCATGCATGCTAAAAAGAGTTTTCGTTACAGATTAACTGACCGCTTTTTAATCTCTCAAATCCTTTGAACATTTCTACTGGATGTCCCCTAGCATCTCTGCTTCAGTGAGCACAGCTCCTCATTTCTCCTGAGCCATTGTAATTGTATTTCCTGTTATTATCCTAGTAAGCCAATGTTACACCTTTTCCTGCACGGGGTCCAAAACACTTAATACAATAAAGTCTCTGAAATTGCACCTGGCATTTCAACAGTGACCAGAACCAATGCATTCTAAGTTTTACACTCAAAGCTCCTAAACCCATCATTTTTCTATCTTTAATGCTCTTGTAAAGATCTGTGCAACTGCACCCCTAGGTTTCTCTGTTGCTGCATCCATTACAAATTTTACGGCTAGGATATTTTTATATTCTCTAGTTTTTAAGCCCAAAATATACTATTTCATACCTGGTTACATTGAATCTCACTCGCCTGAAGTTACAACCTGACTGTCTTATATCCTAAGAAGGTGTTGGGATATCAAAGGTGCTATATGAAGTTTTCACAGGGGAAATGTACACTCTCAGTGGGAAGCCACATCTGCATTTCGAAAATCCACACGTGCACTGCAAGCAAATTTCTGACCAATGTCGTCCAAATTCTAGAAACGTGCTTCAGGAGATTAAGCCTGCGCGCTGAGAGCACAACATTGGAAAATCCCTCCTTGAACACCAACTCCATCAATTTGCATGCAATCCCGGGAGGATTTGCCTGAAAGAGGGAGCTCTTAACGAAGTGTTTGCTAATTCCCAATGGATAACAAGAAACCCCAAGAACTGCCTTTTTAACAAGGTGCCAGGCTGGCCAGGCTGCCAAAGCTGAGGTTTTGGGAGTGGACAGTGTGGATATTGTATTTCAAAATTTAAGCTTTTCCAATAAGAACACAAGTAAAAAAGGTTGTTTAGACATAGGATAAATGTGGAGGGTTTTTTGTCCTTTCACTGGATGTGGGCAAGGCCAGCATTTGTTGCCCATCCCTAATTGCCCTTGAACTGAGTGGCTTGCTTGACCATTTCAGAGAGCCATTAGGAGTCAAGCACATTACTGTGAGGCTGAAGTCACATGTAGGCCAGACCAGATAAGGGCAGCAGATTTCCTTCCCTAAAGGACATTGGTGAACCAGATGGGTTTTTATAACAATAGCTTTATAATCATCGTTCCTCAGACTTGCCTTTAATTCCAGATCAATTAATTGAATCTAAATTCCACCAGCTGCCATGCTGGGATTTGAACTGTGTTTCCAGAGGATTGGCCTAAACCTCTAGATTACTAATCCAGTGACATCACCAAGAAGCCACCATCTCCCCAGGCGTCAAACATTGCTCAAATAGACAGCCAGGAAGACCACGTACTCATCTCCTCCTTGTCAGATGATTCGGGTCCAGCCAGCATAATCTTCTCTTCTTCAGGGACGGCAGTACCAGCAGTGGCCACCGCTTGAACCTGATGCTGCTGTGGCTACAGAGCAGTCAGCAATCAGACTGGCTGGCTGGCAACTCTCTAAGGCGGGACTTCCTCCCCAGATGGAGGCGGAAGTCCCACCCCAAGCCAATTAACAGGCCGCTGAGTGTAAAATGGCTGCGGGGCAGAGGGAGTTTTCATGGGCATGCTTTTCAGAGCGGGTGGTGCAGGAGCATGGCACTGTATAAAATCAGTTCATGAGCTTAAAGACCACTTTTCAGTAACCTGATTCTATTATATTGGTTACCAAAGGATACAGGAAGAATATTGCCATTTGGCAAAACCTACAGCCTGTTATTGCCAATGATTTTGTAAAGCACACACACTCCATTGCTCTGTGGCATACAGGACCACTGTCTAACACAGGCAAAACACCTGGGGGTGCTTTTCTTTTTAAACCAGGTTATTTAAATACAAGATGCTACATATGTCCCTTTACAGTTGATCATGAAATGCTGTAGCATGAGATGTATCTGTGTTCAGTAAAGTGAGCTATGACAGTTTTGTGATTGGAAGATGTAACTACCCCCTAAACAATGTGTTTGCCCGATTGTTATTTCTGTCATCTGGAAAGCCATCAAGTGAAAGTGTAAAGGTGGAGAAGTCTTCAGATGAGTTTAAAAAGTTCATCTAATGGATAAAAAGATAGAGCACATTTCATATTATTGAAAGAGTCACCAAGTATGATAGCTAAGTATAAATGTTTCATCCTTTCCCATTGTTTTTATGTATTCAGTCTAGCCATCTGTTGATATAGCAGTCCTGAAGTCTGTTTGTTAATTCAGAGAGTTTTATGGGCTCTTGGCTGCAATCCAACTGCTTAATCATTTTACAAATGCTTGATGTTATTTACCGAGTTGGTTTGAAGAGTCTGTTTGTTTATGCAAGGGTTTGTGCTATTCAATGACTTCCAATTGTTAAAATGGGGCCCGTCAGTTCTGTTCATAAGGTGAGGCAGGTGATGGGTAAGGGGATGAGAGGATATGGCAGTGCAAGGGTGAGGATGATGGAGGTGAGGGAATAAGGGTAAGAATGAGGGATAGAGGAGGGATAGAGGAGGGAAAGAGGAGGGAAAGAGGAGGGAAAGAGGAGGGAAAGAGGAGGGAAAGAGGAGGGAAAGAGGAGGGAAAGAGGAGGGAAAGAGGAGGGAAAGAGGAGGGAAAGAGGAGGGAAAGAGGAGGGAAAGATAGGGTGAGGGTGAAGGGAATGAGAGTGAGGGGGTAAGCAGGTCAGAGTGAGGGGTGTGAGGGGATGAGGGAGGGGGGGTTTAAAGTGGTTAGAAGTTCAACCGTGAGCTGCTGAAGCACCGGGCTGAGGTTTTTTGAGAACAGAGATGGGCCTTTAACCTGCCCACACTGGACTCAGCTCTCCTTCACTCCCACCTTCAGCTCCAGGCCTGCCATTGAAGCCACTTAGTGCCTGGACCCCCTAAAGATCCAGCCTCCTGGCAGTCTCGAGATGGAGGCAGGCACACGATGTTGGGACTGGTCCCGTTTCCCCATTCCTGGCTCCGAAGATGAAAATTTGGCCCATTAACTGTGTGTGCGTCTCTCCCTCCACAGATGCTGCCTGACCTGCTGAATATGTCCGACATTTTCTGCATTTATTTCAGATTTCCCACGTGGATGGTATTTTGCTTTTGTCGCATACATATTTCATCCACACACGTGTCCACATTCCATCAGGCTTTGAACATTTGAGGCCTTTTTCTGCTGCCTGAGACTCACTGCAGTCTCTTCCCAAGGGGTTACCCAGCCTCCAACACTTGGCTGGCTGCCTTCTGAAAACAGCAACGCATTAACAATCGCCATCGCTCAAGTCCGCAGCCTTAATACTAAACAGCAGCTCATTAACATAGTCAGCGCTCACGTCCACAGCCTTAATACTAAAGCTTCCAACAGTGCACAGGACAGCAAGGTGGCAATAGAAAAACATGGGAAAAAAGAACATACTTCATCACTTTACTCTTCTAACCTCCCAAGCTCCGATCACTGAAGCCTCTCCCCATCCCACATGGTAAAAGAGAAGCAAGGGTTTACTTGTTTATAAACAAAGAAAAACAGTTCAGTGCATTAACCCAGGATGTGTCACGCTCCAGTAATAATGCAGATTCCGACTGAGTTTCGTCCATTCCTTTGGCCCATCTTCTTTGCTTTGTTGCACACTTGCTCACTGGTCTGATGAGTGGCTGCTAGCACAATCGGGACAGAGGGCACCTGTGTTGTGAGGTCATGTGAACATCTCACAGGCTTAAAATACAGGAAAATTTCATTCAACCAAAGTGATTGAAGGGTTTGCAAACGTAAGCTGGTTGAGCCAGAGTTCACTGAACAAGCTTTTGCTACATCTGAGCGGCAATGAGTTCCAACAGCAAGGGGGCAAGTCCCAAACATAACTGCTCCCCAACAAGATGAAAGAAAGGGAGCTGGGGCTGTGTCAGATAAACCAGTGAATTAGCAGTTGAGACTCGAGCTAATTTTTCCAAACCTACGAGTGGGGAGGACCCTTGTTAGTGGGTGGGTCACTATTCTTTAAATCTATCAGGGCCATGGACATTCTTAATCTGAGTTTACAGTTCAATAAATAGCTGAGGAAATAACTCGGAAATGACAGAAAGAGAAAAACTTCACTTATATAGCATCTTTCATGATCTCAGGACATCCCAAAGCAGTTTACAGCCAATGAGGTACTTCTGAAGCATAGTCATTGTTATCATGTAGGAAATGCAGGTGCCAATTTATGCACAGCAAGCTCCTACAAACAGTAATGTGATAATGACCAGATAAACTGATATCATGGCGTTGGTTGAGGAGAACTCCTGGCTTTTCTTCAAATCGTGCCAATTTATCCTTTTTAAGTGTAATCATCTTGTTTTAAGGTGATAGCCAAAATTTGCCAAAATGCAGCAGCCAATTCCTATCCCACAAACAAAGCCATCCACCCTTTCACAGGTCTTCCCTTTTGCTCGGTCCTCCCCTTCCACATTTTCCTGACCCTTTAATTGCTTGAAGCCTGCTGCCTCTAACTTTTTCTCAGTTTTGATGAAAGGTCATCGATCTGAAACGTTAACTCTCTCCACAGATGATGACAGACCTTTTTCCTGCATTTTCCGTTTTTCTTTCAGATTTCCAGCATCCACAGTCTTTTGCTGCACTGTTTTAGTAATCTTAACAGGCTTGACTTTCAGCCCCCACCAGAGTCGGGATTCCTTGCTGGCCAGCGTGTCAGTCCCCTGGCTCCATCCCACCTCTGATGCATTTTTGCGGAGGTGTGATGGGGGGGAGCAGGTATACAGCCAATCATAGAAATATTTGAGGTTGACATTGAGGGGAAAAATTCAGTACAGGGATCAGAAGAATTCCGTATCCCACTTAAAATAATCCCAAGGGATCTTTAACTTCTACTTATGGTAAGTTTGGACCAAGATTACATCATAGAATGATACAGCATCAAATGAGGCTGTTCGGCACATCATTAATGTGCTAGCCCTTTGGTAGAGCAATCCAATCAGTCTCGGTCCCTTGACCTTTCTCCATTACCTTACAATTGTTTTTCTTAAATTATTTATTCAATTTCCTTTTGAAAGTTGATATCGAATCTGCTTCCTCCACTCTTTCAATCAGTGCATTCCAAGCACAACAACTCACTGCGTAAAAAATTGCTTCCTCATGCCACCTTTGGCTCTTATCTTAAATCTGTGTCCCCTGGTTCCCCACCTTTCTGCCACTGGAAACTCCTTACTTACTTCATCAAAACTGTTCCTGATTTTGAACACTTCCATCAAATCATCTCTTAGCTTCAACAGTAAAAGGCTGCAGCTGGTGGAAATCTGAAATAAAAACAGGAAATACTGGAAATACCGACAGGTCAGGCAGTTTCTGTGGGGAGAGTGAAATATCTCCACAGAAGCTGTCTGACCTGCTGAGTATTTCCAGCATTTTCTGGGGGTTTTTTGTATCCTCTTAACCTTCTCTGCTTTAAGGAGAACAATGCTAGTTTCTCTTGTCTCTCTGCATATTTGAAGTTCCCCATACCTGGAACCATCATAGTAAATCTCTTCTGCAGCCTGTAAGGCCTGGGAATCCTTCCTAAAGAGCGGTGCCCAGAATTGAACATAATATCCAACCATTGGTTTATAAAGGCTTAACATAACTTCTGAAGAAAGTTCTCAAGAAGAGTCACACGGACTCGAAATGTTAACTCTCTCTCTCTCTATCTCCACAGATGCTGCCAAACCCACTGAGTTTTTCCAGTACTTTTTCACATAACTTCCTTGTTTTTGTACTTCGTCTCTCCGAAATAAAGCAAGAATTGCATGTTTTTATGAACAGCCTTCACAACTTGTCCTTCTGTCTTTAAAGATTTGTGTACACACACACCAGATCTTTCTGTTCCTGCACCCTTTTTAAAATTATACCATGAGGTTTATTTTACCTTTCCTCACTCTTCAAAATATATTGTTGTGCACTAGTCTGTCTCAAACATCATCTGCCAGATGTTTGCCCCTTTTACCCATCTACGTCCTCCTGAAGCTTGTCATTAGTCTCCTCATTGTTTACAAAATTTCCAAGTGTCATGTCATCTGCAAACTTTGAAATTATGCACTGTAAACTCAAGTCCAGGACATTAATATATATCTAAGAACAGCAAGTCTCCTAATACCAACCTCCTGGGAAATACTACTACATACCTTCCAAACCCACAGCCGCTACCACGTAGAAGGACAAGGGCAGCAGATGCACGGGAACACCATCACCTGCAAGTTCCCCTCCAAGTCATACACCATCCTGTCTTGGAACTATATCACTTTTCTTTCAATGTCGCTAGGTCAAAATCCTGGAACTCCCTTCCTAACAGCTTTTATTTTATTCATTCATGGGATGTGGGCATCGCTGGCTGGGCCAATATTTATTGCCCATCCCTGGCTGCCCTTGAGAAGGTGGGTGGTGAGCCGCCTTCTTGAACCACTGCAGTCCATGTGGTGTAGGCACACCTACAGTGCAATTAGGGAGGGAGTTCCAGGATTTTGACCCAACGGCGGTGAAGGAATGGTGATATATTTCCAAGTTAGGGTGGTGAGTGGCTTGGAGGGGAACTTCCAGGTGCTGATGTTCCCATCTGTCTGGTGCCCTTGTCCTTCTAGATGGTACTGACTGCGGGTTCGGAAGGTGCTGTCTAAGGAGCCTCGGTGAGTGGCTGCAGTGCATCTTATAGGTGGTACACACTGCTGCCACTGTGCATCAGAGGCGAAGGGAGTCAATGTTTGTGGATGGGGTACCAATCAAGCAGGCTGCTTTGTCCAGGAAGTGTCAAGCTTCTTAAGTGTTGTTGGAGCTGCACTCGTCCAGACAAGTGGAGTATTCCATCACACCCCTGACTTGTGCTTTGTAGATAGTGGACAGGCTTTGGGGAGTCAGGAGGTGAGTTACTCACCACTGGATTCCTAGCCTCTGACCTGCTCTTGCAGCCACGGTATTTATATGGTCAGTCCAGTTCCGTTTCTCATCAATGGTAACGCCCAGGATGTTGATAGTAGGGGAATCAGTGAGGCAATGCCATTGAACATCAAGGGGCCTTGAACTCCCTTCCCAACAGCACAGTTGCTGTTCCATTCCACTGCAGTTTTGATAAGGCAGCTCACCACCACCTTCTGAAGGGCAATTAGTGATGAGCAATGCATGTTGGCATAGCCAGTGAAGTCCACTCCCATGACCAAATAAAAAAAAAATTACTTCCCTCCAATCTGAAAAACAGTCTTTCACCACTACCCCATGATTTCTGTCCCTGAGACAATTATGTATCCACATTGCCATTGTCCCTTGAATCCCATGGATGTCAATGTTGTTAACAACTCTACTTTTTGGTGCTTTATCAAATCCTTTGCTATATGTTCTTGCTGTTTTTTGGTTTTCAGATGTTGTCAATAATTACACTTTAAGCTTAGAAAGATCAGAAACTCTTTGTGTTTAATTTTGCCAAGCTGTCTAGTTCAGTCGAAGGACTGGATTAAATTGGTTCTGTTATTCTTCACATGAGTCTCTAATGCAGCTATGAAATGTGGCCCCCGAAACACTTACACATAACAGATTAGTTCCTATCTAATTAGTTCTTAGCGCTTTACAGGTAGTTACAGATAATACAACAATAGACTCCAGCTTTCTAAAGTTCATATCAATCACGCCACCCTTATCTACCCTTTCTATTACTTCATCAAAGAGCTCAATTAAGCTTAGTCCAGCACAGTTGACTGTTAACAAATCTGTGCCAACTTTATTTGTTGTTCAGATAATGATAACATTATTGCACAACACTATCCAACTAAAAGCAGGCAAATTATTCAGGTATTCTGGCCAACTTTCCTCCATCACCACTAAAATACATTACTTCATCATTCATCAAACTCACTGTTTGTGGAACCTACCAATGCACAAATCAGCTTGTTACATTTGCCTACAAAAGCAATGACTACAATTCAAAAGTAACACATTGGCCGTGAAGCATTTTTTGAAGTTTCAAAAACTTGCAGAACTTCAGAATCTTAGTCTACAATTGAAACTGAACCATCCGTGAACAGAAACAGACTAGTTGAATAGAATTGCAGGGGGGAAACAGCAGAGAAACAAACCAACAACCCAGCTAGTCTATGGCAGTGCTAATGCTCCACACAAGCCTCCTCTTACCCCTTCATCTAACTCAGAACCTTCTATTCCTTTCTCCCTTGTGACCTTATCTAGCTTCTGCTTAAAGACATAAGAAATGGGAGCAGGAGTTGGCCATTTGGCCCCTCAAAGCTGCTCCGCCATTCAATAACATCACGGCTCATCTTCGGCCACAATTCCACTTTCCCGCCAGTTTCCCATAACCCTTAACTGCCCGAAGGTTTGAGGAGCTGTTTTTCTCAGCCTTGAATATATTCAATGATCCAATTTCCACAGGTCTCTGAGCTGGGGAATCCTAACGATTCATCACCTTCTGAGAAAAGAATTTCCTCCACATATCCACCTTAAATAGGACTCCTCTCATTCTGAAGCCATGGCACGTAGTTAATGATTCCCCCACACAGGGAAACTTCCTCTGAGAATCTACCTTGTCAAGCCTCCTCAGAATCTTACACAGGTCAACAAAATCACTTCTTATTCTTCTAGACTCCAATGAGTTTACACCCAACCTGCTGAATTTTTCCTCAAAATAAACCCTTCGGCTTGGGCATCAAACTAACGAATCTTCTCCAAACTGCCTCCAGTGTAAGTATATCCCTCCTTAAATATGGTGACCAGAACTATGTGTAGTACTCTAGGTGTCATCTCACCTAGAAACTATGCTAGTCCCCTCAACTATTCCATATGTCAGCAAATTCCACATTCTAACAATTATAGTTACATTTGTGATAAATAAAAATGTAATGAAACTGCTGCAAATTACAAATTTGGCAAAAATATATTTTTAAGAACACATTGCGTTTGGTATTAGTTTTCACATCTGATTGAGTGCCTGTTCATGGGTACCTACAGAGGCTAACAGATGATTGATCAGGCATCTGGAGGTAGCCATCAACAGATAATAACAAGCCAAGGTTTTTAACATTCTACACATGTTCTCCTGCTATAGGTTCACGGGAGCTGCAATTTCAATGAAAGTGATCGGAAATTCACACCTTTGTCATCAGATCGGAACCTCTTTCTACCTGATCAAGAATTTGTCATCAGTTCTCAAGGGAAACCAAAGCTGACTTTCTAGGACCGAGGCAAGCAAAACAAGATTAGATGACTTGAGCTGCTCATATAAAGTCGTGGTACATTCCCCTCGTTCGATTAATTGAGAATTTTATTTCAAAGCATTTTGGTCTAGTCTCAGGAATGCGGGGCTGCCAGTTGGACTGATTTCACTGAGCCTCACTGAGGCAGACACCCAGTGAAGTGATCAGCTGTGCTGATTGTCTGATCCAAAGTAACTTTAAAGATGTGTCAATCGCCCAACTTTCTAATGGTTGGCCTGAAATGCCGAGAGTTGCCGAGCAACAGGAAGCATTCTCATATTGAAATCCATAGAATGACATAATTGGATAATTATCTGAAGAGAAAAGGTTTGCAGGACTACAGGGAAAAGACGGCCTAAATAGCCAAGTGGTTATGGTACTGGGCTTGTAACCCCAAGATCAAGACTTCAAATCTCACAATGGCAAACTATGAAACAATGTAACTTCATCTGAAACAGATGGAAACGTGTTTGTACTCGAAAGAGTTACCACATATTAGGGGCTTGGCCTAAATAGCCAAGTGGTTATGGTACTGGGTTTGTAACCCCAAGATCAAGACTTCAAATCTCACAATGGCAAACTATGAAACAATGTAACTTCATCTGAATAGGAACAGATGGAAACGTGTTTGTACTCGAAAGAGTTACAGGGAAAAGACGGGGGCATGGGACTGGGTGAGATGCTTGCAGAGAGCTAGCACAGGCACAATGGGTGAATGGCCTCCTTCGATGCTGTAACTATTTTATGGCATAGCACAGAAGGAAGCACTTTCATAATAAGATAATGGACTCATACAGCACAGTTGGGGTTATTCGGCCCATCATGTCTGTGTTGGCTCTTTGAAAGAGCTATCCAATTAACCTAAGTTTCTCTTCTTCAAGTTCTTATCTTTTAAAAGTTGTAATTGGATCTGCTTTCACCTCCCTTTCAAGCAGCATGTTCCAGATCACAACAACCCACTTCACAAGAAACAAAAGTTCTCTTCATCTCACCTTGGATTTTTTTTGCCAGTTATCTTTAATCTGTATCCTGTGGTTGGTGACTACACACTCCACCACACCACCACCTGCCGCTTGCGGAAACAGTTTCCCCCTATTTACTCCAACATGGCCCCTCATGTCCGTGCTATCAAAATAAAGTAACTTTCTTTCCTATTATCATCAGTTTGGCAATACAAATAAATGTGCTTCTTTCTCTCTGAACCGAAAAAATTAGCCATTGAAATACTGTAGGAAATGCCACAGACACTCTGCTGGACACTAATTTTCAATGAGTCAACTCTGAATGAAATGTACAAAGAATTGGTCACTACCTAAAATGTGGAACTGTTGTTCACTTTTGACAAACATCGAGGCATGAACAGGAGATCATTTACTCCCTCAAGCCTGTATCCCATTCAATGTGATCATGGCTAATCTACAGCCTAACTCCACGTCCCTGCATTTGCTCTATATCCTTTAATACCTTTGGCTAACAAAAATCTCTCAATCACTTTTTAAAAATGAATAGTTGATCTAGTATCTATTCCTGCTTGTGGAACAGAGTTCCATATTTTTACCATTATTGTGTATAAGTGTTTCCTAAGTTCACTTGTCATGAATGCTAAACTTTGCAAGTTCAAGACAGTCACATTTTGAAATGTACCTTAACTCAAAGTAAAACAGGGGTTTCTGGATAAACATCTCAAGCTAGGAGATATGCCCATGTGATCCAGTTTCCATGGTGAGAGAAGCTCAAACAGAAACCCATTAAAGTGAATGTACCAGTTTTAACATCTTACACAGTATCTCACAAAAAAAGGACAGCTGTTCTTTGAGATGCAGAAACAAAGAAGCTACTGCTGTGGAAGAGCAGGGGGAATTATATTCATGTTAATGATGCAGCAGCATATTCTTAAGGGATAGGTTTCTGTTCAAAAGGGAACTGAATAGTTTGGGCTCTTGAAGATTTCAGGAAAGGGGAGTCACAAGGTGCACCTTACTGTGGCAATCGTATCCAGGATAACTCGGGCTGAGTGGAATGATTGTCAAAGGTCACTGGAAGTTTTGACGTGGTGTGGCAAGAAGTGAAATTTCACTGAAGAGCCATGAGTGACTGTTCTTGTAATGCTACACATCGGTCAGAAGTGAGGCGCAAAAGTGATTCGTAAGATATATTTTCGTTGTATTGGTTAGTGAATGCAAAACTTACCTTTTTCTATAGTTTTGTTGCCTATTAATTAATGTGATTTCTGTTCATTTCAGTTTGCATTTTACAGTAAAGTCCTAAAAAATGAAACCTTGTCCATCAGTTTATTTCCATTGGGAAATTTGTCTCTTTTAAAAGCTATTGGTCTCTACAGCGATGATAACATACCTCCTGAAGGACTGGTTCAAATTTTTACACTATGGCCCCTATTTCTATACTCCCCAACCAAAAGAAATAGTTTCTTTCCATCAGTTCTCTTTAATACCTTGAAAATTTTGTTCGTCACCCCTTAACCTTCTAAATCCCAGAGAATATAACCTGTGTAATTGCATATTAACCCTTTCCAATCCCACATAGCATTCTGCAAACCTACACTGCACTCCCTCCAAGGTAAATATATCCTTCCTAATGTGTGCTGCCCAGAACTGTTCAACAGTACTCCAGGTGTGATCTAACCAGGGTTTTGAATATTTGAAGCATGCCTTCTACCATCTTGTATACTAGTCCTCTAGATATCAAGGCCAGCATTCCACAAGCCTTGTTGATTATTTTCTGTACCTGGGCCCCCACATCTCTTTGGACCCCCATGGTTCCTGGCTTTTCACCATTAAGAAAGTTCCTTGATTCTGTTCTTTTTAGGCCCAAAGTGGATGGCCTCACATTGTGTCCACAGTGAAACACAAGTTGAATATTTCCTCACATCCACCGCGCTAACTCCACCAGAAAGGCAGCAGAAACCCAAAGTGTCCACAATTCAAGTATAGTTACAATGAAGAAAGGGGAACAACTGCGAGGAAATTTCCATTTGTTGGTTCAAACGGGATAGGATTGGAGGATTTCAAAGTTATGAAAATGTTGATGTGTTAAGACTTGCACTATTATCTGAAGAGCATTAGGATAATGTCATTCAAGGCACACCAGGGATGTTGGCAAAGCACATTTTCTTCCAAATTCTTTTCGCTGGCTTTAACAACTATACTAATGTTGTTTAAGAACAGACTTAACAAAGTCCTGAGTTCCAAGAAGAGAGGAGTCGTGTCAGTAAACTCTGTTCATCTAATGATCCTGGGAAACAATGGTCTTTGGCAGTTTGCTGAGTTGACATATGAGGGGAGATTTTTCTGGGTCTGCGCCCTGATGCACTGATTATTAAGGTGCAGAAAATATTGAAAATCCACGCAGTCAGACTGCTGACATGCAAGGGAAGGAAAAAAGGAAGACTTGCATTTCTATAGCACCTTTCATATCCTCAGAACATCTCAGGGTGCTTTACTGTGTAGTCACTGTTGTAATGTAGGAAACAAGAAAACCAATTTGCACAGAGCAAGATCCCACAAACAGCAATATGATATTGACCAGATAAATCTTTTTTTCTGTGATATTGATTGAGGGATAAATATTGGCCAGGACGCTAGGATAACTCGAAAACAAAACATGCTGGAAAAACTCATCAGGTCTGACAGCATCTGTAGAGAGAGAGAGAGAGAGAGACAGAGATAACGTTTCAAGTCCTTATGACTCTTCTTCAGATCTTCTTTGAAATAGTGCCATGGGATCTTTGGCACCCACCTGATAGGGAGACAGTGTGTCTCAGTTTCATGTCACATCTGAAAGACAGCACCTCCAACAGTGCAGCCCTCCCTCCGTACTACACTGAGAGTATGAGACAAAGTTTTTGTGCTCAATTCTACGGAGTGGGACATGAATACACAAACTTGTGACTCATAGGGCAACAGGTACCAACTGAACCACAGTAGACATACCTGCAAACGTGCCCACCAATGTTTCATCTAACTTCTGTCTGCTTTAACCGGCTGGCTTATTGCATTGCGTGGTCCCTGTAAGAGTGGTGCATAGCCCTGCATCTGAAAGGAAATGTTGCTTGTATTTGTATGCAGCACAATCCCCACTGCTGCATGCCCACACTCCTGCATGGCTTAGAAGCGACATTAGTGCTCAACTGAATTATCCTCCATTTAAATTAGCTAGCAGGTAAACAGATCGAGTGGGTTGCTTTTTACCAGCATTTGGTCTGGCCACCTGATTCTCCCGATTTGCTGAGCCAACATGATCCTGCGAGACTAGGTACATGCCAAGGAAATTCTTCCCGATGGAGTTGGAAAGAGCTTTCCCAAGTTTCTCCTGAAAGTAGACTAAGGGGGCGGAATTTCCTGTGGTGGGATGTAATTAGGAAGTCACACCCAGCTGCAGCAGTTCTACCACTTTCTCAAGGGCAATTAGGGATGGGCAACAAATGCTGACTTTGGCAGCGACGCCCAATCCCACGAAAGAATAAAAAAATTACCTACATTTGTGTAGCTGTTTTATTGATGTCTGTTAACACCCAAAATTCCTGCCAATCTGATTAATGTATGCCAAAAGTTAGAACAAATTGCATAAAACGTGGTAAATAATCAGGAAAAAAAACAAATGTGCTGTATATTCCTGCTGTAAGTACGATAAGTAAAGTTTTAAACCAGCTGACTATGATTCACGCACATTGGCACAACATGTTTAAGAACACGCAATAGGCAAGTTTTTCCATTTTTTAAAGGAACTTATACCAATGCTGTAAAAATGCATTCAAAGCAGAAAAAGTGGAGGTCACAATGAGGATAAGTTTTATTTCATGGTCAGAACATTGCAATAAAACACTATAAAAAACGGCTTTGGTTACTTCAGCCTCTAAAATCCTGGGCTTAAACTTTTTAACCCTTTTGGAAACACTGTA
This sequence comes from Carcharodon carcharias, assembly GCF_017639515.1. Classification (NCBI taxonomy): domain Eukaryota; kingdom Metazoa; phylum Chordata; class Chondrichthyes; order Lamniformes; family Lamnidae; genus Carcharodon; species Carcharodon carcharias. The sequence continues at coordinate 175,921,529 of NC_054472.1, forward strand.
ATGGCAGGAAATTCAGCTGAAGAGCCTGGGACAGAAGCCATTATAATGCACCGAGGTGCATTCGGATGCAGGGATCAATAAGGCAGGTGTCAAAGAGTGTGGAATTGCAGGTGCAAAATAATTACATGCGGAAAGCAATTGTGCCTGAGTTTCCTTGATCTTTGATCCCCCAATCGTGTCTCTGAGCGCAAATACAGAGGAAATGACTGAAGATATCTTATTGGGTTTTTATCTCCCCTCCAGGAGTTAACATTGCAAGTGTTGAACACGGAAGGTCATGAGGTATTGCCACTTCATGAGTAGGGTTGGCATTTGTGTGCCGGGCAGGATTTTCTATCTTTTTTCATATCTTTTCTAGCCTTCCCCCCCCCATTATAAGGTCGGAAGTGGTGATGTTTGTTGACGATTGCACAGTGTGGCCATATGCAGCAAGACTCAGACAATATTCTGGCTCAGGCTGATAAGTGGCAAGTAACAAGCATGCTACACAAGTGCCAGACAAAGACCATCTCCAACACAAGAGGATCTAACCATCTTCCTTGATGTTCAATGGCTTTACCAGTATTGAATCTCCTACTATCAACATCCTGGGGGGTTACCATTGACCAGAAACTGAACTGGACTAGCCATATAAATACCGTGGCTACAAGAGTAAGTCAGAGGCTAGGAATCCTGCAGCGGATAATTCACCTCCTGACTTCCCAAAGCTTGTCCACCATCTACAAGGCACAAGTCAGGAGTGTGATGGAGTACTCTGCACTTGCCTGGATGAGTGCAGCTCCAACAACACTCAAGAAGCTTAATACCATCCAGGACAAAGCAGCCCATTTGTTTGACACCCCACCCACCACCATCAACATCCACTTCCTCCACCACTGATGCACAGTAGCAGCAGTGTGTACCATCTACAAGATGCACTGCAGGAATTCACCGAGGCCCCTTCTAAACCCGCAACTTCTACTGCCTAGCTGCAGATGCATGGGAACATCACCAACTGCAGGTTCCCCTCCAAGCCACTCGCCATCCTGACTTGGAACTATATCACCGTTCCTTCGCTGTCGCTGGGTCAAAATCCTGGAACTCCCTCCCTAACAGCACCGTGGGTGTACCTACACCATACGGACTCCAAAGGTTCAAGAAGGCAATCAGGGATTGGCAACCAGAGCCGGGCCAATGTCACCCACTTCTCAGGGAAGAATAAAAATACACATTGCTAAAACCCAGAAAATAAAAGAAATTCCCAAAGTACGATTTGAGTAGAAAGAAGAGATATTATTAGAAACCAGTGCCATTAAATCCAAATTGAGCATCAGGAAATGAAGCCCAGGTTACACATGACCTGCATTAAAATTTCTGCAAATGAACAGCCGAAGCCTCAAAATATGTGGCCCCTGCCAGTAATTGAGTTGCTTTCACCCCAAAAAGAAAAATGTTCAATTAATCCATCATTGGCTTTCAGCTTCCAGTTTACTTTGTAACATCCAATGTTTCAGAGATGCTATTGGCCAATGCAAGAGAAACTCTGGCATTTACAACCGTAAAACAAGCAGGTAATTCCCTTCACCAAAAAGAGAACAATCTGCAGTAAAATAACACGCAATTTTATGATGTTAGAGCCGATGAAGGAAGCAGCACCAGGTCCAGAGCTCATAGGTGTTAAAGCTGTTGCCTCTTCCACTGACTCTGAGGAAATGTGAGAGTTAATAAAATAGGTTTGAATAGAGGGTGGGCACAGAGGCACAATTTATTTACTGATGGAATGGTACAGCAACAACCAAACAAGGCAAATACAACTGCTGACGTCTGTGCCATTGCTACTACTAGACCAGTACTGGCAGCATTGCCCGAGCTCTTGGCCAGGGTAAGATCAATGGATTTCACTTCAGCCATTCAATCTCCCATTGAAGCGCTGATTCTAAGGCTGGGTTAAAAAATATATATGGCCTCTGTTTCCACATGCATTCAAGCAGGAAGTAGCAGCCCAACCTCCACAAAACCAACGATTTATGTAATTTTAATCACAATGGACAGGAGAGGGAGGCAAACCTGAACTCCTTTATTTTGCCACCGTCTGTCCGTGGGCAGAGGTTTTTAATTTTCGAAATAGGCCATGCCATGTTTCTCCAAATTCTCAGTTAACGAGGTCAACAATGAGCATTGCTTATTCATATATTCAAACCCGCGGAGTGGTCACAACTTCATACTCGGGGGAGGCGGTGGCATTGTGGTATTGTCACGTGACTAGTAATCCAGAGACCCAGGGTAATTCTCTGGAGATCGGGGTTCGCATCCCGCCATTTCAATTCAATAAATATCTGGAATTAAAAAAGTCTAATGATGACCATAAAACCATTGTCAATTGGCATAAAAACCCACCTGGTTCAATAATGCCCTTTAGGAATGGAACTCTGCCATCCTTACAAGGACTGGCCCACATGTCACTCCAGACCCATGGCAATGTCGTTGAATCTTAACTGGCCTAGCAAGCCACTCAGTAGTTTATACAACTACAAAGCCTATAAGGAATGAAACCGGACAGGCCACTTGGCATCAACTTAGGCACTGGAAACGACAACATCAAACTCAGTCCCGTCAACCCTGCAAAATCCTCCATACAAACATCTGGGGCTTGTGTCAAAATTGGGAGAGCTGTCTCATAGACCAGTCAAGCAACAGCCTGACATAGTCATCCTCATGGAATCATAACTTACAGATAATGTCCCAGATAACACCATTCCTGGGTATATCTTGTCCCACCAGACCCAGCAGAGGTGGCAGCACAGTAGTATACAGTCAGGAGAAATTGCCCTGGGAGTCTTCAACATCGACTGCAGACCCCATGAAGTCTCAGTGCATCAGGTCAAACAAGGGCAAGCAAATCTCCTGTTGATTACCACATACTGCTCCCCCTTAGCTGATGAATCAGTGCTCCTCCACGTTGAACACCACTTGGAGGAAGCACTGAAGGTGGCAAGGGTGCAGAATGTACTCTGGGTAGGGGAACTTCAATGTCCATCACCAAGAGTAGTTCAGTGGCACCTCTCCTGACTGAGCTGGCCAACTCCTAAAGAACACAGCTGTTAGACAGGGTCTTCGGAAGGTGGTGAGGGAACCAACAATAGGGAAAAACATACTAGACCTCATCCTGCCTGCCACAGATGCATCTGTCCATGACAGTATCAGTAGGAGAGACCACCACACAGTCATTGTGGAGATGAAATCCTGTCTTCACACTGAGGACACCCTCTTATTGTGTTGTTTGGCACTACCACTATCCAAATGGGATAGATTTTGAACAAATCTAGTAACTCAAGACTACGCATCCATGAGGCGCTGTGGGCCATCAGTAGCAGCAGAATTGTACTTGAACACAATCTGTTAACTCATGGCCCAGCATATTCCCCACTCTACCATTACCATCAAGCCAGGGGATCAACCCTGGTTCAATGAAGAGTGCAGGAGGGCATGCCAGGAGCAGCACCAGGCATACTTAAAAATGAAGTGTCAACCTGGTGATGCTACAACACAAGACTACTTGCATGCCAAACATCATAAGCAGCAAGTGATATAGACAGAGCTAAGCGATTCCTCAACCAATCATTCTGATCTGCAGTCCTGCCACATCCAGTCATGAATCGTGGAGGACAATTAAACCTGCTTCTCTCCATTGATTGACAGACACCTTGCTAAGAAGTGCAAATAGTGCAAATTCTGTTCTGTCAGTTTCAGGCAATGTAGCTGGAAGTTTTCGTTATGACAGTTGTAGCTGCTATGAAAACTTGGCTGGGTTTCAAAAGCTTATATTAATTAAAGAATTATTGAAGCATTTAAGAAGCTGTAATAACAGAATATTTCTATTGCATAACTCCTGAGGATTGTGCTTAGTGGAAACTGGGTGAGTGACAATGGAGGGTACATGGGGGCCATGAAGGTGGCATTGATGTGTCATGGGTAATCTGAGAGGGCATGAGGAAGGGTGGGGTTGAGAGGCCATGGGGTGACATGGGTAATCTGAGGGAGGCACAGGCCACCATGGCCACGGGCAGTCTGAGGGGGCATGGGGATGGGTGGGGCGTGAGGGATGAAGTTTATGGGGCCTTAAAATGACATTGGAAGCTGGGCTGCTGTATGGAAGAGTGGAGGTGCCTCTGCACACACACCTCACACACTCCACTGCGCCTCACAAAATGCACTGCAAATCTGACCCCTGTTTAAAAAGACAAAAGTCCTGGGTAAAGTCACACATGGATCGGGCATGCATTTCGGAACGCGCAGAAGTGCGCAGGTGAGGTTTTCCCAAACCCACAGGACAATCTGACCCATGGATTCATAGCTCCAGCCTGCACTTCAATCTTATACAAGGGAATCAAGTTTATGGGGGCAGGCAGGAAAGTGGAGTTAAGGCCACAATCAGGTCAGCCATGATCTTATCAAATGGCAGAACAGGCTTGAGGGACAGAATGGCCTACTCCTGCCCTTACTTCTTAAGTTATTATGGTCTTATGAATCGTTAAAGTTACTTGGTTGGTGCTGCCAGGTGCACCAGACCCTGAGGTTGGAAGCAGTTGGCATTACGGTGGTACAAGAACCAATAGAAAAGCAGATGCCTTAAATAGATAGGAGTGAGCTCTGAATCCAACGTGCCAATCCCTACATTATAATCAAATCCCAATCATTACAACAACAGCTTGCATTTGTGTAGGATCTTTAATATGGTAAAACATCCCAAGACCCTTCACTCGAGTGTTTATCAAAACAAAGTTGACACTGAGTCACATAAGGAGATATTAGGGCAAGTTTAACCAAACATATGGTCAAAGGGGTAGGTTTTGAGGAATGTCAAAGTAAGAGAGTGAGAGAGAGATGGAGAGGCTCAGGGAACGAATTCCAGAGTTTAGTTAAATGTTAATCCCAGAGGCTGAGTAAAATTAAGCAGATCAGCCACATATTGGTACAGGTTAATCCAAACTGCCCCTAGCCCAATGAATTACAGAGTGAAAAAAAGACAATGTCCAGATGTGAAAGCGAGGTTTTGGTGATGCAGGAATGTAATAATTCTCTTTAGAGGCAGCCAGCAATATACAATCAGTATCAAGTTTCTGAGGGAAATCTATGAGTAAGGTGGGGGCGAAGCAGACGAGGCCGGAAAATCCCACCCAAAGCCTCCTGGCTCAGAAGCAGGAGTGTTACCATGACTGACATCTCGTAAATAACAGAATAGGACATGTTCACATGGTCTGACAGCCGCAGGAGTAAGAATAAAATGTGGAATTTACACTCGAGATGGAATTCACTCACGTTGGTTAAACTTGCCTTAATTGGTGCACCAGTTTCCACTTAGAACCCACAATAGCTGGAAAATCTTGTACACTGTTTTGATGAGGCACAGTAACTCTTTCGAGTACGAACACGTTTCCATCTGTTTCTTCAGATGAAGTTACATTGTTTCATAGTTTGCCATTGTGAGATTTGAACTCTTGATCTTGGGGTTGCAAGCCCAGTACCATTGATGAGGCACAGTACTGGTGTTAATTGTCACCCGCTCCTGATCATTGAGATAATTGTACAAAATGAAGCACTAAAGAAACCAAATCAATCCAATGCAAAGTATGGAACATTGACATGGCTGAGAACAGTGGTTGCATAAACCCTGAAGAAGCTCTTCAGCCCATTAAAGGAAGAATTGAGCACACAGCTAGCTTGCAGGCTGCGTTTCCTTTGGATACCTCAATGAAATTAGGCAAGCCTTGCCTCTGTTGAATTGGTTATACAGTAATGGAAACACTAACAATGTCTGCTGCCAATTTCAACAGTGAACTGAATATTCACGAAAGCAACTGCCCTCTGCTCCCATACTCATTTCCCCCAAAGTAATTCAGGTTTGTTTCACTAACTTGTGTTAAGTACATTTTCTAACCAGTGCTACTCCCATTTAAAAAGCTTGATGTATTCGGGCTAAATATCTCTGAACTTGTTTTTAAACCACAGGCCTTTATCTGTATCACACTCTTATTTGAGGCTCACCTCTGTTTCCAAAAATCTGCTCCCTGTAGGTTAGGTTGCTCGCATGAGAAGTTCAGTTTGGAATACAGGCAAGATTCCGCAACACAAACCCAGTAAGTTTATAGAACAGAAAATCCAAACGCATGAGGGACCATTTTCCCATTCCCTACTCCAAGCCTGACTGCAAAGCACTTGAAGTGCGCGCTATCTACAATGGCCTCAAACCGCTTCTACTTCCGGGTTCAGTTCATCAACCGAGGCCAGGTGCACAACCCTTGTTGAAGTTACCAACCCTCCAGGATTGCCCCTGAGCCCCCAGCAATTAAAGACTGATCTCCAGGGCGCTCCTGAGAACACTCAGTTGGCAAGGCAGTGCCACACCACCACTTTCTGGAGGACAATTAGTAATGGGCAATAAACATTGGTCTTGACAGTGTGCCCACATCCTATGAGTGAATAAACAAAAACATAAGGACAATAAAATATTGTCTTGTTAAAAACATTTCCTTTGAATACATTTATTTATTAGCTATGAAAATATCAGATCAGGGGAAAGGGTTGTTTGACTGACAGTGAAGAACCATCCAGTTGGCATTCCAGTTGGTGGGGGAAGGTGTGTGCTGTCAGTAGGGATATGTTGAGTGACCAATGGCAATGGTGTGGGGGTGGGGCAGTGAGAGGTGCAAGGTCACCTTCAGGAATATATCTGCCTACCCGCCCACCCCTCCCTCAACTCCCTGCTGCAGTTCAGGACCACCATCCTCCCATGCAAAGCCCAGGGCCTGGAAGCTGGGAGGAAAACCAAGCGGGCCCAAGAGGTCTTCAACAGCTGGACTGTTACAAAATGCAACCTGCCATGCCAATCCCTGTCCTTAGAAATAAAACCTCTGTCTGACTTACATTGGTTTCCATTACCAGTTAGGGGGAGACAGTGACATTGTGGTAATCCAAAGGCCCAGGCTAATGCCCTGGGGAGAAGGGTTCAAATCCCACCGCGGCATCTGGTGGAATTTAAATTCAAGCAATAATCTGGAATTGAAAAGTTAATCTTAGTAATAGTGGCCGTGAATTGATTGTTGTTAAAAACCCATCTGATTCACTAATGTCCTTTAAAGGAAGGAAATGTCCCATCCCTACCTGGCCTGGCCTATATTTGACTCCAGGCCCAATGTGGTTGACTCTTAACTGCCTCAAAAGCCACTTGGGTTCAAGGGCAATTAGAGATGGGTAACAAATGCTGGTCTAGCCAGTGATGCCCACATCCCATTAAAGAATGAAAAAAAAAACAACTTTGCTGCCAGCCCCTGTCTAATCCAAGAGATAGTTGGAGTTGCCAAGTTTGGTTAGGAATATTCCTGGAGGTTTCATCTTGCCTCAATAACCCCACCCTGCATTGCTGCCATTGGAGATTTTGAAAGGAAACAGCCTCTTTAATACCTGATTGTCAGCCTTTTATCCCCATTGCTGATATTTTTATAATTAATAAATAAAAGTGTTCAAAGAAAACGTGAAAAAAAATGCCCTTTCATGCCGACTTTCCTTTCGAGTTGTTCGTAGCAATGGCCTGGAGACTGATCTTCAAATTCCTGGAGGCAGTCCTGGACAGTTAAGAACCTGCGGTCTAAGGCCTATTTTCTGGATGCTCATCACATTTAACGTCCTTCTAATGTTGGAAGAAGGAAAATGAGTTGACAGGGCCGGGAATACTTCCTCCCGCTTCATTACTAAAGCATCACCTTAGCCTGTGCCATTGGTGTCATACTGTGTGCCCAGGTTGGGCAAAACTCCTGAAATCCAGGGGCAATGTAAAGGGCCAGAGATCCTACATCATAAGACTCTGCCCCTTGTTCTCCTGTGTTTACTCCAGCGAATAAGCTCAGCATGGACTTGATGGGCCAAATAGCCTGCTTCTGTGTTATAATGATGCTATGAATAAGTATTCCTTGGGAGAAAAACACAGGAAAGTTGAACTTGTTATTCCACAGTCATAACGTGGGGAAAAGCTTCCCAAATGATGGGACAAGTTAGAATTTGTAAGTTAATGGAAGATGGTGGAAGGGAAAATCTGTCAGCAGCATACAGACTTACAGAATACGAGGTGGTGATCAATCTCATTTGCAGTCCTAATTTCCTGCTTTCCAATTTAAGGCTCACATCAAGCTTAGTGAACATGCATTTTTAATATTACATTGTCAAGGAGATGACAGGCAGAGCATCTAGATAAAGGAAAATACAGATCAGCAAACATTGACACCCAACACACTGATCCAGGTCATTGTATCAAATAAATAAAACACTATATCTTTTGTGGCCCTAATTGTAATGGATAGGTGCAGCCAAACAGATTATTTTTGCAGCAAAATATCTTTGTAATGTGTATGTAAAACACATTCACATTAAACAAGCTCTATAATTATGAATATATATCTTTTCCCCACACCATTGTGAAGTGCCTTGGGACACTCTCGAATGTTCCAGATTCTATGTCAACGCAAGTTACTCCAATACAAATATATGACTTTTCCATAATAAGTAACTTCTTATAGATCAAGTGCAGCTTTAATTAATATCTAGGATTAATAATTTACTTCTACATTGACACAGGTTTTTTTTGCATATTATGCCCTGTGCCATCAGTGGGTGAGTCTAGTCACTTTTATCCAGAGTTCAGATGTATACACAGTGCTGGAAGTAAAAGTAATAAAGAGCTTCGAGGCTGAACTTTCAACATGGAATGAGCAAGCCAGCTCTGAAATGTTATTTCCACCCTATTAGTTTCAAACAGATCGATCATTAACATTGCAGGATAAATTGTCCATTAAATTTCATCCACAAGACAAATACTGACAACAGCAGTCAGGGGAATTCTGATGTCTGTGTCACTCTCTAGAGACCTGTATTAATAACATAACAGGAAACAAAGCAAATCTAACAGAGTAAAGGTGAAGGTTACATAGAATTAAGTAGGACCTGTGGCACAGAAACAGGCCATTCAGCCCAACTGGTCTATGTCAGAGTTTATGTTCCGCATGAACCTCCCATCTAACCATATCCTTCTATTTCTTTCTCCCTCGTGTAGAAATCTAGCTACCCCTTAAATGCCATGGGAGCTTCTACAGAGGGCCAATTTTCATAAGAGCTTCCCTTTCAAAGTTAACAGGATCAATATTAAAATCTATACTTGTCTCAGCTACTCGATTCTGCTAGTGAGTTCCATATCCTGATCGTGTTCTGGTTAAAGAAATTTCTCCTGAATTCCCTACCAGATTTATTAGTGACTATCTTATTCTGATGGCCCTGGTTCTAGACTCCCCCACTAGTGGAAACAGAGGGTCCACAAATCTTCTGCATAAGAGAATTCTCTTATATAAAAAAACTACATTGGTTCCAGACCTCTTGATAGACATTCAATCAATGGGTTCAGATCACAAACTGGTCTGGCTATATCAGCTATTCTGTGCCTTTATTTCCTGTGATGCTTCCTCATATTACAGATTCTGAACAAGAATACTTTCCTAAACCAAACAGCAATTTTATTGCAAAAAAATGTTTTAACTTCAATTTGAAGAATAAATTTAAGCATTTTACTGTGTGACCACGAACTCAATTACACAAATTTGTAATAAAATGTTTTATCCTTGGTTGATGTCATCCATTATAAAATATTTGCCCCCACATATTTTTCCTCTGTAGAGTGATTAATTATAAAAAATAGAATAACAAACTAACAAGAGCTGAAGGTATCACACAGATAAAAGCCAAGGGCGGGCATGGGAAAATGCAGACTTTCTGGCAGCAGTGTTGACTTTGTTCTTTAAAGGGAATGGAAGACAAAGAATGTGGTAATGTTAACTCTGCCGACACACTCCACTGATGCTCACTCGTGTCACTTGGGCAATCTTTAAACTGGCACAGTAAGACTTTGCATAGTTCTGTCCCGGTTGGTTGGTAATTCACTGCTGCCGTGATACAAGCAATATTGTGGCACCACAGAACCGCTGGGGTCAATTCTAACTTCGTCAGCCTGCAGGGGATGAGGGGGCATCACCCACATGCATTGCATGGGCACTCTTACCATCCTGCTCGCAGCTGCACCTTTCCATTTGCTTTTACATCCTGTTTATAATGGGATGCCCAAAGCCTCACACATTATTCCAACTGTAGCCTAAATAAGACCTTGTAAAAATTCACTGTTACATAGGATTATATTACATAGGATACACAGCACAGAAAATGACTACCCCCTGCCCCCACATCCCCCCACCCCCCAACCTATCATTGCCAGCATTGGTGTTCTACTTGAGTCTCCTCCCATCTTTCTGCACCTAAATCTATCATCATAAGCCTCCATTCCCTTCTCCGAGTTCTACATTCTCACCACTCCTTGGGTAAGAAGTTTTTTCTGAATTCTCTATTGGATTTCTTGGTGATTATCCTATATTGACGGCCTCTAGTTATGCTCTTCCCCACAAAAGGAAATATTCTCTCTGTATCCATTCTTTCACAACATCTTATCATTTTAAAGACCCTTATTAGGTTACCCCTATTTTAAAGAGAGAATATATGTATTCCCACTTATTTCTGGTATCATCCTTGCAAATCGTTTTTGCACCGTCTGCAATGCCTCTATGTCCTTTCCAATATCTAGCGACCAAAACTACACACAGTACTCTAAGTGTGGTCTATGAGCACCTTGTTTTTAGATTTTGTACCTTTGGATTAAAAGCCAAGGATCAGCACCTCTACTGTTTATAAGACTTCACCATTTATGATATATTTCCATTTCCTGATCTTCATTCCTAAATGTGTTATTCTTCTACACCTGCCACCTATCTGTGACCTGTTGGCCTATGTGTGACTTGCCACAAAAGTATCTGTCAGATCATCATCACAATTTGCCATATGTCTAATTTGCATGTTGTCACCAAATTTTCACTTCATTATTTAATTGCTCACTTGATTACTTAAATCTAGATCAGTTATGTTCTCATTAATAAGGATGGCTCCAACCATCGTGAACAATAAATGCCACATTTCCTTTTTCTTATATACATTCACTCTTTCAATGGGTCGGTGTGGCTGGGCCAGCATTTATTGCCCATCCCTAGTTGCTCTTGAGAAGGTGGTGGTGAGCTGCCTTCTTGAACCACTGCAGTCCATGTGGTGTAGGTAGACCCACAGTGCTGTTAGGGAGGGAGTTCCAGGATTTTGACCCAGTGACAGTGAAGGAACGGCGATATATTTCCAAGTCAGGATAGTGTGCCAACAAAGGAATTAAACAATGTTGGCACGGCCCTTATTTTTTTTAGAAATCTGCACTGATTGGAATTGACTGGCTCACTTTATCAGTATTATAGGCACTAGTAATTTACCAACAACTGAAGTTAAGATTATAATTTTCCAGCTTATCTCTGTTTACTTTTTCAAACAGGGGTATCACATTTCCTATCTTGCAGCTTTCCAGCAACCTTTTCCGACCTTACCTAACTACTCTCAGGATTACCCCATTTAGACCTCAGGTTCTGTAGCTACAGCTTCCTACATTTTTATATATTAGCACCGGTTTGCATCGCAGAAAAGCCGCAGTCATGGAGCAGGAGTTAAGATTTAAGCTATTTTAATAAGTCTGATTGTTGCTGTTCTGACCCTCAGCACAAAGTACAAAGCTTGATACTGAAAGGCAGGAAGAAATTGGCTTATTGATGGAGGTGGCTGGTTGGTGCACGATTTGGGAAGAAGTGGTCAGAGAAAGGCTTGTTGCTGAAGCTCAAAGGCCTAAGTCTGGATTTGCTTCTTGGATCAAGGGGAGCAGTGGGGCAGGATTTCTGACTGCCCTCTCCAACCGCACTGTAACCCTGTCCCATGTTCCTGGGTCCAGAGGTGTTAGCAATGCTTGCTCACCAACCAGGAATCAGGTAGTACTGTAGAAGGACCATAGCTGCATCAAGCAGACAGTAGAAAGGACCATTCAAGAAACAGAAAAGCCTCAAAGATGAACACAACAACTAAGGCTACAAAGCTAAACGCTTGGGTCCACTCTCTTAGCACCCCACCCCACCACTTAGAAAACACACAGCTATCCCACCACTAACCTGGGCCTGCCACAACCTATCACAGTCTAAAGGAAGGAAATATGGGCACGGTAACTACTAGGCTCACACCCCTTCCCCATTGGCATGAAGTTGATTGGGACAGTGGTCCACCGGGGCCAGGCTGAGGTGGGAAATGGAGCAGAATGTTGGGCAAGCTTTGCCATCTGATTTCACTCCATTTTCCATTGGTGCCTGTAAATGAAATTGAAGGGATCGCATCTGACCCGAAGACTGTCACCTTTTACATCGCTTGGACATCAGGCTGAGTTCTGCTAACACTAACATGCACTTTTTTTTTGCCTGTCCCATAGATTAAGCACTCTGCTACTACACAACAAAATATTTCACTAACCCGGTCAACGGTGTGGTAAACAACCAACCCAAGGTGTCAGGGCGAGTGCCTTGGAATGCCAGTCAAGACTGTGAATTCCTAAACCCTTGATTCATTTACTCAGCAATGCACCAGAAAAGGCACCACAAAACAAGGGCCCAAACATTCCCTACAGGAGCAGAGCAATAATCAAGGAAGGTTGGGTTTAGTATCTTCAAAAAAGAACTTCAACTGATGAAATCAAGCATGCAAACAACAAGAAATGAAAATCAAGTGAACCATCAAACCAGGTTTGGCAATAAGACAAAGATTGGTGATTATGGTAAGCAAGGAGGCATAAAATTACCAAGGGACATAGACAGATTAATTGAATGGGCAAAACTCATTATTTAACGAGCATTATTTAAATGGTGGAAGGCAAGGGACAATGGAGGCCAAAGGTAATTTACGGGTCCATGTGCACAGATCACCAAAGTGTAGTAGTCAGGTACAAAAGAAGGGGAATGGAATCTAAATTTATACCTGGAGGGCTAGAATATAAAGGGGAGGAAGCTTCCCTGGTTGGACCACATCTGGAGTAGTGTGTACAGTCCTGGACACCGCACCTCAGAAAGGGTAGATTTTCCATGGAAGGTGTGCAGCATAGATTCACTTGAATATTGTCAGAGCTACAAGCGTTAAAAAATTAGGAGAGATTTCATAAGTTAGGCTTGTACGCCCTGGAATATGGAGGGTTAAGGGGTGATTTGATTGAGGCTTTTGGGATATTGAAAGGAATTGTTAGGGTTGACGGAGAGAATTTTCTTCGCATTGATGGGGAGAGTATCTCTGACAATGAACATAACCATTTAGAGCCAGGCCAGTCAGGAGAGTCGTTAGGCAAAACTTCTTTACACAAAGGGTGTTAGAAGTGTGGAACTCTCTCTCAATAAAAAACAATAGATGCTAGCTCAATTAAAACACCTAAATCGTGGATTGTATGATGAAGGGATCTGAGGACATTAAAAGATATGGAGCCAAGTCGGGTAAATAGAGTTAGCACACAGATCAGCCATGCCAGTACAGGCTTGAGGGGCTGAATAGCCTACTCTTGTTCTGAGGTATAACAGGCAACTGAAATGCCCACTTATGCTATCAAACAAAGTCAAAATTATCAGCAATATTTCCATTTCCTCCTGACATGGTGAAAGGAAGCTTTCCCCTTCGTAATGGATCCAAAGATCTGCAAGTAATCTGCTATGGAGCAAGAACCGGAGTTTAGATTTAATCAAGCTCAGGGAGGAAACAGGACTAAACAATTATTAGCAGATCCTTCTTCACGGAATAATCAACAATAGTTTGAGCATTTTAGCCATTGCTTACCTCTGGTTCTGTACACCGGCTTGTTTCCCCTTTATCTAGAAAACAAAAAACAAACATAATTTAGGCTTTTTTTTCTCAGCACATTGCAGCAGCTTACAAGGCACCAACTTTCACTGCAAGCAGCAAGAGAACAGAGTTCAATGTTGCAGCTAACAAAATCTACTGCACAATGCTTGCACACACTGCTGCTTACACCAGACAACCCAATCACACTAGCTGCTTTGGAATCAAATTGCTTCATTTAAACTCTCAACAACAACAACATCCTGCATTTATATAGCGGCTTCATCAGGAAGAAACCGCTCCAAGGTACTTCACAAAGGCGTAAGGAAAAATATGACAGTGAGCCAAAGAAGGAGTCGAATATTAGGTGACCGGAAGCTTGGCTGAAGAGATGGGGTTTTCAAGTGGGTCATAAAAGGAGGTGGAGAGGCAGAGGGATTTACAGAAGGAATTTCACACTGTTGGACCCAGGCAGCATAAGGCATGGGCATTCTAGAGACCTGAGTCAGAAGAATCAAGATATTTTAATTCATTTTTGTCATGTCGGTGTCTCTGGCAAGGCCAGCATTTATTGGCCATCCCTAATTTGAGGAGGTGGTGGTGAGCCGCCTTCTTGAACCACTGCAGTCCCTGTGGTGTAGGTACACCCATAATGCTGTTAGGGAGGGAGTTCCAGGATTTTGACCCATTGAAGGATTGCAATATGTTTCCAAGTCAGGATAGTGTGTGGCTTGGAGGGCAACTTGCAGGTGGTGTTCACTGCTGCCCTTGTCCTTCTAGGTGGTAAAGGTCATGGGTTTGGAAGGTGCTGGCAAAGGAGGTTTGGTGAGTTGCTGCAGTGCATCTTGTAGATGGTACACACTGCTCCCATTGTGCGTTGATGGTGGAGGGAGTGAACAGATGGGGTGCTGGATGATGTCGAGCTTCTGGAGTTTGAAGCTGCACTCATCCAGGCAAGTGGAGAGTATTCCATCACACCCTTGGCTGGTGAACAGACTTTAAGAAGACAGAAGGTGAGATACTTGCCTCAGAATTCCAAGTCTTTCACCTGTTCTTGAAACCACATTTGAGCTTCTGGTCAATGGTAACCCCCGGTGTTGAAGCTAGGGGATTCGGCGATGGTAATGCCATTGAATGTCAAAGGGAGGTGGTTAGATTCTCTGTTGTCAGAGATGGTCTTTGCCTGGTACTTGTGTGGCACAAATGTTGCTTGCTACTTATCCACACAAGCCTGAATGTTGTCCAGGTCTTGCTGCATTTGGAAATTAATTGCTTCAGTATCTGAGGAGTTGCGAATTGCACTGAACATTATGCAATCATCAGCCAACATCCCCACTTATGACCTTATGATGGAGGGAAAGTCATCGATGAAACAGCTGAAGATGGTTGAGCCTAGGACACTACCCTAAGGAACGCCTACAGCAATATCCTGGGACTGAAGTAATTGGTTTCCAACAAACACAACCATCTTTTTTTTTTGCCAGGTAGGACCCCAACCAGTGGAGAGTTTTCCCCAATTCCCATTGATATCAATTTTGCCAGGGCTCCTTTTTGCCACATTTGGTCAAATGCTGTTTTGATATCAAGGGCAGTCATTCTCAAGTCAGCTCTGGAGTTCAGTTCTTTTGTCCATATTTGCGCCAAGAGGACAAGAGCTGAGTGGCTTTGACAGTACCCAAACTGAGTGTCAGTGAGCAGGTTATTGCTAAGCAAGTGCCACTTAATATGCATTGTTGATGACCCCTTCCATCACTTTACTAATGATCGAGAGTAGACTGATGGGGCGGTAATTAGATGGGTGGATTTGTCCTGCTTTTTGTCGACAGGACCTCCATGGGCAATTTTCTGAAGACTGGCATCTGTCATGCTAGGAACCTCAGGAGGAGGCCGAGATGGATCATCCACTCAGCACTTCTGGCTGAAGATTGCAGCAAATGTTTCTGCCTTGTCTTTTGCACAGATGTACTGGGCTCCCCCGAAATTGAGACTGGGGACATTTGTGGAGGCTTCTGCCCCGGTTAATTGTTCACCACCATCATGATTGGATGCAGCAGGACTGCAGAGCTTAGATCTGACCCATTGGTTGTGGGGTGGCTTAGCTCTGTCTAACGCTTGCTGCTTCCACTGCTTTGCACGCAACAAATCCTGTGTTGTAGCTTCACCAGGTTGACATCTCGTTTTTAGGTGTGCCTGGTGCTGCTCCTGGCATGCCCTCCTTGCACACTTCAGTGAACCTAGGTTAATCCCTGACTTGTTGGTATTGGCAGAGTGGGGAATATGTCGGGCCATGAGGTTATAGTTTTAGGGCTTGTAGAGCAGGAGGAGATTAGAATGATAAAAAGAGCAAGGTCCTGTTAGAATGCAAATACAAGTATAAGAATGTTAAATAGGAAACATTGGGGACTAAGAGCCAAAGTAGATCAGCAGTTGGGTGAGTGGGGCTTGGTGTTGTATAAGATAGCAGACATAGAGTTTTGAATGAGCTGCATTACAGAGTGTCAAGATGGGAGGTTGGCCAGGAGAGCATTTGAACAGTCAAGTCGGGATGTGACAAAGTCTTGGGAGGAACTCTGGGGCAGAAATAGGTGATGTTACCAGAGTGGAAATAGTCAGTTCTCAGTGATGGAGAGGACATAGGATCAGAAGATCAGCTCAGGGTCAAAGGAGATGCTGAGATTGCAAACACGCTGGTAATCTTGAGACTTCGGCTAAAGTGGGGCTTGGAATCAGTGGCAAGGACACAGAGTTTGTGGTGGGAGCCAAAGATGGTGGCTTTGGTTCACCTTAATGTTTAGCTGGACAAAACTCCAGCCCATACGAGACTGGATACAAGATAAATAGTTGCAAAATATAAAGGCAGTAGGGGAATTGAAAGAGATTGTGGAAAGGTGTCATTAGTATAGATGTAGAAGCTGACCCTGTGTTTACAGGCGAAATTACCAAATGGTGTCATGTAGATCCGATAAAGAATAGGAGGAGGCCAAGATCCTTGAGGCATTCCAGGGATAATGGGTGGCAATGGGAGATAGTCTATCAAGGATGGAACCAGGCAAGGAAAACCCCACTGAGCTGGCCCATGGAGGATGCTATAGTTGATAGTGTCAGAGGCTATAAGTGTTGCAGAGGACATCATGGTCACATGGTAACAAAGGATATCATTTGCGACATTGATTAGAGGCATTTTGGATTGTGGCAGGTGTAGGAGCTTAATTGGAAAGATTCAAACATTGGATTTCAGGATAGATGGGTGCAGATTTGGAAGATGACAACACATTCACAGACTTTGGAAAGGCAAGGGCGATTGGAGATGGGCTAGTAACGTTTGAGGACTGAAGGATCAAGGATGTAAAGAAGAACGAGAGATTATCTAATTGGTTTATATAAAATTCATTAGGGGCTTGACAGAGTGGATACTGAAAAATGTTTCCACACTGGGGAATTTAGAGCACGGGAGTCACAGGCTCAGAATAAGGGTTCAATCATTTGGGGCTGAGATAAGGAGAAATTTCTTCACTCAAGTGGTTACAAAAATTTGAAATTCTCTACCCCAGAGAGCTGTGGTTGCTTAGTCTTTAATTAGACAGGAGTTAGATTTTGACCCAGAGACAGTGAAGGAACAGCGATATATTTCCAAGTCAGGAAGGTGAGTGGATTGGAGGGGAACTTCCAGGTGGCGGGTGTTCCCATGCATCTTTTGCCCTGGTCCTTCTAGATGGTAGCAGCCACATGTTTGGAAGGTGCTGTCTAAGGAGCCTTGGTGAGTTCCTGCAGTTGGTACACACTGCTGCCATGTGCACCATTGGTGGAGGGCGTGAGCGCTTGTGAATGTGGTGCCAATCAAGTGGGCTGCTTTGTCCTCAATGGTGTCAAGCTTGAGTGTTGTTGGAGCTGCACTCATCCAGGCAAGTGGAGAGTATTCCATCGCACTCCTGACTTGTGCCTTGTAGATGGTGGACAGGCTTTGGGGAGTCAGGAGGTCAGTTATTCACCACAGGATTCTTAGCCTCTGACCTGTTCTTACAGCCACAGTATTTATATGGCTAGTCCAGTTCAGTTTCTGGTCAATGGTAACCCCCCAGGATGTTGACAGTGGAGGATTCAACAAACGCAATGCCATTGAATGTCAAGGTTCAATGGTTGGATTCTCTTTTGTTGGAGATAATCATTGCCTGGCACTTATGTGGCATAAATGTTACTTGCCACTTGCCAGCCCAAGCCTGGATATTGTCCAAGTCTTGCTGCATTTGGATGTGGACTGCTTCAGTATGTGAGGAGTCGCGAGTGGTGCTGAACATTGTGGAATCATCAGTGAACATCCCCACTTCTGACCTTATGATGGAAGGAAGGTCATTGATGAAGTAACGGAAGAAGGTTGAGCCTAGGACACCACCCTGAGGGACTCCTGCAATGATGTCCTTGAACTGAGATGATTGACCTCCAACAGCCACAACCATCTTCCTTTGTGGGTATATGAGTGCAACCAGTGGAGAGGTTTCCCCCTGATTCCCATTTGACTCCAGTGTTGCTAGGGCTCCTTGATGCCACACCCGGTTAAATGCTGCCTTGATATCAAGGGCAGTAACTCTCACCTCACTCTGGAGTTCAGCTCTTTTTTCTTTTTTGAACCAAGGCTATAATGAGGTCAGGAGCTGAGTGGTCCTGGCAGAACCCAAACTGAGTGTCACTGAACAGGTTATCGTAAACAAGTGCCACTTGACAGCACTGATGATGACCCCTTCCATCGCTTTACTGATGATCGAGAGTAGACTGAGGGGCAGTAATCAGCCAGGTTGGATTTGTCAGTGTTGTAGTGGTGGAGCAGGCTCGAAGGGTCAGATAACCACCTCTTGCCCCTATTTGTTATGTTCTTATATTCTTGCACTTGGAAAGTATCCAAGAATGAGAAAATAATATTTACTCCTTGGAGCCTGCTCAGTCAGCAGTCTATATCAATCCTACTCCACCTATTTAATGCCCTATCAATGTGACTCAGTCACATCTTCTGCTCCTGAAGAAACCAAGTGAAGAATTACAGCATTTCTTTCACAGGAATGAATGATGCAGAACTCATGAAACTCCTTTTGCATAAGCCAAAGGATGCCTTACTTGTAATCACTGGGCGGACATCCTGCCTCCCCTCTCGGCACATGGCCTCTGTAGCCTTAAAAGGTGTCATTTAGCGGCTGACTAAGCAATGATGCTGTTTAATTTAGTAATTGACACATCTGATAATAGGCTTTGAGTTTTCTATATTGCGAAACCTCTTTCTGGGGTGCATGAAATTGCTAGCCACACCTGTGGATTCATCTGCAGAATAGTTCAATTAGAAGAGGAAATCATACTTAATCTAATAAATTAAAGTACTAAATGGAGTGCTTATATTAATCACACACATTCTGTAACAGGCGAATTAATAATTGCACAAAACATTCCCTCTAGTGCATCATTCAAATCACTCAAAACTTATTTCTTATGTCTGCACAGAAGGATTCATTCACCCATTGACGATGCAGTACACTGAATCAAAATTGTGTCAGTCTGAATTATGTTAGGAGGGCTGTCTGGCACTTGCCCACATGCTGAATTCTTGATTTTGCATGTGCTGTCATGTGGCGAGCAGAAAGGGAAATGCCGCAGAAGTAGACCATGAATATTTCCAAACAGTATGTAGCAAAAACCACAAGGAATAGTCAGTCACCCAAGTTTTCTCAAAACACATGGTTCACCAGCAGCACTGCAAGGCTAGGAAACAACGCACACATGGAATGCTCAAAAATGAGAAAAAAAAAGTGGATCCAAATCAACTATTGAAACATGATAAAACAAGCAGTATTAGGTTAAAGTGTCAGTTAAAATATCTGAGCAATTCACATTCACTTGTATAAGACACTAATTCGGCCACAACAGCGATCAGCTCTGGGTGCCGCAATTTAGGAAAGAAGTGAAGGCATTGAAGGGGGTGCAGAAAAGATTCACGAGAATGGCTCCAGGGATGAGGAACTTCTGTCATGAAGATAGATTGGAGAAGTTAGGACTGTTTTTCTTAGGAAAGAAGGCTGAGAGGAGATTTGATAGATGTATTTGTTAATATGCAAAGTGCTACATATTGAAACAATGGCTGTCACAGACAGACCCACCCAAAACCCCATGGAAATACACAATGGGTGAAGTATTTCAGACAGGCTGCAGCCACTGCAGAGAGATCGCAAGGAAGTTTTCAGCAGAAGAGACAGGCTGAAAGAGGCTCTCTCTCTCTTTTGGAGAAAGTGTATTACTCGGGTTGGAAGCCAACTTCACTGGAAGTTTACCAGTGAAACAAGATCAAGAAAATTGCAACATCTTCTACATCTGACTGTATCCACAAACCCAGCTAATCCAAATCGGCGCAACATTTAAAAATCTACACCTCAAGGACAATCAAAGGACACTGAACCATTTATTCTTTTAAATTGTTTTATTGGACTCTAACTTCCATTATTTCTGATTCCCGTGTGCACGATGTTGTGTTTTATTATTTTTTCCTCTCGGGTTTAGTGGTTAATAAAATTGTTTCCTCTGGCTCAAGAAAATCTTGTTTGTTTGGCTCCTTATTGCTCACAACTTAAACAGTTAAATACTTGTTGATTCAGAAAAGGCCTATCCTTGTGAAAAAGAAACTTAAAACCTTTGTTGTGACCAACGGAGGAGATTGAATAGAGGGGAGCCAGTTCACTCCATCTCACCCGGCCATAATAAAATCGGTGGTTCGTATCTGGAATTGTTCCCACAAGCTGACGAAAGAATTGGGATGGGGAAAGTAAATTCTTCCTTCAAAGGCAATTTAAAAACTGCAAAAAAATGGTTTTCTTGGGTCTGTAATACTAAAGTGCTAAAATGTCCACATTCAGTGTCAATGCTTTCATAGAACAGGATGAGATAACTGGGGAGAAGTTAAAGGCACTGTCCTTCAAAGAACTAAAAGGTGTAGCTAGGCACTTAGACTTGGAGTTAAGCCTGAAAGCCAGAAAAACGGAAATTTTAAAATGGGTGGTGAAGGTGGAAATTGAGAGCACTGAATCCGATAAATTAGCAGCAGGAAAATTCAGATTGGAGCAATGGAAATTGGAACTGGAATTTAAGGAAAGGGAAATAGAGAGAGAAAGGCAGGAAAGGGAGGTGAGGGAGAGGGGCAGGAATGGGAAAAGAGAGAGAGAGACAGGAACAGAAGGAGGAGAGAGAATTCCAGGAAAGAGAAAAGAGAGTTTAAATTAAAATAGATCAAGCTGAGAAGGGAGATCCCACTGCGTCCATTGAAGACACCCCCAGCTCAGATTTAAGGGCTGAGATATTCAACTCTGCCCATTTATTCCACAAATTTTTTGAAGAATAGGTGGACACCTTCTTTATCTCTTTCGAAAGGGTAGGACAGCAGTCAAAGTGGCCGGATCAACACAGGTCCCTGCTGTGGCACAGTAAGCTGACAGGAAAAGTTCACGAGATTTACTCCATCAAGCCTGAGGAAACTGCAACAAGCTATGAGGCAGCAAAAAGGGCTATTTTAAGCACGTACCAGTTAGTGCCAGAGGCATACCATCAGAAATTCTGTACCCTCAGGAAATGGCCTGATTTGAAAGGCTTAAGCAGCTCACTTTTGACCAGCGGGTACTGGCACTTAAGATGGAGGACACCTACAAAAACCTTTGTGAAATAATTCTCTTCGAGGGCTTTAAAAACTCCATACTCTTCCTGATAAGAATGCATATAGCGGAACAAAGAGCAAATGGGGCCAGTCAGGCAACAACTCCAATGATAATGAGCTTATCCACAAACCCCCATCCCCTAGTGAGCCTTAACCAACTGAGAAGGATGGAAGGTAGAAGAGTGATAGGAAACTGGGCACCCATGGGAGAGAAGGGACAGCTGGAAACACAAGGGGCCCTCCTCAGGCCAGAAAGGATGGTGCTGAGAAGAGCAGCCAAGCCAAGAAGTCTGTGTGTTTAACTGCTGCAAGGCAGGACAGCTCCGTGCTGAGTGCTAGAGGTTACGGGGAAAACCCGTGGGGTTTGTTGGGCGACAGCACACAAACCCCGCACAGAAAATGGGAGTCAGACAGCAAGCATAGCAGAGCAGGCTATGGCTCTGACTGCAGCAGCAAATCTCTGTAGATCAGGGGTGGGGAACCTTTTTCTTATCACAGGCCATTCACACATAGATAAAATCAGTTGCGGGCCACACACACATAAAAATCAACTTAATTTAGTTTTTTTTTATTAGAGAAAATACAGAAACGTTTAACTCACCCGCTATCTTAATGCAATGGCTGAATTTGAATATTATATTGTTAAATATTTCTACAGTAATTTAGCTGATGCTTTTATCCGAAGCAAATTCATAACAATGATGATAAATGCTATTTTGAAGGTGCGCCTGTCATTGGTCTACATTTTTAGAAATTTTGCTGCGGGCTGGATGAAATTGAGCAATGGTCCAGATCCAGCCCACAGGCCATAGGTTCCCCACCCCTGCTGTGGAAACACTACCGTGACTATGGGGAAGTTTACAAAAATCCTTGGAAGTTACAAGGATTTTGTATCAAGGCGAAGAGTGACCACATTTCCCCAGAGCAAGACAAGTAGGCTTATATTGATACTGAGGGATATGGGGACCAGACAAACTCTACTGCTGGGAAAAGGCATGATCTTTATACCAGAGAATGTAGTAGGTGCCAAGGTGCTGATAAAGGTTACTGAAGGAGGCTACATGCCTCCCCTCTTATACTGGGTGCACCTGGAAAGCAACCTTATGTCAGGACCGGTGACTGTGGGAGTCGCCCCCAGTTTGCCTATGGACAGGGCCAACCTGCTCCTCTGCAATGACTTGGCAGGATCAAAGGTGATGGCGTCTCCAGTAATCCCAGAGAAGCTGAGTGAGGTCAGAGAGACTGAACAGCTGCATGGGAAAGTGCCTGGTATTTCCCCTGAATGTGTGGTAACCTGGTCTATGGAGAGACAAACTCCATCAGGGGAGGCTGACGTAGTACCGTAAGCAGATAACTCTACTGTCCGGTTATCTGAGACCTTTTTCGGGAGCCTCAAGGACCCTAAGGAGGTAATAAGTAGGACTTCCTAAGATGCCACTCAGCAAGCTGACCCGCATTAAAAAAAATTAGCTCAGACTGCCCAAATTGAAGCTGAGGCAGAAGTAATCCATGAAAGGTACTACGTTAAAAACTATGTGCTGATGAGGAAATGGAGACCCCCCTCACAGACCTGCAAATGAGGTGTGGACAGCAATCCACCAGGTAGTGGTGACACCATGGTAATGGGGGGAAATATTACAGCCAGCACACAAAATCCCAATGGCCAGGCATTTTGGTATACGAGAAACCCAAGCCCACATCAACCAGCATTTTTACTGGCCACACCTCCAAGTAAGATTTTGCAGAACCAGCCACACCTGTCAGGGTGTGGGAAAAGGGGGCCACCAGTACATCCTTACCATCATGGACTTGGCTACCTGCTTCCCAGAGGCTGTTTCCCAGAGAATCATATCAGCCAAAATAGTGGTGAGGGAATTAATACAATTCCAGTATGGACTGTCCACTGGAGATCCAGTTGGATCAAGGTTCAAGTTTCACATCCCGAATATTCCAGGGAGTCATGGGTAACCAATGAGTCCACCTTCTGCTCTAAAAACATCTCCTTGATTAGTCTCAGAGAACCTCTCACTTGGTGTCTATGAACTAATTCAAATGGAGTAAAACCAGTGGGCTCATAGGATGAGTCTCTGATAGCGAACAGAAGAAAACCTAGTCCTTTATCCCAATTTTGGGGGTACTTGAGGCAGTGCCCTGATCATTGTTTTTAAGGTGTGGTGGTACCATTCTGGCACCCCCTGCAACTGCAGGTGATTTAAAAAAAATATTCATTCATGCGAATTGGGCATCGCTGGCTGGGCCAGCATTTATTGCCCATCCCTAATTGCCCTTGAGAAGCTGGTGGTGAACCGTCTTCTTGATCTGCTGCAGTCCATGTGGTGTAGGTCCATGGCTTGCTAGGTCATTTCAGAGGGCACTTTAGAGACAACCACATTGCTGTGGGTCTGGAGTCACATGTAGACCAGACCAGATAAGGATGGAAGATTTCCTTACCCAAAGGGCAGCAGTGAACCAGATGGGTTTTTCCACAATAATCGGCAATGGTTTCATGGTCATCATTAGATGATCATCTGCCATGGTGGGACTTGATCCCAGGCCCCCAGAGCATTACTCTGGGCCTCTGAATTATCACTCCAGTATACCACTGCACATGCTGAGGATTTCAGAAGCCATGGACCTACACCACATGGACTGCAGCAGATCAAGAAGACAGCTCACCACCAGCTTCTCAAGGGCAATTAGGGATGGGCAATAAATGCTGGCCCAGCCAGCGATGCCCAATTCGCATGAATGAATTTTTTTTTTTTTTAAATCACCTGCAGTTGCAGGGGGTGCCAGAATGGTACCACCACACCTTAAAAACAATGATCAGGGCACTGCCACATTGGGATAAAGGACTAGGTTTTCTTCTGTTCGCTATCAGAGACTCACCCTATGAGCCCACTGGTTTTACTCCATTTGAATTAGTTTACAGACACCAAGTGAGAGGTTCTCTGAGACTAATCAAGGAGATGTTTTTAGAGCAGAAGGTGGACTCATTGGGTGAGTCTCTGATAGCAAAGAGACCTGACAAGGCTGCTCACTGCATTTAAAAGCATCTGTAGGGACAAGCCAGGCTGCGCCACTTTAGCTCTACTTGATGTGGATGTGGAAGATACCCCTCCCATAAGGCAACAACTCTACCACCTAGGTCCAAAAAAGCTGGCCCAGGTCCAGAAGGAGATTAACTACATGCTGGAGCACCGACTAATAGAGCCTAGCAGCAGTAGCTAGAGCTCCCCAGTTGTGCTCGTGCCCAAGGTGGACAACTCCACAAGGCTCTTCATTGACTTCTGAAAAGTTAATGCAGTGACCCAAGCTGACTCCTACCCAATACCCCACCTGGAAGACTGCATAGATAGGGTAAGTAAAGCAGCCTACATTGCAGAGACAGATTTACTCAAGAGTTATTGGCAGGTTCCCTTGACCACCCACGCAAAGGAAATCCCTGCCTTCACGGCTCCGGATGGGTTATACCAGTGTCGAGTCAATGCCATTTAGCCTCCAAAACGCCATGGCTGCCTTTCAAAGGCTGGTGAACCAGGTAATGATGGGCTTATCCAACTGTGTAGCGTCACCTAGATGACCTCCTGATATACAGTGACACCTGGGAAACTCATTTAGAGCAACCGGAAGCCCTATTCCCGAAATTACTGTCAGCTGGCCTTGTGGTCAATCTCGCAAACAATGAGTTCACTAAGGGTCAGGTGACCTACTTAGGACATGTGGTGGGTCAAGGGCAAGTGCTGCCCAGAGCTGCAAAAGTACAAGCAGTGGTACAGTTTCCCATTCCCACAACAAAACAAGAAATCATGAGATTTTTTAGGGATATGTGGGTTCGACCGCAAGTTCATCCCAAACGTCGTCACAGTAATTGCCCCACTGACAGGCCTACTATCGGAAAAAAAGCAAAAGTAGTATGGACCAGATGTGCCAGACAGCTTTTGGAAAGCTGAAAGCCATTTTAACAAACAGGCCAGTGTTAGCAGCTCCAGATTTTAACCAAGCAT
The DNA here is from genome assembly GCF_017639515.1 of Carcharodon carcharias. Lineage (NCBI taxonomy): Eukaryota > Metazoa > Chordata > Chondrichthyes > Lamniformes > Lamnidae > Carcharodon > Carcharodon carcharias. The sequence goes on from NC_054472.1 coordinate 175,947,005, forward strand.
CTAAAGTAGCCCATCAATGCTAGCGAGCTCGGGGTAGGGGCTGTCCTCCTCTATGAAGACGGATCAGGGATAGAGAGATCAATCAGATACTTCTCCAAAAAACCTGAACACACGTCAGTAACGGTATTCCAGAGTAGAAAAAGAAACCCTAGGTTTCAAACCCTTTGAGATGTATATCCAAAATAGATAGAGGACCACAGCCTACACTGACCACAACCCTTTAACCTTTGTGGAAAAATTCAGAACTCAAGAACGCCAGGTTATTCCGCTGGAGTTTGTTTCTCCAGCCATATCACCTAAGAATCATCCGCACTGCAGGAAATCGAATGTGATTGCCGACACCCTGTCAAGAGCTCAACAACACCCAGTTAGAACTGATGGGATAATCCAGGTTTCTTCTGATCCAGAGGTGTCAAAAGGCTACGCCCCTTTATTTTGAAAATATGATTTTCCACCTTTGAACGGACTTGAAATTCAAAATTAGACAGAACAAACTACTTAAAAGTGCAAGCCCAGCTTCCAAGGTGAGGGTGAAAATCAAACAGATCACCCTCAGGGTGGTGTGAAATGAGACATTTCCTATAATTTAGGGACCCATCGAAACTCGTAACTGTCTGATGAAGAGACATTAAAAATGCTGGATGTTGAAACAATGGCTACCACAGGCCGACCCACCCGAAACCCCTTGGAAATACACAATGGGTGAAGTATTTCAGGCCAGGCTGCAGCCACTGCAGAAAGATTGCAAGAAAGTTTTCAGCAGAAGAGACAGGCTGAAAGTGGTTCTCTCTCTCTCATTTGGAACAAGTATATTATTCATGTCAGAAGCCAAATTTACTAGAATACTACCAGTGAACCGAGATCTCGTAATAATTGCCACATCTTCTACATCTGATAACACCTATGAAACCAGCTACTCCAAATCGACCTTAGTTTAAAAATCTACACCTCAAGGACAATCAAAGGACACTTAAAAGTATATTCTTTCAACTTTTTTATTGGACTCTAACTTCCCTTATTTCCGACACCTGTGTGTGAGACGTCGCGCTTTTATTATTTTGTCGCTCAGGTTTTGTGGTAATAAATTTGCTCTTTAACCCAAGAAAACCTTGTTTAATTGGCTTCTTATTGCTCACAGCATGAGTAGTTAAATACGTTCTAATTCGGAAAAAGCATATCCTCATTAAAAAGAAACTTAAACCTTTGTTGTGACCAACCGAGGAGGCTGCATAGAGGGGAGCTAGTTCACTCCTTCTCACCTGGTCATAACATATTCAAAATCATGAAGGATCAGGATAGAGTAGATATGGAGAAACTGTTCCCACTGATGAAAGGATCGAGAATGAGAGGGCACAGGTTTAAAGTAATTAGAAAAAGAAGCAGAAGTGAAATGAGAAAGAACTTTTTTTTTTACACAGTGAGTGGTTAGGGTTTGAAATGCACTGCCTGAGTGTCTGGTGGAGGCAGATTCAATTGAGGCTTTCAAAAGGGAATTATAGACTGCTGTCTGAAAGAAGGTGCAGGGTTAAGGGGAGAAAGCAAGGGAATAGAACTAGGTGAGCTGCTCATTTAGAGAGCCGGTGCAAGACACGATGGGTCGAATGGCCTCCTTCTGCACCATAACAATTCTGCGGTAGAACACAAGAAATGGGAGCAGGAGTAAGCCATTAGGCTCTTCAAGCCTCCTTCACCATTCAACTTCCAGTCCACTTTCCCTGCCCTATCCCTGAATCCCCTTAGTGTCCAAAAATCTATAAATCTTAGTCTTCAACATATTCAATGACTCACCATGCACAGCTGAGGAAGAGAATTCAAGGGATTCACAACCCCCTAATTAAAGAAAGCTCTGCTTGTCTCAGTCCTAATGGTGCTGAGTCCAAGTGGCCCTGCTGAGTTGGTTTCCCAACTGTGTGAACCACATTCCATCCCCTTTTCCCCTACTGGCAAAAATCGGATCTACCCGGAAAAGGGGGCAGGGTTTCAGCATCCAGATCCCACCCACCAATTTTAAAGGCCTGCAGAGTCTTCCTGACTACACAAAAATCTGGCTCCATAAGGCTTCTTTAGGTATATAAAAAGTAAGAAGGTGGTAAAAGGAGGAGTGGGGATGATTAGAGACCAAAAAGGGGATTGAGGCATCGAAGCAGGAGGCATGGCTGAGGTATTAAATAAAGACTTTACCTTGACCCAAAGAAGAATGGGTCAAGGCGGTAAAGAAGGTTTTTCAGACTCGAGGTGTTTAAAACTGATAAGGAGCAGGTATTGGATAGGCTCTTATCTGAAAAGAAAGACTATACAGGGTTACAGGGAGAAGGCAGGAGAATGGAACTAGGTGAGTTGCTCATTTGGAGAGCCGGTGCAGACACGATGGGTCAAATGGCTTCTTCCGCTTAAAGTTGATAAGTGCGATGAAACTGAAATACTTACCTCAATCTGCAGTCGGGGTCGCCAGTTCCCGATGAGCGTATGCACCAGCTGGGAAATGGCCACACATGCACAGTTCCTGTGTTTTACATTCCTTAGACCAGGGACTGGCCCTGCACGCCTGTACGGCAGGAAAGAAGTAGATTGGCAAGAAAAGCAAGTCAGGTGACCTGATAACGGAGTGCCATTGTGCTGAGTGTGTCCCAGGGAGCAGGACATGATAGAGGGACAGAAAGAGGTCCTAGAAGAAAACCCCAGGCAGGGACAAAGGCAGGGATCAGAAAGTGGTCCGAGAAGTCAAGTTAAAAGAAGGAGCAGAGCAATAGGCTCCAAATTAAAGAGAGAGCTGTGGGGAGCAGACTTGAAGTGAAGTGGGCTCGAGAGAAGCCCTGAAAATCCGAGGAGGCAGGTCGGTGACTCCTTACGTCAGGTTTTTTGGAACAGTGGTGTTCTGCTTGGATTGGCCGAGGATCTGAAATTGTGCTTGGAAGGTGATGCCTGAGTGCGCTCGGAGGTCGAGGGGAAAGAATCTTGGAAGGTGAGATCGAAAGCCTGGAGGTGGATCCTTGTTGAAGCTATCCGAGTGAGAGCGATGTTTGGAGAGAGTTCCAAGGCAAGCTCTTCAAATATAGGGATTGGAAACCTTCTTAAGTAAGGTAAAGTTTCAGTGAGAGAGGTTGGCTCACAATGTGACAAACATCTGGGTGTGTTGTTGAGAACTTCATGGAATCTACTTTGGTCTCATCTCTCATTTACTTTGGAGTGTTGTGTCAGACCGCAGTTCGCCTGTTAATTCACGTGTACTTCATAATTATCCTGAATGTTAGAGTATAAGATAGATATCGTAAATAGTTTTTATCTTACTGAATTTACATGTGCCTGTAAAGATATAGCTGAGGTGATGGAATAGTGAATATTTGAATCATCTTCTTGTGTTTGTATTGAGATTTCCCAATCGTTTTATCTGGTGCAATATATTTCATTTTTCTTGTTTAATAAATATTTTATTGTGTGTTAAAAGTTCATCAGCAAACTCCTGTGAATTTGTTCAGTAACTTACCTCCTCAGTTTCTAAAACAAAAGTTAGGATCTATCAAGCCAGGGTTTCACGTGTCATCTGATTTGTCCAATTTTAACATCAGCTGGGATCATAACATTAGGCACCAGGATTAGTTGAAATGCATCCAAGAATATTGAGGGAAGTGAGAGTAGAAATTGGCGAGGCACTGGCCATATTTTCCAATCTTTCTTAGGCTCAGGGGTGGTGATAGAGAACTGGAGAACTGCAAATATTACACCCTTGTTCAACAAATGGTATAAAGATAAGCCCAGCAACTACAAGCCTGTCAATTTAACCTCAGTGCTGGAGAAGCTTTTAGAAATAATAATGAGACAAAATTAATAGTCAACTTGGGCAAATGTACGTTAATTAAGAAATCCCAGTGCACATTTAAGGGCAAATCATTTTTAACTAACTTGCTTGAGTTTTTTAATGATATAATAGAGGATAAATGAGGGCAATGCTGTTAATGTGCTGTACATGGACTTGCAAAAGGCATCTGATAAACAGACACGTGAGCAGAGTTAGAACTCATGGAATGAGAGGAACAGTAGCAACACGGATGTGAAATAGGTTGAGTAACACAAAACAAAGAATAGAGGTTAATGGATGTGTTTTGAATTGGAGGAAGGTTTATAGTGGAGTTCCCCAAGGGGCGGTGTTAGTACCCCAGCTTTTCCTGATATATATTAATGACTGAGATCTTGGTGCACAGGGCACAATTTCAAAATTTGTAGATGATACAAAGCATGGAAGTATTGTGAACTGTGAGGAGGATAGTGTAGAACTTTAGAAGGACATAGACAAGTTGATGGAATGGTTGGACAAATGGCAGGTGCAATTCGAAGCAGAGAAGTGTGATGTGATTCATTTTGGTAGAAAGGACACGGAGAGACAATATAAAATAAAGGGTACAATTCTAAAGGGGGTGCAGGAGCAGAGGGACCTCGGTGTATATGTGCATAAATCATTGAATGAGGCAGGACAGGCTGAGGGCATGGTTAATAAAGCAAACAGCATTCTTTATTAATAGGAGCAAAGAGTACAAAAGCAAGGAAATTATGTTACACTTAAATAAAGAAAACTGGTTCGGCCTCAACTGAAATACTGCGTCCAGTTCTGGGCACCACACTTGTGAAAGCATAAGCGAGAGTGCTGAAACGATTCATGAAAATGATTCCAGGAATGAGGAGCTTCAGTTACATCGATATATTGGAGACGTTGGGACTGTTTTCCTTTGAGAAGAGAAGTTGAGAGATTTGATAGAGGTATTCAAAGCCATAAGGGGTCTGGACAGGGTAGATAAGGGAGAAAATGTTCCCATTGGTGGAAGGATCCAGAACCAGAGGGCACAGGTTTAAAGTAATTGACAAAAGAAGCAATAGCGACATGAGGAAAAACTGTTTCATGCAGTGAGTGGATAGTGGCTGGATTGCACTGCCAGCAAGTGTGGTGGAGGCAGGGTCAATTGAGGCATTCAGTAGGGAATTGGACTACTTTCCAAGAAGAATGTGCAGGATTACGGGAAGAAGGTGGCGGAAGAGCGGCACAAGGTGAATTGCTCCTTCAGAAAACCAGCACAGACACAATGGGCTGAATGGCCTCTTTCTGTGCTGCAAACATTCTGCGATTCTGTGAAAAGCAGTGTCATCTCATTTGGAGAGAAAAGCGTCTATTCCACTAAGTTGTGCACTTAAAATTTCAGGTGCAGAGTTAGTGGGGTTGGGTGGGAACACGGGCTATATAACACGGGATATAAATCAACTTGCATTCACTTTAATTGTGACTGACTGAGTTGATCTAAGCTATATTCAAACACGTGACAATAACAGTCTGGTTAAAGTAGGACAGAATGATGAGCTGGGGATTTGAAATTCTAAAACCATCACAAAAACAATAACAGGCTTCACTGGGATGAAGGGATGGTGAATATTCAAATCATCATCTTGCGTTTGTATTGAGATTTTCCCAACCGTTTTGTCTGGTGCAATATGATTCATTTTTCATGTTTAACAAATATTCTGCTGAAAGTCTGATTTCTGTAGAGTTGGCACATCAATCTCCTCCAATAGAAGACATTAATCTGCCGTGTCATTGCTCAAAAGATAGTTTGCATTACGGAGCATGGTTTTTAAGGTAAGGTAACCGTACGACTGTCCACCAATATCCATTACAAGCCTACCTACTCCCACAGCTACCTCGACTACAGTTCCTCACACCCCGCTTCCTGTAAGGACTCCATCCCATTCTCTCAGTTCCTTCGCCTCCATCGCATCTGTTCTGATGATGCTACATTCAAAAACAGTTCCTCTGACATGTCCTCCTTCTTTCTTAACCGAGGTTTTCCAACCACAGTCGTTGACAGGGCCCTCAACCGTGTCCGGCCCATCTCCTGCGCATCCGCCCTCATGCCTTCTCCTCCCTCCCAGAAACATGATAGAGTCCTCCTTGTCCTCACTTATCACCCCACCAGCCTCCGCATTCAAAGGATCATCTTCAGCCATTTCTGCTAACTCCAGCATGATGCCACCACCAAACACATCTTCCCTTCACCCCCCCTGGTGGCATTCCATAGGGATCGTTCCCTCTGGGACACCCTGGTCCACTCCTCCATCGCCCCCTACTCCTCAACCCCCACCTAAGGCACCTCCCCATGCCCACGCAAAAGATGCAACACCTGCCCCTTCACTTCCTCTCTCCTCACCGTCCAAGGGCCCAAACACTCCTTGCAAGTGAAGCAGCATTTCACTTGCATTTCCCCCAACTTAGTCTACTGCATTCGTTGCTCCCAATGTGGTCTCCTCTACATTGGAGAGACCAAACGTAAACTGGGCGACCATTTTGCAGAACACCTTCGGTCTGTCCGCAAGAATGACCCAAACCTCCCTGTCGCTTGCCATTTTAACACTCCACCATGCTCTCTTGCCCACATGTCCATCCTTGGCTTGCTGCATTGTTCCAGTGAAGCTCAACGCAAACTGGAGGAACAGCACCTCATCTTCCGACTATGCACTTTACAGCCTTCCGGACTGAATATTGAATTCAACAACTTTAGATCTTGAACTCCCTCCTCCATCCCCACCCCCTTTCTGTTTCTTCCCCCTTCCTTTTGTTTTTTCCAATAATTTATATAGATTTTTCTTTTCCCACCTATTTCCATTATTTTTAAATCTTGTATGCCCTGCTAGCCTCTCCACCCCACCCCCACCAGAGCTGTACCTTGAGTGCCCTACCATCCATTCTTAATTAGCACATTCGTTTAGATAATATCACCACCTTCAACGCCTGTGTTCTTTTGTTCTTTTGTCTGTGACATCTTTTGATTATCTGCTCCTATCACTGCTTGCTTGTCCCTACAACCACACCACCACCCCCCCAACTTCTCTCCCCCAACCCAACCCCAAACCCCCCCACCTTAAACCAGCTTATATTTCACCCCTCTCCTTAGATTCACTCAGTTCTGTTGAAGGGTCATGAGGACTCGAAACGTCAACTCTTTTCTTTTCCGCCGATGCTGCCAGACCTGAGTTTTTCCAGGTAATTCTGTTTTTGTTTTGTATTTAATCTGGCCTTTGTTCAGGTACTCTAGCTGTGAAAGTTGTTGTCTAAATAAAGACAACCTAAGATCAATTGGAGGACAGTGGTTGAAGGAGGTTTCTTTAGATTAGAAGTGGTCTGGGAATCCTGCACCACCCTCTGCCCTGCAGCAATACCAAGTTATCAGTATTAGAAGAGTGGCTACACTTCAAAAGTACTTCATACCATAATGGCTATACAGTGTTTTGGGACACAAACAGGTAGTGATAAGCACAAGCCTGTCCTCATCAAGATGCAAAAGAAAGAACAACAGTACTCAATATTTTGGTAACCATTTTATACTTTCAAGTGTGACATCTGAACTGAGATGGATGTATGACTTTTTACACCCACATATATGTATATACTCATGTACACATTGATTAGCAGACATCCTCTGACATTGCTCACAGCATATTAGAGGATGCAGATTTCTGATGATAGGTCATCAACCTGAAAGGTTACTCCCTGTGACTCTCTCCCACATAGCTGCTGGACATGTTGAGAGTGTCCAGCATTTGTATCTTTATTTCAGAGGATTCACAATTTTGTTAGAGCAAGAATGGTATATAACACAATTTTGCTAAAAAATATAGGTTAGTGCTCATACAAAGTTACAATGTTTGATTATTAAACACTGGATAAATTAAAATAGAGGCTGCAACATTCTGGCATCTGGCAGGCAAATGGCATGTTCCTGATCCATAAAAATTACGTAAAAGTTAATTCTTCCATTATTGGAGAGTAAAGAGTCCATAGTCAGGAGGGACATGGATTTGATGCCCCTACTCTGTAGAGTTCCTGATCTCAGCGGCAATGTGTGCAAAAGGCATTAAGTGGAAGATCAAAACTCTCCCTAGAAATATAAGAAATACAGGAGGAACAGTCATCACTGAGCTACCATCACACGTTGATTTGAAAAGATGGAGATCTGGGAAAGGCGGAGAGCTAAAACTCTCCAAATTACATTAAACCTAAGCTTCCTCTTTGGTGCCTATCATGTCGTGTAAGAATTAAATGAACTAACTGGGGCACTCTGAATTTCTCAGTCAGTAAAGGGCTTAGTCAGTGGAAAACTGAGATGTATAGACTAAGAGGTTCCAGATACAATGCACACTGATAAACTGGGTTATCTCATCTCAGCCAGGACAGCTGCAAGTGCCCTACAACTGGCACCCATGCTGCTCTCCTTGAGGCTTCAATGCCTGTTCTTGATTCTAAGCAGTGGTTCCAACTGAAGATTCCACATGTGCGTGTAGATTAAGCAGAAACAGCATCAGGTTTAGCTGGAATTCCTCCTACAGTTGAACAATCAAAAGCCAATTGCAAATACCTGGCCGAGATTAAATAATTCACCACCGACCAGGGAGTGACCATGGCTTCTTCCAGATCTGAATGGATGAGTTCCATTAGCAAAGCTTTTCAAACTGTTCTATTCTGAGTAAGTGAAGTGTAGGGATGTGTTGAAACTCATAATACAATTGAGGGATTTGATTAATAAAACTGAGCATCAAGGTCAAACAGTTTTTAGATTCATTCAAACACGGATGTGTTGCTGTGGTCTTCAATTCATCCCAGACACATTATTATTTTTAAATAACTTGTTTCCTTCGCAATATATTTGCAACATAATCCCACCACCTAACCAATAATAAATTACACAACCAAACAATGTTATGCAACTTTCCCATAAAAGATGCAATGGCCTTCACTCCAACCACTCCCTATAAGAAAGCATTCCACAAACCAACAAACTTATGTGTGAAGGGGTTTCTCCTAACATCTCTACTCGCTCTCTTCATGATAACTTTAAACTAATAACCCCTCATTACCATCTCCCCAACCAGAGGAGATAGTCTTTCCTTCGTCACTGTATCAAATCTCTTCATGAATTTAAAACCCAAGCCTGCTATGCACCACTGGGAATGATCCCAGTGTCTGGAGTCTCTCCGCTTCACATCTTCCTGGTGAATCCCTGGCTTTAATGTTCCTTCTACAATGTTGTTCCCAAAGCTACCAACAGTAATTTAATTGTGGCTTCATGCTTGTACAAATTCATCATTACACTTTGGCTCTTGTACGTCATGCTCCTATTTCTAAAATCCAACACCTTATTGGTCTTTTTATGCTCTAGCTGCATTCACATATTTCAGAAAACACATCTCTCTGCTAAACAACTTTCCATGAAGGGCATATTCACATTCTTGTTTTTTCTCTAAAAAATGAATCAGTTCACACTTATGCATACAAAACTGCACCTGCCACCTGTCTGCACACCCATCCTAATTGCTTTATGGCAAAAGACCAGAAACTGAGGATCAAAGGAATTTGTGTGTCTAGATACGAAAATCACCATTACTTAAGGTGAACTATTTGCACCCTCTCCATCCTATCTGACTCTGAGCTGATCATCTGATTTCATTTCCTGTCAATCACAGGGGTGGCCTATTTCCACTTCCATGTTGCTTATTTATGTTCTTTATGGTCAACACCGTAAAATTTCTCATCCTTGCTCCTGTTACATCCAGACTCAACAATCATAATGCTTTGCAGGCTGACCTCGCATCCTCCACCCACCATAAACTTCAGCTCATCCAAAACTCTGCTTCCCTATCCTTACCAGCAGTAAGTCCTGCTCATCCATCATTCCTGTGCACTTCAACTCACCCTTGTTTCTGGTTCTTCTACTTAAAATTCTCATCCTTGTATTCAAATCTCTCCTTAGCTTCACCCCTACCTATGTCTGTATTCACCTTCAGCCATACAACCCTTAGAGAACACTTCATTCCTCCAACTCTGGCATGTTGTGCACACCCTGCTCCATTCATTCCACCATTGGTGGGTGTGTCTTCAGCTACCCACGCTGTAAGCTTTGGAATACCCTCCCTAAACCTCTCTGCCCCTTGAACCATCTCTTTTTCTTTGAGAACCTCCTCAAAACCAACCTCTGACCAAGTCACCCCTGTATTAGCTCATCCTCTGGATACATGTTAACTTTTGCTTGGTATCGGTTCGATGATGTTCCTTGTGATGTTTGTCTTTTGCTAAATGTGATATATAAATGTAAGTTGTTGTTGTTAAGCAATGATTCAGCTACAACCTACAAGCACTGTGCATAATGCCCTCTCACTGTATCACAAAGGGATGACAGTGGCCCTTTAAATTTACCTCAATTTTCTGTAGTTACAAACCTTAGAAGCCAAGGCAGTCCACATTACTATGAAAATCTATTTTTTTATGTTTAACAAGTCCATGATTAACAGAGTGCATAACTCGTACAGTCCATTCATGATCCATATAATTTAGCAACAAGCAACTAGATCAACATTCCCACAGTCACTCAGAAGGAATGTATTTTTATTATTAGCCAGAGGACCAAGTACCCATAAAGGCAACTCCAAAGGCCAAAATGGATTGTAACCTAACACACATGGTCATATGGGAATGTTACAATCTTGACAGTTAAATTAGGGCAAAACAAAGTCATTGGCTTCACACACAGGGGGCTGAATTTAGCCACGGCAGCAGGGGATCTGATGGCTGGCTCGAGAGTCGGGGTGACCCGTCTCAGGCATTTGCAGGACATCCAGCCGTATTTAAGACCCATCTGGCAGCTAATTGGTTGCCATTGGGGCTCACATCCCTTTAAGGAATAAAAGCCTGAGACGGAGAGCTGCTGGACATTCAGAGGGCCAGCAGCTCTTTGGTCTCAGTATTAGCACTGGGAGCAGTGGCCATTGCTGGAACTGCACCCAGGTGAGAGGACACAGCGGTGGACACCGCCCTTGGAACAAGGTGAGAGGGGTCACCGGAGCCAGTCAGGCAGGACCCAGTGAGGGGATGAGGGATGGTGAGGGCAGGGGCTGTTGCCACTAGGGAGGCCATTGCCACTGAGGGGACATTCATGGTTCAGGGAGACTGGGAGATAAAAGTCACAGAGTTAAAAAATAGAAGATGTTCATACTTCACATATAAATTCTATGAAATCAATAGAGCCAAATTTCCAAATCCATAGAGTCTCCTTCCACCAGCTGCACACCAATTGAGAAATCTAGGTCAGGCAGCTAATATTCTGTTCATTAAAATGACCAAATGTAAAACCACGGCTGGTGCGGACACAACTGCCCAATGCATATGGACATTGTGTGAGGCAAGGAAAATCACCACCAGAACAAACTCGTAAGACTACACATAAAATGTTGTTGAAATATTTCAGGTTCTTTGGCAATGTTCTTGAGTCCTCCATATTTTCCAGGAGTCAAGAGTGAGATGTCACTTCGTAGGACTTTATCCAAAGTGGATTTCTACCTTCCTGAAACAAAATGCTTCAACCCTCCACTACTGGAATAAAACTAGATTGGCTGAGCATTGATGGATTGCTGTTTGTGGGAGCTTGCTGTGCGCAAAATTGGCTGTCCTGTTTCTTACATGACAACAATGGCAACACTTAAAAAGGGTGCTTCATTGGCTTTGGGACGTTCCAAGGTTGTGGAGGTGTTATGTAAGGCAGCCGGCAATCAAGGGGGACTTGGGGGCTCTCCCAGTTGGGGGTCAGCCAGTCAGGTGTGGAGACCTGGGGGATTCAGCCAGTCGGGGGTGGTTTGGCCAGTCAGCGGGGTATGAGGGGAGGTGGCCAGTCGGGTGTTGGGGGAGGCCAGTTGGGGGGAGTCGGGAGAGGTCTGTACAATAGTTATGCAAAGGCTAGAAGTGGTTTTAATTCTTCTAACTTTTTCTAGGTAACTATTGCTGTAAGACAGTCAGAACCATCTGAAGTTTGCAATTTAAATCAAAATTTTCGAATGGTTCCCTTCTTTCCTTTCTTGGGGGTTATTTGGTAGCCCTGGATTAAAACATCATGACAAAACACGAAGATCCTCCTACTCATAGGTTAGTAAGGTACATCACAGCTGAAACATGTGGATTTTATGAGTTTAAGTCTGTAGCTGGCATGTGGCTCAAGTTGACTGTCAGTAAATGCCACTTCTGCCAGATTCCACCAGCACACTCCAGGCACCGGCTGTGAGGTACAAATCTACCTTAATGTTTACAGATAAGGTCACGGGATTGTAATGCACCTGAGACATACCTGTCTGACAGACAATGTTGCTGGACAGAATAACAACTTACCTGCAGAAGGACTGAGATTGCATCTTCAAACTGGTAACAAGACTGCAGTTTGGTATTCGTTCAAAGAACAAAACAGAGATGGGATCACTGATTAAGAAATTGGCTGAACATCAGAAGATAGAGAATAGGGATAATGGGCAGATTGACAGGATGTAACTCGCAGTGTCCCACAACGATCTGTGTTGGGGCCTCAACAATTCACAATAGTTATTAACAACTGAGGTGATGGGAGAGAGTACCACATATTCAAGCTTGCAGATGACACAAGGATAGGTGACATTGCAAACAGTGTAGATGGAAGCATAAAATTACAGAGAGATATTGATGGATTAAGTGAACAGGCAGAGCTGAGGCAAATGGGTTTCAATGTAGGCAAGGGGCCATCCACTATGGACCTAAAAAAGGACAAATCAGGACATTTTGTAAATGGCAAAAAACTCAGGCAGTCTGGGAGGTGGGGGGCAGGGGACAGCTGGCAATCAAGGGGGATGTGGGGGTTGGAGAGGTGGGGGTTCTCCCAGTTGGGGCTCAGCCAGTCAGAAGGTGTGGAGGGCTGGGGGCAGGCAGCCAGTCAGGTAGTGGGGGAGGTTAGACCAGTTGGGGGGAAAATTGGGAGAGGTCTGTACAATAGTTATGCAAAGGCTAGAAGTGGTTTTAATTCTTCTAACTATTTCTGGATAACTATTGCTGTAACACAGTAACAACCATCCAAAGTTTGAGATTTAAATCGCAATTCTCAAATGGTCCCCAATGCAGGACAAGTGCTCATGGGATGTTTGCACTTCTCAGGCAATTGCTGTGCAAACCTTATCTGGGAACTTTCAGGGGGGGTTCCCCAGCGCATCTTTGGGGCAACCCCCCCCCCCCCCCTCCCAACCTTCTCTTCCCACCCTACCCCACCACCAGTTACACTGCCCTGGAGCTCAAAGTTATGACCCAATAGGAGGTAAAAGTCTGGAACTCTCTTCCAAAGGGGCAATTAAATCCACACATCCATTGTTTATTTTAAAGGTGAGAATGGTCGAAAGTTGTTATCCAATGGACATGGAACAAAGGCAGGTCCATGGAGTCAGGGCACAGATCAACCATTATCGCATTGAACAGGATGGCAACTTATGGAGGGCAGTCATGGGGGAAAAAAGCATCAAAGTGGATGGGGTTTAAAGAGTTCAGTGCAGGAGTGCAGTAGTAGTGGAAGATTCAACAGAGAGTGGAAAATAACTTGTACAATTGAATCCTGAAAGGTTCCCTGCCTGAAAGAGCCAGGGATAAGGGATATAACGGAATGAGGGCACAGTGGAAGGCAGGAGGTGAGCCCAAAAGTCATGTTCTGCAAAAGAAAGGTCAGGAAATAGATTACAACACAAAAGAGATGATCATATGTTGGGCTGGCAGGCAGAAAGGGAGAAGTTAGCTGAGTTAAAATCGCTGCACCACTACATGTTACAAATCCATCACCATATTTACTGGGGTTTTCCACTAGACACCAACCTGAATCAAGCAGGCATCTCATTACTATTCATAAATCAGGGACCTCTGACATACACAGTGCATAATGCCACTTAGAGGATTAGTTGGGTGGATTTTGTGCTATGCACATTCTTGATGCACCAGGACATCTGCATTACTTCAAAAAATTTTTTGTAAATCCCATGGTCGCTTTCACAAACATTTGAGCAGGCCAGCGGGGCCACAATGTTACACATTATCTAAAAGCTGGCACCTCTGACAATGCAGCACTCCCTCCGTAATGCACTGGAATGTCTGCATAGATTATGTAGTTTAACATCAAACTACACAGACAGGGCAAGAGGTCTCCACCTAATTACTTGGATTAGAGATTTGTATGACTCTGTTTCTGTGTGTCTGTACGTGTGTGTGTCTGTACGTCTGTGTGTGTGTGTGTCTGTACGTCTGTGTGTGTGTGTGTCTGTACGTCTGTGTGTGTGTGTGTGTGTCTGTGCATCTGTGCGTCTGTGTGTCTGTGTGTGTGTGTGTCTGTGTGTGTGTCTGTGCACAATGTTCTCTGCTACCACTGACAAGACAAATCCCATCAGACTGCACCGTACATCAGCTATGCTTCTTCTAGCACATTTGTCAAAAAGTACTATTAGATCCATTGAAATGATGAATGAAGATGGCCCTCAGCCTATCTGATCTCACCCTTCCAGAAACATATAAGTGCAATGGTTTTTCTTTTATAGCTTTTTAAGATTTAAGTGAATAGACAAGCAACTTCCTTGGTTAGATTCCAAGCCCATAGCAAAAGGCCTATGTGAGAAAAACGATGGCTTGCAGAAATGGGACATTATATTGAAAGTCATTATCATAGAGTGGACTTTTCATTACAGATTTGTTTCAGTAATGATAACTGTCTAATCAATTGTTACTTATGATTTACAGCTCCTCCCATAACACATTAGCACATACCGTCAGCATATTATTATGCTCCTGTTTCTGCAGCACACTGCATAAACAGAATTACATGAAAACTAAGTTGCTTCATCTCCATAAGTTGCTGTCTCAGTCTGCATTCTTGAGTGCAAATCTGGAATGATTCAGCCAAGTGCGATAGCGGGAGGGAAAAAGAACGTTTTACCCGTCGGCCGCAATGGTGGCTTTTCATGCCTAATCGTCCCAATCCCGCCTCATTAATCAGGTGTTCCTGGAAAACACACCGTTTCGATAGCGGGCAGCCTCCGATTCACCTGCTGCGCCGTTACCTCACTGCTTCATCACACCAGGCACTATATTTAAAGTGTAGCCGCGCACACACCTCTCAGTGCTTCCAGCCCAGGGCTGCTGCACACAAGACATGGCCCCGAAAGGCAAGAAGACTGCAGCCCCAGGTCTAATGACATGTTCCGCAAGTGCCTTTTGGATACCATGGAGGCCGGTTATGATGTCCTGTACCCCCGCTCTGGGTGAAGGCCAGCAAGCAAGGTCACCGATCCAGCATGGGAGGTGGTGGCAGCAGTGGTCAGCGCCACTATCCTGCAAAAGAGGACAGCCAACCAGTGCCGCACGAGTAAGTCACTCTTCTCATCACTCTCAACTCACACACTCACAAACCCATCACACATCTACAGGGGTCTCACACCTCAAGGGACAACACCACTAACTCTCACACACACCCTCACATTTCCATCAGGCCCATACCCTCTGGAGGTCGTGTCCTCATCCCGTCCATGTCTCCGCTCGCCACACAAACATTCCACGCAGTGCCATGTCTCCTGCTCACACTCTCTCCATCTGTTTTTATGCAGGAGAAGCTGGCTCAAAGCAGCAGGGAGAGGTCCCAGACCAGGGTGGAGTGGCCCACCCGAGGTCCCTCACTCATTTTGAGCAGCGTGACATCGCGCTGACTGGTGAGGATGTGGACTGTGCCTGCAGCGATGATGTCAGTGGTGACTACCCAAGTGAGGATCCTGCACCACATCATCCCTCTCTCAACACAAATGTAAGTGCTCTCTCTCCTGCTTTTGACTCTGCAGCCACGCACTAATTATCTCTTCTTTGGTTCACAGGGAACTCTACCAAGCAACCAACACCCTCAGCCAGCCAGTCCCTCAGCTCCATACAGGTCCTCACCTCCGGCCAAGAGGACACCTCCTCCATTGAAGAGCTGGAAATAAGTAACCTGGAAGATCTGTCACAGCGCTCACCCACACCCTGCCCCAGCGCAGAGAGACACACCTCAGTGGGACCCAGATCTAGAGCAGGTTCAGGTTCACAAACTAGTGGTCACCGCATGGACACATGTCTACAGCAGGAGAAGGCAGGTTCAGCTGAGCTCCCGAGCACTCGGAGGACCGCTGGGGAAGAGGCACCTGTGAGATCCAAGTCAGAAGACAAGCCTGTGGATTTGACCTTCCAACTCATCCAGGATAGTCAGCAGAAGGCGGGGGAACATCACGCAGAGCTGTTGGAAGGCCTCAGTAGAGTGGCATGTGAGTTGGAGGAGCACATCCACCTGCTCTCTGCTGAATGTCCACAGGTGCACATGTGGAGGTCTCCATGGGGAGGATGACGATGCCATGGAGACCCTGGTCCAGCAGGTCGTGGAGATGCGCATAGACCTGCCCTCCATCGCCGTAGCTGTGGGCAAGTTCCTGCAGTGGCAACGAGGGAGGGAAACGGGCACCTCAACATCCCTCCAGGTGCTCCTTCCGCTCAGCGCCCGAAGGGAGGAGGAGCGGTAGCTGGACACCCCGGGTCATCCACTCAGGATCCTCAGTGCCTGACCGCTTCCTCCACGTCCCCTTTGCCTGGGACCCCGTCAACCTCATCCTCTGTCACCACAGAGGCAGCAGCTGGCCCACAGGAGGCCAATGCCTCGGCTCTGTGGAGGACCCAGGCCAAAGTCATGACAGGCAACAAGGCCAACCACTGCATAGTCTGTCTCCACACCTGCTGCAGATGTCAGGGCAGCACCTAGAAATCTAAGGCCTAGAAAAGCCAAGAAATTCTGATCACGGTTGGTTGCACAGGTGAACACAATTTGTCACTCTATAACCTGAAAATATATTCACTTTCACTGAATAATGTGTAATGATGTCTTTCAGCTACATTTACAGACTTTATCCCCCTGCAAGCTCCCCCACTCCATCACCCCCACCAGCAGTTCAGCTGCACGCAGCCAGACCAGGAGTGATTCTGAAGGGAGAAGTGTGTGTGTGTGTGTGTGGCAGGGCCTTTCAGAGCCTCGTGCAAGCTCTCTCACATGGACACGGAGCCTTCCTCCATCACACGCATCTCACTGTCCTGAGCATTTTCACTGCTGCCTGCTGGGTTCTCTTTCAGTTGTCCATCTGTGCTGACCTGCATCTCCACCCACCCACTGATCACACTCCCATACAGCACTCTCTCTCGCCCACCACAAGTCTCATTTCATTTTCGGATTTGCAAGCATGGTGCGTCTAACACTTTTCTTCAGCTCCCCCGTCCACTCCCCTCCCCTCCCCCAGTCACCCATTTCCTTTCCCCATCACTATCGACCCCCCTGGCATCACCTTCCACCTCCCCACTGTCACCTACCAGCCACAACCCTTTTCTTTCGGAGATGTCCAGGTGAACGTGCACGTTCCCTACCTTCCCGAAAATCCCACCCCCCAACCACATTAACCTCCCTGACCTCCTCCTTCCCACTCCATAGGGTCCATGTCTGCCACCAAGTCTCCACCAACCACTCTCGTCATCCCTTCTACCAATACCATCACAGTCTCACCTTACTGCCTCACCCTCACTCTGTCCTCTGTCATTTTCACCATTCCCTCCTACCATGCCCACCCTCAGTTTACCCCCAAGGAGACAGTCATCAACTCCACAAACCCCCTCCCTTGCAAGTTCACCCAGACATCCCCCCACTCTGGACTCCTTCCTCCCTTGGAACTCCTTCTCCCCCAGGCTCCTCCCTACCCAGGCTCCTTAGTCCTCCCCCCTTCCTTACTCCTTCCCCCCCCCAGGACTCCTCCCTCCCTCAGGACTCTTTCCCTTACACCTTCCTACCCCCTTACATCTACCTCCCCAGTTGTTGTATTCTCCCCCATACTACCCCCTTTGTCCCAACCTCATGCCACTGACACCTTCATTCCTCCTTCCAACCTCACCCATCCGACAACCTTCCTCTCCCAGTCGAACCCATACCTTCCTCTCCCACCCCTCCCCCCCAAGTACATCTTCCTCTCCCACTCACAGCTGGACCTTCCTCTCTACGCCCTTGAATGAAGTGGACAGTAAATTTGACGTGAGGGGATGATTCTGGCAAGCTGGGCTTATAATGAGATGCAGATATATTACAATGAAGTTTCCAACGTCTGACGGTGGGAAACACGGCCCACCATTGACAGGCAGAGCGGACGATTGCAAACTGGTTTTATGAAGTCGTGAAACCGATTTTTGGCCTTCTCACCATATTGTCTGCTCCCACCTCCAAACAAACCCACCACCAACGCACACGGAAAATTCTACTCCTTGTTTTAGACATTAGGCAGCTCAAATAGCATGCAATGTGCCTGGTCTCATAGTCCACAGCTAGATTTACATCTGACTACATCTCATGCAAGATTTGACAATATAATCATTAAACACATTATCAGGAATTCCTACAACTGCCTGGGAATAATGTATGATTCAATTTGGTGGAGTGCAATGTGGTGCTGGTGTGATACACTGCTGGGCTGGTACACTGTAATGCTAGTGCTGGTGTGTTGCAAGTGTGGTATGGTGCGAGTTTGGTACGGAGCGGGTGTGGTATGGTTTCGAGTTTGGTATGGAGCGGGTGCAGGGGGGGCACTGCAGGTGCGCTGCAGTACAGGTGCGCTGCAGTACAGGTGCGCTGCGAGTGTTGATGCTGTGCACAATGACGTTGCGTAATGTGGTTCTGGTTTTGGGTGATGTGGTTGTGTTGTGGATGAGTTGGTGTGTGATACATAGAAACTAGGAGGAATAGGCCATTCGGCCCTTCGAGCCTGCTCCACCATTACAATCATGGCTGATTGAGTATGGTGTTGGTGTTGCAAAATGTGAGTGTGATGTTCGTGTTGTACAATGTGAGTCTGGCTTTGGGGTTGTGACGTTTTGTGGTGTGGACATTACCTGATGTGGGAATATGCAAAACAGGGATCCTGGATTCAATCCTTGGTCTAAAATGAGATAACTGATGTGAGCTGGGGCAGCAATCTTTTTGTTTTATTTATTCATGGGATGTGAGCATTGATTGGCCATCCCTAATTGTCCTTGAGAAGGTGATGGTGAGCTGTCTTCATGGACTGTAGGAGGTACACTCACAGTGCTGTCACAAGGAGGGGGGGGGGGGGTCCCGGATTTTGACCCGGTGACAGTGAAAGAACGGGCGATATAATTCCGAGCCAGGTGGGGTGATTCAAAGGAGAACATTTTTTTCCTTTATTCTTTCATGGAATGTGGGCCAGCATTTGTTGCCCCTCCCTAATTGCTCTTGAATGGAGTGGCTTGCCAGACTATTTCAGAGAGTGGTTAAGAGTCACATGGAGGTCAGACCAGGCAAGGATGGCAGATTTCCCTCCCTAAAGGGCATTAGTGAACCAGATGGTTTTTTAAAAAATAAAACAAAAATCAATGTTAGCTTCACCATTACTGAGACTAATTTTATATTACATATTTATTAAGTGAATTCAAAATCCAGCAGCTGCCACGGTGGGATTTCTGAACCTTCTCCCCCTGAGCATTAGCCTGGGTGACCAGTTTAGTGACATTGCCATTATGCCATCGTGTCCCCAGTGATTGCAGGATGTAGTGGTCCCACCTGCTGCCCTTTGCCTTCTCGGTGGTAGAGGTCACGGATTCAGAAGATGCTTTTGAAAGATGTCATTGGGTTGGGGAAAATCTGCTGGGGTTCCCATGCCAGAAAACGCACGTGTGAGGAAGAGGGTAGGATCTATTTTGAATACAACACCTTCCATTAGCCCACCAAAAGACGCTGTCTAGAATAATGAATAAAGGAATAGCCATTTTGCTTTAAAATAAATTGACGTTGTTACCATGCTCATTGGAATTATAATCCAGTCAACAGCATCTTCAAGCAAGGGGTAAGCAAAGGAGATCATGGTGTAGTGGTTATGTCATTAGACTATTAACAGAGTTCCAGGCTAATGCTCTATGGATATGGGTTCAAATCCTACCATGGTTGTTGGTGAAATCTGAATTCAATTCATTAATCTGAAATATAAAACTAGCCATCAATGATGGCGACCATGACAGCCATAACTGATTTTTGTAAAACAATCCATCTGGTTCCTTTAGGGGAGGAAATCTGCCATCCTTACCTTGCCTGGCCTACTTGGAACTCCAGACCCACAGCCAAGTGCCCTCTGAAATGGCCTAGCAAGCCACTCAGCTCAAAGGCATTTAGGGATGGGCAACAAATGCTGGCCTTGCCAGTGATGCCCATGTCCCATGAAAAAATAATGTTTGTTTCCTCTGGTGAGTGGATCAACAGGTTTAAAATCATTAGCAAAAGGTCCAGATGGAAGATTAGGAGATTTCTTTCCACTCAGAGTTGTCGGGATTGAGAATGCTATACGCGAGATGGTGGAAGCTGATTCCATAAGAAAAAAATTTTAAGAGGGAGTCAGGCCTCAGGCTGAGGAATTTATAGGGTTATGGATAAACAGTAAGGGTATGGGACTAAGCACGACTGCTCTTTGAATGGGCCAGCACAGGCACAATGGGCCAAATGGTCTCCTTCTGTGATGACGTTTCTATAATTTTATAAACCATTTATTCATTAGCCTCTTGAAAGTTACCCTTGAATCTGCTTCCACTAGCCATTCAGACAGTGCATTTCAGATCACAACTCAGGGTACAAATATCTCCTCAGCTTCCCCCCACCCCATTCTGTTCTTTTGCCAATCGCATGTGCAATTTTACTGGCCAACCAATGCTCACTTGGCTAAAAGTCTCCATATAAAATAAGATGCCACCTGACATTTTAAACTGGTTCCCATAGCAACACAAAATCTAAGTACACAACTCAGGCCAAAGTGACAAGCCAAGATTTAAAAGGTGTCCAAAATCATCTTAGCCACGAGATTGTCCTCTTGCTCCTTTCTCACTCACCCTTGAACTTCCTTCCCTGACCCCCATCTCAAAATATTTCCCTCTTTGTGGTATATATAAATGATTTAGTCTTGAATGTAGAAGGGTTGATCAGTAAGTTCGCAGATGACACGAAAATTGGTGGAGTGGTAAATATTGAGGAGGATAGCCTTGGATTATAGGAGGATATAGACGGGCTGGTCAGATGGGTTGACCAGTGGCAAATGGAATTTAAGCCAGATAAGTCTGAGGTGATGCACTTGGGCAGGACAAACAAGTCACGGGAATACACAATGAATGGTAGGACCCTGGGAAGTATCAAGGATCAGAGGGACCTTGGTGTGCATGTCCACCGGTCCCTTAAGGTAGTGGGACAGGTAGATAAGATGGTTAAGAAGGCATATGGGATACTTGCCTTTTTTAGCTGATGCATAGGATATAAGAGCAGGAAGGTTATGTTGGCACTATATTAAACGCTGGTTATGCCACAGCTAGAGTATTGCGTGTAGTTCTTGAATCCGCATTATAGGAAGGATGTAACTGCACTAGAGAGAGTGCAGAGGAGATTTACTAGGATGTTGCCTGGGTTGGAGAGTTTTAGTTATGAGGAGAGATTGGATAGACTGGGGTTATTTTCCCTGCAGCTGAGGAGATTGAGGGGGACCATGATTGAGGTGTACAAAATTATGAGGGGCATAGATAGGGTAGACAGGAAGGAACTTTTCCCCTTGGTGGAGGGATCAATAACCAGGGGGCATAGATTTAAGATAAGGGGCAGGATGTTTAGAGGGGATGTGAGGAAGAATTTTTTCACCCAGAGGGAGGTGGGAATCTGGAACTCACTGCCTGAAAGGGTGGTAGAGGCAGAAACCCTCATAACATTTAAGAAGTATTTGGATGTGCACTTGCGATGCCGTGGCATACAAGGCTATGGGCCCAGTGCTGGAAAGTGGGATTAGAATAGTTAGGTGCTTGTTTTACCGGCACAGGCTCAATGGGCCAAAGGGCCTTGTTCTGTGCTGTAGACCTCTATGACTCCTCAGGTGTTCCACTATCATCGTGATCCCGGATATGGAAGGATTTTCTTATGGAGGAGAGGTTGAGTAGGTTGGGCCTGTACTCGGAGTTTAGAAGAATGAGAGCCAACATTATTGAGGTATATAAGATTCTTAAGGGGCTTGACAAGGTAGATGCTGAGAAGTTGTTTCCCCTCGTGGGAGAGTCTAGGACCAAAGGGCATAATCTCAGAATAAGGGGTCGCCCATTTGAGACAGAAATGAGGAGGAATTTCTTCTCTCAGAGGTAGTTAATCTGTGGAATTCCTTACCACAGAGGGCTGTAAGGGCTGGGTCATTAAGTACATTCAAGGCTAAGATAGACAAGATTTTTAATCAGTAAGGGAATCAAAGGTGAAAAGGCAGGAAAGTGGAGTTGAGGATTATCAGGTCAGCCATGATCTCATTGAATGGTGGAGCAGACTCGATGGGCTGAATGGCCTAATTCTGCTCCTACGTCTTATGGTTTTATCACCCCTTTCCTCAAACCTGTTGTGTTTTGGTTGTGACTAGCTAAAGAACGGTTGCAGACATTTATATGTCTGAACACTAGCTGGGTTATTGTATGAACATAACTATTTACAGATATATAAGACTGCGGTATTACTCAGTCTCAGCCATGAGCTTTCTCCTACTTCATCCACACGCTTAGCCATGTGACCCCCTCTTGTATCATCAGGTGGGGCGGTGCTGTTTCTCCAGTCCCATATGTTAACCCTTTCAGCCCTGAACACCCTAATTCTACAAAACCACTCCCGTCTCTTCTGTCCCTGCTGCTCATTCCCAGTCTACCATGACTGTGAGCATCGTCCATTCACCTCTCTAGAGTCTTCAACCCAATCAATCATACGGTCATCCTCTGCCCTCTTCACTTAGTTCCACTCTTACCTATGAAATCATGCCTAGAGCATCTCTACGACAACAGCCTGCATTTATATAGCAACTTTAATGAGGCAAAATGTCCCAAAGTGCTTCACAGGAGCATGATCAGACAAAGATTGACACTGAGCCAAAGAAGGGAAGATGAGGACATGTGACCAAAAGCTTGTCAAAAGAGGCAAATTTTAGGGAGGGTCTTAAGGGAGGAGGAGAGCAAGTAGAAAGTCTGAGAGGTTCGGTGGAGGGATTTCCAGAGCTTAGGCCCCAGGCAGATGAAGGCACGACAATGTTGGGATGAAGGGGGTTGGTCAGAGTTAAAGAGATCTTATAGGGCTGTCAGATGGAGAAGGATCCCAAGACAGGAAGGGTGCAAGGCCATGGAGGAATTTCAATGAGAGAATGAGAATCTTTAAATGGGGGAGTTCAGGGACCAGGAACCTCAGCCTTAGTCCAGGATCCTACAAGACTTGTTCACTTCAAAGGTCTCCATGCCAGTTTCCCAAGCTTTACCATTCACCCAAATCAACTTGTTAAAAGCTTTGCTGCCCGTATCTTGTCCAGTACCCCATCAGTACTCAGTCCCCCTATCTGAACAATCTGTTCTTACCGACCTTCATTCATTCTGTATCAAATTCAAAATTGTTGCCCTCAACTACAAGTCCCTCTTTGGACTTGCCTTTCCTTACCTTCACAACTTCTCTCTCTCTCTCTCTCTCTCTCTCTCTCTCTCCCCCCCCCAGGGGTAAATAGGGCAGTGGTGAAAGAATTAAATTAGCTGGACATTGGGAAGGAAAGATCCCTGTTTTAACTTAAAAAAGTGTAGTCAAATGACCAGCTACACAAATGGGCTGGTGGGAACAGTTACAGAGATCAGAGCTCTGTATACAAATGCACGTTGCATAAGAGATAAAACAAGTGAGGTAAAAGGACACCATTCATCTTAGGAATTATAGGAAATAGGAGCAGCAGTAGGTCATTTGGCCCCACGAGATTGATCCAGCATTCAACTAGATCATGCCTGATGTTCTACCTTAACACCATTTTCCCCACACTATCCCCATATCCCCATATCTTTAGTAACCAGAAATCTATCCACCTCTGTCTTGAACATACTCAATGACTGAACCTCTACAGTTCTCTGGGGTTGAGAATTGCAAAGCTTCACCACCCTTTGAGTGAAGAAATTCCTCCTCATTTCGGTCCCAAATGGCCTACCCCTTATTCTGAGACTGTATCCCCTGGTTCTAGATGCTCCCCAACCTTCCTGCATCTACTCTGTCGAGCCCTGTAAGAATGTTATGTTTCAATGAGATCACCTCTCATTCTTCTAAACTCTAGAGAATAGAGGCCCAGTTTCCTCATTCTCTCTCCATACATAATCCCGCCATCCCAGGAATCAGACTGGTGAACCTGACTGATCTTTAAGGATATGATGTAGTAGCCATTCCAGAGATGTGGCTACAGGTTACAACTGGGAGTTAAATATTCCAGGCTGTAAGATCTTTAGGAAGGGCAGAGAATTTGGGGAGAGAGGAGGGTAGCAATATTGCTCAGAGCCAATGGCAGCCAATTCATACAGAGCAAGATCTTACAAACAGCAATGTGATAGGTCCAGGTAATCTGTTTTCGTCATGTTAGCTGAACAACAATTATTGGTCAGGACACAGGGCAGAATGGCCCGCTCTCCTTAAAAATAGTGCCATGGGATCTTATACAGTCAACTGAGAAAGTGGTTGGGACCTTGACCTGAAGCGACACTGGAAACATAGCATCTCTAACAATGCAACCCTCTCTCACTACTAGGCTGGAGTGTCAGCCTAGACTGTACGCTCATGTCTCTGGTGCAGAGTTTAAACCCACAACCTTCTGACCTAAGAGAAAAGAATGCTACCCACTGAGTCACAGCTATCTCATTTAAATTCCTTGAATATACTCAGAGTAGTTTTCTAGAACAATATGTGTTAGAACCAAAAAAAGGAATTGGCTGTAATGAATTTAGTGGTGAATAAGCACATAGAATTATTTAACAGTCTGACAGTAATGGAGCAGTTTGCAATTAGTTACCATAAAACAATTGAATTTGATATTAAATCCGACAGTGAGAAGGGAGAATCACCAACTAGGGTATTAAATTTAGTTTACCTTACTTAAATTTAAGTAAATTGATCTAAACTGTTACTTGGTAAACCCACAAACAATGGAAGTTAGAAGTATTCAAAGAATTAGTTGGTATGATATAAAAAAGTACATACCCCTAAAAAGCAAAACTCCACTTGTTAAACAATCATGGTCAACAAATGAGCTAAGAGGCAATTTTAAGTCAGAAGAAAAAGTTATGCCAGGAATCAATAATGTATAACATTCAAGGAAAAGTGTAATCCAGTGCGCTGGGAAAGATGGGAAAAGCCAACAAAGGGATACAAAGAAAGAAGTAACAGGTGCAAAATGGAAATAAACATTACAAGGGCATATCAAAGCTAACAGCAAAAGATTTTATAAATAGTTTAAGAGAAAGAGAGTGTGAAAAGGGACTGTGGGCCCATTAAAGATGGGCGCAGTCAAGATTATAGTGGATAATAAGAAAATTGCAGACTTATTAACGTAGACTTTGTTTACACAGCAAATGAAGAGGATAAAATATCCATACCAGTGCCTGAAAGGATGGTGGAGGCAGAAACCCTCATAACATTTAAGTAGTATTTGGATGTGCACTTGCGATGCCATGGCATACAAGGCTATGGGCCTAGTGCTGGAAAATGGGATTAGAATAGTTAGGTACGTGTTTGACCGGCACAGACTCAATGGGCCTCCATGGCTCTATGACTAAAGAAAGCAGATCAGAAATTGTACATAGCATCTTTCATGACTTCACGATGTCCCAAAGCGCTTTACAAATAATGAAATATTTTGACGTGTGGTCACAGTTGCAATGGAGGAAGTATAGCATTTAATTTGCACACATCAAGCTCCCACAAACAGCACTGAAGTAAATAAAAACAGAATTACCTGGAAAAACTCAGCAGGTCTGGCAGCATCGGCGTTTTCCGCCGATGCTGCCAGACCTGCTGAGTTTTTCCAGGTAATTCTGTTTTTGTTTTGGATTTCCAGCATCCGCAGTTTTTTTTTTGTTTTTGTTTTTATCACTGAAGTAAATAACCAGGTTATCCGTTTTAGTGATGTTGGTTGGGGGATGAATATTATACCTCCCATGGTGAATACTAGGTAAGTGGCTATGGAGGTGGCATGGGGAGTATGAGGGGGCATGGAGGCTACAAGGGGTCATGGGGTGGCCTGGGTGTATCAGGGGCATGGAAGTGGGTGGGGTGAGCAGTGAGGGCTAAAGGGCCTAGCAACCTTTTATACAACCGGACCAGTTTCAGAGAACCAAGGCAAGCCTTTCAAGCAGCCACCTCAGCACTCGCCTGCCTTCGTGGCTACCTCCAAACTTCCTCTATAGGTGGTGGGCCCAACTCCACCCCGCCCCCACCCACCATCTCCCCGAAATGAATATATTGTTGGCTGGGGCCCTTTTAAAGAAAACAGGTCTGCTGAGTTGGGAAATTTTCTGACTCAAGCTTCCTGCCTCGATGGCAAAAATCCGGCCCTCGAAATCAAATTTGATTGTTTAATGGTAACTGTGTGTGTTCTGCTCCATTACCGTCAGATTATTAAATAATTCCACATGGTTACTCACCACTAAATCCAATACGGCCAGCTGCTTTTTTGGTTCTAAAACATATTTCCTAAAAATCTATCCTGAACAAATTCAAGGAATTTAAATGGTTTAAGATCTCATCCAAAAGGTAACACTTCTGACAACGCAGCACTCCCTTAATATTACATTGTAAGTGCAGCCTAAATGATGTGCTTAAGTCTCCAAACTGAATTCAATTTGGGAAGCACAGCAGTAGGAATACAGCACAGATTCTCTGGAATCACGCCAGAGCTTAAACCACTGAATTATGAAGACGGATTGCATAAACCTAGCTTTTGTTTCCTCGAGATTAGAAGGTTAAGGGTGATCAGATTAAGGAATTTTCGATAGTGTCAGCACATGGAGAAACTATTTCCTGTAGTGGGGGAATCTACAGGTATGGTAGCATAGTGGTTTCATTACTGGACTATGCAATGCAGAAACCTGGACTCAATCAGGAATATGTGAGTTCAAATCCTACTGTTACAATTACTGAATTGAATTCAATTTGTTAAATAAAGTCTGAAATTTTTTAAAAATCAGTAATGGTGAGCATGAATGGATTGTCATAAAAACTCATTTGGTTCACTAATGTCCTTTAGGGAAGGAAATCCGCCATCCTTACCTGGTCTGGCCTTCATGTAACTTCAGACCCACAGCAATGTGTTGACTCTTAAATGCCCTCTAAAACAGCCGAGGAAGTCACTAAAGCAGAACACAGTCACTTCCTCTGGGATTAGAGATTACACATGCTAGCCTTTCCAGAAATACCCAAATCAATGAACAAAAAGTCCAGAACAAGGGGGCATGATCTAAAAATTGGACCTGGGCCATGTAGGAGTGAAATCAGGAGACACTCCCCCCACCCCACAACACGGAATGGAAATCAGGGAATCCCTCCCCCAAAAGGCTGTGGATGCTGGTTCAACTGAAATTTTCAAGACTGAATTTGTTGAAGGGTATTAAGGGATTATGAAACAAGAGCGGTTAAACAGTGTTGAAGCACGTAAGAAAATTGGATGACCCAAGGGGTTGAATGGGCTGATGCTGTTCCTATATTCCAACTCTGGCCTCTTTAACACCTCTTCTTCCCTTCATCCCACCTTCAACAGCACAGTTTTTCCAGCCTTGTGGGACCCAGGATGCTCTCCCCCTTCCTGAAGGCCTACCGATATTTGGCTTCAGTAAGCAACCCTGGGCCCCCTCCCTCCCTCAAACTCCCCCTTCCTCCCTCAAACCCCCCCTCCCTCAACCTCCCCTTCCTCCCTCAAATCCCCCTCAATACCCCCTCCCTCAACCCCTTCCTCCCTCAAACCCCCCATCAACCCCCCTCCCCCTCAACCCCCCCTTCCCCCTCAACCCCCCTCCCCCTCAACCCCAACCCCAACCCCCCCAACCTCCCCCTTCAACCTCCCCCCTTTCCCCTCTCCTCCTCAAATCCCCCCTTCAACCTCCCTCCCTTTCCCTCTCCCCCTCAACCTCACCCGGTTCCTCAGCCCACATTTTTCTCCCTTCTGGCTGACGTGCGGATCGAGCGTTGTTCACAATAAATGGACCGAGTCGGTCAAATCCCCATTCTATTCCGGGGAATCCCAATGTTTGTTTGTCCCGTGAAAACGACTGGTCGCGGCCACCCGGGGGGGGGGGGTTGGAATTGTTCTCCCCTCCAAACCTGCTGGATGACTGAATAATCTTTTGGAGGGAGGGAGGGGGTTTATTTTTCTTTAAGTCACCATATTTCTGTGATGTGTCGGTCCCGCTCTTTTTATTTCGCTACATACCAAATGCTGATTAACCTAAAGCAGTATTTTTGCCAATAACTTTATGTTAATGATTGCCGTCCCCCACCAACCCAACAACAACAACAACAACAATACCTCCCCCCACCTCCCCCCCATTGTCCTGCTTATTACTGATCCATTCATCAGTAATTATTATGGTGCTGCTCTCTGCCCATCTCTCGTGTTGTTTATCCGAGGCTGGACTGATCTCGCTGCCTCAGTATGAACCCCTGGTCCCCGGTCACTGACATCCCCCTTTACCCCAGGTGTGTACACACACACACTCGCTCCTTCTCGGGCTTATCCCCCCCCCCCCCCCCCCCCCCCCCCCCACCTTCCCTTTCAATCCTTCACTTTTCTTTCTTAAATTAGAAAAAGGATCTCTCTTCTTGATTTAATTTCCCCTCCCTCCCCTCGTCCTCCTCCTCCACGCAATACGATGTCTTGTTTCCCTCCCGCCCAGGGCACTCTCCTTCGTTCCACAGGCCCTCTTGTTATTGCTGAGCTCCGCCGCCCACTTCTCACAGCGACCGACTCCTTGTCTCCATCTGAGGCTCCTGTCCCCAAACACTCGCATTCGGAGGGAGGGATGCAGCCTGTGATTACACCCACTGTCGGGCCGAGACTCCCCGTCTCACACAGCAACCTTAACACCCCGGCCCTCTTTATTTCTCGCTTTTCGATCTGACAGATCCTGCTTTTCTCTCGGCCACAATGTTCACTCAATTTATTTCTTACACACTGGGTTTCTTCTGAGAATCAGGCGCTTGAAACGCTGCCCCTTACCCACCCCCCTCTGCCCCTTACCCACATCCCTACCCCCTCTGCCCCTCACCCAACCCTCCTCTGCCCCTCACCCACCCACCCACTGCCCCTCACCCAACCCTCCTCTGCCCCTCACCCAACCCTCCTCTGCCCCTCACCCAACCCTCCTCTGCCCCTCACCCACCCCCCCACTGCCCCTTACCCACCCACCCACTGCCCCTCACCCACATCCCTACCCCCTCTGCCCCTCACCCAACCCTCCTCTGCCCCTCACCCACCCACCCACTGCCCCTCACCCACATCCCTACCCCCTCTGCCCCTCACCCAACACCCCTCTGCCCCTTACCTAACCCCCCTCTGCCCTTCACCCACCCCCTAAACCCCCTCTGCCCCTCACCCACCCCCCTCTGCCCTTCACCCACACCCTACCCCCCTCTGCCCCTCACCCAACCCCCTCTGCCCCTTACCTAACCCCCCTCTGCCCTTCACCCACCCCCTACCCCCCTCTGCCCCTCACCCAAACCCCCTCTGCCCCTCACCCACCCAAACCCCCTCTGCCCCTTACCTAACCCCCCTCTGCCCTTCACCCACCCCCTACCCCCCTCTGCCCCTCACCCAAACCCCCTCTGCCCCTCACCCAAACCCCCTCTGCCCCTCACCCAAACCCCCTCTGCCCCTCACCCAAACCCCTTCTGCCCCTCACCCAAACCCCCTCTGCCCCTCACCCACCCAAACCCCCTCTGCCCCTCTACCCCTTACCCACCCACCCCTGCCCAGCAACTCGGTTCACGCTCAGCCCTCTCTTTGCTGTTCCCGCTCTGGATTCCGGTACATGTCTTACCTGGGTCGGCCCGGATGCTGATGTTGCCATCTCGGTGCAGGATGACTGACCTGGCTCCGCTCAGCCTGCCCCAGAACGGGTGCCAGTCGCCGGGCGGCTCTGCGGGAGGGTGCCGCTGCCGCTGCCGCTGCAGAGTGCTGCAGCACTGGAAGCACACGGCCCAAGCCTGCTCCTCGTTCAGGGGCTGGTTGTAAAGTTTGAGGATCTGCTCCAGGGACAGCTCCTGGCAATCCGCGTCCGGCTGCACTGGGGCACCGCAGTCCGCTGCTGCCGCTGCTGCCGGGGTGCCGGAGCACTGCTCTGCCATCGTCCCCGCACAACCAGGGTGTCTGCCTGTGTGTCTCTCCCTCTCTCTCTCCCTCTCTGTGTTCGTCTGGGTGTTTGGCTGGGGAGGGCAGGCTGCAACACAGGATCAGCCCCTACACCATCGGCAGCAGGAATAAAGCCAGCACCATCGTCTCCAGCCACTGCATCATCTGCATCATCATCATCATCCCAGTATTATCAACAGCACCGCGGCCAAACCGACAGCTCCTGACTTCACTCACACACCAGCCTCTTCCAGCGGCTTCTGATTAAATCCAATCATATGACTGGCTCCTCAATGCCTGGGAGACGCCGTGTGGTCCAAGCGCCCGTCCTGTCCTCCAGCTTTAATTTGCTGCACTTGCACATTTTTTTGTTATAATTTATTCATCCATGGGATGCGGACGTTGCTTTTTTGCCCACCCCCAATTGCCCTTGAGAAGGTGGTGGTGGTGAGCCACCTTCCTGAAGCGCTGCAATCCATGTAGTGTAGGTACACCCACAGTGCTGTTAGGGGGAAGGGAGTTCCAGGAATTTGACCCAGTGAAGAAACTGTGATGTATTTCCAAGTCAGGTTGGTGAGTGGCTTGGAGGGGAACTTGTCCTTCTCCTTCTAGGTTGTAGAGGTTGTGTGTTTGGAAGGTGCCGTGGAGGGAGCCTTGGTGAGTTTCTGCAGTGCATTTTGTAGATGGTACACACTGCTGCCACTGTGTATCGCTGTTGGGGTCAGTGAATGTTGAAGGTGTTGAATAAATTGAGCTGTTCTGCCCTAGATGGTGTTGAGCTGCTTGAGTGTTGTCAGAGCTGCACTCACCCAGGCAAGTGGGGAATATTTCATCACACTCCTGACTTGTGCCTTGTAAATGGTGAACAGGCTTTCGGGAGTCAGGAGGTGAGTTACTCACTGCAGAATTCCTAGCCTCTGACTTGCTCTTGTAGCCATAGTATTTATATGGCTAGTTCAGTTCAGTTTCCGGTCAATGATAACCCTCACAAAGTTGTTAGTAGGGGATTCAATAATGGCAATGCCATTGAATGTCAAAGGAAGGTATTTAGACTGTCATGAAGCTATTAATGTATATAATATTTTGGAAAATATTTTTCTTTTAAAATAGAGGTTTAGTCTGCGGGTGCATCATAATTGGATTAAAGCCAGCCAGTCTGGGTGCTTTGATATGTACTAGTTTTGATATGTAAGAAAGATAGCGTGCATTTGCATTTTTTGAATGGAGCATTGAAGAAGTGGGTTGAAAATTTGACACCTTTCTAGCAGCTACCAAGCAATATGTTTATATTACTAATAAAATTGGCACAATGAATGGGGTTCCATTGTTAAAAGGTAAAGTTCAAAAAGACTGGTGAGACAATGAGTATTTGAATTCAATCAGTGGTGCTAGGTGTAACTTCAATAACTTTTGGGTGTGCAGAGTAGAGGCAATGTGAGATCAAAAGGCAGCTGCAAGCCTCCAACTGTCTCCACAGTGAAAAGAACCTCATTTTCAATTCGTAAGGTGAAAATGCTTTGCCTGGTGTTTGGTTAAGTCTATGGGTTGCTGTTGCCTTAATGGAGATTAGTTTGGGAATTTGTTAAAAGTTATGATAGTAGTAATCTGTAGCCATCTGTATACATATTTTTAACCTGTGTTAATTAATAAAATGTTTCAATTAGTTTAATGTAAAACCTCAAGAATTGACGGTCTGATTGCTGAATGTAGAGTCGCATCTCAAACATAACACTTAAAATTATAACATTGTTTAAAGTTTCCCTCTAGGACTTTTTTAAATAACTCTGCTTTACCAACTACATCAGTCATAACAATTAGGGGCTTGTCTGGGATAAATTATATTTCTAATTGCTCAATTGGTTATAAATTGGTGGATCATAAAGCTGACGAGTACAAGAGGCACTTTGAATTCAGGAGTTGGTGAGGTATTTTAGAAGTGGTGAGACTGCAAGATGGATTTGCCAATTGCTAAGACTTGTCTGGGAGTAGAAGTTGGTGGGAATAACCAAAAGTAAGTTAACAGAGTTGGTGGATAAGTTACAATTGGGGTTACCTGCAGGAGCTAGGAAATCTGATATGGTTAAAAGTATAGCACAGCACCTACAGTTGGAAGTGAAGCCTGATACTAGTGAGTCACAGCTGGAGGTAGTGAGACTTCAGTTACAAATGAGGACACTAGAATTTGAACAAGCAAAGAAACTGAAAAAGCTTGAATTTGAAGTAAAGGATAGAGAAATGGCTTTTAAAAGGGAATTAGAAATTGTGAAGATAGGGAAGGAGGAAAGGGAAGGAGAAAGAGAGAGAAAATTCTAACTGTAAATGTTGGCAGTTAGAAAAGAGATGTCAGTTGGTGAGGAAGGATTAATCTCGCGAGTATAACCCAGTGGGAATATGTTTAAATTTGTACAAGTTCTTCCAAAGTTTGAGGAAATAGATATTGAATCATTCTTTATTTCATTTGAGAAGATAGCTAAACAGATGAAATGGCCACAGGAAAACTGGACATTATGATTTCAGTCTAAGTTGTTAGGTAGGGGGCTTGAGGTATATACTTCACTTTTTCAGAAGAATTATGATGTGGTGAAAAAAGTTATTTTGAGTGCATATGAGTTGGTTCCTGAAATTTATGAATATGAGAAAGCAGCCTGGGCAAACTTATATTGAGTTTGAAAGAGTAAAACAAAATAATTTTGACCGGTGGATACGGGCATTAAAAATAGAAACAACCTACGCAGCTCTTAGGGAAGTCATTCTTTTGGAAGAATTTAAAGACTCAATCCCTTCAGTAGTGAGAACTCATGTGGAGGAACAGAGGGTTGATTATGTGAGACAAGCAGCAGAAATAGCTGATGATTATGAGTTAGTTCATAGAGTTAAACCTTTTTTTCATCATACTTTCAAATTGGAAAAGGATAAAAAGTGAAGGTGAAAGGAAGGCAGGTGGTCAGGGAAGAGAAGGAGTAGCTGGCAGTTCCCAGGAAGTTTTTTTCCCAGAATAAAAAGAAAGGTGCTAACTGTACAAGTGAAAATTGAGGTGTTTTCATTGTAATAAAGTGAGGCACACAAAGTCAGTGGCCAGGATTTTCCCCTCGGTGATTTGGGGGTGGGGCCCACTCGCCGAAGGGAAAATGACGTGGGATGATGTCGTGAGGAACCCCCGACATCATCCCGGTCCATTTAAATCTTCAGGAAGGTGGGCGGACAGCGAAATCAACTGTCCGCCCGCCAACCTGTCAATGGCCAATTAAGGCCATTGACAGGCTAATTATACCTTGTTAAAGGTTAATTCATGAAACTAATGAATTATTAATTCATGAAACTTCATCCATTGGTGGGATGAAGTTTCATGCCCATTTTTTAAAAATTTAATAAAGTTTACGTGTTTCCTATTAACATCCCATCTCGTGTGACATTGTCACATGAGGGGGACACGTTAATAATTTTAATATTTCTCTATTTTTTGACTTTTCTTACCTGTCAGTAAACACCCTGAGACAGCACTTGCCCGCCGCTGAGCCAGTGGGGCCCGCTCACCCGCCAAGGGAAAAATTCTGCCCAGTGTGTTGGAGATTGCAGGAAAGATTGGTAGGAATTATTGGGGTACAGAAAAGCTCCGGAAGTAAAAGTACTGTGGGTTCTGAGGTTTAGGCACAGGAGAAACCAATGGTTTGTGTACAGGTGAAACAGGGAAAATCAGTGAAAGGTAAAGAAGTGGGAATGTGCTCATAGTTTACTCAAGAGAATTCTGAGGAGCAGGTCACAGAAATGTTTAAAGACTTTGTATGTGGAGGGAATGTTTTTCCATGTGTACAGGGTGGAGTGGTAAAGATGTTAAAATATTAAGGGACACAAGGGCTAGTCAATCCTTAATATTGTGGGATAGTGATATTTGTTGTTCAGAGGGAGCGCTACAGGAGAAGGTAATAATAAACAGGGTTCATGGAGATGCTAAATCTATTCTGTTGTGGAAGGTAAATTTAAAGAGCAGGTGGAAGGCAGGTGAGGTTATAGTTGGAGTGGTAGAAAAATTGCCCATTCCAGGGGTTCAATTTATTCTGGGTAATGATATAGCTGGGTCACAAATGAGAGTAATGCCGGTTGTAGTTGAGCAGCCTATAGAAGTGTTTTCAACAGAAACGCTACAGAAGGAACATCCTAGATAGTTTCCTGATTGTATTATAATGAGATCAAAAGCCCATCAGGAAGAACAAAATAAACAAGATAAGCAGGCGGTTTAAGGGCAAGAAGAAAGTGTTGAAATCCAATTGGCTGGCACTGTATTTGATAACAATGTTCAGGAGGAAGGAATGCAGAACAGTTTAGTTGAAGTGTTTAACTCAGAGAGGTTAGTGGATTTACAGAAAAATGATTTGCAATTAAAACAATTATATCCGAAAGCTTATTCAGAAACAGAAGCAAAATGTATTCCAGTAGGTTATTATATTAATGATAAAGTGATGGTTGGATCATGTCTCAGCAAAGGAAAGCTGAAGGGAGGTGCATCAGATTGTTATACCGTTAGGTTATAGAAATGAGATTCTGAAGATTGCTCATGAAATCCCAATGGGGGGACATTTAGGAATTAGGAAAACACAGGAAAAGATACAGATGGTTTTTTGGCCAGGATTGCATTGGGATGTAGTCAAATTCTGTAGAATCTGTCATATATGTCAAGTAACAGGAAAATCACAAGCAGTGATTAAGCCAGTGCCTTTAATTCCAATACCAGCGTTTGAAGAACCTTTTTACCAGGGTCATGATTGATTGTGTAGGACCCCTTCCTAAGACTAAAAGCGGAAATCAATATTTATTAACAATAATGGATGTGTCTACCAGGTTTCCTGAAGTGATACCTTTAAGAAATATTACAACTAAGAAGATTGTGGAGGAGTTAATTAAATTTTTCACAAGATATGGCGTACCTAAAGAAATACAGTCTTATCAGGGGTCAAATGTCATGTCACAGCTGTTTAAGGAAGAAATGAACAGTTTGGGGATAAAACAGTTTAAGACAACAGCTTATCATCTGGAGTCACAAGGAGCTTTGGAAAGGTGGCATCAAACTTTAAAAACTATGATGAGAGAACACTGTCAGGATTATGCACGGAATTGGGATATAGGAATTCCATTTTTGATATTTGCTAGTAGAGATGCTCCTAATGCATCAACTGATTTTAGCCCTTTTCAACTAGTTTATGGTCATGAGGTAAGGGGACGGCTGAAATTGATTTATGAGAAATTGGCGGGTCAAAATTCAGAAACTACTCTCCTGGATTATGTATCAAATTTCAGGGAAGGATTGAACAGAGCATGTGAGTTGACTAGGGAACATTTAATGGCCTCACAACAAGTGATGAAAGTGAAAGCAGATAAAAAGGCTAAAATTCACTGTTTTGTTCCTGGAGAGAAAGTATTAGTTTTGTTACCAGTAGTAGGGGATTCATTAAATGCAAGATTTAGTGGGCCTTACAGGATTGAAAAGAAATTGAGTGAAGTAAATTATTTAATAAATACACCAGATAGAAGAAAGAAGCAGAGGGTGTGTCATGTAAATTTGCTTAAATGGTCATTTGACAGAAAGGACCACCAAAAAGAGGTGTTAGTGACAGTGGATAATGAGAAAGAGGTAGAAGTGTAGGATTCTGAAATTGATTTTCCTCTAATCAAATTGGATAATGAGGGGGTGCTTGAAAATTTAAATGAAATATTGAGAAGTGTCAAAGTGATTTGGAAAAGCTATTGCCGTCACACAAACCTATTTATGGAAATAAGTTGGGAAAGACACATTTAGCTTTACATGATGTATTTATAGAAATATCATCTTCAATAAGGCAACAACCTTATAGACTAAATCTAACAAAGTTATCACAAGTACAAAAAGAAATTGATTTCATGTTTCAAAATGATATTATTGAGTCTAGTTGCAATAACTGGAGTTTGCCTATTGTGCTGGTACTGAAACCGGATGGAACACAAAGACTGTGTGTGGACTATCAAAAGCGGATTCATATCCCATACCAAAGCTGGAGGATTGCATTGAGAAGGTGGGAAAATCGAAATTTATCAGAAAGATTGACTTGCCAAAAGGATATTGGCAGGTACCATTGTTAGAGAAGGCAAAGGAGATATCAGCTTTCACAATGCCAAGTGGACTATATCTGTTTAAAGTCATGCCATTTGGTATGGAGAATGCAGCTGCGACATTTCATTGCAGGTCTAAGCAATCGTGTGGTTTATGTTGACGATCTAATAGTTTTCAGTCAGACATGGGATGAACATTTACAGCATCTGGAAGAATTATTTACTCAACCACAAGAAGCTAATTTGGTGGTGAACTTGGCTAAAAGTGAGTTTGCAAAAGTGCAAGTTACGTATCTAGGTCATACCATTGGACATGGTAAAGTGGCTCCGAGAGATGCAAAAGTCAAGGCTATAGCGGATTTCCCAGTGCCTACAACAAAATGAGAAGTTTTGAAATTTCTGGGCATGAGTGGGTTTTACTGGAAATGTGTACTAAATTTTAGCCAAGTGGTTGCTCCACTGAATGAGCTTTTAAAAGAGAACAAGAAGTTTCAATGGACACTCAAGTGTCAGAAGCTATTCGATTGTTTGAAAACTGTATTAACTACAACACCAGTGTTGGTTATACCCAATTATGCCAAGCAATTCAAGTTGGCCATTGACGAAAGCGATATAGGCATTGGGGCTGTACTATTACAAGAAGATGACAATGGAATTGGAAAACCGATAGCGTATTTTTCATGGAAGCTGAATGTACAAAAGAAAAGATATTCAACGATTGAAAAAGAGACTTTGAGTTTGGTGTTAGCATTGCAGCATTTTGAAATTTATGTTGCAAACAATTCATCAGAAACAATCATTTATATAGACCATAATCCTTTGAAGTTTTTGGACAAATTTTGATACAAAAGTACAAGGCTTTTCAGATGGAGTCTATTACTATAACCATTTAATCTACGTATTATACATATTGCTGGAAGGGAAAATCTACTCACAGATGCATTATCAAAAGTTTGAAGCTTAAAGGGAAATGGGACATTTTTTAAAAAACCTGGACACTGAACTGGAGTGATTTCTGTTGATACCACGGACTTGTGTGTGTGTGTGTGTGAGTATGTGTGTGTATATATGTTAATGCATGTATCTGGTAATGTAGTAGCGTAATAATTGTAGGAGATGGTGTGAGATATATTATTAAAATGAAGTTGTCTTTTAAAATTATGATGGTTCATTTTTCAATAAGGAGGGGGATGTCATGAAGCTATTAATATGTATAATATTTTGGAAAATATTTTTCTTTTAAAGTAGAGGTTTAGTCCGCGGGTGTGTATTAATTGGATTAAAGCCAGCTAGCCTGGGTGCGTTGATATGTAAGAGGTAGTGTGTATTTGCATTTTTTGAATAGAGCATTCAAGAAGTGGGGTGAAAACTTGATGCCTTTCTAGCAGCTACCAAGCAATATTTTTATATTACTAATAAAATTGGTACAATGAATGGGATTTCACTGTTAAAAGATGAAGTTCAAAGAGGCTGGTGAATTCAAATTCTCATTGTTTCAATCAGTGGTGGTAGATATAACTTCAGTAGTTTTCGGGTATGCAGGCAGAGGCAATGTGAGATCAAAAGGCAACTGCAGGCCTCCAACTGACTCCACAGTGAAAAGAACCTCATTTTCAATTCATAAGGTGAAAATGCTTTGCCTGGTGTTTGGTTAAGTCTATGGGTTGCTGTTGCCTTAATGGAGATTAGTTTGGGCATTTGTTGAAAGTTATGATAGTACTAATTTGTATCCATCTGTATATATGTTTTTAACCTGTGTAAATTAATAAAATGTTTCAATTAGTTTAATGTAAAACCTCAAGAACTGATGGTCTGATTCCTGAATTTAGAGTCACACCTCAAACATGACACTTAAAATTATAGGTTATGACAGTTATTTAAAGTTTTCCTCTGGGATTTTTAAAAATAACTCCACCTTACCAAGTGAATCGGTCATTTGCTGCATTGTAACAACAAGTAACCTCCCAAGCCTGGACTAGGGAGGCAATATAAATGAGAGAAAGGAAAGTGAGGAATGGGATAAAATAAAACAAACTATTCTCCCTTCCTGTCAGCCGTGAGTCAAGTTGTATTTAGAAATTCAAAATAAGGACCGCAAATGCTGGAAATAGTTGGCAGGTCCATCAGGAAGTGAAAGGGATTAAATTGTTTTGTTTCAGGTGATGACATTTGCTGAATGAATGTGTCAGACATAGCTTTCAAGATACAGAAATTAGAGATTTTTCTTGGAGCAAAGTGAGAGTTTCCTTCCTGTATTAGATTGTGGAACTTGTCTTTCCTACTTTATTGAAAAGGGAAATTCTGGTAGGGGGAAATGTAATGAATGATGCATGAGCAATAACTTACATTTACACATCACCTTTAACACAGGAAAATGCCCCCAAGTTGCTTGACAAGAGTGATCAAACAAAAACTTGATGCAGAGTTACACAAGGAAATATTAGGACAGGTAACTAAAAGTTTGGTCAGAGAGGTAAATTTTAAGAAGTCTTTTAAAGGAGAGAGAGGTGTACACGGGGAGGTTTAGGGAGGGAATTCCAGAGTTTAGAGCCTAGACAGCTGCCAATAGTGGGGCAAAGGAAATGGGGGGGACACATAATCTGGCAGTTCACAAGGCAAGCTACCACCTGTCCCAGTCCCTGCCTCTCAGCACTCCCTGCTACTCTTAGCTGAGTGTCATGGGGATCTGAAGCGAAAAAAATTTTTTTTTGGAAAGTCATGGCATAGTGGTATCGTCACTGGACTAGCAGTCCAGAGACCCAAAGTAATACTCTGGGGGCCTGGATTCGAATCCCACCATGGCAGATGGTGACATTTCAATTCGGTAAAAAATCTGGAATTTATAGTCTAATTGTTGTATAAACAAACCTGGTTCACTAATGTCCTTTAATGAATTGGCAATTTGGTTGACTCTGAAATGGCCTAGCAAGCCATTCAGTTCTCAAGGGTAATTAAGTATGGACAATAAATGATGGCCTAGCCAATAATGCCCACATCCCGACAAATGAATAAAAGAAATAAGAGGCCAGAGTTAGAGGAACACAAAGTTCCTTGAGTGTTGAAGGCTGCAGGAGGTTACAGAAACAGGAAAGAGCGAAGCAATGGAGGGACTTGAGGACAAGGATGAGAATTTCAAAATTGAGGCATTTCTGGACCAGAAGCCAATGTATACCAGCAAATCCATGATGGTGGTAAAGGAAGCCTAGTGCAAATTAGGCTATGGACAGCAGAGTCTTGACTGAGCTCAAATGTAGAGAAGTTGGAAGATGGGACTCTAGCCAGGAGAACATTGGAATAGTCCAATCATGGATGAAGGTTTGAGCTGAGCCAGGGGTGGAGATGGACAATGAGTAGGGAGGTGGAAGTAGAAGTCCTGCTAATGGAGTGGATATGGGGTCAGCCACTCATCACAGGTGCCAAAGTTGTGAAGTGTCTAAGATTGTAGCCAAGGACTGATGAAGTCAGTGCAGTTGT
The DNA here is from genome assembly GCF_017639515.1 of Carcharodon carcharias. Taxonomy (NCBI): domain Eukaryota; kingdom Metazoa; phylum Chordata; class Chondrichthyes; order Lamniformes; family Lamnidae; genus Carcharodon; species Carcharodon carcharias. The sequence continues at coordinate 175,986,650 of NC_054472.1, forward strand.
TTGCCACAGCTGTGCTGGGAAACCCATCTGGCAACAACGAGTTCTTGAAAAGAATCTCATTCTGTCTTTTTCAGGTGCTAGTGAAAATGCTGTGCTTTAATAGCATTTCATGTTGCTACTTCACAATCAACACAACAGATTCCAGAGTGTCAGGAGTTCCAGCATGCTTCCGGAGGCATCAGATGGATTCTATCTAGACCTGACCGCTTATGAACCTTCCAGCTGTTTACTCATTTCATTATTGTTCATTATATTCTCCGTCACTTCAAAATTACAGTTTGAGAATACCGTTGACATCTTCCAGTTGTGATAAACTCCTCTGAAAGCTTCACCCGACTGTTAGCCAACCTGTTAGCCCCATTTGTCTTCATGGGCCCGGATTCTTCCTATGGCGGGCGGGCTGGGCAGGGGTGGGCACAGAACCGAATGTCGCCCGTGATCGGCTCCGCACCGCCATCTTACGTGGGCGGGACAGTTAAGGCCCGTCCAGTGTAATACATGACCAGGAGTGCTCAGCGCTACCTGTGCGGGTGGGCATGCACACGAAAGAGCACAGCAATCTCCCCAGGATTGCCCCAGGGAGATTGAATGGGTATTAAAATAATTAAATAAATGATTTAAAAATTTATTTAAACGTGTCCCCTCATGTGGCTGTGTCACATGAGTTGCGACGTGTTTTTAATTTTATGAAAATGTATTTATACATTTGATAAAAGCTTCAGGAAACCTCATCCCGCCCGTGGATGAGGTTTCCTGAAAAACGCAAAGGCCGCTTGGGCTTTTCGCCTGCCCGACAACCTTAAGGTGGGACGGGCAGCATTCGCAAGTGCTTCAATTAATTTCTTAATGGGTTAATAGACTGTTTACATTTCGGCAGGCGCGCAGCCGACTCCGATACACGCCCGCCGAGCAAAATATCGCAATGGCGCGCGATGACATCAGGATGCACGCCCAAAATTGTCGCGCGTCATTTTATACGTCAGCAATTCGGATCTGCCCCTGCTTGCCAACATAAAGATCCTGCCCATAGGGGTGGACAAGAGGTGTACTCTTAACTCTTTGCTTGCTACAGACATACCAACAGAATTTCATTGTTGCCTCACTTCCTTACAATTTCCTTTTCTGATTTTAATTTTCCCCCTGGTTAATATCTTAACATCCTTCACTTTGCATTTTACTGGTCTTATATAAATCCCACAATCAACATCACCAGAGCGGAGTATCAGCCCATTCTCACATTGCTGTTAGCGGGAGCTTGCTGTGCATGTCAGCTGTGGCTCAGTTGTTGTGGGAGCTGCACCCAACCAGGCAAGTGGGGAGTACGCCACCTCACTTCTGCCTTGTAGATGATGGACAGGCTTTGGGGAATTAGGGGATGAGTTACTGCAACAGCCAATTTACACATAGCAAGATCCCACAAACAGCAATTAATTATTGACCAGAAACTATGGAGAGAATTTTCTCCCCGTCAGGCGGACTGGGCGGGAGCGGAATTGTGAGCAGCCAATCACCGCCAGCGATCAGCTGCATGCTGCCATTTTACATGTACAGGCCAATTAAGGCCCACCCAGCGCGACGGGCACCCGGAAGTCATAAAAATGAAAAAATAAAATTATTCAGACACGTCCTCTCATGTGACATTGTCACGTGAGCTGGGACATGTTTATGAATTATTGACAGTGATAATATCTAAATGGAACAACATACTGATGCACACAGGTGCTGCACTTGAATGCAATCTTTAATTCAGCACTGTAGGATAATCCACAAACTACAAAGGCCTAGTTACTTAGTTATGCAAGTCTACTTTCCAATTGGAATAATCATTGGATTCAGGAACTTCTGGTGTGTACACTATTAATAGGCCAATTATATACACAATTTATATCAATGCAAAACCAGAACTGTTTCATATTGATATTACTGAAGCGACAACATTCACATTTTGGTAAACGGTATGAGATCATCTTAATGTATAATTGCAAGCTTGCCTCTTGGGGGAGATCTTTATCCATTATTTTTAACCTTATTAATGTACATGAGCCTGTGCCCTATCATTTCTCCACAAACACTGAGATTTAAGTCAGCAGGCAAGTTCCAATCAGAGAGGAGTATAGACCGAATGGTATAACTTTGGTCAGCCTGTTCTGCATTGTTCTTACTCAAGTACCAACTCAAACTGCCCCCTTATATTTAGTATAAGTTCCAGTTTCATCCAATGGTGGTAACATTTTAAGTTAAGCTATCCTTTCAGTAGTGGAGTTTTGATTCCATAAGCCCGTCTTTTTCCCCACAGTACTACAATTCAGAGCAGTTGTTAGGGAGAGTCGCTATGGTTACAGCTGGTGTGAAGAGCCATCTGTCAAGTTGCTTCATGAAATAAATTCAGTTTTCCATATATGCGAGAAAACTGTGTCACGTGTGTTACTGGCATAGACATTGCAGTAAACAAAACATTAGTTTTCTTCAGATTGACACCAAACACATAATTGCTTCTGTAAAGCAGAACCTTGTAAAATCTCTATAACATCTTTTTCAACTGATGTTTCAGATAGCCAAATGCACAGTGAATTTAACATTGTCTTTGAATATCTGTATTTGGGATTAGGAACCAATCAATACACAAAACCCTATGGGAACATCCACATGAAATAACTTGAATGCAGGAACTGATTCTTTAATCTATAGGTGAGCTATGATACCTTATCCTAGGTGCTAATCTAATTATATAAAGTCAAAGCATTGATATGTAAGATTGAAAAAGATGTGAACTATGATTTATTAAATGACTCTATGCATAGAATATGATTTTTTAAAATGATTTTTTAATATGATTTTTGAAGCATAAAGCAAGAGTCAATAAATTAGATTTAAATTATGTCCAGAAAGCGAAATAAAGGTGGAATTAAGGGAGAGATGAAACAGAGAAGCAGGAAAGTTTAAAAATATATACTTTTAAAAACAGTTTGCAACGTAATTTTTTTCTGAAGGAACGAAGCTCAACATTAAATCTTAATTTTTCAGGCTCAGAGAGGCTGATCATTAATAATCATCACTTACTATGCTATTAAAAACTCTATTACTCCTAAATGCATGGGTCATAACTTCTTCAGATACTTTTAATGCAGAACTAGAGTGTAAGTACCCAGGTTCACTCCTTCACAGTGATAACAGTGCCAAGTCTATTATAAGGACTACAACAGCATACCCTGTGGAGAAGCAAGAGTATCTTTGACAAGCAGCTTCCAGCTTTTTACAAATGACTGTGAATACCAGAAATTGCAGTCAGATTTATCCAGTAATAAATGTGAATGCTGATAGTCTTGCCAAAATTATTACAGCAAAATCTGAACCTCCGTGCCTTTGACTTTACTTGATTGACAGCTCTTTAATTCAGAGCTTTTCTGGACTTGAATGCATAATAGGGACTTTCTTAAATATTGTTACTGTTCAATATGTTGAATTCAGTTCTGCTTTGGTTCAGTTTCTGGAATTGATAGTTGGGCCTGAAATTGCTCAGAACTGCTCCTGCTCCGAGGGGCGTTGCCTCGTTGTAAGAACGGTAGAAATCCCAGTTATCTGTGTGAACAGGGTTTCTGCCACCTTGCCAGCAAAGTATTGTCAGCTGAGAAGGATCAACTGGGAGGAATGTCCTACCTTTGGGCCCAATGAAGTAGGCTGGAAGACCAACTCACCCGTGCCTAAACATTATGTTGGAAACTCTATGGAAACATGCCCATAAATAATTCTGATTATTATACTCTGTGAAGGATTAATTCTGAAGATACTTAAATGCTTGTGGACTACTTCAATCTTTGACATTTCTCAAAGGTCGAGTAGAAAAGTGATGAAGTTGTGCTAAACCTTTATAAATCACTGCTTATACCTCAGCTGGAGCATTTTAATTTCCGGACACTACACTAAGAAGGATGACAAACTCTAAGCGAGGGTGCAAAGAGACATTAGTAGAACGTTCTCAGGGATGAGGAACTAGAGGTAACTCTTTTGAGTACAAACCCGTTTCCATCTGTTTCAGATGAAGTTACATTGTTTGTCATTGTGAGATTTCAACTCTTGATACTCTTTTGAGTAAACCTGTTTCCATCTGTTTCAGATGAAGTTACATTGTTTCATAGTTTGCCATTGTGAGATTTGAACTCTTGATCTTGGGGTTACAAACCCAGTACCATAACCACTTGGCTATTTAGGCCAAGCAAATGAATGCCAAGTCAGAGTAACTCTTTCGAGTACAAACCCGTTTCCATCTGTTTTTCAAATGAAGTTACATTGTTTCATAGTTTGCCAGTGTGAGATTTGAACTCTTGATCTTGGGGTTACAAACCCAGTACCATAACCACTTGGCTATTTAGGCCAAGCCAGGAACTAGAGGTATGTGAACAGATCAGAATTGGGTTGTACTGAGAAGGTTAAGGGAAGATTTAATACAGGTGTTTAAAATTCTGAGTAGTTTTGGCAGGGTAAATAAGGAGAAATTCTTTTCACTAGCAGGACGGGTTGCTAACCAGAGGTCATAGATTTAAGATAATTGGCCAGAGGGGAGATGAGATATTTTTTATTTGAAACAGCAAATTATGATGACCTGAAATGGATTGGGTGGTGGAAGAAGATTCAATAGTAACTTTAAAATGGTTATATACTTGAAAGGAAATATTCGCAGAGCTGTGGGGTAAAAGAAAGGGGCGTAGAGGGAGAACAGGGAATTATAGGCCAGTCAGCCTGGGGAAAATTCTAGAGTCCATTATAAAAGATTTAATAGCTGAGCACTTGGAAAACAGTGGCAGAATTGGACAGAGTCAGCATGGATTTACGAAAGGGAAGTCATGCTTGTCAAATCTACTGGAATTTTTCGAGAATGTAACTAGTACAGTTGATGAGGGGGAGCCAGTGGATGTGGTTTAGTTGGGCTTTCTGACAAAGTCCCACATAAGAGATTAGTGTGTAAAATTAAAGCACATGGGATTGGGGGTAGTGTATTGAGGTGGATAGAAAACTGGTTGCGAGACAGGAAACAAAAAGTAGGAATAAACGGGTCTTTTTCCAAATAGCAGGCAGTGACTAATGGGGTACTGCAGGGATCAGTGCTGGGACCCCAGCTATTCACAATATATTTGAATGATTTAGATGAGGGAGCTAAATGTAATATCTCCAAATTTGCAGATGATACAAAGCTGGGTGGGAGGGTGAACTGTGAGGAAGATGCAGAGATGCTTCAGGGTGATTTGGACAAGCTGAATGAGTGGCATATGCAATATAATTTGGATAAATGTGAGGTTATCTACTTTGGTAGCAAAAACAGGAAGACAGATTATTATCTGAATGGCGATAAATTGAGAGAGGGGAATGTGCAATGAGAACTGGGTGTCCTTGTACACCAGTCATTGAAGGTAAGCATGCAGATGCAGCAGGTGGTAAAGAAGACAAATGGTATGTTGGCCTTCATAACCAGGAGGATTCGAGTACAGGAGCAGTGATGTCTTGCTGCAATTATACAGGGCCTTGGTGAGACCATACCCGGAATATTGTGTGCAGTTTTGGTCCCCTTATCTGAGGAAGGATGATCGTGCTATACAGGGAGTGCAGCGAAGATTTACCCGACTGGGATGGCGAAACTGACATATGAGGACAGATTGAGTCGGTTAGGATTATATTTGCTGGAGTTCAGAAGAATGAGGGGGATCTCATAGAAACCTATAAAATTCTAACAGGACTAGACAGGGTAAATGCAGGAAGGATGTTCCCAATGGTGGGGGAGTACAGAACCAGGGGTCACAGTCTGAGGATATGGGGTAGACCATTTAGGACTGAGATGAGGAGAAATTTCTTCACCCAGAGAGTGGTGAGCCTGTGGAATTTGCTACCACAGAAAGCAGGTGAGGCCAAAACATAGTATGTTTTCAAAAAGGAGTTAGACATAGCTCTTGGGGTGAAAAGGATCAAAGGATATGGGAGAAAGTGGGAGCAGGCTATTGAGTTGGATGATCAGCCATGATCGTAATGAATGGTGGAGCAGGCTTGAAGGCCTACTCCTGCCCCTATTTTCTACATTTTCTATGAAAGATCAGAGAGCGGAACTAATTGGATAGCTCTTTTAAATAGCCAGCACAGGCATGATGGACTGACAGAATTATACAACGCAGAAGGAGGCTTGGTATGACAGCCTTCATACCTATTGGGAGCAGTTCTCCCTTGCTTTAGCCATTTTCAGGATGCAGGTTGGTTAGTGTAAGTGATGCTGCCAGTGGCACTTGGAATGATTTGGCAACATAGAACTTAAGGACTGTTATGACAATTTTGATCATGGGCCACATGTTGTGCCTGTGAATGAGATTGTTTGTTGGTCACTTTGCAGCATATGACATAGCAAAATGACATCCTCCTTTGTGAATCACATCCTACTCAATCACTGACAATTATATGTATATTGATCTGTACATGGAGATGCAGGGGTACCAAGAGATGGGCATAGCTTCTTTAATTCTTTGATTTGTCTAAAACCACTCTCTTGCTTCAAAACAGACAAGTAGAGGACTTCCATTGTGCTAGCAACAATGAGATTGGAACAATAACATCACTGACCCAACAGTCGTCAAAAAAGGTAACAGAACACTCAAATGACAAAACAAAAAAGAAACGGAAAGAATATTAACCAAGTAGTACATTTTCCTGAGTTCTGTCGAAGGGTCATGAGGACTCGAAACGTCAACTCTTTTCTTCTCCGCCGATGCTGCCAGACCTGCTGAGTTTTTCCAGGTAATTCTATTTTCCTTGCAGTTTTCAGCCCAAGCTCTTCAGCAGGCAGAACTTTGCAACCTTGGACGCTTGTTTGTTTAATATACACATGTCAGTGAAGCAGCAGCAGTGTTAAGGACATGGAAACTTCATCAGGGCTCATTAACATAATGCAAATTCTTAACACTAGAACGTCCTGGCACCAGAAGGAAATCTTGGTGGTAAAGGGCATGGGGCACTAATTTGGCAGAGAACCATCCTCATTTGTGCTTGTTTTTACTCCACTCATGGAAAATGGGCTACATAACTGTCTTTCATGATGTGGCTAGGGAATGGATGTGTTTACTTATAATTTGCTCCTCAAAGTTATAGGGCTCAAAAGTATTTATTGTTGATGTTTACAGATTAAGGATAGAATGAAGACCATCAATTGACATTAATTGTAGTGTAAGTTAACAGATGCGATATGCCAATGTATGACACAGACGATGATGTAGCACTGACACTAGTCAGTCATGCATTAGACCCTCGTGAGAGAGGTTGGAATCATGCTGAGCTGCAACATGTTTGCTCTGTAACTTGTTTAGATGCAGTACTAATAGGCAAGTGTTAAGCAGATACCAGAGTATGTCTAAGTCTGTCTAAGAGCCAAGTCTTACACAGAGTCCGAGATAGAAGAACACACCTCACAACAATAATTATTCTTACATTTTCAGCAATACATTGGAGGTCCACCAGAGAACTCATCCACACTAGGGGGAATGGTAGCATGGTGGTAAAGTTATTAGACTACTATTCTAGACCTGGACTCATGCTCCAAAGACATGAGTTCAAATCTCACTATTTAAATTCAATTAATTAATAAATCTGGAATGAAATACTAGTTTCATAATAATGATTGTGAAATTACCAGGTTGTCTGGTTCACTAATGCCCTTTACAGAAAGAAATCTGCCATCCTTACCCTGGTTTGGCCTGTATGTGACTCCAGACCCACAGTAATGTGGTTGACTATTAACTGCCCTCCGATATGGCCTAGCAAGGCATGCAGGGGTGGGCAATAAATGCTCAGTGACGCTCAGATCCCACAAATTAATATGAAAACGTGTTACAAGCTCATTGACAAACTTTTCTAACCACACACTGTTTAAAAATTTCTTTCACTTAATTTGCATTTATATAGCACCTTTAACCTAGTAAAATGTCCCACACTGTTTCACAAGAATATTATCAAATAACATTTGACACCAAGCCTCATGAAGAGTTATTAGGATAGATGAAAGTAGGTTTTAAAGATCACCATACAAGAGGAGAGTGTGCCAGAGAGGCTGAGAGGTTGAGGAAGGGAAGTCCAAAGCATATTTCCTGGACAGCCAAAGGGGCAGCCTCTAATTTTGAAACAGGCAACATCAGGGCTGCGCTATAGGCCAGAATTGGAGGAGCACAATCTTTTTTTCTAATTCGTTCACAGGACGCGGACTTCGCTGGCTTGGTCAGCATTTATGGCCTATCCCTAATTGCCCTTGAGAAGGTGGTGGTGAGCTGCCTTCTAGAACCGCTGGTGTAGCTACACCCACAATGCTGTTGGGGAGGGAATTCCAGGATTCTGACCCAGTGACAGTGAAGGAACGGCAATATTGTTCCAAGTCAGGATAGTGAGTGACTTGGAGGGCAACTTGCAGGTGGTGGCATTTCCATGAATCTGCTGCACTTGTCCTTGGTGTTAGAGGTCACAGGTTTGGAAGGTGCTGTCAAAGAAGCCTTGGTGAGTTACTGCAGTGCATCTTGTAGGTAGTACACACTACTGCCATTGTGCATTGGTAGTGGAGGGAGTGAATGCTAGTGGTGGATGGGGTGCCAATCAAGCAAGCTGATTTGAGTCAAGCTTTGAGTGTTGTTGGAGCTGCGCTCATCCAGGTGTGTGGAGAGTATTCCACCACATACTTGACTTGTGCCTTGTACGTGGTGAGACCTGTACAAGATGGGAGGCAGGTGATTTATTTGCTGCAGAATTCCCAGCCTCTGACGTGCTCTTGTAGCCACAGTATTTATATTGCTGGTCCAGTTCAGTTTCTGGTCAATGGTAACCCTTCCCAGGATGTTGATAGTGGGGATTGAAATTGACCAGAAACTGAACTGGCTTGATAATTTCCTTCTTCCACATTAGGAACATAGGAGCAGGAGAAGGGCATTCAGCCCATTGAACCTGTTCCACCATTCAATTGATTATGGCTGATCATCCACTTCAATGCCTTTTTTCACACTATCTCCATATCCCTTTATGTCATTGGTATTTAGAAAGCTGTCACTCTCTGCTTTAAACATACTCAATGACTGAGCTTCCACATCCCTCTGGGGTAGAGAATTCCAAAGATTCACAATGGTCTGAGTCAAAACAATTCTCCTCATCTTGGTCCTAAATGGTTTTCCCTTATTTTGATATTGTATCCCCTGGTTCTAGACCCCCCCCGACCAGACGAAACGCCTTACCTGCATCTACACAGTCTATCCTTTTAAGTGTTTTGTAGGTTTCAATGAGAAAACCCCTCATTCATCAAAACTTAACAGAATGCAGGCCCAGTTTCCCCAATCTCTCTTCAGAGACAGTGGCGAACCTTCATTGCACTCCCTCTATGGCAATAATATCTTTCCGCAGGTTAGGGGACCAAAACTTCACACAGTACTCCAGGTGTGGTCAAACTAAAATTCTATACAATTGAAGCAAGACTTTGCTGCTCCTATACTCAAATCCTCTTGCAATAAAGGCTAGCATACCATTGGCCTTTGTAATTACTTGCTGCACCTGCATGTTAGCTTTCAGTGCCTTGTTGACATAGACACCTCTGTCCCTTTGTACATTTACACTTTCAAACCTCTTACCATTTAAAAAAATAGTCTGTACATCTGTTCCTCCTATCAAAGTGCATAACCTCACATTTTTCCATATTATATTCTTTCTGCCATGTTCTTGTCCATTCACTAAATCTGTCCAAATCCCCTTGAAGCCTCTTTACATCTTCCTCACAACACACATTCCCACCTAGCTTTGTGTCATCTGCGAACTTGGAAATATTACATTTAGTCCCCACATCCAAATCATTGATATATATTGTGAACAGCTGGGGCCCAAGTACTGATCCTTGCAGTACCCCACTAGTCACAACCTGCCAACGCAAGAATGACCCGGTTATGCCTACTCTGTTTTCTGCATGTTAACCAATCCTTAATCCAGTGTATTACCTCCTATCATGTGCTTTAATTTTGCTAACCAACCTCCTGTGGCAGGCTTTATCAAAAGCCTTCTAAAAATCCAAATATACTACTTCCCTTTATCAATTCAGTCCGTAACGTCCTCAAAAAACTCTAATAGGTTCATCAAACATGATTTCCCATTTATAAATCCATGCTGACTATGCCCAATCAGATCATTATTGTCCAAGTGTCTATTTATCACATCCTTTAGAATATATTCTAGCATTTTCCCTATGGATATAAGACTAACAGGTCTGTAGTTCCCTGTTTTCTCCCTCCCTTCTTAAATAGTGTGGTGATATTCACTACCTTCCAATCTGCAGGAACTGTTCCAGAATCTATCAAATTTTGGAAGGTAATCACCAATGCACCCAGTATCTCCATAGTTATCTCTTTCAACACTCTGGGATGTAGAATATCAGGTCCCGGCACTTATCAGCCTTCAGTTTCAATTGCTCCAATACAACCTTGTTGCTAATGCTAATTTCTTTCAATTCTTCATTCCCCATAGTCCCTTGGATCTCTAATTCTGGGAGATTTCTTGCATCTTCCTCAGGGAAGACAAGGTAATCATTTAGCTTTTCTACCATTTCTCTATTCCCCATTATAAATTCTCCTGACTCTGCCTGTAATGGACCCAAATTTGTCTTAGCCAAACGCTTCCTTTTCACATACCTATAGAATCTTTTACAGTCCGTTTTTATGTTTTTTGATAGTTTATTTTCATATTCTATTTTTTTAAATCAATTTCTTGGTCCTCCTTTGCTATATTCTAAAATCTTCAGGTTTACTTCTATTTCTGGCAACTTTATAGGCCTTTTCTTTTAATCTTATACAATCCTTAACTTCCTTTGTTAGTCATGGTTGACTGAATTTACTTGTTGGGTTTTTGTGCCTTGATGGAGTGTATAATTGCTGTAAACGATGTAATAATTCTTTAAAGGGTATCCATTGCTCATGTACCATCATACCTTTTAATGTATTTTCCCAATCCATCTCAGTCAATTTGCCCCTTATACCTCCATAATTTCCTTTGTTCAAATTTAACACCCTGGCTTCAGACTGAACGACCTCACTTTCAAACAGAATGTAAAATTCTATCATATTATGGTCACTCATCTCCAAGTATTCTTTTACAACAAGATTATTAATTAGCCCCTTTTTGTGACATAATCTAAACAGATCTAAAATAACCTGTTACTCAACATACTACTCTAGAAAACCATCCCTAACACACTCCAGAAACTTGTCCTCCACAGCATTAGTGCTCATTAGGTTTACCCAGCCTATATACAGATAGAATCTGCATATTTTACTGGTCCTGTTAAGCTGTAACCCATCCATCTTGTACAGGTCCCACTTGTCCCAGAACTGGTCCCTTCTACAACAATTTTCCAGCCATGTATTCAATCACTCGATCCTCCTATTCCTATGCTCATTAGCATGTGGCACTGAGATTACTGCTCGAGGTCCTGCTTATTAATTTCCTGCCTAACTCCAATCTGCTTTCAGGACCTCATCCCTCTTCCTATCTATGTCATTGGTACCAATGTGGACCATGACCTCTGGCTGCTCATCCTGCCCCAGAAGGATGTCCTGCAGTCATTCCGTGACATAGTTGAAGCTGGCACCAGGGAGGCAACACACCATCCAGGAGTCACGTTTACTGCCACAGAAACAACCTTTTGAATCCTCTATAACTATTGCTTTTTCATTTTTCTTCCATCACTCCTGTGCAGCTGAGCCACACATGGTGCCACGGACTTTGCTCTCGCTGCACTCCTGAGGAACCATCTTTCTCACTAGTATCCAAAAGAGAAAACTGATTAGCAAGCAAGATATACTCAGGGAACTCCAAAACAAAATTACCTGGAAAAACTCAGTAGGTCTGGCAGCATCGGTGGAGAAGAAAAGAGTTGACGTTTCGAGTCCTCATGACCCTTTGACAGAACTTGAGTTCGAGTCCAAGAAAGAGTTGAAATATAAGCTGGTTTAAGGTGTGGGGGGGAGGGGGGCGGGAGGGGAGAGAGAGAAGTGGAGGGGGGTGGTGTGGTTGTAGGCAAAAGCAGTGATAGAAGCAGATCATCAAAAGATGTCACAAACAACAGGACAAAAGAACACATAGGTGTTAAAGTTGGTGATATTATCTAAACGAATGTGCTAATTAAGAATGGATGGTAGGGCACTCAGGGTATAGCTCTAGTGGGGGTGGGGGGAGCATAAAAGATTTAATATATTTAAAAATAATGGAAATAGGTGGGAAAAGAAAAATCTATATAATTTATTGGAAAAAAACAAAAGGAAGGGGGAAACAGAAAGGGGGTGGGGATGGAGGGGGGTGCTCAAGACCTAAAGTTGTTGAATTCAATATTCAGTCCGGAAGGCTGTAAAGTGCCTAGTCGGAAGATGAGGTGTTGTTCCTCCAGTTTGCGTTGGGCTTCACTGGAACAATGCAGCAAGCCAAGGACAGACATGTGGGCAAGAGAGCAGGGTGGAGTGTTAAAATGGCAAGCGACAGGGAGGGACAGACCATTTCCGCCAACTCCAGCATGATGCCACCACCAAACACATCTTCCCTTCACCCCCCCATCGGCATTCCGTAGGGATCGCTCCCTCCGGGACACCCTGGTCCACTCCTCCATCACCCCCTACTCCTCAACCCCCTCCTATGGCACCACCCCATGCCCATGCAAAAGATGTAACACCTGCCCCTTCACTTCCTCTCTCCTCACTGTCCAAGGGCCCAAACACTCTTTTCAAGTGAAGCAGCATTTCACTTGCATTTCCCCCAACTTAGTCTACTGCATTCGTTGCTCCCAATGTGGTGTCCTCTAAATTGGAGAGACCAAACGTAAACTGGGCGACCGCTTTGCAGAACACCTGCGGTCTGTCCGCAAGAATGACCCAAACCTCCCTGTTGCTTGCCATTTTACATTTTAACACTCCACCCTGCTCTCTTGCCCACACGTCTGTCCTTGGCTTGCTGCATTGTTCCAGTGAAGCCCAACGCAAACTGGAGGAACAACACTCATCTTCCGACTAGGCACTTTACAGCCTTCCGGACTGAATATTGAATTCAACAACTTTAGGTCTTGAGCTCCCCCCTCCATCCCCACCCCCTTCCTTTTGTTTTTTTCCAATAAATTATATAGATTTTTCTTTTCCCACCTATTTCCATTATTTTTAAATATATTAAATCTTTTATGCTCCCCCCACCCCCACTAGAGCTATACCTTGAGTGCCCTACCATCCATTCTTAATTAGCATATTCGTTTAGATATTATCACCAACTTTAACACCTATGTGTTCTTTTGTCCTGTTGTTTGTGACATCTTTTGATGATCTGCTTCTATCACTGCTTTTGCCTACAACCACACCACCCCCCTCCACTTCTCTCTCTCTCTCCCCTCCCGCCCCCCCTCCCCCCCACACCTTAAACCAGCTTATATTTCAACTCTTTCTTGGACTCGAACTCAAGTTCTGTTGAAGGGTCATGAGGACTTGAAACGTCAACTCTTTTCTTCTCCACCGATGCTGCCAGACCTGCTGAGTTTTTCCAGGTAATTCTGTTTTTGTTTTGGATTTCCAGCATCCGCAGTTTTTTTGTTTTTATCTCAGGGAACTCCTCTGCCTGCTTCTTTTAGACTGCCTGACAGTCACCCATTCCCACTCTGCCTGCATGCTCCTAACCTACAGCGTGACCACCTCCATAAACTTACTATCCATGTAGTTCTCAGCCTCATGGATGCATGACAGTGACTCCAGACACTGCTCCAGTTGCAAAACCCGGACCTCAAGCTCCTGCGGCAGGTGACATTTCCTGCAGATGTGTTCGTCTAGGATACAGTATGCCCATGACTTCCCACACACTGCAGGATGTACATTTTACTGGGCCGAGCTGACCTACCATACTGTAGCCTTAAAAATTATTTATTACTATTAGAATAAATAACCAGTTACTCACCAATCAACTTCTTCCCCTGCACCTGGGTAAGAGCCAGCTACTGGAGGCTGAATAAAGGTAGAAAAAGAAAGGAGCACCTCTTTCACCAAACTCCCACTTTACACTCTATGCACTCAAAGCAGCACTGAATTCCTATTTTTCTTCGATTCAAGCTTCTGAAAACCAGTTTAAGCTAGCTACCTAATTAACTAGCTACAGCTGCTCAGTGCTTGTACACCTGTTTTAAGGCTGGAATAAAACTAGAGTAATTTTTAGTTAATTGTTAAATTGAAATTAACTCTTAAAACTCCCCCAATCATCAGCTCTCAGTGCAACTGATCCAATTAGCTGCCATAATTCCAGCTGTAACAAAAACCGCTCTCCATACTGTAAACTTTGACTGAGCAGTCAAATCATTCAACTGGAGACAGTTACTGAGGCTCAATGCTTTAGTTATCACTTTGTCCATGTCCCTTAATAACATTCTCAGAGGAGCTAGTCATCTTAGCCCTGAGCTTCTGCCTCCAACATCCAAACCTCCCCCCTCCAGAAGTCCCCATGTAAGGACTGCACAGGAATTGCATGGGAAGTTTAAACTGCATGGGCAAGAACCCTGCACTGGGGACCATCACATACTCCAATTTAAATAAGAGACTTCAGGTCGTTCCGACTCTTTTAGAATAGCTATACAAGAAAAGTTAGGATTAAAAGCGTTTGTAACCTCTGGGTAACTATAGTACTGACCCTCCCTGACCTCCAACTACCATCCCCAACCCCCACCCATTGATCATCTCCCTGGCTTTTCAAAGTGACATTTAAACAAGTGACTTTAAAATTACCTGTTTTATAGCAGCTAGTGCCGTAAAAAAAGGGGACCTGGCTCCACTTCCCTCAATGCTGCTGCCTTGCACTGAAAGCCTCAGGAGCCAGTTAAGTTGCACATTTCTCACCAGGCCCACGTTGGAAGGTCAGGTGAGAAATGTGCAGCTCCCGACTAAGGTAGGAAAAAAATGGAGCAGGTGAGGGGTCAAATGAGTAGTTGGTCAATTTTTTTGGCCAGCAAAGTAACTGCTGCATTAGCAGCCAAGAAGTTAAAATATGCATCTTTTCTGAAATTAAGGGTGGTTATGTGGTATATAGCAACGTATACTCCCAACTACATCCTGATACTCCTTGGAAGTTCTGGCCCCAAATCTTCTTGAATGGGCAGCACTATTAACCTGTCAATGATCTCACAGTTGAGACTCCTACAAAGGCGGTTGCGGACTTCCAAAACAAAGTTTGTTTTACCTCTGCTGACCTATCAGCTACATGTGCCTGATTTTGCTGTTCATGTCACTGGGAATGAAACTGAAATAGACATTTCCAGCCTTCTAACAAACTTACTTAACAGACAAAAGCTAAGTTAGTATAAAGAAAGAATATGAGTGTATTAGATCTCTTTAATGAGTGTTTGTTTCTCTTTCGAGTATCAGCATAGAATAATTTTAATCCATGAAATGTTTCTCATTTCTGTCCTGTACAATGCAAATGGAGATAAATGTCTGTTTTTCTGATTGATTAACCCAATTTTAACGCCATTGATCAATGAAATAAAAGGCAAAATAATGCCCCCTATTGGCCAAGGAGGGTCAAATAAGAATTAAGAGTAGCTACATATAAATGAACTGAATGAGCTACTCTGACCACTTCAGGAATAAATTCAAAAAGCAAGTCATAGCACATGGTGGAAATGGCAGAATAAACAGAATAAAGCAGTACCCTATTAGTCGATTTCAAAGATAGTCCAATTTTAAGGTGAACAGTGCTCACATAGGCTGTGATTCATGACGGATTGTTGTAACATGTACCACAAATTTAAAGTGACCAATAACCAAACTATTTATTTAGTCTATTTGCTGATGACTCTCATGGCCCACTGCTAGGATAACATGTGGATGACCATGAACCACTTTGCAATAACATGCCTGCACAAAGATGTTAGTACTTGTCCAGCCAGGCAAAAGCATTAAACTACACCCACCATCGTTATAAGTGACTGCACATTTTAGGCAATGGACAGATCCACTGATCTGGATAGAGCTGTGAGGGGCCAAATGAGTAATTGGTCAACTTTTTTTGGCCAGCTAAGTAACATATGTTGCTGTATTATCAATCGAGAAGTGAAAATATGCATATTTTCTGAAATTAAAAAGTGGGTATGTAGTACATAGCAACATATACTCCCAACTACATCCTGATCTTTCAAAGCTTATCAATATTGCTACGAATGCTGGACTTTAAGATGGTTATATTTTAAACTGCCCCCTTTAATTAAAGGTAAAATTGATTAGTTTGGAGAGAGAGATTTGTTGACTTACAAAATCTGCCCAGAAACAAGTCCATGTGACCTCATACTAAAGCTGGCTGGAGACAAACCCATGTGACTTGCTAGTTATGGAGACAAACTCAAATTGAAACTTATTGAAAGTAAGGTGCAAATTTTAACTCCTGAACACAAAGGAAGAAGCAGCTGGTCCTGCTACATACAAACTCTGAGTCAGTAAGACTGGGATCTGGAGACAAAGACCCACAACAGGCACTGCTATGCGCAGCAGAAAAGGACTTTTTAGGTTAACCACCAGAGTGCCAGTGAGGACAGATTCCCAGTTCATAAAAACAAGGCTTGTGGAGGGTGAAAGACCAAGAAGTTGCCAGAGGGTGCCTGGCTACTGGATTATACCAGAAGACTGAGTGAAGGGACTTTGTTTCAAAGGAAAAACACTGCAACCTATCAGCTCACATGGAGGCAAGCACTGAAATTGGTTCAGCATGCTTCAATGACAGATATGCCAAACCTGTAATATCCAATGTGTCCAGAGGAAGTGCAGCTACAGAGGTCCCCCAGTCACCAACAACGACAATATTGACTGCCAGTTCTGTGGATGTCTATACCAATCTCACATTGGACTCTTCAGTTATTAGAGGACCCACAAAAGACAATGAAGTTACTTACAGCTTGGACATACTTGAATAATGAGGAGTCTACCATCACCTTTCCACTGGTAAGATATCAGAAAAACACTGCGTGGAGGTTTGGGGCAATGACATGTACCTCAAACAAAAACAGCTGGAAAATCTCAGCAGGTCTCACAGCATCTGCGGAGAGGAGCACAGTTAACGTTTCGAATCCGAATGGCTTCATCAGAAATAAAGAAAAATAGAAATGAGGTGAAATAAGCTAATTAGGGGGGGAGGCGCAGGTAGAGCTGGATACAGGGCCATACATACAGCTTTGCCATCTTCCAATTATATATTTATTGTTGCGCAAACAAGAAAAAAAATTCCTTTAAAAGGAATGAACTTTAGACTGAGTAAAACATCAATGATCTTTATATAAAGTCAGCTTCATTGTAAGGTATTTTATACATTTTGTAAAAAATCATTTTTATACAATCTCCATAGGTTATTTTTCAATAAATACACAATCTCAAACACATATTACAAGAAAGATGTACAATTTGTCTACAATGCATCAGGTTCTTGGAATATTGGCCTGGTCTGAAAAGGCACTATCCTGCAGGAAGATCTTTGGGGAGCAGCAACAAGAAACCAATCTATTACTGGGGTCCACAAATGTGAAAGCAGCGTCATTTATAAACTCGGATGCATCACAGAACTGAACGGTATTTGCATGCAAACATAATCCAGACTGCACAGGCGGACTCAGGGTATGGATACACTCTCACACGGACGGCCAGGCGGACCTGGTCCCCTCGACAGCAAATTATTTCCTCACAGAAAGGAGACCTAAAATGGAAAAGGGAAGAAAAAGTAAAACAGGAGTTGTCAGCTAGAGATCAGAGGCACTCTTGAGTCAGAGGGTCGTGGGCTCAAGACCCACACCAGAGACTTGAGCACAAAATCTAGACTGGTGCTAGTTACATAATTAATAACATCTAGAATAAAAAGCTACTGGCCACAAAAGTGACCACAATTGTTGTAAATACTCATCCAATTCACTAATGTCACTCCAGATGCACAGGAATGTGGTTGACACTGGACCTTCTGAAATGGCCCAGCAAACTACTCAGTTGTACTCAAGTTAGCAATGGATAATAAATGCTGGCCTTACCAGCGACGTTCCCATCCAATGGACTGAACAAGTGCTGCACTGTCAGAGGTGCCATCGTTCAGGTGAAATGTTAAAACAAAGCCCTGTATGTCCTTTCAGGTAAATATAAATATCCCATGGCATTATTCCGAAGGCAATCAGGTGAGTTCTGGCCAATATACATCCCTCAATCAGCAGCATTAATCGGAGATTATTTGGTCATAACCTCATTGTTGTTTGTGGGAGTCTGCTGTTGACAAATTGGCTGCCCTGTTTCCTATACTACAACAGTGACAACACTTCATTGGCTGTAAAGTGCATTGGAATGTCCTGATTGTGAAAAGGCCTTTATAAATATGAGCTTTTTTAAAAAAGGGCAACCCAACTAAAAGACCGCTTTCCTCAAAAGCAAGCCCATCTTTTTAATAATGTTTATTTATACTTTTGGCTGAAGACATCCTTTCCTTGTGTTCAAGTTTAGAATTTAAACTACCTAAAATGTTAAGTTGGCAATGGCTCCAGGCAGTGAAAGGAGCCTCAGTGTACCGATCTTTAGACAACGTGGCGACAGTTTGGAAACAGCTTCCAATTCACAGGCTGTCAGAACAGATTGATAGAACTAAAATGCAAAGTTCTGGCAATAGTCATGGGAATTACTGTCTTCAGAATTCTTGAGGGGGGAATAAAACACAGCATTCCTCACAACATGAATAAATCATTGTTGCACTATGTCTACATCTGTCCCTTCATACACATCCCATTTCAAGCAATATGCTAAGACTTCTGGTTATTGGATTGTTTGAAGGTGAATCCTAGACATCAACTCAAGAGCACCTTAAATAACTTGGCAGTAAGTTACACAACTTCTTACCCAAGTTGCCACAGTCCAGAGGCCAACGCTCCCTCTACTTTTGTGGACTGTACAGGCAATTTTGTTAAGAGCATGGCCCCTTTAAATTTTTCATGCTGCTGTGCACATGTGGCAATTTAAAGGGGCCTCCAATACCTTCACATGCTTCCTGAAGTGTGGTGCCCAGGATTGGAAGCAATACTACAGCTGAGGCTGAATAGTGTCTTATACAAGTTCAACATAGACTTAAATAAAAACAGAAAAATGTTGGAAAAAGCTCTGAAGAGTCAGATGGACTCAAAACGTTAACTGTTTCTCTGCCCACAGATGCTGTCAGGCCTGCTGAGTTTTTCCAGCATTTTCTGTTTTTATTTCAGATTTCCAGCGTCCGTAATATTTTGCTTCCAACATAACCTCCTTGCTCTTGTACTCTATGGTCCTATTAATAAGACCAAGGGACTGTAAGCTTTATTATCTGCGCTCTCAACCTGTCCTGCCACCTTTAATGACTGACACCCAGGTCCTTCTGCTCCTGCACCCTCTTTAGAGTTGTACCTATTGTTTTATTTTGTGTCTCAGTGCTCTTCCTACCAAAATGAATCACTTCACATTTCTCCGCGCATTGAACTTCATCTGCCATCTATCCACCCATTCCACCAACTTATCTACATATTTCTGAAGTTCTACACTATCCTCACAGGTCACAATGTTTCTAAGTTTCATATTATTCGCAATCTTTGAAATTATGCTCTGTACATATATCAGGAAAAGCAAGGGTCCCAACAGTAACTTCTGGGGAACTCCACTACAAACCTTCCTCCAGCCCAAAAAACATACATTTGACCACTACTCTGTTTCCTGTCACTCAAGGGATGTCGTATCCATGTTGCTCTTGTCCCTTTTATTCCATGAGTTACAACTTCGCTCACAAATCCGTTGTGTGGCACGGTAACAAACGTCTTTTGCCGACATCTGAATTTTGCTCAGACGGCACAAAAGGCACGCAGTCAACCAACATGTTTAACAGTGGCTGACCGGGTGTCCCGGGCCAAGCCTGTCAACCAGGCTGACCGGGTGTCCCGGGCCAAGCCTGTCAATCAGGCTGACCGGGTGTCCCGGGCCAAGCCTGTCAACCAGGCTGACCGGGTGTCCCGGGCCAAGCCTGTCAACCAGGCTGACCGGGTGTCCCGGGCCAAGCCTGTCAACCAGGCTGACTTCCGGGCAGTGAACCTGTCAAGGCCAGAAGTTGCACGCTGCATGTGGAGAAACCCAGATTTCCCACATGCTACCAGATCCCAACCCCCACCAACTCTCAACACATCCGGAAGTAAAAACTCCCCCACACAAATGCCCTCCATGTCATACTGTCAGTAGGAGTGCAACATGGAGTTAAGGTATGCCCCCCAAGGAGAAAAAAGTAGAGCACCTGGACATTGCTCTAAAGCCTAGCTGAAGGAAAGAAGCAAATCATCACTCGGCAGTGTGGATGGCAGGAAGCTTTAATTCAAACCGTCAAAAGCAGCCATTCTTCACTATGGAACTTCCTTTACATGAGTGAGTCAGTTGCAGCTTCTCAATGGATAAGCACCTGGCCATCATAGGAAAGGGCCAGCAACAGTTTCAGACCTTTAAATTTCACTGCCTTTCAAACTTCTTGTATTCTGATCTACTGGTGCTATACTAGTGTAAAAGTGAGGATATGAAACCTTAATGCATTGCAATCTAACTCTGCTGTATGTGCATACAGTATACAGTTTTAGCTGTGCAATTTACCTTCCACGCACAAAAAAAAAAATCACAACTTATGGAGATGGCCAGGACTATTTTTTTTTACCTTAAACAGGTTGCGAATGCTCTCCTAGGATTTCGATGCACAAAGTGAATAGGGAAGCCTTTGAAAGTATGTCCATCAGGCACTGCTCTCTTTATAGCATCCTGGAACTCCTCATTGCCTGCTGACACTCCAGTTGTGCGTTCAATCTCATACGCAGCAAGTGCTGGTGACAGCAGGTAAGACAGATGGTCATCCCACACAGTGTTCAGACTGAGGTCCTATTGTGTTAGAAAGCATTACAGCAAAAGTTTACAGGACAAGCCATAGAGCAGGTAGTAACATCTCAAATATTGGTTAAAATCTCAGTATGGTACAGTCTACATCAACCTGAAAAATCTACCTGAGATGTGGGTATATGGGTAAACATCATGGTACCAAAAAGTTTTATATTATCCCAGCACTAACACTGAAATACGGTGGTGTTTATAGGAAAAGCCACAGTAATAATAAAACAAGCTATTCCAATAATCTTTCTGGGTGTTCTGCATTGTATTTCATAGTAGCCTTCCAAGGTTTACAGCAACATATAGTACGATACAGCTAATGACAGCAAGATTAGTGGAAACAGAGGCATTTGAGAGGGACTTTCTCTGCCCCATCCTAAAGAAGGAAGGTTTGTCGCTTTCTCTCCCCCAAATTAAAACAAAGCCAATTTGTTCCTGTTACACTGAGCAAGGAAAAAACAAGATGATTCAGCAGCTTGTTGACTGCTCACGAAAAAATTCATTTTAAAGGGCCAGCAGTTCTTCCATTACTTCAGTCAGAGCATCTTCTGTTAAATAATAAAAACAAAAAACTGCGGATGCTGGAAATCCAAAACAAAAACAGAATTACCTGGAAAAACTCAGCAGGTCTGGCAGCATCGGCGGAGAAGAAAAAAGGGTCAACTCTTTTCTTCTCCGCTGATGCTGCCAGACCTGTTGAGTTTTTCCAGGTAATTCTGTTTCTGTTTTTCATCTTCTGTTAAACTTACATGAAGAATGAAAAGATCTTAAAACATTTTTTCTCTGAGGGTAGTGTGTCTTTGGAACTCCCTTCCTTAAAAGGCAGCGGAAGCAGAGTATTTAAATATTTTTAAGGCAGAGGTAGATGGATTTTTGATAAACAAGGGGGTGAGAGGTTATCAGGGGCAGATTGGAGGTTACAATCAGATCAGCCATGATCATATTGAATAGTGGAGCAGGCTTGAGGGGCCGAATGGCCTACTCCTGCTCCTAATTTGTAAGTTCGTATGTTTTAACTTTCCAACCAATATTCTGAATACCCCAATTGCACCTGAAAACCTCAATTGAACTGCTCAGTTTTGTTAAACCTCTTTAAAGTCCTGTACATTAGATCTTACTCAAAACATGCATGAGTATTAATAAAAACTAATTACTTTGTACAACATACTTTAGAACCTTAACGTATTGCAATCTAACTCTGCTGTATGTGCATACAGTATACACTTTTAGCTGTGCAATCTACCTTCCACGCACAAATGAGTGTGACTTGTGCTACGAAGGTTGCTTGAAGGGATAATTAGACATTCACTGTAAAACCATCTTATCAGAGAGGGATTATTAGAGTATCTCAACATGGGTTTTAGAATAGGTCTCACCAATTTGATTGAATTTTTGAGAAAGTTACTAAGCTGATGTAGATAAGCACAGGAGGGAGAAGGGAATAAAAGGATATATTGATGGGGTTAGATGAAGGGCAAGGGGTGGCTCATGTGGAGCATAAACACCAACATGGACCAGCAACAGGCCAAGATGTTGAACAGCCTGAGCTTTGGCTGTAAATACTATGGACTAAGCCACACAATAGGCTGTTTATTAAAATGGAGTCCCATGGAATTAGTAGCCAGGTTTTAGTTTGGATTTAGCTACATTTTGGTCGACAGAAAGTGGTTATTAATGACACCGTTATGAGTGGAGTCCTACACAATAGTGAGAACTCCATCAATGATCTAGATGAAGGCATGAGGGAAACCGCACCACAACTTTGCAAGTGACATAAAGATTTGTTCAGATGTTAGAACCTTAAATGAAAAAGTTATATTATAGGCAGGTACAGACAGTGTGGGTGAATTGGCCTGTTTTGGAAAGACAATTTAATTTAGATAAATGTAGTTTTATATACATGAGCAGGACAGTGTCAAACATGCATACACTGTGCGCGTTTGCAAGTTCAAGATTTTTAAGTGGCAGAAAGTCTTAGGGCATACTAATCTCTAGCCTCTTGGAACTGAATGTTAAGGTCCATTGCCACAATGATTAAATATGAAACAAAATGTACTATACTGTCCTTACATAAAGCCTTGGTTAGGTCTCATTTTGAATACTCTTGTTCCCTCACAGGATGAGTTGTAATGACACCCTGGAAAAGAGTGAGAACAGGGCCACTAGATTGATGGTTGATTTAAAGGCACAAAATTGATTCCAGGTATTATATACCCAAGCTATGAGGAAACACGAACAAAAAAAAAGCCCAAATCCCATTGCACCTCCACAATTCCTAATATCTCATTATGAAGAAAATATTACCGTGTCTTTCTTATCCAAAGTGGAAGACCTCACATTTTCCCACATTGAACTCCCATGTGCCACACCTCTGCCCGCTCCCTTAATCTTTGTATTCCTTAGCAACTTCCTGCTCCTATTTACACAACTTACTGTGTCTCCAAGCTTGGTGTCATTTGACAACAAATATACAACTGTAGCCAAATCATTGATAGATATAGTGAAAAGCTGCAGCTCAGTAAAGAGTTCTGGAGTTCAAAGCTATGGAACAAGTTTTTCTGCTTGTGCACTGACTGCAGACTCAGTGTAAGCATTCAAAAGGCAGCTGGATGGGTTCCCAACTCCAGAAATTATTTTTGCCTGTCAGAAGATTATGTGGCTGATCTGTATTATGGAGTGTAGGGGGGTGGTTAAGGAGGGCGATGGTAGATAGGGCAAACATTGTACCTTCACCAATTTGGGGCAGACCTGATAGACCAACTCATCTTTCCTTATCATTTCAAAACGAAGGAAGACCTTCCATGGGTTGCCCAATCTTGCTGGGCTTCTCTCGTGATCTAAAGTACAGTGATACCTTTGCGATTAGCAAAGGGTAAGAATCAGTTTCAGGGCTGGTTGTGCTGTTTGGCACGCAAGTGGTCCTGTGTTATAGCTTCACCAGACACCTCTCTTTTAGGACAAAAACAGAATTACCTGGAAAAACTCAGCAGCTCTGGCAGCATCGGCGGAGAAGAAAAGAGTTGACGTTTCGAGTCCTCATGACCCTTCAACAGAACATCTTTTTTAGGTATGCCTGGTGCTGCTTCTGGCATGCCCTCCTGCGCTCTTCATTGAACCAAAGTTGATCCCCTGGCTTGGTGATAATGGCAGAATGGGGGAAATGCCATGCAATGAGGTTACACATTGTGGTTGAGTACAATTCTGCTGCTGCTGATGGCCCACAGCACCTCTAGTTGCTAGATCTGTTCAAAATCTGTCCCATTTAGCATGGTGGTAGTGCCACACAACATGGAGAGTATCTTCAATGCGAAGGCAGGGCTCCACAACAACTGTATGGTGGGCACTCCAGATGCAGCTGCAGCAGGCAGATTCGTGAGGGTGAGGTCAAGTATGTTTTTTTCCTCCTGTTGGTTCCCTCATCCACCTGCCAGGCCCAATCTAGCAGCAATGTCCTTTAGGACTCGGCCAGCACGGTCTATAGTGGTGCTGAGCTACGCTTAGTGATGTACATTGAAGTCCCCACCCAGAGTACATTCTGCGCCCTTGCCACCCTCAGTGCTCCAGTGTGGAGGAATACCAATTCATCAGCTGAAGGGGGAACAGCATGTGGTAATCAGCAGGAAGTTTCCTTGCCCGTGTTTAACTCAGTGCCATGAGATTTCATGGGGTGCGGAGTCGCTGTAGAGGACTCCCAGGACAACTCCCACCCGACTGTATACCACTGTGCCACCACCTCTGCTGGGTGCGTCTTGTTGGTGCTACAGTTTGAGACAGCTCTTCCAATTTTGGCACAAGCCACCAGATGTTAATAAGAAGGACTTTGTCCTCCTGTTTTCCGTTGTCGTTTCTGGGCCCATTCGGTTTCATACCTTACTGACATGTTTTTAGCGGTGGTTGACTCAAAATGCCCTTGGTCTGGCGTCACATGGCCAGACCAGGTAAGGACAGATGGGTTTTTATGACAATTGACATGATCACAGTCATCATTAGACTCTTATTTTATGGAAGTCAAATTCCACCATCTGCCGTGGTAGGGTTCGAACCCAGGTCTCTGGATTACTAGTCTAGTGACAATACCACCAAGCCACTGTCTCCTGTGTTTAAATCAAGTATTTTTGAATAGAAAATACTTAATTTAGTTTCATCTCCCTATAAATATGCTTACATTAAGAATGGTCGTTTAGGGATATGGTTTACTGATCTCACCTTGTGTTTGGAAAAGGTGATAGATAATAGAAATACTATCACATTACTGGAGATCTACAAATACTCATCACTTTTGACAATCTTCTTACCTTCCTGTGCTCAGAAATTAGACTCCTTAAAACCAACTCAATCTCATTGCTCGCAGCTGCACCATCAATCACAGGAGCACATAAAGGTGGAAATGGTGGCAAGGAAACAGACGACCCGGGAGCACACACAGATTTTATGGCCTCAGCACTCATGGATTTCCACTTTGATTCATCATTTAGGTCAAAGTGACACAGTTCAACTATGTCAGATGGCTGACAATTAGCATGGAAGTTCTGGTGATTGAAGAGGCAGCCTATGGAACAATAAGGATAGGCTCTTTTTGGCTGTTCCACTAGTGGTGGGTCATCAGGATTAACAGGCCTGTGAACATATCTAAAACAACAGGAACACATCAGCTTTAAACAGAAATTTCACTGATTGTTAATAATGTGTATATGAACATAGTTTATCAGTCTTTCAAGGTTGTCAAAAAGAAACTTGTAAGCCAAAGTATTATTTACCTTTATAATGTACAATCACTTTTTAACTATGTAACTATTTTATTTCTTTTATATTAATTAATGTAGACCGGTTGTGTGTGTGGAGACTGTCTCAGTGATAACATGGAATGTCAAGGACTCAGACTGAAGCTATGTAAAGAACTGTACTGCACAGCACTGTGGGCTCAAAACACAAAGCAAAATGGTAATTTAGTCAAGTGAAAGCTTTGCTTGAATGAGCAAATAACTTAAACTATAGGAGGGCTCGTACCAGGGAATATAAGCAAACTGAGCTTCATTAAGGGACATGAAATGTGCTGCCTTCTCCCAGTTCTGGAGATTGATAACGGCGTTGGAGATAACAAAGCGGAGTCAAGCTGGCGATTGCACCTCAAAAGTGACGGCCTAGCCAGCGTACATCTGGAGAAAGCATGAGATGTACAGTGATGTAATTGAAAACCAATCAAATGGGCTAAAAGTAGGCTTTACCTTATATGGCGCAGGGCCAGAGCAAAGAAAGGTATAAAGAAAGAGTCCACAGAACACCTGGGCTGCAGTGGTTAGAACAATTTGGTCAGTTGCTCAGAAGATGCGCATGGAGGATTTGTCATTGGATTGACCACCAGGACAGACTCCAGCTCACAGGGAAGCTAAGCAACTGTTATTATCATGAGTATGTACTATTGCTTAGTGGTTTAATAAAGATGCATCACCTTTGGTGAAACTTCATCCAAGTTGCTATGTGCCATCAGTATCCAAGTCAAGAACCTTTAGAACGGGGGAGGGTCTTACAAACTAACCCCTTTGGATGATTTCCAAACAGGAGTGGTACCTACAGACTGCAGCAGGGGACATTTATAAAAGAGGGACATATAGATAACCCTGGGAACTACAAGCTAGTAAGGTGGACATCGACTTATGCGCCAAGTTTTGAAAGACAGGCTTGATGGCCTAGTTCATCTTTTCCTGCCTGTCATTTTTATACATTCACCTCTAAACATTGCATTATGCTGAAAGAAATAATTAAGCATTGAGAAATATTGTCTTAAAAAATAGTTAACATGGCTTTCATGAAACAAAGTCTGACAGATTACTGAATTTCAAGATTACTGATGGAGTGGATAACTGTAGACACCATGGTCCTTAAATTCCATGACTGCATTGCTTAAGACAGAACTTCCTCACTGCTATTGGAGAGGCAGATCCTCCAACTCCTCCTACAAGGCCATTGATGTATGGGCAGGTAATCCTTAAGCCTTGATTTCTAACTCCTGGGCATCCAGGTAGGACTTGCTGCGCAATTGGCATGAGTGCACCTTCCTTCCTCAACAGGCGTAACTATTCAAAAGGGGTTCCACACAGAGGGTCTAGGCAGGAATTGGGGCCTAGGCCTCCACAGATTAGGAACCCAGAAATATTGTTTAGTGGGGTCTGAAATGACTCCCTTTATAAAGGATGCCATTTGGGGCACCCAGATTACACTTTAGAGCAAGGGTTGGGGGTGGAGTGAAGAAAGAGTCATGGGGTTTCCAGACTTTT
This sequence comes from Carcharodon carcharias, assembly GCF_017639515.1. Classification (NCBI taxonomy): domain Eukaryota; kingdom Metazoa; phylum Chordata; class Chondrichthyes; order Lamniformes; family Lamnidae; genus Carcharodon; species Carcharodon carcharias. The sequence continues at coordinate 176,013,870 of NC_054472.1, forward strand.
TGGTGGCAAGGGACAGCAGTGCAGAGGTGTTAAAACTGCTGGTGTCCTGCTCATACAATCCTCACACTGACCCAGTGAACTCAGGCATAATCCCAGTGTAACTACTGGCATTGGGCCTCTGTTGATTTTCTAGGCCATTTTTGATATGGTATCACAAGAATTGCAGGAAGGGAAGCTCCTGGAGAGGTTCAGAAATTGTCTCAGGGAAAGCAAGGGCTGCTCAAGGGCTCCGTCCTAGTCTGTTACCCAAACGTATCTCATTACAGCAGATTGAGAATTTGGGTCCTATTCAAGAAAGAAATTTGAAAATAAAAAGCTGGCATCAGTGCAAATAACTGAAGCTATCGATAATGATAAAAACTCCACTGGTTCACTAGTGTTCTTTAGCGAAGGTAACCTGTCACCCTTACCAGTATGGCCTGTGTGTAATCAGTGTTGCTGATATGGAACTGCCATTGTAAACCATTTAGCTGCATCAAAAACCACAACAAGGAATACTGCTGAGGTTCAAGGCACTGGCCTGCCACCACCTTCTCAGGACAAGTAGTGGGAACGAACGCTGGCCTTGTCAGCAACGCCCATCCAGAAAATCATGTTATAAATACAAAGTTCATAAGATTATTGCTGAAAAGAGACATGTTGCTGATGCTTTGGCAAAATATCTCTCTTTTCGTCAATAGTCAAGTTCTGTACTACCAATTGACTATTTATAAGATTATGTTATGTTTTGGTACTGCCTCTTTAATTTAGGGTAAAAAGGAAGAATTGGGAGAGAGAGAGAGAGAGAGAGAGAGAGAATGTCACGTGACCTGCTCTGAATTCTGCCCGATATCAAGCTTGGGTGGCTTGGTTGCTAAAAGTTAAAGGGTTGTCCAGGTTCTTTTACAGGGAAAAATGTGCAGGATGTTCCTACCTGTAAACAATGTGAAGAGAATTGTGCTGTGGGTAGACTGTTAGTCTCCAAGCCTCAAAGGGAGGTGTTAGGAACATCAAGTTTTATAAACAGTTATACTTTTAACTGTCTATTTAATTCAAAGATAGATTGGAGTTGGGGCTAATTAGCATTTTTACCTGGTTACAAGGCCCATGTGATTCACAATGCCATGGACATGAGATTTGGGGAGGGTCAAAATCCTTAGCAAGCCACTGAAGTATCAGGTTACAGGGTTTCCTCAGATCACTGAACCTCACAGGCCCAGTCTACAAGAATCAGAGAGCGAGAGAGCAAGAGGCAGAAATCCTGCCCCTGAAGCAGAGAAAACACTGATTCTGTTATTCATTATAGAGAATGCAGGTGGGAGTTTGCGCTCAGATTGAAGAGACCAAGTTTGTGAGGATTTAAATGAGGTTGGAAGACAAGCCTAGCTTTGGCTAGAGGGCGAAATCTCCAGGGTAATCATCACCTTTAAAGTCAATTCAGGAATTAGAAGTAACCTGGATGGGAAAGGCAAAAAAGGAAGTAGGCCAGCATGAGCACAGAATAGCTTTGGACTAGTTCTGAGAGAATACAGCATCCACTTAAGGGCCAAAGTATAACTGTGGTGTGGGATTGTTGATCATTTTATAAGTTAAATGGGGGTAACTTTTCTGTAGTTTAAAGTTTAAGTTGCCCACTGAATAATGTTTAACCAATGTTACTTTTCGTTTACACCATAAGCCTTAAAACTTGAAATATTGTCATGTGATCTTTCAGTCTGCCACTGGAAATTCAAATATCTTTTTACAAGTTATCAGTCTTTATGGGGATTGTAACAATGGATATATGATTAATCAATACATAATGAATAATGAAAAATATAATTCACTTAAAAATAAACAAGGGACTGAGAAATGAAAATATCCAAGTTTGCTGATAAGGAACAAGTAAATAAAATACACAGGGATCTGGATAGTTGGGAGGATTAGGCTGACAAGTGGCAAGTCCTATTTAATGCAAGGAGTGACAAGACTGGATAAGGGAATATGCAAAAGGAACACAAGATTGAAAACAGCAGACATATCACACAGGAGAGGCACATGGGAGAACATTGAAGCTTTCCATGCAACAGCAATAAAGGAAGCAAAAGATTTTAGGGCATGTCGTCAGAGAAACAGGGTAATGATGAGTATAGTGCAATTTGGCTTGACCTGGACAAGTCTCGTCACAATAATTGTGTAATCCCTGGTATTAGTTTAGCTGTTCTCCACCTCCTCTCCTGCCTTGGAACGACACATGCCGAAGCTATGAGGAAACATTAAAACCAGAAAAGACAGCTGGTGACATTAATTGAAGTTGAAGATTCCAAGGAGTATAGATAAACTAATAAAATGTTGAAAGAACCATGAATTCTGCAAACAAAGGCCACAGACCTGTGCTCAAAAGAGAAGTGGCAAACAAGACAGTTTAGATTTAATGACATAAAAATAAAAACAAAAAACTGCGGATGCTGGAAATCCAAAACAAAAACAGAAACAGAAATACCTGGAAAAACTCAGCAGGTCTGGCAGCATCGGCGGAGAAGAGTACCAGTTGACGTTTCAAGTCCTCATGACCCTTCAACAGAACTGATGTTTCGAGTCCTCATGACCCTTCTATTGACTCGAAACGTCAACTGTACTCTTCTCCGCCAATGCTGCCAGACCTGCTGAGTTTTTCCAGGTATTTCTGTGACGTCATTAAATCTAAAACAAAGAGTTGTGAGCAAGTCTTGTCACTGGAACAGATTGCCTCAGGGAACAGTAGAAACAGGTAGTGCTAGCAAATTAGAGGGGAATTGGTCAGCTCTCAGGTAATAGAAGCAGCCAAGATGCAACATAAAAATGGTACTTCTGAATCTTGAGACCATAGTCGTCTGTTCTGGTTCTGTACATCCTAAGTTTAATTAAAGGCAGGGGGAATGTCCCAACTTCAATTATCACAATTCAAAAAGAATGCTGAGACACCTAGATAATTTCTATTCAAGTAGATCACATGTTGACGTTATAAAACATAAATTGATTATATTAATACTCATTATATCGGTTATGCTCAGGAGCCTGAGTTGAGGCAAGATCCAGGAAAGTCCCCATGTCTAGATCAAACTCTACTAACGTGATCCGATTAGCTCACTGAGCTAGCCAGTTTCTTGTGGCTTTCTCAACACACATAGGACATGGATGAGGAGGTGGCAAATCCTCCAGTGCAACTGGTAGAGAGACTTACTTGTAGGTTACCTGCACATTCACACAATCTCAGTCATATGAGGGCCAGAAGCACAGTAGAAAAACCCACTGTAATACCCATTGGTTGATTAATAGATCTGCTGTGTTTGAGAGACTTGATTTGTTTACAGATGATTTCCAAACCACAAGCACCCTGATTTTACCTGTGTCCAGTTAAGCTCTCCCAGAAAACGACAGCTCCATCAGTTCCATAAGTCATCACCCAAGTGTGGGGGATCCTTTTTGCCTTTGTTCCAACGCACACATAGGCATCCAATCCAAAACCCAGCAGCAAACTGCACAGCAAGTTGGCATGATCCTCACAGTCTCCCTGCAGGGTAACAACAGTTACATTGATTGTAGAAAACAGAATGCGTTTTCAGCACACCGCAACAATACATATACCAGTGTTTTACTTTCATTTCCCCTCTCGTGTAGCTTTCTGTTCTTCTTCCCAGGTCAGCTATTGAAATAATATGTCACAATTTCCCAGCATAATAACCAAGACCTCTTGCCAACAAGTAATTTATTGGATGTGAAGTACTTTTAAACACCCTGAGAACATGATCAGCTGCAATATAAAAGCAAGTTTCATTCTTTATAATTTACAAAAAGCCTGAAGGCGGCTCTGTCACTGGTGAATTAGTAAAATAGTTAAACAGATATGTTATCACCCAAAATTTCTCCACTGGGTTTGAGACAAGTACACATCACTGAATGAAGTCTGAACAGGGTGGGAGTAAGGACTACTAAAGTGCGAATTTGTTGAGAGGGGATTGGTAGAGTCATAGGGAGGTGTTAAGTGAACTAGAAGATATTATGTGAAAGTACTTTGTAAGGAAAAAATAACCAAAACGAAAAGGGGACAGCTGTGTGAACTACAAACTGGTGTCTGCTCTAGCCAGAGCACCTGTAGAAAATGGAGAAAATCAGAGACATGATAGGAAAAGAGCAGCATAAGAAAGTAGTCACATCAACAAGCAATGTGGAGCAGGCAGCTGAGGAGGAAAAATGGGTGACTATACAAGGACATGGAAAAGTGGATTAAAGAGCAGGTTACAAAAGGTGACCAGAGGAACATGAAGCTTTCAAAGATATTCAGTCTTAGTTTCCTGTAGAAAAATGAGGACTCACTCTAGGCCAGGCCAGCAAATAAACAAACAATAAAGAGATGGCTTGAGGTTGGGAAGGGGCAAAGACTAACTTCACACCTAAGTACAGTTGTGATGGGGTGTGAATAGTTAGACAGACTAGCACAATCCTTTACTTCCAGACCAAGAGCCCCAATGTTATTTGCACCAGATGCTAAAGTGAAGGGTATATTGCATAGATTGGAAAATATTGTAAGTGGAGGGAGAGCAGTCAATTATGAGCCTTTTGGGAATCAATCATATAGCTAAAGAAAGGTCTTAAATTTTACTATTTAGAAGATTAGGAAACATTTCAGGTAAATGATATATGTGTAAGACATTGCTGTGATAACTATGGGGGTTGTAACAGTGTTTTGCTATGTGAGTACCAAGAACTATAAGTTGTATCACAGACTTTGTATTGTCAGAGAGATCCTTGGAAAGGCAATGAGGACCGATCTCCCATCATGTTTGAATAAACCCTTTGCTTCCTAGAAACTCTCAGATTTGAGTGGTCTCATCTTTATACCACAACAGATGCAAAATTCTGAAAAACCAGAAGTTAAGAAACCAAATTAAGATTTTGATTCAAGAGACCTTGTTTAGCCTTGACCAACCACATGTCAAAGACAGAATTCACAACTACCTTTGAAAATAGAATTTATTGCAAAAAGAATACCTTGCCTCTGCAGAGAAAAGGCAGCAGAGTGCACCACTGCTCCTGCTTGGATCCACCTCCAACCGCTGTCGCTCTTTCATAACCTAGAACATTGACAAATCGGGCTGCCTGCCTGGGTGCGTCCAGAAGCCTCCCAGCTCGCAAAGGTCTTACATAGGAGCAAACTGGACGGTTCACACTATTCTCATCCTGATGTGGGGGACAGGGAAGAGGAAAATGAAAGTCAGCCCCTTCAGCTCAGAAAAATTAGCTAATTTATAAATAATTAATTTATATATAAATAAAATGAAGATCAGAACCAGAAGCTGTTAAAAAAGGTATAATCAAACAACTTGTAGGCAGTTGTAGCTTCCAGGGAAAGCATCTATTACAAGATAAAAGACATTAAATCGAAACTTAAAGGAATCATCACAAAGCATTTAGGGCTTCAAAAGTCAAACACATGTTTTTGCACCTCCAATTACTTGTAGTTTAAATTAAAACATTAAAGGGTTTTTCTGATTGGAACATGCACCTAATACAATTAAACTTGTCTACTTACAATTTGTACAATATTTGTAGGAGGTAATTCTTCTTTAAATTTGCAAGTTTAGTACAAGGACAAGCAACAGGAAGTTCAAGCACACAACATAATCCCAGGCTCAACCCTTAGGCTGTGCATTAAGCTGGCAGCAGCTAGGACAGCAGTAGCATTGTAGGAGGGGAATGGTTCTACAAAAAGGTTTCAGGCTCCTTATCATTGTCCATTCACTCTCACTGGACTGTGCTTGTGGATGGATGTCAATGGGAAGCACAGCAGGTTCAGTTTCAATTGGCTGGATTTTACCAGGTGCCATGATCTCCAAACTCCCTGGGTAAAAAAATCAGGGTAGAAGCCTTGTTCCCAACAGCTGTGCTGCAGCAATTAACACTGCTCAAAGTGTTAAGGCGAGACTTCTGACCCTATCCTGGGAAGAAGTCCCACCTTAGAGTGAGCTGCTGGCCAATCAGATGATCAGCAACTCTAGTCCCAACATGCCCCTCAACCCCAATCAAACCCAGCAGCGGGGGAAGGGCATAAAATCCAGCCCACGGTCTTTGCAGTTAAATAGCCTGCTCACACGCACTGATTGCTCACATAAACAAATAATAGTTCTGAGTCATACGGCCTCGAAACTTTAACTCTGTCTTCCTCTCCACAGATGTTGTCAGACCTGCTGAGTTTGTCCAGCAATTTTTTTTTGTTTCAGATTTCCAGCATCCGCAGTATTTTGCTTTTAACAAACAATAGTCACTTAGGCAAGGCACTGGAGAGTGCCTGATTTGCATCCCCAGAGAAAAGCTTCCAAGGCAAGAGGGAAAATTGGCAAGTGAGAAAATATATTATGTATATACATTTTATTTATTTATACAGTGGAGGAAAATTAGCTTTCCAAACATCCCCAAGAAACTAATATTGAACCAGGGACAAAGAAAATAACAAAGTGAAGAAAATAACAGCACTAAAGCATGAGGAATTGCCAGGACTAGGATACTGACTGAGCAGCAAGGCACAGTAAGGATAATGGGTAGGTACACAAATTGTTGGGGCCTCACCTATTCACTGTATTAATTAATGACTTAACTGATTGGATAAAATGCCACATATCCAAGTTTGCCAGGACACAAAGACATCCCAAGAGATGTATGCAGTCTAGGTGGAAGCATAAAATTACAGATATTGATAGATTAAGTGAATTGACAAAACTATGGCAAATAATTTCAATGCGTGCAAATGGACTTTAAAAGGATAGAACAAGGTACTAAATTGTGTAAAAAGCTAGGAATAGTGGAGGTCCAAAGGTTATTGGGAGGGGTGGATCCAGGTACATAGATACATTAAAATGTCATGAATAGGTACAGAAAATAAACAGGTTTAAATCTGGAGGGCTAGAACACAAGGGGGTAGTGGTTATGCTTCAGCTACACAAAGCCATTATTAGATCAGACTTGGAGCACTGAGTAATACTAGGTACTGCACCCTAGGAAAGATGTATTTGACCTTGGAGAAAGTGCAAATGTGGTTTACCAGAATGATACTTGGATTCCAAGGGTTAAATTACAAGGAGTGCTTATTCAGCCTAGGGTTGTATTGTCTGGAATTTTGAAGGCTAAAAGGTGTTTTGGTGTACAGGGGTGTCAGAAGTGAAGTTACTCATTGCTGAAATCCCAGCATTTGACCTGCTCTTGTAGCTACAGTATTTAGGCAGCTGGTCCAGTTGTTTCAATGGTGACCCTAGGATGTTGACAGCAGGTGAAATCAGCAGTGTTAATGCTGTTAAGCGGCAAGGGAAGGTGGTTAGACTCTCTCTTTATTGGAGATGAACATTATCTGGCACTTGTGTGGCACAAATGTCGCTTGCCACTTATAGCCCAAGCATGAATGTTACTTCAGGTCTTGCTCCACTCAGACATTAACTGCTGAAGAGTTGTGATTGGTACTGAACTCTGTGCAATCATCAGTGAATACCCCCTGTCTGGTCTTATGATGGAGGGAATGTTATTGAGCGTTAGTGAGCAAGTTAAAGGTGAGCACGTGCCACTTGATAGCACTGCACCACGACACCTTTTATTCCTTTGTTGATGTTCGAGAGTAGACTAATGGGCTGGTAACTGGCCCGATCGGATTTATCCTGCTTTTTGTGGACAAGACCTGGGCAATTTTCCACATTGTTAGGTAGATGCCAGTATTGTACCACAACAGAAATAAAAATACCAGGAAAAATACCTTTTCCAGGTATTTTTATTTTTTTTGTTTTGGATTTCCAGCATCCGCAGTTTTTTGCTTTTGTACTGCAACAGCTTGGCTAGGGTCCAGCTATTTATGGCAGCTTAGGATGGTAATATTTCATAATTGAACTAGCGCAACAACGATTCACCCAATCAGTTCATCTTTACCATTGTTCCAGAATAGGTAAACGGCGAAACATCATTGTTAGCCCATCATTCCATTACTCCACCTTGGGGGATTATTCTGCACACAACTATTACATTAGACATGACATAATAAAACTAGATGATTGTATTACGGTTGGCTTTTCCCAGTAGTCCAATCTATACATCAGCCCAATTAATTAAAAATAGAAATATAATGCAGATTTTTTTTTTTGCAAAGCAATTGGCTATGAAAAGAAATATATTAACCATCTAAGTCATAAACAGTAGTTAGTCACAAAAATAAAAAATACTGGGGATACTAGAAATCTGAAACAAAAGTAGAAAATGGATGTAAATGCTCAGCATGCGTGGATAAAGGAAGAAAGAAGGTACCATCTTTCCAGTTTTGACAAGCAGTATATAAGGAACACAGTGGAGGTGGGGGTTGGATGGGGAGGGTGGTGGTGTTGAAAGACCACATGGGCCACAAGATAAGGAATGATCTGTAAAATGATTAGATGAAGAACAGGAGATGGTTAAACAATAGAAATGATAACACAAAAGGAAGCATGCTGAAAGAGAAATAAAAGACATACAAGAACCAAAGAATATTTTTTTTTCCAACTCTTCTCTTCCAAAAGTGGTGATTGCTCTGAGACTCCAACACCAGCTTGCACGTCTAGATGGACAGGCAGATACACACACAGACACTAGATACAAACCTGTGCAAATATCTTCACAAGTCTTGTGTTGTGTGAAGGTCTGATCTGAAGATATTCTCTCCACCATTGCTTGGCATATACAAGGTATAAGCGTTCCTTTTCTGCAGTCTTTTGACGCTCTAAAGCCAGCTGCAAATTTGAAGTGGAGTTAAAAATAAAACAAATTAATTTATGGACACAACAGAAGATCAAATCCTTACACAGCACAGGTACCACACCATATAAGGGGTGGGGATCACCACTGCCATCTCTCGTGGTAGATTTTAAATCTGACTGTATAGTCAGGGTCATGGTGCTTCCCCATATTCAGGAAATACTTTCTTTTCTATATTAAAAGAGGAATTGTTTCCTCTTTTCTGAAGGCAATGCTCATGTTGTAGTAGAGCATCACGACCCACTGAGTTCCTTGTCCAAATGGTTACTCCTCATACATTAGCCTAGAAAAAGTCACAGAATAATTTATGGGACAGAAGGAGGCCATTCGGTTCATCAGGTCCATGCCGGCTCTCTACAGAGCAATCCAGTCGGCCCCACTCACCTGCTTTGATCCCTGTAGCCCTGCAAGTTTATTTTCTTCAAATGCCATCTAATTTTCTTTTGAAATCATTGATTGTTTACACTTCCACCACTTTTGTGGGCAGTGGGTTCCAGGTCATTACCAAGCACTGTGTAAAAAAGTTCCTTCCTCATATTTCCCCTGCATCTCTTGCCCAAAATCTCAAAATCTGTCCTTGAGTCCTTGTACCATCAGCTAATGGGAAGTTTTACCTTGTTTACCTTATCTAAACCCGTCTACCTCTATCAAATCTCCCCTCAATCTCCTTTGCTCCAAAGAGAACAACCCCATCCTTTTCAAGCTAACCTTGTAACAATCCTCACCCCTCCAATCCCTGGAATCATTCTGGTAAATCTATTCTGGACCCTCACTTCTTTCCTCAAGTGTGGTGACCAGAACTGGATATAGCGCTCTATTGGGGCCTAATGAGAGCTTTACAAAGGTTCAGCATAACTTCCCTGCTTTTGTACTCAATGCTACTATTTACGAAGCCCAGGATCCCTTATGCTTTACTAACCACTCTCTTGATATGTTCTGCCACCTTCACAGATCAATGCACATGCAGTCCCAGGTCTCTCAGTCCCTGCAAATTCTTTAGAATTGTGCTATTAATTCTATGTTGCCTCTCCCCATCCCTTCTGCCAAAATGCATCACCCCTCACTTCTCTGTATTAAATTCTGTCTGACCATTCTGCTAGCCTATCTACATACTGCTGCAGGTGATTCACATCATCCCCACTATTTGTCACTCCTCCAAGTTTGAGATTATCGGCAAATTTTGAAATTTTACTCCACATTCCAAGAACCTAGTAATTTACATAAAGCAAAAGCAGCAGTAACCCTAGTACTGACCTGTGGGGAACACCACTGTCTATCATCCTCCAGTCCAAAAAACAGCCATCTACCTCGACTCACTGTTTTCCATCCTTAAGCCAACTTTCTACCCAATTGCACACTGACTCTCCTATTCCATAAGCCTTAATTTTATTAACCAGCCTTTTATGTGGCAGCTTGTTAAACGCTTTCTTAAAATCCATATAAACAACATCCACCCAATTCCATTTATCAATTTTCTGTTACTTAATCAAAAAATTCACTAGACTAGTCAAGCACCATGTGCCTTTTACAAATCCGTGCTGGCTCTCCTTAATTAACTCAAACCTCTCCAAGTGACTGTTGATTTTTTTTCTCTGATTATTAATCCCAAAACCTTACCCACCACTGATGTTAAACTGACCGGCCTATAGCTGTTAGCACTGTCCTTACATCCCTTCCTGAATTTGACACTCTTCAATCCTTTGGCACCTCCCCCATATCTAGGGAAGATTGAAAAATTAAGGGAAACCTTTCCGATATCTTCACCCCCACTTCCTTTAGCAACCTGGGATGCAAGCCATCCGGCCAGGTCACTTATCTACCCTAAGCATAGGAAGCCGTTCCAGTGCCACCACCTTCTTTTCAATTTTCACACTATCCATTTCCTCCACTATCTCAGCTTCTATCAACATTTTGTCAGATTCCTCGTCCTTAGTTAACAGCAATACACACAAGTCATTAAGTATTCTAGCCTCGTCCTGTGCTTCTTAAGCATATATCATCCTTTGTCCCTAACAGGATCCACTCCACTTATTAGCCACTTGCTATTTAAATGCCAATAAAAGAGAATCCGAAAATCTTCTAAGTTAACTGCTATTCAATTCTCATATTCTCTTTGCCAATCTTATTTTTCTCTTCACCTCCCCCCTCAACCTATTGTATGTGGCCTAGTTTTTCACTTGAACTCCTGCCATGCAACATACATCCTTCTTTTTTGTTTCATCATAATTTCCATTTCCCTGGTCATCCATTAAGCACCCAGTCCTCTCCATTTTAAAGCTATGTTTCCATGTACCTGTTTCAGAGTGACACACACCCCAAAGACTCCTGTATTACCTTCCTCTTCCTATTCTTCTGGATGGCTACCAACTTACTATCCAGGCCTCTCACTGCTTGAGGTGAGCACCTCCTGGAAAGCATGATCCAGGAAACTCTTATCCTCCCTGATGCTCCACAGTGACTCCAGCTGCCCCATAAATTCAGAAATCCTGAGCTCTAGGAGCTGGAGACAGTTCCTACACATGTGGTCACCCAAGACACATGAAGGGTCCTGAAGTTCCCATATGATGCAGGAATTATAAGCAACAGGTCTCAGATGCCTATCCATAATGTAAAAAAGAGTATCAGCAGACAATTTAACCACAGGTTGGGGGTAATCATTGCAGAGCTCCATTTTGTCTTCCCTTGGTGTTTATACACATTCACTTGTTATCGATAGTGATCAGGAGAGGGAATCCTGGATGATATAGTGGGTATGGTAACATAGTGGTTATGTTACTGGAATAGTAATCCAGAGGACTGGCTGTATGATCCAGAGACGTGAGTTCAAAGCCCACCATGGCAGCAGGGAATTTAAATTCAATTAAATAAATCTGCAATAAAAAAGCAAGTTTCAGCAATGGGGACCCTGAAACTACCCGATTATCGTTTGAAACCTAATCAGATTCACTAATGTCCTTGAGAGAAGGTGATGGGCTGCTGTTGGATTGAAGGTACACCCCTTCAGTGCTGTTAGGTATGGAATTTCAGGAGTTTGATGCAGCAACCCCAAAGAAACATCAACAATCCAGTCAGAATGGTGTGCAGCCTGGAGACAAACTTGGAGGTGATGGCAAAGCTGGCCAACTATTGCAAGATGTGGTGCCTAAAACAGAGTACCATTAAAACACATCCCACCTTCATAATGCTAGCAGTAAGAGGGAACTGAACATCACCATGGATGGCCAGAGACTGAAGCACAATCCCCAGCCTGTTTATCTAGGCATCATCCTCGAAAGGACCCTCACATACAGACAGTACCTCATTAAGAATGCAGAAAAATAAAAACTTGCAACAACCTTCTGAGTAAACTGGCTGGTACCTCATGTGGATCACAGGCCAAGATCCCGAGGACCTCTGCTCTTGCCATCCTGTACTCGATGTTATATTCCTGGTCATGCTATATATTTGGCAATAAAGTTACTTTCCACATTCTAAAGGACAATGATTTCCTGAGTTTGACAATCCACAGAGATTAGTGGAACAGCAGAGTAATGTGCATCAGTATGATGCCAATCTGCCCGCACCAGACTTATCGATGTGCAACTCATTCACAAATGCACATCATCACCAGTACCCTTCAACCAACTCACCTCCCCTGGTTCCCAGTCCTGAGCAACATTGCCTCACGCACATGAGCAAGTTAACTACAACAGGCACGTTAGTGGAGAAGGTTTACTCCAACTCAAGTCTGCTCTTATTCAATGACCCCCTCAATCCACCAGCAGTACACCTTCCCTCACGCCAAACCGTATGGTTAAATCCATCACGTCGAGGATAATAGCTAAAGACATATGGCAGGAGGATTGGAGGGGAAAGCATCCACCAGAACCACTCTTTCATCATAGATCCCACTGCTTGTCCACCTGACTTCGATCTCCCATAGCAACAGTGGGCCAGTTTAAACAGTTTCTGGGCTGTCCAAGGCCTGTTTGCAGCCGCCCTACGTCAGTAGTGTTGCCAAGACCACCCAGGCTGCAGCTGTGGTGCAGTCCAAACAGTGACTCACTTGTGAGGAGTGTCTGCTGATTAAACTTGAAGGGAGTTTAAAGAACTCCAACCAGCCACTGATAAGACTATTGCTTGGCTCTGTGACTGTGCACATGCTAAATAAATAATAAATGACTAAATAAATAGAGAAGGGAGTCTAGGCAACTCAGACAGCAAGAACCAGAGTCTTGCTTTCCAGCCCATGAGCAGCCCAAGATATTCCAAGCTAAGCTGCGAACCCAAATAACCTGCAACAGGAAAGATTATTGCCAGTTAAGTTAGGGGCCACTAACTTGGAATATCAACCTATAATTGAACCAGTGTGTTATCGTTTTCTGGTATGACGAAAGATAAACTGATGTAGCTCACTGGTAAATTGCAATCTTTTCATTCATATATGAAAAATGAACCAGTTTGTGGTTTACAATCAGCTGAATTCATTAGAAAGCTAACGACTCCACCTTCTGGAAAAGTGAGAGAATGCTTAGGGCAGCATGTGCTTGATTGTAATATCGAATATATACAACAACTGGTTCATTGTTATGTCGCTGGTCATGTTATACATTTGGCAATAAAGGTCAGAATTTTTACCTTGATGGGAGGGTGGGTCCCACCGTCTCGGCAGCAGGTGGGCAGCCGAACTCTGCTGCCGAACCAGGGCCCGCCAACATTTTGAGTGGGCGGGCCAATTAAGGCCCGCCCAGCAGGCTGCCCGATGGGAAGTGCTATGCGCTTCTTGTGCCGGCGGGGGGGGTGGGTGGTGGAGGGATTCCCCATCTATCGAAGCACGCGTAAGAGCGCACATCTCCCTGAGACTAACTGCTGTCTCAGGGAGATTACTGGCAGCATAAAAATCTTTAAAAATAGAAAAATATTAAAATCAGCATGTCCTCCTCAATGGGATATGTTAATGAGAAGCACATAAACTTTACTGAAGTTTTTAGAAAGGGACATGAAACCTCATCCTGCCAGTGGATGAGGTTTCATGTATTGTCAGAAGCCTGCTGGGGCTCCTGGCCTGCCCACCAGCCTTAGGGTTGGACAGGCAGGGCATTTAACAAGCTTAATTATCCTGTCAATGGCCTTAATTGACCATTGACAGGTTGGCAGGCGGACAGCTGATTTCACTGTCCGCTTGCCTTCCTCAATATTTAAATAGACCGGGATGACATCAGGGGTTCCTCCCAATGTCATTCTGCGTCATTTTCCCATCGGCGAGTGGGCCCTGCCCCCAAATTGCCGACGGGAAAATTGTGCCCGAAGTTACATTCTATATCCTAGAGGACAATGATTTCCAGAGTTTGACTGTCCACAGGGATCAGTGGAACATAGACCTCTGGGGGAAATACAGTTCACTGACCACATTCAAGATTTTGTGCAAAGGCAGAAAGAAAACTTATTTCATAGTCTGAACTTTAAAGGCACCGTGCTCCTAGTCATACAGAAGCACCCAATAACACAAGGAAGCTGATTTATATCAGACTTTGTTCAGAATGAGGTTCGTTATCTGCTTTATGGGAAAGACACTGAACCAGGCAAATACTTTATATAACATGGTGAATTTTTAAACAGCTAAAAAATGGGAAAATCTGGTCAACACACAAACAGAACCAGGAACAGGATTTTCAAATGTGACAAGTGATGTTTACACCGAGGTAAAACTAGAAATTATATATATCTTAAAAAAAGAGAAGTTGTGCCTCTGGCTGGGTCCATCAGTAAGACATAATTGTCTGATACAAAGTTGCACCCTCCCTCAGGTTTCTCACCAGCAAAGCAATTTCACCAAATACTGGACTGAGCAACATCATACCAGCAATTTTCTAACTTCTCTCTTTAAAAATGAATGCAAAATAGTTTTATCAAGAACCTATAGAAATGGATATTAGTTTAGTTCAATGTGAATGCCACCTGAAAATGCTGTTCTCAAAATAATTAGAATTCCCTGCTCCATCCCTATCCAGTGCAAACAGAAGAAATTAGCCCAGACAGATTATAAGGCATACCCTACCTGAGTATCTACTATTTCTTGGCTTAGTGGCTGCACCAGACGGGGATATATTTCAAGTTTTATGTTTAAAACTCCAACGGGAACTTTACACTCTGTGCCTGAAAGTGGAAGAATTTGTTTGAGTAAAGATTTCATGCCAAGTGCATCCAAAACTATAGTCCTCATTCTAATGGAATTATAGATCTATAAAACATGCAATTAAAAAACAAAAATACTGGAAATGCAGAGTAGGTTAGCCAGCATCTGTAAATAAAATGACAGATTTAGATAACTTGGGTGTACATGCTTCCCAAAAATTTGGGGATGCCGCTTCTTGAGCTGGTGCTTAAGTATTAAATCACCAAAGCCACATTCACATTAATTTACTGACATTTGTTCAAGTAGCTCAATTGATTACAGTCTGGCTGCTTTGTTGACAAGAAATCAATGCAGAAGCATTCGAATTGTTGCTTACTGCAGGTGTGCAAATCTACACAGTTAATTACATTTTCAAAATTCAGAAACTTGAAATCTGCATTTCTGAACATCACCATTGATCAGGTTTATAGTGGCTGTAATGGAGATGCAGCAAGTCACACAGTGCTCCAAAAGTCTGCACAGGAAAAATAATCACTGCCAAACTTGGTTTAAACTTGTACTGGAGTTACAGTTACTAATTCTTTGTCCAGTCAGACCCAGGCTTAACTTTGTATTGATACAATACCAATAACAAAACTGCTTGGCACCATCAGTAGTCCTGTATTGCAGTGCTGACAACTGGATGAAGAGTACCCTCAATCCACACAATCCTAATGACTCAGAGAAACCCAAAGAGATTTCTGGAGGTCGAGAAGAAATGTATATTCTCCAGAGCTTTCTGCTTATGAATAATAAGGAAGCTGATTTGCAAGAGATGCACATGATACTAGTTTCATAATATCTCATAATTCCAATCCAAGCCATGGCTCAGCAGTAGCACTCTCATATCAAAGCCAGTAGATTGTGGGTTCAAGCTTCACCGCAAGATTTGTGTACTTTAACCAGGCTAACACGTCAGTGCACCACTGAGAAAGTGCTGCATTGTTGAGAGGTGCTGTCTTTCAAATAAGACATTAAACTGAATCCCCACCTTCCCTGTAAAGTGGATGCTTTAGATCCTACAGCCACTTTCTGAAAAAAAATAGCTAGACATTCCTCTCATTACCATAGGAGGTTGGAGTTTAAAAATAGGGAAGTCTTGTTACAACTGTACAGGGTGTTGGTGAGGCTGCACCTGGGGTACTGTGGACAGTTTTGGTCCCTGTATTTAAGAAAGGATATACTGTCATTGGAGGTAGTTCAAAAGAGATTCACTAAGCTGATTCCTGGGATGAAGGTGTTGACTTATCAAGAACGGCTAAACAGTTTAGGCCTTTATACATAAGAGTTTAGAAGAATGGGGAATGAGCTTATTGAAACGCTCAAGATTCTGAGGGGGCTTGACAGGGTAGATGTTGAGACGTTTCCACTAGTGGGGGAATCTTGAACTAGGGGATATAGTTACAGAATAAGGGGACACTGATTTAAAACTGAGATGCGAAGGAATTCTTTCTCTCAGAGGGTACTGAATGTCTGGAATTTTCTATCTCAGAGTTGTGGAGGCTAGATCAATGAAAATATTTAAAGAGGAGGTAGGTAGATTTTTAAAATATTGGGGAGTTGAGGGCTATGAGGAGCTGGCACGAAACTGGAATTGAGGCCTGGGGCAGATCAGCCATGATCTTATTGAATGGCAGGGCAGGCTTGAGGGATGGAATGGCCTGCTCCTATTTCTTATGTTCTCATGTTCTTTGAGGAACCTTCAGCAAATCGGTTGTCACTTTTCATACAAAATAATGAATACTTGATTGCTTGTAAAAGAGATTGAAGCTATTCCAAGTTCATGAAAGGCATGGAATAAACAGAATTTTCTTCCATCTTTAAATATTTTAATAGTTAGATTGTGCTAAATTCATATAATTGCACAAGTAAATTGAGAGTTCAACATGATACCAAATCTCCTAGAAGAACACAGGTTATTGGGACATACATAATACAGAACCAGAAATAAAATAGACAAAGTTTGTTAGGATTAACTTTTTCTGGACTAGTATTGTGTCAGCTATTATAGCTCTAACCAAGCTGGAATGTATGGGAGTGTACAAAGCAAAACAAACTAGATATTGAAAAGGTAAACTGCAAAAAAAATTAATTAGCTACATTCAAGAAGTTTGTCATTTAGATAGAGGATCAAAATGTGGGAATTCATAACAGATCTCTCTCTCTGTGTTAAATCAACTCAGTATACATTTGGAATCTAATGGTGTCATATTTATCATGTTAACCCATGGACATAAAGTATTTACATACATGACGCAGGTGTAGCAAACTGGATGCATGCTAAAACAGAGCAAGCAAACAAGCAGCACTGACAATACAAAAGCAGCTACTAAAATGAAGGGCAGGTTGTACTTCTGATTATGCAGCCTGCATTAATCTGTTTAGCCTGCATTAATCTGTTCAGCGGATACATACCTCTCATATAAATTATAAATCTTCAGGGTAAACAGCATTTCCTTCAATACTGCACCCACTGAATCTAGTCCAATTTCTCCATTTTGATACGAGCAAAATAATTAACTAATCTCTAAATTAAAATGTTTAACCAAGATAATGTAGCGCAATTCTTACCTACACCCAATAGCTCTAAAGACATGTTCATTTGTCCATCTGGTGAACTCAGCAAAGATCGCCATTCCAAGTAGTGCGAAGCCATTAAGGTTGTTTCTCCAGATGTATCTGTCTTTATAAGAACCATGTGCACAGGATCACAGATTGATAATAAAGCCGTTGCGTCAGCCATCTTACTGCCATCACCTAGATATATCAATCAGGAAGAAATAAATGTCAGATCATGTGACCTATAGGCCTAAGTTCTTCAGCTGCCACAATCTGGAGCAATAAGCAGCTCTATATGGTCATTGGGTAAAGCTGCATTTTGCGTCTATATAGTACGCAGACTTTTACAATCTGATAAAGAAACTGTGGCTTTTTAAAAAATTCCTCCATGGGATTTAAGTATCATTGGCAAGGCCAGCATCCGTTGCCCAACCCTAATTACCCTCGAGAAGGTGATGGTGAGCCACTTCAACAAAGTTCTCCTGTGCTTTTGATATGTCCTGGGATTATCCTTAGGTCTTTTACAGTTCCGCCACAGTAACCCTGTTATTGTGCATAAATGGGATTTGCACAGTTATGGCAGCATTGTGAGAAACACAGAAGCATGTCCTGCACCTGCAAACTCTTGACACTCAGAAGCACAAGAACAGCAATGTTGTGGGAACATTTATCTCCAAATTCCCCATCACGTGACCCACAGGATAATGCACCTACCAAATAAGCCACTGAAGGAAGTTAGTTATCCCTTTTAAGATTTCTCCAATGGATTGATCTTACAAATAAGTCTGGTTACTTTCATCATCACTTACCTGAGCTGTCTTTGTGAACTTCCAGCAGAAACCCATCCTGCAGATCAGGCTCACAGGCACACGGCACAGGCTTGGAACGGAAGCGCTGGTTTCGGAAATGTAAGAAAAGCGTAAATGTAGAGCATATTTGTCCCGGTAATGGCTGTGGTTCCTGCAAATGCTCCAGGAAAGCTTTACCACCCAAAACCTGAAGATATAGGTTTCTTCTGGTGGGATCGATGCTTGCTGAAATGTGAATGGGAGAACATGAATACCCAGGCTTTACTAAAAGAGCCACCATTTACATAGCACTTTTCACACCCTCCGAATAACCCAAACGTACAGTAAATAATGTACTTCGGAAAGTAGCCAGTTTTAACATAGGAAACTGTAGCAACCAGTTCGGCTACAGTGAGCTCCAACAAACAGCAATCAGGTAATTGACCAGTTAATTTGTTGTTTAGTGATATTGGTTGAGGAATAAATACTGACCAGATATTCTCTCTTTCAAAAATTGCTTTGGAATCTTTTACATCTTTCTCAGTTTAACGTTTATCCAAAAGAGCACTTCAAATAGCGCAGCGCTCCCTCAGTGCTTCATTGGAATATCAGCCTAAATTTTATTTTATTCATATACGGGATGTGGGCATTACTGGCTAGACCAGTATCTATTGTCCACCCCTAATTAGCCTTGAGAAGGTGGGGGTGAGCTGCCTTCTTGAACTGCTGCAGTCCATATGGTGTAGGTACACCCATGGTGCTGTTAGGGACGGAGTTCCAGGATTTTTACCCAATGACAGTGAAGGAACAGCAATATGCTTCCAAGTCAGGATGGTGAGTAGCTTGGAGGGGAACTTCCAGATGGTGGTGTTCCCATCTGCTGTCCTTGTCCTTCTAGATGATAGCAGTTGTGGGTTCGGAAGGTACTACTCAAGGAGCCTTGGTGAGTTCCTGCACTGCATCTTATAGATGGTACACGCTGCTGCTACTGTGTGTCGGTGGTGAAGGGAGTGAATACTTGTGGATGTGGTGCCAATTAAGCGGCTGCTTTGTCCTGGATGGTGTCAAGCTTCTTGAGTGTTGTGGGAGCTGCACTCATCCAGGCAAATGGAGGGCATTCCATCACACTCCTGACCTGTGGCTTGTAGATGGTGGACAGGCTTTGGGGAGTCAGGAGGTGAGTTACTTGTCACACAATTCCTAGCCTCTTGTAGCCACAGTATTTATATAGCTAGTCCAGTTTCAGTAACCCCTAGGGATTGAAAGTGGGGTTTCAGCGATGGTAATGCCATTGAATGTCAAGGGGCGATGGCTAGATTCTCTTGTTGGAGATGGTCATTGCCTGTCACTTGTGTGGCACTAGTGTTATTTGCCACTTGTCGGCCCAAGATTGGATATTGTCCAGGTCTTGCTGCATTTGGACATGGGCTGCTTTAGTATCTGAGTTGTCATGGCATGCTAAACATTGTGCAATCACCAAGCATCCCCACTTCTGACTTTATGATGGAAGGAAAATCATTGATGAAGCTGAAGATGGTTGGGCCTAGGACACTACCCTGAGGAACTCCTGCAATGATGATTGACCTCTAACAACTACAACCATCTTTCTTTGTGCTAGGTATGACTCCAACCAACAGAGAGTTTTCCCCCTAATTCCCACTGACTCCAGTTTTGCTAGGGCTCCCGGATGCCACACCATCAAACGCTGCCTTGATGTCAAAGGCAGTCACTCTCAGTATGCACAAACCTCAGGAGTGGGGTTTGAACCCACACTTCTGATCGAGCTGAGTGCGCTATGGCTCACAAGTGTCCTGGGAGATGATGGCATGGTGGTATCGTCACTGGACCAGTAATCTGGAAACTCAGGGTAATGCTCTCAGGGCCTGGGTTCAAATCCCACCATGGCAGATGGTAGAATTTGAATCCAAACAAAATCTGGAATTAAAAAGTCTAATGATGACTGTGAAACCATTGCCGATTGTCATAAAAACCCATTTGGTTCACTGATGTCCTTTAGGGAAGGAAATCTGCCATCCTTACCTGGTCCGGCCTACACGTGACTCCAGCCCCTCAGCAATGTGGTTGACCCCTAAATGCCCTCTGAACATAGGCAATCGGAGATAGGCAATAAATGCTGACTGAGCTAGTGACGTCCACATCCCATGAATGAATAAGTAAAAAATTACCAAATAGTGAAACAAGATTTTATTTTTTATAGCACCTTCTAGCCTTTATGCTCCTCTAATTGCATCCAGTCAGATTCACAGTGGCATATGCTCTCGTCTGCCCCAACAAAACCTCTCAGCCATCAACAAAGCTCAAGTCAGGAGTCAAGCCAGACAATACTCTGTCCTTGTTTGGGTGGTTGCAGTCACACCTCTCGAAGTTCAGAACCATCTGAACAGAACACTTTGCCCAATTAATGCTCGTCACTAGACTTAATATTGACACTCATCGTCATTGGCACTCCGATTGCAGTATGTACAATCTATAGGATGCACTATAGATTAACTCACCAAGGGTTAATGTAGAAGCAGGTCTCTCACCTGCAAACTGGCACTCAGAAATACAAGAGCAGCAAGAGCATGAGATGGGAACACATCTCTAAATTGCCTGTCAGGTAACCACCATTCCTTGCTTGTCGGTAGGTCATTAAACAGGAATTTCCTGCTCAGCACCATGTGGGGGCACCATTAGTACAGCAACAGTTTAAGAAAAAGACTCACTTCCACTTTTGCATAGTTCTGAGGTGTGGGCAATAAATGCAGACGTCCATATCCCAGGAACACATGAAAGACAAGTTCTTGAGCTCAACCTCTTAACTAAAAATGTTGTGGGGCCATGAAAATGAAAAAAAGATTAACTCCAAAAGGAAGCGGGAATCTAAACCTGACTATAATATCTTTACTTGTTCAAAACATCTTTTCTGTAATGATACTTGCACTAATAACACTGCATTACTGGGTTGATTTCACTCACGAGAATCTCTGCTTGAAGCTCTGCTACATCATGGCTCTTTTTCACATATGTTCTGAGATTGGTTCCATCTCCTTTGTTAGTAACGATTCAGATACAATATTGTGGTCACCAGCTAGTTAACTGATGGGAAAACAGTATTTTTTAAAATTCATTCATAGGACGTAGGCTTCGCTGGCTGGGCCAGCATTTATTGCCCATCTCTAGTTGCCCTTGAAAAGGTGGTGGTGAGCTGCCTTCTTGAACTGCTGCAGTCCATGTGGTGTATGTACACCCATAGGGCTGTTAGGAAGGGAGTGCAAGGATTTTGACCCAGCGACAGTGAAGGGATGGATCTTCGAAATTCAGATTCTTGATGGAACCGCATTCAATACATTTAAAGGGTAAATTTTATGCCCAAGAGGCTTGTGATGGACACGACTCTTAACCTGAAAGGCAACAGGTTATTTCTCAAAAGATCACCAGTTTCCTTCCCCTTCCACTGTACAGAAGAAACCAATAAGGTCTCACTAACAATACTTATTTCAAGAAAACAATGCAAATACTAACAAAAACACACTGTAAACCTGTAAAACTTACAGAAGCAAATAAAGTGTTAGTAGGCTGAAAAGAATAAGGTCACAGAATCACTCACTTTTCCTTAATTCCGCTGGTTCCTTGTCAATAAAGTGTGTGGCTGGTTTTGAACTGGACGTACCTTCTTTGACCTGCACTTCCCAGAAAGGAAAAATATCTTTATTCCATTTTGTTCAAAATGCAGGAAGCAACATTGCAATTCCATGCTAAGATGCAACACTTTAATTGCAACAAGTCTTTGTTGCATGAAACACAAAGGTGGTGACAAAGACTATAAATGGGAGTGTCATGAAGATACACAACAAGAAAATTAAATAACAAATGACAAGCCATGAAAGTTGAAAGCTTGAGTTTTGCCTATCTCATGTCCTGACACAATCCACAGGAGTAACAATATATCTGGGAAGTTAGAGTCTGGGAAGAGTGTCCTGCAGTCAGCATCGCAGTGAAGCAGTTTGGGAAGAGCGTCCTGCAGTCAGCATTGCGGTGAAGCAGTCTGGGATGAGTGTCCTGCAGTCAGTTCTTGTTGAAGATAACAAGAGTGACATCACAAGACAGCACGGCGGAGAGATCAGAACCAGCGCGAGTGCAGGGAAGCTTCAAAAAGTGATGTCAGCACAAAGGTGAGAGCTGACTGGTGAGTAGTGGGTAAGTGTTTTTCTCCAGTTTAAAATAGATTAAGCTAAGGAAAGGCAAGAGTTCTAGTTTTTATTTAAAGTATATAAACAATTTAACTTTTTTTTACTGTATTTAACATAAAGGGTTTTTTTTCTCAACTAGAGGCATGGCAGCAGGGCAGCTCAGTCCTGTGTTATGTACCGTCTGCAACATGTGGCCGACCATGTGTGCAGAAAGCACCACCAGCTGCAACTACTTGAGCTCTGAGTTTCCTACCCCTAGAGCTTTACAGTCCTGTCAACTGTTAAGTTTAGTGGTTGGCAGAAAAGCTTAATGGTGCTACAAAATCTTTTAGAACGTCCATGGACTAAGCAGTCCCTTTTACTGTTCTTAGACAGGTACGATGGTACTTTTAGGATTTTAATATATCTGTTAGTAGATGTTGATAAAATGTTTCCCCTACAATTGTTTTTTAATTTTTCCACTGGATAGCCCGTTTTTAGACGTGGTCACCCCACAGCTTACGGAAGTGCAGACAGAGAGGGAATGGGTGACCATCAGTCAGAAGAAAGGTGTCAGGCAGGTAGTCAGGAAATCCCCAAGGTGCAACTCACTCGAGAACTGTTTTTCTCTGTTGGAAAATGGTGAACATGACAGTTCCTCTGGGGAGTGCAGCCACGCTCATGGCACATTGAATGGCTCAGCTGCACAGGGCAGAGAAGAAGAGGGGAACAACAATAGTGGTAGGAGACTTGATAGTGAGGGGAACAGACAGGTATTTCTGCAGCCGTAAGCATGAGTCCAGGATGGTATGTTTCCTCCCCGGTGTCAGGGTCAAGGATGTCACTGAGCGGCTGCAGGGCATTCTAAAGGGGGAGGGCAAACAGACAGAGATCGTGGTACATATTGGTACCAACAACATAGGTAGAAAGAGGGATGAGGTCCTGCAAGCAGAATTTAGGGAGCTAGGAAGCAGATTAAACAACAGGACCTCAAAGGTAGTAATCTCTGGATTACTTCTGGAGCCACGCGCTAGTGAGTATAGAAACAGGAGGTTAGTCTAGATGAATGCGTGGCTGGAAAGATGGTGCAGGAGGGAGGGCTTTAGATTTCTGGGGCATTGGGACAGTTTCTGGGGGTGGTGGGGACTGGACAAGGCAGATGGGTTGCACCTGAACCGGAATGGGACCAGCATCCTTGCAGGGGGGTTTGCTAGTGCTGTTGGGGAGGGTTTAAATTAACTTGGGAGAGGGATAGGATCCTGAGAGGAGATTCAGCAGGGGGAGATGCACAGCCAAAATTAGAAGAGAAAGCAAGTGAGTCTGGAAGGCATAGAAATTATAGGCCAGTTAAGGCACAAGGGAGTTTGGCAAGGTTGGATGATATTTATTTTAATGCAAGCAGTCTGACGAATAAGGCAGATGAGTTGAGGGCACAAATTAACACATGTAAGTATGATGGCATTGATGTCACAGAGATATGGTCGAGAGGGGGGCAGGTTTGGCAGCTCAATATTCCAGGATATAGGGTCTCCAGGATTGACAGGGAGGGAGGGGTATCGCAATATGGATCAAGAAATCAATTACAGCAGCAGGGAGGGGTGACATCTTAGAAGGCTCCTCAAATGAAGCCAAATGGGTAGAACTGGGAAAAAAAGGAGCAATCACATTGCTGGGAGTGTATTATAGGCCGCCAAACAATCAAAGACAAATAGAGGAGCAGGTATGTAGGCAAATTTCAGAAAAGTGTAAAAATAATCGGGTAGTAATAGTGGAGGATTTCAATTTCCCCAACATTAACTGGGTTAGTCATAGGGAGATAGGTTTAGAAGGAGCGGAATTCTTAAAATGCATCCAGGAGAGCTTTTTAAGCCAGTACGAAGAAGGTCCTACAAGAGTTTTTTTTTGCAGCGGGGAAAAGGCTGATTTTAGTAAGATCAGATATGATTTGGCCAGGGGAGCAGCTACTTTTAGGTAAATCTGCTTCAGAGCAGTGGGGCTTATTCAAGAAGGAAATAGGGAGAGTACAGGGCCAACATCTTCCAGTTAAGATAAAGCGTGGGAGCAACAAATCCAGGGAACTCTGGATGTCGAGGGATATACGGGACTGGATCAAGAGAAAAAGGGAGGCTTATGGCAGATACCGAGGGCTCAAAACAGCAGAAGCCCTAGAGGAGTATAGAATGTGTTGGGGGAAATTTAAAAAGGAAATTAGGAGAGCAAAAACAGCATGAAAAAACATTGGCAGGTAAAATAAAGGAAAATCCAAAGTTATTTTACAAGTACATTAAGTGTAAGAGGATAACTAGGGAAAGAGTATAGTGGTAATTTGTGTGTGGAGCTGGGAGGTGTAGGTAGGGTTCTAAATGAATACTGTGTGTCAGTGTTCCCAAGTGAAAGGGACGACATGAGTATGGAAATCAGGCAGAAGGACTGTGATACAATTAAAGAAATTAGCATAGAAAGGAAGGAGGTTCTAAGTGGTCTGGCAGGCTTAAAAGTAGATAAATCTCCAGGCCCGCATGAAATGTATCCCAGGTTGTTGAGTGAGGCAAAGGAAGAGATAGCAGGGGCGCTGGCAATAATTTTCAATACCTCTCTGGCCACAGGAGAGGTGTCAGAGGACTGGAGGACAGCCAATGTAGTACCGTTATTCAAGAAGGGAGGAAGGGATAAACCAGGGATCTACAGGCCAGTCAATCTAACCTCAATGGTAGGGAAACTATTGAAAGCAATTCTGAGGGACAGAATTAATCTACAGTTGGAGAGGCAGGGATAAAACAAGGACAATCAGCATGGTTTTGTTAAGGGGAGGTCATGTCTGACCAATTTGATTGAATTTTTTGAAGAGGTGACCAGGTATGTAGATGAGGGCAATACATTTGACATAGTCTATTTGTACTTCAGCAAGGCTTTTGATAAGGTCCTGCATGGGAGACTGATAATGCCCATAGGATCCAAGGCAATTTGGCAAATTAGATCCAGAATTGGCTGAGTGGCAGGAAACAGAGGGTGATGGTGGATGGGTATTTTTATGACTGGATGCCTGTGTCCAGTGGTGTTCCACAGGGATCAGTGTTGGGTCCCTTGCTGTTTGTGGTAAATATAAACAATTTGACTTGAATGTGGGAGGCTCAATCAGTAAGTTTGCGGATGACACAAAAATTGGTGGGCTGGTAAATAGTGAGGAGGATAGCCTTATATTACAGGAAGATATAGACGGGCTGGTCAGATGGGCTGATCAGTGGCAAATGGAATTTATTCCAGATAATTGTGAGGTGATGCACTTGGGCAGGACAAACAAGGCAATGAATGGTAGGACCCTGGGAAGTATCAAGGATCAGAGGGGCCTTGGTGTGCATGTAGCGGGACAGGTAGATAAGGTGGTTAAGAAGGCAAATGGGATACTTGCCTTTATTAGCCGAGACATAGAATACAAGAGCAGGGAGGTTTTGCTGGAACTGTATAAAACGCTGGCCACAAGCTAGGGTATTGCGTACAGTTCTGGAATCTGCATTATAGGAAGGATGTGATTGCACTAGAGAGAGTGCAGAGGAGATTTACCAGGATGTTGCCTGGGCAGGAGAGTTTTAGTTCTGAGGAGAGATTGTATACGCTGGGGTTATTTTCCTTGGAGCAGAGGAGATGGAGGGGGGACATGATTGAGGTGCATAAAATTATGAGGGGTATAGATAGGGTAGACAGGAAGGAACTTTTCCCCTTGGTGGAGGGATCAATAACCAGGGGGCATAGATTTAAGGTAAGGGGCAGGAGGTTTAGAGGGGATGTGAGGAAGAATTTTTTCACCCGGAGGGAGGTGGGAATCTGAAAGGGTGGTAGAGGCAGAAACCCTCATAACATTTAAGAAATATCTGAATGTGCACTTGCGATGCCATGGCATACAAGGCTATGAGCCTAGTGCTGGAAAATGGGATTAGAATAGTTAGGTACTTGTTTGACCAGCACCGACACAATGGGCCAAAGGGCCTTTTTCTGTGCTGTAGACCTTTATGACTCTATATACAGCAGGGACTATTGTGGGATGAAGAGCAAATTTCCCATATTATACAGTTCTAAAATCCATGAAGCACCAAGAAAAGGCAGTGCGCTTCCGCAATTGGCAATTTCTGAACTATTGTCATGTAACTATTGGCAACCAATTCAGCACAGCTTGAGGGACCTTCGAGGAATGGGCGGCACTGGGAAGTCAAGCACAAAAGTAAAACTGAACTTTATCCATGTTACCTCGTCAGACCTAGCAATTTACACATGGTGCTTACCAGACTGCAACGAGACCTTCCTATTCATTTTCATATGGCTTTGTTTCCCCAGGCAGCTGAAGTTAATTTGTAGAATTAAATTTCCTCATAAGGAACAAAGGACCTCATAAGGAAACATTAAAATGCAGGGACGTTTTAAAAAAAAAACAATACAGCATTGCAATATACAGTATAATAATAATCTTATAAACCTCATAATTGTATGTTTTGGTACTGTGTCTTCAAACTTTAAGGTAAAATGAAAGGGGTCATTTGTCCTGCTCTGAAGTCTGCCTGACAGTAAGCCTGGATGCTTTGACTGTTCGAGATAAAGGGAAAGCTTGCATTATCTTGCTGGGAATAGGGTGCAAAGTATTTATGCATGGAGACAATGGTAGTAGCCTGTGCGTTAACAGTAGAGACTGAGTCTCCAAAGACCCAGAAAAATGTTCAGAATGTCAAGTTGTAAACAGTTGTGCTGTCCATTTCATTCCAAAGTAACAGTTGGGCTTTCAAGGATAGCTAATAATCATTTCTACCTAGATACAAAGTCCATGTGATTCATTTTGCCATGGGGAAAGGTGCAGAAGAAACCATCATAAAAAACAAGTTATATGCTTTGTTAGAATAGCAATGCTATATGATATTCTGCCTAGATCTGGGAGATGGGGAGCAGATGGAGGCCAAAAATGTTTCTATGGTTCGCCGCATAGGAATGAGGGTGAAAGCTCAGTCGATTGAAGAGACCAAATTTGGGGGGGGGGTGGGGGGAGAGTTAAAATGAGTCTGAAGAGTTACCTAACGTGGGCTAGAGGGAGCTTCTCTGAGTAAGAGAAAAATCACTGTGAAAAACAATTCTAAGATTGCAAGTTACTAGGCTGAGAAAAGAAAAGATCAGGATTAAACCCTTGGGAGCTAAGAATCACTTTGGATTAATTCTAGCAAAACTGAATGTTTTGGAGAGTGTAAAGTATATATGTGAAGTGTGCTTTTTTTGGTTAGACTAACAAGTGGGGGTGTGGGGGTATTCCATTCTCTGGTCTAAAGTATAAGTTGCCTATAAAGATAGTATTTAGTTAAGAGTGCTTTTAGTCATTTGTTATTAGTAAACGTCTTAAAATGTGAAATCTTGACTTGCCATTCTTTCAGCTATTAACTGGAAGTTCAAACTTATTTTTAAAAAGTAATTGGACTCTAAAGAGTTTTGTGGGATATTTCAATATTACAAATCCTGTTATTCTTCCATAATATGCAGCTTTACTCTTTTTCAATGGATGGCAAGGCTGCAAAGAGTCTGGTTCAGCCCGAGACAATGATGTTATGGGGTTAGATAGAGATGGTGCCCAAAATATCGTGCCTGTGGTAGTGGCTGAAGAAGACGGCTGTTCTTTTCACTCGGCCCTTTGAGCCTGCTCCGCCATTAAATATGATGCTGATCCTCTAACTCAATGCCAGACTCACTCTCTCCGCATACCCCTTGACACCTTTAGAGTCTAGAAATCGATTTCCTTCTAAAATATATTCAGTGATTTGGCCTCCACAGTCTTCTGTGGTAGAGAATGCCACAGGTTCCGCACCCTGTGTGAAGACATTTCTCCTCATCTCAGTCCTAAATGGCCTACCCCATATCCTGAGATTGTGACCCCTTGTTCTAGATACCCCAGCCAGAGGAAACATCATCCAGTCTGTCCAGCCCTGTCAGGATTTTATATGTTTCAATGAGATTCCCTCTCATTCTTCTAAACTCCAGTGAATAAAGGCCGAGTCAACCCAACCTCTCCTCATACGACAATCCTGCCGCCCCAGGAATCAGTCTGGTGAACCTTCATTGCACTCCCTCCATGGTAAGCATATCCTTTCTTAAGCAAGGAGACCAAAACTACACACAATATACCAGGTGCGGTCTTACCAAGGCCCTGTACAGCTACAGTAAAACATTCTTACTCCTATACTCAAATCCCCTTGCAATGAAGGCCAACATACCATTTGCCTTCCTAACTGCTTGCTGCACCTGCATGCTTGCTTTCAGTCACTGGTGTACACAAGGACACCCAGGTCCCTTTGTACATCAACATTCCCAATCTATCACCATTTAAATAATATTCTGCCATTCTGTTTTTCCCACCAAAGTGGATAACTTCACACTTATCAATGTTATACTGTATTTGCCATATATTTTCCCACTCACTCAATTTGTCTAAATATTGCCTTGAAGCCTCTTAGCATCCTCCTCACCATTCTCATTCTCACCTAGTTTTGTGTCATCAGCAAACTTGGAAATATTACATTTGGTTCCCTCATCCAAATCTTTGATATATACTGTGAATAGCTGGGGCCCAAGTATTGATCCCCATGTATCCCACTAGTCACCGCCTATCATTCCGAAATAGACCCATCTATTCCTACTGTTTCCTGTCTGCTAACCAATTCTCAATTCATGCCAATAAGTTACCCTCAATCCCATGCGCTTTAATTTGGCACACTTATGTGGGACCTTATCAAAAGCTTTCTGAAAATCCAAATACACCACATCCACAGGCTCTCCCTTAACTATTCTGCTAGTTATGTCCTCAAAAAACTTCAGTAGGTTTGTTAAATATGATTTCCCTTTCATAAATTTCCTCCCTGGCTTCTTTCCACAGCCAGGGATACATTCCATCTGGCCCTTGTGATTTATCCACCTTCAAGGATGTCAGTCCCTCAGTACTTCCTCTCTCACCATGTTTATTTTATCTAATATTTCACACTCTTCTTTAACTAGAATGTCTACATCGTGGGAAGAAACTTTTCCCATTGGCAGAAAGGTCAAGAACCAGAGGACACAGGTTTAAGATGAATGGCAAAAGAATTAAAGGTGACACGAAGAAAAATATTTATGCAGCAAACGGTTAGGATCTGGAACATTCTGCCAGTGTGTGTTGTAGAAGCAGATTCAATCATGGCTTTAAAACAGAACTGAACAATTGTCTGAAGAGAAAATATTTGCAGCGCTACAGTGAAAAGGCAGGGCATTGGGATTAACTGACTTGCTCTTGCAGAGAGCCAGCACGAACATGATGGCCCCAATGGCCTACTTCTGTGCTGTAACCATTTGACAATTCTAAACTGCAGTCTCTGTAAAGAAGGAAACAGCAGCTTTCTAGTGACAGACAGGGAAGAACCGCGTGTCTGCTCCCCAATCCCAAATGCATCCATTTGTTTTAATGGAGGTACTGAGACTCATGATATTTTAAATCATCAGTAGTGACATTAAATATAAACCAATAATTTTCTTTGTAAATTTATCACTTTTGATGCTCGGATTTTAACACTGGAGAGCATTTAGGAAATATGAGGCTAATTGCAATAAAATACTTACAGTTAAAAATTGAAGTTCCTTCATGACGTCGTCTACAATGCCACGTCGTTGTAATGCTTTAATGAGATCAGCCTCAGACAAAGCTTGTGAAGAAACAGCTAATTCTTCCCGGACCGACTCTGCTAAGATTTCTCTGATCTTTTCATGGACATTCATCTGGTCAAAAAACAACCAGCAAGCTATTAACGTTGGCAAGTTGCAAACTGGCATCACAGCTTTAAATTTAAAAGGAACAGACATAAATACACATTCTGCAATTTTCAAAAAACCGTTTACATCTTACCGGTATCGTGGCTAAAAATAACTCCTCTGCTCAGATATACCACATGGATGTGGGGTGGGAAAAGAGAATTCCCTTGTGACATGTGCAAACGATATAAATGTGATCACCTAAAATTCAAAACCCTCCTGACTTAAATCTCAGATGCTTCCACAAATCCCTTGGATTGCACAAATGGTTAACGCAGGTAACAGGTCTGTAGACTCCTGATCTGTCTATTAACTTTGGAAGTTTAAATTTGATTTTAATTAACATGATGCACAATTAACATGATGCTGAAAGAGTGCTGGAAAATGGGATTTGAATAGTTAGGTTCTTGTTTGACTGGCGCAGACTTGATGGGCCGAAGGGCCTTTTCCTGTGCTGTAGACCTCTATGACAATATGTGATATAGCACATGGAAATCAAAAACATTACCAACTGGATGCAAGCTTCCCACAAAGATCTCTGCAGCATGGATTCTCCTTTCCTGATGGTAGTTTAAATCAGGTGCCAAGTCAAGGGAAACTGTCGGTGTTCAGCCAGTGATTTCAGCAAGCAGAAAAGCAGCCAAACACATTGAATTATTCACACACAACAAACTTTAATATCCTTCACTTTTAAGTTAAATTATCAGACAGTGAAACAACAATTATTTCACTAAGATTTTCACCCAGAGGATGGTTGGAGTCTGGAACAAACTTCCTGAAAGGGTGGGGGAGGCAGGTTCGGTTAAGGTATTCAAAAAGGAATTAGATTGCTGCTTGAAAAGAGAGAATGTGCAAGCTTACGGGG
Source organism: Carcharodon carcharias (assembly GCF_017639515.1). Classification (NCBI taxonomy): domain Eukaryota; kingdom Metazoa; phylum Chordata; class Chondrichthyes; order Lamniformes; family Lamnidae; genus Carcharodon; species Carcharodon carcharias. Next base: position 176,044,971 of record NC_054472.1, read on the forward strand.
ATAAGGTAGGGGAGTAGGACAAAGTAGATCCAGTGCAGACTTGATGGGCCAAATGGCCTCCCTATGCACTGTAGAGACTGAGAAGCTAAAATAGAAATAAGCAAACATTTTAAGACAACAAAAAATCAAAAAAAATGCAGAACTTTTGTCTCAGAATGGAAGAATTTTTGATATTGTATACAAATACAAAATTAGGTTTATACACCCAGTGACGGTGTTTAACAGTAATTATAAAGTTAATGCACTGTTAAAAATCTCATTCAACAAGGTACAACTTTTTCAAGGTTTTTCACAGCAAGATAAGAATGGAATCTCGTCAACTCAAATAAATTCCTGCTGATTGAACACTGGGGGTGGGGGGTGCTCAATAGTACATGCTGGCAAGTTTCACCATTATTATCCATGCCATAGTGTTTCAACAGGATGGAGCTAGAGCTCTCTGTTCCTTTGCAGCAAGTTGATAATATCAAGAATATTTCTGTGGGAAGGCAACAGAAGGCAATACTTTACAGTCTCTTACTCCAGGACAGACGTTGCTTCATTATCCTTACACATCTCCTAAGTGTATCACAGGCACTGTACCAGCAAGATGCAGGGAGCACTCCAGCTTATTCTCTTGGTAGAGGAGGCAATGAACACAGGAAGTCCAGAGGAGGAAAAAGAATGAAGAAAATGCTAAAATTAGTTACTGAAAAGGGAAACATACTTTGGGATCACCCCTTCCGTCTCCTTTTAATATCACCATATAATTTTGTTATGTTATTGGTTTCTTGTGTTTCAGTTTTGCCATTCTCTTCAACTCAGATCTTCAGCACTATTTTACACAGAGGGAGTGACTTTTGGCCCATGAGTCCAAGTTGGATTTAAAAGTCTGGTTACAAACTTCTAACTTTTGATTAGGATTTCAGAGTTCCAATTGGCATGCTCATTGCTGAATCAGAATGTCGTAAATTCAAATCCCCTTCTAGAGATTTGACAAGGTAATCTAAACTGACACCTCAGTGAGGGAGTGACCCAGAGCTATTTTTAAAGGTGGGAAGTCCTGGTCAATATTTATCCCTCAACCAATATCACTAGAAAAATTATCTGGTCATTTACCTGATTGATGTTTTGGGGGCTTGCTGTGGACGAATTGGTTGCTGCAGTTTCCTATATGACAGCAGCGACTATACTTCAAGTACTTCATTGTCTGTGAAGCATTTGAGAAATCCTGCAGTCATGAAATATAAATGCAATGTAAATGCAAGTCCTTTCTTTCATACTTAATATAAAATGCATTTAATATGTACAGCAAGCTGCCACAAACAGCAATGTGACAATCACAAAATAATCTGTTTTAGTGACGCTTATTGAGGGATATATATTGACTGGAACTCCCCTGCTGATTTTTCTTTTACAATTGTGCCATGGAATCTTTTACATCCTCCTGAGGATTTAAAACCATATCCGAAAGATGGCTCCTCCACTCATGCACCACTCCCTCAGTTCTGCACTACATGCTCAATTCTCTGGAGTCAGAGTTGAACCCACAATATTGTGACTTGACAAGAGTGCTACACACTAAGCAACAGTTGGCACACCATCCCTCAAAAGGTTAAAAGTAAACAAAAAAAAATTACATAACAAGACTGCAGCTCTAGCGAGATGAGAGCCTTCGGACAATTTTTATAGGCTGGATGAGCCAGTGTTTCATGTTTATACAGAGCGCAAGAGGTTGCAGCCCCTCTTTCGCTATTTGAAGGGGCTGCCCCTCTATTTCTGACTGTGTTTCAGTCCCACATTTCTGATACAAAAACAGAATTACCTGGAAAAACTCAGCAGGTCTGGCAGCATCGGCGGAGAAGAAAAGAGTTGACGTTTCGAGTCCTCATGACCCTTCGACAGAACTTGAGTTCGAGTCCAGGAAAGAGCTGAAATATAAGCTGGTTTAAGGTGTGTGTGTGGGGGGCGGAGAGATAGAGAGACAGAGAGGTGGAGGGGGTTGGTGTGGTTGTAGGGACAAACAAGCAGTGATAGAAGCAGATCATCAAAAGATGTCAACGACAATAGTACAATAGAACACATAGGTGTTAAAGTTGGTGATATTATCTAAACGAATGTGCTAATTAAGAATGGATGGTAGGGCACTCAAGGTATAGCTCTAGTGAGTTTTTTTTATATAATGGGAACAGGTGGGAAAAGGAAAATCTTTATAATTTATTGGAAAAAAAAAAGGGGGAAACAGAAAGGGGGTGGGGATGGGGGAGGGAGCTCACGACCTAAAGTTGTTGAATTCAATATTCAGTCCGGAAGGCTGTAAAGTCCCTAGTCGGAAGATGAGGTGTTGTTCCTCCAGTTTGCGTTGGGCTTCACTGGAACAATGCAGCAAGCCAAGGACAGACATTTGGGCAAGAGAGCAGGGTGGAGTGTTAAAATGGCAAGCGACAGGGAGGTTTGGGTCATTCTTGCTGACAGACCGCAGGTGTTCTGCAAAGCGGTCGCCCAGTTTACGTTTGGTCTCTCCAATGTAGAGGAGACCACATTGGGAGCAACGAATGCAGTAGACTAAGTTGGGGGAAATGCAAGTGAAATGCTGCTTCACTTGAAAGGAGTGTTTGGGTCCTTGGACGGTGAGGAGAGAGGAAGTGAAGGGGCAGGTGTTGCATCTTTTGCGTGGGCATGGGGTTGTGCCATAGGAGGGGGTTGAGGAGTAGGGGGTGATGGAGGAGTGGACCAGGGTGTCCCGGAGGGAGCGATCCCTACGGAATGCCGATAAGGGGGGTGAAGGGAAGATGTGTTTGGTAGTGGCATCATGCTGGAGTTGGCGGAAATGGCGGAGTCCCAACCCCAGCCGTGTATTCACTATACCCCCTGACCTTCCCCTCTCCGATGCTGAACGTTCAGTGCTCAGCAAAGGACTTAGTTTCATACCCTTACGCCCTCACCTCAATGAATTTCGGGCTCGGCATGATACTGAACTCTTCTTCCGCCGTCTTCGTCTCCGGGCTCACTTCTTTGGGCAGGAGTCCTCTCCCAGTTCAACGGATCCTTTTACCCATCTCCAATATTCTCCCTCCACCTGGACCCCTCCCTCTGGATTCTTACCTTCTCTCGATCTTTTCATTGAGAACTGTCGGCGCGACATTAGTCGTCTCAATTTCTCTGCTCCTCTCACCCATTCTAACCTGTCTCTCTCTGAACTTACTGCACTCCATTCTCTCAGGTCCAACCCTGACATTGTCATCAAACCCGCTGACAAGGGTGGTGCTGTTGTTGTCTGGCGCACTGACCTCTACCTCGCGGAGGCTGAGCGTCAACTCGCAGACACTTCCTCCTACCTCTCCCTGGACCATGACCCCACCACTGAACATCAAGCCACTGTTTCCAGGACTGTCACTGCCCTCACCTCCTCTGGGGATCTCCCTCCCACAGCTTCCAACCTGATAGTCGCCCAACCTCGGACGGCCCGCTTCTATCTCCTACCCAAAATCCACAAACAGAACTGCCCCGGTAGACCGATCGTCTCAGCTTGCTCCTGCCCCACAGAACTCATTTCTCGTTATCTTGACTCCCTTCTCTCTCCCCTTGTCCAGTCCCTTTCCACCTACATCCGTGATTCCTCTGACACCTTACATCACATCAACAATTTCCAGTTCCCTGGCCCCTACCGCTTCCTCTTCACCATGGACGTTCAATCCCTCTATACCTCCATCCCCCACCAGGATGGTCTGAGGGCCCTTAGCTTCTTCCTCGAACAGAGGCCCGAACAATCCCCATCCACCACTACTCTCCTCCGTCTGGCTGAACTTGTTCTCACGCTGAACAATTTCTCCTTCAACTCCTCTCACTTCCTCCAAATAAAAGGTGTGGCTATGGGTACCCGCATGGGCCCCAGCTATCCCTGTCTCTTTATGGGGTACGTGGAACATTCCTTGTTGCAGTCCTACTCCGGCCCCCTTCCACAACTCTTTCTCCGGTACATCGATGATTATTTCGGTGCCGCTTCATGCTCTCGTCAGGACTTGGAAAAATTTATTAATTTTGCTTCCAATCTCCACCCCTCCATCATTTTCACGTGGTCCATCTCTGACACTTCCCTTCCCTTCCTTGACCTCTCTGTCTCAATCTCTGGTGATAGACTGTCCACCAATATCCATTACAAACCCACCGACTCCCACCACTATCTCGACTACAGCTCCTCACACCCCACTTCCTGTAAGGACTCCATTCCATTCTCTCAGTTCCTTCGCCTCCGTCGCATCTGTTCCGATGATGCTACATTCAAAAACAGTTCCTCTGACATGTCCTCCTTCTTCCTTAACCGAGGTTTTCCACCCACGGTCGTTGACAGGGCCCTCAACCGTGTCCGGCCCATCTCCCGCGCATCCGCCCTCACTCCTTCTCCTCCCTCCCAGAAACATGATAGGGTCCCCCTTGTCCTCACTTATCACCCCACCAGCCTCTGCATTCAAAGGATCATCCTCCGCCATTTCCGCCAACTCCAGCATGATGCCACTACCAAACACATCTTCCCTTCACCCCCCTTATCGGCATTCCGTAGGGATCGCTCCCTCCGGGACACCCTGGTCCACTCCTCCATCACCCCCTACTCCTCAACCCCCTCCTATGGCACAACCCCATGCCCACACAAAAGATGCAACACCTACCCCTTCACTTCCTCTCTCCTCACCGTCCAAGGACCCAAACACTCCTTTCAAGTGAAGCAGCATTTCACTTGCATTTCCCCCAACTTAGTCTACTGCATTCGTTGCTCCCAATGTGGTCTCCTCTACATTGGAGAGACCAAACGTAAACTGGGCGACCGCTTTGCAGAACACCTGCGGTCTGTCAGCAAGAATGACCCAAACCTCCCTGTCGCTTGCCATTTTAACACTCCACCCTGCTCTCTTGCCCACATGTCTGTCCTTGGCTTGCTGCATTGTTCCAGTGAAGCCCAACGCAAACTGGAGGAACAACACCTCATCTTCCGACTAGGGACTTTACAGCCTTCCGGACTGAATATTGAATTCAACAACTTTAGGTCGTGAGCTCCCTCCCCCATCCCCACCCCCTTTCTGTTTCCCCCTTCTTTTTTTTCCAATAAATTATAAAGATTTTCCTTTTCCCACCTATTTCCATTATATAAAAAAAACCCACTAGAGCTATACCTTGAGTGCCCTACCATCCATTCTTAATTAGCACATTCGTTTAGATAATATCACCAACTTTAACTTTAACACCTATGTGTTCTATTGTACTATTGTCGTTGACATCTTTTGATGATCTGCTTCTATCACTGCTTGTTTGTCCCTACAACCACACCAACCCCCTCCACCTCTCTGTCTCTCAATCTCTCCGCCCCCCACACACACACCTTAAACCAGCTTATATTTCAGCTCTTTCCTGGACTCGAACTCAAGTTCTGTCGAAGGGTCATGAGGACTCGAAACGTCAACTCTTTTCTTCTCCGCCGATGCTGCCAGACCTGCTGAGTTTTTCCAGGTAATTCTGTTTTTGTTTTGGATTTCCAGCATCCGCAGTTTTTTTGTTTTTAACCCACATTTCTGATCTTTGTCCACTCAGTGCAAGGGAAGTTAGGTCAGAAGACTACTTCATGCGGCTTCTGGGTCTGACAGGGGCATTGAAAAGTCCAGCAGAATAGAGTCGATGGGGCCATTCACTCCAGCTGCTCGCCCCTCTCCCACGGTCACAACCATGCTCAGGTTTGGCTGGGAGAAGAAACTCTCAGGTCCTGCCAGGCCACTCAAAGCTTTCCACAACCACTGGACACAGCTGGCACGGACAGTGGATACACAGAAACAAGTTATAAGTTGAAATAGAAACAGAAAATGTTGGAAACGCTCAGCAGCATCTGTGCAGGGAGAAACAGAATCAGACACTGCCAGTCCCTGCTGTACATTTACAGCATTTTCCGTGTTTTTATTTCAGGTTTCCAACATCCAAAGAATTTTGGTTTCATTTTGAAATTCCAAGTTGAAACTTAATTCTGGAACTCATTGTTTGTGCCCCTTTAAAGAGAGAGCACCTGGTTTGGGGAGGGAGGTGTTAAGGATTTAAGTGCTGGTTGATGATATCTTTACCCTCATTGATGAAGCAGAAGCAGAGCCCCAGGGCAGGGTTCATGTTCCAAACAATACCTTAGGCCACGAGCACACCCCCACCGAGGGGGGATGCGGTTGTAGCTCACCTGGGTCAGCTGGTTGTGAATGATTTGCTTCAGCTCGGAAGCCTTATTCGGCGGCAGCGACATGACGGTGGGGAATAGTTTAGCAGGGGTACTGCCCCCCTCCTCCCAGCAGCGGGCCGCACCGCAATAACTCCACCTCCTTCCTCTAGCCTTCCTCCCGCCGTCTGCCAGCCCCACACTCCGGGATGACAAACTCCACCCCTTCCTCCAACGGCCAATGAGCCCTGCCCACCAAACCCCTCCAATGGCCGTCAAGCCCCGCCTCCAATCTTCAACTCAACCCCGCCCCTGTATCTAATACCCACCAAACCCCGCCTCCAGCGCCCATCAAGCTCCGCCCCCCCCGCGGGTTTCCAACTGGCGCTAAACTCCGCCCCCTCACTAACGGCCCAACAGGCCCCGCCCATAGCTTCCTCCAATCGTCGACAAGCCACGCCCCCCCAAATCCACCGGCCAACAGCAACCAAGCTCCCGCTATGACCACCAAGCCCCCTTCCCCTCTTCAACTGCATCCGAACCCTGCCTCCTCCGCCGATGGCGAACAAAGCTCCGCCTCCCTGCCTGCCGTCAACGGCCGCGTAGCAGTCGGAGCGTTTGACATTCTGGCGGTAAAACCGAGCGGGAATTTATCCGCACGCCCGCTCCGACCGCCTGCCTTAATAATAGGAAACACCGGACCAAAATCCCCAGCAACCGAGATTGCTCAGTTGGATTTGTAAGAAACAACTGTGGCTGGTTGCTTCCTATTAAAGTTCGATTTAATAAAATAAAATTAAACGGGCGTCCACACGCCCCACGATGTCCGACGCTCGGTGAGGAAGGCCCCCTCCTTCCGAGCCAGGGTGTGCGTCATTAGAAAGCGACTGGTGGGAGGGTGACAGTTGTGGCGACGCAGGCGGCGGGATGGAAACGGTTTTCATCCCGAGTGGGGATTGTTGTGTAAATCTGAAAGGTTACATTCTCATCATGGTAGGTACCTGCATTGACAATGTGCAATCTGAATGAAGCACAGTGAAGTTCTGACCGATATGACACTTTTAATGTAGCTTCTGATGTTTAAGTGTCAAATTCTCTCCCATTAATTGATTGCTCCAGGCCTTGGTGTTGAATTATCTGAAGCCGTGTGCGCTCGGTCTTTGTTAAAATGGGGGTGGGTTCGGGCCAGTGTCCAGTATGAAACTGTTGGGCAGAATGGCCTGTTTCTGTGCTGTTAAATTTGATGTGTTGCTGGATGTACCAGAAGCACCGGTTTAAAAAAAAAACAAACTGACCCTTTCGCAGCGGTGCTGGGCTTCGCTGCAAACCAGTCTCATGGTAGGACACCAATCGGGGCTACATCTAAAACATGTTGTCATAGAGTTATACAGCACAAAAACAGGCCCTTTGGCCCATCGTCCGTGCCGGTCATCAAGCACCTACCATAATCCCCTGTGTGGATTTGCTTGACCTGACTTTCTGGCATTTTTTTTTGTCCTTGTTTTTGATTCCCAGCATCTGTGGTATTTTGCTCTTTGTTCGTTCTCCTCTCTCTAAGGGGCACCAGTTATAGAAGTGCAGTCAGAGGGGCTGAGGAGAGATCTTTGAAAGCCTCCGGAGGTATTGTTGCAGGTGTGGGAAGAGAAGCCATTACATGAGGTGCCCAGACAATGATAAGAATGGACCCAGGGAATGGTAGCTTCACCTAGCTGGGTGACAGAGCGATCAGCTATGTCAAAGGCTGCAGACTGGTTGAGAAGGATAGGGAACATAGGAACAGGAGTAGGCCATTCAGCCTGTCGAGGCTGCTCCGTCATTCAATACAATCATGGCTGATCATCTACTTCAATACCTTTTTCCCACACTATCCCCATATCCCTTTGTCATTGGCAGAGATTGTTAGTCTTTACTTTAAACATACTCAATGACTGAGCTTCCACAGCCCTCTGGGATAGGGAATTCCAAAGATTCACAGCCCTTGAGTAAAAAAAATTATCCTCCTCTTGGAACTAAGTGGCTTCCTCTTATTTTGAAAATGTGTCCCCTGGTCCTAGACTCCTCAGTCAGGGGAAGCATCTTTCCTGCATCTACCCTGTCTATCCCTACTTGTAGGTTTCAATAAGATCACCTCTCATTTTTTGAAACTCTATATAATACAGGCCCAGTTTCCCCAATCTCTCTTCATAGGACAGTCTGCCATCCCAGGAACAAGTCTGGTGAACTTTCGTTGCACTCCCTTTATGGCAATAATATCCTTCCTAAGGCAAGGGGACCAAAACTGCACACGGTACTCCAGGTGTGGCCTAACCAAGCTTCTGTACATTTCGTTACTCCTGTATTCAAACCCTCTTGTGATAAAGGCTAACATATCATTAGCCTTCCTAATTGCCTGCTGTACCTGTATGTTAGCTTTCAGTGACTTATTGACAAAGACGCCCAGGCCCCTTTGTACATCTACACTTTCTAATTTTTTACCATTTAGATGGGAGGCAATTGTGCTCACAAATATTTTGTCCTTTGTGACTTTGCTAAAGACCATTTCAGGGCTGTACAGGACAGAAATATGATTGGAGAGGTTCAAACCTGGAGTTTCAGCAAAGATAGGCATTGATTTGTGAGTTGACAGCACGGTCGGGGACTTTGAAGAGGAAAAGGCATTTGGAAATCGGATGCTGTTTGCAAGGACAAAAGGGCTGAGTCTGGGCTTTCTAAAGTGAAATATGTAGAAGCTGAAATGTGGACACCTGTTATTCAGCCCAACTAGTTCTTGTTGATATAACTCTCCATGGGAGCAAATAGTTCTTCCGTTCATTCATTCTCTTCCTATGTCCCTTCAGCTTATTTCCTTTCATCCAGTCATCTAATCTAATCTTGAATTTTGGCATAGTTCCTGCCTAAAGCAAGGTATGGAATCTTATCTCCTGGATTATGCCTCGTCTGTTATCTAACTAGAATTGTAGATATTTCCTGTTATCTAACTAGGCTTCCTTCAGTTACACTTGGTAAACTGACCTTGCTGTCAGTCTCACATTGTGTTTATACTCTTCCTCCTCTGGTTTCACTACATAGCCCCATCACCCAACAAGCTCCAGAAGAGACAATGACATTATTCCAGAAGCTCCAGACAGAATTTTGTCTTAACCAAAGCTCTCATAGGGATTTTGACTTTCCAGGGCTACTAATTGAGCTTGGTGTCATCACTAATGAAACCTTACCTGGAAAATACATGTGTTCTCCATTTAAGAATTAAGAATCTGACAATTAGCTGCTGTTGTAGGAGTTCGCTCCATATCTGAAAGAATATTTGGCTCCCAACATGAGAGTGTATTCCATCTCCCAACATTCCTTGCTGCCTTGAGCACCAAATTTATGTTGATGACTTTTATCTAAAAGCTATTGTTGTTTAGTACTGTGGGTTTACGTAACCAACTGGATATTGAAGTAGAAGAACACTTCCAGCTTTCAGATGAGACGCCACACCAAGGTTTTGTCCATCCTCTCAGGTGGACCGAAAAGATCCTGTGACATTACTTCAAAGAAGAGCAGGAGAGTTATCCCTGGCGCCTTGACCAATATTTATCCCTCAATCAACATGTAAAAAAAACATTATTTACTCATCACTTTGTTGTTTGAGAGAGTTTGCTGTGCACAGAATGGCTGTTGTGTTTCCTACATTACAACAATGACTACACTTCAGAAAGTACCTCTTTGGCTGTAAAGTGTTTTGATCCATCCAGTGGTTGTGAAAATGCAAGTCTTTCATAGTTTTGTCTGCGTAACCAATTTTGAAGTAAAATATTACATCTTTTGAGTGGAGAGGGGGCAGCAGGGATAAAATAACCAGAGATTTCATGCCTGGCCTTACCTGTGGGACAATATAGAGAGATTTTCTTAGCATCCTGAACTATCGTGCTAGCTTGGCTGCTGGAACTTGGGTGGTGGCTCTTGTGTTGGGAGAAGAAAAATATGGGATAGAGAGGTGGGATACTGTTTGACACGAGGGATATTCCTGCAAAGCGTGCCCCCAATATCAAGTCTACGATTGGTGGATGAAAAGGAGGGGAACAAAGCTGTGGGTGGCACGTTGATATGAGATGTTTTGTGTTGAAATGTGTGTAAAGTAAGGTGGTAAGTCCAAGGCCTTAGGGTAATATAAGTTTGCATTCATGTGTACTGCTGCATTAGCAGAGGCCTGTATATTGGTCATGTTTCATAAAGACTGTGGCAATTGTGTGTCCTGTTGTGAATGGGAAGGATTGGGTAACAAGGGGTAATTACAAAATTAGAAATGCACTTTATTTCTATGGTCCCACAATGGATCAGTTTGGTTGTGAGGCAACATGCAGAGAGCATGCAATTTTAATTAACTGATCTTTTTGCTGTTCCAGCCAGTTGTGTCTGTGGGTAATGTTGGTCAGCTAACGGTGGATCTGATCATTTCTACACTCACTTTGCCCCGGGTAGGTTATATCCACAGTGACTGCCTCCTTCCAGTGGTAGGAAACAATCCATACGCAACAACTTCTGAGAATTCAGCAGAAATGTGCATCAGCTCTGAGGGTGAGTGAGAGAAGAACATGGGTGAAAAATTCTCTGACATGATATAAATATTTAGGAATTTAAATTTAATCCATGTTTTTATTTGGAAAACAAGCTTCCAGTTGCTCTGAAGTTTTTAAGATTATGAAAGGGATGAATGAAACTGATTGAGGCAAATTATTCAGTGTAGTAAGAAATTAAAATACCAGGTAATATAAGTTTAAATGAACAAAAACAGAATTACCTGGAAAAACTCAGCAGGTCTGGCAGCATCGGCGGAGAAGAAAAGAGTTGACGTTTTGAGTCCTCATGACCCTTCCACAGAACTGAGTGAGTATTAGAAGTGGGGTGAAATATAAGCTGGTTTAAGGTAGGGGGAGGTAGAGAAGTGGGGGGAGGTGGTGTAGTTGTAGGGACAAGCAAGCAGTGATAGAAGCAGATAATCAAAAGATGTCAGAGACAAAGGAACAAAGAAGTGTTGAAGGTGGTGATATCTAAACGAATGTGCTAATTAAGAATGGATGGCAGGACAGACAAGATACAGCTCTAGTAGGGGTGGGGTGGAAAGACTAGCAGGGCATACACAATTTAAAAATAATGGAAATAGGTGGGAAAAGAAAAATCTATATAAATTATTGGAAAAAATAAAAGGAAGGGGGAAGAAACGGAAAGGAGGTGGGGATGGAGGAGGGAGTTCAAGATCTAAAATTGTTGAATTCAGTATTCAGTCTGGAAGGCTGTAAAGTGTCTAATCGGAAGATGAGGTGCTGTTCCTCCAGTTTGCGTTGGGCTTCACTGGAACAATGCAGCAAGCCAAGGACAGACAATGTTAAAGTTTAAATGAAGTTAGTTCTTTGTAGGAGCCTTGTACAAAGTGTGAAATGGCACAAGCCTGTCTGAGAAGCGATTGGATGTATTGAGAGAGGATTACGGCGTATCGCGTGATGAAAGGTCAATTTTATTAAAAAAAAACTCAATAGCCTTGGCCTTTGCCTTTTCTTGGAAGTTCTTATTAAATTGTAGATTTATTTTTCTAATTATCGCTTTGATAGTGGCAACATTGTAAAAACCTTTTTTTCCCCATTCATTCTTAGAATGTGAACATTGCTGGCAAGGCTGGCATTTACTACCCATTCCAAATTGCCTTAGAAACTGAGTGGCTTACTAGGCCATTTCAACCACATTGCTGTGGATCAAGAGTCACATGTAGTTCCTATAAGTTCCTCTGCACCATCTGCCAGGCTTTTGCTGCTTGTGAGCCAACTACAAGGGGGCAGGTGATAATTTGTTGTGAGCCTGTGTTTGAAGAATAGCTGATTCCTTTTCTTGGGGATTGTTATCTGATGCTTTAATAGATATAAATTCTCAAATAACTTAATTAAACATATTGAAGTTAGATGTAATCATGTCCTGGAAACCCATTTCCTGCTGTTGATGGATGAAACATTAAGGATTGAGACTTGAACTGAGGCAGCTTATTGGCCTATTCCACACGTTTAGGATCATACTTTCCACTTGGTCCTGATGTCGTTTTGTTGAATCTAAGAGTTAAATTATGAGGACAAGTTGCATAGGCTAGGCTGCCTTCGAGTATAGAAAATTAATGGGTCGTATAATTGAGGTGTTTAATGTGATTGAACAAATTGATAGGGTAGATAGAAAGAAAATATTTCCTCTAGCGGGGCAATCCAGAACAGGGAGACATAACCTTAAAATTAGAGCTAGGCTTCTCAGGTGTGATAGCAGAAGCACTTTTCATGCAAAGGATAATGGAAATCTCAAACACTCTTCCTCATCCCTGGGACCATACCACTCCCCACCCTCCCACCATCCCACCTGTCGCCTTGTTCTAAATGTGAAAGAAACTGGTAAGACTGGAATTTTTTTTTTCTTGAGGATGTGATGTATTAACTTGTCACTGTAACAACAAAACTTCAATGTGATAACTCAGTGGCCTTGTGTGTTACATATGTAATTATTTTCTGTGTTACAGTTTATGCATCAGCAGATCGGAAGTTGGCAGTCCTACAGATTCGGTCCCCAATTATTCAGGTATTCAGTGTAATAGAATTGGGTAATTTCTGTCTTTGTTTAATTGTGTTTTAAAATGGTTGGAATTTAAGTTCTTTGCCTTTATCAAGTATGAAAACTGAGGCTGGTACATAAGATTGTCTGCAATGAGTTGATTGTAAATTAATTGTTAATTCAGAGACTTTGTTTTAGTATGCACTGAATTGTGCATTGCATTGAGACATTTAGCAAGTATGAGTGGCCTTGTTAACATCATTTTAACTAGACATGATTGATTCAACAACATGGATGGAAGCCTTAGAAATGTTCAAGTACAGTAGATTATCTCCGCCTTTCTGCCTAGAGCTCCGAACTCCATGCTCTGCACGCCTGGATGTTGATGCCATCTATGTATGATATTGTATTGTGAAGACTTACAAAAGTTTGTTTCATTCAGAAATCCTATTGCTTATCAAGCTGTATATTGTCAGCTTGGGCTGACAAGTGGCAAGTACCGCCACACAAGTACCAGACAATGGCCATCTCCAACAAGAGAGAATCTAACTATCGTCCCTTGACGTTCAGTGGCATTACCATCACTGAATCCTCCACCATCAACATCCTGGGGGTTACCATTGACCAGAAACTGAACTGGACTAGCCATATAAATACTGAGGCTAAAAAAGCAGGTCAGAGGCTAGGAATCCTGCAACGAATAACTCATCACCTGACTCCCCAAAGCCTGTCCACCATCTACAAGGCACAAGTCAGGAGTGTGATGGAATACTCCCCACTTGCCTGGATGAGTGCAGCTTCCACAACACTCAGGAAGCTTGACACCATCCAGGACAAAGCAGCCCACTTGATTGGCACCTTATCCATAAATATTCATTCCCTCCATCACCGATGCACAGTGGCAGCAGTGAGTACAATCTACAGAATGCATTGCAGGGATTCACTAAGGCTCCTTAGACAGCACCTTCCAAACCCACGACGACTACCATCTAGGAGGACAAGGGCAGCAGATAGCTGGGAACACCACCACCTGGAAGTTCCCCTCCAAGTTACTCACCGTCATGACTTGGAAATATATTGTCGTTCCTTCACAGTCGCTGGGTCAAAATCCTGGAACTCCCTTCCTAATAGCACTGTGGGTGTACCCACACTACATGGACTGCAGCGGTTCAAGAAGGCAGCTCACCACCACCTTCAAGGGCAACGAGGAATGGGCAATAAATTATGGCCCAGCTATTGAAGCCCACATCCCTTGAATGAATAAAAAAAAATCTCAACATAGGTGGTCTCCCCGCCTCACCATGATTGAATTTATTTATTTTTTTTTAAGCCTCTGCATCTTTCTCATGTTGCTTCAAAATATTATTCTGTGAGGAGTTCACCTTGGGAGTTCCGCTCTTTTGTCCATGTTTGAACCAAGGCTGTAACGAGGTCAGGAGCTGAGTGGCCCTGGTGGAACCCAAACTGGACGTCAGTGAGCAGTTTATTGTTAAGCAAGTGCTGCTTGATAGCAATGCAGATGACGCCTTTCATTACTTTACTGATGATCGAGAGTAGACTGATGGGGCAGCAATTGGCTGGGTTGGATTTGTCCTGCTTTTTGTAATTTTCCACATAGCCGGGTGGATGCCAGTGTTGTAGCTGTACTGAAACAGCATGGCTAGGGGCACGGCAAGCTCTGGAGCACAAGTCTTCAGTACTATTGCTGGAATATTGTCAGGCCTCCTAGCCTTTGCAATATCCAGTGCCTTCAGCCATTTCTGAAGGGGAATAACGAGGGGAAGAAGACACTGGTGGGAGTAGTTGAAAGGCACCCTGACAGTAGCTATACTGTAGGACAGAGAATAAATCAGAAGATAATGAGGGTAAGTAAAAAAGGCAGTACATTAATCATGAGTGACTTTAATCTTCATGTAGATTGGGAAAATCAAATTGGCAGAGGAAGATAAGAGCAACAATTCATTGTGTATTCAGGACAGTTTCTTAGAACAATATGTTGAGAGTCCAACCGGGGTCAGACTATTTTGGATCTGGTAATGTGTAATGAGGCAGGTTTAATAAGTGATCTCAGAGTAAAGGATCCCCTAGGAAATAATGACCATAATATGGTAGAATTTAGCATTCGGTTTGATGATGAGAAACTTGGGTCGGAAACAACTGTGCTAAACTTAAATAAGGGTAATTACAATGGAATGAGTGTAGAGTTGGCTGGAGTGGACTGGGAAAGGAGTTTAGCAGAAAAGATGGTTGATGAACAGTGGCAGACGTTTAAGAAAATAGTTCATGACTCACGACAAAGATATATCCCTGTGAGGAAGAAAGATTCAAGGAAGGGGATAAACCCACCACGGTTAACCAAGGAAGTTAAGGACATTATCAAATTGGAAGAAAAAACATACAATTTGGCAAAGATTAGTGGTAAACCAGAGGATTGAGAGAGTTTTAAAAACCAACAAAAGATGACCAAAAAAATAATAGTGGGAGAAAATAAACTTTGAGGATAAACTAGCAAGTAATATAAAAACGAACAGAAAGAGCTTCTTTAAATATATAAAAAGGAAGCGAGAGGCCGAAGTGAACATAGTCCCCTGAGAGAATGAGGCTGGGGAAATAAAAATGGGGAAACCAGGAAATGGCAGAGGAGTTGAATAAATACTTTACTTCAGTCTTCATGGTAGAAGATACTAATAGCATTCCAAAAATACTAAATAATAAAGGGGCAAAAGTGGGGGGGAGGAAATAAATACAATAACTGTCTCTAGAGAAAAAATACTCGGGAAACTAATGGGGCAAATAGCTGATAAGTCCCCTGGACCTGATGCATTGCATCCTAAGATATTAAAGGAAGTAGCTGCAGAGATAGTGGATGCATTGGTAGTAACCTTCCAAGAATCCTTAGATTCTGGAAAAGTCCCAGAGGATTGGAGAACGGCCACTCTAACACCCTTATTCAAAAAGGGAGACAAAAAACAGATAACGAAAAGCCAGTTGGCTTAACGTCTGTCATTGGGAAAATATTGGAGTCTTATTATAAAGGATGTAATAGCAGAGCATTTAGAAATCCATAATCTAATCAAGCAGAGTCAGCATGGCTTCATGAAGGGGAAATCATGTCTACAAATTTATTAGAATTCTTTGAGGGGGTAACAAGCAGGATAGATAAAGGGGAACCAGTAGATGTGATATATTTGGATTTCCAAAAGGTGTTTGATAAGATACCGCACATATGGCTACCTAATAAGGTCAGAGCCCATAGTGTTGGGGGTAGTATATTAGCATGAATAGAGGATTAGCTAACGAGAGTTGGGATAAGGGGGGCATTTTCAGGATGGCAGCCTGTAACTAGTGGAGTGCCACAGGGATCAGTGCTGAGGCCTCAGTTATTTACAATATATATATTACTGATTTGGATGAGGGAAATGAATGTACTATCGCCAAGTTTGTGGATGACACAAAAAATGGTGGGAAGGCAAGTGGTGAGGATGACACAAGGAGTCTATAGAGGGATATAGACAGGTTAAGTGAGTGGGCAAAAATGTGGCAGATGGAATATAATGTGGGAAAATGTGAGGATATGCATTTTGGCAGGAAGAATAGAAGAGCTGTATATTATTTAAATGGAGAAGGCTGCAGCACAGAGTGATTTGGGAGTCCTTGTGCATGACTCCCAAAAAGCTAACATAACAAGTTCAACAGGTAATAGGGAAGGCAAATGGAATGTTGACCTTTATTTCAAAGGGAATGGAGTATAAAAGGGGAGGTGGTGGCATAGTGGTATTGTCACTCAACTGGTAATCCAGAGACCCAGGGTAATGCTCTGGGGACCTGGGTTCAAATTCCACCATGGCAGAATTCAATAAAAATCTGGAATTAAAGGTCTAATGATGACCATGAAACCATTGCCAATTGTCGCAAAAACCCATCTGGTTCACTTTAACTCAATTGCCAGCCCATTGGAAGTTGCAGCTCAATTTGGTGTGGTCCATTTGACTTCTTTTGGCATTGAGCTGCTTTCCATCTGTTTTATCCTAACCAAAATAAGCTGGGCATTAAAGCCTCCATAATTGCTTTATCTGGAGAGCGATCAGAATGTGAAACTTGCTGCCACAGGAAGCTGTTGAGACAAATAGTTCAGATGCATTTCAGAGAAACTACATAAATGCATGAGGGAAAAGGGAATAGAAGAACATTTGGTGGGATGAGATGAAGTAGGGTGAAACGAGGCTTGTATGGAGCATAAATCGCCAGCATTGACCTGTTGTGCTGAATGTTTTTTCTGAGTTGTGAATTCTATGGAATAACCAAAATTTCATCTGCCCTTTTATAGGGTAAACACCGCTCATTCCGACAACAACTCCTTTCCTGGATTAAAGAGAGTGAATTCAGCAAAGTTGTGGCCCTGTCCAGCAGTTATGCCTACCATCGTGTTGACCAGCAGCTCGTTGGGTGGGTTCAACATCAACATTGTGATTGGCTTTTAAAGATGGAAGAATTAAGGTTTTGAAAGTTCTGAGAGAGAATAGTGCATTACTGAGCCATGGAGGCCAGGCCTAATCCAAGCTCAGGGCTGGGTTTACTGATCTCAGCAAGAGATCAGTAGACCACTTGAGTTGGCCTCTGTACCCAGATTATTATGGTGAATACATTAGCAAAGATCCTGCTCCTGATAGTTAGCTGTGGCAATCAGGCTGAGTTATGATATTCCCATGGTTGAATTACTTCCTGACTCTTGTCTAAACTCACCTTTAAAAGGAATAATCACATGGGCTGAGGTACCAGAGAGCTAATGGAACTTGTGGAACTGCACCTTGGCGAGATTCAGTATCTTCAGGAGAGAACAATAGATAGTGCATAATTTCTAATCAGAGTTTTCCAACAAAAATAATGCATCAAGTTTGCGTTTGTACTAACCACTAATCTAGGAGTCTGTATAATGTGAGAGAGTGGGCTGCTTTGTGTTTAAGGGTAAGAACAAGTCTTTAAGAACAAATATGTGCTATTTTCAGTGTTACTGTGCTGCTGTTTGTTTAATTACTCCTGTTATAAGGCTCTTTGTGATTAATTGGTATATTGTAGACTTTAGACAGTGGTGTGACAACTAAGTAACCAAATAATCTAAAGCTATGTGTCTGTAAATCCTGTGGTGATCTCTTTCTGATGCATTTTGCTTACTATATTAACCCCGACATTGCCCTAGGCTTAACCATCTTCACCTGCTTCATCAATGACCTTCGCTTCAGGAGTTGGGATGTGCAATCATTAGCAAACAATGTTCAGCACCATTTGCGACTCCTCAGATACTAAAGCAGTCCATGCCCATATGCAGCAAGACCTGGATTTGGCTGATTAATGGCAAGTAATATTCATCCCCACAAATGCCAGGCAATGACTATCTCCAACAAGGTAGAATCCAATCATCTGCCCATGACATTCAATGACATTACCATTGCTGAATCGCAGACTATCAACATTCTGGGGAGGGGTGGGGATACCATTGACCAAAAACTGAACTGGATGAGCCATATAAATACTGTGGCTACAAGAGGGGGTCAGAGGCTAGGAATTCTGCAGCGAGTAACACACCTCCTGATTCCCCAAAGTTTGTCCACCATCTCCAAGACACAAATCAGGAGGGTGATGGAATACTCCCCACTTGCCTGGATGAGTGTTTCTCCACAACACTGAAGAAGCTAGACACCATCCATGACAAGGCAGCCCGCTTAATTGGCACCCCATCCACCACCTTCAACAATCACTCCCTCCACCATCGATGCACAGTGACGGTGGTGTGTACCATCTACAAGATGCACTGCAGCAACTCACCAAAGTCCTTTGACAGCACCTTCAAAACCCACAACTCTACCACCTAGCAGGACAAGGGCAGCAGATGCATGGGAACACCATCACCTGAAAGTTCCTCTCCAAGCCACAGACTCTTCTGACTGAGTTGGAACTATATCACCATCCCTTCACTGTCGCTTGATCAAGATCCTGGAACTCCCTCCCTAACAGCACTGTGCATGTACCTACACCACTTGGACTGCAGCAGCTGAAGCCCTTTTTGATTGTGGGTGTGAAACGTTAGAAGTGGTCATAGAGCTTCCAGGTTTCTGGTGGAAAGGTAGTGGGAGGGCATTCCATTTAACTGCTAGCTCTAACATTTATAGAAAACATGAGAACGGGCATACAATTTAATTGCTTGTTAGGTTGCAGTAAAGGAAAATCAGCACTAAACTTTAAAAGTAAATTCAACCAGTGCAGTCAAGACACTTTAGAAACTCTATTCCATTTTCACAGCACTCCTCTGCGATATTTGGCAACACCTGCTCTGCAGACCATTGTGGGAGATAAGTTCCAAATCCTCAAATGGAAAGAACTTGAACGGGTAGCGGCCTTCCCTGGGATTAGTGAGGAACAAGAGATCTATATCCCAGGAGGCGGCATTACAAAATCACTCTACAGTGACAGGTAGGAATGTGATATGTCTGTGATGCTAGATCTGGCTTTCGGTGATGCTCTGGACTGAGGATGAAGTTTTGTTTTGTAACACTTCAGGGAACAGTGTGATACAGGGCACACTGAGGTCTCTGGTTACCTGCAGCAATAGAACTGGAGGGACAGAATTTAACAAATTCAATTCCAAACATACTGGCTGGTTTTCCCCGTAACATGTCCAAGACCGAAGCAAATTAGGTTGGTACAACCTGCTCCTTACATTCTTATTTACAATTTAGTAACTGAAGTGTTGCAAACCTGGAATGCACTGCGCATTACCAACCATTCTAGAGTGATGTATATTCAGGAATTTACAGGGCATTCTTGCTGGCCAAGATATTCTCATCAGTGCTGAATTTATACAGCACTTTATTGTAGAAAAGGAGTGTTTGAAGAAGAAATAGAAGCTTTTCCAGGAGGGTGACCAAAAGCTTGGGTGAAGTGATGTGCCCTTACAAGGTTTGCAAAGGTAGGGAAGGTAAAGCGGTGACTTAATAGGATTTGGTGAAGAATTTCCAAAGAGTGAGACCAAGGGAACTGAAGGCTTTCCTGCAAAGATAGAGCAGGGGAGAGCGAGCAAATAATGGTGGACTTAAGACAGTCAGAGGACATGGATGCTACAGAAGGTTGGGTAGATGGAGCAGATTTATAGACCGGGACAAACAGCCAATACAAGACAGCAAGGATGGGTGAATGGGACTCAGTGCAGAGCAAGAGGCTTTAGATGATTTGGAGTTACTGAAGGGTAGAGGTTGTGGAGCTGCCAAGGAGCACCGTTGTGGAGCTGCCAAGGAGCACCGTTCTGAAGTCTAGGGGTGACCAAAATGGGTAAAGCTTTCAGTGGATAAGGTAAAGACAGAGACAAGCCATGTGATTGTTTTGAAGTAAGTATCTTGGCAGTGAATGGAGACTGAAGCTTGGCTTGAGATTGAACAGAGCACTGAGGCTGTGTGTAGTGTGGTTTAGCCTGAGTGAGTAACTGGGAAGAGAGTGGACAGGAAGGAAAACGTTTTTTGGTGGGATTGAAAACAATGGCATTGATGTTGATGATTTGTAGGAAATTTTGGCTTATCCACAGTTTAATCTCAGACAAAGACTGGAAAAAAATGTAGGAATGTTGGAAGATGTATGACAAGCTTGGGCTCTTCCTTTCAGTAAGGCATGTGCATTCCAATCAAAGGCTAAAAACACTTCAGTCTCTCCTGTTTTGTTCAGAAACAGCCCCATTTAAATCTTCTTTTGTGCACGTAGCTTCCTTCATTTATTGGCTGTCCAGGTTACGTGGTCTGTGTATGTTGGACAGCTGTCTGTTGGATCCACGAATGTTGGAGTTCCCACCAATTAGATCTACATGGTTCAAATTATGCTGTGGATTGCCGGTTGGGCTCAGCTACTGTTCTCAGCTGGGTCACAAGAGGGGGCCCTTTGCCATAAAACTACCTGAGCATATTTAAAAACTGACTCAATACAATGCACAAAATATTAGAGTGCATTGACTGGAGCTCTGAACAGTCTCTGGTCATGGCCTGCTGAACGCAGCATTGTGAGGGCCTAACGGACTGAATTATTTTTGTATAGATAGCCTTAGTTTAATCATAGAGTCAAATTTCTGTACCTGTTTGTGTGCTAACTCTTCTGCTTATTTTGTTGTGTGCAGTTGCACTGAAGGAATCCCACTGGCAGTGCTCCTGATTTTCTGCTCTGAAGGGGATAATATCCCTGATGCATTCAACCTTTTGAATTTCCTGAACGAGTGGCTGGAGTTAATAGAAAAAACAGTAAGCTATGCTACTTATCTTAAAGTGTAGTTGTTCTAAGTGATCAATAAGATTATTTGAACATTAGCTTGATTGCGGTGCATGTTTTTCACTTTCTCTAGCAAAAGTATCAAATTAGTCTAGTTGTTTGTTTTGAATATAGCGAGCCAAAGCTTTGTGGAGAAAAATCAGTGAGTTTGTGACACACGCTGTTGTTAGTAATGCACAAATCAGTCAGCATGCTCCAGGGAAGAAGAAGTACATTGTCATTTGCCAATCGTCAGAATTTATTGTTGGATTTATGTCACTCCACTGCTTCGCACAACCTCTTGATCTTAACCTCTCTGTTATTTTTAAGAACTTGCTGCATTTGCACATTAGCTGCCCATTAAACATGCTGCAGAAAGGGCACAATTCACATAACATTTATTAATGAAATGTCAATCCATTTGTCATAGTCATTTACACTGCAGAAGGAGGCCATTTGGCCTATCGAGCCTATATTAGTTCTCCACAGAGCAATCCAATCAATCCTACTCATCAGCTCATTCCCTGTAGCCCTGCAAGTTCATTTCCTTCAAATGCCCAACCAATTTCCTTTTAAAATCATTCAATGTCTCCACTTCCTCTACCCTCGTGGGCAGGCACAAGTTCCAGTTTATTACCACTTGCTGCGCAATATAGTTCTTCCTCGTATTGCTCCTGTATCTCTTGCCTAAGATCTTAAATCTGTGTCCCTGAACCCTTGCACATCAACTAATGGGAATGTCTTTTTTTCTTTGTCTATCTTATCTAAACTTGTCATAACCTTATACAGCTCTATCAATCTCCCTTCAATCTTCTTTGCTCCAAAGAGAACAACCCCAGCTTGCCAACCCTACCTTGTAACGAAAATCCCCCGCCCCAGGAGCCATTCTGGTAAATCTCCTCTGCACCCTCTCAAGGACCGCCATATTCTTTCTAATGTGTGGTGACCAGAACTAGTTGCAGTTCTCTAGTTGGGGCCTAACTAGAGCTTTATAAAGGTTCAGCATAACTTTACCACTGTTCCCAGACAGCGGTGGCGGCAGAGCCATTGAATATTTTTAAGGCTAAGGTAGATTGACTCCCTTGAACCTAAGGGTATAGGGGATAGGCAGGAAATTGGATTAGAGGCCACAATCAGATCAGTTATGATCTAATCAAATGGCAGAACAGGCTTGAAGGACCACATGGCCTATTCCTGCTCCCAGTTCATATGTTCATATTCACTGTTACTAAATTAATCTATTATAAGCCATTCCCACCATATTGTCTCCTATCAACTATATCATTCAGCAAACACCTCCTTTCTTTTATTCCTTGTGGATTTTTTGGCTTTAGCCATTAGTTTCCAAGCCTTTGGATTCATGAATCTCCAGTGTTTCTCCACAAATCTGTAACTGTTCATTGCCAAATTTTCTCTATAGGTTTTCATGTGTCTCTTTTACATCAGTTCAGCTTCCCTCAGTCAAATTTAACATGATGGGAAACATCTGATAATGTACATTTTGATACAAAATCTGACTGTTTGGGACTAATACCAGGCCATTTTTGGGTCCTGGTATTTGGTCCGAACATTCTGGAGGTTTTTGGAGGATGAGGCTCCTTAAATATCTCCATCCTCAATGATGGGGGAGCCTAGCACATCAGTGCAAAAGGTAAGGCTGAAGCATTTGCAACAATCTTCAGCCAGAAGTGCCGAGTTGATGATCCGTCTCTGCCTCCTCCGGATGTCCCCAGCATCACAGATGCCAGTCTTCAGCCAATTCGATTCGCTCCACATGATATCAAAGAAACGGCTGAAGATACTGGATACTGCAATGGCTATGGCCTCCAACAGTATTCCTGTCTTGACAAGGTGAATGTGGAAAGGATGCTTCCTGTTGTGGGTGAGTCCAGAACTAGGGGCACTGTTTTAAAATTAGGGGTCGTCCTTATAGGACAAAGATGAGGAGAAACTTTTTCTCTGAGGGTTATGCAACTTTCAAACTCTCTGCCTCAGACAGCAGTGGAGATGGGGTCACTGAATATTTTTAAGGCAGAGGTAGATAGAAAATTGCCCAGGTTTGTCCTGTACACACAAAGCAGGACAAATCCAACCCAGCCAATTATTGCCCCATCAGTCTACTCTCGATCACCAGTAAAGTGATGGAAGAGTCATCAACAGTGCTATCAAGTGGCACTTACTTAGCAATAACCTGCTCACTGACAGTCAGTTTGAGTCCTGGCAGGGCCACTCAGCTCCTGACTTCATTACAGCCTTGGTTCAAGAATGGACAAAAGAGCTGGCTCCTGAGGTGAGGTGAGAGTGAGTGCTCTTGACATCAAAGCTGCATTTGACCAAGTGTGGCATCAAGGAGCCCTAGCAAAACTAGACTCAGTAGGAATCGGGGAAAACTCTTCATTGGTTGGAGTCATACCTAGCACAAAGGAAGATGGTTGCTGTTGTTGGAGGTCAAACATCCCAGTTCCAAGACATCGCAGCAGGAGTTCCTCAAAGTAGGGTCATAGAGTCATAAAGATCTACAGCACAGAAAAAGGCCCTTTGGCCCATCAAGTCTGCGCCAGTCAAATAAGTACCTAACTATTCTAATCCCATTTTCCAGCACTAGGCCCTTGGCCTTGTATGCCATGACATCGCAAGTACACATCCAAATACTTCTTAAATGTTATGAGGGTTTCTGCCTCTACCACCCTTTCAGGCAGTGAGTTCCAGATTCCCACCACCCTCTGAGTGAAAACATTCTTCCTCACATCTGGACCAGGTGAGTTATCCACTCTAAGCATAGCCAGCTTTTCCAGTACTTAATGTTGAAAGAGGCAGCTGTGGAGATAGTAGATGGATTCTATAGATTCTGGAACAGTTCCTGCAGATTTGAAGGTAGCAAATGTCACCCCACTATATAGGAAAGGAGAGAGAGAGGAAAGGGAACTACAGACCTGTTAGCCTTATATCAGTAGGAGGCAAAATGCTTGAATCTATTCTAAAGAATGTGAGAAATGGACACTTGGATAATTGGATGATTGGGCATAGTCAACATGAATTATGAATGGGGAATCATGTTTGAAGAGCCTGTTAGAGCTGTTTGAGGATGTTAGTAACAGAATTGATAAAGGGGAGTTGGTGGATATAATATACTTAGATTTTCAGAAGGCTTTTTAAAGACCTGTGCAGGAGGTTGGTTAGAAAAATTAAAATAAGTGGGTTAAGAGGTAATATACTGGCAAGAACTAAGGATTGGCTAACAAGCAGAAAACAGAGTCGGAATAAACGGGTCATTAAGCGTTGCCAGGCTGTGACTAGCGGGATACTGCAGGGATCAGTCCTCAGAGCCCTAGCTGTTCACAATATATATCAATGATTTGGATGTGTGGACCAAATGTAATATTTCCAAGTTCGTGGGTGACACAAAGCTAAGTGGGAATGTGTGTTGTGAGGAAGATGCAAAGCAGCTTCAAGGTGATTTGGACAGACTTTGAGTGGGCAAGAACGTGTCGGTGGAATATAATGTGGGAAAATGTGAAGTTATCTACTTTGGGAGGAGGAACAGATGTGCAGAGTGTTTCATAAATGGTAAGAGATTAGAATGTGTCAATGTACAAAGGGACCTGGGTGAACTTGTCAATATGGCACTGAAAGCTAACATGCAAGTGCAGCAAGCAATTAGGAATGCTAATTGTATATTAGCCTTTATCGCAAGAGGATTTCATATCGGAATAACAAAGTCTTGCTTCAGTTGGATTGTGAAGGGACTAAGACCTCACCCTGTATATATATTTTATAAAAATATAGATATCCTTATGGCTATTTCTAAAATTTTAAAAGCTAGTCAAAGACCTTTTTAAAATGGCTGAATCTGTGCCTGTCTGTGATCCTCGAACAAAAGGAGCCACTTGGCAATATCGAAGAAACTTGCACCTCGTTATTCTTGAAGAGACACGAACGTGACGCCCTGTGTGCTGTACAGACGAAATTCAAAGAGAGCTATAAAAAGGCCATCAGCATTTCATAACCCAGGCTGGCCAACGGGAATCTACCCAGCTGCTTGGACAAAGGGTAACCGTTCTTAATCGTTGCGACATTTAACCATCTCAGGGACCCAGACGAGGGATACAATCCCTTGTCAAAGGTGATATGGAGAGGTGGGAATTAAATGACGTGGACCTCTAGATTATGGGACCAGCTATATTGCCTTGCTGTACTGCAAACTCAGTCTGCCATTTTACCATCTAACTAGCAGCAGCACAGAAAAGGAGCTCTGCCCATATTGAATACCTGGCCCCATAATGCTGTTTCTACTGGAATTCTGTACCATTGCCCACAAGACTTGATTCATCGCTGCATGTCTATCTCACCGTGTGAAGTGAACACCACCAGAAGTGTGAATTATATAGCATCGGTTTTCAACCTGCCGACATCCGTGAGGAATACTTCATTGGACTTGGATTCTGGACTCTGGACCCACGTGAAACAATATTTCTTTTCTCTGTGGCCTCTGCATTATAAATCTTTTCTCTGTCCCCCTTTTACTTTATGAAAGCAAAGGAGGCAATGTTTTTAACCTCCCAAGGTTTGAGTGTGCAATTGAACTAACCCTTTGAGTTTGCTGTGGGGTTATCAATAGGGAATTGGATCACATCTAAACTGAGGGTTGGGAAATGCACCACCTCTTTAAAGGGGGATGCCAATCAAAATCACCTTTCTGTTTATGCTGCAGAAGGATTTGGACAGGTTAGGAGAATGGGCAAAGCAGTGGCAGATGGAATACAACGTGGGGAAGTGTGAGGTCATGCACTTTGGTAGGAAGAATAGAGGCATAGACTATTTTCTAAAAGGGGAGAGAATTCAGAAATCTGGAGTGCAAAGGGACTTGGGAGTCTTAGTCCAGGATTCTCTTAAGGTTAACTTGCAGATAATTAGGAAGGCAAATGCAATATTGGCATTTATTTCGAGAGGACTAGAATATAAAAGCAGGGGTGTGCTACTGAGGCTTTATAAGGCTCTGGTCAGACCACATTTAGAATATTGTGAGCGATTTTGGGCCCCGTACATCAGGAAGGATGTTCTAGCCCTGGAGAGGGTCCAGAGGAGTTTCACAAGAACGATCCCAGGAATGAAAGGCTTAACAAATGAGTAACGTTTGAGGACTCTGTGTCTATACTCAATGGGGTTTAGTAGGACGAGGGGGGATTTGATTGAAACTTACAGAATACTGAAAGGCCTGGATAGAATGGACTTGGGGAAGATGTTTCCATTAGTAGGAGAGACTAGGACCCGAGGGCACAGTCTCAGAGTAAAGGGAAGACCTTTTAGAACAGCGATGAGGAGAAACTTCTTTAGCCAAAGAGTGGTGAATCTATGGAATTCATTGCCACAGAAGGCTGTGGAGGCCAGGTCATTGAGTGTATTTAAAACCGAGATAGATAGGTTCTTGATTGGTAAGGGGATCAAAGGTTACGGGGCGAAGGTGGGAGAATGGGGTTGAGAAACTTATCACCATGTTTGAATGACGGAGCAGACTCGATGGGCCAAATGGCCTAATTTCGGCTCCTGTCTTATGGTCTCATCCAGGCAAGTGGAGAGTATTCCATCACACTCTTGATTTGTGCCTTTTAAATGGTGGGCAGGCTTTGGGGAGTCTGGAGCTGAGGGACTTGTCGCAGGATTCCTAGCCTCTGATCTGCTCTTATAGCCACAGTATTAATATGGCTGGTCCAGTTCAGTTTCTGGTCAATGGTAACCCTCGGGATATTGATGTTGATGGTAATGCCAGTGAATGTTAGGGGGAAATGGTTAGATTCTCTCTTGTTGGTAAAATTAGGGAAAATCCCAAGATTTTCTATAAGTATATCAATGGGAAGAGGATAACCAGATAAAGAGTAGGGCCCATAAGGGATCAAGGGGGCAATCTATGGGTGGACCCAGAGGACATCGCTAGAGTGTTGAATGAATACTTCACGTCCGTCTTCACCCAAGAGAATGAGGATGAAGGTATTGAACTCAGGGAGAGAGACTGCGAGGTTCTTAAGCAAATTGATGTAGGGAGTGGTAAGGTATTGGAGGTGCTGGCAGGCTTAAAAGTGGACAAATCTCCAGGTCTGGATGATTTGTGTCCCAGACTGCTGAGGGAGGAAATAGCAGGGGCACTGACCCAAATTTTTGATTCCTCTCTGGCCATGGGGGAGGTGCCAGAGGACTGGAGAACAGCTAATATGGTTCTGCTATTTTAGAAGGGTTGTAGAGATAAGCCAGGGAACTACAGACCAGTGAGTCTCACGTCAGTGGTAGGGAAACTATTGGAGCAATTTCTGAAGGAGAATATCTTATTTCCACTTGGAGAGGCAAGGTTTGATCAAGGATAGTCAGCATGGCTTTGTCAGATGGAGGTAATGCCTAACAAATTTGATTGAATTTTTTGAGGAGGTGACCAGGTGTGTAGATGAGGGTAGTGCAGTTGAAGCAGTTTAGATGGATTTCAGCAAAGCCTTTGACAAGGTCCCACATGGGAGGCTTATAAATGCACATGGGATACAGGATCATTTGATAAGGTGGATTCAAAATTGGCTTAGTTGTAGGAGGCAGAGGGTGATGACAGAAGGATTCTATAGTGACTGGAAGCCAGTGTCCAGTGGTGTACCGCAGGGATCTGTGCTGGGTCCCTTATTATTTGTCATTTATATAAATGAAATAGATGACTATGTTGGGGGGTAGGATTAGTAAGTTTGCAGATGACACAAAGACTGGCTGGGTGGTTAATAGTGAGGTTGAGTGTTTTGGGCTACAGGAAGATATAGACGGGATGGTCAAATGGGCAGGTAAGTGGCAGATGTAATTCAACCCTGGAAAGTGTGAGGTGATACACTTTGGAAGGAGTATTTGACAAGGAAGTATTCAATGAATGGCATGGCACTAGGAAGTTCTGAAGAATAAAGGGTCCTTGGCATGTGTGTCCATAGATCTCTGAAGGCGGAGGGGCATGTTAGTGGGGTGGTGAAAAAGGCATATGGGACACCTGCCTTTATCAATCGAGGCATAGATTACCATAAGACCATAAGATCCAACTGAGGGCGCTGGTGAAAAGTGACTGAAGCATTCTGGGAGAAGTCAGCGGAGTCACCAGGAGGGAATCGAGGAGAAGGAAGAGCTCGGATCTTGAAGGCAGGTCAGTTGAAAAAGAGTGCGGAGATTGAAAATAAAAGGAGGGGAAGCTGAAGAGGAGCGGCCAGCCCGTGAGCGGCCAGCCCGTGAGCGGCCAGCCCATGAGCTGCCCAGTGAAGGAGTGGAGGTTTGAGGCTTTCGCTCGAGAGGCTTCGGTGAGCCGAGGCTGAGGACGAGCTTGCTCCCAGTGGGGTAGGGCCAGGTAAAGTCTTTTAATTACATTAGGAGTAGGTAATGGAGGCAGCAGTTGGGGCAGTCAAGTGCTCCGAATGCATCATGTGGGAAGTCATGGACAGCACAATTGTCCCTGATGACTACACCTGCAAAAGATGCATCCAGCTGCAGCTCCTGAGAAGCCGAGTTAGGGAACTGGAGCTGGAGCTGGATGAACTTCGGATCATATGGGAAGCAGAGGCAATAATAGACAGGAGTTTCAGGGAGACAGTCACCCCTAAAAGTCAGGAAGCAAGCAGCTGGGTGAATGTCAGGAGAGGGAAGGGGAATAGACAGAAAGAGCAGAGCACCCCTGTGGCCGTTCCCATCAACAATAGGTATACCGTTTTGGATACTGTTGGTGGAGACGACCTACCAGGGACAAGTTGTAGTGGTTGCATCTCTGCACCGAGACTGGACCCTCAGCTCAGAAAGGAGGGAGGGAAAAGAGGAGAGCAGTAGTGATAGGGGATTCGATAGTTAGGGGGACAGATAAGAGGTTCTGTGGGAGAGATCGAGAATCCCGGATGGTCTGTTGCCTCCCTGGTGCCAGGGTCCGCGATATCTCGGATCGAGTTCTCAGTATTCTCAGGAGGGAGGGTGAGCAGCCAGATGTCGTGGTCCATGTAGGGACCAATGACGTGGATAGGAAGGAGGAGGAGGTCCTGCAAAGAGAGTTTAGGGAGTTAGGTGCTAAGTTGAAGGACAGGACCTCCAGGGTTATGATCTCAGGGGTGCTACCCGTGCCATGCGCTAGTGAGGCTAGAAATAGGAGGATAATGCAGCTAAATATGTGGCTAAGGAGATGGTGCATGAGGGAGGGCTTCCTGTTTCTTGACAATTGGGCTCTGTTCCAGGGAAGGTGGGACCTGTTCCGACGGGATGGTTTGCACCTGAACTGGAGGGGGACTAACATCCTTGTGGGTAGGTTTGCTGGTGCTGCTCCGCGGGGTTTAAACTAGATTTGCAGGGGGAGGGGAACCAGAGTGTTAGAGCAGGTAGTGAGGTGGGGGAGGATAAAGGTTAAGTGAGGAATGCATGTATAGACAGAAATCAAGGGTCCGTACGTGATAGAAATGTTCTCAGGTGCATCTATTTCAATGCAAGGAGTATTGTCAGAAAGGCAGATGAGCTCAGGGCGTGGATTGGCACGTGGGAATACGACATTATTGCTATCAGTGAGACTTGGTTGCAGGTGGGGCAGGATTGGGAGCTCAATGTTCCAGGGTTCCGTTGTTTCAGACGTGATAGAGGGGAAGGGATGAAAGGGGGAGGAGTGGCATTACTAGTCAGGGAAAATATCACAGCTGTGCGTAAGCAGGACAGCCTGGAGGGCTCGTCTACAGAGGCCATATGGGTGGAGCTGAGGAACAGGAAAGGTGTGACCACACTAATAGGGTTGTATTATAGACCGCCCAATAGTCAGAGAGAATTGGAGGAGCAAATCTGTAGAGAGATAGCAGACCGATGTAAGAAACAGAAAGTTGTGATAGTAGGAGATTTTAACTTTCCACATATTGACTGGGACTCCCGTACTGTAAAAGGGCTGGATGGCTTGGAGTTTGTCAAATGTGTTCAGGAAAGTTTCCTAAATCAATATATAGAGGTACCAACGAGAGAGGATGCAATACTTGATCTTCTATTAGGGAACCAGACAGATCAGGTGACAGAAGTATGTGTAGGCGAACATTTTGAGTCCAGTGACCACACTGTCATTAGTTTTAAGCTAATTATGGATAAGGATAGGTCTGGTCCTCGAGTTGAGATTCTAAATTGGAGAAAGGCCAATTTTGTGGAAATGAGAAAGGATCTAGGAAGAGTGGATTGGGATAAGTTGTTTTCTGGCAAGGATGTGTTCAGTAAGTGGAAGGCATTCAAAGGCGAAATTTTGAGAGTGCAGAGTTTGCATGTTCCTGTCAGGATTAAAGGCAAAGTTAACAGGCATAAGGAACCTTGGTTTTCAAGGGATATTGGCGATCTGGTTAAGAAGAAGAGAGAAGTGTATAGCAGGTATAGGCAACAAGAAGCAAATGAGGTACTTGTAGAGTATAGAAAATGTAAGAAAATACTAAAAAAGGAAATCAGGAAGGCAAAAAGAAGACATGAGGTTGCTTTGGCAGATAATGTGAAGGTAAACTCGAAGGGTTTCTACAAGTATATTAAGAGTAAAAGGATAGTAAGGGACACAATTGGTCCCCTTGAAGATCAGAGTGGTCGTCTATGTGTGGAGCCTCACGAGATGGGGGAGATCTTAAACAGTTTTTTTGCATCAGTATTTACTCAGGAAACTGGCATATAAGCAGTAGTGTCATGGAACATATAGAGATTAAAGAAGAGGAGGTGCTTGCTGCCTTTCAGCGAATAAAGATAG
This sequence comes from Carcharodon carcharias, assembly GCF_017639515.1. Taxonomy (NCBI): domain Eukaryota; kingdom Metazoa; phylum Chordata; class Chondrichthyes; order Lamniformes; family Lamnidae; genus Carcharodon; species Carcharodon carcharias. The sequence goes on from NC_054472.1 coordinate 176,075,714, forward strand.
ATAAATCCCCCGGGCCTGACATGATATTCCCTCGAACCTTGAGGGAGACTAGTGTAGAAATTGCAGGGGCCCTGGCAGAAATATTTAAAATGTCCTTAGCCACGGGTGAGGTGCCAGAGGATTGGAGGGTAGCTCATGTTGTTCTGTTGTTTTAAAAAAGGCTCCAAAAGTAAACCAGGTAATTACAGGCCAGTGAGCCTAACGTCAGTAGTAGGTAAATTTTGGGAAGGTGTTCTGAGAGATCGGATATACAATTATTTGCACAGCCAAGGGCTGATTAAGGATAGTCAGCATGGCTTTGTGCGTGATAGGTTGTGTTTAACGAACCTTGTAGAGTTTTTTGAGGAGAAAGTAGATGAAGGAAAAGCTGTGGATGTCTACATGGACTTTAGTAAGGCCTTTGACAAGGTCCCACATGGGAGGTTGGTTCAGAAGGTTCAGACACTTGGTATCCATGGAGAGATTGTAAACTGGATTCGAAATTGGCTGTGTGGGAGAAGACAGAGAGTGGTAGTGGATGATTGCTTCTCAGACTGGAGGCCTGTGACTAGTGGTGTGCCTCAGGATTGTGCTGGGTCCATTGTTGTTTGTCTGTATCAATGATCTGGATGATAATGTGGTGAATTGGATCAGCAAGTTTGCTGATGACACTAAGATTGGAGGTGTTGTGGACAGCGAGGAAGGCTTTCAAAGCTTGCAGAGAGATCTGGACCAACTGGAAAAATGGACCAGAAAATGGTAGATGGAATTTAATGCGGAAAAATTTGAGGTGTTACATTTTGGAAGGTCAAACCAAGTTAGGACATACACAGTAAATGGTAGGGCACTGAGGAGTGTGGAGGAACAAAGGGATCTGGGAGTTCAGATACATAGTTCCCTGAAAGTGGCGTTACAGGTAGACAAGGTTGTAAAGAAAGCTTTTGGCATACTGGCCTTCATAAATCAAAGTATTGAGTATAGGAGTTGGGATGTTATGGTGAGGTTGTATAAGACATTGATGAGGCCAACTTTGGAATATTGTGTGCGTAGAAGAATGAGGGGAGATATGATAAAAGTTTACAAAATTTAGACAGAGTAAATGCGAGTAGGCTCTTTCCACTTAGATTAGGAGAAATAAACACGAGAGGACATGGCTTTAGGGTGAAAGGGGAAAGGTTTAGGGGGAACATTAGGGGGAACTTCTTCACTCAGAGAGTGGTGAGAGTGTGGAACGAGCTACCATCTGACATGGTAAATGCGGGATCTATCTCAGTAGGGAGTTGTATAGAACCTTGGTGAGGCCACAGCTGGAATACTGTGTGCAGTTCTGGTCGCCACATTATAGGAAGGATGAGATTGCACTGGAGGGGGTGCAGAAGAGATTCACCAGGATGTTGCCCAGGATGAAACATTTAAGTTATGAAGAGAGGTTGGATAGACTTGGGTTGTTTTTGTTGGAGCAGAGAAGACTGAGGGGCGACCTGATCGAGGTGTACAAGATTATGAGGGGCATAGACAGGGTGGATAGGGAGCAGCTGTTCCCCTTAGTTGAAGGGTCAGTCACAAGGGAGCATAAGTTCAAGGTGAGGGGCAGGAGGGTTAGGGGGGATGTGAGAAAAAACCTTTTTACCCAGAGGGTGGTGACAGTCTGGAATGCACTGCCTGGGAGGGTGGTGGAGGCGGGTTGCCTCACATCCTTTTAAAAAGTACCTGGATGAGCACTTGGCATGTCATAACATTCAAGGCAATGGGCCAAGTGCTGGTAAATGAATTGGGTAGGTAGGTCAGGTGTTTCTCACGTGTCGGTGCAGACTCAATGGTCCCCTTCTGCACTATGATTCTGTGAGATGGCCATTGCCTGGCACTAGTGTGGCATGAATGTTATTTGCCACTTCCCAGCTCAAGCCTGGATATTGTTCAGGTCTTGTTGCATTTGGACATGGATTCCTCCAGTACCTGAGGAGTCATGAATGGTGCTGAACATTGTGCAATCATCAGCAAACATCCCACTTCTGACCTCTATGTTGGAAGGAAGGTCATTGATTAAGCAGCTGAAGATGGTTGGGCGTACCCTGAGGAACTCCTGTAGTGACGTTCTGGAGCTGAGATGACTGACCTCCAACAAACCACAACCATCTTCCTTTGTGCTAGGTATGACTCCAACCAGTGGAGTGTTTACCCACTGATTCCCATTGACTCCAGTTTTGTTAGGGCTCCTTGATGCCACACTCAGTCAAATGCAACCTTGATGTCAAGGACAGTCACTCTCACCTCACCTCGGGAGTTCAGCTCTTTTGTCCATGTTTGAACCAAGGCTGTAATGAGGTCAGGAGCTGAGTGGCCCTGGCAGAACCCAAACTGGGTGTCAGTGAGCAGGTTATTGCTAAGCAAGTGCTGCTTGATAGCACTGTTGATGACTGCTTCCATTACTTTACTGATGATCGAGAGTAGCCTGATGGAGCGGTAATTGGCTGGGTTGAATTTGCCCTGCTTTTTGTGTACAGGACATACCTGGGCAATTTTCCACATAGTGTCATAGAGTTTACAGCATGGAAAGAGGCCCTTTGGCCCATCGTGTCCATGCCGGTCATCAAGTCCTGATCTACTCTAATCCCATTTTCCAGCACTTGGCCAGTATGGCGTTTCAAATATTCATCTAAATACTACTAAAATGTTGTGAGGGTTCCTGCATAGCAGGGTGGATGGCAGTGTTGTAGTTGTACGGGATAAGTTTGGCTAGGGGTGCGGCAAGTTGTGGAGCACAAGTCTTCAGTACTATTGCCGGAATATTGTCAGGGCCCATAGCCTTTGCAGTATCCAGTGCCTTCAGCCGTTTCTTGATATTACGTGAAGTGAGTTGAATTGGCTGAAGACTGGCATCTCTGATGCTGGGAACCTCCGGAGGAGGCCTAGATGGATCATCCACTCAGCACTTCTGGCTGAAGATTGTAGCAATGCTTCAGACTTACCTTTTGCGCTGATGTGCTGGGTTCCCCCTTCATTGTGGATGAGGACATGTGTGGATCCTCCTCCTCCAGTGAATTGTTTAATTGTCCACCACCATTCACGACTGCATGTGGCAGGACTGCAGAGCTTAGATCTGATCCATTGTTTGTGGGATTGCTTAGCTCTGTCTATATCTTGCTGCTTATGCTGTTTGGCACACAAGCAGTCCTGTGTAATAGCTTCACTAGATTGACACCTCTCTTTTAGGTGTGCCTGGTACTATTCCTGGCATGCCCTCCTGCACTCTTGATTAAACCAGGGTTGATCCCCTGGCTTGATGGAAACTCTTGAGTGGGGAATATGCAGGGCCATGAGGTTACAGATTGTGCTTGAGTACAATTCTGCTGCTGCTGATGGCCCACAGCACCTCTTGGATGCTCAGTCTTGAGTTGCTAGATCTGTTTGAAATCTATCCCATTTACCACCATCCCATGGTGGTAGTGCCATACAATGTGATGGAGGGTCCTCCGTATGAAGATAGGATTTCGTCTCCACAATGACTGTGCGTTGGTCACTCCTACCAATACTGTCATGGGCATATTGGTGAGGGTGAAGTCAAGTATGTTTTTTCCTCGTTGGTTCCCTCCACCAGCCGCAGACCCAGTCTAGCAGTTATGTCCTTTAGGGCTCAGTCAGTAGTGGTGCCACCGAACCACTCTTGGTGATGGACATTGAAGTCCCCCACCCAGGGAACAGTCTACGCCCTTGCCACCCTCAGTGCTTCCTCCAAGTGGTGAATGGAGGAGCACTGATTCATCAGCTGAGGGAGGGGGGTACATGGTAATCAGCAGGAGGTTTCCTTGCCCATGTTTGATGTATGGGACTTCATGGGGTCCAGAGTCAATGTTGGGGACTCCTAGAACAACTCCCTCACGACTGTATACCTGCTCATAGAACAGGACATACAGGGACAGGGATGGTGGTGTCTGGGGCATTATCTATAAGATACGATTCCTGACTATGTCTATGTTAGGCTGGTGCTTGACTAGTCTGTGAGAGTGCTCCCAAATTTGACACTAGCCCCCGAAGTTAGTAAGGAGGACTTTGTTGTTGTCATTTTTGGTGCCTAGGTCGATGCTGGGTGGTCCGTCCAGTTTCATTCCTTTTTTGAGACTTTGTAGCAATTTGATACAATTGAGTGGCTTGCTAGGCCATTTCAGAGGGCACATGCTCCTTGCCTAAAGGACATTAGTGGGTCATCATTAAACTTCTAATTCCAGATTTTTATTAAGTTCAAATTCCACCATCTGCTGTGGCAGGATTCGAATCTGGGTCCCCAGAGCATTACCCTGGGTCCCCGGATTACTAGTCCAACAACAATACCACTACGCCTAATGTTAAAACAGCAACTTTCTATATTGGCTTAGAAGGGAATAAGGTTTAAATTAAATAAGCGGCAGAGTTTGTCTGTATAATTAATCCTAATAAGATCGTCTCCCCATCTTATACTTTGCAAGATTTTTGCCCACTGACTCAACTTGTCTGTAAACTCTTTGTCTTCTTCACAACGCACTTTCCCACCTATTTTGGTATCGTCTGCAAACCAATATATATCTCCATTTGGAGTTGTGAGTGCCTTAACTTCTTCCAGTGAGCCATCTTATTCAGCTCCTGAGTTTATCCTCTGTTTAAGTAACACTTTGCTTTCTTCCTGGCAAAGTGAACAACTTAACATTTTCCCATATAATACTCCATTTGCCAGATTTTTGCCCACTCACTTTACTTATCTATATCCGTCTGCAATCTCATGTCTTCTAAACATACTTTCCTATCTTTGTGTTGCCTGCAAATTTAGCTACTATGCCTTCGTTCCCCTCATCTAAATCATTGATATAAACTGTAAAAAGCTGAGGCCCCCAGCACAGACCCCTGTGGGAGTCCACTCGTCACATCCTTCCAATCAGACAAAGACCCATTTATGCGTAGTCTGTTTTCTGCCAACCAGCCAATCTTCTGTCCCGACTAATATGTCACCCCCTGCACTATGAGCTTTTATTTTCCGCAGTTGACAATATTCTATTTGCGTGCGGAGTTTAAAATTTTTAGGGAAGACTCATAATTCAGTAGATGATCTAATGTTCTGGCTACAGCATCCTGATGCTGGAATTGAATGCGCTTGAACTATTTGCTTAACTGAAATGTTTTACTTCCTCAGAGTGATCAGAACACCATTACACAGGCACAATGGAAGATCCCGAGTTCTTGGAGATTATTGTTTGGCAGTGGCATTCCACCAGCTCTCTTCTAATTCAGCAGATCCAAACTGTAAGCTGACCTTAAATAGGTTGAAGACGTGTTTACACTCAGATGGCTTGTTGGTGAATCATTGACATAATGGCAATATGCTTTAAAAAAAAACTGCAGTAACCTGAAGATCTAAATTAGGTCCTGTATCTATACATTTGCTGTTGAAACCATCATAAAATATTCAATTCTAGATATGTGAACAGCTAATCGTAAGAAGGCTTGAATAGAATTGACTTGTAAAATTGTTAGTGATGGTGTGTTTAAAATGAGCAGGTGATGTATTTTAAATGCTGTTAGTTTGCAAATTTAGCTATTATGACTTTGCTGCCCTCATCTAAGTTATTAATGTAAATTGGAAAAAGTTGAGGCCCCAGCAGGAGTCCACTCGTCACATTTTGCCAATCAAAGACCCATTTATGTATACTGTTTTCAGCCAGCCAACCAATCTTCTTTCCAGGCTAATATGTTACCTCTTACACTATGAACTTTTATTTTCCGCAATTATGCTGGGAAGCAGTCGTACACCCTTAAATAAGGAGACCAAAACTGCACACAGTATTTGAGATGTGGTTTCACCAATGCCTTGTAAAAATGAAGCATAACATCCTTATTTTTACATTCAATTCCTCTTATAATAAAGGATAGCATTGCATTAGCCTTCTTGATTGCATGCTGTACCTGCATACTAACTTTTTGTGACGCAAGCACAAGAACATCTGGATCCCTCTGCACCTCGGAATTTTGCAGTAGTTCTCCGTTTAAGTAACACCTTGCTTTTTAATTCTTCCTGTCAAAGTGAACAACTTTACATTTTCCCAAATTATACTGCATCTGCCAGATTTTTGCCCACTCACTCAATTTACCTCTATCAGTCTGCAAACTCCTTCTGTCGTCTTCACAATGTACTTTCCTACTTATCTTGGTATCATCTGCAAATTTAGCTACTATGCCTTCGCTCCCCTCATCTAAGTCATTGTAATGATTGAAACATGAACAACTTTTGATAGAGTGGATATAGAGAGAATGTTTCCTCTTGTGGGGAAGAGCAAAACTAGAGGCCATTAATATAAAATAGTCACGAAGAGATCCAATGGGGAATTCAGAAGCACCTGTTTAACCAAAAGAGCAGTGAGAATATGGAACTTGATGCCACAGGGAATGGTTGCACAAATAGTATGCATTTAAAGAGAAGCTAGACAAGCACGAGGGAGAAGGGAGGGATTTAGATGAAATATGGGAGGCGGCTCAAGTGGCACATAGACATCTTATGGACTGAATGGCCTGTTTCTTTGCCTATATTTTGCACGAGAACCTTCATTGTCAAAAGTTATGCTGGGAAGCAGTTGTACTTTAATGTTTATTTTAATGTACTTTAAGTCTCAATTAAACCAGAGACAAGATTTGAGAATATTGTTACTTTGTAAAATAAATAAATAAAACACTTTCTTTACTCTTAGCATCTTGCTTTTTATGTTTGTAAATTGCTGTTTATAACTTTCCCAAGATTTCAGCACAACCCATTGAGACAGTTAATGAGGGTTCAAATAGCTAAGGGTGAAGTAGAGCTCAACCTAGGAATCTTGGCATGGTTCAACCAAGTCAGAGAATGTCATGATCAAACTGTCCTGTGCACCATCTACTTCTGCTCAGAGAGTGGAGATACCCCCTGTTGGTAGAAGTCTCTTCAAAAAGCCCACCTGTGACCTATTTCTAACTTCACAAGGCTCTTGGAAGTAGGATACCCCTCTCTAGAAACTGGTTAGGCATTTGGAAGGGAGTTGTATAATTCTAAATTATTGCTGGAAAAAAAGAGAAATGCTGTTGAAGCTTTTCATCTTGAACTCATCAGGACAGAGGCATGAATACCAATTGTAAAAGGAACAACAATTTATACTGAAATAGAAACAGAAAATGCTGGAAAAATTCAGCAAGTCTGACATCTGTGGAGAGAGAAACAGAGTTAACGTTTCAAGTCTATATGACCTTAAGAGCAGCATATATAATATATATATACTGCATGAGTATGCTGATTGGTTGGCAAGTGGCTACAGAGAATGCGCTGGTGAACAGTTAACTGCTAAGCTTTTGTTTAAATTCAAACCAGGTTGACTCTAGTCAAGGCATTCCCTGGGGAATGGACCAGGGAATGGTTGTTCCCCAAGCTTTTGCTTAGTTGAAAAGGCACAGTGTGGATTTGTTCCTGTCTACAAAGGACAGGGCCGTGTGTGTGAATATATTTAGCTTCTAGCGTATGTAAGTGAGCCACACTGTAAGCCCAGCTGACAATCTTCAGTTGGTTGTTAGTGTAATTCTTCACAACCAGGATTGTTTAACAAGTGTTGTCCAATTGCAGAATCACATCTAATGTTGGATACTGTTTTGAGTTTTGCAAGTAAGCACAGACGGTTATCAGACAGGAAAGAGTAGAAATAAATGGGTCTTTTTTGGAATGGCAGGGGATGATTAATATGATACCAAAAGGATCAGTGCTTGGGCCCCAGCTATTCACAATATATATTAATGAGGGAACCAAATGTAGTATTTCCAAGTTTGCTGATGACACAGAACTAGGTGGGAATGTAAGTGGTGAGGGGGATGTTAAGAGGCTTCAAGGTGGTATTTAGACAAGTTGAGCGAATGGGCAAATACATGGCAGATGCTGTAAAACGTGGATAAGTGTGAAGTTACCTGCTTTGGTAGGAAAAACAATGGCGAAGTATTATTTAAATGGTGATAGATTGGGAAATGTTGATGTACAAAGGGACCTGGGTGTCCTTTGTACACCAATCACTGAAAGCAAGCATGCAGGTGTAGCAGGCAATTAAGAAGGCAAATGGTATGTTGGCCTTCATTGCAAGGGGATTTGACTATAGGAGCAAAGATGTCTTACTGCAGCTATACAGGGCCTTGGTGAGACCACACCTGGAGTATTGTGTGCAGTTTTGGTCTCCTTACCAAAGAAAGATATACTTACCATTGAGGGAGTTCAGCGAAGGTTCACCAGACTGATTCCTGGGATAGCAGGATTGTCATATGAGGAGAGATTGGGCCAACTGGGCCTGTATTCATTGGAGTTTGAAAGAATGAGGGGGGATCTCACTGAAACATATAAAATTCTGACAGGGGTGGACAGACTGGATACAGGGATGATGTTTCCTCTGGCTGGGGTATCTAGAACAAGGGGTCACAATCTCAGGATATGGGGTAGGCCATTTAGGACTGAGTTGAGGAGAAATGTCTTCACTGAGAATGTGGTGACTTGTGGAATTCTCTGCCCCAGAGGGCTGTGGAAGCCAAGTCATTTAATATATTTAAGAAGGAAATAGATTTCTAGACTCAAGGCATCAAGGGATATAGGGAGGGGGGAGGGGTGCAGCTCGTTCAGTGGGCTAGACTACTAGCATGTGGTTCAGATTAACACCAATAGCAAGGAATTCAATCCCTGTTCTGGCTGAGGTAGACTCGGGGCCTGCTGCTTCATCCTACCTGTAGTTTTAAAAAAAAATCATGTCAGTTTGTCGTGGTTAGGTGAATAATCACCAAAAAATACCCAATTAAAAAAAAATACCCAATTTGACATCAAACTGCTTGTCTCATTCTTTGAGTCTCTCAGCTTCTCAGAGACCTAGGTTTGAATTCAACCCAGAGTTACAGAATGAACAGATCCACAACTAAATTGACCAATTGGATGCAGTACTTCAACACTAGATATAACTGTTGGTGATCTTAACAAAAATCAAATTGGACAGAGGGCTTTTGTGGAAGTTGAAGGCAGTTTGGAGTAGAGAAACTTTACCTAGCATTTTACCTTACCTGGGAAAGGTCAAAACATAAGTTACTACTCACACTTTTAGTAAAAGAAAGCGGTTTGAAGAAAACAATGTTGCCCAACAAATATTTACATTTGGAATAGCTGCCCTTATCATACATTGTTTTTACAACTAAATCAAATCCAGATTGGACTGGTTGGGCTGAATGACCTGTTTCTGTACTGTGTATTGTGAGAATGGGTTTTTAAAAAATTTTTTTGGGGAAATATTGTGTTATCTTGTGAAAAAGACTGTGTGTAAATGATTTAATTAAGCTGGGGAAGGGTTACTAGAAGATGGGTTGTCTGGGAGATTTAAGACATGAAAGAATAGCAGCATTAGGTTTGTGCATTTGTAATAGGATATTATGAGGGGTTTAAGGTACAAGTAAATAGGTTGAATCTAAAATTTGCATTTTTAGATAAGTTGAGTGTTTGAATATCAAAGGGAACCTGAGACAAAATAGAAACATGAAAGATTTTATATTTGGAAGGATTTGAGTTTCAAAGAGGTGTGAGAACAATGGAACTTGAGATGAAAGGGGTGGGGAGAAAGGTATTTGAGAGTTACTGGGGAGGTTAGGGGTGGCTGTTGGCTGTGTGAGGAAGATCTCCTGGAAACAGCTCTAGACTGGGAGAAGATGCAGTTTGAATCAGCTATCTAGACAAGCCAGGGCAGTTTTGTTCTGAAGTCTTGAATTTTCATTGCAGAGTGGAAGAGAGTTTGAGGTTGTGTGGTATGCCTTTATTAAAGCTACAGCAGTTTGCCTTGGGCAATATTACTGGATTTTTATAGATAAAATGTTGCCTGGAAGGTGTTTACTTGTGGGTCTGACCAAGTAGGGAGTATTTTGGGGGAAATGTGTTGTAAGACTAATTTTAACTATAATTTATAATCTTGTGCGTTTAAGTTTTCTTCTTGTTAATAAAACTTTTGGGATTTTAAAAAGTAAAAGTGTTATTGGACAGTATATTTTCTAATTTTCAGAATAGAAAAAAAAGGGTATGGCCTATAATTTAAGTTTCCCACTGGGGTTTGGTTTACTCAGCAATTAACATCTGCTGTGGTCATAACAATATCCTATGTAATAGTAATCTGTTACAAAGTCCTCTTTAAACATACACAAATTAGAAACATTAATTTGCCTTTTCCTTCAACATCTTGTATTTACATAGTGCCTTTAATGTAATAAACTATCCCACAGCACTTCACGGGTATCTTATCAAACAAAATTTGACCTTGAGCCACATTATATTAGAACAGATTTAATGGAGGTTAATGTTCTTGATTAATTTTAAGCAACACAATTCATAAAATGAGGAAGCCAATGTTTCTTTCAGTATTTTTTAATGATTTTTGCTATGGTCTGACCACAGCTAATTACAAGCATAAAATATTTTTGACTACAACAGCACTTAGCAACATCTTCTGTAAAGTATTGCAAATACCAGACCTTAGGTCTATAAACTATTACATCACCATTGCTTAATTAATAGAGGCAAATACACAAGTTTCAATTTTTTTTGATAACATAATGGAAATAAGCAAATACTGTTAAAAAATCCATAAAAGCAAATTTTGCCATTATAGGTCACATCAATTTCTATTAATTGTACAAAATTACATTGTACAGTTAATATTTCTGCCAGCATTACCTTGTGATAACAGAACTCTAAACGCAAGGAACATTCAACTATTTCTGTACACAATAATTTGTTTTGGTAACAAAGTATGGTCGTATAATGGTTTGAAAGCTACATTGAAATGTTCTGTAGCTGACACACCAAAGCATGAATAAAGCCCAGCAAAACCTAACAACTAGAAAGCTGGCATCTGTGTTGTATATTCTGATCCATGCAGCATTGCTATGTAAAATAAAAAGTCCTCTATATGAAAATGTATTTGTCTACAAGGAACCATAATGATAACTATCAATTAAAAAATACTAACAGATCTGAGAGAACCAACTGTATTTGCAGTTCATTATTACACCAGGTAAGCTTATGATTTTATTCATGTTATCATTAATGGAATTGGCAAGGATTCTAGTGTAAATTATTATAAATTACTTAACTGTAGCAATAAAAATTCTTATATTTGAGGAGGTTTCATTAACTTTTACATCGTATGTGCTTCCACTACCATTTGCTTTAAATGTATGTGGCAGAGTTGTGAATTACTAAAATTTCTAACCGTGTCACTCCTTTGGATAGGTCAGTGTTCTTAAGGTCAGTTATGGGTCAGGAGGAGTCATAATTTATTCCCCCACCCGATCACTGAGATTGGCCAATTTTGTATGCCAAATCGTAGCCAAAACCAAATACAAATGATTCATTTAACTTTTAAATTCACAATTGTGATCACATTGCTATTTGAGCTAGAGTCAAGATGCCGGTGTAGCTCTGGAGGATATCATTGTGGCTGTGCTGTGCAGCTGTGAACCATTTGCTCTAGATTCTAACATGCCAGTGTTGGGGATGGTGGGAGGTTTGGGAGTGAAACCCACAGGCCTGATTCAGCAACTGAATCTCTCAGAATAAAGGCATTGTAGTATATAGTTTTCTTCAAAAGAAAAGTCAGAAAGCAGAGGACCTGATTAATAATGTTGAAGTTGCTTTCAGAATTTATCTAATTCCAATTATTTTTAATATTTTTTAAATAGTTTAGACAAGTTACTTTTTTCCTAAATGTGGTTTTATTATTTAAAATAATCTGCAGGCTCTTAATTTTTCCTAAGATACATGTTCAAAGAATTAAACTAATTTTAAAAAAGACTATGAAGGTAAGTCTGTCTTCCTTTAAACTAATACTGGTCCAAATGAGTGACAACTGAATGACAGACAAAAGAAATTGTGAATATTCTGTTGCATTTTTAACAGTGACTTAGCAAAATCTTCTTCACTGCAAAGTTCCATTTACAAGTGAGAATTCTGTTACATACAAACTGACCGACTACCTCCCCAACTGAAGAGGCAATAGTCAAGTTCAGTAATGTCAGCTTCTTTCTTCAGCATTACAGGATAATAATTTTTAGGAAAATAAAGTACATAGATTTTTTTCTTTATGTATTACTTTGCGAACTTTTGTTTACAAAAAGGACAAAGCACATGGTAGGCATTCATAAATTCTATGCCATTGTGTTAAAATTTATGTCATTTATACATTATCATACATTATTAACAATGTCTTTTTACTACCCATTGGGCAGGATATGTGCATAATATATTCAAGTTATATACAGCACCTTACAAATAAACATAAGAGACAGACAACAAAAGAAGCACCATATTTAAGTGAGGCACAACAAAGGTGGGAGCTCAAGAGTGCAAGGGGATTCCTATATCTGCTCAAACCTGAAAATGAGGCACCTTATCTGCTCACATACTAATAACATGCAAGCCTCTTCAAAAATATATATAGATCAGTTTCTACCACAGCTTACAGATCAAGCCAACATAGAAAGCATAAAGAGGCTTCTTCACACACCAAGTGTCTTATGATATATCACATGATTATTATAAGCTGACATACAAATTATTTAAAGCAATAGCAGCATTAGAAGCAGCAGTAGCAGCAACAGCAACACCACTGAACAAGTTAACTCTGGCAGTCTTCAGAAATCAAACACCTTATGATACAAAAAAAGGAACGCTTCAGAATCAAATAAATGGTGACTAAGATTTGTTTATCTTTCATTCAAGAGTCATACAGGATACTGAAATGCATGAAGAAAAGTTATTTATGAAAAAATTAGTCTTAAAAAAATAGCAAAAGTGCAATATTGCCTGGTGTTGAAAAAATACATCTGCAATAGCGAAGATGCATTAAGTGTTAAGGTATTTATTTTATTCTAGCATGTCTAAAAAGGTACATCTCATCTAAGTTCCTACCCCAGGCCATTCCTAACTTGAGGCTATACATAATGAGAAAAGGCTAAAGTAGGAGGCAAGATTCTAAAAGGATCCTTCATAGCCCTTGAGAAAACAGACCTAAAGCTAATCTAAACATTGTAAAATTTGTCTGTCAACTTCTCTTACTTAGCGTGTGATTGGTGAATTATAAATGTTCACATTAGTCTATGAAGAATGTGCTCTTTGAAGAAGATACATTATTAACCAACAGTATCTGGTATAAACATTAAAAAGGACAGAAAAGGGCAAGCTAGGAAACAGTGGACAAGTTGGCTGGATGGTTTGCTGTTCAGTTATCATGATTATCAAATTAATTATGCTCTTCTATTGATTGAAGAAACACTAACATTTAGGTTGTGTGTACTTCCCCTGTTTGTTAATTATAAAGGGAATTTTCTGATAAAAACGATAAGAGATTGGATATACCATGGCAACTATATGTCAAATGTATGTTTAGCCCATTGTGATTGTGTTCACTGCGCAACGTCTGTCATTAGTAGTGACATATTTGTGTTCACAAAGGCTTGTTTCAAAGCATGACACTGTATTGTGTGGGGAGAACTCTAAATCTTCACATTACAGCTCCTGCATGGGAGTAAAAGGAGGGTGTGGAGCTGGGAAAGGGAAGGTAAACATTTTACAATCATGTGATATGAACAAAACAATGTTTATTAGAGTGAAACTCCACTTAATTAAGAAAATAAACAAAGTAACTTTGCTACCTGTGAGTTACCATCTAAGATGGCTGCACCATATGGCTGAAAACATATATACTGACTGAACTTGTAAGTTGAGTTGTAAGTTATAATAAAGGAACAACATGACTTTTACAGTTTTTTGAATACTACCTACTAATTATTTCTGCCCATGCCCATTTTTATTAGCAACAATGAAACATGGAAAAAATACTGAAGTATTATTCAAACAGTGCTCATTTTTACCACTATGCAACTCAAGATTTATATTTTCCAACTCTGACTGCAATGACATCTATCAGATGTATCTGAAGCCATTAAGCAGTGAAATATATAAGCATTACTTATTGAATACATATTGCTTACTGCTAAACATTATATCTTGTGGCTCAGTTGCATGATTTTTTCAATTTTCAGAAAACGTTTTGATGTGAAAAGTTACATTGTATGTTTTCCACAGGCTGTAAAAGTGCACAAAGGCAAAAAAACAAGAGGTGAAAAATAATGCAGAAATTTGGTAAACCACAGCTGTTTTGCATTTTTAGCTACAACTGCTGAGGACTAAGGAAAATTGACAAAAAGTCAATATATTTTCAAGTATTCAGTTTACAGATCACTTCGAAAAGGTCGTTCGAAAATGTGAGGAATGAAACACAATTTAATGGTTTGTAATAAGGAATGCAGTCAGCACAGACTGTATTTGTCACTCCTGGGAAACTCTCAGTGCCTGTATGTGTGTCTCTGGCAATATTTCATTCTAATTTCTACAGGTAGACACAGAAACAATCAAATGAACAGACTGAAAACAGTATAGTCACAATTCACATGGAAAGACTTGCTTTTGTTGAAATATCTTGCACATGCTGAACTTCAGCTTCTGGTCAGAATGTGTTGGGTAAGTGTTTGAAAATGTCCAAAAGCAACAGGCAGTAAATAGCTACAACTTGTCTAGAAAAACTTTTCTAAGGTGCGAGCATTTTAAGAGAAAAAAAACTATAACAATAGATCTGTTTTTTCTCCCCGCAGACAGTACAATGAACTGAACATTTACTGCACATTTGCAAATGTTGAAATTGTTATGTGAGAGTACTCCAATGAAGATCTTATTGTGATACCTTCCACACTCCACTTTACATAACATCATTAAACTAATTTCATGAGACCAAGGTTAAGCATGTGCAAAAAGGCTGATATCTTTGAGTAGTCAAAATTATGCATTTATTCTAAATTGCAGACTTGGAGTAATTGAGCTTTAAACCACCTGCCATCTAGTAGACTTCAAGGTGGAAATTCCCATCATATTGATGTTCCTAATAGTTATTGCAATGACAGTTAACAGTTTGTGTCCCTGTATTTTCCATTTCCTGTGTAAATAGGCATTAGGCTGGAACCAGAAATCTTTCAAAAATAACCTCCATATGCTGAAAACACTAACTAGTCCCCTGCATCCTTAGAAATTCTACTCAGTTCCATGTGTGAAGACAACAGATAGTTTAAGTTTTCCCCTAAAGCAATTCCCCTTTTTTTCAAACAAGAAAATAGTGCAACATTTCAATTTTTCACAAACAAGTTAAATCATTGCATTTTTCTTCCACCTTTTTGTCTTGGCACTCAAAAGGAATTTCAATTTTTTGTTTGAAAATATCACAAAACTGGCCAAAAAATGTACAGTTATCATTAAACACCTTAAGCATCCATCTCGGGCAATTCAGTTACTACAAAATATCTACAAGCCAACAGCAGAAATTCTGTGTTAAGGATCTTTAAAATTAAATAATCCAGATAAAAAACTGTTTGCCAAAAGCTGCTAGTTTGCCAAAGTGGAAGTTATACTGTTAGAATCAACATATCATGCACTCCCTTAAAGAAAACTAACAACTTTTTGTTTGGTTTTACTAACTGTAGCAGTTCCCACTGAATAACATATTGTGCCACAGGAGTGCAGCCCAATGGTGCCACAACTGTTTCAGTTCATGCATCCACAGAGGCAGTCAAACAATTTTTCCTGTATTCAAGTCCTTCCCTCTGAATGGGACAATTGTACTGTCTTCACTATTCTGCTGAAAATGGTGTCCACTGCCCCCATGTGTTGAAGGATGCGTGCTGTGCTGGTGATGGAAAAAAGCTGACCCTGGGTAGTGACCCATGACCTCACTGTAAGTGGGTGGTGGTCCTTCCATCCTTCCATTACTGCTATAATTTGTTGCACTTATGCCTGAATTGCTGCTTGGTGGGCGTGGTCCTCCATTATACATAGAGACATCGATCAAGTCACTATCAAAGATGGTTCTATTAGGTGGAGCCCTGACAGATTCGCGATTGAGTTCCAATTGTTGTTCTGGATCTCGAAGTTGCAATGTGCACAACCCCTGATATGGAGGAGGTTCCTCTCCATCTGACAGTGAAATGGTGGGAGGAAGATCAATCTCATGTTGCATGTAGGGGTACGTGGGTTGAAAGCGGCTAAAGCGTTCCCTCTGCATGAACGATGGGGTTGTAAATCTGTCTCTTGATCTTGGAGTATACATCAACTGAAAGCAAAAAAAGAAACATTTTAGGATTGTATTTGGACTGAGATAATAAGTGATGATTTTTACATTATGTTTACTATTACATTAAGCATTTTTACAGATAACCTGAGGAATGCAGCTATCTAACAAATCTTTGATCTTTATAAGAATGAATATTAAGCCTACAAGTACTGGTGATCAAAGTATTTTTATAACCATTGGTTTGTGTGCGATAATGGAATTTAAATATGCAAAAGTGGCATGATAATTTGGGAGTCAAATTGACAATCTGATTTAGATTATTTTTAGGATTCTTAACCAAGTCTAGCTGGTACAAAGCTAGGTTCAAAAACTGCCAAGTCAGAGCAGAAAGAGAAAGGGAGTGCTTTCCTAACATCAAAAGCTAGCAAGCCGGGAGCAGCAGTGAGCAGAGTTATTTGAATCTGCCAGTTATTTAATGCATCAAATAGACCATAGTCTCAGATGTGTATCTGTAATATTACAGCACTGTAAATTAAAGATGGTCCTGCAGTAAATGCAACGGGCAACTATAAAAAGAAACTTTAAAGGTACGAGGATGAACTAAAATAAACCAACGGTTAAGCACTTCAAAAAAACACCAGCAGAGAAACAATGAATGCTTTTAAAACTGGACTGAATATATAAGGTAAATAGTTATCCATGAAGGGTGTCGCAGTGGTTAGCATTGCTCCCTCACAGCTCCTGGGACACCCTGGGTTCGATCCTGACCTCAGATGTCTGTCTGTGTGGAGTTTGCACATTCTCCCTGTGTCTGCGTGTGTTTACACTGAGTGCCCTGGTTTCCTCCCACCATCCAAAGACGTGCTGGTTAGGCAGATTGGCTACGGTAAATTTTCCCCCAATGTGTGTGTGAGTGTGTGCCCTGTGATGGACTGGCATCCCATCCTGGGTGTACCCTGCCTTGCACTCATTGCCTGTCGCGATAGGCTCGGACTTCTCATGATCCTGAATTGGATGAAGTGGTTCTGGAAAAGTGACTGCGTTATTAATCAAGCAGTTCCCCAAATTAATTTTTAAAAAGGAGCAATAGAGATGGGAAGAAAGAGGAAAAAGCAATCTAAGCGACCTCAACAGGAAAAAATTCAATGGAGAACATTGGGAGGTTTAGGCTAATCTGTAAAATATTGAAATAGATTTTGAGTTTTGAAAAGGCAAGGAGTTGAAACGTTTTTCCAACACCAGTATAATAAGGTGGCTATAGAGGAGGTTAAAATTCTAAAGGATGCATGTGATGATGAAATTGAAGTTTTGAAATATTTATTAAATAGGACACTATTCATTAAAGAAGATCTGAGCTTGTTTTCTTTACATCCAGTATACCATAGAAATTTGATAATGGTGTAGCATAGGTGCTTAATAAGAATCAACTAAACCCAGGTCCATTTAGCAATTGTAGCAGTACAGTATTGAATGATAACTGGGCAGAAAAGCCGTGTTTTGATTTACAACACAGCTTAGGTTTGCAAACGTGCAAAATGGCAGGAGACAATCATTCTTTGCACTTTGCACATGGGCACAGTGTCTTTTAAAATTCCCTGCCCTATCTAGTTTGAATCGTGGAACAAGCCCACTGATGATGATACATATTTTGTATGATTATATTTACACATCATTACTCGTCCATTTTCTGATGGTTTACACATTTCATACAATATAGGGAATTGTTTCATAGTATTCAAATACAACTTTTTATTATGAATCATTTAGCTGGAACATACCTCTGAAGCACCGTGACGAGAAACTGTGCTATCTGATGGGCACAGGTACCCTTCCTATTGAAAAGAAGCAAATCATTATATAAATAGTACATTACTGATTAACAGTTCACATAACCATGGTCAAAACAAAAGGGAGGTAAAACGTTTTGCACTCACAGTTTAACGTTTACTGGTTATACCGTGAATGGCAGCAATGAAGGCCAACTAGGCGTTTGCCTACCTAATTGTTTGCTGCATCTGTATGTTAGCTTTCAGTGACCCATGAACAAGGACACCCAGGTCCCTTTGGACATCAACATTTCCCAATCTCTCATCATTTAAATAATATTCTGTATTTCTATTTTTCCTAAGCAAGTGGATAACTTTACATTTTTCTACAGTATACTCCATCTGCCATGTCTTGCCCACTCACTAAATCCCCCTGAAGCTTCTTTGCATCCTCCTCACAGCTCACATTCCCACCTAATTTTGTGTCATCAGCAAACTCGGAAATATTACATTTGGTCTCCACATCCAAACCATTGATATAGATTGTGAACAGAGTGGCCCAAGCACTGATCCTTGTGGTCCCCCACTAGTCACAGCCTGCCAACCTGAGAATGGCCCGATTTTCCTACTCTGTGCTTTCTTTCCATTAATCAATTCTCAATCTATGTCAGTATATTACCCACAATATCCTGTGCTCTAATTTTGCTTACTTATCTCTTGTGTGGGACCTTACCAAAAGCCTTCTGAAAATCCAAATTAACCACATCCACAGGCTCCCCCTGATCTATTCTGCTGGTAACATACTCAAAAAATTCCAACAGGTTTGTCAATATAATTTCCCTTCCATAAATCCATGCTGACTCTGCCCAGTCCTACCATTATTTCCTAAGTGTCCCGTTATCACAGCCTTTATAATAGATTCTAGCATTTTCCCTACTATTGATGTCAAGCTAACAACTCTGTAGCTCCCCATTTTCTTTCTCCCTCCTTTGTTAAGTAATGAGGTTAAATAGTGGGGTTACATTTACTACCTTCCAATCTGCAGGAACTGTTCCAAAGTCTATAAATGTTTGGAAGATGACCACCAATGCATCCACTATATTTACAGCAACTTCTTTCAATACTCTGGAATGTAGATCATTAGGGCTGGCGAATTTATCAACTTTCAATCCCGTTAATTTCTCCAGTGCTACTTTTTACTAATATTAATTTCTCTCAATTCCTAGTCCCTTGGCTCTCTAGTATTCCTGGGAGATTTTTTTGTATCTTTCTCCATGAATAGAGAGACAATGTATTCAATTTCTCTGCCATTTCCTTACTCCCCATTATAAATTCTCTTGCCTCTGCCTGCAATGGGCCCACATTTGTCTCTGCTAATCTTTTCCCATAGAAACTTTTACAGTCTGTTTTTATGTTTCTCACTAGTTTACTTTTATATTCTATTTTCCCTTCCTTTATCAGTTTCTTGGCCCTCCTTTGCTGAGTTCTAAAATGCTCTCAATCCTCAAGCTTACTACTTTTTCTGGCAACTGTATAAGCCTCTTCCTTTGATTTAATATAATCTTAAATACAGTTATATCACTTTTCCTGTTGATTTTTTGTGCTTCAAAGGAATGTATATTTGCTGTAAACCATGTTTTAATTATTTAAATGCTAGCCATTGCCTATCTACCATCATGTCTTTCGATGTTGTTTCCCAATCTTCCACAGCTAACATGCCTTTCATACTTTAGTAGTTTCCATTGTTTAGATTTAAGATCCTAGTTTTGGATTGAACTACATCACTTTCACGCTTGTAAAATTCTATCATATTATGGTCATTCTTGCCTAAAGGCTCCTTTGGGGAGATGGTGGCATAGTGGCAATGTCACTGGATCAGTAACCCAGAGGCTCAGGCCAATGCTCTGGGGACACGGGCTCAAATCCCACTATGGCAGCTGGTGTAATGTAAAAATTCAATTAATAAAAATATGGAATATTTTTAAAAAGGCTAGTTTCAGTAATAGTGACCATGAAACTATCATTGGTTGTTGTAAAGATCCAGCTGGGGGTTCACTAATGTCCTTTAGGAAAGGATATCTGCCATCCTTACCTGGTCTGGCCTACATGTAACCGCAGAACCACAGTAATGTGGTTGACTCTTAACTACCCTTTCAGTTCAAGGGCAAT
This sequence comes from Carcharodon carcharias, assembly GCF_017639515.1. NCBI lineage: Eukaryota > Metazoa > Chordata > Chondrichthyes > Lamniformes > Lamnidae > Carcharodon > Carcharodon carcharias. The sequence goes on from NC_054472.1 coordinate 176,095,788, forward strand.
TAGGGATGGGCAACAAATGCTGGCCTTGCCAGCGATGCCCACAACTCATGAAAGAATACGTTTTAAAAAAAGATTATTAATTAGCCCTTTCTCATTGCTTAATACTAGATCTAAAATAGCCCGTTCCCTGGTTTGTTCAACATACTGTTCTAGAAAACCATCTTGTATACATTCCAGTAATTCATCCCCCACAGCATTAGTGCTAATTAGGTTTACCCAGACTATATATAGATTAAAGTCCCCCATGATTACGTCCCCGTAACAGCAGTTACATCATACCTGTTTACTTCCATTTGTGCCGTCAATTCATCTATCTTGATATGAATGCTGTGTGCATTCAGATAAGGCTGCCTTTAATTCTATCTTTTTATTATTCTAGCCTTGCCTGCTGGCACACTCAAGTTTGTACACTCTGTTCCTTCCTGCCACACTCAGATTATCAATTCACTTATTGCTGCCTTGCCTTATCCCCTCTCTTTAATTAATCACATCTTCCATCACCTGATTCCTTGTCTCCATGATTTAGTTTAAAGCTCCATCTACCACTTGCCACTACATTGGTCCCAGCATGGTTCAGGTGAAGACCGTCCCAACGGTACAGCTCTCACTTTCCCCAATACTGGTGCCAGTGCTCCATGAATTGAAACCCATTTCTCCCACACCAAGATAAAAGCAAAAGACTGCAGATGCTGGAAATCTGAAACAAAAACAAAAAATGCTGGAAAAACTCAGGAGGTCTGACAGCGTCTGTGGAGAGAGAAACAGAGTTAACATTTCGAGTCCGTATGACCCTCCGACACCAATCTTTTGAGCCACGCATTTAACTCTTTAAACTTATGTTCCCTACTCCAATTTTTTTTAACATTCATTCACGGATGTGGGCTTCGCTGGCTGGGCCAGCATTTATTGCCCATCCTTAGCTGCCCTTGAGAAGATGGTGGTGAGCTGCCTTCTTGAACTGCTGCAGTCCATGTGGTGTAGGTACCAGGATTTCCAGGAGTTCCAGGATTTTGACCCAGTGACAGTGAAGGAACAGCGATATATTTCCAAAGTCAGGATGGTGAGTGACTTGGAGGGGAACTTCTAGGTGGTGGTGTTCCCATCTATCTGCTGCCCTAGTCCTTCTAAATGGGAGTGGTTATAGTTCTGGAAGGTGCTGTCGAAGGAACCTTGGTGAATTTCTGCAGTGCATCTTGTAGATGGTACACACTGCTGCTACTGTGCGTCGATGATGAGAGAGTGCATGTTTGTGGATGTGGTGCCATCCACATTTACTTGTGGCTCAGAGATTATTATATCTGAGGTTCTGCTTTCTAATTTAGCCCCTAGCTGCTCATACTCCCTTAGCAGATCCTCTTTCCTAGTTCTACATATGTCATTGATATTTATGTGAACCATGACAACTGGATCCTGCCCCTCCCACTGAAAGTTCCTCTCCAGCCCAGAGCAGATTTCCTGAACCATGGCACCGGGCAGGCAACACAGCCTTCTGGGTTCAAGCTTTCAGCTGTAGAGAACTGTATCTATCCCTCCCTGACTATACTGTCCCTACATTCCTATTAACTTGCCCTGCTTGAGTGGCTTCCTGTACCATGGTGTCACTGTCAGTAGTCTGATTCATGCTGCAGGCTTCGCATTCATCCATACTGGCTGCAAGAACCTCAATCCTGTTGCATAATTGCAAGGGCTGAGGGTCCTCCACTTCCACCTTCTTGATCCCCATACCTGCCTACCTCGCAGGCACATCCTCCTGTCTTGACCATGGACCAAATCAGACGACTTTATCCTAAAGGGTTTGAACGCCTTCTCGGGTGTCCAGGTAAGTTTCCTCCTCCCTGCTGTATCGCAGTGTTTATGTCTCACCTCCAGCTCAGTGACTCTGAGCTGAAGTTCTTCCAGCCGCAGATACTTACTTCAGAGATGTTTGCTTTGGATTACCCAGGTGTCCATGAGCTCCCACATTCAGCAGCTGCCACATATCACTTGCCCTGCCATATTTATAGCATTTAACTAATTATTTTACTGATTAAATCTTAGCGTCTTTAGTCCTGCCTGTGTTTATATTCTTATTATTTCAATAAATGTTCTACTTAGTCTGATTGAAATTCCCTAAATAGGAAATGCTCATCAGTCAATTTAATAAGCTTTACCACTATTAGTAAGCCATACCACTACAAATAAAACCTTACAATTGCTAAAATTACCTGAGTTTTGAAAGATAAATGAGAAAAATACTCACCAATGTATCAACTACCTGTTTTCCTGTGACATCACACTGATTTTTCTCAGAACGTGGTAGGTCCGTTCTGGAGCCACAGATTGGATATCTTTTAGATGCTGCTGTCTGTCTCCGGGTCTTCCTCTTTCCCACTCTTAGATGCTGTTTTCTGTCTTTGGGTCGTCCTCTCTCCTGCTCTTTTAGGTGCTGCTGTCTGTCTCCAGGTCCTCCTCTCTTCCACTCTTTTAGGTGCTGCTGTCTGTCTTCAGGTCCTCGTCTCTCCTGCTCTTTTAGGTGTTCCTGTCTGCCTCCAGGTCCTCCTCTCTCCTGCTCTTTTAACATAAGCTCACAACATAAAGGACGCAACTAAGAGAAAAATAACATTCTTAGCTGACAACTGTCAGGCCAAAAAAAAAACAATCCTATCATTCTCTTCCTTTAAAAGAAGCAATGAAGCTTGAATGTGAATTCCAGTGTTAATCCTTTCCTCAGTTAAGGCTGATCATTCCAACAATATAGACCAAAAGCTCTGTATTTGAGGCAACCCCCTATTGTTGAAACATTTTTATTTTCGCTTCATTAATAAAATGCTCATTAGTTGGATGTAGATATCTGGAAAAAAATGACATAAGCAATAACAACATCTTATATTTATATAGCACCGTTAATGTAATGAAACGTTTTGAGGCGTTTCACATGAGCATTATAAAACTAAGCATGATAACGAGCCAGATAAGGAGATATTAAATCAGATGACCAATAGCTGAGTCAAAAGATAGGTTTTAAGGAGTGTCTTAAAGGCAGAAAGCAAGGTAGAGAGGCAGAGAGGTAGAGGGATAATATTCCAGAACTTAGGGCTTAGGCAACAGAAGGTACAACCATAGCAATGATGGAACAATTAAAATCGATTTGGAGAAGCGCAGATATTTCAGAAGGTTGTGAGGTTGGAGATTACAATGATAGGAGAGGAGAAGCCATGGAAAGATTTGAAATCAGGATGTTGATTGACTAACCAATGCACAGGGGTGATAGAGAAATGAGGCTTTCTGTGAATTAACATACAGGCAGCAGAGTTTTGAATGAACTCAAGTTTACGGAAGGTAGAATGTGGAAGACTAGCAGGAGTCTAGAGGTAATGAAGGCATGGATGAGGGTTTTAGTAGCAGATGAGCTGAGACGGGGCAAAGTTAAGCAACATTACAGAGGTTTCTTTTATATTCATTTATTGCCAATCTACTGAGTGGCTTGCTAGGCCAGAGGGCATTTAAGAGTCAACCACATTGCTGTGGGTCTGGAGTCACATGTAGGACAAACCAGGTAATGACAACAGATTTCTTTCCCTAAAGGGCATTAGTGAATCAGATGGGTTTCTCGACAATCATTAGACTTTTAATTCCAGATTTTTATTGAAATCAAATTCCACCATCTGCTATGGTGGGATTCAAACCCAGGTCCTCAAAGCATTACCCTGGGTCTCTGGATTATCAGTCCAGTGACAATACCACTACATCACCACTTCCCCGTGGAAAAAGGTTGTCTTAGAGGTGGCACAAATATGACATCAGAAGATCATCTCGGGATCAGATGTGACACCAAGGTTACCAACAGATTGGCTTAATCTCAAACAGGCAGAGGGATGGAGTTGGTCGCTAGGGAATGGAGTTTGGAGCTGGGGCCCAAAACAATGCCTTCAATCTTCCCTATATTTAACTGGAGGAAATTTTTGCTCATCCCCTATCAGATGTTGGATAAGCAGTCAGATAATTTAACAACAGTGGAGCCGCTGAGAGAGGCTGTGGTGAGGTAAAGTTGTGTACATGTGAAAGCTAGTGCCTTCAGATGACACTGCTGAGGGGCAGCATGTAGATGAGAAACGTAAGTTAAGATGATTATGTAAGTTTGATGGATCATTGGGGCACACCAGACATAACGGTGCAGGAACAGGAAGAAAAGCCATTGCAAGTGATTCTCTGGTTATAGTTAGACAGAAAAGAATGGAACCAGGTGAGAGCAGCCCCACCTAACTGAACAACAGTGGAGAAGTGTTGGAAGAGGATGGTGTGGTCAACCGTGTCAAAGACAGATGGAAAGGACAAGGAGGGAAATTTTATCAATAGTTCTGGAATGGTCCAGCATTATTATGAGAAGCAAATATACACTCTTTCCTTCAAGGACTATTTCCATTACTGAATTTTAGCATGAAATGAAAATAGCCAGGTAAACTGTACCAAGTACCGCAATGATTCCATACTGTACAGTAGCCAGAAAGTTACAGCAATTTTTCTGTCCTACATAGAAACATACATAGAAAATAGGAGCAGGAGGAGGCCATTCAGCCCTTCAAGCCTGCTTCACCACTCACTGTGATCATGGCTGATCATCCAACTCAATAGACTGCTCCCGCTTTCTCCCCATACCCTTTGATCCCTTTCGCCCCAAGAGCTATATCTAACTCCTTCTTGAAAACATACAATGTTTTGGTCTCAACTACTTTCACTGGTAGCGAATTCCACAGGCTCACCACTCTCTGGGTGAAGAAATTTCTCCTCTTCTCAGTCCTAAATGGTCTACCCCATATCCTCAGACTGTGACCCCTGGTTCTGGACTCCCTCCCCATCAGGAATATCCTTCCTGCGTCTACCCTGTTAGAATTGTATAGGTTTCTATGAGATCCCCCCTCATTCTTCTGAACTCCAGCGAATATAATCCTAACCGACTCAATCTCTCCTCATATGTCAGTCCCGCCATCCCAGGAATCAGTCGGGTAAACCTTTGCTGCACTCCCTCTATAGCAAGAACATCCTTCCTCGGATAAGGAGACCAAAACTGCACACAATATTCCAGGTGTGGTCTCACCAAGGCCCTGTATAATTGCAGCAAGATATCCCTGCTCCTGTACTCGAATCCTCTCACTATGAAGGCCAACATACCATTTGCCTTCTTTACCCACCTACTGCACCTGCATGCTTAACTTCAGCGACAGGTGTACAAGGACACCCAGGTCTCGTTGCACATTCCCCTCTCTCAATTCATAGCCATTCAGATAATAATCTGCCTTGCTGTTTTTGCTAGCAAAAGTGGATAACCTCACATTTATCCACATTATACTGCATCTACCATGCATTTGCCCACTCACTCAGCTTGTCCAAATCACACTGAAGCATCTCTGCATCCTCCTCACAGCTCAACCTTGCATCCAGCTTTGTGTCATCTGCATATTTGAAAGAACCTTACTCCTTTGTAGTTTACTAACACTTTTTAATCAAACTGATTAAGAAAAAGCAAGTTTAGTCTTTTGATAGTACAGGATTTGAGTATTGCTGGAAAAAGGGACATGTCTAAGCTTTTCGTCTTGCACTTATCAGGACACTTGCAAGGATATCAATATTAGGGGAAAACAACAATTTATGCTGCATGTGAAGAGCGTGCTGACTGGTTGGCAAATGGCTTTGCCATGGATAATGCACCAATGATGGTGACTGGCAAGCAATGCCTTGACCAATCAGGGTCAAGCTGCCTGGTTTAAATTTCAAACGACATTTGGCAGTTAATTGTCAGCCACCATCAGTGATGCATTCTCCATAACAATGCCACTTGCCAACCAATTAGCACGCTCTTCACATACAGTACAAATTGTTGTTTTCCCCTTATACAGGTATTCTTCTGAGTGTCCTGATGAGCACAAGACGAAAAGCTTAGACAGGTCTCATTTTTCAGCAATACAAAAGACAAGTTTGTGTAATTATTTTAACTAAATTCAATAAAAAATGACCAATGATTAATTCAAATACTCCTGCATTGCAGTGACAGCTTTCATAAAATGGTAATTTCTGAGTCCTGGTTAAACCATAAAAGATGCCAAGTGAATCACACAGTACAGAAGAGGCCCTTCAGCCCATCGAGTCTGCACCGACACATGAGAAACACCTGACCTACTTAACTAATCCCATTTACCAGCACTTGGCCCATAGCCTTGAATGATATGACGTGCCAAGTGCTCATCCAGGTACTTGTTAAAGGATGTGAGGCAACCCACCTCCACCACCCTCCCAGGCAGTGCATTCCAAACCGTCACCCCCTCTGGGTAAAAAGGTTTTTCCTCAGATCCCCCCTAAACCTTCTGCCCCTCACCTTGAACTTGTGTCTCCTCGTGACTGACCCTTCCACTAAGGGGAACAGCTGCTCCCTATCCACCCTGTCCATGCCCCTCATAATCTTGTACACATCGATCAAGTCGCCCCTCAATCTTCTCTGCTCCAACGAAAACAACCCAAGTCTATCCAACTTCTCTTCGTAACTTAAATGTTTCATCTCAGGCATCATCCTGGTGAATCGCTTCTGCACCCCCTCCAATGCAATCACATCCTTCCTATAATGTGGCAACCAGAACTGCTCACAGTACCCCAGCTGTGGCCTCACCGAGGTTTTATACAACTCCAGCATGATCTCCCTACTTTTGTAATCTATGCCTCGACTGATAAAGGCAAGTATCCCATATGCCTTTTTCACCACCCCACTCCACCTTCAGAGATCTACGGACTCACATGCCAAGGTCCCTTTGTTCCTCAGAACTTCCTAGTGTCATGCCGTTCATTGAATACTTCCTTGTCAAATTACTCCTTCCAAAGTGTATCACCTCACACTTTTCAGGGTTAAATTCCATCTGCCACTTATCTGCCCATTTGACCATCCTGTTTATATCTTCCTATAGCCCAAGACACTCAACCTCACTATTAACCACCCGGCCAATCTTTGTGTTGTCCACAAACTTACTAATCCTACCCCCCACATAGTCATCTATGTCGTTTATATAAATGACAAATAATAGGGCACCCAGCACAGATCCCTGTGGTACGCCACTGGATACTGGCTTCCCGTCACTATAGCATCCTTCTGTCAACACCCTCTGTCTCCTACAACTAACCCAGCTTCTCTACATGGATTGGAGTTGTCATCAAAAATCTGAATCTTATGCTTTCCAATCAGAACCAGTTTGGGCCATATTAACTGCTTCCTACAGTAATTAATATATTTGCAAAAGTAATTTCTACAATTCTCAAAAATGTAGAAGTTGATGACACAAACAGACTCAAATTTAATGCCTCAAAATGTCAATACTATATTAAAAAAATTAGGAATTGCACTTTAAAATCAGGTTCAGTGATAAATAAAATATATTCATCTTAAATTTGCACTTAGAATGCTAAAGTCCGTTTTCCAACAAATATTAAAGCTATTGATCATTCATTTGTAACGTGAAGCTTTTGTGTTTTTAAAAAACTTAAAAGCTTACAATTGGAGTATTTTACAATAACTGATGAAAAAAATCAGAAGTCGAAAAAGTGACTCAAACACATTTCAGCTAGTTACATCAGCGTAAAAGAGAAGGCTGAAGCATTTGCAACCACCTTCAGCCAGAAGTGCCAAATGGATGATCTATCTTGGCCTCCTCCTGAGGTCCCCAGCATCACAGATGCCAGTCTTCAGCCAATTCTATTTACTCCATGTGAAATCAAGAAATGACTGAAGGCACTGGATACTGCAAAGACTATAGACACTGCTAACATTCTGGCAATAGTACTGTAGACTTGTGCTCTATAACTCGCTGTGCTTCTAGCCAAGTTGATCCAGTATAGTTACAACACTGGCACCTACTAGACAATGTGGAAAATTGCCCAGGTATGTCCTGACCACAATAAGCAGGACAAATTCAATCTGGCCAATTATCATCCCATCGGTTTACTCTCGATAATCAGAAAAGTGATGGAAGGGGTTGTTGACAGTGCCATCAAGCGGCACTTACACAGCAAAACCTGCTCACTGGTGCTCAGATTGGGTTCTGCCAGGGCCACTTAGCTCCTGACCTCATTACAGCCTTGGTCCAAACATGGACAAAAAAAAAAGAGGTGAATTCAAGAGGTAAGATCAGAGTGACTGCTCTTGATACCAAGGTAGGATTTGGCTGAGTGTGGCATTAAGGCCTCCTAGCAAAACTAAAGTCAATGGGAATCAGGGGAAAAGGTCTCCATTGGTTGTAGTCATACCTAGCACAAAGAAAGATGGTCATCTCAGTCCAGGACATCACTGCAGGAGTTCCACAGGGTAGCATCCTAGGCCCAACCATCTTCAGCTACTTCATCAATGACCTTCCTTCCATTGTAAGGTCAGAAGTCGGGATATGTGCTGATGATTGCACAATGTTTAGCATCATTCGCAACTGCTCAGATACTGAAGGAGTCTGTATCCATGTGCAGCAAGGCCTGGACAATGCAGGCTTGAGTTTATAAGGGGCAAGTAACATTTGTGCCACACAAATTCCAGGCAATGACCATCTCCAACAAGAGAGAATCTAACCAACTTCCCTTGACATTCAATGACATTACCATCACTGAATTCCCTACTATCAACATCCTGGGGGTTACCATTGACCAGAAACTGAACTGGGCTAGCCATATAGATACTGTTGGCACAAGAGTTGGAATTCTACAATGAGTAACTCACCTCTGACTCCCCATAGTTTGTCCACCAGCTGCAGAGCACAACTCAGGAGTGTGATGCAATACTCTCCACTTGCCTTGATGAGTGCAGCTCCAAAAGCACTCAAGAAGCTTAGCACCATCCAGGACAAAGCAGCATATTTGCTTAGCACCCCATCCATCGCGTCAACATTCACCCCCTCTAACACCAACACATAGTGGCAGCAGTGTGTACCATCTACAAGATGCACTGCAGCAAGTCACCAAATCTCTTTCAACAGTACATTCCAAACCTGTGACCTCTACTTCCTAGAAGGACAAGGGCAGCAGATGCATTGACCATAACACTGCCACTTGCGAGTTTCCCTTCAAGCTACATACCATCTTTATTTGGAACTATATCATTGTTCCTTTACCATTGTTGAGTCAAACTCCTGGAACCTCCCTAAACAGCACTGTGGGTGTACCTACACCAAATGGACTGCAGCAGTTCAAGAGGGCAGCTCCCCATCACCTTCTCAAAGGCATTTAGGGATGGGCAATAAATGCTGGCCTTGCCAGTGACGCCAACATCCTGTGAATGAATAAATTAAAAAAAAAATAATTTTCAGCAGCTCATCAGGCAAATTTAAATAGAATCGACTGAACAAAAGCAGAACATTCAGCCCAATTGGTGTATGCTCAGTATTCCTCACTCTCTACATAGACATCTTCCCACTTGGCCCACATATCACTTAAAACACATATATGTATCAAACCTCTCCATCAATGCTAGCTAAGAAGGTGGTGGTGGTGTTGGGCCTTTCTTCCTAAACTGCTACATGTTATGGTTTGCTAGGTGACCAGTAGGGTGGTTAAGAATCGAGCTCTACAGTCTATTCCTAGGAACTCACGATGAGATAAACATCAACTGCAGTTGGAAGACCATCAGCTCGATGAATGATGCACTTTGGTCTGCCCGAAATTTGCTGGTTTTCCAGTTCAAAGAATTGTTCACAACTGAGTGTTGCAGACAAAGTAACATGGGATCTAGAAACATAGGGCTTAGGAACAGGGTAGGCCATTTGGCCTCTCAAGCCTGCTCTGCCATTTGATGAGATCATGACTGATCTGGTTGCGATCTCAACTTCACTTTCCTATCTGCACCCTATAACCCTTGACTCCCTTGTCTATCAAAAATCTACCTAACTCAACCTTGAATAAATCAATGACCCATCCTCCACAGCTTTCTGGGGAAGAGAATTCCACAGACTATCAAGCCACAGAGGGAAAAAAAATCTCCTCAACTCCATATTAAAAGGGAGACAACTTACTCTTAAACTGTGCCTCCTAGTTAACAAGTCCCTTCAGGATCTTATATGTTTCAATAAGATCATCTCTCATTCTTCTAAACACCAATGGGTATAGGCCCAACCTGTTCAACCTTCCTTCACAAGTTAAGCCCTTCATCCCAGGAATGAGTCAAGTGAATCTTCTCTGAACTGCTTCTAATGCAATTACATCCTTTTCAAATAAGGAGACCAAAACTGTACACAGTTTTGCAGATGTGGTCTCACCAAGGCCCTGTACGGTTGATGTAAAACTTGCCTACTTTTGTATTCCATTCCTCTTGCAATATATGCCAACATTCCATTTGCCATCTGAATCACTTGCTGTACCTACATAACTAACTTTTTGTGATTCATGGACCAGGACACCCAGATCTCCACTTAAATAGTTTACTGCTTTCCTATTCTTCCTGTCAAAGTGGACAAGTTCACATTTTCCCACTTTATATTCCATCTGCAAAATATTTTGCCCACTCACTTAACCTATCTATAATCCCTTTGTAGACTCTTTACCTCCTCTTGACAATGTACTTACCTATCTATTTTGGTGCCATTAGCAAATTTAGCTACCATACATTCAGTCCTTTCATCCAAGCCTTTTATATAGATTGTAAATAATGGAAGCCCCAGCACTGATCCCTGTGGCACTCTGCTAGTTACAGTTTGTTAGCTAACCAATCCTTTATCCATGTGAATATGTTACCCCTACATCATTACCTGCTGTAGTAAACTTTGATGTGGCGCCTTATCAAATGTCTTTTGTACACTACATCTACAGGTCCCCCTTTAACTATCTTGCTTGTTACTTCCTCAAAGAATTCTAAGAAATTAGTTAAACATGATTTTCCTTCACAAAATCATGTTGACTCTGCCTGATCCCATTATGATTTTCTAAGTATCCTGCTATACCCTCCTTCTAGCAATTTCCTTATGGCAGACGTTAGGCTAACTGGCCTATAGTTTCTTGCTTTCTCTCTCTCTCCTTCCTTGAATAAAGGTGTTACATTTGCCATTTTCCAATCCACTGGAATTTCTAGAATCTAAGGAATTTTGGAAGATTATAACCAACTCTACTAACCCTGCAACCACTTCTTTTAAGGCCCTCAGATGCAGGCCATTTGATCCTTGGGACTTGTCAGCCTTTAAGTCTAATAATTTTCCCAGCACCTTTTCCCTAGTGATGATGATTGTTTTAAGTTCCTCTCTCTCTTTCACTTCTTTATTTTCAAGTATCTTTGGGGAGTTTTCTAAGTCTTCTACAGTGAAGACAGAAACAAAATACCTATTCAATGCCCCCACCATTTCCTTGTTTTCCATTATCATGGAAAGGCCATCATCTAAGGCCTTTCAGCCATAGTACACCGTGGGGCTGGAAATGGGGTAAAACCCCTTAGGCTGTATGTTTGACATGTGACAAATCTTGTAATATTAACTCTAACTGTAAATGTAGTGAGGAACATACAGTATTGGAAGAAACGGATTTGGTTTGCAACTTAAGTAATGTCAACTTTGAACAGTCATGTAATGTACTTTTATAAATTATATGAATAAAGTATATTTTTGGGGGAACAAAAATCAATCACAATGGTGTGTGACTGAAGTCACATTTTGGCCAGACTGGTTAAGGATAGTAGGTTTCCTGCCCTACAAGATATTAGTGGCCAGTTGGATTTTTACAACAATCAAACAGCCTCATCACTTTTACAGGTATTACCTTTATTTATTTCCAGATTTTTAAAAATCTGAATTCAATTTTTTCAGCTGCCAAATGGAAGGTGTATCAAAGAAGTAAGAACAAGGATAGCAATGGGAAAGGCTGTATTTATTGAGAGAAGACAGCTGCTAACTAGAAAGCTGAATAAACAACTCAAGAAGAGACTTGTAAAGAGCTTGATTTGGACTGCTGTTTTGCATGGCTATGAGATTTGGGGAGGCGATGGCGTAGTGGTATTGTCACCAGACTGGTAATCCAGAGACCCAGGATAATGCCCTGTGGACCCAGGTTCAAATCCCACCATGGCAGATGGTGGAATTTGAATTCAGTAAATATCTGGAATGATGACCATGAAACCATTGTTAATTGTTGTAAAACCTGGTTCACTAATGCCCTTTAGTGAAGGAAATCCTGGTCTGGCCTACACGTGACTCCAGACCCACAGCAATGTGGTTGATTCTTAAAAAACAATTAGGGATGAGCAATAAATTCTGGCCTAGCAGCAATGCCCACATCCCAAAAAAACTTAGACCTCACAGTAAGAGCAGACCAACTTGCTAAATAGCTTTGAAATGTGGGTTTGGAGGAGAATGAAAAGGATCAAAGCAAAATACTGCGGATGCTGGAAATGCTGGAAAAATCCAGCAGGTCTGGCAGCATCTGTGAAGAGAGAGAGAAAGAAAGAGAGTCCGTATGACTCTTCTTCAGAACTCAGGAAAGGAAAGGATCAGCTGAACAGAAAAAGTAACAAATAACAAAGTGCTGTGGAGAGTGAACAAATAAAGAAATTTGCTGAACAAAATTAGAAAATGTTATAAAGGGAAAGTTTTACGGAAAAAGATGATGAGGAAGGAAGAGAAAGTTAATTTCAGCCCTCTCCTTGGATTCACCTAGTTCTGTTGAAGGGTCATGAGGACACGAAACGTCAACTCTTTTCTTCTCCGCCGATGCTGCCAGACCTGCTGAGTTTTTCCAGGTAATTCTGTTTTTGATTTTTTTTTATTATTATTATTATAGAGAAAGTTAATTTGGATGTTTTGAATTTTGAAGGAAGTTATTGGCAAATGAAAAGACTGGCACAGGATAGAAACATGGAAAGACCACTATGAGCTAAGGACCTGCCTATAGGCAGAACACACATGATAATGTTGATGAAACTGCCATGGTGGAGTTTGAACTCTCATCCTTTGAATTACAATCCCTATGGTTCAGAGTGGGCACATTGGTGTTAACACATTACCCAGCCAAGTGTCGGGCAGGCGGCGTTTGCTCCTGGAGATATTGAGATCGAATGGCAATACAGAAGGAAATAAACAGTTGACTGGATACCAGTTCTGTCTTTGTTATTATTGTTAACAAAATTTAATATGGAAAGGGATGAGCAGGTGTTTTCTTTTCCAGGATTTAAATCAAGCATTTTCCAATATTTGCAATTATCGACTGAAGAATCAGCAGCTGGAAAACTACAGAAGGGACAGAATTTCTTAAATCTCTACAGCAGTTTCTGGTAGTTTACATATAAATGTACTATCTAATGTGTTATTAACTTCGACTGACCAGTAGGAAACAGTTTTTATTTTTTAATTTTAGCTGGTACAACAATTGGGATGTTGGAATTGGCCCAAGTGCTTCTGGGTTGGAGGGAAGAGGCTGGGTGAATTCAGCCAGGTTTCTGCTTTTGATTAAAACACAAAAAAACTGCGGATGCTGGAAATCCAAAACAAAAACAGAATTACCTGGAAAAACTCAGCAGGTCTGGCAGCATCGGCGGAGAAGAAAAGAGTTGACGTTTCGAGTCCTCATGACCCTTCGAGTTCTGTCGAAGGGTCATGAGGACTCGAAACGTCAACTCTTTTCTTCTCCGCCGATGCTGCCAGACCTGCTGAGTTTTTCCAGGTAATTCTGTTTTTGTTCTGCTTTTGATTGTTATCTGATGACCCGTGTTGGGAACTGTGTAGATATAGACATTGGGTGGCTCAGCTTAAATGCCCTGCATAGTCAGATAACTTGGTGATGACCAAGTGGTTGAGGTAACACCAGATTGCCTGCAATCATAAAACTATTCCAGCACAAGCTGACCCTCAAGTGAACCAACAAAAAGAAATTAAAAATATAATCAAAGATATTTTTAAAACATTTAATAAAATTAGTTCAATTTGGCAATTTGTTAGATTTTAAATTTGCATAGTCTGCATATTTTGTGTATGTGTTACATACAATGGGTCTCACAACTGAACAGTTGGGAAAGAAACATTTTCTTAACTCCTGTCAATGTCACATTGAATACAAAATGTACAAAGGAGTCAGGCTTTATTATCTCCTGTGAGAAGTACTGTGTTACTGCTTATTATTAAGATTGCAAGGAGAAGTTGAGAATTCACTGTGTGGAGAATATTATGTTGTATTGTATCTTTGGCATTTTGTGGAATTCGTTAGAATACTAACGAATTTGTAAAAAAAAATTGAGGCATCTAAGAGAATGTACAAAACTACAAATATTTAGAAGTGAAAAATAAGGCTGAATAATTTGAGAGGTACAGATTACATCATAAACCACAAATCGGAGACGGAATCGTTTATGACAATATGGAATTTATCATTAAATTCTCTTAATTATTCTCTACCATCCACTATTGTTAGTATCATATCATTGTTTTAGTAAAATAAAATGAAAGCAATGTAGCATTTGAAATGTAGCACTTAATCACAACTATTGTCTAAAAGCTTTATTTTGTTACTTATATAATAAAACTGTCATGTAATGTGTAAGAGTCTTTTGGAAATTTATTCTGCATTTTAGGAAACAAATTTCGAAGTCTGTAGTGACTATTACATATATCAGACACAGGTTTCATACCATAGCTCTAATGAAATAATCCAGCTTTAGCTGTAAACCACTAGTCAACTACTTAGACAACAGAGTCACAATTTTAATTTGGAGCAGGATTTGGGCAAAGGGGTGGGGTGAGTGTAAACCATCCTGGAACATGACATGAACATGAGAAAACAAAGCAATTTAATTCCAGTATCACCTGCATGCTGTTGGTCAGCGGCCATCCGCAATTGAATGGCATGCGAGGGCTGATCGATAGATCTGAACAGAAGTTTGGGCAGCAGGTGGCTGCCAACCTGCACAAAAGAGAGGCTCGCTGACAAGCAAGTAAATCACGAGGAGCAGGTTTCAGAAGGGTCTCAGGGGAGGGAAGGAGACAGCCCTGTGCAGGAGGCCTAAACTTTTCTTGTTGGGCCTTTGTTAAGCCTGTGCCCATGAGAAACGCAAAGAACATTTGTTAAAATTGAAGACAACAGGATCCAGGCATAACATTAACCTGGCTATTCTTAATTCTCTGCCATGCTCGGTTCCAGAAAGCCAGTTGGTGAAGGTTGAACTGGAGACAATCATTACATTATATTCATTTGCAGAGTTACACATTATAAGCATACACATCCTAACTTAATCACCACAATTTCAGTTTGTTTCTATTTATTAAGGCTCAAGTGAATCCCCAGTTCAAGTTCACCATGTGTATTCAATTAATAGACAATTAGCGATTCCCTTTTCTCATTTTAAATAAAAATTAGAGTTCATATGCAAGTCAAATTTCAAAACAAATTAAATCAAATACTTCCAATATTCCATTTAAAGCACTACATTACGAGACCTTCATCCCTCCAGGCCCTCAACAATTTCTTCATACGTGCACTTCCTTTGTAAAACAATCCGACAGTTGGTGGCTTGATTCCAACTAATTAATTTTAGAGATTTCCTTTCTCTGCAGCGTTTGTTTCAAGCCAGCAAGGTCAATCCATAACATTTTCTTACTCACTCTTTTCGTAGTATACATTATCTCACAAGGAACGATTATCTACATAACATTCAATGGGTATACTATCTTCAGTACACTCATTGCACATAATCACACTTAAAATATTTGATAAGTCGTATCTCATATCCAATGACCCCATATCCAAGAGCCATCTTTCAGTAGCTGAAGTGCTTTTAACAACTCGTTTTACTTTCTTAGCTTCCTAAGCTAAAGACCATTTCCTATTTACACCCATAAATATTATGAAACAGCTGCACTAGAATACCCAACAAGCAGACTGGGATGTGAAGCAACACTAAAAATGTCTAGTTTCATGTTCATTGGGTCACTTGAGGATGGGAACTTAAGTATGCATTCTTTTGTAATGTTTATTTGCTCTTTTAAAATTCTGTACTTTACAGTGTTTCATTGTAGTACTTAACTCCAGTTGATCAAAATTAGCATATGGTCTGGTCTAAGTGCACAACCAGTTTAGCTTTTTGTTTTTGTTTTGGATTTCCAGCATCCGCAGTTTTTTGCTTTTATCTTAGAGTCAAGCGTTGCAATTGCTCTGCCTCTTCTTTAGCTATGAGATCACCTTTCTGTGATGATCTAAAATGATAGGCAAAGAAAGTAACATTTTCTAAACAGGGTTACTAATATCAGACCTACTCTGCTTAATAATTAAACCAATATACTGGCATTTAAAAGCCCTACAAACCTGACTCCCAATTTTAATCTTATTAATAACACATTTCTAAAATGCCTCAGTACCACTCCATTAGAAATCATCATCAAGGTATCTGAAAGCTTTATTTTAATGATGCTTTATTTATTTTTAATTTGTTCTCTCCATGTGCTGCATCTTTGGGCGATTTCTGAATCTCATCTTTCTGAAAAGTATCGCCCTACAGAAACATGGCTTTTGCGTTGATTGATCTACACTCCCAAGAGTATATGGCCAAAAGATCTAAAAAGACGTTCAAGATTACTTTTCCAACTTGGGAGAGTCCACTCTAATATCTATATCATCCAGACACTCTTCGAAGCATCGAGCATCTAGTCTTGCTTTAGTCTTATAAGTCCCATCTGCAAGGACTTCTCAGTACAAATCCACCTATGTGACAAAGCTGGTAGCCCCTTATCTGATCCAAACTCTCTGAAACTATCTAATTTCCAGGTATTTTTGTTTTTGTTTTGGATTTCCAGCATCTGCAGTTTTTTGCCTTTATCTTAGTATCTAATTCCCTTTGTTTTGCCTCTTTTATAAGTTTATCCTCAAGTTTATTGGCAGCCACCAAAACTTTGTGATCGTGAATGAGGAATTCTATCTCTGGTTCTGTTATGAAACTGTTCTGTGACCTTTATTTCATTCCATAATCTAATCAAGCTATTGCCCATACTTGTACTTTTATGTCTGTCAGATCTACTATTGCAATATCATCCTCTTGTACAATTGGAAGGTCTTTCTCTGCTATGTGATAGTTTTCTAATGCAAGAGTCATTTTGAATCCATCATCAGTACTTACACTGCATTTTCTTCTCTCCAGTCTTCCACCCCATTTTGCTAGCCCAGGGACCTCACTTCTTGACACCATTCTGAACATTCAGCCATTATTTAAGCTTGCCAGTAGCTTTTCCTCCATGTCCCAAAATTGTCGTAAATCTCCATTCATTAGACCACTCTAGAAAATATGTCACTGAAGTATCCATTCTGGGCAATTAACTTTTGGATATGATAGCTCTGTCCTGTGTGTCGTGATTACTGAAATTATCACTATCCAGCCCACGATTTACTATATTCTGTTCCTCAGGAACTTAATTACAAACACAAGCACTTGAGGCACGAGATGCCTCATTTACCTCTATCAGCTGCTCAAAGTCCGAGATTTTGTAATTAATTCCAATTAAATTAAGGAATGAATCATAATAGTTTGATTAGTATTTTCTTACCATCATGACCTATTATCTTACTAGGGCCTTTCCATTTCCTATGAATCTCTCTTTTAATACACCAAATACCCTGAATTAAATTCTGTTTTGGATAGTCCTTTACAATGCCTCAGAGCTCTCTGAATCTTCCCAAAACCTCAGGCTTGATAAAAGCCCATCTCCCTGTATATAAAGCATTCAAATGTGCAGAAAAAAAAATCAAACTAATTGCAATAGCTTCAAAAGCAGGAGGACTATCACACAGCACAGAAGGCAATTTGGGATTTCATCCATAGATTAATTGACAGGGACTATACGCTCCAAAGATTCGATGTGAATTCTTTGCATAGCCCATGCTAGGGTGGTTGTCCACTTGCAGTCTGGATGATCAGCTAAAATTTTATGCAGCATTTCATCTATCATCACATGATTCCTTTCACAGAGACCTTTTTATTCATTTACAGGATGTGGGCATCGCTGGCTAGGACAGCACTTATTGCCCATCCCTAATTGCCCTTGAGAAGGTGCTGGTGAGCTGCCTTCTTGAACAGCTGCAGTCCCTGTGGTGTAAGTACACCCACAGTGCTGTTAGGGAGGGAGTTCCAGAATTTGGCGTAGCAACAGTGAAGGAACGGCATTATATTGCCAAGTCAGGATAGTGAGTGGCTTAGAGGGGAACTTCCAGGTGGTGGTGTTCCCATGCATTGACACCCTTGGTCCTTCTAGATGATAGCAGTCGTGGGTTTAGAAGATGCTGCCGAAGGAGCCTTGGGGAGTTCCTGCAGTGCATCTAGAGATGGTACACTGCTGCCACTGTTTGTCAGTGGTGGAGGGAGTGAATGTTTGTGGAAGGGGTGCCAATCAAGCGGCTGCTTTATCCTAGATTCTGTCAAGATTCTTGAGTATTGTGGGAGCTGCACTCATCCAGGCAAGTGATGAGTATTCCATCACATTCCTGACTTGTACCTAGTGGATGGTGGACAGGCTTTGGGAAGTCAGGAGTTGCATTACTCGTCGCAGGATTCCAAGCCTTTGAACTGCTCTTGTATGCACCGTATTTATGTGGCTAGTCCAGTTTAGTTTCTGGAGAATGGTATCTCTTGGGGGAGGATGTTGATATTGGGGGATTCAGCGATAGTTGTGCCATTCAATGTCAAGGGGCGATTGTTAGATTCTCTCTTGCTGGAGATAGTCACTGCCTGGCACTTGTGTGGCATGCATGTTACTTGCACTTGTCAACCCAAGCTTGGATGTTGCCCAGGTCTTGCTGCATTTGGACATGGGCTGCTTCAGTATCCTGTGGAGTTGCAAATGGTGCTGAACATTGTGAACATACCCACTTCTGACCTTATGTTGGAAGGAAGGTCATTGGTGAAGCAGCTGAAGATGGTAGGGCCTAGAACATTATCCTGAGGAACTCCTGCAATGACGTCCTGAAGCTGAGATGATTGACCTCCAAAACCAACAACCCTCTTCCTTTGTGCTTGGTATGACTCTAACCAATGGAGAGTTTTCCTCCTGATTCCTATTGATTCCAGTTTGGCTAGGGCTTTTTGATGCTACATGGTCAAATGCTGTCTTGATGTCAAGGGCAGTCACTCTCACCTCACCTCTGGAGTTCAGCTCTTTAGTCCATGCTTGAACCAGGGCTGTAATGAGGTCAGATGCTGAGTGACCCTGACGGAACCCAAACTGAGCATCAGTGAGCAGGTTAATGCTAAGCAAGTGCCGCTTGATAGCACTATTGATGGCCCCTTCCATCACTTCACTGATAATGGAGAATAGACTGATGGGGCAGTAATTGGCCGGGTTGGATTTGCCCTGCTTTTTGTGTACAGGACATACCCGAGCAATTTTGTACATTGCCAGGTAGATGCCAGTGTTGTAGCTGTACTGGGGCAGCTTGGATGGGGGCGTGGCAATTTCTGGAGCACAAGTCTTCAGTCCTATTGCTGGAATTATGTCAGGGTCCATAGCCTTTGCAGAATCAAGTTCCTTCAGCCCTTTCTTGATTTCACATGGGCTGAATTGAATTGTCTGAAGACTGGCATCTGTGATGCTGGAGACCTCCAGAGGAGGCCAAGATGGATCATCCACTCGGCACTTCTGGCTGAAGATTGTTGTGAATGGTTCAGCCTCATCTTTTGCACTGATTTGCTGGGCTCCTCCATCATTAAGAATGGGGATATTTGTGGAGCCGCCTCCTCTATGAGTTGTTTAATTGTCCACCACCATTCATGACTGGATATGGCAGGACTGCAGAGCTTAGATCTGATCCGTTGGCTGTGGAATCGCTTATGCTTTCACTGCTTATGCTGTTCGGCACGCAAGTAGTCTTGTGTTATAGCTTCACCAGGCTGGCACCTGGTGCTGCTCCTGCATGCCCTCCTGCATTCTTTATTGAACCAGGGTTGATCCCCTGGCTTGGTGGTAATGTCAGAGTG
The DNA here is from genome assembly GCF_017639515.1 of Carcharodon carcharias. Taxonomy (NCBI): domain Eukaryota; kingdom Metazoa; phylum Chordata; class Chondrichthyes; order Lamniformes; family Lamnidae; genus Carcharodon; species Carcharodon carcharias. The sequence continues at coordinate 176,115,706 of NC_054472.1, forward strand.
GGGAATATGCCGGGCCATGAGGTACAATTCTGCTGCTGCTGATGGCCCACCATGCCTCATGGATGCCCATACTGGAGTTGCTAGATATGTTCGAAATCTATCCCATTTAGTACAGTGATGGTGCCACACAACACAATGGAGGGTATCCTCAATGTAAAGATGGGACTTCATCTCCACAAGGACTGTGTGGTGGTCATTCCTGCTGATACTGCCATGGACAAATGCATCTGTGGCAGTCAGGTTGGTGAGGATGAGGACAAATATGGTTTTCCCTCTTGTTGGTTCCCTCACTGCCTGCCACAGACCCAGTCTAGCAGCTATGTCCTTTAGGACTTGGCTAGCTCGGTCTATGGTGGTGCTACCAAACCACTATTGGTGATGGACATTGAAGCGCCCCACCCAGAGTACATTCTGCGCCCTTGCCACCCTCAGTGCTTCCTCCAAGTTACATTCACCAAGGAGGAGTGCTGATTCATCAGTTGAGGTGGAGGGATGTTGATGTGGTAATCAGCAGGAGGTTTCCTTGCCCATGTTTGAGCTGATGCCATGAGATTGCATGTGGTCCAGAGTCGATGTTGAGGACTCCCAGGGCAACCCCTTCCCGACTACATATCCCTGTGCCACCAGCTCTGCTGGGTCTGTCTTGCCGGTGGGTCAGGGCATACCCATGGTGATGGTGGTGTCTGGGACAAGATCTGTAAGGTACGATTCTTTGAGTATGACTATTTCTGACTATGTCAGGCTGTTGCTTGACTAGTTTGTGAGATAGATCTCCCAATTTTCACACAAGCCCCTCCAGATGTTAGTGAGAAGGACTTTGAAGGGTCAACAGGGCTAGTTATTGTCGTTTCCGGTGCTTAAGTCAATGCTGGGTGGTCAGCCCGGTTTCATTCTTTTTTATGGACTTTTTAGCAGTTTGATACAACTGACTTGCTAGACCATTTCAGGGGGCATTTAAGGGTCAACCACATTTCTGCAGATCTGGAGTCACATGTAGGCCAGACCAGGTGAGGACGGCAGATTTCCTTTTCTAAAGGACATTAGTGAACCAGATGCATTTTTATGACAATCGACATTGGTTTCATGGTCATCATTAGACTTTTAATTCCAGATTTTTACTGAATTCAAATTACACCACTTGCTGTGGTAGGATTTGAATCTGGGTCCCCAGAGCACTATCCTGGGTCTCTAACTTATCAGTCCAGTGACAATACCATTATATACCATCACCTCTATGTTCATGGTTTCCCAAGTCTCTGAACTCATCATTGGCAAATTCTCTTCCATTATCACTTAGAAGCTTTGCTGATGTCTCAAGGCTGGTTCCTATCCATTTCTCCAGGATTTTGTCTACAATAACCCTTTTGTCTTTAATAAGTATTATTGGAGAAAGACTAAAGCTGGTTGTGAGACCCACGAAATGTAGAATGAAAATATTTCTTTGTCCCATAGCTTTAGGTCAATGGCATCACCTCATTAAATCACATGCCAATGGAAAATTTATAATAGGGTAGTCCCCCAGTATTTCTTACAGATTTCACATTTCTCACTAATTTCCTCTTTTAGCCCCATATATCCTTCATCAATCAGTTCTGCATCTTTTAACAGGATTTTCACTTTTGACAAGTAGGGTGAACAAATTGTTTATGCAACTTTAAGACAATTTTTTTTTGTCTCTGACTCATTGTCTGATGCCATTAATACTTGTATAACACTCTGATGAGAAACATCAGGTTTTGTTTAGGGGATGCAATAATGGCCTGATTAGGTAAACTGCAGATCCACTGATTTTCCAAAATTAGCTGCCTTATCATGCTTCATATGAAGTTTCATGTGTACCTTTATCATAGCAAATTTACTCAACATCATATGTATCTCACTAGAGACCATGGCAGTACTTATAAAATGGTCTTTAGTGACCTCAATGTGTTGTCGTTATCAAACCTAAAGAAAGTAGTACTTTAACATTCCTTAACCTTGCATCAATCTTCACCACTCAGTGAATTAAGATAACATTTTAACCAAGTTATTCCATGTACAGTACAAACACAAGCATTGCACTGTTAAACGACTCTGCAACTAACATTCACAGGACTAAAGCTCTTTGTGACTAGTATAATTGGTCTGGAAAATCATTATTTTCATCCTCATCCTCAGAATTCTCTGTATTGTGTGTCATTCCAAAGATCCGCTTTGTGCAATTCATTGCACAATGATACTTTGAGTCACATCTGAAGCACATATTAACTGTTCCTTGGACTTTCCCGGAATTCATTCAGCTATTATTGCTTTTCCAATTCTCTCTCCTGCTGCAACAGCCATATCTGCTAAAGATGCTTTCATCCTCATTCTGCCTGTCCTTAATTCTTAAAACACATTGATGCCTGCATCCAGTATCTGGACCATTTCAAAATCCGACAATCATTGAGTCCCCTATTCTTTGTGTCTATGTGAAATGCGCTATTTGTTCCACAAAGGCTGAGGGAAATGACTGTTTCCCAAGAAATACTTTCAAGGCAGCAGACATCTGATCCATCTGGTCTTCCCTCTAAGAACTGAACAGTTAGAAGCAGCAGCCTGTCCAAATTAGCAAAATCCAACAATTTATATGCTAGTGCTGATCCAGGAATCCCCAAATTGAATCATATCAATCTTCTACGCAATCTGTTAAAGTCCATTATGTAATTCTCCAAAGAATGACCAAATATCAAAGTCTGACAGTTTAATAGATCATCCTATTGTAAAGCTAATTCAATAACACCATTAGAAAGTCCAAACCATCATCACTATCGAACTGATGGGCACTAGCTCACAAAATACTTTACTTCTGATTTTACTTCTGGTAAGAATAACAACTCAAAGGTCATTTCTTGTTGCTCCTTTGGTAGGGACGTAACCTATATCCACATATCTACTTAGTTCTTCTACAGGTCAAATGGTTTAGAGTTCGATAACATTGGAGTTTAATCAAGAATTTATACTTGCCTTTTTGCCATTTTTCAGAATGGCTATTAGGATTGTAGCTTTAAACCTGAACCTTTATTCTTATTTTCCAAGCTTCACTTTTAGGTGCTACAATGTTCTATTCCAGAAAGCCAATTGATGAAGCATAAAACTGGAGCCAATCTTTACATGCTTTTCTATTTATTAAAAATTACATATTACAAGCATCAACCTCCTAACCTAACCACCATAGCTTTAGTCTGTGTTTAACTATTAGGGGCTCAAGTGAATATTTCCCCACCCCCACATTAATACTTACCCTACATACAATTAAGGTTTCGATAACAAGATTTGTTATAGAACCTTAAACTAGAAGCCCCAAGGTGCTTCCCACATGCAAAGTTTGTTTGGACTCAATAGAGACAACTGTATGATAAGAGCACTTAATTTCTTTGACAGCTTTCAAAGAACAGGTTTCAAGCCTTCAAGAACATCAAAACTAGGAGGGCATGCTAGAACTCTGGGCCTCTAGGAATTGATTTTAAATTCCAATGTTTTAAATGGTAAGTTTCACATTTAGGTCAGATCTTAAGTAGAGAACATTGAGCAGAATTATACAGAATATATAGCACGGAAAAAGATTATTCAGCCCAACTGGCCTATATCAGTGTTTATGCTTCACATGAGTCGCCACATACACTAATTTATCTAACCCCATAAGCAGATCCTTCTGTTCCTTTCTCCCTCATGTACTTATCTAGATTCCCCTTAAAAGCACCTTAAACACTTTGCACAGGTGAGGAAAAGGAAAAGAAACATAGGGCAAGCAACCCTGGGTCACTGCTGGATATCCTAGCAGCCAGAGTGTTACTGATAGAAGTTTTTGGCTCAATGCGTGATGAACCACCCAGTACGCTCTATAGCCATATAGAGCATAGAAGTAAAAACAGAAACTGATAGAAATACTCAGTAGGTCTGGCAGCATTTATGGAAAGAGAAAAAGAGTTAACATTTCAGATCTGTAATCTTTCATCTGTTAACTCTGTTTTTCTCTCACAAATACTATCAGGCCTGCCGAGTATTTCCAGAATTTTTTGTTTTTAATTCATAGTTCCAAAATTCACAGTATTTTGCTTTTGTATTAGAGCAGAAAAGTACTAGATTTGGTTCCTGGTTTCTGCTAAATTAACTAATCTCAGCCAGGGTAGCATCAAGCACATTTATATTAAATGGGACAAGGATCACTCAGCCGCAATTCTCTTCCCCATCAACCACAGTCAAAAAGCCTGCCAATGTTTACTGCGTTGGCTCACATAGTGGAGGGTTGGAGGCAAACTTAGAATCATACTTCTGTATAAGGGTTAAAAAGGGAACAGGAACAATGCAATAAGTCATTCCAGTTGTTACTTGTTTGGACAGAATGGCTCATCATTAGCATAGGAAAAGCTGGCACCTAAATAGGCCAGAGGAGAGCAAAGCAAAGCAACTAACTGACTAACATGGTGTCAGTTGGTGGCACATGTTGTTGAATCAAGAGAAATCAAGAGCATGGAATTGAGTGGAAGGGGAAAAAACAAGGTTTAAAGGGGCTGATGCAAATTCTAAAAGGAGAATAGGGAGATATAATTCCCAAGCTGAGTGCAACAGAGAAAGAAAGGTAAGATATAAATAGGTAGGTCTGGAACAGTAACATAGTGAGGAGGACCATTACAGAGAATCCCAAAACACAGCACAGGGTAGAAAGCTTAGGAAAGCAGCGAGGAAAGAAAACACAAATGACCACAGTGGGTGCAAGAGGAGAGTGAAAGATAAATGGAGGAAGCCAGCCTCAACAGTCCTGCCGTAATCATACCCAAGATGAAAGAGATCCCTTAAAATTGGAAATAATTAATGCATTATTGGATAGTAAGGACATGGGCATGAAACAAGGATAGTAATGAAAGAGTTTCAGAATTGTGCATAAATTTATGAAGTGAAATTTTACTAAAGTGAATTATACCAACGTACACTGAGACATCAAGCTCTACGAGGGTGTCGGGAAGGGGTTGGATGTGGGTGAAGAGGGCAGCACATTTGAAGTTGGCTGAGTTGCACAGCTAAGAGGTGTTTGCGTGTTGCGAGTCACTTATGAGGAAGAAAGTAAAACATGGACTCATGGAATAGCACTCGAGGCTACACTTCAATTCCCTCTATATTTTATTTTTTTTTTACCAATGTTGTTAGTGGGCCTCAACTATCCTCCATTATCTGCTCAAAATTCTTGTACAAATGTGACATTGGTTAAAAACGATGGATGGAATTTTCTGTGGCTGCTGGTGTTGGGCATGCTCGGTGGCATGAGCGGACAATATAGCAAGAAAGTCAAAAGTAATTTTCATGACGTCGTGAAACCAGTTTACGGTCGTCTGCTCAGCCCATCAATGGCAGGCCACGTTTTCCGCCATCGGGCATCGGCAGCCTCATTGTAATTTAATACATCTCCATATCAATACAAAGTCAGCCTGCCGGAATCATCTTCCCATGCTGGATCGTCCAAGCACGTCGACGTGTGTTTCACAACAGCATATATAAGGCATGCACTTTGTGAGATGTAATTCAAGGGGAACTCAGAGGTGAGTGCACAGTAATGCTGTGCAGCGCCCACGAGGGTCACCTGTTGGATTTCAAATTTGAGGTGTGTTTTGTGAGGGGGTTTGGGGGGAGGCCAAGGGCTGCCCTGCAGTTGAGGTGACTTGGGGGGAGGCAAGGGCTGATCAACGGTTGAAGGCAGTGCACAAGCACGTGTGTGTGTGTGTGTGTGTGTGTGTGTGTGTGTGTGTGTGTGTGTGTGTGTGTGTGTGTGTGTGTGTGTGTGTGTGTAAGCAGCTATGCATTAGGGAAACCTTGTATAAAGTGGCCATTTCTTTGCAACTGAGACAGATCAGACACAGCCACATTGCCGTGCATGGAGTCAGGCCCCTAGCTTATCTGCCCACTCAAGCAAACAGAGGAAAAAACATGCTACCAAGTGCTTCAAAGCTTTTCGCCCCTTGGGCACACATTGCAAGCTAATGAGCCTTTTAGGGGACTGCAGAACAATTGGACGACTGAGCACATTGTACAATCTCCTTGTGAAAGCTGGCCATGAAGCAGTCACTGGTGGAGGTGCTCACAGTCCCTTGCAATGTCATCATCCTGGTTTGGACCAGTCTCCCCCATGGTTCAAGCTAACAGTGCAGCCTTGAAGTGCGGGTTAGGAGCATACCTGCACCTGAGCTCAGAGCATAGCATACAGTCAGTCGCCAATTGGTCAGGTGGAATGGGGTGGAGGAGGGTGGAGTTTCGGGCAGCCATGCAGGCGCACTAATCCCTAGCCATCCAAGTGGTGGCCAGCACTCCCCAGGATGCATTAAGGGGCCTTTGGACTTAAATAAGAAAGGTTCTTAGAACACGCAAGCTGACCCTTGCGTCTCTCCCTTTCATTCTGCAGGAGGAGCACATCAGGAGCATGGAGGCTGGTGAACTAGCTGTATGCCTCGCAGCATACAGAGAGCGAAAATGTCGGAGAAGAGAACGACGGAGGTGCCAGGCTGCATAGAGGGAGAAGCAGCACCCTCAGGAAGAAGGAGCAAATGGGGCTCCTGCACATGCCACTGAAGAGCCACAGCAAGCTGACGCTGGTTGGCACCTAGCTAGACCTAGAATCTACAGACACTGCTTTGCATTCCTGCATATGACCGAGAACAAGTGTCGAAGACTGCGTATGTCTAAGGAACTGGTCAGTCACATCTGCCAGCTTTTTAAAAAATTCATTCATGGGATGTGGGCTTCGCTGGCTGGGCCACCATTTATTGCCCATCCCTATTTGCCCTTGAGAAGGTGGTGGTGAGCTGTCTTCTTAAACAGCTGTAGTCCAAATGGTGTAGGTACACCCACAGTACTATTAGGAAGGGAGTTCCATGATTTTGACCCAGCGACAGCGAAGGAACTGTGATATATTTCCAAGTCAGGATGGTGAGTGACTTGGAGGGAAACTTACAGGTGGTGGTGTTCCCATCTATCTGCTGCTCTTGTCCTTCTTGATGGTGGGTTTGGAAGGTGCTGCCGAAGGAGCCTCGATGAATTCCTGCAGTGCATCTTGTAGGTGGTACACACTGCTGCTACTGTGCGTTGGTGGTGGATGGAGTGAATGTTTGTGGATGTGGTGCCAATCAAGTGGGCTGCTTTGTCCTAGACGGTGTCAAGCTTCTTGAAGGTTGTGGGAGCTGCACTCATCCAGGCAAGTGGGGAGTTTTCCATCATACTCCTGACTTGTGCCTTGTAGATGGTGGACAGGCTTTGGGTAGTTAGGAGGTGGGTTACTCATCGCACGATTCCTAGCCTCTGATCTGCTCTTGTAGCCACAATATTTATATGGCTAGTCCAGTTCAGTTTCTGGTCAATGGTAACCCCCAGGATGTTGATAGTGGGGCATTCAGTGATAGTAATGCCATTGAGCATCAAGGAGCGATGGTTGGATTCTCTCTTGTTGGAGATGGTCATTGCCTGACACTTGTGTGACGCAAATGTTACTTACCAGTTGTCAGCCCAAGCCTGGATATTGTCCAGGTTTTGTTGCATTTGCACATTGACAGTATCTGAGGGCATCCACTGCCCGTGGCTGTGAAAGGGACCGCGGTGCTCAATTTTTATTCTAGTAGCTCCTTTCTGGGCTCCATAGGTCACCTCTGTGGGATATCACAAGCCTTCACCCACAAATGCATCCATGATGTCATGGACACTACCTTCATGAGGACACACAACTTAGTGCATTCCACCCTGGACCAAGATAGCCAGGATGCAAGAGCAATTGGATTTGTCCAGATCTCAGTTTTCCTACAAGCGCAGGGTGCCATTAACTGCACTCACATGGCACTCAGATCTCCGTCGCATCAAGTGATCAACTATGTCAACCACAAAGGCTTTCATTCACTGAATGTGCAACTGGGGTGCAACCACCACAAACGCATCCTGCAGATCTGTGCACAGTTTCCAGGGAGTGCCATGATTCCTACAAGTCAGTCACAGATCCCTGACATCTTCATGGACCACAGAGGCTGCAGGGATGACTCCTTGGGGACAACGGCTACTTGCAGAGGACATGGCTGATGACACCCGTGCGACGGCCTCAGACTGCAGCAGAGCAAAAGTACAACGAGGCTCATGCTGCAACTAGCAACTTGGTGGAGCAAGCCATTGGGATGTTGAAAATGAGATTTCGGGGCCTGGATGGTCTGGTGGAGCCCTGCAATATAGTCCACAGAGGGTGTCACGCATCATTGTTGCCTGCTGCGCCCTTTGCAACCTGATGCTGCAACAGGAAGAGGAGCTGACTGAGGAGGAGATGGAAGGGTTGGAGGAATCCTCCAATGAGGAGGACGTCGACAGGGATGAGGGTGAGGAGGTCCTTGAAGGCGATGATGATGGCGATGAGGCTCTTGCACTGGCTAGACAAGGTAGGCGCACTTGGGATGCCCTCATAGCTGCTAGATTTGGGAAGAATGATGAGGACATGCAGTGAGGAGACACCATAGACCCTCACATTGCATCTGTGAACATTTGACTCCAGTCTGGCTTACGCCAGTGCACATACCCTCTGTCATGGAGATGCAGTGGAGGCCGTACTAGTTAACTCGATTCCAAGAGGATGATGACAACATGCAGTGAGGACACTCCATGGATCTTCACATAGTCTCTGAGAATGTCTGATGCCTGTCTGTCCAAGGGCAGCTCACTTACGCTCAGTGATCAGGGTCATATCATGGAGATGCAGTCATGAAACTTTAAAAGCACCCGATCCTTTGTCTATCTTCAGCACCTGACCCCTTCAGGAGCAGATGCTGATGTGATGGGAGCCAGCCCCAACTTAAAGGTGCTGAGAGCATACAGAAGAATGGTGGAACTCTGTGATGCCTGCCCACGACATTCTGGCAGCAATGATAAGCACCATTGAGGTGCAGGCATCAATAATGTGTCCAGGGAGTGTGAGACCACCACTTTGGTCTAAAGGCTGCACAAAGCACACGGAAGAGGCCCTGGACTGAGACACCTGCCTTTATCTTGTGTAGGTACCAAGGTTTCACATGTGAGTGACACAAACACTACTCATCAGAACAAGGAGCCATTGGTGGGGAGACATCCATGAGAATTTATTTACAATAGTGAACTTTATGTACATGTGATTAACACCCGTGCCCAGGCTGTGCATCACCCATGCCTAGGCTGTGCAACTACATTTTCTTAGTCTTCCTAATGCTGCCCCTAAGTCTTGGTGCTCCAATGACAGTCATGTCTTACATAAGAGAAGGCAAGTTGGGGTGATCATCAGCCAACAAAGCCTAATTGGTTACACAAGGAGTTAAGAAAGCAAATGGGATATTTAGTTTTGTAAATAGCAGCACTGAAGACAAAAACAAGGATATCATGGTAAATCTTTACAAATCACTGGTTAGACCTCAGCTGTGGTATTATGTACAATTTTGGGCACTGTGGCTTTAAGGAAGTATATCAAACCTTGTAGAGGTACAGAGGAGATTTATAGGTGATGATACCATGGGGAAGAGATTTCAATTCTGTGGAGAATTAGAAAAACTGAGATTGCTCTTCTAAAAAGAGAAGTTAAGAGGAAACTTAAGACAGGTATCCAAAATAATGAAAGCTTTTGACAGACCAAGTGGGAAGAAATTGCATCCTCTGGTAAGTGGGTTGGTAATTAAAGGTCAGAGATTTAAAATATTTGACAATAGAGTTAGAGGAGAAATGAGAAGAAATTATTTCACAAAGATATGGTAGTTATGGTCTGGAATACACTATCTGAAAAGTTTATGAAATGGATTACATAGGGACTTTCAAAAGCCAATTGGATGTGTATTTGAAGAGGACTAATTTGCAAAGTTACAGTGAAAAAGTTGAGTGCAGGACTAACTGGACAGCTTTTTCACAGAGCTGACGCAGACACGTTGGGACAAATGACCTCCTTCTGTGCTGTAAGATGCTATGATTCTAGCTGTGGATTACTGTCTTTACTGGCTATGGGCCAGCAGAGAGCCAGATGTTGAGATGGACCAGCTGCTGCTGGGCATATGATAACCAGAGACAATACTGGCAGCTACAGCCAGAAGCTTTTCCCCTATTTCTTTCTAGGCATTGCAGCAATGTGGGTTTATGGAATGGTGCTGTGGAGTAGGGCAGAGCATAACCTTTTTACATGCAGCATTACCTTCACTTCAGTAACCAAATGGGTGTATTGGGATGCTTGGTCACTCTTTTGCAGCCTCATACCTGCACATGGGTTTTTTTCCCTCATATTTAGCTGACACTTATTAATTCCCTGTTCCTTCAGCATTGACAAGGATTGAAATGCTTTCTATAAAAGTTGTATCATCGGTTTTGTCACCCAAGTGTAATACTTTCCTTTAATTCTCACCATCTGTTGATCTTGAATAATTTTGCAAATAAACTGATTCAAGAAGTGAGAGTGCTATTAACCCATTGCCATTATGGTGGGATTAGCACAAATTCTTAACCATTTATAACTGATTTACACTAGCAGACAAAAATCAGCCTCACTAGTTTCTTCTGATTGTAGGAGCAGGTGTTAGAGGGAGAGGGAGAAATGCTTTCCATCACTTTGTGGCACAGTGGTATGGTACACCAATAATCTATTCCCCACAACACCTTGCTGGCCATTAAAATATGGACATATGGGAACACCACCACCTGCAAGTTCCCCTATTAGCCACACATCATCCAGACTTGAAACTGTGACAATGTTTCTTCACTGTCACTGGATCAAAGTCCTGGAACTCCCTTGCTAACCGCACTGTGGGAATACCCACCCCAAATGATTAAAGAAGGCAACTCACCATCGCATTCGCAAGGGCAATAAAAAATGGGCAACAAATGCTGGCCTGGCCAGCAATGCCCACATCCCAATAAAGAACTTAAAAAATTAAAATCCTACAACCATGCCTGGATGTGTAAACACCTTTACCTACCTGTCAACTTCATATATCCATTTATTTTTATGCAAATTATATGTGTTCCCAATTATGTTAATTTGCATTATAATCACTTGAGAAAATTTTTTTTACTCAAATTGTATTCTTTAAACACATATAGGTTCGTAACCTGATGAAACCAAAGATCTTTATGATGTGTGTTAACCATGAATGTTTCTAAGCAAAATCTAATAAGCTCTGTAAACATTTGAGGAAGAAAATGTGAAATTCTTAACTTTGAAAAGTCTGCCCATTTCACATTTCAAATTCAACAGGTTTCCTCATTACATAACATTACATTCAAAATTGTAGAAGCCCATGTCTACTGTTGAACAGGTGTACATTTTGCAAAAATTAAGCAATAAAGGTTTAAAAAGGTTTTAATTCTGGTACATTCTTAAATTCCAGCCACTAGCCAAGGTTATGCAAATTTAATAAAGTTCAATAACAGTGGAATGAGCAATTTAGGAACAAAAGTCAGCATTTATTTAAATTATTGGAACGATTTGGTAATGTGCTCACAATATATATATTCCTACACTGTTATTTTGTAAAATAGTTTCAATTTTAACAATAAGTGTACAGTGTTGAACTTACTGGCTGCAAAGCTTCCTCTTGCCGCCTGCCTTGACTTTGTCGGTTTACAAAAGACCGCGTTAAAAGTTTGTAGTGGTTCAGCAAGCAAATGATCACAACGACCATCACTGTCATTACCACAACAACGATGATTATCTTGACAAATTCTTGTTCAGCTGAAACGACAAAGAGAAAAAAAAACTAAGTTGCTTAAAATTGTCAGGATAGTTTGTTTTTCAAAAATATACTTTATTCATGAAAGTTGTAAAAAAAATACATTACAAAACATTTCAAAATGAATATTACAGAAAATGCGACAGAATTCAACTTCTCTCCATACAGCATCCTCTGAGGTACCTCATTACAATTTCATTATTCTTGACATTCAAAATATACAGTCCATGTCAGGCATACAGCCAAGGGGTTCTACACAGCTTCCAGCTTCTCGGTGTAATATGGCTGAAAGGCCTTAGACAGCCTTTCCTCATTTCACCTCTTTGGTGGCTGCCCCAAGCCTCAGTATGACCCTCAGTCAGGATAGATCACACTTAAAACAGACACAGGTGCTTATAATTAGCAGTCATTTCTTAAAATAGCCTCTTTGACAGCATTTTGGCTGTGGTACATTGAAGTTCAACAAACTCCTGATCGTATCTAGTCGAAACATAAAACCTAGGTAGTTATTGAAAAAAGTTATTTTCTGCTGAAATTAAAATACATTTTGTAAGAAGATTTAAAAAGAGCTACCTTTTTCCCAACTCCAGTCATTTGTCTGTGTAACCTTCACATTGGTAACATTCACTTCATCACTCTGCATAATCAAGATGTGGAATTCAACAATGCACATCCAGCTGCACTTGAACATGTTATATTAGCAGATTGAGACAGACTTCAGAAACAGTGTGAGGCTTCATAATGTCTGCATGCACTGCAGATATCACAAGTACTCAGGTGCTAGACTTAAACACTGTGGCAGAAACAGCAGACTATGACGACCACAAATTAACTGAAATCAATGGATGAGAACACGCACAGTGTGACAGGATGTTGTTTGCACCGTGGAAACAGATTAATAATTCTTATGGCCTTGCCTCTTTTGCTTGGCAAAGGAGTCTTTTTTGCTAGTTGTTTACTAAAATTAAATATACAGGAAAAGAACTAGACATTTCAACTTCTGGGTTCTTCAGCCAGCTTACCACAAAGGAAACTAGAACAGTACATGAGAGTATGTGCAAAGTCCAACGGACGGATGAGACAACACCCTCTAACTTATAGAGAATTCTTACTACTTCTCTCACAACCCTGGCGTTGAAAATATCTGCTTGTATTAGACATTATCTTACATATTCGTACACCAAATATTTTTGTCAAGTTCTATGGCAAGTGAAATCAATTTTTCTGGTTTTGAAATATACATGTTTGGGACAAAACTGCACTCAAAGCTCTTCTTATATTTTCAAACAAAACATTCTCTGTCATGCCACTGCACTATTTTCCAGTGCTTTAGGTTCAGCCGTTTAGTTGTCAAAAATCATATTTAAAACTGCACATGACAATCCACACAAGGAAACAAACAGTATTTCTTCTTTAATTAACAAATCGATGACACCTTCAAACAAGCTTTGCTTCTATACAGTCAGGATGAGGACTATTGCGCTAATTCTTCCTGAGAGTGAAATTTCCATCAGCAGTATTTGTAAGCAGTTATTAAAACCCTTTCATTTCCTGCTGGGCACACTAGAACAAAAATCAGCAGGCAAAGAGTGTCTATATTGAAAAGCATGGATATTTAACATTAACATGATGTCATCAAGTTAACAAGACCTTGGAGGCCATCTAATATTTCCACACGATCATCTCCATTTTAAAAGATAAACAACTGCAAATCACAAAATCAGGGGAACTGGAACGGTTCAAAGATCAAATATTACAATAATCTATGAAACAACATTTTTTAGTGGAAACTAATTTTGTTTTTGCCTGACTCTTTAGTTATTTGTTTTTATCAATTTTTACTTCTCCCTAAATGTTAGATTCCCATAATGCTAAAGTAGGATGTGTCAATGCAAATTTGTTGTATTTTTTTCTCCTTTCTCTTAAGAATCAGGGAAGCTGGAAGAGTTCCTGTTTTGAAAAAGGAGTAAGGACTCATTAACCTGAAGAAATGTAGGCCATCTTAAGCCAAAACCTGGCAGAACAGCAGAAGAAGCTCAAACAGACCCTGCTTGATGACAGAGTTTGAGACAAGGTGGGCAACCTTCGCAGGGAAAAACAAAACTTGTTGAAAGACCTTCACAGACTACAAGATTCCCTCAGGTCAAAGTTTGTACCTTTGGAAAAGTATGAAGAGAAATAGAAAGAATTCAGCATTTTTCTGAAGAAACTTTCCAAAACAGTTCCTTTGACATGTCTTCCTTCTTCCTTAACCCTCAACTGTGTCCGGCCCATCTCCCTCACATCTGCCCTCACACTTTCCTCTCCCTCTCAGAACCATGATAGGGTCCCCCTTGTCCTCACTTATTACCCCACCAGCCTCCAGGTTCAAATGATCATCCTCCGCCATTTCCGCCAACTCCAGCATGATGCCACTACCAAGCACATCTTCCCTTCCCCCTCCTGGCAGCGTTCCACAGGGATTGTACCCTCCGGGACACCCTGGTCCACTCCTCCATCGCCCCCCCTACACTTCAACCCCCTCCCACGGCACCTTCCCATGCAACCACAGAAGGTGCAACACCTGCTCCTTTACTTCCCCCCTCCTCACCATCCAAGGGCCCAAACAATCCTTTCAAGTGAAGCAGCACTTCACTTGCACTTCCCTCAATTTAGTCTACTGCATTCGCTGCTCCTATCGCGGTCTCCTCTACATTGGAGAGACCAAACACAGACTGGGTGCCCGCTTTGCGGAACACCTTCGGTCTGTCCGCAAGCATGACCCAGACCTCCCTGTTGCTTACCATTTCAACACACCACCCTACTCTCATGCCCACATGTCTGTCCTTGGCCTGCTGCAACGTTCCAGTGAAGCTCAATGCAAACTGGAGGAACAGCACCTCATCTTCCAACCAGGCACTTTATAGCCTTCCAGACTTAAATATTGAGTTCAACAATTTCAGATCATGAACTCTCTCCTCCATCCTCACCCCCTTTCCGATCCCACTTTTTCCAATAATTTATGTTTTTTTCACAACTAGTTTTTTCTCTTCCCTATTTTAAAATTTATTTTGATCTATTGTTTCATCTCCACCTTTTAGCCCATTTCGATCCCTTCTCCCCACCCCACCCACACTAGAGCCATCTGCCACTAGCTTGCTTCCCTTAATGTCCCCATTACCACATCTTTTAGATAATGTCAACACCCCTTTGTCCTTTTATCTATGACATCTTTGGCAGTCTCTTCTTGGACTCCACCTATTACTGGCCCCCTATCGAGCTCTCCTGTCCCAGCCCCTTCTATTAGCTTGTATTTCATCTCATTTCTATATGTCTTAGTTCTGATGAAGGGTCATACGGACTCGAAATATCAACTGTATCCCTCTCTGCAGATGCTGTCAGACCTGCTAAGTTTTTCCAGATATTTTTGTATTTGTTCTAGATTTCCAGCATCTGCAGTATTTTGCTTTTATATTAAACTAAAGAAAGAGTTAGCAGAGAAGACACAACAATGTTCAATGTTCCAGGAGGCTGCAAACAAATACAAAAAAAAGACGGAAGAGCTGAAGAATCAGCTAAATGAAGCCAAAGAGGTCTTGGAAGCAAAAGTCGCAGAATTTTCCAAGAAGCAGACAGATAATAAAATTTTGGGAGGCTCAGCCCCTGAGATCAGGCAAGTTGAGCTTGCATCTGAGAGAAGTCTGGCCTATAGTGAAGTCAAAAAGAAGGCCAAACCATCATCTTTGGTGTCAAGGAGTTTCACCAGTACATAAACGGCTGTCATTTTACAATTGTTTCAGGCCACAAACTATTGCTGGGGCTGTTTATTGAGGACAAGGCTATATCACCCATAGCCTCAGCAAGAATATAACGATGGGCTTTAATTCTGGCAGCATACAAATGCTCTTTCATACATAGGCCTGGCAATCAAATCGCAAACGCCGATGCCCTTAGTCATTTGCCTTTACAAGTAAATGATGAGCTCATCCCAGTTCCACAGGAACTTGTTTCACTGTTAAATTTTTTAGATTCCTTGCAGGTACGTGCTCAACCAATCAGAGACTGGACAAGTCGGGACCCAGTCCTATCTCAAATATGAGAACAAATGCTGCATGGTTGGTCACAGGAAAGGAGACTATATCTGATGAAATTAAACTGTACTTCAACAGAAGACATGAAATAACCAACTAGGATGGCATCTTATTGTGGGGAGCATGAGCGATAGTTCCTCCAAAGAGAAGGGAGCCACTTTTAATTGAACTACACAGTGCCCATCCAGGAATTTCCCAAATGAAGACCATAGCACGCAGCTATCTATGGTGGCCTGGGATAGATGGCGAAACAGAGGGTTTAGTAAAGAACTGTGTGTAATGTCAGCAACTGCAAAAGTTGCCCGTGACAGATCCGTTACTCCTATAGGAGTGGCCACGTAGATGCTGGGTGCGGTTACACATTGACTATGTTGGAACTTTCCTGGGAACAACGTTTCTGCTATTGTCAATGCCCATTCGAAATGGTTGGATATATATGAGGTGAAGTCACCAATGTTAGCCGCTAAAATTGAGAAACTACGTCAGAGTTTTGCCATTCACAGACTACCAGAAGTAGTCATTTCCGATGACGGCACGGCATTTACAAGTGCTAAGTTTCAATGGTTTGTTAGCCTCAACAGTATCACTCATGTGAAAACTGCAGCGTACAACAAATATTCAAAGCAGGCATGAGAAAGCTAACTGGCTCTTCCTTGGCAACCAAGCTAGCACGCTTTTTTTTTCATTACAGTATTACCCCTCACACAACAGGTGCCACACCTGTGGAATTATTATTGAAACGCCGTCTCAGGATGAGATTAAGCTTAATAAAACCGAATTTAGAAGGGAAGATGGAAAGGAGTCAGGGAAGCCAGAAAACTAGACACAACTGGCATAGTTGTGAGAGGTAAATTTACTATGGGAGAGCCGGTATACATGAAGAACTTCGGAGAAGGACCGAAATGGTTACCGCGTGAAATAAGTGCCACGACTGGACCTCTAACTTACCATGTGGAGGTGGGAGGCTGGATTTTATCAGGAAATATGTGGACCATTTAAGGGAGAGAGAGACAAATCACCAAGATTTGGTTCCACCAGAGATCATGATCAGATCTGCATTTCCTGTTGAGGATACTCAATCAAGGATAGACATGTCTGCTGTTCCTGTAAGAGTTGAGGAGACAGAACTGCAAATGCCCACCAAATCACCTGATGTTCAGGCAACCCCTGAAAAGGAGATACCTGAGGAAGAATGTGAAGTTGTGGAGCTGCTACGTTCCACACATACCAGGAAACCATCTGAGAGACTGAGCTTGTAAATTCCTTATCCCAAATATTATGTTCTCTTGAAAAATGTGTACCTTTAAGAATAATATGTTAGGAGCGATCACATGATCTATAGTAACCAATAGAAGAGTTGCGCGAGTTACCTAAGCAGTCAGTGTAGAGATAGAGTTGGAGTTGAAAGCACATGTGTAGTTGCTGCTGAGTATGTTGTAAATAAACTTAATGTTTCCACTCAAGACATGTCTACAGATTAATTCTATCAGTAATGGTAGCAACTCGGCCACCCTTACAACAGCACCCAATACAATCTAGCAAGTCAATATTTCTTACCCGCAGTTCACATGAACATTTGGTGAAATGAAGCAATAAGTGTATGCAATGCTTACAAATTACAAACTAAACTTGCAAATAATCTTTGTATTGTCCAGAGACAAAAAAAAATGTCTCCTGTAACTATGTTAATTTCTCATATTCTGGATGCTATTCGATTACTTTCACAGATTTTCCAAATAAATAAATGGGTGCTTTTCTTCATTGTTAATATTCCATTGACAAAATTACATTCTCAGAACCAGCACGTTGCAAAACTCCATAGGCATCACCCAGTACCCTTGGCCCCCTCAGTCCTCAGATTCACTGTATCTAGTCTCTTGGCCAACCTATTAGTCAGTTCACCAAGAACGGAGAAAAACAGTGCCTCCAAGGGAGCCACAGAGGTGATGGCAGAAACTATAGGAGAGGAATACTGCATCACCCAGTCCACCTGATGCATTTACCCTAAAAGCCAATCATCTTCTTCAATTCTCTGCCCAAAGGCAGGTCCCCACAGTGCTGCGATCTCCAACATGGGTAGGAAAAAGAGGCAGAGCGTAAGAGGAAGACACTGGGACAGACAGTCAGCAGCTCCGAGAGGACAGTGTCAGAGGAGGATCCTGGGACAGGCAGTCAGCAACACCTAGAGGACCTAGTCCATCTACAGAACCTAGCATCTAGTCTATACTCAAGT
Source organism: Carcharodon carcharias (assembly GCF_017639515.1). Classification (NCBI taxonomy): domain Eukaryota; kingdom Metazoa; phylum Chordata; class Chondrichthyes; order Lamniformes; family Lamnidae; genus Carcharodon; species Carcharodon carcharias. The sequence goes on from NC_054472.1 coordinate 176,133,720, forward strand.
AGGAGTAAGGGTAAAATAAAAGCAAGGGTCCATATTCTACTTAGTTAAGATATGTCTGGGGACTTCAGTCCTGTGATTTATACATCCTGATATGTACAGCCATGTGGGAAATCCTAGACATTACTGGCAGTCTGGTTGACCATGTGTGCAGGAGGTACCTCCAATGGGAGCAACTGGGGCTCCGGGTCTTAGAGCTTGAGCGGCAGCTGGGGGCACTATGGTGTATTCACAAGGCTAAGAGGTTTGTGGATAGCACGTTTCAGGACGTGGTCACTCGCAGCTTAAGGAAGTACAAGCAGAGAGGGAATGGGTGACCGCCAGACAAATGAAGGTGACCAGATAGGTAGTGAGGGAATCCCGAGTGCATCTTGCTTGCAAACTGTTTTTCGGCCTTGGAAAATGGTGAGTGTGACGGTTCCTCTGTGGAGGCCAACCAGAGCCGAGGTCATGGCACTGTGGGTGGTCCAGCTGCTCAGGGGAGGAGGAAAAAGTATGGAAGGGCAATAGTGGCAGGGAATTCATGAGTGAGGAGAGTAGACAGGCACTTCTGCGGCTGTAGACATGGCTCCAGGATGGTGAGTTGCCTCCTGGGTGTCAGGGTCAAGGGTGTCACGGAAAGGCTGCAGAGCATTCTGAAGGGGAAGAGTGAACAGCCAGAGGTCATGGTCCATGTTGGGACCAATGACATAGGAAGAAAGAGAAATGAGGTCCTGCAAGCAGACTTTAGGGAGTTAGGTAGGAAATTGAAAAGCTGGACTTCAAAGGTAGTAATCTCTGGATTACTCCCGGTGTCACGCAATAGTGAGTATAGGAACAGAAGGATTAGAGCAGATGAATGTGTGGTTGGAGAGATGGTGCAGGAGGGAGGGCTTTAGAGTCCTGGGGCACTGGGACCATTTCTGGGGGAGGTGGGACCTGTACAAGTTGGACAGGTTGCAGCTGAATAGGAATGGGAGAGACATCCTTGCGGGGAGGTTTGCTAATGCTGTTGGGGCTGATTCAAACTAACTTGGCAGGGGGATGAGATCCTGAAAATTAGTTCAGAGGGGAGAGAAGCTGAGATGAAATTAGAAGTTAAAATGCTAGTAAGTGAGTCTGGAAGGCAGAGGAAACATAGGTTAAATAAGAAAGAAGTGAGTTTAGCAAGGCTAAATGGAATATATTTTAATGCAAGGAGGGTGAGGAACAAGACAGACGAGCTGAGGATGCAGACAGGCACGTAGGAGTATGATATCATAGCTATGACCAAGACTTGGCTAAAAGGAGGGCAGGATTGGCAGCTCAACATTCCTGGTTACACGGTATTCAGACAAGATAAGAGAGCGGGATAGAAGAGGAGGGGGACGGGGGGACGGTTGCCATATTGATTAAGGAATCAATTATAGCAGTGAGGAGGGATGATATCTTGGAAGGATCATCAAATTAAGCCATATGGGTAGGAGTAAAAAACACAAAAGGGGCAAACACGTTGTTGGGTGTGTACTATAGACCCCCAAACAGTCACAGAGAGATAGAGGATCAAATATGTAATCAAAGTTTAGAGAAGTGTAAGAATAATAGGGCAGTAAAAGTAGGGGATTTTAACTACCCAAATATTAACTAGGATAAACTTTAGTGTGCAAGGTAGGGAGGGACCCTAAATTATTAAGTTCCATCCAGGAGAACCTTTTTAACCAGTCCGTAGAAAGTCCAACAAGGGAGGGGGCAGGTGCAGTTCTGGACATAATATTCAGAAATGAGCCCAGGCAAGTAGAAGGCATATCAGTAGAGGAGCATTTTGGAGATAGTGACCATAACTCGGTTGGATTTAGGATCGTTATGAAAAAGGGTAAGGTTGGGCCAGGAATAAAAGTTCTAAAGTGGGGAAAGGCTAATTTTAATAAGATAAGATATGATTTGGCCCAAGTGGACTAGGAGCAGCTGCTTGCAGCTAAAACTTTGTCAGAGCATTCAAGCAGGAAATAGCGAGAGTACAGGGCAAATATGTAAGCAAAGGGGGGAACCAAGTCCGGAGAACCCTGGATGTCAAGGGACATAAAGGTTAGGACTAAGAAGAAAAGAGACGCTTATGGCAGATACCCAGGACTCATTATGGCAGAGTTCCTAGAGGAGTATAAAAAGCGCAGGGAGGAACTTTAAAAGGAAATTAAGAAAGCTAAGAGAGTGCATGAGAAAACATTGGTGGGCAGAACAAAGGAAAACCCAAAGGGGTTTTTTAAATATACAAAGAGCAAGAGAATAACTAGGGAAACAGTAGGGCCAATTAGGGACCATAGAGGTAATGTGTGTGTGGACCTGGAAGACATGGGTACAGTTCTCAATGAATGTTTTGCATTGGTTTTCACAATGGAAAAGGAGACAGGGAAAGACATCAGGGTGGAGAACTGAAATATTAGACGAAACTAACATAGAGAGAGAGAGGAGGTACTAACGGGTTTAGCGGCCTTAAAAGTGGATAAACCTGCAGGCCCGGATGAGATGCATCCCAGGCTGTTGAGGGAGGCAAGGGAGGAGATATCAGGGGCCCTGGCAGTAATTTTCAAATCCTCTCTGGCCATAGGTGAGGTGCTAGAGGACTGGCGGACTGCTGACATTGTCCCATTATTAGAAAAGGGAGGAAAGATTAGACCAGGAAATTACAGGTCAGTCAGTTTAACCTCGGTGGTGGGGAAGTTACTAGAAAGAATTCTGAGGGACAGAATATATCTGCAGTTGGAGAGACACGGATTAAACAGGATAGTCAGCATGGATTTGTTAAAGGAAGGTTGTGTTTGACAAAGTTGATCAAATTTTTTGAGGAGGTGACCAGGAGTGTTGAAGAGAGTAACGCATTTAATGTGGTCTACATGGACTGTAGCAAGGCTTTTGATAAGGTCCCTCATGGCAGACTGGTTAAGATAGTAAGAGCCCATTGGATCCAAGGCAATTGGTATGTTGGATACAAAATTGGCTGAGAGGCAGGAAGCAGTTGGTGATGGTAGATGGATGTTTCTGTGACTGGAAGTCTGTTTCCAGTGGGGTTCCGCAGGGCTCAGTGCTGGGCCCTTGTTGTTTGTGGACTAAAATGATTTGGACTTAAATGTAGGGGGTATGCTCAAGAAGTTCACGGATGACATGAAAATTGGTAGGGTGGTAAATAATGAGGTGGTTAGCTGTAAAGTGCAGGAGCATATCAATGGCCTGGTCAGATGGGCAGGGCAGTGGCAAATGGAATTCAACCTAGTTAAGTGTGAGGTAATGCACTTGGGGAGGGCTAACAAGGCAAAGGATTACACTATGAATGGTAGGACCCTGGAAAGTACTGAAGATCAGTGGGACCTTGGTGCGTATATCCGCAGATCCCTGAAGGCAGCAGATAAGATGGTTAAGGCGGCATATGGAATACTTGCCTTTATTAGCCGAGGTATAGAACACAAGAACAGGGAGATTATGCTGGAACTGTATAAAATGCTGGTTAGGTCACAACTGGAGTACTGCATGAGTTCTGGTCACCACATTATAGGAAGAATGTGATTGCACTGGAGAGGGTGCAGAGGAGATTTACCAGGATACTGCCTGGGCTGGAGGGTCTGAGCTTTGAGGAAAGATTGGATTGGCTGGGCTTGTTTTCCTTAGAGCAGCAAAGTTTGAGAAGGGACCTGATAGAGGTGTATAAGATTATGAGGGGCATAGATAGGGTGGATAGGAAGGCACTTTTTCCATTAGTAGAGGGGTCAATAACCAGGGGACACAGATTTAAGATAAGAAGTAGAAGGCTAAGAGGGGAGTTGAGGAGAAATTTTTTCACCCAGAGGGTGGTGGGAATCTGGAACTCACTGCCTGAAAGGGTGGTTGAGTCAGAAACTCTCTTAACATTTAAGAAGTGTTTAGATATTCACTTGCATTGCCATAGCCTCCAGGGCCATGGGCCAAGCACTGGAATTAGTGTAGTCAGATCTTTGTTGACCAGTGTGGACATGATGGGCCAAATGGCCTCCTTCTGTGCTGTAAACATCTATGAGGCAGCTCCTGAATCCATCATAGCTGGAATGGGGTTTGAAACTCCTTGCTGTTGTCAACAATCTGAGCCATACTGGTCATCCAGCCAACTGAGCCAAAATGCCCCTCAAGGGGTTCAAGTTGCTATGGCAACATGTGCTTTTACATGCATGTTGTAGTCTGGAGTTATGCACAGTTAAAGGCTCCAATTCTCCTTCTATCACATGACTGACCAGGAATCTCTACTGCTCTTACCACCTGCCATTGATGTATGCTGCAGATTGATACTCAATTTATTTGGCCACATCATGAACGCACTTTTCTTGGCCAAAAAGGCCTGGAGGGGGACCTGAGCCCAGAGCTTCAATAAGCTAAAACGTAAAAATATAGGAGTAGCACTTTTTAATGAATGGCATAGTTTAAAATTAAGAAAATATTAATTTCAGCATGGGTGTGTGATATAAGCATGTGGACTTCACTCAGTATTGAGCTGTTTGATAACAAGGAAGAAACAGTGAAGTCCCATGCCTGAACAACCGTGTGCCAGGAAAAACTAGTGATTTGGAAAAACTGTGCTTTGGATTTAGAAATTAATAAATTCTGGGCCTTGGAGCCTACATGAAGTTGCAACCCTAAGTGAAGATAACAAGGATCTGAAGCAGTCCTGCCTGAGCATGAGTTCAGGTCCAAGAAGGATCAGTGAAGCCTGGGATCTTAGGTCATAAGCTGAGGCTGGGTAACAGAAAGGATTGGTGGCTCTTGCAGCCCTGAACAAAATGGCAGCTGGCATTTGGAATATGGCATCTGTATAATCCCTTCTAGCCAATTGATCAGTAGTGTATTAATGGAACTGTGGGCTGTGGGTCACTCCAGGCAATTTTTAGGTATTTCTTAAAACCCAGACATAAGCTGTGTATATTGACAAAATACACTTCTCGACTGTTTGCTTTAAATCTGCAACTGTTTAAGATATTTAAGCCCTAAAAATGCTAATGATTTGAACTGAAATACAAGTTATCTAAATTTAAAATAAAGGACAATGTTTAATTTTCATGTTCCCATACAATCTGAAACTCTGATAATCCAATAACGACGTGCAGTGAGGACACTTCACAGATCTTCACATAGCTTATGTGAATGTCTGACTCCTGTCTGTCCGAAGGCAGTCCGCTTGCGCCCCGTGATCAGGGTCATATCCTGAAGATGCAGCCATGAAACTTTGAAAGCACCTGATCCTTTGTCTGCCTTCAGCACCTGACCCTTTCAGGAGCACAGCGTCACTGGTCACAGATGCTGAAGAGATGGGGGCCAGTCCCACCTTAAAGGTGCTGAGAGAACACAGAAAGAATGACGGAACTCTGTGATGCCAGCCCATGACATTCTGGCAGCAATGACAAGCACTGTCGAGGTGCAGGCATCACTAATATGTCCAGGGAGTGTGAGGCAGTACCATCACTTTGGTCTGAAGGCTGCACAAAGCACAGCGAAGAGGCCCTGGACTGAAACACCTGCCTTTATCATGTGCAGAACGGTTTGCATCTGAGTGACACGAACACTGCTCATCAGAACAAGGAGCCATAGGCACCTTCAGATTCATCTTTAGGGGTTTCTTGGGGGCCTGATTGGAGGCCATGGGTCATGGACTCCGTCGGCTGTTTCCCGATGTGCCTGTGGAAGCAAGGGGAGATAATTAGTGCATGGCAGCGGCCTGTGATACAGGACACATCACACACAGCATGGTTGTCTCGTGGATGCTGCACTGCTGGATCCTCAATTGGTAGTGCATGGTAACCTCACCGTCAGAACAGGAACGATCCAGATCTTTGCCGGCCAGCTCGATGATTCTGTTTTCAAAGTCCGTGAGGATCTTGATTTCAGGCACTCCTCCACCAGTCTGTGACCTCTCCCTCTAGCTGTGTGCCAGCTTGTCCTGCATGAATAGAGATGGCGAGTGGAAGCAGGACACTGAAGGAGATCATTCATCCTCTTTCGGCACTGGGTGGCTGTCTTCTTTTGCAGGGCATTGACGCCGACCACCGCCTCCCAAGCCAGATTGGCAATGTTGCTGCCAATCCTGCAGCCAGAGCAGAGGTAGAGGACATCATGGTGGGCCCCCACGGCGTCCAAAAGGTGCTTAAGGGTTGCATCATTGAATCTGGGGGCTGCAGTTCTTTTGCCTTTCAGGGCTATATCTTCCATGCAGCGGTCATGTGCGTGCGGCTGCACTTTAAATATGGAGCCCACCCGCCAACGAAATGGTGTCCTTCCTGGGAATACATAATTAACGCGGCAGGTTTGGGGCAATATGGTGTGAGAAGCCGCCATTGTGGCCAGGGGGTAAAATGTAGTTTTTCTCACCCGCTACAGCACTTAGTGCAAATCTGGGATGATTCTGCCCAATGTCTCTTAGTCACTTAATGGTATTCATTGCTCGGAGGTAAGGAAGCATAGTGGTTACATTACTGGACTAGTAACATAGGGACCTGTATGAATGATCCAAAGACACATGTTCAAAGACTTGTGTACCACAGCAACTAGGAAATTTAAATCTGGTAAATTACATAAATCTGGAATAAAAGGCAAGTAATGGTGACCATGAAACTACCCAATTGTAATAAAAACCAGTCTGGTTTGCTCATGTTCTATATGGAAGGAAATCTGCCATCCTTACCCGATGACCAATATGTGACTCCAGACCCACAGCAATGAGGTTGGCAGGTGGTGTTGGCAGGCTTAAAAGTTGGCAAATCTCTAGGTCCAAATGATTTGTGTTCCAGGCTGCTGAGGGAGGCAAGGGAGGAGATCGCAGGGGCTCTGACCCAAATTTTTAATTCCTCTCTGGCCACAGGGGAGGTGCCAGAGGACTGGAGAACAGCTAATGTGGTTCCGCTATTTAAGTAGGGTTATAGAGATAAGCCAGGGAACTATAGGCCACTGAGTCTCACATCAGTGATAGGGAAACTATGGGAGAAAATTCTGAAGGAGAGAATTTATCTCCACTTGGAGAGGCAAGGTTTGATCAGGGAAAGTCAGCATGGCTTTGTCAGAGGGAGGTCATGCCTAACAAATTTGATTGAATTTTTTGAGGAGGTGACCAAGTGTGTAGATGAGGGTAGTGGAGTTGATGTACTTTATATGGATTTCAGCAAAGCCTTTGACAAGGTCCCACATGGGAGACTTATAAAGAAGGCACATGGGATGTTGGTGATTTGATAAGGTGGATTCAAAATTGGCTCCGTTGTAGGTGACAAAGGGTGATGACAGAAGGATGTTATAGTGACTGGAAGCCAGTGTCCAGTGGCGTACCACAGAGATCTGTGCTGGGTGCCCTATTATTTGTCATTTATATAAACGACATAGATGACCATATGGGGGGTAGGATTAGTAAGTTTGCGGATGACACAAAGATTGACTGGGTGGTTAAAAGTGAGATTGAGTGTCTTGGGTTACAGGGAAATTTAGACGGGATGGTCAAATGGGCAGATAAGTGGCAGATGGAAATTAACCCTGAAAAGTGTGAGGTGATACACTTTGCAAGGAGTAATTTGACAAGGAAGTATTCAATGAACGGCATGACACTAGGAAATTCTGAGGAACAAAGGGACCATGGCGTGTGTGTCCAGAGATCTCTGAAGGTGGAGGGGCATGTTAGTGGGGTGGTGAAAAAGGCATATAGGACACTTGCCTTTATCAATCGAGGCATAGAATACAAAAGTAGGGAGATCATGCTGGAGTTGTATAGAACATTGGTGAGGCCACAGCTGGAGTACTGTGTGCAGTTCTGGTTGCTACATTATAGGAAGGATGTGACTGCACTAGAGGGGGTGCAGAGGAGATTCACCAGGATGTTGCCTGGGATGAAACATTTAAGTTATGAAGAGAGGTTGGATAGACTTGGGTTGTTTTTGTTGCAGCAGAGAAGACTGAGGGGCAACCTGATTGAGGTGTACAAGATTGTGAGGGGCATGGACAGGGTGGATAGGGAGCAGCTGTTCCCCTTAGTTGAAGGGTCAGTCACAAGGGGACACATGCTCAAGGTGAGGGGCCGGAGGTTTAGGGGGGATGTGAAGGAAAACTTTTTTACCCAGAGGGTAGTGATGGTTTAGAATGCACTGCCTGGGAAGGTGGTGGAGGCAGATTGCCTCACATCCTTTAAAAAGTACCTGGATGAGCACTTGGCACGTCATAACGTTCAAGGCTATGGGCCAAGTGCTGGTAAGTGGGATTAGGTAGGTAGGTCAGGTGTTTCTCACGTGTTGGTGCAGACTCGGTGGGCCGAACAGCCTCTTCTGCACTGTGTGATTCTGTGACTCTTAACTGCCCTCTATTACAGCCATTCAGTTGTCTAGGGATAGATAATAAATGGGCAATAATGCCCACATCCTGCGAATGAATAAAATAAAACACATGAAAGTTGTCATCCTGTTCCCAAGGTGACTTGGTTGAAGACACATAAGGACAACACGGGGTACCAATGTTTGTTGTCATGGATAGGGGAGAGATGGTAAGATGCTCCATCCCACCAACACCCCATTTTTTCCACCTGTTGACTAACTGCAACAAGACGTGTTTAAAAAAGAAGTGCGTTAACCGCTTAAGTGCTGTGACTTTCAAGGACAAACTGAAGACAGGCTTTCTCGTAGGTTTAAATTAAAAGAAAGAATACACGTTTATTTCCTCAACACCCAAAATGTAACCGCAACAGCATGCACTCACTCATTCACTAGACACACACATAAGAAAAGGTGATTACAAGAAGGTAAAGCATGCACTTTTAAAAGTCACTTTTACTATTAGTTCTCGAGGTGATAGCTGAAAATGTTGCAGGCCTGAGGGTTCTCTCTTTGTTCACTGAAGATAACGAAGCTTGGAAGTTTCTGGCAATGAACTCACAGTAGCTTACTCCATGTAATAGCAGGTTTTGGCTTTGCTGCAGTCGAAGTTGTAGTTGAGGCCCTATAGTGAATATGTAATTTGCAGAGTAGCCCCACTTTTCTCTGCCTGTGTGAATTTCTAGGCAAAGTTCTTCCTTTTCTAGGCAATGTCTTTGTCCCAGACTGACTGCCCTGGGCAGCTCAAGATATGAGTTAATAAGGTATTTCCTCCTATAAACTATGTCATCTGATCTCAGCATTAGTATTCCCATTCTCCACACAATTGGTTCCTAACGACATTAGCATATACACACAATACAGACATATGAAATAGGAGCAGATGTAGGCCATTCGGCCCCTCAAGTCTGCGCTGCAATTCAATAAAATCATGGATGATCTCTGTTTCGAATTCTACATTCCCATCTACTCCTGATAACCTTCAGTTCCCTTGCCTAACAAGAATCTATCTACCTCCGCCTTAAAAATATTCAATAACCCTGCTTCCATTGCCTTCTGAGGCAGAGTGTTCCAAAGTTGCTCAACCCTCTGAGAGAAAAAATATCTCCTCATCTCTGTCCAAAAAGAGTAACGCCAAATTTTAAAACAGTGCCCTCCTGGTTCTGGGCTCACCCACAAGAGGAAACATCCTTTCCACATCCAGCTTGTCAATACCGTTCAGGATATTATATACTTCAATCAGGTCAACCCTCATTCCTCGAAACTCTAGTGGAAACAAGCCCATTCTGCCTAATGTTAGGAAATACAGACAGTTTAAGTAAGTTATATGTATATTTGTGGTGTTAGGAAAGGATTTAGCTTTAAAATTTAAGTTTGATTTGTATTTCTCTATTTGTGTGTTAAGAAAAGGTCAAGTTGAGTTTTAGTTTCACTTTAAAAAGTGAAAACTGGGATCTAGTTTCATTTTGGGTGGAGACCACAGGTCTAAAGCTGTTTGCGTACCTGCATTTCTAATAAGTTTTACAACTCCATGAGAAGTTAAAGCAAACACAAGAGTAGGAAAAACTGTGCTGTTGCCTAACAGGGATCCAGAGAGGCAGGACCACTCCCCCCCACCCCCTCCTACCCACACACACACACACACACACACACACACACACACACACACACACACAAAACAGCAGTTTGAGGGCAGTTGGAAGATGGTACCAGGACAGGTGACCCAAGGGAGAGGAACATCAGAAGGCGAATTTGAAATCCTGGAGTTGGATCGTTGCAGGAGGTGTCTGAGAGAAAGCATCAGTTTAAGAGGCGATTCCAAAGCAAGTTCTTGGCAAGTGGAGATTGGAAACCCTTGTGTGAAAGTCAGAATTCAGTGAGATCGGTTGTCTCATAGTGTAACAAGCGTCTGGAAGGAGGTGAGGAGAGATCCATACCATCTGTTTGGGGTGGTATGCGTCAACTGGTTTCAGAGTGTGGTGTGTCTGACCACAAGTTGCCTATTGGTTTGCATGGACTATATCTCAATTGTGAATATTAGAGTATAGGATAGCTTTTGTAACTTGCGTTATCCTTACAAATCTGTATATATCTGTAAAGATATAGCTGTGAGTGAAGGAGTAATGTAATTTAGTTCATCTTTCCTTGTTAAATAAATGTTTTATTCTTTTGTTAAAAGTTCATTGCTAACTCCTGTGACTCTATTCAGTAGCTATTCTTCAGTATCTTAACAAAAAAATAAAAGTCAGGATCTATCAAGCTGGATTCTACCCTGGGATCAGGCTTGTCCAGTAGTAACATCAGCTGGAATCATAACATTAACCGTTCATCATAAGGCAACCCACTCATTCTAGCTATCAATCTAGTAAACCTCCTCTGAACCACCTGCAATGTGTTTACATCCTTCTTTAAATAAGGAGGCTAAAACTGCACACAGAATTTAAGATGGGGTCTCACCAATGCCCTGTATAACTGAAGCATAACATCCTTTTATGTTCAAATCCTCTTGTAAGAAAAGGATAGCACTCCATTAGCCTTCATAATTACTTGCTGTACTTGCATACAAGCTTTTTGTGGCTCATGCACTACAGTACCCCGATCCCTCAGCACTTGAATTCTGCAGCCATTCTCTGTTTAAGTGAAGTGAAAAACTTCACATTTTCCCACATTAGACTCCGTCTGCCAGATTTTTGCCCACTCACTCAACCAATCTATATCTGACTGTAACCTCCCCATGTGCTCTTCACAACATACTTTCCTACCTATCTTTGTGTCGTCTGCAAATTTAGCTATCATACCTTCACTCCCCTCATCTAAGTCATTGATATAAATTGTAAAAAGTTGAGGCACCAGCACAGACCTCCTGCGGAACTCCACTTATCACACCCTGTCAATCAGAAAAAGACCCAGTTATGCATACTCCCTGTTTTCTGCCAGCCAGCCAATCTTCTATCCATGTTATCCCCTACACCATGAGCTTTTATTTTCCACAATAACCTTTGATGTATCACCTTATCAAATGCCTTCTGGAAATCCAAGTACAGCACGTCTGCAGGCTCCCCTTAATCCACAGCTATCTTCCAATCTAATAGGACCTTTCCAGAATCTAGGGAGTTTCAGAAAATAGAGGTTTAGTCTGTGTGTGTGTTAATTGGGTTAAAGCCAGCCAGTCAGGGTGCTTTGATCTATAGTAGTTTTGAGGTGTAAACAGTAAGGTAAAGGTTGCATTTGCATTTTGTTGAATAAACTATTCAAAGACTGGAAGCAAAATTGTTAGGGGGAAGAAAGTAAATGAGAATTTATGGTAAGGGAGAATTCATTATGAGGGAATGAATTACTTAAATTAGAATCTATAGGCAGGACAGCGCAAATCAGTAAATCAACAATTAAACAGTTAAACCAGATGAACCTTATACGCTCTCAAACTTTGTACACCCTCAGGGTTTGCAATCACCAGCAAGATCCTGGGAGTTGGACTGGAGTCAGAGAATGGCAATAACATAGATTAAGTGTGCTCTTCAACAGATAGGGGAAGGACAGATGGTCTCAGTTTAGATTGGAAGGCAGGTCTCTGCCTGGGTGAAAGTAGGGTTATCTTTGTGCCAGAGACCTGTTTGTTTAATGTAAATCTATATGTCGACAAGATCGGAATCTGGCGGATGTTCTTGTATTGACCAATAATGTATAAATATGTTGAACACTTGCAGATTAGCAGAGTACTGTCTCAATCTGCATTGAGATGGTGCCCTCCTTGCAATTGCTCGAATAAACGATCATAACCTGTACCTGAGTCTCCTGTGGTCCGTTCATCAAAGACACATCAATTTGGCGTTGTCAGCAGGATACTTGGATCGGATCCTCGGGACAGCTCTGCAAAGTGGGTGAGTGTATTCATTTACCACCCGTAGTTAGTGCAGCAGGCCTACCTGAGAATGGTAGATTTTTGATCTACAAGGGATTGAAGGGTTATGGGCAGGGTGGGGAGCAGTGGGCAGGCAGGAAAGTGGAGTTGAGGCCACAATCAGATCAGCCATGATCTTACTGAACATGACAGGCTCGATGGGCTGAATGGCTTACTCTTGCTCCTATTTCTTTTGATCTAATGAACATACCTATATAAAATGGAGCACAGTGGTTCAAGAATGCACCTCACTACCAGCTTCTGAAGGGTAATTAGAAATGGGAAATAAATGCTGGCCTTATCAGCAATTCCCACATCCCATAAATGAATAATGGAAAAAAGCTTAGAGAGACACTTATACAGCTTGCAAGTACAATTGAACCAGAGCTAACATGAAGTGATCAATTTATGAGAACCTCCAGAATCTTACCAAGAAAAGACGGGTTTTTTTTAGGATTAAGAAAATGCCAACAAAGTATCATTCAATCCTGTGGTGTGGAATTCTGGGGCAATACTTATATCTGATTGCTGACTTCACAAATTAGCTCTGAGGATTCAACCTACCCCAGAAATAATAATCCGTTTCGAACCATTTCAGAACATTTCATGGTTGATTCCAGTCTTTTATGAAACCTATGGAAAATAAGACAAAATATGCCTATGGAGACCACTAAACTATTGTTAGGAAATAGAGATAGTTTAGGTAGGTTATATGTGTATTTGGGTGTGCTAAGAATAAGGTACTTCCTTAATGTTTAAGTTTGATTTGTATTTCTGTATTTGTGCATTAAGAAAAGGGAAAGTTGAGTTTTATTATCACTTTAAAAGATGCCTGCATTTTAATGAAGATTTTATGGCTCTTGAAGGGAGCAAAACAAACTGTGCTGAAAAGAACTGTGCTGTTGCCGAGCAACAGGGGTCCAGAGCGGGAGCCCCCACCCCCCAACACACACACACGCATGGACACAGAAACCAAAAACAGTTTGATTTCAGCTGAAGTAGGATTCCAGAGAGGCTGGACACCAGAGGGACAGATAGCAAGTCCCAAGCTAAAGCTGAAGCCAGCTGCCAAGAGAGGCTGGACAGGGGAGGAAACTGCAGAAACAGGTTCAAGAAACTAAAGAAGAAAGTCCCCAAATCCAGGAGAGTGTAACAAGAAAGGTCCCAAGTGAACAGTTTAGTCAAAGGAAGGACAGGATTCTGGCAAAGGTCCTGTTCTGTGGAAGTGAAAGTAAGGAGCAAAGAGGCAGGCTCCAAGCTTCAAGCTTAAAGAGAAGAAAGCTGCAGGGCTTTAAAGCGATATAGGCGTGCGAGAAGACGGATGATCCAAGGGGACAGCTGAAGGTCTGTAACCTTTCACTATGGGCTTGTGAAGCAGTGGTGTTCTGTTGACGGCTGAGTCAGAGTGAGAGAGTGCATGAAGGGAAACTTGAATGCACATGGTGATCCAGGGGAGAGGAAAACCAGAAGCAGAGTTCGAAACCCTGGAGGTGGACCCTTGTAGAAGCCATCTGTGAGAAAGCGTTGTTTGGGAGAAGATTTCGGAGCAAGTTCTTTGAGAATGGAGATTAGAAACCCTTGTGTGAAAGACAGAGTTCAGTGAGACCAGTTGGTTTACAGTGTGACAAAGCATCTGGGGGGAGTTGATGACAGATTCATAGCATCTGTTTGGGGTAGCATCTGTCACTTGGTTTCAGAGTGTTATGTGCCTGATCACAGGTCGCCTATTGGGTTTAAGTGGACTGTGTACTGTCAGGGAGATATAATTCTCATAATGTTATTGGAACTTATTGTAAAATAGTGGTATCTATGTCCATGTCCTACTGCAGCAAGACCTGGGCAATATCCAGGCTTCGGCTGACAAGTGGCAAGTAACATTCACACCACACAAGTGTCAGGCAATGACCATCTCCAACAAGAGAGAATCCAACTATCGCTCCTTGATGTTCAATGGTATTACCATAACTGAATTCCCCCACTATCAACATCTGTGTGTTACCATTGACCAGAAACCGAACTGGACTTATAAATACTGTGGCTACAAGAGCAGGTCGAAGGTTAGGAATCGTGTGACGAGTAACTCACCTCCTGACTCCCCAAAGCCTGTCCACCATCCACAAGGCACAAGTCAGGAGTGTGGTGGAATATTCCCCGCTGGCCTGGATGAGTACAGCTCCAACAATTCTCAATAAGTTTGATACCATCCAGGACAAAGCAGCCATATCCACAAACATTCACTCCCTCCACCACCAATGCACAGTAGCAGCAGTGTGTACCACCTACAAGTTGCACTGCAGGAATTCACCAAGGTTCCTACAATAGCACCTTCCAAATTCACTACCACTACCATCGAGAAGGACAAGGGCAACAGATACATGGGAATACCACCGCTTGGAAGTTCCCCTCCAAGTCACTCATCATCCTGAAATATATTGCTGTTCCTTCACTGTAGCTCGGTCATATACTTCAATCAAATCTCCTGTCATTCTTCTAAACTCCAGGGGAAACAAGCCCAGCCTGTCCAATCTTTCCTCATAAGATAACCCACTCATTCCAGGTATCAGTCTAGTAAACCTCCTCTGAACCGCCTCCAATACATTACACATCCTTCTTTAAATAAGGAGACCAAAACTACACACACTGTTCAAGGTGCAGTCTCACCAATGCCCTCTATAACTGAAGCATAACATCCTTACATTTATGTTCAATCCCTCTCGTAATAAAGCGTAACATTCCATTAGCCTGCTTGTTGTACCTGCATACATACTTTTTGTGACTCGTACTAGACCACCTAAATCCTTCTGCACCTCAGAATTATGCAGCCGTTCTCCATTTAAGTAATTCTTCCTGCTCAAGTGAACAACTTTACATTTTCCCACATTAAACTCCATTTGCCAGATCTTTGCCTATCTACATCCGTCTGCAACCTCCTTATGTCCTCTTCACAGCATACTTTCCTATCCATCTTTGTGTCATTTGCAAATTTAGCTACCTTGCCTTCACTGCCCTCATTTAAGTCATTGATGTAAATCACAGACCCCTGTGGGGACTCCATTCATCATATCCTGCCAATCTGAAAAGACTCATTTATGCATACTCTGCTTTCTGCCATCCAGCCAATCTTCTATCCATGCTAATATGTTACCCTCTACACCATGCGTTTTTATTTTCCGTAATAACCTTTGAAGTGACACCTTATCAAATGCCTTCTGGAAATCCAAGTACAGTAAGTCTACAGGCTCCTCTTCATCCACAGCACATGTTACTCCTTCATAAAGCTCCAAAAAATAGGTTAAACATGATTTTCCTTTCACAAAACCATCCTGACTCTTTCCGATTTCCTCGAGTTCTTCTAAGTGCCCAGCTATAACCTCCTTAATTATCGATTATGACAATTTCTCCACAACAGACGTCAAGCTAACTGGCCTCCCTCCCTTCTTGAATAGAGGGGTAATATTTGATACTTTCCAGTCTGATGAAACCTTTCCAGAATCTAGTGAATTTGGAAAATTAACACCAGCACCTCGATTAACCCATTAGGCATCTCTTTCAAGACCCTAGGATGTTGTCCAACAGGACCAGAGACTTGCAGCTCCATCAATTTTCTCAATACTGTTTCCCTATTGATTTCAATTTCACCAAGTTCCTCTCTCCCGTCCATCTCCTGATTTGCAGCAATTACTGGAATGTTCTTTGTATCCTCTATAGTGAACACAGAATCAAAATAATTGTTCATCTCTCCCACCATTTCCTTATTATCACAGAATCACGAGCTGTAACAGTGCAGGAGGCCATTCGGCCCATTGTGTCTGCACCGCTCTCTGAGCATTTTAACTTAGTGCCAATTTTCTGCCTTTTCCCAGTAACCTTACACGTTGTTTTTATTTAAATAATCATCCAATACCCTCTTGAATACCTCAGTTGAACCTGCTTCCATCACACTTGCAGGCAGTGCATTCCAAACCCTAGCTACTCGCTACGTGAAAAAGTCTTTTCTCACCTCACATTTGCTTCTTTTGCAAAGCACTAAAACTGTGCCCTCTGTTTCTCAACCTGTTTACGAGCCGGAACAATTTCTCCTTATCTACTCTGTTCAGTCCCCTCATGATTTTGAAAACTTCTATCAAGTCTCCCCTCAGCCTTCCCCTCTCCAAGGAGAACAGTCCCAACTTCTCCAATCATTCCTCATAACTGAAGTTTCTTAACCCTGGAACCATTCTCATAAATCTCTTCCGCACTCACTCCAAAGCATTCACATCCTTCCTACAGTGTGGCGTCCAAAACTGTACACAATACTCATATCTTTTAACTCCTCACTGTCAATTTCTAGAGGACCAACACTCACCTTATTTACTCTTTTTTTTAAATACCTGTCTGTTTTTACATTTCTAGCTAGATTCCTCTCATACTCCAATTTCTTTCTCTTCGTTAACCATTTAGCCATTCTCTGCATTCTTCATATTCTGACCAATCATGTGTCCTGTGGAGTTGTATGTTTTTTCCTTAAGTTTGATGCTTTCCTTAACTTCTTTAGTTAACCATGGATGGTGGGTCCTCCCCTTAGAATTTTTCTTTATAATAGGAATGTACTTATTCTGAATACTCTGAAATATCCCCTTAAATGTCTGCCACTGCTTCTCTATTGTTCTATCCTGTAGCCTAGTTTCCCAGTTTACTTCACCTAGGCTCTTGCCGCTTCACTGCCCGACTTTCTGTCACCACTTCACCCCCAACACACTCACTCACTGCCTGATTGTCTCAGTCGCCACTTCACTCCCCGACACTCTCACTCACCACTTCGCTGTCCAACCATTCTCACTCGCCACTTTGCTGCCCAACATTCTCACTCGCCACTTCGCTGCCCAACACTCTCATTCGCCACTTCGCTGCCCAACACTCTCACCCGCCACTTCGCTGCCCAACACTCTCACCCGCCACTCCTCCGCCGATGCTGCCAGACCTGCTGAGTTTTTCCAAGTAATTCTGTTTTTGTTTTGGATTTCCAGCATCCGCAGTTTTTTGTTTTTATCACTTCACCTAGCTCAGCTTTCATGCCCACATCATGGCCCTTATTTAGTTTAAGAAATTAGTCTTAGACCCACTCTTCTCCCTTTCAAACTGGGTGTAAAATTCAATCATTTTGTGGTCGTTGCTACCTCGAGGTGCCTTTACTCTGAGATCAGTAATTAATCCTGTCACATCACACAATACCAAGTCTTATATAACCTGCTCTCTGGTTGGTTCCAGAACATGCTGTCCTAAGAAACTATCTCAAAAACATTCTAAGAGCTCCTCATTCAGGCTACTACTGCCAATCTGATTTTTCCTGTTTATAAGTAGAATAAGATCACCCATGATTACTTTATCACAAGCACACAATATTTTCTCTTGAATAATACTGTTTCCTTGCCTGGCTCTTGCCGCTTCACTGCCCGACTGTCTGTGACCACTTCACCCCCAACACACTCACTCGCTGCCTCACTGCCTGATTGTCTCAGTCGCCACTTCACTCTCCGACACTCTCACTCACCACTTCGCTGTCCAACCATTCTCACTCGCCACTTTGCTGCCCAACATTCTCACTCGCCACTTCGCTGCCCAACACTCTCACTCGCCACTTCGCTGCCCAACACTCTCACTCGCCACTTCGCTGCCCAACACTCTCACTCGCCACTTCGCTGCCCAACACTCTCACTCGCCACTTCACTGCCCAACATTCTCACTCGCCACTTCACTGCCCAACATTCTCACTCGCCACTTCACTGCCCAACATTTTAACTCGCCGCTTCCCTCCTTGACTCTCCCACTTGCCACATCCCTCCCCGACTCTCCCTCTCGCCACTTCCCTCCAACTCTCCACCTCCCTCCCCAACTCTCCCACTCGCCACTTCCCTCCCCGACTCTCCCAATCGCCACTTCCCTGTCCAACTGTTGCTGCTTCCCTGTCCGATTCTCTCATTCGCTGCTTGCCTGCCCGATTCTCTCACTCGCCGCTTGCCTGCCCGGCTCTCACTGCTTCCCTGCATGTCTCTTTCACTTGTCGCTTCCACTCCTGACTCACTCGCAGCTTGCCTGCCTGCCTCTCTCACTCGCTGCTTCCCTACTCGACTTTCGCCGCTTCCCTCCCTGACACTCTCACTCGCTGCTTCCCTCCCCAACTCTTCCACTCGCCACTTCCCTCCCTGACTCTCGCCACTTCCCTGTCCAACTCTTGCTGCTTCCCTGTCCAATTCTCTCGCTCACCGTTTGCCTGTCTGATTTTCTCTCTTAGCTTGCCTGCCCGGCTCTCACCGCTTCCCTGAATGACTCTTTCACTCGTTGCTTCCACTCCTGACTCACTCGCAGCTTGCCTGCCCGCTCTCTCACTCGTTGCTTCCCTGCTCGACTTTCGCCGCTTCCCTCCTTGACACTCTCACTTACTGCTTCCCTGCCTGACTCTCGCCACTTCCCTACCCGATCCTTGCCACTTTGCTCTCTGCCTCTAGCCGCTTCCCTGCCCAGTTCTCTCACTCGCCACTTTACTCCCTGACACTCTCCTTTGATGCTGCCCTGTCCAACACTCGCCGCTTCCCTGCCTGACTCTAGGCTCTTCCCTGCTGACTCTCACCGCTTCCCTGCCCAAATCTTGCTGCTTCCCTGTTGGATTCTCTCACTCGCTGCTTGCCTGCCCAGCCCTCACCACTTCCCTGCACGACTCTTTCACTCGTTGCTTCCATGCCTGACTCTCTCACTTGCAGCTGCCCGCCCGGCTCTTGCCGCTTCCCTGCCCAAATCTTTCACTTACTACTACCCTGCCTGACTCTCACCGCTTCACTCCTCTAATCTCACCACTTCCCTCCCCGGCTCTCTCGCTCGCCACTTTACTCCGACTCTCTCATACGCTTCTTCCCTGCCTGACTCTTGCCACTTCCCTGCTCGACACTCTCACTCATCACTTCCCTTCTCAACTCTCCCACTCACTTTTGTCCTGCCCGATTCTCCCACTCACCGCTTGCTGCCCAACTCTCTCACTCGATGCTTGCCTGCCCGACTCTCGCACTCGCCACTTTCTTCCCCAACACTCTCACTCGCCGCTTCCCTGCCCGCCTCTCACGACTTCCCTGCCTGGCTCTCACTTGCTGCTGCCCTGCCCAACTCTCGCTGCTTCACTCCCCAGCTCTCATCGATTCCCTGCCTGACTCTCACTGCTTCCATTCTCGACTCTTGCTGCTTGTCTTCCCAGGTCTCGCCCCTTCCCTGCCTGACTCCCACTGCTCTGCTTCCTGACTTTCATTGCTTCCCTGCCCGAATCTTTCACTCACTGCTTCTTTGCTCGCCTCTCTCACTCGCTGCTTCCCTGCTCGCCTCTCTCACTCGCTGCTTCCCTGCCCGCCTCTCTCACTCGCTGCTTCCCTGCCCGCCTTTCTCACTCGCTGCTTCCCTGCTCGCCTCTCCCACTCGCTGCTTCCCTGCCTGCCTCTCTCACTTGCTGCTTCCCTGCCCGCCTCTCTCACTCGCTGCTTCCCTGCTCACCTCTCTCACTCGCTGCTTCCCTGCTCACCTCTCTCACTCACTGCTTTCCTGCCCGCCTCTCTCACTCGCTGCTTCCCTGCCCGCCTCTCTCACTCGCTGCTTCCCTGCTCACCTCTCTCACTCACTGCTTCCCTGCTCGCCTCTCCCACTCGCTGCTTCCCTGCCCACCTCTCTCACTCGCTGCTTCCCTGCCCACCTCTCTCACTCACCACCTGACTCTCTCACTCGCCGCTCCCCTTCCCGACTCTCTCACTCGATGTTTCCTTGCTCGGCTTTCGCTGCTTCCCCCACCCTCAACACCCACACTCGCTGCTTCGCTGCCTGACTCTCGCCATTTTCCTGCCCAACTGTCAATTGCCGCTTCCCTGACTGCTTCTCTCACTCGCCACTTCCCTGCCCGCCTCTCTCTCAACACTTCCCTTCCCAACTCTCATCACCACTTTACTCCCTGACTCTCCCACTTGGTGCTGCCCTGCCCAACTCTCGCTGCTTCCCTGTCCGATTCTCTCACTTGCTGCTTGCTTGCCTAACACTCACTCGCCGCTTGCCTGCCTGGCTCTCACCGTTTCCCTGCCCGACTCTTTCACTCGCAGCTTGCCTACCCGACTCTTACTGCTTCCCTGCCCGACTCTCATCACTTCCCTCCCCGACGCTCCCACTCATTGCTTCCCTTCTTGACTGTCCCACTCGCCGTTTTCCTGCCCGATTCTCTCACTCACCACTTCCCTGCCTGACTTGCAACGTTTCCCTGCCTCTCTCACTCATTGATTCCCTGCCTGGCTCTCTCGCTTGCTGCTGCCCTGCCCAATTCCGGCTGCTTCGCTCCCTGATTCCCTACCCAACTCTCGCTGCTTCCATTCCCAACTCTCGCTGCTTCTCTACCCAACTTTCACCGTTTCCCTGCTGACTCTCGCTACTTCCACTCCTGTCTCTTGCCGCTCGCCTGCCCAGTTCTCGCCCCTTTCCTGCCCAACTCTCACTTTGCTCCCTGACTCTCGCCGCTTCCCTGCCCAAATCTCACTCGCTGCTTCACTGCCCACGTCTCTCACTCACCACTTCCCTGCCTACCTCTCTCACCCACCACTGCTCTGCCCGACTTTTTCACTCTCTGCTTCCCTGCCCGCTTCTCTCACTTGCCGATTCCCTGCTCGACTTTCGCCACTTTGCTGCCCGACTCTCTCACTCACCACTTCCCTGCCCACCTCTCTCACTTGCCACTACCCTGCCTGGCTGTCGCCACTTCCATGCCCAACTCTCTCACTCGCAGCTTCCCTGCCCAACTCTTGCCGCTTCCCTGCCCAACTCTCTCACTCGCTGCTTTCCTCCGTGACACTCTCACTAGCCGCTTCTCTGCCCAACTCTCAACTCTTCCCTGTCCAACTCTCCCTGCTTCACTCTCCGGCTCATGCCGCTACCCTCTACCCTGCCTGACTTTCACCGCTTCCCTGTCCGATTCTCTCACTTGTCACTTCCCTGCCCAACTGTCTCACTCACTGATGCCCTGCCCGGCTCTTGCCGCTTCCCTCACCGATTCTCTGCCTGACTCTCTCGCTGCTTTTCTCACCGACACTCTTGCTTGCCGCTTCCCTGCCCGACTCTCGTGGTTTCCCTGCCTGATTCTCTCACTCGTCATTTCCCTCCCTGACTCCCTCACTTGCCACTTCACTCTATGACTCTCTCACTCGCCAATTCCATCCCCAATTCTCTCATGCGCTTCCTCCCTCTCGCTATCCCTCTCCTGAGCCCTCACTCACAGCTGGGGTTTGAGAGAGAAAGTGGCTAGCGAGGGAGTCGAGGTGGGAAGCAATGAGTGGGAGAGTTGACGAGGGGAGCAGCGAGTGGGAGAGTTGGTGAGGGAAGTGGCAAGTGGGAGAGTCGCTGAGGGAAGTGATGAATGGGAGAGTCGTCAAGTGAAGCAGCGAGAGGGAGAGTCGGCAAGGGATGCGGCAAGTTGGAGAGTCAGGGAGGGAAGCAGTGAGTGGGAGAGTCGGGGAGGGAAGCAGCATGTGGGAGAATCAGTGAGGGAAGCAGCAAGTGGGAGAATCGGTGAGGGAAGTGACAAATGGGAGAGTCATTGAGCGAAGTGGCGAGAGGGAGAATCGGCAAGGGATGCAGCAAGTTGGAGAGTCAGGGAGGGAAGCGGCAAATGGGAGAGTCGGGGAGGGAAAGTGGCAAGTGGGATAGGCAGGGAGAGAAGTGATGGGTGGGTGAGTTGAGGAGGGAAAGCAACAAGTGGGAGAGTAGGGGAGGGGAGCGGTGAGTGAGAGAGTCATGAGTGAAGCGGCGAGTGGGTGAGTCTGGAATGGAAGTGGAAAGTGGGAGAGTTGGGGAGGGAAGTGGTGAGAGTCAGGCAGGGAAGCAGTGACAGTCAGGCGCTAGCTCCTAATCCAGTGTCACCCTTCTGCAGTCTTCCAATGAAGCTCAATATAAGCTGAAGGAACTGCATCTCATCTTTCAATTAGGCACTTTGCAATCGTCTGGATTCAACTTAGAGTTCTATCTCACACCATAACCACTGCTCTTTTTTTCAGACAACAGGTTCTGGTAATGATTCTGCATTTGGCATTTACAACTCCTCTATGATCCATCTTTTGTTTCTCAACTTGTCTCTTCCCTTGCACCATCATTGCCCTTTGTCACGCTTGGCTTCCACTCTGTATGGAGAGTCATTCTCACACCGACATTCGCTGCTTCCCTCACTGATTCTCCAACTCGCCGCATTCCTCGCTGACTCTCCCTCTTTGTTCTGTCCTCAACACTCACCCCACCATTTCCCTGGCTCTGCACTTGCCTTAAAAACTGGCACATCTTAACATTTTCCAGTTCTGCTAAAAGGTTACTGACCTGAAATGTTAACTACTTTTCTCCCTCTACAGATGCCTGACCTGCTGGGTATTTGTACAACTCTAATCTATTCCTTTTTTTGAATTTAATGTATTGTGCATTCTGATTAAGACATTGACAGGCGTATCTTCTCCTGATTCTACCTACTCAATCTTATCTCCTTTTCTCTGTGCTCTAATATGCTCTGTTTTATATGTGCTATTGGAGCAACATGACTGGATCTATGAACTCAGGCAAATTTCACTGTCCATTGTGCCTTTGTTGGCCCCATTCTGCTTATGCCTGTAAAACTACATGTGTTAATTCATGTGAAGGAGAAATTGGGGTGCTTTCAACCTTAACAATTCTTGTGTATGTAGTACACTGTTAGAGATCACCAAGTCTCCTCTTGGACAAAAAGGAAACCATTGTTGATTGCTGTAAAAACCCATCTAGTTCACTAATGTCCTTTAGGGAAGGAAATCTGCCGTCTTGCCTGGTCTGACCTACATGTGACTCCAGACTCACAGCAATGTGGTTGACTCTAACATGCCCTCTGAAATGGCCTAGCAAGCCACTCAGTTGTATCAAACCACTACAAAGTCTCAAAAAAGGAATGAAACCGGATGGACCAGCCAGCATCGACCTAGGCACCGGAAACGACAACAGCAAACTCAGCCTTGTCGACCCTTCAAAGTCCTCCTAACTAACACCTGGGGGCTAGTGCCAAAATTAGGAGAGCTGTTTCACAGACTAGTCAAGCAACAGTCTGACATAGTCATCCTCACAGAATCATATCTTACAGGTAATGTCCCAGACACCACCATCACCATCCCTGGCTATATTCTGTCCCACAGGACGGACCCAATAGAGGTGGCAGCACAGTGGTATGCAGTCAGAAGGGAGTTGCCCTGGGAGTCCTCAACATCAACTCCAGGCTCCATGAATGCTCATGGCATCAGGTCAGACATGGACAAGGAAACCTCCTGCTGATTACCACGTATGGCTCTCCCGCAGCTAATGAATCAGTGCTCCTCCATGTTGAACACCACTTGGAGTTGTACTGAGAGTGGCAAGGGCGCAGAATGCACTCTGGGCGGGGGAGCTTCAATGTCCATCAGCAAGAGTGGCTCAGTGGCACCACCAAAGACCAAGTTAGCCGAGTCCTAAAGGACATAGCTGCTGGACTGGATCTGTGGCAGGTGGTGAGGAAACCAACATGAGGGAAAAACATACTGAACTCATTCTCACCAACCTGCCTGCCACAGATGCATCTGTCCATGACAGTATTGGTAAGAGTGACCACCGCACAGTCGTTGTGGAGGCAAAGTCCCACCTTCACATTGAGGATACCCTCCATTGTGTTGTTTGGCACTACCACTGTGCTAAACGGGATAGATTTCGAACACATCTATCAACTCAGGACTGGGCATCCATGAGGCACTGAAGGCAATCAACAGCAGCAGAATTGTACTCAAACACAATCTGCAATCTCATGGTCCGGCATATCCCCCACTCTACCGTTACCATCAAGCCAGGGGATCAAGCTTGGTTCAATGAAGAGTGCAGGAGGGCATGCCAGGAGCAGCACCAGGCATACCTAAAATTGAGGTGTCAATCCGGTGAAGCTACAATACAGGACTACTTGGGTGCCAAACAGCATAAGCAGCGAGATTGACAGAGCTAAACGATCCCACATCCAACGGATCAGATCTAAACTCTGCAGTCCTGCAACATCCAGTTGTGAATGGTGGTGGATAATTAAACAACTCACTGGAGGAGGAGGCTTCACAAATATCCCCACCCTCAATGATGGGAGAGCCCAGTACATCAGTGCAAAGATAAGGCCGAAGCATTTGTTACAATCTTCAGCCAGAAGTGCTGAGTGGATGATTCAACTTGGCCTCCTCCCGAGGTCCCCAGCATCACAGATGCCAGTCTTCAGCCAATTCGATTCATTCCACATGATATCAAGAAATGGGTGAAGGCACTGACACTGCAAAGACTATGGGCCCTGACAATATTCTGGCAACAGTACTGAAGGCTTGTGCTCCAGAACTTGCCATGCCCCTAGCCAAGTTGTTCCAGTACAGCTACTACATTGGCATCTACTTGGCTATGTGGAAAATTGCCCGGGTAGGTCCTGTACACAAAAAGCAAGACAAATCCAACCCGGCCAATTACAGCCCCATCATCAGTAAAGTAATGGAAAGGGTCATCAACAGTGCTATCAAGGAGCACTTGCTTAGCAATAACCTGCTCAGTGAAGCCCAGTGTGAGTTCCGCCAGGGCCACTGAGCTCCTGACCTCAGTACAGCCTTGATTCAAACATGGACAAAAGAGCTGAACTCCCTAGGTGAGGTGATAGTGACAGCCCTCGACATCAAGGAGCCCTAGCAAAACTGGAGTCAATGGGAATCCGGGGGAAAACTCTTCACTGGTTGGAGTCATACCTAGCACAAAGGAAGATGGCTGTGATTGTTGGAGATCAGTCATTTCAGCTCCAGGGCATCACTGCAGGAGTTCCTCAAGGTAGTGTCCTAGGCCCAAACATCTTCAGCTGCTTCATCAATGATCTTCCCTCCATCATACGGTCAGAAGTGCAGATGTTCATAGATGGGTGCACAATGTTCAGCACCATTCGCGACTCTTCAGACACTGAAGAAGCCCATGTCCAAATGCAGCAAGACCCGGACAATATCTAGATTTGGGCTGACAAGTGGCAAGTAATATTTGCAGCATACAAGCGTCAGGCAATGATAATCTCCAACAAGAGAGAATCCAGCCATCGCCCCTTGGCATTCAATGGCATTACCATCAATAAATCCCCCACTATCATCATCCTGGGGGTTACCATTGACAAGAAACTGAACTGGAATAGCCATATAAATACTGTGGCTACAAGAGCAGGTGAGAGGCTAGGAATTGTGTGACAAGTAATTCACCTCCTGACTCCCCAAAGTCTGTCCAACATCTACAAGTCGGGAGTGTGATGGAATACGCCCCACTTGCCTGGATGAGTGCAGCTCCCACAATACTCAAGAAGCTTGACACCGTCCAGGGAAAAGCAGCCCTCTTGATTGGCACCGCATCCACAAACATTCATTCCCTCCACCACCGACACACATTGGCAACAGCGTGTACCATCTACAAGATGCACTGCAGGAATTCACCAAGGCTCCCTAGACAGCACCTTCCAAACCCATGACCATTACCACATGGTCAACAGATAGATGGGAATAACACCACCTGGAAGTTCCCCTCCAAGTCACTCGCCATCCTGACTTGGAAATATAACACCGCTCCTTCACTGTTGCTGGGTCAAAATCCTGGAACTTCCTTCCAAACAGCACTGTGGGTATAGTTACACCACATGGTTCAAAAAGGCAACTCACCACTACATTCTCCAGGGCAACTAGAGATGGGCAATAAATGCTGGTCTAGCCAGCGAAGGCCACATTCCCTGAATGAATAAAAACATTTTAGTACACATTGATAGTATAGACAAAAACACAGAATATAGATTTCACTGAGGATTTCTCAAAGCAACTACTTAAATTCTTTATAATTTTTCAAGAAGGTTATCACATTTTAATTGAATTTTTTCATTCATTTGCTAATTTTTTTTAACCCATCTTCCATTTGCTGGAGAATGATTCCAAGGAAGGTGCTTGACATCTGTTATCTCGCTTAAGTAACCATTTTTTTTCCGGGTATGGACTTTGACAATAGTGTCGGGTGTTGTTTCATTGAGCCATTACTGTCCTTAACTGAAGTCTGCATATGCTTGAACAAGGGATCAGGATGGTACTTAGTCTAGCACACTGGGCATCAACCAATGTGCCTTTCCGTTGACCTGGGAGAGATCAGGTAACTTGGCATAAACCAAGAAATGTACCTGGGATTTTCCTGGTGCTCAGCTACTCACTGGGCTTCAAGTGCTGCTTTCTAATTAAACAGACTTAAATAAGTGAATTTGATCGCTGTATAAAGACTGTTTGCATGTATGTGGAATGCAAATTGCTTCTCAAGATTAATTGGCGTTGGCAATCATTGCATTTCAAGTAAATTGGTAGTATGTACTTCTTGGCACAAAAATGAAAGTTACTGGGTTAATCCTAGTTGGGTGATCCTGTTTTCACTTGACTTGATCCCTTCATTTCTAAAATATTCAAGGCAATGTTACATTGTTAGCAATTGCACTTTCAGAATATTTTTAAATGTTGCTCATATATTTCAAGAAAAAGTTAAACTAATTAATGGAATTGTCTGTCCATCCCAATTTATGTCTCTAAACTATACCCATAATTATTTACATCTTTGAATCTGTTCGGACCTTAGAACTTATGATCTTGCATTTTTGTTATTCCCTGCTCCAATTCATAAATGTCAATCTTACAATTTTTTGTGAACTGAAGATATTAAGGGATATGGGGCAAAGGCAGTTACAGGTTGTGGATCAGCTAAGATCTCAACAAATGGTGGAACAAGCTTAGGGTCTAAATAGCCTGCTCCTGTTCCTATGTAAAATGCAAATATTGACAATGGCTAAAAATATGAAAACAGATTACATTTATCGCTAACATGGTAAAAGTGTGTGTTTTATGCAATTTCTGATTCCACAGTGATTGGCAACCCAATGTCCTGTTCCACTGAGCTATGCAGCACAGGTACATGCCCAAAGCATTGAGCACACAACCAGGGGTTAGGCATGTAAGTTACCTGGATGCTATGAAGATCTAATATGTTAGTGACTGGTATCTATGTGATAAGTTTGTGGAAGGCCCCTTTTTATTCCATTCGTGCAGTCCTGTCTGTAATGAGTTTCCAGCTGTATTTCCGTTAAGAAATGCTGAGTTGGGTACCAGGTGTTTCCCCACAATGGGGAAAGGAAATTTGAAGGAAAGGTCACCTTGAAATAGTCTTGCTCACACCCTAGAAGATGATTTGAGATCAGCATTGGCATGGGCTGAGGAACCTGTAGTTTCTGAACCTACAAAGTTATGTAACACAAGAACGCCTAAGTAATGGAAATGAATAAAAATAGTTTAAAAAGTAGTCTCATTCCTTTTTTTAAATAGTGGTCAATTTATATTAAAGAAGTCAAAAGTAATTACATTCTCTTCAAAGCTTTAGGCTTTCCTGTTGCTTTTCTCTTTCTTTTTTGTTACAAAATAATAATTCCCTGCATCAAAGTTGTTTTCATGGTTGTGTTGAAATATAAATTATTTTTGCTCCAGTGAATATAGTCCCAATATCTAAAATATTTTCTGAACATTAATTTCTCATCCCTGGCATCATTTTGTTGAATCTATGCTGTAATATGACTGCACTGTCCTTTCTATAAGGCACCCAAAACTGCACACAATAATGCAATTGTGCCAAAACCAATATTATATATAAAATTATCATTTTTTTCCTTTTTGTTGTACTCTATACCCCAATTTATAAAAATGCAGTATGTATGTAGGCAAAATATAATGGATAGCTTTATCTATCTATATTCAGTTTCTGGGACCTACTGCATATATAATAGTCCATCTCGTGTAAAAGTCGACCTCTGGCTTTTGGTCAAAAATTCCTAACTTTCTGCTTACCACCCACTTGCTGCCTCCCCCACGGACTGACTCTCTCTCTCATTGATTCTCTCGCCCTCACTGCTTCTCTGCCCAACTCTCACTGCTTCCCTGCCAGACTCTCACCGCTTTTCTCCCACTCGCTGCTTCCCTCAGAAGAGAAATACTGAAAGGGAGGAGTTGAGATTTGCCCTGCAGCAAGAAACACAATCAACCTTATGGAGCGCATATAAGAAAGATGTTCAACTACAGCTGTAGATTTGCATTGAAAACAATCAGTAAAACAGAGGCCTGTCAGATTTTACTCGTGAATATAAACTTGTATCCCAACCCACTGGCAGCTTGCACTAAAGACTACAAAGATCAAGCTCACGGCATCCTAGGTGCCTTTTTAAGCATTGACATCCTTGCTTAAGAAGCTAATCCTTAAATTTCTTAACAAAGTATTAAAATTTCTGAAACTAGATATGAAGAGGCCAAAAATCAACAGTGAACATCACCTTGCTTTCTTTCAAGGACCAGAACATGGTTGGAACTTGTTATATATGCATTTCAAATACTATACAGAACAGCAAGTTAACCAGCCAAATCGTTGTGACAGATGATGTATGCCAGGCGGACCAAATCCACAATGGAAACTTGGTTGCGCTATCACAACAAGTTTTGCAATTTGCATTTATTTCGAGAAAATATGTGCACTGAATTCAGAAGTAATGAATCCTTCAAGATCTTTACAGTTTATAAAATTTAAATTAAAATATTTATTAACAAAATAAAAGATTTCAAGCACATACATAAGGCTACAATTACTTATTACTATAATAAATCATAAAATTCCTAATTGACCTGACTCCCTGTTACACAACAGTCCAAAATATATTTTAGATTTAAAACAGAACCAGCAAGTTAACACAATACCCACTTGACAGTGGAATTCCAAATGGGTGTCTCCAATTTCAGTTATTTTACATAGCAGACTTATGCACAAATGGCTGGAGGTTTCTTGAAGGCTATTTCACACACTCTTGTTAGATCTTACATGGCCTTCCTTACATAGCCCTTCATCCTCCTTTATTTATGTTTCACCCTTTTTAATATGTAAAGTCTATTGTTCCGTATGTCTTTGGAACGGTATCTTTCTCACAATATAAAAACCTTCATGTTGCCAATATTGTCAGTAACCTTTGGGAAAAATAAACACCTTCCTTAGTCTTGCTTATCTGGCTAGTCGGATACAGACAAAGATCCCTTTGAAATCCAACAATACAACTATTTATTTAAAAATGCAAATTCCCTTCACACCTTACATGCTAAGCCAGCATCCATGTTTACTCATTAGCATGTCAAGCACATTTCTCCACCTAGCTCCTTCTGGTGATTTCAAGCATGCAGTCTATTTGACTCTAAATGTAATTAAGTCAAACAGACAGAACTATCTATACTTGCCCCCTAAAACTATTTCATAATAAACCAGAAAAATATTATGAAAATTATACTTCTGTCACAAAACTTTTTAACAAATTTAAAAATGACACTCTCAGATGTTAATTCTGCACTAAATGATTATGCACCCAGTCTTAAATTGGGCAATGATTTCACATTGTGTTTTTAATGGGGCCAATATTCGTGTTTGGCGTTTTGACACTTTAATAAAGTGTTCCAAGGCACTTCAGAGGAGCAGAATGTTACTGCAGAAGAAAACAAGCCTGAAAGAATTGTTACATTCAAGAATATCAGAGGCTCTCTGATATTAAATATAAACAGGGATTTTGAATTAGCAATCAAGCATGTGTGCATATTTAGCAGGCCCAAAACCCATGCACATAAATAGTACAGTAAGTCCTTGCATTACATGGCCCTGGTTTAAGTTATTTCAATGTAACTTTTTTTAATGAAGCGGTATTTGCACTTAGCATTGTGGATTCGCATTAACATCATTTTGCAACAGGTATGACGTAGGGTTCCATGAGCCGATTGGTGCCATTTTGAACTTTCTCCCACTTGACAACCCTCCCGCTGGTCGACCCTCCCAAACACCAACCTTCTAGCTGGCCGACTCTCCCACTTGCTGCCAACTCTCCCATTGCTGCCTCTCCAGCTTATCTCCTTGACCCTGCAACTTGAAACTGCTCTCGTTCTCTAGGTTGCTTCTCTGGTCATCTCCCAAGCCTTTGCTCACAGCAAGGGCACAGTCAAGGGAAGTGGTGAGTGCGAGGACCACCCAGGACAGTTGGAAGCGACCAGGGGGGTAGGTGAACCGAAAAGGCGTTAAGGCACAAACGGTGGCAAGCTGGAGAGTTGGGCAGCGGAAGTGGCGACCGGTGGGAGGGTTGGCGGCTACTAGGAGGATCGGGGAGGGGAAGGGTTGGATAGCACAATTAGTGGCAAGCTGGAAGGTCGGGGGAACGGGAGAGGGACGAACGGGAGGTAAGTAAAAAGAGTTAGCATATTTATTTTAGATTTTTAAATTTATTTCATTTATAAATATATTAATTTAGCAATGTACCGTAATTAAATTTAAAGTGTATTATATTTTCATAATTTTTTCTGATGGGTAAGGTCCTACAGAATCTAACTAAAGCTTTTACATTGGTTGTATGGAAAAAGCTGATTCACTTAATGTTACCTCATTTAAAGTCGCACTGTTCAGGGACGCAACTACAACGCTAAAAGAGCAATTACTGTATGTGCTTATAGCACAGAAGGAGGCCATTTGGCCTATCATGGCTATGCCAGCTCTCTGGAAGAGCAATTCACCTGGTCCCATTCCCCCACTATTTGCCCATAACCCTGCAATTCTTTTCTCTTCAGTTAATTATCAAATTCTTTTTTAAAGGCCTTGATTGACTCTGCGCCCACCACACACTCAGATAGACCATTCCAGGTCCTAACTATGCATTGTGTAAAAGAAAAATAATTTCCTCGTGTAACCATTGCTTCTTTCCCAATCACCTTAAATCAAGTCCTCTAGTTCTACACCCTTCCGCCAACAGGAACAGTTTCTTCTTATCTACTCTATCCAAACCCATCATGATTTTGAAAGCCTCCATCAAATCTCCTCTTCATCTCCTCTTGTCCAACGAGAACAGCCCCAGCTTCTCCAATCTATATAGCTGAAGTTCCTCATACCTGGAACCATTCTCGTGAATTTTTTATGCACCACTCTCTCCAATGCCTTCACATCCTTCCTTCCAGGATTGGACACAATACTCCAGTTGAGGCCAAACCAGGTTCTTATAAAGGTTCATTATAACCTTCTTGCTTTTGTACTCTTATGCCTCAATTTATAAAGCCCAGGTCCTGTGTGCTTTCTTTTCTGCATTCTCAACCTGTCCTGCCTTCTTCAATAATACACCCAAAGTCCCTCTGCTCCTGCACCCCATTTAGAATTGTACCCTTTATTTCATATTGCTTCTCCTAACCCTTTTTGCAAAATGAATTACTTCACAGTTCTCTACATTAAATTTCATCTGCTATTTGTCAGCCCATTCCACCATCCTGCCTATGTCCTCTTGAAGTTTATCACTATCCTTCTCACAGTTCACAATGCTTCCAAGTTTTGTGTCATCTGCAAATTTAGAAATTGTGCTCCTTACACCAAAGTTGAGGTCTTTAATGTGAATCAAGAAAAGCAGAGGTCCCAACAGCAACCACTGGGGAACCCCATTGTATAAATTTCTCCAGGAGGAAAAACCATTCACCACCTTCTGTTTCCTTTCACTCAGTCAATTTTGTATCTATGCTGTTCCAATTTATTCCATGGGCTTCAACTTTGCTGACAAGCCCGTTATATGGCACTTTATCAAATGCTTTTTGGAAATCCATGTACACCACATCGACTGCATGACACTCATTAATCGTCTCTGTTACTTCATCAAAAAAACTGAAGCAAGTTAGTTAAACATGATTTGCCTGTAACAAATCTATATTGGCTTTCGTTAATTAATTCAACTGTTCCAACTGATTATTAACTTTTGTCTTGGATTATCGTTTCTAAAAGCTTTCCCAAGACTGAGATAAAACTGACTGGTCTGTAGTTGCTAATCTTATCCTCTCACACCTTTTTTGAATAAAGGTGTAACATTTGCAATTCTGCAGTCCTTTGGCACCACCCCGTATCTAAGGAGGATTGGAAGTTTATGACCAGAGCTTCTACAATTTCCACTTTCACAAACTTCAGTGTCCATGGATGCAATTCATCTACCCCTGGTGACTTATCAAATTCAAGCACAGCCAACCTATCCAAATGCTTCCTCTTTATCAATTTTTAGCCCATCCAGTGTCTCAGTTACCTTCTCTTTCACTGTGATTTGGAGAGCATTTTCTTCCTTAGTAAAGACCGTAGCAAAGTGCCAATTTAGTATTTTTTCCATATTCCCTCCATGCATAAATCCCATTTTTAGCCCCTAATTGGCTCTACTCCTCACCCTTTTATCTTTTAGAAGTCTACAGAGGAGGCAGTGGCATAGTGGTAATGTCACCAGACTAGTAATCCAGAGGCCCAGGTTAATGTTCTGGGGACAAAGGTTTGAATCCCACCACGGCAGCTGGAGGAATTTAAATTTAGGAAATAAAAATCTGGAATTAAAAAGGCTAGTCTCAGTAATAGTGAGCCAACAAGAAACTCTAGACCCACAGCAATGTGGTTGACTCCTAAATGCCCTCTGAAATGGCCTATCAAGCCACTCAGTTGTATCAAACCACTACAAAACTTACAAAAAGGAATTAAAATCGGATGGATCACCCAGCATCGACCTAGGCACCAGAGATGACAATGGCAAAATCCTCCTTACTAATACCTGGCGGCTTGTGCTAAAATTGGGAGAGCAACAGCCTGACATATTCAAACTCTCAGAGTCATACCTAACAAACAATGTCCCATTCCTGGGTATGTCCTGTCCCAGCAGGACAGATCCAGCAGAGGTGGCAGCACAGTGACTTCACCTATATTCTGCCTGGTTCTCAATTGTAATACCCACCTGACATCTGTCATACACATGCTTTTGCTGCTTTATCTTACTCTCTATCACTGCTGTCATACAGAGACCTCTGGATTTATCAGTTCTTCCTTTTCCTCTGGGAATGTACCTCTACTGTATCTGAACTATTGCCTCTTTGAAGGCAGCCTATTGCTGTCACTGTTTTGCTGACCAGTCTTTGATTTCAATGAACCTGGGCCAGATCTGTTCTCACTCCATTGAAGGTGGACCTCTTCCAATTAAGTAGTTTACTCTGGATTGCTCGTTTTCCTTTTCTGTAGTTAACCTTGATACCTGATCACTACCCCTTAAATGCACCTCTAGGCTTGGCCTAAATAGCCAAGTGGTTATGGTACTGGGTTTATAACCCCAAGATCAAGAGTTCAAATCTCACAATGGCAAACTATGAAACAATGTAACTTCATCTGAAACAGATGGAAACGGGTTTGTACTCGAAAGAGTTAAATGCACCTCTACTGACAGCTGATCCACTTGACCCACCTCATTCCCCAGAACCAAATCCAACTGTGCCTCCCTCCCTTGTTGGGGCAGAAACATATTGATTTAGAAAATTCTCCTGAACACATCTCCCTCTTCCCTGTCCTTTTTACTGTAATCACAGTCTGTATTAGGGTAATTGAAGTGCCAGATTATAACTTCTCTATAGTTTTTGTATTTTTTAAGCAATGTCTTTAATGATTTTAAAATTCTCTTCCTTGTTTTCACATCCCTCCATAGTCTTATCCTCCCTATACCCTTCTGAGATATCTATAGTCCTCTAATTCTGGCCTCTTGTGCGTCCCCAAATTTAATTGCTCCAGCATTGATGGCTGGACCTTCAGTTGCCTAGGCCCCAAAGCTCTGGAATACTCTCCCTACACCTCTCTGCCTCACCTTTCTCCTTTAAGACACTCCTTAAAACCTATCTCTTTGACCAAGCTTTTGGTCATCTGACCTAATATCTACTGATGTGTCTCAGTCTTTGTTTTATAATGCTCCTGTGAAGCACCTTGGGACATTTCATTCTGTTAAAGTGTTATAATTTGTTGTGGCTGTTATATTAAACTGGTAAGACTGCACCTTGAATACCAGTGTTTAATTCTGGCCATTAAGTCATAGAAGGATACATTCAAATCTTCGAGACAGAAGTGTGATGAAACTGATGTTACATTCAAAGTATTGAGTTATACTAAAAGAATGGAGAAAGCAAAACTAACTGATGACTTTACAGAAGTAAAATAATGAAGCAGTTTATGGAATTGGGCTAGAAGTCCAGGGGAAGTGGGTTCAAATATGGAAAGTTATGAAACCAAATTCAATAAATTTAGTGATTTGTGACAAAAGCAGAATTACCTGGAAAAATTCAGCAGGTCTGGCAACAACGGCGGAGAAGAAAAGAGTTGACGTTTCGAGTCCTCATGACCCTTCAACAGAACTGGTGTTAGCACCAGAAACATCACCATAAAAGCTGCCAGATAGATTCACTAATGTCCTTTAGGGAAGAGAGCCTACAAAATAATTGGCCAAGGTGACCCATTATTGCTTTTCAGTGGCAATAAATATGGCTTATATTGCGAGGATGAATTAAAAATGTAGTAAATGGTGTAGGTAAGGTAAATTAACAGTACTGCTTAATGCAAACCAAGACATTAGACACAATGTTTGAAACGAGCATTTAGAATAGATATTGTTAAACATTTCTTCATGTAAGAAGTGAAGACTTGGGATAGTCTTCCAGGTATATAAAAATCTTTGATTAGTTCAAAATACAGTTAGGTGAAACAATGAGGGAAAATATAAGCTTTAAAAGAAATTTTGGAGCCAAGATGCCCTTATTTAAACTTATCTAATGAACATAGTGCTAACATGTGATTGTGGAAAACCAACATCTTAACCACAAACTGTTCAACTTTCTTCTAATAAAACAATACTTCACCTAGTTCCGTCTTTAATGCCTCAAAGTAAAAAGATCAAATTAATGTCTGTTAGATTTAAAATTTCCTCTAGACTACAGGTAGTGCCTGAGTTGCAATTAACTCTAGGCCCTGAGATCAAAGGTCATTCAAACCAGAAAGTACAATTTAAAAAGGCATTTTCCCCAACAGATTATTATCAAGGACACAACATTAAATTTTAGCAGTTGATCAAATAAATGGAATACAGCAGAAACCAGGCAACATATAGCACTCCAAGGATTTTGCTTTCCCAGCAGATGCTGCTCAAGGTTGAAACTGGGCTAGTTAGCCTGGAACATGAGTAATTAAGAGCATTTAGTGCTGTATTTATATTATAAATATTATACTTGGATATTTTAATATTGAAAAGCAAAATCATTAGAAGCTCAACATGAAATATGATTCCACTCCTTCAGTTATTCTATATAAGGAACAGTATAACTTTGTGATGTCCTTATACTGATTACGCCATCAAATAAAATTATTGATCTCACACAAGCAGAACATTTAGGTAGTCCAAACCCATCTGTACATTCATTCATAAGTTAGTCTTCATCTTTGATGACTATCTAATTTTAAAATCTCAAACTCTTGGGAAAAAGTTATATTTGACATTTCACTGTATCCAAATAATTAGCCAAGAGCTACAGAATACAGAAATATTGACATTTATTTACTCTGAAAGTGAAGCAGTGGGAGGCATTCTTTAGTTTTATTTAGGCTTGGTTACTTATACAATGATAAAGCAAAGCTGTGCAGCCCCAGACAGCTGATGTGTTGGCTAGACAGTCAGGTATTAGATACTCAAGCTGTCCAAATGCTATGAAAATCTAATTGTGTTAGTGACTGCCGTCTATGTGACAAGGCAGTGCAAGGCTCATTTTTATTCCACCCACAGGGCTATGCTTGTATTAGTCTTTGAAAGCCTGGCATATTTGTCACCTCAAATGCATCTAAGATAAGCTATTCCACGTTATCTATAGCATTTCACCAGGCAGTGCAACGAAAGGATAAGCATAACCTAATGGCCTATGCAGGCATGAAATCTTGAAATCTGTCAGCTCTGCATAAAACATAGCTTCACTAGACTATGGGAAGTTGTTGCTCTGTTGATCACATTTTTTACTAGTTTTAAATTTAATTTTTCATTCAGGCAATGCCAAGGAGTTCTCGATTGGAAGAATGCTGATATAAACCTACTTGCACTATTATCTATTGCCAACAACATTGAAATTTCCAATCAAATGCAATTAAAATAAACCATAAATTGTCTCCAGGATAGTCATGGGGCAATAAGGTAAGCGTACAGTGCTGGAGTGCTGTATGTGCATCTACCTAGTGAGGCAGAAGTGGAAGAGACAAGATAGTTTATTTCCCTTAACAGGCTATTGTCTAATGAAATAAAATCTCAATTTCAGTAAATAATAGTCACAACATATCGTTCCAGTTTCTTTTGGTAACAATTTTAATGTGCTAATAAGTAATTTAAAATACACACTGAGAATAGTCATTGCCCAGGGAGTTTCAGCTCAGCAACGAATAGTACTGTCAAAAGGTGACGGGAAAAAATGACGTTGGGGGTGAGGTGGAGGGTGGTCACTGAAAACAAAATTGTTTCAAATCACTTGAAGAATGATAGCATAATTTGTGTACCATCCAGAAGGCTTTTCAACCAAACCTTAATGATGAATAGAAACATAAGTATTTGAACTGTTCTCAGGAGGTTGTGTGGCAAAATAACCTTTCCAATTGGCAGAGCCAAAAAACCCACAAATCATAGAATGGTTACAGCACAAAAGGAGGCCATTCGACCCATCATGTCTATATTGACCCTCTGAAGGAGCAATTCTTTTAGTGCCATTCCCCGGCCTTTTTCTCACAGCCCTACAACTTTGTCCTTTTCAGATAATAATCTGATTCCCTTTTGAAAGCCTTAATTGAACCTGCCTCCAACCCCAATCTCAGGCAGAGCATTTGATCCTAACCACTCGCTGCGTTAAACAGTTTTTCCTCATGTCGCCATTGCTTCTTTTGCCAATTACCTTAAATCTGGGTCCTTTGGTTCTCGATCCTTCCTCGGATCGGGAACAGTTTCTTCCGATCTACTCTGTCCAGACCACTCATATTTTGAAAAACTCTATCAAATCTACTCTCAATCTCCTCTTCTCCAAGAACAGTCCCAACTTCTCCAATCTTTCTATGTAACTGAAGTTCCTCATCCCTGGGACCATTCTCATGAATCTTTTCTGCACTCTCTCTAATGCCTTCACAGTTTTCCTAAAGTGTGGTGCCCAGAAGTGGATGCAATACTCTATGAGTCCGAACCAGTTCCTATATAGGTTTCACATAACTTCCTTGCTTTTCTACTCTATACCCGCATACAAAAGGTACCAAAAGTACCAACTGATGTTCTTCAAATGAGTACAGTAGTGCTTAAAATAAAACAGATTTTCTTAGTATAAAATATAGGATTGTTATTTTGGTATCAGTTTTAAGTGAGTGTAATAATAGGCACATTCTCAAATGGGAGTCTTTTTTAGACTTATAAGAGTTCCTGCTTTTAGAGATGCCTGAGGCAAACAAAGAACATGTTTATGTCTGTTTTCTGTAGCTTGTTTTTCCTGGAACATGTCGCCAGCCTAAAGTCAGGGACAATAGCTTGAGGGGCGCCACTTTGCATAAAACATGGCTGACCAGGGGTCTCTCCTGCTCTTACGACTTGCCATAGGCATGTTGGAAGGGTTTGCAAGTTGATAATCAACCTGTTTGGCAACTTTATGAATGCATCTTCCTTGGCCACCAAGTCCTGAGTGGCACTCGGAACTGTTGGCTCGCAAGCAGGGATGCTACCACTGCATCACAAAATCTTCCCGAATCTTATTTTCTCTCAACAAAACCTAACGAAAAGATGAGCATTGTGCAAAGGACTTTTGGGAATCTCATGCAAAAGCGATTTATGCATTCTCTGAATGTCTCAAAAAAAGGGTGGTGTCAAGCATAACATGAGCCAATCAATATCAAATAGCTGCAAGCCTGTGTCCTGGGTTGCAAAAAGTTCAGCATTTCAGTTTAGAATGTCCTGGTGATATATAAGGATATAGTCAGAAATATATGGATTCTCATTGAATACAGACAGATTTCAAAATTGTATCTAAATTTATTGAAATATACTATCCTTGCGTGAGTGTGTTGCCATTTTGTGGTTCAACACAATTAAAGATTGTTGCTTTGTGAAGGATTCTCTGTAATTTTAAATACTCCACATCAGATTGCCACCAATTGATTTTGAAAAATGGAGAAAACTCAGTGGCTGATTTATTATACTTTAAGTAAATATTGACAATCCCATGGCTAATTGAAGAACCCGGGAATTCCCCAATGTCCTCACTAAGATCTTTCAGTTTACATAATAAATCTTCATTCAGTTCTCGACTGTTTGGTTTCTTGCTGTGCTCAAAAAGGCTGCTGAATTCGCCCACAGGGCAGGTTATTGCAAACCAATTCATTGTAGGTGCAAGGACTTTGGGACATCAGAGACACTGGGTTGAATTTTATGTGCCCCCTGCAGGTGTGTTTCCCATTGGGGGGGGAGGCCGCATATAAAATGAGGTGGGCGCCCATCCCACCACCTGCCCACCACCCCCGAGCTCACCCCCATAATATGGGAGGTGGGCAGGCCAGCATATTTTAACTGAATAATTAAGGGCCAATTGGGCGGGAAGCCCATTTTTATACATTTAAATGTTTAAACGGCAGGAAGGAAGGTGTGGTCACTCTTCGGGGGCTGTCCTTGGCCGAAGGCAGGGTGCCCAACACCCCCCCCCAAAACTTTAGTTCAACCTCCCTTCCTTCCTACCCACTTCCCTCCTTAAACCCACCCCTCCACCTAACCTACCAAACCCTCTCGGCCCAAGACCCCAAAACTGCTCTAGGGGTCCATTGGCCTTGACTCTAATCTGATAATCCTCAACCCCACTTTCCTGCCTTTTCCCCACAACCCTTAATTCCCATACTGATTAAAAATCTATCTCAGCCTTAAGAATACTTAATGACCCAGCCTCTACAGCCCTCTGTAGTAAAGAATTCCACTGATTGACTACCCCCTGAGGGAAGAAATCCCTCCTCATCTCTGTTTTAAGTGGGCACCCCCTTACTCTGTGAGATTATGCTCTCTGGTCTTAGACTCTCTTAGACTCTCCCACAAGGGGAAACAAACTCTCAGCATCTACCCTGTCAAGCCCCCTAAGAATCTTATATGTTTCAATAAGGTCGCCTCTCATTCTTCTAAACTTTAATGAGTACAGGCCCAGCTGACTCAACCTCTCCTCATAAGAAAATCCCTCCATCCCCAGGATCAACCTAGTGAACCTTCTCTGGACTGCCTCCAATGCCAGTTTATCTTTCCTTAGATAAGGGGACCAAAACTGTTCACTGTATTCTAGGCATGATCTAACTAGTGCCTTGTATAGTTTTAGCAAGACTTCCCTATTTTTATACTCCATTCCCTTTGAAATAAAGGCCAAAATTCCATTTGCCTTCCCTATTACCTGCTGAACCTGTATGCTAGCTTTTTGGGATTCATGCACGAGGACCTCCAAATCCCTCTGTGCTGTAGCTTTCTTCAGTCCTTCTCCATTTAAATAATATTCAGCTCCTCTATTCTTCCTGCCAAAGTGCATAACCCCACACTTTCCTACATTATATTCCATCTGCCAAGTTTTTGCCCACTCACTTAACCTGTCTATATACCTCTGTAGACTTTGTGTCATCCTCACCACTTGTCTTTCCACCTATTTTTGTTTCATCCGCAAACTTGGCGATAGTACATTCATTTCCCTCATTTAAGTCATTAATATATATTGTAAATAACTGTGGCCCCAGCACTGATCCCTGTGGCACTCCACTAGTTACAGGTTGCCATCCTGAAAATGCCCCCCCCATATCCCATCTCTCTGTCATCTATTAGTTAGCCAGTCCTCTATTCATGCTAATATACTACCCCCAACACGATGGGCTTTTATCTTATTAAGTAGCCTTATGTGTGGTACCTTATCAAAGGAACGTTTTTTGGAAATCCAAATATATTACATCTACTGGTTCCCCTTTATCTATCTTGCTTGTTACCTCCTCAAAGATTTTTTAGCATGATTTTCCCTTCATGAAGCCTTGCTGACTTTGCTTGATTAGATTATGCATTTCTAAATGCTCTGCTATCACATCCTTTATAATAGACTCTAACATCTTCCCAATGACAGACGTTAAGCTAACCAGCCTGTAATTACCTGTTTTTCCGTCCCACTCCCTTTTTGAATAAGGGTATTACATTGGCAGTTTTGCAATCCTCTGGAACTTTACCAGAATCTAAGGACTCTTGGAAGATTACTACCAGTGTATCCTCTATCTCTGTAGCTATTTCCTTTATTATCCTAGGATGCAACCAATCAGATCCAGGTGACCTCCTGGCCTTTAGCCTCATTAGTTTCCCTAGTACTTTTGCTCTAGTGATAGCTATTGTATTTATTTCCTCCTCCCCCGCTTTTGCCCCATGATTATTTTGTATTTTTGGTATGCTATTAGTGTCTTCTACTGTGAAGACTGATGCAAAGTATTTGTTCAACTCCTTTGCCATTTCCTGGTTCCCCACTGTTATTTCCCCAGCCTCATTCTCTAAGGGGCCTATATTGACTTTGGTCTCTCTCTTCCTTTTTATATATTTAAAGAAGCTCTTACCGTCCGTTTTTATATTACTTGCTAGTTTACCCTCAAAGTTGATTTTCTCCCTTTTTTTTGGTCATCTTTGGTTGGTTTTTAAAACTTTCCCAATCCTCTGTCTTACCAATAATTGAGCAGCAGCTCCAGTGGGTGGGAATTCCACCCCAATGGGTGGCGGAAGTCCCACTCAGCCTTCGTTAGTCCTCCCCGCAGCGCTTTATGGCTGCGGGGTGGGTCGGTGTGGAGCCGGAGCATTGTCTCCCTCCCTGTATTATTCCACCCACTGAGTGTCTCAAATAAATGGAAGCTCCTTCATTCTATATTATTTAAATATTGCAGTGGAATGTAACCTAATTAAATGTGTTGGTTGATATCTGATTGTCTACAGTCATCTTTGACTGATATGATTGATAACGTTATTTTGACAAGGCTGAAAAAAACATTTTGGGACAATAATGTACATTAAAAAGCAGTCTCTGAATGACTGAACTCGAAAGAGTTTTAACAGTCACTTGCATCACTCACTCACCATATCTGCCTTTCCAGACAGTTTGCACAGTCTCAGCTATAGCTGAGGAAGACAACAGTAAATTGTGCAGTATCTTGTTAATCCATCTTCAGAAAAGTCACCTATGCAGTTTTCAAGGTCTTCAAGTTACTGAAAAACCAGTTGCAATAGTTTTCTATTTTATTGCTCCCAGTATTCACATCCAAACTAACCTACTTCAAGTAAAATGTTGCAGCCAAATTACATTTCCACGGTTGCTATCCTAACTCCCTTCACCGGAAACTGCAGTGGTGAGGCCCCACAAAAGGCATTTACCAAAGATCCCATGGCACCATTTCAAAGGAGAGCAAAGAAGCTTTTCCTGTGTCGTGATCAATACTTATCTCACAACCAACATCACGCAAATCAGATAAACTGGTCATTGCCACAGAATTACTTATGGGATCTTGCAGTAGATATTTTGGTTGCCGTCTTTCCTGCATTGCAATAGCGACTGCATTTTAAAAGCGTTTCATTCACAA
Organism: Carcharodon carcharias; assembly: GCF_017639515.1. NCBI lineage: Eukaryota > Metazoa > Chordata > Chondrichthyes > Lamniformes > Lamnidae > Carcharodon > Carcharodon carcharias. Next base: position 176,175,516 of record NC_054472.1, read on the forward strand.
TGTAAATGAGAGTTCTTTCCTTTTGACTTCAACTTTCTGTCTTCCCCTACCAGGTACTTTTGCCTTTGACAAACTCAGAGAGAATTTTGATTTGCAAGAAAGTCAAGAGTTATGTGGGCAGGCAGGACAGTGGAGTTAAGATCAACCGTGACCTTATTGAATAGTGGATCATAGCCTATTTTTACTCCTATTTCTTATGTTCTTATCTAAAGTACCTATTCAATTTGCAAAGTTTTGTCTCTTAGGGAAACTGATCATCAATCTCAATTAAATGTATCTGCAACAAGTTATATGAATGTCGTGCCTTTTAACATAGAAATACTTCCCAAGGCGCTTCACATAAGAGTAAGGGGGAAATAAATGGATGTTAAATCGAAGAGATATTAGGAGGTCTGACTAAAACCTTTGTAAGATGTAGGTTTTAAGCACATTCTTGAAGCAGGAGAGGGCGGTAGACACGAGGAGAGATTTTAAGAAGGAATTAGAGAGTGTGGAATGCAAATTGAAAGAGCATGGCCTGCAATGATAGGGAAAATGGAGGGAAGATTGTTTCGGGACTGTTTCTTTAATTTAGCATAAAATGGAGGAATGTAGGTCATGTGACCAGCTCTGAATTCTGAAAGCCTGACAACATGCTTGCGCGGCTTGGTTGTTAAAAATTAAAGGGGGGCCCAGGTTGTTTTCCTGGGAAGAAGATGTAAGCCATTCACACCTTTAAACAACAACCAGGGCAGCTATGCTGATGATGGCTAGACTTTTATCTAGTTTTATTTAGTCCCATCTTTTAGGAGAGAGGTGACACAAATATGAAGTTTGAAAGGTTGTAATGCTTTAAGGCTCTCTCTTTAATTTAGGGTAAAATGGATGAATGAATGGTGTCATGTGACTTGTTCTGAATTTTGCTCGAGCTTGAGTGGCTTGGTTGTCAAAGGTCGAAGGGGGGGCCCAGGATGTCTTACTGGGAAGAAGGTGCGAGTTATTCACACCTGTAAACAATGGCAAAGGCAGCTGTACTGACAGTAGATAGATAGACTGTTAGGACTGGACTTTCATTACTGAGATGGGTAGCTCGAGTTGGGAAATTTCCCGACTTGGCAGACCCACCTCAGTATAAAGTGCCCCTTTACGCAATATTTTCACTCTGAGGAGGTGGGGGCAGGTTAGAATTGGGCCCACCACCCCTGGAAACAGATGAGAGGCAGCCATGAACTGGCTAAGTGCCAAGGTGGACTGATTAAAAGGCCAACTCGATTCTCTGGGACTTCTGCCGAGTTGTTTGGTTACATTTTTGGCCCTCTACCCCTCACACCCCTTCCCATTCCTAATGTCACCTCCCTGCCCTTATGCCAAATCAAACCTCCCACCCAGTCCCATGTCCCATTATAGCCCCCATGCAAACTCAATGCCACTTGATTAATTGATAAGAGTGGCCACAACAACAGCAGAAGTGGGCTGGTTAAAAGGCGCACCTCAGTTCTTTTGGACTTCAGCACTGTTGTCTGGTTACATTTAAGCCCTCTAGCACTCACCCCTCACATCCCATCACTCCTCCACCCACTCCCTATGCTACCTCTATGCCCCCATGCCAACTCAAGCCCCTCACCAGTCCCATGGCTCATTATAGTCCCCATGCCAACTCATGCCTCCACCCACAATGGCCCCTCATACCAATCATGGCCCTTTCATGTCCATTCACCCAGTGTACACTATGTAAAGAGCCAATGAACCCTATAATAATAATGGCATGTGTGAAATTGCTTACAGAAAAACAAACCATTCATAATTTTTTGAAAAAAAAAACTGGTGTTTCTACAACCCTGTAAGAATGTCAAATAGACCATTAAATTATCAATAATGTCCTTTAGGGAAGAAAATCTGCCATCCTTACCTGGTCTGGCCCATATGTGATTCTAGACACACAGCAATGTGGTTGACTCTTAACTGCCCTCTGAAATGGCCTAGCAAGCCACTCAGTTGTAGCAGTTAGGGGTAGGGAACAAATGCCGGCCTTGTCAGCGATGCCCGCATCCCATGAGTAAGTTTTTAAAAAGAAACTTTAAGCACTTGACACCACAACCTTGTGCAAATAAACACTGAGACATTGACAAAAGAGATCACAGAAAAACAATTTATAATCTCGTGGGGATGTTAATCAAGCAAAGTCAATACTTCTCTGCATGTGTGTAAACAAACTCATTCACATAATCCTTTTATAAGAGTCTGGGCTCTGGAAGCTTCAAATGTTGAGCCAACACCTCAATGATTTCTGCTAATGCTTTTAACCTCACCTTTGTTAACTGTTAAAAAACAGAGAGACAAATCTTCCTGACCCAGAAAAGTCTTAGTAATTGACGAAACCATTCTGCTTTTCAATAAATACAGCAAACCTTACCATGAAATCTTGTTAGTTTAAGCAAACCCAGCATATCCATAAACTTACAGAATACTGAAAGGCCTGGATAGAGTGGACATGGGGAAGATGTTTCCATTAGTAGGAGAGACTAGGACCCGTGGGCACAGCCTCAGAGTAAAGGGAAGACCTTTTAGAACAGAGATGAGGAGAAACTTCTTTAGTCAGAGAGTGGTGAATCTATGGAATTCATTGCCACAGAAAGCTGTGGAGGCCAGGTCATTGAGTGTATTTAAGACCGAGATAGATAGGTTCTTGATTTGTAAGGGGTTCAAAGGTTACAGGGAGAAGGCAGGAGAATGGGGTTGAGAAACTTATCAGCCATGATTGAATGGTGGAGCGGATTTGATGGGCCGAATGGCCTAATTTCTGCTCCTATGTCTTATGGTCTAAGGTCCTAAGAGACAACTGAAGGTCTGTAACTCTTTGCTATGGGCATGTGAAGCAGTGGTATACTGTTGACAGCTGAGTCAGTGGGAGAAAGTGTGTGGAAGAAAGCTTGAATGCATGTGATGACCAAGGGGAGAGGAACATCAGGAGAGTTTGAAACCCTGGAGGTGAACCCATGCAAAAGGCGTCTGAGAGAAAGCACTGGTTTGGGAGAAGATTCCAAATCGAGTTCTTGGAAAGTGGAGATTGGAAACCCTTGTGTGAAAGACAGAATTCAATGAGACCGGTTGGATCAGGGTGGGAAAAGTGTCTGGGGGAGTTGATGAGAGATCCATTGCATCTGATTGGCATCTGTCACTTGGTTTCAGAGTGTGCTGTGCCTGACCACAGGGTGTCTTATTGGTTTACATGGACTGTTTACTTACTGTGAACATTAGGGTCTAAGATAGCTTTTGTAACTTGTGCTATCCTTGAAAATCTGTGTATATCTGTAAAGGTATAGCTGTGGGTGAAGGAGTATTATAATATAGTTAACCTATTCTTGTTCAAGAAATATTTTATGCTTTTGATAAAAGTTCATTAGCTGACTCTGGTGACTCTGTTCAGTAGCCCCTCTCCACATATCTAAACAAACAAATAAAAGATAGAATCTATCGAGCTGGAATCAGGCTTGTCCAGTGGTAACCCCAGCTGGGGATCATAACAAAACATAAAAGATTCTGAGGGGACTTGACAGGATAGATGCTAGAAGGATGTTTCCTTTCATGGGGGAATCTAGAACCGGGGATAGTTTGAAAATAAGGGAACTCCCATTTGAGGCAGAGGTGAGAAGGAATGTCTTCTTTCAGAGCGTCGTTAGTCTTTGGAATTTTCTTCCACAGACAGCAGTGGAGGCTGGGTCATTGAATATATTCAAGGCTGAGTTAGACAGATTTTTGATTAACAAGGGAGTTAAGGGTATGGGGGGACAGGCAGGAAAGTGGAGGTAAGGCCACAATTAGATCAGACATAATCTTATTGAATGGCAGAGCAAGGTTGATGGGCCAACTAGCCTATTCCTGCTCTTATTTGAATTAATATAATACCCACCGTCAATACTGCTGTATAACTAACCATAAAAGAGGGGCAGCAAGAGTTGCCAACATTGACCATTATTGCAAGTATCTTTTCATGACAGCAAAGCTGAGATCAGTGGCTCAATCTTAATTGAGCCCAAGTTTTATCATTTTCTCATGGTAATTCCCTCCCATTCTAGAAGACAGCTCTGTAATGTAAATACAGCATTGCTACTGCTTTTCCACTCGTGATATTTTTTACTGAAAACATTGCAAAGCAGAATGTGTAGCACCAGCCGAACTGGACAGTTATTGAAAATTACAAATATTGAAAATTGTCCTACAATACAAAGCTATCCTTTTTTGATTTCTGTATCAACTTGACTCATATCAATAGCAAAATTTTGTGAAAGTGATAATGTAGTAAGTACAATACTGCATATAATATCCACAATTTAGTAACAGCCCCAATACATGAAAAGTAATTAACTTGCAGCAGAGCAGTACACACACAAATGCATATGCATTTGTTTGTCGAGCAACTCATTTACACAAACCTTTAAAGTTCAAATGCTCCCTCATTTAATTTCTTGAAGGCCTGTTTCACAAGTGCATAATAATTAGTCCATCATCAGTAATCATATACTTCAGTAGTCTACATACAAATGCAATCTACTATGCAGAAGCAGACTGATATGCAACATTTCCACCTTGGGAAATGTTAATAATTTAACTGGTAATCTAGATGGGTCGGTTCCTTATTATTCACAAACTATTGGAATCTAGTCACTGTGCTCACTCTAGTGAACCAATGATCAATCTACTGCAGTAGGATTCTCTAGTGCCAAAATACTCAAAGCAATGCTAATCTACAAATAGATTGACTATAGATGGTGGTTCTGAAGCTACTCTTGTGGTTCAGGCTGAGTCCAATATTTGTGACCTAACAAACCACGCAATTCTCACTCTGGATTTACTTGTAATCAAAATTACATCAGTGGATTAAAACTCCAATCTTGAGCTGGAATTATGGTACTGCATTCATAGAGGTTTACCAGGATGATACAATGATGAGAATGTTCAATTACGTGGAGAGTTTGGAGAAGCTGGGATTACTCACCTTAGATCAGGGATAGTTATGGAAAGATCCAAAGTTATGAGGGATTTTGATGGAGCAAGTCAGGAAAAATGTTTCCTCTAGCAAATTAATTAATTAAAAATCATAGGCAAAAGAACGAGGAGCAAAATAAAGAGAATTTTTAATATGGTTGTTAAGATCTGGAGTACCTGAAAGAGTACTAGAATTAGCTTGCCGTGTATCTTTCAAAAGGCAATTGGGTATGTACTCAAAGCGAGCTAATTTGCAGGGCTTTTGGAAAAAGCTGGAGTGTGGAATTAAATTTAACAGCTCCTTTGAAAAGCTGACACAAGCACAATGGGCTGAATGGCCCCCTTAATGTTCCAAAATACTATGATTCTAACAAAGGCTACTAGACTTATTGCTACAATGAGTTTCAAAATGGGCCATTTGGAGGAGTTGTGTGTAAGCATGGATCTGCTTTTTCATAATTGGGGTTTACATTTAAGTCCTACTAGCACTGATGAGCCTTGTTTATTTCTTATTCGTAAATAATGTGGATGACATCTGTACCAGTGGCCAGAATTTTCCTGTCGGCAATTTGGGGGTGGGGAGGAACCCCCGACATCATCCCGGTCCATTTAAATTCTTAGGAAGGCAGACGGACAGCAAAATCAGGTGTTCGCCCACCGACCTGTCAATGGCCAATTGAGGCCACTGACAGGATCATTAAGCTAATTGAAAGAACTGCCCGTCCAACCTTAAGGCTGGTGGGCAGGTCAGGAGCCCCAGTGGGTTTCTGAAAAAAGATCCACTGGCGGGATGAGGTTTCATCTCAGTTTTTAAAAAGTTTATTAAAGTTTCACTCATTTTTATTAACATGTCCCATCTCGTGTGACAGTGTCACATGAGGGGGACGTTAATAATGTTTTTCTTTCTCTATTTTTAAAGTTTTTTGAACATTCAGCACTCTCCCTGAGACAGCACTTAGTCTCAGGAAGCAGTGCGCTCTTTCGCGCGCATGTGCGAAAGAGCGTACCTTGACAGATGGGGAATCCCTCCACCCCCCAAACAAGAAGCACACAGCGCTTCCTGTCGGGCAGGCCGTAAGGCCCGCCCACGTAAAATGGCAGCCGGCACCATTTCAGCAGCAGACTTCGGCCGGCTGCCTGCCTGCCGCCTAGCTGGTGGGGCCCGCCCACCCATCAAGGTCAAAATTCTAGCCAATATGTAAAATTGAAACCAAGTTATGTAGCCAGGTAGAAACATAAAAGCCCACAGTCCAAGAGGCTACGTGTTACATTCTGTCTGTCCAGCTCATCACCAAAGCAGTGAAATATTACCATACTCCTCTGCTAACTTTGCTCTAGCCCAGAGGTGACTAGTATAAGTCAACTTGCGATTAAAAATTCACTTTGTCTATGATGCGTCTTGTTATAGGCTTCTTTGTTGCATATAGGTTTAAAAGCAAGATTTATTAATAGGAAATGGTTCCACTTCTTCTGCTATGTCATAGCCTGAGAATAGATAGTATGCCTGCAACATGTAAATGGGGAAGAGCTCATTCATTCTGTTTCAAATGCAAGCATTCTATAAGTATTTATTCATGTTTATTGCTAGCTCTACTTGAGTTTAAGAGATAGATGTTTAAGTTGAATTTTTCATCAAAATTTAGAAAGTAAAATCTCAGCCTGTTTTATTCTAATTGAATAGTTTAGCTGAAGCTAATCAAAAATATACAGCTAAGCCAAAAAGAGATCACAGAGGGTCAGTAGTGAACTGACACTCAAGGTTAAAACAGAAATCCTCAGTTACATTCAATTCCCACTTAAGTTTAGTGTGGTAAAGGTGGCAAGTTTTTTTTATATCACCCAAGGAGGGATGGTAAGCCTGTGACCACTGTAAATCTGTAGTATGTCTCTGCTATATTCCAACAGAGACTACAATTCAAAGTACTTCATTGGCTGTGAAGTGCTTTGGGATGTCCCAAAGTCATGAAAAGTACTGTACAAATGCAAGTTCTTTCTTTTACTGTGCACTGAACTATGTTACACTTTAATAACAAAAAAACTGTGGATGCTGGAAATTCAAAACAAAAACAGAATTACCTTGAAAAACTCAGCAGGTCTGGCAGCATCGGCGGAGAAGAAAAGAGTTGACGTTTGACTCGAAACGTCAACTCTTTTCTTCTCCGCCGATGCTGCCAGACCTGCTGAGTTTTTCCAGGTAATTCTGTTTTTGTTTTTTACACTTTAATAAATTTGTTTGGCAGTTTAACTAGTCAAATGAAGTGTTAGATTTATTGTATAGCAAAGTTGTGGAAAATCTTGTGAGGGCAGGTGATATAACCAAAGCAAGCTGAACTGCCCTGTTGAGGGTTTTCTATAGATTACTTAGATATTGGGTGGATAAAGGTGTACATGGGATCAATAATGGGTGATAAATTACTTGTGTTTGTTTTCTAGCAGGCTGAATCTGTGAAAAATATATCACGTAAAAACATAACATTTTCAAAAGGATCTACAACTAAGTAGATGGCAAGTGGATTTTAATGCCAATAAATAAAGGCAGTACGCATTGAGATAGGAAACATGGAAGGAGGAAACAAGCTTCTGATTGCTTGCAATATACACCTACGATACACACCCAGTCAGTGGTTAACATGACCTGGTACAATGTTCTGTGTTTCATTATAGTTTATGTTTCAGCTTAGAAAAATAGTGTTCAAATTGTCAAACTGTGCAAGATTCATAAATTTTTGCATCAGTGCTGCTAAAGAATACAGCTAATCTCAGGCTACATATGCCTCTGCATCTTAAACAGTCCCTCAGGATCGAGGATGATTTACTTCTGCGCCGATTTGATGGCTTCTGAAATGGCTGTTAAGTCCAATATGCAATCTGCAGACTCTGCTACATGTGGGGCTGGTGGTGCTTGAAGGATTTGGTAGATAGATTGTTTGGAGTTTTGTGCATTTGCTCTGATTTCTCGACTTTGATTCCGGACATTTATGGAGGACATCCCTAAAGCATTTCCGCTGTCCTCTTAGAGTCTCCTGCCATGACCGAGTTCCAAGAAGGGCAGTTGCTTCTGGAGTATGGTGTCAGGCATACAAACGACATGTCCTGTCCAGCAGAGCTGGTTTTGAGTGATGAGAACCTCAATGCTGGGCAATTTGGCTTGGGAGAGGATGCTACTGTTGGACTGTCTTTCTTGTCACTGGATTTGGAGGATCTTGCAAAAGGGGAAATTTTAGCAGGGGAGTTAGGAAAAGAAAAAAGTTCAAGAAATGAATCAAATAAAAGTAAAAGGAGAAAGGTAGGTAGGCAAAACTGAACGAGGCTTCAAATAGGAGATAATTAGAAAAGAAAAATTGATACAATTCCAAGAGGGTGATAGGACAGGCATCCAAAGTTAGAGCAATAAGACAGAAAAAGCAGACTTATGATAACTTTAGGTTACATAATACAGTAAACAGCCAAGTTGAATATATCAAGTACAGAGGGGATCTAATAATGTAAAGGGAGGTGAAGAGAATGGATATGAGAAAATATTTGCAGCTAACATAAAAGGGAACCCTAAAATTCTTTAAAAATGTATAAATAATAAAGGGGTAGTCAAAGGATGGATGGGACTGATTAGGGACCAAAAATGGGTTATTCTTTCCAAATTTCCCCCTTCAGATTTCTATCTGAGGTTTCAGGAAGGTGCAGGTGAAAGGAGGTTTATCAAACTGAAGAGAAAACTCAAGGTAGTGCAATGACTTGGGTAAAGATAAGCAGAGTTATGACAGGAAGGGGCAGAGAATTTTAACAGTATTGGTGTATCAGTGAATAAGATCAAAATAGGAGAAATGGTTAAAAAGTTAATATTCTAGGCTCTTTATCTAAATGTATGAAGCATTCAAAACAAGATAAGCGAAGGCAGAAGGCATGGCTGAAGTACTAAAGGAGCACTTTGCATTTGCCTTCACTACTAGAGAAGAGGATGCTTCCAATGTAGCAGTAAAGAGAAGGCAGTAACAATTACCATGACTGTGCAATTATAATATTGCGGATTTTTAAGGAAAATTGTTAAAAGTACATTCTTGCTTAAATAAATCTTTAAGCTAAGTTTTAGAAATTCTTTCAAGATGGAAGTCACAGCAGTTGTTTCCACAGATGTTTGCTTTTACATTGTTGAACTTATCTCAGAATCAGTCACCAAGAGAGTCATTAATAATTCAAGGCTGCCTTGGACAACACAATTGAATCTTTCAAAGATGTAAAAACTCAGGACTCCTTTGATACAGACAGGAAGGACTTTGTCAAAAAGCTGCAATTTAATTAACTTCTTTGCTTTATGGAACAATGACTCACCTAAATTAACATATCAGCCATTTTCTGTTTTTGAACTCTATAAAGGAGGTTGTAATGAGCCATTTTATGTGCCAGTGTGCAAAGAACCCAGAACACCTAAAGAAGGTAGTTCCAGCCGACAGTTCTCAGCTGAACTAACTGTGAACAGCATGTAAGAGCTGGTTTTCTCTCTGCCATAGGGATTCACAGAGGAAGTTGTCCAGAAATCATCATTGTTCTGCTGTAAAGAGAAATGTCATGCTGCAGAACCAGTAAGGAAAAGGTGCCTTCACTTGTTCCCCAAAGCTGATCTACCTGCTGAGTCCACCTGAAAAGGCAAACACCGACCAACTGACTACAGAATCTATCGCAGTTGCTGAACATAAACCTTCACTCCAGACGACCAACACTTCAACTGCGAACAATGGGCCTGCAATGAAATCTCACAGGGACTGATTTGAAATCTTAATTTTAAAAGTATTTTTTAATCCTTATCTATATTTAATCCTTGTATCTGTTTTTTAGTTGATATCACTTTTGCTAAATAACTTGCAAAAGTAGTTTTGTAATAAACTGGTGTTATAAATACCAAGTTCATGGTAATACTTTTGAGGTAATAGTTCTGGGAAGATTAAAGTTTAACTGTAGGAAATAGGGTAAATGCTAATAAAGTAGCTTGAAGACTATCACAATTATAAGGTTTAGGCTATGTTGGCTTAAAGGGTTAACAGCTAGAAAGGCTGGCTTAAAGGGTTAACAGCTAGAAAGGCAAGATCATAAAACAGCAGGTGGGCTTACTTAGCTAGAAAATTGGAGATGTTTATTTCACCCCTCTCCTAATATTCACTCAGTTCTGTTGAAGGGTCATGAGGACTCAAAACGTCAACTCTTTTCTTCTCCGCCGATGCTGCCAGACCTGCTGAGTTTTTCCAGGTAATTCTGTTTTTGTTTTGGATTTCCAGCATCCGCAGTTTTTTGTTTTTATAACTTGGAGATGAGGTGTCTACACTGCTTACAAAGAAATGAAGCCCAGAAAGTTGTTTTGTTTTGGAAGTTAAAGCTACAATTAATTTAAAATCATTCAGCGAGACTTGGAAGGCTACATCATCATGAAGGTGGGTGGAGCTTAAAAAAGTTCTAAGGTTTTAATTTATCTGCATGTTTGCCAGGGGAGTGAGTGTCTTGCAGCAGGGGAAAAGGCCATACCTGAAAAGGTTCTGCTGTTAGCAGGCTCCAGTCAGCAAAAGCATTGCTGTTAGTTGGCTCTGTGTAGTTGGGGCTCAGTAGAAGTCATAGGAGCCATTTGATTACTTTCTGCTGTTCAGGCTCAGGAGAAGACCTGGGGAGCTGAGGAGGTAGCAGGTCATTGGCTCCATGCTGGAAAGGGTTAGAGCTCAGAAGAAGCCTTAGGAGCCATTTATAGCTTGGTTTAGCTGGGGAGATTGGAGCTTGGTGAAATCCAGGGGCAGTACCAGCCCAGTAAAGCTAGCCAGATATTAAAACACTGAAATTGTGTCAGTAAATAGAAGCTGGGGTATAGACTTGGGAATCCAGGAGAACAGATTCTTGGGAGGTGAGATTGAAGGTCCTGCAAGGTGTGCAGTCATTGAGGCCGTTCAGGTTGGAGTGACTTTGAGAAAGAATTCCAAGGCAAAATCTTCAAAGGTGAAAATTGGAATCCCTTGTGAGACAGAGTTTCTACAAGATTGGTTGACCCACAGTGTTTACTGAGATCTGGGTGGGTTGCTGAGAAATCCGTGGGACCTGTCTTGGTTGCATTTGCTATTTAATATATAGTGTTCAACTACAGATTGCCTGTTAATTTACATTTACCTAAGGTTAATTCATAAAAATGGAATATAAAATAGATATAAGTGTTTTACTTTTCTGACTTTATATAGTAAAGTTTATTTTTGTTTGTTCAAAATCTGTGGAATCTTGTGGCTTTATTCTCTAAGCAAGTATCTTGAATCGTAAACCCTGTCTACTTTAAACAAAAAAATTATTGGTCCCTAACTGGATAATTGAAACCAAATTTTGCATTGGTCTTCATGGTGACGGACACTATAAACATCCCAATGATAAGCAAGGAGCTAATGGGAGGAAAGATCTTGTAACAGTCTCTATCACGAGGGACAAACTATTTGACAAACTAATGGGATTAAAGGCAGACAAGTCACCAGGACCTGATGGCCTGCATCCAAGGGTTTTAAAGGAAGTGGCTACAGAGATAGTGGAGGCATTGGGCGAAATACTTCAGAACTCACTGGATTCGGGAGGATCCCAGCGGATTGGAAAACCGCTACTGTGACACTCCTGTTGAAGAAGAGAGGGAGACAAAAAAACAGGAAGCCACAGGCCAGTCAGCCTAACATCTGTAGTTGGGAAAATGCTAGAGTCCATTATTAAGGAAGAAATAGCAGGACATTTAGAAAAACTTAACACAATCGAACAGAGTCAACATGGTTTTGTGAAAGGAAAATTATGTTTGACAAATTTGCTAGAGTTCTTTGAGGATATAACAAGCAGAGTTGATAAAGGGGAACCGGTAGATGTAATGTATTTGGACTTCCAGAAGGCATTCAGTAAGATGCCACATAAAAGGTTATTGCACAAAATAGGAGCTCACAGTATTGGGGGTAATGTATTAGCATGGATTGAGAATTGGTTAACACACAAGACAGATAGTCAGGATTAATGGGTCTTTTTCAGGTTGGAAAGACGTAACTAGTGGAGTGCCACAAGGATAAGTCCTAGGGTCTCATTTATTTACTATCTATATTAATGACTTAGAGGAGGGGGGCAAAGTGTAATATATCCAAATTTTCTGATGATACAAAAATAGCTGAGAGGACATGTTGTGATGAGGACATAAGGAATCTGCAAGGGGAAATAAGATAGGTTGAGTGAGTGGGCAAAAACTTGGCAGATGGAGTTTAAAGTAGGAAAGTAGGAAAGCGTGAAGTCATGCAGTTCAGTAGGAAGAATCAAATGGCAAACTATTATTTAAATGGAGAGAGACTCCAAAAAGGTGCAGCCCAGAGGGATCTGGGTGCTCTTGTGCATGAAACACAAAAAGTTAGCATGTAGGTGCAGCAAATAATTAAGAAAGCAAATGGAATTTTGGCCTGTGTTGCTAAGGGGTTAGAGTTTAAAAATAGGTAAGTTTTGTTATAACTGTACAAGATGTTGGTGAGGCTGCACAGGGAGTGCTGTAGGCAGTTTCAGTCCCCGTATTTAAGAAAGGATGTACTGACATTGGAGGCAATTCAAAAGAGATTCTCGAGGCTGATTCCTGGGATGAAGGGGTTGACTTATCAAAAATGGCTAAACAGGTTAGGCCTTTATTCATTGGTGCTTAGAAGAATGAGGGGTGATTCTTATTGAAACATACAAGATTCTGAGGGGGCTTGACAGGTTGAGAAGATGTCTCCACTAGTGGGGGAATCTCGAACTAGGGGATATTTCTTCTCTCCGAGGATAGTGAATGTCTGGAATTCTCTACTCCAGAGAGTTGTGGAGGCTAGATCACTGGAAGTATTTAAAGAGGAAGTAGATAGATTTTTGAAATATTGGGGAGTTGAGGACTATGAGGAGCTGGCATGAAAGAGCTGTTGAGGCCTGAGGCAGTTCAGCCATGATCTTACTGAATGGCGGGGCAGGCTTGAGGGGCCGAATGGCTTACTCCTTCTCCTATTTCTTATGCCTTATACTAAAAACTTGGGGGTCCTTTTATCTTGTTTAAGAATAAAGTTTGGTTGCTGGGTTATTTTTAAAATTGATCCACAAACACACACACAATTCCTAGCTCACAGACCATTTTGAGGAAATGCCTTTCATGCGGTCATGACAACTGGATACTCATGTCTGGGTTTGTACCCATTGCAAAATGAGCCAAAGGCAAATTTGTACAAAAAAAAACAAGATTTAGTCAGTTGTGAAGAGTCAAATTTTGAACTGCAAAGAAATTGAAAATAGGAAGGTTACTTCAGCAAGGACTGCTGCCATGTAGGCCAATGATTATGAACTGACTCTCAGGCCTGTTAATCACAACAGGCCTGGGTCAAATAGTTTGTATCAGCAGGGAAGAGATAAGAGGGAAACAGAGGGAAAGGAAAGAGATCCTAATGGAAAAGAGAGTGGGAAAAATGGGAAAACCAATCCCTGACTTTAAAAAGAAAGAATGTAGAAGGCAGAGCTGCAAGACTGCGCTCTATTAGACCATAAGACATAGGTGCAGAAGTAGGCCATTTGGTCGGCTCCGCCATTCAATGAGATCACGGCTGATCTGAGAATCCTCAATCCACCCTCTTGCCTTTTCCCATAACCCTTGATTCCCTCACTGATTAAAAATCTGCCTATCTTAGCCTTGAATATACTTTGCGACCCAGCCTCTACACCCTGCTGTGGTAAAGAATTCCACTGATTCACTACCATCTGAAAGAAGAAATTCCTCCTCATCTCTGTCTTAAATGGGCGACCCCTTACTCTGAGATTAAGCCCTCTGGTCCTAGACTGTCCCACAAAGGGAAACAACCTCTCAGCATCTGCCCTGTCAAGCCCCTTAAGAATCTTATATGTTTCAATAAGGTTGCCTCTTATTCTTCTATACTCCAATGAGTACAGGCCCAACCTACTCAACCTCTCCTCATAAGAAAATCTTTCCATTCCTGGGATCAACCTAGTGAACCTTTTCTGGACTGCCTCCAATGCCAGTATATCTTTCTTTAGATAGGGGGACCAAAACTGTTCACAGTATTCTAGGTGTGGTCTTATCTAGTGCCTTGTATAGTTTTAGGAAGACTTCCCTATTTATTTACTCCATCCCCTTTATTTCAAAGGCCAATATTCCATTTGCCTTCTCTATTACCTGCTGAACTTGTATGTCAGCTTTTTGGGATTCATACACAAGGACTCCCAAATCCCTCTGTGCTGCAGCCTTCTGCAGTGTTTATGTAAATAGTATTCAGCTCCTCTATTCTTCCTGCCAAAATGCAAAACCTCACATTTTTCCACATTATATTACATCTGCCAAGTTTTTGTCCACTCACTTAAACTGTCTATATCCCTCTGTAGACTCTTTGTGTCATCCTCACTACTTGCTTCCCACCTCTTTTTGTGTCATCCACAAACTTGGCGATAGAACATTAACTTCCCTCATCTAGTCATTAATATATATTGTAAATAATTGTGGCCTCAGCACTGATCCCCGTGGCACTCCACTAGTTACAGTTTGCCATCCTGAAAATGCCCCCCTTATCCCAACTCTCTGAGTTCTATTAAAAACAAAAAAACTGCAGATGCTGGAAATCCAAAACAAAAACCCACCTCCAATATTCTCCCTCCACCTGGACCCCTCCCTCTGGATTCTTACCTTCTATTGATCTTTTCATTGAGAACTGTCAACGCGATATTAGTCGTCTCAATTTCTCTGCTCCTCTCACCCATTCTAATCTCTCTCTCTCTGAACTTACTGCACTCCATTCTCTCAGTCCAACCCTGACATTGTTATTAAACCCACTAACAAGGGTGGTGCTGTTGTTGTCTGGCGCACTGACCTCTACCTTGCGGAGGCTGAGCGTCAACTCGCAGACACATCCTCCTACCTCTCCCTGGACCATGACCCCACCACTGAACATCAAGCCATTGTTTCCAGGACTGTCACTGACCTCATCTCCTCTGGGGTTCTTCCTCCCACAGCTTCCAACCTGATAGTCGCCCAACCTTGGACGGTCCGCTTCTACCTCCTACCCAAAATCCACAAACAGAACTGTCCCGGTAGACCGATAGTGTCAGCTTGCTCCTACCCCACAGAACTCATTTCTCGTTATCTTGACTCCCTTCTCTCTCCCCTTGTCCAGTCCCTTCCCACCTACATCCGTGATTCCTCTGACACCTTACGTCACATCAACAATTTCCAGTTCCCTGGCCCCTACCGCTTCCTCTTCACCATGGACGTCCAATCCCTCTACACCTCCACCCCCACCAGGATGGTCTGAGGGCCCTTAGATTCTTCCTCGAACAGAGGCCCGAACAATCCCCATCCACCACTACTCTCCTCTGTCTGGCTGAACTTGTTCTCACACTGAACAATTTCTCCTTCAACTCCTCTCACTTCCTCCAAATAAAAGGTGTGGCCTAGGTATCCGCATGGGCCACAGCTATTCCTGTCTCTTTATGCGGTATGTGGAACATTACTTTTTCCAGTCCTACTCAGGCCCCCTTCCACAACTCTTTCTCCGGTACATCGATGATTACTTCGGTGCTGCTTCATGCTCTTGTCGGGACTTGGAAAAATTTATTAATTTTGCTTCCAATCTCCACCCCTCCATCATTTTCACGTGGTCCATCTCTGACACTTCCTTTCCCTTCCTTGACCTCTCTCTCTCAATCTCTGGTGATGGACTGTCCACCAATATCCATTATAAACCTACCGACTCCCACAGCTACCTCGACTACAGCTCCTCGCACCCCGCTTCCTGTAAGGACTCCATCCCGTTCTCTCAGTTCCTTCGCCTCCGTCGCATCTGTTCCGATGATGCTACCTTCAAAAACAGTTCCTCTGACATGTCTTCCTTCTTCCTTAACCGAGGTTTTCCACCCACTGTTGTTGACAGGGCCCTCAACCGTGTCCGGCCCATCTCCCGCGCATCCGCCCTCACACCTTCTTCTCCCTCCCAGAAACATGATAGGGCTCCCCTTGTCCTCACTTATCACCCCACCAGCCTCTGCATTCAAAGGATCATCCTCCGCCATTTCCGCCAACTCCAGCATGATGCCACCACCAAACACATCTTCCCTTCACCCCCCCGTCGGCATTCCGTAGGGATCATTCCCTCCGGGACACCCTGGTCCACTCCTCCATCACCCCCTACTCCTCAACCCCCTCCTATGGCACCACCCCATGCCCACGCAAAAGATGCAACACCTGCACCTTCACTTCCTCTCTCCTCACCGTCCAAGGGCCCAAACACTCCTTTCAAGTGAAGCAGCATTTCACTTGCATTCCCCCAATTTAGTCTACTGCATTCGTTGCTCCCAATGTGGTCTCCTCTACATTGGAGAGACCAAACGTAAACTGGGCGACCGCTTTGCAGAACACCTGCGGTCTGTCCGCAAGAATGACCCAAACCTCCCTGTCGTTTGCCATTTTAACACTCCACCCTGCTCTCTTGCCCACATGTCTGTCCTTGGCTTGCTGCATTTTTCCAGTGAAGCCCAATGCAAACTGGAGGAACAACACCTCATCTTCCGACTAGGCACTTTACAGCCTTCCGGACTGAATATTGAATTCAACAACCTTAGGTCCTGAACTTCCTCCTCCATCCCCACCCCCTTTCTGTTTCTTCCCCCTTCCTTTTGTTTTTTCCAATAAATTATATAGATTTTTCTTTTCCCACCTATTTCCATTATTTTTAAATATTTTTAAATCTTTTATGCTCCCCCCACCCCCACTAGAGCTATACCTTGAGTGCCCTACCATCCATTCTTAATTAGCACATTCGTTTAGATAATATCACCAACTTTAACACCTGTGTTCTTTTGTTCTGTTGTCTGTGACATCTTTTGATGATCTGCTTCTATCACTGCTTGTTTGTCCCTACAACCACACCACCCCCCTCCACTTCTTCTCCTCCCCGCACCCCCCCCTACCCCCCAACCACCTTAAACCAGCTTATATTTCACCCCTTCCTTGGATTCACTCAGTTCTGTTGAAGGGTCATGTGGACTCGAAACGTCAACTCTTTTCTTCTCCGCCGATGCTGCCAGACCTGAGTTTTTCCAGGTAATTCTGTTTTTGTCTCCGAGTTCTATTCATTGGCCAATCCTCTATCCATGCTAACATGGATAAGAGCCCAACATCATGGGCTCCTATCTTATTCAGTAGTCTTATCTGTAGTACCTTATCAAACACCTTTTGGAAATCCAAATATGTTACTGGTTATAAACTGGTTTCTGTTTATCTATCCTGCCTCCTCAAAGATTTCTAATAAATTTGTCATGCATGATTTCCCCTTCATGAAGCCATGCTGACTCTGCTTGATATTATGTATTTCTAAATGCTCTGCTAATACATCCTTTATAATGGACTCTAACATTTTCCCAATGATGGATGTTAAGCTAACTGGCCTATAGTTACCTGTTTTTTGTCACCCTCCCTTTTTGAATAAGAGCATTACATTGGCAGTTTTCCAACTTTCTGGGACTTCTCCAGAATCTAAGGATTCTTGGAAGATTACTTCCAGTACATCCACTATTTGTGTAGCTACTTCCTTTAATATCCTAGGTGCAACCTATCAGGTCCAGGGTACTTATTGGCCTTTAGCCCCATTAGTTTCCCTAATAATTTTGCTCTAATGATAGTTAATGTATTTATTTCTCTACCCCCTCCCCTTTTGCCCCTTGATTATTTAGTATTTTTGGAATGCTATTAGTCTCTTCTACTGTGAAGACTGATGCCAACTATTTATTCAACTCCTCTGCCATTTCCTGGTTCCCCATTATTATTTCCCTAGCCTCATTCTGTAAGGGGTCTCTGTCCGCTTTGGCCTCTCTCTTCCTTATATATTTAAAAAAGCTCTTCCTGTCTGTTTTTATATTACTTGCTAGTTTACCCTCAAAGTTTATTTTCTCCCTCTTTATTATTTTTTTGGTCATCTTGTATTGATTTTTAAAACTTTCCCAATCCTCTGACTTACCACTAATCTTTGACATAGTGTATGTTTTTTCCTTCAATTTTATACTATCTTTAACTTCCTTGGCTAACTATGGTTGGTTTATCCCCTTCCTAGAATCCTTCTTCTCCACTGGAATATATATCTTTGTTGTGAGTCATGAACTGTTTTCTTAAACGTCTGCCATTGTTCATCATCCGTATTTCTGCTAAACTCCTTTCCCAGTCCACTCCAGCCAACTCTGCCCTCAATCCTTTGTAAATACCCTTAAGTTCAGCACAGTTGTTTCTGACCCAAGTTTCTCACTCTCAAACTGAATGCTAAATTCAACCATGTCATGGTCACTGTTTTCTCGGGTATCTTTTACTCTGAGATCATTTATTACACATTACCAGATCCAAAATAGCCTGATCCCTGGTTGGATCCACAACATGTTGTCCTAGGAAACTGTCCCGAAGATACTCCTATGAATCCTTGCTCATGGCTACATCTGCCAATTTGATTTTCCCACTATACATGAAGATTAAAGGTCACCCGTGATTAATGTACTGTTTCAAATGAGGCAAACCAGGCCATATTACTGCAAGCAAAGAAAGCCACAGGCAATATTGCAATGCAGCCCTTGTCCGCAGTCACTAAAATCGTAACCCCTTGTGCAAATGCAAAGGTAGGCACAGAAACCTATCAGGATTTTGTGTGTAAAGGGGGAGTGGCCCCCAGTGGTTCCAAAGAATCAGGGAAGGAGATTAACATTCTGCAGGATACTGGTTGTTTACAGACACTGCTAGCGGAGAGAATTTAGGAGTTCACATGCAGAAGCTGGACAAATTCCAGAGTGATAGTCAAAGGACTAACTGGAGAAGGTGGTGAGGTACCACTGAT
Organism: Carcharodon carcharias; assembly: GCF_017639515.1. Taxonomy (NCBI): domain Eukaryota; kingdom Metazoa; phylum Chordata; class Chondrichthyes; order Lamniformes; family Lamnidae; genus Carcharodon; species Carcharodon carcharias. The sequence continues at coordinate 176,194,343 of NC_054472.1, forward strand.
GAAAATTCACTTAAAGAGTGAACTTGTTACTGGGTTGGTGACGGTGGGTATAATCTCAAGCTTGCCCATGCAGGGAGTCAATCTTTTGCTAGGAAATGACCTTGTCAGCTGTTATCCCACAAAACTCAAAAACAATTCAGAGAGATTGAGCACACTGAACAATGTCAGTGGCTGGAGTCTGTAACATTGTAAAAAGCTGAAAATGTTTCAGAAGCCCTGGGTGGGGGGGGGGGCGGTAATACAACCCATGAAGGTCTTAATGGCTAAGCCAGAGACCACAGAATTAAACAGGGGCCAAGGAGATCCACAAGCAGGTCAAGAGATGGTGAGGGAGATGCCCCCACTTAGTCAAAGAGCTTGAGGGAAGACACTTGGGTATTAAAAGGGCTGAAGCCAAGCTAATGAGTTAAAAGCAGAAAAGGATCTACCAAATTCCAAAATCAAAATGCCCAAAGAAAAGATTGAGATCTCAGAGTAAAAGATTGATAGCAGCTAAAACTGAAGTACATGGCCCTGACTGTGCTGAAGCAACACGGAAGCTAACCACACCCATCAGTGTGGAATCACAGAATGCAGGCCCAGAAATAGAAGTTACCGAATTCAGTTCAAAGCATGACTTTGATAAAATAACTTGAGTAAAGAGGCAGACTCAAAGTGTTAGCGAAAAAAGCAACAACTCAAACCGCAGAAGCTGTCAACCGTGCTTGAAAAAAATAAAGTCCAATCTGAGCGGAATGAGCAAAAACTGAGAGATTTTAAGCTGTTCGAAGAACAAACCAGACAAGAATATCAAACATTCTTGCTAGTGCCGTGTTATTATAATGATTTAATACCTTGGCTTATTTACTGTACAAGACACAAGACACCACTCACTCACAAGGGATTGGGTAAACACATGGGTTCATTTATAAAGACTAGGCATATGAGAACAGTTATACATGGGTATAAAACTTGAAGACATCAGAGCTTTGTGTGTGTGTTCTGCTCAAAGCAAAAGTGAAACTAAGGCTGGATTACATGTCACATTTCCCTTCTAGCAATGTCCCTTAAAGGCATATTACAGCACTCCCCTTTCTTTTTAAAGATACTTTCCCCCTTCTAAAGAAGTGTAACTATTTACAATACATGTTCATGTTTAGTTACCATTACATAAGTGCACAGAACTGATTAATCTATGAGCATCTAAAGTGTAAAGGTAATTGCTGGTGCGCCCAGATCTTGTAACGGTAACCTTGTCTGCAGATTTCTTCAATTGCTCATAGTGATGTTACGACTGGGATGGGAGAAGTGCGCAGTTTGACTAGCCCCACTACTCCACAGGTCGCACCAGACAAATACCAGGCAATGACAATCCCCAACAAGAGAGAATCTAACCATTACCCCTTGACATTCAATGGCATTACCATCGCTGAATCCCCCACTATCAACATCCTGGGGGGTTACCATTGACTAGAAACTGAACTGGACTAGCCATGTAAACGCTGTGGCTACAAGAGCAGGTCAGAGGCTAGGTATCTTGTGGCAAGTAACTCACCTTCTGACTCCCCAAAGCCTGTCCACAATCTACAAGGCACAAAACAAGACTGTGATGGAATATTCTCCCCTTGCCTGGTTGAGTGCAGCTTCAACAACATTCAAGAAGTTTGACACCATCCCAGTCGTAACATCACTGTGAGCAATTGAAGAAACCTGCAGATAAGGTTATCGTTACAAGATCTGGGCATACCAGCAAATTACCTTTACACTTTAGACGCTCATAGATTCATCAGTTCTGTGCACCTATGTAATGGTAACTAAACATGAAGACGTACTGTAAATAGTTACACTTCTTTAGAAGGGGGAAAGTATCTTTAAAAAGAAAGGGGGATGCTGTAATATGCCTTTAAGGGACATCGCTAGAAGAGAAATGTGACATGTAATCCAGCCTTAGTTTCACTTTTGCTTTGAGCAGAGCACACACACAAAGCTCTGATGTCTTCAAGTTTTATACCCATGTATAACTGTTCTCATCTACCTAGTCTTTATAAATGAACCCACAACATGTTTACCTAATCCTTATGAGTGAGTGGTGTCTTGTACAGTAAATAAGCCAAGGTATTAAATCATTATGATGACACAGCACTAACAAGAATATATATTCTTGTCTGGTTTGTTCTTCGAACAGTTTAAAACCTCTCCGTTTTTGCTTATTCCGCTCAGGTTGGACTTTATTTTTTTCAAGCTAGGTTGACAGCTTCTGCGGTTTGAGTTGTTGCTTTTTTTCCCTAACGCTTTGAATCTGCCTCTTTACTCAAGTTATTTTATCATAGTCTTGCTTTGAAAGCCGTCAGCTTGATTGGCACCCATCCACAAACATTCACTTCCTCCACCACCAATGCACAATAGCAGCAGTGTGTGTGATCTACAAGATGCACTGCAGAAACTCACCAGGACTCCGCAGACAGCATCTTCTAAACCCACGACCACAACCATCTAGAAAGACAAAGGCAGCAGATACATGGGAACACCACCATCTGGATGTTCCCCTGCAAGCCATTCACCATCCTGACTTGGAAATATATTGTCATTTCTCCACTGTCGCTGGGTCAAAATCCTGGAACTCCTTTCCTAACAGCACTGTGGATGTACCTACATCCTACATGGATTGCAATGGTTCAAGAAGGCAGCTCACTAACATCTTCTCAAGGGCAATTAGGGATGGGCAATAAAGGCTAGTCTAGCCAGCAAAGCCCACATCCCTTGAATGAATATAAAACACCATTAGTTTAAAAGTTTGATTCATTCACCAGGACAGTCAATTGTTTACCTTCACTACTGTTACCCAGAATAATAAACAGGCTTCTTTCAATAAACAACCACAGAAATTGATCTGCTGCAAGTTGATGTCACATTTCAGACTGTTGAACACCAATTGCTCATTATGTTCCACTTGCATCAATAATCTGTGATGAAACTCAAATACTTAACTTGAGTTCGTAGGTTGGGAACTCCGGTTCCCAACGAGCCTCAGATTTCCCGCGCATGAACTGGCCAGGAACTGGCAGCATGTGCACAGTTTGGTTACTTTTACCTTCTTCAGGTAGGGACCAGCCCTGCACTTCAGCGCAAAAGGGCAAAGAGAAAATGGCACAAAGAGGCAGGTCAGATGACCTGATATGGAACACCAGGATTGTAGGTGTCCCAGAGAACGGGAAACGGGAGGGGGACTGGAAGAGGTCCAAAATCACGGAAGGCGACAGGAAGAGGTCCCAAAAGGAAGTCTCAGATAAGGAACAAAGCCAGGGGACAGACACAAGTCTCATTAAATTAAATTAGAAGAAAGGAGCAGAAAAGTAAAGAAAGAGCTGCAGGGAGCAGACTTTGAGCGAAGTGGGCACGAGAAAAGGCCTGAAAATCCAAGGTGTCAACTAAAGGTTGGTGACTCCGTGCTGCAGGCCGTTAGGGCAAAGGTACCCCTTGGAGCAGTGGTGTTCTGCTAGGCATGACCAAAGAGCTAAAATTGTGCTTGGAAGCTGAAGCTTGAGTGCATTCGGAGATCCAGGGGAAAGGAATCTTGGAAGGTGAGATTGAAACTCTGTGAGGTGGGCCATTGTTGCAGCAATCAGAGTGGGAGCGACTTTTGAAAAGAATTCCAAGGCAAGATCTTCAAAGGGAGGGATCAGAAACCCTTGTGAGAAGATGAAGCTTCAGTGAGATTGGTTGGCTCACAATGTGCCAAACATCTAAGTGGGTTGTTGAAAAATCCATGGAATCTGTGTTGATCATATCTGTCATCTATTGTGTAGTGTGATGTGTCCGACCACAGTTCGCCTGTTAATTCATATTTACCTCATACTTCCCCTGAATATTAGAGTATAAGATAGATATTGTAAATTTTTTATCCTTCTGAACTTGTATTGTAAAGCTTATTTTTGTTTGCTCAAAACCCATGGAACCTTGTGACTTTATTCACTTAGTAAGCATCTTGAATCTCGAGCTTTTTCTGTTTTAAACAAAACGCTATTGGTCCCGAATTGCATCTCCCCCAGTGACCCAGGGTCTGGCCAAGGATCATAGCATAAATTGTGGGCTTGTCTGGGATCTCGAATCCACAAACAAATACGAGTGCTGATATGTGCTGAGGTTAAGGTTTATAAGATTTCCATGGTGACTTCTACTATACTGATTGTAAAGCAGAATGCCTTTGTCAATTGCTGAGACTTTTCTGGAAAGGGAAGATTTATTCCTGAGTGATTTGCAACAATTAACCAAGGCAAGGTTAACTGCATTGGCAGAAACGTAGTTAGAGTTAAAAACAGGGCTGAGAAAGCCAAAATGATTGAGGTAATAGCTTAGCACCTAGGATTGGAAGAAGAAAAAGTTAATCCAGATAGCAATTCTGTTGAGTTGCAGATGAAGCAATTTGAGATGGAAAAAGAAATGAAAAAAACTTGAATTGGAAAGAGGAAAAGGAAAAAAGATAGAGAAATGAAAAAACTTGAATTGGGAGAAGAGGTAAAAGATGGAGAACTGAAAAAATTTGAACTTGATAAAGAAATAGAAATGTGAAAGCTTGTGTTTCAAAGAGAAAGAAATCAGACAGTATAGCATGAACTGCCCAGAGAAAAGCTTAGGTTACAGAGCAAAAGAGAGTCTAATAGTTTGGATGAGGAATCAAGTCCCATTCGGAGCTTTGATATAACAAAAAGAGTCTTTGTCTAGTGCCTAAGTTCACTGAAGACTGGGCTGAGAGACATTTTATCTCATTTGAAAAGGTGGCTACAAAGCTGAAGTGGCCAAAGGACACCTGAATTCGCATTTTGCAAGTGCTTTGGTCGGGAAATCTATGGATGTGTATTCTAGTTTTTCAGTAGAACAATCTTCAGATTATGAGGTAGTTAAAACATCAGTACTTAATGCTTATGAGCTCATCCCTGAGGCATATCGATTGAAATTTCAGGCTTTAAAGAAAAGACCGAATGAAATGTTTATAGTATCTACTAGGAAAAAGAAATGCAATGGGATCGGTGGTTTCAATCACTAAAGTTAGAATAAAATTTTGAGAATATGAGGGAGCCAATGATAGTAGAAGAATTTTGAAATAGCATCCCAATAGCTATTAGGTCACACTTGGAAGACCGTTCTAGGGTATGAGAAGCAGCAGTTCTGACAGGCGGGTCTGATAGATCATATAGGCAGCCAGGGGGCTGTAGATCTCCATTTGTAAACCAACAGGGAAGTTGGAGGAACAAGAAAGAGTCTAGCTCTAAGGAAAAGGCAGAAGATGTTTCAGTCAAGATAAATTACAGTGTTGAAGGTAAAAATGATGTAAAGAAAGCAGTATGCTTTTATTGCCATAAGACTGGGCATCTCAAAGCCCATTGTTGGAAAGTGAATGGTAAACCGGTGGCAATAATAAGAATACTTGAGTCTTTAGAAAAGGCCAAACCAGAAAAAGAAATGGATGTTAGAACAGTGGTACTGGTGCAAATGACAGAGGCTTCTACACAGAAAGTTGCACCAGAAAGTGAAACTTGTGAAGAACTCAGTGCTTCGAATGTTTCAACAGTAAGAGTAGGTAGAACTGAAAAAGATTACAAGGGATTTATATTGGAAGGGGAAATCACTCCATTTATGTCCAAGACAGAGCTCAGAAAAACAGTTACCCTGAAAGATACTGGTTCAGCTCAGAGCTTATTGTTAGCAAAGGATTTGGACCTTGCTCCAAAAAGTTCACCAAATTAGAATGTATTAATACAGGGTATTGAGGGGAAGTTTGTGTCTTATCCATTGCACAGAGTAAATTTAAGTTATGCTCTGAAGAATGGGCCTTGCGTGGTTGGAGTTGTTCCAAAATTACCTATTGCAAATGTAGACTTTATATTGGGCAATGATATAGTAGGTAGCGCAGTTTTTCCATAACCTGGGATGGAGTGTCACAGTTCCAAATTTGATCCTGTGAATAAAAAATCCTTACCCAGTTGTGACCCCGTAGAGCGAAGAACTGATCCAAATACCAGTACTGATATATCAACCTCAGTATTGGACAGCAGAGAAGCAACAGAAATGCCTGTGAAATTGAAAATTGAGAATTGTCAATGGAAAGGAATAAACTAACAAAATGGTCTGGAAAGGTCGATGACCATGACACTGACTTACAAGTGCTTGCCAGTGTTGACACACAAGGTGCAGCCACAGGAATCCAGGCAAGTGGACAATTTGCAAAAGACCATTTCGAATCTGCAGAGGAGTGGAATGATATGGTTCGTGAACTGTGTAAAAGAGTTGAAATATTGGACCGAGTAGTAAGATTCCAGAGTGAAGAAATGGTTGACGATCCTCAAAGAGAATTAAATAAGAGCTGTTTGCAATGGGATCAGGAGAAACTACAAGATCTTAAAATGTTCAAATATCAAACCAAGCAGCAGTATAAAACGCTTTTGTGTGAACATAAATATAACATAGCATCTTTGAAACAGCTAAAAGATTTTGATCGGAGGAGAAATGAGTTGTTAACACACAAAGAGCTATTTTGACTTTATTGTCTCAAAATGAAAATTTACCACGTTTGAGTTGGAAAATGAGCTTGAAGATGGAATTCCACCTACAACCAATAAAAAGGACAACAAACGGGCTGTTGACTTAAGTGAAACCTTCTTTGCAAGTTGAAGAATGGGTATAAGAGGAAAAGAAATTAGAAGCTTTGAGTTATGGTACTTCTATGATGTTTAAATTCTGCTAATCCTACTTGTTACATGTATTGGCTTTTATTTTGCTTAAACCTTTAATTATATAATATGACATGTGTAATTGTGGAGCAAAGTGAAATATTTACCTGCATAGTATGCAATAAGCTATTTGTTAGAAGTTTATAATGTTAAGTTCTTGTAAAGAAAGTGTAAAGCCATTGTAAAGAAACCTGCACTGTAGTGAAGTTTTCTTTCTTACAAAGGGAAGGGCGCGATGAAACTCAAATACTTACCTTCTTTAGTTTGTAAGTCGGGAACTCCGGTTCCCGAAGAATCTCAGGTCTCCTACACATGCACCACCCAGGAACTGGCCACACATGCGCAGTTTGGTTATTTTCATGTTCTTCAGGCCAGGGACAGGCCCTGCATGCCAGCGCAGAAGGGAAAAGAGAAAATGGCGTAAAGAGGCAGGTCAGATGACCTGATATGGAGCACCAGGATCTTGTAGGTGTTTCAGGGAGCAGGACATAGGAGGGGGACAGGGAGAGGTCCCAAAAAGAAATCCCAATCTCTGCGTGCCTATCTCATTGCGTGAAGTCAACACCAGAAGAAAAGTGAATTATACAGCACTGGTTATCAGCCCGCTGACCTCCGTGAAGGAATACCTCATTGGCTTTGATCCTTTGAGTTTATTACGAGAGGGATTGAACATAAAAGTAAGAATGTTATGCTTCAGTTATACAGGGTATTGGTGAGACCGCACCTCGAATACTGTGTGCAGTTTTGATCTTATTTAAGGAAGGATGTAAGTGCATTGGAGGCAGTTCAAAGGAGGTTTACTAGATTGATACCTGGAATGAGTTGTCTTATGAGGAAAGGTTGGACAGACTAGCGTATTTCCACTAGAGTTTAGAAGAGTGAGGGGTGATTTGATTGAAATATACAAGATCCTGAACGGCCTTGACAAGGTAGACATCGAAAGGATGTTTCCTCTTGTGGGTGAGTCCAGAACTAAGGGGCACTGTTTTAAAATATGGGCTCGCCCTTTTAGGACAGAGATGAAGAGAACTTTTTTCTCTCAGAGGGTTGTGTGACTTTAGAACTCTGTCTCAGAAGGTGGAGATGGGTTAGGGTAACTTTGTTGTTGCATTCTCTTTCCCTTCCACTGCTCTTTTTTGGGCAAAAAATCCTACCCCATTGCCACTATGACCCATTGGCAGGTGCACGTGCATCACATACTCCAGTCTTTCACAAGCCCCATATGCCTCCATGTGCTCGAGGCTCCACCCACCAAATGAATCCGCTGACCAATCAGAAAAGTGCAAACAGACAAAAACTGCAGATGATTATTGATTTTTAAAAATCATTTGTGGGATTTGGGTGTCGCTGACTAGGCCAGCATTTATCGCCCATACCTAATTGCCCTTGAAAGGGTGGTGGTGAGCTGCCTTCTTGAACCGCTGCAGTCCCTGTTGTGTAGGTACACCCACAGTGCTGTTAGAAAGAGAGAGTTTTAGGATTTTGACCCTGTGATAGTGAAGGTATGGCTATATCTTTCCAAGTCAGGATGGTGAGTGGCTTGGAAGGGAATTCAAGGCGGTATGTTCCCATGCATCTGCTGCCCTTGCCCTTCTAGATGGTAGTGGTCGTGAGTTTGGAAGGCCCTGCATAAGGAGCCTTGGAGAATTCCTGCAGTGCATCTCGTAGATAGCACACACTGCTGCTACTGTGTGTTGGTGGTGGAGGGAGGGAATGTTTGTGGAAGGGGTGCCAAACAAGCCGACTGCTTTGTCCTGGATGGTGTCAATTTTCTTGAGTGCTGTTGGAGCTGCACTCATCCTGACAAGTTGAGGGTATTCCATCAAACTCCTGTCCTTGTAGATGGCGGACAGGCTTTGGGGAGTCAGGAGGTGAGTTCCTCACCACACAATTCCTAGCCTCTGACCTGCTGTCATAACCACAGTTTATATGGCTAGTCCAGTTCAGTTTCTGGTCAATGGTAACCCCTAGAATGTTGATCACTGGGGATTCAGCGATGGTAATGCCATTGAATGTCAAGGGGTGATGGTTAGATTCTCTCTTGTTAGAGACAGTCATTGCTTGTGTGGCCACTTGTCAGCCCAAGCCTAGAGCTGAGATGACAGACCACCAACAACCACAACCATCTTCCTTTGTGCTAGGTATGATTCCAACCAGCGGAGAGTTTTCCGCCCGATTCCCATTGATTCCAGTTTTGCTAGGGCTCCTTGATGCCACAATTGGTCAAATGCTACCTCGATGTCAATGGCAGTCACTCTGATCTCAACTCTGGAGTTCAGCTCTTTTGTCCATGATTAATGTCAGGAGCAGAGTGACCCTGGTGGAACCCAAACTGAGCGTAACTGAGCAGGTTATTGCTAAGAAAGTGCCGCTCAACAGTACTGTTGATGACTCTTTCCGTCACTTTACTAATGATCGAGAGTAGGCTAATAGGGCAGTAATTGGCCGGGTTGAATTTGTCCTGCTTTTTGTGCACAGGCCATACCCAGGAAATTTTCCACATTGCCGGTTAGATGCCAGTGTTGTAGCTGTACTGGGACAGCTTGGCCAGGGGTGCTGCAAGTCCTGGATCACAAGTCTTCAGTACTATTGTCGGAATATTATCAAGGCCCATAGCCTTTGCAGTATTCAGTGCCTTTAACTGCTTTTTGATATCACATGGAGTGAATCTACTCGGCACTTCTGGCTGAAGATGGTTGTGAATGCTTCAGTCTTATCTTTTGCACTGATGTGCTGGGCTCCTCCATCATCAAGGATGGGGATATTCATGGATAGCACAATCTATTAGCATTTTTGAAACACTAGCCCATAAATTTCAAGCTCCAGGGCAATGTATCTGGGGGTAGCCCAAAGGTATGCTAGGGAACCCCACTCCACCTCACCCGCCACCCCTCCTATCCCTCCTAACACCCCCCCCTCCCCCGACTACACACCCCCCAATCTTACCCACTCATAATACAAGCCTACCTTCACCCCGGCTTGCAAGTGGCTGGACCTTTAAACTTATCTGATTTACGGCAGCCAGTGCCATAAAAAAGGGGGGCTCCTTACATCTGGCTGTACAGCCGTCGACTGAAGACCTCAAGAGTGTGCTGCTCTACACAGTTCTCACCCAGTCTGAGTCGGAAGGTCGGGAAAGAAAGGCTCGCCTGGATTTCGAGGTAGAAAACTAGGAGTAGAGTGACAATCCAAGTCTGATTGCCATTCCTCAGAAGTTCAGGTTCACACTCTTGAAAGGAACATCAATGTGTAATTGTGGAACACCAAGATTCAAGCCCCCAACTCTATTAACTTTCTGATCCTGTGTGGCAAAATGTTACAGAAGTCATGTGCTGAATAGGAAAGGGAAAACCTTCACAGGATTCTGCCCCCCACTGCGCGCCATGAGCAGGAGGGTGTAAGGGAGAAATGGCAGAGAATTAGAGTGGGGATGGGGAACATAAGCATGGTTAGAGAGAAAGGTTCTTAATAATGCTTTGAAAAGAGAAGGGGGGGGGGAGATAATGAAGGAGGTCACTGACAGGAACTTCCAAAGTGCAGGAGTGTAATGGCTGAATGAACAACTGACAATTATGATGAGGAGGAGGAGAAGCCTACAGTTAGAGGATTGGCTGTATGGGGAACACAAGCAGAAGATCAATAAAGCAGGTGGGGAACATAAGAAAGATATTAGTAAACAGCATGATGTAAATTAATGCACAGAGAGTCATTGAGGTTTGCAGAGGCATCTATCCATTCATGCAAGCAACCAAGAATACATGCCAAGGAGACAGAAGTTTTTTAAAAACTGGGAAAAATCAAATGAGGATGCAAATCAATTTGATCTGCTCCATCTCAGTTTGTAGCAGGATGTCATTGACAAGTATTGCCAAAGGGTGTAAGCTTTTTCCTACCTTCTGAGTTATAGACTAATACATTTTTTTTTACAATTTATTCTTCCTGGGGATGTGGACGTCGCTGGCAAGGCCAGCATTTCCTGTCCATTCCTGATTGCCCTTTAACTGAGGGACTTGCTAAGGGAGCAGTTAAGAGGCAACTACATTGGTCTAGGTCTGGAGTCACATGTAGGACTGACTGGCTAAGGACGGCAGATTTCCTTCCCTGAATGAAGGGCATTAGTGAACCAGATGTGTTTTTATAACAACTGATGATAGTTTCATGCTCACCATGAAATTCCACCAGCTGCTGTAGTGAGATTTGACCTCATGTCCCCACAGCATTCCTTGGGCCATTAGATTACTTGTCCAGTGACATTACCACTATGTCACTGTCCCTTCCCATTCATTCCATGATTCGGGAAGGGTTTGTAGAATCTAAATGGGAGAAAGTTAATTTAGAAATGGGGAAAAGCAAAACAAAAGTTATTGGGCCAATAGAGTGCCATAATACACTGGTGCACTGATGCTTGACACCACTGTGAACAAAGGTTTAATGCCAAATGCTACTGAATTTCTCATCGCAGGTCTATTGGTGTCAAGAACCATTAAATGGAGGCACAGTGTTTCCCAAAAGATGTGAGAGAATTGTTTAGCATTTGCAAGGTAACATCTCACTATGACAGAAGTCTGGGAGCAGTTGCCTGCCTCTCAGCTGCCACTAAAGTATAATAGCACCAAATATTTGTATATAAGATATTGTTTTATTTTGTGTTGTATTAAGGATTTATATTTATGGCATAACTACATCTTCCACTGTATACCATATGTAGCCAGAGGTAATAGATTTAATATAATTGACAATAATTTTAAATTTATGATCTCCAGAGTAGAAATGAGACCTTTTCCATGCAGATTGTAGTTAAAATCTAGAACACAATATCTGATAGGATAGTGGAAGCAGATTCATAGGAACTTTCAAAAGGCAACTGAATATGTACTTGAAGAGGACTAATTTGCAGGGTTATGGGTAAATAGCTGAGGTGTGGGGCTAAATTGTATAACATTTTCAAGAGCTGGAACAGGCATGAAGAGTTGAATGGTTTTCTTCTGTGCTGAAAGATTCCATGTGATAATCTTATGGTATGGTTTATTTATTTCATGATCTTCTGAAATTGCTTAGATTTGACTAAAAACATTTGCCATAAATTGATCGATGTGAACTGTTAAATTAGAAAAGGTGCTCTTCATGATACTGGAACGACATCACATACAGTTCAACGTTGCCACTGGGAACTTCTTAGTGAAGCAACAATCACTATGATTCATCCAGGTGTACAAGAACAGCTGGTATGCGTCAGAAATCTTTTTAGAAAGGTCAGAATTACCCCAAAACTTAAATAGATTTTTAAGCATAATTTAGATTTATCATACTTAGGCTTTTAATAGACATTGATCGCATGTTATTCTCAGAAATTCCAATTCATGTTTTAACATTTAGAATAAAATACCACAGATTTACTGAGGATTCAATTAATGAATAGAGGAACACTCCAATATAACATTTCTGTTTCAGTTTTCTGGTTTTTGGGTGGGGGAAGAGATTGACGATATATTCTACCACATTAATAACAGATTACTAAAAACTACATGTTTATATTGTTTGAAGTCATAGTACACAAATTAATATTTGGCCAGATGAAAATTCTCATTTGCAAATGCAATCCTATCTCATAATACCACTGTCATCTTGAATTACCTACATTTCCAAACAACATCTAATCCCTGACAAAGCCTGAGAATTAGGGTCATTCACATAAGACACCAACATCAGACATGTCTAGACACCTATTTCCACTTTTGAGTTCAATTATTCAGCATGTATGTAGTTAGGATGCCAAAACCAGATCAGACCAGCTTAGGCTGAAATACAACCTAAAGTAATACTCAACATCTTTGAATTCAGCTGTGTCAAACTGAATTCTAACTGTTTACGGACAAGAATGGCATACAAACATGGCTAAAACTTAGCTAGGGAAAGTAAAGGCCTCTGCACCAAAATTTCTCAAGTGCATTTGTAACAAAACTCCATTCATTGTTTTACTCCCAGTAGTTCAATTCTTTGAAGCTGCAATAATCTTGCAAATAATTTAATTATTCAATTTCACTTTCTTGCTGCAACTGACTCACAGCTGTGAAGTTGGATGTTATTTTTCGGGAATATGGTGGTGTTCTGTAAAGAAGACTGTGTGTATGTCCATGATTAATTAAATTGGGGAAAGGTTAGTGAAGACAGCTTGTCGATCGGAACTAAGAGATGAAAGGTAAAAGTCCTAGATGCATGCATTTGTAATGAGAGGCTATGGTGAAGTTGAATTTCAAGTAAATAGGTTAGGTTTGAAATTTGCATTATAAGACAAGTAGGGACTTGACTTTTCAGCTATTAAATTTCAAAGGGGAGTTTAGAAGTGACAAAAAATGTTTACAACTTACAAAGGTTTCATAAGCAAACAAGGGAGGTTTATTAAATTTTATTTGGCATAGAAAGATAGAAACTAGGAGCAGAAGTAGGCCATTCAGCCCTTTGAGCCTGCTCCGCCTTTCAGCATGATCATCGCCAATGCTCTATCTCAATGCCATACTCCTGCTTTCTCTCCATACCCCTTGATGCCCCTAATATCCAAAATATTATCAATTTCTTTCTTGAATATATTCAGTGACCCAGGCTCCACAGCCTTCAGTGGTAGAGAATTCCACAGGTTGACTACCCTCTGAGTGAAGAAATTCTTCCTCATCTCAGTCCTAAATGGCCTGCCCCGTATCCTGAGACTGTGGCCTCTGGTTCTAGACTCCCCAACCAGGGGAAACATCCTCCCTGCATCCAGTCTGTCTAGACCTGTTTGAATTTTATATGTTTCAATCAGATCCTCTCTCATTCTTCTAAACTCCAGTGAATATAGGCCCAGTCGAACCAATCTCTCCTCATACGACAGTCCTGCCATCCCCGGTATCAGCCTAGTGAACCTTTGCTGCACTCCCTCTATGGAAAATATATCTTTTCTTAGGTAGGGAAACCAAAACCGCACGCAATTCTCCAGGTGTGGTCTCACCAAGGCCTTGTATAACTGCAGTAAGACATCCCTACTTCTGAACTCAAATCCTCTTGCAAAGAAGGCCAACATACCATTGGCCTTCCTAATTGCTTGCTGCAGCTGCCTGTTTACTTTCATTGACTGGTGTACAAGGACACCTAGATCCCTTTGCACATCCACATTTCCCAATATATCACCATTTAAATAGTGCTCTGCCTTTCTGCTTTTCATACCAAAGCATATAATATCACGTTTATCCACGTTATACTGCATCTGCCATATATTTGCCCACACACACAACTTGTCTAAATCACCCTGAAGCCTCCTTGCATCCTCCTCACAACTCACAACCTTGTCCAGTTTTGTGTCGTCAGCAAACTTGGAAATATTGCAGTTGGTTTCCTCATCCAAGTCATTTATATATATCGTGAATAGCTGGGGCCCAAGCATTGATCCCTGTGGTGCACCACTAGTCACCGCCAGCCATCTGGAAAAAGACCCATTTATTCCCACACTTCGTTTCCAGTCCGTCAACCAATTCTCAATCCATGCCAGTAAATTACCCCCGATCCCATGTGCTTTAAGTTTGCCCACTAGCCTTTTATGTGGGATCTTATCAAAAGCCTTCTTGAAATCCAAATACGCCACACTCACTGGTTCTCCCTTATCTATTCTACTAGTTACAGCCTCAAAAAACTTCAGTAGATTAGTTAAGCATGATTTCCTTTTCATAAACCCATGCTGACTTTGTCTAATCCCATTAATGCTTTCCAAGTGTTCTTTTGCCACATCTTTTATAACGGACTCTAGCATTTTCCCCACTACTGATGTTGACCCAAAAGTGGAGGCAATTGGAAAACATGAAAGAATTTTATATTTTGGAAAATTGGGTTCAAAGAAGTGCTAAGGACAATGGAATATAAGTTGAAAGGGGAAAAGGATATTTAAGGAAAGATGTTGAGTTGGGTGGCTGTGCAGGGAAGATGTGCTGAGATCGAATCTGTGCTGGGAGGAGGTGTGAAAGTTGTGAATTTGAACCAGCCAACGAATTTTCAAGCCAGAAAGGTCTGTGTGTAAGAAAGCAATCCATTCCTAAACCTTTCTTTTGGATTTCCACAGCAGAGTAGAAGAGAGTGAGAAGTTGTGTGGTATGCCTTTTCTAAAGCAACAGCAGTTTTTGCCTTGGGTAATATTACTGGATTTTTTATGGTTAGAACGGTTGCCAAGTCATTTACTTGTGTGTTCTGACCAAATTTTTTTTGGGGGCAATGTTTTGTAAAACTGTCTTAACTGTGTAACTCGAGTTTTGTGTGCTTAAGTGTTATTTTCTTCATGTTAATAAATCTTTTAATTTTAAAATCCTAAAAGTATTACTGCTTCTGGGGTCAGCAGTTCATTCCCTTGTTTTCAAAATACAAAATAAAGGTTATGATCAATAAGGCAAGTTTCCATCTGGGATTTGGCTTGCTCAGCAAATAACATCGGCTGTGGTTGTAACAAATTTGGGGGCTCTTTGCGGAATTTGAAATCCCTTGATTGAATTGGGTTTTGTGAATTTAAAGGTATGAGTACAAGGAGAATACTGAACTCGGGAGTTTTGTGTTGAGGGATTTTAAAGTGCATGGACTGCAAAATGGCTTTGACAGCTGCTAAGACCTTACTGGGAGTGGAAGATGTAACTGTGGACTATTTGAAATCACTGACTAAAACTCAGCTGAGAGAATTAGCAGATGAAGTGCAGGTGGAAATAAAAGCAGGATTTCATAAGGCTGCTATGGTTAAAGTACTTACTCTGCATTTAAAGTTAGAGGAGACAACACTTGAAATTAGTGCATCACAGCTAAAGGTACTAAGACTTCAGTTGCTAATGAAGCAGTTTGATATTGAAAGAGACAGGGAAAAGCAGAAGTTTGAACTTGAAAAAGAAATGGAACTGAAATGACTTGAATTGGATGAAAAAGAGAAAGAAAGAGAATTGAGAAAATTTGAATTAGAAAGAAGGGAGAAAGAGAAGGAAAATAACATTAAAAGAAATAGAAATAAAGAAGATTCATTAGGAAAAGGAGGAGCAAGTAAAGGAAAATATTGCAAGAATTAGAAATGCGGAAACTTGAACTTCAACTTCAAAGAGAGAAATTAGCAATTGAGGAAAGAGAGAAGGAAAGAAATAGACAGCTTCAAAGAGAGAAAGAAACCAGATAATATGAATTGTCTAAAGTGAAGCTTAGAATAAAGGAAGACAGGAGCGACAATAATTCAGATAATGACTTTGATTCCTTTGAGGAATTTAATTTAACTAAAAATCTTCTAAATTTACGAAGGATGGAGTAGAAAAACCTTTCACCTCATCTGAAAAGATTAAGTTGAATTTCCCAAAAAATGCTTGGACCATAATGTTAGAGTGGTTTGTCAGGTACAGCAATGAATGTGTATGCCAGCTTATCAGAAAAATAATCTGCAGACTACGAGGTAGTTAAAAAGGCAATACTAAATGCATATGAGCTTGTCCTTGAAGCTAATCAGTTGAAGTTTAGGACTATAAGAAAGAGACCAAATCAGCCATTTATAGAGTTTGCAAGAGAAAAATAATTTTTTTAGGATCTATGGTTTAGGGTTTTGAAGTTAGACAAAACTTTTGAAAATTTAAGAGAAATTATGATTAAGGAAGATTTTAGACATGTTATTCCAGTAACTATCAAGACATATTTAGATGAAAGACAAAGTAAAAAGATCAGGGAAGCTGCTGTTTTAGCCGATACTTATGATATTTCACACAGTCGAGCTTGGGAAAGGGTCATATGGAAATCAGCAAGAGAATTGGAGGTATAGAAAACCTAGTGATGGTAAAAGTATTAGTAACAAGGAGGAAGTTGAAGGATGCCAGTTTATTAAAGATGGAAAGGTGAAGGAAAAAAAAGTGGTATTCTACCATTGTAACAAGGCTGGACATACAAAATCAAATTATTGGCAGTTAAACCAGAGAACGTTTGGAGTGATAGGAATTCAGAAGAGTTCTTTAAGTAAAAGTGCTGTGGTCTCTGAGATCCAAGTGCAAGACAAACCAGTAGCCTTTGTACAGGTGAACAAGGAAGAATTAGTATTAACCATAGAGATAGGAATGTGATCACAACCTACCTAAGTAAGTTCTGAAGAGCAAGATACAGAGATGTATGAAGATTTTATATACGAAGGGAAAGCATCCATGTTTTCCAGGAAGAAAAGGAAAGGTTGTTAAGATCTTAAGAGATACATGGGCTAGCCAGCCATTAATGTTATGGGATAGTGCCACCTGCTGTCCAGAAGGATTGTTGCAGGAGAAAGTGTCAGAATTCATGGAGGGTTTATTTGTCACATAAAATAAAATTAAAAAGTGATTTGAAAACAGGAGAGGTGGTAGACATCATAGAGCCCAGTGATAGTAATTGGGAGTATACCCATTGTAATGGTGCCAAAACCAGATGGATCACAAAGACTATGTACTGATTACTGCAAAGTAAACGCTATAACAAAGGCGGATTCATATCCTATTCCGTGATTGCAGTACCCCATGATTGGTTCAGGGGTTCAATTTATTCTAGGGAATGTATACCTGAATTGCAAATATTGACCATGCCTCCTGTAGCAGAGGAACCTGTTGAGATGCAATCAAGAGGTTTTCCAGAAAGAGCATCCTGGATTGCTTCTAGATTGTGTGGTGATGAGGTCACAGACACACAAGCTTAAGGAAGAGGAAGAATCTAAATGACAGGGGAGGATGCTGAACCTCAGTTGGCTGGATCAATCTTTGAAAAGATCACTCAGGAAGAGGAGATTGAGAATGAGGCTGAGATATTTAGTCCATTGAAGTTAGTGCAGCCGAAGGAGCCAGAAGTAAAACAGCTATACTTTGACAGAGAGGCACTGGTAGTGGTAGGTAAAGAGAAAGAACCAGAAATTTAAAATTCTGAAATTGAACTTCCTCTGATTAAACTGGACAATGAGGAAGTACTTTAGAATCAAAGTTACCTTCCAGAAAACTATCTAAGTGTGTTGCAGTCACACAAAGCAATTTGTAGAAATAGACCAGGGAAAGCGCAGACACGATGGACTGAATGGCCTCTTTCTGCGCCATAATTTTTCTATGGCCCTGAGACAAATTTGGCTTTGCTTGATGTTGATGTGGGGGATTCCGTTTCAATAAGGCAACACCCACATAGATTAAATCCAGTAAAATTGGCTCAAGCATAGAAAGGAATTGAATTTATGTTTCAAAATAACATCATAGAGCCCAGTCACAGTAATTGGGAGTATACCCATTGTAATGGTGCCAAATCTGGATGGATCACAAAGACTATGTACTGATTACCGCAAAGTAAATGCTATATCAAAGGCGGATTCATATCCTATTCCATGATTGCATCAAGAGAGTGGGCCAATCAGTTTTATCACAAAAATTGACTTACTGCGAGGATAATGGCAAGTACCCTTATCTGCAAGGGCAAGAGAGGTATCAGCTTTTGTGATGCTGGATGGTTTATGTCAATGCAAAGTAACACCCTTTGTTATGAAAAATGCCCCAGCAACATTTCCGAGATTAACAAATGAAGTGATTGAAGGACTAAGCAATTGTGCTGTCTACATTGATGACTTAATGGTATTCAGTCAAACCTGGGAAGAATATCCACGACATTTAAAGGAACTGTTTGACCAATTATAGGAAGCTAATTTGGTTGTAAATTTAGATAAAATTGAATTTCCGAAAGTAAAAGTTACATATTTAGGCCACACCATTGGACATGGCCAAGTGGCCCTAATCAGATGCAAGAATAAAAGCTATTGTAGAGTGCCCAGTACATACAACGAAATGGGAAGTTTTGAGATTTCTGGGCAAGAGTGGATTTTATCAGAAATTCGTGCCAAATTTCAGCAGTGTATTTGCTCCAATGACTGATTTATTGGAAAAGAACAGGAGATTCAATGGACACAGGAGTGTCAGACTGCATTTGACAACTAAAAAGCTGTACTAACCACTACACCTGTTCTAGCAGCACCTGATTATACAAAGCAGCTTAAAATGGCTGTTGACACCAGTGATGTGGGTGTTGGTGCTGTATTGCTACACAAAGATGAACTGGGACTTGAGAAACCAGTGGGGTATTTCTCATGGAAGTTGAATGTGGATCAGAAGAAATCCTCAACTATAGAAAAATAAACTTTAAGCTTGGTTTTAGCATTGCAGTATTTGGAGGTGTATGTTGCAAACAATTCTTCAGAGACAGTTATATATACTGACCACAATCCTTTGAAGTTCTGTAGAAGCTTCAAGACAAAAACGCCAGACTGTTCCAGTGGAGCTTATTATTGCAACCGTTCAATTTAAAATATTATATGTGGCGGGATGAGAGAATTTAATTGCAGATATGTTGTCAAGGGCTTAAATTCAAAAGAACTTGGATGTTGGGAAATTGAGAATGAACTAGAATGAACTTTCTTACAAAAGACTTGTATATATTTTCATGGTTGATATATATACACTATAGTGTAGTCGTTTTTCTTATAGATGATACATGTACACCATAACGTAATAGATTTTTTTATAGTTAAGTATAATAAGTAATGATAAGTGGGTTGAGAAAATGAAAACGTCTCTTTGAAACATGACATTTAATTTTTTTCCATGGGGGGGATGTGAAGCTGGATGTTTTTTTAAAGTATTTTTTGGGAATATTGTGGTATTCTGTAAAGAAAGGTGTGAGTGTGCGTTCACGATTAAATAAACTGGGGGCAGGTTAATGAAGATAGCTTATCTGTAGGAACTGAGAGATGAAAGATCAAGGAGCTAGATGCATGCATTTGTAATGAGAGGCTATGGTGAAGTTGGATTCCAAGTAAATAGGTTGGGTTTGAAGTCTGTGTTATAAGTAGGGACTGGGCTTTTCAGCTGTTAAATTTCAAAGGGGAGTTTAGAAATGACAAGGAACTTTCACAACTTACAAAGGTTTCATAAGTAAACAAGGGAAGGTTATTAAATTTTATTTGACTGGAAAGTGGAGGCAGTAGGAAAACATGAAAGATTTTTATAGTTTGGAAAAGTTGAGTTCAAAGAGGTGCTTAGGATAATAAAATCTAAGATGAAAGGGGAAAAGGCTATTTAAGGAAAGTTGTTGAGCTGAGTTGGATGGCTGTGTTGGGAAAGAGTCCTGAGACCAGATCTGTGCTGGGAGGAGGTGTGAAAGTTGTGAATTTGAAGCAACTATCGAATTTTCAAGTCAGAAAAGTCTTTGTGTAAGAAAGCAGTCTGCTTCTGAACCTTTGTTTTGGATTTCCACAGCAGAGGAAGAGAGTGAAAAGTTGTGTAATATACCTTTACTAAACCCACAGCACTTTTTGCCTTGGGGGTAATATTACCGGATTTTTATGGTTAAAAATCTATAAGGGAACTATTGCCAAGTAGTTTACTTGTGTGTTCTGCAAGTGGGTTTTTATGGGGGGGGGGGGGGGGGGAGTGGTGTAAAGTTTGTAACTTTAATCTTGGGTGCTTAAGTTTTATTTTCTTTATATCAATAAGCCCTCTTAATTTAAAAATACTAAAAGTGTAACTGGGATTCTATGCTTCTGGGGTCAGCAGTTCTTTCCCTCATTTTCAAAATACAAAAAAAAATTATGATCAATAAGACAAGTTTCCCTCTGGGATCTGGCTTGCTCAGCAAATATCGACTGCGGTCATAACACGGCACACCAACCTCACTCAAATAGCTAACGTACAGTTCACTTCCATTTTTAGCCATTGTAACAGAACAACATACTAATCCACCAAGATGAGACTATGTGCCTGTTGAGCATACTCCACATTTACAACTCACACCAACAGTTCACAGTGCCAAACTCTACACTAATCCCTTTCCCAGTCTCAAGAACTAACAGTTCACGCCTAATGTGGACGCAAAACATTTAATCACTTTTGGAGAAGATTTCGGCAAAAAATTCTGAAAACAGTAAAAAAAACGCTTAGGTTACAAGTTCACCGTACCAAATTAGCAGAAATTTGTTAACTGAATTTTCAAGGTAATATCACTACTACTCCAAGCTTTAACCAACTGAAACTCCTGATTTACTAAAGCCTTCCCCAATCAATCAGATTGGCCAATTGCTGTCAGAGGAGGGACTTCTGCCTTAGTGAGGGCGGAAGTCCCTTCTCCAGTCAATTCATTAAATGGCTAAAGGGCTGCCTTGATTTGAGGGGGATGGTTTCCCTGCCGACCCCTCAGGTGGCAGGCCAGGAAATCCCGCCACCTGAAAAATCCTACCACATATTCAAATCGCTATATCATTCAAGTTGTTGTTATGTAGCAACCAATTTTATAGCCAAAGAAGAAAAGGAAATCAAAAAATGTATCCCTTAAATCAAACTTGGTTTATTTATTATAGGATATATTTTAAAAACATCGTGGATTCAAATATTAAAGGGTTAACAGGAAAAAGCAGGAAAATGGAAGAGCTAGCATTAGTCCAGACATGATGGGCTGAATGGTCTTCTGTGCTGAAAATTCTATGAATCTTAAATCGTGCTCTGTCACATAAAAAGCGAAACATTACGAGCAACCTTTAATAAAATAAACAGCTGTGTGGACATGTGATTTATCATAGATCATGAGTTTTCTATTGCTTGATGAGAAAGTACAATGTAAATAACTTGTGAACCCTTAAATAGATTGAAGGAGAGGAAATGGGTGGGTATTCGTCAGCTTTTTTTTTTCAAATTAAAATACATGTCTGCACATGTAAACTTTATTAAGTTTAATATATATTTTTGGCCTGCACTGAGGTATTTTGAGGTCCACCCTTCCTTTCAGAGAAGTTTGTGTTACATTTTATATGCAGTGCATAACAGTAGAATGCAGCATAATTTGAGGCACACTGCACTTGGCAGTAATGGATGTTAGTTATACAACTTTGGCCCAGACCATCTAATCTCCAGGGGGAAGGGGGATCGGCACCCAGAAGTTGTGCTGGGGGGAATCTCAGAAGTACTGAAATTTTTTTTATTTGTTCATGGGATGTGGGCGTCACTGGCTAGGCAAGCATTTATTGCCCATCTCGAATTGCCCTTGTTCAGAGGGCATTTAAGAGTCAACCATATTGCTGTGGGTCTGGAGTCACATGTAGGCCAGACCAAGTAAGGACAGCTGATTTCCTTCCCTAAAGGACATTAGTGAACTAGATGGGTTTTTACAAAAATCGACAATGGTTTCATGGTCATCATTAGACTTTTAATTCCACCATCTGCCATGGTGGGATTCGAACCCGAGTCCCCAGAGCATTACCCTGGGTCTCTGGATTACTAGCCCAGCGACTACCACTACACCATTGCCTCCCCTAAATACTTTCCTATATAAATACACCACTGAATACTCTCCACTTGGTTGGATGAGTGCAGCTCCAACAACACTCAAGAAGCTTGACACCGTCCAGGACAAAGCAAACTGCTTGATCGGCACCCCATTCACAAACATCCACTCCTTCCACCACTGACACACAGTGGCACCCGTGTGTACCATCTACAAGATACACTGCAGGAACTCATCAAGCCTTCTTAGACAGTTCAGGAAATTCAAACTTCTGATGGGCAATTACCCTACACTGGCAACGTCATTTGATACTCTGATTTAAATGAGAAAGTTTGGATTTTCTTTTATTCATTCTTGGGATGTGGGCATTGCTGGCTAGGCCAACATTTATTGCCCGTCCCTAATTCCCCTTGAGAAGGTGGTGGTGAGCTGCCATTTTGAACCGCTGCAGTCCATGTGGTGTTGGCACACCCACAGTGCTGTTAGGGAGGGAGTTCCAGGATTTTGACCCAGCAGCAGTGAAGGAATGGCGATACATTTCCAAGTCAGGATGGTGAGTGGCTTGGAAGAGAACTTCCTGGTGATGGTGTTCCCATCTATCCGTTGCACTTGTCCTTTTACATGGTAGTGGTCACAGGTTTGGAAGTTGCTACTTAAGGAGACTTAGTTCCTGCAGTGCATCTTGGTAGATGGTACACATTATTGCCACTGTGCGTCGGTGGTGGAGGGAGTGAATGTTTGTGCCTTGTAGATGGTGGGTAGGCTTTGGAGAGTCAGGAGGTGAGTTACTTGCCACAGGATTCCTAGCCTCTGACCTGCTCTTGCAGTCACAGTATTTATATGGCTGGTCCAGTTCAGTTTCTGGTTAATGGTAACACACATGATGTTGATAGTGGAGGATTCAGCGATGGTAATGCCTGCGAATGCCAAGGGACAATAGTTAGATTCTCTTTTGTTGGAGCTGGTCATTGCCTAGACCATGTGTGGCGCAAATGTTACTTGCCACTTCCCAGCCCAAGGTCTTGCCGCATTTGAACATGGGCTGTATCAGTATCTGAGGAGTTGCAAATGGTGCTTAACATTGTGCACTCATCAGCGAACATCCCCACATCTGATCTCATGATGGAAGCAATTGAAGATGGTTGGGCCTAGTACACTACCCTGAGGAACTTCTAAAGTGATGTCCTGGAACTGAGATGATTGATCTCCAACAAGCACAACCATCTTCCTTTGTGCTCATTATGACTCCAAGCAGTGGAGTTTTCCCCCGATCCCTATTGATTCCAATTTTGCTAGGGCTCCTTGACGCCATACTCGGTCAAATACTGCCTCAGTTCCGAATCACTAAGCAGAATAGTTACCCGGGAAAAGTTAGAAGAATTAAAACCACTTCTAACTCTTGGGTAACTACAGTACTGACCAGCCCCCACCCACTGGATCCCCCCGATAACACTCACCACTACTGCCTGACCCCCAGATTAGCCCCAACATCCCGACCCCCTCCTGACTAACCCCTTACATTCCAAATCCCCGACTACCCCCTACATCCCTACCCCACATCCTGACCTCCCAATTAGGCTACCCTCCAAACCGCTACTCCCAACCCCTGTCCAGACCCCTATATCCTCCTGACACTTACCTGACCATCCCACTGCTCCCCAACACCTCAAAACACCCGCCAACCATCTCCATCCCCCAATCCTACCAACCACCTGATCCATCCTATCCACCCATCCTAGCTACCAACCCCGACCCATCCTAACCCCCTCCCCTGACCCATTCCCCCCTCCCATGACCCAAATTATCCCTCTCCCGCCTGACCCATCCTACCTATCCTCCCCCCAGACCTATTCTCCCCCACCACCTCCTCCCACCCTGAACCCTACCCACCCCCTAGTCCATCTTCCCAAATGTACCTGCTTTATGGCAGCTAGTGTCTTAAAAAAGGGGGTGTGGCTTCACTTCCTCCAACTCTGCTGCATTTGACAGAAGATCTCAGGAACCTGCTGCACTGCACAATACTAAGCAGGCGCAAGTCGGAAGATTGGGCGAAAAACGTGCAGTTCCATGCCGGTGTAAGTAAAAAGGAGTGGTGCGGCAATCTGAATGCCACACCTCAGAAGCTCTGTTCCATTGTAACTTCCTACTGCAATGTCAAATGTAGGGCTTGCAAATTTGCAGATTTCTTTTGTTTGTGCAATGTTTGGTAAAGTTCAGAGATTAGCCAGCCATTCCTGACAAGACAACATGTCTTCAACTATAAATACTGCCAATGCTAGAAATCTGAAATAAAAACAGAAATACTAGAAATACTCAGGTCAGATAGCATCAATGGAGAGAGAAAAACACCTCAGGGTGATAACTGCATATCACATGCCGTCTTGTCTGAAGGTATCCAGGTCAGAGGAAGTAAAGAAAAAAGGGACCTATCCATATGCTGGAAGTACGTCTCTGTCAGCCGACAAAGAATGGAAACCATTCAAAATCCGTTGCTCAGATATAACCTCTGGTTTGGCGGACAATGAAAAAAAGCGTAGAAGGCAGAGAAAGGCTGTTAAAGTGGGGACAGAAGTACAACAAATATCTATAATATTAAACAAAGAAATGAAATTGGTTGAGACAAGTAAGAATAAAATTATGTTCTGAAAAAAAATTGCTATATTTTACCTCTTAAGGAAATGCAAGCTATGCTAATATCTGTCCAGTAACAGAAATGCTTCATTTCAGAGGAGACTCTCAGTTAAATAGAGGACAAATATTAACAAACTGACTGGCTCAGTTACCACAATATTCGCTGTTACACCTACAGGATAGGTACTAACAGATCAATGATAAAGCATCATAGTATTAGGAATAATTCAAATAATCTTAGATGCTGCAAAAAGATTCTACAGTTTCACACTGAGACACTTGAACAGAAGCAACAAAAGCAAAACATGTCACACATGAATCTTAGCCACAACTTTTTCCCATACACTTCTGTAAGGATATTTTATCTGGCAACTCAGTTTCCAGGCCTCAAGCAATAAAACTTTTGACTGATTACTAAATGTTTTGTAATGTGATTTATATGTCAGATGGGATCAGGAACCATCATTGTGGTGAAAGGGGAAGTTTAGTTGCTGCATTTACATAGTGAGCTCTTCCATTTACAATTCAGTAAGATTTTGTTGAATTTCTCCCTTGTCTCATCAGAATATTCTAGAAGTTGAACAGTATGGCAACATAAAACACAACTGGAACAGACTAAGGTTCAAACACAACAGACATAAGATTTAACCCAGGTCTCCCTTTTGCAGCAGTAGCTTGCTGGTTTTAAATGTTCCTCTTCCTCTAAAATTTAAAAGGTGCTGATTTATGCTGGGGAATTGTTGCACTCCCAATGCCACCTATTTGAGATCGGCTTATTCAGCACATGAATTTAGGAAAATAGTCATACATAGAAATTCTTGTAGGATATGATCAACCATTTTCACAAATATGATACTGGACTTACACAGCAGAAAACAAGTCATCCCATGTCAAATAGATTAAAGTCATGAAAACTCCCTGTTGATATCAATATGATGTGAATGACTTTGAAAATGCAGTCAAAAATGACATAAAGAACTTAAACACTGGTGCAATGCATTAGGGCTCCATTTTTTGGTGTTGGAGTAGTTTCACATTTGTGATTTCAACACAGCGAGTGCTAAAAGTTATTGTGTTCAGAGAATCACAGAAAGTTTATGGAACAAAAAGGCCACTTGGCCCATCATGTGTATGCCAGCCAAAAAATAAGCCAGCCAGCATAATCCCACTTTCCAGCATTTGGTCCGAGATCCTCCAGATTATGGCACTTCTGGTGCACATCCAGACACCTCTTAACTAAATTGAGGGTTTTTGCCTCTACCATCCATTCAGGCAGTGAGTTACAGACCGCTACAACCATCTGGGTGAAAATAATTTCATCTCCCCTCTAGTCGTCCTACCAATCCCTGTAATTCTATGCCCCCAAGTCACTGACCTCTCTGCTAAAGTAAATAGGCCCTTCCCATCCACTCTATCCATGCCCCTCACAATTTTGTACATCTCAATCAAATCACTCTACAACCTCTTCTGTTCCAGATCAACCCCAGCATATCCAATCTTTCCTCATAGCTGCAATTTTCCAGTCCTGGCAACAACCTCGTAAATCTTCTCTGTACCCTCTCCAGTACAATTACATCCTATCTGTAATGAGGTGACCAGAATTGCACACAGTACTCAAATTGTGACCTAACTAATGTTTTACATAGTTCCAGCATAACCTCCCTGCTCTTGTATTCTATGCCTCGACTAATAAAGGAAAGGATTCCATATGCCTTCTTAATCACCTTATCAAACTGTCCTGCTACCTTCAGGGATCTGTGGACATTCACTCCAAGGTCCCTCACTTCCTCTACACCTTTCACTATCCTTCCATTTACTGTGTATACCCTTGCTTTGTCTGACCTCCCCAAACGCATCACCTCACACTTCTCTGGGTTGAATTCCATTTGCCACTTTTCTACCCACCTGAATATCACATCAGAACAGGTCATAAAAGCAAAAAACTGCAGATGCTGGAAATCCAAAACAAAAACAAAAATACCTGGAAAAACTCAGCAGATCTGGCAGCATCTGTGGAGAGGAGCACAGTTAATGTTTCGTGTCCGAACGACCCTTCAACAGAACTAAGTAAAAATAGAAGAGAGGTGAAATATAAGCAGGTTGTTGGTTTGGGGGGGTGGGTGCGGTGGGACAAGTAGAGCTGGATAGAGGGCCAGTGATAGGTGGAGATAACCAAAAGATGTCACAGACAAAAGGATAAAGAGGTGTTGAAGGTGGTGATATTATCTAAAGGAATGTGCTAATTAAGGGTAGAAAGCAGGACGAGGAAGGTACAGATAGCCCTAGTGGGGGTGAGGTGGGGGGAAGGGATCGAAATAGGCTAAAAGGTAGAGATAAAACAATGGATGGAAATATACTTAAAAATAATGGAAGTAGGGGAAAAGAAAAATCTATCTAAGTTATTGGAAAAAACAAAAAGGAAGGGGAAAATCAGGAAGGGGATGGGGATGGAGGAGAGACCTTCCGGACTGAATATTGAGTTCAACAATTTTAGATCATGAACTCTCTCCTCCATCCCCACCCCCTTTCCGATTTTCCCACTCCTTTTTATTTTTTCCAATAATTTATATAGATTTTTCTTTTCCCACCTACTTCCATTATTTTTAAGTGTATTTCCATCCATTGTTTTATCTCTACCTTTTAGCCTATTTTGATCCCTTCCCCCCACCCCACCTCCACTAGGGCTATCTGTACCTTCCTCGTCCTGCTTTCTACCATTAATTAGCACATTCCTTTAAATAATATCACCACCTTCAACGCCTCTTTGTTCTTTTGTCTGTGACATCTGTTGGTTATCTCCACCTATCACTGGCCCTTTATCCAGCTCTACTTGTCCCACCGCACCCCCCCCCCAACCCACCAACCAGCTTATATTTCACCTCTCTTCTATTTTTACTTAATTCTGTTGAAGGGTCATTTGGACTTAAAACGTTAACTGTGCTCCTCTCTGCAGATGCTGCCAGACCTGCTGAGTTTTTCAGAACAGGTCATGGTGTGTTGTGAGCATGTGCCACATTAAAAGATGACAATGCATCTGAAAAGACAACAATCATAGCATTTGGTTAAAATCTGCTAAAACTGAATGGATATTTGATATAAGTACAGCAAATGGAAACTGGATTTGACAGATGTCTTCTTTACGGTGGGAGCTCGTTCTTTGGTCAAAGAGACAGGGCCTGTGGAGATTTAAGGACACTGGAAGATTCGCCCTGGTGTGGTCGGGAGAAGGAGTCACCAGAGTAGGCCTTGCTGCTGCAAGTTGGCTCAAGGTTTTTCAGAAGATTCAGGATAATGATTTTCAATAGATACTGGACATTACAACTCAATGAAATGAGGAGAAGTGAGCTGGTTGGAAGTTGGGAGTAACTTGGGACTAGTTCCTGTAAATTCTGTGGAGAGTGCAGTGCAACGTTTAAATGTGGCATGGGGTTTTCAGTCATGTAAGAAAGTTAAGGGGTGATTATCTTTTCTGTAGTTTAGTGTATTAGTTGCCCGTTAAGTAACGTTTGGCCAACGTTGATTTTAGTGTGTTTGTTACAGAAAAAGTCTTAAAATGTGAAATCTTCTTGTGTGATTCTTCAAGTCCGTCACTGGAGATTCAGATCTCTTTTTAACAGTTATCGGTCTCTATGGGGATCGTAACAACATATAGACAAGAAAAATTAGAACATGTTCCAACAATCATCATCCATATCCAAAAGGGGAAAACACAAGATTTTGATCAAAATGATACACACTGTATGACCAAGTAGCGTTTGGTGCTACATTGACTCATGTTGAGGATTGGGGAAAAATAGAAGTCACAAAGATGAAAAAAAAGCAGATTTAAAGTTAATAGACATTTTAAGAATAAAAACATTTCTCCCTCAAAAGTCTAGATAATTACTATATATGAAGGAAAGGTGCTGAGGGTGGGGGAGGAGGATTATAAACAGAGATCTGTGTTACTGAGCTTTCTTTAAACTAGTAGCATATATATTACAAATTAACTGAAGAATTTTTCAGCACCAGAAAAGGGAAATTAGAACTACTGACTCACATAGGGTTCAGGTACTTAGTATTTTTGGAATAGCAATCCATGATTCCATGGTTCCCCCAACCACCAAGAAAACAAATAAAAATTACTGATCTTGTAAATAAAATGAAAAGGAGTTGGCATTTTCCATACCTAGAGTCACTGACTTATGATGCCCAAATAGGATAAATTCTCTGCTTCAATTACCTGGGATTTCATGAGTTAATCAGTATTTTAGAAGTAGTGTTCTGTGATTCCATGTTTCTTTCATTTAAAAAATGGCTTCAGCCAAAGCATTAACAGGTATTTCTTTAACACATTTAATGTAATCATGCAGATGTTAAAGAGATCTTTCGCACTATTCAAACAACAACCTATATTTATAATAGCGCCCTTAATGCAATAACATGGACCAAGGCACTTCAAGGGGCATTATAAAACAAAATATTACATCAAGCTACTGCAATGATTGTAAGTTAAACCTTTTCTTACTGTCATGGGGATCATGTGACTGTAGCGACAAATCAGTCCTATGTGCAAGGAATCTTAGGGGCAGAGTTTTTAGCTTTGGTCTTGGAACAAGCATGTAGCCTGTAAAAAAAAAGTTTACTGTTTCTTACAAGAAACCAGCCCTGCATTCCAAGTTTATTACAATTGGCGATAAAGATAAATAGCACTGATGCAGCACCTCGCCTCACGTCTGTGAGTATTTCGATTTTTAAGGGAAGAAAGAAAAGGATTATACTCACCAGCAATGTCTCTGTTTGGCAGAATGGACCCTTACAACTCATCCATCGAGGGCTGGAGTCAATACATAGGGCAACTAGGTTTTTACTTTGTGGCTAATGAAATAAAGGTGGAGGAGAAACAGAAGGCAATTCTCCTAAGAGGCATCGGGAGCAAAACCTATAACCTAATCCGTTGCTTGATGGCTCCGAATGCGCCAAATTCCAGATCATTTATCAAGCTAGTAGACCTCGCGAAAGGACATTTTCAGCCTAAACCTTCAGTAATCATGCAAAGAATCACAGAATCACAGTGCAGAACAGGCCCTTCAGCCCATTGAGTCTGCACCGACACGTGAGAAGCACCTGACCTACCTACCTAATCCCATTTACCAATACTCGGCCCATAGCCTCGAATCTTATGATGTGCCAAGTGCTCATCCAGGTACTTTTTAAAGGATATGAGGCAACCAGCCTCCACCACCCTCCCAGGCAATGAATTCCAGACCGTCACCACCCTCTGGGTAAAAAAGGTTTGTCCTCATATTCCCCCTTAAACCTCCTGCCCCTCACCTTGAACTTATGTCCCCTTGTGACTGACCCTTCAACTAAGGGGAACAACTGCTCCCTATCCACCCTGTCCATGCCCCTCATAATCTTGTACACCTCAATCAGGTCGCCCCTCAGTCTTCTCTGCTCCAACTGAAACAATGCAAGTCTATCCAACCTCTCTTCATAACTTAAATGTTTCAGCTCAGGCAACATCCTGGTGAATCTCCTCTGCGTCCCCTCCAGTGCAATCACATCCTTCCTATAATGTGGCGACCAGAACTGCACACAAAACTCCAGCTGCGGCTTCACCAAGGTTCCATACAGCTCCAACATGACCTTCCTACTTTTGTAATCTATGCCTCAATTGATAAAGGCACGTGTCCCAAATGCCTTTTTCACCACTCCACTAACATGCCCCTCCGCCTTCAGAGATCTATGGACACACACATCAAGGTCCCTTTGTTCCTCAGAACTTCCTAGTGCCATGCTGTTCATTGAATACTTCCTTGGCAAATTACTCCTTCCAAAGTGTATCACCTCACACTTTTCAGGGTTAAATTCCATCTGCCACTTATCTGCTCATTTGACCATCCCATCTGTATCTTCCTGTAGCCCAAGACACTCAACCTCACTGTTAACCACCCGGCCAATCTTTCTTTGTGTCATCCGCAAACTTACTAATCCTACCCCCCACACAGTCATCTATGTAGTTTATATAAATGACAAATAATAGGGGACCCAGCACAGATCCCTGTGGTACACCACTGGACACTGGCTTCCAGTCACTATAGCATCCTTCTGTCATCACCCTCTGCCTCCTACAACTAAGACAATTTTGAATCCACCTTATCAAATTACCCTGTATCCCATGTGCCTTTGCCTTCTTTATAAGTCTCCCATGTGGGACCTTGTCAAAGGCTTTGCTGAAATCCATATAAAGTACATCAACTGTACTACCCTCATCTACACACCTGGTCACCTCCTCAAAAAGTTCAATCAAATTTGTTAGGCATGACCTCCCTCTGACAAAGCCATGCTGACTATCCCTGATCAAACCTTGCCTCTCCAGGTGGAGATAGATACTCTCCTTCAGAAATTTCTCCAATAGTTTCCCTACCACTGACGTGAGACTCACTGGCCTGTAGTTCCCTGGCCTATCTCTACAACACTTCTTAAATAGCAGAACCACATTAGCTGTTCTCCAGTCCTCTGGCACCTCTCCAGTGGCCAGAGAGGAATTAAAAATTTGGGTCAGAGCTCCTGCAATCTCCTCCCTTGCCTCCCTCAGCAGTCTGGGACACAAATCATCCGGACCTGGAGATTTGTCCACTTTTAAGCCTGCCATCACCTCCAATACCTTGTCACTCCCTATATCAATTAGCTTAAGAACTTCGCAGTCTCTCTCCCCAAGTTCAATATCTTCATCCTCATTCTCTTGGGTGAAGACAGATGTGAAATATTCATTCAACCCTCTAGTGATGTCCTCTGGCTCCACCCATAGATTGCCCCCTTGGTCTCTTATGGGCCCTACTCTTTTCCTGGTTATCCTCTTCCCATTGATATGCTTACAGAATATCTTGGGATTTTCCCTACCTTTACCAGCCAGAGCTTTCTCATATCCCCTCTTTGCTCTCCTAATTGCTCTCTTAAGCTCCACCCTGCACTGTCTGTACTCTACTAATGCCTCTGCTGATTTGCTTCCCTTGTACCTGCTGAAAGCCTCTCTTGTCCTTCTCATCGTAACCTGAATATCTCTGGTCATCCATGGTTCTCTGGGCTTGTTACTCCTTCCTATCACCCTGGGGGGAACATGTTGAGCCTGTACCCTTCCCATTTCCTTTTTGAACACCCCCCCCCCCCAGCCCCCGCCACTGTTCCTCTGCAGATTTCCCCAGAAGTAACTGTTCCCAGTCTACCTTGGCCAGATCCTGCCTTATTTTACTAAAATCCACTCTCCCCCAGTCCAAAACATTTTTTTGCAACTTGTCGATTTCTTTGTCCATAACAAACTTAAATGCTCGCCGACCACCACCTCAGCCACCTGTCCGGCTTCATTCCCCAGAATTAGGTCCAGTAATGCACCGTCCTTTGTTGGACCCTCTACATATTGACCTAAAAAGTTCTCCTGTACACATTTCAATAAATCCACTCCATCCAAGCCCTTAACACTATGTCTATCCCAATTAATGTTGGGAAAGTTGAAATCAGCTAATATAATTACCCTACTGTTATTGTTTTTACACACCACCACAAATTGTGCACATATTTGCTCCTCAATTTCCGGCTGACTATCTGGGCGTCTAGAATAAACACCTAACAATGTGGTTGCCCCTTTTTTATTCCTAAGCTCTACTCACAATGCTTCATTCGATGCCCCCTCCAAGATATCATCTCTCCTTACTGCAGTAATGGACTCCTTAACAAATAATGCAATGCCTTCTCCTCTTTTACCCCCTCCCCTATCTCGCCTGAAGATTCTATATCCTGGAATGTTGAGCTGCCAATCCTGCCCTTCCCTCAACCACATCTCAGTGATGGCCACTATATCACAATTTCACATGTCAATCCTCACCCTTAACTCAACCTTTTTACGTGTAATACTCCTGGCATTAAAGTAGAGGCCCTCCAGCCTTGCCTTACTCCCTTGAAGCTTATTGTAGCTGTACTCCCTCTGACTTGATTGTTTTACTGTATTATGATGTGTCCCTATTCTGCTAATGTTCTGTGTCCCCTCCCCCTGCCGAATTAGTTTAAACTCCTCCCAACAGCACTAGCAAACCCGCCCACAAGGACGTTAGTCCCGCTCTGGTTCAGATGTAGACCGGCCCGCTTGTACAGGTCCCACCTTCCCCAGAAACGGTTCAAATTTAGCTCTCAAGTAAGGGTCCCCGGTGAGTTGATCGGTGCAATGCACATCATGAAGTTAATACAGTTAACGGAGCACTGTGACTTCGGCGATACTTTAAATGACATGCTCCAAGATTGTTTGCTTTGCGGCATAAACGACAATGCCATTCAGCGCCATTTGCTTGCAGAAGTTGAGGTGGACCTGAAACGCGTCATGGAGATAGCGCTAGCAATGGAGAGTGCTAAGAGGGACTCACAGACTTTGCACAATGTTCATCATGATGCCGTTAAGCAGTTAGGGTGGGAACCTGCTGCTGTTGTGGCGCGAAGACCAGGGAGTCTACTGCAAAGTGGGACATGTCCCCTACTGCTAGAAAAGTAAAAAGAAATACTGTAAGCAGCTCACCAGTAACCCAGAAATTAACGTATTACCATTGTGGGGGAAATCATGCACCCGAAATCTGCAGATTTAAGGGGGCAGAATCCTGTCACAAAAAAGGGCATGTTGTTAAACTGTGCAGGACTAGATCAAGGCAGTCAGTCATTCAGACAGCAAGTCAAGTTAAATGAAGTGCACAATATAGATGAGCCAGAAGCTACTGAAGCTGACGTTTATTCCCTACACAATCTGAAGGCCAGGAAAACTGAACCAGTCACTGTTACCCTTCAAGTAAATGGAAAGCCACTGGTCATGGAAGTTGACACAGAAGCATCGACCACAGTGGTGGGAGAACACAACTTTAAATATCTCAGAGAAGGTACCCAGCCATTGAGTTTGAAGAAAACTGCTGCTCAATTAAAGACATATACAGGTGAAGCAATACAGGTGAAAGGCCCTCTGTACCTGTATCATACAGGTGACAGGTAACTCAGCTGCCAATAAAAGGAAAAGGACCTAGCTTTCCAGGCTGTGATGGTTGAAAGAAATCAGGCTAAACTAGTCAGAAATTTTTCAGATCAGGACAAGAAGAAATCCTGAGTTGACAAGGAAGTATGATGGTGTATTTTGGAATGAGATAGAAGAACTGAAGAACCTTCACAGGAAGCAAGGATCCCTCAGGTCAGAGTTGGTTCCACGGGAAAATCATGGGCAGAATTTCATGTCCTGCGGCGGGCGCACGACTGACCAGATTGAGCATAAAACTGCACAAGACAACGTTGGACAAGCACGATATTTCACTCGGTGGGCACGCGCAAAAGTAGGAAGCATGCCCGCCGACAATTAAGAGGGCAATTAAGCCTATTAAAGGCGAAATTGACTCTGATTTTTCATTGCCCGCCCAAACAGGCGGTATAAAATTTCCAATTTGCTCATCCAAGGGCAATATGAAATTTCTGTAATGAAATAAAATAAAAATAAATTCCTGGGGACAGCATTTTCATCAATTATATTTTCAGGTGATTGATTGTGATGCATGGATACTTCTTTCAGCTTTTAAAATCTTTATTTTAGCATTTTTTAGTCTGCAGCTCCCTGAGGCAAACTGAATGCCTCCAGGGAGCTTTCTCGCAGCACTCACCCAACACCCGTGGAAACATCATCGCCCGCCCTTTTCTCGGCCCCACGCCAGCAATGCTGAGCATTTCAGCACCATTAATTGACCAACCGCGTGAAAACACGGTCGGGTGGCGGGGGGTGCATTCACGGTCGGTGGTCCATTTCCCAACTGCTCCCAGGCTCGCCGACCGGGCGCCCGCCAAAGGTAAAACGTCAGGCCCATGAAAAGAAGCTAAACGAATACAGTACCGCTCTAAACCAACCGAAGAAACAACTGGACTGGAAAAAAATGTGTTCAATGTTCCAAGAGGAAGCTGAAACATATAAACGAGAGACAGAGGAACGGAAGAATCAGTTGATGGAGACAAAAGAGGCATTAGAAGGAAAAGTCCTGGAACTTTCCAGGGTGCGAATGGGTAGCTCGACCCCGAAACTGAATCAAGTTAAGATTTCACCCAAGACAAATTTAGCTGACTGTGAAATCAGAATGAAGGATGAAATAAAACCCTGTGGCAAACACAAGAAGAAAAAACAGAAATCAAAGCTGAAAAGCCAGTAGGATATGTATCCAGAACCCTTTCTGCAGCTGAGAAAGGTTACTCTCAAATTGAAAAAGAGGGCTTATCTATCGTATTTGCAGTAAAAAAAGTTCCATCAATACTTGCACAGTCGACACTTCACCATAGTGTCAAATCACAAACCACTGTTAGGGTTGTTTAGTGAAGATAAGGCAATCCCACCGATAGCATCTGCTAGAATTCAAAGATGGACTTTAATTTTGTCAGCATAAGTGTACACTTTAATGCACCATCTGGGTGTACATATAGCAAATGCAGAAGCCCTCAGTTTCCTTTTGCCCGATAGTATTACACATGTTCCAGTACCTCAAGATTTCTATATGTAGTCTTGCGTTGAATTTCATGGACTCATCACCCAGAAGGGAAAAACAGTTTAGGCCATTACTCTTATTTCCCAGTTAATACTGCTGTTCCATTTTAAGGTACAAGACCAGTTTGGATGAGTATTCTTATTTCCCAGTTTCTACTGTTTTTTCCTTCTGGGCAGTCTGCGCGAGACAGATAAAGAAATGGACAAATCAGGATCCAATTTTAGCAAGAGTCCATGAACAAGTATTACAAGGATGGTCAAATGCACTAGTCTCTGAAGAATTAAAATCATGCTTTGCCTGTGAATCTGAACTGAGTTGTCAAGATGATATCTTCTTATGGGGAGCAAGAGTCGTTATCCCTTTGCAAGGAAGAGAACCATTAGTCAAAGAGTTTCATTGTGTGCATCCTGGTATTTCAAAAATGAAGATTCTGGGCATAAAGTCATATCTGGTGGTCAGGTATAGACAGTGAAATAGAAAAAAATGGTGAAACACTGTTCAGTGCCAGCAACAGCAGAAGTTGCCCATTTCAGCTCCACTGCATCTGTGAGAATGGCCTGGTCTACCCTGGGTTAGACTACATATAGACTATGTATGTCCATTTCTAGGTACCATGTTTTTTTCTGATCATCGACACACATGCAAAGTGGATGGATGTGTTTGAAGTGAGATCACCTACATTGTCTAAAACCATTGAAAAACTGCGCCAGAGCTTCAGTGTTCATGGTTTACCTGAAGTTATGTCAGATAATGGTACTGCTTTTACTAGCACTGAATTCCAAAGATTTGTGAACCTAAATTAAATATGTCAGAACAGCACTGTATCATCTTTTGTCCAATGGGTTAGCAGAAAGAGCAGTACAAACCTTTAAAATAAGCATGAAGAAACTAATAGAGGGAACGTTAGAAACACAAATTTCAAGATTCCTGTTTAGCTATTGCACAACTCCTCACGTGACCACTGGTTTAAAACCTACAGAATTGTTAATGAAGCACCGACTTCGTACAAGATTGAGTCTAATATTCCCTAAGTTAGAGGGCAAGGTGGAGAGAAATCTGCATAGTCAGAAAGTGAATCATGATGTTCACAGTAAAGGTCAAGAGTTTACTGTGGGAGAGACAGCTTTTGTATGAAATTTTGCAACAGGATCAAGATGGGTCCCTGGTACAATCGTCTCTGAAACAGGTCCTTTACCTTATCAAGTAGAAGTGGAAAACAGGATTGTTAGGAAACATGTGGATCATCTCAGAAGTCGAGAAACCTTCCAACAGCCAGTTAATCCACCTGAAATCGAAGGTGAAACTTCAACTCCTGAGGTGCCAGATTGACAAAAGAATATACTAATGTCTCTGCTGAAGTAAATAATTCTGAACTACCGTTGTCTACGGGTATCCCTGGAGCTACAGTTTCTGTTCGAGTAGAACTTCCAGTTGTAGAGTTGCGTCACTCTACCTGAATCCAAAAACCTCCTCAAAGACTAAATTTATAATGGCAGGAACTGTATATAATTGTATATATGAGTTAAAATGCTTTTGTAATTAAGAGGGTGAAACAAAATTAAAAGAGGAGGAATGTAGTAATTGTAAGTTAAACCTTTTCTTGCTATTAAGATGATCATGTGACTATACAGACAAATCAGTCCTAAGTGCTAGGGATCTTAGGGCGGAGTTTTTTAACCTTGGTCTTGGAACAAGCATGTAGCCTCATCTGGAGTCTTTAAATAAAGTTTACTGTTTCTTACATGAAACCAGCCATGCATTCCAAGTTTATTACAGCCACATAAGGAGGTATGAGGGCAGATTGCCAAAGAGTTGTTCAAAAGGGATGAGTGTCTTAAAAGGAAGAAAGTGAGGTCAAGAAGCAGCAATGTTTAGGGAGAGAATTCCAGAACTTAGAGCCCAGGCAGCTGACGCCACGGCCACCAGTGGTGGAGCGCTTAAAATCGGGGATGCTCAAGAGGTCAGAATTAAGAGTACCAGAGACATTGGAAGGCTGAGAGGCTGGAGGGGATTAAAGAGATAGGGAGGGGCGAGACCATGGAAGGGTTTTAAAACAAGGATGAAAATTTTAAAATTGAGCCTTTACTTAAATACAAGCCAATGTAGGACATTGAGCACAGGGGTAATGGGTGAAAAGAATTTAGTGTATGTTTTGGTGTTGCCAAGGGTCCTCCATCTTAAAGCACCACTCCCATCTTTGATCATCTCCTCTTTCCCATCCCAAAAACACTAATCCTGCCAAAGCCTAAAGTATTCAATTCTTCTCCCTCCTTTAAAGTTCTATTCTTGCTTTCCCCTCTCATTCTCCCATTTTCTGGAGCGCGTACTCCTATTGTAAGTGCATGCTGTAGGAAATCAGATCTAAGGAAAGTATAAAGCGATGGGATTTACTTATGGTAGTAGTGAAAAAGAGCTTGGGTACAAGCTTTAGGGCAACAATGAGAATGGACATGCCTGATCTCTGATTTTTTTTCCACAAATACAGATTGTGACTGTATGAGTCAAGTACAGAGGCCAATATTAAGTGACTTTGAAGAGCGGGTGTGATCAGGCACAAACTCCTATTTATATAACAGAACAAATATCAAGTTTTACACACAGGTTTTCCAGGTGCTGAAGCCTGTGATGCTAGAGCAATAGCTATTATCTCCAAAATATATCATAAGATTAAAAAACCCCAACACAAGTTGATTGGATGCCAACACTGGTTCTGACCTGACAGTGAACCTGCCCTGAGAGATTAAAGTTGAGTGGAAATTTACCAGATTTTCCGTCGTAATTTAAAGGATAAAAAGAGTCACAATCACCATCCAGTTCTTTAAGCAGCTGGTGGCACAACTAGATCACACTGTAGCTTGATGAGATGTCCTTCTCTTTCAACTGTTTTTACTATCACAGCATAAGCCTGATACTCTACAAGGTAGGCACATTTCCAGTTGCTCTCTGGACAACCACTACACTGATCCCCGACATCCTTCTCTGACCACGCTACCTGTTCCTGTTTTTGCATCCTGCCTCTCAATCACCTATGTTTCCCGATCACGAAGCTGCCAACATAACACCTCTGAAGCCTCTGAACAGGAATGGTATTACAGCACAACCCTCAGTTACTCCATCGCTTTCCATATACTGAGACAAACAAGGTAAAACCAAAGTAAATAAGAAAAAAGTTTTCTGGAATACGTTTGGCAACTGCTAATCTGGCAGCTATTTACATTGACCATCAATTTTCATCAACACTTTACCAGCTCTTTTATCAAAAATATAAAATTATATTTATAATTATTATAATATTTAAATATAAAATATTCTAAAAATATTTTTTATGTAACATATGTATAAATCTATCTATACTTGGTGCAGCTAACTCTGCTTGCCTTTAAATTATGGACAAAGTTCCCTGTATCTGATTGAGAAGAGGTTTCAGAGATCACCAGGATGGTAGCCTAGTGTTTACAGTAGCAAACTATAAACTCTGAGGTCAATTAGACTAGCAACCCAGAGGCAAATTGAAATTAGTCATTTGTGGACAGATATCAGAAAAGTGACTGCAATTCTGCCTTACTGATGCCCTTCACAGAGGTACTGCCATCCTAACCATGTCTAGCATAGAGGTGATTCCCATCCCACACTATCCGGTTGATCACTAACATTCATAGAGCAACAAAGGGTGGGAAATAAATACTGCATTGGCAGGAGATGTCGCAAACGCTATTTGGCAGATTTATATTGGAACATGAGCAGAAAGGGATCAAACAACACTGCCTATTGCTGTAATAAAAACAGAAAATGCAGGAAAAATGCAGCAGGTCTGACAGCATCTGTGGAGAGAGAAACAGAGTTAACATTTGGAATCCGCTCGACTCTTCTTCAGAGCGTCTCTGTTTAACTATGTTTCTCGCTCCTGGCTGACCCAGGAAATTACAACATAGTCACACATGCTGAAGAGCAGGATTGGGGCAAAATTGGTAAAGTAAAAAGTGGTTCTGATGAAACCATAGAATATACAAACATGAAAATGTGAAAAGCCAACTCACTCCACCTTAGACTATTTACAGGTTACACTATCAGCAGTGTTGGATCTTGATCTGGGGAGTGAAATTAGGCAATCGAAGCATGTTTCAATGGTACAGCATGTTTTATACAAATTATATCTAATTCATAATACCATCTATCAGTAATAATGAAGAGGATGACCTAGTTGCAGCAATTTGTGACACAGAATGCACAAAATTGTTGTGATCATATTGTCAGATATGGAGCAATAACGGAAATGGATAAAGTTCAAAGGTGAAGATACTCAACAGGAAGAGGGCCAATTTTATTGAGTTGAAAAGACATTGGCCCAAGTGAATTGAAACTAAGATTGGCATTTAAAACTATAATCAAGCAACAGGAGGCCTTCAAGGAGGAGAGAGAAGTGTGTTTAGTTGGTCATCAAACTATGAGGGGTAAAGGAAGGGCATCCAAAGCTCGTATTCCCTGGATGACTAAAGAAATGGAGATTAAAATAAAACAGAAAAAGGAGATTTATGATGAATGTCAGGTTGATAACAAGTAGAGAATCAAACAGAAAGCATACAGAAGAATTGAAAAAGGAAACGAGGGGAAAAATTGTGGGTTTTTTTATTCTTTCACAGGATGGAAAGGTCAGCATTTGTTGCCCATCCCTAATTGCCCTTGACAAGGTGGTGGTGAGCCACCTTCATGATCCAATGCAGTCCATCTGGTGTAGGTACACCTACAGTGCTGTTAGGAGGGGAGTTCCAGGATTTTGATTCAGTGACAGTGAAGGAAAGAGTGAGTAACAAAAGGGAACACTGAAGTATATTATAAACTTTTTAGCCTGAATTTTACAATGGTAACTGACGGCATTCGCAGACATTATTCCAACAGCAACTCCAGCAGTTTCAAGTGTGCAGAAAATCCACAAGTTGCTGTCAGTGATGAATCTATGCTTTCCCACAGGATGCGCTATCAAAGAACGCTCCGGGTAGTCACTGTATTTTTCATCTACGCCATAGCTGTGGTAGTTCACTCCTCACCTTGCCCCATGGTTGCAAAGTGCTGCCCCTCAAGCTATATATAACCAATTGTCTCCCTCATATGGATACAGGTGCCTACGGTCCTTTGTGGACTATGGCTAACTACTTATGGACCGGATATCATCAACTGCGACGACTACTCCTTTG
This sequence comes from Carcharodon carcharias, assembly GCF_017639515.1. NCBI lineage: Eukaryota > Metazoa > Chordata > Chondrichthyes > Lamniformes > Lamnidae > Carcharodon > Carcharodon carcharias. The sequence goes on from NC_054472.1 coordinate 176,234,693, forward strand.
CATCCTTTGTCTCATCTATTTTCTGCTGGAACACATCCTGGCTCACTTTAAGGACAAAAGGTTGACCCATGAATTTGTACCGTCCAAAGGACATGTTTAAATGTTGTCAACAGCGAAGATTCCTCTTCAAGTTTCACATTCCAGTAGCCATTTCTGGCATTGAGCTTGCTGAAAACTTTTGCCCCTGCCAGTGCTGGTGTGATATCTTCCAGTTTTGGAGTAGGGTAGCGATTCTTCTTTATAACTTCATTAAGAACTTTGCTATGCAGGCAAATTTGTAGCAGTCCATTTGGCTTCTCTCTCATAGTGATGGAATTTACCAATCTGTAAATTCTGTGACTCTGGCAATCACGTTCTTCTCTTGGAGCTTTCTTTCAAGCTTTCCTTTTCGTTCGATTGGACTTTACATGGGGGATGAATCGCTGACTCCTTTGGGTCAAAAGTGATGCGTTACTCAAAATCTTCACAAAGCATCCAACAATCTCATCAAAACACTCTGGATAGATTTGGACTAGATCTTTCTTGCTTCTGATCAGAGGATGCTTTCAAAGGATGTACTACCTTCAACTGTCAGTAATGCCTCCTTCATCTCATAGATTTACTGAGATTGTAGAACATGCAGTTAATGTCTTTTCATTTATGTGTCCCTTTGATTTGGGTCGTTCCTAGCTGTTGAATCTTAGTTCCACCATACGCTGTCAGCAAGACATTGCTTGGTTTCAGAGCACGTTTCCTTCAAATTTTCAGGAAAGATCTTCTGGTATAGTCTGAGCAGGATTATGTTACTCTGTTCTTTGCTTCAAGCTTTAGCTTTAGATTTATGGTTGTGGGCTTATTATTCACCTTCTTCCTGAATGAATGGTTATGTGAATTTCTTTTCTCTGGGGGACCGGTTGCACCTTTTAGGTGTATTTTCATTATATCTATTTTGTCCTCAAACTTACCACATCTTTCAGAGTATGGATGTTTTAGTTTAACTTCTTCATTTGCCCTGTTGCGCTGCCTCTGGTAACTCCTTTACCTTCCTTTTTGTTCTGCACATCTTTTCCAGCTTGGACTTTCCACAAGTTTGATCTGTATGCAGGACATTTCCTTAAGTCTGTGAATTCATGCAATCATCCACAGTTTGTGCATCTGGTTTGCATTCCTTTGCTGCTATTTCACTGCATCAGCCCTGCTCCCTTTCCCATAACTTAACTGAATGCTAGCCATTTGGGTAGTCAGCATTTTCACCTGTCTACTCGTGGCTTCATCTGCTCTGGCAGTGTCAACAACTGCGATATTGTGAGCTTGACTTAACAAATTAGAGTTTTTTGTAATTCAAGGTGTGAAGAGCCCCGAACGAGTTTATCAACCAGCCTTTCATCCATTTCTTTGAATTTACACTTGCTGGCTACATTACTCAATCTTGTTAAGAAATTATCAACAGACTCACCTGGTTCCTGGCTCAGGATCTGAAATTCATATTGGTGGATTTGATGATTTCACTTTGGCTGGAGATGTGTGCCGAATTTCTCAAAAAAAAATTCTGGGTTTTTACTGTCTACCTCACTCATTTCCCAGCTGTCGAAAGGATCCAAATCAGGCTTGTCCAACCTTTTTGCTCAGGGGTCACATTTGCATTTTTTTCAAGGGACCAGCGAGCAAATTTTGGAAAGATAAGGTTTGGCATAACAATAAACTAAATTTTAAAAAAAAGTTGAAGTTTTAAGAAAGGAAACAATTCCTGAGCAAAAGTAAAGCAAGTCATAGCAATAAATTAAGTTAAAAAAGAGTAATTGATAAAAAAAATAACCAGAGTGTGAGAGGGTCAATGTGTGTGTAACCAGCTCGCTACCAGTCTCAGGGTGCTCACTCATTCACCCATCCCCACTGAGTGAGTGAGTGAGTGAGTATGTGCAGGAATGTGGTGGTAAGAGTGAAGAAGAAACCAGAGACTGGGAGTAGGGCAGACACTCACCCACTTTTCCCCCACACACTCTCACTCCTGCGCTTGTGCGCATGCACACACACACACAAACCCTCTCTCTCACCCACACAAACCCTCTCTCTCACACACACACACACAAATCCTCTCTCTCTCACATACACAAACCCTCTCTCTCACACATAAATCCTCTCTCTCACACACACTCTCTCTCCCTCATTCCCACACACACACTCTCTCTCCCCCATTCCTACACACACACTCTCTCTCTCTCTCCCTCATTCCCACACACACACACACACACTCTATCTGCAAATCCCACACACACACTCTCTCTCCCTCACTCCCACACACACATTCTCTCTCCCTCACTCCCACACACACACATACACACTCTTTCTCCCTCACTCTCACACACACACACACACACACACACTCTCTCTCCCTCACTCCCACACACACACTCTCCCTCCCTCACTCCCACACACACACTCTCCCTCCCTCATTCCCACACACATACTCTCCCTCCCTCACTCCCACACACACACTCTCTCTCCCTCACTCCCACACGCGCACAAACCCTCTCTCACACGCGCACAAACCCTCTCACACACGTGCGCACACACAAACTCTCACTCCCACACACACACACAAACCCTCACTCTCACACACACACACTCACTCTCCCTCACTCCCACACACACACACTCACTCTCCCTCACTCCCCCACACACACACTCACTCTCCCTCACTCCCACACACACACACTCACTCTCCCTCACTCCCACACACACACACTCACTCTCCCTCACTCCCACACACACACACTCACTCTCCCTCACTCCCACACACACACACTCACTCTCCCTCACTCCCACACACACACACTCACTCTCCCTCACTCCCACACACACACACTCACTCTCCCTCACTCCCACACACACACACTCACTCTCCCTCACTCCCACACACACACACTCACTCTCCCTCACTCCCACACACACACACTCACTCTCCCTCACTCCCACACACACACACTCACTCTCCCTCACTCCCACACACACACACTCACTCTCCCTCACTCCCACACACACACACTCACTCTCCCTCACTCCCACACACACACACTCACTCTCCCTCACTCCCACACACACACACTCACTCTCCCTCACTCCCACACACACACACTCACTCTCCCTCACTCCCACACACACACACTCACTCTCCCTCACTCCCACACACACACACTCACTCTCCCTCACTCCCACACACACACACTCACTCTCCCTCACTCCCACACACACACACTCACTCTCCCTCACTCCCACACACACACTCACTCTCCCTCACTCCCACACACACACTCACTCTCCCTCACTCCCACACACACACACTCACTCTCCCTCACTCTCACACACACACACTCTCTCTCCCTCACTCTCACACACACACACTCTCTCTCCCTCACTCTCACACACACACACTCTCTCTCCCTCACTCTCACACACACACACTCTCTCTCCCTCACTCTCACACACACACTCTCTCTCCCTCACTCTCACACACACACACTCTCCCTCCCGCACTCTCACACACACACACTCTCCCTCCCGCACTCCCACACACACACTCTCCCTCCCGCACTCCCACACACACACTCTCCCTCCCGCACTCCCACACACACACTCTCTCCCGCACTCCCACACACACACTCTCTCCCGCACTCCCACACACACACTCTCTCCCGCACTCCCACACACACACTCTCTCCCGCACTCCCACACACACACTCTCTCCCGCACTCCCACACACACACTCTCTCCCGCACTCCCACACACACACTCTCTCCCGCACTCCCACACACACTCTCTCCCGCACTCCCACACACACACTCTCCCGCACTCCCACACACACACTCTCTCCCGCACTCCCACACACACACTCTCTCCCGCACTCCCACACACACACTCTCTCCCGCACTCCCACACACACACTCTCTCCCGCACTCCCACACACACACTCTCTCCCGCACTCCCACACACACTCTCTCCCGCACTCCCACACACACTCTCTCCCGCACTCCCACACACACACACTCTCCCGCACTCCCACACACACACACTCTCCCGCACTCCCACACACACACACTCTCCCGCACTCCCACACACACACTCTCTCCCGCACTCCCACACACACACACTCTCTCCCGCACTCCCACACACACACTCTCTCCCGCACTCCCACACACACACTCTCTCCCGCACTCCCACACACACACTCTCTCCCGCACTCCCACACACACACTCTCTCCCGCACTCCCACACACACACTCTCTCCCGCACTCCCACACACACACTCTCTCCTGCACTCCCACACACACACACACTCTCCCCCACTCCCACACACACACTCTCCCCCACTCCCACACACACTCAAACTCTCCCACACACTCATTCATTCACAGAAACTCTCTCACTCCCATATACACAGTCACTCCCACAAACGCGCAAGCACATGAACACACACACTCTCCCTCTCTCTCCCTCACACACTCTCCCTCTCTCTCCCTCACACACTCTCCCTCTCTCTCCCTCACACACTCTCCCTCTCTCTCCCTCACACACTCTCCCTCTCTCTCCCTCACACACTCTCCCTCTCTCTCCCTCACACACTCTCCCTCTCTCTCCCTCACACACTCTCCCTCTCTCTCCCTCACACACTCTCCCTCTCTCTCCCTCACACACTCTCCCTCTCTCTCCCTCACACACTCTCCCTCTCTCTCCCTCACACACTCTCCCTCTCTCTCCCTCACACACTCTCCCACTCTCTCCCTCACACACAAACACACTCTCTCTCACACACAAACACACTCTCTCTCACACACAAACACACTCTCTCTCACACACAAACACACTCTCTCTCACACACAAACACACTCTCTCTCACACACAAACACACTCTCTCTCACACACAAACACACTCTCTCTCACACACAAACACACTCTCTCTCACACACAAACAAACACACTCTCTCTCTCACACACACAAACACACACACACACAGACACACACACACTCACACACACACAAACACACACACACAAACACACACACAAACACACACACACTCACACACACACTCACACACACACTCACACACAAACACACTCTCTCTCACACACACACAGACACACACACACTCACACACACACAAACACACACACACTCACACACACAAACACACACACACTCACACACACACACTCTCTCTCACACACACCCTCTCTTCACTCCCAATCCCATACACGTGCGCGCACACACACATTCACTCCCACTCTCCCCCCCACACACTCTCCGTCTCTCTCTCACTCACACACACACTCTCACTCCCTCTTTCACTCCCAGACACATATACTCTCTCCCACTCACTCTCCCTCTCATTCACACACACAGGCACACTTACTCTTTCACTCTCGCTTACAAGCACACTCACTCTCTCATGTGCGCACACACCCTCGTTCCCACGCGCGCACACACCCTCGTTCCCACGCGCGCACACACCCTCGTTCCCACGCGCGCACACACCCTCGTTCCCACGCGCGCACACACCCTCGTTCCCACGCGCGCACACACTCCCGTTCCCACGCACGCACACACTCTCGTTCCCACGCGCGCACACACTCTCGCTCCCACACGTGCACACACTCTCGCTCCCACGTGCACACACTCTCGCTCCCACTCACTTACTCTCTCATACCCACACACACATACTCACTCCCACACCCTCACAAAGGCACCATCTCCTCCCTGGGCCTGCCTCAACATTTACCGCCCCCCAAAGCGTCGCCCTGGCCGGGCTCAATCACTGCTGTACCTTGGCTCCCGGGGCTCTGGCCCGGCCATACCTTAGCTCCCTGGGCTCCAGCCCGACCACACCTTGGCTCTCTGGGCCCCAGCACACTCACCACCGCCATTGTTCGCTGCTCCTCCAATCAAAAACCGTTTCTCACCCTCATTTGCTGCTGATGGGCTCAGTAGTGCACCTATCAGCAGCAAACACTGGAAAGGAATGGCCAGTGATTGGAGGAGCAGCTCGTTGCAAAATCTTGAATTTCACTCATCTGCATTTTGAACTTACTGGTCTGTCCTACCGGCTTTTGAACAGTGACTCCACGGGCTATATAGAGGGGCTTCGCGGGCTGCACGAGCCTGATCTAAACTTTTCCTGTCCACAAGAGGAGGTACTGGTCCTTTCCACTTCATTAATATCTTTTAGAAAACTACTGAATGTCAATCTGCATTTTTGTTTAAACTTCTCAAATGCTTCTTAATTCATTGGCCTCTTAATTAATCATGGGCTGGAGCCTCGGTAGAGGCCATCACCTTTCTGAATTATTCACTCAGTTTTTCTCTCTCTCTCTGGCAGTAATTCAGGTTGATTTTTCAGCACTGATTTTATTTATAAACACCTGCTGCCAACATTTTATGTCTTGTCATTCCCAGAAGCCCAAAATAATCACTTTAGACACAAATACTGCAGCTTACATCAAGTGCATTTTTCCAGATCTCACCATGTGCTGCAGAGCTATATATTGTTACTTTGGTACACTGACTGTAGTGCGGGCAGTATTGAAGTAGTGATTGGTCCGACACCCTGAATATACATTTATTCATGTGCATGACAAAATAGTTCCTAATTATTTTGGAATACTATAACTCCTCCAGAATGCAAACAATGGAAAAATAATTGAATTGACAAAAACTTCCACTCTTAGGCTGCTAGTCGTGCCCAAAAAAAACCTTTAAAAATTACACCTTGTTGAATGAAGTGCATACTACATCATAATTATTGTTAAGCACCCTCACTGGCCCTTGTTATGATATGGCAGGTGGTATTTGCCAGGCTGACCAAATCCCAAAGGGAAACTTGGCCACGTTATCACAACGATTTTGCAATTTGTATTTATTACGAAAAGGCATGCGCACTGAAGTCAGAACTAAAGAGTCCACTAGCAGCTTTAGAGATTTTAAAGATTAAATTAAAATGTTTATTAACAAAAGAAAAAGAAAAGCTAAACAGACACAAGATTACAGTTGCACAGTTATTTAGTCTTATAACAGTTCCCAAAATTTCTACTTAACTAGACTCCCAACTACACACCCCTTTCAAGCAACCGTCCAAAATAGATTCTTAATCTATAAAACATCCAGCAAGATTACCACAAGCACCCACTTCTATAAGGGAGGTATTTCACAACTTCTTTCTCCCTTTCACTCGACGGTACGACCCCAAAGATTTTTAACACAATCTTGATTACTGGAACAGCAAACTTCTCCAGAGTGACTAGAGGCTGCTTTTCACAGTGCACCTTTCAAGATCTCACACCCACACAGCCCTCATTTTAACCCCCATAAAGCCTTCCATCCTTCTTTAAATATATTTCCTCTTTTTTGATCTATAACTTGCATTGTTTCAACCTATCTTTGGAAGTTACTTTTCCCAAAATATAAAAATCTTTTATGTTGTCATTCGGGCCAGCACTTTTGGGGAAAAGAAACACAATAACTTTGCCTTATTTACCTTGCCAGTTGTGAACATCTTATCGTGTCCCTTTGAAAAGCCAACAACCTCTCCCCTTACCTAAAAATACAAATTCCATTTTACTGAGTACTTTGCATTGGATTTCACAAAAGATGATGTTACAAATGTCACAGTAAAGGAGGAAGATGAAGCTAGAGAAATTGAATAGGAACGGTTAATGAAACAGAGATACTTAAAAGGTTGTCTGTGCTTCAAGCAGAAAAGTCACCTGGATGGAATGCATTCTAGATTGCTGAGGGAAATCAAGGGTGAAAACAGTGAAGATTCTAGGCACAATCCACCTTAGATATGAGAGTGGTTCCAGAGGGGTGTTAGATTGCAAATATCTGTTTCAAAAACTACAGGTCAGTCCACCTAAAGTCAGTGATGGGGAAACTTCTAAAGACAATAATCCAGGACAAAGTTAAAAGTCATTTGGAAAAACAAGAGTTAATAAATGACAGCCAACATTGATTTGTTAAAGATAAATTGTGTCTGACAGATTTGATTGAGTTCTGTGGAGAGACTAGATAACCTTTTTTGCTCTAAGCACAGTGTAAGAAGAGCTTAAAATTGAGACGTCCAAAATTATGAATGGCTCTGATAGAGAAAATAAAGAGAAACTGGGTTCACAGGCAGGAGGACTGGTCACCAGAAGACACAGGTTTAAGATAATTGGCAGAACAGCCAAAGCGAAAATGGGGAGTTTTTTTAAGCAGTGAGTTTAAGGATGATCTGGATTACATTCCCTGAAAGGGTAGTGGAACCTTTCAAATGGGAATTGGATCCATAATAGAAAAGCAAACATTGACAGATAAATTGCACAGCTCTTCCAAAGAGCTAGGACAAGCTTAATGGGCTGAATGCCTCCTTCATTACTGTATGATTCCACGATCCTATCGTGCTAAATCACTAAGGAGCAGCAAATCAAAAAGAAAAATCAAAACTAAACTATACTGTTGAAGCTGTCCAATGCTTTGACCAGACAGCACATATATTACAATCCTTTACCCAAAACACTCGGGCCGATTGCGTTTCGGATTGCAGATAATTTTGGTTTTTGAATACCACATATAGGCCTAGCCCTACTTACATTACAATGGCCAAAGACTGGGCTAGCTAGAGTCTAAAGTAAATAAAATGGTTAGAAAATAAGATATACCACTGAATAATAAATACAGGGTAGGTCAATGAGGTTCGTGTCAGCTCAGGTCACAGACTTCCCGCACTAAAGGTCAACGAGGTTCAAAAAAAGTGTGGTTTTTGGATGTGTTCGGTTTTCGATTTACAGATAAAGGATACTCGACCTGTATAGTATTTAATAAAAACAGAAAATGCTGCAAATAACCAGCAGCTCAGCCAGCATCTAAAGAGTTAGCATTTTAGGTTGATAACTTTGCATCAGCATGTCACAAACATACATTTCTTTCATTTTAGCCTGCGGCTGACAAAGGTTGAATGTGTACCATCTGTGCAGTACCAAATAAAGATTCCTGTCACAGTTCTTGATACAGAGGGATACAGGTGTCCTGGTACATGAAACCCAAAAAGTTAGTATGCAGGTACAGCAACTGATTAAAAGGCAAATGGAATGTGGTTATTTATTGCGAAGGTAATGGAATATAAAAGTAAGTGACTTTTACTGCAGCTGTACAGGGCATTGGTAAGACCACATCTCAGGTACTGTGTACAGTTTTGGTCCCTTTATTTGAAAATATATAATTACATTAGAAATAGTTCAGAGAAGATTCAGTCAACTCATTCATGGCATGAGGGGCTTACTTAATGAAGAAAAATTGAACAGGTTGGTCTTATACCCATTGGAGTTTAGGAGAATGAGAGGTGATTTTATTGAAACATATAAGATCCTGAGGGGATTTGAGAGTAGATACCAGGAGGATGTTTGCACTTGTGGGAGAGACTAGAACCAAGGGATACACAGTTTAAGAATAAAAGGTCTACTGTTTAAGATGGAGATGAGGAGTAATTTTTCCTCTCAAAGGGTTGATAGCATGTGGAATCCTCTTCCCCAAAAAGCAGTGGAGGCACGTAACTGCCAAACAATGTTCACAAACTGTTAGGGGAAGCAAGCTTTAGAAGAATCTCCCTTAGTGTGCATTACGTTATACAATATTGAATGAGTTTTAAATCAACAAATGCCATGGTCTTCTCTACGCTTTTCTTCGATTTGTCAGCTGAGAAAAGCATGTTGAATCCCCACGACCAGCTCAAATTACACCTTGGTTTCTTGAAATATTTCTACCACTTTTTGCGTACTCAGTCAAAAGAGTCTGATATGGCAGAGAACTTTACGTATTTCCAATAAGCAGCAAAATTATATGGTACCACGAGTAATCAACTTTTGTGCTTGTAAAGGCGCACAATGTTGACATCTTTAAAATCATGTGGTACTATTTCTTGTTCCCAGATTTTATGGTCGAGGGTGAAGAGGCACTTCTTAAGCTTGTAGTCCTCATGCTTGCAAATCTCTGCAGCAATATTATATGAACTAGCTGCTTTTCCTCCTGGCATTTTCCTTTGGATTTCAGTCATATTGGTAGACAGCATGTTGATCTCGTACAGGTGGCTACAGTATTTTGAGAGATCAAATTGGGTGCCCAACATTCCAAGGTTCCCCCTTAGTTATCTTCACTTAAGATGGCGACATTGCCACTTTATTCCAGTACATACACAATCCTTTAAGTTCATCACAGAAGCACTTCATGTCCTTTTGATCAGTAGCTGATTGCAGTGGCTCAGCTTTAATCTTCCTCCAGTTTTCTTTCATAATGTGAGGTGTATTTTGAGCTTGCTGTTCAAGTGCCAGTATGCAGCCTTCTACATTAAACAACTATTGTCATCTTCTAAGAGAGGTGAACAACTTTCATAGAGGCTAGAGACAGTCTGATTTCCTCATTGCTGTCATGAAACTATTTAAAAAAAAATTAACAAAGCCAATAAATTGATGATGCTCTCTTGAAGCTTGTCCAGTGTTTTCAATATAATTTATTTGTGATTCAGATATGATGGCTCGATGGTTTACTTAATTCCAGGAGTTTTCACAAAATAGTCAAATTAACACAAGTATCGTGATCTTCAATGCATCGATATTGAGTGGTCTGACAATAATTGGCCAAGCCGGAGTTGCTTTGAATGAATAGTCACTCTCCCAATACAGCCTCACCATACAGTAGTCAGACTAGGAACTAGCACCACACACATAATTTACCCATGCAATGTTACACTAGTACAGAGTAACAGAAAATCAGGAGCCATTGGCCAGAATGCAGGCAGGTCCAGGTGTTCTTGTACTTTTTGGCATGTTGAAATATTGCCTTGATGGCTCTCTGATGTTGCATGTAGGTGGCCAGGAGGAGTTCTACTGGAGTTCTTGCAGTCAATTTCTAGGCATGTAATTATCTTTTCTTATGAGGTGTAATCATTGCTGACCCCAGCAATGAAATCTTCAAGGATTGTTGGTTTGTCATTTCTTGGCATTGATTTGATGATAGTGAGTTCTTTACAGAACTTTCACATTACGGGTGTTGGCCATGGTTGGTGTGTATGCAGTAGTGCTATTGCATGAGTGGGATAAAAAGAACCACTAGCCTGGTGCTGTTTTTTAATATGACTTGCAGCTAACAGGCTAAATCCATGCAAATAACATAACGTATACTGAAAGCGGCATTCAACTTTGGGTTTGCTGATGCAATAAATGGCTTTAGGTAAATCCACAGCCCTATTTTGAATAGGAAAACAGAAGGACATAGGCTCACATTTGTAAAAAGCTAATGTGGGACTGATGGCTAATGATTCTCATTGAACAAGGAATAATTTTGGGAAGGGCATTGGAAGCAAAATCCTTAAATTATTTCAAGATACAGTTAGATGATGTAACATTTCAGGGAAAGGAAAGTTTTTTTCCCCAATAGATGAGTTAAAGTAGACTGAACAGCTTCCCTTGTCTGTATTTAATTTTTGGTCTCATAAATATTTATTCTGCCAAACCAAACTTGCCCATGAGTAGGCATTTACCAAAACTTCCTGGATTAGATACATGAAAGAAAGACAAAACACATGATGTATTCTGCAAATTAAATGCTATAGTAAAAATGAAATATTTTTTTATTTACATCTCATATCAGTCCATAAATAAAAAGGAAAAGGTGACAAACTTGTCACATATTTTAGAATAATATTATGCATTTTTCTATATTGCTTTCACTTAGCTTTGGAAAACATAAAAAGAAATAGTCATAAAGGGAAATAGTCAACTTGCACATGTAGATGCAGAATTACATTAAGGTTGGCCAGTGGCAAAAAATGTCTTATCTCCTCACCAGTCAACCTTTGAAAATTTCGGATAAAATAGGAGCATATGGAGCAGGAAAATTTAATCTTCCACTTGCACTAACAAACTGCCATGTCCAAATGCAGCAGGACCTGGACAATATCCAGGCTTGGGCCGACAAGTGGCAAGTAACATTCGCGTCACACAAGTGCCAGGCAATGACCATCTCCAACAGGGGAGAATCTAACCATTGCCCCTTGACATTCAATGGCATTACCATCACTGCATCCCCCAATATCAACATCCTGGGGGCTTACCATTGACCAGAAACTGAACTAGACTCGCCATATAAATACTGTGGCTACAAGAGCAGGTCAGAGCTGGGAATGTTGCAATGAGTAACTCTCCTCCTGACTCCCCAAAGCCTGTCCACCAACAACAAGGCACAAGTCAGGAATGTGATGGAATACTCCCTACTTGCCAGGATGAGTGCACCTCCCACAACACTCAAGAAGTTTGACACTGTCCAGGACAAAGCAGTCCGCTGAATTGGCACCCTTTCCACAAACATTCACTCCCTCCACCACTGATGCACAGTAGCAGCAGTGTGTACCATCTACTAGATGCACTGCAGGAATTCACCAAGGCTCCTTCAACAGCACCTTCCAAACCCACGACCACTACCAAGGGCAGCAGATAGATGGGAACACCAATGCCTGGAAGTTCCCCTCCAAGTCACTCACCATCCTGACTTGGAAATATATTGCCATTCCTTGTCCACTGTCACTGGGTCAAAATCCTGAAACTCCCTTCCTAATAGCACTATGGGTGTACCGACATTATATTCTCATGGTTAACTAGGGAAAGCTGCCCGCAATCAGCCCCCGACCACGATTTCACACTGGCTGACCAATTAACGGCCAGCTTGTGTGAAGTGCACGCGGATATGATCAGCACTGCCGGGGTGGGGGCGGAAGGACGGTGAGCACTCAGAGAAAGCTCCCTGAAGGCAGAGAGTTGCCTCAGGGAGCTGAAGACTTCAAAAGTATCAAATAAAGATTTTTAAATCCGGAAAAAAATGTCCACACAACACAAGCAGTCACCTGAGCATAGACATTATAAAATTTCTGTACAAAGATTTTTATTTTTTTGTATGAGCTTTGGATGAGGTTTTCTGAAAAATGCAAAGGCTGCCTGGCCGGCAACGCTGGATAGGTAGCGAAAAATCCCAGTGAATTGCACCGTTAATGAACTTATAGCCCTCTTATTTATCAGCAGGCACGCTTCCATGTTTAGTGCACGCCCGCCAATGAAATATCTTGCAAGTGTGCGATGACGTCGGGACACTCGCCCGAACATTTGCTTGCTTGCAAACACTTGCTTTGTAATAATTCTGTGATTTTGAGAGAGAACAAATATACTTTAAACAAAATGTTCAGATAAAGTAACGACACTAAATGTTCTTAACTAAAATTAAGGAATACATCACAGAATGGTTGCAGCACAGGAGGTGGCCATCTGGTCCGTCATGTCTGTACTGGGTCTCCAAAGGAGCAATGCACCTAGTGCCACTCCTCTGCCTTTTCCATACAGCCCTGCACATTCTTCCTTTTCAGATAATAATCTGCTTCCGTCTTGTATACCTTGATTGAACCTGCCTCCAACGCACTATTCAGACATTACATTCCAAATCCTAACCACTCGCTGTGTGAAAAAGGTTTTCCTCAGGTTGCCATTGCTTCTCTTGTCCTCTTTTTACCCTCTTGACCTCGATCCTTCTACCAATGGAAACCAGTTTTTACCTATCTACTCTGTCCAGACTCCTTATGATTTGAATATCTCTATCGAATCTCCTCTCAACCTTCTCTTCTCCAAGAAAAACAGTCCCAACTTCTCCAATCTACTATGTAATGGAAGTTCCTCATCCCTAGGACCATCCTTATGCCTTCATATCCTTCCTGATGTGTAGGGCCCAGAATGGGATGCAATACTCCAGTTGAGGCCTAACCATTGTTCTGTACAAGTTTAACATAACTTCCCTGCTTTTGTACCCTATGCCCCTATTATGCTTTATTACCACGCTCTCAAACTGTCCTGTCACCTTCAATGGTTCGTGCAGATATACGCCCAGGTCCCTCGGCTCCTGCATCCTGTTTAGAATTGTACTCTTTATTTTATAGTGTCTCTCAGCATTCTTGCTACTGAAATGAATCACTTCACACTTCGCTGTACTAAATTTGATCTGCCACATGTCCACCCATTCCACCAGCCAATGTCCTTTTTAAGTTCTAAAGTACCCTCCTCACAGTTCACAATACTTCCAAGTTTTGATAAAAGCAAAATACTGCAGATGCTGGAAATTTGAAACAAAAATGGAAAAACTCAGCAGGTCTAACAGCATCTGTGAAGTTAACATTCAGAGCTAAAGAGAAGTAAAAATGCGATGAAATTTATACTGTTTAAGGAGGGTGGAGCAGGTGAACCTGGATAGAAGGCCAGTGATAGGTGGGGGCAAAGGAGAGATTGACAAAGATGCCATGAACAAAAGGACAAAGGGGTGTTGATGGTAGTGGTACTGGCTAAAGGAGGTGCTGATGGTGACATCAAGGTAAGAAAGCAGAATATGATAATAGCAGGACAAGAGTAAGTGCTCTGGAAAGAAGAACACAAACAAGTGACAGATGATAGGTGGTGGGAACAAAGATCAAAAGTAGGATAAAAGTTGGGGATGAAACAATGAACAAAAGTGAAAATCAATAAAAATAAAAATAAGCGGATAAAAAATAAAAATAAAAAAATAAAAATGAATATTGAAAAAAAGGGTTGAGGATGGAGGAGGGAATTCATGGTCTGAAGTTGATGAGGTCAATGTTAAGTCCGGAAGGCTGTAAAGTGCCTAATTGGAAGATCAGGTGCTGTTTCTCCAGGTTGCACTGGGCTTCACTGGAACATTGCAGCAAGTCAAGGACGGATATGTGGGCATGAGAGCAGGATGGTGTGTTGAAATGACAAGCGACAAAAAGGTCTGGGTCACACTTGTAGACAGACCGAAGGTGTTCCGCAAAGCGGTCACCTAGTCTGCGTTTGGTCTCTTCAATGTAGAGGAGACCACATTGGGAGCAGTGAATGCAGTAGACCAAATTGAAGGAGGTGCAAGTGAAGTGCTGCTTCACCTGAAAGGATTGTTTGGGCCCTTGGACGGTGAGGAGGGAGGAGACGAAGAGGCAGGCGTTGCACCTTCTGTGATTGCATGGGAAGGTGCAGTGGGAGGGGGATGAGGTGTTGAGGTAATGGAGGAGTGGACCAGGGGGGTGGGGGTGAAGGGAAGATGTGTTTGGTGGTGGCAACATGCTGGAGTTGGTAGAAATGGCAGGGGATGATCTTTTGAATGCTGGTGAGGTGAAAATTGAGGACAAGGGGGATCCTATCATGGTTCTGTGAGGGAGAGAAAGGTGTGAGGGCAGAGGTGCAGGAGATGGGTCGGACACGGTTGAGGGCCCTGTCAACCACCATGGGTGGGAAACCTCGGAAGAAGGAAGACATGTCAGAAGCACTGTTTTGGAAATTGGCATCATCAGAACAGATGCGACAGAGGCGAAGGAACTGAGAGAATAGGATGGAGTCCTTACAAGAAGCAGGGTGTGAGAAGCTGTATTTGAGGTAGCTGCAGGAGTTGGTGGGCTTGTAATGAATATTGGTGGACAATCTTATCACCAGAAATTGAGACAGAGAAGTCAAGAAAGGGAAAGGAAGTGTCAGAGATGGACCAAGTGAAGGTGATGGAGGAGTGGAAATTGGAAACAAAATTGATAAATTTTTCCAGGTCCAGACAAGAGGATGAAGTGACACTGAAACAGTCACTGATGTACCAAAAAAAAAGAGCTGCGAGAGGGGGCCTGAGTAGGACTGGAACAAGGAATGTTCCACATAACCCATAAAGAGAGTCATAACTGGGGCCCATGCGGGTACCCATAGCCATACCTTTTATTTGGAGGAAGTGAGACAAGTTTAAGAAGAAATTGTTTATTGAGAGAACAAGTTCAGCCAGATGGAGGAGAGTGGTGGTGGATGGGGATTGTTTGAGCCTCTGTTCAAGGAAGAAGCAGAGAGCCCTCAGACCATCCTGGTGGGGGATCAGGTATAGAGGGATTGGATGCCCATGGTGACGAGGAGGCGGTTAGGGCCAGGGAACTGGAAATTGCTGTTTTGACGTAAGGCATCAGAGTGGGAAGAGACAAGACAAGGGGAGAGAGAATGGAGTCAAGGTAGGAAGATATGAGTTCTGTGGGCCAGGGACAGGCTGACATGATCGGTCTACTGTTTGTGGATTTTGGGGAGGAGGTAGAAGCAGGCTGTCCACGGTTGGGAGACTATGAGGTTGGAAGCTGTGGAGGAAAGATCTCTAGAGGAGATGAAGTCAGTGACAGTCCTGGGAACAATGGCTAGATGTTTGGTGGTGGGGTCATGGTCCAAGGGGAGGTAGGAGGAAGTGTTGGCACTCAGCCCCTGCGAGGTAGAGGTCAGTACGCCAGAAAACAACAGCACCACCCTTGTCAGCAGGTTTGAGAACAAAGTAAAGGTTCGACCTGAGAGAATGGAATGTGGCAAGTTCAGAAGGAGACAGGTTAGATTGGATGAGAGGAGCAGAGAAATTGAGATGGCCGATGTCACGCCGACAGTTCTCAATGAAAAGATCAAGAACAGGTAAGAGGCCAGAGGGAAGGGTACAGGTGGAGGGAGAAATCTGGAGGCAGGTGAAAGGATCCATTGAACAGGGGGAGGACTCCTGCCCAAAGAAGTGAGCACAGAGACAAAGGTGGTGGAAGAAGAGTTCAGCATTGTGCTGAGCCTGGAATTCATTGCAGTGAGGGTGTAAGGGTATGAAACTGAGTGCTTTACTGAGTACTGATCGTTCAGCATCAGAGAGGGGAAGTTTAGAATGTTCTTGCCCCTCCCACAACTCTTTTGCTGGTACATCGATGACTGTATTGGTACCATTTTATGCTCTTGTCTGAGCGTGGAAAAATTAATCAGTTTTGCTTCCAATTTACATTCGTGTCTCACCTTCACATGGTCCAACTCCGACACTCCTCTTCCTTTCCCTGATTTTACTGTCACCATTTTTAGTGACAGACTATCTACCAAATTTCATTATAAGCCCATCGACTCCCATAGCTACCTCAACTACACCTCCTCACACACTTCTTCCTGTAAGGACTCCATTCCATTCTCCCAGTTTCTCAGTCTCTATCTCAACTGTTCTGATGATGCTACCTTCCACAAAGGTGCTCTGACATGCCTTCCTTTTTCCACAGCCAAGGATTCCTGCCATTGTGGTTAACAGAGCCCTAAAACCATGTCTGACCCATTTCCTGCACTTCTTCCCTCACACCTTCCCCTCCCTCCCAGAACCATGATATGGTTCCCCTTGTCCTCACTTTCCATCCCACCAGCCTCAGTATTCAAAGGATCATCCACCACCATTACCACCAGTGCCAGCATGATGCCACCACCAAACACATCTTCCGCTCACCTCCCTTGTCAGCATTCCGAAGGGACCATTCCCTCCGTGACACCCTGTTCAACTCCACTATCACCTCCAACACTTCATCTTCTTCTTACGGCACCTTCACATGGAATCGCAGGGGGTGTAACACCTGCCCCCTTACCTCCTCCTTCCTCACCGTCCAAGGCCCCAAATGTTCATTTCAGGTGAAGCAGCAATTCACTTACACTTTTTTTAAATTTAGTCAACTGTATTTGCTGCTCATAATGTGGTCTCCTCTACATTGGGGAGACTCAACCAGACTGGGTCACAACTTTGCAGAACACCTTCGCTCAGTCTGCAAGCATGACCCCAACCTTCCAGTCGTTTTCCATTCAAATTCATCATCTTGCTCTCATGCTCACATTTCTGTCCTCGGCCTGTTACAATGTTCCGGTGAAGCCCAACGCAAGCTGGAGGATCAACACCTCATCTTTACAGTCTTCTGGACTCAACATTGGGTTCAACAATTTCACACCATGATCTCCGTCCACCATCACCACCCCAGCCCCCCCAAAAAGTGCCAAACTGTATCTTGTATTCAAGTTTTGCTTTCAGACAACGCTGACCCTTTTTCTGCTATTAACACATTCGGCTATTTTGCTTTCGGACAGTGCAGACCTTTATTTCGCTATTAACACCTGCTTTAGTCTTTAATACTATCATTACCATTCTCTTTTGTCTTGTGTTCAATTACATCTTTCTCATTTAATCTCTTCTGACCTCCAACCTAATCCTGACTTTCTATGTTGCTCCACCTGCCTCTCCCCCATTTTTAAATGGCATAAAACCCATCACACTTCTACCTCACTCCAGTTCTGATGAGGAGTTGAAATGTTAACTGTTTCTCTCTCTATAGATCCTGTCAGACCTACTGAGCTTATCCAGCATTTTCTGATCTTTTTACCTTAGTCTCAAATTTGAGGTCTTTGTCCTCAAATATATTTTTCCTCAGTCAGCCAAAGGCTGTGATAGCACATGGGAGGTGAATTTTGTTGTCTATGTCTGCCTTCATTGAGAGGAAGCTTCCCTAAGATTTGGAAAAAGATCCATGTTTTCCAGGATCTTGCCATTGATTTTAATCCACGTGGGGAGGTATTGTGCTGTGGGAGCTGGTTGGAAGAGGGTCTTAGATTTCCGGATATTTAATGAAAGGCCGGTTTTCTCATTTACTTCAGAGAGGGAGTCAAGAATGATCTGGAGCTCAGTTTCTGAATGAGCACAAACACAAGCATCATCTCAATACCTGGGCTTAATGACTGAAGTTGGAGTGATTTTGGTCTTGGATTGAAGGTAGCGTAGGTTGAACAGTTTCCCGTCAGTTCTGTAAAATATCTCCACACCTTTGGGTACTTTGCTGCAGATGATTTGCAATATTGCAGCGAAAAAGATGGAGAAGAGGGTTGGTGCAATGATGCAGCCTTGTTTGACCCCAGTCTTCACTGAGATGGGGACTCTAGTGGTTCCATTGGTGATGATTATGGCTTGCATGTCATCGTGGAAAAAGCAGAGAATGGTGACAAATTTCTGAGGGAAGCCAAATTTGAGGAGGATACTCCTAAGCCTTCACGGTTGACAGAGTCGAAAGCTTTCATGAGGTTGAATAAGCTAAAATACAAGAAAGCCTCTGGACCAGATGGAATCCCTGCTGAAACTCTGAAGCACAGTGGAGATACACTTCTGTCATGGCCACACAACCTCATATCCCTCAACTGGTAAGAGAACTGCTAGGCCAGGGGATCTCAGGGATGTTGTGATCGTGACTATATTCAAGGAGGGAAACAAGTCCGATTACAGTAACTACAAAGGGGGCTCCCTGATGTCTGCCACAGGGAAGATCACTGCAAGGATCGTCCTTAACTGCTTCCTCTTGGTGGACGAAGTGCTCTGTCCAGAGCCAGAGTGAGGTTCGTGCTCATCGAGAGACAGCACAGACATGAGCTTCACTGTGCAGCAAGTCTCAAGAAAATGCAAGAAACAGCACCAACCTTTGTACATGGCCTTTAGACTGGGAATAGAAGATATGCTATTCCTCACTGGGTGAAGATGGTCAACCAGAATGATAAAGGGGTGGAGGGAATATAAAAAGTACCCCTTACAACAAGTATAAAAACATGCATACACTATCAATAGCTCTGACGATTAAGTTTGTCAGTCAGTTGACATTGTGAAATAAGCAATTTGGCTTGCGATTTTGAGAAAACTTATGATGTTAAGGGATTCTAACAAGTTTCAGAAGCTTTAGGTATGACGAGGAATTATGACTCAGAATTTATATAGGGGAACAGTCTGCACATAGCTACATTGGAAGTATTTTGCCACTGGGATTACAGATGTATTCAAAATTATTTATACTAAATTTGTGCAGGGCACATATCTGAGGACTGACATCTTACAATGTCATAAATTTTGTGACAGAATCTGCTGGGATCAGGAGATCTTTTAAAATAACCATCCATTGTTTGCACCAGATGTATTAGGACTTTCTAAAGGAAGTGAGAATTGCAATAGTTGAACTGAAGAATAACATGTATGTCAAGAATTAGAAAGTCATCCGATTTCCAAGTGGAGGTTGGGAACTACAAATCCCCACATGCCCTCCGAGTTTCCACAAGTGTGGATTGGGAACAGCTGCGCATGTGCAGTCCAGCGTTTAGAGTTCTTTGTGCCCGAGACAAGTTCACAGGGCACCTGCGGGGAAAAACGGTGCGAAAAGCCCAAGAGTATGGCATCATAACAAGAGGAGTGCCGGGAGAGAGAGAGGTGCGAGAGAGAGAGAAAGAGAGGTGCGAGAGAGAGAGAGGTGCGAGAGAGAGGTGCAAGAGAGAGAGAGGGGTGCAAGAGAGAGAGGTGCGAGAGAGAGAGGTGCAAGAGAGAGAGAGATGCGAGAGACAGAGAGGTGCGAGACAGAGAGAGAGAGAGAGAGGTGCGAGAGACAGAGAGAGGTGCGAGAGACAGAGAGAGAGGTGCGAGAGACAGAGAGAGAGGTGCGAGAGACAGAGAGAGAGGTGCGAGAGAGAGGTGCGAGAGAGAGAGAGAGGTGCGAGAGTTACGAGAGACAGAGAGAGAGAGGTGCGAGAGACAGAGAGAGAGAGGAGCGAGAGACAGAGAGAGAGAGAGGTGCGAGAGACAGAGAGAGAGAGGTGCGAGAGACAGAGAAAGAGAGGTGCGAGAGACAGAGAGAGAGAGGTGCGAGAGACAGAGAGAGAGAGGTGCGAGAGACAGAGAGAGAGAGGTGCGAGAGACAGAGAGAGAGAGGTGCGAGAGACAGAGAGAGAGAGGTGCGAGAGACAGAGAGAGAGAGGTGCGAGAGACAGAGAGAGAGAGGTGCGAGAGACAGAGAGAGAGAGGTGCGAGAGACAGAGAGGTGCGAGAGACAGAGAGAGGTGCGAAAGAGAGAGGTGCGAGAGACAGAGAGAGAGGTGCGAGAGACAGGTGCGAGAGACAGAGAGAGAGAGAGAGGTGCGAGAGACAAAGAGAGAGGTGCAATTGACACAGAGAGAGAGGTGCGAGAGACAGAGAGAGAGGTGCGAGAGACAGGGAGAGAGAGGTGCGAGAGACAGAGAGAGAGAGAGAGCGCACAGGGAAGAAGCCATTGGGGAGAGAAACTACTGGGGAGAGGAGCAAAGAAAGAGGCTCCAAGCTGTTAAAGTGCTGCGGTTTCCAGGTTCCAAGTAGTGAGGGGTCAGGTGAAGCCCTAGATAGCTGAAAAGGCATTAGAAGGTTGATAACTTTGTGCGAGCCATTGGGGCAAAGATAACCCTGTGGAACAGTGTTGTTCTGCTCGGCGCGGCTAAACAGCTGTGGGTCGGTACTGGAGTGCAGACGCAGGAATCCAGGGGAATGTTATCTCATGAGATGAGATTGAAACCCCAGGAGATGAGCAGTCATTGAGGCAATCCAAGGCAGAGAGACCTTTGGAGGGAATTCAGAGGCTAGATCATCGAAGTTGGAGGCTTGAACTCCCTCGTGAAGGAGACGGAGTTTTGAGATTGTTGAACTCACAGTGCATATTGACATCTGGGTGGGTTGATGAAAAATCTGTGGGATCTTTGTTGGTCACATCTGTCATTTATTGTGCATTGTGGTGTGTTTTGTCACAGTCTGCTTGTTAATTCACATGCACCTCATGTTAATTCTGAATGTTCGAGTGTAAGATAGACATTCTAAGTTGTTTAATTTCTGTCTGTAAAGTTTATTTTGGTTTGCTTAAAACATGGAATCTTGTGGCTTTATTCTCTTAGTATGTACCTGGGATCTCAAACTTTGTCCACTTTAAACAAAATAGTTACTGGTCCCTTTCCAGATAATACCAAACGTTGGGGTCTGGTCCAGGATCGTAACATCCTCCTTATCCCATTCCAAATGTGTTTTATTTAATTCTTTACAAGCGAGGTTGTTATGGCACAGCTGATGGTAAATGCTGAGTTGTTCAAATCTCAGAGGGAAACTTGAGACAACTGCCACAACTATTTTTGCAATTTGTATGTTTCAAGATGTGGGCTTTGAATTCAGTAGCAATAGGACCACTGAGCCTTATAGGTTTTTACAAAACAAGGTTAAACATTTATTAATTAGAGATAAATTTATTAATCAAGCACATACATATGTCTACAAATTACTATTATAACTTCTAAGTCCACAAATTAGTTTGACTCCCAGTTACACCTCTGTTAAGGCAACAGTGAGACACGTAGATTTTAAAAGAACCAGGCAAAGAAACATGACACCCTGAACACTCCAATTCAAAGCGATTTTTCTTAACTTTAGTTCGTTGTTAACAGCAGCTTGAGGTGTAGAAGCTGAAGGCTTTTCATACTTGTTAGATCTTATAATGCCTGCCTTTACACACAGCCTTCTTTCCTTTATACACATTTTCCCCTTTGAATGCAAATTCCCATTCTTTCACTATGCCTTTGGACTTTACCTTCCAGATCATAAAAAATTATCATTGTGCCAATTTTACCAGTAATCTTTGGGAAAAATAAACATACTGGACAGAATTTTATGTTTCTCAGTGGGCGGGCCCGACCCAATTGGCGGCAGGCGCGTAGCCGATCCCTGCTGGAAAAACAGGCCGCGCCACCATTTTGTGTGGGCAGACCAATTAAGGCCCGCCCAGCGCGTTTCAGACTCCCATGTACAGCGGGAAATTCAAATGTACAGCGGGTGTGTACAGGCCGCCAGTTCCATGAGGAACCGGCAGTCTGAAAATAGAAAGGCCAGGCAGCCTCCTTTAGGCTGTTCACCATGGCCAGCGACCAGGCTCCAGAGGAGTTCAGGGCAGAGGAGGAGGAGACGGGCAGGCTGCAGGGTATGCCAATGGGGGGCCAATATGCCCCTCGGTTCTCAGATGCCTGTCTTGCTGCCCTCCTCGAAGAGGTGTCACATTGTCGGGAGGTGTTGTTTCCCAAGGATGGGAGGAGGAAAGCCTCCCACGTAACCAGGCAGGCGTGGCAGGAGGTGGTGGAGGCAGTCAGCTCTTAAGATGCTGTGCGGCGCACAGTAACCCAGTGCCGCAGACGTTTCAATGATTTGTTGCGCTCTGGAAGGGTGAGTACCATGTCGGCCTTGGCCATTTTATGCAGCAGGTAGCCTTAGCCTTTAAGCCCCCCCCCAATCTTAGTGTTGTTACTGCATTGGGAATTTGGTGCACGCTGGGTGGGCAAACAGGTAGTGACCATGCTTACATCAGCCTTGGTGCTTGAGGAGAAGATGGATTCTCCCCGCAGCATATGTTGGTGTTTGTTGCATTTGAGTAGTCTGGGGGCAAGCTGCAGGGGAGGCAGCTAGACACATACTCAGAACTCCAACACATGTCTTATTGATGGTGATGAGATGGTGGAAGGGGAGCCTCAAGGTGTCGTGGCCAACAGCCATCTGTTGGCCTCGGCGCCGCACCTAGTTGTGCCTCCTTGCCATGGGCGCTAAGACCTGTGTGTTATTCAAAGTGATGGACGCCGAATGTGTCTAAGGTGGCTGTTGGGGAAGGGGGTTGGGAGCAGCCGTACTACCTTCTGGTGACTGACCACCAGTAGTGTGGACAGGAGCCGCTGGAAGCCTCAGATGGACCACTGTGGTTGGAGTGCGACATGCGTGTGCAGAGTACTTTAGCGGTCAGCCCCAATAAATGTTCTTCTCTGTTCTGCAGGCAAAAACAGAGCACAATAGCCGGGAGCGTCAGTGGGCTGGTGGTGGGCATGCCATGCTGCAGCATTTAACCACATATGAGGAGCAGGCCATGGAGCTGGGGAGGAAGCAGGCAGCCAGGTCGACAGGTGTCGGTGAGGCTGGGGTGCAGCGGCCAGGTATTTGAGGACCACAGTCCATCCAATCTGTCTCCCCACCATCCAAAGCACTGATGGTTGCTGCAATCATTAATGCAGCAACACTGCTCATTCACAGACTGATACAGTCAGACATGTGGGTCATACACAAAGGTCCCTCGGCTCCTTGAGGATGCGCATCTCTAGTATCTTCCAAGGTCATCTTATCCCATTTGTGACCACTATCCCCAAGGCCTAACATGCCATGGCGTCACTACTGCACAGCCAAAGACTTATTACATCTTAGGAGGGTTTGTACCTGCACCACCCTTTCAGCCAGTGCGTCCCACATTTCTCTGTCCAAAAGGTCCTCAGCACCTCACCTGTCAACCTCATGGCACTCAACTTAAATAAATGCCACCATGTTAGTCATCCCTGTGCCAAGGGGAAATGTTGCCTTTTGTCCACCCGTTCTATATCACTCATAATGGTAGGAAGGTCAATAATGTGGCCTGTCAATCTCCCCTGCTCCACGGCAAATGTCGCAAGTGTATGCAATGTTTCCTCATAACTCCAACTCTCCAGGCCAGCATGCATCCAGGTCAGGAACCTCTGCGCTCTCCCCACTCCAATGCCATCACTCCCATGAAGCGCAGGTCACAGCTGAACGCAGAAGTGTGGCTGTGGCCTCAACAGCGTTTTCTGCACTTGCAACATGACCTCCCTTTTCCTACATTCTATTCCTCGGCTAATAAAGGCAAGTCTGGCTTTGATCTTGTTAAACATCTTACGTTCCTATTCTGCTACCTTAAAGGGTCTGCCCAGCAAGGTCCCTGTAAACGTCGTGACTTTCCACGGTCCTACCATTACTCATGTATTCCCGTACCTTGTTTGTCTTGCCCAAGTGCTTAACCGCACACTTATCCACATAACATTCCATGTGGCATTCCTTAGGCCATTTGACCAGCCTGTCTGCATGCGCGTGTAATGTTTGGGCCTCCTCTTGACTATTTATCACACCACCAATGTTGGTCTCCTTAGGTTCTTGAAGGTTGAGCACATTATGAGCCTGGGGGGGAAAGGGATGAATGGTGTTATTGACTGAACGCTAACTGATGCACTGTCCTTGTTGTTAATTTCACTGCATGGCCGCCAGGAACAAGTCCAGAGACCCCCTCCACACCTGAGGGGCATCACTTGCAACTTGCGTCACATCATTTCAGTGAGCCAGGCACCAGCATAGTAACTACCACATTGGTGGGGATTATTACATCGGCTAGTGTCCCTGGGCACAGTGGAGAGGGCACTCCACAATCGCTGGAGGAGATGGCACGGACAGAGAATGCCGATGGCGCGAGCAGCCGAAGGACTGCAGGGGACCAGGCACATGCTGAGTCAGGCAGTGATGATGTGCCTCTGGAGTTATCAGCCATGCAGCAGCTGCAGGACAAGCGGCAGGGTTGCATGAGGGTGTGCTTCACTTGGTCTCTGTGGTGGAGGAATCCAGGCAGAGTGTCAGTGATGGCATGAACTTCAGGACAGAGCTTTAGGCTTTCTCCATTGAGAGATTGGCGACTCTCATGGAGAGGAGCTTCCAACAGATTGAGAATCATCTGATTGGGTTATGTTCTGACCTGCAAACCCTCACAGTGCTAATCGCCACAGGCAAGTCATTGGCAATGTGGGAGATGTCCTGGACACCAAGTGTCCTAGCTCGATGCCCATCCATCTGCGGTGAGCAGGGAGGTCCAATATGACCTCACGTCGGCACTGCAGCTGCCGTCGTCACTGCGAGCTCCTCTCAGGGAACTCTGGATGAGGGCAGCAGCTCCTCCGCTCCTCTGCCAGTGACCGTTGCATCTGTTGAGGCTGCGACAACTAGGGAGGGGCCAGTTCTGGAACTGGCCCCTCCTCCCAGGCGGGGCCAGCACAGGCTCCACGGGCCAGAGGACAGCTGCCAAGGTCATCGAGGCCAACAGGACAGCAGAGTCAGCAGGCTGTCTCACAAGCCACTCCGAGTGATGGGGCGGCATCAAGGCGTAGCACCCGGAAATGTAAGCATAAGGCACGTTAGGCACTCCACGGGTTTGTCACTGGTGATTTTGTGTTGGCCCTCGATTAGGGAATGTTTCATTATCTGCGTCAGAGCGACGTTTATTGTTTATTTTGATGGCAATAAAGTCCCCATTTCTGACCATGGCTGAGGGTGTTTCCTTTGTGCTGCAGGTTCACAGACATTTCATGAATGTTTCAGTGGACATTGATGTTTCTGTACTAAGCCCTTAGGTGCTACATCTTCCACCTCATCAGCTGCAACTAAGTGCCACATGTGGAAGCGCCAGGCAATGTTGGTCCTGCAGATCTCTGTGTGTGGAGCTAGCTGAAGGTTCATTGGATTAAAGTGTCCCAGATGTCCCTGCCTCCTTGTTATAGTAGCGGGTCGGCATGCTGCCCCTCATCATTGCCCTGTGCTTCCTCACCCTCTGAGCCACTGCTGGATTCATCATGTGAAGCCTCATCCACTGCGTCAAGGTCTTCGTCATCAACTGCATCTCCCCTTTCCAGCGCAAGTTTCTGCAGAGCGCAGCATGCTACCACTATCACAGAGACATGATCTGGAGGGTACTGGAGTGCGCCCCGAGCGGTCCAGGCAACGGAAGCGCATCTTGAGAAGACCGATGGCTCTCTCCACCACAGCCCTTGTGGTGCCGTGGCTCCTGTCGTAGGGCTCCTCAGCTTCTGTTCTTGAATGGCAGAGAGAGGCGTCATGAGCCACATTCTGAGGGGATAGCCCTTGTCACCCACCAGGCAACCATCCAGCCGAGCCGGAGCACTGAACAGCCCCAGCACCTGGGAGTGTCTGAGGATGTAGGCGTCGTGGGAGCTGCCTGGGTACCTTGCACAAACTTGCAGAATTTGCATCCTGTGATCACACACTATCTGCACGTCCATGGAGTGGAAGCCCTTCCAGTTGAAGAAGGCACTGGGTCAGCTGCTGGTGCCTTAATGGCCACATGTGTGCAGTCTGTTGCACCCTGGACATGGGGGAAGCCAGCAATGGCCGCGAAGCCTCTGGCTCGCTGTGTCTGACTTTCCTGGTCGCAGCAGAAGTGGGTGAAGGTCAATGCAAGTTTGAACAGAGCATCTGTAACCTGCTTGACACAAGTGTGGACAGCTGACTGGGGGACACCGCAAAGATCACGCACCGAGCCCTGGAAGGAGACAGATACATAGAGGTGGAGAGCAATTATGACCTTCAGAGCCGCTGGCATGGGGTGTCCACCCACACAGTTAGGGGAGATCTCAGGTCCAATTGTCTGACAGTTATAGTTCACTGTCCCCTTTGACAGTCGGAGCCTCCTTCGGCACTGCACCTCTGTCATATTGAGGTAGCTGCTTCGCTGCTGTATACTCTGACAGCAGGATAGTGGCATCTTCTGCCAGCCCCTTCCACCTTGGACAACCTCTTTGCCCTGCGCCCTTGTGCCTGCGCCTGGCTCCCCCGGAGGCTGATTGTCCGCTCCTTATTCTATCCCTCCCTTCCTCCTCAGAGGAGCTGCCTCCAGTGGAGATGTCAGAACCCATACCCCCAGGCTAAATGGAGGCCTCCAGAAAGCTGAGGCCCGATAAAGATTACTGCCTACAGGCCGGTGAGCTGACGCTTCAAAGTACAGAGAAAGCTGTTGGAACTGTTAACATCACACAGGAAAGTTTAAAACACCTTCTGCAATAAATACTTCAGATAAAACATTAACAACCCCTCTGAGCCCACATATCCCGCCTGTGGATGAGGTTCGTTAAAAAATCATTTACATGCCTGTCCATTGCACCCGTGTGCCGAGCCGAAGACCGCACGGGCGTCTCAAAATCGGCATCGATTGCCGAGTTAAGGGCCTTAACAAGGCCTTTAATTAATGGCAGGCATGCGTCGCACTTCATAATGCGCACGCCCAGCTGAATATCACGATGACGCGCGCTGACATCGGCACGCTCGCTCAATGTCAGTGCGCAACATTTTAAGCGCTGACATGCAGGCTCTGCCACCCGCACGTCATACATAAAATTCTGCCCACTATTTCTGAACTTCACCTGGCTGGGTGACACATTTCATCCCTCCTTCGAAAACAATCAAGTCTGCTTTATTTAAAAATGCAAATGCCCTTTTACACCTCACATTCTAAACTTCCCCCATGTTTACCAACTTAACATTTCAAACCTAACTTATCTTTTGTTACATCAAAGCCTCCAGACCAGCCGCCTTCAATCTAATTAAGTCTCTCACTCTCATGCACAGACAAATATAGACACAGATACCAACATTATTATATCTTCCTGACAGAGGTCAACCACTTCCCTATAGTGGACTATAATCCAATCTCTCTTCATAACTGAAGTTTCTCATCTCTGGAACCATTCTTGTAAATCTCTTCTGCACTCTCTCCAATACATTCACATCTTTCCTATAGTGTGGAGCCCAGAGCTGTACACAATACTCCAGCTGAGGTCTAACTAGTGACTTATATAAGATCAGCATAACCTCCCTGCTCTTCTTCTCTATGCCCCTATTAATAAAGCCCAGGATAGTTTATGCTTTATTAACTGCTCTCTCCACCTGTCCTGCCACCTTCAATGTTCCATCACATATACATCAAGGTCCCTCTGCTCCTGCACCCAATTAAGAATTGTACCCCTTATTTTATATTGTCTTTCCACATTCTTCCTAACAAAATGCACCACATTGCACTTCTCCGTACTGAACTTCACCTGCCACCTGACTGCCCACTCCACCAAATTGTCTATGTCCTTTTGAAGTTCAATACTGTCCATCTCACAGACTACAATATTTCCAAGTTTCATATCATCTGCAAACTTTGAAATTGTCCCCTGCACACCAAGACCTAGATCATTAATATATATCAGGAATAGCAAGGGTCCCAATACCAACTCCTCATGAACTCCACTACAAGCCTTCCTCCAGCCCGAAAAATATCCATTGACCATTACCCTCTGTCTCCTATTACTCAGCCAATTTTGTATCCTCGTTACTACTGTCCCTTTTTATACCATGAGCTATAACTTTTCTCTCAAGTCTGATGTCTGGCACTGCATCAAATGCCTTTTGAAAGTCCATGTACACCGCATCAACAGGATTATCTACATTAACCTTTTCTATTACCTCTTTAAAAAACTCCAACAAGTTAGTTAAGCACGATTTCTCCTTTAGAAATCCATGCTGGGTCTTCATAATCAACCCATATTTTTCCATTGAGTATTAGTTCAATCCCAAATAATTGTTTCAAGAAGCTTCCCCACCACTGAAGTTAAACTGACCGGTCTGTAATTGCTGGGCTTATCCTTACAACCTTTTTTTGCAATTCTCCAGTCCTCTAACACATCCCCTGAGTCCAGGGAAGACTGAAAGATTATGTCCAGTGCCCCTGCAATTTCTGCTCTTACTTCCTTCAATATTCTTGGATGCACCTCATCCAGTCTGGGTGTCTTGTCAACTTTAAGTGCTGAAAGTTTATCCAACACTTCTTCCTTATCAATTTTGAACCCTTCCAGTAACAGTTTCCTCCTCTGTCACTGTGGCCTTGGTAGCATCTGCTTTCTTGGTAAAGGCAGATGCAAAGTATTCACTTAACACCTCAGCCATGCCCCCCTGTCTCCATGTATAAATCCTCTTTTTGGTCTCTAATCGGGCCTACTCTTCCTTTTACCACCCTCTTAACTATTTGTGAGCTGATAGAAGACTTTGGGATTCCCCTTTATGTTGGTTGCCAGACTGCAAACCTACAGCAATGCGGTTGACTCTTAAATGTCCTCTGCAAACCACTCAGTTGTATCAAACTACTATGAAGCCTATAAGGAATATAATCCAACAGACCACCTGGCATCAACCTAGGCCCCAGAAACAACAATAGCAAATGCAGCCCTCCTTACTAACATGTGGGGCCTAGTGCCAAAATTGGGAGAGCTGTCTCACAGGTTAGTCAAGCAATTACCCGACATAATCATACTTGTGGAATCATACTTTACAGATAATGTCGCAGACACCACCATCACCATCCCTGGCACGTCCTGTCCCACCGGCAGGACAGACCCAGCAGAGATGACGGCACAGTAGACTGATGGGGTGAGTAGCATTCGCACCACACAAGTGCCATGCAATGACCGTCTCCAACAAGAGTGAATCTAGCCATCGCCCCATGACATTCAATGACATTGTCATCACTGAATTCCCCACTATCAACATCCTGGGGGTTACCATTCACCAGAAACTGATTTGGACTAGCCATATAAATACTGTGGCTACAAGAGTAGGGCAGAGGTTAGGAACCCTGTGGCGAGTAACCCACCTCCTGAGTTTCCAAAGCCTGTCCAACATCTACAAGGCCCAAGTCAGGAGTGTGAGGGAATACTCTCCACTTGCCTGGATGAGTGCAGCTCCAACAACACTCAACAAACTTGACAATATCCAGGACAAAACAGCCCACTTGAATGGCACCCCATCCATAGACATTGACTCCCTCCACCACCCACACATAGTGGCAGCAGTGTGCACCATCCACAAGAAGCACTGCAGGAAATCACTAAGACTCCTTAGACAGTACCTTCCAAACCCACGACCACTACCATCTAGAAGGATAAGGGCAGCAGACACATGGGAAGACCACCACATGGAAGTTCCCCTCCAACCCATTTACCATCCTGACTTGGAAATATATTGCCATTCCTTCACTGTTGCTGGATCAAAATTCTGGAACTCCCTGCTTAACAGCTCTGTGGGTGTTCCTACATCACATAGACCAAGCATGAACCATGCAGTGGTTCAAGAAGGCAGCTCACCACCACCTTCTCAACAGCAATTAGGCATGGACAATAAATGCTGGCCTAGCCAGCAACGATCACATCTGATGAATGAATGAAAAAAAACATTCACTGTGAGAAAAAGTTTCTCCTTATATCTCCATTGCTTCTTTTACCAATTACCTTAAATGTGTCCTCTCATTCTCTATCCTTCAAAAATATGTTTTATTATTTTTCCTATTAAACTGAATAACTTCAAACTTTGCCACCTTGTATTCCATCTGCCATGTTCTTGCCCACTCATCCAAATTGTCTATATCCCTCTGCAGCCTCTCAAATTCCTCTTCACTGATTACTTTCCTTAATAACTTTGTATTGTTAGCAAACCTGGATACATTGACTCAGCGCTCTCATCTAAGTCATTAATGTAGATTGCAAATAGCTTAGGCCCAAGCACTGACCCTTGCGATACCCCAATTATTACAGTCTGTCAAGCTGAAAATGTCCCATTTATTCCTAGTCAGTTTTCTGCCCATTAACTAATCCTCAATCCATGCGAACATACTACCCAACTTTACAAGTCCTTATTTTGTATAGCAACATCTTCTGTGGCACCTTATAAAATGCTTTTCTGAAAATCCAAATACAGTATAGGGTTCCCCCTTATCCATCTTACTAGTTCATCCTCAAAATCTCTGAACAGATTTGTCAAACATGATTTGTCTTTCATAAATCCATGTTGATTCTGCTTCATGTTATGATTTTCTTAATGCCCTGTTAAAAAACCCCTAATAATAGCTACTACTATTTTGCATCCAATATTTCTTTAACTTTCTCATTTCCGTTAGACCCTTATACCCTATTATTTTCAGAATTTTTTTGGTTTCTTCTACCATGATGACAGATACAAAGTGTTTGTTTAATGTCTCTGCAGTTCCTTATTCTGCATCATAATTTCACCTATCTCTGCCTCTAATGAGCCCACATCTAATTTCTCTAATTTATATACCTATATAGTTGTTTACAATCTGTTACTATGAGCTGGATTTAACACTCCTAAAGGCATTTTAAAGGCAGGGGGAGCACATTAAATCCAGCAGGTGGTCTGCCTGTCACCTACCCACCTACCCCTGCCCCCACAGCAATTAACCAGAGGTCGGGGGTGGGGGTTGGCCGAGGGAGAGATAGTCAGGCAGCCTGCCTGCCAGTGGGCAATTGAGGCTCTTAAGTGGACAATTAATTCCCACTTAATGCCTCATTGACCCGTTGAGATTTACCTGGCAGTGAAAGAGGCCCACACCAAGCACCCTGCAAGGGCTGGTGGCAGGCAGGGGGTGGAGGATCCTTCATTAATAGACCTCCTGGACCCATCGGAGGTCGTCACCAAGGTGTAACCCTCCTCCCAGGTTCCCCTCCCCCTGGTCTTTCAGCCCTGGCCTTCTCATAACCCTTGCTGGTGCCCCCCACTTCCTGCTATCTCATCCTAGCCATACTTACCTCCCTCCATGGATCCAGCAACAATCCTTTGTGAAGGGCATTGTGTATGCCTCCCATTAGCCACGATTGGATAGTATTTCCTGTGGAGTTTTTGTTCCTTAAAGGAACGTACATTTGTTGCTAATTACATATTGATTCTTTAAATGCGAGCCTTTGCTTGTCTACCATCATATCTTTCAATGTTGCTCCCCAATCTACCTTAGTCAACTTGTGCCTCATACCTATGCAGTTTGCTTTTTTTGGATTTAAAATCATAGTTTTGGATTTAATTAAATCATTTTCAAGCTCAATATTACATTCTAAAGTACTATGGTCACCTTTGTTCTCTCAGACATACACTCATTACTAAGCCAACGGCGTCCTTGATACTCTTTTTTTTGAGTAAACCTGTTTCCATCTGTTTCAGATGAAGTTACATTGTTTCATAGTTTGCCATTGTGAGATTTGAACTCTTGATCTTAGGGTTACAAACCCAGTACCATAACCACTTGGCTATTTAGGCCAAGCCCAACGGCGTCCTTGATGGTTCAGTCACATTTGGATGCATTGTTAGTTTCTAAAAGGTTCTGTTGATGGATGTTAAATACCTAGTAGTTTAAGGTTAACAAGTGTTGGGTATTGATTAGTTAATTATACTCAGATGTGTATATAAAGAAGTGTCAGGCAGCACTGGGGCAAATTGTGTTAGAGTGGAGAAGTAAGCTCTGCAATAAATGGTCTCTACAAAAGCATTCTAGTCTTAGTGTCTTCTTCACAACCAGGTTTAGGAATTTTTCTAATGTTGGTAGCAGAGGATGGTTGCCTAAAAGTGAAGATTGGAGACTGAGATTAACTTCCAGACAGAAACTTAGATTTGGAGTTATTTTTGAGAGAAGACTACAATTGGAGACTCTTTGAAGAAAGATGACTAAAACCAGGAATAAGGTGGCAGGATATGATTTTCCACCACTATTTAATGACACTGTACCCTATGATCAATGGAAAAATTAAGTCAAGGCATAGACATGGGTTATGTCTTTAACTCAAAAGAAAGCCTGGGATATTTCCGGCACTTTTGCTTCCTGCCAGGAACAAGATCAGCCACAAAGTGTTTTTGGAACTAGATCCTCAGGAACTGAACAATGACGAAGGTTTGGACACTCTCTCTTAAAATTCATGGATAAAATTTATATTAAAGATAGCTTATTGAATGCATATATGAGGTTTGGTTGGACTTTGATAAATTTATAAAAATGGATGATCCTTCTATATAAGAATACATATTGGAGTTTAACCAACTATATATGAGATTGCAGTGATTCCACTTGGCAATTCGTAAATCAGTACTCACCTTTAAATTATTGGACTGTGCTAAGATATCAAACATGGATTGGCTCTTGGTTTTAACCAGAGTTAGATTAAAAAGAGAAAGAAACACTTTTGGATCAAATGTCTGAAGCCTTAAACATTTTTGGGAAAGCATTCATTTCTGGCTACTTTTATGGCGCAAATGTGTTCTTTAGCAGTGGCGCCAAAGATGGAGGATACAATGCCAACAGCATTTTGAGATTATTTGAATATAGGGCCCAAATGTCTGTAGAAAAGAAGAATTACAAACCAAATATGAGGACAGAGACCCTTTTGGGAGCTATAACAGGTGGTGAGAACCCCAAAAATAACCAAGGGATGATCAACAGGTACGTCACATGCGACTCTAAGTATTATTATGCGTTAAATTGTTCAAAAATGAAAACTTGGTTTTTGAGACACCACATGACACTGAAGGCAAGGAGGACGATACTGACAATCAGAAAGAATCGTATTGGTCACCAGAAATTTCAGTCCGGTAACAAGTATGCTAGTCACAGATTCATTCAATTGCGCAGTTCTAGATAGTGGCTGTATGTCCACTGTGTGTGCAGTGGACTGGCTAAAATGTTACATGTCTCCTAAGTAGAGAAGGCCGCAGTAAAGTGAAAGGATATGACAGTTCTACTTGTTTCAGGTTCAGTGATGGTGATATGTTGAAATCCTTAAAAAGAATAGTAATTCCGTGTAAAATAGCAGGGGTAAATCACTTTATCAGTACTGATGTGCTAGTGAGTGAAATACCTTTACTGTTAAGTAAATCTTCAATGAAAAAAGGCCCATGGAGCATGATAAAGCGATTGTCTTTGGGAGATCTGTAGATTTGCGCTTTACACATTCAAGACATTATTGTATTCCTTTTAAGGCCTTATCATCTCAAGACAGAAAATTAAAAAGGTAATAATGGAAGCTGGGAATAGAGGTTTAAAGGAGAAGCAAATTATTACAAAACTACATTGACAGTTTGCACATCCCTCCGGCCATAGGTTGAATATTCTGTTAAAGGATGTAGGGGTACAGGATGAGGAGTACACTAGACTTGTCGAGAATATTAGTGAAAAATGTAATATATGTAAAAAAAAAAGTACAGGACAACGCCATTGCAAACAGTAGTAAGTCTTCCATTGGCGAGAGACCTTAATGAAACCATAGCGATGGACCTCTATTGGATAAATTGGGGGAAAAAAATTATTTTACATTTTGTAGATGTAGCGACTAGATTTAGTCTGGCAATGTTGCTTTTTTGTCTTTATTATAAATTAATTATTGATTAAAAGAATGGAAGGGGCTGGAAGCACTAGCTAAATTCTTAACCGACACCGGAGGAGAATTTGCCAATGATGAGTTCAGGAATATGTGTGAAAATTTGACTTTTGTGAGTCAACATACAGCAGCAGAAAGTTTTTTTAGCAATGGGATACGTGAGAGAAATCACGCCATGATTAACTAAATGCTCGCAAAAATTTTAGCTGTCCAAACAAATTGTAAATTGACAACTGCTCTATCATGGGCAGTACATGCAAAAAACAAATGCTTCAGATGGTTGGGGACTGTAGCCCCTATCAATTAGCTTATGGCAGGAATCTGAAGATACCTTCAATAATGTGGGACCATCCCCTGGCTTTGGAGGGAACTACCATTAATTCCATTTTTGTAGAACATTTTGAATGCCATGCATGCAGGGAGGGGAGCATTTATTAAAATTGAGATTTCAGAAAAAAATCAGGAGAGCTTTGAGGTATCGAATCAAGCCTTCAGAAATGAATTTTAAGCCCAGGGACATGGCGTATTATAAAAGAGAAGGGCAGAAAGAATGGAGAGGTCAGGAAAACTTACAGGCACTGATGGCAAAATGGTAGTCTTGCAATATGGTAATCAAACCGAGTACATTCCACACTGGCACTGATTACACATTGATGAAGCCTGAACAGATGATAAACTGAAGATGGACCATGCGTTGCATATATGTCAGACCTGTACAAACAATAGATTATGGCAGATAATGGGCTAAAAGAGTAGACCAAGTGATAAAGAAGATCAGTATAGGGCCATTTATCACAAAGGTCAACCACCAAAAGTTGGAACTAGGGTGGCATATATGCCAGAAGGGGCTAGTGAGTGGAGGGAAACCACCATAGTAGGAAAAGCCACAGGGAAATACAAAAACTGGCTGAATATACAAGACGAGGAGCAGAATATCAGATCTATGGATTGGCAGATGGAAGTAAAAATGTGGAAAGCCAGGAACCGTAGTGTAAGTTCAGACACTGGGCCTAATGGTGATTACAGCCCTAGGAAAAGATCAAGAACCCATGAAAGGAAGTTTAGTCGCTGGAGGAACAAGTTGGGTGATAGTAGTAGTCCAGATAGGGACAGGTGATCTAGTAGGGGACATTGTTTAACAAGAACAAGGAGCAAAGAACAGGCGGGGAGTGACACTAGTAGGAGCCCATACAATAGTGCAGCTCTAGTGGCTACCAACAAGTTAGATGATAAATTGGTAAAGGAAGCAGAACAAAGAACTTGACAGTTGGAGAAAGTTTAACGTTTACATTAAGGAAAAGGCAGACAAAGGACAGCCAGCATTGTCCCATGGATGGATATGTACAGAGAAAGCATTCCCCAATGATATGTAAGGTTAGACTTGTAGCTTAGGATTTGAGGAACAATGGGCGACCAGGAGGTTAGAGTAGACTCCCCAACAGCAGGGAAAGTAACTCTGAGGATTTTCCTAGCACTTTAGCGACGTATTCGTGAGAATGTAAATCCATTGAAGTTGAAGCAGCATTTTTGCAAGGGGAACAATTTCAAAGAAATATTCTTAAAGCCTTCAAAAGAAGCTGGATATATAGAGGGGAAATTATAGAAGCTGAACAAGTGTGTTTACGGGCTGAATGATGCAGCCAGCATATGGTATTTTTCAGCAGGTCTGGCAGCATCTGTGGAGAGAAACAGAGTTAATGTTTCAAGTCCATATGACTCTTCTTCAGAGCTAAAAAGCTTCCAGTATTTTGTTTTTATTTCAGGTTTCCAGCATTTACAATATTTTACTTGTATTTCATTATATTTTAGTGGGAAGCAACAATCTATGTTGTTCATTAGCATGGGAATCAAAGAAAATTGAGTAGTTAAAAGCACCTTAGCCATGGAGACTGCTGCGTTGGTAAAAGTGATAGATATGGCTATGTATTTATCGAGTATTTAAAAGGAACTCCTACATAAGGAGCAACCCAGTACAAATGTGCCTACAGAATGCTAAATAGATAACTGCTCACGCTGGGACAATGTCCATTCGACAGAGTGTCATGGAAAAAGAGATTGAGGATTGATCTCGCAAGTATAAAAGAGATGTTGGAAAGGAAGGAAATGTCCAAAACAAAATGGGTCAACGCAGGTCACCAGTTGTCAACTTGTTGCACAAAAACTGCTTTTCCAAAGAAATTGTTGGATATCCTTAAAGAGGGACGTCTTGTGTTATAATGGATTATGAGGACATGTCCTTATTAAACTCTCTTTTTGGGTTTTTAGATGGGGGGTGGAAATATAGAGCATGTTAAAGATTGATTTGTACAATAAAGGTAACATGTATTATCTTTTTTTATGAATAGTCTTTTTTTCTTTTTCAAATCAGTGGAATCTGTTAGTTATTTAAAGGTCTGTTGGTGGATGTTAAATCCCTAGTAGTTTAAGACAATAAGGTTAACAGGTGTTGGGTATTGATTAGTTCATTCTATTCAGCTAGCCATTTCATGAAACGGGCAGTTTCACAAATTGGGTGCAACATATGTAAAGAGTCAGCCAGCACTGGGGGAGATTGTGTTAGAGTGGAGAAGTAAGCTCTCCAATGAACAAAGCATCCTAGTCTCAGTGTCTTCTTCACAACCAGGCTTGGGAATTTCTCTAATATGATGATGGTTATATATCCAAATGGTGAACTGGCCACAGGGTCACAACCCAGCCTCACAACGCTGCTGGATGTCCATACCTCCAGGACAAAGACACTTGCAAGGGAGATATGAAGATGGCAGACACCTACACAAACTACAGGGAGACAGTTGTCGACAGCTGGGACCTCTGCAGGCTGACTTCTCAGAGGAGCAGAGGCAAGGAGAAATGGAAAGTCCAGTTGGCTGAGGAGTGGGCCCAGAGAAAACAGAGGCCTGTGAACCCTGCACCTTCTCAGCACACTACTTTCATCTTCAGAGACTGCCATGCCAGAGTGGGATTCCTGAATCACACTAGGTGATGTTTAAGACCAAGTTGACCACCAAGGCACAAACCATTATCTCGCATGATGGCAGGCTGCCAGTTATTCCCTCAAGGCCCTTTTACTAAAAGGTTATCAAAAAACCCTTTCTCATTGCACAGTACTAGAGCCAAATAGCCTACTCTCTAGTTGTCTCAACATATTGATCAAATAAACTATCTTGTATACGTTCCATTAACTCATCCTCAATATCATTTCTGCAAATTTGGTTTGCCCAATGTAAATGATGATTGCAAACATATGAACAAGGAGCAACAGTAAGCCATGTGGTCCCTCGAGCCTACTCCGCCATTCATAAGACTATAGATGATCTGATAGTAATCTCAAATCTGCATTCTGCCTACCCCCGATAACTTATTGCCCCCTTGCTTATCAAGGCTCTAGCCAACTCTGCTTAAAAATATTCAAACAGTTTGCTTCCACCGCCTTTTCAGGAAGAGAATTCTAAACACTCACGCCCCTCAGAAAAAATTTCACCTCATTTCCATTTTAAATGAGCAACCCCTTATTATTAAACAGTGACCCCCTAGCTCTAATTTCTCCAAGAGGAAACATCCTCTCCACCCTGTTAAGACCCCTTAGGATCTTATGCATTTCAATCAAGTCACCTCTCACTCTTCTAAACTCCTGTGGATACAAGCCTAGCCTGTCCAATCTTTCCTCATACCTGGAATGGGTGAGTTGTCTCACTAGTCTGGTAAACCTTCTCTGAACTTCCTTACATAAGGTGACCAATACTGTACACAGTACTCCCAATGTGGTCTCACCAACGTCCTGTATAACTGAAGCACAACCTCCCTACTTTTGTATTCAATTCCCCTCGTAATAAATGATAACATTCTATTAGCTTTTCTAATTACTTACTGGACCTGCATACTAACCTTTTGCGATTCATACACTAAGAAACCCAAATCTGTCTGCATCTCAGACCTCTGCGATTAAAATTCCACTGTGATTACCCTTATTACATGTGCCTCTAATTTCCTGATTTATGTTCTGCCCGTACACTTAACTACTGTTAAGGGACCTATAAACAACTACCTTCTACATTGTCTACCCTATGCTGTTTCTTAGCTTCATCCAAACCAAATCCAACTTTTCATTTTCTAAACTAAGATTGTTTTTTTTCTCTACTTATCTTTAACCATGCTTTATTACCAGAGTTACTCCTCCTCCTTTTCCATCTTGACTATCTCTTCTAAAAGTTAAAAACCCTGGAATATTTGGTTCCCAACTTTGGTTGCTTTGCAACTACTTCTCTGTAATGGCTATTAGATTAAACCTATTAATTTCTGTCTGCACTATTAATTCATCTAACTTGTTTTGAATTCTTAGCACATTCAGATATAGCACCTTTAGCTTTGACTTTTTCCTAATGTTCTCTGACATCACCTTAGTCATTAATTCCCTATAATCTCTGTTATTCTCGTTGTCTTTTCCTGACCCACTCTGCTTACTTTTAACCAAAATGCTATTTTGTTCTCAAGCCTTGATATTTTGAATTCACCATTTCCTGAATTCTCCCATCCAACCCCTTGCCCACACCCCCCACTTTATTGATTTAAAGCCCTGTCTGCACTCCAGTTGCCTCTGGGCCTCCAGATTTGGGTTGCCCCACTGTAAAACATTCACCAACCGAAACTCAGCACTCTCCACCTGTTTGATTCTCCAGCAATTTGATACAATGGAATGTCAATAAGAGGTGGGGTTGTCCCAGCATAAGAACAGCATCACATCTGTTTAAATTAATTATTAGTCCGACACTTCTTGTTCCTCTTCCTGTGAGGGAATGCCTGTTAGTACTAAGCAATGGAACCTGCATGAAAGTAAGAAACTATAATAGCCTAAAAGTGATTAGATCAAATTTCTGTGACAGCTGAAGTTGAAAATACCATCATAAATTCATTTATTCTTCAGACTAAGCAACAGATGATATAAGTTTAACTAAACAAAAAGAGCACTTCATTATGGTCCAGAGCCACATTGTCATCTCAGGCCACAGAAAAGATTCACACTCATAAATTGCTCAAACTCAGTCAGGGCTCTCTGGAAAGACAAGGAAGGCAGGTGACATAGTTATTCCAAGTCAGTATCAGTACTGTCAACACATTAGTCCAGTAGATCCCTCTTTGCATTAAAGGAGAACCCTCAAAGCAAATGACTGCTTGCCCTCTTTGTCGTAACAAGAAGCAAGGTATTACGAAAAAGCTTGCATGAAGCTGCACTCGTCGAAATTGGTAAATGATAGGAAGGTGCACTTTGAAGAAATTGTTGAGTCTTTTTTCTATTAGTAGCATGTTTGAAAAAACATTAATGACAAAGGGAAATACTCTTATTTGATATAACTACAATTTTGAAGCTACAAAAATCACAACTCATACAGTTAAGAGCTTACAGACTGATAGCTGTAATAACATCTTCAACATGCTATCATCCTAACAGAACAGAGATCTAGAAAACACACCCAAGGCAACACAAATTACTTCACGTACAAAAGGTCTAATAAGAGAAATTAACCAGCCAATTTACTTTGGAGTTTGAATCTGCTGGGAATTAACACATTCAAACGGAATTTATTTACAATGTAGTACCATGGTCCATTATACTTGTCACGTTATTAAACCCCAAAGTAGGTCACTGAAACATAATTGATTTAATAGAATAGCCAGAGGACCCAATATCTGGGTCCTTCAAATGGATCTGCCAGTGATTTGCTCCAAAATTTTACTTTTCATTGTTTAATTACAGTAAGTTCTGGAAATGCTTTATTTGAAAGTAGATGAGCAGTCTGGGAAAGCTGCTCCTCCGGTTGGAAACAAAACTGGAGAACAAGTCAAAGTAGGAATTTTTAAGTATCTTTTAGCAACCAGCACAGAAATCTGGGAATAGGATGACCATGAGCTCAAGGCGTGCTTGAGTGCGGAAATGCTTGCTCAATACAAGCCAGCTTCTGTTTGTACTAAGCTCATTGTTGGAAGAATGCATAAATGAGCATATAAAATTGTATTAATGAATGTGGAGGGAATAAAATGGCCAACTTGATGGCAAGTTGTGCCAGCAGCTGCCACTTACTTTGACAGTTGGGCACACTTTCAGCCTGCAGGCATGATCCAAAACCAAGTCATCAACTGAAGTCTCTGCCTGCAGAAATACATAAGCTGTCTTATTTTTATTACAGCAATTTCTTTGGAAGCAG
The DNA here is from genome assembly GCF_017639515.1 of Carcharodon carcharias. Classification (NCBI taxonomy): domain Eukaryota; kingdom Metazoa; phylum Chordata; class Chondrichthyes; order Lamniformes; family Lamnidae; genus Carcharodon; species Carcharodon carcharias. The sequence continues at coordinate 176,275,420 of NC_054472.1, forward strand.
CAATATATAGCAATATGTCTTCTATCAGCTGAAAAGATGTCAGCATTGTTGAGTGTGTGGAGATGTTAAAACCATCCCCACAGCCTTGGCTGAAAAAGTGAGTACAAAGACCAATAGTCAATGAAAATACAGAAAGAATGGAAACTATATTTTATTTAATATAATTAAATATTAGAATAGGGAAACTATATTAAATAAAATACTCATTAACAACTGTATTGTCACACTAAGAAGTGTAGTCCAGGCACTCTTTTGTTTTGAGCATATTTGAGTCTTTACATTATGTTAAGGCAAGAGATTTAGTGCAGCCATTTAAATGGAGGGAGATGGAATAAGAGAAAGGAGCGGCTTAAATATATATAAATATTTGTATTAGACAGAAGATCTACAATTAAAATGATCTCAGTCCAGTAGCTGCAAGAGAAATGTTGTAAACAAAGGAGACCACTATACATTGTCTTCATCGATCTCACCAAGGCATTCGACCATGTGAGCAGAGGGGTCTATTAAAGCTGCTGGAGAAAATTGGCTGCCTGCCGAAGCTGCTCAATGTGATCTCCTCTTTCCATGACAACATGATGGGTAAGGCTGGCTATGACGATGCAACATTGGAATCCTTTGAGATCCTCAGTGTGGTCAAAACAGGGCTGTGTTCTGGCACTGACGTGCTTTGGCATATTCTTCTCTTTGTTGGTGTTATATGCCTTCATGTCATATTAGAACTGATACACTAGAACTGACGGAAAGTTGTCCAGCCTTGCCTTCCTAAGATCCAAGTTGCGCCAAGCTCTCATCGGACTGTTGCACTAAGTTGATGGTACCGCACTAACATTACAAACTGAGGAACAACTGCAGGGGCAAGTGGACAGACCTGCTCACACCTGTAAAGAGCTCACACCTGTAAAGAGCTTGTTTTGACCAGAAAGACAAATGTCATGATGCAGGCATACTACCATCCATCAGGATTGACAATGTGACACCGGAGGTTGTTGATAGCTTCACATATCTAGGCTCCACAATCACCAGATATCTGTCACTTGATGTTGAAATCAACACACGCATTGCAAAAGTTACAGCTGCTATCACCAAGCTGAGTGAGAGTGTGAAACAACAGCAGCCTGACTGAGAACACCAAGCTGCGAGTCCACCAAGCCTGTGTCCTCAATGCATTCCACTATAACGGTGAAACCTGGCCAACATATGGCAGGAGAAAAGACTGAACAGTTTCCACCTTTGCTGTCTCAGAAGTATCCTTGGCATTTCTTGACAGGGCAAGGTCACCAATTCAGAGGTCCTGGAGTGTGTTAATTCCATCAGCATACAGTCATTGCTAAGCCAACGATGTTTGTGCTGACTTGGCTGCGTTCATTGGATGATGGTCATATACCCAAAGACCTACTGTATGGTGAATTGACCACTGGGTCAAAACCTTGGGCATTCATACCTCCACTACAAGGACATTTGCAAGTGAGATATTAAGGTGACAAATAGCTGAGAGACGGTCGGTGACGGCCATGACTTCTGAAAGCTGACTGTTCAGAAAGGCATTGAAAGGGGTGAACAGAAATGAAAAACTCAGCTGGCCATGAAGAGGGCCCAGAGAAAACAGAGGTTGGCAAATTATGCACCTTCTCAGCCCAAAGTCATCCTTTGCAGAAAATGCAGCAGAGACTGCTATGCCAGAACAGAGCTCCTGAGCCACATCAGGCGATGATTAACAAAGAGTTGATCACTACAGCACAAACCATCTTATGAGATGGAAGGCTCCTATCATGAAGCAGAGCTAAGTAACCTCACAACCAATGGATCAGCTCAAAGCTCTGCAATCCTACCACATCCAGTTAGGACAGTTAAACAACTAACAAGAGGAAGAGGTTCCACAAATATCCCACCTTCAGCCAGAAGTGCCAAGTGGATGATCCATCTTGGCCTCCTCCTGAAGTCTTCAGAATCACAGATACCCACTCAATTCACTCCAGATGATGTCAAGAAACAGCTGAAGGCACTGGATATGGCAACGGTTATGGGCCCTGACAATATCCCATCTGTGATACTGAAGACTTGTGCTCCAGAATTAGCTGCACCCCTGGCTGTTCCAGTACAGCTACAACATTGCCATCTACCCAACAAAATGGAACATTGCCCAGGTATGTGCTGTCCACAAAAAGCAGAACTCATCCAATCCGGCCAAATACCACCCCTGAAAAATTAACAAAGTGATGGAAGGTGTTGCTGACAGTGCTGTCAAGCGGCACTTGCACAGTAATAACCTGTTCACTGTGGCTCAGTTTGGGTTCTACCAGGGCCATTCGGCATCTGACCTCATTACAGCCTTGGTCCAAATATGGACAAAAGACTGAACTCAAGAGGCGAGGTGAGATTCACTGCTCTTGAAATCAAACAGCATTTGACTGAGTGTTGTCACGATGATGTGACTTGTGCATGAGTGCTATCCATCTGTAATTTCATCAGCTGATCAAACATATATTGAACTGTTTAAAAGAGGATTTTGAAAAGCAAGAAAAGACACTGACTTAAGATGGTTGCCACAAGTCAGCTGACCTCTGGTGTTGCAGGTTGGCCAGTTTTCTGGAAAGTTCCAATGTGAAATACAATTCAGACATGCCACTACACCTTCATGGAATTTCACAGCTGCTGATGTCAAGAACTTCTTCAAAAGATTTACTGAAACATGCCCTGGGCCTCACATTTGCACACCTATAAGGCTACCTCTCAAGTGGAGACAGAAAGTTTACTAGGGCAATAGCCACATGGAAAGGAGTAATAAAGCAGTAATCTGCCTATTTCATCAAGATGTTGATATTCAGGAGTTAGTGGCTGGGACATTACAGAATTTAATTATGCAGGCCATGAAACAAAAGCCACAGTCAGTCCAGACACCAGTTAAACCAACACCTTCTGAAATCATTATGTGGAGAGAGGTCATGTGACTGAAGTAACCATTTTTGAAATCCCTTTCATAAAGCACGCAAGTTGCTAAAACAGTAGTCTGGAAAAACCTGTCACTGGGAAGTAATATTCTCCCCTTCCCTTCTCTCTCAAGGCAAGGTCCTATCTCTAGTAAAGTTAAAAATCCAGCACAGAGAGAAATTTTCATCAAAAGGAACCTCGGGTGCAAAAATCATTGAGGTTTTGGAAAATAAATTGTCTCTGGTAACTGTAGTTTTACATGAGGTTCAACTCCACTCCTGGAACTTCAAAGTCACGGTCATAGCACTAGATACTGGCAAAGGACTCAAAAAGTGAACTGTCAAATTTTTACCTTCCAGCACTGAATTTTAATTTGGCTAAGAAAGTAACTACCTACAGTATAACTTGTAAATTTTGCATACCTGTGTGTGGAAAGATCAAGACGTAGGTTTACCTTTTTAAATATTTTCATATCATTATCTGGATTAACACAATAAAAACCAATCGCTCTTTGTTTTAAACGCAAGAAAGCCTGCCAGGCTTGTTTCTTTGCAATCAGCGTGTAAATGGTTAAGCACAGACATTGAGCAAATACCTTCACCATTCTAACTTCACAAAAGAATTTATTATGGTCAGACTTGGAGTGGTACGATAGGGGAGTCAATTTTACCCATCGTCAGGTGGCTGTAACAGTGTGGCATCATGAAGTCAATGGGAATCAGGGGAAAAACTCTCCACTGGTTGGAGTCAAATCTGGAACAAAGGAAGATGGTGGTGGCTGTTGGAGACCCAATCACATCAGTCCCAGCATATGATTGCACAATGTTCAGCACTTTTCACAACTCCTCAGATACTGAAGCAGTCTGTGTCCATGTGTAACAGGACCCGGGCAACATTCAAGTTTGGGCTGAAAAGTGGCAAGTAACATTTGTGTCAAACAAATGCCAGGCAATGACCATCTTCAACAAGAGAATCTAACCATTTTCCCCTTGAGATTCAATGGCATTTCCATCGCTGAATTCTCACACTGTCAACATTCTGGGGGGGGTTATCATTGACCAGGAACTGAACTGGACCAGCTACAGCTGCAGTTACAAGAACAGGTAAGAGACTGGGAATTCTGAGGCGAGTAACTCACCTCCTGACTATGCCACCTCCAAGATACAAGTCTGGATGGAATAGTCTCCACTTGCCTGAATGAGAGCAGCTCCAACAACAATCAAGTAGCTTGACACCATCCAGGACAAAGCAGTCTGCTTGATTTGCACTCCACCCACCTTCAAAATTCACTCCCTCCACCACCTATGCACAGTGGCAGCAATGTGTTCTATACACAAAGTGCATTGCAGCAACTCACCAAAGCTCCTTCAACAGCACCTTTCAAACCCACAACCTGTACCACCTAGAAGAACAAGAGCAGCAGACTCATAGGAACACCACTTGCAAGTTCTCCTCCAAGCCACACACCATCCTGACTTGGAACTATATAACTGTTCCTTCTCTGTTGGATTAAAATTCTGGTCCCCCCTTCCTATCAGCACTGTGGGTGTACCCACAACAGATTGACTGCAGTGGTTCAAGAAGGTGGTTCACTGCCACCTTCTCAAGGGCAAATAGGGATGGGCCTTGCCAGTGATACCCACATCACATTAAAGAATGAAAAAAAGTTTGTAATATTTCAGTTGGATATAATATTGATCATTGTCCAGTGATCAATATTATACATTCTTCTATGGATTGAGAGAATTATCTGCTACAAAGTAAAGATAAATATGATCAGGACTGAATTCAGCAGAGATGGAATTATTGAATACTGTAACAACAGCCATCAGCAGGTCCTTGAATTAATTGCTTTTGCAAGAGAAATTCTCAAGCTATGATAAACTACCAAGACAATGGAGGCAAAACTCCAGTTTTATAGATGTTTATGCTTTAAAAGGTGTAACTTTCAATCTTCCAATCATAACTTAAAATTTGAAAAAAAGGTAATTTTCACTTTCTGACCAGGAAGTACTGTACTGGCTATAGTGCTAGACTGCAAACTTAATTTAAATTAGATCACTCCAACTTGTTTTTTTGCTGCAGCAGCCAGCAATTTCAGTTAAATGTCTCAGAACAAATTATAGTGCACATACGTGTGGGGGAAGGGCAAGTTAAAAAAAGAAATCACAAATACCCATTTAATACCACAATCAGAGTATTCAAACAGTCAATTGCGCCTATTAAGGGGAAAATGAGTACTCAATTTAATCAGCCTTATTTCAACTGAAATGCACAGCACTGCTAGCCAGGGATAAAGAACATCTTCAGTTAAAAACTATTAAAATTTAGGCAACATTTAACAATTATTTGATGAAAGCCTGTTTCTTTTCTCTCTCCCTCCCACTACCCAAAAAGATATTAACTAAAAACACTGCAAACTGAAACAATGAGGAATCAATTCAGAAACATTGCATATGCTGATGGTGTTTGAACTACATGTAGAAATATTTGTTTCAAGTCCATGCAGTCCTGTATAATTAGCCATGCTTCTAATTTCTTCGTTGCCTAGCAAATTCTCTCTCTGCATTTCTTTAGGCATTCAATTCTCCACAAATAATAAATCAAGAACTGAACTACAGAAACACAATACAAAAAGGTACTTTACTTACATATCTTCATACTCTGGTGTTGTGCACTTCTGCAGTTACAGGAGCAGGACACATTGGTATGTGAAATGATAGTGCTGTTCACAATTATTAAGTTATACATTAGTAACAATGAGTAGAAACTGCAGCTATAATAGCTTAGGGATCAACTTTTATCAGCCTGCTGTCAGAAACTGACACAAATGTGCATACTTTACACCATGTTCACAGACAAAACTTCTGCTGTGATGATGCATTGACCTGTTCACTGAGGAGAGCGTTTGCTGTTACGTGGTTGTGGGGGTTGGGTCAAAGTATGAGACAGACAAATGAATGAAAGGGTTCAGACAAATTCTCCACTGAAGGCGAAAGTGGTGGTGACAGTGGCAGTGGAATGGTCTAGCCATGGGGGAAGGGAAAAGATTTCTGATTACTCATTAAGAGCCGCCACAGCCAATCAATGCAGCAATCAAAACAGCTAACCTTAAGCTGACCTGTAGTGTAGATGATCTTCAGCAGATGCGCTAGGCCCCATACACCCAGAGTGGTGAGTCTATAAATAACCAAACCAGTTAAAGCAGCTTCTTCCTTTTTGATAACTGTAGCAGCATATAACAATTGCCAAGGGGACTGACAGGTAACATCTGCTTCATCAGTAATCCAGAAACTCTAATAAAAAGACAAAAAAACAGTAGAACAGAGAGGGGCTTTTTCTGCCTCGTCTGTACTAATGAAAAACTATAGAAGCAATTTCTGAAATTTTAACATGTTTAGCTAATTCAGGTGAATAAGAATTCAAATAATAGTTTTAGGAATGTAAAATGAAAACAATCAATTTGTAGTGAGATCTGAATGGCATAAAAAAAAGTCTTCATTAGGCTTTTATTGATGAAAATCCGAGAGGAAATGCTTGCTTTAGTACAAGCAGGCCAAAAAAAATGAAAACAGTTTCCTCCAGAGGGAAAAATAAGCAAAACCAATCAGACAGTTCACAGCCTTAGAAAGTGGTAATAAAAATGGTAATAAATGTGAAATACATCTTGCAGATACTGTCTCCTAAATTTTTTCTAAAGATTGTCTGTCTACATATTCTGTCAAAAAATATGCATTTTATTTCCCTCCCTGCAGACTATAAAAAAATTGGAAATCAAATTTCTTGTTGGCTTTTGTCATGTTTATTACCACAGTCAGAACTTTTTAGCTGTACACATTGCATAGACTCGAGGGTGGAATTCCTCAACGAGAAATTGGAGAAAACCCGATTCACTCTAATTAATGGCATATTCGAAAGCTGTGCATATCCATCATTTTGTCAGAAGGTTAATTACAGAGAAAAAAACAGGAGTCTCCCATTTTTTGGGAGAGGAACGCATCCCTAAGATGCTCTGACCATTGTATTATTGCATAGCTGTTCTTCATGAAAACCTTCTAGGACTACAGTTAAGTTTCTGTCTGAGCTGTGATTATAAATTTATGACTCACTCCATTTGTTTGGCTTAGTTAAAAAGATAAGATTTTAATGTAAAAAGATGAAATACATTTATTTGGCTAATACTGATTGCTGTAACAATCTTCAAGTTATTCTGACAATGTGTTCAGTTTTTGTACATCAATACATTAAGCAGGGTTCCTTTTAGGGATTACAGGATGTATTCTCATTGGTTGGTAAGAGTTACCTAGTTGTGCATTATATAGATGTTTTCTTGCAGTATTAATCAGCATCTCTGACAAATCAGGAATAACTTCATGATCATAAAGAGTTGACATAAAGATGACAATACTTTTCCGATTACTTAGTGAATACTTAAATTTAGCAAATTCTCTGTAAAGGTGTGCCTTTAAAGTTAATGTTTCTTTGGGAATTTTAGATCAATTTTCTGTTGTTGGATTCCAGGAATCAGGCACCTTAATGTTTAAACTCTGCAGCATTGTCCATGCTTGCCAGGCAGACACAAGTTCTCCAATACTCCCCTCATTAGACTCGAGCTCTATCCCACAAACTACAACTCATCTAAAACCCTACAGGCCACAACCTGTTCTGTGCTGACCTACTTAACCATCATGCGATCCTCACTGCTTTCCATTAACTCTACTTCTTCCAATGTATTGTATTCAAAACACTTGTCTTTTGTTCACACATCCATTAACTGGCACACCCCATTTTATCCCTATAGTCACCTGCAGTCCCAAGCCAGTCTGTGCCTTCTGATCTTATGATGCTGACCATCTTTTGCATCACCTCCCTGGGTGGATGAAGCCAAATTAAATGAAGTGTTCAAAATGTTTTAAAGATTTGAGAAAATAAATAATAAAAAAAATATTTCTGGTTAGTGAACTGGTGGTCAGTCGCAAAAGGGTGTAAATTTAGGGTTGGTACAAGAAGCAAAAATGAGGATGGTGAGAAGAAATGTTTTAATGTTGTGGATTATTAGAATATTTTACCCCAACCAGAATTAATTACTGCATAGCCTTTGAAAACAATAATAATTTTAATACTAAAAAGGTACCAGAAAACAGTGGATTTATGATGTAGAGCTCCAATGTGGAAAGAATTTTCACCATCAGTGTCGAGGAAAGTGTAGGTATGGGACAGGGTGTTACATCTCCACCTGTGATTAGACCCAACAACACATCACTGGGAGCAGTCAGAAAATTCTGCTATCTTGGATCTATGTTGACAGGCAACCTGTTTCTTGATGAAGAGCTCAGAACACATTGAAAATGCAGCTACTGACTTAAGCCAACTAACAAAATACCAAGATACTTTTCTACAAAGCCTGTATCCTCAACATTTGCTGTCTGGAAATGAAACACGGACAATTTATATCTACCAAGAAAAAAGGCTCAAAAACTTTCATCTCTGCTGTCTATGATGCATTGTTGGCATCACATGGGAAGACAAAGTCACCAATTAAGCAGTTATTTCTAGGGAAAACATGTCAAGCATGCTAGCACTAATCAAGAAAGAAGGCTTTGCTGGCCTGGGCATGTACATAGGATAGAACATGGCCGCATCGCCAAGGATATGCCATACTTGGAGGTAGTTCCTGCCAAGAGACCACTGGGCACCCAAAGTTCTGAGTCAAAAAGAGACATGAAAGCCCTCAACATCAATCACAACAAGTGGAAAACTCTAGCTGAAAATCGAAGGAAATGGCAACACCAGCTGTGGGCAGGAATTCACCACCACAACATGTGGGATGGGATTTTCCGGTCCCATCGCGGGCGGGACACACTGCAGGTGAGGCGGCACCCCAGCCAGAAGTCCATTGACTTGCAGCGGGATTGGAAGATCCTGGCGGCAGTCAGGTCTGGAAAATCCCGCCCATGGTTTCAAAAGCTCCAAAACAAACACCAGCCTCACAAACAGGTATCAACAGGGTGAAACATTCAGCGTGGAGAAAGCTTCAGCCAGAAAGTGAACAGGCTTTCCACATCGTGAATGTCACATGATGTGTGGATGAAATCAAACAACTGAAGGTTTTTGCTGCCATCAACATCAGATGCCTGAAAAAAAGGAACAAACACAGGCTCACGGCCAAAGTCGACATGGGGGCAAACACAAACATCTTAGAAGTCAGAATCCTGAAAGATACATATCTGGACCGTTGGGAGTCAATGATACAACCTATGACAACATACAATGGGTCACCAATTCATTGCATTGGTAGATTGACATTGAAATACAGCTACGACAGGTCTGCATGAAAACCAGAAATATTCTACCTGGTGGACACATGCAGACCAGCAGCACCAGGGTTACTCGTGTGCATGGAACTAACATTATGACCTTAAACGAGATCATCAATGCACCAATCGTGGCAGAAGAGGCCAAAAATAATTGCAGTGAGACAGTCCATGATGTACAACAGATAAACCCAGACAGATTTGATGCTATAGGAAATTTCAGAGGTGATGCTGTATACAGCTCAGAAGAAATGCAATCCTGTCTATTGACATTCCTAGAAAGTGCAGTCTGCACATACGGGAGAAGCTCAGCATGAGTTGAATGACATGGAGCCTAATAGCATCTCCCATCATGTGCATCAGCACACTGACTGGTGCAGCTCCATTACATGCATACAGAAAAGAGGACGACACAATCCAGTATGCTTGGACCCAAGACATCTAAATCTCACTCTAAAGAGATAACAGTGAACAAAAAGCAATATAGTTCCAAGTCAGGATGGTGTGTGGCTTAGAGAGAAACTTGCAGGTGTTCCCTAGCATCTGCTGCCCTTGTCCTTCAAGGTGGTAGAAGTCACGGATTTGGAAGGTACAGTCAAAGGAGCCTTGGTGAGTTGCTGCAGTGCTTCTTGTGGATGGTACACACTGCTGCTACTATGTGTTGGTGGTGGAGGGAGTGAATGTTAAGGTGGTGGATGAGGTGCAATCAATGAGCTGTTATATCCTAGATGGTGTCAAGCTTCTTGAGTGTTGTTGGGGCTGCACTCATCCAGGTAAGTGGAGAGTATTCCATCCATCACACACCTAACTTAAGCCTTGTAGATAATGGACAAGCTTTGGGGAATCAGGAAATGAGTTACTTGCTGCAGAATTCCCAGCCTCTGAACTGCTCTTGTACCAGAACATTTATATGACAGGTCCAATAACATATATATTATAAATACAAAAAATTTAACCTATTTATACTTTATCAGTCCTGTGTGTATGATTGGCAAATTTGCATAAAAGAGCCAGAAATACATCAAAGTCCCAACTCCCTTCCTTGGAGCATGTTGATCACTCGCCCAACATCCTGCCTACATTAAAACTGGAAGTTGGCAGATTGAAGTAAGTATTTTAATTCTTTAATCTCCCATTAATCCCTATCTTTTTGTTGCTTTCCATCTGAAGATAAATACTGCCCCCTCTCCCTGCCCAAGGTTTCTGCTTTATTACTGGAGGAAATATCCATTATTTCCAAAATATAATGTGAAATAGTATGAACTAAACATTATTCACAGGAAATATCTTGAATTTTTCACCAGAATACAAACTATAGTAAATATCTTTGGACTTTCCACATAATAGAGACATTTTGCATTAGTTTTTCATAATATAATTTTTTTTTTTTGCTTGCTACTGTAAAATTCAAGGAACCCAGTCATTCTTTTACCAAGTGTGTAAAAGCTTTACAGAAAGCTAAACTATTTTCAGACAGTCCATCCAAGGCTAGCAGCAGTCATGATGTCTGGAATAGCTCTCAACTAGCAGAACAATGGCATCAGTTCAAGTCCATCATAAATTCTCAGCATTAGTTACTTATGCTTCATTATTTGAAGAGAAGAAAAAAATGCTTAGGTAGGCAACTATTATAGCCAAGTTGTACATTCAAATACAATGCTGATAGTGGATCCTACTCCATTTTCTTCAAGCATAATTGTACAAAGTTGCAAGCTACAAAGTAAAATAAAAACATCCTCTTACTGAAAGGTCACATTGCTTATAATGCAGGCAATAAGCCCAATGGTCCCCTTGCCATTACAGCACTTGAGACAACACTGACATTCCCTATGCCCAGGAACACTCATTTAACTGAGTTAGTACAGCTGCACAGACTAAACAGAGCAGAAATTTCCAGACATGCATCTCAACTGAACCTAAACTGTCTGCTTGAAATGGTAATTTTACTTTGTGCTATATCTGTTGATTCAACATTACAATTAAGTTGAGCAAACAAAAGGAAGTGATTCAGAAATACAGACCAGTTGAGGGAAGTCGTGCATACAGTTGTTGCTTAATACACATAAAAGCTATTTTATCATACCAAAAAAGGAAATACCACTAAGTATCTATTGCATATTAAATCTGTTTCATGGGATACACTCCAACAATACCTTTTATGCAAAGCTTGCTACCATGTGTAAAATCATTATAGTGTTTGTTAACCCTTTAATTGATGCCATGATATGAATCTTCACACCCTGTGACACATGCAGGAAGGTCTGATTAACAATCCATTAGACTCACTGAATAAATGTAGTCAAATTCACCTGCTGGATTCTTCTCCTGGTACATCCTATTTATGCCTCTCATACATTTGATTTTCCATTCCCTGACCTTCCTCACCTAGTCACCTACATACTGGGCCACCTGTACACTCCAGGTACTCCTCTTTCTGCCTTCAGGCTCCTTCCAATTTGTGTATCTTTGCACTCTACCATATCCATTTTAATCCTTTTGTTCAGCTATTTCCCTGCCACACACGCTGGCTGAGGTTACCATACTGAAAACATTTCCTCTTTTGACCCTTTACGATATTCTTTTTCTCTTAAATGGGTTGTGGAAGTCGCTGGCAAGGCCAGCATTTGTTGCCCGACCCTAATTGCCCTTTAGAGCAGTTAAGAGCCAATGGGCTTTGTTGTGGGTCTGGAACCCACATGTAGACCAGACCGAGTAAGGATGGCAGATTTCATTCCCAAATTGACATTAGTGAACCAGATGGGTTTTTATGACAATCAATGATGGTTTCATGGTCACTATTACTGAGACTAACTTTCAATTTGAGATTTATTAATTAATTGAATTCCACCAACAGGAATGTGGTGGACTTTGAGCCCTAGAGCATTAGCCTGGGCCTCTGAATTATTAGCCCAGCAACATTACCACTATGCCACTGTCTCCCCACATAAGGGGGAAACCAGTGGATGTGGTATATTTGGATTTTAGAAGGCATTCAAAAGCACACGAGGCTGTTATACAAGATTAGAGCGCAGAATAGGAGATAATATATTAGCATGGATTGCAAATTGGTTAATAGACAGAAAACTGAAAGTAAGAATAAACTAGATGACAAGATGTTACCAGTAGAGTGCTGCAGGGATCATTCCAATCTATATCAATGACTCAGATGAGGGACCAAGTATAAGATATCCAAGTTTGCTGAATGCACAGCTAGGTGGGAAAGTAAATGGTTATGAGGACATAAAGAAGCTGCAAAGGATATAGATTGGTTAAGTGATTGAGCAAGGATGTGGCAGATTAAATAAAAATGTGGAAATATGAAATTATCCACTTTGGTAGAAAGAATTTAAAAGCAGAGTAAATTTGTTAAAAGGTTAGAGACTAGTGAAGTTAGCATTCAAAAGGGATTTAAAGGTCCTTGTACATGAATCAATGAGGTTCAATCAAGAGTGCAGGAGAGCATGCCAGGAACAGCACCAGGCATACTCAAAGATGCCAATTTGGTGAAGCTACAACACAATGCTGGACAATTAAACAACTAACAGGAGGTGGTGGCTCCACAAACATACTCATTCTCAATGATGGGGAGCCCAGCACATCAGTGCAAAAGACAAAGCATTTGCAACCATCTTCAGCAGAAGTGCCAAGTGGACGATCCATCCCGGCATCCTCCTGAGGTCCCCAGCATCACTGATATCAGTCTTCAGCCAATTCACCCCATGTGATATCAAGAAATTTATTAGGGATGGGCAATAAATGCTGGCTTTGTCAGTCATGTCCACATCCAAATGCAAAGAATAAGTCAAAAATGAGATGGCTAAAGGCACAGGTTACAACCAAGGTTGTGGCCTCTGACAACATCCCAGCAGTAGTACTGAAGACTTGTGCTCCAGAACTAGCAGTATCCCTAGAAGTGGCGCAGAAGCTTGTGTGCTCCAATGATCCCTTGAGTGATGCAGTCCAGAGTTCCTTGCTCCTGATACAGCAACCTACGGCAGCAAGATCACAGGGGGATGGCAGCCAAGTGCAGTCCAAAGAGTCCTCAACATCAGAACAGTTGAAGGAAGACTGTACATCACATCAGCAACAAAGTCAGAAGATGTCTACAGCAACATGGTGGTCTCAACATCGTGGTTTGTCAAGTCACCAAAGTCTGACCATCAACCCATCAAGGTCATGTGGATAACGTCAGAGACTGAAGGGCCTACATTAAACAAAGTTAGCACAAAGTTAAACCAAGGGTCCATTTGCCAAGTCCTGTAGCAATGGGAATTGGCAATGTAGACAGGGCTTTGAACTTGGGAGTCCCGAGACAAGGATCTGCACCCAAGCGACAGATGCATGAAGGTCTTCAGATCCTTGTGTTAGGACAGATGTGTGTTTGGGCAGTAGCATCTATGACTGAATAGTCCTCTTTAGGATACTCTGCTCACCCCAAATGGAGATGGGTCTAGAAAAGTTGCCCTAAAAATAGGTTGCCCACTTTTTCCAGGCTGGGGAACCACACCTTGCAGGATCACTGTCTTTTTGGTCAAAGAAAGAAAACTTTAAATTTTGCAACTTGGGAACTGTGAGGGACTAAGACGTCACACTGTAATTTTTTTATATAATGTGTATGGGTATGCTCATTGCTATTTCTAAAATTTTAAAACTGAATGAAGGCCTTTTAAAATGGCTGAAAGTTTGTGACCGCTGACCAAAAGAAGCTACTTGGCAGTTTCAGGAAAACCCGCACCTCGTTATCTCTGAGGAGCCACCAACAACCCCTTGTGGACGGTATAGTCCAACTTCAAAGACAGCTATACAAAGGCCATCCACATTTAATGACCCAGGCTGGCCAGAAGGGGATGGATTGCCCCACAACCTTTATTTAAAATCTTAATGGCTGAGACATTTAACAACCTTTGGAACCCAGATGATGGATACATGTCCTTTGTAAAAAAAAAAGACCCAGTGGAAATGTGGGAGTCATGTGACATGGGCCTCTGGCTTGTGGAACAAATAATATTGCCTTGCTGAACTGCATAGCTCAGTCTGCTGTTTACCATCTAACTTGCAGCCTCACAGACAAGGAGTTCTGCCTAGGTGGAATACCTGGTCCCCATCTACACTGCTTTTGCTGGAAATTCGGTACCATCACCTTCAAGACTGATTCATCTCTATATGCGTATCTCATTGTACGAAGTCAACACCACCAGAAACAAATTATCCAGCATTGGTTTTCAGCTCACCAACCTCAGTAAAGGAAAATCTCATTGGACTTTGATTCTGGACTCTGGAACCCATGTGAAACAGTTTTACTTTTCTCTGTGGTCTCTGTACTATAAATCTTTCTGTTCTCTATTCCTCTTTTTACTATCTGAATGCAGGAGGGTTGTGGGGCTTGGGTTTGGAAGGTGCTGTCTAAGGAGTCTTGGTGAGTTCCTGCAGTGCATCTTGTAGATGTTACACACTGTTGCCACTGTGTGTGGTGGTGGAGGGAGTGAATGTTTGTGGGGTGCCAATCAAGTGGGATGCTGTGTCCTTGATGGTATCAAGCTTCTTGAATGTTGTTGGAACTGTACTTATCCAGGCAAGTGGAGATTATTCCATCATACTCTTAACTTGTACCTTGTAGATGATGAGCAGGCTTTGGGGAGTCAGGAATTGAGTTACTCTCCGCAGGATTCCTAGCCTCTGACCTGCTCTTGTAGCCACAGTATTTATATGGCCAGTCCAGTTCAGTTTCTGGTCAGTGGTAACCCCCAGATTTTTGACAGTAGGGGATTCAGCGATAATAAAGCCATTGAATGTCAAGGGGCAATGGTTAGATCCTCTCTTGTTGGGGACAGTCATTGCTTGTGTGCAAATAAACTAACCCTTTGTGTTCATCTTATCTGAGTTTGCTATGGGTTATTAATAGAAAATTGGATCACACTAAAGGGGCTGGGAAATACACCACCACTTACAAAAAGAGAAGCAAATCAAAACACATTTCTTTTTACAGAAGGGTGGTGAGGGGGGAAATTAGTGCTGTTTCAATTAACCCCCCCTCCCCGATCTGTAACAGAAATTGGGAGCTCAAATCCGGGATCACCCATTAGGATCTGACCAGCATCCAAGTAAGACAAGCCAAATCTGATATAAAAGGGCCAATTGGAAACCAAAAGGAAAATATTAGCGGCTGGAACAAATTTAAAAACACAAGGAACTTAATCACAGCAAATTCCTTTTCCCTAACACTAAGAAAATGGCATCTTTTGATGCCCAGATGTGGGTCAAGCAAGGAGATCTGAATGTTGAAACATTAGCATCCCTCAGCAAAGAGCAACTGAAAGCTGTACAGGGAAGTACAGTTAAAGTTACCCAGTAAAGTGAAGAGAAGTGAACTGATCCAGTTGTTGGTAGAACATTTGGATCTCTCAAATCCGATAAAACAGTTAGATGCTGAACTCAACCATGACTCTGAATCCCCTCCTCTAGCCAAATTTATGCTGGAAAAGCTAAGAATACAGCTAGAATTTAAGGAGAGGGAAAAGAGAAAGAGAGAGAAGACACAAGGGAACAGGAAAGACAGAAAGAATTCCAGCTCCGAAACTTGGAAATGGACCTTGCAGCTCAATGTGAGAGAGAGAGACCAGACAGCTGGAAGCTGTAAAGGAAATCTCTCTCTACGCAGTAGCACCCCCATCTCCCTAACCCACAACCATTCTCTGAGGCCCTCAAGTACGCTAGATTCATTCCCAAGTTCAAAGAAAGTGATGGGAAGTCATTTTTTGTCACTTGAGAAAGTAGCAGTAGCAGCTAAAATGGCCATCAGATATCAGGACGTTTTTAATTCAAGGGCAGTTATCAGGGAGAGCCCAAAGGTCAGCTCCATGCTGACTCCTGATGTGTCCATGAATTATGAGCAGACCAAGGCTGCCATCCTAAGTGCCTACATGTTACTGCCTACACGTTAGTCCCGGAGGTATATTTCCAGCAATTCCAGAACACTCGCAAAAAACACACACAAACCTACCTTGAGTTCAAATGGCTGAAGTAAATTGTGTTTGATCGATGGGTAAGGTCCCTAAAGACCCCACACACCAACAAGGGATTGTGGAAGTTGACATTGTTAGGGGAATTTTAAAACTGCTTACCCTTTAGCTTGAGGATGCAGTTGCAGGAGCAGAGAATCCTCACAGTCTGGGATACAGCACTCACAACGGACAGCTACGATCTCACTCATAGGCCTGGAAACTCAGGCAAACCCTTTCCAAACTATTCCCATGAACATTGGAAAGATAAGCAGAGAAAGTTAGATAAGAAAGGCCCTCACCCCAGAAAAGAAAACACAACAAAGGGTACGAGAATCCCTCCTGTAACCCAAAAGAACCACTCCCGTGTGTTCCCATTGTAATAAAATAAATAGGCTATTCCAGGCCTGAGTTCTGGAAATTGTGAAGAAAGCCTGTAGATCTAATAGGGCTCCATACACCCCTATGGGTAGCACGGCAGAACAGGCAGAGACTCTCGCTACAGAAACTTACCCTTTAGAGGGCATGGCACTATGCGTGTCTGAGCCATTCCGAGCCAGACAAACTCCCAGAGAACAGTGTCCCCATACCCATGCCAGAACATGAGCAAGTCCATTGTACTGCTCTGGGACACAAAAGCCATTCAGTCCTTAATGTTGGAGGGAAATCTAAACCTACCCCCACTCCCCCCCATCCTTGAGTCCTCCCAGAAGGCCAAAGCTCTGGTCAGTGGAGCGAGAGCAGGATCTGTGTTCGCACCCCTCCATAGGGTCCACCTAGAGTATGATCTTGTTTCAGGCCCTGTCACGGTTGGAATTGTCCTTGAACTGCCAGTCGCAGAAATTGATTTGGGGGCAGCAAAGTGTTAGCCAGCAAAAGAAGAGGCCAACGTCAGCCAGCAGAAATCTGCAGGGGTGCAGAAGGCTGGGGAATGTTTAGAGGCCCAAAAGGGTGAAATAAAACCCATAACCACTGAGTGAGAGCGGCTTGAATGTAACACAGTCAAAGCCAGGCAAGTAAAGTTAAAAGGGGTACAGGAAGGGTTGATAGAATTTAAAATAGGCTCACAGAGTATCCCAGAATTAAACAAGAACCAGGTAAGTCCCTATACAGGGAAAGAGATAATGAGGCAGATGCCCCACCTAGTCGAAGAGACTGAAGGAAGGCAAGTTATTAAACCAGGAAAGACTAAGGTTAAGGAATTGCCTTAAGTATGGCTGGCAGAAAATTTATTTCCAAATTTAAATAGGGACAAAGGGAACCCCAAAACCGACGAGCAGATAGGCAGTGTGATGCCTTCCTCAGTTGAAACGCCACAAGGGAGCTTAGCTGGACCTGCACCTCCATTCAAGGCAGTGGTGTTCTGGGGACAGGAAACAAGTTAGGAGAGTGCCCGCTCCCAATCCAAAGCCCCCAGCTAAGAAGCTGGTCTAGCTGGCAGCTTTATGGCGAATTTAAGTGGGGACCAGGAGTGTTCCCAAATTGGCCCAAAAAGACTGAGGGTATTGCCTCAGGGAGGTACAGCGAGAGCTGACCATCCACCAGACTGCAGTAGTGTCCCAAAAGACATGGAGCCTACCACCCAACTGACCAGCAAAGAAGTTCCAACTTTAATGCCAGGGTTGTTGGTGACTCCGATGCCTTGAGCAGAACCATTGGGAAAAACAGAGTGGGAAAAGCCAATGCAAATGGCGAACTCTCCTGCTGTACTAGACTCCTGTGCACAGGCAATTGGGTTTGAGCATTATTGTCAGCAGGACTGCTTCGATGGAAATAATGCTGAATGAGAAGAAAATAATAAACAAGCAGCCTTCATTGCCTGGCAGAAGAAGCCAAGGTCACAAGTCACAAAGGCAGTGTTCCAACAGCTCAAGGCTAAAGCATAAAGACAAATCTGGAAGTTAAAGGACATGTGGTGGGGAGAGAAAGCCCGAGAGATCCAACAATATGCTGACCATCATGACATGCCAAGTGTTTCTGAAGCCACAAGGGCCATCTATAGCCAACAAAATCTCCTTTGCTCTCAGGATGGTGTTTCTCTTCTTAAAGATAACAATGCCTTCCTTCAATGCTGGAAAAACCATTTTGAACAACTCCTCAACCATGAATCCACAGCGGTAGCTGATACTCTCCAAGCAATTCTCTAGTATCCTGTGGTAGAATCCATGAGTGAACCGCAATCTTTGGCAGAGCTGCAACAAGCAATCAAATAGATTAAAATTAACAAAGCCTGTGGCTCCAATGACATTATAGCTGAGATCTTCAAAGCTGGTGGGCTTTTGCTCACACCAAGTCTCCATGCACTCATCATATGAATTTGAGAGGAAAAACAACTCTTCCCCCATCCCACCCCCAAAAGTTAGGAATGCAACAATTGTAACTATCTCCAAGAAAGAAGATAAATCATGTTGTGGAGACTATCGAGATATCTCCTTCTTGCTCATAACAGGGAAAACCCTGGCACGCATTCTCCTGAATCATCTACAGTTGCTGAGGAAATCCTCCCAGTGACTCAGTGTGGTTTTCGACCTTCCAGAGGAACCTTTGATATGAAAAATTTTGAGAACACCACCAGGAACTCCTCATTGCATTCATCGACCTGATCAAGGCATTTGACTCAGTAAATCATGAGGCTCTGTGGATTGTGCTCCAAAGATTTGGATGTCCAAGGAACTTTATCATGTGCCTTCAATTGCTTAATGATGATATGACTGCAACTGTCAAATGGGAGATCTGAAACAGGTGCCTTCAAATCCAGGCTGAGGTCAAGCAAGGCTGTGTGATAGCCCCAGACAATTTACAATCTACCTGACAGTGGCTATTCACCTCATCAAAGATCACCTGCCCTCTGATGTACTGCCTGAATGCAAAACTCTTTAACCTCAGTCATCTCCATGCCAAAACTCAACTGACCACCATAGACACGCATGATCCACAGTTTGCAGATGACTGCAGTGTCGCAGTCCACTCTGCAGCAGAACTGCAAGCCACTCTCCGTTTCTTCAATTCTGCATAGAAGAAACTCAGCCTGTTCTTGAATGTTGCCAAAACAAAGCTCAAATCAACCCACACCTGGTCAGTCAAATATTCCACACTCCATATATGTTGAAGGACAGACTCTGGAATATGTTGAGCACTTCACATATCTTGGCAGGCACCTCTCTCAAAAGGCCACCATTGACTAGGAGATTCAACAGTGGATCAGCTGAGCCAGCTCAGCCTTCTACAAGCTACGGCAGCTAGTGTTTGACAACAAATCTCTGAAAGTCAACAAAAGTCCTAGCGCACAGAGCAGTTGCGTAACAACAATCCTATGCTGCATTGAGAGCTGGACTGTATATCGGCAACACATTAGTGTGCTGGAGAAATACCATCACCCTCTGGATTCAATGGGAGAACCACTGAACAAACGCGAATGTCCCTCTTGAAGTTAGTTCAGGCAAAGCGTTCAGGCAAAACTCCTGCAAAATCAACTTCAATGGACTAGATACTGTGTTTGGATGGCCAAAAAGTGACTCCCCCGCCAGGTCCTGTTTTCTCAACTCTCAAGAGAGGATAAAGAAAATGCTTAAAAGACACTCTGAGGCTCTATTTGACGTGCGGCTGCATGACTAATGACTGGTTAGTGATTGGGAAGAGCTTGTCACCAATTGTTTATTACGGCGATTTATCCATCAAGCTGCATCACACTTTGAAAAGGAAAGAAAAGGAAGCAAATTCTGAATCCTATTACCTGATCAGATATCCTGCCCCAATTGTTCATGGTCAAGAATTGGCCTGTTCAGTCACATGAAGCCCCATGGCAGAAACTCATGACCCTCAGTAAATGCCACCCTTGAATTGGGGGACAGCCGACGACTCTCGATCATCAAAGTGAAGGAAGGTGTTATCAACAGTGCTATCAAGTGGCACTTACACAATAACAACCTGTTCACCAATGCTCAGTTTGGGTTCTGCCAGGACCACTTGGTTCTTGACCTCATTACAGCCTTAGTCTAAACGTGGACATAATAGCTGAGCTACAGAGGTGAGGTGAGAGTGACTGCCCTTGACATTCAGGCAGCATTTGACTAAGTATGGCATCAAGGAGCCCTAGAACATGGAGTTAAAAGAACCAGAGGCAACAAGAAGTAAAAGTTTTTTAGGCAGCATGTGGTTAGGATCTGGAAATCCAGCAAATACAAGAGAAATGACATGAACAACAGAGAGGACTCTGTTGACCTGACGAAGGTCTTTGACACAGTAAATAGACAGTCCTTGTGAAAAATCTTAGCCAAACTTGATGTCCTGATAGAGCTGTAAATCTGATGCAGCAGTTTCACAAGGGAATGACATCCAGAGTTGCTGACTGTGGTGAATACACTGACCCCTTTGAAGTCTGGAATTGAAGCACTCATATCAAAGTCTAGCTCAGATGGAACGGATACGTAATACATATCATTGACAATAAAATCCCTATGGTGGTCATGTACTCATTACTCAAACTTGGACACCACCTGTGAGGTAGGCTGAGATTAAGATTCAAGAACTCCTTGAAGGAAAATTTCAGGAAATGTGGCATGTCCACCACAGATTGGAAGAAAAATGCACAAGGAAGAACTATCTGGGGAACAATCTCAAGTAGTGGCATTTTTTCCTTCGAACAGCAAAGAATACAGACAGCTAAGGACAAACGACAAGCTAGAAAGAGTGGGCAGCTCCAAAACAAAAAAATCAAATACTTCATCCTTGCCTGTACTGTGGAAAGATAGACAGGTTTGCAATCGAGATTGACAGCCTCGTTAGACCACACAACAGATGACTCTACGCAAGCACAAAACGGCTATCTTGGCTAACAAAGGGAAACTAATGATTAGGATCTGAAATGCACTGCCTGAGAGTGTAGTGGAGGCAGATTTAAACATAGCTTTCAAGAGAGAATTGGATAAGCACCTGAAGAGAAAAGAATTGTATGACTACAGAGAAAGGGCAAGGAAGTGGGATTAGCTCATTGCCACATGTTTTGCAGAGAGCTGGCACAGATATAATAGGCCAAATGGCCTCCTCCTGTGCTGCAGCCATTCTATACTTTTATTAAATTAAAGCGCTCAGCTTGGTGTATGACAACCTTTGACCTGGAAGCAGGACGGTAAGGAAAATTCGTAATTTCTATAAAATGACTAGAATCTGTTGAAAAGGACATTTAAGAGTTTGCATCAATTGTAAAGGGATCAACTGTAATTTTCTAGGATCATAAGAAACAATGTACCAACAGGAAAGAAATTAAGAAAGAAGGCAGATACAAAGGAGGGTGAAGGTAATCAAAACACAAATGCAGACACAAAGAGAAAGTAGACAGAGACGGAAAGAGGAAGAGGTCTTTTTTTTTGCTTGGCAGGAAAGAAGACCATGAGATCTTGGAGGCAATGTGCTAGCTGACTACAAATGTCTACAACCTGGAAAGATGGAGCATAATGTGGGAAAATGTGAAGTTGTTCACTTCGGTAGGAAGAATCAAAAAGCAAAGTATTATTTATATGGTGAAAGACAGCAGAATTCCAAGGTGTAGCGGGATCTAGGTGCTCTAGTGCATGAGTCACAAAAAGGAAGTATGCAGGTACTGCACATAACCAAGAAGGCTACGGAACACTATCCTTTATCACAAGAGGAATTGAACATATCCTTGACCTCTCTGTTTCAATCTCTGGTGATAGACTGTCCACCAATATCCATTACAAACCCACCGACTCCCACAGCTATCTCAACTACAGCTCCTCACACCCCGCTTCCTGTAAGGACTCCATCCCATTCTCTCAGTTCCTTCGCCTCCGTCGCATCTGTTCCGATGATGCTACATTCAAAAACAGTTCCTCTGACATGTCCTCCTTCTTCCTTAACCGAGGTTTTCCACCCACGGTCGTTGACAGGGCCCTCAACCGTGTCCGGCCCATCTCCCGCGCATCCGCCCTCACGCCTTCTCCTCCCTCCCAGAAACATGATAGAGTCCCCCTTGTCCTCACTTATCACCCCACCAGCCTCCGCATTCAAAGGATCATCCTCCGCCATTTCCGCCAACTCCAGCATGATGCCACCACCAAACACATCTTCCCTTCACCCCCCTTATCGGCATTCTGTAGGGATCGCTCCCTCCGGGACACCCTGGTCCACTCCTCCATCACCCCCTACTCCTCAACCCCCTCCTATGGCACCACCCCATGCCCACGCAAAAGATGCAACACCTGCCCCTTCACTTCCTCTCTCCTCACCGTCCAAGGACCCAAACACTCCTTTCAAGTGAAGCAGCATTTCACTTGCATTTCCCCCAACTTAGTCTACTGCATTCGTTGCTCCCAATGTGGTCTCCTCTACATTGAAGAGACCAAACGTAAACTGGGCGACCGCTTTGCAGAACACCTGCGGTCTGTCCGCAAGAATGACCCAAACCTCCCTGTCGCTTGCCATTTTAACACTCCACCCTGCTCTCTTGCCCACATGTCTGTCCTTGGCTTGCTGCATTGTTCCAGTGAAGCCCAACATAAACTGGAGGAACAACACCTCATCTTCCGACTAGGGACTTTACAGCCTTCCGGACTGAATATTGAATTCAACAACTTTAGGTCGTGAGCTCCCTCCCCCATCCCCGCCCCCTTTCTGTTTCCCCCTTCCTTTTTTTTCCAATAAATTATAAAGATTTTCCTTTTCCCACCTATTTCCATTATATAAAAAAAAACCCCACTAGAGCTATACCTTGAGTGCCCTACCATCCATTCTTAATTAGCACATTCGTTTAGATAATATCACCAACTTTAACACCTATGTGTTCTATTGTACTACTGTCGTTGACATCTTTTGATGATCTGCTTCTATCACTGCTTGTTTGTCCCTACAACCACACCGCACCCCCCCCCCCCCCCCACCCCCCCCCCCCCCCCCCCCCCCCGCCCCACCCACCTCTCTCTCTATCTCTCCGCCCCCCACACACACACCTTAAACCAGCTTATATTTCAACTCTTTCTTGGACTCGAACTCAAGTTCTGTCGAAGGGTCATGAGGACTCGAAACGTCAACTCTTTTCTTCTCCGCCGATGCTGCCAGACCTGCTGAGTTTTTCCAGGTAATTCTGTTTTTGTTTTGGATTTCCAGCATCCGCAGTTTGTTTGTTTTTATAAAAGTAAGGATGTTATGCTTCAGTTATGCAGGGCATTGGTGAGGCCACATCTTGAATACTGTGTGCAGTTTGGTCTCCTTATTTAAGGATGGATGTAAATACATTGCAGACGGTGCAGAGGACATTTACAAACATAAGAAATAGGAGCGGAAGTAGGCCATTCAGCCTGCTCCACCATTCATTAAAATCATGGCCGATCTGTTTGTGTTTTGAATTCCATATTCCCATCTACCCCCAATAACCTTCAATTCCCTTACCTAACAAGAATCTATCTACCTCCACCTTAAAAATATTCAATGGTTCCGCCTCCACTGCCTTCTGATGCAGAGAGTTCCCAAGTTGCACAACCCTCTGATAGAAAAAAATTCTCCTCATCTCTGTCCTAAAAGGACAACCCCTAATTTTAAAACAATGTCCCCTAGTTCTGGACAAACCTACAAAATGAAACATCCTTTCCACATGCACCTTGTCAATACCATTCAGGATCTTATATACTTCAGTCAAATCACCTCTCACTCTTCTAATCTCCACTGGAAACAAGCCCAGTCCGTCTAACCTTTCCTCATAAGTAGCCTGCTTATTCCAGGAATCAATCTAGTAAACCTCCTCGGAACTGCCTCCAACACATTTATACCCATGTAGTTGGAGGCATGTATCTATTCAAATTCTTAGTCTTGAGTTCATGGAGACCCATGGCCATTGTTTTCAGCTGAGGTTCCAAAAAGGTTGCCCATGTATGTCTCAGCTATGGCTCAATTGTTAGCACTCTCATCTGAGTCACAGGTTCTGGGTTCAAGTCCCACTCCAGGATTTGAGCATAAAAATCTAGGCTGCCACTCCAGTGCAGTACTGAGGGAGTACTGCAGTGTCAGAGGTGTTGTCTTACAGATGAGATGTTAAACCAAGGCCCCATCTGCCTGCTCAAGTGGATGGAAACAATCCCCTCGCAATATTTTGAAGACGACCAGGGGAGTTATCCCCAGTGTCCTGGCCAATACTTACCCCTCAATCAACATTACAAAAAATAATTATCTGGTCATTATCATGTTGCTGATTGTGGGATTTTGCTGTGCACAAAATTGGCTGCCATGTTTACTATAGCACAACAGCAACCACACATGAAAAGTACTTCATTGGTTGTAATGTGCTTTAAGAAGTCAGGTGGTCATGCAATGCAGGTCTTTTTTCTTCTTTATTTTTTCATGGGAAATGGGCATCACTGGCAAGGCCAGCAATTATTGCCTATCCTTAATTGCCCATGAAATGAGTGGCTTGCTACGACATTTCAGAGAGCAGTTAACAGTCAACCACATTGCTGTGGGTTTGGAGTCACATGTAGGCCAGACCAGGTAAGAATGGCAGATTTCCTTCCCTACAGGGCATTAGTGAACCAGATGGGTTTTACAACAATCAATGATAGTTTCATGGTCACTATTACTGAGACTAGCTTTTATTCCAAATTTATTAATTGAATTTAAATTCCACCTATGCCTTGGTGGGATTTGAACACATGTTCCCAGGGTATTTGCCTGGGCCTTTGGATTACTAGCTCAATTATACGATCAGCACACCAACATCTTCCTTTAGAGCACATAGAATTCTCAGAATTATGAGTAAGATTGGCCATTCCTGCTTGTAGTTAGCAAGACCTGCACAATCACAGTCATTATTGTGAAGAACTGTCTTCTCGACCCAAGGAAATCACGGAGCAGTAAAAATGATCAAAATCTGTGCAGGGTTTTGGATATAAAACATTAATGCTGATGTAAAGCATTAATTCTTATATTTTTCAGAGACAACATTAAAAGAAAAATAAGGCAGTTTACATACCATGCTCTCTCACGACAATGAGAAAGTACATGAGGTAATGGGAGTGACAATGGCATAGCGGTATTGGCACTGGATTAGTAATGTTCTGAGGACGGGGGTTCAAATCCCGCCATGGCAGATGGTGGAATTTGGATTCAATAAAAATCTGGAATTAAAATTCTAATGATGACCAAGAAACCATTGTCAGTTGTTGTAAAAACCATCTGGTTCACTAATGTCCCTTTAGGGAAGGAAATCTGTCGTCCTTACCTGGTCTGGCATACATGTGATTCCAGAGTCACAAACAATGGCCTAGCAAGCCATTCAGCTGTATCAAAACTGCTACAAAGTCACAATAAAGAAATGAAACTGGAAGGACCCGGCATGGACCTAGGCACTGAAAACAGCAAAGGCAATCTCAGCCCTGTTGACCCTGCTAACATCTGGGAGTTAAAGCCAAAATTGGAAGCGCTGTCTCGCAGACTGGTCAAGTAACAACCTGACATAGTCATCCTCACAGAATCATATCTTCCAGATAATATCACAGACACCACCATCACCATCCCTGGATATGGTCTTGTCCCACTGGCAGGAAACACTCAGCAGAAGTAGCGGCACAGTGACATACAGTAAGGAGGGAGTTGCCCTGGGAGTCCTCAACATCAGCTCTGGGCCCGCTGAAGTCTCATGGCATCAGGTCAAACATGGGCAGGAAACCTCCTGTTGATTACCACGCACCGCTCTCCCTCAGCTGATGAATCAGTGCTCCTCCATGTTGAACACCACTTGGAGGAAGAACTGCGGGTGGCAAGGATGCAGAAGGTACCTTGGATGGGGGATTTCAATGTCCATCACCAAGAGTGGCTCGGTAGCATCACCACTGACCGAGCTGGCCGAGTGTTAAATGACATAGCTGCTAGACTGTGTCTGCAGAAGGTTGTGAGGGAACCAACAAGGGGGAAAAACATACTTGACCTCATCCGCACCAACTTGCACGCATAGCAGTATTGTTAGGAGTGACCTGGAGTGCCCTGGTTCAATGAAGAGTGCAGGAGGGCATGCCACAAGCAGCACCAGGCTTACCTCAAAATGAAATGTCAACCTGGTGAAGATATAACACAGGACTACTTGCGTGCTAAACAGCATAAGCAGCAATTGATAGAGAGAGCTAAGTGGTCCCACAACCAAAGGATCAGATCTAAGCTCTGCAGTCATGCCACATCCAATTTTGAATGGTGGTGGACAATTAAACAACTCACTGAAGGAGGAGGCTCCACAAATATCCCTATCCTCAATGATGCATAAGCCCAGCACATCAGTGCAAAAGATAAGGCTGAAGCATTTGCTACAATCTTCAGCCAGAAGTGTCAGGTGGATGATCCATCTCGGCCTCCTCCAGAGGTACCTAGCATCACACATGCGGTCTTCAGCCAAATCGGTTCAATCCACGTGATATCAAGAAATGGCTGAAGGTACTAGACACTGCAAAGGCCATGGGCCCTGACAATACTCCAGCAATAGTACTGCAGACATGTGCTCCAGAACTTGCCGCGCCCTTAGCCAAGCTGTTGCAATGCAGCTACAACACTGGCATCTACCCGACTATGAGGAAAATTGCCCACATATGTCCTGTACACAAAAACCAGGACAAATCTAACCCGGCCAATTACCACCCCATCATTCTACTCTCGATCATCAGTAAAATAACGGAAGAGGTCATCAACAGTGCTATCAAGCGGCACTTGCTTAGCAATAACCTGCTCACTGATGCCCAGTTTGGGTTCCGCTAGGGCAACCCAGCACCTGACTTCATTACAGCCTTGGTTCAAACATGGACAAAAGAACTGAACTCCTGAGGTGACGTGACAGTGACTGCCTTTGACACAAAAGCCGCATTTGACTGAGTGTGGCATCAAGGAGCCCTAGCAAAACTGGAGTCAATGGGAATCTGGAGGAAACCTCTCTGCTGGTTCGATTCATACCTAGCACAAAGGTAGGTGGTTGTGGTTGTTGGAAGTCAGTTATCTCAGCTCCAGGACATCACTGCAGGAATTCCCTCAGGGTAGTATCCTGGACTCAACCTACTTCAGCTGCTTTATCAACGACCTTCCTTCCATCATAAGGTCAGTAGTGGGGACATTCGCTGATGATTGCACAATGTTCAGAACCATTCACGACTCCTCAGATGCTGAAGAAGTCCATGTCCAAATGCAGCAAGTCCTGGACAATATCCAGGCTTGGGCTGACAAGTGATAAGTAACATTTATGCCACACAAATGTCAGGCAATGACCATCTCCAACAAGAGAGAATCCAACCATCGCCCCTTGACATTCAATGGCATTATCATCACTGAATCCCCACTAACATCATCCTGGGGGTTACCATTGACCAGAAACTGAACTGGATTAGCCATATAAATACTGTGGCTACAAGAGCAGGTCAGAGGCTAGGAATCCTGTGATGAGTAACTGACCTCAAAGCCTGTCCATCATCTATAAGGCACAAGTCAGGAGTGTGA
The DNA here is from genome assembly GCF_017639515.1 of Carcharodon carcharias. Taxonomy (NCBI): domain Eukaryota; kingdom Metazoa; phylum Chordata; class Chondrichthyes; order Lamniformes; family Lamnidae; genus Carcharodon; species Carcharodon carcharias. The sequence continues at coordinate 176,303,138 of NC_054472.1, forward strand.
TGGAATACTCCCCACTTGCTTGGATCAGTGCAACTCCCACAACACTCAAGAAGCTTGACACCGTCCAGGACAAAGCAGCTCGCTTGCCTGGAACCACAACCACAAATATTTACTCCCTCCACCACCGATGCACAGTAGCAGCAGTGTGTAGTATCTCCAAGATTCACTGCAAGAATTCACCAAGACCCCTAAATAGCATCCTGCAAACCCACGACCATCTAGAAGGATAAGGGCAGCAGATAGATGGGAACACCACCACCTGGAAGTTCCCCTCCAAATCATTCACCATCCTGACTTGGAAATACGTCGCCGTTCCTTCATTGTCACTGGGTCAAAATCCTGCAACTCCCTTCCTAACAGCACTGTGGGTGTACCTACACCACATAGACTGCAGTAGTTCAAGAAGGCAGCTCACCACCACTTTCTCAAGGCCAACGAGGAATGGGCAATAAATGCAGGCCTAGCCAGCGAAGCCCACACCCCGTGAATGAATAAAAAAAAGATTTTGTTGTACATTAGCAGGTTCAAGCATACACAAGCATACACACAATGTTCAAGCAACAATTAACACAATCAAAGTTGGTATTACTGGATAATAGACTCTTGAGACCAGCACAGCATGGTCGGTCTTGTTCAAATCTGCTAAGTTTTGTCCTCTTCGCGCTCTTTCATTTAAATGCCATTCCTTATGGCTCTTTTGTGCATGCTTGCTCACACATCAGTCGAAACTCATTATACACTACCTGATTGGTTCCACTCTGCCTGAGCTCACAAGCCATTACCTTCAGACTGCAATGTTTTGTTTGCCTAGAATTAGGCATGCCTTCTCTCTAATATAAACTGTCCAGGCATTCAGTTGATAAGTTAATAATTAATGGGATGAAGGCAATCCAAGTGATTTAAAGGAATTAATTACATTTCAAAAGTAAAAATGTCATTTCTTCAACAGATCCCAACTTGAAAGAGAAGAACTTCTGATACATCAATAATATTGTTCCCTCAACGAAACTGCCATTTCATTTTCGACTATTTTCTTATTTTTCATGTGGTTTCATGACACCTCTCAGCCAACAGACTAAAATGAGCAAAACCCCTAGTACCACAATCTGACCAACAAGTAAAAGTTCAGATAACAAGCTATACCTCAGATGCTCGGCTGCATTATTTGCCAAGTCCCACCATGTGTCTTTTCCTATTTGTTGACTCATTGTCCTGACACATGTTTAGGCATATCTTACAGCAGCTAGTCCTAGTCTATTCTTGATTTTCTGTTGCATCTATCTAGTCCTGATTTTCTGCTGTATCTCACACTACTTACTCATTCTGGCTCCAACTGATGAATCCTACCAACTCAACTTTTAAAAAAGTAACAATCACTATTCATATTTATTTAATTTGTTTTCTTCAGATGGTCCCTGCACACAAAGGAGGATATTTCCGGAGTTTCTACAGTATGAAATTAAATCCACAGCAAATGGATCTAGTAGAGGGTAAATTGGTTGAATTCAGAGGTACCTGGACAAATAAAGTTTAAGTAATGAACAGCAGAATGTAATATAAACATAAGGTAGTACAAACTGGTATAGGAAATGTGAAATACGTACACTGATTAATATCCATGCGAAAACATGAAAAAATAAAAACATTCTGGTGTGAATAATATGCCTAAACTTGAGGTTGTTGTAACATAGGGAAATATGATATAATATCAGAAACATGACTAATCTCAGATTATAGAAATGAATAGTGTACAAATAGAAGGGTATAATGTCCTTAAAAAGGGTAGAATAGATATGAATGGAGGTGGTATAACTCTATCAAAAGTACCAATGAGGTGAAGGCAGGAGTTGCTGTATTACGTCAAAAGTACTTAACTGCTCTAGATGCACCCTTTAGAGTGAACAGAACAAACCTACAAATCAGAAGCCAGATATTTATTCTATGAAAATCGTAAGAGTATGGGCAAACAAGAAACATTTAATTATGCATTTTCATCCAACTTATTGCACAGAATTACATAGAGAGGTAACAACGCAACGTCATTCAAGCCCATTCAGTAGGTGCCGTCATAATTCCATGTATCCACTCTGTTCTCATAACCCTTTAATACTCTTTCTTTCTTAATTCTTAAAAATTGACATGGTTTCTGTTTCAATCACCAACTCCAATAGTGAATTCCACAGCCTCACAACCTTTTTTTATAAGGTTTCTCCTCCTCTCTGTCCTAAATCTCTTACAATTAATCTCACATCCATGTCCCCTCATTTTTATCTTCTGTATCACAACCCTTATTATTATTAAATATCTCTATCAAATTATCCTGTAATCTCCTTTGTTTAAATTAAAACAGCCACCAGTTTAGTTGTTTGTGTCCAACTTGTTGCACCAACACTTCCAGTAGATGTAAACACAGTTTTGAAAACCTGTTTTGCTAGATAGAGTTCAAGGGCAATTTTGATCCTACTTAGGAAATTAGTATTTTAGATGGAACAAAACATTCATGCCCAATGACATCAATTATCTTATCAAAGGGAGATGCTGAACATTGGTTGAGAATTTTCTTGAGTGGGAATAGAGAAATTTCATGGTGAGCTGGACGCATTTGCAATGTTCCTATGTTCCTGAACACTATTGGCAAGAGTATGGGAGGGGTAACTGCTTTGCAAATCTCTTGCATTTAATCTTGTATCTATGACCATTTATTTTACTGGCAACAGTCTTCTATCTACCATATCCCATCCTTTTGTAATTGTAAAAATTTCAATTATATTGCCTTATAATCAGCACTGTTCAAATGGCTTTGAATCCCATTCTTCCCATTTTGCCATTCCATCATGTCATCAAATCCAGCTTCAATTGGCCTTCATAATAAGTTACTCTTGCCTCCTATTTTTGTACTTTCTACAAACTTGAACATCATATCCATTTGCCTACATCTAAATCATAGATTATTTCTGTGTATGAACTCAACCAACTTCCATGAAAGTAGTAGTATATTTACCACAAAGACTGAAAGACAAATTTGGTCACTGGCAGTCAAGTCATGGCTACATTGCTGCAAACCTGCTACTGAGCTATCATACTTTATAATGCACTTATCCACGTACATCAGAAGGTGCATGTTCCTATATCTATTTTAAGAAAAGGCTGAGCTTATTATTTTACTTTAAAATGTCTATTCTGAGTATCAGATCCCAATGTTTTGTCAAGCAGCTGAGCATACAATCTCTCTCTCTCTTCTCAAACACCTGTGACAAAGCAGGCAGGCCAAGATTATTCTTTCACCAATTTTCCCTCCATCCAACTAGATAAAGAGAAAACTTCCAATCGAACTCAACTGAATAATATAGCTAAGATAGACAACTCACAGTTAAACCTTTAACTGATTATTTTGTGACAGTATAATTTAGCAGGCATGTCTCAACTAAGTCAGGCTTCTAAAGTTATATATTTTATAACACAAAAATTTAATGGTGTGTCATCTTAATAAAGAAATAGAAGGGAATACAATGAATAAAATGCTTCCATCCATGATTTATGTCTCTAAATAAGTTACAATGTTTTGTCATTTTCAATAAGCTATGAGCATAAGAAAAACAAAGCTCACTTTCTCATAGCCAAACCACACTATGATCATTAGTTATATTTTTGTGACAATTAATCTGATCACACTTTTTTTAGCCATTTTTTCACAGCATGTGGGCGTCGCTGGCTAGGTCAGCATTTATTGCCAATCCCTAATTACCCATGAGAAGGTGGTGGTGATCTGCCTTCTTGCACTGCTGCATTCCATGTGATGTAGGTATACACAGTGCTTTAGGGAAGGAGATTCAGAAAATAGTGAAGGAATAGTGATATAGTTCCAAGTCAGGATGGTGCGTGGCTTGGAGGGGAACTTCCAGGTGGTGGTGTTCCCATGCGTATGCAGCCCTTGTCCTTCTGGATGATAAGAGTTTGGAGATTTGGAAGGTGCTGACAAAGGAGTTCTGGTGAGTTGCTGCAATGCATCTTGAAGATGGTACACACTGTTGCCACTATGCGTTGGTGATGGAGGTAGTGAATGTTTAAGGTGGTATATGGAATGCCAATCAAGCAGGCTGCTTTGTCCTGAATGGTTTTGAGTTTCTGGAGTTTTGTTGGAGCTGCACTCAATCGGGCAAGTGGAGAGTATTCCATCAAATCCTTGACCTGTGCCTTGCTGATGGTGGACAGGCTTTGGGGAGTCAGGAGATGAGTATTCCATCACATTCCTGGCTTCTGCCTTGTAAATGATGGGGAGTCAGGATTTTTGCCTCAGAAATTCCCAATCTCTGACTTGTTCTTGTAGCCACATTATTTACGTAGCTTCCATTTAGGATTTTCTTCTATGTATAACCATTCCCCCAACCCAGGATGTTGATAGTAGCGGATTCAACGACGGTAATATCATTGAATCTCATGTTGGAGATGATCACTGTAAAGCACTTGTCATGCATGAATGTTGCTTGCCACTTATCAGCCCAAGACTGAATGTTGTCCAGGTCTTGCTGCAAATGCACACTGCTGCTTCTGTATCTGAGGAATCACGAATGGTGCTGAACATTGTGTAATCATCAGCAAGCATCCCCATTTCTGACCTTATGATGGAGGGAAGGTCATTGATGAAGCAGCTGAAGATGTTTGGGCCTAGGACACTACCCTAAAGAACTCTACTAAGATGATTGACCGCCAACAACCACAACCATCTTCTTTTGTGCTATTTATAACTCTAGCCAGTGGAAGGTTCCCCCCCACCCTGATTCCCACTGACTTCAGTTTTGCTAGGGCTCCTCGATGCTGCCTCAGTTAAATGCTGCCTTGATATCAAAGGCTTTCACTTTCACCTCACCTCTTGACTTCAGCTCTTCTGTCCATGTTTGGACTAAGACTCTGATGAGGTCAGGAGCTGAGTGGTCCTGGCGGAATCCAAACTGTGCATCAGTGAGCATGTTATTGCTGTGTAAGTGCCGCTTCTTAGCACTGTCAAAGATGCCTTCCATCACTTTGCTAATGATCAAGAGTAGACTGATTGTGGGGGGGGGGGGGGGGGGGGGGGGGGGAGTAATTGACTGGGGTGGATTTGTCTTGCTTTTTGTGGACAGGACATATCTGGGCAAGCTTCCACATTGACAAAAGATACCAGTATTGTAGCAGCACTAGAACAGCTTGGCTAGGGGTGCAGCTAATTCTGTAGTACAGGTCTTAAGTACTGTTGCCTCAATGTTGTCAGGGCCCATATTCTTTGCAGTATCCAGTGCCTTCAGCCATTTCTTGATATCATGTGGTGCGAATCGAATTGGCTGAAGACTGGCATCTATAATGCTGGGGACCTCAGGAGGAAGCCAAGATGGATCATCCACTTGGCCTTTCTGGCTATGTTGCAAATGCTTCAGCCTTGTTTTTTGCATCGATGTGCTGAGCTCTTCCAATATTGAAGATAGGGTTATTTGTGGATCCTCCTCCTCTGGTTAGTTGCTTAATTGTCCACTACCATTTATGACGGGATGTGGCAGGACTGCAGAGCTTAGATCTGATCCATTGGTTGCGGGATCACTTAGCTCTGTCTATCGCATGCTGGTTCTGGTGTTTGGCATGCAAGTAGTCCTGTGTTGTAGCTTCACCAGGTTGATACCTCATTTTTAGGTATGCCTGGTGCTGCTCCTGGCATGCCCTCCTGCAATCTTCAGGGTTGCTCCTGCAGTATGATGCTTATGGTAGAATGGTGGATATGTCAGGCCATGAGGTTTTCCCCTCTTTTGAGTTGCTATATCTGTTTGAAATCTATTGCACTTTTTGTACTCGTAAACAAAATAAACTGGAAAAGAAATGATAGTACCTTGGAATGCTTTTCCCCCAATTGTCTTGATATTCAGGATTTAAATTAGCAAAATCATCAAGTCACATGCCTTTCCATAACAAGCCCCCAAGGATAGTAATACACTGTAGAAATGCAACAGGGATACACCTTGTAGAGTGCACTGGGAAATAGGTTTTCAGCCAGTTTCTGTGGCTTAACAGCTAATCATCCAGGTATTTAGCTGTTTACTCCTGCAGACTTGCTTTGCATAGAAATGGGATGTCTGCCCAGGATAATGAGGTAATGTCTAGGATTCACACCAATCTGTGGAACTGGTAAGACACTACTTCAACATTCTCTTGCAGATGGCAATAAAATTTGCTTGAACAAGAACTCAATTATATATTTACAATCAATTTGTGTGGTTTCCTGTTTTCTGTATTGAACATAATTTTACTCATTTGCAATTAATAATTTCATATCATAATTTAGCCACATCTACTCAAATTTTTGACTGAAATATTATGTCTAAAAGGAAATATTATGAGAAACATACCAAATAATGATGGTCTGAAAAGTAATAGTCATCCTTTCTCATTTAAATGCAACTTTTTTCTCCTGCTCTCTTCTGAAATTACAATTCTTGGCAACTCCATAGGTGGTATCGACCCACATGAACTTCATTTAATTGGCAATCGTTCATGCATGAACGTTAACCTGAGAAACTTCAAGCTATTTGTGCATGGAAGTCATCATATCCGAGATCCACACAAACACACACACTTGTCGGTATGTGTCACTGAATAATAAAAAAAGAGTGGTAGCCCTAACTATTTTTTCCATTTGTCCAGTCCAGGGGCACGTTTTGTTAATATCTACTACATAATCCATATGTTTAGAAAATAACTTATAGTTTTCAGAACTAAAGTTTAACTGTAGAAAATAGGAGCATCTGGTTGAGAAACTGGTTAAAACAACTCTGGTACAAACACAACTCAAATAAGCCTGGGTTGATTACACCTGAAAGGTAGCCTGTGTTTGTCATGCAATGTCAGAGTTAATAGTGAAAAATCTTGAACAATGAATGATCCATCTATAAGCTTGTAATAGGGCCAGGGACAAAAACAGAAAATGCTGGAAAAACTCAGCAGGTCTAGCAGCATCTGTGGAGAGAGAAACAGAGTTACCGTTTCGAGTCTGTGTGACTCTTCCTCAGAACGGGCCAGGGAGTCTGCAGAGAGGGCAACTACATTCATTAGAAATATAAATTATTCATATGAATTGAAAAAAGTAACAGTTGTGTTGAAGGGAACTGTTTGTGTTGAACATTTGCATTTCTGCTTGAATTATCCAAAGCATGCCATGTTGTCCCAGAGTGTTTTCAGACAGAAACAGGCAGTTAGGTTTGGGTTTCATGAGGGAAAAGAAGCTGGAAGGTTTGCTCTAGTTTGCAGCTATTAGGAGCAATCTACAGTGGTCCTCACAGAGCCTTGTTGCAGAAAGCAGTCCACTTAGATAGTTAGTTTGGAAAGAGCTGTACAGTAGTTTTGGGAGCAGGCTGGGAAAATGCCATCTATGTACATTCACAGCGAGCTGAAGAGTCTACAGTCAAGAGGTCTCTAAAGAAAATTGGAGGATCACTGAGCCAAAAGCTAATGGAAGGATTTCCATGAAATTTGTGCCTCAAGGAATAGCTAGAACATTAAGGAAAATTAAAGTAAATTCCAGAGGGCTGTGCCATGCCTTTGGGTTGGTACCAGGAAAAGTGAATAAACTTTCAAGATCTCATAAGATAAGGGAATTCTTGCAGGGTGGGGAGAAGTATAAGTAAAACTGAGTTCAGAACATACATAGTTGTAAACTATAGTGTTAAGTTAAAAGTACATACTTAATTGTATATAAAAAATATACAATGTTTATTTTTGTTGAAAAACGTGAAAGCTTGTGGCGTAGTTCTGTCAATTAATTGATGGGGGGGGTCTGATTTCTTCTTGAAATGTCAATAATGCCTAATGGGATCCGAACATACTTCTTAAATGCTGCCCAGGCTCCAGTAGATTGGAAGATAGCAAATGTAACTCCATTATTCAAAAAAAAAGGGAGGGGGGGGGGGATGGAGACAGAAAGGAGGAACCTACAGGCCAGTTAGCTTAACATCTGTCATAGGGAAATTGTTAAAAGCTATTACTAAAAATGCTATAGCAGGGCATTTGGATAACTTCAAGATAATCAGGCAGAGTCAACATGATTTTGTGAAAGGGAAATAATGTTTAATCAACTCATTGGAGTTCTTTGAGGAAGCAACATCTGCTGTGGATAAAGGAGAGCAGTGGATGTACTATACTTAGATTTTAGAAGGCATTTGATAAAGTGCCACATCAGAGATTATTGCAGAAAATAAAAGCTCATGGTATAGGGCGTAACATATTGGCATGGTAGAAGATTGGTTGGCTAACAGGAAGCAGAGCGTAGGCATAAATGGGTCCTTTTCAGGTTGCCACAGAGATAAGTGCTGGGCCCTCAACTGTTTACAATTTACATAAACGACTTGGATAAAGGGATGGATGGGGTGGTTGCCAAATGTGCTGACGACAGAAAGAAGTAATTTGTCAAGAAGACAAAAGGAGGCTACAAAAACATACATGTAGGTTAAATGAGTGGGAAAAGATCTGGCAAATGGAGTATAATGTGGGAAATTATGTGAAATTGTCCATTTTAGCAGGAAGAATATAAGAGAAGCATATTATTTAAATGGTTAGGGATTGCAGAGTTCTGAAATGCAGAGGGATCTGGGTGTCTTAGCGCATGAATCGCAAAAGGCCAGTATGTAGGTACAGCAAGTAATTAGGAAAGCTAATAGAATATTATCATTTATTGCAAGGGGAAATGAATACAAAAGTATGGAGGTTATGCTTCAGTTATACAGAGCACTAGTGAGGCCACATCCAGCGTACTGTGTACAATATTAGTCACCTTATTTAAGGAGGGATGTAAATGCGTTGGAAGCAGTTTAGAGGAGGTTTACCAGACTAAAACCTGGAATGGACAAATTCTGTTATGAGGAAAGGCTGCACAGGTGAGGCTTGCATCCGCTAGAGTTTAGAAAAGTAAGAGGTGATTTGATTGAAACATATAAGATCCTGAGGGGTCTTGACGGGGTGGATGTGGAGAGCATGTTTCCTGTTGTGGGAGAATCTAGAACTAGGAGTCACTGGTTAAAAATAAGGGGTCGCCCATTTAAAATGGACATGAGGCGAAATTTTGTGTCTCAGAGCGCAGTGTGTTTTTGGAACTCTTCCTGAAAAGGCAGTGGAAGCAGAATCTTTGCATATTTTTAAGGCAGAAGCGGATAGATTCTGGGTAAGCAAGGGGATGATAGGTCATCGGGGCTAGGAAGGATGCAGATTTAAGGTGACTATTAGATTTTATTAAATGGCAGAGCAGGCTCGATGAGGTTAAATGGCCTACCCCTGCTCCTTATTCGTGTGCTCAAACCAAAAATAAAGTCTGCGCATTACACAGATGAGTACGGGTATAGGAATTACATTTCTAGTGTGATGCTAGGTATGTAGGTCATATGTTCCAAAGACTAGAGGATCGTATCAAACATTACATCCCTTGGTAAGTTCCTGCAGTGCATCTTGTAGATGGTACAGACTGCTGCCCCTGTGCGTCGGTGGTGGAGGGAGTGAATGCTGGTGGATGGAGTGCCATCAGCGGGCTGCTTAATCCTGGATGGTGTCAAGTTACTTGAGCATTGTTGGAGCTGCACTCATCCAGGCAAGTGGAGAGTATTCCATCAAATCCTTGACCTGTGCCTTGCTGATGGTGGACAGGCTTTGGGGAGTCAGGAGATGAGTTACTTGTCACATGATTCCTAGCCTCTGACCTGCTCTTGTAGCCACAGTATTTATATGGCTAGTCCAGTTCAGTTTCTGGTCAATGGTAACCCTCAGGATATTGATAGTGGCGGGTTCAGCAATGGTAAAGGCATTGAATTTCATGGGGCGATGGTTAAATTGTCTCTTTTTGGAGATGGTCATTGCCTGACAGTTGTGTGGCACAAATGTTACTTGCCACTAGTCAGCCCAAGCCTGGATATTGTCCAGGACTTGCTGCATTTGGACATGGACTTCTTCAGCATCTGAGGAGTCATGAATGGTGCTGAACATTGTGCAATCATCAGTGAACATCCCCACTTCTGACCTTATGATGGAAGGAAGGTCATTGATGAAGCAGCTAAAGATGGTTGGGTCTAGGACACTACCCTGAGGAACTCCTGCAGTAATATACTGGATCTGAGAGGACTGACCTCCAACAACCACAGCCATCTTCCTTGGTGCTAGGTATGACCCTAGCCAGCGCAGGGTTTTCCCCCTGATTCCCACTGACTCTAGTTTCACTAGCTCTCCCTGATGCCTCACTCAGTCAAAGGCTGCCTTGATGTCAAGTGATGTTACTCTCACCTCACCTCTGGAATTTAGCTCTGCTCTCCATTTTTGAATCAAGGCTGTAATGAAGTCAGGAGCTGAGCGACCCTGACGGAACCCAAACTGAGCATCAGTAAACAGGTTATCGCTAATCAAATGCCACTTGATAGAACAGTTGACGACCCCTTCCATCACTTTACTGATGGGGTGATAATTTGCCAGGTTGGATTTGTCCTGCTTTTTGTGGATGGGGCATACCTGGGCAATTTTCCACATTACTAGGTAGATGCCAGTTTTGTAGCTGTACTGGAACAGCTTGACTAGGGATGTAGCAAGTTTTGGAGCACAAGTCTTCAGTCCTATTGCCGGAATATTGTCAGGGCCCATAGCCTTTGCATTATGCAGGGCCTTCAGCCATTTCTTGATATTGCATTCAGTGAATCAAATTGACTGCAGACTAGCATCTGTGATGTTGGGGACCTCCAGAAGAGTCCAAGATGGATCATCCGCTTGGCACCTCTGGCTGAAGATGGTTGCAAATGCTTCAGCCTTAACTTTTGCACTGATGTGCTGGGCTCCCCAATCACTGAGGATGGGGATATTTGTGGAGCCTCCTCCTCATGTGAGTTGTTTAATTGGCCACCACCATTCACACTGGATGTGGCAGGACTGCAGAGCTTAGACCTGATCCATTGATTGTGGAAGCACTTAGCTCTATCACTTGTCGCTTATGCTGTTTGGCATGCTAGTGGCCCTATATTGTAAATCCACCAGGTTGACACCTCATTTTTAGGTATGCCTGGTACTACTCCTGTTATGCCCTCCTTCACTCTTCAATACGCATTGCACTATTTTCACCAAAACAAAAGTTTTGGAGACCACCATTTCCTATTCATTCCCCATGGCAATGCCTTGAGCAGAGTCGATCTGCCTGGTTTGAATTTGAACAAAAGCTTGGCAGTTAACTGTTCCCTGGTGCAGCCTCCATGGCTGCAACAGGCAACACCTCTACCAGAGTCCACTTCCCAACCAATCGGCGCTCTCTTCTCATACAGTATAAATTGCTGTTCCTTTTACTTTTGGTATTCTTGTGAACTGTCCTGAAAAGTGCAAGACAAAAAGCTTCAACAGCATGTCTCTTTTTTCAGCAATACAGTAAAGTCCCACCGTTTGCAGGTGTCACATTCCCATGAAGTCTTGTAAATGGCAAAATTGTGAACGGTGAACATGCTTTTCAACGGGACTCAATTAGATATGTTCCAATAATCCGATGGCAGCATTGGTTTGGGCAAATTGTGATATAGTAACTGTATATGACAGACGGGGTGCCTCTGAGCAATACATCGGTGAAGACTTCAAAATTGAACAGAGCCGTTACTGCAGCTCTGAATCGAGAGATTTGGACATTTCCAAGTTAATCCCTTCGTTCAGGCTGCATTCCAGCTGCAACCATTTCAGTCTCTGCCCCATCATGGCTGCTGTCTCCCCAGGAAAGAGGAGAGAGGGAAAAGAAAATGTGGACAAGCAAACGTTACTCATGCGATGGGCAATGTGGTGTGCAAAGTACAAAGTGCAGATAAGTGAAAATGCAAACAAGGAAAATGTGAAAGGTAGGATCATACTATACTCAAGTTCTGTACTGCCAAATGGTTATTAAATTTGTTAGTTAAATAAATCAGAAATTTTAAAAAAAGCTCGTATCAGTAACTGTGACCATTACCGGATTGTCATAAAAACCTACCTGATTCACTAATGTCCTTTAGGGAAGGAAATCTGCCATCCTTGCCAAGCCTAAAACTGAATCCAGACCCATAGCAATGTGGTCTAATGGTCTAACAAACCACTCAGCTCTATAGCGATGGGCTCATTTGTAGAATACCTCAATGCCAGAAATTTCAAACAAGCACCAAGCTTGGCTGCTTGGCTGGCAGCGAGTGGTGAGAAAAGCCCTCCCTTTTCCCTTAAGCAAGATGCCCAGAATTGGACACAATACTCTAGTTGAGGCTGAACCAATGTGTTATACAAGTTTAACATTCTTGCTCTTGATGCTTCATCAACCATGCTTTCAACCTGTCCCGTCATCTTCATGACTTATTAACAATGCTCCATGAATCTTATTAATGTATCATTGATGTTATTGTTTTGAAGAAGCTCGCTGGAATTAATACCACAGAATGCAAACCTTAAAAGATGCAAGAAAATGTTTTCAAAATTGTATACATAATGGGTAAAATTGTCTGGGAAAACTTTGCGTACTGAATGGCAAGGATACAACTTTGAGCTGAGGACTTCAAATTACAGTTGAAAATGTTATTAAAGAAAAGATTGAAGAATGCAATTGAAAATTATGATGGGCCAGGATTATTAATATCATTTTGGTTTGCACAGCCTGAACCTTGCATCTGAACGTGTGAACAACAACGAATTGAAGAAAAATTGTTACGAGCCCTGTGGGGGAACAATATAACAAAATAACCAAATGTACAAAATGACCGCCAGAATTGATCAACGAGATTTCACTTTTTGTAGCATTTGATTTAACATGAATCAGAATCCACATAAATTAAACATGATTTAACAGGCAAATTACAGTCGGTACGGACTACAAATTATACATGGAACAGCAGCTACAACAAAGGCTATCTCACAAGATTACAATCATTTATATCACTCCCTGGCCAAATGTGGCACCACATACAATCTCACAACTTTTCCAACTCGTCTCCAGAACGTAGAATCTCTAGCGTTATTCACTCACTGAAATTTGGTCCTTGAGTCACCTGCAACAGTAGCTCCACTCCATCTAAGACCCCCCCCAGAGTCAATTGTCACCCAAAAGGCACACTCCTGCAGACCCTCAGTTAGGTTCACACCAGTCTTGGCAGCACAGATTCCTATTATGACCAATGCAGTTGGTAAAGCGGCGTTATTTAAAAATCCCAGAACGAAACTTTAAACAACTGTCATAAACTATAATTTTAAGTGTTATGTTTGCGATACAACTCTAAATTCAGGAATCAGACCCCCAGTTCTCGAGGTTTTACATTAAACTAAATGAAACATTTTATTAATTAACACAGGTTAAAACATATGTACACGTGGCTACAAATGACCACTACCATAACTTTTAACAAATTCCCAAATTAATCTCCATTGAGGCAACAGCAACCCATAGATGTAACCAAACACCAGGCAAAACATTTTTACCTTATGAATTCAAAATGAGGTTCTTTTCACTTTGGTTCCTCTGGAGCCAGGTGGAGGCTTACAGCTGCCTTTTGATCTCATGTTGCCTCTGCTCTGCACACCCGAAAACTACTGAAGTTATATCTACCAGCCCCATTGAATGTTAATTCTCATTGTATAAACAACCTCTGAACTAAATCTCTCTAACAACTAAACCCCTTTCATAGTATCAACTTTATTAGTAATATAAACATATTGTTTGGTAGCTCCTAAAAAGGCACCAAGTTTTCACCCCACCTCTTGAATGCTCCATTCAAAAAAATACAAGTGCACGCTATCTCGCTTACATATCAAAACTAGTACATATCAAAGCACCCAGACTAGCTGACTTTAATCCAATTAAGACACACCCACAGAATAAACCTCTATTTTAAAAGGAAAATATTTTCCAAAATATTATATATGTTAATAGCTTCATGACATACCCTCATCAGAAAATGAACAGTCATAATTCCAAAAGATGGCTTCATTTTAATAATACATCTCACGCTATTACATTACCAGATGCATGCATTAATATAATATATATATATATATATATATATATATACACACACACACACACACACAAGTCCTTGGTATCATCAGAAATCACTCCAGTTCAGTGTCCAGGTTTTTTTTAAATGTCCCAATTTCCTTTAAGCTTCAAACACTTGATAATGGATCTGCAAACAGATTTTCTCTTCCAGCAATATGTATAATATGTAGATTAAAAGCCTTGTACTTTTGTCTCGAAATTTGTCCAAAAACTTCAAAGTATTATGGTCTATATAAACGATTGTTTCTGATGAATTGTTTGCAACATAAATTTCAAAATGCTGCAATGCCAACACCAAACTCAAAGTCCCTTTCTCGATCATTGAATATCTTCTCTGTTATACATTCAGCTTCCGTGAAAAATACCCTATTGGTTTTTCAATTCCACTGTCATCTCCTTGTAAGAGTACAGCCCTGATGCCAATATTGCTTGCATCAATGGCCAACTTGAATTGCTTGGCACAATTGGGTATTGCCACACTAGTGTCATAGTTAATACAGTTTTCAAACAATCGAATGACCTCTGACACTCCAATGTCCACTGAAACTTCTTGTTGATTTTTAATAGTTCAGTCAGTGGAGCAACCACTTGGCTAAAATTTGGTACAAATTTCCAGCAAATCCCACTCATGCCCAGAAATCTCAAAACTTCTTCTTTTGTTGTAGTTACTGGGAAATCCACGATAGCCTTGACTTTTGCATCTCTCGGAGCCATCTTACCATGTCCAAAGGTATCGCCTAGATACGTAAATTGCGCTTTTGAAAATTCACTTTTAGCCACGTTCATCGCCAAATTAGCTTCTTGCAGTCGAGTAAATAATTCTTCCAGATGCTGTAAATGCTCCTCCCACGTCTGACTGAAAACAATAAGAGCATCAATACAAACCGTACATTTGCATAGACCTGCAATTACTTTGTCAGTCTTTGAAATGTCGCAGGTGTATTCTTCATATCAATTAGCATGACTTTAAACTGATATTGTCCACTTGGCGTTACAATAGCTGATATCTGCATTGCTCTCTCCGACATCGGTACCTGCTAATATCCTTTTAGCAAGTCAATCTTTGTGATAAATTTCGATTGTCCCATTTACTCAATGCAATCCTCCAACCGTGGTTTGGGATATGAATCCGCTTTTGTCACCGCATTCACCTTTCGATAGTCTACACATAGTATTCCATCCAGCTCCAGTACCAGTAAAATAGGTGAACTCCAGTTACTGCAACTAGACTCAATTATATCATTTTGAAACATGAAATCAATTTCTTTTTGTACATGTGATAACTTTGCTGGATTTAATCTATTAGATTGTTGCCTTACTGAAGATGATATTTCTATAAATACATCATGTAAAGCTAAATGTGTCTTTCCCAACTTATTTCCACAAATAGATTTGTGGGACTGCAATTGCTTTTCCAAATCACTTTGACACTTGCTTGGAAGGTAAACCAATATTTCATTTAAATTTTCAAAAACTCCTTCATTATCCAATTTGATTAGAGGAAAATCAATTTCAGAGTCCTGCACTTCTACCACTTTCTCATCAACTACCATCACTAATATCTCCTTTTGTGCATCTTCCCTGTCAAAGTACTGTTTAAGCATATTTACATGACACACCCTTTGTTTCTTTCTTCTATCTGGAGTATTTATTAAATAATTTACTTCACGCAATTTATTTTCAATCCTGTAAGTCCACTAAATCTTGCATTTAATAAATCCCCTAGTGCTGGTAACAAAACTAATACTTTCTCTCCAAAAACAAAACTGTGAATTTTAGTCTTCCTATCTGCTTTCACTTTCATCACTTGCTGTGAGATCTTTAAATGTTCCCTGGCCAACTCACATGCTCTGTTCAATCTTTCCCTGAAATTTGATACTTAATCCAGGAGAGTAGGTTCTGAATTTTGACCCACCAATTTCTCATGAATCAATTTCAGTGGTCCCCTTACCTCATGACCATAAACTAGTTCAAAAAGGCTAAAACCAGTCAAAGCATTAGGAGCATCTCTAATAGCAAATAACAAAGATAGAATTCACGTATCCCAATCATGTTCATAATTCTGACAGTATGCTCTTATCATAGTTTTTAAAGTTTGATGCCATCTTTCCAAAGCTGCTTGTGAATCAGGATGACAAGCTGTCAACTTAAACTGTTTTATTCCCAAACTGTTCATTATTTCCTTAAACAGCTGTGCCATGAAATTTGACCCCTGATCTGATTGTATTTCTTTAGGTAAGCCATATCTTGAAAAAAAATTTAATTAACTCCTCCACAATCTTCTTAGTTGTAATATTTCTTAAAGGTATTGCTTCAGGAAACCTGGCAGACGCATCCATTATTGTCAATAAATACTGATTTCCACTTTTAGTCTTAGGGAGGGGTCCTACACAATCAATCATGACTCTGGTAAAAGTTTCTTCAAATGCTGGTACTGGAATTAAAGGCGCCGGCTCAATCACTGCTTGTGGATTTCCTGTTATTTGGGTTATTTCAGGTTCTACAGAATTTGACTACATCCCTATGCAAACGCAGCCCAAAAAAAAAACTCTATCTTTTCCTGTGTTTTCCTAATTCCTAAATGTCCCCCCATTGGAATTTCATGAGCAATCCTCAGAATCTCATTTTTATAACTTAATGGGATAACAACCTGATGCACCTCCCTCTAGCTTTCATTTGATAAGACATGATCCGGTCACCACTTTCTCGTTAATATGTTCGCCTGAAGATAATAACGTACCAGAATACATTTTGCTTTGGTTTCTGAATAAGCTTTGTGATATAACTGTTTTAATTGCAAATCATTTTTCTGTAACTCCACTAACCTCTTTGAGTTAAACATTTCAGCTGAACTGTCTTGCCTTCCTCCGGAACAATGTTAACAAATTGGATTTCAACTTTTCTTCTTGCCTTTGAACTGCCTGCTTATCTTGTTTATTTTGTTCTTCCCTACGGACCTTTGATTTTGTTAAAACACAATCAGGAAACAATCCAGGATGATCCTTCTGTAGCACTTCTGTTGAAAACACTTCTTCAGGCTGCTCAACTACCATAGGCATCACCCACATTTGCGATCCAGCTATATCATTACCCAGAATAAGTTGAACCCCTGAAATGGGCAATTTTTCCACCATTCCAACTATAACCTCACCATTCTTCTATCTGCTCTTTAAATTTACTTTCCACAACAGAACAGATTTAGCATCTCCATGAACCCCACTTATTATTACCTTCTCCTGTAGCACTCCCTTTGAACAACGAATATCACTATCCCTCAACATTAAGGATTGACGAGCCCCTGTGTCTCTTAACATTTTAACATCTTTATCTACTCCGCCCTGTACACATAGAAAGACTTTCCCTTCACATATAAAATCTTTAAACATTTCTGCAACCTGCTCCCCAGAATTCTCAAGTAAACTATGAGCACATTCCCACTTCTTTACCTTTCACTGATTCTCCCTGTTTCATCTGTATACAAACCACTGGTTTCTTCTGTGCCTGAACCTCAGAAGCCACAGTACTTTTGCTTCCAGAGCTTTTCTGCACCCAATAATTCCTACAGATTTTTCTTGCAACTTCCAACATACTGACTTCATGTGCCCCCACTTTATTACAATGAAAACTCAATTTTTGAATGTCACTTCTACCTTCAGTGCCTTCCTTTTTATTCTGAGAAAAATCTTCCTGGGAACTTCCAGCTACTCCTACTCTTCCCTGACTACCTGCCTTCCTTTCACCTTCCCACTTTTTATCCTTTTCCAAATTGAAACGGTGACGGAAAACAGGTTTAGCTCTATGAACTCAT
Source organism: Carcharodon carcharias (assembly GCF_017639515.1). Lineage (NCBI taxonomy): Eukaryota > Metazoa > Chordata > Chondrichthyes > Lamniformes > Lamnidae > Carcharodon > Carcharodon carcharias. The sequence continues at coordinate 176,320,975 of NC_054472.1, forward strand.
AGTCATCAGCTATCTCTGCTGCTTGTCTTACAGAATCAACCCTCTGTTCCTCCCCATGAATTCTCATTACCAAAGGGATCGAATCTTTAAATTCTTCCAAAGGAATTACTTCCCTAAGAGCTGCACAGGTTGTCTCTATTTTTAATGTTCATATCCACCAGTCAAAATTATTCAATATACGTTTGCCCAGGCTGTTTTCTCATGTCCCTAAATTTCTGCCTATATGCTTCAGGAACCAACTCATATGCACTCAAAATAGCTTTTCTCACCACATCATAATTCACCGACATTTCTTCTGATAGTGAAGCATATACCTCAAGACATCTCCCTACCTAACAACTTAGACTGTAATAATAATGTCCAGTTTTCCTGCGGCCATTTCATCTGTTTGGCTAGCTTCTCAAATGAAGTAAAGAATGCTTCAATATCTGTTTCCACAAACTTTGGAAGAGCTTGTACAAATTTAAACACATCCCCACTGGGTTCTACTCTGGTGACAAATCCTTCCTCACCCACTGAAGTCTCTTTTCTAGCTGCCAATATTTTAAGTTGGAATTCTCTTTCTCTCTCACTTTCATCCTTCTCTATCTTCACAATTTCTAATTCACTTTTAAAAGCCATTTCTCAGTCCTTTGCTTCAAATTCAAGCTATTTCAGTTCCTTTGCTTGGTCAAATTCTAGCGTCTTCATTTGTAACTGAAGTCTCACTACCTCCAGCTGTGACTCACTAGTGTCAGGTTTCACTTCCAACTGTAGATGCTGTGCTATACTTCTAACTATGTCTGATTTCCTAGCCCCCTTAAGTAACCCTAATTTTAACATATCCACCAACTCTGTTAACTTACTTTTGGTTATTTTCTCCAACCCACTCAGAATTATCTCCCCTACTCCGAGACAACTCTTAGCAATTGCCAAAGCCACCTTGCAGTCTCACCACTTCTAAAATACCTCACCAGCTCCTGAATCCAAAGTGCCTCTCATACTCGTAAGCTTTACGATTCACCAATTCCTACCCAATCAAGGAATTGGAAATATAATTGATAACGGCACAGCCCCCAATTGTTATGACTGATGCAGTTGGTAAAGCGGCGTTATTTAAAAATCCCAGAACGAAACTTTAAACAACTGTCATAAACTATAATTTTAAGTGTTATGTTTGAGATGCAACTCTAAATTCAGGAATCAGACCCCCAGTTCTCGAGGGTTTACATTAAACTAAATGAAACATTTTATTAACTAACACAGGTTAAAAGATATGTACACATGGCTACAAATGACCACTACCATAACTTTTAACAAATTCCCAAACTAATCTCCAATAAGGCAACCCATAGACTTAATCAAACACCAGGCAAAGCATTTTCACCTTACAAATTCAAAATTAGGTTCTTTTCACTTTGGTTCCTCTGGAGCCAGGTGAAGGCTTACAGCTGCCTTTTGATCTCACAATGCCTCTGCAATGCACGCCCGAAAACTACTGAAGTTATACCTACCAGCCCCATTGAATGTTAATTCTCACTGTATCAACAATCTCTGAATTAAACCTCTCTAACAATAAAACCTCTTTCATGGTACCAACTTTAATAATATAAATATGTTATAAATTTAGTAATATAAACATATTGTTTGGCAGCTGCTAGAAAGGCATCAGCTTTTACCCCACTTCATGAATGCTCTATTCAAAAAAGTGCAAATGCACGCTATCTCTCTTACATATCAAAATTAGTACATATCAAAGCACCCAGACTAGCTGACTTTAATCCAATTAAGACACAACCGCAGACTAAACCTTTATTTTAAAATAAAAATATTTTCCAAAATATTATATACATTAATAGCTTCATGACAATCCCCTAGAGCCTCCTTTTTTAGTAAACCTTGTTGGCTCTGGCAAAACTGTAGCCATAGAATTGTCCAACTGACAATCTCTGTTCTAACCCTGTCTTCAGCTTTCTGTCCTTTTTAACTGTATTACACACCCACAGAAACTTGTAAATGTGCCTTTTCTGTTCTTTCCTCTGCTGCAGCTTTCTTATGTGTCTGGCTACGTGTTTTCGCATCTTAATTTCCTTCCTGTTTGTAATACTTCCAGGTTAAGGGTTGCCATGTTACATGGACCAGTATTTCTTAATATCTAAGAAATTACAATTGATCCCACAGGATCACATAACTCTGTTCTACAATTGATCCCTTTATAATTCATGCACTCTTAAAAGCCCTTTCAAAACATTCTTAAAAACAATTACCGTTCCAACAAAAAACTTTAAAGAAATTACAAATTTTCCTTACTGTACTGCTTCCAAGCACAAAATACAGAGGAAAAGTCTGGAAATGAACAAGCCATTAAGAGCTACAGCCTCGAATCTCAATATAGAATCTCTCTGCTGCCTTCTACTCATTATTAGATAGTGGTCTTCTAGAACTCTGGGTAACAATTTGTTAAAGACTTATGGTGGATATATTAAACCCCAAGTATTCAGGGAGAACATTTAACCACTAGCCCTTTCGCAGAGTCTGAAGCAAACATTTGGCGGAATCATCTCAGATTTGCAATAAGTGAGGTAGCGGGTGGGTAAAACAGCATTTTACCTCCGCCGGCCACGATGGCAGGTTTTCCCGTCGTATCATCCTAAACCCACATTACTTATGCATTTCTGGGAAACATGGCATTTCCATGGCAGACTGACTCTCATTTCCTACCATGCTATCACCTCGCCACTTCATCATGCCAGGCACCACATTTGAAGCACAAACAAGCTCAGTGCTTCCAGCCCAGGACTGCAGCAAAGAAGACATGGTCCTGAAAGACAAGAAGACTGCAGCCCTCAAACACCTTTTGGATGTTGTGGAGGCCCACTGTCATGTCCTCTACCCCCACACTAGCCACAGGAGGGGCAGCTACATTACCACTCTGGCTTGGTAGGTGATGGCAGTGGTGATCAGTGCCAAAGTTGCACAGAAGAGGGTGGCTATCCAATGCAGATAGAGGATGAATGATCTCATCTGCACCAGGGTATGGCAACCATCTCATCACTCTAAACGCACACACTCAAGCCCATCACACGTTCACTGGCATCTCACTCACTGCCAGCTCAAGGGAATCACCACCCATTCTCACACACATACCCCCTCACATGTCCATCTGGCCTCATCTCCTCTGGAGACTGCTTCCTCAGCCTTCACCATCTTGAGGCCACTTGATCAACATGTGCCCCCCACAACACTCCTTCCTCACTACACCTCTCGTCCTGCAGCCTATTCCCTTGCCTGAGGCCATTTCTCCCCCTTTCCCAAGAAAGACCTTGCCCTGCAGCCATAGAAAAGCTACCCACATATGGCTGATCTGGTGGGTAGAGACCCACCCATGAGCTGCCTGAAAGTGATGTGGTGCTGTCTGTGAAACCTGGCACTGATGACTACAAATGCTGACCGAAGCAAGGTAGGCAAATAAACCTTTAAGTCTCGAGCGAAGTGCAACCTGCCAGGTGCACTCCTTATACATGCTGCTGTGAAACACGTCGGTGTGTTTTCCCGCCAACGTGGGCAGATGATCCAGCAGCAGGGGAGAGTCCAGCAGGCTAGCCTTGTAATACATCAATATCATTGTAATCAGTTCCCGATGTCCGATGGTGGAGAACATGGCCCCTCATTGGTGGGCGGAGAGGACGATCGCAAACTGGTTTCATGACATCGTGAAACTTGTTTTTGGCCTTCATGCCATATTGTCTACTCACACTACCAAACACACCCAACGCTGACGGGCATGGAAAATTCCGGCCTTTGTTTTTTTATTTCACATAGGAAAACTAGATTTGTGACTATTAGTCAATGGGAATGCTTCATAACACTCAACATAGATCTGTAAGTGCATATGGCTTTGACCAGAAGTTCAAGTGAACAAACTGATGTATCCGAGTTATGTCTCAGTGGGTTGATATTTGGTTGTGAAGAATATTGGCCAGGTGGTGGTGTTAATTCTTTAAAAAAAATTATCAGGAACTCAATAAATTAACTCTCATAAAATTCCCAGAGAACTTGGACAAAAGACCACGTTACTTTTGAGTACAAAGAAATATAAAACAATTTTGAAGTTCACTTAGTCTTCTCTCAAGATTGTTGCCAACAATGGAAATATAGCATAGTTGTGATTCAGACAAAGGTGTTACAAACATGGAGTGCAGCAAAATCATCTGACCAAAGTAGCAGTGAAGTGGTTTAGTTTTATTTGCTCAAAAGTAACCCATTTACTTACTACAATTTTGATCTATGTTGTTCATGACTTCATATGTTTGAGGTAGCCCGAAACATACGAAAACAAATTCAGCATTACACAGAATTCATTACCAAATATGCATTTCTCAAATTCACAGTAAAGACATACCTAGAACTTTTCAAAACAGAAGCCAGAAAATAATTGGGAATGCCAGTTTTTCCAGGTAGCTCAAATTGCATGTTTACTTACACTTTGTACTTTATGTGTATATTGCCAATGATAGGGACCCTGTTTATAGTAGTATAACTATCGCCAAAATTTTAGGCTTCACCTCTCAAAACAATGGCTCCCACCTAACATGTCTTAGTCAGTGTATCATTATTTGAAAGCTTAACCAGTTATATTTTTGGTGCCCAAATTAAACAATATTCCTCTTTCTTTTAGAGACAAATGCCATCTCCATTTACAAATCAGGTATGTGGGAAACCTGGAGGAGTAAATGCAGGAAAACTGTCAGTTCAAGCAAATCATGCCACAGACCCATCATTTTATTTGTGATCTTTCCCAACTCAACATCTCATGCCTCAATCTGAATCACTTCTTCAGTTCCTCATATTGAAAGGAACAGCAGTGAGATGTTGAAAACAATATGGGCAAAGTGATACATAATTTGTGCCAGGTGAGTGAGAGAGAAGTAAGGAACAGATGAACAAGCCTCAAAATCACAGAATCTTACAGCATAGAAGGCCACCATTCAGTCAGTTGAGCTTGTGCTAGTCCTTTTAAAGAGCTGGCCAATCTAGTCCCACATCCCAAGCTTTTTCCATAACCTTGCAAATTTATATTCAGGTAAAAGACCAGCTGTTTTTTTAAAGTTCCTAAAGAATTTGACTCCATATAAATCCAACCCAAAAATTTCTCATTTCTCCTTTAGTTCTTTAGCCAATTATTTTAAATCTATGACCTCTGGTTACCGATGTAAATAGTTTCTCCCCACTTGCTCTGTATATGAATTGTCCTAATAAGGAAAGACTACACTTAGTGAGAAATTGAATATTCTTCTTTCTGTGCATGCTCAATGCCCAAGTGGTACAGCATAAGAATGGGTGGCCAGACACTGAAAAACAAAAAGCTGAAGTATTTTTCACTGCGAGGGTTCTGATAAAGAACTAATACATTATTGCAAGTACGCCAACTACCCCAGGCTTCTGCATTGAAATGTTTCTATAAAGGATCACTGCACAACTAGGGAGTGGCTTCTGGCTTTCCCTTCGGCTAATACATAATAGACGATTCCAAATTTGTAAACTCCCATTTTGTGGTGAATCGTCCAAGGTTTTCCCATACTCAAGGCTATATTGACATTAACTTCTGGTTCTACTTACCTGAAAATAAGCCTTTGTGCACATGCTTTCAGCAATCCAGGTATGATCCAGACATTTTTCAAATACTTCAACAGGGTAGCCCTGAGTTCCGATGAATCAAAATGTGAAGTCTGTTTTGGATTATTCTGCTAGAGTGGACTGATATTCAAAAGACTCTGGAAAATTGGTCCAGGCTTGGCACGGAGAAAGGAGGCTGCTGGAAACTGCTTCATCATTGACATTCCTTCCATCATAAGGTCAGAAGTGGGGATGTTCACTAATGATGGCACAATATTCAGCACCATTCACAACTCCTCAGACACTGAAGCAGTCCATGTTCAAATACAGCAAGACCTGGACAATACCAAGGCTTAGGCAGACAAGTAACAAATAACATTCGTACCGGGCAATGACCATCTCCATCATGAGAGAATCTAACCATCACCCCTTGATATTACCATCAATGAATCCCCCACTATCAACATCCTGGGAGGGTTACCATTGACCAGAAACTGAACTGGACTCGCCATATAAATACTGTGAGTACAAGAGCAAGTCAGTGACTAGGAATCCTGTGACGAGTACCTCACCTGCTGACTCTCCAAAGCCTATCCCCCATCTACAAGGCACAAGTCAGGAGTGTGATAGAATACTGCCCACTTGCCTGGATGTGTGCACCTCCCACAACACTCAAGAAGCTTGACACCGTACAGGACAAAGCAGCCCACTTGATTGGCACTACATCCATAAACATTCACACCCCCCACCACCGATACACAGTGACAGCAGTGTGTACCATCTACAAGATGCACTGCAGGGATTCACCAAGGCTCCTTAGATAGCACCTTCCTAACCCATGACCACTACCATCTGGAAGGACAAGGGCAGCAGATAGATGGGGACACTGTCACCTGGAAGTTCCCCTCCAAGTCACTCACCATCCTGACTTGGGAATATATCATCGTTCCTTCATTGTTGCTGGGTCAAAATCCTGGAACTCTCTCTCTAACAGCATTGTGGGTGTACCTACATCACATGGACTGCAGCGGTTCAAGAAGGCAGCTTACCACTGTCTTCTCAAGGACAACTAGGAATGGACAATAAATGCTTGTCCAGCCAGCGAAGACCACATACCATGAATGACTAAAAAAACCCATCTCTCATTGGCATTCAATTACATTACAATCATGGAATTCCTCCACTATCAACATCCTGGAGGTCACCATTGACCAGAATCTTAACTGGACCAACCAAATAAATACTGAGGCTCCAAGAGCAGGTATAATCTGTGGACTGTAATGGAATACTCTCCATTTGCCTGGATAAGTGCAATTCTGAGAATACGCAAGAAGTTCAGCACCATCCAGGACAAAGCAGTCCGCTTGATTGGCACCCCATCCAGCAACTTAAACATTCACTCCCTCCACCACCGATGCACAGGAGCAGTATGTACCATATGTGCCACAGTAAGTCAGCAAGGTTCTTTCAACAGCATCTTCCAAATCCATGACCTCTCTCGCCTAGAAAGACAAGGACAGTAGACGCATGGGTACACCACCAGCTGCAGAATGCCCTCCAGGCCACACACTGTCCTGACTTGGAACTATAATACTGTTCCTGTTGCTAGGTCAAAATATTGAACTCCCTTCCTAACAGCATTGTAGATGTATCTGCATCAGATAGACTGAACAGTTCAGGAATGCTGTTCACCACCACCTTTGAGGGCAACAAGGGATGACCAACAAATGTTGGCCATGCGACGCTCACATCACATGAAAGAAATTAAAAGATTTGATGATAATGTTTTGAGTTGGTCCTGAGATCCTTCACACCTGAGACGAAGATACAAAGTTCTTCTTGTAGCACCAGAGGAGGCAAAGTACTGAGGACCCAGGACAGCTTTGAGATAGTGTTGAGTCCAGAAGGCTATTAAATGGCCAGTCAAAAGATGAAGCGCTGTTCCGAGCTTCAGTTCTGAAAAAGAGTCATATTGACTTGAAAGCTTAACTCTGTTTCTCTACACAAATACTGTGAGACTTGCTAACTATTTCAAGCACTTTGTTTTTATTTCAGATTTCTAGAATCTGCAGTATTTTATTTTTATTATGTGACAATTTTAAATTCGAGATGTTGCTGGACCAGGAGGCAATGGAGGACAGCAAGTATAATGGTGATGGATGAATGGAGCTTTATGCGAGTTAATATACAAGCAGAGTTTTGGATGACTTCAAGTTTAGAGGACAGGATTAAGTTCACGTAGGGTAGAAATTGGGAGACCTGCCAGGACAGCTTTGAAATAGCTAAGTCTAGATGCAACAAAGGCATGAATGAGGGTTTTATCAGCTGAGGCAGTGGTAGAATCAGACAATGTTACGGAGATGGAAGTTGGTAGTATTGGAGATAGAGCAGGTACATGGTCAGAATCTTACCTCAGAATCAAATAGAATACCTAGGTTATGAACAGTCTGGTTGCCAGGGAGAGGGATGGAGCAGGTAGCCAGGGAACAGAGGTTTTGGTGGCAACCGAAGACAATGGCTTTAGTCTTTCCAATATTTAGTTGGAGAAAATTTCTGCTCATCCAATCCTGGATACCGGACAAGCAGTCTGACAACTTAGAAGACAGTGGAAGGGCCAAGAGAGGTGCTAGGAGGTAAAGCAGGGTGTCATCATTGTACATGTGAAAACTAACCCTGTGTTTTCAGAAGATGTCATCAAGGGGCAATATGTAGGTGAGAAGTAGGAGGATAATGATAGATGCTTGGGGAAGCATCAGAGCTAATTATTTAGGAGCAGGTAATTCTCTGGCTACTGGATAGATATAAATGGAAACACCAGGTAAAATACTGGAGATCCTGAAAATCCAAAATAAAAACAGAAAATGCTAGAAAAACATGCTAGATCTGACAGCATCTGTAGAGAGCAAACAGTTAATATTGTAGGTCTGTGACCTGTCAGGTTCTGATACAAGGTCACAGACCTGAAATGCTAACTATGTTTTTCTCTCTCTACAGATGCTGCAAAACCTGCCTTCCATCATCTTCTAAAAATAAAAATGGAACCAGCAACAGCTGTCCCACTCAGTTGTACGACAGAGGTGAGGTGAAGGAGGATGGTGTGGTCAGTTATGTCAAAGGCTGCAGGCAAGTGAAGAAAAATAGTTTACTGTGGTAACAACCACATAGAACTTCATTGGTGACTTCGATAAGGCTTCAGTACTGTGGCAGGGAACTCTGGGAACAAATTTCCCAGCTCCCCTTTGAATAGTGCCAAGGGATCATTTAAATCCATCCACCTGGGAGGGAAGAAGGAGCCTCAGTTTAGCATCTCATCCGATAAATGACACCTCCCTTCAGTTTCAATCTAGATTATGTGTTGAAGACACTGGAGGGGAATAGAACTCTCAAACTTTTGACTCAGAAGTGAGAGTGCTGCTGCTGAACCAAGGTTGACAACTTATATAGGGTGTAACAAAGGAACAAGAATGAATTTATTCCTTGCACTGCAGGATCTTAAGAAGAAATATTAGGTCAATACATGTATATATTAAGAAAAGTCAAATAACACTGGGATGCACTTCAAAGCGTTCTGCTGTGCACTGCTGAGTCCCTATTCAAGAAAATTACTGATTGGTGTCATTGCAAAAAATTGTCCGAGTTGATTTCCTGGTTTCTGACTGAATAGAAATTTGGGGGATAGATCTAATAAATAAATTCTCTGTCAAGAGACATGGTAAGGCACTGTAATTTATTTCAAATAATAAGTTATTGATCTACTAAGTCACCCAGGTAATATCTCTTGAAAGCCTTTCAAAATTTCCAAGAGTGAAATTGTATGATATTCAAATTCCACCAACAAAAAAATTAATGTGGTAGCAAAGAGGAATGTCTAGAGATTTTGAGGTGCATCAAAGGAACAGCAACAACCAAGGCCTATGTAAACCATGCAGGGAAATCGCACAACTCTGACCAAGCAGGAGTTTGTGCTCTCATCAATATCTTCATTAGATAATATTGGGGAGATCATGATCGCATCTGCAAAATTTGAATTGCCCAAATGTGCAGGAATTTCATTTTGAGATTAAGTTTGGCATGTTAAACTTTCTGGTTAAAAGACATTTACAGACAATGCATCCTCCCTGAAGATTATTCTCTATTGCATCAGCTCATCAGCTGCTGAAAAGCTCATCCATAACATTGTTACCTCTCGATTTGACTATTTCAATGCCCACCTGGCCAGCCTTCCACGCTCCGTAAACTTGAGTTCATCCAAAATTTAGCTGCCCATATCCTAATTGCACCAACTCCCATTTCATCCATCTATCTATCGGCAATTGCAAGATCCTTTCAAGACAGTGTTGAAGGTGTTGTTCTAGGGCCTTGATGAGGCATCTATAAGTTGTTCAAGCTTCAGCACCACAGAAAAGCGTGGCAGAATCACTACCTGATAGACTTCACATTTAGTTCTGATGGTTCTGATATCACAATACTAGAAAATTTGCGTGTGTAATTTACCATAGACTGGACTAGCCCATTGGATTGGGTTTTGTACCTGTTCACCAATGTCAGTTTTTTGGGATAGATAGATTCCAATTTATGGGAAGTAAGTAACATTTTCCAACACTTCAACAGGAATCTCAAGTGAATACTTTGGATTTGATATATTTGAAGTGGGTTGGTAGAGGACATTGGTCTTCCTGTGTTCAGATTAAGTCCCATGCTCTTGTATGCTATAGTGAATCCATCAACTATCTCTTGCAGCTCTTCTTCAGTGAGCACTAACTTGAGCATCATCGGCATAATGAGTTCTATTACAGAAGTGGCTGCTGTCTTCATTGTGGCCTTCAGCCGATTGAGGTTGAAGAGTTTATCATTATTACAGTAAGGTGGTAAGATGTGACGAGTGGAGTGCCACAGGGATCAGTGCAGGGACCTCAACTAATTACAATTTAAGAAGAAAGTTTGGACAGGCTGGGCCTGTATCCATTAGAGTTTAGGAGAATGAGAGGTGATCTCATTGAAACATATAAGATCCTGAGGGGACTTGACAGGGTGGATGCTGAAAGCATGTTTCCCTTTGCGGGAGAGATTTCAACCAGGGCAAACAGTTTAAAAATAAGGGGTTTCAGAGAATTATGAGTCTTTGGAACTCTCTTCCTCAGAGAGCAGTGGAGACAGGGTGATTGAATATTTTTAAGGCAGAGAAAGATTCTTGACTATCAAGGGAGTCAAAGGTTATTGGGAATAAATGGAATGTTGCGTTGAGGTCACAATCAGATCAGCCATGATCTTATCGAATGGCAGAGCAGGCTCTATGGGGAGAATGGCTTATTTCTGTTCCTAATTTATATGTTCTGTTGTAGTTCTTCTTCAGTAAGCACTAACTTGTGCATCATCGGCATAATGCTGTTCTATTACAGAAGTGGCTTCTGTCTTGGTTGTGGCCTTCAGCTGGTTGAGGTTGAAGAGTTTATTATCATTGCAATAAGTTATGACCACACCTAGTGGGGAGCCTGTCAGTAAGTTGCAGCATTATTGCAAGAAAGATTGAGAATAGTGTTGGTGAAGTGACACAGCCCTGTTTGACACCTGTTTTGACAGGGAAAGGGTCAAAGGTAGCATTGTACTATTATTTGCATATTGTCACATGATGATGTTTGTGAACTTAGCTGGGCATCCATATTAGTATAGCACCTTCTAAAGGGCAGTTCAATTCACCTAGTTGAAGGTATTTGTGAGATTGCAGAAAGCCAAATACAAAGTTCAGAGAAGGTTTACTAGATTAATACCAGGAATGGGCTGTCTTATGAGGAAAGGCTGGGCCAGTTAGGCTTGTACCCACTGGAATTTAGAAGAGTGAGAGGCAACTTAATTGAAACTTTTAAGATCCTGAGGTGTCTAGGCAGGGTGAATGTGGAGAGAATGTTTCCTCTTGTGGGAGAATCTAGAGCTAGGGATCACTGTTTAAAAATAAGGGGTCGCTCATTTAAGACAGAAGGAGAATTTTTTTCTCTCAGAGGGTCGAGGGTCTTTGGAATTCTCTTCCTCAAAAGGCAGTGGAAGCAGAGTCTTTGAATATTTTTAAGGCAGAGCTAGATATATTCTTTTTTAACAAGGAGGTGAAAAGTTATCGGGGGTAGACAGGAATGGGTTGAGGTTACATTCAGATCAACCATAATTTTACTGAATGGAAGAGCAGACTTAAAGGGTCAAATGGCCTACTCCTGCTCCTAATTTGTATGTTCGTATGGATGTTCTGCTCTCTGCACATTTTCTGGAGTTGGCACGCACTGTGAAGATCATGTCTGTTGTTCCTCTAGCTAGTCAAAAACCACATTGGGACTCTGCAATTGATGACAGCCAATTAAGAAGTAACCCTGCTAGGACTTAGCCAATGCCTGAAAGCAATGTTATGTCCCTGTAGCTGATACAGTTTGATTTGTCTCCTTCTTTGCGTCTTATAGTCACTTGGAAGTTCTTCATCTGCCAAAGCTTCACAGAGATGGCATATATCCAAAAGATCAGTTTGTCACTTCCATGTTTCAGAACTTCCACGGGGATATTGCAGGGCTTGAAACTTGGTTGTTTTTCATCTGGTTGACAGCAGTTATCACTTTGTCTAGTATTGGATTGTATAGCTCACTTCTAATTAAGTCTTGTGGGAGGTTCTCTGTCAGGTTCATGTGGCTGTGATTGAGTAGTTCTACAATGTGCTATTTGCAGCAGGTATTGACACTGTCTGTGTCTTTGAGGTGAGTCTTGCCATCTTTGCTTCTTACCGATGTTGATCCGTAGATCTCTTTGATTGCCTAAAAAAGGTGCAGGTGTCGTGCATGTTAGCAAGAAGTTGAATTTCTTCAGCCTTCTCTGTCCACTGTTTGCTCTTCAAAATTGCAGGTTCTTCTTTGAACTTTATGATTGGCTGTCTGGTGAATGAACTTCTTTTCTGTGGAGTTTGGATACTGTTGCCAGGTTTGGAATGCTGTCCATTTATAATCGATGAGTTTACACTTTCTGCATTCCTCAAAACAGTTTTGATGCCTTTTAGCGGCGTCTCTGAGGATTTCATGGCCTGTATGAGTTATGATGGATTTCAATGATTACTAGTCAATTTGGACGTTGCTTGATGGTGTGACCGGCCTTCCTGTAGTTTCCAATTGATTTGTTTTTGAAATCCTTGAGCTTGGTGTTATTTGACAGGCTAGAAAGCTTGGAACTTTCTCTGTACCTGGCACAACTGTTGATTCATTCAGGGGGCCACCTTAAGCACCAATGATGAGCAAATGAGTTGGTGATCTGTCCAGCCATCACTAAACCACATATAATGTGTACACTTTTTTGATTCCTGCTCCTGACCATCTCACATTCTATCAAGTGTCAGTGCTGCAGTCTTGGATATTGCCAGAATGTCATGAAATGTTTTTTCTTTGGTGCAAAAGGATATTAGTGGTCAGAAGATCATATTTAGCATGCATAGAAAGGAGGCATACACCATTGGAATTGGACTTTCCAACTCCATGTTTCCAATGGTGTTCGGCCAAAGGGTGTGGCTGTTTCTCACCCAGCACTTGATGAACTCACCAAGGATGATCTTTGACTGTGATGGTACAGCTGCCAGAGTTGCACCTAGGATGGGATAGAAGTTTTCTTTCAGTTCGACCGCTGATGAGTGTTTTCCAGCCATGTTTGCAGTGGGGCAAGCTATTTTTAGGGCACCTATTGTCGCTCCTTCCCCTATTAGGGAGTGCAGAGTTAATCTTGAAGGAGGCTGCTCAGACACATTTACAAAAACCAAATCACACTTCTGACTCAATAAAAAGTGAAGAAGTTAATTCATAACAGCCGCCTTTGTGTCAGGTTGTGACTAGAAGTTCCCAAACATCACAATTCTGCCCCATTACATTACCTGATTGTGAAAGGGCTTGGCATTTGCCAAACATAGAAGGGCCTTGAGTGATGTCTTTCAGAGTGGGAGGCCTATTGCACAGCAGGCCCCACAGCATTTTTGCAGGGCATTGCTTGGTTGCAATGGTCAAGTGAGCTGCTCTAATCAAAGACAAGGCCATGCTGCAGCCTTTTGTCCGCCTTTGCAGCCATCAGCTGACCCACCTTTGAAGGATTTGTGGTAGAACTTATTGATTGCGGTCCATGCTCACCATTATTTAAAAATTCATTCACAGGATGTGAGCTTCACTGGCTGGGCCAGCATTTATTGCCCATCCCTAGTTGCCCTTGAGAAGGTTATGGTGAGCTCAATACTCTATGGGGGTTTTGAATGGTGTAGAGACTTCATCCTCTACCTAGCCCCACTGTCTGTAGCTGCGGTCTGCAACTTATTTGTCAAGAAAGGTTCTACAAATGTACAGCAAACCTCCATATCTGGAGGTTGCTCCAGCTATCTTCCACCTGACACAGTTGGTAACTGCAGCTCACCTCACTCTACAAATGTACTCGCTGATCTGGCTCCTGGTCTGGCAATATTTCAGATTTTAAAATTCTCATGCTTGTTTTCAAATCCCTCCATGGCCTGCCCCTCTCAACCTCTGAGGCCTTCTCCAGTTATACAAAATCATGCATTCCTCAAATTTCACCTTATTGCGCAATCCAATTTTAATCACTCTATCCTTGACAGTCGATCCGATCGACTGACTAGATCCGAAACTCTAATTTCATCCATAAGCCCCTCTACCTCTCCTCCTTTAGGATACCCCTTTAAACCTGCTGTGGATGAAGTTTTTAATATGTCATGTAGCTCAGTGTCAAATTTTGTTTGATAACGCACCTATGAAGCACCTTGTGACATTTTACTACAGTAAAGAGGCTTTGTAAATGAAAGTTGTCATTGTTGATGAATATTTGTGTAATAAATTTTGCACTCTCTCAATAAAACATTTTGCATTAATAGTGCTAAATCATATATCTTATTTGTGAAGGACCCTAATGTTCCTTACAGTGCAATTTGAATTATGTAGCTCCTGTTATGTGTGTCATGAAGCTATTAATGTAGATAATATTATTGGAAAATATTCTTCTATAAAATAGAGGTTTAGTCTGTGGGTGTGTCTTAATTGGATTAAAGCTAGCTACTCTGGGTGCTTTGATGTGTACTAGTTTTGAGATGTAAACAGAGAGGTAGAGTGCATTTGCATTTTTTGAATAGAGCATTCAAGAAGTGGGGTGAAAACTACCACCTAGCTAGCAAATACCAAGCAATATGTTTATATTGCTAATAAAATTAGTACTATGAAAGGGATTTGATTGTTAGAAGAGGTTGGTGATACAATGAGTATTTACACTCAATGGGCTGTGGGTAAAGGTATAACAAAACGACCATTTTGTGAGTGTAGAGCAGAGGCAATGTGAGATCAAAAGCAGCTGTAAGCCTCCAACTGTCTCCACAGGAACCAAAGTGAAAAGAACCTCATTTTGAACTTGAAAATGCTTTGCCTGGTGTCTGGTCAAATCTATGAGTTGCAGTTGCCTTAATGGAGATTAGTTTGGGAATTTGTTCAAAATTATGATCACAGTAATTTGCAGTCATGTGTATATATTTAACTTGTGTAAATTAATAAAAAGTTTCATATAGCTTAATATAAAACCTCTCGCGAACTGGTGGTCTGATTCCTGAATTTAGAGTTGTATCTCAAACACATCACTTAAAATTATAGGTTATGGCAGTTGTTTAAAGTTTCCCTCTGGGATTTTAAAATAACTCCGCTTTACCAACTGCATGGTCATAACATGTGAGTCAACAGCTTTGACGAAATTAAGCTGTGGAATTTCAGAAATCCCAGTTCGGAAGAAATCCCATTTACCCTTTAGTTTTTTTTGTTCTATATATATCTTATATAGTTAGAAGCTTTGAATCCAAAGTCCATTAGTATAGTCAAATGTAACCAAGGTGGTCTATCTTTCTCCAAAGTTTTCATATACAAAGGAATGTTCCTAAACCAAATGAATAGGGAAAATCAGAACAAGAGAGAATTTCAAAATTAGAGCTAGACCATTTAGAGATGAAATCAGGAAGCACTTTACTTATGTCTGGAACTCGCTCCCTATGAGCCTGTGAACTTTCAAGACTGAGATTGATAAATATTTGTTAGGTAAGGGCAGATAGATGTGAAAAAGGCGGGTAAATTGAGTTGAAGTCCAGATCAGCCATTATCTGCTTGAATGGCAATATAAGCTTTTGTGCCTAAATAGCCTAATTTCTTCCAATATTCAAGTTGCATACTTGTTCAGGTATATTACACAGAAACAGATTTGTTACTACATCGTTTTTATTATTGGACTATGATCTTTTGTACAGCCAAGTGGGAAATATATTACAACATTTAAAACACATTAGTCTGGATTTTATGGTAGGAATAATGGTGAGGCTCATTGTTCACTGTTATTAAAGTAAGTCAGACAGCAACTTCCACCGTTCGTGTATGCAAAGTTAAATGTGGAAATGATTTGCCCCACTCCTCCACAAGCTTTGCTGCATCGATTTGTGACCATTCCTTAACATGAAGGGCTTGAAGTTGCAGTATTTACCCAACTAGATACCCACCAAACATGCTAATAAAAGGTTAGGGCTGGTCTGTTCAAGTGTAATCAAATTTTAAACATTGTGCTAAATCTTAATTACTTCCAAATCTCCTTTCTGGTACAGAAAATCGAATTTTATCCGTGTGGAATCTCATTCCTTTAGATTTCAATTATTGCTGGAAGATATTTAAAAATTGCAAAATTAAAAGCTAACTAAAAATGTATTTCTGTCTTCTATCTCTCTCCCCAAATCCTACATATTTTCCTTCCTTGGGCTTTCTGCACAATATACATTGAATATCATATTCTAATTTACATTTCCTAGACTCTGAGGTCTCAGGAAGGATTCTTTAATCTGATTGGTTGAAGAGGCATCCTGTTGTTTGCCTCATTCACAATGGCCCCAGATCCCCCGTAAGTGTTCCATGCTATAACAGACCACTGAAGACTGTAAGTAGCCTTACAAAGTTCACAAAAATTGTGTGTGCAGCTAGAAGCACAATAGATAGCAAGCACCCTTCATCCACTGCTGAGTGGATTGTTACAACAAAACCTAAAGCAAATGTTCTTAGCTAGTCAAACGGCAATGAAGTACCCAAGGCTTCCTCTTGATTTTCAGTCATCTTCATCCTACTTTAAGACACTAATATTCATATTTACTATTACAAATCCACAGAATTGCACACAGAGTTATAGTGAACAGCGGGAGAGAGATGCCTACAGCCCCTTGTGGACTATGGATGGATCACAAATTATTCCAATTCTTAAAATTATCTCCTGTGAATTTTGGTCAATAATTAAATACTTTCTGAAGGACCAGCCAATGGGCTGTGCACATCTACATACAGCTCAAACTAACTTCATATTATCCAAATATGATAAATATATAATATAAATATCATGCTGTACCATTTGTTGTTGAATAACATTGTCTTCAAGAAATACTTTCTTCTTTCCTACAACAATGGTCATACAAGCTCCAAGCTCAACAGATTGAATGCCTTTATCTACATTTGGCAAACTCCCCTACAGCTGCATAAATTGTCATCTTGCTATCATCTTTAACTCCTCTGAAATCGAGAAAAAAAAACAAACAACAAATGAGTAATCTTGGCAGTCTGCACCCGCTCTACCAGTTGTCTCCTTTAGTCAAATGATGCGATCAAATTTAAGGTCTGACCAGATTATTGGTGTTGACTGCATGTGGCAGAATGCTCAAAATAAATTTAATATTCTGAATGAAAGCCATGCATACACGCGCACACACAGACAATAGCTGCTGCTTAATAACGAGAACATAAAATTGGGTAACGGATTGCTCAAAATCTTTTCTGAACCTTTTTCAATATGAAATTTTGTTTAAAGCCTTTGTTTAAACATTATAAATATCAGTTACTAAGGGGGGAAATTAAATGTAAAAAGTTAGTAGTTCATAACAACAGCTATATCAATTTAATCACTTTTAGTGTCTTTGATGCTTTCATTGAAGTTTATAATTGAAGGTCTTAAAGCACAATCAAAAACTCTCCCAAAATGTTGTACATGGACCTGGTATTTTTGTCCAGAACTGTTACTGATTGAATTTGGATTGTGCAGTCTTAACATGTATAAGAGTAGAACACGAGGAGAAAGGAGAGGTAGGATGAGTATGAGAAAAATGAGAGGAGGGGAGACAGGGACAATGGAGGTTGAGGAGAACTGGTTGAGAATAACTGGGTCTCTGAACTGGGCCACTCACCCTGAAGGAAAAGTAAGTGAAAACGAACAGTTGATGAGAGTTAAGGACATTGAATTGAGGGAATAGTGACATTGGATTGAGGGAATAGTGGGAAGGGAAGTTTGATGAGGAGTTCAAAGGGGCAGGGGTTATGAAGGGGGATGGATCTATGGAAGGGGAATGGGTACTGAGGAGCTTGTCAGGAAGATGTGATAATTCTCATAATATTATTGGAATTTATTGCAAAATAGAGTATTAGTGGGATGTGTCCATATATGTGTGTGTAAGACGTAACTGAATTATTCTGGGAGCTTTGATGTAAGAAGAGAAGTTAGGTTAGAAATGTTAATTAGGTAAACATGGGGAAGTTTAGGTGTCAAGGGAACATTTGCATCTTTAAATAAACCAGACTAGATTGTTTTCAGAGGGGTGAAATGTGACACCTAGCCAGGTGAAGTTTAGAAATGGTGTATTTATTTTTCCCAAAGATTAGTTGGTAAAACTTAGTGCTATGGGAGGTTTTTATTATCAGGGAGATAAAGTCCAAAGACACAGTGAAACAATGGGTATTTGCATTCAAAGAGGAAAATATGTATAAAGGAGCAAAGGCTATGTGTAAGGGTAGGTATTTTAAAATCTTACAAGTGTGAAAAAAAGCCTTCAGCATCAATGCCTCAAGCTGCTGTCTTCAAAGGACTGAAGTTAGGGAAACTCACTTTGAATTCAACTTGTTCAGGGTATCATGTTTCTTTGCCCTGGGTCTTTTAAAGATCTATGAGTCTTACTATTGCTTTAACGAAAGTGTAACTGGGAGTTAGATTGATTAGGGGATTTAGAAGTTATCATAGTGATAATTTGTAGAACTATGTATGTATTTAAAAATAATTTCTCTTACTAATTAATGTTAATCTAGTTTTGTAAAAACCTATAAGACTTGGTGGTCTTAGTACTACTGAATTCAAGGCATGCATTTTGAAACTTATACAAATTGAAAATTAGTTGTGACAGTTGTTTCAAGTTTCCCTTTGGGGTTTGAACAACTCAGCATTTACCATCGGCTATGTCATAATAGAGTTGAAGAGGCAGGGCACATTATGAAACTACAAGTGATTGGGAAGGGACCTACTAGGATCATATTTCACCTGTGACATAAGCCCAGATGCTGCCTAGTAACTCACAATACTACCTACCAAATGGAAGAAAAAGTTGAGAAACACAAATAAGGTCAGTTAAAGGGAAAGAAGCAACAGAAAAAGAGATGAGCGGAGGCAAAGGAGACAGAGAGATAGAAAAACTGGGAGAAAAAAAATCAGACATAACTGATTTGTATAGGACATTGATTTGTTCAGCTTTCAGATGATGGTAAATCATGAAGACTCCCATTTAGGTGACTATTAACTGTCACTCTGGTTTCATTAAATTGATCAGATTACACAATCTGAAATACTATGTAATTAAGCAAACATTGCAACACTAGCATCAAATTGATGGGAGTGAAAAAGTAATAAAATGGAATGGATTAGAAATTAATTGGACACAGCCATGTTAACAGCTCTTTAGTCAGATTGAAATATTTATTTGTCAGCAATGAGCAGAAGCTACTCTTACTCTGAAAATATGCCTGTCTCAATTCTTTCCTGCAATGCATAAAACAAAATAGCAACTTTACATACCTGAAGATGGATAGTGAACTAAGTATTAAATGAAACTAAGGAGAGCAAAGCCATACATTTTTATATTTCAATGGACTTTGCAATATAAATATTTTTAATAAAATGTATTGCATTGAATTAATTAAAAAGAACAGGAAATCACAGATTAAGGACACAACAGCAGGGAAAAACAAGAGATCACTCTTCAGTATCTACTAAGCTGATACAGCACAGAAATCAAATATTACCATGCAAATTATCTTTTTAACTCAGTCATGACCAAACGCTGAAAACAGTAACGTTATAGTGATCATGTTCTAATTGGTTACAGTTGCAAGAATTTTAAAACTGGATATAACAATCTGTGCTGTTCAACCTTGTAATAAATAAAAGTGAATCTAGACTTCCAGAAGATTGACAAAATTTCATGAGTGTCTACACTAAAGTTAACCTCAAAGCTGTGGGAATTCAGAATTTACCATATAAATAAAGTTTAATGGTTTTAAAGATTGTCTTAAAAGTAGAAAGCAATGG
The DNA here is from genome assembly GCF_017639515.1 of Carcharodon carcharias. Lineage (NCBI taxonomy): Eukaryota > Metazoa > Chordata > Chondrichthyes > Lamniformes > Lamnidae > Carcharodon > Carcharodon carcharias. The sequence continues at coordinate 176,340,985 of NC_054472.1, forward strand.
GTACTTAAAAAGATTACATTGAGGCTAGGGTGTTAAGGACTGATAAGATGCCCCATAATTTAGTGTTGGGATGAGAACTTCCTACTTTGTATTGCTGACTTTGATGCAAAAATCAAAGCTTGGTAGGGCACTGTAATTGAAGGATCTCAAAGTACAGGATGAGTTCTAAACAAAATTTGGGCTGGAACAATGCAAAAAGAAACTTAGTCCAGACATAAGAAAGAAGAATGGTTAAGAACATAAGAAAAAGGAACAGCAGTAGATCATATGGCCCCTCAAGCCTACTCTGCCATCCAATACAATCATGGCTGATCCTCAGCCTTGACTTCACTTTCCCACCTGCTCACCCTTTCCCTGGATTCCCTGAGAGACCAGAAATATGTCTATCTCAGCCTTACATATATTGAACAATGGGTTATCCACAAGCCTCTGGAGTAGAGAATTCCAAAGATTCAGAACCCTTTGAGTGAAGATATTTCTCCTCATCTCAGTCCTAAATCGCAACTTGTAACTGTGTCCCTATGTTCTAGATTCCCCAGCCTGGGATAAATCCTCTCAGTGTCCTCCATGTCAAGACCCTTCAGAATCTTCTATGGTTCAAAGTGATCATCTGTTATTCTTATGAATTTCAGAGATATTATTCTAATTTACTCAAATCTTGAAGCATTTGTATGAATTGAGAAGTGTCAAAATGCACAAAGGGATGAAGCTAAGAGGGATCTTAGAGTCTTGGTAGATGCAATGATCAACAACTTCAGCCAATGCAAAGTAGCAATTAAAACCAATAGAATGCTCAATTACATAGTCAAAAATATAGAAGACAAGAAAGAGAAAGTGATGATCAAACTGCACAATGGCCTGGTGAAATCACAGAACTGTACCTGGTTGCCAAGAGACAAGGGAGACTTTAAAACAGTGGCTGGGGAAGGGGAGGAAGGTGGGGAAGTGCAGAGGAGAGACACAAGGTCCAGATTATAAGAAAGGACAACAAAATTTGTGCTTTTCTACCTGAAAAGGAGGTATCTGAGAGATAATATTGTGGCATCCAGACTTTCATTCAAACCAAATTGCCAGAGTATAGATTCAACTAGGAAATGGTACAGTTAGAACTGATTAGGAAATTCCTCTTAACAAAGGGAGATCAATGTATGAAATAAACTTCCAGATAGAGTGGTAAAGGCAAAAACAGATGAACATTTAAACAATTTATTTATTGCCCATCCCTAATTGCCCTTGAGAAGGTAATGGTTAGTGCCTTCTTGAACCACTGCAGTCTATGTGATGTAGGTATACCCACAAAGTGTTAGAGAGGGAGTTCCAGGGTTTTGACTGATCAACAATGAAAAAACAGCACTATAGTTCCAAATTAGGATGGTAACCCAGGTGGAACTTTGATGTGTCTGCTGGACAGCAGACTTCCTTCCCTCAAAGAGCATCAGTGAATCAGATGAGTTATTACAAAAACCAGGTGACTTATTACAACAATAAATGATAGTTTTATTGTCACCATTACTGAGGCTGGCTTTCAACTCCAGACTTTATTAATTAACTGAATTTGTACTGACCGAGCTTGGCAAGTCCTGAATGACATATCTGCCAGACTGGCTCTGTAGAAGGTGGTGAAGAAACCAACTAGAGGGAAATTTCCGCCAACTCCAGCATGATGCCACCACCAAACACATCTTCCCTTCACCCCCCCGGCGGCTTTCCGCAGGGATTGTTCCCTTTGGGACACCCTGGTCCACTCCTCCATCACCCACTACACCTCAACCCCTTCCCACAGCACCTTCCCATGCAACCACAGAAGGTGCAACACCTGCCCTTTTACTTCCCCCCACCTCACCATCCAAGGGCCCAAACACTCCTTTCAAGTGAAGCAGCATTGTCTGCCTGCAAGCATGACCCAGACCTCCCTGTCGCTTGCCATTTCAACACACCACCCTGCTCTCATGCCCACATGTCCGCACTTGGCCTGCTGCAATGTTCCAGTGAAGCTCAACGCAAACTGGAGGAACAGCACCTCATCTTCCAACTAGGCACTTTACAGCCTTCCAGACTCAATACTGAATTCAACAATTTCAGATCATGAACTCTCTCCTCCATCCCCTTTCCGATTCCCCTTTTTCCAATAATTTATTATTTTTTTACCAATATATTTTTCTTTTCCCACCTATTTTAAAATTTATTTCAATCTATTGTTTTATCTCCACTTTTAAGCCCATTTTGATCCCTTCCCCCCACCCCACCTCCACTAGGGCCATCTGCCACTTGCATGTCCTGCTTGATACCCTTAATGTCCCCATTAGCACATTCCTTAGATAATATCACCACCGTCAACACCCCTTTTGTCCTTCTGTCTATGATATCTTTGGCAATCTCTTCTTTGCCTCCACCTATCACTGGTCCCCTATCCAGTTCTACCTGTCACACCTCCCTCCACCAGCTTATATTTCACCTCATTTCTCTATTTCCTTAGTTCTGATGAAGGGTTATATGGACTCGAAATGTCAACTGTATTCCTCTCCGCAGATGCTGTCAGACCTGCTGAGTTTTTCCAGGTATTTTTGTTTTTGTTCTAGAGGGAAAACCTACTTGACCTCATCCTCATCAACCTGCCTGTCATAGATGTATCTGTCCATGACAGTATTGATGGGACTGACCATTGCACAACCCTGTGGAGACAAAGTCCCATCTTAACACAGAATACCAACCATCATGTTGTGCAGCACTACTACTGTACTAAACGTGATAGATTCAAAACAGATTTAGCAACTCCAAACTTAGTATCCATGAGGTGCTATGGGTCACCAGCAGAACTGCATTCAACCTGTAACCTCTTGACCCAACATTTCCCACACTCAACCATCACAGTAAGTACAGGGGATCAACCCTGGTTTAAAGAAGAGTGTAGAAGAGCAGCACCAGACAAACCTAAAAATGAGGAATCAAGTGGCGAAGCTACAACACACGTATGCCAAATAGCAGAAGCATCATGTAATAAACAGAGCTAAGCAATCCCACATCCAAGGAATCAGGTGAAAATACCGCAACTCTGTCACATCCAGTCTTGAATGGTGGTGGACAATTAAACAACTAACCAGAAGAGGAGGCGACGCCACAAGTATCCTCATCCTCAGTGATGGGGGAAGCCCAGCACAACACTGCAAGGGGCAATACTGAAGCATTAGTAACCAATTTCAGCCAAAAGTACTGACTGGATGATCCACTGTCTCCTGAGGTCCCTAACATCACGGATGCCAGTCTTCAGCCAATTTGATTCACTCCATGTGATATCAAGAAATTGCTGAAGGCATTGGATACAGCAAAGGCTACAGCCCCTGACAACAGCCGGGCAGTCGCACCAAAGACCTGTGCTCCAGAACTAGCAGCGCCCTGTGCCAAGCTGTTCCAGTATAGATGAAACACTGTTTTCTGCCTGACAATGTGGAAAATTGCCCAGGTATGTCCTGTCCACAAAATGCAGGACAAATCCAATCCAGCCAATTATTGCGCCACCAATCTACCATGGATCATCAGCAAAGTAATGAAATATGTTGTTGACAGTATTATTAAGACACCCTTAAACAGCAATAAGCTGTCGCCGATCTTCAGTTTGGGTTCTACCAGCACCAATTGGCTCCTGGCCCCATTAAAGCCTTGGTCCAAACAAGAGCAAAAGAGCTGAACTCAAGAGGGGGGAAAATTTCTCCACTGGTTGGAGTCATGCCTGGCACAGAGGAAGATGGTTCTGGTTATTGGAAGTAAATCATCTCAGTCCCAGAACACCGCTGCAAGAGTCCCTCAGGGTAGTGGCCTAGGTCCAACGATCTTCAGCTGCTTCATCAATGATCTTCCCTGCAGAATAAGGTCTGAAATGGGGATGTTCATTGATCATTGTATGGTGTTCAGTACCATTGCCAATTCCTCAGATACAGAAGCAGCCCATGTCCATATGCAGCAAAACCTAGACAACATTCAGGCTTAGGCTGATAAGTGGCAAGTAATATTCGCACTACACAAGTGCCAGACAATGACCATTTCCAACAAGAGAGAATCTAACCATCTCCCCTTGACATTCAACGGCATTACCATTGCTGAATCCCCTACCATCAACATCCTGGGGGGTTCCCATTAACGAGAAACTGAACTGGGCCAGCCATATAAATATTGTGGCTACAAGAGCAGGTCAGAGGCGTGGAATTCTGTGGCCAGTAAAACACTTCTTGACTCCCCAAAGCCTGTCCACCGTGTACAAGGCCTAGATCAGTGCGGCTTCAACATCAATCAAGAGGCTCAACACCATCCAGGGCAAAGCAGCCCACTTAATCGGCATGCCACCCGCCAGTTTAAACAGTCACGCTCTCCACCAATGTAGCACAATGGCAGCAAAGTGTACCATATACAAGATGCACTGCAGTAACTTGTCAAGCCGCCTTATACATCACCTTCCAAACCCGTGACCTCTACGACCTGGAATGACAAAGGCAGCAGATGCATAGGAACACCACCACATGGAAGTTCCCCTCTAACATCCTGACTTGGAACTACATTGCCATTCCATTACTGTCGCTGGGTCAAAATCCTGGAACAGGATCCTAACAACAATGTAGGTATAACTACACCATATGAACATATGAGTTAGGAGCTGACATAGGACACTTGGCTCATGAGCATGCTCTGCCATTCAGTAAGATCATGCCCGATCTGTGTTATGACACTGCAGTTGGTAAAGCTGAGTTATTTGAAATCCCAGCGGGAAACTTTAAACAACTATCATAGCCTATATTTTAAGTGGTCTGTTTGAGATGCAGCTCTAAATTCAGGAATCAAACCACCAGTTCTTGAGAGGTTTTTACATTGAACTAAATGAAACATTTTTATTAAGTTACAACACATTAAACACTTACACATGGCCACAATTTACTATTGTCATAACTTTTAACAAATTCCCAAACTAATCTCCATGAGGGCAACAGCAACCCAGAGGCTTTAAGCAGACACTAGGCAAAGCATTTTCACCTTACAAATTCAAAATGAGGTTCATTTCACTTTAGTTCCTTTGCAGACACAGTGGTAGGCTTTGATGTTACATTGCCTCTACCCTGCATACACAAAACTGCTATCAGTTATACCCAATACATCTCATTGAATGTAAATTCTCATTATATCATCAGCCCATTTCAACTACACCTCTTCTAACAATAAAACGCCTTCCATAGTACCAATTTTATTAGTAATATAAACATATTGCTTGGTCTCTGCTAGCTGGGTGCCAAAATTCACTCCCTTTCGTCAATGCTCTATTCAACAAAATGCAAATGCACTCTACCTCTCTTGCATCTCAAAACTAGTATACATCAAAGCACTCAGGCTAACTGGCTTTAATCCAATTAAGACACACTCACAGGCTAAACCTCTATTTTAAGAGAAAAATAATTTCCAATAATATACATTAATAGTTCATGACATCCCCCCAAATAAAAAATGAACCGTCATAATTATAAAAGACGGCTTCATTTTTTAATAACCCATCTCACATTATCTCCTATACTTATTACACTATTACATTACCAAATGCATGCATTAACATAATATATATACACAAGTCCTTGGTATCAACAGAAATCACTCCAGTTCAGTGTCCAGGTTAAAAAAAAGTCTAATTTTCCTTTAAGCTTCAACTCTTGATAACGCATCTGCAAACAGATTTTCTCTTCCAACAATATGTGTAATCCATAGATTAAATGGTTGTAATTATAGACTCCATCTGAAATGTCTTTCACTTTTGTATCGAAATTTGTCCAAAAACTTCAAAGGATTATGGTCTGTATAAACAAATGTTTCGGATGAATTGTTTGCAACATAAATTTCAAAATGCTGCAATGCCAAAAACTAAACCCAAAGTCTCTTTTTTAATCGTTGAATATCTTCTCTGTTGTACATTCAGCTTCCGTGAAAAATACCCCATCGGTTTTTCAATTCCTTCTTGTAACAGTACAGCCCCAATGCCTATATCGCTTGCGTCAATGGAATACTTAAGTGCGTCAATGGAGTGTCCATTGAAACTTCGTGTTCCTTTTTAATAGTTTGGTCAGTGGAGCGACCACTTGGCTAAAATTTGGTACAAATTTCCAGTAAAACCTGCTCATGCCCAGAAATCTCAAAACTTCGCGTTTTGTTGTAGGCACTGGGAAAGCCACGATAGCCTTGACTTTCGCATCTCTCGGAGCCACCTTACCATGTCCAAAAGTATGATCTAGATACCTAAATTGCGCTTTTGCAAGTTCACTTATGGCCAAGTTCATCACCAAATTAGCTTCTTGTAGTTGAGAGAATAATTCTTCCAGATGCCATAAATGCTCCTCCCACGTCTGATTGAAAACAATAAGAGCATCAATACAAACAGCAGAATTGCTTTGACTTGCAATTACTTTGTTAATCTTTGAAATGTCACAGGTGCATTCTTCATACCAAATGGCATAACTTTAAACTAATATAGTCCACTTGGCATTACAAAAGCTGATATCTCTCTGACAACAGTACCCGCTAATATCCTTTTAGCAAGTCAATCTTTGTGATAAATTTCAATTGTTCCACTTTCTCAATGCAATCTTCCAACCGTGGTTTGGGATATGAATCCGCTTTTGTCACCACATTCACCTTTCGATAGTCCACACAGCCTATATGTTCCATCCGGTTTGGGTACCAGTACAATAGGCGAGCTCCAGTTATTGCAACTAGACTCAATTATATCATTTTGAAGCATGAAATCAATTTCTTTTTGTACTCGTGATAACTTTGCCAGATTTAATCTATAAGGATGTTGCCATTTTGAAGCTGAAACTTCTATCAATATGTCATGTAAAGCTAAATGTGTCTTTCCCAACTTATTCCCACGTATAGCTTTGTGTGACTGCAATTGCTTTTCCAAATCACTTTGATGCTTGCTTGGAAGGTAACTCAATATTTCATCTAAATTTTCTAGCAGCCCCTCATTATCTAATTTGATTAGAGGAAATCAATTTCAGAGTCCTGCACTTCTGCCTCTTTCTCATCATCTACCTTCACGAATAGCTATTTTTGCTTCTCTTCACTGTCAAAGTACTTTATAAGCATAACTATATGACACACCCTCTGCTTCTTTCTTCTATCTGGAGTATTTATTAAATAATTTACTTCACTCGATTTATTTTCAATCCTGTAAGGCCCACTAAATCTTACCTTTAATGAATCTCCTAGTGCTGGTAACAAAACTAGTACTTCCTCTCCAGAAACAAAACTGCAAGTTTTAGCTTTCTTATCTGCTTTCACTTTCATCACTTGCTGTGAGATCTTTAAATGTTCCCTAGCCAACTCACATGCTCTGTTCAATCTTTCCCTGAAATTTGATACGTAATCCAGGAGAATAGTTTCTGAATCTTGACCAACTAATTTCTCATGAATCAATTTCAGTGGTCCCCTTACCTCAATACCATAAACTAGTTCAAAAGGGCTAAAACCAGTTGATGCATTAGAAGCGTCTCTAATAACAAATAACAAAAATAGAATTCACATATCCTAGTCCTGAGCATAATCCCGATAGTGTTCTCTCATCATAGTTTTAAAAGTTGTTGCCATCTTTCCATATCTCCTTTGACTCCGGATGATAAGCTGTTGACTTAAACTGTTTTATCCCCAAACTGTTCAATACTTCCTTGAACAGCTGTGACATGAAACTTGACCCCTGATCTGATTGTATTTCTTTAGGTAAACCATATCTTGTAAAAAAAATTAATTAACTCCTCCACAATCTTCTTAGTTGTAATATTTCTTAAAGGTATCGCTTCAGGAAACCTGGTAGACACATCCATTATTGTTAATAAATACTGACTTCCACTTTTAGTCTTAGGGAAGGGTCCTACACAATCAATAATGACCCTGGTAAAAGATTCTTCAAATGCTGGTGTTGGGATTAAAGGTGCCAGCTTAATCACTGCTTGTGGTTTTCCTGTTATTTGGCATGTATAAGAGGTTCTACAGAATTTGACTACATCCCTATGCAAAACCGGCCAAAAAAAATACCTCTATCTTTTCCTGTGTTTTCCTAATTCCTAAATGTACCCCCATTGGAATTTCATGAGCAATCCTCAGAATCTCATTTCTGTACCCTAATGGGATAATGATCTGATGTACCTCCCTCCAGATTTCATTTGCTGAGACATAATCTGACCACCACTTTCTCATCAAAATATCTCCTCGAAGATAATAACCTACTGGAATACATTTTACTTCTGTTTCTGAATAAGCTTTCTGATATAACTGCTTTAATTGCAAATCATTTTTCTGTAACTCCACTAACCTCCTTGAGTTAAACATTTCAGCTGAACTGTCCTGTATTCCTTCCTCCTGAACAATATTATCAAACACAGTTTTGGATTGGATTTCAATACCTTCTTCTTGCCTTTGAAGTGCCTGCTTATCTCATTTGACTTGTTCTTCCCTATGAGCCTTTGATCTCGTTACAACCCAATAAGGAAACAATCCAGGATGTTCCTTCTGTAACATCTTTGTTGAAAACACTTCTACAGGCTGCTCAACTACCAAAGGGATCACCCACATTTGCGATCCAACATTATAATTACCCGGAATGAACTGAACCCCTGCAATGGCAATTTTTCCACCGCTCCAAATATAACTTAACCTGTCTTCCATATGCTTCTTAAATTTACCTTCCACAACGGAACGGATTTAGCATCTCCATGATCCCCACTTTTTATTATCTGCTCCTGCAATACTCCCTTTGAATAATAAATATCACTATCCCACAACATTAAGGATTGACTAGGCCCGTGTCTCTTAATATTTTCACATCTTTACCTAATCCACCCTGTACACATTGAAAAACTTTCCCTTCACATACAAAATCGTTAAACATTTCTGTGACCTGCTCCTCAGAATTCTCTTGAGTAAACTGTGAACACATTCCCACTTCACCTTTCATTGATTCTCCATGTTTCACCTGTATATAAACCGCTAGTTTCGCCTCTGCCTGAACTTCAGAACCTACAGAACTTTTACTTCTAGCACTTTTCTATGCCCCAACGATTCCAACAGATTTTTCCTGCAATCTCCAACACACTGACTTTGTATGCCCCACTTTATTACAATGAAAACGCCTCAATTTTTGAATGTCTCTTCTACCTTCAGCACCTTCCCTTTTATTCTGAGAAAAAAACTTCCTGGGAAATTCTAACTACTCATTCTCTTCCTTGACTACCTACCTTCCCACTTGTTATCCTTTTCCAATTTGAAAGCGTGATGAAAGAAATATTTAGCTCTATGAACTAACTCATAATCATCAGCTCTCTCTGCTGCTTGTCTTACAGAATCAACCCTCTGTTCCTCTACATGAAAGGATTGAATCTTTAAATTCTTCCAAAATAATTACTCCCCTAAGAGCTGCATAAGTTGTCTCTATTTTTAATGCCCATATCCATTGGTCAAAATTATGTTTTACTCTTTCAAGCTTAACATAAGTTTTCCCAGGCGGTATTTTCATATTCCTTACTTTCTGCCTGTATGATTCAGGAACCAACTCATATGCACTCAAAATAGCCTTTTGCACCACATCATAATTCACCGACATTTCTTCTGATAGCGAAGCATATGCCTCATGCACCCTACCTAACAACATAGACTGTAATAATAATGTCCAGTTTTCATGTGGCCATTTCACCTGTCTAGTTAGCTTCTCAAATGAAATAAAGAATGCTTCAGTATCTTTTTCCTCAAACTTTGGAAGCGCCTGTACAAATTTCAACATCTCCCCACTGGGTTCTACGCTATAGATAAATCTTTCCTCATCTACTGGGATCTCTTTTTTAACTGCCAATATTCTCAGTTGTAATTCTCTCTCTCTTTTTTCTCTTTCCATCTTCTCTATCTTCTCAATTTCTAATTCCCTTTTAAAAGTCATTTCTCTGTCCTTTGCTTCAAATTCAAGCTTTTTCAGTTCCTTTGCTTGTTCAAATTTAAGCATCTTCATTTGCAACTGAGGTCTCACTACCTCCAGCTGTGACTCACTAGTGTCAGGTTTCACTTCCAACTGTAGATGCTGTGCTGTACTATTAACTGTATCTAATATCCTATCCCCTCAGGTAACCCCAATTTTAACTTATCTGCCACCTCTTGTTAACTTACTTTAGGTTATTTTTTCCAACCCAATCAGAGTTATCTCCTCTATTCCCGGACAAGTCTTAGCAATTGCCAAAGCCATCTTGCAGTCTCACCACTAAAATACCTCACCAACCCCTGAATTCAAAGTGATTCTCATACTCGTAACCTTAAGATTCACCAATTCCAAATCAATCAAGGAATTAGAAATATTTTTATCCCGTTGGAGCCCCCAATTGTTATGACACAGCAGTTAGTAAAGCTGAGTTATTTAAAATCCCAGCGGGAAACTTTAAACAACTATCATAACCTATATTTTTAAGTGGTATGTTGGAGATGCAGCTCTAAATTCAGGAATCAGATCACCAGTTTGAGAGGTTTTTTATATTAAACTAAATGAAACATTTTATTAAGTTACAACACATTAAACACATACATATGACTACTACTATCACAACTTTTAACAAATTCCCAAACTAATCTCCATTAAGGCAACAGCAACCCATAGACTTTAAGCAGCCACCAGGCAAAGCATTTTCACCTTACAAATTCAAAATGAGGTACCTTTCACTTTAGTTCCTTTGCAGATACACAGTGGTACAGATTTTGATGTTACATTGCCTCTATCCTGCACAAGCAAAACTGCTATTGGTTACATCCAGCACATCTCACTGAATGTAAATTCTCATTGTATCATCAGCCCCTTTGAACTCCAACTCTTTTAACAAAAAACCCCTTTCATAGTGCCAATTTTATTAGTAATATAAACATATATGGGGAGGTGGTGGCATAGTGGTTTTGTCACTGGACTGATATTCTAGAAATCCAGGGTAATGCTCTGGGGACCCAGGTTCGAATCCCACCATGGCAGATGGTGAAATTTGAATTGAATTAACATCTAGAATTGAAAGTCTGATGATGACCACGAAACCATTGCTGATTGTCGTAAAACCTCATCTGGTTCACTAATGTCTTTTAGAGAAGGAAATCTGCTGTCCTTACCTGGTCTGGCCTACATGTGACTCCAGACCCAAAGCAGTGTGGTTAGCTCTTAAAATGCCCTCTGAACAAGGATAATTAGGGATAGGCAATAACTGCTGGCATGGCCAGCGATGCCCACATCCAAAAAAAATATTGCTTGGTCTCTGCTATCTAGGTGCCAGAATTCACTCCCCTTCTTGAATGCTCTATTCAACAAAATGCAAATGCACTCTACCTCTCTTACATCTCAAAACTAGTATACATCAAATAATTTACAATAATATACATTTAAAGCTTTCATGACAATCTGACAATCCTACCCCCAATAACACTTCACCCCCTTGTTTACCAAGACTTGATCTACCTCTGCCTTGAAAACATTCAAAGGTTCTGCTTCCACTGCCTTTTGAGGGAGTTCCAGAGACTCACTACCCTCAGAAAAAAAATTTCTTCTTAAGTGGATGACCTCTTATTTTTAAACAGTGACCCTAGTTCCAGATTCTCCCACAAGAGGAAATATCCTTTTTACATTCACCCTGTCAAGACCGCTCAGGATCTTATATGTTTGAATCAAGTCGTCTCTTACTTTTTAAAACTCCAGCGAACACAAGTCTAGCCTGGTCCAATCTTTCCTCATAAGACAACCCGTCCATTCCTGGTATTAGTTTAGTAGTAAACCTTCTCTGAGCTGTTTCTAGTGCATTTACATCCTCCCTTAAGTAAGGCGACCGATACTGTATACATTACTCCAGATGTGGTCTCACCAGTGTCCTGTACAACTGAACCTCCCTACTTTTATATTGAATTTCCCCTGCAATAAACAACAGCATTCAATGAGTTTTCCTAATTACTTGCCGTACCTGCATATTAGCATTTTGTAATTCATGCACTAGGACACCCATATCCATCTGCATTTCTGTGCTCTGCAATCTCTCACCATGGATTTCAGTTGTTCAAAATGGCGGCTCACCACCACCTTCTCAAGAGTAATTAGGAATGAGCAATAAATGCTGGCCTTGCCAGCGACTCTCACGTTCCATGAAAGAATGATAAAAAGTTGGAACTATTACTTTTATCTTGAAATGATAAGCCTTCCTTATAATATCTTCATCTTTAATCTGTTAAACTAATTGGTTCTCCCTCCTTAAAGTGGATTAATACTATGCTAGCTGAAGTTATTTACCACTATTTACAGAAACAGTAAATTTGCTCTTCCCACAAAGTATAGAATTATTGGTTTTCACGAAAGTCTGCAGATCTGCATAATTTAAGTTTCTGACTTCCACCTCAATGACATCACCCGTCTCAGATTTTCTACTGCTGATACCCTCATTCATACCTTTGTTACCTCTAGACTTGACTCTTCCAATGTAGTCCTCGCTGCTCTCCCACATTCTGCCCTCCAAAATCCTACTCGTCATGTTTTAACTTGCACCAAGTCCCTTTCGCTCATCACCCTTACGTTTGTTGACCTACGCTAGTCAAGAAATGTCTTAATTTAAAATTCTCAAAGCTCTGGAATACAATCCTCACAGCTCTGTATCTCACTTTCCTCTTTTAAGACACTCCCTAAAACCTACCACTTTGACCAAGCTTTTTATCATCTGACCTAATATCACCCTTTGTGATTTAGTGTCCTATTTTGTCTTATAATGCTCCTGTGAAGCGCCTTGGGATGTTTATTACCGTAAAGGCACAATACAAATATAAATTGTACTTGTTGTCTCAGCTGAGCAATAAAGGAAATCATCGAGTTGAGGACACATACATGCCACATCTAAGAAGTGAAACTTGAAAGAAAAGGCCAAAGGCTGCCTTGTGGAGTCCAGAAAAACATTCCCCCTGCTCTTGGGCTATAAGGAACTCAAATCCTCCTGTTCAGGATCCTAGCCTGCTTGCCACCATGTTTCACTGACAGATCCGGCACTGCGTGACTGCCACAGTCAGCAGTTAAAATCACACTGGGATCCTAATTGCATCATGGCAGCCCAAGATTTAAATACTGATAAGGTTTCCACCTGCCTGCAACGGGAAGGAGCACGCCAGAACAGATGGGAAAGTGTACATCTATTTTAACCATTCAGGATTAAAAATCGACTCTTTAATTTTTGTGTTTAATAGAAAGAAGTAGCTGTGTTCTTAAACATCCAGGATCAGCAGTACTACCAGACAGAACTTGATCAATCTGCAAACTACACAAATTAGAGTCAAAGTCAATAATGTTATCATATATCTTTCCCCAGAGCTAAATAATGCAGAACTTCAAACTGTGATAACTATTGACTTGTTATATGAAACAGAGGACGTTTTCTAGGCTCTAAACCAATATCTGCATTGATTGGTATTTGATTATAAGAGAAAATGCCCTTATTTTTCCAATTACCTAAGCCAGCATCTTAGTTTATCTTCAGAGACCACAGCTTCACTTGGGCACAGTCTGTCTAGACAGTATTCATGATCCATCTGCCTTGCTCAGCCAGGGTGATGACAAACACTATTAGAATTCACAGGCTTTCAATGTGCAAGTCAGTAATCCCACTCCGAAAATTACTATCATTGTTAAAGCTCTTAAAATAGCATCATCCATTTCATTAACATCTGCACTAGACTACTAAATATTTAATGAACTTGATAAATTTCACCTCCAAGAAGCTGCTGCATATGAAAGCAGAATCCAATTAAACTTATTCAGCTAGCTGTTTCAGTTTTAAAAACCAATCCATTGCAAGATTTTGTCTCCACAATGACTTTGTGGTGGTTACCTAACGATACTGTCATGGACAGATGTATCTGTGGCAGGCAGGTTGGTGAGGATGAGGTCAAGCATGTTTTTCCCTCTTGTTGGTTCCCTCAACACCTCACAGACACAGTCTAACAGCTATGTCCTTTAGGACTTGGCCAGCTCGGTCAGCAGTGCAGCTACCTTGGTGATGAACGTTGAAGTCCCCCACCAAAGTATATTCTGTCCCTTTACTACCCTCAGTGGTTCCTCCAAGTGGTGTTCAACATGGAGGAGCACTGATTAATCAGCTGAGGAAAGGCAGTATGTGGTAATAAGCAGGAGGTTTCCTTGCCCATGATTGACCTGATGCCATGAGACTCCAGGGTCAATGTTGAGAACTCCTAGGGCAACTCCCTCCCAACTATGCTATCACCTCTGCTCTGCCGGTGGGACAGGATATACCCTGGGATGGTGATGGTGGTGTCTGGGACACTATCTGTAAGATATGATTCCGTGAGGATGACTACCTCAGACTGTTGCTTGACTCATCTGTGAGACAGCTCTCTCAATTTTGGCACTAGCCCCCAGATGTAAGGAGGACTTTGCAGGGTTGACAGGTTTGCCGGTGTGGTTTCTGGTGCCTAAGTCAATGCAGGGTGGTCCATCTGGTTTAATTCCTTTTTGGAGACTTTGTTGTGGTTTGATACAACTGAGGCCATTTCAGAGGGCATTTAAGGCCAGACTAGGTAAGGACGGCAGATTTCTTTCTCTGAAGGGCATTAGTGAACCAGCTGGGTTTTTATAACAACCGACAATGGTTTCATGGATTTTTAATTCCAGATTTTTATTGAATTCAAATTCCACCAACTGCCGTGGCAGGATTTGAACCTAGGCCCCAGGGCATTACCCTGGGTCTCTGGATTACTTGTCCAGCCACAATACTGTTATGCCATCGCCTCCACTAAAGGGTCTTAGTGATTGCACAGACCCTTGGGGTCAAATACGACACCAGGTTTGTCAACAGTCTCTGGTTTAATTCAGACAATTGCCATGGGGAGGGATGGAGTCGAATGCTAGAGAATGGAGTTGGAGCGGATACCATAAAAATGGCTTCAGTCTTCCCAATATTTAATTAGAAGAAATTTTTTCCTATCCTGTACTGGAGGTCAGAAAAGCAGTCTGATAATTTAGCAATAGTGGAATTGTCAAGAGAAGTATGGGTGAGTTTGAGTTAGATGTTGTCAGCATACATGTGAAAACTAATGCTGTTCATTTGAATGATGTCACTGAGGAGCAGCAAGGAGATGGGAAAAAGAAGGCGGCCAAGGATAGATCCTTGGGGGACAGCAGAGATGATGGTATGAGAGTGCGAAGAACCTATTCCAGGTAATTCTCGAATATCCAAAAAATAGTTGGCCATGAGAGACACTAACTCTCACTCAGAACTAAAGAAACCAGAATTTATATAGTAGCTTTCAAGACCGCAGGATCTTCATGCTTTCCAGCCAAAAAACGTGCTTTTGAAGTGTGGTCGCTGTTTTAATATATGGAAACATCCATTAATTTTGCACAGAGGATGGTCCCACAAACAGCAATGAGATAACGCTCTGATTAGTGTGTCACAAAACTATCATATTTTTCATAAAAGGCTGATGGGTGTGAGTGTGGATGGTTCTGTCTGTATGACTGATTTAATTAGACCAGAGATGCTTAGACCAAAAGATTGGAATTATCAGAAGAGTAGGTGTAAAACAGATTTTTGAAATGGAAATGGATAAGCAAGGCTGAGGGTTCCACAGATAGGGTGTGAATGAAATTTGCATTTTTAGAAAAGTGAAGGGGTTGTTTGATTTTCAAAGGGATGGTGTAATGTTTACAACTAACAAGATAAGTGAGGCAAAGCAATATGATTATTTTTCCTGAAAGTGCTGACCATAATGGTGACATGAAAGATTTTTATATTATGGGAAAAGTAAATTTCCAAAGGCATTTAGTACAATAGGATTTTACACATTAAAGAGAGAGAAACAGATATAAAGAAGGGTGGAAGGGTATCTGGAGGTGGCTGTGTAAAATCTTGTGAGGTACACAATGTGAAAGAGATTTGGGAAAAAGCCTCCAGCCACTCTGAAGAAGTGATGCTCCAAAACTAAAGTTGCGTCAAAAAGCCTTTGTGGGCGCTGTGGTAACCTTGATGGATTGCCTATTTAAATTTAAAATCTATTTTGGATTATTGCCTTAAAGGGGCTTGTAGTTAGGAGTCAGGTTAATTAGGAATTTGGGGATTTGTTATAATTATCAAGTAACTGTAATCTTATGTATGTGCTTGAATTATTTTCTTTTGCTAATAAATGTTTTAATTTAATTTTATAAATCTCTAAAAGTGTTAGTGGACTCATTACTTCTGAGTTCAGTGTACAAATCTTCTCATAATAAACACAAATTGCAAAACCGTTGTGATAGTGTGGCCACGTTTCCCTTGTGGATTTGTTCCACCTGGCACATACCACCTGCCACATCATCACAAGTGATTTTGATAGAGGAATAAATGCCAAGTCAGGCAAATATTCCACCTCCCATATATGTTGAGAGATAAGTTTTGGAATACATTAAGTATCTCCTGTACCTTGGCAGCCTCTCTCTCAAAAGGTCACCATTGATGAGGTTACCAACATCGAATCAGCTGCTCTGCTCAGCCTTCCATGGACTACAGGTGTTTGACAACAAAGACCTCCGCAAGTCAACAAAAGTCTTAACGTACAGAGCAGCTGTCACCACACTTCTGTACTGCAGTGAGGCATGGACTGTAGGCAACACATAAGAGCGCTAGAGAAATAACATCAGCAGTGCCTGTGCCGTATCCTCCAGATTTAATGGGAGGACTGTCAACAAACGTTAGTTTCCTTCTTGAAGCCAGGTCCACAAGCATTCAGGAAAATTCCTGCAAAATCAACTACGATGGACTGGACACTGTGCCCAGATGGCTGAAAAGCATCTCCCTCGCCAAGTCTCATCTTCGCAACTCAATGGCTAGAGTTCCAGAGGAGGATGAAGAAAACGCTACAAGCTCCCCCTGAAGCACAGCAATACTGACATTAGTAACTGGGAGAAGCTTGTTACAAATCATTCAAAAATGGCAAAAAATCTATTCATCACGCTGCATCATGCCTTGAGTCCAAATGCCACAATGATGAGGCAGAGTAACGACAGAGGAGGAAAGGAAAAGAACAAAATCCTGCACTCTGCACCCCACTACCTTGTGGGACAGGGCCAAACATCTGTGGATCGAGAATCAGCCTGTTCATTCACATGAAGACCCATGGCAGAAACTCATGACCCTGAGTAGACGTCATCCTCAAATTGAGGGACAGCTGACAACAATAACAAAATGCCAGGACACCAGGAAAATTCCCCTGCTCTTTTCCAAGAGCACTGGATCACTGGATCTTTTACGTTCACCCTGAAGAGCATACATGGCATTAGATTAATGCTAAGCTGAAAGACAGCAATTCCAACAGTGCAACACTCCCTCAGCCCTGCACCGTTGCATCTACCTAGAAGATTATGTACTCAAGTCTCAGGAGTGGGATTTGAATCCACAACCCTCTGAATTGGAGTCAAGAGTAGCATCACTGAGCCAAAGCCAACATTAAGTTGCTAAAAGTGATAAGCTGTATCAGCCACATGAACAGAAGTAAGGACAATTCGCAAGAGCAATTAGGGACGAGCAATAATTGCCTTGGCAGTGACACCCACATCTCAAGAAAAAATTTAAAAAAGCAAAACAAAACATGCAGTTGTTCCATCAATGTCAAATCCATCCTTCAGCATACATGCAGTGAATTTGGCACTCAAGGAAACAGGCCATATTGTAAAGCCACTTTAATTCAAGATGGAATACAAGATCAAAGCATCAAATAGAAATACCACTTTGTATTTGAAATAAAAATATCATTTCATTATTTTGTATTTCAAATTAATGTAAAATTGTGAGGGTGACAGCAGTGGGAAGGAGTGGCAGGCAGTATTTCATATTTAAAAAATGTTATGCTCAAAACAGAGTGGTAACTACAACATTGAAAGACTTGAACCCTGGATGTCATCACAACACCTAATAAAAGCATTCACAATTACTATGTTTGTTAGCGTTAAAAAAGTAGACATTTTGTCATTAGGGGTAAAGTGAAGTCAACTTATTAAAAAGCCTCATCCTCTCCAGGTTTTTCTCTTTGCAGAACTATTTCTCCAGAAACAGCGGATCCAGCAGTAAGTAGTATCTTTTTTTAGCATATTCTACTTGGTTCTTTCCCTTCAGTCCTGTAATATTGATTTTTTTTCTCCCTCTATCAGTTCTAGCTCCTAATGATGATTTAAGTGGACCAGAAAAGTAGAAGAATTCATTTGGCACTATATGTAGCAACATCACCACTGTTCATGAAGAATTCTCTGATCGTTACTTTCTAGTGCAATGGTTTCCAAAGTGGGCTATGCGAAGCCCTTGGGGGCTCCCAAAATGTTTTGGGGTGTTCGTGGGTCATAATGATCAACCTGGAAGTATCTTGGTTGAAGTAGTAGCCTGTTACCGTAGATTAGAAGACCATCCCGATTGACAGACTACTTGGCCAATGATTGCTGCTGTTCTGAACAGCAGCATTCACTGGCCGATAGAATGCATCTTATATGGCGCCTCATGGCAGGACTTGCAGTTGGAGAGTCATTGGAGGGTCAGTTGTGCTTCAGAGTTGTTTGCCTTCCCCTTGCAACCTCCCGTCTGAAATCTTGAAGGTAAGGTAAGATTTAGAGTGTTGATTTTTTAAAACATTTTTTTTCAGTATTGGAGCTGCTTCTGATCCCCGAGAGCCCCGTGGTTCAAAAAGCCTGCCAAAATCTATGACATTCGAGGGTCAGACGCAGCAACTGAGTGCACTAGATTGAAAATTTGCAGGACAAGTAAATCCCTTAATGATTTTTGGAAACTGGGGTTTGAGGGGTTGGGGCAGGATCTGTTGCGGGTTGAAAGTATTGCAAATATTGGCTACTGGTAAGAGGTGGGCTCAATGATATTTAACTGACAAGAACCAGCAGCCAGGCCCAGCAAACTTTAAAAAAAAAGCATCCGCTTCAGAAGCTGATACCAGTTATGAAAGTGAAATTTTGGAAGAGTGTTGGTATTTTCACAATGTTGGTGTTTTCATTAATATTATCAAATTAATATGTAATGATAAATAATGTAATTATTAATATTATGCAATAAAGTGTCATTCAGAAAAACAAATGTTATTTTCCTAGATCACTGCTTTGATAGTTTATATTCAGGTAAGGGAGAAAATCCCTGGAAACTATTTATTTTTATGAGAGGGTTCATGAGGTTTGACATTTTGATGAAAGAGATTCAAAGGGATCTTAAAGTTTAGGAATCACTGTTCTATTGTAAGAGTAAACTTGTTCCTTTAGTTTATGATAAGTATAGCGAAGAGAGAAAATATTCATGAACACAAGCAATGTTGCTACTCACAATGACAAAAAAAACTGTACCAGGGAATGGATGCATAAAAATTCCAACAGGAGCTAGGACTGATATCAAGAAGAGTCATCATTTAAAAATGACAGCACAGTTAATAAAAATGCACTGATTGAAATGAAAGGAAGAAAATGTATGTTTCTGAATATCAGTAGACAGTAGCTGATAATTTCTGGTGATAGAAGTTTTATCAGGTTGTCCCTGAGCTGCATGAAAGTTAAGTATTTTGCCAGATTCTGGCAGGAGGAAGAGGAAATACCATATTATGAAAATGCAAGTTTTTATATAAACAACACACTTTTAAGACTGCAAAATCATGATTTCTGACCTATCCAAGACAAAGTGCTTTACTTTCCTAAAGCCAAACATAATCCTTAGGCTAAACACACATATTAAATAAATAAAATTGACTGAGCAAGAGCACACTGTACAACCTCAATGCACTTGAGTCAAAAGCGAGCTACCTAAAAAAAATGCAGCAGATCAGAATGTTAAGCATATTTTTATATGGATATGTAATGGATATAGAAAGCATTGCAAACACTTATTTGCAGGTCTACTACATTTAATGCTGCTAATTCTGCTTTAATTTACAACAAATTAACTTAGGACCAAGTCATAAATAACTTCTTAATACCCTACTTACAGGTGAGAACTACAAAATAGGAAGTAACACAAAATTCATCCCAGCCAAATGTTCATTGAACTACAAACCACAATGAATGCTTGGCTAAAAACTTGATTTTACAAGTAGGAATACCAAATTTTCCATTCTTTTGAACAGTTTGGCAAATTTTATAACCTGAATTTGCGATTCATGGTCAATACCCACAACAAAAATGTAACAGCTTTTCCCAAATGTTAAGTACAGCATACACAATACATAGTAGGATTACTGTTGCACCATCTGCATTAAATAACGGAACGTCAATATGCTCCAGTCCCATCATTTCATTGCTAGGTTTAAAGGGTTACAGTTATGGAGAACGATTTGGCGATGGAGCCTTTTCACTGGAGCAGAGCAATTACTTTGTAATGGTCTTCAAGATTATTAGGGGGTTATGATGGAGTGAACGGTGACGGATTGCTTCCATTTGGTTGAAAGGACATGAATTAGAGAGTACAAGTATAAAAATCACAAAAAGAATTGAGGAGGGAGGAGAAAAATATTTACAGAGATGGCACTTGAATTCATTATAGTAATCTGGCAGTACTGAACTGAAAACAAGCAAGACATTTTTTGTCAAAGCTTTTCACCTTGCACTCATCAGGTCAATTCACAAGAAAATACCAATGTCAGGGGAAACAACATATTTATACTGTATGAGAAGAGAGTGCTGATTGGTTGGCAAGTTGACTCTGATAAGTAGAGGCGTTGCCATGGAGAATGGACCAGTTGATGGTGACTGACAGCTAACTGCCAAGCATTGTTTGAAATTTAAACCAGGCAGCTTGACTCTGATTGGTCAAAACATTGCCTTGGGCAATGAACCAGCGAATGGCTATCACTCATTTTATTTAAGTGAAACAGGCTCAATGTGTGTACATGTTCTTTCTGTCTGCAAAGAACAGGGACCTGTGTATTAATATATATAGCTTTCAGTATACATAAATGCGCCAGAGTGTGAGCCTGACAAACAATCTTAAACTGGTTGCCTGCGTAATTCTTAGCACACTGAGCATTACTAAGCAAATGTCCAATCGCAGAATCACATCTAATGTTGGACACTATGTTTTGAGTTTTGCAAGCACGGGTTGCTTGGGTAAGGTCCATACCTTGCCCATTGCGAACAGCGGAAGGGACATGCTGTTTAATATGATCCGCCAGTAATTGGAACCTACAGCCTACATCTTTTTGGCTTGTCAACAGCATCCTGTTAGTGGTGAACACCACTCGGGTTGCTGCTGCATAGTAGCAATGTGAAATAGCTACCTTTATGAGTTTGCGCAATATACAGCATGAAATAATCTGAATGGGTCCAAGGCCATCACTTTTGGATCAGAAGAGTGCCCAGTCTACCTCAGATTACCTCGGAAGGGCAAGGTATCTCAAAAAATTGAGCAACAGGTAAAGCTAGCTGTTTCATGCAGCTACTATGCAGTAGCAACATAAGTGGTATTCACACCAACAGGATACTGCTGTCAAGCCAAAAAGACATTCTGCCTATCACACAAATGAGTAATGTGGTATATCAATTTCAGTGCCAGTGTGGTGCTAGCTATGTAGGCCATACGTCCCGAAGATTGGCGGATCATATCAAACAGCATGTCCCTTCTGCTGTTCACAATGGGCAAGGTATGGACCCTACTCAACCAGCCTGTGCTTGCAAAACTCAAAACATAGTATCCAACATTAGACGTGATTCCGTGATTGGACAACATTTGCTAAATAATCCTCAATGTGCTAAGAATTACGCTGACAACCAATTTAAGATTGTCAATTGGGCTCACATTATGCCACATTTACATGTACTGGAGGCTACATACATTAATACACAGAGCCCTGTTCTTTAAGACGGAAAGAACATGTACACCTGTTGCACCAGTATCAGCTAAATAAAATAAGCGATAGCCATTTGCTGGTTCATTCCCCAGGGCAATGTCTTGACCAATCAGAGTCAAGCTGCCTGGTTTGTATTTCAAACAATGCTTGGCAGTTAACAGTTAGTCACCATCAACTAGTGCATTCTCCATGACAATGCCTCTACCAATCAGAATCCGCTTGCCAAACAAACAATCAGCACTCTCTTCTCATACAGCACATTATTTCCTCTGACATCAGTATTTTCTTGTGAATTGTCCTGATGAATGCAAGGCAAAAAGCTTTGACAAAAAAATCTTTTTTTTTCAGCAATACTGAATTTATTACAACAAACAATTGCCAAAGCAGAATCAACCCATAGGTATTATGAGATTTAGGTACTTGCTTGAGAAGTGGAATATTTAATACTCATGGAGCAAACAAGAGAGTGACAGGACATAGATCTTGGAGAAAGAGATCACACACTTGGGCAATATGGTCTACTTCTGTGCTGCATGACTTTATTACAATAAATATATCATAACATTTACTGCACACAACCTTAAAGGTGCAAGGTAAATTATTGCCTTTGAGCACTATGCTGTTCAACTTATCAAAGCTCTTTTAACAAGCAAGAGCAGGGGTCACCACTCCACATTACCACTCCCACCCTGCCACCCGAGTCCTGCCAAAGAAGAATTGGCAAATCTCATATGGTGGCATGGACCTAACTTTACATTACAGGAACAGCACATGTTGAAAAACAGTTCTTTCAAAGGAACTTAATAGACATTTACCATAGAGGGGGTCCATTAATACTCAATTCTTGGGATATTTTTGTAATGCTGGAGCAAAGCCAGAATCCAAGAGTGATAATAGTGATGTGTGTGACATAATCATAAAGCTGTTCTGACACTGATAAAATAGAAATGGCTCGTTATCGACATAATAAGATACTTTAACAATGTATAAGATTGGAAACAGTGATATAGTTGCTTTATTTTTAAAAAAGTGATTTCAACATCTTTCCTGATTATTTTCCATTGGTATTCATGAAAAATAATGATGCAAACACTTTATTTTGGGAGGATGTGAAATGCCCTAATTCTACCATATGCAGGCATCCATATCAAACTTGAATATTTTTCTTCACCATGCAGTGTATTTATACGTGGAAAGCATTTTTCCAAAAGTCTTCATAAAGATAATTCTGCTTTAAATCAGGAATACTACTTCAGGTAGGTTCATGGTCCAGATTAATTTTTTTTAAGCTTTCAATCCTTCTGAATTTTAGCTAGCTAAATTGTTGTAAACAGTCAAGTTCAATATCAAGAGCAAATCACTGGTTTCATATGAATCTCAAGAACAAAGAGCTAAGGTAATTCATATTTCCATCTGCAACAAATGCCACTTGCCGCCATGTCAAGACCAGTGCTAGATGTACTCTATTGTCTGTCCTATTGACAATTCTAGTTTAATTGCTATTTCCGGCATTTCAAAAACACTTCACCTAGTTCAAAGCATCAGTATGGTACAATACCTGTTAATGCATTAAATACATAGGTCTCAAAACAAATTCATTAAAGCCACAAATACTACTGCATGCTGCGCATTTCATCTTCAAGCAAAGTGATGTCAGTGACAATAAAAACAAAACATATTCTTATTTCTCCAACTGTCCAATGGCAGTAATATATGATAGGAGCTAAATTCAACACTTACAGTTAAAGATTGTTGGAGGTGGATGCTCGGTTACTAGCGGGCAGTTTTCTTCATCACTGTTATCTCCACAATCATTTAGTTGGTTGCAAATCAAGTTTCCAAATTTCAAACATCTGTCATTGGTGCAGTGGAATTTGCACTCTGTAAAAGAGCATGTCATTATTTACTGGCACGCATCATTCATTAAAGTATTTAGTCCTCAACTCAAGTGTCACTATTAAAAAGAATTACAGAAATTTTCAATTTCAGCATTTTTAAACATTTAAAACTTTGAAGTTTTGCAGTGAAATACTACAAAATAATTTAACTCAAGTTACTATTGTGATCTTTTCAATAATCAATTACAGTTACGGTAGTTAATACACTTCTGCTCATTTGAAATGCAGTTAGTTATATAGGTAACCACATCAGGAAATTTGTGGGTAGGAAAGTCCAACAAAAAGAAATTACGATGTTCTTCTTTCTCTTTCTTACCTGATAATAAAAGGTGACAAATTTCTTCCACTTTGCATTCAGATCACTCCCTGATTTATTCACAAATAAACAAAAATCTTATTTATGTGGACAGACAATTAACCTGCCTCACAAATCCTGACCAAGGAGTACTGCTGAGATGTGATGGGGTCATCAGTGCGCTCCAAGTACCTAATGGAATTTAATTCTGTATTCAAAGACTATAACTGTCATTAAAGCTTACTAGGGCCAGAAATTAAATCAATAACTGGTTAATCTATTCTCAGTCAGCTTGGCTCAGGAAGAAATGTTGGCTAGGATACCTGGCGAACTCCTTGACGGTCTCTAAATGGAGGTATTAGATCTTTTATGTCCACCTTTAGCTTATCAGGCAACATGGGACTTTGCTTAAATACCTCACGTGGAAGACACCAGCTGTTCCATGTGGTGGGTAAAATGGCTTTTGCCTCAATCTTTTGCTCACAAAGGAATGACATGAGAGGTCCTTACTATAGGAAGTCACATTACCCAAAAGGAAACCATGCACAAAGGCATTTCTCCAAATAGCTATCTTTTCATAAAAAGAAAAAAGAAGCACATTGCATACACTATCATTTGCAGTTGCAGGTTATCCACATACATAGTCTATAAAGAAAGTCATCATATGCAACAGAAAACTGTTCATTTCAGTCTGTCTCACTT
This sequence comes from Carcharodon carcharias, assembly GCF_017639515.1. Taxonomy (NCBI): domain Eukaryota; kingdom Metazoa; phylum Chordata; class Chondrichthyes; order Lamniformes; family Lamnidae; genus Carcharodon; species Carcharodon carcharias. Next base: position 176,365,759 of record NC_054472.1, read on the forward strand.
TCATCTGTTTCTACAGCAAGTGCTGGTGAGCACAGGAAATGGTAAGTTGAGTGATGGAACACATGGCTGGATAGTTGGTGTAGGAGGGAGGGCATCAGGTTTCTGAGGCATTGGGACTGGTTCTAGGACAGTGGGACCTGTACAAGATGGACAGGTTACACCATAACAGGATCAGGGCCAATATCCTCACAGGGAGATTTGCTAGTGCTGTTTTGGAGGGTTCAAACGAGCTTGGCAGGAGGATGGGAACCTGAGAGGTAGCTCAAGCTAGAAGAAAGTAAAACTGATAACAGGAAGTAGAAAAGTAGCAAGCAAAATTAGAAGGCAGGCGAAACAAAGGCGTGCATCAACTAGGCTTAAAATGCGGAAAAAGCTAAAAACTTAAAGACACTCTACCTAAATGCACACAGTATTCACAACAAAATATATGATTAAAGGCACAAATAGTAGTAAATGGTGACAATCTAATTGCCATTACATAAACATGGCTACAGGATGACCAACAGGGAACTGAATATTCAAAGGTATTCAATGTTTAGGAAAGACAGGCAAAAAGGAAAACGAAGTGGTGTTGTGCTGATAATAAAGGATGGGATCAGTATATGAGTAAGGGAGGATCTCAGATTGGAAGAACAAAACATGGAATTTGTTTGGGTGGAGCTAAGAAATGGCAAGGGACATCAAACATTGGTAGGAGTTGTTTATAGGCCACCAAACAGTAGTGGTAATGTAGGGCATGGTATTAACCAGGAGATTAGAGAAGCATGTAGCATGGGTAATACATTAATCATGGGTGACTTCAATTTGCATATGGGCTCGGTAAACTGAATGAGTGCTAATGCTGTGGAGGACACGTTTCTGGAGAGTGTTAGGGATGGTTTTCTAGAGCAGTATGGTGAGGAACCAATTGGAGAACAGGCTATTTTGGATGTAGTATTGTGTGTTGAGAAAGGGCTAATTAATAATCCTGTTGCAAAAGAACCTTTAAGGCTGAATGACCATAATATGATAGAATTTTACATTAAATTTGAAAGTGAAGTAGTTCAATCTGAAGCCAGAATGTTAAATTTGAACAAAGGAAGTTATGAAGGTATGAGGGGCAAATTGGCTAAGGTAGATTGGGAAAATACATTAAAATGTAAAACGGTACACAGGCAATGATAGTCTTTAAAGAATTATTACATACTTTACAGCAATTATACATTCCTTCAAGGCACAAAAACTCAAAAGGAAAAGTCAGTCAACCATGGCTAACAAAGGAAGTTAAGGATTGTATTAGATTCAAACAAAAAGCTTTCAAAGTTGCCAGAAATAGTAGTAAATCTGAGGATTGGGAGGAACTTAGAATACAGCAAAGGAGGACCAAGAAACTGATAAAGAAAGGGAAAGTAGATAGTTTGAGACAGCTGATGGTAAAGGCTGAGTTGCTCAAATCCCAGAGGGAAACTTGAAACAACTGTGATAACCCATTTTTGTAATTTGTATGTTTCAAGATGCAGGCCTTGAATTCAGTAGTAATAAGACCACTGAATCTCAAGAGGTTTTTATAAAACTAAATTAAACATTTATTAAGAAAAATTGTAACACATACATATGTCTACAAAATTACTTCTTTATTAACTACAAAAATCCCCTGATTAATCGGACTCCCAGTTACACCCATTAAGGCAACAGTAAAACTCAGATTTAAAAAGTCCCCAAACAAAGCACATTTGAACTTACAAATTCAAAATGAGGTTCCTTGCGAGTTGGTTCCTTGCAGACATAGTTGGAGGTTTACAGGCTGGTTAGATCTTAAATGCCTCTGCCTTACACACAATCTCCTTTACACTCTTTGAATGTAAATTTTCCATTTTATTTCTAGGTTTTTAATTTTACCTCTTCTAACAATAACATCCTTTGATTCCACCAATTTTATTAGCAAACTGAAAAAATAAACAAATTGCTTAGCATCTTCTAGCTAGGTGCAAGATTTTACCCACAGTCTTGAATGGTTTATTCATCAAATGCAAAAGTACCCCCTTTACACCTATGTTTCTAAACTTCCCCTTGTTTATCTAATTACCATTTCAAACCCACTTATTTCTATACATAAAAGCCTCTAGACCAGCTGGCTTTAATCCAATTAAGACACAGACACATATGCACAGACACCACAAAACTCTATTTTAAAAAATAATTTCCAATAACATTATAGACATTAATCTCTTCATGACAACCCCTTCCTTATCGAAAAATGAACTGGCATAATTCTAAGAACCAGCTTCATATTTAATAACCCATTTTACACTATCTCCTATACTTAACTATATATTTAGACTACCAGCTGCATACATTGAAATAATATATATAATCAAATCCTTGGTGTCAGCAGAAATCATTCCAGTTCAATGTCCAGGTTTTAAAATATCCAATCTTCCCTTTAAGCTTTAAACTCTTGATAGCACATTTACAAAACAGATTCTCTCGTCCAGTGACATGTACTATCTGGATTTCAGTCCTTTTTGTTGACAATTCTTAGTTTCCAATTTAACAGGCACTTTAGTTTCTGTCATATTGTCCATTACAGAAGTTAATATATCAGCAATGTTACTTGGAGCAGTTATTTTGTTCAACTGGACCACAATTCAGCAAAGAGTTTTTATTCACAGGAACAACTTTGGAGCTGTGATACTCCATACCACACATCTTTCCCTTCATTTTCTCCAGTTTGCACTGAAGTTCAAGAATCTCTTTACTCTGTCTCAACAAAGTTCCAACAGTTCGTCAGTTTTGGTTTTTAATTCTGCATTCAACCAATTATTCTGATTTACCAACAATTCCTTTTCTTCTTCAAGGCATTTTCCATGATTTTTCATGGAGACTACTGATGCTTGAAGTTCATCAAGCTTTAACTGAAGATTGACCTTTGTTAAAATTTAATTCTACTAACATTTAGACATTTTAAGCCCTCAGTCAAGTGTTTTACTTTCTGTGACTGATTCTCAATTGTTCGCACCAATTCTCTTCTTTCATTAGCAAACTATGCATTTACGCATAAAAGTTGGTTTTCTATGTTAACTAGGTTTTCCTTCAATTGTTTGTTATCGGCAATAAGTGTTTCATCTTTAGCCACAGTAGTTTTCTGAAGTTGGTTAAGATCAGCATGATCAACTGCCTGCTGCAATACAGTCATTGCCACATTACTGTCTCTATTAGCCAAATCATTACACAGAATAAAATCCACCCCTTCAATAGGTGATTTAGGAATAATTCCTACCGTAACAATTCCGTTTATAAAGCGAATTTGTAAGTTGACTTCACACAAAGAAACAGGTTCATAAATTCCATTAATACTCCTTATTAATACTTTTTCTTTCATAAAACTATCCAGAACACAAATTGTATCATCAGCCACCATCAATGACTGAACTGCCCAAGTATCTCTCAAGGTAAGGGAACACTTCTCTCTCCTAAATAAAACATCCAGAATAGCCTGACTTCCTTCACCAGTAATCAAAGAAGAATTCTTTGGACAATCCTGAACCATAACCCCCTTCCAGAAGGTCATGAGGGAACACATTTCACCTGTGCTACTGCTACAGTTTTAAGAACCATTTCCATTTCTGATGCAACTTTTCCTGAGGATTCTTTAGGCGTTCCTAGTCCTGCAATAGTTATACCATTTAAACTCTAGCAATCTGCCCGAACATGTCCCACCTTGTTACTTAAGCCTCCAAATGTCGCTACCACCCTCAATCCTCTCTTTTTTGGTCTGGTGAGGAATTTCCTGGAATTGCCAACTGTCCCTTCTCTTCCCTGGCTACTTGCCTTCCTTTGACCTTCCCACCTTCTATCCTTCTCAGGTTTGTGTGGATGATGGAAAAAGGGTTTAGACCTATGGACCAGCTTAAAATCGTCACCTACTGCCTGTCTAGCTGTTTTAACCCTCTGGTCTTCAACATGGGTTCTAACGACAGGAAGAAGTGAATCTTTAAATTCTTCCAAAAGAATTATTTCCCTAAGTACTTCATATGTTGTCTCTACCTTTAATGCCTGTATCCAACAGTCAAAATTACTTTGCTTTACACTCTCAAATTTAATATAGGTCTGCCCAGGCTGTTTTCTTATATTCCAAAATTTTTGCCTGTATGCCTCAGGGACCAACTCATATGCACTAAGAATGGCCTTTTTCACTGCATCATACTCTACAGAAACTTCTTCTGAAAGTGAATTATAAACCCCATGAGCTCTACCCACAAACCTACTCTGTAAGAGCAATGTCCAGATTTCTTTTGGTCAGTTTAGCCACCTTCTCAAACAAATAAAAAATGCCTCTACATCCATTTCCTCAAACTTCGGAAGGGCTGGCACAAATTTAAACATCTCTCCACTGGGCTTTGGGTTGAAGGCTTTTTCATCATCAGAACCTTCCTCAGCATCTGAGGCCTCTTTTTTAAGGTCCAGACTTTTAAACTGGTATTCCCTTTCTCGTTCCTCCTCTCTGTCCTTTGCCTCTCTTTTTTTATCCTTCTCCCTTGCCTGAAATTCCAGTTACAGCTACCTAAATGCTCTTTCCTATTCCTTTTCTTCCCTTTATCTTTCCTTTTTCTTCCATCTCCAATTCAAGTTTTTTCATTTGCAACTGAATCTTAGCTAATTCAATTGACTCAGCCCATGGAGAACATGGTCTCTCTGTTATCCCTTCCAGTTTCAAATGCTGTGCTATTACCTCAACTATGTCCACTTTCCTTGCCCCTTCAGGGAATCCTAACTCCAGCTTATCCACCATTTCCATTAGCTTACTCGGTTAATTTTTGTAAACCAATCGTGGTTACATTTTCCATTTGCAAAAAAGCCATAGCAACCTCCAAAGCCATTTCGAATTCCAACCCATATCATATACTTCACAGCAACTCCAATTCCTACGTACAGTATCTCTGTGCCTCCATGTACTTGTTGAAAGGATGCACAGATCCCACCAATGTTCCAATCCCACCAGAGATCCTACCGTATAATGATAAATCTGGAACCAATTATTATTCCGCATCCAATCACCCACTGCCCATGTTTCAAAATCCTGGGCGAGCCCCTACTATATGATCCCAGCTGATGTTACTATTGGACAAGCTTGATCCCAGGATGGAACCCAGCTTTATAGATCATGACAGTTATTTTTAGTTTAGATACATGGAGGGTGGCTACTGAACAGAGTCACAGGAATTAGCTGATAAACTTTTAACAAAAGAATAAAACATTTATTAAACAAGAAAAGATGAACTTTAATACAATACCCCTTCACCCACACCAATACCTTTACAGATATGTTCAGATTTGTAAGGAAACACAAGTTACATAAGTTATTTTATGTTCCCAGTAAGTACGCAATCCATGTAAACCAATAGGCTTTCTGTGGTCAGGCACACCACACTCTGAAACCAAGTGACAGATGTCACCCCAAACAGACGCTATGAATCTCTTATCAACTCCCTCCAGATGTTTGTCATACCGCGAGTCAACCGATCTCATTGAACTCCGTCTTTCACATGAGGGTTTCCAATCTCCACTCTCGAAGAATCCGCTTTGGGAACTTCTCCCAAGCAACGCTTTCTCTCAGATGCCTTCCGCAAGGGTTGCAAACTCCCCTTCCGATGCTCCTCTCCCGTGGATCACTGCATTCAAGCTTCCTTCCATGCACTCTCTCTCACGGACTCAGCCTTCAACAGTATACCACTGCTTCACATGCCCATAGCAAAGAGTTACAGACCTTCAGCTGTCTCCCTTGGACCTTCTGGCTTCTCGCATGCCTATATCACTTTAAATCTGTTTCCTGCAGCTTTCTCCCTTTAAGCTTGAAGCTTGCAGCCTTCCTTTCTGCTCCTTACTGTCACTTCCACAGAACAGGACCTTTTCCAGACTCTTGTCCTCCTTTGACTAGAAGGTCTTCTTGGGACCGCTCCTTTCTGTCTCACTCCTTGGCCTTGGGACCTTTCGGTTCTATTGGGAAATCTGCTTTCACTGCAGTTCCCTCTCCCAATATCCAGTCTTTCTGGAATCCAGTTTTGGAATGGCTACCTGTCCCTCTGCCTTCCAGTATCTCTGGCAGCTGCTTCCAACTGAACTCAAACTGTTTTCTTTTTAGTTTTTTTCTGTCTGTGTATGTGGGTGAGTGGGGCTCCCTCTCTGGACCCTGTTACGAGGCAACAGCACAGTTTTGTTTTCCTCCTCTTGTTTGCTTTAACTCTCCAAGAGTTGTAAAAATCTCATTAGAAATGTAGGTGTACAAACAGAGCTTTAGAGCAGCTGTCTCCACTCAAAGATGAAACTAGATCCCAGGTTTAACCCACAAAAAGAAAATAATACAAATTGAACTTAAACTTAAAGACATACCTTATTCTTAACACACACAATTACAAATATAACTTAGCTAAACTATTTCTATTTCCTAACATGGAGCAGGCTCGATGAATTGAATGGCCTACTCCTAATCCAATGTTCCTACACATGCATTGCACACAATCTTTAAAGTGTTCAAGTCTGCCAATAGTACGTGTGTGGGTTGTTAGTGGTCATTTGTCTGGTGTCTGACGGTTTACTGAACTAATAACTGTATTGGGCGAGTTGTCTTATGAGGAAAGGTTCGACAGGCTAGGCTTGTATCTGCTCAAGTTTAGAGTATGAGGCGACTTGATTGAAATATATAAGATCCTGAGGGATCTTGACAGGGTTGACGTGGAAAGGATGTTGCCTCTTATGGGAGCATCTAGTACTCTGGCCATTGTTTAAAAGTAAGGGGTCACCCATTTAGGACAGAGATGAGAAGAAATTTTTCTCTCAGGAGGTCGTGAGTCTTTGGAACTCTCTTCCTCAAAAGACAATGGAAGCAGAGTCTTTGAATATTTTTAAGGCAGACGTAGTTAGATTTTTGATAAGCAAGGAGGTGAAAGGCTACCAGGAGTAAGCAGGAACATGGAGCTCAGGTTACAGTCAGATCAGCCATGATCTTATTGACTGACAGAGCAGGTTCGAGTGGTCTACTCCTGCTCCTAATTCGTATGCTCGTACGTCTGCTGGTTGCCTCTCTGGAGAATGTTGATGCTGTGACAAGTGCTGCTGCTGATTTGTTGCATTTGCTGGGGAGTAGTTGACCTCTGTGACTGATGTTCATTTGGGGAAATCAACTCTTCCTCATTAGCAGTCTGCCACGAAGGAGCAACATCACCAGTTGCACGTGTGTGTCTGCGGCTGTGACAATATGTCGGGTTGTTCACTTGCACCATGTATGATCGAGGTGACAACTGCTTTACACAGGTTCCAAATTGCCAAGTGGACTGACTTTGGTTGAGTACATTGAATGTTTGCACTCTGACTGACTCTCCAACTCTCAAATGCGGCAATGATTTGGCCACTTTATCCAAGTGAAATTTGGTTGTAATTTCACTTTGATTTGTCACTCACTCCTGTTACTACTTCTGGCTTCAATAGATTTTTTAGCTATTGGAAGAGTAGTTTGGGTGCGGTGTTATATTAGTTGCTGGACTGGACTACTTTCTATGCCTTTAGCAGGTGTGTTTCTCCACTCTAAGATAACCTTGTATTCATCAGTGCTGGATCTACTCAATATTTTTGATGACTCCTTTCACAATTTTCACCACTGCCTCGCCCTTTCCATTTGACTGGGGCTAGTGTGGACATGATGTGTAGCACTGAATTTCCCAATGATTCATGAAGTGCCTGAATTCTTCACTCATGAACTCAGGGCTATTGTCACTCATCACAATATCAGGAATGCCATGATGACTGACTAAAGTGCGCTTTCAGGCATTCTATGATCTCACGGGTAATCGGTGACGTCAACTTGTCTGAATAGTAGTTGATGGAGACGAGATAGTCAGTTCCAAAGAGAGGGAAGAGGTCTACTACAAGCCACATCCATGTCTGTCTGAGATCTCATGAGTCAAGAGTGGCTCTTTAGCCTGCTTAGCTTGATATGCATTACAAGCACTGCAACTGGTTGATGTAGTCCTTCATCTCACTGCTAATGTTTGGCCACTTCTCTTGCCTTCCTCAAACTAGATTCAATTCCTTGATGGCTTGCATGGACGTGCTTCAGCATTTCTTTTCTCATCCTTAGGGATGACGGTTCTAGTTCCTTTGTACAACATGCCATCTTGGACAATCACTTCATCACTGTATGCCCAATATTCTCTTATAGCAAAGATGTGTCCTTGATGGTTTCAGGCCATCCTTTCATCACTAGTACCTGTAGCACTTGGAGAGTTGCATCGCATTGCACAGTTTGCTTGGCCTCAGCAAGTCGCCTGTCCGTTAGATTCAAAGTCGCCACTGGGTTGATGACTTCCAGAGCATGTTGTAACATTACTTCTTGTTGACTCTAGAAGATTTCACACTTTGTATTAGCATCATCAACTTCCTTCAAAAGGAGAGCAGTTTCAGCAGCATGTCAGCAATGTCATGAGGACTCGAAACGTCAACTCTTTTCTTCTCCGCCGATGCTGCCAGACCTGCTGAGTATTTCCAGGTAATTCTGTTTTTGTCAGCAATGTACATTTGCTTCCCTTGCTTGTACTTCACTTCCAAAATTATATCTCTGTAAACAAAGTAACATCCTTTGCAGACACTTTGGAGCAGATAGAAGCGGTTTGAGGAAGATGCTTTGAAGTGACTTGTGGTCAGACTCTACCATCACTTTGTCTCTTCCAAACAGTAATGATTAAAATGCTCACAAGCAAAGACAGTCTTTCTCAACCTGGGCATAGCGTTCAGTTTGCATTAACACTCTGGATGCAAATGCAACTGGTTGCCCTTGCTGCATGAGGGTTTCTCCAAGTCCTGTTTTGCTGGCATTAGACTACAGGGTGACATTGTTGGTGGCATCAGAGTACCTCAGCACTGGCATTGTTGTCACTAGTTGTTTGATACAAGGGAAAGTTGCTTCGTGTTCTGTGCCCCAATACCACTGAACATCCATTGCGGTGTCATCACACTCAGTTTACAAATTGGGCAGGAACTTTTCTCGGTCATTCACAAATCCTACAAATCAATGAACTGCCTTCACATCCGTCAGCTGTTGCATCTTTGCTACAGCATGCACCTTATCAGGATCAGAGTGAGGTCCTTTTGCTGTCAGTGCATGACTTATAGCAGTTCCACTAGAATCTGATCATGGTCTGCGATGGCTTCTTCCACTGCAGCTCTGCATCCATAGAATAGCAGATCATCCACAACTGTTTCCACTCCTGGAAGATCACTGACTATCTCATGCTGTCTGCATTGATACTCTTCCAGCAAGTAGAAATGCCAAGTTTGTATTTCCCAAAACATAGTCAGAAAATTGCTGCTTTCATCCAATTTCACTAGCCAGCAGATATTTCACATCTAGGGTGGTAAAGACCTTTGCCTTGGCAAGTTGCAGCAAAATTTATTCAATGGTTGGCATGGGGTAGTGGGATCTCTTCAAAGCTTTATTCATGTCCGTTGGATCTAAGTACACTCTCAGCTTTCCAGGTGTTTTCACTACCACGCTGCTAATACTGCCTGTAGGAGTTGTCACTTTACTGATTACTCCCATCTGTTCAAAGTCTTTCAGACTGGACTTGAGGGCAGCTGAAACTCTCCTCGGAAGATATTAAGTTGGGCTCAGGCTCTCATTTACTTCATGATATTCACCAGGGAGACAGCCAAGACCTGTGAAAACATCTTTATCAGGATCTGTTCAGCAGTCAATGGCTTGGTGCCATGCGAAACAGTGAAAATCTCTTCTGGTAGATGGTCAGTTACCAGTCTAAGCTTTTGACTTGTTTCAGCTGAGATGAAAAGATTTTGGTTAGTGTCCGCTATCAGGATCTGTAGAACAAAAACACCTGGAAAAACTCAGCAGGTCTTACAGCATCTGCGGAGAGGGATACAGTTGATGTTTCAAGTCCGTATGACCCTACATCAGAACTAAGACATATAGAAATGAGATGAAATATATGCTGGTAGAAGGGGGTGGGACAGGAGATGTCGATAAAAGGCCAGTGATAGGTGGAGGACAAGAACAGACTGCCAAAGATGTCATAGACAAAAGGACAAAGGGGTTTGGCGTGACATCAGTCATCTCAATTTCTCTGCTCCTCTCACCCACTCTAACTTGTCTCTTTCTGAACTTGCCGCACTCGGTTCTCTCAGGTCCAACTCTAACATTGTCATCAAACCCGCTGACAAGGGTGGTGCTGTTGTTGCCTGGTGCACTGACCTCTACCTCGCAGAGGCTGCGGGTCAACTTGCAGACACTTCCTCCTACCTCCCCCTGGACCATGACCCCACCACTGAACATTAAGCCATTGTTTCCAGGACTGTCACTGACCTCATCTCCTCTGGAGATCTTCTCTCGACAGCTTCCAACCTCATAGTCTCCCAACCTCGGACGGCCCGCTTCTACCTCCTACCTGAAATCCACCATCAGGACTGACCTGGCAGACCGATTGTGTCAATTCCTGCCCCACGGAACTCATTTCTTGCTATCTTGACTCCATTCACTCTCCCCTTGTCCAGTCTCTCCCCACCTACATCCACGATTCCTCTCATGCCCCACATCATATCAACAATTTCCAGTTCCCTGGCTCCAACCGCCTCCTCTTCACCATGGACGTCCAATCCCTCTACACTTCCATCCCCCACCAGGATGGGCTGAGGGCTCTCCGCTTCTTCCTCGAACAGAGGCCCGAACAATCCCCATCCACCACTACTCTCCTCCGTCTGGCTGAACTTGTTATCTCACTGAACAATTTCTTCTGCAACTCGTCTCACTTCCTCCAAATAAAAGGTGTGCCTATGCATACCAGCATGGACCCCAGTTATGCCTGTCTCTTTGTGGGGTATGTGGAACATTCCTTGTTCCAGTCCTAATCCGGCCCCCTCCTACAACTCTTTCTCCGGTACATCAATGACTGCTTCGGTGCCACTTCATGCTCTCGTCTGGATCTGGAAAAATTTATTAATTTTGCTTCCAATTTCCACCCCTCCATCATTTTCACGTGGTCCATCACTGATACTTCCCTTCCCTTCCTTGACCTCTCAGTCTCAATATCTGGTGACAGACTGTCCACCAATATTCATTACAAGCCTACCGACTCCCACAGCTACCTTGACTATAGCTCCTCACACCCCACTTCCTATAAGGACTCCATCTCATTCTCTCAGTTCCTTCGCCTCCATTGCATCTGTTCTGATGATGCCACTTTCCAAAACAATTCCTCTGACATGTCTTCCTTCTTCCTTAACCAAAGTTTTCCACCCACGGTGGTTGACAGGGCCCTCAACCGTGTCTGGCCCATCTCCCGCGCATCCGTCCTCACATCTTCCTCTCCCTCCCAGAACCATGATAGGGTCCCTCTTGTCCTCACTTATCACCCCACCATCCTCCGCATTCAAAGGATCATCCTCCGCCATTTCCGCCAACTCCAGCACGATGCCACCACCAAACACATCTTCCCTTCACCCCCCGGCGGCTTTCCGCAGGGATCGTTCCCTCCAGGACACCCTGGTCCACTCATCCATTACCCCCTACACCTCAACCCCCTCCCACGGCACCTTCCCATGCAACCGCAGAAGGTGCAACACCTGCCCCTTTACTTCCCCTCTCCTCACCGTCTAAGAGCCCAAACACTCCTTTCAAGTGAAGCAGCATTTCACTTGCACTTCCCTCAATTTGGTCTTCTGCATTCTCTGCTCCCAATGCAGTCTCCTCTACATTGGAGAGACCAAACGCAGACTGGGTGACCGCTTTGTGGAACACCTTCGGTCTATCCGCAAGCATGACCCAGACCTCCCTGTCGCTTGCCATTTCAACACACCACCCTGCTCTCATGCCCACATGTCTGTCCTTGGCCTGCTGCAATGTTCCAGTGAAGCTCAATACAAACTGGAGGAACAACACCTCATCTTCCAACTAGGCACTTTACAGCCTTCCGGACTCAATATTGAGTTCAACAACTTCAGATCATGAACTCTCTCCTCCATCCCCATCCCCTTTCCGATCTCCCTTTTTCCAATAATTTATCTTTTTTTTTACACTATATTTTTTTCTTTTCCCTCCTATTTTTAAATTTATTTCGATCTATTGTTTCATCTCCACCTATTAGCCCATTTAGATCCCTCCCCCCCACCCGCACTAGGGCCATCTGACACTTGCTTGCTTCCCTTAACGTCCCTATTAGCACATCTTTTAGATAATATCACCATCAACACTCCTTTGTCCTTTTGTCTATGACATCTTTGGCAATCTCTTCTTGGCCTCCACCTATCACTGGCCCTCTATCCAGCTCTCCTGTCCCACCCCCTTCTACCAGCATATATTTCATCTCATTTCTATATGTCTTTGTTCTGATGAAGGGTCATACAGACTCAAAACGTCAACTGTATCCCTCTCTGCAGATGCTGTCAGACCTGCTGAATTTTTCCAGCTATTTTTGTTTTTGTTTTAGCTTTCCAGCATGCGCAGTATTTTGCTTTTATCAGGATCTTCCCATTGTATTGGGCTATCAGCTTAGTTTGCCTTCTTGGACAGAGCATTGTTCAATCATATAGTTTCAACTTTAGCTTCGACAGCCTTATTTTCAGGTCACCATCTGAGCAACTTCACATAGGTCTTTGAACTTCATGATATTGCACAAAGCGCCAATGTCCATCTGACATTTCATATTAACATGATGCTCTGCTTCTGCAGTCATCATTCCAATACCAAACCACAAACCATTTTTTAACCTTGCAGCTTGACGGTGCCAACCTGTTCTGGGGTGTAGAGTGATTCATCAGTTTCCGTTTGACATCTCTCCAGTAATCATCTTTATAGACTTGCTCTTCTTCTTTCCAGCAAAATGCTTGCGTGCAAAGTGATTCTTCTTGCGGTTAGAGCCCTGCTTTCCCCATACTAGACATGTTTCCTTTCCCTCTGTGGTATCCTCTACAATATTTATATCTAGTACTCTGGTCTTGATCTTTCTGCCGGCCTTCTTGTAGTTCTTCCTTTTCTCCATTGTCTTATGCTTGGAAGGCCTGAACTGCATCTCCGCATGGTGCAAAGCCTCCTCAGTTATCCCATTAATACTCTTCAGCTGATGATTGACCACTTCAGAACTTCTGCAGATGTCAACAGCTTTCTTGAGTAAGTTTCTCTTCTCTTACAGATGTGCTCTCATCACAAGATCTCTTATTCCTAAGACAATCCTATTTCTGATCAGATCATCCTTCAGTTGCTCAAACTCTCAAGATTCAGCTGGACATCTCAGTGCAATCACATATTAATCAATATTCCCCCTTCTTCCTGAGCTCTGGTGCTGAGCACGTAGCATTCATAAACAACGTTAGTAGAGGGTTCAGAATGGGTCTTCAAGGCCTCCAAAATTTTACAAGATTGACTTTTATGCTCTTCAGTGAGGTCTAGGGTGCAATACATCTTGTAGCACTCTTTCTCAAGCACTGATAACAGAACTGCTACTCTTATTTGTTAAGGCTTCTTAGTTAATTCTGTGGCAATTTCATAGTTCTGTCATTGAGACGGAAAGGATTTCCAATTCATTCTTAAATCTGCCTTCATCTCCATAGGAGCCGTACTGGAATATTCAAAGCCGTATTGATTCACCCAATAGCCAATGCCCTGTACAAAGTTGTAGATTGAAGTTTTAATTATTCTCTGCTATTTCTTACAATGACTAGCTCTCTCTCCCAGCTATCAAAATCCACTCAATTTCAGCTGCACACTCCTGACACAATGTCCATGTTGTGGGTAAAATGGCTTCTGCCCCAATCCTTTACTCACAAATGAATGACATCTGAGATCACATGACTATGGCAAGCCACAGCACCCAACAGACATCTGTGCACAAAGGCATTTCTCCAAATACCATCTCTAACATTGCACTGCTCCCTCATTGTTGTATTGAAGCACCAGCCTAGATTACTTAGGGGGGGAAGAAACATTTAAGAATAGTGCAATTAACAAAGAAATACAATGTTTGGAAAATAGAGAATGAAAGAATAAACAAGTAAATAAAACACTTGTAAATTTAAGCTAATATTACAAATCCACCACAGGAGATAGAGCAAAAATACTTGGAACAATATTATTCTGGGGGAAAAAAATCAATGTAACTTGCATCTTAAGCAAGCCTTGTCGGATGGTATGGCAAATTATACCTGTGAGTTCACAAATCAAGAATGTTCATAGTATGTTTATTTCCCATCATTCACGTTTTTCAGCACTAGTGATCTGCCTAAGGGCAGGTCCTCTACTCATTTCCCCATGCCTCATGGTCCAATTTCAGTGAGCCATGAGCATTCTGACAAGGGAGGAGAATACATGAACTGGTTTCCCTCAAGTGTGCTGTTAAGGAAACACAAGTCCACTTTCTGATGGATCCTCCACCTGTAACCAGCCGTTGTCCCTCAAGGTCCTAGCTCTTCCACCATTACCACTGAAAATTTTCTGTTTTCGTTACTGGCCATAGCTTCTAAACCTAAGCATACAACCTTGGCCCTGGGCCTGGGAATGACTCACAAAAGTGCAGAGACGACCACCTCCCAAGATCTTAAGTGACCTTGTTGAGTTTCAATAGATTTACTGTATTAATAGCAAATCAGCTGAGCAAGCTATTATCACATTAATGCACAAAAAACAAGCCTGATACTTCAGCTGAGAGTGTGCTGCAATGTTGGAGGTATTATCTTTCAGATGAGATGTTAAACCAAGACCCCATCTGTCTGCTTGGGTAGATGTAAAAGATCCCATGGCACTATATTGAAGACCACCAGGAGAATTATTCCCGGTGTCCTGGCCAATATTTATCCCTCAATCAACATCACAAAAAACAGATTACCTGGTCATGGTCACATTGTTGTTTGTGGGAGTTTGCTGAGCGCATATTGGCTGCCACATTTCTAACATTACAATGGTGATTACACTTCAAAAGTACTTCACTGGCTATAAAGTGCTCTGAGATGACGGTGGTCATGTAAATGCAATTCTTCAATTTTTTTTGCTCTTCCACCATCACCACTGAAAATTTGCTGGTTTTGCAATTGGCCATGGCTCGTAGCCTTGAGTATTGACCTTTACCTGGGCAATTGCAAAAGGGCAGAGACAACCACCTCCTGAGGTCTCAGATGACCCTGCTCTATTTCAGTACATTTGCTACATTAAAAGCAAATCTGAATACCGAGCTACTGTAATGTTAACGTTGCAGCGATATCATGGCAGGAACTGCATATCCAAATCCTGAGTGCTCCGATTCTGGCCTTGGTGTCTTCTTTCTATCCCCACCCTTTACTCTGTCTTTAGCCACCATGGCACCACTCCTGGCACTCACCTCTGCACCTTTCTAATTCTCTGCCCTCCTTTAAAAACCTCTTCAAAATCCTACTTTTCAACCCAGCTTTCAGTCAACCCGCCCAATCTCCCTCTCTGCCTTGCCATTCATTTCACAAGACCACGAAAAAATCAAGGGTTGAAATAGGTCAATTTGTCATAGGAACACAGGGACAAAGGAACAGGAGTAGGCCAGCTGAGCCTGCTCTGCCATTCAATTACATCATGACTGAACATCTACCTCAATGCCATTTTCCTGCGCTATCGCCATATCCCTTGATATCATTAATACCCAGAAATCTATAGATTTGTGTCTTGAACATGCTTAACGATTGAGCTTCCATAGCCTTGAGGTAGGGAATTCCAAAGATTCACAACTCTCTGAGTGAAGAAATTCCTCATCATCTCAGTTTTAAACGGCCTTCCCCTTAATCTGAGACTGTGTCCTCCGGTTTAGAGCCAGAGCTAGTTCTTTGCCAATCAGCAAAATCCCAAGATGCCCCACTGAGATATCTATTTCTTAAATGCTTCTGGGGTTTTTGCTTCCATTACTTTATCTGGAAGGCCATTCTATAGATTGATTACTCGTTGCAAGAATAATAATTTTCCTCGGTCTGAAATTTGCCTCTTACTTGTTTCAACCTATTTCTCATCGTACTCTTGAAATTTAGTCAGCAATACTCCAGATTTTCCTTGGCTTAAATATCTTGCATATTGTTACGATCCCAGCTGATGTTAATACTGAACAAGCTAGACAAGTCAGATCCCAGACTAAAAACTGGCTTTATAGATCCTAACTTTTTTTTTCAGATGCCATGGACAGAAGTTACTGAACAAATTCATAGGAGTTTACCAATGATCTTATAACAAAGAATTAAATATTTATTAAACAAAGAAAAATGAACTATATTACACCGGACAAAAAGGTCAGCGAAATCTCAACACAAACACCAGAAAATTATTCACATCTTACTATTATTTTTTTTTTAATTCATTCCTGGGATGTGGGCTTTGCTGGCTGGGCCAGCATTTATTGTCCATCCCTAGTTGCCCTTGAGAAGGTGGTGGGGAGCTGCCTTCTTGAACTGCTGCAGTCCATGTGGTGTAGGTATACCCACAGTGCTGTTAGGGAGGGAGTTCCAGGATTTTAACCCCGCAACAGTGAAGGAATGGCGATATATTTCCAAGTCAAGATGGTGAGTGGCTTGAAGGGGAACTGCCAGGTGGTGATGTTACCACCTATCAGCTGCCCTAGTCCTTCTAGATGGTAGTGGTCGTGGGTTTAGAAGGTGCTGTCTAAGGAGCCTTGGTGAATTCCTACAGTGTATCTTGTAGATGGTACACACTGCTGCCACTGTGCATCGGTGGTGGTGATGGGAGTGAATGTTTGTGGATGTTGTGCCACTCAAGTGGGCTGCTTTGTCCTGGACAGTGTCAAGCTTCTTGAGTGTTGTGGGAGCTACACTCATTCCGGCAAGTGGAAAGTATTCCATCACATTCCTGACTTGTGTCTTGTAGATGGTGGACAGGCTTTGGGGAGTCAGGAAGTGAGTAACTCGTCACAGGATTCCTAGCTTCTGACCTGCTCTTGTAGCCACAGTCCAATTCAGTTTCTGATCAATGGTAACCCCCAGGATGTTGATAGTGGGGAATTCAGTGATGGTAATACCATTGAATGTCAAGAGGCGATGGTTAGATTCTTGCTTGTTGGAGATGGTCATTGCCTGGCACTTGTGCGGTGTGAATGTTACTTGCCACTTGTCAGCCCAAGCCTGGATAGTTTCCAGGTCTTGCTGCATTTGGAACATGGAACTGCTTCAGTATCTGAGGAGTCGTGAATGGTGCTGAACACTGTGCAATCATTAGCGAACATCCCTACTTCTGACCTTATGTTGGAAGGAAAGTCATTGATAAAGCAGCTGAAGATGATTGGGCCAAGGACACTACCCTAAGGAACTCCTGCAGGGATGTCCTGGAGCTGAGATGGCTGTCCTCCAGAACCACAACCATCTTCCTTTGTGGTAGGAATGACTCCAACCAGTTTTCCCCCTGATTTTATCCCAGCAATACCCTTACAAAAACACAGTGAAGATTTACAACCATCAAGGCTTCTTGCTTGGGCTAGCCCAGTTGCAAATGGTTTTCTTCCAGTGGATGTCTAAGAACTCACTAGGTGTTTTTCCCCAGCTGGTATCTCTCCGAGTCACTCAAAACCCATTCTAAACTATTACTTCAACTGCAGAGCCAACGCGAGTTCCCTAAACACAGTCCCCCAGCAATCTTGCAGTATTTCTTAACAGAGAGTTTAGAACTCATATACACATATACAAAAAAATCCAGAAAACCTGACTCTTTTGCTCGAAGGCCCTCCAGACTCTCTTGACACCAACCTCACAAACAAAACTAAATGAAACTGAAACCTTAACACAAAAGTACAAATTTAAACTTAAAGTTATACTTTGTTCCTAATACTTCCCTGCAGAAAAAAATACATCTTTAAGAGGCATTGTGTGATTTTCTATTACAATCTCCTCTTACCATTATCTTTATTTTACTTATCATACCTTACTCTAAAGCAGTAACAGTGTATTTACATCATATATACAAGGACTTTGCATAAATAATAGTCTCTGCAGAGTTGTAAGATATAGAGATTTCAAAACATTATGGAGCCAACACCAAACTCAAAGTCTCTTTTTCCACAGTTGAGTATTTCTACTGGCAAGAATTTGAGAAAAAGTAGCTGACTGGCCATTCGTTCCCCATCTCATCCTCCTTCAATAACACTGCACCAACACCTATGTCGCAGGCATCAACAGCCAATTTAAATGGTTTAGCATTATTCGGTGCTGCTAAAACTGGTGTGGTAGTCAGTACAGCTTTCAAGCTGTCAAAGGCACTTGGACACTCCTTAGTCCATTCAAATTTCTTGCCGTTCTTTAACAAGCTTGTCAAGGGAGCCACTACAGTGCTAAAATTTAGAATGAACTTTGATACAATCCACTATATACTGCAAAATCTCTTGTTTGCCTTAAGCAATGGAAAATCCAAGATAGCTGTTATCTTTGCTTCCCTAGGTGCTACTTGGTCTTGTCCCACAATGTGGCCCAAATAAGTTACTTCCGCTTTGGCAAATTCATTTTTTTGCCAAGTTTACGACCAAATTAGCTCTTTGTAACCGATCAAACAATTCATTCAAGTGTTGTAAATGTTCCTCCCAGGTTTGGCTGAACACAACCAAATCATCAATATATACCACACAGTTGCATAATCCTTCAACGACCTATTCTTTGAAAAGTTGCAAGTGCACGTTTCATTCCAAAAGGGATGACTTTACATTGATAAAGTCCATGCAGGGTAATAAAAGCTGATATTTCTTTGGCTTTATCGGTTAATGGAACTTGCCAATATCGCTCCAATAAATCAACTTTTGTAACGAGCATTGCCTGTCCACTCAATACAGTCTTCTAATCGTGGAACTGGATGTGAATCTGTCTTTGTTACTGCATTAACTTTGCAATAATCTACACATAATCACTATGACCCATCTGGGTTTGGTACCCTTACATTAGATGAGCTCCAGCTACTGTGACTCAGTTCAATAATGTCATTTTCCATCATGAACTTGATCTCTTCTCTCACTTGGACTACATCCTCTGGATTTAGTCTGTAAGAATATTATTTGACTGATAATGCATCCCCGACATTAACATCATGTACGGCCAAAGACGTTTACCCAAGCCTATTCACGCAAATCGATCCATGAGTTTGTAATAGCTTTCGTAAGTCACCTCGAAAGTTTTATGGAAGATAGTTTAATATTAGATCTAAATTTTTAAGCACCTCCGTATTATCTAATTTGATTACTGGAGGGTTATCTTCAGATTTTTCAACTTCTGATTCATTCTCAGAATGTTCTGATATTTTTATTTCACTTCCTACATTTTTTACCACTGAACTTCGGCCAACTCACATGTTTTCGTTAATCTTTCCTGGAAATTTGAAACGCAAGTCAAAAGTGTCGTTTCTAAGCTTTGGTTTATAAATTTTTCTTTCATTAATTTAAGGGGTTCTCTCATCTCATGCCCATTCATCAGTTCAAAAGGATTGAATCCTGTTCACTCATTAGGGGCATCCCTAATGGCGAACAGTAAGAGTGGAATTCCTTTATCCCAATCATTAGAGCATTCCTGACAATAGGCTTTAATCATGGTATTTAAAGTTTGATGCCATCTTTCTAATGCTCCTTGTAATTGTGGATGATGAACTGCTCTATTCCCAAACTATAAATTATTTCTTTGAATATCTGTGACATAAGATTCAAGCATTAATCTGACTGTATTTCCTTAGGTAATCCTACCGCTATCCTTTCCACTACCCTTTTTGTCCTAATTTTCCCCAAAGGGAATGCCTCAGGAAATCATGTTGAAATATCCATAATTGTTAAAAGATACTGATTTCCGCTTCTGGTTTTAGGTAGAGGTCCTACACAATCTATTAAGACCCTGCTAAATGGCTCACCAAAATCTAGTATCGGAATTAAGGGTGCAGGTTTAATTGATGATTGAGGTTTCCCCATTACCTGACATGTATGACATGTCTGGCAGAATTTAACCAAATCTTAATGCAATCCTGGCCAATAAAAATGTTTCAATATTTTAGCCTGCATTTTTCTAATCCTAAATTACTTGCCATTGGAATTTTATGAGCTACTCGTGTAATTTAATTACAATATTCAGATGGAACTACCACCTGATGAACTACTGCCCACTCCTCATTGGCTGGTATTTGAGGTAGTCTCCACTTCCTTATTAGCACTTTATCTTTTAAATAATAATACTCAGGAATTGGTTTTGCTTCAGTCTCCGAGCAGGATGTTTGATACTGCTCTTTTAATTCAGGATCAGCCTGTTCCATTTCTACTAAAGAAGGTAGGCTAAACATGCCAGCCTCATTCTCTTTACCTTCCTCATTTTTGCTTAAGTTTTCAAAAATAGTGTCAGATAACTGAATTTCTACGTCATCTCCCTTTTGTATAGATTTTGCCCGTCTAATTTTATGGGCCTGAGATCTGGTCATGACACAGTCAAGAAACAATCCAGGATGTTCCTCCTGTAATATCTCAGTTTCTTTCGCTTCCACTGTTTGGTCTAACACCCTCGGTGAAGCGAATATTTTTGAGCCAGCCAGGCCATTCCCCAAGATAAAATCAATCCTTGCTATAAGGATTTGATGCACTACTCCAACTGCAACCTCTCTACTTACTAAATCACTATTTAATCAAACTCTATTTAATGAGACTGGTTTATAAGCTCTGTGGGTACCTCCAATTAATATTTCTCCCTTCATTTGCCTCTCTAAAAGTGACTGATTTGTTCCAGTGTCTCTCAATATCTTTATTGGTTAGCCTCCTTGATTCGGACAATAAGGTAATACCTCACCTCGAAAAATAAATTCTTCAAACCTTTCCATAATTTGTTATTCTACGTTTACTTGGTTAAATTGTCCCTACTTTTTCAGTAGATTCTGAGCATCTGCACTATGGCTATTGTTTTGTCACTTGTCTCCTTCCCTAAGTTAGTTTTTCGTAAAGGTGCTTTAGGCATTCCTATTACTACAATAAGCCTCTCAATTAATTTGCAGTAATTAGCTTTAGTATGTCCAGTTTTATTGCAATGGAAGCATACTGTTTTCATTACATCACCTTTAGATTCCAGCCTATCTCCTTTACTATTTTGTATCCTTCTGTCTGCTCCCCGGAACTAGTTCCTTTTCCATCATCAGATTTTCTATTCCTCCATTTCCTGTTCATTCCCATACGACCATTTCCCCACATGTAACTGTGTGAGATATCATAGGTAGCAGCCAAAACTGCCACTTCTCAAATCTTTGTTACTCGACACTCATCTAAATATGCCTTAATGGTTACTGGAATACTGCTCCGGAATTCCTCCATTATCATAGATTCCCTCACATTCTCAAAATTTTTCTCCAACTTCAGAGTGATTGAAACTACTGATCTCACAGTGTTTCTTTTTTTCTTGCAAATTCTACAAATATGTAATCAGGTTTCTTTCTTATGGTCCTGAACTTTAATTAATACCTGGCGGGATGAGGCTTCATGTCTGTTTTTAAAAAGTTTAATAAAGATTTAGTCATATTTATTAACATGTCCCATTTCGTGTGTCATTGTCACATGAGGGGGAACGTGATAATAATTTGATTAATCTATTTTTGATATTTATAACGCTGTCAGTGATCTCCCTGAGACAGCACTTAGTCTCAGGGAAATGTGCCCTCTTTCGCGCGCACTCTGACAGTTGGGGAATCCCTTCCCCCTGCACAGGAAGCGCACAGTGCTTCCCGTAGGGCAGCCCGCCCACTTAAAATGGTGGCAGGGCCCATTTTGGCAGCGGCGATCAGCCACTGAGCCGGTGGGGGGGCAGGGCCTGCCCGCCCATCAAGGGCAAAATTCTGCCCATTGAATATTGCCCTTTTAACCACTTCATAGTCTACAGATTGCTCTTCTGACAGGCTAGTGCACACATTCATAGCTGTACTTGACAGGACACTTTGTAACATGAAGGTCAAATCATCTTTTGCTCCCTTCAGAATTCATTGCTGTCCTTTCAAATGAGGTAGAATATCTTTCAACTCCATCCTCTGTAAAATTAGGCACTGAACAAAGATTTTTAGTTAATAGTTGTTTGGTAGTACAGCACTTGAGTATTGCTGAAAAAAGAAACATACATACGAACATACGAATTAGGAGCAGGAGTAGGCCATTCAATAAGATCATAGTTGATCCGATTGTAACCTCAACCCCATATTCCTGCCTACCCCCAATAACCTTTCACCCCCTTGTTAATCAAGAATCTAGCACTGCCTTAGTAATGTTCAAAGACTCTGCTTCCACTGTCTTTTGAGGAAGAGAATTCCAAAGTCTCACAACCCTCTGAAAAAATTTCTCCTCATCTCTGTCTTAAATGAGCGACCCCTTATTTTTAAACAGTGACCCTTAGTTCTGGATTCTCCCACAAGAGGAAACATCCTCTCCACATCCACCCTGCCAAGATCCCTCAGGATCTTATATGTTTCTATCAAATCATCCCTTAATCTTCTAAACTCCAACAGATACAAGCCTAGCCTGTCCATCTTTTCCTCATAAGGCAATCCGCCCAATCCAGGTATTAGTTTAGTAAACATTCTCTGAACTGCTTTTACACCTTTCCTTAAATAAGGAGACCAATACTATACACAGTACTCCAGTTGAAGCATAACCTCCCTACTTTTGTATTCAATTTCCCTCACGATAAATAATATTCTATTAGCTTTCCTAATTACTTGCTGTACCTTCATACAAGCCTTTTGTGATTCATACACGAGGACACCCAAATCCCTCTGAATCTCAGAGCTCTGCAATCTCTCACCGTTTAGATAATAAGCTTTTTTCTATTCTTCCTGCCAAAATGGACAACTTCACATTTGTCCACATTGTACTGCATTTGCCAGATCTTTGCCCACTTGCTTGACCTATGTCCCTTTGTAGCATCCTTATTCCTCTTCACAATTTACTTTCCTACCTATCTTTGTGTCGTCAGCAAATTTAGAAACCATTCCTTTGGCCCCTTCATCCAAGTCGTTTATATAATTTGTAAAAAAATTAAAGCCCCAGCACTGATTCCTGTGGCACACCACTCCTCATTATCCTGCCAACCAGAAAAAGACCCATTTATGCCAACACTCATTTTCCTGTTAACTAGCCAATCTTTTGTCCATGCCAATATGTTGCCACCTACACAATCAGTTTTTATTTTCCGCAATAACCTTTGATGTAACACCTTATCAAATGCCTTCTGGGAATCTAAGTACAGTACAACCACCGGTTTATCCACAGCACATGTGAATCCTTCAATGAATTCCAATAAATTGGTTAAACGTGATTTCTCTTTCAACAAAACCATGTTGACTCTGTCTGATTGCCTTGAACTTTTCTAAGTGCCCTGCTATAACATTTTTAATAATAGCTTCTGATATTCTCCCTATGACAGATGCTAGGCTAACTGGCCGGTAGTTTCCTACTTTCTGTCTCCCTCCCTTTTTGAATAAAGGAGTTACATTTGGTATTTTTCAATTTAATGGAACGTTCTTAGAAACTAGGGAAATTTGGAAAAATAAAACCAATGCATCAACTATCTCACGAGCCACTTCTTTCGCAGCCTTACATTGATGTCCACCCGGACCTGGGAATTGGTCAGCCTGCAGCCCCAACAATTTGCTCAATACCACTTCCCCGGTGATTGTAATTTTCCTCGAGTTCCTCCCTCCCTTCTATTTCTTGATTCACAGCTATTTCTGGGATGTTACTTATGTCCTCTATAGTGAAGACTGAAGTAAAATACCTGTTTAATTCATCTCCATCTCCTTACTTTCCAATATCAATTCCCCAGGCGCACTTTCTAGTGGACCAACGCTCACTTTGTTAACTATTTTCTTATTTAAATATCTATGGAACTTTTTACTATCTGACTTCATATTACTAGCTAGCTTTCTCTCAAACTCTAATTTTTCCCCTCCTTATTCATCTTTTTGTCATTCTTTGCTGTTCTTTATATTGTTTCCAATCTTCTCACCTGCCACCCGTCTTTGCTCAATTGTATGCTTTTTCTTTAAGTTTGATACTGTCTTTAACTTTTTTAGTTAACCATGGATGGTGGGCCCTCCCCTTGGAATTTTTCTTTCTCATTGGAGTGTATCTATTACTGTGTATTCTGAAATATCCTTTTAAACGTCTGCCATTGGCTATTCCTTAACCTCATTTGCCAGTTCACTTAAGCTAGCTCCACTTTCATGCCCTCAAAATTGTCATTGGACGCACTTATTTCCCCCTCAAAATGAATGTAAAATTCAATATTATGATTGCTGCAACCTAGGGGTGCCTTCACTATGAGGTTATCACTTAATCTTATCTCGTTGCTCGATACCAAGTCTGGTATAGCCTATTCTCTGGTTGGCTCCAGAACATGCTGTTCTGAGAAACTATCCCGAAAACATTCTTTGAATTTCTCATCCACACTACCTTTGCCCATCTGATTTTGGGGGTCTGTACACCACTCCCACAACTGACTTCTTGCCTTTATCATTTCTCATACCAACCTAAACCACTTCTACATTCTGGTTTCCTGAACTTAAGTCATCCCTCCAATATACTAAAGTCATCATTAATTAACAGAGCCACCTCTTCAGCTTTTCTTAACTTCCTGTCCTTCCTAAATGTCGCACACCCTTCAATATTTAGGTCCCAATCTATGTCACCCCATAGCTATGTCTCTGTCATGGCTATCAGACTGTACTTATTTATTTATGTTTGTGCCATCAGTACATCTGATTTGTTTCAAATGCCAAGTGCATTTAGATACAGGGCCAATGGTTTTGTCCTTTTAATATTTTTGTAGTCTTTTCTGCCAATTTCCTCTTAGAATTTGTACTCTGTCCCTTCCTGTCAGGGTCTGTTTATCATTTTCCATATTAGTGCCTTTCTCTATGTCAAATCTTTTTATCTTGCACTCATCAGGACACTTCGCAAGAATACCAATAAAAGGGGAACACAATCATTTATACTCTATGTGAGGAAAGTGCTGATTGCTTGACAAGTGGACCTTGATTGATAGAGGCATTGCCAAGGAGAATGCAGCAGTGATGGTGACTGACAGTTAATAGCCAAGCATTGTTTGAAATTTAAACCAGGCAGCTTAACCCTCCTGCAGTGTTGTCCTGGAGCTGAGATGACTGACCTCCAACAACCACAGTCATCTTCCTTTGTGCGAGGTATGACTCCAACCAGTGGAGAGTTTTCCCTGTGATTCCCATTGACCCCAGTTTTGCTAAGGCAGCATCCTGTTAGTGGCAAAAACCACTCATGTTGCTACTGCATAGTAGCAGTGTGAAACAGCTAGCTTCACCTGTTGCTGAAATATTTGAAATACGTTGAACTTTCAGGGTAACCTGAGGTAGACTGGGCACTTTTCAGGGCCAGAAGTGATAACTATAGGCCTGTTCATGAGATTGTATAATATACAGCACGAACTGATCTGATCAAGGTAGCCATCATCTGCAGGATGCCTTTGATGTGCCCTATTTCAGCATCAAGCTTGCATGGTAAGCTATTGGCTGGGGACCTATTTACAAGGTTGCCACTAAGACCAATATTATAGCTGGTTGAACAGTTCAGATCATTTCACACTGTGTATCGCGCAAACTCAAACGGGCCCAAGGGTATCACTTTCGTCTCTGAGTGCCAGTGTTCAACATTAGATGTGATTCCACAATTGGACAATATTTGCTAAATAATCGTCAGTGTGCTAAGAATTACGTTGAAAACCAATTTAAGATGGTCAGTCAGGCTCGCAGTTTGGCGTACTTGCATGAATTGGAAGCTACATATATTAATATGCAGGGCTCTATTCAGTGTAGACAGAAAGAACATGTAAATAAGTTGTGCCTGTTTCAGCTAAACAAAATAAGTGACAGTCATTTGCTGACTCATTGCTCAAGGCAATGCCTTGACCAATCAGGGTCAAGCTGCCTGGATTAAATTGCAAACAATGCTTAACAGTTAACTGTCTGTCACCATCACTGGTGCATTCTCCATGGCAAAGCCTCTACCAATCAGAATCCGCTTGCCAAAGAATCATCATTCTCTTCACATATAATATTAATACTTTTCCCCATATATTGGTATGCTTGCAAGGTGTCCTGATGAGTGCAAGGCGAAAGCTTCAACCTGTCACTTTTTTCAGCAATTTTTAGTTAAATCAAAATCCTCAGTGGAATCAGAATCATCCTCTGAACCACTATCACTCCTTTCTTTCTTTATTCTAAGCTACTCTCTAGCCAAGTCATGTTGCCTGATTTATTTCTCTCTTTGAAACTAAAGCTCAAGCTTTTGCATTTCCACTTGTCTTTCTTCTCATTTGCCAGTTCAAGCTTCTGCTTTTCTGTATCTCTTTCTATCTCAAGCTGCTCATTTACAACTGAATCTTAGCTAATTCTAGCTGTGATACATCAATTTCAGGGTTTTCTCTCTTTTTATTTCTAAATGCTGGGTAATTACTTTAATGATATCATCCTTACGAAATCCTGCTTTTATTTCTACCTTCAACTTACCTAATAACTCTCTCAGTTTAGTCTTAGTCAAGGATTTCAAATAATCCACGATAACATTTTCTACTCCCAGAAAAGGCTTAGCAACAGTGAAAGCCACTTTTGAGTTCCAACCAGTGTAAGATACTTCACAGCAAATCCTGTTCCTATGCCCTGTATCTCCATGTACTTGTTTCTTTAAGGATTCACAAACCCCCCCCCTTAAATTCAAGGATGTTTAATCCCGCAAGAGCCACCAATTTGTTACGATCCCAGCTCACGTTAATACTTGACAAATCAGATCCCAGAGTGAAACCTTGCTTGATGGATTCTAATTTGGCCTTTTTTAGAAACCATGGAGGGCATTAACAGGACTTTATCAATGAACTTTTAACATAAAGAATAAAATCTTTATTAAACAAGAAAAAATGAACTATATTACACCGGATAAAAAGGTTGGAAAGATTTCAATTCAAACATCAGGAAAATTATTCAAACTCACACTATCCCTTTTAACCCAGCAATACCCTGACAGACACAAAAACCCAGTGAAGATTTACTACTATATTAGAAACAAGACTTCTTGTTTGGGCTGGACCAGTTGCAAATGGTTTTGTTCCAACAGATTTCTGAGCATTTACTAGGTGCTTTTCCCCAGCTATTATCTCTCCCTGAGACATCGGAAGCTGCATTCTAAACTCACTATTACTTCAACTGCAGAGCAAACATGAGTTCCCTAAACTCAATCCCCAAGCAGCCTTGCAGTATTTCTTATCAGAGAGCTTAGAACTCCAGTCTTCCCTCTCTGAACTTCTTTTCAGCCTTTCCCTGTGTGCGCCACTGGACTCCTCACGCTAAGCAACAGCACAGTTTTTTCTACTTTGTGTTTTTTCCCCAAAATCACTAAACTACTAACCTCCTTGGAACTCATCATTTCAATTCAAGGGTTGTAGAAACAAAGAAACATAGAAACTTGGAGCAGGAGTCAGCTATTTGGCCCTTCGAGCCTGCTCCGCCATTCAATATGATCATGGCTGATCCTCTATCTCAACGGCAAATTCCCACTTTCTCTCCATACCGCTTGATGCCCCAATATCCAAAAAAATATCAATTCTTTCCGTGAATATACTCAGTGACCCAGCCTCCAGAGTCTTCTGTGGTAGAGAATTCCACAGGTTGACCAGCCTCTGAGTGAAGAAATGTTTCCTCATCTCAGTTCTAAATGGCCTGCCCTGTATCCTGAAACTGTGGCCCCTGGTTCTAGACTCCTCAACCAGGGGAAACATCCTCCCTGCATATAGACTGTCTAGCCCTGTTAGAATTTTATGCGTTTCAATCAGATCCCCTTGCATTCTTCTCAACTCAAGCGAATACAGGCCCAGTCGAACCAATCTCTCCTCATAAGACAGGCCTGACCTTCTCTGCACTTCCTCTATAGCTGCTTAATTGTCCACCACCATTCATGACTGGATGAGGCAGGACAGCAGAGCTTAGATCTGATCTGTTGGTTGTGGGATTGCTTAGCCCTGTCTATCACTTGCTGCTTATGCTGTTTGGCACGCAAGTAGTCCTGTGTTATAGAAAAAACATATTTATGGAAAGATTGAAAGCTGTATGAGGTGTGGCCTTGTGATCTCGAAGAGTGGGCTGTGCAAGGGCAGACCGGTGAAGTAAGCAGCCTCTCACTACCACAGAGAAGTGTTTGTTCCAGAAGGCAAGGTTTTGTCACTAGCTTTGGATTTCCATTGTCGAGTGAAAGGGAGAGAGAAGCCCCTGTGAAATATCTCCCCCATAGCAACAGCGGGTGCCTTGCAGTAATATTACTGGATTGCTAACAGATTAAGAATCTGTAGGGATTGTTGCCTGGAAAAAGGTGTTTATATGTGAGTCTGGCAAAGTAGAAATCTTTTGGGAAATGTTGTAAGACTAAATTTAACTGTGTAACTGGAATCTTGTGTGTTTAAGTTTTCCTTTTTTTGTTAATAAATGTTTTGATTTAATATTTAGTATCTTCAAAAGAGGTAGTGGAATTTTTACTTTTGACTTCACTAAATATACTTCCTTGTAATAAATACAAATTGCAAATCATTGTGATAGCTTGACCAAGTTTCCCTTTGGGATTTGGTCAGCCCGGCAATTACTATCTGCCATACCATAACAACAACTTCTACAGTTTTACAACCCTTTCTCTAGACACCCTGGGTCCACGAAGAAATTCAATGTTTACAAAGCTGTTAGCTTCCTTTCATTTGGAAACTACATATATAATAAAATATTTTATTGAAGTAAGGGAGACCTTCTGGCTCTATTATGCTAATATAGAAGACTCCCCATTGTTTATCATTTTCACCACTCTACCCATGACCTTGTAAAATAAACACAGGTTACCTTTTAATAAACCCAGATTTGTTTGAATTGTATTTACTTCAGGGTTGCATATCAGTTTCTCAATCAGATATCCACTTATTATATATTTAACACTTTAACCCCCTTAAAAGTTATATTCTGTTCTAAAGCATATTAATTATGAACCAGATTTTCACAACCATTTCAAACTTTTAACAGATTGGCTTTTGCTCTTCTCTGCACAGCCTCCAGCACTTCAACATCTTGCTTGAATCTCAACAAAACTTGATGCAATATTCAAATTGCACTCTAACCAGAGCACTAAACAGTTAGATTATGGCTTTCTCAAACTCATGTTCTATTGTTTTGGTTATGTCATCTACATACATGTCAAAACAAGCGCAGGGTTTTAGGAAGATATCCCCAAGGGCAGTGTTTGAATGAGAAAGAGGGGTCCAGGATAGATACTTGGGGGCCACTAGAGCTAACTGTGTAGCAGCAAGAAGGGAAGCCATTGCAACTGATACTTGGCTATGTTTAGATAGCAAGAATAGAACCAGGCATAGATTTGGGAGATGACAACACATTTGAGGGCTTGAGAGGAAAGGGAATTTGGATATGGGGCAGTAATTTGCAAGGACGGTGGGGTCAAGGATTGGTTTTTAAAGAGAGGGGTGTTGACCGCATATTTAAAGCAGAGAGGGGCAGTACTTGAGGAGAGCCACTAACAATATCAGCTAATATGATCATGAAAAGAACATGAGTTGTCAGTAGATAAAAACAAAAAAACTGCGGATGCTGGAAATCCAAAACAAAAACAGAATTACCTGGAAAAACTCAACAGGTCTGGCAGCATCATGACCCTTCGACCGAACTGAGTGAATCCAAGAAAGGGGTGAAAGATAAGCTGGTTTAACGTGTGTGTGTGTGTGTGTGTGTGTGTGGGGGGGGGGGGGCGCGGTTTGAGTGGGGGGAGAGAAGTGGAGGGGGTTGGTGTGGTTGTAGGGACAAACAAGCAGTGATAGAAGCAGATCATCAAAAGATGTCACAGACAACAGAACAAAAGAACACATAGGTGTTAAAGTTGGTGATATTACCAAAACGAATGTGCTAATTAAGAATGGATGGTAGGGCACTCAAGGTATAGCTCTAGTGGGGGTGGGGGGAGCATAAAAGATTTAAAAATATTTAAAAATAATGGAAATAGGTGGGAAAAGAAAAATCTATATAATTTATTGGAAAAAATAAAAGGAAGGGGGAAGAAACAGAAAGGGGGTGGGGATGGAGGAGGGAGCTCAAGACCTAAAGTTTTTGAATTCAATATTCAGTCCGGAAGGCTGTAAAGTGCCTAGTCGGAAGATGAGGTGTTGTTCCTCCAGTTTGCGTTGGGCTTCACTGGAACAAACTGGAGGAACAACACCTCATCTTCCGACTAGGCACTTTACAGCCTTCCGGACTGAATATTGAATTCAACAACTTTAGGTCTTGAGCTCCCCCCTCCATCCCCACCCCCTTCCTTTTGTTTTTTTCCAATAAATTATATAGATTTTTCTTTTCCCACCTATTTCCATTATTTTTAAATATTTTTAAATCTTTTATGCTCCCCCCACCCCCACTAGAGCTATACCTTGAGTGCCCTACCATCCATTCTTAATTAGCACATTCGTTTAGATAATATTACCAACTTTAACACCTATGTGTTCTTTTGTTCTGTTGTCTGTGACATCTTTTGATGATCTGCTTCTATCACTGCTTGTTTGTCCCTACAACCACACCAACCCCCTCCACTTCTCTCCCCCACCCAATCACACACACACACACACACACACACACACACACACACACACATTAAACCAGCTTATATTTCACCCCTTTCTTGGATTCACTCAGTTCGGTCGAAGGGTCATGAGGACTCGAAACGTCAACTCTTTTCTTCTCCGCCGATGCTGCCAGACCTGCCGAGTTTTTCCAGGTAATTCTATTTTTGTTATGAGTTGTCAGTAGTTTAGTGGGAATAGGGTCAAGGGAGCAAGAGGTAGGTGTCATTGGCGAGATGAGCTTAGAGAGAGCACGAGGGGAAGTAAAGAGAGAAACTAGAGTGTTCAGTGCGAGGGGAGATCAGAACTTTAGAGGAAGTTTGGCCCAGTGTACTAGGGGGAGGAATGGAAGTGGCAGAGACAGCCAATCCAATATTCTCAATATTAATGACAAAAAAGTCCATGAGCTCCTTGCACTTAAGTGCTGTGGGCCAACTTTGCATACCAGGGTGATCCTGAAACAGTAAGGTATTTTAGCAGATGAGAGCAGTACCTGCCCATGCTTTATGTGGTCCAGCCAGATTTGGTGGAGAATAGTTGTCCTTCATATCCGCCATAGGGAGCAGAGGTGAGGGCCAAGCCAGAGTGAATGGCCAGGCTACAAAAGTGTAATGGTTTTAATGAGGACTGTGGCATCAAATGTGAAGTTAACAGCGTGATTGAGAAAGTCAGTATTTGCAGAAACATCATGGTGGGCCAAAGGTTAGGCAGTTTGGATTTTGAAAGAAAAACAAAGTGATGCAAATACTCAGCAGGTCGGGCAGCATCTATGGAGAGAGAAACAAAGTTAATGTTTCGACTCCAATGTGACTCTTCTTCGGGAGCTTTTCCAGCACCCAGCACTTGGTTTTTATTTCAGATCACCAACATCCACGGTATTTTGTTCTACTGGATTTCAAAAGTACAGTTATAAGTAAACTGAGGGTTTTTTTTCCAGGATGGACACAGAAGTAAGTAGGGCTGGGATGGGAGAGGGAAGTTTGAATGGAGACTGTTATAAGGAAGTGATCAGAGATGGCCATATGTATGACTGATATGACACTAGTCACAGGGTCATGTCAGAAGGCAATGGGGTGGCCTTGATAATAGGTTAGGGAGTTTACATGGAGGGGGAGATAAGACCATAAGACATAGGAGTAGAAATTAGGCCATTCGGCCCATCGAGTCTGGTCCACCATTCAATCATGGCTGATAAGTTTCTCAACCCCATTTTCCCGCCTTCTCCCCGTAACCTTTGATCCCCTTACCAATCAAGAACCTATCTATCTCTGTCTTAAATACACTCAATGACCTGGCCTCCACAGCCTTCTGCGGCAACGAATTCCATAGATTCATCACTCTCTGGCTAAAGAAGTTTCTCCTCATCTCTGTTCTAAAAGATCTTCCCTTTACTCTGAGGCTGTGTCCTTGGGTCCTAGCCTCTCCTACTAATGGAAACATCTTCCCCACGTCCACTCTATCCAGGCCTTTCAGTATTTTGTAACTTTCAATCAGATCCCCCTCATCCTTCTAAACTCCATTGAGTATAGACCCAGAGTCCTCGAACGTTCCTCATATGTTAAGCCTTTCATTCCTGGGATCGTTCTTGTGAACCTCTTCTGGACCCTCTCCAGGGCTAGCACATCCTTCCTGAGATACGGGGCCCAAAATTGCTCACAGTATTCTAAATGTGGTCTGACCAGAGCCTTATAAAGCCTCAGCAGCACATCTCTGTTTTTATATTCTAGTCCTCTCGAAATAAATGCCAACATTGCATTTGCCTTCCTAACTACCGACTCAACCTGCAAGTTAACCTTAAGAGAATCCTGGAGTAGGACTCCCAAGTCGCTCTGCACTCCAGATTTCTGAATTCCCTCCCCATGTAGAAAATAGTCTATGCCTCTATTCCTACCAAATTGCATGACCTCACACTTCCCCACATTGTATCTGGGAGAAAAAGAGGAAATTGGACTAAAAGAAGAGAGCAAGATGAGTTGAAATGAAGGTTGAAAAATCACCAAAGTTGTTATTCAGTGCAGAGGCTGAGGAAGGAAAGCAGTGAAGCTATCTTGGTTAACTATTAATTACTATTACAGAACTGTGAAAACATTTTCTCATTCATATCAAGGTTATTTCTCAAAGGCCAATGGGAGATGATGCACTGAGGGAAAAAGTTCAGGACCATAATGCAGAAGCTGGACCACTGGTGCGGCTTTGTGCTTCTCAAAACAAATACTTGAGTATTCTAAGACTTTGACATTGCAGCTAGCGTTCTTGGAGATGCTGGGAATTCACATCAAAAGGTTAGGTTTTCCTGGGTGGATGGGTGGGTGGTGGTGGTGCCTGAAGCACCTGCCCCATGGTTTAGTTTACTTCAAACTTTATTTTGGATCTTAGAAATTTAAGTGGCCTAGATGAAAATTACAGATAAAAATTTTGAGATGAAAATTTTCATAAAGCATTTTGACCCAGTGCCAGGATTACGTCGACAAATTTTGTTTTCATTATAAAAGCAGATGCAGAAATTTAAAATGGAAAAAAAAACTATAATAGTTGTGTGACAACAGAAAATGTATACAAAGATTTTGAATAAGGTATTATGATACATTTTACACAGACGTATGCATGTCAATTTCCCATGGCGTTGAATGAGAATGCAAGACTGCACAGTACTATATTAAAAAAACATGTTCTCTTTATTCCCAAAGAGACAGAATACACTAAGTGGATAACAAAAATCTGTTTCAGTAATAATAACTACCTAGAGATTTAAAATAATGAAGATAACTTGAATTATAACAAGACTGTTTTATGACACTATACAATTACAACAGGAAAACTCAACTGACAAAAACCCAACACAAGTCACATGCATCACCATTCACTGATAAAAATAAAATTATAATGAACACTGCAGCACAACTTCATAAATACTGTACCAGTTAATTTATAAATTTAAAGATTACCAACTACTTGATCAATAAATTTATAGAGCAACAGGTGCCAACAATTCAATAAAGCGATGAACAAGTGAGCACCATAGAATCAACAGAGCAGAAGGTATACCAAATCAATAAATTAATGAATCATCAGGCACCAATGAATCCATAAATTAATGAAGCTTGTGAATTAGTAATGTCTTAAAGCAGCTTGTACAGCAAAGCAATAACTTAATGGAGCATCAGGAATCCATGAGTCAATAATGGCAGCGCAGGGGTGGACATCAGTGAATTGATAAATTAATGGATCTGTGTGCACACTAACAATTCAACAGATTAATGGAAGAGCAGGCACCAGTAAATGAATATATTTTTGAAGCAGCTGACATACAAATTCTAATTAATAGAACAGCTGAGCACCAAATAAATTAATGGAGCAGCAGGCTTAGCGATTAATACATGGATGGAGACGTAGGCGCCAAGAATTGATAAAGTGCTGCAGCAACATTCAACAGTGAATTAATAACTTAATGAAGCAGCAAATATACAACAAATCAGGATTTGTTAGAGGAGCAGCAGGCCTCAGTGAATCAATAAAACAATGGAACTCACCAATAATCCAAATCAATGGGCCAGTAAGCACAACAACAAATCAATAAATGATATACCAATCAATAAATTAATGAAATTACTTGGGCAATTCATGCTGGCAGTTCAATGCAAAACTGAGGGAGATCTGCACTGTTTGAGGTTCCATCTTTTAGGTGAGGGGAATAGATAGAGCGGACAGGATAAAATTGTTTCCCTTGATGGAGAATTCTAGAACCAGGGGACATAGATTCAAAATAAACGGCAGAAGGTGTAGGGGGGACATGAGGAAGAACTTTTTTACGCAGGGGGTAGTGGGTGTCTGGAATTGCCCGTTGGTGGTAGAGGCAGAAACTTTAAACTCTTTTAAAAAATAGCTGGATCTGCACCTAAAGTGCTGTAAACTGCAGGGCTATGGGCTGGGTCCAGGAACCTGGGTGTCCTCGGGCTGGCATGGACGAGATGGGCCGAATGGCCTCCTTCTGTGCTGTAACTTCTCTATGGTTCTTTGATTCTATGACATGTTAAAACAATGTCCTGTCTGCTCTCTCAGATAGCCCTAAAGATCCTGTGGCAGTTATCAAAGAGTAAGGTCATTCTCCTCAGTACCCAGACCAACATTTATCCAGCAAACATCTCTTAGAAACTAACTAACTGTATGCAGATAGGCTACCAGTTTCCTACCTTATAATGGCTACATTACAACATTTACTATCCTGGAGAGGCAGAATGAGAGAATAATGCAGATATAATATTTGCTTTAACATAAAAATGCTATTTTTCTGGGAACCACATCAGAAATAATAAGTCGGTTTTTTGTCTGTCTGGATAGTTTTAATTGGTCAGTTTAAGAGGTGTATCTATTAGTGGGTATATTTGGTGGGTGGTGCCTGACACATGCAGGGACATGTGGGGCAATGGAGAATGAGGGTGCGTGAAGCACTTGACAACAGTTGATGACAGAGAAAAAAAACTGCAGGAGATAATGGGATCCCATCAGCAAAGTTCCCCTGGCTGAAGAGTTTATTTCCATGAGGGATGGGATGGAATTGATGGGAGCGATGAGGATGGCATGAGTGTGATGGGGATGACATGGGAGGGATGAAAAGAATGGGATGGGGATGACGTGAGAGGGATAGCATGGGAAGGATAGAAACGGGATGAGGATAACTTGAGAGAGGTGGCATGAGAAGGATGGAGATGGGACGAAGATGACAGGAGAGGGATGGCATAGCAAGGATGTAGATAGCATGGGAGCAGCTGAGATGATGGAATTGGTTTAAGTGTGGCAAAACAGAAAAGACAATTACTTGATACAACTTATTATTCAAACACTATTCTTATAGCTAAAATAGACATTCACTAGATTTGAATAAAGAAGTTTTAGCGAAGCTGACAGGTGAATTAAAATAGTAATCAGCATTGATTCTATAGAAGATGATGATGATAACAGTCTATATCCTCCAGAGATTCTGTACAGTCAAGTACCAATGGGCATGCCATCACAAAAATTAGACTCAAGAAACAATTATAATTATAATGTTGCTACAAAACTTGAATCTTAAACAAATACTTTGTCATGGAACAAGGCTGGTAGTTAGGAAGCTGTTTCCTTCAATGAGATGTTGAAATTATAACGGACAAATTTCAAGGAAATAAAACATTTATTCCTTGAATCATATTGAGCCCATCAGATGTAAACCTACCTTTTCAACTCAGGAGATCACAGTTCCCAAATAGACTTTCATATTCTGTGACTATAAACAAGTCACAAGGCCAGACTCTTGCCAAAATTTGCATAAATATTCCTATAGGTCTATTTTGACACACAGAGAGCTTTAGGTAGCTTTTTTCAGAATGAGAGATTTTGATTCTATTAATGTCTTTGATGAAAGAATAATTGGAAATTTGCTTTTAGAGGAGTAATGTTGCAAGAAGGATATTAATTTGATTGCGAATGTTTTATAGGTCTCTGCTGGTCAGAAATAATTCACTGTTTGCAGAGAGCTATTAGAGATCAGTGCTGTCAGACTGGATACAAAACCCTTCCAGCCCAAAGATATCAGAACTTTGCCTTTCCTTCTTTCCCGCTGATGCACTCAAAACTCTACCAGAGCTAGAAGCCCCACATTCCATCCCAATCAGTTCAACTAGACCTCAAGCTCTTCCTACAATGATACTAATCCAACTTGCACTTCTCTGTCCTCAGTACTGCTAAACACCAAGTAAAATCTCGGACAGAGTTTGCTGAAAAAGATTGCATGCAAAGGACACATGCTATTATTAATGCATACATCAGCCAGCAACGCGTAGCAAAGAGATATACCATGAATTGCAAACCAATAGTTTCTGTCTAATGTACAGTGCTATGCCATTAGCTTTACAAAAACAGCATCTCACATTTAACCTCACCATAAAGTCGCTACATGTACAAATTAATTGCCCATAAACTCGCTAGAAAGTCTCATGATTAACAGCTCAAATACATTTTAATGACATGATAATTGTTAATGACTGCCAATCAATCTCTTGTTTGTAAAGTATAGTTTCATTCCTTTAGGCTGTGAATTGTTTTAGATTTTAAAAATGTCAACGAGGTTCAACTTTACACTTTTTCCTTTTTTTTGTCTCTCATTCCTCCTTTCACTTAATCCAATCTTTCTTGCCGCTCTATTTCATCTTCTGTACCTGATTTAACATTGAATTCACCTACTCCAATTCACCCTTCCTTTGGTTCTTCCTGTTTATTTCTCAACAAGTCGCATTTGGTAAGACGATCCTGTTAGTTGCCAAGGTCCTATCCTTTTGTCCTCATTGTGGCATTATCAGGCAACATGTTTCAACAACTTTGTAGAAACAATTTTAAGAAACCTAAACATGCACAAGCAAGCCTAACGGGGCCATGCATTGATTTCTAACCTGTTACATCTGAAATACTATCTCACTTTTTATCCACTTTTTAAAAAAAGCTATGGAGTAGGTAAGGGATTCTCTTTCAAGGCCACCAATTTATTGTTCTTGCAGAAAAATTTAGTTGCAAAATTCAATACCAAAGCAGTCAATAAAAATTCCAGAATACCAAGACAGAATTTCACCCTTCACTATACACCAACAGCCTGATAATACATTATGCTTTACGTGGCGTAACACATATTATAAAATGTTACCTCTGATACACCATAAGCAACACCACAGAAGATTTGCCAGTACTATTTTAAAAGCCTCTGATATATAGCAAGCACATCCTGAAAGTATCACAAACATTTTCTGTAAAAGTTTACTCAGTCATGCCATTTCCATTATGCTTCAGTTTCCATATTTATCATACTGGCCCCAAGTACCTGTGACAACTGTGCACTGCTAATTCTGAACCCTTGAGCATCCCTGACTTTAATTGCTCCACCACAAGTGGCTGTGCCTTCAACTGCCTAGGCCCCAAGTTCTGGAATTCTCTTCATAAACCTCTCCACCCTTTTTCCTTTCTGTCATCCTTTAACACTAGTTAAAAATTATGTCTTTGATCAAGCTTTTGGTCATCTGTCCAATATCTCTTTATGTGGCTCAGAGTCAAATTTTGCTTTATAATGCTGTGAACTGAATTAGGATATTTTATTACATTGCAATGAATGTAAGACTTTATAAGGTGGTTATGTCTTAAACTGTATCTTTCAAATTAATGTAAAACAGAGTTTCCTGGAATGGGGAATCACACTAAAATCTGCCTGGAAACCAGCCCATCTGTTTAGGTTGTCATGGGAACAAAGGTTCAGGTCAAAACTCAGAAACTCAAGTGCAAGTTTTCACATTTGACACAGAAGGTCTTGCTGTACACAGACTCTCAGACTCAGACAGAGAGAGAGATCTGGAAAGGAAGACTGAAAACAGTTACCGTGCTAAGCAGAGCAAAAGACTATTTTTGTGTTAGACATCAAGCAGAATGCTGGTGAGAACAGATTTCCTGTCTGAAATGACAAGATTTGTGGAGATTTAAAAGACCAAAGAATTGCCAGAGGGTGCCTTGCTGCTGGAAGTCACTTCGATGATACTCAGGAGATAGAGTGAAGGATTTTCAAAGGATACTGGAAGACTCGCACTGGTGTGACAGGTAGAAGAGGGCCAGTTGAATAGCAGGGAGGTGTTCGGGACTTTATGTACAAGGCAACATATCTGCTGAGAGTGTGGCATAATGTATAAACATGACATGGGGTTATTGGTTATGTTAATTAACAAGGAAAGCACCTTTTTTGAAACAAAAACAGAAAATGCTGGAAAAACTCAGCAGGTCTAGCAGCATTTGAGGAGCAAGAAACAGAGTTAACCTTTCAAGTCTGTATGACTCTTCTAGACCTGCTGAGTTTTTCCAGCATTTCCTAACTTTGTTTTAGATTTCCAGCATCCGCAGTATTTTGCTTTTATCTTAAAGCACCTTTTCTGCAGTTTAATGTATTAGTTGCCTACTAAGTTATGTGTTGTTCAGCTCTGGCATTCACTGACGACATTGCTCTGCTCAGTGACTCCCATGCCAGCATGACCAAGAACTTGGCCATTATACAGAACTTCTGCCAAAAGACAAGATTGGAGATGAATGCTGGGAAGACCAAGGGCTTCCACTCCATCCACAAAAGGAAGACGTTCCTGTACAACAGTAGAGCGAACTGGCAGCTGAAAGGAGGTCCGATCTCTTAGATACTACCAGGAGAGAGGGAGAAATATCTGGGTGCCAGAATCGACCCCAGGGCGGGAGTAACGGAGGAGCAATGGGGATCCAAAATCGGTATGTGGATAGAGAATCTGAAGAAGGCAGCTCTTCGGCCTATCCAAAGGATTGAAATCCTTAAAACACATATGATACCCAGAATATATTTCCACCTGATCCTCGCAGAGGTCTCACAGAACACACTAGTTAAACTGGATCACTATATCAAGAATGGAACAAAAGAAATACTACACCTTCCGCCTCATACAACGGATGATTTACTATACAACAGTAACAGGAATGGAGGTCTAGCCATGCCGAGGCTCGAAGTCCAGATTCCGTCCACCATTATCCAGAAACTAGAGGCGTTGGAGAACTCGCTGGACGCAGTGATAAAGGCCTCCTTTGAATTCAGCAGTATTGATAATAAACAAACAATCGACTCTCTGAGGAACCTCAAAGTGCTCAGAGAGATCGAAGAAGCCCTCAAGGATAGTGGAGGTCTAAGAGGGATACACGAAGGATATGGCATGGATGAAATTGGTATCGCTATGTGATGGACGGATACTACCCAAACGTCCAGACCCAACCCTTGGAGGGAGGTTGAATATTTAAAGTGGACCGAACTCCAATGCCAAGGAACGGGCATCAAGTATTACGGAAATGACTACGCCTCTAATTCCTGGATGAAAACCTGTTTTAACATTAAACAGTCCAGACTCAT
The DNA here is from genome assembly GCF_017639515.1 of Carcharodon carcharias. NCBI lineage: Eukaryota > Metazoa > Chordata > Chondrichthyes > Lamniformes > Lamnidae > Carcharodon > Carcharodon carcharias. The sequence goes on from NC_054472.1 coordinate 176,405,336, forward strand.
TAACAGCTTACTACTGCGGTGCAATCTCTACCCAACGAGATCCACCTTAAACTGAGGCAGACAACACCAAAACAAATCCTGCAGACAATGTGAGGCCCCGTTCGAATCACTGGCTCACATCTCCGGCAACTGTCCGTTTGTGAAAAATGCCCGAATCAAAAGACATAACAAAATCCTGGACCGCTTGCAACAGTTTATCGCCAGGTACGGCTGGACATTTCACCTCGAGCCCAGGCTCTTCGGGAAGGATGAGTCCCTTTGGAAGCCAGACCTGGTCCTCGTCAAGGACGGAGAAGTAGCGGTGGTGGATGTCACAGTACGTTTCGAAGATAATAACAAATCGTTGGAGAAAGCTTGGGTCGAAAAAGAACACAAATACCAACATCCGAAGGATGAGATACTAGAACTGACAGGCGGCATGTCAGTAAAATTCTTCGGAGTCGTCATGGGAGCCAGAGGGAAGTGACTCGACATGAATAACAGCCTCATGCGATTCCTGAAGATTCACAAATACAAATCCTTCGCCCAGCTTACTTCGAGACTGATGATCTCCCTGACATTGGAACTTTTACAAATCTTTGGAGACCAGTAGTCAGAGAATCGTTTCACAGAGACCACCTGATGAGATGTCACAAGATCCAAGATGAAGGACGGAGAGGTTCCACGAGATGGATTTTGTATATTTCCAGGGTGGGAAGTCTAACGCCTGATCCCCGTTGGGCGGGTAAGGTGGATAATTAGTACATAATGGTTAAATGAACTTGTATAGTCTGGCATAACGGTTTTGGCTTTTACCTTGTTTAGTTGTTTGGGAACTGGTAGCATGGTGTTAATTATAATTATGTTAACTATTACGGCTTTTTCCTGGGTTAATGTAAATAATTAATAAAAAGAACGCACTTTCAGATGATGTTATTCAGGGTAGGTCTTCGGACCACTAACCATATGATCGGCTACTTAGTTTCATCAGTACCTATGTGACGAACTTCCAAGCTTACTCAAATTTTATCTACTGAAAATCAGGATCAGCCATCCCAGAGCTCCGCATCCACCTGATTCACTGCCCTTGGTTGTGGTTTCCTGGAGTTAAGACACAACGTGGACGAGCCACGTAAATACTCGGATTGGACACTACATAAATTGTGCATACTAAAATAGCCAAATGCCTCGTCATCTAATTAGTGACACGCATGAATGGATGAACGAGATTCCCACTGTCCCTACCTACTATCTAGCAAAACCACACCTTTTCTGAAACAAAAACAGAAAATGCTGGAAAAACTCAGCAGGTCTAGCAGCATTTATGGAGCGAGAAACAGAGTTAACATTTCAAGTCTGTATGACCCTTCTAGACCTGCTGAGTTTATCCAGCATTTCCTGTTTTTGTTTCAGATTTCCAGCAGCCGCAGTATTTTGCTTTTATCTTAAAGCACCTTTTCTGTAGTTTAATGTATTAGTTGCCTACTAAGTTATGCTGAGTTGAAGTTGATTTAAGTTTGCTTGTTACAATAAAAGTATGAAATCTTGTCATGTGATTCATTATGTTGGTCACTCGGAAATTCATATCTCTTCTTAAAGATTATTGGTCTCAACATGGATTGTACCAACATTAAAGGTGACATTTAATAAATACAAGTCATTTGCTGATTTAGCACAATGAACTGAGGCACCAAGCTAAGTGATACAACAGCCCTGCACGGACTGCTTCAGCATCTGAGGAGTCATGAATGGTGCTGAACATTGTGCAATCATCAGTAAACATACCCACTTCTGATGGAGAGAAGGTCATTGATGAAGCAGTTGAAGATGGTTGGGCCTAGGACAGTTCCCTGAGGAACTCCTGCTGTGACATCCTGGGACTGAGATGATTGACCTTGAACAGCCACAGCCATCTTCCTTTGTGCTAGGTACAGACTCCAGCCAATGGAGAGTTTTCCCCCGATGCGCATTAACTCTAGTATTGCTAGGACTCCTTGCCATTACATTTGGTCAAATGCTATTTTTATGTCGCGGGCAGTCACTCTCACCTCACTGATTGCATTCAGCTCTTTTGTCCATGTTTAGACTAAGGCTGCAATGAGTTGAGTGGACCTGGCGGAACCCAAACTGAGCGTCAGTGGGCAGGTTATTGCTGACTAAGTGCCACTTGATAGCACTGTCAACGACCCTTTACATTACTTTACTGGTGATCGAGAGTGGACTGATGGGGCAGTAACTGGCTGGGTTGGATTTGTCCTGCTTTTTGTGGACAGCACATACTTGGGCAATTTTCCACATTGCTGGGTGGATGCCAGGGTTGCAGCTGTACTTGAAAAGCTTGGCTAAGGGCTCAGCTAGCTCTGGAGCACAACTCTACAGTATTATTGCCGGAATATTGTCAGGGCCCAAAGCCTTTGCAGTATCCAATGCCTTCAGCCATTTCTTGGTATCACGTGGAGTGAATCGAATCGAATTGGCTGATGTGATGCTGGGGACCTCTGGAGGAGGCTGAGATGGATCACTCACTCAGCACTTCTGAAGATTGTTGAAATGCTTCAGCCTTGCCTTTTGCACTGATGTGCTCCCCCATCATTGAGGATATTTGTGGAACTCCCTACTCTAGTTAGTTGTTTAATTGTCTGCCACCACCTCCCCCAGCTGTGCTAATCCAACTTTGACTCTTTCAGGAAGGTCACAACCCTCTTCCATTGTTGTTATCTATACCTATTCTTGTAGCTACCTATCTTCAATCCAATCCAATCCATGACCCCACTGCAATAACCTGCCCACTCTTGTTGCTGCTGTCCCCTTCCCTGCCATCCACTACCGTCATATCCATCTGGTGGGTCTATAAAGTAAGCTTGGGGAAAGGATGATTGGAGGGTGTGTAAGCATTGTGTGGGGGCAGTTAGGTTCTTCCATTTTGCAGTTCTTCAATTTTATTCATGTTTTCTTATTTCCAATTTCTAAACATATGTACTAGCTTCCATATAACTACTGAGCTTGCAAGATGAGATGCACACCTTAGGGCTTTATTATCTCCAAGACGTGAACATATATGCAGGTTCATTTTACTCAACTTTAACGAAATTCATGATCATTTTCTCTATGTCTTACTCAATTTTTTTAAAAAGCTAGCACTATTACTTAGCACCAAAATGAATTCAGAAAAATTTTAAAGACCTACACAATCAAAACCATTGTGTGAATCAGCACTATAAAATGATGCATCACATAACGCAATTGACAACAGACGTTCTCAAGTAAGCAGCCCAGTAAGAAATGGAGAAAAGGTCAGAAATAACACTTTCAAAGCAGAGGACACTTCTCCAAGGTTGATGGCAGGACACGAAGTAACTGAGTTAAATTCTCATTCAGATGAATTTTGACAAATCTGGACCAGGAGTAAAATAATTCATTTGTCCAATTGAGATGTCTGGAGACAAAACAATCAAAAATGACATAGCCCAAGAGCTTAAATGTTAAGTTTAAAAGAACAAGATTCCAGACTCTCTTCAAGACTAAATTTAATCCCTTCTCAAATAATGTCTTGAAAAAATATTTATGTTTGTTTATGCTTTGTAGAATCTTAGAAGTTTATAGCACAGAATGATTCAGTCCATTGTGTCTGTGCTGACCAAGAGAAAAAACATCCAGCCTAATCCCACCTTTCAGCTCTTGTTCTGTAGTCTTGTACATGCCAGTTCTCTGCAAGAGCAATTCATCTAGTGCCTAGCCTTTTACCCATAGTCCTGCAAATTTTTCGTCTTTGGATAATGATCCAATTCTCTTTTGAAAGTCATGGCTAAATCTTCCCCCACCACACTCTCAAGTTGTGCGCCTTCCAGATCCTAACCACTTGGTGCGCAGAAAAGTTTTCCTCAAGTCATCAATTCTGCCAATCACCTTAAATCAGTGTACTCTGGTTCTTGATCCTTCCACCAATGGGAACAGTTTCTCTCTATCTACTCTGTCCAGAGCACTCAGATTTTGAATACCTCTATCAAAACGCAATCTCATCTTCTCCAAGGAGAACAGCCCCAGCTTCTCCAATCTATGTAACTGAAGTTCTTCATCCCAAAACCATTCTTCTGAATATTTTCTGCTCTCTCCAATGCCTTCAAATCCTTCCTAAAGTGTGGTGCCTAGAACTAGATGCGGTACTCTAGTTGAGGCAGAACAGTGTTTTACACAGGTTTAGCAAAACATTCTCACTTTTGTAATCTATGCCCCTATTTATAAAGCTCAGGATCCTGTGCAGAGCAGGACCCAATAGTCTTTTAAGTGAATAATGGAGAAACAAGCTTGGAAATCTACATGCTCACAAATATACAAGTATCATGTGGAATAATACACGAGCAGTTTTAAACCTACATCATCCTTATTCCCAATGTTTCTAACCCAATGTTTCATAACTCACAAGTATTTATGCTGTAAGTTCTTTAAAAAACCTGCAGTAGGCAACCCACATTTTTAAGGCTGAATTAAGCTAGAATAATATTAGTACTTCAAAATTTTTAAACTACACGCTCAATTTGATGCAAAGGAACCCAACATTAAAGTTAAAATAGGCGACATCTAATAAATTCAGCAGTGATTGTAATGCCAACAGAATGTAATTTGCTGACAAATGTACATGTGTTCTCACTCTCAACTGAGCAAGTTGCCTTATCATGTGTGTGTGGGGGGCGGAGAGATAGAGAGACAGAGAGGTGGAGGGGGGCGGTGTGGTTGTAGGGACAAACAAGCAGTGATAGAAGCAGATCATCAAAAGATGTCAACGACAATAGTACAATAGAACACATAGGTGTTAAAGTTAAAGTTGGTGATATTATCTAAACGAATGTGCTAATTAAGAATGGATGGTAGGGCACTCAAGGTATAGCTCTAGTGGGGTTTTTTTTATAATGGAAATAGGTGGGAAAAGGAAAATCTTTATAATTTATTGGAAAAAAAAAGGAAGGGGGAAACAGAAAGGGGATGGGGGAGGGAGCTCACGACCTAAAGTTGTTGAATTCAATATTCAGTCCGGAAGGCTGTAAAGTCCCTAGTCGGAAGATGAGGTGTTGTTCCTCCAGTTTGCGTTGGGCTTCACTGGAACAATGCAGCAAGCATTGACAGACATGTGGGCAAGAGAGCAGGGTGGAGTGTTAAAATGGCAAGCGACAGGGAGGTTTGGGTCATTCTTGCGGACAGACCGCAGGTGTTCTGCAAAGCGGTCGCCCAGTTTACGTTTGGTCTCTCCAATGTAGAGGAGACCACATTGGGAGCAACGAATGCAGTAGACTAAGTTGGGGGAAATGCAAGTGAAATGCTGCTTCACTTGAAAGGAGTGTTTGGGTCCTTGGATGGTGAGGAGAGAGGAAGTGAAGGGGCAGGTGTTGCATCTTTTGCGTGGGCATGGGGTTGTGCCATAGGAGGGGGTTGAGGAGTAGGGGGTGATGGAGGAGTGGACCAGGGTGTCCCGGAGGGAGCGATCCCTACGGAATGCCGATAAGGGGGGTGAAGGGAAGATGTGTTTGGTGGTGGCATCATGCTGGAGTTGGCGGAAATGGCGGAGGATGATCCTTTGAATGCGGAGGCTGGTGGGGTGATAAGTGAGGACAAGGGGGACCCTATCATGTTTCTGGGAGGGAGGAGAAGGCGTGAGGGCGAATGCGCGGGAGATGGGCCGGACACGGTTGAGGGCCCTGTCAACGACCGTGGGTGGAAAACCTCGGTTAAGGAAGAAGGAGGACATGTCAGAGGAACTGTTTTTGAATGTAGCATCATCGGAACAGATGCGACGGAGGCGAAGGAACTGAGAGAATGGGATGGAGTCCTTACAGGAAGCGGGGTGTGAGGAGCTGTAGTCGAGATAGCTGTGGGAGTCGGTGGGTTTGTAATGGATATTGGTGGACAGTCTATCACCAGAGATTGAGACAGAGAGGTCAAGGAAGGGAAGGGAAGTGTCAGAGATGGACCACGTGAAAATGATGGAGGGGTGGAGATTGGAAGCAAAATTAATAAATTTTTCCAAGTCCTGACGAGAGCATGAAGCGGCACCGAAGTAATCATCGATGTACCGGAGAAAGAGTTGTGGAAGGGGGCCGGAGTAGGACTGCAACAAGGAATGTTCCACATACCCCATAAAGAGACAGGCATAGCTGGGGCCCATGTGGGTACCCATAGCCACACCTTTTATTTGGAGGAAGTGAGAGGAGTTGAAGGAGAAATTGTTCAGCGTGAGAACAAGTTCAGCCAGACGGAAGAGAGTAGTGGTGGATGGGGATTGTTTGAGCCTCTGTTCGAGGAAGAAGCTAAGGGCCCTCAGACCATCCTGGTGGGGGATGGAGGTGTAGAGGGATTGGACGTCCATGGTGAAGAGGAAGCGGTAGGGGCCAGGGAACTGGAAATTGTTGATGTGACGTAAGGTGTCAGAGGAATCACGGATGTAGGTGGGAAGGGACTGGACTAGGGGAGAGAGAAGGGAGTCAAGATAACGAGAAATGAGTTCTGTGGAGCAGGAGCAAGCTGAGACGATCGGTCTACCGGGGCAGTTCTGTTTGTGGATTTTGGGTAGGAGATAGAAGCGGGCCGTCCGAGGTTGGGCGACTATCAGGTTGGAAGCTGTCACTGACCTCATCTCCTCTGGGGATCTCCCTCCACAGCTTCCAACTTGATAGTCGCCCAACCTCGGACGGCCCGCTTCTATCTCCTACCCAAAATCCACAAACAGAACTGCCCCGGTAGACCGATCGTCTCAGCTTGCTGCTGCCCCACAGAACTCATTTCTCGTTATCTTGACTCCCTTCTCTCTCCCCTTGTCCAGTCCCTTCCCACCCACATCCGTGATTCCTCTGACACCTTACGTCACATCAACAATTTCCAGTTCCCTGGCCCCAACCGCTTCCTCTTCACCATGGACGTCCAATCCCTCTACACCTCCATCCCCCACCAGGATGGTCTGAGGGCCCTTAGCTTCTTCCTCGAACAGAGGCCCGAACAATCCCCATCCACCACTACTCTCTTCCGTCTGGCTGAACTTGTTCTCACGCTGAACAATTTCTCCTTCAACTCCTCTCACTTCCTCCAAATAAAAGGTGTGGCTATGGGTACCCACATGGGCCCCAGCTATGCCTGTCTCTTTATGGGGTATGTGGAACATTCCTTGTTGCAGTCCTACTCCGGCCCCCTTCCACAACTCTTTCTCCGGTACATCGATGATTACTTCGGTGCCGCTTCATGCTCTCGTCAGGACTTGGAAAAATTTATTAATTTTGCTTCCAATCTCCACCCCTCCATCATTTTCACGTGGTCCATCTCTGACACTTCCCTTCCCTTCCTTGACCTCTCTGTCTCAATCTCTGGTGATAGACTGTCCACCAATATCCATTACAAACCCACCGACTCCCACAGCTATCTCGACTACAGCTCCTCACACCCCGCTTCCTGTAAGGACTCCATCCCATTCTCTCAGTTCCTTCGCCTCCGTCGCATCTGTTCCGATGATGCTACATTCAAAAACAGTTCCTCTGACATGTCCTCCTTCTTCCTTAACCGAGGTTTTCCACCCACGGTCGTTGACAGGGCCCTCAACCGTGTTCGGCCCATCTCCCGCGCATCCGCCCTCACGCCTTCTCCTCCCTCCCAGAAACATGATAGGGTCCCCCTTGTCCTCACTTATCACCCCACCAGCCTCCGCATTCAAAGGATCATCCTCCGCCATTTCCGCCAACTCCAGCATGATGCCACCACCAAACACATCTTCCCTTCACCCCCCTTATCGGCATTCCGTAGGGATCGCTCCCTCCGGGACACCCTGGTCCACTCCTCCATCACCCCCTACTCCTCAACCCCCTCCTATGGCACAACCCCATGCCCACGCAAAAGATGCAACACCTGCCCCTTCACTTCCTCTCTCCTCACCGTCCAAGGACCCAAACACTCCTTTCAAGTGAAGCAGCATTTCACTTGCATTTCCACCAACTTAGTCTACTGCATTCGTTGCTCCCAATGTGGTCTCCTCTACATTGGAGAGACCAAACGTAAACTGGGCGACCGCTTTGCAGAACACCTGCGGTCTGTCCGCAAGAATGACCCAAACCTCCCTGTCGCTTGCCATTTTAACACTCCACCCTGCTCTCTTGCCCACATGTCTGTCAATGCTTGCTGCATTGTTCCAGTGAAGCCCAACGCAAACTGGAGGAACAACACCTCATCTTCCGACTAGGGACTTTACAGCCTTCCGGACTGAATATTGAATTCAACAACTTTAGGTCGTGAGCTCCCTCCCCCATCCCCACCCCCTTTCTGTTTCCCCCTTCCTTTTTTTTCCAATAAATTATAAAGATTTTCCTTTTCCCACCTATTTCCATTATAAAAAAAACCCCACTAGAGCTATACCTTGAGTGCCCTACCATCCATTCTTAATTAGCACATTCGTTTAGATAATATCACCAACTTTAACTTTAACACCTATGTGTTCTATTGTACTATTGTCGTTGACATCTTTTGATGATCTGCTTCTATCACTGCTTGTTTGTCCCTACAACCACACCGCCCCCCTCCACCTCTCTGTCTCTCTATCTCTCCGCCCCCCCACACACACACCTTAAACCAGCTTATATTTCAGCTCTTTCCTGGACTCGAACTCAAGTTCTGTCGAAGGGTCATGAGGACTCGAAACGTCAACTCTTTTCTTCTCCGCCGATGCTGCCAGACCTGCTGAGTTTTTCCAGGTAATTCTGTTTTTGTTTTGGATTTCCAGCATCCGCAGTTTTTTTGTTTTTATGCCTTATTATGTAGTTCTGAAGCATATGCTCTTCTGTCATGCATTTATCTGTGTTTTTATACGTTCACACATTTTCGTTCTCTCATTCTTGCTGTGCTTGTGCTTTCCTTTCTCCTCTCTTTCACATGCTTATTCCACTTTTCTCCCCAAATTCTTGCATGCAGTAAGCCAGTCATTTTCTTGCCTACTTGCTCATCCTTGACACCCACAGCAACTTATATTCATATAGAGCCTTTCAAAGTAATGAATCATTCCAAGGACTTCACAAGAATACTATAAAACAAAGTATAACACCAAGCTATATATGTAGATATTAGGTCAGATGATCAAAAATGTGGTTAAAGGGATAGGTTTTAAGGAGTATCTTGAAGGGGGAAAGCAAGCTATAGAGGTGGAGAGATGTAGGGACGAAATTCCAGAGCTTGCAGCCTAGACAACTGAAGGCACAGCCACCAATTGTGGAGCAATTATAATTCGGAATGCACAAGAAGTCAGAATGAGAGGAGTGCTGCTATTTCAGGAGGTTGTGAGGTTGGAGGAGATTCCAAAGAAAGGGGCAAGGCTATAGAGGGATTTAAAAACAAGGATGAGAATTTTAAAACTGACAGGGAGCTAATGTAAGCCATCAAGCCCAGGGATGATATGGGAACAGGACATGGTCCAAGCTAATACGGCGGGGGGGGGCAGAGTTTTGGAAAAGCTCAAGTTTACGGAGGTTAAAATGTGGGAGTCCAGCCAGGAGTGTATTAAAATAGTCAAGTCTAAAGTTAATGAAGGCATGATTGAGGGTTTCAGCAGCAGATGAGCTGAGATGGATTCAGGAGGCAAAAACACATTCAAGAACTTTGGAGAGAAAAGTGAGGTTGAAGATGGAATAGTATTTTTCAAGAACGGGGCGGGGTGGGGGAATGGTTGGTTTATCTGAGGAGATGGTAATGACGTCAGATTCAAAGGAGAGGACAACACCTGAAGAGAGAGAACTGTTTATAATATCAGTTAACATGGGGAGCCAGGTGGGGAAGTTGGGTGATCAGCAATTTAAAGGGAATAGGATTGAGGGAACAGGCGGCGGAACTCATGGACAAGATGAGCTCAGAGGGAGCATATGGGGAGAAAATCGAGAAAGATGCAAGCTCAGGGCTAGCCCAGGGATGAGCATTAAAGGCAGTATGATCAGGTGGGCTAATGCAAGGGAGTAACGTGGCAGAGGCAGTTGATCGGATTGTCTCAAACTTAGTGATGAAGTGGTCCATGAGCTCCTCGCACTTGTTGGAGGTGGGGATGGAGAAGGGACAGGGGAGAAGGGGTTTGAGAGGACAGTCTGACGTAGCAAAGAGAAGCCATATTTGCATTCCACGATAATCCTAGAACAGTGAGTAGTTTTAGCAGGCAAGAGTATGAGCCAGTTGTGTTTTAAGTAGCCCAGCCAAATCTGGTGGTGATTGGCTAAACTAGTTGTCTGCCATATCCTTTCAAGACCACCTTTGGACTTGAGCGAGCAGAGATGGGGGCCATGCCATGGGGGAATGGGTCAAGGTGAGAGATTAGGTAGAGAGTAAACCTACGAAGTATAATCTCTGCATAAATAATGCTATATCTGAGTAAACTAGTGGTACTTAGAGCCTGTCTTTCTTTGTCCCATGTGATCAACAAAAATGATAAGAAAACTCAAGTACTTTTTAAAATTCCCAAATGACCAGAATACAAGAGTGCAATTACTCCAGGATGATAAATGGATCCCAAGCCAGATGGTGAAATATGAAACTGGGCACAAATCCTTTTCCTGATCATTGGTTTACTAACAGAATACAGTATCACATACGCCTGCCTTCTACCAACTACCCACAATGTCCCAGCAGTTCCTTTTTACAGGTGCTTGAAGCACTCAATTAAACAATGCCCTTCAGCTGTGTAATTTAACAACCTAATTAACATAACATTAACACAGGACTGGTCATCCAACCAGCTTTACTTTTCCTTGGTGAAGGCAACACTTGCAGCACAGTATTTATCACCCATGTCCTTGGGGCATTGTAATGTCATTAGAATGAAAGTCACATTAGGCAAAACCTAGGCAGGTTCCCTTCGCTGAAAAGCATCTATGAACCAGTTGAGTTTTTAATGATAATCTGGTGACAGCTGACAAATTACCAAATTTATCAAATTCTACTTCCTGACTCACCATCCTGTGATTTGAACTCACCAATTCTGGGCAGTTAGTCTCGTATCATAACCATGACGCTGCCATTCAGCTGAAAAGCTTATTCTCACCCAAGTTATCAAAGCCATGGTATCAGCCACCAATGCTTAAACACAATAAAAACCACAAAATTCTACTTGAAGGTCCTGTGCAAAGTATTAAAGAACCGTCTTCATTAGATACTGACTGAGCCACAGTGTACGACCAATATACATTTTTATTTTTGTTTAGATCAAGAAACTACAATGTTCTGAATCTTAACTCACAACTTCATCGTTACTCAGTGTATACCCTGCTACTTAATATTCACAATACATAGTAAGTCACAAGGAAACTTAGTTCTCAAGAATCCTATTATAATATAGGAGCATAAATTTAAAAGCTCCAACACTGGCCATATGCTTCCAGTCCACAAGCCTACAAAGGGAGTGGTCATTGGCTGGTCTTGTGTATCTCTTGACAATTACCTAAAGAATGATATTGTGAAAAATTGCCAAAAGTCCGCTCAGCCACAGTTGGTGTACTGCCTGGAAAGCTCTGTATAGAAATTTTGCAGGTGTGTCATAGGAACATTTGTCCTTTCAACTAAGGTACTCATGAGAGTTAAAATGAGATGGCACAAAAGGAGGCCAGAGAGTCTATCTTGCTTGCCCTGGGTTTTTCTAGGAGCTATCCAATTAATTTCACTCATCAGCTCCTTCCCTACACCTCTGAAAATATTTCCTTTTCAAGAATACATTTTGAACCACTGAATCTGTTGCTACCATCCTTTCAGTCAGTACATTCCAGATCATAACAATTTACTACCTTAAGAAAAAATTCTCATCTTCCTTCTGGTTAATCTGCCAATTACCTTTGGTTATTGACCCATTCATCACAGGAATTACTTTTGTCACAATAATGATCTAAAATGACATTTTTCTGATGGAGCATCTATGGGAAATCTCTACAGTAAATACCACTGTAAGCACACATACCTTTTAAAGCATTTGTGGCTTGAAAACCAGCTTCCTGCATACTGTTTTCCAAGCAATGCTTGCAATTCCAACTTCAACCTATCCTCACTGGACAAAACTGAACAGGAAACAGCCAGGACACTTCCATTGCAGGTCTTGACAGTCCATTTCTAACTGCAGTGCATTTCATCTGCAAACAATCTCCAGGAGCAGTTGTGCAAACAGAAGTTGAAGTTCCAAACTGATAAATATGTTAGCAAAATATTAGCCGCCAAGCCACAAAAATTTTGCCATTGTGAATCTGAAAGTCACAGCAGAGTAAGGAACCGTCCCCACCAACGTCTTTTTAAAAACGTAGTTATTATCTTCTCCAGGATTCAGTCACAAGCACTTTCCATTCCCATCCTATGGTGCTTCATGCATTGTCCTGAAAAATTAAAAAGCAGAGATTATGTATTGATGACCTATAGACTTATTAAAATCAATAGGTCTGACTAAGGGAAACCAGTTTCATGGACAGCTAGTTCACATCAAAGACCTTCAAAAATAAAACAAATGCAATCCAACAATTTTCAGAACAAAATTGTTCTGTTGACTTTGAAGTGCAAAGAAAATAGGATTATATTCAATTTCAAAAACATCAAAATAATCATTTAAAAAATGAAAAATCTGTTTTATGCTTAATAATTAATGTTGACTGAGCATTTACTACTGAAGTGTTTTTGGTGAGAAATGCAATATGGAAATCCACTTTGTATCATTAAATAAAGAATGCTTCAATTTACCCTCCAATTTTTTTTTTTAAGGTGAAAATGTTGGCCTTATAGTTATAAATAGCTTCTGCATTGGAAGTTTGCATCTAAAGGGGGGCAGTGGGGAAGATAAAAGTTTCAAATGTGGAAAAGGAGGTTACAGTAAATATTCTGAAAAAATACTACATTAACAAACATTGTGACAATATACATTACAGTAATACTAAACATGTACATACACCTCTTATAACAAGGTAATTTTAGCATTATGGTTTAAAGTGTTACTGTGGTCAGGGTTTAATGAATATGTCAAAATACTTCCAGAAAATTCACACAGTGAAATAGTTCTGTCAAATCATTTCGACTGAACATTAACAATTGGGTAAATTGACTTAACTCAGAGTTTGAAATTAGCCTGGTTTAAGGTACCTAAGCAAAGTTGATTCAAATTATATAGATATCTTCACTCGCATTCTACAATATTAATATGTTGTTACAAACAATAGATTTAAAAATAAACTTTTATCTTATAATGTGTTCATAATTATGAAATCATCACTTTCTTTTATTCATTTATGGGAGGTGCTCATCAATGGTTAGGACAGCATAAATTGCCCATCACTTATTGCCCTTGAGAAGGTGGTAATGAGCTGCCTTCCTGAACCACTGCAGTCCATGTAGTGTAGATACACCCACAGTACTGCAAGGAGGGAGTTCCAGGAATTTGACCCAGCGACAGTGAAGGAATGGTGATACATTCCCAAGTTAGGATGGTGAGTGGCTTGGAGGGGAACTTCCAAATGGTGGTTTCCCATGTATCTGTTCCCCTTGTCCTTATTGGTGGTAATGGTCGTGGGTTTGGAAGGTGCTGTCTAAGGAGCCCTGGTGAGTTCCTGCAGTGCATCTTGCAGATGGTACATATGTTGCTACCATGCATCGGTGGTGGAGGGGGTGAATGTTTATAGAAGGGGTGCCAACCAAGCGGGATGCTTTGTGCTGGATGGTGTCGAGCTTCTTGAGTGTTGTTGGAGCTGTACTCATCCAAGCAAGTGGAAAGTATTCCATCACACTCCTGACTTGCGCCTTGTAGATGGAGGACAGGCTTTGGGAGTCCAGAGCTGAGTTGCTTTCCGCAGGCTTCCCAGCCTCTGACCTGCCCTTGTAGCCACAGTATTTATATGGCTAGTGCAGTTCAGTTTCTGAATAATGGTGGCCCCCAGGATGTTGATAGTGGGGAATTCAGTGATGGTAATGCCATTGAATGTCAAGGGGCAATGGCTAGATCTCTCTGTTGGAGGTGGTCATTGCCTGGCACCTGTGTGGTACAAATGTTACTTGCCACTTGTCAGCCCAAGCCTGAATGTCGTCCCATTCTTGATGCATATGGACATGGACTGCTTCAGTATCTGAGGAATTGCAAATAGTGCTGAATCAGTGAACATCCCTGCTTCTGACCTTACGATGAAAGGAAGGTTATTGATGAAGCAGTTGTACATGGTTGGGCCTAGGGTACAACCTTGAGGAACTCCTGCAGCGATGTCCTGGAACTGAGATGACTAACTTCAACAATCATAACCATCTTCCTTTGTGCTAGGTACGACTCCAACCAGCAGAGAGTTTTCCCCCTGATTCCCATTGACTCCAGTTTGGCTAGGGCCCCTTGATGCCATAGTCAGTCAAATGCTGCCTTGATGTTAAGGACATTGGGGAGTCGATGACATAGTGGCATTGTCACTGGACTACTGATCCAGAGACCCAGGGTAATGCTTTGGGGACACGGATTCGAATCCTGCCACGGCAGATGGCGGAATTTGAATCCAATAAAAATCTGGAATTAAAAGTTTAATGATGACCATGAACCCAACTGGTTCACTAATGTCCTTTAGGGAAGGAAATCCATCATCCTTGCCTGGTCTCTAGAGCCACACCAATATGGTTGACCCTTAAATGCCCTCTGAAATGGCCAAGCAAGCCACCCAGTTGTACAAAGTCACAAAAAAAAGAATGAAACCGGACGGACCACCCAGCATCGACCTAGGCACCGGAAACGACAACGGCAATTTCAGCCCTGACGACCCTGCAAAGTGCTCCTTACTAACACCTGGGGACTAGTGCCAAAATTGGGAGGGCTGCCTCACAGTCATCCAAATGGAATCATACCTTACAGATAATGTTGCAGATACCACCACCACCATCCCTTGGTACATCCTGTCCCACTGGCTGGCCAGACCCAGCAGAGCTGGCAGCACAGTGGTATACGGTCAGGAGGGAATTGCCCTGGAAGTCCTCAACATCGACTCCGGACCCAGGAGAGGTCAAACATGGGCAAGGAAACCTCATGCTGATTACCACATACTGCCCTCCCTCAGCTGATGAATCAGTGCTCATTTGGAGGAAGCACTGAGGGTGGCAAGGCCGCAGAATGTACTCTGTACTCTGGGTGGAAGACTTCAATGTCCACCACCAAGAGTGGCTCAGTAGCACTACTAATGACCATGCTAGCCGAGTCCTAAAGGGTCTGTGGCAGCTGGTGAGGGAGCCAACAAGAGGGAAAAACCTACTGATATTGTCATGGACAGATGCATCTGTGGCAGGTAGGTTGGTGATGAAGAGGTCCAGTATGTTTTTCCCTGACCACCACACAGCCGCTGTGGAGACGAAGTCCCAGCTTCACATTGAAGATACCCTCCATCATGTTGTGTGGCACTACCACCAAACTAATTAGGATAGATTTCGAACAGATCTGGCAACTCAAGATTGGGCATCCATCAGCAGCAGCAGCAGAATTGTACTCAAGCACAACATGGCTCAGCATATCCTTCACTCTATCATTACCATCAAGCCAGGGGAACAACCCTGGTTCAATGAAGAGTGCAGGGGGGGCATGCCAGATGCAGCATCGGGCATACCTAAAAATGAAGTGTCAACCTGGTGATGCTATAGCACATACTTGCATGTCAAACAGCATAAGCAGCAAGCGATAGACAGTGCTAAGCGATCCCACAACCAACGGACCAGATCTAAGCTCTGCAGTCCTGTTACAGCCAGTTACGAATGGTGGTGGACAATTAAACAATACACTGGAGGAGGATGCTGCACAAATATTCCCATCCTCAATGATGGGGGTGCCCAGCACATCAGTGCAAAAGACAAGGTTGAAACATTTGCTACAATCTTCAACCAGAAGTGTCGAGTGGACGATCCGTCTTGGCCTCCTCCAGAGGTCCCCAACATCTCAGATGCCAGTCTTCAGCCAATTCAATTCACTCCACGTGATATCAAGAAACAGCTGAAGGCACTGGGTGCTGCAAAGGCTATGGGCCCTGGCAATAGTACTGAAGACTTGTGCTCCAGAACTTGCCGCTCCCCTAGCCAAGCTGTTCCAGTACAGCTACGACACTGGCGTCTACCCAGCAATGTGGAAAATTGTCCAGGTATGTCCTGTACACAAAAAGCAGGGCTAATCCATCCCAGCCAATTAGCGCCCCATCACTCTAATCTCCATCATCGGTAAAGTAATGGAAGGGGTCATCAACAGTGCTATCAAGCAGCATTTCCTTAGCAATAACTTGCTCACTGATGTTCAGTTTGGGTTCTGCCAGGGCAACTCAGCTCCTGACCTCATTACAGCCGTGGTTCAAACATGGACAAAAGAGCTGAGCTCCCAAGTGACAGCTCATGACATCAAGGCAGCTTATGACAGAGTGTGGCATCAAGGAGCCCTAGCAAAACTGGAGTCAATGGGAATCGGGGGAAAACTCTCTGCTGGTTGGAGTCATACCTAGCACAAAGGAAGATGGCTGTGGCTGTTGGAGGTCAGACATCTCAGCTCCAGGACATCACTGCAGGAGTTCCTCAGGGTAGTGTCCTCAGCCCAACCATCTTCAGCTGCTTTATCGATGACCTTCCTTCCATCATAAAGTCAGAAGTGTGCAATTATCAGCGAACATCCTCAATGTTCAGCACCATTTGTGACTCCTCAGATATTGAAGCAAATGCAGCAAGACCTGGACAATATCCAGGCTTGGGCTGACAAGTGGCAAGTAACATTCGCATCACACAACTGTCAGGCAAACACACAACCACTACCATCTAGAAGGACAAGGGCAGCAGACAGATGGGAAAACCACAATCTAAAAGTTGCCCTCCAAGTCACTCACCATCCTGGCTTGGAAATATATTGCCGTTCCTTCACTGTCGCTGGGTCAAAATCCTGGAACTCCCTAACAGCACTGTCGGTGTACCCACACCACATGGACTGCAGCAGTTCAATAAGGCAGCTCACCACCACCTTCTCAAGGGCAATTATGGATGGGCAACAAATGCTAGTCCATCCCACAAACGGATTAAAAAGAAAGTCACTCTCACCTCACCAGTTCAGCTTTGTTGTCCATGTTTAACCAAGGCTGTGATGAGGCCAGGGGCTCAGCGCTCCTGGCAGAACCCAAACTTAGCGTCAGTGAACAGGTTATTGCTAAGCACGTGCCGCTTAATAGCGCTGTTGGTGACCTTTTCCATCACTTTACTGATGATGGATAGTAGACCAAGAGGGCAGTAATTGGCCGAGTTAGATTTGTACTGCTTCTTGTGTGCAGGGCATTCCTGGTCAATTTTCCACATTGCTGGGTAGATGCCAGTGTTGTAGCTGTACTAGAATATCTTGGCTCGAGGTGCAGCAAGTTCTGGAGCACAAGTCTTCAGTATTATTTGCAAGGAAGATATAATGATTCTCATAATGTTATTGGAATTTATTGAAAAATAGAGTAATAGTGGGATGTGTCTATGTGTTTATTTTTCCCAAAGATTACATGTAAAACTTAGTGCTATGAGAGGTTTTTATTATTGGGAGAAAAATGCCCAAAGACACAGCGAAACTATGGGAACTAGCATCCAAAGGGGAAAATATGTATAAAGGAGTGAAGCCCATGTGTAGGGGTAGGCATTTTAAGATCTTACAAGGATGAAAAGCCTTCAGCATCCTCAAGTTGTTGTCTTCAAAGGACGGAAGCTAAGAAAACTCACTTTGAATTCTACTTGTTCAGGGTATCATGTTTCTTTGTCTGGGTCTTTAAAAATCTGTGTGTCTTACTGTTGTCTTAATGAAAGTGTAACTGGGAGTTAGAATGATTTAAAATCTATCTTGGTAGTAACTTGTAGATCTATGTATGTATTTAAAAATCATTTCCCTTATTAATAAATGTCTAATCTAGTTTCGTAAAACCTATAAGACTCGGTGGTCTTATTACTACTGAATACAAGGCACACATCTCAAAATTTATACAAATTGCAAAATGGGTTGTGGCAATTGATTCAAGTTTCCCTTTAGGATTTGAACAACTCAGCATTTACCATCGGTTGTGCCATAACACATTGCTGGAATATTGTCAGGGCTCATAGCCTTTGCAGTATCCAGTGCCTTCAGCCATTTCTTCATATCACATGAAGTGAATCGAATTGACCAAAGGCTAGCACCTCTGACGCTGGGTCAAGATTGTTGCAAGTGCTTCAGCCTTATTTTTTGAAGTGATGTGTTGTGCTATCCCATCATTGAGGATGGGAATATTTGTGGAGACTCCTCCTCCAGTGAGTTGTTTAATTGTCCACCACCATTCACGACTGGATGTGGCAGGACTGCAGAGCTTAGATCTGATCAGATGGCTGTGGGATCGCTTAGCTCTGCCGATTGCATGCTGCTTACGCTGTTTGGCACGCATAGTAGGGGGAAAAAGTCATTAGTGGGAGTGGTCTACAGCCCCCCCTAAAAGTAGCCACAGTGTAGGACAAAGTTTTCAAGAGAAAATATTGTATGCTTGCAATAAAGGGATGACAATAATCATGGGTGATTTTAATCTACACAAACTGGAAAAATCAGATTGGCAGAAGCAGCCTGGATGAGGAGTTCTTAGAATGCTTTCAAGATAGTTTCTTAGAGTAGCATGTTCTGGAACCAACCAGAGAGCAGGTGTTATTAGACTTGGTATTGTATAACGAGACAGGATTAATTAATGACCTCAGAGTAATGGCACCCCTAAGTAGCAGCGACCACAAAATGATTGAATTTTACATCCAGTTTGAAAGGGAGGAGAGCTGGTCTAAGACTAGTATCTTAAACTTAAATAAGGGTAACTATGTGAGGTTCAAAGCTGAGCTAGCTAAAGTGAACTGGGAAACTAGGCTAGAGGATGGATCAATACAGGAGCAGTGGCAAACATTTAAGGGGATATTTCAGAGAGTTCAGAATAAGCGCATTCCTACTATAAAGAAAAATTCTAAGCAGAAGACTCACCATCCATGGTTAACTAAAGATGTTAAAGAAAGCATCAGACTTAAGGAAAAAGCATACAACTCCGCAAAGATGAGTGGTAGGACAGACGATTAGACAGAATATAAAGAACGGCAGAGAATGACTAAAAGGTTAATCAGGAGAAAGAAATTACAGTATGAGAGGAAGCTAGCTAGAAATGTAAAAATGGATAGCAAGATTTCTACAGGTATTTAAAAGGAAAAGAGTAAGTAAAGTGAGTGTTGGCCCTCTAGAAAGTGACAGTGGAAACGATACTGAGCAAATTGATGGAGCTGCAGGCTGGCATGTCTCTGCGCCCCGATGGACTGCATCCTAGGGTCTTAAAAGAGGTGGCTAATGAGGTAGTTGATGCACTGGTGTTAATTTTCCAAAATTTGCTAAATTCTGGATAGGTTTCATCAGATTGGAAAGTAGCAAATATAACCCCTCTTTTTAAGAAGGGAGGGAGACAGAAAACAGGAAACTATAGGCCAGTTAGCTTGATGTCTGTCATGGGGAAGCTATTAGAATCGATCATAAAGGAGGTTATAACTGAGCACTTAGAGGAGCTCAAGGCAATTGGGAAGAGTCAACATGGTTTTGTAAAAGGAAAATCATGTTTAACCAATTTATTGGAGTTTTTTTGAAGGAGTAACATGCGCAGTGGATAAAGGGGAGCCTGTAGACATACTATACTTGGATTTTCAGAAAGCCTTTGATAAGATGCCACATCAAAGATTATTACGAAAATAAAAGCGCAAGGTATAGTGAGTAACATATTTGCATGGATAGAAGATTGGCTGGCTGACAGAAGGCAGAGAGTATGCATAAATGCGTCTTTTTCTGATTGGCAGGGTGTGACGAGTAGAGTCCCACTGGGGTCTGTTCTGGCGCCTCAACTTTTTACGATTTACATCAATGATTTAGATGAGGGGAGTGAAGACATGGTAGCTAAATTTGCAAGTGACGCAAAGATAGGTAGGAAAGTATGTTGTGAAGAGGACATGAGGGGCCTGCAGACTGATATAGATAGGTTGAGTAAGTGGGCAAAAATCTGGCAAATGGAGTATAACGTAGGAAAATGTGAAGTTGTTTACTTTGGCAGAAAGAACAAAAAAGCGGAGTATTACTTAACTGGAGAACAGCTGGATAATTCTGAGATGCAAGAGGGATCTCGGTGTTCTCGTACATGAGTCACAAAAAGTTAGTATGCAGGTACAGAAAGTAATTAAGAAGGCTAATGGAATGCTATCCTTTATTATGAGAGGGATAGAACATAAAAGTAAGGATGTTATGCTTCAGTTATACAGGGCATTGGTGAGACCGGACCTCGAATACTGTGTGCAGTTTTGGTCTCCTTATTTAAGGAAGGATGTAAATGCATTGGAGGCGGTTCAGAGGAGGTTTACTAGATTGATACCTGGAATAAGTGGGCTGTCTTATGAAGAAAGGTTGGACAGATTGGGCTAGTTTCCACTGGAGTTTAGAAGAGTGAGGGGTGATTTGACTGAAGCATACAAGATCCTGAACAGCCTTGACAAGGTGGACATCGAAAGGATGTTTCTTCTTGTGGGTGAGTCCAGAATTAGGGGGCACTGTTTTAAAATTAGGGGTTGCCCTTTTAGGACAGAGATAAGGAGAAATTTTCTCTCTCAGGGGGTTGTGCAACTTTGGAATTCTCTGCCTCAGAAGGTGGTGGAGGCAGGGTCATTGAATATTTTTAAGGCAGAAGTAGATAGATTCTTGTTAGGCAAGGGAACCAAAGGCTATAGGGGTTAAATGGGAGCATGGAAATCGAAACAAATGATAATCAGCCATGAACTTATTGAATGGCGGAGCAGGCTTGAGAGGCCGAATAGTCTGCTCCTTTTCCTATTTCTTAAGTTCTTATGTTTTTATGCAAGTAGTCCTGAGTTGTAGCTTCACCAGGTTAACACCCCATTTTTAGGTATGCCTGATGCTGCTGCTGGCACACCCTCCACAGTCTTCATTCAACCAGGCTTGGTGGTAATGGTGGATGGGGGATAAGCCAGGCCATGAGGTTACAGATAGTGGTAGAGTACAATTCCACTGCTGCTGATGGCCACAGCACCTCATGGTTTATCAATCTTGAGTTGCTAGGTCTGTCCGAAATCTATCTTATTTAGTACGGTGGTAGTGCCACCTAACACGATCAATCAAAGTTACACACAAAAACCTCTCGATGATAATGATAATTTAAAATATAAGGCTAAACAAAACAGGTACCAGGAATGAAGAAGCTCTGACTGTGGGCAGCAGTCTGGAAAGCAGGCGATGGAGCCACATACAGTGCTCAGTCAGCCGTTCAGTGAGTCATTCAATGGCAGCTGAAGACTGCTGAAGAAGCAGTGTCTTTGTTACGACTGAGTGGCTTGCTAGAGGACATTGCTGTGGGTCTGGAGTCACATGGAGTTACCTGGCCAGGCCAGGTAAGGATGACAGATTTCCTTCCCTAAAGGACATGGTTAACCAGATGGGTTTTTACAACATTCATGGTCTTCATTGGATTTTTAATTCCAGATTTTTTATTGAATTCAAATTCCACCATCTGCCGTGGCGGGATTCTAGATTCTACGTCTCTGGATTTCTAGTCCAGTAACAATACAACTATGCCATCGCCTGAAGTGGGGATGTTCAATGATGATTGCACAATGTTCAGCACCGTCGGCGACTCCTCAGATACTGAAGCAATCCATGTCCAAATGCAGCAAGACCGGGACAATATCCAGGCTTGGGCTGATATGTGACATGTTAACATTTGTGTGACACAAGTGTCAGGCAATGACCATCTCCAACAAGAGAGAATCCAACCATCGCCTCTTGATGTTCAATAGCATTAGCATCACTGAATCACCCACTATCAACATCCTGTGGGTTACCATTGACCAGAAATGAAACTGGACTATTCACATAAATACTCTGGCTACAAGAGCAGGTCAGAGGATAGGAATCGTGTGACAAGTAACTCACCTCCTGACTCACCAAAGCCTGTCCACCATCAACAAGGCACAAGTCAGGAATGTGATGGAATACTCCCCATTTGCCTGGATGAGTGCAGCTCCTACAACACTGAAGAAGCTGGACACCATCCAGGACAAAGCAGTTTGCTTGATTGGTACCATATCCACAAACATTCATCTCTCTTCCACCGATGCATAGTAGCAGCAGTGTGTACGATCTACAAGATGCACTGCAGGAATTCACAAAGGCTCCTTACACAGCACCTTCCAAACCCACAACCACTACCACCTAGAAGGACAAGGGCAGCAGATAAATGGGAACACCACAACCTGGAAGTTTCCCTCTTAGTCACTCACCATCCTGACTTGGAAATATATCGCCATTCCTTCATTGTCGCTGGGTTAAAATCCTGGAACTCCCTTCCTAACAGCACTATGGGTGTACCTACACCACATGGACTGCAGCAGTTCAAGGAGGCAGCTCACCACCACTTTCTCAAGCGCAACTAGGGATGGGCAATAAATGCTGGCCCAGCCAACGAAGCCCACATCCCGTTAATGAACTTAAAAAGAAATGCAGTGAGAGATGGAAGGAACAAGCCACGGGGTGGGGACACCAGGCAGGGGCCACAGCGGCAAAAGTGGGTTTGAAGGGAAGTCTAACAGCAATGTGAAATTAGCCTGCTGGCCAGAGGGATTTTGCATGCACTGAAACCACACTAAATCAAAATGGACAGCAGTGATATTCAGGTAAATTCTTAACTTTGTAACGAGTGCGATAACAAAAATGCATTGTTGGTCCACAGTTTAATTGCGGAATTTTTTTTGTGATCCCTGCTGGTACAATTGAATAGAGAGAGATTACGTGGCTACCTTCAAAGCAATGAACCACAGGTGAGTATTACTTGAATGCTTTCTCATTCTTGCACCCTACACAAGTTGCATTCATAACAGGAGGGCAATATATGCAAAATGAGAATTCTGCACTATCTTCTCACAGGCAGTCCCTCAGGATCGAGAATGACTTGCTTCCGCTATGGTTCAGTGGGTTCTGAGATGGCTGATAAGTCCAATGCTCAATGTGAAGACTCTGCCACATGCGGGACAGACAGTGCTTACAGGGTTGGGTAGATGAGTTGTTTGAAAGTATGTGCACTCTCTCTGACACCTCGACTTTGTGTCTGTACGTTCCCAACAAATCTCTTGATGTGTTTGATGTCTTCCCAAATGAACTTTATCCATTTTGGTTCATCAAAGGCCAAGGAATCCCATGAGTCAACAGGGATGTTTGACCACTTTAAAAGATGCTTTGAGGACATCCCTAAAGCATTTCCGCTGTCCCCCCGGAGTCTCCTGCCGCAACTGAGTTCTAAGGAGAGAAGTTGCTTCAGGAGTCTGGTGTCAGGCATATGAATGATATGTCCTGTCCAGCGGAATTGGTTTTGAGTACCTTGATGCTCTGCAAGTTGGCTTGGGAGAGAACACCGCTGTTGGACCGCTTTTCTTGCAACCAGATTTAGAGGATCTTGCGAAGGCACTGATGGTGGTACTTCTCCAGTGCTTTGTAGGTTGTCCAAGTCTCTGAGGCATATAGGAGCGTGGGAATCACTACTCCCCAGTGAACTATATGACCTTAAGTCTTGGATTTGAGAGCCTGTTCCTCAAATACTCTTTTCCTCAGATGCCCAAAGGCTCAGCTGGAACATTGAAAGCAATGATGAATTTCGGCATCTATGTCTGCCTTCATCTAGCGAAGGCTCAGAAGATGTGGAAAGTGGTCTACATTTTTCAGATTCTCCCAGTTCATCTTAATCAATCAGGGGGGATGGTGCTATAAGTGAATTCAGAATTTAAAATGGACCTGAACTGTGCTTTTTACATGCAAACATATGAATTAGGAATAGTGGACCACTCAGCCCCTCAAACCTACTATGCAATTCAATAAGATCATGGTTGTGATCTGACTGTGAACTCTGCTCCACATTCCTGCCAACCCCTGATAACCTGTTCAGACCCTGTTTATCAAGAGTATATCTAGCTTTGACTTAAAAATATTGAAAGAGACTGCTTTTTGAGGAAGAGGGTTCCAAAGACTCGTGATCCACTGAGAGAAAAAGCTTTTCCTCATCTCTAAGCGACCTCTTATTTTAAACTGTGACCCCTAGTTCTAGATTCTCCCACAAGAGGAAACATCCTCTCTGCATCCACTCTGTTGTAAGACCCCTCCGGATCTTAGATATTTCAATCAAATCACCTCTTACACTTCTAAACTCCAGCAGAACACAAGCCTAACCTGTCCAATCTTTCCTCCTTAGACAACCTTCCCATTCCAGGCATTAGGCTAGTAAATCCTCTCTAAACTGCTTCAAACACATTTACATCCTTCTGAAAATAAGGAGACCAATATTGTACATCATTGGCCAGAAACTGGGCAGGGCTAGCCATATAAATGCCATAACAGCACTTCCGACATGTCTTCCTTCTTCCTTAACCGAGTTTTCCCACCCACGGTGGTTGACAGGGCCCTCAACCGTGTCCGACCCATCTCCTGCACCTCTGCCCTCACACCTTCCTCTCCCTCCCAGGAACATAACAGAATCCCCCTTGTCCTCACTTTTCAACTCACCAGCCTCCGCATTCAAAGGATCATCCTCCGCCATTTCTGCCAACTCCAGCATGATGCCACCACCAAACACATCTTCCCTTCACTTCCACTATTGGCATTCCGTAGGGACCGCTCCCTCCGGGACAGCTGTTCCCACCCCCATCACCCCCAACTCCTCAACCCCTTCCCATGCAATCGCAGAAGGTGCAACACCTGTCCCTTTACCTCCTCCCTCCTCAGCGTCTAAGGGCCCAAACACTCCTTTCAGATGAAGATGAAGCAGCACTTCACTTGCACTTCCCTCAATTTAATCTACTGCATTCGCTGCTCCCAATGCGGTCTCCTCTACATTGGAAAGACCAAACGCAGAGTGGGTGATCGCTTTATGGAACACCTTTGGTCTGTCCACAAGCATGACCCAGACCTTCCTGTCACTTGCCATTTCAACACCACCCTGCTCTCATGCAAACAAGTCCATACTTGGCCTGCTGCAATGTTCCCGTGAAGTTCAACGCAAACTGGAGGAACAGCACCTCATCTTCCAATTAGGCACTTTACAGCCAATATAGATTTAACATTGAGTTCAACAGATTCAGATCATGAACTCTCTCCTCCATCCTCACCCCTTTTTGATCCCCTGTTTTCAAATATTTATTTTTTAATTTTTATATATAGTTTTTTCCTGTCAATTTCTATTATTATTTTTTAAATTTATTTCCATTCATTGTTTTATCCCCACCTTTCAGCCTATTTTATCTTTTCTCCTACACCATCCCCTCCCCAATCCCATCCCCACTTGGACCATCTGTCACTCGCTCATCCTGCTTTCTAATCTTAATGTCACCATTAGCACCTCCTTGAGCCAGCATTTCCACCATCCACAGTATTTTGCTTTCGACCATATAAATACTGTGGCTACAAGAACAGGTCAGATTCTAGGAATCCTGCAACGAGTAACTCACCTCGACTCCCCAAAGCCTCTCCACTATCTACAAGGCACAAGTCGGGATTATGATGGAACACTCTCAGCTTGTCTGGATGAGGGCAGCTGCAACAATACTCAAGAAGCTTGACACCATCCAGGACAAAGCAGCCCACTTGATTGGCACCCATCCACAAATATTTATTCCCTCAACCACCGAGACACAATGGCAGCAGTGTATACCATCCACAAGATGGACTGCAATAACACACCAAGCCTGCTTAGACGGCAACTTCCAAACCCACTACCATCTAGAAGGACAAGGGCAGCAGACACATGGGAACACCTCAACCTGGAAGTTCCCCTCCAAGCCACTCACCATCCTGACTTGAATCTATATTGCCATTCCTTCACTGTCTCTGGGTCAAAATCCTGGAACTCCCTCCCTACCAGCACTGTGGGTGTACTTACACCACAGGGACTGCAGCAGTTCAAAAAGGCAGCTCACCACTACCTGGGCAATAAGTATTCCAGATGTGATCTTGCCAGGGCCCTAATAACTGAAGCATAACCTCCCTACTTTGGTAATTAACTCCCCTCACGTTAAATGATAATATCCTAATCACTTTCCTATTTGCTGTACCTGCATACTGGCCTTTTGTGATTTATGTACGAGGGTACCCAGATCTCTCTGAATCTCAGAGCCCTGCAACCTCTTACTATTTATATAAAATGCTTCTTTTTTATTCTTCCTTCCAATTTATCTACGTCACCTTATGTCCTCTTCACAACTTATTTTCTTCCCTAATTTGTGTTGTCAGCAAATTCAGCAACCATACATTTGGTCCTTTCATCCAAGTCATTTATATAAATTGTAAAAAGTTGAGGCCCCAGCACTGATCCCTGTGGCACACAACTCATTACATCCTGCCAACCTGTAAAAGACAGATTTATGGCTTCCTTCTGTTTCCTGTTAGCTAACCAAACTTCCTATCCATTCCAATATGTTATCCCCTACGCCGTGAGCTTTTATTTTCTGTATTTACCTTTGATGTGGCACCTCTTTTTCTTTCACAGGATGAGGGCTTCGCTGGTGAGGCCAGCATTTATTACCCATCTCTAATTGTCCTTGAGAAGGCGGTAATGAGCTGCCTTCTTGAACCGCTGCAGTCCCTGGTGGTGTTGGTACATCCACAGTGCTGTTAGGGAGGAAGTTCCAGGATTTTGACCCAGCGACAGAATGGCGGTATTGTTCCAAGTCAGGATGATGAGTGACTTGGAAGGAAACTTCCAGGTTGAGGTGTTCCTATGTGTCTGCTGCCCTTGCCCTTCTAGATGGTAGTGCTCGTGGGTTTAGAAGGTCTGTCTAAGGAGATTTGGTGAGTTACTGCAGTGCATCTTATAGATGGTACACATTGCTGCCACCGTGTCTCGGTGGTTAAG
The DNA here is from genome assembly GCF_017639515.1 of Carcharodon carcharias. Classification (NCBI taxonomy): domain Eukaryota; kingdom Metazoa; phylum Chordata; class Chondrichthyes; order Lamniformes; family Lamnidae; genus Carcharodon; species Carcharodon carcharias. The sequence goes on from NC_054472.1 coordinate 176,432,230, forward strand.
GGAGTGAATGTTTGTGGGTGGGGTGCCAATCAAATTAGCTGCTTTGCCCTGAATGGGTCAAGCTTCTTGAGCGTTGTTGGAGCTGCATTCATCCAGGCAAGATGAGAGTATTCCATCACAATCCTGAATTATGCCTTGTAGAAAGGCTTTGGGGAGTCAGGAGATGAGTTACTTGCCGCAGGATTCCTAAACTCTGACCTGTTGTAGTCACAATATTTATATGGTGAGTCCAGTTCAGTTTCCGGTCAATGGTAATCCCCATATGATAGCAGGGGATTCAGTGATGGTAATGCCATTGAATGTCAAGGGGCGATGGTTAGATTGTCTCTTGCTGGAGATGGTCCAGCTCTTGCTGCATTTGGACATGGACTGCTTCAGTATCTGAGGAGTTGTGAGTGTTGCTGAAAATTGTGCAATCATCAGTGAACATCCCCATTTCTGACCTTATGATGGAAGGAAGGTCATTCCTGAAGCAGCTGAAGAGGATTGGGCCTCAGACACTACCCTGAGGAACTCCTGCAGTGAAGTCCTGGAACTGAGATAATTTACCTCTGACAACTACAATCACTCCAACCAGCAGAGTGTTTCCCCCGATTCACATTGGCTCCAGTTTTGCTAGGTCTCGTTGACGCCACACTCGGTCAAATGCTGCCTTGATGTCGAGGGCAGTCACTCTCACCTCAGGTGCTATCGAAGGAGCCTTGGCGCGTTGCTTCGGTGTATTTTGTAGATGGTACATACTGCTGCCACTGTGTGTCGGTGATGGAGGGAGTGAATGTTTAAGATGGTGGATGGAGTGTCAATGTTCTAACATGCTCTTGTAGCCACAATATTTATAAAGCTGGTCCAGTTCAGTTTCTGGTGAATGTTAACCCCAGGGTGTTGATAGTAGGGAATTCAGTGATAGTATTGTCACTGAATGCCAAGGGGAGATGATTAGATTCTCTTTTTTCTCTTTTGTTGGAGATGGTCATTGCCTGGCACTTCTGTGGCACGACTGTAACTTGCCACCTATTATCCCAAGCCTGAAAGTTCTCCAGGCCTTGTTGTATATGGAACATAGAGTGCTTCATAAGATCATAAGAAATAGGAGGAGTACACGACACGGTCGATCAATCATGGCTGATCTTGGGCTTCAACTCCATTTTCCCACCTTATCCCTTAATTCCGAGAGACCAAAAATCTGTATTTCCGAGCCTTAAATGTATCTGAGTCATCACGAATGGTGCTGAAAACTGTGAAAATTGACCTCCAACAACCACAACCATCTTCCTTTGTGCTAGGTATGACTCCAACTGCTGGACAGTTTCTCCCTCACCCCACCCGATTCCAACTGACTCCAGTTTTGCTAGTTCTTAATGCCACACTTGGTCAAATGCTGCCATGATGTCAAGGGCAGTCAATCTCACCTCATGAATTCAGCTCTTTTGTCCATGTTTGAAACAAGACTATAATGAGGACAAGAACCAAGTGGCCCTTGCAGAACCCAAACTGAGCGTCAGTAAGCAGGTTATTGCTGAGTAAGTGCCTCTTGGTAGCACTGTCAATGAACCTTTCCATCACTTTGCGGATAATTGAGAGTAGACTGAAGAAGCAGTAATTGAATTGAATTTGTCTTGCTTTTTGTGGACAGGACATGCCTAGGAAATTTTCCATATTGTCAAGTAGATGCCAATGTTGTAACTGTACAGAACACAGAAACACAGCTAGTTCTGAAGCACAAGTCTTCAGTACTACTGCCAGAATATTGTCAGGACCCATAGGTTGCAGTATCCAGTGCCTTCAGCCATTTCTTGATATCATGTGGAGTAAATGGAATTGACTGAAGACTGGCATATGAGATGCTTGGGACCTCAGAAGGAGGCCAGTATGGATCAACCACTCAGCACTTCTGACCGAAGATTGTTGCAAATGTTTTGGCCTTGTCTTTTTCACGTATGTGCTGAGCTTCCCCATCATTGAGGATTAGGATATTTTTGGAGCCTCCTCCTTCCATTAGTTGTTTAATTGTCCACCATCATTGACGACCAGATGTGGCAGGACTGCAGAACTTAGATCTGTTCCGTTGCTTGTGGGATAACTTAGCTCTGTCTATCGCATGCTGCTTCTGTTGTTTGGCATGCAAGCAGTCCTGTGTTGTTGCTTCACCAGGTTGAAAGCTCATTTTTAGATATGCCTGGTGCTACTTCTTACATGCCCTCCTGTACTATTCACTGAACCAGGCTTGGTCTGTTGGATTAATGGTAATGGTAGGGTGGGGGATATTCCAGGCCATGAGGTTGCAGATTGTGGTCGAATAAAATTCAGCTGCTGTTTATGGCCCACAGCATCTCATGGATGCCCAGTTTTGAGTTGCTGGATCTGTTTGAAATCTCTCCCTTTTAGCACAGTGGTAGTGGCACACAACACAATGGAGGGTATCCCTCAATATGAAGAAGGGCCTTGGTCTCCACAAGGACTGTGCAGTGGTGAATCCTACCAATACTGTCATGGACAGGTGCATCTGCAACAGGTGGTGGACAGGTGGATTGGTGAGGATGAGGTCAAGTTGGTTTTTGTCTCATTGGTTCCTTCAACACCTGCCGCAGACACAGTATAGCTTCTATGTTCTTTAAGACTCAGCCAGCTCGGTCAGTACTGGTACAGCATTGAAGTGCCCCCCACCAAGAGTACATTCTGGTTGTCACTGCCCTCAGTGCTTCTTCCAAGTGCTGATTCATCAGCCTAAGGGGGAAGAGGGGGTGGTGGGCGTGGTGATCAACAGAAGGCTACCTTCCCAATGTTTGACCTGACGCCATGAGACTTTATGGGGGCAGAAGTCAACACTGAGGAATCTCAAGTCTGCTCCCTCCTGGCTGCATACCACTGTGCCACCAGCTCTGTTGGGTCATCCTGCCAATGGGACAGGATGTACCCAGGCATGGTGATAGTGGTGTCAGGGTTATAGTCACGGAAACATACCTTACAGACAATGACTATGTCAGGCTGTGCTTGATTAGTCCATGAGACAGCTCTTTTAATTTTGGTACAGGCCCCCAGATGTTAGTAATGGAGGACCTTTGAAGGGTCAACAGGGCTGAGTTTGCCATTCTCATTTCCGGTGCCTTGGTCAATGCCGGGTGGCATTTCTTTATCAACTTTTCAGTAGCGATTTGATACAACTGAGTAGCTTGCTACGCCATTTTAGAGGGCATTTAAGAGTCTCACATGGCTCTAGGTCTGAAGTCACATGTAGGCCAGAACAGGTAATGACAGCAGATTTCCTTGCTTAAAAGACATTCGTGAGCCAGATTGTTTTTTTACGACAAGCAATCATGGTTTCATGGTCACCATTGCTGAGACTAGCTTTTAATTCTAGACGTTTAATAATTCAATTTAAATTCCACCAGTTGCCAGAATGGCATTTGAACCAGTGTCCCCAGAGCATTAGCGTGGGTCTTTGGATTGCTAGTCCAGTGACATTACCACTAAAATAAATAGATGCGTTTTTGCAGAGTTGGATTTAAACCCAACTTTAGAAGGAGAACAGGTTAGAATGTTAACTCATTGCTTTATCTGCTTTCATTCACCTTCACCACCTACCATTACCCAACCCCCCCAAAAGTAACACAGCTTTATAAATTACTAATTTTCCACATTGTCAAGTAGATGCCAATGTTGTAGCTGTACTGGAACAGTTTCGCTAGAGACGCAGCTAGTTCTGAAGCACAAGTATGTAAATGCGGCCAAGACAGGTTTAGAGATACAACAGCGATTATTTCACTCCACAACACTTCCACTTCTTGAAGGCACAGATACATGCTGGTTTACAATCCTATGTGTACCAGTCCTTCAATCAAATAGTTTGCCCAACTGAGCAGGAATAGGTTACTCAACTGCATGAGGCAGAATAAGCAAATTAATCCTGTTCGTGCTATATTTCTCATGCACATTTTGCGACAACATCATCTGAAAACAAGAGCTCAAAAACACTGCCTCCATCTGGAAAATTTTTACCAGTACTCTAATAGACATAAACCAGATCAGCAGAGTGTGAATTGAACTTCCTCATCTGTATAGCACAGTATTACACAGTAATGCGCCTATTTACTGACATGAGAAGGTCCTTTTTATAAAAAAAAAGGACATGCTACAAGAGTCTACACATGCAAAAAGCTTCTGAACCAGAATCTGGGTTTGAGAAATATTTAAACATTGACAATCTTTAAAATATTACCAGCTGCAAATGCGACTGCAATCACATGTAAATTACTGGAAATGGATGCAGTTTGTTCCATCTCTGCATGCTATTATTTTACTTTCACTGTTTGTACCTCAGCACAGTCTCATTTCAATCACATGCACAACTTTCTCTTCTATTACCAATGCATAAAGCATTAAAAAAAATCCAATAACAGAATCTAAATTCATAATATGCACTTTGAAGATAAAATGTCTGAAATCCCCAATGTTGGTATAGAAGGTGGAATTAAATGAAAGGAACAGAGGGCCACATATAGCGTGGTTGAGGACACTTTTACCACTTACCTTAACCAAAATGAACTAGTGAAGTTTAAAGGAATGATTAAAAAATATTCAACTGTCATATTTGAAATGTGTGAAAACTTGATTGTCAAATATTTAGACAAGAGTACAAGATGTTGGCATAACACCTCAATTCTTACATGCAAAGTGTTGAAAAAATGTAAAATGATACTTCATTGGAAACAGGCACCAATCTCATTAAATAGTTGTAACGTATGAGAAACAAAAAATGTCTGGCAGCATCTGTGGAGAGAGAAACAGAGTTTACATTTCTGATGGATCAACCTGAAATGTGTAATTCTGTTTCTCTTTCCACATATGCTTCCAGGCCTGCAAACTGTTTCCAGCATTTTCTGTTTTTATTTCAGATTTCCAGCATGCTCATTATTTTGCTTTTGTGTTAATGTATTTGTGTTGATTTTTTTAATCAGTAAATTTTCTACATTCAACGACTACACTGTACATGAAACTTAAATTATAATTGCAGTTATTCCAAGGAAAGCTGATTTTCATAAACTTTTCTTCATTTTAAGTTAGTCTGTACTACATTGAACCATAAGCCAACAGCTTCATTACAGAAGAGGCATTCTGAGAAATGTTGATGCATCTGGGAGAATCCTGTTAGGAAAGCTAGATGGTTAGATTCTCACATTATAAACTGACAAATTACAAAATATATTACAAATTGCTGGCCTTAAAATTCTTTTCAAGATACATGATTGCGTGGAAACGTTTGTAGATTTACACTTTTAGCTCTTTCTATATTTCAAATAAGTGGGTATTGGTGGTTTAGGCGTAGAATTCTTGCCTGCAAATCAGGACACCAAGATTTATTCCAGGCCACTGCAAGGCCCTGTGGGCTGAACAACATCCTTCTGTGCTTTCTGATGCTATGATATTTTTGATGCTTCATGTGTCTTTTTAAGGGCAAACTGGCAAGGCTACTTCCTTTCAATAAAAAAGTGTAGAAGAAAAAGGTGTCACAAACACAGTAATAAAATAAATGAGAATGTCAGCGTTGGCACTCCAAATAGAAAGTCCTGACACTAACTCATCCAATTTCTACTACAGAATTTAAGATGTGTCACACAAGCACAATGTACTGGGGTGTCGATTATTTTATGTCAGAATGGTGTGTGACTTGGAGGGAAACATGCAGGTGGTGTTCCAATGTGTTAGCTGTCCTTGTCCTTCTAGGTGGTAGAAGTCGTGGGTTTGGGAAGGTGCTGTCGAAGGAGGTTTGGCAACTTGCTTCAATTAACCTTGATTATGGTACATACTCTTGCCATTGTGCACAGGTGGTGGAGGAAGTGCATGTTTAAGGTGCTAGATGGGGTGCCGATCAAGCCAGTTGCTTTGTCCTGGATGGAATTGAGCTTCTTGAGTGTTGTTGCAGCCACAGCCTCTGATCCATTCTTGCAGCCTCAGTATTTATATGGCTGGCCCAGTTAAGTTTCTGGTCAATGGTGACCCCATGTACTGATGGTAGGAAATTCAGTGATGGTAATGTTGTTGGATGTCAAGGGTAGATGGTCAAAATCTTTTTTGTTGGAGATGATTATTACTTAGCACTTGTGTGGCGTGAATGTTACTCGGTAATTATCAACCCAAGCCTGAATGTTGTCCAGGTCTGCTGAATATGGACATGGACAACTTTAGTATCTAAGGAATCGCAAATGGCACTGAACACTGCAATCATCAGTGAACATTCCCATGTCAAATCTTATGATGGAGGGAAGTTCAGTGGTAAAGCAGCTGAAGCTGGTTGTGTCTCGGACACTGCCCTGGCGAGTTTCTCAGCAATGTCCTGGGGCTGAGATGATTGGCCTACCACAACCATCTTCCTTTCTGCTAGGTATTACTTCAACAACTGGAGAGACTTCCCCAATGCCCACTGACTTCCATTTTGCTAGAGTTCTTTGATGCCATATTCGGTCAAATGTTACCTTGATGTCGAGGGCACTCAACATCAACTCACTTCGAGTTCAGCTCTTTTTTACCCATGTTGGACCATGGCTGTAATGAGATCTCGAGTCAAGTGGTCCTGTCAGAACCCAAACTGAGCATTGGTAGGCAGGTTATCGCTGTCTAAGTGTCGCTTGATAGCTCTGTTAATGGTACCTTCCATCATCTTGCCAATGATTGAAAGTAGACTGGTGGGTCAGAGTGGATTTGTCATGATTTTTGTGGACAAGGCATACCTGCACTACAGCTTGACTAGGGGTGCAATGAGTTCTGGAGCATGTCATCTGTACTACTGCCAGGTTGCTGCCAGGGTCCATAGCCTTTGCTGTATCTAATGCTTTCAGCTATTTCTTGATATTACGTGGTGTGAATTGAATTGGCTGAAGGCTGGAATCTATGATGCTGGGGACCTCAGAAGGAGGCCGAGATGGATCATCCACTCAGCACTTCTGGCTGAAGATGGTTGCACAAAGCTTTGTCTTTTGCAATAACACGCTGGGTGGGGATATTTGTGGAGCCTCCTCTTCCTCCGATATGTTTTTAATTGTTCACCATCATTAATGACTGGGTGTGGCAGGGCTGCAAAGCTTTGATCTGATCTTTTGGTTGCGGGATTGCTCAGCTCTGTCTGTTGCATGATAACTCCACTGTTTGGCATGCAAATAGTCCTGTGTTGTAGCTTCACCGGATTGACACACCATTTTTAGATATGCTTGGTGCTGCTTCTAGCATGCCCTCCTCACCGAGCCAGCGATGAACCCCTGGCTTGATAGTAATAGCTGAGCGAGGGATATGCAAGGCTATGAGGTTACAGTTTGTGCTTGAATAAAATCTTCTGCTGCTGCCAGCCTACAGTACCATATGGATGCCTAGTTTTGAGCTGCTAGATCTGTTCTGAATTTTTACTATTTAACATGGTAGTAGTGCCCCACAACAAAATTGAAGATATCCTCAGTATGTAGAGGGGATTGTGCAGTGATCACTCCTCCCTATACTGTCTTGGACAGATGCATCTACAACCAAGGCCAGAGAGAGAACTTATGGCCCTGGTGCTTCTCCTGTTTCAAGGCCCATCATCCCCCACCCCCTTTAACCCTCAACAACTTCCATTGAGTGCCTTTGCAATGCATTTTGTGTCCTATAGAATAAGAAAATGCAGCACAGGAGAACATTCAACCCACCAAGTCTGCACCAGTTCTTTTGAAGAGAGATCCAGTCAGTCCGACCGCACCTCTGCCACCCCTCCACCCACCCTTTCCATATAATTTTTTTCTCCAAGTATTTATCCAATTTACTTTTGAATACTGATGTGAATCTGTACCAACCACATTGTAAGAGAATAATCCTAACCATACTTCGTTTGAAAGTGTTTCCTTGTGTCACCACAAGATTTTGTTTAATTCATTCACGGGATGTGGGTGGCGAGGCCAGCATTTATTGCCCGTCCCTAATTTGCCTTTGAGGAGGTGGTGGTGAGCTACCTTCTTGAACCGCTGCAGTCCAATTGACCAAGGACAGAGTTCCAGGATTTTGACCTAGGGACAGTGAAGGAACGGCGATATATGACCAAATCAGGATGGTGTGTGGTTTGGAGGGGAACTTCCAGGCAGTGGTGTTCCCATGCATCTGCTGAAGTTAAGCCTGGGCGAAATGATTATTGATCCTTCAGCCATTGGAAACAGTTTCTATTTATCCTATCTAAAGTCTTTATAATTTTATATTCCTCTAACAAATCCCCTCAAGCTTCTTGGCTGTAAAGAGAACAATCCCAGACTCTCTGTAATCCCTCATCCATGGAATCAATCTACTAAATTCCCTCTGAACCCTCTACAAAACCTGCACATCCTATGGGTGCCCTGAATTGGGGACCACTATCACAGTAGGATTGTTTTATAGAGGTTCAGCAAGACTTTGAGTTTTGTAGTCTATGCCTCTATTTATAAAGCCCATTGAAAGCACAGGCACACAACTTGGTCATTCATATTATGCAAACAGCTCCACTTCTTTGAACCTGACCCTATGCAATTTCCAGTCAGCAACATCCAAAAGACTCGAAAATCACAAGCACTGTAAACAACAATCCCATCTACATACGAACAAACGAATTACAAGGTAGGGTAGGCCACTTGGCCCCTCATGGCTGATCCGATTGTAACCTCAACTTCAAATTCCTGCCTACCCCTAATAACCTTTCACCCCCTTGCTTATCAAGAATCTATCTACCTCTGCCATAAAAATGTTCAAAGACTCCGCTTCCACCTCCTTTTCAGGAAGAGAATTCCAAAGACTCACGGCCCTCTGAGAATAAAATTCTCATTTCTTTCTAAATTGGTGACCCCTTATTTTTAAACAGTGGCCCCCTAGGCCAGAATTTTGACCTTGATGGGCAGGCGGGCAGCCGGACTCCACCGCCGAAACAGGGCTGGCCGCCATTTTACGTGGGCGGGCCAATTAAGGCCCAGCCAGCGGCCTGCGCAACAGGAAGCGTTATGCACTTCCTGTGCGGGGTGTGGAAGGATTCCCCATCTGTCAAAGTGCGCTCTTTCGCGTGTTCCCTGAGACTAAGTGCTGTCTCAGGGAGAGTGCTGAATGTTTAAAAAACTTTAAGAATAGAGAAAGAAAAACATTATTAACATGTCCCCCGCATGTGACACTGTCACACGAGATGGGACATGTTAATAAATATGAGTGAAACCTTAATAAACTTTTAAAACTGAGATGAAACCTCATCCTGCCAGTGGATGAGGTTTTATCTTTTTTCAGAAGCCCGCTGGGGCTCCTGGCCTTAAGATTGGATGGGCAGGTCCTTCAATGAGTTTAATGATCCTGTCAATGGCCTCAATTGGCCATTGACAGGTTGGCAGGTGAACAGCTGATTTCGCTGTCTACCCGCCTTCCTAAAAATTTAAATGGACCGGGATGATGTCGGGGGTTCCTCCCAATGTCATCCCACATCATTTTCCCGTCAGCAAGCGGGCCCTGCCCCCAAATCGCCAAACAGAAAATTCTGGCCCAACTATTAGATTCTCCCACAAGAGGATTCATCCTCTCCACATCAACCTTGGCAAGACCCCCTCAAGACCTTAAAGGTTTCAACCAAGTAATCTCTTACATTTCTAACTCCAGTGGATACAAGCCTAGCCTGTCCAACCATTCCTCATAAGACAATCCACCTAATCCAGGTATTAGTTTAGTAAACATTCTCTGAAATGCTTCCAATGCATATACACCCTTCCTTAAATAAGGAGACAAATACTGTACACAGTACTCTAGATGTGGTCTCACCAATGCCCTGTATAACTGAAGCATTGCCTCCCAACTAATGTATTCAATTTCCCTCAAAATAAATGATAACATTCTATTAGTTTTCCTAATTACTTGCTGTACCTGCATCTAGCCTTTTGCGATTCATGCACTAGGACCTCGAAATCCCTCTGCATCTCAGAGCTCTGAAATCTCTCACTATTTAGATAATGTGCTTCTCTTTTATTTTTCCTGCCAAAATGGACAATTTCACAGTTTCCCACATTATACTCTATTTGCCAGGTCTATGCCCATTCACTTAACCTATCTATATACCTTTTTAGCCTCCTTATGTCCTCCTTCATCTTACAATCCTACCTATTTTTGTGCCATCAACAAATTAGCGACCATATCTTTGGTCCCTTCATCTAAGTCATTTATATGAATTGGAAAAAGTTGATGCCCCAGCACTGATCCCTGTGGCACACCATTCAATATATCTTGCCAACCAGAAAAAGATCCATTCATGCCTACCCTTTGTTTCCTGTTAGCTAACCAGTCTTCTATCCATGTCAATATGTTAACCCTACACCACAAGCTTTTATTTTCCACAATAACATCCTTCTGAAAATCTAAATACAGTACATCTGCCGGTTCCCGTTTATCCACAGTATATGTTACTTCTTCAGAGAACTCCAATAAATTAGTTAAACATGGAATTCCCCTTCCCAAAACCATGTTGACTCTGTATGATTACCCTGAATTTTTCCAAGTGCCCTGTTATAACATCTTTAATAATAGCTTCTAACATTTTCCTTATGACAGATGTTAAGCTAACTGGCCTGTAGTTTCCCACTTTGTCTCCCTTCTTAATTAAAAGAATTACATTCACTATTTTCTAATCCAATGGAACGTTCCCCAAATGTGGGACATTGTGGACAATTAAAACCAACGCATCAACTATCTCACTAGCCACTTCTTTCAAGACTCTTGGATGGAAGTCCATCAGGAGCCGGGACTCATCAGACCGTAGCTCCAACAATTTTGTCAGTACCACTTCCTTGGCAATTATTATTTTCTTGAATTCCTCCCTCCCGGCAGTTTCTAGGTTATTACTTGTATTCTCTATAGTGAAGACCGATGCAAAATACCTGTTCAATTCACCTGCCGTCTCCTTATTTTTCATGATTAATTCCCCAGACTCACTTTCTATAGGGCCATTGCTCACTCTGATAGCTTTTTTTTATTTATAGGAACTCTTACCATCTGTCTTTATGTATCTAGCTAGTTTTCTCTCGCACTCTAACTTTTCCTTCCTCATCAATCTTTTGGTCATTCTTTGCTGCTTTTTATATTCTGTCCAATCTTCTCACCTGCCACCTATCTCTGTGCAATTATATGCTTTTTCTTTTATTTTGATGCCATCTTTAGTTTTTCTTTAAGTCAACCATTGATGGTGGGTCCTCCCCTTGGAATTTTTCTCTCTCGTTGGAATGTATCTATTCTGTGTATTCTGAAATATTCTCTTAAATGTCCACCACTGCATTTCTATTGATCTATCCTTTAACCTAATTTGCCAGTTCACTTTAGCCAAGCTGTGCTTTCATGCCCTCATAATTGTTCTTATTTAAGCTTAAAACACTAGCCTTGGACCCATTCTTCTCTCCCTCAAACTGAATGCAAAATTAAATCTTATTTTGATTGCTGCTACCTAAGGGGTGCCTTCGCTATGAGGTCATTAATTAATCCTCTCATTGCATGATACGAGGTTTTGTTTAGTCTGCTCACTGGTTTCTTAGAACTATCCCAAAAATAGCTATGAATTCCTCATCTAGGCTACCTTTGCCCATCTGATTTTCCCAGTCTATATGCAGATTAAAATTCTCCATGATTATCGCCGTACCTTTCTGACAAGCTCCCACTATTTCTTCCTTTACACCCTGTCCTACTGTATGGTTACTGTTAGGGGTCTGTACACCACTCCCACCGTGACTTCTTGCCTTTATCATTTCTCATCTCTACCCAAACTGTTTCTACATCCTAACTTTCTGAACTTAGGTCATCCCACTCTAATTTGCTAATTTGATCATTAGTTAATGGAGCCACCCCTCCACCTCTTCCCAACTTCCTGTCTTTCCCAAATGTCACACACATTTCAATATCCAGATCCTAATCTATGTCGTCCTGCAGTTATGTAATGGTTATCAGATCATATTTATTTATATCTATTTGCGCTGAGTACAAATGAGAATATTCTGAACTAACAGTGAAATATTTGATTGGCACATGACTTCTGGTTTCACTTTCAAGTTCAAAAATGGCGAAACCTTCCTGTAAATTAGCACCAACCAATTCACCTGCAATAAAATGCTATTTCTAACCACTCACATGGGCTTTGTTAACAAAACAATTACACTTTGCATGAGTGATAAATACTTTCTCATTTTAAATTGAAACTAACCACACTTACAAATGCCCAGCATGGAGCACATAATAGGAAAACAAAGTACTGCAGATGCTAGAAATCTGAAATATAATTAGAAAATTCTGGAAATACTCATCAGGTCATGCAACATCTATGGAGAGAGAAACACAGTCAATGCTTCAGGTCCACGATCTGCACTAGATCTGACGAAGTGTCACTGACCTATTTCTTTCTGCACAGATGCTGCCAGACTTGCTAAGCATTTCCAACACTTGCTGTTCCTATTGGAGCAAAAATAAGCCCTTTTGCCAGGCCTCCAAGAAGCAAACAGACTTCTTGTGAGCCTCTCATTCTCCTTCATCACGAAACACAGCAGCAGCTGCCTGAGATCTGGTTTGGCACAATGTTAAACATGAATTTCAAAACAAAGCTAAGTTATGAAGAAAACATAAGCAACTTGCTCAGCAAAAAGAAATGCCAAAGCAATGAATTCATAATTTTAAAAAGAGTAATTAATAAAAATGACCATTAAAAAGTGCCAAGCAGCAGAGCTAACTAACAAAACCCTTTTGATAAGGAGCAGAGCTAGAGCAAGAGGAGTTGGGTTTAACCTTATGATCACTCCAGGTGGCACAGACTCCAAGCTGGCCTCGGCAGAATTCATATAAAAGTGATCAGAAGCGGGTTGCTTTTCAGTCTGGGTTTTCCTCATCTCTCGGACTTAAGAAAATAATTGTGAGCTGGAACTATTTCCGGGTCCTGACTCCACTCAAGACACAGATCACTTGAAAACTATTCTACCTGCGCTGCAACATTGAACAAGCAGCTTTGAGAAGAATGTAACTAATCTTTCTACGCTCTCTTTTTTCTGTTTCCCACTTTCTCCAGTACTTTAATACTACTTATTGACGTTAACTTTCAGAATTATACAGCCTTATATTATTATACAATATAATGAGAAAACTTCCAAATTAAGAACTAAGCTACATCTTTGTAAATAACTATTAAATGAAGAAACAATTCTTTCCTTTCAATTTCTTTAAATCTTTGGAGCCTAATTAATCTGCACTTCTTTTGAAAATTCAAACTGATTTTTCTTCCTTTCAGCAGTTTCACACAAATTAATTATTTTCCAATGGTGTGTGCAGTGGTTGGTATTCGTCATCTACCTGGCCCTGCACCATGCAAAGTGAGGTGGATGCTGTACATTTTTCATGTACCCACTGCATCCGCATCATCGTAGCTTTGGCCCAAGGCAGCTCCAGCACTGCATCCGCTTTGACTGAGTTGCTTGTGGGCTCTGTACTCAACATGGCAGCTGGCCAATACCCAAGACGGTGGTGGGGGGGGGGGAGTGTTTGCACTGGCATTGGTGCACCTGTAGGATGCCATGTCCAGGAACTCCATTGAATTGGGGACAATGGCCAGCTTTCAGAGTCGGAACGTGCATTCAGTGCAGACTGAGGATATGAACACCTGCCACCTACGCAGAATGGCATTGCTGACAGTAAAGCAAAAGTCGCAATTTGAGCCAGGGGTCCCAGGGCCCAGAGGGCACAGGCCCCAGTGTTTTTCATCTTGTGCATCCCCGTCTTCCAAGCCTTGTCTGCAACAGGTATATGGAGTGAGCGATGTCATGTAGATTTTTCCCCAACTGAGTTCTGAAGCAGTTGTATTCGACTCGAAATGTCAATTCTGTTTCTCTCCCCACAGATGCTGCCAGACCTGCTGGGTATTTCCTGCACTTTGTTTTTATTTCAGATTTTCACCATCTGCAGTATTTTGCTTTTATTTTAGGTTTTTCTCTCTAGTTGATTGCCTCACCACTTGCTACAGGCACAGTCTGGCTCAAATGTCCCTCAGGATTCGACCAGCTCAGTCAGTAGTGATGCTACCGAGACACTCTTAATGATAGGCATTAAAGTTCTCCAACCAAAGTATATTCTGTTCCCCTGCTACCCTCAAAACTTCTTCCAAGTGATGTTCAACATGGAGGCATCTTGATTCATTAACTGAGGTAATCAGCAGGAGGTTTCTTTGCTCATGCTTGACCTGACGCCATGAGACTTCATTGGCTCCAGAGTCAACGTTGAGGATTCCCAAGGCATCTCCATCCCTATTACTGTGCTGCCATCTCTGGTGGGTTTATCCTGTTAGTGGGGCAGGATACACCCAGAGATGGTGATGGAAGTGCCTGGGACATTGGCTGTATGGTATGATTCAATGAGTATGACTATGTCTGGCTGCTGCTCAGCTAATCTGTGGAACAGCTCTCCCAATTTTGGTACAAGCCCCCAGATGTTAGTAAGGAGGACTTTGCAGGGCTGATTGGGCGGGGTGTGCCATTATTGTTTCCGGTGCCTGGGTCGATGCTAGGTAGTCTGTCTGGTTTTATTTATTTTTGACTTTTCTGTCGTGGTTTGATACAACTGAGCCTCCTCACTACTCTTCCTGATAGAGATCAAGCTGAATCAATTGATAAAAGTTTCAAACATTGCAAGGAGTTCCATTGATCTTGCTGGTGCTTGGAGTTTCACAGAATTCTCTCTTGCTGGATTCTTTAATTGCTCCTATTTATAAACTTTTTGTAATTCTTACATCCATTCAAAATTATTTTAAACAGCAGTTATGCCTGTTGGTGACTGGAAACAACAGAAATGTTTAAGTCTTGGTGAAAATTAAGTTTCCAGATAATTATAAAAGTAGTTGATCTATGCTACCTGAACTAAATCTTGGCTAACTAGCTAAGCACACATAATAGAAAAGACAATAAAACCAAAGCCAGCATACAGTGTAGATTCACCAAAATAAATCCTTAAAATATTAGGATTATTGCCACTGGAGCTTAGGTCAAGAAGAGATTGAGCTGAGCTTTCTAAAATTATGAAGAGTTTTCAAATACTTTCCCTATTCACCCTATCTCCTCTCATTGGGGATGACAGTTAGTGAGATTAGAAGAAATTTCTTTATGCAGAGTGCTACATTTTTTGGTACAAGGAATAGCTGCGCCAAAGAATATTGCAGCTTTTAAGGGAAAAATGGATAAACTTTTTTTTATTCATTCATGGGATGTGGGCATTGCTGGCTAGGCCAGCATTTTTTGACCATCACTAATTGCCCTTGAGAAGGTGGTTGTAAGCTGCCTTCTTAAACTGCTGAACTCCATGTGGGACAGGACATTCCCAGAGATGGCGATGGAAGTGCTGGGACATGGGCTGTAAGCATTTGAAGCAATGGAAAATACAGGGCTACAGGAAGAGATCAGAGCACTGGGATTTGTTTTGTATTGCTTTGTCGGAGTCAGCATAGACACAATGAGCCAAATGGCTGAACTTCAACACTTCCAAGTCAAAATGTGAAACTGGTGAATTCTTAAACCAAAATGGGAGTTACAAATTACCAGAAAATGTGAGAATGGTTTTGTAGTTAGTATATTTCACTCTAAGTATGGCACTGGCTGCACTAAATATAGTTCCATATTATTGAACTGTGAATGTACATTATTAGGTGTTATATAGATATATATTCTCCAGAATTAAAGTTAACAATTCATATTTCTTTGACTTGATGGTATTCAAAACCTAAAATTAGATGTTAAATTTTTGAGCTGCAAAAGGTTACATATAGTTGATGGACTTCATATTTTGTTCATCTTACCCATTGGTCCACTGGGATGTAAATTACCATTTGTGTGTAAGAAGGAATGAATTCAGTTCCCAAAAGAAAGGAATATCAAGACTTGAGCATATATTCCAGTCTGGTGATCCAGTGCAATACTCAAGAGCATACTGTACTGTTGGAGGTGCTATCCTTTGGACTGGACCTTTTTGTTCCAGTGGATTATGTAGGCATTCAAGATTCTCCAGCACGATTTAAAGAGAAGAAAATTCTATATTTAGATTAAAAGGCAGATTTAACTATCACTAAAACTCATAAAAATTGGCCATTCACTCCACTGCTGTTTGTGGGATGTTGTGCAGAGAGCAGCTGCTACATTTGTCTACATACTAAGTCAATGCACTTCAAAATTAGGTGTGTGAGTGAGCATGTGTGTGTGTGTGTGTGTGTGTGTGTAGGGGGGGGCGGCATATCAAGGTGTTTCTGCAGGGCATTATATTTCATATAATACAACAATATAAATGTAGCATGATATTTCACAGCATCCCAAAAAATGCTTGTAACCTTGTAGTTATTTGTAATATTCAGACCATAATAGTAGGCATCTGTCCATCTTGGGAGATGGACTGCGCCCAGGGTATACGTCACTTCTGGATTGAACATCGTATGTTGTGGCTGTACAGGCAATTCGAGAGTGGCAATCCCTTCCACAGCTAGCGCAGATGGATAACATTGACCTGAGATCGACTGATATTTTTTCCTTCCATCCAGTTCTCTGTTTCACCATCTGGTCTTTTCTTTAGTCCTCTATTTTTTCTACACCCTGACTACTCATCTCCAAGCATTCCAGTCAGCAGCAAGGACTTCCCATGCATCAACTCAGATCCCGCTCTACTTGAGGTCTCACCCACAGACATCTTGAATCGCAGACGTGGCCTACCTGTTGTCTCATGCTAATATCAAGCTCGTCATAGAGCACATCTTTGGGAATGCGTCATCACACATTTGGTGCATATGACCCAGTCAACAGAGTCGCCGCTGAGTTAGGAGGGCAAACATGCTGAAGATTCCTGCACCCTGACCTGCCGGGAAATGCCCAATATTAGTCTGAGGCAGCAGAGGTGGATGCTGTTCAGCCGCTTCTATTGGCTTGCATAAGTTTTGCATGCCTCACTATTGCAAAGCAGAGCATTGAGGACACAAGCCTGGTACAGACGGAGCTTTGTACTTTCGGTTAGTTTGCTCTTGGCCCACATCCACCTTCCCAATTTTCACATGACAGCTGCGACCTTAGAAATCCTGGTGCTGATTTCTGCATCAAGGGACAGATGGTTGATGTTTGTTGATCCAAAGTATGTGAAGTCATCGACGACCTCCAGAATGAAGTTGTCGATGTTGATGGAAGGTGGAGTCTCTACATCATGGCCCATAAATTTGGTCTTCCTGACACTGATTGTAAATCCAAATTGCAGGCCTGGAAGAAGCATTCTACAGGCTGCTGCAAGTGAACTTCACTATGGAATGTCAGGATGGCATCATCAACAAACAACAATTCACGGACTATGGCATGCAGTCTTGCCATAGTACTTACTGAATCCAACTAAATCAACACCTTCTTGGTTTACAGAACTTGGTATTACATTATAGCCCAAATCCTCTGGTCTCCAGATTGTCAGAAGTTGCGCATCAGAAACCTGTGGAAGTCCTAACATGCGGACTTACGTGGGAATTGCCTGGGGAGCTTAAACTTCCGATAAGCAATTCCCCCACTGCCCAGACCCTGGGCAAATGTCTCCGACTCTAACTCAGAGTTGGAGACTTGAGACAGATCCGCTGGGCTTACTTGGATAGTCACCCAGGAATTGTTGGGCAGAATAAAACCTGGACTGACACCTGGCCAACTCTAAAACTGACCCCTCCAATCATCCTCCCAACCACTGAACTACCTCCCTCAACAGCTCTCCGACTACCTGACTACCCCTGATCCAACCAAACTGCCATACCCCTCCAAACCAAACCGACTACCCTCTCTCCCCAGACAGGATCCAACCACTCTCCCACCAATGGACTGGATTCAACTACCCATCACCAACCATTCCCCTGTCCCCATTGGACCAGATGCGACTAACACCCCCAGCCCAACTACACCCCAAAACCAGACCCAGCTGCTCAACAACCATCACCCCCACCACCTCCCCAACCCAACCAGACTAAACCTCAAACTGGAACCAATTACCACCCCCCCTCCCCACAACCAGACCCAACTATCCATTCACCCACCTACCCATCCTTCCAACCTTACCCATTCATCCATTCACCCATTCTTCCACTCACACTCAAAGACTGGACCTTTAAACTTATCGGAACACAGCAACTAGTGCTGTAAAAATGGGATGTTTCCTCTCTTTCCCCAACTCTATTCCACTCGGATGGATTTGTCCAGAAAACACTGCGCTGCGCATTTCTTTGATAGCCAGAGTTGGAAGATCCCAGAAGAAATGTGCAGCGTCAGTTCAGGAGAATCTTTGCATACAGCATTGCCACTGACCGGAAGATGTGTCTTCAAATCCCAGCATGACAAGTTGTGAAACGGAATTCAGTATATACCTGGTAATGTGTGGACTGGCACCAGTTGTAAACTGGGCAAACTGGGCACTTTGCCAGTGTTACCAACATCCAGCCATTAATTTTTTTTGGAAGTTCTGTCTGAAGTTTGGAGTGCGACTGCACAGTCAACTCTCTGTCTATGCACACATGGTAATAGCTTGGACGACAAGGAACACTCAGCACATGCAGTTCACTTCAGATAGCTGCATAAGGTTTGATATTGCTGCCACTACCAACCAACCATTTCATAAATGGCGTGTTGCACAGCCTGAAGGACCTGCCAGGGGACAGTTTCAATCTCAGTATAACAGCATGTTACTACTACTAAGCTATAGATAGGCTTTCAGTCGTCTATGATGAAAACAAAAAAAAACTACTGGAATCACTCAGGCTGACAGCACCTGTAGAGAGAGAAACAAATTTAACATTTCAGATCGATGACCCTCCACCAGAGCTGAGAGTACTTGGGAGAGTTGGGAGAATTTTGAGGGGGTGGTGAAGGATCAGAGGGTGCCGGGCAGGTAATGGAGGAACAAATAAAAGGGGAGATCTGCAGTAGGGTAGAAGGCAGTATAGGTTAAGTGACAAAAGTGATGAAGTGCAATCAAAAAGAGATGGTAATGGGAAAAATAAATAAAAAGCAACCATCTAAATAAGGGCAACGGTTATGATCTGAAAATGTTGAATGCAGCGTAGAGTCAAAAAGACTATAAATTGCCTAGACGAAAGGTAACATCCTGGTCCTCGAGCTTATGTTCAGCTTCACTGGAACAATATAGGAGGCCGAGGACAAAAAGGTAAGAGTATGAGTGGAGCAGAGGACTGAAATGACAGGCAACTGGAAACTCAGAGTCACAGTCGCAAACTGAACGGAGGCTCACCCAATCTGCATTTGGTCTCCCTAGTGCAAAGAAGGTCCCACCATGAGTAGAGAAACCAGGAATACACTGAAAGAAGTAGAAGTAAATCATTGTTTCGCATGGAAGGAGTGTTTAGGCCTTGAGCGGTGAGAAGGGAGGAAGCAAGAGGGTATCTGTTGCAACTCCTGCACTTAAGAGACATGAAATAGGAGCTGGAGTAGGTCATTTGCCCTTTGAGCCAGCTCTACCATTTAACAACATCATAGAAACATAGAAATTAGGAGCAGGAGTAGGCCATTCGGCCCTTCAAGCCTGCTCCGCCATTCATTATGATCATGGCCGATCATCCAACTCAATAGCCTGCTCCTGCTTTCTCCTCATACCCTTTGATCCTTTTCACCCTAAAAGCTATATCTAACTCCTTCTTGAAAACATACAATGTTTTGATCACAGCTGCTTTGATCACAGTAATGAATTCCACAGTCTCACCACTCTCTGGGTGAAGACATTTCTCCTCAACTCAGTCCTAAATGGTCTACCCCATATCCTCAGACTGTGACCCCTGGTTCTGGACTCCCCCACCATCAGGAACATCCTTCCTGCATCCACCCTGTCTTGTCCTGTTAGAATTTTATAGGTTTCTATGAGAACCCCCTTCATTCTTCTGAACTCCAGCAAATATAATCGACTCAATCTCTCCTCATATGTCAGTCCCGCCATCCCAGGAATCAGTCTGGTAAATCTTCGCTGTACTCCCTCTATAGCAAGTACATTCTTCCTCAGATAAGGAGACCAAAACTGCACACAATACTCCAGATGTGGTCTCACCAAGGCCCTGTACAATTGCAGCTAGACATCCCTGTTCCTGTACTCGAATCCTCTGGCTATGAAGGCCAACATACCATTTGCCTTCTTTACCACCTGCTGCACCTGCATACTTACCTTCAGCAACTGCTGTACAAGGACACCCAGGTCTCGTTGCACATTCCCCTCTCTCAATTTATAGCCATTCAGATAATAATCTGCCTTCCTGTTTTTGCTACCAAAGTGGATAACCTCACATGTATCCACATTATACTGCATCTGCCATGCATTTGCCCACTCAGCTTTTCCAAATCACACTGAAGCATCTCTGCATCCTCCTCATAGCTCACCCTCCCACCCAGCTTTGTGTCATCTGCAAATTTGGAGATATTACATTGAGCTCCCTTATCTAAATCATTAATATATATTGTGAATAACTGGGGTCCCAGCACCGATCCTGGTGGTACCTCATTAGTCACTGCCTGCCATTCGGAAAAAAACCCAGTTTATTCCTACTTTTTGTTTCTTGTCTGCCAACCAGTTTTCTATCCGTCTCTTTACACTACCCCCAATCCCATGCGCTTTAATTTTACACGCCAATCTCTTATATGGGACTTTGTCGAAAGCCTTCTGAAAGTCCAAATAAACAACATCCACTGGCTCCCCCTCATCAACTCTACTACTTACATCTTCGAAAAATTCCAGTAGATTTGTCAAGCATGATTTCCCTTTCATAAATCCATGCTGATTCTGTCCGATTCTGCCACTGTTTTCCACGTGCTGAGCTATTAAACCTTTTATGATGGACTCTAGAATTTTCCCCACTACCGATGTCAGACTGACTGGTCTATAATTCTCTGTTTTCTCTCTGCCTCCTTTTTTAAATAGTGGGGTTACATTAACTATCCTCCAATCTGTAGGAACTGTTCCAGAGCCTATAGAATCTCGGAAGATGACTACCAATGCATCCACTATTTCTAGGGCCACCTCCTTAAGTACTCTGGGATGTAGATTATCAGGCTCTGGGGATTTATCGGCCTTCAATCCCATCAATTTCCCCAACACCATTTCCCTACTAATACTGATTTCTTTCAGTTCCTCGCTCTCACTAAACCCTGTGTTCCCCAACATTTCTGGTAGGTTATTTGTGTACTCCTTTGTGAAGACAGAACCAAAGTATGTATTTAGTTGGTCAGCCATTTTTTTGTTCCCCATTATAAATTCCCCTGTTTCTGACTGTAAGGGACCTACATTTGTCTTCACCAACCTTTATCTCTTCACATACAAATAGAAACTTTTACAGTCAGTTTTTATGTTGCCTGCAAGCTTACTCTCATACCCTTGTAAGCCATAGTTTGGCCACCTTTCCTGTTTTATTTTTGTACCAGACAGGAATAAACAATTGCTGCAGTTCACGCATGCGCTTTTTGAATGTTTGCCATTGCCTATCCACCGTCATCCTTTTAAGTAATGTTTCCCAATCCATCAGAGCCGACTCGCGCCTCATACCATCGTAGTTTCCTTTATTAAGATTCAGGACCCTAGTCTCAAAATCAACTACGTCACTCTCTATCTTGCTGAAGAATTCCATCATATTATGGTCGCTCATCCCCAAGGGGCAGCAAGATTGCCAATTATTCCTTTCTCATTACACAATACCCAGTCTAGGATGGCTTGTTCTCTAGTTGGCTCCTCAATGTATTGGTCCAGAAAAACAACCCGTATACACTCCAAGAATTCCTCCTCTACTGTATTGTTACTAATTTGATTTGCCCAATCTATATGCAAATTAAAGTCACCCATAATTACAGATGTTCCTTTATTACATGCATCTCTAATTTCCTGTTTATGAGGTAGATGATCATCTACCTCAACTCCACATTCCGCACTGTCCTCACATCCCAGTAGCATCCACTAGGAAAACAAAGCGCCAATTGGGATATTGGAAAATTTTAATCGGGCAAGAGGAACTTAAAAAGTGACAGATTCATTCTGATGTATTTCTTCAAAAAGTTTTCTTGGTACGTAAAGCACAAAAAATAAGAAAAGGTAATCACAGCAGTGAACAATGGCTCAGGGAGGGGCGGCGTGAGGGATGAAGCAAGGGAGGATCGGGGAAGGTAACAGCGAGCGGTAGTTGGCTAGCAGGGGAAAGGCAAGAGTGGGGCCGGGTGGTCACGAGCAGACTGCAGGGAAGACAACTGTGGGCTGCATAGTAAGTATCACTGTCTTATCCCTTAATACACAAAAATCTATATTCAACAATTGAGCATCCACAGATCTCTAGGGTAGTAAATTCTAAAAGGCTCAGAACACTCAGTGAAGAAACTTCTCATCTCAGTCCTAAATGGCTTTCATGGGAATGGGAAAATTAGGGATAACCAAGGACTGCACCAGGATTTTATGGAGAGAACGATCCCTTTGGAGGGCTGAAAAGGGTAAGGGAGGGAATGATGTGTTTTTTTGGTGACATCCCGCTGGGCATGGCAGATTTGGCAGAGGCTGATCCATTGGATGTGAGGCTGGTGTAGTGGAAGATGAGGACAAGGGGAACGCAATTGTGGGGGGAGGGGGCAGGGTGAGAGCAGAAGTACAGGAAATGGAATGGCTGAGAGCATTGTCAACCATGGTGGGGAGAAATCCTAGGTTGAAGAAAATGGAAGGCATGTCTGAAACTAATATGGTAAGTGGCACCATCATATCAGATGCAGAGAAAGTGAGAAAATGGAATAGAGTCCTTACAAGCAGCAGGATTTGAGAAAGTGTTTTTGCGTTTAGTTTTGTTGGTATGCACTTTAGCCATTTTATTTTTTCAAAGCAATTCATTAGAAAGAAAGACAAAAATCACTTTTTAAACTTTACTACCCACCTCGAGTCTAAAATTAGAATGGTGGTTATTAAGTCTGGTGCAATAATTTTCTCTTTGCACTACTTTAGCAGGTCAGAAGCTCAAATTAAAAATTAAAATTATAGAATGATCAAAACGTGAGTCCATGTTAGATGTCAAGGGATTTTGTTGATGAATGCTTTTTATCTACTTATTCCAATAAAACAGAAAACCCAGACATAACCTAGACAGGATATGACAAGAAAAATGAATCAGCCACTTATTTTTAACATATTCTAGTATGTATGATTTAAAACAATGTGATCTAAATGCAAACAAAAACATAGTTTCTGTAAGGACGCTTCCTGTAAGGACTCTATCCCATTCTCTCAGTTCCTTCACCTCCGTCGCATCTGTTCTGATGATGCCACTTTCAAAAACAGTTCCTCTGACATGTCTTCCTTCTTCCTTAACCAAGGTTTTCCACCCACGGTGGTTGACAGGGCCTTCAACCGTGTCCAGCCCATCTCCCGCGCAGCCGCCCTCACACCTTCCTCTCCCTCCCAGAACCATTATAGTCCCTCTTGTCCTCACTTATCACCCCACCAGCCTCCACATTTAAAGGATCATCCTGTGCCATTTCCGCCAACTCCAGCATGATGCCACCACCAAACACATATTCCCTTCACCCCCCTGGCGGCATTTCGCAGGGACCGTTCCCTCCAGGACACCCTGCTCCACTCCTCCTCAACCCCCTCCCACGGCACCTTCCCATGCAACCGCAGAAGGTGCAACACCTGCCCCTTTACTTTCCCCCTCCTCACCATCGAAGGGCCCAAACACTCTTTTCAAGTGAAGCAGCATTTCACTTGCACTTCCCTCAATTTAGTCTACTGCATTCTCTACTCCCAATGCGATCCTCTACATTGGAGAGACCAAACGCAGACTGGGTGACCGCTTTGCGGAACACCTTCGGTCTGTCCGCAAGCATGACCCAGACCTCTTTGTCGCTTGCCATTTCAACACACCACCCTGCTCTCATGCCCACATGTCTGTCCTTGGCATGCTGCAATGTTCCAGTGATGCTCAACGCAAACTGGAGGAACAGCACCTCATCTTCCAACTGGGTACTTTACAGCCTTCCGGGCTGAATACTGAGTTCAACAACTTTAAATCATGAACTCTCTCCTCCTTCCCCACCACATTTCCGATCCCCCTTTTTTCCAATAATTTATATAGATTTTTCTTTTCCCACCTATTTCCATTATTTTTAAATGTATTTCCATCCATTGTTTTATCTCTACCTTTTAGCCTATTTCGATTCCCCCTCACCCCACGCCCACTAGGGCTATCTGTCCCTTGCTTGCCCTGCTTTCCACCCTTAATGTCCCCCTTTAGCACATTTCTTAGCTAATATCACCACCGTCAACACCTCTTTGTCCATTTGTCTATGACATCTTTTGGCAATCTCCACCTATCACTGGCCCTCTATCCAGCTCTACCTGTCCCACCCTCCCTTAAACCAGCTTATATTTCACCTCTCCATTTTTCCTAGTTCTGATGAAGAGTCACTGTATTCCTCTCCGCAGATGCTGTCAGACCTGCTGAGTTTTTCCAGGTATTTTTGGTTTTGTTCATAGTTTCTCAAGATATTCCTCAAAATTATCATGATTCTTAAAAAAAACTTCCTTCATTCGTTAGATTTCCTTATTAAAGCCCAATAAATTCTGACACAGGTTGATGAACAAACTGTTCCACATTCTGCATCATATCATACTTGTTGTATAGCACCAGAAGGCTAGCATACCAAGTTGCCTGATTCTATTTTTGAGCAAGCTGTCAGCAACTTAGTTTGATATCTAGGGTGAAACCCCATCAATGATTATAATCAGTGGAGTTTATTGACTCTGATGACAAATACCAAATGTGTTCTGATCTGGAATTTAGAGAACTATCAGATCTACATGCAACTCAGACATTCAAGGACAGGTTGTAGACCCAAACTTCCTGTTCTGGTCCCAGGGGCAGCTAAATATAGTCCAACTCAACCCAGCTAACTGGATTTTCCATTCTTATACTCTTGTTCCAAAGGAAATATTGGTTTTGTCAATTTGTTACGATCTGCTGCTACGATCCCAGCTGATGTTACTATTGAACAAGTCAGGTCCCAGACTGAAACCTAGATTGGTAGATCCTAACTTTTACTTGTTTTAAGAAACTGAGGCGGTAAGTTATTGAACAAATTCACAGGAGTCTGATAAGCTTTTAACACAAAGTTTAAAACATTTATTAAACAAGAAAAATGAACTATATTACACCAGACAAAAAGGTTGGAAAGATCTCAATACTAACACTAGAACATGATTCAAATATTCACTATTCCTTCACCCCAGCTATCTCTTCACAGACACATACAAATTCGGAAAGAAAAAACAATTTACCGTATCTTTCTTATACTCTAATACTCAGGATAAGTATGTGGTACATGTGAACCAACTGGTGAACTGTGGTCAGACACACCACACTCCAAAGTAAATGGCAGATGTGACCAAAGCAGATTCTATGGATTTCTCAACAATCCATCCAGGTGCTTGTCACACCATGAGCTAACCGGTCTCACTCAAACTCTGTCTTTCTTATAAGGGTTTCCAATCACCACATTTGATGAACTTTCCTTAGAGTCCTCTTCAAATGTCACTCCCGCTCAAACAACTTCAACCAGGATCCAACTCCAGGGTTTCAATCTCGCCTAAAACAAAAATAAAAATAGCTGGAAAAACTCAGCAGGTCTGACAGCATCTGCGGAGAGGAATACAGTTAACGTTTCGAGTCCATATGACTCTTCATCAGAACTGAGGAAATATAGAAATAAGGTGAAATATAAGCTGGTTGAGGGGGGTGGGACAGGTGGGGCTGGATATGAGGGCCAGTGATTGCCATGACATCTTTGGCAATCTCTTCTTTTCTCCACCTATCACTGGCCCTCTATCCAGCTCTACCTGTCCCACCCCCCGTCAACCAGTTTGTATTTCACCTCATTTCTATATTTCCTCAGTTTTGATGAAGCCATATGGACTCAAAACATTAACTGTATTCCTCTCCACAGATGCTGTCAGACTTGCTGATTTTTTCCAGCTATTATTTTTGTTTCAGATTTCCAGCATCCGCAGTATTTTGCTTTTATTTCAATTTTGCCTTCCGAGATTCTTTTCCTCTGGACTCAAGCGTATTTCCAAGCACACTTTCAGATCTTTGGCCATGGCAAGCAGAACACCACTGCTCTAAAAAGGTACCTTTGCTCTTGCGACCCGCAGCACAGAATCGCCAACCTTCGGCTGCCCTCTAAGATCTTCAGGACTTTTCTCGAGCCCACTTTGCTTCAAGTCTGCTCCCCGCAGCTCGCTCTCTTTAATTCAGAGCCTATTGCTCTTCTCCTTTCTCTCAACTTTACTTAACAGGATCTGTTTCTGATCTCTGTCCTTGTTCCAAAGAAAATATTGGTTTCTCTCAACTTTAATTAACAGGGTCTGTTTCTGATCTCTGTCCTTGTCCCTTAACTGGGACCTTCTTCTGGGACTTGTTTCTGCCTCACTCCCTAGTTTGGGGTCTTCTCTGTTTGTAACCTTCTCCATGTCCCACTCCCTGTGTCCTGTTTCCTGCAACACCTTCTCTACAATGGTGCTCCTCTTCAGGTCACCTGACCTGGAGCTTCACTTTTTTTTTTCTTCTGCGCATGTGCGCAGGGTCGGTTCCCAGACCGAAGATGAGAAAAACCACTAACTGCATGTGAGGCCCTTTCGCAGCCAGTGCATGCGGGAAATAACAAACTGAGCACGTGTGGCCATCTCCCAGCCTGCGCATGCACAGGAGGCCCGAGGCTCGCTGGCTAGTTCCCAGCCTCCGAACTCCCAATCTCTGACTGCCAATTAATTATCACAGCTCGTCACACAATTCAGTCCTCTTTTTGTAATTTTGAAATTAATTTTGATATATTTTTCTTTCAGTTTTGGTTTGTCAAGTTTATACTTCAACTTCATTACTCAAATATTTAAAGAAATAAAAAACTAAAAAAAAGCTGTCTTTTACTTTGTGATTAATCTTTCTCTTTTATTTTGTTGAATTTCAACGCTACACTTCAAGAGACATTGGCCCCACAAATAACATTCCACGGGAATAAGGCAAAGATTACAGTCATTAAACAGTAATAAATTGCAAATGACATTGTAATTGCTATCCTACATCTAGAAATAGCTGACAAGTGCAATTTAAGTTATAAGTTATATCCAACTGTGCATCATTGCAAAAAGCCTTTTTACATGTGCCAATGTTTTGTCAATAGATTATGGGCAAATTAAATTTGTCTACTACTCCAACAGCCAAAAAGAAAATTTCAGTTGCATATTTAACAAGATTTACTAGTGATTTGAGTTCCTTTCTACTATTCTCAACACCGTTCCAAACAAAACACAAATACTGCAACATCTATAGTTTTCTGTAATTTAACACTTGCAGGAAAATACCGAATACTAACCCTTTCATCGGTGTGATGGAATCCATGGTTTCAGGGCTTGTACTTATTGAGACAGACCCTAACTGAAACGGAACCTTCAGCTAACTGAAAAGGTAATGGAAACTGCAAGATTCTTGGAAAACTAAAACTGAAATGGAAAGAGAAATGTAAACTTAGGTTTCTGGTGAAACTGACACTGGTTGAAACCAGATAAATACACACAGCCATTTGAGCTCAGGTCCCAGAGGTGCAGTACAGGAAGACTGAAGAAGATGGAGGCTGGATTCAGAAGCTGGGAATAAGCAAATACACAGTTGCTGCAGCTGTTTCTATTACTTGAAGATAACAATGGTGGATCCATGTCATCAAGACCGTCTTACGCAGAGCTGAGAAGTTCTGCGGACACTGCCATTTTGGTGAAGGCTGTGCCTGTGGAACTCGGGTTAGTAGGGCACTGATGTCGGCTGGGGATCAGGCTAAATCCTTAAAGGAAAGATGGAATTCCCTGGATAAAGTTCTAAGCTTTGAAGGACTTTGTGGCTGAAATTAGTACCACATATGCTGAGTGGATTGCTCAGTAAATCTGAGAGATCTATCTTTGTTGCATCTGCTATGTACTTTGTAATTTATAGGTTATATCGACCCCAAGTTGCCTGTTAACTCATGTCAATTTTGGTTTGATTGTTACATTAAAAGGTGTAAGAAGTGATATATTATCCATTGCTTTATACCATGCTCTATATTACCACTACAGTTTAATGGTCTATAAACAACTCATACCAATGTTTGCTGTTTCTTAGCACCACCCAAACTGATTTACATCCTAATCTTCCGACGCAAGATCCTATCTCACTAATGTACTGATCTCATCCTTTAAGAACAATACTACCCCATCTCCTTTTCACCTATCCTTCCTAAATGTCGAATACCGTTGATCATTAAGTTCTCAGTCTTGGTCATCTTGCAGCCACATCTCTAACGGCAATCAGGTCATACCTGCTTACTTCTATTCATGCCATCAATTCATCTACCATATTGCAAATGCTGGGTACATTCAGATAGAATGCCTTTAATTCTGTCTTTTTATTATTTTCACAACCTCTAGCCTTATCTATTGGCGCACTCTAAGTTTGTATGCTCTATTCCTTCCTGCCACACAGACTTGTCTGTCTTCACAGACGAAGATACAAAAAACCTCCCAGAAACACTGGTGAACCAAGGGACTAGTGAGAATGAAGAACTGAAAGAAATTAGTGTTAGTAAAAAAGTAATACTGGAGAAATTAATGGGACTGAAAGTTGATAAATTCCCTGAATGAGATGATCTTCATCCTAGTGTGTTGAAGGAGGTGGTTGCAGAGATACACTGGTGGCCATCTTCCAAAATTCAATTGATCCTGGAATGGTGTCTGCAGATTGGAAAGTAGCACTATTTAGGAAAGAAGGGGTAGAGAAAATAACAGACCTGCTACCTGACTTCAGTAGTAGGGAAAATGCAAGAATCTATTATAAAGAATGTGACAACTGGACACTTAGAAAATAATGGTAGGATGAAGCAAAGTCAACATGGATTTACAAAAGGGAAATCATGTTTGACAAACCTGTTGGAGTTCTATGAGGATTTAACTAGCAGAATAGAAAAAGGGGAGCCAGTGGATGTAGTGTATTTGAATTTTCAGAAGGCTTTTGATGAGGTCCCACACAGGAGGTTAGTAAACAAAATTAAAGCACAGGATTGAGGGGTGGGATAGTGAACTGGCATGGATTGAGAATTGGTTAACGGACAGAAAACAGAGTAGGAATAAATGGGTCATTCCCAGGTTGGCAGGCTGTGACTATTGGGTACTGTATAGATCAGTGTTTGGGCCCCAGCTATTCACAATCTATAGCAATGATTTATATGTGGGGCCTAACTGTAGTAGTTTGATGATGACACAGAACTAGGTAGGAACGTGAGTTATGAGAAGGATGCAAAGAGGCTTCAAGGGGATTTCGACAGGCTAAGTGAGTGGGCAAGAACATGACACTTGGAATATAAATGTGGAAAACGTGGAGTTACCAGGAATGCAGAGTATTTCTTAAATGGTGAGAGATTGTAAATTGTTGATGTCCAATAGGACCTGCATGCCCTTGTTCATGAGTCACTGAAAGTTAGCATGCAGATGCAGCAAGCAATTAGGAAGGCAAATGGCCTGTTGGCCTTCATTGCAAGAGGATTTAAGTACAGGTGTAAAGGTGTCTTGCTACAACTGTATAGAAATTTGGTGAGACCGCATCTGGAGTAGTGTGTACAGTTTTGGGCCGAAGGAAGGATACACTTACCATAGGGTATAACAAAGGTTCACCATACTGATTCTGGGATGGTGGGATTGTCGTAGGAGGAGAGATTGAGGAGACTGGGCCTATATACTCTAGAGTTTAGAAGAATGAAGGCTATCTAATTGAAGTATATGAAATTCTTCTTGGGCTCAACAGGGTAGATGCAGGAAGGATGTTCCCCCTGGTTGTGCAGGCTTAGTCATTGGGTATATTCAAAGGGAGAGATAAGTAGATTTCTAGATATTAAAGATATCAAAGGGATATGGAGAATAGTGCAAGAAAGTGGCACTAAGGTAAGGAGGTCAGCCATAATCTAGTTGAATGGCACAGCAGGCTCAAGAGGCAGAATGACCTCCTCCTGCTCCTATTTCCTAAGTTCCTAGGTTCCATTGGTTTCCCTTGGCTCAGTAAATTCAGTTCATTTGGTTTGTTGGTCTCCATGGAGATCAAAACATCAGCTGATTCTTCAAAAGATTGCAACCTTTCACAGGGCCATTTTTTTAGATTTCTACCTTAAGCAGTTTGCATTAAGCACACAGGATACAGCCATGAAAACCTTAATAAAAATGTGAATGACCTCCCACTGAATATTTCCTCAAGTATAAGCATATTTTTAATGAAAGAAACAGCAATTTTCTCTTACCTAACACTCCTGAAGATATTGAATCCTTGCTAGGTACAGTTCCTCCAGTGTTAAATAACACCCTACGTCATGCAAATGATAATTCCCGAGAGCTTAGGTTTGGAATATTAGTATTACAATAAAAACTTGGTTCTGTTCACATCTTGGCATTTCCAGCACAGGTAGATGGATGGCATTCAGGATTGGAAATCCAGACCATCCATGGTTGTATCAATGGAAAATTAAATTCAATACAGCAATCTGGAAGATAGATTATTTTGGTGGGAAGAATAAGGAGGCAATGCATTCCTTTGAAAGTAAGAAATAAATAGGATAGAGGATTAAAGAGATCTGGAACAACAAATATATAAAAAGTTGCAGCATGAATGGAACAGCTGAATTCCAAAGGTGAGATGACAGTGACTATCCTTGAGAAAAAGGCAACATTTGACTGCGTGTGGCATCAAGAAGCCCTAGCAAAATTGAAGTCAATGGAAATCAGGGGGCAACTCTCCACCAGTTAGGCCATACCTAGCACAAAGGAAGATGGTTGCTGTTGTTGGAAGCCAATCAACTCAGCCCCAGAACATTGCTGCAGGAGTCCCTCATGGTAGTGCCCTCGGCCCAATCACTTTCAGCTGCTTCAATGACTTTCCTTACATCATAAGATCAGAGCTTTAAGTGCAAGTCACAACTCCTCAGATACTAATAAAGTGCCCGCATGCAGGCTTGAAATGATAAGCAGCAAGTAACATTCATCCTACACAAGTGGCAGGGAATGACTATCTCCAACAAGAGAGAATTTAATCATCCCCACCATCAACACTTTAGGGGTTACCATCAATCAGAAACTGAACTGGGCTAGCCATATAAATACTGTGACTACAGGAGTAGGGTAGAGGCCAGGAATCTTGCAGTGAGTACCTCATCTCCTGACTCTCCAAAACCTGTCCACCGACTACAAGGCTCAAATCAGGAGTGTAATGGAATACTTTCCCCTTGCCTGGGTGAGTGCAGTTTCAACAACACAAGCTTGACACCATCCAGGACAAAACAGCTTGCTTAATCGGCACCACATCCACCACCTTAAACTTCCACCCCATCTCCACCACCGATGCACAGTGGTAGCAGTATGCACCATCTACAAGATGCAATACAGCAACTCACCAAAACTCCTTCACCGCACCTTACAAATCTGCAACCTCTACCATTTAGAAAAATAGGGGCAGCGACACAAGAGAACACCACCACCTGCAAATTCCCTCCAAGTCACACACCCTCCTTACATAGAATTATATCACTGCTCCATCATTGTTGTTAGGTGAAAGTCTTGGAAATCCCTCCCTATGAGCACTGTGGGTACACCTACAGCACAAGGAATGCAGCTAGCTGTTCAAGAAGGTGATTCACCATCACCATCTTCTCAAGGGCAACTGGGGATGAGCAATAAATGCTGGCCTTGCCAACAATGCTCACATCCCATGAACGAATAAAAAATTTGATATGCCCATGCAGGGCACAAAATGAAGTATTGGAATTCATTGCTCAGAAAAAAGAATACAGCAGCAGGAGGCCACATTAAACTTGGTGAAGGCACTGTGCATAGTTCTTAAACACCAACTTACAAACAAGATATGATGAAACATGGAGAAAATGCAGAAAAGACTTAGAAAGATGGTACTAGATTTGTCATTTGGCATGACGCAGCTTTTCATCTTGAACTAATCAGGACTCTTCGCAAGAATATCAACATAAGGGGAAAACAACAACTTATACTGTATGAGGAGCGAGTGCTGATTAGTTGACAATTCTGATTGATAGAGACGCTGCCATGAAGAATGCAACAGTGATGGTGACCCACAGTTATCTGCCAAGCATTGTTTGAAATTTAAACCAGGCAGCTTAATCCTGATGGTCAAGGCATTGCCCTGAGGAACGAGTCAGCGAATGGCTGTCACTTATTTTGTTTAGCTGAAATAGACACAATGTGTGTACATGTTCTTTCTGCCTGCAAAGAACAGGGATCTGTGTATTAATATATGTAGCTTCTAGTACACACAAATGTGCCAAACTGCGAGCCAGACTGACAATCTTAAATTCGTGCCAGCGTAATTCTTAGCACACTGAGGATTATTTAGCAAATGTTGTCCAATCATGGAATCACTATTTTTATTATTTTAAAATTTATTTCCATCCATTGTTTTATCTCCACCTTTTAGCCTATTTCAATTCTTTCCCCCCACTCCCACTAGAGCCATCCTGTCACTCACTCACCCTATTTTATACCCTTAATGTCACCATTAGCACATTCCTTAGCTAATATCACCACTGTCAACACCCCTTTGTCCTTTTGTCTATGACATCTTTGGCAATCTTTTCTTTGCCTCCATCTATCACTGGCCCTCTATCTAGCTCTACCTGTTCCACCCCCATCAAACAGCTAATATTTCACCTCATTTCCATTTTTCCTTAGTTCTGATAAAGAGTCATAAGGACTCGAAACATTAACTGTATTCCTCCCCGCAGATGATGTCAGACCTGCTGAGTTTTTCCAGCTATTTTTGTTTTTGTTTCAGAGTTCCAGCATCGGCAGTATTTTGCTTTTATCTTAGTGTTTGACTGCCACTTCTCTTCCAGGAATGCCTACCTCTTCTGTCCAACAGGATTTCCGCTTGTCTCTTTTGCCCTGTTCATCTTCATTGCTTTCCATTTCTCTCCTGGTGTTTGTCAAGGTGTTTACTAAAACTCACTTTCACAGCCATGTTTCCTTTCGCAGTGACAGTCTGTGTCTCCGACTTATCTCACGTGGATTCCAACTGAAGTTCCATCCCTCATGTTTCGAACCCACCCAAGATTACAGGTATTTCCGGGACATACAACTCTCCTCCGACTGCTGTTTTCGTCACATAACGAGAGCCACACTCAGTGCCATGTGTCGCCATATGAACACACTCGACCTCTCCCTCCAGCAGCACCAACTCACCCTATCTCTAAGCTGTCCTTACCCCGAGCTTCATTTTATTCTTCGTCTCATCCGACGCCTCAACAAGAGAATTTGTCTCTTTCTTTCAGGTGCGAAGGAACGCAAGCTCCAACAACTCATCAACACCACATCAGGACCCTCCACCCCTGCCTGCCCCTCTGACCGCAACCTGCCTTCCAATTCCAGCCCCGGCCTTGTATTCACCATGCCCCCTGACCTACCCCTCTCTGATGCTGAACGTTCAGTGCTCAGCAAAGGACTCAGTTTCATACCCGTATGCCCTCACCTCAATGAATTTTGGGCTTGGCACGATTCTGAACTCTTCTTCTGCCGCCTTCATCTCCGTGCTTACTTCTTTGGGTAGGAGTCCTCTCCCCGTTCAATGGATCTTTTTACCCGCCTCCAATATTCTCCCTCCACCTGGACCCTTCCCTCTGGATTCTTACTTGCTCTTGATCTTTTCATTGGGAACTGTCGGCGTGACATCAGTCGTCTCAATTTCTCTGCTCCTCTCACCCACTCTAACCTGTCTCCTTCTGAACTTGCCGCACTCCGTTCTCTCAGGTCCAACCCTGACTTTGTCATCAAACCTGCTGACAAGGGTGCTGCTGTTGTTGTTGGCACACTGACCTCTACATCGCAGAGGCTGAGCATCAACTCGCAGACACTTTCTCCTACCTCCCCTGGACCATGACCCCGCCAGTAAACATCAAGCCATTGTTTCCAGGACTGTCACTGACCTTATCTCATCTGGAGATCTTCCCTCCACAGCTTCCAACCTCAGTCTCCCAACCTCAGACGGCCTGCTTCTACCTCCTACCCAAAATCCACAAACAGGACTGTCCCAGCAGACCAATCGTGTCAGCCTGTTTCTGCCCCACGGAACTCACTTCTTGCTATCCTGATTCCATTCTCTCTCTCCTTGTCCAGTCTCTTCCCACCTACATCCGTGATTCCTCTGACACCCTACATCATATCAACAATTTCCAGTTCCCTGGCTCCAACTGCCTCCTCTTCACCATGGACGTCCAATCCATTTTTTTTTTTTTTACACCTTTACACCTCCATTCCCCACCAGGATGGTCTGAGGGCTCTCCGCTTCTTCCTCAAACAGAGGCCTGAACAATCCCCATCTACCACCACTCTCTGCTGTCTGGCTGAACTTGTTCTCTCACTGAACAATTTTTCCTTCTACTCGTCTCACTTCCTCCAAATAAAAGGTGTGGTTATGGGTACCCGCATGGGCCCCAGTTATGCCTGTCTCTTTATGAGGTATGTGGAACATTCCTTGTTCCAGTCCTCCTCCTCCTCCCCACCACCACCACCACCACCACCACCACCACCACCACCACTCTTTCTCCAGTATATTGATGACTGCTTCGGTGCCGCTTCATGCTCTCATCTGGGTCTGGAAAAATTTATTAATTTTGCTTCCAATTTCCACCCCTCCATCATTTTCACGTGGTCCATCACTGACACTGCCCATCCTTTCCTTGACCTCTCTGTCTCAACTTCTGGTGATAGATTGTCCACCAATATTCATTACAAGCCTAACCACTCCTACAGCTACCTCGACAACAGCTCCTCACACCCCACTACCTGTAAGGACTCCATCCCATTCTCTCAGTTCCTTCAGCTCCGTCGCATCTGTTCTGATGATGCCACTTTCAAAAACAGTTCCTCTGACATGTCTTCCTTCTTCCTTAACTGAGGTTTTCCACCCACGGTGGTTGACAGGGCCCTCAACCGTGTCCGGCCCATCTCCTGCGCATCCACCCTCACACCTTCCTCTCCCTCCCAGAACCATGATAGGGACCCCCTTGTCCTCACTTATCACCCCACCAGCCTCCCCATTCAAAGGATCATCCTCCGCCATTTCCGCCAACTCCAGCATGATGCCACCACCAAACACATCTTCGCTTCCCCCACCCCCCCGCCAGCATTCCGCAGGGACTGTTCCCTCTGGGACACCCTGGCCCATTACTCCATCATCCCCTGTACCTCAACCCCCTCCCACGGCACCTTCCCATGCAACCGCAGAAGGTGCAACACCTGCCCCTTTACTTCCCCCCTCCTCACCGTCCAAGGGCCCAAACACTCCTTTCAAGTGAAGCAGCATTTCACTTGTACTTCCTTCAATTTAGTCTGCTGCATTTGCTGCTCCTAACGCGGTCTCCTCTACATTGGAGAGACCAAACGCAGACTGGGTGACCACTTTGCGGAGCACCTACAGTCTGTCCGCAAGCATGACCAGACCTCCCTTTCGCTTGCCATTTCAACACACCACCATGCCCAAATGTCCGTCCTTGGCTTGCTGCAATGTTCCAGTGCACAAACTGGAGGAACAGCACCTTTTCTTCCGATTAGGCACTTTATAGCCTTCCGGACTTAACACTGAGTTCAACAACTTCAAACCATGAACTTCTCCTCCATCCTCACCCCGTTCCGAACCCCTTTTTCCAATAATGTATAATTTTTTAAATACTTTTTTTTTATATATTTTTCTTTTCCCACCTATATCTATTATTTTTAAATTTATTTCTGTCCATTGTTTTACCTCCACCTTTTAGCCTATTTCGAACCTTTCCCCCCACCCCATCCCCACTAGGGCCATCTGTCACTTGCTCATCCTGCTTTCTACCCTTAATGTCACCATTTGCACATTCCTTAGGTAATATCACCACCTTCAACATCCCTTTGTCTATGACATCTTTGGCAATCTCTTCTTTGCCTCCACCTATCACTGGCGCTCTAACCAGCTCTACCTGTCCCACCCCTCTCAAACAGCTTATATTTCACTTCATTTCTATTTTTCCTTAGTTCTGATGAAGAGTCATATGGACTCGAAACGTTAACTGTATTCCTCTCCACAGATGCTGTCAGACCTGCTGAGTTTTTCCAGCTATTTTTGTTTTTGTTGTAGCGGAACCACATCTAATGTTAGACACTGCGTTTTGAATTTTGCAAGCACAGGCTAGTTGGGTACAGTCTGTACCTTGAACAGTGGCTGGGACATGCTGTTTGATACGCTCCACCAGCCTTTGGGATACACGGCCTACATACACTGAAATTCATATACCACATTACTCATTTGTGTGATGGGCAGAATGTCTTTTTGGTTTGACAGCAGCATCCTGTCAGTGGCGAATGCCACTCATAGCATCACCTATTGTTCAAATGTTGCCTTGTCCCATCTTGTCCTTCCAGGGTAATCGGAGGTAGACTGGGCACTTTTCAGGGCCTTATGCCCATTCGTGAGTTTTCATGATATGCAGCAAAAAATGATCTGAAAAGGATAGCCATTATTCCACAGGATGCCTTTGAGGTGCCCTATTTCAGCATCAAGCTTGCATGGTGAGCAAATGGCTCGGGCCCTATTTACAAGATTGCCAATAAGACTTTCGCAAACAGCATAAATTGTTGTTTTCCCCTTATGTTGGTATTCTTCAAAGAGTCCTGATGAATTCAAAATGAAAAACTTTGACATGTCTCTTTTTTCAGCAGTACTAGATTTCAGCAGGTGCAATTATCAGGAAAGACTAAACAGACCGAGGCTCTTTCCTCAGGAAAAGAGATGAAAAGAACTAATACCGGTCTTTAAAATTTTGGAATTAGATAGTGAGGGAGAGTCCAGAACAAGGGGCATAAATATAAGCTAGTTATTAAAAGATCACATTAGGTAATTAAAAGCTCTATATTTACACAGAGTGGTGAGAATGTGGAACGCTGTCTCATGGAGCAGCTAAAACAAGAATACTGGCAAACTTAAGGGGAGGCTTAAAACATGCGTTTTTTGCTCTTTTTGCTTTCCCCATCATTTAAAAAAATGATGACATTTTAAATTCCCTGCCTCCTAAATAGATGATTCCTTGATCAAGGACAACTACCCAACTCTTCAGAGTTCTTCACACTGCGATTGGTCACTCAAAGACAATGACCTAGGTGGAGTCTCTCCAGTAGTGAGTTCCCCAACACTGCATCAAAAACATTGCAGCACCTGCATCTTTATTACACTTATGAACGTACAAAATTCCTAACAATGACAAATAGGTAAAAGGCTTGCCAGTTCATCCAGCCTGTGCCACACAATTGATACAACAGACACACTCCCTACACGTGATTCCCTGGGAAACACAAGAAACCAGATATAGGCCAATTTGAGGTGGGAAGTGGGGGTGGTAATCTGGGAAATTTCCTTCTAATACATCTAAGCAATCAAAAATCGTCATTCTGGACCTGAATTCCCAAAAGTGCTCATCTTTTGTCCACTCCAATCAAAAACAAGTCCAGCTCTTGAAGGAATTTAGCGTCCGCTGCAAGAGGCAGCAGGCTGTATCAGAGGTCAGATATTCCCGCAAAAAAGAAACATCACCTGACATCAAGCCTGGATCTGGCCTTACACAACCTAAAATTGTGATCTTGGATCCTTAACCTATTTAATTAGAACAAACTGTCAACTGGAACAATCTATTTCCTTAATCATCTTACCAGCCTCAATCAGACACTGCCCCTACCCGCCCCGGGTCTATGCTTCTCTAAAGTATAGATTCCCAAATCATTCAGCCTCTTGAACTGATAAGGTATACACTGTATACAAGGTGCGTTTTGTAAGTGACTGGTATGAATAAAGTACTGAATACAATTGTTTTAAGCTAATTTTTCCCTCATATACACCCCTTCTGAGGAATGGGAAATTAAGCACCTTCAGCGTACTGATTTTCTGAATAAACTGCATGGCCAGATGATCTGTGGCTGGGAGTATAAAATTTCCCAATGCACTCTGGTTTTCTAAAAACAGAAAATGTTGGAAAAACTCAGCAGGTCTTACAGCATCTGTGGAGAGAGAAACAGAGTTCTAATGTTCCGAGTTCTGATGAAGAAGAGTCATACGGACTCAAAACGTTAACTTTTTTTTTCTCCACAGATGCTGTCAGATGTGCTGAGTTTTTCCAGCATTTTTCGTTTTTATTTCAGACTTCCAGCATCCACTGTTTTTTGGTTTTATCTTAATGTTCTGGTGTTCACCTAGTTGTGTTGCCCTCCAATTTGGGAGCATTTGATGCTGACACAAGGTGCCTGAAATGAGAAAAAAATCCACAGCATTTTCATCATTTGTCGTGAATATCAACTTTTCTTTTAAATATAAAAACAATTGTATCCTTTCCTCATTGAGCTTGAACAAAGTTTTTAGCACCTAGATGTGCAACACCTCTTCATAAATGCAAAAGAAAGAAAATGGAAATTTGCATCTAGACCATTTCAGTGGGCAATTGCAAATAATCACTTACCTACCTTGCTATTCCATTGAAGAGGTCACTCGATGAGCCGAATGGCCTCCTTCTGCACTGTAAAGACACTGTGACACTCCACTAAAGCTTTATCTGATCCCCGAAACAAATAAAAATAACAGCACTAGCTGTTCTAATCCAGAAAGCCAATTGGTTAAGGATAGTATTAGAGCCTCTCTTTACACATTTGCAGAGTTACACATTACAAGCATACTTAATCCAATAACCACAGTTTTAATCTATTTTTATAGGGGCTCAAGTGAATCCCCAATTAAAGCCCACCACCTGCATGCAATTAAACACAAGTAACACTGACCAAC
Organism: Carcharodon carcharias; assembly: GCF_017639515.1. NCBI lineage: Eukaryota > Metazoa > Chordata > Chondrichthyes > Lamniformes > Lamnidae > Carcharodon > Carcharodon carcharias. The sequence goes on from NC_054472.1 coordinate 176,471,144, forward strand.
ACGGAATTTTGAGAGATATCATACCCTCGATTTCGCAATTCAGTAGTCAATTCTTCCATGGGCAGAATTTTCCCCTCGTTGGGCGAGTGTGACGGGCAAGCCTGGGAACAGCCGTGAAACCAACCACCAGCCATGATTGAGCCCCGACTGCAATTTCACACTGACGGGCCAATTAAGGCCTGCCCAGCATGAAACGCGGCTCCACACTGGTCAGGAAGGGCCGAACAGGGGCAGGCCTGTCGGCCGCCGGGTCCAATGGCGACATGGCAGCCGGTTTAAAAGCGGCCCAGGCAGTCCTTGGAAGACTGCCATGTAATACGTTTCCTGAGCCGGCACAATGGACCCGAGTGAAGCTGGACAAGGCAGGCAGGAGGGCAGGGTGGGCATTCGGCCCCCCGCTTCTCAGATGAGTGCCTCGCCGTCCTCCTGGAAGAGGTATCTGCCAGGAAGGAGACCCCTGTCCCCAGGGATGGGAAGTCGAGGCCACCATGACTCGCCAAGAGGGCATGGGAGGAGGTGGCAACGCTGGTCAGCAGCAGTGGCATGGTGATGCACTCCTGGGGGCAATGCCGGAAGCACTTCAATAACCTGCTGCGCTCAGGAAGGGTGAGTACCATGTCAGCATGGGCCAGTGTGCAGCTGTGTTAAGGTCTGGCCGTCCCCTCCATGGACTTCAGTTGTGCTCAAGTCTGACTGCCAATTGTCAATCATACCAGAGTTGGCCAAGGGGGGTGAGCCCTGACTGCTTGGATTGAGTGCCTTGTGGCTCAAGGTCCACGACTCAGATGTGCCCCGCCAGGAGCTCCTCAGCTGAAGTTGGCCAGGCTGCAATGGGGCTGCATGTACAGAGTGGGTTAATCAATGCTCCTCTGTGGTTTCAGGAGAAGACTGCCCACAACAATATAGAAAGGTCGCAGACCAGCGGAAGCCCTGCTAGCCTCCTAATCCTTTCGAGGTATGACCAAGATGCCCTGGAGCTTGAGAGCTGGCACGCCCCATGTGCAACCAGGCATGGAGAAGCGGGGGTGCCAGACGAAGGTAAGAGTGCAGTGCACAGAAGTGGAGAATTTCAGCTTGTGCAACCATTCTAGTGTAGTCTTTTCACTGATTTGAGGCTCAGACCCGGAGTCTCCATTGATCACTGGAAGATGATGCAGATCTCCATTGTCTCACCAGGGTGCCTAGCATGCACAGTCACAGTGTGACGACTTTAACTAAAAACATGTCTTTTTTCTCCATTTTAGGATCACCAGCAGGTGTCCAATCTCCAGACCCAAAGGGCCACCCCTGACGCCGGAGGATTACCAGGCATCATTTGCACCTGCTCTCTAAAGCAGGCACCAGCACCTCGGTGAGCAATAGAGTGGCAGCTAGTGTCTCGGTGCACATTGGTGAGGGCACTTCACAATTGCTTGAGATGCAGACGGAAGCAGAGAGTGCTCAAGGTGCCGGCAGTTGGAGGACTTCTGGGGACCCGGACAATGCTCAGTCGAAGGTTAATGATAAGTCTCTGGAATCGTCCATTAGGTGGCAGATGCTGGATGTCCAGCAAGATGTGCAGGAGGATCTGGCGGAGATCCATGAGGATCTGCATGCCATGGTCTCCGTGATGGAGGAGCCCATGCGGAGCGTGAGCACTGTATTGACTGTCATGGCCAAGCGCACTGCCTCCTCCATTGAGAGAGTGGCAACTCTCATGGAGAGGCAGCTCCAGGGGCCAAATGAGGGGTTCCTCTCGGAGCTGCAAGCCCTCACACAGGAAATGACCTCAGGTGGTCAGTGCCAGTGTGGGAGATGGATGAGGCACCTAGGATCCCAGCTAGGTGCCCGTCCATCAATGGTGTGCAGGTAGGTCCACAGCAACTTCATGTTGGCGCATGACCTGCCTGTCATCTCTACAGGCTCCTCTCAGGGTGCTCTGGATGACGGCAGCAGCTCCTCCGCCCCTCTGCCAGCGCCCATGGCATCTGATGAGGCTGCAGCGACTGGGGACTGGCACTGGCTGCTCCCTCCCAAGCGAGGCCAGCACAGGCTCCACTGGCCAGACAACAACCGCCAAGGTCATCAAGGCTAACAAGACAGCAGAGTCAGCAGGTTGTCTCCAATGCTGGTGCCAGCAAGGGGAGAGCACCTTGACGTAGCACTCGCAAATGTAAGTTAAAGGCACGGTGAGCACAAGAGGGACAGGTCACAGGTGATTTTATGTTCATTTATGTTTACTTTATCTATACTAGTCTGGGAATGAAGACCAGAGAAGTTTATGCATGTCAAAATGAGAAAAATTGTGTTTTTGACTATGTTTCATCTTTTTATTTTACTGGTGCAGGATACGCCAATATGTAATGCTGGACTTAGGTGGTTCCGAACTTTATTGCACAGGCAGAGTGTTCTTTGTGTTCAAATGAAAGGGTCCTTTCAGACATCCGGGATGGAGGAGGCAGCCCTGGCATGTGCTTGAGGCTGATCTTTGGTAGCTTAGCTGAAGAAGCGTTGGATCAAGGAGTCGCTGGAGGTTACCAAGGTCTGGTTCCACACCTTCAGCATTCTCTTCGCCGTGTTCATCTTCAGACTCACTACTGGACTCATCATCTGTGGCCTGTGCAGCTGTGTCAAGATCCTCTTCCTCCAGTGGGTCCGCCCTTGCCAGTGCCAGATTGTGGAGAGCACAGCATGCGACCAGAATCTGTGACACCCACTCTGGGAGCTATTGTAGTGCTCCCCCTGAACGATCCTGGCATCCAAAGAGCATCTTGAGAAGACCTATGGTTCTCTCTCTCACCACCCTTGTGGAGGCATGACTTGTATTGTAATGCTTCTCTGCCTCTGCTCTTGGATGGCAGAGGCACGTCATGGGCCACCTCTAACGGATAGCCCTGGTCACCCAGCAGCCATCCATCCAATTGAGCTGCAGCACTGAAGAGCCTCGGCACCTGGGAGTGTCTCAGGATGACACATGCACGAGGACCCCCAAATCCCTCTGTGTCGCAGCTTTCTTCAGAGTTTCTCCATTTAAGTAATATTCATCTACTCTATTCTTCCTGCCAAAGTGCACAACCTCACATTTTCCCACATTATATTCCATCTGCTACATTTTTGCCCATTCACTTAACCTGTCTATATCCCTCTGTACACTCTGTCATCTTTTCTTTCTTTTCTTGTCCCATCACCATTCCCTTTGACCCTGGAAGACTAACTCTTTTTGTCATTCAATCTCTCCTGTCTTTCACCATATCACATAGTCCCTGTGCCATCCATTCCTTGCTCAAAACTTAAGACTTTTCTAATTTTTCCCAGTTCTGATAAAAGGTCACAGACCTGAAACTTTAACTCTGTTACTCTCTCCACAAATGCTGCCCGACCTGCTGAGTGTTTCCAGTATTTTCTGTTTCAACTACACAAATAGGACCTTTCTTCATTATACACATTTACTTTTGCTATTTGTTATTACATTACCTTATGTTAAAATCCACCAGCAACCAACCTAACTTAATTGGTCCAAGACTCTTTGAAAATACTCAATCTCCTTTCTTCTCAACTAACTCCCTACAAAGCTTTGACTCAGAAAACTTGATCCACATACCCTGCTCCACATGATTCAAAATATGGTTAATATAAAAAGATTGGGTCTCAGAACACAACTCTAGAACTCCAGGCAAAGCATTTTCTATTTTTTTTTTATTCGTTCATGGGATGTGGGCATCACTGGCTAGGCCAGCATTTATTGGCCATCCCTAATCGCCCTTGTTCAGAAAGCATTTTTAAGAGTCAACCACATTGCTGCGGGTCTGGAGTGACATGTAGGCCAGACCAGATAAGGGCAGCAGTTTTCCTTCCCTAAAGGACATTAGTGAACCAGATGGGTTGTTACAAGAATTGGCAATGGTTTCATGGTCATGATCAGGCTTTAAGAAAAAAATCAGATTCAAGTTTCACCATCTGGTGGGATTCGAACCTGGTACCAAGAGTACTGCCCTAGGTCTCTGGAATACTAGTAAGTGATAATAGCACAATGCCACTACCTCCCCACAACTGTCCTTTTGTTCCAAGCTGGAACAATTTCAATTCATCTGACCAGTTTGTTAACTATTCTATATTGTTCAGCTTGTAACCTCATGAAAAACTTTATCAATGATTGACTGATATTTACAATACAACACTGCAAATGATTTATATTGCACAAACTGAGGCATTCTCTCAATTAAACTTCAGTTATAGAATCATGAATGCTAATTCACTTGCAAACATTTAATCTTGCATCAAGTTGGTGAGTCTACCAATGTTATGTGTTGCAGCTACAATACTGGCATCTACCCAGCAATGTGGAAAATTGCCCAGGTATGTCCTGTACACACAAAGCAGGACAAATCTAACCCGGCCAATTACCGCACCATCAGCATCTCTTGATCATCAGTAAAGTGATGATCAGTTTAACAGTGCTATCAAGCGGTGCATGCTTAGAAGTTCACTGGCCCTCAGTTTGGGTTCAACCAGGGTCACGCCTGACCTCATTACAGCTTTGGTGCAAACATAGACAAAAGAGCTGAACTCCCGAGGTGAGGTGAGAGTGACTGCCCTTGACATCAAGGCAGCATTTGACTGAGTGTGGCATTAGGGAGCCCAGCAAAACTGGACTCAATGGGAATCAGGAGGAAAACTCTTCGCTGGTTGGGGTCATGCCAAGCACAAAGGAAGATGGTTATGGTTGTAGGAGGTCAATCATCTTGGTTCCAGGAGTTCCTCAGTGCAGTGTCCTAGGCCCAACCATCTTCAGCTGCTTCATCAATGATCTTCCTACCATCATAAGGTCAGATGTGGGGATGTTCGTGTTGCACAATGTTCAGCACCATTCACAACTCCTCAGATGCTGAAGCAGTCTATGTCCAAATGCAGCAAACCCTGGGCAATATCCAGGCTTGGGCTGACAAGTGGCAAGTAACATTTGCACCAAACAAGTGCCAGGCAATGGCCATCTCCAACAAGAGTGAATCTAACCATCGCCCCTGATAGCCAATGGCATTATGATTGCTGAATTCCCCACTATCAACATCCTGGGGATTACCACTGACCAGAAACTGAACTAGACTAGCCATATACTGTGGCTGCAAGGGCGGGTCAGAGGCTAGGAATATGTGGCGAGTAACTCACCTCCTGACTCCCCAAAGCCTGACCACTATCTAGAAGGCACAAGTCAGGTGCATGATGGAATACTCTCCATTTGCCTGGACGAGTACAGCTCCAACAACACTCAAGAAGCTTGACACCATCCAGGACAAAACAGCCCACTTGATTGGTACCACATCCACAAACATTCATTCTCTCCGCCACGGACACACAGTGGCAGCAATGTGTTCCATCAACAAGGTGCACTACAGAAACTCACCAAGACTCCTTAGGTAGCACCTTCCAAACCCACGGCCGCTACAAAGGACTGGACAAAGGCAGCAGATACATGGGAACACCACCACCTGGAATTTCCCTCCAAGCCACTCACCATCCTGACTTAGAAATACATCACGTTCTTTCACTGTTGCTGGGTCAAAATCCTGGAACTCCCTCCGTGATAGCACTGTGGGTATACCTACAACACAGGGACTGCAGCAGTTCAAGAAGGCAGCTCACCACCACCTTCTCAAGGGCAACTAGGAATGGGCAATAAATGCTGGCCTAGCCAGCGATAACCACATCTCATTAATGAATTTTAAAATAAAACTAGTATGCACTACCAACACAAAGTCTGACCAATGAGAGAATAAACCAGATACTGTGCAAGCCAGATATTGCAAACTGTATTATAAACTCATATCAAAGATCAATTACAAAGGTTGAGATAATTCTGAACCATTTGTGGCTTGCTTTTGTAATTATAGGGGAACTTGAAATTAAACAACCAAAATTACCCGACAGCAAGTCACCTGACCAAATCTTCCAACCCACTGAAAACTGGTCCACGTATATGATTTTCCTTGTACATTATGGAGATGCATAGAAATAAGTTGAAAGTTACAAACTGTGTCCCTTTCAGTATTTTCTGTTAAGAAATTGCCATAAATATGTATTACTTGGTTTTCAGTTTTTGTGCAACACCATGAAGTATAGATTCAAGAGTAATGGCTGTTTTATTGTAAATTCACAAAAATCCCAGTTAATCTTCTTAGATACTCTATAGGATTCTGGCAAGTCAGCATGTAGAATTAAACTATGAGGTTAAATAATTCACCATCTGTCCATCTTCTACGCACTGTCACAAAGACAAGTTGCCCCTCAGACCATGTTTCGGCCATATGCTATCACTGGCAGACTAATCAATCATTAAAAAAATGCTTTGGTCTAGACAGACCTGAATCTTCTCATAATTCTTGAGTATATTTCTATGGTCATATTAATCAATTTTCTGAGTTAAGCATCAGATAATTTCCATTAAAATGTTAAACCTCAATTTTAGAGATGCTTTAGCCACTGTATACACATTTCATTACAAGTGCGTATCTATTTTCAAAGGTCTGTCCAAACGTTTTGTATATAGATTAGATGCAATTCCCATAACAAACCAACGTGCTCTCATTGAGTGCTTCAAGCATTAGGCTCGACTAACAAAGGCATGTAACATAATAGTTTCCAACAGAGAGTGGAAACTAATATTTCCTTCTTCTCATTACCCAGTGATTGCATAATTGCTCAATACAGTCTGAAAATTTCTTAAAAGTAGATAATGGCTGCATCGATCGCCTATTAACCCACACAGACAAACTACAGCAATAATGAATTTACCCCCTTTCCCTTGTAGCTGAAAACACTTCAAATCTTCCCGTAACAAAAAATGTTTTTTAATCTGTGTACAGAATAGGGTCGTCTTTCAATTAATCAGATCTCGTATTTGTTTACCCTGGATTTGCAGTGTCATCATCCACTCAGCACCAGATTTGCAAGCCACTCTTGATCTCTTCAATTCTGCATACAAAACTTGGCCTGTCTTTTAAAGTTGTCAAAACAAAGCTCACATCAACCCACACCTGGTCAGCCAACACTTCTATATATGTTGAAGGAGAAATTCTGGAGTATGTTGAGCATTTCCAGCACAGATACGATAGGCTGAATGGCCTTTTTTTGCACCTTAACCTCTCTATGGTTTTTTGGTACTTCCCAAACCTTGGCAGTCACGTCTCTCAAAAGGCCACCATTGATGAGGAGACCCAACAGCGGATCAACTGCACCAGCTTAGCCTTCTACAAACTATGGCAGCGACAAAAACAAACCTCCACAAGTCAACAAACGTCTTCATTGTTACAAGATCCAACTTAACTTTTTGTCAAGTGGGGGGACCGGGAACTCCAAGTCTTGACAGGCCTTGGGAGTTTTGTGCATGCGCAATCTGCCATTTTGTAATTGTTCAGACCAGGAACGGGCCCAGTGCACCAGCATGAAGCGGAGAAAAGAAAATTGCGTGAAAATCATAATCGCAGGATCACAGCACCATAATCAAAGAGTCCCGGGCATGGGACAGGGATGGAGGAACAGGGACAGAGGAACAGGGAGAGGTCCCAGTTAAGAAGAAAGAGGAGGAGCAGAGAAAGATGCTCCAAGCAGAAAATGGGCTGCAGTTGGCAGACTTTAAGTAGTCAAGGCTTGGGTGAAGCCCTGACGACCTAACAGGCAATCAAAGGTTGGTGGGTCCTTGCTGCTGTCTTTTGGGGTGAAGGTACGCCTTTGGAGCAGTAATATTCTGCTCAGTACAGCCGAAAAGCCCAAGTTGTGCTTGTGCGTTGGCACTGGAGTGCAGACTCAGGAATCCAGGGGATCGGAGTCTTGGGAGACGAGATTGAAACCCTACAAGGTGGGCCATCTTTGAGGCCATCTGAGTTGGGGCAACTTATAGAGAGAATTCCAAGTCTAGATCTTCACAAGTAAAGACTGGAATCACTCGTGTGAGAGACAGAGTTTCAACAAGATTAGTTGACTCAAATGTTTACTGATGTCTAGGTAGGTTGTTGAGAAATCCATGGCATCTGACTTGGTCACATTTGGCAGTTATTGTGCAGTGTGGTGCTTTCATCTACAGTTTGCCTATTTGTTCACATGTACCTCATACTAACCCTGAATGCGAGAGTATAAAACAGGTGTTGTAAATTGTTTTATCTTTGACCTCATACAGTAAAGCTTATTTTGTTTGTTCAAAAATCGTGGAATCTTGTGGCTTTATTCTCTTAGCAAGTGTCTTGAATCTCAAACCTTGCCTACTTGCAACATAAAGTTACTGGTCTCCAACCGATGGTACCAAGAACGTGGGGGTTTGGTCCAGGATCACAATGGATCCTGGAGTAGAGAACAGCTGTCATCACCAACACTCCTTTCCTGCAGTGAGACCTGAACTGTGTACAGCGGCACAAGGTCGTAAGAGAAATTCAATCAGCGATGCCTCCACCGCATCCTCCGGATTCAATGGGAGTGCTGTCAAACAAACGCTAGCGTCCTTGAAGCCAGCTCCACAAGCTTTCAGACAAAACTTCTGCAAAATCAACTTTGATGGACTGGGCGCCAAAAAGCATCTCCCCTGCCAGCTCCTATTTCCTCAATCTCAAATGGCCAGCTCTCCGGGGAGGACAAAAATGCTTCAAAGGCACTCTGAAGTTCTCCTTGAAGCATGGCAGTATTAACATTAAAGGCTCGGAGGAGATTGCTACTGGCAGCAACTTGTCCATCAAGCTCTGAGTCACAATGTGATGGGGCAGAGCAGTGGCAGAGAAGAAAAGAATCCTGCACTGTGGATCACACTACCTTGTGGGACATCCTGCCACATATGCCCTAAGATCTGTGGGCTGAGAGTTGGCCTGTTTGGTCACACGAAGAGCCATGGCAGAAACTCACAACCTTGAATAGATCTCATGCTCAAATTCTCAAATAAAGGGACAATCAATAATGACCCTAGATATGAAGCTCTATAAGACACAGTCTGGATGCATGATATATTTACAGCCCTAATGGTGACAGTGAACTTGAAATATAATGAGTATCAAATTGCAAAGATATAGCATTCCCTTAAAACTGAAGTACAATACACATGCATCTTTCTTATAGTTGTCACTGAGTACAGTCACTGGTGCCTTTGAGTCAACTAAAATCAAAAATGCGCAGCACCAATGTGAGGTAACTCACTATTTGTTTTCTTATCCAGAAGCATGTGATAACTGAACATTTAGAAAATAATGGCAGGATTGAGCAGAGTCAACATGGATTTGTGAAAGGGGAATCATGTTTGTCAAACCTGTTGGAGTTTTTTTGTGGGTATAACTAACAGAATAGATAAGTGGATGTAGTATATTTGGATTTTCAGAAGGCTTTCAATAAGGTCACAGACAAGAGGCTAGTAAACAAAATTAGAGTGCATGTGATTGGGTTTTTTGTTTATTCATTCACGGGATGTGGGCTTCGCTGGTTGGGCCAGCATTTATTGCCTATCCCTAGTTGCCCTTGAGAAGTTGGTGGTGAGCTGCCTTCTTGAACCGCTGCAGCCCATGTGGTGTAGGTACACCCACAGTGCTGTTTGGGAGGGAGTTCCAGGATTTTGACCCAGTGAAAGTGAAGGAATGGTGATATATTTCCAAGCCAGGAAGGTGAGTAGCTTGGAGGGGAACTTCTAGGTGGTAGTTCTGATTTATCTGCTGCCCTTGTCCTTCTAGATGGTAGTGGTCATGGGTTTGGAAGGTGCCGTCTAAGGAGCCTTGGTGAATTCCTGCAGTGCGTCTTGTTGATGGTACACACTGCTGCTACTATGCGTCGGTGGTGAAGGGAGTGAATGTTTGTGGATGTGGTGCAAATCAAGTAGGCTGCTTTGTCCTGGATGGTGTCAAGCTTCCTAAGTGTTGTGGGAGCTGCACTCATCCAGGCAATTGGGGAGTATCCCATCACACTCCTAACTTGTGTCTTTTAAATGGTGGACAGGCTTTGGGGAGTCAGGGGGCAAGTTATTCATCGCACAATTCCTAGCCTCTGACGTATTCTTGTAGCCACAGTATTTATATGGCTAGTCCAGGTCGGTTTCTGGTCAATGGTAGCCCCCAGGGTGTTGATAGTGGGGGATTCAGTGAAGGTAATGCCATTGAACATCAAGGGGCAATGGTTGGATTCTCTCTTGTTGGAGATGGTCACTGCCTGACACTTGTGTGCGCGAATGTTACTTGCCACTTATCAGCCAAGCCAGGACATTGTCCAGGTCTTGCTGCATTTGGACATGGACTGCGTCAATGTCTGAGGATTCGCAAATAGTGAACATTGTGCAATCATCAGCAAACATCCCCACTTCTGACCTTATGATGGAAGGAAGGTCACTGATGAAGCAGCTAAAGATTGCTGGGCCGAAGACACTACCCTGAGGAACTCCTGCAGTGGTATCCTGGAGCTGAATGACTGACCTCCAACAACCACAACCATCTTCCTTTGTGCTAGGTATGACTCCAACCAGCAGAGAGTTTCCCCCCTGATTCCCACTGACTTCAGTTTTGCTAGGGCTCCTGACATGGATTGAAAATTGGTTAACAGCAGAAAACAGAGGGTCATTCTCAGGTTGGCAGGCTGTGACGAGAGGGGTACCGCTAGTGCTTGGGCCCCAGCTTTCACAATCTGTATCAATGATTTGGATTTGGGAGCGAAATGTAATATTTCCAAGTCTGCTGATGCACAAAACTATGTAGGAATGTGAGTTGTGAGGAGGATGCAAAGAGGCTTCAAGGGGGTTTGGGCAGGCTAACTGAGTGGGCAAGAACATGGCAGATGGAATATAATGTGGATAAGTGTAAGGTTATCAACTTTCATAGGAAAACAGGAATGCACAGTGTTTCTTAAATGGTGAGAGATTGGAGAGTGTTGATGCCCAATAGGACCTGCATGTTGCTATGGTATGTGCCAGGTAGGCCAAATCCACAAGGGAAACTTGGCCACACTAACACAATTGTTCAGCAATTTGCATTTATTACGAGAAGATTTGTGCACTAATTTCAGAAGTAGTGAGTCCAGTAACACCTTTAGAGATTTTAAAAACTAAATTAAAACATTTACCAATGAAAGAAAAGATTTCAACACATATATAAGATTACAGTGACTTAATACTGTAACTAATCCCAAAATCTCGAATTAACTACATACCTCCTTTAAAGCAACAGTCTAAAATAATTTTAAATTTAAAAAAAAACAAGCCAGCAAGTTTACCACAGCACCCACTCGGTAGAATTCCAAAGGCTTTCCTCCACCTTTGGTTTATGGACATAGCAGACTTCTGCTAAAATGGCTGGAGGCTTCCCGAAGGTTGTTTAACATGATCCTTTAGATATTACATGGTCACACCCCCCAACATAGCCTTCCATTCACTTTATATATGTCTCTCTGTCTTTAATCTGTAAATTCCATTGTTATATATGTCTTTGGAAATTTACTTTTCCCATAATATAAAAATCTTTCATGTTGCCAATATGGTCAGCACTGCTTGGCCTTGCTTACCTTGTTAGCTATAAACATCCTATCATCCCTTTGAAATCTAAATAACCCCTTCACATATCTAAAAATGCAAATGTCCTTCACATTCTACATGCTAAGCCCTCATCCATATTTACTCACTAGCATTTCAAATGCTTTTTACCCCTAACTTCTTTCGATAATTTCAAGCTTGCAGCATATCTGACTCTAGTTCAATTAACTCACACAGAGAGAATCATCTACACTCACACCCATAAGCCTACTTTACAATAAACCACAATAATATAATGAAAAAATGTTAGTTTCATGACAGTGTCCTTTTTTAAGAGTTAGTGAAAGCTAACATGCAGGTGCAGCAAGCAATTAGGAAGGCAAATAGTATGCTGGCCTTAATTGTAAGAGGATTTAAGTATGGGAGTAAAGGTGTCTTGCTGTGAGAACACACCTGGAGTACTGTGTATAGTTTTAGTCTCCTTACCCAAGGAGGGATATACTTGCCAACGTGGGACTGCAGGGAAGGTTCACTAGTCTGATTCCAGGATGGCGGATTGAGGAGACTGGGCCTGTATTCTCTCAAGTTTAGAAGAATGAGAGGCGATCTCATTGAGATAACAAAATTCTTACAGAGCTCAACAAGGTAGATGCAGAAAGGATGTTTTCCCTTGCTGAGGGATCTAGAACCATGTGACACAGTCTCAGAATAATGCATAGGCCATTTGGAGGAGGAATTTCTTCACTCAAAGGGTGGTAAGTCTTTGGAATTCTCTATCCCAGATGGCCTTGGAGGCTCAGTCAACGATTATTTTCAAGAAAGAGATCAATAGATTTCTAATAGCAAAGACAACAAGAAGATCAACCATGATCTAACTGAATGATGGATCAGGCTCGAAGGGCTGAATGGCCTTCTGATCTTATTTCCAATGTTCCTCGTTAAATGACTTTGCTAAGATTGGGAATGCATGATTTGAGAAACAGAAGAATTTGAGAACATATGATATGCTAAGACCATTGGTTCCTTTTCACAATTTGAACAATCAAGGTAGAATCTTCAATTCCCTATTTTGCATGAGGTGCAACTAGCTCTGAATATATATTTTGAATATCTGTTAAAATTAAAATATTTTAAAAAGTTCATCGAGGTACCAAAAACATCCATCAAATTTGTACATAACTTGAGCTTAGGACCTAAGCACCAAAAGTACGGCCACCAATGACGGAACAAATTAAATCAGGGATTCTAAAGAAGGCAGAATTTAAGCTGTGTAGAATCTCTGGGTTGTAAGATTGGAAGTGATTACAGAGAAAGGGATTGGAGACCAAAGTTGAAAATTTAAAATTTGAGACTTTGCCAGACTGGGATCCAACACAGATCAGCAGTGGTGATGGGCAAACGGGACTTGGTGTAGTCCATTGAGGAGTACCGAGTGTTTGCACATGCACAGAGGCCTGAAAGGGGAGTAAACCAGAGGCCTCAAAGACAAGCAGTCGGAGAAGCAGTGTGGAAAACCAAAATATGCCGACCTCGAAGACTCCTTGACACCATAGAGATGATTGATTCTTCCAGAAAGATTGCAGGTCTGTGCTAACAAAAAATATTGTAAAATGGGATGGTTTAGTGTAATAATGATAGGTTTTGAGATATTTTTGAAACACTATTTTTGAACTTTTCATGCATGTATGTTCAAAATATCTTAGTATATAAATTGGAGTGAGTGAAGAAACAACATAACAAACTACTGACAACATTAAGAGGCGTTATATTTTGCTTGTGTGATGGCTGTTTGCACACCACATTGATAGAAGTTTGAAGCCGTAGTCATGTTAACATGGCAGTTTTTGAATACAGTTACAATTCTCAATACGGCTACATAACTTCTTTCCTTGGCCTTCATACTTTGGGAGCCGGTCAGCGAAGGCCACAATAAGAAATATGAAAATTAACCAAGCTTCGTCCTAGGATCATTATTCTTCAGCCCTTGTCTGCAAGATTATAGAAAAGTAGAAAGTAGCAGCAGGAGTAGGTTATTCGGCCCTTCGAGCTATTCAATATGATCATGGCAGATCCTCTATCTCAGTGCCATACTCCCACTCTTTCCCCATACCTCTTGAAGCCTTTAGTGTCTAGAAATCTATTTCCTTCTTAAATATATTCAGTTACTTGGCCGCCACAGCCTTCTGTGGTAGAGAATTCCACAGGTTCACCATCCTATGAGTAAAGAAGTTTCTCCTCATCTCAGTGCTAAATGGCCTACCCTGTATCCTCAGACTGTGACCCCTTGTTCTAGGTCCCCCCCACCCCCCAACCAACCGCAGCTAGAGGAAACATCATCCCTGCACCCAGTCTGTTCAGCCCTGTCAGAATTTTAAATGTTTCAATGAGATTCCCTCTCATTCTTCTAAACTACAGTGAACACAGGCCTAGTCAACCTAATCTCTCCTCATACGACAATCCTGCCATCCCAGGAATCAGTCTGGAGAACCTCCACTGCACTCCCTCTATGACAAGTATACCCATTCTTAGGTAAGGAGACCAAAACTGCACACAATACACCAGGTGTGGTCTCACCAAGGCCCTGTACAGCTGCAGCAAGACATCCCTGCTCCTGTACTCAAGTCCTCTTGCAATTAAAGGCAACATACCATTTGCCTTCTTAACTGCTTGCTGCACCTGCATGCTTTCTTTCAATGATTGGTGTACAAAGATACATATCCAGGTCCTTTTGTCATCAACATTTCCCAATCCATCAGCATTTAAATAATACTCTGCTTTTCTGTTTTTCCTACCTAAGTGGATAACTTCACACTTACCCAGGTTATACTGCATCTGCCATGCATTTGCTCACTCCTCAATTTGTCTAAATCGCCTTGAAGCCTCTTTACACCCTCCTCACCACTCACATTTCCACTAAGTTTTGAGTCGTCAGGAAGCTTTGAAATTTTATGTTTGGTTCCCTCAGCCAAATCATTGATATATATTGTGCATAGCTGGGACCCAAGCACTAATCCCTGCAATACCCCTCAAGGCACCACCTGCCACGCCAAAAAAGACACATTTGTTTCTACTCTGTTTCCTGTCTGCTAATCAATTCTCAATCAATGCCAATATATTTCCCTAATCTCATGGACTTTAATTTCACACACTAACCTCTTATACGGGACTTTATCAAAAGTCTTCTGAAAATCCAAACACACCACATCCACTGGTTCTCCTTATCCATTCTGCTTGTTACATCCTCAAAGAACTCCAGTCGGTTTGTCAAACATGATTTCCCTTTCATAAATCCATGCTGACTTTGTCTAATCTTGTTGATATTTTCTAAGTGTCCTGTTATCACATCCTTTATAATATACTCCAGCATTTTCCCTACTACTGATGTTAGGCTAACCAGTCTGCAATTCCCTACTTTCTCTCTCCCTCCTTTTTTAAATAGTGAGGTTACATTTGCCACCCTCCAATCTGCCAGGACTGTTCCAGAATCTACAGAATTTTGGAACATGACAACCAACGCATCCACTATTTCCATGGCCACCTCCTTTATTATCCTGGGATGTAGATTATCAGACCCTGGGGATTTATTTGGCTTTCAGTTCCATTAATTTCTCCAGCACTATTGTTTTAGTAATACTAATTTCCTTCAACTCCTCCTTCTTACTAGACCTTAGTATTTGTGGGAAGTTATTTGTGTCTTCCTCTGTGAAGACAGAACTAAAGTAGTTGTTTAATTGCTCTGCCATTTCCTCATTCTCTATTATAAATTCTCCCATTTTGGACTGTAAAGGACGTATATTTGTCTTCACTAATATTTTTTCTTTTTCATACTTATAGAAGCTTTTACAGTCGACTTTTATGTTCATGGCAAGTTTACTCTCATACTCTATTTTTCTCCTCTTAATCAATCTCTTGGTCCTCCTATGCTGAATTCTAAACTGCTCCCAATCCTCCCTTTCTCGCAACTTTATATGACTTCTCTTTGAATCTAATACTATCCTTAATTTCTATTGTTAACCATGGTGGGGCTGCTTTTCTTGTTGTGTTTTTTTGCCAGAAAGGAATGTATAACTGTTGTAATGCATACATTCATTCTTTAAATATTAGTCATTGCCTATCCACTGCCTTTTAATGAAGTCCCCCAATCTATCTTAGCCAACTCACACCTCATACCTTCATAGTTTCCTTTGTTTAGATTTAGGACCCTAGTTTCAGATTGGACTATTTAAATTTCCATCCTAATGAAGAATTCTATCATGTTATGGTCACTGTCCCCTAAAGGACCCCACATAACAAGATTATTAATTAATCCCTTCTCATTGCACAATACCAAATGTAGGATAGCCTGTTCCCTAGTTGGTCCTTTGACATACTGGTCTAAAAAAAACAACTCGTACACAGTCCAGGAATTAATCTGCCACAGTATTATTGCTAATTTGCTTTGTCAGTCTATATGTGCATTAAAGTCACCCATGATTACTTTAGCACCCTTGTTACATGCATCTCTAATTTCCTATTTAATGCCATCCCCTATCTTATCACTACTGTTTGGAGACCTAAAGACAACTCCCACTAATGCTTTCCGCCCCTTGTTGCTTCTTAGCTCCACCCTGACTGTTTCTAAATTTTCTGAGCCAATATACACTCTCACTTTGCACTAAATTCATTCTTAACTAATAACACCATCTCCTTTTCCTTTTTGCCTGTCCTTCCTAAGTATTGAGTACCCTTGGATATTCAGTTTCTAGCCTTGGTCACCCTACAGCAATGTCTCAGTAATCGCAATCATATCATGCCCATTTACATCTATTTGTACTGTTAATTCATCTACCTTACTGAGAATGCTCAGTGTATTGAGATACAGTGCCTTTAGACTTGTCTTTTTAACATTTTTAGACACTTTTTTTTGTACTATGGCCCTATTTGCTGCTAGCCCTTGTTTCCTCTGCCTTCACTTTTGCTCTCTACTTTTATGTCTTTCATTCCTATTTTTGTTTCCCTCTCTCGTCTCCCCGTTCAGCTGCGAGTCTAATTTAAACCCTCCCCCACAGTACTAGTAAATACCCCTGAGGGGATACTGGTCCTGGTCCTGCTGAGGTGCAACCCGTCCAGCTGTCCCAGAATCGGTCTCAATGCCTCAGGAATCTAAATCTCTCCCTCCTACACCATCTCTCCAGCCACGCATTCATCTGGTCTGTTCTTCTATTTCTGATCTCGCTAGCACATGACACTGGGAGTAATCCTGAGATTACTACTTTTGAGGTCCCCCTTTTTATTTCCTAATTCTCTATATTCTGCTTTCAGGACCTCATCTCTCTTTTTACCTATGGCATTGGTACCGATATGGACCACGACCTCTGGCTGTTCACCCTCCCCCTTCAGAATGTCCTACAGCTGCTCAGTGACATCTTTGACCCTCGCACCAGGGGGGCAACATACCATCCTGGTGTCATGTCTGCGGCCACAGAAACATCTGTTTCCCTTACGATAGAATCCCCTATCATTATTACTCTCCAACTTTTTTTTCTCCCCGCCCCCACCCATGCAGCTGAGCCACTCATGGTGCCAGGGACTTGGCTCCTGCTGCATTCCCCTGAGAAACCATCTCCCCCTGCAGTATCCAAAATGGAAAATCTGTTAGAGAGGGATATGGATTCAGGGGACTCCTGCACTACCTGCCCAGTGGTTTTACTCTGGCGGTCACCCATTCCATTTCTGCCTGTGCACTCTTTACCTGCTGTGTGACCACCTCACTGTAAGAATTCATCCTTGTAGATGCTCCACAGTGACTCCAGGTGCTGCTCCAGCTGCAACTCCAGCTCCGAAATGTGAATTTCAAATATCTGAAGTTGGAGACACTTCCTGCACATGTGGTTGCCATGGACACTGGAAGTGTTCCTTATTTCCCACATCACATAGGAGGAGCATTCTACTTGGTCAATCTTCCCTGCCATGCCTTATCCTTAAAATTACTTCCTTTAATTTTACTTCCTCTAGTTTAGAGGATATTAAGGACACAAGAAATACTCACCAGGTCCTACTTACCAAGGCTGCTGCTCTTCTTACTGAGGCAAGGTAGAAAATGAAAAGATCCATCCTTCCCTCTTCAGCAAACTCCCTCTCTCACCAAACACCAACTTAAGCACCCTAATGCAGCCCAAAGCAGCACTGCAGCTGCTTTTATGCTATCCAAATCTAGCTTCTGAAAACCTATTTAAGCTAGTTAACTAATTTACTAGCTGCAGCTGCGAGCAGAGCCTGTATAACCTCTGTCTTAAAGCTGGATTAAAATTCACCTTCTCCCAACCCAAAGAGCAACTTTTAGTTAGTTACTAAATTAAAGAAAGGTTAGACTTTAGATAGAAATTAATCCTTAAAAGTCTCTGTCTCACCAAACTCCAACTTAAGCTAACTCTAATGCAGCCCAAAGCAGCACTCCGGTGCAGACAATGAATAAATTACACTCCCATCAGCCTCTGTTACTTGACCTAGGGGAGGAAACAGGTGGCAAAATATTAAGGTTTTTTCTCCTAAATGCAAACATTTTGAGTGGCACTGGCACTACCTTTTATTATCTGCATCCTGGTTGTTGATATTGATACTTCATAAACATAAATGGTTTACGTGATATTAAGAATGTCTCCTTGCAGTGCCAGCAGTAAGAACTTCATGTAAAATAAGCTTGGGCACTTGTAACTCAGGGGAGGATATTCCCCTCATCCCCTGGCGGGCCCGGGAACAGCCGCGAAATGGTCCGCTGCCTGTGATCCGGCCCTGACCGCGATTTCACGCTGGCTGTCCAATTAACGGCCAGCCAATGTGAAATGCACGCTAAACTCCTCAGCGCTGTTGGGGTAGGGACGGGAGGAGCACGAGCACTGAAGTTTGCCCATGCGCACAGCTGCGCTCACTGAAAGCTCCCGGACGGCACAGAGCTGCCTCAGGGAGCTGAAGATTTTTGAAAACAAAATTAAAGATGTTAAAAATCCAATTTACATGGTGATTATTAAAATCCTGCTCAAACACTTTTTTTAAAATTTAATTACAGAAATTTCATCCTGCCTGTGGATGAGGTTTCGCAAAAAATGCAAAGGCCACCTGGCTTATTCACCCACCAACCGTGGACAAGCAGCGAAAAATTCAACTCAAGCCCAGTTTAAGGGCCTTAATAGGCCTCTTAGTTGTCGACGGGCGCGCTGCTGACTCTCGCAGTTGCCCACCCACCGAAATATCACATGAGTGCACAATGACATTGGGATATTTGCCTGACGTCATCACGTGCTATTTCACGCTCGGGCATGTCGGGCGCACACCTGCAGGCTGAGCTCAAAATCCTGCCCTCAGTTTCTGGCAAGCATGGGCTAGCTGTACATAAATGCAAAATTGTATTTTCTCCATCACTGTCATTCCTTGCCTTGATATGCACCAAAACATTCTTTCCATCCATTGTGAATGATTACAGCCATGATCTTAACGAATGGCAGAGTAGACTCAGTGTGCTGAACAGCCTAATTTTGTTCTGCGTCTTTATTCCACAAATTTGGCTTCCACTATTCTGTCCAAAAATGTATTTCCAACATTTTTCATCAATCTGTAAGTGAAGAATTTCCTGATACTAGTCCTAAATTTATCTTTTAACAATTTTGACACTTGGGATCAGCCTGGTGTAGTGTTGAAGCAGTGCAAAGAATGTCTGCCTTGGCTCTCATTGACCAGAAATGTCACAGTGCTCAAGCTGTGGTTAATTAATGTATTATACATTTTCAACTTGTTTTCTGCTTTTTTGGCTACGTGGTTCAAAGTGCTAATGGCTTACTCTGTGAATGAAAACACTCAAATGCCATATCAGTGTAATTGTTCCCAGTGCTAAAATGTCACTTCCAGGTCAGGTTTAAATTTATAGAAGATGGGTGGAAGTCAAATAGCTCTCATGGTTGAGTATTGGACACTATTCAGAACTCAAATTCACAACATAACCATTGCCAATTATTCAACTGAATGACATCTGTGGCTAAGTTTTGCCAATTCTGGGTTTGGCTGCAGGTTTAGAAGAAAAAAAGACTTACATTTATATAGCACTTTTCATGACTACCAGACATCTCAAAGCACTTTACAGCCAATGAAGTACTTTTTGAAGTGTAGTCACTGCTATAATGTAATAAATGTGGCAGCCAATACACGCTCAGCAAAATCCCACAAAAAGCAAAGTAATAATGGCCAGAGAATCTGTTTTTTTGACGTTGATGAAAGGAAAAATATTGGCCAAGACACCAGAGAAAACTCCATTGTCCTTCTTCGAAATAATGCCATGGGGTCATTTACATCCATCCAAACAAGCCAATGGTACCTCGGTTTAACATCTCAACTGAAAGATAACACCTCCAACAGTGCAAATCTCCTTCAGAACTGCACTGGAGTGTCAGCCTTGATTTTTGCACTCAAGCCCTGGAGTGGGACTTGAACACAGAACTTTGTGACACAAGAATGTTACCAATGAGCCATGGTTGATACAGGTATAAGCAAAGATATAAAAAGAAACAAATGAGTTATTATTTTAGGCTCAGCTTTGCCACAAGTTCATAGTACAACTGGGATTAAAAATAAAACAAAACAGAAATCTAGTTTTATTATACAAATAAAGTTTTAAATCTCCAGTGGTGAAAATTTTCAGCATTTAAACAAGCAACTTGCATTTATATAGCTCCTTTGACGTAGTTAAATATCCCAAGGTGCTGCACTGGAGCATTAACAAAATATGATTGCAAGCCACATAAGGAGATATTTGGACAGATGACCAAAAGCTTAGTTAAAGAAACAGGTTTTAAGGCATCTTAAAAGGAGTGGCTGTACAAACCTTGCTTAGGCCACATAGAGTACTGCATGCAGTTCTGGTCGCCATATCATAAAAAGGATATAGAGGCACTGGAGAGGGCACAGAGAAGATTTGCAAGGATGATACCAGAAATGTGTAGGTATACATGTCAGAAAAGGATTGACAAGCTGTGTCTCTTTTCTCTTGAGGAAAGAATGTTGAGGGGTGACCTAACCGATGTATTTAAAATCATGGAAGGTTTTGATAAAGTGAATACTGGGGGAATGTTTCCTCTTGTAATGAAGAGCAGAACTAGAGGCCACCAGTATAAGATTGTCATCAAGAAATCCAATAGGAATTCAGAAGAAACTTCTTCACCCAAAGAGTGATAAGAATGTAGAACTCATTATCAGAGACACAGAATGGTTACAGCACAGAAGGAGGCCACGCGACCTATTGTTTCTGCTGGCTTTCCGAAGGAGTAATTCCTCAAGAGCCATTCCCCTACCTTTTCACTGTAGGCCTGCACATTCTTCCTTTCCAAATAATAATCCAATTCCCTCCTGAATGCTTCAATTGAACCTGCCTCCACTACACTCTCAGGCAGTGCATTCCAGATCCTAACTGCTTATTGCAAGAAAAACGTTTTCCTTACGTTGTCACTGCTCCTTTTGCCAATTAGCTTAAATCTGTGCCCTGATTCTTCCAACAATGGAAAGTTTCTCCCCATCTATTCTTTCCAGACTCATGATTTTTATACCTCTATCAAATCTCCTCTCAATCTTCTCTTATCCAAGAAAGCAGCTCCAACTTCTCCAATCTATTGACATAACTGAAGTTCCTCATCCCTGGAACTGTTCTCATGAATGTTTTCTGCACTATCCTATTGCCTTTACATCCTTCCTAATGGAGTGGTTGAAGGGAATCATGTAGGTGCATTTAAGGGGAAACATGAATAAGCAGGAAATAGAGGTTTATATTATGGATTTAGATGAGGAAAGGTGAGGGAGAAGGTTTAAGTGGAGTATAAACACCGGCATGGTTGAGCCAAATGGCATGTTTCTATGTCATAAATCCTATGTAAAAGGAGAGAGTTGTAGAAGTGGAGAAATTTAGGGAGGAAATTCCAGAGCTATGGCCTAGACAGCAGAAGGCTTGAGCACCAATGGTGGAGCAAGTACAATCACGGGAAGCCAGAATTAGAGGAGTGTGGAGATTGCAGCAGATTGTAGAGCTAGAGGAAGTTAGAGATAGGATGGGGCAACACCATGGAGGGGTCTGAAACAGGGATGAAACTTTTAAAATGCGGGATCCAATAATCTGACCTCACTGCCCATAGGCTTGGAAGGGTAGAAACCAACCAGCAACCCACTCCTGTCTACTGACTTCTGCTTGAAAGTGCAATCATCAAATAAATGCAAGGAGTGACTCAGCTGTTATGCTCCCAAAGCTGAAAAGCCTACAGCCATTGGGGATCACAAAACAACAGCTACTTGGATGAGACATCCATCAGTGGGATACAGTTATCCAGAGACCAGTACAGTGTAAAACTTGCAGTTAAGATACCGGTACCTCTTCGCTGGGTTTTAGTGTCCGTAAGGGTATTGCTGGGATAAAAGGAATAGTCTGAGTTTGAATTACTTTCTTGCGTTTGTATTGAGATCTTGCCAACCTTTTTGTCTGGCATAATTAGTTCATTTTTTATTATTTAATAAATGTTTAATTCTTTATGTTAAAAGTTCATCAGTAAACTCCTGTGAATGTGTTCAGTTTCTTTCCTCCAGTTTCTAAAAAAAAGTGTTAGGATTTATCAAGCCAGTTTTCACCCTGGGATCTGACTTGTCCTGCATTAACATCAGCTCCTTTCAATCTCCGCAATCTCTTCCAGCCCCTCAACCTTCCAGAAATCTGCACTCCTCTAATTCTGACCTCTTATGCATTCTCAATTATAAGTGCTCCACTCTTAAGCACTGTGGGTGCACCTTCACCACACGGACTGCAGCAGTTCAAAGAGGCGCCTCACCACCACCTTCTCAAGGAGAACTGGGGATGGGCAATAAATGCTGGCCTTGCCAACAATGCCCACATCCCAAGAGAGAATTAAGAAAAAACACTGGTGACCATGCCTTCAAGTTGTCCAGGATCCAAGCTCTAGAATTCTCTCCCTACATCTCTCTGCCTCACTTTCCTCCTCCAAGACACTCCTCAAAACCTGTTTGACCAATCTTTTGGTCATATGACCAAATATCTCATGTGGCTTGGTGTCATACTTTGTTTTATTATGCTCCTGTGAAGTGCCTTGGGAGAATCATTGCATTAAAGGTATAAACATAATTTGTTGTTGTTGATGTTAAGTGGAACAGATAGAATAGATAGAGAGAAACTATTTCTACCAGTTTGGGAGCACAGGACCAATTAATCAAATAATTAAGAGCCAGACCCTTTAGGAGTAAAATTACGAAACACTCTTTTATGCAAAAGATGGTAGAAGCTTGGAACTCTGTTCCGCAAATGGTAATTGAAGCTAGATCAATTGTTATTTAAAATAGAGATGGATAGATTTTTGTTAAACTAAAGGTATTAAGGGAAAGGGGCAAAGACAGGTACATATTTGCTGGAACATAAGACACACTGATCTCCTAGAAAAATCACCCAAAATTGCTGTGTCTCTGCTGTTCAGTATCAGCGATTTTTACAGTAACCTCTTCTAGTCTGTAACCTATGCCCCAGCAGCTGCTGTTACCTGCTGAGTTTCTCACTGTACTTCAATGCTTTTGGTTTATCATCTTTTTTTTGCTGTTGTGGGGTCTTGGACAGAAATCAATTTTCTCCTGGGCTGAATCTATTTCCCTGCTGGCTTCAGGACTTCAGTTGTGTCAACTGCTGCCACCACTTTATACAAAGGGTGTATTTTCTGCTGGGCTGCCTCAATACTACTACCTGATCTGTTTCTTCAGCTTCAGTCTTCTGCTCCTCTGCCAGGAGATTTCACTCTGTGCTGCACTAACTCTGTTCCAGATGGTTCCTACCTTGTTCTGAAATCTACTCCATTGCTGCCACACAACCATGGCAAACACTTTCCATTTACTTCTTAATACCATAGACCATATTCATCTCTCCACTGGTGTGCACTGCTAATCACTCAAGGTCATTTCTCACTTCTGCTGAACCTTT
This sequence comes from Carcharodon carcharias, assembly GCF_017639515.1. Lineage (NCBI taxonomy): Eukaryota > Metazoa > Chordata > Chondrichthyes > Lamniformes > Lamnidae > Carcharodon > Carcharodon carcharias. The sequence goes on from NC_054472.1 coordinate 176,494,582, forward strand.
GGAAAAATATCTGATAAGAACATAAAAAATAGGAGCAGGGGCTCTCCAGCCTGCTCCACCATTCATGGCTAATGTTTTACTCCAGCTACACATTCTTACCTGATCTCAATATCTCGATTCCCTCAGTATCCAAAGATCTTTCGATCTCTGGCTTGGATATAGTCAATGACTTAGCATATTCTTAAGGTTCATGACTCTTTCAGGTAAAGAAATTTCTCTTCTCAGTTATAAATTGTTGACCCCTTATTCTGACAGTGTGGCCCCCAGAACTTGACTCCCCAGCCAGAAGAAACATCCTCCCAGCATTTACCTTGTGCAGCCCCTTAAGAATTTTATATCTTCTAATGATGTCACTCTCATTCCTCTAAACTCTAAAGAGATATATCCCAGAATCAGATGCTTCTTAAAACTTAGCTCTTTAACTAAGTTTTTGGTCATCTAGCCTAACATCTCCTGAGGCTCGTTGTCAAATTTTGTACCATGACATTCACGTAAAGCATCTTAGGACGTTTCATTACATTGCTATGTTAAAAGTGCTATATAAATGCAAGTTGTTGCTACTGTTGAATCAGTCCAGTGAACCTCTGAAGCAGGTATATCCATCCTAAGGTAAGGGCACCAAAACTGTACACAATACTATTTACAATAGTAATTGTGCAAAATGTACAAAAGTCTTTGAGTACCAGGATCTCAAATCCGAGACTAAGGTCATGGTTTACCATGCAGTTAGGAAGACCTTGACTACTTTAAAGAGGCATGCACAGGCTTGGAGCAGCTGTTTCATGGTTCTTCATCAAATCCCATATTTGACACTAGACACATTAGACACGAACATTAAACACAAGCCTGCGTGTTGCTCTGTGTGGGGTTAATCATAACAAAGGAAGTGAATTATCAGACAGATACTGATCTCCAGCTTTTCAAATTTGTTAAAAGAGTAAGAAACAAATTATCAGTACAAGAATAGATCAAACAGTGACAAAATGTTGCAACAAGTTTCTTCCTGGACCTTGCAATCTCAGTCAGTGTTGGCAAGCACAAAATGGAAAATAATCAAATAAATTAATCAGCCCTGGTAATTCTCTTCGTTCCTTAAGGTTAGTTACAAAGCAGCATTGGGTTGCAAACCCAATTAAAGACAAATAAGAGAAAACAGGAATAAAGGATACAACAAAGCGCAAGACTAAATAAATTTGGCATTACAAAAATTCCAATACAACTTACTAATTAGCTAGGTGAGGGAAGGGAATGTACCCTCCTTTTCAAAGGCAAATCTGTATATTGAGATATTTTTCATCATTAAGGGATATCTGTACGATCAGAGTGCTGCAGATTAGATTTACACTGCAAATACAGTTAAAACTTAGAAACATATATTAGAATAGAGAACCAACACCAAAAAAATTAGTGACAACCCACTGAAATCAAAAGGAGCAACAATAAACAGCATGGACAATTTTAAAACTGTATTACATTATACAAAGGTATTCTCTACCTTTCCTTCCTTATCGCTTCCTCCCACCCCGTCTCCCCATCACAACCATTTGAGTATAATCTTTACCTAAACAGATATATGTCTATATAATGTGCATGGGAATTATATGGACAACTGATTCTGTGCCTAAGTGCAATAATCCTAAGCAGGACCAGGGAGAGAAATTATGGGTCCTGGCACTTCTCTCTCCAGGCCCATTGTGCACACCAAAACGCCCCAGCTTAACCCGTCTCCTCAATCAGGCATGACATTATCCCCCATTTATGATCCACCAATCACTACACTTTAAAACCATTCCCACCCAAACCCCCAACCACTCCATCCACCCCTCCCATCCAAGCCTCCCCCACCCTCAAACTGACTCGCACCCCTCCTACCCAAACCCTCAACCTCACCCCAATCCCCCACCCAAACCCTAACTTCCCCCACCACCCCCGGCCAAACTCCAAAACCTCCCCACCACCTCCCGCACCACCAACCTCCACCCCACACCCCCACCTAAACCCCCACCTTCCACCCCAGTTCCCCACCCCAATCCTCCACCCAAACCCCCACTCTTCCACCACCTCCCACCCAAACCCCCACTCTTCCACCACCTCCCACCCAAACCCCCACCCCTCCCTCCACCCAAACCCCCAACTTTCCCTCCACCCAATCCCCCAGCCTCGCCCCACCCCTCCCACACAAAGTCCCAAGCTCCCGCACCCCTCCCACATAAACCCCCAACCTCCCCCACCCCTCCCACACAAACCCTCACCCTCCCTCTACCCAAACTCACACCCCCCACTCAAATCCCCACCTCCCACTCAAACACCCACCCTCCCCCCAACCCGCACTCAAACCCAAAACCTCCCCCCCCACACCCAAACGGCCAACCCCACCACCACACCCCGCACCCCCCAACACCACACGCCCACCACCATTCCCCCCCACACCCCATCCAGTTCTGATTTTTGTTTTAAAAAGCTGGCCTTTCAGGTCTGAAGCCTGAATGAAGGACGATAGTGAGCCTTGGCAACTCCCCCCACCTTGCACCCGGGCCCACCCTCTCCCAGGTCGTGTCCCCAAGCATCTATCCTTGCTCCCCTATTTCTCATCAACATGATTCCCCTTGGTCACATCATCCAAAAAGCAGAGTCAGTATCCACAGGTATTCTGATAACACTGAGCATTACCTCAACACCACCGCTCTCAACTCTTCCACTGTATCTAAATTGTCACATTGCATGTGTGCATCAACATCCAGTACAGGATGAGCAGAAATTTTCTTCAACTAAATATTGGGAAGCCAAGCTGTTGTCTTCAATTCCTGCCACAAACTATACTTCTTGGTTACTGACTCCATCCCTCTCCTTGGCATCCATGACCAAGCTTATGGTCATCTGCCCTATTACCTCCCTATGTGGTTCTGCGTCATATTTTATTTAACAATTCCCCTGTGAATTTTTCAGTATGCTGCCTTTTCAAATATTTTTGTGCAGCTGCACACACACATTATTTATCATGGAACATTGCCTGTGTGGTTCTTTCCAGCTTCCAGCCTGCTACATAGCTGCATACCTCAAAGCTCAGCAGGAACATTGCTGAGGACCCCAACATAGAAACGCAGAGGAAGAGAAAATTCAGTTCCATAATCGCTATCCAATGCCATGTTGGAAGTGTAAATTTGGTGGCACTGACCAGCCCCCCCACCACCTTAACTTCCCCAAGCCTCATAACCTCCCCCCAAACCCCACTCTAGCCTCCCCCAAAACCAACACACACAGCATCCAATTGAATAGATAAGTGCCACTAAATGAAGATAGCAAGCTTTATTAGCACTATTCTGAAACATGTAGCATGTTTTCTTTCTTGCGTGCAGAATTGCATTTATTGGTTAACTCTCTTGTATTCAGTGCTCCCTGGAGAAAGAGTACCTTTAAAAACAGTCAATACATTCCCAATGTTTTACTGATTTAAGTTCAGTAGTAAAACCTATAAACATGCCATGTGTAAAAGTTATGGTGAAGGATTGAAGTATTTCTCTCAATATTTCATAAATGTCACTGACAAAAATGAATGAAATTTTTCTCCATTAGCCAATCAAAATAAAATTGGGATTTTAAAAAAATTGGAATTAAAAGTAAGATGTTTAATACATGTCCTAATCTTAGTGTCTAATGTGTTTAAATAATCCCACGAAAAACAATCAGCAAGGTACATAGTTTACTTCAAATAGGTAGTGGCATCAGCACATTACAGTACATATGGAATGTCAAGTCCTCCATTCTGCATTTATATTAGCAATGTGCAAAGTTCCATTATCCCTGGACAAAAAGTTGCACTACTAGCATCCGCATCAGAGACTGAAGGTCATATTAATCTAAGGTTTCAATCATGAATAGTAGGGTAGCTTACTACCTGTGATGATGCACTGCAAACACACAAATCTTGGAATTCACACAGTATAATTTTCAAGATATAAATTGCTTAACTGTTAAAAGGAATTTGAGTTTAGGATTTTAGCTGAGTTTTAAGTCAGGCAATACCATTTGTGCCAACTGTAAACGCTTCACCCTGACTGTCATTTGGAAGCTTGGTGCATTTGTCTATGTTTGCTGACAAAAATCAATACTACTCCTATAACAGTTCTGCTGTTAATAGAGGACTCCCCTGCAGTCTGTAGGTGTCAACTTGGTGAAGCGACAGCACAGGGCTACTTGCATGCCAAGCATTAAACAACTAACTGGAGGAGGAGAGTCCAAAAATATTCCCATCCTGAATGATGGGGAATCCCAGCACATTAGTGCAAAAGACAAGGCTGAGGTCCCCAGCATCGCAGATGCCAGTCTTCAGCAATTTGATTCACTCCACGTAATATCAAGAAACAGCTGAAGGCACTGGATACTGAAAATGCTATAGACGCTGATAACATTCTGACAATAATACTGAATATTTCTACCCAGAACTAGCTGCACCTTTAGCTGAGCTGTTCCAGTAGGGCTGCAATGCTGGCATCTACCCAGCAACATGGAAAATTGCCCAGGTATGTCCTGTCCACAAAAAGCAGGACAAATCCCACCCAACCAATTACTGTCCCACCAGTGTATTCTTGATCATCAGCAAAGTGATGAAGGGTTGTCGACAGTGCTATCAACTCAGGCACTTACTTGGCAATAACCTGCTCACTGATGCTCAGTTTGGGTTCCACCAGGGTCGCTCAGCTCCTGATCTCATTACAGCCTTGGTCCAAACATGGACAAAAGAGCTGAACTTGAGAGATGAGGTGAGAGTGGCTGCCCTTGACATCAAGGCATTATGTGACCAAGTGCAGCATCAAGGCACACTAACAAAACTGAATTCAATGGAAATCAATGGGAAAACTCTCCACTGGTTGGAGTCATACCTAACACAAAGGAAGGTGGTTGTTGGAGGTCAACCATCTCAGTCTCATGTCATCGATGCAGAGTGCCTCAGGTTAGTGTCCTAGATCCAACCATCTTCAGCTGCTTCATCAATGACCTTCCCTCCATCATAAGGTCAGGATTGGGGATGATCGCTGATGATTACACAATGTTAAGTACCACTTGCGACTCCTCAGATACTGAAGCAGTACGTACCTATATGTAGCTGGACAACATTCAGGCTTGGACTGATAAATGGCAAGTAACAGTCACGCCACACAAGTGCCAGGCAATGACAATCTCCAACAAGAGAGAATCCAACCCTCTCTCCTTGACATTCAATGCCTTTACCATTATTATTTTTTTTATTCATTCATGGGATGTGGGCTTCGTAGCTGGACCAGCATTTATTGCCCATCCCTAGTTGCCTTTGAGAAGATAGTGGTGAGCTGCTTTCTTGAACTGCTGCAGTCCATGTGGAATCCCTCATTAACAACATTCCGAGGGTTATTATTGACCAGAAATTTGAACTGGACCAGCCCTATAAATACTGTGACTACAAGAGCAGGTTAGAGGCTAAGAATTCTGCGGTGAGTCACTCTCACCTCACCTCTGGAGTTCAGCTCTTTTGTCCATGTTTGAACTAAAGCTGTAATGAGGTCAGGAGCTGAGTGACCCTGGTGGAACCCAAACTGATCATCAGTGAGCAGGTTGTTACTAAGCAAGCACCGTTTGATAGCACTGTTGATGATTCCTTCCATCACTTTATTGATGATGGAGAGTAGACTGATGGGGCAGTAATTGGCCAGATTGTATTTGACCTGCTTTTTGTGGACATTTTTCCACATTGCCTGATGGATGCCAGTGTTGTAGCTGGACTAGAACAGCTGGGCTAGGGACAAGGCAAGTTCTGGAGCACAAGTCTTCAGTATTATTGCCAGAATATTGTCAGGGCCCATAGCCTTTGCAGTATCCAGTACCTTCAGCCGTTTCTTAATATCATGTGCAGTGAATCGATTTGACTGAAGACTGGCATCAATGATGCTGGGGACCTCCAGAGGAGGCCAAGATGAAAAGGTATGGCTGAAGCATATGTAACAGTCTTCAGCCAGTAGAGCCGAGCGAATGATCCATCTCGGCCTCCTCTGGAGGTCCCCAGCATCATTGATGCCAGTCTTCAGCCAATTCAATTCACTGCATGTGTTTCAATGAGATCTCCTCTCATTCTTCTAAACTACAGTGAATACAGGCCTGGTTGGCCCAATCTCTCTTCATACAACAATTCTGCCATCCCAAGAATCAGTCTGGTGAACCATCGCTGCACTCCCTCTATGACAAGTATATCCTATCTTAGGTAAGGAGACCAAAACTGCACACAATACACCAAGTGTGGTCTCACCAAGACCTTGTACAGCTGCAGTAAGCCATCCTTGCTCCTGTACTCAAGTCCTTTCGCAATGAAGGGAAACATACCATTTGCCTTCTTAACTGCTTGTTGCATCTGTATGCTTGTTTTCAGTGATTAGTGTACAAGGACACTGAGGTCCCTTTATATATCCACATTTCCCAATCTATCATTATTTAAATAATACTCTGCCATTCTGTCTTTTTCTACCAAAGTGGATAACTTCACACTTATTCACGTTATACTGCATCTGCCATGTATTTGCCCACTCGCTCAACCTGTCTAAATTGCCTTGCAGCCTCTTAACACCCTCCTCATCACTCTCATTCTCACCAAGTTTCGTGTCAACAGCAAATTTGGAAATATTACATTTGGTAAACTCAGAGACCGCTGCCATTGATTCTAATCGCAAATACCTTGCACCTTATCAGTAAAACAATCTAAGCCCTCCTTTGATCTCGAACAATCAAACCACCCATGCTTGTCAGTCAAAGTTCAGAAAGGGTCACATGATGTCTTTCATTTACCCTAAATTTAAAGATGCAGTTCCAAAACAATTGAAACATGACCAAATCTCAGCTGTTCATTGAAAGACCATAACATCAATAATTAAAGGAAACTTAAGAGATGGGTGCAACAATTGCATCAATTAAATATGTATTAAAATAGTTAACATTTTCAATCACTAAAAAACTGTGATTAATTTAATCATTTGACAGTTCCATTTCAAACATTAAGCCTACATCTATTTTTTCCAAGTTGGGGCAACACCAAGTTAGTTGATAGATGATAGCGACACAAACAGGTAGATGACAAAAATAAGCAATGAAAAACATTTTCTGCAAATACAGCAAGGTTGCCCTTTGGGTACCTGACACTGCTTTTCTAAAATTTGGAAAGGAAAGTGTGTTGACATTTTCAGGAATTCAGACACAGATCCTAATGACAGACTTTAGTTGGTTTACTATCTCAAAACTATTCCATTGATATTCCATTATAGTAAATTTTGACTGAAATATCACAACACCAAAATGTATGTTTTTCTTCCAGAAATTTAAAAGCAAGTTGTGATCGGTTGAATATTCACAAGTGGCCCAATTACATCAGGCATACTTACAATTACAAACTAATTCTGTAATCCTTTCACTGTAGGGAATAAACAGATTTATAAAAGAAATTAGATGAATAAAAAGCAAATTAAATTACCATAACACCACAATAAAGCTTGTTGGATGTCAGGTGAAGCCTTTAATCCACAGACTGTTCTCCTAAGTATATCAGTCAGTTGGTGTTCTTTTCAATAATTAGCATAACTAAATGACTTATTATTCTACAAGAATGTGGCTTCAAAATCAATCTCAAGTTTCTAATTGCATTTGTCAGCAAATTTCAACTCTAGGTGAAGAACATATCCATACTGTCCAACAAACTGAATTGCTAAAATTTATTTTGTCAAGAGTCCATAACCACCTTTTGGTCAGGACACCCAACACTGCACTAAAAACTAGCTGATCTTCTAGCGCACTGCTAAAAGGCATCCTGGGGTCTACTATGCTGTTGTGATGCTCTAATAACACAAAGCTATGTTTAAACTGGCCTAACACTTTAATGCCATTACTCAGGTGCCTGCAGGGAAGTCACCTAAATCAGCATCTCAAGTCAGTCAATTAAAATGTCAGCCCCTGCCCATGACAAGAAACTTCAACTATTCAGGAGTCAAACTGTGACTATATTCACTTGAAAGTGAATAAATATAAGACTGTGAAATAAAGCAGTGATTTTGCCCTCATCAATAAATATTTCAGTTCACCTTCAAAAGATTGGAGGTGCACAAGGCATGTGCAGAAGATACTATCAAATTTAGATTACAAATGAGATCAGTTGTGACATCCCCAGTTTACACCATCACATAATTAGATATTGGGCACTTTCTGGCGAAGAGAGGCAAGGACTAAAACAATTTCAGATAGAAAGAGTGCTGTATATGTTTTAAACAACATGAAGACAAGTGAGACAAGGAGATGAAGACCTGGAAAGCACAAACCAAGGAGGGGCATTGGAAAAGTGCAGCTGACAAACTATTCTTTATGATTCAGGAAAAGGCAGACACAAAGCTCACCCATCAATACTTAGACTACCTTCGGCCACCTAAATTCTAGATTTTGAAATTTAATTCCCAAGACTTCCCTTAAAACCTACTTCATTGGCCATTACTTCCTTGGTTGACTTTGTACCCATTTTTTTCCAAGTCTCTGAAGCAGCTGAGGAAAATTTTCTTTACAGTAAAACACTATATAGTTGCAAAAATGTTGTTATTCTTGGGGGATCAGCACCAGGAGGATACCTGGTGATTGCACAATGTTCAGCACTATTCACAACTCTTCAGGTACTGAAGCAGTCTTGCAGCTAACATTCTGAGTAATCTGCTTCATCCCAATTGCTAATTTTCACCTGATGCATATATATTAAACTACAAGGGTGGTGATGGAGTCTTTAGTCCCAAATATCCTATAACAAATTGCTATTTAAGGTGCCTAAACCATACATGACTAGAAATTGCACTTTGCAAAAAAAAACATACTAGTGAAATACACACTGGAAAAGGCAGGTCAAATGTAGCCTCCTCTTCATGGCTCACTTTGAGGATCTTACTTGAACTATAAAATTATATAGTTACCTTAGATACGCATTGTGTGGCCTCTCACCACCATCATGTTTCTTCTCAAATAATTACTTGCAGTGTAGTTGATAATTCCTTCCTTCAGAGGTTCTCCAGGGCCCGTTTCTCCCTCCTACTTCTTTCTTCAAATGTATTATTTTCTCCATTCATCATTCAAACCTATCCACTCTTCTGATTCTTCTTATTTACATCTTTATACACCTACTGTGACAAAAATTAAACAAACACTTTTGTCAAAGATTTAGCTTAACACCAGCTCTTTCAATTCTGCCAAGTGCTAAAAAAATTAAAAACTATCTTCATTCACAGAGATTACATCCCAGCCTAATTCAATATATTGTTTCAAAAACTATTCAGTTTGTCTAATGACAGCTGTTGAAGGGAAGCAAAGCTACACAATTCAAATGCAAACCATCTAATTTGTTCAAATATGTACTGTAGATCAGGGCACATAAGTCGATCCGGCATATAGGACAACCCAATTTTTTCAGTGCCAACAATCATGCTTCTGCATTTACGCGGCATATAAGTCAACCTCCTCCACCCCCTTTTCAGCTACAAAATGCCAAGCTTGCATTAATTTGGCCTCAACTTTTCAACACAGTAATTCATGTCTTACTTGCTTATACTGTAAGTCAGTGCACAGGATCAAGCAAGCAATACAGGTTGTGATGCAAAGAAGATGCGCAGGAGGTTAAGTCATGCCCACACAGAGCACACTGCATATGGCATGGCAAGTGACAAACAGAAATGGATCTTCCAGCAAAAACGAATGAAGTACGAAGTTGCTTTCAAGCTATAAGTCATAACATTTGCTAACTCGTCAAATAACTGTGCTGCAGCAAGGGAATTCATTGTTCGCGAAAAAAAACTGGTGTGAAAATGGAAGGAGGTGCAACTAACCCCGAAGAAGATTTCCATGCCAAATGTGCCATCAGAACAGTGACCCGATCTTGAGAACCCATGTATCGCAATGGGTCCTCGAAAATCATCGGAATGGTCACATTGTCACCAGGAATACCATGCATGTACAATGCACTTAAGAGAGCCAAATCAAACTCCATCAAAGATTTCAGACCAATAGCTAGTTGGTATGGTTGTTTTAAGGAACAAAACAGCCTAGTGCTGCATCAGAAGACCAAGGTTGCTCAGAGACTACCAAAAGACCTCAATGCCAAAATTATCAATTTCCAGTGGAATTATCAGACAGCAGCAAAAATATGAGTACCCATTAAGTCACACCAATAACATTGTTGTGAATATCTAGTTCATGGTTCATGTTAATATTTTAGGGGATGTTTAGTTCTGGGAAGATTAAAGTTTTACTGTAGAAAATGGGATAAGTGCAACTAAAGCAGCTTAAAGACTATTACATTTAAAAGGTTGAGGCCATGTTAACTTAAGGGGTTAACAGCTAGAAAGATAAGGTCCTAAAACAGCAGGTAGGCTTACTTAGCTGGAGAACTGGAGACGTAATGTGTACATTGTTTGCAAAGAAGTGCAGCTCAGAGAGTTAACTCAGTTTAAAAGCATTCAGTAAACCCTGAAAGGTTATGTCATTATGGAGAACCTTAAGAAGGTTCTCTGGTTTCAATTTATCTGTGTTTGCTGGCAGAGGGGTTAGTTGCAGTTTGGACCGCATGTGATTTGCAGTTCACAGACAAGCCCGGGGAGCAGTCCAGTGCAGGTAGGGCTCAGGAGAAATCCTGGGGAACTGAGAATGTGGTGGTAGGTCGCTGGTTCCATGCTGAAGATGGTTACGGCTCAGAAGAAGCCCCAAGAGCCATTTATAGCTTGGTGCAGCTGGGAGACCAGTGTTTGCAGAAACTCAAGGGCAGTGCTAGCTTAATGAAGCTAGCGGTCTGCGAAACAGTTGGAAACATACCAGTAATTAGAGGTGGGAGTACAACTTTGTGAATTCCATAGAACAGGAGGAAAGATTGAACCATTGGGAGGTGAGCAGTCATTGGGGCAGTCTGAGTCAGAGCCGCTTTTGAGGGAATTAAGAGGCCAGATCTTCAAAAGTGAACAGCTGAAATTCCTTGTGAAGGGGACAGAGTTTAACAAGATATTGTGACTCAGTGGTTACTGACATCTGGGTGAATTGTTGACAAATCCACGGGATCTGTCTTGGTTACATCTGCCTGTTAATTCATATTTACCTCACGTTAGTCCTAAATGTAAGAGTATAAGATAGACATTGTACATTGTTTTACTTTTCTGACTTAGTATAGGAAAATTAATTTTTGTTTTTTAAAAATTGTGGAATCTTGTGGCTTTATTCTCCTAATGGTTAATCGGGATTTCAAACTTTGTCCACTTTAAACAGAACGTTACTAGTCCTTACTGAATCATAACAACATGGATAAAGTGGCCATGAATTTTGATATGCCCAGCAGCCAAACTGTGGAATGGAACGGTTCAAAAACAGTTTGACTAAAAAATGACAGTGCATGTAAAAACAAGATTTAAGGTGGTACTAGCTTGCATGGCTAACAGAACAAAATTAAAGCCTAGGAATTTTCAAATGCAAAATCATGCCAAACATTAAATTCCCTACAGGGGATTTTGTGCACATCCATGACAACAGTTGGATGGAGGAGGATGGAGTGAACTTTTATGGATCAATCATGTGTGGAATAGGCATCCCGGTGGCCTAGGTAAAGAATGCAGCTTATTAGTGAGGGACACGTTCAGATCCCATATAACCAATGAGAAAATAATAGATGCCTGCAAAGAAATAACTCCACATTGCAGTTATACCAGGGGGTCTAACACCTGTAATTCAACCTTTGGATGCCTCAACAAGCCAATCAAGAATCACGTTTGTGTTGAATGGAATAGATGGATGGTTGACAGAAACTTTCACAAAAAGAGTGGAAATACGTGCACTTCCCTGCTTGGTGTTTTCTGTGGTTTAATTATCACATCGTGGGATGCTATTACTGCACCATCAGATCATTCGAAAAATGCAGAATATCCAATTCAATAGATGGAGAGGAAGATGATTTGTTGTAGAGGGATGATTTTGAAATCTCATCCAGAGTGGGATCCTTACAACAGTGCCACAGCCAAAGTGACTTTAGATAAATTAGATGAATTCTTTGTGTCAGATGCCAAAGAAAATTAATTTGATGGTTTTAAAACACTTTGATTGTGGTTAAAGATATCTTTGTACAATTAAGTAATTCAATAAATTGTGTCACGTTAATTTAGTATGAATTACTGGTGTTTTTTAATTTCATCTTTCAAAATGATGACCACATTTTTTTACTCAGCACAGAAGTTGACCCCCATTTTTGGAAGGAGTTTTGTAGGTTTCAAAAGTCAACCTAGACACCATGATCTAAGTATTCTGGTTGGCATCTTTTGATTTCATGAAAAATTTGTAACTGACCTTTCAATCCTTTAAAGTGTGTTCTTTTTAAATAGCAAGTTACATGGGACCAGAAGGAGGCCATTCAGCCCTGAGCACATTCCACTATTCAGTTAGATCTTGATTGATCCATAACACAATCCCAGTTACCCACTTTTGATCCATATCCCTGATAACCTTACCTAACAAAAGTCTATCTACCTTAGTCTTTAGGTTTTCAATTGACTCAGTATCCACAGCCTTTTGTTAGATTAATGTCCCAGATCTCTACTACCCTTTTCAATGGGCTACCTCTAATTTTAAGAATATGTTCTTACTACCCTCAATTATACAGTTGGTCCAGATATGGTCTAGATTCCCCCCAACACAGGAAACAGTTTCTCTCTACCTATCATGTCAAATCCTTTAATTGTCTTAAACACCTTGATTAGATTACACTAATCTTCTTTACTCAAGGAAATACTCAACAGCTTCACCTGTTGCTCAAATTTTTGAGACACCTCATCTTTTCAGGGTAATTTGAAGTAGACTGGGCCATCCAGGTGAATCCATCCATTTCACACTGCTATTATGCAGTAACCTCCACTAATATGATGCTGCGGTCAAACCAAAAAGATGTTCTGCCTACTACACAAATGAGTAATATGCTGTATGAATTTCAGTGCCAGTGTGATACCAGGTATGTAGGCCGTGCATCCCAATGGCAGGTGGATTGTATCAAACAGCATGTCCCTTTTGTTGTTTGCAACAGGCAGGGTACTGACCCTACTCAACCAGCCCGTACTTGCAAAACATAAGATGCAATTCCATAATTGGACAGCACTTATTAAACAATACCAAGTGTGCTTAGAATTACACAAACAACAAAATTAAGATTATCAGTTGGGCTCAATGTGGCACACTTACACTTGCTAGAAGGTACATATATTCATGTGGGCCCTGTCCTCTACAATCAGAAATAAGGTGTCCAGGCATTACGCCTTTATCAATTAAACAAAAGCATGGGGGACAATGGTTCTCTGATTCAGAGGCGACTTGCCGTTTTGAATTTAAACAAAAGCATGGGGACTAACAGTTCACTGGTGCGTTCTCCATGGCAACACCTCGACCAGAGTCTAGTTGCCAACCAATCAGCATCCTTTTTCTCATGCAGTATAATTTGTTGTTCCGTTTGAAATTTGGTATTCTTTCATCTGTCCTGATGAATGCAAGTTGAAAAGCTTCAACAGCATGCCTCTTTTGTCAGCAATACTCAAGCTCTGTACTACTAAACAACTTTTCTCCCCTTTGTACTCAGCCCTATTTGATGTAAACAACAATCTATTAGCCTTTAGTTTGCTTTTTATACCTATCTAGCAGCTTTTAATGGTGTGTACATGGGCACCCAAATCTCCCTGCTCCTCCACAATTCCTTGTTTCTCGTCATGCAGAAAATTCTCTGATTTGTTTTTCTTGGATCCAAAATGGATGACCTCACACTTGGCCAAATGAAACAACATCAGCCATAGTTCTGCTATTCACAATTTGTCTATGCCCCTTTGCAACCTCCTGCTCCTATCTGTACTACTTAACACTCCCTCCTAATTTAGGTCCCAACAAATCAAGAAATAACTCCAACCAAAGCTCAACAGTGCAGTTGTTACTCAAATGTAAATAAATCAATTTATGCTCTAATGCATTGATATTGAGTACTGTTGAAAAAGACATGTTGAAGCTTTTAGTCTTGCACTCATCAGAACACTTTGTAAGAATACCAATATAAGGGAAACAACAATTTATGCTGAGAAGAGAGTGCTGATTGGTTGGCAGGTGGACTCTGATTGGTAGATGTGTTGCATGGAGAGTGCACCAATTGCTGAATACTGACAGTTAACTGCCAAGCAGTGTTCACAACTTAAACCAGGCAGCCTGACCCTGATTGGTCAAGGCATTGCCCTGAGGAATGAATCAGCAAATGGCTGTCACTTATTTTGTTTAAGCGAAACAGGCGCAATGTGTGTACATGTTCTTTCTGTCTGCAAAGAAGAGGGCCCTATGTATTAATAGATGTAACGTCCAGTGCATGCACGCACAGTGAGTCCAACTGACAATCTTAAATAATTCTTAGCACACTGAGGATTACATAGCAAATGTTGTCCAATCACGGAATCACATCTAATGTTGGACATTGTGTTTTGAGTTTTCCAAGCACAGGCTCATTGGGTCTGGTCTGTGCCTTGCCTGTTGCAAACAACGGCTGGGACATGCTATTTGATATGATCCACCAGTCTTTGGGATGTACAGCCTACAGAGCTATCATTACATTGGCACTCACATATCACATTACTCATTTGTGAGATAGGCCGAACATCTTTTTGGCTTGACGCCAACATCCTGTTAGTGGTGAATACCACTTATATTGCCACCAATACACAGAGCAGAAAGAACATGTATACACATTGCACCTGTTACAGCTAAATAAGTGCCACCCACTCACTGACTCATTCCTTAGGACAATTCCTTGACCAATCCGGGTCAAGCAGCCTGGTTTAAATTTCAAACAATGCTTGGCAGTTAATTTTCAGTTATTGGTGCATCCTCCATGGCAATGCCTGTACCAAACAGCATTCTCTTCTCATATGTTTAAATTGTTGCTTTCCCTTATATTGGTATTCTTGCGAAGTGTCCTGATGAGAGGAGTCAGATGAAAAGCTTCTACGCCTCTTTTTTTTAAGCAATACTCAAGTTCTGTACTACCAAACAACTATTTGCACTGATTTTGCTTCATTAGAGATTAACAGTTCAATTTATCGAACATTTCAAAGTCTTAAACCAATTGTTTTTGAAAATGTTCTCAAAAACATGACATCTAACAGCAAAAGCAAAATTTACAAAAATACATGATGTAGCTTATCTTTGGCACAGCCCTAAAGGCTGTACAGGGACAGAGTGACTGAGGATTCATGCGCATTGATCTTTGAAGGTGGCAGGTCATAATGGGAGAGGAGTTAGTAAAGCATATGCAATCTTGGCCATCATAAATAGACGTTTTCAGTACAAAAGCAGGGAAGTTATGATAAACTTTTATAAAGCTCTGGTTAGGCCACAACTAGCATACTGCATCCAGTTCTGGTCACAACACTTGAGGATGTGAGGGTGCAGAGAGTTAGAGGATATTTATAAGAATAGTTCCAGGGATGAGGAGATTTTAACTACAAGGTTAGGTTGGAGAAACTGGGTTGGTTCTCCTTGAATCAACAGAGATTGAACGAGATTTGCTAGATTTGACAGAGATTTACAGGATTACAACAAGTTTAGATAAGGTAGACAAATAAAAACTGTTCTCATTAGCTAATGACACAAGGACCAGGAACAGGAATTTCAGGTTTTGGGCAAGAGATGCAGGAGGCATGTGAAGAAGAAAACTTTTATGCAGCAAGTGCTAATGACCTGGAACTTGATGCCTATGGGGTTGTGAAAGCATAAATAATGAATGATTTCAAAAGGAAATTGAATTGGCATTTAAGGAAAATAAATTTACAGGGCTACAGGACTAGAATGGGGAATGGCCCTGATTGGATTGCTCTACAGCGAGCTGGACTCCATGAGCCAAATAGCTTCCTTCTGTGCGGTTATGCCTCTTATCCATTCATCCTTCCGAAAAAACATTTACCTTCACAGATGTGTCACAGATTTATCATCAGTGGTCACCTTAGCAACTGTCACACAGGTAGGTGGAAAATTGCCCAGGTACGTCCTGTACACAAAAAGCAGGACAAATCCAACCCAGCCAATTACCGCCCCATCAGTCTACTCTCGATCATCTGTAAAGTAATGGAAGCGGTCATCAACAGTGCTATCAAGCAGCAATAACCTGCTCACTGATGCCCAGTTTGGGTTCTGCCAGGGCAACTCAGCTCCTGATCTGATTACCGCCTGGGTTCAAACGTGGACAAAAGAGCTGAACTCCTGAGGTGAGGTGAGGGTGACTGCCCTTGCCATCAAGGCAGCATTTGACAGAACGTGGCATCAACGAGCCCTAGCAGAACTGGAGGCAATGGAAATCAGGGGGAAAACTCCCCATTGATTAGGAATCCAGCGACAAGTAACTCACCTCCTGACTCCCCAAAGCCTGTCCACCATCTACAAGGCACATGTCAGGAGTGTGATGGAATACTCCCCACTTGCCTGAATGAGTGCAGTTCCCACAACACTCAAGAAGCTTGACACCGTCCAGGACGAAGCAGCCCACTTGATTCAGCAGTGTGTACAATCAACAAGATGCACTGCAGGAATTCACCAAGGTTCCTTAGACAGCACCTTCCAAAACCACGACCACTACCATCTAAGAAGGACAAGGGCAGCAGATAGATGGGAACACCACCACCTAGAAGTTCCCCTCCAAGTCACTCACCATCCTGACTCGGAAATATATCACTGTTCCTTTGCTGTGGCTGTGTCAAAATTCTAGAACTTCCTTCCTAACAGCACTATGGGTGTAACTACACCACATGGACTGCAGCGGCTCAAGAAGGCAGCTCACCACCGCCTTCTCAAGGGCAACTAGGAATGGGCAATAAATGCTGGCCCAGCCAGCAAAGCCCACATCCAGTGAGTGAATTTTTTAAAAAAACTTTTGTAACTTGTGTTATCCTTACAAATCTGTATATATCTGTAAAGGTATAGTTGTGAGTGATAGAGCATTGTATATAGTATACCTTTTCTTGTTTAATAAATGTTTTATGCTTTTGTTATAAGTTCATTAGCTGACGGGGGAGGCAATAGTGTAGTGCTATTGTTGCTGGACTAGTTATCCATAGACCCAGGGTAATGCTCTAGGGACCCGGGTTCGGACCCCACCATGGCAGATGGTGGAACTTGAATTTTTAAAAAATCTGGAATTAAAAGTCTAATGATAACAATGAAACCATTGTCGATTGTTGTAAAAACCCATCTGGTTCATGTCCTTAAGGAAGGAAATCTGCCATCCTTACCTGATCTGGCCTACATGTGACTCCGGACCCCAGTAATGTGGTTGAATCTTAAATGCCCTCTGAACAAGGACAATTAGGAATAGGCATTAAATGGCCATCGACACCCACATCCCATGAACGAATAAAAAAGCTCTGGTGACTCTGTTCAGTAGTCCCTCTCTACATATCTAAACAAACAAATAAAAGTTAGGATCAAGCTGGGTTCCACCCTGGGATCAGGCTTTTCTAGTGGCAACATCAGCTGGGGATCATAACATGGGTGTCCTGATACATGAATCACAAGCAGTTGGTGCGCAGGTACAGCAAGTGACGAGGAAGGTGAATGGAATGTTGACATTTATTGCAAGTAGGATGGAATATAGGGCGTTGGTGAGACCATACCTGGAGTACTGTGTACAGTTTTGGTCTCCTTACTCAAGAAGGGATATTACTGCATTAAAAGTTAAGCTTCCTGGAATTAGGGGTTATCTTATGAGGAAAGGTAGAAGGTAGTTGGGCCTGTATTCATTAGAGAGTTTAGAAGAATGAGAGGTGATCTTATTGAAACGACCACGATCCGGAGGGGGTGGTGGTGGGGGATTGACAGAGTGGATGATTCCGCTTGTGGGAGAGACTAAAACCTGGGAACAGTTTTAAATAAGGGTCTCCCCTTTCGGATGGAGTTCAGGAGAATTTTTTTCTCTCGGAGGGTCGTTGGTCTGTGGAATTCTCTTCCCCAAAGTGGAATGAAAGCAGAACAAAAACAGAATTACCTGGAAAAACTCAGCAGGTCTGGCAGCATCTGCGGAGAAGAAAAAAGTTGACGTTTCGAGTCCTCATGACCCTTCCACAGAACTGCTGAGTTTTTCCAGGTAATTCTGTTTCTGTTTTGGATTTCCAGCATCCGCAGGTTTTTGTTTTTATGCAGTGAAGGCAGGGTTATTGAATATTTTTAAGGCCGAGTTTGACTCCCTTGTCAATCAAGAATCTAAGGGTATAGCGGGTAGGCAGGAAAGTGGAGTTGAGGCCACAAGCAGATCAACCATGATCTTATCAAATAGAGAAGCAGGCTCAACATGCTGAATGGCCTATGCCTGCTCCTAATTTGTATATTTGTAGGCATTGCTTTAAGACCTACCTTTATGAACCATCCTAATATCTCTTTACTTGATTTGGTGTCAAATTTTGTTTGATAATATTTCTACAAAGCCTTTTGGGGCATGTTACTGCATTAAAGGCAAAACATAAATGCAATTTGCTAATTGCATGTCCTTTACATTTTTTTTATATTGTAATGCAGCCCTTTGCCATTGTCTTCTGCAGTATGGCTGACCAGGAAACTCTCCTATTCTTAGAGCCTACCATAAGGCATAGTGGAAGGATTTACAGGCTGATAATCAACCTATCTGACCATATTATGAATGCATGCCAACCTCTATCCAAGCGATCAAGCACTGTCCTGGTCTGAAAACCACTACCAAGGTATGCAACAGCAGCCATTTCTCATTGTGGGTGATTGCCTAGTTCCACTATCTAAGTTTCCTTAAAAAAGATATTGTTGCAGTTTGAAATAAGGTGCTATAGATGACTTAAATTCATTCAGATTAAGCCAAAACTGTGACAGCAGCCCAAAACAGTCCATGCACAATTTCCACTGAAGGCATGGCTCCCAGTGGTTAGAAGTGAGGAACAGGTGTACAGGAAAACTACGAAGCCAAATACCTAGTGGAGGGGGTTACAGGTTATAGAGACAGGGAGGGGTTAAGCCATGAAACCATTAAAACACAAGAATGATACATTTAAATGTAAGGTTCTAGGATCTAGAGCTAATGTGGTTTAGCGAGGGATGGTAAGTAAGCCAGGTGGTGCAGGATAGGTTACAGGTAGCAGGGAGTTGGATGAGCTGAAGTTTAGAGAGAGAGAGAGAGAATGAAGGCTACAGAGGAGGGAATATGTCTTCAGAAGCACAAAGTGAGTTTGCTATAGAAGAAAATATTTATTTCTCTATAGGTTATTGAGTGTGGTTTTACAAGTGATACAAATTCTTAAAAGTCCTTTCAAACATTTTTCAAAAATTACAGATTCCTTATTGTTATTGCTTCCTAGTCAAAGCCAGCACACTTCCCCACCACCCACCTTGAAATGAAGAAAGATTTACCATAGTAAAGTTTTCTCAACAAGTTCTTAACATCATAAACACTTTAGCAAATATCATGCTACACAGGTAGCAACGATATATCATATTTACGAAACAAGCTTCATTACAAATAATCTTATTTTACAAATCTTTACAATACATTCACCCAACTTTAAGGCATTGTTACCATCCCATGTTCTTTAAACTCTCAACAGTGCATCCACAATCACATTTTTTTGGTTGGCAACATGCACAATTTTTAGTGTAAATGGCTGAAGCATCAAACAACCTTTGGTTCTTGGATTTCAGCTTTTCTAGGTACACCAATGGGTTGTGGTCTGTATAGTACCTCCTCCACAACTAACCACTATTTGTCACATTTCATCGCTATACATTTTGTCTTGACAACATTCTAAGGCTGAACACCTAACACTCATGTGACAATTAAGATTTAAAGTCCAGCTTGCGTAAGTGCTTAGAATCCCAACTCTCTGGCAAACAAGTTTCTTTTACTACTGGTCAATTCGTTTTCTTCCAATCTGCGCAAAAGGTCTGTTTTTTTTCCCATTTTGCATAGTCCGTACAGCTTTTCCATGTTCTTGGTTAAAAGATTTTCCTTGGTTTTGCATTCTTCGTATTGCTCTCTAACATCTGTATTCG
Organism: Carcharodon carcharias; assembly: GCF_017639515.1. Taxonomy (NCBI): domain Eukaryota; kingdom Metazoa; phylum Chordata; class Chondrichthyes; order Lamniformes; family Lamnidae; genus Carcharodon; species Carcharodon carcharias. The sequence continues at coordinate 176,514,670 of NC_054472.1, forward strand.
ATTATGCATAGGCTGGCCCCTGTAATAGTATTTGTGCCCAAAGGTTTCACAATTTTTTTGGTCTGGTTAACTTTGTCAAGAACATTACTAATTTCTGGCAAACCATCTGCTTCTGGGTGCTGACAGCTGTGAATCAGAATCAATCCCCTGTCATATCACTTCTTACCTTCTGGGTTCAGATATTTCCATTATCTTCCTTTAAAGCTAGACACTACATTGTCATCAGGGTTTCCACTGGTTGAAGCAGACTGAACCACTCTGTTCACTCTGATCTCCATTTTACTCTATGCCCGCATGTTTTTAATGCCCAAGTCTTGGAAAAAAAGTTTCAACCAACCATCTGAACTGTTCTTCATACAACTGAAAAAGATTTCAGTACAAGAGTAAAGAAGTCATACTTCAATTGTGTAGAACCTTGATTAGACCGGACCTGGAGTATTATGTACAATTTTGGTCGCCGTACCCAAAGATATACTTGCCATAAAGGAAGCGCAGCGGAGATTCACCAGACTAATTCCTGGGATGGCCGGACTGTCCTATGAGGAGAGGTTGAGCCTGTGATCTCTAGAGTTTAGAAGAATGAGAGATGATCTCCTTGAAACTTACAAAATTCTTAAGGGCCTAGACAGGGTAGATGCAGAAGGAATGTTTCCCCTGGCTGGGGAGGTCTAGAACCAGGGGACACAGTCTCAGAATAGGGGCAACCCATTTAGCACTGAGATGAGGAAGAATTTCTTCTCTCTATGCCAGAGGACTGTGGAAGCTATTTTTTTATTCATCCACAGGATGGGGGCTTCGCTGGCTGGGCCAGCATTTATTGCCTACCCCTAGTTGCCCATGAGAAGGTGGTGGTGAGCTGCCTTCTTGAACCACTGCAGTCCACATGGTGTAAGTACACCCACAGTATTGTTGGAAGGGAGTTCCAGGATTTTGACCCAGTAAATGTGAAGAAATGGCGATATATTTCCGAGTCAGGATGGTGAGTGGCTTGGAGAGAATTTCCAGGTGTTGGTGTTCCCATCTATCTGCTGCCCTTGTCCTTCTAGATGGTAATGGTCATGTGTTTGGAAGGTGCTGTCTAAGGAGCCTTGGTGAATTCCTGCAGTGCATCATGTAGATGGTACACTGTGCATCAGTGGCGGAGGGAGTAAATGTTAGCGAAAGTGGTGTCAATCAAGCAGGCTGCTTTGTCCTGGATGGTCAAGCTTCTTGAGCGTTGTGGGAGCTGCACATCCAGGCAAGTGGGGAGTATTACATCACACTCCTGACATTTGTGCCTTGTAGATGGTGGACAGGCTTTGGGGAGTCAGGAGGTGAGTTACTCATCACAAGATTCCTAGGATCTGACCTGCTTTTGCAGCCACAGAATTTATATGGGTAGTCAAGTACAGTATCTGGTCAATGGTAATCCGTCAGGACGTTGATAGTGGGGAATTCAGAGATGGTAATGCCATTGAACATCATGGGGCAATGGTTAGATTCTCTCTTGTTGGAGATGGTCATTGCCTGGCACTTGTGTGGCATAAATGTTATTTGCCACTTGACAGCCCAAGCCTGGACATTGTGCAGGTCTTGCTGCATTTGGACATGGACTTCGACAGTATCTGAGGAGTCACAAATGGTGCTGAACATTGTGCAATCATCAGCGAGCATCCCCACTTCTGACTTTATTATGGAAGGAAAGTCATTGATGAAGCAGCTGAAGATGTTTGGTCCAAGGGCACTACCCTGAGGAACTCCTGCAGTGATATCCTGGAGCTGAGATGACTGACCTCCAACAACCACAACCATCTTCCTTTGTGCTAGCTATGACTCCAACCGGCTGAGAGTTTTCCCCGTGATTCCCATTGACTCCAGTTTTGCTAGGGCTCCTTGATGCCACTCGGTCAAATACAGCTTTGATGTTAAGGGTAGTCACTCTCACCTCACCTCTGGAAGTCAGCTCTTATCTCCATGTTTGAACCAAGGTTGAAATAAGGTCAGGAGCTAAGTGGCCCTGGCAGAACCCAGCCAGGGCGTCGGTGAGGTTATTGCCAAGCAACTGCTGCTTGATAGCACTGTTGATGACGCCTTCCATTACTTTGCTGATGAGAGTAGACAGATGCGGCGCTAATTGGCCGGGTTGGATTTGTCCTGCTTTCTGTGTACAGGACATACCTGGACAATTTTCCACATAGCCAGGTAGATGCCAATATTTTAGCTGTTCTGGAGCAGCTTGACTAGGGGCATGGCAACTTCTGGAGCACAAGTCTTCAGTACTATTGCAGAAATATTGCCAGACCACATAGCCTTTACAGTATCCAGTGCCATCAGCCATTTCTTGATAGCACATGGAGTGAAACAAATTGGCTGAAGATTGGTGTCTGGTGATGGCGACTTCTGGAGGAGGTTAAGATAGATCATCCACTCGGCACTTCTGGCTGAAGATTGTAGCAAATGCTTCAGCATTATCTTTTGCACTGATGTGCGAGGCTCCACTGTCATTGAGGGTGGGGATATTTGTGGAGCCTCCTCCTCCAGTGTGTTGTTAATTGTCCACTACCATTCATTATTGGATGTGGCAGGATTGCAAAGCTTAGATCTGATCCACTGGTTGTTGGTTCGCTTACCTCTATCCCTTGCTGTTTATGCCGTCTGGTACGCAAGTGGTCCTATATTATAGCTATACCAGGCTGACACCTGTTTTAGGGAGGCCTGGTGCTGCTCCTAGCAAGCCTTCCTGCACTCTTCATTGAACAGGGTTGATCCCCTGGCTTGACAGTAATGATAGAGTGGGGTATATGCCGGACCATGATGTTACAGATTGTGTTCAAGTACAATTCTGCTGCTGCTGATAGCCCACAGTGCCTCACGGATGCCCAGTCCTGAGTTGCTGGATCTTTTTGAAATCTATCCCATTTAGCACAGTGGTAGTGCCACACAACACAACAGAGGGTATCCTCACTGTGAAAGCGGGACCCCATCTCCACAATGGTTGCACGGTGGTCACTCCTACCGATACTGTCGTCACGCACAGATGAATCTGCAGTAAGCAGGTTGGTGAGGATGAGGTCAAGTATGCTATTCCCTCTTGTTAGCTCCCTCATTACCTACTGCAGACCCAGTCTAGCAGCTATGTCCTTTAGGCCTCGGCAGCTCAGTCAGTAGTGGTGCTACCAAGCCACTCGGTGATTGACATTGAAGTCTCCCACCCAGGGTATATTCTGTACCCTTGCCACCTTCAGTGCTTCCTCCAAGTGGTGTTCAACACGGAGGAGCAGTGATTTATCAGCTGAGGAGGGCAGTACGTGGAAATGAGCAGGAGGTTTCCTTGCCCATGTTTGACCTGATGCCATGAGACTTCATGGGGTCCAGAGTCAATGTTGAAGACTCCCAGGGCAATTCTCTCCCAACTCAACAGTTGTGCAGCCACAGGATATACCCAGGGATGATGATGGTGGTGTCAGAGATGACTATGTCAGGCTGTTGCTTGACTAGTCAGTAAGATAGCTCTCCCAATTTTGGCACTAGCACCCAGAAGTTAGTAAGGAGGACTTTACAGGCTCGACAGGGCTGAGTTTGCCATTGTCGTTTTCTGTGCCTAGGTGGATGCCGGGTGGTCAGTCCGGTTTCATTCCTTTTTTGAGACTTCGTAGCAGTTTGACACAACTGAATGGCTTGCTAGGCATTTAAGAGCCAACCACATTGCTGTAGGTCTGGAATCACATGTAGGCAGACCAGTTAAGAACGGCAGATTTCCTTCTCTAAGGACATTAGTGAACCAAATGGGTTTTTACAACAATTGACAATGGTTTCAGGTTCAATAATTAAAGATTTTTATTGAATTCAAATTCCACCAACTGCCATGGCAGGATTCAAACCCAGGTCCCCAGAGCATTACCCTGGGTCTCTGGATTGCTACTGTACTACACCATCACCTCAAGACAGAGATTGATAGATTTCTAGATATGGAGATAGCGTGGGAAAATGGTGTTCAGGTAGGTGATCAGCCATGGTCTAGTTGAAAGGTCAAGCAGGCTCAAAGGGCTGAATGGCCTACTCCTGCATTCCTATGTTTCACCTCATCTTGTCTAAATTCAGGATCACTTCTAACTCCAAGTTCTTGACTAACAATGATCTAACTCTTTGGCTTTTTTTTCCAATAGACACAAGTTTAACAATGCCTCTTTTTGTGCAAGCAGTTCATGTTCTGTCGAGTAAAATCATCTGTAGCTGATTTAAGAACTTCATTGAGGTTATATCGATGCTCAGCTAAGAAGAACGGAATGAAAAGCGTCAGGCTGTGAATTTTCTGAATTATCGTTTTTCTGCCCTTCCTCCCACTTACTTCAAGCTTTACCTAATTCCTTTCTAGCAAGAGCAATTGCCTTGTCATTTTAAAGTTTTAATTTGCGTTCAAGAGCACATATCCTTCCTCATAGTTCTATAATGTCACCACTGGATTCAGCTTTTCCACTCTCCTTCAAAGCATTCCTTTCCTTTGTTTCATCATTAGCTTTGATTACTATTGCTAGCGGCTTTGTCACACCTTAATTGTGCATTTCCTGCATTTTTCATTCAGATGGCTTTAACTCGTCTCCAACTGCCATTAACTTTTTCTTTTAAGCCTGATGGTCCAATGTCCTTTTAATGCTAGCAGGCCAATTAGCTGACTGTTTGGACACATCCCTAGTCAAATCATCATTTTTTGCAGCAGAGGTACAAAAAAAATTGTTTTTTTTTTTTAAGTTATTCTGCTCTCCTGTACAACCTCAGTTTCAACAGGTTTCCCAAAAACCACTGGAGACGGCAATGCCTTATCTCCAGTCAAGTCACTTCCTAAGAAATCAATACTTTCAACAGATAAAGTCGGAACAACACCCACAATAACAAAACCAGTGACAAAGCAACATCTCAAATTAAACTTATAAAAAGGAACAAGTGAACAATTTCTATCAATACCCTAAATCAAAACTTTATTATTCAGCAAACTTTTTGGAGAGAGCTTCATGGCACCTACCACCATCAGTAACTGCGCTGCTCTTGTAAGTTTAAAGATAACAACTGACTTCACTGCCTCACTGGACAAAAATGGATATACATTATCCTTAAACAGACAATTCCTATAGCTTTTTTCACTCTGATTTATTCCATCAGTAAATACAGAAGAACCTACCGGGCTTGTCATAAGCTTTACCCTATAGAACAGTATTTGCCAGGACACTGTGCAACCATACTAATGCTACAGTCTTGCTTTTACACTTCCACCATTCAGAGCTCACTTACCCTTTATTGTGACAAAAGCAGCATGTCAGATCCCTTGAACTTTACCTGAGTTCCGAACCTTCACTTCCACTAAACTGAGAAGGGCCTTGGTCTTTACTTTTTCCACCCCTCTCATCATTGACCCCGCTCTCATTTCATTTTCTCTAGAAGATTCCAAAGTGAGGCTGTTTTTTACTAAATATTTTATGAGTTAACTCATTATCATATGTCAATACAAGGCTTACTTTATGAACTCTGCAATCTTCCAGGTGAGACCTTAACCCCAAAGGGGTACTATTTCTGAATTCCTCCACCAACATCATCTTCCTAAGATTATCAAAGTTCTGTTCAACCTTTGACAACCTAAACCACCTGTCGAACACCCATTTTGTTTTCCCTGGCAAATCCTACATAGGTCTTGCCTGTTCTTTTTCTCAAATTTCTAAATTTCTGCCTGTAGGCCTCTGGCATCAACTCATAAGCATTGACCACAGCAGCCTTTACTTCCTCATAATCACACAAGTGCTCTGTTGAAGGAGATGAGTACACCTCCAAAGCCTTCCCTACCAAAACACTTTGGAGGAGCATTGTCCACTGTTTTTTCAGTCAATTCAGATTCATCGCTATTTTCCCACATGACAAGAGTACATCTCTGCTCCCTGCTCACTAAATGTAGGTACAAAGTGAAAATTCCTTGCCAAAATTAAGAGTGAACCTCACTTTTCCTTCTCAACTCAGTTTTGCAATCAGAACTCATGCTCCATTTCATGTTTTTTCATCTCTTTATCTCTTTCCTCTCTTGCTAATTCCTCTCTAAGTCAATCTTTCTTAGTTCTGTTTTCACAATCTTAGCCAGTTGTACTCGATCAATAACATAACTGACCCTTTCTCCCTCGTGTCCCAGGTACCTAACCAATTCTTCAAGGATCCTGTCCCCCTTAGGTCATGATCTAATGTTAACCTGCAACAGCCTGTAAATTGCCTTTCCTCCACTGTTTCAAATCTCAGAGTCAGATCCTCTCTTTCAGCAAAGCCTTGAGTCTCAAAAGGTACTCATGGTATTGCAAATACAAAGTTTATGATTGTTATGTTTTGGGACTCTCTAGTGCAGAGTAAACTGGATAAATAAAAGGGGTCATGTAACTGCTCTGAATTCTGCCCGACAACAAGCTTGGGTGGCTTGGATGCCATGGGGTCAATGAGGCCCAGGTTGATCTACTGCAAAGAAGGTGCTAGATAGTCACTGCAGCTGTGCTGATGGTAAACAGATGCAGAGAGAGAGAGGGAGGCAGGCAGAGAGAAAGAGAGAGGGGGGGAGCCAGAGAGAAGACAAGGCGGGCCAGAGAGGAGAGAGGAGAGGGTGGTGGTGAGGCGATCAGGGGCAGGGGGGCAAGCGAGGGGCATGGGGTGAATTCGGTCGTTGTGTGCACACACACGCTTGTGAGAGAGGGTCTGATAGGGAGGACAGAGTGTATGTCTGGCTCATTCCCAGTCGCAGGGTTCTTATTCACCCTTACCCCCACACATTTAACAGGGACTCTCACAGTGGGTGAGGGTGAGTGAGTGAACACCCTGAGACTCAGAGTTAGGACACACACACTCTCACCCTTTCAAACTTGAATGGCCATCTTTAATTATTACTCATTTTTTAATTATCAATTTATTGTTGAGAATTTTTCTTGCTCAGCAAGTTGTTTCTAATCATAAGTCAGCATTTTTTTTCAAATTCATGTTTAATGTTGCGCCAAACCTTAGCTTCCTGAAATTTGCTCATCCGTCCCCCAAAGTGTGAGAAAAATTGGTGTAGCCCCCAACGAGGAAAGGTTGAACAGGCCCAATCTAGAACTAGGGGTCACTGTTTACAAATAAGAGGTTGAACATTTAAGAGAGAGATGAGGAAAAATTTTTTCTGTCAGGGTAGAGTCTTTGGAACTCTCTTCCTCATAAGGCAGTGGAAGCAAAGTCTTTGAATATTTTTAAGACAGCAGTAGATAAGATTCTTGATAAACAAGGAAAGCAAAATGTTACCGGGAGTAGCTGGGAATGTGGAGTTGAGGATACAATTAGATTAGCCATAATCTTATTGAATGGTGGAGGAGGCTTGAGTGGAAATGGCCTACCCCTGCTCCTAATTCATATGTTGATAACCTCAAGTCTCTTTGGGTTTCCACTCCTCATTCCTGGTTTTTCACCATTTAGGAAGTTCCCTGTTCTATTCTGTTGAGGACCAAAGTGGATGGCCTCACCTACATTAAAATATACTTGCAACAGTTTTGCACATTCACCTAACCTATCAATATCTTCCTATAATTTTATGCTTCCATCTCCACTGCTTACAATGTCACCTATCTTTGTGTCATCTGCAAACTTGGATTTGTGGCTTTTTATCCCATGATCTAAGTCGTGAATAAATATTGTGAATAGTTGAGGCCCCAACACAGATCCTTGGGGGACACCACTATTCACATCCAGCCAATTATTGTACCTGCCCATTATCCCTGCTCTCTAACTCCTACCAGTCAGCCAATTACCTAACCAGGTCAATAACTTGCCTTCAATTTCAAATTTTAGCTACCAGTCACTTATGAAGGACTTTATCAAATGCCTTCTAGAAGTCCATATGAATAACATCCATAGACATTTCTCTAGCCATTACTTTAGTTACTTCTCTTCAAAAAAAAAAAATCAGATTTGTTCGGCCTGACAAACTTACAAATCCACACCAGCTCTCTGATCATCTGAATAATTTCAAGGTGTTCAGCCATGTTATTCTTAGTTATAGACTCTAAACAATTTCCAGAAAACAGGTGTCAAGCTAACTGGACTATAATTCCCTGGTTCCCTCCTTCACCCTTCTTAAATAAAAGGAATGGCTTGCAATTTTCCAATCTAAACGAATGGTTCTCAAAAGAACTTTGGAAGATTATAGGTCAGGTATCAGCAATGTTCTCACCTGCTTCCTTTAGAAATTTGGGAAGAAAAAGCATCTTGTCCTGTGGATTTGTCACTCTTAATGCCATTAGGAACACAGAAGCAGGAGTAGGCCATTCAGCCCTTCGAGCCTGCTCTATCAGTCAACTAGATCATGGCTGATCATCTACCTCAATGCCATTTTCCTGTGCTACCCCCCTATCCCTTAATGTCATTGGTGTTTGAAATCTATCAATCTCTGCCTTGAAAATACTCAATGGCTGAGCTTCCACAACTCTCTGGGGTAGAGAATTCCAAATATTCACTACCTCTGAGTGAAGAAATTCCTCCTCATCTCAGTCCTAAGTGGCTTTTCCCTTATTCTAAGACTGTGTTCTAGATCCCCCAACCAAGGGAAACAACTTTTCTGCATCTACCCTGGGTCACAATGACATAAAAAGGCTTTTTCTTAAAAGTAGTCCTTGAGCTACGAGTGTGTGTGTGTGTGTGTGTGTGTGTGTGTGTGTAGCCCCCTTGTAACTTATGCGTCGTTCAATTCAAAAGTAACCCGGCAGACAAGCTTTAGTCTTAAACAAGATAAAGGTTAGTTCATTTTAAAACTACTGCTGAAAGTCATTTAAGTAAAAGTGATAAAGATATTAACAAAAAAAACAGTCACAGTGATTAAAATACAGATAAACAAAAAAATATTTAAAAATGAGATTTTCAAATCAGTGTCTGAGAGATATCTTTGCAGGCCAGTTGCTTGAGTTCCTTCATTCTGAAATGAAGGGTTTGAAACTTGATGTTCGGTTTAACAGTTGCGATGGCTGCTGCAGTCAGCTATTCAATTTGCCCTTCCAGGTGGACTCAACAGGTTAGCAGGTTTTTGGGAGAGGTTTCCTATTCCTCACTTATTCTGTTGTTGTGGCACTTGAAGATTGCCTGGACTCTTTCAGCAGCAGTAGTTCATTTCTTGATACCTGCCTCTTTGTCCTCCCTTGGACAAGAACCTTCTCAGTTCTGTTGAAGGGTCATGAGGACTCGAAACGTCAACTCTTTTCTTCTCCGCCGTTGCTGCCAGACCTGCTGAGTTTTTCCAGGTAATTCTGTTTTTGTTTTTAACCTTCTCAGAAGTTGTTTTCTCAGTTCCTCCTGACAAATGGCTGTTCTCAAACAGACTTTACACAGTTCCAAAAACTTAAAATGGCTGCTTTGTTAATTTTGATGAAGCACTGTACCACCAGTCAATTAACTTAATTATGCTGCTGTGCTTTGAAGTCCCTTCCTGTCTCCTGTTCCCTCAGAAGTAAAATGGCTTTTCACACCTTTTAGAATTCAAAGGACATCCCTGGAGAGCCCTTTGAAAGAGATTCAAGTCCGACAGGATTTGAATAAAAACCAGAGGGTGACATGTTGTCTGTCCATACTTCTGTTTTGAAAAAGGCTTTTAAACTCAATGAAATGATTTGAAGACAAAAATGTGCCTTTAAAACTGTTGCCCTTAAAATCTGTAATATCATAATTACAGGTTCATGAGGTCTGTCTAGCCCTTAAGAATTTTGTAAATTTCAATGAAATCACCTCTCATTCTTCCAAACTCTAGAGAATACAGGCCCAGTCTCCTCAATCTTTCCTCATACGACAATCCTGCCGTCCCAGAAATTAATCTGGTGGACCTCCGCTGCGCTCTCTATGGCAACTATATCCTTCCTTAAGTAAGGGGGACCAAAACTGTACACAATATTCCAGGTACGATCTAACTACAGTTCTATATAATTGAAGTAAGGCATCTTTACCTCTATACTCAAATCCTCTTGCAAGAAAGGCCAACATATCATTTGCCTTCCTAATTGCATACTGCACCCGCATGTTAGTTTTAAGTGACTTATGAACCAGGACATCCCAGCCTCTCACCATTTAAGAAATACTCTGCATTCTTGTTTTTCCTACCAAAGTGGATAACCTCACACTTATCCATATTATATTCCAACTGCCATGTTCTTACCCACTCACTTAGCCTGTCCAACTCCCCTTGAAGCCTCTTTGCATCATACTCTCAATACAATTCCCATCCAGTTTCGTGTCATCAGCAACCTTGGAAATATTATATTTGGTCCCGACATCCAAATCATTGGTATAGATTGTGAACAGCCGTGGCCTATGGACTGATGCTTTTGGTCCCCCGCGAGTCACAGCTTGCCAACCTGAGAATGACCTGTTTCTGTTTTCTGTCCATTATCCAATCCATGCTAGCCCATTACCTCCAATCTCAGGTATTCTAATTTTGCTTACTATCTGCTTGTGTGGGACCTTATCGAAAGCCTTCTGAAAATCCAAATACACCACATCCACTGGTTCCCCCTCATCTTTTCAGTGAGAAGCATCCTCAAAAAACTCCAAGTTTGTCAAACATGATTTTCATTTCATAAATCCATGTTGACTCTGCCCAATCCTACCATTATTTTCTAAGCATCCTGTTATCATATATTTAATAATAGATTTTAGTATTTTCCCACTGATGTCAGGCTAACAGATCTGCAGTTCCCTGTTTTCTCTCTCCCTCCTTTCTTAAAGAATGGGGTTACATTTGATAACTTCAATCTGCAGGCACCATTCCAGAATCTACAGAATTTTGGAAGATGACCACCATTGCATTCACTATCTCGACAGCCACTCTTGTGACACTTTCTCTGTCACTGTTGTTTTGTTTACGTTAATTTTGGTGAATACCCATCCCTAATTTCTTGGGATTTCCCACATGTTAACCTCTTCCTCTACTATAAACATGGACACAAAGCAATTATTCAGCATGTCTGCTATTTCCTTATTTTTATGCCCCTGGTTTCTCTTTAGTACTTTCAAATTAAATCCACCAAACCTTTCTCTATTTGGGCTGACACTAATGATGGTCACAACTCTGGGCAAAAATAAGTTGATGGCCAAGCTTTTGAAAGAGGCTGAGGCCTTTGGGGGCATTCAAATATACAAAAGACAAATTTACAGTTAAGTTTATGCTGGTAGTCTCACCTCTTTTCAGTTACTTTAGATTATCCCGACTGGCCCTACAGGATTCGCTGCTTTCAAACGTCACTAGTAGCTTCCAGACACTTTACTCACTGTTGATTTGTACCTTCCTACCTCTTCAGCTTTTTATTTTGCAACAAAGGGTAACAAAAATGTGAAAAGGTGTGACTAAATGGACAAAAGTGCAATATGGGAACTATGCCCAAGGTTGATTTTTTTTAAATAGCAAATATCGATATTGTGCACAAAGCATCTCTGACATACTGTACAACAAACCATAGGTTTCCAGCTACAAACTTCTTTTTTCAAAACTTGATACTTAGTTATAACAAGCAAAAACATTGGGAAAATCATCATATAATGCTCTTGTATAGCAGCATTGATAGTGTTCTAAATACAGTTTACAAATCAATTTTCTTGCACAAGGAACTCAAGATGGCAAGCCAAAAATTACTGAAAAGGAAAAAATACTTGACAATTTCCTAATTTTAGTGGAATCTGCTGCACAAAGGAAGCTGTGTAGTGAAGTCTTGTGTTTGAAGAAACTTAGTAAAACTGAAATGAAGCTTCATTCTTATTGCTGGCAGTTGAGTGAAACAATCAGGTACAAACGTGCAGACTTGGACAAAGAGCAGCATGACAATTTGACAGGAAGGGGCCAGATGTTGTGCTATGGGTATTTGAAATATACTTCCAATGATGCTTGGCAGAAGGGTTGGGGTGAACATTTAAGGTGAACAGCAAAAGAACCAATGGCGACCAGAGGAAAATCTTTTTTACGCAGCGAGTAAGCTGGGATGTTACGCTGTATAAAACATTTGTTGGGCTACTGGAGTTCTCATCACCTCATTATAGGAAAGAGGTGATTTGGATGACAGAGGAGATTGAGGAGGATATTGCCTGGACTGGGGAATTTTATTTACTAGGAAAAATCGGAGAGGCTAGAGTTGTTTTCTTTGGAATAGAAGAGGTTGAGGGGAGATATATAAAATTAGGAGGGGTCTAGGTAAAGCGGATAGAAGGCCATATTTCCCTTGGTTGAGACGGCCATAGCCGGGGACACAGATTTAGGGTAAGAGGCTTAAAGGGGATTGAGGGAAAATGTATTGCCCAGCAGGTGGTGGGGATCTAGAACTCACTGCCTGAAAGGGTGGGAAAGGCAGAAACCTTCATAACATTTAAAAGTAATTAAATACACACATGAATTCCCATATGCTACATGGCTACAGACCAAGAGCTAGAAAATGAGGTTATGTTGGGTGGCTACCTGTTAGCCAGCATGGACACGATGGACCAAATGCCTTCTTCCATGCTGTAAATTTCTATGATTCTATAAGTAGTTAGGATCTGGAATGCATTGCCAGGGGAGATTGATGGAGGCAGATTCAATCATGGATTTTAAAAGGAAATTGGATAAGCACTTGAAGAGAAGATATTTGCAGGGCTACAGAGAAAGGGAGTGGGAGTGGGAAGGGTTGACGTGGTCTTGCAGAGAGCCAACACAAACACAATGGGCCAAATGTCCTCCTTCTGTGCTGGTTTACTGATTAGTGACAGAACTATAATCTTATTTTTAAAAATTCATATACCTAAATTGCAATAGTGACTATACTTCAAAAGTGCACATTGAGGCATCCAGTCATCGTGAAAAGCACTATATAAAGTCTTTTTTTTACATAAATATATGCATGTGTATGATTTGAAAAGGAACAGATTGTTTACAACTATTTTGTACGTGAAAATAATGCTCATGACATCAAATGAACACAAGTCACCTGAGGTCACATTATTTTTTTTTAATAACATTGTATAAGAGCAGCAACATGCTGCACCTTGCAGTGATGGGATGTGGGTTAGTAACTATGATCTCTTACACCAGAAGCACCAAAACCCAAAGGCAGAGAGCTTAGGAGCCCCAGTAGTTAAAGACTCCCGAAACATCAGGAAAGCTTCACTGAAATTGATGCACTTCTTCATCCTCCCAAAAGAACAATATAAATATTGTTGGTATTTTCAAAAATAAATAAATGACTGTCTTTCAAACTTCACATTGCAAATATGCTAAAATGAAGAACTCCATACATTATCCACATAGAGAGGGATGCTGTGTACAACACACAATGTAGCAAGAGGGATCCAAGATCTGCTTTGACATTGAAGGGTATAAATGAAATGAAAAATAGTCAGGGGATGGGGATTAATGAACGGCAGATTAATGTTTGCGCCACTACTGGCTTGGAGTTTATCATTCATGGTTACTCAACAGTCCAAAAGCAACTCAGATCCAAGGTGAACCACCCTGAAGCATCCTCAATCATCCTCTACTTTCGCAACAAACTTTAAAAAAAACAAGTTAGACCCTTCCTGCAGTGGGATTATGACAACATTGAACTTCATTAATACATTAGCCCTTTGTGCATTTGGCATCCAAGAGATTATTTTTTTGGTCCGATTCATTAACCAAAAAGCAAACCAGCTTTTCAAGCAATTTAAACAGTAAATGTGGTAACGAAAAATGTCCATCAATTTTTTTTTTTAAAAATCACCAAACTACCTCCAATTGCGGTGCAATAATTACTTGACGCACAAGTTCTGCAGGGCATGTGCCACACTTTAAAAGGATTTTTAATTTGCTGTCACGGAGTGGCTTTTTTTCCCCCGCTGATGTGCTGGATGTGCAGTTGACTTTAAACTTGGGCCTCTCTGGCTAAACACAAGAGACACAGCGAGAGACACAGCTTTCAGCCAGACTGCCCCCAGTCTGCCTCCCAAACTCTCCTCCCTGTCTGGCTTCTATAGGAACACAAACACACACAGGCTGCAACAGCCACCGCAAACAACCATTTTTATACAACCCGCCGCTTGAAATCGGCGACTGACGGGATTATTATTAACAAACGTACACTTGTGCTTCCGAATTAAAAACTTGCCCATTCCCTCCACTTCCACCTCCAACCCCCGGCCCCCCCCCCCCCAAAAGAAAACCGTGGATAAAGGCAATGACAGCGAGACTCACTCTCTCTCTCCCTCTCTCACTCTCTCACTCAGCCCCGCGGCTCTTGTCTGGCGTCTTTATCGCCGTCTCACTGACTGACTGACTGACTGAGCGGCGCTCGAGCTCCTCCTCCTCCTCGCGCTGCCGCTCCTCCTTCCCCTCCCCTCCCCCTAACCGTCTCTCGCACACTCAGCCTCCGCGCGCGACCCCCTCCCCCGCCGCGTGTCGTCACTCCATCTTCCACTACTTCGCTCGAGCTCCATTCAGACAGACGCGCGAGACAGGCAGCAGGGAGGGGGAGGGGGAGCCGCGGCAAGGACAAGGGAAAAGAAAAGCCCTTCCCCCTGTCTCTCTCTCTATCTCTGCCCCTCCCCCTTTCCACCGAGCTCATCTCCTCTCATCTCGCCGCCGCCGCCGCCGCGCCACCTGCAGGACGGGAAGGTGACACTACACCGCCGGGTTGCGCTGTGTGTCTTGCCAGTGGTTGAGCGGAGAAAGCCAGTGTGTGTGTGTGTGTCACTCTTGGGTCACAGGAACCCTTGGGGGAATTTGCAAAAGTATTTCACCAAAGCAATACACTTACATATTTGTTTATCTTAACTAGCTGTTCAGAGGAAAAATACATCGAGTTTCTATTTCTCGAAAAAGGACCCTTTTCCAAAAAAATGATAAGCATTATTCATTTCAAAGGGTTGCTCATCATATGGACTGGAAACGTTAACTCTGTTTCTCCCTCCAAAGATGCTGCCAGGCATGCTGAGTTTTTCCAGCATTTTCTGTTTTTGTTTCACATTTCCAGCAACCGCAGTATTTTGCTTTCATATATTTGCTGGTACATATCACTGTTTTCCATGTTTTAACCAGGAATAATAGTTTTATCTTGGCAACCTTTCTCAATTGCCTTAGAGTGAGCTTGTGCACAACAGATGATAACCGATTTAAAAATATATTTTATCATAAATGAGTAATAGGATGACCTCTCATGATGAGAGTTATTACGTGGTGTCCGGTTTACAACAATCGGAAAAACTCAGCAGGTCTAACAGCATCTGTGGAGAGAAAAACAGAGTTAACGTTTCTAGTCCGTATGACTCTTCTTCAGAGCTTCAGAGGGGTGATACGGACTCGAAACTCTGTTTTTCTATCCACGGATGCTGTTAGACCTGCTGGGTTTTTCCAGCATTTTCTAAATTTGTTTCAGATTTCCAGCATCCACAGTATTTTGTTTTTATCTTACAGATTATCGGTTGGCCCTAGTTAGAATCCTTGGTTTCTCCCATCCTGTACTACAGTCAATTAAGAACAAGATGGTCATCTTCATTTTTAAATTCTTCCATAGCTTTGTTGCATTGTATCCAAGTTTATTTTCTCCAGACATTTATATATCTACTTTCTAACTCTCTTTTCTGATGCCAGATTACTACAGGACTTCCGTAGAACAGAAGTGAAAAATTAAAACATGCGAAATTTTATGGATGGCAGAATTTGTCCATCTGTTTGATATGAGATTGGCACAGGTTGCTCTGAAAGAGATCACTGGAAACCTAATTATTTCACAGAAAAGGAAAAGAAAATTATTATTATATTCAAAATGAACATTGAAGGCATGGCTGCTCTGTTGGTGCGCAGTGATGGGCTCTGAAAGCCCAAGAATATGAGCCAAAGGATTCTCAGCAGTCAGAGCAGAGATCTGAGCAGCCTGCCTCTACCTTTTCTCAAGCCACAGGAGTTGGTCCACATAGGAGTGGTAGGAAAAGGAAGGGTAAAGCTTTGTAGTTGCTGAAGGTAATGCACACAGGCATGTGACAAAATGTTATATTGTAATATTACTGTTCTTTAGTAGAATCACACTAAATTGATCGCCTGTTACCTATTATTTTTTGGCGGGTGGCAACTCACCTTTTCAGTTATTTATTAATCAATGATAAGATATGAATTAACAAGAACCAATTGGAGGAAAGGTGTACAATGGACAGTCGTTTAGTAGCAGGAATGCTTTGTGTCAGTAGGATTGAGGTGTTGATGCGACTGGATGTTGATCGTGGTTGTTATATGAGTCCAGTGGTAGTAACTAACTGAACCTTACACCTCTCCAGGAATCCCTGGCATCCCAAGCAGCAATATGTGTGGCTGGTTAGGTTACTGTTTATCTCCTTTTCCCTTTCCACCTCCTCCTCAGAGCACCTACTCATTCTGACTGGCATCTTCGCAAATGAGATTGACATAATTGCCAGTCCTGTGCCATGAAAATATAATAATTATCATAATATTATTGTGATTTATTGTAAAGGTAGGTTAATAGTGGGGTTTGCATAGTTTGTGTGTATGTGTGGGATTTAATTGAATTGGAGACAACTGGTCTAGAGGCTTGGAGTCAATGAAAAAAGAAGCTAGGTTTGAAATGCTAAATACGTAAACATGGCTGAAGTTTTAGAATGTGAGGTATAAGGAAAATTTGCATTTACAGATAAATTAGGGTAGTTTAAATTTCAAAGAGATGGTAGGATGTTACACCTTGCTATAAGAAGTTAAACCAAACTGTGTGTTTATTTCTCCCAAAGGTTACCGATAAAATTAGTACTATGGAAGATTTATATTATGAGAAAAGTAAAGTTGCAAAACAATGGAATTTGTATTAAAAAGGGAGAAACATGTATGAAGGAGATGAGGTTATGTGTAAGAGGAGAAGACAATTTAAGATCTAACACAAGCCAGAAAAGCCTCTGTGCATCAAGTTGCTGTCTATAGCAAACTCACTTTGAATTCCACTGTCCAGGGTATTGTGTTGTTTTACCTGGGTCGGTTTAATTCTATTATTTTACTGTTGCCTTAACGGAAGTGTAACTGGGAATCAGATTAATTTGGGGTTTTAGGAGTTCCCCTTGTGGATTTGATCCACCTGGCACACATCATCTGCCACGTCATAACACCTGGCAAACATCCCAACCATGACTTGCTTTATACATTTGTGTACAACTGACTGGGAGATCCCTGATATGTCTCCAGCAGCATTCCAGAAGGATCTAGAGGTCACTTTTGTTTTATTTCATGAAGCCCAGATGGTGAAGTATAGAACCAGAGCCAATATTTATTCACTTCTAGTAGGCTTTATTTACAGAGGTACACATGACAAACATGCACCTCCTAACCCAATCACCATAGTTTCAGCCTGTTCCTATTTATAGGAGCACAAGTGAATTCCCAGTTAATGCCCACTACCTGTTTACAATTAAACCTACAGTTGATTTACAGCTAACAACTTTCACAGCCACTAATAAAGCATAGCCACCAAGTCCAGGAGGGAGCAGGTCTTCTTCCAGGAGGCTGCAGACTTGCCACCATCTGATGAGACCAGTTCAGCCTCCAGAGGTTTAAATGCCCAGTTTCAGAAAACCCAGGAAACTCATGCATACAGCATTAAATTTGAAAGGACAGTTAAATTCAGACGCTCAGAGTCCTGTGGCAAATAACTCACCTTCAGACTCCCCAAACAAAGTCTGTTCACCATCTCCAAGGCACAAGTCAGGAGTGTGATGGAATACTTGCCTGGATGAATGCAGCTCCAACAGTACTCAAGAAGCTTGATACTGTCCAGGACAAAGCACCCCATTTCTTTGTCACCCCTTCCACAAACATACACTCCCTCCACTGATGCACAGTAGCAGCAGTGTGTAGCATCAACAAGCTGCACTGTAGGAACTCACCAAGGCTCCTTAGGCAGCACCTTCCAAACCCATGACCACTACCATCTAGCAGGACGAGAGCAGCAGATACATGGGAACATCACCACCTGGAAGTTCCCCTCCAAGCCACTCACCATCCTAACTTGTAAATATATCGCTGTTCCTTCACTGCGTCAAAATCCTGGAACTCCCCCCCTAACAGCACAGTGTTTGCACCTATACCACATGGACTTCAATGGTTCAAGAAGGCAGCTTACCACCACCTTCTCAAGAGCAATTAGGGATGGGCAATAAATGCTGGCCAAGTCCCATGCCTATATCGCATGAATGAATAAAAAAAACCAATTTGCATATTAAATTAGTAACCCACCTCTCTTGAGAGATTGCACACGTTCTACAGAATACACCTAGTTGAACCTAGAAGTTTGACATGTTGGAGCCAGCTTCGAGCTGCTCTGACATTTTCGGTGAATTTAACCTTCCCCAGGAGCACCTAAACTCACATATTCTTCAATGTTGACACTCCCCGATGTCTTCAGATGATGTTGTCAAGGGGTAGATGAAAATTAAGGAAGAGCCAAGGATAATTTGTCAGGAGAGTAGAGGGAATGGTGCAGGGATCAGAGAAAGAAATGATTAGTGGAAATGCCGTGGCTTTGATTGAAAGGATAATAGCGGGACTCAAGCAAAGGCAGTCTGGAATGGCTAATGCAGGAGATGCTTTGGTGGCACATTGACTCCACATCCCAGAGAGATTGAGTAGGACAAGGAGGAAAAACTCACCGTAGTTACAGGGGATGAAATTTGTGACTTTTGATTGAAGCTATTTTGGTTTTTCTCCTTCTGTTCCCTGCCCAAAGGCAGATCCAACCCAAAGCAATGCAATCTCCACCACAGGTGGCCAAGGAGGCAGTTCCCAAATCCACCCCAGCTGGGACAAGGATTGAACACTCATGCTGTTGGCACCAATCTGATCCACACAAGCCATCCAGCCAATTGAGGCAAGGATTCTAAGTTGCTGTGGCAACATACTCTTTTACATGCACCTTGTTGACCAGAGCTCATGAATAGTGATGCTAAAGGCTCTAATTTTCTTTCCATCGCATGGCAGATCACAAATCTCTCCTGCTCTTACTGGCATACGTTGGACGGATTTGCAGGTTGATGCTCAATCTGTTTGGCCGCATTATATGAACGCATCCTCCTCGGGTGGGACTTGAACCCAGAGCTTCTGGCTCAGGGACAGAGACATTTTGCCACAAGGACATTATGCCACTGCTTTTGGTCCTCTGTTATGGAAAGATGACTGGAGAGATTCAAACAAAGTTGTGGGACTATTAGGCACAACTTTGGGAACAATACATTCAGGGACTTTGGATAGGAAAGGGAAGTTAATTTGGGATCAGGACAGGGGTCAAAGATAGCTCTTTTAAGGAGGAAGGTGCTAACTATAAAGAAGGGAACAATTTACAATACCAGGCAGTGTGGAGAGCAGGAAGAAAAATTGACTGATCAGCGGTTTAATATGAATCAGGTCCAGGGAGCAAGATGTGGATTTGACAGACAAGATGAGGTCTTCAAAGAGCTTTTTGGTAGTGAAGAAAATAAGCTGAAAAGCGTTATGCTTGTTCTTTGCAATGATTCAGGCATACAGTAACAATTTACGCAGAGGAGAGTGAAGGTAGCTAACCCTTGATGTGGCTTAGCAGATCTATTGAAGGACTGTTAAACTAGTTGTGCATCAGATGCACTCTAGTCTGCACCACTTACCTGAATCATTGGGGCATTTGACGGCAGCAAATTTCTGCAGTTGCTTTTATTTTTATGAATGTTATTTTACCTAAATAAAATCTTATAAGTAAAGGTTCTTGATTCCTGTGGCTCATCGTTATGCCAGACATGTCTGTGTGTTTTTTGAACAATATTGGAACCTAACAAACCTTCAGGTGCATAACGACAAAGATTCAGACATATGAAATAACAGCAATTGCAAGACTGCCATCAAATTTCAGCTTTGTTTTGGGCTCAGGAACTAGAAAACAATAGTTTTAGAATGTAATTTATATTGCGAATATTCAATAATTAGTGTCAATGACAATAATAAAAAGGTATATTAGTTGTGTCTTTTTTCTCACTTTCATTGTTCTTCTGATGATTTACTGTCCATTGCTGCTCTGCCGAGACTTCAAGTGTTATGATGTGACAGATAATGTGTACCAGGTGGATCAAATTTACAAGGGAAACTTGATCACATGATCACAACTGTTTTGCAATTTGTATTTTATTTCGAAATGCATGCCTTGAATTCAGAAGTAATAAGACTACCGTGACTTCTGAAGTAATGAGACTACCGTGATTTCTGAGGTTTTTTAGAAAACTAAATTAAACATTTATTAACAAAAGAAAAGATTTCAAGCACATACACAAGTCTATGAAGTACTATTATAATAACTCCTAAAACCCTAATTAATCTGGCTCCCAGTTACACCTCCATTAAGGCAACAGTAAAAACAGATAGATTTAAACAGACCCAGGCAAAAAATACAATACCCTGGACAGTGAGTTTCAAAGTGAGTTTTCTCAGCTTCGGTTCCTGTAGAGAGCAACTTGATCCACAAAGGCTGGAGGCTTTCCACACTTGTGTTAGATCTTAGAAATCCTTCTCCTCTCCATAGCCTCATCTCCTTCATACATTTTTCTCCCTTTTTGATGTAAATTCCATTGTTCTGATGTGTCTTTGGAACTTTTCCTCTCTCATAATTTTTTCATAGTACTAATTTTATCAGTAACCTTAGGGAAAAATAAACACACTGTTTGGTTTAGCTTCTTCTGGCTAGGTGTAACATCCTACCATCTCTTTGAAATTTAAGCTACCCTAATTTATCTATAAATGCAAATTTTCCCAACACCTCACATTCTAAAACTTCAGCCATGTTTACATATTTAGCATTTTAAACCTAGCTTTTTTTTGATGATTCTAAGCCTCTAGACCAGTTGTCTCCAATTCAATTAAATCCCCCCCCACCCACACACACACATACACACAGAAAAATTAATCCAAGCCCTACTATTAACCCACTTTAACAATAAAGCACAATAATATTATGAAAATTATTATATTTTCATGACACAAGTCTGTGATTGAGAAGGCAAGCAATCTGTCTGATTATAATTCTCTGTAAAATCTACCTGTAACCTGCTAAAAGAAGATTTTGTTTTCTGTATTCTTTCATGAGATGTGGGCATTGCTGGTAAGGGCAGCATTTGTTGCCCATCCCTGATTGCCCTGCGGAGCCATTTCAGAGGACAGTTAAGAGTCAATTATACAGCTGTTGATCTGGAGTCACATGTAGGCCAACCAAGGAAAGGAGAGCAGATTTTCTTTCCTAAAGGACATCAGGGAATCAGATGGGGTTATTTTTAGGACAATCAATGATAATTTCATGGTCACATTCCTGAGATGAGCTTCATATTCCAGATTTATAAATTGAATTAAAATTCCACAAGTTGCTGAGGTGGAATTTGAGCCCAGGCCCTTAAAGCATTAAACTGGGCTTTGGGATTATTAGTCCAGTGATATTACCACTATGCCATCGTCTCCCCCAAAGGTGTTGGGGAATGCCAAGGCATGGCTCTCCCTTCTAATCGTCCCATTTCCCATCTGCTCAGCAATTTCCTACTTAGCGTAGTTTGAATGATTGAAGCTTTAGTTGAAATTAGGACTGGGCTTTTTTCCATTGCTCAAATCTTTAGCGCTATACCACTCAGTTCCACCACACGACCCATCTGGAATGGTAATTGTGTAATGTGACTGAGAGCTAAATTTAAGATAGGATGGAGTCCTATTCTGGTCTGTTAATTTATTTTGAAAATCCTTCTTTAAAATGACGTCAATACATGCTGTTTACTAATTCCAAATTTATCTTCCAAGTATTTTATTTATAAATATATTTGAAAAGTATCTTGTTAAATCTCTGGCTAATTCTTGCCAGGTTTACATGCTATAATGTAATCAAATAAAATTGTTTTGAAAAGAACAGAAAACATTTTCAAAATTGTTTTTATTTCTCTCTGCCTAAACAGTAATTAAAATGCCTTTATTTATTTTGTACGTTTGATTTTACTCTTTGTTTGTAAACCCCCTGTACCACACATTATAGCAAAGCACCCAAGAACACAAGAAATAGGAACAAGAGTAGACCACATGGCCCATCAAGCCTGCTCTGCCATTCAATATGATCATGGTTGATCTTGGGCTTCAACTCCACTTTCCTGCCACTCCCCATACATCTTGATTCCCTGAGAGACCAAAAATCTGTCTATTCCAGCCTTAAATGTATTCAACGATGGAGTGTCCAGAACCCTCTAGGGTAGAGAATTCCAAAGATTCACAACCCTTTGAGTAATTTCTCCTAATCTCAGTCCTAAATGATTGGCCCTTTATCCTGACACTGTGCCCCCACATTTTAGCTTCTCATACCTGCGGAAAGAATCTCTCAGCATCTACCCTGTCAAACCCCTTCAGAAACTTGCATGTTTCAACGAGGAGGACTTTAAACTAACGGAGGGGGATAGGGTTCAGGTGAAGGGGGATTAAAAAATCCAAATAGAAAGGTTGAGGCATCAAAGGATTATCACGATGCGGGTAAAGACATTCAGAATAGGACAGGAAGGGACAAGGAGTTTAACAAAAATTGTACATCAATGAATAAGGTCATTGCAGGGAATAGAAGTTACAAAAAATAAGTTAAAAGTTCTTTGACTGAATATATGAAGAATCTGCAATAAGATAGATGAACTAATGGCCAAATAGAGATAAATTATTTAGATCTAATTGCCATTACAGAGACATGATTACAAAGTGATCAAGGTTGGGAAATAAATATTCCAGGGTACACAATGAGCAGGATTTTTCGCTTGGTGTGTGGGCGTGCACCTGACAAGCCCAAGCATGAAATAACGCTCCCGCTGACAATTAAAAGGCCTATTAAGGCCATTAAGTTAACAGTTGTGCTGAATTTTTTTACTGCCCGTTCAACCTAATGGCAGGCAGGCAAAAAGGCAAAGCCGCCTTTGCATTTTTTAGGAAACCTCATCCACGGGCAGAATGAGGTTTCCGAAAGCAAATAAAAATAAAATAAAAACTTTACACTTAAATTAAAAACATGTCCCTGCTCATGTGAAGAGCTCTTTCGCGTGCATGCATGAAGTTTGTGTTAAGCCCGTTTGCCCTCCTCCCCCTGCCTGCGTAGACAGTGCTGAGCGCTACCGCTCGCGTTCCACGCTGGGCGGGCCTTAATTGGCCCACCCACGTAAAATCACAGTGCAGTGCCAATTGCGGGCTGCAGTCGGCTTCCCGACTGCCCCCACCCACCCTCACCAATCAACCGCACCAAGGCCAAAATTCTGCCCAATATTTCAGAAAGACAGATGAAATAGCAAAGGAGAAGGGTTGGCTCTGATGGTAAAGGATTTCATAAGGACTTTAGAGAGAAAAGACCTGGCCTCAGAAGATCATGAAGTAGAATCAGTATGAGTAGAAATTAGAAATAGCAAGAGTCATGAAACACCGGTGGGAGTAATTTAGAGGCCCACTAACAGTGGTTATATTATTGAACAGAGTTTTAAACAAGAAATCATTGGAACTTTTAACAAGGATGATGTAATAATTGTGGGGGACTTGAATTTTCATATAGACTAGGACAATCAAGTTGGTAAGAGCGGTATAGAAGATGAATTTGTGGAATGTTTTCATGACAGTTTCCTGAACCAATACATTTTGGAACCAACTAGGAATGGAGCTATGTTAGATTTAGTATTGTGTAACGAAGCACAGTTCATTAATAATGTTGAAGTAAAAGATCCATTGAGAAATAATGATCATAATATCATTGAGTTCCAGGTTAAATTTGAAAGTGACTTACTCTGATCACAAACAGGAATATTAACCTTAAACAAATCCAATTCCATGGGTATGAGTGGAGAACTTGCTAAGGTAAATTGGGTAAATAGACTGAAAGGTAAATGAACAGTTGGAAACATTTAAAGCAACAATTCAAAATGTCCCGCAAAAATACATTTCATGGAAAAACAACAATTTAGCAAGAAAGACCCATTTATGGCTTACTCAGGAAGTTAGGGATAGTATCAGATTAAAGGAAGAGGCTTAAAATATTGCAAAAATCAGTGACAAGTTTGAGGATTGGAGGTGTTTTAGAAATCAGCAAAGGGAAACCAAAAAGTTGATAAAAAGAAAAAAAAATAGAATGTGAGGGTAAACTAGTCAGTCATATAAAAATGGATTGAATGAGCTTTTATAAGTATATAAAAAGGAAGAGAGTAGCTGAAGTTAACATTGGTCCATTAGAATCAGAGACAGAAAAAATTATAATGGGGAATGAGGAAATGGCAGAGGCTTTGAACAAATATTTTGTGTCTATCTTCACAGTAGAAGACATAAGTTTCATTCCAGAAATAGACAGTAAACTAGGGCTGAATAAAAGTGAGGTAATTAGGGAAATTAATATCAACAGAGAAAAAGTATTAGAAAAAACCCAAGGAACTAAAATGTGAAAAATACCCAGGGCCTGATGGCCCGCACCCTAGAGTTCTAAAGGAGATAGCTACAGAGTGGGTGCACTAGCTGTGATTTTCCAGAATTCATTAGATTTGGGAATGGTCCCATTAGATTGGAAGTTGGCAAATGTTACTTCACTATTCTGGAAAGGAGGGAGAGTTAGCCTAATATCAGTTGTTGGGAAAATGTTGGATTCTATTATTAAGGAGGTATTAACAATACACTTAGAAAAGCAAAGTATGATTAGAATGTCAACAAGTCAGCTTGATTGACACCCCATCCACAAATGTTCACTCCCTCCACCACCGACGAACAGTGGCAGCAGTTTGTACCATCCAGAAGATGCGCTACAGGAACTTATCAAGGCTCCTTAGGCAGCATCTTCCAAACCCACGACCACTACCATCTAGAAGGAGAAGGGCAAAAGACACATAGGAGCACCACCAACTGGAAGTTCCCCTCAAAGTCACTCACCATCCTGACTTGGAAATATATTGCCATTCCTTCACTGTCGCTGGGTCAAAATCCTGGAATTCCCTCCCTAACAGCATTGTGGGTATACTTATACCACAGGGACTGCAGCAGTTCAAGAAGGCAGCTCACCACCACCTTCTTAAGGGCAATTAGGGATGAGCAATAAAAACTGGCTGAGCCAGCAACGCCCACATCCTGTAAACAAATTTTTAAAATGGTTTTACTGAAGGGAAATCCTGTTAAACAAATTTATTGAATTTTTTGAGGAGGTAACTAGTAACATAGATAAAGAGAAACCAATGGATGTAGTATTCCTGGATTTCCAAAAGGTTTTTGATAAGGTGCCATATAAAAGGTTAAAAGGCAATGTAAGTGCGTATGGAGTTGGACATAATATATTAGCATGGATAGAGGATTGGTTAACAGATAGGAAGCAGAGAGTGGGCATAAATGGGACTTTTTCAAGTCGGCAGTTGTGAATAGTGGGGTAACGCAAGGGTCAGTGATGGGGCCTCAACTATTTACAATCTTTTTTTATTCATTTATGGGATGTGGGCTTCGCTGGTGAAGCCCATATCCCATGAATGAATAATTTTTTAAAAATCTATATTAATGACTCAGATGAAGAGACAGAGAGTAATGTATCAAAGTTTGCTGGTGATGCAAAGCTAGGTGGAAAGGTAAGTTGTGGGGAGGACACAGAGAGGCTGCAAAGAGATATAGACAGGTTAAGTGAGTGGGCAACAAGATGGCAGATGGATTATAATGTAGGGAAATGTAAAGTTATTCACTTTGGTCGAGAGAATAGGAGGTGAATATTTTTTAAAAGGTGAGAAGCTTGTAAGTGTTGATGTTCAAAGAGTCTTGGGTGTGCTCATACAAAGAGTGCAAAAAATTAACATACAGGTATAGGAAACAATTAGGAAAGCAAATGGCATTTTGGCCTTTATTTCAAGGGGATTAGAGTACAGGAATAAAGAAGTCTTGTGGGGTTTTGGTGAGACCACATCTGGAGTACTGTGAGCAGTTTTGGTCTCCATTTGCATTGGAGGCTATATAGCAGAGGTTTACTAAATTTGAACCTGGGATAAAGGAATTGCCCTATGATGAGCAGCTGAAAAAATTGGGTCTACTGTCTCTTCCTACTGTTCTTAGGCAGTCTCTTGGGGTTGGGGTGGCTTGCTTCGACTCCAGTTTGAAGGGTTCTGAGTTGGCTGACAAGCCCAATTCATGATTTCAGACTCTGCCACTTGCAGAGCACATGGTGCTTGAAGTGTCAGGTAGATGAGTTACTTGGAAGTTTATACACACTTTCTAATGCCATGACTTCTCCTGTGCATGTTCCCAACAAAGTCTCTTGACGTGTTCCATGCTTTCCCGATGAAGCTTCTCTATTTTGGTTCGTCAGAGGACAGGGACTCCCATAAGTTGATGGGAGAGAGGTTTTCATCTCTCCAGGGATGCTTTGAGGATATTCCTAAAGCATTTCACCGTCCTCCTGGGAGTCCCCTGCCACGATTGAGTTCATTTCCTATTTTACAACATTTCCTAGATTACTACAGTGACTACACTTCAAAAAGTACTTCATTGGCAGTAAAGTGCTTTGAGATGAATGATTCTCATGAAAAGCACCATATAAAAGCAAGTCTTTCCATCTTTTCACACAAAACACAGGAAGACAGACACTTTGTGCCATAGATTCAGAAGAAGATGCTGCATAACCAAGCTCCTCAACTTTCCAAATGCATTGTGGCAAAAAAGCACAGGTTTCCACACAAAAGTGTATAAGAAAGGAAGAAATTCTTGCATTTATATATCACAGATTTCATACCAGAGTATGTCCCCAAAGTGCTTTACAGCCAATTAAGTACTTTTGAAGTATTGTTGTAATATCAGAAAGCTAAGCTCTTAGTGTGGGATTGAGTTTAACTCTTTGAAATGGGTAAGAAATTGTCTGAAGGCTAGAAAACAACAGGTATTAGTTCGAGAAGGTAAGTCAGGATGGGGAAAGTACTGAATTGAAAGTCCTAGTCTGTGATGTTTTGGGGCCAATACTGTCTCTAATTTATATCAGTGATTTGAATTTAAAAGCTCAATGAAAATTGATCATGTTTTCAAATGATACAAAACCAGGAGGGACAACTGGATTGAAAGTAGCTCCAAAATTACAAAATGATTTGGGACAAAATATAAGTGAATAGAAAAATGACAGGTGAAATTTAACAGGGGCAATTATTTACAAATTGGAAGGAAAAATGGACAAGATAGACATTCTATGAATAGTGCTATAATAGCTCAAGATGAGGTTTGAAAGGAATCGTAGGGAGATAATGGACTTGACTCTTAACATCTCCAACCAGTGCAGAGCAACAATCAACAAAACCAAAAACTGTTGACCCCTATAGCTTACACAATACAGTTCAAATCAAAGAAAGTCATACTCAAACTGCAACATGTTTTGACTAATCAATGCTTTGAGTACTGTCTCCCAAATTCTGGCCACCAAGACACAAGCTACTCGTTCAAGTAGTGCAAGGCTGTGCCACAATGCTGATTCTTAGTATTAGAAGTATGAAATCCAAGGCACGGTTATGAAGAACCATTGGAGAAACTTGGGCTTTGCAACCTTGAAAAGGGGTGATCGTATAGATCTACAATATATCATAAATAGCATAGAAAAATCTGCAAAATTACTTTAAATGGCAGAAGCAGGATAAGAGGATATAGGTTCAAACTAGTTAAAGGCAAATTTCGGACAATATCAAGAGGTTCTTCAAAAACATATAAAAAATTTGGAGGAGAGACATTTGGATAGATAGGTCTTTCCTGATAGATAAACGAAGATGCCTACTTCATTCCTAACTATCTTGTGGGCTTGTGGCCTTCTACCTGTCATGTTATCTCGAATTTGTCAGCAACACAGAAATAGCCCCACGGTGAATTACTCTGTGATTTTATCTCCTTCCCACCTGGCTTTCACTATCTGGACTCCAATGTGGGGCAAGGTACAAGAAATAATTTCCTATTGAGGAATCAATCTCAAGAGATAAGGGGTGAAAGCTGGTAAAGAAAAATGGTGGGAAATGAAAGTATTGATTGCAAGGAAACCTGCTTTCTTTTAAAGACAAGGTACCATGTGATGGGGTGAGAGCAATGTTCTCTTAACACGAATGTATTTTCACCCATTTACCGCTCAATGAGAGGCATTTTAACTTTTGTGGCAAGTGTAAGACAAATGATAATAGATCCACCATCCGTTATCCACCTCTTCATTGATTTCAAACATATGAAAAGGGAACTTCCTAAACCTATGTCACTTGGATGCTCCTGTTACTCAGTGTCATGGTTCAGTGGCAATGCCCTCTAATGGATAATATTTACCATTGATCAGACTGGCAGTATTTTCTGCTCTAAAATGAATTTGGAAACAGTGAAGTTCACACCAGTGAAGCTCATTACAAACACAAAGCGCTACTTCTTGTTGATATTGAAAATACAATGAGGCTCAGCATGCTACTAATACTAATGCAGAATGTAATTCTGGTATTCTATAGCCTTAGGTTTGTTTAATTGATAGACTCGTCACATTGGACAATATGGAGTTTAGAAGTCAGAGTTTTTCCATGGTGTGTCATTCCTGTGTAATGTCACAATGTACTGCAAAAATTGAAATGAGGAACTAACACATTATGTTACGGATTAAAAGGATGAGGGTTTGCACAGTTGGTCTCTAGGTGGTGAATTGGAATCCTCATTATGGAGAAATGATGAATGGATGATATTGGGGATAGTAGGTAACTTTAGATTAAGTATTTTGGGATGCTTCCATGCATCTCTGAGAGGTCATTAAAAGATGGCAACAGGAAGGAAGTTCTGAAGCATTACTCACCTTTGTAACCCTGATGGTGATATAGATAAAAGAAAAGGGAAAGCAATACAAAAATGTAAATACATTAAAAACAGGTTTTTAAAATGTTTGCTTGTTTTTGTTGGTGCAATCTGAGTGCATAGGAGAGGAGAGATAAAATAATTACTACCATTATCTGGATGACTAATAGTCTGAAATCAAGGTTAACACATGATTCTCTGCAACTAATCTTCACATGAGACAGTTTGGAGGAAACCCAGATGAGATCTTGGAGAATAACAACTTCTGTAACAAGCGCTGAATCACAATCTACAATCTGAGCTCAGAACATTGCACAGAAACCAGGGGCAAGGTTTTTAGGTCAGTGTGCGGCCGTGATCGGCGAGCCTGGGAGCAGCTGGAGAACAAGATCAGCCCTCGCAATTTCACACTGGCTGGTCAATTAACGGCCAGCCAGTGCAAAACACACGCTGAAACGCTCAGGGGTGGGGGTGGGAGGAGGGCGGGCGCTGACGTATCTATGAGTAAAGCACCACATAACAGAAAATTCAAAGCAGTGGAATAAAAGGGACAGTGGCAGCATGGATATAAAGTTGACTGAGTGACAGGAAACAGAGAGTAGTGGAGTAAGGTATATAATGGGTTTTCTCACTTTATTACAAATATGGAACATCATTGGTGTTGATCACAGGCTGGATGGTCTCATCCTATCACTTCAAGAATTAAGCTATTTGTACCACCCATTTACATTATATCGCAGCATATCAGAATAGTCAGGAGACAGGTTTGCTTTTTGTCCTCTCCCTAGATTGTAAGGGATCTCGATTGTGCTAAGAAAGAACAGGATGCTTCAACACAGAGAAAAAATTGATGACTGAAGGAATTGTTATACTAACCATCAGCAGACGCTCCTGCCTCCACTTTTGACTGGAGAGTGGTCGGTGTGGCAACAGCACTTGGAGAAACTTAGGGGGAGGTGTCAAAATAAAGTAAATGGATGGGGAGGAAAAGACGTATTTGGGAGAACAACACAAACTAATTACAAAAAAATTAGCAATAAAGAATGAGATTAATTGAACAGTTACATCCTATTATATGATTGCCATCAATTCTGATTTGATGCTTGACTAGAAAGGCAGGGCCAGAAAGAATCAGCAATTTAACACCTTGAGACTGCTCTACCACTCAGTTAGATTATAACTGATCTGTGCCTCAACTCAAGCTATCTCTCAACTCCCCTTAGCTGCCTCAGCTCCATATCTCTTAAACATTATCTAACAAAAAGCTATCGATTTGAGTTTTTGGAGACCCAGTGGACAGAAGATCCTCAGCATTTTTGAAGAAAATTCCAGATTTCTACCAACTTATGTGCGTAAAAGTTACCTTATTTTCCTCCTAAATGGTTTGGCTCTAATTTTAAGACACTGCTCCAACCACGCACCCCACAGCCCTGCAGCTCCCCCCCCCAACTCATTCTTGATTACCCCAGCAGAGAGAGTAATTGCTCTGCATCTACATGATCAATCCTTTACCCATTTTAAACACCTCAATCAGACCTCCCCTTAATCTTCTATACTATTACATAATTAGCATCAGCAATTCTGTGCCTTTCATGGTGTTGAATGAATCAACTAATCATTGAGTGGTCAGGACCAGTAGCTGATGGAGTGCTTAATGAAAATAAATTGAGGAATTCGCTACCATGTCAACATGAAGTAGGAATATGCACTATCCTTTTAAAACAATAAACACTCGTAACTTAGCACTTAACAAACAATTCCAAAAAATTCACAAGATTCTCAAGGCTTCCACTTTTTTAGTAAAATCCAGAAAGGTAACAATAGTAGGGGCCTTTTCTGCCATGATATTCTCTGTCTGGTTTCAGTTTAACAGAGCAGTTTTGAATTAATTGATTAAACTAATCAGTTTTTCACTAATTTTCCAACATTTCCAGCATTTATTTTGACAAAAACATTTCTGGACAGGACTCAAAACAACTTACATGACCACTAACTAGGAATTACATCCAATCAAACGTGGACATAGGACAACATGACAAATAGGCTTTCACTAGTTGCTAGGGTTGCCAATTTTTGCTGGACTTCCTGCATCTACCCACCCCAACCCCACACTTTTGGCATTAATGACCTGACATGTCCACCCTTGCGACCCACCTTCCCACAACCAATTGAAAAGTGAACACACCTTTCATTACCCAATTGGATACCCAATTTGTAACTGTCAGTCAAACAGCCTCTTTTTGTTTGTTCCAATACCTTTGTAACAAAAGTGGGCAAAGATCATTCTTCAAAAACACAATTTTTCTTAAGGCCCCTATGATTTTTCTCCTGGGCTGCTCACAGCAGTGCCCTGGAGAACAGTATTAAATTCCTGGAAATGCTAGGACAATCCCAGTGGTTTGGAAAACCTAAGAA
This sequence comes from Carcharodon carcharias, assembly GCF_017639515.1. Taxonomy (NCBI): domain Eukaryota; kingdom Metazoa; phylum Chordata; class Chondrichthyes; order Lamniformes; family Lamnidae; genus Carcharodon; species Carcharodon carcharias. Next base: position 176,545,883 of record NC_054472.1, read on the forward strand.
ATTCAGATGCAGAATGAATGTCCAATCTACCAAGGCTTACAAATGATATGGCTGCCACCAGCATCTGCAGCTATTTCTTTATCAGTTACTTGTTTGCATACTTGAAAATTGCTTGCGCTAGTACTGCTTGTGGTTAATGACTTGTAGCTAAACTGGGACATCCAAATGTTATCTATGGTGAGGGGAAAATTATGAAATTTCTCTCCATCTTCAGAACCTCCACAAAGTAAAACAATGGCACACTGAGAATAATTTAACCTTCCTGTAATATATGTTTCTGTTGCTAGGTTAAAAAAAAGTTTTATACTACAATATCAAGAAAATACAAAACAATGAAAACACTTACCAGGGTTTGTGAAGCAACTTACATCGTTTATAGTTCCACATTTGACTTAGCTGCTGAATAGTCTTTATTTAACAATTTAAAAAATATTGTTAAATCTCTTCTAGATACGCTGTCAACTTTTTGTTGCGCAAATGTCTTTCAGCCACCAAATCTCTCCTTCCCATTTCTCCCTTCTTTAGTGTTGTTTGCTGGTCTCAAAAAATAAAGGCTTTATGTCCATTACTTCCTTCACCAGGATTCCCTTCTTGTAAAATTGAGTTTGAGTACTTTTAACATAGGTGTCAGCCATGGCTCAGAAGTTCCACTCGCACCTCTGAGTCAGAAGGCAGCATGTTGTAGTACCTTTCCAGAAAGTTGAGCCCATAATTATGTTGGCACTTTAGTGCAGTGTTGAAGGAATGCTGCACTGTTGGAGGTGTAATCTTTCAGGTAATTTATTATAATCAAGGTCTCATCTGCTCTCTCAGAAGATCTCACAGCACTATTCAAAGAATAGTGTTCTCTCTGGTGTCCTAACCCATATTTATCACACAAATATCATCAGTAAAATGAGAACGTCTGGATGTTATTTCATGACTGTTTGTGGGACATTACTGTGTGCAAAATGGCTACCACATTTCCTATATTACAACTGTGAGTACACTTCTAAAGTACATTACTTTATTGGTTGTAAAGCACTTCAGGACATCATGAGATTGTGCAAGACACTGTATAAATACAAGTTTTTTTTTGCTTTCATTGAAAAATTGAGAAACAATCAGTCTTGCTGACAGAATTTGTGCATGTCTCAAGGGATTTAGATGAAATTTCAACTTGATATTTAACTGTGATCATTTGTTGCATTCCAGTTAACATGCTTCTGGAATTTGGTAGAAAATCTTCATAGTTTATCCATCAAAAACTGCCCAGGATTGCCACCTAAATCAGAAAAATGGAAAAGGCTGGAAATAGGCAGCATCTGTGGAGATTCAGGTCCATGACCTTTCATCGGAAACATCGGTTTCTCTCTCCACAGGTGCTGCCTGAGTATTTCCAGAATTTCCTGTTTTTATTTCTAATATGTAGTATTTTGCCTTTCTACCTGTAAGTTAGTTTCTGTTATGTCTGTCCTGCAATTTGAAGGGATATGGTTCCAAATATTCCGCAATCCTTTTGATATCTCACCTGAACCTTTTCATGCGTGAGTCTAGACTGTAACCACTGCCAAGCTTTTTACTACACTACAGCATTGTAACTGAGCTCAACATTGCCCTCTGAGTATTTTGCATATTTACATTTTCCAGGTCAGGGTCACTGGATAATGATCAGAAACAGGAGTGATTTTTCTTCAGTCTAGAGCGGAGAGGTTGAAGTCCTGTCTGGCATCAGCTTTACCAGGACCAGGCATCAAATACAGGGATTTCCTGGTTCCTGTGATTCATGTAGCAGGTCACTTACTTACTGATTCAATCAGTCTACCTACAAAAAAACTAATATATTAATTAATCTTTTGAAAGTACAGTTCTTGTATATTTAGGAACATGGAAACATAAGAATGGGAGTAGGCCATTCAACCCATCGAGCCTGCTCGACAATTCAGTACAATCATGGTTGATCATCCACTTCAATGCCTTTTTCCCCACACAATCCCCATATCCCTTTATGTCATTGATATTTAGAAATCTACCGATCTCTGTTTTAAACATACTCAATGTCTGAGCTTCCACAGCCCTCTGGGGTAGAGAATTCCAAAGATTCACTACTCTCTGAGCAAAAAGCTTTCTCCTCATCTCATTCCTAAGTGGCTTGCCCCTTATTTTAAAATTGTGTCCCCTGGTTTCCCAACCAGGGGTGATATCTTACCTGCATCTACCCTGTCTATCCCTTTGGGTATTTTGTAAATTTCAATGAGATCACCTCTCATTCTTCAAAACTCTAGAGAATACACACCGAGTTTCCCCAACCTCTCAAGTCTGCTGAACTTTTGTTGCACTTCGTCTATGCCAATAATATTCTTCCTAAGGTAAGGGGACCAAAACTGCACACAGTATTCCAGGTGCAGTCTAACCAAGGTTCTATACAATTGAAGCAACATTTCACCACTCCTGTACTCAAATCCTCTTGTGATAAACGCTAACATTCCATTAGCCTTCCTAATAGCTTGCTGCACCTGCATGTTAGCTTTCAGTGACTTCTGGACAAGGACACCCAGATTCCTTTGTATATTTACACTTTCTAATCTCTCACCATTTAAGAAACACTGCACATCTGTTCCTCCTACCAAAGTGGATAACCTCACATTTTTTTCCACATTATATTCCATCTGCCATGTTCTTGCCCACTCACTAAGTCTGTCCAAATCCCCCTTTGCATCTTCCTTACAAATTCTCACCTAGCTTTGTGTCATTCGTGAACTTGGAAATACTACATTTGTTCCCCACATCCAAATCATTGATATTTATTGAGAACAGCTGGAGCCCAACTATTGATCCTTGTGGTACCCCACTAGTCACAATCTGCCAACATAAGAATGACCCGGTTATGCTGACTCTGTTTTCTGCATGTTAATCTATCCTTAATCCATGCCAATGTATTACTTCCTATCCCATGTGTTTTAATTTTGCTAACTAACCTCCTGTGGGGGACTTTTTTGAAAGCCTTTTGAAAATCCAAGTATACTACGTCCACTGACTCCCCTTTATCAATTATATTCGTAACACCCTTGATAAACTCCAACACGTTCATCAAATATGACTTACCATTCATAATTCCATGTTGACTATGCCCAATCAAATCATTATAATCTAAGTATCCATTTATCCAGTTTCCAGCATTTTCCCTACTACTGATATAAGGTTAAAAGTCTGCAGTTCCCCATTTTCTCTCTCCCTACCTTCTTAAATAGTGGGCTGATACTGGCTACCTTTCAATCTGCAGGAACTATTCCAGAATCTATAGAATTTTGGAAGATGATCACCAATGCATCCGCTGTCTCCACAGCTACCTCTTTCAGCACTCTGGGATGTAGAACATCAGGTCCCAGGGACTTATAAACCTTCAGTCTCATTAATATCTCCAATACAACCTTCTGACTAATACTAATTCCCATCAATTCCTCATTCTCCATAGTCACTTAGATCACTAATTCTGGGAGATTTCTTGTACCTTCCTCAGTGAAGACAGACACAAAGTCATCATTTAGCTTCTCTGCCATTTCTCTATTCCCCATTATAAATTCTCCTGACTCTGTCTGTAATAGACCCACATTTGTCTTAACCAAATGTTTCCTTTTTACATACCTATAAAAGCTTTTATAGTCCATTTTAATCTTTTTTGATAGTTGACATTCATATTCTACTCTCCCTTTCTTTATCAGTTTCTTGGTCCTTCTTTGATGTGTTCTAAAATCCTCCCAATCCTCAGGTTTACTATTATTTCTGGCGACTTTATAGGCCTTTTCTTTTAACCTTATACAATCCTTAATTTATTTTGTTAGCCACAGCTGACTGACTTTTCTTGTTGGGCTTTTGTGCCTTGAAGGAGTGTATAATTGCTGTAAATTATGTAATAATTCTTTAAAGATCATCCATTTCCTATGTACCATCATACCTTCCTAATTCCTAAATGTCGCCAATTGGAATTTCATGAGCTACACGACGTGTCTCATTTCTGTATCTAGATGGTATAACAACCTGATGCACTTCCATCCATTTTTCATCTACTGAAACTTGATACGGTCTCCACTTCCTCATTAGCACATTACCCTTAATATAATAACATTCTGGAATACATTCTGCCTCTGCTTCTGAGTAAGCTGTCTGATTTAACTGTTTTATTTAAGGATATTTTTGTTGTAACTCTACCAACTTCCTTGAGCTAAACACTTTAGCCTCATTCTCTTCCATTCTCTCTTCTTGAACAATCTTGTCAAAGATAGTATCACCTAATTGAACTTCACCATGTTTTCCCTGCCTTTTAGCTTCCTCTTCTTCCTGTGTCAACCTGTGAGCATGATCTCATTATTACATAGTCTGGAAACAATCCAGTATGCTCATTCTGAAACATCTCTGTTGAATGCATCACCACAGGCTGCTCAGCTACAATAGGCATCACCCACATCTGTGACCCAGCTATATCATTACCTAAAATGAATTGAACCTCTGCAATGGGCAATGTTTCCACTACTCCAACAATCACCTCACCTGTTTTCCACTTACTCTTTAAATTTACCTTCCACAATGGAATAGGTTTAGCATCTCCATGAACCCTACTTATTATCAGTTTTTCCTACAATACTCCCTCTGAACAACAAATATCACTATCCCATAATATTAAGGATTGATTAACCCCTGTGCCTCTTAAAGTTTTAATCTCTTTACCTGCTCCACCCTGTACACACATAAAGACACCCCCTTCACATACAAAATCTTTAAACATGTCTGAAACCTGCTCTTCAGAACTCACTTGGGTAAATTGTGAACATATTCCCACTTATTTACCTATTACTGATTCTTCCTGCTTTACTTGTACACAAACCATTGGTTTTTCCTATGCCTGGACCTCAGAACCCACAGTGCTTTTACTTCCAGAGCTTTTCTACATTTTAATTACTGTAACAAATTTCCCTGTAACCTCCAACACATTGACTTTGTGTGCCCAACTTTATTACAATGAAAATACCTCAATGTGAGTGCCACTTCTACCCTCATCAACTACCTTTTTAACCTGAGAAAGAATTTCCTGAGAATTTCCAACTACTCCTCCTCTTCCCTGGCTACCTACTTTCCTTTACCTTCCCACTTCCTATCCTTGTCCAATTTAAAAGGATGATGAAAAACAGATTTAGCCCTATGAATTAACTCATAATCATCAGCTAGTTCTGCTGCTTGACTTACTGTTTTAACCCTCTGTTCCTCCACATGAGTTCTCACCCAAGGAATTGAATCTTTAACATCTTCCAAAGAATTACTTCTCTAAGAGCTGCATATGTTGTCTCTACCTTTAATGCCCACATCCACCGGTCAAAGTTACTTTGTTTTACCCTCTCAAACTCACTATAAGTTTGCCCAGGCTGTTTCCTTATATTCCTAAATTTCTGCCTGTATGCCTCGGGAACCAAGTCATATGCATTCAAAATAGCCTTTTATACTGCATCATAATCCACCAACAATTCTTCTGACAGTAAAGCATAAACCTCATGAGCTCTACCCACTAACCTAGACTGTAAAAGCAATGTCCAGTTCTCTTGTGGCCATTTCATCTGCTCAGCTATCTTATCAAATTAAATAAAGAACACCTCTGCATCCCTTTCTCCAAACTTCAGAAGAGCTTGCACAAATTTAAACATCTCCCCACTGAGTTTTAGGTTGAAGGTTTTTCATCATCAGATCCTTCCTCAGCATCTGAGATCACTTTTTTAAAGCCCAACTTTTTAAGCCGGTATTCCCTTTCTCTCTCCTTCTCTCTTTCCTCCATTGTTAACCTCTCCTTCTGGACGTCAAGTTTTCACATTTCCATTTCTCTTTGAAATATTCTCTCTTTTTCTCTTTATATTTCTTTTTCTGCCCTTTCCTTTACTTTTTCTTTTCCTGTTGCTATGTTCAAGCTTTTTCATTCCCATTGCTTGGTCAAGTTCAAGCTTCTTCATTTGTAACTGAAGTCTCACTACCTCCAGCTGTGACTCACTAGTGTCAGGTATCACTTCCAACTTAAAATTCTGTGCTATCACTTCAACTATGTCTAATTTATTTTCTCCTACAGATAACCTCAACTGCAACTTATCCACCAATTCTGTTAACCTACTCTTAGATACTTTTTGTAACCCAGAGTTACAGAGTTATATATTCTACTTCCAAAAAAGCTTTAGCCATGGATAATGTCATTTTTTCAGTCTCACCACTTCAAAATCCCTCACACCAACTCCTGAACTCAATGTGCTTCTCGTACTTGTAGCATTAAGATTCACCAATGCCAAACCAAATCAAGGAATTTCAAATATCCCGCAAAGAACCACCAATTTGTTATGATGTGGCATATGATGTGTGCTAAGAGAGACCAAATCCACGAAGGAAACTTAGTTGCTCTGTCACAATGGTTTTGCATTTTGTATTTATTACGAGAGGATGTGTACACTGAATTCAGAAGTAATAAGTCCACCAAGGCCTTTAGAGATTTTAAAAATTAAATTAAAATATTTATGAACAAAATAAAAGGTTTCAAGCACATATATAAGACTACAATTACTTACTACTATAACTCCTAAAAGTCCTAATTAACTTGACCTCCAGTTACACGCCTTTTAAGGCAACAATCCAAAATAGATTTTAGATTTAAAACAGAACCAGTAAGTTAACATAATACCCACTTGACAGTGGAATTCCAAATGGCTTTTCCTCAACTTCAGTTTTGTTACATAACAGACTTATGCACACATGGCTGGAGGCTTCATCAAGGCTATTTCACACACTTCTGTAAGTTCTTACATGGCTTTCTCCCACATAGCCTTTCATTCTCTTTGATATGTGTTTCTCTCTTTTTAATACGTAAATTCTATTGTTCTATATGTCTTTGAAATGGCATCTTCCTCGTTATATAAAAACTCTCATGCTGCCAATATTGTCAGCAAACTTTGGGGAAAATAAACACACTCCTTAGCCTTGCTTATCTGGCTGGTTGTAAACAGATTAAGATCCCTTTGAAATCTAAATAATCCCTTTTTTTATCTACAAATGCAAATTCCCTTCACACCTTACATGCTAAGCCAGCATCCATGTTTATTCATTAGCATGTCAAGCACCTAGCTTCTTTTAATGATTCCAAACTTGCAGTCTACTTGACTCCAAATGTGATTAAATCACACAGACAGACCCAACTGTACTTACCCCCATAAACCTACTTCACAATAAACCAGAAAAATATTATGAAAACTATTATACTTTCGTCACAGCGCGCACAGACCTTGCTCTGACCAATTCCAATGTAAATTGATAATCAGGATCCTGGGGCTCAGAATGGCATATTAAAACAAGCCTACCATTTGAGACAGGGAGATGATCCACACACTCATACGAACATATGAAATAGGAGCAGAAGTAAGCCATTCGGCTCCTCAAGCCTGCTCTGCCATTCAATATGATCTGTTTATGTTTTGAATTCCACATTCCCATCTATCTCCGATAATCTTTGATTCCCTTGCCTAACAAGAATTTATCTACCTCTGCCTTAAAAATATTCAATGACCCCTCCTCTACTGCCTTCGGAGCCAGAGAGTTCCAAAGGCACACAACCCTCAGAGAAAAAAATTCTCCTCATCTCTGTCCTAAAAGGCAACCCTTAATTAAAACAGTGCCCCCTAGTTCTGGACTCACCCAAAACAGAACACATCCTTTCTGGGTCTAGCTCATCAATGCCATTCAGGATCTTATATACTTCAATCAAGTCACCCCTCACTCTTCTAAACTCCAGCGGAAACAAGCCCAGCCTGTCGAACCTTTCCTCATAAGACAACCCACTCAAGCCAGGTATCAATTGAGTAAACCTCCTCTAAGCCGCCTCCAATGCATTTATATCTTTCCTTAAATAAGACCAAAACTGCACACAGTATTCGAGGTGTGGTCTTACCAATGCCCTGCATAGCTGAAGCATAACATCCTTACTTTTATGTTCAATTCTTCTCATAATAAAAGGATAGCATTCCATTCGCCTTTGTAATTACTTGCTGTACCTGCATACTAACTTTTTGTGTCATGCACAAGAACACCTAGATCCCTCTGCAGTTCAGAATTATGCAGCCATTCTCCATTTAAGTAATACTCTGCTTTTTTATTCTTCCTGCCAAGGTGAACAACTTTACAGGATCCTACATTATACTCCATCTGTCAGATTTTTGCTCATTCAATAAACCTATCTATATCCATATGCAACCTTCTCATGTCTTCTTCACAAAATACTTTCCTACCTATCTTTGTGTCATCTGCAAATTTAATTACCATGCCTTTACTCCCCTCATCTGATTGTTATAAACTGTAAAATGTTGAGGACCATCACAGACCCCCTACGGGATTCCACTCGTCACATCCAGCCAATCAGAAAAAGACCCATTTATTCATACTCTCTGTTTTCTTCCAGCCAGCCAGTCTTCTGTCCCTTACACCATATGCTTTTATTTTTCACAATAACCTTTGATGTGGCATCTTATCAAATGCTTTCCGGAAATCCAAGTACAGCACATCTACAGGCTCCCCTTTATCCACAGCGCATGTTACTCCTTCAAAAAAACTCCAATAAATGCACCGTGGATAAAGAAGTTGAATGAATGAGCAAAAATCTGGCAAATGGAGGAAAATATGAAGCAGTACACTTTGGCAGGAAGAATAAAAAAGCAGAGTATTACTTAAACGGAGATTGGCTGCAGAATTCTGAACTCCAGACGAATCTGTGCGTTCTAGTGCATGAGTCACAAAAAGTTAGTATGCAGGTACAGCAAGTAATTATGAAGGCTAATGGAATGCTAAGAACTCCAATACATTGATTAAACATGGTTTCCCTTTCACAAAACCATGCTGACTCTTCCCAATTACCCTTGAGTTTCTCTAAGTGTCCAGCTGTAACCTCCTTAATGATCGATTCCAACACCTTCCCCATGACAGACGTCAAGCTAACTGGCCTATAGTTTCCTGTATTCTGCCTCCCTCCCTTCTTGAATAGAGGATTTATAGTTGCTACTTTCCAATCTGATGGAACCTTTCCAGAATCTAGCAAATTTTGGAAAGTTAACACCAGCATCAACTACCTCATTCGCCACCTCTTTTAAGACCCTAGGATGAAGTCCATCAGGGCCCGGGAGACTTGTCAGCCCACAACTCCATCAGTTTGCTCAGTATCACTTCCTTAGTGATTGTAATTTCACCAAGTTCCCCTCTCCCTTCCACCTCCTGATTTACAACTATTATTGGAATGTCTTTTGTATCCTCTTTGGTATTTGTTCATTTCATCTTCCATTTCCTTATTATCTGCTATTAACTCCCCACTGTCACTCTCTAGAGGACCAACACTCACTTACCTTACTCTTTTGCTTTTTAAATACCTGTAGAAACTCTTGCTATCCATTTTTACATTTCTTGCTAGCTCCCTCTCGTACTCTAATTCCTTTCTCCTGATTAACCTTTTAATCATTCTCTGCCGTTCTTTATATTTTGACCAATCACCTGTCCTGCTGCTCATCTTTGCGGAGTTGTATGCTTTTTCCTTAAGTTTGATGTTTTCCTTAACTTCTTCAGTTAACCACGGATGATGGGTCCTCCCTTTAGAATTTTTCTTTATAGTAGGAATATACTTATTGAGTATTCTGAAATTTCCCCTTAAATGTCTGTCACTGCTTCTCTATTGATCTATTCCCTAGCCTAGTATCACAGTTAACCTTTGGTAGCTCAGCTTTCATGCCCACATAGTTGCTCTTATTTAAGTTTAAAATAATAGTCGTGGACACACTCTTCTTCCTTTCAAACCGGATGTAAAATTTAATCATATTGTGGTCACTGCTACCTAGGGGTGCCTTCACTCTGAGGTCATTAATTAACCTTGTCACATTACACAATACCAAGTCTAATATAACCCTCTCTGGTCGCTTTCATTATGTGCTGCTCTAAAAAAAACCACCTTGAAAGCATTTTAAGAACTCCTCATCCTAGCTATTACTGCCAATCTGATTTTTCTGGTTTATATGTACATTAAAATCACCCATGATTATTGCTGTCCCTTTTTCACAAGCACCCAATATTTCTTCTTTGCCTTCACCTATCACTGGCCCGCTATCCAGATTCACCTGTCTAACCCCTCCTTAAACAGCTTATATTTCACCACATTTCTATTTCTCTTTAGTTCTGATGAAGAGTCATACGGACTTGAAGCGTTAACTCTGTCTTTCTCTCCACAGATGCTGTCAGACCTGCTGAGTTTTTCCGGCAATTTTTGTTTTTGTTTCTTCTTGTATACTTTGTCCTACATTGTGGCCTATAGACCACTCCCATTAGTGACTTTGTTTCCCTATTATTCCTCATCTCCACCCAAACCAATTCTACATCCTGATCCCCTGAACCAAGTTCATCGCTAACTATTGCACCAATGCCATTCTTGATCAACAGTGCTACCCCTCCACCTTTACCTAGCTTCCTATTCTTCTTGAATATCATATATCCCTCAATATTCAGGATCCAATCCTTGTCATAATGCAGCCATGTCTCCATAAAGGCTATCTGATCATGTTTATCTACTTCAGTGTGCGCTATCAATTCACTTACTTTGTTATGAATGCTACACGCATTCAGATATAGAGCCTTTAGTTTTGTCTTTTTGTGATCTTTGTAACATCTAGTCTTGACTAGTGGTGCATTCTTAGGTTTTATCTCTGTCCCTTCCTGCTATTCTATGACCCTCATTTCCCACATTACTAATATGGTCTCCTACCTTGAATCTACGCCTTGATTTGCCACATCTACTCAAGTTTGATCCCTAACCCTCCTTATTTAGTTTAAAGCCCTCTCTACTTTCCTACTATGTGATTCGCAAGAACACACTTCACAGCACGGTGTGAGAGATGGTGGCGTAGTGGTATTGTCGCTGGATCAGTACTCCAGGTGCTCAGGGTAAAGCTCTGGGGGCCTGGGTTTAAATTCCAGCACAGCAGATGGTGAAATTTGAATTCAATAAAATCTCTGGAATTAAAAGTCTGATGATAACCATGAAATCATTGCTAATTGTTATAAAAACCCATCTGGTTCACTAATATCCTTTAGGGGAAGGAAATCTGCTGTCCTTACCTGGTCTGGCCTACATGTGACTCCAGACCCATAACAATGTGATTGACTCTTAAATGCCCTCTGAAATGGCCTAGCAAGCCACTCAGTTTTCAAAGGCAATTAGGGATGAGCAATAAATGCTGGCCCAGCCAGTGACACCCAGATCCCATGAATGAATTAAAAAAAGGGTTCCAATGGTACAGATCCCTCTTCCTCCAGTACTGGTGCCAGTGCCCCACAAGCCAGAATCCACTTCTCCCATACCAGTCTTTGAGACACACATGCATCTCTCTAATCTTATTTTTCCTGTGCCAATTTGCACGTGGCCCGGGTAATAACCCAGAGATCGTTGCCTTTGAGGTCCTGCTTCTTAATTGGTACCTAGCTTCTCAACCTGACTATGTAGAAACTTTTTCCTTGTCCTGTCTATGTTGTTGGTACCTACATGGACCATGACAATTGAGTCCTCCACCTCCCACTGCAAGATCCTCTCCAGCCTTGAGCAGATGTCCCAGACCTTGGCACCGTGCAGGTAACAAAGCTGTCCGGACTCTTGCAGCAGAGAACACTGTCAATTATGATAGAGTCCTTTTAAAATGTAGCTGACCTATTCTCTAGCGTTATTGGGGCAGTAAGGATACCAACCTCATTGGTTCCTGAACTCAAGGGGGGCATTTTTGTAAAGGGGTTACCAAAACAGCATAAGGCCTAATTGATGCATTAATTAGAACCACAGTGCCCACTGGGGAAATTAATGGATGATGTGGATGTCAGGTGTCAGGCCTGCCTTGAACCACCAGCCTTACCTATGCAGCCAGGAAGAACAGAAATTCTCCCCTGGCTCCTTAGGCATCATGATTGGCCAACTCTCCCATTGCCCACTCCAGCCCTTCACCCCCAGGGGGCTGCTCTCAGCAAAGTAGGTGACTCTAATTTGGATTCTCCCAACAGACGACCTGCAGACCATCTGCAGATGAAGCCTGGAGATGAAATTCTCTTGATTTTTGCGCCTCCTGAATTGGGCACTTGTTAACAGTGTAGCCCCAAAGGCTGGGCTCAAAACAGGCCCAAAGGAGGTTTCACCCTTTTTTTTTGCAACTGCTGTGAAGACAGTGTAAGAGTTGGCTAAGAGATTTATAAATTGAGTTGTACAGGTTACAAAGACTGAATTGCCATTTTAACGAAGGATGTGGTAGTTTTGCACAGAATATAAACATGATCCCACCTAAAAAAGTTCCAATTCCCTATGCCCTAAAAACTGGCATAGTACAGCATAGCTGACTGTCCCATGAAACCAATGAAAAGCCACAAGCTTTTTATTTTGCATCATGAATATTTCATTAAATCAGTTACATGTGGTAAAACTTTCCACTTAATTCAGATACTGACTTGTGGCATCGTCTGCTCTACACTATTGAAATGGAAAATTGAATTGTCTGCATTTTTAATGTGAATTAGAACAGCTTGCTTCAAGAGCTTCAAGCTAAGAGCATTAAAACACTTGGCACTCAGTCCTCATTAAAATAAGCCACTTTCCGTTCAAGGTTTAGTCTCGACTCCAGTTGGGATTCAAGAAGGTGATTCCAATATCAGCAAGATCATGCGCAATTTAGGAAAATGGTTTGAGGAGCAGACTCATTGCTCATTATTCAAATGCAGCATCTGCATGAGCAAGGACTGATATCAAAGGTGTGCAGTAGTTTGTCAGCTCGATGCTCCTGAAAAGTTAATGCAATCACAAATGATAGGTTTGTGATAGACAGAGAAAGAAGCAAACTTGACAGAGATGATTTTTGAGAATTTTATTTTAATTTCTGCCACTTTTGTTTCTTCTAATTTAGTTAATAAGGCAAAGTGGGGAAGTAAAACTGCTTCCCTGGCCAAGAAATGTTACACTTAACCTGGCTCTTGGAGCAATTCCGTGAACTCTGATTCTTCCTCACACCATTACGCTACATCGAATGACAAACTGCTTTCAGAATCTAAATAGAGAGTTAAGATCTCCCACTACACCCAATGCACCCACAGTAAATGATACCATCCTACAATTGCTTAAAATAAGCTGTCACATCTAGCGCGAGTTGACAACATAAAAGCAAAATACTGCAGATGCTGGAAATCTGAAACAAAAAACAGAAAATGCTGGAAAAACTTAGCAGGTCTAACAGCATCTGTGGAGAGAAAAACTGAGTTAACATTTCAAGTCCATATGACTCTTCTTCAGAGCTAAAGAGAAGTAAGAATGTGATGAAATTTATACTGTTTAAGGGGGGACAGCACCACCCTTGTCAGCAGGTTTGATGACAATGTCAGGGTCGGACCTGAGAGAACGGAATGAAGCAAGTTCAGAGAGAGACAGGTTAGATTGGGTGAGAGGAGCAGAGAAATTGAGATGACTGATGGCACGCCGACAGTTCTCAATGAACAAATCAAGAGAAGGTAAGGATCCAGAGGGAGGGGTCCAGGTGGAAGGAGAATATTGGAGGCGGGTAAAAGGGCCCAAACACTCCTTTCAAGTGAAGCAGCATTTCACTTGCACTTTCCTCAATTTAGTCTACTGCATTCACTGTTCCCAATGCGGTTTCCTCTACATCGGAGAGACCAAACGCAGACTGAGTGATCGCTTTGCAGAACACCTTCGGTCTGTCCGCAAGCATGACCCAGACCTCCCTGTCGCTTGCAATTTCAACACTCCACCCTGCTCTCATGCCCACATGTCCGTCTTGGCTTGCTGCGTTGTTCCAGTGATGCTCAACGCAAACTGGAGGAACAGCACCTCATCTTCCGACTAGGTACTTTACAGCCTTCCGGATTGAACATTGAGTTCAACAATTTTAGACCATGAACTCTCTCCTCCACCCCCTTTCCGATCCCCCTTTTTTCCAATAATTTATATAGATTTTTCTTTTCCCACCTATTTCCATTATTTTAAATGTATTTCCATCCATTGTTTTACCTCTACCTTTTAGGCTATTTCGAGCCCTTCCCCCCACCACACCCCACCCCTACTAGGGCTATCTGTACTTTTATTATCATATTCTTTAGATAATATCACCAGCTTCAACACCTCTTTGTCCTTTTGTCTATGACATCTTTTGGCAATCTCCACCTATCACCGGCCCTCTATCCAGCTCTACCTGCCCCACTCTCCCACCATAAACCAGCTTATATTTCACCTCTTTTCTATTTTTCCTTATTTCTGTTGAAGAGTCATATGGACTCGAAACGTTAACTGTGTTCCTCTCCGCAGATGCTGTCAGACCTGCTGAGCTTTTCCACGTATCTTTGTTTAAGTCAAATCTATTGTTAGCCATTTACTTACTGAAGATACTGAATTTTTTGTTATCTTTACATTACCACAGCTCCACTTTGTGGTCAGTGTAAAGAACCTTTGCAACCACTAAAAATCTCATGCCACAGAAACAACTTAGTTACGGTAAACAGACTGAGAATTATATTATTTAATCCTGATCTTCTGTTTGCTACAATTAATTTTGCTGGAAATCCCTGACTTAAAGCTATATGTTCAACAAGTTCGGAATTCAAGAAACTTAATGGGTCAGAATTTACTGTACAACTTGCAGTTAAATAGTGCCTTTCATGAAATAAAACCTCCCATGGTAGTTTATAGGGCCCCTAACTGAAGTTACACTCCAGGGCAGAGTATACAGGAAAAAATACATAGGGATGAATTATTTTCTGCCTGTTGGGCGGGCGGGCCCTACCCAAACTCTGGCAGGCAGGGAGCTGATCCCCGCCAGAGAAGCGGGCCCTGCCGCCATTTTAAGTGGGCGGGCCAATTAAGGCCTGTCCAGCGTGACACCCGGCGGGAAGCACTATGCGTTCCCTGTGCGGGCAAGGGGGATTCCCCAAATGTAGAGAGTGCGTTCTTTCACACATGCGCACAAAAGAGCGCACATCTCCCTGAGACTAAGTGCTGCCTCAGGGAGATCGCTGAAAGGTTTTCAAACTCTAAAAATAGAAAAATTAAAAAATCATTAATACGTCCCCCTCCTGTGACAATGTCACATGAAATGGGACATGTTAATAAATAGCACAAAAGCTTTAATAAACTTTTTTAAAACCTACATGAAACATCATTCCGCCAGTGGATGAGGTTTCATGTCTTTTCAGAAGCCTGCTGGGGCTCCTGGCCTGCCCACCAACCTTAAGGTTGGACGGGCAGGGCCTTTAATTACTTTAATTATCCTGTCAATGACCTCAATTGGCCATTGACAGGTCGGCAGGCAGACAGCTGATCTTGCTATGCCCCCGCCTTCCTGAATATTTAAATGGGGTGGGGTGACGTCGGGGGTTCCTCCCGACATCATCCCACATCATTTTCGCTTGCTCGCCGATGGAAAAATTCAGCCCTTGGTGTGTGTAAGAAAGGTACCACACTAATCAGACAAAGCAGGAAACTAAAGGCCAGTACATTGGGTGAATCAGATTGGCAAAGGTAGCCTGGAAAATGAATTCATAGAGACTATTTGAGACAATTTCTTAGAGCAGTATGTTCGACAGCCAACCAGGGGAGCAGGCTATCCTATTCCTGGTAATGAGCAATGAGACAGGATTAATCAATAACCTCAGGGTAAAGGAGCCTCTATTTGACAGCGATCATAACACGATATGCTTTCACATTCATTTCAAAGCAGAGAAATGTAAATCTAAGGTTACTGTTTTAAACCTGAATAAAGGTAATTATAAGGGTATGAAGGCAGGGCTAGCTGAAGGGAACTGGGAAACCAAGCTAAAAGGTAGGACAGTCAACATGCCGTGACAGACTTTTAAGGAGATACTTAATAACTCTCAGCAAAGATTTATCTCAGTGAAAAAGAAGGACACTTTGAGAAGGATGTATCATCTATAGCTGAATAAGGAAGCTAAGGATCGTATCAAATTGAAAGAAACACTATATAAACCTGAAAACATTAGTGATAGGTCAGGGATTGGACAGATTTCAAGAATCAGCAAAGAGCGACTAAAATATATAATAAGAGGGGGAAAGTCAAGTATGAGAATCATGTATGGGGAAGTATGAGAGAAAGCTAGCTAGAAATTTAAAAACAGATAGCAAGAGTTTCTACAAGTATTTACATAGGAAAAGAATAACTAAAACTCATGTTGGTCTTCTAGAGAGTGAATCAGAGGAATTGATAATGAAAAACAAGAAAATGGCAGAGGCATTGAACATGTATTTTGTGTCTTTACTGTGGAAGATTTAGAAAACTTCCCAAAGATGCTTGAAAATCAAGAGGTGAAAAACAGTGGAGAGGAAATTAACAATCACCATCACTAGGGAAAAGGTGCTGGGGAAACTATAAGACTTAAAGGCTGGCAAGTTCCCAGGACCAGATGACCTGCATCCTAGGGTCTTAAAAGAAGTGGCTGCAGAGATAGTAGATGCATTGGTTATAATCTTCCAAAATTCATTAGATTATGGAGAGGTCTCAACAGATTGGAAAATACCAATGTAGCATAGGCCAGTTAGCTTAATATCTGTCATAGTGAAATTGCTAGAATCCATTATTAAGAAGGATATGGCAGGATACTTAGAAAATTGTAACGGTATCAGGCAGGGTCGACATGGCTTTGAAAGGGATATTGTATTTAACTAATTTAGGGTTTTTGAGGTAGTTTTTTTTATTCATTCATGGGATGTGGGCGTCACTGGTTAGGCCAGCATTTATTGCCAATCCCTAATTGCTCTGCTCAAGTAACAAGCAAGCTGCCAAAGGGGAACATGTAGATATGGTAAACTTGAATTTCCAAAAGGCATTTGATAAGATGCCACTACGTTTCATGACTACATAAAAGGTGTTTCCTCTAAGTGGTCCACAAGCTGAGAATTTGTAAGTGTATGTGGCCCCCTTTTAATTTGAGAATGGTTCATTTAAAAGTGACTCAGCAGTCAAGCTTGATTTTAAAGAAGATAAAGGTTAATTTATTGTAAAACTACTGCTGAGAGTGACTTAATAACTTTTTTACTTAACTAAAATACAGATAGTGATAATGATTAAAATTCAGATAAAGAAAAAAATACTTAAAGAGGAGATTATCAAATCAGTCTCTGAGATATTTTGTTGCAGGCCCAGTGCTTGAATTCCTCCTTCCTGAAGTGAAGGGGTTGAAACTTGAGGTTCAGTTTAGCAGCTGCGATGGCTTATGAAGTCAAATAGTCAAGAGTTTTCCTTTGGATGCGGCCTTGATAGGCAGAGCAGATGCTGGGAGAGAAAAGGCTCCTTTCCTTACTAGAAACTGCAGGCATTGACACGTGCAGAAGGCCTGTGTTTCTCCTCAGCAGACCAGGAATGGAATTTCTGGATGTCTTACCCTAACTCCTGATGGCAGGGAGAGCAAGTGACTCATGGCTGGTTCAGCAGAGAACTGTGTGCTGGTGCTGTCTCTCACACTGCCACACAAAATGGCTTCTCACAGCCTCCTTTTACAGTTCAAAAATAAAAAAATGTCTGATATGTTAATGTAGATGTGTCATTGTTCTACAGAGCGAAGCTAATTAAATTTGCATGAGGTCTTTTGCAGAAGCCCTTCCTGCCAGTATCAAAGGAGTCATGAGCTTTGACATCTTTAGAAAACCCAATTGTCCATTTAAGGATCATTGAATTTCAAATGTGTTTTGTGATCCTTCTTGAGATAAGCAGCCTGGGTCCTCCATCTGGCTGATCGCAATTGAATTAGCAAGAGAAATCATGTGACTTTTGGGAGCCATGTTTTTAAACTCCTTGGTGTCCATTTTTGAAAGGTATAGTTTCTTACAAAAATGTATAATATTGTAATTACACATTTGTGACAAAAGATACGACAGGAAATAAGGGCACATAGAAGACAGGGTAACATATTCGCATAGATAAAGGATTGGTTAGCAAACAGGAAGCAGAGAGTAGGGATAAATTGGCCTTTTTCAAGTTAGCAAGCTGTAACTAGTGGAGAGCCACAAGGATCAGTGCTGGGGCCCCAACTACTTAACAACCTACATCAATGACTTGAATGAAGGGACCCAGTGCATGGTAGACAAATTTGCTGATGACACCGAGATGGGTAGGAAATTAAGTTGTCAAGAGGTCGAGCCTGCAAAGGAATATCTACAGGTTAAGTGAGTGGGCAAAAATTTGGCAGAGGGAGTATAATGTGGGAAGAATGTAAAGTTGTTGACTTTGGCAGGAGGAATAGACAAGCAGCATATTATTTAAATGGAGACTGCAGAACTTGGTGGTTTAGAGGGATCTGGGTGTCCTGGTACATGAAAACAAAACATTAGTACACAGGTACAGCAAGTGATTAGGAAGGCAAATGGGATGTTGGTGTTAATTGCAAGGGGAAATGGAATATAAAAGTAGAGAAGTTTTACTGCAGCTGTACAGAACCTTGGTGAGATCATATCTGCAGTACTGTGTACAGTTTTGGTCTCCTTATTTGAAAAAAAAACAGCATTAGAAGCAGTTCAGAGAAGGCTCACTTGGCTTATTTCTGGGATGAAGGGCTTACCTTAAGAAAAGTTGAATAGGGTGGGCTTATATCCACTGAAGTTTAGAAGGATGAGAGGTGATCTAATTGAAACATAAGATCCTGAGGGGACCTTTTATTTTATTCATTCATGGGATGTGGGCTTTGCTGGCTGGGCCAGCATTTATTGCCCATCCCTAGTTACCCTTGAGAAGGTTGTGGTGAGCTGCCTTCTTGAACTGCTGCAATCCATGTGGTGTAGGTACACCTACAGAGCTGTTAGGAAGGGACTTCCAGGATTTTGACTCAGCAACAGTGAAGGAACGTTGATATATTTCCAATTCAGAACGGTGAGTGACTTGGAGGGGAACTTCCAGGTGGTGGAAGTTCCCATCTATCTGCTGCCCTTGTCCTTCTAGATGGTAGCAGTCGTGGGTTTGGAAGGTGCTGTCGAAGGATCCTTGGTGAATTCCTGCAGTGCATCTTGTAGATGGTACATATTGCTGGTACTGTGCGTCAGTGGTGGAGGGAGTGAATGTTTGTGGATGTGATGCCAATCAAGCAGACTGCTTTGTCCTGGACGGTGTTAAGCTTCTTCAGTGTTGTGGGAGCTGCACACATCCAGGCAAGTGGGGAGTATTCCATCACACTCCTGATTTGTGCTTGTAGATGGTGGACAAGCTTTGGGGAGCGCTGCAGTAATGAGGCCGGGAGCTGGGGGCCCTGGCAGAACCCAAACTGGATGTCAGTGAGCAGGTTATTGCTAAGCAAGTGCTGCTTGAAAGCACTGTTGATGACCCCTTCCATTATTTTACTGATGGTGGAGAGGAGATTAATGGGGCAGATTTGTCCTGCTTTTTGTGTAGAGGAGGTACCTGGGTAATTTTCACATAGCCGGGTAGTTGCCAGTCTTGTAGCTGTACCGGAACAGCTTGGCTAAGGGTGCAGCAAGTTCTGGAGCACAAGTCTTCAGCATCATTGCCGGAATATTGTCAGGTCCCATTGCATTTTCCGTACCCAGTGCTTCAGCCGTTTCTTGATATCATATGGAGTGGAATGAATTTGCTGAAGACTGGCATCTATGAAGCTGGAGTACTCCGGAAAAGACTCGGCCCTTCTGGCTGAAGATTGTAGCAAATGCTTCAGCCTTATCTTTTGCACTGATGTACTGGGCTCCTCTATCATTGAGGATGGGGATATTTGTGGAGCCTCCTCCTCCAGTGAGTTGTTTAATTGTCCTCCACCATTCATGACTGGATGAGGCAGGACTGCAGAGCTTAGATCTGATCCGTTGGTTGTGGGATCTCTTAACCCTGTCTATCACTTGCTGCTTATGCTGTTTGTCCTGTGTGCAAGTAGTCCTGTGTTATAGCTTCACCATTTTGACGCCTCATTTTTAGGTGTGCCTGGTGCTGCTCCTGGCATGCTCTCCTGCACTCATCATTGAACCATGGTGGATCCCCTGGTTTGATGGTAATGGTAGAATGGGGTCATGAGGTTACAGATTGTGTTCGAGTACAATTCTGCAGCTGATGGCCCACAGTGCTTCATTGATGCCCAGTCTCGAGTTGTTAGATCTGTTCAAAATCTGTCCCATTTAGCACGGTGGTAGTGCCACACAACACAATGGGGGGGCAGTCTCAATGTGAAGGCAGGACTTCGTCTCCACAATAACTGTGTAGTGGTCACCCCTAACAATACTGTCATGGACAGATGCATCTGCAGCAAGCAGGTTGGTGAGGATGAGGTTAAGTATGTTTTTCCCTCTTGTTGGTTCTCTCACCACCTGCCGCAGACTGAGTCTAGCAGCTATGTCATTTAGGACTCGGCCAGTAGTGGTGCTAACAAGTCACTCTTGGTGATGGGCATTGAAGTCCCACACCCAGAGTAGATTCTGCACTTGCCACCCTTCAAGGGCAGTACATGATAATCAGCAGGAGATTTCCTTGTCCCAGTTTGACCTGATGCCATGAGACTTCCAGGGCCAATGTTGAGGACTCCCAGGGCAACTGCCTCCTGACTATATACCACTGTGCCGCCACCTCTGCTGGGCCTGTCCTGCCGGTGGGACAGGACGTACCCAGGGATAGTGATGGCAGAGTCTGGGACATTATCTGTAAGGTATGATTCCGTGAGGCAGTTTTGGCACTAGCCTCCAGATGTTAGTAAGGAGGACTTTGCAGGGTCGACAGGGCTGAGTTGCTGTTGTCGTTTTGGTGCCTCAGTTGATGCCGGGTGGTCCGTCCGGTTTCATTCCTTTTTTGTGACTTTGTAGCGGTTTGTTACAACTGAATGGCTTGCTAGGCCATTTCAGAGGGCGGTTAAGAGTCAACCACATTGCTGTGGGTCTGGAGTCACATGTAGGCCAGACCAGGTAAGGACAGCAGATTTCCTTTCTCTAAAGGACATTAGTGAACCACATGGGTTTTTACAACAATTGACAATGATTTCATGGTCATCGTTAGATTTTTGTTTCCAGACTTTTATTGAATTCAATTCACCAAATCAGGTACAGAAAACAAAAGAGGTAAAGAATGGATTGAACTAGTAAAATGTTTTCTAAAAAATGAACTTCTGAGGCCAATGTATTTGTCATCCCTTCAATCTTTGCCTTAAGTGCAAAACTTTGGCTTGCCATTCTTCCTTTGCCCCATCAAATTCAGCCACTGTCAATATTCACAAAAAAAACTGACCAAAACCTTTAACAAAAAATCAGAAGTCATCACACCAAAACTCAACTCTGTACGATATCACAGAATCACAGTGCAGAAGAGGCCCTTCGGCCCATCGAGTCTGCACCGACATGTGAGAAACACTTGACCTACCTACCTAATCCCATTTACCAGCACTTGGCCCATAGCCTTGAATGTTATGATGTGCCAAGTACTCATCCAGGTACTTTTTAAAGGATGTGAGGCAATCTGCCTCCACCACCCTCCCAGGAAATGCATTCCAGGTCGTCACCACCCTCTGGGTAAAATGGTTTTTCCTCACATTCCCCCTAAACCACCTGCCCCTCACCTTGAACTGATGTCCCCTCGTGACTGACCCTTCAACTAAGGGGAATAGCGGCTCTTTATCCACCCTGTCCATGCCCCTCATAATCTTGTACACCTTGATCAGGTCACTCCTCAGTCTTCTCTGCTCCAATGAAAACAACCCAAGTCCATCAAACCTCTCTTCATAACTTAAATGTTTCATCCCAGGCAACATCCTGGTGAATCTCCTCTGCACCCCCTCCAGTGAAATCACATTCTTCCTATAACGTGGCAACCAGAACTGCACACAGTACTCCAGCTGTGGCCTCACCAAGGTTCTATACAACTCCAATAAGACCTCCCTACTTTTGTAATCTATGTCTCGATTGATAAAGGCAAGTGTCCCATTTGCCTTTTTCACCACTCCACTAACATGCCCCTCTGCCTTCAGAGATCTATGAACACACGCGCCAAGGTCCCTTTGTTCCTCAGAACTTTCTAGTGTCATGCCTTTCATTGAATAGTTCCTTGTCAAATTACTCCTTCCAAAGTGTACCTCACACTTTTCAGGGTTAAACTCCACCTGCCACTTATCTGCTCATTTGACCATCCCGTCTATATCTTCCTGTAGCCCAAGACACTCAACCTCATGGTTAACCACCCAGCTTATCTTTGTATCATCCACAAACTTACTAATCCTTCCCCCACATAATCATCTATGTCGGTTATATAAATGACAAATTATAGGGGACCCAGCACAGATCCCTGTGGTACGCCACTGGACACTGGCTTCCAGTCACTAAAGCATCCTGCTGTCATCACCCTCTGCCTCCTACAACTAAGACAATTTTGAATCCACCTTATCAAATTACCCTGTATCCCATGTGCATTTGCTTTCTTTATAAGTGTCCCATGTGGGAGCTTGTCAAAGGCTTTGATGAAATCCATATAAACTACATCAACTGCACTACCCTCATCTACACACCTGGTCACCTCCTCAAAAAATTCAATCAAATTTGTTAGGCATGACGTCTCTCTGACAAAGCCATGCTGACTATCCCTGATCAAACCTTGCCTCTCCAAGTGGAGATAGATTCTCTCCTTCAGAATTTTCTTCAATAGTTTCCCTACCACTGACATGAAACTCACTGGCTATAGTTCCCTGGCTTATCTCTACAACCCTTCTTAAATAGCGGAACCACATTAGTTGTTCTCCAGTCCTCTGGCACCTCCCCCGTGGCCAGAGAGGAATTAACAATTTGGGTCAGAGCCCCTGTGATCTCCTCCCCTGCCTCCCTCAGCAGTCTGGGACACTAATCATCTGGACCTGGAGATTTGTCCACTTTTAAGCCTGCCATCACCTCCAATACCTTGTCACTCCCTATATCAATTTATTCAAGAACCTCGCAGTCCCTCTCCCCCAGTTCGATACCTTCATCCTCATTCTTGTGGGTGAAGACGGATGTGAAGTATTTGCTTAACACTCTTCCGATGTCCTCTGGCTCCACCCATAGATTACCTCCTTGGTCCTTAATGGGCCCTACTCTTTCCCTGGCTATCCTCTTCCCATTGATATACTTATAGAATATCTTGGGATTTTCTCTACTTTTACCAGCCGGAGCTCTCTCATATCACCTCTTTGCTCGCCTAATTGCTTTCTTAAGCTCCACCCTGCACTTTCTGAATTCCACTAATGCCTCCGCTGATTTGCTCCCTTTGTGTTGGAAGAAAAGTTCCACTTGAAAAACAATTATTCAAGCTCAAAGTAGTTCAGTTGGCAAAGACAAGACGTAAGGTCAAACAAAAATAGAGAAGATCAAGTATGAATCACGAACTAGGAGTTTCTATACGGATAACATTTTACTTTTATTATAGAAACAGGTTGCCCACTATTTGGATCTGATGAAAGAATATGAGTCATTTGAGGTAATAAAGTTAGCAGAAGGAAATTGGAAGTCATTGAAGTGACACCTGCCTTCATCATGAGATCCAGTATTAATCTAAAAAGGAGACAAGGTCTGAATTACTTGGGAATAAATACTAGCTCACAACAACAATTAATGCAAACAAATTGGACTGAAGCACCAATCAACATTCAGAGGCATTTAGAAAACAAAGAACAATCAAAGAACAAAGAAAAGTACGGCACAGGAACAGGCCCTTCGGCCCTCCAATCCTGTGCCGATCATATTGCCCGTCAACTAAAACATTTTGCACTTCCGGGGTGGGTTTCCCTCTATTTCCATCCTATTCATGTATTCCTCAAGCTGCCTCTTAAACACCACTATTGTACCTGCTTCCACCACCTCCTCTGGCAGCAAATTCCAGACAGTCATTACCCTCTGCGTCAAAAACTTGACCCGCACATCTCCTCTATAGTTTTCTCCTCTCACCTTAAATCTCTATCCCCTAGTAATTGACTCTTCCACCCTGGGAAAAAGCTTCTATCTACTCTGTCCATGCCACTCATAATTTTGTAAACTTCTATCAAGTCGCCCCTCAATCTCCGTCGCTCTAGTGAGAACAATCCAAGTTTCTCCAACCTCTCCTCATAGCTAATAACCTCCAGACCAGGCAGCATCCTGGTAAACCTCCTCTGCACCCTCTCCAACATCTCCATATCCTTCTGGTAATGTGGTGACCAGAATTGCACACAATATTCCAAGTGTGGCCTAACCAAGGTTCTATACAGCTGCAGCATGATTTCCCAGCTTTTATACTCAATATCCCTGCCGATGAACACAAGCATGCCATATGCCTTCCTGACTACCTTATCCACCTGAGTTGCCACTTTCAGTGACCTGTGGACCTGTACACCCAGATCTCTCTGCCCGTCGATGCACTTAAGGGTTCTGCCATTTACTGTATAATTCCTACCTGTATTAGACCTTTCAAAATGCATTACCTCACATTTGTCCGGATTAAACTCCATCTGCCATTTCTCCGCCCAAGTCTCCAACCGATCTATATCCCGTTGTGTCCTTTGACAATCCTCTTCACTATCTGCAACTCCTCCAACCTTAGTGTCATCTGCAAACTTACTAATTAGCCCAGTTACATTTTCTTCCAAATCATTTATGTATACTACAAACAGCAAAGGTCCGAGCACTGAGCCCTGTGGAACACCACTAGTCACAGCTCTCCATTCAGAAAAGCACCCTTCCACTGCTACCCTCTGTCTTCTATGACCAAACCAATTCTATATCCATCTTGCCAACTCACCTCTGATCCCATGCGACTTTACCTTCTGTACCAGTCTGCCATGAGGGACCTTGTCAAAGGCCTTACTGAAATCCATGTAGATAACATTCACTGCCCTTCCATCATCGTTCATCTTTGTCACTTGCTCGAAAAACTCGATCAAGTTAGTGAGACACGACCTCCCCTTCACAAAACCATGCTGCCTCTCACTAATATGCCCATTTGCTTCCAAATGGTAGTAAATCCTGTCACGAAGAATCTTCTACAATAATTTCCCTACCACTGACGTAAGGCTCACTGGCCTGTAATTTCCTTGATTATCCCTGCTACCCTTCTTAAACAATGGAACAACACTGGCCATTCTCCAGTCCTCTGGGACCTCACCCGTAGCCAGTGAGGATACAAAGATTTCTGTCAAGGCCCCAGCAATCTCCTCCCTTGCCTCCCTCAGTATTCTGGGGTAGATCCCATCTGGCCCAGGGGACTTATCCACCTTAATATTCCTCAAGACGCCTAACACCTCCTCCTTTTTGATCTCAACATGATCCAAGCTATCTACACACTCTTCCTTAGACAAATCGATCGCTAAGTCCTTCTCTTTGGTGAATATTGATGAAAAGTATTCATTTAGTATTTCTCCCATTTCTTCTGGCTCCACACACAGCTTCCCACCTTTGTTCCTGAGTGGGCCTACCCTTTCCCTGGCTACCCTCTTGCTTTTTATAAATGTATAAAAGACCTTGGGATTTTCCTTAATCCTTGTTGCCAATGACTTTTCTTGACCCCTTTTAGCCCTCCTGACTCCTTGCTTAAGTTTCTTCCTACTTTCTTGGTATTCTCCACGGACCTCATCTGCTCCCAGCCTTCTAGCCCTTACAAATGCTTCCCTTTTCTTTTTGATTAATCTCACAATATCCTTCGTTATCCAAGGTTCCTGAAACTTGCCAAGCTTATCCTTCATCCTAACAGGAACATGCCGGTCCTGAATTCTTATCAACTGACGTTTAAAAGCCCCCCACATGTCAGTTGTTGATTTGCCCTCAAACATCCGCCTGCAGTCTAGATTCCTCAATTCCTGCCTAATATTGTTATAATCAGCCTTCCCCCAATTAAGCACCTTAACCCGGGGACTCCTGTTATCCTTATCCACCAGTACCTTGAAACTTACTGAATTATGGTTACTTTTCCCGAAATGCTCTCCTACTGAAACTTCGACCACCTGGCCGGGTTCATTCCCTAATACCAGGTCCAGTATTGCCCCTTCCTTAGTTGGACTATCTACATATTGTCTCAGGAAGCCCTCCTGGATGCACCTTACAAATTCTGCACCATCCAAACCCCCAGCACTAAGTGATTCCCAGTCAATATAGGGAAAGTTAAAATCACCCACCACAAAAACCCTATTGCTTTTACAACTTTTCAAAATCTGCCTACATAACTGTTCCTCAATCTCCCGCCTGCAATTGGGAAGCCTATAGTAAACCCCCAACATTGTGACTGCACCCTTCCTATTCCAGAGCTCTACCCATATTGCCTTGCTGCATGAGCCCAACGAGGTGTCCTCCTGTTGTACAGCTGTGATATTCTCCTTAACCAGCAGTGCAACACCCTCACCTCTTCTACATCCCTTTCTATCCTGCCTGAAACATCCAAATCCTGGAACGTTTATCTGCCAATCCTGTCCATCCTTCAACCAAGTCTCTGTAATAGCAATAACATCATAGTCCCAATTACTAATCCAAGCTCTAAGCTCATCTACCTTGCCTGTTATACTTCTCGCATTGATGAAAGGTTATCTCTTCTTAATAACCCTATCTAGGGATGCAAATGTTAAATACAGCATTATACATTTGGACAAAAAACTTGAAACGTACTTGGGAGGTAAATCTAAACAGGAAGTTTTAAGCTGTGTTGAAGCAGGTTAGTTGGAATGGGCATGCGCCACCAACCTTAGTGACTAGGTCCATAAGCTTACTTGGCCGAGTAGGTCAACCTACCAACAGATGATCATTGGCAGTACTCTCTTCAAGAGAATGAATACTAGGAATCCAGCCTCTTCAAACTCTGTCAGCATCTCAGAATCAAACTCCTTATATGTTACTGCAGAAACAGCGCTGAAGCAACCAGTTTTCTAATAGTACTGATAATTGAAAAGATTATACAGCTATGATCAATATTTCCAACAAAACAGAACTTTGTCCTTTAATCATCACACAAATCGCACATAAGGCTACTCAATAAGATAAGAGCCCATGGTGCTGGGGTTGGTATATTAGCATGGATAGAGAATTGGCTAACTAATAGATGACAGAGTTGCAAATAGGGGGGCATTTTCAGGATGGCAACCTGTAACTAGTGGAGTGCCACAGGGATCAGTGCTGGGGCCACAATTATTTACTATATATATTAATGACTAGATGAGGGAAGTGAATGTACCATCGCCCAGTTTGTGGATAACACAAACTTGTGGATGAAGGCAAGTGGGGAGGATGTCACAAGGAGTCTACAGAGGGATATAGACAGATTAAGTGAGTGGGCAAAAACTTGGCAGATGGAATATAATGTGTGAAAATGTGAGGTTATTCACTTTGGCAGGAAGAATAGATAAGCTGAATATTATTTAAATGGAGAAAGACTGCAGAAGGCTGCAGCACAGAGGGATTTGGGAGTCCTAGTGCATGAATCCCAAAAAGCTAGCATACAGTTTCAACAGGAAATAGGGAAGGCAAATGGAATGTTGGCCTTTATTTCAAAGGGAATGGAGTATATAAATAGGGAAGTCTTGCTAAAACTATACAAGGCACTAGTTAGACTACACCTAGAATACTGTAAACAGTTTTGATCCCCCTATCTAAGGAAAGATATACTGGCATTTGCGGCAGTCCAGAGAAGGTTCACTAGGTTCATAGCAGGTATGAATGGATTTTCTAATCGGGAGAGTTTGAGTAGGTTGGGCCTGTACTCGTTGGAGTTTAGAACAATGAGAGGCTACCTTATTGAAACATAAGATTCTTAGGGGGCTTGACAGGGTAGATGCTGAGAGGTTGTTTCCCCTTGTGGGAGAATCTAGGACAAGAGGGCATAACCTTAGAGTAAGGGGGCGCCCATTTAAAACAGAGGTTAGGAGGAATTTCTTCTCTCAGGGGGCAGCCAATCTGTGGAATTCTTTATCGCAGAGGGCTGTCCAGGCTGAGTTAAGTATATTCAAGGCTGAGATTTTTAACCAGTAAGGTAATCAAGGGTTATGGGGAAGAGGCAGGAAAGTGGAGTTAAGGATTATCAGATCAGCCATGATCTCATTGAATGTTGAAGCAGACTTGATGGGCTGAATGACCTACATCTGCTCCCACGTCTTATGATCTAAATCATCTGGCCCATTATCAATCAAGACTTAGTCCTGGAAAAGAACAAAATAGGTAGCCCCTCTTCAGTATTTAGCTTCATCTTCTTGATTGCAGGGAAGAGTGTCCTGCAGTCAGCATTGTGGTGAAGCAGTCTGGAAAGAGTGTCCTGCAGTCAGTTCTTGTTGAAAATAACAAGAGTAACATCACAAGACAGCGCAAGAGCACAGCGGAGAGATCAGAACCAGCGCACATGTGGGGAAGCTTCAAAAATTGATATCAGCACAAAGGTGAGAGCTGATTGGTGAGTAGTGGGTGTGTTTTTCTCCACTTTAAAATAGATTAAGCTAAGGAAAGGCAAGAGTTCTAGTTTTTATTTAAAGTACATAAATAATTTAATCTTTTTTTACTGTATTTAACTTAAAGTAAGGGTTTTTCTTTTCAACCAGAGGCATGACGGGTCAGCTCAGTCCCGTTATGTACTGCCTACAACATCTGGAAGTCCTAGATATTCCTTGCTCTCTGACCGACCAATGTGCCGGAAGTGCCATCAGCTGCAACTACTTGAGCTCCAAGTTTCAGAGCTTGAGCGGCAGTTGGAGACACTGAGGTGCATCCGCAACGCTGAGAGTTTCGTTAGCACGTTTTTAGACGTGGTCACCCCACAGATTACGGAAGTGCAGACAGAGAGGGAATGGGTGACCATCAGTCAGAAGAAAGGTGTCAGGCAGGTAGTCAGGAAATCCCTAGGGTGCATCTCGCTCGAGAACTGTTTTTCTGTGTTGGAAAACGGTGAGGGTGATGGTTCCTCTGGGGAGAGCAGCCACACTTATGGCACTGTGAGTGGCTCAGCTACACATGGGGGGAGGAAAAGAAGGGGAAGAACAATAGTGGTAGGAGATAGTAGGGGGAACATGCAGGTATTTCTGCGGCCATAGACACCACTCCAGGATGGTATGTTGCCTCCCTGGTGCCAGGGTCAAGGATGTCACGGAGCGGCTGCAGGACATTCTAAAGGGGCAGGGCAAACAGACAGAGATCGTGGTACATATTGGTACCAACGACATAGGTAGAAAGAGGGATGAGGTCCTGCAAGCAGAATTTAGGGAGTTAGGAAGCAGATTAAAAAACAGGACCTCAAAAGTAGTAATCTCTGGATTACTTCTGGTGCCACGCGCTAGTGAGTATCGAAATAGGAGATTAATCCAGATGATTGTGGTTGGAGAGATGGTGCAGGAAGGAGGGCTTTAGATTTCTGGGACATTGGGACCATTTCTGGGGGCGGTGGGACATGCACAAGGCAGACGGGTTGCACCTGAACCAGAATGCGACCAACATCCTTGCGGGGAGGTTTGCTAGTGCTGTTGGGGAGGGTTTAAACTAACCTGGCAGGGGAATGGGATCCTGAGAAGAGGTTGCACAGGAGGAGATGCACCACCAAAATTAGAAGAGAGAGTGAGTCTGGAAGGCATAGAAATTATAGGCCAGTTAAGGCACAAGGGAGTTTGGCAAGGTTGGATGGTATTTATTTTAACACAAGGAGTCTGACGAATAAGGCAGATGAGTTGAGGGCACAAATTAACACATGGAAATATGATGTCACTGCTGTCACAGAGACATGGTTGAGAGAGGGGCAGGATTGGCAGCTCAATCTACCAGTATATAGGGTCTTCAGGCGAGACAGGGAAGGAGATAAAAGAGGAGGGGATATTGCAATATTGATCAAGGAATCAATTACAGGAGTAAGGAGGGATGACATCTTAGAAGGCTCCTCAAATGAAGCCATATGGGTGGTACTGAAAAACAAAAAAGGAGCAATCACATTGCTGGGAGTGTATTATAGGCCCCCGAACAATGAGAGAAATAGAAGAGCAGATATATGGGCAAATTTCAGAGAAGTGTAAAAATAATAGGGTAGTAATAGTGGAGGATTTCAACTTCCCCAACATTAACTGGGTTAGTCATACTGGGATAGGTTTAGAGGGAGCGGAATTCTTAAAATGCATCCAGGAGAGCTTTTTAAGCCAGTACTTAGAAGGTCCTACAAGAAAGGGGGCAGTCCTGGACTTAATTTTAGGGAATGAAGCCAGGCAAGTGGTACAGCATTTTGCAGATAGTGATCATAACTCCGTTAGATTCAAGGTTGTCATGGAAAAGGACAAGGATGGGCCAGAAATCAGAGTTCTAAATTGGGGGAAGGCCGGTTTTAATAAGATCAGGTATGATTTGACCAGAGTGGACTGGGAGCAGCTACTTTTAGGTAAATCTGCGTCAGAGCAGTGGGACTCATTCAAGAAGGAAATAGGGAGAGTACAGGGCCAACATAATCCAGTAAAGACTAAGAGTGGGACCAACAGATCCAGGGAACCCTGGATGTCGAGGGATATATAGGATTGGATAAAGAGAAAAAGTGAGGCTTATGGCAGATACCGAGGGCTCAAAACAGCATAAGCCCTAGATGAGTATTCAATGTATAGGGGGGGAACTTATAAAGAAAATAAGGAAAGCAAAAAGGGGCCGTGAAAAATAACATTGGATTTTCCTTTATTTCACCTGCCAAAGATATTTTACGTATGTTAAGACGATAACTAGGGAAGAAACTTAAGCAAGGAGTCAGGAGGGCTAAAAGGGGTCATGAAAAGTCATTGGCAACCAGGATTAAGGAAAATCCCAAGGTCTTTTATACATATGTAAAAAGCAAGAGGGTAGCCAGGGAAAGGATAGGCCCACTCAGGGACAGAGGTGGGAATCTGTGTGTGGAGCCAGAAGAAATGGGAGAGATACTAAATGAATACTTCTCATCAGTATTCACCAAAGAGATGGACTTAGCGGTCGATTTGTCTAAGGAAGAGTGTGTAGATAGCCTGGATCAGGTTGAGATCAAAAAAAGAGGAGGTGTTAGGCGTCTTGAAGAATATTAAGGTGGATAAGATCCCAGGGCCAGATGGGATCTACTCCAGAGTACTGAGGGAGGCAAGGGAGGAGATTGTTGGGGCCTTGACAGAAATCTTTGTATCCTCACTGGCTACGGGTGAGGTCCCAGAGGACTGAAAGATGACCAATGTTGTTCCATTGTTTAAGAAGGGTAGCAGGGATAATCCAAGAAATTACAGGCTGGTGAGCCTTACGTCAGTGGTAGGGAAATTATCGGAAAAGATTCTTTGTGACAGGATTTACTACCATTTGGAAGCAAATGGGCATATTAGTGAGAGGCAGCATGGTTTTGTAAAGGGGAGATCGTGTCTCACTAACTTGATCGAGTTTTTTGAGGAAGTGACAAAGATGAACGATGATGGAAGGGCAGTGAATGTTATCTACATGGATTTCGGTAAGGCCTTTGACAAGCTCCCTCATGGCTGACTGGTACAGAAGGTAAAGTCGCACGGGATCAGAGGTGAGCTGGCAAGATGGATACAGAATTAGCTTGGTCATAGAAGACAGAGGGTAGCAGTGGAAGGGTGCTTTTCTGAATGGATAGCTGTGACTAGTGGTGTTCCACAGGGCTCAGTGCTGGGACCTTTGCTGTTTGTAGTATATGTAAATGATTTGGAGGAAAATGTAACTGGGCTAATTAGTAAGTTTGCAGATGACACTAAGGTTGGAGAAGTTGCAGATAGTGAAGAGGATTGTCAAAGGATACAATGGGATATAGATCGATTGGAGACTTGGGCGGAGAAATGGCAGATGGAGTTTAATCCGGACAAATGTGAGGTAATGCATTTTGAAAGGTCTAATACAGGTAGGAATTATACAGTAAATGGCAGAACCCTTAAGTGCATCGACGGGCAGAGAGATCTGGGTGTGCAGGTCCACAGGTCACTGAAAGTGGCAACTCAGGTGGATAAGGTAGTCAGGAAGGCATATGGCATGCTTGTGTTCATCGGCAGGGATATTGAGTATAAAAGCTGGGAAATCATGCTGCAGCTGTATAGAACCTTGGTTAGGCCACACTTGGAATATTGTGTGCAATTCTGGTCACCACATTACCAGAAGGATATGGAGATGTTGGAGAGGGTGCAGAGGAGGTTTACCAGGATGCTGCCTGGACTGGAGGTTATTAGCTATGAGGAGAGGTTGGAGAAACTCGGATTGTTCTCACTAGACTGACAGAGATTGAGGGGCGACTTGATAGAAGTTTACAAAATTATGAGTGGCATGGACAGAGTAGATAGTCAGAAGTTTTTTCCCAGGGTGGAAGAGTCAATTACGAGGGTACATAGATTTGTGTGAGGAGAAAACTTTAGAGGAGATGTGCGGGGCAAGTTTTTGACGCAGAGGGTAGTGAGTGTCTGGAATTCGCTGCCAGAGGTGGTGGAAGCAGGTACGATAGTGGTGTTTAAGAGGCAGCTTGAGGAATACATGAATGGGATGGGAATACAGGGATATGGACCCTGGATGTGCAAAATGTTTTAGTTTGACTGGCAATATGATTGGTGCAGGCTTGGAGGGCCCAAGGGCTTATTCCTGTGCTGTACTCTTCTTTTCTTTGTTCTTTGAAAGAGTAGGGCTCATTAAGGACCATGGCGGTAATTTGTGTGGGGAGCCAGAAGACGTAGGTAGAGTTCTAAATGAATGCTTTGTGTCAGTGTTCACAAGTGAGAGGGACGACGTGGATATGGAAATCAGGCAGAGGGACTGCGATACAATTAAAGAAATTAGCACAGAAAGGGAGGAGGTTCTAAGTGGTCTGGTAGGCTTAAAAGTAGATAAATCTCCAGGCCCCGATGAAATGTATTCCAGGATGTTGAGCAAAACAAGGGAGGAGATAGCAGGGGCACTGGCAATAATTTTCAATACCTCCCTGGCCACAGGAGAGTGCCAGAGGACTAGAGGACAGCCAATGTGGCACCGTTATTCAAGAAGGGAGGAAAGGATAAACCAGAGAACTACAGGCCAGTCAGTCTAACTTCAGTCCTGGGGAAACTATTGGAAGCAATTCTGAGAGATAGAATTAATCTACACTTGGAGAGGCAGGGATTAATTCAGGGCAGTCAGCATGGTTTTGTTAAGGGGTCATGTCTGACCAATCTGATTGAATTTTTCAAACAGGTGACCAGATGTGTAGATGAGGGCAATGCATTTGATGTAGTCTAATTAGACTTCAGCAAAGCTTTTGTTTAGGTCCCACATGGGAGACTGATAACGAAGAAAAGAACCAATGGGATCCAAGGCAATTTGGATCCAGAATTGGCTGAATGGCAGGAAGCAGAGGGTGATGGCCGAGGGGTGTTTTTGATACTGGATGCGTATCCAGTGGGGTTCCACAAGGATCGGTGTTGGGTCCCATGCTGTTTGTGGTATATATAAACGATTTAGACTTCAATGTAGGAGGGTTGATCAGTAAGTTCACAGATGACAGGAAAATTGGTGGGGTGGTAAATAGCGAGTAGGATAGCCTTAGATTACCGGAGGATATAGATGGGCTGATCAGTGACAAATGAAATTTAATCCTGATGTGAGGTGATGCACTTGGGTAGGACAAGCAAGGCACGGGAATACGTGATGAATGGTAGAACCCTGGGAAGTACCGATGATCAGAGGGGCCTTGGTGTGCATGTCCACCGTCCCTTAAAGTACTGGGACAGATAAGGTAATTACGAAGGCAAAAGCAAAAAACTGTGGATGCTGGAAATCCAAAACAAAAACAAAAATACCTGGAAAAACTCAGCAGGTCTGGCAGCATCTGCGGAGAGGAACACAGTTAACGTTTTGAGTCTGAATGACCCTTCAACAGAACTCATTAAAAATAGAAGAGAGGTGAAATATAAGCTGGTTTAAGGGGGGGGCGGTGGGACAAATAGAGCTGGATAGAGGGCCAGTGATAGGTGGAGATAACCAAAAGATGTCACAGACAAAAGGATAAAGAGGTGTTGAAGGTGGTGATATTACCTAAAGGAATGTGCTAATTAAGGGTAGAAAGCAGGACGAGCAAATTACAGATAGCCATAGTGGGGGTGGGGTGGGGGGAAGGAATCGGAATAGACTAAAAGGTAGAGATAAAACAATGGATGGAAATACATTTAAAAATAATGGAAGTAGGTGGGAAAAGAAAAATCTATATAAATTATTGGAAAAAACAAAAAGGAGGGGGAAAATCGGAAAGGGGGTGGGGATGGAGGAGAGAGTTCATGATCTAAAATTGTTGAACTCAATACTCAGTCCGGAAGGCTGTAAAGTGCCTAGTCGGAAGATGAGGTGCTGCTCCTCCAGTTTGCGTTGAGCTTCGCTGGAACAATGCAGCAGGCCAAGGACAGACATGTGGGCATGAGAGCAGGGTGGAGTATTGAAATGGCAAGCGACAGGGAGGTCTGGGTAATACTTGCAGACAGACCAAAGGTGTTTTGCAAAGTGGTCACCCAGTCTGCGTTTGGTCTCTCCAATGTAGAGGAATCCGCATTGGGAGCAACGAATGCAGTAGGCAAAGTTGAGGGAAGTGCAAGTGAAATGCTGCTTCACTTGAAAGGAATGTTTGGGCCCTCAGACGGTGAGAAGAGGGGAAGTAAAGGGGCAGGTGTTGCACTTTCTGTGGTTGCATGGGAAGGTGCAGTGGGAGGGGTTTGAGGTGTAGGGGGTGATGGAGGAGTGGACCAAGATGTCCTGGAGGGAACAATCCCTGCGGAATGCCGCCGGGGGTGAAGGGAAGATGTATTTGGTGGTGGCATCATGCTGGAGTTGGCGGAAAAGGCGGAGGATGATCCTTTGAATGCAGAGGCTGATGGGGTGATAAGTGAGGACAAGGGGGACCCTATCATGTTTCCGGGAGGGAGAAGAAGGTGTGAGGGTGGATGTGTGGGAGATGGGCTGGACACGGTTGAGGGCCCTGTCAACCAACGTGGGTGGAAAACCTCGGTTAAGGAAGAAGGAGGACATGTCAGAGGAACTATTTTTGAAAGTGGCATCATCAGAACACAGAGGCAAAGGAACTGAGAGAATGGGATGGAGTCCTTACAGGAAGCGGGGTGTGAAGAGCTGTAGTTGAGGTAGTTGTGGGAGTCAGTAGGCTTGTAGTGGGTATTGGTGGACAGTCTATCACCAGAAATTGAGACAGAGAGGTCAGGGAAGGGAAGAGTCAGAGATGGACCATGTGAAAATGATGAAGGGGTGGAAATTGGAAGCAAAATTAATAAATTTTTCCAGGTCCAGACAAGAGCATGAGGCAGCACTGAAGTAATCATTGATGTACCGGAGAAAGAGTACCGGAGGGGGCCTGAGTAGGACTGGAACAAGGAATGTTCCACATACCCCATAAGGAGACAGGCATAGCTGGGGCCCATGTGGGTACCCATAGCCACACCTTCTATTTAGAGGAAGTGATAGGAGTTTAGGGAGAAATTGTTCAGTCTTGAAATGGCAAGCGACAGGGAGGTCTGGGTAATGCTTGTGGACAGACCGAAGGTGTTCTGCAAAGTGGTCACCCAGTCTGCATTTTGTCTCTCCAATGTAGAGGAAACCGCATTGGGAGCAACAAATGCAGTAGACTAAGTTGAGGGAAGTGCACCTGGACCCCTCCCTCTGGATTCTTACCTTCTCTTGATCTTTTCATTGAGAACTGTTGGCGTGACATTAGTTGTCTCAATTTCTCTGCTCCTCTCACCCACTCTAACCTGTCTGAACTTGCTGCACTCCATTCTCTCAGGTCCAACCCTGACATTGTCATCAAACCTGCTGACAAGGGTGGTGCTATTGTTGTCTGGCGCACTGACCTCTACCTCGCAGAGGCCGAGCGTCTACTCGCAGACACTTCCTCCTATCTCTCCCAGGACCATGACCCCACCACTGAACATCAAGCCATTGTTTCCAGGACTGTCACTGACCTCATCTCCTCTGGGGATCTTCCTCCCACAGCTTCCAACCTGATAGTCGCCCAACCTCGGACAGCCCGCTTCTACCTCCTACCCAAAATCCACAAACAGAACTGTCCCGGTAGACCGATTGTCTCAGCTTGCTCCTGCCCCACAGAACTCATTTCTCGTTATCTTGACTCCCTTCTCTCTCCCCTTGTCCAGTCCCTTCCCACCTACATCCGTGTTCCCTCTGACACCTTACGTCACATCAACAATTTCCAGTTCCCTGGCCCCAACCGCTTCCTCTTCACCATGGACGTCCAATCCCTCTACACCTCCATCCCCCACCAGGATGGTCTGAGGGCCCTTAGCTTCTTCCTCGAACAGAGGCCCGAACAATCCCCATCCACCATTACTCTCCTCCGTCTGGCTGAACATGTTCTCACGCTGAACAATTTCTCCTTCAACTCCTCTCACTTCCTCCAAATAGAAGGTGTGGCTATGGGTACCCGCATGGGCCCCGGCTATGCCTGTCTCTTTAAGGGGTATGTGGAACCTTCCTTGCTCCAGTCCTGCTCAGGCC
This sequence comes from Carcharodon carcharias, assembly GCF_017639515.1. Classification (NCBI taxonomy): domain Eukaryota; kingdom Metazoa; phylum Chordata; class Chondrichthyes; order Lamniformes; family Lamnidae; genus Carcharodon; species Carcharodon carcharias. Next base: position 176,582,358 of record NC_054472.1, read on the forward strand.
CCCTTCCACAACTCTTTCTCCGGTACATCGATGATTACTTCAGTGCTGCTTCATGCTCTCGTTGGGACTTGGAAAAATTTATTAATTTTGCTTCCAATTTCCACCCCTCCATCATTTTCACGTGGTCCATCTCTGACACTTCCCTTCCCTTCCTTGACCTCTGTCTCAATCTCTGGTGATAGACTGTCCACCAATATCCGTTACAAACCTACCGACTCCCACAGCTACTTCAACTACAGCTCTTCACACCCCGCTTCCTGTAAGGACTCCATCCCATTCTCTCAGTTTCTTCACCTCTGTTCCGATGATGCTACCTTCAAAAACAGTTCCTCTGACATGTCCTCCTTCTTCCTTAACTGAGGTTTTCCACCCACGGTTGTTGACAGGGCCCTCAACCATGTCCGGCCCATCTCCCGCGCATCCGCCCTCACGCCTTCTCCTCCCTCCCAGAAACATGATAGGGTCCCCCTTGTCCTCACTTATCACCCCACCAGCCTCCGCATTCAAAGGATCATCCTCCGCCATTTCCTGCATAATGCCACCACCAAACACATCTTCCCTTCACCCCCCCCCCCCCACCCCCAATCAGCATTCCGTTGGGATCGTTCCCTCTGGGACACTCTGGTCCACTCCTCCAACACACCCTACTTCTCAATCCCCTCCTATAGCACCACCCCATGCCCACGCAAAAGACGCAACACCTGCCCCTTCACTTCCTCTCTCCTCACCGTCCAAGGGCCCAAACACTCCTTTCAAGTGAAACAGCATTTCATTTGCATTTCCCCCATACTTAGTCTACTGAATTTGTTGCTCCCAATGTGGTCTCCTCTACATTGGAGACCAAACGTAAACTGAGCGACCGCTTTGCAGAACACCTGCGGTCTGTCCGCAAGAATGACCCAAACCTCCCTGTCGCTTGCCATTTTAACACTCCACCCTGCTCTCTTGCCCACATGTCTGTCCCTGGCTTGCTGCATTGTTCCAGTGAAGCCCAACGCAAACTGGAGGAACAACACCTCATCTTCCGACTAGGCACTTTACAGCCTTCCGGACTGAATATTGAATTCAACAACTTTAGGTCTTGAGCTCCCTCCTCCATCCCCACCCCCTTTCTTTTTCCCCCTTCCTTTTGTTTTTTTCCAATAAATTACATTTTTCTTTTCCCACCTATTTCCATTACTTTTAAATCTTTTATGCTCCCCCACCCCCACTAGAGCTATACCTTGAGTGCCCTACCATCCATTCTTAATTAGCACATTTGTTTAGATAACATCACCAACTTTTAACACCTATGTGTTCTTTCGTTCTGTTGTGTGACATCTTTTGATGATCTGCTTCTATCACTGCTTGTTTGTCCCTACAACCACACCAACCCCCTCCACTTCTCTCCCCCTACACACCTTAAACCAGCTTATATTTCACCCCTTTCTTGGATTCACTCAAGTTCTGTCGAAGGGTCATGAGGACTCAAAACGTCAACTCTTTTCTTCTCCGCCAATGCTGCCAGACCTGCTGAGTTTTTCCAGGTAATTCTGTTTTTGTTTTAGAATAGTTACGTACTTGTTTGACTGGCGCATACTCGATGGGCTGAAGAGCCTTTTTCTGTGCTGTAGACCTCTATGGCTCTGACACTACAGACACAAAATACTATTTAAAGCTGCATCATCTGCAGGGTTATTTTCCTATTTAAAACTTAGGAAATGTCTGAAAGTCATAAAGGCAATTGAAGATTAATTTACAATATTGACTTTATTTCAAATATACAGCATAAAAGAGCTATTCCAATGTATACAAAATGGCCACAAAAATAAAGCTTGTGCAAAATAATTCAAGTTATACAATACTGAAGGAAAGGGCAGAAACGTGTACAGGTTCCTGCTATAGCAAGCTGGCACCTTTATTTAGTATACTACAAATACCTACCAAAATACTTTCCATCCTTTTCAAGAGCCAATCTGATGTTGAATCAAAAAGGCACCAGTCTATAAATATCTTCACTTACAAAATACATGAGTTGTACATAAAAGGTACATTTTCCATTTGTTGCTGTAGGATTCCACTTAATGCTGTTTCCTGTGGAACAACCTTTCCTCGAGAGTGGGTCTCAAAGTTCAACCAGGCACTTAATTTGACCAAGTTAATTTTTGTTCATTCTTTTCTAATAGCTTCACCAATAAGTCGAATAGGGAGACTTCCACATGTATCGGTTTGTATCACGAGCAGTGCCTCGAATCTGCCGTCTGACTCTGGTTTGAACCGGACAGGTAGATTGATGTAGTGTTGAGCACTAAACAAAATGTAAATTCATGAAATTAAAGCAACCTGAACAAAACTGAAATCAACTGTTCCCCTCCACTATAAGGGGAAGTACTTGTCCATTCCCAACACAAGTTTCAGACTAAAATTGCATCTCTCAAGGAAAGATAATAGCAGCAGCATTCACATTTGGTCTTTTAGCTTCATTTGAGAGAGCAAGTGGGGGAAGTGAAACAAGAGCCAGATTAAACATCAATGAAACCTATTTTGAAGGTTCAAATTCAAATTAAAAACCCTAAAAAAGTGTACAAAATAGAAGCTCAGTTGGCTGAGCAAATCCAGGACTACAGAGCGGTAAAAATTATATAAAACTCTGGTTAGACTCCATTTGGAATACAGAATTTAGTGCTGGCCGCCACACCTCAATAATATACTGGCCTTGAGTGGGGTGCAGGGCAAATTCACTAGAATAATACCAGGGTCAGAAGGGTTAAACTGTTAGGACAGGCAAAGAAGAGGCTAGTATTTCCTCAACTGAAAGATGAGGTGGCGGTGCTGGCGGGGGGTGGGGGTAGAGAACACGGGGGACGGACAAGGTGGAAGGGGAGGGAGAACAAGGTATAACAACCTTGAAGTCGTTACTGGGTCATTCAGAGGTGATGTCCCGAAACACTGCTTCACACAAAAAGGGTAACTGGAAATCTAGAACTCTCAGCTTCAACAGCTTTGAGGATGAGGGTCAACTGAAGTTGTTAAAACTTAGATCGATAGAAATTTGTTAGTCAAGGGCATTAAGGGTGACAAAACTAAGGCAGGTAAATGGAGTTAGGATACAATTCAGCCACTACCTAGTTGAATGGCAAACAGTTAGGGGGGGCTTAATGGCCTACTCCTGTTCTTATATTCCTGTCCTCTACTTAAAGCTCTGTATTCTTCCTCTGCTTTGAATATTTAAATCAATTTAATTTCATTGTTTCCAATTCTAATGAGGTAAATTTGCTTCGCCAGATGAAGCACTTCATGAGGGAAGGAGGTACAGGAGCTCTATCCAAGTTGGAATGGAATGATAATTACTCAATTTCCACATCATTCTGTGATGAAGGAAACAACTCATTGAAGGCAAAGTCTAGGACTGGGAACTAATCTACTATGGGAAATGATCCATTGAGGATACAACACAAATCAAAACTTTTCTAAAAGTTCACATTTAAGATTGTAGTGAAAATGCAGTTTATCTTCTGGGACATAGATGAAAGATTATTGAAGATTGAGGGAGGAAAGGATAAACAGGGGTTTCATATAGCATCTTTTCAATCCTCAGTGTGTTAAATCACTTCATAGCCAAATTGATTACTTTTGAAATGTAAACATTGCCTAGGAGCCATGCAGACCAGGGGAGGTCACAAATCCAATCCCTGGTCAGTGCTATCAGCAAATCTCAACTGGGGATTTGGTTTAAAAAATGTTACAGTAGGCTTCAGCACCCTGAGGGAAAGGAAATCAGTTAGACATGTAGTTGTTGGATGAGCATACATACCTTTGTCTCACAATTATCACTTTTAATGCAATATACACTTCTAGTTCTATGCAATATAATTTTAGTGATCAGGACTGTGAAATCAAATTCCATGTATTTGTCAAATTAATCCTTCTGTTACAATCTTTATTCATTTTGGCCTCGTGCTCCATGCCGATATTCTCAATCTTGGATCTCGTCCTCAATAGTTTTCAGTTAAAACGTACATGAATGAAGAGAATTACCAGCATAGAGCATGTTTTGATTATTATCTACTACATGGAAAGAGGAAATATTAGTTTCTACAGTGAGCTACAGCAAGATGCTGAGGACTCAGCATAAATCGCAAGAGACAGGAACAAAGATTCAAACCCCTTGTACAATGTTGCAATTGAGAGATTTAAAACTTAGGGCTCATTAATTCCATTCTCAAGGTTTTGTCTCCTTGTTGGTTCATATTTTTATTGATCACTCACCGCAATGAATAATTGGAATGCTTGATATAAAATGGCTCCCTGGGGTTTACAAATTTCAGCTGCAAATCAACACCAAGAGCATTAGTACAGCTACAAGCAAATACAAACACATGCACATCATAAAATACTTGCTTTGTTAAATTACAGTTTACATCCAACAGCTTTGAGTCAATTAATCCAAACAAGATATTTGAAGAACTGTTCATCACTATTTTAGTTTACAGCATAAAGCAAGCATTATTAAAGATCCAAGCACCACTTCAAATTAGCTGTATTAACTGACATGTTTTAATTACTTTATTTTCCCTTCCTAGATCATTTACCTAAGTAAAAATCCAATAAATAAGCACAGATTAATACAGGAGAAAATCAGACTAAACCATACTTTTAGGTTTCAACATAATCTTCACCTAGTCCCAGTACAGTTTTATACACTATGCCAAACTGCGATAAGCATACGGTGTATAAGTTATTGCAATAATGCTTACTACTTTTACAAACTGCACTAAAGTATAACTTGTAAACAAAGGGATAGAAGCACTAATTCTTTTACAGTTAAATTAATGACAAATGAATGTTCAACCTACATTACCAGCACCTGATGTCTGAGAGAAAATGAAAGCTGTGGTTAAGTTCTGAACTTGTTAAAGTCAGATGTTCAGGGTGGAGAGCTGTAAAACACTGTAGAAAGGCAAGCTGCTGCTCCACGAGCTTGCATTGAATTGCATTTAAACAATGCAGGAAGTCAAAGACAGAGGGTGTGAGATGGAGAATTCAAGTGGCATGTCACTATAGTACATAGTGTTGACCTCTTGACAGGTGTCTATTCCATTTCACCCACTTCCACTTGATTCTTCTCCCTCTCAGTACTGCAGGAAAAAGGGGCCTTTAGTCTTTTCCAGCCCACTTCCCACACTTTTCTCCGCACCCAGAAAAGCACGATACTGTTTACCTTCCATCCCACCAGAAGTCATACCACAGACAATTCTTTGCCTTTTCTGCAAGCTCCAAAGTGATCCCAATTTATCTTCCTCTATCCCTCCTTTCAGCATTCTGAAGCGGCTGTTTTATTCGTTCACAGGATGTGGGCTTCGCTGGCTAGGCCAGCATTTATTGGCTATTATTCCCTAATTGCCCTAGAGAAGGTGGTGGGTGAGCTTTCTTGAACCGCTGCAATCCATGTGGCGTAGGTAATCCACATGGCTGTTAGGGAGGGAGTTCCAGGATTTTGATTCAGCAACAGTGAAGGAACGGCAATATATTTCCAAGTTAGGGTGGTGAGTGACTTGGAGGGGAACTTGCAGGTGGTTCTCCTATGCATCTGCTGCCCTTGTCCTTCTAGATGGTAGTGGTTGTGAGTTTGGAAGGTGCTGTCTTAGGAGCCTTGATGAGTTTCTGCAGTGCATCTTGTAGGTGGTACACACTGCTGCTACCTTGATCCAGTCATAACTGTGCCCCTTCCCAGGCATCTTCTAATTCAAGTGCAAGAGATGCAACACCTACCCTTTAACCTCCTCCTATGCCCAGGACCTCCACTCTTTGCAGACAGGGCAGCGATTTACTTGTACTTCTTCCACCTAGTGTCCTGTACTTGCTGCTCACAATGCAGCCTCCTTTACATTGGGCGATTGCTTTATTGAACACCACCTTCCATTCACAAAGGCAATGTTGAACTCTGGCTGCTGGTCACCTCAATTCTCCTTCCTTCTCTACTCTGACCTTGGCCTTCCACATGGTTTCAAATGAAGCTCAATGCAAGCTTGAGGTAGAGTACCAGATCCAAAGTTCTTTCATTATTGCATCCTTCATCTTAGACTATATTAATCATGTCCTGCATCCTAATCACATTTCTTTTCACCACAACCCCTTTCCAAGCTCCATTCTTCCTATAGGCTTTCAATTTGTAATTTTTTTCTGATTCTAATGAAAGGTCATCTACCTTCCCCTCCTGGTGCTGCTAAATAGATAGTAGGGTGTATTATCTGAATGATTCACACTGTAGGTCAAGCAGCTTTCATGATGGAGGACGATAATGAAAAAACTAAAAAGAGTCTCTCCTGTTATTGCAAAACAGGCTTCACATGGACATGGAGTAATTACAGATTTTAAAAAATGCAGAAACACTCTCTTCTTTGGTGTTTCAAACTTGTGTTAAAATATCTACCAAGTGCCCATTATTTTGTCATTATATTCCAGTCATTTCCCTCAATATGATTTAAAAGGCAGTAGAGGCCAGTCTTAAGAAAACTGGATATGGTACACTTCTGTATTTACAATGTCATTTGTTTTTGGTTTCAATGGAGACAAATTCTAAAATCATAGCATGTGCCTTCCTATCCAATAATGCACCTGAAGATTTTAAAAAATATTTATTCTTTCATGGGATGTGGGCATCACAGGCAAGGCCAGCATTTGTTAACCATCGCTAGAGTCAACCACACTGACGGAAGGGGCCACCAACAGTGCCATCAAGGGGCACTTGCTTAGCAATAACCTGCTCAATGATGCTCAGTTTGGGTTCTGCCAGGGCCATTCAGCACTTGACCACATTACAGCCTTGGTTCAAACATGGGCAAAAGAGCTGAACTCCTGGAGTTCAGCTCGAGAGTGACTGCCCTTGACATCAAGGCAGCATTGGACTGAGTGTGGCATGAAGGCACCCTAGCAAAACTGGAGTCAATGGGAATCAAGGGGAAAACTCTCTGTTGGTTGGAATCATACCTAGCACAAAGGAAAATGGTTGTGGTTGTTATCTCAGCTCCAGGACTTCACTGCAGGAGTTCCTCAGGGTAGTGCCCTCAGCCCAACCATCTTCAGCAATGTCCTTCCTTCCACCATTAGGACAGCGATGGGGATGTTTGCAAAATGTTCAGCACCTTTCGCAATTCCCCAGATACTGAAGCAGTCCATGTCCAAATGCAGCAAGAGTTGGAAATATCCAGGCTTGGGCTGAGAGGTGGCAAGTAACGTTTGCACCACCCGAGTTTCAGGCAGTGACCATCTCCAAAAAGACAGAATCTAACCATCACTGTTTACCTTCAATGGCATCACCATCACTGAATCCACTATCAACACCCTGGGGCGGGGGGGGGTTATCATTGCCCAGAAACTGAACTGGATTAGCCTTATAAATAGCATGGCTACAAGAGCAGGTCAGAGGCTAGGAATCCTGTGGTAAGTAACTCACCTCCTGACTCCCCAAAGCCTGTCCACCATCTACAAGGCACAAGTCAGGAGTGTGATGGAATACGCTCCACTTGCCTGGATGAATGCAGCTCCAACAACACTCAAGAAGCTTCATTGAGGACAAAGCAGCCTGCTGGACTGGCACCCCATCCACAGACATTCACTTCCCCCACCATTGATGCACAGTGGCAGCAGTGTGTACCATCTACAAGATGCACTGCAAGAACTCACCAACCCTCTTTAGGCAACACCTTCCAAACCTACAACCACTACCATCTAGAAGGACAAGGGCAGCAGATAGATGGGAACACCGCCACCCTAGTTCCCCTGCAAGCCACTCACCATCCTGACTTGGAAATAGATTACCATTCCTTCACTGTTACTGGGTCAAAATCCTGAAACACCCTTCCTAGCAGCACTGTGGTGGACTGAAGCAGTTTCAAGAAGCCAGCTCACCACCATTTTCTCTAGGGCAATTAGGGATGGGCAATAATTGCTGGCTTAGCCAGCGATGCCCACATCTCATGAATTAATAAAGAAAATTACTGTGGATCTGGAATCACATGTAGGTCAGTTTGGGCAAGGATGGCGTATTTTGTTCCATGAAGGACATTAGTGAACCAGATGGGTGTTTGTGACAATCAATTATAGTTTCATGGTCATCATTACTGAGACTAGCTTTCAATTTCAGGTTTTAATTGAATTTGAATAAAAGTTGATAAGTGACCCTTGCAAGTTCACAGGTCCCTAAACAACAGCAGGTAGGCCTAGGCATTTGAAGACAAAGCAGTCCCATGCATCAACATGCTTCGGTTGTGACACTATTTTGCACCACAATACTGTGATCAACCCATTTAGCAGGTTAAAAAGTGCCTGCAAGTGATGGCAAAATGCAAGACAGTACAAAAATTGTGGTTCTTCAATCAAGTTTAAAACTCCACACAAACAGCCTAATGAATGCAGATGTCAAAAGTCCTCAGAGCAGTTAAAGTCGTTGCTTTGAAATAGTTAGTAGTGGCTGCAAAAATCAAAGCATGCTTTCTGTATATGTAATGCACATCTGCATAACATGCTTGTATTCATAGGTGTGTGACAACTATATTATTCTGTGTGTTTATAAAGTAAATTTTAGTCTGGTTCAAAACACCTTTGAGCAGGGTTTTCGTCACCTTGTCTTAATATCTGTAGCTTGGGGGTCTATATAAATAGAAGTTGTTGCCCCATCTGCAGCCTTTGCCATGACAAAGAGTAAACCTTTGCAGTTAGCAAAATTTATTAAAAAGGCATTACTGGAGTTTAGAGCTGCTTTTCTGCAAGTTAAGACAAGAGAATCCCTCGAGTGTCTGGCTTTTATACGCCCAATCCTTTGCACAAAGCAGAGTTGAAATAACTCAGCAGCATAGTTATCGTGGTTACTATACAAACACGTTCAACCCAATTTCAACCACAAACTTTTACACATCAGCAACAACTTGCCTTGATATCGTGCTTTTGACCTTGTAAAATGTCCAAAAGCCCCTCACAGGATTGAATCAAACAAAAATTGACACAAGCCAAAGACAATGACATTCAGACAGGTGACCAGGCATAACAGAGCTATGACCTCACACTGTATTTTTATGAAAAATATATCAGCATGGCTACTTCCTAAAATTTTTAAAACTGGACCAAGATGGCTGAAGCTATGTCTGCCTGTAACCCTGAACAAAAAGAACTTTCTGGCTGTGACTTAAAAGAAAAAAGGAGCTAAACTAACAGTGTCAGAGAAATTTGCACCTCGTTATCACTGAAGAGACGCTAATTACTGTGGTTGCAGAGACCAAATTTATAGGGAATTATACAAAGACCATCTACATTTCCTAAGCCATGTCTGGCCAACAGAGACTACTGGTCTGCCAGAGCAAAGGACTCTGCACCTTCCCTTCCAAATTCTCTGGTTGAAACATCAACAATCTCAAGAATCCAGAAGAGGAATATACATCCTTTGTATGCCATGTATTGCCAAATAGTCTGCCATTTTCCATCTAGCAAGCAGCAGCTCAGAAAAAGGACTCTGTCCAGGTTTGAACACCTGGTGCCTCATCTACACTTTCTACTAGAACTTCTGACCCAGCATCTACAATGTGTGTGCGCCTCTCTCATTGTGGAAGTCATTTCTACTGGAAAAGTGAGTTATCCAGTATCCAAAACTGAACCGGACTAGCCATATAAATATTGTGGCTACAAGAGCAGGTCACAGGCTAGGAATCCTGCAGCGTGTAACTTGCATCTTGACTCCCCAAAGCCTGTCCACCATCTACAAGGCACAAGTCAGGATTGTGATGGAATACTCTCCACTTGCCTGGATGAGTGCAGTTCCAACAACACTCGAGTTTTCAGCCTGCTAATCTCTGTGAAAGAATACAACATTGGACTGTCATTCTAGACTCGTATGAAACAATAATTATTTACTGTGGTCTTTACCCTGTAAATCTTCCTTCTCTATCACCCCTCTTACTGTACGAGTGAAAAAGGAGGCTATGTTACAAACATATGAACAAGGAGCAGGAGTAGGCCATTTAACCTTTTGAGCCTGCTCCACCATTTTATAAGATCATGGTTGATCTGCGCCCCCTCCTCTTGTATTTGAGAGCATGCGAATAAACTACCCCTGAGTTTACCCTATCATGAGTTTGTTGTGGGGTTAATAGAAATTGGATTACACCAAAATGAGGGGTTGGAAATACACTACTGCATATAAAGGGGGAAATCAAAATCAAATCATCTCTGTTTACAGACGGGTGGCGAGAGAAATCAAGGCTGTTTAAATTAAACCCTCTCCCATCTATAACAAAAGGTCTTTCAGAAGTGTCTTAGAGGTGGTGGCTTAGGGAGTTAATTCCATTGCCTTAGAACTAGATGGCTGAACACGTGCCCACCAATGCTGGGATGAAGGAAGTGGGGGATGCACAAGAGGCCAGAATTGGAAGAACATGGAGTCTTCAAATATTGTGGGTCTGGATTTGCTTAGAAAGAGAGAAGGATGAGATCATGAATAGACTGGGAGGGTGGTGGAGGTGCGTTGCCTCACATCCTTTAAAAAGTACCTGGATAAGCACTTGGCATGTCAAAACATTCAAGGCTATGGACCAAGTGCTAGTAAATGGAATTAGGTAGGTAGGTCAGGTGTTTCTCACGTGTCAGTGCAGACTCGATGGGCCGAAGGGCCTCATCTGTACTGTGATTCTGTGACTTAAAACATGAGGATGAGAATATTCAAATTGAGGTATGGGGCCAGTGTATGTCAAAGAGGACAGGGGTTATGGGTGAACATAACTACATGCAAGTTCAGATACAGTTCCCAGAATTTTGAATGAGCATCAAGTTAAGAGTGTGTGTGAGAGGGGATTCTGCCCAAGAGAACAATTGAATAGTTGAGTCAGAAGCAAGTAGTAAGGGTTTCAGCAGAAAGTAAGCTTGGAGATGGAGTGGTAAGTTTGCAAGGGCAGAAGGATCATTTTTCTTTTGAACGGGGTAATGACAACAGATTTGAACAATGGGGACACCAATCAGAAGAGAAGGAACACAAAAAAAATGTTTTTTTTTTGGTTTATTTACGGGATGTGGGCATCACTGGCTAGGCCATCTGTCACTGCCCTTAAGGTGGTGGTGAGTTGCCTTCATGAACTGCTGCTGTCCATGTGGTGTAGGTACACCTACAGTGCTGTTAGGGAGGGAATTCCAGGATGTTGACCCAGTGACAGCGAGTGAGTGGAGGTATATTTCCAAATCAAAATAATACGGATTGGAGGGAGATTGCATGTGGTTATTCCATGCACCTGCTGCCCTTGCTCTTTTGGGTGGTAGAAGTTGCAGGTTTGAAAAATCAGTTAGCATGAGTGCCCGGAAAGATATTTATATGATCAGCACTTTTGTGGGAATATGGCAGAGAGCAGGTGGTGAACCCCATGGTTAAGATGGGGAGAAAGGAGAGAAACTGGAGGAGTGTTCTGGGTTAGGTTGGGGAAGCTTGGCTTAATGTGGAACTGGGAGGGAGGAATGTCTGATGAAGACAATGAAATCCACAAGTTCCTTGCACTTCTTACTGGAGGCAAAAGGTGGTGGAGGAAGCCAGGGAGGAGGAACTTAAGGAAAAGACAGCAGTGGAAAAAAACAAAACTGGTGGTACCTTCACATTGCAGGATGAACAGCTAGACTAGATGTACATCATTTAACATTCAGGCCTGCACCCCTAAGACTTAAGGGAGTGAAGATGGGGGTCACACCAGGATGGAAGAAAGAGTTTTACTGGGGGAAAAGAAAAAAGTGGAGATGAGTGTGTGATTGAGCAAGTGGGAGCAGGAATATTATGGTCAATTGAAAAGGTTAAACAGTTGAGAGTTTCAAAGTGTTGCTTTAAGAGACTTGCAGAAGAGATTTTCCCTGGAGTCAAGTCTAATCAGAGGATTATTTAAACAACTGAGGTAAACACAAGCTAAGTATGATACTGTGACCCTAGTATGTCAGCACTATCTGGTCCCTTACATACAGCATACAAGGTACCTCGAAAACAAAGTGTAGCAGTTGTAAAGTTTGGGGAGTAATATATTTCCTATAATGCCTTCAGGCATCAATTCCTAAGGAGAATCAGATTCTCTGGATTATTGGAGGTTAAACCCAAATGCAAGATACTATTTCCCTGTTACTCCAGTATTGCAAAAACAATTCAGGTAGCAAATTATTTCAGTTGTATATCCCAGGTTTGCTCATCTTAAATCTTGGAGAAATGTCTCAGTATTTGATCTCAAAACAGAGTCTGATATTTAGCAATATCAAAAAAGAGAAACACAAAGAAAAATAGTTTATACAATGCTTCATGTCCTCAAGGTATCTCAAAAGCACTTGATAATCAATTACTTTTGAAGTGGTTACTCATCAGAGCAAATGTTTTTTGCTTTTGTACATCACATTCCTGTCTTGTGGAAAGTGTAGGTTTTGGTTCATTTTAGTCGGATGATATTTAGAAAGCTGCACATTATGTTTAAACTTACTGTACAGGAAAAAAACTCACCATGTGCACAACAGATGAACTATTACGTAAATTAACCTTTAATGTGCTTGATTCCCCAACAGGTGTTGCCGGGAAGGAGTATAAATCCTCAGGTGCAAATACACCCTTGTAAGCTGGCTGTTCTTGTCTGAAAGGAACAAAACTAAAATTTTAGTTATCAATTGGATTGGCTCAAAGATCACTTGGAATAGTTGGAATATAGATAGATATGCATCTGGGCAAACATAGCAAATTCATGGTTCTTTTTTCCCCTTCATCAGGGAAAGGTGAGGTGGACAGCGTTTCATCCTACATGATCCTTACATGGTCCAGGTCAGGCTAAGACCATGCTGATTAGAGTCTACAAACAGGCACACAAATCTCAGATTAGAATAAGCTGCATTTTTTCCCCTTAAATTATGAAGTCATTTTTTCTGGAATTGCCAGTTCCTTCAAGCAATCACAGAAGCTTTAAATTAAACAAGCCAATCATTGAGGAAAGTCAAAGACCGTAACAGCTTTTTTTGGTCTGCATGAAGAGCGGTTTCCTCTACATTGGAGAGACCAAACGCAGACTGGGTGGCCACTTTGCAGAACACCTTTGGTCTGTCCGCAAGCATCACCCAGACCTCCCTGTCGCTTGCCATTTTAACACTCCACCCTGCTCTCTTGCCCACATGTCCGTCCTTGGCCTGCTGCATTGTTCTAGTGAAGCTCAACGCAAACTGGAGGAACAGCATCTCATCTTCCGACTAGGCACTTTACAGCCTTCCGGACTGAGTATTGAGTTCAATAATTTTAGATCTTAAACTCCCTCCTCCATCCAATTTTTTCCAATAATTTATATAGATTTTTCTTTTCCCACCTATTTCCATTATTTTTAATGTATTCCACTGATCATTTACCTATACCCTCTATGCCCTTTAGTCTTATTTCACCTCACCCCAACTAGAGCTATCTGTACCTTGCTTGTCCTGCTTTCCAATCTTAATTAGCACATTCTTTTAGATAATATCACCACCTTCAACACCTCTGTTCTATTGTCTGACATATTTTGGTTATCTCCTCCTATCACTGCTTGCTTGTCCCAACAACCACCCCCCCTTCTCTCTCTTCCCCCCACCCTCCACCTTAAATCAGCTTATATTTCTCCTATTTTTACTTAGTTCTGTTGAAGGGTCATGAGGACTCGAAACGTCAACTGTGCTCTTCTCCGCCGATGCTGCCAGACCTGCTGAGCTTTTCCCAGGTATTATTTTGGATTTCCAACAGCCGCAGTTTTTTGTTTTTATCTCCCATAATAACTGCTTTAAAAAGTATCTACTGAGTCACACATATGCATATACTAGGAAACCTTCAGGTTCAAGGTCCGGTGCACCTAATTAGCACTCAGGAAATTCTCATTTGTCTCAAATGCTTCAGAGTTTGCAGTAGGGCAGCGTGCAGAAGAAAATGTGGTTGATGGATGTCAGTTAAAGACAAGATCAAACTGGCTGTAATGCCCTTGTTGGACAGACGACTCACAATGCTTGTGGCCCAAGGAGCCATAACTCAAACATGAAATCAACACTTTTTCAACATGGGAAGAAGGAATAGGAAGTTGGCAACATACTAATGAAGAAACATAAGCCTGAATGTGCCAGACCCAGTCATTCACTGATTTACAGGGCTTGATATGGTAGACATTGTTTCTTCTGGCTGGCTAAAGAATGCAGAACACGGCAGATTTTCAGGATGGTGATTGGGGGGCAAGATTAAGATAAATTTCTTCAGAGACTTATGAATCTTTGGATTTCTCCACCCCAGAAGGTTGTGGATAATCCATCGTTGAATACATTTAAAGCTGAGATAGACAAGAGTTTTGGTTTCTTATGGAATCAAGGGATATAGGGAGCAGGCAAGAAAGGGGAGTTGAGGTTGATGATCAGCCCTGATTGCATTGAATAGCGGAGCAGGCTCTCAAGTGGCCATACGGTCTACTCCTGCTCCTATTCTTAAGTTAACAGTTTACTGCAAACATTTTCTACTGACCCCGTTCTGGTTAATCTTTCCGATATGGATTTCCTCCTTTTCATTGCTATTTCAGTTTTCACTAGTTCAGTGGCTGAATCAGTTTCCTTGGAGACCCCTTTAGCTTTTGTCCCCTGAAGAGAGATGATTGTGTTGTCAGCAATGAAACAAACAAAAAATGCCAATAATCATATAAATATTGATTTTCTAAACGAAAGCACAATATCAGATTCCTTTATCCATGCAGTTTTATCAGCTACCCCATTTTATATCGGTTTATACTCATAGGGAGGTGAGTGCTGTCAGGAATGCCAACATTTATTACCCACCCTTCATGGCTTTTGAAAAGAAAGTGATCACCTTCTTGAATTGCTCTAGTCCCACCTGGTGTAGACATACCACAGTGCAGTGTTGTTGAGTGCAAAGTTCCAAGATTTTTACCCAACAACGAAGGATCAGCAACACATTTCCATGTCAGGATGGTGTGTAGTTTGGTGGTGGCATTCCCATGCGTCTGCTGCCCTTTTCCTTCTAGCTGGTAGAGGCCACAGGTTTGGAAGGTACTGTCTAAGCAACACCGGCAGGGCATCTTGCAGATGGTGCACACTGTGGCCACAGTACACTGGTGCTGGTGGGAGTGAAAGGTTAAGGTGGCAGAAAGGGTGTCAATCAAGCAGGTTGCCTTGTCCTGAATGACACTGAGCATTGTTGGAGCTGCATCAGAGGAAAGTGGAAAGTATTCAATCACACTTCTGACTTGTGCCCTGTAGATGACGAAAAGGCTCTGGGGAAGTCAACTGCTGCAGAATTCCCAGCTTCTTAGCCACAGGATTCGTACACTGGTTCAGTTCAGTTTCTGATCCACTGTGGCAATGCCAATGAACCTTTGAATGTCACTCTTGCTGGAGATGGTCATTGCCTGGCTTTTGTGGGGCACAAATATTGTGTTGGTCTTATGTTGGGTCCAGTGTCGACAGAGGTTTAATGACCTCAGGAGACGAAAGGCAAATGCAGTTCTTCACCTCTCTCAACAGTATCTCATTACTGCTTTCATCCCTATCACCAGCACTCCCTCCATCACATCATTTGTCATGCATTACATCTTGCAGTGCCCTTGGTCTTGCTGCATGCAGGCATGGACAACTTTTGTGCATGCAATCAATAGATATCCCCACTTCTGACCTTATGATCGAGGGAATGTCATTAAGCATTCGTGGTTGGGCCGAGGATTTTGCCTCCAAAAGGCATGATTCCAGCCAGCAGAGTTTTAGCGCAGTTCCCACTGACTTCAATTTCACTGGGCTCCCTATTCCCATACTCGGTCAAATGCTGCCTTTATTATAAGAGCATTCATTCTCTCGTGACCTCTGGAATTCAGCTCTTTCATCCATATTTGGATCAAGGCTGTAATGAGGTTTGGAGTCAAGTAATGCTGGTGGAACCCAAATTGAGCAACCATGTGCAGATTATTGGTGACTTAAGTGTCACTTGATTGCATTAATGACCCCTTCCTTCGATAACCGAAAGTGGATTGATGAGACGATTATTGGCTGGACTCTATTTGTCCTGCTTTTTGGGGACAAGACATACCTAGGCAATTTTTCACTTTTGTCAGGGAGATACCAGCATACTGGAACAGCTTAGCTAGAAGTGTGGCTAGATCTAGAGCACAAGTCTTTAGCACTACAGCCAGGATGCTGCTTGGGCCCATAATCTTTGGTGTTTAATCCATCATTTCCATTTTGCATCAGTTTTTACAAAAATTCAACCGGCATTCTGCCGTCTCTGCACTATTCAGTGCACCTCATAGGCTGATGACTCACACACAACTAACAAGAAGCTCATACCGTAGACTGTTTGTTACTCCAGGTTGAAGACTATACAAATAATAGCCAGTAGTGGAAGCAATGGGAAATTGAAACACTTACAAGTAGCCAAAAATCAAGTATTTGCAATTATATACTATTAAATCTAGTTAGGACAACACTCCAGTAGATGTTGTCTGCCCTAACAGTATGCTGATTGCCAACTTGAAGAATATAACCTTGATATCCAAGAGGGCAAGTGGCTGACATCCCTTGAGTTTTGAGAATTTTTAAAAATTCATTCACAGATTGTGGGCCTCGCTGGCTGGGCCAGCATTTATTGCCCATCCCTAGTTGCCCTTGAGAACAGGATGATGAGCTGCGTTCTGAATTGCTACAGTCCATGTGATGTAAGTATGCCCACAGTGAGGTTAGGAAGGGAGTTCCAGGATTTTGACCCAGCCACAGTAAAGGAATGGTGATATGCTTCCGAGTCAGGATGGCGAGTGGCTTAGAGGGGAACTTTCAGATGGTGGTGTTCCCATCTATCGACTGCCCTTGTCCTTCTAGAAGGTAGTGGTTGTGGGTTTGGAAGATGCTGTCAAAAGAGCCTTGTGAATTCCTGCAGTGCATCTTGTCGATGCAGTACACACTGCTGCTGCTGTGCGCTGGAGGTGGAGAGAGTGAATGTTTGTGGATGTGGTGCCAATCAAGTGGGCTGCTTTGTCCTGGATGGTGTCTAGCTTCTTGAGTTTTATAGGAGCTGCACTCATCCAGACAAGTGGGGAGTTTTCCATCACACTCCTGACTTGTGCCTCGTAGATGGTGGACAGGCTTTGGGGAATCAGGACGTGAATATCCTCCTGAGAACACAATTATTCAGCTAATCTAGTGAAAATGTATTTTAAGGGGAGGCAATGGCATAGTGATATTGTTGCTGGACAAGTAATCCAGAGGCCCAGGGTAATGCGCTGGGGACCCGTGTTCAAATCCCACCATGGCAAATGGTGGAACTTGAATTCACTAAAAATCACTAATGCCCTTTAGGGAAGAAAATCTGCTGTCCTTGCTTGGTCTGGCCTATGTGTGACTTCAGGCCCACAGCAATGTTGTTGACCTCTGAACAAGGGGCATTTAGGGATGGGCAATAATAGCTGGCCTAGCCAGTGATGCCCACATCCAATGAATAAAGAAAAATTTTGTCATGGCACCTCAACTATTTCCTAACAAAACTTGCTTTTATATTCAGTGACTAATGTCTAAAACCTGGAAATCCATTTCTTTTCTGGATTTTTGATCTGCAGTCCTGCTTTTAAAGATCAATGTATCTGCACTCCTAGGTTCTTTTGTTCTCTATGTCACAGAACTTTAGCAGGTAGGATATTTGCATTCTGCGCTTTTCCACAGAATGCACACTTGTCTTTGTTAAGCTACATGTTTCACTCACCTAACCCATACTCATCATGCTCTTCCATTCAAAAAGTAGAAATGTAAATGTCATTTCAAAAAAGTGCTTCAGTTTTTATTACGGTAAATGAAGACCATTTAAGATGAAGCTAAAACCATAGTTAGCACTTACCGCTCCATGAAGTTGAAACTGAATCTTGTGCTTCATATGTGGCTCGACAGCCAGGCGACACTCCAAATCCCAGAACTGAGAATAGTCACCCTTATCTCGAGGCATAAAGATAATCGGCAACTTCAAAAGATCAGAAGTTGATTCATTTGAGTATGTCATGGTGGTGAACAATAATGAATATTTCTGCATGTTTGAGTTTCAGGCACTACAAAATTCATTCTGCATCAACTTAATTTATAAACAAGTCCAATAGGGCTCTGCATTCAATGAAAGTAGCCCATCATCTATACAAATGGATAGGCTGATCTGAAAATGTTATATTTTACGAGCTATTAAGAAACTAATTGTAATGCAAGCACATTTTTTTCAAAAAAATTTATACCAAGCCTACTCAGACTTTGGAATAATTACTGACATGCCAACAGGCTATGGTATATTGTCAGAATGTAGAAAGTGGCTGATGGCTGCCAGTCATGCTCCTATACTGACACCTCTCTTGTGGAGAGGAATATATTTTTTCTTCCCAAAATATACAGGGTAGGAGTAAAAGAAGATTTCTTGGGGGGAAAACATTTGATGTTTCACTCACTCCAATACAGCACATGATCAAATGCAAGTATTCATGAAAAATAGTTCTATGAAAATGGATCATTACCTTCTCATTACTGTGTGCCTGCAGTGTTCCAGACACTCTGGAGCATCTGAAGACTGTATAGGTTGCTCTGTAAATGTCTCCACTCTCATCCACCCACTGTTAGATATAATGAAAGCATTTAAGTTTAACTCATTTATCAACAGGGCACAATTTCTAACCATAGATCAATAACAGTGCAATACATCAAGACAACAAAATACAATTACACCAACACATGCACCACATTATGGGGAAATAACAGCCACACATCCTACCATTAAAAAGAATGTATTCTTCTCGATCCCCTCGAGCTTAACTATATTTGAAAAGGTAGAATATTGATATAAATAGAACAGACAAAAGTGTAGCAGTAGCTCTGAATGGGGATAAAGCTGTGGTTGTCAGTGCCATTCCCAAGTGCTGTACTGCATGGCCTGAATTTAACATCTTCCCGGGAACCGGCTGGAAGGCACAGAGTGGAGAGTCTGTCACCTTCCTGACTTCCCTCTCAATTAAGTCAGGGCAGGAAAGGACTAGGACAGCCTTCCCAAACTGAAGTCCATAAATGGCTTCCTCCCTTAGGTCTATCATAGTAGGCTTGCCTGCAGGGTATTGTGGCAAGGACCGCTCCCTAGGGAAAAACCCTTCTGCTCTTCCTCATCAGGGTCTGCCCGACTAGCCTGCGTTGCCACCCTGCTTATCTGCTCCGGGGACTCCAGTGCTGCTCCTTGTTCCAAGCCTCCTGCAGTCTTAGTGGCCACTGCTCTCTGGTGGTGCTGCTGGCACTGAAGGACTACAGGCCTCCGACTGACCAACGGCTGTGGGAGGCAGGATCCTGGATCTTCAAAAAGGCACATGAACCCAAATAGCAGGCAACAAGTGCCTGATTAGGATTTAATTCCATTGCTGCTCCTGGAAGGAGCCAGCGGCAACCTTGCTGTGGCCATCTGGCTGATAGATAGGGTGGCCACTAATTTCAGCCCTACATGGGGGCAATCCCCTGAATGGGGATTGATGGGTTAGTGCATCATATATGCAACATTAAGCCACACAGATGAGCAAGATGCCATAAGTCCCAAGTTAACGGATCTCAGTTGAGCAGTGGTAGGACCATAAACAAGGAGCAGTACTAGCTGGCATTTCAAGTCCACACATTGTTTGCCTCATCATCTATCTCAGATCTATCTTCCAGAGAGCTATGGTAAGGACGGTTAATACCTGTGACCAAGGACAGTTTAATTGGTGAAACTGGCAGCAATCTCTGGAGTCTGCAGGGGTGCAGTTAAATGTGGGAATCCAGAAGTAGTCACACTTCCCCACAGGGTGCGCTGAAGTTAACCCCCCACCCTCCTCCACCCTGCAATCAAGTAGCCACTTAAAGCTATTAGCCTTACTGGAAAAACCTTGAAAAGTTACAACTGTTGAATGGGGTGTAACTAGATTTCTGATTGGTGTAGTAACATCCTTATTACTACTCAACAGCTGCACCTGTACCTGAAAAACTAATTTTATACTTGCGGACACGAAACTGAGCACGCAACTTAAAGTATACAGTGACTTTTTAAATGGAAATGGATAAAAATTCTCTTTTAAAATCACTAAGCTTTTAGCAATCATAATGAAGGAAATGTTAGTTTAAACTATTTAAGATCAGATATGAAAATTTTGATTTAACATATACAAATTCTAAGACCTAGGAAATAAGCAAAACCTACTTAACATAATTTCTTTATCTGAAAAACCGTTATTGCACCAGCTCACCTTTACATATGGAGGTGCAAATGACGATAGAAACCATTTCACAGTTTCTTCCCCATCGTTTTCAATTTCCAATAATGATTCTGTGCCGAGATTAACAAAAGTATTGTTAGTAATTTTAAAACCAAGTTTAACACTTTGTGCTGTGTCAGCCCTTGGCTCAGTCAGAGTGCTCTTGCCTCTTGATAAGGTGGTTGTGGGTTCAAACCCCATTCCAAGCTGCAGCCCATAATTTAGGTTGCCATCACAGTTCAGTATTGAAGGAGTGCTGCGATTTTGGAGAGCCGTTATTTTTAGATGAAACGTTAAACGGAGACTCAACCTGCCCTCTCAGCTAGATGTAAAGCATCCAATGGCACTATTCAAACGCAAATAGGGGAGTCCCCCATGTCCTGGCCAACATCTATCTTTTGACCAATGCCTAAAAAAATGATCTGGACTCATTTTGTTCTACACAAATGGTCATAGAGCTTCCCACATGACAAAAAGCAGCAACACTTCAAAAAGTACTAATTTAGTCAAAGGAGCTTTAACATGTCCTGAGTGAATGGCACAATATTCATGCAAGTTATTTTTCTCCCCCAACTTCTCCAATAGGATGTTGCCCCCATTCAGTGGGAACAGTAAATCGTATTTAATGAAAAACCCTCATCATACGCTCATTTGAGGGAAAACAAACTGGCTCATTAGACACAGCTTTCTTCCAATAAGGCTCTGCACTGCACCACAGTAAGAAGCAATTCCTCCATTGCACTAAATTGCCCTTGATGGCACTAAGCTATAGTTCACTTTTCCTATAAAAGTTGTTAACTGTAACACTTTTCTACCATCTATAATATAATCAATACTGGCAGATTATAGCAGCAATTTTGTTTATTACACTGCTGGTATCATTGCATCAAGTAATAAGATATTCCACATCAATTGTTTACAATGGAGCTCCTGTGTACTAGAAATAGGTTTAAATTTAAAAACAAAGTATTGCTTACAGAGTACCCAAATTACAAGTGCCAAGCATAAGTGCAGCAGTGGACCAGACAGTCAAAAGATTCAAGTATCTAAGTATTGGTTATATCACAGATAGAAGAAAAGTGTTACAGTTAACAACTTTTATCAGAAAAGTAAACATAGCTTAGTGCCATCAGGGCGATTTAGTGTGATGGAGGTTTTAAATGTCATTCACACCTGCAGTATATATTTCATATCTCAGAGTATAAGCAAGAATACAATTTATCCATTTCTATGTGGATATTTCTAAGTGAATATTTCTAATCAATGTAACAAAATGGTTGACTCTCAAGGTTAATTCTGAAAGGTAAGGTGATGAAATAGTGCTAGTGTGTGTGGTGATGCATTTTGCAGAAGGATTGGGGAGAACAATATAGACTTAATGGCACAGTTCTCAAGACTGTGCAGGAAGAGAGTGACCTTAAGGTGTGTGCGCGTCGATTTTTGAACATGGCAGGACAAAGCAGTTACGAAAGTATATGCGATTTTGGGCTTAGTAAATATGAAGCATGGAGTACAAAAGCAGGGAAGTTATGCTGAACCTCTATATAAAGCTCTGGTTCAGCCACAACAAGAATATTATTCAGTTCTGGTCACCACATTATTGGAAGGGCATGAGGGTCCTTGAGGGGGTGCAAAGGAGATTTGCCAGATTGGTTCCAGGGATGAGGGATTTTAGCTACAAGGTTAGGTTGGAGAAGCTAGAATTGTTCTCCTGGAAGAAAATTATATTTGATAGAAGTGTTCAAGATTTTGACAGGTTTGGGTAAGGCAGACAAGGAAAAACTGTTCCCACTGGCTGATGGTACAAGGATTCAGGTTTAAGGTTTTGGGCAAGAGATACAAGGTGAAATGTGATGGAATTTTTGTGTGTGTTTTTTTGTTTAAATGCAACAGGTGGCAATGACTGATGTCTAAGAGGGTAGTGGAAGCAGAAATGATCAATAATTTCAAAAGGAAATAAACCTGCAGGGCTATGGGAATAAGGCAGAGGAATGGAGGTGACTGGATTGCTCCTAACTCAATGGCCAAATGGCCTCCTTCTGTGCTCTATGACTAATGACTAAGACTATGATTCTATACTAGAAGACCTATGGTGTGCAGTCTTCAGTTTATCTGAATCAAGGAAACACTATATAGCCTATGCACAGCTAATAAAGTTCTCAATTTTTACCTGAACTAGACCCAGCTGATGTTGAGGGAAAATGTACAGTTCTGTTCTTTATCTTTAGTTTTGTAGGAGGGGACTTCAACAGAGGCTTTGCCAGATGAAGGTTAGGTGTCCAAGGTTCTGTATCTAGCACTGCAGTTGGGCTTAATACAGCTGCAGAAGTGTCCATTATAACATCTTCTCGAATTTGTACTTTAATTAACTGAACAGGAAATAAAAACATTGTTATTATGTTATGCAATGGTTACTGTAAAGCAGATAACACTGAAATAAAAGATCTAGGTAACTGAATTAATTTGGTGTAGAATAATTGACAGTTTAGTATTGCTAATAACAGGTGGTGACTATCTTGAAGTGATCTTGCTCAGTTAGGACAGAGCTTTGAAATTTTAAAATAGCCAGATAAACTGACATTCATGTAAACAAAACGTGCATTTACTGCACAATAAGCAATCTGGTGCTGATAACATAGCAGAATGCTATTTATTCCCTTGTGGTCAAGTATTAGCTCTTTAACTGGAGCCATCAAACCGCAACTCCTTTGTCATTGCTCTTTCAATATTTTCCTTTTTCAAATTTTGTCTAATTTTTGAAATAAGCTTTAGTTTCTGTCCCATACAACTTCACTACATTCAAATAACTTTCTATGAGAAGAAACTTCTGCTATTTCCTCCTTTTCCCTTCTGGTGTTCATTGAGACATTGGCTCCACGACGGTGGAGTTAACATACCATAGTGACTCTTTAAAGATCTTTCATAATGTTGAAAACTAACCACTTAATTCTGGGAAAAGTGCCCCAATAGGCTGTGACTTACTTTGTAGCTATAACTTCTCATTTAATGATGGGGCATTCAGAACCTCAATATTCCAAATACTCATCATTGTGTTGAATAAACTCAACTTTACTTCCTTGCTTTTAAATTCAAATTGTGCAAGAGTCCACATATTTCTCTGTTCAATCACTTTAGAAATATTAAAGTCACTATTCTTTCACAGCTCAGCTCTCCTCCCAAAATATGTTACTTTATGATGCTCGACATTAAGTGTATTTTTGTCCATTCCATTAACCTGCATGAGATGTGGGCTTTGCTGGCTGGGTGAGCATTTATTGCCCATCACTACTTGCCCTTGAGGTGGTGGTGGTGGTGAGCTGCCTTCTTGAACTGCTGCAATCCACGTGGTGTAGGTACACCCACAGTGCTGTTAGGAAATGAGTTCCAGGATTTTGACCCAGCAACAGTGAAGGAACAGTGATATGTTTCCAAGTCAGGATGATGAGTGACTTGGAGGGGAACTTCCAGGTGGTGCTCCCATCTATCTACAGCTCTTGTCCTTCTGGATGGTAGTGGTCGTGGGTTTGGAAGGTGCTAAGGAGCCTTGGTGAATTCCTGCAGTGCATTTTGTTGATGGTACACACTGCTGCTACTGTGCATCGGTGGAGGAGGGTGTGAATGTTTGTGGATGCCAATCAAGTGGGCCACTTTGTCCTGGACAGTGTCAAGCTTCTTAAGTGTTATGGGAGCTGCACTCGTCCAGGCAAGTGGGGAGTATCCCATTGCACTCCTGAATCTGATAGGAATGAAAATAATGATGCTTTCCTCCCTCAGCTGCTGCCAGTTCTTATTCTAATTTCAACATCCATTTCAACTCCGCCTGTCCTCCCTTACAGACACTCCCCATATAAACTCCTCTACCACTATTCATGGCCACCCCATTAACATTGTCATCTTGCATAACTGCCCTCTTTATATTGTTTCAATCACAAACAAGGTCACTTGTGATAACTTTCATTTATCCCTCACCACTTACATCCCCATTCCATTCCTTCTGTGCCGTCCCTGGAAAAACCCCCTGTCAGGTCACTTGCAATGGCAAATTCAAACTCAAATTATTTACCGTTTGTCCCTTTTTGCCACAGTAACCCTGCTGTGAGATCTGTCCAATCACACTCTCACCTCCACCTTTAATGCTTTTGTTCAGTAACAGATCTCAAAAACAATTTGTATTTATATAACACATTTCATAAAAAGGAAAGTCCCAAGGCACAACGGAAGATATTAGGAGGGATGACCAAAAACTTGGCCCATAGAGGGTTTAAAAGGGCAGTACGAGCAAGGGAGGAAATTCCACAGCATGGAATTTTTCAACTTTAAAAAAAAATTCATTCATGGGATGGGGGGGTCACTGCCCATCCCTAACTGCCTTTGTTCAGAGGGCATTGCTGTGGGCCTGGAGTCACATGTAGGCCAAACCAAGTAAGGATGGCAGATTTCCTTCCCTAAAGGACAATTTCAGAAACCCAACAAATCGACAGCGGTTTCCATTCCAGATTTTTACTGAATTCAAATTCCACCATCTGCTGTGGTGGGACTCAAACCTGGGTCTCTGGATTACTGGTCCAGTGACAATACCACTGTGTCATCACCTCCCTGAGAGGTACTGGTGCAGGATAGTGTAAGGGCAGCAGTTTTTGATGAGCTTATGTTCACAAAGTTGAGAATGGAGAATTAGTCTTCTGAAGCACAAGTGCACTTTCTATATAATGTAATGTAATGATTTACCACATCTTACTTAGGACAACATTGGGTGAGCATTGAAATGACTGAGTCTGGAGGTAAGAAAAGTCTGGACTGGGGTGGGGGGGGTGGAGAGAAGGAGGAGGTTTCTGAATGAGGCAGGTGGAAGATAGGGCCAGAAATAGGTGATCAGTTGAGAATGTGTGGAGCCAGAAATTTAAGCTGGTGGTTAAATAGAACCTAGAGCTTGTTGTCAAGTCTGGTTCAGTTTCAAACAATGGGTTAGACTGGAGGGGGCAGAATGTACATTGCAGATAGAATTTGGAGCAGAGATTAGAACTACAGCAATGTTTAACTGTTTTGTTAAAAACAATCAAATAGTTCTCCTGGTTACATAAACTAGCAAGGAACACCTTACCTGGGCTCACCCAAAATTTATTTTAAAAAGGGTAGAGATAATCCTTATATCCAGTTTTACTGGCCTTGATCAGGCAATGTAGGAGCAGAAATAACATTTTAAAAATTACACAAATAGAACACCAATGGAAATTTCACCATTGCGTTTGAGTGGTTCTCATTGTGTTTATACTGGCTAACCTAATCAGGAATTAACCTTAACCTGTACATACACCAGTCTACAGAATAATTGAGTTTTATTTTGGAGTTAATTAACTCCAATTAAATTATACATTTCCTACCTGCTGTATGTTGTCACAGTGCACATAGATCTGTCCACTCCATGGTACAGCAGAAGGTTTAGCAGCAAGAGAAGGATTTGGGCTCACAAGAATTAGTAAGTGGCTCCTGAAGAAAAAGCAAACCTTATTTTCCACCATAACAAGAACTGTACAAATTTTGCATTCATATTGATATATATTTATTTGATATTCAATTAATCAGATGTTTAATTATGCACCATTGACATGACATTCCTCAGTCTTCAAATTTTCAACATACTTCATTCCTCACATACAAATTAATAATTTCCCAAACAGTCTACATCATTCACTTGGAGTTTGGCTAAATATGTAGGAGTCATTGGTAGCCTTGCTTTTCTCCAACATGCATCCGAAAGGCAGTTTTAAAAATTATAGACTACACAGTTGAAGTGACCTACAATAGCACTTAAGAAATTTTCCTTGTAAATGAAAAGATCTGCCCATGTCCTGTCCCCAGTTCAGAAACGGTTCCCTATGACAATTTCCTCTTTTCATTGGAGTGGTTCTTAGTCATCCAGCCTTTGCATGTGACTTGTTTGTTTATACTGGCTAATCGAACAGGGAACTAATTTTTGGGAATCAATCTTTGGGTTGAGCACAAACTAATCTGCAGCATAATGTTTCATGTGAAATTAAATGCCAAAATTACATTTACTTATCTTGTGCTTTAATTGGGAATCACACATACAAAACAAAAGCACTTCCTCGTGGCATACATCAGTGATGAAATATCAAATCACCAAAGCCAATGGATTAGAAAACAAGCAGGATTTTATAAGGGGTGCCCAGTCTCTGAGCAACTGCAGTCAAGGCATCAGAGAGGAATAGTTTTGTGCCCTAATAAAAATTGGCTTTTTTTTTCATTCATTCGTGGGATGTGGGCTTCACTGGCTGGGCCAGCATTTATTGCCCATCCCTAGTTGTCCTTGAGAAGGTGGTGAGCTGCCTTCTTGAACCGCTGCAGTCCATGTGGTGTAGGTACACCAACAGTGCTGTTAGGAACAGAGTTCCAGGATTTTGACCCAGCAACAGTGAAGGAACGGCAATATATTTCAAAGTCAAGATGATGAGTGACTTGGAGAGGAACTTCCAGGTGGTGATGTTCCCATCTATTTGCTGCCTTTATCCTTCTAGGACAAGGCAGTGGTCGAAGGTTTGGAGGGTACTGCCAAAGGAACCATGGTCAATTCCTGCAGTGCATCTTGTAGATGGTACATACAGCTGCTACTGTGCATCTGTGGTGGAATGAACGTTTGTAGACGTGGTGCCAATCCAGTGGGCTGTGTTCTGGGCAGTGTCAAGCTTCTTGAGTGTTGTGAGAGTCGCACGCATCCAGGCAAGTGGAGAGTATTCCATCACACTCCTGACTTGTGCCTTTGTAGATGGTGGACAGGCTTTAGAGAGTCAGGAGGTGCGTTACTCATCGTATTATTCCTAGCCTCTGTTCTGCTCCTGCAGTCACAGTATTTAGATGGCTAATCCAGTTCAGTTTCTGGTCAATGGTAACCCCCAGATGTTGATAGTGGGGGATTCAGTGATGTCATTGAACATCAAGGGGCAATGGTTTGAGTCTCTTGTTGGAGATGGTAATTGTCTGACACTTGTGTGGCGTGAATGTTACTTGCCATTTGTCAGTCCAAGCCTGGGTATTGTCCAGGTCTTGCTGCATGTGGCACAGACTACTTAACCTTAATTATCCCGATCAAAAACAGGGCTTTTTTTTGGTAACTCGAAACTGCAGGAGGTACTTTAATGCCTTTCTGTTCTGTGGGGTCTACTGCTACATTTTTCAGCTTAAAATGGCTGCAGAAGTCTGGAAATCACACTATGTTATATATTGCACGTAAATGTAATAGGGGTAGACACTGGGCAAGATCTGTTAAATTGAATAAATTTAATATGTGGTAAAAGACAAAAATAGGTACATTGCATGATCACTTGCATCAAAACTGCAATCCCCCCACCCCCCAACAAAAACAGCTATGCAAAAAACATTTGCCAGAAAATAAAGCATTTTAATATCTACACATTCAGGAATCAAAGATGGACTAATTGAACCTTTATGCCAAGGATAGATAGAAGCCACTAATGACAGTAAAAACAAGTGTGATTAAGGGACTAATTGTATTGAACAGTGGGTAGACGGAAGATAACCTACTATTTATGCAATGAGTAGTTAGGATTTGGAACGCACTGCCTGATTAGGCGAAAACAAATTCAATAGTAGCTTTCAAAAGGAAAACAAATATTTGGATAAAAACACAGGGATCTGGGGAAAGAATGGGAATAGCTGGTTTACTTTTCCAAAACAGCCAGTAAAAACTCAAATGGGCCAAATGCTCTCCTTCGGTGTACTATTCGATGATACAATCTAAATGGCATCAAAAAAAACTTATTCTCCTGTTCTATGTGTAGGTTGAATATTAAGAACAAACATTTTGGAAAACAAACAGCAACTAAACACTAGCTTGGATTTTGCGATATGGTATCAATACTCAAATCATTATGGAGCAAATTGCTCAGTATCTTAAAAAAGCAAAAATTCAGGAGATGCAATTCAAGCTCCTTGTCAAGGGAAGGGAATGAGATTGTGCTTCAGGTATCCCTGTTTAAAGCACCTTTTAAACAGTGTTTTCATATGAGCAGTTTGTAGATTCGGGGCAGTGCCTGAATAGCACTGTCCCTGCACATGCTTGGTCTTTTAAAAATAAACTGCTGCTTTGCCACCGCCCACAGCCTCCCTATTATATTTAAAGTTGAATCTGCCTACATCTGGTTGCAGTTAAAGCCAGAAATGGGTGGCTTGGAAGCAGGTTTGGTCAGGAAAGATTTCTGACACTTGAACCACCTCCCTCTCCAAACCCACCCGCTTAGTTCAATTGAAATTCAGCCAATGTCTCAATGAAGATACTTCAGTCTGACTGGTTGAAAAGACAGGCTATTTCTTGCTCTGCTCACAGGTCTCATGCCATCTATAGAGGGCACCATACTGAAAAGGATCTCTAGTAATAGTAAAATCTATGCTCAAAAGTTCGACAGTTGGGCAGGTGTTAATGATTGGCAAGAGTACACCACTGACTGCAAAATATAGCCATTATCTAAAAGACCTCAACATATTCATTTTGACAGGAGTAAAAATTCAAGTTAGAGAGTTAAAATGGACAGTTTATGTTACCAGGTATGAATTACAATCATTAATAACTTAAATATCCCTCACTTCAGGAATCATTCAAACAGTAAATATGAGTTTATACCTACTCTGGATCAACTACTCCATGTTGGGGTGTCACTGTTAAGGAGTGTGCTGGCCAAGACAGCTCAAAAGACAAAGACCTAGGGGAGTGGTTTATAATCTGTACACGTCCAGTCTGCGCTGATCCATCTACAAATTTGGAAACAAATTAGAGCATTATCAAGAGACCACACATATCAAATTCCTTCACTATCAGCACATGGGAGCCACTCATTAGCATACGTATATTGGTCTGAGAATCAGTGTCTATCGTGGCTTCACTTTCCAAAGAAGCCAACTTGCAGGTTTGCTATGTGCTGTAAGTGAACCTTCAAACCACATCTGTCTGTGTTTGTTAAGGTTACCACAGTCCACAAATGCATTATCTCCCATGGACAGCCAGTGCAAATATTTTACCAAGTACCACGATTCCCTGAAGTCCCATACCATACTTAGTGTGGCTGTGCAAATACAGAGGAAAGGATACTACTACCTCAATGCTCAGTATTATGTCAGCTTATATTGCACACAAGTGACCCATTACCTCCAGGTGATGGGATAAACCAAAGTTGTTTTGTGTTGCCTTTCCATCATTTATTTCTCTAGTGGAAAAAAAATGTTCCAGTATGTCTGGTTCCTCTCATTCACTACATCAACAGAACTGCATTGCAACATTACTCACCAACTGATGGCACAGTAAGAATTAAATATTCAGGCCGCACAGTCCATGATGATTTTGGTTTGGTTGACTGGTTCAGCATTTGATTAGAAGCATTCAAAGATAGTGGAGAACCTTGCGGTCCTCTCACTGGAAGAACATCCAAAGATGCAATTGATGAATTTCTTTCTGAACTTCCGAGTACACTACAACAAAATAGTATCAGATCAATTTTCCAGATGTTTTTGTTAAACACACCATTTAATGTTTCTTTTAAGCAAGAAATCAAATTTAATTCCCAGATAACAATTATATTCAAATATAAATGTGCCAAAAGGTTACTATTTCCTTAAGAGCAAAATAAGGAAAGGTAGCACCACTACTGACTGAGGCCTAAAGGGCATAGCTACTAAACTAGGGCTGTGGAAGGTGATGAGGGAACCAAGAAGAGGGAAGAACCTACCAGATCTTGACCTCACAAATCTACCCATGACAGATGTAGCTGGCCATGATAGCATTGGTAGGAGTGACCAATGCACAGTACTTATGGAGACAAAGTTCCAACTTTGCACTGAGGATACACTACATTATGCGTCTTTTATTCATTCAAGGGATGTGACGTGGGCGTCACTGTCTAGGCCAGCATTTAATGTCTATCCTCAGTTGACCTTGAAAAGGTGATGATGAGCCACCTTCTTCAACTTTCAACTGTGGCAGTACATGCAGTATAGGTATACCCAAAGTGCTGTTTAGGAAGAGAATTTGGGGATTTTGACTCAGCGACAGTGAAAGAACAGCGATATACTTCCAAGTCATGATGGTGTGTGGCTTGGGAGTGGTGGTGTTTCCATGCATCTGCTGCCCTACTTCTAGGTGGTAGAAGTCATGGGTTTGGAACGTGCTGGTGAAGGAGCCTTGGAGTGTTGCTGCAGTAAATCTTGTAGATGACTACTGCCACTGCGCATCGATGGTGGAGGGAGTGAATGTTGAAGGTGGTGGATGGGGTGCCCATCAAGCAGGTTGCTTTGTCATGGGTGCTGGTGTTGTTGGAGCTGCACTCATCCAGGCAAGTGTTCCATCACACTCCTGACTTGCGCTTTGTAGATGGTGGACAGGCTTTGGGGAGTCAGGTGATGAGTTACTTGCTGCAGAATTCCCAGTCTCTGACCTGCTCTGGTAGCCACAGTGCTTATATGGCTAATGCAGTTCAGTTCAATGGTAACGCCCAGGTGTTGCTAAGTGGGGGGGTTCAGCGATGGTAATGTCATCGAATGTCAGGGGGAGATAATTAGATTCCCTCTTGTTGGAGGTGGTTATTACCTGTCAAATACTGCCTTGACATCAAGGGCAGTCACTCTCAACACACCGAGCTCAGCTCTTTTATCCATGTTTGAACCAAAACTGTAATGAGGTCAGGAGCCGAGTGCTCCTCATGGAACCCAAACTAAGTGTCATTGAGGTTATCGCTAAGTACTGCTTCATAACAGTGTTGATGATGCCTTACATCACTCTGCTTGCGATCAAGAGTAGACTGATGGAATAATTGGCCTGGTTGAATTTGTCTTCCTTTTTGCAAACAGGACATACCTGGACAATTTTCCACATTGCTGGGTAGATGCCTGTTGTTGGAACAGCTTGGCTCAGGGCACATCTAGTTCTGGAACATAAGTTTTCAGAACTGTTGCCGGAATGTTGTCAGGGCTCATAGCATTTGCAGTATCAAGAAATCACAGAATCTCAGTGCAGAAGAGGCCCTTTGGCCCATCGAGTCTGCACCGATACGTGAGAAACACCTGGCCTACCTACTTAATCCCATTTACCAGCACTTGGCTCATTGCCTTGAATGTTATGACATGCCAAGTGCTCATCCAGGTACTTTTTAAAGGATGTGAGGCAACGCACCTCCACCACCCTCCCAGGCAGTGCATTCCAGACTGCCACCACCCTCTGGGTAAAAAAACGTTTTCCTTCACATTCTCCCCCTAAACCTCCTGCCCCTCACCTTGAGCATGCCCCCTTGTGACTGACCCTTCAACTAAAGGGAACAGCTGCTCCTATCCACCCTGTCCATGCCCCTCATAATCTTGTGCACCACAATCAGGTCGGCCTTCAGTCTTCTCTGCTCCAACGAAAACAACCCAAGCCATAAGACCATAATTCATAGGAACAGAAATTAGGCCATTTGGCCCATCGAGTCTGCTCCGCCACTCAATCATGGCTAATGAGTTTCTAGACCCCATTCTCCCACCTTCAACCCATAACCTTTGATCCCCTTACCAATCAAGAACCTATCTCGGTCTTAAATACACTATTTAATAGACTATAGTCTATTAAATAGTGTATTTAAATAGTCTATCCAACCTCTCTTCATAAGTTAAATGTTTCATCCCAGGCAACATCCTGGTGAATTTCCTTTGCACCCCCTCCAGTGCAATCACGTTCTTCCTATAACGTGGCGACCAGAACTGCACACAATACTCCAGCTGTGGCCTCACCAAGGTTCTATACAACTCCAACATGACCTCCCTACTTTTGTATTCTATGCCTCGATTGATAAAGGCAAATGTCCCATATGCCTTTTTCACCACCCCACTAACATGCCCCTGTGCCTTCAGAGATCTATGGACACACGTAGCCAAGGTCCCTTTGTTCCTCAGAACTTCTTATTGTCATGCCGTTCATTGACTATTTCCTTGTCAAATTACTCCTTCCAAAGTGTATCACCTTACTTTTCAGGGTTAAATTCCATCTGCCACTTATCTGCCCATTTGACAATCCCGTCTATATCTTCCTGTAGCCCAAGACACTCAACCTCACTGTTAACCACCCGGCCAATTTTTGTGTTATCCTCAAACTTACTAATCCTACCCCCCACATGGTCATCTATGTTGTTTATATAATTGACAAATAGTAAGGGACCCTGTGGTACGCCACTGGACTTCCTGTCACTAAAGCATCCTTCTGTCATCACCCTCTGCCTCCTACAACTAAAGAAATTTTGAATCCACCTTATCAAATTACTCTGTATCCCATGTGCATTTGCCTTCTTTATAAGTTGCCCATGTGGGACCTTGTCAAAGGCTTTGCTGAAATCCATATAAACTACATCAACTACACTACCCTCATCTACACACCTGGTCACGTCCTCAAAAAATTCAATCAAATTTGTTAGACATGACGTCCCCCTGACAAAGCTATGCTGACCATCCCTGATCAAACCTTGCCTCTCCAGGTGGAGATAGATTGTCTCCGTCAGAATTTTCTCCAATAGTTTCCCTACCACTGACATGAGACTCACTGGCCTGTAGTTCCCTGCCGTATCTCTACAATCCTAAAATAGCAGAACCACATTAGCTGTTCTCCAGTCCTCTGGCACCTCCCCCATGGCCAGAGAGGAATTAAAAATTTGGGTCAGAGCCCCTGTGATCACCTCCCTTGCCTCCCTCAGCAGTCTGGGACACAAATCATCCGGACCTGGAGATTTGTCCACTTTTAAGCCTGCCAAAACACCTCCAATAACTTGTCATTCCCTATATCAATTTGTTCAAGAATCTCAGTCTCTCTCTCTCCAAGTTCGATATCTTCATCCTCATTCTCTTGGGTGAAGACGGATGTGAAGTACCCTCCCCATTTCCTTTTTGAACATCCTCCACCGCTCCTCTGTAGATTTCCCCCCAAGTAGCTGCTCCCAGTCTAACTTGGCCAGATCCTGCCTTATTTTACTAAAATCCACTCTCCCCCAATCCAAAACATTTTTTTGCACCTTGTCTATTTCTTTGTCCATAACAATCTTAAACTGTACCATGCTGTGGTTGCTATCACTAAAATACAACTTCCCCACCACCACATGTCCAGCTTCATTTCTCAGAATTAGGTCCAGCACTGCACCATCCCTTGTTGGATCCTCTACATATTGACCTGAAAAGTTCTCCTGTACACATTAAGAAATCCAATCCATCCAAGCCCTTAACACTATGTCTATCCCAATTAACATTGGGAAAGTTGAAATCACCTAATATAATTACCCTACTGTTATTGTTTTTACACACCTCCACAAATTGTGCACATATTTGCTCCTCAATTTCCCGACTATCTGGGGGCCTAGAATAAACACCTAATAATGTGGTTGCCCCTTTTTTTATTCCTAAGCTTGACCCACAAAACTTCATTCGATGCCCCCTCCAAGATATCAACTCTCCTTACTGCAGTAACTGACTCAACTAATAATGCAACACCTCCTCCTCTTTTACCTCCTCCGCTGAAGATTCTAAATCCCAGAATGTTGAGCTACCAATCCTGCACCTCCCTCAGCCACGTCTCAGTGATGGCTACTATATCACAATTCTACGTGTCAATCCTCACCCTTAACTCATCTGTTTTACCTGTAATACTCCTGGCATTAGAGGCCATCCAGCCTTGCCTTACTCCCTTGAAACTTAATGCAGCTGTACTCCCTCTGACTTGATTGTTTTACTGTATTATGATGTGTCCCTATTCCGCTAACATTGTGTCCCCTCCCCCTGCCGAATTAGTTTAAACTCCTCCCAACAGCACTAGCAAACCCACCCGCAAGGATGTTAGTCTCGCTCTGGTTCAGATGTGGACTGTCCCGCTTGTACAGATTCCACCTTCCCCAGAAACGGTCCCAGTGATCCAGGAATCTAAAACCCTCCATCCTGCACTAGCTCTGAAGCCACATATTCATCTGCTCTATGCTGAAGGCACTGGATATCACATGGAGTGAATTGAACTGGCTGAAGACTGACATCCAAGATGCGGTGGACCTCAGGAGGGGGCAGAGATGGATCATCCACTCAGTATTTCTGGCTGAAGATGGTTGTAAATGCTTCAGCCATGTCTTTTGCACTGATGTGCATATTTATAGAACTTCCTTCTCCAGTTAGTTGTTTAATTGTGCACCTTTCACGGCTGGATGTGGCAGGGCTATAGAGCTTAGATCTGATGCGTTGGTTGTGGACCAGCTTAGCTCTGTTTATTGCATGCTGCTTCTGCTGTTTTGCATGCAAGTAGTCCTGTGTTGCAGCATCACTAGGTTCACATCTCATTTTTAGGTATGCCTGGTGCTGCTCCCGGTATGCCCTCCTGCACTATTCATTGAACCAGGGCTGATCTCCCAGCTTGATGGTAATGGTAGAGTGGACAATATGCTGGGCCATGAGATTACAAATTGTGGTTGCATATAATTCTGCTGCTGAAGGCACGCTGTGCCTCAGATGCCCAGTTTTGGGTTGCTAGGTTGGTTTTAAATCTAACCCATTTAGCACATCATGATGGAGGGTATCCTTAATGTGAAGGCAAAGTCCTGCCTTCACAAGGTTGGTGAGGACCAGGTCAAGTAGCTATTTCCCTCTGGTTGGTTCCCTCACTACCTGCCACAGACCGATTCCAGCAGCCATGCCCTTTTGGACAGCGAAGGCCCACACCCAGAGTACATTCTGTGCCCTTGCTACCCTCAGTGCTTCTTCCAAATGCTGTTCAATATGGAGGATTACTGATTCATCAGCTGAAGAGGGGTGGTAGGTAGGTGGTAACCAGCAGGAGGTTTTCTTGCCCATGTTTGACCTGATTCCATGGGACTTCTTGGGGTCCAGAGTCAATGCTGATCACTCCTAGGGCAATTCCCTCCCAACTGTATCACTGTGCCGCCACCTCTCGTGGGCCTGTCTTGTCGGTGGGATAGGATATACCCAGGGATGGTGATGGTGTCTGGGACATTAAAAAGGTATAATTCTACAAGCATGACTATGTCAAGCTATAGCTTGACTAGTCAGTGGGACAGCTCTACCAATTTTGGCACAAATCGCTAGATATCAGTCCAGAGGACTTGCATGGTTGACAGGGCTGGATGTGCTGTCGTTTCCGGTGCCCAGGTTGATGTTGGCTGGTCCGACCGGTTTCACTCCTTTTTGGAGACTTTGCAGCAGATTTAATACGATCAAGTGGCTTACTAGGCCTTTTTAGAAGCCAGTCAAGAGTCAACCATATTACTGTTGATTTGGAGTCACATGTAGGCCAGATCAAGTAAGGTTGTATGGCACTAATACTGTGCTAAATGGGACAGATTTTGAACAGATCCAGCAACTCAAAACTGGGCATCCATGAGGCACTGTTAGCCATCAGCAGCAGCATTGTATTCAAACACAAGCTGTAACAAAACATACAAGTAGGCCATTCAGCTCTGCATTCAATACGATCATGGCTGATCATTTACTTTGATGCCTTTTCCCCACACTACCCCCATACCTCTTTCTGGCATCGGTATTTGGAAATCTGTCAATTTCTGCTCTAAACGCACTCAATGACTGAGTTTCTACAGGTCTCTTGGGTAGAGAATTCCAAAGATTCACAACCCCAAGTAAAAACAAATTCTTATCTCGGTCCTCAGCGGCTTCCCCCTTACCTGCATCTGCACTGCATGTTCGTTTTCAGTGACTTATTAATGAGAACACTCAGGTCCCGATGCACATCGACACTTTCTAATCTCTTACCGTTTAAGAAACACTCTGCACATCTGTTCCTCCGACCAAAGTAGATAACCTCACGTTTCCAGGTTATATTCCATCTGCCATGTTCTTGCCCACTCACAGTCTGTCCAAATCCTCTGAAGCTGCTTTGCACCTTCGTCATAACACACATCCCCACTAGCTTTGTGTCATCCACAAACTTGGAATTATTACATTTATTCCCCACATCTAAATCATTGGTATATATTGTGAACAGCTACGGCCCAGGTACTGATCCTTGTGCTACCCCAATAGCCACATCCTGCCAACACAAGGACGACCCGTTTATTCCTCCTGTTTTCTGCCCATTAGCCAATCCTTAATCCATGCCAGTATATATCTCCTATTTCATGTGCTTCAATTTTGCTAACTAGCCTCCTGCAGGGGACTTTATCAAAAGCCTTCTGAAAATCCACCTCATGGCCTGGCATGCTACCATTACTATCAGGCTGGTAGATAAACCTTGCTTCTATGAAGCAGCATCAGGCATAACTAAAATGGGGTATCAACCTGGCAAATCTACACACAGGACTACTTGCATGCCAACAGCAGAAGCAGCATGTGACAGACAGAGCTAGCTATTCTACAGCCAACAGATCAGATCTGAGCTTTGCATCTGGTCATGAACGGTGGTGGTGGACAATTCAACAACAACAGGAGGATGGGGATACTTGTGGAGCCACCACAATGATGGGGGTGCCAAGCACATCAGTGCAAAAGAAAAGATTGAAGCATTTACAACTATTTTCAACCACAAGTGCTGAGCAGCTGATCATCTTGACTTCCTCCTGAACTTTCCAGGATCACAGATGCCAGTCTTCAGCCAGTTCAATTCACTCCACGTGATATCAAGAAACAGCTGAAGGCACTGGATACTGCAAAGACTATGGGCCCTGACAGCATTCCAGCAATAGTTCTGAAGACTTGTACTCCAGAACTAGCTGCACCCCGAGCCAAGTTGTTCCAGTGAAGCTACAACACTGTCATCTACCCAACAATGTAGAAAATTGCACAGATACATCCTGATCACAAAAAGCTGGACAAATCCAACATGGCTAATTGTCACCCCAGTCTACTCTTGATCATCAGTAAAGTGATGGAAAACGTCATCAACACTGCTATCAAACAGCAATTACTGGCTCACAGGTGCTCAGTTTCGGTTCTGTCAAGGCCACTCGGTTTCTGACCTCAAGCCTTGGTTCAGGCGTGGGCAAAGGAGCTAATTCAAGAGGTGAGGTGAGAGTGACTGCTTCTGACATCAAGGCAACATTTGACCGAGTGTGGCATCAAGAAGCCCTAGCAAAAACGGAAATCAACAGGATTCAGGGGAAAACTCTCCATTGTTTTGAAGTCATACAGAGCACAAGGAATGATGATTGTGGTTGTTGGGAGGTCAATCATCTCAGTCCCAGGACATTGCTGAAGGAGGTCCTCAGGGTCACGTCACAGCCCAACCAACTTCTTCATCAATGTTCGTCGTTCCATCATAAAGGTCAGAAATGGGAACGTTTGTTGATAATTGCAACGTGTGCAATTGCACAATGTTCAGCACCATTCACGACTCAGAATACTGTCCGTACGCAGCCTGGACAACAGGCAGGCTTGGGCCGATAAGTGGCAAGTAACACTCGTGCCACACAAGTCTCCAACAAGAGAACATCTAACCATTGCCCCATGACATTCAAAGGTACTCCCATCAGTGGGGGATACATTCTAGGAGTTACCATTCACCAGAAACATGAACTGTGTTAGTTAAACTCTATTTCCCAAGTTATATCTGTATTTGTAGGTGTTAGGAATGAGTTTTAGCTTTAAGGTTTAAGTTTGATTTGTAATTCTGTATCTGTGTTGAAGGTCAAATTGAGTTTTAGTTTCACTTTAAGTGGTGCCTAGATTTCTAATAAGAATTTTACGACTCCAAGCTAAGTTAAACAAAGTAAACTGGGCCGTTGCCTAGCAACAGGGATACAGAGCGGCAGGTCCCTCTCACAGACACAAAAAACTTGAAAGAGCAGTTTGATTTGGAAGCTGTTTAGAGTTCAGTTGGCTTTTGAAGGTAGCTGCCAGGCAGAAGCAGCCTAGGAGGGGCAGATAGCCAGTTCCAAGCTAAAGCTGGTTAAGGTATCTGCCAGAGAGAGACTGGAGCAAAAGGGACAGATAGCAAGCCCTAAGTTAAAGAAGAAAGCCCCCAATAATCCAGGGGAGTGGAACAGGAGAACGTCCCAAGAGATCCAAAGCATCTGTCTGGGGTGGCATCTGTCATTTGGTTTAAGAGTGTGGTGTGTCTGACCACAGGTTGCCAATTGGTTTACATGGACTGTACTTACTGTGCACATTAGAGGATAAGAAAGCTCTTGTAACCTGTTTTGCTTACAAATCTGTAAAGGTATATTTGTGGGTGAAGGAGCATTGTAATACAGTTCATCTTGTTTAATAAATGCTTTACTCTTTTGTTAAAAGTTCATTAGCTGACTCCGGTGACTGTTCAGTAGCTACTCTCCACTCATCTAAACAAACAAATTAAAAGTTAGGATCTATCAAGCTGGGTTCCACCCTGGGATCAGGCTTGCCCAGTGGTAGCCTCAATTGGGGATCATAACAACTAGACCAGCCATATATCTCAAGGACAATTAGGGATGGGCAATAAATACTGACCTCGCCAGCAACACCCACATCCCGTGAATGAATAAAATATATAAATACCGTAAGACTACCAGGGCAGGTCAGAGGCTGGGAATTCTGCAATGAGCAACTCACCATCTGACCCCTAAAAGCCTGTCCACCATCTACAAGGCACAAGTTGGGAGTGTGATGGAATACTCTCCACTTGTCTGGATAAGTGCAGCTCCAACAACACTCAGAAGCTCAACACCATCCAGGACAAAGCAGCTCATTTGATTGGCCTGCCATCTATTACCTTCAATATTCACTCCCTTCAACAATGACGCAGTGGCAGCAGTGTGTACCATCTACAAGGTGCACTGCAGCAACTCACCAAGGCTCCTTCAACAGCAGAGACAGTTCCTGTCTCAGATTATACTGCTGCTCCTTCACTTGCTGCTGGATCAAAATTCTGAAGCTCCCTTCCTAACAGCACAGAGTGTACCTACACCACATGGACTGCAGCGGTTCGAGGCGTTTCACCAGTACCTTCAAGGGCAATTAGGGGTGGGCAATGTGATGGCCTAGATAGTGATGTCCACATCTCATGAAAGAAATTAATAAAATGAGTTAGCCATGCAACAGCCCCTTGAGCCTGCTCTGCCACTGAATGAGTTTATGACTGATAGTCAGCTTCAACTTTTAATGCTATTTTAAATTCTGAACAATTTTAATTTTTTGAATATCATGAACAATGAAAGCCATGCAATTAAGTCTAATTTTTAGGTTTGTAAATAATAATTTGACACATTCAAATACCTTTCTGACCCAACACTCATAACAGGAGATGAAGAAAACGAATTCAAGGCTTCTGTAACAGTGTTCTCAGTTGCAGAACTTCCAGTGACAGAGAGTATCACCTTATTCAGATTTCCATAGAAAATCCGGATGTCATTTGGCCTCTTTGGTATGTCATAAACTATATGGAGAAAAAAAAATACAAACTGCTTCAGTATTTTCTTTCAAAAGAAAATTTTTGTGAAGTTATTTCACTCAAATATATTTATCTATTTTGCAAGTTAGATCAATCAGCTGAGCTTATGCTTGAGTGGTAAATGTGCAATCAGAAGAATCAAATACAAATATGCTGATGAAGGTGTACGCAATTATCCCTGACTGAAAGTACAATCAAGAGTGGGCATCCTGATCAATTACCTCCTACCTAACCCAGAGTGTGCCTAATACTGCCCTGTGATGTGCTCACAGATTGAGAATAAAGTCTAACTTTTTGGTCTGCATAGCTTAGCCTCTTGCCAGCTTAATCAACTGGGTGTGTAGCTTCAATTCTTCTAAGTTTAACAACAAGGGAGAAAATTTAAAAAAAGGGGATGTGTTGGGAAAGAGAACCAGAGAATCAAAAAGGAGTGGGGATGCGGTCAGAGAACAGAAAAGGAGGGTAGGGTAGAGAAAGGAGCAGGCAGGGAGAACAGTCCTATATACATCAAGCAAGATAACTCTTCATTTTTATTAACTCTTAAGGGAAAGCATACAAATTTCACAATTTAGAAACTTAATCTCTAATACATATTAAAAATGAATACAAGCTTAATAAGACAATTTTACTACAACACAATATAAAATTTGCTCTGAGAAAAAGCTCGTTACCTTAGAAGAGTTCATTAAAACAACCAGGAGGCCTGAATATTTCAGGCAGCATGCTCTACCTCTACATAGAGGAATGATTGGAACAGGTAAAAGAGGTAGTTATATATTGTGGAGGATGCAACTATGGGTGGGATTCTACAGCTGATTGGTCAGGCTATTTTCTTTGTAATAGGCCAGTAAATTGACATTCATCACAGTTAATCAATGTACTGACCTTTACAAAGAAAACAACTTGACCAATCTGCAACAGAGTCCCTCCCATAGTCCCATCCTCTACTAAAGATAACAACCTCCTTCACCTGTTCCAGTCACTCCTTCAGATAATTGGTCAGAGTATGTTGTCTGAAATGTTGAGGCCTAAAAGTTTTTCCAAAGAACTCAATGCAACAGCTGCTCTTTTCAGAGCAAACTTTACATGATACAATCATAAAGTTGTTATTCCATGTTGCTGCTCTCACTGAAAACCTTCAAAACTCTTAATATAAGCAGAGTTAATTAAATACATAAATTCTAATTTAATATCTAAAGTATGACTGGTTAGAGATAGCAGTGCGCTACAGTTGCAGAACTTGGGAGTTTGTAGAAATCAATGGTGATTTTCGATGACATATACAGTAATTGCATGCATTTCAATCTTAGCATAGTGGCAATGTCACTGGAGTAGTAGAGGTCTGGGCTTGTGATCTGGGGACACAGGTCCAGATACGATCACAGCATCTGCTAGAATTTAAATTTAATTAATTCAATTAATGCAAAAGAGAAGACTGAAGCATTTACTACAAATCTCCAGCCAGAAGTGCCGAGTGGTCAATCCAACTTGGCCTCCTCTGGAGATGCCCAGCATCACAGATGCCAGTCTTCAGCCAATTCCATTCATTCCATGTGATATCAAGAAACGGGTGAAGGCACTGGATACTGCAAAGGCTATGGGCCCTGACAATATTCCGGCAATATCACTGAAGACTTGTGCTTCAGAACTTGCTGCGCCCCTAGTTAAGCTGTTTCAGTACAGCTACAACACTGGCATCTACCTGGCTATGCGGAAAATTGCCCAGGTATGTCCTGTACACAAAAAGCTGGACAAATCCAACATGGCCAATTACCACCCCATCAGTCTACTCTCAATCATGTAATGGAAGGGGGTCATCAACAGTGCTATCAAGCAGCAATTGCTTAGCGATAACTTGCTCACTGACAGCCAGTTTGGGTTCCACCAGGGCCACTCAGCTCCTGACCTCATTACAGCCTTCATTCAGATTTGGACAGAAGAGCTGAACTCCCGAGGTAAAGTGAGAGTGACTGCCATTGACGTCAAGGCCGCATCTACTCAAGTGCGGCATCAAGGAGCCCTAGCAAAACTGGAGTCAATCAGAATCAGGGGGGCAAACTCTCCACTGGTTGGAGTCATACCTAGCACAAAGGAAGATGGTTGTGGTTGTTGGAAGTCAGTCATCTCAGCTCCAGGACATCACTGCAGGAGTTCCTCAGGGTTGTGTCCTCGGCCCAACCACTTTTAGCTGTTTCATCAATGACCTTCCTTCCATCATAAGGTCAGAAGTGGGGATGTTTGCTGATGATTGCAATGTTCAGAATCATTTGCGACTCCTCAGATACTGAAGCAGTCCAATGTCCAAATGCAGCAAGACTTGGACAATATTCAGGCTTGGGCTGAAGTGGCAAGTGACATTTGCACCACACAAGTGTCAGGCAATGACCATCTCAAACAAGAGATAATCTAACCATCACCCCTTGATGTTCAATGACATTACCATCACTAAATCCCCCACTATCAACATTCTGGGGGTTGCCATTGACCAGAATCTGAACTGGACTACCTATTTAAATACTGTGGCTACAAGAGCAGGATAGAGGCTAGGAATCCTGCAATGAGAAACTCACCTTCTGACTCCCCAAAGTCTGACCACCATCTACAAGGCACAAGTCAGGACTGTGATGGAATACTCCCCATTACCTGGATGAGTGCAGCTCTCACAACACTCAAGAAGCTTGACGCTGTCCAGTGTCATGAAGATATTATGTATATAATATTATTGAAAATATTTTTCTTTTAAAGATAGAGGTCTGTGGGTGTGTCTTAATTGGATTAAAGCCAGCTAGTCTGGGTGCTTTGATGTGTACTAGTTTTGAGATGTAAGAGAGGTAGAGTGCATTTGCATTTTTTGAATAAACTATTCAAGAAATGGGGGTGAAATCTGGTACCTAGCTAGCAGAGACCAAGTAATATGCTTACATTACTAATAAAATTGATACCATGAAAGGGGTTTTATTGTTAGAAGAGGTAGATTTCAAAGAGGCTAGTGATACAATTAGAATTTGCATTCAATGAGATGTGCTGGATATAACCGTCAGCAGTTTTGTGTGTGCAGTGCCGAGGCAATGTAAGATCAAAGAAGCTGGAAGCTTTCAA
Source organism: Carcharodon carcharias (assembly GCF_017639515.1). Taxonomy (NCBI): domain Eukaryota; kingdom Metazoa; phylum Chordata; class Chondrichthyes; order Lamniformes; family Lamnidae; genus Carcharodon; species Carcharodon carcharias. The sequence goes on from NC_054472.1 coordinate 176,625,129, forward strand.
CAGTCCCCATAGGAACCAAAGTGAAAGGAACCTCATTTTGAATTTGTAAGGTGAAAATACTTTGCCTGGTGTCTGCTTAAAAATCTATGGGTTGCTGTGCCTTAATGGAGATTAGTTTAGGAATTTGTTAAAAATTATGATAGTAGCAATTTGTAGCCATGTGTATATACTTAACTAGTGTAAATTAATAAAATGTTTCATTTAGTTTAAAATAAAACCTCTAGAGAACTGGTGATCTGATTCCTGAATTTAGAGTTGCACCTCAAACATACCACTTAGAAATATAGGTCGTGGCAGTTGTTTAAAGTTTCTAAGATTTTTAAATAACTCAGCTTTACCAAACTGCATTGTCATAACACCAGCCTGCTTGATTGGCACCACATCCACAAACATTCAATCCCTCCACCACCAATGCACATTAGCAGCATTATGTACCATCTACAAGATGCACTGCAGGAATTCAACAAGGCTCCTTAGACAGCACTTTCCAAACCCACGATCACTATCATCTAGAAGGACAAGGGCAGCAGATAGGTGGGAACACCACCACCGGGAAGTTCCCCTCCAAGTCACCCACCATCCTGACTTGAAAATGTATCGCCGTAACTTTACTGTCACTGGGTCAAAATCCTGGAACTCTCTCCCTAACAGCATTGTGGGTGAACCTACACCACATGGACTGCAGCAGTTCAAGAAGGCAGTTCATCACCACCTTCTCATGGGCAAAGAGGGATGGGCAATAATTGCTGGCATAGCCAGCAAAGCCCACATGCCGTGAATGAATAGAAAAATTTCATACAAATTTGGAATTGAAAGCTAGTTTTAGAAATGATAACCATTATGTTATCATGTGAACATAAGAATAGGAAGATTGAGCAGTTCAATGTGTGGCTGGAGAAATGGAGTAGGAGAGAGGTCTTTAGATTTCTGAGGCATTGGGATCGGTTCTGGAGCAGGTGGGACCTGTGCAAGGAGGACGGGTTACAGAACAGGACTGGGACTAGTGTCTTTGCGGGGAGATTAGCTAGTGATGTTGAGGAGAGTTTAAACTAGATTGGCAAGAGGATGGGAACCTGAGGGGATATTCAGAGTGCAGAGGAAAAAAACTGGCAGTGGGAAATAATGAAGTAACAACTGATAACGAGAGTTGCATTAAGGTAGACAGAATACTTAGAGAGTATGATAGGAGATGATTAGGCAACATTAAGTCATTAGACGGGGTCAGAATAAGCAGGAATGTAAAAACTGCCTAAATCAGGACTAATGTGCACGTATCTGAATTCATGGAGTGTGATTAATAAAATTGGTGAACTGCAGGCACAGGTTGACAAATAGAATCATGATATTATTGCTATGACAGAGACCTAGCTCAAAGAAGGGCAGGACTGGGCATTAAATATTCCTGGGTACAAGATGTTAGGAGAGATCAAAATGGAAGGAAAGTGGGGGTATGGCAATATAGGTTAAAGATGGCATTACAATACTGGAGAGAGCGAGGATGTTCCAGGGGGTCAAGGACAGAATCTCTCTGGCTAGAGGTACTGAATTGGAAAGGTACAATAATATTGAACGGTGAAGAATGTAATCCACCAACTAGTGGAAAGGATGTGGAGAAACAAATTTGCAAAGAAATTACTGAGAGGTGCAAGAATTATAGAGTAATCATAATGGGGGACTTCAATTATCTGAACATGGGCAAGAGGGGTGAGAGTTCCTGGAATGTGTTTAAGATGCTTTTCTACAGCAGTTATGTTTCCAGTCCAAGGAGAGGATATGCAGGGATAATTAACTGGGGGAAAGCCAACTTCGATGGGATGAGAATGCATCGGAGTCGAGTGAGTTGGAATCAAACGTTGACAGAAAAGATAGTGGCTGAACAAATGGGCCACCTTCAAAGAAAAAGTATTGCACTGTCAAGGTATAGTCCCTTGAAGGGGAAAGGTAGGACAAATAAATCCTGAGCACCTGGATGACGAGTGAGATAGAGATAAAGATGAATAGGAAGAATTGCGCATACAACAAATGTCAGGGAGAAAATACAAAGGAGAATCAGGCTGAATATAGAAGGAACAGGAGGGGAAGAGAAGAAACTAATAAGAAAAACAAGGAGAGAGCATGAAAAGAGGCTGACAGGAAACATAAAAGGGAATCCCAAGGTCTTCTTTAAGCATGTAAATAATAAAAAAGAGTGGTAAAAGAGAGTAGGGCTGATTAGGGACAAAAAAAAAAATGACTTGCAATGTGGAGGCTGTAGAAATAGCAGAGGTATTGAATGAGTACTTTGCAAGGACCAACAGGCATAATCTCAGAGTAAGGGCTCGCCCATTTAAGACAGATGGGGAGGAATTTGTTCTCTTAGAGGGTAGTGAATCTGTGGAATTCTTTACTGCAGAGGGCTGTACAGGCTGGGCCATTAAGTATATTCAAGCCTGAGACAGACATTTTTAATCAGTAAGGGAATCAAAGGTTATGGGGAAAATGCAGAAAGTAGAGTTGAAGATTATTTGGTCAGCCATGATCTCAAGGCAAATGACCTACTTCTGCTCCTACATTTTATGGTCTGACTTTACAAAGGAAGAACCTGCTACCCAGGCTGAGGTGAGAGAGGAGGTAACTAAAAGAACTTACAATCGAGAGGAAGGTGGTGTTGGAAAGGCTATCTTTACTTAAAACAGATGAAGTACCAGGACCAGGATGAAATGCATCCAAGGGTACTGAGGGAAGTGAAAGTGGAAATTACAGGAGGCAGTAGTGATAATCTTCCAGTCTTTCTTCAACACAGGGGAGGTGCCAGAGGACTGGTGAACTGTGAATGTTATATTCTTGTTTAAAAAAGGGTGCAAGGATAAAGCTAGCATCTACAGGCCAGTCAGTTTGACCTCAGTGGCAGGGAAACTTCTGGAAACGATTCTAAGGGATAAAATCAATAATCACTCAGACAAGTGCTGGATAATTAAGGAAAGTCAGCATGGATTCATCAAGGGAAAATAGTGTTTAACTAACCTGCTGGAGTTTTTGAGCAGATAATGGAGAAGGTTGATAAAGGAAACCCTGTTGATGTGGTGTATATGGATTTTCAAAATGCATTTGAAATAGTGCCTCACAACAGATTGTGAGCAAAATTCAAGGTCATGGAATAAAAGGGAAAGTAGGCACTTGGATAAGAAATTGGCTGAGTGACAGGAAACAGAGATAAATGCATGTTTTTCCAGATTGGAGGAAGGTTTGTAGTGGAGTTCCTCAGGGGGCAGCGTTGGCACCCTTGCTCTTCCTGATATATAGTAATGACCTAAATTGTGGAATGCAGGGCATGATTTCAAAATTTGCAGATGTTACGAAGATTAGAAATGTTGTCAACTGTGATGGGGATAGTCTTGAACTGCAAAAGGACATAGACATGTTGGTGGATTGGGCAGATAAGTGGCAGATGAAGTTCAATGCATAGAAGAGTGAGGTGATTCATTTTGGCAGGAAAGATATGGAGACACAGTATAAAATAAAGGTAGAGACTTTATAGAGTACAAAAGCAAAGGGGTTATTGTGAACCTTTATGAAACACTGATTTCGCCCCAACGGGAGCAATGTGTCCAGTTAGGAAGGATGTGCAGCCATGAGAGAAGGTGCAGATAAGATTTCAGAATTGTTCTGGGATGAACAAATTCAGTTATGTGAATAGATGAGAAAAACTGGAGGCTTCTCAACGAGAAAATTGAGGGGAGATCTGTTGATTTTGAACAATTGAGGGATATGGACAGTGGTTAGAGGGGCTGTTCTCTTTGAGAGGGAGCAAGAACCAGATGACACACTATAATGGCAAAAGAATCAGAGGTGACATGAGGAAAAAAAAACTTTCTATGCAGCAATTGGTTAGGATTTGGAATGTGGTGGATGCAGATTAATCAAGGCTTTCAGAAGGGAACTGGATAATTGAGTTGCTATTGCAGACAGCCATGGACACATGGTCTGAATGGCGTCCCATGCTGTAACCATTGAGGCTAATTAGGACTCATGAGATTGCAGTACTTTATTAGCATGAATTGAGGACTGGTTAATGGACAGAAAACCAGAATAAATGTGTCACTTTTGTTGGCTGAATGTAACTAGTGGGGTTCTGCAAGGATCAGTACTTGGGCCATAGCTATTTACAATCTACAATCTATGATTTAGAGGCAGGACCCTATTGATGATGATGCAAAGCTGAATGAGAAAATAGGCTCAGAACAATGATTCTGCTAAAGGATATAGACACTGTCAATAAAAGGACAAAAATGTGACAATGAATATAATATTGGAAAATGTGACATTATTCACTTTGGTAGGAAAAATGGAAAAGCAAAATAATTTTAAATGGCAAGGCTAGGAAATATTGGTATTCAGAGTAACTTTCAGCAATTCATGTGGAAGGATAACATGCAGGTGCAGCAAGCAATTAGGAATGCAAATCTTATACTAGCCTTTCTTACAAGGGGTTGAAGTATAAGAATGCTGAACTCTTACTACAATTTTATATAGTCTTGGCCAAAAAACTACACTTGGGAGTACTATGTACAGTTTTGCTCTCCTTACCCAAGGAAGCATATATGCCTTAAAGAAGTGCAACGAAGAATCATTAGACTGATTTCTGGAATGGCCGGGGGGGGGGGGGGGGGGGGGGTGGTGTGTGTGTGTGTGTGTGTGTGTGTGTGTGTGTGTGTGTGTGTGTGTGTGTGTGTGTGGTGGTGGTGGAGGAATTGTCCTTTGTGGAAAACAAGTACGCTGGGCCCTAGAATTTAAAAGAATGAGATGATCTCACTGATTGGGAAGTCTTCAACTATGGGGTCACAGTCTCAGGATAAGGGGTCAGCCATTTTGGACTAAGACTAAAATTACTTAACTCAGAGGGTTTTGAAACTTTGAAATTCTCTACCCCCTGGAGAAGTGAATGGTCCATTGTTAAATATATTCAAGACAGAGATTGGTGGGTTTTATTTTTGTATAGTAAGGGACTCAAGAGTTATGGGGATATCAGAGGAATGGGAGCAGAAGTAGAAGTTCAACCAATATCTTCCTCAATAGCAGAGGCATATGGCCTATTCCTGCTCCTATTTTGCACGTTCTTGTATTGCACCTTAAGTCCTGAGTATGGTCTCGAGAGATTTTCATAGAACAATTATCAGGGGTTCCTTTGGTTTTACCAGCTCCATTACTTACCTTAGCCAATGTCTGGTGTATAAATCATCACAACTAACAATACTAATTTACATTGAACCCTTTACCCAAGACTTAGAGGCTTGCTGTCAAATGTATCATAAATTTGAGACAGCATTTACATTCTATTTAAAGAAATGTATGCTTGTGAAATGCACACCCACTTTCCAAAAGGCGCAACAATTCAAAACAAATACATTTTTAAAAACTAATTATTTTGGCCTCAAAATACAAGATGGATGAACAAATGAAATTTGAACATTAGAAGGGGTAGAAATTGAGAATTTTCAGGATATGAAAACTGTCACCTATAATAAAATGATAGAATCCATGAAATCTGCAAGTTAATTGAAAGATAAGTAAACAATTAATACCTTCTGATACGAACTCTTCCCCAGAAAACTTTTGATTGAAATTAATCTTCCGAAGTGGGCTGTTTCCACAAACTATCTGTTCAACTCCATGATGATTCCGACTAAGTGCTCTGAGGTAATGAGTTGGGGTGAAAGGGAAGATGACAGATAAGATAAAAATGAAGTTAGTGTAGGTTGATAATGAAAGCAACTAGCCTAATGTTCAAAGGACTGGTTTTCCTGATTTAGCACACTTGCATTTTAAGCTTAATATTACTATTTTGTTCTTTTTTTCGTGAATCTTTGTGCTGATAGCAAGGGATACTAGTAAATAAACACTTTCAGGGTGGACAAAGACTCCCAAGAAAGCCAGATATTACATAAAGTTTCCTCTCTCTGCTTCAATATGCCATAACTTCAAACTCAGAAGAATTTGAAACTGAAAGAGTAAGCATTTTTCCCCATGTCATCAAGCCTGTACAAGTTTGCTAATAATAAATTGGGAATACATTTTTTTTTAAACTGGGCATTACTTTGTTTGTAAACAGTCTCCTTATCCTCAACTATTTTGGTCTCTGCCTTCTGGCTGATGCTATACTCACATGATGTCCTGCACCAATGGTCAGTCAGTGGATACTCCCAAGAACCCTGATTTTTGTCTGTTGCCCAGATATGCAGATAACAAGTATACTGATTCAACTACTGCCAAATAGGCTTTTTAAAACTAGTCACTAGCATAATATATGAAACTTCAAATTAAATTTACTACTAAAGAAGCGAGTAGTAATAAATGTGGATATGGGCAAGTATATACTTCTCAAACTTCCAAAGCAACAAAAATTGTAAACATGTCACTTGCCTTCTCAGCTGCTGGCGTGCCACCTCGTCTCCGCAAAAGAAACAAATTGTACAAAGCAATGCTGAATCCATTTTACAGTGAAGGTATTCTTTTAAAGTGGATTTGCAGGTTACTGTAATTATCTGAGAAGAAAGTTACATACACATGGATCAAAACCAAAAGAAGTTCTGACCCTAATATAAAAGCAACATCCTGTGAAAGCTAGAAATTTGAAATAAAAACAAAAAAAATCTAGATAGTTCAAGTGGTATCTGTGGAGAGAGAAAAAGAGATAATATTTTGTCAGAACAAGAAAAAGTTAGAAATACAATCAGTTTTAAGAAACTATGCAGGCAGGGAAAGTAGGAAGGAGGGGAAAAAAATAAGAGAGAACCTGCTGACAAGGCTGTTGTCTACCAAACCACCCTCTACCTTGCAGAGAATGGTGGCTATTCAACACCACACTATCCTCTCCAGGTCTGTCATTGACCTCAACTCCTTTGGAAATCTTCCCTGCATTGCCTCCAACCCCATAGGCGCTTAACCTTAAACAGCCAATTCCTAACTCCTTCCCAAAATTCACAAACAGGCCTTCCTTGCATTTAAAGTCTCGTCATGTTCAGAATATTTGCTCCCATCAAAGGATATCTGGTTATAAACAAGACAGGACAAATAACTAGGACAAAGCTATATTTAGCTGGATGGCACTAAATTTCAAATCTGACAGTGAGGGGATAAATTAGTGGCATTTATACATTCATTCTCAGGTGTGAAATAACTTTAAACATCCGCAAGACCCCAACAGACTGACATTAGTTTTGCTCCATAAGGCAACACTAAAATTAATCTAACATATAATCTAAGCTTACTGCAAATGATTTGCTGTTAAAAAAAAAGTTAAAATTAATCAAAATTATGACCTTCTCCAAATGATTGTCCAGATGGCATGCCGGCATGTTAATCCATCTAGTATCTCACAAAGCAATCACTGTACACTGTCTTATTTTGTCTGTCATAATTCTAGCCACATGCGAGTGGCCATTTCTACTGTGCCTTTCTGGCATTAGTCTTCATTTTATTCCTTCAGCTACACTATGTCCTCAGCAGGAAATTCTATTCTGGGCTGGTTGATTGGAAGGAGCATCAATAAAGCAAGTAAGTAGTAACTGCATCCAGGAGGATTTAAGCTCTGACCTTTGTTCAAATATGGACACAGTCATGGGAAATTTTAACTGATCTAATAGAAGTGTGATCTTTCTCATTCTTCAAATAAAAACGTTAATCTTCGTGTTCTGGTATCATCCAAAAGGAAAACCAGTAGCAATAGCATCCCCTGTAGATATTTATATTCTGAGCGATGAAATGATTCGTCTGTAACTCTACTACATTTACACTTGATCTCCTTGCATGGAGGCCATCCTATGATTTCCAAATAGCAGCCAAAGCTTATCAAGTGATAAAATAGAACACTATTCGAAGCCATACAGAAATATGAGTTTATAAAAGTGCTTATAAATCAGAAGTTTGGACTTTAAAAAATGAACAAAACTCTGTTAGATAATGGCACCTTACTCGAAGCAAGATAAAAAAAAAACAACTTGCTTCTTTCAGGAAGTTGAACTGCCACATACAAACTGAATACCTTCCATCCTCACTGCAACTTCCTCATAAATACAGCTGCTTTTAATTTTGATACTTGAAGTCAGGGGATCTTCTCCCGGTTTTGCTGGACATAATAGTTCTAGAGCAATAGACCCTAATGAAAGCACTGAAATATGTCTGTATAATGTCAGTACATTGGTGCTAAAACCAGTGTGAATTGTGAAAGTTCTAAAGTGTAAAAATATAAAAAGGAGGAAGGTATCAAATATTGAATAATGATATACAAAATACAAATCCATGCCCAAACCACAGCAGACAAAGATGAATGATCCAGTCAGGGAGTTTTGCTAGTGGAGACTAAACTTACTTTTTCCACAGAATGAGGCACCACTGTGTCTGGGAAGCAATCTAAATAATCTAATAAGGAAGTATATAATTTCAGTACAAAATACTGCAGCAGGTCTCCGAGAATCTGCACTTTTAGGGCATCTTTGCACCTGCAGTGCCACAACCATTATCCATCCAAATAGATAAAACAAAATAATAATACACTGGAAAAGGATGAAAACTGCCAGAGATTGCCACAAGTATAACCAGTCTTCAGCTTTGAGAGATGTTCACAGTTCTAAGTGGATCTTAAGCTCAAGAACAAGCCTAAAACAATTTCTGGGAAAAAGACATCTCCTGAAGCTTGAAAAAAAAATTGAGAAATAGCATCTTAGAATGATTCTCCTTCAACCACTGGATGGAGGAATTCCTATTTGTACGGCTCAATCTCAGATAGAATTTTGCTTTTAAATTTCTTCAAAATCAATTTGCACGAAAGTTGATGAGTAATGTCAGAAGTGGTCTATTTTCCTAGAATTTAATTACTGTTGTTCTTTATTATACACCATCTTACCTCTCGAGTCCGTTCCTTGAGTACAAATTGGGCTGGAGAAATACTTATAACATCGGTGGTCATAAAAGTTTTCATCTGTGAATCCATGAAGCAAGCTGCCTTAATGTAAGCAGCCCGAGAGCCTGTGTTTCTCATACAGAAAGATATCTTGCTCACTTTGTCTGGTGCGATATCATTTAAATTCACCACATAGCTGCTTGGTTGTTTATTGACATCTTCCAATATAATGTTGCTTGTTCCTCCATAACCTGAAAGTGGAATCTGATAAAAAAAACTTAAATGTTTTAAAACTTGAAGTTTTGGTACAAGCACACAATTAATTTCAACTTATTGATCACTTGAGAGAGTCTACAATACAATTGGAATCTTATCCTGTCTTTTCTTCCTTGGGAATCACATGGGCGATCTGCATGATGCAGAAAACAGTTACCAGTCAAAAGGACCTTTATTAAGAATTAGAGCTCATCAATGCAAATTAGCTTTAGGAGGATTACTACTGTTTTTTGCTCTGTACACATATGCCTCCATTTTATCCTGATAATTTCCCTAGCCCTTTCTCAGTCTGTTTTTCGCGGGGAAGAACAGGACTAAACTCTGCAAGGAACAAAAAAAATCAGGAAGATGGATGAGGGAAATAAATTCATGGTTACAGACATGTTAGATTCTGGAGCACTCTTCACCAACACAAATCAGATTGGCTATATCTGAATAGAACTGGGACCATTATCTTTGTGGGGAGGGTAGACTCTGTAAAGAAGCATTTAATAGAGAGAAAAAGCCATTCATAACATATATTTTACATCAGGAACTGTAACTAACACTTGGTTGCTTTAACAACTGACTATAGGACCTCCCAGTTTATCATTCACAAAGAAAAACACATTTTTTGAAGTCACTGCAGTGACATAGAATACCTAAAGAAAATACATTAGAGCTGGTTTTATGGTTATGAACATGTTTGAAACTATTCTGTTTAGGGCTGAAAGTAATTTGTCAACGGTTTCTCCAATTTGACTGCAACAAGGGTTTTCTTCAACCCCGTCTCCAAGAGCAGGGCCTTGAGGGGGGTTTGATGTTTTGCCGCATACAGCTTTGGATAGCCTCGTTGTAGGAAAGTAATTTAAGATAATGTGCATCTTTCATAATGGAAAAGACTAAACCTAAGTCATTGAACTGATCTGTTTTACAGCATTCTTTGTGTCTTAGTTTTAATTAACTGTATACATACTGTGAATTTTACTCCTGGTCGAGTTGAACGTATCCTAGATTGCTTAATTTCGAGCCTTGCCAACATGCAAGCGACTCGGGTTGGTGCAAACAAAAGATGCACACAGACATCATCTTTAGGGCAGACCATCAACTCGCGATTACTTGTTAGTCTTTCTTCAGGACCAAATGTGCTCTGTAACTAAAAAAAAAAAGTCGTTTATTAAAATCTCGATTTCAAAAATTCAGGAATGCCTTGACTAACTACTGCCAATAGACAGTGCATCAGGATTTAAAACACGGCAAAAATCAAATCTTCAAGTGTTGTAAAACTATACTGAGTTTAAAATTGTGGACTGCTTTCTCAATACAAATATTTATTAGCACAAACAGAAAACCACAGGTAAAGACATGAACTAAACTGGAAGGTGTTTGGTCAAATTGCATTTTTCCTTGGCAAGGTCAAGTCCAGCTCAGTACACCATTTATATGCACTCTGTCACCAGTCCAGTTTCAGACCTCAGGGATAATAAATTTCAATTTCACTGATCATACTTTCCACTTTACAGGTAGGTGAGGTAAAAATAAGTGGTTGCACCATTTTGCTCACTTTCAGCCTATGGCAACCCATAGCATTGTGGCAGATGCAATAACAGTCATTAAAGCCAACTTGGAAGAAGATGGCCGACAGCATGACTTAAAAACATGACTTTCTTGGAGCAAGGGCAAAGAAGAAAGAGCAACGAAAAATATAAAAATGAAAACTAAGTTATTAAGCTTAATTGAAATGCTTCTCCTTGTGGGGAAAAAAAGTCCTATGGTTTCTAAATGCAAGCTACATATTAATGCAAACTTTTGCTTCAGACTTACCTGAAAGCAGTCTTGATCTTGACCTTTGATCAACAAACGTAACTGCTGTGTAACAGAGGAAGAATTGTTTCTAAGAATAAGCTTCTGTTGACTGAAAGACAAAAAAAAAATCAATGAGGAAACGTACAATCTAGCTAAAAATAACTTTGTAAACTAGAAATAAGGCAAGAGGGAAAAAGCATATCACTAATGGTTTTCAGGACCATTTCTGCTCTAAGTGAATATGAGTTAATGGGTCATTGGGTCAAGGCACAGGTTCACTGCCTTACTAGCTTGTATACATTTAGTGTGCATGAATACAGCGACAGTAAACTACAATTTGTGAACGCAAATATACAATTATCTATGTAAAAATGGAAAGAAAAGTCAAAGAGGAAGACAAATTTTTGACAACCAGTGTGTTGACTTTTCTTTCAGATGCTGCTAGACCTCTGAAGGATATATCGATGATTGTTTCAGCCAATGCGTTAGGGCTGACATGGGGTGGGACCGACAGTGAACAGTGGATTTTAGGGCAAACAGCAAAGCAAAAGTTGATTTACTCAGAAAAATAGTTAAATAAACTATGCTTATAGGCTCTACTATGAAACTGCAGCAAACGGAACTTGTATGTGATTGAAACTACAACAACTTCACCCATAAGATGTGGGCCATTTGGCCCATTGAGTCTGCACCGCCATTCAATGAGATCATGGCTGATCTGATAATCCTCAATTCCACTTTCCTACCTTTTCCCCACAACCCGAGATTCCCATACTGCTTAAAAACCTGTCTACCTCAGCCTTGAATATACTTAACGACCCAGCCTCTACGGTAAAGAATTCCAAATTGACTACCCTCAGAGAAGAGATTCCTCATCATCTCAGTCTTAAATGGGCGACCCCTACTCTGAGATTGTGCCCTCTGGTCCTAGACTCTCCCACAAGGGGAAACAACCTCTCAGCATCTAGCCTGTCAAACTCGCAAAGAATCTTATGTTTCAATAAGGTTGCCTCTCATTCTCCAACGGGTACAGGCCCAACTGACTCAATCTCTCCTCATAATAAAAACCTTCCACGCCCAGGATCAACCTAGTGAACCTTCTCTGGACTGCCTCCAATGCCAGTACATCTTTCCTTCGATAAGAGGACCAAAACTGTTCACAGAATTCTAGGTATGCTCTAATTAGTAGCTTCTATAGTTTTAGCAAGACTTCCCTATTTTTATACTCCATTCGCATTGAAATAAAGGCCAATATTCCATTTGCCTTCCCCATTACCTGCTGAACTTGTATGCTAGCTTTTTGGGATTCATGCACAGGAACCCCCAAATCCCTCTGTGCTGGTGCTTTCTCCATTTAAATAATATTCAGCTCCTCTATTCTTCCTGCCAAAGTGCATAACCTCACATTTTCCCACTTTATATTCCATCTACCAAGTTTGTGCCCACTCACTTAAATTGTTTATATTCCTCTGTAGACTCTTTGTATCATCCTCACCACTTGACTTCCCACCTATTTTTGTGTCATCCACAAACTTGGTGATAGTATATTCCCTTCCCTCATCCAAGTCATTAATGTACATTGTAAATAATTGTGGCCCCAGCACTGATCCCTGCAGTATTCCACTAGTTACGGTTGCCAACTTGAAAATGCCTCCCTGTATCACAACTCTGTCTTCTATTAGTTAGACAATCCTCTATCCATACTAATATACTACCCCCAACACCATGGGCTCATATCTTATTAAGTAGCCTTGTGTGGGGTGCCTTTAGGAAATCTAAATATATTAAATCTACTGGTTCCCCTTCATCTATCCCACTTGTTACTTCCTCAAAGAATTCTAATAAATTTGTCAGGCATAATTTTCCCTTCATGAAGCCATGCACACTCTGCTTAATTATATTATGCATTTCTAAATGCTCTATTAGATCCTTTGTAATAGACTCTAACATTTTCCCAATGACAGATGTTAAGCTAACTAGCCCATAGTTACTTCTTTTTTGTCTCCCTCCCTTTTTGAATAAGGGCGTCACATCGGCAGTTTTCCAATCCTCTGGGACTTTTCCAGAATGTAAGAATTCTTGGAAGATTACTACCTGTGCATCCACTATCTCTGTAGCTACTTCCTTTAATATCACAGGATGCAACCAGTCAGGTCCAGGGTATTTATCAGCCTTTAGCCCCATTAATTTCCCTAGTACTTTTTCTCTAGTGATAGTTATTGTATTTATTTCCTCTCCCCTCCCACCCCACCCCACATTTTGCCCAATTAAAAACTGTAGAATACAGTAAGTGGAAGATAGTTGGGTACAAATTATATATGCAAGATTCAGCTCAGTCATGTACAGCAATGACTGATGGCAAGAGTAACAACTCATCACTGTTCCAGTCAGGAATAGTGATGCCACTGTATGCCAACAATTTTAAAATGTTAGTTAAAGATAGATTTGTTCACTGGATGCAGGCACAGCAAGCATTTCTTGCCCACCTCTAATTTCACAGGTGCTGGTGGTCATGAGCCACTTTCTTGAACTGCTGCGGTCTGTGTGGAATAGATACATCCACATTGCTGTCAGGTAATGCACTTGGGAAGGGCTAACGAGCCAAGGGGTTACACTATGAAAGATAGGACCCTAGAAAATATTGAAGATGAGAGGGACCTTGGTGTGCACATCCACAGATCCCTGAAGGTAGCAGGACAGGTAGATAAGGTGGTTAAGAATGCATATAGGATACTTGCCTTTATTAGCTGAGGCACAGAATACAAGATCAGGGAGGTTATGCTGGAATTGTATAAAACGCTTATTAGGTCACAACTAGAGTACTGCATACAGTTCTGGGTACCACATTATAGGAAGGATGTGATTGCACTGGTGAGGGTGCAGCAGAGATTTATTAGAATGCTGCCTGGGCTGATTGGATAGGCTGGGATTGTTTTCCTTGGAGCAGTGATGTTGAGAGGGGACTTGTATAAGATTATGAGGGACATAGGTAGGGTGATAGAAAGGCACTTTTACCATTAGTAGAGGGGTCAATAACCAGGGAGCATAGATTCAAGGTAAGAGGTGGAAGGCTAAGAGGGGAGTTCAGGAGAAATATTTTCACCCAGAGGGTGGTGCAATTCTGGAACTCTCTGCCTGAAAGGGTGGTTGAGTCAGGAACTCTCGTAACATTTAAGAAGTATTTAGATATTCACTCGCATTTCCATAGCCTCCAGGACTATGGACCAAGCGCTGAAAAATGGGATCAGTGTAGTCAGTTGTTGTTGATCAGTGTGGACATGAAGGGCCGAATGGTCTACTTCTGTGCTGTAAACGTCTGAGTCAATAAGTCTATGAAGTTATGATTTCAACATTAGATTGGCATCAAAGAACAATTTGAAGGTGATGGCTATCAACTAGTTTGTACAACTAGCTCTAGTGAGGAATATTTCCCATTAAGGTTACTAACTGCTGGATATTAATCAGCATTTGAAAATAAGACATGCTAGAACCCCTCATTTTATTAAGTGTGCTTGAAATTATGTTCTTTTGATGTCCTTTGGAAAGCACAGACCAGCAGATGAACTAGCCTGAGATTCTATGCACATATTGAGCTCTAATCATCTCTAAAGCAAACCACAGAATACTATCTTGTGATAAAAATGGGACAACTTGACATTTAGGATTATTGCACTGTTTAAGAACACATATCTACCCTTTGCACGCATTTACCATAAAAATGCTGAGTTATTGATGCAATCCAGTAGGGTCAGATTTATATTGACAAAAGCAGCAATTAAGACTCTGACCTCTCTGCAAAATTGTATTACCAAGCCAGCTTTGGAACAAAAATTCTTCTGTAAATAGAACTGTATATTCCCCAAAAATAATTTCACAAATACCAAGAGCTGATTCCCCACGGTTAACAATTCCTCCCCCAGAAAAATGCTGCACATACTTTCGCCCTGTACAACACACTTGCATCCAAACAAAAAACACAAGATCTAGGCCAACAGAAATAATGGAGAAGTTTAGGAAATTTTACAACTACAATCATAGCAAAACTAAGAACTATCAGCTAAAATTTAAACATCAAGTTTGCAACACCTCAACTTCCATTGATTCCCAACTCCGAGCAGTGCTATACAACCTGTGGTGGGAAAACACAACTGCATCTTTGATTCTACGGTCAAACCCTAATATCTCTGATAGCAATCCAAGGCGATACATTGAAAGTAGGCCTCCCCATCTCCAGATCAACAAAACTCGCAGCAAAATCCTACACACCGAGGGATAGATGGATAATAGTGCAGGATTTCGGTGGCAGCCTTCGTCTCATAAGACGACAGTTTGTGCCGTGGTGGTCAACTCTTAAGTATTTCCTGTTGTGGCTCAGGAGCTCTACTCTGGCACGGCAGTCCCTACCGCATTTGCTACAGAGGAAGACAGGGGGCAGAGAAGGTGCACAATTCGCTTGCCTGTTTTCTTTGGGCTTTCTTCTTGGCCAGCTGAGTTTTTCGTTTCTGTTCACCTCTTCCAAAACCCTTGCAAGCAGTCAGCCTCCAGAGGTCACTGCCATCTGCGACTATCTCCCAGATATCAAAGTTCGCCATCTTCATATCTCGCTTGTGGAGATATGGATGCCCAGGAGACCATGATACAGTGGCTAGTTCACCGTACATAAGGTCTTTGGGTATACAGCACCAAGCCAGTGCAGATGTCACTGGCTTAGCAATGAGTGAACGCTGATAAAATTAGCACACTCCAGGACCTGAGTTGGTGACCCTGCCCTGTCGAGAATACATCTGAGATAGTAAAGGTAGAAATTGTTCAGCCTTTTCTCCTGCCTGGTACATTATCCAGGTCTCACCATGGTAGAGGAGTTTGAAGACACAGGTTTGGTAGAATTCACTCTGGTATTCTCAGTCAGGTTGCTGCTGCTCCTTAATTCTCTTATTCAGCTTGGACATAACAGCTGCTTTTGCAATGTATGTTGACTTCAGCATCAAGTGGCAGATTGCTGGTGATTGTGGAGTCTAGATGTGCGAAGCTAACAAAAACAACCTCAGGGTCACTGTCAATGGACCATGCCATTTGTCTTCCTGATGCTGATGGTCAAACCAAACTCTTTATAGGTGAGAGAATCTGTTCATTTGTAATCAGGGTTGTGTTCTGGCACCAACGCTTTTCACATATTCTTCTCTTTACTGTTGTCATCTGCCTTCAGGTCATCTACAGAGGGCATCTACTTACATACCAGAACTGACTGAAAGCTGTTTAGCTTTGCTCGCCTGAGATTCAAGGTGTATCAAGTTGCTCTGCGCTGACAATGCTGCACTAACTTTCCACACAGAAGAACACCTGCAATGGCATTCCCCAACAACCCAATTCATCACTATTCCTCTGCTTTCCTGCTGCAATCCCAAACTTCAATGCCAATAGACAAGGCTTTAGCCATCCTGCACCTCTCTCTCCACATTCTCATAAAAGCACATCAAGGCACCCATTGCTACCTCTCCCCAACTTGGGGCTTTCCTCTTGACCTCTGCCAGAATTATTATAACCTCTCTCCACCTCTCTCTCCAGAATGTCCCTTTACTCTCAAACAAGATTAGTGTTGTCCATTTTTGTGGATTACTGCTTTGACAGAAACTTGATTCATGGGTGGCCATACCTTGCTCCTTAGTGTAGTGTTCCTACCTGGTCAGTCTACAACTGTGTTCTTGCAAACTAACACTATCTCCAAACTCCTTTTTCCTGAATGTGTTGTTGCCTCCCGTATCCTTGTTCGCTTTTCTCGCTACTCCACGTTTGAGTCTTTATGATTGGGTTTCTGCTCCACTACATATCTGAAACAGCCCTAATCAGTCATAAATGACATTTCCTGTAACTGTAATCATCCTGCAATATCCCTCCCCATCGTTTGCAGCAGCGTTCGACATCATCCTTCTCCACTGCCCCTCTCTTCACTGTCCAGATCAAGATTGTTGTTGTTTGCCTCCACCCTTACTTATCCAAAACAGCTACACCTCATGTTCCAATGCAAGTTTTATCCACGTTAAACAGTTTACAGTTGAATGTGCTATTGGAAGGAAGCAAACAATCACAGTGGTTTTCAAACAAATGCATTTCAACAGTTGCTTTGATGTTTTATGCTATTTATGTTTCTGCAATATTATGCAATGCCATTTCATTAAAACTCAATTTTACAATTGGAACATTTAAAAGTTTTGAAGTGAAAAATAACTCAATTAGCAGGAGCAGATTGTAAAATGGAAGTTTGATGGCTTATTAAAAACAATTAAGTTAAAAACAAAATTCCATCAGTCCCACCTTCATAATGGAATTCAATACCAATACTAATCTTAGAATAATGTTAACTGCCAATGACAACAGTACTTACACTGTCCTTCCAAGAGAAACGCCACCCCATGACATAAATTGCTTGTTGGATAGAATTGGTGGTACATCAACCGAGGAATTTGAAGTTGAGGAGATTGACTGGACTGATTCAGGTCTCCCAAGCAATCCTTTCAAACCAACTTCATACTGGGGACCAAAAGGCTGGACCAGAATAGTCAAATGGCTAGAAAGAAAATGATAAATTCTAAACAGTTCTAAAGGCTTAAAATTACAATTCCCACCATCAATATCTGGGTTTCCCTAGTTTCAATTTGTTCACCCATTTAAAACAATAATTTCTTTAAAAAAACTTTTCAAAAAAGTTTCCTAGACTAAAAATAGTTTGTCACTTGAACAGAATGACTGAGATACAGAACAACTTTATTTATACAGCATAGTTAACATAATGAAACCTCTCAAGGTGCTTCACAGAAGCATTATAAAACAAATACATTGAGACACGAGGAGACATTAGGATAGATGACCAAATGCTTGGTCAAAAAGGTAGGTTTTAAGGAGCGTTTTAAAGGAGGGAAGCAAACTATCAAGATGGAGAGATATAGAGAGGGTATTCCAAAGCTTGGAGCCTAGGCACAAGAGGACAGATTTCGAGATCACAGAAATAGGGAGAGGCAAGACCATGGAGCGATTTGAAAGCAAGGATAAGACGCCTGAAAACAAGTATGAGAATTTTAAACTCACAACATTGTTTGACCAGGAGTCGCTGTAGGTCAGCAAGCATGTGGGTGATAGGGGAACAGGATTTAGGATACAGGCAGCAAGCTTTGGATGACATGAAGTTTAAGGAGGGTGGAATGTGGAAGACCAGCCAGGGTGCATTGGAATGGTTGAGTCTAGAGCTAACAAAGCCTTGAATGAGGGTTTCAGCAGCAGAGGAGCTGATCAAAAGATCATAAATTAAAAGGAGTAGGCCATTCGGCCCATTGAGCCAGCTCCACTATTCAATAATTAGGAGTGATGGTGGCTTAGTGGTAACGGCACTAAACTGGTGATTTAGAAGCCCCAACTAATGCTCTGAGAACAAGGGTTCAAATCCTACCAGCTGCCACGGTGGCATTTAAATTCAATCAATAAAATCTGGAATTGAAAGCTATTCTCAGTAATGGTGACCATGAAAAAGTTCATAGGTTTTTGTAACAATCCCTTTCACTAATGTCCTATAGGGGAGGAAATCTGCCATCCTTACCCAGTCTGGCCTGCATGCGAATCTAGACCCACAGCAATGTGGTTGACTCTCAACTGTCCGCTGAAATGGACTAGCAAGCCACTCAGTTCAAGGGCAATTAGGAATGGGAATCAAATGTTGGCCTCATCAGCAACACCCACATCCCATAAAAGAATTTTTAAAAAAGACCATGGTTTATCTGGTTCTGGCCTTAACTCCACTTACCTGCCAGGCCTCCATAATGCTCGATTCCCTTGTCAACCAATTTATTTAAGCCTAACTCTCATTTCAGACGCATTTCTCACCTTCAGACTGAATGTGAAATGCAGTCATGTTATGGATAACTCTTCCCTAGAGGATCCTTTACTATGCAGGTCATTTATGAACCCTGTCTCAGCACACATTACCAGGTCTAAAAATCACTTGTTTCCTGGATAGTTCGAGAATGTATTGTTCTAAGAAACTATCCAGAATACATTTTTTAAAATATTCATTAATGGGATGTGGGTGTCACTGGCCAGGACAGCATTTATTGCCCATCTCTAATCGCCCTTGAGAAGGTGACAGTGATCTGCCTTCTTGAACCACTACAGGCCACATGGAGCAGGTACACCCGCAATGCTGTCAGGATTTTGACCCAGCAAGTGAAGGAACGATGATATATTTCCAGGTCAAGATGATGTGTGGCTTGGAGAAGTACTTCCAGGTGGTGATGTTCCCTTCTGCCGGCTGCCCTTGTCCTTCTAGATGGTAGTGGTTGTGGGCTGGAAGGTGCTGCCTAAGAAGCCTTGGTGAGTTCCTGCAGCACATCTTTTAGATGGTACACATCACTGCCACTGTGCATTGGTGATGAAGGGAGTGAATGTGGCGCCAATCAAGTGGGTTACTTTGTCCTGGATGGTGTCAAGCTTCCTGAGTATCATTGAAGCCGCACTCATCCAGGCAAGTGCAGAGTATTTCATTACACTCCTGACTCAGGCCTTGTAGATGATGGATAGGCTTTGGGGAGTCAGGTGGTGAGTTACTCACCATAAGATTCCTAGCCTCTGGCCTGCTCTTGTAGCCATCGTATTAATATGGCTATTCTGGTTCAGTTTCTGATCAATGGTAACCCCCCAGGATGTGGGGGATTCAGCAATGGCAATGCTATTGAATGTCAAAGAGCAATGGTTAGATTCTCTCTGGCTGGAGATGGTCAATGGCCAGCAGTTGTATGGCGTGAATGTTACTTGCCACTTGTCAGCCCAAGCCTGGATATTGTCCAGATCTTGCTGCATTTGGACGTGGACTGCTTCAGTATCAGAGGAGTTGCGAATGCTGAACATTGTGCAATCATCAGTGAACATCCTTAGTTCTGACTTTACAATGGAGGGAAGGTCATTGATGAAGCAGCTGAAGATGGTTGAGCCTAGGGCACGACCCTGGAGGAACTCCTGCAGTCATGTCCTACTGCAGAGACTATTGATGTTCAGTTGATTACTGTATTCAAGACTGAGATTGATAAATTTTCAGATACTAAAGTAATCAAGGTATGTGGAATCGAGTTGAGGTTTAAAGTTAGCCATAATCTTACTGTACAGTGGAGCAGGCTTAAGGGACTGCATGGCCTACTCACATTTCTTATATCCTTGGCTCTGTTCATAACAGTAAGCTGTAAAATGTAGCAATGTTTCCTTGACAAGAGATCTATTAGAAACTCGTAACAACATTAACATAATGCTTTGACATAAGGCACATTGCAAAGTACTTCACAGATGGCAATTAGGCAAAAGGAAGTTGAACCAAGGAATGAGGGGTTAGGAGGGGTGAAGAGATAGGTTCTGGTCATTTTGAGAATTGTAGAGGGCCAGCAAAATTTAGCTAGGCAACTCCTGAAAGCGGGACTCAGATGGCTAAAGGCTGCAAGACAGTGAAGGGATGTTAAGGTAAAGACAAGAATTTTCATGAGTTGTGGGACAGTAGTCAATATGGGTCAATGAGGACATGAGTGATGGCTGAGCATGACTTGCTCCAGAATGTCAGTAGTGGAGTTTTGAACAAGTTAGAGTTTACAGAAGATGGGAGGAAGTAAAGCATCATCTGGAGATAGTTTAGACATACATAAGGGTTCATCAGCGAAGAATTAGACGTATTGCATAGATGGAAATAATCAGTCTTGGTGATGGAAAGGATATTGGAAGCTCAATGTCAAGCAGAATTGTAATGGTCTTGATGAGCCAGAGGCAGTTTCTATGGAAGGGGATCAATGGAATATATAGTGGGGACTGAAGATCAATTATATTACAAAGCTAAAAGACTAATGTTAATGTTATACCTTTGTATCTCACTTTGAGCATCCTGTGGAGTAAATGAAACTACAACCTCCAATTCTTCTCCAGGCTGAATTAAAAGATTTTCAGGTTTTGCTAAAAAACAGCATTCTGCAGTCTAAAATAAATGAGGGGAAAATTCAGCATTAAGTATCCGTAATATAAACAAACATTTCCAAGTACAGGCTTTCAGTACTGAAGAATGTAGATAAATTTGTTTTTAACACAGTTGACATTAAGCAGGTATTCTTTTTCACTTGATCGATCATGGGTGCAGAGGTAAATGTTTGTATCACCAATTAGGAGGCAGAACTCTCTCTACAGATGATCATAAAATGTTAATTTTCATTTAAAAAAGAGATGCAATGTTGAACAATTCTATGCAAATTATTCATGACCAATAAATACAACTTATTTGCTTAACAATGAAACTGTAGGACACGAGGAATAGTTGGTTGATGGGAAAACCATCATTCAATCAACCCAGTTTTCACTATACAATAAGTAATTCATGAGACCAAACATATAAACATATATTTCAGATTTTTGTTTCCACTCAAAGTTTGCCTAATGTTTACTAATGAGATTAATATAATTTGGACCAATGATGATCAAATTTCAGAAAAATGATCAGAAAATTTAATGGGGAGCTATATAAACCACATAACATTGATATTAAACCAGGCATTCGTTTACTTGGTTGATATTGAGGATATGGAGGTTTATGTTTGTAGATCTAATTAGCAGCCTGAACTCAAAATGAGAGCACTGTCACATGCATGACGAACCAAGCTGTCTCCTCCTATGCTATGAAATTACATGATTCTAACAAAGATGGGAGTTGCTTCCAAAGCAGCCGGTTAGGGACTGAGCCAATTGCTGACATTAGTTTAACAGCCCTAGAAAGTGCAAAAATTATAGTTCCAAGAAAATGAAACATAATTTTATGTGTAAACAAAAAACAAGAAATGAGCTTGAAGAGAAATCCTAACATTTATTTTTAAAAAAAAACAGGTGGCAAACAAGCAAAAAGGATATTTTGCAATGGAAATGCTGCATGCATTCATATCCCAAAACATCAACTCCACAGTATACTGTTATATGACACTGCCTCTTATTGGAAGATGTAAAGATGATGTCAAATTTTCCTTTTAACAAACAAGTGTCAACCTTTCATTTCAAGCAAGGTTGGCTACAATTCCCTGTGTCATTGCTATGTCATACTTCCTTGCCCCACTGATTGCAACAGACTAGCCACTAAACCAAATAAAACGCCAGGAAAGTGAGTTACTACCTGAGAAAATGGCATAAAGCATTCATTTGAGTAGCTGAATTATGTGGGAATGCTGGGAAGAGCCATCTTAACTCAGTGCGGCATTATACATGCTACTCATCTGAATGGGTGCAGTGGCAAAAACACTCAAACTCAACAGTATATAGGACAGAGCAGTTTGCTCGATTGGCACTTCTACCACTAGACTCAGCATCTAACCCCACCCTCCAACACCACTGGTGCACTCTGGCTGCAGTAGAATACACAGTAGCATCTCTCCACTGGGTAATCTTTACCACCAAGAAAGGCAAGCGCAGTAATGTTGCAGGAACACCATCATCTCCAATTTCTTTTTCAATACACACACCACCTTGATCTGTACACCTATTGTTCCATCATTCTAGCTGGGTCAACAACCTGTAATTCACAACCTGAGGCCATCGTGGGAAATTCAGCACCAGAAGGACTACAATGGTGCAAGGCAGCCCACACCAATGCAACTAGGGTCGAGCAATAAATGCAACGATGACCAGTATTGCCCACATTAGAGAACAAATTGAACTACGCAAGCTTAATACCACACATGCAGCGTTCATTTTTTTTAAGAGGTGAGGTTAGCATTGTATTTGTAAATGAAAGGCTTTTTTAAACCCCTCCCCCCTTATTTGGTGCTGAAATGATTATTGGAGGTTTTCACACGAACGCTGCATAAGTTTACATAAAACAAAACTAAGAAGGAAGTAGTGTGCATTAAATCCTTAAAAAGACTAGTGAAGTTGTTTAAGGTAACTGCTAACTCACCTGAATCTTGAGCTGTGCAGTGATATTTCCTGCATTTTTTAGAGGGAGGATTTGTTTAGCTGTCATACCAAGCTTAGCACACATTACGAGAGTCTAAATGTAAAAACAATGAAAACCTCAGCACATGCAACAGACATATCCCTCAACACATACTGCATTAACATCAGAATACACTTATCTTCAGTTTCAACACTTGTACAAAATGTCAACATGGATAAGTTTGTCTTTGCTAGATTGTCACTCACAAAAAAATCATATTCTTCAAAACCTTTTCATCATGTGACTTTTTAATGCAGCAGATGCTTATAACTTCCATTTGTTACGATGCATCCTCTGCCAACTGCAACTACAATTTGGCTACCTTAAGCTAGTAAGAGTCCTTTATAATATAGCCCAGTTGATCCATTTGCGAATACAGAAAATGACTTCAGTCCATAAATCCGGCAGACAAAAATGTATTAAATCTCACAGTATGCCAGTACTTGGATTTTCACTTTTGCACCCCCACTCCCATGCTAACAATTGTACTTGTGTACAGAGAGATGGCAGCAGTGGAAAATGGAGCATGAATTACCCTTTTGTTTACATGGTTTCATGCTAAGCCAGACATTACTTCTACCCAGAAGGCTGTCAGAAAATCCAAGAAGCAAAACATTTATATCTTCAAGTGCTTGTGTCAGCATACCTGCAGGTCTTTAGGAGCATGTATTCTAGCAATTCCAACTCTGGCACAGAGTGGTACACTGTTAATAACGTTGCTGGGGCCAGGACTGTCAACCTCTATATCAACTCTTGCAAAGTAATCCTCAGCAGTACCTAAGGGATCTGCAATAAATATCATAGTACTGAAAGTTTATAATACAGTTTAAAGCTCAAGGTTTCTGTAATGAATCATTATTTCACAGAAGACAGAGAAAATCATTTGGTTTATCTAATTGGTGCCAGCTATCGGAAACTCATTTAATCCCATTTCCCCACTACCATTTTAATATTTAGTTGCTTACCATCTAAGAGTGAACTTGGCTTTGTATCCACCAATAGGTTAGAATATCCCAAGATCTAACTGGAATCCTTCCATCTACGAAGGATGATGGACATGAAGAAAACAAATCCATTTCAGACGAGGTCTTCATATGGCACACCTTTGCTGATGGCCAATCCTTGGCAAGCAGGTTCTGCCATAAGTGCCGCACATGAAGCTACTGAATGTTGTTTTCAGCATTGAGGTCTGTTGTTAAGCCACTGGTCATCGTGCTGGTGCATGCAAGCCCACAGGAGGTGTCACCATTTTCCTCCCTTTTCAGTTAGTGACTCCAAGGTGCGATAATCAATGTCTAGGGCTTTCACGTCATGCTTGCAAGCATCCTGGACTTGGAGCTTTGGGCGTCCAGCAACTTCCACCTTCACTTCTGCTGCGCATTATGGGTCAGGCGTGACCTCCCCTTAACAAAACCATGCTGACTGCCCTTGATTAACCCCTGCCTCTCCAAGTGTAGATTAATTCTGTCCCTCAGAATTGCTTCCAATAGTTTCCCTACCATTGAGGTTAGACTGACTGGCCTGTAGATCCCTGGTTTATCCCTTCCTCCCTTCTTGAAAAACGGTACCACATTGCCTATCCTCCAGTCCTCTGGCACCTCTCCTGTGGCCAGAGAGGTATTGAAAATTATTGCCAGCGCCCCTATCTCCTCCCTTGCCTCACTTAACAGCCTGAGATACATTTCATCTGGGCCTGGAGATTTATCTACTTTTAAGCCTGCCAGTCCACTTAGAACCTCCTTCCTTTCTATGCTAATTTATTTAATTATATCAGTCCTGCTTGATTTCCACACCCATGTCGTCCCTCTCACTTGTGAACACCGACACAAGGTATTCATTTAGAACCCTACCTACGTCTTCCGGCTCCACACACAAGTTACCACTACGGTCCTTAATGGGCCCTACTCTTTCCCTAGTTACCCTCTTACTCTTAAAGTACTTGTAAAATAACTTAAGACAGCTTCATTGGCTCGGGCACATTTGCAGGGCAGAAGCTGGCCACATACCCCACGACTTTCTGCACTGAGAGGTAGCTGGAAGCAGATGTCATTACAGCACAAATAAGGCAAAAATAATTCCTTCCTTTATTCTTTCCACACCACCTAAACACCTAGTTATGAACTCACTAACCAGCAGAATAATAGCTACCCTCATTTTCCTTAATAAAATCATTCATTATTTTGAGCATCATTATTAAATCTCCTTTTAACATTCCCTGCTGCAGTGAAAGGGACTCAGTTTCTCTTCATATCTAAAACCTTACAACTTCATACCATTTTAGTAAATTTCTTCTGTACACTCCATGGCTTTGACATTTTGTCCCCAAAGTAGGGCTTGGTATTCCAGCTATGGCCTTATCAAAGATTTGTCCAAGTTTACAATTACCTTTCAGTTTTCAAGATTTTCTGACCCTATTGATAAAACCCAGGATAACTTTTGAAAACGAGTCATTTGGACTCGAAACATTAACTCTGTTTCTCTCTCCACAGATGCTGCCAGACCTGCTGTGTTTTTCCTTCATTTTCTGTTTCTATTCCAGGATCACTAATGCTCTTTTTAAAAAAAGGCATGGTTTCTAGTTTACAAACTAATGTCACAAAGCTGTGACACAATGTTGCTAATCATATTTGTCCAACTATATATAGTTTTTTTCACAAATTGAAACAAAATAAAGAACCCATTAACATACTTAAATAAGAACATAAGAAATAGGAGCAGCAGCAGGCCATATGGGTCTTCGACTGCTCTGGCATTCAATAAGATCATGGCTGCAAATCCACTTTTCAGCCTGTTCCGCATAACTCTTGATGACCTTATATTTCAAAAATCTGTTTATCTCAGTCTTGAAAATATTCAAAGACTCAGATACCACAAAGGTTCACAACTTTCAGAAAAAATGCCTCCTCATCACTGTCTTAAACGTCCTTATTCAAAAAATTGTGCCCCAGTTCTAGATTCCCAAGGGGAAACATCCTCTCAGTGAGGCAAATGTGACTGCCCTCGACATCAAGGCAACATTTGACCGAGTGTGGCATCAAGGAGCCCTAGCAAAATTGGAGTCAATGGGAATCAGGGGGAAAACTCTCCCATTGGTTGGAGTCATACCTAGCACAAAGAAAGATGGTTGTGGTTGTTGGAGGTCAGTCACCTCAGCACCAGGACATCATTGCAGGGGTTCCTCAGGGCAGTGCCCTTGGCCCAACCATCTTCAGCTGATTCATCAATGACCTTCCTTCCATCATAAAGTCAGAAGCTCGCTGGTGATTGCACAATGTCCAGCATCATTCACAACTCCTTAGAATACTGAAGCAGTCCACGTCCAAATGCAGCAAGATCTGGACAATGTCCAGGCTTGGGCCGACAAGTGGCAAGTAACATTCGCGCCACACAAGTGCCAGGCAATGACCACCTCCAACAAGAGAGAATCTAACCATCGCCCCATGACGTTCAATTGCATTACCATCACTGAATCCCCCACGATATCCTAGGGGTTACCACTGACCAGAAACTGAACTGGACTAGCCATATAAACACTGTGGCTATAAGAGCAGGTCAGAGGCTAGAAATTGTGCGACGAGTAACTTATCCCCAAAGCCTGTTCACCATCTACGTGGCACAAGTCGGGAGTGTGATGGAATACTCTCCACTTGCCTGGATGAGTGCAGCTCCCACAATACTCAAGAAGCTTGACACCGCCCAGGACAAGGCAGCCCGATTGATTGGCATCGCATCCACAAACATTCACTCCCTCCACCACTGACGCACAGTAGCAGTGTGTACCATCTACAAGATGCACTGCAGGAATTCAACAAGGCTCCCTAGACAGCACCTTCCAAACCCACGACCACTACCATCTAGAAGGACAAGGGCAGCAGATAGATGGGAACACCACAATCTGGAAGTTCCCCTGCAAGTCACTCATCATCTTGACTTAGAAATATATCGCTGTTCCTTCACTGTCACCGTGTCAAAATCCTGGAACTCCCTTCCCAACAGTGCTGTGGGTGTACCTACACCACATGGACTGCAGCGGTTCAAGGTGGCGGTCTCAAGGGCAACTAGGGATGGGCACTAAATGGTTGCCCAGCCAGCGAAGTACACATCCCATGAGTGAATAAAAAAAAACTACCCTCTCAAGCCCCCTCAGAATGCTAAACATTTCAATAAGATCACCTCGCATTCTTCTAAACTCCCATGAGTATAGGTCCAACCTGCTCAACCTTCCTACATAAGACAACTCTTTCATTCCATGAACCAACCTACTGAGCCTTCTCTCACTGCCTCCAATGCAAGTATATCCCTCCTTAAGTTGGGAGACCGAACTGTACGTAATACTTTCGGTGTGTTCTCACCAATGCCCTACAGTTCTAGCAAGACTTCTCCATGTTATAATCCAAACCCCAGGCAATAAAGGCCAGCATTCCATTTGCCTTCTAAGTACTTGCTGTATCCTCATGCTAACTTTTTATGCTTCATGTAAAGGACACCCAGGTCCCTTTGAACCATAGTATTTTGTGGTCGTTCTCCATTTAAATAATATTCTGCTTTTCTATTCTTCCTACCAAAGCTGATAACCCCACATTTTCCATTTATACTCCATCTGCTAAATCTTGCCCACTCACTTAACCTATCCTTTTGCACACGAGTTGCTCTCCTATCCATCTTTATATTAGTAGTAAATTTGCACGGGTCCCTTCATCCATGTCATCAATACAGATTGTGATTAGTTGGTGGAGAAAGCCTTTCAAAACATTTCAAACTGCAAAATGAAATAAATACCTGAACTACTGATATATTTCTGTGGTGCATGAAAATGAACCCACAAAACAAAACTTTCAGGATCCTGTAAAAAAAAAAGAAACACATTTAAAAATCTTAAAATGCTGTAGAAGATCCATCAAAAAAAAACAAAGTGAAGAGCATACATTTTTCAGGTTTGCCAAAGTTTGAAAAAACATTCTAAACTTTTCAAAAGAAAAATTGGTATTCCCAGTGAAGAGAATAGACACAGATGTTTCGGTTGACCAAAGACTGCAGTTTTAGTGGTTTCTAATCAGCATCTGCTTTATAACCACAGTTTTTAAAAAGATATACTGAGGAGCAGTTTTATCATTCTTGTGCCTCTTGTCAGCTGTGGGTATCATGCAATGGATAGACAGAACATTCCATTTGATATCTATAAGAGATTAAAACATATTCTAACTGAAGTATAGAAGCGGTAACTGTTCTTGTGATCATTGGTGCAGGTATTCTGTAACATACAATTAGATCCAGCAGAATTGGTAAAGTAACCACAGCTATCACCACACTATTTAAATAACATGAAATTAAATTGAATGTATTTTAGCAATGCACAAATCATTAATGAAGGGCTTCAAAAAATTTTTTTTGTACTTCCCCCAAACTATAATCCTAGCAGTTTTGAGTGAAATGTCACTAATGCCATTCAATGGTTGTGAAAACGGGCTCTCCAATTTTCTCTCCTTGTTACTAAACTATAATAATTTTCATAATATTATTGTGGGTTATTCTAAAGTAGGATTATAGAGGTGACTATGGATGATTCTGTCTGTGTGTGATTTAACTGAGTTGGAGTCAGCTAGATTGCAAGCTTGAAATTATCAAAAGGAGTTAGGTGTAGACATGCTAATGAGTAAACATGGATGAGGTCTTAACAAAGGTGTAAAAGAAATTTGTATTTTTAGATCAGTGAAGGAGTTGTTTGGGTTTCAAAGGGATGGTAGGATGTTTACAACTAACAAGATAAACAAGGCCAAGCTTTTATTTTTCCCAAAAGGAAAGCATTCAAGTTGGCAACATGAAAGATTTTTATTATGGGAAGAGCAAATTTGCAAAGACAGTTGGAACAATGGAATTTACAGATTAAAGAGAGAGAAACATACATAAAGAGGAATGACAGGAGCCATGTAAGATCTAACCGGTGTGTATGGAACAGTCTTAGGGAAGCCTCCAGCCATACTTGAAAAGTCTGCTGTGTCCAGTAACTAAAATTAGAGAAAAGCCTTTGGAATTCCACTGTCAAGTGCATGCTGTGGTAACTTGTTGGCTTGCTTTTAAATTTAAAAATCTATTTTGGACTGTTGCCTTAAAGGGAGAATGTAGTTGGGAGTTAGGTTAATTAAGAATTTTAGGATTAGTTATAGCATTAAGTAACTGTAATCTTGTGTATGTGCTTGAAATATTTTGTTAATAAAAGTTTTGATTTAATTTTTAAAATCTCTAAAGGCCTTAGTGGACTTATTACTTCTGAATTCAGTGCATAATAAATACTCAATAAATACAAATTGCAAAACAGTTGTGATGGCGTGGCCAAGTTTCCATCGTGGATTTGGTCCACCTGGCACACATTGCCTGCCACATCATAACATCCTTGACTTGGAAGTGACTAGCCTAAACTTCGCATTTACCCACAGTATCACAGCCTTGCTTGGTGGTTCATAATTTATAGGTTTTCTCATACCAATAGATACAACAGTACTCAGTGAGGTGGTCAACTCGGAGCATCCTAAAACGGCTCTAAAAACATGTCTTCAACCAAAGAGCTGATCAACAGCTAGATGATACTGGGAAACCATGATGAGAATGCAGAGTACACAACAGTTATCATAAGTTCAAATTCCTTGAGTTCTACATTAGCACTCAGGCCAATCCAAACTCATGGCCAATGTCGTTTTTGGAGGTCACTCTGTAATGCTTGTGAATACTCTTAAGCAATGACCAAAGAAATTCACGCAAAAGGAGATCCGATCTTCAGTGCCACACAATAAGTTTTTTTCTAGTTTAAGATAGATCGTGTAGAATAAAACACTCTGCTAAGCTTGCCTACAGGACACTGAAAAGCAAAATTTTAACAACAGCATTAAATCTTCCCAAAATTGATTTTTCCAAGCCACTGAACAAGTTAGAAAGTTTGAAATCCACTTGATTTCTCACACTGACATATTATTCAGCCTTCCAAAATGTACAAATCATCCTATGACAGAAATAAATATCCAAGCAGAAAAAACACTTTTACTCTTTTGAAAGGAGATCGAAACTGAATATTGAAGAACACATTGAGCTGAGGCTCAGAATTTCTCATTACCTCTCCATCATAGCTGGCTCGCATCACATGATTCATGACTGATGGGGCCACCAATGGCGAGATTCTCTCAGCCTGCGGTGCATTTTCGGTTAACGTGTCAGATTTGGAGAATGTAAAACATCTCCATGCAGCAGCGTTCTATATAACACAAAAATGTATTTAGAATTATTGGAAACCGACACAAGATGGCTAAAGCAAATTAAGTTCCCGTTGAGGAAAGGTTGTCTGTATATCTAGAGAGCAGTGGATGGTGTACTGGGTTAGCATACTGCTCACGGCAGAAGACTCAATGTTTTTCAAGATTTTAAGTAACAAGTTATCTTGAAATGCGTTTCAGGTCATAGTTTAATAAGTATGGTACACTGAAGAAATTGATTGGTCCATGTCAAAATACCTTTGCTGATACAGTACTTTCTTTGTTGATACTTGTTATGCAACAGAACAACCCCTCAATAACATTGCAATGCGATGTCAGGTGCCATAGCTATTGAAGTTATAAATGAGGGGAATCCACAGGCTCAGCTCCAGATTCACATCAAGCTACATCCATTTTCTCAGGATGCAGTGTTCAAAGCCAATCATCATCTCATTTCATTTTTTAATTTCTTTCTTTAAATTTAATTTTCACTAGTTGAAGCTGAATTGTACTCTGAGCAAAGAGCTGACAGAGCCAGAATCAGTCAGCTCCAGATCTCAGTACAGACTTGGTCCAAACATAAACAAAAGAGCTGAATTCCAGAGATAAGGCAAAAGTGACTGCCCTTGACATCAACGTAGTATTTGACCAAGTGTCGCAACAAACAGCTATGGTAAAATCAATCCCAATGGAAAATTGGTGGGTGGGGTGTGTGTGTGTGTGTGTGTGTGTGTGTGTGTGTGTGTGTGTGTGTGTGTGTGTGTGTGTGTGTGTGTGTGTAAGTCTCCACTAGCTGGCTATTGGAGGCTCCAATCATTGCAGCCTGAGGACATGGGTGCAAGGGTTAGCTTATTATGACCCTCCCTCCAACATAAGGTTAGAAGTGGGGATGTTTGACAACTCCTCAGGTGCCAACAAGAGTCTGAAGGAATACTCGCCACTTGTCTGATAAGCACAGCTCTAACAATACTCAAGAAGCTTGACATCATCCAGGACAAAATAGTGTGCTTGATTGGCATCTCATCCACTTTGAACATTCAATCCTTCCACCATTAGTACAACGTGACAGCAGTGTGTACAATCTACAAGATGCACTGTAAAACTCGCCATGGTTTCTTCAACATTACCTCCAAACCCTGCAACCTTTACCGTCTTGAAGGACAAGGGCATCAGGCACTTGGGAACACCATTATCTCCAAGATAAAGGCTCTGAAGAGTCATATGGACTCGAAACTTTAACTCTGTCTTTCTCTCCACAGGTGCTGTCAGGCCTGCTGAGTTTTTCCAGCATTTTTTGTTTTTGTTACCATTACCTCCAAGTTTCTCTTCAAGTCACACACCATCCTGACTTGGAAATACATCACTGTTCCTTTCTCATCACTGGATCAAAATACTGAGCCTCCTTGTCAGCACTGTGGGTGAACATACACCATAGACTGCAGTGACTCACTGCCACCTTATGAACAATTAGAAATGGGCAATAAATACTGGCCTTGCCAGCTGCACCCACATTCTGTGAATGAATAAAAACAATTTAAACAAAAGCGTGTGTGTATTTATGGTATTGTCAAGTCAACTGTCTGGCATCAGGACAAGGAGGCTAAGTCTTAATACAAAGGGCAAAGATTGCATTATAACTGACCAAGAATACATTAATTTGTTCAATTAGTCACTTTTTAGAGAAATAAAAATCTTACTGCACTGATGACAAGCCTAATGGGAACAGTGGCGCGAGTCCTATTAATCAATTTGAGAGAGAGCACTTTATCACCACCAGGCACCATGTCACCAAAATCCAAGCTTTTGCTTTTCCCGGCCAAAACCTGGAAACAGATAGAAAGAAGAGTTTAAGAAACAGATGCAGGACTACACCACACAGCATGCCCAGCAGGCTCATGGTTGATCGTCGGCTTAAATTCCAATTTCCCCCCTGCTCTCCATACCCTGGATTCTCTGAGACACAAACCTCTGAGGTACAGAAATTCCAAAGATTCACAACCCTTGGCATGAAGAAATTTCTCTTCATCTCAGTCCTAAATGAACGCTTCCTTATCCTGAGACTGTGTCCCCAGTTCTTGATTCCCCAACCAGAGGAAACCACCACTCAGTGTACACCCTGTAAAGCCCCATCAGAATCTTGAATATCTCAATGAGATCATCTCATTCCCCTGAACTCCAAGGAGTATAGGCCCAATTTACTCAGCCTATCATAGGGGAATCCTCTCAACCCAGGGGCTAATCTAGTGAACCTTCACTGTATTGTCTCCATGCAAGTATATCCTTCCTTAAGTATGGAGATCAAATGGCTCACAGAATTCTAGATGTGGTCTCACCAAAGCCCTGTACAATTGTAGCAAGCCTTATTTATTCTTATACTCCAATCTCCTTGCAATTCAGACCATAATACCATTTGCCTTCTTAATTGTTGCTGTACCTGCATGTTAACTTTGTGTTTCTATGAGAACACCCTAGTCTCTACCATTTAAAATTTTCACGCATTTCGAAAAAAATTCTGCTTTTCTATTCTTATGACTAAAATGAATAACCTCACACTTCTCCACATTACAAGCCGTCTGGCACCTTGTTACCCACTTACTTGACCAGTCAATATCTCTTTGCACCCTCTGCATTGCCTGCATTTCTACCTAGCTTTGTATTGTCAACAAACTGAGGTACATTATTCTTGGGTCTCTTCGACTAAGTCTAGGGCTGTGGCCCTTTCATTATTCCTTGTGGCACTCCACTAGTTACGGCCTGAAAATGTCCCATTTGTACCTGCTCTGTTTTCTGTTTGTTGAGCAATCCTCTGTTCATGCTAATTATATTACCCCAACTCTGAGTCTTATCTTGCCTATTAACATTGTTTGGCACATTATCAAATGACTTTTGGAAATCCAAGTATGCTATGCTCTAAGTGCATTGTTAAGACTTCCTTAATAATGGATTCCAGCATTGTCCTGACAACTGATGCCAGGTTAACTGGCCTGTAGTTGGCAGATTTCTTTCTCCCTCCTTTCTTGAATAGCAGCGTTGCATTGCTAGCTTTCAATTTGCTAGGACTGTTCTAAAATGTAGGGAATTTTGGAAAATCATAACCAACACATCCACTACTTCTGCAGCTCTTCTTGGACTCTCGGATGTTATCCATCAAGTCCTGAGGATTTGTTGGATTTTAGTCCCTTAAGTTTTTCCAGTATGTTTTCCTCTGCTGATATTTATTACTTTAAGTTCCTTATTATCCTCTAGGTCTGGTATGTAATTTGTGTCTTCTAGTGTGAAAACAGAATATTTATTTGAATTCTCTTCTCCCATTTAAAAGAAATCACATGTTTGAAACGTAACAAGATGGCTGTCATCTCCTAGGGACCCATTTAAAATTTAAATCAGTGAGGTTTTCACTTGCGGGCTTCACTACTTGACACTTTTACAACACACTGCTGTCCATCTGGTACACAATGCTTTGAGCAGAAGAAATTGAAATATATGTTCGCATTGACTAAATAGATACACATTTTATATATAATAAAGAATACCAAAAGAAAACAGATTTATAGAATAACAGACAGAGCAGTGGAAATCACTCCACAAAGATACTATGACAACAAACCCAAGCATATTATTATTGTAACTGAAGTTACACTTGATTGCTGTCAGTGAATCAGTGGTTCTCAATTACAAGGCATTAAAAATTTTTTTGTTGCTATAAGAATGGTGAATCCTTGTCATGAGCAATGTCAAGGAAGATCCATAGTACTAGTAAAGAAGTTATGAAACAATTAAACAGTCATGCATCGCTGGTATCTTCTTTCCCCTCAAGTCAGACTTTCTGAAAGGCTCTTCAGACAGTCAAAAATAACTCAATGTGCAAAATAAAGGTGGTCAGCTTTTTAATCATAGGATTAAGTGTAGCAAGTAGTGGTTGAAACATAAAATTGTATGAATTTAACAACACATGATCAATAAAGATCTAGAGGCGCATATATACTATACATAAATTACATATTAAACAGTTCTCTACCTCAATCAATGGGTCTTCTGCCACAGCTGTAATAATCACCCTTACAGCAAGTGCTTCTGCTCTAGCAATTGTATTGGCATCTGCTGAGACTGGACATGAGGAGACACACATTACACATTGAAAAATCCCAGAGTGACGTGGAAGGAACATCAATTTTAAATCTTCAGTAACATGAGGGCCAATGATGGTTTTGTTCTTGAATATCCAACACTGGTGAGCAAAAGTATCCATCTGGAAGGTAAAAATGAGTGAAAATGTACTATGAATTGAATAAGTCATTGTAGTTTGGCTGGATCGTCACTTATTATAACCTTGAAATTACAGCTTCATTGAATTTTGTGGCACAGAAGATGTCCATTTAACCAAGAAACTTGCTCTGACTCTCTGGAAAAGGGATCGACTTCCATAATCTTTTAACTCTTTTGAATGTCAAACTTGTATTGAGTGCCTTGAAAAATAATCATGAATTCTGTTTCCATCATCATTTCTGATTAGGATATTCCACATTCTAACATCTGCGTAAATAAAAAATCTCCTAACCCCTCCCTTTACCAATCTTCACTCTGACATTTCTATCCATTTTCTTTTTAACCTGCTCCGCATTAATGGAGTCCCAGTTTACTTAGCTTTTCTTCACAAGTAAAACCTCTCATTTCTTGCATCATGTTAGCAAATTTCTTAACCTTCTCAAAGGTCTCTTTAAACTAGGGTGCATGAAACTGGATATAATATTCTAACTGCAGCCTAACCCATGAGTTATATTTATTTAGCATTATTCCTTTGCTTTTGCACTCTGTACTTCTATTTATAAAAATTAAAACACCATGAGCCTTTTTACAGCCTGATTATGCTTATATGTTTGAAAGTGGGACGATAATTAACCTAAATGTCTCTCCTCTTATAGCTTAAACATTTGGGGAAATTTCCTGTCATTTCTTTTCTCCTATAATGTATCATCACACATTGTTCCAAATTCATCTGTCGTAACAAGTCAATCAGCCCATGTATGTCTTCTTGAAGTCACCTGCAGTGCCAACACATAAGCATAACCTTATTTTCACTTTGCTTGCAAATTTTGTACCTTGTTTAAGGCAGCCAAGTGGATCTGAACATTCCAGTACAAAATGGATTGAAAACTCCCAAATCAGGCTCTACCTACAGCCACTTTACAATTGCTAACATTTACCTACAGTACCTATAAGTGGCATCACAATTAGCATTATTAAATGACTGTCACAGCAATGTTAGGTGTGCAGCCCATCAACTGTTTTGGCTGACAGTTAGCATGCAGTACCACTAAAAAGACACTGGGTGGCAATGTATAAACGAGCAAGCAGCGCTCACTGTATTTTAATTTGTGAATGAAAGGCGTTTCTTGAATGGAAAATCGGATCAACAAAAGTCTAAAAGTAACTTTTCTTGAAAAAATACCTGAAGGCAGAACTTACTTTTGCCTGAAATTAAAATCAGTATTAGATATCTATAAAATCAGTTTTTCAGAATTAACTTAAGCACTTCAAGACATGTGAGTACTGTGGCGCACTCCTTTTCCAGGCTCAGGTCCTAGTGACCACGCCTCATAAAAAGAGGTATGCATCATTACAAAGTTTATAACGTCTTCCATATACTGTAGCTCTTTTAGAGCTGACAGATTTAGGCCAACTAATCTGGTCAAGCAGAGTCAGAATGGCTCTACAAAGGGGAAATCATGCCTGACAAATTTATTAGCTTCGAGGTGGTAACAAGCAGGATAGATAAAGGGGAACAAGTAGATGTAATATATTTGGATTTCCAAAAGGCATTCGATAAGGTACTGCACATAAGGCTACTTAATAAGATACAGCTACTTAACAGCCCACGGTGTTGGCGGCAGTTTATTAGCATGGATAGAGGGTTGGCTAACTAATAGAAAACAGAGAATTGGGATAAGGGGGGCATTTTCAGGATCGCAACCTGTAACTATTGGAGTGCCACAGGGATCGGTGCTGGGGCCACAATTATTTACAATATGTATTAATGACTTGGATGAAGAAAAGAATGTACTATCGCCAAGTTTGCGGATGACACAAAAATAGGTGGGAAGGCAAGTGGGGAGGGTGATACAAAGAATCTATAGAGGGATTATAGGCAGGTTAAGTGATTGGGCAAAATCTTGACAGATAGAATATAATGTGGGAAAATGTGAGATTATGAACTTTGGCAGGAAGAATAGAGGAGCTGAATATTATTTAAATGGAGAAAGACTGCAGAAAGCTGCAGCACAGGTGGATGTGGGAGTCCTTGTGCATGAATCCCAAAAAGCTAGCATACAAGTTCAATAGGAAGGCAAATGGAATGTTGGCCTTTATTTCAAAGGGAATGGAGTATAAAAATAGGGAAGTCTTGCTAAAGCTATACAAGGCTGTACAAACTATACTAGTTAGACCACACCTAGAATATTGTGAACAATTTTGGCCCCCTTATCTAAGGAAAGTTGTACTGGCATTGGAGGTAATCCAGAGAAGTTTCACGAAATTGATCCCGGGTATGGAGGGATTTTCTTATGAGGAGAGGTTGAGTATAAAAGAATGAGAGGCAGCCTTATTGAAACATAAGATTCTTAGGGGGCTTGACAGGGTTGATGCTGAGAGGTTGTTTCCCCTTGTGGGAGAGTCGAGGACCAGAGGGCATAATCTCAGAGTGAGGGATCACCTATTTAAAACAGAGATGAGGAGGAGTTTCTTCTCTCAGAGGCTGGTTAATCTGTGGAATTCTTTACCACAGAGGGCTGTAGAAGCTGGGTTGTTAAATATATTCAAGGCTGAGATAGACAGATTTTTAATCAGTAAGGTCATGGGGAAAAGGCAGGAAAATGGAGTTGAGGATCATCAGATCAGCCATGATCTCACTGAATGGTGGAGCAGACTCGATGGGCCGAATAGCCTGCTTCAGCTCCTACATCTTATGGTCTTTTCTCCACCCTGGTCCTCTTGGATTCTTTTGGATGATCCCAACTAGCCTTTTTCAAAGTTCGATGATCAACACACAAAAAAAAAATGTCTGATATGCAGTATTCCACATATTCCATGAATCCTTATCTCATAGACATTTGTAGCAGAGGTACAATGAACCCACCAGGACAACCCGAAGCCTTTGTTGCTCCAATGAGCCTTCAGGAATGGAACTAAATATCCAGTAACCTCATCCTCGCTACTCCAACCAAGTAGTGCAAAGACAAACTGACCAACTACTGAGTGGCATTATTGGGACAATTCATAACCCCCCTCCTTCACCGCTAGATTTCTGCCTAATGCCCAGTTGAAATATTACTATATCTTCTATTTCCAATTGGTCCCGATTTTCTGTGTGAGAGATATTAGAAGAATGAGCACAACCATAATGGTTCTAATTTTGTCTAGAAGAATGCAGTCAGCCATTGCAGAGAAAAAAAAATTGTTTTTATTTCCAATTAAACAAAATTTTGTTTGATCTTTAAGTTACCAACTTTGATATAAATAATCATTTGGGTCTAACGACTGTGATTCCTGTACATCATCCAAAGTAGCTCTATTCCTTCACATAGATCCTAATCCAGAGATCTGCCAGGACTGGCTAAGAATGCCAAGGAAAGGCACCTAGAATGTGGAGTAGTGGAAAAACGACTACACTTTGAGAGAATGGTCCCTCTATAAAGCAAAGATGCTCTGGATGGAGTAATGGTGTTGTAGATGGCAGAAAATTTATGCAGATAGCTCAGAGGCTGGCAAGGTGAAAAGTGGGAGCAGGGTAGAGGGAGGGGGAAATGGGGCAGAGGCATGATCATGGTCCTGTCCACCATTAAAGGAGAATCCCAGTCGGTGAAAATCTATATTTCAAACTCTGGTTCAGAAGTTGTAAATGCTAAAGAGACAAAAACTGGAAGAAATGACAAGAAATCAGGTGGGGCAAGGGGAAGAAAGCATAGTTTTCAGGCGAGAAAAAAATTGAGTTGTTTGAAGAATTTTTTTTTTTTTGAAAAGCAGCAGACTGGTAGGGCACTATTCAGCTGAGCAATTTGTTTACACCGTGTGGCAAGAGTTTAATTCAGATGTAGCAAACACAGACTATTAAAAGTTAGGTTCTCAGTCCAAATTGTCTAACGCTAACACAAACATCATAGCTTTCAGTTACTAGAGTTTGCCAGTATGGCTAATCTTAACATAGCTACCTAACAGCATTGTGCATGTACCTCCACAGTGAGGGTGACAGTGGTTCAAGAAGGCAGTTCATCACCACCCTACCAAGGGCCACTAGGGATGGGCAATAAAGGATCACATACCATGAATGAATCAAATCAAAACCAGTATCCAGAAGCAGATTTAAAGCCAACATTTAAGACCGGGAATGATTGAAAGTTGGCCAAAAATAGAAAAAGGATATCCCCTCAGATACTGTAAGATGCAAATTTGAACAATTCTTGGGCTTTATTTATCGTTATCCTGCTGGAAGCCTATTTGATGAGAAAATATGTTAAAATTATACAAACCTTCTCTCCATTTAGTGTAACATTAACAACTCCAATAGAGACTTGCATCCACCGTTCAGTTGGATTGAACATGCTGAGTGATGTTTGCGATGCTATTCCAACACAACATGAGTTTGGAAACTTCAATTCCTCCGGGACCAGCACATGGCCTAACACAGTAGAATTTTTTTGGGAAAAAGAACGCTGAGTTAAGAAGAAAAAAAATTGCACCAAAGTCTATCAGTTTGCAAAATTATTAAACCACACCATTCTTTTAGGGCTTAAAATATGATATAACAGTGATTCAGTCATCAAATTGCTTCCACACCTCTGCCAATATCTCTATTTTCACCTGAAGATTAAAGATGAAAACTAACAGTATATTTGGAGCTCTGATTGAACAATGCATCCTTGGGACATTTACCATTATTTATTTCCCCTCCTCCTCACTCTAACTCACTACAAAAATAATGCTTCTAATCAATCCAGTCAAATTATTGGCTGCATTGCTGCGCCAGTAGATCATACATTCAGCTCTGGTTTCTCATAAGTTATTTCGGTAAAGATTCACTGCTGAATTCCCTTACTGCTGAAGACTATAATGTTACCAATCTTCCACAACCGGAACTAAGTACAAAGCTTTCTTGGATTACTACTTGACAGTTGTTCCAATGCCCCTTGGTTATATTTACAGGTGGGTTTGACTAACTCTGGGGGAACATGCACTGAAGAATGGTTGATACCATCTGGCACTGAAGTTGCTTGAGCAATAATTTCCCTGGTGATGCCACACCTGAAATCTGAGCCCTTGAGAGAATTCTTCAATCACAATTCTTTGAATGAAGAAATATCTCTTCATCTCAGTCCTAAGTAATTGAACCTTAATCATGAGGCCGTGCCCCTGTTCTTGAGTCACCAGCCAGGAGGAAACAACCTCAGTCCTGTCAAGCCCCTTCAGAATTTTAATAATTCAACGAGATTACCTCTCATCCTTCTAAACTCGAGAATATAAATCCAATTTACTTGGCCTCGCATAGGGCCACCCTCTCATCTCAGGGACCAATCTTGTGAATCTTCGCTGTACTACCTTAAAGGCAAGTACATCCTTCCTCATCCAAAACAGAGCACAGAATTCTAGGTGTGGTCTCAGTATAGAATTACAATGGTTACAACAACGAATGAGGCCATTTGGACTGGCGAGTCCATGCCAGCTCTCTGGCTTTCAGCCAAGTTGCTCTTGCACTCTCCAGCCTTCACCCCCCCCCAATAGCCCTGCAAGTTATTTCTCTTCAGGTGCTTATCCAATTACAGTCTGAAAGCCACAAGTGAATCTGCCTCCATCACACACCCAGGCAGTGTCTTTCATTACTTGTTGTATAAAAACATTTTTTCCTCCTGTCCCCTCTTGTTCTTTTGCCAATCACTTTAAATGGGTGTCCTCTGTTTCTCGATCCTTCCACCAATGGGAATAGTTTACCCTCAACTACTCTGTTTAGGTCCCTCACGATTTTGAATACCTCTATCAAGTCTCCTCTCAACTTTCTCTTGTCTAAGGAGAACAGCCCCAGCTTCTCCAATCTAGCCATGTTAATGAAGTTCCTCATCCCTGGAACCATTCTCCTAAATCTTTACTGCACCCTTTCCAATGTCTATGTATCCTTGCTAAAGAGTGGTGTCCAGAATTGGACAAAATATTGCTGTTGAGGCTGAACCAACCAGTATTCTATCAAGGTTCATCAGAACATCCTTGCTTTTGTACTCTATTTGTAAATCCCAAGATCCCAAATGGTTTCTGATTTCTCAACCTGTGCTGTCACCTCGAACGTGCAGATATACGCCAGGCCCCATTGCTCCTACACCCCCTTAGAATTGTACCCTTTTATCTTAAATTGATTTTTCTCGTCCATCCTACCAAAATGCATCACTTTACACTTCTCTACATTAAATTTCATCTGCTACATGTCTGCCCATTCCACCAACCTGTTTATGTCCTCGAAGTCTAGCACTATCCTCACAGATCACAATGCTTCAAAGTTTTGAAATTGCACCCTTCACACCCACATTATGTCATTAATACAGATTCTGAAAACCAACGGTGTCTCCTGGGGAGCCCCACTATACATCTTCCGAAAAAGAACCATTCACCACTACTGTTTCCTGTAACTCATTTCCATGCTGCCACTGTCTTGTTTATTCCATAGGCATCAACTTTGCTGACAAACCAGTTATAATACTTTAATTAGGTGCGTTTTGGAAGTCCATATAAACACCACCAACTGCATTACCCTCATCAACCCTCTGTTACTCAAATAGTTAACCACATTAGCCTTCAACAAATCCGTGGTGACTTTCCTTAATTAATCCACATTTGTCCAAGTGACTAGTTTTTTTCTGGATATTGTTTTTAAAAGCTTTTCCACCACCAAGGATAAACTGTGTGGCCTGTAGTTGCTGAATTTAACTTTGCACCCTTTTTTGAACAAGGGTATATTATTTGGAATTCTCCAGTCGTCTGGCACCTTCCCTGTATCCATGGATTGGATGGTTATAACCATTGCCTCTGCAATTTCCACCCTTACTTGCCTCAGCATCCTACACAATTGTAGTGCATGTCCAAAGACATCTCTCTCTCCCTAACAGGGTCAAGTTTGTCTTGGTTTTTAGGCTTACCATGTTTGTGCCGTCATTCCTTCCTAATACATTTTGTGAATCAGTCAAATTTATAAAATCACACTATATAGAAACAATGAAGGTGAGAATATCACTGCATTTTGTAAAGTGCTTAGAGCTCTTGTGTGCTTTTTACTTTCAGCCTATACACCTGGTTAGTCGCAATGTGAAAAATGGAGCCAAGTGCATAAATCCTTAGATAAAAGCAAAATGCTGTGGATGCTGGAAATCTGAAACAAAAACAAAAATTGCTGGAAAAACTCAGGTCTGACAGCATCTGTGGAAAGACAGAGTTAACGTTTTGAGTCCGTATCGCTCTTCTTCAGAACGGAAGAGTCATACAGACTCGAAACGTTAACTCTGCCTTTCTCTCCACAGATGCTGTCAGACCCTGCTGAGTTTTTCTAGCAATTTTTGTTTTTAATGCACAAGTCTTTCCCTGTCAATACACAGTATCTCCACAGGCAAGTCCTCAGCTGTGCCTCCTCATGGTAACACATGGAAACTGGGTACCTTGTGGCTCCAAACTAAAGCTTCTGAGAAACCCAAAGGAGATATGGTCCCCAGGCATGCAGCCTGTAGGCCCAGTGGTGTGTGGATATGCCCTGGTGCTCATGAACCAAACTCCCAGCTAGGGGAAAATAGCCCAACTGGAGAGGTAAAGACTAAGGTAGTAAACCCTGACAAAAAGTTGACAGTACAGCCCAAAAGCAGGTGTAGACCTGACTCAGTCATCTTTCAGGCAATTCTTGCATCCAAGCTGGGGTCAAATGTAGTGCTCTGCATCATTTCGGACCCAACAGGGGGGTCAAAAGGAGGGACCTTGACGTTTGGACAGCCCAGGGTCTCTATAAATTTTGCCCAGACTTATGCCCTGGAGAAGACGCTCCAGTTTCGCTGAACAGAGATAACTAAGGTGCAAACTAACATTTCACAAACAGAAAACCTCCATCGTATGTTGGTGCAGACATGCTGAACTAAATATACTTTGCAATCCAGGTAATGTATTTCATAAATCATGCCATATGACTGAAGCCCAGCTTGGGAAACTCTACCAAATGCAATATTAAATTGTCAACTTTAGCTATTGAATGTTGTTCATTTATTTTTTCTGTTTCATTTGCTTTTTATATGGCTATCTAGAGAGCAGATTATAGTTCTGTGTGTTACTTCAAAAAAGCTGGATTAGAAAAGATTCATCTAATATTTTAATCTACCCAGTAACACCACCACCTTGGGCTTCTGGAAAACTTCAAAATGAAAACAAAATCTGCATTATCCACACTTGGATATAAACATACTTGACAATCTGTCTCGTACAATCTACACCTGTAGAGCTGGGGATACTAACTCCAGTTTGGCAGCAAGTCAGGGGTGAGCCAAGAAGTTTAGTCGCAGAAAAATGAACTTACGTAATATTGTGGATCTTGTGTGGTGCAAAACCATGTGTGGTTCATTGTTTTAGGTGCAATGAAGTGATATGACATTTTCCTGTTGACACATAATTCCCCAGAGTAAAAGTCCTATGGCAAGTCAAAGTATGAATGAGGCTATACTTCTATAGTGTATCAAAGGGGTAATGAAGCCTGGTGCTTTTTCTGTTTTGCTTTTTGAAAAAAATATCAGCACATCTAGTTATAACAGCAACTTCAGCTCCAGAAAGATACCAGAAAAATACGTACCAACATCTCTCAATTGATGTCCACCTGACCACTGATCAATCATGCCAATTCTAGAAGGTTGGTAGCTAATAGACTGCGAGTCCAAAGGTATGGTGTGTGCACTGTAGAATTGAGCTGGGTCTAACATCCTTGCCCCCAATTTAGGATCAAGGTGAGTCCCAAATGCTTGAATATTTCCAATGA
Source organism: Carcharodon carcharias (assembly GCF_017639515.1). Taxonomy (NCBI): domain Eukaryota; kingdom Metazoa; phylum Chordata; class Chondrichthyes; order Lamniformes; family Lamnidae; genus Carcharodon; species Carcharodon carcharias. Next base: position 176,668,334 of record NC_054472.1, read on the forward strand.
GCAAATTAGCACCAGGCAAACCAGTTGCAAGATTATGCATATTAGAAGACAAAGTGTTGCCCAAGTGGCATGAGGTCAAAGGCACATTTAGACAATTGGAAGTGGAGGTCAGAGTTCCCAGATACTGCTGGGCCAGTGGAGTTGTTAATAATGAATGTCCAGTAAGTAATGTCGGGCCTGCCGTGGGCCCATCTGAAGAAGCTCCTTGAGGTTTAAAGCTTGAAATGGGCATATATCTGCAATTAGTATTTAATGGTGGGAGAACACCTAACCCACTAGTAGTTGTGTAGGATCCTTGAATGTTGTCTCTACAATGTATTCTGTTCATCTTGTCCTGCCAAGATGCATGAACATGATCAGCTTTTTGTATTGTAGATGATTCTTCATACGCCATTGGCTTGCCTGATGCTGCAGGAGGAAAAGCATCCAATTGCTGATTACTTGATTGTAGTATTTTTGCTTCCTCAGACTGTGGAGAAGATATGTCAGCTATTTGTGAATGACATCCATCTTCAGCTTTATCCACAGAACTTTTGCATTCGTGGCTTTGCTGTTTATCACAACCCGATTGTCTTGGCTGTGAGCGAGGATTGCAAGAATCATCTGTATGTTCCTCCAACGAGCTTGAAATTGTCAATTCACTTGGATTAACTAGAGTTTGATCTGGCGTTGGAGTGGGACTTGATCGAATAATTGTAGTGCTTAGCTCGATGGTTTTGTCATTCTGTGGAAGAAAATTATACTTTTAGGAACAGAATACACTGTAGGTTGGTTTGCTAAAGGTATTGGCAGACCATAGTTATTTAACAATTATGGGCTGTATTTATATGCAAATACAGTATAAACATGAAACCAGAAAGTTGCTGGCTCCTGAACACTACATACAATCTACTCTCTTATGGGTTCCATACATTTTTTTGGTCTTCTGGTTTTTGTAAAGCTTCTGATTTATTTTCCCCAGTCTTAAAACTTTCATTCACTGAACTCCGACCAAACTGTACAACTCAGCTGTGGTGTGACATCAGTCAATTATTTCTAACCTAAAGGTCTTCCAAATATATATGAATTCAGAATACATTGTCACAGATTTATTTATTTTTTTTAAATATCATAATGTTTCCAGTATGACCTTTCAGAAACTCAGGCTGTAATATTGTAAACCGACAGATAGCACCCAATTTAAAATATGTAGAACAGTTTTCACGAAGTATATTGCATAGAATTTACAGAACCAAAAATAGGCAATTTGATCCAACAGATCGGTGTCCATTTTTATGCTCCATCTAAGTATCCTCCCATCCCATCAACATATCTTTAATTCCTTTCCCACCCATGTATCGATCTAGCTTCCCCTGAAAGACAATGTTATTTCCTTTACCGTTCCTTTTGGTAGCAAGTTCCACATTCTAATCACACTATGGGTGAAGTTTCTACCACATTCTTTATCGTGTTTATTGGTGACTACCTATATACTTATCGCCCCTAGTTTTGGTTTCCTCCACAAATGGAAACATTTTTTCTGTCTATCCTATTGAACCGCTTTCTAATTTTAAAAACCTGGTATATTCTGGAGTTACAAAATCTGCTAAACAAAAGAAAGGAGGGAGAACCATATTGTTTGAGACGTCCACTTCTCAGTCACCATTTTCAGTGGTGATATTGGCCATAAAAGTTAATCTGTAACTGACATCAAGAGCTTGTACACCAAATGAACTCTGAGAAACTTCTGAAACTGACTGAAAGGGCAAGAGGAGCGAAAAGAGATTTGAAGTTTGAATAAATTAAGTAGGGAGAAAACAAGTAAATAGAAAATATAAGAGCATGCAGCAAGATTAAAGGATAATGAATGATCTGGAACAGAAAGCAATGGATCAATACTTTCATCTGCATTCCTCTTGCACTAATTACATCTACTGTTGAGACTATTAACAATCCAAATTCACTGCCTTTGCCATTTGCTCAGAGACTGGAGCAACTGGCATTAAAGGCAGATCCAACAACTCAGGACCATACCAGAGAGAACCTATAAATTTAGTTTGTATGTAAATAATTGCTTGGTGGTGTTGATCTATGGTCAGAGTAAACAATTCACATCTTTCATCCTTTCTGTATTCTATTCAGATTTAGTGAAGGAACGTAGGTAACACAAGAAGAAATAATTGGCCAAAATCTAAAAGATTCAAGTTAATGGTAGTAAGAGATATGCATTAGTCTTTTATTTAAGTGGATAAGTAAAGGTCCAAGACACCAAGTCAATGGCCTCTCCTCATTCAGTGATTCAATACAACCTTGGACCACTACCTCTAAATGTGGCGGCAAATTATCACAGTCTGAGTGGCAAAAAGCATATATAGTTTCTTTTAAAACCTAAAGCACGTTTTTGACATGTTACCCTTCCCAATGCCATTTTTAAAAAAAAACAGACCACATGATTTATTGGGGGTGGGAGGTGGGGGTTAAACCTGATGTTGTTATGGGACCACAAATTATACCACATAACCTTGCTTTTAAGCTATGCTTTATTGCTCAATAAGAGGACATAAGAACACCCTTCCAAAAAAAATCCTATTAATGCTTCCTTGTACTCTAATTCAAGTTCAGTTTGTTCTAATCCAGCAAGATTAATACATATGCCCAACTGAGAATAAATGCTTTCACTGGACAGTATAGTGCTAGAAAATTGAGACGATTAATAATCTATGGCCAGCAGTTGGGTTAAGAGGAAATATAGGAACAGGAGTAGACCTTCAGCCTGTTACCCCAGTTCGTTAGATCATGGTTGACCTGTATCTTAACACCATCTACCAGTCTTGATACCCTGACCCTTAATATCCTTGATTAACAAAAACTAAAATTGGTTTTGAAATTTTCAATTGACTCTAGCCCAAACAGCTTTTGGGGGAAAAAGAATTCCAGGTTTCCTCTACAGTGCATGAAGTAGCACTTTCTGACATTCAGGTTTTCTTACTGAAATGCACTTTGACTATTAGCATTCCGTGATCAAAACCATCAGTTGATTTTCAATCATTTATGGGTAATTTGGCAACATCCCTGAATTCGAGCAACTTGCAAATCATCCACACTCAATTACACAAACTACAAACCATTTTCGGCCTTACCAGTTGTACCCATGATTTTATTTGCAAGGAAGGTAGATGCCTTTAAAATTTTATGTGTACACACAAAAACAATATTTTTTTTCATTCATTCACAGGATGTGGGCTTCACTGGCTGGGCCAGCATTTATTGCCCATCCCTAGTTGCCCTTGAGAAGAGAATAAAGAAATTTCAAATGTTGGAAATAAAACTGAACAGAAAATGCTGTTGGTACATGGCATGAATATTAGCTTCTGTAACGAAAAATAAGTAGAAATCCTTCAGAGATCAAAAGTTAAAATGCTGCTGCCTAACTGAAATGTTGATCTGTTTTACTTTTCTGATGCCACCTTGCTTGCTGTATGTTTCTGCTTTGGTAGCAGAAATTATTTTTTTGCTAAGTGCTTCCTACATTTGTTTCTTCGAGCAAGTGGTTATAATTGAAAATTTGTGCAATGATCAGAAATTGTGATCTGGAAATCTTTTGAAATGTCTTTCACAGCAGGCAGTGCAATAACCCAACACTGAGGAGTGCCACTTCATTTACCTATTTACTTTCAGCTTTAAGATGTCCTCTCCACCCTGCCTCAGGTCTTCTGCTGAAACCCTCATTCATGCCTTTGTTGCTTCTAGATGCAATTATTCCAATGCTTACCTGGCCAGTCTTCCACTTTGCACCCCAGGTAAACTTGTGCTCACCCAAAACTGTTGCCCATATCCGCTCATCCATCACCCTGTATTCCCTAACCTGCTTCTGGTCAGGCAATGCCTTGATTTTATAACTCCCAATGATTTTCAAATCCCTCCATGGCCTTGTCCCTCCCTATCTTGTAACCCCATCCTTCCCAAAGTTTACCAAAATATGTATGCACCTCTAATTCTGACCACTGGTGATTGTGCCTTCAGCTGCTTGGGTCCTACCTTCTGGAGTTCCTTTCCTAAACCTCTCTTAACACTTCCTTATGTGGCTTAGTGTTAAATATTGTTTGATAGCGTTCCTATGAAATACTTTGGGACATTTTAATATGTTAAAATTGCTTATATAAATCTAAGTTGCTATTTCAGGTTTCACAGCATTCTCCTACCTTAGCATTCGCTGGACCATCAATGGCTGTGCTGTTTTGCAGTGTTGTGTCAACACCAGAGATATAGCTCAGTCTGCTAAGGTTTGGGTTGGAGTATGTCAATGAGAAAGAACTGCTGGAAAAGGGAAAATGTACTTTAAGGAATAGAAAATCAGCCCTGCAATTAACACATTAAGATAATAAACCATCAATGTAAGACAATGATAGTTTTGTTTGCCCTCTTTTTCTGCCGGTCCCAAGTTCCCCAGTTCCTTGGATACTGGTAGATCTCCAGTACTCACTGGAGTTCATGACAAAGAATGTCAGTAGCCTATTTACCAAAGGGCACTGTAACTTGCCCAGATGCTCATCCTTGGACAAACTGCAGACTTTCCAGCAGTCAACTGCAGCACTCCATCTGCTGGTCTAGATGAGATCTGCTAATGCAAAGATCAAAAATTGAAGGAGGGTCACTGCTCTGTATGGCTTTATTCTACACCAGGCAGTGTCTCCAGGCTGAAACAGGCACAAAATTTACTATTAGATTAATCTCTCGGGGCAATACAGTAACTGGTAAATGATTTTACTCAAGATTAAACCCATTCACAGGCTCGATTCTAACTACTTTGAAAATATGTTTATAGGGATTCTGTTGTTAATAGTTTTTCAAGCAGTACAACCCTAGTCAAAAATACGATTATTTTTAAGATTATGGCACACCTTTCTGCTCAGCCTGGATGGGTTTTGAAAAATAGGCAAAATTTATCGCGATCCATGATAACCACCATCCAAGAGCCAGGCAGGCTATTTTTCTGTTACTTTATTCAATTTCTCCCCTCCTTTCTCATAGGTTATGTTTCTACAGAAGTTGGCCAAGTTTCAGTACCTTGCCATGTGTCTAATTTTCATGTTTGAAGCAACACAGTACACAAGCAAACTATTCAACTGTTGGGGAAGGAGGAGGAAAGAAAGAATCACATCTAAGCTAGATCCCATCCTCATCCAAGGATGAAAGTCCTACATTTCTCAACATGGACCTCTGGATAGCAAACAAGCAAAAAGTATGGCTGATTTTCTCTGCTCCCAAATCTAGAAGCACCAGGCCCCGACTGGCACCCTAGCCTGGATCACCTAACTGAAAACAGAATCTGGGATCTTGCTGTTACAAATGTACGGTTCAGCTTTATGAAGTGTTGAATTTATTAACTCAACCAGAGGAGTGGTCTTCATATTTTGAAGTGGCTCTTTGAAAATCAGAGGTTATCTAAAGAAATATCGTTAAAAGGAAAAAATGGCAGGGTAGTCCTCATCCCATTTCCTCTCTGAAGTTTTAAAAATACTATAAAATTATTCAACAATTATCTCCATACATTGCCATTACAGACATCAAATGCACAGGCCAGTATCTCTCCTCTGTGCTAGACCATTCATGACAGCACTAATTTGGAACTAATCTGGGATGCTTATTGCCCTTTTTTAAAGGAAGCTTCAGACTAGCTGGGCAGCCAATTCATAGATGGCCACCCCAGAGTTCTTACTCATGGTTGGATAGTAGGACTTTGTAAATTGGTTTTGAACGACAGATTTCAGCAAAGTGTTCCAAGTGCTCACTTTGCAAAAAACATGCTAATATTCTACTGAATAAGGCGCTTAAGTAATTAGAAATGTTTCAAGCTTCTGGTCTGAGTAACCTGCCACTTTGTGGATGCACCCAAAACAATATTCATAAAATTGAACAGGGACGCACGAAAGAAAACCTCTTTACCTTGTGGCAGTTTGTAAATCTGTTACTTGGCTTGGTGAAGAATGAGTCAATGGCCTCAAGTTTACCTGATCTGCCACAGAACAATGATCTATAATGAAAGAAAATTATGTATTTCAGTTAAAAATTATGTATTTACTACCCATTAAGATCATTGTATTTTAATTTCAGTATGAAACAGCACCAACGCACAATGCCAGAGCTGCATGAGATTAACGTATTCTGATCACAGTTTATAATTCATGCTTCACTTTATCCTACAAATTTAGAAGCAATGAAGTTATTGGCAAATATAATGCTTCTTCTATGTTACAACAGAAGTTGCTCCTTGCGATTTCTTTATATAATTCACAAGGCTGCTATTTTCTATCCCAAAATATTTTATATAACTATCCAATGCAATTCAGGTCTGATCAATGGGTTACATTACATATAAAGTATGTTACTTTGAAAGTCAGTACAGTCAACTCCTGCCGTTTGGGGGTGGGGGAGCTCCGTTCCCACGATCTCTCGAAAGGTGAAATCGCAAATGACAAACAGTTTATTATGGGACTGAATTGGATATGTTCCAGCCATCCCCAAATTTCACATGTTTATATTGGAGTCAATTAAAACTATTTTTTAAAATTAAATTGATGACAATTTTGCTGAATTGTGTCAACACAAGAAAACAATTTAAAGCTTTTCTATTACAGAATACAGTACATACCTGTAGTGCAATTTACAAATCACAGTATTGTACACGTGCACATGGAGACTGCACATAGTGAAGGGATATTTGTACTGCACGCTTTCTTCAAGGAAAAGAGGACAAATGTTTTTTTTATGGTTTCTGAAGAATTTTATGAAGTTCTTAATTAACCTTTCAGGACCATGTGCAGAAACTTTAAATCTTTTGCTAGTGTAAGTGCTGTTTAATTTTTTAGTATAAAAAAAGCTTGGTGGGCAGGGGAGCAGCAACACTTTGAGTACAATGTTTGTAAGTGTGCAGTGGCACCAGTACTTTAAGAGGGTCCCAAAACATGGGGTTTGCCACACATTACACAGGTGTGTGCTGTTTAAATATCACTTGGGGCATCTGGATTGTTACACTTTTAATTGTGGATGAGCAAAGTTTCGGGGGTGGGGGGGCAACCACAATTGGATACACAGATAATGCGGGTAAACATAACCCTGATGGAGGGGGGCGCGAACGGCAGAAGTTGACTATGTATTTTTTGGCTAAAATTACATGCAATGTCAAAAGTACTGAACCACTAAAAATTATCTACATTTGTTGTGCATCACCACACACACTTGATCTGTTAAAAATGATGTTCAAGTGATTCCATTATCAACTTATATTAATATCGCACATAATGTCTCAAGGCACTTCACAGGAGCGTTATAAAACAAAATATGACACCAAGCCACATAGGAGATATTAGGTCAGATGACCAAACGTTTGGTCAAAGAGGTAGCTTTTAAGGGGCTTAGGGCCTAGGCAACTCGAGGAGTGGCTGTCAGTGGTGGATAATTAAAGTTGGGGATTCACAAGAGACCAGAATTAGATCTTGGAGGGTTGTGGGGCTGGAGGAGGGTACATGGATAGGGAGGATCGAAGCTATGAAGAGTTTTGGGGGAAAAGAAATGGATGAGAATTTTAAAACCACGACATTGCTTGGTCAGAGGCCAATATAGGTCAGCAAGCACAAGGATGATAGGGGAATGGAACTTTCAGCAAGTTAAGGCACAGGCAGAGTATTGGATGATCTCAAGTTTACACATAACTGCAATGGATGGTTCTAAGAAGGTAACCCTAGAAAATTTGACATTTTATTATTTTTTAAATTACAATAGCCAATATCATTTTAATGCAATGGGTACTTCATTATTTAATGACTGCTCACCAGTTTCATTGTTTTTTGGTGCAGTTGGGTCATGATTTGATTGTTCAAAGCTGACTCTCACTTGGTCATGGGGATCTGAGCTTTCTGGTTCATCTCTTCCCACTTGTGGCTTTGAAATTATGTGTATTGCTTTGTCATCTTCACATATTGTATCGCTCTTTGATTTTCTAAATCTTTGCTCAATAGTATGCATTTTTGGACAATGCAAACTGGAATTATTCATTGCCACACCTTGAACAGCAGTGGGTTGTGAAGAAACAGTGACCTTCATGTTTTTCTGTTCTGTCTTAAATATTCTGTCATCAGATAATGTTTCTGAAGACCCTTCCTCAACATCTTTTTGCAATATCTCTGTTCCACTTTCATTCTTTGTTTTACAAAGAGTTTTATCCAAGTTTGGTTCATTATCCACCAGACAAACATTCTGTGTAGAAGAAACAGTTAAAAAAGATTCACCATGTTTCTCCACTGATTTAACAGTGCCAGTTAACTTTGGCACATCAGTGAGTGTACTTCCAACTGACGTACCTTGGTTATCAAAAAATTCTTCTTTTGTCATTAATTTGACATCGATAACTTGACTTCCACCATGTTTGGGGCCAGGAAATTTGCTCTTCTCAAGTACAAAAGTTTTTGTGTGATCATTCTGACTATGTGATCTGCTCTTACCCTCAACTAATTTGACTGACAGACAAGTTTCATCTGACTGAGTTACATTTCGTGTTTCAATAGCATTAAATTGGCCCAACTCTTCTTTTGAATATATTGTTTCCTTATGTTCCTGCTTGCTGGTTCTACTTGAGATAGATTGCTCTGAAAATGAACTTGACGTGCTGTGAGGATTTCTGGAATTTTCAGATGAAACAACAGAATCTAAACTGTAAGCAGAAACAGATTCTGATAATGGTTTAAATTCAGATTTCAGGACTTCACTTTCACTGGTCTCAGGTCTTTCACAATTCTTCTCCACAAGAACACACAAATCCTTCATGTTGCTTTCCTGGTCGTGCAGCTGCACACTTGGTTTGCTGCTAGTTGTTGCGTGCTCAATTTTCTTCCTGTTCTTATTAGAAAGCTCCAAAATCATTGTAGCTAGCTGAGCAGGGTCAGCACTCACTGACGCATCAGCTATAGCAGAAGCAATTGCACTTATGCTCAAGAAGGAATCTGTGCCATTGACTAATTTAGGTTCTTCAGCTTTCGCATGTGAACTCAAAAGTTTCATACTCTAAGAAGAAGGGAAAAGTTTTTAGCCATATGCTTATTATTTGAAGTACAATTTAAAGCAAATATCCAAATGATGTTTTGAATGCAAGCCATTATTCAACAAGTCAATGATTAAAATTTTTCAGAGTTTAAAACATAACATACATTTAAACATGGCAGTGGCTCAAGACGGTGGTTCATCACCATCCTCAAGGGAAATTAGGAATGGGCAAGAAAAATGCTGGCCTAGCCAGCAACAGTCATGTCCCATGAAATAATAAAAAAAATTAAAGAACAAAATGGCACACTGACCCCACATTCATTCATGTGAATATCTGAATTTGATTCCTTGGTTTGAAATTTGTCATTTTCAGTCAGCTTATTAATTAGAAACGTAGTTGAAAATTCTGTAGGAATTTCTTGGTCCATTTTCTTCAGGTCAGCTGCATAAAAACAAACTCCTGGATATTTCATAATGTAATATTAATGAAAAATGAGACAGAATGAACAAACAGCAACAAATACAAGTTCTGTGAATAGAACAGTGCTTTTCCTCTAAAACAATACCACTGGTGATAGAAGATTTCACCATGGCAATATGATATTACCCATATAAATTAGCCAAGTGAATTATGCAAGTTTTAAACAGAATTTACAATGACAATAAGCATCAACTTGAAGTAGTTATAAGTTAAGTTTACACAAAACAAGAAATGTAATCTTGCAGGCACCTTAATCATTTAGTAAAGCACAGATTTTGAAGCCTCTAAGATAACGAAACAAAATTCTCAGTACAAGAGAACAGGCCATTCAAAAGGATTGCTTTAAAGGAGGACCAGGGACATAAGTACCATGTTACAAAAACAATGCTAGGAGGTACTTTGATTTACAAAGATCACTGGAATAAGTTGCTACCATAACATATGTTGATTCAATGCAAGCATTCAAAAGGGAACTGGATGAATTTTTTAGTGCCTCAAATCTATATACTGAAGGCAGGTGGGTCATCAGGTCTCCTGGGAGCTTGGGTTGGAGAGGAATTTCTAAACAATTGTTTATGCAAACCTGTATTTGGTTCTTCTGGCAGCTAACCAGTTAAAAAATTATTGAATTTTACAGGATGCAAGGAGGTTAATCTTCCCATTACTCCTGCACTGGTACACTAAAGATTATCCAGGGGTATTTGATCCCCAATGCTCTCCAGGCAACTAAGTATGGAAATTTTTTTTAAAAATGCTGACTTGCTAGTGTTCCCCATACCACAAGAGCTAAGTTAAAACTTTCAATCTCATATCTTGCCTTCTTTCTTTCAGAGGAACAGGAATAGGCCTTATAGCTCCTTAAGCCTGTTGGGCCATTCAGTTGCTCATGGCTGATCTATCATACCCACTGTAGCTCCATAATACTTAATATCCTTGACACACCAAGAAAAAAAACTTTTGAAATTTTCAGCTGATGTAGCCTCAACAGCCTTTTGGAGGAGAGAATTTTAGATTTACACTGCCCTTTACATTTAGAAGTACTTCCTACTTAACGCCCAACTTTAATTTTAAAGTTTTGTGCCCCTTGCTTGATTCCCCCAACCCATTCGATTCAAGGAAATAGTATCTCCTTATCTGTCCCATCATAATAAGGTCACTTAAATAATATTCAAGGGACTTCAAGCCTAGCCAAAGCAACCTGTCTTCATAATTTAACTTTAAGATCCAATGTAATTCTGGTGTATCTGAACTCCAAGGCCAATAGTTGCATGCAATGCTGGGGTCTAACCAGGACACTGTACAGCTGTACAATAATTTGCATCCATGGTATTTCAACCCCCTTGAGATAAAGGCAAACATTCCACTGGCCATTTAAAAAAAAAATACTGCATATCGGTCTGAATAACCAGATGCCACTTTATTCCGATGGAGTATCCGGGGTGGGGGGAATGGGATAAGAAAGGGTTTTTGTTCATGGGATGTGTACATTGCTTGCAAGGCTAGAAAGTACTACACATCCCCAATTGCCCTCGAGGTGGTGATGGTAAGCCGCCTTTTTGAATCTCTGAAATGTTGCTGTGCAGGCATACTCAGTATCATAAAAGGAGATTGCTCCTGGGTTTTGGCCCAGCAAATAAGGCATTATATTTGTGTATGACAAACAAATCTAATGATCACCTCTCATCCTATGAATTGCACCTTAGTAACAGAATCTTAGTGTAGGTAAGGAATGAAACCGGATAGATCACCCAGCATCGACCTAGGCACCGGAAACAACAATTGCAGCCCTGTCAACCCTGCAAAGTCCTTACTAACATCCAGGGGCTAGTGCTGAAATTGGGAGAGCAGTCTCACAGACTGGTCAAGCAACAGCCTGACATAGTCATCCTCACAGAATCATACCTTACCGATAATGTCCCAAGCACCACCATCACCATCCCTGGGTATGTCCTGACCCACCAGGAGGACAGGCCCAGCAGAGATGGTGGGCACAGTGGTATACAGTTGGGAGGGAGTTGCCCTGGTAGTCCTCAATATCAACTCTGGACCCCATGAAGTTTCAGGTCAAACAAGGGCTAGGAAACCACCTGCTGATTACCACGTACCGCCCTCCCTCAGCTGATGAATCCATGTTGAACACCACTTGGGGCAAGTACTGAGGGTGGTGAGGGCACGGAATATACTCTGGGTGGGGGACTTCAATGTCCATCACCAAAAGTGGCTCGGTAGCACCACTACTGACCGAGGCCTAAAGGACATAGCTGCTAGACTGGGTCTGCAGCAGGTAGTGAGGAAACAACATACTTGACCTCATCCTCACCAACCTGCCTGCCGCAGATGCACCTGTCCATGACAGTATTGGTCGGTGTGGCCATCGCACAGTCATTGAGGAGATGAAGTCCCATCTTCACACTGAGGATATCCTCCATCATGTTGTGTGGCACTACCACCGTGCTAAATGGGATAGATTTTGAACAGGTCTAGCAACTCAAGACTGGGCATCCATGAGGCGCTCTGGGCCTTCAGCAGCAGCAAACAGTACTCGGACACAATCTGTAACCTCATGGCCCAGCATATCCCCCCACTCTACCATTATCATCAAGCCAGGGGATCAACCCTGCTTCATTTAAGAGTGCAGGAGGGCAGGGCAGGAGCAACATCAGGAATACCTAAAAATGGGATGTCAACCTAGTGAAGCCATAACACAGGGCTACTTGTGTGCCAAACAGTATAAGCAGCAAGTGGTAGATATGGCTAAGCAATCCCTCAACCAACGGATCAGGTCTAAGCTCTGCAGTCCTGCCACGTCCAGTCATGAATGGTGGTGGACCATTAAAACAACTCAATGGAGGAGGCTGCTGCACAAATATCCCAATCCCAAGGATGAAGGAGCCCAGCACATCAGTGCAAGAGATAAGGCTGAAGCATTTGCTACAATCTTCAGCCAGAAGTGCAGAGCGGATGGTCCATCTTGGCCTCCTCCAGGAGGACCCCAATATCATAGATGACAGTTTTCACCAATTCGATTCACTCCACGTGATACCAAGAAGCTGCTGAAGGGACCAGGTACTACAAAGGCTATAGGCCCTGACAACATTCTGGCAATAGCACTGAAGACTTGGGCTCCAGAACTTGCTGTACCCCTAGTCAAGCTGTTCTAGTACAGCTACAACACGAGCATCTACCCAGCTACATGGAAAATTGCCCAGGTATGTCCTGTACAAAAAAGCAAGGTAAATCCAACCCAGCTAATTACTGCCCCAGTCTACTCTTGATCATCAGTAATGTAAGGGGTCATCAACAGTGCTATCAAGCAGCACTTGCTTAGCAATAACCTGCTCAGAGGGCCAGTTTGGGTTTCGGCAGGGCCACTCAGCTCCTGACCTCATTACAGCCTTGGTTCAAACATGGACAAAAGAGCTGAACTCCTGGGTGACTGCCCTTGACATCAAGGCAGCATTTGACTGAGTGTGGCATCAAGGAGCCCTAGCAAAACTGGAGTCAATGAAAATCAAGGGCTAGTTGGAGTCATGCCTAGCACAAAGGAAGATAGTTGTGGTTGTTGGAGGTCAGTCATCTCAGCTCCAGGACATCACTGCAGGAGTTCCTCAGGACAGTGTCCTTGGCCCAACCATCTTCAGCTGCTTCATCAATGACCTTCCTTCTATCATAAGGTCAGAAGTGGAGATGTTTGTTGATGATTGCACAATGTTCAGCACCATTCGCAACTCCTCAGAAACTGAAGCAGTCCATGTCCAAATGCAGCAAGATCTGGACAACATCCAGGCTTGGGCTGACAAGTGGCAAGTAACATTCACGCAACACAAGTGTCAAGCAATGACCATCGCCAACAAAAAAATCCAACCATCGTACCTTGATGCTCAATGACATTAACATCACTGAATTCCGCACTATCAACATCCTGGGGTTTACCATTGACCAGAAACTGAACTGGACCAGCCATTTAAATACTGTGGTTATGAGAGCAGGTCAGAGGCTAGGAATCGTGCGACAAATAACTCATCTCCTGACTCCCCAAAGCCTGTTCACCATCTACAAGGTACAAGTCAGGAGTGTGATGGAATACTCCCCCCTACTTGACTGGATGAGTGCAGCTCCGACAACACTCAAGAAGCTTGACACCGTTCAGGACAAAGCAGCCCGCTTGATTGGCATCACATCCACAAACATTCACTCCCTCCACCACCGACACACAGTAGCAGCAGTGTACATCTACAAGATGCATTGCAGGAATTCACCAAGGCTCCTTCGACAGCATCTTCCAAACCCACGACCCATCTAGAAGGACAAGGTCAGCAGATGGATGGGAATGCCACCATCTGGAAGTTCCCCTCCAAGTCACTCATCATCCTGGCTTGGAAATATATCGCTGTTCCTTCACTGCCGCGGGGTCTAAATCCTGGAACTCCCTTCCTAACAGCACTGTGGGTGTATCTGCACCACATGGACAGCTCAAGAAGGCAGCTCATCACCACCTTCTCGAGAGCAACTGGGGATGGGCAATAAATGCTGGCCCAGCCAGTGAAGCCCACACCCCGTGGATGAATAAAAATAAACAGTGGTGGCCATTTGGCTCATGCCAACTTGACAGAAGAGCCGCTCCATTGCTCGTTTCCCATGCCCCTGTAAATTTTTCCTTTTGAAATATATTTACAATTCATTTTTAAAAGTTGTTATTCAATCTTCTTCCACCCTTCAGGAAGTGCATTCCAGGTTATAAAATTAAAATATCCTCATCTCCCCGCTGGCTCTTTTCCCAATCATCTTAAATAGTGTTCTTCAGTTAGTGACCCACCTGCCAGTCAAAACAATAGTTTCTTGTTATTTATTTTAATCAATTTTGGCACTTGCACATTTATTAAAGAATACTCAACTTGTGCAAACAAAAATATAGGTTTTATTTTACCTGAATAAAGTGCATCATCACGGCAAAGCTTACTGGTTTCATTGTGGACTTGTGACAAATTAGGTTCAAATAAAGGAACAGGTGCTCGGTGTTCTGGTGACGTTATGGAATATCCAAATGAAGGCTAATAGATTTAGGAATAGTCTCAATTACTACCAACATAAATTAAGGAAAAACACATAGACAACAGAAGTTTAGTTGTACATTTCTAGTTTTGAACAATTTCTTTGGAGGATCTCTTCTTAGTTACCCAAATAGTCTAAAGAGAATGGGTTAAGATTTTACTTAATGTGGAAATGTGAAATGAGAATTCAATTAGAGGCTGAGACAGTTATTTTTAATACTTATTTTTTAAAAAAATGTCGATTGCAACCTTGAACTAACCCGTTTTATGCTACTGTTTTGTTCTCCAAGACATCCAAGAGCCTCTGATCTTTCACCAAAGAATTCTCCCAGAGTGAGGCGAAGATAACTCTGACTGCCTTGCATAAAGTCAGATCCTGCCTGAGATGCTCTCAATATCAAGCAGCTATTAGCTGGCAGCTGCCATGAATCACTTCCACATGCTCCATTTGTAACTGTCGTGTCCATTTTATCCTCCTGTACAGGTGAGAAGACACTTCAAATTATGAACCTTGGTTCTCAATATGATAGTTAACTGTACATATGGTCTCTATGTTTATGGATGCCAAACAGTAGGAATAATTGCTAGTTTCACAATTAATTGAATCTTTTCTTTTTTTTGTAATTCCCCTTCACTTTGTTGGTGAATAGTCAATACATTTGAAATTAAAATGCTCAGAAATTGTTAGGGAAATTGTGCTGAATAGATAGACATACAATACACCTTAGTAGCTGTAAAACATGGAAAAATACATCCAGGTTCACATTTAAAGTAGTTGGCAAAAGTCATCTGTCTGTCATCTTGAATTCCATAACTTTTCACCTGCCCATTATGAACAAATTTGTTTCAATAGGAAAGAATGCACTTGGCTATCCAAACTTATTTTTAAATTACAATCTTCAATAAATTAGTTTAATTCATTTGTATGTCAAAAATACTTAAAGCAGTTACTGTTATAATCACAAGGCCAAATTCAGTTGATAAGAAAAAATGAAAACTTACCTGATTTAAGTCCAGAATTAACCATCGCAAACTGGTGATGGATCATAGATATATTACAAATCATTAAGGATCTTATTTTGCAATTTTTTAATGAAATTTTGTCTGGCCTAAATGGTAATCATTTAAAGGTGCTATTGCATGGCTGTTTACAACCAATCTAACAAAATTTGGCTCAAAGCTTTAAGAAAATCATGAAAGGCTAAAGACAAGATGAGAACCAGATGACTTCTTGTGTCATTGTTCACAAGTTGCTGCTACAGTAGGAATGGCTGCAAAATTGTATCTGATTCAACAATTAATTAGGAGCTAGAAAACTATAGGATAGTAAATGCTAAATTTTTATCCTCAAATTTTATGTCCAAGAAGGGAGGCAGTGACAGTGTCACTGGACTAGTAATCCAGAGACCCAGAGTAAGACTCTGAGGATCCGGGTTCAAAGCTCACCATGGCAGACGGTGAAATTTGAATTCAATAAAAATTTGGAATTAAAAGTCTGATGATGACCATGAAACCATTGCTGATAGTTGTAAAAACCCATCTGGTTCACTAATATCCTTTAAAGAAAGAAATCTACTGTCCTTACCTGGTCTGGTCTACACGTGACTCCAGACTCTCTCACAGCAATGTGGTTGACTCTTAAATGCCCTTTGAACAAGAACAATTAGGAGTGGGCAAATGCCCATCCTAGCCAGTGATGCCCACATCCCATGAATGAATAAAAAAATTAGCTTGATGTTGACTTCTTCAGTTTTGCTATGGCACTTAAGTGGCTTAAAAAGCCTTACTTTACTTGGAAGCTATGACCCAGCTCAAATCAAATTATTGTTACAATTATTCATTAGTCACTGGCCAATTACTTGGGAGGTTAAAAAGCCCCAAGTTTTAATGTAAAAAAAATTCAGATAGGTATCTGATTGTAAGTTTTGTGAATTTCACAGCAAGTTATTTACATTCTGCTTGGCTGCTTATTGTTTGAGAGAGTTATCAGTCTCCTTTTCCCAAATCACGGTTTACCTCGTATGAGCATTTTGCAGAAGCCTCACTGCAAAATTAGCCAGACATATCCATAGATGGTGATTTTCCATGTTCTAATCATTAGTCTATACCACTTCTTGGCTATGTTTAGCCACTCATTTTGTAGGTGCAGGCATTCTGATTTGCCTTCCACCTCCAACAGCTGGCAACTCCTAGAGTGATGTCAAGGTGACAGAGATCTGAAAACTTTGCATTCCCCATGTGCACGACAAGTGAAAAATCAACCACTCTCAGTTTGCTGTACAAGGATGCGAGATTACAGAATCACCTGTTCAGCAACCAGCGATTCTTGGTACTTTTAAGAGGGAGAAGTACAATTCAATGCAAACAAGATTAGCAGCATTACAGCATGATACATGATTTCATCAGCTGGGGACCACTGCAGCATTAACTTGTTTTAAATTGCATTGAGCAGCTTTATAAGCTTAAATACCACTGCAGACAATATATAAACATATATTTTATATATAAACATATATAACTATACGTATAGAGTTATTATTCACTTGCTCCTTTACTATTTAATAGAGTTGAAGGCATTGTCAAACAGCCAGCAAAGTAAAAGGAAAGCCCTGTAAATGTATATTAAAGAAATATTAGCTAAAGGAGTGCAAATAAAAAACTATTAGGGTGTCCAGAATAACACCATCATTATCGAATAGAGTTTTGAGCACTGAGCTGCCAGATGATGAATGCTGGAGCCTTATGAGTTCGCTAATCACTGTACAGGTGCAAATTTGTCTTGTGTTTCATAAAACTGTTGTAGAAAACTGCTGCAGAGTCCTTGATTTTTATCTAAGTTAGTGAAACTGTTTTATCTGTTGTAAAACTTAAAACAGAAGCAAAAGTGAAAACATCAGGAATTTTCAACCCTATTAGTCTGGTTCAGAAATAAATACTGTATTTTCTGTGAGCCTTCCCTATGGTTCTTACTTTAGAAATTCCAGGCTCCCTATTTCAGTCTGTTTTCAGAGGTAAGCCCCAATTCCCTAGATCGTCAAAGGCATTCACATTTACCTTAATCTAGACAAGTTTTTCATTGAAGTACATTAGGAAGAACAACAAAATAATTCTCTCAAACCTGAAGAAATGGGTGTTTTTCCTCAAACTCCTTTTGATCTTCTTTAATCAATGCAGCAGCTTTATCTGTAAAACACATTTAAAAGGATTCAGTAAAACATTAGTAAAAAACGTTTCCTCAAAGCTATTCCTTTAAAAATGTTATAGAGTAGCTAAAATCTTACTGCCAGTAACGAATTCTTCTTCTTGAATACTATTGGCTAGATCGGTTGGCAAATTGAACTGATCCTGTTCTTTATCCAATGAATAATAATAAGCTAGATCTGTCACCCAGTTTCCTTCTTCATTTTGGTAAACCACACTAGGTCTCTCCCCTGCAAAAGGAAGGCATTTTGGGTAAATACTTAACAGGAGCCTTTTATGTCCAGTCTTCTCCATCTCCTTTGTTGAAGATATGAACTTTGTATGGTACAGTTCTATAGTATCAGCAATCCTCTATTACTACACTCATTCCACATTTGCAGTCTCCATGAATAAAGACAGTTTTTTTGACTTTCAAATATCAAAGTTGAGCCAGATACCACCCTCATCTGACACTAACATACATCTACATCCTGGATTTTGATCAAAAGCAGAAACCTGACTGATTTCCCCCCTTTAAATTTAGGTGCACAGAAGCTAGCTATATGACATATATTGGCCAATTCTTCAGATGTTGTCATTGAAGACCAACATGCAGAAGAGAATGTGGCCATAGATGGATCTTTGAGGGACTCCAAAGGTAACAGTATGTGGAAGAGGAGAAACCATGAAACCAACTAAAGTTAGTCCCACCAAGGTCGACAACAGGGGTGGTGTTGGAGGAGGGTGCTGTGACAGATCACTTCCAAGATTGCAGAGGAGGAGGAATACTGTATATAGTCACAATCAAACAATGTCAGTTGTGATTTGATTAGAACTGTTTGTACTGTTGAATGACCAGAAACTAGGATTTCAGAGATTCAAACCTGGAGTTGTGGGAAAGATAGGTGAAGATTGGCTGGTGTCAAAAGTAAGAACTGAAGAAATGGGCTTTGGAGATGGAAAGTAGTTTGAAAGGACTGCGGGGTAGGGGAATTTTTTTAAAAATTTTCAGAGAATGAGGTTATTTTCAAATGGAGAGGAACGGCACCTGAGAGGGTATTAATTACAATGTCAGCTAGCATAGGGGCCTGGAAGGGAAGCCAAGTGGTTAGCAGTTCAGCGGGAATAGGATACCGGGAGGAGGAACTAGATTTCAGTGAGCTGGGAGGGGGCATGAGGAAACAAGAAAACAATATGGGATCAGAGCTAGGGTCAAGGGAAGCCTGGAAAGAAGTGTCACTTGGTGGCCAAAGGGATGTTTTAAACACCTTTGATCAGCTCTCAATTTTCTAAACTCAATGGAATACAAACTAAGTTCATACAAGCCACCCTCATTTAACTCTTTAAACTGTACCCCTCTCCTAATATCTCTTTAGCAAGGTGCATTGACACAAAACTGAATGCAGTTCTCCAGGTGAAGTTCCTATGTTTTCTCACTTTCCCACAGAAAAGGGGGAAATGAGAGGGAAGGATTCCAGAGAAGAGAGAATATAGAAAATAGCAGGAGTAGGCCATTCTGCCCTTCGAGCCTGTTCTGCCATTCATCATGATCATGGCTGATCATCCAACTCAACAGCCTGCTCCCGTTTTCTCCCCATATCCTTTGATCCCTTTCGCCCCAAGAGCTATATCTAACTCTTTCTTGAAAACATACAATGTTTTGTCCTCAACTACTTTCTGTGGTAGCGAATTCCACAGGCTCACCACTCTCCGGGTGAAGGAATTTCTCTTCATCTCAGTCCTAAATGGTTTACCCCGTATCCTCAGGCTGTGACCCCTGGTTCTGGGCTCCCCTACCATCAGGAACATCCTTCCTACCTAGTCTTGTTAGAATTTTATAGGTTTCTATGAGATCCCCCCTCATTCTTCTGAACTCCAGCGAATATAATCCTAACCAACTCAATTTCGCCTTATATGTCAAACCCACCATCCCAGGAATCTGTCTGGTAAACCTTCACTGCACTCCCTCTATAGCAAGAACATCCTTCCTCAGATAAGGAGACCAAAATTGCATACAATATTCCAGGTGTTGTCTCACCAAGGCCCTGTATAATTGCAGCAAGACATCCCTGCTCCTGCACTCAAATCCTCTGGCTATGAAGGCCAACATACCATTTGCCTGCATGCTTCCCTTCAGCGACTGGTGTATGAGGACACCCAGGTCTCGTTGCACATTCCCCTCTCTCAATTTATAGCCATTCAGATAATAATCTGCCTTCCTGTTTTTGCTACCAAAGTGCATAACCTCACGTTTATCCACATTATGCTGCATCTGCCATGCATTTGCCCACTCATTCAGCTTGTCCAAATCACACTGAAGCATCTCTGCATCCTCCTCCTCAGCTCACTCTCCCATCTAGCTTCTGTGTCATCTGCGAAGTTAGAGATATTACATTTAGTTCCCTCATCTAAAAATTATTAATATATATTTTGTGAATAGCTGGGGTCCCAGCACCGATCCCTGCAGTACCCCACTAGTCGATGTCTGCCGTTCGGAAAAAGACCCGTTTATTCCTACTGTTTGTTTCCTGTCTGCCAATCAGTTTGCTATCTGTCTCAATACACTACCCCCAAACCCATGCGCTTTAATCCCAACAAACAGGTGAATAGACACAGGAGGTATATGTTATGTAGGCATAGCAGGGAAGAGAAAGAGAGATATCACTATGCATTTTGCACCTGCTTGATGTTATCAATTCAAAGTTACATCATGGCTGTGTGGATCAGTGTCCCACTTCTAAAAGATTTTTGTTAATATGTTACTGATGACAATTAGGCAATCGACATGATGTTCATGTGCCCAGGAGTGCTGCATCCTCTGTGTTCTCAGCAGTTTTTGTTGAATAGAATCACTGCTTCTTTTTAAAAGGATAAAAAAGTTGAAGTAGTAATATTAAAGCAATTGGATTCAATATTTTCATTGCGTAAATCCTTTGGAATCAGTTACACAAGCCAGCTGCAAAACACCTAGCATCTTCAATCAATCTAAATGAATATGCAGACTAGGATTAGTAACTGTAAAAGGGTACCTTCTCCACTATCCCATTGGGAGCATCCAGTGCTCCACTCAGCTTTCTGCTGTTTACGAAACTGAGAGTTTTTTGAGGAATCTTGCCATGTCTCAATTGCACTTTCATCTGGATACACAGGTGATAAGTAGGCAGCAGCAAGAGGTGGGCCTGAATCAGCACATAAGGTCCAATCAGCATCATCACAACTTCCTGTACCTGCTGACTGGCCTATTGTAATGTCTCCACAAGGTCCACCTCCAAGACCCAAGTCGTCATTATCACAAGGTGAGCAGGTGATCTGAGAAAGATGAAAAGGTGAGTCTTGGACAGCAAAAAGTAACTGATCATCTGTGGTAATATTGCCTCCCACAGTGCGAAAATATGCAGAATCCAGCTTCATTTCATTGGTATTCATAGCATTCTGTGGAACCAAAACAGAAATAAATTTAGGCTACCAATGGCTCAGTTGCAGAAATCTTTAAAGCTATAAGCCACCATAAAAATCATCTGAAACAAAACAATGCTACTGCATGCACAATGCTTTTAACTAAAAGAGATAGATAATTAGAAACAAACCATATTTTCTTGAAGCCCACTGCACTACTGCTTCTCCTGGCTCCATTGAATCCACCCCAGACTATTGTAATATGTGCCAACTCTCCAAGGATCCTTCGTGAAATTACTTTGCAGTCTTTATAAGTTCTGACTCACAAAGTTACAGCAAAAAAAATTATTCAGGGCTTAATAACAATCTTTAAAGGGAATTTGCTTTTCAGAGCTTGAGATCATGTCACAATAAAAAAGAAAAAGACTGACTCTACATCTGTCTACTCAACTGATATGCAGGCACTAGTGCATTTAGCTTCATAGGAGGCATTAGTGAAATCTGAAATCAATTCTAAAAAGTAATAGTTTATTGGAATTTTAATGCTGCAAAGTAATACAACCGGTTTCCAACTTAAAACTAACCAGTCCCCTTGTTCTTTGTTTCCTTGCCTGTCCATTTCAATCAACCTCGCTCTCCATATCGATTTCCCATCAACGGTCATACCACGCACGAGACCACTTTTTCATCACCACATACTTGAGACCCTGATTACTCTCTTGAACTGCTTCCTCTTGGTCCTTCTCCCAGACATCCTCCCATCCAATCTATAACTCTTGTCAATTTCCACTACTCAAACAAAAACTATGGCCCCATCAACATCTTATTCCTCTGCCTCAGGCACGAAGTTTCAGATTCCAAAGTGAAGGGAAGTGGGTGTTCATGCAGGAATAAATAATGCAGGAGAGGAGTATGCTCAAATAGCTTTAGGTTAATTATCAAGAAATTGAAGTATGAGGGCTCAGAAATTACAGTTGGAGGACAATTTCTGGTCTTTGGTAGGATAATCAGCCAATGAATTGAATCATAGCAGATGATGTAGCTGGCTTATTGGGTGTGCTAAATGTTGTTAGTTTTATAAATAACAGAAAACAGAGTAAATCTGGTTACTTCATGAAAGATGGAGCGCTTCTAATTAGGAAGATGAAGATTTGCTAATAACGAATGGAATCAAAACTAGACATAGAAGAATGGCCAGATTGTACTGTGGAAAAGCAGAACTTGGAAGTTAGAGAATCAGAGAAGAAAACACGAAATAATACCGTAAACTAAAGACCCAAGACAAAAGACTCAATCAAATTGGGAGCCTTTCTTTAAATGCTAAAGCATTAGGAATAAAATGCTGAGACCGGAAGCATGTGTATTCAATAAAAGTGCCATTTAAGAATTGTGGAACCGTGAAGCTGGGAATAAATTCAATGTACAGGCTGTTCAGCAGAAATAATGTGACGAGAGGTAGCTTTTGTTTTTGCAAATGTCATTATGAGCAGTGCAACTTCCTGTTAAGATGATCAAATGCAATGCTACAATTCTCCTAATCACAGCATGGGCAAGCAGCATTTACTACCAAAGTGGTTTCAATGGGGATGGTCCCATTAGATTGGAAGTTGGTAAATGTTTCCCTCCTTTCTTAAAAAGCAGTGAGAGAAAAAAAAGTGAACTACAGGCCAGCTAGCCTAACATCAGTTGTTGGGAACATGCTGGGATCTATTATTAAAGAAGTCTTAACACTGCACTTAGAAAAGCACAGTGTGATTAGAACAAGTCAACATGGCTTCACTGAAGGGAAATCCTGTTTAACAAATTTACTCAAGTTTCTCGGAGGGTGTAGCAGGCAAATAAAAGTGAACCAGTAGATTTAGTATACCTGGATTTCCAAATGGCATTCAATAAGGTGCCACACAAGAGGTTAATAGGCAAGATAAGGGCTCATGGAGTGGGGGGTAGTATATTAGCATGGATAGAAGGTTAGTTAACAGATAGGAAGCAGAAAGCAGGCATAAACAGGGCTTTTTCCAAGTTGGCAGGCAGTGAACAGTGGAGTGCCGCAAGGATCAGTACTGGGGCCTCAGCTATTTACAATCTATATTAATGTCTTAGATACATTACTCTGTCTCTTCATCTAAGTTTGCTGATGATACAAAGCTAAGTAGAAAAGTAAGCTGTGAGGGGGACACAGATGCTGCAAAGAGATATAGACAGGTAAAGTGAGTGGGCAACAAGATGGCAGATGGAGTATAATGCAGGGAAGTGTGAAGTTATTCACTTTGGTCGAAAGACTAGAAAAGCAGAAGATTTTTCAAAAGATGAGAAACTTGCAAGTGTTAATATTCAAAGAGACTTGGGCATGTTCATTCAAGCAGCATGGAAAGTTAGCATGCAAGTGCAGCAAGCAATTAGGTAGGCAAATGGCATGTTGGCCTTTATTGCAAAGAAATTGGAGTACAAGAATAAAGAAGTTTTGCTACAATTGTACAGGGTTTTGGCAAGACCACAACTGGAATACCATGTGCAGTTTTGATATCCACATTTAAGAAAGGATATACTTGCATTGGAGGTGGTACAGTGAAGGTTCACTAAATTGGTCCCTGGGGTGAAAGGGTTGTCCTATGGAGGATTGGCTGAATAAATTGGGCTAATGTTCTCTGGAGTTTAGAATAATGAGAAACGACCTTATTGAAACATACAAGATTTCAAAGGGGCTTGATAAGGTGGACGCCGAGAGATTGTTTCCACTGGTCAGGGAATCTAAAACAAGAGAGCACAGTCTCAGGATAAGAGGCCGATCATTTCGGACCGAGATGAGGAGAAATTACTTCACTCAAAGGGTTGAGAATATTTGAAATTCCCTACTTAGAGGATTGCAGGTACTCTATTGCTGAATACATTTAAGGCTGGGATAGACAGAGTTTTGGTCTCAGGGAATTCAGGGATATGAGGAATGGGCAGGAAAATGAAGTTGAAGCCCAAGATCAGCCATGATCATATTGAATGGCAGAGGAGGCTTGATGGGCCTTGTGGCCTACTCTCGCTCCTATTTCTTGTATTCACCAGTTGGAGGTGTGGGGTCTGACCAGCATCTGGTTGCTCCTATGCCACCAAATGACTGCAGGGATAGGCAACAATCGCAGCTTTGTGAGCTCAGATTCCAAAAACAAAAAAGCAGAAGCACCAAGCCATGAAAATAAGAATGCATGCTCGCAAACCCTAGCCTGCAGCTGTTGTTCCATGCTCAAGGGTTTCCTCATTACAATGCCCTGCATAGGGAAGGATTTCTGCAAGGCAACTTTTGATATCCAAAACCCAACACTAAACTTAGCAAATGCTTAATACAAGTCCTCACTTGAGGGAACATCTTTGTGAGAGATATAATGCTATGAGGCTCTCTCTCTCACTCCAGAATACTCACCAGGTTGGTGC
This sequence comes from Carcharodon carcharias, assembly GCF_017639515.1. Taxonomy (NCBI): domain Eukaryota; kingdom Metazoa; phylum Chordata; class Chondrichthyes; order Lamniformes; family Lamnidae; genus Carcharodon; species Carcharodon carcharias. The sequence goes on from NC_054472.1 coordinate 176,692,880, forward strand.
GCCCAGGGCCCTCCCACCCTGCAACTATTTCCACTTTCTTGCATAATTCTCTCTCTCCATTTATATCTTAAGAGATTGGCCATAAGTCAATCCTTTTGAAGCCAGACATTGATGTTACCTCCAGTAGGTAGAAATTCCGAAATGATTTAAACATCATAGCAATTATGGTCTTTGAAGGGACTTCACTTACTGAAGCTTCCTGATGATGAGTTGAACTTCTTCTGGAGGATAAATTAAGAGCTGTTCCAGGAACAGTGGTAATAACTTTTCCATTGCCTACTGGGCCTAAACGACCCTCTGTCTAAAAGAGAAGATAACTACAGCATTGGAAGCAGTTTGTAAATAAATTACATCCTACAATTATGCAAATTTAATCATCACAGCAACTCAAATCTACAGATGCAGTATAGAGTTCATTAGGTTGAAAAATGACATGGAAAACTTTAAATGTGTTTCATTTACTTTCTTACCTCATTCTGACCAACAATAAATTCCTTATTCCCATTTAATGAAAGTGTACCATGTGCTTGATCTTGGCCAGCAACATTCCTATCCACTATTCTGAAGCCTCGCAAATTATCGTATGTTGCAGTATTAGAGGGAACAGTTGCTGTACTAATATTGTTATCTTCTTCTCCAGCTATATTTCTGTCCACTATTTCACATCCCCACCGATCATCATGGGTTGTAGAATCAGAAGGAATAGCTGACACACCGACATTTCCATCTTCTTCATTCCCACTGCTACCATCCCCTCCACCACCTGTAAGATTAAGGTTTTAACAATTGTGTTAACAGCATAAAAGCACTACTGTCAGGGTCAATGCTACTTCTTCTAAAGTTGAAACAGATAAAATCATCCAGGCGCAATAAACCAGAGCTGATAGTGAAACCAAAACATGGGACAGGTCAGTGAATGGTGCCAGAGGTCAAAAGTATGGACCAAAAGAACTCTTGATACTGGCTCTCCATATAAGACTTTGAAGAGCACAATTATCATGACATCTTGAACGCGCAAGAAAATATTACTAATAAACACTTCCATCCCAATTTGACATAGGAATAGAAACCTCCTATGCACAGCTGGAGCCCAAGGTTTCCAAAAATAACTCAGTCCAACAAAGCATGCCACCAAAGATCCAACTGGCAACACTGGGACCCTGCTTCAGGTTTTTAAGAGGAATCTCAAAAAAATGTTAAGGAGCTCATCTGAAAAAATAAAACTTCCTTTGCCTAGGCAGTCAGTCAAAAGGTTAGATGTGTATTACAAAAAAAAGAGAAAATGTTTTGAACTCAGCAAAAAAAAATTAATTGCACAAGTAACAAGTGTTAAAACAAGAATGGCAACCAGAGACCAGCTTTCAACAGAAAGGGATAAAGAGAGCAAAACGTCATCAGAATAATGCTCCTGTAGCTTTAGCTAGGTATCGTCCTAATTGTATGAAAAGTGATCAAGTAGCAGTCTTTTATGAAGTAATAATGTGCTTACCTACAACTGGTGAGTTTATGACCTGACCCTCTGCTGATCTTCTGAATTCAAATCCAATGTCATTTAGTTCATCAAGTGGTCCAATGGACTCATCAGAGCTACCACCTTCCAATCCTGGCCTAAAGCTGGGATGATTGCTCTCTCCAAGCTGCATTGCAAGTTAAGATATTAAATATTTTTCACAGAATACTAATTAACTTATGTTCAATCCCCATTTTACGCGAAGATAACTTGCCTCGGGATAGCAATGCCGTGTAAGGACACCAGGCAAGTATGGGACTATGTTCACCTATAAACATCTTCCACAGTTAAATAATCCATCACTACTTATCATCCAGATTCACACAAGAAGCTAAGCAGCTGGTAGCATTTGTTAAACTATGCCAACATGAATCACCATCTTTGAATCGGTAGGGAAATTCTCCCATGTTAAGAATACAAGAGATAGGAGCAGGAGAAGCCCCTATGTTCTGTGAAGCCTGCCCTGCCATTCAACACGATCATGGCTGATCTTGGGCTTCAACTCCACTTTCCTACCTCTCCCCATATCCCTTGGTGAAGAGCCCAAAAATGTGCCCTATTCTAGCCTTAAATATAGTCAACAATTAAGTTTCCATTGTGGTAGAGAATTCCAGAGATTCACAACATTGAGTAATTTCTCCACAGCTCAATCCTAAATGATTGATCCCTCACCCTGAGACTGTGCTATGTTCTAGGTTCCCTAGTCAGGGGAAACAATCTCTCAGTTAAGTCCCTTCAGAATCCTATGTATTTCAGTGACATCAACTCTCATTCTTCTAAACTCCAGAGAATATAAGACCCAATTTACTCAGCCTCTCATCCCAGAGACCAATCTTTCAAACATTCACCGTACTGCCTAAAATGCAAGTATATCCTTCCTTAAACACCAAGGCCAAAACTGCACACAGTACTTCAGGTGCAGTCTCACCAAAGCCAATTGTAGCAAGATGTCCTTATTCTTATACTTCAATCCCCTTGCAATAACACCGACTAAAGTGCATTGTGGAAAATTAACCTAAATTATATGAAAGTACACTTAATATAAACATTAGGGTTATGTAGGATACATTATCATTCCCATGTTCATTTGCTTCCTCAACAATTTTCTCTCCAAGGTGTGAAGCCATACATGTGCCCGACAGTTTAAGTGGCCATCATTGTTGCAAGCACACATATACATGTGCACACCTCAACAGAAAACATCAGCAGGGTGTTGCTAAACAGCCAGGTTTCAGACTGTTGTCACTCAATGCCCACATATGACTAATTCCAGTAGGCAAATACAATTGGGAAAGCTAGCCACTTTTCCACATGCTTAAACTCAGGGGGATGTGCCATCAGTTGTAGCACTTTATCACTGCTGAGCTAACACATCCTAGACCAGGAATCAAATCGGACTCCTTTCAGAAATGTAATGCTTTGCTACTTACTGGTAAGCTTAATAAACCACTGGCAGCATTCACTTGTACAATGGAAATTTAAGATAACGTTAAAACCAAAAGACAAGCAACTCACTGTGTTGAATTTAATTCTTAGGTTACAGGCAGACTTATGACAAAGACTGTACTATCTTTCCACTGAGATTTCCTATTTGAAGATAGTTCTGGTATTTGAGTGAAGACTGAGTTTTATACTCATCTGTCATCTTTGTTTCCCCTGCATTCCGGTTAATATACTTTTTCCCATATATAATCTATTCCCACTTCCTGGCCCTAACATTTTGGAATTGATAACTGTAACTCATTTACAAAAGTTATCTGACCCCAAAAGTTTCAAAAGCTCTAAAGTTATTAGGTTTCAGAGTCACACCCGTATAAAATCATAAATTTCAAAGGATATTGACAAGTGAACTCACTGCTGACCTGCAGAAGTCAATGTAATAATGATTAATCCCTACCAATTCAATTTTTTGGCAACTTCAAACAGAAAGTAGCTTCAAAGGAGTGCACCCTCCCCCTCCCCTCCTCCTTCCTTAGAAGTATAATAGAACCTACATACCAATTGCCTTGTTGAACTGGACAACAGCAATTGTCCTTGCAAAGCACTCTGTTGCTGGACAGCCTCCAATTCATCTTCTGTATCCGCACCACTTGATGGTGCGGAATCCATTCCAGTGGCTGCTTGTCGAACAGGAGGCATCTGAAAGTTACCCAACATTGAAGAATTGTTTGCAAAGTGCCAAATAAATTTTTAATGAAAAAAATTCATTAAGTGTCATAAGATTGTTCATTTTCGTATGCAAATCATAGAATTGAAAGGCTTTAGAAAGACAGACAAGTTATGGAATAAGCAGATAACTGGAAGATAGCACGTAATGTGGCAAAGGATGAGGATAATACATTTTGGGAAGTAAATCAAGGGAGTACGCACTCCATGGAAAATCTGGATGAACATAAGACAACCAAGGGGTCTAATATAGAAATCCTTGAAAGCTAGAAGCAGACAAACCCATCAAAGTAAAAATCTTTTTGGTTTTATGTAAAAGGATACAGAGTACAAGAGTAATGGCAAATTTGTAAAAACATTGGCTACATCATGGAGTATTGTGCGCAGTTTTGGATATCTTGGAATAGAAAGGGCATTAAAACTATGGAGAGCATTCATTGATCAGGATAATAGCAGGCACACAAAACTTAGTTATGAAGACAGACCAAAGATATTGAGACTATTTTCACCACAGCAAAACAGACCGAGAGAAGATTTAATAGAAGCTTTTAAAATTATGGAAGTTCTGATAGAGTGAATAAGAAAAGACTATTATTCCCTCTGGTTGGGGAGAAAATGACAAAATTTTGCATTATCTTCACACAAATAAAAATCCTACTTTCCCGATGAAAAACTGCAAATCAATTACACAAATATTCATGAGGAAAATTTATTATTTAACAACTTTATAAAGTACCCTTAGAAGACATGGCGATGGCGTAATGGTATTGTTGCTGGACTAGTAATCCAGGGACCCAGGGTAATGTTCTGAGGATTTGGGTTCAAATCTTGCCACAGCAGATGGTGAAATTTGAATTCAACAAAAATCTGGAATTAAAAGCCTAACGATGATCATGAAACCATTGCCGATTGTCATAAAAGCCATTCACTAATGTCCTTTAGGGAAGGAAATCTGCTGTCCTTACCTGCTCTGGCCTAAATGTGACTCCAGGCCCACAGCAATGTTGACTCTGAAATGCCCTCTGAACTAGGGCAGCTGGAGATGGGTGATAAATACTGACCTGGCCAGAGATGCCCATATCCCATGAACAAATAAAAACAATACATTTTTCAAAGTTAATCAAACTAGGATTTTAACTGTGCTCTGTACAGAGGAATACGCACTTATAAAAGTATTTGTGGTATCAGTGGCACTAGGTACAAGATGACACAATGGTGTTCATTGATGACAAACCCCCAAGATGTTTAAATTTAATTGTATAAGATTTTACCAGTTAAATGCATTTCATCAGTAGGATTTTTAAACACTTTGCACTAAGGACACACAAGAATACTTAGAGAACAGAGTGCTAGGTGCACCCACTGCAGTGAAAACAAAAATATTTAAATTGTGCATGGGCTTTCTATTCAAGATGCTCTCAAGTTATTCCACTTGTCAACGTGATCAAAAGCTATTCTGGGACATATGTCTGTATATTTATCTTACCTTTATCTACAGTTTTAGTTCAATAGTTAAAAGACTAATTTCAAAATTAGCAGTATGGGCAGGCAAGAGACTAAAACATTTTCTGAACGAGGACATTTTCTACCTCATCATTAACCAGGGGCTGCTAGGGAACTTTGTCTAATTTCTTGAAATTGGAATCCAATTCATGTTCACTAACCCCTAAAACAGTAAAGATGGATAATTTTTTTTATTATTCATTCAGATTGTGGGCTTCACTGGCTAGGCCAGCATTTATTGTCAATTCCTAATGGCCCTTGAAAAGGCGATGGTGAGCTGCCTTCTTGAACCGCTGCAGTCTCTGTGGTGTAGGCACACCCGCAGTGATGTTACGAAGGGAGTTCCAAGACTTTGACCCAGTGACAGTGAAGGAACGGCGATATATTTCCAAGTCAGGATGGTGAGTGGCTTGCAGGGGAAATTCCAGATGCTGGTGTTCCCAAGCTGCCCTTGTCCTTCTTGATGGTCGTGGGTTTGGAAGGTGCTGTCTAAGGAGTCTTAGTGAATTCCTGCAGTACATCTTGTAGATGATACACACTGCTGCCACTGTGCGGTGGTGGCAGAGTGAGTCCGTGTTTGTGGATGGGGTGTCAAGCACACGGGCTGCTTTGTCCTGGATTGTGTCAAGCTTCTTGTGTTGTTGGAACTGCATTCATCCAGGCAAGTGGAGAATATTCCATCACACTCCTGACTTGTAGCTGGTGGACAGGCTTTGGGAGTTAGACGGTGACTTATTCGCTACAGGATTCCTAGCCTCTGAACTGCTTTTGTAGCCAGGGTATTTATATGGCTAGTCTAGTTCAGTTTGTGGTCAATGGTAACCCCCAGGATGTTGATAGTGGGGGTTCAGCGAACGTAATGGGGCGACAGCTAGATTCTCTCTTGTTGGAGGTGGCCATTGCCTGGCATGAACTTCACTTGCAAATCAATGGCAACTAGAGATAGGTTTGGCCGACCTCCAACTTAAGTCTACTTCAAAATATCCAGGCACAAGGTTTGATTAGCTGTTACTGTCACTTAACACCTAGGACCCTGGGTGTTGTTTGCTTGCATTACCTTTGTGGTCACAATTAAAATTCCTTGATTGTAAGTATTCTGGGGTGTGAACAACATGATACAAATGTCAATTTGAGAATTATGCACAATGGTCAACTGAGTGGTACTGAGATTCATGACTGGTCAGAAATAAATTGTTACAGATACCAGAATACACTAGCTAAAAGTTTCTATCTTGTTCTTACCAACTTCTAAAATGTTAATAGCCCTTCCAACTTGTTAAACTGAAGAGTTACATTTGATAGCTAGGTGTTATGTTGCAGCTATTACTGTAACCAGTCAGATTACATCTAGGAATTCAGCAGTTAAGTGGAAAACAATGCTGAAGTGTTTGCAATCACCTTCGACCAGAAGCGCACAGTGGATGGATCCCACTTGGCCTCATCCCAAGGTCCCCACCATCTTATATGGCAGAATTCAGCTAATTCCCAAGGTCCCTACCATCTTAGGTGGCAGACTTCAGCTAATTCTTGAGGGCAATTAGGGATGGGCATAAATGCTAGTCTAGCCAGTGACACCCACATCATATGAATGATTTTTTAAAAATTCAAATCGTTCTACTATTCATTTCAGTTTTTCTAAATTTCATATTTTGGGCTTTCTGAATTAGTTGCACTTAGCAAGTGGAGAAGGAAAGTTAAATTAACAAGTTTGATTATTTATAGAAATATTCAATGATGTAAAAAATGTTACCATATAGGTGTATTATGTTTTATTGGACAAGGCTAAATAGCAAGTAATTTAAGTTTCTGTCTGGCCATTTCAAATATAGAAATCTAGGATGATACTGGTACTGGTTCAGATGAATCTGAACCTTAATTATGCAAGTTTGTAGGCTCCGGTGTAGGCAAATTAGGCCATAAATTCACATTTACAAGATTGGCACAGGAACTAACAGGAATTATTGCATAAATGCAATTCAGGAAATTCTGGGCCATACAATTAAATTTTTAAACCAAGGTGGAAACAAGCAGTGAAAATGATAATCAAAAAAAACACCAGTTCTTTTGGGATAGGTGCTCCTATTGATTCACACAAGCCTAAATAAAAGGATGAAGCTGTAATGCTGCATCTGGAGTTCATGAAAAAATATTAAAATTTTATTTTTACCATTATACTTGATGAAACCTTTGACATTGATAAGTGGTGCACTGGCAGAACTGTTGAGCTTTACCTGGTGCCATCTGGTTTCTTGAAGTGCAGCATGGACTTCAGGGAGTTCTTGTCCTTCAGTGTGACCTCTTTGCATTCCTGGCGGGACCAACTGTTTGAAATAAGCTTCCAGTCTATCATCCCGAAATGCCTCAGCATCAAACTCATCATCTGTTAGGATTGAAGCATTATTCATTTTTGAGCAGCTACCTATATTTACATAGTACTTTTAATGTAATGAAATATCCCAAGGCGCTTCACAGGACTACTGTAAAGCAAAATCTGACACTGAGCCACATAACGATATTAAGTCAGATGACCAAATGCTTGATCAAAGAGGAAGATTTTAAGGAATGTCTTAAAGGAGGAAAGTGAGGTAAAGAGGTGGCGAGGTGTAGGCATAGATTTCCAGAGCTAGGGGCCTAAGACACTAAAGGCACAGTGGCCAATAGTGGAGCAACTATGACTGGACAAGTTTTTTTTAAAAAACGGAACCTTTAGTCATAAAACAAAAACAAAAACAGAATTACCTGGAAAAACTCAGCAGGTCTGGCAGCATCGGCGGAGAAGAAAAGAGTTGACGTTTCGAGTCCTCATGACCCTTCGACAGAACTTGAGTTCGAGTCCAAGAAAGAATTGAAATATAAGCTGGTTTAAGGTGTGTGTGTGGGGGGGGGGGGGGGGGGGGGGGGGCGGCGACGGGCGGAGAGGGAGAGAGAGAGAGAGAGAGAGAGAGAGAGAGAGAGAGAGAGAGAGAGAGGTGGAGTGGGGGTGTGGTTGTAGGGACAAACAAGCAGTGATAGAAGCAGATCATCAAAAGATTTCAACAACAATAATACAAAAGAACACATAGGTGTTAAAGTTAAAGTTGGTGATATTATCTAAACGAATGTGCTAATTAAGAATGGATGGTAGGGCACTCAAGGTATAGCTCTAGTGGGGGTGGGGAGAGCATAAAAGATGTTAAAAATAAATAAATAAATAAATATTTTTTTTTTCTTTTTCTCTTTTTATAATGGAAATAGGTGGGAAAAGGAAAATCTATATAATTTATTGGAAAAAAAAGAAAAGGAAGGGGGAAACAGAAAGGGGGTGGGGATGGGGGAGGGAGCTCACGACCTAAAGTTGTTGAATTCAATATTCAGTCCGGATGGCTGTAAAGTGCCTAGTCGGAAGATGAGGTGTTGTTCCTCCAGTTTGCGTTGGGCTTCACTGGAACAATGCAGCAAGCCAAGGACAGACATGTGGGCAAGAGAGCAGGGTGGAGTGTTAAAATGGCAAGCGACAGGGAGGTTTGGGTCATTCTTGCGGACAGACCGCAGGTGTTCTGCAAAGCGGTCGCCCAGTTTACGTTTGGTCTCTCCAATGTAGAGGAGACCACATTGGGAGCAACGAATGCAGTAGACTAAGTTGGGGGAAATGCAAGTGAAATGCTGCTTCACTTGAAAGGAGTGTTTGGGTCCTTGGACGGTGAGGAGAGAGGAAGTGAAGGGGCAGGTATTGCATCTTTTGCTTGGGCATGGGGTGGTGCCATAGGAGGGGGTTGAGGAGTAGGGGGTGATGGAGGAGTGGACCAGGGTGTCCAGAAGGGAGCGATCCCTACGGAATGCCAATAGGGGGGGTGAAGGGAAGATGTGTTTGGTGGTGTCATCATGCTGGAGTTGGCGGAAATGGCGGAGGATGATCCTTTGAATGCAGAGGCTGGTGGGGTGATAAGTGAGGACAAGGGGGGCCCTATCATGTTTCTGGGAGGGAGGAGAAGGCGTGAGGGCGGATGCCGGACACGGTTGAGGGCCCTGTCAACGACCGTGGGTGGAAAACCTCGGTTAAGGAAGAAGGAGGACATGTCAGAGGAACTGTTTTTGAAGGTAGCATCATCGGAACAGATGCGACGGAGGCGAAGGAACTGAGAGAATGGGATGGAGTCCTTACAGGAAGCGGGGTGTGAGGAGCTGTAGTCGAGATAGCTGTGGGAGTCGGTGGATTTGTAATGGATATTGGTGGACAGTCTATCACCAGAGATTGAGACAGAGAGGTCAAGGAAGGGAAGGGAAGTGTCAGAGATGGACCATGTGAAAATGATGGAGGGGGGAGATTGGAAGCAAAATTAATAAATTTTTCCAAGTCCCGACGAGAGCACGAAGCGGCACCGAAGTAATCATCGATGTATCGGAGAAAGAGTTGTGGAAGGGGGCCGGAGTAGGACTGAAACAAGGAATGTTCCACATACCTTTAGTCATGTTGAACAATATCATGGAAGATTATAATACAGTAATTCTGAAACTGTTGCAGAAGGGTCAATATATTCAGGTGGCACAGATTTAAGGTAATTGGCAAAAGAGCCAGAAGGATGAGAAGAACCTTTTTTTAGCATAGCATTATAATCTGCAAGGCACTGGCTGAAAGGGTAGAAATATCAGATTCAATAGTAACTTTCAAAAAGGAATTGAATATATACTTAAAGAGAGGAAATTGCAGGGCTAAGGGGAAATGGGGGCTGATCGGAAAGCTATTTCAAAGAGAGCCAGCACAGGCACAATGGACCAATTGGACTTCACTGCTGCAAGATTCTATAACATTTCAGCATATACAAAAGGAGGAATAATTTTTTTTTTCTCTCTGAATAATGCAAATAAGTTCAGGCCATTTAAGAATTCCTGGTGCACTGAACAAAAATTGTTTTGGACATTTCAAACTGTAAAAAAAAATTAAACCCAAAGTTCATCTGTTTTTTAAAAAAAGATTCAATTTTAAAATATTTTCAACAACTTCACCTTATACTTAACTACAGTACTCTCAGTCACTTGGGAAACAGGACAACAGTACTGTGCACTGTACCTGTGGACTGGTCTTCCAAGCTTGCCAATGACAACAGCCTTTCATCTTCTAAAAAACTAGCTAGACTGTCACTGTATCGTCTTGTGCCCAAATCCTCATCTGTTCGTTTGAGAGTAGGGGAGTTCCCAGATTCCTTTGTGCCATCAACCTGGTGATATACAAAACAACTATTACAAATTCAGAACAGGCATTTCCAGCATCCGCAGTTTTTTTGTTTTTATTACAAATTCAGGATTAGTTCCAAAAAACGCATAAAGAATTGTGAAATTTGCTCTGAAACTTTTAACTGGCAATCCTTCTCATTGCTAGAGGTGAGCCATTAAAATTAAACTAGAAGTATATGACAATCTAGTGCTAACAATGCAAAAGAAATTCAAGCAGAGTTTAAAAGATGGAGGTGAAACAAAAAAGTTACTGTAGTATGAAACAATGAAAATTTGTAAAGGATTTTATAAATTACAAGAGTAAAAGGTAAACTTGATTGGGATAAAATAAGGAAATCTTATGGAGGATCAAGGAATGGCAAAGATACTAAATGAGTGTTTTTTTCAAACTAAACGCAAGATAGCAGGAATGAAAGGGTACAAGAGCAACAGACAGACATTGAAAAGAACAAAAATTATACATTAAGATAGCTGGTGGTCTTAATATGTCACCAGAGAACACCATTGCTCCAGTCCAAAAAAATCCACTGATCCTATTCTACATCTGAAGTGTTGTAACCTGCAAAGCTACAAAGTGCTGGAAAGTGGGATTAAAATGTGTAGCTGGTTTCTTTTTTCTCTTTTAGCTGGCACAGACACAGTGGGTTGAATGGTCTTTTTCCGCACCATAACTGTTCTATGTTTCTATTCTGTGTCCTGTAGCCAACTTTCTATCCTTACAATCACATGCCCTTTGATACCGTGCACCTTAATTTTAATCCAACTTTAAAATAACTTAAATGTTGGGGTCATATAGGAAATTTGAAAATGAGGGGAAAAATTGATAGTAAATGTGAAAAAAGGTAGGTTTTACGAATTGAGAAAACAGAAATAAAAGGGTATAAGGCTTGTAGTTATTGAGTTTATCCTTGCACCCTGTTTTGAATCGGAGTGTAACATTTGCAACTCTTCAGTCCTCCGGCACCACTTCTATATCTATAGAAGATTGAAGAATTATGTCCAATGCCTTCGCAATTTCTACCCTTACTTCTCTCAGTATCCTTGGATACATCTGATCCAGTACTGGTGACTTAATTAAGTACAGCCAGCTTAATTAACACCTTTGTTACAGTGTTTAGCCCATCCAGTGTTTCTTCTTTCTTGGTAAAGACAGATGCAAAATACTCATTGTGTGCCTCAGTGATGCTCCTCGGTTTCCATGTGTAAATCCCATTTTTAGTTCTGAATCGGAACCACTTCTCCTTTTACTATTTATATACCTATAGAACACTTGCTGATTTCCTTTTATGTTAGCCGTCAGTCTCTTCTCATATTCTCTCTTTGCTTCTCATTTCTTTTTTCACTTCCCCTCTGAACTTTCTATATTCAGCCTAGTTCTCACATGCATTATCAACCTGTCATAGTCACCCCTTTTCTGCTTCATCTTATTCTCCCGTTCATCATCCATAGAATTCTGTATTTGCTCGTCTTATTTTTGACCCTCATGGGCATGTACCTTAACACTTTAAAGGCAGCCCATTGTTCTATTAAAGTCTTGCCTGTCAATCTTCAATTCTAATTTACCTGGGCCAGGTCTGTTCTCAATCCATTGAAATTGACCCGGCCCCAGCTAATTATTTTTACTATGGATAACTCCTTGTCATAGTACACAGTAAACTAAATTCAGATCTCATTGTATTTCATCTTATTCTGACCCCACCTAATACCTTACTATTTCTTACTCCAGTGCTGTCTTTCCCGACCGTTATGCATCTTGCTTTTTCTTTCTAATGTTACCACTTGGTTCTTATCCTCCTGCCAAGTTAATTTAAATCCTCCCCAATAGCACTAGTGAACCACCCCGTCAGGACACTTTTCCAGTTCTGTTCAGGTGCAACACATCAGGCCTATAGAGCTCCAGAACAGGTCCTAATACCCCAAGGATCTGAAGCCTTCTGTCCTGCATCATCTCATCAGCCACACATTCATCTGCTCCAAGCTATTTCTACACTCAACAGCATGTGGCACTGGGAGTAATATTGGGATTACTACCTTTGAGGTCCTACTTGCTCGTTTCTTTCCTAGCTCCCTAAATTCTGCTACAGGACCACAATGCACTCTGTACCTACGTTCTTGGTACTGATATGGAGCATGACTGCTGGCTGTTCATCCCCTGAACACTAAACATCAGTCAATATCCCACTTCTGATCTTATGTTGGGAGGGAAGGTCATTGACAAATTAGCTGAAGATCACTGCACCAAGGACACTATCATGAGGAATTCTTGTAGCAATGTTCTTGGGCTGACTGAGTTAAGCAAAGCAACTTGCAAATTCATTTACAGTATTTCAAATGTTTGTCACAGGTGCTTTATAAAGCAAGATGAAGTTTCAGAAAGATATTTATCTACTTCTGATAATTACATTTTCTAAAACATTTGGAATATTCAGTAATACTCCAAGTGGGCAATTAGTGATCAAAAGCATTTGAATGATTAGATAATTTTAATTAACAAACTTTAGTTTAAATAAGTTATAATTCAATAAGTACAACAATGATATATTTTGGTTGCAGATACCTTATTTGCTTTATTGTTAGTGCTGTCAGTCAAACTATCCAACCCAGGAGGAGTCTCTGCAAAAGTAAACAGTGAATTTAAGCAAACAAAAAATTTGAAAAAAAAATGACATGTATTTTGAATGTGTTTAAGGAGATGGTCATTGCTGGCAAGGCTGGTCTGTAGTGGCCATCTCTACTTGCTCAGAGGTGGCAGTGGACCACTTCCTTGAGCTGCTGCAGCCTGTGTAGTGCAGATGTTCTACAATGCCATTAGGTGTTGAATCAATTTGATACAACTGAGTGGCTTGGTAGACCAATTCAAAGGACAGTTATAAGTCAGTTGTGTTGATGTGGGGCTGGAGTCACCTCCTGCAAGGAAGACAGATTTCCTTTGCCAAAGGGCTTCTTTGAACCAATCTTTTTTATTTTCTGATTTACTTTCTGTTTCCAGATTTTTAAAATTCTCAATGTCATGGTAAATAACATGGGTCCACATGTAATTGAAAATGAGTTATTTATATTTTTGTCCACTTCCAAGTATGCATTTCAAACAGAATAAAATGATTGAGTTAATTTGATCTTTACTAATAAATCAATTTTCCCCACTTAATTCAGATCCAGATGTGGGTACAATGGCATACTCAATTTCAATTAATTTAATTTGAATGAATTTGCTAATTCAATCCACTATTTATTTTCAAGAAAACCTTTTACGCTCGAGTATTTTCTCAAATTTTACAGAGATATTCAGAATGGCTGTTCATACATACCATTTAGTTTACCAACAGACAATAATCCAAATTTGGCATCTTGTCTATTGTTATATTTCCCTGATAATGCATGTTGTGGATTTACTTCTGAGGAAGAACTAAATTCATCCAAGTGCTTTTCCGTGACATCAGGAATACAGTGAGCATCAAGGAAGTCATCAACATGTTCTCTGTAAAAGAAACAGAAAAAATTCTAATAGTAGAAAATGCACTCATCAGTTTGGAATATTTTAAAATGCGTTGCATTTATATTGTAAAATGAAGATATGGACTATCATAGGTTCAATCTGTTTACTTCTACTACAAGCAAAATATTAAATTCTTCTCCTAATGTTTCCTCCTCACTTTACCTCACTCCCAAATATATTAGGCAGAGCACCTAGCATGATGAATGCCAATGGTACTCTTCAGGTAAATTTTAAATGTACTAGATGTATTTGGATGTTCTTTGAGAACAGTTATAGACCACAGTGAAATGAATATCTTTATTTATGATTGCGTATCTGAGGCAGCCTTGGAGGTGACACATTGGGTACAATGCAAAGAACTCTTGGCTATTTCATTGAATTTTGTTTTGTAGCTACAGATAATGGAATTCTGCTCTGGTTTCTGTTAGCTATTTCTACAAAGTACAGGAGTATAGATTTCAATCTGGCAGCTGAGTAAATTGATATGCATCTGAGTTTTGATTATGGTCAAATAATAGAATTTAAGTTAATTGTTAATACAACCAAGAAATTTTATTTTAAAGCTTCAGAACCGTCAGGGGTTTGGTTTCCCATTAGTGTTCCAAACATTGGCTCTGAGCATTGCAAAATAACATCTAATTTATGCAGTTCAAGAAATTGTCAAGTGTCTTTTGTTCATCTTCACAGACTCCTGACACAAGTTGGTAAAACCCTCTTGGCTGGTCATAATTTTTGGTCAAAGTCATGGACTTGTAAGCAAAATTAAATCCCACAAGATTAAAGGGTAAATGGCAATGTGGCCAAGATGTGACAATATGCCAAGAGACAGACAGTAGAAACTAATCATCAACAGATCGGAGGAAACTATCAAGTACAGTTCATCAGGGTTTGGCATTTGGTATAGTTTGATGCAAATTACAATCTGAACTTCAGTACATTTTTTAAAAGTTTGCAAATAACACAAAAAAAACTTCAAAATATAGTAACATTATGGAGGATAGTAAGATTTCAGGTTTTTTTTTTGAGGCACTCCTAACAGCACTATGGGTGTACCTACCACATGGCCTGCAGTGGTTCAAGAAGGAAGCTCACCACCATCTTCTCAAGCGCAACTAGGGATGGGCAGTAAGTGCTGGCCCAGCCAGGGAAGACCCATCCCATGAATGAATTAAAAAATTTAGCTTTTCTTAGCTTTAAACCGTGACATATTGGCCCCCAGTTAAGCTATGCCTCAATTTTTGAGCTCTAACCCTTTTGTGGCCTCATCCCTCCCCATCTCTAATCTCCTCCAGCCCAAAATCCTCCTTAGTGCTTTAAGGGTTCCTACAATTCTGGCCTCTTGAACATCCCTGACTCTAAATAATCCCATCATTCACAACCATGCCATCAACTGTCAAGGTGCCAAGATCATAAGTTGGAGGACAAGGCCATTTGGCCCATCAAGCCTGCTCCACCACTCAATAAGATTATGGGTGATCTGGCCTGAACTCCACTTTCCTGCCTGCCCCCATATAACCCTCAAATGCCTTGTAGATTAAAAATTTGTCTTGCTACGTCTTGAATATATTCAATGACCCAGTCTTCACTGCTTTCTATGGAAGAGAATTCCAAACACTAACGACCCTCAGAAGAAATTCCTCCTCATTCCCAATTTTAAACTGTGCCCCCGAATTCTAGATTTCCCCCTTTCCTCGTGAGGGGAAAATATCCTCTCAAGCCCACTCAGAATCTGAGATGTTTCAATAAGATTCTCTCTCATTCTTCTAAACTCCAACGCATACAGGCATAATCTGCTCAAACTTCCTTCATAAGACAACCCATTCACCTCAGGAATCAGCCTGGTAAATTCTCCAAATTGCTTCCAATGTAAGTATATCCCTTCTTAAGGTGACCAAAACGATACACAGTACTCTAAACTGTGGTCTCACCAATGCCCTGTACAGTTGTAGCAAGGCTTCCCTATTTTTGTACTCTGTTCCCCCATGCAATAAAGGCCAACATTTCATTTGCCTTCCTAATTACTTACTGTAGCTGCATGCTAGCTTTTTGTGATTCGTGTACAAGGACACTCAGATCTTTCTATACTAGAGCCTCTCTCCATTTAAACAACATTCTGTTTTTCTATTCTTCCCACCAAAATGGATAATCTCAACAAGTAGATAACTTTCCAACATTATATACCAACTGCCAAAGTTTTGCCCAATCACTTAACCTAACTACATTCCCTTGCAGACAGTTTGTATCCTCCAATTTGCTTCCTGCCTATTTTTGTCGACAGCAAGTTTAGTTATGAGTTACTCAGTCTCATCCTCCAAGTCATTAATAGAAGATTGTAAATAGTTAGAGCTCCAGCAAAGATCAGTGCGGTACTCCTCTCATTACAATTGGCCAATCTGAAAGTGACAAATTTATCCTGATGCGGTTTACTGTTAGTTGGCCAATTCCCTATCCATGCTAATATATCACCCTCAATGCCATGAGCTTATATTGTGAAGTAACCTTTTGTTGCATTTAATTGAATGCCTTTTGGAAATCCAAATACAGTACATCTACAGGGTTTCCCTTTATCTACTCTTCTGTTACATCCTCAAAGAACTCAAACTTTTTGAGCACAATTTTCCTTTCATAAAAGCATGTTGACTCTGCCTGACTGCATTATGATTTTCTAAATGGCCTGCTACCACCTTCTTAATAATGGATTCTAGCATTTTCCCAAATGACAGATGTGAGGCTAATGGGCCTAAAGTGTTCTGCTTTGTTTGCCTGCCTTCTTGAATAGAGGTTTAACATTTGAGGTTTTCCAATCTGCTGGGGCCTTTCCCGAATATATGAAATTTTGGCACAGAATTCCCTCCCTGAACCTCCCGTCCTCCATATCCACCTTTTAAGACACCCCTTAAAATCTTACTATTTCTTCATCATCAACTCCACCAGCTTTTTCTGCAATTGAAATTTTCAAAGTATGGGAAGGACCAGATACTTACAGTTCATCTTTAAAACTAAGTGCAAATATTTTACAGGTTTCAGAATTCGAAACATCAGATGGATGTGTCTCCGCTCTGGAAAACCTTCCTTCTTCCAAGTATGAAGTTTGAATATCTGGAATTCTGAAAGAAATTTATATGAATTTACATGGAGGTTACATAAAAATTGATATTCATTTGAATAAGAATAATGTGTTATTTCAATGCTCAGTAAAAGAGATAAAGTTAATGGTTTTTGACATCACCCAAATTTTATATTGAATTATACTTGCAACATTTAATGTTAATTGTTCCCAAAAGGTGTTATCTTACTGTACATATTATTCATGCAGCATTGGCTCAAAGACTACAGTGCTATTGTGTCAATATAGAGTACTTAGTACTGCTCAGAGTCTCACCCCAACTTCAAGACAAACTGTCGAGATAACACTGTTCTCATACAAATCTCAAGCACCTACTTTAAAGTGCTACAGTTAAACCCTGAGCGCCAGCTGGAATGACAGTCACTAATATGATTAATAACTCGTACAGCCAGGTTCAAAACTCTCAAAACCAGGGTCCTTCACTAATGGTATTAGCATTTTCACTTAACAGGTTGAAATTTCCCTTTAAATTTAAAAACAATTAAGCCATTTACAAACAAAGTGAAACAAATGCACATGGTTATACAGCTCACCTGTTGCTGGAATCAGATTTATTTTTAGCAACTGTTGACGCTGCCACAGGGAGTCCAAAATTTGAAGAAACTGTGACATTTTCCAGCATTTCACTGCTATTGCCTCTCACAGACTGCAACAGAAAGCTTGGAAATGTTTCATCCTCAAGATTTCTGACACTTTCCATTACGTTACAGACATTTGATCTTCACCTGAAGAAGGCTGAAATAAATAAATTGAATAAAACTTGAAGAAAAACAGAATAACCCCTCACTACTGTTACTGTAATAGCTTAGTTTAATTGCAACATTCTTGCCCGTCAGAACATTGTGGATTCAAGCCTGACCAAGGACTTGTGTACATAATCTACACTAACAGTTCTGACAGTAGCGAGGAAATGCGACATTGTTAGAGCTGCCATCTTTCAGAGAAGTTAAGCAGGTAAAGGGCTTTAGTGGGCATAAAAGATTCCATACTTCAAGCTAAAGGTCAGGAACAGCTCTTAAAGCCCTTTGACAACATCCTTCCCTCAACTAAAACCATTAATAAATAAACTATCAGGTAATCTATTTTTAAGTGTCTGGGACTTTGACGAGCTCAAGCTGGCTGCCATATTTAACTGCATAACAATGACTATACTTAAGAAGTAATTTATTGGTTGTGAAGCACTTTGGGATTTTGAGGGTGTGACAAGATATTTTACAAGTTCGGTCTCTTCTTATAATGCAGGCACTTTCCAAATACACTTTTTGTGCCGAGTGTGAAGGACCATTGCCACAATCTTATGAACCAAAATGTGAACTACACGAGCAATAAACTGCTTAAATTCCTTTTAAGCTCACCGAATAATGTGCAAGCCATCTTGAAAACTCCAATCCTCTGATACATGCATAAGTGACACCAACAGTGTACGTCATGCCCCACTTGTGTCATAATCTAGATTTTACAAATCTGATTCATTAAAATAGAAATATCAATTGTGAAATGATGTGAACTCAAATTCCCAGAACAATTATCAGCTACAGCTCATACAACTGCCTGGCAAGCACATGGTCACTTCTGAGCCTAGTTTGAGGGCAATAGTTATTGTCCCTTCTTTGCTTTGAAGTCCCTATTGCATTAAACAATCAAAAATGATTAAGTCTCCCTCTTTTGCAACATGGCAACCAATTAGGCTTTTGTTGCCCATGTGCCTTAACACATTAAGTGATCCATCCAAACCAGGATGATTTATCTTTGACAATTGACACTATCCAGCAATTCTCTCCAGTACATAGAAATTAAGCCAGCAGAGCTAGACATCCAAGAGATTCTCTTCCAGCATGCAACAAAGCACCCAAAACAGAGCTGTTAACGAAGCATATGGGATCATGGGTTTCATAAAAAGAGGTGTTGAGTACAAAAGCAGCGAAGTTATGCTGAACTTGTATAAAGCCCCAATTAAGCCACAACTGGAGTATGCGTCCAGTTCTGGTTGCCACACTTCAGGAAGGATGTGAGGGCCCTTGCGAGGGTGCGGAAGAAGCTTACCAGAATTGTATGGGGATGAGGGATTTTAGCCAAAAGGTGAGGTTGGAACAAAGGAGATTGAGCAGAGATTTGATAGAGGTGTATATGATCAAGAAAGGCATAGATAAGGTAGACACAACAAAGTTGTTCCGTTTAGCTAATGGTACAAGGAGACTACAGGATGCAGATTTAAGGTTTTGGGCAAGAGCTGCAGGGGGGAATATGAGGAAGAATTTTTTATGCAGCAAGTGTTAATGACCTGGAACTCACTGACCACACAGTTGGTGGAAGTGGAGACAATAAATGACTTCAAAAGGAAATTGGATGGGCACTTGAGACAAATAAATCTAAAGGGGTAGAGGGATAGAATGGAGCAATGAGACAGATTGTCTACAGAGAGCCACATGAACTCAAATCGTCTCCTTCTGTGCTATAAGGACTCTGACAGATGTAACCCCAAATTCCTATGAAATACCAGAAATCTTAAAGAGAGCTTGACAGGGTGGATATGGAGAGGTTGTTTCCCTGACTGGAGACACGAGATCTAGGGGTCAAAGTCCCAGGATGAAAGATTGGCCATTTAGGATTGAGATAGAGAAATTTCTTCACTCAGAGGGTTGTGAACGTTCAGAATTCCCTACCCGAGAGAGCTCTGGATGCTCAGTTGCTGAGCACATTCAAAACCAAGATCGATAAATTTTTGGACCTCAAGGCAATCAGAGGATATGGAAATAGAGTGAGAAAGCAGAGGTGAGGTAGATGATCAGCCATGATCTTGCTGAACGCCATTTGGCGCCTGGAGCCTGCTCTGCCAGACTCCTATTTCTTATATTAAATTGTCTTTTTGTTTTAAATTGAATGAAGCAAATTGTATCCCTGGTCTATCACATGCAGAGCTCAAGAGACTAGGTAACAAGGATAAACTTCACATTGTGCAAGTTTCAAAACTGTTACTAGCAAGAATGATGTATAACATCACTGTACTTGCATTTGCAAAATAGTCTCAAGGGGGCTATGTTAAATACAATCGCTAGGATCACAGTAATTCACCCAAATCAAAGAAAACAGGATCAACCATTTATCTTGTACATGCACAAATGAATTATGAATGCTCATAGCAACTGGCTTTTGCACAAATATCTGTTGCACACCTCAACATACTTTTTACATTTTCAGTTACGTTGAATTTGAACGTTCATTTTTTTTGGGATATGGCTTTTATAGGTATCCTCCAGCAATTTGGGCATTAGGGGAAGATAGTGGTAATGGGTGAGTAATCGAGAGGCACATACTAATACTCTGTGGACATGGATTCAAATCCCACCAAAGCAGAAGATAGGATTTAAATTCAAATAATAAATCTGAAATACAAAGCTAGCCTCACTAATGGTGACCATGAATACCCATCTGGTTCACTAATGTCCTTTAGGGATGGAAATCTGCCACCCTTACCTGTGACTCCAGATCCACAGCAATGTGTCTGATTCTTAACTACCCTCTGAAACGTCCTACAAGCCATTCAGTTCAAGGGCAATTAGGGCAACTAACACTGGCCTTGCCAGAGATGCCCACATTCCATGAAAGAATAAAGACTAGTCGTTCTCATCTTGGCTTTGCCCCTCCCCATCACCAAAAAGGAGAAAGAAATTAGAGTATAAGGGAAGCTAGCTAGGAATGTAAAAACGGATAGTAAGAGTTTCTACAGGTATTTAAAAAGGAAAAAAGTGAGTGATGGTCCTCTACAGAGTGACAGTGGGGAGTTAATAGTATATAATAAGGAAATGGCAGAGGAAATGAACAAATATTTTGCTTGTGTTTGCTACAGAGGATACAAAAAACATTCCAGTAATAGTTGCAAATCAGATAGTGAACAGGAGAAAGGAACTTGGTGAAATTGAAATCACTAGGGAAACAATATTGACCAAATTGGCGGAGCTGCAGGCTGGCAAGTCTCCGGGTCCAGCTGGACTACATCCTAGGGTCTTAAAAGAGGTGGCTAATGAGGTAGTTGATGCTGGTGTTAACTTTCTAAAATTCGCTAGATTCTGGAAAGATCCCATCAGATTGGAAAGTAGCAAATATAACCCCTCTATTCAAGAACGGAGGGAGGCCGAAAACAGCAAACTATAGGCCAGTTAGCTTGACGTCTGTCGTGGGCAAGTTATTAGAATCGACCATTAAGGAGGTTATAGCTGGGCACTTAGGAGAGCTCAAGGCAATTGGGAAGAGTCAGCATGGTTTTGTGAAAGGAAAATCATGTTTAACCAATTTATTGGAGTTCTTTGAAGGGGTAACATGCTCAATGGATGAAGGGGAGCCTGAAGACGTACTGTACTTGGATTTCCAAAAGGCATTTGATAAGGTGCCACATCAAAGGCTATTACGGAAAATAAAAGCGCATGGTGTGGTAGGTAACATATTAGCATGGATAGAAGATTGGCTGGCTGGCAGAAAACAGAGAGTATGCATAAATGGGTCTTTTTTCTGTTTGGCAGGATGTGACAAGTGGCATCCCACAGGAGCCTCAACTTTTTATGATTTACATCAATGACTTAGATGAGGGGAGTGAAGACATGGTAGCTAAATTATTAGATAACACAAAGATAGGTAGGAAAGTATGTTGTGAAGAGGACATGAGGTTGCAGATGGATATAGATAGGTTGAGTGAGTGGGCAAAGATCTGGCAAATGGAGTTTTATGTGGGAAAACGTAAAGTTGTTCACTTTGGCTGGAAGAACAAAAAAGCAAAGTGTTACTTAAATGGAGAATGGCTGCATAATTCTGAGGTGCAGAGGGATCTAGGCGGTCTAGTACATGAGCTACAAAAAGTTAGTATGCAGGTACAAGTAATTAAAAAGGCTAATGGAATGCTATCCTTTATTATGAGAGGGATAGAACATAAAAGTAAGGATGTTATGCTTCAGTTACACAGGGCACTTGGTGAGACCGCATATCGAATACTGTGTGCAGTTTTGATGTCCTTGTTTAAGGAAGGATGTAAATGCATTGGAGACAGTTCAAAGGAGGTTTACTAGATTGATACCTAGAATGAGTGGCTTGTCTCATGAAGAAAGGCTGGGCTTGTTTAGAAGAGTGAGGGATAATTTGATTGAAGCATACAAGATCCTGAACGGCCTTGACAAGGTGAACATCAAAGGATGTTTCCTCTTGTGGGTGAGTCCAAAACTAGGGGGCACTGTTTTAAAATTAAAGGTTGCCCTTTTAGGGCAGAGGTGAGGAGAAATTTTTTCTGAGGGCTGTGCAACTTTGGAATTCTCTGCCTCAGAAGGTGGTGGAGGCAGGGTCATTGAATATTTTTAAGGCAGAGGTAGATAGATTCTTGTTAGGCAAAGGTTATTGAGGTTAGATGGCAATGTGGAAATCGAAACACAGGATCAGCCATGATCTTATTGAATGGCAGAGCAGGCTCAAGGAGCCAAATGGTCTACTCCTGTTGCTATTTCTTATGTTCTAACCTCTCTTGTACACACCCCTTACCTTCACCATTGGCATCTGCCCCAACTCTCACTCTACCCTCTTGTACACATCCCTTCACCTCACCACTGGCAGTCTGGCCTTCAACTGCCTTTGCCCAATGTTGCAATTCTCTACCTAAAACCTTCCTCCCCAACTCTCTTAAAACCATTTCTTTGACCTAGCTTTGAATCATCCCTCTTCAAATCATAGAATCAAAGAATAGTACATTAGAGTCAGTGCAAATAAACCCTTCATAATGTTAAACATCTTTATCAACTCTTCTCTCTGCTCCAAGGAAAGCAATTCCAGCTTCACCAGTTGATCCACTTAACTGTAAGCCATCCCATTTCAGAGGGAATGGTCCCTGGAACCATTCTAGTAACTATCTTCTGTACCCACTCCAAATTCTTCACATCCTTCCTGAACAGTGATGTCCAAAATTGGGCAATACTACAGCTGGGGCCTTCTTTAGCTCAGTGTTCAGATTTTTTTGGTTACACCTCAGTGAAGTACCTTGGGACATTTACTAATGAAAGACTTCCATTTATGCTGCTTCTTTCAAAGCCTCAGGGCATTCCAAAGAGCTTAAAAGCCAATTAAGTACCTTTGAAATTTAGTCACTGTTGCAATGTCGAGAATGCAACAGCCAATCTGTACAAGATCCCATAAACAGCAGTTTGATAATAACCAGACAGTCTGTTTTGAGTGTTGGTTGAGGTATAAACATTGGCCAAGACATGGGGGAAAACTGCTCTAATCCTCTTCGAAAATAGTGCCATGGAATTTTTTTTCTGTCTACTTTAGAGGGCCTTAGTTTAACAGTACATCTGAAAGACAGCACCCCTTCATTGCTGTAGTCTCAGCCTGCATTTCATACTCAAGTCCCAGGAGTGGGACTTGAACCCACAACCATCTGGCTTAGAAGTGATGGGAGTGCTGCCACTAAACCATAACTGGCACTATTGCAAAGATGTTATACATGTGCAACACGCTGTTTTGGTCAGTTCTACTACTCGCATGGATATACTGGAGCTTTATAATCAGCCTCACAAAAGGAAATGATGGCCAATTTCCCCAGGCCTGTTACAAAAAATAATTTTATCACAGTAGAATTTATATACATACAATGCAGATTATTAAAGTAGATAGTCTTTTAGGGCAGATAGGTTCCTGGCTCCCCCTATGTCTCAAACTGAAGATTTTCATCTTTGTGTTTAAAATCACTTCATGGACTTTGTCCTTTCCCATTTCTAATCACTTCCAGCACCAAAACTCTCCTTTGACCCTGGTCTCTTGTGCATTCCTTCCTCCATCCCATCAGCAGTTGTGCTGCCAGCTGCCTAAACTCCTTAATGTGGAACCCACTTCCAGTCCTCACCAATGTTTATTCCCTCGGCCAACAACATTGAAAAAACATACCACATTGCAGCTCTGAATAAAACACTTCATAGAAGCACTGTATCTGCATTAAGTGCGGCTACAGACAAGTGATGTATATAATAAACATTACAGCAAGGAGGTCAGCTGTACAGAGTCTGAATTATACCTCAGATACTCACTAACTTGTTAAATTCATTAAGCTATCATCTTAATTGTTCGAAAGCTTTAAAAAAGTAATCACTTCCTCTGCAGTTGTCTCCTTATTTACTTCAAATTTTCTGGTCATTATTACAATGCTGTGAAAACATGATATGCACAAACTGGCTGCCACATTTCTTACAGCACAACAGTGACTGCACATCAAAAGTCATTCATTGGTTGTAATGCACTTTGGGGCCTCCAGAGTTCAGGAAACACTATAATGAAAGCTTGCTTTTATATTTAAGTTGCTCCACCTCCAAGGCCTTCTTTAAAACGAACCTTTTAAACCAAATTTTTGATTAGTTCTTTTTATTTATTTGTCCATGGGATGTAGGTTTCACTGCCTAGGCTAGCATTAATTGCCCATCCCAAATTGCCTTGAGGGGCTGGTGAACAGCTGCCTTGTTGACTGCTGCAGTCCATGTGTTGTAAGTACACTCAGTGCTGTTAGGAAGGAAGTTCCAGGATTTTGACCAAGCGCAGTAGAAGAGCGATATAGTTCCAAGTCAGGATGATGTATGACGGGGAACTTGCAGGTAGTGGTGTTCCCACGCATTGCTGCCCTTCTTCTAGGTGGTAGAGGTTGCAGGTTTGGAAGGTGATGTCGAAGGAGTCTTGATGAGTTGCCACAGTGCATCTTGTAAGTGGTGAACACTGCTGGCAGTGTGCGTTAAGTAGTGGAGAGAGTGAGTTAAAAACAAAAAAACTGCGGATGCTGGAAATCCAAAACAAAAACAGAATTACCTGGAAAAACTCAGCAGGTCTGGCAGCATCGGCGGAGAAGAAAAGAGTTGACGCTTCGAGTCCTCATGACCCTTCGACAGAACTCGAAGGGTCATGAGGACTCGAAACGTCAACTCTTTTCTTCTCCGCCGATGCTGCCAGACCTGCTGAGTTTTTTCAGGTAATTCTGTTTTTGTTTTGGAGAGAGTGAGTGTTTAAGTTGGGGGATGGGGTGCCAAACAAGCAAGATGCTTTGTCTTGGATGGTGTCAAGCTTCAATTGTTATTGGAGCTGCACTCACCCAAGCAAGTGGAGAACATTCCACCAAACTCCTGACCTGTGCTTTGCAGATGGTGGACAGGTTTTGGGGAGTTACTTGCCGCAGGATCCCCAGCTTGCACTTGTAGCCATAGTATTCATGTGGCTGATCCACTTCAGTTTCAGAATGTTGATGGTGGGGGAATTCAGCGATGATAATTTAATTTCAAGGGGAGATGGTTAGGTTCTCTCTTCTTGGGGATGGTACTTGTGTGACACAAATGTTACTTGCCAATTATTAGCCCATGACTGAATGTTGTCCAGGTATTACTAAATATGGACATGGACTTCTTCTTTAGGCCTATATTCACTGGAGTTTAGAAGAATGAGAAGAGATCTCACTGAAACATATAAAATTCTGACAAGGCTGGACAAACTGGATGCAGGGGTAATATTTCCTCTGGCTGGGGGATCTAGAACAAGGGGTCACAGCCTCAGAATACAGGGTAGACCATTTAGGACTGAGATGAGGAAAAACTTCTTCACTCAGAGGGTGGTGAACCATATGGAATTCTCCACCACAGAAGGCTGCGGAAGCCAAGTCACTGAATATATTTAAGGAAAGATAGATTTCTGGACTCTAAAGGCGTCAAGGGGTATGGGGAGAGCACAAGAGTACAGCGGTGAGATAGAGGATCAGTCATGACCATCTTGAATGGCAGAGCAGGCTCGAAGGGCTGATTTACCTACTCCTATTTTCTATCTTTCAGTATCTGAGGAGTGGTGCTGAACATCATACAATCATCAGTGACTTTTGACCTTATGATGGAAGGACGGTCATTGATGAAGCAGCTAAAGATGTTTGAGCCAAGGACACTACCCTGAGAAACTCCTGCAGCAATATCCTGGGGCTGAGATGACTGACCTCCAGCAACAACCATCTTACTTTGTGCAATGTATGACTCCAGCCAGTGGAGAGTTTCCCACTGATTCCCACTGACTTTAGTTTTGCTACAGCTCAATGCCACACTCAGTCAAATGCTGCTTTGATGTCAAGGACAGTCCTTCTCACCTCACCAGTTCAACTCTTTTGTCCACATTTGGACCAAGGCAGGAGCCAAGTGACCCCGAGAGTCTCTTACAATCCCATTTTTGGGCTTGACATCCTCTGAAGCATCTTGGAACAGTCATGTTAAATGCAAGTAGCTGCTATGTTGAAAGATATTAAATATTTTACATTACATATCAATCTTAACTAGACAATTAATTTTACATCAATTGCTGAAAGTGTGAATTCCACTCCTAAAAAGCCACTGGGAAGCTTTTAAAACGACATAAATGCTTGTATTAATGTAACACAGCTTCCATTATTAAGGATTCATCGTTGAGCACAACTTTTAAACATTGTTTCAAATACACGATGAACATTATACACAACATGATTGGAATCATACAGCACATAGAGTCTGTGCCGGCTCTTTCGACGAGCAATCCAGTCAATCCCCAATCCTCCTACCCTTTCACCAACATCTCTGCAATGTTTTTGAAGTATTTAACCAATTCTCCTTTCGAAGGCTGCTACTGAATCTGTTATCCGCCACAATTATCAGGCAAGTGCACTCCAAATGTAACCATGGTTATAAGAAGTTTATGGAAGTGCATTAGTTACCACGGTATCCGCACGTTTTTTTAAAAAAAAAACAAGGAGGATATAACATAAAACTTTTCAGCAGTTAAAGGTGGGAGGAGGGGGGAGATTTGAACCATAGCAGTTTAATGACTGGAACGCAATTGAAGATTAATCTCAGCCCAGCCGAAAATTACGACTCAACTGGAGGAATACTCACCTTACATGAAAGCTTACACGCAGACTCATAACACAGAGCGCCTGAGCTATTTATTATACTGCCCGGTCAATGATGGACGGGCTCCCGCCGCCCAATGCTGCTCCTCACTTAGGCCCAGAATGGAAAAGGTCAGCGGACGCTCAGCTTTTCCCGGCTCGTCTAAAACCTGGGGGGGGGGGGTGGGTTCAATCTACGCGCGTGCGCAGAATCTCCCCTCAACCGCGTCGTTCCGCGCGAACGCCCGGAGGCGCGAGACTCCCGTGAACCTGGCGCCTCGCCTGCGTCCCTCAACGTCAGGACCGTTTGAATTTGAAAGAGAGCGTCCGTTATCGCGGACGCGCGGCCGTTAAAGCGCTAAAACTATCACCCCCGCCCCCAACACAAACCATGAGTAACCGTGACCACCCTTCGTTACGAGGAATCTGAATCACCCTCACTCACGGTTGAAATGTAAAGTTTCTTCCGACAGCTTCCAGCACCTCTGAGCCAATAAGTAAGCGCGCGTTTTTTTTCAGTTGCGCTGCAGCGTGTCCAACATAAAAATTGCGTGAAATTAAAACTTGGAAGGTTGTTTTTTTTGGTGGGCGGTTTGTTGCGCCGTGGGAAGGCGGGGCTGGGCGGATGGCTGACGCTAGGTCGAAGAATAAATGGACGTGTTGAGTGACCAATGGAGGTTTGTGGCGGGGTAAGGTGGCGGTCAATTAGGCAGATCCCAGCTCAGATCTGGTCCCCGTTGCCCAGCGGTGCAAATCTCCATTCCCCTGAAAATATAACCCACTCATTTCTAAACATAGCTCCATATCTAATGTCCTTCAGGGAAGGAACATAAGAACTAGGAGCAGGAGTGGGCAATTCAGCCCCTGGAGCCTGCCCCGCCCCCTATTCATTACGCTGATCTCATTTCGGCCTCAACTCCAATTTCCCGCCTTCTCCCCATAACCTTTCAACCCATTACTAGTTAAAAATCTGCCTTTCTCCTCAAATTTATTCAGCATCCCGGCATCCACTGCCACTCTGAAGTAGTGAATTCCACACTGATTCACGACCCTTTGAGAAAAGTAATTCATCATCTGATTTAAATCCATCACCCCTTAGCCTAAAACAATGGCCTCTCGTTCTAGAATGCCCCACAAGGGGAAACATCCGCTCCACGTCGACTTTGTCTATCCCCCTTTAGCATCTTATATACCTCAATTAGATCTCCTCTCATCCTTCTAAACTCTATAGGCCTAAGCTGCTCGATCTCTCCTCATAATCTGCTGTCCTTATCTGGTCTGGGTTATATGTGATTCCAGACCCACCGTGATGTGGTTGACCCTTAAATGCTCTCTGAACAAGGGCAATAAATGCTGGCCTAGCCAGTGATGCCCACATCCCATGAACGAATAAAAAAATCTTTAACCTAACCTCAAGCCCTAAATTTAAAACCTACCTCCAAACACTAAATTTTAATACATGCACACTTAATGCGGTAAAACGTCCCAAGCCGCTTCACCAGGGGGAAATGAATAAAAACATTTTTGACAGTTAGTCTGAGAAGGAGAAATCAGGAAAGAGGACCAAAACCTTGGTCAGAGATTTTTCAGCAGCATCTTGAAGGAGAGGTTTAGAGAGGAAATGTTAGAGCTGAGCACCAAGACAACTGAAGGCAAGGCCACTAATGGCAGAGCGATTAAATTTGGGGATGGTCAAGAGACCAAAATTAGATATGCACAGATATCTTGCAAGATTGAAGGGTTGGAGGAGGTTATGGAGATAGGGAGAAGACGAGGACTTGGAGGAATTTGAAAAGAAACCAGTGTTCGGTTTTGAGTACTCGTTACAGTACAGCCGATGGTAAATGCTGAGCTGCTCAAATCCCAAAGGGAAACTTGAAACAACTGCCACAACTGTTTTGCAATTTGTATAAATTTTGAGATGCGTGCCTTGAATTCAGTAATAATGAGACCAAGTCTTATAGGTTTCTTACAAAACTAAATTAAATCTTTATTAATAGAAGAAATGATTTTAAGTACGCACATAGATCTACAAATTACAACAATGATAATTTCTAAATCCCCTAGTTAATCTAACTCCTAGTTACACTTTCATTAAGATAACAGTAAGACACATAGATTTTAAAAGACCCAGGCACAATACCCAGAACAACCCAATTCAAAGCGAGTTTTCTTAACTTCAGTTTTGTAGACTGCAGCTTGAGGCATAGATGCTGAAGGCTTTTTACACTTGTTAGATCTTAGAATGCCTTTCCTTGCACATAGCCTTCTCTCCTTTATCTAATTTTTCCCCTTTGAATACAAATTCCCATTGTTTCACTATGTCTTTAGACTTTACCTTTCTAATAAAAATCTCTTATAGTACCAATTTTACCAGTAATCTTTGGGAAAAGTAAACACACTGTTTCTTAACCCCTCCTGGCTAGGTGAAACATTTCACCCCTTCCTTTGAATCAATCTAGTCTGGTTTATTTAAAAATGCAAAGACTCCGTTTATGTTTACCTACTTACCATTTCAAACCTAGCTTATCTTCTGACACATCAAAGCCTTCAGACCAGCTGCCTTTAATTCAATTAAGTCTTACACACACATACATAGACACAGACCCCATTATTATTCTGCTTTACAATAAATCCCAATAATATGACAATTATTATACCTGTGAGCCGCAGAAACCAAATTCAACGGGAATTATACAAAGGTCATCTACATTTCCTAAGCCAGGCCTGACCAATGAAGACTACCAGTTTGCTAGGACAAAGAGCCCTGCAACCTCCTTTGAAATTCTTAATGGTTGGGACATTAACAATCTGAAGAATCCAGACAATGGAGTATACATCCTTTGTCAAAGCCAAATTGGACAGGTGGGAGTCATGTAAGATGACCCCCTAGCTGGAGGAACCTGTAATACTGTATTGCTGTCCTGCCAATCAGTCTGCCATTTTCCATCTAGCAAGCAGCTAAAGGGCTCTGTCCAGATTTGAATACCTGACACCCCCATCTACATTTTCTACTGGAACATGTGCCAGCACCTACAATTTCTTCTCTATGTGCCTATCTCATCATGGAAGTCATCTCCACTGGAAAAGTGAATTATCCAGCATCACTCTTTAACCTGCAGACCTGTGAAAGAATACATTATTGGACTTTGGTTCTGGACTCACGTGAAACAATTCTTTATTCTGTGGTCTTTGCCCTATACATCTCCCTTTGTCTATCCCCCCTTTTATTGTATGAGTGAAAATGCAAATCCTCTTGTGTTTGCGTGTGTATAAATAAACTAGCTCCCGGAGTTTACCCTATCTCGAGTTTGCTGTGGGAGTATTAATAGAAATTGGATCACATCAAAACCGAGGGGTTGGGAAATACGAGCTGCTCGTAAAGGGGGAAATCAAAATTTCTATCCGTTTACGGACGAGTGATGAAGGGGGAAATCAGGGCTGTTCAAATTAAACTTCCTGTCCGTAACAATATTTTCTTGTAATATGTGATTTCTGATTTCCTTCTTATAGCAGCGAACTGACCATCTTTGGAATTCGGTTTCCGAGTACTTAGTGAATGCTTCCATAGTGCTGTAATACTGGTGCCTCCCCGCCTCTTTATCCTGCATATTTTACTTTTTTGAGACTTCATTCTGTTTCTTGTCTAAAGTTCCCCACATCTTTATCAGTAATTTGAAGGATTGGATTTGTGCTGCCTTCATCCAAATTATTGATAAAGGTAGTGAAGAATTCCAATGTCTGTGGGCTTCCACTAGTGACAGAACCTTACAAAAACACCTTTAGTAACAACACCTTGCCTATGCAAGTATAACCAATTTGCTGCCCGTCTAAAAATCTGACTGCCTATTCCACACCACTTAACATAACCTAATAGCTTTTGGTGCTTCTTTATTGACAGCTCTTTGAAAATCCCAATGCAGGAAGAAATGCTAACTTTTACAGGGAAAATAAGTCTTTTGTGGCTCTATAAACTTGAGACTTTATTATTTTGGAGGGAATAGATATTCTTAGTTAGCTGGACAGTAGCAATTTTAAGCCACAAAACAGTGACATCCAAATGTATTTGACCCATGTTTTAGATGATCCTTGTACTTTCAGCTCCAAATATCTAGCCTTTGATATGTGATACTTGGATATCTGTAGGTGTTCACTTTGAATTTTTAATAGTTTAACAAAGTGTGTCACTCTTATTTCCAAGGCAGACTTCTTACTGTTTGCAGGTGGATATATTTAAATAATTCAATCAAATCCTTCAATTTACTGATAAACCAACTTGTCATCCCAAAATCCCTTCAACTGAATTCAATTCAATCCTTACTTTCAATCAAACATGTATGCTGTTTAAGAGACAAATAATATTAAACAAAATCTATTCAATGAGAGGTCAGTACTCAATGAATTGATTAACATTTTTCCGTACGGGGCAAACAAATTATAATCAGTCCGTTTTTTGCATGTATCTTTATTTTTTAACAAAACAATTTTACACTCAATTCATTATTCAGTATAATTCTATACCATCACATGTATAAATATTTAGCAAGACACTGACTACATGGTGGTCTACTTCAGCTCAAAAACAGGAATGGCATCGTAGCTCTGCTTCCATGATCATCCTGCCATCAGCCATGCTGTATGCACCACTCTGAGGTTGATAACATATTTAAAACAGAATTTTCTCCATAATGCAAGAAATATTTAGTAAAACTGATCATTCAAAAATGTATATTTCTTTCAAAAATCACTCGATACAGATTAATCTCCATTAAAAATTAACAGTAGGCATTTCTAAGGCATACCACAACTCTGTAGGTTTAACTTGGTCTACTAGCTGTTATCATATACAGATGTCAACTGCAGCTTTCCAATCTCAAATATTTTGGAACTACCAGATTGATAGAGCCATTTCAACATCAGATTATCTACACAATTTATATATGAGCGTTATAACCCCAATAAACCAACTATTGAGAAGCTTACTCTGTACAGTAGAAGTGAGGAAGGATGGAAAATAACTTATCAGAAACATACACAATTACCAGCTCTGCATAAGTAAGCCTTTTTATTGCACCCCCTCATTCTCTGGCAAGGAATTGAGAGTTCTGCAGGAGTAACGACTGTGAGGGTTACAATACTGAAGGTGAGTTGTATCAGCATCACAAGACTGTTCTGCCATAGGAAGAAGAGGAGGAGGAGGAAGAGGAAGAAACTGGGCATAACTGGACCATCTTGATCCAGCCCGAGCATGGTCCGAAGGGGGAAAGAAATACCTGAAACGATGTAGACGGGAACACACAGGTGAGAGGAAAAAAATGGGAGAAAAAAACAGAAGACAAAGAGAAAAAGTGATGAATATAAGAAAATGAAAGATACACATGCCTGGAAAAAAAAACAAACAAAAACACTGGGTCTTGGTTCAGGAAACTGACCACAGTAAGGCAATTCCATGCAACAGTTCAATGACGTTTAAGTATCTTTCATCTGTATTCTCAACAGTTCCTCCATCATTATGTAAACACAACACTTCTGAATCAGTATTAGGAGAGAGTTTGGAGACTGCAAAAAAAAGTAATCGGAAATACAACACTGAAAGAAACAAGCGCACACGATACTGTTTCTGTGATTCTCAATTTATTTAATTCATTCTAATTAGAACACACAGAATACTGGTCCCACACTGGAAAAGGGAACATGTTCATGTCTATTTGGGTTTGTATGCCCTCATTAGTGCTTTCCATGGGTAACACTGGAGTGCTCACTGCATGTGTGGTGACATTGTGTGTGCAGTTGCTGTTTAAAATGAATATTACCTTGAAGCAAATTAGTTAAACTATATTCTCCTTTCAGCCTTTATATTTTTGCAGTATTTTCCTTAAATGTTTACAGAGGAAGTCATTTATCGTCACCTTAATGTTATACATACATTATGTATATGGCTATAGAAGATGCAAAATAGATTTCTTCCAAGCGTGCTTCTCTTAGATAATGCAACATGTGCCTCTCCTGAGTTTCCTGTACATTGATGCCAACTCTTCAAGAACAATGTCAAACTTATTCAGGAAAAAACACTGGCAAACAGGGAAAAAAAGGAAATGTAATTTTATAAAGCCTTCCATCCAAGATTATTAGTAAGCAGGTTGCTGGTTGGCCTCGGGTGACACTGGGAGGGGAAAAAGGAGTTCACTTTTCATTCCTGTGTGCATGCAACAAGCAGCAAAACAGCCAAGTTATTCCAGTTAGCTTGAGATCAGCTGTGTTTTCTGTCTGTTGAAAAGGGCATATTATATGTAGATGGCAAGGTGTATCAAGGTTTCCTAAAAGAAAAAAAAATGAACATATACCACATTTCAAATGTGAAAATGTTTGTAATTTTTTCTATTTGATTATATTTTGGGGGATGGGGGAGGAGTTTGGAGGAAAAAAGATGTCAAATGTAACTTTCACTTTGACAGCTAAGTAAAGAAATCCAAATCCTTTGCTCCATTTTTCTCCCTCTAAATGTTTGTTTCTTTGCTAGGTCAATACATATCTTGTATATTGAAAAGACGTGCAAGCAATGTCCACGTTTGCTGTTCTGCACCACAGCACAACAATCTCAAATTTAAAAATGGAGTTTTTCTAAAATGGGTAGAAAAGGTGCCTCGTGTTGACACTGTTTTAGAATCAATGTTTCTTGCCACCAATTTAAAGATCATTTGCCACTACAATTTTCCACATTGCCTAGCTCCTGAGCTTAACCCAAGCATCAGGGAACACTGCTTCCCTAGAAGGGATGGAGGGAGTCAGAGGCTGAATCTCCAGTCAGTTGGGTGAGGGTGGCACTGGCAAAAAGACTCGACAATATTAACTAATGGAGCCAGAGAAAACACTCGTAACTATTTTCTCCCCACTGAATACAGAGCTAAGCTATCCAGCACCATCTTTACCTGGCTCAAAAATCAGCAACTGAACATGTCCCGATTGGCAACCTACAGGATTTTTCTATGTTACTCTACTGCATTCACAACTGGGATAAATGAAGTGCCCCCATAATATGACAGAAGCCTTGAAATGGTCCAACTCCACTAGCCTTTGAATCAGTAGTTAAATTAAAAACACTTCCAGCTAAGTAGGAAGCGTTTTCCCCATTTTTTCTTAGTTACATTCTTTGATATCTGGATTTTCTTTACTTGAAAACATTCCTTTAAGACAATAACACTGATTTACAATACATCTAACGGGCTTATGTGTACACTACACTGTGCTCTCTCATACATTTCTGGAGCTTGGTTCATTACAATCAGGCAAATTAAATTCCAAATTATTTTGACCCATTAAGTACAAGCTCAGAGTTGTGTACATTTAATTGCAACAAACATTATTCTGTGCTGTTGAGGATGATTTTAAGTTCTAAGCATTTACAATAGGACTTTGTGTTTTGTTATACTGTTTCTGTTCTTCCTTTTATAAGTTTAGATATTTATTATTTTAGATGTGTTTCATTGGTACATGCATCAATTTTTCAAGGTAAAACTAGTTCAGAGTTTTGGACACTATGCAGTGGCACAGCACTGAAAGTTGTTTCCTCATCTTGAGAGGTTATGGTTCTGGAATCTGGTGTATGGCTATGGCGAGACTCTGTACTTTTAAATAAATTTTTATTTATTCCAACAGATTTAAGAGCAGATCCTGTTCATTTTGGGGGTTTATGTCAGGGATCAGAGGCTTATTCAGGAACATTCCTTTTTACAACTAGGTAATAAATTTTGAAAAAGGTTCTATCACTCAAGAATTTTATAAGTAAAAGATAATGGAGAAGCAAAAAGGAGTAATAATTTAATATAAAAGGAGCAGTAGCAGCATCTTGATTTTTGAAACAAAGTTTGCCACAGCACTCCTTTTCCCAAATGGCAAGTTTCTTACTTAAGCCTGATGTTGGGAAAGATGGCCATTAGAAGACAAAGTGATCTACACCACCTAGTAGCAGTCACAGAACAGTACTGTAAGATTCCCAAATGCAGGTTACCCATCCACCTTCTCAGTGGGTATCACTCACATCACCCATTACACATTCGTCACAACAGATAGTTTCTAGTTCCCACCAGCATAAGAAGAGAAAAATTCTATTGAAGCCAATAATATCTGCTACAGGATTTGACATTTGGTTTTAGCACCATTGGACCCAGTGTTCAAATCCTGTAGTGTAATGCCAGCCTAGCTAATTCTTAAAAAAAAGTCAAATGAAATTTATTAGCCCCCAAATAGTAATCTTACATTTACATTTCTCCAAACCTCCATCAATGACTCTGAACTGAAAACACTATCAACCTACCTTCCTCCAGAAGACATTCCATTAAGTGTATTCTGTGAGGTTGAATTGCTAAATACTGTGGAAGGATTAAGAATTCCCACTTGCTGTTGGAGTAAGGCATTATTTACAGGACTTCCATCTCCTTTCAATATGCCAGTACATTTCCAATTGTCCATATAATTAGCTGGAAAACAACAAAAATAGGAACTTCAGTCTACAGGCGTAGCCATGTAAAGCATTTCTGAATCTCAGTGAATATAAATTAACATTTCATGCTTTCAACCCAAGATGTAGGCCAGTTATAAATGCTGCCTTTAATGTAGCATTTCACAGGGGAGCTAACAGACAACATTTGATACTGAGCCATATAAAGAGACATTAAGGTCAAAGTGGCAGGTTCTAAGTAGCATGAAAATAAAGGCAGAGAGGATTTAGAGAGATAATCCCAGAGTTTAAAACATCCACCAGGGCCAAAGGAAATTGGGGATGCCAGAATTGAAGGATCCTTGGAGGAATGTAAGCCTCGATGTTACAGAGATTAGAGGTGGGTGGAGCACGAGGCCATGAAAGGATCTGAACACAAGGATGAGAATTTTTAATTCAAGGTGTTGCTGGACCAATAGCCAACATGGATCAGTCAGCCAGGGACTTGAGCCGAAGTTCGCAGACGGTGGAAAGTGGGAAGCCAGCTAAGTCAGCACTGGAATAGTAGTGTCTGGAGGTAACAAAAGCATGGATGAAGGTTTTAGAGGCAGATGGGCTGACACAGGCAAACGAGTCCAGCTTCATCCTTTCTCCAAAGAAACCAAATCGTTAACACTTCAATTTCTTTCAAAGTCAGCTAAATCAGTCGACAGGTTGGGTCTTGTCCTAATGATAATTAGGATCAAGATGAAATAAAAACTGATATAACTAGTCTGGATAATTTCCATTGGTCTAACGTTTCCAAGCATCAGTTTGCTTTCCCTTTATCTTCATCCTCTGCCTCTTGATAATGTTCTAAAACAGGTATATTTTTATTTCTCAGTAATTTCCTCCTCCCAATCTCTCTCCTAAAAGTATTGGGTCCTTGTTGGTATACAGACAAATCACCAGCTATTGTCGGGTGGCAGTAAGATTGTGAGTGCATGTTGGCTTTTCTTGTGCTGTGTTTCTTCATGGCCATGACTGAACCTGTCGTTCATCAAGGTTCACTTCTAACAATCATCAATTGGGAGCTGGAACCCCAGCCTCCCTCCTCCTCCAGAGACAGAGGGGCTAAGATCCAAATGTGGTTTTTCCGCAAACCCTGATCTGTATGACTGAGTTACTCATTGGAAACATTTGATGAGCAATTGTGGAAGCCCACAATAATGGGCAAGAGGAAAAAATATACAGTAGAATCTTGTTTTTGTGTGGTCCCAATTCAGAAAACTGCTCTGCAAAATAAAGAGACTTACTCCATTAATCAGGGATAAAAATGCATGGCTAAAATTAGATTACAGGGCACAATTTAAAAATGAGGAACAAGTGAAGTAGCACTCAGTTCTAGCTGGTGTTTCAAAGCTCAATTTAACACCAAAATAATCAGCAACAGAAGGTGGTGCATCTCTCCTTTCTGTTCTTTGGTCTCTTATCAATAATGATCATCTTGTAGGGCCATTCAATAATAACAAATCATCCTAGTAGTATTATTGGCCTTTCAGTTTACATCAGCATTCACACTGCAGGTAAAATCAAAAGATTAAAATAATGCTTATTTGCATTAATAAAACAGCTGAAAATGTCATGTTACTATAAAACTTGTAATAATTAGATCTTGATGTTAAACATTCATGTGACAGTATTCCTGTGTAACAGGGTAATAATGCCAATAGCAAAATGGAAATTGAATTAAAACCACTTTGGTGATTGCTACCCAACTGGTCTTATTCTTGCACTGAGATCAGCAATAGTATCCTTCAATTAAACCTCTCAATAATTACAATACAACACAGTCAAAGAAACTGTTTGACATTGATTCAACTGTGCTTAGAAATTCAAGGTCACCTTTCCATAATCTGACACATCCATCATCTCCAGAGGACGCCAATACTGTACCAGTGATGTTCCAGCTCACACGCCATACCTGGGAATTGTGATTATCAAACTGGGCCACTGTCTGGATTTCAAATTTTGTTGGCCCTCCTGAACCACTTAATTCTTTTCTAAGGGAAAAGATGACGAGAAAGGTGTGAAGCTGATTTTTTATTAGTCATGCATCAGTTTAGAAATCATCAGATTATTACAACAGCATAGTATTTATGGTGCTGCACTAGCAATCTAGAGACCTGAAATAATAATCTCGAGATGCAAGTTCATATCCCACCATGGTACTTCAGAAATTTAAATTCAATTAATTAAATAAATCTGGATTAACAAGCTAATATCAGTAAGCATAACCATGAAACAACTGACTTTCTCACATCCTCGAGGGAAGAAAATCTGCCGTTCTTACCTGGGGTGGCCCGTATGGGGCTCCGGACTCACAGCAATATGGTTGACTCTGAACTGCCCTCTGAAACAACCTAGCAAGCCACTCAGTTGTCACCACCATCTTCTCAAGGTCAATTAGGGATGTGCAATAAATGCTAGCTTGCCAGCAATGTGCACATCCCATGAATGAATTAATAAAAAAAACTTTTGGAAGATCAGCGTGGAACAACATGCAGCTGTCTTGGAACACAAGAAAGAGGAGGAGTAGGTCATATGGTCCCACTATTCAACACGATCATGGCTGATCACAGCCTTCAACTCCACTTTCCCACCCACTCCTCAAAACCCATGATCTCGATACACCAAAAATCTGTCTATCCCAGCCCAAATATATTCGATGATGGAGCATCCACAACCCTCTGGGGTAGATAATTCCAATTATTTACAACCCTTAGAGTGAAGAAATATCTCCTCTTCTCAGTCCTAAATGAGCGGCCCCTTATCCTGAGACTGTGCCCCAATCCTCTGCACCCCCCCGCCCCCAAACCATGTTTTAGATTCCCCAACCAACAGAAACAATCTCTCAGCACCTTCAGAATCTTGTATATTTCAATGGGCTGAGAATTATTCAAGATATTGGTCAACCATCAAAGGAGTAAATTTTTGCGCAGATTACGATTTAGGTAGCAAATTTTTGGAATGAATATATTGGGTGGAATATGGGAAACAGGCCAGGAGGGCATTGGAATTAGTTAAGTCAGGCGGTAACAAAAGTGTAGATGACAGTTTCAACAGCAGGTAACTGAGGCGGAAACAGTGATATGAAGGAAGAGGTGGAAGTACTCAGTCTTAGTGATGGAGAGCATCTTGTGAGAAATGGATTTATTTTTAAAAACATTTTTGAGCAATATTGTGTTATTCTGTGAAAAAGGCTGAGGGTACGTGTGTGTATGATTTAATTAAGTTGGGCAGAGATTAATAGGAGACAGGTTGTTTGGGCTGATTTAAAACATGAAAAGGATAGAGGTGTTAGGTCTGAGGCACAAGTGAATACGTTAGATCTAACATTTACAGTTTTAGATACGTGGAGAGTTTCTTTGAATATCAAAAGGAAGTCAGAGATAACAAGAAACATGTTTGCATCTTGCTGGAGTTCCATAGATAAAAAGAGGTGGGGATGTTTTATTTACCCAAAAGCAAAGACAAGATGGAAAATTGAAAGACCTTATATTTGGAAGGATTTCAATTTCAAAGAGATGTGAGAACAACAGAACCTGAGGTGAAAGGGAAAAAAGGTATTTTAGAGTTATTATGGAGAGATTAGAGTAGCTGTAGCTGTTGCGCTAGAGCTGGTGAGGTGCAGCTGCTGAGCTGTGGCTCTGGGCTGGGAGAAGACGTGGTTTGAATCAACCATCTAGTCAAGCTAGAAAAGTTGGCAAAAGCAGTTTTATTCTTAAGTTTGGATCTCTATCACAGATGGAAAAGGGTTAGAGGTCATGTGGTATGCCTTTATTGAGGCTATAGCAATTTGCCTTGGTTAATATTACTGGATTCTTATAGTTAAACATCTATAAGGGAGTGTTGCCTGGGAGGTGGTTACTTGTAAGTCTGATCAAGTAGAGTGTCTTTTTTGGGGAATGTTTGGTAAGACCAAGTTTAACTGTGTAACTGTAGTCTTGTGTGCTTAAGTTTTCTTGTTAATAAAACTTTTACTTTTAATTTTTAAAAACCCAAAAGTGTTGCTAGATTTTTGCTGCTGAAATTGGTATATCTTCTTCTTGTTTTCAGAATATAGAAAAAAGGGTATGGCCCATAAGCCAAGTTTCCCTCTGGGATTTGGTTTGGTTGAAAGCTCAGGGTGAAATAGGACATAGGTTGCGAACCATGATGGTGGCCTGGGAGGGAAATATAATAAGTGATGAGGAATCAGACATTGGTTTTGGTCTTCCAATGTTTACTGCTAATAATGTAGTTTTTAATACTGAAAAAAAGAGACATGCTGTCTAACTTTCTCAACTTACACTCATCAGGACAGATCACAAGATTACCAACAGTAAAAGGAACAACAATTTATGCTACATGAGAAAAGAATGCTAATTGGCAAAGGGGTTGCCATGAAGTATGTACCAGGGAGCAATGAATTGCAAAGCTTTTGTTCAAATCAGGCAGGTCGACCGATTGGTCAAAGCCTTGCCATGGGGAATGAACCAGGGAATGGCTGTCCCCCAAGCTTTTGTTTAGTTGAAAAAGGTGCAATGTGTGGACATGCTTCTTCTGTTCACAAAGGACAGGGCCCTCTGTGTAAATACATATGGCTTCTAATGTGCGTAAGCGAGCCTGACTGATAAACTTAAATTGGTTTTCGGTGCAATTCTTAGCACAATCAGGATTGTTTAGCAAATGTTGTCTAAGTGCAGAATCACATCTAATGTTAATCAGAGTCCATTTGCCAACCAATCAGCACTCTCTTCTCATGAATTATAGATTGTTGTTCCCTTTACTATTGGTAATCTTGCAATCTGTTCTGATGAGTGCAAGACGAAAAGCTTAGATAGTGTATGGGTTGGATTTTCCAGTCCCACCCGCCGCGGGATGGGAAATTCCCACCAGAAGTCAATGGGCTTTTTGCTGGTCCGTCAAATTATCTGTCCCGCCTGCTACAATTCCCATGGCAGGCAGGGCCAGAAAATTTAGATCCATGTCTCTTTTTTCAGCAATACTCAAGTTCTGTACTATCAAACGACTAAATGTAGTTTTTGTTTTTTGGTAGTATTGTTAAATCATAGAATCTTACAACACAGAAGGCCATTAGGCCCTACTACTCCGTAGCTCACTGAGATTAACACTTAGTCCTGTTTAATTTTTTTTGTTTATCCACATTCTTTTTAAAAGCTTTATGGATTTGTGTCTACTGCTGTTTCTAACCAGGCCTCCCACTTCCTAACAGCTCTGTATGTAGAAATTTCTCCTAAACTCTCCCTTCAATCTTTTGTCATTAACAGTAGCCAAAGACATTTATAAATTTTATTTTTTAATTGTTATGGCTTCCTGTGCTGATAGGTGGAATCACTCTTACAATTATCAATAGTTGTAGTGGGGTATTGTAAAAGAATGATCAAGATCAGACTTGCATTAAATGAATAGAAAAATTCATAAATGCATATTTACATTCATAGAATATTTCAGTTTTGCTGGAGTGTTTTTAAATATTATTCACATGCTCTGATAAAGTGCTAATCAGTCAAATGTTGTAATTTCAAATCCAACTGAGCACTGAGTTAATTATCCACTGTGGCTCAATGAGTAGCGTTCTTTGCTACCTAATCAGGAGAATGTGGTTTCAAACCGTACTCCAGAAACTTGAGCGTATGATCCAGGGCTGACACTTTGGTCAATATTTATCCCTCAATTAAGGTCACTAAAATGGATTACCAGGTCATTGTTTAATTGATGTTTGTGGGACACTGCTATGCATAAATCTGCTGCCTTGTGTCCTAGATTCCAACAGTGGCTACATTTCAGAAGAGCTACATTGGCTATAAACATTTAGAAGACTAAAGCCAATGTCTGATCCGTCATCACTTTTTAAATTTCCCTCCCAGGCTACCGTCTTAAGTTGAATCCAATATTTCGCAACTCATGTCCTTTTTGAGCTGAGCTTCCAACTCCATATTCTCTACATCACTAAGATCATCCGCTTCTAATTCTTTATTATCACTGTCTCCTCCCCAGCCTCAGCTATGTGCTGCTGAAACTGCCATCCACGCTTTTGTTACCTCCAGACTTGACTATTCAATGCTCTCCTGGCCAGTCTCCTGTATTCCACCCAACATTCCAAGAGTCTGCTACTCATTTCCGAATCTTCACCAAGGCCCATTTACTCCTGTGCTTGTTGACCAAAATTAGATCCTGGGCAGGCAACACCCCAATTTTAAAATTCTGATCCCTATGTTAAAACCCCACCCCTGGCTTTGCCCTCCCTATCTCTATAACTAACTCCAGCCCTATGAAAACTTCAAAGGCTTCCAATCAGGTGAATATCATATTTCCTTCACTCCACCACTGCGAAAGCTGGAAATCTGAAATAAAAACAGAAAATGCCAGAAATACTCAGGTCTGGTGGCATTTGTGGAGGGAGAAACTGTTAACATTTCAGGTCTGTGACCTTTTATCAAAACTAGGAAAAATTAGAAATAGGTGATAACTAGTTATTCTATTTTATTGTTGTTGTGGTGTTGGTTCAGATAATAATGTTAGTCAGAACTCGCTATTCTTTTTCAAGTAGTGCAAGAGGATCTTTATCATCCACCTGACTTCACTTACTACAGTTCTAACTTTTCCCAGTTCACAGACCTGAAACCTTAACTCTTGCTTCTCCCTCCACAGATGCTGCCAGGTCTCCTGAATATTTTCAACATTTTCTGTTTTTATTTCAGATTTCCAGTATTCACAGTATTTTGCTTTTGTCTTACTTATCATTGGTATTTGCTATTCACAAAATACCTACTGAATTCCACAAAACAATTCAGAATGATTATGTGGTTCTACAGAATGTCTCAGGAGACATAAGATACTATGTAAATGCAAATTCTATCACATAACTTAAATACTAATTTGCTTTGGGCATTTTACATACGGTAGGTAAAGCAGAAATTAAGGACTAAGTAATGCCCACCTTAAGGGTTTTAGTGTGAAAATTCGAACATCTTTATTTGCTACTGCAAGGATATGGAAAGATCTTCCAAGGTTTGGAGCAAATGCAATATCATGCACAGGATCGGTGACCGTAATTAGGGTTTCTGCTTTTGCATACTTCCTAAAAGCAAAATACAAATATCAAATCAGGATTCATATCATTTATTCTTCTTTGCTCACATTTTCTTTTCACTTCAACTCTCAAACTGAAAAAGCTGCTGCAAAGTGCAAGAGTTCCTTCACAAATGGGAGGACAATGAGAACAAGGAAGTGACAAAAACCTACCCATGATGATGAATAGCTGCACTTTGTGAAGGGATCTTCAGCTACACACCAGAGGCCAGAAAGATCCTGAGTTTCATCAATAGCCCGTACTTTAAGCAGATCTCAGTTGAGACAGCAATGAGATAATGCTACATTTGGTTTCAGAAACCCCAGGTTAAGGAGGAGACAAAACCTAACCATGATCCCTGATTCTGAATCTGAGCTACAAACGCTTGTCCCTCTGTGGGCCATGGGACATTCAGGATCTGGATCGGTATGGCCATTTCTACACTCTCACTGATGCTCACCATGTGGGTTTATACACGAGGATTCGGCATTTGGATTATGGCTTAACAGACAGTAACTGTTCGTGGAACTTCAGTGCAGCATGCACAGGCACCATCAGGACGAGATGGCAAAAAATAAAATGTTTTCCTTACATTCCAATTAGGCAGTTAGGGATGGGCAATAAATGCTGGCCAGCGACGCCCACATCCCATAAAAATGAATTTAAAAAAAAATTCCTTCATATTTTACCTGGTGTTTTCATTGTATTCATAAATTTGAACTTTCCCGCCTAAGTTTGTGCTGCTGTCATCGCTTCCCACTGCTATCATAGCGGGATGAGAACGGGAACTGTGAAGAAAGACATTAGAAAAAGAATGTTTAAGATATAATTCTTAAGTCCTATACAATGATGACGGGAGCATACAATTAAATCTGTAAAAGCATCAACTCTCAGCGTGATAACTTTCACTGTGCTTGAAGGGTGCACTAGTACTTTTTTTAAAATGGTTTTAAAAGAACAGGGGAAACAAAAATAAACAAAAGGAAAGAATTTAGGCTGAACCCATGGCTGATTACACATTCAAATGATCTGCTTCAGAAACAGGTAACTTGACTGGATGGACACAGAATTGTAATGTGCATTTCCATCAGTTGTCAAGATTCCAAACATAATTGACATTTAAAGTATGTTTTTCCTGATCAAAGAGACAGATGGGAGATGAAGAGAACCTTTTTTTTTACACATGAGTTGCTGCGATGTGGAATACGCAGACTGAACAGGTGGTGGGAGCAGATTCAGTAACAACTTTCAAAAGGGAATTTGATAAATATTTGAAATGGGAGAAAATTGCAGGACTATAGGCAAAGAGCAAGAGGCTGGGTTAACTGGACAGCTCTTTCAAAGATTCGACACATACATGATGAGCTGCAAGGTCCTATGAAAGCGAGGGTTATCAGTGCTGAGGGAAATGCAACATTTCTTAATTTTTCCACCCAACTGACCACACCTAGGTAAAACAGTAGAAAACAACTGGAGGAGATAGTGGAACAAAACTAACAGAAGCTGACCATCTGCAGGATAGACATGCAAGGCAGAGGTGCTCACACCGTTGTAGCCAAAATCTCTCTAAATGAATAGTGGTCCCACTAATATTAATAGTTTGCTTTTTTTTTAGGAATTGTATCCAAAATACAGCGTAGCCCACATAGTATTTACAGCACAGAAGCAGGCCATGCAGCCTTACTGGTCGATGACAATGTTTATGTTCCACATGAGCCTCTTCTACCTGCTTCACCTCTACAAAAGCCGCTATTTCTTTCTCCCTCATGCTTACCTAGCTTACCCTTAATCACGTTTATGCCTTTCTCTTCAACAACTCCATGTAGTAGTGGCAGAATGAAGAAATCTTGCCAATTTGACTTAGTGTAACTGACTCTACAGTAGCTCAACATAAACTTATTCTGAACTTGAAAGGCACCTTCACTTAGTTGCATGAAGAAGTAAAAACACTCCTTATTACCCAAAACCAAAGCTATGCTTTTACCTGGCTGGAGCTACTATTTTATCTGCAACTGGTGCACTGTATTAATTTAAAATGCTCTCAAGCTATTAGGTGCAAGTACCCACATATTCTCACCTTGAAGGGTTCCAGGAAATACAGCTACAGCTCAATTTGCCCGAGATCTCATGTTGCAATGACCACTGACTGAGGTTCATGACGTCTGGGGCCTCATATATTCGCACAACACCATCTGCAGAACAGGTGGCTAGAACCAAACCCATGTGTTTCGGAGCAAATTTTACATCAGTCACCGACGTCCTGCTGTCCACTAGTGTAGTCCTCTTCACCTGTTTGGAGATAGCCATTTAAAGGTCTGTTAATGTACACGTAGCTATTGACAACAGTTTTTATTT
This sequence comes from Carcharodon carcharias, assembly GCF_017639515.1. Lineage (NCBI taxonomy): Eukaryota > Metazoa > Chordata > Chondrichthyes > Lamniformes > Lamnidae > Carcharodon > Carcharodon carcharias. Next base: position 176,737,706 of record NC_054472.1, read on the forward strand.
TTGTTTCATTCTAATATCCTTTCTCATTTTCCCTCCTTTCCGGGAAGACGCTGACTCTTCCTACGGAACAATTCCAATGGGTCCAGCAGACTTCCAATACCTCACACGAAGCTATTCGTCATGCAAAACTACGAAGGGCATCGCAGATGAATTCTCTTGGTCTCACCTGACAGTCTCACACAAACATTCCAGTGCAGAACAAACAACAACAATCAAGAACTTGGATGGAGGAATTTTCAATATTTAATTTTCACTCCTCTCCCTAACGCACAACTGAGAAGGCTAAAGGCAATGTTTAGTTAAAGGGAAAATGCACCTCAGCCATGGCTTTCCAGTGCTGACTTAATAAGTGAACAATAAGAGAATATTTTGTCTCACAGGAATGTGCCCATTGACAGGGCTTAGTCTAACTTGTATCAGTGGTTAAAATGGGTATTAATAAATAAAAATCCTGAAAAAACAGAAGGCGACCAGCTACATCATTCTTGTCTCTTAGACAGATGGTAAGAGTTCAAGTCTCAATCCAAAGACTTGAGCACAAAATCTAGGCTGACATCTTAATGCTGCACTATCAAAGGTGCTGTCTTTTAAGTGAGATGTTAAACTGAGGTCTTGCTTGCATTCTCAGGTGGATGCAAAAGATCCCATGGTCCTATTCTGAAGATGAGGAGTGTTCTGGGCAATATTTATCCTTCAACCAACATCACTAAAACATTTCTGGTCAATGTCACATCGCTGTTTGTGGGAGCTTACTGTACTCAAATTGGTTGCCATATATCCTACATTAAAGCAGTTATTGCTCTTCAAAAGTACTTAATTGGCTGTAAAGTTTTTTGGGATGTCCTGGAGTTGTAAAAGGTGCTACTGAAATGCAAGTTCCTTCTTTTCACTTCAGTTGACATCTATTGGATTTCACCATACATTGATCAACTTGTAATTCTGACTGATAATTAAAACAACACTGATCATCATTTCACTAACCACATAAAAAAATTGTATTTCAACTTGAATAACTGTTTTGATAATTAACAGAACATTGCCTTAAGACAATATGTTGACCTCTATAAATTGAATTTTTGTCGAACCTCATGTGCTTTAGTTGATCTGGAGACTGGAATGTGGTAAAGCTGTCATCTGCTACAATCCATCGGAAACACCAGCAGCATCATCCAAAACCTAGCAGCGCCAGTAATGAAAAGATCCAAACTCACCCAATGGCTCTGTCCCCGTAGTTTATCATTAGATTCTCCCACTATCTCCTCCCACACAGCTGCTGTCCGATCGAAGGAGCAGGAGGCTAACACTTGTCCAAATTCAGGGTGGGCCCATGTCACTCGCCATACTGAGCCACTGTGTGTCTACAAAACAGATTGTATAAAATACTGTACATTAGGTTAGAGAGAGCAGTGGGTCTAATGGGAAGAACCCTCAATTAGAAGAGTAACCATAAAACATAACCGGTCATTCAACCAACTGGTCCATGTTGTCTTATGAGGAGAGATTGAATAAAATTGGCATGTAATCTCTGGAACAAAAACAGAATTACCTGGAAAAACTCAGCAGGTCTGGCAGCATCGGCGGAGAAGAAGAGTTGACGTTTCGAGTCCTCATGACCCTTCAACGGAACTGTTCTGAAGGGTCATGAGGTCTCGAAATGTCAACTCTTTTCTTCTCCGCCGATGCTGCCAGACCTGCTGAGTTTTTCCAGGTAATTCTATTTTTGTTTTGGATTTTCAGCATCCGCAGTTTTTTGTTTTTATCTCTATGTAAGTTTAGAAGAAAGAGAGGTGATCTCATTGGAACTATAATGTTCTTACAGGGTAAATGCTGTGAGGCTTCTTTCCCCTGACTGGAGAGTCTAGAACATGGGGGTCATAGTCTCAGGATAAGGGGTTGGCCATTAAGGACTGAGATGAGGAGAAATTTCTTCACTCAGATGGTTGTAGATCTTTGGAATTCTTCTGTTACTGCTTAGTCAATGAGCATTCAATGAAATTGACAGATTTTTTGACACTAAGGGAATCAAGGGGTTTGGGAACAGGCAGAAAAGTGGCATTGATGTAGAAAGTCAGCCATGATCTTACTGAATGCAGAGTAAACTCGAAGGACCATATGGACTCTTCCTGATCCTATTTTTTATGTTCATATAACCTTTTATTCCTTTCTCTCTCATGTATTGATCTAACTTCCCCGCAATCATCTATTCAAGTGAAGTCTTTCAACTTCATGTTATTTTCAGTAAAAGGTTTGATTCTGCCCTCCCTACCCCCACCACCACCATCAAGACCAAGACAAAGTTGCAGAGAAGACTGGAGCTGTCAACCATGCTCCAAAGTGGTAAGATGCTGGTTTGGATACACTGTTCCCCCACGAAAATTGTTGAAGACGTTTTCCAATCCAACTTTGCTTCCAATTTCCATCCTTCTCTCCATCTCTTCCCTTCCTTGACTTCTCTGTCCCCATTTATGGAGTTAGACTATCAACTAATATTCATTATAAGCCCACTAACTCGCACAGCTATCTCGAATACACTTCCTTGCATCCTACAACCTGTAAGGATTCCATTCCATTCTTCCAATTCCTTCGGCTCTGTTGGCTCTGTTCTGATGATACAACCTTCCACAACAGGGCTTCCGAGATTTTTTTCTTTTTCCCTCAGCCAGGGATTCCCCCCCACTGTGGTTGACAGGAGCCTCAGCCACATTTCCTGCACTTGCGCTCTCACCCCTTCCCCTCTGTCCCAGAATCATGATAGGGCTCCTCACCTTCTATCCCACCTGCCTTTATCTTCAATGGATCATTTTCTGCAATTTCTGCCACCTCCAGCATGATGCCACTACAAAACACATCTTCCCTTCTCCTTTCAGCTTTGCAAAGGGACCTTTCCCTCTGTGACACCATAATACACCCTCCAAACACCCCCAATACCCTGTCCCCTTCCCACGACATCTTCCCATGCAATCGCAGGTGATGTAACACCTGCCCTTTCACCTCCTCTCTCCTCACAATCCAAGGTTCCAAATCACTTCTTCCAGGTGAAGCAGCGATTTACATGTACCAAACGCAGATTGGGTGATTGTTTTGCGGAACACCTCTGTTCAGTCTGCAAGCATGATCCCAAGCTTCCAGTGGCCTGTCATTTTAATTCTCCACCTTGTTCTCACGCTGCCATTTCTGTCTTCAGCCTACTGCACAGTTCCAGTAAAGTTCAACATAAGCTTGAGGAACAGCAACTCATTTTTGAGTACTAAACTCAATGTTGAGATCAACAATTTCAGACCATAATCCCTGGTCCATTTTGTTTCCCCTTCTTTGCATGTTTTGGGTTTTCTCTTATTTTTGATTTCTGACAGTGGCACACCTGCTCTAGGAACGTCTCTCTTTTTCTTGCCCCATCACCATTCTTAGTCTTCCAGGGCCAATTTCTTTTATGATTCAATCTCTCCTGACTTTTACCCTATCACATACCTTCCTTTTTCTCTTGTCCCATCCAGCCATTGCTTAAAACCTATTACATCTCTAACTATTCCCAGTTCTGATGAAAGGTCACAGAACTAAAACGTTAACTCTGTTTCGCTCCACAGATACTGCCATAACCTGGGTTCCACATTTTAACCACTCTCTGGGTAAAGAAGTTTCTCCTGAATTCCTTATTGGATTTTATTTCTAACATTTTGTTTATATTTTGTATAAAGGGAGACTCTTTATCACAGATTCAAACCATCAAAAGAACTATGATAAACTTGAACAGTTTGATATTTTTAAATTTCTGATTATCAAGGTCATTATACAGTCCGTAACTTGGAGGTTTTACAGATTTGAATAATGTGAAGGAGCCTCCACATAATATTATCATTAACACACCATGGTTTAGCTTAAGCTTTCACCCGTAAACTCAATAACAGCACCAGTGACATGAACGTTTGGTGTTTAAGCTGAAACAATGGTTATTTGTGAGATTATGGAGTCTGATTTTCTCTAATTTCAGAGTCCTTGTGAGATTGGATAGTGTATGTGCACACACATTAAGAACAATTGTAATTTGGTTTGTGTGTCAACATGTACAGTGTAGTTAAGAGATACTGGTGCCTCCACAGCTCAGGTAGGAGCTCCATACCTTCCAGCTTGCTGTGCAGTTCCACTCCCCAGTTTCACCTTTGTCCCACACCTGTCAAACCAATGTAGCATGTGTTAAAAAATAAATTCAACAGATTTGCAGAGACTACTACATCAACACTATCCCCCCCTCCATCAGCCGAATCTTTATGTATAATAAAAGCTCCTGTCATCACGCCTTACTGATTGGTATTGAGATTACGTTACACATGAATGAATGGAGCACAAAGCCTGTTGAACATGGAACCATTACAATTGAACGCTGATGGACCAATGGATGCAACTGTTGTAACCTTGTCCCGAGTGGTGACCAAGTGCTTGCCCACAAGGATTAACTAGGAGGGCAAGTTCTGTCTCTTCCCAACTCCCATGTGCCTAAGCAGCACATTACACCCCTGCTAATCTGCAAGGCCAGGGAATGAATGGCACATAGCCACATAACCAGGAAAGAATTAGAGATGAGGAAAAACCCACTGTTCTCAAGTCAACTTTCAATCAACTTTGTGATAAAATGTGGGAGCTCTGAATGGTTTGTAGGGAATAAGACCTATGCTTTTCCAGATGTTACAAAAGAGACACCAACAGATACTGAAAGTGTAAAAGGACTTAACGGGATTAATAACATAACGCAACGGACTTGCAATTAAAGTAACTTCATAAACTAGTCAGGCGTTTTTTTTTAAACTGTGTACAATGTTATCTGAACTCTAAGTATATTACAGCTTATAACGCTGAACACCTATTAAAATATAACCAGCATGTTATTCACCAGATCAATATAAATTACTGAAAATTTAAAGCACAGAGACAGACCATTTGTCTTAACTGGTCCATGCCTGTGCAAGTCTTCTTCTATCCTATCTCATCTTGCCCTATCAGCATAACCTGTTCCTTTCTCCCTCATGTGATTTTCTAGCTTACCCTTAATGCATCTATGTTGCTTCAACTACAGAATGTGGTAGCAAGTTCCACATTCTAACCTTTCTCTGGGTAAAGAGGTTTCCCCTGAATTCGATATTGGATTTAATTTGTGATTTTCTTATATTTATGACCTCTAGTTCTGGACTGCCAAATAAGCAGCAACAACTTCTCTACATCTAGATTGGCTCATTCTGGCTCATCCTTTCTGATGGAACGTAGTCTGTCTATTAACATACAAGTCCATTCCACACATTGATCAGCTCAGCTCAGTAATTACACTCTCACTTCTGAATCAGGTGTGGGTGCAAGCCCCACTCTTAGGATTTGAACATATATTCTAGAGTGCAGTATGGTCAGAGATACCTGCATCTCCGATATCAAGGATACCATGCATTACTCACAGCTAAGATTTCTCTTAGGGTGCTAGATAACAATAATCCCTCTTTCAAAACAGATTATATAGCTCATAAGGGATTTAGTGGTTTGTAAACGGCTGACCCATGGCAGGGGATAGCTACTGGGGAGTGAGGGCAAGGAGTTATATTTTAAGGGATTATCCCTTATTTTGATTGTTTGTCCCCTGTCCTGTATTTCTAGGACAGCCGATGGGAGACTGATTCTGGGAGTTTCCAGGGTGAGTTTGAGCGAATAGGCCAGCGAATAGATGATAATGTTAGGACTCAACGAGATAAGTTGTAAGTTTAGTTGATTGTAACCCCTCCCCCCCTTGGTTCTCATGGTCACCAAACGCCCATCCCCCCTCCTCATGGTCACCAAACCCCCACCCACCCCCTCCTCCTCATGGTCACCAAACACCCACCCACCCCCTCCTCCTCATGGTCACCAAACCCCCACCCACCCCCTCCTCCTCATGGTCACCAAACCCCCACCCACCCCTCCTCATGGTCAGCAAACACCCCCCCCCCCCCTTCCTCATGGTCACCAAACACCCTCCCCCCACATGGTCACCAAACACCACCCCCCCCTCCTCATGGTCACCAAACACCACCCCCCCCACCCCTCCTCATGGTCACCAAACACCACCCCCCCCATCCCTCCTCAAGGTCACCAAACACCCCCACCCCTTCCTCATGGTCACCAAACAGCACCCCCCCCCCTCCTCATGGTCACCAAACAGCACCCCCCCTTCCTCATGGTCACCAAACAGCCCCCCGCAATTCCTCATGGTCACCAAACAGCACCCCCCCTTCCTCATGGTCACCAAACCCCCTTCCCCCCCCTTCCTCATGGTCACCAAACCCCCTACCCCCCCCTTCCTCATGGTCACCAAACCCCCTACCCCCCCCCCCCTTCCTCATGGTCACCAAACCCCCTACCCCCCCACTTCCTCATGGTCACCAAACCCCCTATCCCCCCTTCCTCATGGTCACCAAACCCCCTACCCCCCCCCTTCCTCATGGTCACCAAACCCCCTACCCCCCCTCCTTCCTCATGGTCACCAAACCCCCTACTCCCCCCCCCTCCTCATGGTCACCAAACCCCCTATCCCCCCCTTCCTCATGGTCACCAAACCCCCTATCCCCCCCTTCCTCATGGTCACCAAACCCCCTACCCCCCCCCCCCCCTTCCTCATGGTCACCAAACAGCACCACCCCCCCCTTCCACATGGTCACCAAACCCCCTACCCCCCCTTCCTCATGGTCACCAAACAGCACCCCCCCCCCTTCCTCATGGTCACCAAACCCCCTACCCGCCCCCCCCCTCCCTCATGGTCACCAAACCCCCTACCCCCCCCCCTTCCTCATGGTCACCAAACCCCCTACCCCCCCCCCCCTTCCTCATGGTCACCAAACCCCTTACCCCCCCCCCCTTCCTCATGGTCACCAAACCCCCTACCCCCACCCCCCCCCTTCCTCATGGTCACCAAACCCCCTACCCCCACCACCCTTCCTCATGGTCACCAAACCCCCTACCCCCCCCCCCTTCCTCATGGTCACCAAACCCCCTACCCCCACCCCCCCCCCCTTCCTCATGGTCACCAAACCCCCTACCCCCACCACCCCCCCCCACGTCCTCATGGTCACCAAACCCCCTACCCCCACCCCCCCCCTTCCTCATGGTCACCAAACCCCCTACCCCCACCACCCCCCCCCCCACTTCCTCATGGTCACCAAACCCCCTACCCCCCCCCCCCCCTTCCTCATGGACACCAAACCCCCTACCCCCACCCCCCCCCTTCCTCATGGTCACCAAACCCCCTACCCCCACCCCCCCCCCCCACTTCCTCATGGTCACCAAACCCCCTACCCCCACCCCCCCCCCCCCCTTCCTCATGGTCACCAAACCCCCTACCCCCACCCCCCCCCCCTTCCTCATGGTCACCAAACCCCCTACCCCCACCCCCCCCCCCCACTTCCTCATGGTCACCAAACCCCCTACCCCCACCCCCCCCCCCTTCCTCATGGTCACCAAACCCCCTACCCCCACCACCCTTCCTCATGGACACCAAACCCCCTACCCCCCCCCCCCTTCCTCATGGTCACCAAACCCCCTACCCCCACCCCCCCCCCCCTTCCTCATGGTCACCAAACCCCCTACCCCCACCCCCCCCCCTTCCTCATGGTCACCAAACCCCCTACCCCCACCCCCCCCCTTCCTCATGGTCACCAAACCCCCTACCCCCCGTTCCAAGTGTCCCTCATCATCATTAGGATTGGTTACTGGAGGGGGGGGGGGGGGGTTAATGGTCACATTCCCCGGGATTTTCACTCATTGAGGTAGAAAGAAAGACATCAGCAGCGCCTGCGAGAGGCGGACCGAGGGCAAACTAACAAGCCCCAAGCCCCAGGCCCCAGGCCCCAGGCTCAGGCTCAGGCTCAGGCTCCGGCCCCAGGCCCCAGGCCCCAGGCCCCGGCTCCGGTCTCTCCACCTTCACACTCTGATCGCTAGAGCAGGTCGCCATCCTCCGCCCGTGGAAGTCGAAGGAAACATCGTGGATCAGGTCCTTGTGATCGGCCGCGATGCTCCGCGCCACGAACATCTCCCCGACCGGTTCTGCAGCAAAGTCAGGGCGGAAACACACGGGCCTGTGCTGGGATCAGACAGGGAGACGAATCTTTGGCGCCTCCCGCTCCGCCCGTAATGACGAGGGGAAGCCAACAGGGGGCTCACTTCCCGACTATTGTATCCTGGAGGGACCGGTAGGTGGCGCTGTCCCTGTCTGTTGTATCACAGAGGGTCACAGAGTGCAAAGGGACTAGGGAGTCCTAGTCCAGGATTCTCTTAAGGTTAACTTGCAGGTTGACATGGTAGTTAGGAAGGCAAATGCAATGTTGGCATTTATTTCGAGACGACCACAATATAAAAGCAGAGATGTGCTGCTGAGGCTTTATAAGGCTCTGGTCAGACCATATTTAGAATATTGTGAGCAATTTTGGGCCCCGTATCTCAGGAAGGATGTGCTGGCTCGGGAGAAGGTCCAGAGGAGGTTCACAAGAACGGTCCCAGGAATGAAAGGCTTAACATATGAGGAACGTTTGAGGACTCTGGGTCTATACTCGATAGAGTTTAGAAGGATGAGGGGGGATCTGATTGAAACTTACAGAATACTGAAAGGCCTGGATAGAGTGGACATAGGGAAGATGTTTCCATTAGTAGGTGAGACTAGGACCCGAGGGCACAGCCTCAGAGTAAAAGGAAGACCTTTTAGAACAGAGATGAGGAGAAACTTCTTTAGCCAGAGAGTGGCGAATCTATAGAATTCATTGCCACAGAAGGCTGTGGAGGTCAGGTCATTGAGTGTATTTAAGACGGAGATAGATAGGTTCTTAAACAAAAACAGAATTACCTGGAAAATCTCAGCAGGTCTGGCAGCATCGGCGGAGAAGAAGATAGTTGACGTTTCGAGTCCTCATGACCCTTCAACAGAACTGGGATTGGTAAGGGGATCAAAGGTTACGGGGAGAAGGCGGGAGAATGGGGTTGAGAAACTTATCAGCCATGAATGAATGGCAGAGCGGACTCGATGGGCCGAATCGCCTAATTTCTGCTCCTATGTCTTATTATCTTATGGTCTTATTGGAGGCAGGACTCAGGTACCTGCAGGATGTCAGCAGCAGGAGCTAGCAAGCAGCATGGGGCTGCTCGCTATGAGGATGGCCAACAGATGGAGTAGTGATAGGCCCGCATGTCAACACAGAATGCAGTAGAGGGCGCTGCCTTTGGAGGTGCTGCTCAGCCCCTATTGTTGACAAAGTTTGTTTTTAACTTAGAACTTTGCAGGAATTACAAATCTCATTGCAAACTATGACATTTTTCTGATAGAGCTTTTTAGGAATACCCAACCCAAAGGCCTTTGTTGTTAATTTTCTCGCGGCATTGCTTCTGACTTGCCTCTGCTGTTTGGGGGTCAGGCTAATGGAGATGGTAGATTGGATAAGGCGATGACCACTCCAGCAGCTGTTGGTACCTGTCATAGCGTGGGTGATGCAGACGTCCCTGTGATCCCTTGCTTGAATCATAATGTAGTTGAGCAGGTGCTAATGTATGGACTGTGGGTATTGCCATGAGGTCTTAGTTGTGCTTCTCTGGATGGTGAAACAGGTTGTTGGTTATGACATGGCCATATTCTAGACATTTAGTCAGGAGGAGGACTCAGGTGGACTTTGCTTTCTCTACTCTTTCCTTGCCTACCCTTCCAAAGACTTGCATCCTTTCCAACTCTGGTATTGAAATCACCGAGGAGGATCAGTTCTCACCTGCTGGGATGCAGGCTAGGGATTACTCAAAGTTCAACATTGAGGTCTCAAAGATCCCATCAAGGCAGCCCTTCTCAATAGCAAACAAAAGCCTCATGACATGGAAAGCAGTCTTAAAGAAGTCAAATAGCAACAGAGAGAGCAAATTGAAAAATTCAGTGATGTTTGAAAATGCAGAAAACTGAAACAAAGCCAGAGTTTATGTAGTGCCCGAAAGGTTACAGAACACGTCACTTAAAGCTCACATCACTGTGTGTCATATAAGAGATCTTGTTATTAGGCAATTGACTGTGAACTGAAGATTCTTTGATTTGTTAGTTGTATCATTGGTTTCACTTATTCACAGGGTTGCACTGAGAACTCAATGCATTGCACTGCAGTATTGGAAGCATATGAGGAACCTGACAATTCAAATTTTTGAAAATTCATTCATGGGATGTGGGCATCACTGGCTAGGCCAACATTTATTGCCCATCCCTAATTGCCCTTGAGAAAGTGATAGTGAGCTGCTTTCTTGAACCGCTTCAGTCTATGTGGTGTAGGTACATCCACAGTTCCAAGATTTTGACCCAACGACTCAAGGAACAGAGATATCTTTCCGAGTTAGGATGATGTGTGGCTTGGAAGGGAGCTTGTGATGGTGTTCCCATGCCCTTCTAGATGATAGCAGTCATGGGTTTGTAAGGTACTGTCTAAGGAGCCTAAATACTGCAGATGTCCTGATTGAATCACTTGATGCTGCACATTGAGTCCTTTGGGAAGAGTAAATTCCTCGGGTGGACTTTACTTCTTTGTGCCAGAACAGCTGGAGACTCATTAGTTGCATGTGTGCTGCTCAACATCCAGCAGCATAGGCCAACCATTTGTGCTAGTCAGCACCTAGTCACAGCCTAAAAGTGGCCACATCAAAGCCTTTATGGTGAATAACATCACTTATGTCAAAATATCCTGAAACAGGACCCACCACTGGCCTTCACATCATTTGATCCTTATTGTACTGCATAATATGAAACCCAGTTTTGCATCAAGTGCTTTTTTGAAGACCTTTGGTCCATAAGTTTGTAATTGGATATCACCTTTCTTCACTCATATTATTCTTTGAGGTTGAATCCCAGCTGTATGATTTTGAGCAATGATTACTAGCCTACTGAAGCAAGGCAAGGACTCGCAAAGTGTGAAGCCTGGAGTTTGTTAAGTGAGGTGATCTTAAGGGCTAATCTCTCTATCTAAAGTCTGTTTTTGTTTACATTTAGCAATTAACTAAAATTACTGTTTAAGTTAAGAGTAAGTCAGGTATCTTCCAGTTTTATACGGGGATATAAAGCTCTCTGAGAGCAGTTGTAACTAGTTAATTAGGTAGTTAGCTTAAACTGGTTTCTGTGCTTTAGCAGAGTAGACTCATCATTGGTTTTCAGTATAAAAAAACAGGGGTCTCTGAGTGCTGCTTGTCTGCACTTAGTGCTACTTGAGTGTACAGAGTGTGAAGCTGGGAGTTTGGTGAGTGAAGGAGTTCAGTGAAGAGGGGATCTATAAATCAATTAAGAAAAATAAATTCAGTTAATACAATAAAGATGGCAGAATGGGTGATGTGTCATGGCTGCAGCATGTGGGAGCTCCTGGATGCCACTGTAATCTATGGCAACCACATCTGTAGTAAGTATCTGTGGCTTGAGAAGCTTCAGCTCAGAGTTAATGAGCTGGAGGCGAGCTGCAGACATTGCGATGCATCAGGGAGGGGGAAAGTTTCCTAGGCACTTTGTTCCAGAAGGCAGTCACACCCCTTAATTTAGAGTCATCTGATTTGGTCAGGGATAGGAAGGTGTGACTGTGAGTCAGGCTGGTAAGGCGATCAAGAAGATGGGAGTGGACGAGCCTCCACCCTTGCATTTGAGCAACAAATTTGATGTTCTTGTAGCTGGTATGGACAAGAGTGAAGGCTGTAGTGTGGATGAGCAGACTGACCATAGTACAGGAAACCTTTCATGTGGGAGGAGTTAAAAGGAATGTAGTGGTTGTAGGGGACAATGTAGTCAGGGGGATAGACACCGTTCTTTGCAGCCGAGAGTGAGAATCCCAAAGGCTGTGTTGCTTGCCTGGTGCCAGGGTTTGGAATATCAGCTCAAGGCCTGAGAGGAACTTGCAGTGGAAGGGGGAGGATCCATGAAGGTACCAGCAACTTAGGTAAGACTACAAAAGAGGTTCAGCATAGGGATTATGAGGAGCTAGGTACTAAATTAAGAAGCAGAATTTCAAATATAATAATCTCTGGATTATTACATGAGCCATGTGCAAATTAGCATGGGTACATAAAATTAGAGAGACGAATGCATGATTCAAAGACTGATGTGGGAAAAGTTGGTTCCGCTTCATGTGGCCAATATTGGGGAAAGTGCGGGGGTTGTACCACTTTCTTCACCTGAACTGTGCTGAGACCAATGTTCTAGCGAGTAGTATAACTGGGGAAATAGAGGGGGCTTTAAACTAAATAATGGGGGAAGGGATTATGCAGGGGAAGATTGAGTCAATTTAAGGGAAATGGCAAGGCAATAGATCAAGATAGCAATAAAGGTAATGATAATAGAGTATGGCAGGAAGGTGCAATGATTGTAAATTTAAGGAGTGTGCCAGCAGTTAGGGCCAAAGATTACAAAAATAGTAAACAAAACTGAATTAAGGGCACTGTATCTGAATGCCCGCAGCATTCGCAATAAAACAATTAAATTGTGAGCTCAAAGAGAAATTAATTTTATGACCTGATAGCCATTACAGAGACATGACTAGAAGGAAACCAAAGCTGGGATCTGAATATTCAAGGGTAGGTGACATTTGGGAAGGACAGGAAGCTGGGAAAAGATGTTAGTTAAAGAAGATGTTAGTACTGTAGTGAGAGATTAATTTAGTTCTAAAGAGCAAGATGTAGAATCAGTTTGGGTGGAACTAAGAAGTAGCAAGGGGTATAAAACTTTGGTGGGAATTGTGTAGAGGCCACCAATCAGCAATGATAATGTAAATCACAGTATAAATTAGGAAATTAGAGATGCATGTAACAAGAGTAATACACTAATCATGGGGGATTTCAATCTACTTAAAGACTGTATAAACCTAATTAGTACTAATGTTGTGGAAGACGAATTCTTGGAAAGTATGCATGATAGTTTTCTAGAACAGTATGTTGAGAAACCAACCAGGGAACGGGGTATTTTAGATCTAGTATTGTGCAATGAGAAAGGGCTAATTAATAATCTTGTTGTAAAGGAGCCTGTGGAAAGAGTGATGTAGTTCAATCAGAAACTAGAAACTTAAATCTAAACAAAGGAAACTACGAAGGTATGAGGAGCAAATTGTCTATGGTGGATTGGGAAACCACATGAAATGGTATGATGATAGACAGGCAATGGCTAACATTTAAAGAACTAATACATAGTTTACAACAAAAGTATGAAAGAAACCCAGTAAGGAAAGTGTTCCAACCATGGCTAATGAAAGAAATTAAGGATTGTATTAGATCAAAGGAAGGGGTGTATAAAATTGCCCAAAAAATGGTAAGCCTGGGGATTGGAAGCATTTTGGAATTCTGTAAAGGTGGACCAAGAAAAAGATTAAGAAAGGGAAAATAGAATATGAGAGTAAACTAACGAGAAACATAAAAACTGACTGTAAAAGTTTCTATAGGTATGTAAAAAGGAAAAGATTAGCAGAAACAAATATGGGTCAACTACAAGCAGAGACATGAGAATGTACAATGGGGAACAAGGAAATGGCAGAGAAACTAAACAAGTACTTCATGTCTGCTTTATAGAAAAAATACTAAAAACCTCAGAAATAACATAATCAAGGGACTAGTGTAAATGATGAACTGCAAGATATTAATATTAGTTCCAAAAAAGTACTAGAGAAATGAATGGGACTTAAAGTTGATAAATCCCCTGAACCTGATAATCTACATCCCAGAGTGTTGAAAGAAGTGGCTGTAGAGATAATGGATGGATTGGTGGTCATCTTCCAAAATTCTATAGGCTCTAGAATGGTTCCTGCAGATTGGAAGGTAGCAATTATAACCCCACAATTTAAGAAAGGAGGGAGAGAGAAAACAGGGAACTACAGACAGGGAAAATGCTGGAATCTATAATAATGGATGTCATAACAGGACAGTTAGAAAATAATGGTAGGATTGGACAGCGTCAACATGGATTTGAAAATAATGGTAGGATTGAACAGAGTCAACATGGATTTATGAAAGGGAAATCATGTTTAACAAACCTGTTGGATTTTTTTGAAGACGTAACTAGCAGAACAGATAAGGGGGAACCAGGGGATGTGGTATATTTAGATTTTCAGAAAGCCTTTGATAAGGTCTCACACAAGGGGTTAATAAACAAAATTAGAGAACATGTGATTGGGGCGAATACACTGGCATGGATTAAGAACTGGTTAAAAGACAGAAAACAGAGTAGGAATAAATGGGTCATTTTAACGTTGGCAGTCTGTGACTATTGGGATACCACAAGGATCAGTGCTTGGGCCCCAGCTATTCATAATCTATATCAATGATTTGGATGTGGGGATTAAATGTAATATTTCCAAGTTTGCAGATGACATAAAACTAAATAGAATTATGAGTTGTGAGGAAGATGCAAAGGTGCTTCAAGGGAATTTTGAGAGGCTAAGTGAGTGGGAAAAAATTTAGCAGACAGAATACAATGTGGAGAAATGTAAGGTTATCTGTTTTGGTAGGTAAAACAGAAATATAGAATATTTCTTAAATAGTGAGAGGCTAGGAAATGTTGCACTTCAAAGGGATTTGAGTGTCCTTGTTCATGAGTCACTGAAAAGCTAGCATACAGGTACAGCAAGCAATTAAGAAGGCAAATGGTATGTTGGCCTTTATTACATGAAGATTTGAGTATAGGAGTAAAGATGTCTTACTGCAATTATATAGAACCTTGGTTCATAGATGCTGCCCAACCTACTAATTATGGTATGTGGTATTGCTAATTTTGTTGCACAACATAATTTAACTTTATGCTTTCATTGCAAATCATGTCCCTAATTAAGCCAAGTTTTTTCTAGTTTAATGGTAAGTCAAGTGAAGAGGCGCACATACCTCCACCACACTGTGTTAACTCAATGTTATTACAATTATGCAGCTCTCCCTTGAGCTTTTCCCCTGCCTGGTTGATGCTCTATAACTACAAAGCTGAAAAAACAAATCTTATTAAGAGTTCCCATCTCACCAAGGAGACCTCAAGCCAATCCACATTCAACAACTTACTTTGAAAACTCTGCTCACATTTTGAGAGCTGTAACAAATTGCACCACTGCAGCTGAGACAATTCACAACATTCTAAAACAATCAACAACATTCTAAATAAAGCAACCTACAACATTATTAAAAGTCAATTTGCCCTATCTTCTAATGTTAATGAATCCTTTAAAAAAATTCAGGATGTGGATCTACACCTGCATCTTCACGAAAAACCAATCAGTTCTTCCTTGGATCATACCCTGTGTACCAAGTTTTATTAAAATCTGTTCACTAGTTTTTGAGATATATTATTTGCAAACAGACTAACAAACATGGATGAAAACCTTACTTCTGCCCACCTTAAGTGGCGGAGGTAATTAAAATTGAGAGTATGTTCGTATGTATTTGGCTCCTGATTCTGCTTTCCAGAACCAGTTTTTAAAACTCATGTCTGTAAATTCCCAGAAAGAAATTCGATTAACATGTCTTGCAGTCATTGCTGCAGACCAAGTAATCCCATTTTTTGATCTTTTCATCTCCAAAACCTTTGACAATTTCAAGATAGAAATCAACAGGAAATGGGGTTATTTCATCCTCCACACGGGATTTTGAGTGTCTGATGACTATCTGGCTGATTAGCAGCTCCTATTGTCTTGATAGGACTTCAGCTGGTCAAAGTTCATTCAGCGCTTTGCATTTTTAATGTCTTCCTTTCAAAAGAGTCCCTGTTTGAAGTGGACCATGACACCCACCAGTTGTGAAATTCTATGCAACAGGTCTGCAGTGCAATTCATATAGAAACTTTCCAGACAAGTGGTCAACTTACAGTGTCAGACATCAGGTGACTCATAGCAGCCATTTTTCAATCAGTTTCTTTTCTTGTATATTTTTAAAAACATCCTCTTTAAACAGTTCAATATATCTGTGGTTAGCTGGCAAAGTTGTAGGTAGATCTCACTCAGTTATCGTTTCCTGTTGTCAAGACAAATGTTATCATTTATTGCAAGGGGAATGGACTATAAAAGTAGGGATGTTTTGCCACAGTTGTACAGAGTGTTGATGAGACCACATCTGGAGTACTGTGTACAGTTTTGGTCTCCTTATTTAAGAAAGAATATAAATGCATTAGAAGTAGTTCAGAGAAAGTTCACTAGACCGATACTTGGGATAGGGGGTTATCTTAGGAAAGGTTGGATAGACTGAGCCTGTATCCATTGGAGTTTAGAAAAATGAAAGGTGATCTTATTGAAACATATAAGATCCTGAGGCAACTTTCAATGTAGATGCTGAAAGGATGTTTCCCCTTGTGGGAGAGACTAGAACTAGGTCACAGTTTAAAAATAAGGGATCTCCCATTTAAGATGGAGATTGTTGTAAGGGTTTGTTCAGTATGTCTCACAAAGAGGCTCAGAGGCTTGTAAGGTTGTACAATTGTGTTTATTGGTAACACATAACTATATACATATGTACAATATACAGCCCAGACTAGGAGCTGACTTCATGTTGACTTCTACTCAAATCTGTCCATACAGCTCTATCTCCTGTTTACTGTCATGTGTCTGTCTCTACTTCATTCTATGAGCAGTACTGTTCTCCAGTCCCACATTAACTCTTGCTATGCTGAACATCCTTATACTACACTTCCTCACAAGTCTTTACTCAACACATTTACAATACAATCTTTCTTTATGTGCTACCTCTTCTGCACCCGTCACTGCCCCTCCCCCCCAACTCAAGTCTATGACTTTATAAATTCAGATGGTCTGGAGGCTTGACCATTCTTCCAGATCTCATTCTAGTCACATCTGGAGGAGCGGTAGGCTCAGTTGTTTTGGGAAAGCTTTGTTGGCTTGGAGTTGAAATCGTAATATTCTGTGTTTCCGGCACTTGGTTGTCTCCATCTGATTCGTTTTTTGCGCTCCTTCATGTTGAATTTCTCTATATCCACCATCCATCAAGTGGTAGTATACCATTTGCTTATCCCAATCCTTCTGGAAAGAAAATTCATAGAGTGGACTTGGGTTTTCTTTTTCCATGGGATCGGCCATGTTTTTCCTGAAAGTTGACATTTCACCCAAATATTAGTTTACTCTCTTATTTTCCAATTCCTTTTCAAGCTTATAAATCTTTTCATTCAACTCCACCACTATGGTGAGCTCAGTTGTCTTTGTTTCAGAGTTATCTGCGGAACCGTTATACAAGCTTAACAGCTTCACCTGGGCATTCAGTTCCTTCTGGAATCTTTCTTCCAAGGTCACTGACTGCTCCTTAGACTCTTTCAATTCATCCATTTCAATCTGCTCCTTAGAATTTTCCTTACCTGTTTTTAAAGTCTGGATTTGATCTTCCATACTGTGTATCTCATCTTTCATGTTCTTCAGATTGGATCGAAGTTCATGAATTTCATCAGTTTTGGCTGTTAATTCCCCGTTCAACCAATTGTTCTGATTCATCAGCAAATCCTTGAGGCTCACATTCTGTAATTTACTTCTGCTAATTGTTTCTGAGACTCTTCATGTTCCTTTGTGAGAACTCCTACTTTCTCATGCAACTGTCCAACATTTTCTTGACATTCTAGGTTCTTGATTTTCATTTCAGCCATGTCATTCTTCAACAACTCAATGGTTCTCAGTAATTTTGAGGCATCCAGTGTTTTTCCTTCTAGTTTCTTGATTTTCAGCTTCAGATTTATATTTTCTGATCTTATTTCTTTCTTTTCTTTCTCCACCTGCAGCAGAGCTTTGTCCTTGTCCTTCATATTGGTTTCACTGTTAGACAGGTCTTCTCCAGTGAAGCCTTAACTTGTTTCAGTTCTATAATTGTGCTACTCATGGCTTCATTATCCATCCACAGCTTGGAATGCTACACAACCTTCCCTTCATATAGAGCGTTCAGCACTGCCACCTGCTGTTGCAGTTCGGGTAATGTATCGGCATTTTCAAAAAGTTCTATCCTTAAGCCTTCTGGCTGCTTCTCAGTCTCCTCTTTCCCCTGCACTAAACTCCTTGGCTCGTGCACCTCATTGTGCTAACCTGGTCTGCCACCATCATGTGCTTTGCTTGGGTATTGTCTTTTGCACTTTCATTGCTTTATTGGAGATGTTCTATCCCTCTCTTTTTAAGCTCTGCGCTCGCCAACACTTGAAGATTAATATACTTGTTAAAGGCTATTAATACCTCATTAAAGTTGGCTGAGGATTCACCAATGCCTTGCATTGGGATTATTTCATTGGCAATTTCACCAAATAAGTATAAAACACATTAACTTGGGCTTCCTTTGATTTGCTACCTAATCCTGATGTACTCCAGTAACTTAAAAATATTTTTTCTCTATGGCACCTGATTTTGCATCTAGTTTGACCCTTGCATCAGCCCAAATTGATCTGGCAGGGTTGGTTTGTTATTCATGGTTGCTTTTCAGCTCAAGAGAGTACAGCATTGAATGCTGTTTCACTTTTAAAGATGGCACTGCAGTAACTTTTTTCAATGCTTCTTCCCACACTTTTTGGGTTTTGGTGGGCTCCCTGAATGATCCCTTGAGTTTGGCTGAATTTTTAAAACTTTGCTTTTTTTCTCTCATTGAAGTTTGGCAGCCACGTGATATGGCACCGACTCTGAAGCCAGGCTGACTGTGCTGATCAAAGAAATGGATTGCTCTGACTGATTTTTAAAGAAGACTGTTAAAGGCTAGTTCTGTCTTAGAACTGAATTCTTGCTCACCCTTGCTATGTCCTTTGGCTCTGCAATCAATGGGGATTCACAATGGACCTTTGCATGCTCAGGTGGAGTCCTTTAGCAGCAGAGTGGATTTATCTTCTTGCCTCCTTGTCTGCAATGGAGCTTCTTTTTAAGCAATCTCCAACTGTGCCTTTGGTTCAGGTGCTGTTTCTTCTGGTACCCAGAAGAAGAGGCTGTGACCAGGCTTCTTTCATAAAAATCCAGAATTTATTATAAAACAAAATTCCTTTTAAACATGTTTTGTTATGATCCCCAGCTGAGGTTACCACAGGACAAACCTGATCCCAGGGTGGAACCCAACTTGATAGATCCTAACTTTTATTTGTTTATTTAGATATGTAGAGAGGGGCTACTGAACAGAGTCACCGGAGTCAGCTAATGAACTTTTAATGATAGCATAAAACATTTATTAAACAAGAAAAGATGAACTATATTACAATACTCCTCCACCCACAACTATACCTTTACAGATATATACAGATTTGTAAGCATAATACAAGTTACAAAAACTATCTTATACTCTAATGTTCACAGTAAGTACACAGTCCATGCAAACCAATAGGTGACCTGTGGTCAGATACACAACCCTCTGAAACCGAGTGACAGATGCTACCCCAAACAACTGCTATGAATCTCTCATCAGCCCCCACCAAATGCTTGTCACACTGTGAGCCAACCAGTCTCACTGAATTCTGTCTTTCACATGAGGGCTTCCAATCCCCACTCTCCAAGAATTCACTTGGAATCTTTTCCCAAACCGACACTTTCTCTCAGATGCCTTCACAAGGGTTCACCTCCAGGGTTTCAAACTCTACTTCTGATGTTCCTCTTCCCTGCGTCACCACATGCATTCAAGCTTTCTTCCACACACTCTCTCTTACTGACTCAGCCATCAACAGTACACCACTGCTTCACATGCTCATAGCAAAAGGTTACAGACCTTCAGCCTTTTCTTTTGTCCTTCTGGCCTCTCGCTTTAAACCTGCTTCCTCTAAACTTGAATCTTTGAGCCTTCCTCTCTGCTCCTCATTCTTAACTTCACTTAAGAGGATGTTTTCCAGGTTCCTGTCCTTCCTTTGACTTTCTCCTGTTCCACTCCCATGGATTTGGAGGCTTTCTTCTTTAGCTTGGGACTTCCTATCTGTACCTTTTGCTCCATTCTCTCTCTGGCAGCTACTTTCAACCAACTTTAGCTTGAGACTGGCCATTTGCCCTTTCTAGGTTGCTTCTGCTTGGCAGCTGTTTGTCAAACCTGAACTCAAAACTGCTGTTTCTTGAGTTTTTCTGTGTGTGTGTGTGTGTGTGTGTGTGTGTGACCTGCCTCTCTGGGACCCTGTTGCAGCAACAGTCCAGTTTTTCTACTTTTATGTTTGCTTAACTTCTCTTACAGTCGTAAACTCTCATTAGAAATGCAGGCACCTTTTAAAGTGAAACTAAAACTCAACTTGACTTTTTCTTAACACACAGATACAGAAATGCAAATTGAACTTAAACATTAAAGCTAAAGCTCATTCCTAACACCCACAAATACCAATACAACTTACTTAAACTATCTCTATTTCCTAACAGTTTCAAGAATTGGTTGACACACAATTGTAATTAGGAAGTGTAATTAACTAACTCGTATAAACTTCCCCAGCACACACACAGACAAACAAAAGACACACAGGTAGTCCCTGCAGAGTTGTGTGGATGGAAAAAAAGCTTCCTTAGAAAGAAAAAAATTAAAGTTGACGGAGGTTCAATGCTGTCTGAAGTTCCCTCAGGCGAAGACCCAGTAGATATCAGGAAGTTCATCAGTGATGCTTCAGTGTGGAGAAGAGTATAGCTAGACCAATTCTTCTTGTCTCAGCTAGCAAGTCCAAAATTATGCAGACAAACTACACTGAGATGAGGATTATCTGGCTACAGTTTGAGAACCACACATGGTTTCACAAAGCAGAGCAGGAGAGAGAAAGAGTTCTCAGCCTTTCCCCCAACAAAACTGAACGCAAAACCACAGGTTCAAACTTAAAGTTTGCCTCTGCCATGTGATTGCCTTTTTGTCTTCGAGCTTTTCATTAATTAAAGTCCTTTGCAGTTCAAAACAAACAAACAACTCCTTCTCAAGTACCATATAGTTCAGGTGATTGCTTAGAAGAGGCCTTTTTGTTGACAGTTCCAAGGTGAACTTATGACCCTTTCAAAAAAACCTCTTGGGCAGGCTGCAACGTCCTTCCATTTGTTAAAAGTAAAATCCAGTTTAAAGAGATATGATTCAAACACTTTAGTCTTTCAGATTCTGGAGTCCTTCACCATATTCTTCAGTTATAGGCTTGTTCATTAGTTGCCACCATGTTGTAAAGGTTTGTACAGTGGGTCTCACAAAGAGATTCACAGACTTGTAAGGTTGGACAGTAGTGTTTATTGGTAAGACATAACTGTATTCATATGTACAAAGTATAGCCCAGACTAGGAACTAACTTAATGCTGCCTTCTATTCAAGTCTCTCCATACAACTCTGTCCCCTGTAATGTCTCTCTCTACAGCACACTATGGGCAGAATTTTCCCCCAGTTGGGGGGGATGTTGATGGGCTGAAACGTGCAGGTGCACTTCCGATCGGCGAGGCGCCATTTTATGTGGGTGAGTCAATTAAGGCCCGCCCAGCGTGACATCCGCAAGGAAGTGCTATGCACTTCCTGTGCAGGTGGGGGGAATGCCTAAAATTGAGGGTGCACTCTTTTGCGCATGCGCACGAAAGAGCGCACTCATCTCCCTGAGGCTAAGTGCTGCCTCAGGGAGATTGGCTCTACTTTCTGCAATATTAAAAACAGAGAAATAAAAATTCCCTTATATGTCCCCTCATGTGACAATGTCACACGAGTTGGGACATGTTCATAATTTCCATAACAACTTTATTAAAATTTTTAAATCCCTACATGAAACCTCATCCCGCCGGTGGATGAGGTTTCATGTTGTTTCTAGTTGCCGCCAGGGCTCCTGGCCTGCCCGCTGAGAAAGAATATATTGATGGATAAGAAGTAAGGAAATAAGCTAAGAAAATAGCCAGGTTGTCTCACAGCCTGTCTCTACCCAACAGCAGATAAACAGGAGCAAGTCATAAATATTAACATCCTGAAAGTGTTTAACTTGCACCTTATGTATGAGCAGGTAAAGGTTGAATTGAACAATGAAGTGTTTCTCTCTGTCACTAAGTAATAAATTGTAAGATTTGTGTGACAACCAAGAAAGTATTCTTGGTTTAAAGCCAAAATCAAATGTACTTTGTGCGCGATTAGTTGTATAAATATGGTGGTCAGTTTGTTTTTTTTAATTGCCGTTCTGTTTTTTGTAACTTCCCGAATCTCTGTCTTGTAGACTGTTGATTGTGATCTAATTGGAGGTAACATGTCTTTGTAAATCTGTCTGTCTTGTTCTGGATGTAACTGCTTAAACTTGTCAAGTACTTAACCCATTGTGAAATGTGATTCCCTTCAACAATATGTAACTGACTGATTGTCACATGATTGTTGCTACTCTGACGTCGTCAATGGCCTAATGGCCGAATGGCCTAATTTCTGCTCCTATGTCTAATGGTCTTATAGGTTATGGGGAGAAGGCGGAAGAATGGGGTTGAGAAACTTATCAGCCATGATTGAATGGCGGAGCAGACTCGATGGGCCAAATGGCCTAATTTCTGCTCCTATGTCTTATGGTCTTATGGTCTCGTACACTTGGTTGTTTCACTGTATAAAGGAAGCTTCTAACTGCAGATCGGCGAACAGATCTTTCTGGACCTGCTCCCAATGATCATTGTATACATAAAGCGCTAAATTAAAGTGTGGCCTTTTCCTCTAGTAACCTGCTGTGCTGTGGATTGATTACGTTTTTTTCTAACAGTAAATTTGGTGCTGTGTCTCGGATGACTATACCGCTCCGAAGTGAAGCCATTTTGAAGGTGAGGCGTCTAAAGGAGCCTGCCACAGCTGAAAGCCTTGAAGGGGACTCCCGGAGGAGGGGCAACGTCATCCGATCTTGAAGGTGTTGCAGGTTGCTGCAGGAAAAAGGACCTGAAGGGTAAAGGTAGGACAATATTGTCTAAAGGTAAAAGTCGACTTAGGTATAATGGTTTCTAGATCTAGGAAGGAAAAGGTTAAAGTGCACTATGGGTGGATCCACATCCAAAGGGGATGTTCAGGTCCCGCCAAAGGGAATGCCAGCTTATGGTAAAGAGGCTTGCAAGTTTTTATTTTACTTTTTAGGAAAATGGAACTGGATAACTAAAGATGACCCCAAGAATCAATTCCCTATGGAAGGCACTTGGGATATGGATAAATTAGTTTGTTTAAGAAAAGCGCTGGAGGCATTAGGAGGGAAAGTTAAGCAACCCCAATGGGATGCATACTATAATTGGCTTTTGGAGACTAACAAGAGGCAGGCTGATTCTAAAATGCGGGGATTACAGGATTCTCATAATAGGCTTCTAGAAGAAGTGCGGGATCATAAGACAAAGGAAAAGGCACAAAAAAAAGCAAAGGCTAAACTCTTGTAGCCCCTAGTCCTGTCAGCCCCAACTGAAGAAGACAATGTCTCTAACAAATCAGTCACCAGTAAAAACTAGAGGACAGCAAGAGAAAGAGAAACCATTGCCCATGCAAGCCCCACTTAGAGAGCTGCTGGGAGCAGGGGGAGATCTGGTGACAGTCCACGCCCCATGGACGCTAGGAGATTTAAGAAATTTAACTAAGGTGTTCCCCTCAATTAGAGAACAGCCTGGGAAAAAAATTTGCCGACCAACTCCTGACAGTAATATAGTGTTATAACCCCAATTGGTCAGATATGAAGCAATTGTTAAGGGTAATAGTACCCACCGAAGTACGACAAAGGCTGTTTGAGGCAGCCTGATGGCCGAAGTCGATCCAGGTCACACCGAAGCCCTGGAAGACCTAACCACACGACAGTTCAGGTAGTTTGTCCAAAACGGGCTGATTGGTCTAAGATCCAAAATTGTAAACAGGAAAAGAATGAGTCCCTTGATGATTTTCTTGAGCGAATTACCAGACTCTTCGAATCATCCTCGGGAATCCATTGACCAGAAGATACTGCGCAGCAAGCCATTGCAGCTGCTTTTGTGGGTGGACTATTGGCCAAGGTTCAGAACCAACTTAAAAATATCTGCTTAGGATGGCAAACAAAACCCCTTACGGAGCTCGCAGCTGTGGCCTCACATTGCCAAAGCTGCCTCGAGCAAAAGAAGGAACAGCTAGACGGCAGATTGATTGCTTTGCAACTTGGCTAATTGCAAAGAAAGGAAGAGGGTAGCTGGAATAGAGGAAGAGGAAGGGGTTGAGGTAGATTTAGGAGAAGAAGAGGAATACAGAATACCCCAGGTGTGGGCGCATGCTTTAACTGCGGAGAAATAGGACATTGGAAAAAAACTAATGCCCACACCTTGGACAGGGTGCCACTTGGAGCCCAGACCAAAACCAACAATGAGATAGCCTGGGAAGCAAAGCAGCATGAACCCCAGAAACAGCACTCATTTGCCCGTGGATACCATTAAAACAGGATGATCCCTTTTTGACAGGGAGAACTGAAGGGAGAAAACCTAAATTAACGTGTCAAGCCCATACAAGTAATACTGATAATATATCTAGAGGAAATGAGAGAGCTGATCTTGCTGCTAAAAATGCTCCTACTGTCCCACTTCCCGAGGCATTGTGTCTCCCCATTGGAACAACAAACAGGACAGAAGATAAAATGCCCAGTCTGCTACTATTTGCAGATTTGCAAATTTGCAGGACTCTGCACCAAAGAAAGAAACTAGAGCATGGATCCTTAAAAGATGTAAAAAGGATAGGACAGGTCTCTGGAGATCCATGGATGGCAGACCCATGGCCGCCCCCGGACAGATGTTACCTTATCTAGCAAAAATTGCTCATGGTGTGACACACGTTAGAAAAGGGGGAATGATCGAGACCATTAGGAAAACCTGGTACGCCCCGGGATTTGCGTCACTAGCAACTGAATGTAGCAAAAGATGTGTCATTTGCCAACAGTTTAACCCTGGAAAAGGAGAGCCTTCCCAACAAGCGGTTAAACAAAGTCCGGACGGATCTTTCATAAATGTACAAATTGATTTTATACATCTACCTATGACGTTAGGATATGAATATGTACTAGTCATAGTGGATACATTTTCAAAATGGATTGAAGCTTTCCCTGTGTGAAAGGCAGACGCTATGACAGTGGCGAAATTACTGATTAAGGAAATAATCTGCAGATTTGGCCTACCAGAAAGTATAGACAGTGACAGAAGGAACACACTTTACAGGAAAAATTATGCAGGAGATATGCAAGGCTTTGGGTATTAAGCAAAATTTGCATTGCTCTTATCATCCGCAATCATTTGGAATAGTAGAAAGAAATAATGGTACTTTGAAAAACAAACCAGCCAAGCTTTGTAGAGAAACTGGTTTAAAATGGCCGGAAGTGTTGCCCATTGCCCTTATGAGCATGAGGTCTACACCTAACCTAGAGGTTAAACTAAGCCCACATGAAATAATAATGGGAAGTCCTATGAGAGTAGGATTCAATCCCACTTGGCTAACCAAACCCCTGGATCTGCATGAGGCAGATGATAAATGGATACGGTATTGCCAAACACTGACTAAACAGTTAGGATCTATTCACGCACAGGTAAAAGCAACACAAAGGACACCAGGAGATTTCCAGTGCCACATGCTAGAACCAGGTGAGTGGGTCCTTGTGAAAGTACACAAAAGAAAAGATTCCCTTAAATCCAGATGGGAAGGACCCTATCAAGTGCTGCTGACAACCAGAACAGCGGCAAAGTGCGAAGGAAAAGCTACTTGGATACACGCCACTCACTGCAAGCCAGTACCAGCTCCAGAGGAAAGCTAATTGAGTTTGAATACTGTTAAGTAAATCGTAAGAAACTGTAAGTAATTATTGCTACTCTTATGTCTGTTTGTGGCTGGGCTTGTAGGCTGTGGGGCTAAGATGGGCGAGGAGGGAAGTGATGAATGTAACAAGGCACAGAAAAATAGCAAATCGCGCTTTTGCAGTAAGCCACCAATGTCCCAGCAGTTTAGCAATTTTAAACGCATTAGCAACCACAATGGTAATTGTTGGAATTGCACTCTCCAACCTGCAGTAGGGGGACAGACTGATCTAACAAAGATTGAGTGCTACCCAGATGGTAAAATCAAAATAATCAATGGAGAAAGTTGCCCTGTCCCACCCTATGTGCCCCAGTCAACAACTTTGGCCCTAACTGTGTTTTTAACTACTTCACCTACCCCAACAGAAACGGACATGAGATCAGAGCGTGTCAAAGCCCCCATAACAGGGTTAACTCTGGAAAATGTCCCTCAGCAGAAGAAAGAAAGGTTGAAGTAAGCTGAAAAAAAAGGGAACTATAACAGCCTTGCCTGTCACTGAACTGAGGAAGCCGAAAAGGGAGAAAAGAGGCATCTTAGGGGTAGCAGGAATCAGATATGCAGCAGGAACAGCCACAGATACCTTAGACATGGGCACGGTACAAACAGAAATTGAAAAACTAAAGGCTCACGTGAAACAGATAATTCAGGAGCAAAATGATGACCAGAGAGAAGCAGCCCAGACTAGTGAACAGTTGACTGTCCTTATCCAAGAAGGTTTGAAACGCCTGAAACCAGTAACCAACACAATAAATGCCCTGATTAACAGAGAAGAGAGTGAAGAAAGGAATGAAACAAGGGATGCTGTATGCACCTTATACGGGTCTTGGCTTCTGGCTTAAGTAGATAAAAACTTGTTGCAGCTTAAAAATCACCAGGTGCCAGATTGGATGGGGGAAGAGACTTTACGAAAATGGGCGCTAGGGTCTTCCTTAGCAAATGTTGATGTCCGAGACGTCTCTCTAGCCACCCGCATCCCACACCTTAAGAGCAGCAACAAAAAACAAGGAAGAAACAATAATCCTGGGAATGCTTCTGCACATACCCAAAACCAAACATGATGCGCTGAGATCTCGACCAAATCGACTAGAAAATATAGGCTGGGTGAAGAAAAGGGTGTAGTTAGCAGTCCCAGAAACCCCAAAATGGGCAGTAGGAATGAAAAACACAGCATAAGGTTTCCAGAGAGATAGGTGCCAGAAAATGGAAGGCATATGGCTGTGCCCAGACTATGCCCTCATGAATGAGAAAATATGTGGTTTACACCACTGGAAAGACTGTAAAATACATGTTAACCCCACTGAACATAATGGTTTGTACTTTGTTAAAACACACAACGCAACTCACTATTATGTGGTGACCACAAATTTAACTTACCTTGTATGAAACAAGACTTGTGCCTTACCAGATTATAATGTGATAATTAAGAACCCCACGGAACAACTAACCTTTTGGAAGCAATATAATAGACCTGTTAACAAAGGGCGCGGGGATAGAAATAGAAACAAACATCGTAAAAATGAATAATGATACCGAAATACATAAGATTGTATCAGATCCATTGCCAACTATCCCACCATTGAATGTGGATTGGGAACAATTGATAAAGGAAGCAAAAAAATTGTGAGCCACAAATGGAGTGAAATTGAATAAAAGATTAAAACGGACAAAGACAAAGCTGAAGAACTACTCAAGAAGGATTCTCGCTTCTCGGAGATTTGGAACTGGGGAATGAATGTGAATATACATCCTTGGTTAAGAATTCTCTCCCACGTCTTGGTCATTGTTCAGATTTTGATCATAATTTTAATAATCTTGGTGTGCATAAATAAAAGAAAGAACAAAAGGTCAGAAAGACAAAGAGATATAGAAACGATGGCCCTAATAAGGAGAGAATAAGTGGATTGTGCTACAAAGCACAAAAGGTGGGGGGGGGGGGGGGGACTGAGAAAGAAAATATTGATGGATAAGAAATAAGGAAGTAAGCTAAGAAAATAGCCAGATTGTCTCACAGCCTGTCTCTACCCAACAGCAGACAAACAGGAGCAAGTCATAAATATTAACATCCTGAAAGTGTTTAACTTGCACCTTATGTACGAGCAGGTAAAGGTTGAATTGAACGACGAAGTGTTTCTCTCTGTCACTAAGTAATAAATTGTAAGATTTGTGTGAAAACCAATATTCTTGGTTTAAAGCCAAAATCAAATGTACTTTGTGCACGATTAGTTGTATAAGTATGGTGGTCAGTTTTTTTTTAATTGCCGTTCTGTTTTTTGTAACTTCCCGAATCTCTGTCTTGTAGACTGTTGATTGTGGTCTAATTGGAGGTAACATGTCTTTGTAAATCTGTCTGTCTTATACTTGATGTAATTGCTTAAACTTGTCAAGTTTAACCCATTGTGAAATATGATTCCCTTCAACAATATGTAACTGACTGATTGTCACATGATTTGTTGCTACTCTGACGTCGCCTCGTACACTTGGTTGTTTCACTGTATAAAGGAAGCTTCTAACTGCAGATCGGCGAGCAGATCTTTCTGGACCTGCTCCCAATGATCATTGTATATATAAGGTGCTAAATTAAAGTGTGGCCTTTTCCTCTAGTAGCCTGCTGTGCTGTGGATTGATTACGTTTTTCTCTAACACCTTAAGGTTGGATGGGCAGGTCCTTTAATTGCTTAATTGATCGTGTCAATGGCCTCAATTGGCCATTGACAGGTCGGCGGGCGCGCAACTGATTTTGCTGCGCTCCCGCCTTCCTGAAAATTTAAATCGGGCGCGGTGATGTCAGGAGTTCCCCCCACTGTCACCACGTGTTATTTTACGTGTCGGCGAGTGGGCCCCACCCCCACTCACCGAAGGTAAAACCCTTCCCCACTGGTGGTACTATTCTCTAGTTCCACATTAAGCCCTGCTATGCCAAACACCTGAGGAAAGGTTGGACAGTCTTGGCTTGTATCCATTGTAGTTTGAAAGAATGAGAGGTGATCTTATTGATCTAAAATCCTGGAGAGATTTGACGGGGAGAAAGGGTGTTTCCACTTGTGGGAAAGACTAATCTAGGGCACACAGTTCAAATATAATGGGTCTCCCATTTAAGATGGAGATTAGGAGAATCTTTTTCTCTCAGCAGGTTGTGAGTCTTTGGAACCCTGTTCCCCAGAGACGGGTGGAAGCAGCATCATTGAAAATTTTTAAGGCAGAGGTAGATAGAATGTTGACTAACAAGGGAGTTAAAGATTATCAGGGGCAGGTGAAATGTGGATTTGAGGCCATAATCAGATCAGCCATCTTATTGAATGATGAAGCAGGCTTTAGGGGCCAAAAATTCCTGCTCCTAAATCGGATGTTCATAAGGCATGGTGGAGCAGTTAAAATTGCGGATGTGAAAGAGGCCAGAGTTGGAGGAGTGCAATTATGTTGGAGGGTTGTAGGGCTGGAGGAGATTATACAGATGGGGATGGGTGAGGCCATATTACCTATTTTCAAGGGTAAACATCCAATTTTCCCGTCTTTCTTCAAATTTCACTTCTCTGATGCTTGTGGTTAAGTCTCTTTACCCTTTTCAGTACTACTTCCAAGCTTGAATGTTTCAATGAATAGAAACAGACAAAGTACTCAGGATGTGGTTTGATCAGGGTGCTTGCTGTATGATTTAAGCACAATTCCCTGCAACTTTTTTACTCTGTTCTTGTGGCTCTATAGTTCAGTATTCAATGTGCATTGTTAATTGCCATTTTGTAGTGATGATAGATATTAAGCATCGAGTCTAATAATATCCCCAGACCTTTTTCATCTTTACCTTTAGCTAGTTCCTGATGTGTATATTGACTATTTTATTCCTGTATACAGTACATTTCACTTTTGCACAGTAAAGTTAATTGTCACTGTTTTGCTCAGACACCTTTTTTAATTCATTTGAAGTTCTCCTGATGTCTCCTCAGATTTTACTGTTGCCACCCTGACATTACTCCCACAATAAATAACGGCTGACACTCCAGTTTTGGAGGTGCCCTGTTTTGAATGAGATGTTGAACTGGACCCTCATCTGCCCTCTCAGGTGAACACAAAAGATGCCATGGCACTTTGTGAAAGCAGAGCAGGGGTGTTCTTCAGTTATGAAAGGCACTATGTAAATGCAAGTCTTACTTTTGTTGCCAGTTTTTAGTATTAACATCCTTACATCCTTGACACATGAAGTTAAATTTTCTGCCTTTCATGTGGAACTTTATTAAAGACTTTTTGTAAGTCTAATTACACTATGTTATGTCTGACAGTCTTCTTGGGATGTCTTGAGCTTCCCTACTGAGTCCATGTTAGTCAATATTTACCAGGTTATTGTCCTACGGGTAATTGTCAAGCATGCTTCTAATAATCAATTCCATGATATTGATATGACATTGATTTACAGGCCTATAGGTATGTTTTGTCATTGCAAAAGACACTACATTAGTCTGAAAGGTGTTGTTAACGGCTCTTACGTCTCTTCCGTTGTCTCTCTTAGCACAGATTTAATTTCTTTAAGCTTCTTATGGATTTTCATCTCATTTATGCCACATTGTTAGTTCTATTTTCAACTAGCATTGTAGGTGCTGAACCACTAGGATTTTCTGTGCAGCTGACTGATAGCAGCAGAAAGACTTGGCTGATGTCTCCAGATATACCTGAAGAGCTGGCAGAGGGCTGAAGGTAATAGTCCTCATCAAAGCCTTCGAAATGTTTCAGACCGGGCTGACTGAATTCCCAGAATTTGTAGTTCAGAATCTGCCTTTACTAGAATGTTTAAGTGTTTAACTGTGAAAAGAGGCACAGTATCTTATTCAAACCAGGTCTCAAGAGAGCAGAATCCATTGACTCTAACCTGGGCTGAGTTCAGGACCAGACAAGTTACCTCCCAGGCCTAGTATAAACAGAAAATGCTGGAAATACTCAGCTGGTCTGGCAGCATCTGTGGAGAGAGAAACAGAGTTAATGTTTCAGGTTTGTGACCTTTCATCGGAACTGGTAGAGTCACTGAAATACTAACTTTGTTTCCCTCTCCACAGATGCTGCCAGATATGCTGATTATTTCCAGCATCTTCTGTTTTTATTTCAGATTTCCAGCATCTGCAGTATTTTGCCTTATTATCTTTCCTGCCACCAATCCCCATTGAGCCCTGCTGTGTGTCCTGAATGTTCACGGGTGAGGAGAGGCAGGAGGCACGTAGAAAGAATAACCAGCCATTGCTTAATGGATAGCAGCAGTCTTTCCTGAGTCAGAACGTTGTGTGTTCAAGTTCCACTTCAGAGACTTGAGCACAAAAATAATGGCTAACGCTTTAGTGCAGAACTGAGGAAGCACTGTTAAAATGCCATCTCTCTCATGAGAAGTTAAATTAAGGTCCCTCTCAGCTGGATATAAAAGATCTCATGACGCTTCTTTGAAGAACACTAGGGGGAGTTCTGTCTGGTGTCCTGGCCAACATTAAAGTCTTTCTTTATTTCAGAAGGATGAAACTCCTGCCTTTTAAGAAAACAACATTCCAATGTGATAAAGGGAAGGCCTGTGGCAGATTGCAATCTCAACCTCCATAAAGTTCCACATGAAAGGGTGCCACACAAGTAAGTTTTCAGCTAATGCCAAGAGTTACAGAATCCCAAAAGTAAATCCTGACATCGTAAATGGCGCTATATGAATGCAAGTCTTTATTTCTTTTCATTCAAGTACTGGGATCACAAAGTTATTTACTTCCTTTTAGAACAGGAGCACCACAAAACCTATCATGCTGACCTCATCCTTCTCAGAAAGCAGCAAGGAACACTTGACACAGGATTCAACTTGAGTCAACTACTGAATTATTTCACTTTTAAGCGGTTTTCTCTGAATAAAATAAAACATAATTCTAGTATTAAAAACAGTTCCAAAAATTATAGAATTACTTGAAAGTTTAGAGGTATTTGTTGTAATCATAAATTTAAACAAAGAATTCTTTTTCCTGTGCAGAAGCTTGCTTTTTTACATTAGAACAGTGGCTACGCTTCAAAAGTACTTAATTGGCCGAAAAGCATTTTGGAATGACAGGAGGTCACAGAAAGCGCTATATAAACGAAAGCTTTGTTTTATTTAGCATTCTGACTGCCAATCCTACTAAGATTGACCAGATCATTGGAGACCAGAAATCAAACTTAGGATGATCATGGTCTATATGGCTTAATTGTCACTGGGTAAAATTATGCAGCCATCACGGAGCCTGTAACTTTGGTTAGCCTTGTATCTGACATGGGAAGAAACATGTCAAATGGTCAGCAGTCTGTTCAGATTAAAATTCTTGGGGATTGTGTTCACCTCTCCTGGTGGGTTTTCCTATCTATTACCCTCCATCAGTTTAGGCTCTGCTGCCCTTATACCAAATGGCACCAAGTTCTGATCACCCATTGCCTCTTTGCTCACTGACTTGCTTTAGTTCTCCATCTAGCAGTGCCACAGTTCTAAAATTTTCATTCTTGTTTTCAATCCCTTCATGGGCTTGGCCCCAGCCACCACCACTGCCCCCCCCCCACCTCCCCCGCACGCAAACCTCATAATTCCCTGCAGCCCAATAATCACCCGAGATTGTATGCGGTGGCTGCCATTTCAATGGAAGTGACCTCCCTATGGCAGGTTGTGAGGTCATCGGAGTCAGAGGTGCAATCCTTCAAACAGGGCAGCAAAGGCCCTTAAGGCCTAGATGCTGCACTTGGAAAGTTTTCCCCTGTGAGCAAAGGGGCCTGCCAGCTTGGCTCTTCTAAAATCTGTTATTATTTTCACCCCTCCAGAGGACACCTCCATTTTGAAGTGCCCTCACCTTCTAACTACTTCAGCAGCACCCACCTCTCCCGGTGGGACAGCTGAGGTTCCAGATCTGCCGGTCCTCTGATTTGGGCCAGCAGCTCTGGGAGCCCCAGCGCCATTCTTAATTGGTGAATGGCATCCATGTGTGGGCTTTGCCGTCTACTGAAGCAAAGGAACAACAGGGAGCTCAGAGGGCCAGCACTGGCACTGGTAGGTGGCCAATACTGTCACATCATTCCTACACATCTTCCACCAGCGCAGACACCTTTACCTTGGCTGGGTCTAATTCTAGCTTAGAATGGGGAGCACTGGGTGAGCAGCACATCACGAATGAACAAGAGGAGGTAAGTGAGGCCGAGTCAGCTGTGGGCAGTCCCCTTCGGAAGACAGAGGAAGAGACAGTCATGCTCTCCTGGTGGAGTTACTGGGCCTCGGGTGTCACAAACAAGGAGGATTTATCTGGAGCATCAGAAGCAGTTAAGTTCCCAAGTGTGAGAGATTCCTGAGCATTGCTGAGTCATGGACAGACATGGAGGAAACCATGCAGCGCACACGCTTTGTCATGGCTCAGGAATCTGAGCGCATGAACTCCCCAATTAAAAGAATGGCCCATATACAGCACTACTCTGACTGGATGCAGGAACAGCAATGCACAGGCAGAGTGAGACTCTCTTGTAGCATTGATTGCTCAGTGTTGCTGATAGTGCAGATATTTTCAGTGGATGCCAGCTGGATCTCAGCTAGTGCATTATCGAGCATAAAATGACACCATGAAAAGGCTGAGTTAGTCAAAGACGCTGATGAGGGATCACTCCTTTGAGGTCACCGGTGTCATCCCTCACCTCCTTGGCTGAGAAACCATCCATGCTGCAAGGCCATGTGACAGAGGCTGCCCCTGCTTTAACACAAGTGTAAGCACCTCCAAGACAAGGACGGAAGCCTTGGGCATCTTGGCTGGATTGAGGTAAAATACAGCAGGCTGCCTCTACCTCACCCTCAGCCACAGTGGGAGCATGCTGTAGGAGTGTGCATGAGTGTGAGGCGCCATTTCGTTAGATGCACAATGGGTCACCTGGATGTTGTTTTCTCCGTTTATACGATTAACATTTCCTTTAACAATTATTGCTTATGCTTACAATCAGATATGTGTTCTGTTGAAAGGTCATGAGGACTCGAAACGTCAACTCTTTTCTTCTCCCCCGATGCTGCCAGACCTGCTGAGTTTTTCCAGGTAATTCTGTTTTTGTTATGTGTTATTATTGTTTGATGTCCAAAGGGACATGAGGTTAAAGTTGGTGGTGGTGGGAGTACTGAATTTCCTGCGGTGGCATGGTCTGTGTTGGGGGAGACGTTGGCATTGGACCGTTTTCAATCTATTTGGATGGCAATGTGTGATTGGTGGATAATTTCTCTCTCTGATGGAAGGTGATTCAGAGATAATCTGGCATAAGAGCTGGGAGCCGCTCAAGTGAAAAATTGCTGACTTAGTGTGGCCCTTGTGGCTATGCCAGCCTGCTGATCGCTGCGAGATCTAGGAAGGCAATGGTGGACTGCCTCCAATTCTGGGAACCTGGCTCCTCTGGAGTATTCCCTTCATCCTCCTCCCCATCCTCCTCTGAGAAAGAGTGCCATTCCTCTTCATCCAGCTCCAGGCCTCTCTCTATTGTCATGTGCAGCAGAAGACCACAATACGAGAGATCTTGGCTGGCTCATACTGGAGAGTACTGTTAATTCCAAAATTCATATGTTGAGGAAAGAATGAGTCTGAAGCCGGTCTGTAATTTAAGGCAGAGTTATTTCCAAGAATGCAGAGTAAATCTACAGACTCTTCCAAGTCCTCCCAACAACCAGTGTCAACACCTTTACATACTCTTGTAATGAAGCCCTAATACTTCCCTAATTGGGGACAGCTGCTCTTGATTACTAACTTAAAGCATGTACTCTAATTTTTTTGTTACAATAACATTTTCCCTTAACGTTGTTAAGTGTCAAGGCCAACACAAGTAACGTATATGGGGTCTGTTATTGATGTGAAACTCAAACATGTTTTAGTGTCCATGGTTGGAGGGCTCTCCTTCCAATGGGGAGACCATGAAGCCTGGATGCTTGGCCACTCTTTCACTCTGGTGTAGTACTCCATCAGCTGGGATATTTATCTTTGATAATCCAAAATGAACAGCAGAGGCCACTTGTGAGAGCAGCTTTACATCTGCCATTGTGAAGTTCTTCCCAGTAATAAAGGAATCAGGACCCATCTTTTCAAGGTATCCTTTCCACAGCACCAACTCTGCATTCAGTGCCTTTTTGTTCCTCTCCACAGCAGAGTTATGACACTCATTCTCTGGAACCCTCCAGTTACAGTAGCTCACAGCATGCAGTTTTTCTGTAGAGCAAGAACCTCGTTCATTCTCTGGTAGACAAGTGCCTGGTCATCTCCAGAGTCGGGGAGCAGCTGGGTACCATGGGATTTGAATTGGTTCTCCAAATAAAGATATGATCCAAAAGATTTGTTCAAAATAGTGGCGGAAACTGGGTAACTGGCCTCCTATGATTTATTGCCATAACTTCAGCCAATTTATTTTTTTTATTCATTCACAGGACATGGGCGTCGCTGGCTAGGCCAGCATTTGTTGCCCATTCCTAATTGCCCTTGTTTAGAGGGCAGTTAAGAATCAATCACATTGCTGTGGGTCTGGAGTCACATGTAGGTCAGACCATGGTAAGGACAACAGAGTTTCTTCCCTAAAGGACATTGGTGAACCAGATGGGTTTTTTTTAACAACAATCAACAATGGTTTTATGGTTGTCATCAGACTTTTAATTCCAGATTTTTTACTGAATTCAAATTTCACCATTCAAACCTGGATCCCCAAAGCATTACCCTAGGTCTCTGGGATACCAGTCCAATGACAAAACCACTATGCCACAGCCTCCCCATTATGTTCCATCTTCTGGTATCCCTGCAATTTCTTCTCTTCCAAGATGATCATGATCCTCCAGCAGGGTGAGAGCTGGAGTCCCAGAATAGGAAAACAGCACAATTCAAATATTAATAGGCACCACTCAATTGGTCAAGGCAGTGACAGTGCATCCTCAAGATGCCAATAGTCTTTTCAATACATGTTAGTAATAGTAGGTAGCTCTGGTTGTAGTGCCTCTGTGCACTTATGGTTGGGTCCTGGACAGGTGTCAGGAGCCACCTCTTTAAAGGATAACCTTAACCCCCAGCAGCTATCCATGCAGTGTAGATGTTGGCCTGAAGAGATGTGGCATCTGGGACTCTCAAAGGATGAAGGAATCATAACAGCTGCCCGGGAACCAGGCTCACACCTGCAATATGCCTTCCTGTGGTCACAGACCAGCTGGCTATCCAGTGGGTTTTCTGTTCAGCCATCTGGCTGGCTGGTCTATTGATGCCTTGACAGTTACGTGGGTCGATGATTCCTCCCCCCCCCCCCCCCCCCCCCCCCCCCCGCCAGACCTGAGGGAAACCGTCAACCCAAATGCATTCTGTGCCAATGCTGGTTCATCCATCACAAAAATGGATGTAGTTCCCCCATCCTCTGAAAGAGGGTATCTGCAACTTGCTTGGTGAGCTGCCAACTGTGGATGCCATTCAGGTTTTCAGCTGACCCCTAGAACGACCCAGATGCATAAAAATTCAGGGCGACAATGACCTTGATGGTTGCAAGTTGCCATGGGGGCAATGTGGCTTCAGATCATTGTGGACCGAAACACAATTTCTGAGGCCATCTGCATAGATAGACAGTCTCCTACAGCAGTGACGCCCTGTCTTTTGCAGGTAGGTGACCTTGGGTGGAACAGCTGATGTCTTGGGTAGCACTTCTTCCCCTTGCAGTGCTTCTCTGATCTAGCCTGACCAGGAGGATGAATCTGCTGAAACTCCTCCTCTCTACTCTGTCCAATGTCAGAGTAGCTTGCTCCCATCTCTAATTCCTCAGGTGCTGCTGATTCATTCACCAAGGCTTTGTCTACCAGACTCTGATGCCCAGTGTGATACCAGCAACCTCACATCCCTTTCCTAAATCCAACCACTCACTGTTCACAAATACAAGTCACTCAGCACCAGCAATGGCAACTCGGTGTCTCTGGTTGAGCAGCTAAGTATAAATCCCTGTTTCTTAAATAGGTTGACCATTATGTCCATGAGCAGTCATTGCTCCCTGCTGTGCACATGACAGCTGCATCCTCAAGTCCCAGACCCCCGCACACCCAGACTGAAAACCTAAAACTGTTCACAAGGCTTTTAATAAGCTCTACAATAAGCTTAGCGATTGGAGACATATGGGTTACTGGCACCCCCCAATCCCTTTGAAAATCACATTGTATTCTGGATGTGTTGGAATCCAGTGACACCGTCTGACAATGCTATTTTCAATCTGTGCCTACACCCAAGCTTGTTCTCATGGGCTATCGAATAGCCCACATTAGCAGACTAACAGTGAGTATGAGAGACACACACACATACACACAGCAGACTGGCAGTGAGTCTGAGACACAGTGGGGCACACCCATTTGCAACTCCTCAGATACTGAAGCAGTTCATGTCCAAATACAGAAAGACCTGGACAATATCCAGGCTTGGACTGAAAAGTGGCAAGTAACATTTGTGCCACACAAGTGCCAGGCAATGACCATCTCCAACAGGGAAGAATCTAACTATCGCCCCTTGATGTTCAATGGCATCACCATCACTGAATCCCCCACTATCATCATCCTGGGGGGTTACCATTGACCAGAAACTGAACTGGATTAGCCATATAAATAGTTTGGCTACAAGAACAGGTTGGAGGCTAGGAATCCTGCAGCGAGTAACTCACCTCCTGACTCCCCAAAGCCTTTCCACCATCTACAAGGCACCAGTCAGGAGTGTGATGGAATACTCCCCATTTGCTGGATGAGTGCAGCTCCCACAATACTCAAGAAATTTGACACCGTCCAGGACAAAGCAGCCCACTTGATTGGCAAAGCATCCACATTCACTCCGTCCACCACCGATGCACGGAAGCAGCAGTGTGTACCATCTGTAAGATACACTGTAGGAATTCACCAAGGCTCCTTCGACAGCACCTTCTAAACCCACGACTACTACCATCTAGAAGGACAGCAAATAGATGGGAACACCACCACCTGGAAGTTCCCCTCCAAGTCACTGACCATTCTGACTTGGAAATATATTGCCGTACCTTCATTGTCGCTGGGTCAAAATGTATTTCTTTTATTCATTCACGGGATGTGGGCTTTGCTGGCTGGGCCAGCATTTATTGCTCATCCCTAGTTGCCCTTGAGAATGTGGTGGTGAGCTGCCTTCTTGAACCACTGCAGTCCATGTGGTGCAGGTAAACACTGCAGTTAGGGAGTTCCAGGATTTTGATCCAGCGACAGTCATTGCCTGACACTTGTGTGGCATGAATGTTACTTATCACTTGTCAGCCCAAGCCTGGATATTGTCCAGGTCTTGCTGTATTTGCACATGGACTGCTTCAGTATCTGAGGAGTCGTGAATGGTGCTGAACATTGTGCAATAATCAGCGAACATCCCCACTTCTGACCTTATGATGGAAGGAAGGTCTTTGATGAAGCAGCTGAAGATGGTTGGGCCGAGAACATTACCCTGAGGAACTCCTGCAGTGACGTCCTGGAACTGAGATGACTGACCTCCAACAACCACAACCATCTTCCTTCATGCTAGGTATGACTCCAACCAGCGGACCTCCCTTCTTATCAGCACTGTGGGTGCAACCACGCCACATGGACTGTAGCGGTTTAAGAAGCCAGCTCACCACCACCTCAAGGGCAACTAGGGATGGGCAATAAATGCTGGCCCAGCCGGGGAAGCCCACATCCTGTGATTGAATAAAAAAGTCACACACACACACAAAGCAGACTGGCAGTGAGTCTGACAGTCTCTCGCAAGGCAGAATAACAGAGTCTGAGATTCTCTTAAACAGCAGACTGGCAGTGAGTCTGAGCAGCCCAGGGAGAGAAATCATGGGCGCCGGTGCTTCTCCCGTTTCTGGGCCCTGACCCTTTATGCCTCCCCGACAATCGTGCATGATATTTTTTCCCCTTTTAACGTTCAGCAAACAATCACAGAAAGGTCCCAGAAAAATGATAATTCCAATTGTTGGCATCTGGTTACAAATATCGTCCAATATATATATACAGCATGAGTCATTAATATTAGAGCAGCAATTATATAATGCAGTGTTAGTTTGTGAGCACCCTATAGGTGATCCCACTGTGACTATTAAATGAAACAGTGAGTACAAATTTTAAATTAACAGCATTGTGCAATATTATTAATTTGACAGGAAAATATCCTATCAGTTATTTATAATACTGCAGACGATAACAGTGATTTCAGTAACTGTCTCATTAACATGTTCTGTACATTGCACCAAATGTACATGTTGACAGTAAATTCAAATTTGGGGGAAAGTTTCAATATTTGCAACCCAGATTGCAAGAAAACCTCTCGGGTTTTGTTTTATATATTTCAACGACCTGTTCTGGATAGAAAAGAAAGACCGTCTCCATGCCACAGCCCACGTTGTTTCATTGTTGGAGTTGTAGAAAGGAAAGAGGGAGAGAGGATGGTCCCATTCACTTGCTGCTGCCCAAATTCTCTCCTTCCTCCCCCAGACTCACTGACACAGCACTCACTCAAGATAACTCTGTATCGCTAGAAGCTAAGTTCCAATTCCCTAGGAGTGGCACAGGCTGCGGACGTGGGTGACAGCTGGGTCCAGCCTGGTATGAGGCTGAGTGATGGCTCCCCACCCAGGCCTGCTGCCCCTGGCCTTCTCTGGCTCAATTACCAGCGGAGACTCCCTCCTCTTCTTTCATTTTCTGCTTCTTCTCCTTGGCCTCCCAGAAGATGTAATCACAAGTCATTCAGTGCAGCTGGAAGACTCCTGTATGGTGGCCTTAACCTTTTAGGCCCATGAATTTGATGCTGCTGAAAACCTCAATGATTTATAAGTGGTGTACAAACCATCATTTACGCCAACAGAAGCGCTGTTCTGGGGATCTCCTCATGTCCCTCGAGAATATTAGTTTCATGTTAATGTATTTTTAAGTTCAAAAACGCAATTATCTATCTGATTCTCTTGAAACCATAAAAGACAGGCTTCCGTTGAAACTTTAAACAGACTAGTTTTGTTTCCAGCTGTTTTATCACCCTCCCCCCAAAGGATGCCTGCAAAATCTGAGAGCCCGAGAAAACTTTGCAGCTTTGTCACTCATCCCTGCACACATTTCCACATTAACCTCCGTCCATCTTTAGCCCGCCATAGCTGATATGATTATGGTTGGAGGTTTTATTTCCAACCCTCCCTCTGGCTTTCTCTCTCCACCCACCCCCACATGCCTCTACTCTGGCCTTACCATCTATAAACGCACATCCTCTTTTTCTGACCACACTTGTTTCCTTTTTCCTCCCCATGAGTTGAATTCATAAATCCCGGAGTAACTGATTTGAAAAAAATTATCAATATCCATTGAAGGCTATTAGAAGAATTTTGAAGGCCACAGCGTCAATGGGAGAAGCAGGAAGTGTGAATGGAGGAGTAGCTCCATGTTTCCTGTGCCTGCTGCTCTTCCAATCACTGCTCTGCTGTCATTTCGACCTTCGGACGGCTTTGTGGTTGACTGGATTAAAAAAATCGGAACCATGAAGCTGCCTGAAGGTCGGAAGCAACAGAGCAGCAACTTACTGAAACTGACCTGAAATACCGGCTTTAAAAAAAAATTGGAACTGTCAGGCTGATGGTTCTGATTGGTTTTCAAAAGCTAGTCTTTCAGGTCTGCAGCTCTGCCTTTGGCTGCCCAGGCTGGATGAACTCCCTTCATGTCATCAAGCCATGGCTCCCCCGTCCCCTGGGTCCTGGTGTTTTGTATCACCTGCAGCTCCCTCTCCTGGGCCCTGAGTCTCAGTGTCTCATACACACAGCAAACTTACAGTAAGTCTCTCACATAGAACAGGCTGACAGTGAGTCTCACACATACAGCAGGCTCACAGTGAGTCTCACACATACAGCAGGCTGACAGTGAGTTGCACACACACACACACAGCAGACTGACAGTGAGTCTCTCTCTCACACACACACACAGCACATTGACAGCGTCTCCCTCACATACACAGCAGACCGACAGTGAGTCTCTCTCACACACATACTACAGACTGATAGTCTCACACACAGAGCAGACTGAGTGAGTCTCACACACACACTGAACTGACTGCGAGTAACACACACACACACACACACACAGCCGACTGACCGTGAATCTCTCACAAACTTGGCAGACTGACAGTGAGTCTCACACACAAGGCAGACTGACAGTGAGTCTCACAAATACAGCAGACAGTCTCACACATACAGCAAACTGACAGTGAGTCTCTCACATTCAGCAGACTGACAGTGAGGAGATAGCAGGGGCGCTGGCAATAATTTTCAATACCTCTCTGACCACAGGAGAGGTGCCAGAGGACTGGAGGACAGCCAATATGGTACTGTTATTCAAGAAGGGAGGAAGGCATAAACCAGGGATCTACAGGCCAGTCAGTCTAACCTCAGTGGTGGGGAAACTATTGGAAGCAATTCTGAAGGACAGAATTAATCTACAGTTGGTGAGGCAGGGATTAGTCAAGGACAGGCAGCATGATTTTGTTAAGGGGAGGTCATGTCTGACCAATTTGACTGAATTTTTCGAAGAGATGACCAGGTATGTACATGAGGGCAATGCATTTGACATAGTCTATTTGGACTTCAGCAAGGTTTTTGATAAGGTCTCGCATGGGAGACTGATAACGAAGGTAAGAGCCCATGGGATCCAAGGCAGTTTGATAAATTGGATCCAGAATTGGCTGAGTAGCAGGAAGAAGAGGGTGATGATCGAGGGTTTTTTTTTGTGTCCAGTGGGGTTCCACAGGACAAAAACAGAATTACCTGGAAAAACTCAGCAGGTCTGGCAGCATCGGCGGAGAAGAAAAGAGTTGACGTTTCGAGTCCTCATGACCCTTCGACAGAACTTGCGTTCGAGTCCAAGAAAGAGTTGAAATATAAGCTGGTTTAAGGTGTGTGTGTGGGGGGCGGAGAGATAGAGAGACAAAGAGGTGGAGGGGTGGGGTGTGGTTGTAGGGACAAACAAGCAGTGATAGAAGATCATCAAAAGATGTCAACGACAATAGTACAATAGAACACATAGGTGTTAAACTTAAAGTTGGTGATATTATCTAAACGAATGTGCTAATTAAGAATGGATGGTAGGGCACTCAAGGTATAGCTCTAGTGGGGTTTTTTTTTATATAATGGAAATAGGTGGGAAAAGGAAAATCTTTATAATTTATTGGAAAAAAAAGGGAAGGGGGAAACAGAAAGGGGGTGGGGATGGGGGAGGGAGCTTACGACCTAAAGTTGTTGAATTCAATATTCAGTCCGGAAGGCTGTAAAGTCCCTAGTCGGAAGATGAGGTGTTGTTCCTCCAGTTTGCGTTGGGCTTCACTGGAACAATGCAGCAAGCCAAGGACAGACATGTGGGCAAGAGAGCAGGGTGGAGTGTTGAAATGGCAAGGGAGGTTTGGGTCATTCTTGCGGACAGACCGCAGGTGTTCTGCAAAGCGGTCGCCCAGTTTACGTTTGGTCTCTCCAATGTAGAGGAGACCACATTGGGAGCAACGAATGCAGTAGACTAAGTTGGGGGAAATGCAAGTGAAATGCTGCTTCACTTGAAAGGAGTGTTTGGGTCCTTGGACGGTGAGGAGAGAGGAAGTGAAGGGGCAGGTGTTGCATCTTTTGCGTGGGCATGGGGTGGTGCCATAGGAGGGGGTTGAGGAGTAGGGGGTGATGGAGGAGTGGACCAGGGTGTCCCGGAGGGAGCGATCCCTACGGAATGCCGATAAGGGGGGTGAAGGGAAGATGTGTTTGGTGGTGGCATCATGCTGGAGTTGGCGGAAATGGCGGAGGATGATCCTTTGAATGCGGAGGCTGGTGGGGTGATAAGTGAGGACAAGGGGGACCCTATCACGTTTCTGGGAGGGAGGAGAAGGTGTGAGGGCGGATGCGCGGGAGATGGGCCGGACACGGTTGAGGGCCCTGTCAACGACCGTGGGTGGAAAACCTCGGTTAAGGAAGAAGGAGGACATGTCAGAGGAACTGTTTTTGAATGTAGCATCATCGGAACAGATGCGACGGAGGCGAAGGAACTGAGAGAATGGGATGGAGTCCTTACAGGAAGCGGGGTGTGAGGAGCTGTAGTCGAGATAGCTGTGGGAGTCGGTGGGTTTGTAATGGATATTGGTGGACAGTCTATCACCAGAGATTGAGACAGAGAGGTCAAGGAAGGGAAGGGAAGTGTCAGAGATGGACCACGTGAAAATGATGGAGGGGTGGAGATTGGAAGCAAAATTAATAAATTTTTCCAAGTCCTGACGAGAGCACGAAGCGGCACCGAAGTAATCATCGATGTACCGGAGAAAGAGTTGTGGAAGGGGGCCGGAGTAGGACTGCAACAAGGAATGTTCCACATACCCCATAAAGAGACAGGCATAGCTGGGGCCCATGCGGGTACCCATAGCCACACCTTTTATTTGGAGGAAGTGAGAGGAGTTGAAGGAGAAATTGTTCAGTGTGAGAACAAGTTCAGCCAGACGGAGGAGAGTAGTGGTGGATGGGGATTGTTCGGGCCTCTGTTCGAGGAAGAAGCTAAGGGCCCTCAGACCATCCTGGTGGGGGATGGAGGTGTAGAGGGATTGGACGTCCATGGTGAAGAGGAAGCGGTTGGGGCCAGGGAACTGGAAATTGTTGATGTGACGTAAGGTGTCAGAGGAATCACGGATGTAGGTGGGAAGGGACTGGACAAGGGGAGAGAGAAGGGAGTCAAGATAACGAGAAATGAGTTCTGTGGGGCAGGAACAAGCTGAGACGATCGGTCTACCTGGGCAGTTCTGTTTGTGGATTTTGGGTAGGAGATAGAAGCGGGCCGTCCGAGGTTGGGAGACTATCAGGTTGGAAGCTGTGGGAGGGAGATCCCCAGAGGAGATGAGGTCAGTGACAGTCCTGGAAACAATGGCTTGATGTTCAGTGGTGGGGTCATTGTCCAGGGAGAGGTAGGAGGAAGTGTCTGCGAGTTGACGCTCAGCCTCCGCGAGGTAGAGGTCAGTGCGCCAGACAACAACAGCACCACCCTTGTCAGCGGGTTTGATGACAATGTCAGGGTTGGACCTGAGAGAACACAGGGATTGGTGTTGGATCCCTTGCTGTTCACGGTCTATATAAACAATTTAGACTTGAATGTGGGAAGGTTGATCAGTAAGTTCGCAGATGACACGAAAATTGGTGGGGTGGTAAACAGCGAAGTGGATAGCCTTAGATTACAGGAGGGTATAGATGGGCTGGTCAGTGGGCTGATCAGTGGCAAATGGAATTTAATCTGGATAAACGTGAGGTAATGCACTTGGGCAGAGCAAACAAGGCACGGGAATACACGATGAATGGTAGGATCATGGGAAGTACCGAGGACAGGTAGCGGGACAGGTACTTAAGGTGGTTAAGAAGACATGTGAGATACTTGCCTTTATTAGCCGAGGCATAGAATATGAGAGCAGGGAGGTTATG
Organism: Carcharodon carcharias; assembly: GCF_017639515.1. Lineage (NCBI taxonomy): Eukaryota > Metazoa > Chordata > Chondrichthyes > Lamniformes > Lamnidae > Carcharodon > Carcharodon carcharias. Next base: position 176,781,836 of record NC_054472.1, read on the forward strand.
CCGGAACTGTATAAAATGCTGGTTAGGCCACAGGTAGAGTATTGCGTGTAGTTCTTGAATCCGCATTATAGGAAGGATGTAATTGCACTAGAGAGGGTGCAGAGGAGATTTACCAGGATGTTGCCTGGGCTGGAGAGTTTTAATTATGAGAGTTTGGATAGACTGGGGTTATTTTCCCTGGAGCAAAGGAGATCGATGGAGGGCATGATTGAGGTGTGTAAAATTATGTGGGGCATAGACAGGGTAGACAGGAAGGAACTTTCTCCTTGGTGGAGGGATCAATAACCAGGGGGCACAGATTTAAGGTATGGGGCAGGAGGTTTAGAAGGGATGTGAGGAAGATTTTTTTCACCTAGAGGGAGGTGGGAATCTGGAAGTCACTGCCTGAAAGGCTGGTAGAGACAGAAATCCTCATAACATTCAAGAGGTATTTGGATATGCACTTGCGATGCCATGGCATACAAGGCTATGGGCCTAGTGCTGGAAAATGGAATTAGAATAATTAGGTACTTGTTTGACGGGCACAGACTCAATGGATTGAAGGGGCTTTTTCTGTGCTGTAGACCTCTACCACTTTAACACATACAGCAGACCGACGGCGGGTCTCTCACACACAGCAGACCGACGGCGGGTCTCTCACACACAGCAGACCGACGGCGGGTCTCTCACACACAGCAGACCGACGGCGGGTCTCTCACACACAGCAGACCGACGGCGGGTCTCTCACACACAGCAGACCGACGGCGGGTCTCTCACACACAGCAGACCGACGGCGGGTCTCTCACACACAGCAGACCGACGGCGGGTCTCGCACACACTGCACACCGACGGCGGGTCTCGCACACACTGCACACCGACGGCGGGTCTCGCACACACTGCACACCGACGGCGAGTCAGGAACACACTGCACACCGACGGCGAGTCAGGAACACACTGCACACCGACGGCGAGTCACGAACACACTGCACACCGACGGCGAGTCTCGCGCACACGGCAGACCGACGGCGAGTCTCGCGCACACGGCAGACCGACGGCGAGTCTCGCGCACACGGCAGACCGACGGCGAGTCTCGCGCACACGGCAGACCGACGGCGAGTCTCGCGCACACGGCAGACCGACGGCGAGTCTCGCGCACACGGCAGACCGACGGCGAGTCTCGCGCACACGGCAGACTGACGAGTCTCACACACAGCACAGAGTTTCAGTGTCAATGTTGATGCCGCTTCCGGGTTCTCCCCCCCAACCCCCCAACTCACCAACCCACACGTGCCGCGCATGCGTGCTCCGCCGCCCCAGTTGGGCGCTGCGCCTGCGCGCTGCGGCCCTACCAGCCACACGGGCTCGGGATTTTGATGTCGGCGGCCGAAGAGTGTGGAAGAGCCGTGCTTTGAGAGGGGGCGGCGGGGGGGGGAGGGAAAAGAACTTCACGGAGCAGGAGAAGGTGAAGAAAAACCGCAGCGTACGGGACTCGAACTCCACTCTTCACATGCTTAAAACATGGAGGAGAAATTCGCCGAGATCGACGAGCAGAGCCGCTGGTCTCAGTCATACTTGGTAAGTTTGTCGAAGTTCCCATCACCCGCCGTCTCTGGTATATTTATCTGAATATACCGCAGGTCTCCGGTGCGAGTGTGCGCAAAGAACCGCGGGTGGACGCCTGACTCCCGGTTTCAGCCAACGGAAGCCAGGCCCGCAGGCTCGGAAGCAGCAGTGGCACTGCGCCTGCGCCTGTTTAAAGGTCTTTTTCTGCCGCGGATGGTTAATTGTTTGGAGTTCCCTCTTAAAGGGGATGTTTTCCTCTCGTTGCAACTTGAACTTCACGCATGGGATCGCTGCAAAACAAAACCGCAGATTGCAACATTGGGGGGGGGAAGCTCGTGGTGCTACAAATCTTCCAGTCAGTCTGTAATCACTTAGTTTTGTTTGCTTCCAATTACTCATTTCCAAATGTTCCACTCAGAACTTTTTACATCACAAATTCAAATAGGAAGGCAGGTAGCGTCGCCTTTTTGCTGTCCTCTTCCTTCAACCGTGTTGTTCGCTTAAGTTTAGACTGCAGGACACTCACTGGCACCTGCGTGGCGGCTTTCTGTGTTTTTCACAGGTAATAGCTTGGTATTGTCTTTGGGAAAACCTTGGTAGCAGGTTTGGGCTAGAGCCACAATTATTTTTGCCTAAATTTAGATTCCAGGAGCTTAGTCTCTGTGAGCTCGTTTCCACTGTTTACATTATTGAATTTGTGTTTCGTAGAACAGTAGCAGACTTCTTGCTTCAGTTATACAATAAAACATAAAAGTATTCAATGATCCTGCCTCCACTGCCTCAGCAGGTGGTGGAGACAAGGTCATTGAATATTTTAAGGCAGAGGTAGATATTTTTCCTTTAGTTCTGTTGAAGAGTCATACCGACTCGAAACGTTAACTGTGTTCCTCTCAGCAGATGCTGTCAGACCTGCTGAGCTTTTCCAGGTATTTTTATTTTTGTTGTAGATAGATTCTTGTAGGCAAAGGAATCAAAAGTTATCGGGGTTAGACGGGAATGTGGAAATTGAAACACAAGAAGATCAGCCATGATCTTATTGAATTGCGGAGTAGGCTCGAGGGGCCGAATGGTCTACTCCTGTTCCTAATTCTTATGATTTTAGACTTGTTCATTGTGCTGATATGACCCTGTTTGGTAGCAAAAAATACGGCAAGGTGATTTGTAGACATCGGATTCATGAAATTAAACCAATATAAATCCTCTTAGAGCTATGTTCACGCTGATACATGTTATTTTGGATTCTGTCACTGCATTTTAGAATGCTAGAATTCTCTTAACACAGAATCATAAACCTGGGTTTCAATCGGCTAAGCTAATGGAATTATATTTAATATAAATGGATGCGTTTGTGGACACTGGCCTCCTGGAACCCAGCTAAATGAGCATTAACAAGGCTATAGGCCAAGTGCTGGTAAATGGGATTAGGTAGGTCAGGTGTTTCTCACATGTCGGTGCAGATTTGATGGGCCGAAGGGCCTCTTCTGCACTGTGATTCTGTGTGAATATAAACATGCTGTACTCTTTCAGAGGGGGAGAGGATGATCGAGATATGGTAAATAGAGTGAGACAACACCCTTTCACAGCACTTACATGCCCTGAGGGCCCCAACATATTGCAACAGTCCATCATCAACCGTTGCCAATGTTACCAGACTGTGGGAACCTGGTTCCTTGTGGCACACCCTAGGATCCTGCTTGATGTCACAGACATGAGCATCCTTCACAGTGCTGTTACCTCATGGGACTTTTCCACATCAGCTGTTGGTAGATCTACTTGTTCACCTTCAACAGCACTTCCCTTTCTTGCAGCTTCTTCCTCTGAGGAGGGCAAGTGTAGCAATGTTGTGGACCCACCATTATTGCCACATAGCTCTATAAATCATACAGTATATTGACTGGTATAATGCTGTTGCTGGGTCTATTTTGTCGAATTCCTTCACTTGCAACACCATGGGAGCACCATCACCACCACAAGGTCTGGAGATGTTCAATAAAAATGTCCAATGTCATGTTCTGGTGTTAATTAAGAAGGACATAAATGTGAGTTTGCTAACATTATCTACATATCAAGAGCTATTAAAGTTATAGTGCCTTCTCCCCCACACCCCTTGCAATGTCACCAAATCCTGTAATTTTCTGTCAACCCAGTGCCTGCTCATCCAACACGTATTCCACAGGGACTATTGCGAGATCCCAGGAACAAGCCAGTAAAACCAATACCTGTGTGTCCTTCTGTAGTACTACCAAACTAAGTTTGTGCTCCACAATGAAATTAAATTTATATGGTGCGTTTTATGACCACTGGACATCACAATCACAATTGTTACAGCACAGGAGGTCTTTTGGCCTGTCATGACTGCAGTGGATCTACGTAGGAACAATTTGCCTACTACCACCCCCCTGCCCATAGCCCTGCAAATTCTTCCTTTTCACGTAACAATCCAATTCCATTTTGAATGTCTCGATTGTATCTGCCTCCAACACATTCTCAGGCAGCGCATTCCAGATCCTAACTGCTCGCTTGCGTGGAAAAGATTTTCCTCATGTTGCCATTGTTTCTTTTGCCTATTACCTTAAATCCGTGCCCCCTTGTTCTTGATATTTGCAGTAATGGGAGCAGCTTTACCTTATCTCTTCTGTCCAGACCCTCATAATTTTGAATACCTCTATCAAATCTCCTCTCAATCTGCTCCAAGGAAAACTGTGCAAACTTTTCCAATCTATCTACGTAATTGAAGTTCCTCATCCCTGGGACCATTCTCGTGAATCTTTTCTGCCTTCATATCCTAGCTAAAGTGTGGCATCAGAAGAGGGCACAGTACTCCAGTTGAGGCCGAACCAGTGCTCTATACAAATTGCAAAGTGTTTTGGAGCCAATGAAGTACTTTCTGAAGTGTATACACTGTTGTAAAGTAGGAAATGTGGCGACCAATTTGTACACAGAAAAGTCCCACAAACAACGCCACAGTAATATGATAATGACCAGATAATCTGTTTTTGTGATGTTGATTGAGGGTTAAATATTGGTCAGGACATCAGGGAGAACTCCCCTACTCTTCTTCCAAATAGTGTCATGAGAACTTGTACATCCATTCAAGCAGGCAGATGGGGCTTCAGTTTAACTATCATCTGAAAGACAGCAGCTCTAACAGTCAGTGCTCCCTCAGTATTTTTTAAAATTATTTTTCACAGGATGCAGGTGTCATTGGTTAGGTCAACATTTATTGCAAACCCCTAATTGCCCTTGAGAAGGTGGTGGTAAGTTGCCTTGTGGAACGGCTGCAGTCCATGTGGTGTAAATACACCCACAATGCTGTTAGGGAGGGAGTTCCAGGATTCTGACCAATGATTGTGAGGGAATGATATATTTCCAAATTAGGATGGTATGTTGCTTGGAGTGGAACTCGCAGGTGGTGGTGTTCCCATACATCTGTTGTCCTTGTTCTTCTGGGTGGTAAAGGTCGCAGATTTGGAAGGTGCTGTCGAAGGAGCCTTGGTGAGTGGTTGCAGTGCATCTTGTAGATGGTAGACTGTGCGTCGGTGATGGATAGGGTGCCATTCAAGTGGGCTGCTTTGTCTTGGGATGGTGTCAAGCTTCTTGAATGTTGTTGGCACTGCACTCATCCAGGCAAGTGGAGAGTATTTCATTACAGTCTTGACTTGTGCCTTGTAGATGGTGGGCAGACTTTGAGTAGTCATGATGTGAATCACTTTCTGTAGAATTCCCAGCCTCTGACCTGCCCTTGTAACCACAGTATTTATGTGGCTCGTCCAGTTCAGGCAATTGAACAGGTCAATCTGGATGATTGATCTCCAACAACCACCACCTTTGAAGGCACTATATACTGCAAAGCCTAAGGGACCTGACAACATTCCAGCAATAGCACTGAAGACTTGTGCTCCAGGACTAGCTGTGGCCTTGGCCAAACTGTTCCAGTACAGCTACAATACTGGCATCTACCCGCAAACGTGGAAAAATGTCCAGGTATGTCCTGTACGCAAAAAACAGGACAAATCTTGTTTTGACCATCTGGTCAATGGTAACCTCCAGGATGTTGATAGTGGGGGATTCAGCAATGGTAATGCCATTGACTGTCAAGGGGAGTTGGTTGGATTCTCACTTGTCAGAGATGGTCATGGCCTGGCACTCGTGTGGTGCTGATATTACTTGCCACTTATCAGCCCAAACCTGAATGTAGTCCAGGTCTTGCTGCATTTGGACATGGACTGCTTCAGTATCTGAGGAGTCACAGATGGCACTGAATATTGTGCAATCATCAGTGAACAACCCCCACTTCTGCCCTTATGATGGTAGGAAGCGAAGTCATTGATGAAGCAGCTGAAGATGGTTAGGCTGAGGCCACTACCCTGAGGCATTCCTGCAGTGATGTCCTGAGTCTAAGATGATTGACCTCCAACAACCAACACCTTTGTGCTAGGTATGACTCCAACCAGTGAAGAGTTTTCTCTGATTTCCATTGACTCCAATTTTGCTAGGGCTCTTTAGTGACTGGGTCAAATGCTGCCTTGATGTCAAGGGCTCCCATCCCTCGAGTTCGGCTGTTTTGTCCATGTTTGGACTAGGGCTGCAATGAGGTCAGGAGCTGAGTGCTCTGGCAGAACCCAAACTGTCAGTTAGCAGGTTATTATTGAATAAGTGCTGCTTGATATCATTGTAGGCAACACTTCCCATCACTTTGCTGATGATCAAGAGTAGACCAATGGGGTGGTTTTTTGCAATCAGGACATACCTGGACATTTTTCCATGTTTGCGGGTAGATGCCGGTATTGTAGCTGTACTGGAACAGTTTGGCCAAGGCTGCAGCTGGTTCTGGAGCACAAGTCTTCAGTGCTATTGCTGGAATGTTGTCAGGTCCTTTAGGCTTTGCAGTATGTAGTGCCTTTAGCCATTCCTTGATATCATATGGAGTGGAGTGAATTGATTTGGCGGAAGAATGGCATCTGTAATGCCAGGGGACCTTCAGAGGAGGCTGAAATGGATCAAACACTTGTTGCAAATGCTTCATCCTTATCTTTTGCACTCATTTGCTGGTCACCCCCATCATTGAGGATGGGGAGATTTGTGGAGCCTCCTCTTCCAGTGAATTGTTTAATTGCCCACCACCATTCACGACTGGATGTGGCAGGACTGCAAAGCTTAGACCTGATTCGTTGGTTGTGGGATCGCTTACCTCTGCCTAGCGCATGCTGCTTGGCATGTAGCTTAACCAGGTTGACACCTTATTTTTAGGTTTGCCTGGTGCTGCTCCTTGAATGTTCTCCGAAACTGTTCATTGTGCCAGGTTTGATGGTAATGGTAGAATGGGGGAATATGCTGGGCTATGAGGTTACAGATTATGGTGTTGTATATAATTCTGCTACAGCTGTAGGCAATCTATTGTATTTAGCACCCTGGTAGTGCCACACAACACTATGGAGGGTATCATCGATCATTGACCCCACATCTAAATTCCCCCAGCTGCCATGGTGGGATTTGAACCTATGTCACCAGAGCATTAGCGTGGGCCTCTGGACTACTAGTCTGGTGACATTATCACTATGCCACTAGCCTGTCAGCTTTTTTGTTTTATGTACTCAGTCCCTGGAGTGGGACTTGAACCCAGAACCTTGTGACTCGGAGGCAAAAGTGCTGCCAACTGACCCATGGCTGATACTGCTGCAGTACCTCTGATCGAAAGCTAATTATATCAAATGCCAACAAACCCTCAACATTAAACTTAATATATCTAGCAGCCATCTACATATTGACTAACATCTTACTATGTATCTTGGCCTATAAAGAAGGTAGAAAGAAAAATGTAAATAAATGAATAAACATAGAGTAATCAAGGCCACTCATTTGTGGTTCTCATGGAATTTGACCTCCAAACACTGGTAAATGTTTCAGAATGGAAATTGGCTGAATCCCTGTATTTTGTGTTTCAATGCGCAGCATCTATTCCATAGCAACAAGAATAGGTGATTCTGTTCCTCAGGTTTGTTTCGTCATTTAATGAGCTCACAGCTGACCTATATTTCAACAACATTCACCCAGTTTTGTTCCATATCCATTAATAATCCTTATCCTAGGTGCCAACTGTGACTTAGTTGATAGCACACTCACTTTCTGAGACATAAGAGTTGTGGCTTAAGGCCACAATAGGACTTGAGCATTAATATCAAAGCTGACATCTGAAGAAGAGTCATACAGACTTGAAACGTTAACTCTGTCTTTCTCTCCACAGATGCTGTCAGACGTGCTGAGTTTTTCTAGCAATTTTTGTTTTTGTGTCATTGGTACTGATGTAATTTCTAGTGAGATACCTTTACTGTTAAGCAAATCTTCCATGAAAAAGACACAAATGAAACTGGACATGGAGCATTATAAGGCAATTCTTGTTGAAAGTCAGTGGATCTGCATTTTACCCAGTCAGGGCATTATTGTATCCCTTTAACAAAACCTGAGGTTTCTTATCAGAATGTATTAATGGCATCGGGCGATAAGAATCAGAGAGGGGGGGAAAAAACTAATTATGGAAAAGATTAACAGACAAAGATTAAAAATCTTGGTAAAGGATGCAGGTGTGGTTGTTGAGGTGTACACAAGGCTCATCAGAGAGATTAGTGCAAAATGTGAAATATGTAAAAATCCCAAATTACTTTGTGATGTGCGATTAAAGCCCCTGCCCTAGAGGTGACGATGATTAGTTCTATTTGTTTTTGCACATTTGAATGCTTTGCATGAAGGGAGAAGGGCTTTCATCAAGGCTGATGATCCGTAGAATATTTGGAGAGCTTTGAGGCATGACATAAGACTATGTAAGGTGGATTGGCTAAGCCACCAATGCTTCCAGCCGAAAAGCAAATTTTAAAAAATCCTGATTGAATCGCCATTATTTTAAAGGCCTCAATTAAATCATCCCTCAAACCTCTAAAGGCAAGGGAACACAAGCTTAGTTTATGCAACCTGTCCTCATAACTTAAATGTTTACTGCCTTGAATCATTCTGGTAAATCTGCACTGTGCCTTTTCCAAGGCCAATATATCTTTCCTGAGGTTCGGTGATCAAAACTGAACACAGTATTCCAAATGGGATGTGGCCAAACTGTGAAGCATCACTTTCAACCCCTTCAACATAAAAAATATTCCATAAGCCTTCTTGATTATTTTTGTATGTCTCCCATTTGGCATTCTTCCATCTGCGGGAGATGGGAATACAGTCTCAGAACTTTGGTGTGGGTCAGATGATATCATTTGCTGCACTTCTTTTGATGACTGAACAAGCAAATTCTGGAAAGGCAGCATCTGCCACAAATGCCACACACGAAGTTGTCCCTTGTCAGTGGTATGGGATGACCTCTGCTAACACCATCTTGAACATTTAACCAATACTTAAGCTTGCCTGTAGCTTTTCCTGCATGTCTCACATAGTTGCATCCCTCCATGCACTGAATCCTTCTGGAATACATTTGTTTTTATCCTTTCACGGGATGTGGATGTCGCTGGCAAGGCCAGCATTTGTTGCCCATCCCTAATTGCCCTTGAACTGAGTGGCTTGCTAGGCTATTTCAGAAGTCAGTTAAGGGTCAACCACATTACTTTGTATTTGAATCATATGTAAGCCAGGCCAGGTAAAGATGGCAGATTTCCTTCCCTAAAGGACATTAGACATGTCCCCAAGTGCCCACTTTAGCAACTGGCCTTTTGATATGATAGCCCTGTCACGTGCATCATGATCACTCAGCCTACCACCATACAGCCCCTGATCTATTGTATTCGGTTTCTCAGGTCTGTCATCACAAAACATGAGTATGTGAGCTACAGGGTTCCACATCAGCTGCTCATATTTTGAGTTTTTGCGAGTATTTATTGTCCATCCTTAGTTGCACTTGAGAAGGCGGTGCCTTCTTAAATGACTGTAGTCATTAATAAGTTGTGTAGTCGTGTTCACTTTCAAATTGTATGCATTCTGAAAACACCTGAAATGTCCTTAAATTTCTCCAGATGTTTATTTGACATTGAAACCTTCTATTAAGGTTCATATTGCTGTCAATTGACCATTTTGATGTATCCACTCCCACAGACTGACCAGGGAAATATATGGAGTGTAATATGGCTGTTTGATTTCAGTTTAGATTCTAGTTTGGAATAAACTGACACAATGGCCTGGGTCCTGTGGCGTTACAAGTTTCAGGAGTAGATGAGCATGTGTGATGCCTATCTATAAAATGATAGGTCCCTGCTTTGAGCGCAGACATCAAAGCTACATTTTACTCCTAAAATATGGAAGGAATGCTTTATATTTGATGAATGAAGAGGACCCTACCAAGTAGGCTATATATATATATTTTCTGTGTGCTTTGAAGTCATCCACATTGACCTCAGCAAAACACAAAACACAGGGTGGTCAGCACTGTCCAATACTAACTTGGTATCTAATATCATCAAGAACAGTTTCATCTGTCATTTCATTGCTGTTTGTGGAACTTGGTTATGCATAAAATGGCTGCCATGTTCATGTACATTTTAAAGTTAAATAATTGGATATCAAAGGCTTTTGGGCGATTCTGAGAAATAAGGCACTTACCCTGTATCTCAAATGTCTTAGCATTTCATATGCAAATTCCTGTGTTTTTCTTCATTGGATTTTTGACAATTTCTTTGATAGATTTTTGATAATAGTTTTAATAGTTTGTTTGATGTCATGGCTGTTTGCATTAAAACAGTGTCACGTGAGTTGGAATCTCAGGGGATTAAAACAACATGACCAATGTAAGTTCTATCTTGAATGAAATTGTAAAGGTTTGTAATCGGTATAGAACTGTTTAGAAATGCAGGATGAAAAAACACATTACAAAAATACATTGTGGTGCACCTTGATTGTTGTCTGCATATGTTAATGAAGATTATTTCTTTTGATTGCAGGAAATTCGAAATGAATCTCAAGACTTCCCGTACAAAGTAGCTAAATATCCAGAAAACCAGGTTCGAAACAGATATAGAGATGTCAGTCCTTGTAAGTAGAACATTGCAGATGTTATGCTTTGTAAACTCCACACGGCTTAATCCAAGGAGATAGTTACATGTTTCAGATACATTGATGACATTTTTAATAAGGTTAACATATATATTAATTACCAGTCGATCTCTTGCCTTGCACATGGAGAGTCAAAACAATGTGTAGCCGTCAGATGAAATGGGCAATCAGTAATTGCTCTGGGGCGCACAGATGTAGTTCTCCCATTTCAAAGTTGTACATTTATTTTTCTGGGTGCAAGTGTTTAATGGAAATCACTTATGTTTACTTGTTGCACGACAATTGCTTCCTCCTGCTAGTGTCGACACTAAATTGCAAATTGCTTATGTAAACTTAATTGTGAATATAGGAATTTATAATGGCAACATAAGTCAAGGCAAAATACAAAAATCTTTTTAGGAATTACCAGTTGATCCTTATTTCTTCAAGCACTCTTGCCTCTGACTTACAAGGTAGTGGGTCTAAAGACCCAGTCTAGAGACATGAGTGTTTTGCCGAGGCTTGATTTGTCCCCTCAAGTGGATGTCAAATATGCCAGGATGCTACTTGAAGATAAGCAAACGAGTTTTCTAAGGGTTCCGAGTGACATCAGGTGGTGCTAAATGGGTTCCTTCACTGTTACTGGGCCAAATTCTTGGAACTCTTCCTAACAGCACTGTGGGTGTACTTACACCACATGGACTGCAGCGTTCAAGAAGGCAGCAGCTTCCAAACCCACGACCACTATCTTCTAGAAGGTCAAGGGCAGCAGATACGTGGGAACACCACCACCTGGAAGGTCCCCTTCAAGCCACTCACTACCCTGACTTGGAAATATATCGCCGTTCCTTCGTTGTCACTGGGTCAAAATCCTGGACCTCTCTCCCGAACAGCATTGTGGGTGTACCTACACAACATGGACTGCAGTGGTTCAAGAAGGCAACTCACCACCACCTCCTTAAGGGCAATTAGGGATGGGCCATGAATACTGGCTTAGCCAGCGATGCCCATATCCCAAGAATGAATAAAAATAATCAAAAAGCAATTTATCTCGTCATTTATCTCATTACTGTTTGTGGGATCCTTCTCTGCATAAATTGGCTGCCACTATTATCTACATTACACGTGTTACACTTCACATAGACCTAACTGGTTGTGAAGAGCCTTGGGACCCCCTAGGCATGATGTAAATGCAAGTTTGTTCTTTCACCTGGATATGCCTGACTCCATAATCTTGAATGTCACTGGTCTAATGAGTGAATGTCAGCAGATAGTTCTACTATGGGGATTGCATCCTTGCCCTAGATGCTTGAGTCAAGGTTTATCCAGCAGAAGTCACTGCCCAGGGCTATACAGTTTAAACACTGTTGTTGTTTGTGCTTTGTAAACTCCATGTGGCTTTAGCTATGGAGACAGTTACATGTTTCAGATACATTGATGACATTACCAATAAAGTTAATGTATATATTAAACACTGGTCAATCTCTTGTCTTGCACATAGAGAATTCTGATCTGTATGGGCATGAAAATTAAAAAGTACCTACTGTTGAACATGTCAGTTCTATGTAAATTCCACAGCTGTCTGCTGGTTGTCATTCAGATGGAAAGTGAGAGTATTTCAGCTGTTTCCAGTAAATGATGTTTTCTCTTAATGATGAATTACCTTGGGACAGAATCCTCAAGTAAGTTATTATCCATGTCAGATGTGATCTACTTCTTCCTTGTAGTTGCATCAGAGTGTGTGTTATACCTATGAGGTTAAAGTTAAAAGGTTGTCATTTATTCATGAGCTTACGTGATACCGAAATTGAGTGAACCATGAGCAACTCTTGATGTATGCTGCAACCTTGAAACTATACTAGCTGATCTCTCATGTCATTGGCCATGTGAGGTAGCTTTTTTTTAAAATAAGAATCAGGTGTATTTGGGTAAGTATTGGGGAATCAAAGGGACCTTGAAGTCCTATAATGGGGCCTTGATAATTGGCTACAGCAGCTTGGCAACAGGCATCAACAGCCCACAACGACACTTGATAAGCACATCGTATGTGGCACTTGTGGCAGAACCACCGTCTCGCAGATTGGTCTCTTCAGCCATCAGAAAGGGTGCACCATAGGAAGCTACCCCATCCCCAACAGATTTGATTTTCTGCATGTCTGTCATCTTCAGGTGGTAAGATGATGGTGCTAATAATGGGGCTTGGAGTCTGCCAGGACTGGAGCAGTGTCTGGTAAACTAGCAGTATTTTAAGAAGAAAGTTCCAATATCTGAATAAGGGGATTACAGGAACACTGGCAAGGTAGTCCTTGGGCGTAATTGAGCCATATCCTTGGATTTGGGAATATTGTGGAGGGTAATCTTAGAATCGATGAGCATTGTGACAGGACTTAGAATCGGGCTGTCAGCATAGAGTCACAGAGGTCTACAGCACAGAAAAAGGCCCTTCAGCTCATCGAGTCTGCGCCGGTCAAGAAAGTACCGAACTATTCTAATCCCATTTTCCAGCACTCGGCCCATAGCCTTGTATTCCATGGCATTGCAAGTGCACATCCAAATACTTCTTAAATGTTATGAGGGTTTCTGCCTCTACCACCCTTTCAGGCAGTGGGTTCCAGATTCCCATCACCCTCTGGGTAAAAAAATTCTTGCTCACATCCCCTCTGAACCTCCTGCCCCTTACCTTAAATCTATGCCCCCTGGTTATTGATCCCTCCACCAGGGGAAAAAGTTCCTTCCTGTCTACCCTATCTATGCCCCTCATAATTTTATATGCCTCAATCATGTCCCCCTCAATCTCCTCTGCTCCAGGGAAAATAACCCCAGTCTATCCAATCTCTCCTTGTAACTAAAACTCTCCAGCCCAGGCAACATCCTGGTAAATCTCCTCTGCACTCTCTCTAGTGCAATCACATTCTATAATGCGGATTCCAGAACTGCACACAATACTCTAGCTGTGGCCTAACCAGCGTTTTATACAGTTCCAGCATAATCTCCCTGCTCTTACATTCTATGCTTCAGCTAATAAAGGCAAGTATCCCATATGCCACCTTAACTACCTTATCTACCTGTCCCGCTACCTTAAGGGACCAGTGGACATGATCCTCGGTACTTCCCATTGGTCCTACCATTCATCATGTTTCCCGTGCCTTGTTTGTCTTGCCCAAGTGCATCACCTCACACTTATCTGGATTAAATTCCATTTGTCACTGATCAGCTCATCCGACCAGCCTGTCTACATCCTCCTGTAATCTAAGGCTATCCTATATCCTCGTCACTATTTACCACCCCACCAATTTTCGTGTCATCCGCGAACTTACTGATCAACCCTCTTACATTCAAAACAAATCGTTTATATATACCGTGAACGGCAAGGGACCCAACACTGATCCCTGTGGAACCCCACTGGACACAGGCATCCAGTCACAAAAAAACCCATCGATCATCACCCTCTTCTTCCTGCCACTCAGCCAATTCTGGATCCAATTTATCAAACTGCCTTGGATCCCATGGGCTCTTACCTTCGTTATCAGTCTCCCATGCGGGACCTTATCAAAAACCTTGCTGAAGTCCAAGTAGACTATGTCAAATACATTGCCCTCATGTACACATCTGGTCATCTCTTCGAAAAATTCAGTCAAATTGGTCAGACATGACCTCCCCTTAACAAAACCATGCTGCCTGTCCTTGATTAATCCCTGCCTCACCAAGTGTAGGTTAATTCTGTCCCTCAGAATTGCTTCCAATAGTTTCCCCACCACTGAGGTTATACTGACTGGCCTGTAGTTCCCTGGTTTATGCCTTCCTCCCTTCTTGAATAACAGTACCACATTGGCTGTCCTCCAGTCTTCTGGCACCTCTCCTGTGGCCAGAGAGGTATTGAAAATTATTGCCAACACTCCTGCTATCTCCTCCCTTGCCTCACTCAACACCCTGGGATACATTTCATCTGGGACAAGATTTATCTACTTTTAAGCCTGCCAGACCACTTAGAACCTCCTCCCTTTCTATGCTAATTTCTTTAATTATATCACAGACCTTCTACTTGATTTCCATACCCACGTCGTCCCTCTCACTTGTGAACACTGACACAAAGCATTCATTTAGAACCCTACCTACATCTTCCGGCCTTCACACACAAATTACCACTATGGTCCTTAATGGGTCCTACTCTTTCCCTAGTTACCCTCTTACTCTTAATGTACTTATAAAATAACTTTGAATTTTCCTTTATTTTACCTGCCAATGTTTTTTCATGCCCCCTTTTTGCCCTCCTAATTTCCTTTTTAAGATTCCCCCCTTAAGAGAAAATATTTTTCGTAAAGTGGATGCAAATTTACAAAGTGCAGGGATGTATTTTCATGATTTAAAGCTAAAAACTTAAACTTCAGTGAACTTCTTGAGTTTGCTAATTTGTACGTCCTTTTTTAATAAATATAAATTTTCAAAAGGAAAAATGACCTCAAAAGCTCATTGTTTGCTTAAGCCTCAGTGGTTCAGCAGAGATTTTTTTCTACTGAATTTCCAACACAAACGTAGAGATTTATGAGCAAAAATGAAATGCAGTCTTCTTTAACCAAAAAACAAAGAAACCTGACTTGCTTTAATCACATAGTGAGTAGTTTGTAATGGAAAAATAGTATTTGTTAATAAATTTAAATGACTTTCAGAATTGCCTACTGCAAACCTTGCTGAATTCAATCTCCCCATGTTGTTTGAAAGCCTTTGGGGGAGGAATAAAAAGCAAAGGAGTTCTCAAAGTCTCTCAGGGCAAGGGAACACACCCTTTAATCTACATGTCACGCTGATGGACCGATTGAGTGCTTGGAAATTGTGCAAGTTTCACCTGTGCAGAATGCACAGATGTGGTTGAAAGACATGTTGAGTTAAACATATCCACTGTCAGCTCTGACATTTGTGAAGCGCTGAGGCCTTGAAGTAAAAACTTTAATGAAGGTGTTAAAGGACACAAAGGACAAGCCAGTGGGTAATTTCTGTAGCATTATTGTGAAATATGCTATCTTTATTTTCTTTAAAACTTTTTATTTAGGACATTACAATTTTCAGTTACTGTGCTGAGAAACGGTGAATAAAATTATTTAGGAAGTATTTTGAGTAATTCAATTAATTTATCAACATGATGGTAAAATGTTTATACGTGGATTTGTCGTAACTGTTGACAAATCGTTTCCCATTATAATTCCACTTAAAGTGCAGCGGGAAATAATGTTTATGAACAGGAGGAGTATGTTATTTGCGGAACTTCTGATAATTTTAATATGTATATTTGTTAGATTTTATAAAAGTTAGCTTTTTGCTAAGGGATTGGAAATGAGGCTGAACTAATTAGGGAAGAATCTGTGCAGTGTTGTGTAATGTGTGTTTGAATATGTCTGTATTCCGTTGAGTTACACAGCTCCAACTGAATTCTGCAAATATTAATAGCTCATGTCGTAAAATCCCAACTAGATTTTTAAAAAAATGATTTGCTGGAATTTTACAAGTTAAGCAGTCACTGTTTGTAGGCTCAATGGCATTTTGTTCTTCAGCCTAAGGAGTACTGTGTACTTGGATTGAATGTAGGATTCCAATTTGTGTTACAAATTGACTGTAAATATACCTCAAGCACTTCAGATCCAAAACTAGATTGGGAGTTAGACCCTTGTGTACAATAAAAGGAGTCTATTTTCCAGGAAACATTAAGACAAGACACAAGCAGGAGCATGAGTTTAGTTTCTGCACAAAACTTTCCTATGATGAACTTGAGAATCAGAAACATAGGAACAGGAGTAGGCCATTTGGCCCTTCGAACCTGCTCCACCATTCAATAAGATCTTGGCTGATCTGGTTGTGGCCTCAGCTCTACTTTCTTGTCCCAAAACCCTTGACTCCCTTGCCTAACAAAAATCTGTCTAACTCTACCTTAAATAAATTCAAAGACCCAGCCCCCATTACTTTTTGGGAAAGAGAATTCCACACACCAACGACTCTTTGGGAGAAAAAGTTTCTCCTCATCTCTGTCTGAAAGGGAGACCTCTTATTTTTAAACTATATTCCCTAGGTCTCATCTCCCCCACAAGAGGAAATATCCTGCCCTCTCAGGATCTTGTATGTTTCAATAAGTTCACCTCTCATTCTTCTAAACTCCAATGGGTATAGGCCTAACCTGTTCAACCTTTCTTCATAGGCAAACCCTTCATCCCAGGAATGAGTTCAGGGAACCTTCTCTGAGCTGCTTCTTAAACATTATACTTTTTTTTAAATAAAGAGACCAAAACTGCACACACTACTCCAGTTATGGCCTCACCAAGGCTCTGTTAGCTGTAGTAAAACTTCTCTACGTTATATTCCATTCCTCTTGCAATAAACTCCAATATTCCATTTGCCTTCCTAATCACCTGTTGTACTTGCTTACTAACTTTTTGTAATTCACGTACTGCACCAGGACGCCTAGATCTCTCTGTAACACTGAGTTCTGCAATTCTTCTCCATTTACTGCTTTTCTATTCTTCCTGCCAGAGTGAACAAGTTCTCATTTACCCACTTTATGCTCCATTTTCTGGATTTTTGCCCATTCATTTAACCCGTCTATATCCCTTTGCAGACTGTCTTACTTACAACTTACTTTCCTACCTATCTTGGTGTCATCAGCAAATTTAGCTATCATACATTCAGTCCCTTCATCCAAGTCATTGATAAAGATCATTAATAGTTGAGGACCCAGCACTGATCCCTGTGGCACTCTACTAGGTACAGCTTGCCAATCAAAAAAGACCCGTTTATCCCTACTCTCTGCTTCCTGTTAGCCAACCAATCTTTTATCTGTGCTAATATGTTAGCCCCTATATCATATACATTTATCTTGTAGTATCCTTTGATGTGGTATCGTTATCAAATGCCTTTTGGAAAACCACATCTACTGGTTCCTCTTTATGCACCTTGAATTTTGCTTGGTCAAAAAACTCTTAACAGATTAATTAGACATGATTTCCCTTTCACAAAGCCATATTGGCTCTGCCTGATCAAATCATGATTATCTAAGTATCCTGCTATAACCTCCTTAATAATGGATTCTAGTACTTTTCCTATGACAGATGTTAGGCAACTAGTCTATAGTTTCTTGCTTTCTGCCTCCCCCACTTTCTTGAATAAAGGTGTTATGTTAGCTATCCTCCAATCTGCTGGAACCTTTCTAGAATCTAAGGAATTTTGGAAGATTATAGCCAATGCATCTGCCATCTGTGCCTCCGCTTCTTTCAAAACTCTGGGATGCAGGCCATCCACTCCTGGGGGCTTGTCAGCCTTTAGGTCAAATAGTTTTTCTATTTCCCTGTTAAGCTCACCCCTCCCTATCACCTTGATTTTCAAAAATCTTTCTTTGGGAAGTTTTCTAAGTCCTCTACCAAGAAGGCAGACACAAAATGGAATGTTTTCCTTTATTGGATGAGGTATAGAATACAAATGCAGGGATGTAATGATGGAACTGTGTAAAATGCTTGTTTGGCCAGAGCTGGAACTTTGTGTACCGTGATGATCACCACATTACAGGAAGGGCATAATTGCTCTGGAGAGTGTACAAAGGAGATTTATAAGAATGTTGCCAGGGCTGGAGAAATGTAGCTATGAGGAAAGATGGGATAGGCTAGGGTTGTTTTCCTTAGAGCAGAGGAGGCTGAGGAGTGACCTAATTGAGGTGTGCAAAATTATGAGGGGCTTAGATAGGTTAGACAGGAAAGACCTGTTTCCCGTAGCTGAGGGGTCAATTATCAGGGGGCATAGATTTAAGGTGATTCATAGAAGGACTAGAGGGGACTTGAGGAAAAACTTTATCACCAGAGGGTGGTGGGCATCTGGAATTAATTGCCTGAATTGGTGGTTGAGGCTGAAATGCTCAAATCATTTAAAAGGTACCTGGATCTGCAGCTGAAGTGCTGTAACCTGCAAGGCTGTCGGCCAGGTGTAGGAGAGTGGGATAAAAAAATAAGTGCCTTGTTTCTTTTTTCTCTCTTTTTAGCTGGTGTAGACATGATGGGCTGAATGACCTCTTTCTGTGCCATTCGGGAGGCAGTGGCGTAGTGGTATTGTCATTGGGCTGGTAATGCAGAGACATACTTGACCAGGATAATACTCTTGACTCACCAACCTGCTTGCTGCAGATGCATCTGTCTATGACAGCGTTGGTAAGAGTGCCCACCAAACAGTTCTTGTGAAGACGAAGTCCTGTCTTCACATTGAGGAAGCCCTCCATTGTGGGATGGATTTTGAACAGATCTCGCAACTCGGGACTGGGCATCCATGAGGTGCTGTTGGCCATCAGCAGCAGAATTGTACTCAACCACAATCTAACCTCAGGCCAGCATATCTTCCACTCTACCATTGCCACCAAGTGAGATGATCAACCCTGGTTCAATGAAGAACGTAGGAGGGTATACCAGGAGCAGCACCAGTCATACCTAAAATTGAGGTGTCAACCTGGTGAAACTACAACACAGGATGACTTGTGTGCCAAGCAGCAAGTCATAGACAGAGCTAAGCGATTCCACAATCAACGGATCAGATCTAAGCTCTGCAGTTCTGCCACATCCAGTCAAGAATGGTGGTGGACAATTAAACAGCTCACTGGCGGAGGAGGCTGCATAAATATCCCCATCCTCAATGATGGGGGAGCCCAGCACATGAGTGCCAAAGATAAGGCTGAAGCAGCCTGCTTGATTGGCACCCCTTCCACAAATATTCACTACCACCAAACACTGGCAGCAGTGTGTACCATCTAAAAGATGCACTGCAGAATCTCAACAAGACTCCTTCGGCAACCCACGACCGCTACCATCTAGAAGGACAAGGGCAGCAGATGCATGGGAACACCACCACCTGGACGTTCCCCTCCAAGTCACTCACCATCCTGATTTGGAAATATATCACTGTTCCTTCACTGTTGCTTTGCGAAAATTCTGGAACTCCCTCCCTAACAGCACTGTGTGTGTACTTACACCACATGCAGGGGTTCAAGAAGGCAGCTCACCACCACCTTCTCAAGAGCAATTAAGGATGGACAATAAATGCTGACCTAGCTACCCACATACCATAAATACATTTAAAAAACACTTTTCTGTGATTCTATGATTTTAAAATACCTGTTCGACACGACACATCTGCCATTTCTTTGTTTTTCATTATCAATTCCCCAGACTCTCTCTCTAGAGGACCAACATGAGCTTTAATTACTCTTTTCCTATTCACTTTACATATCGAGGCTGGATGCACCAATAAAGGTATCTTTGTCTTTGCCAGTAGAATCTCTAGCATTACTATTCTGCCAAAACACTTTTGGTAATTTATATACTTTTCTTCTTAAAAAAAAGTCAAAAAAATTTGTATTCCCTTTAATGGCTGCCTGTTTGACATCAAGTCACTCGTGTGCAAAACTTCTTTTAATTGACTCAAAGAAATCAAAGCCACCTTTTCTAGTACCCATCAAAAGAGCTGCTCCTATTTGCAGCAAGTTGATTGTATTCGGCCTGGAGGAAATTGTGGCTCAGCCAGGACTGGATGTTTGGCAGACATGCAGAGGAGGAATTGTAAGAGGTGGCGGAGAGGTAGCTGTTGATATCATCCAGGTACACATGGAAGATGACTCCATGTCTGTCGATGATAATAACAAGGGGCAATATGTGGACGAGAAACAGGAGGAGACAGGAATTGATCCCTGACATGTTTGGGTGGAAGAGATGCCATTGGTGGCAATCAGAGCTACACCAGGATGGTGTTAACAAAGCTGAGGTGTTGGTTGAGGATGGTGTGGTTAATTGTGCCAGAGGCTGAAGAGGAAATTCAGGAGAAACAGGAGGGATAATACATTATGATCGTAGTCACAGAGGGTATCCTTTGTAAATTTGGTTAGGGTGTTTTGCTGCTGTAGGAGGGGACTGAACATGATAGGGATTAAACCTGAGTTCTGGAAGAGATGGATGTGG
Organism: Carcharodon carcharias; assembly: GCF_017639515.1. Lineage (NCBI taxonomy): Eukaryota > Metazoa > Chordata > Chondrichthyes > Lamniformes > Lamnidae > Carcharodon > Carcharodon carcharias. The sequence continues at coordinate 176,802,364 of NC_054472.1, forward strand.
ATCTTAGGAGTGCAAGGTGTCATTGGAGATAGGATGACAATTGGCAAGGACAGAGGTGCTAAAATTGGGTCTTTTGAGCTGGGGTGTGTTGACAACAACTTCGAAAGGGAAGGTCTTGGTCCCTGAGGAGAGGAAGCCCTTTAAATGTTTGCTACCATGGGCTGAACTGAAGAGAAATCAGTTTAATGGGGATGAAGTTAAGGAAGGAGCAATTCAGTCTCGGACGTGATAAGTTTGGATGACATTTAGAGCATAACTATAGATAGCAGAGAGTTCAAGGACTGGGATGGAGACCTGGGGAAATTTAGCCTGGCGGGAAAAGGAGAAACAGGAGAAGCAGTTATCTAGGTGACAGAAATCTATGTGCTTCTGAAAATTCTTCAGAGGTGAGAGTGGAGGGGACAGGGGAGAATAATATGAGAGGTGGTTGGAAGTGGAAAAAGGAATCCAGGGTTTTCTTTGCCTTTGACTCTGGAATGGTCAGGGAATGAGGCAGATAAAGCCATTGAAGGCTCTCATTTCAGTGTAAAGCCTGTTACCTTTGAATTGATTCTCATTTAAAGAGTGAAACTGTTGTTACAATGAAGGGACTTTCCACAGTGATTCACAGTAATTGAAAAGAACAGAGTAATGAAAGTAATGACAACTTCACTTTAAAAGATTATTTTAGCAAAAGAGGCAGCTGAGGTATGTGCATCACTTATCTTGGTCAACTCCACCCTTTCCCCAATGCTGCATTCTGTTGTACCATAATGACTAGCACCAATTTGCATCTATTGGATTCTCCTTTTTCAGGCCTATAATTCAGTAGTTGTACACTGTACTTTCACCATTGTATTAATGTTGAAAGTTCATTAGCTTGTCATTAATTTTTTCAGGTGAGTCATTTTTTAGTGTGTGTTGTCTGCTGAATACCTCTTGGAGGAGGAAGTCTGAGAAGAGATAAAAATTGAAGGAGCCAAAAGGCTGTGCCCTGACAGCTTTGGTTACTGGAAATACTCCCCACTAAAAGCGCAATGCCCCAGACAGTAAGTCCAAAAAGCTAGAACTGGGTGATGACAACTTTGTCAGATGTGTGGGATACATTCCAGTGAAAACTCTGATATAGATTGTGACAGGTCTTTTTTCTTAGACATGTGTAGTTTGCTCCTGCTCTCTCTGCACCATCACGTTGTGCCTGGTACATGAGAAAAGAACATTGATTTGCTGTGAAGACATTTGTATGGGCCAATAGTGACGAAGATTGTTCTCCACCTTGCCCCCACCCCTGGAAGATGCTGGATTATCCACTTGACAGCACCTTTCTGTGGCTTCATCTGGTGGCATTGCTTTCCTTTCTCCTTTTCTTTTGGAGCATCTACCTCTAAGCATTTGGATCTTCTGCCTGGGGTTTTCTGTGGCACTTCTGTGGGAGAATTCCATTCATTTCAGAAGAGGAACATTGAGGGAAAAATCAGGACATGTAAGCCCCAATCCACAAGCATAATTTCTGAAATGCAGACATGAAGCAAAGACATACTAGGGGGTCTATGGTGGAGAAATGCAAAAATGGCAGGTACAGAAAGAAAATTATGTCAGGGAGATAGGGGAGGAAGTACATTGAGAGAGATTAAACAGGCTTTGAGCGACCAGCCAACAGAGATGGAATACATTGCAGTGAAATAGATACAGATACACATATGAAAGACAGATCATGACCAGTGTTCCCTTTAAACTTTGCGACTGCTTTGCTATGTAACAACTGGGAATGTGCTGTGCAGGCAATAAACAGGTCGCTTACAAGCAACCCTAAGGGACTGTGCAGTGCAGAACACAGGCCATGCACAGCGAAAGGGAATTAGAGGGATTATTGATCATGACGAACACTGATAATGGACATGATTCAGTATTGTAGAGGCAAATCGAAGTGCAAAAACAAAGATTGGAGCCAAAGAGAAACAAGTGAATGAATGTGAGTCCTTTTACAATACTGGTGTACCATAATATGACAACGGTGATCAAAATTCTTATTCTTTAAGCATACAGGTAGAAGCTTTATTTAATTCTTCAGCAACCTCATAATAACGGGAAATAGCAAAAAGATATGTTGTTTAAAGAATGACCAGGAACTACTTCAAATGGAAAGCAAACAGGAACAGTTAGGGAGGGATTCACTTTCATTTCCAGCCAATCCTGATAGACAGATCTTTGGCAAGAGAGACATGGGTTATGGAGGACAGGCAAGAAAGTGGTGTTTTTAGACTATGGCCTGATCAAACATGATCTTATTGAATGGTGGAGCAGGCTTGATGGGCCGATTGGCCTATTCCTGCTCCAACTTCTTATGTTCCTATAATGGTTGGTACTTGGCAAGACACCGGCTGCAATGACTATTAGCATTGTTTTGCCAGCCTTGTATCTTGCCAGTACTTTATGACACATCGGTTATTCCTTTTTTGGGGGGGTTATTAGCTACACTCTGATCGTATTGTTTCCCTATTAGATTGTTTGTTTCAATAACAACTTCCAAACCCGTGAGCTCTGCCACCTAGAAGGACAAGGGCAGCAGATGCATGGGAACATCACTACCTGCAAGTTCCCCTCCAAATCACACACCATCCTGACTTGGAACTATATCCTTCACTGTCGCTGGGTCAAAATCCTGGAACTCCTCCCTAACAGCACTGTGGGTATACCTACATCCCTGGACTGCAGTGGTTCAAGAAGGCAGCTCACCACCACCTCAAGGGCAATTAGGGATGGGTAATAAATGTTGGCCTAACCAATAACGCCCACATCCCATGAATGAATAAAAAGAAAATTGCCATCTAATGAATTATATTAGCCTCATTGAAGTTCATTTTTAAATGCCACACATTGGTGTCCATCTTTCATGAAAACTAGATTGTAATTGAATCATCACAAAGAGAATGTTGCTTTGATGTGCATAGTATTATCTCAGTTATAGCTATTATGTATATTCTATCAAATGACAAAACAGTTCTAATGTCCTTTACTCCAACATTCATATCAGGTCAATTTTAAATTTAACCACTAAAATTGCTCATATGTAGAAAGAAGTAGCTTGCTATAGCTGAATAAGAGCTTCCTAAAGATCAGGACTATTCAGTGAGCATCACTGCAGGATATGTTCCTCATTTATTGATTTGATAAATTGTGTAAGCCCTTTTTGCACACTAAAATAATTTTACAGCAAAAATAGATGATAGTTCAGTGTTAAATATTGTAATTGAAGACCATTTCCTCCCAGCAGTTAAAGAGTTAAGCAGCTGTGTTTATGTGTAGGCTACATCAAGAACTATTCATAGCATTACATTAGTTCGTCTTTCTGAAACAGTGATGTCATCTTTCCGAGAACACTAGGGCTTTGGCTTACCAGAAAGAGTAGAACTTTTCCTGTTGTCACCTGAAATGTAAGCATTGTTAACATGATTATGGAAACATTGAATCCTTAATGAGATAGAAACTAGCTGAATGTGACTTTTTGGAAAACAGCTTATTCAGAATAGGGAGTTGCCTGCTGCTGTTAAATTACTCCAAGCAAATGGTAGTTATGTTTTGTGTAAAATGTTAGCCTTTTCATTACAGTATGACGATTGGTGAATATTTTTGTAGTCAACATATGGTCACCTTCATTTTAGACTGGAGAGGTTATGTTTTTCACATATAATTTTCTAAGTGTGTTTAAAAGCACAGTTAGGTTGAATAAAACATATTGTGCACATAGGATGATGGCATGCGCGGTTCTACATCGTAAATTTGTGTAACTTGAGAGCCTGATGAAGACAATGGTCAGGAGTACATAGGTTTTCATGGTTCCAAATTAGATATTTATTGTAAATTCCATTGTTGTAATTTTTTTTGTTCCTTAACTTTTATAAGTCGGTCTGACCTATAGAATACTGGCAAGGAGTTCAAACAATTCTGCCTTAAATATTTAAGTTGCCTTAAGTTGTTTTAATGAACATACTACACCAGAAAATAACAATGTTAAATGAAATATATTTCATTAGTTTTTGGGCTGGCTTGACAATAGTGACAACTTAGAGGTTGCCACAAGTGGAACTGTTGTTCATTGTGCATTCCTTCACTCCCACCCACACTATGCAGCAGTTTTTTGTGATTCATGGCAGATCAGTTTTTCTGCATTACTAGCAGATCTGTGGTGGCATTGCTCACTGAGCCTTTGTGCATATGTAATGTATTAGGTCAAGTAGTATTACCAGGAACATTGATCAGCATTATGATTGTTACTGAGATTTCACACAGGTACAGGCCCAGAAGCCTAGCAGTTTTGGGATGGGAATGAGGGAACTTCCAGTTTTGCAATATTTTTATGGGGTGGGGGTCACAGGGGTGGGGAGCACCAAAGACAAAAGTTCTTGCAACACTAGGGCAGGTCTTGGGTCTATGAGCTTTGGAAATGGTGTCCCTAAGTCAGAACTTTGAGAGTTCCATCCCAGCTGCACACATAGATTAGAATGGCACTTCAATGATGTGCTCAGGGAGTGTTGCGTTGTTAGACGTGCTGCTTGTATATTCAGGTGGATATATTTGAAGAAAATAGTGCCCTTCCTAATGTTTATCAAACTGCACCATTAAAAACAAGTTGACTCTTTTCTTTCATGTTCATTTTATCCTAAATGCTAGGAACTTGCTGAAAGCAAATTGACTTCCCTTTATAAGTAACTAAACTGCAAAGTGATTGCGATACTGTTGACACTTGAATTACTAGATAATATTGTTGGGTTTTAAGAAATTCCTCTTAATTATAATTTTAGTATAGGTTTCCCTTTCTTCCTTTGCAAAGCTAACTACTTTTATTTTCTGCGAAAGTGAAATGAATTGAGAAATGTACAGAAGAATTATGACGTATGAAGTGTTCTTTGAACAAAACTAGAAGTAATTTATTTTGTTGGCGGGTTGGTACGGGGGGGATTTTGAGGCCACCTACCAGATGGACATAGGGCGTTGGTCACCTAAGAATAGTGGGAAATGGTTTACAGTCCTGTTCCCTCTGTGGCCACTGCAGCCTTTCCATGGACCTGTTGGTATGCAGAACTGCCTGCCTGAGTTGGGCAGTATACCCATTTAATCTGAAAATTGGGATCTTATGATCTGCATAGCACCCCATTTGCTAATTTAGAATGGTACGGTGAAGAACGTGCCCATTACATGCTATGCCCAGTTTCAGTTGGCAGTCCAGACAAAGAGGAGTCAACAAGTAAGCATTTTTAATGCATTTTTGTGGGGTTATGAACGTACGAACAAGGAGCAGGAGCCGGCCATTCAGCCCCTCGAGCCTGCTCTACCATTTAATAAGAGCATGGCTGATCTGATGGTAACCTCAAATCTGAATCCCATCTACCGCTAACATCACTCCTTTGCTTACCGAGAATTTATCCACCTCTACCTTAAAAATATTTAAAGACTCTGTTTCCACAACCTTTTCAAGAAGAGAGTTCCAAAGACTCTCAACCCTCTGAGTGAAAAATTTTTGCCTCATCTCTGTTGTAAATGGGCGCCACCTTATTTTTAAACTGTGGCCCCTAGTTCTAGATTCTCCCACGAGAGGAAACATCTTCTCCACACCCATCCTGTCAAGACCCCTCCGGATCTTGTTTGTTTCCATCAAGTCGCTTCTAAACTTCAGCGGATACAAGCCTAGCCTGTCCAACCTTTCCTAATAAGACAACCCACCCATTCCAGGTATTAGTCTGGTAAACCTTCTCTGAACTGCTTCCAATGCATTTACATCCTTTATTGGAAGTGTGGTTGGAAGGGTATGATTGCTATTCCAGACTCCACAAACCATTATGGCCTGCTTTTTCTTCAGTCTAGAGGCTGCATGGTGTTGTGACGACCGGAGATAGCAGAATGCCCCAGGGATCCCATTTTCTGCCCACAGGCCACTGACAATGCTAAGGAAGTCTGACCCTGAAAACGACTGGACTTCCTGCCAGGACTATCGCGCAGGTGGGGATGGGTTACAGTGGGCATGATGTCACAGCTGGTTCCCTGAAGTCTGCCTAGGGAAAAAATCTACCCCTCGTATTCATAAACTCAAGCTGATTATTCGGGTCCTTCATACCCCATTCTTGTTGAATCAAAATGAGGATGGAGGATTTTCACATTCCAGGCAGCCAGTATTGGGATCCTGTTTATACCCAGAACAGATACACTGTGAGCAAGGTTAATGGTTTGAAACTGCTTAATCTTAACTCATTCAATTTCAGTCCCTTGCTGCCAATTGGGGAAGAACACTTTCATCAGTTGATCTGGATTCATATCCAGATCCACCATTCTAATTAAGTTTTAGTTCTCCTTATTTAATATTGTATGTGTGTGTGCGCTATGAGCTATAATGTTAATTGTGATCTGACACCTCCATTGAATTACTATGTTGTTTTTTTCAAATTGTAGTTGACCACAGCCGTGTTAAGCTTCAGAAAGCAGACAATGATTATATCAATGCAAGCCTCATTGTCATGGAAGAAGCTGAGAGAAACTACATTTTAACCCAGGTAAGTAGATGTGGAAAGAGCCATATAAAGAATGATTGTTGCAGAGTCTGATTGAGAATACAGCTATACTCCGTTTTAAGTAGACTAGAATAGAGTAGTTAAAAAAAATTACTATCTATTTATTAGTTTTAAGTACTACCTACCCCGTTATGAAGTAGTTGGGAGCTGGGTGCAATTTTTTTGACTGTATGCATAGTTACCATCTGGGTGAATCAATGAAAAGGCTATTTCCCCATTCTCTAGAACTTTTGGTTTGGGTTTTGGTCTCTCCCCACTTCACCACCATGCCCCACGCCCCCAAACCTTGGAACATGTTATCAACTTAGGTTTTGGACCATTACCAGGGTGAAAGACAACCTGGTCATTTTAAGGGATGAAACAAATTAATGTAAGTGAGTATAGGAGAAATCAATCTTGCAAATATATGCTGACTGTATCTTTATCTATATCTATATCTGACTATATATTTTGTAGCGCTTTGTTTTAGAGCAGTCAGGAAAAACCAAACCTGTTCTCTTTGATTCTTTGCAATGTCACTCGGAATGGAGAAGATTTAATTACATGGTGTTTTATTTATTTCATGTTTATGTTGTGCACTGGGGCCAAAAATCTTGGGTTGAGAACACTTTACAAGCCCAAAGAGAGGGAGTGCAATTCTAAATTTAGTCTTATGAAATGAAGCTGGGCAAGTGGATGAAGTAACAATGGATGACCATGTTGGAGATAATACAGTTAAATTTAGCATAATTATAGAAAAGGACAAAGATAGAATAGGAATAAAAGTTCTGAATTGGGGAAAAGACAAATTTTACGAAGCTGAGAGGTGATCTGGCAAAAGTAGACTGGTTACAGCTACTTGAAGAGAAATCAGAGAGAAACCAATGGAGGCATTCAAAAGTGAGATTTTGCAGGCACAGTGTTGACATGCCCCCACAAAGAAAAGGGGCGATACTGCCAATCTAGAGCCCCCTGGTTATCTAGAAGCATACAAGGTAAGATAAAGCAGAAAAAGAAAGCTTATGACGGTCACAAAACTTAAATATTGTAGAAAGCCTAGAGGAGTATAGAAAGTATAGGGGTGAAGTAAAAAAGGAAATTAGAAAAGCAAAGAGAAGATATGAAAAAATATTGGCAGGTAAAATCAAAGAAAACCCAAAGATTTTTATCTGTACATTAAGAACAAGAGAATAACTAAGGAAAGGGTAGCCCTATCAAAGGTGTGCACGGTAACTTGTATGCTGATGCTGAAGGTATGGGCAGGGTTCTCAATGTGTACTTTGTCTCTGTTTTCACTTAAGGACTAGGATGATGTAGGCATTCTACTTAAAGAGGAGGAGTGTGAAATATTCAATACAATAAGCATAGTGAGAGAGGAAGTACTGGAGAAACAGGCATTCTTGAAGGTGCATAAGTCACCAGGGCCAGATGGATTGTATCCCAAGCTGTTAAAGGAAGCCAGGGAGGAAATAGCTGATGCTATGAGGATCATTTTCCAATCCTCAATAGATACTGGTGAGGTACCAGAGGATTGGAGGTCTGCAAATGTTGTACCATTATTTAAAAAGGATGCGAGGGATTGGCCAAATAATTATGGGCCAGTCAGTCTGACTTCTGTGATGGGCAAATTATTGGAATTAATTCTGAGAGAGAGGATAAACTGTCACTTAGAAAGGAATGGATTAATTAGGGATAGTCAGCATGGCTTTGTTAGGGGAAGGCTGAGTCTTACTAATTTAATCAAATTTTTTGAGAAAGTAACAAAGAGGATTGGTGAGGGTAGTGCAGTGGATGTTGTCTACATGGATTTCATTAAGGCATTTGACAAGGTCCCACATGGCAGACTGGTCAGAAAAGTAAAAGCCCATGGGATACAGGAGAATGTAGCGAGTTGGATCCAAAACTGGCTTAGTGACAAAAACAAAACGTAATGGTTGATGGATCTTTTTGCGAATGGAAAATTATTTCTAGTGGCATTCCACAGGGCTCATTGATGGGCCCCTTGCTGTTTGTTGTATATATTAATGATTTGGACTTAAATGTGGGTGGCATGATCGGGAAATTTGCCGATGGTGCAAAAATTGGCTGTGTAGTTGATAGTGAAAAGGATGGCTGTTGTCTCCAGAATTTTTAAAAAGTTCCTTCATGGGGTGTGGGCTTCACTGGTTGGGCCAGCCTTTATTGCTCATCCCTACTTGCCCTTGAAGGTGCTGTGAGCTGCCTTCTTGAATTGCTGCAGTCCATGTGGTGTAGGTAGGGAGCTGTTAGGAAGGGAGTTCCAGGATTTTGTCCCAGCAACAGTGAAGGAACAGTGATATACTTCCAGGTCAGGATGGTGAGTGACTTGGAGGAGAACTTCCAGGTGGTGGTGTTCCCATCTGTCTGCTGCCCTTGTCCTTATAGATGGTGGTGGTCGTGGGTTTGGAAGGTGCTGCCTAAGGACCCTTGATGAATTCCTGTAGTGCATCTTGTAGATGGTACACACTGCTGCTACTGTGCGTTGGTGGTGGAGGGAGCGAATGTTTGTGGATGGTGTGCCAATCAAGCGGGTTTCTTTGTCCTGGATGGTGTCAAGCTTCTTGAGCGTTGTGGGAGCTGCACTCATCCAGGCAAGTGGGGAACTTTCCATCATACTCCTGGCGTGTGCCTTGTAGATGGTGGACAGGCTGTGGGGAGTCAGGAGATGTTACTCATCGCAGGACTCCAAACCTCTGACCTGCTCTTGTAGCCACAGTATTTGTATGGCTAGTCCAGTTCCATTTCTGGTCAATGGCAACCCCTAGGATGTTGATAGTGGGGGATTCAGTGATGGTAATGCCATTGAATGTCAAAGGGCGATGGTTGGATTCTTTCTTGGTGGGGATGGTCATTGCCTGCCACTTGTGTAGCACCAATGTTACTCGACAGCCCAAGCCTGGATATTTTTCCTTATGGCTGCAAGCCCTGGCAACATTCTTGACATTCAATGGCATTACCAAGAATGTATCTACCACTTAAAATGGGGGTATTCCTGTAGTTTTAAAATTTGTGCATCTCCCTTTGAATCTTTTAAGGTGAGTAAAAGCCATGAGAAGTAAATTGTCTGCTTACTGCTCATGACTGCAGAAGTGCCCGGCCTGTGTTGAGTTTGGACGTAGTGTGTCTCATGACTTGAGATTATCTGCAAAGAAATTCCAAGCTGCTTGTTTTTGTTCTAATATCCAACAGACAGAAACTTCGACTTCTGACTTAGCTGTAGAATTGTGTGCAGTTGGGCCACTCCAAGAAGCAATCCAGCAAGTTATTCAAGAGAACATACATCTAGAGAGAGAGTTTTGAAGCTCATCATAATTTCTTAATTAGCTTGGATAATCTGACTTCTTAACAGTAAATTTCTGTGGCCCTCCAGCGCTTATCAATATTGAGGACAAGTTATTAAAATGGTTAAAACATCAATTGTTGCAATTCATTTCAGCAGGCCCATTCCACTTGTATAGCCCAAAGTCATATCAGTGACAAGTACTTGGTACTGTAGTGCTTTATGGCACCATGCCCAGATTAACAGACCATCCAGACCTTCATTGATTCTAATGGAAGTAACTTTTCATTCATTTATGAAGCAGCTGAGCTTCGTGAATTATGTGAACAAAATGTAGCAGGATGAGAGTGCTTTATTGGTGAAGAATCAAAATGTGCTGCAAATAAATGGGAGGAAAAGCTTCTCTTGTTCTACAGTGTACCTCAGTAGGATTCCTTTTTTCAAAAAAGTTTTTGTTTTGATCTGTTCTGCTGAAGGCTGACTGGTACTGACATATTGTTTTACAGGTGCCATAGTCTCTGGTGCCTTGTGCAAATGATCATTCTTCAGATAGAACATAATAAGACATGTCTGCAGGGACTATTCTGATTGAGGGAATCAGATTTCAATAGATGCTGCACAAAAACAATAATACCTGGAAAAACTCAGCAAGTCTGACAGCATCTGCGGAGAGGAACACAGTTAACGTTTCGAGTCCGAATGACCCTTCAACAGAACTCAGTAAAAATAGAAGAGAGGTGAAATATAAGCTGGTTTGGGGGCGTGGGTGAGACAAGTAGAGCCAGTTATAGGTGAAGGTAACCAAAAGATGTCACAGACAAAAGTACAAAGAGGTGTTGAAGGTGGTGATGTTATCTAAGGAATGTGCTAATTAAGGGTAGAAAACAGGCCAAGCAAGGTACAGATAGCCCTAGTGGGGGTGGGGTGGGGCGAAGGAATCGAAAAAGGCTAAAAGGTAGAGATAAAACAATGGATGGAAATACATTTAAAAATAATGGAAATAGGTGGGAAAAGAAAAATCTATAAATTATTGGAAAAAAAAGGGGGGAATCGGAAAGGGGGTGGGGATGGAGGAGAGAGTTCATGATCTAAAATTGTTGAACTCAATATTCAGTCTGGAAGGCTGTAAAGTACCTAGTTGGAAGCTGAGGTGCTGTTCCTCCAGTTTGCGTTGAGCTTCACTGGAACAATGCAGCAAGCCAAGGACGGACATGCGGGTATGAGAGCAGGGTGCAGTGTTGAAATGCAAGCGACAGGGAGGTCTGGGTAATGCTTGTGGACAGACCGAAGGTGTTCTGCAAAGCGGTCACCCAGTCTGCGTTTGGCCTCTCCAATGTAGAGGAAACCGCATTGGGAGCAACGAATGCAGTAGACTAAATTGAGGGAAGTGAAATGCTGCTTCACTTGAAAGGAGTGGGAATGTTTGGGCCCTTGGATGGTGAGTAGAGGGGAAGTGAAGGGGCAGGTGTTGCACCTTCTGCGGTTGCATGGGAAAGTGCTGTGGGAGGGGGTTGAGGCGTAAGGGGAGGAGCGGACCAAAGTGACCCGGAGGGAACGATCCCTGCGGAATGCCGCCGGTTGGCGGAGGGGAAGAGATGTGTTTGGTGGTGGCATCGTGCTGGAGTTGGCAGAAATGGCGCAGGATGATCCTTTGAATGCGGAGGCTGGTGGGGTGATAAGTGAGGACAAGGGGGACCCTATCATGTTTCTGGGAAGGAGAGGAATGTGCGAGGGCGGGAGATGGGCCGGACATGGTTGAGGGCCCTGTCAACCATCGTGGGTGGAAAACCTTGGTTAAGGAAGAGGGAAGACATGTCAGAGGAACTGTTTTTGAAAGTGGCATCATCAGAGCAGATGCGATGGAGGTGAAGGAACTGAGAGAATGGGATGGAGTCCTTACAGGAAGCGGGGTGTGAGGAGCTGTAGTCGAGGTAGCTGTGGGAGTCGGTAGGGTTGTAATGGATATTGGTGGACAGTCTATCACCAGAAATTGAGACAGAGGTCAAGGAAGGGAAGGGAAGAGAAGTGTCAGAGATGGACCATGTGAAAATGATGGAGGGGTGGAAATTGGAAGCATGAAGCAGCACCGAAGTAATCATCGATGTACCGGAGAAGGAATTGTGGGAGGGGGCCGGAGTAGGACTGGAAGAAGGAATGTCCCACATACCCCATAAAGAGACAGGCATAGCTGGGGCCCATGCCACACCTTTTATTTGGAGGAAGTGAGAGGAGTTTAAGGAGAAATTGTTCAGTGTGAGAACAAGTTCAACCAGACGGAGGAGAGTAGTGGTAGATGGGGATTATTCGGGCCTCTGTTCGAGGAAGAAGCAGAGAGCCATCAGACCATCCCGGTGGGGGATGGAGGTGTGGAGGGATTAGACATCTATGGTGAACAGGAGGCGGTTGGGGCCAGGGAACTGGAAATTGTTGATATGATGTAGGATGTCAGAGGGATCACGGATGTAGGTGGGAAGGGACTGGACAAGAGGAGAGAGAATGGAGTCAAGATAGCAAGAAATGAATTCCGTGGGGCAGGAACAGGCTGACATGATCGGTCTGCTGGGACAGTCCTGTTTGTGGATTTTAGGTGTGAGTTGAAGCGGGCCGTCCGACGTTGGGAGACTATTAGGTTGGAAGCTGTAGAAGGAAGATCTCCAGAGGAGATGAGGTCAGTAACAGTCCTGGAAACAATGGCTTGATGTTCAGTGGTGGGGTCATGGTCCAGGGGCAGGTAGGAGGAAGTGTCTGCGAGTAGACACTCAACCTCTGCGAGGTAGAGGTTAGTGCGCCAGACAACAACAGCACCACCCTTGTCAGCGGGTTTGATGACAATGTCAGGGTTGAACCTGAGAGAACGGAGAGCAGCAAATTCAGAGACAAGTTAGAATAGGTGAGAGGAGCAGAGAAGTTGAGAAAACTAATGTCACGTCGACAGTTCTCAATGAAAAGATCAAGAGAAGGTAAGAATCCAGAGGGAGGGGTTGAGGTGCAGCGAGACTATTGGAGGCGGGTAAAAGGATCCGTTGAACGGGGAGAGGACTCCTGCCCAAAGAAGTGAGCATGGAGACCAAGGCGGCGGAAGAAGAGTTCAGCATCGTGCTGAGCCCGAAATTCATTGAGATGAGGGCGTAAGGGTATGAAACTAAGTCCTTTGCTGAGCACTGAATGTTCAGCGTCAGAGAGGGGAAGGTCAGGGGGTATGGTGAATACATGGCTGGGGCTGGGATTGGAAGACGGGATGGGGACAGAGGGACAGGCAGGGGTGGATTGTCCTGGATGGGTGTTGGTGTCAATGAGTTGTTGGAGCTTGCGTTCCTTTGCACCTGAAAGAAAGAGACAAAGTTTCTTGTTGAGGCGTCGGATGAGACGAAGAATAAAATGAAACAATAGATGCTGTTTGCACAGAATGCCCCCATTCACCTATGTACATATGTACAGACACTTCCAATACGCATCACTGTATTTTAATACCGGGCAAAAACCCTGGTTTCATTCATTTTCCCCAAGCCCAGCTCAGAATGCTAATACGAACTGTAGCTCCAATTGCTACCTTTGCTGAGATCAACTAATTCAGCATAAACTGAACCTGTGATCTTCTAGGTCCCTCACAAGCTTATATTTTACAGCTGGTGTTATTTTAAACTATTTAAATTTATTTTTAATCCAGTCCACCCGTGTGTCAAGATAATGCCAATCAGAAAATCCTTGCTATGTACTCTTGCAGCCCGAGTCACTGCATGGTGATTAAGCAACCTCGCGTGTATTTACCCTTTCCCTATTCAGCGGAGCTTTAGCTAATTGATACAGCCCTTTACCACCCTGAATACGATTAGCCAACTCAGCACAGACCATAACCCATACCTGGGAATTGATTGATCTGTGCATTATGGAGCTATTTAAGCTCTCTGAGCTCATGGTCTATTTAGGAACCTACATGGATGGAGTTTCTGTAGAGGGGGTCAGCTTAGATAAAAAAGGATTGTCTCCCTTCAGACGTGAACGACCTCTCTGCTTCTCTAGCTATCTCTCTCCTTGTATTTTGGCACTTATACTTAAATATGTTCATAGCCCTTATTTAGTTGAGGGTTGTTACCTATCTCCCTAGGTTTTCATGTGGTAGTTATTGCTGGCTTTTAGCTGGTAAGCGCCCAATATGCTTAGCTCATGGAAAAAAGAGCGGTTTGAAACTTAAACTAGCACCGATTGGTAATTTTGTATTGCAGAAACTATTTTAAGTCCATTTAATGGTATCTTAAGATCTAAACTTAATTTGAAACTGTTTTCCTGCCTTTATTTTGGCAAATGGGATCAGTAAGTTTCAAATTTTCATTATTTTGACATCAATATCTGATGCATAAAATGTAAAAAATAAAATTGTTTTTGATTTCCGCTCATTTTGGGACATTTAAATGGCAGAAATTTACATACTTACATATTTACTTTCAAGAGTTTAGCATTTTGTTATCCATAGAGCCTAGTATTCTGAACTTATAGAATCAAGAATATTTTCTTATCTGGGTAAAAACTTGTTTCATGTACCAAGAAAATGTTTAGTGAGTGGATATGTCCCTGTTTGGAATGGGAAGGAAGAGATTAGTTGCTTCAGAAAAGCTTTTCCTGTGTGAATTTCACAGTAACTTGGTAATGGACTCCTTTGTATCAGGGACATAGCTTCCCAAATAAAATTGGCTGTTGTTATTGTACTTCTGCATCATTTTCCACATGGAAGTTGAACACATGAAACAGAATACATGGAGGCTGGGGAAGAATTGGAATTGTTGTTACTATCTTCTTTGTTCTGTGTAAACTGTTCAATTACCATATTCACACTTACTAAATATGTGCATTCTGATCAGAAGGAATTTGGGATGTTTCTTTATTGTTGTCTCCTTTCAGTAGAACACAGTGGGGTACCCTAGGACACGGTCTCAATATAGTGATTTGACAGAAGGCAATAATTTTAAACTTTGCCTCATCTATTTTATCATTTGTGCATGAGTTTGACAGATGAAGGTCCTGTCCAACTTGGTACCAAGTCATACAGAGCAGAAAATCCCAGGTTTGATTGTAGTCTTGCGTGAAATTAGCTGAGCTCTGCCACAATGCCGCCGGAAAAGAATAAAGAAAACTCAGACCAAGTTTCCACCGTTAACATACTATAACTTTGCCTATCTTTGCTGTTTGCCTGATTTGCTGGACAACTTTATGGCTAAGTAAGGACACAAATAGGGATGTCACAGCATAGTAGAATGGTGGTGTAAATTTTGATATGCTTACCCTCTGGGTATTAACCCTGGCAATTTTTCATATTATGATGGTGGTTATATTCTTAGAGAACTTTTACATAGATCATTAGAGCTCTGGATAGGAGCAGAGCAGGGAAAATCTTAAAAACAATTTCTTGTTTTTTTCTATTTTAAAATATGTCAAAAGTCCTGTATATTAAGTCACTGTTTTCCAAAACCCTGGCCCTTAAAGAACTGAATTTTCAAAATTAATCTCTTTCTGATACAAAAACAGAATGGTTTTTAATGGCTTGTTAAAACTTCTCAAGTTTTTGCTGTTTGTTTTTGTTGGAGTGGAACAAAATATGAACTTGGAAAGTGATGTATTAGAATAAGGAGTTGGTAAATTGCAATATTTTGAGTTTTTGTTTTATTCATTCATGGGATGTGAGCGTTGTTGGCTGGGCCAACATTTATTGCCCATCGCCAATTACCCTTGAGAAGGTGGTGGTGAGCTGCATTCTAGAACTGCTGAGTCTACGTGATGTAGGTATTGACTTTATATATTTTTAATACTTGGTGGAGTTAAGGTAGCTGACCAATTTATGATCACCATAAAATGAATTACTGCTTTCTAGAAGCATCTTTGCCTCTGTATGTGGATCACACACTTATTGCCTTGTGCAGATCACATTTCAAAAGTGAATGAGTCACTTCTTGTGGTGGGTTGTTCAGTAAGTGTTACATGAGCCCAGGTGCTAGAAACAACTTATATTAACCACTGGGGCATGAATAGTCTTAAGTCTATTTGTGGCCTTTTAAAATCTCTAGGGGCAGGAACCGCCTTTATAAAAATTGCATTGCTTCACAGCTGTAAAACTTTTATCAGGGAAACCAGTACTAGTTCAGATTTCGAAATAAATTTACATTTGGGCAAAAAATGATTAAGTGGGCCTCTTCCACAAGTACATGAAGTTGTCAATCTCAGATAAGGATTTTAAGGCACGTAACATCAGCCTGGCAGGTTTTCACTGTGCAATGATTCCTTTCTTTGAAACAAAGCAACTTTTGTACTGCAGCTATGAGCCGAGGCTAGTGGAATGTTTAGTGAACATCTGATTAAATGTATAAACTTTTGCTTTCGTAAACTGGTTGAAACTAAAAGTGTTACTTCTGAAATCTAAGACCGACTTTTAAAAATGCTATTGTTTTGTAACTGATTTTATAAGTTGAGTGAACCAGTGTGATTTATCTATGTACTATTTTTAGACTTTTGTTTCTGATAATTTTATTTATTTATAAACCTATTTTGTAGTTTTAACCTGAGCCCTGAGGTGTTAGCCATGACTCAGTGGGTAACGTTCATGTCTCTGAGTCAGAAGGGTTAATGTTCAAGTCCCATTCCAGGACTTCACAAAAATCAAGGCTGACACTTCAGTGCAGTACTGAGGGTGTGCTGCACTGTTGGAGGCCCCATCTTTTGGATGAGATATTAAGTTGAGTCTGCTTCCTCAGATGCATGTAAAAGATGCCATGGCACTATTTTGAAGGAGGTACCCGCAGTGCCCTGGCCAATATTAATCCCTCAATCAGTATCACAAAAAACAATTATGTGATCATTAACACATTTTTGTTTGTGGGAGTTTGCTGTGCACAAATTGGTTGTTGCATTTCCTACACTACAACAGTGACTACGCTTCAAAAGTATTTCATTGGCTGAAAAGCACTTTGAAATATCTGGTGGTCATGAAAAGCACTATATAAATGCAAGCATTGTTTTTCTTTTGACACATGGTGGATAATTTTAAACCCAAAAATGTTTGCGTTGGGAAGTAAAAGTTAAAATTTCCAAGCAGGCTCCCAACCCCAAACCCTCCCACTTCTGGTTTTAATGAATTTGGGATGAAGAATGTGCAACTAATCTACTGTCAACCAGTGGGTCGGTCATTAAGACCTCTAAAGGAGAGCACCTCCCTCCTTTCTGACAAAGTTTTTCTTTTTAACATTTGTTAGCTCGGTTTCCCAGGCCTTTGGAAACTTAACTGTTTCTTGACTGCGGTCTTTTTCAATGTCTTTGTTGTCTGACATCCAAGGCCATCAATCTGACTGACTTTCAGTAGGAAACTTGGGGGAGAAAACTCACATTGAAAACTCCGCTGTCTCACTCTAAAACCCTACCCCAGTAAATAACAGGGCCCTGGTATTTTGGTGTATTTCCTGATCAGTTGGATAGATATTGTAATCTAATATTTCAAGTTTGTACATTTTTGATAAAAAGTGTCATTGTTCACCCTATTAGAGATGACTTTGCCATTAAAATCATGTTAAAGGTCATGGAGAATGAGGACTTCCCTTTGTCTATGAACCTTTTCCTAAGGCATGAGGAGAATTATATGGACTGTGTCTGAATTGTAAAAGTGGATTTATCTATGATTCTGCACTACTGATTACTTACTGCTGGGGAGGTTTTTAGGACAATGAGCAAATGATGTTCCACATGATGTGCAGTAGGGAGTATTTTGTTATTCTTTCATGGGATGTGAGCATCACTGGCTAGGCCAGCATTTGTTGCCCATCACCAATTGCCCTTAGGAAAGTGGTGGTGAGTTGCCACCTTGAACCGCTGCAGTTCATCTGGTGTTGGTACACCCACAGTGCTGTTAGGGAGGGAGTTCCAGGATTTTGAGAAAGTGACAGTGAAGGAACAGCGATATACTTCCAAGTCCAGGATTCAAAAACGCTTCAGGGGGATTTGGAGAGGCTAAATGAGTGGGCAGAAATTTGGCAGATGGAATACAGTGTGGAGAAATATAAGGTTATCTACTTTGGTAGGAATAACAGAAATACAGAGTATTTCTTAAATAGAGAGAAGCTGGGAAGTGTTGCACTTCAAAGGGACTTGGGTGTCCTTGTTCATGAGTCACTGAAAGCTAACATGCAGGAATAGCAAGCAGTTAAGAAGACAAATGGTATATTGGCCTTTATTACAAGAGAATTTGAGTATAAGAGTAAAGATGTCTTACTGCCACTATATGGAGCCTTGGTGAGACCACACCTGGAGTATTGTCTGCAATTTTGGTCTCCTTACCTGAGGAAAGACATACTTTCCAGAGAGGGAGTGCAACGAAGGTTCACCAAACTAATTCCTGAGATGGAGGGCTTGACCTATGAGGAAAGATTAAATAGAATGGGCCTTTATTCTCTGGAGTTTAGAAGAATGAGAGGTGATCTCATTCAATACACAAAATTCTTACAGGGCTCGACAAGGTAGATGTAGGAAGGATGCTTCCCTTGGTTTGGGGGTCTAGAACCAAGGGGCAGAGTATTGGAATGAGGGGCAGGCCATTTACGATTGAGATGAGGAGGAATTTCATCACTCCGAGTGTGGTAAATCTTTGGAATTCTCTGCCCCAGAGGGCTGTGGAGGCTCAGTCATTGAGTATGTTCAAGACTGAGGTCGGTAGATTTCTACATATTAAAAGCATCAAGGCATAAGGGGATAGTGCTGGGGTGATGAAGTAAAAGATCCGCCATGACCTCATTGAATGGCGGAGTAGGCGAAAGGGCTGAATGGCCTATTGCTCCTATTTCTTAAGTTAAGTCAGGATGGTGTGTAACTTGCAGGGGACCTTGCAGGTGTTGGTGTTCCCCATCTTGCCTGTACGCTGCTTCGTATACATAGTGTTGACTGCCTGTGGTATTGAATGATGAGGAAAAAGGAGGAAAACCACGGCACAGGGAATAGTTGTCCTTGCATAGACAATAAAAAAGACTTTGAATATCAATGCAATGACTTTTTTTAAAACCAATAGTGTTTGACGCTAGTTACTTGATTTTAGCTGGAGTAGCAGTGGGGTTACTGGTACCCATGGAAGTGTACTCTCAGAATAAGTCATGGTATAGAAAAAGAAAAAATGGAAAATAAAATGCTGATCTAAGAAGTTTTAAAAGCCACTTTCCTGTTTAAACCTAAACCTTCCCAAAATAAAATTGGAATCTAGAAAGCTTCATTAGGAAAGTGAGAAAATAATTTTACTGTTGCTAAATGTACACTTTTGGTACTAAAAGCTATGAGCATGTTTGCAGCTCTTCACTGCAGGAACAGAAGTTGAGAGCTGTAACTAAGCT
Source organism: Carcharodon carcharias (assembly GCF_017639515.1). Classification (NCBI taxonomy): domain Eukaryota; kingdom Metazoa; phylum Chordata; class Chondrichthyes; order Lamniformes; family Lamnidae; genus Carcharodon; species Carcharodon carcharias. The sequence goes on from NC_054472.1 coordinate 176,821,536, forward strand.
ACATGCAGTGCTGAGCAGCCTTTACTGAGATGTGAATGTTTGACAGTGTTTGGTTCATAAAATCTGAAAATAATTTTAAGATGAAATATTAGATTAGTTATTGTCATTTATGGGGCTAAGGCTGGCATATGGAGATAAGTTGCTGATCAGCCATGATGTCCTTAAATGGCAGAGTAGGCGTGAGGGTCTAAATAACCTACTTCTGTTCCTATGTATTGTGTAGTGTAAAGAAACTTTAGGTTCACAGGTAAAGGCTGTGTCTTATAGTATACATGCAGCCATGCATCGCTTTTTAGAAATGAAATTGATTCCAGTTTGTTACTACATGTGTGCATTTCCTAACAGGGTCCACTTCCCAACTCGTGTGGTCATTTCTGGCAAATGGTATGGGAACAAAAAAGCAGAGCGGTAGTGATGTTGAATCGTGTCATTGAAAAGGGATCGGTAAGTGAAATCTTTACAAACTTAAATATTTGTGGCTTGATTTTAACTGCATGATTTAACTTAGATTTAATGATGCCAAGAAATGGCAAATTACCATTTAAGTTTTAACTGTGAACAGTGGGGGTTCTTGCCCTCCTGTCCTGGTTAAATTATTCAAGCTAAGTGGTCTGGTGATGCATTATATTTGGAGGCAGAGTCCCCATAATTCTTAATCTCATGTATGCCATCTGGTGGAAGCACTGAATAGAGTTATGACTGCTGCACTTGAACAGCATTACTGACAATAGTGCTGTACATCTCCCGATGGCTGATAGCATTGGTATCAACATAATTTATCTGCTTCCTCTTTCAGGCAGGAAAATATTGTGACATATTGGGTTAACCAAAAAAACCCCACATGTTTGATACATCGGAACCCATTAGAAGAATGTTCACTGAAGAAAGTTAGTGACTAATCGTCACTCATAGAATTCTTACATAAAACAATGCTGGAAAAACTCAACAGGCCTGGCAGCTTCTGTGGAGAGAGAAATAGAGTTAACATTTCGAGTCCATATGAATCATCTTCACTGCGCACTGGAAATGTTAACTCTGTTTCTCTCACCACAGATGCTGCCAGACCTGTTGAGATTTTCCAGCATTTTTTGTTTGCATTTCAGATTTTCAGCATCCGCAATATTTTGTTTTCATCCTCGTAGAATTCTTGTTTGCCAATTTCAGAGTACATACTCATCCCATGAGGCACAGCCTACTTGCCTCAATCCAGAAAGCTTAAAGTGCACATTGGCAGAGCCTGTGTGCGCAGGGGTACTTCTGAAATTTAAACAGCTACAACAATGTATAGAGCACTGATACCTAATAATGTATTTGCTTGCAAGGAAACCTGGAAACTAGTGGGAAAATTCTTATTTTGTCATGAGAGTACCACATGGTGGAGGAGGAGAATCCAGGACAATGATTTTACGTTTCTTTTTATTTTTGGAAATGTTAAAAAATGCTGTCCCAAGTGTCATCAGCTCCACCCCTCCTCCTGCAATTTAACTTAAACTGGAAAATGTTTATCTGAGTGAATGTAGTTACAGTTCCCACATTTGTCCTCACCCACTGTTGTTTCCTTCCCTAAAGGCATTGACTCATGCTGGAATATGGTTCCATGGGGAGCCACCTACCCCCATGTTATCTCATTCCTCCAGCCTAACCCTAAAACTTTGGCCAGTGATTTTACCACATTAATTGCACAAATCATTTTTCCTGATGCATGGTGAAGGTAGCCCATTACAAAAAGACATTTAGTTTAACGGTTTTATTCTAAGGTGTTATCACCTCTATTTAGAGGCAGATCATGTGAAAAAGTGCCATTTCTCCTTTCTATCCCATGAGGTTAACTTTTGGGGGTGGGTAGGTGGGGGGGTAAAATTTAATTATGGAGATGTTACTATTTAAAATGTTATTTGTATAAGCCATCTTACCAAGAGTGTTATTACTGCCACAGATAATCTTGAAGACTTATCCATTTATGGATAAAATTGTTTTCTATTTATCAATTTTTCTCACTCCCCTGTAGAGCTCCTATCAAGTGAGAAATGCTGGGTACTTTCAGACTAGCTGCTGAATGCAGTTTCATGAAAGGACCTGTGCCATATGACAATGTATAGATATTGTTTTAGTGAGCTGTACGTTTTTAGTATCTTGAAAAACAAAATGGTAAATATTATTTTTTGCTTTGCAGGTAAAATGTGAAAAGTATTGGCCAAGCAAGGAAGATGAAGTGATCTCATTTGAAGACACTCAGTTCAGCTTAAGATTGTTGTCTGAAGATGTAAAATCATACTACACTGTGCGGCAACTGCAATTACAAAGAATCTCTGTAAGGATACAGTTCACTAAAATTGTCATAATTATATAGAAGCAGTTGTAGTGGTGATTGAACCTTCTTTACAGGGCTGATTTTCCTCCCATCTTGACACAAGCCAGCCTGAGTGTTCTACCTGACCTGATTCTGCTGCTTATGTGCTATTACCCTTCCATTGTACTACTTGGCCTGATTTTGGAGTGCCAGAATCCCCTGCTTCATCCCTTAATTTTCTGTCAAAAATGATGGAATCTGGCTCCTTGAATTCTTGAGTGTGGACCTGCCGTAGTTCACTGTAGTGTAGGCAGTGGATGATCTAGTACCTTTGCATTGGTAGATAGCCGTCTTCTTTAGGCCTGATGTTCCTTTGGGTCTTTCCTGTCACTTGCAGGACCATGCCACTAACAGGGTGAGGGAGAAGCTAGTTTCAGGGCCTTCTGGCTGCTATTCAGAAACACTGACCAGAAAACCTTGATTTCCAATGTCCATCTTGCTGACCTTGAGAGAAGAAAGTAAATGATTTCATCTTCCATGGCTATGAGCTTACCCCTCCCAGATCCTTCAAATTGAAGGGACCTGGGAGCAAGACTAAGGCCATGAATTGTAGGCAAAAGTCCATTCAGGCCTCTGGCAAGCGGAGTCTTAAAATGTGGTGATGTTGCTTCAACTTCATTTGCATGGCCTTTAAACACCAGATCATAAATGGGAGCAGGAGTAGGCTATTCGGCCCATTGAATCTGTTCTGCTATTCCGTAAGATCACATCTGATCTGATTTGTGAACTTAAATCCACTTTCCTGACAGCCCCCATAACACTTGACTACCTTGTTGATCAAAAATCTGTCTAACTCAGCCTATGGTACTTTGAATGACCCAGCTTCCACAGCTCTCTGAGGAAGAGAATTCCAAAGACTTAATCACCCTATGAGAGAAGAAATTCCTCCTTGTCTGTCTTAAATGGGAGACCGCTTATCTTTAAACTGTGCCCTCTAGATCCAAATGTTGTTGCAAGTCTAAAACTTAAGTATGCTTCCTCTTTCTTAAAACTGAAGCCCCAGAATGTAACACCTTTCACTAAAGAAAATATTAATTCTAAATAATGACCTGAAAGGAAGTGGAATTTTTATGGTTTGGGATTTATTTTCCCTTTTGTACATTTAAACTTTCTTGTCCTTCATAGGAGTCTTTATATATTTTGAAAATAGGGTATTGTAGATTTGGAAATGCTGTACATTTTTTTTCTCCAATGTTAGCAATGATTTAACTTGTGTTGCTTATTCTTATTTTGTCTCGTTAGACTGGAGAGACCAGAGAGATCTTACACTTCCATTATACTACTTGGCCTGATTTTGGAGTGCCAGAATCCCCTGCTTCATTCCTTAATTTTCTGTTAAAAGTGAGAGAATCTGGCTCCTTGAACTCTGAGTGCGGACCTGCCATAGTTCACTGTAGTGCAGGCATTGGACGATCTGGCACCTTTGCATTAGTAGATACCTGTCTTCTTTTGGTGAGTAATCATGTAACACCTTGTTATTTAAAACATCATGCTGTTGTCCCCTTGTCCTTAGATACACATTGGGCAGAATTTTGCCCTTGATGGGCAGGTGGGCAGCCGATCGCCGCCACGGAAACAGGCCCCGCTGCCATTTTGAGTGGGCGCTATGCGCTCCATGTGCAGGGGGAGGAGGGATTCCCCAACAGTCAAAGTGCGCTCTTTTGCGAAAGAGCGCACATCCTCCTGAGACTAAGTGCTGTCTCAGGGAGAGCGCTGAAAGTTTCATAAACATCAAAAATAGAAAAATAAAAAAATGATTAACATGTCCCCCTCATGTGACAATGTCACACGAGATGGGACATATTAATAAATATCACATAAAGTTTATTAAATTTTTTTAAAACAGACATGAAATCTCATCCTGCCAGTGGATGAGGTTTCATGTTTTTTCAGAAGCCCACTGGGGCTCCTGGCCTGCCCGCGATCCTTAAGGCTGAACGGTCAGTGCCTTTAATTGGCTTAATTATCCTGGCAATGGCCTCAATTGGCCATTGACAGGTCGGTGAGCGGACAGCTGATCGTGCTGTGCCACCGCCTTCCTGAATATTTAAATGGGGTGGGATGAAGTCGGGGGTTTCCCCCGACGTCATTTTCGCGTCGGTGAGCGGGCCCCACCCCCAGCTCGCCGACAGAAAAATTCCGGCTATTAAATCTAGGCTGGAAGATTACGGCATTATTTTGCGTAAAGCCCAATGAAAATGCCAACGGCTGATTTAATGTTCAGACAGTAGAACAAGTTGCCCATTAAATTTGGAACAGGGCTCATAAAATAACTTGGTGAAGTTGAAGTCAAGTTGACATTTTAGGAGGATAAATTCCCTGAGTCAACTTTCTGTGGCTGATAATATTGTTCCAGATCTTTGGCAATGCAATTTTCAGGTTGTCACAAGGCGATGTTTATGATAGATTTAGCACAACTCCCTGTGATTTTTCTTTTTTTTTTGTAAGCAGGGAAGTGGTTCTGCTCACTGTATACTCATGCCCCCTCCACAACATAAATTATGGCAGAAATCTGAATGTGGCTCAGAGGATTTAAAAAAAAAAAATCATTCATGGGATGTGAGCATCACTGGCTATGCCAGCAATTATTGCCCATCCCTAAATGCCCTTGAGAAGGTGATGGCGAGCTGCCTTCTTGGACCGCTGCAGTCCATGTTGGATATATTTCCAAGTCAGGATGGTGTGTGGCTTGGAGAGGAACTTGTAGATGTTGGTGTTCCCATGCATTTATATGACTTGTCCAGTTCAGTTTCTGGTCAATGGTAACCCCCAAGATGTTGATAGTGGGGGATTCAGTGATGTTAATGCCATTGAATGTCAAGGGGCAATGGTTAGATTCACTCTTGTTGGAGATGGTCATTGCCTGACACTTGTGCGGCACAAATGTTACTTGCCACTTGTCAGTCCAAGCCTGGACATTGTCCAGATCTTGCTGGATTTGGACATGGACTGCTTCAGTATCTGAGGAATTGTGAATGGTGCTGAACATTGTGCAATCATTTGCGAACATCCCTTATGGTGGAAGGAAGGTCATTGATGAAGCAGCTGAAGATGGTTGCATCTTTTGCAACCTTTTACAAGGCTCAATCTGTATCCTTTTTCAAAGGATATAGAGCCTTTTTCAACCAATGCTGTTCCAAGGCATGCAGCACTTAAATAGTTGTACCATCAAGGTGCCTGAACAGCTGTGGTCATTGTGAGATAAACAAGAATAAGAAACATAAAAACTTTTAAATGTCTACCTAAGCAAGCTCCCCACAAAGTCTCTCACCATCCTGACTTGGAACTAAATCACCGCTGCTTCACTGTTGCTGGGTAAAAATCCTGGAACTCACTCCCTAAAAGCACTGTGGGTGTACCTACAATACATGGACTGCAGTAGCTCAACAACTGGCTCACCCACCACCTTCTCAAGAGAAATTATGGATGGACAAGAAATGCTGGCCTTGCCAGTGACGCCCACATCTGAGAACAAATAAAAAAAAGTTATGTCTAGGGTCTAAATTGTTTGCTGAGCAGGATATTTTTCTTATAGATGGAGAAACGCAAAGATCCTTCCTCTGTGGACATCAGACAAGTACTATTAGAAATGAGGAAGTATCGGATGGGACTTATACAGACTCCAGACCAGTTGAGATTTTCATACATGGCAGTTATAGAGGGAGCCAAATATATCAAGGGAGACTCATCTGTACAGGTAAAAATGTAATAATTATTTCTAATCTGTGATATTGCTGACCACAGCTGACTGTTTCAGGATAGGATTTAATCTTCTCCAAGGCGAAAGGTGGTGTGAATGTGAGAGGAGGAACAGCAGCAAGAAGAATAAACTCTTCCTCATGCTTTTCATGAAAATGAAAATCATGTTCCTTTTCAGGTTGGCAACTTTCACAGTTTCACAGTTGTGCTTCGTATCCCAAAGAACTTGGGCAGGAGTGAGTTAGCTTAAAAAAGAATGTTATTCTATCAGACTTAGTGGGTTAGATTTGTGTAATTGCAGGACATGTACCCCCTGTAGTTGGAGGCAGTGCCTATACTGATATGAGCATTACTAAAATAAGTAATTGCATAAACCCACTGTAGAGCCTCTTGGATGTAAAAATTCTATTTGCCGTGCATTTATTTTCCTGGTAATTTCTGCCGTGTGGGTGTTTCTTTCATCACAGCTTTTTTTAAAAGAAGAACCAAAGATTTCCCACCCCTGGTACAGTTCAGTTGTTTTCTCCTTGATTCACCATGTTTTTACTTCCTTGTTAAGTGCTTGAAGGTATTTGTTAATTGGCTATCATACAAATACAAGATGTCCTTGAACAGAAATTGAACTTGGAGCGGTAAACCTATCAGTTTGGACTAGATTCTTCCAATTGTGCTCCAGATAACTCTGCAGACCAGAACCTAGGGAACAAACAGCAAGAAGCTAATCATTGTTCCGTGGTTGGCAGGTAAAATGGTTTTAATTGGTTAAATTCCCTTAGTAACTCTGCACACACTTTGAGATATCCAAATCCTTGGCCCTATAAACCTATGGCTGTCCCTAGAGGGTACACTTCATATCAGGCAGACAGAAACCACAGCCATCAGCACTCTTTGCCTGTTGTTCCATGACATCTTTATCAGTTGATCTCTCCCACCCTCTAGCATACACCTGACCTTCCTTTTTGTTCTACCTGACCCTCCCCCCTTTTTCAACAGCATAAAATCCATCACCTTTCTACTCCTCTTCAGTTCCAAAGAAGAGTCATATTGGACTCGAAATGTTAACTCTCTTTCTCTCTCCACAGAGGCTGCCATGCTTGCTGAAGCACTTTCTGGTTTTATTTAAGGCAAAAACTCTGTGAATCTAGTAATAAATTGGTTCCACTTCTGTAAAATGCTCAGCCTTAGATTATCTGTTGTTGAAACCCTCATGGAATACCTTTATTGTCTCTAGACTTGACTATCCCTAATGCACCCTGGCTGGCCTCCCACCTTCCACCCTCCATAAACTTGAACTCAACCGTATATCTTAATTTGCATCACTCCTGCTGGCTCACCTACATTGGCACCTGGTCTGGCAATGCCTCAGCTTTAAAATTCTCATCCTAGTTTTCATATCCCTTCATGGTCTTTCCCTCCCTCTCCCAGTTATCTTCTCCAGCCCTGCAACCCTCTGAGATCTCTGAGCTCCTCCAGTTACTGTCTCTTGCACATCCTGGAAATACCATGCTGATGCCCCATTCTCTTCAGATACACATTAGATCTATTGATAGCGGTGCCTTTAGTTGTCTAGGCCCTAAGCTCTGGAATTCCTTCCATAAACTTCTTCATGCCTCTACTCCCCACTTCTTTAAGACACTGCAACATGTTACTGCTTTGACCAAACTTTGGGTCACCTACTCTATACCCCTCTTTCTGACCCAGTGTCAAATTTTGTTTGGTAACATTTTCTGAAGAGCCATGGAGCATTTTACTACATTAAAGGCGTTATATAAATGCTGTTTTCATGCACATCAGACATCCTGGAGAACTCTGGAAGACAAGAGAAATGTTAAAATATCTAGAGCTCTGTGAAGTAATTTCCTTTTGTTGTCTGTTGTTTAAGGGATACAAGTCTTACAGGTCACTATACAAATGTTATTCAAATATTAAATGAAGCATTAAAGTCTAAAGCATATTAAAACCATTTTTGCAAACTTGTAAGATATGGGATTTTATTAGAATTTAACCTGCATCATATTTTTTTTTAAAATGACAGTAGAATCTTGATATTAGCAATTCTATCACTTGCAACACTAATGAAAGCATCCAGTTCCTACAGGAAAGATGGTCCTATAAATTGCCTTGGTTGGATTTATGATATGGCTTGGATATTCTAAATATGTATATCTCTATCTAATTATATATGTAAGGTGGGAAATCCCTTCACTTGTTTTTGCTATGTTTGTGCTTGCCCAGCTCTGGAACCAATTCTGAAAACACAGATTTTACAAATGGATCTTTCTACTTAGTTTGTGTAATTGTTTCCAAAAAGTTGACCGGCTTACAATTGTTATTAGATCAGCTTCTGGTGTTAGGAGATTTTCTTGGTAATTTTTATCCTGCATGAGAATGTGAGATTGAAAATATCAGTGATAAAGGCTGACATCTTGAACAATATTGCCAGAACCTCCTGAGCATTCCCAATCTTCAACTTTATGTAGCAGCAATAGGACATCTACTTTAAAATTTTGTTATCTAGCAGGAAAATGAAAATTTATTTTGCTTGTTCTGCTTCCAAATACAGTGCAGTGTTTTTTTAGTCATTCTTTTCACTACATCATTGGTGCCTGAGCATTAAATCATGTTGGCCATGTCCTCTGGTGCTCTTGCCTTGAACCCTTCTGCTTCTCTACATTCCTCAGCACTATGGAATTCCTTCTCAAAACCTATCTTTTTGAACAATTTTCCAGGGATCCTCTTAAAGTCACTCTCTGTTCCCTTACTTTCGATAAAATGCTTTGGGAAGTTAAACAGCTAAATAAATAAAAATAGGAGAGGGGTGAAATATAAGCTGGTTTAAGGTGGGGGGGTGTGCAGTGGTGGGGGTGGTTGTAGGGACAAGCAAGCAGTGATAGGAGCAGATTATCAAAAGATGTCACAGACAAAAGAACAAAGAGGTGTCTGTGACATCTTTTGATTATCTGCTCCTATCACTGCTTTCTTGTCCATACAACCAACACCACCACCACCACCCCCCCCCCCCCCCCCCCCACGCACACACACACACACACACACACACACACACACACACACACACAACTTAAACCAGCTTATATTTCACCCCTCTCCTATTTTTAGTTCTGTTGAAGGGTCATGAGGACTCGAAACGTCAACTTTTGTTCTTCTCTGCCGATGCTGCCAGACCTGCTGAGTTTTTCCAGGTAATTCTGTTTTTGTTTTGGATTTCCAGCATCCACAGTTTTTTGTTTTTACCTTTTTTGTTTTTAGCTAAATAAGTACATTCATTGAGTCTGATCTATCATTCAGTTAGATCATGCCTGATCTATATCTCAAGTCCATTTCTCACCTTTAGTCTGTATCTTTTGATGCCCCTTCCTAACAAAACTATGAATCACAGTCTTGAAATTTCAGTCGACCTACTGTCCACAGCCTTTTTTGAGGAGAATTCCTGATTTCACATCTAAATGATTTAGCTCTAATTTCTAATTTTAAGATTGTCCTTTTTTCTACATTCACCCACCAAATGAAATTATTTTTCTGTATTTACCCTATCAAATTATTTTATTTAAAAGGATCTCAATTAGATCACTCCTCAATCTTCTAAATTTAAGGGAATACAACCAGTCCTTGTAATTTAACTCTTCTGTATTCTGCAGTGTATCCCCTCTAAGACCAGTACATCCTTCCAGTATATTTTTCTATTCCAGATAGAGTTCAACCAAGACTCTGCACAACTCGAGTACTTCTTCCTCACTTTTGAATTCCAAACTTTTTGAGATAAAGGCCAATACTCCAACTTTTTGATTACATTTTATTCCAGTGTAATGGCTTTTATTGATTTGCTTAAATGAACACCCAAGTCTATTTGGCCTTCCACAGTTCTTAATCTGTCACCATTAATAAATTCTGACTTGTCTTGGATCCAAAAGGGGTGACCTCATACCTTCCAGATTGAACGCCATCTGCCATAATTTTGTCTGCTCACTTAGTATGTCTTATGTTACCGGGTGAAGGACTTCAACTTTGTTTGTGCTAATTGTAAGAGTACTGTATATTTGTCCTTTAATATTGCCAATCTAAATGCTTCATCCATGCATATATGCTTCATACATTTACATCAGAAAATAATCTCTGATGCAGAGCAATAATTTATATAGTTGCTACTCATTCTAGTCAGTTATTCTTCACTGAAAAACCATCTCTACCTGCAATGAAAGCTCTCTGAGGTTCTTTTATTTCCAGTTTATTTGGCCCAGCAGATAGTTCTTTTTCAACTTACTTTAATAAAAACTTTATTTGTACCTCCCCTTTACAGCCTTTAAAAATTCCTTCTCAATTTATTTGCTGCCTTCCCTCTCTGTGATTCATATAACAGACTCCCTTTTATGTGACAAAGTATATGCAAGTGGTTGGAAACACTTTGAAGAAATTACAAGTTTGTGTGTGTATAAATTAGTGGGGGTGAGACACTATTGCTGACCTGTGTAAGTCCTGAAAAGGAAGTGTGATGCTACAGAATGGTATTACTGAGCGTGACAAAATTGACAGCAAAACTGATCATCCATATGATAATTACTCCATGCTTGTACAAGAGAAAGATATCACTTGTAGGCAAGTGCGCTACCTAACTTGGCTGCCTTCAGGGGAAATGGCTCCTGAAATGAGAGAAGCTCATTATCATCAAATATATTCCCTCTACAGACTGTATGCATCTACCTTATCATAGATTTTGCCCACATATTTAATCAATTTTAGGAAGATTTGGCATAATTTTGTATCCTTATTTCTTAGTCTGAAAGGTCATTATCCAACAAGAGCTTATGAAACTCAGGTCTACTTGATGTGACATTATGAAACCAAGTCATATAGAACAGATTGGAGAAATCATTTCTGGCTAATCAGATATTTTGTTTTAATCTTTTGTGACCCAAGACACATCTTTGAGATCTTTCTTCCTAATTTTAGAGTGCTATATTTAAAGTAGCAATGGGTTGATGATTAATAGAACGTAGGATTTTAAAAATTGAATACACTAAGCATGAATCAAATTAATTCAAATATATGATGCTTTGTTACAAAAGTCAGATTATTGAGATCTTTATAATATAGTAGAACGTTATGTCATTTACAAAACTAATCCTTTAACAGGGAAGCAGTAGGGCTGGTATTGAGAAAAAGGATCAAACCAATGGGCCAAAGAATAAGCTTTACTGTACCTGTGGTGTGAATTTGTCACCTATTAGATAGTTACATTTTTGAAAATTTTGCCGAGTCCTGTCATGAGTGAGAAGATTGGTAAGACAATTTATTCAAAAGAGGCACTAGGTGCTTTTTTTCTGTTTGTCATTTTAAAAAAATGATGTTATTGCTGTGATAAGGCTGAGCATGGTTTCTTTACTTTCTGCAACTTGCTTTTGTTTAGTGTTGTAATCGTAAAAACAGAACAAGGTTTTAAATATTTTTCTGTATGTGAACAGAAAAGATGGAAAGAGCTTTCCAACGAAGACCAGGATCCTGTAGCAGACCATCCATCTCCACCTCCCCAACCTCCAAAACGCACTCTTCCAAGGTATAATGAGAATAGGGATCTTGATTTACCAGGGGAAGAAACAACAGAAGCAGAAAATAACACCTCCATGGAAGAAACGTTTGGCAAAGTACAAGAAAACACCGAGAACAAAGCAAAGTATGTAAAATGACAATGTTTTAAAAGAAACTAAATCTGTTGCCCTGTTTCTTCTCTTCTATTTTACCCCAAGAATAGTAAAAAACCAAGAGGCAAAAGATAGGGAGGAACTTAAAACAATTGCTGTCACTAGGAAGACTAATGACACTAAAAGCTGACTGGTCCCCAGGACCTGATATCATGCATCCTAGGATTTTAAAAGAAGTGGCTGCAGGGTTGGTGAATGCATTGGTTGTAATCTTCCAAAATTCCCTAGATTCTGGAAAAGCCCCAACGGATTCAAAAGCTGCAAATGTAACACTACTATTCAAGAAAGGAGGAAACCATAGGCCAGTTAATCTAACATCCGCCATTGAAAAATGCTGTTACGTGCCATTAAATGCTATTGAGTGTTAAATGCCATTATTAAGGAGGTAGTGACAGGACATTTAAAAAATCATAAAATCAGACAGAGTCAGCATGGTTTTGTGAAAGGGAAATCATGTTTGACAAATTTGTTAGACATCTTTGAGGAAGTAACAAGCAGCGTGGAAAAGGGGAAGCTGCAGATGTGGTGTACTTGGATTTCCAAAAAGCATTTAATGAGGTGCCTTATAAAAGGTTACTACATAAGATAAGAGCTCATGATGTTGGGGGTGATACTTTAGCATGGATTGAGGATTAGCTAGCTAACAGGAAACAGAGACTTGCAATAAACGGGTCATTTTCAGGTTGGGAAATTAACTGCTGGACTACCACAGGGATTAGTGCTGTAGCATCAACTATTTATGATCTGTATTAGATTTGGATGAAGGAACCAAGTGTATTGTAGCGAAATTGCTGACAGAACAAAGATAGGTAGAATTACAGAATTAAGATTATTGGTAGGAGGATTAGAGGGTCATGAGGAAAAACTTCTTCACCCAGATGGTGGTGGATGTCTGGAATTTGCTGCCTGGGGGCAGAAACCCTCAACTCATTCAAAAGATACCTGGATCTGCACCTGAAGTGCTGTAACCTGCAAGGCTATGGACCAGGTGCTGGAAGGTAGGATTAGAATGGGCGGCTAGTTTTTTTAGATTTTTTCGGCTGGCGGAGACATGATGGGCTGAATGGCCTCTTTCTGTATCGTAACTTTTCTATGGCTCTAAAAGCAAGTTGTGTTTCTACACCAACACATGGACTGCAGCAGTTCAAGAAGGCAGCACACTACCACCTTCTCGAGGGCAGTTAGGGATGGGTAATAAATGCTGGCCTAGCCAGTGATGCCCATATCCCATGATGAATATGAAAAAACACAAGATATAGGTTAAGTGAATGGGGAAAAAAATTGACAGATCGAGTATAATGTAGGAAAATGCGAGGTTGTCCACTTCGACAGGAAGAATGGAAATGCAGAAGATCTCTGAAGGCGGAGGGGCATGTTAGTGGGGTGGTGAAAAAGGCATATGGGACACTTGCCTTTATCAATCAAGGCATAGATTACAAAAGTAGGGAGGTCATGTTGGAGTTGTACAGAACCTTGGTGAGGCCACAGCTGGAGTACTGTGGCAGTTCTGGTCGCCACATTATAGGAAGGATGTGATTGCACTGGAGGGGGTGCAGAGATTCACCAGGATGATTCCTGGGATGAAACATTTAAGTTATGAAGAGAGGTTGGATAGACTTGGGTTGTTTTCATTGGAGCAGAGAAGACTGAGGGGTGATCTGATTGAGGTGTACAAGATTATGAGGGGCATGGACATGGTGGATGGGGAGCAGCTTAGTTGAAGGGTCAGTCACAGGGGGACATAAATTCAAGGTGAGGGACAGGAGGTTTAGGGGGGATGTGAGGAAAAACTTTTTTACCCAGAGAGTGGTGACGATTTAGAATGCACTGCCTGGGAGGGTGGTGGAGACGGGTTGCCTCACATCCTTTAAAAAGTACCTGGATGAGCACTTGGCACATCATAACATTCAAGGTTATGGGCCAAGTGCTGGTAAATGGGATTAGGTAGGTAGGCCAGGTGTTTCTCATGTGTCGGTGCAGACTCGATGGGCTGAAGGGCTTCTTCTGGATTCTGTGATTATTTAAATGGAGAGAAATAGCAGAATGCAATGGTACAGTGGGATTTGGGTGTCCTCACACATGAATCAGAAAGTTAGTGTGCAGGTACAGCAAGTAATTAGGAAAGTAAATAGAGTTTTGGCCTTTATTGCAAAAGGGAGTGGAGTATAAAAGTAGGGAAGTCTTGCTACACTGCAAAGGGCATTGGTGCAACTACAACTAGATACTGTGCACAGTTTTGAACTCCTTACTTAAATTTGTGTTAGAAGCAGCTCAAAGAATGTTTACTGGCTAATTTCTGAGATGAAGGGGTTGGTTTATGAGGAAAGGTTGAGCAGATTAAATCTATATTCATTGGAGTTTAGAAGAATGAGAGATGATCTTATTGAAACATATACAATACTGAGGGGGGTGGGCAAGGTAGCTTCTGAGGAGAGATACTCTTGAAGTGTCTATAGTTTTGCCATCCAGTGAATTCTACTCATGAAGACTCTAATGCAACAAGGTTTAGCCACAAATGCTGAGACCACCTGCACAGGCAGTTCATATGATTCATCAGCAATTAGTTTGTATCTTGGTGCTTGTTCCAACAAGCGTTCAGTATTCAATCTCACTGAAAATCTATGCTGCTGCTTATTGATGCTTTCAAGATATGGTATTTGGTACTGAAGCATCATTCTCAACAAATTGGGGTCAGAACATTTTTTTAGTGTACAAGTTTGAATGATCTTAAGACCGTGTGTCAAATTAAGCTGTTGCTGCACTATACCTTATTTTGGCATATATAAGAAGCAGCTGCAGATTTTAACAGTAAATCCACTGTAATTTGTTTATCACATTGGCAGTTTACCTTTATACCTTCTCTGCTGAAGAAAATTACGTTGTGATGCTTTTTCTGCCACTTTACAGTCCCTCCGTTAACCTAAATATACGCCCAAATGGGCTTGTGGGTAAAAACAGTGGTGCAGTACAAGATATGAAACTTGATTCTTAGTCTGAGTTTTTTAATCTTAGTCAGGCCAACAGAGCACTATAATTGGCTTCAAGGTCATTCTTGATTGTTATTCAGTGAACAGTTGTTAAATTGTTCATGTGTTTCCCAGTATAGGTCACTGGTAAGGTACAAGGTTGCTTGTGGGTCAACATGTAGATTGGGGAATGCCCCAAAGAAAACATGTGCCTTTAGTGAAAAAACAATTGTCTTAAATAGGGCTCCGCTGAGCCTAGACTGTTTGAATATATAGATGTAGCCTTTTTGCCCCCAGCCTCTGGAACATATTTATGTGAAGTGAACAAAGAACAACTTGGAAGAAAGAAGTACACATCTGCATACAGAACTATCTCTTAACCTACTTCTTGACTTCTTTCTGACCTGGCATTTGTTTAACCTACTTGGTTTTTTTTGTGTGTGTTAATTGTTGTCACAGTTATGTATTGGATCTCAATATCATCCTTTCTGGTGAAGGAACTAATGTGATATTTAAAATGATAACTTTTCATATGATCATGTGGGGAAGACCACTTGATAAAGGTGGTGGCTGTGCAGTTTCCTAAGTTATTATAGCAAGCATGCTCCTGAATGAATTTTAACTTCGCCCCTAAAACCAACAAAATTATGGTAATTACTGTTTGTATGTTGTGGTGTCGTTCAAAGAATGACCGCAGCTACGCTTGTGGCAGGCAATCTTATAAGTTTCATGAGATTTCTTTAAATTCATTCTATGAAGAGGGTCTGGTGAGTCACTATTTAAAAAAAAAGCAGTTTTCATATCCGTGTTTCTAATGGACCTATTCACTTCACAGGCGATCTGTAGACAACATCAAAATAATTATTGTGTTCTGTGTTTTTACTGAAAAAACACAAATTTTGTGCAATGGAACTACGTATTTCTTTTCTTTTTAGTATTTCTAATTTTCTTACCATTCCTTTCAGACCTTGCATTATCTGTGGGGGACTTGTCCTCAAACTTCCATAGATTCTGCTCTGAGCTGGTGACCAGGGAGCATAAGATTTAATCTTTGGAATTCACTCTGCCATTAATGCAGGGAAGTAATGTTGGCTGCTCAGCCCTGCCATACCTGTTATAGCTGCATTAAAGTCATAGTTCTGTCAGTGTCCCACAGATCCGATGGCTTCCTCATGCTGCCCCTTTATGCTATGTGTAAGAGAAATACAGTAAATGAATTCTTTAAGAACCTTTTTACTTGGGTTTGTTATTGCCTGTCAATAAATAATTTTCTTGTTTGCCTTTCAGTAACCTTCGAAAACGACATCGTGAGGATAGGATAGCAAGTACAGCGCAGAAGGTGCATAGAATGAAACAGAAGCTAAGTGAAACTGAGGTGAAACGAAAAAGGTGGTTATATTGGAGACCTGTTCTCATTAACATTGCTGCAGTTGCTACTCTTGCAGTTGGAGCTGTTGTTTGCTGCTGTATGTACTTTCAATGATAAATTGTATAACTATGCATTTAATGGTGTTCAGGGGCATATTACATCTGAGGTGTAAGATGCTGAGGAGTCATATCGTCCTTGCACAAGAACAAGATGTTTGAGGATTGACAGGTCAGAGGAGGATGCACTAGAATGGGGTACTGTTTGAGTTTCACTCAACAGTTTGCAACACAGATTCTCAGGTTCTTATATTGCCAGTTGTTTGGATAATTAAAACCACCGAATAGAAGAAAAATCCTGTTGTAAATACGTTATCAGACCTGTGCTGCAATAAACATTTAGTTAAAAATTGTGCTTCCATTAAAAGCAGTCTTTTTCCTGTTTCTTGCTGGTGTTTTCCAGGAGGAAGTTTTTTTTATTTTGGCTCCATGGTGGGACACCTGTACCTAGCAGCCTGGGCATCTGATAAAGCACATTAATTTTGGTAGGCAGGTTTGAGTGTCCATTCCTATAAATGTTAAACCAGCAAGCAGCAGAAAGAAAATCCAGCAACTGCCTTGCCACTGGACCTCTTCCTTATTGCTTTGGCCTGCTGCTGCTGTTCTGCATTTTCTTAAACTGTTTTTTCTTCTTTCCAATCGGCAGAATTGCTGTGCACTTAAAACATTTCTATAGATTTAAAAAATCGTCAGCCTTAAGATATTCAATATTAGTTTTTTTGGATGGCATATTTTTCCTTTGTTTATACTGCTGTGCATAGAGTGCAGTTAGTCACTTAGCAAAGGCATAGGAAGATTTCTGGAAATACAATTTTTAATTTCCTTTTCAAAAATCAATCATTAAAGTATTTGGATTATTTACTGAATCATTATGTATGTATAAAATACTATTTAACTCCTTAACCCATAGAGGTTTCCCAAAAAAATGCGCTGTCCTTGACTTTCTGTGGCTAGGCCTTTCATTTTCATGATTGTATGAAATATGTTTTCCAATTTGAGTATTGAAAACTTCACTAACTTATTTTTAATTATTTACTCAACATTTGATTTTATAGACATGCTACCTATATTTAGAAGTAATAACCATATTTTGGTTTTTCTTTTTTTAACAAAATACTGACCACGTTGTAAAGGCATTGTTGTATAAATGCTGGCAAGGCATCCAAAGATGCTTCTGTGGGTTAAAGAGTTGAGAAGTGTTTCTTGCTAGTGTTGGTTAATGATGTGACTATCCTAAGTTGAAACAGTGGAACAAGCCTATGTATTGGCCAAGGAAGGGGAAAGCTGTTGACATTAACACAACAGATCACACTTAAAAATTGTTGAAGTTTTACATTCCAGTAAGACCAGTTGAATAAAATTTAGTCTTGAGCATTTCATTATATTGTATATTTGTATTAGAGATAATGCATCACATTATAAAATGAGGGGTTGCTGTAAACTTACTGGTCCAGGACCTGAGGATGTAAATTGTGCAGACCTGCTTTAAAATGTACTCCAGCAGTACTCATTGCCACAAGATATAATTAATGACCCATGCCAATGCATTAGCATTACTTCATGGTAGAAATCTTGTATTGCACATTAAAATTTATTATTTATTAACGATGTGTTCCTTGATGTTCAGACCATTTATTGTTTAGCTACATCTTTTCCTTTTCTTAAAAAAAAGAAAATTCCAGTTCTTGGACCAGTTATTTTTTTCAGTCCCATGGCGGGGGAATAATAAAAGTTGTAAGCCTCGATAAAAATGCAACGATAGGCTTAAAAATGACTGTATCAATAATTTATACTTGAGTTATTACTGACAACCATAAGCAATATGTAATGCATTGAGGATATCCAGTGCTGTTGTTACAATTTTGTATTAAAGAGAAAAGACCGTTTCCCCCCCACCCCCATAATTCCTGAATGTGACAGGCAGCACATTTGCAGGCAATGCTTATTTTCACAGACTGGATGTGCACTTGTTTTCCTGTTCCCTTTCATTAACTCTCAAGTATGCAAACTGTGAACATTTGATAGTTACGTTTCTCATTCTGCCTTTCTTCTTATGTAGGACTAATGTTGTAGTCCAATATATGAGGAATTTTCTATGTTCTAGACATTTTTTAGTACCATAAAAGCAATTGCATCTGAAAATTGTGTCACAGTTGTTAACGTTTTTCTTTAGCTGCCGTACATTTAGGGAATAGTGAGGTTCACTGTTGCAGTTCTTGTAAAATTGAAAAAGCATGGAGAGATCAAATGGCAGATACACCATGATCACCAAATTCTTCTTCTTTTTAATAATGCCCAGCTTTCGTATTAAAGTACCGAGACCTGTTCGAACAAGCACTTGTGTGACACATCTGGGTTCAAACTGCGAGTTAAGTTGGTATATTTTTTAGAATCGGTTGACTAAATCCACTGGCAAAGTGAAAAATCCATTAGGTGGGTTTCCTTTAAACGCTGAAATTAATTATTGAAAACAATTGTCAGGTAAGGACTGGACTTATTTTTTGGAGAGCAATAATACTCGAAATTGTTATGATCCCCATAGAGACCGATAACGTTTTTAAAAAAAAAAAAATTCAAACAAAGTTAATAGCTGTAGAGGATGACACAATATTTCATTTTTTAAAGTATTTTACTGTAACACTACACCATATGTAATAATACGCATGTTCGTATTAACAAATGACTAAAAGCACTATTAGCTAAACACTATTTTTGTAGGCAACTTAAAATACAGAATAAAAACAAAAAAACTGCGGATGCTGGAAATCCAAAACAAAAACAGAATTACCTGGAAAAACTCAGCAGGTCTGGCAGCATCGGCGGAGAAGAAAAGAGTTGACGTTTCGAGTCCTCATGACCCTTCGACAGAACTTGAGTTCGAGTCCAGGAAAGAGCTGAAATATAAGCTGGTTTAAGGTGTGTGTGTGGGGGGCGGAGAGATAGAGAGACAGAGAGGTGGAGGGGGTTGGTGTGGTTGTAGCGACAAACAAGCAGTGATAGAAGCAGATCATCAAAAGATGTCAACAACAATAGTACAATAGAACACATAGGTGTTAAAGTTAAAGTTGGTGATATTATCTAAACGAATGTGCTAATTAAGAATGGATGGTAGGGCACTCAAGGTATAGCTCTAGTGGGTTTTTTTTTATATAATGGAAATAGGTGGGAAAAGGAAAATCTTTATAATTTATTGGGAAAAAAAAAAGAAGGGGGAAACAGAAAGGGGGTGGGGATGGGGGAGGGGACTCACGACCTAAAGTTCAACAACTTTAGGTCGTGAGTCCCCTCCCCCATCCCCACCCCCTTTCTGTTTCCCCCTTTTTTTTCCCAATAAATTATAAAGATTTTCCTTTTCCCACCTATTTCCATTATATAAAAAAAAACCCACTAGAGCTATACCTTGAGTGCCCTACCATCCATTCTTAATTAGCACATTCGTTTAGATAATATCACCAACTTTAACTTTAACACCTATGTGTTCTATTGTACTATTGTTGTTGACATCTTTTGATGATCTGCTTCTATCACTGCTTGTTTGTCGCTACAACCACACCAACCCCCTCCACCTCTCTGTCTCTCTATCTCTCCGCCCCCCACACACACACCTTAAACCAGCTTATATTTCAGCTCTTTCCTGGACTCGAACTCAAGTTCTGTCGAAGGGTCATGAGGACTCGAAACGTCAACTCTTCTTCTCCGCCGATGCTGCCAGACCTGCTGAGTTTTTCCAGGTAATTCTGTTTTTGTTTAAAATACAGAATGTTCCTTTAATACTTATAACACATGGCACTCCCCACAGAATTACAATCCTTATAGCAAATTGTCCACGGTCGCTACCAACTTCCAATGTGTTCGTGTTTTCCTGTTTCATTTCAAGTGATTGTCTCCAGGCACTTCTTTCTGTTTTTGGAGATATTCCCAAAACCACCTCGAAAGCTCTTCTCTCTGCTGACCACACCAAATGCTGTTCTTTTCCTTCCCCTCTTTTTTTCCTTCTGACTCAAAAGCTTGGAGCTTGGAACTGGCAAGTCTATTTTTTGTTAGCACAGCTGCCCTTGCCTATTATTCCCAGGTCTGAGAATTTCGCACCTTGCTTAGCCAGTCCCTTAACTAAGCCAGGCTTGTTGTCAGGCAGAATTCAGAATAGTCACATGACCCTGTTCATTTTAATCTAAATTTAAAGACACAGTCCAAAACAAAATAATCTTATAAACCTCATGGTTGTAATGAAATAAAAATAAAGAAATATATAAGTAGTCTTATCGTTTCCTCAAAGTGCTGAGCGTGAAATACATTTTTTCTTTGCACCTTCCTCATGGTTGAAGTATCAGCTATGTTGTTCCCTGATGTATGGTTAAGGTTTTAGGAGATTGGCTCATGCAAAACTGCAGGTATGTTGATGTGGCACCATTATTCCTTGCTGCAATATGTTGTAGCAAAATTTGTGCATATTCAGCAAGTGTTCTATTGGGCAATAACCAAACTATTCCAAATGTAAAAGCAAAATAATGCGGATGCTGGAAATCTGAAACAAAAACAAAAATTGCTGGCAAAACTCAGCAGGTCTGACAGCATCCGTGGAGAGGAAGACAGAGTTAATGTTTCGAGTCCGTATGACTCTTCATCAGATTCCTATTCCTATTGTAATACTGTACAGCAAATTAATGAAATCCTAATCAAATGGAACCAAAGTAATTGCAGCTCCAGGAAAAACACCTGAAATTTTACTGGTATTTATGATTAGGTTGCTGTTAAAGGTACACGTTTATCTATTTGAGCAGTTTTCCTTCATGACACGATGGGAAGATGAAATGATGCTTCCTGTAAGGAAGCTTTGGCCATTTTGTACATCGAAGTATAAAATCTTTGGATAATTACTCATGGGCTGGAGGCAAGCGGGAAAGATGAGAACGTGACTGAGGAAGGGTAAAGAGGCAGGTGGTGATTCTTGGAATCTGCTTTATAAGCATTGGCTCATATAAGGTTTGATATGACAAATCTTTGTTCCAGCCACATTAAATTGAATGGAAGGTAAAGGGAGCGAAAGGGCAGTTGAAATCTCAGATACTGCCTAACCTGCTCAGTATTTCCAGCACATTCCGTTTTTATTATAG
This sequence comes from Carcharodon carcharias, assembly GCF_017639515.1. Lineage (NCBI taxonomy): Eukaryota > Metazoa > Chordata > Chondrichthyes > Lamniformes > Lamnidae > Carcharodon > Carcharodon carcharias. The sequence goes on from NC_054472.1 coordinate 176,842,804, forward strand.
TTGAAATCTTATGCTTTACAAAAGCTTCAGTGTTTGGCTACAGTCTGGTTTAACTGTTTTCCCCTTCCTACCAATTTCTCCAGGTGTTTCCTTGAAACCCTTGTGCTGAGATACAAGTAATATTCATGCTACATAGGTGTCTTGCAATGACCATCTCCAACAAGAGAGAATCTAACCATCGCCCCTTGACATTCAGTGAATTTCCCACATCCTGGGGTTACCATTGACTAGAAACTGAACTGGCCTAGTCATGTAAATACTATGGCTACAAGAGCAGGTCAGAAGCTAGGAATCCTGTGATGAGTAACTCACCTCCTGACTCCCCAAATCCTGTCCACCATCGACAAGGCGCATGTCAGGAGTGCGATGAAATACTCCCCATTTGCCTGGATGAGTGCAGCTCCCAAAACACTCAAGAAGCTTGACACCATCCAGGACAAAGCAGTCCGCTTGATTGGCACCACATCCACAAACATTCACTCCCTCCACCACTGACACACAGTAGCAGTAGTGTAAATCATCTACAAAATGTACTGCAGGAATTCACCAAGGCAACTTAGACAGCACCTTCCAAACCCACGACCACTACCATCTGTAAGGACAAGGGCAGCAGATAGATGGGAACACCGCCACCTCGAAGTTCCCCTTCAAGTTCCTTCATGTCACTGGGTCAAAATCCTGGAACTCCCTTCCTAACAGCACTGTGGGTGTGCCTACACCACATGGACTGCAGCGATTCAAGAGGGCAGCTCACCACCACCTTTTCAAGGGCAACTAGGAATGGGCAATAAATGCTGGCCCAGTCAGTGAAGCCCACATCCCATGAATGAATTTTTTAAAATGCACTTTGACAAGCCATAGTTCAATACCATTTATCGCTGTTAGCCCATACATGAAGTTAACAGGCTGATAATTATATCCAAGTCTGTTTGCGCCCTTACTCAGGACCTGCATGTGTCCACTTTCCAGTGGGAACTATTTCAGTGTGATTGGGACAGAAATCTTGGTGAATGATTTAGCTGCTAAATTAAGAACATGCCATTATTTATTCATTCTTTCATAGAAACATGGAAAGATTTACTGCACCAAAGGAGGCCGCTTGGCTCATTATGTTCTCTTGAAATGTGCACTAGCCAGGCCAATGTAGTCGGTGTATTTTGTAGTAGACTTGTGATGGCAAGTCAATGACTGGCTAAACTGAACCTGAGATTAGAGTCCCAAAACACACTGTTGCTCCTCTGCATTGGACTGAGAGACTCTGGAGAGCTAAATTTTTCATTGCTTTTGTTTAAGCACTGGCCATAACCCATTAAAAATTGTGTTACTTCTGGTGTTGGGTAGGTGCGATTTTAAAAAAAAATCAGAGGGTTGTTTCTTTAAGGCTTTTACAGATCACCTGCATGTAAAATATCAAACTATGCGAGATGTGTTTGGTGTGAAATGACACAATTCATTTCTCAACGTGCCCAGAGATGATGTTACTTGCTGTTCTTGATGTCTGGTGGTTTTACACCTTTTACTTCAACCAATGCTGCTTGTTCTAGGGAAACCAGAACCTGGTGGCTGTACAGGAAAGAGCTAGGGGGCTGATCAGCAGTGTCAGAGTGTTAAATCATAATGATTGATTTGGTAAACTAACTTTTTGTCTGCAAAGTAATTATGCTGGGGAGCTCATATGTATTACAGGGTTAGATGGAGCTTGACTTCAAAGAATGTCATGCAAGTAATACAAAAGACACAGAGGTTCAAACTGGTGCAAGGGAAATCAGGACTGTTAGAACCATTGAAAAGTTACAACACAGAAGGAGGCCATTTGGCCCATCTTGTCCATGCCAGCCTGAGGACACGTAGGTGCCCTTTCTAATCCCACCTTCCTGCACCCGGTCCATAGCCCTGCCGCTTACAGCACTTAAGGTGCAGATCCAGGTACATTTTAAAAGAGCTTAGAGTTTCTGCCTCTACCACCAACTTGGGCAGCAAATTCCATTCACCCACTACCCTCTGTATTGGCTGGAACAACAACTTCACATAATGAGTGATTTTAACATCTGAAGGTGATTGATTTGTAGGACAGCTGTGGGGGAAGGGGGAATCGGGGGAATAGCTAGAGTAAGTTAATGAACAGTTGGTTGCTGTCATGAGGGAGCAGCAGGATATCTCAAGATTGATAAACTGAATTAGGCTGAACTTCTATAATCCAGTGAATTTGCAAAATGTAAATTAAACGCACATTTAAAATACATTTCAAACTTAACCCTTTAAAGAGCTTATTGTATATTTGTATTGTAGTTAACTACTCTAGTATAGTGGTGGCTAATTGTTGATAACTAAGCACATACGAACATGGAGCAAGAGTAGGTCTTGCTCCACCATTCAATACAATCATGGCTGATCTGATTGTAACCTACCCCAATAACCTCTCATCCCCTTGTGAATCAAGAATCTATTTAGCTCTGCCTTAAAAAAATTCAAAGACCCTGCTTCCAAAGCCTTTTGAGGAAGAGAGTTCCAAAGACACAGAAATAATTCTCATTTCTATCTTAAATGAGTGACCCCTTATTTTTAAACTGTGACCCCTAGTTCTAGATTCTCCCATAAGAGGAAACATTCTGTACACATCCACTCTGTAAAGACAGCTCAGGATCTTAAAGATTTCAATTAAGTCACCTCTTACTCTTCTAAACTCCAGTGAATACAAGCCTAGCCTGTCCAACCTTTCCTCACAAGACAACCTGTCCATTCCCGGTATGGGTCTACTAAACCTTCTCTGAACTGCTTCTAATGCATTTACATCATTCTTTAAATAAGGAGACCAATACTGTACATAGTACTCCAGATGTGGTTCCAACAGTGCCCTGTACAATTGAAGCATAACCTCCCTACCTTTGTATTCAATTCCCCTCACAATAAATGATAACATTCTATTAGCTTTCTAATTACTTTCTGTAAATGCATACTAGCCATTTGTGATTCATGAACTAGGATACCCAGATCCTTGTAAATCTCAGAGCCCTGCAATCTCTCACCATTTGGATTATTTTGTTTTATTCATCCTGCTAAGATCGACAGTTTCACATTTGCCCACATTATATTCCATTTGCCAAATCTTAGCCCACTCACTTAACCTATCTATGTGCCTTTGTAGTCTTAAGTTCTCTTCACAACCTACTTTCCTACCTATCTTTGTGTCATCAACAAGTTTAGCAACAATACCATCTGCCCCTTCATACAAGCCATTTATATAAATTGTTGAAAGTTGAGGCCCCACCACTGATCCCTGTGGCACACCACTTGTTACATCCCACCAACCAGAAAAAGACCCATTTATGGCTACTCTTAGTTTCCTGTTAGCTAGCCAATCTTCTATCCATTCCAATATGTCACCCCCTACACCTTGAACTTTTATATTCCACAATAACCTTTGATGACCTTATCAAATGCCTTCTGAAAGCCCAAGTACAGTAAATCCACCGGTTCCCCTTTACCCACAACACATGTGACTCTTTCAGAGAACTCCAATAAATTGGTTAAACCTGATTTCCCTTTCTCAAAACTGTTTACTCTGCCTGATTGCCTTAAACTTTTCTAAGTGCCGTGCTATTACATCTTAAGTAATAGCTTCTAACATTTTCCCTATGACAGATGTTAAGCTAATTGGCCTGTAGTTTCCTGCTTTCTGTCTCCCTTTTTGAATAAAGGAGTTACATTTGCTGTTTTCCAATCTAATGGAACTTTCCCCAAATCTAGGAAAGTTTGAAAAATTAAAACCAAAGCATCAACTATTTCACTAGCCACTTCTTTCAAGACCCTAGGATAAAGAACCACAACTCACTCAGCCCACAACTCAAACAATTTGCTCAATAGTCATTTGGTAGTACAGAACTTGTGTTGCTGAAAAAGACGTTTGGTTGAAGCTTTTTGTCTTACACTCGTCAGGACAATCGCAATGTGATTTCGCAATTGAACAACATTTACTAAATAACCCTCAGTCTGCTTAAAGTTACACTGGCAGCCAATTTAAGATTGTCAGTCTGGCTCACAGTTTGGCACATTTGCGTGTACTGGAAGCTACATATATTAATACACAGAGCCCTGTTCTTTGCAGACAGAACGAACATGTGCACACATTGTGCCTGTTTCAGCCAAACAAAATAAGTGACAGCCATTACAAAAACAAAAATAAAAACACCTGGAAAAACTCAGCAGGTCTGACAGCATCTGCGGAGAGGAATACAGTTAACGTTTCGAGTCGTATGACTCTTCAACAGAACTAATGAAAAATAGAAGAGATGTGAAATATAAGTTGGTTTAATGGGGTGGGGGTGGGACAAATAGAACTGGATGGAGGGCTAGTGATAGGTGGAGGTTGCCAAAAGATGTCATAGACAAAAGGACAAGGAGGTGTTGACGGTGGTGATATTAGCTAAGAAATGTGCTAATAGGTGACATTATGGGTAGAAAGCAGGATGAGCAAGTGTTAGCCATTCGCTGGTTCATTTCTCAGGGAAATGCCTGGACCAATCAGGGTCAAGCTGCCTGGTTTAAATTTCAAACAATGTTTGGCAGTTAACTGTCATTCACCATTAACTGGTGCATTCACCATGGCAAAGTCTGTACAAATCAAGAGTCCACGCCAACCGATCAGCACTATCTTCTCATATAGTATAAAGTTGTTGCTTCCCCTGACATTGGCATTCTTGTGATTGTCCTGATGAGTGCAAGATGAAAAGCTTTGACAAAATGTCTTTTTTCATCAATACTCAAATTTGCTCAATACCACTTCTCTGGTAATTATAATTTTCTTGAGTCCCTTCCTGCCCTTTCGTTTCCTGATTTACCGCTATTTCTGGGATGTTACTTGTATCCTCCTATAGTGAAGAATAATGCAAAATTCTTGTTCGATTCATCTGCCATTTCCATATTTTCTACTAAGAGTTCAGAAGATCAACTTAAACACATTAAGTATCAAAATATTGAGGAGAAATGACCCCATGTGTAATTTCAAACCTTCACGTTTAGCAATCACTTTCCTGTCATGGCCCTCTAAGTGAATCCAATATACACAGGGACCAATAAAAAGGGGGGAAAAAACAAGAAGTAGGAATGCATGATATCTGCACATAGTACTGATCTTCTGACAAAGTTTAATGATGCATTCCCATTTTAAAAATATACAATCCCTCGCTGTTGAAGCTCCTATATAATGGAATGACCAGTTGGTACCAAGCACGAGTGACTTTGAGCCACGCCCAGTTTAATGCCTTGAGATGAAAACAGAAAAGGATTTGTTTTTTTAAATGTATTTTCATCCAGCTGAGCATTTAATATGTATTTTTTCCATCCCTCGAGTTCTTCCATTTATATCTCATTTGACATTGTATATCCCCAGATCTAGAAATCATTGGTACCAGTGCAGTAGGCTGCTCACTATTCCTTGTTAATGTTCCCCTATCGTCAACCGATACCTCTACTTTTACTTCTGCAAGATGTGCCCCATGTTAACCTGTGCAATTCTTCTTCCTGTTTTGCAGTCCTTTTGGTCATCTCTCAGCTCACTTAAGGCATGTGAGTAACAACTGCGGTGCTGCCATTTGAACTTGAACACTGCCAGCACAAAATATAATTGGTGCAAAAAGTAGTTGATGAATTTAACACACATGCAGAATAGGGGCTTCTAATATTTCTATCTCATCCCTTCAATATTGTAGCACCAAATCTCACTTAGACACTTAAGTTGAACTTTTGAGCACTCAATTGTTTGCATATGTTCAGATACTTGATGATCAGTCTGCTTTCATAAGGGATATTTGAAAAAAAGATTAACAATTATTACTGACTTGAGCATTTTTGAAATTGTAACAAATGTGTAAAGTGGCTTAAACTGTAAAATAATTTGCAAGTTATTTTCTTATCCATTGGAAAAAGTGGAAGGAACCATTTTTTAAAGTGCATCCCTGAAAATAGTATACTTGCGGAATTGTGATCCACGCTCTTGGTTGAATGAAGTTAGATCATATTGAACCTTTCCTAACAAAAAACGTAAGTTCAAGCTTGTCAGTCAAGAAGTTCTCTTCGCTTCTAAAAGAGTTGGGGGGCAACATTTTTGGTGTTGAAATATTAATGATTTCTACAGTGTCATGCTATAGTTTCATATATTGACAAGTAGTTCTCCTTAACCTTACCTAGGGTGCTTTAGGTTGTGATCTGTAAAGGTGGCAATCTAGATATTACAAACTTCAAACAGCTTTGCAGGCTAGTGTTTAGTATTGTGGCTTGAAAGCCTATTGCAGACCCTGTGCACCTTGAACGTTTAATTTGAAGGTAAGAAGCCTTTAATTGAAGCAGTGATTATGGCGTATTTCCCTATATCAGCTAACAGTACTCTGTGGAAAGCAACTTCTGGAAAGCGGAGATGTGCAGTTAAACATGAAAATCTGGAAGTTGCTGTGCAAAATGCTCTGCTCCACCATAAGCTGTACAAAATTGGCATCGAGCTGTCTGGGTCTCCATTCAAGTGTGTTGAAAGGTGCGAAGTCCTTGTACTTTCATCGTAGATATGGGTTAAACTTGCCACAGAAAGTTGGGGTTTTAACTTTTGCTTTCATTCTCTTATCTCTCTCCATCTAATCTTTCTTTCCCTCTGCCTATTTCATTTTTTATACCTAGTCTAACATTGAATTCACCATTCTAACTAGGCTTGCTGCGCTGCTCATTAACAATTCTTCAGTCTAAGTAAGGAGATGCACTGTTTGTTTGCCCAAACCGAGGGCATAAAGCTGTTTGTATGCCTCACGACTGTAACTTGCCTTTCAAATTCACATAAAATGTCGATAGGCCAGTGCCAAGTCATTCACTACTCGCAGCACAAATCTGCGTTTGTCTAGTAGATTCAATTTATTTGATGAGCAGGTGCAGGTTCTGAGCATAAAGACAGGAGACTTCACCTCTTGAGAGAAGCGTCAGAAGAAACTAACAAATTAACTGGTCATTAATATATTTATAATTTCATGATTTTTTTAAACTGTTGCCCTTTTCAGTTGTGAATGTATCCCTAGTTTTGGCATCTCGTTTCCATGAAATTGCTGTTGTATTTTCATTTTTTTTTTAGTGCTTCATTTCATCTTTCTCATATTAATTGGCAATTTTTCCTGTTTCTCTCATTTGGAAATGTTGCACTCATTAATTTCCTGTTTTGCCATTGTTAATATTCTGTAATAATGCCAATTTTGCACATATGCATTCATGGTAAGTCTTTACAGTATGAGTTGTGGGGACATTGCATCTACCTTGCATTACTTGTGCTGATGGCAGCCTAGGTTTCAAGTGACAACACTGCTATTTCTGGACTGGACTTTACAGACTTGAGCCGTACATCTGCAAAGTTATGAAGACCAGATATAATGTTGCTACTTTCAAGTATTTGTGCACATACTTCAAAGCTTTCAAAGGGTTCGTGGAACATCCTTAAGTTTACACTTCTGCGTTCTACTTTACAGTTAAATTCTGTGCACAAGAAAGCTGTTAAGTTTGAATTGAGCTACATCCTTTGTTTACATTCAATGAAAGCAGTACTTTAGTTTCATTAAAATTTTAGAATGCTGTAATATTCATGAACTTACTGCTATCAAACTGTGCTGAATTTCCTGGTAGCAGAAGATAACTGAGCATGTCTGTTCCTGACAAAGTAATAGAAATTATATTTTCTAGACTAATAGTTGCTTAAGAGCTTGAGTATTGCTGAAAAAAAGAGACATGCTGTCGAAGCTTTCTGTCTTGTACTCATCAGGACAGATGCAAGGATACCAGCATTCGAAGACAGCGACTATTTATACTGCATGAAAAAAGGGTGCTTTTTCCCCTTTTCTCATGCAGTATAAATTGTTGCTGTCTTTGAAATTTGGCAATCTTACATTTGTCCTAATGAGTGCAAGACCAAAATCTTAAACACCAATACTCATTTTCTAGCCTCTTCTTTGTTTCACAACTTATTTCACATCAGTATCTAAGTAAGAGGTGAAGCTAACACATCTACTTTGTTCTTAAGCAGCTGCACCGATTAGGTGGTGGGCAACAGACTGAGCTGAGAAGAAATTTGAGTTTTGACTCTCTAATTATACCAATATTGGGTGCTAGTTTTAATCCAAGCTTGATCTTTCCATGGAAACTCATGCACTATAGATCACATGGGCAGTTCTGAATAAGATTGGCAATAACAATATATTGTACTCTACAAATAGTCGTTTGGTAGTACAGAACTTGAGTATTGCTAAAAAAGGAGACATGCCTAAGCTTTCATCTTGCATTCATCAGGACACTCACAAGAATACCAATATAAGGGGGAAACAACAATTTATACTGTATGTGAAGACTTCACATACAGTATAAATTGTTGTTTTCCCCCTTAAATTGGTATTCTTGCAAGTGTCCTGATCAGTTTAAGATGAAAAGCTTAGACATGTCTCTTTTTTCAGTATTATTGTGCTTTGTTTAGAGGCTCTTAAAAATAAAATTAGCTTATGATATGCAACTTTAATGTTACAGTCAAGTTATCTCTGGTACAATAGAACCATGGGCAATATCATTGAGCACGCTATAAGGCAGTTGAAGCAAAGGTTCAGGTTCCTGGGGCTTCTGTATAAAATATCCCAGCGAAAGTGTCCTGCGTCATTGCAGTGTGCTGCATGTTGCACAACTTGGCAAACCAGAGATCACACCTGAGATGGCAGAGCAACAGCAAGTACTGACATCTGACAAGGATGACTTGAGTGTAGAGGAAGGAAGGACAGTACAGCACATTACAGCTTGAGACCTCATGGATCGGTTGATAGTGCATTGTTTCTGGCAATCTGGTCATTCCTCTTCCCCGTAAAATTTTCAGATAGCCGGCTTCACAATGTGCTGGATAAGTGAATTTTTTTATTTGAGATTGACGAAGTACAAGTAACAGAGAACATGATCACCATCTCCAGTGTGCATCGGTCTTGAAGGGCCACTGGCTTTCATTGTTTTCTGTTCCATTCATGAAGGATCTTGTGGACATTGGTCTCTCCCAAAGTTATTCCTCTGCTTGGTGCTGTGCACTCTTTAGTTCCGAAGGAAGAGAGGGATGAGAGTTAATGACTGGACACTGAAAAGGAAAGTGCACAGCTATGGAGCTTTGGCATGTAATATGCTGAGAGTGAGAAGAAGCAAAATGCAAGCAGGATGGAAAGCAAGAGAGAGGATAGTTAAGAGCAAAACACTGTGGATGCCCAAGATCTGAAATAAAACAAAGTGCTGAAAAAACTCAGCAGGTCTGGCAGCATCTGTGCAGAGAAATGGAGTGAACGTTTGGAGACTAATATGACTCTTGGAACTGAAGAAGAGCTATACTGGACTTGAATCTTAACTCTTTCTCTCTGCACAGATATTGCCAGATCTGCTGAGTTTTTTCCAGCACTTTGTTTTTATTTATGAAGTGACAGGAGTTAATTGCTTTGCAGTTGCTGCCATGTGCAAACAGAATGTTGTTAGGAGTTGCTGTTCCTGAGGCATCTTGGACAGGGTGTGGAAAGGCTGTTTCCTCTTGTGGGAGAATCCAGAACTAGGGGGTCACTGTTTAAAAATAAGGGATTGTCCATTTAAGACACTGATGAGGAGAAACTTTTTCTCTGAGGGTGGTGAATCTTTGGAATTCTCTTCCTCAAAAGACAGTGGAGCAGAGTCTTTGAATATTTTTAAGAAGTCAGAGCTAGGTAGATTCTTGATAAACAATGGGGTGAAAGGTTATTGGGGGTAGGCAGGAATGTGGAGTTAGGCTACAATTAAATCAGCCATGATCTTATTGAATGATGGAGCAGGCTTGAGGGGCCGAGTGGCCTATTCCTGCTCTTAATTCATATATTCATATGTATGTACGAAGGGAGAAAGCAAAATGTGTGTACGTTTTGAATGAGGAATGGTGTATTGTGTCCTTGTCATTGTTTGTGAAGGATGTTGTGCATGGGGTTGACTGCTAGGTGTAGTTGAGAGAAATTGAGTTATAAAGAGCTGCACTCATCCTTGCTGCACCTTAAGCTTGTTGAAGTGTGCCTTCCACTGAATCTCTGAACTGCTCATCTCTGCCATCAGACCTGGTGCATCTTGGGACTTTTGTTCTGACAAAGAAAAAAGTGACTTGCATTTATATAGTGCCCTGCATGACCAATGGATATCTCAAAGTACTTTACAGCCAAAGAAGTGCTTTTGCAGCGTACTCACTGTTGTAATGTAGGAAATGCAGCAGTCAATGTGCACACGGCAGATGATAATGACCAGGGATTGAGGGATAAATATTGACCAGGACAGCGAGGATAACTCCCCTGCTCTTCTTTGAAATAATGCCACATGATCTTTTACATCCACTCGAGCCAAGAAATGGGATCTGGGTTTAACATATTACCTGAAAGACAGTGCAGCACTCAGCACTGCACTGTAACCACACCAACGGCCAGTCATCCCATTGTTATTTGTGGAACTTTGCTGTATGCTAATTGGTTGCTGTGTTTCCCCTGTAAAACTGGTGAATAAAATTGAAGTAATTAATTTGCTGTGGAGCACTTGATGGTGCCTTTTTGTGGAAGGCATGCCATAAACCAAAGTCATTTTCCTCTTTCAGTCAGTCTTTCTACTTCCCCCACCTCCCCACCGTCTCGTATGTGTCCGTGATTAGAATGTTTACATTTGCTAAGCACGAATGAGTCACAGCTAAATCTTTAAAGGTTTTGTTTGCTTTAAAGTTCAAGTAATTTCTCTGTTTTTGTAAGAATTACAATTGAGATCAGTGTTATCAGTTAAACTTAGTATGTGCATGCTAGTGAGTGAAAATCCATCCCCCTCGGCTAAATAGCTTTCAAAAAATAATAGAGAATTTATAATTCACACATCCACTAAAGCAATCACTAATCAGTGGTACGTTCGTTTCTTCCATTCTCTGTCATGCACTCTCACACGTTTTACCTGGATAAGGCTTTTAATGCAATTACAAATCAGTAGAAAGTAAAAATAACTTGCATTTATCTAATGCATTTCACAAACTTGGGGCATCCCAAAGTGCCTTAGAGCCAATTTTTTTTGTTTTGCTTTCTCTCTCTTCCTGATTAAAGCTTTTGAAATTTGACCTCTTAGGTAATTATATTTTGTCGTAATTGTTCCATCTCATTCTCGTGTCATTGGCTAACTTAAATGTTACTAACACATCTTTGGAAATTGTACATATGGTTCGTGCTCAGATCTTTGGCTAACAGAGCCACCAATCTGTGCACAAGTATATAGTTCCAGCACAGGCTTTTGGGAGAGGTCAAGGTCTTCAAGTAAAAACTTTGAAGGTATAAAAACATTTAATGGATAGCTACAATGTCATTGACAAATATATATTTTGAATTTTTGAAAGAGGAACAAATGACAGGTAATTTTATTTTCAAAACTATTGAGTGTTTTGATTCACCAACAAATGTAATGGACGTAAGTTGACATGTTGAGAAAAAGTTTTGCTATTATCATGTTCACAGACGGATTTCAATTATAAATGTTGAACAAAGCAGTTTTGATGTTAAATGTTGAAACAAGGAGTTTGATTCTCTGTAGTATGAATTGAGATCTGTGGAGAGGAAGTTTGTTACCTGCAGGAATTTTAATAATAATATAGATTTTGATTCCAGTTTTTACCCTGAAAATTATTAAGGTATAGAACTATGTTTTTTAAATCCATGTAATTAAGCTTCTTAGAACATGAGAAATAGGATCAAGAGTCGGCTATTCAGCCCTTCGAGCCTGCTCCGCCACTCAATGAGATCATGGCTGATCTTTTACTTCAACACCATTTTCTTGCACTATCCCTCATGTTTTTAATATGTAGAAACCTATCGATCTCAGTCTTGAACATCCTCATTGACTAAGCCTCCACAGGCATCTGGGGCAGAGAATTCCAAAGATTCACCACCCTCTGAGTGAAGAAATTCCTCCTCATCTCAGTCCTAAGGAGCACATTAAAAACAAGATGATAGTTCCCTTCAACTTCACTCTTGAGAGGAAACAGTTGAAAAAATTAAAACTTTTAAAAGGTAAATTTTAACAAAATATTTCAAGAGGCATCATAATTTTCATTGATAGTGAACTTATTGCTAACAGAAGGTTTCATTATGTTTTTGGAGGACAAATCTTTCTACATAATTTGTGATGTTATTGCATTATATTTTTTCATATTTCATAGTTATCACTTTTAGAATATTGAAATTAAACACAAAATTCTATATGAATTATCACATTCTCAATGGATCGCAGAACAAAAGGTTACTTCGATTAGTATCAATGTGCATTGCTGAAAAAAGTGACAAGCTGTTGAAGCTGTTTGACTTGCACTCATCATGACAGAGGCAAGAATGCCAAATTCCAAAGGGAACAAGGTATACTGCATGACCAAAGGGTGCTGATTGGTTGGAAATGCTGCTTATGCAAATATTTTAGATTGCCTTCATTTGTTATGCAAAGTAACTGTTTAGAAATATACCTCCTAATACACAATTTACTGTTTAATATTTTCTCCCAGTTCTGTATTGTAAACGCATATAATGAGAGGTAGTAAATCTCATTTGTAACAGTGTGCAAATACAAGTCATATTTAGGTTGTTTTCTATTTAAGGTATTAAAAACTATTTGAAATCCTTGGTACTGTTCTACTTCTCTTTATTAAAACTTAGTCAGTGTTAAACATGTTTCAATACTCTGAAAGTTGCATTACAGGATGTAATGCCTTAATCATATTGGAGAAGCACTGCAGCCAAAGTGAAAGGAAGCACTGAAATGGTTCTATATTTACTAAGACTCCATTATCAGATTGATTCATTCTGTACACATGGTGAATTGGAGTAGTTAATATGAAATAAGAACAAACCTAAGCTTCATACAAATTTAGATCCTTACATTAGCAATTAACACAATAGTTGTTTTAACTTATCTGGAAAATTGAAGTCCCACAAGCCAGCTGTTGTGATCTGAGCGAATATCCTAACAAATTTTAACTCAATAGCAGTTATCCCCAGCAACCATAAATTTTACCCATGGAGTTCTTAATTACAAAAGCAAAATCCTGTTCTTAATTATAATACCTGTGAAGTACTTATTAATGTATGGATACAATGGAACTGTTGCACTGAATAAACCTTTTATGTTCTGTATTGTATGTCATAGGCTAAAGACTGTCTGACTGCTAACTCCACAGAACAGATGCCACATTCTGCACCTATTTTTATCAGCCGTGGAAATCAGAAAAAAAATCCCTATGAGGACAGTGAGCTCTGCTATGTAGGAGACCTCACATGTAACTGTTTACAGCGTAAACTACTAGATGCAGAAGACAAAACACACAACTGACCCCACGGGACCTTCTGCAGAGGGAGTGGATTTCATGTATTGTCACATGTTTTATAATGCTTATACTCTGTTGCAAAAAAAAATAAAGCTTTGTACTTTAGTCATTTCATTGTGTTGTATTTTTATACCTTTGAGTGGCATTAAATGTTCTGAATTGAAAAAAAAACGTTGTTGCTGTGTTTTATAGAGGAAGATAGTATTATACAACACTCACCTGATATAGGTTTCAACAACAGCTTATAAATAAAAAGGTCCAGTGGTGCTTCACAAGAGTGTTATAAGGCAAAATTTGACACCAAGTCACATTGAGAATAAGGGCAGATGATCAAAAACTTGGTCAATGAGGTTGATTTTAAGGAATATCTTAAAGGGGGAGAGAGGGGTAGAATGACAGGTTCAGATAGGAAATTCCAGAGCTTAGGAACCAGCCAGGTTGAAGGCATAGCCACCAATGGTAGAGTGATTAAAATCAGGATGCTTAAGAGTCTAGAATTGGAGAAGCACAGATATGAGGGTTGTGGGGTTTGAGGAGACTATAGTGATAGGGAAGGGTGAGGCCAATGAAGCATTTAAAAACTGGTGAGAATTTTAAAATCCAGTTTCAAGTGGCCTTTTAATTTCATTCATACGATAGTTTAATGCACAAACACACACTTTGTTAGTTTTGATTTCTATGCTTGTGTAGTTAATTTTCTTATTCCCTTTTCTTTTATCCCTCTATCAAGCTAAATGATATATTTTTGTTTTTGGAATACAGGTGATGTTGGCAAAACTACTCTTAGTATTCATGGTGGTGACCTTGAACTGCCGCATTCATATTGATATTTCCTCCCATGCTGTTAAGCTAGGGCATTCTAGGATTTTTGCCCATAAACAATGAAGGAGATATGTGTCCAACTAGGACTGGTATGTGATTTGGGTATTATAATGTTCCAATGATCCTGCCACTCTTGCCCTCAGTGTTCAAGGTCATTAAAAGTGGAGCTGCTACTGAAATAACCTCAGTGACTTGCTGTAGTGCATGCTATAGGTAATATCAATTACAGTGTGCATGTAACAGGGACATCAGTTAAGCAGACTGCTCGGTCCTGATCTATGGCTTCTTAAGTGTTGTTGCCATCCAGGCAAGTGGTGAGTTTTCAGTCACACTTCTGAGTGGACAGTGGAGAGGCTTTGAGGGGTCAAGAGGTGAGCCATCCATTGCAGAATATCCAACCTCTGCCCTGCTTTAGAGGCTACAGCATTGACAAAGTTGTTTTAATGAAGCTTCAGTGGAAATTTCCACTTGAGATATCCATTTGATATTGGTGATGGTCAGGGTTAAGTGGCTGGGCTTTATCTTGTTTGAGATAGTTGTTACGTGCCACTTGTGTTACCTGCAATTTGGCAGCCTAAGTCTGATGTGGTCCGATCCTGCTGTATGTTGACATAGGCTGTTGCGTTATTGAGGAGTTGTAAATGGAGTTGATTATCATAGTATAATCACAAATAGCTCCACTCCTGATCATGTGTGGACATATGAAATTGATAGACATGGAAAGACCAGCGGGTCTATCAAGCATTTTATTTTTTCATGGAATGTGGGTGTCACTGGCTAAGCCAGCATTTTATTTCCCACCCATAATTGCCCTTGAGAAGGTGGTGGTGAACTGCCTTATTGAACTGCTGCAGTCCATGTGGTGTAGGTGGACAGAGTACTGTTAGGAAGGCAGTTCTAGGATTTTGACCCAGTGATGGTGAAGGAACAGTGATGTTTCCAAGTTAGGATGGTGTGTGACTTGGAGGGGAGCTTGCAGATGGTGGTGTTCCAATGCATCTGATATGCTTGTCTTTCTAGATGGTAGAGGTCACAGGTTTGGAAGGTGCTGTTCAAGGAGCCTTGGTGAGTTGCTGCAGTGCATCTTGTAGATGGTACACACTGTAGCCACAGTGCATCAGCGGTGGAGGGAGTGAATGGTGAAGGTAGTGGATGGGGTGCCGATCAAGTGGGCTGCCTTTTCTTGGATGGTGTCGAGCTTCATGAGTGTTGGAGCAGCACTCGTCCAGACAAGTGGACAGTATTCCATCACACTCCTGACTTGTGCTTTGTAGATGATGGACAAGCTTTGTGGAATCAGGGGGTGAGTCACTAGCCACAGAATTCCCAGCCTCTGACTTGTTCTTGGAGCCACAGTATTTATGAGGCTAGTCCAGTTCAGTTTCTGGTCAGATATACAACATGATGGTCTGAGAATGACGTTGAAACACTTCACCATTGGCTCTCCTGCATCCAACCCTGCCCCCCCCCCACCCCCACCCCCACCCCCACCCCTCCATTGCAACACGCACACACACCCTGAATCCTCACAGCTATGTAACCTGGGACATGCAAAAGAAAACAAAAAAAAAGCCTGATGAGGAAAAGAATATTCCAGAAAATTCGCCTGAGTCAAAATCAGCCCAGGAGATCACATGGACCTAGCAATTCACTCCATTGTATCAAACTGCTACAAAAAGAGTCAAATAAGAAAAAAACTGCATGAGCCACTTAACATCAAACTAGACACCAGAAATGATGATGGCACACACTTTATTCAGTTGACTCTGCAAAATCCTCACATCAGGGAACATGGGCCAAAATTGGGAGAACTGCCCCCCCCGGATAAGGTCGAGTAACAGTCTGGCATGGCCATACTCACCAAATTATACCTCACAGCCAATGTCTTACGTGTCCTCCATCACCAAACCTGGGTGTGTCCTGATCCAGTGGCAGTATAGACCCACGACAGGTGGCGAGACCATGGTGTACGTTCAAGATGGAGTTAACCTGGGAGTCCTTAAATTTGACTCCGGCACCCTTGAAGGCTTTGGGGAATTGAGGTGAGCTACTTGCCGCAGGATTCCTAGCCTCTGACCTGCTCTTGTAGCCATAGTATTTAATCAGGGATGGTAATGTTGCTGAACGTCAAGGGGCGATGGTTAGATTCTCTCTTGTTGGAGATGGTCATTGCCTGGCACTTGTGTGGTGCAAATGTTCCTTGCCACTTGTCAGCCCAAGCCTGGATATTGTCCAGGTCCTGCTGCATTTGGACATGGACTGCTTCAGTATCCAGGTGAGGATGGGATGAAGTTATGGAATAGGCATCCCGGCAGCTATGTAAAGAAGGCTTACTACTGTAGGACATGTTCATCAAGAGATGCCTGCAAAGAATTAAGACCCACACTGCAGTGTGGGGGGGGGGGGGGGTGGCGGGGGCAGGGAGGTCTAACATCTGCAGTTCAACCTTTGGATGCCTCACAAGCCATTCAAGGATCATGTTTGTGTTGAATGGAATAGATGGATGGTTGACAGAGAAAAAAATCTTGAGTGGAAATATGCATCCTGTCCTGTCCTGTCTGGTGTTTGTTATGGTTTCATTATCAAATCATAGGCAGCTATTAGTGCACAAAGTATCATTAGATTGTTCAAAAAATGCAGAATATCCAGTTCAATGGATGGAGAGGAAGATGATTTGTTGTGGAGGAATGATTCTGAAAGCGAAAGCAGCAAATCTCATCCAGAATGGGATCCTTACAATGATGCCATAGCCAAAGTGATTCAGGATGAATTTGACGAACTACAATGAATTTGACTGATTTAAAATGCTTTGATTCTGGTTAAATATATCTTTGTATAATTAATTCATTCAATAAGTTGTGCCACATTAATTTAATATGAACTACCAGTGTTTTTTTTTCACATTTCAAAATGGCGACCATCCACATTGGCGTGTACATTTTATACTTGGCGTATAAGTGAGCTCCCAATTTTAGAAGGATTTTTAGAGACTTCAAATGTCAACATCATTTGTGTTCTACAGTAATCTCTATCTCTGAATTTGTTTGCCCGAACTTCATGAGAATATCCCAAACTTCTTTAAAGGCAGCCCATTGTTCAGTTAATTTTAGGAACACAGGAGCAAGGATAGGCCATTTGGCCCTTCAAGCCTAATCCACCCTTAGCTGATCTGGTTGTGGTCTCAGCCCCACTTTCCTGTTTGCTCCCTATAATCCTTGACTCCATTGCCTAACAAAAATATGTCGAACTCTGCCTTAAATAAAATCAAAGAGCCAGCCTCCACTGCTTTCTGGGAAAAAAGAATTCCGCACACCAACAACCCTTTGCTCGCTAATCTTTGATTCCAATTTAACTAGGTCAGATCCATTCTTAACCCATTGAAGTTGGTTCTCCCCCAGCTAATTATTCTTGCCCTGGATTGTTTCTTGTACTTTTCCACAGCCGATATAAACCTTCTGATACAGTGATCAACGTCCCCTAATGATCCTTGATCCACGGCCCATCCCACTCCACTCTCAAGAACCAGGTCCAGCAGTGCTTCCTTTCTTGTTGGACTTGGAACAGACTGCTGCAGAAAATTCTCCTGAATACACTGTAGGAACTCTTCCCCCTTTCTGCTCTTTACACTACTACTATCTAAGTCTATATCAGATATTTGGTTAACATTGACCAGAATCTGAACTGGACTAGCCATGTAAATACTGTGGCTACAAGAGCAGGTCAGAGGCTAGAAATCCTGTGGTGAGTACCTCACCTTCTGACTGCCCAATGCCTGTCCACCACCTACAAGACACAAGACAGGAATGCGATGGAATACTCTCCACTTGCCTGCATGAGTGCAGCTCCAACAACACTCAAGAAGTTTGACACCATCCAGAACAAAGCAGCCTGCTTGATTGGCACCCCTTGCACAAACATTCACTCCCTTCACTACCGATGCACAGTAGCAGCAGCGTGTACATCTACAAGATGCACTGCAGGAATTCACCAAAAGTACTTAGACAGCACCTTCCAAACCCACAACCACTACCTTCTAGGATAAGGGTGTCAAATGCATGCGAACACCATCACTTGGAAGTTCCCCTCTAAGTCACTCACCATCCTGACTTGGAAATATATCGTCGTTCCTTCACTGTTGCTGGGTCAAAATCCTGGAACTTCCTTCCTAACAGCACTGTGGGTGTACCTACACCACATGGACTGCAGCGGTTCAAGAAGGCAGCTCACCATCACCTTCTCAAGGGAAATTAGGAATGGGGCAATAAATGCTGGCCTAGCCAGTGACACCCACATCCCATTAATGAAAATAATGTCCTCCATTATAACTACTCTATCATTCTTGCACCTTTCTGTAATTTCAGTTCCAATGTAATTGCACCTTTTTTTGTTACTTAGCTCTAGCCAAATAGATGCCATCTATGACCCCTCTAGGACAACCTCTCTCCAACACTGCAATGATCTTACATAATACAGCCACCTTTCTCGAACACCATGTTTCCAGGAATTTTTAATACCTAGTCCTGCCCTACTTTGAGCCAGGTCTGAGTTATACATATGTCTACAACTCAATCTTACTAACCAAACTCCACTCATTCAAATTCATGCACAGTAACCCTAATTTAGACTTACTTTTTCCTTTACTCCAAACCCACCTAATAAACTACTATTTCAAATTCTAGTGCTATCTATCTCTCCAAGTATTCTGTGCCCCATGGATAGTATCCCACTACAGTATTATCTCCTGGTCCCATACCCCTGCCAAGTTAGTTTATGCCCTAATAGCACTAGCAAATCACTTTGCAAGGAAATTGAGCCCAGCCTTTCCTGTCTCCAGCTGTTTCTTGATATCATGTGGAGTGAATCAAATTGGCTGAAGACTGGCATCCATGATGCTGGAGGCCTAATGAAGAGGCTGAGATGTATCCTCCACATGGCACTTCTGGCTGAAGACGGTGGAAAATACCTGAGAGTTAGCTTTTGCACTGACATCCTGGGCTCTGCCATCATTGAGAATGGGTTTGTTCAAGAAGCCACTCCTCCTGTTAGCTGTTCAATTGTCCATCATTCGTGACTGAATTTGGCAGGATTACAGAGCCTCAATCTAATTGGCTTGACATTCGATTGCTTAGTCCTGTCTATAAGCATATTGTTTTCTGTGCTTTAGTACATATGCAGTTTTCTGTTGTATCTTCACCAGGTTGGCTCATTTTTAGCTATACCTGGTGCTGCTCCTGGAATGCTCTCCTGCACTTCTCATTGAACCACTGTCGATCTCCCAGCTTGGTAATGGTCACGAGGAATACGTCAGACCACAGAAGTTACATATTGTGCTTGAATAAAATTCCGCTGCTGCTGATGGCTCACAGCACCTCATGGATGCGCAGTTTTGAGCTCTTAGGCGTACTCTGAATCTATCCAATTTAGCACATCAGTAGTGCCACACAATAAGATGGGAAGGTGTTGTGTGTGAAGATAGAACTACATCTCCCCAAGGACTGTGCAGTGGTCACACCTACCAATGCTGTCATTGCCAGCTATATCTGCGACAAGTGGACTGGCAAAGACCAGGTCAAGTAGCTTTTCCTTCCTCTGTCACCTGGCAGTGCTAAAGCTAATTTTATCTTCAACTGCTCACTTGATGAGATGACCCAACTCAGCAAAAAAAAGGGGTCAAATCTTGACACCTTCCTAGACTATATGGCTCAAGTTCTGCATATTACTTCCTGCATCATTTGGAAGCAAACAGAACCTTTGTAAAACTACCTCAGGTAGTGAAGTATAAGAAAAAATGTAATGAATTTTCTAATCTATGGTTAAGGAGCTATAAAAATTAAATGATCTTATTGAACCAATTCAGATCAACTTAGGTTTCAAGTAATTGGATATTAGAAAACTACATTTGATATTTAAGATATAATTGAAATGGGTTATGTACAGAGGTGGATATGTAATTTCAACGTCTGAGTCTTATTTAGTAAGTACAATTAGATCTGATTCTTGGTTAAGAACTTGATACATTAGTCTCCCTTTCCTTGAAGACAATTTTCAAGCCAACTGCAAAGAGCTGGGTCTTAGCAAGAGCTAAAGACTGGTGATTTTGTTCAAATGCATTACTATGAACACTCAAGAGTAATCCTCACAAACTCAACCACCAAATGTCATCTTTTAGAGCTGTTCAAGACTGACTTTGCTAGGGCCAAAATTCAGCTTAATGATTATTTTTAACAAGATATTTCCAGTATATTAGGAAGAGTGAAGATAAAATCCCTAATTATCAAACTTTTTTGCCTTGCCAATAGATAATCAAATGAGCTACAATACCTCAATGTATGATCCTTACCTTCCTTCCTTCTCAAGCATGAAATTTGCACCCTTGAATTACAGGGTGGGAGTGTAATATCATGTGATGGATAATATATTTTTCTGTTAAGGTGGGGTAGTGCCCCCTTTTTCAGGAAAGACTGGTGCAGGTCAACAGTGTTTAATTGTTCAGGAAACTTTGCTGAGTGCCAGTGAGTTTCAGACTGCAGCTCAGCAATACCCAGCATTGGAATCACCGAAATGTGACCACTTATCTTAATATGATTCATTTTATAAGTGATTGGATTTTATTTTTTTGAAGTTGTCACATTACACATAACAGGTCCATTTCAGTAGACATTTCAGTGACTGAAATTCTTTTAAAGGTGTTAGAGTCTTGAACTCATTTGAAATGCTCTAAGGTTAACCAGTCTATGTAGAAACTAGAGTATGATAATCTACTGAATTTCCTTTTCTGACACCACTGGATACAGGATATCTGTTGCGAGTCCATTTTTGTTACCCTTCTTCCTCCCAAGTTATTAAAATGTTCCACACAAGATTATCTAATTGTTTCGGAAACCATTTCAACACTGCCTGATATCACAACAAACCATTGGCAATTCCCAGATACCAAGAGTTTAGAGTGTTACTTAACAAAGTATCTCAGCTTTGAAACTCAGGGGTGGTCGATGTTTTCAGATTTTTAACAGTTTGCCCTCCACAGATTTATTCTTTCTTTTTCCTGAAGGAGACCATGTCTTTGGTTTCTTGTATCTTCTCACTAAGAAGTTCTTTTGTTTCCTCCATTTTTTCTGAGAATCGCTCTCTGGTTTCTTCCATTCTATCCTGTAAATACTCTCTCATTGGAGGGGGTGTCGGTAAGTAACCACGTGAGCGGAGATACTTAACTGCAAAGGATGTTCCTCCCAATGTTACAGTGTACCTGGCTGGTGTGGCAAGCTATAAAAGAGAAGTAAACAAAAATATTAATCTTCGGTAATTCTAAAGATTTGTGAAGTCAGATCTTAAGGTGAAAGGCTGAAAATCACCATTAGTAAGAGATTTAAAAAAACACATCAACTCCCATTTTTGCTCAGTGTTGATAAGTGTAGAATGTAACGTTAAGAAATTTTTAGTTTTAGTTGCGGGATCAGGTACTAATTCTACAAAATTATAATTTCTTTAGAAAAACCTTCAGCTGTTTGCTCTGCAGGACTACAGTTATGATTCACCTCACTATCTGGACACTAACAGTGACAAAGTTCTTCACAGAATTGTTACAGCGCAGAAGGCTGCCATTCAGCCCATCGTGTCTGCACCAGCTCTCCAAACAAACCATTCACCTTGTACCATTCCCCTGTATCCCCGAACATACTTCTTTTTCAGAAGACAGTCTAATTCCCTTTTGAATGTCTTGATTGAACCTGCCTCCGCCATACCCTCAGGCAAAGCATTCTGACCTTAACCACTCGTTGCATGAAAGTTTTTCCTCATGTCGCTATTGCTTCTTTTGCCAATTACTTTAAATCTGTGCTCTCCGGTTCTCGATTGTTTCGCAAGTAGGAACAGTTTCTCCTTATCTACTCTGTCCAGACCATTCATGATTTTGAGAACCTCTATCAAATCTCCTCTCAGCCTTCTTCTCTCCAAGGAAAACTTCCATCTTCTCCAAACTATCTTCATAACTGAAGATCCTCATTGTTGAAACCATTCTCATGAATCTTTTCTGCACTCTCTCCAATGCCTTCACATTTTTCTAAAGTGCAATGCTCAAATTGGACGTTAATACTCCAGCTGAGGCCGAACTAGTGGCTTATACAAGTTCAACATGACCTCCTTGCTTTTGCACTCTATGCCCCTATTAATAAAGCCTAGGATAATGTATGCTTGTGGATAACGTTCACAGTCCAAGTTTCTTTTCATCTGCAAATTACTGTCACTTTTGGGCATCTACTAGAGCCTCCCTATGTGAATTATGTCATTTCCTTTTGACGGCTGGTTTGTGATGTAGAGTGACGCCAACAATGTGGGTTCAATTGCCGTAACAGCTGAAGTCATCCACGAAGGCCTGCCTTCTCAACCAAGCTGCTCTCCTGAGGTGTGATGACCTCAGGTTAAACTCACCAACAGTTGTCTCTCTCTAACGAGAGAGCAGCCTCTAGTCCTCTGGGACCATGGCGACCTTCACTTCACTTTCCTACTCATTCTTTCACAATGCAAGAACTGCATCGATCAGTATTAGACTTTATTTGCCGTTTATCTGTCCAGTCACTTACAGATTAAAATTCTTTCCAATCATACGCAGCAACAAAATAATTTAAAAAACAATTCTACAAACACAGATCACATTACTAGCAATGCAAAGCCCAGCTCAATTCAACATGTTACTCACCTTATACAAAGCATAAGCAGTCAGTGCATTTCCACCATGAGAATGACTCAAAATTTGTATTATACCCTTGGGCGCTCCAATGTACTCAAGGAATGGAACCACATTAATACCTCTGGAAATAAAAACAGAAGGTTTTTTCAGCACTTGCGTATTTTGTTTAAAAAAAGGCTATTTTACTTTAAGTGATGCCTTCACTAAATGAAAATAGCAGTAAGCTAACCACTGCAGTGAAAATACGGTACTGAACACATCTGCTCTAGCTCTTTTAAACATTTATTTCATTTGTTTCTATTGTTTTAAAAATTCTCTTCCTCTTTTTGTCTTACTGGGAAATATACATGGAAAGACAAGGATGGTCAGCTATACCTTATTTGAGTTCTCAGGACTGTGCAAGGGTCACCAGAAGATGCCAATCCCTTTAATTGGTCCCCTTTTGCGCATGGGAATGCCTGACCTACAGTAGGACAACCGACATTAAACATTTGGCACAGGCTCAGATTCTGGTGTTGTGCATCACTGATACTCCAATACACAGCTTAAAAATGAATTTCGATTGCAAAAATTATTTATAATTCTTTAATAAGTAACAGTTACTGGACATTTAATCAGACAGCCCAACTAACTAGGACATTGTCCAAAGCATGATTAATATTTGGGTTTTAATTAAAGGGGAATGTATTGAAGTAAAGAAAAAGGTGCTAAGACAACAAACAACCAGGAAATGTAAAAGCATGAGAAATGTTCATTGGGGCATGCGGCAGGGCAGCCTGAAGGTCTCTGTTTCTGGTGCCGGTTCAAAATGCAGCAGCTCCAATCCTGGGAGTAAACACCCCTGCCCTGCCCTGCCCAGAAGAATGCTGAACAATTGCAAAGAATTAAAATTCAAAATCTAGGTTTTTCTTCAAACCATAATTCTAAACAAGAAAATAAAGACCAACAATGAAGTTCTGGCAATTTTAGCTTCATAACATTAGCCCAAATTTCCATCTAATGAGAAGATGTTTCACACACACTGCATGCAATATGCATCCTCCCTCTCCCCCCTCCATGCTGCCTCCAAAACAAACACCAAGACTGTGTGTGAATACAGATCAGTTTGAATTACTAGATTTTGCTTTGCGGCATTCAGTACAGCTTCCGCACTTAAGGATCTGGTTTTATTGATATCATCCAGCAGTACCATTCTTCTAACAAATCAGTTATGCCGATTGGTACAGTGAAGGGGGAAGGAACAAAAACCTTGTAAAAAATAATTACAGATTTACTGTTACATACTATTTAATTATTTATTACATGCATTGAATGTAAATTTTTATCTATTTTATAAGTTAAAAATCTTGGGTGTAGCCAATATACAGTTTCCATATACAAACTTCACTTGGTTGTAGTCATAACTTTTAGATAATTTTTCAAATTGTAAATTTTTGTCATTATTATCCCATTTTGTTTCAGCTTTCAATGTCATGAATTGGTAAACCCATTGAATCATTCAAAATGTTTCTGTAAGCACTTTTGCCTTGCCTTTTAAAAAAATGTATATTTCAAAAAGTTCAAAGGTTTTAAACAAAACAAAAATTAAGAAAGTTACATGACACATTTTGAATCATGTGTGCTGCTGGTATATGCCAGAAGTTCAGAGAAGCTGCACATCCCCGACATTTTCCCTCTTTGGTCTGGCACATGTCAGGAGTGCCGAGTACTTTTTTCCTTAAATGCTTTAAGGCAATTTAAAAAAAAGAGGGTGTAACCGAGAGCAGAAAAAAGGGTCTTGGGAGCAGGGGTGGTGGTAGGAACACAGTAGGGGTGTAGCAATTGACAGTGAGAGAGAGGTAAGTTTCAGTTCTTTCCCTGACACATACAAGATAATGATGCCACATATCACCCTCTGCCAGCCTGCGCTCACCCTTAACTTGAACAATGAAGATCAGAATCTGCCAACATGACTGAACTATTTGTTTGTGGAAATACAAACTATACAATTTTGCTGAAAAACAGACATTGTTAAAGATTTTTCTCATCTTTGCACTCATCGGGATAATTTGCAGGAACACAATAAGAGAAAATAACAAATTTATACTGTATGAGAAGTGTGCTCATTGGTTGGCAAGTGGACTCTGATTGGTAAAGACATTGTGCCTGTTTCAGCTAAACAAAATAAGTGACAGCCATTCACTGGTTCAAGCTGCCTGGTTTAAACTTCAAACAATGTTTGGCAGTTAACTGTCAGTCACCAACAACTGGTCTGTGCTCCATGGCAATGTGTGTATTAATTTTGTCTGCAAAGAACAGGGTCCTGTATATTAGCAGATGGAAGGAACATGGGGCCTCAGTTTAATGACTTATCGGAAAGGCGGCATTTCTAACAATGCAGCACTCCCTCAGTACTGCACTAGAGCATCAACCTGGATTTTTGTGCTCAAGCTCTACAGCAGGACTTGAACCAGGAACCTTGTGACCCAGAAACAAGAATGCTAGCATCTGAGACATGGCTGACACTCAAACGGAGTGTTGCATCCAATTCTGAGAACCATATTTTAGGAAGGATGTCAAGGTTTTCGAGAGGGTGCAAAAGAGGTTTACTAGAATGGTACCAGGGATCAGGGACCAGTTATGTAAAAAGACTGTAGAAGCTGTGGTCATTCTCCCAAGAACAGAGATGTCTAAGACGGGAAGTGTCCAAAATTGTGAACAGTTTTGAGAAGAGTAAATAAGGAGAAACTGTTCCCAGTGGCAGAAAGGTCAGGAACTCAGGGGACAGAGATTTAAAAGTAATTGGCAAAAGAACTAGAGGCAATGAGGATTCTGAAAACTTAAAAAGGGCGATCAATATAACTTGTAACTTACTTCAATGCTGCATAATAGAATGCACCAAACCACATAGTGGATGTCAACAGATGCACTGGAATCATGACTTTCCCATACTGTTTGAATGTCCTCTTGAATCTTTGAAAAAGGCCTATCGAAGGGTCCTGGAGGGGATCCGTTTCCACACTTGCTGCCTCTTGATTCAGTTTTGTGTGGGAAAAGTAGGTTTTCTGAACTGACTCCGACAAGGTATCTTGCTGTGGGTCATTCCCTGGCAAAGTCTTGGGCTCCTGCCCAACGCCCTTGTGGTGTGTGGTAAATGGTTCATCCTGCAGATTTGGCCTTCTCTGTTCAGAGGCAATGACTGGACGTGATGTGTACAGGAGTTGCCCCCAGTGTGGGATAAGGAAAGGCATTTTCCCAGAGGTAGCTGTAAACAGGAGTGTGGCACATGGCCGAGCATTGCAAACTTGTTTTGAGTGCCAGAGGATGGCCTGAAGGAAATACCTCTGCATTTTTAAGTTGTCAGTCTACCAATTTCTGGCCCAGTGAAGAAAAACTGGAAAGAAAACAGGGAAGTGTTAGCGAAAAATTTCTCCCTCCTTGACTATACCACTTCTGCACACATTCCCACATTCCTAACTATCCTTTCACTGTCAATTGTTTGAGCTTGCATTTTATTTTGTATCAATAAGCCCAATCCTTTAAACTCTACAGACACATGATACATTGTACATAAAAACCTAGGCCTTAAACCCCTACAAGTACTATAAACAAGTGACAGAAGTTAATAATGAGCTTGTTTAAATGAAATAGAATCTGATTCTGATGGCTCTCCCCCATCACATTCCATAAGCTCAGGATATTCCAACCTGCTTCACTGCCAATTAATTATTCTCAAGCATGCTGTTTCTTCAGCAAACACGTCAGCCAACATGGACATAGCACTGATTCACAAGTAGCAATAAATGACCAGTCTAGCTGCTGTTCCCCTTCAATTACACCGCCCCCCTATACACCCATTTCTGACCCCCCCCAATCCCTTCCCCGACCTTTCTCCAACCGCTGCCCCTCCCCACCAAGCCCCACCCCTCTCCCTCCTCTCTCCAACTGCTGCCCCTCCCCCACTAAGCCCCACCCCTCTCCAAGCCCCCAGCACCCTACACCCACTCCGACCCCTGCCCCTCCCCCCAAAGCCACTCTGACCCACTCCCCCTCCTCTCCACCGCACCCGCCTCCCCCCCGCTTCCCCTTCCTCTCCCCCTCCCTCCACTCCCCCTCAACCTCCCCTCCCCCACACTGCTCCCCCTTCCCCCCCGCTCTACCCCTTCCCCCTCCCCCCAAACCGCTCCCCCTCCACTGCTCCCCCCACCGCTCTCCCTTCCCCCCCTCCCCCACTCTCCCCTCCCTTCCCCCTCACCACTCTCCCCCCACTCTCCCTTCCTCCTCATCACTCTCCCTTCCCCCTCCCCTCCACGACTCTCCCTTCCCCCTCACCACTCTCCCTTCCCCCTCCCCTCCCCACACTCTCCCTTCCCCCTCCCCTCCCCCCACTCTCCCTTCCCCTCCCCCCACCACTCCCCTCCCCCTCCCCCCACCACTCCCTTCCCCCTCCCCCCACCACTCCCTTCCCCCTCCCACTCTCCCTTCCCCCTCCCACTCTCCCTTCCCCCTCCCACTCTCCCTTCCCCCTCCCACTCTCCCTTCCCCCTCCCACTCTCCCTTCCCCCTCCCACTCTCCCTTCCCCCTCCCACTCTCCCTCCCTTCTCCCACTCTCCCTCCCTTCTCCCACTCTCCCTCCCTTCCCCCTCCCTTCCCCCTCCCCTCCCCCCACTCTCCCCTCCCCTCCCCCCACCACTCCCCTCTCCCCTCCACCACTCCCCTCCCCGCTCCTCTCCTCCAACACTCCCCTCCCCCCACTCCTTCGCCCTACCACTCTCCCTTCTCCCTCCCCTCTCCTCTCCCTTCCCCCCACCACTCTCCCCTCCTCTACCACACCCCCCCCACTCTACCCTCCTCCTCCCCCACTTCTCTCCCTTATCCCACCACTCTCCCCTCCTCCTCCACCACTCCCCTCCCCCCTCCACCACTCCCCTCCCCCCTCCACCACTCCCCTTCCCCTCCACCACTCCCCTTCCCCTCCACCACTCCCCTTCCCCTCCACCACTCCCCTTCCCCTCCACCACTCCCCTTCCCCTCCACCACTCCCCTCCCCCACTCCGCTCGCTCCTCTCCCCCATCACTCTCCTCCCCTCCCCCCCTACCACTCTCCTCCCCGCTCCTCCCCACCAGTCCGCTCCGCTCCCCCCCACCACTCCCCTCCCCTCTCCCCAACACCACCACTCCCCTATTCCCCTCCCCCACCACTCCCCTCCCCCTCCTCACCCCCGCCACTGCCCCTCCCCCCTCCTCACCCCCGCCACTGCCCCTCCCCCCTCCTCCCCCCCACCACTCCCCTCCCCCCTCCACCACTCCCCTCCCACCCCACCACTCCCCTCCCCCCTCCTCCCATCTCCCCTCCCCCCTCCTCCCCCCACCACTCCCCTCCCCCATTCTCCCCCCACCACTCCCCTCCCCCCTCCTCCCCCCACCACTCCCCTCCCATCTCCGCCCCACCACTCCCCTCCCCCATTCTCCCCCCACCACTCCCCTCCCCCATTCTCCCCCCACCACTCCCCTCCCATCTCCCCCCCACCACTCCCCTCCCCCCTCCTCCCCCACCACTCCCCTCCCATCTCCCCCCACCACTCCCCTCCCCCCTCCTCCCCCACCACTCCCCTCCCCCCTCCTCCCCCCACCACTCCCCTCCCCCCTCCTCCCCCCACCACTCCCCTCCCCCCTTCTCCCCCCACCACTCCCCTCCCCCCTCCTCCCCCCACCACTCCCCTCCCCCCTCCTCCCCCCACCACTCCCCTCCCCCCTCCTCCCCCCACCACTCCCCTCCCCCCTTCTCCCCCCACCACTCCCCTCCCCCCTCCTCCCCCCACCACTCCCCTCCCCCCTCCTCCCCCCACCACTCCCCTCTCCCCTCCCTCCCCTTTCCTCCCCCCCACCACTCCTCTCCCCCTTCCTCCCCCCAAACACTCCTCTCCCCCTTCCTCCCCCCAAACACTCCTCTCCCCCTTCCTCCCCCCAAACACTCCTCTCCCCCTTCCTCCCCCCAAACACTCCTCTCCCCCTTCCTCCCCCCAAACACTCCTCTCCCCATCTCCCCCCCCACTCCCCTCTCCATCTCCGTCTCCCACCCCCCACTCCCCTCTCCATCTCCGTCTCCCCCCCCCCACTCCCCTCTCCATCTCCGTCTCCCCCCCCACACTCCCCTCTCCATCTCCGTCTCCCCCCCCCCACTCCCCTCTCCATCTCCGTCTCCCGCCCCCCACTCCCCTCTCCATCTCCGTCTCCCCCCCCCCCACTCCCCTCTCCATCTCCGTCTCCCCCCCCCCACTCCCCTCTCCATCTCCGTCTCCCCCCCCCCACTCCCCTCTCCATCTCCGTCTCCCCCCCCCCACTCCCCTCTCCATCTCCGTCTCCCCCCCCCCACTCCCCTCTCCATCTCCGTCTCCCCCCCCCACTCCCCTCTCCATCTCCGTCTCCCCCCCACCACTCCCCTCTCCATCTCCGTCTCTCCCCCCCCCACTCCCCTCTCCATCTCCGTCTCCCCCCCCCCCACTCCCCTCTCCATCTCCGTCTCCCCCCCCCCCCACTCCCCTCCCCATCTCCGTCTCCCCCCCCCCCACTCTCCCCTCTCCATCTCCGTCTCCCCCCCCTCACTCCCCTCTCCATCTCCGTCTCCCCCCCCCCCACTCCCCTCTCCATCTCCGTCTCCCCCCCCCACTCCCCTCTCCATCTCCGTCTCCCCCCCCCCCACTCCCCTCTCCATCTCCGTCTCCCCCCCCACTCCCCTCTCCATCTCCGTCACCCCCCCCACACTCCCCTCTCCATCTCCGTCTCCCCCCCCACACTCCCCTCTCCATCTCCGTCTCCCCCCCCACACTCCCCTCTCCATCTCCGTCTCCCCCCCCACACTCCCCTCTCCATCTCCGTCTCCCCCCCCACACTCCCCTCTCCATCTCCGTCTCCCCCCCCACACTCCCCTCTCCATCTCCGTCTCCCCCCCCAAACTCCCCTCTCCATCTCCGTCTCCCCCCCCACACTCCCCTCTCCATCTCCGTCTCCCCCCCCACACTCCCCTCTCCATCTCCGTCTCCCCCCCCACACTCCCCTCTCCATCTCCGTCTCCCCCCCCACACTCCCCTCTCCATCTCCGTCTCCCCCCCCACACTCCCCTCTCCATCTCCCCCCCACACTCCCCTCTCCATCTCCCCCCCACTCCCCTCCCCACTCCCCTCTCCATCTCCCCCCACTCACCTCTCCATCTCCCCCCCACTCCCCTCCCCACTCCCCTCTCCATCTCCCTCCCCACTCCCCTCTCCATCTCCCCCCACTCACCTCTCCATCTCCCCCCCACTCCCCTCTCCATCTCCCCCCCACTCCCCTCTCCATCTCCCTCCCCACTCCCCTCTCCATCTCCCCCCACTCACCTCTCCATCTCCCCCCCACTCACCTCTCCATCTCCCCCCACACTCCCCTCTCCATCCCCCCCCCAAACTCCCCTCTCCATCTCCATCCCCTCCCCACACTCCCCTCTCCATCTCCCCCCCACACTCCCCTCTCCATCTCCCCCCCACACTCCCCTCTCCATCTCCCCCCCACACTCCCCTCTCCATCTCCCCCCCACACTCCCCTCTCCATCTCCCCCCCACACTCCCCTCTCCATCTCCCCCCCACACTCCCCTCTCCATCTCCCCCCCACACTCCCCTCTCCATCTCCCCCCCACACTCCCCTCTCCATCTCCCCCCCACACTCCCCTCTCCCTCTCCATCTCCCCCCCACCCCCCACATTCCCCTCCCCCCCACCACTCTCCTCCCCCCCCACCACTCTCCTCCCCCCCACCACTCTCCTCCCCCCTCCTCCCCCCACCACTCCCCTCCCCCATTCTCCCCCCACCACTCCCCTCCCCCCTCCTCCCCCCACCACTCCCCTCCCCCCTCCTCCCCCCACCACTCCCCTCCCATCTCCCCCCCACCACTCCCCTCCCATCTCCCCCCCACCACTCCCCTCCCCCATTCTCCCCCCACCACTCCCCTCCCATCTCCCCCTAACCACTCCCCTCCCCCCTCCTCCCCCACCACTCCCCTCCCATCTCCCCCCACCACTCCCCTCCCCCCTCCTCCCCCACCACTCCCCTCCACCCTCCTCCCCCCACCACTCCCCTCCCCCCTCCTCCCCCCACCACTCCCCTCCCCCCTTCTCCCCCCACCACTCCCCTCCCCCCTCCTCCCCCACCACTCCCCTCCCCCCTCCTCCCCCCACCACTCCCCTCCCCCCTCCTCCCCCCTCCTCCCCCCACCACTCCCCTCCCATCTCCCCCCCACACTCCCCTCCCATCTCCCCCCCACCACTCCCCTCCCCCATTCTCCCCCCACCACTCTCCCTCCCATCTCCCCCCCACCACTCCCCTCCCATCTCCCCCTAACCACTCCCCTCCCCCCTCCTCCCCCACCACTCCCCTCCCATCTCCCCCCACCACTCCCCTCCCCCCTCCTCCCCCACCACTCCCCTCCCCCCTCCTCCCCCCACCACTCCCCTCCCCCCTCCTCCCCCCACCACTCCCCTCCCCCCTTCTCCCCCCACCACTCCCCTCCCCCCACCTCCCCCCACCACTCCCCTCCCCCCTCCTCCCCCCACCACTCCCCTCTCCCCTCCCTCCCCTTTCCTCCCCCCCACCACTCCTCTCCCCCTTCCTCCCCCCAAACACTCCTCTCCCCCTTCCTCCCCCAAACACTCCTCTCCCCCTTCCTCCCCCCAAACACTCCTCTCCCCCTTCCTCCCCCCAAACACTCCTCTCCCCATCTCCCCCCCCCACTCCCCTCTCCATCTCCGTCTCCCCCCCCCCACTCCCCTCTCCATCTCCGTCTCCCCCCCCCCACTCCCCTCTCCATCTCCGTCTCCCCTCCCCCACTCCCCTCTCCATCTCCGTCTCCCCCCCCCCACTCCCCTCTCCATCTCCGTCTCCCCCCCCCCACTCCCCTCTCCATCTCCGTCTCCCCCCCCCCCACTCCCCTCTCCATCTCCGTCTCCCCCCCCACACTCCCCTCTCCATCTCCGTCTCCCCCCCCACACTCCCCTCTCCATCTCCGTCTCCCCCCCCCACTCCCCTCTCCATCTCCGTCTCCCCCCCCCCACTCCCCTCTCCATCTCCGTCTCCCCCCCCCCCACTCCCCTCTCCATCTCCGTCTCCCCCCCCCCCACTCCCCTCTCCATCTCCGTCTCCCCCCCCCCACTCCCCTCTCCATCTCCGTCTCCCCCCCCCCACTCCCCTCTCCATCTCCGTCTCCCCCCCCCCACTCCCCTCTCCATCTCCGTCTCCCCCCTCCCACTCCCCTCTCCATCTCCGTCTCCCCCCCCCACTCCCCTCTCCATCTCCGTCTCCCCCCCCCCACTCCCCTCTCCATCTCCGTCTCCCCCCCCCACTCCCCTCTCCATCTCCGTCTCCCCCCCACCACTCCCCTCTCCATCTCCGTCTCTCCCCCCCCCACTCCCCTCTCCATCTCCGTCTCCCCCCCACCACTCCCCTCTCCATCTCCCCCCACTCCCCTCCCCACTCCCCTCTCCATCTCCCCCCACTCACCTCTCCATCTCCCCCCCACTCCCCTCCCCACTCCCCTCTCCATCTCCCTCCCCACTCCCCTCTCCATCTCCCTCCACTCACCTCTCCATCTCCCCCCCACTCCCCTCTCCATCTCCCCCCCACTCCCCTCTCCATCTCCCTCCCCACTCCCCTCTCCATCTCCCCCCACTCACCTCTCCATCTCCCCCCACACTCCCCTCTCCATCCCCCCCCCAAACTCCCCTCTCCATCTCCATCCCCTCCCCACACTCCCCTCTCCATCTCCCCCCCACACTCCCCTCTCCATCTCCCCCCCACACTCCCCTCTCCATCTCCCCCCCACACTCCCCTCTCCATCTCCCCCCCACACTCCCCTCTCCATCTCCCCCCCACACTCCCCTCTCCATCTCCCCCCCACACTCCCCTCTCCATCTCCCCCCCACACTCCCCTCTCCATCTCCCCCCCACACTCCCCTCTCCCTCTCCATCTCCCCCCCACCCCCCACATTCCCCTCCCCCCCACCACTCTCCTCCCCCCCCACCACTTTCCTCCCCCCCACCACTCTCCTCCCCCCCACCCCGCCATTCCCCTTCCCCCTCATCCACTCCCCTCCCACCCCACCACTCCCCTCCCCCCTCCTCCCCCCACCACTCCCCTCCCCCATTCTCCCCCCACCACTCCCCTCCCCCCTCCTCCCCCCACCACTCCCCTCCCCCCTCCTCCCCCCACCACTCCCCTCCCATCTCCCCCCCACCACTCCCCTCCCCCATTCTCCCCCCACCACTCCCCTCCCATCTCCCCCTAACCACTCCCCTCCCCCCTCCTCCCCCACCACTCCCCTCCCATCTCCCCCCACCACTCCCCTCCCCCCTCCTCCCCCACCACTCCCCTCCCCCCTCCTCCCCCACCACTCCCCTCCCCCCTCCTCCCCCCACCACTCCCCTCCCCCCTTCTCCCCCCACCACTCCCCTCCCCCCTCCTCCCCCCACCACTCCCCTCCCCCCTCCTCCCCCCACCACTCCCCTCCCCCCTCCTCCCCCCACCACTCCCCTCCCATCTCCCCCCACCACTCCCCTCCCCCCTCCTCCCCCACCACTCCCTCCCCCCTCCTCCCCCCACCACTCCCCTCCCCCCTCCTCCCCCCACCACTCCCCTCCCCCCTTCTCCCCCCACCACTCCCCTCCCCCCACCTCCCCCCACCACTCCCCTCCCCCCTCCTCCCCCCACCACTCCCCTCTACCCTCCATCCCCTTTCCTCCCCCCCACCACTCCTCTCCCCCTTCCTCCCCCCAAACACTCCTCTCCCCCTTCCTCCCCCCAAACACTCCTCTCCCCCTTCCTCCCCCCAAACACTCCTCTCCCCCTTCCTCCCCCCAAACACTCCTCTCCCCATCTCCCCCCCCCACTCCCCTCTCCATCTCCGTCTCCCCCCCCCCACTCCCCTCTCCATCTCCGTCTCCCCCCCCCACTCCCCTCTCCATCTCCGTCTCCCCCCCCCCCACTCCCCTCTCCATCTCCGTCTCCCCTCCCCCACTCCCCTCTCCATCTCCGTCTCCCCCCCCCCCCACTCCCCTCTCCATCTCCGTCTCCCCCCCCCCCACTCCCCTCTCCATCTCCGTCTCCCCCCCCCCACTCCCCTCTCCATCTCCGTCTCCCCCCACACACTCCCCTCTCCATCTCCGTCTCCCCCCCCACACTCCCCTCTCCATCTCCGTCTCCCCCCCCCACTCCCCTCTCCATCTCCGTCTCCCCCCCCCCACTCCCCTCTCCATCTCCGTCTCCCCCCCCCCACTCCCCTCTCCATCTCCGTCTCCCCCCCCCCCACTCCCCTCTCCATCTCCGTCTCCCCCCCCCCACTCCCCTCTCCATCTCCGTCTCCCCCCCCCCACTCCCCTCTCCATCTCCGTCTCCCCCCCCCACTCCCCTCTCCATCTCCGTCTCCCCCCCCACCACTCCCCTCTCCATCTCCGTCTCCCCCCCCCACTCCCCTCTCCATCTCCCCCCCCCACTCCCCTCTCCATCTCCGTCTCCCCCCCCCACTCCCCTCTCCATCTCCGTCTCCCCCCCCCACTCCCCTCTCCATCTCCGTCTCCCCCCCCCACTCCCCTCTCCATCTCCGTCTCCCCCCCCCCACTCCCCTCTCCATCTCCGTCTCCCCCCCCCACTCCCTCTCCATCTCCGTCTCCCCCCCCACTCCCCTCTCCATCTCCGTCTCCCCCCCACACTCCCCTCTCCATCTCCGTCTCCCCCCCCCACACTCCCCTCTCCATCTCCGTCTCCCCCCCCACACTCCCCTCTCCATCTCCGTCTCCCCCCCCACACTCCCCTCTCCATCTCCGTCTCCCCCCCCACACTCCCCTCTCCATCTCCGTCTCCCCCCCCACACTCCCCTCTCCATCTCCGTCTCCCCCCCCACACTCCCCTCTCCATCTCCGTCTCCCCCCCCACACTCCCCTCTCCATCTCCGTCTCCCCCCCCACACTCCCCTCTCCATCTCCGTCTCCCCCCCCACACTCCCCTCTCCATCTCCGTCTCCCCCCCCACACTCCCCTCTCCATCTCCGTCTCCCCCCCCACACTCCCCTCTCCATCTCCGTCTCCCCCCCCACACTCCCCTCTCCATCTCCGTCTCCCCCCCCACACTCCCCTCTCCATCTCCGTCTCCCCCCCCACACTCCCCTCTCCATCTCCGTCTCCCCCCCCACACTCCCCTCTCCATCTCCGTCTCCCCCCCCACACTCCCCTCTCCATCTCCGTCTCCCCCCCCACACTCCCCTCTCCATCTCCGTCTCCCCCCCCACACTCCCCTCTCCATCTCCGTCTCCCCCCCCACACTCCCCTCTCCATCTCCGTCTCCCCCCCCACACTCCCCTCTCCATCTCCGTCTCCCCCCCCACACTCCCCTCTCCATCTCCGTCTCCCCCCCCACCCTCCCCTCTCCATCTCCGTCTCCCCCCCCACACTCCCCTCTCCATCTCCGTCTCCCCCCCCACACTCCCCTCTCCATCTCCCCCCCCACACTCCCCTCTCCATCTCCCCCCCCACACTCCCCTCTCCATCTCCCCCCCACACTCCCCTCTCCATCTCCCCCCCACACTCCCCTCTCCATCTCCCCCCCACACTCCCCTCTCCATCTCCCCCCCACACTCCCCTCTCCATCTCCCCCCCACACTCCCCTCTCCATCTCCCCCCCACACTCCCCTCTCCATCTCCCCCCCACACTCCCCTCTCCATCTCCCCCCCACACTCCCCTCTCCATCTCCCCCCCACACTCCCCTCTCCATCTCCCCCCACACTCCCCTCTCCATCTCCCCCCCACACTCCCCTCTCCATCTCCCCCCCACACTCCCCTCTCCATCTCCCCCCCACACTCCCCTCTCCATCTCCCCCCCACACTCCCCTCTCCATCTCCCCCCCACACTCCCCTCTCCATCTCCCCCCCACACTCCCCTCTCCATCTCCCCCCCACACTCCCCTCTCCATCTCCCCCCCACACTCCCTCTCCATCTCCCCCCCACACTCCCCTCTCCATCTCCCCCCCACACTCCCCTCTCCATCTCCCCCCCAACTCCCCTCCCCACTCCCCTCTCCATCTCCCCCCACTCACCTCTCCATCTCCCCCCCACTCCCCTCCCCACTCCCCTCTCCATCTCCCTCCCCACTCCCCTCCCCATCTCCCCCCACTCACCTCTCCATCTCCCCCCCACTCCCCTCTCCATCTCCCCCCCACTCCCCTCTCCATCTCCCTCCCCACTCCCCTCTCCATCTCCCTCCCCACTCCCCTCTCCATCTCCCCCCACTCACCTCTCCATCTCCCCCCCACTCACCTCTCCATCTCCCCCCCACTCACCTCTCCATCTCCCCCCACACTCCCCTCTCCATCCCCCCCCCAAACTCCCCTCTCCATCTCCCCCACACTCCCCTCTCCATCTCCATCTCCCCCCCACACTCCCCTCTCCATCTCCCCCCCACACTCCCCTCTCCATCTCCCCCCCACACTCCCCTCTCCATCTCCCCCCCACACTCCCCTCTCCATCTCCCCCCCACACTCCCCTCTCCATCTCCCCCCCACACTCCCCTCTCCATCTCCCCCCCACACTCCCCTCTCCATCTCCCCCCCACACTCCCCTCTCCATCTCCCCCCCACACTCCCCTCTCCATCTCCCCCCCACACTCCCCTCTCCCTCTCCATCTCCCCCCCACCCCCCACATTCCCCTCCCCCCCACCACTCTCCTCCCCCCCACCACTCTCCTCCCCCCCACCCCCCCATTCCCCTTCCCCTCATCCACTCCCCTCCCCCCCGCCACTCCCCTCCCGCCTCCTACCCCCACCACTCCCCTCCCGCCTCCTACCCCCACCACTCACCTCCCCCCTCCTCCCCCCCACCACTCCCCTCCCGCCTCCTCCCCCCCACCACTCCCCTCCCGCCTCCTACCCCCACCACTCCCCTCCCGCCTCCTACCCCCACCACTCCCCTCCCGCCTCCTACCCCCACCATTCCCCTCCCCCACCATTCCCCTTCCCCCCCACCACTCCCCTCCCCGCATTCCCCTCCCCCCCATTCCTTCCCCACCACTCCCCTCCCCCTCCTCCCCCCCACCACTCCCTTCTCCCATCTCCCCCCCCACCACTCCCATATCTCCCTCTCCGCCCCCCCACCACTCCCTTCTCCCATCTCCCCCCCAACCACTCCCATATCTCCCCCTCCGCCCCCCCACCACTCCCTTCTCCCATCTCCCCCCAACCACTCCCCTATCTCCCCCTCCGCCCCCACCACTCCCCTCTCCCCCCCCCGGCTCCCCTCTCCCACCTCCCCCCGACTCCCTCCTCCCTCACCACTCCCCTCTAGATCTCCCCCCCACTCCCCTCTCCATCTCCCCCCACTC
Organism: Carcharodon carcharias; assembly: GCF_017639515.1. Classification (NCBI taxonomy): domain Eukaryota; kingdom Metazoa; phylum Chordata; class Chondrichthyes; order Lamniformes; family Lamnidae; genus Carcharodon; species Carcharodon carcharias. The sequence continues at coordinate 176,880,070 of NC_054472.1, forward strand.
ACCTCTCCATCTCCCCCCCACTCCCCTCCCCACTCCCCTTTCCATCTCCCTCCCCACTCCCCTCTCCATCTCCCCCCACTCACCTCTCCATCTCCCCCCCACTCACCTCTCCATCTCCCCCCCACTCACCTCTCCATCTCCCCCCCACTCACCTCTCCATCTCCCCCCACACTCACCTCTCCATCTCCCCCCACACTCCCCTCTCCATCTCCATCCCCCCCCCAAACTCCCCTCTCCATCTCCATCCCACCCCCACACTCCCCTCTCCATCTCCAACCCCCCCCACACTCCCCTCTCCATCTCCATCCCCCCCCCACACTCCCCTCTCCATCTCCATCCCCCCCCCACACTCCCCTCTCCATCTCCATCCCCCCCCCCACACTCCCCTCTCCATCTCCATCCCCCCCCACACTCCCCTCTCCATCTCCATCCCCCCCCACACTCCCCTCTCCATCTCCATCCCCCCCCCCCACACTCCCCTCTCCATCTCCATCCCCCCCCCACACTCCCCTCTCCATCTCCATCCCCCCCCACACTCCCCTCTCCATCTCCATCCCCCCCCCACACTCCCCTCTCCATCTCCATCCCCCCCCACACTCCCCTCTCCATCTCCATCCCCCCACCACACTCCCCTCTCCATCTCCATCCCCCCCCCACACTCCCCTATCCATCTCCATCCCCCCCCCCACACTCCCCTCTCCATCTCCATTCCCCCCCCCACACTCCCCTCTCCATCTCCATCCCCCCCCCACACTCCCCTCTCCATCTCCATCCCCCCCCCACACTCCCCTCTCCATCTCCATCCCCCCCCCATACTCCCCTCTCCATCTCCGTCTCTCCCCCCCCCACTCCCCTCTCCATCTCCGTCTCCCCCCCACACTCCCCTCTCCATCTCCGTCTCCCCCCCACACTCCCCTCTCCATCTCCGTCTCCCCCCCACACTCCCCTCTCCATCTCCGTCTCCTCCCCACACTCCCCTCTCCATCTCCGTCTCCCCCCCACACTCCCCTCTCCATCTCCGTCTCCCCCCCACACTCCCCTCTCCATCTCCGTCTCCCCCCCCACACTCCCCTCTCCATCTCCGTCTCCCCCCCCACACTCCCCTCTCCATCTCCGTCTCCCCCCCACACTCCCCTCTCCATCTCCGTCTCCCCCCCCACACTCCCCTCTCCATCTCCGTCTCCCCCCCCACACTCCCCTCTCCATCTCCGTCTCCCCCCCCACACTCCCCTCTCCATCTCCCCCCCCACACTCCCCTCTCCATCTCCCTCCCCCCCACACTCCCCTCTCCATCTCCGTCTCCCCCCCCACACTCCCCTCTCCATCTCCGTCTCCCCCCCACACTCCCCTCTCCATCTCCGTCTCCCCCCCCACACTCCCCTCTCCATCTCCGTCTCCCCCCCCACACTCCCCTCTCCATCTCCGTCTCCCCCCCCACACTCCCCTCTCCATCTCCGTCTCCCCCCCCACACTCCCCTCTCCATCTCCGTCTCCCCCCCACACTCCCCTCTCCATCTCCGTCTCCCCCCCACACTCCCCTCTCCATCTCCCCCCCACACTCCCCTCTCCATCTCCCCCCCACACTCCCCTCTCCATCTCCCCCCCACACTCCCCTCTCCATCTCCCCCCCACACTCCCCTCTCCATCTCCCCCCCACACTCCCCTCTCCATCTCCCCCCCACACTCCCCTCTCCATCTCCCCCCCACACTCCCCTCTCCATCTCCCCCCCACACTCCCCTCTCCATCTCCCCCCCACACTCCCCTCTCCATCTCCCCCCACACTCCCCCTCTCCATCTCCCCCCACACTCCCCTCTCCATCTCCCCCCACACTCCCCTCTCCATCTCCCCCCCACACTCCCCTCTCCATCTCCCCCCCACACTCCCCTCTCCATCTCCCCCCCACACTCCCCTCTCCATCTCCCCCCCACACTCCCCTCTCCATCTCCCCCCCACACTCCCCTCTCCATCTCCCCCCCACACTCCCCTCTCCATCTCCCCCCCACACTCCCCTCTCCATCTCCCCCCCACACTCCCCTCTCCATCTCCCCCCCCACACTCCCCTCTCCATCTCCCCCCCACACTCCCCTCTCCATCTCCCCCCCACACTCCCCTCTCCATCTCCCCCCACACTCCCCTCTCCATCTCCCCCCCACACTCCCCTCTCCATCTCCCCCCACACTCCCTCTCCATCTCCCCCCACACTCCCCTCTCCATCTCCCCCCCACACTCCCCTCTCCATCTCCCCCCCACACTCCCCTCTCCATCTCCCCCCCACACTCCCCTCTCCATCTCCCCCCCACACTCCCCTCTCCATCTCCCCCCCACACTCCCCTCTCCATCTCCCCCCACACTCCCCTCTCCATCTCCCCCCCACACTCCCCTCTCCATCTCCCCCCCACACTCCCCTCTCCATCTCCCCCCCACACTCCCCTCTCCATCTCCCCCCCACACTCCCCTCTCCATCTCCCCCCCACACTCCCCTCTCCATCTCCCCCCACACTCCCCTCTCCATCTCCCCCCACACTCCCCTCTCCATCTCCCCCCCACACTCCCCTCTCCATCTCCCCCCCACACTCCCCTCTCCATCTCCCCCCCACACTCCCCTCTCCATCTCCCCCCCACACTCCCCTCTCCATCTCCCCCCCACACTCCCCTCTCCATCTCCCCCCCACACTCCCCTCTCCATCTCCCCCCCACACTCCCCTCTCCTTCTCCCCCCCACACTCCCCTCTCCATCTCCCCCCCACACTCCCCTCTCCATCTCCCCCCCACACTCCCCTCTCCATCTCCCCCCCACACTCCCCTCTCCATCTCCCCCCCACACTCCCCTCTCCATCTCCCCCCCACACTCCCCTCTCCATCTCCCCCCCACACTCCCCTCTCCATCTCCCCCCCACACTCCCCTCTCCATCTCCCCCCCACTCCCCTCCCCACTCCCCTCTCCATCTCCCCCCACTCACCTCTCCATCTCCCCCCCACTCCCCTCCCCACTCCCCTCTCCATCTCCCTCCCCACTCCCCTCTCCATCTCCCCCCACTCACCTCTCCATCTCCCCCCCACTCCCCTCTCCATCTCCCCCCCACTCCCCTCTCCATCTCCCTCCCCACTCCCCTCTCCATCTCCCCCCACTCACCTCTCCATCTCCCCCCCACTCACCTCTCCATCTCCCCCCCACTCACCTCTCCATCTCCCCCCACACTCCCCTCTCCATCCCCCCCCCAAACTCCCCTCTCCATCTCCATCCCCCCCCACACTCCCCTCTCCATCTCCCCCCCACACTCCCCTCTCCATCTCCCCCCCACACTCCCCTCTCCATCTCCCCCCCACACTCCCCTCTCCATCTCCCCCCCACACTCCCCTCTCCATCTCCCCCCCACACTCCCCTCTCCATCTCCCCCCCACACTCCCCTCTCCATCTCCCCCCCACACTCCCCTCTCCCTCTCCATCTCCCCCCCACCCCCCACATTCCCCTCCCCCCCACCACTCTCCTCCCCCCCACCCCCCCATTCCCCTTCCCCCTCATCCACTCCCCTCCCCCCCGCCACTCCCCTCCCGCCTCCTACCCCCACCACTCCCCTCCCGCCTCCTACCCCCACCACTCACCTCCCCCCTCCTCCCCCCCACCACTCCCCTCCCGCCTCCTCCCCCCCACCACTCCCCTCCCGCCTCCTACCCCCACCACTCCCCTCCCGCCTCCTACCCCCACCACTCCCCTCCCGCCTCCTACCCCCACCATTCCCCTCCCCCACCATTCCCCTTCCCCTCCACCACTCCCCTCCCCCCATTCCCCTCCCCCCCATTCCTTCCCCACCACTCCCCTCCCCCTCCTCCCCCCCACCACTCCCTTCTCCCATCTCCCCCCCCCACCACTCCCATATCTCCCTCTCCGCCCCCCCACCACTCCCTTCTCCCATCTCCCCCCCAACCACTCCCATATCTCCCCCTCCGCCCCCCCACCACTCCCTTCTCGCATCTCCCCCCCAACCACTCCCCTATCTCCCCCTCCGCCCCCACCACTCCCCTCTCCCCCCCCCGGCTCCCCTCTCCCACCTCCCCCCGACTCCCTCCTCCCTCACCACTCCCCTCTAGATCTCCCCCCCACTCCCCTCTCCATCTCCCCCCACTCACCTCTCCATCTCCCCCCCACTCCCCTCCCCACTCCCCTTTCCATCTCCCTCCCCACTCCCCTCTCCATCTCCCCCCACTCACCTCTCCATCTCCCCCCCACTCACCTCTCCATCTCCCCCCCACTCACCTCTCCATCTCCCCCCACACTCACCTCTCCATCTCCCCCCACACTCCCCTCTCCATCTCCATCCCCCCCCCAAACTCCCCTCTCCATCTCCATCCCCCCCCCACACTCCCCTCTCCATCTCCATTCCCCCCCCACACTCCCCTCTCCATCTCCATCCCCCCCCCATACTCCCCTCTCCATCTCCATTCCCCCCCCACACTCCCCTCTCCATCTCCATCCCCCCCCACACTCCCCTCTCCATCTCCATCCCCCCCCACACTCCCCTCTCCATCTCCATCCCCCCCCCAAACTCCCCTCTCCATCTCCATCCCACCCCCACACTCCCCTCTCCATCTCCAACCCCCCCCACACTCCCCTCTCCATCTCCATCCCCCCCCCACACTCCCCTCTCCATCTCCATCCCCCCCCCACACTCCCCTCTCCATCTCCATCCCCCCCCCACACTCCCCTCTCCATCTCCATTCCCCCCCCCACACTCCCCTCTCCATCTCCATCCCCCCCCCATACTCCCCTCTCCATCTCCATTCCCCCCCCACACTCCCCTCTCCATCTCCATCCCCCCCCACACTCCCCTCTCCATCTCCATCCCCCCCCACACTCCCCTCTCCATCTCTATCCCCCCCCCACACTCCCGTCTCCATCTCCCCCCCACACTCCCCTCTCCACCTCCCCCCCACACTCCCCTCTCCACCTCCCCCCCACACTCCCCTCTCCACCTCCCCCCCACACTCCCCTCTCCACCTACCCCCCCACACTCCCCTCTCCACCTACCCCCCCACACTCCCCTCTCCACCTCCCCCCCACACTCCCCTCTCCATCTCCCGCCCACACTCCCCTCCCCCCCACCACTCTCCTCCCCCCCACCCCCCCATTCCCCTTCCCCCTCATCCACTCCCCTCCCCCCCACCACTCCCCTCCCCCCCACCACTCCCCTCCCCCCTCCTCCCCCCCACCACTCCCCTCCCGCCTCCTACCCCCACCACTCCCCTCCCGCCTCCTACCCCCACCACTCCCCTCCCGCCTCCTACCCCCACCACTCCCCTCCCGCCTCCACCACTCCCCTCCCCCCCCACCACTCCCCTCCCCCACCATTCCTTCCCCACCACTCCCCTCCCCCTCCTCCCCCCAATTCCTTCCCCACCACTCCCCTCCCCCTCCTCCCCCCCAACACTCCCTTCTCCCATCTCCCCCCCCACCACTCCCATATCTCCCCCTCCGCCCCCCCACCACTCCCTTCTCCCATCTCCCCCCAACCACTCCCCTATCTCCCCCTCCGCCCCCACCACTCCCCTCTGCCCCCCCCGCTCCCCTCTCCCACCTCCCCCCGACTCCCTCCTCCCCCACCACTCCCCTCTAGATCTCCCCCCCACTCCCCTCTCCATCTCCCCCCACTCACCTCTCCATCTCCCCCCCAACTCCCCTCTCCATCTCCCCCCCAACTCCCCTCTCCATCTCCCCCCCAACTCCCCTCTCCATCTCCCCCCCAACTCCCCTCTCCATCTCCCCCCCAACTCCCCTCTCCATCTCCCCCCAACTCCCCTCTCCATCTCCCCCCAACTCCCCTCTCCATCTCCCCCCACACTCCCCTCTCCATCTCCCCCCACACTCCCCTCTCCATCTCCCCCCACACTCCCCTCTCCATCTCCCCCCCCACTCCCCTCTCCATCTCCGTCTCCCCCCCACACTCCCCTCTCCATCTCCGTCTCCCCCCCACACTCCCCTCTCCATCTCCGTCTCCCCCCCACACTCCCCTCTCCATCTCCATTCCCCCCCCACACTCCCCTCTCCATCTCCGTCTCCCCCCCACACTCCCCTCTCCATCTCCCCCCCCACTCCCCTCTCCATCTCCGTCTCCCCCCCACACTCCCCTCTCCATCTCCGTCTCCCCCCCACACTCCCCTCTCCATCTCCATCCCACACTCCCCTCTCCATCTCCATCCCCCTCCACACTCCCCTCTCCATCTCCATCCACCCCCCACACTCCCCTCTCCATCTCCATCCCCCCTCAACACTCCCCTCTCCATCTCCATCCCCCCCCCACACTCCCCTCTCCATCTCCATCCCCCAACCACACTCCCCTCTCCATCTCCATCCCCCCCCCACACTCCCCTCTCCATCTCCATCCCCCCCCCCACACTCCCCTCTCCATCTCCATCCCCCCCCCACACTCCCCTCTCCATCTCCATCCCCCCCCCACACTCCCCTCTCCATCTCCATCCCCCCCCCACACTCCCCTCTCCATCTCCATCCCCCCCCCACACTCCCCTCTCCATCTCCATCCCCCCCCCACACTCCCCTCTCCATCTCCATCCCCCCCCCATACTCCCCTCTCCATCTCCATTCCCCCCCCACACTCCCCTCTCCATCTCTACCCCCCCCCACACTCCCCTCTCCATCTCCATCCCCCCCCCACACTCCCCTCTCCATCTCCATCCCCCCCCACACTCCCCTCTCCATCTCCCCCCCACACTCCCCTCTCCACCTCCCCCCCACACTCCCCTCTCCACCTCCCCCCCACACTCCCCTCTCCACCTACCCCCCCACACTCCCCTCTCCACCTACCCCCCCACACTCCCCTCTCCACCTACCCCCCCACACTCCCCTCTCCACCTCCCCCCCACGCTCCCCTCTCCATCTCCCGCCCACACTCCCCTCCCCCCCACCACTCTCCTCCCCCCCACCCCCCCATTCCCCTTCCCCCTCATCCACTCCCCTCCCCCCCACCAGTCCCCTCCCCCCCACCACTCCCCTCCCCCCTCCTCCCCCCCACCACTCCCCTCCCGCCTCCTACCCCCACCACTCCCCTCCCGCCTCCTACCCCCACCACTCCCCTCCCGCCTCCACCACTCCCCTCCCCCCTCCACCACTCCCCTCCCCCCTCCACCACTCCCCTCCCCCCCACCACTCCCCTCCCGCCTCCTACCCCCACCACTCCCCTCCCCCACCACCACTCCCCTCCCCCCCCACCACTCCCCTCCCCCACCATTCCTTCCCCACCACTCCCCTCCCCCTCCTCCCCCCAATTCCTTCCCCACCACTCCCCTCCCCCTCCTCCCCCCCAACACTCCCTTCTCCCATCTCCCCCCCCACCACTCCCATATCTCCCCCTCCGCCCCCCCACCACTCCCTTCTCCCATCTCCCCCCCAACCACTCCCCTATCTCCCCCTCCGCCCCCACCACTCCCCTCTGCCCCCCCCGCTCCCCTCTCCCACCTCCCCCGACTCCCTCCTCCCCCACCACTCCCCTCTAGATCTCCCCCCCACTCCCCTCTCCATCTCCCCCCACTCCCCTCTCCATCTCCCCCCCAACTCCCCTCTCCATCTCCCCCCACACTCCCCTCTCCATCTCCCCCCACACTCCCCTCTCCATCTCCCCCCCCACTCCCCTCTCCATCTCCCCCCCCACTCCCCTCTCCATCTCCCCCCCCACTCCCCTCTCCATCTCCCCCCCCACTCCCCTCTCCATCTCCCCCCCAACTCCCCTCTCCATCTCCCCCCCCACTCCCCTCTCCATCTCCCCCCCCACTCCCCTCTCCATCTCCCCCCCCACTCTCCATCTCCCCCCCCACTCCCCTCTCCATCTCCCCCCCCACTCCCCTCTCCATCTCCCCCCCACTCCCCTCTCCATCTCCCCCCCCACTCCCCTCTCCATCCCCTCCCCACACTCCCCTCTCCATCTCCCCCCCCACTCCCCTCTCCATCTCCCCCCCACACTCCCCTCTCCATCTCCCCCCCACACTCCCCTCTCCATCTCCCCCCCACACTCCCCTCTCCATCTCCCCCCCACACTCCCCTCTCCATCTCCCCCCCACACTCCCCTCTCCATCTCCCCCCCACACTCCCCTCTCCATCTCCCCCCCACACTCCCCTCTCCATCTCCCCCCCCACACTCCCCTCTCCATCTCCCCCCCACACTCCCCTCTCCATCTCCCCCCCACACTCCCCTCTCCCTCCCCCCCTCCCCCAGCCCCCCCACTCCCCTCTCCCTCCCTCCCAGCCCCCCCACTCCCTTGTCCCTCCTCCCCCCCATCTACTCCCCCCCTACTCCCCCCCCCACTCCCCTCTCCCTCCCCCCCTCCCCCCCACTCCCTTGTCCCTCCTCCCCCCCATCTACTCCCCCCCTACTCCCCCCCCCCCACTCCCCTCTCCCTCCCCCCCCTCCCCCCCCACTCCCTTGTCCCTCCTCCCCCCCATCTACTCCCCCCCTACTCCCCCCCCCCACTCCCCTCTCCCTCCCCCCCTCCCCCCCCACTCCCCTCTCCCTCCCCCCCACTCCCCTCTCCCTCCCCCCCACTCCCCTCCCCCCTCTCCCTCCCCCCCACCCCCCCACTCCCTTGTCCCTCCTCCCCCCCATCTACTCCCCCCCCTACTCCCCCTCACCACTCCCCTCCCCTCACCACTCCCCTCCCCTCCTAACCGCGCTGCTGAGGCGGTCCGGACCCGGCTGCCTCACTCGGGCCTCGGTTACTCCTTCAGCTCCTGAGCAGCCACTAACCTTCCCGCCCGCGTTTCTCACCCCGGTATTCGATCCGTCCTGGGGAGCGGTCGCTTGGGTGAGGGGAGTCTTGTTTACTTGCGTCTCCCCCCAACCCCGCGGCCGCCACCTGCGCCTGCGCCTCCACTCACAGCCGCCTTTGCTGCGAGCTAGCGCCGAGCGTCAGGTCCGGCGTGGGGAACTCTGGGAATTGTAGTACATCACCGGCCGGGGTAATGGCGTCACCAGACGGAAGGACTACAATTCCTAGAAAGCTCCGCGACGGGATCCCATCCCTCCCCCATTATTGGCTCCACGTGTTTACTGACCATGTTGGTTTCATGTCCTTTTAATGTTGCTGTCTAAAGATGGTTTATTAGTGGTTTTACCACTTTGTTACCTGTTAGTTGGTTGAATGTGAAAGACGTAGTCCCACTAAGGTAGTCCAAATAAGCAGGAAAAAAAAGCCATCATAATAATAATGAAAAATAATTTTAAAAAAGCCATCATGTTCAGCAAGGTCAAAAGCAGGGAAGTTATGCTAAACTGAGGCAGAATGGGGAAAGGTCGCTGTGTAAGGCCTTTTCAGTCATTGTACACAAAGAAAATGTATTGGACCCCATGGCTGTATGCCTGACAAGGAATGTATGTTGTAACTATCAAGAGTTTTGAAATTGTATTGGCATCTCAGAGTGCAACATGCTGTATGAAGAAAAGTTAAATTCTTTTGTACTCTGTAACCTTCAGTTTGAAACGTTTTCCCTTCAGGCTGCATGCCTAATATGTAATTAATGTATATGGTAAATATCAAGAGTATTACAATTGTATTGAAGCATCTCAAAGTGGAACATGCTACATGGAGGCAAGTTGAATTTTATTGCACTTGTGATTTTTAAAATCAAGATGTTTTGTAATGAACTTTTAGAAATTTTATAAATAAAATATATTTTTTGGGGAAAAGAGGAAGTTATGTTAAACTCATATTGAACCAGCAGCTTGTGACGTTCAAAACTGTTGCAGACTGGCACATTCCAAGGTTCAAGACTATGTGCTGGGGGAGGCACCAAAGCTTAAGGCAGCTGTCACAAAGGGTCAAAGGTCAACTGCTAGAGGCACCCCCACCAAAGTACAAACTGGGCAGGAAACGGTAAAACTGTTTATATAAAAACAAAAAAACTGCGGATGCTGGAAATCCAAAACAAAAACAATTACCTGGAAAAACTATGTTTGTTTGACATGAAATTAATATTGAAAATATAAGCTGTAATTATAAGTATAGTGAGGTGCCTCAGAATAGTGTTATATCTGAAAGAAACTGAACTGTTCTGCAATTTGCATCACACCAACTTTGAACTTTTACGAGGCCCGTTAAGAAATTCTGAGTAATGTACATTTTGTAAAAACTCATGTTCAAAACAAGTTACATTAAACTTTTATAGTCACGTGACCCTGCTTCTACCTCAGCTGTTCTGCTGCTGAAGCTCTCAGCTATGTATTTGTCATCCCTAGGTTTAACATTTCCAATGCAGTCTTGGACTGTCTCCTATATTCTACCTCTGTAACCTGGGGGGTCATCTGAAACTCTGCTGATCATGTGCATACTTGAACCAAATCCTGTTCACCCATCAACCCCTGCTGTGTTTGCTGACCCATACTGGTTCTTGGTCAAGAAATAACTCCATTTCAAAATTCTTGCCTTTGTTTTTAAATCCTTCCCTGCCCTGCCTCTCCTGACCTAGCCCCACAATCCTCCAAGATCTCTGTGCTTCTCCAATTCTGGTCTCTTGAGCAGCTCCAATTTTAATCACTCCTCCATTGGCGGCCTGGTCTTCAGCTGCCAAGACCCTAAACATCTCTACCTCTCTTTTCCTGTAAGGCACTCCTTAAAACTGACTTCTTTAACTAAGCTTCTGGTTATCTGCCGAATATCTCTGTGTTGAATTTTTGGAGGCTTGGTGTTAAATTTTGCTCGATGAATGGGGAAAGGTCGCTGTCTAAGGCCTTTCAGTTATGAAGAGTCATACAGACTCGAAAGGTTAACTGTATTCCTCTCCACAGATGCTGTCAGACCTGCTGAGTTTTTCCAGCTATTTTTCTTTTTCTTTCAGTTATTGTACACCCAGAAACTGTATGGGACCCCATGACTGTATGCCTGACAAGGAATGTATATTATTAATATCAAGAGTTTTGGAATCAAATTGAGGCATCTCAGAGTGCAACATGCTGTATGAAGAAAAGTTAAATTCTTTTGTACTGTCTGTAACCTTCAATTTGAAACGTTTTCCCTTCAGGCTGTGTGCCTAACATGGGATGTATATTGTAAATATCAAGTGTATTACAATCGTATTGAAGCACCTCAAAGTGGAACATGCTGTATGGATATCTAGTTACTTGTGCGAAACAGATTATTTTGAGTTAGACCCAAGCTTTATTACCATCCAAATAAATTTGGTGTAAGTTCAATTGAATTGTTGCAAGAGGAACTGTAACAGAAAACATTTTAAAATAAAATTTTCCATCCTGAGGATTTAAGCTATTTTAATACTTAATTGTGACAACATGAAATGCGGAGAGTGGACCAGTGCTACACACCCCTAGAATTGACTTTTGGTAGTGTGTTGTATGGATATTGAGGTATTGTTCCCTCAGACATACAGTTTATTCATTCATGGGATGCAGGCCAGGATTTATTGCCCATCCCTAATTGCTCTTGAGAAGGTAGTAGTGAGCTATTGGGGTTTAAGATATTCTGGATTCAGCTGGGCTTCCATTAGAAGTGGAAGGTTCTAGATAGTTCTGCGAAACAGATTATTTTGAGTCAGACCCAAGCTTTATTGCCATCCAAATAAATTTGGTGTAAGTTCAATTGAATTATTGAATGTTGTATGAATTTTATTGCACTTTCTGTGATTTTTTAAAGATGTTTTGCAATGTACTTTTATAAATTTTATGAATAAAGTATATTTTTTGGGGAAAGCAACTGTGAAGCACCTTCGGACATTTTACTATGTGAAAGGTGTTATATAAATACAAGTTGTTTTTACCTGTGGACCATCTAATACAATTTTTTTTTCTCTCTATTCTTACATTACAACAGTGACTCTATTTCAAAAGTACTTGGTTGGGAGTAAAGTGCTTTGGGAGCTCTAGTGGTCGTGAATGATGTTACATAAATATACAACTTTCTTTTTACTTCTTTGCTAATTTATAAGAATGAGTCTGGCTTAGATAAAATATCCTCATAAGATTTTGTATAAGAAACTGCCATAGGGATTTGAAGAAAGATTTAGCCAGCTTTATGGCTAGCTGTTAAGTAGGCTTAATTGAATTATTTCTGATAAGCTAATTGAACGAACAATGATGTTATCTGCTTAGGTTTTAAGCCTGAATTCCAGACTCCCCAGGAAACAAAAAGCAAATTTGCTTTGTTGCTAAATGATAGCTTCAAATGTTTAATCAATATGAACTGCCGTGTGATTATACATCACATGAACTGATTGGGCATCATGCAGGAAGTTATCTCTTTATGACCAAAGCAAGGTTAAAGTGTTTCAACAAGATTCTTGTATAAAATGTTAAGTGAGTTTCTCACTGTTGGGGTTTAAGATATTCTGGATTCAGCTGGGCTTCCATTAGAAGTGGAAGGTTCTAGATACTTGTGCGATTATTTTGAGTTAGACCCAAGCTTTACTACCACCTAAATAAATTTGGCGTAAGGTCAATTGCAAGATGAAATGTAACAGAAAACATTTTAAAATAAAATTTTCCAACCTGGGGGTTTAAGCCACTTTAATGCTTAATTGTGACAACATGAAATGCGAAGACTGGACCAGTGCTGCACACCCCTAGAATTGACTTTTGGTAGTGTGTTGTATGAATATTGTGGTATTGTTCCCTCATACATATTTTTACTCATTCTTGGGATGCAGTCCAAGATTTATTGCCCATCCCTAATTGCTCTTGAGAAGATGGTAGTGAGCTGCCTTATTGGACAGCTGTTAAAATGCTGTTAGGAAGGAAGTTCCAGGATTTTGACCAATCAACAGTGATGGAATGGCGATATATTTCCAAGTCAGGATGGTGAGTGACTTGGAGGGGAACTTGCAGGTGGTGGTGTTCCCATCTATCTGCTGCCCTTGTCCTTCCAGATGGTAGTGGTCGTGGGTTTGGAGGGTGCTGTTTATGGAGGCTTGGTGAATTCCTGCAGTGCATCTTATAGATGGTACACACTGCTGCAAGTGTGCATTGGCGGTAGAGGGACTGAGTGTATGTGGAGGAGGTTACCAATCAAGTGGGCTGCTTTGTCCTGGATGGTTTCAAGCTTCTTGAGTGTCCTTGGCCTGCTGCAATGTTCCAGTGAAGCCCAACGCAAACTGGAGGAACAGCACCTCATCTTCTGATTAGGCACTTTACAGCCTTCCGGACTTAACATTGCGTTCAACAACTTCAGACCATGAACTCTAGCCTCCATCCTCACCCCTTTTTTCAATATTCATTTTTATGTTTTTATTTTTTATCCACTTATTTTTATTTTTTATCTATTTTCATTTTTATTCATTGTTTTATCCCCGCTTTTTATCCTATTTTCAATCTTTTTTCTCACCACCATCCCCTACCCCCATCCCACCCTCACAGGGCCATCTGTCACTTGTTCTTGTTGTTCTTTCCAGAATGCTTACCCTTGTCCTGCCATTATCACATTCTGCTTTCTGACCTTAATGCCACTATCAGCACATCCTTTAGCCAGTAACTACCATTAACATCCCTTTGTCCTTTTTTCTCTTTAGCTCTGAAGAAGAGTCCTACGGACTCGAAACGTTAACTCTGTCTTTCTCTCCACAGATGCTGTTAGACCTGCTGAATTTTTCCAGCATTTTCTGTTTAAAAAAATGTTAGCTGTCATTGTCACCATTACTGAGACTAGCTTTCAATTCCAGGTTTTATGAACTGCATTTAAATTTCACCAGTTGTTATGGCAAGACCTGAACCCATTTCACTAGTATGGGTCCCTAGATTATAGGTTCAATGATATTATCACTACTCCCTCATCGCTCCTTATTGCTGTTTTAACTGAGAGTAGCACGGAGCAAGTGAGTAGAATACTGAGACAAGGTGGCAAAAGAAATGCCAATAAAGCACCGAAAATCTTGTGAAAGAAAGCAGCATGAGTTTTGAACAGCAAATCCCCAACCCTAACCCTAAACTTCAGGATCTCTCTCTAATGCAGGGTTACATTTAAGGACTATATAAGGAGAACAAAAGGTTGGCTTGAAGGCTGCAGACAATGTATAATTTTGTGATTCAGGCAGTGGACCTATATTTATCCTAAAAGCGCATTCCAAAATATAAGTACATTAAATAATCTTGCAGGGAAAGATTGTGCACAGTTCCTGGGATTGTTGGTTTTCAATGAGTAAGCAATGGAACTCCTGGCAATCACTAAGTTAATGCTACAGGGGGATGGAGAGGCGCAAGATGCCTGCTTCCATATACTTGTGCCAATTGCTGATAGCCAAAGAGGTCAGACAAGATTTTTCTTTCTTGGGGCTTATACTTTGAGGAGACCTTTACTTGAGGCTAACAGTAATTAGCAGGAATGTCACTACATTTCTTGCTCTTCTCACTCGGGAAATATCAGGAAACAAATTTTCTGCAGAGAGAGATGGCAAGGATCCAATGGCATAACCTCAACTCACAGCACTGCCAGTGGAAATTGGTCCAGACTGTTTGTACTCACCAGCCAAGTTTGGTTAAATTGGGGTGATACAGATACTCTAGATGAGTGATTGATACAGGATGATTCACAATTCACTGGGAAGCCAGGAGATGGTTTTGGGAGTTGAGTAATATTCCTGGGGGGCTGAGGAAATGCAAGACTGTGTCATTTGTGCATTTACAGATCTATGAAAAGGCAACACTTGTAGAGCCACAGAACCATATGGAAGACTCACAGAAGCTGTGCGGCAGATGGGCAGGGCAGTAGGGGTTTCAATGTCATTATTTGTGGAGCTTCTCCTCAAAGTGACAGGTCTTGGAACCATCTGCACACATATCCACAGAACACCAAGGCCTCCTGGCACATAATTCCATGGATATATCGAGGAACCACTTGCTGGGGGCTACACATCCTGCGATATCTGTGTGAGGATCTACATCCTCACCCTTGTGAAGTGAGAATCCTTTGATTCCTGCTGGGTTATCTTCTCTCCCTTCTCCAACAAATAAATCTGAAAGAATTCCCATAGAGAAAGCCATTTTACAGCCTTCCAAAGCCAAGAAAGTTATGCTTTATAAATCACTTGAATAGTCCTCAGCTGGAGCATCATATCCAGTTCTGGGTAGGATGTCAAAGCCTTGGAGAGGGAGCAGAGGAGGTTTTTCCACATAATACCAAGGAAGAGGGACTTCAATTACATGGAGAGACTAGAGAATCTGTGATTGTGCTCAGGGCAGTGAAGGTTATGGGGAGATTTAGTAGAGGTGTTCAAAAACAGGAAGAGTTTTGATAGAGTAAATAATGAGAAACTGTTTCCACTGGTAGGAGGGCCAGTAACCAGAGGAGACAGATTTAAGATCACTGACCAAAAAAAAGAGGGGAGATAAGAAGATTTTTTTTTAACACAGCAGGCTGCTACGATCTGAAATGCACTGCCTGAAAGGAAAGTAGAAACAGGTTCAATTATAACTTTCAAAAGAAAATTGAATATTTATTTAAAACGGAAACAAAAAATCAGGGCTATGGGGGAAAGAGCAGGTAATTGGATAGCTATTCCACAGAGCCAACACAGGCAAGATGGGTCGAATGGCCTATGCCTGTGAATTCTATGATTAATTTTCTATTAAAGTGTTAGCAATGATCTTATTTCTACCATTCAGTTTTTTATTCCTGATATAAGTTACGTATTCTGCAGTCTGTTACATCCCGAGGACATGAACTGCACCTATGATACTTTCAATAAAGCACTCAGCCTACATTGAGAGAGTACCACACTTGACTTGGATGCAATAAAGTGTATTGTTTTTGTGGTGTATGATCTAGGAGCTGAGTTTCAAAACAAGCATTTTTCATGGCTCTGACTCTTATATTTTTGATTAACTCTGCTGTAGAACCCTGGCAAATTGTGCATTTGATGGATTATAGAGTTCCCTTCAGAGATTCCCAGACCTCAAGGGCCTTGACCCAGATCCCTCAATATGGCCGTGAGCATAAAGCACAGCATATCTGCTGAAGATGCATCTATAATCATAAAGATCAGATTTGTCTGAGCTAAATTCACACTAAGCACAATTTAACCAATACTACAACTGAGAAGTTACAGCTATCAGGAAAAACTGAACATTCTGGAGCTTTTAAGTCTGCCATGGAGAAGGCTGGTCGTCGACTAATAGAGGTCTTTAAAATTATGAAAAGTTTTGATAGAGTAGACAGAGAAACAGTGGGTGGAATTTTGTGGAAGCAGCAGGGGTCTTTGCCGCCGGCTGGAGAGCCAGCAAGACCCCTATTGCCTCTTTTTGAGAAGGCCTGTGGCCAGTGGTGGGCCTTCCCTCCTGGATGAAGGACCTGGAGGCGCAAGTCCTACATGATGAGAGCTTCTGGCCAATCAGAGGCCAGCAACTCTTCTGTATTCATCAGTGCAACTGGGCAGGTACGACACCCACGTGGTCTAGGAGGGTCCCAGGCACAGGTGAGTGATGATGGGAGGTGTATCGTGGGGTGGGTGTCGAGGGGGAGCAGTGGTGCGGGGGTTTGACAGCAAATGCAGGGGGGTGGCTTTTAGCAGGTGCCCCCTTCCTGTGTGCCTTTGAATGAGGGACCCACCCTGGGAGCCTGCAAGCAAACATGAGAGGGTTTGCTTATCATGCTCCCCGCGAGGGTTAATACCAGTGGTGGCAGGATGAGGCCCTTAGCGGGCATTAATTTCACACTTAAGGGCCTCAATGGTGGCAGATCAGGAAGGCTGTCTACAGGCCTTCCTGCCATGGACTTAACTGGGGTGGAGGTGGAAAGGTAGCAGTGTCCCACCAGATTAAATACCTGATTTAGCCGAATTAAATTCATCCCTTCCACCAAACTCGCCACAGGTGAGGGTACAAGATTCCACCCACTGTTTTTGCCTGTAGGGAAGAACAAAACTAAGGGCCATAAACATAAGATAGTCACCAATAAATCCAATTGGGGATTCTGGAGGAATGCCTTTATCCCTCAAATTGTTACGATGTTAAAATCGCTATCGTGAGGAGCGGTTGATGCAAATTGTATAGAAGGATTTGTATAGAAGGATTTAGGGGAAGGAAGAGGTAGAAACATAATGCTGATAGGGCCAGATGAAGAGGCTCATGTGGAACATAAAGGCTGGTCTAGACCAATTGGACGCAATGTCCTGTTTCTGTGCTGTAAATTCTTTGTAATTCTTTGTAAAGTTATCACTCCTGCTTTACCTCTCATAAAATAAGAAAATTATGATCTGCTCAATCCTCTTTTAGCCAGGCATCTTTGTGCCGATAGAGTAAATTCCTTATTTTGAGCTACAGAGTTCAGTTGGACTGGCCAGTGTTCAATTCCTATCCTTCTATTTGAGTCTGCTTGACTGGCTAGCTTCAGGGTGCCTGAGTTCTGGTCGATTGAGGCATCTGCTGGGTGTTAGGCATTTGCTGTGTGTTAGCCACCCATCATTGGGTGTCAGATACCTGCTTGCTCAGTGGATAACAGTTGCTTTGCCACGTGAGTTATGTGGTGTGTAGGTTTGTCTGTAATAGTTCAGGTAAAGTATATGTGTAGATATATCTTAGGTGGTTTAGAATTTTTGGCCAAAATAGACATGAGGTTGGTGGTGTGTATGTGGTTGCATGAATTCATCAGGGAGCTCGAATCATTTTCATGGTTTGGGTCTCTTTAAAACATAGATGGCAAGCTTCTCAGCCCTGGCTGTGTAAGATTTATGGCCAACTCCTGTTTTTTAAGTTTTTTGTAATTCCATTTTTAACCCGAGTTTTCTTTTTACTTATGCTTGAAGATGGGGTGCTTTGGATACGATTCTCATACTTGTAAGTGGCGTTTGGCAGTCTTGATTGCAGAGGCAGACAAAGGGTGGTTGAACTAACTGAAAAATGTAAAATGGACAGCCTTGTGACTGGAGCTCAGTTGGACAAGGATTAAAAAAGGTGTTTTCTGCCTTCTGCTTAAAGAACGAAATTGTGCATCTGCAAACCACCTGACCATGGCGTAACTTGTTTTCTCAATGAAGGAACGTGTGCCTGTGCCTGACCAGATAAGAACTGAGGAATGAGAAGGGATTTACAGCAAGGAAATTGCTGATCCAGGGGGACGGAGAAAATCCAGGTGCTCTACTAATGATGCAACAATAATTTGCATTTATATAGCATCTTTAACATAGTAAAACATCCCAAGCCACCTCACAGGAGAGTTACCAACAAAAATCTAACCCGGAACCACCCAAGAAGATATTAAGAGAGGTAACTGAAAGCTTGGTTAAAGAGTTGATTCTTTTTTTATTTGTTCAAGGGACATGAGCACCATTGGCAAGACCAGCATGTGTTGCCCATACCTAATTGCCCTTGCATGGAACCATTTGCTATGCCATTTCAGAGGGCAGTTAAGGTCGTTATTGCTGTGGGTCTGGAGTCACTTGTAGGCCAGACCAGGTAAGGACAGCAGATTTCCTTCTCTAAAGGACATGAGCAAATCAGATGGGCTTTTACAACAATCAATGATAGTTTCTTGATCACCGTTACCGAGATGAGCTTTATATTCAGATTTATTAAGTAAGTTGCTATGGGGGTTTTGAACCCAATGCATTAGCCTGGACCTTTGAGATTGCTAGTCTACTGACATTACCTCTATGCCACTGTCTCCATGTGCAAGCCTGTTTAAAGACAATATGTTGAGAGGGGAGGTGAAGAGAAAAGTAAGACTGGTGAAGAGGGAATTTGAAAAGAGAATGGAAGTCGACATAAAAGGGAACCCAAAAATCTTCTATCAGCATGTAAATTGTTAGTGGGTAACAAGAGGTGGAGTGGTTTCTATTAAGGACAGAGAGGATGATATATGCTTAGAGGCACAGGATAAGGCTAGAATACTTAGTAACTTCTGTGTATTCATGTTTACTAAGGAAGAGGAATCTGACAAATTATCAGTAGAAGTGGAAATAGTGGAGGCATAGTGTGAAAATTGAAAAGGAGGAGGAGGTACTGGAAAGGCTGGCTATGCTTAGAGTGGTCTAGATGACTTGCATCCCAGGTTGCTAAAGGAAGTGAGAATGGAGATAGCAGGAAGGCTTGCCACAATCATCTAATCTTTCCTAGATGTCGGGGAGGTGCCAGAGGGTTGGCGATTGTCAAATGTGGGAACCTGATTCAAGAAAGGCTGCAAGGACTGTCCCAG
Organism: Carcharodon carcharias; assembly: GCF_017639515.1. Taxonomy (NCBI): domain Eukaryota; kingdom Metazoa; phylum Chordata; class Chondrichthyes; order Lamniformes; family Lamnidae; genus Carcharodon; species Carcharodon carcharias. The sequence goes on from NC_054472.1 coordinate 176,899,204, forward strand.
CAACTATGAGCCAGTTAGTTTAATATCAGTGAAGGGTAATGAACCAATAATCGGGGAAAAGAATCAACAGGCACTTGGAGAGGTTTGAGTTAATTCAGGACAGCCAGCACGGATTTGTAAAAGGCAGATCATGCTTGACTAGTCTAATTGATTTTTTTGATGAAGAAGAGGCTGGTTAACAAAATTGTGGCTCATGGAGTAGGACAGTCAGTGTCCAATTGGATAAAAAAAATTGGCTTAAGGACAGAAAACAGTGAGTTGTGGTAGATGTTATTTTTCAGACTGGAGGATGGTGGTGTTCCCCAAGGATCAGTTCTTGGACCATTGTTTTTTTTGCTATATATTAATGACTTGGATCTTGGAATATGGAGTAGAATTTCAAAATTTGCCAGTGATACCAAATTTTGAGAAGAGATAAACAGTGAAGATGATACAAATTGCCTTTTTTTATTCATTCATGGCATGTGGGTGTCACTGACTAGGCCAGCATTTATTGCCTATTCCTAATTGCCCTTGAGATGGTGGTGGTGAGCAGCCTTCTTGAACTGCTGCAGTCCCTGTGGTGTTGGTACACCCACAGTGCTGTTAAGGAGTGAATTCTAGGATTTTGACGGAGCGACAGTGAAGGAATGGCGATATTGTTCCAAGTCAGGATGGTGAGTGACTTGGAGGGGAACTTGCTGGTGGCAGTGTTCCCATGTATTTGCTGCCCTTGTCCCTTTAGGTGGTAGAGGTCATGGGTTTGGAAGATGCTGTTGAAGTAGCCTTGGTGAGTTGCTGCAGTGCATCTTGCAGATGGTACACACTGCTGCCACTGTGCATTGGTGGTGGAGGGAGTGAATGTTTAAGGTGGGGTGTCAATCAAATGGGCTGCTTTGTCCTGGATAGTGTTGAGCTTCTTGCATAACAGTACGTGGTAACCAGCAAGAGGTTTCCTTGGCCATGTTTGACTTGATGCCATGAAACTTTATGGAGTCCGGAGTCAATGTTGAGGACTCCTAGGGCAACCCCCTGCTGACTGTATTCCACATTTTGGCAGAAGGTTTAGGAAGAGGCAATTTACACTTAATGGCACAGTTCTAAAGAGTGTGCAGGAGCCTGGGACCTGGAGGTGCAAGTGTATCAATCTTTGACAGTGCAGGACACATTAAGGGATGGTTAGCAAAGCACATGGTATCTTGGGCTTCATAAACAGAGCATTTGAGTACAAAAACAGGGAGTTTAGGCTGATCCTTTATAAAGTTCTGTTTAGGCCCTGACTAGAGCATTGCATCCCAGTTCTGATCACAGCACTTTAGGATGGATATGAGGATCCATATGAGGATGCAGAGGAGATTTGCCAAAATTGTTGTAGGGTTGAAGGATTTTAGTTACAAGGTTAGGCTGGAGAAGCTGGGATGGTTCTCTTTAAAGCAAAGGAGATTGAAGGGAGATTTGATAGAGGTGTGCAAGATAATGATGGGTTTTGATAAGGTGGACAAAGGAAAACTGTTTCCATTAGCTGATGGTACAAGTGCTAGAGGATACGGATTTAAGGTTTTGGGCAAGAGATGCAACCCCCCAATTAATGTGAAGAAGAACTTTTTTTTACCTAGTAAATGATAAGGACCTGGAATTTGCTGACCTTGAAGGTGGTGGAATCAGAAACAATCAATAACTTCAAAAGAAAATTGGATGGCCAGTTGAGCGTAACAAACCTGCAGGACTACACAGATGGAGCAGGGGAGTGGGACTGATTGGATTACTCTGCCCAGCACCAGAATGGACCCAATGGGCCAAATGGCCTCCTTCTGTGCTGTAAATGATTCTATGAATCTATGGGTGGAATCATCCCAGATTTGCACTAAGTGCGGTAGCGGGAGGGGAAAAGAACATTTTACCCTCCGGCAGCAATAGCAGCTTTTCACACCGTATCATCCCAATCCCGCCTCGTCAATCATGCAATCTCGGGAAACAGGCCGGGTTTCATTCGCCTGCCACACCATCACCTCACCTCTTTATCACGCCGGGCACCATACTTAAAGTGCAGCCGCATGCATACCTCCCAGTGCTTCCAGCCCAGGACTGCTGCACAGGAGACATGGCCCCGAAAAGCAAGAAGACTGCAGCCCCCCCCACCGATTCAGTGACGTGTCCCTGTAACGCCTTTTGGACGACGTGGAGGCCTGCCTTGATGTCCTCTACCCCCGCAGGAGGGGCAGCAACATCACCAATCCAACTTGGGAGGAGGTGGCAGCGGTGGTCAGTGCCAACACCCTGCAAAAGAGGACAGCCACCCAATGTCGAAAGAGGATGAATGTACTCCTCTCATCTCATCACTCTCAATTCGCACACTCACAAGCCCATCACAAATCCACGGGGATCTCACTCACTGCCAGTTTTTTTTTACATGTTCATGGGATGTGATCTGTATTCATACAGAACAAGCTGGCACATCACCAGAGGGAGAGGTTGCAGACCGGTGGAGGAAATCCTGACATCAGGGCCCTCACAGCCTTTGAATATAGAGTCATCCAGCTGGCCGGCGAGGATCTGAACCATTCCTGTGCTGATGGTGAGGTCGGTGATGCTCTATCAAGTGAGGATACAGCGGTGCAACATCCATCAGACAACCATGCTGTGAGTGATGTGTCTTGTTTCACAGGTCACTGCCATGCACTAATTATCTCCCCTTGCTTTCGCAGGCACATCTGGGAAACAGATGACGGAGTCCACGATCCAGATCCTCGACTCAAGCCATGAAGACACCTCAGAAGAGGAATCTACTGAAACCCTCATTGAAGCCCTGTCACAGTGCTCACCCACACCCCCCACCTGCGCAGAGACACACACTTCAGTGGGACCAAGTTTTAGAATAGCCTCGGGGTCACAATCTGGTGAACACATTGCACTGTCTGATCCACAGCAGGTGACAGCAGGGACATCCCGGGTCTCCAGCACTTGGAGGAACTGCTGGAGGCCAGAAATATTCAGAGTCTGAGTCAGATGAGGAGTCTCTGGATGGTCATACCTCAGTTGCTGGAGCTGCAAAGGCAAGCTTGGGAACATCAGGAAGGGATGTCAGCTGCACTCCTCAGATTGCAAGGCACGATGGAGGGGTCTGCCTGCCTTCAGTCTGGGGTGATGGCACTGGCATGGCAATGCACTGGGGTCAACACTGGTAAGATGGTGACCACCATGGAGACCTTGGTCCAGGACATCGATCTTGTGGCCTGCATTGCAGGGCTCCACCTGACTGGCCCAGACACCAAAACCTCATTTTCAACATTCCAATTGTTTGCTCTGCCAAGGTGCACATTGTAGCAGGAGTTTGCACCGCACTTAGGCAGGTGACTCATTGTGCCTTCTCCCTGCTGCACACTGAGTCCACCACCCGGGTGTCATCAGCCACATCGTCTGTAGGTAGTCCTTGTCCCCGAGGAGCCAACCAGGCAGCCTCTATGGACCCTGGAAGACGTCAGGGATCTGAGACCTGCTAAGGATATTAGAGTCATGGACATTATCTGGGAACTGTGTGCAGACCTGTAGGATGTGTTTGTGGTGGTCACACACCAGTTGAACGTTCAGCGAGTGGATGCCCTTGTGATTTACGTAGCCGATTACTTGTCACCACAGAGATCTGAGCGCCACATGAATGGTCAATTGCACCTGAGATCTGGGAAAATCCCAGCGCTCCTGCTCCCTGGCTTTCCTGATCCTGGGTGAAATGCACCAAGCTGTGTGCCTTTGTGAAGCTGGTGTCCATGACTTCATAGATGCATTTGTGTGAGCAGGCTTGTGATATCCCACAGAGGTCACCTGTGGATCCCTGAAAGGAGCCACTGATGTAAAAATTGAGCACCATATTTACTTTCATGGTCACTGGCAGGGGATGCCTTCCAAGTCCCTGCGGCACCAAGTCCTGCAGTAGCTGGCAGATGTGACTGACCAGTTCCCTGGACATGCGCAGTCTTAGGCGACACTGGTTTTCAGTCATTTGCAGGAATGACATGCGCAGTCTATAGACCCTGGATCTAGTTGGGCACCTACGAACAATGGCACTTCAGCAGGACGCACAGGAACCCCAGCCACCCCTCCTGATGTACTCCTCCAGCAGGATGAAAGAGAGAGACTTGTGGGTTAGCTTGGGTGTTCTAAGAGCCTCTTTTGATTAAGTCTGAAGGCCCCTTAACACATCCCAAAGATTGCTGGCCACCACTTGGATGGCCAGAGTTTAGTGCGCTGCATGGCTGCCTGAAACCCCACCCTCCTCCACCCCATTCCACCTGACCAATTGGCGGCAGCTTTGCCCACTGACTGTATGCTATGCTCCGAGCTCAGTGCAGGTATGCTCCTAACCCGCACTGCATGGCTGCACTGTTAGCTTGAACCATTGGGGAGACTGGTCCAAACTGGGATGCTGACATTGCAAGGGGCTATGAGTGCTTCCACCAGTGACTGCTCCATGGCCAGCTTTCACAAGGAGATTGAACGAGTGCATCCAATTGTTCTGCAGTCCACTAAAAGGCTCATTAGTTTTCAGTCTGTGCCTGAGGGGTGAAAAGCTCTGAAGCACTTGGTGGCACTTTCATACCTCTGCGCTGCTTCAGTGGGCAGATGAGCTAGAGGTCTGACTCCAAGCATGTCAATGTGGCTATGTTTGAACAGTCTCAGTTATGGAGGAATGGCCATTTCTCTCCCCAAACCCGCCCCCACATTTGTTTGTGCACTAACTACCATCAACCACAGTGCAGCCCTTGCCCCTGTCCCAACTCACCTCAATTGCAGTGCAGCATTTGTGCCCCCAACTTGCCTCAACCGCAGTGCAGCACTTGCCTCCCCCACAACTCGGGTCAACTGCAGTACTGTGCTTGTGCACCCGGCCCCACAACTCACATCAACTGCAGGGCAGCCCTTGCCCCTGTACTGCACTGTCAGCCAACCGGGAAAAGGCGACTTGCCTGAATGCATGGCACCTCAACCTTGAAGTCCAACAGGCGATCCTGGCGAGCGCTGCATAACGTTACTGTGCACTCAGCTCTGAGTTCCCCTCGAGGTGCAGCTCGCCAGGTGCACACCTTATAAATGCTGTTGTGAAACAAGTCGCTGTGCAATTGTGCCAGTGTGCTAGGATGATCCAGAGTGGGGGCTGATTCCAGTGAGCTGGGCTTATTATGATATATAGGTGTATTTTAATGACATTCCCGATGTCTGGCGACAGGCAGAGTGGACGATTGGTTTCATGATGGCATGGATAGAAGATTGGCTGGCTAACAGGAAGCAGAGAGCAGGTGTAAATGGGTCTTTTTCAGGTTGGCAAGATGTAATGAGTGGTGTGCCACAAGGTTCAGTGCTGGGACCTCAAATGTTTACAATTTATATAAATGACTTGGATGAAGGGATTGAAGGGATGGTTGCTAAATTTGCTGATGACACAAAGATAGGTAGGAAAGTAAATTGTGAAGAGGACATAAGGAGGCTACAAAAAGATATAGATAGGTTAAGTGGGTGGGCCAAGATCTGGCAAATGAAGTATCATGTGTGAAAATGTGAAACTGTCCATTTCGGAAGGAAGAATAAAAGAGAAGCATATTATCTAAGCGATTGCAGAGCTCTGAGGTAAAGTGGGATCTGGGTGTCCTAGTGCATGAATCACAAAAGGCTAGTGTGCGGGTATAGCAGATAATCAGGAAAGCAAATAGAATGTAATCATTTATTGCGAGGGGAATTGAATACAAAAGTAGGGAGGTTATGCTTCAGTTATACAGAGCACTAGTGAGACCACATTTGGGATACTGTGTTCAGCTTTGGTCACCATATTTAAAGGAGGAGGTTAATGCATTGGAAGCAGTTCAGTGAAGATTTATCAGACTTAATACCTGTAATGGGTGGGTTGTTATGAGGAAAGGTTGGACAGACTAGGCTTGTATCTGCTGGAGTTTAGAAGAGTAAGAGGTGACTTGATTGAAACGTATAAGATCCGGGGTCTTGACAGGGTGGATGTGGAGAGGATGTTTCCTTTTGTGGAAGAATCTAAAACTAGGGGGTCACTGTTTAAAAATAAGGGGTCGCTCATTTAAAACAGTCACTCAGTGGGTCGTGAGTCTTTGGAACTCTCTTCCTGAAAAGGCGGTGGAAGCAGAGTCTTTGAATATTTTTAAGACAGAGGTGGATAGATTCTTCATAAGCAAGGGAGTGATAGGTTATCGTGGGTAGGTGGGATGCAGATTTCAGGTTACTATCAGATCAGCCATGATCTTACTAAATGATGGAGCAGGTTTGAAGGGCTGAATGGCCTACTCCTGCTCCTTGTTTGTATGTTCATATGGCGTGAAACCAATTTTTGGCCTTCCTGCCATATTGTCCACTCACGTCTGCCATGACGCCCGACACCAGTGGGCACAGAAAATTCCACCCTATAGACAGGATTTTGAGATGGTCAGGCAGGTGTGGTGGTTGGGCCCAGGAGCAGCCTGGAAACAGTCCACCAGCGGCGATCGGCTCCTGACCGCAATTTCATGTGTGAAACATGGCTTGTCACTGGTCTGGAAATGCTGAGTGGGGGAAGGTGCCCGTTGGCCGCCGGGTCCAAGGGAGGCCCGGAGGCTGGTTTAAAAATGGCCCAGGCAGCCCCTGGACGGCTGCCATGGAAGGACGTCTTTTCATTGTCTTCAACTTTCAAGATATGGAGTCGAGTGCGGCTGGAGACGACAGGCGGGAGGGCAGGTCGGGTGGGTAATTGGACCCCCCCTGCTTTTCAAATGAGTGCCTCGCTGCCCTGCTGGAGGAGGTGGCTGTCAGGAGGGACACCCTTGTCCCCAGAGATGGGAGGAGGAGGCCCCTGCACCTCGCCAAAAGGGCACGGGGGAGGTGACTGCGCTGGTGAGCAGCCACGATATGGTGCGGTGCAAATGGGTGCAGTGCTGGATGCGATTCAATGACCTGCTGAACTCAGGAAGGGCGTGTACCATATTGGCATGGATGAGTGTGGTGAAGTGTTAAGGTCTGGCCAACCCCCTGTGGACCTCAGGGGCGTTAGAGTCTGAGTGCCAACTGTCAATGATGCCAGAGCTGGCCAAGGGGTCAAGCCCTGGCTGCTTGGGCTGAGTGCCTTGCGGCTCGAGGAGCATGACTTGGATGTGCCCTGCGAGGTGTTCCTCAGCTGGGGTTGGGGTCAGGCTGCAATGTTGCTGTAGGTAGAGAGGGGACTAATCAATGCTCCTCTGTCCTTTCAGGAGAAGATGAGCCATAACCAGTCAGAGAGGCCGTGTACAGGCGGAGCCCCTGCCCAACCTGCTGCTGCTGACCAGGTTTGAGCAGGATGGCCTCGCGCTCAAGAGCCGGCACGTTCCCTGTAGCGTGGACAGGTGGGGGTGCCAGACGAATGTAAGAATGCCATGCACACAGAAGTGAGAGTTTTGGACTGTGCATCCTTTCTAGTGTAGTCCCTTCATTGATGGGAGCCTCAAACCTGGAGACCCCATTGATCATTGAGAGACAATGGCACCATGATGCAGATCTCCATTACCTCACCAGGGTCCCTAACATGCACAGTGACAGTGTAGTGAATTGAACTAATGACACATGTCCTCCTTCTCCCTTTTAGGTTCCTCTCTGTGGACCCCGAGAGGCCATCCCTGACTCCGGAGGAACACTGGGCTTCACTTGCACCTGTGTCACATCTTCTGTCTGAAGCAGGCACCGGCGCAGAAACCAGCACCTCGGTGGGCATTAGATCGGCTGCTAGAATGTTGGTGCACATTGGTGAGGACACTTCACACTCTTTTCTGGTGTACACAGAGGCAGAGAGTGCCCAGGGTGCCAGAAGTTGGAGGACTGCTGGGGACCAGGACAATGCTCGGTTGAAGGCAGATGATGAGCCTCTGGGGTTGTCCATTAGGTGGCAGATGCTGGATGTCCAGCAAGATGTGCGGGAGGATCTGGCGGAGATTCACGAGGGTCTGCATGCCATGGAGACCCTGTTGTGGAGGAGTCCATACGGAGCATGAGCAGTGCGCTGATCCTCATGGCCGTGCGCACTGCCTCCTACCATTGAGAGAGTGGCAACTATCATGGAGATGCAGCTCCATGGACAGAATCAGGGGTTCCTGGGGTTATGCTTGTACCTGCAAGCCCTCACACAGGGCACTGACCGCAGGTGGTCGGTGCCAGTGTGGGAGATAGATGGGCCACCAAGTATCCCAGCTAGGTGCCCATCCATCACTGGTGAGCAGAGAGACCCAGGGCAACCTCATATTGACGCACGAGCTGCTTGTCATCTCTGTGGGCTCCTCTCAGGGCACTCTGGATGATGGCAGCAGTTCCCCCGCTCCTCCACCAGTGGCCGTGACATCTGATGAGGCTGCGGCGACTGGGGAGATACCAGCCGTGGCACTGGCCACTTCCTCCCAGGCAGGGCCAGCACAGACTCCACTGACCAGAGGACAGCTGCTAAGGTCATCAAGACCAATAGGACAGCAGAGTCAGCAGCCTGTCTCCAATGCAAATGCCAGCAACTGGGGGAGCACCAAAACGTAGCATTCGTAAACATAAGTTAAAGGCACCATGAGCACAAGAGGGACAGTTCAGGGGTGATTTTTTGTTAATTTATGTTTGGTCTGGGAACAAAAACCAGAAAAGGTTATGTAAATTTTTTTGGTTTGTCAAAATGCGATAAAGATTGTCGTATTGGCCCGAGAATGCTTCACCTTTTTATATTTTTGGTGCAGGGTAGGCCAGTATGTGATGCTGGACATGAGTGGCTCTACTTTTTATTGCATAGGCACTGCGTGGACTTTAGGTTCAAATGAAAGGGTCATTTCAGACATCCAGGATGGAGGAGGCAGCCCTGGTATGCAGTCGAAGCTGATCTTTAGTGGCCTAGCTGAAGGAGCGTTGGATCAAGGCATCCCTGACTCCCTGGAGGTTACCAAAGCCGCCTCCATGCCCACAGCATTCTCCTCACCGTGCTCCTCTTCTGACTCACTACTGGACTCATCATCTGTGGCCTCTGCAGCTGGGCCAAGATACTCTTCCTCCAATGAGTTCCCCCTTACTGGTGCCAGATTGTGGAGAGCGCAGCATGCAACCACTATAAGTGACACCTGCTCTGGGGTGGGTACTGTAGTGCACCCCCTGAACGGTCCAGGCATCGGAAGTGCATCTTGAGAAGACTTATGGTCCTTTCTATCACTGCCCTTGTGGAGGTCTGACTCGTATTGTAATATTGCTCTGCCTCTGTTCTTGGGTGGCGGAGAGGTGTCATGAGCCACCTCTTTAACGGATAGCCCTTGTCTCTCAGCAACCGTCCATCCAGTTGGGCTGGAGCACTGAAGAGCCTCGGCACCTGGGAGTGTCTCAGGATATAAGCGTCATGGGAACTGCCAAGGTACCTTGCACAGACTTGCAGAATCTGCATCCTGTGATCACACACCATCTGCACGTTCATTGAGTGGAAGCCCTTCCTGTTGATGAAGGCACCGGGCTCACCTGCTGGTGCCTTGATGGCCACACGTATGAAGTCTATTGCACCCTGGACGCGAGGGAAGCCAACAATTGCTGCAAAGTCTCTGGCTTGTTCATTCTGGCAGGCCTCGTCTGTATGATAAGGAATAAATGTCATTACCCGCCTGAACAGAGCTTCTGTCACCAGCTTGACACAACTGTGGACAGCTGATTGGGAGACTCCACACAGATCCCCCACTGAGGCCTGGAAAGAGCTGGAGACATAGAAGTTGAGGGCCACTGTGACCTTCAGAGCCACTGGCATGGGGTGTCCACCCACATAGTCGGAGCTGATCTCAGGCCCAATCAGCTGACCAATGGAGGTCACTGTCTCCCTTGAGAGGTGGAGACTCCTGCGGCATTGCACCTCCGACCTATTGAGGTAGCCGCCTGTAAACCCTGGCAGCAGGATAATGCATCTTCTGAGGCCCCTTCCACCTTGGACTTCCTGCTGGCCTTGCGCCCCTTGTGCCTGCACCTCTCCTCCCGCCGATCGCTCCCATGGAATCTGCATTGGGACACCTGGCCTCCTTTCCCTTCTGCCCCTCCTCAGAGGAGGTGCCACCAGCGGAGACCACAATCCACTTACCAGGGTAACGGAAGGCTGCCAGATACCTGGAAGGATCCACACAGTCTAATCCCCCGGGGGCCTTGGAGACACCAAGCAGTCCTGAAATGAAGCCTGGAAATGCTAAGAATGAAGCCCCGAATAGAGATGAAGCTGCCAAGTACCAATAAGTCCCCAGTAGGAAATTATGTACCAAACGGACACTGGCAATGCTGCTCACCCTTTTTATCCTGCCCATGAACGAGGTCTTTGAAAATGTCGGCTGGCCACCTGCCCACTTTGCCAGTGCGACAAGCACGAAATCGCATGGGCAATGAAAAACTGGCATCAATTGGCTTTTTAATGGCCTTAAATGGCCTCTTAATTAACGGGCACGGCTCCAGCACCCACTCTCACCCACCGACCGAAATATCGCGTGACTGCGCAATGACGTCGGGACGCTCTCCTAACGTCATGGCGTGTTACTTTATGCCCGCCCTTGGGTCGTAAAATTCTGTGCTATCGCTCTACGACAACAGCGACTACCCTTCAAAGAGTACTTCATTGGCTGTAAAGTGGTTTAGGATGTCCTGAGGTTGTGAAAGTCAACATAGAAATGCAAAACAAAAATAAAAATACCTGGAAAAACTCAGCAGGTCTGACAGCATCTACAGACAGGAACACAGTTAACGTTTCGAGTCCATATGACTCTTCAACAGAACTAAGGAAAAATAGAAGAGAGGTGAAATAAAAGCTGGTTTAAGGGGAGGTGGGACAAGTAGAGCTGGATAGAGGGCCAGTGATAGGTAGAGATTGCCAAAAGATGTCATAGACAAAAAGACAAAGAGGTGTTGACGGTGGTGATATTATCTAAGAAATGTGCTAATAGGTGACATTAAGGGTAGAAAGCAGGACGAGCAAGGTAAGATAGCCCTAGTGGGGGTGGGGTGGAGGGAAGGGATCGAAATAGGCTGAAAGGTAGAGATAAAACAATGGATGGAAATGCATTTAAAAATAATGGAAATAGGTGGGAAAAGAAAAAATTATATAAATTATTGGAAAAAGGGGATCGGAAAGGGGGTGGGGATGGAAGAGAGAGTTCATGATTTAAAATTGTTGAACTCAATATTCAGTCTGGAAGGCTGTAAAGTGCCTAGTCGGAAGATGAGGTGCTGTTCCTCCAGTTTGCGTTGAGTTTCACTGGAACATTGCAGCAGGCCAAGGGCGGACATGTGGGCATGAGAGCAGGGTGGAGTGTTGAAATGGCAAGTGACAGGGAGGTCTGGGTCATGCTTGAGGACAGACCAAAGGTGTTCCGCAAAGCGGTCACACAGTCTGCATTTGCAACTCCTTCTTTGTATTGTTAAGTAGGTTTTTATGTCTTATTATATCAAAATGTCTCAAAAAACTTCACTCAATGAATTATTTTTGGAATGTATTGACTTAGTGTATAGCCTGCTGTCACATATCAGCTAATGCTGATCTTGAACTGTTCCATAAGAAATAGGTGAGACTCTTCTGCTCTCAGATACCTCTGAGCTTCGCTCGCCTCTTGCTTGTTCCTTCTGCTCAGTGACTCAAGTGGGAAATCAACAACATGAACCCTCGCTTGTTCTGCTTGTCAGCACAGCATCTTCTGTATCACACTGTTAACACTGTAGCTAAAAATAGAAATTACTTTGCATATGTGTCATGTACATGCAACTCACAATATGATGCATTACATTTAGCTTTGCAAGCAGCAACACATTAAAATAGTCTGAGCTTTCTCTATTCAAAGCAAAATATAGCTTTGCAGGTGTAAAGAGCTGAAGTACAGAATTGGATTTTTACAGGTATTGCAGCTGTAATCTTTAAGTTTAGATTTTAAATCAATTGTCATTACTTGGGAATGACAATATATATTTAGCATAATATTAAATATTGCGCATGAATTTATTTGTAGGCTTCATAATGACACAATTTCTCAGGGTGCTCTGTAAACCTCATCAGTTTTTATTGAAAAGGCTTCCGCACTAACAGTATTAATGGTGCAGGATGCTTTCTATGGTTACCGTTGTATTACAGTATGCTCTATTTAATTTTTCTCACTGCACCTCTACACATACAGTAGATGAACAGTGTATTGGGATTGAAGATCCATCCATAACATTTCCTTTAATAAATTCCCAGAGGATTTCAGAATATACCATTTTATTCCAAAGGGTCCACATGACATTTTGCAAAAATGTAAAATGCAGATAAATAACTCGGGGGTAAAAACTGATTCAATAAAGGTAATGCAGGGTTACAGAGATTTAAAAAATATATACATTAACATAAATAAAAGGGGCTAGAGGTTTTGTATTGCCATCGATAAGAAATCATTTCTTGGGTTCACCCTCATGTTGGTGGAATGGAAACAGACCACTGAATGAGGAGCTCTGCTGCACTAGTGAAATATAAATCAGTTGAAATGTTGTTGTAGGCATTTGAGAAACAGAGTTTGGCTTTTCAGACGCAGGATTAAAGCATCGGCCAGTTCTGGGGTATTCTTTGCATTGATCGCACAAGAAGTGTATGGAAGAATGGAAAATGCCATAAAAAGATTCTGCTTGCTCTTGTGGATTATGTATCTGTTGCTTTTAATCGAAGCAAAGACATCTAAGCAGATGAGATGTCCTGCAGGATGCACTTGCTCCAAGGATAACGCTTTATGTGAAAATAGGAAATCCATCCCTCACAATTTTCCTCCCGGTGTAGTTTCCTTGTAAGTACTATATCTGTGGCATATAATTTTACTGTCATTTGACATTAATGGAAGCAGAGAAGCTAGGCTGTGTTTATTATATAATGTTGCATGACTGTTGAAAGCATCTCACCTATGTTACACCCTTGTGTCACAGCATCTAAAAATAGACTACTGCGAATGCAGATTGCCGAATTGTTAATGGTGTTGTGGAATATTTCGATGTTGCTGTCAAATGATGATGGACGTGTAGACAGTCGACAAATGTACGTGATTCGATTGATTGAAAGGGTGCAGAATTCTGACATTTTAATTGGTGTGTTTTGTTTACAGGTCGTTTGTGAAGTCTGGTTTCAGTGCAATCCCACAAGGCAGCTTTTTACACATGCCCTCGCTGCAGCTCCTGTAAGATCACAGCTCCTTTTCTGTGTTTATTCAGTAGATTAATGAAGACTCTTTTCATATAATTTTGTGGCGTTGAGGCAGCGACTGTATTAGTTAGAGGGTATGTTAGGAGGGGTTTAATATTGCAGCAGTTGCTGTCCCTGGGATAATTTAACAAAGTCAAGTACAAGGAGTGGTTAATACTAAAATTTTCATTGGAAATGGTAAAATAATCAACAAGACTGTTTTAAATCGTAGTGTAATTTAAAAAAAATAAAGAGGGATATATTCAATATTACAGATATCTGCATTTGGAAACTCAAAAGCAATAGGTGTAAATTATCAGTGTTGTTACATTGTATAAGAAGAACTTATGATTTGTATTTTTTTTACATATTAATCTCCAAGTAGTGTATTAAAAACACATTAGTTTTGACTCAGATGTTGGTGATGAGATCCACAAAATGCAATGCAAATCCTTCCCAATAACTTTGTAATATTTGGAGAGAAAGAGATATTTAAGTATCTGGGGTATTGCATCCAAACTCAATAAAGGAATCATAAACCTTTAGTTTCTCAATCCCACAAGAACTGCAGGAATATTACTGCAGCAAAATTTGTAACAGTGCAGGATTACTTTTTATTTAGAAGAATTAGCTCAATACTGCTGTGAAGGAGGGTTGATTGAGTAGGACATTGTAAAAACTGAAATTTCTTCAAAAAAAAGTATTTCAGGTCCAAGGCAGTACTGTAGGAGTAACATTGAAAATAGACTTGTATGAAGATTCACTTTGATAGATAATTTGAACATTAATCTGCATAATTATGACTATAAAAAACCTCTTAGTGCATCTTGTACTGGACTAGGAGCCTTACATGTGACATACCACTTGTCGGTCATCAGAGATTGCTTATGGTGGCTAGATTGACCACCTGCAGGTAGCCCATTCTTACCACGATAGAGAGGAAACTAGCTTGTAGAGCTGGAGTAGCTCAGTGGGTAGCTGTCCGCTTCTGAGCTGGAAGATCCCAGGTTCAAATCCCAACTTGTTGGCTATGAAAGAATCCAGCCACCAGTGCAGGTGAGCCAATGTATATCAGGGCTAGTGGCCCCCAGCCTGAAACAAAAATGTGGAAGGTTAGTAGCAGGAAAGGCATTTGGCTGTGAAATCCTGCTTTTTTTAGAAAAAAATTATGATTGATATGGAGGTGATCAACCAGCATTGTGGTGACCCCAAGTAACATGGGAAAAGTAGGAAGAGGGGAAGGAGTTAGCATTCTACAGCCAATGAAATACTATTGCAATATAGTCACTGTTGTTATGTAGGATACACAGCAATCTCCCCCAAACACCAATGAAATAACAATCAAATAATCTACTATTTTAGTGACATTGGCCAAGGGATTAATATTGGCCAGAACTCCCCTCTTCTTCAAAATAGTGCCAGGGATCTTTTATGGTGTCTGCTTAGATTATGTGCATAAGTTTCGGGAGTAGGACTCAAATCTACAACTTTTTGGGTTGTGTGCTACCCACTGAGCCAAGGCTGACCTCTGTACCCAGATTTCTAACTTGCCTCAATCTTCAAGAATTGTAGGCTTGGTGGGGTCAAGAAGGTAAGGGGAAGATCAAAAAATATTACCAGCCTGTCACCTGACCTTTAAGTTTTCTGGTAATATGATGGGTCATAAAGCTTGTGGAAGAAGTTGCCGGCTGGTGTGGTGCATATTGATACTCTGTGTACCTTCAAGAAGGGGCTGGATTGGTCCTTGACTGGAATTGCACCAGTAGAAGGTAACTGAATTTATCAATAACCTTTAATTCATGTGATCTCTTGAATTAGTCTTTATCATCTGAAGGGATGGGAGGGGAATTTTCCAGAGTAATTTTTTTCTTCATAAGAACATAAGAAATAGGAGCCAGAATAGACCACTTGGTTCTTCAAGCCTGCTCCACCATTCAACAAGATTATGGCTGATCTACCTCAACTCCACCTTCACATACTATCCCCAAAACCCTTAGTTCCCTCTGAACCCAAAAATTGACTTCTGTTTTGAATATGCTTAATGGCTGAGCAACCAGAGCTCCCTGGGGTAGAGAATTGCAAAGATTCACAACCTTTTGAGTGAAGAAATTTCCCCTCATCTGAGTGCTAAATGGCCAGCTCCTTGCTTTGAGACTGTGACCTCATGTTCTAGATTCCTCAGCAAAGGAAGCATTTTCTCAGCATGTACCCTGTCAAGCCTTTTAAGAATTTTATATGTTTTAATTAGATCAACTCTCATTCTTCCTAACTCCAGGTAATATAGACCTAATCTGCTTAATCTCTTCTCATAGGACAATCCCCTCATCTCAGGAACCAGTCTAGCTAACTTTGTTGTGCTTCCTCTCATGCAAACACATCCTTCCTGAGGTAAGGAGACCAAAACTACACACACTGCTCCAGCCTCATCAAAGCCCTATATAATTGTAGTAAGACTTCTTTACTTTTATACTCCAATCCCTTTTTAACAAAAGCTAACACGCCATTTGCCTTTCTAATTGCTTGCTGTATCTTCATGCTAACTTTTTGTGAGTCGTGTACAAGGACATCCTCTGAATGCAAATGCTTCTCAATCTCTCACCATTCAAAAAGTATCTTTTTTTATTTTCCTTACCAAAGCACTAGTTTCTACTTCATCACGTAGTATACCATCTGCCACCTTCTTTTCCACTCACCCAACCTATCTGTATCCCTGTGCAGCCTCTTTGTGTCTTCTCCACTGTTTACTTGCCACCAAACTTTGCATCGTCAGCAAACTTGAATACTTTATACTCATCTAAGTCATCAACGTAGATTGTAAATAGCTGCAGTTCAAGTACTGGTCCTTGCAGATTCCCCCGCCTAACAACCTAAAAATGTTCTGTTAATTCCTGCTTTCTGTATTCTGTCCATTGTGTTGTTCATCCTTCAAGTGAAGATGACCATGTTCATCAGGTGGAGTGTTTGGTAGGGTTCGATGGGGACGTAGATGATTGCTAAGGTTGATCTTTGCCTCGAAGGTTCTGATGCAAATAAGACAGGAGATGATTGGGTTTTAGATGAGTTGTTGGCTCGAGATTTACTCCCTTTGCATTTTCTCTTTGCTTCTGATAAGCACTTGCATTCGAAGGTAGCCGCACTGCTTTTTATTTGGTTGCACCAGGTGCAACAATCCTGGGTGAGCTTCTCCCAGAATTTTGAGTTGATATCAAAACTCCTAACTGAAGCCTTTAGAGTATCCTTGTAATGCTACCTTTGACCACCATGAGAGCACACCCAAACTCAAGCTCTCCATAGAAGATTCACTTTGGTAAGCGAGTATCAGGCACTCTGGCTACATGACCAGTCGAATTGCATTGTGATTGTCTCACTATGGTGTGGATGCCAGCTTGGGAGAGCATCTTAGTATCTAGTATTTTCTCCTGCCATTTTTGATCTTCAGGAACTTCTGAAGGCAGCTCAAGTGAAAGTGGTTGAGTTTCTTGGCATGACACTGTTACACAGTCCATGTCTCGCATTCATAGAGTAGAGTAGGCTGGAATATCGATCTATAGACTTTCAGTTTGGCAGGCATACTGTCCATTAAGCAATCCTTAATCTATGCTAATGCACCACCACCAATCCCATGGGTCCTAATCTTTGATCCCTATGACATCTTCCAGCCCTACAACCATCTGAGATTTCTATACTCCTCCAATTTTGACCTCTTGTGCAACCCAGATATTTTTTGCTTCAACATTGGCGGCCATGCCTTCAGCTCCCTTGGCCCTAAGCTCTAGAATTCCCTTCCCAAATCTCTCCCCCTCTCTCTCATCCTTTAAAATGTTACTTAAAACCTAACTCTTTGACCAACCTTTTGGTCACCTATCTGAATATCTCCTATGTGGCTTGGTGTCAAACTTTGTTTGATAATGCTCCTTTGAAACACCATGGAATGGTTTACTACGTTGAAGGCTTAATCTAAATTCAAGTTGTTGTTATTATTATTGTAGCTAGTTTGTTTTTCCTTCTTTTTCTACCTTTCCCAGGAGATTATGTGGCTGCATGGGTTGGGAAGTATCCTGGCAGGAGACCCCTGCCATCATGAACTGTGGATAGGCTTAACCAGCTGGTCCTTCCCTGCCTGTCAATTTTACATGTTTACAGGTTTGCAAGCTGTTGTTAGGTTTTCTGTTACTATTAAGATGTTCTTCCGAACTCTCACTGGGTCACGATTAAATCCAGATTTCTTTCTTCAATATGACATGAATGCAACCATGCGTGGCATCAAATTAACTACTCACAAACTCAAAGAACCATTTGCCAGATGTTCTGCAGCTGCTAGCTAAAAACAATCGGAGTGCAGTGTATGTGGTGAATGTTAGAATGCTCAATGTCAGTGAAACCCTACGGGATGCAGGAAAAATAAGTATTTTTACTGAACCAGTACATGTACCCCAGGGAAAGGTACTTCCTTCACCTAATTAAGGTTTTCTCTATTTGTCAAAACTCAATTAGTTCTCTGTCTCCTCCTGTTTCCATGAAACAGCATGCTGGATGGGTGATTCTGAACTTAACCAATTAGCTATCCTAATGATCTAATTATCCAACGAGATAAAGGCAAAATACTGCAGAAGCTGGAAATCTGAAATATAAACGGGAAATCCTGGAAAAACTCAGCTGGTCTGGCAGCGTCTGTGGAGAGAGAAGCATGCGGGGCAGGATATTGAGGTTGGCGAGTGACGGGGGCAGGACTCGCTCGCCGACGCGTAAATTGGCGAAGGATGACATCGGGCGGAACTCCCACTTCACCCCGCGTCATTTCCATTTTCAGGTCGGCGGGGGTGCAGCCGAATCAGCTGTGCGCCCGCCGACCTGTCAACGGCCAATTGAGGCCATTTAAAAAGTCATTTAACTCGTTAAATGACCTGCCCGTCCGACCTTAAGGTTGGCGGGAGAGGCCGGGAGCCCTGGCGGGCTTCTGAAAAAGCATCAAACCTTATCCACGGGCAGGATGAGGTTTCATGTAGGTTTTAAAAAAATTTAATAAAAGTTTAATTAAAAGTGATGGACACGTGCCAACTCTGACATGTCAGGGAAATTTTATGTTTCCATATTTAATATTTTTGAATTTGGCGCCGATCTCCCTGAGGCAGCATTTAGCATTCCCTTGGCTTAGGGAATCCCTTCCCGTCTGCACAGGGAGCACATAGAGCTTCCTGGAGGACGTCACACTGGAGGGACCTTAACTGGCGGTGCGCCCCTGATCGGAGGCACGCCTGCATGCGCCCGCTCCTGAACTTTCCCCCTGACGTGGGGAAAATTCTGCCCATGGACTCGAAATGTTAACTCTGTTTCTCTCTCCACAGATGCTGCCAGACCTGCTGAGTTTTTCCAGCATTTCCTGTTTTCATTAACATTAATTATTCAATGACTATTGCGGACGAAAGAGACATGCTGTCAAAGCTTTTCGTCTTGTACTCATCGGGACAGATTTTCAAAGGGAACAACAATTTGTACTGCATGGAAACAGGATGCTAATACTAAAGCAAAATATGGCAGATGCTGGAAATTAGAAGTAAACATAGAAAATGCTGGAAATACTCAGCAACCTGATACAGTGGTTGTTAGAAAAACAGAAAATGCTGGAAAAAGGTTCTACCTCCTCCCCAAAACCTACAAACAGGACTGTCCTGGTAGACAGATCGTGTCAGCCTGTTCCTGCCCCACGGAACTCATTTGACTCCGTTCTCTCTCCCCTTGTCCAGTCTCTTCCCACCTACATCCACAATTCCTCTGATGCCCTACATCATATAAACAATTTCCAATTCCCTGGTCCCAACTGCCTCCTCTTCACCATGGACGTCCAATCCCTCTATACCTCCATCCCCCGCCGGGATGGTCTGAGGGCTCTCAGCTTCTTCCTTGAACAGGGACCCAAACAATCCCCATCCACCACCACTCTCTGTCTGGCTGAACTTGTTCTCTTACTGAACAATTTCTCCTTAAAATTGTCTCACTTCCTCCAAATAAAAGGTGTGGCTATAGGTACCTGCATGGGCCCCAGTTATGCCTGTCTCTTTATGGGGTATGTGGAACATTCCTTGTTTCAGTCCTACTCAGGCCTCCTCCCACAACTCTTTTTCGGTACATCGATGACTGTTTCGATGCCGCTTCATGCTCTTGTCTGGACCTGGAAAAATTTATCAATTTTGCTTCCCATCTCCACCCTTCCATTACCTTCACATGGTCCATCTCTTTTCCCTTCCTTGACCTCTGTCTCAATTTCTGGTGATAAGACTGTTCATCAATATTCATTACCAGCCCACCAACTCCCGCAGCTACCTCGACTACAGCTCCTCACACCCTCCTTCGTGTAAGGACTCCAGCCCATTCTCTCAGTTCCTTCGCCCCCGTCGCATCTGTTCTGATGATGCCACTTTCCAAAACGGCGCTTCGGACATAGAACCATAGAACCATAGAAAAGTTACAGCACAGAAGGAGGCCATTTGGCCCATCTTGTCCATGCCAGCCTGAGGACACCCAGGTGCCCTTTCTAATCCCACCTTCCTGCACCCGGCCCATAGCCCTGTGG
Organism: Carcharodon carcharias; assembly: GCF_017639515.1. Lineage (NCBI taxonomy): Eukaryota > Metazoa > Chordata > Chondrichthyes > Lamniformes > Lamnidae > Carcharodon > Carcharodon carcharias. Next base: position 176,918,943 of record NC_054472.1, read on the forward strand.
CTTACAGCACTTAAGGTGCAGATCCAGGTACTTTTTAAAAGAGTTTAGAGTTTCTGCCTCTACCACCAACTTGGGCGGCGAATTCCAGACACCCACTACCCTCTGTGTAAAAAGGTTCTTCCTCATGTCCCCCCTACACCTTCTGCCACTTATCTTGAACCAATATCCCCTGGTTCTAGAATTCTCCATCAAGGGAAACAATTTTATCCTGCCCACTCTATCTATTCCCCTCATAATTTTGTACACCTCAATCAAGTCACCTCTCAGCCTTCTTTGTTCTAAGGAGAATAACCCCAACCTATCCAATCTCTCCTTGTAGTTACACTTTTCTAACCCTGGCAACATTCTTGTAAACCTCCTCTGTACTCTCTCCAGAGTTTTAACGTCCTTCCTGTAATGTGGTGACCAGAACGGCACACAATACTCCAGTTGTGGCCTCTCCAGTATGTTATACAATTCCAACATTATATCCTTACTTTTATATTCTATACCTCTGCCAGTGAAGGAGAGCATTCCATATGCCTTCTTTACAACCTTGTCTACTTGAACTGCTGCCTTGAGGGACCTGTGTACTTGTACGCCAAGATCTCTCACTTCATCTACCCCTCTTAGTATATTCCCATTCATTGTGTAATCCCTGTAACCGTTTGACCTCCTTAAATGTATGACCTCACACTTCTCTATGTTAGAATCCATCTGTCACTTTACCGCCCACTCCACCAACCCATCTATATCGTTTTGGAGATTATGGCTGTCCTCCACACCATCCACTACTTGGCCTATCTTCCTTCTTCCTTAACCGAGGTTTCCCACCCATGGACATGCTCAACCATGTCCGACCCATCTCCCACGCCTCTCCCTCGCAGAACCATGATAGGGTCCCCCTTGTCCTCACTTTTCACCCCACCAGCCTCTGCATTCAAAGGATCATCCTCCGCCACTTCCACAAACTCCAGCATGATGCCACCATCAACCACAGCTTCCCTTCACCCACCCCCCCCCACCCCCGTCGGCATTTCATAGGGACCATTCCCTCCGGGACACCCTGGTCCACTTCTCCATCACCCCCCAACACCTCATCCTCCTCCCATGGCACCTTCCGATGCAATAGCAGAAGGTGCAACACCTGCCCCTTTACCTCCTCCCTCCTCACCATCCAAGGTGACAATCTCTCCTTTGTCTCCATCTATCACTGGCCTTCTATCCAGCTTCACCTGGCCCACTCTCCTTAAACAGTATAAGTTTCATCACATTTATTTCTCTTTGGGCGGGATCTTTAGGTCGGCAAGCGGGGGGGGAGGGGCCTGCTCGCCGCGCATAAAATGATGCGGGATGACATTGGGCGGAGCTCCCGGCATTTCAATTTTCAGGTTGGCAGGGGTGCAGCCGAATCAGCTGTGCACCCACCGACCTGTCATCGGCCTATTGAGGCCATTGACAAAGTCATTAACCTCATTAATGGACCTGCCCGTCCAACCTTATGGTTGGCAGGCAGGCTGGGAGCCCTGGCAGGCATCAGAAAAAGTGTGAAACCTCATCCACGGACGGGATGAGATTTTATGAGAGTTTTTAAAAATTTTATAAATGTTTGATTTAAATTGATGGACACATCCCAACTCATGTGACAGTGTCACAAAAGGGGACATGTCAGGGAAATTTTGCTTACCATTTTTAAATTTGGTGCTGATCTCCCTGAGGCAGCACTTAGCCTCAGGGAGATGAGTCCGCTCTTTCATGCGCATGCACGAAAGAGCTCACGCTCGGCTGAGGGAATCCCCTCCGCCCGCACAGGGAGCGTCCACTGTGTGGGCCTTAATTGGCCTGCCCATGTAAAGTGGTGGCGCGCCCCCGATTGCGGGCGCCGATCTGAGACACAACAGCCCCCGCGCGCTCTTGCACTTCCCCCCCAATGGGGGGAAAATTCTTCTCTTTAGCTGTAAAGAAGAGTCATATTGACTCGATACGTTAACTCTGCTTTATTTCTCTCCACAGATGCTATTAGATCTGCTGAGTTTTTCCAGCATTTTCTATTTTTGTTTCAGATTCCTAGCATCTGCAGTATTTTGCTTTTATTTATAGTGGTTATTAACTGTTTTAACTGCTGTAACAACCCAGATTTAACCATAAATATGTATATTGGATTTGAATCATGTTTAAAACACTGGAGGCAGCAAACTTGGTGCATTGACTGCTGCCTGACCTTCCTGCTAGAGTAAGGTGGGCAGTCCACTATCTCCTTTATGGTGCCTATGCACTGATTCACATTCCTACTCTTCTTGGTATCAGCTGTGGTAATTGAGGAGAGCCAGGGAAAGACGGGGCTATCCCTGCAGGTTGAGAACAAGTTACATAGTGAGTAGAAAAGTTTCTGCTTGCTCAATTTTTTTTACAAAGCTTTCTTTGTCTCTCTGATCTTTTTTCCTTCATGGTCATTTAGCAACTTTCCAGGCAGGCATTCATCATGTCTGTATGAGAAACCTGCTGTGCTACTTTCAATGAGAATTCTCCCATCTGTGTGTGACCATGTCCTCATCATGCACTTATTCATGCGCATGGTCAACATGAATTACTGTAGAACAATCAGCAGCAGGAATCCTCACTAATTTTTCCATCCCTTACTCAAGGACACTCATGATAAGCGCTCCTTTTTTTTGTGAACTAAGCTAACATGGTACAGACCACCACGCAAACCTGGGGATTTCCTGATCTGACTGGGTGACTGCCAGGACACGCAGCGTAGCTGCCTATTAAGATATAGGGAAAAACATGACAAATTAACCTTAATTGATGGACAAATGCTGTGATGATGATGAAAATTAAAATCAGCACATTTAAAATCTTCAAAAAAAATCTCCAGGCTGGGCCGGGTCTAATGGATGCAGGTTTAACATCCTGACATTCTAGAGTTTTGCAATGAAAAGGGCTGGGAAGAAAGAAACACATAAATCTAACTCACCTGACTCCATATTAATAAGTCTAGCAACCCATCTGTGAGTTGTGAGTTCAAGTCCAATTTACTGATTGCCATCACACAAATGTTGACATGAAAAAATCAAATGTATTCACTAACACCATCATGGAAAAGGACCTGCCAGCCCTAATGGGTCTGGCTTACATGTGACTCCAGTTCCACACTGTGAGATTGACTCATAATGTTCTCAGGTTAACTGGAGATAAGCAATAAACATGGCTGTGCAAATGTTGTTCCACATCCCCAGAACAAATTTTTAAAAAATGAAGTACACATTGTGGAGAATTACAATGAAAGTAGTGAATATATTAGATCCAATTTTCCTGACCCTCACTCCCAGGGAACAGCCATTTCCCCACACACAATGGACAAAGAAAGGAAACAGAGACGTGGCGTATACAGCTCTAGAGCTTTTCCAGGAGTAGGAACGTGGATGAAGAAGGGGGTGGGATTGGTGGGAGGGTCGGGGCGTCCAGGGGATGGTGGTGGATTGTGTTCATGGCCTGTAGCAGGCACAGATTGGGCAGGGTTAGGTGGATGGGGAGGGAGGGGCTGAATCCCCCTTCATCTCCAAGTGCGGCCTACCTGCCGACCCCTTGCCGACTAGGTGGTACACGACAGCTCAGGGGAACAGGAAGAGAATATTCGCCCGTTTCTTTTTTGGTTGAAAGGGTCCCCCTCCCTCCCACACCCACCCTTATAGCCCTCTTTTCTGCTGCTCTCCATCAGGGCCAACTATTGACACGGGCCCAGATTTTCACCATGACGGAGAGGCTCTCTGTCATGGCGAAAATAGTGGAAATTGCCGAAAATCTTAAGTCTTCTATTTTCGCGGGGACGGGACTGGAGTTGGGGCTTGGTTTCGTGCCAGCACATTTTCACGGAGGTAGCTGGCCTTTCAGATCATTAATTGCCTTCACTGAAGTAAGATTTTGGTAGGCCAGGAGTGTGAAACCTGGTCTGTGCAGATTAGACCAGGTAAGAGCAGGTCTGAACTTGGTGGATTCATTTGGATAGCCTTTGTAAAGGTAAGGTACCCTTTTGGATGTGGTCCTGAGACACCTTTGAGAGAATTAAGGCACCCTTTGGATTGTTAGATGTGGACGTGTGTAAAAAGTGCCTAAGCTCATTGGAACTGCTGAAGCTGTCAAAGAAGTGTCATGCTGTCAAGGAACAGTCAAATCTGTCAACGAACTGTCAAGCTGTCAAAGAACTGTCAAAACTTATTGGAACTGTCAAAAGCCATTGGAACTGTCAAAAGCTGTCAATAGATTTAATTTTCCTGGGACTTAAATTTCAAAAAAGTCTAGTGTTCAAGAAAAATCAGTGTTTGATATTTTATTCTGTCAGTTGACATAATCCTATCATGATAGGATTTGTGCTGCAATGTCTGACTTTACAAACAAGCATTATCAGAGTGGGTTGCCTGTTATGAGAGCGGTTTGGTTGAGAGCTCCTAGTGGTTATAGCATAGAAATGTTTATGTTCATAAGGGATTAGTTGAAGGAATTTCTATGTATTGAATTATTTTAAAAATCAATGAGAGTGTTTTTTGTAGAAAATAGTGACTTCATCAATGGACACATAACTTTATTTTGTGTCAACATGGCTCCTGAAGTTTGCCCATGGTGGATACTAGGTGAGTTAGCATGGAGGGCTACGGGCAAAGGGTGGTGGGTGGGGAACATGGGTTGGCAGTAAGTTGCCATAGGACTATAAAGTGCCACGGGCATGTGGGGAACATAAGGGGCAAGAGTGACCATGGGGGGGGGTGGGTGGGTAGAGGAGCATGGGAGTTGGCACAGGGGATATGAGGGGATGGGGATTAGTGGGAGAGATATGTTGGCATAGGCTGGCATGGATGGAGCATGGGAAATGTGTGAGGGTGAGGGTTGTGAGGGCTGTTTTTTGTTTTAATCATTGTTTTAATTGAATTCAACAAAGTGCTGGAGTACAGAGGCAGGCCTACCAGCCAGCCCACCTCCGCACCCGGCAGTTTGTGCACTTGTTCTGGGAGGGCGGGCCCAAGTTCTAATCCAGCAGCCCCCCCAAACGAACATTGGAACTGCAGGCTGCCACTTGTCAAGGTTGAGTTCTCATACTCCCTGCCCACCTGACCTGGAGGCGAAAATCTGGGCCATAGAGTCCAAATTCCAACATATCTTTGTAGCCTAAGCTATGCCTTCATTTCTTGACCTTTCCATAATTGCTAAGTGCTGCACAATGTCATTTTGTCTATTTCTCTAGTTTTCCAATAATTTGTTGCACTCTGAGTAAAGTTATATTTCCTAATGAACGTTTTAAATTTACTGTGTATTAATCTATCCTTTGTTTCTTCCAGCCTAATTTACCTTGAGCTCATATTCTAGGCATTGAGAATTAGATGATGTATTTATAGACACAAAGGACAGAACCATAGAGTATTCGATTACATGCATCTCATGCCTTTCACTACTTTTTTAGGTGTTAATTGATGTGCTTTTTAATTGGCATAGTATTAGTTTTTTGGGGAGTTTAATCCAATTATTTACTTTTCTGTAGAAATGTCATTTTTAAATCTTAAATCTTTGTGCTTTTCTAGTTTAGTTTTCATGCCCATATTCCCTCAGTACTGGACTGAAATATCAGCCTAGACATATGTGCTCAAATTTCTGGACTGGAACTTAAGCCACCTCTCACTTGGAGGCGAGGGTGTTCCATTGAGCCAAGGTTGGCACCACTGTACTACCCTCCCTGAACAACAGCAACAACAATGACTTGTATTCATATAGTACTTTTAACATAAGGTCACAAGGTCCTTTGCAGAGGTCCTATAAAACAAAATACGACACCGAGCCATATAGGGAGATATTAGGGCAGATGGCCAAAAGCCTCATCAAAGAAGTAGCTTTTAAGGAGTGTCTTAGAGAGAGAAAGAGAGGTAGAGAGGTTTAGGGATGGAATTTCAGAGCTTATGGCCTAGGCCACCAACAGTGGAGCAATTAAAATTGTGATGCACAAGAGGCCAGAATTAGATGAATGCAGATGAATGGAGGAGATTACAGAGATAGGGAGAGACCAGGCTATGGAGGGACTTGAAAACAAGGAAGCAAATTTTAAAATTGAGGCCTTGTTTACCTGGGAACCAGTGTAGATCAGCAAGCACAGCATTAATAGGTGAACAGCAATTAATCCTACTTTTTGCCAACAGATGTCTTTTTTTTCCCTTCAAGTATTCATCCAATCTCCTTTTGAAAGTTACTTTTGAATTTGCTTCCACCACCCTTTCAGGCGGTGCATTCATGCTGCCTCTGGTTATTTTGCCACTTGCCTTGAATCTGTGTCCTCTGGATATTGGCACCTCTGCTACTGGGAATAGTTTCTCTTTATTCAGGCTATAAAAACTGTTCGTGATTTTAAACACCTCCAACAAATTTCTTAACTTCTCTGCTGCAAGGAGAATAGCCCCAGATTTTCTAGTCTCTCCACATAACTGAAGTCGCTCATCCCTGGTACCACTCTAGTAAACCACTTCTGTCCCATCTCTGAGGCCTTGACATTCTTCCTAAAGTGTGGTGCCCAGAACTGAACACAATACTCCAGCTGAGAACTAAACAATGGTTTAGTAATCAGTAAAGGGTTTAGCATAACCTCCTTGCTTTTGTACTCTATTCCTCAATGAATAAAGTGAAGGATCCTATATTGCCTTTTTTTAGCAGCATTAGTAAATAGAAAAATCAAATATCATGTAATTGAGGGCAAGTAGGGAAGTGGAGGGAATTATCCTGCACACAATTACAGACAGTTTCATCACTTGAAAGTTCATATGCAAGTTGCCATCATTTCTGAAGCAAGTTTATGCATTAGGCAGGTGAAATATATGAGCTACCTGGTGATACTCCTGCACAATTTCTCCAAGTCTTTATGTGTTCCCAGTATTGTCAAATCTCAAAAGAGTGGGCTCAATAGAGTAGCCTCTGGGAAGAAGTATAGGTTGGAAATAGAGCTTCAGCACTGTAGTGCTGATTTGCTGACCTGCATTTCCTTCAGATACTGTTCCCTGCAGGCAGCATTGAATCACTATATTTACCCTAATGATATTAAGTTGCATTACTGCCTGCAGTTTGAGGTTCAGTGCTGCTTATCACTTGACTTTGTCTGCTGTGATAGATGAGTTGGTCAGTTCTTGGCAATACCAATACTATCTGTTGGAAGAAGGAGAGAGGCGAAACTGGAACTTGGCATTATTTTTGCGCTTAATTGGCAGCTCAATCAGAAAAATCTTACTGACGCAGAAAATGGCAACATCAAATTGATGTAGTAAGAGTGCCCGGCTAATGTTACATTTAAAGTAACTTGAAGTGGGGTATCAAGAGATCTTTAGGTGAATCTATCTGTTGTGTATTGCACTGTGAAAAGATTAGCATGTAGATTCGCAGCACACAGCCATTATTGAACAACTTTATTTACACCTCCCAACAGAGAGGCAGCAGAAAGGGCAAAATAACAAAACTGTTGCCTAATACAACATTACATTTTACATTCCCTCTTCACTTAAAAAAAACAACTTTTGCATTCAAAGGTAAAATGGTACATGTACATAATTTCCTAAAATATAATATGACTAAACCAATATCAGCAACACCTGAAATTTAACAGGTTGGGTTGCAATAGTAATTATAGTTTTGATAAATGTAGGACGGTAGCTTTAAGAATAATCCTGCCTTGTAAGATCACATGATCTGTGTAAATCAATGGGCTAGCAGCACACGGAACCTCTAGAAGAGAGTTCTTCTTTAGTTATAGGGCAGAATTTTCCTCCCATCGGGGGGGAAGTTCAGGGGTGGACCCGCCTCCAATTGGCGCCCCCAATTGGGGGGGGGGGGGGCCGCTGCCATTTTACATTGGCGGGCCAATTAAGGCCCGCCCAGCGCGCCAAAGAGCACATTCATCTCCCTGAGGCTAAGTGCTGCCTCAGGGAGATCGGCTCCACATTAAAAACTGTTAAAAACAGAAAAGAAATTTCTCTGAGTTGGGACATGGCCATCACTTTTAGTTACACTTTTATTAAATTTTTAAAAACCTACATGAAACCTCATCCCGCCTGTGGATGAGGTTTCGTGCTTTTTCCAAAGCCCGCCAGGGCTCCCGGCCTGCCTGCCAACCTTAAGGTTGGACGGTCAGGTCCACTAATTACTTTAATTACATTGTCAATGGCCTGAATAGGTGGGTGATGTCAGGAGTTCTGCCCGACGTCATCCCACGTTATTTTATGCGTTGGCGAGTGGGCCCTGCCCCCCCGCTCACTGACCGGGAAATCGTGGCCATAGAGTTTGATGCACACAGGTAGTTGCTGCTGCTGTCTTGTACATAAAATTCAATGTTTCCACCAAGAAAAGTTGACTGGAAAATCAACTCTATAACAAACTGGTGATGAGGATAAATCAGATCCGGTACAATCCCTCACCCAGTGGTTGTACGTATCTAAGTTTGTTAAAAAGAAAGAAAGATATACTCATCCATGATGCCACAGTTTGGCAGAATTGATCCCTTTGAGCCAGCCACAGATGACTGATCTCATATATAGAACATCTTGAGTTCTACTTCAAGCCTACAAAAGTGTGGGGGAGGAAAAGAGGAGAGCAATTCTCCTGAGTTTTTGTGGGAGCAAGATCTACAGTCTAATTTGAAGCATGATGGCCCCCTGTGCCCCTGATTTGAAGACCTTCAGTGAATTAGTAGACCACGATAAGCAACATTTCCAACCCAAGCCCTCAGTCACAATCAGAGGTTCAGTTTCAATTCATGGAATAGAGCCCTGGGGGAGACCATTGCTACCTATGTGAAGAAATTAAAACAACTAATGGAATATTGTGATTTCGATGAAACCCTGAATGATATGCTCATGGATCATTTGGTCTCTGGTGTGCAAGAGGATACTATTCAGTGAAGATCTCTGGCTGAAGTGGATCTTGATTTAAGAAAGTGTTAGGAAAGGCACTTGCGATGGAAAGCGCTATAAGGGATTCACAAGTGATTCAAGGTGTGCAAAACGGCACCATTTTCCCAGTCGGCCGGGAATAGTCAACTGAAAGTGGCGCGAAAAGCCTGGATTCTGCCGCGAAGCAGGAAATGGCCCCAGCTAACGAAAATTTAGAGGAAACAGCTTAGCAGCAAATTCAAAAACTAATTTTTATCAATATGCAAACAATAATACTCCTAATGATTGGCAATTTAAAAAGGTGGAGTGTTATTTTTGTCACAAAAGTGGACAAAGTTGAAACATTGCAAAGTGAGATTGTTGCCAGGCAACAGACAAAGTCCAATGAAGTATATAGTGTGGAAGAACCAAAAACCACCAATTCTGACATTTGTTTCTCATTCAACATGAAAGCTGGAAAGACAGAGGCAATCACTGTCACATTGCAAGTGAATTGTAAACTCTTAAAATGGAAATAGCGACGGGTGCTTCTACCACTATAGTAGGAGAACTCATTTTAGGATATTTTAATAAAAGTGCTGAACAATTACACTTGGAACAAACTTCTGCCAAGTTGTAAACATGCACAGGTGAAGAAATCCAGGTAAAAGATATCACCAGATTAACTGTTCATTATAGACACCAAACAGCACAACTACCAGTGATGGTGGTAGAAGGTGAAGGAACAAGCCTTCTAGGTCGTCAATGGTCGAAAGAGGTTAAATTAAGCTCATCCAAAATCTTCCAGTTCTGGTGAACCACTTCTGGTTCACTAATGTCCTTTAGGGAAGGAAATCTGTCATCTTTACCTGGTCTGGCCAACATGTGACTACAGACCCACAGCAATGTGGTTGACTCTTAAACACCCTCTGAAATGGTTTAGCAAGCCACTCAGTTATAACAAACCATTATAAAGTCACAATAAAGGAATGAAACCAGACAGACCATCTGCCATCGACCTAGGCACCAGAAACGACAAGTGCAAACTCAGCCTTGTCGACTCTGCAAAGTCCTCCTTACTAACATCTGAGGGCTAGTGTCAAAATTGGGAGAGCTGTCTCACAGACTAGTCAAGCAACAGCCTGACATAGTCATCCTTACAGAATCATACTTTACAGATAATGTCCCAGACACCAGCATCACCATCCCTGGATATGTTCTGTCCCACTGACAGGACAGGCCCAGCACAGGTGGTGGGCACAGTGGTATACAGTCGGGAGGGAGTTGCCCTGGGAGTCCTCAACATTAACTCTGGACCCCATGAAGTCTCATGACATCAGGTCAAACATGGGCAAGGAAACCTCCTTCTGATTGCCATGCACTGCCCTCCCTCAGCTGATGAATCAGTGCTCCTCCATGTTTAAAACCACTTGGAGATGGAAAGGGCACAGAATGTACTCTGGGTGGGGGACTTCAATTTCCATCACCAAGAGTGGCTCGGTAGCACCACTACTGACCGAGCTGGCCGAGTCCTAAATGACATAGCTGCTGGCCTGAGTCTGCGGCAGATGGTGAGGGAACCAACAAGAGGGAAAAACATACTTGATCCTCATCCTCACCAACCTGCCTGCTGCAGATGCATCTGTCCATGACAAAATCGGTAGGAGTGACCACCACACGGTTGTTGTGGAGATGAAGTCCTGCCTTCACATTGAGGATTCCCTCTATCATGTTGTGTGGCACTACCATCATGCTAAATGGGATAGATTTCGAACAGATCTAGCAACTCAAGACTGGACATCCATGAGGCGCTGTGGGCCATCAGCAGCAGCAGAATTGTACTCATACACAATCTGTAACCTCATGGCCTGGCATATCCCCCACTCTACCATTACCATCAAGCCAGGAGATCAATCCTGGTTCAATGAAGAGTGCAGGAGAGCATGCCAGGAGCAATACCAGGTATACCTAAAAATGAGGTGTCAACCTGGTGAAGCTATATCACAGGACTGCTTGTGTTCCAAACAGCGAAAGACAGGGCTAAGTGATCCCACAACTAACGGATCAGATCTGAGCTCTGCAGTCCTGTCACATCCTGTCGTGAATGGTGGTGGACAATTAAACAACTCACTGGAGGAGGAGGCTCCACAAATATCCCCGTCTACAATGATGGAGGAGTTCAGATCATTAGTGCAAAGCATAAGGCTGAAGCTATCACAACAATCTTCAGCCAGAAGTGCCGAGTGAATGATCCATCATGGCCTCCTCCGGAGGTCCCCAGCATCACAGATGCCAGCCTTCAGCCAATTGGATTCACTCCATGTGATATCTAGAAACAGCTGAAGGCACTGGATACTGCAAAGGCTGTCGGACCTGACAATATTTCGGCGATAGTACTGAAGACTTGCGCTCCTGAATTTGCCGCACCCGTAGTCAAGCTGTTCCAGTACAGCTACAACACTGGCATCTACCCGGCTATGTGGAAAATTGCCCAGATATGTCCTGTACACAAAAAACAGGACAAATCCAGCCTGGCCAATTACCGCCCCATCAGTCTACTCTCGATCTTCAGTAAAGTGATGAAAGGGGTCATCAACAAATGAAAGGGGTCATCAACAATGCTATCAAGTGACATCAGCTTTAGCAATAGCCTGCTCACTGACATCCAAGGCCACATAGATCCTGACCTCATTACAGCCTTAGTTCGAACATGGACCAAAGAGCTGAACTCCCGAGGTGAGGTGAGAGTGACTGCCCTTGACATCAAGGCAGCATTTCACTGAGTGTGGCATCAAGGAGCTCTAGCAAAACTGGAGTCAATGGTAATCATGGGGAAAACTCTCTGCTAGTTGGAATCTTCCCTAGCACAAAGGAAAATGGTTGTCGTTGTTGGAGGTTAATCCTCTCAGTTCCAGGAGATCACTGCAGGAGTTCCTCAGGGTAGTGTCCTTGGCCCAACCACCTTCAGCTGCTTCATCAATGACCTTCCATCATAAGGTCAGAAGTGGGGATGTTCGCTAATGATTGGACAATGTTCAGCACCATTCGCAACTCCTCAGATACAGAAGAAGTCCATGTCCAAATGCAGCAAGTCCTGGACAATATCCAGACTTGGGTTGCCAATTGGCAAGTAGCATTCACACCACGCAAGCGCCAGGCAATGACAATCTCCAACAAGAGAGAATCCAACCATCGTCCCTTGATGTTTAATGGCATTATCATCACTGAATCCCCCACAATCAACATCCTGGGGGTTACCATTGACCATAAGCTGAATTGGATTAGCCATATAAATACTATGGCCACAATAGCAGGTCAGAGGCTAGGAATCGTGCGACGAGTAACTTGCCTCCTGACTCCCCGAAGCCTGTCCATCATCTACAAGGCACAAGTCGGGAGTGTGATGGAATACTCTCCACTTGCCTGGATGAGCGCAACTCCCACAATACTCAAGAAGCTGGACACCATCCAGGACAAAGCAGCACACTTGATTGGCACCACATCCACAAACATTCACTCCCTCTATCACCGATGCACAGTAGCAGCAGTGTGTACTTTCTGCAAGATGCACTGCAGAAATTCTCCAAAGGTCCTTAGATAGCACCTTCCAAACCCACAACCACTACCACCTAGGAGGACAAGGGCAGCAGATAGATGGAACACCACCACCTGGAAGGTCCCTTCCAAGTCACTCACCATCCTGACTTGGAAATATATCGCCATTCCTTCACTGTCACTGGGTCAAAATCCTGGAACTTCCTTCCGAATGGCACGGTGGGTGTACCTACACCACATGGACTGCAGTGGTTGAAGAAGGCAGCTCACCATCACCTTCTCAAGGGCAACTAGGGCAATAAATGCTGGCCCAGCCAGTGAAGTCCACGTCCCGAGAATGAATAAAAAAAAATTGCATGGGCAACATTTCACGATAGTATCTGACCACAAAGCTCTTTTAGGTCTGTTTGGCGGGAAAAAGCCTATCCCTCCATAGTTTCTGCACAAATTCAAAGATGAGCCCTAATTTTGACAGCCTTTGTGCATAGACCAGGGATTCACATAGCCAATGCTGATGCCCTAAGTCACCTCCCTTTGCAAGAGAACAATGACCATGTCCCAATTCCCCAAGAGCTTGTATGAGTGATGAATTTCCTGGATTCCTCACCAGTCTGTGCCAGATAAGAAACTGGAAGAATCATGATCCCGTCCTGTCTCGAGTGAAAGACCAAGTGTTACAGGGTTGGTCCCAGGAACCAGTCTCTGATGATTCAAAGCCATTTTTCAACTGAAGACACGAGATCAGCAGTCAAGATTGGATTCTATTATGGGGTGCATGAGTAGTGGTTTCTTCACAAGAAAGGGAACCACTCTTAGTAGAGCTACACAGTGCCCATCCAGGAATCTCACAAATGAAGATTATAGCACAAAGTTATCTTTGGTGGTGGGAATGGACAGCGATATTGAGAAGGTGGTAAAACACTGTGAGCAATGTCAACAGCTACAAAAGTTGCCGGTGGCCGCCCCATTGCACCCATGGGAGTGGCCTGGTAGACCCTAGGTGAGATTGCACATAGATTACGTCAGTCCTTTTCTTGGAACCATGTTTGTACTGTTTATAGATGCTCATTCCAAGTGGTTAGACGTTTATGAGGATAAGTCGCTAACATCAGGTGCTACTATATGAAAACTACACCAAAGCTTTGCTCTCCATGGATTGCCAGAAGTAATCATCTCAGATAATGGCACTTACTAGCTCTGAATTTCAAATGTTCGTCAGCCTGAATGGTATCAACCATGTGAAGACTACACCATACCATCCGTCATCTAATGGACTGGTGGAAAGAGCAGTTTTAAGGTGGGAATGTAAAAGTTAACAGGTGAATCATTGGAAACTAAACTTGCTTGTTTCCTATTTCACAACAGAATGACCTCCCCACACTATGACAGGTGCAACACCTGCAGAATGATTGGTGAGTATTTCTAGTCTTTAAAGTAAAAGTAAGGTCTTTAGTTTGTGTTTAGGGCTAGAGCAAAAAACAAAGAACAAAGAAAAGTACAGCACAGGAACAGGCCCTTTGGCCCTTCATGCCTGCGCCGATCATATTGCCCGTCAACTAAAAAGTTTTGCACTTCCAGGGTCCATATCCCTCTATTCCCATCCTATTCATGTATTTGTCAAGCTGCCTCTTAAACACGACTATCGTACCTGCTTCCACCACCTCCTCTGGCAGCGAATTCCAGACACTCACTACCCTCTGTGTAAAAAACTTGGCCCACACATCTCCTCTAAAGTTTTCTCCTCTCACCTTAAATCTATGTCCCCTAGTAATTGACTCTTCTACCCTGGGAAAAAGCTTCTGACTATCAACTCTGTCCATGCCACTCATAATTTTGTAAACTTCTATCAAGTCGCCCCTCAATCTCCGTCATTCTAGTGAGAACAATCCGAGTTTCTCCAACCTCTCTTCATAGTTAATAACCTCCAGACCAGGCAGCATCCTGGTAAACCTCCTCTCCAACACCTCCATATCCTTCTGGTAATGTGATGACCAGAATTGCATGCAATATTCCAAGTGTGGCCTAACCAAGGTTCTATACAGCTGCAGTATGACTTCCCAGCTTTTATACTCAATACCCCTGCCAATGAAGGCAAGCATGCCATATGCCTTCCTGACTACCTTATCTACCTGCTTTGCCACTTTCAGTGACCTGTGGACCTATACACCCAGATCCCTCTGCCCGTCAATGCACTTAAGGGTTCTGCCATTTACTGTATAATTCCTGCCTGTATTAGACCTTCCAAAATGCATTACCTCGCATTTGTCCGGATTAAACTCCATCTGCCATTTCTCCGCCGAAGTCTCCAACCGATCTATATCCCGTTGTATCCTTTGACAATCCTCTTCACTATCTGCAACTCCTCCAACCTTAGTGTCATCTGCAAACTTACTAATTAGCCCAGTTACATTTTCCTCCAAATCATTTATGTATACTACAAACAGCAAAGGTCCCAGCATTGATCCCTGCGGAACTCCACTAGTCACAGCTCTCCATTCAGAAAAGCACCCTTCCACTGCTACCCTCTGTCTTCCATGACCAAGCCAATTCTGTATTCATCTTGCCAGCTCACCTCTGATCCCGTGCGACTTTACCTTCTGTACCAGTCTGCCATGAGGGACCTTGTCAAAGGCCTTACTGAAATCCATGTATATAAATACACTGCCCTTCCATCGTCGATTATCTTTGTCACTTCCTCGAAAAACTCGATCAAGTTAGTGAGACACGACCTCCCTTTCACAAAACTATGCTGCCTCTCACTAATACGCCCGTTTGCTTCCAAATGGTAGTAAATCCTGTCACGAAGAATCTTCTACAATAATTTCCCTACCACTGATGTAAGGCTTACCGGCCTGTAATTTCCTGGATTATCCCTGCTACCCTTCTTAAACAATGGAACAACACTGGCCATTCTCCAGTCCTCTGGGACCTCACCCGTAGCCAGTGAGGATACAAAGATTTCTGTCAAGGCCCCAGCAATCTCCTCCCTTGCCTCCCTCAGTACTCTGGGGTAGATCCCATCTGGCCCAGGGGACTTATCCACCTTAATATTCCTCAAGATGCCTAACACCTCTTTTTTGATCTCAACATGATCCAGGCTATCTACACACTCTTCCCTAGACAAATCGACCGCTAAGTCCTTCTCTTTGGTGAATACTGATGAGAAGCATTCATTTAGAGTATCTCCCATTTCTTCTGGCTCCACACACAGATTCCCACCTCTGTCCCTGAGTGGGCCTACCCTTTCCCTGGCTACCCTCTTGCTTTTCACATATGTATAAAAGGCCTTGGGATTTTCCTTAATCCTGGTTGCCAATGACTTTCCATGACCCTTTTAGCCCTCCTGATTCCTTGCTTAAGTTTCTTCCTACTTTCTTTATATTCTCCAAGGGCTTTATCTGTTCCCAGCCTTCTAGCCCTTATGAATGCTTCCCTTTTCTCTTTGACTAATCTCGCAATATCCTTTGTTATCCAAGGTTCCTGAAACTTGCCATGTTTATCCTTCATCCTAGCAGGAACATGCCGGTCCTGAATTCTTATTACCTGACCTTTGAAAGCCCCCCACACGTCAGTTGTTGATTTGCCCTCAAACATCCGCCTTCAGTCTAGATTCCTCAGTTCCTGCCTAATATTGTTATAATCAGCCTTCCTCCAATTAAGCACTTTAACCCGAGGACTCCTGTTATCCTTATCCACCAGTACCTTGAAACTTACTGAATTATGGTCACTTTTCCCGAAATGCTCCCCTACTGAAACTTCGACCACCTGGCCGGGTTCATTCCCTAATACCAGGTCCAGTATTGCCGCTTGCTTAGTTGTCTCAGGAAGCCCTCCTGAATGCACCTACAAATTCTGCACCATCCAAATCCCCAGCACTAAGTGATTCCCAGTCAATTTAGGGAAAGTTAAAATCACCCAGCACAACAACCCTATTGCTTTTACATCTTTCCAAAACCTGGCTACATAACTGTTCCTCAATTTCCCGCCGGCTATTGGGAGGCCTATAGTAAACCCCCAACATTGTAACTGCACCCTTCCTATTCCGGAGTTCTACCCATATTGCCTCGCTGCATGAGCCCAACGAGGTGTCCTCCTGTCATACAGCTGTGATATTCCCCTTAACCAGCAGTGCAACTCCCCCACCTCTTCTACATCCCTCTCTATCCTGCCTGAAACATCTAAATTCTGGAATGTTTATCTGCCAATCCTGTCCATCCTTCAACCAAGTCTCTGTAATAGCAATAACATCATAGTCCCAAGTACTATCCAAGCTCTAAGCTCATCTGTCTTGCCTGTTATACTTTTTGCCTTGAAACAAATACATTTTAGACCCCCAGTACCACTGTGTTCAGTAATTTCTCCCTGCCTGCCCTTCCTCTTAGTCCTACTGGCCATATTTCCTGGTTCCCAGTCATTTATTTCACCTGCTGACCTATTGCTCTGGTTCCCACCCCCTTGCCATACTAGTTTAAACCCTCCCGAGTGACACTAGCAAACCTCACGGCCAGGATATTGGTGCCCCTCCAGTTTAGATGCAACCTGTCCTTCTTGTACAGGTCCCACTTGCCCCAGAAGAAATCCCACTGATCCAGATATCGGAAACCCTCCCTCCTACAGCATCTGTTCAGCCACGTGTTCAACTGCAAGATCTTCCTATTTCTAGCCTCACTGGCACGTGGCACAGGGAGTAATCCTGAGATTACAACCCTAGAGGTCCTGTTTTTTAACTTTCTGCCTAACTCCCTGAACTCACGCTGCAGGACCTCGTCACTCTTCCTGCCTATGTCATTAGTACCAATGTGTACCACGACCTCTGGCTGTTCTCCTTCCCCCTTCAGAATGTCCCGTACTCGATCAGAGACTTCCTGGACCCTGGCACTAGGGAGGCAACATACCATCCTGGTGTCTCTTTCACGACCACAGAAGCGCCTATCTGAGCTCTTGACTATAGAGTCCCCTATCACCTTTGCTCTTCTGTGCTTTGCCGTGCCCCCCCCCCCCCCCCGGTGAACAACAGAGACAGTCATGGTGCCACTGCTCTGACTACTGCTGTTGTTTTCCCCTGATAGGCCATCCCCCCCAACAGTATTCAAAACAGTATACCTGTTAGAGAGGGGGACAGCCACAGGGGATTTCTGCACTGACTGCCTGTCCCTTCTAGCGGTCACCCATGTCGGTAAGACTCCTGTCAATGACGTTTACCACCACCTGAATGCTCCTAAGTGCATCCAACTGCTGCTCCAACTGATCCATGAGGTATGTGAGGAGCTGCAATTGGGTACACTTCCTGCAGATGTAGTTGTCCGGGACACTTGAAGCGTCACAGATTTCCCACATCCCACAGGTAAAGCACTTCACCCCAACAACTGCCATTTCTAGAACTATTTAATAAATAGTCTTTTATCTCTCTTTTTCTTAAAAATTGCTTGTTGAGTATAAGGTTGATACTGGTGTAAAAAAATTACACTAAAGTGTAAAGAGCAGGGATACTAGAGTAATTAATAAATAAATTAAATTAAATACGATAGTGTTGGCAGGATGGGTGATGTGTTGCTGCTGCACAACACCTCTGTAGTAAGTGTTTGCAGCTCAGGGAACTTCGGATCCAAGTTGGGGAGCTGGAGTCCGAGCTGCAGACCTTGCGCTACATCAGTGAGGGGGAAAGTTACCTGGACACTTTGCTCCCCTTGGATTAGGTATTTCAAATTTGGTCTGTGATCAGGGACAGGAGGGTGTGACTGCAGGTGAAGCAGGTACGGGGACCCAGGGGGTAGCGTTCGAGGAGCCTCAGCCCCTGCAGCTTTCCAACAGCTACCCGGTTCTTGCAAGCTGTGTGGACGAGAGCAGGGACTGCAGGGAGGATGAGCGAACTGACCACGGACTGTAGTACAGGGAGCCATTCAAGTGGGGAGAGGAAAGAGGAATGTAGTAGACAGCATAATTAGGGGGATAGATACTGTTCTCTGCAGCCATGAGTCCTGAAGGCTGTGTTGCCTGCCTGGTGCCAGGGTTAAGGACATCTCCTCAGGGCTGAGAGGAAATTGGAGTTGGAGGGGAGGGATCCAGTTGTCATCGTCCACGTTGGTACCAATGACATTCTTAGGACTAGAAAGCAGGTTTGAACAATTAGGAACTAAATTAAAAAACAGAACCTCCAAGGTAATAATCACTGGATTACTACCTGAGCCACTGGCAAACTGGCATAGAGTAAATAAAGTCAAGGAGTTAAATGTGTGGCTCAAAGATTGCTGTGGGAGGAATAGGTTTCAGCTCATGGGGCACTGGCACCAGTACTGGGGTAGAAGGGAGCTGCTCTGGCGGGATGGGCTTCACTTGAACCATGCTGGGACCAATGACCTGGCAAATTGAATAACTAGGGCTTTAGAGAGGGGCTTTAAGCCAAATAGAGTGGGGTGTGGGCGGTTCTGGAGAGGGGATACGTAGGCATACAAAGCAAAAGGATATGGCAGCCTTACCGGGCAGCTATTTAGGTAATGTTACCCAGAATGTGACAGGAAGGGACAGAGTGTACAAACATAATAGAACAGCAGCAAATAGCGTGACCTGTGCGGGTGGGGAGAGGAGGGAGAGTCAGGGCCAGTGCTCTTTTGGGCATGCGCGCTAAAGCGCTTCAATCTCCCTGAGGCACGGAGCTGCCTCAGAGAGATTGAAGGGCTTCTGAAATTTTTAATTAAAAGGATTATAAATTTATTCAAACATGTCCACTGTGTCACATGAGATGGGACATGTTTTTATTTATATGACAAATTTTAAATTTTTGAATAAAAACTTTAGGAAACCTCATCCCGCTCGTGGTTTCCTAAAAAACGTGAAGGCCGATTGGCCTTTTCGCCTGCCCGCCAATCTTAAGGTTGGACAGGCAGCGATTACAATAACCTTGATGAGATCCTGAATGGCCTTAATGGGCCGTTTACATATCGGCGGGCGCACAGCCGACTCCAGTGCGTGCCTGCCGAATGAAACATCGCAACTCAGCACAATGACGTCGGGATGCACGCCTGGCGTCATCACGCGTCATTTTACGTGTCGGCTTGTCGGGCCTGCCCCTGCCCGCCAACTGAAAAATTCTGCCCATGGTTACAAGGAGATCAAAGTTGGGAACTAAATATTCAGGTGTATGTGACTTATTGAAAGGACAGGCAGGAAGGAAAGGGTGGTGGGGTAGCTTTAGCTTTGTTAGTACGAAATGGAATAAGTACGATAGCAAGAAATGATCTTGGATCGGAAGATGTAGATTCCATATGGATGGAGGTAAGAAATAAGAATGGGAAGAAGACACGTGGAAGCAGTTCATAGGCCCCCTAACAGTAGCTATGCTGTAGGACAGAGAATAAATCAGGAAATAATGAGAGCATGTAAAAAAGGTAGTACATTAATCATGGGTGACTTTAATCTTCATGTAGATTGGGAAAATCAAATTGGCAGAGATAGCCATGAGCAAGAATTCATAGAATGTATTTGGGACAGTTTCCTAGAAGAATATGTTGTGGATCCATCCAGGGACAAGGCTATTTTGGATCCGGTAATGTGTAATGAGGCAGGTTTAATAAATTATCTCAGGGCAAAAGATCCCGTAGGCAACAGTGACCATAACATGGTAGAATTTAGCATTCAGTTTGAGAGTGAGAAACTTGAATCGGAAACAGCCGTGCTAAACTTAAATAAACGTAATTACAATGGAATGAAGGCAGAGTTGGCTGGAGTGGACTGGGAAAGGAGTTCAGCAGAAAAGACGGTTGGTGAACAATGGCAGACATTTAAGAAAATAGTTCATGATTATCAACAAAGATTGAGAAAGACGGATTCTAGGCAGGAGCTAAACCAACCATGGTTAACCAATGAAGTCAAAGATAGTATCAAATTGAAAGAAAAAACACACAATGTTGCAAAGATTAGCGATAAACCTGAGGATTGGGAAAGTTTTAAAAACAAAAGATGACCAAAAAATAATAAAGAGGGAGAAAATAAACGTTGAGGGTAAACTAGCAAGTAACATAAAAATGGATAGTAAGAGCTTCTTTAAATATATAAAAAGGAAGAGAGAGGCCAAAGTGAACATAGGCCCCTTAGAGAATGAGGCTGGGGAAATCATAATGGGGAACCACGAAATGAGGAGTTGAATAAATACTTTGCATCAGTCTTCACAGTAGAAGACACTAATAGCATTCCAAAAATATTAAATAATCAAGGGGCAAAAGTGGTGGGGGGTGCAATAAATACAATAACTACCACTAGAGAAATGTACTAGGGAAACTAATGGGTCTAAAAGCCAACAAGTCTCCTTGGCCTAATGGGTTGCACCCTAGGATATTAAAGGAAGTAGCTACAGAGATAGTGGATGCACTGGTAGTAATCTTCCAAGAATCCTCAGATTCTGGAAAAGTCCCAGAGGATTGGAAAACTGCTAATATCACACCCTCATTCAAAAAGGTAGGGAGACAAAAAACAGGTAACTATAGGTCAGTTAGTTCAACATCTGTCATTGGGAAAATATTGGTTTATTATAAAGGATGTAATAGCAGAGCATTTAGAAATGCATAATATAATCAAGCAGAGTGAGCATGGCTTCATGAAGGGGAAATCATGCCTGACAAATTTATTAGATTTCTTGGAGGAGGCAGCAAGCAGGATAGATAAAGGGGAACCAGTAGATGTAATATATTTGGATTTCCAAAAGGCATTTGATAAGGTATCGCACATAAAGATACCTAATAAGATACGAGCCCATTGTGTTAGGGGTAGCATATTAGCATGGATAGAGGATTGGCTAACCAATAGAAGACAGAGAGTTGGGATGAAGGGAACGTTTTCAGGATCGGAACCTGTAACTGGTGGAGTGCCGCAGGGATCAGTGCTGGGGCTACAATTATTTCAAATATATATTAATAACTTGGATGAGGGAAGTGAATATATTATCGCCAAGTTTGCAGACACAAAAATAATCGGGAAGGCAAGTGGTGAGGATGACACAAAGAGTCTACAGAGGGATATAGACAGGTGAAGTGAGTGGGCAAAAAATTGGCAGGTGGAATCTAATGTGGGTAAATGTGAGGTTATGCACTTTGGCAGGAAGAATAGAGGAGCTGAATATTATTTAAATGGAGAAAGACTGCAGAAAGCTGCGGCACAGTGGTATTTGGGGGTCCTCGTGCATGAATCACTAAAAGCTAGCATACAGGTTCAGCAAATAATAGGGAAAGCAAATAGAATGTCGGCCTTTATTTCAAAGGGAATGGAGTATAAAAATAGGGATGTCTTGCTAAAACTCTACAAGGCACTGCTAGACAACACCTAGAATACTGTGAACAATTTTTGTCCCCTTATCTAAGGAAAGATATACTGGCATTGGAGGCAATCCAGAGAAGGTTCACTAGGTTGATTCTGGTTATGGAGGGATTTTCTTATGAGGAGAGGTTGAATAGGTTGGGCCTTTACTCATTGGAGTTTAGAAGAATGAGAGGTGACCTTATTGAAACATATAAGATTCTTAGGGGGCTTGACAGGGTAGATGCTGAGAGGTTGTTTCCCCTTGTGAGAGAGCCTAGGACCAGAGGGCATAATCTCAGGTTAAGGGGTCACCCATTTAAGAGAGATGAGGAGGAATTTCTTCTTTCAGATGGTAGTGAATCTGTGGAGTTCTTCACCACAGAGGGCTGTAGAGGCTGGGTCATTAAATGTATTCAAGGTTGGGATAGACAGATTTTTAATTGGTAAGGGAATCAAGGCTCATGGGGAAAAGGCAGGAAAGTGGAGTTGAGGATTATCAGATCAGCCATGATCTCATTGAATGGTGGAGCAGACTCGATGGGCCAAATGGCCTACTTCTGCACCTATGTTTTATGGAAACACTGTCTTCAAACAAGACTAAAGCTGATACTTCTTAATTTGGAAGGGAAGGTGGGGAAAAGTCAAGGGAACCAAAAAGCAACTCATGGATTTGCATAGTCGTGAGCGACAATTTACGATTGGAGAAGCAGTATATGTAAGGAATTTCGGCACCGGACGCAAGTGGTTACCTGGTGAAGTATGCTCTGTGACTGGACCATTGTTGTACCATGTGGAAGTGGAGGGCCGGATCACCCATCTGCATGTAGATCATTTAAGAAGAAGGGAAACACCCCCAAAAATGATGTTGGATCTGTGACCATTGCTGAACCTGTGGTTCCTGTTGAAGTTGCTCAACCAAGGATAAACATGCCCGATGTCTCTGTCAGAGCAGATGACACTGAGCTTCCTGTGTCTAATGAGGTACTTGATGCTAATGCAGCTCCAGAGAATGTGGTTCCTGTCAAAGAATTGGAAGCCGTGGAGCTCCGGTGTTCCACACGGATCAGGAAACCACCTGAAAGACTGAGCTTGTAATTTTATGACCTGTGTAAATATTGAAATGTCATGAAATAAATATCCTTGTAAATACAAAATGTACAGGAAAGTTAAAGGGGGAGGAATGTAGTAATTATAGTTTTGATAAACATAGGACTGTAGCTTTAAGAATAATCCTATGTTGTAAGATCACATGATCTGTGTAAACCAATGGGTTTGCAGCACGGGGAACCTTTAGAAGAGAGTTCTTTTTTAGTTACAGGGCAGAATTTTCCCTCGTCGGGTGGGTGCATGCCCGACCTGAACAGGAGAAAAATAGTGCGTGATGACATTGGGCAAGTGTCCCTACATCATTGCACAATCGCACAATATTTCGGTTGGTGGGCACGCATGAGAGGCGGCAGTGTGCCCGCCGACAATTAAGAGGGCTATTAAGGCTCTTAATCAATTAAATGAATTGAATTTTTTGGTGCCCGTCCAACCTTACAGTTGGTGGTAGTGAATAGGCCAAGTGGACTTTAAAATTTTGTGAAACCTCATCCACAGGTGGGATGAGGTTTCAACCATTGATTAAAAAACGACTTTTAAAACTCATTTTTAACATGTCCCTGCTCTCAGTGACAGAGCCACATGAGGGGACACGTTTTCCTTATTTATCTAGTCTTTATTGTTCATGTCAGAAATCTTCAACTTCCTAAGGCAGCACCGTGCCTTCAGGGAGCTTTCAGCAAGCGCAACCCCCACACATGCGCTGACTTTAAGGCTTGCCCTCCTCTGCACCCCACACCCTTACCCAGGCAGTGCTGAGCGTTTCTGTGCACGATTCACGCTGGCTGCCCGCTAATTGGCCAGCCAGTGTTAAATCGCAGGGGGGGCCCGATCGCGGGCGGTGGTCGGTTTTGTGGCTGCTCCCGGGCCTGCCCTGCAGGCCTGCCTGATGAGGCAAGAATCCTGTCCATAGAGTTCGATGCACACATGTAGTTGCTGCTGCTGTCTTGTAAATAAAAGTTCAGTGTTTCCACCAAGAAAACTTGCCTGGAAAATCAACTCTATAACAGTTGCGTACTTGTTTTTACAAAACATATATATGACCAAAATTACCAGAATAATTTACATGCTAAAAAATTTTCCTTAATACCAATATGTGTTCAACAAAAATATCATCATTTGAAAAGAAGTAATGAAAAGAACAATATTTTTCTTCTTCCTACATACTTACAATTAATCTCTCTGCTTCTTTCTCTTTCTGTTCTTCCATTTCCATCAGCCTGGCTCTGCTCTCTCGACATCTCTGACTGTGTCAACCCTGAACTTTGATTTTGACTACCAATTCCACTTAATGATGAAGAGTTCTGATGAAGAGTCATACGGACTCGAAAGGTTAACTCTGTCTTCCTTTCTACAGATGCTGTCAGACCTGCTGAGTTTGTCCAGCAATTTTTGTTTCTGTTTCAGATTTCCAGCATCCGCAGTATTTTGCTTTTATTTGCACTTAATGGTTGGGACTGTGACATTGATTGATTTCCATAATTAAAGAACCTGACTCATTTTGCTGTGCTTGTGGATTCTGTGATACTGGCAAATCTTTCAGTTTTGTTGTAACTTTCACTGTCTTTCTGATTTTCACTTAGGACTGTAGGAGGAATGTTAACTTTAGGAGTTTTCTCAGGCTCTCCCTTTGTCAGATTTCCTCTTTCGAGCAAATGATCTACTGATAGATCCAGTCTTCACTAGATATTTGATTTCACCTAGACTCTTTACAACAATTCCAATCACATACTTCTCTTTATCACTTTGGTGGTTTTTCACCATGACTTTCTGACCAACACTGAATTCTCTGGGCAGAATTTTCAGCCTGTCGGGTGGGTGAGCCTGACCCAATCACCGGCGGGCGGGGAGCTGATCCCCGCCGGAGAAGCGGACGGCACCGCCATTTTACGTGGGTGAGCCAATTAAGGCCCGACTAGCGTGATGTTCGGCAGGAATTGTGTGGGCCGGGTAGGATTTCCCAAAAGCGAGAGTGCGCTCTTTCGCGCATGCGCACCCAAGAGTGCACATCTCCCTGAGACTAAGTGCAGCCTCAGGGAGATCGCTGACACTTTGAAAAAGATTAAAAATTAGAAAAAAAAATTCCCTAACATGTCACCCTCATGTGGCAATGTCACATGAGATGGGACATTGTCACAATTTACAATATAACTTTATTAAACTTTTTAAAACCCTGCATGAAACCTCATCTTGTCATTGGATGAATTTTCATATTTTATCTATTGCCCGCCAGGGCTCCTGGTCTGCCCACCAACCTCAAGGTTAGACGGGCACGTCCTTTAATTGTTTAAATGTCCTCAATTGGCCATTGACAGGTCGGCGGGCCTGCAGCTGATTTTGCTGTGCCCCCGCCTTCCTGAAAATTTAAATGGAGCGGGATGACGTTGGAGTTTCCTCCTGACATTATTCTGTGTCGGCAAGCGGGCCCCACCCCCTGCTCGCTGATGTCAAAATTCTGCTGTCTAAGTTTCATACCTCGTGCATCATGACTCATTATTACTTTGTATTGTTTTTCTCTTACTTTGCTATTGGCACCAAGCTTAAGCGATTAAACCTTGTCCTAGGAGTGTGTTTACACATTAATTCGTAAGGTGAGCAACCTGTTGCAGACTGCGGGGCTATTTTGTAAGAGAACAGGAAATTATCTAGCCTGTGTTGAAGAGATACATGGAAATTACTGCCCAGCTTGTCACCTAGTAAATACTTCTGCAAAGACCTCTTCACAATCTGTACTACTTCTTTCTGCAGTGCCATTCAATGCTGGGTGTTCTGGTGATATTTGGGTGTGTTTGACTCCATTCTTACTCAGGAATATTTCAAACTGTTCTGACGTAAACAGTTGACTGTTATCTTACACCAACATTTCTGGCAACCAATAAATTGCAAGCTAATTTTCAGAATCTCAATACTTTTACCATTTGTGGTATTGGGCACAGATTCAACATTTACCCACTTCCATTCATTATCGAGCAACACAAAGTACTCGTTCTCTTCCACTTCAAAGAAATCTACATGTTCTCGTTCCCACGGTTTTCTTGTGTTTGACCATGGAATGAAAGGAACCTTGGTTGAACCATTTCCCATTCTGAGGCACTCTTCACAACTTCTCACCAACTCTTCAATATCTCTACCTATCTTTTGGGTACCAAAAATCACTTCTTGCTACTGCCTTCAAACAGAGTATCCCTGCGTGCTCTTGATGAAGTTCCTTTAACAATCTGTCTCTGAGCCTTGGAGGAATAATGAATCTTAAACCCCAAAGGAGACAGCCTTGATCTACACTCAGTTCATTTCTACGTGTGAACTACTCCTGCAATTTCTCATCACCACCCTCTTTAATCCAGCCATTCATGACATAATTGGGCAATTTACTGAGTGTGATGCTCAGTCAATGATGCTCAGTTGAGATATCCTTGAGAGTTTCTGCACTAATTTCTCTAGCAGACACTGGAATGTCATTTATGGATGTAAAGTAACTTACAGGTAATTCAGTGGCTAGAAATGAATCAGTCTTCATGGGAAATCCTGAAAGAATGTCTACATTTGCATGTTCTGATTTACTGAATTACGATTTTTAAATCATATGGCTGGGCCATCAAAATTAATGCTCATCTCTGAAGCTGTGCTGCCGCTGGAGATGGCACTTCCTTCCTTGATCCAAATGTGATCATAAGGGCCACCTCAAAAGCATCTGGCTCCATCACGTTTACTTTAACTTCATCTCCTAGTTTATTTACTTTTAGTCAGCGGAGAACCTTCATTTGTAATTACTCTTTGTTAGGGTCAAGAGCAATTAGGGATGGGTAATAAATGCTGGCCTGGCCAGCAACTCACATCCTGTAAATGAATCAAAAAAAGATTTCCCCCCATTGTCTCCAAATATGCCTTCAGGGCTATTTTTCTCCTTATGTACTGTTGTGACTCATTGAGCAATTTGAAAGATTGTTCCATGTTCAGATACACAAACTTCCTCAAACTCAACTCTAGGTGTTCCAAAAATATGTCACAATGGTCTTCAGCCCTTAATTCCTCAAATGAAATGTAAAAGAAATAAAAGCAAAGAACTGCGGAAGCTGGAAATCCAAAACAAAAACAAAAACAGAAAAACTCAGCAGGTCTTGCGGCATCGGTGGAGAAGAGTATACTTGATGTTTCGAGTCCTCATGACCCTTCAACAGAACTAAGTAAAATTAGGAAAGGGATAAAAGAAAATACCATCCCAGCCTCATCACCATCTTTCTGTTGTGTATTGCATTGAGAATGTGGCTTCACAGTAGATAGCCATTATTGAACTTAAGGTTGGCTGGAGCTGTCAACCTCTGAAACTGCATAGCTTCACCTGACTGGTGCTAGTTTCCTCCCCACCACTCTCTTGAAGTTGCTGCTGCTGTCTTGTAAATAAAGTTCAATGTTTCCACCAAGAAAATTTGCCTAGAAAATCAACTCTATAACAGTTGCGTACTTGTTTTTACAGAACATATATATGACCAAAATTACCAGAATAATTTACATACTAAAATATTTTCCCTAATATCAACAAAAATATCATCATTTGACGATGAAGTAATGAACA
Organism: Carcharodon carcharias; assembly: GCF_017639515.1. Classification (NCBI taxonomy): domain Eukaryota; kingdom Metazoa; phylum Chordata; class Chondrichthyes; order Lamniformes; family Lamnidae; genus Carcharodon; species Carcharodon carcharias. The sequence continues at coordinate 176,946,333 of NC_054472.1, forward strand.
GAACAATATTTTTCTTCTTCCTACATACTTTCAATTAATCTCTCTGCTTTTTGCTCTTTCTGATCTTCCATTTCCATCAGCCTGGCTCTGCTCTCTCGACATCTCTGACTGTGTTAATCCTGAACTTTGACTACCAATTCCACTTAATGATGAAGAGTTCTGATGAAGAGTCATCCGTCTCGAAAGATTAACTCTGTCTTCCTTTCCACAGATGCTGTCAGACCTGCTGAGTTTGTCCAGCAATTTTTGTTTTTGTTTCAGATTTATCAGAATCCGCAGTATTTTGCTTTTATTTCTAATTAATGGTTGGGACTGTGACATTGATTGATTTCCATAATTAAAGAACCTGACTCTTTTTGCTGTGCTTGTGGATTCTGTGATGCTGGCAAATCTTCCAGTTTTGTTGTGATGTTCACTGTCTTTTTGATTTTCACTTAGGACTGTAAGAGGAATGTTAATTTTAAGAGTTTTCTCAGGCTCTCCCTTTGTCAGATTTCCTCTTTCGAGCAAAGGATGTATTGATAGATCCAGTCTTTACTAGATATTTGATTTCACGTAGACTCTTTACAACAATTCTAATCACATACTTCTCTTTATCACTTTGGTGGTTTTTCACCATGACTTTCTGACCAACACTGAACTCTCTGGGCAGAATTTTCAGCCTGTCGGGGGGCGGGGAGCCTATCCCCGCCAGAGAAGCGGGCCGTCCGCCATTTAAAGTGGGCGGGCCAATTAAGGCCCGACCAGCGTGATGTCCGGCGGGAAGTGCTATGCGCTTCCTGTGCGCGTGGGGGAGCGGGGAGATTCCCTAAAAGCAAGAGTGCACTCTTTCGTGCATGCGCACAAAAGAGCGTACCTCTCTCTGAGGCTAAGTACAGCCTCAGGGAGACTGCTTCCACTTTAAAAAAGAGTAAAAATTAGAAAACACATATTCCCTAACATGTCACATGAGATACGTCATGTTCTTAATTTACATTATAATTTAAATAAACTTTTTAAAACCCTGCATGAAACCTCACCCTGCCGTTGGATGAGGTTTCATGTTTTATCTATTGCCCGCTGGGGCTCCTGGCCTGCCGTCTTTTAATTGTTTAAATGATCCTGTCAATGGCCTCAATTGGCCATTGACAGGTTGGCGGGCCTGCAGCTGATTTTGCTGTGCCCCCACCTTCCTGAAAATTTAAATGGGGCGGGATGACGTTGGGGGTTCTGTCCACTGTCACCCCACGTCGGTGAGCGGGCCCCACCCCCTGGTCACCGATGGCAAAATTCTGCTGTCTAAGTTTCATGCCTCGCGCATCATGACTCATTAGTACTTTGTCTTGCTTTTCTCTTACTTTGCTATTGGCACCAAGCTTAAGCGATTAAACCTTGTCCTAGGAGTGTGTTTACACATTAATTTGTAAGGTGAGCAACCTGTTGCAGACTGTGGGGCTATTTTGTAAGAGAACAGGAAATTGTCAAGCCTGTGTCGAAGCGAAACATGGAAATTACTGCTTAGCATGTCACCTAGTAAATACTTCTGCAAAGACCTCTTCACAATCTGTACTACTTCTTTCTGCAGTGCCATTCAATGCTGGGTGTTCTGGTGATATTTGGGTGTGTTTGACTCCATTCTTACTCAGGAATATTTCAGACTGTTCTGATGTAAACAGTTGACTGTTATCTGACACCAACATCTCTGGCAACCCATAAATTGCAAGCTAATTCTCAGAATCTCAAAACTTTTACTATTTGTGGTATTGGGCACAGATTCAACATTTACCCACTTCCATTCGTTATCGAGCAAAACAAAGTACCAATGTACTCTTTCTCTTCCACTTCAAAGAATTCAACATGTTCTCGTTCCCATGGTTTTCTTGTGTTTGACCATGGAATGAAAGGAACCTTGGTTGAACCATTTCTCATTCTGAGGCACTCTTCACAACTTCTCACCAACTCTTCAATATCTCTACCTCTCTTTGGGTACTAAAAATCGCTTCTTGCTACTGCCTTCAAACAGACTATCCCTGTGTGCTCTTGATGAAGTTCCTTTAACAATCTGTCTCTGAGCCTTGGTGGAATAATAAGGAGACAGCCTTGATCTACACTCAGCTCATTTCTACTTGTGAACTACTCCTGCAATTTCTCATCACCACCCTCTTTAATCCAGCCATTCATGACATAATTGGGCAATTTACTGAGCGTGATGCTCAGTCAATGATGCTCAGTTGTGATATTCTTGAGAGTGTCTTCACTAATTTCTCTGGCAGACACTGGAATGTCATTTATGGATGTAAAGTAATTTACAGGTAATTCAGTGGCTAGAAATGAATCAGTCTTCAGGGGAAATCCCGAAAGAATGTCTACATTTGAATGTTCTGATTTACTGAATTACGATTTTTAAATCATACGGCTGGGCCATCAAAATCAATGCTCATCTCTGAAGCTGTGCTGCCGCTAGAGATGGCACTCCCTTCCTTGATCCAAATGTGATCATAAAGGGCCACTTCAAAAGCATCTGGCTCCATCACATTTACTTTACCTTCATCTCCTAGTTTATTTACTTTTAGTCAACGCTCACATCCCGTGAATGAATCAAAAAAAAGATTTCCCCCTATTGTCTCCAAATATGCCTTCAGGGCTATTTTTCTCCTTATGTACTGTTGTGACTCATTGTGTATCTGAACATGGAACAGTCTTCCAAATTGCTCAAACTTCCTCAAACTCAACTCTAGGTGTTCCAAAAATGTGTCACAATGTTCTTCAGCCCTTAATTTCTCAAATGAAATGTCAAAGAAAATTCCATCCCAGCCTCATTACCATCTTTCTGTTGCGTGTTGCACTGAGAATGTGGCTTTACAGTAGGTAGCCATTATTGAACAACTTTATTTACACCACATGGACTGCAGCAGTTCAAAAATGCAGCTTACCACCACCTTCCCAAGGGCAATTAGGCATGGGTAATAAATGCTGACCTAGTCAGCAACGTCCACGTCCCATGAATGAATTTTTAAAAAATCTCCTCCACAGAGAAGGTAATATAACAAAATGCTCAGCTATTACAATATGTTACACTTTGCCTTTTCTATTTCTGACCTGGAAGTCTTTGGTGTTGACACTTGTGCTGGATTTAATGGCTGCTGTGGTGGTGGTGGCCCTGTGCACTGGCCAGAAAGCTGGAGGCAAACCCATCATGGCCATTTTTGATAGCCCCAATATGATTGCATGGCAGTCAGGTATTTAAGGGCAGAGGCTCCGCCTGCAGGAGCTGCTGGCCATTCAGAGAGTTGGCAAGTCTTCAGTCCCAGCTGTATCACCAGGTGTGGTGGCAACTGCTGGTACTGCAGCTAACCTGGGCCAGCAGCAATGGATGATTTTCTGGAATGGAGGTAAGGTAGTGGGGCTTGCTGAGACTAGGTAGGCAGGTCCCGGCAACAGGCAGGGATGTTTGTTGTGGAGAGCAGGATTTTTATTTCAGTGCTACCACACCCTTGTCAGTACTTAGCCATTCTGGATCACAGGGTGCCTGGTTAGGAGGAGAAACAGCCGGGTTTGACTGGGTGGCCCACAACCACCCCCCCCCCCCACCCACGTGGCATACTGCCCTTACCAGTGTCGGTGGACGACAAGGCCCACGAGTTAATTGGCCATTTGATGGCCTCAATTGGCCTCCAGACCGGAAGGAAGGCTGTCCTTGTCCTTCCCCATCCCTAACTTAATTGAGCTCTTCGCTCTTTACCTTCCCTCACAATTCTACGGTCCTCAGCACCTCCTACCCTGCTCTTGTATGTGGAATTAAATTCCACCCTTTATTTCAGCATGTGCAAAAGTATTTTATTTCCAGCATTGACTTGACTCCCCCTGTTGGGCATACAGATAGAATCGTCGAATCCTACTGCACTGAAGGAGGCCATTCCACCCATTTTTTCTGTGCCAGCTCTTTTGAAAGTGCTATCCAGTTAGTCTGACTCTGTCTTGCTTTTTCCTCATATCCCTGCAAATGTTTTCACCTTCAAGAATATATCCAATTTTCCTTTGAAAATTGCTAATTGAATCTTGCTCCACCACCCTATGAGATAGGATCATCCAGTAAAAAACAAAACCCTGCTCAAATGGTGTGATTGAGAAATGTGTAAATTTTTTCTATATGAATCATAATGTCAGATATTTTCTGAAAAGAAAAATTATTATTGTTCTGATTATTACTTTCCTAACAGCTTGTTCACTTCAAATTCTTTTGACGCTGTTGGGGATGATGCCTTCCTCGGTCTTTCTCAACTTGAGTACCTGTAAGTAATCTAGACATGTTCATGCTGCGTAATATTGACTATGATTAATATGTGAGTACTGAAACACTAATCTTCCACCTAGGTTTGTAGAAAACAACAAAATCCAGTCCATCTCAAGGTATGCTTTTCGAGGGCTCAAGTCTCTAATTCACTTGTAAGTATATCCTCTCTTACTCGACATAACCTATACATTTAACATAGCATATGACCCCCATACCTTAACTACAAATTTTCTGAAGGAAAAGTAGTAAACAATTATGAAATCGTAATGAAAGCCAATAATGTCTTTTTGTGTTGTGCTGAATCCATGTATTTGATAGCATCCTATCTAAATAGTCCCATCGCTTCTTAGATTGTGCCTACAATTTATTGCCTATAACCCTGTATGTGAACCACCATCTACTTTCATGCGACTGCTTTGCATTTCTAATTTCCCTGTTTACATTCCTTTCAATTTTTAAAATATTTCAGTTCCAGCAACCCCTTATCTAGCACATGCTTTTTCAATGCCTATCAGTGCGGTGGATGTGGAATAGATGAATGATTTCAAAAGGAAATGGGATGGGCACTTGAGGGAAATACATTTACAGGGCTACAATGGTAGAGTGGGGGAATGGGACGGGTTTGACTGCTCTACAGAGAGCTGGCATTGACTCGATGGGCTGAATGGCTTCCTTCTGTGTTCTATGATCTGTATTATATAAGCTGTAATGTAGACAGGATACAATATAAAAACTTAATACAATACTCATGACAATATAAAATGTTATCTAAATGTTACACAAATTACATAGAACTTACAGCGCAGAAACAGGCCATTTGACCCAGCCACTCTCTGCCAGTGTTTATACTCCAAATAGAGTCATGAGATCAGTTAGTGCTGTTGGCTGGAGTATAATGCAGAATGATGCCAATGGTGCAGGTTCAATCCCTGTGCTGGTTGTGGTAGTTCATGAAGGTCCACCTCTTGTCTTGCCCATGCTTGAATTGCTCATTCAGAGAGCTGTGGAGACATGATGGGCTGAATGGCTCCTTCTATGCTGCAATAATTCTGTGATATAACCAATTGTCTCTCTGTAATAGAAAGATAAGCCTTTGGTCCTTTGTGGACTTTGGCTAGTTACTTCCTTAGATTTATAGAGTCATTTATGGCACAGAAAGAGGCCATTTGGTCCAATGAGTACATGCTGGCTCTCTGCAGAGCAACCCAGTTAGTTCTACTCCTCTGCTCAGTCCCTGTTGTAGCTTTATTTCCTTCAAAGGTCCATCCAATTTCCTTTCGAAATTATTGATTGTTTCCACCCTTGTGGGCAGTGAGTTTCAGGTCATTACTGCTCACTGTGTATAAACGTTCTTCATCACATTCACCCCAATTTCTTGTCCAAAACTTTAAATCTGTATCCCTTAGTCTTTGTACTATCAAATAACGTAAACAGGTTTCCTTGCCTCCCTGTCATAATTTGTACATCTCAATTAAATCTCCCTTCAATCTCCTTTGCTCCAAGAGGAACAATGTCAACCTCTCCAACCTAACCTTGCAACTGAAACACCCCCCATCCCTGGAACCATTCTGATAATTTTTTTTGCACCCTCTCATCCTTCCTAAAGTGTTGCGACCTGCTAATCAAAAGTTTTATAAAGGTTCAGCATACTTGCTTCTGTACTCAACACCATGAACCTTGTCCCACCTTACTTCATCCAACTCCAACAGTATAACTCTCTATTCCTTTATGTACTTAGCTTCCCCTTAAATACATCTGTAGACTTTTTCTTTTATTCTTTCCTGGGATGTGGGCATCGCTGGCAAGGCCATCTTTTGTTGCCCATCGCTAATTGCATTTGAACTGAGTGGCTTGCTAGGTCATTTCAAAAGGCAGTTAAGACTGGGTCTCCAATCACATGTTGGCCAGATCAGGTACAGATTGCCTTAGTGAAGCAGATGGGTTTTTACAATTGATGATAGTTATCATAATCACCATTACTGAGACTAACTTTATATTCCAGATTTTTTAATTGAATTTAAATTCCACCAGCTGCCACGGTGGGATTTGAATCCATGTCCCAGGGCATTAGCTTAGGCATCTGGGTTTCTAACGCAGTGACATTACCACTATGCTACCATCTTCCCATAAAGGCTATTGAAATTGTTCACCTGAAATTTCTATGGTGGTTCTCTGGGAAAGATCGCAGAACATTTGGAGAAATGGCATGGGTGGCTAAAAAAAAATGCCAGTTTATACAATTTTTCTGGAATTTCGACTATTCCACTGCCAAAGTTGTAAAGGGAGATTGGAAAACCCCACATAAATTCTTCCCTCTTGTGATTTAAACCATAATTATATGTGAGTGTTTGTTTTCCAGAGGGAGGCAGGATAATGTGTACCATTACAGGAGGACATTAATACAATTACAGAATGGGTAAATAATCGGCAAATAAAGTTCAACACAGATAAATGTGAAGTAGAATAGGGAAGTGACTGATTACTTGGAAGATGCAAGTCTAGGTGGGATGGCGGAGTACAAATACATCAATAACTAAACGTTATGATACAGATTAGCAAGACCATAAAAACTAGGCTTTATTTCCTCGAGAGACAGAATTGATAATAAGGAAGTTATGTACCTGTAACGATCCTTGGTTAGACCACACTTAGAGTGGTGTGCGCTGTTCTGATTGCCATATTATAAAAAGGATATAGAGGCACTGGAGAGGGTGCAGAGAAGATTTACAAGGAATAGTAACAGAAAGGGGGCCGGATAGCTCATTGGGCCAGAGGGCTAAATGGGGTTCAGAATAACGCCAACAGCACGGGTATGATTCCCATTCCAATTGAGGTAGACTTGGGGCTTGCCTCTTTGCACTGCTCTGTAGTAAAATCACGGCATAAGATGTGGTTCAGCTATACTCAAATAATCTAGGATGCTGCCTGGAGAAGAAGAACATCAGAAATGCATAGGTATACATATCAGGAAAGGATTTACTGGGCTGGGTCTCTATTCTCTTGAAAAAAGAAGAATGAGGGGTAACCTAGGTCTTTAAAATTATTAAAGGTTTTGATAGAGCAGACACAGAGAAAATGTTTTCTTTTGTGGGAAAGAGCATAACCAGATTATAGAGCATTAATTATAAGATAGTCATGAAAAAATCCAACAGGGAATTCAGAAGAAACTTCTTACCCAAAGAATGGTGAAATGTGGAACTTGCTATCAGAGTGGTTAGAGCAAACAGTATAGATGCATTTAAGGGGAAGTTAGACAAATATTTGAGGGAGAAGAGAATTGAGAGTTACGATGATAAACTTAGGTGAAGAAAGATGGATGGAGATGCAGGTTGAGCATAAATGCGGCATGGACTGTTTGGGCTGAATGGCCAGTTTTTGTACTGGCTAATCCTGTTTGTCTGGTTCAACTCGCCTTGGTTTGGAATACAGCCCAGGCTAATAGAATGAAACTCCGGCCCTGGGTCAGTCCGCAATTCTACAGGATTACCACTGGCATCCTGCCATAATTTGGTTGAGATATCAGTGGAAACTACGTGCAAAATGACCATGAATGCCATTTAAGCTATTTCTCTTGGATTTCTGTCAGCGTCCTATTGGAATTACTGTGATAAACATGCAGTATTTCAGGGCCACTACTTCATTTGACTGTAAAAATCCTAAAATTAGCTTTGACAGCTTCAAAAACAGCTCCAAGTGGATGTAAGTTGGCACATGATTCAAGACTACCCACAATTTGGTAGTCTTATTTAGGAGCTTATAAAGCTGACTATTGGAAATAGAAAAAAATTAAGTATCATATAATGGGATTTGGGGTAGGGAGATGAGCTGCACAGAAAATATTCTCTGCAGGAGTGTGCCATTTTAAAATATTAATTTATCTTTCTAAAAAAGACAATTTTGTGGCGTGGTTGTTTTCTTGAGAAATGTTTCCTTACCAGACATTTATCTATCATATGCTGATTCATCATTTTGGTTTCCAGTGAAATTTGTTAAATTGGAACGTAGATCTCAGTACAAAAGGCCAGTGCTTTGCCTCTGGTGCCTTCCTGTCTTATCTGTATTGGATTTATGTACAAGGTTGAAAAGGAAAATGCATAATAGCAGGAATCAGGGCCGAGGTTATTTTACGACGCCAATCTTAGAGGCTTCTCAAGGGAGATAGCAGAGCTCTGTCTCAGTCAAAGGAAATAAATCAGCAATTTGATGCAATTGAGATTTCAAGACCCCTCTCTGGGGCAGTCACAAGCCATGTAGCTTTTGCCCTCTTACCAGTATGTTGGCTGGTATTACATTATGTAATAGATATTCTTAGCAAGTCTAAAGCACTAATCCAATCAGGAGTTTTAAATAGCGCTGCAAACTACAAGGACAATGTGTGAGTAGATAATAATTATCATCTGGATTGTAATTGGATCACTGCCTTATTGAGAGGTATCTTTTTTTAATTGAGCAATCCTGATGTAAGACCAAAGTACAAAGTGCAAAGCACTGCCAAGGTTGAAAAGAATTGGACAGAAAGAGAGATAAATTTAATAGTTAAAATAGGATGATGTCAAGATTGATTTTTTTTTTGATTTATTGGAGGAAGAGAAGACTCAGGCATGTAAAGCATTGTGTATCAAAAACAGAAAATGCTGGAAAAACTCAGCAGGATCTGTGGAGGGAAAAAGGGAGTTAACGTTTCGAGTCCATATGACCCTTCTTCAGCTCTGGACGTGGGCATTGTTGTCCAGGCCAGAACCTTTATTTCCTTTCTCTAATTGTCCTTGAGAAGGTTGTAGTGAGCAGCCTCCTTAAATCACTGCAGTCCATGTGGTGTAGGTAAACCCACAATGCTGTTTGGGAGAGAGTTCCAGGACTTTGACCCAGCGACACTGAAGGAATGGCGATATATTTCCAAGTCAAGATGGTTTGTGGCTTGGAGGGGAACTTCCAGGTGTTGGTGTTCCCAAACGTCAGCTGCCCTTGTCTTTCTAGGTGGAAGAGGTCATGGGTTTGGGAGCTGCTGTCGAAGGAACCTTGGTGAGTTGTTGCAGTACATCTTGTTGATGGTACACATTGCTGCTACTGTGCACCGGTATGGAGGGAGTGGATGTTGGAGGGAGTGAATGCGGTGCCAATAAAGCGGGCTGCTTTGTCCAGGATGGTGTCAAGCTTCTTGAATGTTGATAGAGCTGCACTTATCCAGGCATGTGGAGAATATTTTATCATACTCTTGACTTGTGCCTTGTAGATGGTGGACAAGTTTTGGGGACACAGAATGTGAGTTACTCACTGCAGAATTCCCAGCCTCTGACCTGTTGTTGTAGTCACAGTATTTATGTGGTTGTTCCAGTTCAGTTTCTGGTCAACGGTAACCCCCAGGGTATTGATAGTGGGGGATTCAGTGATGGTAATGTCAGTGAATGTAAAAATGGCATGGTTGGATTCTTTCTTGTTGGTGAGGTTGGCACTTGTGTGGCACGAATGTTATTTGCCACTTGTCAGCTCAAGCTTGAATGCTGTCCAAATCTTGCTGCATATGGGCACAGAGTGCTTCAGTATCTGAGGAGTCACGAATGGTGCTGAACATTGTGCAATCATCAGTGAGCATCCCCACTTCTGACCTTATGATGAATGGAAGGCCATTGATGAAGCAGCTGAAGATGGTTGGGCCAAGTACATTACCCTGAGGGATTCCTGCAGTGATGTCCTGGGACTGAGATGATTGACCTCCAAAAACCACAACCATCTTCCTTTGTGCTAGGTATGACTCCAACCAGTGGAAGGTTTTCCCATTGACTCTGGTTTTGCTAGGGCTCCTTGATGCCACACTTGGTTCAATGTGGCCTTAACGTCAAGGGCAGTCACTCTCACCTCACCCCTTGAGTCCATATTTGGACCAAGGCTGAAATGAGGTCAAGAGCTGGATCGCCCTGGCGGATCCCAAACTGAGTGTCAGTAAGCAGGTTGTATCTGATTAAGTACTGCTTGATAGCACTGTCAATGACCTTTTCCATCACTTTGCTGATGATCGAGAGTAGACTGATGGGGTGTTAATTGGCCGGGTTGGATTTGTCCTTTTTTTGAGTACAGGACATACCTGGGCAGTTTTCCACATTGCTGGGTAGATGACAATATTGTAGATGGACTTGGAGCACAAGTGTTCAGTACTATTTCTGGAATTTTGTCAGAGCCCTTAGCCTTTGCAGATTCCAGTGCCTTCAGCCATTTCTTGATATCACATGGAGTGAATTGAATTGGCTGAAGACTGGTGTCTGTGATGCCGTGGGCCTCTGGAGGAGGCTGAGATGGATCATCCACTTGGCACTTCTGATTGAAGATTGTTGCAACTGCTTCATCCTTGTTTTTTGCACAGATGTGCTGGGCTCCCTCATCATTGAGGATGGGGATAATTGTGGAGATTACTCCTTTAGTGAGTTGTTAAATTGTCCACCACCGTTCATGACTGAATGTGGCAGGACTGTAGAACTTAGATATGATTCGTTGGTTGTGGGATTTCTCAGCTCTGTCTATCGCATGCTGCTTTCGCTATTTGGCAAGTAGTCCTGATGTTGTAGCTTCACCAGGTTGACACCTCATTTTTAGGTATGCTTGGTGCTGCTCCTGGCATGCCCTCCTGCACTCTTCATTGAACCAGGGTTGATCCCTTGGCTTGATGGTAAAGGTAGAGTGGAGGATATGCCGGGCCATGAGGTTACAGATTTGTTCGAGTACAATTCTGCTGCTGTTGATGGCTCACAGCGCCTCATGGATGGCAGTTTTGAGTTGCTAGATCTGTTCAAAATCTATCCCATTTAGCATGGTGGTAGTGGCACACAACATGATGGAGGGTATCCTCAATATGAAGGTGGTGCTTGGTCTCCATAAGGACTGTGTGGTGCTCACTCCTACCAATACTGTTACAGACAGATGCATGTGTGACTGGTAGATTGGTGAGCACAAGGTCAAACAGGTATTTCCCACTTATTGGTTCCCTCACCACCTGCCGCAGACCTAGCCTGGCAGCGATGTCCTTTAGGTCTCAGCCACTCTTGGTGATGGACATTTGAAGTCCCCCACCCAGAGTATATTCTATGCCCTTGCCACCCACAGTGCTTCCTCCAAGTGATGTTCAACATGGAGGAGTACTGATTCATCAGCTGAGGGGGTATGGTAGGTGGTAACCAGCAGGATGTTTCCTTGCCCATGTTTGACCCGATTCCATTAAACTTCGTGGGGTCCAGTGTCGATGTTGAGAATGCTCAGGGCCACTCCCTCCCAATTGTATACCTCTGTGCCACTACCTCTGGTCAGTCTGTCCTGTAGGTGGGACAGGATGGTGACGGTGGTGTCTGGGACATTATCTATAAGGTATGATTCTGTGAGGATGACTATGTCAGGCTGTTGCTTGACTAGTCTGTGAGACAGCTCTTCCAATTTTGGCACAAGTCCCCAGATGTTAGTAAGTATTCAAGTGTTAGTAAGGAGGACTTTGCAGGGTTGACAGGGCTGAGTTTGCACGTGTCATTTCCGGTGCCTAGGTTAGTGCCAGGTGGCCATTCCAGTTTTATTTCATTTTGTAGACTTTGTAGTGGTTTGATACTACCAAGTGGCTTGCTGTACCATTTTAGAGGGAATCAAGAATCAACCACATTGTTGTGAGCCTTCCCTAAAGGGCATTAGTGAACCAGATGGGCTTTTACAGCAATTGACAATGATTTCATGGTCAGTATAGCTGAGGCTAGCTATATAAGTCCGGATTTATTAACTGAATTTCAATTCCACCAGCTGCTGTGGTGTGATTTAGACCCATGTCCCCAGAGCATGAATGTCCACAGGCATTATCACTACACCACCACTTCCACTTTTTGTGTAGTTCCATGGCATCTTTCTACGCACTCCTTGGAAGGCAGACCAGGTTTGTTGTCTCATCCGAAAAATAGCATGTCCAGCAGTGCAGCACTCCCTCGGTACTGCTCTCAAATGTCAGCCAGGATTACGTGCTCAAGTTTTTGATAAATTAGAATGTTATCTGAGAAACATGTTACTTCAACTTGAAAGTAGCATTTGAAAGCTGGATTGATTGCTTATCAGATTCTGATAACACGGAGCATCCATGCCAGTTTAAACATTCCCAGTTTCCCACTTATCATCTCTCCCACCATCTTATAAATGTAATAGAAGTACCAAGCCACTGAACTACATGATATAACACTAGGCAGAAGATTCATAGGACCATGAAGAAATATTATCATAGTTAAAACATGAATTTTGTAAAAAAATTTTGAACGGACAATATATTGAAGTTAAAAGTGTGTCAGAAGTAATATTTATAAATAAGTAGAATAAATTTATTATGTTACCTGCATTTTGAAACAAGTCTCTCTGATTTGCACTCATTAAATTTATATCGATACAATGATGTATCTAACAGATAAGTAGGGCAGTAGGGTTAAAATCAAAGTGATCACGGATTAAACTTTTGTCAATACAAGTTCATTTGAAGCAGGATAAATGACAGTAACTTGATTTCTCCATTTTTGTTTTGACAGAAGCTTGGCAAATAACAACTTGAAGACACTTTCAAAGGATGTATTCAAAGGGCTGGATGCCTTGACTAATGTGTAAGAATGATCTGTAATTCTGATTGTTTACATTGCTGATCTAATGGCATTGTAAGCATTTATGCAAAATAACATACCATAATACTTTAAAAGGCTCTCTGACACATCATAAATTCCAAAACAATGAGGGGGGGTGGGATGCGGTGGGTATCACAAAATGTACTTTCTAGATTATTATTTTAGGACTTTCTGGATTGGTTGTCCATGTTACACCCTATCTGATTTTCTGTTCTACTGTGTAAAATTGGCTGCCAATTCACTGTTGCCTGTTTTGCATCACTGTCGAGGATCAATTCTCACTGTCCTCTCTCATATCATTTGTAGAATGCCTCCTGAATCCACGAGTTTGCAAGTTTTTAGCAATTAAGAGGAGCGCAGTATTTTGGGAGCGTAAACAGGGTGTCAAAAGATTACTGCACAGTCATTTATACTATTTTACTGGGACTCTGACAATTTTGCATCAAAGTTGTAGTGAAAGATCAAGTGAACACCTGTGGAATTCGACCACAACATGTTTTAGACAAGTCTGATTCTGAAAAATAAAAGGTCTGAATATAGAATGTGGTGTGCAAATAAAAACCATACAGTAAATAAAATGGCCATACGGGGAGGCGATGGTGCAGTGGTATTGTTGCAGGACTAGTAATCCAGAGACCCGGGGCAGAACATTGAGCTCAGTGAGTGGGCATGCGCCCGACCCAGCTGAGGATATGATGATGTGCGATGACGTTGGGCAAGTGTCCTGACGTCATTGCATAGTCCTGCGATATTTTGTTCGGCAGGCGCGCACCGGAGTCGGCAACGCGCCCGCTGGCAATCAAAAGGACTATTAAGGTCAATAAAAAGGTAATTAATTTCAAATTTACGCTGCCCGTCCAACCTTACAGTTGGTGGGCAGGTGAAAACGCCAAGCGGACTTTGCACTTTTTAGGAAACCTCATCCATGGGCAGGATGAGATTTCCTGGAGCAAATAAAAATAAAATAAAAATTTCACACTTGAATGAGAAACATGTCCCTGCTCATGACCGAGCCACATGAGGGGACATGTTTCATGACATTTTTATTCTCCTCATTATGTTTTTTAAACAGTGCTTCATCTCCCTGAGACAGCTCTGTGCCTCAGGGAGCTTGAAGCTCTCTTTCGCGCGCATGCGTGAAGTTCGCACTAGGCCTGCCCGCCCTCCTCTCCGCTGAGCGCTGCTGCTCACGTTCCACGCTGGGCGGGCCTTAATTGGCCCACCCGTGTAAAATCATGGTGTGGTGCTGGTCATGGGTGGCGGCTGGTTTCCCGGCTGTACCCCACCGAGCGCCCCCGCCAAGGGCAAAAGTCTGCCCCCAGAGTAATACTCTGAGAATCCAGGTTCAAATTCCTCCATGGCAGATGGTGGAATTTGCATTTAATTTTAAATAATTAATGATGACCATGAAACCATTAGCGATTGTCGTAAAAACCCATCTGGTTCACTAATGTCCTTTAGGGAAGGAAATCTACCGCCCTTACCTGGTCTGGCCTACATGTGACTCCAGACCCCAGCAAAGTGGCTGACTCTTAAATGCCCTCTGAAATGGCCCAATCAGCCATTCTGTTGTATCAAACCACTACAAAGTCTCAAAAAAGGAATGAAACCGGACGGACCACCCGGCATCGACCTAGGCACTGGAAATGACAACGACAAACTCAGCCCTATTCACCTGCAAAGTTCTCCTTACTAACGTGTGGGGACTAGTGCCAAAATTGGGAGAGTTGTCTCACAGACTAGTCAAGCAACAGCCTGACACAGTCATCCACGCAGAATTATACCTTACAGATAATGTCCCAGACACCACCATCACCATCCCTGGGTATGTCCTGTCCCACTGATAGAGGTAGTGGCACAGTGATTTACAGTCGGGAGGGCTTTACCCTGGGAGTCATTGACTCTGGGTCCCATGAAGCTTCATGGCATCAGGTCAAACATGGGCAAGGAAACCTCCTGCTGATTATAATGCACCGCTCTCCCTCAGCCAATGAATCAGTGCTCCTCCAAGCTAAACATCACTTGGAGCAAGCACTGAGGGTGGAAAGGGCGCAGAATGTACTCTGGGTGTACACAAAAAGCAGGACAAATCCAACCCGGCCAATTACCGTCCCATCAGTCTAGTCTCAATCATCAGTAAAGTAATGGAAGAGCTCATCAACAGTGCTATCAAGTGGCACTTGCTTGGGAATAACCTGCTCACTGACGCCCAGTTTGGATTCCACCAAGGCCACTCAGCTCCTGACCTCATTACAGCCTTGGTTCAAACATGGACAAAAGAGCTGAACTCCCAAGATGAGGTGAGAGTGACTGCCCTTGACATCAAGGCCACATTTGACTGAGTGGGGCACTTCACTGTCCATCACCAAGAGCAGCTTGGTAGCACCACTACTGACTGAGCTGGCCAAGTCCTAAAGGACATAGCTGCTAGACTGGGTTTGTGGTAGGTGGCGAGGGAACCAACAAGAGAGAAAAACATACTTAACCTCATCCTCACCAACCCGCCTGTTGTGGATGCATCTGGCCATGACAGTATCGTTTGGAGTGATCATCGCACAGTTGTTGTGGAGATGAAGTCCTGCCTTCACATTGAGGATACCCTCTATTGTATTATGTGACACTATCACCGTGCTAAATGGGATAGATTTCGAACAGATCTAGCAACTCAAGACTGGGAATCCATGAAGCACTGTGGGCCATCAGCAGCAGCAGAATTGTACTCGAACGCAATCTGTAACCTCATGGCCTGGCATATCCTCCACTCCACCACAACCATCAAGCCAGGAGATCAACCCTGGTTCAATGAAAAGTGCAGGAGGGCATGCCAGGAGCAGCACCAGGCATACCTAAAAATGAGGTGTCAACCTGGTGAAGCTATAACACAGGACTACTTGCGTGCCAAACAGCATAAACAGCAAGTGATAGACAAAGCTAAATGATCCCACAACCAATGGATCAGATCCAAACTCTGCAGTCCTGGCACATCCCGTTGCGAATGCTCGTGTACAATTAGACAACTCACCGGAAGAGGAGACTCCACAAATACCCCCACACTCTATGATGGGGCGGTGGGTGGGGGGGGTGCCAGCACATTAGTGCAAAAGACAAGGCTGAAGTGTTTGCTACAATCTTCAGACAGAAGTGCCAAGTGGATGATCCATCTCGGCCTCCTCCAGAGGCCCCCAGCAGCACAGATGCCAGTCTTTAGCTAATTCGATTCATTCCACGTAATATCAAGAACTTGCTCCAGAACTTGCTGCGCCCCTAACCAAGCTGTTCTAGTGCAGTTTCAACAGTGGCATCTACCCGGCAATGTGGAAAATTGCCTAGGTATGTCCTGTACACAAAATGCAGGACAAAGCCAACCCGGCCAATCACCATCCCATCAGTCTACTTTTGATCATCAGTAAAGTAATGGAAGGGGTCATCACTAGTGCTATCAAACGGCATTTGCTTAGCTATAACCTGCTCACTGACGCCCAGTTTGGGTTCTGCCAGGGCCACTCAGCTCCTGACCTCATTACAGCCTTGGTTCAAATATGGACAAAAGAGCTTAAATCCCAAGGTGAGGTGAGAGTGACTGCCCTTGACATCAAGGCCGCATTTGACCGAGTGTGGAATCAAGGAGCCCTAGCAAAACTCGAGTCAATGGGAATCGGGGGAAAACTCTCCACTGGTTGGAGTCATACCTAGCACAAAGGAAGATGGTTGTGGTTGGTGGAGGTCAGTCATCTCAGCTCCAGGACATCACTGCAGGAGTTCCTCATGGTAGTGTCCTCAGCCCAACCATCTTCAGCTGTTTCATCAATGACTTTCCTTCCATCATAAGGTCAGAAGTGGGGATGTTCGCTGATGTTTGCACAATGTTCAGCACCATTCGTGACTCCTCAGATACTGAAGCAGTCCATGTCCAAATGCAGCAAGACCTGGACAATATCCAGGCTTGGGCTGACAAGTGGCAAGTAACATTCGCACCACACAAGTGCCAGGCAATGACAATCTCCAACAAGAGAGAATCTAACCATCGCCCCTTGATGTTTAATGGCATTACAACACTGAATCCCCCACTATCAACATCCTGAGGGTTAACATTGACTAGAAACTGAACTGGACTAGCCATATAAATACTGTGGCTACAAGAGCAATTCAGAGGCTAGGAATCCTGTGATAAGTAACTCACCTCCTGACTCCCCAAAACCTATCCACCATCTACAAGGCACAAGCCAAGAGTGTGATGGAGTATTCCCCACTTGCCTGGATGAGTGCAGCTCCCACAACACTCAAGAAGCTTGACACTCTCCAGGGCAAAGTAACCCGCTTGATTGGCACCACATCCACAAACATTCACTCCCTCTACCACCGACGCAAAGCGGCAGCAGTGTGTACCATTTCCAAGATGCACTGCAAGAATTCACCAAGGCTCCTTAGACAGCACCTTCCGAACCCACTACCATCTAGAAGGACAAGGGCAGCAGATAGATGGGAACACCACCACCCAGAAGTTCCCCGCCAAGTCACTCACCATCCTGACTTGGAAATATATTGCTGTTCCTTCACTGTTGCTGGGTCAAAATCCTGGAACTCCTTTCCAAACAGCACTCGGGTCTATCTACACCACATGGACTGCAGTGGTTCAAGAAGGCAGCTCACTACAACCTTCTCAAGGGCAACTAGGGATAGGCAATAAATACTGGCCCGGCCAGCAAAGCCCACATCCTGTGAATGAATAAAAAAAGATGCACTCAAGCCCAAAGCCTCATTAGGTGGCGGAATGATCATGACATTTTCCTGATCTACCAGTGTATGTTCAGTGCAAGATCAGCAGAAACCACACAGAAGTTGAATAAATGGCTATTCATGCCATTTTGCTGTGTTCTGTGCTAATCTCCTTCTGTGGTTATGGTAGGAGATTGGAAGAAATCATGCAGGCACTGATTATACAATAGGGATTTTCCTAGCTCCAAATGCAATCTTTACATCATTTTCATCTTCATAGCAGATGCCCTACAAGATTTTTTTGTCCATGGAAGTAGTTTTAATCTACCCATCTGGCTGGACCTGACAGAATTGATCAACCGCTTGTTTTATGCCCGATCTGATTTTACTTTCCACTAAAGTCAACTAATCTTTTCTGAGCATCTGAGACAGGAAAGGGTGCGGTAGGGTTGGTCAGGTGCTGCTTGCCTCCATTCCACATGTTTTGGATGAGGTCCTTGTTTCAGGCAATCATCTCTTGTAGCTGGACTGTCCAATACTGTCAACTGCCTTCCATCTTACAGTGGTAGGTGTATCCTTGACTGCCTTCCTGACGATATGAATTGGAATATGTGCTACTTCTGATTCCACATCTGCTAGACTGCTTAAATCCAACGTGTGGCGGAAGAGTCTCATCAACAGGGGGAATAGATTTTAAGATTCTTCAGGATATCCATCTGACCTTGGGACTTTGCTAGATTGCAGGTTTTGACCAATTTTTGGATATTATTGGCCGGGATTGGAGAATCTACCTTGTGCGATCTCTTCTCAGGCATTTGCAGGCTTGAGTAGGCAGCTAGATGCCTGTAATTGCCTGTTGAGCAGCTTGAATCTCTGAGATAGTAACCTCCTTACTGATTTATATTGAATGCTGATCATCTCACTTTGCTTTGGGAAGTGATGTCTCTGTTTCTGTTCCTGATTGCAGTATATACAAGGGAAGCTCCCTAGACTTCTCTCTATTTTCATAATAGCTAATCCTTGTTTAGCACAGTATTCCTGTGCGCTATAGCTCACCTGAAATTTGTTCCTGGATAAGGATAGAGTGGAAAATTTGTCACTCTCTGTCACCTGTGTGCTCTGTGTGGAGTTTGTTCCATTTTGCTGTCAATCAGAGGATCTTCTGGATAAAGAAGAGACATTTACCTTATTTTATTCAATCACAGAATATGGGTATCTTGGGCAAAGCCAGTAATTATTGCCCATCCCAATTGTCCTCCAGACAATAGTGTAGCTTGCTTGTTAGGCCATTTCAGATGGCAAATAAGAACCAATCATGTTGCCGTGGGTCTGGACTTATATATAGGCCAGACAGGAGAAGGATGGTAGGTTTCCAGATGGGTTTTACTATCATCATTACTGATACTAGCTTTTTATTCCAGATTTCATTAGTTGAATTCAACTTCCACATCTGCTATGGGGGATTTTAACTCATATCTCCAGAGCGTCAATCCAGGCCTCTGGGTTACTAATCTAGTAACATAACCATTATAATAAAGGCAAAATACTGCGGATGCTGGAAATCTGAAACAAAAACAAAAAATGCTGAAAAAACTCAGCAAGTCTGACAGCATCTTTGGAGAGAAAGACAGAGTTAACGTTTTGAGTCCGTATGACTCTTCTTCAGAGCTGGGCGTAAGGGTATGAAACTGAGTCCTTTGCTGAGTACTGAATGTTCAGCATCAGAGAGGGGAAGCTCAGGGGGTATGGTGAATACACAGGAAGGACTGGGATTAGAAGATGGGATGAGGTCAGAGGGACATGAAGGGGTGGAGGGTCCTGGATACGTATTGGTATCAATGAGATGTTGGAGCTTGTGTTCCTTGGCACCTGAAAGAAAGAGACAAAGTTTCTTGTTAAGGCGTTGGATGAGATGAAGAATAAAATGAAACTGGGGACAAGGACAGCTTTGAGATAGGGTGAGTCGGTGCTGCTGGAAGGAGAGGTCAAGTGTATTCATATGGCAGCACATGGCACTGAGTGTGGATCTCAGGATGCGGTGAGACAGCAGTCTGAGGAGCATTGTATGTCCCGGAGATACCTGTAATCCTGGGTGGGTTTGAAACATGGGGGATGGAACTTCAGTTGGAATCCACATGGGGTAAGTCAGAGATGGAGACAGTCACTGAGGAAGGAAATATGGCTGTGAAAGCGAGTTTTAATAAACACCTTGTCAAACACCAGGAGAGGAATGGAAAGCAGTGAAGGTGAACAGGGCAAAAGAGACAAGTGGAAATCCTGTTGGAGAGAACAGCAGTACTTCTTCAAGGTAGGCATTCCTGGAAGAGAAGCGGCAGTGAATTAAACACTAAGATAAAGGCAAAATATTGCGGATGCTGGAAATCTGAAACAAAAACAAAAAATGCTGGAAAACTCAGCAGGTCTGACAGCATCTGTGGAGAGAAAGACAGAGTTAACATTTCGAATCCGTATGACTTCTTCAGTGCTCATAACCATAAACATAACCATTATACTGCCATACCATTTCAATTGCAAACAGTATTCTGGTGTCCTCAATTGTCAAAGTCATCTATCTTTGCTATTAAGTTCTGGTCTCTGGTCCGGGGTTAGGACAGTTGGGCTCTTAGTTCCAAAATATTTTTGTCATCTTCAGTGAAATAATCTTCTTGCTCTTCCTTGTCAGTGTTCCGTCTGAGTGTTGACCGTGCGGAATTTGCAGAGCTGTGTGTGTCATATGTCAGTGGCGTTCTGAGATACTGCTGAGTTTGGTAATCTAGGGTCAAGGTAGTAAGAAGTTCTGCTTAGATTCTGCCCTGAGTTTATTTGTTTTGTTGGGGGTTGTCTTGGCCTTCAAAGGGCAGGAATTCCTAGAGACTAGAAGATATTCTGGGATTGGCAGAGCTGCAGTCATGTTAGCTCACCTTGGCACCTCTTGGATTTCTTTCAAAACAAAAACAAAAACAGAATTACCTGGAAAAATCCAGCAGGTCTGGCAGCATCGGCGGAGAAGAAAAGAGTTGATGTTTCGAGTCCTCATGACCCTTCGACAGAACTTGAGTTCGAGTCCAAGAAAGAGTTGAAATATAAGCTGGTTTAAGGTGTGTGTGTGTGGGGGGCGGAGAGAGAGAGAGAGAGAGAGAGAGGTGGAGTGGGGGTGTGGTTGTAGGGACAAACAAGCAGTGATAGAAGCAGATCATCAAAAGATGTCAACAACAATAGTACAAAAGAACACATAGGTGTTAAAGTTAAAGTTGGTGATATTATCTAAACGAATGTGCTAATTAAGAATGGATGGTAGGGCACTCAAGGGATAGCTCTAGTGGGGGTGGGGAGAGCATAAAAGATGTAAAAAAGAAAGAAAGAAAGAAATAAATAAATAAATATTTTTTTTTCTTTTTCCTTTTTTTTTCTTTTTCTCTTTTTATAATGGAAATAGGTGGGAAAAGGAAAATCTATATAATTTATTGGAAAAAAAAGAAAAGGAAGGGGGAAACAGAAAGGGGGTGGGGATGGGGGAGGGAGCTCACGACCTAAAGTTGTTGAATTCAATATTCAGTCCGGATGGCTGTAAAGTGCCTAGTCGGAAGATGAGGTGTTGTTCCTCCAGTTTGCATTGGGCTTCACTGGAACAATGCAGCAAGCCAAGGACAGACATGTGGGCAAGAGAGCAGGGTGGAGTGTTAAAATGGCAAGCGACAGGGAGGTTTGGCTCATTCTTGCGGACAGACCGCAGGTGTTCTGCAAATCGGTCGCCCAGTTTACGTTTGGTCTCTCCAATGTAGAGGAGACCACATTGGGAGCAACGGATGCAGTAGACTAAGTTGGGGGAAATGCAAGTGAAATGCTGCTTCACTTGAAAGGAGTGTTTGGGTCCTTGGACGGTGATCCTTTGAATGCAGAGGCTGGTGGGGTGATAAGTGAGGACAAGGGGGACCCTATAATGTTTCTGGGAGGGAGGAGAAGGCGTGAGGGCGGATGCGCGGGAGATGGGCCGGACACGGTTGAGGGCCCTGTCAACGACCGTGGGTGGAAAACCTCGGTTAAGGAAGAAGTAGGACATGTCAGAGGAACTGTTTTTGAATGTAGCATCATCGGAACAGATGCGACGGAGGCGAAGGAACTGAGAGAATGGGATGGAGTCCTTACAGGAAGCGGGGTGTGAGGAGCTGTAGTCATTCAGCCCATCATGTCTGCACCAGCTCTCTGAATGAGCAATTCATTGAGTGACATTCTTTCACCTTCTCCCCATAACCCTGCACATTCTTCCTTTTCAGATAACAGTCTAATTCTCTTTCTAATGCCTTGATTAAACCACCATACTCTCAGGCAGTGCATTCCAGACCTTAACCACTGGCTGTGTGAAAAAGTTTTTCCTTACGTCACTTTTGCTTCTTTAGTCAATTATTTTAAATCTGTGCCCCCTTGCTCCTTTCACGAGTGGGAACAGTTTCTCCTTGTCTCCTCTGTCCAGATCCCCTCAGAATTGAGACACACTCTTGCATACTCATCAACACCTAATATCACCATTAAACATTAAACAAAATATAATATGGGGAAATGTACCCTTATGTTGAGAGTGCTTTTTCCAGGCAACTTTCACTGGCTGGAGATTGACATCTGATTCCTCAGGTACTTTGTGCCAATTTATAATGACATAACGCTTATTAATATAGTTCCACTCAAATAAAAGTATTTTCTTGTGGGAGTGGGGAGGCAGGGAGACAGGGGACTATATCATGTAGAAGCTTGGTTCACTGTCTTGTCACTTTTGGGACTTGGGTTCAAACCTAACTCAGAGTGCTGAGATAAATGCTTCTCTGTCCTCAGATCGTAGGTATACTAAGTGAGATCAGTTCAGCTAGTTTAGGGCATGGGTCAGCAACCTTAATAACAAGAGGAGCCATTTTTGAAATTTAGTCAAAACGCAATATATTAAGAACTGAGATGGTGTTACTCAAATGCCAGTAATATCAATGAAAGAGGACATTTGATTATTAACAACATTTTAAAAGTTTTTTCAAAAATGTTGCTAATTGAATGAGACTTTCTCTCAAGTACAATGTTAATAAAAGTTGAAAACAAGCCATTTAATTACTATCAAAATAGATTCAATTGATCAAGGTTGGGAACTGCATGGTGAGTCTTTAATGAGCCCCATTAGACCCCTGTAATAAGCCACATATTCACCAAGGAATTCACCAAGTCTCCTTCGACAGCGCCCCATTAGACCCCTGTAATAAGCCACATATTCACCAAAGAATTCACCAAGTCTCCTTCGACAGCATCTTCCAAACCGACAACCACTGCCGTCTAGAAGGACAAGGGCAGCAGATAGATTGGAACACCACCATATGGAAGTTCCCCTCCAAGCCACTCACCATCCTGACTTGGAAATGTATCGGCCGTTCCTTCACTGTCGCTGGGTCAAAATCCTGGAACTCCCTCCCTAACAACACTGTGGGTGTACGTACACCACATGGACTGCAGCGGTTCAAGGAGTCAGCTCACCACCACCTTCTCAAGGGCAACGAGGGATGGGCAACAAATGCTGGCCCAGCCAGCGAAGCCCACATCCTGAGAATGAATGAATAAAAAAATACGGCTCCAGAGCCGTAGGTTGTAGACCCCTACTATAGGAGTTGATCTAGTACTCTGATACTGGGTGGAAACACAGTGTGCAATGAGTAAAAAGTTTCATCAGCAAGTATTTTTAATTCAATATATATAATATTTTATAAGGCATTTATTTCCCCACTGGATAATCCCTACTCACAGCAATTGTGCAACATGCTCTGTATCCTTGAACAGAAAGAGTGAAGACACCGAGATGTGGAACCATTTCACAAACTTAGTTACTACCAATGCTCATTGCAATTCAAAAAAGAAGAAACATTTCTTAACAAAAACAAAAATACCTGGAAAAACTCAGCAGGTCTGGCAGCATCTGCGGAGAGGAACACGGTTAACGTTTTGAGTTCGAATGACCCTTCAACAGAACTAAGTAAAAATAAAAGAGAGGTGAAATATAAGCTGATTTAGTTGGGTGGGGGGTGGGGGGGCAAGTAGAGCTGGATAGAGGGCCAGTAATAGGTGAAGATAACCAAAAGATGTCACAGACAAAAGGACAAAGAGGTGTTGAAGGTGATGATATTATCTAAGGAATGTGCTAATTAAGGGTAGAAAGCAGGACAAGCAAGGTATAGATAGCCCTAGTGGGGGTGGGGTGAAAGAATCAAAAAAGGCTAACAGGTAGAGATAAAACAATGGATGGAAATATATTTAAAAATAATGGAAATAGGTGGGAAAAGAAAAATCTATATAAATTATTGGAAAAAAGGGGCGGATCGGAAAGGGGGTGGGGATGGAGGAGAGAGTTCATGATCTAAAATTGTTGAACACAATATTTAGTCCAGAAGGCTGTAAAGTGCCTAGTCGGAAGATGAGGTGCTGTTCCTCTAGTTTGCGTTGAGCTTCACTGGAACATTGCAGCAAGCCAAGGACAGATATGTGGGCATGAGAGCAGGGTGGTGTGTTGAAATGGCAAGCGACTGGGAGGTCTGGGTAATGCTTGCGGACAGACCGAAGGTATTCTGCAAAGCGGTCACCCAGTCTGCGTTTGGTCTCTCCAATGTAGAAGAAATCGCATTGGGAGCAACGAATGCAGTAGACTAAATTGAGGGAAGTGCAAGTGAAATGCTGCTTCACTTGAAAGGAGTGTTTGGGCCCTTGGAAGGTGAGGAGAGGGGAAGTAAAGGGGCAGGTGTTGCACCTTCTGCGTTTGCATGGGAAGGTGCCGTGGGAGGGGGTTGAGGTGTAGGGGGTGATGGAGGAGTGGACCAGGGTGTCCCGGAGGGAAAGATCCCTGCAGAATGCCACCGGGGGGGTGAAGGGAAAATGTGTTTGGTGGTGGCATCATGCTGGAGTTGGCGGAAATAGCGGAGGATGATCCTTTGAATGCGGAGGCTGGTGGGGTGATAAGTAAGGACAAGGGGGACCCTATCATGTTTCTGGGAGGGAGAGGAAGGTGCGAGGGCGGATGCGCGGGAGATGGGCTGGACACGGTTGAGGGCTCTGTCAACCACTGTGGATGGTAAACCTCGATTAAGGAAGAAGGAAGACATGTCAGAGGAACTGTTTTTGAAAGTAGCATCATCAGAGCAGATGCGACGGAGGCGAAGGAACTGAGAGAATGGGATGGAGTCCTTACAGGAAGCGGGGTGTGAGGAGCTGTAGTCGAGGTAGCTGTGGGAGTCGGTAGGCTTGTAATGGATATTGGTGGACAGTCTATCACCAGAAATTGAGACAGAGAGGTCAAGGAAGGGAAGGGAAGTGTCAGAGATAGGCCATATGAAAATGATGGAGGGGTGGAAAGTGGAAGCAAAATTAATAAATTTTTCCAGGTCCAGACGAGAGCATGAAGCAGCACCGACCTAATCATCGATGTACTGGAGAAAGAGTTGTGGGAGGTGGCCAGAGTAGGACTGGAACAAGGAATGTTCCACATACCCCATAAAGAGACAGGCATAACTGGGGCCCATACGGGTACCTATAGCCACACCTTTTATTTGGAGGAAGTGAGAGGAGTTTAAGGAGAAATTGTTCAGTGTGAGAACAAGTTCAGCCAGACGGAGGAGAGTAGTGGTGGATGGGGATTGTTCGGGCCTCTGTTCGAGGAAGAAGCGGAGAGCTATCAGACCATCCCGTGGGGGATGGAGGTGTAGAGGGATTGGACATCCATGGTGAAGAGGAGGCGGTTGGGGCCAGGGAACTGGAAATTGTTGATATGATGTAGGGTGTCAGAGGAATCACGGATGTAGGTGGGAAGGGACTGGACAAGGGGAGAGAGAATGGAGTCAAGATAACAAGAAATGAGTTCCGCGGGGCAGGAACAGGCTGACATAATCGGTCTGCCAGGACAGTCCTGCTGGTGGATTTTGGGTAGGAGGTAGAAGCGGACTGCCCGAGGTTGGGAGACTATTAGGTTGGAAGCTGGGGAAGGAAGATCTCCAGAGGAGATGAGGTCAGTAATAGTCCTGGAAACAATGGCTTGATGTTCAGTGGTGGGGTTATAGTCCAGGGGGAGGTAGGAGGAAGTGTCTGTGAGTTGACGCTCAGCCTCTGCAAGGTAGAGGTTAGTGCGCCAGACAACAACAGCACCACCCTTGTCAGCGGGTTTGATGACAATGTTGGGGTTGGACCTGAGAGAACGGAGTGCAGGAAGTTCAGAGAGAGACAGGTTAGAGTTACTGAGAGGAGCAGAGAAATTAAGACGACTAATGTCACGCTGACAGTTCTCAATGAAAAGATCAAGAGAAGCTAAGAATCCAGAGGGAGGGGTCCAGGTGGAGGGAGAATATTGGAGATGGGTAAAAGGATCCGTTGAACGGGGAGAGGACTCCTGCCCAAAGAAGTGAGCACGGAGACGAAAGCGGCGGAAGAAGAGTTCAGCATCGTGCCGAGCCCGAAATTCATTGAGATGAGGGCGTAAGGGTATGAAACTAAGTCCTTTGCTGAGCACTAAATGTTCAGCATCGGAGAGGGGAAGGTCAGGGGGTATGGTGAATACAGGGCCGGGGCTGGGATTGGAAGACGGGATGGGGACAGAGGGACAGGCAGGTGTGGAGGGTCCTGGATGGGTGTTGGTGTCGATGAGTTGTTGGAGCTTGCGTTCCTTTGCACCTGAAAGAAAGAGACAAAATTTCTTGTTGAGGCGCGGATGAGACGAAGAATAAAATGAAACTGGGGGCAGGCGCAGCTTTGAAAAAGGGTGCGGCGGTGCTGCTGGAGGGAGAGGTTGAGTGTGTTCATATGGCGGCGCATGGCACTGAGTGTGGATCTCAGAATACGACGAGAACAGCAGTCCGAGGAGCATTGTATGTCCCGGAGATACCTGTAATCCTGGGTGGGTTCGAAACATGAGGGATGGAACTTCAGTTGAAATCCACGTGGGGCAAGTCAGAGACGGAGACAGTCACTGAGGAAGGAAATATGGCTGTGAAAGCGGGTTTTAGTAGAAACATTTCTTCTCTGATGTTGGTTAAGACATCACCAAAGAAAATGAGTTATTCCTGAAACTGTGTTGCTGATGCACCTTTATATTTAATATTCTCACAACAGATTTGGAAAACAGAAAACAGCTCCTATTTGTTCACTAGGTTAAGCAAGACATGAAGAAGATACTTTGGAATTGTTCTTTTTTGACTTTCTAATATCCATAAAGCATGTTGCAAATTTAGTAGTCAAAAAGCTTGGAAAATTAGCTTAAGTTTGTTTAAAATATTGGAATGCAGAGATACTGCAGCTCTGACTTGTTAAGTCTGGCATTTTCAAACTGTGTGAAGTACCTGTTTTCAAGAACAGGAAAAATGACGTTCTTCCATCAGCTGTGAATCACCAATGAACCATTTCTCAATTGGAATTATGTTTCTTTGCAGAGATCTTAGAGGGAATTCTTTTCATTGTGATTGCAAACTGAAATGGCTGGTGGAATGGTTAAGCAGCACAAATGCGACGGTTGATCAGATTGACTGTGCCAGTCCAGTGGAGTATCAGAATGATAAAATTAACAATCTCTCACTGAAGGAATTCGACTGCATAACTACAGGTGATTGCAGCAAATCTCTTTATCAGGATTAAAATGGAAAGACCTAAATCACACCTTAATTAATCCCATTTCCTTTCCTTTTTAATCTTTCAGAATTTGTCCTTGATCAGTCTTTACAGTTTCAGTCCCTTTCAATTGAAGCCTTCAATTTCATGAATGATGCCAATGTTGTTATCGCTCAGCCTCTCGTGGGGAAGTGCAGCTTTTTTGAATGGGATCATGTGGAGATGGTTTTCAGAAACTATGACAACATTATTGGTATGCTTGGTCAGTTCTCTGAAACAGTGATCAGTGTTGAAATTGAAATGATCTGTCCAAGCTCCCTCGACCCTTTTCCCAATAAGCTGCTGACCACTTGCTGGTTTCCATGTTAACTGATATTGGTAACCGTTTTCTGTCTTCAAGTTTTGTTCATCTCTCCTTCAAATCTGCCATGACTACCTTTTCCTCAAAAAACCAACCCTTTACCCCTCTGTCCATGCAAACTACATCCCCGTCTTCAACTTCCCTTTTCTCTCAAGTCCTTGAATGTGTTGTTGTCTCTCAAATCTGTGTCCATCTTTCTAGGAACTCCATGTTTGAATCCATCCGATCAGGTTTCTGCCCCTGCTGTAGTACTGAAATGGCTCTTATCACAATCACAAATGATATCCTATGTAACTGTGACGAAGATAAACTATTCCTCCTCATCTTTCTTGACCTGCCTGCAGCCTTTGACATGGCTGACCACACCATCCTCCTCCAACTCCTCTCCACTGTCATCCTTATCAAGTCACAGCTGAAGCATCACTTGCAATGGCTTCTTTTCCTGCTCCTGCACTATTGCTCCTGGTGTCTCCCACAGCTCAATTCTTAGCTCCCTCTTATTTCTCATCTACCTGCTATATCTCAGCAAGATCATCTAAAAACACAGCATAAATTTTCACATATACGCTGACAATAGTCAGCCAATCCTCACCAACCCTTCTCATTTGACTCCTCCATTGTTGCTAAATTGTCAGACTGTTTATCTGAAATTCGGTACTGGATGAGCAGGAATTTTCTCCAATTAAATATTGGGAAGACTGAAACGATTGGCTTTGATCCATGTGACAAACTCCATTCCCGAGCAACTGACTCTATCCCTCTTCCTGACAATAGTTGCAACTTTGGTGTCATGTAATCCAGAGATGAGCTTCCGGCTGCATATTCATGCCATCACTATGACTGCCTATTTTTATCTCCATACCATTGTCTGACTCCGCCCCTGCCAGCTCAACTACTGCTGAAACCCTCATCCATAATTTTATTACTTCTAGACTTGTCTATTCTAATACACTCCTGGCTGGCCTCCCACTTTCTACTCTCTGTAAACTTGTGGTCATCCAAAACATAAGGAATAGGAGCTGGAGTAGGTCATTTTGCCCTTCAAGAGTACTCTGCCATTCAATAAGATCATGACTGATCATCCACCTGAACTCCACCTTCCTGCACTATCTCCATATCCCTTAATTCCCCTAGTAACCAAAAATCTATTGCCCTCTGTCTTGAATGTAGTCATAGCTCTCCAGGGTAGAGAATTCCAAAGTTTCAC
Organism: Carcharodon carcharias; assembly: GCF_017639515.1. Classification (NCBI taxonomy): domain Eukaryota; kingdom Metazoa; phylum Chordata; class Chondrichthyes; order Lamniformes; family Lamnidae; genus Carcharodon; species Carcharodon carcharias. Next base: position 176,975,123 of record NC_054472.1, read on the forward strand.
AATCTTTTGAGTAAAGAAATTTCTCCTCAGCTTAGTCCTAAATGGCCGACCTCTTATGTAAGAACTGTAATTCCTATTCTAGATTCCACTGTCAATGTAAACATTTTTCAGCATCTACCTTGTCAAGCACCTTAAAAATGTATAAGTTTCAATTAGATCACCTCTCATTCTTCTAAATTCCAGGGAATATAGGTCTAATCTACCAATCTCCATTCAGGACAATCCCCTCATGCTAGCAACAAGTCTAGTGAATTTCTGTTGCAGTCCCTCCAGTATGTCCTTCCATAAATAAGGAGACCAAAAACTGTACTCCAGGTGTGGCCTTGTCAATGTCCCAATGTCCTGTATAATTGTAGTAAAATTCCTTTGCTTTTATACTCTGATCCATTTGTAACAAAAGTCAAAATACCATTAGTCTTCTTAATTGCTTGCTGTACTTGTAAGCTACCTTTACTTGATTCACGTACAAGCTCCCTACTCACCAAATCCTTTTCACCCATTACCCCTGTGGTCTTTGACATACATTGGCTCCTGGTTAAGCAACACTTCTAATTCTCATCCTTGTTTTCAAATCCTGCCATGACCTCACCCCTCCCTATTTGTGTAATTTCCTCTATCCATATGTGCCTTCTAAGATACCTGTGTTCCTCTAATTCCGGGCTCTTTGTCATCCCCAATTTTAATCGTTCCACCACTGGTGGCTGTGGTGTCAGCTGCCTGGGGCTTATTTCCTGGAATTGCCTTCCTAAACATCTCTGCCTCTCTATCCCTCTTTCATCCTTTCAGACACTCTTTGAAACCTACATTTTTGACCAAACTGTTGGTCACCTGACTTAATATCTGCTTATGTGGCTCAAATTTTGCATTACAACGCTCCTGTGAAGCGCCTTGGGACATTTTATTATGCTAGAGATGGTATATCAATACAGATTGCTGTTGCAACCTGTCCAGTTTTAGGCCTGGCAATCTGAGATCTCCAGCTTTGGCCTCTTGCCCAACTCTGATTATCATTGCTTCACTATTAGAGGCCATGCCCTATTTTTAAAAAGTTCCTCCCTGAACCTCTGCTTCTCCATTTCTCTTAAGATGCTGTTAAACCTACCTCTTTGATTAAGCTTTTGGTCACCTGTCCTAATATCTCTTAATGTGGCTTGGCACAAAATTTTGTTTTAACACCCTCGGGAAATTTTACTGCTTTAAAGTTGTTGTTAATATAATTATAAAAATGTTTACCCTCAAGCCCCCCTCTCCTGAGACCCTACTCCAGTACCCTTATTCCAACTTTGGACTTGACAAAAAGTAACAGCCCTAACTATGACAACAGTGTTAGGTTCTGTTTTCTCTGCACATTATTAACTAACATTCCTTCTCCTGCTGTAGGCAGCTCTACTGTGTTCTGCAAACCACTGACAATTAATGCTCAGCTGTTTGTCATTGTGGCTCAGCTGTTTGGCGGCTCCCATATCTACAAAAGGGATGGTTTTTCCAACAAGTTCATCAAGATGCAAGATGTGGACAACTTTAAAATCAGAAAACCCAATGACATTGAGACATTTGAAATAGAAGGAGAGTGGTACTTTGTAATTGCAGACACATCCAAGGCTGGGTCGACTACTGTATACAAATGGAATGGGAATGGATTCTACTCCCATCAGAGTCTGCATTCTTGGTTCAGAGACACAGATGTGGAATACCTTGAAATAGCTAACAAACCTCATTTAATCCTATCAAGTAGCTCCCAACGTCCTGTCATCTTCCAGTGGAGTAAAAGCCAGAAGGAGTTTGTGTGGCGCACAGATATCCCTGACATGGAGGATGTCTACGCAGTGAAACATTTTGTCGTCAATGATGACCTCTACATTTGCCTGACCAGATTCATAGGTGATTCCAAAATGCTGAAATGGGAGAACTCCAGGTTTGTGGTGAAACAGTCCTTTCCGTCTCGTGGTGCCATGGTGTTTCAACCTCTCAGAGTAAACAACTGGCAGTACGCCATTCTGGGGAGCGACTACTCCTTTACCCAGATCTACCGCTGGGAAAGCAACAAAGAGAAATTTGTAAAATTCCAAGAACTAAACATTCAGGCTCCACGGTCATTTACATTTGTGGTGACAGACAATCGTGAGTTCATGTTCAGCTCCAGTTTCAAAGGGAATACACAAATATACAAACATATCACCATTGATTTGAGCACAATATGAGAAATCATTCAAGTGTATTTAAGGATCAGTAAAATGACATCTTAAAAGTAGCTTTGGGTAATAATAATTACATGGACGTGATAATGAAACGTATGCATGATTTATCATTGTTCTGCGATGAATACTATCAGGTTCCGGTTTGCTGGGAAAAATATTTCTATTCCTAGTGTTCATTTTCCCTATTTTCGATCACATTACACATAGTGGTTTCTGAACTCACCATCACACGGTGAGCAATTAACTGTTGTACTTTGCCGACGCAAGCTGTAAATATTTGTGTATTCACATCTGTTACTACAGCAAATATTGAGGTGTACATTTCCATTTATTTATTCTACTGAATGAACAATCTTCCAAATAAAATCTTTACATTTTTTTGTGGTTTTTAACAAAAATTATTTCACAATAAACTCCTAAAGGAAAATTTCCTCTTTGCTAATGTAAGAACTATTTGGTGCAAGATTTTGATTGTTCTTGTTTATATTCAAATAAATATGCCTGTTTCCCAAGAAATACGTTTATGACATTGCTGTAATCAGCAAACAAAAGTCTATAATGAGCGTAATTGCGATTTCTCTACACACACCTCCCTTCTTACTTTATAGTAAACATGAGAATCATTTGTTTAAACTTTTGTCCCAATCTATTAATCATTTTTGGTTGTACTATGTAGAATTAAGTAAGTAAAATTAAGGCCTAAAATAATTTGCTCTTACCTATCCAGTTGTAGCCAGCGAATCTCCTGTAATGGCTTATCTTTCTGTCCTTTACTTTGAAGTCATCCAAGGAAGATCAAAGCCATCAGTTTCAGCCTCCGCCACAGATTCATGTGTTCTCACTACTCATTCCATTCCTCTCTCTGGCCACTGTCTCCTGATGACCCAGTCTGTTTGCAACCAATGTAGCCTTAAGCAGAGCTTCTGACCGAATATCCTCTGCATCAGAAAACTGCCTACTCCACCTCCATAAATTGCTGTTCTCTGCCTCAGCCCATCCACTGCTGGAACATATGAATTAGGAGCAGGAGTAGGCCACTCAGCCCCTCGAGCCTGCTCCCATTCAATAAGATCATGGCTGATCTGAATGTAACCTCAATCCAACATTCCTGCCTATCCCGATAACCTTTCACCTCCTTAATCAAGAATCTATCTAGCTGTGCCTTAAAAATATTCAAAGACTCTGCTTCCACTATCTTTTGAGGAAGATTCCAAAGACTCACAATCCTTTGAGAGAAAAAAATTCTCTTCATCTCTGTCTTAAATGAGCGACCCCTTATTTTTAAACTGTGACCCCCTAGGTATAGATCCTCCCACAAGAGGAAGCATCCTCTCCAAATCCATCCTGTCAAGACCCCTCAGAATCTTAAAGGTTTCAATTAAGTTGCCTCTTACTCTTCTAAATTCCAGTGGATACAAGCCTAAGCTGTCCAGCCTTTCCTCATAAGACAACCCACCCATTCCTGGTATTAGTCTAGTAAACCTTCTTTGAACTGCTTCTAACGCATTTACATCTTTCTTTAAATAAGGAGACCAGTACTGTACATAATACTCTAGCTGTGGTTTCAACAATGTCCTGTACAACTGAAGCATAACCTCCCTATTTTTGTAAGCAATTTCCCTCACTATAAATGATAACATCCAATTAGCTTTCCTAATTACCTGCTGTACCTGCATTCTAACCTTTTGTGAGTCATGCACTAGGACACTCAGATCCCTCTGAATCTCAGAGCTCCTCAATCTCTCACCATTTAGATAATAAGCTTATTTTTTATTCTTCCTGCCAAAATGGAACAACTTCACATTTGCCCACATTATACTCCATTTGCCAGATCTTTGCCCAATCACTTAACCTGTCTATGTCACTTTGTAGCCTCCTTATGTCCTTTTCACAATATACTTTCCTACCTATCTTAGTGTCGTCAGCAAATTTAGCAACCATTCCTTTGGTCCCTTCATCCAAGTCATTTATATAAATTGTAAAAAGTTGAGGCCTCAGCACTGATCCCTGTGGTAAACCACTCATTCGTTTTTATTCCTAGATTATTCCAAGGCCCAAGCTGATCAGCTACCCACCTTTCACTTTCCATAATCCAGAACCCCTCCAAAACTCTATTACCCATACTCTAACCATCTTCAAGCAGTGCTCACCCATCACCCCTGTGCTCAATGATCTACATTGGCTCCTGGTCCAACAATATCTCAAAGCTAAAATTCTCATCCTTGTATTGAAATCCCTCCATGACCTTGAACACTGTAACCCAGCTCTGTAACCTTCTCTGATCGCTACAACCCTCCAACAACTCTGCATTGCACTAATCCTGACCTAGTGACTCCCTATGTCCCCTTTTTGTGTTGTGGCCTCACAAGATGATATAGTGAGAATCAGAGATGAAGAGAAAGCTGATCCATCACAAACACCCATCAAAGACTCTTCACCTTCCAGCATAGAAACTTTCACTTTGGGGAATCAGATAGTGAGACCATGGGAGCAGAAGATGACACACCCAGCAGTAATAAGGACTAAGAGATGGTAGCAGAGCAGTAATCACAAATTGAAAGGCAAAGAGACAAACATTTCTTCCTTGTAGATTTCTACCTTTTGGAGCTGCGCATGGAACATGTTAGTAGGGAAGAATACTTAATTTAGTCCTTTGGGAATCTTGCAAGCTTTCTATATGGCATGGTGGAAACACTGTAGAAGTGTAGCTCTGATATCTATATGGACATTGAGAGAGACTTGAAAATCTGCAGTCTACCTTAGAGCAAATGGGAGCTTCATGGACATTTCCAGGTAAGTCAAGACTTGGGGTCCAATTTAAAAAAGGTTTTCTCTTCTGCTCTTGAGAGGCCAAAGGATGGACTTGAGAGAACATGGATGGCAGGCTTCACATTCCAAAGGGCTGAAGTCCAATTCTCAGACAAATTCCTGTTACCCTGAAGCTGGGGCATGGTGGAGATGCATATGAAGCAGTTGCCTCTCAGTGTGCTGCAACATGTAAATAATCCAGTCATCCCTTTCTGAATATTGCAGAAATCATTGTGTTCATGGGATGTGTGTGTTGCTAGCAAGGGCAGCATTTGTTGCCCATCCCTAATTGAACTTAAGAAGGTGGTAGTGAGCTGCCTTTGTGAATCACTGCAGTCCATGTGGTGTAGGTACGCCCACAGTGTTGCTAAGGTGGGAGTTCCAGGATTTTGACCCAGCGATGATGCAGGAATGACAATTTCCAAGTCAGGGCGGTGTGGAACTTGCAGGTAGTGATGTTCCCATGTGTCTGCTGCCCTTGTTCCTCTAGGTAGTAGAGACCATGGGTTTGGAAGGTGCTGTTGAAGAAGCTTTGGCAAGTTGCTGCAGTGCATCTTGTAGATGGTACACATGGCTGCAATGGTAGATGCAATGAATTTCAAACTGCTGGATGGGGTGCCAATGAAGTGGGCTGTTTTGTCCCGAATGGTGTCAAGCTTCTTGAGTGTTATTGGAACTGTACTCATCCAGTATTCCATCAGACACCTGACTTGTGCCTTGTGGAGAGGTTTTGGGGAGTCAGGAAGTAAGTTACTCACCACAGAATTCTCAACTTCTGGCCTGCTCTTGTGGAAACAGTATTTACACATTTGGTCCTGTGAAGTTTCTGGTAAATGGTGACCCCCCAGGATGTTCTTAGTGGGGGATTCAGCAATGGTAATGTTGAAAATCAAGAAAAATGAATAGAGTTTTTTGATGGAGATGGTCATTGCCTGGCACCCTGTGTGGCATGCATGTTACTTGCCACTTATCAGTCCATGACTGACTGTTGTCCAGGTCTTGCTGTATGTGGACATGGACTGCTTCAGTATCTGAAGTCGATAGTGGTGCTGAGCATTGTGCAATCATCAGTGAACACCTGCACCCCCCTTCTGACCTTATGATGGAGGGAAGGTCATTGATGAAGCAGCTGAAGATGGTTGGGTTTAGGACACTACCCTGAAGATCTCCTGTAGCAATGTCCTGGGGCTGAAATGATTGGCTTCCAAAACCACAACTATCTTCCTTTTGTGCTAAGTATGACTACAACCAGTGGATAGTTTTTTTCCCCCGATTCCCATTGACTTCAATTTTACTGGGACTCCTTGATGCTGCAGTTGGTCAAATGTTGTCCTGATGTCAAGGTGAGTCACTCTCACCTCACCTCTGGAACTCAGTTCATTTGTCCATGTTTGGTGCAAGGCTTTAATGAGGTCAGGAGCCCAAGTGTTATAAGTAATAATGCACACCATTTTCATGCTAGAAGTTAAGGCATCAAAGATGCTATGCTTGAAGGACAGCGTTCCTGTCTGGTTCACAATCGCAAACTATTTTCCAATGTGATCCCATTTTAATGCAGCACCACCTTCTCAAGCGCAATTGGAGATGGGCAACAAATGCTGGCCTATCTAGCAATGCCCATATCCCATGAAAGAATACATAAAAAACCTTCTTGAAAATTAACATGACCCCAGACGCCAGCAAAATCAAAACAGCAATAAAGCAGCATTGTGACGTTCAGTATACGATCATTAAAGTTCGCATATTATAGATCAAAATATAATACATCATGAAAATATGAAAATCCGTGTTTTAAAGTAGGTTTAATTTCAGTCACGTTCTCCCTATTTTATCCACCAAAGATACAAGGGCAGCAACAAGAGGAGACTCCCCAGCAGTCACTCAGTTGCTGCCTGAGAAATACGGCCCAAATGGTGTCCCAGGAACCAAAGTTCCCTTAAAATACAGGTCACCCTGAAATGTCACTTTTTACTGATCTATTCATCTCTCGACTTTTACAATTTTGAAAGAACTAACTTATAACTGTGCGTATTGCCTCGAGCTTAGCTAGTGGACTAATGCCACCTTGTGATGATAGAGGGATAAGGGGCAGTTGTCCTTATTGAGGGAGAAGCAACTATCCAGTCTTGGAGCCTTTCATAGGTAAAAGTAGTGGCAGGAGATCATATGCAGGTTATACTTTGACGACATCATAACATGGCTGCAGGGGGGGTGATGGTGGTGGTGGGGGTGGCGAGGAGAGGGGTGAAGTGACCATGCCAGCTCACGCTTTCCTGAGTGTATGTGGTCCAAGAGACAAATGCTCCTCCTACGGCAGATTTGTCCTGCAAATTATATAAGTCAATTAGACAATGATACGTCGAGGGGAGGCCATTTGGTCCATTGTGCTTGTGCTCTTTAAAAGTGCAATCCAATCAGTCCTTGCACTTACACTGTAACCCAGTATTTCTTTTTCTTTTAAGTTTCTTAAGTTATTATGCAATTCCCTTTTAAAAGTTCCTCTTGAATCTGCTAACTTTCAGTCTGCATGTGCCAGATCACAACAACAACAAAAACGTTTGCCCACCCTGGTTGTCTTAAAACAATGTGAGCCCATCATCTTCCCCTTCCTCCCTGTGCGAGAGCATTTTGAGCTGGATCTTCCTTTATCGAACATTTTGCTGCACGTGGGATCTTGCTGTGCACAGTGGGGCTGCCGCATTTTCCATATGGCAACAATGATCACGCTTTTTAAAAAAGGATTTTCATTGGCTGTGAGGTGATCTGAGACGTCCTGTGGTAGTGAAAGATGCTATATAAATGCAGGTCTTTCCCCATTGTTAGAGGCTCTTCCAAGCTGTATTGGTGGTCCCAATGGACTGAGCCTTGAGTGGGATGGGGGAAACGGTCTCCATGGCAACCGCAGACATGCTCATGAACCGGAAGGAGAAATGATGGGGCTGGGTCAGAGGTTATCTGCTAACCGGAAGTAGTGGTAGGACGCCGCTGAGTGCGTTTGAAGCTTTCTCCTCCCCCCCCCCAATCCCCTATTTGGATTAAAAAAAACGGGAAGGCTCTCGGAGAAAAGATGAGCAGCTCGGCCGAGCATGAGAGCCAGACCCCGGGAAAGAGCGTTTCTGTCAACAACCCCGGCAGCGGAGTCAAACAGCCCGAGAAACGGAAGCGGCAGGAGGAGCAGGAGCAGGAGACGGGGCGGAAAGTCCGGGTACGGGATGGCCGAGGCCTGGGACCGGGGGACTGGTTATCACCCTGCAACACTCCTGTGACTGCAGTCTGAGCAGAGAGACTTCATACAGTCAAAACACAGCCGCTTCCCTGCTTCATAAAAGGGAGGGGGAGGCGATGGACCCTCAAGTTTATTGTGGGGGGGGGGGGGGGGGGCGGCTGCAGCATCGGTTGAAAGGCTTGGGGGGGGGGGGGTGTGCAGCCTCGGTTGAAAGGATGGGGGGGCAGCCTTGGTTGAAAGTATGGTGGGGGAGGGGGAGTGCAGCTTCGTTTGAAAGGATGGGGGGGTGCAGCCTCAGTTGAAAGGATGGGGGTGGGGGGGGTGCAGCCTCGGTTGAAAGTATGGGGGGGGAGGGTGGGTGCAGCCTCGGTTGAAAGGATGAGGGGGGGTGCAGCCTCGGTTGAAAGGATGAGGGGGTGTGCAGCCTCGGTTGAAAGGATGGGGGGGGGGGGTGCAGCCTCGGTTGAAAGGATGGGGGGGGGGTGCAGCCTCGGTTGAAAGGATGAGGGGGGGTGCAGCCTCGGTTGAAAGGATGGGGGGGGTGGTGCAGCCTCGGTTGAAAGGATGAGGGGGGTGTGCAGCCTCGGTTGAAAGGATGAGGGGGGTGTGCAGCCTCGGTTGAAAGGATGAGGGGGGGTGCAGCCTCGGTTGAAAGGATTGGTGGGGGGGGGGGGGGGGGGGTGCAGACTCCGTAAAGGATTTGGGGAATCCAAAGCTGACCTAGCAGAAATTTTGGGATCATGGTCAAGACTTCTAGCTAGAGTGATAGATAGATGTTTGTTCGCGTTGTGGTTATGTTACTGAACTTATGATCCAGAGATATGAAATCCCAACATATCGGGAATTCAACTACATAAAATCTGGGACCATAAAACTCCCGGATTGTTGTAAAAATGCAGCTGGCTCATGAATATTCTTTAGGCCAGGAAATCCGCCATCCATACTTGGTTTGTGCCATCTGTGTCTTGCTCCAGACTCTCAGCAATGTAGTTGACCCTTAACTGCTGTCTGAAATGGTCTAGCAAGCCACTTGATTGTATTCAAGAGGAGAGCATGACTCACCAGTTTCTTGAGGGAAATTCAGGATGGACAATAAAAGCTGGTCTTGCCAGTGATGCCCACATGTCGTGAATTATGATGTGGGAGATGATGTGTGCCAGGCAGACCAAATCCACAAGGGAAACTTGGTCACACTATCACAATGGTTTTGCAATTTGCATTTATCATGAGAAGATGTGTGCACTAAATTCAGAAGTAATGAGTCCACCAAGACCTTTAGAGAGTTTTTTAAAAACTAAATTAAAATATTTATTAAGAAAATAAAAAATTTCAAGCACATACATATGACTACAATTACTACTATAACAGCTCCTAAAATTCCTAATTAACCTGACTCCCAGTTATATCCCCTTTAAAGCAACAGTCGAAAATAGATTTTAGATTTAAAACAAAATCAGCAAGTTAACACAGTACCCACTTGACAGTGGAATTCCAAATGAGTGTCTCCCAAACTTTAGTTACTTTACATAGACTTATGCACAAATGGCTGGAGGCTTCTTGAAGGCTATTTCACATGCTCCCGTTAGATCTTACATGGCCTTCTCCTACGTAGCCTTTCATTCTCCTTTTACATATGTTTCTCTCTTTTTCATATGTAAAGCCTATTGTTCTTTGTTCTAGAAACTGTATCTTCCTCATAATATAAAATCTTTCATGTTGCCAATATTGCCAGTAACCTCTGGGAAAAATAACCACACCCCTTAGCCTTGCTTATCTGGCTAGTTGTAAATAAACTAAGATCCCGTTGAAATCCAACAATCCCTTCATTTATTTAAAAATGCAAATTCCCTTCATACCTTGCATGCTAAGACAGCATCTGTGTTTACTCAGCATGTCAAGCACATTTTTATACCTAGCTTCTTTTGATTTCAAGCTTGCAGTCTACTCGACTCCAAACGTAATGAAATCACACATACAAAATCACACATACAAAATCACACATACAAAATCACATATACTTCGATAAACCTACTTCACAATAAATCAGAAAAATATTATGAACATTATGCTTTCATCACAGAATAAATAAAAAACAAACCTTGGCTTATGCTTTGCTATCTTAACCTGGAAATGCTGAGGCTAAACAAGACATCGCTGTACTGATGTCCTTGTGATGATGGTGCAGCGAGAATCGTGTTTGACACAGTTCATGTTTGCCACCTGGTGTTTTGATGCTGGCAATCTGTTAAGTGCTGTGTTTTTTCTCGGTGTCTTAATCACAGAAAAGCCACTCCTTTATGCATGCAAACTTCTCCCCTTTCAGTTGTAGCTATTCATGTGGTTTCTTGACAAAGGCTACTGATTTGTTTCCAGATTATAATTGGAGAACTTCCCATTTTCTGTTGGAAACCATGTTTAAAAAGTTAAGCTTTGTTTACTGAGGTGTAACTTAAGTTTTTAAAGGCAATCTGAATAATAACTACAGCTGAAGAACCATTATGAAAACATAATTTTTATGTGTGAACTGTTGTTGAATGACCCTAAAAAAGACCTGATGAACTGCAGAATTGGCAATGTTCATGGGCTGTGTTAAATGGACGGGATGATGATGTGAAGACTGGTGGCCAAAATGGATTTGGTATTGCAGCACGAATGCCATCTAATGCATCTGCTGACATATAATTGTTTTCAATGGAAAATAGAAATCTTTGTGCATAATAATTAAAGATTTCAATCTATACAGGCATCTTAAAGCAGAAAACTTTGGATTTATTTTTTTTAAATGTATTTCCACGACTGCCTGATAATGGATTCCTTTTCTGAAAAAAAAATCAGGGATTTTGCTCATATTTACTCTTTGTCTCCTTTTAATACATTATTGGCTAAAATCATCACTGACTAGAGTTCCATAGAGTAACATCACTTTAGAAAAGCAGCATAGAATGATAGTGGCTGGGAATGTATGTGGGATGGCTAGCTTCTGCCAATAGTACATTAATTTTGAGATGTGACACTGAACAACAGTGTCTGCTTCCTGTATTGTGAGAACACCAGACATGAGCAATCTACTTGCATTTTTGGTAGCAAGTACTACTTGAAATTTAACCCTTTTGCTAAGCCCTGAATGTCACTGGTAGAAATCTTGCACTGTTGGCCAAATGGTTGGTTTTGCAAAAAAACATTGTAAATCTATCAATAAAAAAATCTACTTGTGGCAAAAACTTTTTCAATCTCCATTTGCTGTTTAATACCCATATCATCAACATTTTTTTCAAATTAAAATCTGCAGTTATGCAAAGTATTTTTTGTATTAACTTTTTAAACATTTTTTTTGAATCAGAAAATAGATGAAGGACACTGCAGTAAAGTAGCTGCACACTACAATGAGCTTCAGGAATGCGGTTTGGAAGTTCGTAGTCAGAGTCGTATCGTTTACTTGCGCAACTTCAACAATTGGATCAAGAGTGTCCTTATTGGTATGTATGTAATTTTTGATTTATACTGCATTTCAACCTCCTGTTGGGGGCAGGAAGAAAATGAAGACTTTCATTTAGGCAACATTTTTCGCATTCTCAGGATGTCCAAAAACCCATTATGACTAATGTAGCGTAGTAATGTGGGAAATGTGGCAGCCATTTTTTTTTATTCATTCGTGTGATGTGGGTGTTACTGGCTAGGCTAGCATTTATAGATAAAATGTAACCTTGACCTCTAGCTGTGCATGTCTTAACATTTTCTGCTACCATTTCATGGTCCACTACAAACAAACCAGCCTCCAGGTAAAAACATGACTAATAGTTCATAAAAGGCAGACTCTGAAGTTCAAGGAATTTTGAGGTAAACTTGCTTTTTATTGCAGGAGAGTATCTTGAAAAGGTGAAGCAGAAGAATAGGCACAACATCTCTGTCTTGGACCTAGGTTGTGGAAAAGGTGGTGATTTACTGAAGTGGAAAAAAGGACAGATTAACAAGCTGGTTTGTGTTGGTAAGTAATTTGCGGGAGAGACGAGGGAAGAAACTTAATCCTTTTTGGAAATTGGTCCAGAACCAAGCAGTTTATAAAATATTTGAATTATGTGCTTTGCTTTCGTCTTTGCATTGATGCATGTTAATTTGTTAACTTGATTAAAATATACCTTTATTTTACGACTCGAATGACGTGCAAATTCTAACAATAGTGTTTTAAATTGACAATTTTTAATCCTGTTTAAAAAGAAATAAAATAGTTGGAAAAAACACCCTAAATATGTTTTTGCTGTCTGTTTTAAGCTAAGTCATTAGCACTTAAGCTTTAACTGACATAGGAGCAGGAATAGGCCATTCAACCCATCGATGAGAACTGTTTAGCAGTTATTAAGTCCAATAGAATTAGCATGTAGTCCAATTTATTTGGTCACTGAAGAATAATTTTCTAATTTTATTCTGTTGAATAATTTTTGCTTTTAGGCCCTTTTAAGCCAGTTTCTTCCAACGAGGTTAATTTTGACCACTTAATTTAATACATTTCTCTCACTATTTCTTAACCCCTTTGTGAAATGAAGCTTCTGATCTTTTTGGATCACAAAGCAATCTATTTTAGCAGTTAAATTGTTAAATAAGATTTTCATAGGATTTTTCTTAGTTGTTCATCCCAGGGATGTGGGTATTGTTGCCAAGACCAGCAGTTATTGCCCATCACTAATTGTCCTTGAGAAGGTGGTGGCGAACTGCCCTGGTCCCTGTGGCGAAGATGCTGTTACAGATAGAGTTCTTTGATCTTGACACACCTATAATGATATTTTCAAGTCAGAATGGTGTGTGACATGCAGGAGAACTTACAGGTGGTGGTGTTCCAATCTGCCTGCTGCCCATGTTGTTCTAGTTGGTAAAAGTTGCATGTTTGGGAGGAGCTGTCGAAGAAACATTGGCAGTGCATCTTGTAGTTGGTACATAGTGCTGCGGTGGAGCGCTACTGATGGAGGGAGTCAATGCTTAAGATGGTGGATGGAGTGCCAATCAAGCAGGCTGCTTTGTCTTGGATGGTATTGACGTTCTCGAGTGCCTTGGAAAGAAAACATGCTTTTTGTGTTAAATATTGCCTTATTGTCTTTCCTGTCTTAAATTAGGCTCAGGATTTGCCCATTGCCATTTCAGGCTGGACTGGGCATTGGTGTATTGTCTCAGTTCCAGAGACAGCATCTCTCAGAATTTACTTAGGAATTGGAGGAGAGAGAGAGAGAGAAAGACACACACACACAGATGATGATGAATACAAAGTTGGTTAAAAAAATTAAGTTTATGTTCAATTCATGAAAATAATTGCTAAAATTCTTTTTCTCCCTTTCTCCTCTAACAGATATAGCTGATATTTCTGTGGAACAGTGCATTCAGCGATATGATGACATGAAAAACAGATGTTACGCTAACGAACAGCTTTTTGCTGCAGAGTTTGTAAGAGCAGACTGCACCAAGGTAAAATGCTTCAAGTTTAGCACATGCTTCAGTTCTATAATCTACCATAATACATGAAAATCTCAATAAATGTAGGTGTTTTGCAATATTTGAAAGTATAATTTAGCAGTATGACTCTAATGTTCATAAATTCATGGCAAAGATTTGTTTAGATAATCATTTTGTTCATGATCAGATTAATGGTGACTAAACTTTTTTTTGCGTTTATAAATGCCTGTACCTTTCCAATGCTCTTCCAATTTAAATGGTCTGCTTCACATTTATTTTCAGTGCTTTATCCAATAAGTTCAATTAGGCTAACTTGGAATTTAGTGTTTGAAAATTGGATTAGCAGATAATTTGTGTTTAGCAACTTTAAATTGAATGCAGTAAACTGTACATGGACCTCAGTTAATAAAGCATATGGTATCCTGGGCTTTATTAATAGGGGCACGGAGTACAAGAGCAGGGAGGTTATGCTGCGTTTATATAAGACACTTGTTAGACCTCAGCTGGAGTATTGTGTGCAGTTCTGGTTGCCACACTATAGGAAGGATGTGAGCAGATTGGGGAGAATGAGAAGAAGTTTACAAGAATGGTTCCAGGGATGAGAAACTTCAGCAGTGAGGATAGATTGGAGAGGTTGGGACTGTTGTTCTTAGAGAGAAGGAGGCTGAGAGGAGATTTGATAGAGATGTTCAAAATCATGCGGGCGCTGAACAGAGTAGACAGGGAGAAGCTGTTCCTGCTCTTGAAAAGATCAAGAACAAGAGGGCACAGATTTAAAGTGATTTGCAAGAGAAGCAAATGTGACATGAAAAAAATTTTTCCACAAAACGAGTGGTTTGGGTCTGGAATGCACTGTCTGGATGTGTGGTGGAGGCAGGTTCAATTAAGGCATTCAAGAGGATATTAGATGATTATTTAATAGAAGCAATGTGCAGGGGTATGGGGAAAAGGCAGGGCAATGGCACGAGGTCATAATGCTCATTTGGAGAGTCGGTGCAGACACGATGGGCCGAATGGCCTCCTTCTGTGCTGTTAAGATTTTATGATTCACTAATTTGGAATTTTTGCTGATTTTATAATAACTGTGGGAAGATGTAGGGTAGGACAAAGGGATTAAATTTAGTCTGTTCTTGGAAAGAACTGGTATAAAGGTGATGAGCTGAATGGCCTGCTTGTGTGGTGTAGGATGGTTCCAAAAAATCTCTGCAGTACAGAAGTTGGTTGCAATCTCAATTTTACTTTATACCCATTTACTCAGCTGTTAATCATTCACTTAAATGTGTATAATCTGTGACATCGGACTCATTTAGCTTTCATCCAAGGAAATAGATTAGTTCACCAGCATTGCATTCTTTCTTATCTGGAGACTGAGGGAGACTACATGTAGGAGGTGAGTGTGTGCTAATTAACTAAGCTGAATTAAGTACCAAACACTATTGTGATTGTAACAAAATCAATTTTTAACTAAAAATTGTATTTTTTTCTTTCATGGGACAAAGGCGTCACTGGCTGGGCCAGCAATTATTGCCCATCCATAATTGCCCATAAGGTGGCAGTATTTTTAATTGTTAGAATCATATAACAAAATAGCACAGAAGGAGGCTGTTTGACCCATAATGCCTGTACCAGCTCTTTCCCATAGCCCTGCAACTTTTTCCCCTTCCAATATTCATGTAGCTCCCTTTTGAATGTTATTGAATCTGCTTCCATCACCTTTTCTTGCATCCAGATTATCATAACTAGGTTAGGATTTTTTCCTCCTCGTGTTGCCTCTGGCCCTTTTGCCAATTTCCTTAAATCTGTGCCCTCTAGTTACTGATTCTTCTGTCATGGGAATTGGTCTCTCCTTACTCTATCAAAACCCTTCATGATTTTCAAAGCTTCTATCAAATCTCCCCATAACCTTCACTACTGCAAGGAGAGCAATCCAGTTTCTCCGACCTATCCATTCATGCCTGAAACAATGTCTAGTAAATTTTCTCTGCACCTTCTGACAACCATCTATATCCTTTGTAAATATTGTCCATTTAAAGAAATTTAGAAACTTAGCTAAGATTGTCATGACAAGGAGTAAGGTGGAAAATGTACAATTAACTTTTAGTTTAAACAAAAGTGACTGATCACAGTGTGTGACGCAATTAGGCTCTCAGAGGGAGTTGGGAGAAAAGTGTTTAAGAACCATATATTTTTTATTAACCTACATTCTTAGCATGTTTGGTTATGGTTTTGGTTTCAGTTGTGTACGTTTAATGTAAATGCCTTTTTTTTTCAGGAGTTGCTGACTGAGAAATATCAGAATTCTGACATAATGTTTGATATCTGTAGCTGTCAGTTTGTCTACCATTATTCCTTCGAGACATTGCAACAGGCAGACACCATGCTGAAGAATGCCTGTGATCGCTTGCGCCCTGGAGGTTACTTCATTGGCACTACACCAAATGCCTTTGAACTTGTGTGAGTCTGAATTTATCTTGGAGTAAACTATTTCGTCCTTGCCAAAATTGAAACATGGGTGTGGGAGGAAATAAATGGCAGGAAGATCGATTGACAAAACCCTAAATTGGACCCAAGCTTCCAGAACTGCATTCAGTTGTGTCTAACTTAGTTAAATGTTCTGTTTCAAAGGCCTTCCCTGGCAACTATTTCACAGCTGTATCTTTTGCGTGAAGAAGTTACACTTTGTTTCCCTTGCTAATGTTCAACTAAGAATTTGAATATTTATCTGTGGGGGCCAATGTTTTTTGAAAGTTTACCTCATAGTCATAACTTTAATTATATCGCCTTGAAATGACTCCTTCCCAAAGAAAACACGCTTAGCTACCCCACCACTCCTCCTTGAAATTGCCTTTTGTTATTCACCTCTGTACCTACCTCCTGTCATATTATCTTTTCTCATATTAGGTGATCTGAAGACTCCAGTTGAGGTCTGAAGAGTGCTTTGTTCAACAACAATATGTTTGGGCTTGAACTTGATTCCTCTTTTTATGCAGTTCAGTACCTTGTCTTTTAGGCTGCACCCAAATACTGTTCTGATGGGTTTGTAGATTTATCAACTCGAACCCTCATAACTTTCCTGACTTTATGGACTGAATTTGCCCTCCTGATTACTTATTCCCAAATTAGAAACAGAATGACCTGTGGTGAGTGGTTCACCCCTTGACACCCCCAGTGTTGTTGGAGCTGCACTCATCCAGTCAAGTGGAGAGTATTCCTTCACACTCCTGACTTGTGCCTTGTAGATGGCGGACAGGCTTTGGGGAGTTAGGTGAGTTACTCACTGCAGGATTCCTAGCCTCTGACTTGCTCTAGTAGCCACAGTATTTATATGGCTTGCCCAGTTCTGTTTCTGGTCAATGGTAACCCCCCAGGATGCTGATAGTGGGGCATTCAGTGATGGTAATGCATTGAATGTCAAGCAGCGATGGTTAGATTCTCTCTTGTTGGAGATGGTCATTGCCTGGCACTTGTGTGGCACGAATGTTATATTGCTCCACTCTAAATACCATTTGCCACGTCCTTGCCTACTAAACTATCTACCATATATCCCATTGTAGCCTTTTTGCATCCTCATAGCTAACTTCCCCACCTAACTTTGTATCCTCAGCAAACTTGAACACATTGCACTCGGCCCACCTTGCTGTCATTGATAGGGGTTGTAAATAGCTGAGCCTCGAGCACTTGGCAAATAACTGGAAAGGATATTTGCGAAATCTTCATTTGACTGAATTTGGCTGACTTCCTAACTTTGTAACCACCAATTTTGAGGTCTTATTCTTATTTCTTATTTTGAAATGCCATCCAAGTTGATGCTGTATTTTAAAGATAGCTTGGGCCCCAATGGAACCTATTTCGTAATCTTTGCCAACGTTGAATTTTATGCTTATCCCAATTTTCCTGTAATTCAGTCTTTTTTCCGTGAAGTACTAAATTTTGTCTATTGTTCCTGGGTCCTTTTTTTTGCCTATGAATTGCTAACATGGAAGTTTGTTTATTATGTTGGTGATATCTTCCAAAAAAAAAGAGCCTTATCCCAATCCACTTTGACCCTTCTTTCACAAATTATACTTTCCCAAGTGTTTACCCACTTGACCTCAAAATTTAGCTTTGTTTCCCCCAACAACAAATATTTCTAGTTTCCAGCTCCGCCTCTTGATCCTTTACAGTTCTGTGAGCTACTTTCCAATCCTGAATTTAGTAAGTTTTTCTTTAATTCATTCAAGGGATGTGGGTGTTGCTGGCTAGGCCAGCATTTATTACCCATCCCTAATTGCCATTGAGAAGGTGGTGGTGAGCTGCCGCCTTGAACCACTGAAGTCCATGTGGTGTAGGTACACCCACAGTGCTGTTAGGGAGGGAGTTCCAGGATTTTGACCCAGTGACAGTGAAGGATTTATTTCTAAGTCAGGATGGTGAGTGGCTTGGAGGGGAACTTCCATGTGGTGGTGTTCCCATTTATCTGCTGCCTATGCCCTTCTAAAAGGTAGTGTTCATCGGTTTGGAAGGCGCTATCCAAGGAGCCTTGGTGTGTTTCTGCAGTGCTTTTTGGTGTACACGCTGCTGCCACTGTACTTCAGTGGTGGAAGAAGTGAATGTTTGTGGATGTAGTGCCAATCAAGCCTTATCTGGCCTTATGTCTGATTACAATGCAAATTTGTCATCTAGGTATCTTATCTAGTTTGAGGATTTTACATTTTTATAACTATTATTCACATGCTGTTTTTAAATGACATTGGTGTTACTTCTATTTTTTTCTTTCCTCTTCAGAAAACGCCTGGAAGCATCAGAAACCAACTCGTTTGGAAATGAATTTTACAGTGTAACATTTCAGAAGAAGGGCGAATACCCACTGTTTGGCTGCCAGTACGACTTTAACTTGGAAGGAGTAGTTAATGTCCCTGAGTTCCTTGTTTATTTTCCACTGTTTGAAGAGTAAGTTATCTGACTGGATTGCACTGGTGAGCAAGCAGTTCTGATTCAAAATTAGTTAAGCTACATTACCAATGCTGCCTCACTTGACTTATTGCTTTGGAAATTTAAATACGATTGCTGCAAGGAGGAAGAGGTACCACAATGTTCAAAATTAACATCTCCAAAAAATTAAATACAATTTTCAAACAATTGTATTGTTTTAATTGTTGGAATATGACCTTTAGTTAAAATGCCACTCACAGAATCGTAGAATTGTTACAGCACAGAAGGAGGCCGTTCCCCATAGTGTTTCAGTTAGAATTTCTCTGTGCAGTCCAAGTAAACTATTTAATATAAAAGTGGACGGTCTCAAATAATCCTTGCATTGAGTTCATGAGAAACTTAACTTTTACACTGAATGGTAAAACATATCTGCCTTTGCAGTAACCAAATGCTTTTCACCCTCAGAACATCCCACAGCCAATGAATGACTGACTTTTGAAGTGAAGCCATTGTTGAGGGAAACATGGCAGCCATTTTGCTCACAGCAAGCTCCCACAAACAGCATCATGATTATGACCAGATAATCTTTTTTAGTGATGTTGATTAAGGAATAAATATTAACTAAGATAATGAGGGAGAATTCCCCTACTGTTTGAAATAGTGCTTTGGGATCTTTCATATCCATGAGACCATAAGACGTAGGAGCAGAAGTAGTCTATTCGGCCTATCGAGTCTGCTCTGCCATTCAATGAGATCATGGTTGATCTGATAGTCCTGAACTCCACTTTCCTGCCTTTTCCCCATAACCCTTGATTCCCTTACTAATTAAAAATCTGTCTAACTCAGCCTTGAATACGCTTAATGACCCAGCCTCCACAGCCCTCTGCGGTAAAGAATTCCACAGATTAACAATCCTTTGGGAGAAGAAATTCTTCCTCATCTCTGGTTTAAATGGGTGACCCCTCACTCTGAGATTATGCCCTCTGGTCCTTGACTCACCCACAAGGGAAAACAACCTCTTGGATCTGCCCTGTCAAGCTCCCTAAGAATCTTATGTTTCAATAATGTCGCCTCTCATTCTTATAAACTCCAATGAGTACAGGCCCAACCTGCTCAACCTCTCCTCATAAGAAAATCCCTCCATACCTGGGATCAACCTAATGAACCTTCTCTGGACTGCCTTCAATGCCAGTTTATTTTTCCTTGGATAAGGGGACTAAAACTGCTCACAGTATTCTAGTTATGGTGTAATTAGTGCCTTGTATAGTTTTAGCAAGACTTCCCTATTTTTATACTCCATTCCCTTTGAAATAAAGGCCAACATTCCATTTGCCGTCCCTATTACCTGCTGAACTTGTATGCTATCCTTTTGGGATTCATGCATAAGGTAAACAGGGCTCCAGTTTAAGGTCCAAAATGGCGCCTCTTTCAGTACAGCACTCTCTCAGTACTGCACTGGAGTGTCAACCTAAAAATCATCTTGTGATACTGTGCAGTAGAAAGTGAATTATTGAGGTTGTTCACCCTGTTAAGCTGAGAGCCATACTTTTGGGGGTAGGTCAGAGCTTTTGCTGGTGGCTTCCTCCACGCTGAATTGGGGATATTTCATAGGCTTTGGGGATCTTGCAGGGTTCTAGGCAATTTTTAATTGAACTATAGTACAGCTCACTGAAGAGATGTAAATGTGGTTTTGTGGCTCTTTTCTGAAAAGAATGTTCTGCATTTTTTCCTCTCGCTTTCTTTGTAATTTGTTCCATTATTTAGTCTCCCAGTCGATATTTTTGAGAAAACATACCTTTATTGAATCTTCCACTTTTTGTCCTCTAACCATTTTACCCCCCAGCTAAAAATTTTAAAGGAATCAAAGCACAAGTGGAATGAATTGGCTATGTAGTCTCTCAATATTGTGTATATTTTTTTCATTTTGGGCAAGAGACTTACCACTCTTGAAGTAATAGCTCGTACATCAGGAAATACAAAAGGAGTTTTAAAGTTCCAATTTATTTTGTGCTGGATTGTAGACTTGCTAAAGAGAATTTCATTAGCTCATGGTCACCCACTTCTTACAACAAACATTAAAGTGAGCATTTTAGTGTGTTTAGTAAATGTGTTTGTGTGGTAATTAAATTATAACAATTGAGGTTGTTGTGGGAATAAAAGCCTTTACCATGCATTATTGCCCCCTCTCACACCCAATTGGTCAGCTACTTTTTGGTATAATTTCTTAGTATGAAGCTCAGTGTAATTTTATAGAAACCATATAATTGCTCTTTGTCCTTCTAGGATGGCTAAAAAGCACAAGATGAAACTCGTTTTAAAAAAGAGCTTTTCAGAATTTTTCAAAGACAAAGTCCAGAATTCAGAACATAAAATGCTGCTGAAGAAAATGAAGTCATTAGAGGTAATGTGAAATAGTAGCTGGTGAAGATTAAGGCCACATCTCACTGGGCAAGCATCATTGGTTTTCTGGCGTTGACTTTCTTTTGTTAATGGTAAAATATGTGAAGTATTAAGCTTTGGTGCAATATTCAGCATGTTTAGAATGGCTGAAATCAGGAGTCATAATTGGGATGTTTTTCAGGCATAGTTGGTGAATGAAAGGCTCAGTTTTCTTTCCCAGTGGGAGGGCATGAGTTAATACAGAAAGCTTTACAGTCTCAATTTGGCAGAAGTCAGAACCTTATGGAATCTACGGACTCCTGTGTTGAATCTGAAGATTGAGTTACATTTATGATATTTTAGTCACACTTTGTATTTTTGGGGAGGTGGTGACATAGTGGTATTGTCACTGGGCTAGTAATCCAGAGACCCAGGATAATGCTCTGGGGACCCGGGTTTGAATCCCACCATGGCAGATAGTGAAATTCGAATTCAATAAAAATCTGGACTTAAAGTTCTCTTGATGACCATGAAACCATTGTTGATTGTCGCAAAAAACCCATTAGTCCTTTAGGGAAGGAAATCTGCTGTCCTTACCTGGTCTGGACTGCATGTGACTCCAGACCCACTACATTGTGCTTGACTCTTAACTTCCCTCTGAACAAGGGCAATTAGGGATGGCAATAAATACTGGCATAGCCAGTGATGCCCACATCCCATGAGCAAATAAAAAAAAATTGGCTGTTCAGTTGTGAAAGCCAATAGGTGCTTTTGGTTGCTGTTAACCTATCCATGCCCCGAGCTCTGAAAGTGCTACCCTAAACCTCAAATAAAATCAGAAAATGCTAGAAAAGCTGTGGAGAGAGAACAAATTGCAGATGGCCCTGTGGAGAGAGGATTATGGGGGGGCAAAGAATTAGAAAAAGATCAAAATGGCCTGAAGTTGTTGAACTCGATGTTAAGTCCAGAAGGCTATAAAACACTGAATCGGAAGATGAGGTGTTGTTCCTCCAGGTTGCGTTGGGCTCCGCTGGAACATTGCAGTCGACAAGGACGGAAATGTGAGAATGAGAGCAAGATGATGAATTGAAATGGCTAGCAACTGGAATGTTGGGGTCATGTTTGTGGGCTGAGCGAAGGTGTACTGCAAAGTAGTCACCCAGTCTGAGTTTAGCCTCCACAATGTAGAAGAGACTGCATTGTGAGCAGCGAATATAGTAGACCAAATTGAAAGAGGTGTAAGTGAGTTGCTGCTTCACCAGAAAGGAATGTCTGGGGCCTTACATACGTAAAAACAAATTAGGAGCAGGAGTAGGCCACTTGGCTCCTCGAGCCTGCTCTGCCATTCAATGAGATCATGGCTGATCTGATTGTAACCTGAGCCCCACATTCCGGATTACTCCTGATAACCTTTCACCCCCTTGTTAACTGAAGATCTATCTAGCTCTGCCTTAAAAATATTAAACGACTCTGCTTCAACTGCCTTTTGACAGAGTTCCAAAAACACTCAACCCTCAGAGAAAAAAATTCTCCTCATCTCTGCTTTAAATGAGCGACCCCTTATTTTTAAACAGTGACCCCTAGTTCTGGATTCTCCCACAAGAGGAAACATCCTCTCCACATCCACCCTGTCAAGACCCCTCAGGATCTTAAAAGTTTTAATCAAGTCACCTCTTATTCTGCTAAACTCCAGTGGATACAAACCTAACCTGTCCAACCTTTCCTCATAAGACAACCTGTCCATTCCTGGTATTAGGCTAGTAAACCTTCTCTGCACTGCTTCTAATGCATTTACACCTTTACTTACATAAAGAGTCCAGTAATGTACAGACAACTCGAGATGTCGCCTCACCTGTGCCCGGTACAACTGAAGCATAACCTCTCTACTTTTGTAATCAATTCCCCTCCTAATAAACGGTAACATTCTATTAGCTTCCCTAATTACTTGCTGTACCTGCATGCTAGCTTTTTGTGATTCATGCAGTTGGACACCCAGATCCCTCTGAATCTCAGAGTTCTGCAATCTCTCACCACTTAGATTACAAGCCTTTTTATTCTTCCTGCCAAAATGGACAGTTTCACGTTTGCTCACATTATACTCCATTTGCCAGATCTTTGCCCACTCACTTAACCTATCTCTTTGTAGGCTCTTTATATCCTCTTTATAATTTACTTACCCCCCTACCTCTGTGTTGTCAGCAAATTTAGCAGCCATTCCTTTGGTCCCTTCATCCAAATCATTTATATTAATTGCAATATGTTGAGGTTCCAGCACTGATCACCATGGCATACAACCAGCTTTCAATGGTGAGAAGGGAGTAGCTAAAGAGGCAGGTGTTGCACTTTCTGCGATTGCATGGGATGGTGATGAGTCCTTGGGGGTGACGGAGGAGTGGACCAGGGTGTCGCGGAGGGAACGGTCCCTACGGAATGCTAACAGGGGAGGTGAGGGGAAGATGTGTCTGGTGGAGGATGATCCTTTGAATGTGGAGGCTGGTGGGGTGAAAAGTGAGGACAAGGACAACCCTATTCTGGGGGGAGGGAAGGAGATGAGGGCAGAGGTGCAGGAGGTGAGTCAGATGTGGCTCAGGGCGCTGTCAACCACAGTGGTGGGGAAATCTCTGCTCAGGAAAAAGGAAGCTATGTCAGAAGCACCATTTTGGAAGATAGCATCATCAGAGCCGATGCGGCGCAGGAACTGGGAGAATGTGATGGAGTCCTTCCAGGAAGCAGTGTGTGAAGAGTTGTAGTCGAGTTGGTGAGTTTGTAATGAATATTGGTAGGCAGCCTACCACCAGAAATGGAAACAGAAGTTGAGGAAGGGAAAGGAAGTGTCGAGATGGACCATGTGAATGTGAGACAGGTGCAAATTGGAACCAAATAGACATTTTTCCAGGTCCTGACGAGAGCATGAAGTGGCACCGATAGTCATCGATATGCCGGAAAAAGAATTTTGCATAGGACTGGACCAAGGAATGTTCCACATACGTAATTAGGGCCCATGGGTGTATCCAAAGCCACACCTTTTATTTGAAGGAAGTGAGACAAGTTAAAGGAGAAATTGTTCAGTGAGGGATCAAGTTCAGCCAGGCAGAGGAGAGTAGTGGTGGATGGGGGCTGTACAGGCCTCTTCAAGGAAGAAGTGGAGAGCCCTCAGACCATTCTGGTGGGGAATGGAAGTGTTGATGGACTGGACGTCCATAATGAAGAGGAGGCGGTTTTGGCCAGTAAACTGGAAATTGTTGATATAACATAGGGCCCTAAACCTTTCAACCTAAACTTCTACCTCTCTTTCCTCTTTTAAGATGCCCTTTAAAGCCTACCTCTGACCGCCCTTTTGGTCAACTGTTCTAATATCTCCTTACGTGGACCTGTATCAAATTCTGTTTGATGACACTCCTGTGAAATACTTTGGGACATTTAACTATGTTAATGCTGTATAAGAGCAAGTTGTTGAATTTATTTCAGTTGATTAAGTTCTTATGGGGTTTTTCTTGACACCATGCAATTAAACCATCTAGGGGGCCCTTTAGATTTTCATTGAAAACAGTTTCTGTATCTACTGCAATTTAAATTCAGTTAATTAAGTATATCTGGAATGTAAAATTAGTATTGATAGCTGTCAGGTTCTCATAAAAACCCACCTGGTCTACGAATGTCCTTTAGGGAAGGAAATCTGCCATCCTTACCCAGAGTGGCTGATGTGTGATTCCAGACCTGCAGCAATGTGGTCGCCTCTTAACCGTCCTTCACTCGGTTGTACTAAACTGCTACGCAAGTATAAGAAAACTGGATGCACCTGGCATTGACCTAGGCTTCTATTAGAACCACAACAAAGGTACACCCGGACCAGTTGAACCTGTAAAGACTACTTCGCCTACCATCTAGGAACGTGTGCCAACATTTTGGAGAGCCGTCTTGCAGATTAGTTGAGCAACAGCCTGACGTACTCATGCAGAATGATACTTTCAGCAAGTCATAGCTAGATAATTAATGGTGGTACAGCGAACTTCTAAAGGTTGAGCTGAACAGCAAACAAATGAAACTGAACGTTTGTTTCATATGAAGTGGGCACTTTGAAACTGAAATATGTTTTGCAAACATGTCTGCTTGATGTGCAACTGTTACAAAGAACGTGCTGCAGAAACAGAGATTTGCAATACATTTAGAGGATTTAATTGTTGAATAGCAATGTTGATTGTACGGTGTTAGCACATGCTACAGGTTAACCATAGAATACAGGAAGGACCGGAAGCGTTTTAGCAACAATCGAGGCCAAAGACGAGGGTAAAGTCACCGTAAAATTTTTAAAAGGGGAGGGAAAGAGAAAATTTTCAGTGGAAGTACTTGCAGATGAGTAGAGGTGTTTGAATTGAAGGTGCCGTGATCAAGAATTTTATTCAAATAGACCAGTTCCAAATGGGAGAATTCTAGGTTTCTCATGAGAACCAGTACAGAAGGCAATTCACTGAGTAGGGAGCTATGTCAACTTGTCACTCGTGAACACGTGGAATAACACTGGAACAACATAGGAATAGGCCCATTTGTATGTGTTCTCTAATGGGTAAGTGCGTGTCATTAGAAACATTAGACAGGGACTTTAGTAGAGAGGGCCAGGATAGAGGAAAAGTTTTAAATAAAATTAAACAAAAAGCCCTGAATTCGCCCGGACACAGATTATGTTTTGAAATTGTGTTGCAATTCAGCGTCATTATGCTTTACAAACGAGACAGAATTTATAAAGTGCATTACCGACATCTTGTGACAGAAATTACAAATTGCAACTTCTGCATCAATAAAGTGGATTGCTTCTCCAGCTCCCTATTAGGATATTCCTGTTTGCTGCAGCTTGACTCTGTATTTTGCTTGGTTTCCCAAAAAAAAGGATATCCTAAAATCTTTTGAAGTTAAGGATATCTTGCTATCACCTTCCAAGCTGCCCTGTCTGTACGACAACATGAGAAAAGTCATGATAAAAGGCCATTTGGTCCATCGTTTCTCTTGTACATTAGCTTGGCTATCATGGAATCCAATTGTATTTCGCATAACACCAGCTTTTTCATGTCTCACTTTCTTTGGGAAATGTTTTCCAAAATGTAATTATGCTTTTAAGCCTATTTTGTCCTTTTTTAAAAAAAAACTGAATTATCCAATAATTTGAATTAGCAACATTTAATTAAGCCTTGGCTGTTCATTTTTCCAGTAATTCTGATTTACAACCCTCCGGCTACATCGCTTTATCCCCAGCGCTGGTTATGATGGCAGGTGGGGCTGTTTGCGTCACATTTCTGACACGTTCCTACCCTCTTCCATCTTAACTTGCCTGGGCCTCCAAAGATAAACAGTGCATATGGAAGTAGGAAATTGCAAAGTGAGTATAGACTGATGAAGCTAGTGGGCCAAACTGTAGCAGATGGAGTTCAATGTGGAAAATTATGAGGCCATCCACACTGGATCCATCCAACAGACCAGATCAAAACTCTGTAATCCTGCCACATCCAGCCATGAATAGTGAAGGACAAATAAACAGCTAACCGGAGAAAGGGGAGGCTTCATGAACAATCCCATCCTCAATGATGGAGGAGCCCAGAGCACCAGTGCAGAAGACAAGGCTGAAGCATTTGCAGCCATCTTCAGCCGGGACTGTCAATTGGGTGATTCATCTTGGTTTCCTTGTGAGATTCCTAGCATAACAGATTCACCGCATGAGATATCAGGAAATGGCCTAGCGTATTGGATACAGCAGAGGCTATGGCTCCCAGTAACATCCCAGTTGAAATGCTGAAGACTGGTGCTGCGGAACTAAAACAAAAACAAAAATAGCTGGATAGAGGGCCAGTGATAGGTGGAGGCAAAGAAGAGATGGTCAAAGATGTCGTAGACAAAAGGGCAAAGGGGCGTTGACGGGGATGATATTATCTAAGGAATGTGCTAATGGGGACATTAAGGGTAGAAAGCAGGACAAACAAGTGGCAGGTGGCCCTAGTGGGAGTGGAGTGGGGTTGGGGGCAGGGATCGAAATGGGTTAAAAGTTGGAGGTAAAATGATAGATTTAAAAATAGGTGGGAAGAGAAAAATATATTTAAAAAATATAAATTATTGGAAAAAGGGGGATCGGAAAGGGGTTGGGGCTGGAGGGAGTGTTGTGGAACTAACCTTGCTTTTAGCCAAGTTGTTCCAGTACAGCTACAATGCTGGTGGTATCCACCTGACAAAGTGGAAAATTTTCCAGCTATGTCCTGTCCACAAAAAACAGGACGAATCCAAACTAGCCAGTTATCACCACCAACCAATTCTCAATCATCAGTAAAGTGACGAAAGAGGTTATTGACAGTGCTATCAAGTGGCACTTACTGATCAATAATCTGTTCACCGATGCTCGGTTTGAATTTTGCAAGGGCCTCTCGGCCCTTGACCTCATTGCAGCCTTGGTCCAACCATGGACAAAAGAGCTGAACTTGAGGTGACATGAGTTACTGTCCTTATTATCAAGGCAGCACTTGACTGTTTATGGCATCAAGAAGCCTCAGCAAAACTGGAATTGGTGGAAATTGGGGGATTTTGGGGGAACTCTCCACTAGTTGGCGTCATACATAGCACAAAGGAAGATAGTTATTGGAGACAAATCATCTCAGCCCCTGGAGATTGCTGCAAACATTCCTCAGAATAGTGTCCTAGGCCTAACCATCTTCAGCTGTTTCAGCAATGATCTTCCCTCCATTGTAAGGTCAGAGGAGAGGTTATTTGCTGATTCCACATTGTTCATTATTCGCAACTCCTCAGATACTGGAGCACTTTGTACCAACATGCAGTAAGACCTGGACAGCATTCAGGCTTGGGCTGCTAAAAGGCAAGCAGCATTCATGCCACACAAATGCCAGGCAATATTTCTAACAAGACCGAGTCTAACCACCTCCCCAGGATGGCACTGCCGTTACTGAATTTCCCCCATCAAAATGCTGAGGTTATCATTGACCAGAAACTTAATTGGACCAGCCATTTAAATATTGTCCCCTCCCTAACAGAATTGAGTGTGTGCCTACGTGACATGGACTGCAGCGTTTCAAGAAGGCAGCTTAGCACCATCTTCTCGAGTGCCATTAGGAATGGGCAATAAATGCTGGCCTAGCCAGTGACGCCCACATCCCATGAATGAATTTCAAACAAAACAGGTCAGGGGTTCTGTAGTGTGTAACTCCCCTCCTGTATCCCCAAAGCCTGTGAACCATCTACAAGGCACGAGTCAGGATTGTGATGGAATACTCTCCACTTGCTTGGTTGAGTGCGGCTCCAACAACACTGAAGATTCTTGACACTATCCAGGACAAATCAGCCTGCTTGATTAGCACCCCATCTACTACCTTAAATATTCACTCCCTCCACCACTGGTGCACAGCGGCAGCAGTGTGTACAAGATGCACTGCAGGAACTTAAGGCTTCTTCCAATCCTGTGATCTCTACTTTCTAGAAGGATAAGAACAGCAGATGCATGGGAACACCACCACTTGTGATTCCCCTTCAAGCCACACCATTCTGACTTGGAACTATATGGCCATTCCTTCACTGTTATTGGGTCAAAATCCTGCAACTCCTTGCCTAACAGTATTGTGGGTGTACCTACACCACATGAACTGCAGCAGTTCAAGAAGGTACCTTCACAAGGGTGTTTAGGGATAGGCAGTAAATGCTGGCCTTGCTATCGACAGCAAATCCT
This sequence comes from Carcharodon carcharias, assembly GCF_017639515.1. Lineage (NCBI taxonomy): Eukaryota > Metazoa > Chordata > Chondrichthyes > Lamniformes > Lamnidae > Carcharodon > Carcharodon carcharias. The sequence continues at coordinate 177,003,798 of NC_054472.1, forward strand.
GTGAATGAATTGGAAAAAGCTTTGTGTATGAAATCTGTTGTGATAGAAAGTTTTCCCATCGCCTCAACTTTGAGCAGTTTTCACTCGCTTCACTAATGAATTTGTTTACTGAACCCGGTTTTCTAAATTTCTTGAAAAGCGTTTGAGTGTAAAGTGGAAGCCAGAAGACTGTGATGAATAGAATAAGTTTTCAACTTAGATTATGTGTTTTAAAACTCTTTAATTATAATATTTATACTATTTTTGTGTATGTTACAGCAATATCCTAGTGCAGAGAATAGTGGTAGTCATTTGTTTAATAAGGAGGATTATGTGCATGCAGAACATTACCTGAAGAACCCACAAGCAAGAGCGCCACTCGTAAGTTTCAATAGTTCCTTTTTATCTTGAGCAATTAAATGAACATGGTGCCACTTTAATAACTTTGAATTAATTACCCTAGGCCTTCCTTTGTGCTGAAAAGTCAGTTGCAATTTTTCCGGATCCCCATTTTAATTCCTTCCATTCGAAAGACCAAATAATGGAGATTGCCAGAGCTATCCCTTATGTGACTCTTGTCAGCTTTATAATGCATATAAGAGATTAATGGGAAATTAATTTTTGGCAACTCCCAAGAAGAAGAATACTAATTGAGCTAGAGGTCTTATTCCACTCCACACACTCCTACTACAGTCCAAAGTCCTCACCTTATTTTGTTGAAGCTAATGGACTGCAGCAGTTTAATTAGAAAAAGTAGAAGAGCTCACCTGACCCTGTTTACCAATCAAATATAGACTGGGATGGTAATAGTGGAAAGGGCAGAGGGACCAGAGTTCCTAGAGTGTGTTCAGGAAAATTTTCTACAGTGTGTTTCCAGTCCAATAAAACTGCTGGACCTGGTTCTTGGGAATGAGGTGGGCCCAAGTGGATCAAATATCAGTAGGAGAACATTTCGGGGACAGTGGGCCACCTTGAAAGAAAAGAGTTTGGGCACAGGCCAAGAACAAGAGGGCGCACATTTAAAGTAATTGGCAAAAGAAGCAATAGCAAAATGAGGAAAAACTTTTTCACACAGTGGTTAAGGTCTGGAATGCACTACCTGAGACTGTGGAGGAGCAATTGAGGCATTCAAAAGAGAATTAGACTGTTATCTGAAGGGGAAGAATATGCAGGGTTACGGGGAAGAATATGCAGGGTTACAGGGAAAAGACGGGGGAATGGCACTAAGTTAATTGCTCATTTGGAGAGCTGGTGCAGACAAGGTGGTTGAATGGCCTCCTTCACTGTAAGGATTCTGATTTCAAATCCATTGTATGAATGCCTAACCATTAATGTAAATTGCCGTGGCAAATTGCCACAAGTGTGCATGTGTTGTTTAGTATACTGATAGTTTGGGACAAGGTGCTTGTGCTGTTCAGACTTCTTGAGGTAATTCCACATGCTGAATGTTTTTTAAATGCTTAGGTAATTCTAGTTTACCTTCTCCCTCTGCCCCCCCGCCCCCAACCGTAATTTGACTCTGGAACAGAGTGACAGCAATACTTTGAAACTTGGTTACCTTGTGCAGTTCATAACAGTCAAAATAAGCCCTGTGAAAGTGTTGCACTGCTGTAGAATTAATAACCATTTTATATTAGAAAAAGTTGTTGAAATTACCTGCAGGGAAAGCCATTTTAGGATCTCACCTGTGGGAAGCAGAAAATGAAAGTTTTTTTTGAAGATGGGCCAATGAGTATTTAAAATGTTGAGCAAGGGTATTCAAGAATTCTTGGGCGAAGCATTTATGTATTTTTCAATTGAGCCACTGCAAACAATTATTTTCTTGTGATATTTGTTTTCCAGGGAACATTAAGCAAATCAGAGTGGGAGGCTACAAGTAAGTATAACTCTCAGACGCCACTCATATCAACAACTAAAGCAACAACTTGTATTTGTATAGTGCCTTTAACCTAATAAAATGTTCCGAGGTGCTTCAGAGAAGCATAGTAAAACAAAATATGGTACCAAGTTGCAAAAGGAAATATTAGGTCAGGTGACCAAAAGCTTTGTGAAAGAGGTAGATTTTAAGGAGTATCTTAAAGAAGGAAAGTGAGGTAGAGAGGGTGTTGCAGAGCTTTGGGCCTTGGCAACTGAAGGCGTGGCCACCAGTGTTGGATCAGGGTTACACAAAAGGCCAGATTAGAGGAGTGCAGATATCTTGGAGGGTTGTGAAGCTGGAAGAATTGCAGAGATAGGGATGGAGTTATGTAAAAACAAGGATGAGAATTTTAAAATCAAGATCTTGCTTTACCGGGATCCGATGTAGCACAGTGAGCACAGGGAATGGGGCTTGCTGTGAGTTAAAACACTGGCAACAGAGCTTTGGATGGCCTCAGGTTTACGGAGGGTAGAATGTGGGAGACCAGCGTTAGAGTAGTTAAGTGTGTGGTAACAAAGGCATAAATGAGAGTTTCAGCAGCAGATGAGCTGAGACAGGTGAAGTCAGGCAATAGGTGGAAATAGGTTGTGTTTGCGGTGGTGTGAATATAGAATCAGCACAGAGTCGTTAGAGCACAGAAGGCTATTCGGCCCATCATGTCTCTGCTGGCTGTCCTAAGGAGCAGTTCTCTTACTGCAGAAGCTCACTTTAGAGTCAATTGTGACACCAGGGTTGTGAACAGTTTGGTTTAGTCTCAGACAGTTGCCAGGGAGAGGGATGGAGTTGGTAGCTAGGGAGCAGAGTTTGGAGCGGGGACTGAAAACAATGGCTTCAGTCTTAATATTTAGTCGAAGGAAATTTCTGCTCACTAGTACTGGATTATCAAATTGTAAATAAGTGTTTCTTCACCATATGGAGTTAAATGAGCCCTGAATAACATTTGATATCAATTCCTCCTTCAAAAATACTCAGTAGTATAGAGAGATCCAGTAACACTGTCGACTTTCTCTATTTTACATAGGACTTGTTACATGGGGGTGTTCCTGCAACACGTGGACTGCAGTGCTTCTCAGGGGCAGCTAGTGGTGGGCCATAAAAGCTGACCTGGCCTGTGGCGCCCATATCCTGTGAATGAATTTTAAAAAGTTAGGAGCAGGAGTAGGCTCTTTGAGCCTGCTCCGCTATTCGATAACATCATGGCTAATCTGATTGTGGTCTCAACTTTACTTTCCTGTCTGCCTCCTATAATCCTTGACTTCCTTGTTGATTAAAAATCCTTATAACTCAGCCTTGATTAAATTCAGTGACCCAGCCTCTCTTGCCTTCTGGGGAATGACCCTCGAAGACGAGGATGATTTTTTTTCTCTCAATCTTAAGTGGGAGACTTCTTATTTTTAAACTGTATTCCTTAGTTCTAGTCTCTCCCACAAGAGGAAAGATCCTCCTGGTATCCGGCCTATCAAGTCCCCTCAGGATCTTAAATGTTTCAATAAGATCACCTCTCATTCTTCTAAATTCTGATGGATATAGGCCCAATCTGTTTAACCTTTCTTTGTAAGACAAGCACTTCATCCCAAGAATGAGTTGAGTGAGTCTTCTCTGAACTGTTAATGCAATTTTATCTCTTTTCAAATAAGGAGACCAAAACTGTACACAGTACTCCAGTTGTGGTTTCACCAAGGTCCTGTATAGCTGCAGTAAAATTTCCCTATTTTTATATTCTATTCCCCTTGCAACAAATGGCAACATTCAGCTTACCTTCCTAATCACTTGCTGTACCTGCATACTATTTGTGATTCATGAACCAGGAAACCCAGATCCCTCTGTACCACTGAGCTTTGCAGTCTCTTGCCATAGAGTATACTGATTTTTCTATTCTTCCTGCCAAAGTGGACAAGTTCACATTTTCGCACATTATATTTCATCTGCCAAATTTTTGCCCACTCTTAACCTATCTCTATCTCTTTGTAGACTCTACTTCCTCATGACAACTTACTTTCCTACCTGTCTTGGTGTCATTTAGTAAATTTGGCTACCATAAAATCTGTCCCTTCATCCAAATCATTTGATATAAATTATAAACAATTGAGGCCCCAGTGCTGATCATTTTGCCACTCCAATGATTATAGATTGTCAACAAAAAAATTACCCGTTTATCTCCACTCTCAGCTTCCTGTTCGCTAACCAATCCTCTATCCATGCTAATGTGTTACCCCCTGCATGATGTTCTCTTATTGTGTGTGGTAATCTTTGATGTGGCACCTTATCAAATGTTTTTTGAAATCCAAGTACACCACATCTAGATATTCCCCTTTATCCACCTTGCTTCTTTACTTACTTAAAGACCTCTGATAAACTAGTGAAACACCATTTCCCTTTAACAAAACCATGTTGACTCTGCCTGATCAAATTATGATTGCTATAACCCCCTTAATAATGAACTCTAGCAATTTCCCAATGACATGTTAGGCCAACTGGCCTATAGTTTTCTGCTTTCTGTCTTCCTCCTCTTTTGAATAAAGGTGTTAAATTTGCTATTTTCCAATCTGCTGGAGCCTTCCAGAATCTAATGAATTCTGAAAGATTATAACCCATGTCTCTGCTCTCACTGCAGCCACTTCTTTTAATACCCTAGGATGCAGGCCATCAAGTCCTGGGGGTTTGTCATACTTTAGGTTTTAATAGTTTTTCCAGTACCTTTTCCCTGGGTGATGGTGGTTTTTAAGTTCTTCCCTTCCATTCACCACTTGATTTTCAATTATCTTTGGGAATTTTTCGAAGTCTCCTACAGTGAAGACAGAAACAAAGTATGTGTTCAACGCTTCCATCATTTCCTTGTTTTCGATTATTAATTTCCCAGACTGTTTCAAGGACCTACACTCACTTTAGTTTTTAAATTCTTGTAGAAACTCTTACTGTCTGTTTTTATGTTTCTAGCTAGCTTTCTCTCATACTCTAATTTCTCCCTCCTTTTTAGTCATTGTCACATTGCTGTTCGTGGGAGCTTGTTCATAGATTCAAACGTTTACAGCACAGAAAGGCTATTCGGCCCATCGTATCTGCACCGGTCAACAAAGATCTGACGACACTAATCCCATAATCCAGCGTTTGGCCCATAGCCCTGGAAGCTATGGCAATGCAAGTGAATATCTAAATACTTCTTAAATGTTATGAGAGTCTCTGACTTAACCGCCCTTTCAGGCAGTGAGTTCCAGACTCCCACCAGCCTCTGGATGAAAAAATTTCTCCTCAACTCCCCTCTTAACTTTCCACCTCTTAGCTTGAACCTCTGCCCCCTGGTTATTGACCCCTCTACTAATGGAAAAAGTGCTTTCCTATCCACCCTATCTATGCCCTTCATAATCTTATATACTCTATCAGGCCCCCTCTCAACCTTTGCTGCTTCAAGGAAAACAACCCCAACCTACCCAATCTTCCCTCATAGCTCAGACCCTCCAGCCCAGGCAGCATCCTGGTAAATCTCGTCTGCACCCTCTCCAGTGCAATCACATCCTTCCTATAATGTGGTGACTAGAACTGCACGCAGTACTCCAGTTGTGGCCTAACCAGCGTTTTATACAGTTCCAGCATAACCTCCTTGCTCTTGCCTTTATTAGCGGAGGCATAGAATACAAGTATCCCATATGCCTTCTTAACCACCTCATTTACCTGCCCTGCTACCCTCTGGGATCTGTGGATATGCACACCATGGTCCCTCTGACCTTCAGTACTTTCCAGGGTCCTACATTCATAGTGTAATCCCTTGCCTTATTAGCCCTCCCCAAGTGCATTACCTCATACTTTTCCGGGTTGTATTCCATTTGTTGCTTCTCTGCCTACCTGACCAGTCCATTGATATCCTCTTGCAGTTTACAGCTACCCTCCTCACTATTTACCACCCTACCAATTTCTGTGTCATCTGCGAACTTCTTGATATTATTCCCTACATTTAAGACCAAATCATTTGTGTACACCACAGAAAGCAAGGGCCCCAGCACCGAGCCCTGTGGAAACAGACTTCCAGCCACAGAAACATCCTTCTACTATCATCCTCTGCTTCCTGCCTCTCAGCCAATTTTGGATCCAACTTTGCCTTGGACCCCATGGGCATTTACTTTCCTGACCAGTTTGCCATGAGGGACCATATCAAAAGCCTTGCTAAAGTCCATGTAGATCACATCAATTGCATTTCTCTCATCAGCACTCCTGGTTACCTCCTCAAAGTTCAATCAAATTTGTCAAACACGACCTCCCCTTAACAAATTCATGCTGACTATCCCTGATTAATCTGTGGCTCTCCAAGTGCAGTTATATTCTGTCCCTCAGAATTCTTTCTAGTAACTTCCCCACTACCGAGGGTAGACTGTAATTTCCTGGTCTATCCTTTCCTCCCTTTTTAATAATGGGACAACGATAAGTAGTCCTCAAGTCCCCTGGCATCTCACCTGTGGCTAGGGGGGATTTGAAAATCACTGCCAGGGCCCCTGATATCTCTTCCCTTGCCTCCCTCAACAGCTTGGGACACTTCTCATCCAGGCCTGCGGATTTATCCACTTTTAAGGCTGCCAAACCCACTGGTACCTCCTCTCTATGTTCATTTCCTCTAATATTTCACAGTCTTCCACCCTGATGTTTATACCTCTGCCATCCTTTTCCATTATGAAGACCGACACAAAGTATTAATCGAGGACTGTACCCACGTCTTCTGGGTCCCCACACACATATTAACTCTATGGTCCCTAATTGGCCCTACTCTTTCCCTCATTATTCTCTTGCTCTTTATATATTTAAAAAAATCCCTTTGGGTATTTCTTTATTCTACCCACCATCCATTCTCTGAGCTTTCCTAATTTCTTTTTTAAGTTCCCCTGCACTTTTTATACTCCTCTAAGGACTCTGCTGTATTGAGCCCTCGGTATCTGCCATAAGCTTCTCTTTCCTTAATCCTAACCTTTATATCCCTTGACATCCAGGGTTCTCTGGACTTGGTCTCCCCTAGACTTGACCCCTCCACTTGTCTTTACAGGAACATATTTGCTCTGTACTCTTGCTATTTCCTCCTTGAATGCCTCCCACAGCTCTGACACAGTTTTATCTGCGAGTTGCTGCTCCCGGTCCACTTGGGCCAAATCGTATCTCATCTTAGCAAAATTAGCCTTTCCACAATTTAGAACTTTTATTCCTGGCCCAACCATATCCTTTTCCATAACTGTCTTAAATCTAACTGAGTTATGATCACTACCTCCAAAATGCTCCCCTACTGATACGCCTTCCATCTGCCCAGGCTCATTTCTGAATACTAGGTCCAGAATTGCCCCCTCCCTTGTTGGGCTTTCTACGTACTGGCTAAAAAATTCTCCTGGATGCAGCTTAATTTTGCTCCTTCCCTACCTTGCACACTAAAACTATCCCAGTTAATATTTGGGTAGTTAAAATCCCCTATTACTCTTACTATTCTTACACTTCTCTGAAATTTGATTACATATTTGATCTTCTATCTCTCTGAGTGTTTGGGGGCCTATAGTACACACCCAACAGCGTGTTTGCCCCTTTTGTGTTTTTTACTTCTACCCATATGGCTTCATTTGATGATCCTTCCAAGATATCATCCCTCCTCACTGCTATAATTGATTCCTTGATCAATGTTGCGACCCCCCCCCACCCGCCTTCTACCCCGCCTCTGTATCTCATCCGAATACTCTATAACCAGGAATGTTGAGCTGCCAAACTTGCCCTTTTTTTGGCCAAATCCCAGTCATGGCTTTAATATCTCACGTGCCTGTCTGTTCCCTCAGCTCGCCTGTCTTATTCCTCACCCTCCTTGCATTAAAATATATTCCATTTAGCTTTGCTAAACTCACTTTCTTTTTTTTAGCCTATGTTTCCCCTGCCTTTCCGACTCGCCCATTAGCGTTTTTAACTTCTAATTCCATCTCAGCTTCTCTCCCCTCTGAACTACTTTTCAGGATCCCATCCCCCTGCCAACAGTTTAAATCCGAGCAGAATGGCTGCCATGTTTCCTATAGCCTCACTTCAATAGTCATTCATTGGCTTTGGGATGTTCTGAGTGTGAAAAGCACTGGATTAGTGCAGGTTCCATCTTTTTTCATATTGCAAAGGCAGATATGTTTTACCATTCAGTGTAAAAGTTAAGTTTCTCATGAACTCAATTCAAGGATTAAAGCTTACTGCTATTTGTGACTGCCCACTTTTATATTAAATAGTTTTACTGGTACTGCACAAAAAAATTCTAATTAAAACACTATGGGGAACAGCCTCCTTCTGTGCTGTAACAATTCTATGATTCTGTAGGTGACATTTTAACTAAAGGTCATATTCCAACAATTAAAACAATACAATTGTCTAGAAGTTGTATTTAATTTTTTGGAGATGTTAATTTTGAATATTGTGGTGCCTCTTCCTCCTTGCAGCAATTCTATCTAAATTTCCAAAGCAATAAGTCAAGTGAGGCAGCATTGGTAATCTAGCTTAACTAATTTTGAATCAGAACTGCTTATTCACCATTGCAGTCCAGTCAGATAACTTGTGGAAAATAAACAAGGAACTCAGAGACATTAACTACTCCTTCCAAGTTTCAGCCATACTGGCAGCCAAAAAGTAGATATATTCCCCCTTCTTCTGAAATGTTATACTGTACAATTCATTTCCAAACGAGTTGGTTTCTGCTGCTTCCAGGCACTTTACAAGTTCAAAAGCATTTTTCTTTGTTAGTTCTTAATATCTGTCCAATCTTCTGCCCTACCACTAATCTTTGCAGATCTGTACAGCATTTCTTTCAATTTGATACTATCCTTAATGTCCTTATTTAGCCATGGATGTTGCATCCATCTCAGTCTTTCTTTCTTGTGGGGGCAAATCTTTGCTGAGAGTTATTATATATCTTTAAAGTCTGCCACTGCATCTCTACTGTCCTACCATGTAACCTAGTTTTCCGGTTTACTTTAGCCGATTCTACCTTCATACCCTTATAATTACCTTTAAAACACCGCCTTAGACCCGCACTTTTCACCTTCAAACTGAATGAACAAGAAATTCTATCATGTTATGATTGCCTCAATGCCCCCTTCTTTTGAGGTTGTTTATTATTAATCATTGCATGTAAGGAATAGCCCACTTTCTGGTTGACGCTAGAACATACTGCTCCAAGAAATTATGTTACTTACATCAGGGCACCCTTGCCAATCTGATTTGTACAGTCCACGTTCATTTTGCTATATTGCATATTCTGAAATAAAGGAAATTGATTTGTCATCTTTTACCGGGTTCATGTTTATCCAAAATAGTTGAATGTGGATGGAACATTTTGGTAATCCTTGAACTTTGGAAATCATTATACTGTCATTGTTCCCTGATTTTGATCTGCAAGTGTGAATGAAAATGCAATAAAACTTGCAGTATACTATTGCTGCCAATAGATGGTGTAGATATAGTATGTACTGTAAGAATAGAAAGCTGCTGTGTCTCACGCAAGAAACACATTTTTCCAGTTCTTTTATATTATGTGACGTCCTTTCTGGGCTTTTCAATATTCTTATGGCTTTGTATATAAAATGGAGTAGTCCTGTCTTTCCTCCTTTTCCTCTTTCTCCACGTCCCAGCTGAATACTGTGTTAAGGGTGGAAGGACAGACATTTGGCAGAGAAGTGTTGGAAGAAGTTTTGCTAGGAAGGATGAGGAGAGTCAGCGGTAGGATCTGTGGGTATAGGTGCACGAATGTTGAAGGTGGTGGGGCACTTTGAGAAAGTGGTTAATAAGGCATAGAGAATCCTGGGCTTTATAATTGAAGGCATAGAGTTAAAAAGCAAAGATTTTATGGCAAACCTGTGTTAAACACTGGTTCGGCCTCAACTGGAGTATTGTGTCCAGTTGCGAGCGCAACCTTGGGGAGAATGTGAAGGCATTAGAGAGGGTGCAGAAAAGATTTATGAGAATAGCTGCAGGCACGAGGGACCTCAGTTATGTGGAAAGATTGGAGATGCTGGTCTGTTTCCTTAGAGAAGAGAAAGTGAAGATTTGATAGAGGTATTCAAAATCATGAGGGGTCTAGACACAGTGTATAGGGCGAAACTGTGCCCATTAACGGTAGTATCAGGAACAGAGGTCACAGATTTAAAGGTAACTGGCAAAAGAAGCAATGGCAACCTAAGGAAAAACTTCAAGCAGCAAATGGTTAGGATGTGGAACGTACTGCCTGGGAGTGTGGTAGAGGGAGACTCAATCAAGGCATTCAAAAAGGAATTGGATAATTATCTGGAGAGAGAAAATTTGTGGAATTGATAGGGCTATTCAGAAATGGTGGAGAAGTGGGATTAGCTGAGTTGCCCTTGCAGAGAACTAGCATGAACATGAAGGCCAGAATGGCCTCCTTCTGTGCTGTCATCTTGCTTTGATTCTATGAAAGAAGTTAGACAGAAATGCACATTTGGCTAATTGTAGTGTTCCGCTGTGAAACTATCAGCACCTCGGTCTCGTTGTATTTTCTTGCACTTTCCTTGTCCTTCCACAATTTTTACCCTGCTCTGTCTTAAAGGTCTTGTCTCACTGTACCTCAGTGACCACTAGGTGTCACATGTGGCTCAGTGCGGCATACTGTCTCCTCTGAGTCAGGAGGTTGTCTTTTGAAGTCCCACTTGAGAGACCTTAACATAAATATCTATGTTGACGCTCGGGAGCAGTTCAGTGCTGAGGGAGTTCTGGGTTATAAACCTTTTAGGTGAGACTTTGAACAAGCTGGATGTGAAAGATCTTGTGACACTACTTCAAGCAGAGAAGGGGAGATCTCCCTGGTATCCTGGCCAATATTTACCCCTCAGTCAACAATCAGAACCAGATCATCTGGTTATTACCACACTGCATTTTGTGCAACCTTGCTTTGTGTACTGCATTTCCTACAACAGTGACTACTCTTCAAAAGCACTTAATTGGCTATAAAAATATTGGGAGGTTCAGAGGCTGTGAAAGGCACTATGTAAATGCTAGCCTTTCTTGCAGAAGATCAATAAATGGGGAAGATGATGGTGTAGTGGTAATGTCACGAGACTGATAATGGAGAACACTGGTTCAGATCCCACCAAGGCAGCTGGTGGAATTTAAATTCAATTAATAAACCTGGACTTTAAAGCTTGTCTCACTAATGATGGCCGTGAAACCAGCACCAATTGTGGTAAAAGCCCATCTGATTAACAAGTTCCCTTTAGGGAAGGAAATATGCCATCCTTACCTTATCTGTCCTACATGTGACTCCAGACCCACAGCAGTGTGATGGACTCTTAACTGTCCTCTGAAATGGCCTAGCAAGTCACTCGGTTCAAGGGAACTTAGGGATGGGCAACAGATACTAGCCTCGCCACATCCCACGAAAGAAAAAATGTTTCCGGCAGCGATGACCATCTATGTATACCAAGCTCTCAATTCTTGATCTCTCATCCTGCGTTACAATACTTCAAAAATACTTAATTTAGCTGCAAAGCGCTTTGCGAAGTCGTGGTTGTGAAAATCACTGTATAGACGCAAGCCTTTATTTCTTTTTCACACTCTTTATATCCGAACTCTCCCTCTCATTTCCTGATTAATATCATGTCAAGGTGTGAGTAGCAATAATAAAGTAAGCTATTTGTGAAACTCTTGGCGTCCATTGCACATAATGATGTCTTACAGTTCATTTGTATCTGAAAATAAACATTGTCATTAGAGCCACAATAACCACTCTTTTTGTATACTTTCTTCTCAGGCATATATTTAGTTTTTGCATTTGAAAAGCTGCCATAAGCAAGCGAGCAAACCTCTATTTTTCGCTGGGAACTTCTTTGGTACCCGACGACATGAAGCTGCGGTACTAGAGAGGACTTAACTGCAGCAGTTAACCCCTTGAAGACTGCTTTGACGTACAGTGTTTTAAGACTGACATGCCAGTTAAGTCTGCAAGATATTTTGGATGGTTGTGGATTCAAGCTGAAGCCCTCAGTGGACCAGTTTTCTGAGTTGTTAGATGTACAAGAAGCGATGTCTTGCTGGAATGTGTTTTTTTTTTTCGTTTATTTTCTCTGTTTGTTACTTGATTTTGTTTTACCTGCCAGTATATACTTTTGTTTAAAACATTTTTGGATACTGAACTTTTTATTTTTTAGGATGACCAAGTTCAAGAAATGATGATGTTAGAAAGTTGAATTGGTTGTTAAATATATTATTAAAAAAAATACTCACAAAAAGGTTTTATTGGTCTCACTGCCTGTGATTTGAGTTTATGAACACACTGGGGGTCAAACGGCGTAACCAAAGCTTCGTGTGCGTGCGTTTTCTAAAGAAACATAATCTGGCCATCTTTTGAACCCATCCTACACTATTTACTTCAGTCATCTTCAGCAGTAATATGATATGTTTTCTTTGTGAAGTAGCTCAGTTATTTTCCTAGTGGTTGAACCGCGCCACCCCCCCACCCCCACACACTTTGTGAACAAGTTATCTGGATCAGCTTTATCAGTCTCTTTGCTTTCATAAGTTTGAAAACTTCATTTGAACCACCATCCTTTTCACCTCTCCCAGTAAATCCAACCTTTAAAACTTTCCTCAAAAATGACACTCTGCCTTCAGCAGGATCAGAATATTCTTGTGGTCCAGTAACCTTGAATGCGCAGAGTAGTGAAACCAATTGCTATGTATCAATAATGTCCGAATTTCATAAAGGGGACAATTTCTTCTGAATTTGGTTAACATCTCGTTAGCTGCTCGGCTTATTTTCTGTATTCTTTCATGTGGGTGTGGCTGGCAAGGTTGGCCAGTATTTGTTGCGCATCCCTAATTGCCCTTAAACTGAGTGGCTTCCCAGGTTATTTCAGAGCTGTGAGTCTTTTTTATTTGTTCATGGGATGGCCAGCATTTATTGCCCATTCCTAATTGCCCTGTTCAGAGGGCAGTTAAGAGTTTCCTTCCCTCTATAGGACTCACTTATAGGGTCTTTATGACAGTTGTCAATGGTTTCATTATCATCAGACTTTTAATTCTAGATTTTTATTGAATTCAAATTTCACCATCTGCCTTGGTGGGGTTCGAACCCAGGCCCCCAGAGAATTACCCTGGGTGTTCTGGAATACCAGTGACAATACCACTTTGGCACCATCTGCCCCTGGAGTCACATGTAGACCAGACCAGGTAAGAATGGCAGATTTCCTTTCTTAATTGGCATGAGTGATGGGTTTTTACAACAATCAGTGATAATTTTATGGTTGCCATCAAGTGAGATTAGCTTTGTATTCTATTTTATTAACTAAATTTAAATTCCACCATCTGCCAAGGTGGGATTTGAATCCATGTTCCCAGAGCATTAAGGCTGAGTCTGAGTCCAGTGACATTACCACTATGCCAGCATCTAATTTTAATATCTACTGACTAGGAGATTTGTTTTTGATACATTCATTCAAAAAGTGTTCCTAGGACAATCCATTGCTGTATCCAACGCATCAGTCTTGGGTAGCATAGTGATTATGTTTACTGGGCTAAATCCAGAGCCTGTACTACCAGTCTGGAGACGTCAGTTCAAATTCCAGCATGGTAATTTGCAAATTGACTTCAGTTAATTGAAATCTGGAGTAAAAGACTAGTAGCAGTGACAGTGAGTTAACATTGTTGTAAAAATTCACTCGTTTACCAAGACCCTTTTGGGGATGGAAACATGATGTACTTACGCGGTTGAGCCTGTATGTGACTCCAGACTCTCAGCAATGTGCTTGACTCTTAACTACCCTTTGAAATAGCTTAGCAAGCCACTAAGGCTGCTCACCACCTGCTCCCTGAGTACAATTGGGAATGGGCAATATATGCTGGTCTTGCCAGTTTCGCGTCCTGTAAATGGATAAATAAAATAAAGTGAAACTTGTCTATGTCTTCCCTCTTTCCTGTACATTTTGCACTCTGGTTTGCCCGTGCCATTTTTTTTTTTGCGCCTTAGAATCTCAAGTCAAATCTTGTTGCATACCTTCTGAAAATCTAATTAAAAGTATCCTCTGCATTTTCTTTGTGCAGCTCAAAGCTGGTAAAATACCTGCAAAACTAATCCAATAAGTTAACTAACGATGACTTCTGCTTTCTGAACAAATAATCCATTAAATACCACAAAAGCATTTTGGATTTTTTAAATGCATTTACAAATTAAGCTGATGGGTCCATACTTTTTAGAAAAATGTTGACTTTTTAAAAACTTGTCAATTTTCTTATGCCTCCCCCTAAAATTTTATTTTCCTTGTGGGAGATGCATTTGCCTACTGGGGTACCCCATCCAAATGGCCACTGTTAATGCTCTGCGCCTTGATGCTGAATGTTAGCTGTCTGTTTAAATGCAGAAAGCCTGATCCTGTAATCACTTTAGTCTATGCCAGTGGGATTCTTTTGATAATGATCAGGAGCGGTGACCCTGCTCTTTGTTTCATGTAAGATCAAGCAGCTCGGTTAAACTCTAGGGCATACGTGCTGCTTCTGTGACCGGTCAGATTACCGAGCACTGAGATTGAATCCAGATTGGATTGCTAGTTAGGGTTGAATAAAGAGGGGTGGGTGGAGGCTTGTGTGGAGCATAAGCACTGGCATGGACTTGTTGAGATGTGTTATCTGTTTCTGGGTTGTACGTTCCATGTAACATTAGCATCAGGGAATAAAAGTGACCTTCATTTAATCACTTCACAGAAGAGTCCCTTAAAGAATCTTTTCTTCTAACTATAGAATATTATAGAACACTTGCAAATTCTAAATTATAAGGGCAAATAAATTCACACCATAATGTCAAGCTTGGACTCCAGTGATCCAACTGAATTTGTACTTCAGCTGGGAGTACTAATTTCATGGTTCTTTTTTTCCTGGAATGTATGGAACAATCAGCTTAATTTGTAAATGTTTGAAAAAATACGAAATGCTTTTGTAATACTTAATGAGAGAATATATCAGTTGAAATTTGGCTTTGATGATTTTATCTTACAGCAATGTATCCAGAGGCCTCGTTTTATATATAATTCTAACATTCTACAGTTCAATGCTGTAGCCATAGCAAAGAAAGTACATCATTTAAATTGTCAAAATTTCTAACATAAATCCAAAAATACAATCATCGTGGAAATTTGGTTGAAGGAGGTTGCTCTTCACTGTTTCTGCTTGCAGTTTTGTACATGGTTAGGTTGAATGGACTGCTGGTGGGACATTCCTGCTGCTGTGAAACCTGACAGTTCCTGGGTATGATAATCTTTACTTTAGGGGTTCTCACCCATTTTGTTTGTGAGGCCTTCACTCCCATGACCCAACTCCTTGGTAATGCAGCATAAGTTTTCTTTTCATATGAATATTCCACCATTCCCGCACACCAATGCTATCTCAGCACTGCAAAAAGAAAAAATGCTGGCGTGTGATGGAATACTCTCCAACTACACTCAAAAAAACTCGACACCATCCAGGACAAAGCAGTCTGCTTGATAGGTGCCCCATTCAACACCTTAAACATTCACTCCCTCCACCACCAATGCACAGTAGCAGCAGTGTGTACCGTCTACAAGATGTAATGCAGCAACTCACCAAGCCTCCTTTGACAGCACTTTCTAAACCCATGGCCTCTATAATCTTGAAGTACAAGGGCAGCAGATGCATGTTCCCCTCCAAGCCACACACCATTCTGACTTGGAACTATATTGCCATTCCTTCACTATTTGCTGGGTCAAAATCCTGAATCTCCCTCCCTAAGCACTGGAGGTGTACCTACACTATGCGGACTACAGTAGTTCAAGAAGGTGGCTCACCATCATCTTCTCAAAGACAAGTATGGATGGGTAACAAATGCTAACCTTACTGGTGATGTCCAAGAACAAATAAGGAAAAAAAATGAGGGGCAAGATTAGAGAACAAACAATACTTAAATAAATTTGCGAACTATTTCAGTTTATCTGCTAGTAAGTGTCAATCCTAATAGTTTCCTAATGTCGACACACTCTGCTTTTTCTCCATGAAGACAGCAGCTCCATATCTTCTTGTTGCTGCTGCCTATTGTCTTACTGCTTCTTCATTTGATTGACGATCACACCAGTGGGAATAATAAAAATGGGTTGCGCACAGAGCTGCCATTGGCTGATTTCAGTGGTTGTGGGATACTTGAACTCAGTGGGTTACTGGTGCCTCTGGTGATACATCTGTTATTGTGGGTTTATTTCAGAATTCATTGGCTTCTTACTCGAGTAGATATCTTGGTGGAGGTAATGGACTTTTTTTCAAAAAACATTTCTGTACCTGCTAACTATTTAAAAAGGTTAAATAAAACCAACACATACCTGGACTACTCCCTAAGATGCTTCACACTCATCTCTCAGTGAGTGTCATAGCTCCTCAATACACAGGTTCTCAGTAGCTATCATTAGTTAACTGTATATATCTCCCCCTCCCCTCAAGTCTTTACCCCATACCTTTCTACACACATTCTACTACATGTCCCCCTCACAAGTCTTTTTCGTTGGTGCTGTCAATCTCCGATTTTCTTTGAGGATGCATAGAATATATGCTGTCCTAGAATCTTCACTTTGGAAGGCATCAACCTCCTCAGACAGAGATTTCTGTTTCTGATTGGCAGTATAAAGGTGATGAACAGAGACTTTCCCTTTTGTTTTTTCTTTCCCTTCTTCCCTTTGTTATGATCCCAGCTGAGGTTACCCCTGGACTAGTCTGATTCCAGAGTGGAACCCAACTTGTTAGATCCTAACTTTTAATTTGTTCGTTTAGATATGTGGAGAGTGGCCACTGAACAGAGTCACCGGAGTCAGCTGATGAACTTTTAACAAAAGAATAAAGCATTTATTGGACAAGAAAAGATGAACCATATTACAATACTCCTTCACCCACAATGATACCTTTACGAATATATACAGATTTGTAAGGATAACATAGGTTACAAGAACTATCATACTCTAATGTTCACGGTAAGTTCAGTCCATGTAAACCAATTGGCAACCTGTGGTCATTCACACCACACTCTGAAACCAAGTGACAGATGCTACCTCAGCCAGATGCTATGGATCTCTTATAAACTCCCTCCAGATGCTTATCCCTCCGTGAGCCAACCAGTCTTGCTGAACTCTGTTTTTCACATGAGGGTTTCCAATCTCCACTCTCCAAGAACTCGCTTTGGAATCTTCTCCCAAACTGATACTTCCTCTCAGATGCCTTCCACAAAGGTTCACCAGGGTTTCAAACTCTCCTTCCGATGTTCCTTTCCCCTGGGTCACCACATGCATTCAAGCTGTCTTGCACACACTCTCTCTCACTGACTCAGCCATCAACAATACACCACTGCTTCACATGCCCATAGTAAAGAGTTTCTGCAGACCTTCAGCCATCTCTTTGGACCTTCTGGTCTCTTGCAAGCTGTTATTGCTTTAAATCTGCTTTCTGCAGCTTTTGTCTCTTTAAATCTGAAGCTTGGAGCCTTTGTCTCTGCTCTTCACTCTTAATTTCACTTAACAAGACCTTTTCCAGGTTCCTGTCCTTCCTTCGACTAGAAGGTTTTCTTGGGACTTTATCCTGTTCCACTCCCCTGGATTTTGAGGTATTTAGCTTGGGACTTACTGTCTGTCCCTTTTTCAAGTCTCTCCTGGCAGCTGTCTTCAAAACCAACTGAACTCAAACAGCTTCTAAATGAAACTGCTATTTCTAGTTTCTTTTGTGTGTGCCTGTGGGAGGGACCTGTCTCTCTTGACCCCTGTTGCTAGGCAACAGCCCAGTTTCTCTACTCTTGTTTGTTTAACTTTGCTGCAACAGTCGTAAAACTCTCATTAGAAATGCAGGCATCTTTTAAAGTGAAACTAAAATTCAATTTGACCTTTTCTTAACACAGGTATGGAAATACAAATCCATCTTAAACATGAAAGCTAAAACTCATTCCTAACACCTACAAATACAAATATAACTTACTTAAATGATCTCCATGTCCTAACACCTTCTATCAATGAAGTATTATGCAGTGCCTCATCCGTGAATGAACCAGATGGATGAAAAGAAGGGCAAAGAATATTCTGAAGAAAAAATGTTAATAATGTAGGAATTTTTAAAACTAGGTTAATTGAGTGAGCAAAGATTTGACGATGGAGTATAATGTGGGAAAAAGTGAACTTGTCCACTTTAGCAGAAAGAATAGAAAAGGAACATATTATTTAAATAGAGAGAAGCTCTAGAACTCTGAGGTACAGCGGGATCTGGGTGTCCTGGTATATGAATCACAAAAAGTTAGTATGCAGGTGCAGCAAGTGATTAGGAAGGCAAATGGAATTTTGCTGGTTATTACAAGGGGAATAGAATCTAAAGGTAGGATGTTTCACTACAGTTGGATGGGGCTTTGGTGAGACCACATCCGGATTACAGTGCAGTTTTGGTCTCATTTAAGAAAGAGTATAAATGTGTTAGAAGAAGTTCAGAGAAGGTTCACAGGATTGATACTTGGGATGGTGGAGTTAACTTACAAGGAAAGATTGGACAGATTGGGCCCGTATCCATTCGAGTTTAGAAGATTGAAACATATAAGATCCTGAGGGGACTTGACAGCGTGGATGCTGAAAGGATGTTTCCCCTTGTGGGAGGGACTAGAAGTAGGGGTCGCGGTTTAGAAATAAGGGGATTCCCATTTAAGACGGAGATGAGGAGAAATTGCTCTCTCAAGACGGTCATGAGTCTTTGGAACCCTCTTCCCTAGAGAGAGGTGGAAGCAGGGTCATTGAATATTTTAAAGGCAGTGGTAGATAGATTCTTGATTAACAAGGGAGTCCAAGTGTGGAGCTGAGGCCATGATCCTATTGAAAGGTGGAGCAAGCTCAAAGGGCCTAATAGCCTACTCCTGCTCCAAATTTTTATGTCCGTATCTCCTCCTGTGACAAATCATTGATCAGTGGCAACTTGGTTATCATCCTCTTCCACTCTTTCCTGAAAGAGCAAATTAAGGCCTAGAATGTCATCTTGTGGCTGGTCACCTTCTCCCTTGGTGCAGCTGTCTCCTGCTACATTTAGCCTCACCTGGAAGAGCAAGTGACCATCTATGCTCTCCTGCTGTAAGGATGGAGTTTTGTCTGTGAATACTGATTCACAGAATTCTAAGTAAACTTGAATTTCTTGAATGGAGATCCCTTTAGCAGAGTTCTCCTTCAGTCTTGTAAACGCAGATTTCCTGGAATGGCAGATCATTTTGAAATGGCCTATCTTGCCATAGCCATGGCACTGTGCAATTTGGGTAGGGCATTCTTCCCTCCTGTGACCCTTCTTCCTGCCAGAACAGGGACATTGGAAAATGATGGTCGGCGCCTTTTCAGGTTGTCTCCCTTGCTATACTTCAGTTTTACAACCTACAACTTGGGGAATTTCCCTCACACCTCTCACAAAGGCCTTATTCTGTCTCTGCTCTGCGATCTGTCTGGCCAGTTGTACAGCTTTGCTTAAATTCGAATTTCTCCGAGGTTGTGAGGAGTCAGGGAGATTCTCATCTAAAATGCCAAAGATTATTCTATCGCTGATCAGGTCGTCTTTTGGTGTCTCATATTCACAACTTGTGGCTAGGTGGCACAATTCATTGATGAATTAGCTAATCCCTTCACCTTGTTTTTGACTGCACTGATTAAATTTCACCCTCTTTATGACAATATTTTTACAAAGGCTGAAGTATGAGTCAAAGGTTCTGATGACATCTCCGTGGGAGGCTGTTTCTTCGTCCGTTCCCCGCTTGGCCAGCACATCATCTGCTGTGCTCCCAACAACATATAACAAAGTGCTAATTTGATCTTTGTTCTCTTTTACTCACCAAGACCTGAAGTGTTAGGGTACAGGGTAAAACATCTCCGCCAATATTGCCATTGCTCAGCCTGCCTGAGGCCCTCTATATTTTAAAAGAATTCTGGTGGGGGGGGGGCAAAGTAGTCACCATTTCTCATCCTGATTCAAGATCTTCCCCCGCTGCTTGCCTTGCTGGTCTCTGGGTTGCCCCTGTTATTTTGTCGTCTCCAGTGTGGTTGCTGGGTTGGCCCCAAAGTCCTTCACCTGCTGCTCTGCACTGTTGCTGGATTTAACTCGAGGCTTTTCCCGCTGTTTTCTACTTTTCCCCTGTGGATATAGTTACTGCTGCCACCATCTGTTTTTGTGGGTTTATCCCGAGATTCATTGGTTTCTTGCTCTAGAAGAGATCTTACTGGAGGCAAAACATTGATTTACATGCTAACCATTTACAAGGATTAAATAAAACCAAGATATAGCCGGAGCTACTCTCTGAGATGCTTCACACTCACCTCCTCTCGGTGAGTGACATCACTGTGATATAGTTCCTTCCATGCATTCTCGGTCGCTATCATTAGAGTTAACTCTTTACAACGCACAGCATTGAGAGGATCTAGGGGTGAGGAGTGAAAATAGAAGAGCATTTGCTCCATTTAGCCTGCAGGGGAGAAAAAAACAACACAAAAAGGCAGAAATGTTACAATGCAGAAGGAGGCCATTAAGCGCATCATGGCTGCATCAGCTCTCCGAATGAACAATTCACTTGCTGTCATTCTCCTGCCTCCTTGCTGTAATCCTGCACATTTTTCATTTTCAGATAACTGTCTAATTCCCTTTTGAATGCTTCAGTTGAAACTGCCCCCACCACACTCTCGTGCAGTGTATTCCAGACCTTAAGCACTCGCTGCATGAAAACATTTTTCTTCAAGTCTATGCACACCACATCAACTGCATTTCCCTCATCAACCCTCCCTCTCTGCTCCCTCGTGAAAAAACTCCAGCAAGTTAGTTAAACACCATGTTCCTTTAAGAAATTCATACTAGCTTTTTTTACTGTATGAGCAGTTGTCCATGTGATTATTAATTTTGTCCTGAATTATTGTTTGTTTAGGTTTCTCTGCCATTGAAGTTAAACTGACAGATAAAGACAGGTGCAAAGAATTCATTTACTATCTTAGCTATGCCGCCTGCCTCCATGTACAAATCCCCTTTTTGGTCCCTAATAGCCCCTTTTATTGCCCTTATATTATTCATGTGCCGATAGAAGACTTTGGGATTCCCTTTTATGTTAGCTTCCAGTCTCTTTTCATAATCCCTCCTTGCTTCTTTTATTTGCTTTTTCACCTCCCCTCTGAACCTTCTACATTCATTCTGGTTCTTAATTGTACTTTCTACCTGACATCCGTCATACGCACACTCTTTCCCCTCTACCTTAATCTCTATCTCTTTTGTCAACCAGGGAGCTCTGGGTTTCTTTGCCTTACCTTTCCCTTTCGAGGGAATATATCTTGAATATGAATATATTTTGAATATATCTTGACTGTGTCCGAAATACCTCTTCTTTGAAGATAGCCCATTGTTCAGCTACCAGCGTCCCTGTCAATAGCAACCCTCGTCGCTTGGCTTTAGATCAAGTGCAGGAGTGGGCAAATAATCTGAGGTACCAAGGAGAGTGGAGGATGAAGAGCTGGAGTTGGGAGACCTGTACTCAGTGACTAATGATCTCCTGCCTCTTTCCCTTCTCAATGAGCAGGGGCATCTGCCATCACCACACAGACATGGGGAGCGACCAGTTTGCTAAGCTCCACCCCACCTTTATGCAATGGTGCATTTTGTCTTTTTTGATATTTCTTCAAATCTGATCTTTGTTACATCCCAGAGATTATTTATGGTGAGCCCCTTGAAACCTCCTTGTGAACCCCGAGGAGGTTGCGTAAGCCCTGTTTGAGAACCCCTGCAATAGCCTCATCTGTCAGCTCACATCGGATGGTGGAAACTAGCATTAATGAGGCCTCCTTTCCACCACCAAACTCGTCTAGTTCCACCGGCAGATTATTGCTCCTCCCCATCCTAACTTTCAGCTCATCTGCTTCTGAAACCGTCATTCGTGCCTTTGTTCCCTCAAGACTTGATCCACTCTGGCAGGTTTTCCACTTTCCATCCTAAATTAAGCCCACCTCATCCAAAACCCTGCTGCCCGTGTCATAACCATCAGCAAGCCCAGTTCACCTATCACTCCCCACTATGCTCGCTGACCTTTATTGGCTTCCAGTACAGCAACACTTTTAAAATGGTCATTCTGTTCAAATCCCTCCAGTCCTGCAACACTCACTCTCACAGAGATCTTTGCGCATTTCTAATTTTGGCTTCTTAAGCTCCCCGGACTTTAATCGCTCCACATCGCTGGTCGTATGTTCAGCTGCCTCAGTTCTTAGCTCTGGAATCTCCTCTCTAAACCACTTCGCCTCTCTACCACTTGCACCTCCTTAACATGCCCCTTAAAACCCATCTATCTGACTTAGCTTTTGGTCACCGGTTATAATAACTCTTTATGTGCTGTTATATTATGAGACAGTCTTTTGGTAAAGCTGAGTTATTTAAAAATCCCAAATGGAAATTCTAAACAACTGTCGTGACCTATATTTTTAAGTGGTATGTTTGAGATGCAAATCTAAATTCAGGAATCAGACCACCAGTTCTCAAGAGGTTTTATATTAAACTAAATGAAACATGTCATTAAGTTACAGTATATTAAACACAGTTACATGGCTACAAATTATTACTGTCATAACTTTTAACAAATTCCCAAACTAATCTCCATAAGGCAATAACAACCCATAGACTTAACCAGACACCAGGAAAAGCATTTTCACCTTACAAATTCAAAGTAAGGTCCTTTTCACTTTGGTTCCTGTGGGAACAGTTGTAGGCTTACAGCTGCTTTGATCTTACATTGCCTCTGTCCTGCACACACAAAACTGCTATCTTTATACCCAGCACAGATCATTGAATGTAAATTCTCTAGCTAGCCTCTTTGAACTCTACCTCTTCTAACAATAAAACCCCTTTCATTGTACCAATTTTATTAGTAATATAAACATATTGCCTGGTCTCTGCTAGCTAGGTGCCAGATTTCACCCTACTTCTTGAATGCTCTATCCAAAAAATGCAAATGCATTCTACCTCCCTTACATCTCAAAACTAGTACACGTCAAAGCATCCAGATGAGCTGGCTTTAATCGAATTAAGACACACCCATGCTAAACCTCTATCTAAAGGAAGAGTTTTTTCCAATAATATTATAAACAGGAATAGCTTCATGACAGTGCTGTCTGTGAAGGGCCTTGGGAGTCTTTTACTACATTGAAGACAATAAATAAATAGAAGTTATTGTTGATTGGAAGATTGCCCATAGGGATCAGTTATCCTTAGCTTTCAATTACATTTCTTGTTGAAGAAAGGATTTGCTTCAGGTTTTATGGGATAATACATAGGAGTGAAAGGTGTGGACGTTATCTTAGGAACATACTTCTAACAGTCATGTAAGGCTTTACTGTTTTATGCATTAATCTGAACCCCTGTGATTAAATTGTGTAGCCTTACTTTTATTACAAATTCTCTCCCAAAGATAAGGTTGTAATCTGGTGAGCAGAGCCACAGGGAAGGCATCCTTGGAGCTGGATTAAAGTGTACTGAAGTATTAATGGAAGAGTTTGAAACTGGCTTCAAGTGAAGACAAATTGCCTGGAGGAATTTGGAGAAGTGCCTGAATTGTAATTTTAAAAAGATGTATTTTATTGGTAGGTCATGATTAATGGTGCAGGATGAAGGGTGTTTTCACTTAATGTTTGACCCGAACTCATTGGGGAATACAATGGATGTGTTCCAATTATAAACTCATGCCTAAAGGTGTAATTCACACCAATAAACTATCAAACGAACTTCTTGTGGAACACAAGGCACTTGCAATAAATCTTGTACTCCAGTTTCCTTCTGTGACTATTGGGATACGTTGTGAGCAATTTGGATTAGTTGTGTCATGGGGTTATTTATTACACACTGGAGCACACGCCTACTTCATGTCTACAAGACCAGGACTGCTCCAAGCAACAGATGGCCCCAAAAGCAAAGAAGATGGCAGCCCCCAAAATTTAGTGGTGCTTCAGTGGAATGTCTGCTGGACACAGTGGAAGCTGCCGCAATGTCCTTTACTCCCACTCTGGCCGCAGGGAGCCTGCCAGAGTCACCAATCCAGCCTGGGAGACGGTGGCAGCAGCGGTCAGTGTCACCGGAGCACAGAGGAAGTCAGCCATCCAGTGCAGGAAGAGGATGAATGCTCTCATCCGTTCCACCAGGGTCAGTCAACCACCTCATCACTCTCAGCTCACACACTCACAAGCCCGTCACACATCCACAGGGATCTCACACCTCGAGGGACAGCATCACTAACTCTCACACACACCATCACATCTCCATCAGACTCATATCCTCTGGAACTCTCGCCCTCATCCTGAAGCCTCGCCCATGGCCCCGCTCACCCCACAAACATTCCATGCAGTGCCATGTGTCCTGCTCACACTCTCCCCATCTGTTTTCATGCAGGAGAAGCTGGCTCACAACAGCAGGAAGAGGCCCCAGACCGGGGGTAGAGTGGCCCACATTAGACTCCTCACTCACTTTGAGGAGTTTGCCATCGCGGTGACTGGTGAGGGTGGGGACCGTGCCTGCGGTGATGGTGTGGTCAGTGGTGAACACCCAAGTGAGGATCCTGCACCACATCATCCCTCTCTCAACACAAATGTGAGGGCTGTCTCTTCTGTTTTTGACTCTGCTGCCACGCACTAATTATCTCCACAATGGTTCACGGGGAACTCTACCAAGCAACCGACACCCTCAGCCAGCCAGTCCCTCAGCTCCATCCAGGTCCTCACCTCCAGCCTAGAGGACATCTCCTGCATTGAAGAGCTGGAAATGAGCAGCATGGAAGGCCTGTTACAGCCCTCACCCACACCCTGCGCCAGCACAGATACACACACCTTGGTGGGACCTAGATCTAGAGCAGGCTCAGGTTCACAACTTGGTGGTCACCGCACGGACACATGTCTACAGCAGGAGAAGGCAGGTTCAGCCGAGCTCCCCAGCACCCCGAGGACTGCTGGAGAAGCGGCATCTGTGAGGTCTGAGTCAGATGATGAGCCTCTAAATTTGGCCTTCCAACTGGAGAGTCAGCAGAAGGCGGGGGAACATCACGCAGAGCTGTTGGAAGCCCTCAACAGAGTGGCACATGAGTCAGAGGAGTGTGTCCACCTGCTCTCTGATGAAGTGGTGCCCACACATCCGCGTACGGAGGTCTCCATGGGAAGGATGGCAGACGCCATGGTCGTCCAGCAGAATGTGGGGATGAGGGCAGACCTGCATTCCATCGCGGGAGTCATGGGCGAGTTCTTGCAGTGGCAACGCGAGTGGAAACGGGCACCTCAACGTCCCTCCAAGCACTCCTTCCCCACAAGGAGTCAGGCCGGGGTGCTTGGACACCCGAAGGGAGGAGGAGCAGCAGCTGGAGACCCCTGGGTCATCCATTTAGGAATCCCAGAGGCTGTCTGCTCCCTTTGAGTCTCCTTTGCCTGTGGCCCCCTGAACCTTGTCCTTTGTCACTACAGAGGGAGCAGCTGGCCCACAGGAGGACAGCCAAAGCAAGCTGGGGCCTCTAATGCTCTCCAGAGGACCCACGCTAAAGTCATCAGAGGCAACAGGGCCAACCATTGCACAGTCTGTCTCCACCCCTGCTGCGGATGTCAGGGCAGCACCTAGCAGAAGTGGTCAATCTAGAAAAGTCAAGAAACTCTGATCACAAGTGGTTGCACAGGTGAACACATTTTGTCACTTTATAATTTGAAAATATATTCATTTTTACTGAAGAATGCGTAATGTTGTCTTTTAGCTTCATTGACAGGCTTCGCGAATCCTCCCCCTGCAATCGCCCCCCCCATTAGCAATTCAGCGATACACAGCCGGATCACGAGTGATTCTGGAGGGAGAAGTGTGTGTGTGTGGCAGGGCCTTTCGAAGCCTCATGTAAACTCTCTCCCACACACGTGGAGCCTTCATCCATCACACTCATCTCACTGCCCTGAGCATTTTCAATGCTGCCTGCTGGGGTTCTCTTTCAGTTGTCCATCTGAGCTGACCTGCATCTCCGCCCACTCACTGACTGCACAACATGAGGCTCTGCTCACTTTCGATTTTGACAGTGATGGTTGTAGTCAGGTTTTTGATCAGCTCCCTTATCCTTTCCCCTCTTCCAGTCACCCTAGCCGTTTCCCCCATCACTGTCGACCCCCCGGCATCATCTTCCACCTCCCCACTGTCACCTACCAACCTGAACCCTTGTCTTCCCAGGATGTCCGGATGAACGTGCACATTCCCTACCTTCCTGAGAATCCCACCACATTCACATTGACCTCCCTGACTTCCTCCTTTGCACTTCAGGGTCTGTGTCTGCCTCCAAGTCCTCACCAACCACTCTCACCGTCCCTTCCACCACTACCGGTGCACCCTCACCCTCCAACCCTTCTGGTTCCCACTGCCTGCTCCCATACTTACCATTCCCTCCTACCATGCCCACCCTCAACTCACCAACCATGAGGCAGTCATTGACTCCACAGCTCCCTCCCTGCGCATTCACCCGGACATCCTCACCCCTTACTCCATCCACCACCCTTATTCCCTCCTCCACCCTTAATCTCTCCTCTACTCTTACTGCCTCCTCCTTCTGAACACCTTTCTCCTCCCCAGACCCCTTCCCCCTTCCCCTTTCCAATCTCCTTCCCCCTCCAAACTCCTACCCGCCCCCCCTCCGGACTCCTTCTCTTACACCTTCCTTCCCCCTTACATCTATCTCCCCACTTGCTGCATTCTCCCCCATTACACCCTCTTCCCTGTACTCTTTCCCTCCCAACATCACCCCGTCCCTGACATCTTCATCCCCCACCCCCAACTTCATCCACCCCCAGTACAGCTTCCCCTCTCACTCACAGCTGGACCTTCCTCTCCCCTCCCCCGCTCTCGCCGATCATCTGTAGCAGCCTATGGCCAAGACCGTGATGTTCTGAAGCAGACCCGAGACATTGATGGAGACCCCCCACCTTCCGCGAACTGCTTCGCCACGAAGCCATGTCCATGAGAGTCCACCCAGCATGCGCTGTACACGTCCCTCCAGGGTCCAGTAGCCGTAGGGCTCCAGCATCTTCTGCTCCTGGGATGTCGTGATCTGAGCAAGGCCCTAATATAAGACCCGACTTCCATACGTCACATTTGTCCAGACGTGTCCTGGGCCAGCGCGTTTTCCTGCTGTAACAGTAAATCTGGAATCGGGGGACAATTCCGGTTGAGCTTTACTTTGCACTCCATTGGCGGGATGCAGAGCGGGTTCAAAGCGGCCTCCAGAGGGATTGGTGTTCTGCCACGATGGACAGCATTGAATGATTCCGCTGTGCTTTCACACCGGCGTGAAGCCGAGTTTTGGCCTCCTCGCCATATTGTTGCCCCGCCACCCACCTCCCCTCCCCCTCCGCCCACCATGATGCCTGACACCAATGGGGCCAGAAAATTCCGGCCTAGGGATATAAATATAACCATGGCCAGATTTAGGCTTGTGCTAATAAACCTACAGCTTAGGGCCTCCAAAAATGTGGGGCCCCTAAATAAGAAAAAACGGACTCAATATCAAGTTTTATCATAATCGGTTGTTAAAGAAAGATGACATGGGAAAATGACTCTCTAAGTAATAGAGAAATGTGACTAATATGAGAAAAATAATATATGGCTACACAGTTACGAGTCATATTGAGTTCATAAATTTGTGCGGATATAATAATTCACCTCAAACTTTCATGAACATCCATTGAAAAATATTGTAGCTAGACCAAATGAAACATTTCATTCAGTTTCCCTTGCTGCTACCCATAGACTTATTGTCTCTATCTTAAACGTGTTCCACACTGAAATTTTAACTTGTATACTTTGTGTATAACACCCAGCCTGCTGGTTCCAGCTGCATGGCCACATCGGTTGTGCCTCTACCTGAGTCACACAAGGATCCCTTCTCTCTTTGACACAAGGTAAATACTTACTTTATTGAATACGTATGTGTGTAAATACAGCAGCTCAATGTGTTTAGAAGCTTTAAAAGGAATATATCTCTGCCAGAGTGACATAAGTTTGTAAAATTTTACTTGAGGAATTCTGCTCAGTTTTACAGGACTGAGTTCAAAGAGTTTGTCAAAATAAAGTTTACTTGTGTCATATGATAATGCAGCTAACATGGCAAGAAAGTATAATGGCATGCAGCAAAAACCTCTAGAGAAAATAAGTATGTCATGTGCTGGACATTCACTGAATCTTAAACAAAAACAGAAACAGAAATACCTGGAAAAACTCAGCAGGTCTGGCAGCATCGGCGGAGAAGAGTATAGTTGACATTTCAAGTCCTCATGACCCTTCAACAGAACTAAGTAAAATTAGGAAAGGGGTGAAATATGAGCTGGTTTAAGGTTGTGGGGTGGGGGGGTGGTGGTTTTGTTGGGACAAGCAGCCAATGATAGGAGGAGATAACCAAAAGCTGTCACAGACAAAAGAACAAAGAGGTATTGAAGGTGGTGATATTATCTAAAGGAATGTGCTAATTAAGGGTATAAGACAGGACAGATAAGGTACAGATAGTCCTAGTGGGGCTGGGGGAATACTAAAAGGTAGAAATAAACAATGGTGGAAATACATTTAAAAATAATGGAAAAAGGTGGGAAAAGAAAAAATCTATATCAGTTATTGGAAAAAACAAAAAGGAGGGCGAAGAAACGGGGAGGGGGTGGGGATGGAAGAGGGAGTTCAAGATCTAAAATTGTTGAACTCAATATTCAGTCTGGAAGGCTGTAAAGTGCCTAGTCGGAAGATGAGGTGTTGTTTCTCCAGTTTGCGCTGAGCTTCACTGGAACAATGCAGCAAGCCAAGGACAGACATGTGGGCAAGAGAGCAGGGTGGAGTGTTGAAATGGCAAGCGACAAGGAGGTCTGGGTCATGCTTGCGGACAGACCGAAGATGTTCTGCAAAGCGGTCACCCAGTCTGCGTTTGGTTTCTCTAATGTAGAGGAAACTGCATTGGGAGCAACGAATGCAGTAGACTAAGTTGAGGGAAGTGCAAGTGAAATGCTGCTTCACTTGAAAGGAGTGTTTGGGCCCTTGGATGGTGAGGAGAGAGGAAGTGAAGGTGCAGGTGTTGCATCTTCTGTGTTTGCATGGGGAGGTGCCATGGGAGGAGGAGTAGGGGGTGATGGAGGAGTGGACCAGGGTGTCACGGAGGGAACGATTCCTATGGAATGCCACCGGGAAGTGAAGGAAAGATATGTTTGGTGGTGGCTTCATGCAGAAGTTGGCGGAAATGGCGGAGGATGATCCTTTGAATGCGGAGGCTGGTGGGGTGATAAGTGAGGACAAGGGGGACCCTATCATGTTTCTGGGAGGGAGGAGAAGGCGTGAGGGCGGATGCGCGGGAGATGGGCCGGACACGGTTGAGGGCCCTGTCAACGACCGTGGGTGGAAAACCTCGGTTAAGGAAGAAGGAGGACATGTCAGAGGAACTGTTTTTGAAAGTAGCTTCATCAGAACAGATGCAATGGAGGCGAAGGAACTGAGAGAATGGGATGGAGTTCACTGAATCTTGTTGGCCATGCTACAGTTGATTGCTCTTAGATGCAGTAAATTCTGTCGCTGTTGTGCACCAAACATCCACACTCTTCTCTGCCTCTACAAAACGCTGGGCAGTCCTCAAATCACTTTTGGGTCCTGATTCCGCTGTACCAAAGCATCTCTCTGACACTAGGGTGGGAAGCCCATGCAAAGGCTACTCCAGCTGTAGCTGATAGTTATGGCTCAATCATTGATGCTCTTTATCATCCTCACACTGATGAAAGTGAGAGAGGTGATGCAAGGAGAGAAGCTGGCATCCTGTGGGAGAAAATGGAAGAATTAGAGTTTGTATTTATGTTAGAACTTTGGAATCGTTGGATCAGTTCCAGTCAGGCCCCACAGGATGTTGCCCTGCATGTTGTATTTACTGCTTCTATTTAGTAAGCTGTTGTTTTGTGTAACAGCTTTTCTGCTGGTGTTGATAAAAAGTTTCCCTATATAATGATTAAGAAATCATGAATGTATTTTAATTTTGAAGTATTATATAATGCAAACACACATTTTGTAAGATTTGTTTTAATCAGCTTATAATTGTTTCTTTGTGCCTTCACCTTTCTATATATGTAAATGTAAAGCTTTCATATTTATATTTTCGGGACCCTTCCTGTGAGAATAATAAAGGATTATTTTTTATTGTATGGGGCTTCTTGAGTTTGACTTAGTGTAGGAACCTGGGAGAAAACCTGGGAGGCTTCTTAGTCAAACAAAATTAACGTTATTTACACGAGAGCTTCTGTGGCTACTTGTACTTGGCCAGCTCCTCACACAACCATTTTCTAGGAAACTCCTCCTCTACAATTTATTCCCCTGCACTAGCTACACATTGGGTGAATAACTCACATGACCCCTATTTCAGTCGAACTGACCTTAAAGTGACAATCAATACATCCCTCCCCCCTTAACTCTTTTGTACATCATTTTAGTTAACAATTGCTTTATACAATTGAACCAAGAATTTTCTGAATTCTAGAAATAATTACATATGTTGTTAGCCTGGACTTCAATTACACAATACGTACAATAGACCCCATAGTTATAAATTAAGTCTTTGGGGTGGTTTTCAAATTCGTGTCGAAAGGCATAGTTCAACAGGTCTGTGAGGCTTCTGCTGGATTAACATTTTCCGGAATCATACTAACGGGTACCTCCTTCGGTACAGACAATTCATTATCATCAACTTCCACAGGGATGTCCTTGACTTTGTTACAGATCGACCAGAATCTTCAGTGCACACAGGATCACCAACACTTGGTGGTAACCCTGACTTTGGGAGTGCCTCTCTATCCCTCAAGTGGTCAACGTGCTTCCCAACGATCTGTCCCTCTATCTTTACTTGATATGAAAGAGGTCCGGTCTCAGAGACTACCCTTCCAGGAATCTATCTAGGACCGCTACTGAAGTTTTTCATGTACACGTTTTCATTAGTCGAGAACTTCCTAGCCCCACTGTGAGAATTATAACTTGTCTTCTGGTTGCACTGGCTTGACTCTACCCCACTCTGCAAATTTGGAAACACAAGGCTCAAACTCATCCTGAGATGACGCTTCAATAACAGTTCAGCAGGAGGGATACCTGTCATTACGTGTGGGATAGTACGGTAATTCACCAGAAAACATGACACTCTTTTTGCTAAAGATCCACCTGATAGTTTTCTCATGCCAGATTTAAAAATTTGGACTGCTCTCTCCGCTAAGCCGTTTGGTGCTGGGTGGTAGGGCGCTGCCTTTGTGTGTTTTATATCGTTGAGAGTGGTGAAGTTTTGAAACTCCGCACTCGTGAACACTGCCCCAGATTTGGATACAATTACTTCACACAAACCAAGAGTTGGAAAACATGGCCACAGCTTTTCGATGGTCGCCATCGACGTCGGTGTCTTCACCTTGAAAGTTTCTGTCTACTTAGAGTGCGCATCATTTACGAAGGAGAAACATCGTACCCGTAAATGGTCCTACATAATCGACATGGATACGAACCCATGGCCGGCCAGGTCGTTCCCAAGGGTTTAGTGGATCTGTGGCTGGCAGATTTCGCTGCAACTGGCACTGTCGGCAGGGCCTTCCCAGGTTTTCAATATCAGTGTCGACTCCAGGGTACCATACATAATTCCTGGCTGGCGTTTTCATATTCTAGATACCAGGGTGGCGACTGTGCAGTTCCATCAGGAGTCGCTCCCTGCCCGACACAGGAACGACCACTCGCGCTCCCCATAGCAAATTACCATCTTGACAACTAAGTTCATGTTTACGGATCAAGTAGGATTTCATATCCTCTAAAACATCCTCATTTCCCCATCCAGTAAGGATTTTATCTCACACTCTGTATAGCAGTGGATCCCGACTGATCCAGGTTTTGATTTGTTTCGAATGGACTGGTAACGTATTCAAGAAGATTAAGGCTGAGACAATTTCTTGAGGAATAGGTGTACATGTAATACTTACTCTCCAGCGACTCAGGATGTCCACATTCACAATATGTATCTGTCGGTGTTTGAAGGTGTACTCACATGTGGCCAGGATCAATGCCCACCTCTGAATCCTAGCAGAAGCTATCGTTGGAATAGCCTTGTCCTCCTTAAAAAGGCCCAACAGCGGCTTGTGGTCTGAAACAATAGTGAAATGTCTCCCATGTAGATATTGATGGAACTTTTTGACGCTGGAAACTATTGATAGGTCCCCCTTTTCAATTCGTGAACAGCCTCTTTCAGCTACTGATAGTGTTCTTGACACATATCCTATCGGCCTTTCTGAGCTATCATCTATTTCATGGGACAACACTGCTCCAGCGCTATATAGAAAGGCATCACACGTTACATGTCAGTATTAGTTCCTTCGCTGGGTCAAAGTGTACAAGTAGGCGTGAAGACTGCAGCAATTGCTTCACTTTGTTGAAAGCCATTTCCTGAGGAGTTCCCCAAGACCAGCGGTGGTGCTTCTTCAATCGGGGTGTAAGGGGGCCAGCACAATGGATTAATTTGGCAAAAAACGCCCAGGATAATTGACTATTCCTAGAAACGATTTAAATTCAGAAACGTTTGTGGGGGAAGATGTTTCATTTATGGCCCTGACTTTCTCCTTGACAGGGTGTAGACCTTGAGCATTGACTTGTGTTTCAGGTAAGTCACCTCCTTGGCTTGAAAAGTGCACTTTTCCTTTTTGAGGCGAACTCTAGCCTCCTGAATTCTTTTTAGCACCTCTTCTAAATTTGCCAGATGTTTGGCCTCCTTGGCCTCAGTGATGAGAATGTCATCAAGGTATACCACAACCTGTGGCAACCCCTGTAGTAAGCTCTGCATTGTGCATTGGAATATTGCACATGCTGACGAGATAGCAAAAGACAGGCCCATGTACTGAAAAAGCCATTTGTGGATGTTTATCATGACATATCCTCAGGAATCCTCATCCAACTCAAGCTGTTGATAGGCATGACTTATGTCCAGTTTGGTATGTGACTGGGTCCCAGCCAATTTTGCATAAAGATCTTCCATTCATGGAAGAGGATACTTGTCCAGCTTTGCAGCCTGATTGACGGTTTGTTTGTAATCACCGCAAATGTAGATTGGCCTTGTCAGGCTTCAAGATGGGTGCAGCCCATTCTGAAAACTGAACCAGCTGGATAATAACCTAGTTTCTCCAACCTCTTTAGTTCAGCATCCACTTTCTCACGCAGGGCATGTGGTACCGATCCAGGTCTGAAAAATCGGGGAGTGTCTTCCGGATCCACCTAGATTTTGGCTTGTATGCCCCTAATTTTGCCTAACTTGTCCTGGAAGACACTGTCACATTTTCACAACAATTCTGACAATCCCCCTGTCCTCAACTAGAAGATGTCAACCCAATTTAGCTTTATTTTCTTGAGCCAGTCACGGCCCAGAAAGCTTGATTCTTCACCCATTACTACTTCCTTGGGTAGCAGGGCAGACTTGTACACTTTGACCCATTGAAGGAACTAATATGGAAATGTGATGCCTCTCCACATGGCACTGGGCAGTGTTGTCCCATGAAATAGCTGATGGCTCAGAAAGGCCGATAGGATATGTGTCAAGAACACTATCAGTGGCTGAAAGAGGCTGTTCATAAATTGAAAAAGAGGGCCTGTCAATAGTTTTCAGCATCAAAAAGTTCCATCAACATCTACATATAAACATAGAAAATAGAAGCAGGAGTAGGCCATTCAGCCCTTCAAGCCTGCTCCGCCATTCTTTATGCTCATGTCTGATCATCCAACTCAATAGCCTGTTCCTGCTTTCTCCCCATATCCTTTGAACCCTTTTGCCCCAAGAGCTATATCTAACTCCTTCTTGAAAATGTACAATGTTTTGTACTCAACTACTTTCTGTGGTAGTGAATTCCACAGGCTCACCACTCTCCAGGTGAAGAAATTTCTCCTCATTTCAGTCCTAGATGGCCTACCTCACATCTTCAGACTGTGACCCCTGGTTCTGGACTCCCTCACCATTGGGAACATCCTTCCTGCATCTACCCTGTCTAGTCCTGTTAGAATTTTAAAGGTTTCTATGAGATTCCCCCTCATTCTTCTGAACTCCAGTGAATATAATCCTAACCAACTCAATCTCTCCTCATATGTCAGTCCCGCCATCCCAGGAATCAGTCTGGTAAACCTTCACTGCACTCCCTCTATAGCAAGAACATCCTTCCTCAGATAAGGAGACCAAAACTGCACACAATATTCCAGGTGTGGTCTCACCAAGGCCCTGTACAATTGCAGCAAGACATTCCTGCTCCTGTATTCGAACTCTCTCTCTATGATGGCCAACATTCAATTTGCCTTCTTTACCGCCTGCTGCACCTGCATGCTTATCTTCAGCGACTGGTATATGAGGACACCCAGGTGTCGTTGCACATACCCCTCTCTCAATTTATAGCCATTCAGATAATAATCTGCCTTCCTGTTTTTGCTACCAAAGTGGATAACCTCACAATTATCCACATTATACTGCATCTGCCATGCATTTGCCCACTCACTCAGCTTGTCCAAATCACACTGAAGCATCTCTGCATCCTCCTCATAGCTCACCCTCCCACCCAGCTTTGTGTGATCTGCAAATTTAGAGATGTTACATTTAGTTCCCTCATCTAAATCATTAATATATATTGTGAATAGCTTGGGTCCCAGCACTGATCCCTGTGGTACCCCACTAGTCACTGCCTGTCATTCAGAAAAAGACCCGTTTATTCCTACTCTTTGTTTCCTGTCTGCCAACCAGTTTTCTATCCATCTCAATACACTACCCCAATCCCAAGCACATTAATTTTACACGTTAATCTCTTATGTGAGACTTTGTTGAAAGTCTTCTGAAAGTCCAAATAAACCACATCCACTGGCTCCCCCTCATCAACTCTACTAGTTACATCTTCGAAAAATTCCAGTAGATTTGTCGAGCATGATTTCCCTTTCATAAATCCATGCTGACTCTGTCCAATTCTGCCACTGCTTTCCAAGTGCTCAGCTATTAAATCTTTTATAATGGACTCTAGAATTTTCCCCACTACCAATGTTCAGACTGACTGGTCTATAATTCCCTGTTTTCTCCCTTCATCCCTTTTTAAATAGTGGGGTTACATTAGCTACCCTCTGTTCTATAGGAACTATCTATAGAATCTATAGAGTCTATAGAATCTCGGAAGATGACCACCAATGCATCCACTATTTCTAGGGCCACTTCCTTAAGTACTATGGGATGTAGATTATCAGGCCCTGGGGATCTGTCGGCCTTCAATCCCATCAATTTCCCCAACACCATATCCCTACTAATACTGATTTCTTTCAGTTCCTCGCTCTCACTAAACCCTGTGTTCCCCAACATTTCTGGTATGTTATTTGTGTCCTCCTTTGTGAAGACAGAACCTAAGTATGTATTTAGCTGGTCAGCCATTTCTTTGTTCCCCATTAAAAACTTCCCTGTTTCTGATTGTAAGGGACATGGGAGACATTTCACGATTGTTTCAGACCACAAGCTGCTGTTGGGCCTTTTTAAGGAGGACAAGGCTATTCCACCAAAAGCCTCTGCATTGATCCTGGCTGCATATGAGTACACCTTCAAACCCCGACCAGGGGTACATATTGTGAATGTGGACGCCCTGTCACCTGCTTACAGGTACAATGATGATATCACTCACCTTTACTTCTTCCCTGGTGTATGTTTTTAGCTTGGCTGAAGTGCTCTCTAAATTTAAAGCCTGAGCACCCCATCTCAAATACTGGAATGCGTGCTCGCCCATCACAGTGACTTCCATATTTAGAGGCTTCCCATTTACATGGAGTGTTATGGTGATTGGCTCTGGGTCACCATCCTTGAGGTTGAAAAGAGAGTAAATATCAGACTTACTGGTACCAGGATCTTCCACACTGTGTCCTTGTAACGCCTTGTTGGATTGGTTATTCCACTGCCTGGGCCTAGCCCTGCATTGCCTCCTCAGGTGTCGTTTTTTTTCTACAATTACGGCACTCTGCCTCCTTAACTCGACAAGATAACATTGGACCTTAGGAATCACTGCCCGGCTGCCTCTGCTGCATCTTTTAGTTCTGTGGCTTACTGGAACTGTTTACCTTTTTCCAGAGGCTTCAGCTAATATGGTGCCACGACTGGCTGCTGGTTCCCACCCTAACTGGTGCACAGCGCCGCTTTGCGCACCCTGCAGTTCCGATGCATCTGCCTCAGCGCTTTCCATAGCGAGCGCAATATCCATCACGTGTTTGAAATCCATATCAACTTCCGCTAACAACCGACATTGTATGGCATCGTTACACACACCACAGGCTAATCGATCCCGCAGCATATCGTTTAGGGGCATGCTAAAGTTGCAATGATCTGATAATTGGTTGAGTTTCGCAGTGTATGTCGCGATCGATTCCCCCAGGGCTCTCACTCACGAATTTAACTTAAAATGTTGCATTAGGACTGAAGGTTTCAGTTGGAAATGACCCTTAAGCAGATCCACTAATTCACCGAAAGGTTTGGAGTCAGGTGCGCTTGGAGGCTGCGGATCAGACTGTAAGTCTGACTTCCACAAATGCTCAGGAGGATCGCCTTACGCTTCCCCTCGGCCCTTATTTCATTCACCTGAAAGTGGAATCCAAGGCGTCCGATGTATTGACCCCATCCCCCTGCAAAGGAGTCGAATGGATCTGTCCAACCGAAAATAGGCGTCTCAGTGAATAATATAATTTCTTATTCACAGGTGTCGATTACACACAATACTCACGGGTGCAGACGGGACACAGTGCCAGGATAGCTTTTCCTCATTACCAAATGTAGAAACATGGCCTGGGAGGCTTCTTAGTCAAACAAAATGAACTTTATTTACACGAGAGCTTCTGTGGCTGTTTGTATCTAACCAGCCCCTCATACAACCATTTTCTAGAAAGCTCCTCCCTTAAAATTTATTCCCCGGCGCTAGCTACACATTGGTTAAACAAATCACATGATCCCTACTCAGTCGAACTGAGCTTGAAGTGACAATCATCGCACATTAGCTTAAGGGCCTCAGTCGTTGTACCGAGTTCCACACATTCCCTGAATTTAAAGAAATCTATCCTTATTTCCCTAGTTCTTTTTTCACCCGGGGAGTGTGTGGAACTCGCTAAAACAGAATGGACAGAATTTTCACCTCGGTGGGCGCGCGCCTGACCTGCTCGAGCGTGAAATGATGCACATTGATGTCGGGCGAGCGTCCCGATGTCAATGCGCAGTCTCACGATAGTTCGGTCAGCGGGTGCGTGCGGCATTCGGTAGCGTGCCCACCGACAATTAACAGGCCTGTTAAGGCCATTAAGGAATCAATGAAGTTAAATTTTTCGTTGCCCGTCCAACCTTACGGTTGGGGGGCAGAGGAAAAGGCCCAAGCGGCCTTTGCGTTTTTTTTGGAAGCCTCAACCACGGTTGGGATGAGGTTTCCAACATCAAATAAAAATAAAATAAAACTTCTTAAATTTCACTTATTTGATGTCCCTCAGGGAAGTTCTTAAGCACGCACTTGTGCACGTGTGTGAAGTTCGTGCTCACCCCGGTCGCCCTCCTCCCCACCCCCTCCCACACAGGCAGTGTTGAACGCTGCCACTCACGTCTCAATCTGAGTGGGCCCTAATTGGCCCACCAGCGTGAAATCACCTTCCGGCCTTGATCACGGGCAGCGGTCAGCTTCCTGACCTGCCTGCCTGACAAGGACTAGATTCTTCCCAATGTGGTTGAGGCTAGTAACTTAGAAGCTTTCAAAAGGAAACTAGATCAGTAGATGACAGAAAAGGGAATAGAGAGATACGCTGAAAGATTTAGATGAGGCAGATGGAATTGGAAGAGACTTGTGCGGAGTTGGGCTGAATGGCCTGTGTAATCTGTGTCATTTGGAGTCCTGAGTACATCGTCGCAAAACTAAAACTATGAAGAAAAGTATTTTGCCAGGCTTTGCCTGTTGACAGGCTTAGGGTTATGACTGAGGAAGCCAAATAGAAAAATGTGGGGAAGAGCGGAGGGAAAGTACCTTCAGTGCACTGTGTAGTTTAGAAAGAAGAGGTTTACAGTTTTATTGAATAGTGTGAAGAGAAAATATTCCCTTGTGCCTGGGGGAAAAAAAATAAAACTGTTCCAATCAAAAAGTGTTACCATTGAAGCTGATAGAAATTTAAGCTGAGTAACATGACTGACAGGGGAAGTCAGGGACAGCATAAAAACTAAAGAGAAAGCATACAATGTGGCGAAGAGCTGTGGGAAACCAAGGGATTGGGAAGCCTACAAAGACCAACAGAGGACAACTAAAAAAGAAATAAGGAGGGAGAAGATTAGATATGAGGGTAAACTAGCCAATAATATAAAAGAAGATTGCAAGAGTTTTTTTTAGATTTATAAAGGGTAAGAGAGAGGCAAAAGTGGACATTGGGCTGCTGGAAAATGACGCTGGAGAAGTAGTAGTGGGGAACAAAGAAATGGCGGAGGAACTGAATAGGTACTTTGCGTCAGTCTTCACAGTGGAAGACACGAGTGACATCCTCAAAGTTCACGAGAGTCGGGGGGTGGGGGCAGAGGTGAGTATGGTGGCCATTACCAAGGAGGAGGTGCTAGGAAAACTGAAAGGTCTGAAGGTGGATAAATCACCTGGACCAGATGGATTACACCCCAGAGTTCTGAAGGAGATAGCTGAAGAGATAGTGGAGGCGTTAGTGGTGATCTTTCAGGAATCACACGAGTCAGGGAGGGTCCCAGAGGACTGGAAAATCGCAAATGTAACCCCCCTGTTTAAGAAGGGAGTGAGGGAAAAGACGGGAAATTACAGGCCGCTTAGCCTGACCTCGGTCATTGGTAAGATTTTAGAATACTTGGAAGTGCATGGTAAAATAGGGCAAAGTCAGCATGGTTTCATCAAGGGGAGGTCATGCCTGACAAATCTGTTAGAAGTCTTTGAGAAGGTAACGAGTAGGTTAGGCAAAGGAGAGCCAATGGATGTTATCTACTTGGACTTCCAGAAGGCCTTTGACAACGTGCCACACAGGAGGCTGCTCAGTAA
The DNA here is from genome assembly GCF_017639515.1 of Carcharodon carcharias. Taxonomy (NCBI): domain Eukaryota; kingdom Metazoa; phylum Chordata; class Chondrichthyes; order Lamniformes; family Lamnidae; genus Carcharodon; species Carcharodon carcharias. The sequence goes on from NC_054472.1 coordinate 177,042,747, forward strand.
GATAAGAGCCCATGGTGTTAGAGGCAAGGTACTAGCATGGATGGAAGATTGGCTGTCTGGCAGAGGCAGAGAGCGGGGATAAGGGGGTCCTTCTCAGGATGGCGGCCGGTGACTAGTGGAGTTCCGCAGGGGTCAGTGTTGGGACCACAACTTTTCACTTTATACATTCGTGATCTAGATGAAGGAACTGAGGGCATCCTGGCTAAGTTTGCAGATGATACAAAGATAGGTGGAGGGACAGGTAGTATTGAGGAGGTGGGGATGCTGCAGAAGGATTTGGATAGATTAGGAGAATGGGCAAAGAAGTGGCAGACGGAATACAACGTGGGGAAGTGTGAGGTCATGCACTTTGGTAGGAAGAATAGAGGCATGGATTATTTTCTAAATGGGGAGAGAATTCAGAAATCTGGAGTGCAAAGGGACTTGGGAGTCCTAGTCCAGGATTCTCTTAAGGTTAACATGCAGCTTGACACAGTAGTTAGGAAGTTAAATGCAATGTTGGCATTTATTTCAAGAGGACTAGAATATAAAAGCAGGGATGTGCTGCTGAGGCTTTATAAGGCTCTGGTCAGATCACATTTAGAATATTGTGAGCAATTTTGGGCTCCGTTTCTAAGGAAGGATGTGCTGGCCCTGGAGAGGGTCCAGAGGAGCTTCACGAGAATGATCCCAGGAACAAAAGGCTTAACATATGAGGAACGTTTGGGGACTCTGGGTCTGTATTCGATGGAGTTTAGAAGGATGAGGGGGGATCTGATTGAAACTTACAGAATACTGAAAGGCCTGGATAGAGTGGACGTGGGGAAGATGTTTCCATTAGTAGGAGAGACTAGGACCCGAGGGCACAGCCTCAGAGTAAAGGGAAGACCTTTTAGAACAGAGATGAGGAGACACTTCTTTAGCCAGGGAGTGGTGAATCTATGGAATTCATTGCCACAGAAGGCTGTGGAGGCCAAGTCATTGAGTGTATTTAAAGAGAGATAGGCTCTTGATTGGTAAGGGGATCAAAGGTTACAGGGAGAAGGCGGGAGAATGGGGTTGAGAAACTTATCAGCCATGATTGAATGGCGGAGCAGACTCGATGGGCCGATTGGCCTAATTTCTGCTCCTATGTCTTATGGTCTTATGACTCCCTGAGTAATTCAGATTGCTTTTAATTTTTCTGTATAGACTAAAGTTATCTGAATTTTCTTATGGGGCAGTGGGAGATAAGCATTATGTCTTTTTTTAGGAATTAACAAAGGCACACAGCATGGCTCTCAAATAACATGCAGACATGTATTGATTGGCAGTCACATAACATCATCTTGCTACTGAGCAACCTGCAATAAGTCATTGGTTTTAAGTAAGACGCATTCATTTTTAATGATTTAAAAAACACAATTACCATATTTTTCCATGTTGATGTGTAAATTAAAATGAAATCATAAGTATTTCCAGAGTTAGCAACTTGCAGAGTCAAAAGGGAAGTTACAGAAAACTTTTTTTAATGTTATTTCTGTAAAAATGTGAGATAAAACTCAGTTTGTTTGAAACATTGAATATAAGTGTAATGACTAAAATAACATTTAGAAATTATTCCTTAGAATCATTAGGTATCCTGATTCTGTTTTGTTTCTTATGGTGGTGTAGAATTGTTTCCACACTCTGCATTCAGTTAGGCAATTTAACTGATTACGTGTCTGAGAATAATCATCCTCTGCAGAAATATTAAATGCTTTACTGCATCCTCCCCTTGGAATAATGCACTCACAACAAGAATTAACAGAAGTCCCAATGCTCCTATTTTACATTCAGCATATTTGTCGGATGACACTAACTTTTCCTTTGACTATTCCAATTAGCGCCTCTTAATTAACATCCTGTGTATTTTAATGTAGATTAATGAGTGAAAACCTGTCAAGTAAGTTAAAGAAACAATTAATTTATTGTGATGATTTACTAAACAGTACAAGGATATAACTTGTTAAATGGGTTTCGCTACCATTGGACAGTGCCAATCGAGCGGGCTGCTTTGTTCTGGACAGTGTTGAGCTTCTTGAGTGTTTTGTGAGCTGCACTCATCCAGGCAAGTGGAGAGTATTCCATCCCACTCCTGACTTGTGCCTTGTAGATGGTGGACAGGCTTTGGGGAGTCAGGAGGTGAGTTACTCGCTGCAGAATTCCCAGCCTCTGACCTGCTCTTGTAGCCACAGTATTTATATGGCTGGTGACAGTTAAATTTTTAGTCAATGGTAAGCCCCCAGGATTACTGTTGGTGGCTCATTCTGGGTACACTGCTGTAAGTTATAAAGAATATCATTCTAATGTCTATATGTCTGCAGTGCATAATTCTGGCTTAAAATCGATATACCACACAACTGCATAATAGCACTCTTAGCAGTGATATAGAAATCAGGTCAATGCAGTACAATTATGTAATACATATATACTATCTATATTTAACAGCTCAGTCTTTCAATCCTATAAACTGCTGTGAACCATTGCCTTAAAGTTAAAAACTTTCCATTTAGCTCTCATTACAATGATACCTCATCCATTCCTTTGTTATCTCTAGACTCAACTATTCCAATGTTGGCTGGGCTCCCACATTACACCCTCTGTAAATTTGAGGTCATCCAAAAATCTGCTTTTTGGATCCTAACATGCACTAAGTCCCATTCACTCCATCACCCCATTTCTTTGCTGACCTACATTGGCTCCTGGCCAAGCAATGGCTCAATGTTAAAATTCTCACCCTTATTTTCAGATTTCTCCATGGTCTTTCCCCCTTGCTAACTTGGTAACCACCTCCAGCCCCACAACCTGCTAAGATCTCTGCGCTCCTCCAATTCTGGCATCTTGCACAACACTGCATTTCATTGCAGGCTGTGCCTTCAGCTGCCTTGGGGCCAAGCTCTGGAATTCACTCCACGCCACACACCATCCTGACTTGGAAATGTTCCTTCACTGTCGCTGGGTCAAAACCCTGGAACTCTCTCCCTAACAGCACTGTGGGTATACCTACGCCACATGGAATGCAGTGGTTCAAGAAGGCAGCTCACCCCCACCTTCTCAAGGGCAATTAGAGTATTAAATGCTGGCCCAGCCAGCGATGGCCACATCTTATGAACGAATAAAAAAAACCTCCACCACCTAGAAGCAAAAGGGCAGCAGATGCCTAGGAACATCACCACCTGCAAGTTTCCCTTTATGTCACACACCACCCTGACTTTATATCACTTATATCATTGTTCCTTCATCATCACTGGATCAAGATTCTGGAACTTGCCTCCTAACAGGACTGTGGGTGTGCCTACACCAGTTGTCCAAGAATGTAACCTCAAGGGCTCTTCCCATGAGTAAGTAGGAATGGGCGATAAACACTGGCTTTGCCAATGATGCCTACATCCCATGAATGGTGCAGAGGGGAACTTGCAGGTGGTGGTGTTCCCTTGTGCCTGCTGCCCTTGTCCTTCTAGGTGGTAGAAGTCGTGGATTTGGAAGGTGCTGTTAAAGGAGCCTTGGTGAGTTACAGCTTTGAGAGGTGGATTTAGATTTAGCAGAAGCATGAGAAGGAAGAGGGATCTATATTTACACTAAAGACAAAATGTTTCTGCGCGTTGATAGTAGAATTCCATCTTGAGCTTCCTGTATCCATTCCATGTGTCCTTCTAACTTCTCTCATTGAACATGTTATTATTAGAATCTGCTTACTAGCCCCGTGACAGCTAACATTACTACAATATAAGGCGGATTATTATTTAAAAGGAGAGAGACTCCAGAAAAGTGCAGGACAGAGGGATCTGGGTGTTCTTGTGCATGAAACACAAAAAGTTAACATGCAGCAGCAAGTAATTAAGAAGGCAAATGGAATTTTGGCCTGTATTGCTTGGGGGTTGGAGTTTAAAAATAGGGAAGTCTTGTTGCAACTGTACAGGGTGTTGGTGAGGCTGCACCTGGAGTACTGTGTACAGTTTTGGTCCCCGTATTTAAGAAAGGATATACTGGCATTGGAGGCAGTTCAAAAGAGATTTACTAGGCTGATTCTTGGGATGAAGGGGTTGACTTATCAAGAATGGCTAAACAGGTTAGGCCTTTATTCATTAGAGTTTAGAAGAATGAGGGGTGATCTGATTGAAACATACAAGATTCTGAGTGGGCTTGATAGGACAGGTGTTGAGAAGATGTTTCCACTAGTGGCAGAATCGCGAACTAGGGGACATAGCTACAGAATAAGGGGGCACTCATTTAAAACTGAGATGCGAAGATAATTCTTCTCTCAGAGGGTAGTGAATGTCTGGAGTTCTCTACTTCAGAGAGTTGTGGAGGCTAGATCACTGAAAGTATTTAAAGAGGAGGTAGATAGATTTTTGAAATATCGGGGAGTTGCAGGCTATGAAGAGCTGACACAAAAGGGGAGTTGAGGCCTGGGGCAGATCAGCCATGATCTTATTGAATGGCTGGGCAGGCTTGAAGGGCCAAATGTCCTACTCCTGCTCCTATTTCTTATGCTCCTATGTTCTTATAAAGAGTGATCAATATTGATAATGTATTAGTACATGTCTATCAGGCTGATTAACTTTTGCTTTACAATCCCCCAACATAACTGACTCCTCGATCAGAGGAAATAATCTTTCCCTATTGACCTTTTTCATAGTTTTTGAAAGCCTTGATTAAATTTTCTCTGCTCCAGTGGAAATAGTTTCAGTTCTCAGGCATGAGAAAGTAAAATTGGGCAGGGGATCAGGTTCTGTCAGCTCTCTATTGTATTTGGGATACACAAACAGAGCGCATCATGTATAAAGGGAGACAGGTGCATTGTGAGAGAGAAGTACAGATGCACAGGAAGATGCAAAGTGATAACAAGGTATAAAGAGGATCCTAACAGGGGAAATATAGGCAGTTTACTAAATGTATCTTGTATTAGTAACACTTATCAATCTTGCAGGCTGTATCAGTGTTCCAGAAGCCAATTTCTCAACTTCACTATCTCTTTCCTGTGCTAACACAGATTTTTGGATTCTGATCATTCTCCTGCAAGGAGGTCTTGTGGTGCAGCAGATAGCACCCTGCCTCTGAGTTAGAAGCTCTGGGTTTGAGTCCTACTCCAGGACTTGATGGCCATGGAAGGTGGCCAAGCATGTTGGTTAGCAAATCCTTCCAATACACCAATGGGAGGTGATAAGAGCAAGAGAGTCTTCTGGTCAGCCATGCTTGATGGGGAATGGTGCCCCTCTGTTTTCAGAGCAGTGACCTGTTCCAGGAAAAGCCAGCTATGTAAAGTAGACGTAAGCATGTGCTTTGTCTCCCTCATGTGTCTCTAGACATTGGAAGTCCACGTCTTCCTCCTCCATGGGTTAGGCCCCTTTCCTCCAGTGTTGGTCACAGAGATTTTAGGTAGGGGGACCGGCCCTGCTATATTCTTCTTGATTGTTCCCAATATCTGAATCTACACTTGAATACTGAAACTGGGTGCCAGTACTATGCTCAATAAAGATCTTAATAAATGTGTGTGCTTCATTGTGTGTTTGGTCTTTGGTATCTGCATGACTATAGGCCTTGTGCCGGGATTTTCTGGCCCCGCCAGCAGTGGGCATCATCATGGCAAGTCAATTGGCTGCCCTCCAAATTATACCGTCCCGCCCGTGTCGATGCCTACCGCCTGGCGGGACTGGTGAATTCTCACGAAACCATTCCTTCACTCCATTTCTCCCTTCGAAAACAGTTGATGCTAACGATTGGTGCAATAAAGAATGAAACAAAAACTAAGGGGAACGGAGCAGAACAATAAGGGGAAAGGCAGGGGAGTGAGATTAGCCAAATTGCCAATGTTGTCCAGAGCTTTTCTTGTAGGATTAGGAGCACTGCTCGCCAATCTCAGTAGCTAGGTTAAGTGAGTGGGCAAAAATGTGGCAGATGGAGTTTAATGTGGGAAATGAAAAGTTTTCCCCTTGCAGGAAGAATAGAAAAGCGGTATATTATTTAAATGGAGAGAGATTGCAGAACTCTGTGGTACAGAGGGATCTGGGTGTCCTGTTACATGAAAATACAGCAAGTGATTAGGAAGGCAAATGGAATGTTGGTGTATATTGCAAGGGGAATGGAATATAAAAGTCAGGAAGTTTTGCTACATTTCTACAGGGCGTTGGTGAGACCACACCTGGAGTACTGTGTACAGTTTTGAATTCTTTACTTAAGGAAGAATATAATTGCTTTAGAAACAGTTCAGAAAAGGTTCACTCAACTGATTTCTGGGATGAAGTGGGTATCTTATGAGGAAAGGTTGGACAGGTTGGGCCTGTATCCATTCCTGATTCCTGGGATGAAGGGGTTGACTTATCAAGAATGGCTAAACAGGTTGGGCCTCTATCCATTGGAGTTTAGAAGAATGAGAAGTAATCTTATTGAGACACATAATGTGGCATTGTATCTTAATGTGTGGAGCATTCTCAATAAGGTAGATGAATTAACAGCACAAATAGATATAAAATGTTATGATATAGTTGCAATTAAGGAGTCATGGCTGCGGGGTGACCAAGGATGGGAACTGAACATCCAGGGGCATTCAATATTTATGAAAGACAGACAAATTGGGAAAGAAGGTGGGGTAACATTGTTAGTAAAGAAGGAAATCAATGCGATAGGGAGGAAGGATATTGGCTTGGAAAATCATGATGTGGAATCTGTTTGGGTGGAAATAAGAAACACCAAGAGGCAGAAAATGTTGGTGGGGGTTGTCTATAGGCCCCCAAACAGTAATGGAGATGTAAGGGAAGGCATTCAACAGGAAATTAGAGACGCATGCAGTAAGGGTACAACTGTAAGCATTGGGTGAGTTTAATCTACATACAGGTTGGACAAACCAAGCTAGCAATAATACAATGGAGGAGCATTTCCTGGAGTGTGTACGTGATGGTTCCTGAGACCAATATATTGAGGAACCAAATAGAGAGCAGGCTATCCTAGACTGGGTGTTGTGCAATGATCGGGGTAGTGTTCTAGGCCCAACCATCTTCTGCTGCTTCATCAATGACCTTCCTTCCATCATACAGTCGGAAATGGGGATGTTCGCTGATGATTGTACAATTTTCAGCACAATTTGCAATTCCTCAGATATCGAAGCAGTCAATGTCCAAATGCAGCAAGACCTGGACAATATCCAGGCTTGGGCTGACAAGTGGCAAGTAACATTCACATCACACAAGTGCCAGGGAATGACCATCCCCAATAAGACAAAATCTAACCATCGCACCTTGACATTCAATGGCATTACCATCACTGAATCCTCTACTTTCATCATCCTGGGCATTACCATTGACCAGAAACTGAACTGGACTAGCCATATAAATACTGTGGCTACAAGAGCAGGTCAGAGGCTAAGAATCCTGCAGCAAATAACTCACCTTCTGACACCTCACAGCCTGTGCACCATCTACAAGGCACAAGTCAGGAGTGCGATGGAATAATCTCCACTTGCCTTGCAGCTCCAACTACATTCAAGAAGCATGATACCGCCCAGGACAAAGCAGCCCACTTGATTGGCACCCATTCCATAAACATTCACTCTCTCCACCACCGACACACAGTAGCAGCAGTGTATACCATCTACAAGATGCACTGCAAGAACTCACCAATCTTCTTAGATAGCACCTTCCAAACCCACGATTGATACCATCTAGTCCTTACCTGGACTACAAGGGTAGCAGATACATGGGAACGTCACCACTGGAAGTTCCCCGCTACACCACTCACCATCTTGACTTGGAAATATATCGGCAGTTCCTTCACTGTCGCTGGGTCAAAATCCTGGAACTCCCTCCCTAACAGCACTGTGGGCGTACCAACATCACATGAACTGCAGTGGTTCAAGAAATCAGCTCACCACCTTCTCAAGGGCAATTCGGGGTGGGTAATAAACACTGGCCTAGCCAGTGAATCCCATGTCCCGTGAATGAATAAAATATCATTGCCCTTACCCACCCACCCTGCCTGAGCCTGTGCAGGTAAATAATACAAGCATGTGGTGTGGAACATTTAAGGAAGAATTTAGCAGATATTTGTGAGGGTATGAAATTGAGAAGGATAAGGATTTAGGGACTTGACAAATTGTACAGTCTTTTCAGGTCATGTAAGCTGGAGGAAACACTATCAGCTGCTCATGCAGCCCCACCCCAGAGGCTAAATTTTACAGGGTGGACAGGGTTCCCACTCCACTGCATAAAAATAGAGGACGAGCCCCCCCACCCCACCGCCCCCCGCGACCTCCCCAGCTTGGTCTGCTTATCCCGTAGCCATTTAATGGCTGCTGGGCCCTTAACTGACTTGCAGCGGGACTTCTGCACCCATCAGGGAGGAAGAGCCACCTCCACCAGCTGCTGGCTGATCAGATGGCCGGCAGCTCTCTCGTCCCACCAGTGCCACCTGGAGCAGTGGCCACTCCTGGGACTGCAGCGAGTCCCAGAGGGAAATGAACTGCCAGGGGGAGGGACTTCGAACTAAGTCTGGGGTCTCGCTCTGGCCAGGCTGCCAGGCCCCGGTGAGGACGGGCAGTGGGGCGGGGAGGGTGGGGAGGCTGGGCAGGGGGTGGTGCAAATGCAGGAGGAGGGAAAATTCGCAGAAGGGACCAAAAATGAGGTAATCTCCCCAAGCCCGGCCGCCATGTTTCATTTGGCACTTGGTGCCAGCCTATCCCCCTGCCCCTTCCCCCACCCCGCGGTGGCTAAGTCCCATTGGTGACAGGGGGAAGGCCCTTAAGTGGCCATGATTTGGTCATTTAAGGGCTTTTATTGGACAACGGGTGAGCAGGTCTCGAATTGTCTCCCCATCACTGGTAAAAGTGCATCAGGGGCAGGAGTGGGCGGGTAAACACAGAGAAACGCGCTGGGAACTGGCGTGGTGCACAATTTTACGGATCTCCACCCTCCCCCCTGCCTTCCTCTCCCCACCCTCCGAGAGCCATAAAATTGAGCCACAGGGGCTGAGTACAAAAATCAAGGCTGAAGCTCCGGTGCAGTGCTGAGGGGGTGCTGCACTGTTGGCGGTGCTGTCTTTCGGAGGAGATGTTAAACCCTGTTTGCAGCCTGTTTGGGTGGATGTAAAAGATCCCATGGCACTATTTTGCCGGGGAGCAAGGGAATTTTCCCCGGTGTTGTGGCCAATAATTATTTCCCAATCAAGCTTGCCTGGTCATTATCACATTGCTGAGAGTAAAATTAGCTGCCACATTCCCTACGTTATAACAGTGACTACACTTCAATAAATACCTCAACGTCTGTAAAGCACTTTGAGAGGTCTGCTGGTGGTGGAAACGCTATATAACAACAAGCCTTTCTTTTATTTCCTTTTAAGCAGAGAAATTATACATACTGTTTTATTTGAAAGAGATGAGCAGGTTCAGAAGTGTCGATTGGCATGCATTTGCTGGATGCTATGCTGACGGGAAAACATTAAAATTAAGTGTCGAGGGATGTTTAGAAACAACTGTACTCAGCAGAAACATCAATCATAGATGTACTAGTTTCTGATTCAGATGGCCTTGCAATGCATTACAGATGGAGATAAAGCATCTCCACGGGTGGATGTAATATCGATAAGCAGCTATGAAAGAAACGCAGCTAGAGAGGGGCCTAGCTGGGCTTGGATTCTCCATTTTCAAGGCTTTAGCCCTGGGTCTGACAGATTTAATAACATGATTCATTCATTACAGCTAGAATTTTATCTTGGGACGGATTCAGGCTGGGGGAAGGGGGGTGGTGGGGTGGCTGGTGGGAGCGGTGTGGGGGGTTGGGTGGTGGGATGTAGAGCCCAGGGTAGGGGGGTGGGGGCAGGGAAATCCCCACAGATTCTCCAGCATGCCATCAGGCCATCTTAATTCTCTAGCCTCTTTTTGCATTTCCCTGCAGCGTCTACTTGAGGTGTTTACAATGATTAGATGACCCGACAGAGCCCGATAGCGAGAAACTATTTCCTCTGGCAGAAGAGTCCAGAACAAGGGGGCATAACCTTAAAATTAGAGTCAGGCTGCTCAGGGGTGATGTTAGGGGACATAAATATCTCAATTCTGATAAACACAATAAACTATGAATCTCACAGAGCATTTTACTGCAGTTGAGGACAGATTTTATTTTATTGAGACAAAGCACAGAGAATCAACATGGACTGTTGCTCTCCGTCCCTGAGGTCACAGGACTGTTGGAAGAAAAAATTAGTCTGAAAATTGTTAATCACTTTCTGGTGAAATTGTAATCCTTAATGCTTAATATCTACTAAACTGCCACTACATAAATATCTACTAAACTGCCACTACATAAAAGCAACTCAAGGAGGTTTGATTGCAATTGCACAACATTATCAAAAGCAAGGACATCGCCCATCTTCCACAAACATCTGGCATAGCTTAAATGGGAAAGAAAAACTTGCTATTATATATCATATTAACAGCCCCACAGCCCTCCAAGATATCTCTGTTCCTCTAATCCTGGCCCCGTAAGCATCCCCAATTTTAATTGCTCCACTATTGCTGGCCACACTTTCGGTTGCCTGGGCCCTAAGTTCCCTCCCTACACCTCTCCGCCTCTCTAACTCGCTTTCCTACTTTTAAGACACTCCTTTAAGCCTACATTTTTGACCAAGCCTTTTATTGTCTGACCTAGTATCACCTCGGTGTCATATTTTATTTTATAACACTCCTGTGAAGAGGCTCAAGGCATCTTATTAAGTTAAGGGTGCTAAACAAATAGAAGTTCTTGTTGTTGCACAAGCTCAGGATGTCCCAAAGCTCTTTACAGCCAACAAAGTGCTCGTTGAAGTGTTGTAATGTAGGAAACACAGCAACCAATTAGCGCGTAGCAAGCTCCAACAACCAGCATTGCAATAATGCCAGTTTTCTTGATACTGGTTGAGGGATAAATATTGTCCAGTACCCTGAGGAGAACTCCCCTGCTCTTCCTCACTACGCTGCCACAGGAACATTTATGTCTGCCTTAGAGAGGGGATGGGGACTTGATTTTAAACAATAGCCCCTCAAAAAGTGCAGCACTATCTCAAGTGCTGCATTGAAGCGCCAGCCTCAAGTCCTTGAAGTTGGTCTTGAACTCGCAACCTCCTTGCTTGGGACCTAGAATGCAGCACACTGGACAACAGCTGACTTTGTCAGTGAGGACAGTATGACTCTGTAATAGGGCTTAGGGAGCCAAGTCTATGATTACACCTCTAATCTCAGATGTAGTCTTAAATTACTTGGTAGTACAGAACTTGCGTTTTGCTGAAAAAAGTGACATGCTGTTGAAGCTTTTCATCTTGCACTCATCAGGACAGATGTAAGAATGCCAAATTTCAAAGGAAACATGGGCTTTCACCAGCAGTATAAATTGTTGCTCTCTTTGAAATTTGGTATTCTTGCGTCTGTCCTGATGAATGCAAGACAAAAAAGCTTCTATAGTGTGTCTCTTTTTTGCAGCAATACTCAGGTGGTCATTTGGGGGAGGCAGTGGTGTAGTGGTATTGTCACTGGACTAGTAATCCAGAGACCCAGGGTAATGCTCTGGGGACCCAGATTCAAATCCCACCACTAAGAGTCCAATGATGACTATGAAACAATTATTAATTACTGTAAAAACCCATCCAGTTCACTAATGCTCCTTTGTTGAAGGAAATCTGCTGGACTACATGTGACTCCAGATCCACAGCAATGTGGTTGACTCTTAAATGCCCTCTGAAATGGCCACTCAGTTGTACCAAACCGCTGGTACAGTACTTGTACCAAAAGGATTGAAACCAGAAGGACCACCTGGCATTGACTGAGACATCGGAAACGACAAGGCAAACTCAGCCCTGTCCACCCTGCAAAGTCCTCCTTACTAAGATCTGGGGATTTGTGCCAAAATTTGGAGACCTGCCAAACAACAGTCTGATATAGCCATTCTCATGGAATCATACCTTACAGATAATGTCCTACACACCACGATTAGCATCCCTGGGTATGCCCTGTCCCACCGGCAGGACAGGCCCTGCAGAGGTGGCAGTGCAGTGTTATACAGTCAGGAGGGAGTTTCCCTGAGAGTCCTCAACATCGACTCTGGAGTCCATGAAGTCTCATGGCATCAGGTCAAACATGGGCAAGGAAACCTCCTGCTGATTACCATGTACCGTCCTCCATCAGCTGATAAATCAGTGCTCCTCCATGCCACTTGAAGGAAGCACTCAGGGTGGCAAAGGTGCAGAATGTATTCCGGGTGAGAGACTTCAATGTCTATCACTGTCTGAGTACCACGACAGACCGAGCTTGCTGAATGACATAGCTGCTAGACTGGGTCTGCGGCAAGTGGTGAGGGAAAAACATACATGAACTCATCCTCACCAACCTGCCAGCTGCAGATTCATCTGCCCATGGCACCATGGGTAAGAGTGACCACTGGATAGTCCTTGTGAAGGCAAAGTCCCATCTGAACAGATCTAGTAACTCAAGACTAGGAAACCATGAGGTGCTGTGGGCCATCAGCAGCAGAGAATTGTACTTAACCACAAGCTGTAACCCTACGGCCTGGTATATCCCCAATTCTACCATTATCACCAAGCCAGAGGATTAACCCTGGTTCAATGAAGAGTGCAGAAGAGCATGCCAGGAACAGCACCGGGCACACCAATAAATGAAGTGTCAACCTGGTGAAGCAACAACACAGGACCACTTGCGTGTCAATCAGCATAAGCAGCAAGTGATAGACAGAGCTAAGCGATTCCACAACCAATGGATCAGAACCAAGCTCTGCAGTCCTGCCACATCCAGTCGTGAATGGTGGTGGACAATTAAACAACTCACTGGAGGTGGAGGCTCCACAAACATCCCCATCCTCAATGATGGAGGAGCCCAGCACATCAGAGCAAAAGATAAGGTTGATTGAAGCATTTGCAACCATCTTCAGCCAGAAGTGCTGAGTGGATGATCCATCTTGGCCTCCTCCAGAGGTCCCCAGCATCACAAATGGCAGCCTTCAGCCAATTCAATTCACTCCATGTGATAACAAAAAATGGTTGAAGACACTGGATACTGCAAATTCTATGGGCCCTGACAATATTCCGGCAATGGTACTGAAGACTTGTGCTCCAGAACTTGCCGCGCCCCTAGCCAAGCTGTTCCAGTACAACTACAACACTGGCATCTACCTGGCGATGTGGAAAATTGCCCAGGTATGTCCTGTACACAGAAAGCAGGACAAATCCAACCCGACTAATTACCGCCCCATCAGTCTACTCTCCATCATCAGTAAAGTAATGGAAGGGGTCATCAACAGTGCTATCAAGTGGCACTTGCTTAGCAATAACCTACTCACTGATGCCCAGTTTCCCTTGACAGCAAGGCAGCATTTGACTGAATGTGGCATTAAGGAGCAAAAGCAGGAAATGCTGGAAAAACTCAGTAGCTCTAAGAGCATCTGTGGAGAGAAAAAAAACAGAATTAACATTTTGAATCTGTATGATTTTTCTTCAGAGCTAAAGAGAAGTAAAATGTGATGAAATTTGTACTGTATGAGGGGGGTGGAGCAGGTGAAGCTGGATAGAAGGCCAGTGATAGGTGGAGGCAAGGGAGAGATTGCCAGAGATGTCATGGACAAAAGGACAAAGCCGTGATCATAACTCTGCTAGATTCATGGTTGTTATGGAAAAAGACAAGGATGGGCCAGAACTCAGAGTTCTAAATTGGGGGAAGGCCGATTTTAATAAGATCAGGTATGATTTGGCCAGAGTGGACTGGGAGCAGCTACTTTTAGGTAAATCTACATCAGAGCAGTTGCAGTAATTCAAGAAGGAAATAGGGAGAGTGTAGGGCCAACATATTCCAGTAAAGACAAAGGGTGGGAACCCTGGATGTCGAGGGATATACAGGATTGGATAAAGAGAAAAAGAGAGGCTTATGGCAGATACCGCGGGCTCAAAACAGTGGAAGCCCTAGAGGAGCTTAGAAAGTGTAGGGGGGATCTTAAAAAGGAAATTAGGAGACCAAAAAGGGGAATGAAGAAACATTGGCAGGTAAAATAAAGGAAAATCCAAAGTTATTTTACAAGTACATTAAGAGTAAGAGGATAACCAGGGAAAGAGTAGGGCCCATTAAAGACCATAGTGGTAATTTGTGTGTGGAGCCGGAAGACGTAGGTAGAATTCTAAATGAATACTTTGGGTAGGTGTTCACAAGTGAGAGGGACGACGTGAATATGGAAATCAGGGAGAAGGACTGTGATATAATTGAAGAAGTTAGCACATAAGGGAGGAGGTTCTAAGTGGTCTGGCAGGCTTACAAGTAGATAGATCTGCAGGCCTGGATGAAATGTATCCCAGGCTGTTGAGTGAGGCAAGGGAGGAGATAGCAGGTACGCTGGCAATAATTTTCAATACCTCTCTGGCTACAGGAGAGGTGCCAGAGGACTGGAGGACAGCCAATGTGGTATCATTAATCAAGAAGGGAGGAAGGGATAAACTAGGGAACGACAGGCCAGTCAGTCTAACCTCAATGGTGGGGAAACTATTGGAAGCAATTCTGAGGGGCAGAATTAATCTACACAGAGAGGCAGGAATTAATCAAGGACAGTTAGCATGGTTTTGTTAAGGGGAGGTGATGTCTGACCAATTTGATTGAATTTTTCGAAGAGGTGACCAGATGTGTACAAGAGGGCAATGCATTTGATGTAGTCTACTTGGACTTCAGCAAGGTTTTTGATAATGTCCGGCATGGGAGACAGATAACAAAGGTAAGAACCCATGGGATCCAAGGCAATTTGGCAAATTGAATCCAGAATTGGCTGAGTGGCAGGAAGCAGAGGGTGATGGTTGAGGGGTGTTTTTGAGACTGGATGCCTGTGTCCTGTGGGGTTCCACAGGGATCGATGTTGGGTCCCTGGCTGTTTGTGGTATATAAATGATTTAGGCTTGAATGTAGGAGGGTTGAGTAAGTTCACGGAAGACATGAAAATTGGTGGGGTGGTAAATACTGAGGAGGATAGCCTTAGATTACAGGAGGATATAGACGTGCTGGTCAGATGGGCTGATCAGTGGCAAATGGAATTTAATCCAGATAAGTGTGAGGTGATGCACCTGGGCAGGACAAACAAGGAATGGGTATACACGATGAATGGTAGGACCCTGGGAAGTACCAAGGATCAGAGGGACCTTGGTATTCATGTCTACCGGTCCCTTAAGGTAGCGGGACAGGTAGATAAGGTGGTTAAGAAGGCTTATGAGATACTTGCCTTTATTAGCTGAGGTATAGAATATAGGAGCAGGGAGGTTCTGCTGGAACTGTATAAAATGTTGGTTAGGCCACAGCTAGAGTATTGTGTGCAATTCTGGAATCTGCATTGTAGAAGGATGTAACTGCACTAGAGACAGCGCAGAGGAGATTTACCAGGTTGTTGCCTGGGCTGGAGAGTTTTCGTTATGAGTAGAGATTGGATAGACTGGGGTTATATTCCCTGGAGCAGGGGAGATTGAGGGGGGCATGTTGAGAGGCATAGATAGGGGAGACAGGAAGGAACCTTTCCCCTTGGTGGAGGGATCAATAACCAGGGGGCATAGATTTAAGGTAAGGGGCAGAAGGTTTAGAGGGGATGTGAGGAAATTTTTTTCACCCAGAGGGTGGTGGGAATCTGGAACTCACTGCCTGAAAGGGTGGTAGAGGCAGAAACCCTCATAACATTTCAGAAATATTTGGATGTGCACTTGCGATGCCATGGAATACAAGGCTATGGGCCTAGTGCTGGAAAATGGGATTAGAATAGTTAAGTACTTGTTTGACCGGTGCAGAAGGGCCTTTTCCTGTGCTGTAGACCTCAATGGCCTCCATGACCCCATGACCTCTATCTGTTAATGCTAGTGGTACTGGCTAGAGGAGGTGCTAATGGTGGCATTAAGGTCAGAAAGCAGAATGTGATAATAGCAGGACAAGGGTAAGCGCTCTGGAAAGAACAACATGAACAAGTGACAGATGGGCCTTGTGGGGGTGGGGTGGGGGGAGGGGATGGTGGTGGGAAAGAAGATTGAAAATAGGATAAAAGGTGGGGATAAAATAATGAATAAAAATTAAAATAAATAAAAATAAAAATAAGTGGATAAAAAGTAAGAATTAAAAAATGAAAATATAAAAATTAAAAATGAAGATGAATATTGAAAAAAGGGGATAAAAATGGGTTGGAGATGGAGGAGAGAGTTCATGGTCTAAAGTTGTTGAACTCAATATTCAGTCCAGAAGGCTGTAAAGTGCCTTGTTGGAAGATGAGGTGCTGTTCCTCCAGTTTGTGTTGAGCTTCACTGGAACAATGTAGCAAGCCAAGGATGGACACATGGGCAGGAGAGTAGGGTGGTGTGTTGAAATGGCAAGCAACAGGGAGGTCTGGGTAATGCTTGCGGACAGACTGAAGGTGTTCTGCAAAGCGGTCACCCAGTCTGCGTTTGGTCTCTCCAGTGTAGAGGAGACCACATTGGGAGCAACGAATGCAGTAGACTAAATTGAGGGAAGTGCAAATGAAATGCTGCTTCACTTGAAAGGAGTGTTTGGGCCCTTGGACGGTGAGGAGGGAGGAGGTAAAGGGGCAGGATTTTCACCTTCTGCGTTTGCGTGGGAAGGTGCCGTGGGAGGGGGATGAGGTGTAGGGGGTGATGGAGGAGTGGACCAGGATGTCCCAGAGGGAACAGTCCCTGTGGAATGCTGACAGGGTGGCGTGAAGGGAAGATATGTTTGGTGCTGGCATCATGCCGGAGTTAGCAGAAATGGCAGAGGATGATTCTTTGAAAGCGGAGGCTGGTGGGGTCATAAGTGAGGACAAGGGGGGTGCGGTTTCATGGTTCTGGGAGGGAGAGGGAGGTGTGAGGGCAGAGGCGTGGGAGAAGGGCCAGACACGGTTGAGGGCCCTGTCAACCACTGTGAGTGGGAAACCTCAGTTAAAGAAGAAGGAAGACACGTCAGAAGTGTCGTTTTGGAAAGTGGCATCATCAGAACAGATGTGACAGAAGCGAAGGAACTGAGAGAATGGGATGGAGTCCTTACAGGAAGTGGGGTGTGAGGAACTTTAGTTGAGGTAGCTTTGGGAGTTGGTGGGCTGGTAGTGAATATTGGTGGGCAGTCTATTACCAGAAACTGAGACAGAGAGGTCAAGGGAGGGAAGGGGAGTGTCAGAGATGGCCCATGTGAAGGTGATGGAGGGGTGGAAATTGGAAGCAAAATTGATAAATTTTTCCATGTCCAGACGAGAGCATGAAGCGGCACCAAAACAGTCATCGATGTACGGATAAAGAGTTGTGGGAGGAGGCCTGAGTAGGACTGGAACAAGGAGTGTTCCACATACCCCATAAAGAAGCGAGCATAGCTGGGGCCTACGTGGGTACCCATAACCATACCTTTTAATTGGATGAAATGAGATAAGTTTAAGGAGAAGTTCAGCCAGACGGAGGAGAGTAGTGGGGATTGTTTGGGCCTCAGTTCAAGGAGGAAGCCGAGAGCCCTCAGACCATCCCGGTGGGGGATGGAGGTGTAGAGGGATTGGACGTCCATGGTGAAGAGGAGGTGTTAGGGCCAGTGAACTGGAAATTGTTGATATGATGTAGGGTGTCAGAGGAATCAACAATGTAGGTGGGAAGAGACTGGACAAGGGGAGAGAGAATGGAGTCAAGATAGGAAGAAATGAGTTCCATGGGGTAGGACCAGGCTGACACAATTGGTCTACAGGGGCAGTCCTGTTTGTGGGTTTTGGGGAGGAGGGCTGTCTGGGGTTGGGAAACCATGAGATGGAAGCTGTGGAGGGAAGATCTCCAGAAGAGATGAGGTCAGTGAGAGTCCTGGAAACAATGGCTTGATGTTCGGTGGTGGGGTCATGTTCCATGGGGAGGTAAGCATGACCCAGACCTTTCTGTCGCTTGCTATTTCAACACCCCATGCTGATCTCATGCCCACATGTCTGTCCTTGGCCTGATGCAGTGTTCCAGTGAAGCCCAACGCAAACCGGAGGAACAGCACCTCATCTTCCGACTAGGCACCTTACAGTCTTGCGGACTTAACATTGAATTCAACAACTGCAAGTCATGAACTTTCTCCTCCATCCTAAACCCTTTTTTATCCCCTTTTTTTCAATATTCATCTGCGTTTTTAATTTTTATTTTTCATTTTTTAATTCTTACTTTTTATCTAGTTATTTTTATTTTTATGTATTTTCATTTTTACTCATTGTTTCATCCCCACCTTTTATCCTATTTTCAATCATATTTTCCACCACCCTCCCCTCCCTCCACCCTACCCCCACTAGGACCATCTGTCACTTGTTCATATTGTTCTTTCCAGAGTGCTTACCCTTGTCCTGCTATTATCACATTCTGCTTTCTGACCTTAATGCCACCATCAGCACCTCCTTTAGCCAGTACCACTATAATTGACATCCCTTTGTCCTTTTGTCCATGACATCTCTGGCAATCTCTCCTTTGCCTCCACCTATCACTGGCCTTCTATCCAGCTTCACCTGCTGCACCCCGCTAAACAGTATAAATTTCATCACATTTTACTTCTCTTTAGCTCTGAAGAAGAGTCATAAGGGCTCTAAACGTTAACTCTGTTTCTTTTCTCTTCACAGATGTTGTTAGACTTACTGAGTTTTTCCAGCATTTTCTGTTTTTGTTTTAGATTTCCAGCATCTGCAATATTTTGCTTTTATCTTAGTTGCATTAAGGAGCCCTAGCAAATCTGGAGTCAATGGGAATCAGTGGGAAAACTCTCCGCAGGCTGGAGTCACACTTAGCACAAAGGAAGGTGTTTGTGGTTGTTGGAGGTCAGTCCTCTCAGTTCCACTACATCACTGCAGGAGTTCCTCAGGGCAGTTTCCTTGGCCCAACCATCTTCAGCTGCTTCCTCAATGACCTGCCTTCCATCATAAGGTCAGAAGTGGGGATGTTCGCTGATGATTGCACAATGTTCAGCATCATTCGCGACTCCTCAGATACTGAAGCAGTCCATGTCCAAGTGCAGCAAGACCTGGACAACATCCAGGCTTGGGTTGACAAGAGGTGAATAACATTTGCGCCATACAAGTGCCAGGCAATGACCATCTCCAACAAGAGAGACTCTATTCATCGCCCCTTGGCATTCAATAGCATTATCATTGATGAATTCCCCACTATGAACATCCCAGGAGTTACCATTGACCAGAACTGAACTGGAACAGCTATACTGTTGCTATAAGAGCAGGTCAGAGGCTAGGAATCCTGCAATGAGTGACTCACGTCCTGACTCTCCAAAGCCTGTCCACCACCTACAAGACGCAAGTCAGGAGTGTGATGGAATACTCCCCACTTGCCTGGATGAGTGCAGCTCTAACAACAAGAAGTTTGACATGATCCAGGAGAAAGCAGCCTGCTTGATTCACACCCCATCCACAAACATTCACTCCCTCCACCACCGACGCACAGTAGCAGCAGTGTGTACCATCTACAAGATGCACTGCAGGAATTCACCAAGGCTCCTTAGACATCATCTTCCAAACCCACTCTTCAATGCACCTGTCTCCCTTTACATATGAAGTGCTCTTTTGCTGTATCCTGAATATGATAGAGAGCTGACAGAATCTGTTCTCCCGCTCAATTTTACTTTCTCATGCCTGAGATACTGAAACTATTTCCACTGGAGCAGAGAAAATTTAATCAAGGCTTTCGAAAACTATGAAAAGGTCAATTAGGGAAAGACTATTTCCTCTGATTGAGGAGTCAGTTATGTTGGGGGACTGTAAAGCAAAAGTTAATCAGCCTGATAGACAAGTACTAATATATTATCGACATTGATCACTCTTTATATTGTGGTAACATTAGTTGTCACTGGACTAGTAAGCAGGTTCTAACACCAACATGTTCAATGTGAAAAGTTATGAGAATACATGAAATGGATAGAACAAGTTCAAATGTGGAATTTTAATTTCAGCGCACAGCAAGGTTCTGTCTTTAGTGTGAATCTTCTCACTTCACTTCTCACCCTTCTGCTAAATCTAAATCCACCTCTCAAGCCTGCAACTCACCAAGGTTTCTTCAACAACACCTTCCAAACCCGAGACCATCACCACCTAGAAGGACAAGGGCAGCAGGTAGATGGGAACTCCACCATCTGCAAGTTCCCTTCAAGCCACTTGCCATCCTGACTTGGAAATATATCGCTGTTCCTTCACTGTCGCTGGGTCAAAATCCTGGAACACCCTTCACAACAGCGCTCTGGGTGTACCTACATCGCAGGGACTACAGCGGTTCAAGAAGGCAGCTCACCACTACCTTCTCAAGGGCAATTAGGGATGGACAATAAATGCTGGTCCAGCCAGCGGAGCCCACATCCTATGAATGAATAAAAAAAAATGAAGAGCTCTGATATTGTTCATTGTTCTTTCTTCCTTCCCCTTGCCCTCAATCAATTCATCCCTGTTTTTCCCAAGGATCACTGCACCGTGTCTATCCCCATTTCCACCTCTTTCTGAAATTTTTTGCTTTGACCCCATAACCTCTCCTCATAGTGGCCTTGTAGCTCACTGTGACTGCTATTTTTTAAATTTGTTTTCAGGATGTGCGTAAAACTGGCAAGCCTGCATTTATTGCCCATCTCCAGTTCCCTAAGGAAATGCTGATGTGTGTTTCTCTTGAACTTCTGCAGTTCCTGTGGTGGTGTTGCTCCTATGTACATATTAGATGGGGAATCCCAGGATATTAGTCCAACTAAAGTGAAGAAGTAAAGTGTTTCTAGGTCAGGATGCTTGAGTGGGAACATGTAGTTGATGGCATTCTCATGGCGTTGCATTTCTGATCCATCTTGGTGGTAGAGCTTGCACTGCTGAATCGTTGAATCATTGGATGGTTACAGCACAGAAGGAGACCATTTGCCCATCAAGCACTTGCTGGCTTTCTGGAAGTTAGCTAGTCATGCCCCCATGCCCTTTCCCTGTCACCTTGCAAGTTTTCTCCCTACAGGTACAAAAAAGCAACAGAGCACAAAGCCGAATCAGAGTAAGACAGTACGCAAAAAGGTCTAAATTAGGTTCACTGTGCACGTATGTGAATGTGAGGAGTGTAGTAAATAAGGCTGGTCAGCTGCAGATTCAGATGGCCATGTTGGAATATGATGTTGTGGCATTAATGAAGACTTAGTTCAAAAAAGGGCAGGACTGGGTACTAAATATCCCTGGATATGCTCCCGGTTCCTTCATTGTCGCTGGGTCAAAATCTTGGAACTCCCTCCCGAGCAGCACCGTGGGTATTCTCACATCATCAGACAACCATGCCGTGAGTGATGTGTCCTGTTCCGCAGTCCCCTGACATGCACTAATTATCTCTCCTTGCTTTCACAGGCACATCTGGGAAACAGCCGACAGAGTCCATGACCCAGGGTCTCCAATCAAGCCCTGAAGAAACCACAGATGAGGAATCTGGAGGCATAGAGACATACACCTCGGTGGGACCTTGTTTTGGAGCCTAGGGATCATAATCTGGTGAGCACATTGCAGTTTCTGACCCACAACAGGCAGTGGCAGGGACTTCCCAGGTCCCTGGCACCCAGAGGACATGCTGTAGGCCAGAAATTTGCTGATTCTGAGCAGATGAGGAGCCTCTGGACTCGATCATACCTCAGTTGCTGGAGTTGCAAAGGCAAGCTCGGGGACATCAGAAAGGAATGTCCACTGCACTCCTCAGATTGCAAGGCACGATGGAGGAGTCCATCCACCTTCAGGCTGAGGTGATAGCACCGGCTTGCCAATGCATTGAAGTCAACACTGGTAAGTTTGCGGTCGCCATGGAGACCTTGGTGGACTGAGCTCCATCGCCGACGCCATAGTTGGACTCCAGTAGTGTATACACAAGAGGGGTGCAGGGCAGCTCTATCTCACTCCAGCTTCCCCTTCTCCTCAAGGAGTCAGACAAGGGTCATTGGGCACCCATAGGAAGGAGGATCAGCAGGTGCACACCCCGGGGCTATCCACCCAGGTGACTCCGAGAGTGTCCAGCCAATCCAAATCCCCTCTTCCAATGACTCAGCAGCAGGACCTCAAAAGCAGGCCTGGGCCCTCCAGGTCTCGGCCCCCCAGAGGACGCTTGTCAAGTTCATCACAGTCAGGGCGTAGCAGTCAGCAGGCTGACTCCACCTCCGCTGTGGATGTCCAGGGAGCACCAAGACAGGGCAGAGTTAGGAAAGTTAAGAAGATGTAGTTGCACAGCCTGGGCAAGGGTGTTAATCACTTGTACATAATGTTCACTATTGTAAAATGAGAGTTCAGCAATGTCTCCTTACCTATGGCTCCTTGTTCTGATGAGCAGTGTTCATGTCACTCAGATGTGAAACCTTTTTGCACAAGGTAAAGGCAGATGTCTCAGTCCAGGACCTCTCCCCTGTGCTTTGTGCAGCCTTCAGATCACAGTGATGGTCCGGCCTCATGCTCCCTGGGCATATTAATGATGCTGTCAGCTTTAATCATGGGGAAAACTGGCCCAAAACAGCATGATGACTTTGCAAGGGGCTCTGAGTGCCTCCATCAGTGACTATGGGTAGCTTTCGCAAGGAGATTGTACAATGTGCACCGTCTAACAACATCTAACGTCCTGCAGTCCACTAAACCGCTCATTAGTTTGCATCTGTGCCCAGCGGGTGAAAAGCTCTGGAGCACTTGGTGGTACTTTCAGACCTCTGCCTTGCTTGAGTGGGCAGATAAGCTAGAGGCCTGATTGCAGGCATGTCAATGTGGCTGCATCTGAACTGCCTCAGGTACAGAGGAATGGTCACTTTGTACAAGGCTTTCCTAATGTGTGGCCGCTTCCCTTCCCCCCGTCACCCCACAAGTGCTTGTGTTCTACCTTCAACTGCAGGGCAGCCCTTGCCCGCCCCTAAGTTGCCTCAACCTTGAAGTCCAACAGGCGACCCGGGCGAGCGCTGCGAAATGTTACTGTGCACTCACCTCTGAGTTCCCCTCAAAGTGCGGGGCACCAAGTGCACGCCTTATATATGCTGTTGTGAAACATGTCGGCGTGTTTTCCCACCAACATGGGCGGGGGGGATGATTCTGGTGGGCTGGCCTTATAATGACATGCTGACGTATTACAATGGTTGCCAATGTCCGATGGCGGGAAATATGGTTCGCCATTGACGGGCTGAGCAGACGATCGTAAACTGGTTTCACAGCGTTATGAAAGCGATTTTTGGCCTTCTCGCCATATTGTTTACTAATGCCACTGAACATGCCCAATGCCACGAAATCCAAAATCCCAGATATTTACTACAAGAATGAAGCCAAAAGATTCCATGGTTTAAAACAGAAATGTTTGTTTTACAAGATGGTGGGTAGATTTTTTAAAAAATGTTTAAAACTTCATTTATGGGATGTGGGCGTGCCGGCTAAGATAGCATTTATTGTCCATCCCTAATTGCCCTTGGGAAGATTGTGGTGAGCTGCCTTCTTGAACTGCTGCCCAGCCCCTGTGATGTAGGTACAACTACAGTGCTGTTGGTGAGGGAGTTCCAGGATTTTGACCCAGCGACAGCGAAGGAACAGCAATATATTTTCAAGTCAGGATGGTGAGTGACTTGGAGTGAACTTGCAGGTGTTGGTGTCCCCATGTACCTGCTGCGCGTGTGTAAAGAGAATATAATTTTTCCTGTGTGTGTGTGTGTGTGTGTGTGTGTGTGTGTGCGTCTGTGTGTGTGACTAATTTAATTAAACTGAAGACAGTCAGACTACAAGGTTTAAATGATCAAAGGGATTAGGTGTGAAATCAGGCATTTTGAAATGGATAAAAGCAAAAAACTGCAAATGTTGGAAATTCTGAAATGGAGTTGGACAAGCTAAGATGAGATCCCAGTAGATACAGGATGAATGGGAACTTGCATTAGGAGATAAGTGAGGAGTGAATTGTTAGCTATTGAATTTCAAAGAGACATAACAGCAAGTTTTACAACAGGCAAAGGATATAAATATATAAGACTAAGTTATTAAGTTTATTGTATACGGACTCCCAGGTCTCTTTGCACATCAACATTTCCCAATCTGTCACCATTCAAATAATACTCAGCTTTTCTGTTTTTCCTAATGAAGTGGATTTCTTCATACTTATCCACATTATACTGCATCTGCCATGTATTTGCCCACTCACTCAACTTGTCTAAACCACCTTTAAGCCTCTTAAAGCCCTCCTCATCACTCACATTCCCACCAAGTTTCGTTTCATCAGCAAACTTGGAAACATTACATTTGATTCCCTCATCCAAATCATTGATATGTAATGTGAATAGCTGGGGCCCAAGCACTGATCCTTTGAGTACCCCACTAGTCACCGCCGAGAAAGACCCATTTATTCCTACTCTATGTTTCCTGTCTGCTAACCAATTCTCAGTGCATGTCAATAATTACCACCAATGCCATGTGCTTTAATTTTACACACTAACCCCTTATGTGGTACTTTATCAAAAGCTTTCTGAAAATCCAAATACACGACATCCACTGGATCTCCTTATCTATTCTGCTATTACATCCTCAAAAAACTCCAGTCGGCTTGTCAAACACGATTCCCCTTTCATAAATCCATGTTGAATTTGTCTAATCCTGTTGAGATATTCTAAGCGTCCTGTTATCATATTGTTTATAATAGACTCTAACATTTTCCCTACTACTGATGTTAGGCTAACTGGGCTGTAATTCACTGTTTTTTCCCCCCTCCTTTTATAAATAGTGGGGTTACATTTGCTGGTCTCCAATCTGCTGGGACAGTTCCAGAATCTACAGAATTTTGGAAGATGACAATCAACGCATCCACTATTTCCATGGCCAATTCCTTTATTACCCTGGGATGTAAATTATCAGGCCCTGGGGATTTATCAGCTTTTAATCCCATTAATTTCTCAAACACTTTTTTTTAGTAATACTAATTTCCTTCAATTCCTCCTCCTCACTAGACCCTAGTATTGGTTCCCTAGTATTTCTGGGAGGTTATTTGTGTCTTCCTCCGTGAAGACAGAGCTAAAGTAGTTGTTTAATTGCTCAGCCATTTCCTTGTTCTCTATTTTAAGTTCTACCATTTCAGGCTGTAAGGGACCTACATTTGCCTTCGCTAATCTTTTTCTTTACATACTTATAGAAGCTTTACAGCCTGCTTTTATGTTCCTTGCACAATCATCAGCGAATATCCCCACTTCTGAACTTATGATGGAAGGAAGGTCATTGATGAAGCAACGGAAGATGCTTGGGCCTAGGACTCTTTCTTAACGACCTCCTCTAGTGATGTCCTGGAACTGAGATGATTGACCTCCAACAACCACAACCATTTTCCTTTGTCCTGAGTATGACTCCAACCAACAGAGTATTTTCCCCCTGATTCCCATTGATTCCAGTTTTGCTTGGGCTCCTTGATGCCACACTCGGTCAAATGCTGCTTTGATGCCAAGGGCAGTCATTCCCACCTCACCTCTTGAGTTCAGCTCTTTCGTCCATGTTTGAAGCAAGACTATAATGAGATCAATAGCTTAGTGACCCTGGCGGAACCCAAATTGGGTGTCAGTGAGCAGGTTATTGCTAAGCAAACGCCGCTTGATAGCACTGTTGATGACCCTTTCCATCATTTTACTTATGATCAAGAATAGACTGATGGGGCGGTAATTGGCCGGGTTGGATTTGTCCTGCTTTTTGTGTACAGGACATACCTGGGCAATCTTCCACAATGTTGGGTAGATGCCAGTGGTGAAACTGCACTGAAACAGTTGGGTTGGGGACATGGTAAATTCAGGAGCACATTAAAAAAAGGAGAGCAGATTTTCTCCCAAACTATAACAGAGGCATTTCCAAGTTTCGAAGCTCACTGCAGTGAACGTCAGTACAAAAATACTCTTTACCTGCATTGATACATTGGATGCAAAACTCAACACCTGCAAAGCTTTTTCAAAGATCTGCCCAGCAACAAAAACTCAGAAAAAAGAGAGGGAACTTAGATGTACCCTAGCAACTGCACCCTGAGTGAAACAACAGTTATTGCCTTAAAGCAGCAACACATTTAAAATGGTAAATACATGAAGAAAAAAACGGCTATGGATAGCAAACTAAATTTTGTTGTTGGGGGATTTGAAATAAACTGGCGCAAGGACATAACGAGCAGTTAATTACCATTTTATTGTGTTTTCTTAAATTCCTATTTTGGTGCAGATAATAAATAACTTGAGGCATGGGCTGTTTATATCCATCAGGTGCATATCCTGTGCCTTGTGGGGACTCCATGACACTACCCATGTCCTGGACCACTACATGTGCAGAAAGTGCCACAAAATGGAATAACTTGAGTGCCGTAATCTTCGAACTCGAGGAGCAGCTGGTGTCACTGAGGATCATTCGTGAGGATGAGAGTTACATGGATTGCACATTTCAGTAAGTTGTCATCCCACATCTTATGAAAGAGCAGGCAGAGAGGGACTGGGTAGCTGTCACAGTCAAGAAAGGCAAGGCAGGCAGTGCAGCAGACTCCTGAGGACATCCTGCTTACTAACAGATACTGTTAAACAGTAAAAGAGGAGGACCGTGAAATATTAGGCACAATAAGCATAGTGAGAGAGGAAGTATTGGAGGGACTGACATCCTTGAAGGTGGATAAATCACCAGGACCAGATGGATTGTGCCCCAGCCTGTTGAAGGAAGCCAAGCAGGAAATAACAGATGCTCTGAGGATCATTTTCCAATCCTCACTAGATATAGGCAAGGCCACAGAGGATTGGAGGTCTGTGAATGTTGTACCATTATTTAATAAGGGTACAAGGGATAGGCCAAATAATTATAGGCCAGTCAGTCTGACTTCTGTGGTGGGCAAATTATTAGAATCAATTCTGAGAGACGGGATAAACTGTCACTTAGAAAGGAATGGATTAATCAGGGATAGTCAGCATGGTTTTATTAGGGGAGGGTCGTATCTTTCTAATTTAATCAAATTTTTTGAGGAAGTAACAAGGAGGAAAGATGAGGGTAGTGCGGTGGATGTTGTCTACATGGATTTTAGTAAGGCATTTGACATGGTCCCACATGGCTGGTCAGAAAAGTAAAATCCCATGGGATACAGGGGAATGTGGTGAGTTGGATTCAAAATTGGCTAAGTAACAGGAAACAAAGCATAATGGTTGATGGATGTTTTTGCGAATTGAAAACGGTTTCCAGTAGCATTCCACATAGCTCAGTGTTGGGTCTCTTGCTATTTGTTGTATATACTAATGATTTGGACTGAAATGTGGGTGGCATGATTGGGAAATTTGCAGATGACACAAAAATTGGCTGCATAGCTGATAGTGAAAAGGATAGCTGAAGACTCTAGAATGATATCAATGGTTTGGTTGAGTAGGTGGAAAAGTGGCAGATGGAATTCAATCCAGAGAAGTGTGTGGTAATACATTTGGGGAGGGAAAACAAAGCAAGGGAATACTCAATAAATGGGAGGGTCTTGGGAGGGGTAGAGGAAGTGAGAGACCTTGGTGTGCATGTCCACAGGTCCCTGAAGGTGGCAGGACAGGTGGACAAAGTGGTAAAGAAAGCATATTATATTCTATATCTCATCCAGTAAAGGAATATAGAGAGAACACAGGTGAAATAATATGGGCAGGTAAAATCAAAGATAACTGCAGTAGCCAGTGCCTTCAGCCGTTTCTTGACATCATGTTGAGTGAATCGAATTTGCTGAAGACTGGCAGCTGTGTTGCTGGTGGTGCAGTGGTAATGTCACTGGACTATTAATCCAATCTAATAATCTGGGATGTGGGTTCAAATCCAACCATGGCAGCTAGTGGAATTTAAATTCAGTTAATAAGATCTGGAATATAAATCAAGTCTTGGTAATGGTGAAGATGAAACTATCATTGATTGTTTATAAAAACCCAATTCCCTTTAGGGAAGGAAATCTGCCATCCTTACCTGGTCTGGCCTACATATGACTCCAGGCCCAACAGCAATGTGATTGACTCCTAAACATCCTCTGAAATGGCTCAGCAAACCACTCAGTTCAAGGACAATTAGGGATGGGTAATAAATGCTGGCCTTGCCACATCCCATGAAAGGATTAAAAAAAAAAGAGTCTAACAGACCAAACACATCATACTGTCTTAGGTAACATCCTATACCCTCAAACCCTTAATCAATATAAGTTAAACATGAATGAACAGGCAAATTGTGGTGGATGATAAATTATACATTAAATGGCAGATACAACTGAGACAGATCTCACAGATTGGCCCAGCAGTACACAGTACATAGTCACCAATCTCAGTCCCTCAAGCCTCTGTCCCCTTCACAAAGAATTTCAGCTGCTTTTCGTCTAGGAGCTAGTCTGATCCCCAGCTGACAGCAGCTCACAACCAACCCGAGTTCCACAAGCATGGTCTTCACCATGAATGGCACACACTTGCAGAACATCCTCAACTCAGTCTGGATGGTGTGGATCCTCTAATGTTATCTTCCAGTAACAGAAACAGTTGCAGCAACTTTGTCTTTATTTATTCTCAGCTTCTGGATCTAGCCTCTGTCTCCTTCAGCCTGCCTGTACTGCACCACTGGGATCAACTGTTACTACTACTGAGCTTGGATGGCTCTGTGGAGAGAAAAACAGAGTTAAAGTGTCGAGTCCGTATGACTCTTCTTCAGAGCTAAAAAGAAGTAAAAATGTAATTAAATTTATATTGTTTAAGGGGGGGGGGGGCATGGAGCAGGTGAAGCTGGATAGAAGGCCAGGGATAGGTGGGGGCAAAGGAGAGATTGACAAAGATGTCAAGAACAAAAGTACAAAGGCGAGTTAATGTTAGTTACCGGCTAAAGGAGGTGCTGATAGTGGCATTAAGGTCAGAAAACAGAATGTGATAATAGCAGGACAAGGGTAAGTACTCTGGAAAGAACAATATGAACAAGTGACAGATGGTCCTAGTTGGGGTGGGGTGGTGGGCAAAAAGATTGAAATAGGATAAAAGGTGGGGATAAAACAATGAATGAAAATCAAAATAAATAAAAATAAATGGATAAAAAATAAAAATACATATTGAAAAAAGGGGATAAAAAAGGGGTGGGGATGGAGGAGAGAGTTCATGGTCTGAAGTTGTTGAACTCAATGTTAAGACCAGGAGGCTGTAAAGTGCTGAGTCGGAAGATGAGGTGCTGTTCCTCCAGTTTGCGTTGAGCTTCACTAGAACAATGCAGCAGGCCAAGGACGGACATGTGGGCATGAGAACAGGGTGGTGTGTTGAAATGGCAAGTGACAGGAAGTTCTGGGTCATGCTTGAGGACAGACGGAAGGAGAATGGTCAGGAGGGTAAAAGCCCATGGGATCCAGGTCATTTTGGCAAATTGGATCCAAAATTGGCTGTTTGGCAGGAGCCAGAGGGTGATGGTTGAAGGTTGTTTTTTTGATTGGAAGTCTGTGATGAGTGGTGTGCAACAGGGATCGGTGCTGGGACCCTTGCTGTTTGTAGTGTACATTAATGATTTAGCCGTGAATATAGGTGGTATGATCAGTAAGTTCGCAGATGACATGAAAATTGGTGGTGTAAATAGTGAGGAAGAAAGCCTTAGATTACAGGATGATATAAATGGGCTGGTAAGATGGGCAGAGCAGAATTTAATTCTGATAAGTGTGAGGTGATACATTTTGGCAGGACTAACATGGCAAAGGAATACACAATGAATGATAGGACCCTACTAAGTACAGAGGATCAGAGGGACCTTGGTGTACATGTCCATAGATCCCTGAAGGCTGCAGTACAGGTAGATAAGTTGGTTAAGAAGGCATATGGGATACTTGCCTTTATTAGCCAAAGCATAGAATATAAGAGCAGGGAGGTTATGTTGGAGCTGCATAAAACGCTAGTTAGACCAGAGCTGGAGTATTGTGTGCAGTTCTGCTCGCCACACTATAGATTTGCTCTCCTGCAAATTGGTTGATCTTGGGGTGTCTGTTTAAGGATAAGGCTTTAGTGACCATGGGCCCTGCTGTTGCTTCTTTGAAAGGCTCTGCCTTCTCCTTCAGAGTTATGCATTTATCCTTCACGAGTACCAGCCCAGGCACTCTCACTCCCACTGTGCTGCGGGCCAGTCCCAGCAGCAATGCTGGGAAGAATTTAGATGAGCACATGAAATGACATAGCATTTAGGGGTACGGGCTAAGTGCTGGAAAATGAGATTAGAATAGTTAGGTGCTTGATGGCCTGCATGGACACGATGGGTCGAAGGGGCTGTTTCTTGTGCTGTACAACTCTATGACTCTAATGCTCAAGAAGCTGGACACTGTCCAGGACAAAGTAGCCGGCTTAATTGGCACCACATTCACAAACATTCACTCCCATCACCACCGATGCACAGTGGAAGCAGTGTGTACTATCTACAAGATACACTGCAGCAACTCACCAAGTCTCCTTAGACAGCACCTTCCAAACCCATGACCCATTTAGAAGGACAAGGGCAGCAGATACATGGGAAGACCACCACCTGGAAGTTCCCCTCTAAGTCATTTACCATCCTGACTTAGAAATATATCACAGTTCCCTCACTGTCACTGGGTCAAAATCCTGGAACTCCCTTCCTAACAGCATTGTGGGTGCACCTACACTGCATGGACTGCAACGGTTCAAGAAGGCAGCTTACCACCACCTTCTCAAGGGTAGTTAAGGATGGGCAATAAATGCTGGCTCAGCCAGCGAAGCCCACATCCCGTGAATGAATAAAAATAATATTCCATCAGATTGGAAAGTAGCAAATATAACCCCTCTATTCAAGAAGGGAGGGAGGCAGAAAACAGGAAACTATCGACCAGTTAGCTTGTCGTTTGTCATGGGGAAGGAGTCTGAATCGATCATTAAGGAGGTTATAGCTGGGCACTTAGAGAAATTCAAGGTAATTGGGAAGAGTCAGCATGGTTTTGTGAAAGGGAAATAATGTTTAACCAATTTATTGGAGTTTTTTTAAAGGACTGTGGATAAAGGGGAGCCGGTAGACATGTTGTACTTAGATTTCCAGAAGGCATTTGATAAGGTGCCACATCAAACATTTTATGGAAAATAAAACACATGGTGTAGGGGGTAACATATTAGCATGGATAGAAGATTGGCTGGCTGGCAGTAAACAGAGATGATGCATAAATAGATCTTTTTCTGATAGGCAGGATGTGATGAGTCGAGTCTTGTAGGGACCTGTGCTGGGGCCTCAACTTTTACAATTTATATCAATGACTTAGATGAGGGGAGTGAAGGCTTGATAGCTAAATTTGCAAATGACACAAAGAAAGATAGGAAAGTATGCTATGAAGAGGACATAAGGAGGTTGCAGATGGATATGGATAGGTTGAGTGAGTAGGCAAAGATCTAGCAAATGGAGTTTAATGTGGGAAAATATGAAGTTGTTCACACTGGTAGGAAGAACAAAAAAACAGAGTATTACTTAAATGAAGAACAGCTGCAGAATTTTGAGGTGCAGAGGGATCTAGGTGTTCTAGTACATGAGTCACAAAAAGTTAGTGTGCAGATAAATCAAGTAAATAAGAAGGCTAATGGAATACTATCCTTTATTACAAGAGGAATTGAACATAAAAGTAAGGATGTTATGCTTCAGTTATACAGGGTATTGGTGAGACCACATCTCAAATATTGTGTGCAATTTTGGTCTCCTTATTTAAGGAAGGATGTAAATGCATTGGAGGCGGTTCAGAGGAGGTTTACTAGATTGATACCTAGGAAGAGTGGCTTGTCTCATGAGAAAAGGTTAAACTGGGTTTGTCTCCACTGGAGTTTAGAAGAGTGAGGAGTGACTTGATTGAAGTATATAAGATTCTGAATGGTACAGACAAGGTGGGCATGGAAAGGATGTTTTCTCTTGTGGGTAACTCCAGAACTAGGGGGCACTGTTTTAAAATTAGGGGTTGCCCTTTTAGAACAGAGATGAGGAGAAATTTTTTCTCTCAGAGGGTAGCATGATTTTGGAACACTGCTTCAGAAGGTGGTGGAGGTGGGGGGTCACTGAATATTTTTAAGGCAGAGGTAGATAGATTCTTGTTAGGCAAAGGAGTCAAAGGATAATCAGAGGTAGATGGGAATGTGGAATTCAAAACATAAGCAGATCAGCCATGATCTTATTGAATGGCGGAGCGGGCTTGAAGGGCTGAATATCCTACTTCTGCTTCCAATTCATATGTTGGTATGTTGATATTTCACTGGAGGGTACATGCACTCACATTTCTAAATTAAATTTGGCATTCTTGGAGTGAAATTCCTATTTTAGGCAAAAAAATATAATTAATGACAAAAAATCTTGGGAATGCACAGCCTGGAAATGTGAATATTCAGAGAATGCTGATCTGTGAGCTGTCATGTTTTTTTTTGGTGTTTCATTAATTGGAATGCGGGGTGTATTTAAGGGTTTGTTGTAACCAGTGATAGCCAGTGCTCTAAATCAATGAAGTCTGGCGATGTTTCAGTTCAAAGATTTGATATAATCTTACACCCGGCCAACTCTAATTAGTTGCCCCTTCTGTGAGTGGCACCCCACGAAAGAAATTTTGCTAAAAAAAAAGAAACACAATTAAATTATATTCTATATATCTTTTTAGATGACGAGATGACTCCGGACTGGGCTCATTATTGCAGCTTTTAGGTATTTCCAATGCCAGAAGATGGCCCTGCTGTTTCCTAAAGAAGTGGGCATTGTATTCTTAGCGGCTGAGAATCGGAGGTGGAACAAGTGACGCTGGCTTGAGGGGACACGCTGCCTATTCAGTCAAAAGTGCCCAAAAGCCTGCAAGAAAAGGGCTCCATCGGAGCTTAGTTGTCTTAACCGTACCAAGAGGAATTTGCTCTGCGACTCGGAACAGTCCCGCTGCCTGCGATCTGGAAGACAGGCAGCGAGGGGTGGTGGTGGGGTATGAGTGTATGCGGCTCGAATAAGCAACGGGCGATTGGTAGCAAGCAGGTCACCGGTCAGTAAGTAACTTTTAGAATTGTTTGGGCGTCTCTTTCATTTTATTTAAATAACATCAACATTGCTACTACGACTGAAAATAAGGGCGTGAATGCCTTTAAGCAGACACCCATGTTATTTAAAAACACAAGAAATGATGTACGTGTGCAGCAGACCAGACAGCAGAGAACTGGTAATGGCTCAACACTCAACTTGGGACTTGGGACGCTTTTAAAACAAAATATCACAGACAGCAAACAGGAGAGGCAGTATTGGGGTGGGGGTGGTGGGGACTCGACATCAGCTTGTAACTTTCAGAGGCAGGGAATGGGGTCAATATCCCTGAGCAAAAATGCTGGGGTGGGGGGTGGAGGAGATTACATTGTCTGGATGCTGTTCAGAAAGAATTAGCCCTCCCAGACGCAAGGGCAAAGACGGGGCTGATTTTTTTTTTTATAAATTTCCATACATGACGCCAAGCTTTGCCTGTCCGGTGAACGGCTTTTGGGAATTTTAGACGCTGCTCGGAATTTCCCAGCTGGCACTCACACTAGCCAAACTCTGTGCCAGGAGCAGAGGGTTCAATGAAATTAATCTCTCGAGTCAAATGGGTCAGATGGGTGCTCCGCCTCATCCCGCTAAGCTTGGGGCAAGCTACCGGTTAACCTGCCGGCTCGCCAATCAGTGGCACCATTTAAAGGCAGGCCAGCCTCCTTAAAGGGAAAAAGCACTCTGGCTGCTGCCAGCCGAATTAAAGGTGCGCAGTTGAAAAGGCAGGAGTGTCGCAGGAAAACCCTCCGCCCCACCTCTCCCAATTCAGTCGATGCACCGTTGGAAGTTTTGGCGGTTCAAACGCCAGCAACAACCACATTTTGCTGTCTTTTGAGGCGGGGGCGGGGGGGCAGCCCTCTCACACGATTGGAGGAAGTAGTCATAGGCACACGGAGGGTCATTGTCGACCCACATCCTCTTCCCAATTTGGGGAGGCAATAACATCGAGTGTCATTTGCAAGATGCGCCAAGAATGGCCAAGTTGCCAACTTTGGTTGGATGTATTCCTGGAGGTTTCATCACATGATCTCCACCCTTCACATGCCCTGCTCCCATATTAACCCCCTTCCCGCCCCGCCATTGGCCATTCAACATGTCCATTATATGGTATAGCAAGCAATTAAGAAGGCAAATGGTATGTTGGCCTTTATTACAAGAGGATTTGAATATAGGAGTAAAGATGTCTTACTGCAATTATACAGGGCCTTGGTGAGACCACACCTGGAATATTGTGTGCAGTTTTGGTCTCCTTACCTAAGGAAAGATACACTTGCCATCGAGGGAGTGCAGTGAATGTTCACCAGACCAATTCTTGGATGGCGGGATTGTCTATGAGGAAAGGTTAAATAGATTGAGCCTGTATTCTCTGGAGTTTAGAAGAATGAGCGGTGATCTCATCAAGCATACAAAATTCTTACAGGGCTCGACAGGGGAGATGCAGGAAGGATGTGGTGGGTGGCTGGGGTGGGTGGGTCTAGGGGGCACAGCCTTAGAATAAAGGGCAGGCCATTTAGGACTGAGATGAGGAGGAATTTCTTCACTTGGAGGGTGGTGAATCTTTGGAATTCTCTACTCCAGGGGGCTGTGGAAGCTCAGTCATTGAGTATGTTCAAGACAGAGATCAATAGATTTCTACATATTAAAAACATCAAGGCATAGTGCAGGAGAATGGTGCTGAAGTAGGAGATCAGTCATGATCTCAATGAATGGCAGAGCGAGTTCAAAGGCCCACACCTGCTCCTATTTCTTATGTTTTATCAGAGAGCCACATGACTCTTAGCAATCGGATAGTGAACAGATTTTGCTACCCAACTGGACAGTTACTGACTATTGGTCAAACAGCAATTTTATTATGAATAAACAAAAGTGTTGAAGGAAATGATTTCTTTCAATCATGGAACTATAGATCGGTTAGAGCAGAGAAGACAACCATTTGTCCCATTGTGTCATGTTGTCCTTCTGAGAGATTGGCTCACCTGGTCCCACACCCCTACCTTTCCCTGTCATCCGGAAAATTTTTTCTCTTCAGATAATTGTCCAATTAATTATTTTCCTCTTGGATTGTCCTGGAGTAGCCTTCATTTCCTGGATACTCCAGAACCTTTCTGGAGCGTTGGGAACCATAGTTATAAAAGGTGTGACTGGAGGCTATGTTCCACAGACAGGGTGTTCTCGCTATCTCTCTGATCACCAAATCCTAAACAGGCTCTGCATAATTTTTTTTTGTTTGTACTTGGGATGTTAGTGTCACATCCCTATTACCCATCCCTAATTGCCCTTGGGAAGGTGATGGTGAGCTTCTTGGACCACTGCAGTCCATGTGGTGCAGCAGGTTGATACATCTGAGTGGCTTGCTAGGCCATTTCAGAGGAAGTTAAGAGTCAGCCGCATTGCTGTTGGTCTGGAGTCACATGTAGACCATATTGGATGGAAATTTCCTCCCCTGAAGGGCATTGGTGAACCAGATGGACTTTTACAACAATCTTGATAATTATTAAAGACACTCGTGTTTTATTCCAGACTTATTAATTAATGGAATTTAAATTCCTCTAGCTGCTCTGGCAGGATTGGAATTCATTTCTCTGATACACTAGTTCAGGCATCTGGATCACTAGTCCAGTAACATTATCACTTATTTTACAGAAGCAGCGATGCTTCAAGCTGCCACTCCTGTGTCTCTTCTTCTCCTGCTCACTGAGTACTAACCCTTGTCCCATTCTCTCCTTTCCCAGGTCCACCACGAGTCAGAGGACCAACTGCAGCAGAAGAAGAGGAGGAGGGCAACCCTCATGACTTTAAGGTGACTCGCCACCTTAATTTGCCAGGTACCAGCTCAGAAATTGGCACCCCATGAACTACAGATGCTCAGCTAGAGGGGACTGGTCTTGTTAAATTTATCCAGCACAGTTGTGCAGGAGCAAGGGCAGAGAGGTAGGACAGCTCAGGAACCAGATTGAGGGAGGGGAAGCCCACATCCTGGACCTGCTACAGAGGGCACATGTACTAACTTCAAGGGCTTAGCGTATTGAAAATTGTTGGCTGTGCTTGACCAACTTCTGGTCATGAGTGCATTGTACTACTCACCAGCAAGTCTGTGCACAATGTCAGGTTAAACCCCCACTTGCACGTTCATTTTATACCTAAAAGCCAGATGAATGGTTGTATTTTTTCTCTCCCCATAAGTCTGTGTATGCCTTTCAGATTAGATGCTCAATTAAAGCATCAACTGCCCTCTCAGGTGGGTAGGTGAAAGATCCTACAGCTGTATTGAAGAACAGGGAAGTTATCCCTGGTGTCCTAGCCAATTTTTATCTCTCCGCCAACAATACTAAAATCAAACAATCTGGTCATTATCAATCTGCTTTTTGTGGGAGCTTGCTGTGCACATTTCCTACATTACAAGAGTGACTTCACAAAAGTATTCGATAGGTTGTAAAATGCTTTGAAACAGCCTGAGGTTATGAAAGGTGCTCTGTGAGTGCAAGACCTTTCTTTCTTTACATATTAATACCTGCTCTGAGTTACGGCCTCTAAAAGTTTAAAACTGGATTTGTGTGATATTTTAATCAGAACATCACAGTATCACGGTGCTCAATTTAACTTTTTTCCTTTTCTTATTTAGGGAAGATTAGACATGGAACATGTACCTTTCTCAATAAGCATTTCACATTGAAAACACCAAAGGACTATCCCTCCCTTGACGGGCATATGTTAAACATGAATTTAACAGACTTACACTCACATGTGCCATGGCTGCAAAACCTAACTCCTGTCGATGATACAACGCACAAGATGAAGAGAGCTTCTGCTTTATGTGAACAAGTCAGTGTAGCTATTGAGGTGTTTCTAACTCTAGGCATTATGAGTTTGCTGGAAAATATTTTGGTCATTACTGCTATTATTAAAAACAAGAACCTCCATTCTCCTATGTATTTGTTTGTCTGCAGCTTAGCTGTTGCGGACATGCTGGTAAGTGTGTCTAATGCATGGGAAACCATTGTGATAGCATTACTCAACAACAGGCATTTGATTGTTGAAGACAGGTTTGCCAAACAGGTCGACAATGTATTTGACTCGCTGATCTGCATTTCCGTTGTGGCATCCATGTGTAGCCTTTTGGCCATCGCTGTTGATAGGTATGTCACCATATTTTATGCATTACGCTACCACCACATCATGACAGTAAAACGAGCCGCTTTTATTATTGCAGGTATCTGGACGTTCTGTACTGGCTGTGGTATCATCTTCATCATCTACTCTGAAAGCCCAACTGTCGTCATCTGTCTCATCACCATGTTCTTTATTATGTTGGTCCTCATGGCGTCCCTCTACAGCCACATGTTTCTGTTGGCTCGCTCCCACGCCAAGCGAATTGCTGCTTTGTCCGGCTACAACTCAATTCATCAGAGAGCAAGTATGAAGGGGGCTATCACGTTAACAATCCTGCTCGGTATTTTCATCATCTGCTGGGCTCCATTTTTCCTACACCTCATCCTCATGATCTCCTGTCCTGGAAATGTGTACTGTGTGTGTTTCATGTCGCACTTCAATTTGTACTTGATCCTCATCATGTGTAACTCAATCATTGACCCACTCATCTATGCCTTCCGTAGTCAAGAAATGCGGAAGACATTCATGGAGATAATTTGCTGCTACAATTTAAGGGCAGCCTGTGTTGGACTTTCTGAAAAATAAGACTGTAACGAATGAAGACAGCATCTTTTCAAACCTCCCATCATGGCTAAAAGTAAATGATTAAGATCTGACAGTCAAACAGTTGCTAATTTAACTTTAAGAGTAATATTCACGATCAAACAAAATTCTTCTCAATACCCCTACAAACTTCAATTGACAGATGGTGAAAATTCAGTGGTGGCTCTGAGATTTCTTTGACCTCATTTAAAGAACATTTTTGTTGAACATTGGAGTACCCCATGAATAAAGGGAAGAGGAGAGAGGATCTCCTTAGACCAGGGAAAGGGTGATTTAATAAAGCTATTCAAAATTATGAGGGGGTTTGATAGAGTTCATAGGGAGAAAAAGACAGGCAGGTCATTAACCTGAGAGAACCGATTTAAGTTATAGACAGAAGGACCAAAGGGGTTATGAGGAGAAATGTTTTTAATGCAATGAGTTGTTATGATCAGGAATTCACTATCTGAAAGGGTAGTGGTAACAAACAAAATTGAATTTTCAAAATTCAGTTGGATAAATATTGTTGTAGTATGCCTTAAAGTGATGGCATACTGCTATTCCTTAAAGGCATCTTACAACATAAGGGATAGCAGCATGCCATCACTTTAAAGGCAGTGTGTCATGTGATCCATCCTGAGTTTCACTTCAGCCTAGATCACATGACACACCTCCTTTAAAGTGATGGCATGCTGCTATTCCTTAAAGACATATTACAAAAAATACTTGAAAGGGAAAAATTTGCAGGGCAATAGGGAAAAAACAAGGGAGTGGGCCTAATTGGATAACTCTTTCAAAGTGTCGGCATGGGCATGAAGAGCTGAATGTCCTCCTTCTGTGCTATATGATTCTTTAATCCTATGAAGGTTGTGGGAACAGACTTTGTAAAGGCTTCAGTGAACTACATACTTCAATGGAGGCTGAGGAAATTTCCAGTTGGTTAGTCATGATAAGAAGATGGCTTATTAATGACAAAAATAGGATTACTGAAAGCTATAGTTTGATAGCAGTCAGTATTAGCCATATTAGGTGCTAAACAAGTCACAGCATTTTGGACTAAACCTGCTAGAGTAAACCCACGTGCTGTTAGATAAGGTTGAATATCAAGGGTGTAATATTCAATTTAATTTTATCATTTTGTTTCATTAACTTAAATTTCCATTGGGCATGGATGGTGTGTAGGGGTAGCAGGTGGGTGAAGGGGTAGGGTGGGGTGTCTGGTGGTTGGGGTGGGGTAAGGGGTTTAGTGTAGGGGTCAGGTGTGTAATCAGGTTGGGGCTGGTCGGTGGGGGGGTGGATGTCAGGGGTGTAGTCGGGCTTTGTGGGGAGTCAGTGGGTCAGTAATATAGCTATCCAGGTGTTGGAACTGGTTTTAATCCTTCTAACCTTTCCTGGGTAACTATTTGGGTAAGTAAGTCGGAAACATCCAAAGTCTCTAATTCTAACTCGGAGCTGGGGACCTATTTAGAGGGTTCCAGATGCAGCAGAATTGCTCATTCCAGGAAATTCTCATGTAATCTGTGTTGGGATTTCTGAGGGGGCCCTCCAGAGCATCTTGGGGAGGGGGGTGTACCTGCGGGGTACAGCCATCTGGAGATCGGAGGTTCTGGGCCATTATATGTTTTAGTGATGTTGACTGAGGGATAGGTATTTCCCAGAGCAACCCTGTTCTACTTTGAAATAGCAGCATGGGAATATTTATGTCCAGTAGATATCTCATCTGAAAACCAGCACCTCCAATGGTGTAGTACTCCCTAAGTACTGCACTGGAGTGGCAGCCTAGATAATTGTGCTCAAGTCCTGGAGTGGACTTGACTCAGAGGTGAGCGTTACCAACTGAACCATGGCGGATACCTCAGTGCATGAGTTGATTAAAATTTACATTTGATTTGCAGAACTTTGAGGAGCTGTGACAATATGAACTGAATCAATGGAAGTTTGAGATAAATGAAGCAGTTTTATATAATTATATCAAACCGCAGCTTTCAGTAATCATAAAGCAGAATACTACAGATGCTGAAAATCTGAAATAAAAACAGAAAATCCTACCCAGCAGGTTTGGCAGCATCTGTGGAGAGAGAATAACAGTTAACGTTTCAGGTCCCTGAACTTTCTTAAATCAATTATGATAAAATTGATAAAGACCTTAAGCAATAACTCTGTTCCTTTCTCCACAGATGCTGCCAGTCCTGTTGTATATTTCTAGGATTTTTTGTTTTAATTACAGCTTTCAGTCCCCTGGTCTGTCGATACATTGCTCGGCGTAGCACTGGACATTAAGGCCAAGGAGGTCTCAGAACTTAGATAATGTAACCGTGTGCAACAGGCTTCGTGCTGAGAGAGCTGCAGTTGCTCTTAACCATGGGCTGAGGAGAGAGATGCATAGTTTAGAGATCTTTGCTCTTCATCACTAGGCAACCACATGTGCTGAAAGTCTGAATGCAAGGGAATGGGGTGAGACCACCTCTGGACTTGGCTCTATTAATTTGCCATGTTTGAATCATTCATTATCCAGGGCAGCTGTGGCAGGTAGGACACCCGTGCTGTGTAGGCTGCCCACTTCAGAAGCAGGAGGGATAAAAATGAAGAAAATGAGAAGAAAATCATCTAGAGGGGAGGAAGAATAATTGTGATTTTCAGTCTAATGATACCTCTTGAGGGCAGCTGTTGAATGGTAGCCTTTCATGAGCAAAGAAAGAAGTTGAAAACATTCATTAAATCTTTCAGATTTAAAACATCAGACTTCGCACTCACTCTATTAAAACAAATGTTCACAGTTGAGCATTTCTTAAAGCAAGATTTGCTTAAGCTAAATGCTGTTTTTTTTAATTCATTCACAGGACGTGGGCCATTTCCTTTTCAAATAGTCTTAGGGATTTAGTTTATAAAAACGGTAGTTACAAACTTGGTATGGTTCTTTGTCCAATTAAATTTTCTTTTTTATTCATTCATGGGATGTGGGCTTCGCTGGCTGGGCCAGCATGTATTGCCCATCCCTAGTTGCCCTTGAGAAGGTGGTGGTGAGCTGCCTTCTTGAGCCCCTGAAGACCGTGTGGCTTAGACACACCCACAGTGCTGTTAGGGAGGGAGTTCCAGGATTTTGACCCAGTGACAGTGAAGGAACGGCGATATATTTCCAAGTCAGGATGGTGAGTGACTTGGAGGGGAACTTACAGGTGGTGGTATTCCCATCTATCTGCTGCCCTTGTCCTTCTAGATGGTAGTGCTTTTGGGTTTGGAAGGTGCTGTCTAAGGAGCCTTGGTGAGTTCCTCAAATTGATATCACCTGATTTTGTCATTTATGTTTCAAGTTGTGCTGAAAGGTTTTGTAGCCATTTGAGTTTAATCAGAAAGCCACTGAGACAGCATCTATTATTCTTTGTCCAGATGACACTTTACACTGAAACAAACTTTCACCCTTGATGACATTTTCTGATATACAATAGAGTTATAGAATGCCTACAGCACAGAGGAGGACTTTCAGCTTGTTATATTCACACTGGCTGTCTGCAAGAGCAACTCATCTAGTCCCACTCCCCCGCCTTTTCCCTGTATCCCTTCAATTTTTTCTCTTCAGATAATTATCTAATTCCCTTTTTGAAAGCCACAATTGAATCTGCCTCCGTCACACTCAAGAGGCGGTGCATTCCAGATCCGAACCAAGTGCTGCCTGAAAAAGTGTTTGATGAGGTGTTTGATCTTTTTCCGTCACTTTAAATCAATGTCCTCTGGTTCACCAGCCTTCCACCAATGGGATTCCAATAGATCCTTTGTGAGTTTGAACATCTTTATCAAATCTCATCTCAACACTGTTCTGTGAGGTAAACAGCCCCAGCTTCTCCAATCTACTCAAATAACTAAAGGCCCTCATCCGTTGAACCATTCGATTAAATATTTCCTTCACCCTCTTTCAAGCCTTGTACATCTTTCCTAAAATGTGGTGCCCTGAATTGGACACTCAGTTGAGGCCAAAAGCAGTGTTTTTTTAAAGGTTCACCACAGCTATCCTGTTTTTATATGCTATGCCTCTATTTATGACACCCAGGATACCGTATGCCTTGTTAACTGCTTTCTCAACCTTTTCTGCCATATGCCCCCAGGTCCCTCTGCTCCTGCCCTCCCTTTAGAATTATATCCTTTATTTTATATTGTCTCTCCTCGTTCTTCATCACAAAATATATCACTTCACACTTCTCTGCATTGAATTTTATCTGCCACATGTTGCCCATTCTACCAGCCTGTCTGTGTCCTCTTGAAGTCTATTGCAATTCTCCTGACAGTTCACAATGCTCCCAAGTTTTGTGTCA
Source organism: Carcharodon carcharias (assembly GCF_017639515.1). Classification (NCBI taxonomy): domain Eukaryota; kingdom Metazoa; phylum Chordata; class Chondrichthyes; order Lamniformes; family Lamnidae; genus Carcharodon; species Carcharodon carcharias. Next base: position 177,084,715 of record NC_054472.1, read on the forward strand.
TTCGCAAATTTTGAAATTACATCCTGTGCACTCAAATCTAAGTCATTAATACAGATCAAGAAAAGCTGTGGTCCTAGTACCGACCCTGGGGAATGCCATTATATACTTGTCTGCATTCTGAAACACAATCTTTCACCACACTCAGTCTATTTTGTATCCATGCAGCTACTGTCCCTTTTATTTCATGGACTTTAACTTTGTTGACAAGCCTGTTATGTGGTTTTATCATGAGACAATCTTTAGATGCTTGACTTTTATGTCTTTGTTTGTTGATATCAAAGGCAAATTGACAAATGTGTTGCACTCCCTTCAAATGCCTGTCTATTGGTAATGAAGACCTTCTGAGCTCAGACGATGTCTTAAATATGATCTATTGTTTGTAATTAAGTTAAATTGTGCATTGCATGGAACTTATTAGTAATGGAAGAATCTCAAATGTATACAGAGTGGTATGTCAGCAAGAGGTTTTGTTTTGTACAAAAGAAGTTACTTGTGAAGTGCCCAGAGTATTATTTAAACATTGAGTCTAATGTCTTATTGAACCCATAATGATTGTAATGGGTCATGGAAATTACAGCACCAAAGGAAGCTATTTGACCCATTGCCCCTGTGCCAATTTGAGGGTTTCCGCTTGACCTACCTCCATGACACCCTGGTCCACTCCTCCATCACCCCCAACTCCTCATCCCCTTCCCACGGCACCTTCCCATGCAATCACAGAAGGTGCAACGCCTGCCCCTTTACCTCCTCCCTCTTCACCGTCCAAGGGCCCAAACACTCCTTTCAGGTGAAGTAGCGCTTCACTTGCACCTCCTTCATTTTGGCCTACTGCATTAGCTGCTCTCAACGTGGTCTCCTCTATGAAAAAAGCAAAATACTGCGGATGCTGGAAATCTGAAACAAAAATAAAAATAGCTGGAAAATCTCAGCAGGTCTGACAGCATCTGCGGAGAGGAATACAGTTAGCTTTTCGAGTCCATATGACTCTTCCAAGTCATAGTCTCCAGTCTCCAGTCTCTTCCAGTCTAGCTGAAGAGTCATACGGATTCAAAACGTTAACTGTATTCCTCTCCGCAGATGCTGTCAGACCTGCTGAGATTTTCCAGCTATTTTTATTTTTGTTGTGGTCTCCTCTACATTGGGGAGACTAAACACAGACTGGGTGACTGCTTTGCGGACCTTCGGTCTGTTCACAAGTATGACCCAGACCTTCCTGTCGCTTGCCATTTCAACACACCACCCTGCTCTCATGCCCACATATCTGTCTCTGGCTTGCTGCATCGTTCCAGTGAAGCCCAACGCAAACTGGAGGAACAGCACCTTATCTTCCGATTAGGTACTTTACAGCCTTCTGGACTTAACATTGAGTTCAACAACTTCAAACCATGCTCTCTCCTCCATCTTTACCCCTTTTTAATCCAATTTAAAATGTATTTATTTATTTATTTTTAACCTTTTTACCCTTGTTGCCCCAATGCCTCTCCATCCCTAATCCCCACAGGACCATTTGTCACTTGTTTCTATGTTTTGCTTTCTCACAACGCTGACCCTAATTCTGTTATCAACACATTCGGCTATCTTACCTTTAAGCCACTATCAGTATCTTCTTTAGTCTTTAACACTACAATTAACACTCCCTTTGTGTCCATGACAGCTTTGTCAATCTCTCCTGAGCTCCCACCTATCCCTGGCCTTTTATTTTGCCCCACCCCCTCTTGAACAGTATAATGCCCATCACATTTCTACTCCTCTTTAGTTCTGAAGAAACTCTGTTTGCCCCTCCGCAGATGTTGCCAGACCTGCTGAGTTTTTCCAGAATTTTCTGTTTTTACTACCTACTCTAATCACTTTCCCAAGCCCTTTATTGCTTTCACATACTTGTCCAACTTCCTTTCAAAGTGATGTTATCATCTCTGACCCAATAGCTGTCTGTGGTAGAGGATGCCATGCTGAGAGTTTCCAGAATTTTCTGTTGCTCTTTGGGAAACTTTGTTCCGTTCACAACTCCTTGGATAATGAAAGAGTCTTTACCCACATGCAGCATGACCTGGACAACATTCAGGATTGGGCTCATAGGCGGCAAGTAGAATTCATTCTACAAAAGTGACAAGGTGTGGGAATGACGGTTCATACTGCATGTGTATCTCATTGCCCTAGGCTGTTTGTGGGATCACCATATGATGAGTTAAAACAAAATCCTGTTGAATATGGGATTCATTCTGTGAATGGGCCTATGGCAGGGATGAGGAACTGATGGAATTTGTGAAAGTCATTTCATTCATGTCTTCATGATCTGTAAGATGTTGGTTTCGTCACTGTGCTTATAGTAATAAAACGAAGTAGGCCTAGTAGCTATAACAGAATGATTAGGAGAGATTGAGAGGAGCTAAGCACATCTTGTTATCTCCATGTTGTTATTCTTTTGTCAATTTTATGTATCTTTGATGGGCTGTGATTTAGTGATAGTATGCATGGAATGTACAGGTCAAAGGTAGTATTAGTATAAGAGTTGTGAGTGAATCACTGTGCCTGAGTATTTCATGAGGGATCATGAGGTGTGATGTACCTGATTTCTCATATTGAATCCTGAGCTCAATAAAGATCCATGTGCACACATTGGAATTGTGTAGTGCAATTGTTTCATTAAAACCTGATTCTGCAGTTCATTCAACTGATGCCTTTATACTCCTGTGTTTAAAGCAACAAAATGAATTAGAACAAGAAAGCAATCCCAGCATTAGACAATCTCTATCTTCAGTAAGAAAGCATCTAATCAACTCCCTTGATATTCTGTAGCCTTACCATTTCTGAATCCTCCATTATCACCCTGGGGGTTACCATTGACCAGAAATTGAGCTGGAGCAAGCATATAAATACTGTGGTTACAAGAGCAGGTCAATGGCTGTGACGAGTAATTCACCTCCTGACTCCCAAAAGTTTTTCTATCATTTACAAAATAGAGTCAGGAATATGCTGGAATACATTCCTGATGGGCCCTGTTCCAAAAACACTATTGAAGCTCTATACCATCAAGGACAAAGCAGCCTGCTTGTTTGCTATCCCTTTCACCACCTTAACCATTCACTCCCTCCACCACCGGCACACAGTAGCAGCAGTGTGTACCATCTACAAGATGCACTGTGGTGACTCATCAAGCCTCCTTCAACAGCACCTTCCAAACCTGCAGCCTTTACCACCTAGAAGGGCAAGGGCAGCAGGCACATGGGAGCACCACCATTTCCAAGTTTCCCTCCGAGGCACAAACCATCCTGACTTAGAAATATATCATTGTTCCTTGACCGTCACTGGGTCAACATCCTGGAACTTCCTTCCTGACAGCACTGTGGATGTACCTACACTAGATGGACTGCAGTGGTTCAAGAAGGTGGTTCACCACCACTTCCTCATGAGCAATTAGAGATGGGAAACAAATGCTGGTCTTGCCAGTGTTGTTAGGGAGGGACTTCTAGGATTTTGACCCAGCAACAGTGAAAGGACTGAGATATGGTTCCACGTCGGGATGGTATGTGGCTTGGAGGGGATCTTGCAAGTGGTGGTGTTCACATGTGTCTGTTGCACTTTCCTTCTAGGAGGTAGAGGTCGCAGGTTTGGAAGGTGCTGTCAAGGGAGCCTTGGTGAGTTGCTGCAGTGCATCTTGTAGATGGTACACACTGCTGCCACCGTTCACTTGTGGGGGAGGGAGTGAATATTTAAAATGATGGACTGGGCGCCGATCAAGCAGGCTGCTTTTGTCCTGGACGGTGTTGAGCTTCTTGTGTATTGCTAGAGCTGTACTCATCCAGACGAGTGAAGGATATTCCATCACACTCCTGACTTGTGCTTTGAAGATGGTGGACTGGCTTTGGGGAGTCAGGAGGTGAGTTACTTGCTGTAGAATTCTCAGCCTCTGACCTGCTCTTGTAGCCACAGTATTAATATGGCTAGTCCAGTTCACTTTGTGATCAATGGTAGCCCCCAGGATGTTGATGCTGCTGCATTCAGCGATGATAATTATGAAGGGGAAATTATTCTTTCTTGTTGGAGATGGTCATAGCCTGGCACTTATGTGGCATGAATGCTACTTGCCACTTATCAGCTCGAGTCTGAATGTCTTGTTGCATGCGGACATGGACTGCTTCAGTATCTGATTCTAAAACTTAATTCAAAAGCAACTTGATGTTTCAGGTGAGAGTTGAACGTGCATGATGCTTCCTAAAGTTCCAAGTCTCACTTTTGGCTGATCCATTCCTCAAACTCCTTCAGAAACACAATATTAATAAACGCGTTCTCCACAAACAAAGCATCAATTATAGAAAGAGTTGACCAAACATTAAATTCAAATGGAGGACTTGCTCTCTGGGGCTGATGTCCCTCCCGCCGAGAGCTGATGACCAATCAGAGACCGGCAGCTCTATTGAAGGAAGCGCCACTGGGCAGGCGATGGCTGCTGCCAGTAATGCACCCACCCAAGGTTGAGTATCGTCGCTGGATCCCAGGCCTCAGGTGAGTGATGGAGGGAGGGGGTGGAGTTGCGGGGTGGAGGTCACAGGAAGGGGGGTGGTCAACAGCAAGGGCAGGGTGATGGCTTTTAGCGCGCCCTTCCCGCACTTCCTGAAGCTGGCTCCCTCGATCAGGCACTGAGTGTCTTTGAACGTGGAATGTTCCCGGAAACCTGAAAACAACCCCACATGGGTTTGCTTGTCATGCTCCTCACATGGTGAGCCCCCTACCCACCACTGGGTTAATATCAGCGGTGGCGGGGGTGGGACCTTTACATGGGCATTAACTGCTCACTTTAGGGCATCAATTGGAGCTGGGGTGTGAAGGCCATCCATGAGCTTTCCTGCCACGTACTTAATTGGGGTGGAGGCAGGAAGGTGGTGGGATACCCACCTGCCACCCTCTCACCTGATTAAATGCCCTCCCTGCCACCAATGTTGCCATGGGGTCGTGCAGTAGATGCCAGCTACGGTCAACAGACCACACCTCTTCCTCTCCAACCGCCCTGTCACCACGACCAATCCAGGTCCAACATTTGAAAACAAGGATGCAAATTTTAAAATTTAGGCATTGCCAAAGTGGGAGCCAGTGTGCATAGGGGTGATGGGTAAACAAGACTTGGTGTCAGGTAGATAAGGAGCAGAGATAGAATAGAATCATTCGGAGTTGGATGAGGTCAGGTTTATGGAGGGTTGAGGAGGAGAGGCCGGCCAGGAGTGCAAGACTGGTGGTAACAAAAGCATGGATGAGGGTTTCAGCTGCAGAAGAGCTGAGTCAGGGGCAAAGTCAGCCAATGCTACGGATGATGAAGTAGACGCTCTTTGTGATGAATGAGATATGTGGTCATAAGCTCAACTTGGGGTCAAATATGACATGGAGGTGGCGAATGGTCCGGTTCAACCATAGACATTTGCTAGGCAGTAGGATGGAATCAATGACGAGGGAGTGGAGTTTAAACTGCAGACCAAAGACAATAACCGGGTGACAGGCCTCACAGTCAGCCTCAGTCCACACCAAGGTGGCTGAACATAAAACCCTATCTCCAGAGACTGATCCACAGCAGTCAACAACAATGATGGCTCCAGGTGGGAGAGGCCGAGTATGCAATTCTGATTAAACATGATAGCTCCCTAATACTTAAGATGCAAGTGGAATTTGTGTTGCTATCAGGCAGATAACACTTACCCCAGCACCGATTCAGTTATGCCTGCTTTAAACAAATCTCAAACTCTAGGCACTTAACGTGTATCGCTGGCTTCAGCTGAGAGTTGCAGCGTACCCACAGTTGCATAAGTATGGGACTGATGAAAATCCTCCATACTAGAGTGCCATTTGGACTGGCAGTGGTGGAACTTGGGGTGAAACCCTGTCAGGCCATTCCTTTTTGTCGCGTTCTATATTCTGCCAGATGTGGACAGGGACTTCCCCTTCTGTCCTGCTGGTCCCAGGAGAGGCAGGAATGGCGAGAAGCTCATACAAACATGTTGGTTGCGGGATAAGTGTTGAGCAGGACAGTGGGGGATCTTTCCTGTTCTTCTTCAAATAGTGCCATCAGATCTTATTGCAGTTCCTTCATCTGACCGAGTCTATTGCATGTTTGATTGAGTTTTCGTGTTGCTGGAAATAAACACTAACTAATTTGATTTGCAATAAATTTTGTCTGTTTTTTTTAGGCACTTTGATCTTGCATTGTTCCAAAAATCCAAGTTTTAAGCTGACTGAAATGATCCTTAATGATAATTTTCATATTTCAGCGTTCATTTAATTTTCCATGAGTTTATCCAGTTGCTACTGTTTATCTTATTACTCATGTCATAGCCACACGACTGGTCTACAGTGACTTAACAAGTCAAAGCTTAACTTTGTTACAATAGTAAAAATCTGTGTTTATGTGTTGCCTTTAATGTAGTAAAATGCACCAAGGCGCTCCACAGGAATGTTATCAAAAACAGCTTGGTCAAAGAGACAGGTTTTAAGGAGCTACTTAAAAGAGGATTAGTGGAGAGGCAAAGGGGTTTAGCAAAGGAGTTCCAGGGCTTAGGGCTGATAAGCAACTGAAGATGCACCACCAGTGGCGGAGAGATTAAAATCGGGGATGCTCAAGAGACCAAAAAGAGGAGAGCTCTTGGAGGACTGTAGTGCTGGAGGAGGTTACAGAGATAGGGAGGGGTGAGGCCATGGTAGGGTGCTGAGTTTTCTACTATCTTTGGAATTGCTCACATCCTGGATTCCACCTGAATTCTGAAAATAAATAGTCAACAGTTGTTCGATTTTATAAAGGTGTCCCTCGTGCACAGTACAACTATAGTAACAACAGCTTGCATTTAGCTGGTGCCTTTATCATAGTAAAATGATCCAATTAAGGTGCTTCACAGTCACATTAGCAAATAAAATCTGACACCCTGCCACATAAGGACTTGACACGATGGTCAAAGAAGTAGGTTTAAGAAGTGTCTTAAGAGGGATGACAGCAGTAGCGAGGCAAAAAGTTTGGGAAGGAATTGTTTGTTAATTTATTCTTTCATGGGATGTGAGCATCGCTGACAAGGCCAGCGTTTGTTTCCCATCCCTAATTCCCCTCAGAGTGAGTGGCTTCCTAGGCCATTTCAAAGGACTGTTAAGAGTCAACCACATTGGTGAGGGTATGGAGCCACTTGTAGGACAGACCAGGTAAGGACAGCAGATTTCCTTCCCAAAAGAACATCAGTGAACCAGATGGGTTTTTACAACAATTGATGATAGTTGTTATGGTCACTATCTCTGAGATCAGCTTTATAAATCCAGAGTTTATTAATTGAAACTCAATTCCACCAGTTGGCATTGTGTGATTTGAACGTATGTCCTCAGCATTAGCCTGGGCTTCTGGATTACTATAATAAAAACAAAAAGTGTTGGAAAAACTCAGCAGGTCTGGCAGCACCTGTGGAGACAGAAAACAGAGTGAATGTTTTGAGTCCAATGGCTCATCTTTGGAACCCTCGGGATTGCTGCTCCAGTGACAGTACCGCTTCCCCACTGTCTTCCGCAGAATTCCGGAGTTTACAGCTGAGACAGCTGAAGGCACAGCCACCAATGATGGGCGCGGTTAGTCAGTTTGCCATTCTAATTTATGTTCGCATATGTCAAAGCAATTTGCTTTTGTCTACCATTTTAAGAGCCCTTTAGTGTCCGACCTTTGTCAATGAGGCATCAAAGATGTAAGGTAGGAAACGTAATCAATGACTGGTGAATCATGTCTTATTATGTTGAATAAAATCTATTTCCTTCTTGAAAGTTGATGAAGCTACACTGTTATATAACTCATAAATTAATATAACTTAACTTCGTGGCGTACAACAATGGTCTGTGAGATTGAAACAGGAGTGGACTTATTTGTTCAGCTGGATGCATGCTCTTTACATGATAGCACTCTGCTAATCTCGTACCATTGAGCTCCACTGAATAAATTCAATTTCTGAATAACAAAAGCCCTACCTTCCGGGGTTCCAGTTTAGCCTGCATACAATCTCTGGTGAACATGTAAGAACTGGAGCAAATATTAATCTTTGAAGCTTGTTTAATCAGTGCAACAATCACTAAAGAATTCAGTTTTTTTTTACCACTTTAGAAACATTTTGTTTTAACCCTGTAGCCCTCACAGCCTAAATAGTTTCTGATAGGAGAGATTACCATCAGGCACTTCCTATACTTTTTAAAGCCTTCCACTGCACATTCTGCCCAAAGTGATTGTGAGCAGCAGCTGATTAAAAGATGGGAGTGGGAGGGGAAGCAGAAGTTGGGGGGGTTAATGAGGGCAGGGTAGGGGGTAAAAGGAGGGCACAGCAGGTTGACATGAGTTGTGAGGATTGGAAATCTTCCGCAATTAGGAGGCAGTTTCCCTGGGAGTCCTGAACACTGATTTCAGGCCCTGTGAAGTCTCATGGCAACAGGCCAAACTTTAAGGGAATCTTTGCCTGATTACCACCTATTGCTCAATCCCCAACCCTGCCCCTCAGCTGATGATTCAGTGCTCCTCCATATAGAGCACCATTTGGAGGAAGCACTGAGGGCAGCAAGGACACAGAATGTACTCTGGGTGGGGAACTTCAACTGTTTCAGCAGCACTCTTACTGACTGAGCTGGCCCAGCCCTGAAGGATATATCTACCAGACTGGGCCTGAGGGAGTTGGTGCTGAGAGAACCAATATAAAGGAAACATTTACTTGGCATCGTTCTCACTAAGCTACCTTTTGCAGATTAGCTCTGCTCGTGCTGGTTGGAATGACTTACCACATAGTTCTTCGGGAGTCCAAATCCTGCCTTCACACTGAGGACATCCTCCAACATGGGTGACGCTGCCACCATGTTAAATGTGATGGATTCAGAACAGATCTAGCAGCTCAAAACTGGACATCCATGAGGCACTGTGGGTCATCAGCAGTAGCAGAATTGTATTCAACCACATATCCCCCACTCTACCAGGAGAGGGTGGTGTAGTGGTAGTGTTGCTGGACTAGTAATCCAGAGACCCAGGCTAATGCTCTGGGGACATGGGTTTAAATGGCAGCTGGTGGAATTTAAATTCAATTAATAAATCTGGAATATAATGGCAGCCATGACAGCTATCATCGATTGTTGTAAAAACCCATCTGGTTCATTATTGCCCTTTAGGGAAGGAAATCTGGCATCCTTACCTGGTCTGACCTACATGTGACTCCAGACCCACAGCAATGTGGACTCTTAACTGCCCTCTTAAATGGCCTGCTAAGGAATTTAGCAGGAGAAATGTCATACCCTGTGGAAATAGCCTCATACGCCAGCTCAAGGGCAATTAGGGATGGGTAACAAATGCTGGCATTGCCAGTGATGCCCACATCCCATGGAAGAATTTTTAAAAAATCAAGCCAAGGGATCAGCCCTATTTCATTGAAGAGTACAGGAGGGCATGCCAGGAGCAGCACTTAGCATGCCTAAAATGAGGTGTCAACCTGATGAAGCTACAACACAGGACTACTTGCATGCCAATCTGTGGAATCAGCATGCAAAAAACAGAGCTAAATGATCCTAAAGCCAACAGATCAGAACAAAGCTCTACAGCCCTGCCACATTCAGTTGATGAATGGTGGTGGGCAACTAAACAACTCACTGGGATGAGGAGTCTGCATGAACATCCCCATCATTTGGCCAATCTTGCCTTTACCAATTCTCTAAATTAGTTCCACGAATCTTGCTTCAGCCTCTCATCGAATTAAACTTTCTGGAAATCCTACTACTGTGGGAAAACATGACTGAAGCTCCCCAGCACCAAACTGCAGTGAAATAGATGTTCCTGATTCAAAAGAAACTGAGGGTATTGTTCTCAACAATTGGACTTGATTCAGAATATTGAGTTTAACTAACAGGATGGGTATTGGTGCCTGAGCCTAAGATAAATCTTGCAGTTTTGCAGGTAGTGGCAGATAGATTCTGTGACAGGAGTATCATACTTTAAGGCTTCTGACTATTTTGCCACTGAAGGACCCAGTGTAACTTGATGTTAAAATGCCAGTTTAAGCCAATTCAGCTGAATATTCTGCAACACTCTGGAAAATGTGATTCGGGTGCAGGCGATTTGTCTATCCAGATTGCTTGAGACAGTGAAAGTTCATGATCACCTAAATGATGAGGTTAGTGGTAGTGCCACTGGACTTGTAATCCAGACGTCAAGGCTAATACACTGGGGACATGTGTTCAAATCCCACTGTGGCAGCTGGTGGAATTTAAATTCAATGAATAAATCTGGAATATAAAGCTAGTTTCAGTAATGGTGACCATGAAAACTATCATTGATTGTTGTAAAAACCCATCTGATTCATGATTGCACTTTAGGGAAGGAAACCTGGCACCTTTACCTGGTCTGACCTACATGTGACTCCAGACCTACAGTAATGTGGTTGACTCCTAAATGTCCTCTGAATTTGCCCAGCAAGCCACTCAGTTCAAGGGCAATTATGGATGGGCAAAAAATGCTGGCCTTGCCAGTGACGTCCATATCTCATCAAATAATGATTTATTGTTGTTGGGAGGCTTCAGGCAGGAGTATGAAAATCAATTGGCAGCTCAGCTGGCTGATACTAGGGGAGTAGATTCCTGGCTGTTCATCCACAAAACGGTAAAGGTCACGATATGATTCAGTGTAGAGGATCTAGAGAGGGAGACAGACATAGAAAGTGGGAATAATCTCCCTATGATACTGTCCATCAGGTTTGGAGGAATTGCTGGCCACAGCAGTTATATTTAAGGCTTCACGAATGGTCCACCAGGGGTGTGAGAAACAGGAGGCCATAAAACTAAGACAGTCAATAATAGAACCAATAGGAAATGCAGGAGAAATTTCTTCACCCAAATTGTGGTTACAATATAGAGCTCACGCTTACATGGAGTGGTTGGGACAAAAAATGTAGATGATTTTAGGGGCAAATCAGATAAAAATGTGAATGACAAAGTAATCGATGGATATGCAGATGGGGTTGGATGAACTATGGTAGGAGGGGCAAAACAAAAACAGAATTACCTGGAAAAACTCAGCAGGTCTGGCAGCATCGGCGAAGAAGAAAAGAGTTGACGTTTCGAGTCCTCATGACCCTTCGACAGAACTTGAAGTTCTGTCGAAGGGTCATGAGGACTCGCAACGTCAACTCTTTTCTTCTCCGCCGATGCTGCCAGACCTGCTGAGTTTTTCCAGGTAATTCTGTTTTTGTTTTGGATTTCCAGCATCCGCAGTTTTTTTGTTTTTATCTATGGTAGGAGGAGGCTCATCCAGATTATAAACAGTGATCTAGAGAAGTTTCTGTTCTGTAAATTCTTTGCCTTGTTTTGTAATTTTTCATGTTGTGATGATGTTATGGAATGAACGGTAATTTGTTGTAAACATTGCTCAGTTCATTAACCCACTGATTATAAAATACACCCAACTGTTGATTTAATATTTGGTCTAATCTTTTTAAAACGTTCATCAAATTGCCTTTTGATAGATTGGAGAATATTGTGTGACGGAATGTGTAAGATTACAGAATTTGCTTTATATACTGAGAGTTTCATTGTTATGCTTGTGGGTCATGCTATTGGAGAGCTGGATAACGGGCAGTAAAGGTAAACTCCTGATCATTAGGGACGTGGGACCAACTTATGGGAGAGATGGGTGACAATGAGAATGTCTATTGCAGACCCAAAGTTTGCAACAAGGAGACAGGTGTGATAATATTAAAAAATATTCCTGCATTTAAGCACCACATGGATGGACATTCAAGAAAATGAGACAAGAGAATTTTGAAAGCTACATTGCTAGTTTTGAGTTTGTAGGTGAATGCCCAATAAAGCCCACTCAGGGAAACTAGCAATTCCTGGGAAAGCGTGAGTAAGTTGGAGACCTGACGTAATGGACAAAATGTTGTCGGGGTGCCGATGGCCCAAACAGCGGGCAGTCAAGAAGTAACGCTGCCTCAGCTGCTTCTGGGCAAACTGATCTGATTCTGTGGCCATCAGGTTCGTAACTGCTTGACATTGGGGCACCAGCCTCTTTAAGGGAGGAGGTCCAGCCTCCAAGAGCTGCCGGTCAATTGGAGAGCCTCTAGTGCTTCAGTCCCATCAATGCCATATGACCATAAGATGTAGGAGCAGAGGTAGGTCATTTGGCCCAACGGGTGTGCTCCGCCATTCATGGAGATCATGGATGATCTGATAATCCTTAACTCCACTTTCCTGCCTTTTCCCCATAACCCTTGATTCCCTTACAGATTAAAAATCTGTCTAATTCAGCCTTGAAAATACTTAATGACCCAACCTCTACAGTACTCTGCAGTAAAGAATTCCACAGATTCACTACCCTCTGAGAGAAGAAATTCCTCCTCATCTCTGCCTTAAATTGGCGCCCCCTTACTCTGAGATTATGCCCTCTGGTCCTGGACTCTCCCACAAGGAGAAACAATCGCTCAGCATCTACACTGTCAAGCTTCCTAAGAATCTTATATGTTTCTATAAGGTCACCTCTCATTCTTGTAAACTCCAATGAGTACAGGCCCAACCAACTCAACCTCTCCTCATAAGAAAATCCCTCCATCCCCGGGATCAACCTAGTGAACCTTTTCTGGACTGCCTCCAATGCCAGTATATTTTTCCTTAGATTAGGGGACCAAAACTGTTCACAGTATTCTGGGTGTGGTCTAACTAGTGCCTTGTATAGTTTTAGCAAGACTTCCCTATTTTTATACTCCATTCCTTTTGAAATAAAGGCCAATATTCCATTTGCCTGACCTATCACCTGCTGAACTTGTATGTTAGCTTTTCAGGATTCATGCATGAGGACTCCCAAATCCCTCTGTGCTGCAGCTCTCTGCAGTCTTTCTCCATTTAAATAATATTCAGCTCCTCTATTCTTCCAAAGTGCATATCCTCACATTTTCCCACATTACATTCCATCTGCCAAGTTTTTTGCCCACTCACTTAACCTATCTATATCCCTCTGTAGACTTTTTGTGTCATCCTCACCACTTGCCTTCCCATCTATTTTTGTGTCATCCGTAAACTTGGTGATAGTATATTCACTTCCCTCATCTAAGTTATTAATATATATTGTAAATAATTGTGGATCCAGCACTGATCCCTGTGGTACTCTACTAGTTACAGGTTGCCATCCTGAAAATGCACCACTTATCCCAACTCTCTGTTTTCTATTAGTTAGCCAATCCTCTATCCATGCTAATATACTACCCTCAACCATGGGCTCTTTTGCTATTAAGTAGCCTTATGTGTGGCACCTTATTGAATGCCTTTTGGAAATCCAAATATATTATATTTACTGGCTCTCCTTTATCTATCCTGCTCATTACCTGCTCAAATAATTCTAATAAATTTGTCAGACATGATTTCCCCTCCATGAAGCCATGCTGGCTTTGCTTTATTATATTATGCATTTCTAAATGCTCTGCTATTACATCCTTTGACGCTAACATTTTCCTAATGAAGGACGTGAAGCTAACTGACCTGTTTTATGTCTCGCTCCCTTCAGTTTTCCAATCTTTTGAGAATTTTACAGAATCTAAGTATTCTTGGAAGACCATTACCAGTGCATCCACTATTTGTGTAGCTACTTCCTTTAATGTGGTAGGATGCAACCCACCAGGTGCAGGGAACTTATCAGCCTTTAGCGTCATAGGTTTCCCTGGTACACTTTCTCTAGTCATAGTTATTGTATTTATTTCCACCCCTGCTTTTGCCCTTTGATTATTCAGTATCTTTGGAAAGCTATTAGTGTCTTCTACTGTGAAGACTGAAGCAAAGTATTTATTCAACTCCTCTGCTGTTTCCTGGTTCCCCATTATTATTTCCCCAGCCTTATTCTCTAAGTGGCTTATGTTCACCTCGGCCTCTCTATTCCTTTTTATATAGTTAAAGAAGCTCTTACTGTACATTTTTATATTATTATTTTTTGGTCATCTTTTGTTGGTTTTTAAATCTTTTCCAATCCTCTGACTTACCACTAATCTTTACCACATTGTATTTTTTTTTTCTTTCAATTTGACATTATCCTTAACTTTCTTGGTTAACCATGGTTGGGTTATCCCCTTCCTAAAATCCTTCTTCCTCACTGGGATATATCTTTGTTGTGAGTCATGAATTATTTTCTTAAATGTCTGCCATTGTTCATCAATTGTCTTTTCTGCTAAACTCCTTTCCCAGTCCACTCCAGCCAACTCTGCCCTCATTCCGTTGTAATTACCCTTATTTAAATTTAGCACAGTTGTTTCCGATCCAAGTTTCTCACTCTCAAACTGAATGCTAAATTCAACCATGTTATGGTCATTGTTTCCTAGGGGATCTTTTACTCTGAGATCATTTATTAAACCTGCCTAATTACACATTACCTGATCCCTGGTTGGATCCACAACATGTTGTTCTAGGAAACTGTCCCAAATACATTCTAGGAATCCTTGCTTGTCTTCCTCTTCCTTGCCTCTGCTGATTTGATTTTCCCAATCTACATGAAGATTAAAGCCAACCATGATTAATATACTGCCTTTTTTACATACCCTCATTATTTCCTGATTTACTTTCTGTCTTCAGTATAGCTACTATTAGGGGGCCTATAGTCTACTCTCACCAGTGTCTTCTTCCCCTTGTTATTTCTTACCTCCACCCATATGGATTCCACATCTTCTGATCCAAGATCATTTCTTGCTATCGTACTCATTCCATCTCGTACTATCAAAGCTACCCCACCACCCTTTCCTTCCTGCCTGTCCTTTCAAAAAGTCACATGCACCTGAATATTTAGTTCCCAGTTTGATCTCCTTGTAACCATGTCTCTGTAATGGCTATAAGATCATAGCCATTAACCTCTATTTGTACCGTTAATTCATTTATTTTGTTCTGAATATTACATGCATTTAAGTAAAGAACCATTATTTTTGCCTTTTTACCATTTTTCCCTCTTTGACCCTATTTGCTGCTGTTTTTTATGTTTGTACACTCTGTCCCTTCCTGTCATACTCTGGGTATCAATGTCTAAATAGCTGCCCTGTAATACTGCCATATCCTTTTGCTTTGTAAGTCTGCATATCCCCTTTCCAGAGCCCTCCCCCCTTCTATTTAGTTTAACACCCTCTCTACAGCCCTAGTTATTTGATTTGCCAGGACACTGGTCCCAGCACAGTTCAAGTGAAGCCCATCCCACCAGCCCTTCTACCCCAGTACTGATGCCAGTGCCCCATGAACTGAAATCCATTCCTCCCTTGCGACATGCATTTAACTCCTTGACTTTATTTACCCTATGCCAGTTTGCCCGTGGCTCAGGTAGTAATCCTGAGATTATTACATTGGATGTTCTGCTTTTTAATTTAGCTGCTAATTGTTCAAATTCTTTCAACAGAATCTCCTTTCTAGTCCTATCAATGCTGTTGGTACCAATACAGACGATGACAGCTGGATCCCTCCCATTCCACTCCAAATTCCTCGCCAGTCCTGAGGAGATGTCCTTAACCTTGGCACCAGGCAGGCAACACAGCCTTCAGGACTCACGCCCACAGCTGCAGAGAACAGTATCTATCCTCCTAATTACTGTTGGGAAATAGAGATAGCTTAAGTAAGTTATACTTGTATTTGTGGGTGTTAGGAATGAGTTCTAGCTTTAAAGTTTAAGTTGGATTTGTATTTATGCATCTGTGTGTTAAGAAAGGGCAAATGGAGTTTTAGTTTCACTTTAAAAGGCTGCTTGCATTTCTACTGAGACGTTTATGACCCCTATAAAGTGAAAGTAAATGCACAAGAGTAGGAAGAATGCTACTGTTACCGAGCAACAGGGAGACCAAATAGGCAGGTTCCTCCCACAGACACACACAGTGAAGAAAAAAGACAGCAGTTTGTTTTGGAAGCTGTTTGAGTTCAGAAGATTTGAAGGCAGCTGTGAAGCAGAAACAGCCTAAAAGGGAACAAATAACAAGTCCCAAGCTAAGAAAACCCTCAAACGTCCAAGGAAGTGGAAGAAGAGAAAGTCCAAGAAAGCCTTCGAGTTAAAGGAAGGACAGGAACCTGGGAAAAGGTCCTGTTAAGTGAAATTAAGAGTGAGGGGCAGAGATAAAGGCACCAAGCTTTAGATTTAAAGTGAGAACAGCTTGCAGGAAACAAGAAGGCTCAAAGAGACAGCTGAAGGTCTGTAATTCTTTGCTATGAGCGTGTGAAGCGGTTATGTACTGTTAAGGCTGAGTTGGGGAGAGAGTGCGTGGACTTCAGCTTGGCCGCATGTGGTGACTCAAGGAAGAGAAACATCAGAAGGAGAGTTCAGAACCCTGGAGGTGAACCCTTGTGGAAGGTTTCTGAGTGAAAACATCAGGTTGGGAGAAGAGTCCAAGGTGAGGCCCTGGAGAGTGGACATTAGAATCCCTCGTGTGAAGGGCGGAGTTCAGTGAGACTGGTTGACTCACAGTGTGACAAGCGGCTGGGGGCAGCTGAGGAGAGATCCATTAGCATCTGTTTGAGGTGGCATCTGTCACTTGGTTTCAGAGTGTGGTGTGTCTGACCACAGGGTGCCATTGGTTTACATGGACTATTTACTTACTGTGAACATTAGAGTATAAGATAGCTTTTGTGACTTGTATTATCCTTACAAATTTGTGTATAACTGTAAAGGTATAGTTGTGGGTGAAGGAGTATTGTAATATAGTTCATCTTTTCTTGATGAATAAGTGTTTTAATCTTTTGTTAAATGTCCATCAGCTGACTCCTATGACTCCTGTGCAGTAGCTACTCTCCACATATCTAAACAAACAAAAATAAAAGTTAGGATCTATTAAGCTGGGTTCCACTCTGGGATCAGGCTTGTCCAGGGGCAATCTCAGCTTGGATCATAACATTAGACTGCCCCTTACCAGTACTACATTCCTATTTCCTCACCCCGCTTGAATGGCTCCCTGTACTACAGTGCCATGGTCATGTTCGCTCATCCTCTCTGCAGTCCCCACTCTCGACCACACAGCTTGCAAGCACCCCATAACTGTTGGAAAGTTGCAGGGACTGAGGCTCCTCGAACACTACCCCCTGGGTCCTCATAACTGCCTTACCTGCAGCCACATCCTCCTGTCCTTGACCATGGACCAAATTCGAATTACCTAATCCGAGCGGTGTGACCGCCTTCTGGAGTAAATTGTCCAGGTAACTTTCCCCCTCCCTGATGTGGCGCAACATCTGCAGCTCGTTCTCCAGCTCCTTAACTCGGCTTGGAAATTTCCTGAGCTCCAAGCACCTGGTGCAGATGTGTTTGCCCTGGATCACCTTGGTGTCCAGTAGCTTCCACATGCTGCTGCAGCAACACATCACCCATCCTGCCATCGCTATCGTATTTAATTAAATTAATTGATTAATTACTCTAGTGTCCCTGCTCTTCACACTTGAAGAATCCCCCGGTCTTTTCACCTCATTGTAATTTTTTTTTACACCAGTATCAGTCTTATACTTAAGTTATTTTTAAGAAAAAGGGAAAAGAAAATAGAGACCTAAACACAAGACAAAGACCTTACTTTTACTTTAAAGACTAGGAACACTCACCAGTCCTACTCACCAATCAGCTGCTCTCCATGCTCTTTTCCTTCCTGAATGGTGGTCTCGTCTCTCTCTCTCTCTCTCTCTCTCTCTCTCTCTCTCCGTGTTCTTTAATGGGCTCCCACCATCAGGAGAGGTGGCCTCTGCTGGGACTACGACCAGTCCAGAGCAACATCCTGGAACCGAGGTAAGCGGGGTTGGGTTGCTGGGGGCAATCAGGCAGACCCTGTCGGATAGAGGGGGGGGGGGGGGGGGGGGGGAGTTCTTGTGATTGGAAGTGGGTGTGGACCTGGCCCTATCCACCGTGGTGGGAGGGAACCTCTGTAGGCCACAGGCTGCCCGATTAGGAAAGCTACCAGCACCCCCCCGCCCTCCCACCTCGATCATGCAGGAATGATGCCAGCTTTTGCTGGTCGATCTAGCATGGTGGAGCCCACCCCATCCCCCTGCTGCCACTGACAGAATGCCTTCAACAATGGGAAGAGGTCTTTAACTGGCCCTTAACTGGCTGCTTAAGGGACTCAGTTGGTATCTGGGTGGGGAGGCCAGTCTCGACATCCCATGTCCCTAAGAGAATTTCACAGAATCAGGAAGGCAATGGGAATCCCACTTCCACCTTTCCTTGTTATTCTACACCTCTCCCTCCAGCCCTGAAACCTACTGGTGTTAAAATTTTGCCCAATGGGTTTAATTGCCCTTTATGTCTTCCTGGCACCTGAGAAGATTGAGGTCCCTAAATGAAGCAATAAGGACATAGGAACATAGGAAATAGGAGCAGGAGGAGGCCATTCAGCCCTTCCAGCTTGCTCCATCATTCAATTAGATCATGATTGATCTTCTACCTCAACCCCATTTTCCTGCACTATCCCCATATCCCTTAATGTCTTTACTATCTAAGATGCTATCATAGAAACATAGAAAAATAGAAAATAGGAGCAGGAGTGGGCCATTCGGCCCTTTGAGCCTGCTCCACCATTCAATATGATCATGTCTGATCCTCTGTCTCAACGCCATACTCCCACTCTCTCTCCATATCCCTTGACGCCTTTAGAGTCTAGAAATCTATCGATTTCCTTCTTAAATATATTCAGTGACTTGGCCTCTACAGCCTTCTGTGGTAGAGAATTCCATAGGTTCACCACCTTCTGAGTGAAGATATTTCTCCTCATCTCAGTGCTAAATGGTCTACCCCATATCCTGAGACTGTGAACCCTTGTTCTGGACCCCTCAGCCAGAGGAAACATTATCCCTGAATCCGGCCCTGTCAGAATTTTATACGTTTAATCAATTTCTGTCTTAAACATGCTCAATGATTGAGCTTCCACAGCCCTCTAGGGTAGAGAATTCCAAAGATTTACCACCCTCTGAGTGAAGAAATTCCTCCTCATCTCAGTCCCCAGTGGCCTACCCATTATTCTGAGATTGTGTTCCCTGGTTCTGGTCACCCCAGCCAGGGGAAACATCCTTGCCGCATCTACCCTGTCGAGACCTGTAAGAATTTTGCATGTTCAATGAGATTGCCTCTCATTCTTCTAAACTCCAGTCTCCTCAATGTTCCCTCACAGGGCAAGCCCGCCTGACAGGATCAGCCTGGTGAACCTTCGTTGCACTCCCTCTATAGCAAATATATCTTTCTTTAGGTTAGGGACCAAAGCTGTATGTATGTAATTCTCCAGGTGCGAAAGTGAATTATGGAACTTTTCGTCACACTTAGATGAGCAAGCTTTTTTTTTTGCTAATGTTTCTGCCAGGGATCCTTCCACGTGCAAAGCAAACATGACAACTACAGCACTACTGGAACAACGCGCAGGATTGTATGCTGAGCTGGATTGTAAACTGGAGCAGCGGTTTAAATCTTTATTTCAGCAATACATGAAATGGACTCGGAGCAAGAAATTCCTTAGTCGGTTAGTGAATTGCAAAAGCTACAATAAGCGGCCGGTTAACATCCACAGGTCTTAAAATTCAGAATGAAAAGTCACCTCAACTTCTGAAGCTGGAATGTCAAAACTCTAACATCAGATATTAACGATGGAAGCAACATTTCAGTTTTGAATCTAGCACTGGATCCAATATACTTTGCATTCTAGACAACAAGTTTTTATTCGTTGCCTTACTTTTAGTTAGCTTTTATCACCCTCCTTTAGATCCACTCTTCCCTGGTGATGAGAACATATGTAGATAATGGGAAGCCAGATAATGGGAACTCATTTTTCCCTTTATACATTTCAAGATTTACTCATTATCTGAAGCTCTCAGATACTAGATTAAGTGACAGAGTGCCCACCCTGAGTTTAATCAAGATCCAGAGGGAAGAATTGAATTATATTCCTGAAAGAAAAAAATGCATTATATAATGCTTCTGAATGCATTCTTTATGGAAATTGAAGCATAATGATTAAGTGAGGGACCAGTAATCCACAGGCCTTGATTAATAATGTAGGGATGTGAGTTCAAATGGCAGCTGGGGAATTTAAATTCAATTAATTCGACAAATCTGGATTTAAAAAAAAAACTAGTGTCAGGAATAGTGACCTCAAAACCAGTGAATTGTTATAAAAACCCATCCTGTTCCTAATGCCCTCTAAGAAACCTGCCATCCTCACCCGGTCATATAGGACTCCAGACTCACAGCAATGTGGCCGATTCATAATTGCCCTGTGGAAAGCCATTCAAGTGAGTGGCTCCCCATCATCTTCTCAAGGGCAGAAATTCTGGCTCTGCCAGCCGTGCCCTCGTCCTGTGACTGAATGAGTAAATGAAAATTGCTTTGCAAGCCTAATCACTGCTATTATGTCGGTAACTGTGTGGTGTATTGCGATCCTAGCCCCTTTCTGGGATTATCCTACGTCAGGCATACCCCCGGATTAACCCCCTTCAACTGGAGGCAGAGAGAGTCAGAATCCAAGAACATTCAACTGGGCCTGCAGAGTCTGATCAATCTCTCCCTGAACGAAACGATCCAGTCAAGGTTAGTCAGCCTTCTTCCTGACAGCCCTTTATTTTTAATTAGTTTTTAGCCAGATTGTAATTTTCCCGGATGTTACGAGGGGCGAGATGAAACTTCTCAGTTAAGTGTCCCCCGACCAGAAGGGAACAGGAGTTGGGCTCTTTAAACTCTTGATACGGAAAAAGTAAAATGTTAAAATGCACAGGTTTATTAAAATAAGCAAATATGCAATTCAGTGTTTATATGGAAACCCTAAATTGCGAGATGAGTTCAGAAAAAGGGGATATAACTAATTCTCATTTCCAACGAGAATCAGAGGTTTAAACTTTAAGGGCAGTATTTTTCCCTTCATCGGGCAGGGCCGCGTCCGACCTGAACGGACGCAAAATTGCACATGGTGCTGTCGGGCGAGCGTGCTGACATCGTCGCGCACTCGCGCGATATTTCGCTCAGTGGGCATGCGCGAGAGCCGGGAGAGCGGCGGCCGACAATGAAGCGGGCCGTTAAGCCCTTAGTGGCGCTGGTGACCACGATTTTTGGTGGCCTGTCCAACCTTACGGTCGGCAGACAGGCCAAGCAGCCGGCCGGCCGGCCTTTACATTTTTGATGAAACCCTCATCCAAGGGCGGGATGAAATCTCCTTTAGGAAATAACGAGAAACATCTGGGGGACAGCATTTTTATGAAGTCTGCTTTCAGGTGCTTGATTGTGCTGCGTGGACGTTTTTTTGCAGCACTTTGGTGCTTTCTTTTATTGTTTGGAGGCCCCCAGCTCCCTTTAGGGAGCTCACTGGAAACGACCACCTGGGCCCCCTGGTGACGTCGTTGCCCGCCCTCTTCCTGCCCCCACCCCGGCAGCGCTGAGCTTTTCAGCGTGTGTTCCACGCTGGTGAAATCGTGGTTGGGGGCCGATCGCGGTCGGGGTCCCAGTTCCCTTCTGCTCCCGAGCCCGCCCATCATACGCACCCAACGAGGGGGAAATTCAGGCCTAAGTGTTATAGAGGTAATACTTTGAAAAGGAAAGGATAACCATCAAATATTAAAGTCAGATTATCTTAATCCCCGGGTGTGAGGCTCATTAGGTTCAAAACTAAACTAAATCTGTACGATTTAGGTGTAGGTACAGAAAAGTAACTTTTGAACCTAATATTCCTGTATTATTATAAAAGCAAAAAACTGCGGATGCTGGAAATCCAAAACAAAAACAAAAATACCTGGAAAAACTCAGCAGGTCTGGCAGCATCTGTGGAGAAGAACACAGTTAACTTTTCGAGTCCGAATGACTCTTCAACAGAACCAAGTAAAAATAACAAGGCAAAAGAGAGATACAAAAATCCTGAAGGAGAGAAGAGCAAAACTTCTTCAAGGTAGGCATTCCTTGAAGAGAAGTGGCAGTCAGTTAAACACTAAGATAAAAGCAAAAAACAGCGGATGCTGGAAATCCAAAACAAAAACAAAAATACCTGGAAAAACTGTTCCTGTATTATTACTGTTTGACCCTTATTCCATCACAACTTCAGCTCGCTCGTAGCAACATCCCACTTAATAGCCAATGAGATGAATAACCAGGTGTAAAGCATTCTAAAGGTACCATGAGAACATATCTGCTGTTCTTTGAATAGCACCATGCACAATCTTTTACTCCCACTTAGACCTGGCTTCAGTTTACTTTCTGATCTGAAAGATAGTGGCCAGAGTTTACAGTCAGCAGGGGGCGATGGTGGTGTGGTGGTAATGCCGCTGGAATTAGTAATCCAAAGACACAGGCTAATGCTCTCGGGCCATGAGTTCAAATCCCACCCCAGTAGCTGGTGGAATTTAAGTTTAATTAATAAACCTGGAATATAAAGGTACTCTCTGTAATCGTAACCATGGAACTATCATCGATTGTCATAAAAACCCACCCAATGCCCTTAGGGAAGGAAACCAGCCATCCTTCCCCGGCCTGGCATACATGTGACTCCAGACCTGCAGTGGTGTGGTTGACTCTTAACTGCCCTCTGAAATGACCTAGCAAGCTCAGTTCAAGGGCAATTAAGGGTGGGCAACAAGTGCTGGCCTTACCAGTGATGCCCACATCCCATGAAAGAATATGGAAAATGAGGCAGCGGCAATCACTGCCAAGAAATGTGAATTTAACTAGTTCCTTGGCTGCAGTGGGGATTTCAACTTCTGGCTGCAGCGTGGTCCATCGAAGAAAAGAAGAGCGAGGCCTTGCAGCGAGGGGCATTCCCGATGCCATGAGCTGAAGACATGTTTTCTAAGGTCAGTCAGTCTTCAGCTGAAAGGCAAGAGAGTGTTTTATAATGATTTAAAATACTTTTAAGCGCTTTAAAAAAAAGCTTTTAGAAGCTGTTATGACCTTTTAAATAGCTTTGAACAATTTCATAGACTTTTATAAACTATTGAACACTTTTATAACATTTTTAAACACTTTACCAAACTTTGACTGCCCAGGGATTAGATGAACTGCCTTGCTTTTCAACAGGGGCTGTGAGTTCATAATGGAACTTAGAACTTGAAATACTTAAAACTATTGGAGAAAGGAAAAAAACCACTGTTTCCATGGAATAGATTTGGGCCCCCATCTCACAGCAGGAGCAGATGAATCTCCTTCCCTCTTTCTGTCTGGAACTGCAGTGCAACTGCCCAGAGCGGGCCAGAAGATGTTCCTCCCCTTTGCCTGCAGCCCCACTCTTCAAACGTGTGCAGAGAAAGGATGTTCAAAAACTAGGATTTAAAACCGTAGCACAAAATGTTTCCAGAAAACAAGCGCTAAATTTGCAATCCTTTGATTTAAACTTTGCCTGAGACTTCATTGTCTAACTTGGGTATCTTGTTCTTAAATACAAGTGAATCAGGTGCACATTTAGACTAATTAAATGCGGCTTCTTCATACATTATATTAACTCTGTATTCTTCATAGTTATTTGTCGCACTGAGCAAGGAGCTTCCATAGTTATATCGCCAGTGCAACACTAACTCATAACCCCTGACTGAAAATGTAAAATGGTTACTGTGAAATCAATTCAAGGATCAAGGGTTATGGGGAGAAGACACAGAAGTGGAGCTGAGGCTGCAATCAGATCAGCCATGATCCCATTGAATGGTGGAGCAATCTCAATGGGCTGAGTTGCCTGGTCCTGCTCCTATTTCTAATGATCTTATGAACTCTCCTGCTTTAAGATGACACCATTTCCATGTCACTAATGATTGCTTTAACCTGCATACCAAACTGCTGAGGTTTAAATATCTTTTTTATCTGATCACTACTTAGGTGTACCTGAAGATCAATGCTTTATTTCCTTGTGGTTTTAAAGTTCATACTTCAAGCAAATAACTTTGCTCTCATGATCAGAATTTACCCCAATGATTGAACAGGTGTAAAAATTAAGCTTAGTTCAGTTCCTTTTATTATCAGCAAACATTATGAGATTACATATTCCTCCCACCCATTTTTTTGATTAAATATATTTTCTCCAATAACATTTCATCAAAGATTTGCTTATTTAGTAAAATGCAATATCACCTTTTGAGAGACTGTGAATATGTTGCTGCAATGCTGCATTATGCACTAATTTCTCAAAGTGCTAGACACTGTGGCTTTTAATTAAAATTACATTGATGATCTCTGCCTCGCTTCAGCTATGAGCAGAATTTTTGAAGAAGCTACGACAAAATCACAGGCGGCTGGCAAAAATAAACTTGCTGATGCTCACTTGCATGAATATTTTTGCATACTTTAAATCAAGGGTCATGTTATTTCCCCATCCATATTTTGGTGTGATGCATTGTGAGTTGTACCTCCTAAACACCGGATATGTTAGTATTCTGCTTCCGTGAGGAAACACAGCTGTTTTTATTTTAGTAAATTGATTAAGGCAAAACTAGAAGTGCTTTGTTTACTTCTGCTTTAATGTCCTTTATCAAGCCGACAATAAACAGCCGCCTCCGCTTGTCATTCCTTCAACTGGCAGTCTTGCATCTGGGAGAGAATTTTTAGGGTGTCCTGTTGTGAGAAAATGTTTGTCTTGCCTTATCTATTGAGTTATATTTATAATTTATTTGAGGTTGCAGTTGTTTTCACACACTATACCCTGTAGTCCTTCTAAATGGTTCAAAATAATTTTATTAACATGATACATTTCAACAGTGCAACAGTTTAAAAAGTAGAAAAACAGCTAATTAACACAAATTGTATTAAAAGTATTGCGCTAAACAGCCGAAGTTGACAGTGTTCAGCGATAATCGTCTAAAATGCCTTACCGCTGCTAAAATCAAATGTCACTTGTTTCACTTTCCATCAATACCTTGTTTTTTGTTGCCTGATTTCCAGGGTTGGGGGAGGGGGATTTTTTTTGTGCCACGCTCAATGTCCAAGTCAGCTGCCAACTGCTCCCAGCCATTCAAAGGGGGATGCAGCAGGGCCTCCGCAGCTGCTCCATGAAGCACGTGGACTCTGACAACAACCTTGTTAGGATCCTCCACTTCATTAATTTCTGGCCCAATCTCAGACACGGGTAGAGGGTCAGTGTTTTCTTCAGGACAGAGTTATTCAATGTGCAGCGGGCTGCCACATACCCTGAGACATTAACAGGAAGGTACTGTAAAGGGCGCCCTGACACGTGATTATTCTCTCTCTGTAAGAGAGATAGGCCAGGATTTTTCAGATGGTGGGGCTTCCCCACCTATACTGGCTGCCCCACAGCCATTTAATGCTCCAAGGGGTGTTTTTTAAAAAAAATTCATTCTTTCACAGGCGTGGCTAGGCCAGCATTTTAATTGCCCACCCCTCATTTCCCTTGAGAAGATGGTGATGACCCCTCTTCTCGAACTGCTGCAGTCCATGTGGTGTAGGTACACCCGCAGTGCTGCTAGGAAGTGAGTTCCACCATTTTGACCCAGCGACAGTGAGGGAACAGCGATAGATTTCCAAGTCAGGGTGGTGAGTGGCTTGAAGGGGAATTTGCAAGTGGTGGTGCTCCCATGCATCTGCTGTCCTTGTCCTTCTAGGTGGCAGAGGTTGCAGGTTTGGAAAGTGCGGTTGAAGGAGCCTTGGTGAGCTGCTGCGGTGCATCTTGTAGATGGAGCACACTGCTGCCACTGTGCACCGCTGGTGGAGGGAGTGGATGTTGAAGTTGGCAGATGTGGCGCCAATCAAGCGGGCTGCTTTGTCTTGGGTGATGTCAAGCTTCTTGAGTGTTGTTGGAGCTGCACTCACCTAGGCAAGCGGGGAGTATTCCATCACCCTTGAGCATTAATTGGCTGGAGGCAGGATAATTCCCCAAGAGAGTTGTGGAGAAAAATTGAGCATAACTACAAGCCTTTCATTTTAAGTAATCCTGATCAGAGAAAGAGGGTTGATGATGGAATGAACCCCCATGGAATGTGGTCATTTGGCCCATGCGGGCAGTTTGAAGAGCTATTAGTTTCATTTATTGCCATGGACCTGAAAATATCCCCTTTTGAAATATAAATGTAGGCCATTCCCTTTTGCAAGTTGCTACAGAACCTGCTGCCTCTACCCTTTCAGGTAGAACATTCCAGATCATAACAATCTGCTGCGTAAAGAAATTTCTCTTCATCTCCCACCAGGCTTTTTTGCTCATATCTTAAATCTGTGTCCTTTGTCCAGTGGAAACAGTTTTTTCGTATTTACTCAATAAGAGGCCCTCACAATGTTGAACACCTCATTTAAATTTCCCCTTAAATCTTCTCTTCTCTGAGGAAAACAACCATAACTTACCTAGGCTGGGATTTTCCTGTGGGAGACGGGAATCAGGAGTCGGGAGTGAACCGGAGTTGATTTCAAATTCTGTCTTCAGGCTGTCAGGGACCGTGGATTTACGGTTCCCAGGGTCTCATTTGGCCTCATGGTGGGACTGCCACCCATTTGGGCAAACATGAGGTGGGAGTGGAAGTGGACCAACTCCTGAGGAGGCAAGTTAAAAGCCTGCCTTCACTCCGAACACTTCACAAACATACCGGCCTAAAAGAATTTCAAAAATATCTAAAAAATGTTAAAATTTAAATGTATTTCCCCCCCCCCAACCCCATCCCCTCATCTCCATTCCCCAACTCCCACCCTGCATCCCCTCCACCCCATCCTCCTTCACCTGACATCCCCCTCTCCCCTTTCTCCCTCCCCCACCACCATCCCCATCCACCATCCTCCACCCCACATCCCACCACCCCTATCCCCTTCATCCATCCATTCCCTCTCACCTCCTATTCCCCCCTCACCCTTCACCCCCATTCCCACCCTATTCCTCCCCAACCCCATTTATTCGCACTCTCCATTCATCCCTACCCCCATCCCTTCAAAGCATATGAAATCACAAATCCTATAATAAAAGCTGAATTGCTTCTAAGAGCTCATTAATCCCCCAAATAAAGAGTATGACTCTTGAGAGCAGCCTGTGAACATTGTCAAGAGTCAAATTGTTTACCTGAGGTACTTAAGTAGTTCAACTTTTTAATGTGTTTTGAACTGCTTGACAATGTTTATACAGGTGCTCTGAAGAGATAAGTGTTTATCTGGGGGAATTTATGGGCTCTTAGAAAAGATCCAACTTCTTAATGCATTTCCTAAGTGCCTGACAATGCTTATACTTTGCTCTCATGTATTTATAAGCATATTAAAAGGCTAGATTGCATCCAAGAGCCCATAAATCACACCTGCCAAAAACAATTTGACCTTGGAACTGCAGTTTCAGCAGTTGTCTAAACAGAAAACGTAAAACGAATAAAAAGAGCATAAACATTACTTACCTTTTAAAACTCTTCCCACCTCCAGGCAGCTGCTCTAAAGTTAAACAGCTGCTGAACCCTGACTGCCTCACACAAAATTCAAAAACTTTCCGGAGACGAGCTTTTAATGAACCTGTCATGATGTACATTACCTCCTTAATAGAAGCAGGGCTGTTCAGGAACTGATCCCTCTCCCATCCTCAGGAAAATGGCAGGGGGTGCAAACGGAGGTGGGATTTCCTGCAACACTGCTTGGCAGCCATTTATTTCGCCATTTCCATTTCCATTTCCGACTAATTCGGGACAGGAAAGTTCCAGCCCTAGTCTCCCCACATAACTGAAAATCGTCATCCCTGGCACTATTCTAGTAAATCTCCTCTGCACTGTCTCCAAGGCCTGGCCATCTTTCCTAAAGTAAGGTGACCACAATTTGTGACAAACCCTTTAGCTTGGGCCTAAGCCATGATATGAGCTTACGAACGTATGAGGTAGGAGCAGAAGTAGGCCATTCGGCCCCTCGAGCCTGCTCCGCCATTCAATAAGATCATGGCTGATCTGTTTGTGTTTCGAGTCCCACATTCCCATCTATCCCTCGATAATTTTTGATTGCTTTGCCTGGCAAGAATCCCCGCCTTAAAAAACTATTCAGTGATACCATTTCCACCGCTTTTTGAGTTCTAAAGTCGCACAACCCCCCGAGAGAAAATATTTCGCCTCATCTCTGATTCATAAAGGTTTACTATAACTTCCTTGTTCTTGTACTCTATGTGCTGGATTTTCAGCTCGGCATGCGGACGTGTGCCCGACACGCGTGAGCGTGAAATAGCGTGCAATGGCGTCAGGTGAGTGTCCCAACGCCATCGCACACTCGCATGATAGTTTGGTTGGCAGGCACGCACGGGAGTCGGCAGCGCACCTGCGGACAGTTAGGAGGGCTGTTCAGCCCGTTAAGCATTTATTTAAATAGAAGTTTTCCCTGCCCTTATGGTTGGCGGGTGGGCAAATAGGCCAAGTGGCCTTTGGATTTTTGAGCTAAACCTCATCCGCGGGTGGGATGAGGTTTCCGATGTTAATTAAAAGTATGATATAAATGTTTAGAACTCAGAGTCACATGAGGGGACATCTTTACCTGATTTTGAAAATCTTTATTTTTTAATGTGGAAAATCTTCAGCTCCCTGAGGCAGCCCTGTGTCTTCAGGGAGCTTCTGTGAGCGCACCCGTGCGCAGACGCCTTCCGAACTCACGACTTCTACCACCTCGAAGGACAAAGGCAGCAGATAGATGGGAACACCACCACCTGGAAGTTGTCCTCCAAGTCACTCACCATCCTGACTTGGAAATATATCACCGTTCCTTCACTGTCGCTGGGTCAAAATCCTGGAACTCCCTTCCTAACAGCACTGTGGGTGTACCTACACCACCTAGATTTGCAGCTGTTCAGGAAGGCAGCTCACCACCACCTCCTCAAGGGCAGTTAGGGATGGGCAATAAATGCTGGCCCAGCCAGCAATGATGAACAATTAAAAACAAAACAGATCCTGCAACCTTCAAAGATTTGTGAACGTGAACCTCCAGCTGTCTCTCTTTTTAAACCAATCTTTTTAAAATGGTACAATTTAGCTCCTATTGTCTCCCCTAGCTTTTCCTTCCAAAATACAGCACTTCATACTTCTCTGCATTAAATTTCATCTGCCATGTGTCTGTCCCCTTCACCAGCCTGTCCATGACCTCCTGGAGTCTGTTACTATTCTCTCAACTGTTTAATGCATTTCCAAGCTTTATGCTATCTGCAAACTTTGAAATTATGCCCTTTATATCCAAGCCTAGGTCATTAATATATAGAATGAGCAGTCCTAAAATTGACTCCTGCATATCAGACACTGCTGTATGCTTCCGCCCAGCATGATAAACAACCAATCACCATTACTGTCTGATTTCTGTTTCCTAGTCAGTTTTGTGCCCACAAAACTACCCCGCCCCTTTAATCCTTCAATTTTTGCTAACAAGTTTATTAAGTGGCACTTTATCAAATGTCCTTTGAGAACCATATATGCAATGTCAACCGCACTACTCTCATCAACCCTCCCCATTACTTCACTGAAGAACTCAATCAAGTTTATCTGGCAAGGTTTCCCTTTAACTAATCCATGATAGCTGTCATCTGTTAACTCAGTTTATTCTAAGCGACAATTAACCTTGTCCCAGATTAGCGTCTCGAGAAGCTTCTGCATCACTGACATTCGGCCAACTGTCCTCCAGTTACCTGGTTTATCCATCTTCCCATTTTTAATGGATTAAATCAGATACTGTGCCTAAAACCTGCGATGAGCTTCAGTGCAAGATTCAAGTGCCTTGCAGCCTTATTACAGGAATAATAAGGATAAGAAAAATAGCGTTAAAGCATTTGTAAGGATTCTTTATTGAATCATATCCTTGAAATTGTGACTAAATATACCGTCATGCAAATTTATAAGAAATGTAAATGTTATGGAATTCATCTGCTTAGTTTATGAGCACAAAGTAAGAACGATGAACTCTCTTTGTGCAGTGGGGCTGTTGTTTCTGTCTAATTGTTGAATTAAAAATAATTGTGAAATATATGAGCAGAATGTGCATGAATTATTTTCAACTTTCAACATTCAATCATGTCATTATGTAAAATAAAGCTGGCCATCTGTGGTTGTTGATTCTACATAAATTATAAATAATCCAAATTGCAGCAAATCTAAACTGCACCCCTCCAAGGGCAACATATCTTTTCTGAGGTGTGGTGCCTGGAACTGTTCCCCAGGTCTGGACTAACCAGGGCTTTGTATTTCAGAAACACACGTGGCTTTTTAACATCTCATTTGTGACTCCCAACCTTTTCCATTTTGTTTGCATTATCTCGAAAAAGCCTAATAAAATTAAGTCAAGAAAATGTCAAATCAAAGAACTGGAGAGAGATACAATTTTCCTTATTGAATTATTCATTTACTTAATCAAAAATTTAGTTTCTACAATGTCAGGCTTCAAAATACCATTTGTTTGGGGATTATTTCAGAAAATATGTGGCAATTGAGGTCTTACAAAAATAAATTAAAAGTTCAAATACCCTTTAACAGTCCAGTCTCCTGGTGGTTGACAATCATAATTCAATTCATTGATGCATAGCCAAACAGGATGTGTACATGCCTGATATGAGGTGAAATGTTTCATGTTAACAATGGTTCGAATTCTGCCTAGCAATTGTTAGCAAAGCTCAAAACCTTTGCCAAAAGATATTTGGCTAGAAGTGAAAGAAATTGTGCTGTTACGATTCTCCAACATAAAGTTGATAAAGCCAAAGGCAAATAAGACGCAGGAGCAGAAGCAGGTCATTTGGCCCATCGAGTGTGCTCCGCCATTTAATGAGATCATGGCTGATTTGATAATCCTCAACTCCACTTTCCTGCCTTTTCCCCAATACCCCTTGATTTCCTTACTGATTGAAAATCTGTCTATCTCAGCTTTGAATATACCTAATGACCCAGCCTCCACAGCCCTCTGTGGTAAAGAATTCCACAGATTAACAACCCTCTGAGAGAAGAAATTCATCATCATCTCTGCTTTAAATGGGCGACCCCTTACTTTGAGATTAAGCCCTCTGGTCCTCGACTCTCCCACAAGGGGAAACAACCTCTCAGCATCTACCCTGTCAAGCTCCCTAAGAATCTTATGTTTCAATAAGGCGCCTCTCATTCTTCTAAACTCCAATGAGTACAGACCCAATCTCCTCAACCTCTCCTCATAAGAAAATCCCTTCATCCCTGGGATCAACCCTTCTCTGGACTGCCTCCAATGCCAGTATATCTTTCCTTAGATAAGGGGACCAAAACTGTTCACAGTATTCTAGGTGTGGTCTAACTAGTACCTTGTATAGTTTTAGCAAGAGTTCCCTATTTTTATATTCCATTCCCTTTGAAATAAAGGCCATCTAAGATTTGGGTAACATCAACATTCAACTTTGAAATCTAAGTGTTACAGTATTTACCTATTCCAGGGATGCAGAACTGGTTTTTTGCCTGAGTTATATGGAAGATTGAAATTACATGAAATTCGGCAATTCTTATATGTGTCAGAGAGAAGTTGAAGCAGAATGACTTCTGCAGCATCAAATAAGTGCATAATGTTCCTTAGACTCTTGCTGAAGAACTTTGTCCTCTTAAGGTGTGTTTCTATCATTACCGCATTCCTTAATTATTTTTCCTCTTACGGCTTCCGATAGTTTTTATTTTAGGCTTTATTTTTTGAGAAAGGCTCTTTAGGTAAAAAAAAATTGGCTCCCCTGGTATTGCTGAAGCTTAGCTTCCACCTCCTGTGTTCTAGTCCTCTAGATATAAGTACAACTATTCCATTAGCTTTTTAAAAATTATTTTCTGTACCATGGCCATCCTAGCACCTGGAATCCCTGAGTCTCACTGGACCTCCACTGTTCCTAACTTTTCATCAGATTTCACCATCGCTTCTAGGTGGATATAGAAAGTACCTCGCTTTATCTCTATTTGGTTTAAAGTGGATGATTTCACACGTTGAGCACGGCTATGTTGAGCAGTAAATACTAGTTAAGAACTAGTATTTCCTATAAGAAATAGGAGCAGGAATAGACTACATTCAATATGATCATGGCTGATCATGGGCTTCAACCCCATTTTCCCATCTGTTCTCCATGTCCCTTAGTTCCCTGAGAGACCAAAAATCTGTCCATCCCAGCCTTAAACGTATTCAACGATGGAGCATCCAGCAACCTTTTGAGGTCGAGAATTCCAAAGATTCACAACCCTTTGAGCGAAGAAATTTCTCCTCATCTCAGTCTGAAATGATTGACCCCTCACCCTGAGACTGTGCCCCTGTATTTTAGATTCCCGACCAGTGGAAACAATCGCTGAGCGTCCGCCCTACCAAGTCGCTTCAGAATCTTGTAAGTTGCAATGAGATCACCTCCCAATCTTCTAAACTCCAGAGAATATAATCACTGTGTATAAGGCACACTTAATGCTACAGCATTGTTATGCAAAAATGAATGACTTTAACCAACTTTTAAAATCATTACCTACATAAGTATCAACACAGCTGTTCCTTTTTGGCTCATTCACCTCACTCCCTCTCTATCAAGTACTAAGGATAAATGGGTTCTGTTTTAAACCATTATCAAACAAAAGAGAGAACAATTATTGTTGACAAGGAAGAGGTACAGAGGTAAATCAGGGTTGAAACAGAATCACACTTAAGAAAGTTACCTTGCAGGACAACAGCAGGGAGAAATATTGCATACAATCAAGGGAAGGAAAAGTAACCATAAGGGTAACCAAGAGATCCTTGGAAAAGAAGTTGGTGTGTAATGGTGGCAGTAATAGCAACAGCCTGTTCAGATACCATTATAGACCATACAGACCACTAATGAGTATTTAGGGTGGATCCAATCTGATTCTAAGTTTATGCCAAATGATGATTTTGCATCAGTCAAAAGTCCTGTAGATGATGCCTATGTTCCAGATGTGAGACGCTGTGCATTGAATAGCAATACTAATATTACTAATGTCATTCATCAGTATAGCAATGCTAATGCTCTATTGGACAAGGTGTTGTTAATGAAATGTTTAGTCATGATGTTTCACCCAGCACAGTGTATGGGACAGCATGGTTACTGGGACAGCCTGTCAACTTCATATATTTGTATGCTCGGTCCTGAAAGCACAACCTCATTGCTGCTGATCATCTTGTGGTGCTCCAAAGATGTGGAGCTTGACACTGAGTATGGGAGGCCTGAACAGCGTGAACCAGCTGAACCCAATGCACATCTATATTGTGCTTCCAGCATTGTTACTAGTCAGTGGTTAGGAGCAGAAGCCCCATTGGATTTTCTCCTTTCCGTAGCCCAGGCTTACATAAGAAAGAAAAATATTGCATTTATATAGTTTCTTTCATGATTCTAGGGCATCCCAAAATGCTTCGCAATCCATTAAGTAATTTTTGAAATGTAGTCACTGTTGTAATGTAGGAAACATGATGTAGGTTGAGGGATCTATATTGGCTAGGACACTGCTCTTCTTTGAATAGTGCCATAATCCTCTGATTTAACATCTCAACTGAAAGACGGCACTACTGACAGTGCAGCACTCCCCTATTATTGCACTGGAGTGACAGCCTAGATTTTGTCCTCAGGTTTTTAAGAGTGGCGAGAGTGCTGCCACTTATATCATCCTTAACACCCGTTCAGCCTGAAATCAGAGAACTCAGCACAGGTTGGAGACCAAAAGTGGGACTTTCTGGTCTGTGTCACTCAGTCATTAGAACAAGTGGCTGGTCTATGCAAGTAGCTCTGCCTTTTAATGCAACACAACATTTTCTTAAAAGTGTTGCATAATTCAGGACTTCGGAATGCATAAATAAGAGGGTCAATCATTGAGTGGCACATGATGAAAATTAGATCAACCTGAAAGAGGGATATAAAACAGGCACAGTATGGGTTTGAAGGGCAGAATAAATAGAGAGTGAGGTGTAGGGAAAATGGGGCCCAACATGCAATGAAGATTCCAAGGAGGATAGTTAATGTGAGGGCTCCTTTAAAATTGGCTCGTCGATGAACTATGTGACCTGGAAGGGTTCTAATCCGCTTTGCATGCATTTGAGCCAATAGGAACATAAATATGTAGAGGGACACAATGAGAACCAACGTTATGAAAAACAGTATGAAAAAGAAGCTAACAATGGCATTGTACTTGGCGAAAGAGATCATAATGATACCGGTAAAAGTACAAAAGACCCATATTGCTGTAATGATAATTGTTACTCGCTTTCCTGTCATGATGTTGTGGTACCGGAGAGCATGGAAAATAGTGATATATCTGTCAGTCGTGATTGCTGCCAAATTGAAAATGGAGGCTGTGAAAGAAATGCACAATATCGAGTCATACACATCATCCAATCTATTTAACAAAGAATTAGCGAACAGATGTTCCTTGCCAGATGTTATAGATATTGTAATTGCTTCCCAGGCTTTGGTCAAACTTAGTAGAATATCCGAAACAGCCAGGCTGCAGATGAAGAAGTACATCGGGGAATGTAGATTCCTGTTTTTGATCACCGCAATGATCACCAGCAGGTTTTCAAGCAAGCTAACTCCTGCGAGGATGAGGTACACCTCAGTGGGAATTGGAATTTGGGTACACTCTTTCACAGCACTCTTGTTCACATGGCTGCTGCCATTTATTTCAGGCACTGTTCCGTTCAGCAACCAAGGAGAGATAGCGGCATCCGTGCTTGGGGAGATGGTGGCATCCGTGCCTAGTGAGATGTTAAGTGCTGCCATTTGTTGCACTAGGTGTCCGCAGCAAAATTCAAGGAGAATTAATCTTCAGCAAGCAGACTGGAATTGCCCTGTTCTTGTTATGGCTTTGCATCATGCCATGATCGTTCACTGACCCAGGAATTGGAAGCTGTGTCTGAAAAAGGACATTATGATGAAATTGATTGAAGTTAAAACTCACTAAACATTTAAGTTAAAATTATATATAAAATTATATAGAGCAAATTGGATATTTGTTAGAATATACTTAGCTTACTGTGAACCATCTGGCTTCCATATTACAAAATGGAGCAAGTGCAGAAAAGAGGTTTTGCAAGGATGATACTAGAACCAAAATGTTATAACTGAAGGGTGAACTGGATGGGGCTCCTTATTTCCAGGAAAGAGAAGGCTGAAAGTTGACTTGATCGAGGTCTTTAAAGTTCTAAAGGGGTTTGGTAGGGCAGACAAGGGGCAGAATTGTCCCCCCGTCGGGGGGGGGGAATTTGAAGAGCGGCACACCTCTGATCAGCGCTCCCGATTGGGGACGCGCCGCCATCTTACATGGGCGGCCCAATTAAGGCCCGCCCAGCGTGATGTACGCACGGAAGCGCTGTGCGCTCCCTGAGCGGGTTGGGGGGGAATCCCTAAACCTGAGAGTGCGCTTTTTCGCGCATGCACACGAAATTGCGCACTCAGTTCCCTGAGGCTAAATGCTGCCTCAGGGAGATCAGCTATACCTTGAAAAATATTAAAGATAGAAAAAAAAATTCCCTGACATGTCCCCTCATGTGATACTGTCGCATGATTTGGGAAATGTCCATAACTTTTAAAAAGACTTTAAATTTTTAAAAGGCTACATGAAACCTCATCCTGCCTGTGGATGAGGTTTTATGCTTTTTCTAATGCCCGCCAGGGCTCCCAGCTTGCCCGCCAACATTAAAGTTGGAGGGCATGTCCATTAATTACTTTAATGACTCTGTCAATGGCCTCAATTGGCCATTGACAGGTCGGTGGGCGCACAGCTGATTTTGTTAAGCCCCCGCCTTCCTGAAACTTTAAATGGGGCGCGGTGATGTCGGGAGTTCGGCTGATGGGAAAATCCTGGCCATAGAGAAGATGCTCACTGTTGTGGGGGAGTCCAAAACCAGGAACCCTTGGGAGGCAGTGGCATGGTGGTATTGTCATTGGAGTGGTATCCCAGAGACCCAGGGTAATGTTCTGGGAAACCGGGTTCAATGGTGAAATTTGAATTCAATAAAGATCTGGAAATAAAAGTCTGATGATGACCATGAAACCATTGCCGATTGTTGTAAAAACCCATCTGGATCATTAATGTCCTTTAGGGAAGGAAATCTGCTGTCCTTACCTGGCTTGGTCTACATGTGACTCCAGACCCACAGCAATGTGGTTGACTCTTAAATGCCCTCTGAACAAGGGCAATTAAGGATGGGCAATAAATGCTGGCCTAACCAGCGATGCCCACATCCCGTGAACAAAAAAAAAGATAGTTACTAATAAAGCTAATAGAAAATTCTGCTTTACTCAGAGAGTGGTTAGAATGAGGAATTGGCTACGATATGGAATGGTTAAAATGATTGGAATATATCCTTTTGGTGGTGTAGTGGTAATGTCAATGGACCAGCAATCCAGTGAAGCAGGCTAATGGTCTGGAGATATGGGCTCAAATCCCACCATTGCAGCTGGTGGAATTCAAATTCAAGCGAGCCTCAGTAATAATGACCATGAAACCGTTGTTGTCCTTTGGGGAAGGAAATCTGTCATCCTTACCTGGTTTGGCCTACATGTGACTCCTTAACTGCCCTCTGAAATGGCCTAGCAAGCTACTCAGTTGTATCAAACTGCTACGAATCCTAAAAGGAATGAAACAGGAAGGACCACCTGGGATTGACCTAGACACTGGAAACGACAACAGCACACCCAGCCCTCTCGATCCTGCAAAGTCCTCCTTACTAACACCTGGAGGGCTTGTGCCAAAGATGGGAGGGTTGTCCCACAGACTAGTCAAGAAATAGCCTAACATATTCATACTCACGGAACCATAACCTACAATGCTCCAGGCACCACCATTACCATTCCTGGTGTGTCCTGTCCCACTGACAAAACAGACCCACCAGAGGTGGTGGCACAGTGATATACAGTAGGGAGGGAGTTTCCCTAGGAGTCCTTAACATTGTCTCTGGACCCCATGAAGTCTCATGGCATCAGGTCAAACATAGGCAAGGAAACCCTCTGCTAATTACCATCTCTGGAACCCATCTATCCCCTCAGCTGATGAATCATTAACCCTCCATGTTGAACATCACTTGGAAGAAACACTGAGGGTCGCAAGTGCAAGTGGGGGACTTCAATGTCCATCAGCAAGAGGTGGCTTGGTAGCACCACTGCTGACCGAGTTTTAGAGGATATAATGCTAGACTGGGTCTGCAGTAGATGGTGAGGGAATCGACAAGCAGGAAAGCCCCATTTGTCATTGTCCTCACCATTCTACTTGCCACAGGTGCATCTGTCCATGACAATATTGGTAGGAATGACCACTGCACAGTCAAAGTCCCGCCTTCACATTGAGGATACTCTCCATCATATTGTGTGGCATCATCACCGTACTAAATGGGATAGATTTTGAATAGATCTAGCAGCTCAAAACTGGGCATCCATAAGGTGCTGTGGACCATCAGCAGAGGCAGAATTATATACAACCACAATTTGTAATCTCTGTTTCCAGCATATCCCCCACTCTACCATTATCATTAAGCCAGGGGACCAGCCCTGGTTCAATGAGGAGCGCAGGAGGGCATGCCAGAAGAAGCACCAGGCATACCTAAAAATGAGGTGCCAACCTGTCGAAGCTACAACACATGCCAAACAGTGGAAGCAGCACGTGATAGAATTCAGTGAATCTGAGCTCTGCAGTCCTGCCACATCCAGTTGTGAATGGTGTGGGCAATTAAACAACTAACTGGCGGAGGAGGCTCCACAAATACCCCCAACGTCAATGATGGTGGGGGGCCAACACATCAATGCAAAAGATTAGGCTGAAGCATTTGCAGCCATCTTCAGCAAGAAGTGCCGAGTTGATGATCCATATTGGCCTCCTTCTGAGGCCCCCAGCACCACAGATGCCAGTCTTCAGCCAATTCGATTGACTCCATGTGATATGAAGAAATGCTGAAGGCACTGGGCTCTGGGCTCTGACAACATTCTGGCAATAGCACTGAAGACCTGTGCTCCAGAACTTGTCATGCCCATAGTCAAGCTGTTTCAGTACAGTTACAACACTGTCATCTACCTGACAATGTGGAAAATTGCCCAGGTATGTCCTAGGCGCAAAGAACAGGACAAATCCAACCGGTCAACTGGCCCAACTGAACTGGCCAATAACTGCCAGTTATTGAGAGAAAGAGTCTACTCTCAATCATCAGCAATGTGATGGAAGGTGTCATCGACACTGCTATTCAAGAATAACCTGCTCACTGATGCTCAGTTTCGGTTCTACCAGGACCATTCAGTTCCTGACCTCATTACAGTCTTGGTCCAATCACGGACTAAAGAGCTGAATTCCAGGAGGTGAGGTGAGAGTGACTGTCCTTGACATCAAGGCAGCATTTGATTGAGTGTGGCAACAAGGAGCCCTAGAAAAACTGGCGTCAATGAGATTCAGGGGGAAAGCTCTCTGCTGGTTGGAGTCATAATGAACACAAAGGAAGATGGTTGCAGTTGTTGGAGAGTCAATTATCCAAGTCCCAGGGCATCACTTGAGGAGTTCCTCAGTCTCCTGTGTGCTAACAGTGGGTAGACTGTGGGCCAAATGTTTACTCCTGAGTCAGGAGTGCAGAGTCGGGATAATTCCCGAAGCTGCAAATCCGACTTGGGAGAAAATGCCTCCAATCTTCAGATTTTTGTTCTGGGCAGGGGTTGCTGGTGAGGGGGGAGGTGGCAGAGATGGTGGTGTACAGGTAGACCTGGAAAGAGCTCGGAGGCAGCCACAGGGGCTGATGCTGCAGTTTAAAAGACCCACCTTGTTTACCTGGGACTTCATCCCACTTGTGAAAAAAGCAATAAAACCAAGAACAGCCCTCAAGACCTTACTCCTCACACACCTTCAGTCTCCACACCATGCCTCAGCCATGTGAATTGATGCCACCTCTTGCCCCCCACTTACTCCCATGGTCCAACATACCCTCCACGCCACCTCATACCCCTCTACGTACCACCATGGCTCCTCATACCCTCCATGCCACTCTTACATTTGCAGCTGCCTCAGTGAACAATGGATGTGCAAACTACAACCCACCCCTGTGCCTCCTACCATGGAAAATGCTGGGTGCCAGATTCAGGAGTGGGACTTCAGGATTCGGAACTCTGGTGCCATTTTGGCTAGGATGCAGTCTTCTGGCTTTGTAAAAATTCAGGCCTGAGAATATTGGCTTGTAAACAATTGTGCTTTAAGCTGCCCATTTACTTCCAAGCTAAAAGAGAATTGGGGTCGCAAGGATGTTTGATTATTATTTCAACATGGATACAAGGCCCATGTGATTCATGTTGTCATGGAGATGAGTTCTGAGAGGGTAAGGGTCCAAAAACTCACAGACAAGGTCAGTCAGCCAGGGCCTGAGGGAGAAAGAGAGTTATAAGGCTGAGAAAGGAAAATAACAGAAGTAAACGCTCAGAAGCTATGAATCACTTTGGACAGATTTTGGATGAATTAAATGTCCACTTAAAGGTCAGTGTAAAGTGTACTCATGAATTGTGTTTTTACAGTTATGCTAAAAGTAAAAAGGAATAAGTCCTGTTCCGTAGTTTAAAGTATATGTTCCTTACAAAAACAGCATTTAGCCATAGTACTTTTAGTTTTGTGTTACAGTAAAAGTCTTAAACATGAATCTTATCATGTTATCCTTTCAGCTATTAACTGGAAGTTTGAATTTTATTTTAAAAGGTATTGACCTCTAAGGAGATTGTAACACCTTCTTGGGTATATTGTTCAACTCTGGGCACTACACTTTAAGAAGGATGTGAATGCATTAGAGAGAGTGATACAGATAGAGAGGGATGATGGGATTGTTTCCCTTTCTTTCCACCTCTCGACTAATTACCACAAGGTGTGTTTTAAAAGAAGTCTTTAAGTGCTGTGACTTTCAGTAACAGACACAAGACATGTTTTCTCATTTTAAATTAAAAGAATAAACATTTATTTTCTCAACACCTGAAATGTAAATGCAATATCATTCACTCATTCACAAAATATGCTCACAAAAGAAAAAAATGATTACAAAAGATGTAGCATGCATTTAGATCTCCAAAGTCAATATTACTTTCAATTCTTGAGATGGCAATTGAATGTTGTTGCAGGTCTGAGGATCCTCTCTTGGCTCACAGAAGAAAATGGAGGTTGGCAGTTTCTGGTGATGAACTCACAGTGGCTTATTTCATGCTGCAGCAGGTTTCTAGCTTTTCCAGTCAAAGTTGTGGTCTACAGGGAACCTTCTGTAGTGAAGATATAATCTGCAGGTAGAAAGGGTAGCCCCACTTCTCTGCCTGTAGATAAATTTCTAGACAGGTTTGTTCCTTTTTTTGGGTGAGATGTCTTCCCTCTGTAATTTTTGTATCCTAGACTACCCTGCTATGAGCTGCCCTTGTGAATTAATAAGGTATTTCCTATCACAAGCCAGTTTCTGTCATGTGCCCACAGTATTGGTGTTCCCATTGTGCACACAAATGGTTTGATGGGCTAAGCAATTGTCACACAATGGGGAATGTTTGGTATCCCAATCAACATTCCAATTATGAATAGCCTCTGAATATCCTTATTTGTATTTCCATCTCCATGAGGCCTGCAAGTCTATCAGATATTGTTACTCTGAGTCACTTTAATTGATATGGAGAGTGGCAACCATCAGCATCAGTTCTTTGCACTTTAAGTGGCTTCCCAGAGACATATCCAGACTTGAATCAATTCCTGTGTCTGTACAGAAAACTCAAAAGAAGGTCACCCCACGCCTGGAGTCCATCTTGTCAAGGTAAATTATCCTTACTCCTTGCTGCTTTTTTAAAAGTAAAACTGTCCATCTACTTCATACATTCATGGGCACACGATGCAGGCATAACAAAAGGGCGCTGACAAGGTTTATGAGGATATTTCGTAGGATGAGAGTCTTAATAAATGTAGATAGGTTGGCGATGCTAGGGCTTTCTTCCTTAGGGAAGAGAAGGTAGAGGCGAGATTTAATACAGTAATTAAAAATCATGAATGACCTGGACAGAGAAACTGTTCCCGCTGGTGGCAGAGTAAGAACCAGAGGACACTGATTTGAGCTTTTTGGCAAATGAAACAATAGCGTCATGAGGAAAACCTTTTTTGTGCAGCCAGTAGTTAGGATCTGGAATGCCCTGCCTGACAGCATGGTTACAGTGGATCCAATATGGCTTTCAAAAGAGAATTGAATCATTACCTGAAGAGGAGAAAAATTGCAGGGCTCCAGGGAAAAGGCAGGGGAGTGGGACTAGGTGAATTACTCTTACAGAGAGCCAGCATAAGTGGTCCAAAACGGCCTCCTTCTGTGCTGTAAGCTTTCTAGAATTCTCTTATGCTATCACTTTCTCCACATGTGTTTATCTGGCTTTCCCTTTAAGGCATTTCTCCTGGTCACTTCAACTATTCCACACTGAACAGTAAATTTACTAACTCATTCAATTAAGTGAATTCAAATGTTAGCAAATTTTTAGCAAACCAGTATAAGAACATAAGAAGAGTGGAAGTGGGCCATGTATGGCCCTTTGAGCCTGCTCCACCATTTCATAAGCTAATGACCGATCTTCTAACTCAACTCTACTTTCCTGCCTGCTCCCCCTTGATTTCCTAAGTTGTCCAAAACTCTATTCATTTTACTCTTGAATATATATCCACAGCCCTTTGGTGTAGAAATTTCCAAAGATTTGTAACCCTTTGAGCAAAGAAATTTCTCTTTGCCTCATTTGGCCAAACCCTTATCCTGAGACTGTGACTGTGCTCTAGACTGTCGAGTTTGGGAAAAAGCCTTTCAGTATCTATTCTGTCAAGCTCTCTAAGAACTTTATATATTTCATTCTTCTAAACTCCAGAGAATATAGACCCATTCTACTCAATCTCTCCTCATAGAACTGTAGTATAAATGGTTAACAGGATGGACATGTTAATCTGTGGGGCACATGATGATATGGCACTGACATCAAGTGTGAGTTACTGTAGGCAGCAGATAGGCAGCCCTGAGGGGAGATGTGCCTTCCCTTTAACTCACTCTGTACATATTGTAAATAGGGAAAGTAAGCTAGTTTTTAAGTAGATAGGTGTACATACCTTCCTTGTTGCAATCCTGGCCCAGCACATTCTAAAGCAAGGGTAGCCCTCTCATCTCAGGAATCAATCTAGAATTTTTGTTCTACAATGCTCCTACCAAGACCTTGGAACATTTAATGACATGAAATGCTCAATTTTTAAAATTCATTCATGGGATGTGGGCATTGCTGGTTAGGTCAGCATTTATTGCCCAACCCTAATTGCCCTTGTGAAGGTGGTGGTGAGCTGTCTTCTTGAACCGCTGCAGTCCCTATGGTGTACGTTCTGGGCATATAAGAATCAACCATATTGCTGTGGGTCTGGAGTCACATGTAGCCTAGACCAAGTAAGGATAGCAGATTAGTGAACCTGATGGGTTTTTACACCAATTGACAATGGTTTCATGGTCATCATTAGGCTTTTAATTCCACATTTTTATTAAATTCATAATCTACCATCTGCCATGGTGGGATTTGAGCTCCAGTCCCCAAAGCATTACCTTGGGTCTCTGGATTACTAGTCTAGTAACAATCTCACTAAGCCGCCACCTCCCCAATTAAATATAAGTTGTTGTAGTGTTCATTTCGCAAAATCAACACTAGCAGGTACCTGCTCTACTCTTAGATAATCAACAGCAAATGCTCACTGATGCAGTATTATTTAATAAATCACCAACACAATCACCAGTCGCTCCTGGCAGACACACACATCCCCTGATAAACCATCTTTGATGTTAGTGAAACACGGATAACTGATTAAACAGAAGCTCCAGGCTGTAAATCACAATTACTCTTTTAAATGAAGCCTTCGTAAACAATGGGAGTGCAGCAGGAATTTACAAATGGTATTTCATTTCT
Source organism: Carcharodon carcharias (assembly GCF_017639515.1). NCBI lineage: Eukaryota > Metazoa > Chordata > Chondrichthyes > Lamniformes > Lamnidae > Carcharodon > Carcharodon carcharias. The sequence goes on from NC_054472.1 coordinate 177,127,464, forward strand.
TCTTTATGGGAATATAATGATGTTTGAGCCTTTTTCCCTGATCTCTTTGTGTTGTAACAACAAGCACCACTGGCCATTAGGACAAAGGTTTGTTAGACATTGCCTTATTAAGGCTGCTATATAACATCTGCGAAAGATTTAGTGTTGAGCCTAGCCAACTAATAGTTATTTTTAAATGGTGAGATGACTTTAAGATCATAACAAGGCATGATTAATTAAAGAAATGGAGCATAAATATGGAATAGCAAGTTAACTAGCTCCACTAAGAGACATGGGAGACTTGAGAATAAAACATGACTACCATAATCACCCCAGGACCTCCACGTTCTCTCCACAAACTCCACAATTTCCTCAATGTTTCCACTTCCTCCACCATCTCTCCCTCCCTGCACCCTGTCCAGTCCCCTACTAGTGCAGCCCCTTTTCTTTTTGATCCTGGCAAGGGCAACATTTGTTGCCCATCCCTAATTGCCTTTGCGAAGCGGGGGTGAGCGACTGGCCGGGAATCTCTGGTCCCGCCCGTGGGTGGGAACCATTGCGGTCGGGATGGAAAATTTGACAGACCACCCAAAGGTCTGCTGACTTGAAGTGGGAATTTCTGGAAATCCCAGCCACTTTCTTAAACCGCTGCAGTCCACATGGTGTAGGAACACCCACAGTGCTGATAGGGAGGGAATTTCCAGGATTTTGACCCAGTGAGAGTGAAGGAACAGCTTCCAAGTCAGGATGGACAGTGGCTTGGAGGGGATCTTGCAGGTGGTGGCGTTGCCATGCAACTGCTTCCCTTGCCCTTCGAGATGGTAGAGGTCGTGGGCTTGGAAGGTGCTGTCGAAGGAGCCTTGGTGAATTCCTGCCGTGCATCTTGTAGATGGTACACGCTGCCACTGTTTGTCGGTGGTGGAGGGAGTGAATGTTTGTGGATGGGGTGCCAATCAAGTGGGCTGCTTTGTCCTGGACAGTGTTGAGCTTTTTGAATGTTACTGGAGCTGTACTCATCCAAGCAAATGAAACGTATTCCACTCCTGACTTGTGCCTTGCAGATAGCGGACAGTCTTTTTGGAGACAGGAGTTGAGAATACCCAACTTGAGAATACCCAGCTTCTGACCTGCTCTTGCAGCCACAGTATTTATATGGCTTGTTGAGTTAAATTTTTGGTCAATGGTGAGGCCCAGGCTGTTGATGGTGAGGGATTCAGTGATGGTAATGGCATTGAATGTCAGAGGGAACTAGTTAGATTGTGGTGCGGACATTACTTGCAACTTATCAGCCCGAGTGTTGTCCAGGTCTTGCTGCATGTGGACACGGACTGTTTTATTATCTGAGGAGTTAAGGATGGAACTGAACACTGTGCAATTATTATCAAACATCCCCACCTCTGACCTTATGATAGAGAGAAGATTATGGAGAAAACAGATGAAGATGGTTGGGCCAAAGAGCCTGAGGAACTTCTGCAGTGATGACTTTGGACTGAAATGATTGGCCTCCAACAACAACAACCGTATTCTTTTGTGCTAGAGAAGTTCCCCCCTTATTCCCATAGACTTCAATTTTACGAGGGCTCAATGCTACACAGGGTCCACTGTTGCCTAGATATCACTGTCACCTCACTTCTGGAATTCAACACATTTGTCAATGTTTGGACCAAGGCTGTAATGAAGTCAGGAGCTGAGTAGCTCTGGCAGAACCCAAAATGAGCATCAGTGAGAAAGTTAGCGTTGAGTAAGTGTCACTTGATAGCAGTGTCAATGATACGTTCCATCGCTTTGCTGATGAATGAGAATAGACTGATAGGGAGGTTATTGACCAGATTGGATTTGGCCTGTTGTTTGTGGACAAGGCATATCTGGGCAATTTTCCACTATGTTGGGTAGATGCTCTTGTTGTAGCCGTACTGGAATATCTTGGCTAGGGGCATGGCAAGTTCTGGAGCACAAGTCTTCTGTACTATTGCTGGTATGTTGTGGGAGCCCATAGCCTTTGTAGTACCCAGTGCCATCAGCCATTTCTTGATATCATGTGGAGTGAATCAAATTGACTGAAGACGCATCTGTGATGCTGGGGACCTCTGGGGGAGGCCGATTTGGATCATCCACTGGGCACTTCTGTCTGAAGGTTGTTGCAAATGCTTCAGCCTTATCTTTTGCACTGATGTGCTGGGCTCCTTCATCATCGAGGATGGGGATATTTGTGAAGCCTCCTCCTCCAATGAGCTGCTCAATTGTCCACCACCATTCACGACTGGATGTGGCAGGACTGCAGAACTTTGATCAGGCCTGTTCATTGCGGAATGACTTAGCTGCTTCCTCTGTCTAGCATGCATGTAGTCTTGTGTTGTAGCCTATCCAGGTTGCACTGGCATTGTGGGATATGCCTGGTGCTGCCTCCAGCATGCTCTCGTATACTTCTCATTGGAACTTGTCTTGATGGGAATGGCTGAATGAGGAATATGCTGGGCCAGGAGGCTACAGATTGCGTAGTAGTGATCTGCCCAAGGGCAGATACTCAGTTCATTTCTCCATGCCTTCACATCCTGTGTTTTCCTCTTTGTTGCTCGCCGGAGCCTTTCCAGTTTCAGCTATAATGACCGTTATGATTAGGGAAAAGAATGCATGAGATGATTTCCCATTGCCTTCCTTGTGTGTGCTTACAGGAAACACAAGCCCTTTTCCCGAAGGATCCTCCACCTGTAAGCAGCCATTGTCCCTCGAGGTTCTAGCTCTTCCGCAGTCACCACCAAAAATTTGCTGGTTCTGCCATTGGCCACGGCTCGTAACCCTGGTCCAGGGGCAACTCGCAAAAGGACGGAAATGACCATACACTGAGGTCTCAAATGACCCTGTTAGCCTAATTGATTGTTTTTAAGTACAATTTTGCTGCTGCTGATGGCCCACAGCACCTCATGGTTGCCCAATTTTGAGTTGCTAGATCTGCTCGAAATCTACCCAATTAGCACGGTGGTATCGCCTGACAACCTGATGGAGGGTATCCTCAATGTGAAGACAGGACTTTGTTTACACGAAGGCTGTGTGATGGTCACTCCTATCAATACTTTCATGGACAGACACAACAATTAGATTTGTGAAGATAAGTTCAAGTAGGCTTATCCCTCTTGTTGCTTCCCTCATCTCCTGCCATAGATCCAGTCTGGCAGATTATGTCCTTCAGGACTCAACCAGTTCAGCTAGTAGTGGTGCTACTGAGTCATGCTTGGCGATGGACATTGAAGTCCTCCATCCAGAGTACATTCTGCGCCCTTGCCATTTTCTGTGTTTCTTCAAGTGGTGTTCAACATGGAGGAGTACTGATGCATCAGCTTAGGGTGGGGCAGTAGGTGGTAATCAGCAGGCGGTTTCCTTGCCCATGGTTGATCAGATGGATGAAATTTCCTGGGTCCCTGAGTCAATGTTGGGGACTTCCAGGACAACACCTTCTGACTGTATACCACTGTGCTGTCACCTCTGATTGCTCTGTCCTGCCGGTAGGATATGATACACACAGGGATGCTGATGGAGGAGACTGGGAAATTGGCTGTAGAGTATGTCAAGCTGTTGGTTGTATAGTCTATGGAGCAGCTCTCCCAAGTTTGGCACACGGCCCAGATGTTAATGAGGAGGTCTTTGCAGGGTCGACAGGGCTGGGTCTGCCTTTGAGGTTTCTGGGTGCCTAGGTTGATGCCAGGTGATCTATCAGGTTTTATTCTTCTTAGGCATTTTTTGTAGCAGTTCAATACAACTGAGTTGCTTGCTAGGCCATTTCAGAGGATGGTTAAGTGTCAACCACATTGTTGTGGGCTGGGTACCACCACACCTGGCAGACTAAATCCCCTCAAGGACATTTGCGAACAGATGGGTTTTTACAATTTGGCAGTTTTATGGTCACCATTACTGAGACTGCATTTTTATTCTAGGTTTGTTTAATTCATCGTATTTTTATTTCCCAGCTGCTGTGGTGGAATTTAAACTCAACTCTCTAATCTAGGTCTCTAGATTACATGTCTAGTAACATAACTACCCTGATGTCTCGTCTCATTCTTCCTAACAGAATGTATCTATCACCTCACGCTTTTCTGTGTTGAATTCCATCTGCCATGTGCCTGCATACACCACCAGCTGTTTATATCCTTGTGAAGGCTATTATCATCTTCCTCACCCTTAGTACACTTCCAGGTTTAGTGCCATCTGCAAATATTGAAATGATGTCCTATGTCCCCAAACCTAAGTCATTCATGGATATCAAACCTAACAGTGCTGCTGGTACTGAAACTTGGGGGACATGACTGTAGACCTCTCTCCGGTCCAAAAGTAGCCATTCACAACTTTCTGTTTTCTATTTCTTTGCCAATTTAGTATCCTTGCTGCCACTGCCCTTTTTATCCAATGTTGCTAACAAGTCTAATGTGTGGTGTTTTATCAAATGCCTTTTCGAAGTCTGCGTACACAACAACTGCACTATCCTCATCCACCCTCTCGGTTATCTCATTAAAAAAAATAACTGTAGTCAAACATAGTTTTCCCATAAAAAATCCATGGTGACTATCCTTTATTAGACCATGCTTGTCTAAGTGATATTAATTTTCTCCTGGATTATTGCTTCTAAAAACTTCCCCACCACTGACATTAAACTGACTGCCCTGTAATTGCCAGGTTTATCCTTCTGCTTTTGTTTTGAGCAGGGTTGTAATGTTTGAAACCCTCCAGTTCATTGGCACCATCCCTGAATTGCGGGGGGTTGGAAGATTGAGGCCAGCACCTCCACAATCCCTACTCCTTACTTCTCTCAGCATCACACCTGGACTTTAAGTACCTACGGCCTTTCTAGCACCTTCTCTTTATCTATTTTTATCTCATCCAGTGTCCCAGCAACCACTTTGTTTGCCATTTCTTTGGCAAAGTCCTCTTTCTTGGTAAACTCCTAAATAAATTACTCAATGAATACCTCAGACAAGCCTTCTGTCTCCATCAACAGATCTCCACTTGGTCCCGAATTGGCTTCATCACTCCTCTGAAAACTTTTTTACCGTTATCCAATCTATCCTTTTTTGGTCGAAAGTGGATAGCTTCAATGTTATGTGGTTGATAAGGTTGGTGGCATAACATTGGGTTTTGTCTCTGGCTTGTCACCCGCTGGTGCCATCAGATATCCTTGGTGTCCCTTGTCCTTCCTGTTGCTTTTCTGTGAAATCCCATGAGAGGAGATGACTGAATGTGATTCCCAGAGCTTTCAGCCAAAAGGCAGCAATAATAATTGGGTACGTGACCTCCCGAAAGGCAAGAGCCTTTCTCGCCTTCGATGCCTATTCTAAATGGGGAAACAACGTTCTTGTGAGAAAAATAGAATTTTACTTGATACCCTTTTACACAGGGCTAAGCTTTATAATGAAGCTTCTGCTCACCCTACATAACAGAACACTTCACTGCCAGGCAACCAGGTCAGGAGTTTACGCAGTGTGTGAGCAGGAAGCCAGCTAGTTTCTGAACCCCAAGTTATTTGGCTCTTTTTTACATAATTCTTGCCACGAACAGATTTTTAACAGTAGACATTTCTAGACTTATGTTTGATAAGCTGAGCAGCCAATAGTGGGACTAGTAAACAGTTATTCCTCAATATTTTGGTGAAACGTTCATTTTCAAACTGTCTGGGGCAATGGGGAGGTCCATCTTTATTCATAGACTGAGTACTTTTGGACAAGAGTGACAAATAATTACTTTCATGATTTTAATTTCTGACACTATATATGATGAATGATTTCAAAAGGAAATTGGATGGTTGAGGGAAATAAACTTGCAGGGCTATGGGGATAGAGTGGAGGAATAGGACTGACTGGATCAGGTAACGGCATCACTGAATAAATTATCACTGGCCCTCTATCCAGCTTTACCTGTCGTCCCCCCCCCACCCCCCCCACCAGCTTATATTTCACCTCATTTCTATATTCCCTCAGTTCTGTTGAAAAGTCATATGGACTCGAAACGTTAACTGTATTCCTCTCCGCAGATACTGTCAGACCTGCTGAGTTTTTCCAGCTATTTTTGTTTTTGTTCAGATTTCCAGCATCCGCAGTATTTTGCTTTTAAGTTATCGGCCATGTTAGAACTGGACAATAGGCAAACAGGGACCATGTCTTCTGTATTATCAATAACGTCGTAAATTTATCTGTTTTTAAAGAAGAGGTTCGACCAGTATTTTGCCATTTGAGGCGAACTCAATCTCCAACTTCAAATCATGGTTTCTTCGTGTTTGCTTGTCGAAGTACACTTTTCCTTCACCTTATCACTTTATGATTTCTTCTGCTTTTGCTCTGACATTCTCATTGGATAGCAGTGACAGCTTAAGAATGGTCAGCATCCTGAGAAGGTTATGACCAGTCATAAATTTGGCTGGTGTCTTTCTGATTAGAGAGTGTGGGCTGGATCAATATGTACAGAGTAGGATATAAATGGATTGTTCAAACATTTTCCCCTCCACCATACTAGCTCTCAGATTGTCCATGATCACCCTGTTGAGTCATTTGATGCGCCCATTCGATTGCCAGTTATATCGCAATGTCAGAAGGTGATGAACTCAGTAGCTTGTTAGGAAATCCATGAACTGTCAGGAGACAAACTATAGTCCATTGTCTATTGTGATAGTCTCTGGCAAACCCCGTTTTGTAAACAACTTGCCAAAAATGTCAATGACTGAAGTGTTGGATATGGAATTTGCTGTGGCGATTTCTGGCCATTTCCTATGTAGATCATGAACCTGTTGATTGCTAGTGGGTGCTTGCACTTCTCCAAAGATATCAACTTGGAGTTGTTGTCATCATTTTGTTGGCCATTGGGTTGGTTGTAGTGGTGTAGGACATAGTTTAATAAGACACACTGAGTGAATATGCTGCACAGTTTCTAATGAACTCTTCTACTCAATAATCAATTGCTGGTCAGCAGACTGCTTCATGGGATTGTTGTTTCACCTAAACAACACCCGACTGTCCCTCCTGGGCAAGATGTAATATACGTTGCTGTAGAACTTTTGGCATAACTGCTTGAGTTCTGCATGCAATGCAGCTATCATCAACATATGAACATACGAATTAGGAGCAGGAGTAGGCCATTCAGTCTCTCGACCCTCTCTGCCATTCAATAAGGTCATGGCTGATCTGATTGTGGCCCCAACCCCACATTCCCACCTACCCCAAATACGAACATACGAATTAGGAGCAGGAGTAGGCCATTCGGCCTCAGACACTGCAAGTTCATTGTGTACCCTGTAGTACGGGATCAGTTCTTCCTCTATTTCATGAGGCCACTCATTTTTTAGGCACTGGCTTACCTTTTGCAGTAGGCTGTTTGTTGATGATTCTGCCTCCAACACGCCTTGTGTAACAAGATTCATGGTTCCATGTGAAAGCACTATCATTATGTAGTCTTCAATGTCGCTTCAGTATTGCCAATTCTGTCTGTGATAGTAGTACGGCTAAGCACGTCAGCTATTTGGTTGCGTGAACCTGCGAGATACTCAACCTCGAAGTTGTGCTGGTGAGAATGCTCTGATCATTTGTAGACGCCTGGAGGTTGACGACCAGATGTTGACATTGGCTAACAATGGAGTCAGGGCTTGGTGTGGGGAATGAACTTTCCACCATTGAGATACATGTGCCAGTGTTCACAAGCCTAGGTACAGACTAGTGCTTCTGGCTGTCCAGTAGAGAATTTTTGTTCAGTTTATGACAATGAATGCGGTGCATTCAGTGAGTGAGCGTGATCGGCGGGCCCGCAACTAGTCAGGAAATGGGCTGTTGCCCGCAATTGGCCCCCAACTGCGGTTTCACGCTGGCCGGCCAATTAAGGCCCGCCTAGTGTGACACGCGTCTTCCTAATGGTTGGGAAAGGCTGGGCAGGGGCTGGGGCCTGTTGGCACAGGCAGCTTCTTGAAGGCTGCCAGGGAAGAACATATTTGCTGCATTCTGAACACTGAAGTTATGGTCTCACTTGTGCACAAGGCAGGAGGGCAGGTTGGGTAGGCTGTTGGCCCCCTCCCCCTGGTTTTCGGACGAGTGCTTTGTGGTGTTCCTGGGGGAGGTGGCTGCCAGGAGGGACACTCTTGTCCCCAGAGATGGAAGGAGGCTACCACACCTAACAAAAAAGAGCTTGGGAGGAGGTGGCAGCCCAGGTGATTTTCTAATACGTACTCAATCACAGGACCCCAAAGAGCCATCCCGATGTCAGAGGACCACCGGGTTTCAGCTGCACCTGCATCACTCCCGCTCTCTGAACCAGGCACCAACGCAGATACCAGCGCCTCAGTGGGCGTTAGATTCTCGACTAGAATGACAGAGCACATTGGTGAGGGCCCTTCACACTTGCTTGAGGAACAGGTGGAGGCAGAGAGTGCCCAGGGTACCGGCAGTTGGAGGACTGCTGGAGAACAGGACAATGTTGAGTTGAAGACATATGATAAGCCTCTGGATTTGTCCATTAGGTGGCAGATGCTGGATGTCCAACAGGATGTGCGGGAGGATCTGGCAGAGATCCATGAGGGTATGCTCGCCATGGTCTCTGTTGTGGAGTCCATGCGGAGTATGAGCACTGCATTAACCCTCATGACCAAGTGCACTGCCTCTTCCACTGGGACAGTGGTAACTCTCATGGAGAGGCAGTTCCAGGGACAGAATGAGATGTTCCTGGGGTTGGTCTCGGACCTGCAAACCCTCACACAGACAATGACCTCAGGTGGTCAGTGCCAGTGTGGGAGATGGATGAGATACCCAGTATCCCAGTTCAGTGCCCATCCATCAATGGCGATCAGGGAGGTCCAGAGCAACTTCACATTGGTGCACGAGTTGCTTGTCATCTCTGTGGGCTCCTCTCACAGAATCACAGAATCACAGTGCAGAAGAGGCCCTTCGGCCCGTTGAGTCTGCACCGACACTTTGGATGACATCAACAGCTCCTCCGCCCCTCTGACAGTGACCATGGCATCCAATGAGGCTGTGGCGACTGCGTAGATGCCAGCTGTGGCACTGGCCGCTCCCCCCCAGGCTGGGCCAGGACAATCTCCACTAGCCAGAGGACGACTGCCCAGGTCATCAAGGCCAACAAGACAGCAGAGTCAGCAGCTGCCTCCAATGCTGCTGCCAGCGAGGGGGTTTGGGGATTCACCAAGACGTAGCACTCGCAAACATAATTTTAAGGCACCATGAGCACTAGTGGGAGTGGTCATGGTGATCTTCTGTTGTGTAATGTTTTGTTCATGTTTACTGGTCTGGGAATGAAGTTCGGAGAAGGTTTTGTAAATTTTTTTGGATTGTCAAAATGAGGTCAATTTTGTTTTTGTCGTAATGACCTGAGTTTTCTTCATCTTTTTATGTTTTTTGGTGCAGGGTATGCCAGCATGTGACGTCAAACATGAATGGCTCCAAACTTTATTGCATAGGCACTCAATGGACTTTGGGTTCAAATGAAAGGGTCATTTCAGAATCCAGGATGGAGGCGGTAGCCCTGGCATGAGGTGGAAGCAGATCTTTGGTAGCTTAGCCGAAGGATCGTTGGATCAAGGCATCCCTGGTGTTCCTGCCTCCCTGGAGGATACAGAGGTCTGCCTCCACACCCTCAGCATTCTCCTCACCATTCTTTTCTTCTGACTCACTACTGGATTCATCCTCTGTGGTCTGTGGAGCTGCTTCAAGATCCTCTTCCTCCAGTGGGTCCCCCCTTGCCAGTGCCAGAGCCTGCAACCACTATCAGTGATACCTGCTCTGGCGGGTATTGTAGTGTTCCCCCGAACGATCCAGGCATTGGAAGCTCATCTTCGGAAGACCTATGGTCCTCCCTGTCACTGCTCTTGTGGAGGCATGAATCCTATTATAACGCTGCTCTGTCTCTGTTCTTGGGTGGCGGAGCAGCATCATAAGCCACCATTTCAATAGATAGCCTTGTTACCCAGCAACCATCCATTCAGCTGGGCTGGAGCACTGAATAGCCTCAGCACCTGGGAGTGTCTGAGGATATAAGCATCAGGGGTGCTGCCTGGGTACCTTGCACAGATTTGCAGAATCTGCGTCCTGTGGTCACACACTATCTGGACATTCTTCGAGTGGGGTCCCTTCCTGTTGACGAAGGCGTCCGGCTGACCCGCTGGCCACATGTGTACAGTCGATTGCACCCTGGATGCGGGGGAACCGAACAATCGCTACAAAGCCTCTGGCTCGCTCAGCCTGACTGGCCTTATCCATATGGAAATGAATAAATGTCATTACCCGCCTGAACAGAGCTTCTGTCAGCAGATTGACGCAACTGTGGACAGCTGATTGGGACACTCCACAAAGATCCCCCACTGACCCCTGGAAAGAGCTGGAAGCATAGGAGTTGAGGGCCACTGTGACCTTCAGAGCCCACTGGCATGGAGTGTCCACCCATACAGTTGGAGCTGATCTCAGGACCAATCATCTGACAAATGGAGGTCACAGTCTGCCTGGAGAGGCGGAGCCTCCTTTGGCATTGCACCTTGGACATATTGAGGTAGCTGCATCGCTGCCTGTAAACTCTGGCAGCTTGATAGTGGCGTCTTCTGTGGCCCCTTCTGCCTTAGACTACCTGCTGGTCCTGCGCCCCTTGTGCCTGCACCTCTCCTCCCACAGGTCGCTCCCCTGGAAGCTGCATTGGGACACCCGGCCTCCTCTCCTTTCTGCCCCTCTCCTCCTCCTCAGGGGAGGTGCCTCCAGCTGAGACTACAATCCCCATTACCAGGGTTATCGAAGGCTGTCTGATATCTGGAAGCGTCCACACGGTCCTGAAATGAAGCCTGGAAATGCTAACTATGGAGCCCTGAACAGAGATGAAGCTGCCAAGAACCAATAAGCAACCAGCAGCAAACTATCTCCTAAACTCCTCACCACTCACACCGGAATGCTGCTGACCCTTTTTATCTCATCCTTGGATGAGGTTTTGCAAAATGTGAGCTGCCCGCCTGCCCGTTTTGCCCGTGCGATGAGCTCAAAATCACAACGGGCAAGGTAAAATCGGGTTCCATTGGGTTTTTAATGGCCTTAAGTGGCCTTTTAATTGATAGCGGGTGCGGCTCCGACACCCACATGTGCCTGCTGACCTGAAGATTGCACGTGTGTGTGATGACCTCAAGACCCTCGCCCGACATCTTCTATTGCTATTCTACCCCCGATCAAGTTGGGCACGCGCCCACCCACGAGGTGTAAAATTCTGCCTGATGAGTATTTGCTTCCGAATGAGTTTAATGCCTGTCTATTAACAACTAAATGGCTACAAAACTGAAATCAAAGTTTGATTAATATAATTTATGACAATTGAAAGGAGAGATCAGTCACTAACCAGGGTACTATACATGACACCTTACTCACAATTTGTATTCATTGCAAATTATTATTAATAGTAGGTGAAGATATTTTAAGGACATTCCTCAGTTCACTATTTAAAAGTGGTAAATACACCTTAACATCTTTTCTAAAATACCAGAAAGGGCAATGATATCAGGATATGTGAAGCACTTTTTTACTGATATAATCAACTCTAATTTCTAGCCTCATGTTGCATGCTCCTGCCTTACACAAGGATTGTGTCCTATTGTATAACTTATTCCCGTTTCTCTGGGTAGAACAGGCTACGCAGCATTTCCTAGAAGTCTGAAATCTTTTCAGCCTGGAAAAGGAGAGTAGGTGAGACCTTTGAGTCTTTTCTTCAGTTCATTCACTTTCTAGTTCAGGGCAAGTGATTTGGGCCATCAGCAACACTTGAATTTCTTATCCTAGTGAGATGACAAGCAATCATCAAAAGTCACACATCTGAAATTCTCTTCCTTCCATTAACTTCACTTCTCTCACCTTTTTCTGGCCTAAATATAATGAGAGATGCTATAGTCAGAAAGATTTCTATTTATCTCTTGAACGAAACAAAGGGAAGCTTATTAAACTAAGCTATAACATTAAGATAAAAGCAAAAAACTGCGGATGCTGGAAACACAAAACAAAAATAAAAATACCTGGAAAAATTCAGCAGGTCTGGCAGCATCTGCAGAGAGGAACACATTTAGTGTTTCGAGTTCGAATGACTCTTCAATAGAACTAAGTAAAAATAGAAGAGAGGTGAAATATAAGCTGGTTTAAGGGGGGGGGGGGGGGGGGGGGGGGGTGGGACAAGTAGAGCTGGATAGAGGGCCAGTGATAGGTGGAGATAACCAAAAGATGTCTCAGACAAAAGGACAAAGAGGTGTTGAAGGTGGTGATATTATCTAAAGGAATGTGCTAATTAAGGGTAGAAAGCAGGACAAGCAAGGTACAGATAGCCCCAGTGAGGGTGGGGTGGGGTGAAGGAATCAAAAAAGGCTAAAAGGTAGAGATAAAACAATGGATGGAAATACATTTAAAAATAATGGAAATAGGTGGGAAAAGAAAAATCTATATAAATTATTGGAAAAAAGGGGGATTGGAAAGGGGGTGGGGATGGAGGAGAGAGTTGATGATCTAAAATTGTTGAACTCAATATTCAGTCTGGAAGGCTGTAAAGAGCCTAGTCGGAAGATGAGGTGCTGTTCCTCCAGTTTGCATTGAGCTTCACTGGAACAATGCAACAAACCAAGGACGGACATGTGGGCATGAGAGCAGGGTGGAGTGTTGAAATGGCAAGCGACAGGGAGGTCTGGGTCATGCTTGCGGACAGACCGAAGGTGCTCTGCAAATCAATCACCCAGTCTGTGTTTGGTCTCTCCAATGTAGAGGAAACCACATTGAGAGCAACAAATGCAGTAGACTAAATTGAGGGAAGTGCAAGTGAAATGCTGCTTCACTTAAAAGGAGTGTTTGGGCCCTTGGATGGTGAGGAGAGGGGAACTAAAGGGGCAGGTGTTACACCTTCTGCGGTTGCATGGGAAGGTGCCGTGGGAGGGGGTTGAGATGTAGGGGGTGATGGAGGAGTGGACGAGGGTGCCCCGGAGGGAACAGTCCCTGTGGAATGCCGCCGGGGTGGGTGAAGGGAAGATGTGTTTGGTGGTGGCATCATGCTGGAGTTGGCGGAAATGGCGGAGAATGATCCTTTGAATTTGGGGGCTGGTGGGGTGATAAGTGAGGACAAGGGGGACCCTATCATGTTTCTGGGAGGGAGATGAAGGTGTGAGGGTGGATGCGCAGTAAGCTATAACATTATTCTCTGGTGCTCACCACACACTCCATTCCCATTGCAATGCCCATTGGCTGCAGGTTTACACTGGACGCTCCTTCTCCAGGACCACCTCGGCATGGACAAGATGGCAGAAGATAGGCAAGCAGCCAGAGTAACATCCATCAGCCCCACCTTGGACCCATAGATGGCTACCTAGGAGCAGATCCAGCCAGAAGTTGAGGAGCCGCCCCTTCATAGAGTCATAACTGCACCAAAGGAGGCCATTCAGCCCATCGGGGCCATGCCGGCTCTCTGTCGAGCAATCCATTTATTGTTGAAGACCTGCAGGTAGGAAGGGCCTCAAGGCCAGCCTGGAGCACTGGCGCCCACCCTGAGTCTGCTGCCCAGATGCTGCTTCCAGCCAGCTGGCCTAGTCCCTGACATCTCAGGAGGCCCAAAAGCTGACTGTAAGTTCCTAGTGGGCCTCTAACAATAGGCCTTAATTGACCTCCATCTCCCCTTAATTCACCACAAGTGGCAGGTAGCCAATTAAAGACTGCCTGACACCTAACTTGCCCCCACATAATATGGCGGACAGGTTGGGAATAGGCAGGAAAGTGGCAGGTTGGCAACCCACTTTATTTTACATGTTTTTTTTACTCATTCACAGATTGTGGGCTTCGCTGGCTGGGCCAGCATTTATTGCCCATCCCAAGTTGCTCTTGAGAAGGTGGTGGTGAGCTGCCTTCTTGAACCGCTGCAGCCCACGTGGTGTAGGTACACCCACAGTGCTGTTAGTGAGGGAGTTCCAGGATTTTGACCCAGTGACAGTGAAGGAATGGCGATATGTTTCCAAGTCAGGATGGTGAGTGACTCGGAGAGGAACATCCAGGTGGTGGTGTTCCCATCTGATAGTGGGCAACACACCAGCCCTCTAGAACCTTGCAAGCCTTCGATGGATTTAGGTTTTATAAAGAATTCTTTGAGCTGAAATGAAGTATTTGGCCTGATGGAGGATGTAATGCTTCTTGATCTCCGAATGTCTACGTTCAACAGGGCTGATCTCTGCTCCAGCTTTGAAATTGTCTGCATGATCCTTTTCCAGTGGTGTGAAGAATGGCAAGCAGGATGTGCTCCAGGGATGCTACAGGTCATGAAGCTTGCCTCATGGGGCAGAAAAAGCCATCTTCTTCCCAGTGCAGATCTCTTGGACAAGCTGGGCTGAGACAAAACCAGCACACGGGAACAGCCTTTCTGCATCTACCTCAACTGTGTACACACACAGTTGGCTAGCTTATAGCACTACACGGTCCCTTCAAGACTGCCGCCTAGCCTTACATGCCTGCATCTTAATAGGACGTTGGTTACGTATGGCCTGTTTGTTCCCTGCACATTCCAGGTCAATGCCTGGCCATGCTCCCAGGCAGCCTCGGGTGAACATTGCACAAACTGTCCCTTTGGGGCACCACCTGCATACAGGAACTTAGGAAATAGGAGCAGGAATAGGCAATTTGGCCCATCGAGCCTGCTCCTCCATTCAAACAGATCGTGGCTGATCACCTACTTTCATGCCATTTTTCCCCACTATCTATTGATTTCTGTCTTGAACATGCTCAATGACTGAGCTTCCACAGCCCTCTGGGGTAGAGAATTCCGTAGGTTCACCACCCTTTGAGCGAAGAAATTCATCCACACCTCAGTCTTAAATAGCCTGCTCCTTATTCTGAGACTGTGACCAGTCAGGGGAAACATCCTATCCACATCTATCCCATCAAGCCCTCTAAGAATTTTGTAAGTCTCGGTGGGATCACCTCTCATCCTCCAAAACTCTAGAGAATACAGGACCACTTTCCTCAATCTCTCCTCATAATGCAACACTGCCATCCCAGGGATTAGTCTGGTGAACATCTGTTGCACTCCCTCTAAGGCAAGTATACTCTTCCTTAAATAAGGAGACTGAAACTGTAAACAATACTCCAGGTGCAGTCTCAAAAAGGCTCCATACAACTGCAGCAAGGCATGTTTACTCCTGTACTCAAGTTCCCTTATGGTGAACTGGAACATACCATTTGCCTTCCTAATTGCTTGCTGGACCTGCATGTTAACTTTCAGTGACTGATGAAGAAAGACACCCAGGTTTCTTTGCACATTGACATTTCCCAACCTCTCACCATTTAAGAAATACAATGCCTTTCTGTTTTTATTTTACCAACTTCACTCTTATTCACATTGAAGTGAATTTTCAGCCTGCTAGTGAAATTTAAATTGATATATTTGTTAAAGGAACAAAGTGATTCCAGTTTGGAAATCAATTAGGTTGAGGTGGTGTGTGTGAATCCAGTCCCACACCAATGTGATTGACTCTTAGATTCTCTCTGTAGGGGCCTAACAAGACACAGGGTTGAATCAAATGCGCAGGCCAACGGTTTGAGAAGGATGTCCCTCAACAACATCTCAAGGGGTAACCAGGAATGGGCAGTAAATAAGAGCAAAATACTACAGATGCTGGAGGTCTGAAGTAAAAACTGAAATCCTGAGAATGAATTAAAAAGAAGAATTTGAGTCCTTCACAAAAAGGTAATGAGAATTTGTGCCCAGAATGTAGCTTTAGTCAGAACTATTCGCATTGATGTCACATGCATTAATTTTCTGGGCATTTCCTTTGTCTTTCTCCGCCTCTGCTGCTGTGGGAACCTTGGCAGGAACCCAGTTTCCTGCAAGTAGGCATGACTGCACCACACTTCCGCCAATGTTACGCCAGCAGAACGGGAGAGAAGCTTTGAGGAAATTCCTGATGATTGTTCATTTAAAACTTCCAATGTTGAGAGTCTGATGGGCTCTGATTTCAGTGGGCACACAAAAGTAGCTTTATAGCCGCCGCCTGCTGTCGCTGTGCAATGGGAAACTGTAGGCGCATTGGCTGCCATTTTCCAACACACACAGCTGGCAAACTCAGTTCCCAGGCTGTATCTTGCTCTTTTACATGGAGCTTTACAGTGCAATTTGACTCAACTGGTCTATGCCGGAGTTCATGCCCCACATAAGTTGCCTCCCAACACTTCACCTCATCCTATCAACATAATCTTTTGTCCCTTTCTCTCTTATGTGCTTATCTAGCTTCCTCTTAAATGATTCTACTCTGGCAGACAGTTGCAGAACAACAACAGAAAATTTATATATGAACGTGAGTGATTATGGTAAGGATTTTTTCCATAGTTATGAGGGATATTTTACAAGATTTTCTTGGTAAGGTGATTGAGAGCAATTATATCAATAATACTTCTTTGTTTACTTTGCAGTGTGAAGGTTCATTGCCACGCCATGTAGTTGAGCGCAGGATGGGAAAAGGTTCTGCAGTCTATTTGGTTAGCCCTAAAAAAGAAAACCTCTCAATTTCTCTGATCCTTCAGACATCTTTCTAATTCACCATAATCGTTCAATTTTCTATCATCTATCAAGGAAAATAGTGTAGTGGTGCCTTTTGTGCCTTGGGCCTCTCAAATTCTGACAAGGCCAATTCCCATGGCAACTCCAACCAACCAACTTCTAAAGTACAAGAGTGTAAATTCTGCAGCAAGTCTGCCCAGCATTTCAATCCCTCCTTGGCCTCATCCTCTCAATCTCTGTACCCTCTCCAACCTACAACTCTCTGAGACATCTTTGCTCCTCCAATTCCAGCATAGGTAGGATAAACAGGAAGGAACTTTTCCCCTCGGTGGAGGGATCAATAACCAGGGGGCATAGATTTAAGGTAAGGGGCAGGAGGTTTAGAGGGGATGTGAGGAAGAATTTTTTCACCCAGAGGTGCTCACTGGAACTCACTGCCTGAAAGGGTGGTAGAGACAGATACCCTCAACATTTAAGTAGTATTTGGATGTGCACTAGCGATGCCATGGCATACAAGGCTATGGGCCTAGTGCTGGAAAATGGGATTAGAATAGTTAGGTACTTCTTTGACCGGTGCAGACTCGATGGGCTGAAGGGCCTTTTTCTGTGCTGTAGATCTCTATGACTCTACAACACTACGATTTTCACTGCTTCACCACTGGTGCCTTCAGCTCAGCCTTAAGCTCTGGAATTCCACCCCCAACCCAGCCTGTAAGCCTCACTGCCTCTTTACATCTCTCTCCTTTAAAACGCCCCTTAAAACCTACCTCTTTGCAGCTCCTGCAGCAGCGGAAGTAAACAGAAAAGTATTACTGATAAAATTGGTCTTAATCAGCATGCCAAAAAAATGTCCCTTGCAAACATGGAAGAAATCCCTGGTTCAATCACTCATTTTTACATATAAATCGCCTGTTGTTGTTCTGTAGCTATCTACCAGAAGAGACTTATTAACAAAACATCTGTTGTGCCTGCACTCAATGAATGGGTGATGTCTCAAGTGCAACACTATTACTCAAACTACCAATGAATTCAACAGGTGGATCCCAATTCCATTTTATTCTTCTTTATGCTGCAGCTTTTTTTCTCCTCCATCACAAGCTCAGCTCTTTCTATTTTTATCATTGACTTCCTAGGTAACAGCAGCCTTTGGAGAATGGTTAATATTCATTGCGGAAGGTTTAAATGTATGTCTAGCACAGTACAGATTGATAGAGACATCTTTGCATTCAGAATATGCTTCTCTGTTCTAAAATTAGAATTTTTTAACAGGGTGTGATTTCATTTCGAGATTCATCAAATCTTTTTTATTGGGTAAGCATCTCAGAGTTCTCTGTCTATTTTTACACCTATCCACATCATCGTTAGGAGGGAGAAATGGGCGAAGTATTGAAAATACTGTGACAGACCAGAGTTTCATCGCATTTTGCAACATAAAATCATTTTTTTTAAATGTCTATTTAAAAGAGGAGGCTAGCCACTTTAACTCTGTCATACCGCAGGTATATTGATGAATTGTGAACACTTCGTATCGTTTATGCAGGATTAGAGATTATTTTCCACCTTCTGGGGGTGGATGTAAAAAGTAAATTTGGCCCCAAAATGTTGCTTTTAATTACTAAAGCAATAAAGTGTCAAGCTCACTGGAAGCATTTTCTGATGACTTCTGAGCAGTTATGACTCTAGGTGGTTAATAGATGTCAACTTGTTTACCTGGAAAAAGGCTCTGGCCCCTATACCTTTGAACTGTTGTGAATGAATGCTGCATGTGGTCATGTAAACACTGTTTTGATTACTTTGTCTGGGCATCTCATTGAAGGACAAGATCATAAATATGCCAGCTCTCTCAAAGTTAAAGCTCCCAAGCATTTTGGCACTCATCAAGCAGAGGTGACTTTGCTGTCTCAGGCATGTCAGCAGGATTGAAACTGAACATTTCCCCAAGGAGTTTCTGTACGGTGAGGTAGCCAGGGTCAGATGACCAGTACGATTCCCAAAGCTCTGCTTCAAGAACACTTGCAAGCACGACATGAAGGTCAAAAACATCAATTATTGCCCCTGCGAGACACTAGCCAGTGACAGAGGGAAATGATAACTTCACCTATGGACCGGTGTGTGCCATCATGACAATCTGCTGCACCATTCAATAGGATCCTGGTTATCGAGCCTGTCTTGGTAATGGATGTTGAAGTTCCCCAATCAGAGAACATTCTGTGCCCTTGCCACCCTCAGTGCTTCCTCCATGTGGTGTTCAATATAGAGGACCACTGATTCACCAGCTGAGGGAGGGCGTGGTAATCAGCAGGAGGTTTCCTTGCCCATGTTTGACCCGATACCATGAGACTTCCTGGGGACCTGGAGGTGATGTTGAGGACTCCCAGGTCAACTCCTTCTTGACTGTATACCACTGTGCCGCCACCTTTCACATACCCAGGGATGGCGATGGTGGTGTCTGAGACATGATCTGTAAGGCGTAATTCTGTGAGTATGACTATGTCAGGCTGTTGCTTGTCTAGTCTGTCAGATAGTCCTCCCAATTTTGGCACAAGTATTAGTCAGGAGGACTTTGCAGGGTCGCCAGGGCTGAGTTTGCCATTGTCATTTCTGGTGCCTGGGTCAATGGCATCCAATTTCATTCTTTTTAGGCTTTTGAGCAGTCTGATACAGCTGAGTGGCTTGCTAGGCCACTTCAGAGGGTTGTTAAGAGTCAATCATATTGCTGTGGATCAGAACTCACATGTAGGCCTGACAGGAGAGCCTTCCTTTCCCAAAGGGCATTAGTTGATTGGATGGGTTAATCGATTCATGGACTTTAAATTGCAGATTTTTAAACTGAATTCAAATTTCACCATCTGCCACAGTCCCCGAGCATTACCCAGGGTTTGTGGATTAGTCCAGTGATAATATGATTATGCCACCACCTACTCCACTGACGGAGCCATTGTGGTACTGGGAATTAGAGTACTGAGCCCTCTCAATTCTGGCTTTGAGTCTCACTTTGATTGTAAAAACTCTGCTGGCTGGAAAGATCTTGAGTGAAGTGAGTCAGTACAGTTTCAGCCCACTCCTGAATGAGGGCTAGCTTGCAATTCAAAGCTTTCTATAGTGCATCACTAATAGGCAGCCTTAGTCAGAGCTGAGAGTTGGCAATGGAAACCAAAAGTGTCTCAGTGAAATCAGGACTGGGGGAGGGGAAGCCTCCGATGTACATTTAGCAGCAAGAATTTTATCCATTTTCTACCTTG
This sequence comes from Carcharodon carcharias, assembly GCF_017639515.1. NCBI lineage: Eukaryota > Metazoa > Chordata > Chondrichthyes > Lamniformes > Lamnidae > Carcharodon > Carcharodon carcharias. The sequence goes on from NC_054472.1 coordinate 177,147,200, forward strand.
TTTTGCTTATCTCTACAGCAGACCTGTGGCTGATTCTGCACCCTGCTACTGACATCTCTCCTCTGGTCTTCATTTCCACCCCCACAGAATATTAGCATGTAATTAGAGAGGGGCAGTGGAGAGCACTTTAAACTATATAGTGGAGATCAAGTGTGGGAAGGTGTGATAAATTAGAAGACAAGGCAGGAGTGCAAGGCTAGCAATGAGGGAAATGATAAAAAGAGTGTGGCAGGAGGGGACAGAGCACCCTAGCTGAAGAGTGTGCCAGCAGATAAGGCCAAATATTGCAAAAATGGTAAAATGACAGAGTTAAAGGCTCTGTATCTGAATGTACATGGCATTCGTAACAAAGCAGATGAATTGAGCTCAAATAGAAATAAACATGTATTTCTGTTAGTCTTTGCAGAGATAGCTGCAAGAGGACAAAGGCTGGGACCTGAATATTCAAGGATGCTTGATGTTTTGGAAGGAAAGGAAGCTAGGGACAGATGAAGGGGTAGCTCCGTTAATTAAGGATGGCATTCGTACAATAGAGAGAAATGATCTTAGTTTTATAGATCAAGATGTAGAATCCGTTTGAGTAGAGATAAAAAATAATAAATGTTGGAAGTCACCTGTAGCTTTTTAATATTTTCACAGGATGCGGGCATCGCTGGCAAGGCCAGCATTTGTTGCCCATCCCTAATTGCCCTTGAACTGTGTGGCTTTTTAGGCCATTTCAGAGGGCAGTTAAAAGTCAACCACATTTCTGTGGGTCTGGAGCCACATGTAGGCCAGACCAGGTAAGGATGGCAGATTTCCTTCCCTAAAGGGCATTAATGAACCAGGTGGGTTTTTACAACAATTGATGATAGCTTCATGGTCACCATTAGTGAAGTTAGTGTTATATTCCACATTTATTAATTGAATATCCTCCAGCTGCTGCAGTGGGATATGAACCCTTGTCCTCAGAGCATTAGCCTGGGGTGCGTCTGGAATACTAGTCCATCAACATTACCGCCACACCATCATTGTCCCATCAGGCCCCCTAATATTAATCACATTAGAGGGTGGGGTGTAGAGGAAGAAATAATGGGGTAAAAGCAAAATACTGCAGATGCTGGAAGTCTGAAACAAAAAAACAGAAAATGCTGGAAAAACTCAGCAAGTCTGGCAGCATTTGTGCAGAGGGAAACAGAGTTAATAGATAGAATTTTCCCCCTGTCAGGGGCGGGGGGGTTATGTGGGGGTGGACGCGAACCCGATCGGTGCCCCTGATTGGGTCCTTGCTGCCATTTTACATGGGGGGGCCAATTAAGGCCCGCCCAGCGTGACAAGTGCCCGGAAGCGCTGAGCGCTCCCTGTGTGGCTGGGTGGTGTGGGGGGATTGTGGAAATGGGGTTCCCTGAGTCGGGGCCTGAGCTCTCTTGCACACAGAAATCTCCCTGAGGCACAGACCTGCCTCGGGGAGATTTGTTTAAGTTCCAAAAATTTTAATAAAGAAAAGAAAAAAATTTAAGACACGTTCCCTCATGTGACAGCATCACATGAGCTGGGACATGTCAATGAACTTTAATGAAAATTTAATTTAATTTATAAGCCCTTCATGAAACCTCATCCCGCCCGTGGATGAGGTTCCATGAAAAATGCGAAGGCCGCCTGGGCTCTTAAGGTTGGACGGGCAGCTTTCTCAATAGGCTTAATTAGTTCATCAATGGCCTTGACAGGCCTTTGACGGTTTGGTGGGCGTGCAGCCGAGTTGGCTGTGTGTCCGCCGAACTGAAACTCTAAATGATGCGCGGTGATGTTGGGACGCACGCCCGACATCACCCCATGTCATTTTACGCCTTGGCGAGCAGGCCCTGCCACCGCTCGCCGAGCCGAAGACTCAGCCCAATGTTTCGAGTCCGTATGACCCTTCTTCAGAGCGTCATCAACATCAACCATTATAAAGAAATAATGGGGCCTTGTGAGGAAGGTACGATAATAACTATGGGTGATTTTAATGTACACATAATTGCATTAGCAGCAGTTCAGGGAAGGTTCATTTGACTCATTCCAGGGATGGGGGGCGGTTATCTTATAAGGAAAGATTGGACAGGCTGGACCTGAATCCATTGGAGTTTAGGAGAATGAGAGGTGATCTTATTGAAACATATAAGATCCTGAGGGGATTTGACAGGGTGGGTGCTGAGAGGGAGACTATGGGCGGAACGTTCTGTGTCTGCTGGTGTTAGGTGTGTTGGCGAGTGGACAACATGGCGAGAGGGCCAAAAATCAATTTCATGACTCCGTGAAACCAGTTTGCAATCGTCCGTTCTGCCCATCAATGATGGGCTGCGTTACCTGTCGTCAGATGTCGGGCACTTCTTTATAATTCATCTGCATGTCATTATAAGCCCAGTTCACCAGAATCATCCCTCCCCCCCACTGGATCGTGCATTGACGTGTTTCACAATTATACATAAGTGACATGCACCTGGCGAGCTGCACTTCGCTCAAGACTTCGAGGTCTGTCTACCCACCTTGCGTCGGGCAGCACTCGCTGTCCTCAGTGCCAGGTTTCGCTGACAGCACCACATCAGTTTTAAAGGAGTTCACAAGCTGGTCTCCAACTACCAGATCGAGGTGGTTTTTCAATGGCTGCAGGGCTAGGGCTTGCTTGGGGAAGGGGGAGAAGTGGCCTCAGGTAAGGGAAGAGGCTGCAGGGCGAGGGCTGTACTGGGGAAGAGGGGATTGAGGGGGCTCAAGTTAATCTGTGCAAGTGGCCTCAAGATGGTGAGGGCTGAGGAGGCAGTCTCCAGAGGAAATGAGGCCAGATGGAGATGTGAGGGTGTGTGTGTGAGAGAGTGAGTGGTGATGTCCCTTGAGCTGGCAGTGAGTGAGATGCCAGTGAATATATGATGGCCCTGTGAGTGTGTGAGTTTAGAGTGATGAGATGGTTGCCTTACCCTGGTGGCGTCCTCTTTCTGTACTGGATGGACAACCTGTCTTGTGCAGCATTGGCACTGATCACAACTGCCATCGCCCACCAAGCTGGAGTGCTGAGATTGCTGGACCTCCTGCAGTCAGAGCAGGGGTAGAGGAAATCATGGGGGACCTCCACAGCATCCAAAAGGCGTTCCATGGGCACATCATTGAATTGGGGAGCTGCAGTCTTCTTGCCTTTCGGGGTCATCTTGTCCATGCAGCAGTCCTGGGCTGGAAGCACTGAGGTGTCCGCGTGACTGCACTTTAAATATGGCACTTGGCGTGAGGAAGCGGCGAGGTGACTGTGTGGCAGGTGAATGAGAGCTCATTCGCCACCGAAATGATGTGTTTCCTGGGAATGCATGATTAATGAGACAGGATTGGGACGATGAAGCACGAAAAGCCGCCATTGTGGCCGGCGGGTGAAACATTCTTTTTCCTGTCCGATACCTCACTTAGTGCAAATCTGGGGTGATTCCACCCTAGAAATGGGGAACACAGTTTAAAAATAAGGGGTCCCCCATTTAAGACAGAGGTGAGGAGAAATTTTTTCTCCCAGAGGGTCATGAATCTGTTGTACACTCTCCCCCAGAGAGCAGTGAAGGCAGGGTCATTGAATATTTTTAAGGCCGTGGTAGTTAGATTCTTGGCTAACAAGGGAGTCAAAGGGTATTGGGGTTAGGAAGGAAAGTGGAGTTGAAGCCACAATCAGATCAGCCATGATTGTATTGAATGGAGGAACTGACACAAGGGGCTGAATAGCCTACTCTGCTTCTTTTGCATGTAATTAGGAAGGCAAATGGAATGTAGGCCTTTGTTGTAAGGGAGATGGGGCATAAGAGCAGGGAAGTCTTTCTACAGTTGTACAGGACATTGGTGAGGCCACACCTAAAGTGCTGTGAACAGTTTTGGTCTCCTTATTTAAGGAACAATATTTGCATTGGATGCAGCTCAGAGAAGGTTCACTAGGCTGATTCATGGGATGAAAGGGTTGTCTTATGAGGAAAGGTTGAGCAGGTTGGGCCTATGCTCATTGGAGTTCAGAAGAATGAGAAGTGATCTTATTGAAACATATAAGATTCTGAGGGGGCTCAACAGCATAGATGCTGAGAGGATGTTTTCACTCATGAGGGAATCTAGAACTAGGGGGCACAGTTTAGAAATAAGGAGAGCCCATTTAAGATGGAGATGAGAAGGAATTTCTTCTCTCAGAGGGTCATTGGCCATTGGAATTCTCTACCCCAATGAGCAATGCAGGCTGGGTCATTAAATATATTCAAGGCTGTGTTAGACTGATTTTTGATCAACAAAGGTGTCAAGGAGCAGGCAAGGAGGTGGATTTAAGGCCACAATCAGATCAGCCATCCTATTGAATAGCAGAGCAGGCTGGAGGGGCCAAATGGCCTTGGTCCTATTTCTTATATTTTAAGATCACCCTCCACTTTTTCCATCTCGCCCTCCTAATTTTGCTCTTCAGCTGCAGCCTGTAGCTGATCTGGCCAATCCTCTTGGCCAGCCAGCTAGCCTCTCAACCTGTCTGACTGATGCTGGGAACCAAAGACAAAAAAATTGGTAATCAGGTACTGCCATTAAAAAATTCATCCCATTCCATTTTCTCCCTGCCTCTGTGAAATAAGTTGAGGGCAATATTTTTAAAAATTCATTCTCGGGATGTGGGCTTCGCTGGCTGAGCCAGCATTTATTGCCCATCCCTAGTTGCCCTTGAGAAGATGGTGGTGAGCTGCCTTCTTGAACTGCTGCAGTCCATGTGGTGTAGGTACACCCACAGCGCTTTTAGGAAGGGAGTTCCAGGATTTTGACTCAGCGACAGCGAAGGAACGGCGAGGTCAGGTCAAGCCAGGTCAGGATGGCAAGTGACTTGGAGGGAAAGTTCCAGATGATGGAGTTCCTCATCTATCTGCTGCCCTTGTGCTTCTAGATGTGGATTTGGAAGGTGCTGTCTAAGGAGCCTTAGAATCCTGGCAGTGCATCTTGTAGATGGTACACACACAGCTGCTACTGTGTGTCGGTGGTGGGGAGAGTGAATGTTTGTGGATGGGGTGCCAATTAAGCGGGGCTGCTTTGTCCTGGATGGTGTCGAGCTTCTTGAGTGTTGTTGGAGCTGCACTCATCCAGGCAAGTGGGGAATATTCCATCACATCTTGACTTGTGACTTGTAGATGGTGGACAAGCTTTGGGGAGTCACGAGGTGAGCTGCTTGTTGCAGGATTCCTAGCCTCTGACCTGCTCTTGTAGCCACAGTATTTATATGGCTAGTCCAGTTTAGTTTCTGGTCAGTGGAAACCCCCACCAGAATGTTGATAGTGGAGGATTCAGTGATAGTAATGCCATTGAACATCAAGGGGCAATGGATAGATTCTCTCTTGTTGGAGATGGTGATTGCCTGGCACTTGTGTGGCGCGAATGCTACTTGCCACTTGTCAGCCCAAGCCTGGATATTGTCCAGATCTTGCTGCATTTGGATATGAACTGCTTCAGTATCTGAGGAGTTGTGAATGGTGCTGAACATTGTGCAATCATCAATGAACATCCCCACTTCTGAATTTATTATGGAAGGAAGGTCATTGATGAAGCAGCTGAAGATGGTTGGGCTGAGGCCACCACCCTGAGGAACTCTTGCAGTGATGTCCTGGAGCTGAGATGACTGACCTCCAACAACCACAGCCATCTTCCTTTGTGCTAGGTATGACTCCAACCAGTGGAGTTTTCCCCCTGATTCCCATTGACTCCAGTTTTGCTAGGGCTCCTTGATGCCACACTCAGTCAAATGCTGCCTTGATGTCAAGGGCAGTCACTCTCACCTCACCTCAGAAGTTCAGCTCTTTTGTCCATGTTTGAACCAAGGCAATAAGGTCAGGAGTTGAGTGGCCCTGGCAGAACCCAAACTGGGCATCAGTCAGCAGGTTATTGCTAAGCAAGTGCCATTTGGTAGCACTATTGATCACCCCTTCCATTACTTTACTGATGACCGAGAGTAGAATGATGGGGTGGGAATTGGCCACATTGGATTTGTCCTGCTTTTTGTGTACAGAACAGGTATGGGCAATTTTCCACATATCCAGGTAGATATCAGTGTTGTAATGGTACTGGAACAGCTTGGCTAGGGATGTAGCAAGTTCTGGAGCACAAGTCTTCAGTACTATTGCCGGAATATTGTCAAGGCCCATAGCCTTTGCAGCACCCTGTGCCTTCAGCCATTTCTTGATATCACGTGGAGTAAATCGAATTGGCTGAAGACTGGCATCTGCGATGCTGGGGACTTCTGGAGGAGGCCGAGATGGATCATCCACTTGGCACTTCTGGCTGAATATTGTAGCAAATGCTTCAGCCTTATCTTTTGCACTGATACCCTGGGCTCCTCCATCATTGAGGATGGGGATATTTGTGGACCCCCCCCTCCAGTGATTTGTTTAATTGTCCACCACCATTCACAACTGAGATGTGGCAGGACTGCAGAGCTTGGTTCTGATCCGTTGGTTGTGGGATCACTTAGCCCTGTCCATAACTTGCTGTTTATGCTGTTTGGCATGCAAGTAGTCCTATGTTATAACTTCACCAGGTTGACACCTCATTTTTAGGTATACCTGTTGCTGCTCCTGCCATGCCCTCCTGCACTCTTCATTGAACCAGGGTTGATCCCTTGTCTTGATGGTAATGGTAGAGTGGGGCATATGCCAGGCCATGAGTTTACAGATTGTGTTCGAGTACAATTCTGCTGCTGCTGATGGCCCACAGCGCTCGTTGATGTCCAGCCTTGAATTTCTAGATCTGTTCAAAATCCAACCCATTTAGCACGGTGGTAGTGCCACACAACATGATGGAGGATATCCTCAATCTAAAGGTGGGACTTTGTCTCCACAATGACTGTGCGGTGGTCACTCCTACCAATGCTGTAATGGACAGATGAATCTGCGGTCGTGCAAGTTGGTGAGGAGGAGGTCAAGTTTGTTTTTCCCTCTTGTTGGTTCCCACACCACCTGCCCCAGACCCAGCCTAGCAGCTATGTCCTTTAGGCCAGCTCAGTCAGTAGTGGTGCTACTAAGCCACTCCTGGTGATGGACATTGAAGTCCTTCATCCAGGGTACATTCTGCGCCCTTGCCACCCTCAGAGCTCCCTCCAAGTGGTGTCCAACATGGAGGATCACTGATTCATCAGCTGAGGGAGGGCGGTATGTGGTAATCAGCAGGAGGTTTCCTTGCCCATGTTTGTCCTGATGCCATGAGACTTCATGGGGTCCAGAGTTGATGTTGAGGACTCTCAGGGCAACTCTCTCCCGACTGTATACCTCTGTGCCCACCACCTCTGCTGGGCCTGTCCTATTGGTGGGACAGGACATACCCAGGGATGGTGATGGTGGTGTCTGGGACATTATCTGTAAGATACGATTCCGTGAGGATGACTATGTCAGGCTGAAGTAATTGAAAAAGATTTTCTGAGAAGCACACACACAGCGTTGATGTTTGGAATCTCATAGTGTATTTCAGGGCTGTCTTTTGTGTATTATGCAGGACTCTCAATTCCTAATTATCTGCTTAATCAAGAAGTTCCTGTGTGATTGTATTAGTTTAAACATCCCCAATTGCATTTCCTCGGTACTAGCAAAAACCAAACAGCCTAAAATAAATGTATTGCATTTAGCCAGTAATAACACTTAATTATTAATTTCTCTTCCTCTGATGTGACAGACTGTTATGTTTTTGTGCTTCTGCACCAGATATTATGGGTAGGGTTTTTAACCTCGTTGGTGGGGTGCGGTGGGCACACCCGGGAGCGGCCGTGAAACTGGCCGCTGCCCATGATCGGGGCCCTCACCACCATCTCACGCTGGCCGGCCAATTAACAGCCAGCCAGCATGAATCACGCGCTTCGATGCTCAGCGCCGCCTGGGTGGGGCGGGGGAGGGGGGTGAGCTCGGAAGACAGCGCATGCGCACGGGTGCGCTCAGTGAAAGCTCCCTGAAGGCAGAGAGCTGCCGCAGGGAGCTGAAGATTTTTAATGTTTGAAAATTAACCATTGAAAAATAAGGAAAACGTGTCCCCTTGTGTGACTGTTAAAAACGAGTTAAAAAAAATGTTTTTTTGAGGTTTTGCAAAAAAATGCAAAAGCTGCTTGGCCTGTTTGCCTGCCCACCAACCGAACAGTTGGATGGGCAGGAAAATGTTCCATTTAATTAATTGATTGAGGGCCTTAATAGACCTCTTAATTGCGAAATATTGTGAGAGTGCGCGATGACATTGGGATGCTCGCTCGACATCATCGGGCACTATTTCTCCCCCGTTCGAGTTGGACACGCGCCCGCCTGATAAGGGAAAAATTCTGCCCTATGAATGAGCTTAAGACCACTCTGAAAATCAGACTATGAACCAGATCGTTCCTTTACCTGCCCAATACAAAAGCAGGCAAGATCTGCTGACGCTGTATGAAGCTCTGTTTGGTTCTTGATTGGTAAGGGGATCAAAGATTATGGGGAGAAGGCGGGAGAATGGGGTTGAGAAACTTATCAGTCTTGATTGAATGGCGGAGCAGACTCGATGGGCCGAATGGCCTAATTTCTGCTTCTATGTCTTATGGTCGTATGGTCTTATGGTCCACGATAGTACTGCATCAGAAAGGATGTCAGAAGGTTTGTGTGGGTCTTTGAGAGGGTGCAGAGGAGATTCACCAGAATGGTTCCAGGGATGAGAGATTTTAGTTACAAGGTTAGGCTGAAGAAGCTTGGGGTGTTCCCCTTGAAACAAAGGAGCAAAGGAGACTGAGGGGAGATTTGATAGAAGTGTACAGGTTTTTATGACAGATTTAGTTAAGGCAGACAAGGTAAAGTGGTTCCTATTAGCTGATGGTACATGGATTGGGGGACACAGATTTAAGATTTAGGGCAAGAAATGCAGGGTGGGATGTGAGGAAGAACCTTTTTCATACAGTGAATGGTAATGACCTGGAACCCGCTCCCTACAAGGGTGGTGGAAGTGAAGACAATGAATGATTTCAAAAGGAAATTGGATGGGTGCAGGAGGGAAATAAACTTGCAGGGATACGGAGATATAGAGGGGGAATGGGGCTGACTGAATTGCTCTACAGAGCGATGGCATGAACTTGATGGGCTGAATGGCCTCCTTCTGTGCTGAAATGACTCCATGACTTTATATCAATGTAAATGCACTGGTTGCTCCTTTATATTCAGGAGTTCAAACCACTTAAAGAGTTCACCTTGCAGACTGATTGCTCTTGCCTGGACATGACTGCTTACTTGACTGAAGCTTTGGTGCTTAAACAAACATCTCTAAGTGTTCATTCATAATTGATTATTGATTTTTACCTCCTGTTCTCTGCATGCTTCATCGCTCACTGTGAATATTTAATAATTCTTATGTCTGCATCTCCCCAAACTCCAACATCTCTTCATTTCAATCCAATGTCATAGGTAGATTCAGGCAAAGTGGCCTCGTACATGCGATGTAACAAAAAGCTTCAGACAACTGCAAACATTGTGAAATTCATGCCCTCCAAAGCGTACCAAAATGTGAACCATTTATATTGTCACTGATAATTAGAAGAATTGTAATAGGTACATCAGGGTTATGATAGTGTAATAGTTACGTTACTAGCTTAACAATACAAAAATCACGAGAAAACACATTTAAATTCTATCATGGACAGTTTGAGAATTTTAATGCCATTTGAATAAAATTCTGGAAATTAAAATAATGATGGTATTAGTAGAAGCGACCAAGAATTTGTGAGATTGTCATTTAAAATACAACTTGTTTACTAATGTCCTTTAGGGAAGGAAACCTGCCATCCTTAGCTCATTTGGCCTATATGTGACTCTAGCCTCACGTCAATATAGTTGACTCTTAACTCTCTTTTAAAGCAGCCTAAGTAGCCATGCGGTTGTATCAAACTGCTAAGAGATATGGACACCTGCAATGGTTCAAGAAGATGAACGATCACTACAATCTCATGGCAATTCGGGATGGTCATTGAATGCTGGCCTTGCCATATCCTGAGCATAGAAAATAAGATTACATAATGCAGGAAATACTCCATGATAACCGTCTTTGGACAGCAAAGTCACAGTGAGATCGAAATACTTTGATTTGAAATTTGTAACAAAAACTGTAAATGGCACTAACACCCATTCTGGAGGGAAGGGACACACATGTGGAAACCTCTCACACCAATTAGGCCTCAGGCCCTAATCTATTCCGTTCTTGATTAGGCCCAAGGCCTAAAACACTCCAAGGAATACCCCCCACCACCCTCCCCGTCCCCAGCAATTTTGGTGCTTTTACGTCCTTTTCAATGGTCTGACCATCATTAAAGATTGAAGCTTGTCCTGCTTCAGCACTGCCAGATGTTCTGCCTTGGCTAGCTGCCTTTTGATGGCAGGAATTCAACTCGGAGCCTGTCCTAGATTCCCCATGAACCCTGATCCAGGAAAATGAGTCACGGGTTATGATGGACACACAGTGATGGGTCTAAGTCCCATTCTGCTGCTGTCCTGCCTTCAGTGTCAAGATAGATGAATACTGGTCACATGGGTAAGGTGCCAACAAGTGACTAATGCTTGTAACGTATACCCAGCGAGGTGTTAACACCTCCAGGAGAGATGAGTGATAGGAGATAAATTGGAGAGAAAGACTGAATTGTCCTCAATAGTTAATCTTTAAGGCCCTATTCACTACATTCTACAGTAGATAAATAAAATAATGACAACTTGTACTCATACAGGGCCCTTACTGAGTTAAAATTTCCCAAGACTCTTGATAGGAGCACAAACAAAATTTGACACCAAGCCACATAAGGAGATATCAGGAAAGGTAACCAAAAGCATAGTCAAGGTGGTAGGTTTTAAGGGACGAGAGAGAGGTTGAAAGATGGAGAGGTTTAGAGAGGGAATTTAAGAGCTAATAGAGCGCAGCCAGCTGAAGGCATGGCCCCCAATGGTCGAACAATTAAAATTGGGAATATGCAAGAGGCCAGAATAGGACGGATGCAGTAGTCTCAGACAGTTGTAGGGCTGGAGGAGATTACAGAGATAGGAAGAGGTGGAATAATGGAGGGATTTGAAAATAAGGGTAGAGTTTTGAAACTTGGATGTCGCAAGACCAAGTGGCAAAGTCAGTTAGCAAGCAGAGGGGAAATACAAACATATGGACATATGAATTAGGAGCAGGAATAGGCCACTTGGCCTGCTCTGCCATTCAATAAGATCATGGCTGATTTGATTGTAACCTGAACACCACATTCCCAATTACCCCTGATAGCCTTTCACACCCTGGCTTATCAAGACCCTATCTAGCTCTGTCTTAAAAATATTCAAAGACTCTGCTTCCACCGCCTTTTGAGGAACAGACTTCCAAAGACTCAAAAAGATTCTCCTCATCTCTGTCTTACATGGGTGACCCCTTATTTTAAAACAGTAGCCCTTAGTTATGGATTCTCCCACAAGAGGAAACATTCTCTCCATATCCACCCTGTCAAGACCCCTCAGGATCTTATATGTTTCAATTAAGTCACCTCTTCCTCTTCTGAACTCCAGCGGATACAAGCCTAGATTGTGCAACCTTTCTTCATAAGACAACCTGTCCATTCCTGGTATTAGTTTAGTAAACCTTCTCTGAACTGCTTCCAATGCATTTACATCCTTCCTTAAATAAGGAGATCAATACCCAGTACTCAAGGTGTGGTCCCACCAATGCCCTGTATAACTGAAGCAAAACCTCTCTACTTTTGTATTCAATTTCCCTTGCAATAAATGACAACATTCTATTAGCTTTCCTACTTACTTGCTGCGCCTACATACCAACCTTTTGCAATCCATGCACTAGGACACCCAGATCCCTCTATACCTCAGAGCTCTGCAATCTCTCACCATTTAGATAATATGCTTCTTTTTATTTTTACTGCCAAAATGGATAAATTTTGCATTTTCCCACATGATATTCCATTTGCCGGATCTATATTCCTTTGTGGCCTTCTTATGTCCTCTTCACAACTTAATTTCCTATCCATCTTTGTGTCATCAGCACATTTATCAACCATTCCTTTGGCCCCTTCATCCAAGTCATTATATAAATTATAAAAAGTTGAGGCCCCAGCACTGATCCCTGTGGCATACCACGCACTACATCTTGCCAACCAGAAAATTATCTATTTAAGCCTACTCTCTGTTTCCTGTTGGTTAGCCAGTCTTCTATCTGTGCCTACACGTTACCTCCAACACTATGAACTTTTATTTTCTGCAATAAGTATTTGATGATCAAATACCTTCTGGAAATCTAAATACAGTACACCCACTGGTTCCCCTTAATCCACAACACAGGTGACTCCTTCAGAAAACTCTAATAAATTGTTTAAACATGATTTCCCTTTCACAAAGCCACATTGACCCTGCCTGATTATCTTGAATTTATTTAAGTGCCCTGCTATAAGTTCTTTAATAATAGCTTCTAACATTTTCCTTATGATAGATGTTAAGCTGGTTGGCCTGTGGTTTCCTGCTTTCTGTCTCCCTCCCTTTTTGAATAAAGGAATTATTTTTCAATCTAAAGGCACATTCTCTGAATCTAGGGAATTTTGGAAAATTAAGTCCAGTGCATCAACTACTTCACTAGCCACTTCTTTTAATACCTGACAATGAAGTCGATCAGTACCTGGGGACCTTGTCAGCCCACAGTTCCAACAATTTATTCAGTGCCTCTTCCCTGATGGTCCTTGACTGTGCCTGATTACCGTGAATTTTTCTAAGTGCCCTGCTATAGCATCTTTAATAATAGTTTTTAATATGTTCCCAATGACAGACGTTAAGCTAACTGGCCTGTAGCTTCTTGCTTTCTGTCTCCCTCCCTATTTTGGATAAAGGTGTTAGGTTTTCTATTTTCCAATTTAATGGAACCTTCCCTGAATGGAAATTTTGGAAAATGGGTGAATGGGACAGGCAGGAGATTTGGATGACCTGAAGTTTATGGAGGTGGGAGGCTGGCCAGATGAGCAGTGAAATAGTCGAGTATGTTATGTTCTTCTTCAATATAAACATACCAATCATTCACAAGGGTTAGTGAAACAATAATGTGGGTTCTTTGTTTGAAGATAAAACTACATACATATAAATTTATTGGAGGCTAAGTATAGTACATCTGATCTCTACCCTGCTGCTTGCAGTCTGCCCATAAGTCAGAAGAATAATACATCACATCCTATTGAGGTGTGAAATGATTGACAGCAGTTTAAGAGATGTGTCCGTAAAGGTGCATGCACATCATACCACAGCAAAGTGTGGAGGAAATAAAGGCATGGATGCAGGCTTCAGCAGCAGGTGAGCTGAGGCAGGGGGGTAGTTGTGTGATGTTATGTGGTCTAAGAAATGGCTGGGATATGTGATAGGACCCTGGGGAGAAAAATATGCCACTGAGGTTGTGAACAGACTGGCTTTATCTTAGACGGTTGTCAGGAAGAGGGATGGAGTCAGTAGTTAGGGAATGGAATTTGTGGTGTGGACCGAAGACAATGGCTTCAGTCTTCCCAATATTTAGTTGGAGGAGATTCCTGCTCATCCAGTACTGGGTGTGGGACTAGCAGCATGACACGTTAAAGGTAGTGGAGGAATCGAGAGAGGTAGTGTGAGGTAGAGCTGGGTATCGTCGACATACATGTGAAAACTAACGCTGAGATTTGGGATGATGTCATCAAGGGGCACCATGTAGATGGGAAACAGGACCTGGCCCAGGACAGATATATTGGGTGGGAGGCCAAAACTGGAGGACATAAATATAAAGTATTTAATAATAAGTTCAACAGGGAATTCAGGAGAAACTTATTTACAGGGGAAGTGGTTAGAATATGGAACTGGTTGCCACAAGGAGTGGGTTTAGGTGAATAGCATTAATGCATTTAAAGGGAAGCTGGATAAGCACTTGAGGATGCAAAGAATAGAAGGATATCTTGATAAGGTAAGGTGAAGAGGGTTGGTAGGAGTCTCCTGTGGAAGGTGAACACCAGCATGGAACAGTTGGGCAGAATGGCCAGTTTCCGTGCTTTGTGTTCTGTATAATTCTACATAATGGGCAGAACTTTTTGCTTGGCATGCAGGCGCGGGCCCGACACGCTCGAGCTTGAAATACCGTTCCATGACGTCAGGTAAGCATCCCGACATCATCATGCAGTCATGTGATATAAAATACCGCACCATGACGTCAGCTAAGCATCCCGACATCATCATGCAGTCATGCGATATTTCAGTCGGCCGGCACGCTCTAAACTCAAAAGCCCACCTGCCGACGATGAAGAGAGCCATTAAGCCCATTAACGGTGCAATTAACTGGGGTTTTTCGCTGCCCCTCCAACGTTACAATTGGCAGGTGGGCAAATCGGCCATTCGGCCGCTGTATTTGTCAGGAAACCTCATCCAAGGGCAGGATGAGGTTTCCGTCATTAAATAAAAGTAAATAAAATCGTATGCACATAATTTTCATGTTGTATATGTTCAGATGAGTATTTCTGATGCGTGGGCACTTTTTTTCTGGATTTTGAATCTGTTTCTATTGGATTTGAATTCTTCAGCTCCCTGAGGCAGCTCTCTGCCTTCAGGGAGCTTTCTCTGAGAGCTCCCTCATGCCCACGCTGACTTCAGTGCTCACCCTCCTCCCTGCAACCCCCCCCCCCGCCCACCCCAGCAGCGCTGAGCATTTCAGCGCACCTTTTGCGCTGGCTGCCCGTTAATTGACCAGCCAGCGTGAAATCGCAGCCAGGGGCCGATCGCGGGTGGTGGGCAGTTTCCTGGCTGCTCCCAGGCCTGCTGACCACCCCACCCACTGGCCTCAAAATTCTGGCCAGTGTAATTGTAAGTATTGAAGAGAGTAAACGTGTGGGATAAAATCTACCCCATCCTAACATGAGGGACAAAAGCTACCCCATAGTTAACATGAGGGCATAATGTTGCTGCTCTCTCTCTCTCAATGTTACCCTGTCTCAAGGGGAACAGGATTACATCATAAAAGAATTTTACATTACCGAAAAGCCAAAATATTTGTGAAATACAACAAAATGTGAAAAAGGTCATTTGGTTAATTGAACCCACTCCTTCTATTGAGAAGCACACAATTTTTATTGCAATGAGTTTCCATGAATCTTATTGAAATTCTTAAGGGATGGGAATCTCATTTGCAGCTGTCTGATTGCGGTTTCTCAAATAATCAGCTTAAGGAGAGACAAATTGTGTTGAACACTTCCTGTACTCCACAGCAAGCTGACAATTCTACGTCTTGAAGAAGGTTAGTGATACGTGACCAGGGGCAGAACTTTTGTTTTGGGGTTGGGATCCTGACGCTGGGATCAAACGAGGGTCTTGAGGCTGCACCGTGTTGGAAATAGCCTCGTGAGATGATTTTCAAAGGAATGGCCAATGAGTGCCAGAGGGCATGTTTGCCGTCCAATGAAGGTGGGCTCCCGGCTTTGGAGGGCCAATAGGAGATCCTCCAGCACTGCTGCCGGTAAGGGAGAGAGAGGATGCTTCATGATGGAGGAGATCTCTCAGCATTACTAAAAGCCTTGAAGATAAAAATGGCCACAGCTGCCAGACCACACAGGCAGTGGGATTTGGGTGGGAGGGGGAGTGAGGGGACTTTAGATTATGTTGGCGCGGTACCCATAACTCCCCCCAAGTTTTCAGCGGGTGGCTGTCTGTTGACTGGAAAATGCCATTTGAAAATCCATCCCCGGGGTTATCAATAGAAGGCAATATTCATCCACTGTGGTTGGGGTGCAGTTTGCTGAACCACACCGATCTAAAGGATGAGATCTCTTGTAATTAATGCTGCCATCATTGGAATCCAGCAGCATAGGTACACTGAGTTCATAGCAGTGTGCTAATCCCATGCCTCTTCCATATGTGTGTTTATGCGACATCAGCATCACTCTTAGTTTGAAAATACTGTCGATTGCATAATGTTCAGCACTATTCGCGACTCCTCAGATACTGAATCAGTGCTTGACCAAATGCAGCAAAGGCGTGAACAATATCCAGGCTTGGGATAACAAGTGACAAGTAACATTTGTGCCACACAAGTGCCAGGCAATGACCATCTCCAACAAGAGAGAATCTAACCATCGCCCCTTGACATTCAATGGCATTATCATTGCTGAATCCCCCACTATCAACATCCTGGGGGGTTACCATTGACCAGAAACTGAACTGCACTAGCCATATAAATACTGTGGCTACAAGAGCAGGTCAGAGGTTAGGAATCCTGCAGCGGGTAACTCACCTCCTGAGTCCCCAAATCCTGTCCACCATCTACAAGGCACAAGTCAGGAGTGTGATTAAATACTCCCCACTTGCCTGGATGAGTGCAGCTCCCACAACTCTCAAGAAGTTCAACACCGTTCAGGACAAAGCAGCCCTCTTGATTGGTCAGAAGTGTGGATGTTCGCTGATGATTGCAGACTGTTCAGTACCATTTGCGACATCTCAGATACTGAAGCAGTCAGTGCTTGCATGCAGCCAATCCTGGAACACATTCAGGTTTGGACTGATAAGTGGCAATTGATATTTACACCACGCAAGTGCCAGGCAGTGACCATCTTCAACAAGAGCGAATCTAACCATTTCCCCCTTGATGTTCAATGATATTACTGTGATGTTTGTGTTTAATGTTTATGCTTGAATGCCCCACTATGAACATTCTTAGCATTGGCCAGAAGCTGGTCAGAGGTCAGAGGCTGGGAATCCTGTGATGAGTAACTCACCTCCTGACTCCCCAAAGCCTGTCCACCATCTAGAAGGCACAAGTCAGGAGTGTAATGGACTATTCCCCACTTGCCTGGATGTGTGCAGTTCCCACAACATTCAAGAAGTTCAACACCATACAGGACAAAACAGTCCACTTGACTGGCAGCTCTTCCACCACCTTAAACATTCACTCACTCCATCACTAGCGCACAGTGGCAGCAGTGTGTACCATTTACAAGATTCATTGCAGTAATTTGCCAAGGCTCCTTCAACAGCACCTTCCAAACCATGACCTCTACCACCTAGAAAGATAAGGGCAGCAGATGCATGGGAACACCACCACCTGGAAGTTCCCTTCCAAGTGGTGAGTAACTCACCATCCTGACTTGGAAGTATATCGCCGAACCTTCACGGTTGCTGGTTAAAATCCTGGAACTCCCTCCCTAACAGCACTGTGGGCGTACCTGTGCCACACGGACTGCAGCGCTTCAAGAAGGCAGCTCATCACCACCTTACAAGGGCAATTAGGGATGGACAGTTAATGCTGGCCCAGCCAGTGACGATCAGATCAGAGTGGGTAAAGACCTTGGGCATGGTTTAGTTTAAAATTGGGGCTTTTGTAATTTATGGAAGTGTTCTTCTGACTATTCAGTCATGTTGGACAGTAATCCAGATGAAAACAGAAGGCTGGCACAAGCACTACATTCTCTATTGAGGCTCACTAGAGACAACTGCATTTTTTTCACACTCAATTGTTATTGTCATTAATAAGCACAAGCTACTAATTACACAGGGATGTGAGTGGAAAACTACTCTCTTCTGGGGAGACAAAACATTGTAGACACGATCAGAGTGAAGCTAAATAAAAACCCTCATCAACAGACAACAGGGTTCAGGTAAATGTTTGTCTACACACTATAATATTGTATTGTTTTGGTACTTGTTTAAAATGTCACGTTGTAAAATTAACAATCTACATAATTGCTGTTATTTGCAGTTTTGAAATGCCTCTTGAAATATGCAATCATTTTTTTATTAGCATTGAATTCAAAATTTTGTTGTTCTATTTATTCTCTGAAGGAAACAGCACAGAGAAAGCATCTAGTTCAATGGGTTGGGCCTGGATTTTATCATGTCGGAGCGGGCACGCGAGGCCCTGATCTCGCATAAAATCGTGTGGGAAGACGATGGGGTGGGGGGGGTTCCTGACATCATCGTGACACCGCGGGGTATTACAATCAGCAGGCATGTGCGTATCTCAGGAGCGCGCCCGTCGACAATTAAAGGGGCGAGTAGGCCGATTAAAAAGGCAATTCACCAGGATTTTACGTGGCCTGTACGACTTCATGCATGGTGCATGGGCTACTCGGACAGGTGACCATCAATTCATTTTTAATTAAAATTAATTTTTAATTAAAACTCGACCCAGGGTAGGATGAAAGGCTTACAGGATCTTAGCAAATTGAATAGGTAGGAGTTTGGCTGTGAGTTGGTTGGAGGTGGTTTTCACATAGCTCACTGTATCCCTCTGTGTTCTGGAGGACTCTTTGGTTTACCAGCAATTTTAGAGGCTTGGGTCAAGAGCCCCCTTTCAGTGCACTGTCCTGTGCAATCGGTATTTCAGCCAGTGGGGATTGTCTATCCTGTTGGAGGGACCTCCTCATAAGAGGAGGAGAGGGCCAGAAGTGAGAGGAGGCCAGTTGCCCGCAGGCAATGTACCCAAGTGCGAGCTGTGGAAAGGGGGGCAGGTGGAGTGCAGCCAGAGGGGATGAAGAGCTAGCAGGAAGTGCAAGACAGAAGGGGCCACAAAAGACGCCATTATCCTGGAGCCAGAGTTTATAGGCAGTGCTCCGGCCACCTGGACATGTCTGAGGTCCAATGCCGAAGGTGGCTCCGCCTCTCTAGGGACACTGTGGTCTCCATTTGCCAGATGATTAACCCAGAGATTGCCTCAAACTGTGTAGGTGGCCATGCTGTGCCAGTGGCTCTTAAGGTTACAATGGCTCTAAATCTTTTTGCCTCAGGTTCTTTCCAGGGCTCAGTGGTGGGGTCTATGTGGTGTTTCCCAATCTGCTGCCCGCAGCTGTGTCAAGCTGGTCATTGGTGCTCTGTTCAGACGGTTCAGTAACTTAATTCTTTTCTGGGCCAATGAAGCCAGCCAGACTGAGTGAGCCAGAGGCTTCGCTGCAATTTCTGGGTTCCCCCTCATCCAGGGAGCCATAGATTGCACACACATGGCCATAAAGGTGCCAGCGGGTGAGCCAGGCTCCTTCGTCAAGGGGTTTGGCTCCCTGAATGTCCAGCTTGTTTGTGACCGCAAGACTCAGATTTTGCAGGTCTGTGCCAGGCACCCTGCAGCTGCCATGATGCTTACACCTTGCAACACTCCCAGATGCCAAGGCTATTCGTTGCTCCAGCTCGGGGGGATGATTGGCTCCTGAGGGACAAAGGCTATCACCTGAAAAGTTGGCTCATGACACCACTCTGACACCCAAGGACAGGAGTGGAGGAGAAGCCATGCCTTTACAAGGGCGGCAATTGAGAGGACCATTGGGTTGCTCAAGATGAGGTTCTGCTGCTTGGATCAATCAGGGGGAGCACTGCAATATCCTCCAGAGAGTGTCTCACTTATTGTCATTGTTTGCTGTGCTCTGCACAATCTGGCTCTGTCAAGGAGGGACCCATTGGAGGATGAAGACAGTAAGGTAGCTCCCCAGGCCCCAGAGGACTCAACTGATGGGCCTGATGAGGAGCCAGAGGAGACCCAGGGTGAGGAGTTGGATGCTGAAGTGAGGTACCTTATGGGAGGCAGGGAGGCCAGGGAGGTATTGATTCTCCGTTCTTTCAGCTAAGCATCCAAGGAATGGCTTGAAAGTGAAGGCAGGGGTGCCACCATCTTTCTGATCGTTCCTGATGAGGCCTTTCTGTGACCTTTATGTCAAGTTACGACCTCTGAAATAAAGTTTGCAGCCCTTCCCCTGTGTCACATGCTACTGCCCTGTGTTACATGCTACTCCTCTCTGTTACATGCTACTCCCGTGCCCATCACCTCTGAAACATGTGAAGCACATTCAGGCCATTACACATAATGAGATATTTATATGGTGGTCCCAGAAGCACAAATTATAGAGAACAGAGGTCTTAACGAAAGTTATATCACCCGTGACAACCCCACTTGTGTTCAAAGACCCCTAAACTCCTTGGCGGGAGAGTCCAGCGCCATGTCTGGGCACTCATCAGGGTTCATGTTCTCACCAGGTGCAACGGCCACTGGCAGAGGGGTGGAGGAGCTGCTGCCTTCATCCAATGCACCCTGAGAGGTGCCCGCAGATGTGAGCTGGAGCTCGCCTGCCAGCTTGAGGTTGGTTCGAACCTCCCTGCTCACCATAGATGAACTGGCACCTAGCAGAGTGACTAGGTGTCATCCATCTCTCACACTGGCAGTGACCTGCTGAGGTAACTGCCAGTGTGTGGGCTCCCAGATCTGAGTGCAGCCCCAGAAAGCCCTGATTGAGTTCCTGGAGCTGCCTCTCCATGAGAACCATCGCTCTCTCCATGCGAAGGGTGTCCGTTTGGAGCTGCGCCAGACCTTCCTGCGCATTCTGCTGGACACCCAGCATCTGCCACCTGATGGACAACTCTAGAGCTCATCACCTGTCTTGGACTCAGTGTTGTCCAGGTCTCCAGCAATCCTCCGACTGCTGGTACCCAATGGACCCTCTGCCTCCACCAGCTTCTTGTGTGAGTGTGATGTGCCCTTACCACTGCACAGTACCACCTGATCTGACAGTCTAATGCCCACTAACATGCCTGTATCTGTGCTGGTGCTTGGTTTAGAGGGAGGATGTGACGCAGGTGCATGTGTGAGCAGCTCCTCCTTGGGTGTCAAGGGAGAGTCCTCAGCCCGGTGTCATGAGGATGGTGCATCTGAGAGAGGAAGAGCACACACTCTGGTTGCTTCGCACAATGGACAGCTGCCTCACAGGGGCATTGTGGATGGACAAGGAACAAGGACTATTGGTTTAAACTTCTCACTCCAAATGTCACTGCCCTACATCTCCTATACCCACCTGCAGTCTTTTCCCTGTCCACTGGACTCTTACCTTCCTCCAAGACCCCTGCCACTCCATGTCCTGTGGACCTGGCTTTACACTCGCAGGAGCCATCCCCAGAGCTACCTCCTCCACCTGTGTTAAAATCAGGAGATTGGGCATACCTTCGCCCGTTCGTCCCTGCTCCTGAGCATTATGACTCCTTCTGTGAGGATGAAAATGCTACATGCCAGACCATACCAGGCCCCACCACCCCCTGTACCCTCAGGGGCCACACGTGCAGGTGCCCATCACCCTTGAATACATTCAAGCCAACTGGGCAAATTTTTCAGTCTGTCAAGGCACAGGGACATGTGCCATTTGGCGCTCTGCATTTCACACCCCTGAGCACCAACAGGTCCTGACACCCATTAAGACATCTGTACACAGTTCCAGGTGGACTCAGTATCCACCCTGACAGAGCGTAGAAGGTCCATGAACCTTTTCCTGCACTGGAGCCAAGTGCGGAGCACATCGTCATCATGCTTGCTCACCTGCGAAGCCACCTCCTTCACCGCCTTCTTGGTTTGGTGAGGTGGCCTCCTCATGCCATCCTGTGGGATCAATATACCCCGCCGGGCATTCACTGCCTCCAGAAGAACACATCGGCATTCGTCGGTAAAACGGGGAGCAGAATGCCCATGGGCATTGCCTTCCCGCCTGGCATGGGATGCAGGTCCTGAGGCCATAACTACAGTTGTGACAGAAAATATCCTTCCAGGCACTGACACACTCACATACAGCTCCCTGAGGCTTCTGACCACCTCTTGGAGGCCTTCAGGGAGCTCCTTGCCCACTTGTAAATCACCGCCCCCCCCTCCAAATCCAGGAACCCCATTGGACCCGGCGACTGCTCTGCTCCCACCCCCGCCGGCAACGCTGAGCCAATCTCAGCGTGGTTCATGCCGGCCGGCTATTAATTGGCAAGCCAGTGTGAAATGGGAGTTGGGAGCCAATCGCGGGCGGAAGCGGATATCACATCGGATTCCGGGCCTGCTGATTGCATCCTGTGCCAAAGGTAAAATTCAGGCCTTGGTCTGAAAGCACAATTGTGCCAACCTCTCTCATAAGATCATAAGAAATAGGAGCAGGAGTGGGACTTAGAAAAATAGAACATAGAAAGTAGGAGCAGGAGTGGGTCATTCGGCCCTTCAAGCCTACTCCGCCATTCATTATGATCAAGGTTGATCCTCTATCTCAATGCCTTACTCCCGCTCTCGCCCCAGACCCCTTGACGCCTTTAGAAATTTCCTTCTTAAATATATTCAGTGACTTGGCCTCCACAACCCTTTGTGAAGAGAATTCCACATGTTCGCCATCCTCTGAATGAAGAAATTTCTCCTTATCTCAAAAAAATGTTTTGGATTGGGGGAGAGCGGGTTTTAATAAAATAAGGCAGGATCTGGCCAAGGTAGACTGGGAACAAGCTACTTGTGAGGAAATCTACAGAAAAGCAGTGGTGTGGGGTGGGGGGGGGGCATTCAAAAAGTAAATGTGGAGGGTACAGGCTCAACATGTTACCCCCAGGGTGATAGGGAGGAGTAACAAGCCCAGAGAACCATGGATGACCAGAGATATTCAGGATACGATGAGAAGAAAAAGAAAGGCTTTTAGCAGGTACAAGGGAAGCAAATCAGCAGAGGCATTAGTAGAGTACAGACAGTGCAGGGTGGAGCTTAAGAAAGCAATTAGGAGAGCAAGGAGAGGATATGAGAAAGCTCTGGCTGGTAAAAGTAGGGAAAATCCCAAGATATTCTATAAGTATATCAATGGGAAAGAGTAGGGCCCATTAGGGACCAAGTGGGAAATCCATGGGTGGAGCCAGAGGACATCGCTAGAGTGTTGAATGGATACTTCACATCCGTCTTCACCCAAGAGAATGAGGATGAAGGTATCGAACTTGGGGAGAGAGACTGTGAGGTTCTTAAGCAAATTGATATAGGGAGTGACAAGGTATTGGAGGTGTTGGCAGGCTTAAAAGTGGACAAATCTCCAGGTCTGGATGATTAGTGTCCCAGACTGCTGAGGGAGGCAAGGGAGGAGATCGCAGATGTTCTGACCCAAACTTTTAATTTCTCTCTGTCCACGGGGGAGGTGCCAGGGGACTGGAGAACAGCTAATGTGGGTCCGCTATTTAAGAAGCGTTGTAGAGATAAGCCAGGGAACTACAGGTCAGTGAGTCTCATGTCAGTGGCAGGGAAACTATTGGAGAAAATTCTGAAGGAAAGAATCTACCTCCACCTGGAGAGGTAAGGTTTGATCATCGATGGTCAGCATGGCTTATTCAGATGGAGGGAATGCCTAACAAATTTGATTGAATTTTTTGAGGAGGTGACCAGGTGTGTAGATGAGGGTAGTGCAGTTGATGTAGTTTGTATGGATTTCAGCAAAGCCTTTGTCCCACATGGGAGGCTTATAAAGAAGGCAACTGCACATGGGACACAGGGTAATTTGATAAGGTGGGTTCAAAGTTGGCTTAGTTGTAGGTTTGTTGTAGAGGGTGATGACAGAAGGATGCTTTAGTGACTGGAAGCCAGTGTCCAGTGGCATACACAGGGATCTGTGCTGGGTGCCCTATTATTTGTCATTTATATAAACGACATAGATGACTATGTGGGGGGTAGGATTAGTAAGTTTGCGGATGACACAAAGATTGGCTGGGTGGTTAACAGTGAGTTTGAGTGTCTTGGGCTACAGGAAGATATAGACGGGATGGTCAAGATAAGTGGGCACATAAGTGGCAGATGGAATTTAACCCTGAAAAGTGTGAGGTGGTACACTTTGGAAGGAGTAATTTGACAAGGAAGTATTCAATGAACAGCATGACACTAGGAAGTTCTGAGGAACAAAGGGACCTTGGCAGGTGTGTCCATAGATCTCTAAAGGCAGAGGGGCATGTTAGTGGGGTGGTGAAAAAGGCATATGGGACAATTGCTTTTACCAATCGAGGCATAGATTACAAAAGTAGGGAGGTCATGTTGGAGTTGTATAGAACCTTGGTGAGGCCACAGCTGGAGTACTGCATGCAGTTCTGGTTGCCATATTATAGGAAGGATGTGATTGCACTGGAGGGGGTGCAGAGGAGATTCACCAGGATGATTCCTGGGATGAAACATTTGAGTTATGAAGAGAGGTTGGATAGACTTGGATTGTTTTCATTGGAGCAGAGAAGGCTGAGGGGTGACCTGATCGAGGTGTACAAGATTATGAGGGGCATGGACAGGATGGGTAGGGTGCAGCTGTTCCCCTTAGTTGAAGGGTCAGTCATGAGGGGTCACAAGTTCAAGGTGAGGGACAGGAGGGTTCTGGGGGATGTAAGGAAAAACGTTTTTACCCAGAGGGTGGTGACAGTCTGGAATGCTCTGCCTGGGAGGGTGGTGGAGGTGGGTTGCCTCACATCCTTTAAAAAGTACCTGGATGAGCACTTGGCATGTCATAACATTCAAGGCTATGGGCCAAGCACTGGTAAATGGGATTAGGTAGGTAGGGCAGGTGTTTCTCACGTGTTGGTGCAGACTTGATGGGCCGAAGAGCCTCTTCTGCACTGTGTGATTCTGTGATTCAACCTAAATGGTCTACCCAGTATCCTAAGACTGTTCTACACACCCCGAGCCAGAGGAAGCATTATCCCTGCATCCAGTCTGTCCAGCCCTGTCAGAACTTTATACATTTCAAAGAAGTCCCCTCTCATTCTTCCAAACTCCAGTACATACAGGCTTAGTCTTATGGCCCCTCGAGCCTACTCTGCCATTTAATAAGATCATGGCTGATCCTTGATCACAATTCCACTTTCCCACATATGCCTTCATTTCCCTAAATTCCAAAAATAGGTCAATACTAGTCTTAAATGTACTCAATGACTGGGGCAGAGAATTCTAAAGATGTCTTGGCAATTCACTGAATAATTTTTTTTTGATGATGATATGAATGCTTCTACTTACTGACCAGGCAAAAAACATTCCCTCTTAAACATCCTGTAAATACCAAAGGCCTTTTCTGGGGAAGGTAGCATATCAGTACCATCACTGGATAGTAATCTGGAGGCCCAGACTAATGATCTGGAGACATGTGTTCAAATCCTGCTTTCGCAATTCTCTCTCTCGTTGGGTACAATGCTCTGAAAGGGCTTTGGTGACCATAGATTTCTGTGATTGTGCCATGACTATGCTTGGCAAGGTACTGCAGTGGTTTGCCATTGCCTTCTGCACATGGCTGACCAGGAAACTCTCCCGCTTTTACTGCCTGCCATCAGGCATATCAGAAGGATTTATGGATTGTTAGCCAACCTGTTTGACCACATTATGAACACAGCCTCTGTAGCCATCAAGTCCTGGAGTGGGACTTGAACCCAAAGCTTCTGGCCCAGAGGTAGGGACGCCACGCACTGCGTCACAAGACCTCACCACCACGGCATTTGGAGGAATGTAAATTCAATTTGTTAATAAACCTGGAATAAAAGCTATCCTCATTAATAATGATCCTAAATCTAATGGATTGCCATAAAAACTCATCTAGTTCATTGTTGTCCTGCAACGAAAGAAATCTGCTTTATTTCTCTGGTCTGGTTTACATGTGACTCCAGATCCACAGCAATGTGGTTGACTCTTAACTGCCCTCGGAAACGGCCTAGAAAGCCACTAGGTTGTACCAAATGGCTACAGCAAAGGGCACTGTGGGTGTACCTGTGTCACGTAGACTGCAGCAGTTCAAGAAGGTGGGCAGCACCACAGCCTTCTCAAGGGCAATTAGGGACGGGCTATAAACGCTGGCCTAGCCAGTGATGCTTACATCCCAAGAACGAGTAAAAAAATCTTTCTTTCTAATGAAAATGTTTGAGCGTCTCTACTCATAACTAAATTCTTTCATTCTCATAAATCTCTCCTTCATGGCCTTAATATCTTTCTATCGGCTTGTTTATAAAAACTGGGGTCCCATGTTTTTTTTATCTTTATTAACTTGTTGGCCTGTTTTGAAAGATTTTGTTTACCTGAAGTCTCTCTGATCTTCCACCCTTATTAAACTTTTCACATTTACTGCGTATTCCACATCCAGAAATGTATTACCAGCCTACTCTGCATTAAATTTCTCCTGTTTAATCTACTAAACCGTGGTCACTTATCAGGTTACCATAACAATTATTTGGCTCCCTATTTCTGGATGATATGAAAAATATACTCTGGTATTTCAGATTAGTTCAATGTAGGCAGTGAGAAGAATTCTGAACATTCTCACCTGTAATGTATTAATATGTTAGGAGTGTGCCCAGTATGTGCTGATGCATTTGCAAAGAGAGACAGACACCAAGATGGTCAGATTGCATGTTTATTAATAACATCACGCTCTGAGCATTCTTATAACACATCAATACGTTACACTGTCCCCCTTTTCAAATAAAACAGATAGTTTTCAATAAATTATTTACAGCTACACTCACCACACAAGTTCAAAAACGAAATAGCCTTCGTGAATATGCTCACTTGGCGAAACCACAACTGTTTCTGTTTCCTTCTTAAACTATTTTGATAAATCAAATCTAACAACTGATTTATGAAGTTTTCCCGATCTTCTCACAAGTCTTGATGTGGAGGCAGGTTTTGGACTGTCTGGTTTCAGTCCAGGACTTACAAAAGATTCTGTATCTTTTTCTGAAATGGATACTTTAGACATTGAATTCTGAACGGGTTCATACTCAGGCACAAGCGCCCTATTAAATAGATAATGCTCAAGTGTTGGATCATCCCGTGCTGGGATAATGTGATCTGTGTGAACACTTCCCACTTTTCCACCAATTCAAAAAAGCATGTCTTAGTACCACAAACCTCTGTGACATTTCCTACATCCCACTTGTGTGATTTGTGAGAGGGGCTCAGAACATACATAATGTTCATTTCTCCTGAAACCACGTTCTCTTTTGCTTGGGCCTTACTGACATTTCTGACTGAACAGTTTTCATTCAACTTCAGCGGTCAAATTTGGTCGAACTAAAGTCAAACGGGTAGTCTTCTCTTCATTAAGAGCTCAGCAGTTTTATATTCTGTTTTTTTTTAAATTCATTCAAGGGATGTGGGCTTCACTGGCTGGGCCAGCATTTATTGCCCATCCTTAACCGCCCTTGAGAAGGTGGGTGGTGAGCTGCCTTCTTGAACCACTGCAGTCCATGTGGTGTAGGTTCACCCACAGTCGTATTAGGAAGGGAGTTCCAGGATCCCACCCTGTGGTGCATGTGGAGTTATTCTATACTTGAGCAGAAAATTAGCCAATCTCCTTTTCATGCTGAAACTTGAACATCCATATAGCTCTTGTTTCTTGAGTGCTTCTTCACTATTCTCACAGGTCTTTCTATTGCTCTATTTGATGCTGGCTGATATGGAGGAGTGATGGTAAGTTTGATACCATTTTGCATTGAGATTCTGGAATGGTGCAGAATGAAATGGATTGCTGTTATCTGAGACAAGCTCCTCCGGTAAACCATGACAGACAAAAATGGATCGTAACTTGTCTATTGTCCTTTTCAGCTTTACTTCAATTCAATTAGAATAATTGTCAATAAGCACCAAAATTTGTCATTTTCCTTTTTGCAAAAGCCTATATGCACTGTTTAAAATGGCCAACTTGCTCAGGAACATGTTTGCAAAGGAGTTTTTGATGGCATGCTCCTGCTAACCAATGAATCTAGATCACCGTCCAGACCAGGCCCATAAGCAAAACTTCTGGCTATGGATTTCTGTGTTTTCAGTATGAAATATTGCCAGAATCTTGTCTCTTAAAGAACTAAGTACTACCGCTCTGTGATCCCACTTAATCTATCCCTGTTCACATGACAACTCATTTGCGATGCAAATGCTATGGGCTTCTCTTCAGCATCATCCATGACTGATCATTGCCCCAACTCCATAGATTGAGGCATCACACTGTAGCTTCAGGTCACGATTTGTGTTGTAATGTATGAGTAATGCATCACTGGTCAAGCTTCTCTTACATGTGTCAAAGCATCTCGTCGTGCTTTAGACCATTCCCATTTCACATCTTTCTTCGACAACTCCTGTCATGGAGCTAAGGCGGTTGCAAGCTCAGGCAGAAATCATGAAAAATATTGGACCATGCCTAGAAAAGATCTAAACTCAAGACACCATCTCTTGGTTTTAGGGCATTGACTATAGCCTCTATCTTCTCTTTCATTGGCTGTAGCCCTTTTTCATTGAAGGTACACTACCTCAGACTGTATAAAAGCACACTTGTTCCTTTTTAACTTAACATTGTGATCACTGAGTCACTTTAACGATTCATAGAAACATAGGAAATAGGAGCAGGAGTGGGCCATTTGGCCCCTCGAGCCTGCTCCGCCATTCAGCTAGGCCATGTCTGACCTACCTCAATGTCATCTTCCTGCACTATCCCCATATCCCTTGATGCCTTTAATATCTAGAAATCTATCGACCTCTGTCTTGGACGTACTCAATGTCTGAGCCCCCACACCCCTCTGGGGTAGAGAATTCCAGAGATTCACCACTCTCTGAGGGAAGAATTTCTTCCTCATCTCAATTCTCAATGGCCTACTGCCTATTCTGAGACTGTGTCCCTTGGTTCTAGACCCCCCCCATCGTCTCAGCCAGGGAAACATCTTTCCTGTATCTACCCTGTAAGAATCTTGCATGTTTCAATGAGATCACCTCTCTTTCTTCCAAACTCCAGAGAATATAGGTTCAATCTCCTTAATCCCTTGTCATAGGACAATTCTGCCAACCCAAGGATCAGTTAGGTGAACCTCTGTTACACTCCTTCTATTGTGAGTATATCCTTCCTTAATATAGGAGACCAAAACTGTACACAATACTCCAGCTGTGGTCTCTCCATGCCTCTATACAAATGCAGCAAGACATCTTTACTTCTGTACTCAAACCCTCTTGTATTAAGGGCCAACAAGCCATTTGCTTTCCTAATTGCTTGCTCCACCTGTCTGCTAGCTTTCAGTGGCTCTTAAACAAAACACCCTTTGGACATCGACATTTCCCAATCTCTCACTATTTAAGAAATATTCTGCATTTCTGTTTTTCCCCAAAGTGGATAACTTTACATTTTTTCGCATATATTCTATCTGCCATGTTCTTGCCTACTCGCTTAGCCTGTCTAAATCCCCTTGACTTGCTAGTGAATCTTCTCTAAACTGCTTTCAGTGCAAGTATGTCCCTCCTTAAGTAATGTGACCAAAATTGAGCACAATACCCTAGGGCTGGAAACTTCCGGCCATGACACCTGATGCCAACATTGCGGGGGAGGGGTGGAGGAAAAACAATATGGCGACAAGGCCAAAAATCGGTTTCGTGAAACCAGTTTGCGATCGTCTGCTCCACCCGTCAAGGGCGGGTCTCTTTTCCTTCTGCCTCACATCAGGAACCTAATTGCAATGCTTTAGCGTCTCATTATCAGCCCTACTCACCGGAATCATCCCCCCCAAGTCACATTTACCGCCTATGTCAACGTGACTTCAGAACAACGTGCTTCAACACTGCCTTTAAAAGGCGTGCACCAGGCGAGCTGAACTTCGAGGGGAACTCGGAGGTGAGTGCTCACGACCTTGCACAGCGCTCACGAGCATCACCCACAGGACACCAAGGAAGGGGCCAAACATTCGCAGGGGGCACAGGCAAGTTGCCTTTTCCCGGCTGGCTTTTAGTGTGGCGCCGGGGCAAGGGCTTCATTATGGGCCAGTCCAGGGTGGGTGGGGGGGCAAGGCAGCGCAGACTGAAGGAAATACTCAAGCACGTGCCGAGGGGCTGGGGGGAGGGGAGTGAGGGAAGCGGCCAGGCACTTTGAGAAGCTTGTCATAAGTGAACATCCTCCCTCAGCTGAGACCGTTCAGCTGCAGCTCCATTGACAGGCTGGGAGTCGGAGCCTCTGAAGCTTTTCTGCCCACTCAAGCAACACAAAAGCATGAATGTGCCACCAAATGAACCTTTCACCCCTCGGGCACAGACAGTAAATTAATGTGGGTTTTAGGGGGCAGCAGAACAATTGGCCGACTGGGCAAGTTGTACAATCCCCTTGTGAAAGGGCCATGGCACAGTCACTGGTGGAGGTGCTCACAGCCCCTTGCAATGTCTTAATTAAAGGTTTGGACCAGTATCCCTCATGGTTCAAGCTAACAGTGCAGCCTTGCAGTGCAGGTTAGGAGAATGCCTGCGCCTGAGCTGAGAGCACAGCATGCAGTCCAGAGGCTGAAGCTGCTGCCAATCGGTCAAGTGGAGTGGGGCAGAGGTGGGTGGGGTTCTGGACAGCCAATGAGCGCATTACACACTGGCCATCCAGTGCTGGCCAGCACTCTCCTGCACGTGTGAAGGGGCCCTCAGACTTAACCAAGAGAGGCTCTTAGTACACCTATGCTAACCCATGTGTTTCTCATTTTGAACCTGCAGGAGGAGAACATCAGGATCATGGAGTTGGTGATTTAGCGGTTTGCCTCATGGCTTATAGAGACCAGAGAAGAAGAAGAAGAGAACAGAGAAGGCACCTGTCTTGGCAAAGGGAGGAACTCCTCCCTCAAGATGAAGGGGTGGCAGGGACTGCTACACATGCAGCTGAAGATCCACAGCGAGCCGTCGCTCGTAGGCACCTTGCTAGACCCAAGGTCTGTAGACAGCGCTTGTCATTCCTGCAGGTGTCTGAGAATAGTGTCACTGAAGACTACACTTATATAGGGAACTGGTCGGTCACACATGCCACCTGCTGCAGGATTTGGCACCACAGGGACATGGAGGGCATACACAGCCAGTGGCCGTGAAAGTGACCATGGCGATCAATTTCTATGCCAGTGGCTCCTTCTAGAGCTTCACATGTGATCTGTGTGGGAACCAGGAAGCAACATCTCTGGGATTTGTGTAAATCTCAGGTTTTCCATGGGTGCCATCAACTGCATTTACGTGGTGCTTAGATCTCCATGGCAACAAGCAGTCAATTATGTCAACCACAAGGGCTTCCACTCTCTGAATGTTCAGCTGGTGTACGACCACCACAAGCACATCCTATCAGCCTGCACGCAATTCCCAGGGAACGTCCGTGACTCCTACATCCTTAGCAGGTCTCAGATCCCTGAAATCTTCCAGGGTCCACAGAGGTTGCAGGGTTGGCTCCTCGGGGACAAGGGCTACCCACAGAGGATGTGGCTGATGACATCTGTGTGGTGGCCTCAGACTGCAGCAGAGTGAAGGTACAATGAGGTTCATGCTGCAACCCGGATTTTGGTGGTGCAAATGACAGGCATTTTGAAAATGAGGTTCCAGTGCCTCAACACGTCCAGCGAAGCCCTGCAATACAGTCCCCCAGAGGATGCTGCGCATCATCGTCGCTGGCTGTGCGCTCCACAACCTGGCGCTGCAACGGGGGGAGGAGCTGGCTGAGGAGGAGACGGAGGAGCTGCATGTATCCTCCAATGAGGAGGACATCAAAGGGGAAGATGGTGATGAGGACCTTGAGGGCGAGGATGCTGGCGATGAGGCCGTCGCACTGGTCAGCCGAGGCTGTGCACTCGGGAGGCCCTCATAGCCGCAAGGTTCATGGAGGATGATGACGAGATGCAGTGAGAACCATTCTGACACCCTCACCTTGCGTCTGTGAACGTCTGACTCCTGTGTGGCTGATGGCAGCGCACATACCCTCAGTGCTCAGGCTCATGTCATGGAGACGCGGTGAAAGACCCTAATAGTTGCTCGATTGCAGGAGGATGATGATGACATGCAGGGAGGACACTCCGTAGATCTTCACATAGCCTCTGTGAATGTCTGACTCCTGTCTGGCTGAGGGCAGCTCACTTGCACCCTGTGATCAGGGTCATATCATGGAGACGCAGCCGTGAAACTTTAAATGCACCTGATGGCCAGCCCCATCTTAAAGGTAAAAGCAAAATACTGTGAATGCTGGAAACCTGAAACAAAAACAACAACAAAAATAGCTGGAAAAACTCAGCAGGTCTGACAGCATCTGTGGGGAGGAATACAGAGTTAACGTTTCGAGTCCGTATGACTCTCGTGAAGAGACACACAGACCTGAAATGTTAACTCTGTCTTCCTCCCCATAGATGCTGTCAGACCTGCTGAGTGTTCCCATCTTAAAGGTGCTGAGAGCACACAGAGAGAATGACAGTACTCTGTGACACCTGTCCACAACATTCCGGCAGCAATGACAAGCACCATTGAGGTGCAGGGATCAGCAATGTGTCCAGGGAGTGTGAGGCCGGACTATCACTTTGGTCTGAACAAGGGAAGAGGCCCTGGCCTGAGACACCTGTCTTTATCTTGTGCAGGAACCAAGTTTTCACATCTGAATTACACGAACACCACTCATCATAACAAAGAGCCCTAGGCAAGAAGTCATTCTTGGGAGTTTATTGACAATAATGAACACTATGTACAAGTGATTAACTCCTGCGCCCAGGCTGTGCAGCTACATCTCCTTAACTTTCCTAACTCTGCCACTATGTCTTGGTGTTCCCCCATCATCCACGGTGGAGGTGGAGGCAGCCTGCTGACTGCTACGCCCTGTCTGTGATAACCTGGTGGGCATCCTCTGGAGGGCTGAGACATGCAGGGACCTGGCTTGTTTTCGGGGTCCTGCTGTGTGGCAGTGGCACCCTTCTTGGCCTGTGGAGCTGGAGCTGCTGGGGTCACAGGAAGAAGGGATTTGGATGTACTGGACACACCCGGAGTCACCTGGATAGATGGCCCCGGGTGTGCACCTGCTGATCCTCTGCCCTATGGGTGCCTGAAGGCCTCTGGCTGACTCCTTGAGGAGAAAGGGAAGCTGGAGTGAGATTGAACTGCCCACTGCCCTCTTGCATTGACATTGCTGGAGGTCAACTATGGCATCAGCAATGGAGTTGAGCCCATGCAGCAGTGCAGGATCAATGTCCTGGACCAAGATCTCCACAGCTGTCACCATCCTACCCATGTTGACCTCGGTGCGTTGGCATGCCAGTGCTATCACCTCAGCCTGAAGGCAGATGGTCTCCTCCATTGTGCCTTGCAATCTGAGGAGTGCAGCGGGCATCGCTTCCTGATGTTCTCGAGCTTGCCTTTGCTGCTCCAGCAACTGAGGTATGACTGAGTCCAGAAGCTCCTCATCTGGCTCAGACTCAGCAGGTTTCTGGCCTCCAGCAGTGTTACGAATGCCGGAAGCCTGGAAAGTCTCTGCCTCTGCCTGCTGTGGTATAGACAGTGTGATGCTGACATTCTATTTGCCTTCTTAACTACAATTGCACTTGTGCGCTAGCTTTTTGTAACTCAGATCCCTCTGTCAGGCAGCACTGTGCGGTTCAACTCCATTTAAATAATTTTCTGAATTTCTATTCTTCCTGCCAGAGTGAACGACTTCACATTTTCCCACATTACGCTCCATCTGCTAAATTTTTGCCCACTCATTTAACTTACCTATATCCCTTTGCAGACTCTTTGTATCTTCCTCACAACTTGCTTTCCTACCTATTTTCCTACCGTCTGCAAATTTGGCTACAGTACAGTCAGTTCTTTCATCCAAGTTATTAATATAGATCAGGAATAGTTGAAGTCCCAGCACTGATCCCTATGGCATTATACAAGTTAGTTTGCCAGCCTGAAACTCACCCATTTATCCTGGCTCTCATTTATCCTGACTTTCTTTTTAATTAGCCACTCCTCTATCCATTCTAATATATCATCCCCAACACCATATGCTCTTCTCTTGTGTAGTAACCTTTTATGTGGCACCTTTTCAAAAGCCTTTTGAAAATCCAGATCCACTACCGTAATAAACTTGATGTACCGGACAGGTTTCTTATTTAAAACAGGTAACTTTACTTACAGAGCTCTTGTAGAAGCTACAAGCTCTAGCCAGATCCATGACTAGAAAGCTCTGCACTACGATTACTCGCGCTTAGGGCTGATTCATCAGTACAATCACATGACCCCTAAAGGCAGTATGAAAGGTTTTACCTACAATCACTATGTTCCTCACCCTTTAGCTATTTTACAACTCTTATTTACAAGGATATCTTAATCCACAACATATACATATATACAAGTCATGCGATTATAGGTTAAGTCTCTGAAGTGGTTTTCTAATTCATGTTTTTGAACAATCCGGTTTTCCACTTCCACTTGGAATGACAAAGGTCCAGTTTCAGAAACAATTATACCAGGAACCCATCTAGCTCCACTTCCAAGATTTTGCATGAAAACTGTATCCCCCGCAGTAAATCTCCAAATTTTGCAATGAATAAATCGATTCACTTTCTGACCACTCTGCTTCTTTTCTACCTTCCCCTCTAAGTTTGGAAATGCCAGACTTAACCTTGTACGAAGGGGAGCTTTCATCAATAATTCAGACAGTGTTGAACCTGTAGTTGCATGAGGAGTCGTACGATAATTGAGAAGAAAATGTGAAATTCAAGTTTCTAACACTTCTTCATTCCCAATTTGAAAGTATGCGCTGCTCTTTCTGCTGGCCCATTTGATGAAGGATATGGTGCTGTTTTTATATGTTTAATTCCATTTAAACTCATGAATCTCTGAAATTCTGTACTAGTGAAGACAAGTACCATTATCTAAAACAATGACTTCCAGTAGGCCACAGAGACTAAAACATTGGTGCAGCTTTTCAAGAGTTGCACACGATGTTGGTGATCTAACTTCATACACATCCATCCACTTAGAATGTGTGTCAATGATCACTAAAAACATAGTACTTAAAAGTGGACTGACATAGTCTATATGCAGTCTAACCCAGGGTCGACCAGGCACTCCCACAGATACAGTGGAGCTAAATTGGTAAACTTCTGTTGTTTTATCTTCACTAAATAAACCCATTAGTGGCTTATGATCTGACAACCATGAAATGGTCGAGCATACAGATATTGCTAGAATTTCTTGACTCTAAATATTATGGATAAACCTTCCTTTTCAAGTTGTGAATAACCCTTCTCGGCTGCAGAGTGGGTTCTGGAGACATAGCCTATTGCCCTTTTGGAACCATCTTCCATCTTGTGTGACAACACCACTCTCAGACCGTATGGAAATGCATCAAAACTGAAGTCAATGGAAATCAGGGGAAAACTTTCCACTCATTGGATTCATCCCTAGCACAAAGGAAGATGGTTGTGGTTGTTGGAGGTCAGTCATCTCAGCTCCAGGACATCACTGCAGGAGTACCTCAGGGTAGTGTCCTCGGCCCAAACATCATCAGCTGCTTCATCAATGACTTTCCTTCCATCATAAGGTCAGAACATTCATGGCACACAAGTGTCAGACAATGACCATCTCTAACAAGAGAGAATCTAACCATTGCCCCTTGATATTCAATGGCATCACCATCACTGAATCCCCCACTATCAACATCCTGGGGTTACCAATGACCAGAAACTGAACTGGACTAGCCATATAAATACTATGGCTACAACAGCAGGTCAGAGGCTAGGAATCCTGCAATGAGTAACTCACCTCCTGAATCCCCAAAGCCTATCCACCATCTACAAGGCACAAGTCAGGGGTGTGATGGAATATTCCCCACTTTTCTGGATGAATGCAGTTCCCACAACACTCAAGAAGCTTGACACCATCCAGGACAAAGTAGCCCACTTGATTGAAACCACAACGACAAACATTCACTCCCTCCACCACCAAAGCACAGCAGCAGAAGTGTGTACCATCAACAGGATGCACTGCAGGAATTTACCAAGGCTCCTTGGACAGCACCTTCCAAACCCATGGCCATCTAGAAGGACAAGGGCAGCAGATAGATGGGGACACCACCACCTGGATGTTCCCCTCCAAATCACTTACCACCTGACTTGGAAATATATCACTGTTCCTTCATTGTCGTTGGGTCAAAATCCTTGAACTCCCTTCCTAACAGCACTGTGGGTGCACCGACACCACATGGACTGCAGCAGTTCAAGAAGGCAGCTCACCACCATCTTCTCAAGGGCAATTAGGGATGGGAAATAAATGGTAGCCCAGCTAGCAAAGCCCACATCCCATGAATGAATAAAAAAAAAAAATCACAGGTTCATATTAATTCCTTTGATGGGTCATAATACACCAGCAAACATGATGAGCGTAATAGCTTCTTGACTTTTAAGTATGCTTCTTTCTGTTGCACCTTCCTTGACCAACATTGTAAAGGTGATAACATTGTTGGCAAGTTTGACAAGAAGCGACCATGATAATTTATCATGCCCAAAAAAGACTTGAGTTCAGTGACACTGGTAGGAGAGGGTACCCCCTATATCGCCCTGACTTTCTCCTCTACTGGATGCAACCCTTGGGCATCCACTCGATGACCCAAATAAGGGACTTCAGTCACTTGGAAAGTACACTTTTCTCTTTTCAATCATACACCAGCCTCCAAAAGTCTTCTTAAAGCCTCTCCTAGCTTGGCCCAATGTTTGGCTTCTGTTGATCCTATAGATGCCCTTTACCTATATGGACTCTCCAGTGTATGCCTTCAGCTGAGCTGTGGATAACTCCAGATTCCGTGGCTGGGTACCTTCATTTATGTATTTAAATGTGTGTTCTCCCACCACTGTGGCCAGTGTTTCCGCGTCTACTTCCATGACGAGGGACTTCCTATTCACTTGAAGGGTGATGGTGATTGGTTCAGTTTTTACTGCTTTGACATGGTATAGGGAGTAGACATCAGTGTCAACAGCTTCTGCTTCAGTTACATTGTGCACTTCAATCACCTTGGTCTGCTGTCTGATTGGCTGTCTCGATTTCGCCCAGCATTGCTTTATTACATGCCCTTTTTTATGACAGTAATGGCATTCTGCCTCTTTAAATCTGCCTCCTTAAATCAGGTACATTGTTACTCCCACATTGGTAACAAATGAATTACTGAATTGCCGGTGAGATGTTTCCAGTATGCCTTTTCGTTTTTCGAGTAGTAGAGACTGTCTCCTGCTTTGCTGCTATCTCTCTGGTTCTTGCGCCATGCCCAGTGGGAGGTTCCTGCCTCAACTGATAAATGGCGCCATGTTGCACACTCTGTAAAGCCTGCGAGACCCTCTCAGCACTCTCCATTGCTAGCGCTATTTCCATGGCGAACTTCAAATCAATATTAACTTCTGCGAGTAAACGGTGCTGAAAGGCATTGTTGTGTACGCCACAAACCAACCGGTCCCACAGCACGTTATTGAGTGTATCTCCGAAGTCACAGTGCCTAGTCGACTGTTTTAACTTGGCCATATAAGTTGCGAATGACTCACTCGGGGCCTTTACTCTGGAGTTAAATTTAAATCTCTGCATAATTACCAATGGCCTCGGCTGAAAATGCGTTTTCATGAGGTCGACCAGTTCATTAAAAGATTTAGAATTGGGCACATTTGGAGCCGTCGGATGGGGTTAAATGTCTTGCTCCCAAAGACACTTAAAAGAATTGCCTCCTGCTTCTCCTCCACTGTTATTTCATTCATCACAAAATAAAAACCTCGGTGCCCTGTGTACTGGCTCCATGACTGGTGAGAATACTTTCCTTAAGAATTAATTTACTCACATTCAGGAGGCGAGCTGCAGCGTTGGAGCTATTTTATCCTCATCGCCAATTGTAATAAACTTGGTGTACCGGACAGGTTTCTTACTTGAAACGGGTAACTTTATTTACAGAGCTCTTGTAGAAGCTACATGCTTGAACCAGGTCCACGACTAGAAAGCTCCACTACTAAGATTACCCTTGCTTAGGGCTGATTTGTCAGTACAGTCACGTGACCCCTAAAGGCAGTATGAAAGGCAGTATACAATCACTACAACTACATTGACTGGTTCCCCTTTATTCAGCCTGCTTGTTACATCCTCAAAGAGCTCTAATAAACAGATTTTTGATTTGCAAGAAAATCAAGGGTTATGGGGCACAGGCAGGATAGTGGAGTCAAAGCCACAATCAGATCAGTCATGATCTTATTGAATGGCGGAGCAGGCTTGATGGGCTGAATGGCCTACTCCTGCTCCTATATCTTATGATCTTAAGAAGATTTGTTCACATACCATACACCTCTGGTCCAATCTTTATTAGCCAAATTGTTTTCTTGCACTCAAGAATTGCCTTATTCTGAGTTTGGACATCTTCACTTTCACCATTGTGTTTGAAAACCTTATTAGCTCTGAAGAACATGTCAATTCTTTCAATGCATGAACGGAATGGTTCTCGAGCTCTATCATACATTCCGAGTCTTCCGATGTATCCTGTGAATGCAACCATTTTGTCCCATTTTCAAATGTCACAGTGATGCCAGTAAATGCTTTATTGTGGCTGTCCATAACAATGATACAGAAGCTAAAGTCAGCATAATCACTAGAGCCAGTGGCGTTGATAATTTAATTGGATGGACACTAGGATCCTGCAGCAGCCTGTTCAACTGAGTACAGAAACAGTGAAGCTCAACACAATCTAGTTGAAAACTTTAAAAACCTTCCTACCAGATAAGTCACTGGGAGCTAGTATATTTTGTTCATCACAGTCTCACTGCTGTTTGCTGAAATCTGTTACAAATTAGAAGGAACTTCTAAAGAGGAAGATACATAAAGATGGCTGGATCACATGTTTCATATCTGCATCATGCACTGGCATTGTCATAACATATGAATACATGACATCATCGCTGTGGTCAAATTCCTCCAGAGCCTGACCCTTACTTTTCTCTGAAACTTTCTCCAGCTCTGCAATCCCCTTGGGATCACAACATTCCTTCAATTTCTGGCCTCTTTTACATCTCTGATTTCTATCTCTACAATCGCTGGCCATGCCTTTAACTGTCCAGGTCCTAAGTTCAGGAAATCCCTCCCTAAACCACTCCAACTTGCTACCTCCCTCTCTCGCTCTCTCTCTCTCTCGCTCTCTCTCGCTCGCTCACTCTCTCCCCTCCTTTATGCTGTTTCTTAACACCTGCCTTTTTGATGAAGCTTTTGTGGCTCAGTGTCAAATGTTACTTGCTAATGCTCATGTGAAGCTCCTTGGGATGTTTTTAACCACATTGAGGTGTTATATAAATGCAAGGACAATGAGCCCAGGACCTGCCTTTGGGCAGAGCAATCATAGAATGGAATAAATGCAGGTTGTTGTTTTTGTCGAGGGGAGCAAGTCATCAATGTTTCTATCCTTGTAGTTTGGAAACAACTTATTCATCACTATTCCCATTTTAATGTCCTTTAGCAAACCTCCTACCAATGCTGGCCATTCTGATGAAAGGTCAGCGACCTGAAACATTGACTGTGTTTCTTTCTCCACAGATCCTGCCTGACCTGCTGAATATTTCCAACCATTTCTGGTCCTGTTTCTGATTTCCAGCATCCGCAGTAATTTGGTTTTGAACCGAAGTCTGGGGCGGTTCTCTTCAGAGCAGAGAGGTTTAAGAGGAGATTTGATTGAGGTTTTCAAACTCATAAAGTGTTTTGATAGAACAAATTAAGAGAAACTGGTCCCAGTGGCAGGATGGTCACAGGAGAGGGTACAGATTTAAGATAGTTGGCAAAAGAACCAAAGATGAGGTAGGAGAGTTTTTTTTTTAAATAGCGATTTCTTATCATCTGGAAGGCTCTGCTTGAAAGAATGGTGGAATCAGGTTGAATAACTTTCAAAATGGAATTGGATAAATCTTTGAAGGTGAAAAATGTTCAGGGCTATGAGGAAAGGAGAGGCGGAGTGGATCTAATTGGACGGCTCTTTCAGAGAGCCAGCTCATGCACAATGGGTCGAATGGCCGGCCTCCTTTGCTGCTGTATCATTCTATCGGCTGAGGCCTAACCAAGCTATTTTACCAAGTCAAATTTGTATGTTTCATTTTGTAATGAAGAAAGTTCTTCATCAAGGCAATGGGGGAGCCTTAGAAAATTAATCTGTGCATGCGCCAGCCTTTTGCAAATCAGGTGTAAATTACTAAAGTACTTAATCAGAAACTAGCCAATGGCACAAGTGGCCGAGGAAATTGCTTTCCTTACTGAACGTTATTTAATAAACAGTGGACTGTTAATACCTTCTAACTGACACCCTCATTGCTTGCAGAGACACGAAAAGCAATCTGTGGGGTGGAAATGCCATTAGGCACCAAACAGTGGCCTATTTCACACAAGTCAAGTTTTGTGCAGCATTAAGTGGTCTTTTTCCCTGCAGGGAATATGTTGGCTTCTTCAAATCAGGGTGCCAGAGATTACCGCAAAGGTGTGAATCATCGGTTTGTGCTTTAAAGCCACTGATATACACTTAATTACATTGCAAAGGTTCCCGGCAATTTTAAAAAAGCACATTAGCAAGTTATTGTCTTCTAATAAATTATACAGAGAATTAACTCCAGTATCAGAGAAATGAATGGACCTGAGTATCAGGCAGAGATGTTATGCCAATGTGTTACTACTTATTTTCAAATCTAACATTCAAATCTACATTCAAGCCACCTTAATATCATATAAAAACAAAAACAGAATTACCTGGAAAAACTCAGCAGGTCTGGCAGCATCGGCGGAGAAGAAAAGAGTTGACGTTTCGAGTCCTCATGACAGAACGAGGTGAATCCCAGGAAGGGTTGAAATATAAGCTGGTTTAAGGTGGTGGGAGGGGTGGGGGGGGGTGTTGGGTGGGGGGAGAGAAGTGGAGGGGGTGGTGTGGTATGGTAATATCATGTTTGTTTTTCAACAGCGATACCATGTTACATCCCCCGAGTTGTGCTGTTTTATAGCTCAGTTCACAGCACTTTTGCCTCTGATTTGTAAGGTTCTGGGTTCAAGTCCCACTGCAAGTCTCGTGCACAAAAGTTAAGGTTGACGCTCCAGTGCAGTACTGAGGGAATGCTGCACTGTTGGAAGTGCTGCCTTTTAGGTGAGATGTTAAGTGGGTTCTTGATGATGTGATTGGCTTAGAGGGAGGGGGGGTATTGTCATTTAACTTGAGAAGATATTGTCAGCAGAACTGCATTTTGAAAATGATACATTAAATAGTAATTTATTGATCCTGTATTAGTGGTATCTTAAATTCTTTCTGTCACGTGTTTACTTATTGTGGTGCCAGGAATCAGGAAAGTTAGGGAACAACTTGATCCTGAATATTATAATTGTTGAAATGTTGCAGCAAGTTTAATGCAACAAGGTTGAAGAACTAAAGATGAAGTTCATAATACAACACCATCTTGCATTTATGTAGTGCCCTTAATGCAGTAAAATGTCCCAAAATGTTGTTGTCAAACAAAAGCTGGCACAGAGCCGCATAAGGAAATATTAGGACAGGTGACCAAATTTATCCTCGAAGATGCCGGTTTTAAGGAACCTCTCAAAGGAGGAGAAATTTATAGAAGGGATTTCAGAGTTTAGGGCCCAGGTAAGTGAAGGCATGATCCTAGTGGCAGAGTGGAGAAATTTGGGGATATGCAAGAGGGCTGAAATGGATAAACGCAGGAATCTTCGAGCTGTGTAGGGCTTGAGGAGGTTCCAGAGATAGGGAAGCAATAAAATTAGAAAAATTCAATACCCAGGTATCCACTACATAGATTGTTTCCACTGCATTTAAGACATGGATGTAGACATTGCTTACGTTTGTGAGTGTTAGCTATGGTTCAGTTGGTAGCACTCTTGCCTCTGAATTACAAGGTCCTTGTTCAAAGCCCACTCCAGGTCTTGTGTACAAAAGTCCAGGTTGACAATGCAGTACTGAAGAAGTGCTGCACTGTTAGAGGTGCCATCTTTCTGGTGCAATGTTAATCTTGGCCCCATCTGTTTACTTGGGTGGATGTAAATGAGCCCATGGCACTACGTTGAAGAATTTTCCCTGGTGTCCTGCCAATGTTTATCCTGGGGGTAGGTGGAAAATCGAAACACAAGACAGGCTCAAGGGGCCGAATGGTCTACTCCTGTTCCTATTTCTTATGTTCTCAATCTACATCATAAAAAAAGAGAGTACCTGGTTATTATCACGTCGCTGTTTGTGAGAGCTTGCTGTGCCTATATTAGCTGCTGCAGTTCTTACATTATAACAGTAACTGCACTTCAGAAGTATCTCGTTGGCTGTAAAGTACTTTGAGACATCTGGCGGTGTTGAAAAACACTGGGGAGAATTTTCACGTCGGAGGCAGAAGCGGCTGTGGGCCCGCTGAACTGTCAAAGGCCTGTTAAGGCCATTAGGCTACTAATTTAGATAATTAACAGGGCTGCCTGTCCAACCTTAAGGCTGGCGGGCAGGCAAACAACCCAAGTGGCCTTCGCCTTTTTCAAGAAACCTCATCCACGGGCGGGATGAGGTTTCCTGAAGGTTTAATAAAATCTATAAATATTTTTTGAACAATTCATAAACATGTCCCAGCTCATGTGACATGAGGGGACATGTCTAAATATTTTTTATTTTTCTTTATTTAAAGATTTCAATATAAACTCAATCTCCCTGAGGCAGCTCCGTGCCTCAGGGAGATTTCTGGGCTCTTTCGTGAGACTCTCCTGACTGTACCCCCCTCTTCCCGCCTGCACAGGTAGAGCTACCCGCCGTGCGTCATGCTGGGTGGGCCACATAGAATGGCAGTGCAGAGCGCTGATCGCGGGTGGCAGTCTGCTCCATGCCCGCCCACGCCCACTCTCGACCGGCCCACCTGACATGGGGAAAGTTCTGAAACAAAGCCAAAAATTGCTGGAATTGCCTTGAAGAAGAGTGATACAGACTCAAAACGTTAACTGTCTTTCTCTCCACAGATGCTGTCAGACCCTGCTGAGGTTTTCCAGCAATTTTTGTTTCTGTTTCAGATTTCCAGCATCTGCAGTATTTCACTTTTATCATGGGGAAAGTTCTCCCCAATATGTAAATGCAAGTCTTTCTTTTTTCTTTTAATTTATATTGATACAGTTGTGGAATTGACCACTTGTTACAACTCCAGTTTCCTTTGCTGCGTTGGAGGAAAATCTGTTTGTTGCCAGACCACAGGTTTCATGCATTCACTGATTAAGGGGCAAACATTCAAAATGCCCGATTCCCAAACTGTTAAATGACTCCATCAACCCCTACTCCTCAACCCCCACCTATGGCACCTCCCCATGCCCACGCAAAAGATGCAACACCTGCCCCTTCACTTCCTCTCTCCTCACCGTCCAAGGATCCAAACACTCCTTTCAAGAGAAGCAGCATTTCACTTGCATTTCCCCCAACTTAGGCTACTGCATTCGTTGCTCCCAATGCGGTCTCCTCTACATTGGAGAGACCAAACGTAAACTGAGCGACCGCTTTGCAGAACACCTGCGGTCTATCCGCAAGAATGACCCAAACCTCCCTGTAGCTTGCCATTTTAACACTCCACCCTGCTCTCTTGCCCACATGTCTGTCCTTGGCTTGCTGCATTGTTCCAGTGAAGCTCAACGCAAACTGGAGGAACAGCACCTCATCTTCTGACTAGGCACTTTACAGCCTTCCGGACTGAATATTGAATTCAACAACTTTAGATCTTGAACTCCCTCCTCCATCCCCACCTCCTTTCTGTTTCTTCCCCCTTCCTTTTGTTTTTTCCAATAATTTATATAGACCAGCTCCAGCCTCCAGCAGCTGTGGCTCTGACTGCCGGTGACTGGTTTGTTTTTGAACATCATTATAATAGTTGCTGGCAGCTCCGCTGTTAGACATCAGTGCTTTACACCATGATAGCAGTGTTCAATACAGTCCAGACATTTATCATCAAGAAAATGAGGAACTGGAAAACTAATTGGAAATAACATTCACCCTAAGATTTTCTTGGCAAAACTCTGTGAAATTAATCTTTCAAAAGCCAACCTTTGCAATACCTTTACAGCTCTCCCTGATCTTGTTCCTGTCACTGTTGATAGGTCTTTAATTGGTTTGCTGACTGGACACCATTCTGCAAGGTGGTTGATGTACTTCTTGTTTTATTATCCCACAGCTTATGTCAACCAAACTCATTT
The DNA here is from genome assembly GCF_017639515.1 of Carcharodon carcharias. Classification (NCBI taxonomy): domain Eukaryota; kingdom Metazoa; phylum Chordata; class Chondrichthyes; order Lamniformes; family Lamnidae; genus Carcharodon; species Carcharodon carcharias. Next base: position 177,190,886 of record NC_054472.1, read on the forward strand.
GTTCTTGCAGCCCCTAATAAGATTAGAACTTTCCTATTTCTCCTGATGTTCCAAATGAAGTTTGAATGAGATAGGAATGTGGTTGTTCTGTTTGTTTAAGGACTGTGCCTTCAGACTTTCGATCTCTAATCCATTCTTTCTGACCTGGTACTGACGTTGCTAAAGTCTTCACTCTGTGCCTGGAGTTATACCATTTCTTCTGTTTTCCTCTTTGATCGTTCTCTATATTCCTTACTCTCCTATGGTCATCTGATTTGACATTCGGCTTTAAATTCTGCTTCAACAATGTTTTAACTTTTGGACCATAAGCAGGTCTGCTGGTGAAAAGCTGTAACTTAAGGGTGTTGGTCTATGCAAGTCTAAATGTCAATCGCTATCCTTAGTCATTAGCATTTTAAAAGCTAAGGTCACTCTTTCGGCCTCTCCATTGGCCTGTGGGTGAACAGTAGAACTACGAACGTGATTTATTCTACACTCTTCTGTAAATTTCTTGACGTATTCATTCATGAACTGTGGACCATTGTGCCAAACTATTCATCCAGAAACCCATGTGTTGAAAAGATATCCTTTAATGCCCTTATCACAGTCTTCGCTGGCGTAGTGTGGAGTCTGGTAGCTTGAATGATTATCCACTATGATAGGGTACACTTTTCCTCCAAAGTCAAAAAGATCTAATCCCAGTCTTTTCCAAAGCCCATCTGGAAAACTAGTCAGTAATAAAGGTTTTGTTAGGTTTGGACATTAATTTCACAAGTATGGCATGACAATATGAAGTCTTAAATTGCTTTCAAAATTCTTGACTGCAGCACAGATTGATGTGCATGAGCTCTACACTTCGCTATTCCCAAGTGACCACCATGGATTCTATGAAGAATCTCCTCCCTCATAGCCTAAGGTAATAACAGCCTATGGCTAAATACTAGAAGATTGTCCACCGAGACTTCACTGAGCAGAGCGGGGCTGTAAAGAGCGAGACTTCAGTGAGCAGATCAGGGCTTAAATTTAAGGGTTACTAAAAAAATAATAAAAAGAGCAAAGGTAAATTATGAAAGAAAACTAGCACAAAATGTAAAAACTGATAGCAAAAGCTTCTACAAGTATATAAAAGCAAAGAGAGTAGCTAAAGTGAATGTTGGTCCTTTGGAGGACAAGACTGGGGAGTTAATAGTGGGGCAGAAATGGCAGAGACGCTTAAGCAATACTTTGCCTTAGTTTTCACAGTGGAGGACACTAGTACCACCCCAATAGTAACAGGTAGTGCAGAGGATATAGAGAAGGAGGCACTTAGAACAATCACCATCACTAGAGAAAAAGTACTGAGCAAACTATTGGATTTAAAGGGTGACAAGTCCCCAGGACCTGATGGTCTACATCCCAGGGTCTTAAAGGAAGTGGCAGCAGAGATGGTGGCTGCATTGGCTATAATATTCCAAAATCCCCTGGATTCTGGAAAGGTTCCAGTGGATTGGAGAAATGCTAATATAATGCCCTTATTCAAAAAGGGGGGGAGGCAGAAAGTAGGAAACTATAGATCAGTTAGTTTAACGTCTGTCATTGGGAAATTGTTGGAATCCAGTATTAAGAAAGTAGTAATGGGGCATTTTGAAAGTCAAAATGCAATCCATCAGAGTCAGCATGGTTTTATGAAGAGTTATTTGTGTTTGACTAATTGGCTAGAGTTCTTTGAAGATATGACAAGTGAAGTGGATAATGGGGATCCTGTAGATGTAGTATATCTGGACTTCCAGAAGGCCTTTGATAAGGTGCCACACAAAAGATTAATACACAAGATAAGATCACACGGTGTTAGGGGTAATATATTCGCTTGGATAGAAGATTGGCTAACCAACAGAAAGCAGAGAGTTGTGATAAATGGGTCTTTGTCTGATTGGCAAGCTGTGACCAGTGGGGTGCCACAGGGTTCGGACCCCAACTATTTACAATCTATGTTAATGACTTGGATTCAGGGATAGAGGGTACTATAGCTAAATCTGCAGATGACACCAAAATAGGTGGGAAAGTAAGTTACAATGAAGAAATAAAAAATTTACAAATGGATATGGACAAGTTAGGTGAATGGGCCAAAATTTGGCAGATGGAGTTTAACGTGGATAAGTGTGAGGTTATCCATTTTGGTCGGAAGAATAAAAAGGTGACTTATTATTTAAATGGAGAGAAACTTCAGAATGCTTCAGCACAAAGGGATCTGGGTGTCCTCGTGCATGAATTGCTGAAAGCTAGTATGCAGGTACAGCAGGTAATAAGGAAGGCAAATGGAATTTTGGCATTTATTGCTAAAGGAATAGAGTATAAAAATAGGGAAGTGTTGTTGCAACTGTACAAGGCATTGGTGAGACCGTACCTGGAGCACTGTGCATAGTTTTGGTCCCCTTACTTGCGGAAGGATGTAGTTGCACTGGAGGCGGTTCAGAGGAGGTTCACTAGATTGATTCCAGAGATGCGGGGCTTGCCTCATGAGGAGAGGTTGAGCAGTTTAGGCCTATATGCGCTGGAGTTTAGAAGGATGAGAGGAGATCCAATTGAGGTATATAAGATGCTAAAGGGGATGGACAAAGTAGATGTGGAGCGGATGTTTCCCCTTCTGGGGCATTCTAGAATGAGAGGTCATAGTTTTAAGGCTAAGGGGTGGTAGATTTAAATCAGAGATGAGGAGGAATTACTTTTCTCAGAGGGTCGTGAATCTGTGTGGAATTCACTACCTCAGAGTGCAGTGGATGCCGGGACGCTGAATAAATTTAAGGAGGAGATAGCCAGATTTGAAATTAGTAACGGGTTGAAAGGTTATGGGGAGAGGGCGGGGAATTGGAGTTGAGGCCGAAATGAGACCAGCCATGATCGCAATGAATGGCGGGGCAGGCTCGAGGGGCTGAAATGCAGACTCCTGCTCCTAGTTCTTATGTTCTTATGCCAATAGCCTTTTAATTAAAAACAATCAAAAAGTATGGCAGAGGAGCTCAGTCCCGTGTGTTGGACGGCCTGCAGCGTGTGGGAATTCTTAGACACTCCTTGCAGTCTGGATGACCACATGTGCAGGAAGTGCCACCGGCTTGAGCAGCGGGTTTTGAGCTTGAGCGTCAGCTGGAGAGCTTGGGGGGGGGGGGGGGGGGGGGGGGGTGGGGTGGGGGGTATCTACAAGGCTGAGGGTTACGTGGATAGCGTATTTTTAAGATGTGGTCACTCCGCAGCTTAAGGAAGTGCAGTCAGAGAGGGAATAGGTGACCACCAGTCAGAAGAAGGGAGGCAGGCAGGTAGTCAGGAAAGCCCCAGAGTGCATCTCACTCAAGAACTGTTTATCTGTTGGAAAACGGTGAGGGTGAAGGTTCCTCTGGAGAGTGCAGCCAGGGCCAAGTTCACGGCGCTGTGGGTGGCTCAGCTGCACGAGTGGGGGAAGGAGTAAGAGTGCAAGAGCAACAGTGATAGGAGACTCAATAGTGAGGGGTGCAGACAGGCGCTCCTGCGGCCGTAGACGTGACTCCAGGGTGGTGTGTTGTCTCCCTGGTGCCAGGGTTAAGGAGGTCACAGAACAGCTGCAGGGCATTCCGAAAGGGGAGGGCCAACAGGTCGTGGTTCACGTTAGTACCAACGACGGTGAGGTCCTGCAACAAGAATTTAGGGAGCTAGGTAGCAGATTATAAAGCAGGTTGTGATCTCTGGATTACTCCCTGTGCCACATGCTAGTGAGCATAGGAATAGGAGGATAGAGAGGATGAATGTGTGGCTGAAGAGATGGTGCGGGCACGAGGGCTTTAGTTTCCTGGATCACTGGGTCTGTTTCTGGCGAAGGTGGGGCCTGTACAAGTCGGACGGGTTGCACCTGAACCGGAACGGGACCAGCATCCTTGTGGGGAGGTTTGCTAGTGCTGTTGCAGGGGGTGGGTTTGGTTTAAACTAATTTGGCAGGGGGATGGGATACAGAGTGGAGGTACTGTAGGGGGTGAAGCACAGCCAAATAAAGAAGAGAAACTGAGTTAGTCTGGAAGGCAGAGCAAATATGGACCTGTTAAGGCACAAGGGAATAATGCAAGGCTGGATTGCATCGATTTTAAGGCAAGGAGTCTTACAAGTAAAGCAGATGAATTGAGGGCGTTGATTAACACATAGGAATATGATATTGCTGCTATGACAGAGACATGGTTGAGGGAAGGACAGGGTTGGCAGCTCAATATTCCAGGGTATAGAATCTTCAGGCGTGACAGGGGGAGGGGTGGGGGGGGGGCGGTAAAAGAGGAGGTGGCATTGCAATATTGATTAAGGAGTCAATTACAGCAGTAAAGGGGGTTGGTATCTTAGGAGGTTCCTCAAATGAGGCTACATGGGTAGAACTTAAAAACCAAAAGGGGGCAATCACTTTGCTAGGAGGGTTATATAGGCCTCCAAACAGTCAGGGGGAGATAAAGGAGCAGATATATATAGGCAAATCTCAGAGAAGTGTAAAATTAATAGGGTAATGATAGTAGGAGATTTCAACATCCCCAATATCAACTGGGATAGTCTTAGTGTGAAAGGCTTAGAGGAGGTGTAATTCTTAAAGTGCATCCAGGTGAGCTTTTTCAGCCAGCACGTATAAGTCTGACAAGAGAAGGGGTGGTACTGGATCTAATCTTAGGGAAAGAAGTTGGGCAAGTGGTAGAAGTATCAGTGGGGAGCATTTTGGGGATAGTGACCATAACTCTGTAAGATTTAAGGTAGTTTTGGAAAAGGACAAAGATGGACTGAAAATAAATGCCTTGAATTGGGGGAAAGCTGATTTCAATATGATAAGACAGGGTTGGCCCAAAGTAGATTAGGAGCAGCTACTTGTAGGAAAGTCTACATCAGACCAATGGGAGTCATTTAAAAAGGAAATAGTGAGAGTTCAGGTCAACATGTTTCCATAAAGGTGAAGGGTAGGACCAACAAGTCCAGGAACGCTAGATGTCAAGAGGTATAGAGGATTAGATAAGGGAAAAAATGGAGGCTTATGGCAGATACAGAGGGCTGAAAACAATGGAAGCCCTAGAGGAGTATAGAAAGTCTAGAGGGGCGTATTTAAAAAAGTAAATAGGAGAGTGAAGAGGGGGCATGAAAACCACTGGCTGTCAAGACAAAGGAAAACCCGTGGGCATTTTATAAATATATTAAGGGCAAAAGGGTAACCAGGGAAAGAATAGGGCCCATTTGGGACCAAAGTGGCAATCTGTGCGTGGAGCCGGAGGACTTGGTGTGGTTTTGAATGATTAATTTTCGTCTGTGTTCACTATGGAGAAGGATAATGCAGGTGTAGAAATCAGGGAGGGGGACTGTGATATACTTGAACAAATTAGCATTGAAAAGGAAGAGGTATTAGTGGTTCTAGTGGGCTTAAAAGTGGTTAAATCCCCAGGCCCAGGTGAGATATATCCCAGGCTGCTATGTGAGGCAAGGTAGGAGATTGCAGGGGCTCTGACACTAATTTTCAAATCTTCTCTGGCCACAGGAAAGGTGACAGAGGACTGGGGGACAGCTAATGTGGTACCATTATTCAAGAAAGGTTAGCAGGGCTAAACCATGTAATTATAGGCCATTGAGTCTAAGGTCAGTGGTAGCGAAACTATTGGAAAAAATTCTGAGGTACAGGATTAATCTCCACTTGGAGAGGCAGGGATTAATCAGGGGTAGTCAGCATGGCTTTGCCAGGAGGAGGTCATTTCTAACAAATTTGATTGAATTTTTTGAGGATGTGACTAGTTGTTTAGATGAGTGTAGTGTAGTTGATGTAGTCTACATGGACTTCAGTAAGGCTTTTGACAAGGTCTCGCAGGGGAGACTGGTCAAGAAGATAAGAGCCCATGGGATCCAGAGCAATTTGGCAAATTGGATCCAAAATTGGCTTAGTGGCAGGAGGCAGAGGGTGATGGTCAAAGGTTGTTTTTGTGACTGGAAGCCTGTGATGATTGGTGTACTGCAGGGATTGGTGTTGGGACCCTTGCTGTTTATGGTGTACATTAATGGTTTCGAAGCAAATATAGGAGGTATGATCAGTGAGTTCACAGATGATACAAAAATTGGTGGTGTCGTAAATAGTGAGGAGGAAAACCTTATATTACAGGACAATATAGATAGGCTGGTAAGGTGGGCAGAGCAGTGGCAAATGGAATTTAATCCTGAGAAGTGTGAGGCGATGTGCTTTGGGAGGACTAACACAACAAGCAAATAAAGACCGCTTTAATTGTGTGAGGTCTTCACAAAGCTTGAGCTCATCATTTGGCTTGGGAACTGCCCTGAGCCTTGAACACCATATAGTTGACTCCGTGATGGGTGATATGACATCTCTATGTAACATTCTGTCAAGTTCCTCTTCAACCTCCTCCAGCAATGGGTGTGGCACCCTCCTGGGTGTGAACAGACATATAGGTTTAGCATCTAGAGGCAACATAATATGATATTCACGTTTGAGCTTACCAAGCCCCTGAAAGAGCTGTGGGAATTCTTGGCGGAACTCTTCTGCGTTGTAAGACTTTGTATGCTTTTTCCAGAATACCGAGTTGAGTACATGCATTTCTGTTCAGTAAAGATGTGCTTTGATTGTGCAAGATATAGAGGGCCTCTAGAATCTCTTACCCCTTTTGGTGAAGGGTGGCCGTTATCAGACCTTTCACGTGAAGATCTGCACCAACTGGGCCCTGCAATTTAATGCTTGATGGCTGGATCTCTACTACATTGAGCCATTCCAGATGGTCAGTCAGTACTGCAACACTGGCTCCATATCAAGTTTGAAATCTGTTTTAAAGGCTTTAACTTCTAAAGCAACTGACCAAAACTTTTCTTCTTGACTCTTCACTTCTCCTGGGCAATCTGTATTCCAATTTCCTTCCTTATTCCCAATTTCCTGCTTTTCAGAGACATTCTCTTGCTTTCTTCCTTTAGATTTACAGATCTGCTTGAAGTGCCCTGCCTTCCTGCATTGGAAACACTCTGCACCCCACCTCCCACCCCTACTGGGCAATCTTGTTTTCTGTGCTGCTTTTTAGCTCCATGTTAGTAAACCAGGTGGATTTTGATACTAATCAGTATTGGTCACTATTACTGATTGCTAATTGCATTTAAATTCTGTCAACTACAATGGGGTTAGTCCCCAAGCGTTAGCCTGTTCTGCACAATTACTGGACCAGTGATATTACCACTACACCACTATCTCCCTTTCTGCATAGGGCTTTTCCGCTTAATAGATTTTTATAATGTATTCAACAGGCTGTTCTCTACATGAGAAGCTCTTTAAAAAAGGCAAGTACGGTTATTGTGGACTGATCAGCTTAAATATTTGCTTTTATGTTTCGTGCAAAGCATGATTAAGGAATTATAAATAGAAATATCCGTTGAGAATTTGGATACATCATTAAATTATCTTAATAGGCTTCTCGCAGGGAATCAACTTTATTATTTTCTGTTTGACAACAAACATTGAACATTGAGAGAATCTTAACAGTTCCAATATGGACTGCAGTTGCACCGTCCAAATGTGTTTAATCTTCACATCCGCTGTTCCTTCAGAGGTCAGCTGAGGTACACTTACTACATGAATGAACAACAAAGCATTGAACTATCAGCAATTTGTAACAGAGTAAAAATGTCCCAGTGCGCTTCACAGGAGCAACCAAGACAAAATTTGACACTGGGCCCATCAAGAGCTATTAGTAAGTGATCAAACGCTTGGCCAAAGAGATAGGTTTTAAGGTATCTCCAACATTGACCCTGAGCCCTATTTGTGAAGGGCTCAGAGGACAAATTGATTCCACTTGAATATCCAATTTATGTGATTCTCACTTGAAGAAAAGTGGCATTTATTCTAGCTTAACAGCTTCCATTATTGCCGAGTAACTACTTGTGTTTAAAATCGCAGTGTCATATGCTTGCCTCAATCGAAATTAAACTCCATTTTTGCTATAAAGCTATAAAGATTCAGTGGGCAAAAGCCCTTCCAGGAGTAATACTGAATCATTGGGCAGAATTTTCCTCTGCCCAATGGGAAATTTTGGGGTGGGACTTCTGTCCGCATTATATTTCCAGGGGTTTCCTGTGGTTTTTGTCATTCTTGGGATGTGGATATTGGTGTTAAGATTGGTATTTATTGTCCAGGTATGAACAACCAAATGGCTTCTTCCATCAATGCCGGCCATGCCTTCAGCTGCCTGGGCCTGAAGCTCTGAAATTCCCTCCCTACACCTCTCCACCTTATGACACTCCTTAAAACCTACCACTTTGACTAAGCTTTTAATCACTGTCCTAATGTCTCCTTATGTTAGATTTACTTTTATAATATCCCTTTGAATCACCCTGGGGTGTTTAATTCCATTAAAGACTCTATATAAATACAATTTGTTGTTGTTATGGCACTCCGGAGGAAAGTAAAGTATTATCCACATGAGTGTGGGTCTGGAATCACATTTAGGCTGGACCGGATACAAATATAACATTCCCTTCCCTAAAGCATGTGAATGAATGAGCTAGATTTTGATGGTAACTTCATGGTCACTTATACTGATGCCAAACTATTGTATTTCCCATATTTTTTTAAAAGCCTAATTTTAATTCTCAAGCTGTCATGTTGCAATTTGAGCTCACGTCTTCGGGATTAGTAACATGACCATGTTGTGCATTCATATTGCAAGTGGACCCTCTGTGGTCCTCTGAAGAAACAGCGGATATGAAGAATAAACACATTGGGAAGGTGCAAATGTCAAGGTCCTCTCAATGTCCAATGTTTGCTGTCAAACTGAATATAATAAGGTTGATTCACGGTGTGAAGCCTGTTGAGATAATTTAATGATGTGTCTAAATTCTCAACGGATATTTCTATTTATCATTCCTTAATCATGTTTTGCACGAAACATAAAAGCAAATATTTAAGCTGGTCAGCCCACAATAACCATACTTGCCTTTTTTAAAGAGCTTCTCATGTGGAGAACAACCTGTTGAATACATTATAAAAATTTATTAAGCGGAAAAGCCCTATGCAGAAAGGGAGATAGTGGTGTAGTGGTAATATCACTGGCCCAGTAATTGTGCAGAACAGGCTACTGTACCATAGAGCCAACATCTTCATTCCGGAGTAGCTTACCATCACTGGAAAGGGGGAAGTGCATCATTTTAATGGCTGCAGCTGAATAAAGTGGCCAGACTCCCTTTAAATTCAGGAAGACCAAGATGGCAGAAGGAGTAGCACCATGGGCATCTTGGAAAGTTAAGAGTCAATATTTAAACTTCCTGTAATCTTGAAACAACAGGCTTTCCAAGATAAAGAGAGCCTTGGAGTCTCAGAGAAGGAAGCAAAGCTTATCTCTATTTTTGATGTTAAAGTATAATGTATGAGAAATGATTGTGGGTGAAGTTAAGTGACTGGGAAGCTATCAAGCACGAGTGTTTGAGATTATGTGGAATCACAGAATGGTTACAGCATAGAAGAGGCTGTTTGCCCCCACAAGTCAGTGCTGGATCTCTGTGAGAGCAACCCAGCCTTTTTTATCCTTTCATGGGATGTGGATGTGGCTGGCAATGTCAGCTTTTATTGCCGATCCCTAATTGCCCTTGAGAAGGTGATGATGAGCCATCTTTGTGAACTGTTGCAGTCCATCTGATGTAGGCCCATTTGCAGTGCTGTGAGGAAGGGAGTTCCAGGATTTTGATCCAGCAGCAGTTAAGCAATGGTGATATAGTTCCAAGTCAGAATAATGTGTGGCTCGGAGGGGAACTTGCAGGTGGTGGTTTTCCTATGCATCTGCTGCTTTTGCCCTTCTAGGTGGGTAGGTCATGGGTTGGTAGAGGTCATGGGTTTGGAAGGTGCTGCTGAAGAAGCCTGGGTGAATTCCTGCAATACATCTTGTAGCTGGTACACACACTGCTGCTACTGTTTGTTCTTGGTGGAGGAGGGAATGAATGTTTAAGGTGGTGGATGAGATCCCAATCAAGCGGACTGCTTTGTCCTGGATGATGTTGAACTTCTTCAGTGTCATTGGAGCTGCACTCATCCAGGCAAGGAGGGAGTATTCCATCACACTCCTAACTTATGCCTTGTAGATGGTGGACAGGCTTTGGGGAGTCAGGAGGTGAGTACTCAACACAGAATTCCCAGCATCTGACCTGCTCTTGTAGCCACAGTATTTATATGGCTAGTCCAGTTCAGTTTCTGGTCAATAGTAACCCCCAGGATGTTGATATTCTTAGTCCTAGGATGTTACTCTCGCTCCCCTGCATTTTTACCATTGCCCCACAATTTTTTCTCTTCAGCTAATTATCCAATTACCAAACATGTGGCTTTAGAGACCACTGTAACAAACATAAACAGAGGGATCTGTTAACTATAGCATAGAAAGATAATGGTTCATATGTCTACTTCTGAAAGGACTCAAGAACAGTTAAATCAGTAAGGTTTGCTTGAGAGAAGTACCTTTGAGGTAAACAACTGCAATTGTTTAGGCGACTAGGCGTTTTCAAAGGGTTCAGGAACAGATATATCATGAAGTCTTATCCATGACTTGTATCTTCATTGTAGACAAAAATAAGGTCTATAAAGGAGCATGGTTTTCAACAGTTCTTTGAAAGGCTTGAAAGATAGATCAAGGAACTGAAAGCCAATCTCTAAGTACAGTATAGATCAATCACCTACATTAGATATCAATAAGGTCTGTTATTAGTATATAAGTATACTTCACCATCAAGTACCACATGCTTCCTTGAAGCCTGATGTTGTGAGCCAAATAAGGAAGGAAGGAAGCTGATTAACAGTGACTAGAAACTCGAGGATGCTTCCGTGACTGTGATGTTGGCAGAAATAAGAATAAGCACCCAAGAGAGAAAGCTTTAGAAGCCTGAAATAAAAATATAAACTGCTGGAAAAACTCAGCAGGTCCGGCAGCAGCTGTGGAGAGAGAAACAGAGTTAACATTTGAGTCCGTATGATTCTTTTACAGAGCTCTGAAGAAGATTCATACGGATTCGAAACGTTAACTCTGCTTCCCTCTCTGCAGAAGCTGCCAGACCTGCTGAGTTTTTCCAGTGTTTTATATTCTTCAGTTTTCCAGCACCTGCAGTATTTTGCTTTCATGCTTTATAAGTCAGTAGTTTAAGCAGCATGGAGGAAAGTTACCAGAAAGAATTGGTGTCTCAAGCTATCTTTTTCCAAGATGGACATAATTTTTCCTCAAAGTGCAGGTACCTCATCCCATTATCAACTCATTTGTTCTCCTACCAAGGTCAGGAAGTCCCTGTGTGTTATAGTGCCTGATGAATTTAACTGGCATTTAAATGCTATCCTGGCATTCAATTTAAAACTCAGCACTCTGAACCTCTGCAATTAGCTTTTTAGAGATTTGTTTCTTTTTGACCCATAATCTTCCCATTCTCCCTTTTAACAGCGATCGTGGTCTTTTCACTTTTAAGTGGGTCAAAGCTTGTTCTTTGACATTAGACACACTCCCAACGTGTTCCTGAAGCACAGATGTTTCCTCTTCATGCTCAATTAGAACTCACAGATTCTTAGATTCATCTTGGGAACTTGGCATCCACTGACAGCCTTATTGTTCATGTGTTGAACTGTGAACACGTTTTCTCCAAGTCTTTTTTAAAGAGGCACTGCCGCAATCTCCAACCTCTCCAGCTTTATGATAACTTAAACATAGGTTCTACTGATTGGTTAGGGGAGAAATTTTGACCTAATTTTCTGGGAGAGAAAGCCACAGATTATGTGCAGTGCTGATCTAAACCCCACCCGATAAATCTCTCTGTTGACTTCAATGGAAAGTAAAACCGTTTGAGTTATAAAATTAGCTCTGTAACCGATCTTGTTAGATTCCTGACAAGTGGATTAGATTAAAATTGTCCCATTGCCCTGCAAGTCATTTTAAACACACTGCTTTCTGTAGAATTAATTTGGATACTTAGAATTATAGATTGGTTACAGCACTGAAAGAAGCTATTCAGCCCATCATGTCTATGCTGCTTTTCTGAAGGAGCAATTCACCTAGTGCCACTTCCCCGCCTTTTCCCTTGGCCCTGCATATCCCTCTTGAATGCCTCGAATGAACCTGCTCCACCACACTCTCAGGCGGTGCATTTCAGACCTTAACCACTTGCTGTGTGAGAAGGTGCTCTGAGGAAAAATTATGGTTACTAGGAATGTTTAAAGATTTGTGAAGGCGGCAGGAAATTCCGACTTGATCTAGTGTCTTCTTTATACTGGGATATTTTGTAATATTTCTCTGACAAATGAGGGATTAAGCGATTGGTTATACAGTCCTGCATCCTAGAGCTGCCTGAGGTGAGCCTCAACAAAATCTACTGCGTCACTTCCCAGACCTTCTTTGCAAAGCCACATTCCAGAAGGAGGTGGCCAATGGCCTCTTCCCCATTGTAGCCACCTTGAGGACAGTGTGAAGGCTGATGGGAGTCTGGGTGTGCAGGAAGGATCTGATAGGAAGGGCCTTCCTCACCACCAGTCAAGCCATGTCTTGGTACTTGTTTGAAAGTTTTGGAGATGAGGCACTCTGCCAAGTGATTGTGACAGTCCGTTCAGCACTGAACCATCTGATAGGATCCACCACCTTCTTTACCCGCAGGGTCTCGAGGACATTATGTGCGGCTCACTGCCTGATGGACTTGTGGTTAAAGGTTTTTTTTCTGCATAAGCCTCAACAAAGGACAGGTGTCAACACATGGCCCAACTGACTGAAGCATTCTGAGGAAATGTGGCCAGACCCATCTCTCGCAACACCGGGGACAAGTAGAACCTCAGCACGTGGTGACACTTGGTGTTTCGTACTGAGGGTCCGTGCACAGCTTGATGCAGCTGCACACAAAAAATGGCCATCAGGATGAGGGCAGCATTGGGTACATTTTTCCCCACTTGTCCAAATATTTGTATAAAGTGTCCCACAGACATGGTCCAATTTTGATGAGACAAAGCAGAAGATGACTTGGTTGATCACCACGGCACTGGAGTGGGGTATGGGCCAGGCCTGCACTGTGCACAGCAGCAATGAGAGCACCTTGCTCCTGATGGCCAGGTCCTTACTGCGATGGAGAAGGAGCGTCACTCCCACATGCCCAGTTTCTGCCTCACCTTGACTACATGCTCCCTCCAGATTTTGACACACACCCTGGCCACTCTGAACCATTTCCCCAGCACCTTCGAGTAGTCTGACCTGGTGGCGAAGGGGACAAAGGATCGGTCAGGCCAGTTCCCAAAGAACATGAAGTCACTCTAGGGTTGCCAACTGTGATTAAATATATTACTGGAGGTTTCATCGCATGATTTGCTTCCCCCTTCAACCCAACCCTTAAGCCAACACATCCATCCTTCTGGTGCTCGGACTGCCAACGCCAATTGGAGAGCAAAAAGACTGATTACCGAGATAAAAGCAAAATACTGTGGATGCCGGAAATCTGAAATAAGAACAGCAAAGGCTGGAAAAACTCAGCAGGTCCGGCAGCATCTGTGGAGAGAGAAACAGAGTTAACGTTTCCAGTCTGTATGACTTTTCTTCAGAGCAGAAGACCCATAAGGGAGTCATAACCCATTTGGATGCTGCTTGATTTCAGCCAAGCAGCACTTTTCCCCCCATTTTCAATTGTTTTATATTTTTCTGGTAAAGAGAAATATTCAAAGAAAATGACAAAACAATTTTGTTCAATGTTCCTATGATATGCCTATGTGCAGGATTGCACACAGCAGTGTCCTGGAGATTGCTCTTCAATTCTCAGAGTCTCCAGGCCAAAACTAGAGGGTTGTAAACCTTACCTCATGTCTGCCATGATTTACTTTGGTTCCTGAGGTCAGTTCAGACTGGTTGCAGGTGCTTATCAGTCTGCACAATGGCAGATGATCCGAGTGTCAGTGATTGTCTTATAATTATGGCTTCTAGTCTTACACTCTTGCAGTCTTGTACAAATGGGCTCTATGTTGGAGAAGATTTGACAAGGTCCCACATGGGAGACTTATAAAGAAGGCAAATGCACATGGGGTACAGGGTAATTTGATAAGATGGATTTAAAATTGGCTTAGTTGTAGGAGACAGAGGATAATGACAGAAGGATGCTTTAGTGACTGGAAGCCAGTGTCCAGTGGCGTACCACAGGGATCTGCGCTGGGTCCCCTATTATTCATCATTTATATAAATGACATAGATGACTATGTGGGGGTAGGATTAGTAAGTTTGGGGATGACACAAAGATTCACCGGGTGGTTAACAATGAGGTGGATATCTTGGGCTACAGGAAGATATGGTCAAATGGGCAGATAAGTGGCAGATGGAATTTAACCCTGAAAAGTGAGAGGTGATACACTTTGGAAGGAGTAATTTGACAAGGAAGTATTCAATGGACGGCATGACAGTAGGAAGTTCTGAGGAACAAAGGGACATTGGCGCGTGTATCCATAGATCTCTGAAGGCGAAGGGGCATGTTAGTGGGGTGGTGAAAAAGGCATATGGGACAATTGCCTTTATCAATCGAGGCATAGATTACAAAATTAGGGAGATCATGTTGGAGCTGTATAGAAACTTGGTGGAGTACTGTGTTGCCACATTATAGGAAGGATGTGACTGCACTAGAGGGGGTGCAGAGGAGATTCACCAGGATGTTGCCTGGGATGAAACATTTAAGTTATGAAGAGAGGTTGGATAGACTTGGGTTGTTTTTGTTGGAGCAGAGAAGACTGAGGGGTGACCTAATCGAGATGTACAAAATTATGAGGGGCATGGACATGGTGGATAGGGAGCAGCTGTTCCCCTTAGTTGAAGGGTCAGTCATGAGGGGACATAAGTTCAAGGTGAGGGGCAGGAGATTTAGGGGAAATGTGAGGAAAAACTTTTTTACCCAGAGGGTGGTGACGGTCTGGAATGCACTGCCTGGGAGGGTGGTGGAGGCAGGTTGCCTCACGTCCTTTAAAAAGTGCCAGGACGAGCACTTGGCATCATAATATTCAAGGCTATGGGCCAAGTGCTGGTAAATGAGATTAGGTAGGTAGGTCAGGTGTTTCTCACGTGTCGGTGCAGGCTCGATGGGCCGAAGGCCCTCTTCTGCACTGTGATTCTGTGATTCTGTGATGTGCCGTCACAATGCAAGAACACAACTGTACCTGTGCTCATCTGCACTCAACACAGCACAGAGATACTACAGAAGTGGCATGAGCCATTGGCCCGGAGGATAGCTTTAACATTTACGCTCAGACTTGCCTTTGTAGATCAGTGGGTAGAAAATTCCAAGCGGGGGTCCGATGGACATTATGGGATGCTGGTTGCATATTACAGGCAGCCTCCAGTTTGAAACAAGCAAGTGCGCCAGACACCGATTTCAGGACCATTACCAAGATGGCAACATTCAGACCTGCAATGGAAAGAGGCTGGTGAGTGACATTTTCATACTGAAACCAGGGCCAGCATTTTTACCTCGTCGGGTGGGCCACCGCCCGACCCGAATGAGGGTAAAATGGCACGCGATGATGTTGGGCGAGCTTCCTGATGTCATTGTGCACTCGGGCGATATTTCGGTGAGCGGGCACGTGCGGGAGTCGGCAGCGCACCTGCCGACAATTAAAAGCCCTATTAAGGCCATTAAAGTTATAATTGAATTCAATTTTTCCAAGGGGCCTTTGCATTTTTTAGGAAACCTCATCCACTGATGGGGCAGGGGGGCCGGATGGGGGATGAGGTTTCCAACAGCAAATAAAAATAACATTTCATTACTGACATGTCCCTGCTCATGTGATAGAGTTACACAAGGGGACACACCCTTATAACATTTTTCAAATCTTAAACATTTTTTTTTAATATCTTCATCTCCCTGAGGCTGCTCTGTGCCTGAGGGAACTTTTCCAGTGTGCACCTGCGCGTACATGCGTGAACTGCCCTCCCTCCACACCACCCCCATCCCACCCCACACACACACACAGGCAGCGCTGAGCGCTGAAACACTCGTTTCATGCTGGGCGGGCCTTAATTGTCCCACCAGTGTGAAATCGCGGGCTGGCCCCAATCGCGGGAGGCGGTTGGCTTCCCGACAGCTCCTGTCCCCGCCCCCACCAAGCCCACCCGACGAGGGCAAAATTCTGCCCAGGGGGAGTGGGGGGGAGGGTTAAAATTGGCCCTCTTAAAATGTTTCAATTCTACTAGCTTGTGGCCAAATTATAAAGACCCTGATGTAACAAAAAATGTACATGAAATACTCAACGGAAGCATTTTCCATGAAGGTTAAACTGCTGTGTATAAAACTCATTTGCCAATTGCTTGGTGGATTTATGACGCAATTGAGTCACTTGGAGACAAGGAACTCTGTCGAAGATACGATATACAATACATAACACTGACCCAGGCTCAGTGCTGACTGCATTTTCATTGGGAGCCAAAATTTACTTCTGTTGAAATAGTTTTCCTTCAAATGAGCAAGTCCAGAATATATTCACTAAACATGAAGACACTTGAAATGGATCATCAGCCTCCTGCACAGATTACATCTTAATGAAATATTGAAAAACTGCGAATGAAGAGAAGACGAGCAACAGTCTTGAATTCAAAATGATTATATGTGTGTTATCCATCTCAATCAGAAAAATGACAAAATATTCACTCCTAAAAAGAAAATTTTAACTCCCTCCTTCCGGCAGGGCTTGAGTTTAAATCCACTGACTACTCACTTTTCAGGTTGCATGATAAATCTGCCTTCTCAGATCGATGTAAAAAAGCCAATGGCATTATTCAATAAAAAACTATCTTTCTTTCTTGAAAAAACTCAGCAGGTCTGGCAGCATCTGCAGAGAGGAACACAGTTAACATTTCGAGTCCGAATGACCCTTCAACAGAACTAAGTAAAAATAGAAAAGAGGTGAAATATAAGCTGGTTTAAGGAGGGGGGTGTGTGTGGGACAGATAGAGCTGGATAAAGGGCCAGCTCTACTTGTCCCACCACCCCCCCCCTTAAACCAGCTTATATTTCACCTCGTTTCTATTTTTACTTAGTTCTGTTGAAGGGTCATTCGGACTCGATACGTTAACTGTGTTCCTCTCTGTAGATGCTGCCAGACCTGCTGAGTTTTTCCAAATATTTTTGTTTTTTGTTTTGGATTTCCAGCATCCACAGTTTTTTGCTTTTTTGCTTTTTTTCTTTATCTCTCTCTTTCTTTCTCTCATTCTCCCTTTCTTTTTCTTTCCCCTCCTCTTGCTCTTTTCCTGCTTCCCTTCTTAGACTCTTTACCATTACTGTTTTCTTCGACAGTTGAATTGGGAGCCTCATGAATTTGTGAAAATTGGGATCCTATAAGACATATAGGGCTAAATTTTACCAGCTGTCTAGGGAAGGACTGGGAGGCCGAATGTTTTGTAAAATGGCTGTAGAAGGCATCAGGAGGATGAGATTAGTACAGTAATGAGAAATGATCATTGTTCGGAAGATCAAGATGTAGAATCAGTTTGGGTGGAGACAAATAGCAAAGGAAGGGGGTCACCGGTGCAAGTAGTTTATAGGCCCCATAACAGCAGCAACACTGTAGGACAGAATATAAATCAAGAAATAATGAAGGCTTGTAAGAAAGTTACTACTATAATTATGGGTGATTTTAAACTTCATCTAGATTGGACAAATCAAATGGTCAAAGGTAGCCTGGAGGATGTGTTCATATAGTATATTCAGGATAGTTTCTTGGAACAATGCATTCCGGAAACAAGCATGGAACGGGTTATGTTATTCCTGATAATGTGTAATGAGACAGGATTAATTAATGACCTCATATTAAAGGATCCTCCAGGCAAGAGTGATCATAACATGATAGAATTTTGATCTGGCAATAATAATGATCAATTATATCAGAGTGCCAAAATAACATTGCATTTCACTACATGCACGGTAATATTGAGATCTTTCACATTGCAATCCATTTTTGCAAAATTCTAATGCAGGAAATTATTAACCTATCAGACTGTGGTGTACCTACACCAGATGGCTGCAGCGAGTTCAAGAAAGCAGCTCACCACCACTTTCTGAAGGGCAACTCAGTATGGGCAACAAATACTAGCCTTGCCAGCGACCCCCATATCCCACTGAAGATAAAATAAAAAAAGCGTAAGCGCATGTGTTTCAGCCTGGGAAATAATGTAAATGAAAGTATATATTTGTAAGCAGGATTTACTGACTGCCATTTGAGACAAGCAGCGAGAGAGAGAGAATCTTACCAGGAGCAGTTGACCAGTAGCAGGGGTCCAAGGATGTTTTTTGATTTTGAATCATGAAGCAGGAATGTAATGAGGCCCATGCTTGAGCTGGGGTGTCCACAACCATGAGGTGCTTAAGGAGATTTGGAAGGTTGCCTAGCTGGGTGCTAGTGGAAGGACTCCAAGAAATCTCATACCTTGGAGAATAGCCTCTACACTGAGGAGAATCAAAGTGAATTCCAGAGAGCTGTGGCACACCTTGGTTTGGTCCCAGGGTAAGTGAAGGAACCCTCAAGATCCTGTGAAGTATCAGGGAACTCTTGGGTGGAAAGAAAAGGAGAACAAGGAATGTGCTGTGGAAATTTTCAGGTGTTCAGTATAAGAGCAGGGAGGTTATGCTGGAACTGTATAAAACGCTGGTTAGGCCATAGCTAGAGTGTTGCGTGCAGTTCTGGAATCCACATTATAGGAAGGATGTGACTGCACTAGAGAGAGAGTGCAAGGGAGATTTACCAGGATGTTGCCTGGTCTGGAGAGTTTTAGTTATGAGGAAAGATTGGATAGACTGGGGTTATTTTCCTTGGAGCAGAGGAGATTGAGGGGGGACATGACTGAGGTGGATAAAATTATAAGGGGCATAGATATGGTAGACGGGAAGGAACTTTTCCCCTTGGCACAGGGATGAATAACCTGGGGGCATAGATTTAAGGTAAAGGGCAGGAGGTTTAGAGGGGATGTGAGGAAGAATTTTTTCACCAAGAGGGTGGTGGGAATCTGGAACTCACTGCCTGAAAGGGTGGTAGAGGCAGAAACCATCTTAACATTTAAGAAGTATTTGGATGTGCACTTGCGGATGCCATGGCATACAAGGCTATGGGCCTAGTGCTGGAAAATGGGATTAGAATACTTAGGTACTTGTTTGACTGGCGCAGACTTGATGGGCTGAAGGGCCTTTTTCTGCGCTGTAGACCTCTATGGCTCTATGACTCTAAGTGTTTACAAAATATAGTGTTAAGTTAGGAGTACTTGCATTATTTAACTCTTGTACAGTAAAAGATTTTTGTTTAAAACAGGAAATCTTGTGGCATAATTCTTTCAGTAATAACTAGGAGTTTGAATTTTTTTTAAAGTTACTGGCTTCTACCAAGGTTATAACAAGATTTCTTCAGTTGCTGGCTTTGATGTCATAGGGGGTGCAAGTACATGTGCAGGGGATGTGCCGTCTGTAGTTGCAGCATCAGTAAACTCAACCAACAAGATATATTCAACTAATATCAGAACGGATATGTTATACCTATCAAAGAAGATGGAACAGGCTGGGGTTTTCCTCTAGAGGAGAGAAGATAGAGGGGTGACCTGATAGAGGTCTTTATGATTTTGAAAGGGTTTGATGGAGTAGATGTAAAGAAAATGTTTCCATTTATGGGTGAGAGCAGAATTAGGGCTCATAAATACAAAAAATGTCATTAATGAACCCAGTAAGGAAATTCAGGAAAACTTCTTTACCCAGAGAGTGGTTAGAACTTGGGACTCGCTACCACAAGGAGTTGAGATGATTCATGTAGATACATTTAAGAGGAAGCTAGATAAGCACATGAGGGAGAAAGGAATAGAAGGATAGGTTGATGGAATAGATGAAGAAGGGTGGGTGGAGGCTCACGTGGAGCATAAACACCAACATGAACCATTTGGGCTGAATGGCCTAACTCTGTGCTTTAAATATGATGTAATACTTGCACAGTGAGGGCATGTATGTACCCTAATTATTTATGATGAGGGTGTGGACTTTGTGAGCCATTTGCTTCTATTTACTTATGGCAATGACACTGCTTTATGTATTTCAGTGCAGATTTGCCCTGTTTAATATGCTCCTAATTTACACATATATGTTGAGTGAATTGTAGTTATGATAGTAAAATGATCACATTAAATTATTCTTGGTTGCTGGGACCAGTCAACCGGACATATTTTGTGGATTAAGATTATCAATGCCTCATAGTTATGTAACTAGTGTGACTGGGTTTAACTCTTTTGCGATTTCTTATATCCCAATCCTGGAAATATGCAGAACATAATCCTCCCTGTCTCCTTGCCGAACAAGTGGGAGGAGACTCAATGCTCACCTAGGTGATAGAAATTATTCCTATTGATCTGGTATGACATTGCTGTATTTATAGACTATTTTCTGTATACACAGCTTCAACAAACCACTCGCTGAAATGCTGGCTCCACAGGAGGTCCTGTTTACCAGATCTGTTCGGCTGGCCTGAAATGGCTTTGCCTATTCTCTGTCTGACTTGCTGAGGGTGTTCAGCAATTATTGTTTCCAATTTCCAGAAGTTAGTTTGTCCATTTTTTTTAAAACCAATCTTGCACCCTTGCTTTATCCTGAAGGAGTAAATTACTTTCCTGGTTTCTGGGAGCTCATGTAATCCCTTTCAAACTTTGCACTGGTAGAGTTGCTTAACTGTGCAGGACGCATTTAGATTTCCTTTCCTGTCAGTTTATCATTCGAGATGATGTGAGAAAGGTTCACTTTGGGTGGAACTTTCCGTGCCCGCTGGTGTCAGGCGTGTTTGGCAGCGTGAGCCAACAATACGGCGAGAGGGCCAAAAATCGGTTTCACGACATCGTGAAACCAGTTTGCAGTCGTCTGCTCTGACCGTCAGTGGCAGGTTGCATTTCCCACTGCATTTCCCACTATCGGGAACCTCATTGTAACACACCTGCACATCATTAAAAGCCCAGCTCGCCGAAATCATCCCCCCCCCACACCCCCCGACCACGCTGGATCATCCGAACATCACGCCGACGTGTTTCACAACATAAGGTGTGCACATGGCGGGCTGCACCTCGAGGGGAACTCGGTGGTGAGTGCACAGTAACATTGCGCAGCCCTCGCCAGGATTACCTGTTGGACTTCAAGGTTGAGGCACCGCACATTCAGGCGAGGGCGCGGGCGAGCTGCTTTCTCCTGGCTGGCTGACGGTACGGTGCCGGGGCAAGGGCTGCTCTGTGGTTAAGGCGAGTTGGGGGGAACAAGGGCTGCACTGCAGTTGAAGGCAGTGCAGAAGCACGTGCAGGGTTGGTGGGAGGGAAACGGCCACGCATTAGAGAAACCTCGTATAAAGTGACCATTCTTCTGCAGGTGCAGTCACGTTGACATGTTTGGAATCGGGCCTCTAGCTATCTGCCAACTCAAGCGACACAGAGGCATGAAAGTGACATGAAATTCTCCTAAACTTTTCACCCCTCAGGCACAGATTGCAAACTAATGAGCCTTTTAGTGGACTGCAGAACAGATGGAAGACTGGGCACGTTGTACAATCTCCTACCTAAAGCTGGTCATGGAGCAGTCACTGGTGGAGGTGCTCACAACTCCTTGCAATGTCACATTCAGGTTTGGATCGGCCTTCCTCATGGTTCGAGCTAACAGTGCAGCCTTGCAGTGCGGGTTAGGAGAATACCTGACCCGGAGCTGAGAGCACAGCATGCAGTCCAGTGGGCAAAGCTGCCGCCAATTGGTCAGGTGGAGTGAGGCAGAGCAGGGTGGGGTTTCAGGCAGCCATGCAGCGCACTAAACTCTGCCCATCCAAGTGGTGACCAGCACTATCCAGGATGCATTAACGGGCCTTCAGAGTTAACCAGGAGAGGTTCTTAGTACACCCAAGCTAACCCAGGTGTCACTATCTTTCATGCTGCAGGAGGAGTATATCAGGAGCATGGAGCCTACTGTCCTAGCTGTGTGCCTCATGGCTTACAGACAGCGAAGACAAAGGAGAATAGAGCAATGGAGGTGCCTGGCTGGGCAGAGGGAAGATTGGCACCCTCAGGAAGAAGGGGCAGCTGGGGCTCCCACACACGTTGCTAAAGAGCCACAGCGAGCTATCACTTTTTGGTACCGAGCTAGACCCAGGGTCTACAGATGCCGCCTTCATTCCTGCAGATGACTGAGAACCAAGGTTGCCTAAGACTGTGCATGTCTAGGGAACTGGTCAGTCACATCTGCCAGCTATTTTGGTGCCGCAGGGTCATGGAGGGCATCCATTGCCAGTGGCTGTGAAAGTGACCGTGACACTCAACCTTTATGCCAGTGGCTCCTTTCAGGGCTCCACAGGTGTCCTCTGTGGGGTAACATAAGCCTCTAGCCACAAATGCATCCAAGAGGTCACGGATGCCATCTTCGTGAAGGCACACAACTTTGTGCATTTCGTCCGGGACCGGGAAAGGGAGGATGCAAGAACACTGGGATTTGCCCAGATCTCAGGTTTCTCACAGGTGCAGGACGCAATCAGCTTCACTCACGTAGCACTCGGATCTCCGTCACAACGAACGGTCAACAATGTCAACCGCTGAATGTGCAGCTGGTGTGCGACCACCACAAACACATCCTGTAGGTCTGTGCATGGTTTCCAGGGAGTGTCACGACTCCTACATTCTCAGTCGGTCACAGATCCCTGATGTCTTCCAGGGTCTGCAAAAGCTGCAGGGGTGGATTCTCAGGGACAAGGGCTGCCTGCAGTGGACGTGGCTGATGACACCCATGTGGTGGCCTCAGACTGCAGCAGAGTGAAGGTATCATGAAGGTCATGCTGCAACTTGCAACTTGGTGGAGCAAACCATCGGGATGTTGAAAATGAGCTTCCGGTTCCTGGACCGGTCTGGTGGAGTCCTGCAATATAGTCCACAAAGAACATTACGCATCGTCTACTGAGCCCTTTACAACCTAGTGCTGCAAAGGGGAGAGGAGCTGGCTGAGGGGGTGATGGAGGAGTTGGAGGTCTCCTCCGATGAGGAGCACGTCAACAGGAATGAGATCCTTGGAGGCGACAATGATAGGGATGAGGCCCTCGCACTGGCCAGATGAGGCAGGTGCACTTGGGAGGCCCTCATCACTGCTAGATTTGTGGAGGATGATGACAATATGAAATGAGGAGACACCATAAATCCTCACATTGCATCTGTGAATGTTTGGCACCAGTCTGGTTTATGGCAGCACACACACCCTCAGTGATAAGGCCCCTGTCCTGGACACGCAGCACAGACCCTAATAGTCACTTGATTACGGGAAAATGATGATGACATGCAGTGAGGACACTCCATAGATCTTCACATAGACTCTGTGAATGTCTGACTCCTGTCTGTCGGAGGGCAGTTTGCTTGTGCTCTGTAATCAGGGTCATATCACAGAGACGCAGCCGTGAAACTTTAAAAGCATCTGATTCGTTGTCAGCCTTCAGCACCTGACTCCTTCAGGAGCACCGTGTCACCGGTCACAGATGCTGAAGAGATGTGGGCCAGCCCCACCTAAAAGGTGCTGAGAGCGCACAGAGAGAATGATGGAACTCTGACGCCTGCCCACTACATTCTTGCAGAAAAGACAAGCACCATCGGGGTGCAGGCATTGCTAACATGCCCAGTGAGTGTGAGACCGAACCACCACTTTGGTCTGAAAGCTGCACAAAGAACAAGGAAGAGGCCCTGGACTGAGACAACTGCCTTTATCTACTGCAGGAACTAAGGTTTCACATCTGAGTGACATGAACACTGCTCATCAGAACAAGGAGCCATAGAGAGGAAGACATTCTTGGGAGTTTATTACAATAGTGAACATTACATACAAGTGATTAACACCCGTGCCCAGGCTGTGCAGCTATATTTTCTTAACCTTCCTAATCCTGCCACTATGTCTCGGTGCTCCTGACACATCCACAATGGAGGTGGAGGCTGCCTGCTGACTGCAACGCCCTGTCTGTGATGACCTTGGTGGGTGTCCACTGGAAGGCTGAGACTTGGAGGGCCCCAGCCTGCTTTTGGTGTCCTGCTGTGTGGCAGTGGCTCCCTCATCAGCCTGTGGAGCTGGACCTGCAGAGGTCACAGGAAGAGGGTATTAGGATGGGCTGGACACTCTTCGAGTCACCTGGTTTGTTGGCCTGCTGATCCTCGTCCCTACTGGTGCCCAAAGGCCCCTGGCTGACTGTGTGAGGAGAAGGAATAGCTGGAGTGAGATCGAGCTGCCCCATACCCCTCTCGTGTACACACTGTTGGTGGCCCAGTATGGAGTCAGTGATAGAGTTCAGGTTGCGCAGCAGTGCAGGAGTGATGCCCTGGACCACGGTCTCCATGGTGGCTGCCACCTTACCAGTGCTGACCTTGGTGCAATGACGTCAGCGCTTTCATCTTAGCCCGAAGGCCAACAGACAGCTCCATTGTGCCTTGCAACCTGAGGAGTGCAGTGGACTTCCAATCCTGATGTTCCCGAGTTTGCCTCTGCAGCTCCAGCAACTGAGGTTTGACCAGAGACTCCTCATCTGACTCAGACTCAGAAAATTTCTGGCCTCCAGCAGTTCTCCGAGTGCCGGGGACCTGGGAAGTCCCTGCCACCGCCTGCTGTGGATCAGAAAGTGCGATGTGCTCATCAGATTGTGATCCCAAGAGTACTCTAAAGCTAGGTCCCACCGAGGTGTGTGTCTCTGCGCTGGTTGAGGGTGTGGGTGAGCGCTATGACGGGACTTCAAGGAGGGTGCCTCCAGATTCCTCTTCAGAGGTTTCTTCAGGGCTTGATTGGAGGCCCTGGGTCATGGACTCTGTCAGTTGTTTCCCAGATGTGCCTATGAAAGCAACAGGAGATAATTAGCGAAGATACAGGACACATCACTCACAGCATGGTTGTCTGATGGATGTTGCGCTGCTGGATCATCACTGGGTCGCAGCGCTGACCTCACCGTCAGCACAGGATCGGTCCAGATCCTCGCCGGCCAGCTGGATGGATTTGTTTTCAAAGTCCGTGAGGACCTTGATTTCAGGCATCCCTCCACCGGTCCGTGACCTCTCCCTGTTGTGTGCCAGCTTGTCCTGCATGAATAGAGATGGAGAAAGTTTTAGCAGGTCACCTGCCAGGCCAGATGATAAGTGTGCCTGGCATGTGTGGGTGGTGAGTGGTCCCATGGATGGGATGAGGACAATGAAGGTGTGTGTGAGAGAGTGAATGGTGATGTCCCTTGAACTGGCAGTGAGTAGGAGCTCTGTGAATGTGTGAGTTGAGAGTGATGAGAAGGGTGGCTTACCCTGGCAGAATGGAGATCGTTCATCTTTTTTCGGCACTGGGTGTCTGTCCTCTTTGGCAGGGCGTTGGCGCTGACCACCGCTACCACCGCCTCCTATGCTGGATTGGTGATGTTGCTGGCCCTCCTGCGGCCAGAGCGGGAGTAGAGGACATCACGGCGGGCCTCCACTGCGTCCAAATGGTGCTCGAGGGACGAGTCATTAAACCGGGGGGGGGCTGCGGTCCTTTTGTCTTTCGGGGCCATGTCTTCTAGGCAGCGGTCCTTGTCTGGATGCACTGAGAGCTGTTCGTGCAGCTGCACTTTAACTATGGCGCCTGGCGAGGTGGTGGCGTGGCGGGCGAATGAGAGCCCGCCCGCCATGGAAACGGCATGCTTCCTGGGAATGCATAATTAATGAGGCGGGATCGGGATGATACGGGGTGAAAAGCCGCCATCGTGGCCGGTGGTTATAACGTCCTTTTTCCTGCCCACTACTGCACTTAGTGCAAACCTGGGACGATTCCGCCCCTTGTGTTGGTGCCACTTGCTGTACAGTTCACTTTTCCTGTTGCAGATGAGGTTAATGAACGATTCTCTTTCTTGTCCTCCGACATTGACACAAGAGTGGGGCGGGTGGGGGTGGGGGGTGGATGGTGGGGCGGTGGGGGGTTAGGGGTGCTGTGCAGTCAGTACGAAGCCTTTCTGGCTTTTTGGGGAGGAGTGTAACGAAATCCCGTTGCGCCCAATCCCATCGGTTTCCTGCTCGACAAGTGAGATGAAAATCACTCCCCCTCCCCCCTCCCCTCCCCACCAAACCCCTTGGGCAGGATTTTACCGTCGGCGAGCGGGGGAGCTGGCGGCAACTAGAAAAAACATGAAACCTCATCCAGGGGGCGGGATGAGGTTTCGTGTAGGGTTTTAAAAAATTTTAATGGAGTTGTTAAGGAAATTTTGAACATGTCCCAACTCATGTGACATTGTCACATGAGGGGACATGTAAGGGGAATTATTTTTTCCTATTTTTAATATTGTTGAAAGTAGAGCCGATCTCCCTGAGGCAGCACTTAGCCTCAGGAAGATGAGTGCACTCTTTCATGCGCATGCGCGAAAGAGTGCACCCTCGATTTTAGGGATTCCTCCCCCCGCCTGCACAGGGAGTGGGTAGCGCTTCCTGCCGGACGTCACGCTGGGCGGGCCTTAACTGGTCCGCCCACGTAAAATGGTGCCACGCTTCCGATCGGGGGCACCTGCATGCACCAGGAAAATTCTGCCCCCTAAGTTGTCCAAAGTGCTTCCGGGAACTGGAAAATTATTTTTAGTTTTTATTATATTGGAAATATGAGATGCAAGAAGCATGACAACTTAGTTACTATCTACTCTTTAATCGGATATGTTAATAAGCTTGATTTATAATTTTCAGCAGAGCAGTAGTTACCAGTTTGAGGGTTCAGTTGGGGTACTGTGTCGTCTGCAGTGCAGGTCTGAACAAAGACTCACTGTCCACTAAGCGGTATCGCTATCACAGTGTCGCCATGGATCACCGTATATCAACCATATTATAAAAAAGATATAGAGGCACCAGAAATGGTGAAAATGTGATGGTACCAGAAATGTGGGGATATATCGATCATGAAAGGGTTGACAGGCTGGGTCTCTTTTCTCTTGAAAAGAGAAAGCTGTGGGGTGACTGAATAAAGGTCTCTAAAATTACGGAAGGCTTTGATAGAGTGGATACAGAGAGGACGCTTCCTCTTGTGGGGATGAGCATAACTAGAGGCCATCAATATAAGATATCCCGTAGATACCAAATAGGGAAATCAGAAACTTCTTCATCCAGAGAGTGGTGTAATGTGGAACTTGCTATCACAGGAAGTGGTTGAAGTGAAGAGAATAGATATGTTTAAGGGGAAGCTAGACAGACATTTAAGGGAAAAGGGAACAGAGGTTGATAGATAAAATGATAGATTTTAAATGAGGAAAGGTGGGAGGAGGTTTAAGACGACCATAAACACTGCATGGACTAGCGGGGCTGAATGGCCTGTTTCTGTGCTTTGTATCCTATGTAATTCTATGCATGTAAGGGCACACTTCAATTCGTTGAGAACAAGGGATTGCCATTGAGTAATGACCTCTACAACAACAACTTGCATTTACATAGCACATTTAACGCCAAGTGATACTTCCCAAGGTGTCCCATAGTGCTGGATATCTACCCACAAAACCCCAATTACATCAGAGATGTAATACGGTTAACCCCTTGTGATGTAAACAGAGTTTGTGTCTTTTCTACCTGCTCCTCCAATTGATGCAAACGTGGATCGAGAAAATAGCTGGTAATAGGATGCCAGAGGCAAAATGTTAAGCTGTTTTATTTCACAGCTAACCAGTATACCGAGCAGCAGGCGTGGTCAACCATATCTAATTCATTCAGTATAAGTTGTCCTCTATAATAGTACAAACTAATGAACACACCGTGCTTTCCCATATGCTGGGTGGGTCAGCAGCCGTCATGTTGGCAGGGCAGCTGGTTGATGGGACATTAACAGTAGGCTACTCCCAGTTGTGAAGATTCATAGTTCCCTTCTGGGAGTTAAATCCACCATTTATCATCAGCCAGCATATCCAATATTCTTAAATAAAATATTTGAATCATGCAATTGAGTCAATTAGATCAGAGAGTTGAAAACAAAAACAGAAACAGAAATACCTGGAAAAACTCAGCAGGTCTGGCAGCATCGGCGGAGAAGAGTACCAGTTGACGTTTCGAGTCCTCATGACCGAAATGGATCTCGATTCATGGGGCAGTGGCACCAGTATTGGGGAAAGAGGGATCAGTATCATTAGATTGGATTTCACTTGAACCACAATGGGGCCAGTGTCGTATTACTCAGGCTTTGAACTAAATAGCTTCAGGCGAGTGGGTTCATGTGAGGTGAGATTTAGAAAGTTAAAGAGAAAGGGAAAGGCAATAGTGCAGAGTAGCAACAAGGGTAATGATAGCCAGACAGCTGTGCAATCATCTTGATGTACATTGTTAATGGTTGTTCCTGTCCTTTCTAATCCCATCCCATCTGGTGCTTCCAGTGTCACTAACCTAACAAGTACAAGGTCTGGCGGAGGTTGATACAGAGCAAATATTGAAAAAAAATTGACACCTCACAAGCTTGCGCAAGGGCCACGCAGATGAAGGATTCGATAGAGACTATACAATGTGCTTGATGCTATTTGCAATCTCAGAACAGATTTGCTGGCACAACGATACTGTACAAATTACTCTTGTCAGTTTGAGCCTTTTGTAAACAGTGAGTATGACTGATACTGTTGTTACCTTTAATGGCCTCTGCTCCGTGAAATGCTGTCCAGTGTTATTCCCTTTTATTTCAACCTTTGGTGTAGTTAGTATGTTCAAGCTTATTTTGACAATTTCTTTCATTTCCTTCTCAGAATGCATCAAAGCCTTGATCTCAATAACTCCCACGCATAATAAAAACCAAAGTGTAAGTTATCTTTTTCTCAAGTTTAAAGCTTCATTCTGACAATCTAATAACACTGTGATTTAGTCACAGTGAAATAATAAGGTAGTAATAGTGGGGGGTTTCAACTTCCCCAACATTAACTGGGTCAATCATAGTGTGATAAATTTAGAGGGAGCAGAATTCTTAAAATGCATCCAAGAGAGCTTTTTAAGCCAGTACTTAGAAGATTCTACAAGAGGGAGGGCAGTCCTGGATTTAATTTTAAGGAATGAAGCCGGGCAAGTGGTAGAGGTATCAGTGGGGGAGCATTTTGCAGATAGTGATCATAATTCTGTTAGCTACAAGGTTGTTATTGGAAAAGGACAAGGAAGGGCCAGAATTCAGAGTTCTAAATTGGGGGAAGGCAGATTTTAATAAGATCAGATATGATTTGGCCCAGAATGGACTGGGGGCAGCTACTTTTTGGTAAAACTGCATCAGAACAGTGGGACTCATTCAAGAAGAAAATAGGGAGAGTACAGGGCCAACATTTTCCAGTAAAGATAAAGGGTGGGATCAACAAATCCAGAACCCTGAATGTCAAGGGATATACAGGATTGGATAAGGAGAAAAAGTGAGGCTTATGGCAGATATCGAGCGCTTAAAACAGCAGAAGCCCTAGAGGGGTATAGAATGTTTAGGGGGGAACTTAAAAAGGAAATTAGGAGAACAAAAAGGGGGCATGAAGAAACATTGGCAGGTAAAATAAAGGAAAATCCTAAGTTATTTTACAAGTACATTAACAGTAAGAATATAACTAGGGAAAGAGTAGGGCCCATTAAGGACCATGGTGGTAATTTGTGTGTGGAGCTGGAAGATGTAGGTAGGATTCTAAATGAATACTTTGTGTTGATATTCACAAGTGAGAGAGACAACGTGGGTATGGAAATCAGGCAGAAGGACTGTGATATAATTAAAGAAATTAGAATAGAAAGGGAGGAGGTTCTAAGTGGTCTGGCAGGCTTAAAAGTAGATACATCTCTAGGCCCAGCTGAAATGTATCCCAGGCTGTTGAGTGAGGCAAGGGAGGAGATAGCAGGGGCACTGGCAATAATTTTCAATACCTCTTTGTCCATTGGAGAGGTGCCAGAGGACTGGAGGACAGCCAATGTGGTACCGTTATTCAAGAAGGGAGGAAGGGATAAACCAGGGAACTACAGGCCAGTCATTCTAACTCAGAAGTGGGGAAACTATTAAGAATAATTCTGAGGGACAGAATTACTCTACACTTTGAGAGGCAGGGATTAATCAAGGACAGTCAGCATGGTTTTGTTAAATGGAGGTCATGTCTGACCAATTTGATTGAATTTTTCGAAGAGGTGACCAGATGTGTAGATGAGGGCAATGCATTTGATGTAGTCTACTTGGACTTCAGCAAGGCTTTTGATAAGGTCCCACATGGGAGACTGATAACGAAGGTAAGAGCCCATGGGATCCAAAGCAATTTGGCAAATTGGATCCAGAATTGGCTAAATGGCAGGAAGCAGAGGGTGATGGTCAAGGGGTATTTTTGTGACTGGATGCCTGTGTCCAGTGGGGTTCCACAGGGGATCGGTGTTGAGTCCCTTGCTGTTTGTGGTATATATAAATGATTTAGGCTTGAATGTAGGAGGGTTGATCAGTAAGTTTGCGGATGACATGAAACTTTGTGGGGTGGTAAATAGTGAGGTGGATAGCCTTAGATTACAGGAGGATGTAGACAGACTGGTCAGATGGGCTGATCAGTGGCAAATGGAATTTAATCCAGATAAGTGTGAGGTGATGCACTTGGGCAGCACAAACAAGGCACAGGAATACACGATGAATGATCGGACCCTGGGATGAACCAAGGATCAGAGGGACCTTGGTGTGCATGTCCACCATCCCTTAAGGTAGCGGGACAGGTAGATAAGGTAGTTAAGAAGGCAAATGGGATACTTGCCTTTATTAGCCGAGGCATAGAATATAAGAGCAGGGAGGTTCTGCTGGAACTGTATAAAATGCTGGTTAGGACAGAGCTAGAGTATTGCGTTCAGTTCTGGAATCTGGATTATTGGAAGGATATGATTGCACTAGAGAGAGTGCAATGGAGATTTACCAGGATGTTGCCTGGGCTGGAGAGTTTTAGTTATGAGGAGAGATTGGATATTTTCCTTAGAGCAGAGGAGATTGAGGGGGTCATGGTTGAGGTGTATAAAAATTTGAGGGGCATAGATAGAGTAGACAGGAAGGAACTTTACCCCTTGGCGGAGGGATCAATAACCAAGGGGCATAGATTTAAGGTAAGGGGCAGGAGGTTTAGAAGGGATATGAGGAAGAATTTTTTCACCCAGCGGGTGGAGGGAATCTGGAAATCACTGCCTGAAAGGGTGGTAGAGACAGAAACCCTCAGAACATTTATGAATTATTTAGATGTGCACTTGCAATGCTATGGGCCTAGTGCTGGAAAATGGGATTAGAATAGTTAGGCACTTGTTTGACCGGTGCAGACTCGATGGGCCGAAGGGCCTTTTTCTGTGCAGTAGACCTCTATGACTCTATGAATCTATGTCTCTATATTTCCTTTGTACAAATAATGTGCACGCCCAATTATTGACCATCTTCAACGGACACAGTGCCGAGCTAGATTCTGTAGAAGCCAACTCTCTCCGTCTCAGGACCACATTGCTGCAGGAGTTCCTCATGGCAGTGTCCTGGCACAACTATGAATTACTTTCTGCAGAATATCCTCTTCAGGTATACAGGAATTGATATTTATGGAGAGGGAACGAGGGAGAATGTTCACGGGGGAACAAGTATCCCAGGAATGTTGAGTTTTATGACATTGTTAGGAAACCCAAAAATACTCACGTCATTCGGCAGTTGGGAGATCGCAAGTCTGGAGCCCAGGAACTACATGTCCCAGCGGGCCTCCTGTGCATGTGCCAGTCAGGAGACGGACACGAATGTGCAGTTCGAATTCTTTTATGATCTTCAGCTGAGATCCTGCCCTGCACACGTATGTAGGAGAAAAGTGATACAGCGCAAAACTGCACATCAGGTTAAAGGGAGAGGAATTCCATTGCGGAGGTGCCCCAGGAAGCAGGACACGGGGAGTGGATACGGAGAAGGTCCCACGCCAAGAAGAAGGTTTCCAAACAGGGAGTGGAACAGAAAGAGGTCCCCAGAAGAAGTCCCAGGTAAGGGACAAGGACAAAGATCAGAAACAGATCCTGTGAAGTAAAGTTGAGAGAAAGGAGCAGAGCAAAAAGCTCCAAGTTAAAGAAAGGGAGAACTGTGGGGAGCAGACTTGAAGCAAAGTGGGCTCGAGAGAGGCCCTGAAGATCGGAGAGGGCAGCCGAAGGATGGTGACTCTGTGCTGTGGTCCGTAAGGGCAAAGATACCCCTTTGGAGCAGTGGTGTTCTGCTTGGCATGAATGAAGAGCTGAAATTGTGTTTGGAAGGTGAAGCTTGACTGTACTCGGAGATCTAGGGGGAAGGAGTCTCAGAAGGTGAGATTGAAACCCTCTGAGTGAGCCTTGGCTCTGAAGAAGAGTCATACAGACTCGAAACATTAACTCTGTTTCTCTTTCCACAGATGCTGTCAGACCTGCTGAGCTTTTCCAACATTTTCTGTTTTTGATTTCCAATTTCCAGCATCCGCAGTATTTTGATTTTATCTTAGGGTTTCAGAGAGACCGGTTGGCTGATGGTGCGACAGTCACCTGGGTGGGTTGTTGAGAAATCCATAGAACCTGCTTTGGTTGCATCTGCCATGTACTTTGGAGTGTGGTGTGTCTGACCACAGTTCACCAGTTGGTTCACATGCACCACACATTTACCCTGAATATGAGAGTATTAGACAGATATGGTACCTTATTTTATCTTCCTGAATTCCTGGGCCTTAAACTCTGTGCATCTCAGCGAAGGATTGAGGGGCACCCAAAGATGTGCTGGGGAATCCCCTTCGGATGTTCCAAGGTTAGGATTTGCAAGCCAATTGCTTGCGGGTGGAAACTTCCTCTGGACAATTGCCCTGCACTGGGAACAATCCGAAAGTGAGATTTAAATCGCAAACTTCGGATGGTTCCAACTGAATTACATCAATAGTTACCCAGAAAAAGTTACAAGGATTAAAACCACTTCTAACTTCGGGGTAACGATTGTACTGATCCAAAACCACCCCCCATGGGACACCACTCCAATTGACCCAAGCTCCCAGGGGAATCACTCCAACTGCCCAACTATCACCCCCGCCCCTCCAGAGGACCCCCACCACCACCACCCACCCCCCCCCCACCCTCCCCGGGGTCTTCCCCCACCCACTGGCTGCTTCCGCCCATGGGACTCACCTCATCGGCATGGGACACCCCACTCCCTGCCCCTTGCGGGCCCGACTCACTGCCACCATCCAAGGCCCGACATCTGACCCCTCCTCCCCAACTGAGGACTAACCCCCCCACCCCAGTCCCGGCCCCTTCTCCCTGAGGCCAGATCCCGTCCGCCCACCCCACCCCCCACCCAGCCCAAACCTCCCCTGGGTGCCAATCCTCCCTGAAGCTCGACTCCCCCGATTTCCAACTTCTGACCACCTCCCCCCCCACCCCCCCCCCCGACGCCGATCCTCCCCTCCTGAGGCCCAAATACCCCCACGAGGCTGAGCCCTCTGACTCTCTGACCCCCCCCACCGATCTCCTCACCCCACTTCAAAGCCCGACCCCCCAAGACCTCTGATTCCCCCCTGACCCCCGAGACCCACAACCTCCGATTTACCCCCACCCACCTCTGATTCTGCCCCCGCCAAGGCCTGCCAACTTACCTTAGACACTTACCTTCTCCCTGGCCTGTCAAGGACCATTAATTTTTAACGAACCTTTAAACTTACCTGGGTTACAGCAGCTAGTGCCGTAAAAAGGGGGGTGTGGCCTCCTTCACTTCGACTCAGCTGCACTTTGACGCTAGGTCCTGGGGAGGCGCTGCACTGTCTGGGTCTCACCCAGCCTGAGGCAGAAGGCCAAGCGAGACAAGGTGGGGAAAATAAAAGCAGGTTAGAAACTGGGCACAGAGTGGCATTCTGACGCTGATTGCCACTCTGATGAAGCTCAGGCCCTTTATGTATCTGTAAAGATGTAGCTGGGGTGAAGGAATTGTGAATGTTTGAATCATTTTCTTTGGTGGTATTGAGATATCTCCAACCTTTTTGCCTGGCATAATATAGTTCATTTTCTCTTGTTTAATAAATGTTTTATTTTTTGAGTTAAAAGTTCATCAGCAGACTCCTGTGAATTTGTTCAATACCTTACCTCCACTGTTTTAGAAAAAAAGGATTTGTCAAGCCAGGTTTTGCTCTGGGATCTGGCTTGTCCAGTGGTAACATCAGCTGGCGTTGTAACATTTTCCTTAGACCGTTTCCCGCCCAGCTGCCATTCAGCTTGACTATCGGGTGGGAAGGCCCACAGTAGTGGTCCGCAACCAGGAACCTTGGAGATAGTCCCTGGCAACGGGGAAATGTCGGCGTGGAGGTGGAGGGGAAGGGGTGTGGTGATTTTCCAGGCTGACAATTGGAGGGGAAAGGGGGAAATCGGGGAACATTGTGAGTTGGCTGGTGCATCAGATCAGCAATCGGGAGAGATCACAGGTTAGCAGGGTGGGGGTGGGGTGCATGTTTGTTGGCCATAGGCAGCAGAATATTTGCTTGAGGGGCTGGGGGAAGCACTCCTGCTCCTCCTGGCCCACAAGCAGCGCCGTAAAAAGTTGTTTCCTGCTGGATGTGGCAGCTCCTGTCTCCCTTTAGCTGCTGGGTTTTTTGAACCCAGGCTGTCCAACATTGAATTTCAGTCACTGCCGACAGTTCAGGAACGGAATCTGATTTGCATTTTCTAATGATAGATTCGTTCTACAGAATGGATTATTTTTTCCAATGTTCCAATCCTGCCATGGTTAAAACAGAAGCAGGTGCATTCACAGTGGGTTCAGGTTGCCTTTTGGAAATGTGCTGATTTTACCCTTCCACCATCGCCCTTGACAGAATTGAAGGGAAGTTAGAAAATAATCTTTATACAGAGGGATGCTCAAATGTGGGAAGGAATGGAAAATTGATTGGGCTGGAAATTCGCTGCTGCTCACTTTGCACTCAAACCAAAGTTGAATTTCACCCCTCCTAAGTTTATTTTAAATGGAAGTGATTTAAACAGTGGAATGTTATAGGTTATGGGTTACGTGAGTAGGAGAGTGGGATTGGGCTAGATAGTTCATGTGAAGAGAAACATCAGCACCAGCACAATGTGTTTCTGTGCTGTATGGTTCCAGGGCATTAATTGACTTTACCAGCACAATGTATTCTTCGCTTTTCCCACTGCAAAACACTATAAAAATTAAATAGGAAAGAAGGGAGAAAGACACAACTCAAAGGATCATACAGCATAGAGGGAGGCAGTTCCGCCCATCATGCTTGTACTGACTGTTTGAAAGAACCATCTAGATTGGACTCACTATCATGCTCTTTCCCCACAGCCCAACATTTTCCTGTTTTAATACATATCCTTTTGAAAATTATTATTGCTTCCACTGCTCTTTCAAACAATACATTCCGGATCATAACAGCTCACTGCATTAAAAAATCTGGCTCCTTCATGTCGCTTCTGGTTTTTTTTTATCAATTCTCTTAAATCTTTGTTCTTTGGTTACTAATACTCCTGCCAGTGAACCTTTATTTCATAATGTTGAACATCTCTATTGAATCTCCCCTCACAATATCTGCTGTAAGGAGAACAACCCCAGCTTCTCCATATAACTGAAATCCTTTATTCTTGGTACCATTCTGGTAAATCTTCTCTGCACCTAATCGAAGGCCTAATCGAAGGTCCCGCATTGTGTGGGATCCTGTGTTGTGCCACTGGTTCCCAGAGATGTCCACCTCTCCTACTCACGTAACCCATAACCTATAACATTCCACTGCTTAAATCACCTCTCCACTTCCATTTAAAATAAACTTAGGAGGGGTGAAATTCAACTTTGGTTTGAGTGCAAAGTGAGCAGCAGCGAATTTCCAGCCCAATCAATTTTCCATTCCTTCCCACATTTGGGCAACCCTCTGTATAAAGATTATTTTCTAACTTCCCTTCAATTCTGTCAAGGGCGATGGTGGAAGGGTAAAATCAGCACATTTCCAAAAGGCAACCTGAACCCACTGTGAATGCACCTGCTTCTGTTTTAACCATGGACATTGAAAGCTGCCTCCAAGTTAATAGTCAAACTTCATCACCTTGCTGAGTTTGGCTGTGCTTTTTCTGGAAGGATGGCATGGTCCATTTTAAGTGGTGGCTTACCTCCTTATCACAGCATTAGCTGTGGTTCCTGAATAGCACCTTCCCTTCTGGGTAAGAAGGTTGTGGGTTCAAGCCACTCTAAGGAAAATTAAATATTTTATCCTGTTTGACCCTGCAGCGCAGTACGGAGAGAGTGCTGCAGCATCAGAAGTATCGTCTGTTGGATAAGACAACAACAACTTGTATTTCCATATCTTTAACGTAATAAAGCAGTCCATATTGCAACACTTTGACAGGAGTATTGTCAAACAAAATTTGACACCGAGCCACATAAGGATCAGGGTAGGTGGCCAAAGGTTTTCTCAGAGAGGTAGGTTTTAAGGAGCATCTTAAGGGGAGAAAGAGAGATAGAGAAATGGAGAGGTTTAGGGAGACAATTCCAGTGTTAAGGGCCTAGGCAGCCAACACTAGGCTTACTGGGGTATGTCACTATTCTTTGAAAGGGACAAACATACATTATTGCGGTCACGTGGCTAGAGAGAAACACAGGAATTGTCCCAAAGAATGCGTTGGGAAGAAAGATAACAAAGGTTGTAGTCTGAGGGGAGCGGTTTAATGTAGAACCATGCCGAGATATATAAAATATTAAATGTTATTGAAGCGAACTCAGAATATTACTTCCAGACAAGTCAAGCCATTAATGGAAGAGGGCCTACATTTCCTATAGGATTTCAAATGATGTACAGCCTAGAAAACAGGCCATTCAGCCCAACCAGTCCACGTCAGTGTATATGCTCCGGGTGAGCCTCCTCCGATCTTTCCATATCTAAATCTACCATCTTAAATGGGATTAAAGTGATTGTAAAGTGACGTCAATATGATAAATATGGTAAAGCCAGTTCTACTGATTAAACTGTAAGAGGATGGTGATTGCAGAATAAGTTTTATTTTCCGGGCCTGTAAAGGAGGAATAACTTGCATTAATACAGCATCTTTCATGACCTAAGGATGTTACAAAATGCTTTGCAGTCAATGCAACACCTTATAAATATGGTCAATAATATTGTATTACAGGGAAACCAGAACCAGACTATCTTTCCCATGTACATATCACTACCATCTCACACCACCCACCTCCAAGTGAGATATATGAACCATTCTACATTGTAACAACAACAACAACTTGCATTTATATTGAGCCGACAATACTGTAAAAATTTCCCAAGCTGCTTCACAGCAGGGTTATCAAACAAAACCTGGCACTGAACTACATTTTGGGCCAGGTGACCCAAAGGCTTGGTCGAAGAGGTAGGTTTTAATGAGCATCTTAAAGAAAAACAGAGAGGAAGAGAGGCAGAGAGAGATTTAGGTTTGGAATTGTTGAGGTTAGGTCTCACACAACTGAAGTCAAGGCCACTAACGGTGGAGTGGTTAACATTGAGGATGATCAAGAGGCCAGAATTTGAGGAATGCGTCAACCTCAGAGTATTATGGGGCTGCTGGAGATTACAGAGATCGGGAGCGGTGAGGCCATGGAGGGATATGACAACAAGGTTGAGAATTGTAAAACTGTGACGTATTGGACTGGGAGCCAATGTAGGTCAGCAAGCACAGGAGTGATGAATGAACAGGACTTGGTGTAAGTCAGGAGGTGGGCAGCAGAATTTTAGCTCAGTCTTACAAAGGATGGAAGGTAGGAAGCTGGTCAGAAGAGCATTAGAAAAGTAACAGTTGTCAGTGCTGCACAGAAGATCTCCTGTGCTGGCACTCACAGATAGTTGGGGGATTTGTGGTTTTATAACAGTTGGAATAGTAGTTCATGAAGCTATGAGGAGTTTCAGCTGCTGCACTGACCAGGAACCATCAGGACCTGACTTTAATTTGAGCTGGACGGGACAAGTGGGAGGTTGCCATGGATCTCCTGACCAGAGGAGACAACAGGGTAGAGGTGCTGCAGCCTGAAGAGGCCCAAAAAGGTGAGTACTTTATCTTTACTTTCTTTGTTGGAATGTGAAGATTGCGAATCAGCCTCTAGGATTGAGAAGAAAAACCAAGGCCTTCCTTGCTGTGGATCACCTTCCCAACTCCCCCACCACCATTCCGCCCTCCCCCCAACCCCGGTTCCTGAAAGCGAGAAGCCTGCAAGGCAATTCCCAAAGCTAATCCTGCTTCTCCCTGCCTATGTTGGGTGCTTTCTGGACTGGGTAATATTCCTCTGCTAGCTGCTGACTTCACATCCAGAACACTAGGATTTAAACAAAGCTTGGCTATGTTTTATTTAAATTCAGTCACAGGACGTGCGCTTTGCTGGCTGGGCCAGCATTTATTTCCCATCCCTAGTTGACCTTGAGAAGGTGGTGGTGAGCTGCCTTCTTGAACTGCTGCAGTCCATGTGGTGTAGGTACACCCACAGTGCTGTTAGGAAGGGAGTTCCAGGATTTTGAACCAGCGACAGTGAAGGAATATATTTCCAAATCAGGATGGTGACTGACTTGGAGGGGAACTTCCAGGTAGTGATGTTCCTTTCTGAGTGCTGCCCTTGTCCTTCTAGATGGTAGTGGTCATGGGTTTGGAAGGTGCTGTCTAAGGAGCCTTAGTGAATTCCTGCAGTGTATCTTGTAGATGTTTCACACTGCTGCTATTGTGCACTGGCGGTGGAAGGAGTGAATGTTTTTGGATGTGGTGCCAAGCAAGCGGGCTTCCTTGTCCTGGATGGGGTCAGTCTTCTTGAGTGTTGTTCAATCTGCACTTACCCAGACAAATGGAAAGTATAGCATCACACTCCTGACTTGTGCCTTGTAGATGGTGGACAGGCTTTGGGAGTCGGGAGATACTCGTTACACAATTCCTAGCCTCCGACCTGCTCTTGTAGCCATAGTATTTATGTGGCTCGTCCAGTTCTGTTTCTGGTCAATGGTAAACCCCAGGATGATGATAGTGGGGGATTCAGTGATGGTAATGTCATTGAACGTCAAGGAGTGATGGTTAGATTCTCTCTTGTTGGAGATGGTCATTGCCTGGCACTGGTGTGCAATGAATGTTATTTGCCAATTATCAGCCCAAGCCTGGATATTGTCCAGGTCTTGCTGCATTTGGACATGGACTGCTTCAGTATCTGAGGAGTCGCAAATGGCACTGAACATTGTGCAATCATCAGCGAACATCCCCACTTCTGACCTTATGATGGAAGGAAAGTCATTGATGAAGCAGCTGAAGATGGTTGGGCCAAGGATACTGCCATGAGGAACTCCTGCAGTGATGTCCTGGAGCTGAGATGACTGACCTCCAACAATCACAACCATCTTTCTTTGTGCTAGGGATGACTCCAACCAGTGGAGAGTTTTCCCTTGATTCCCATTGACTCCAGTTTTGCTAGGGCTCCTTGATGCCGCACTTGGTCAAATGTGGCCCTGATGTCAAGGGCAGTCACTCTCACCTCTCCTTGGGAGTTCAGCTCTTTTGTCTACGTTTGAACCAAGGCTGTATGAAGTCAGGAGCTGAGTGGCCCTGGCGGAACCCAAACTGGGCATCTGTGAGCAGGTTATTGCTAAGCAAGTGCCACTTGATAGCACTGTTGATGACCCCTTCCATTACTTGACTGATGATGGAGAGTAGACTGATGGGACAGTAATTGGCCAGGTTGGATTTGTCCTGCTTTTTGTGTACAGGACATGTCTCATTGTATCATGGATGGGTGGGAAAGAAACTGGCTCCCTGCTGGAAAGTCGCCAGTAAGTATAGGCTATAACTCCTTAGAGCTGTTAGGAAATAGAGACAATTTAAGTAAGTTATATTTGTATTTTGTAGGTGTTAGAAATGAGTTTTAGCTTTGAAGGTTAAGTTTGATTTGTATTTCTGTACTTGTGTGTTAAGAAAAGTCACATTGAGTTTTTGTTTCACTTTAAAAGGAGATTGCATTTCTACTGAGAGTTTCATAACCATAAGATAAGTTAAGCAAACAAGAGTGGAAAAAAACAGAACTTTTACCTACCAACAGGGGCCCAGAGAGACGGGTCACTCCCAGAGACACACGTACACACGAAGAGAAACAGCAGTTTGATTTTGGAAGCTATTTGAGTTCAGCTGATTTTGAAAGTAGCTGCCAGGAGAGACTGGAGCAAAGAGGATAGAGATCCAGTCCCAGGCTAAGGAAAAGACCCCAAAACCCAAGAGAATGGAGCAGGAGAAAGTCCTAAGAAGATCTTCTAGTCAAAAGAAGGACAGGAACCTGGAAAAGGTTCTGTGAAGTGATATTAAGAGCGAGGGGCAGAGAGAAAGTCTCCAAGCTTCAGATTTAAAGAGATAAAGGTGCAGAAAGCAGATTTAAATCAAGAACAGCTTGCAAGAGACAAGAAGGTCCAAAGAGACAACTGATCTGTAATTCTTTGCTATGGGCATGTGAAGCAATGGTACTGTTGATGCCTGAACTGGTGAGAGAGAGTGAATGGAAGACAGCTTTAATACACGTGTTGACCCAGAGGAGAGAAACATTGGGAAAAGAGTTCGAAACCCTGGATGTGAACCCTTGCGAAAGGTGTCTGAGAGAAAGCATTGATTTGGGAGAAGATTCCAAGGTCAGGTCCTGGAGAGTGGAGGTTGGAAACCCTCATGTGAAGGATAGAGTTCAGTGAGACTGGTTGGCTCACAGTGTGACAAGTGCCTAGGGGGAGTTGACGAGAGATCCATAGCATCTGGTTGAAGTGGCATCTGTCACTTGGTTTCAGAGTGCGATATGTCTAACAACAGGGTGCCTATTGGTACATGGAATATGTACTTACTGTAAACATTAGAGTATAAGATAGCTTTGTAACTTGTATTATCCTTACAAATCTGTATATATCTGTAAAGGTATAGTTGTGGGTGAAGGAGTATTGTAATATAATTCATCTTTTCTTGTTTAATAAAGGTTTTAATCTTTTGTTAAAAGTTCATCAGCTGACTCCTGTGACTGTTCAGTAGCCACTCTACACTTATCTAAACAAACAAAAGTTAGGATCTATCAACTGGGTTCTACTCTGGGATCAGGCTTGTCCAGGGTAACATCAGCTGGAATCATAACAGAGCAGAAAAGGTTAAAAGGAGGTTTGATTGAGGCGTTAAAAACCCTGCAAGGTTTAGATAGAGTAAATAAAGAGAAACTGCTTCCAATGGCTGATAAACCAGAAGGCAGAGATTTAAGAGACAATGGCTAGCAAAAGAAGCAGAGGTGACATGAGGAAAACCCTTTTACCCAATGAGTGGTTAGGATTTGGAATGAGCTACCTGGTAGGGTTGTGGATGCAGATTCAATAGTAGCTTTTGTAATTGGATAAATACTTGATGGAGGTTAAATTGTGGCGATATGAGGAAAGAGCGGGAGAGTGGGACAAATTGGATTGTTCTTTGAAAAGAGCCAGCACAGATTTTACTGGCCGAATGGCCTCCTTCTGTTCTGTACTTTTCTCTGATCCTAACTACACTCTTTTAAGTATCACAGGAGGGTCTCCTGTGCTTTTATTCATTGCAATTGAGCTTTAAATCTATGCATGCATCGATAATCACTTTTCCCACAGATACCGAAGTCCTGGATTTCCTGAGAAACAAAAACCTCAGTTGAATCCAGATGTCTGGGAAATGTATAGGGAATATGTCTGGAAAAATTCGTGGGCTTAGCACAAACACTGATTTAAAAAAAAACTTTTGCTCTGATTGTGGCAGCTTGTTAAAAGGGATTAGATAAAACCAAAATCTAAAGGACTACAGATTACGCCAGGATATTTGTTATGGCAGCATCCCAGTATTTCAGATCCGCTGGAGAAGTTTAAACATGAGGAGCAGCCACAGAATAAAGACTGTATCCCAAAATCAGCAGGTTAGATGATGAAGCACTGTGTGCCCTATCTTTCAGAATATCAAGCATACATATTCCTCTTACAGAACTGTGCTGTTTATTAAAAGATGCCAGTGCTATGGCCTCAACCAACCTTCATAATAACCATTCTTTTTTTTTAAAGAAATGCTTCACGCCATCTGTACTAAACTTACCTGAATCTCTGCCCTCCTCACTCCTGCTTTTTGGCGTATCTCTGTTTCCCAGCCAATGATTCCATGGTCTCAGATTGAACCAGATGGTTTGCAACCTCAGTTTCCTATTAAACACTGACATGCGCTTCTGACTCCAGCTACGCCCCTGACAAGACCACCTACTTCCAACTTTAGTAAAATCAGCCCCCTTCCTGCGACTCACCTGCTGCTGCACCCCTCACTCACGCCTGTGTTACTTCCAGACCTGATTATTTCATTATTTCCACAGCCAACCTACCACCTCCCATCTTCCAAAAGCTGGAGATCATTTGAAATTCTGCTGCCCATGTCCTAATTTGCACCAAGTCCTGTTCACTCATCACCCTTCTGCTGACTGACATACATTGGTTCCCAGTGCACCAATTTTAAAATTCTCATCCATGTGTTCAAATCTCTCCATGGCCTCCCTTGCTATCTCTCTTATCCCCTCCAGCACTGCAACCTCCAAGATCTCTGTGTTCCTCCAATTTTGGCCACTTGTACACACGCATTTCTTCCTCTCATCAATGGCAGCCGTGCCTTCAGCTGCTTGGGTCCAAATCTCTAGAAAACCCTCCCTAAACCTCTCCGCCTCTGTCTCTGCCAATAAGAGGGTCAGTAAGACCTACCTCTACAGACTATTATTGGATAGCATTGTCTCTATGATCCTTTAAGAGGTGCTTTCCCTCAATGTCCATTTTAACTTCTCCAGCTCTTTACAGCCCTAATCTCTCGCTTTGAAAAACTATTTGCAACTGTTAACAAAGGACTCAGTCCCACAGCACATTCAGTACTTGAAAGGGTTAATTTGCGCCATGTTATTTCAGTGATGTGTGCTAGTGGTAAAGCATTTGCTTCAGCTCTACCCTATATTACCAAGCACTGCTACTACAACTAGTTTGCTTTAAATGTCCTCACTTGTTCTAAATCTAAATGCATGTTAGCAAATCAAGAAATCAGACTTGCTTGACTCAGCTGTTTGAGTTCCTCTAAATTCTAATCTGGAGTATGGCAAGATAGCGTGTTCTAATCAGATGTTACTGATTTTCGAGGAACATCTCTAAGTTTGCTTTTATCTCTAATGTAGTTTGACTTGGCTTCTTGATGTTTTACTTCTAACAACATGGACTGCAGACTAAAGGTGTGTGTACTTTAGTCGATGAGGGAAGTATGAAAAGACTTCCAGTACTTGGGGTGGGGGTTGAGTAAATGATAACTGGATGCATGACTGAACTCAAGCAAGTGTATCTGATTTAGAAGTGCACGTTGCTTTTGTGGTTGTAAATTTCCATCATTGCAAATAATTAGCACTTGAAAATGAACTTAAATATTGATGTTGATTTAGTTTGTCCTGTACGATACCCATAAGGAAGACAGGAAGAATGAGGGATATGCTCATCTCATCATCTGCTGTTTACAGTTATTCAGCTCTTCTCATGACCCTCAGTTTAATGAACTCACTTGAACAAACCTTTATAATAACAATTGTGTTTTACTGTTTCAGATGTACAGATGAATAGTGACAACCCAAAAACTGTGAGTTCAGGGGCAAAACTCAGAATTTTACAGGGTGCATGTAGGCCATTCGGCCCATTATGTTTGTGCTGGCCAACAAATAGCCATTCAGCCTTATCCCGTGTTCCAGCTCTTGGTCTGTAGCCTTGTAGGTTACTCCAAGTGCATTTCCAAGTACTTTTTAACTGCTATGAATTCTGC
Organism: Carcharodon carcharias; assembly: GCF_017639515.1. Lineage (NCBI taxonomy): Eukaryota > Metazoa > Chordata > Chondrichthyes > Lamniformes > Lamnidae > Carcharodon > Carcharodon carcharias. The sequence continues at coordinate 177,234,604 of NC_054472.1, forward strand.
CTCAAGCACACTTTCAGGCAGTGAGCTCCAGACCATCTGGGTGAAAAAAATCCCCTTTAAATCTCCTCTAAACCTCCTACTTCTTAACTTAAATCCATATCCACTGGCTATGGACCCCTCAACCAAAGGCTTTGTATCTAGGCCACTCATAATTTTATAGACCAATTAAATCTCCCCTCAGCTTCCTCTGTTTCAAAGAAAACAAACCTAACTTATCTAATCTTTCCGCATAATTAAAATTCTCCAGCCCAGGCAACATGTGAAATCTAGGGCTAGGACAGGCAGTGGGTAGTTTTAGAAGAAATTTGACCCAGTTGGCAAGTGGAAAGGAGGGAAGTGGTAGAGGCAGCTGATTGGATGGTCATGATCTAAGTGACAGAGAAGTCCATGAGCTCCTCACACTTGTTATTGGACTTGTTATTGGAGGACTGCAGGCATTCACCAAGGCTCCATAGACAACACCTTCCAAACCCACGGCCACTACCATCTAGAAAAAGGGCAGCAGATACTTGGGAATACCTTCAGCCGTAAGTTCTCTTCCAAGCCACTCACCATCCTGGCTTGGAAATATATCACCGTTCCTTCACTGTCACTGGGTCAAAATCCCGGAACTCTCTTCCTAACAGCACTGTGGGTGTACCTACACCACATGGACTGCAGTGGTCCAAGAAGGCAGCTCACCACCACCTTCTCAACGGCAATTAGGGATGGGCAATAAATGCTGGCCTAGCCAGCAACGCCCACATCCCATGAATGAATAAAAAACAAGATAAAGAGCTTTGGGATGTCCTGAGATTGTGAAAGGCAATATATATTTTTCAACTTTCTGTTAGTGCAAGATATTAAATTCTCTAGTTAATCACTCTGAAGGTGTTGCCTGTATGACAACATATACTGCTTACATAATGTTTAATATAGATAAATTACTGTTTTCTCTCCTTCCTGTATATAATCCCATTAAGTAAAAATCAGTTAGACTTTGATCTGAATTGACAGGGGAAATTTTACATTGGGCTGAATCTTTTGTGGAGTGGAGACCACCGCCGGTTTGCCTCTCCACTACTATTTATTTACCTTGATCGGAGCTCCACATTTCTCGCCTGGACTACCGAACTGGGTCTCCCCAGAAATGTGGAGTGTACCTGTTCTGGGAGTCCTTCCTCGTAGTGAAGGATAGTTGGGGGAAGCCAAGTCACACCCCCTTTTAATGGCACTAGCTGCCATATTCTGGTAAGTTTAAACATCCTAAAACCACTTTGAGAAGCCGTGGAGAGAAGGTAAGTGTGTAAGTTAAGTGGTTGAGGTGGTTGGGTGGTAGGTGGGTGGATGAGGGGTAGGGTGGTAGGTGGGTGTGTCAGAGGATAGGATAGCAGGTAAGAGGGTGAAGGGTTGGGTTGGGTTGTTGGGAGTCGGGAATTGTGAGATAGTCGGGGATTCAGGGGGTAGTTGGGGAGGTCATGGGGTTAGTCAGGTTGCGAGGGTAGTTGGGGGGCTTCAGGGGGATAGCTGGGGGAGTAGTCTGGCTGGTGGGGCAGTCAGGGGTTTGGTAGGGTAGTTGAGTGGTCGGGAGGAGGTAGTCAGGGGGTCCAGTTGGGAGTAGGGTGTCAGTAGTACAGTTACCCAGGAGTTAGAACTGTTTTTAATCCTTCTAACTTTTCCTGGGTAACTATTCTGGTAAGTGAGTCAGAAGCAACCAAAGTCTCTGACTTTAATTCAGAGTTTTGGAGGGTTCCAGATGCAGGGGAATTGATCATTGGAAATCCAAACTTCCTGGGCAAACCCCATGTAGTCAGTGCATAGGAACTTCTGAGTGGTCTCCCAACGCATATTAGTGGGGTATCTCTGGGGTATGACCATTCAGAGATCAGAAGTTCTGGGCCATTTTTCAATTTCATCTTGTGTATTTTGTTAAATATTTCATACTTTAAATTTGTAGTTCTGCCCTTTCCTGATATGATAATTTAAAAAAGAATTCAGTCACAGAATCTGGGTAAGATCAGCATTTATGGTCCATCCATAATTGCTCTTAATTGAATGGCTTGCTAGACCATTTCAGAGGGCAGTTAAGAGGACCACATTGCTGTGGGTCTGGAGTCACATGTAGGCCAGACCAGGTAAAAAGGTCAGGACTCACTCCAGAGATTTGAACACAAAGTGTAGGCTGACACTGAGAGAATGCTGTACTGTCAGAAGTGCCATCTTTCAGATGAGAATTTTAACTGAGGCCCTGTCTGACATCCCAAATAAAAGTTAACATGCCGCTATTTGAAGAATAGAGGAGTTTTCCTCACTGTCTTGGATAATATTTATCCCTCAACAGACATCACTAAAAACAGAGCATCTGGTCATTATCGCTTTGCAGTTTTGGGAGCTTGCTGTGCACAAATTGACTGCTGTTTCCTGCATTCTAACAGTGACTGCGCTTCAAAAAGTACTGTAAAATGCTTTATCATGAAAGGTGCTATATAAATGCGTGTCTTTCTTGTTCTGGATGTTTATGGTACCACTCTGTGTTATAACTGCCCTGCCCAAATGTTAATTTTCACAGCTTGGTTTATTACTCTTTCATGTAGTATTAGGCGAAAAGGTTTGGGATCTATGTTTGATGGGGATACCAATGATGGGACTGTACTCTTGTTTATTTGTCATTTTAAGGATTCTAAGTAAAGTAAGAACAGTTATCTTGCAGCAGTGTCCATCCACAGCCCTAATTGTCTGCAAGCTCAGTCTTATTGAGAAAAATGCCCAAACTCTGACCCAGAAATATAAGATAGTAAAAAATAAAACCAACGGAATTCGGGAGAAACTTCTTTAGCGGAGAGTGGCTAGAGAGGGGAACTCCCTACCTTGTAGAGTAGTTCGGGTGAATAGCATAGGTGTCTTTAAGGGGAAACTAGATAAATACACGTGGGAGAAAAGGATAAAAGGCCATGGTAATAGTGTGTGAGATAAGAGGGATGGGAGAAAGTTCTTGTGGAGCATAAACACCAGTATAGACCATTTGGCCCTTTTCTGCTCTGTGCAATTCTGTGTAAACCACAATGATGGTTGGTGAGTGGAAAGTGAAACAGCATACGACTGCTGAGAGGGAGAACCAGTGAGGATAATCTGTTTGGATTCGTTTGATCAGGCTTAATTCCGGGGATGATCCAATTATGCATCTGCATACACGCACTGAAAAATGGTACAATGCGGAAAAAAAAAACCTCTGGGGACATTTTGCAGTTGCTGCCTTGCAGCAATCCTCTTGCAACAGAGCCCCAGATAGCAGCAGCAGTTTGTCTTTTTCAACGTTACTGAGATACCAAGGTGAAAGGGTCAGGAGGCACAGTGTGGGCAGCAAGGCTGGTGGGGGTGGGGTGGGGAGAAATAGAGCAGGAGTGTTATAAATCAGCAAGCCGGAGGCACCTACCTTGAGTTTTAAAAGCCTGGAGAATGTTGGAAGAAGGACTGAATGAAGAAGATAAGGTCTTACGTGTATCTGAGCTCGCGGGGAAAGAACAACTCAGAGGAGGGGATTGTAAGATGGGTTCTGATTGCAACACAGAGGGGATACAGTGTGAAGGAAAGGGACTATATGATTTTAAGGATGGATATTTCTGGAGTGAGTGAGAGCTATTATGTTTGGACAAGAGTCTTAGTTACATATTTCCAGCACACACATGGGGCCTTTAAATGCATTTATGGAACTTTGCTGTCTGAGTACTGAAAGGGCACAAGACCAAACGTTCAGGCGTTTGAAGTGAATGCGTTTTTCTGATGTAGAGAAAGAAAGGTGTGCATTTATATAGTGCCTTACACAACCTCAGGATGTGCCAAAGGTCTTTGCTGCCAACGAGGTATTTTTTGAAGTGTAGTCACTGTCACTGTCTTGTGGGGAAACAACAGAACATTTTCACACAGAAAGATCCCACAAACAGCAAGAGATTAATGAGCAGATAACCTGTTTTTAGTCATTTTCGGTTGAGGGATACCAAGTGAGCCAGAACACCACAGACAACTCCCCAGCTCTTCTGAAAAATAGTGCCATCAGATCTTTCATGTCCAGCTGAGAGGTCAGACAGAGCTCGGTTTAATCTTTTGCACTGTTATCTGCCTCTTGTCACCCTGCTGCAGGAGTTGATATTATTAACGTGAGAGCACAGAAGTCTTTCACGTGATAGAAACTGAGAGGAAACAGCCTAAAAATCCATAATGCCTGAGCGAAAACCCTATATAAATCCATTGTCACATCAGCTTGAAGTTAAATATTCAAAATGGGGAGTTTCTGCTTTCTTGCATGATTGTAATAAAATATTCTGAAACTTTCTCATGGATCTTTTGGTAAGCGGGAGTCAACATGAAACAAATGCAAATTTACAGCTGGTTGGGAATAAGGAGGCACACGCTATGTGTTAGCTGTGATTTATACTGATCAAGCTGCTTGTAAAAAGGTTCAGCAAACAACAACCGTCCCCAAAGTTGGTAATGTGCATAAAACAGCTTAAACTTTTCATTTACAGCTGACTCATTTCCATCACTGAATCTACCGGAAAGTTTCTTAAAAAATGGATTAAACTTAGTACCTGGCGATGCGTCGACAAGTTGTCCTGCTCTTTATCTGTTTCCATTTGTGATCTTCTTTAGGTTCATGTACTCTGAAGCGAACATTGAAGCCTGAAGTGTATTCCACCAATAAGTAAAAGTGAACTGAGCTTTACAGCATTGGCTGCATTCAGGAGCCAAGAGAGACAGATGACGTTCTGTGTAATATGATACGATTTTTAAGTGATAGGGAGGAGGATGTTTAAACCTTTCCTCCATCTGAGCTCAGCAGGCCTTGTGATTTCATGTCCATCGCTATATTTCATCAAGAACCAATCAAACCGTCAGGAGACAATGTACCAAAAGCAAATAAGTCATAGACTGTCGGGTCACTGATACTCCTGTCTTTTCATTGACCTCCATTTCACAACAAAAATATTACTATCCTGAAATTACTTTGGAATTGCGAAAGCAACAAACTCCTGATGCCAGAAATCTAAAATTAAATTTATTTCAGGTCTCCAGCGTCTGCAGCATTTTGCTTTTGGATTGGTGTTTAATTTACTGTCACTTGCCTTCTTGTGGGGGGGTGGGGTCAGTTAGCTTAGCTGGCTGGACAGCTGGTTAGTGATGCTAACAGCACAGGCTCAATTCCTGTACTGAGATCATCCATGAAAACACTGCGGTCTCAACCTTGCCTGAGGGTGTGGTGACCCTCAGGTTAAGCTCACCACTGGTCATCTCTCTCTGCTGAAAGAACAGCCTCTGGGACTACAGTGACTGACTTTCATTTTCACTTCCCTTCCAGGATTGCCACTTGAAGAAGTTCTGTTCTCTCTGATGGGATTTCCGGTTGTATCTTTTACCTTGTTCACCTGCATTCCTTTCCATTCCCCTTTACCTGTTTGATCAGGTATCTACCAAAACTTAACCATTCCCTCTGGCCCTGCATGATGAAACCTTCTGTCATTTGAATCTCTCTCCTGTCCTCCAGCCTCCTGCTGCTCTTTCCTTTCACCCTCCACCCTTTTGCTTGCTCTAAACCTATTACACCTCTAACTTTTGCCAGTTCTGATCAAAGGCCCTTGGCCTGAAGGGTGAACTCTGTTTCTCTTCTCCACAGATGCTGAATATTTCCAGCATCATCTGTCTTTACTGTGGAACTGAGTAACTGCACAACATGCCAGGACATCTCCTATTCCTCAGATTAAGGTGTTTTGGCAGAAATACAGGGGTCAAAGATTACCCCTGAATTTTTGGGTGGCAAAGGGGCAGTAATGCTATGAAAGTGGACATACCGAACTTGCCACTTTATCGGTGCTGATCCGACTACGGCCTCCTCCATCAGGACCTGGAAGTCTTAAAATACACCAGTGATGTCAATTAGTTACGATGTTCATTCACGTTTTCTCATATTGATGTAGAATTTACAGCACAGAAACAGGCCACTCAGCCCAACTGGTCTATTCTGGAGTACATACCCCACACAAACCCCTTCCCACTTCCTTCATCTCGTCCCATCAAAATATCCTTCTACTACTTTCTCCCTCATGCATTTATCTAGATTTCTCTAAAATGCGTCTATGCCATTGGCCTGAACCACTTCCTGTGGTAGTTAGTTCCACACTCTATAACCGTTCTCTAGGTAAAGAAGTTTCACTTGAATTCCCTATTGGGTTAATTATTGGTTTCCTTACATTAATGGAGATAAAAGGCAGAATGGTCCCCTCCAGCCATAAGTTCCACGGTGGGAGCAGTAAGTCGGAGTGATTTCGCTGTTGAATGGGGCAGGCTATTACCCACAATCATGCTCTGCCTGCCTCAACCATGCGTCAAGCCTCATGGTGGGATGTTCAGGGAGTCAGCTGCCTCACCATCATGTCTAGGTGCAATATTTAAAAGCCACCTGGACAGCGCTTCATTAATGGCGCCAGGACTCTTGCAGGAAGATGCGCAGCAGAAGGCAGGAAACTCCGGCCCCACGATTCAGCGGTGCCTCCCTGGAGACTCCCCTCCAGGCCACCGAG